>NC_134712.1:167250807-177250807 GCF_049634645.1 Pelodiscus sinensis
ATTAGAACAGACATGAGTTTTGTTTTTGTTTTCTTTTTGATGTAGAATGGGGAACAATTCAATTAAGTGCTATTGTGATGCTCTGATCAATGTTTTTGAGGCTTCTCATAATTCATTAGGAATGAATGAAATGATGACTATAAATAATAAAAAAGGGTAAAGTGAGAAGCAGTATGGTTACACCTATATGGGGATTATTAACAATTGAGAGGGACTTTCTGCCTCCCAGACGTAGGCAGGAGGGGACCATTTTAATGCAGCTCTACCTCTCCTTTATGGAATGGGATGAGACTCAGACACCACTACAACATTGTCCCTTTCCTCTTCCAGACTCTGTGTCATGCACTGTATTGGTCAGGAGTCCACACAGAAAGGAGTGGTGTTTTCTTAACTGCCTGGGGCTATTCTACCCAGAGCAGTTTGTATTTGCACAGTGGAACCCAACTTGGTGGCACTAGCCACTAAATTCTGCAAACAGCAGTTCCTAAATTCCCCAGCTGATGTATTAAGGGTATTTCACACTTAATACCCTTAATTCGCACCCATCAATCATCCCTCCCTTCACATGCAAACTTACATAGCTGTGTTGGAGCATACTTATTGATGTGAAATTAATTTCTAATTATTTTCAAGGAATTAAACACATTAAGTGAGGGTTCTTTCAAACACAGGCTGCGGAAAGAAGAGGGAGAGAACTCCTCAGACAAATCACATAGGTCTTTCCAAACATGCATCTGGAATAAAAATTAAAATTGTGGTCCACAAAAAACAAAGATGCACTGCCTGGAGAATATAGCATGCAACAATGGAACAAGTATCAGAGGGGTAGCCGTGTTAGTCTGAATCTGCAAAAGCGATGAGGAGTCCTGTGGCACCTTACAGACTAACTGAAGTGTAGGAGCATAAGCTTTCGTGGGCAAAGACCCACTTCGTCAGATGCATCTGACGAAGTGGGTCTTTGCCCACGAAAGCTTATGCTCCTACACTTCAGTTAGTCTGTAAGGTGCCACAGGACTCCTCATAACAATGGAACAATAATTGTATATATTTGCATGAATCTAGAAGAGGGGTTCTCTCACAAACCTCTTCTGACAACAAAAAATGACATGACTCCAGGAGTGGAGACCAACACCTGAGCCCACCTGAGATCTACTGTCTTGCTTCAGTCCCAAGCAGGGGACCTGTAACCTGAGCCCTGCTGTCTAGGGCTGAAATCTTTGGGGGTTCAGCTTTGGCCCCAGGTAGTCTTCTGGTGCTAGGAAGTCAAAGCCAGTCCTGGCGACCCTATTAAAATTTGGGGTCCCAAGCCAGAGTTTGAAAAGCATTAATCTAGAATGATTGCTTACTGGAATTCACTAGTGGCAAAACCAGAGCTGTGTTCTCAGGCCCACTGATGGAGGGGGAGCGAGGGAGAGGGCAAATAGGGCAACTGCCCCAGGGCCTGGTGAGTCAAAGGGACCTGGAGCCCCAAGTCCTTTAAATTGCTGCCAGAGTGCTGTGTGGTGCACTTTGGGCAGCTTTTAGGGTTGCCTGGAGATGCAGGGGGCACCGCACGGCATGCTCCAGGCAGTGGTGGGGGTGTAGAACGGGCTGGGTGGCACTGGCCTTTAAAGGACAAAAAAGGTTACGTGGCACACTGATTGCTACAAGCAGGTGGGCTGAATAATGTCTGCATAGACAGAGAGGGAAGGAAATTCAAAGAATTCTGGTGGAAGGGAAGCTGGCTCTTCATCTGTTTACTCTGAGAAGCAGGGAGAGACAGGCAGTACCTTCAGAATCAGAAGGTAGATAGCTGATTGATGCCTGAGAGGAACTAGTGAATGTGGAGCAACAGCGAAGCCCTACAGGAGGTGGCTGTCAAGCCTCAAGTATAACATCTCTGAACAAATGCTGGGGCTGACTTCTTCCTGCTGCAGAAAGAAAACAACAGAGAAATTGCAAGTTGGCAATATTCGTAGAGTGGGGGTGTTGTCACATAAATTCCAGTCTTGTCTGTCTTCACTTGCTGTCATGGAGGAAGGTAATGCAAACATCTGGCACAGTAGAGGAGTATGTGGAAGCGATGCAGATCACATAGCATACAGATGTCACAACATGCTGCACAGATGGCCAGGGAACACTTCATATGGTGTTAATGAAGTGAACTCTCCTGGGAAGTTAACTTTCTATATCATAAAACTTGTGCATAATTTTGTCTCGCTATTCATTTGCTTTGAGTTTCCTTAGTGACAAAAACAAAAAAGGATTGAGGAAAGGAAGTTTCCATGTAAAAATGTACTGAATCTTTATCATCATTTCTGTGTGGTCTGCGTCAAAGAGATTCATGGCGTGAAAAGGTACTCACCATTTGAGTACAATCAGGCTGGTAGAAGCGAGATGTTCAGATTCCACAGAGATGGAGGCCATGTGAGTACCTAGGCAGGCAGATAGATTTCACTGCCTCAGATAACTCTTTCTGGAAGGAATTAACATCACTCCATTCACAGTCTGATGTTAATCTTCATTAGCTTTCATTCCTTGCCAAGCAAGCAGAATAAAAGGAAAACATCCATGGAACAGAACATTCCCACAGGATAATGGTCTCTTATCACCAGACAAATGCTGAGGTGAAGATAAGGGACTTGTTTCCGACCCCATTTGCTCCACTACAACGTCATGACTTCAGTGCAGCAGTTTCTTATTTACACCAGTGTAAATCAGGGCAGGATTTGGCCTGATGAGGGCATCTGAAGTAAACTAGAGGCATACCTTTATTTTCAAATTGGAAAGCGGGTTCTACTGTGATATGATTTTAGCCTCATGGCTTTCCATCCAAAGGGTTAATAAATAAATAAATAAATAAATAAATAAATAAATAAATAAATAGCACTGCTAGATGTCATTGAATCATAATAAAAAACCAGTTGGCCTGGTTTGAAATGGCTAGGGATTTCCCCAGTAAAGAACCATCACTTGTTCAAAATGGCAATATTTTAAAACTTTAATAAAGAGAACTAAGAACAATAGCAATGATGATTATGATCTGACCATGCCCGAACCCTTACCTCCTGTTCACATTTCCAGAACCTTCATCCCTTGGTTAACTCTCCTCTTGACCACTAGGGCCATCCATTTGACCTGAACACCAACTTGTTCAGCACTATACAAGATACAAAGTCCCTTCCCTGAGGAGTTTGCAGTATAGGCGCCAAATTCTGCTCTCAGTTGCTCTTGTGTAAACTCATGTTAAGTCCTTTAGAATTATTATTTTTCTAGTGTTGAGAAAATTCCCAATCACTTTTTACTTGGCTTGATGGTAAAGTTTGAATCATGATATACACAATCTCAAAGCTGCTGCTCCTGGATTGTGGTTGTGACCTTGCCACTAGCTTCTTTGTGTAAGCACATGGGGACTAGAATCTGAGTCTGTGGAGCCTAGGACAGTGCCATTGGGAGGTTCTGCAGGGAGCAATGGGAAGAATAGGTGGTACAGGAAGTGCTGCTCAACGGAACCAGACTGAAAGTATATTGGGGCCCTCTGATTGGACAGCTATTTTGCTTAACCTTCAAAGCAGTTGTCTGGGCAACAACACAGATTTTGCATCTGCCGCAACTACTGATCTCTGCTCTCCAATCCCAGCCTGACCCTGACTCTAGCTCCTTGACTCTAGCCTAGTACTCCACTCTTATCTCCAGACTCTGGCCTGACTTTGTCCACAGTGCTTGTTTGAACCTCGCTCTACTGGTTCTACCAAACCCTGTACCATCCCGGATATGTGTACCTGAGCACAGTTGTGACCATTAGGTCAGCCCACCTGCTGCCCTGTCCGTTACACTTCACGTCCCTCCACTCAACCTTATCCACCACAAGATTTCTATCTTTATCTTTTAGGCCCTTTATGATTTAACCTTATCCTGACGGTCTTGTCTGTTATTCGACAGTATCAATTTATGCCTTCACTTTGCCAACAATAGCAGCTTTTGTCACCCACCTTTCTGCATCTCATTCAGAACCTCTCTGCTTTCTCCCAAGCTGCACCTTGTGAATGGGAAAAATTCCATGGAGACATCAACAACGCTACTATATAATCCTTCTTCAAATCCCTGTTTAAGATTTACCATCCCTTCAAAGCTTTCTTGGGTAGGAACGTGATGAGCTGAGATTTCTGTTTGATGCACCTTGTTCATCTTACATTGCTTTGTTCCTGAACATGTGTTTGTTAGTCTCACCCACTGCATCTTAACAAACCACAGCTGTGCATTCTTCAGGACAGGGACTGGCTTTGTAATGCACATCTACACAGTGCCCATGTAAGGCCAATAAGCAAAATTGAACCTGGGACCTCTAGAGCTTAGTGCATGAGCCTCTTCGGCATGAGCTAAAACAAGCTGGCTATTAGCTAAGGCTGTAGAGCAGACTCATTATTCTCTCTGTAAGTGGACTCAGTGCCACTAGATAGGAGAGTACACACACCCCCAGAAGGTGTGTGGATTACACCTAGCACATGGATTACTCATGGTGTCCCAAAGTACCATCATAATACAAATAAATAAAAGTTCCACCAATACACCAGTCAAGTGACCCAAACTGTTATCCTTTGTTTCTGTTGGAGTCCTTGATGTGCAAGGTGCTGTACAAATGCAAAGGAGAGCAAGGTGCCTGACCTGAAGAGCTCATACCCTGAAAAGGACAGATCAGATCAGAAAAACAGAGGGTATATCTACACTACCTCGCTAGTTCGAACTAGCGGGGTAATGTAGGCATACCGCAATTGCAAATGAAGCCTGGGATTTGAATTTCCCGGGCTTCATTTGCATAAGCCGGGCGCCGCCATTTTTAAATCCTGGCTGGTTCGAACCCCGTGCCACGCGGCTACATGCGGCACGAACTAGGTAGTTCGAACTAGGCTTCCTAGTACGAACTACCGTTACTCCTCATTGTATGAGGAAATTGTATGAGAAATTCAAATCCCGGGCTTCATTTGCAATTGCGGTATGCCTACATTACCCTCCTATTTCGAAATAGGAGGGTAGTGTAGACATACCCAGAGTGGGGAAAAGGCAAAAAGAAGCAAACAAGTAAATGGACTAGCCACTTACTGATAATTCAGATATAAAGGCACTCATTTACCTTGGAAATATTACACACACACACACACACACACACACACACACACACACACACACACACGTATAGACAACCTCAAATTAGTCTAAAGTCCTCCTGTCATGGATAGTTGTGGGTGTTCCCGTCCACTGAATCTCCAATGGTGTGTCTAGACTACATGGCTCCGTTGACAGAGCCATGTAGATTAGGCAGGACGGCAAAGGGAAATGAAGCGGCAATTTAAATAATCGCTGCTTCATTTAAATCAAAATGGCCACCACGCTGTGCAGATCAGCTGACTGTTGGCACAGTGCAGCAGTCTAGACAGGGATCTGCCAACCCCAGAACCCTTCGTCGGCAGATCCTTTATGCTTCGTGAAATGAGGCTTACAGGATCTGCCGACGAAGGGATCTAGGGCTGGTGGATCCCCGTCTAGACTGCCGCGTTGTGCCGACAATCAGCTGATCGGCACAGCGCGGTGGCCATTTTGATTTAAATGAAGTGGCGATTATTTAAATCACAGATTCATTTCCCTTTTTTGTGTAAACTAATCTACATGGCTCCGTCGATGGAGCCATGTAGTTTAGACGTACCCCAAGGGTGATACGAATAAGGAGAGGCCTAGCAAGCAAGGTGAGAAATGGCATGCTATGCATACTGAACAGTATGGAGGAGTTTTCACTGATCTTAGCGAGAAAAGCAGATATATGGCGTATTGAGGCTACACTATTGGAGGCGAGGAGGGGCTGGAGTCAATGCAGAGAGAGAAAAGAGCAGAAAACAGGAAGGGTCAGAATTAAATAGGGCCTCGAAGATAAGCATAAGAAATTCATTGGAGGAGGTGGCAGTATAGGTATTCAAAATAGGAAGGAAGATAAGGTCAGACTGCTGCCTAAGATAAGAGCAGTGACCAAGTTTTGTATGGACCAAATTGAGGTGTTAGGAAAGATAAGGCTGCAGTAATCAAGACAGAAGACAGCAAGGGACTGAACAAGAGTTTGAATTACTTGTAAGGATAGACAAAAAAGAAGAGATGCTTTGTAAGATGATGTGGCAACATCTGAATATGGTTTGGATGTGGAGGATAAGGGAGAGGGAAGTTAAAGACAGACTGTAGGCCTGAGAAAGGAAGGGAGAGGATGTTGGTGTTAGCAGTAACAGAATGGAGAGATCTTAGGTTTTTGCCATGTTAAATTTAAGGTGGCAGCTAGACATCCAAAAGATGATGCCAGAGAAGTAAGATGCAGAATTGGACAGACTGAGAGAAGTCAGGAGTGGATGGGTAAATTTATAAGATTTCAGCGCAGAGGCACTGGCTGAAGCCATGTGAGTCCATGAGAAATTAGCCTTATTTCCAGTTATACAGATCACTAATGATCAGGTAGCTAAACTATTTAAGGGTGTTTCATGACATCTTTGTAACTCAGGCATGCAAATGCTGTAACGACCATGAATCTATTTTGTAACAGCAAATACAGTGCAATACTGCCGATTAGTGGAGTACAACTGTTGATTTTTATACTCAACATCTTGTGTGTATATAATGTAAACGATACTAGGTATGAACTGAGTTTAGTCAGAAACATCCAATGAGGCAGTTTATCTATCAACACAGAAATATTCTGCTGACTACAGCACCAGATATAAATGGCACTAGTCATGAACATGGAGAGTTCTAACCTTTCAATACTTTCTAATCTGTTTACAATCTACATGTTCCACAATATTTTGTGCTTACACTGAGTGCACCTGATCACCATTTTTCACAGCTCCTCGATCACTCCCTGCTGTCTCCCCTTTCCTCCATACACACTCATTCACTCATTTCCCTTGAGATCTACAGGAAGAAAAGAATGTTTATTTGTCTCAATAACCACTGAAACTACTGGAAAAATAATACCCCAAATACATGGTATCACACCCTTTTTCATTTATACATGTGGTGCGAGCCCGTGGCTTGTTGACAAAGGTCTTAGGCTAAAATCAAGCCTTACAGTTTCATTCTCTTACATCGGGTTGTCCTTCTGGACATTGCATGACTTTGGAACCATGTTCTCACAATGTTCAAGAGCAATATCTTATAAAATTGTGCTCTTAAATTAAACATGCTTCCCTTTAAATAACGAAAATAAATATTGGATGAAAAAAGACCTGATTCTACTGAGTATTGCCTTACTATGGCAGCAGCCTCACTGAAATCAATGGGAAAGTAATATTACATAATAAGATACTACTCAACATAAATAACAGTGGCCAAACTGGGCCCTAATGCAGTATCAGCACATTTGGTGCCTAATGTAAAAAGTCCTCCCAAATCCGATGTGCTCATGTGGAATTAATATTTGCTTTAGAATACAGCCCAATGCACCACACAGACAATCACACCTGAGGATCATCTGAGCAGGAGTGGAAAAGACCTATTGGATTACTAAATCAATCACCCGGCAGGTACGGAATAGATTTTACACTGATACAACGTGTGCTTAGACAAAGAACTTCCGAGAGATGCTCTCAATTTCCACATTGGATCAACAGAGACATTTGGAGAGTTACACAAATTTCCAAGTAGCTCCACACAAAACCAATCAGCATATGGATAAATCAGTAGGTTTTGATGTTTATTTCTTATCTCCATACATAACTAGCATTTTGAACTCACATTTCAAGGTGGTGGCATCCGAGGGTATGTCTGCACTGGAACTGGAAGGGGCAATTTCTAGCTTGAACAGACATATGTGAACTAGTGCTGATCGAGCTAGCACACAAAAAACCAGAAGTGTAGCTGTAGTGACTAGCCACAGCAAGTATGATCCCAAATGAGACCTTCGGGGCATGTTTGGGTGGCTAGCTTTTACCTTTCAGGGCAGACATACCCCAACAAGTACAGCAGTCTAACCCGTCAATGTCTGCGGTTGGTGGGCTTTAACACAACAGTAGTTCAATCAGCTGGGTCAGGACCTATGAAATTCTCATTACCCACATTGGCTTTGCTGTTCCTTCCTGCACTGGGGAAGGGGCAGAGGACAGCAGAGAAGAATAGATGTGGCAGTTTTTAAAAGCTCGTTGCTACTGAAAATCAGAGCTTCACTAGGCTTGAAAGTGGTTTCTGAAAAAGGCAAGTTGCAGGGAAGTGAGAGCCAGCAATGGGCTGCTGCTACTAATTTCTTTGCATTTTCAGTTTGAGGAAGCAAGTGGTAGTTTGACCGCCTGTAGCTAAAGTGCTAGTTATTTAATGCTGCGTATCTCTCCAAAGATAGATTTTATTTTTTAAGTACCCGTTTGCAGAGAGAAAATTAAAGAAAAGATCTCATTCCCCCTTCCTCCCCTACTCTTCCTGTCTCTGGAATACTCACTCCATCTCTAAAAATATCACAACCATCTACAACCTCTTCATATCTTGCTTCCTCCAGTTCCTGGCTCTCATGGAGACCTGCATCCCTTTGTCTGACACTGGTTTAGTGGCCTCTCCTTCTCTCAAACTCTCTGCCCTAGTTCACACTATGGTGCGGATGTTGCACTTCTTTTCTTTTTCCTGCTTTTTCTAACATCTTCTTCCTTTCCCTTTCCACTTTTTCTACTCTTCTGAATAGCACTGCATCAACTTTTCTCTCCTCTTTCACACCAAGTTGATATCAGCTACCATCCATCAAACTCCTTCCCCACCAGCTTTCTGATTTTGACTCACAACTCATGACTCTCTACTGTCTTCTACTCCTCAGTTTCCCACACACAACCTCAGGCAGACACGTTTCTTGGACACAGCAGAGCTTTTCTATTCCTGAAAAGCTCTATACTCTAGGGCTACATCTAGACTGGCATGATTTTCCGCAAATGCTTTTAACGGAAAAGTTTTCCGTTAAAAGTATTTGGGGAAAAGAGCATCTAGATTGGCACGGGAGCTTTTCCGCAAAAGCACTTTTTGCAGAAAAGCATCTGTGCCAATCTAGACGTGCTTTTGTGCAAAAAAGCCCCGATTGCCATTTTCGCGATCGGGGCTTTTTTTCGCAAAACAAATCTGAGCTGTCTACACTGGCCCTTTTGCACAAAAGCTTTTGCCCGAATGGGAGCAGCATAGTATTTCCGCAAGGAAGCCCTGATTTCTTATATGAGATCGTCAGTGTTCTTGCGGAAATTCAAGCGGCCAGGGTAGACAGCTGTCAAGTTTTTCCGCAAAAGCAACTGCTTTTGCGGAAAAACTTGCTAGTCTAGACACAGCCTAGATGAACGCAGGGACTTCAGCTTCCATGTTGATGACCCAAAGTCTGACCTCTAATTTGTACACTTCCTTGCCTCTTCAGAACTTGAAGCACTGGTTCAACTCTTTTACTTGCCAAAAGAGGCATTCACTTGACTTGGTCTTCACCAAGCATCACACTATCTCTGGTCTTTTTTATTACCCACTCCCCCAACCCTGACCATCACCTGGTCTCTTTGGGTACGTCTACACTGCACGCTTATTTGAAATAAGCTATTCCGAAATAGTTATTCCGAAATAGCTTATTTTAAAATAGCACGTCTATTACACTGAATAAACTGAATACACTGAAGGGAAACCTCAAAATTAGTCTAAGGAAGGCTTCCCTAATGTAGATGTGCTATCTCAGTTTAGAGCCCCAGTTAGCACTGGGGAAGAATAACTTAGAATGTCCCTGGTAAGGGGGTATTTCTAAATAGCAGCAGTGGAGCGCCTTATTTCAAAATAGCTATTTCGGAATAGGCATCATTCCTCGTAGAATGAGGGGTACAGATTTTGGAGTAAGCTGTCCATTATTTCAAAATTATTTAAAAATAACGGAATGGTTGTGTAGACGCTCATGTTATTATTTTGAAATAAGGCTAGTTATCTCAAAATAATGATGCAGTGTAGATGCACCTTTTAAGTGTTGCATAACAACCCTACTCCTCATCATTCCAGCCTTTTGATGACTTCTGGTCCATCAGCAGTCTCAGGTGCATCTACATAGCAGGGCTTAACTTGAAATAAGCTACGCAAATTGAGCTACGTCAATTGCGTAGCTTATTTCAAAACAGCTTATTTTGAAATTGGGAAAGTCTACACAGCGCTTACTTTACAACAGAGCATACAACAAGGGTTACAGGAGTCGGAGTAATAAGTC
This sequence comes from Pelodiscus sinensis, assembly GCF_049634645.1. NCBI lineage: Eukaryota > Metazoa > Chordata > Testudines > Trionychidae > Pelodiscus > Pelodiscus sinensis. Next base: position 167,261,012 of record NC_134712.1, read on the forward strand.
CTCCGGCTTGACAGTATTTCGACATTATTTCTAAATACTGTGTAGACAGTGACTACGTTATTTCAAAATAATGTTGCTGTGTAGACATACCCTAACAGACTGTCTGTTTTCATATCTCTCGTCCCTTTCTTCCATTTATATGGCTGTTGATCCATCCTGTCCCCAGTCCTGACTCACTCCTGCTCTGATGCTGCAGAGCATCTGTGATGTAAACCCTGCTGGAGTAAAATAGGAGACCTTTGCCCTTTTTGACCTGAGTACAATGTCCACTAAGTTAACAGAAGGACTTTCATTGACTTCAGTGGACTGTGGACAAGAAAGCATGAGGACTGTTGTGAGGGTAAGAGTGCCAGTGGAATTCACCTTTTCATATGTGGAAGCAGCAGGGCCATGACAAGATGCAGGCAAGAGCACCCATTGGGACTGTGTCTTTGCACTACCTCTGAAAAGGAGCTGTGCATTAACAGAGCACTTTCATGTCTCCTACTGCCTTGTAAATTCTTTCCTGAACTTGCACTACTGGATATCTAGAATATCATCATGGAACACTTGTCTCCAAGGCTATGTCTAGACTGCAGGCTTCTTTCGAAAGAGGCTCTTTCGAAAGCATCTTTCGAAAGAGCCTCTTTCGAAAGATCGCGTCTAGACTGCAGGCGGATCTTTCGAAAGAGAAATCCGCTTTTTCGAAAGAGAGCACCCAGCGAGTCTGGATGCTCTCTTTCGAAGACGGCCTCTTTACATTGAAGAACGCCTTCTTTCGAAAGAGGAACTTTCGAAAGAAGGCGTTCTTCCTCGTGAAATGAGGTTTACCGCCATCGAAAGAAAAGCCGCGTTCTTTCGAAATAATTTCGAAAGAACGCAGCTTGAGTCTGGACGCAGGGGAAGTTTTTTCGGGAAAAGGCTACTTTTCCCGAAAAAACCCCTGAGTCTGGACACGGCCCAAGGGTGAATGAGGAAAGCATAGGGGAAAATTACAGTGGTCCTTTAATACTTGATTTGTTTTGTAAAGGAAATGTTTTACTCACTGTTATCTGTGCTTTTTTCAGCGATCTTCTCATATCTCTCCTGAGTATTCAAGCAGGGGGTCACCCTACATTTACTAACTATTACAGGGTAGGCAAGCAAAGGGAGGGAGAGATTGGTTGGTGATTAGAGGAAGGGACTCAGCAGCAGGACTCTTGGGTTCGATGGCTGGCTCTACCTCAGAGTACAATAACATGGGTAGAGTATCTACCTACCAAAGTTACTGTAAACCAATGTATGTAATGCACTTTAAGTTACTTGGACAAAATGCACTCTATAAGAGTAAAGTGTTATTGTTATTCAAAGGAGGGTTAATTTTTTGTGACCACATATATCTGTAATGGATATCTTTAAATCTGCAAACTCCCCTACAATAAAATCAACTGTTGTACTGATAACCCATAGGAGTCTTCCAAGTAAATATGTGAAAATATCATTAGCCACTCTTTAATCACACTACAATTATGATTTTGTATCACCTGGATGCAGGGTATTTATTGCATTGGTGTTTTATCAGTAGCTAGAGACATGCATGACAAGTGAGCATATTTTACCCTTTTAATGTGATAGGGTAGTGCCAAGTAGTCAAAAAATGGCATGATAAGGAAGCTGAGGTACACTCATCCTGAGAAAATGTAGTCTGAATTTTGGGCAGATCCCACAGTGTGCTTTGCACATCCCATGACTTGCTGAGCACAATCAATGGGAGCTGAAGGCTATATCTGGAAGCCTTCTTAAGGCTTGACGTGTCTCCTTTTATGCCATATGGACACTGTAGATTTTTTTTTCACTTTGCCTATCATACCTTCTTTGTTTTCCCGCAAGTACCATGGTGACATCTACATGGGGGGGGGGGGGGAGAGGAGGAAATCTTAGTGGCCATCCACATATAATAGACAAAAATACACACACACAGTCAAATAACAAAATCTGCAACTGAATACCAAATGAAACCTTCCTGTGTCAGAGTCTGAGTGCCATGATGACAGGGTAATTCAGAAATCATTTCAGGAAAGCCAAACCCCTACACTCGACTCAGGCTTCTCAAACTTATTTGCTGGAATTTAAAAAACCTATGACTTCTGATTTGATAGTAATAACAAAATCTCAAGCACCGCAAATATAATGACAGTTGCTGGTCATTTATGTAGCACAGCACTTTCTGAACACTAAATGTTGCTGAAGTGTTTCCTTCCTTACACTTGCTGATGTGTTTATTAATGAGGGCTCCAATTATTGTTTACATTTAAAATCCAGGAACATTTAGCTCCCGTGTGAAGTAGATGTTGTTCTATAATTTCTCTTCTTTCAAGTCATTCTAGGTATAGTACATAAATAAAGAGTACATCTGTATAGATGAAAATATTCTGGACTTTGGGTGATTTCTGGCTCCAGTTCCTATGATTCAAACACCACAGAGAAGCGGGAAATAAAGAACAACACACTCATATGCCCAAATTTATATCCAGAAGCTATAATAATAAAGTAAGTGCTGTTATATGGTGGCTAGCATGGTAGCATACCTCCTTCTTATAGTTTATGGAATCAGAATACTCAAATGAGGGCTATAGGACTCATGCTGCTTACAGTAATTCTTGTTTAACTCAAGAGGTAGGGGCTTGCCATTCTGCATTAGGAGATGCCGAATTCTCTCCCTGCCCTGTCCATGAAATTCTGAATGGTCACAGTGTGGTGTAGTGACACACATGAAGTCCTGTTCACACAGTAAATTGGTGGGAATAGAACACAGACGTCCTCATTCTCAAATCTGAGCTTTAACCATTGCATTTCAAATTGAAAAGAAATGCCTAGTTATATTTTATAAACAAACTCTCAAATTTTCCATAACAGGCCTTCATTCTAGATTTGAGTTTCATATTTAAGTTGCCCTCCTTTTTCAGGCTTGAAGTACCTTTTGTACGTTGAAAATGGTGTAACTTTTCCCAGTACAATGTATGAACATTCAAATACTTTCATACCGATTCAATTTGTATTCTCTTTCTCAACCCCAGCTGTTGTTTTCAATGTGCATTTGTGCACGGTTGTGTATTCAAGGGTCCCAAAGTTGGCAATACTAGCCATAGGTTGCTCATGGCTATGCTGAAACTGAAGTTTCTCAACTCAAAGCAAGCCGTCCATCAGTCATTTAGATTTAGAGACTGACTGAAGCTGCTGGCAAAATGTAATACCAGGCTGAAATCTGCACATGATTCGACACTCTAGTTCTGATGGAAGCCTTTTACACAAGCAAATCAACAATCTGTGAGACTATTTCTGGTCTTCTGCTATGACACCACCATCGAAGTGCTGGGGAGAAGGTACCCCAACCCCAAACACAAATAGACCAGTCAACAGGCCTCGGACAGCTTTGAAAAATGAGGTGTAGCTAACTTAAATGGAACCCACCAAGAACATCAATGCCTCAATGCCTTCATCAACTTAGCTTTCAAACAGGGTTATGAGATGTTTTGGGTAAATAAGGCTCAACTGATGGAAGCTGCGTAGACCAGAAATGACGACATTGCTGTCTATAAAGAACTGTGCAACTTAAAAGCTGGTCCATGGAACAAATCCTTCTTTGTCAAAGAAGAAAGTGGTAACATACTGAATACTGAGGCTGAAAGGTAAACCATGTGGACAGAAGATTTTCAGGACTTCATTAACCACCCCATCAGAGCTACTGACACACAGCTCTAGGAAGATGCAAAGAGCCTGGTGACCGCCCCTAGAAGAGGATGCCTGTTTTAAGGAGAGTCAAAATACAGCCTATAATCTCAGTATCTATGCTATAGTTGCCAAGCTAATGAAGCATAGTGGGGATTCCACTTGAAGCAACTACCCCATATTATCAACAAAGTATGGATTCATGAGAAACCATCCAGTGACTGCCACTATGGGATTATTCTCCCATCTCGGAAAAGGAAAGGCAAATGGTCTGGTGTGTTCCAATCACTGTGACATCACTTTGCTCTCCATTCCATGCTGGTTCTTCTTGAGCAGTTTGAGCCTGCTGCAAGCAATCTACCACATCTACAGCAAGCTGAGTTTATGGCTGGCTGATCCACCACTGAGCAGACTGTTATCATTAGGCAAATTAATGACAAAGCCCAAGAGTTTTAGTGCAAGACAGGTGATGTGTACAAAGCCTTTACTGGTTTAAAAGCTGATTCTGACCCCATCAATCATTCATCACTTTAGCTCTGCTTGCAAGCTGCTCATGAGCCTGGTTTATAAAGCCTCTGAACCTGGGACACTGAGATGTGCATGCACCAGATTTGGATACTTTCAACATGAAACAGCATCTATGTACTGATGGCATAAAGTAGTTTCATGATGTTACAAATGAACATGTTGGGTTTCAGACCAACCAGCCTACAACATCTTCCCAAGTGACTCAATATCCACTCACATGGCTCGGCTATCTGCTCTGTGTGCCAGAGTCCACATGTGCGCACCAGTTTTCTGACTTTTGTTGGATCAAATAAGGGAGAAGGTATCATGTCTCATACATGCAAGTGGGATGTCATGGCTTCCTCAGACTTAATATAGAGCAGGTCACAACAATGGCAGGAGTCTGAGCTCTTTGGAAATGGCTTAGGCAAAGTGTGCAATCCATGCTCTATGGCAGTGTTTCTCACCCAGTGGTACAAGTACCCTTACGGGTACTTGAGAGAAGTCTGGGGGATACATCAACACAACTGAAATTTGGAGAAAACTGAATTTTTTCAGCGCTTTATTATTTTTGAAATTTTTAGAAAAACATTTTGTCTGAAAACTGTAGGTACTGTGGGTACTTACAATTTTTTTAAAGGGGTACTTTATAAAAAAAAGGTTGAGAAACACTGCTCTATGAAATGAACGAATGGTGCACTTGAGCAAATCTCTTCACTTTAGGCCTTTCCAGATCCTCTAAATCTTTGCAAACTTTCCTGGTAAGAATGAGGAACCAACTTACATGTTATACTATCTATGGATGAAAACTCCCTAGATTTCACTAGTTATGATGGCAAATCCTGATCAGGATTTCAATGGAAGATCTCCAAATAAAAGCCACTGTTTTGAAGGAAACTACATTTTCCTTGAAATTTGAGTTTGGTATTCTTCTCCATCTAAACACATAAGCTGTGTTGCTATCCACTGTTAAATAGCAATGTGCCACACCAGAAATGGATACATTTGAATGGTAGACAAAGTGACTCATGTTCAGTTTTAAAACCCTGCAATATGAGAGGCACTGTATAAATGTAAACTGCACTTCCCATAGTCTAATATTTTAGATCCATGTTGTACTTAGCGTAAATACTGCTCAACCTAAATCATCATTTTACATTCAACATTTCAAATGTAACATTTTGATAAGATGTAAATTATTTTATGCTGGACATAAAAAAAAGCAGCTGGCAGTAAATTATTGTAATGATGGTCTGAAGAAGCTTTGAAATCAACATGCAAATAGTTATGGTAGTTAGGAAGACATGCCCTAGTGCTCTAAAAACAGAAAACAAGACCGAGACATTTTTTTCAGTAGACCTTGTTATGCAACACCCTCCCCCGCAATCCTAATGAGTCTCCCTACATGCAGGCAGTGCCATTTAGGTGTTTCTACAAAGCATACTCCACTTGGAGAAGGGGAGCTTAAAAAGACAAAGCTGGCAACAGAGCAGGAGGGAAGTTTGTCCCCAAGAGGAGAGGCTGCTACAGACACCTAGGGAGCCCAATGGCCAGGAGAGCCCAGTTCAAAGCAGTGACTAGCCATCCCTTTTCTTTACACCTGTTTACAGCTGACAAACAGTCAGCCCCAAGAGGTGCTCTGGATGTCTGCTCTCTGCCAGCACCTGTAGCTGGCTCTGAGGAGCAGTACCAGGAACTAGAGGTAATTGGGCTGAGAAAGGACTCAGACAGTGAGCACCATGCCTGCAGAGAACAGTGAGCTTGCTCAGAGGTGGGGCTTCTGGAGGGAACCCAGGAGCAAAGGACACAAAGAGATAATGGCTGACCTTGGGCCGAGGGGCATCAGACGACAAAACTTGTTTTTGTTTGTAATTTTTCCTTCTAATTTAAACTTTCCTAAATGCTGGAGGTTTTATGTTGTAAGGTTTTTTTAACATGGTTTTATCTGAGTTAAATTACAAGCAATATGTAGAGGAACACAAGCAAAGCAGGAAATACTAACACTAGGATATTTCAAGCCTATGATTTATTTTGCAATGTAATTCAATTATTAAAAACAGACAGCATTTTTATATCTTTTAATTTTGTTATATACTAAGTCACAAAAGCCAGATATTTCTATTAGTGTTTGATAGCATGTGATAACTGAAGCTATAAAAAAATTAAGGGCGCTTAGATTTTTTAGTATAAAATGATGATTAATTTTTATTAGGATGATATATTTATATATTATCAACTGACAATTTATTTGTAGATTTTTTTTCTCCCCCCTGCAAGTTTAGTAGTTTCCTTTGGTGTGGAATGCAGAATTGTATATGAGATATTTGAGTGTCTAAAACGATGTATGATAAATGAAGTAGCATGCTACTTATACGCTTATCATGTTCTCTGACTAGCAACAGGTTCAGCAAAGGGCACAGCCAGTAAATGAAATTTTCCACCAGGACAATATATCATCACAAGAAATGTATGCGCTGGAAACTTACAAGCGTGCTGGAGATGCGGACAAGGTGTGAAATGGTAAAAAATGAAAAGCAGAAACAGCATATAGTAAATTTCAAATTCAGCTGTATTTCCATATTGGCTGAGCCTGGTGCTTTAACTGTTTAATGTCATGCAGTTCAAAAAAATAACACACACACATACAGACTGGTCAAGTTTAATGCTGGGATACGATTCTTTCACTAAAGAACTGGTAAATTCTTTTACCAGAGTGCAATAAAGCAACAACAAACAAAATCACCAGAATTGTTTTAAAATACTCCTTTCAAATCCAAAAGAGAGAGCATTTTTTAAAATGCATATTTCTTTCTCCCAATTACAGGCTGACAATTTGCTTAAGGAAACCATTTCCATAACTTTTCAACACTCTGAGGACTTCACCCATTTAAAAAAAAAAAAAAAAAGCACATCTGTATACTTCCCAGTGGAATTCAGCTCACCTACAAAACATGTTTAATAAAAGACATTTCTGGCATGTTACCACTGAATTCTGACATACTCTGTTTTCTTATGACTAGGTACAGCAAAGGAGGAGCCTCTCAATATCTTTGGCTTAGCTGAAATTCCTGTAGAAAATACTCTGAGTGAGTCTGTTCTCATGAGATTTCCTGACTAAAGAGAGTTAGGTGAACTTTGGACAAGCTGCTGAAGTTTTGGATACTTATCTGAATGAAATCTTCTAACCTTCTTGAGACTTACCCACTGCGGCACTGTGCAAATTTATGTATGTGCCCTACATAGCAGGGTGAAAATGACTTGCAATTAAATAACAGTTTGCCTCTGGCAGTAGCCATACTCAAGTGCTTTACAAATTGATTTACAAACTGAGGGGCAAGTCTTGCTCCCGCTTCCATTCCCACAGGCTCAGAATGCCCAATAGGCAGCAGAGCTGATGCAGTTCCATTGTGTGGGCACTCCAAAGGTTACCTTATATGACCATTATTATTCACCAGTAACATTGAATCATGATCAGAGTCAGGGCATAGATGGCAGTAATCCCTCATTACGCCATTACTGACAAAACTAAAATAACCAGTCCCTATCCAATCTGCACCCTCCCCACTTCATTTGAACAAATTAGAAATAAACCATATTAACAACTCTAAGGTACACTTAGCACTTCTGTTCATCTCACCTCTATCTTTTCTTTTCTTTTGATGGTGCTCTTGTTCCTGTAGGAAAAATTCCTTTCCTGTGATGCCTACTAAAAGCAACAATTAGGCAGCTAATGCACTGATACCACTGCCTATTATGCTGACCAACATTGTCTCCTTGTTTCCATATATTTCCTCACCCAAGTTGTTTGTTTCTTGTTTTATATTTAGATTACAAACTCTTTGGGGGTCTTTTTATGCTGTTTGTACAGTGAGTGCTCAGTATACTGGGATTATGGTCCATGAGAGGGACCCTTAGGCACTATGATGAGAAATAAATAATAATAAATTATTGCACAAGCAAGAATGCACAATTCTTGCACAAGCAATCCAAAGATGTGCATGAACTTGCAACAAAGAAAAATGCTTTGCTCATGATAAGCCTGAAGTTGCTCCAGTTCTGGGTATAGTAAAACCTGAAATATTAGCTGTTTAAGAGCCTTCATAAGGAAAACATTGGTGAGACTTACCCATACATTTAAATCGCAAAACAGGGGCAGACCACTTGGACTCTCAAGCTTATGAGGAGAATTATTTTGCTTCACATTCAATGGGTTCTCTGCTATACTTTAGTCTTCTGTATGAATTTAGCCGTGATCTTTTCCCTCTCTCAATGAAATCCTGGCCCCACTGAAGTCAAAAGGAATTTTGCTGCTGACTTCAAAACATCCTGGATTTCACCATCTCTTATGATTTAGCCTTCACCTTTCCCTCTTCCTGATTTTTAACTTTATGCTTAGCCTTACCTTTGTTTTTGCCTGGGTCCTTTTCTTTCCTTTCCTTGACTCTAGACTGAATCATTTTCCTTTTCTTCTTTTTCATTATTTTCTTTACCTTTCCATATCGTCTACCTCTGAGTAGTTAAAGATTTTCCTGACCAGACAGCCCACCTTCTTCCTTATCATCGGATCTATCACTGATGGATCAAATTTTGAACAGCTACCAGTGGGTTTGTCTTTGATATAAATCTGAGCAGAACTTGGGTCATTATCTCTAATGCTCCAGTTGGGGCCTTGCTCGTGAACAATGTATGGCCCGAGTCTGTGGAAAAAAAGTTCCTGCTTCTTGACTTCAGCATTCTGCAAACTCTCCAGCGAGATGAATCCTTTTGAACTTAGGAGTAGGACCAAAATGTTTGTTGTTAGCCTCCATTGGGTCTCTCACTAATGAAACACCTGCTTTTATACCTTCTACAAGTTTCATGGTCTCTGAGTATTTCAGATCAGAAGATTCAGTCTGACTGGCTGGTGTGAAAGTTCTGTAGCTGACAAGCTGTGCTTTAAGACTGAATTTGCTATTGAGCGATGATTGTTGTTGTCCATAAGGAGTGCCTCACTAGGATGTGGTGGCCAAACAAATAGAAGTTCATTCTCAGCATTGACACGAACTGACATAGCCTTTCTATAGGCATTTTTACCTACATGTCTCTTTTTGATGGTTCTTTGGATCATTGTCCTCATTCCCATGATCTGACATTGCAGTTTCTACAGCAGACAATTCCACAGTTGTTCACTCTTTTCCCAACATAATCTTTCCCTAGTGCTTTTTCGCTGTACATCATCTCCTGGGAGCAGTCGCACCAGTGCCAAATATACACATAAATTAACCTCTAGATTTCCCTGTTTATCCATCCCAGGAATGCATTAGCTTTTTCGATCACAGCCTCATATTGGGAGCTCATGTTCAGCTAATTCTGTACTATGACCCGCCGATCTTTTTTCAGAGTCATTACTTCCCAGCATGAGGTCCTCCGTCATGAAAGCATGGCCTGCATTCTTTGTTCCTAGATGTATACATTTATATTTAGCCATATCAAAATACAAATTGTGCCTCGTTTATCAAGTGATCCAGATAGCTCAGAATCTCTGACCTGCCCTCTTGTGTCATCTGCAGATTTTATCAGTGGTGGTTTTATTGTTTTGTTTTCTTCCACATGGGATTTTATGTTTTCTTTCTCAAGATTCGGGTTTGGAGGAGCCTCTGGCCCAGGACAAGTGGGGGCCCCCCTTCCATCTGTAGCCCCCTCCACGTGCCAGCCAGGGAATGGAGTCAAAGCATGAGGCTTGCCCCATTCTGCCAGTCTGATGCTCCAGCCGGGGAGCATGGTCAGAGCATAGGGGCTTGCCCACTTAGGGCATGTCTCCACCCTTGTTGGCAGGGGCCATATGGCACAGGCCCTATTGGCCCAGTGGCTAATCCACTACTGTTCTGCAAGGTCACTAATAACCCAATAGATTAAAATGGTATATTTCCCAGAAATTCTTATGTAAATATAACATATAATCAACATTAATTTTAAATCTTTTGAATAATTTGGCTTTTGTCCCCAATTCCAAAAATATGGATCTATTTTTTCTGTATTTGTTTATATTTTAGATTTTTCTTCCCCCAAATGAGTTGGTCTTGACAAAAAAATGTTGATATTTACTCCTAAGTCTCTGTGGTGCCACTACAATTCAGTAGCAGCAGAGATTAAAAACAGAGGCCTGCACTTCTAGATCATGCACTGCTGCCTTTTTTTCCTCTTAGAGGTTAAAAAACAACAAACACACCAGAAAGCGAATCTAATTATTTACACAATAAGTTCTGTAAGGCAGACCCTGCAGAGCACAAATGAGCCAATTGTAGTACAGACTTCACTGAATTTACCCTGTAGGCACTAAAGGTTATTCAAATACCCCTTTTAAAAATCTGTCATAACTGTAATAGATTTCTCCATCAGTGGCTTTGCTTCCCTCACCAGATGGAGATGGCTCCACTAGGCCAGCTGGAGAATAAGCAGCAGCATGTGCTTAGAGGGGAGCCAGATTTATGGAGTCAATTTTTTTGTTTTTTAAGGTGCTGTCCATGGGAAAGGGAGCTAGCTTTCTAGTCTCACCTAACTGCTTGGAGAGGATGTCATCTGACATTGTTAAAATCTTTTTTAAACAAATAAACATTTTTCTGGCCATGGAGGACACCTGCTCTTCCTCCATCCCACCAGATCAGAGCAGTGTCCTAATATTCTGATCTCCACTAAACTACATCACAGTTTGGGAAACTGAAGGGCATGCAGTTCTCTTCACATTTCCCCTCTCCCATTTCGTCTTGCTGGAGTTCATTCTTCAAGCCATACAACTATTGATTTTAATGATACCAGGACTGTGCATCCCATACAACTGTCTTTAGAAGAAGGTTAAATTAGATGTAATGAATCTTTGGAAATTATAGGACTTAGATAGATGACATCTTTTTTTTCTGCAGTACATCTTTATTTTGGTGAGACTGGAAGGGCAGAAAAATCAAGAGACTCAGGCCTAGCATTCTCTGTAAAACAAAACTTTCTAGTCCTTTACTTCCAACGCCTACAAAATGTTGAAGATGAAGATAAAGGTTTTAATTAACTCCAGCAGAAATAGATTCCACTTAACTAGGGGCAGGAAGAAACATAATGGAAAAACTGGCTTTCTTGGTTTATTTAAAGCACAGACTCAAAATAAAACCCTCTTTTTTGCCAGTGCTATCTGTCTGAGGTTACATATACTTAAGATTAACTTTACAAATCAGGAACTTTATGATGAAATGGATCTCTTCATTCGAATATCCCCAACCACTCCTCAGTACTTTGTGGGCTGTAGAGATGATATCTGATCATTCAGTGATGTACTTGTGGTTAGTAAAAATGGGGACCCTAAAGATCATCAGAGCCTAAGTCTCCTCCCAGGGGCCTTTTTACCCTGCTGACACACACTGCAAATCTACCAAAAATACACTCTCCAGAACAGCAATCATTAACTCATACATAGACACCGGAGAAAGGGTCTTGGGTTAGCAGCTATTAATTAGGATAATTATTCCCAGGGCTACAATTACAAACCGCAGGATCCACTTAACATCTATTCTCAGATCTTGTCTTTCTGGAATGCTAATGTTTCTAAAAGGCTCATTTACCACCATTTACTGATTGCATTCACTATGGTATATTGTTTCAGATGGACAGGACGGAAAGCCAATACCTAATATTGACCTTAACAGTATCCTGTGATTAGGAAGGCTGCTCCCACCATCATTAGCCACACAATGTTACTGAAAGGCATACACTGTTTGTGATAGGTTTGTGATATTTCTCCCTTTCACATATGCTTACAAAATGAATACACTGGAGAAGTAGCAGGGTGTATTTGAAACCTATTTCCATCAATAATGCATTGGCACTAGTGACTGGAATGCTACTATCTGGTGGTTAAGAACATTTTAGTTGAGGCTGATAAGTACACAGTGGATTTGCAAACTAGATTCTCCAGTGTACATTTACAAAAGAAAGAAAGCAGAGAAAAGTTGCAATTATGCAAGTCAGAGCTTGTTTGGCAAAGGCTCAAGCCTATACAATGTTGAGTAACCTCAACTCCCAGCCACATTTGGAAGAAATATCAGTGCTCTGTACTACCTGAGTCAGGCTCTGAAATGTCCTAAAGAGAGACAAAAATATACACTGAAATACAATGTAGTTATGCTTCATAAAGGTTCTAGACCTTCCATCTTGGCACAGGGAAGAGCATGTATTCTATTTTTGACAAAAGTTTGATAGGATAGGCAACCATTCTGCCTTTCAGCAGAAGCTAGGAATAATTTCTTTTCAGACATATCTGATTAATGCCAAGAATAGAATTTTCACTTGTCCTTAAAGAGTTAAGTCTCCAGGGCTGTGTCTAGACTACAATGGTATATCAGAAAAAGGAACGCAAAATGTGCTCCACAATTTGATTACCTTTTTCCAATAGCTTTTTCGGAAGAGGCTTTTCCAAAATTTAGCCTGTCTCCTCTTTCAGAAGAGCCCTTCTTCCTCATGGAAGGAGGAAGATAAGGCTTCTGAAACAGCATGTCTGCTCTTCCACGAAAAAAAGCGGAAGAGCAGGGGCATTCCCTGGACAGCAGTTTTCAGGGATACCTCAGTGTGATGGGGCAGGCAGCAAGGCAGCGCCTCCCCGCACTAGAGGCAGCCCCAGACCGTGGGTTGGCGGTTGGGAGGAGGGTCCGTGTGGCGGCAGGCAGGCGGTAGATAGCTGCGGGGCCGGCAGGGGCGTGCCAGAGGCAGCCGACGGCACTGTGATCGCGGACTGCCAGGCAAATGCGACGTGGCCGGATGGCGCCGCTGGTGATGTCACACGCGAGTCCCGGAGGGGCGGGGCCGGGCGGGAAGCGTGGGGGCGGGGCCGGAAATAGACGCCGAGGCGGGCAGTTCAAAAGGGGCAAGGAGCCCTGACAAAGAGGGTGGCGAGCTGGAGCAAGGCGGCGCACACCCCAGGAAGAGAGGGACGATACGCCTGGCTCCACACTGGGAGCCATAGGAATCGTCGGGGAAGAAGTGGCCCAGGGCAGGGCCATGGAACCCATGAGTGGAGGGTTTAGTGGCTACAGCCCCCTCCACTGAGTAGGGACAAGGGTCCCTGCCTTAGGGCCCTGGGACGGGGCTCGGAAAGAGGGAGGGCCCGAGCCCCCTTCCCCGACTCTGGGGGCCCATTTGCACCGAACCCCTAGGGGCTCTTGCGAACGCAAACATGGTCCGGAGTAGGACCGGTCAGAAGGAACTACATATAGGTACCTAAAGCCGTAGACATTTTTCGGCCCGTACGGGGGAGTTGGGGACAATTTGGGGGAATTGGTGACACTCCGGTAAAACCCTGTAGTCTAGATGTAGCCCAGGCTGAGGAATTAATGCCCCTTTCCAGTAAAGCAGTTAAGTGCATAACTTGTATGGGTCTTAAGAACATGGTGCAATGCACTGCTGAATCAAAACCTAACACTTTAAACACTTGCAGTTCCTAAGCATGGAAAATCAGAACCCAAAAACCATTTGTCAGACATGGAGACCACAGAGAGAGGGGAAAATTCACAGGGGACAGCATTGAAACCGAACACCACAATTTCTTTTCCAGTCCTAATCAGTTTATGACACTGAAACAGGAAGGAAACTTTCCCCTCTAATAAAGAGAAGGAAGCGGTGCGAGCATGGCATCCCATTAGGATGACATGCTCCTCTTCATTCTCCAAGAAGCTGTCAGCAAGAGCAAAAATGGATGTCAGACACTTAACATCAGGGTTCAAAGATGGGGAAGAAAACATACAAACAGCAGGATACATTTTCAGGAGAAACTTTAATTCTGTCCCCTATTACTGCACTGATGAGCAATAAATTAAAATGGAAAACACAAACCCTGGTATAGAGGGCAAAAGCTACACTGGCAGCGCTTGCTACTTTAGTGTACATTTTACAGGCGCTTTCCTGGACATTGCCTCAACTATGCAGAAGTAAGTGGAAGCAGCAGTGTTGCTTTTAAATGTGCTGTTAGATTGTATTTGTGAGCATTTGATGTTCTTCTTTAATAACCTCAAGTAAAAGGCTGAATGAATTCAACAACAGTAGCTGAAAAAAGTGCAATGAGTCATATTATAGGAAAATGGAGAAAAGGATACAGGACTCTCCACTGAACACAATCCTATATTGTAGGCAATCTGTGATAACACCCTTTTCATTTCAGTTCAGTCCCATAAAATTACCACTAACATTACAACTCATGCAGAACACAGATAAATGTAAAAATGTCACAGAATTCTTCCAGATGGGACTTTTAGTTCCACTAGATCACCATCTACTTTTTTACTTGTCTAATATTTCATTACAACCTTCCATAAGTTAATTTTCTTTCCACTGACCATGTAAATCACAAATCAATTTTCATTTAAAATGCCTGACTACAGATTGCTCCTGAAAGCTCAAAGCACATGCTTCAGTGAATTCTCCAACATTCTTAATGCACATTAGAAAAATGTTGTGCATTTAAAAAAAAAATCTTTTTAAAGGAATTAATTTTACATTAAAGTCTGGCATAAGATCTGAGTGGTCCTATTTTTTCCTCTTTAAAAAAGGCAGGTGTATTTTTGAAGCATGGTTTTATGCATAAATAACTGTCATGACAAAATTAACAAAATGTGTGATCTTAAGCCACAGTTGAGGCAAAGCCATAAATTGCTCTAAATTCACAGAAAGTATATGTGACAGTTTAACTCTAAACTGTGTTTCAATCGCGTACTGTATTATGGAATAAAACAAAATCTAAGTTGAATGACTGGTTATTTTTTAAATGAATCATTTCTGGTTTAGAATTGCAAACAGGCCTGGCACAAATGAAATGTAGGACCAAATCTTGCAATCAGTTATTCCAAAGTCAATGGGACTTGTATGAGGCAAGCTGGATTTGGCCCTTTAAAAATAAACCTACAAGAAATACTTTTTTAGAACTATCCAGGGAGTCTTTTGAAAATAGTAGTCTGTGAAATTTTATTTACTTGTTTTCATTTAAGTAATAACACTCCATTCCTCCCAGTGCTTGTGCATGTGTTTAACTTTGCACATATAAAAACTCTACTGACTTTCATTCTGACACCTCAAGTTAAGCATGTACATAAGTGATTGAAGGATCAGGGCTGAAAGCAGAACGATAAGGATTTAATTTTAAGTGTTTCTACTGCCCTTTTTTCAAGGCTGTTTTAGTTTCCCACCACGGACAACCCACGTGCCATCTATGCTAAATGTATTTCCAAACCACCTATCATCATGGTACCTTAAGCACCAAACCTTCAAGTGAGGGACAAAGAAAATGATAGAACAGTTTGGTGTCTGGGAAGGAAGGTCACTGGGTTCCCTGGGTCACACTGGAGACATGAAACTGAAGCATCCTCCACAGTGCTAAGGGTGGAGTAGAGGATGCAATTCCCAGCTTGAGGGAGAGACCTGCGCTAGCTCTTTTTCAGCTAGAGCATTTGAATGCAATGTGGCACTGTGAGCGCCTACTGCCATGGCGACAGTCTATTTTTAGTATGCTAGGTTACTCTGCACTAATGTGTGTATGTCTCCTCAAGGTGGGAATCACATCTCTAGGTGGGCTTTAACTACAAACATGCCCTCAGTCATGAAGTCCAAGGGAGGAGAAACTTGTGTTCCCCAAGTCCCCTAAATGGATCTGGTTCCATCCATGAACAGACCTTTCTTTTCCCTCTGCTATCTCACTTTCCATTACCGTCCTCTTTTCACCTGAGGAAGACCACTTTCTTCTCTGCCCCTCAGCTCTCTGGGTTGTCTCTCTGTCTTCATCATTCATTTCCCTTCTGTTTCACTCCACTCCGTCTGCACTACTAGCAGCAGAGTACAAACTGACTTGAATCCCAACCTTTTCAAGCAGTCTGACATTGGAATTCTAGCTTGGGGGTGAGGGAGAGGGCATCACTTTAAATAAGGCTGAGTGCTTGTGACAATCAAAAGTACAAGTTCTATGTTAAGTAGGGCTCTTTCACCTAATGTAGTGTGTCAGCACTGACCACTGCATTGGGGTGAGGGAAAACCTCCTGAGCGCTCTTTTAAAGGGTCATCTTGCTGAACGACTTCCAAGTTCCACTCAGACAGATGACCAAAACCTGAGGTCTTTAACTCAGTCTTCACCCACGCAAGCTCCCACCAAAATCTACAGGCATACAACTCAAGCCTTGCACTCAATAAGAGTTGTTTCCTAGAGCAAAAACTGGGTTAAAAGCCCCAGGATTTGGCTCCATGATTGCATATTATAGATGTAATTCAGAACTGGCTGTTTTCTTATGCCAAAAGAGACAGAGCCTTTTCATTTTGCATACTAGACCAAACAGAAAGCTGAAAAGGAAGCTGCTTGCAACACTAAAGTCTCCAAAGAGATTTTTAAAAAATCTCTACAAGGAAAGGTTATATTTTTGGTGACTTTTGAATGGTTTTTAAGTTCAACCTTTCAGTCTCCAAAGGGGCCTAGGATTTGGTACACACATCCAGAAAATCAAAGTGCATGATCACTCATAAGTCAGAATACAGAGGCTTGCATGAGCAACTTGTTTGGTTTTTGTTTAGCTGCCTGGATGGCTGAAGGCTGTGCATCCTTGCTTTCTTTTCTTTTCCTTTCCTTTTTTTTTAAACTTACTTTTGGAATCACCCTTTAATATGCCCCTGCTCATTCAGCAGCAGACTGACAGATGAAAATAATGATGCATGTTGCATCGACTGATCATACACCTGAGGTAGCTAAAGAAGAACTCCAAAGGTGGTAGGCAGAAAAATAATTGAGGTACCTTCATTTTGGGGATCTGCTACCCCATTATATTGCTCTGTGAGGCCTACTATACACTAGACCAGGAAGGTCGGTTTAAGGTACACAATTCCAGCTACACAAAATACATAGCAGTGGTCAACTCACCTTAAGCCAAGCAGTGGCGGCATACACACAGTGGGAGGCAGATGGGAGCAAATGCTCCCATTAGCTTCCCTATTCCTTGCAGAAGGAGGAGTACTGGATACCAACAAGGGCTGCCCTTAGTATTCAATTTAGTGGGTCTATATTAGACCTTCTAAATCAAATGCTAGAAGATTGACCTCCAGAGCACTGATCTTCTCGTAAGTATAGATGTGCCCGGAGCGTCATAAAATGATTTTGTGGGATGAATTTGTTGGCTGAAAGCTCCCTGATGAGTGTCTTAGCTCTGATTCAACCGGCAGGGTGAAGAACAGCATAGGTTCATAGATATAAAACAAGAAAAAAAAACTTAGAACATACCAGGAACCAAAGCTGACATTTGCTAAAACTAGTACGGTCTTCTCTAAATAAATACATTTAACAAATGCAAAGGAGGCTGGATATTTTATCCATGGATGCTTAGTGAAGATTTGTGCCATGTTGTATTTTGTATCTTGAAAGAGTGGAATGCATGTGTTCCCATGAGACATGGAATTTTCACAATGCATAGACGCGAACATGAATATGAAGGATTAGGTATGCAAGTTAGATTTTCCTGAACTCATCATTTAAAAATTGAGCCTCTCTCTAGGCAGGAAAGGCTACTCTTCCAAGCTATAAATTTTAAACTACCCACATTTTCTTGAGCCCACAGTGCTCATGGATGAAGAAAGTGTGTGAGAGATGAAGTTTAGATAGTCCAGAGTCCCATTGTGAATCAGATCCTAAATGGTATAGGCCAAAAATGTTCAAGCACTCAAATCCACATTTAAACATCTACATATAGATTTTCATGCCTATCTTTATGCATGTCAGTTTGAACATTATGGATGCAGTCACTAAAACATAGTATTGCAGCCTCCACTGCAAAAACAAAGCCATCAAGTTAAATTCAGCTTTGGAAATGTTAGTGGTAGATTCTTGATCATTACATAAGTCACACAATTCTACACATTGGGCATTCAAAGTCTTCCAATGGCAGAATCTACTAATTTTGTTTTACAACATGAGTACACGTGAAATGCATTATATAAGTTGCCATTTCCCATATTTTCAAAGTGATAATAATATTTAAGATACATGTAAAAAAAATCAATAAAAATGGATTCAACTCCTCCTAGGCGTCAGCCACTTCAACTAGAATTTTTCCTTTCTGTTACTGCAAGCAGCTTTACAAAGTTTACAGCTGGGTTCCTGAACAGTGGAGTACTTCCGAATCTCTTCTAGGTCATTTATAAGGGGCATGATCTGATTGGGGAAAAGAAGATAAAATAAATGGAATGTGACATTGTATGAACTGTTCTGCATTGGAAATCCCATCCCATCCCATTCTATTATTTATTTTTTCTTAAGTAAGCTAATTAAATTTGTATAGGAACAGATATGGATATAGATTAGATGCTACATCGCAAAGCCACAAGGGTTCATGATCTTGTTAACATGATGGTTGTCATAGTTTGTTTTGTTTTGCATGAGCCAGAGCTCATTACAGAGAGCCCTCTGTCACTCATCATTGGCTTGTGTCTTTTTAACAAAACATTTCTGAAACGAGTGGCAGGGCATCTGTATTTCAATCCATTCTGTACTTGAGATTTTTGTGTCTGGTCCTGTGCTCACTAATGTCAATGGGACTTCAGGACTTGGGCCTACGAGAGGAAGCACTGTAGGCTGTGACTTTTAAAGGCCCCTAAGGGAATTGGGCACCTACCTTTACAAACCCCAGCATAACTTCCAGATCACTTTGCTTTCAGTCATCCTTCTCAGTTGTCTATTCGGCTATCACTTTACAGAACTGCCAAGGTCTTAATCACTACTAGACTCAAAACATGCTGTAGTTCTTCATGTTCCTAGCGGTGCAGTAATATGGCCAACTGTAAGCCACATCCTATTTTGGTTAGCTAGACTGGGTTACTTTGCTGTGAAAAAGAGATGAACTAAAACCAAGTTTCCCTCCTGGGGAGGATAACAGCAACTCTGCACTTGCAGCAATCCCCTGCTAGGCAACCCATAGATTGACACTGATGGTTGCTCTGGAAGGAATCACTCACCCTCCAAGCTAGAGGTAAGATGCCAGATAAGCAGTAGCCTGTAAAAAGGAATTTAAAAAAAGAGAAAACCAGGGGAAAGATTAAGATAATTTACCCTTGTATATTGCATCCATCATAAATCCCATTGTCAGTATCTATTGTTCAAGTACCTGACAAACTTCTATTTCTACCCTCTTCATAAAAGCCTTGCTCATTGGTAAAGTTGTGTACCTTTCATGGTTTTATAATAAACTGGAAGTGAGTAACAGTCTGATATCAAAGGAAATAAAACTCCAGTTACTATTGCTGCTGGGGTTGCCTTCTGAATGTGGCTTATACAATATTTCATCTGTGCTGACACCTTTCACTCTCAATTATTTGGCTGCTGTCAAAACAAATCAATCAAATTATAGCACTGTGTCTTCATGTTACCATTCCATTGTAAGTTGGCTGCATTAGCTTTGAGATATATGGAAGTATAAATTGTTATCTCTATTATTTATTTAATACAACTTTCTCCCTTGTGTATTATCTCCCAAACATAGCAAACTGAAATTATCTCATGTCAAATGTTGTGTACACACACACACAGAGCTAAGAAATTTGAAAATAATGGCACGCATGGGAACATAAATGTATGAAAATACACTTGATAACAGTCTTACACATGTTACCAGCACTAACCTACTGACAAATGATACAAATACAATGTGGTTTTAATTTTGGATACAAGTCTACCATTTGTGTACACATTGGGTAAATGTAGTTTAGGAGGATATGATTCTGTACCACCACTTCCAGTAAAATGTTGAAGAAAGATGAAACAAAGGGATTAAAAGAACTGATTCTTTTAGCAGTAAAATGAATAAAGAAATGATGAACCAAAATACTATTTTTTTAATAATCCTACATTGTTTGGTAATGGAATGCTGTCTTCTTTTACAGTGCATAAATACCATGGGTTAGTGTAGGAAAGGAAAGGTTTACATTTAAGTGACAGAATCTGAAAGAATTTTTTTTTGCTGGTACTGTTCACACAGCCATAGTAACAATTTTGACAGCATATACACTATCAACCTCTTCTTGAGCGTGTTTTTTCCATGAAAACACAATAAAAAAGTTAATTTTCAGGTTCTTAGCTGAAGCCCTAAAAATACACCATTTACATCAATTCCATTGCTTTTTAGCGAGAGTGTATTATGGAAGACAGAGACACAAAAAGGGAAAGATACCCCCGGCCACAGTCTGTAAATCCAAAGCAATGTAATTGCACTGAATGGAGCTACATCAGCAGAAATGAGATTGTCATCTTGCTTCTAGATGGGATGAAAGATTTCTCAACTGTGTATAATCTCCTATATGTTTTAGAGAATTTATCTGTCTGTCTGTCTGTACTTCCTAAACGGTAAGTGCTAGAACAGGAGTCGGCAATGTACAGCATGCATGCCATAAGTGGGACGCAGGATGATTTTGAGTGGCACGCTCAATGAAAGCCTGATAGTATTATGGGTATGTTCATCAGAAAAGTCCCCTTAGTCTCTCTCACTCATGATGCGAGCCACTGACCACATTTTCTACACTTAGACAAAATGTTGGTTTCTTAAAAAGCAAAGTTAGATGTTCGCTCATTTCAGACTTCTTGGAGAGACGAATACGGATTTGTTCAACATAAAGACTCTGCTGTTTGTGCTCTATGTCGTGAGAGCGTTGTTTGATGCACATCAAGTGTCCGATGACATTTTCAGAAAAGCATAAGAAACACTTCAAGGAAGAGGTGGACAAGGCTGAGTCAATCAAATGCGCCATCTTGAGGAACTGCAAACAAAGCAATATCTTTACTAACTTCTGTGTCATTAATAATCAAGCCACGGAGGGAAGTTATAAAATCGCACAACGTGTTGCAAAATATGAAATCCATTTACAGATGGAGAATATATAAAAGAGGGGTTTCTCAGTTGTTTGGATGTTTTGTTCAAGGGTTTGCCAAATAAAGACACAATTATCTCCAGAAAAAGATTTACCTGTGTCTTCCAGGTCAGTGGAGAGGCACATTAGTGAAATGGCAGAAAACATTAACAAACAACAGACGGTGGCATTAAAAGATGCAGTGGTATTTAATGTCACGCTTGATGAGTGTATGGATATAAATGACATATTGCGGTTAGCAGTTCTTGCAAGATACTGTGAATCAGATGAAATTTGAGAAGAGCTATGCAGCCTAAAATCCATGCATGGCACAACAGGGGAAGATATAGTGAAGACGTTTGTTAATCATTTTGAAGAAAGAGAAATTGACATCCGAACAATATTTTCTGTGACAACTAATGGTGCCCCTGATATGGTTGGAAAACCAGAAGGGATTTGTAAAGATCATTGAGGATCACGTGATGGTAAATTTTCATGATATTATTCAAGAAAATCTCTGTGCCAAGATTTCTAACTCTGAGCTTAATAATGTGATAACTACAGTGGTGAAGATCGTGAATTTTCTTGTTGCTCGGTCTGCCTTGACACATCGGCATTTTCAAGCTCTGCTTGAGGAGATGGACAATGCATATAAGGACATTCCACTTCACCACAATGTTCAATGGTTAAGCCATGGGAAGGTTTTGACACACTTTGTGGACTGTCTTGATGCAATCAAGATCTTTGGGTCAGAAAAAAGTCAAAACTACCCCAAACTGGATAATGAATAATTACTCATGCAACTAATGTTTCTAATGGACCTCACCAGGCATCTAAATGAACTCAACCTCCACCTGCAGGGTGCAGGCCATGCAGTCTTTTTGAAAAATGGAAAGCATTTGTTGTAAAACTTGCCGTTTTTCTCGGGACATTGACACCTCGACTTTCCGCTATTTCCAACATCTTAAAGAACTATTGAAACATCACACCATCAGTGTTGCTGAGATCAGAATGTACATGCAAGAACTTGCATCAGAATTTTCTGTCAGATTTCGGGATTTCCAATGTTTTGGCCAAATGCTTTCCTTTCTAATCAAACCAGACAACTTTGATACCAGCAACATGGATTTGACAGTGTTTCAGTGGATGAGTGTTGAAGATTTTGAAATGAAGCTGATTAAATTACAATGCTCAGACTCATGGGCCTCGAAGTTTAGGGATTTGCAGTGTACATTTGAGCCTACCAAGAGAAAGATCACGAGGTCTCTATTATGACCTTTTGAAATTCCCTGCCTGTGAAATTTGACTGTTTGTAAGGTTTGAAAACTAGAAGACAATGTTATTGATAACCAAACTGACTAAGGCCTTTTTTGTTAAAACATAGTGAATGATGAGAGATTATAGGGATGAACAAAATAATTGTTTGAAAATTTTTGATTTTTTTTTGAAAAATACAATCATTTAAATAAAGCATGCCCATTTTCCTTTTTTTTAAAAAAACAACAACCTTTAATTGAGTTATGGAGGCAAGCAATATCAGGTAAATCTGCTAATATTAAATAATTTATCGCCACAAAGTACAGAAAAGAAATAAGATGTTATAAAATTCATTAAGTCCACACCTAACTTCTATGATTTAAGGGATGTTAATTGGGGATTTGAATGATCCCAAATGCATTTAAGGAACATGCAGTCTGTGGTTATATATGCTTCTGATAGTGGAGATTCAAAAATACTGGCTAATATCCTGGCTGCAGTGAAGTCAATAGATGTTTTGCCATTGACTTCAGTGAAATGAGGTTTGCTCCCATGGGTGTCAGTCAGATGGTAATATCCCAAGGGCTATTTCACAAGGCATACCGAGCGGTTGACAAAGGCTTCCCTTGTCGACCGCGGTGCGTCCAGACTGCCCCACTGTGCCGCTAAACAGCTGATTGGCACAGCGCGGCGGCCATTTTGATGTAAATGAAGCAGTGATTATTTAAATCGCCGCTTCATTTTCCTATGTCTAGTAAACTCATTTACATGGCTCTGTCGACGGAGCCATGTAGTCTAGACATACCCTTAATGCTCCAGTGTTTCAAGGATGTGCTGATACACATAGGCCATAATGTAGAGTAGAATTTTTAACACTGAATATATGTAAATGTAAAGCTCTGAGATACAGAAATCTATGGCAGATGCACAGTGCCTATTTTGTCTGTTTTACTGTTATTAAGGAAAACATCAATATAATCTGGCATTACTGAATATTAATTTACATACTGAATACACTTAATACACATTTACTGCATGCTGTCAGACAATAGGTGAAATTTTGTTATGGGTTAAGTTAAAATCTCACTGAAGTTCATGGGCATGAACTCACACTTCAGTTATCATAGCTGTAAGGATTAGTTAATTCCAAATCCCCACCTCAGACAAAAGGATTGTTTGAACCTGGCCAGGATTTTTAGAGTAAGTGGAGGGGCTTCTGCTGAATGTTGTCTTTGGGTAGACTGTGTGAGGGAAGGGAGAACCAAAGCAAACAGCAACAAAGCCAAGCAGCACCCTGGGAGCATGACTTAGGAAAAAGGCCAGAGTGAAAACTTTTGAATCCAGTGTTGCCTAAAAAGGCTCGATGCTTTAATCTACGAAACTATTTGTCTGTTTCTAATTCCTTCTGCATTTGGAGTAACAGGATTTAGTATGCTCCTTGTAAGTAAACAAGACTGCACCAGAGAAAAATCCCAAACTCTATTTTTTTCTCCCGACTGGAATGTGCCCAGAGCCCTGAACTTTGACTTAACTGCTGGGGTCAGAAAGGCTACAATACAATATAACTTGCATGAAATTAATGCCTATTAAAGGCCTGAAACAATTGGTGTAGGTCTGACACTCCCCTCGGAAGTCAATGGGAGCTGCTCATGCAGCAAGGCTGTAGAAATGGAGCTTAAACACTTAATCACATTTTGAGATACGTAGGCCTACCTCAGCACTTATAGTTTGCCAAATCATTTACAATCCACGGCTGTCCAAAGTGTATTGGTGTGGGACTGGCGTGGGAAATGGACTTCATCAAGAAAATAACTCTGGAGCACACCACATTAGGAAAAGTAGCTCCCATGCAGCCCCAGGTTCCATTTTTAGTTTATCTACATGCAGAATTTTTTTCAAGGGCCTGAAAAATGTTTCAAGTTGAATTCATGTGGAGACACTTGTCAAGAAGGCCAGAATACAGCTTCAATGCTTTCTAATACCATTTAAAAAACAAAACATACAACTTCTTTCTCTCCAGTAAATGACACAGAACCAGACAGATTTTCAAGAGATTTCATTAAAAAACATTGGCTCTCAGGCTATTAACTTGTACAATATATGGGTTCAAAATCTGTATTAAAAATGCCCATAAATTCAGCTGGTCAGTAAAGACTTTGTTGTATTTATGAGACCCTAAATATATATGTACTCAATTAGAGTCTTGATGGTCTATCAGGAACACAAGTTTTTAGCTAGGAAGTTTTATAACATGAATCACAGGGACTTTATTAATACAAATTCCACTGAAAAACAAAGGAAATTAAACCATGAAGACAACAAATATCTGAACCTTGACTCCCCCAAAGCAAGGAAATTAAGAGTGAAGGCAGCGAATCCATCACAGTAATCCATCCTTCACCTTGTGTTACTTACTGCAAACATTTAAGATCCTTGCCTATCAATAAGCATGTATAGCATGTGCATGCATTGTTTTATTTGCATGTGACCCACCAGGCTATGTAGCATGCATGTTACAATGTTGAAGAAAAGCATAAAGTGGCAAGTAGCAGCTGGGATTTTCATTTTCAGTATGAATGTCATTGTTTTTTAATATTACAGTAATTTAAGCATTTAACATGACTCAAATGAATTTTCTCTACATTAAGTTAAATTGTGAGCGCCTGAATTCGAGATGATTAAAGGCCCCTGAAACAGAAGCAAAAACATATTTTGAAAACAGAAAAGGGGAAAAGGGGGAGTAGTTATTGATGGACAAAGGGGTATAATCCCATACACACACTTCTCATACCAATGTAATCCTGCAATTTCTAGTCTACAGCACATGCAGTGGAGGTGTGGGCAGATGGCCAAAGCATGGGTTTTGGCTGGAATCAGAAAAAGGTAGCACAACCATTGCCTTGCCCATCTGTTGCTTGGCTTGTGTTTCTAGAGGGCATCTTTCTATACAGGCTGCCAGAATTGGGCTTCAGACATTTCACTAAATGCAATCAAACCAATTTTAGAAAAAATTGTATCAGCATGGCCTTTTTATACCTCACTTACCTTCCCCTATAATTGTTATCAGTAGTGGAGTGAAAGATAGGCATAGGCCTGGTGGAAATCAACAAGAAAGCATGCAAAAATTAATGTTACTTAGGGTGTGTCTTAGGGTGTGTCTAGACTACTGAGTTTTGTCGACAAAAGTGGACTTTTGTCGACAAAACTATACCAGCGTCTACACTACCGCTGAGTTCTGTCGACATATTGTCGACAGAACTCAGCAGTTTTGTCGACGCTGGTAAACCTCATTTTACGAGGCATAACACCTTCTGTCGACAGAGTTCTGTCGACAGAAGGTGTTATTGCCTGTAGGGTTGCGTCTAGACTACAGGGTTCTGTTGACAAAGCAGCTTGCTTTGTCGACAGAACTCAATGTGTCTGGACACTCTTTGTCGACAGATACTGTCGACAAAACTTCTGTCGACAAAACGTGGTAGTCTAGACGTACCCTTAGTGTTTCTGGTGTTAGGTCTTTAACTTACGGGCAGAAAATATAAAGAATAAATCACTAGCCAGTCTGACAGGAATCAATACATAATAATAACTAATAAAGCCCTGAACCTTTCACACTCACTCTCTGAAGCTGCCATTTTGCCATTGTAGAATCTGAGCATTTACCATGGGGCCAGATCATTACTTTCTGTAGGGAAACTAACAGGCAGAACCTCAGGGATGGACAGCTTATTCTCTCTTTGGAGGGGAGTTTTATGACCCTCTCCTATGGAAGAAGGGCCAGATACACCCCTGGCCCCTTCTGCTCCCCCCCAAAAAAACAGCAGTGGGTCTTGGGAGATCTGCCTGAAACACAGGGCCTTCAGTGTAGTTTCTGCTTCAGCTTCAGGGATCCCTGCTTCTCCTTCAATTCCATCACAATGGGGCTTCAGAGGAATGAGGCTATCAGGGAAAACTTATGTGATGGTAGTAAAAGCAGTGCCCTAACCTGCAGGAGCATGCATACAGTTATGGCCTTATTAACTTCACCTGGATTTCTTGTATGGAATATGGGCCCTATTCTGGCAATCCCCTACCTTTGCACAAATCCCTGGGTTCGTAAAGGTAAGGAAGTTAGTACTATAGAATGATTCAACCCTCCTTTCTGCAAGCAAGTCCTAGAGAGATGATTCCTTCCACCCATCTCCTCCTTCCCCATTATTTTAATCAGATTAGAAGATGAACCATCTTCTTTTCTTTCAACTTTCTAGTTCTCAGGGGAAACTAAGAGA
Source organism: Pelodiscus sinensis (assembly GCF_049634645.1). Taxonomy (NCBI): domain Eukaryota; kingdom Metazoa; phylum Chordata; order Testudines; family Trionychidae; genus Pelodiscus; species Pelodiscus sinensis. The sequence goes on from NC_134712.1 coordinate 167,287,603, forward strand.
CTTGCCTGGGGCTATACAGTGAGTCAGTGGCAGAGTTAGGATCTCTTGGCAACCACTCCCATGTTATATATACTGCAACTGTGTTATGTACTACCTTTATATACTAATGGTTGCGTATCTGGGCTGAAAGCTTATTGAAATTGTTACTGAGTGTAACTCTTCTTCTTGGTCCTTGTCATTCTTGTTCTAGTTATGTTAGTACAGTACATAAGTACCTGAGAATAAACTATTCCTCTAAGTGAAACATCATTTTGATTATTACTGACATTGGTGCTCATTAAAATACATAAGTAAAACACAGACATTCTGTAGGCTCTGAAAGCTATTTCATGTTACTTGAAGGGGAATACAAATGAATAGGGACTGCATCATTTTAGTTAAAAGAGGAAAATGTTCTAAAAACTGGAATCTGGACTCTAGATCAGTGAGCAATTGAAGTCCGCAGTTTATTTCTTCTCTGTCTCTTCTTGTTTTTCATACCTATCTTATACCTGACCATTAAGCTGCATGTACATAGGGAATGGAGAGAGTGCACGTTGTTTACATTATATCTGTTCTGCAATTAAAGATACACTTCCAAGTTAAGATAAAACAAGATCTAATAAATGTAAACAATACATGTTGCTTTTTTGGCACTATTATGTCTACACTAAGTGATCAGATCTGAAGGTAAATAATGACTTAAAAAAAATCTGTTATCTACATTTACTGTTACCATATCAGTTCATTTTAATGGCTATCTCCTAGCCCTCCAGCTGTTTAATGCATTTCCTTCTCCATTGTATTGAAGTTAAAAAATATGACCTGCTGCTGTTTAAATAATGTAATTTAATGATTTCACATTTTCAGCCACACAAGGCTTTCTTTCAGCTCTGAAGCTTTTCACTAATGATTTGGGGAGATAGTTCTTGTTTCTTTCAGAACCCAGGACTGAAAACTCAGACTTACAAATAAATTATTGGCATCCACTTTAGAAACACTACAATTTGCAATGAAAATAAAATACAGAAGATTCAGTGTTATGGGGCCAGAATTTCCAACTTGTTGATTCCTCTTGGCAGCTGACTAGGAGGTTCAAGTATTATTCAGCCTCCATAACAGTAAAGGACTCCATAACACTGTTGCTTTAAGCCTGACATAACATAGTTGAGATAGATGCATTGGGCCTGAGATTCCCCAAGTGTTGTCTGTGGACCATTGGTGATCTGTGATAATGTGACGATGATTCAGAGAGAGCAGGAACAATGTTCCTTCTCATTTCCAGCTGCTATACTGCATTGAAAGGACAACTAAGGTAATTAATTTCCAACAAAGGCATTGCTATAGGTGCCACATGGATGTTAAGGGAAGGTGAATGAGAGGGGAAGTAAGATCCTTAGCAGCTCCTGGACATTGCAAAGCACCCCCAATTCCAAATTAATTCAACGAAAGTTGAGGGCACTCAGTTGAACCTAACATGACATTCCTCCTCCGAGGATAAGAGTACTATAAAACTACCAAGTGGTCAGTGTGACCCTGCTGCAAAAAAGCAAATGCTGACCTGTGATATCTAAGGTAGATGGACAGGTATAATATTAGAGAGAGTATTTCCTTGCAGAATAGTTGATCCACAAGCAGAATATTACTGAGCTCTGAGGCACCCAGAAAAAGCCATTACTGGATTGGTGAGACCCCAGAGAAGGACAACTAAAATGGCAAGTACATTTAGAAAAACCTGATCCGAGAACAGAATTTTGGGGAACAGCCTACAGACAAGTCTGCTACGAAATAGAGAGATGAAGATCTAGGAGCACCTGCTAGAGGTTAACTGAAAAGGTGGCAGAGGAGAAGATGGTTCTCAGGAAGCAACATAAAGGGGGCTATAAGCAATGGACTAAAATTAAAGATGAAAAATATTGGACTAAATAAGTAGACAATGTCTCCTCTGCTTGTCTAGCATCTACTCCCCTTTCCTCTTCCCACAGTCTCACCACTGTGGGTGTGACAGCCTTCCCTTCTGTGCTTCAGTTCCCCGTCTGTGAAATAGGGAGACTAGCACTGCCCTACCTCACAGGGTTCTTGTAAGGATACTTACACACTCATTGTGAAGATTCTAGAATGATAAGGGGGAGTCATATATGCACATAGATACATAAAAGTTTTCAGCTCTGCTGTTCTTGATGTCACTAACATCACAGAATTTTGTGCTGCTAGGGAAAGTTATCAGGGAGAAAAAAGTTATGGGTGGGCATTTTAATGGAATCTGTGCCCCATCTCCTACTCTATTTTTAAATGATTTTAGTCTAGCATTTGGAGGAAAATGCTACATCTTATCAGGTCAAGTGATTTCAAAACCACTGTTTAAAAGTGATCTCAGTGGATATACGCGTTGGCCGAAAATACCAAGACAGAACTCGTTGCTCTTAGACCATATTGTCCAATTTAGCAAAGCAGAATGAATTCATGACGTAAAAGTTCTATGCGCTTATGTTTATTTATAATACCATATACACAGAAACCATAAGCTGGAACACTCTTGAGTGGAGGGGTGGATTTTTATAATGCCTGTTTCTTCATTAAGATTTTATCATCTACCTACACTAAAAGGCCTCTTCCCTTCACTTTGTTATCTTTGCTTTTATCCAGACCTGTTCCTGCATTATTTTTTTAATCTTCAGTTCCCTACTTTACATGCACTCTCAAATTTTAAACAAGCAAAATTTGTGCATTAGTATGTCCTTTTCATCTATGATTTATGAATGACAGGTTCTCAGTGCAGCTTAATGGTATGAGAGAGACATTATTTTAAACATTAAAGTGAAAACCATTTACAACTATGATAAGAGAAGTCTGTTGACATTAAACTTTAAAACACGCACAAGGTAAAGACAAGTAGCTGCACCAACAGGTGAGAGTACTGGGCATACAGTTTTGTTCAACACATTAACTATCTCTCCTCTTCTCTGTTTCACAACCTGTAGACACTGGTGTTTCAAACAATCCATCAAGTCATCAGCAGCAACGGAAAGTTAATTGCCTAAAAGATACTCAAAAGTGCTTTGTGGAGCATTCATTTAATAGAACTCCTATTTTGTCTTTGGAAAACTTTTTCAGTATTTGAGTCAAGAAAGAAAAACAGGGGAAGGAGATATACAGTAGACTTCCGATAATCCAGAACCTATGGGACCTACGTGGTGCCGGATTATCAGATATGATGGACTATCAGGAGGTACTATAAATTGGTTATATATATACTGTATACATTATATACTGTATATAAAGTGTTCTTAACCCTTTTTATTGTACATACTGTATACAGTATACTGTAATATTTTAGTTTTTTAAGCCTTTTTTACCCTTTTTGCTTAGTTCAGCTGCTGCTGCTGTTACCTTGTGACTCATTTTTTGCTGAAGTTCACTCACTAGGCTCTTGCCATTTTGATGTGCCAGACTATTGGATGCCAGACTATTGGAGTTTTACGGTAGCTACATTTGAGTCTTCACTCTCACACCTTTCTTCATGGTGGTTTATTAGATGATGAGCTTTCGTGGGCCAAACCCACTTCCTCAGATCAAATAATGGAAGAAAATAGTCACAACCATATATACCAAAGGATACAATTTTAAAAAAATGAACACACATGAAAAGGACAAATCACATTACAGAACAGAAGGGGGATGGGGGAGGGGGGGAAGGAAGGTGAATGCCAGTGAGTTAATGATATTAGAGGTGGGGAAGGGGAAATGTCTGTGAGTTAATAGTATTAGAGGTGATAATTGGGGAAGCTATCTTTGTAATGGATGAGATAATTGGAGTCTTTGTTAATTCCCCTGCGGAGAGTGTCGAATAAACCATCTTGTTAGTCTTTAAAGTGCTACATAGTCCTCTATTTTGTTTCAGCTACACCAGACTAACACGGCTACATCTCTATCACCTTTCTTCATATATCTCTCCCCCACCATTAAAGCTACACTTGCAATTTTAAAGAGGTTTTTTTTTGCTAACAATTTCCCTGTTGTTCATTGTGTAACTCATCCACATTCTAAGAAGCAATGAACTTTGTTGAGAATAATAAGTACATTCCTTCATATTTAATGTAAGATAAACTCCTTGACTGCAGCCCTGCTATTGTTAAGGCCCATGGATGTGGCAGGAGCAAACATTACGGAACATCAACAGTTACATTTTATTTCACTGTGCTGGGCTTCACAATCATACACACAGTGGGGCAGAGATCGAGCTCCAGATTATCTGCTAAGGCTGAGGAGCACACGGTACAGCTCAGGACATGGGGACAAAAGGGATGCATGGGTGAACTTTGTATTCCTCTGGTCCTGAACCAGATGTGCTGTGTGTTTTAAATTTAAACAGCAGTCAGTGGCCATAAGCAGCTGAAATGGCAGCCAGAGAACAGTGTGGAGTAGGGAAGTTCCAGCCACACCCCCTACACTGTCAGCCAAGAGACACCATCTCTGCCACCAGAGGATATCATTGGTGTCGCATTGTGCTCGTGCTATGTAGCACAGCCTATAGCGGTTGCACCACACTTGAGAATCTGGGCTGTGGTCTTGAATTTTCATGTAAAGCTCCATGCACACCTATAGGGCAAAAACAGCCACAGCAAGTGTAACATGCACTTGATGTAACAGCCTCTTTTTTTTTAAACTGACTCCCATTTTGCACTTTATTTCAGTAGCTGTCGTGAGAGAATTAGCTTTAGGAGGAACCAGTGGAAAGTAGGAACTAATTTTAAGTGGAATGTGGACACCACTTTGCTTGGATTGCTCTTAGAGGGCCTGTTAGTTGAAAGGCACACTGTTGTGGTATGTAAGGCTAAAGTACTGCCATCCACGTGATTATGGTACAGCAATACACACCCTGAACAGTCTGTCATCAGTGACAGAAAGGATGCTTTTATGATATGAAAATTAAACAACAGACACTTTTAAATGATCACATCATGATATTAAGCTTTTAGCTGCACCTTTTCATTCACTCTTCCTCCATCTCTCAACTACGCCTCTGCATTCATCCATCTTATTTAAGTTCACAATGCTATTTAAAATGTAAAGTGAACAATGAAATAAATCCATTAGCCAGCATGATTGAACAAACCAATCAGGTATTTCTAGGCTCTCATAGTACGGCAGAAGGAAAAATATGAATACTGACACTCAATGTTCTCCTTTCAATGTATTTTCAGGATTCCAAAATAATAAAGGTTTTGAATTTTCAATCACAATTTGGCATCAAGAATCACATTTTTGTGGGCCTGTGAAAGTACTGATTGATGTGGTTTACCTTGTAGATTTTGCAACGGCAAAGTCATAATGCCTCCTGCTGCAGCTGCTGCTACCAGCCCTTGGATGTTGGTAAGATTAGCTGTAGGCAGAGTTAGGACAAGTCCTTGTTGACCACCCAGTTGTCCAGCCATGTTGAAGGGAATAAGGATAGGTTGATTGAGGGTTGGAGTGCCTCCTGGCATCACCCCCGCTACTGCTGAGGCTAACTGTTGAGCAGTCAGTAGTGGCTGTAATGAAACATACACAGTAAATGTATTTTACTGTACAACTTCATGGGAATCACTGTACCACGTGTGCCTGCGATCATCTGTAGAGTTACAGCACACACATGCAATTACAATGCACTACTTCTAATGCAATAACATATACTTCCTCCAACAGAAAAAGCCTTGAAGATCCTGATGATTGAGGCTAGAAACCCTGGTAATCCTATCCAACCTTCTGATCTCTGAAGTCAGAATTGGACTTGAGTTGCATCAACATTGAAAGAATTTACTGAACATGCCCCAAAGATAGTTTTATGAATTCATGAGGGCCAAATTCAACCCAAATCTACAAATATTTAAGCTCAAGCACTTCCCGCAGCTGAAGTTACAAAATTAATCATGTCTAGGAGCTATGGGATGCAAGGGATGCTTAGAGTGGGCTGGAATATCAAATATCTGCTTCTCTTCCCAGGGCAATTGACTGAATGAAGATATCGCTATACAAAGTGACATAGAAAGTCAAGAACTTTCTAATTGTTCAGAACAACTGTATAATACCCACACCTTTCTATACAAATATCTGGCTTTCTAACATAGTGAATGGATTTCTTTATTAATGCAGGAGCTGTGTGTGACGTCTAGAATTGTCAAACCCAGTAAGTGAAACATGCATTAAAATTACATTGACTGGTTTTATATTAAATCACGACCTGTACTTCCAAGCTAACTGATGTAAGGTTCAAATAATTTTATAAACACACAAACCATTTACATTTTCAGAGGAAAAACACAGAGAACCAAACTTCGTGTGCTTGTTTTTTGTTTGTTTTCAGCAAGACAACATACAGAATTTTTTTTTAAATATGTGTCACATCCATATCCACTCTGTCCATGTTTGTGAAGTAAAAATTGAGCCAATAATTTATCACCATATTTTCCATATTATACAGGTGACTTTCATTCACCGTTAATTACTTTACTCAAACTGCAGTTTTAATGAGGCTAAATGAAAGATACTGACCTGGGGCCCAACAGGAAATGCTGGATGGGACTGAGTGGGCTGATGCTGGTCAGCTGTGCCCGTATCAGACAGCACTGGGTTTCCTCTGGCCCCTAGAATTCAAAGAGAAGCTCTACCTTAATATCTAGCCCAGGGACCAGCACATTACATCTTACTGTGATGTCACATAACATCAAGCTGCAAATGATATGCTAAAGTGGTTTATCAATAACACAGCACTCACATCACTTATCAGCTGCATAAATTATGCTAATGTTCATTCAGGCCAGCCAGCTCATTCAGAGAGATACAGAAATCTGACAGCAGTGAAACTGAAGCTATCATCAACTCAGCTAATATGGGTTGCACTATACATCAATTTACATACAGTACATGAATACGCCACGTGGATGTCAACTGCATTTTTTATGCTTAGGTGAACAACAGCTATTCTAATTTCTCAAAGCAAAAATTATCTGGGATACAATCAAGTCTCATCTACTTTGTACCTTAATATAAGTCTCTCTTCCCCCTTTCCCCTTTCTCCCCTCCACCCCCGGCAGAGAAACCTGTATTGCTTGGAATACAAGGTGTTACAAAATCTAAGCACAAACATGTTTCTAAACAGCACTAATTGTACATAGTAAAGCAGAGCTTATCATAACCAAGGCATGTCGGTGCTACGTGAGACAATCAAACCCCAGCATTAACTACTTGCTTGAATTAAACAAGCTGAGCACAGAACATTTTTCAGAATGGCACTATCTAGAGTTTGCTGCAGATCACTGAAGAGATATGAAAACCACCCTAATAACGGTAACCAACGGTCGACCGACTTTCAAACTTAAGTTCCATTCCTACTGTACCTGCTAGGACAGAACTTCCACTGATTCACAACTCTTTTCAGAAGGATTGCAGGATCAGGCCCATTTTTTTGTTTCTGTGTCTGAAGGAAATGACAGCAAGTAGCAAATGCAGCAGATGGAGCACTAGTTTTAAATAAAGAAAATCCCTGGCTACAATTTTAGGATTTCTGCTCTGTACAGTAGCTTTTGTTTTTTCTGATGGATGGTTGAAATCCAATTCTAAGTAAACCTTAACAAGATCCCCTTTTCCAATGTTTGTCCTATGAATAGCAAGTGCAAGACAATTCAGAACCAGTTTATTGGTGTGCCATGGTCTGCGATAGAAAAAAAGGATATGATTCTGGTCATACTTATAAATTTTAAAGAAGGTAGTATCAGCTCATTTAAAACAAAGTCTTCTATATATTCTCCAAGGGGACAGACTTATAAATAATGGAAATGTGAAAAAAAAAATACTTCATCACATTAAGGTACAAATAAAATTGACTGCTACATATTATTCAATTGACTTCTATCTCTACCGCAATGTGTCAATCATAACAGCATTTTATAATGGGATTAGGCAATAAATGTGCAGAGCCATTATGCAGAAATCTGATTAATTTGTAATATTTTTGTGTGCACACAGAAAGTCAGAAATGGACATTGCTTTGGGAATACTTACAAACATTCCATTGAAATTTCTAAATTGATTTGGAAGCAACTAATAAAAACACAGACGTTTTGACATTTTATCAAGTGAAGTCTGTCAAACTATGTTTGGCATTTTAATGACCACTGTCATTTAATAACTAGGGTAAGGTGACCTACTGTAAAGTCTCCAATAATTGCCTAATAACGTGCATGAAATGACTTAGGCACTAGATTTTTCTGTGTGTGATTTATTATGTGCGATATTTGGAAAGCACAGAATTTAACTAGATGTACATGATACTGTAGAAATGTGTACAATCTGGTTTTATATGCATAATAAGCTGAGTCCTGCTGTCCTCACTCAGGCAAAACTCACACTGCCTTCAACTTGACTCCTGCATCTACAGCTCCTGCAGGATCAGATCCATTATGAATAAACACCACTTTGTCTTAGCTTATTTCCACATATCAGCATGCTCTTTATTTATCTTCATATGACAGCTGTGCGCATCAAAGACTCAGGTCCCATGATCCTGATTAGCCCCCACTACACTCAAATTAAATATCGGGTTTTGTTTGCCTGCCTTGAAGAAGTTAGAGCTTTGTCTTGGATTACACTACTGAAAAATTTCTTAATATTGTATCATGTCACTAAATTTGCCTGGAAAGGCTTCAGAGAAAATGCAAAGCAACAACCAGATGTCTATTAGCATATGATCCTATTTTAATTAATTAACGGCCTAATCCCAAATCACTTACTCTCATGAATGTTCCCAATGAAGTGAGCCTGTGTTTTAATACATTTTTCATTTAGTGAACACTATTTTCTGTTATTTATACTGTACGTGATTTGTAATATTTAATCCTGTAAGAAACAGTTTGTACAAAAGGTGTCATACCAAATAAGACAATACTAGAGTGCTATTAAATTATAATTAATTATGTAGTTGCAATTAATGCAATGCAGAAAGAAAATCAAATTTATTTTATTTTTTTATGTTGCTGTTTATTTAAGATGCTGCACCTGTTTTTATTCCAGTGTAACAATGTTGTGCTTGCTTCTTCCAGCTCACTTTCGACACAGTTTAGGAGTCTCGTTGAAATGGCATACAATTTCATGTGTATGAATGAGGTCTTACACAGTCTCCGTATGAAATTATGCATGCTGTCTTTTCAGGATCAAAAAGGCATGTTTCCCCTCCTGCCCATATCTATTTTTCTCATACACATGTAGTGTATTTCGTTTTATAGGCCCATCTTCTAATCTTTCTGCTGCAGCAGCCACTCCAGACTTAAGTTTTCTTTCAAAGTCAGGAGGGAAATCTACAGCTTGTTGGCTCAGCAGTGAATAAATGTGGCAGAGCAAGAATTTCAGGGTGACTGGAAGTTCCACTGTTTCACCCAAGCAAACAGAAGTTGCTGTTTGCCACCTATTATCTTCAGTGAGCAGCCCTGGCAAAGACATCCAGAAGGCAAAAGAGAGCCACAAAAAGGTTTTGTGTGATTCCTTCCTCCCTACAGTATATCTGCTTTATATACGTTGGTGTCTATATCAGCAGATGTGGATGCAGATATCTGCAGCTCATTTTTGCAGAGAGGGGTGCAGATACAAATTTGTGCTGCATAATTCGTGACTGTGACTGCAGACATCCATGGATCATTTTTGCAAATGCAAATGCGGATATCAATTTTGTATCCATGCAGGACTCGAATTATTTCCCTGAATTAGCAGGGCAGAGTTTGTCATGCTAGAAGAATTCAGTTAACAAAACAAAGTACTGAGATCACCTCGTGCTATATTTGCCATTTGTGAGTCATAGGTCATTATCTAGCAGCTATATTTCTAACCTTTTCTTCCACACTAGCTCTGGATTGTCTTCTCCATAACTCTCCCCTCTGTTTTTTAATTCAGCTGCTCTTGAACTCTTTATTATTGTTGGCGTAGGGATGTCCCTAGGGAAATAGGACCTTGGCTAAGTGACCTCATTTATAAAAAGGTTTTCCAAACTCTAACTACATTTTCCCAATGTCTGGATTCATGCCACTACCTCTTGTTAGACCAACTTCACAACTGTACAGGTCCTTTCATAAGGATATCACTGCATTAAACCTCAGAAATCCATATAAGAATAGAAAGGGGCTCTAACATAAATGGTTAGCAGTGTGAGAGCAGCACTGGTTGGTGTTTGCAGTGGATGTGTCTGCATTTGGAAGCTACTAACCCTCCCCATTTGCAGGCAGAACAGACTCAATGCTCCCACAGAAAAATATATTGTTAAGAGGCAGACCTGCTAGCCATTTATGGGATAATGGGATCAAAGTAATCCCTCTCACATGGGGGAGGCTGTGCAGTCTAGTGGATAAAGTATTGGCCTGTGAGTCTTCCAGCCTCTGCCACTAGGTTGGCTTGGGTAAGTCATGTCCCAGCCCCGTGTCTTTGTTTCTCCATTTGTTAAATGGAGATGATGATTCTGACTTTCATTGTAAAACACTTTGAAATCTATTGATGCAAAGTTCTAGATCAGAGCTAGGTATTATTATTTTTAGGCCTCACCTTTTTCCTTTGACAATTTTGAAATTCTTAAATAATAATAAATAACAACAATTGGGTCAGCTACTTCCTCTTCCCATGGTGTTTAGGGGAGGTTGTGTCCTCCACAATCTGCAGGAGGTCAGACTAGATGATCATCATGGTCCCTTCTTGTAGTCTTTGAGTCTACAGGTCTAATTACACTTATAGGGTGAAAGCGATGAGGAGTCCTGTGGCACCTTATAGACTAACTGAAGTGTAGGAGCATAAGCTTTCGTGGGCAAAGACCCACTTCGTCAGATGCAGCTTTCGTCTTTGCCCACGAAAGCTTATGCTCCTACACTTCAGTTAGTCTATAAGGTGCCACAGGACTCCTCATCGCTTTTGCAGATTCAGACTAACACGGCTACCCCTCTGATACTTATAGGGTGAGTGGATGATCACCCTGTCCCACTTCATAAAGGGTGGTGTGTCTCCTCCACACTGCATGAAGCTGTGTCATTTGAATTGAGAGGGAGTAGGAATGGTGGGGGTGGTGCCCCATTTTGAAAACAGAAATAATCTTGTGCGCAGGAGGAGAGCAGGGGCACAGGTTTCCTAGTGGAGCTGCTTTCACAGGCAGGCTCAGAGAGCATGCTCAGTAATGCTATGCTAACAGTCTGGGGAACTGCTGCCAGGACACAAGTGTGAACTTAGACATGGTTTTAATAATTAATAAATGTTATTATTAATACAAAATTAATTATTAAAGCAGCCCCCCCAACATGTGAAGGTGCGTAGAGTGCTTGACAAAATCAGTAAATATTATGGAAACGTAATGTAAAACAACCCTCTTAAAATACCAAACAAAACACAGAGAACAGGGGACAGATGGAAGGGAAAGGTAATTAGCCTAGTGCTGAGTATAGTAGTAATAAAAGGGATGTTCTTGTGGTACTCAAGGGGACTGGTTTCAATTCCTGATTCAGTCATGGACATCCTGTGTGAGAATGTGGCATTTCAGTTCTCTTCCCTGTATGTCTTGTCTATTTAGATTGTGAGAACTTCAGGGAGAGTCTTGCTATGTCTGTCCAGTGTCTATGGGTTATGATCTCATTTGGGGCCCCTGAGCAATACTAATTGCTACTATTATTATGAATAATAATCTGTTGAAATAAAAACTTGTTCAACTGCTTTAGAAAAGTAAGGGGAGCCAAGTCAGGGTAGGTGTCAGTGGAGAGAGACTTCCACAATCAGAGTAACAAAGGCCTGCTGACTGACAGGTCTTTGACTGTTTACTACATTAGGTCTTATGTGCCCTCCCTGTTCCCCCCAATACTTTAGCACTGGAGTATCTCACAGTCTTAAATGTATTTATCCTCACAACAGCCCTGTGAGATAAGCAAGTTCTGCTAGCATCGTGGCAGAGATGGGGAACCGAGACAGAGAAAGGCTAAGTCCTTGACCTATGGCAAAGCAAGGAAACCAGACCCAACACGTCTCAGACTAACCCTAACCACTGAACAATCCATACTTCGCACTGGAACATCTTTTCTGAAAACTTTGGCTTTGTTGATTTTTCAAAGCCTAATTTTTATAATTCAATTAAAGTTTTGCACTAACAGAGCCAAATATATTTTAAAAATAAAAGTTATTTTTTCCTCACCATACAAGGCAGCTACATCTGAATAACAGTGCAAATAAAGAAATTAGTGTTTCAAGCAACTATACATACTAAAATGCCATGTAATCAATTGTAATGGTTCTCACAATCAATGTGACTTACAATCAGAAGATAAAAGCAGGGTTGCTTCTTCTTCACCATTCTGTTTCGCCTTACAAAAATGTTTTAGAAATATTTAATGTGATGTATTTAAATATTCAAAGTTAATAAACTTTAGTACTGCCTCCACTGAGATTGAATATACTCACGTACAAAATATAATTTTACAAAGCTATGAAAACAAAAAATAATCTATGCTTAAACGTGACACTATAAGGCTATGTCTACACTACCACTTCTTGTGCAAAAAGAATATGCAAATGAGGCAAAACATGGAATATCACCATGTCCAGTCATTTTCATAATTAATGAGGCTCCGTTTTTGTGCAAGAGGCTTTTGCACAAAAAACCGCTATTGTGCAAGGGCCGTTCTTCCTGAAAAAAAGAGGAAGAACTACTCTTGCACAAAAGCTTCTTGCGCAAAAACAGAGCCTCATTAATTATGCAGATGAGGCACAGGGATATTCCACACTTCGCCCCATTTGCATATTTTTTTGTGCAAGAGGGGGCAATGTAGACATAGCAATCTTAACCAACATGATCAATACAAAACACCCTGTAACTCTAAAGGACTCCTGATTTCCACTAGTAACAATTATAAGAGGAATCAGGCTGAGAAATTAAATTAGTATAATTCATCATGCACAGAAGGTCATATGCTTACACCTGCAATGCTTCTAATTAATTTAGGGGCCAGAAACTGTATGTCTACAATGCCAGTAATAAACCTGACCAAGAGCAGACTCACACATGGGCTGGCCTACACCAAAGATTCTTTGTCTTTCATGATTCCGTAGCATTTTCTCTGTAATTAACGATTTGCTGCAAAATTGGGCACCAGATTCTGAGCTTTGATATAGAAAAATATTGTATACATACCAAACAACCTGTAAACATATGAACTGGTGGTGTTACTTCCTGAGTCTCCAGATAGCCTGAAACAATAGGAGTGCAAATTGCCCAATTCCTATCAGTGGCTTGTTAACTATGAAAACTAAAATGACGTTTAAATGCCAATACTCTTAACTGTTTCACTGCTGATCATTTTATTAGAACATCCAACTCAGGTGTTCATTGCACAATCTCTGATTACCTTCCACACCTCACTAGGCCCCATACATCCCAATTACCTCTTTCCCAGTTTACCTCAGAAAACATCTATGATGCAGTTGGGCACTGTCAACACAAATGTCTTTGGCATCTCAAAAACTGAACAAAAAATAAATTGTATGAGATATCCAAATAAATAGCATGGGGTTGCTGTGCTCATTTTATCACTGAATTTTACATTTCATTAATTAAATCTTACATTTAAAAATGGAAATGGAGATAATGCATAATTTCAGATGGCCATAGATTCTAAGCTTGCCACATTCCACATTGCCTCTGACTGACAGGGATCTTCACTTTGTCCTCCTGCTCTTTATGGCAGACATCATGTTCTTCGCAATGCTGCGGTTCAGCAAGGTCTGCAAGTATATGCCTGATTTGGAACATCTGAGTAAAACCCACTGAAATCAATGAGACTACTCACATGCTTGGTACATGTCTGTGAACCTTGCTGAATTAGGTCTAAGACACCGAGAAGCTTGTGATAATGCATATTAGTTGATAACGAGATTCATGTGATGGATAATATTTTATGGCTGGGCAAAATGCAGTCAGGGGACCAGATCCAGCCTGCCTTGTACTTCGATCTGGCCCACGGACTGCATCTGGCCGCTTTCTATTTATATTCTGCTGCCTCTGCCACTGAATTTCCAGATGGTGGCTCAGACAGTAGATCCTATTTAAGTGGCTCGTGGCTCCTAGTTGTGACACTCCAGAGGTAGAGACCGGAGCGGTGAGCCTTTTAAATAGTCATAGTAACCCCACGCGGCTCCAAGGCAACATGGTAGCAATGGCTCTGGGAGCTGTTAACCCTTTAAATTGATGCTATTTAAAGTACTCACAGCTCTTGGCCCCACTGCTGCCACATTGCCTGGGAGTCACCTGGGTTGCTGCTGCTATTTAGAGCCACAGTCCCGCCCTTTTTGCCTCAGGTACCACTCCTTCTTGGCAAGGAGAGGGTGGAGCTGGCCCATGACCTGTACCAAAATTCCTTAATTTTCCCCTACGAAAATTATTGCCCACCCCTATCCTATAGGGTATGTCTATATGGCAATGTAAGCCCACGGTTAGTAAAACTCAAGTTAGCAGATTATGGCTTTATTAACCTAAAGCTTGAGTGTCTACACTTATTTGTAACCTCAGGTTAGAAATGCTGAACCCTGGGTCCCAATCTGGGGCTCAAAAGACTATACTGCATTATGTGGGCCAGAAGACAGCCACCCATATCCCAGACTTCCTAGTGCCCTCCCAAAATGTGGTCAATTTAGCCCTTTGTTCATGGTACAGTGTCCACCATATTGTCTACCATACTGTCTACCAAACTTGACTGTCCAGAAGACAAAGGGTATGTCTACACTACCACCCTAGTTTGAACTAGGGTGGTAATGTAGGCAACCGGAGTTGCAAATGAAGCCCGGGATTTGAATTTCCCGGGCTTCATTTGCATAAAGCCAGGCGCCACCATTTTTAAATGTCCGCTAGTGCGGACTCCGTGCCGCACGGACTAGGCTTCCTAGTCCAAACTACCTAGTCCGTGCCGCGTGTAGCCATTGTAAATGAAAGTGCTTTTTTTGGATTTATGTGTTTATTACATCCTTTTTTTGGAGATCCTCTACTAACTGAACCCCACCCACTTAGCTCCCTTAACTCATTCACCCAGGATTGGGAGGACTCTTGGGTTATATTATATTTTTGGAGCATCTTTTCTCTCTACACAATTATTTTCTTACATTCCAAACAGAATATTGGAACTCAGAATTTTATTTGCTAGCTTGAATGACACACCAACGTGTAGCCACGTGGCACGGACTAGGTAGTTTGGACTAGGAAGCCTAGTCCGTGTGGCACGGAGTCCGCACTAGCGGACATTTAAAAATGGCGGCGCCCGGCTTTATGCAAATGAAGCCCGGGAAATTCAAATCCCGGGCTTCATTTGCAACTCCGGTTGCCTACATTACCACTCTAGTTCGAACTAGGGTGGTAGTGTAGACATACCCAAAGAGAGTTGACCCATGGGATTGTGGCATAGTGGGCTCCCAAAGAACCAATCCTTTGGGGCTACATCATTCTCTCTCTTCTCCCCGCCTTTCATTCCCTCCGTTTCCCTCCTTCCCCTTTCTTTCTGTAATTGAAGTCATTTATTAAATAAACACACATTTTATTGTTAGACCCTATATCAATTATTTTTGCATTTGACATGCTTCACATGAGAAAAGAAGCATGACAAGGGTAGGGGATATAATTGCAAAAGCATGTTCTTTATTCAAAATAGGTTCATTCCACTTTTTTTCACCCTGTAACTATGGTGCATAAAAATCCCCTGTTAATGGTACATGCATTTTTTATGAATTGGACCCTTCATATTGAGTGTTGTGGTTTCTTCTCTACTGTATGCATTAGCACAAAGATAATCACATTAAGGTCACAAAGATCCTATCAGTTTTCCCTGAATTCATACAACATTTCATACCCACTGCTTGCTGTTAGCGCTGCTGAATGCAATGATGATAAAGGTTACTTATTAGAAGATGGACGGTTGAATGCATTATTATTTCATGTTGGGCAGCTGATCCCTAGCTAAGCAGGGCAGGAGACTTCTTTAAATTAAACTTCCTTTTCTTTCAATTCCTGCAAGCTTACAAAATGCCAAAGAGAGCATATCTATTTGGAGTAAGTGCTACTGTTTGCCTTTTTTTATTGCCATCTTCCACTTCCTTATGATGTTTATGACATTTATATGTGTGCATTTAGTTGGTCTACAGGACAGAAGCACCGCTCCCCCCTATAGCAAGCTCCCAACCTACCTCTAGCTCACCCAAACAAAACAGACGGGATGCTGGTGTGCGACATTATACAGATCTGCACTGCCATTTGTCTGGCAGGACTTGTACAAAATACTCATTATTGGTTTAGCTTCCGGCGTTATACTGCTTTGATATACAACAATTGGTCTATGTAAACATTTGTATTTTGAGGCATGTGTGTGTATAAGATTATTTTACTGCTTCACCTGATTTAGATATTTTGTTTTCAGAAGTTGCAAGGACTGATTCACTCCCCAAAGGGAGAGCCACAAGCTGGTGTGTCATTCAAGCTAGCAAATAAAATTCTGAGCTCCAATATCCTATTTGGAATTTAAGAAAATAATTGTGTAGAGAGAAAAGTTGCTCCAAAAATATAATATAACCCAAGAGTCCTCCCAATCCTGGGTGAATGAGTTAAGGGAGCTAAGTGGGTGGGGTTCAGTTAGTAGAGGATCTCCAAATAAAGGATGTAATAAACACATAAATCCAAAAAAAGCACTTTCATTTACAATACCTACAGACTCACTTCCCTGCAGAAGGTAATCAGATCTGGAGTGCAAGATCCCTGTTATGCTAAGGAAAGTTATAGAGATACGGTGTTTAACATCAGTTTAGGCATGCAGATGGAGCACAAATGGGTAATATGATTCGGCTATTGGGCTAGGATTCCAGAACAGGGAACAGACTGTAGCAGCAGTAATTCCTGTTGTCTTTTCCATCAGAAGTCACATGCTGTTTTGGAAGAAAACAGGCAAATCCTTGCATGACACCTGAGGCAGTATATTTCCTCTGGGGTGCCACAACCTTATACCTCCCTCTGTGTTTTACTACTCAGCACTAAAGCTACTTAAAGGAACTCGGTTTAAAAAATGTGATTTATTCAGGATTATAGTAAAGATTAGAGATGGCAAAAAAAGTTCTCAGATATGCTTGAAGTAGAAATCAGAAGCTCTGGAAAACCTTCTAAAGCCTTTTAAAAGATTTACTTTTGTTTGGGAGTGATATCCTTTTCTTTTTCGAATTGATTGACCCTTCACTTCCAGAAGACTGGCCTAACCTGGGATCATGGTGACTTATGAAACTGCGGCTCTCATTGCCGAGTCCACTAGTCTGGTTTCATCCCTGCATTGTTTTTGACAATTTCTCCCACTTTGCTATGGCCTTTCAGCAGCCCTCCAGGGCTGCTCCATCAAGAGTCTCATTACAGGTTGTTCAATTGTACAGACTTTATTGAGACTCTTGAAAGAGCAGCCCCACAGAGATGCAGACTGTAGGAGCCTCGCAGAGCCAGGGGAGCAGCAGTAGCTCTGTAAACATGAAACTGTGCTCCCAGATCTGTCTAAATTACAAGCTGAAAGATTACATTAGAAATAGATAGTCACAAATGCACCACTGAAGATTCCCACCCACAAAATTCTAAAACCTTCCCTGTCTCTATAGAGCAGGCTCAACTGTTTGTTACCCATAGCAAGATTTCATGATGTGTCACAGCAGGATAAGCCATTATTTCAAATGAAAGTGGCTGCAGTAACTTGTTGTGTGAGTGCCGCAAGGTCTTGTAATTCTCAGACTCAAATTAACTCGGGACTGTTTATTACTGTCCCAAACCCATTGCAGCAATTACATTCAATGTGATTTCATGAGGAATTTGCACATAGTTCTAATTTATCTGCTTTTTTAAAGACTCTTCGGTTTGCAGGCTGGGTTTATTCTCTAAGCTTCAGTCTGGTTGAACTGAGGTTAAAAATGCAGCAGGACCTGTTTATTCTCATTGTAAACCCAGCAGCTATAGATATCAAAAAAGCCAAAGAACAGGTAGCCTATGTGCTTCAATAACTGGGGAAGATATTTAAAGAGCTGCACTCAAAAGGCCTGTATGGGAACAAATACAGTTGTGTTTCCTATTCATACACTACCAAAATGCCTAAAATGATGGGGGAGGAGGGAGAGGTAAAGACATGAAAGAAGCAAGTGAGCTACAAACATCTTTGACATCATTCCCATAATTGGGCCCAATCTGGAGTCCTCTTCAGCCAATGATAAAACTCCCAACAACTTCCTTAGAGGATTATTCAGGATTTAGGGAGCACTGCATAGGATTAAAAAGCTTTGCAGAAAGCAAAGCACATTCTCCAACAGTAACCATGCATGAAACGTGTGGCATCACAGTCAAAGATCCCCCAGTTAGTAACAGCTTGTCATGGCAAGACCCCTCTGTAACAACATGTTATGCAGTCAGGAAATATGGGGGGGGGAAAAAGATGTACAATCTAGCCTTGCCAAAATACCAAGTGACAGGCAACTTTCTTCAAAGAGTGAGAGAGGGCACCAGGATACTTACTAATGGGATTAAATGCTATGGAATATTTACATTGATATACAGTTTCCAATCCATGAAAATGCCTGAGATCAGATTTTTATATCCCTTTTTTATATATTACTGTTCTGTTTATTTTTTCAGCATTATAGTAATTGAAAAATATCTACTGGTAAAAGATGCTATTAATTTAAGTGCATTCATACTGTGTTATGTCACTAATAGACTTAGGTAACATTATTCTTTTATCCTTTTTACAAAGCATTATTTTATTGTCCTCTCATTTCGAAGATTTTAGTTCCACTTAGAGTCAAGTAGAGTGAGGGCTTCATGGAATTCTATTATATTATTGTCCTGTCATTATTTTAACTCCATTACACAGCAACACAAAACCAGCATCAACTTCCATTTGTCATATTATTTATTTTGAGGATTATGTCAGATCTCAGACTGTGCATACGTGCCTACTAAACATAATGTGAAGTTGGGCAAAAAAAAAAAAAATAACTTCCTTGTACACATACATTAGAAAATCTGATTTCAAAGCTGATACTCTTTTTTTCTATTCTATAGCGTGATAATTACTGTATAATCTGAACTTGTACAACATATAATTTTTAGAAGAAAGCGAATCAATGTACCTTATCCCTCTATTCAGAGAAATTAAGAGGTCAGATCTTCAGATATGCCAGAACATTGCTTGGCACACCTGAAATGGGAAGCAAAAATGCTTTCCATCACCTTTCTGCCACCCTTCTTACCCTCCCTGGTCACGTGGTTACATGGAGGCTGATGTGGCATAGTTTTGAGTAGTCTCAAGATTCGGCTCATGTTCTACAGCTTGTAATGGTCAACACTAAGAGAAGCATGGCCCAGTGGTGACGGTGCTCTTCCATGCATCAGAAAACTGAGGTCTAATTTTCAATTCTACCACAGACTTCCTGTGTGACCTTGGGCTTGACACTTAGGCTTAGCCTACGCTAGACCAGGCAGGTCCAACAGCACCCCTCTTCTTCCTCAATATAGTCCCCATGCTACGTGGTAAGGGGAGGTGGCACGGAGTCTCCTCACCCTGGACTTTAATGCCAGGCAGGCCAGGATTCCCCTGTATTGAAGGAAGCCTCAACTTCCAACTTACGACAACTTTATGTCCTCTTTGCATCAACACTGCACAAAGGAGACTTAGTGGGGAGGAGGACCTGGCCCTACATTTTTATGTACTTGTTAAGTAACTTCACAATTTGGGGGAATATAGTGCCTATGAAAGATGCTAAAATTGACAGCTCCCAGGCCTGAATCTACAAACTGATTGAAGAACAGGCAGCTACAAATGTGTGCTTCCCCACCATTCTCCCAATTCTCCACACTGCAGCATCCTTGAAGCACAGCTAAATTCTGCTCACCTTCTCATGTGATCAGCAGGCTAGCTAGTGTCTGTTTAATTCTTTCTATCCAGGCTATGACAGTCATAATGGTGTTTTCATGGTTTGTTTAAAAAAGGCAACAGAAAATCTCTGGTTACCATCAATCTTAAGCCACTAGCAACTTCTGGTCACTAACAAATCATTCTATTAGAAGTTATCCAGTCTGCCAGTTACATTATAAGGTCAGTGAAACATTTTCCCTTAGGGTACGTCTACACTTGCACCCTAGTTCAAACTAGGGATGCAAATGTAGGCGACCGAAATTGCTAATGACGTGGGAATTTAAATATTTAAATACTCCTCATTTTTTTGAGGAGTAACGTTAGTTCGAACTAAGGGGTTTGATTTGAACTAACGCGGCCTGGAGCGCACTTCCTGGTTCGAATCAGCTGGCAATCGGAATAGCATGCGGGCAAGATTATGCTAATGAAGCACGGGATATTTAAATCCCCACTTCATTAGCAATTTCAGTCGCCTATATTTGCATCCCTAGTTTGAACTAGGATGCAAGTGTGGACGTACCTTAGATACTAGAAAAGTGCTACGGCAACAGAGATAAATAGTACCTTATTCGCTGGATTAAGCCTCAACAAAAAAAAGTTTAGATTCAAGCCAGACAGATTAAAAAATAAAATTGAGAAGTTACATGAGTTATAATCATGCTAAAGATCGTTTCAATTAAAATAGTATGGAAAACAAGTCCTAGAACCCTACCCCAAACAATCATTGCATATATTGCGTACAATTAACACTCTTTTTATAAATTCCCTCAGACAAAAGGTAAACAGGATGCAATATTACTGAAGATTTCATTTTGTTTGTCATATAGAACATTCATTGTAGGTTTTAGTGTATGCAGCAAATACTCCCTTTGCACTGTTACAATATTTGCTTTCATGTAATGCTATTCTAATTACTTATCTCTAAAGAGTATTTGTGAACATCACAGTTCCCTATATGGTAACAATGGATAAACAACAGCTTGAGAAATGCAGGTCTATTTTATTTATGAAGCTGCAATTCTTCTGTAAATAACCCAGTTGTTAAAATGATATGTATCTATGTAATTGAGTCTTCTGTATACAAATAAATAAGGCTTTATTGCAATGTCAGAAGTTAACAGGCCAGTCAATAAAATCAATAACTCACTTTTTCTTGCTTATATATCTAACTTTTCTCCACCTTTCCTATGTCCTCTGTTTGTTTTGGTTACATACTAACACTCTGAAGGATATATAGCTCTTATGGCATTGGTTAGTAAAAGGCGGCCTGCAAAAAAGTCTTAAGAAACCCACCTCAGCAATTTAACACTCTTCCTATTTGCTGTGTAACTTCACAGGTATATGTCTTATATAAGTAAACAGGAGAGAAAATGTCTCTATTTATGTATCAGAGCACAATATATTTTTAATATGAATAACTCCATGAAGTAGTAAGTAAATTAGGTCCATATTGATACACTTAGCTAAAAGTGCTTCAGGCCTGTATTGCATTATTGTATAACTACTGTCAAAACAGCACTGCTGGATTATAGCACCGTGCAGCTCACGCCTCTGTGGGTAAGGCTGTGTCAGCATTTCCATTATAAACCCCATTTTTGGAAGTTTACATCTTGACTGTAAAATTTGTTTTGAGTGGAAACTTAACAAAAGGGCCAGATTCTTTAGGCCCTAGTAAAGACAATAGTTCTATTTTTTTCCCCAGTGGAATTGTTCTAGAAGGCAGGAGGTGCATGAGACGGGCCTGGTGTCAAATACCAAGCTAGGTGGTTTTATTTTTAATGAAAATATTTGTTTAAGATTATTGGTTCCTTTTAAGAGTATATGAATTAGGAAATTACTATCCAATTTTGTTATGTGATTAAGTCCATAACTTGATCAACTTGATTTTTAGTACTCCGGGGGAAAAAACGTAAACAGCAAAGCTGCTGTGATTTAAAAACAAACTGTAGGGCAAGTGTACTAAATTTTACTCCATTAGTTAAGTTTTCTCATAGGTTTTCATTCTGGATCTGCTGTATCCCCTAACTGTGAAAACACTGGGATAGCTCAAAAGGCATCTTTCCGTGTCTATAAAGAACAGAAATATGCCCACAAAAGCTAACTATCAATTCAAAAATATTATATGCATGCCATGAAGAATAAATATAATGAGATCTAAGATCTAAAGATGGTTTACTCATAGCAGCCACAAATTTGAGCAGTCCTTTTCAAACTAAAACACACAGTCGCAGCCTGACTTACACTTAGAGATGCAGCATTTTCTCCATGCACACTCCTTTGCTGGTTGAATGTATGACCCGATATTGATGGATGTCTTCTTATTCTGATGCTGCACTTGGTTCATTGATCGCACATGTTGTAACTTTGCAGTTATCTTTTGGGTCAATTTGTTCTTGAATGCCATTTAACAGTGCAGGGGCAACAGGACTGCTTGACTCTAGGATACCACTCTATCCTTCTTTGCCAACAACTGCATGGCAGTGGAAACCCAAGGGTTATCGATGGGATGGCACTGGCACCCGATGTTGTACTATCATCATCCTCCAATTCTTTCCCAGGTAGGAAAACTGGCTCAGGACCCAGACTTCACAGCTCATTGTGGGACTAATATCAATATTTAGTGCAAATCTATAAAGTTGGAAGAGGCTTTTAAAACATGACAGCATGAAGTCAGTTGACAAGCATTGGGATTCCTTTAGGAAGTCTCTTTAAAGAAAAGGATTGACACAGATAGTAGTTGTTTTCTCTTATTCTCTGGTAAAGAGGAACAAAGTCTAGTTTTTGGCTTGATTTTGGAAACTGTCCTGGTAAGTAAGTTTACTCATGCAAGTAGGCCAATGGAAATAATGAGATCACTTGCATACATAATGCTTCTCAGGTAAGTGGTGATAGGCCCTTTCTCTATACAGGCAGTCCCCGGGTTACGTACAAGATAGGGACTGTAGGTTTGTTCTTAAGTTGAATCTGTATGTAAGTCGGAACTGGCGTCCAGATTCAGCCACTGTTGAAACTGATCAGTTTCAACAGCGGCTGAATCTGGACGCCAGTTCTGACTTACATACAGATTCAACTTAAGAACCCCAGGCATCCCCAAGTCAGCTGCTGCTGAAACTGATCAGCAGCTGATTCCAGGAAGCCCGTGGTAGGGCCTTCCTGTAGTCAGCCACTGGTCAGTTTCAGCAGCGGCTGACTTGGGGACGCCTGGGGCAGAGCAGCTGGGGTGCTGCTGGGTTGGTCCAGTAGCGCCGCCGCTCCTCGGCGCTACTGGACCGACCCAGCAGCACCCAAGCTGCTCTGCCCCAGGTGTCCTGATTCAGCCGCTGCTGAATCTGACCAGCAGTGGCTGAATCAGGACGCCTGGGGCAGAACAGCTGGGGTGCTGCCCGGTTGGTCCAGTAGCGCCCAGAGCGGCGCTACGGGACCAACTGGCAGCGCCCCAGCTGCTGTACCACAGGTGTCCGGAGCAAAGCCGCGGAGCACGGGGGCAGCGGGACAGCCCAGACGTGCTGTGGCTGTCCTGCTGCCCTCGGGCTCCGTGGCTTTGCTCTGCTTTGCTCCCTGTCCCCCTGGTCTGCAGACCAGGGGGATGGGGGGGGGCAAAGCAGAGCCAAGCCGCAGAGGACGTGGCCAGCTGACAGCTGTCAGCTGGCCGCGCACTCCGCGGCTTGGCTCTGCTTTGCCCCCCCCGTCCCCCTGATCTG
Organism: Pelodiscus sinensis; assembly: GCF_049634645.1. Lineage (NCBI taxonomy): Eukaryota > Metazoa > Chordata > Testudines > Trionychidae > Pelodiscus > Pelodiscus sinensis. Next base: position 167,311,241 of record NC_134712.1, read on the forward strand.
CAGACCAGGGGGACGGGGGGGGGGCAAAGCAGAGCCAAGCAGAGCCAAGCCGCGGAGCGCGCGATCAGCTGACAGCCCAGACGCGTCTGGGCTGTCAGCTGGCCGGGCGCTCCGCGGCTTGGCTCTGCTTTGACCCCCCTCCCCCGTCCCCCTAGTCTACAGACCAGGGGGATGGGGGGGGGCAAAGCAGAGCCAAGCCTCGGAGCGCGTGGGCAGCGGACAGCCCTGTCCGCTGCCCACGTGTTCTGCCGCTTTGCTTCCTCTCCCTGGTCTGCTGGAGACTAGGGAGAGGAACGGCCCCGTTCGTAACTGCGGATCCGATGTAAGTCGGATCCGCGTAACTCGGGGACTGCCTGTAAGAGCAGAATTGGGTGGAAAATGGTTTTCCTGACCTGCAAAAATCTTTGAGGTTTTGACTCTTGAGCTAAGACAAAAATGTTGAAATCTTGAAAAATGTTGTGAACTTAAAATAAATTTAAACAAAGATTCAGTTCCGATCAACCACACTTTTTTCCCCTAGTAATTCTGAGATGCGTCACTGTAATATTGATATTTTTAAAACTAGAAATTAAATTCCAATCTGAAACATGGAACTCTTCATTTTGAATAGGGGAAACCAGGCTGTTCTGGCAGTTTGGGAACTTTTCTGAAAATAGGACATTTGTGGAAATAAACCCCTTGCTCTGTCTGTTGCTCTCACTCCTTCCTGGGGAGCTGGTCTTGGAAGGTGTCTCACAGCACCATGCAATGTAGAGGCTGGAATTCTAGCCAGCTCTTACCGAGGCAGCGAAAGGGGTGAAGAAGGCTCCTCACTCCCTCCCTGCCACTCTACAGCTGCATCAGAGGCAACAACAATCTAGTCTTCAAGATAGACATGTTGGAACAATTTGTATAGTGGGGATGCTGAGAGCCATTGAACTGAACTATAAACCCTGTATATGATGGAAACCACTGCAAGCCAGAGGTGCAGGAGCACCCCTCAGTCTATCACCTATGCCAGTGTTTCTCAACCTTTTTTTTATAAAGTACCCCTTTTAAAAAAAAATTATAAAAGTACCCCCAGTACCTACAGTTTTCAGACACACAGGGTTTTTTTCTGCCATTGCAACACATTTGTTTAAACAACTTAATCGTAGCTGGGTGGACGATGAAATTTTTGGGTGTACAAAAATAAAAAAGCATTGTAAAAATTAAAACAAAAATTCAGTTTTCTTCCAAATTTCAGTTGTGTTGATGTACCTCCCCAGAATTCTCTTAAATACCACTACAGATACTGTACCACTGACCTATGCCTAAGGAATTAAATTGATCTGCAATATAACTCTTAAAACCCTTGTAATTTGAGGGTGACATAGTCCAGTGAGAAAAGAACTGTAAAAATTACAGGCAGTCCCTGAGCCACCGCGTCCTCCAGGGCGAGAAAAGCTGCTCCGGGCATCCCTGGTCTTCTGGGGGGGGGGGTCCCCAGCAGACCAGGGACACCCCGAGCAAAGCCTTGGAGACGCAGGACCCCCCGCCTCTGCGGCTTTGCTCTGGGTGTCCCTGGTCTGCTGGGGACCCACCCCCAGCGGACCAGGGACACCCGGAGCAAAGTCTTGGAGGCGCGGCTTTGCTCCAGGTCTCCCTGGTCTGCTGGGGGGGAGGAGGGCGCAGCTAGTGCCCGCCCCCCAGCAGACCAGGCTTTTGTTGTGGACGCCTGGGGTAGAGCAGCTGGGGTGCTACCGGGTTGGTCCTGGGGGGACCTACCCGGCAGCGCCCCAGCTGTTCTGTCCCAGGCTCCAGATTCAGCCGCTGTTGAAACTGATCAGTGGCTGATTCCAGGAAGCTGGGGGCAGAGCAACTCTGCCTCCGGCTTCCTGTAGTCAGCCCCTGGTCAGTTTCAGCAGCAGCGGCTGAATCTGGAGCCAGTTCCGAGTTACGTACAAATTCAACTTAAGAACAAACCTATAGTCCCTATCTTGTACGTAACCCGGGGACTGCCTGTATATCAATCACAGAAAAAATAAAGAAAAATGTGGTTTCAAATGTAAGTGAAACATTGATGGCCTTAACCTTCCATTAATGCTTTTTTTTTGGGTTATATAAGGAATAAACCACGCTCACTTTTTAAAATTGCATTTTACCAGTAACATGGTCACAATACAGGAAAGCTAGATTCAAAATACTTATTTAAGGCTTTGTTCACATTGTTGAGCTCCTTTTCCCTCCACAGTCATGCAAATTAAGCATAGTGGAGAAGATTAGACCCTCCCATAGGAAAAGCCTTGAAACCTCTCAACTGGGATTGCTAACCCAGGTTGTTCTGGTGTGTTGAGGAATTAAAGATCAGAATTTAATTAAAGACAATGTCATACGATAAAACCTCCAGGAATAGGTTCAACTGAAAGTGGCAATCTTTCTACAGTATAGCATCATGCCCTTTGATCAGGACTTCCTATAGGCCTAGGGCTCTCAGCTACTATAGTGACAGTAGTGGCAGCCAACGCCCCAGATCCTTTAAATCACCAATGGAGCCACACATGGCGCTCTCCGGACAGCTCTCAGGGCTGGTGGGGGCGGGGGCAACGTGATATGGGCAGTGCTGAGGGGGGCTTCCCACAGTGCTGGACCTGTACCTTCTCTCCCCACACACTGTCTTATCTGTGGGCCTGGCAATTCTGTCAGCTGCCCTGACTTTGATGGATGGGTTCTGGGAGTTGGCAAAGATGACTAATATGTCAGTGAAGAAATCCTGTGGAGGTCAGGGTAACTACAGAGGACTGTAATGTTCAGGCAGAGACAGTGTCTATGATAATCCCAACCTCTCCCTTTGCTCAGTTTTATCCAGGGTCACAGGTGGGTTACACTATTCTACTCATTCCTGTTAAGTAGCATCTTGAAGTGCAAGCTGTCCAACTGGAACCAGTGTGCCTGCTCACAGAGGATCTAATCCAAACCCCATTGATGCAAATGGCAATAATCCCAATGAGTAAAATAAGCTTTGGCTCAGACCCAGAATAAGACACTAGTCAAATGATCTGGGTCCTATGCTTTTAAGTAGTGGAAGAAAGGACTGCTCAACCCATCCCCCACCTTCCCCTTTAGCAAAACATTATAATATTTTAGTATACTAGGTGTTCTAAACAAAAGTCTGTAAGGAGAGACTGCATCAAAGGAATGTGGTGGTCTATTAGCTCAACTTCATGGGCCCTTCTTCATGTATATGCTTTTTTACATTTACAGTGCAACATCTGAGATTCATCCGTTCAGAACGAGTTAGACTTTAGTACATTTCTGCTTTCTACCTGCCTGCTAACACAACTGGCCTCCTTTTCTTTTAAAGAGTACATTTCCTCTTAATAGACTGCTTGAATAGAAAGTAGAAAAATGATTTAAAGGATACTCAAGATGTGAAAAGTAGTCAGAGTGAGTCCTGAGAGGCATTCCTTGATCAATTAACAATTTTACCAGTTTAAAAAAAATCCCCAAATCAAAATGCATAAATTACCAGTTCAATCCACATTTCTCACAGCATGCATTCTGTGCTAAGAATAAAAATATCCAAGCATTAAAATGTTACTAGGTCAGGAAATCAAATTACTGGGATGATAAGATCCAGCCACCAAAGTTGTTGTTTTCATTATGCAGTTTTCAACATGCTTACTTGTCACTTGAGATAGCAGGCCAGATTCTGCTCATAATTTGATAGATGTAACAGAGGGCAGAATTTAACTCCTGAGGTACAATTCATTTTCCAGACACTCCTCTTCCACAACAAAATAAAATAATCAGGTGGCATTTGCTAGTTCTGTATCATATGCACTCTCTTCAATTGTATTTACCATGAACACAACAAATATCTTAATATTTCAACAGTGTTATGAAATATAATTCAATAAGATACAGCACAACAACATCTATCAGAGAGGACAACTTAAAAGAAAGCATTACATTTTCTTTATAAAACTATATATAATGATCTTTGTCTAGAAATGGATCAATCTGGCAGCTGCATACCCATTCAATGAAACAATAACTACAGGCTGTGGTGTGGTAGTTTTCTTCCCAATGTCATACAATTTTATCCCCTCTGAGCAAGGCCAAGAGTGTGCTGAAAATCATGCAAAGACATATTTCTCCCCGCCCCACCCTCCAAACCCTGAAGTCCCTTCCATTGTATTAACAATTTTAAATTGTGCTAGCAATTTTCAGCGATCTTGTACTAAGATTATACCTGAACTGCTTGCATAACTAAAGCTAAATTTGTAATAGCATAGCCACTATAAATCCAATTTTCAGTGGGTTTATAGCTTTTCTTGGGAAAGTTCATTGTGGGGCAATAGTAGGTGTACAAAGTTTGAGTTTAAGATGCTTTGTGTTTTAAAATCTCTTTGGCTGTTTATATTTTACAGGTCAGGTGGGGGTGGGTTTTGAACATCTGTAATTCAGGCAAAAGTTTGATTTGCTATTATTCCCTAGGGTGGAATAATGTATTTGTTTGTTTCAATAAGAAAGAAAGGTTACAAAGCTATAGTATTCATGTGACCATTGGCCAGATCTGAGGACACAAACATGGTTTGCCACTTGCATACACTCCCTCCTCTCTCCCTTCCCCACCATCCTGGGAGCACCTCAAGCCTGGTCCAGAAGGCAAGTCAAAACAACCTTGGGGCTGCTCCAGCTTGCACCAGCTTGTAATGGCTTTTAAGAGGCATTGTGCCACTAAGGACTGCCAAACAGCCATGATATCTCCTGTACCTCACATCAGTGAGGTCAATAAGAGGAATATTCAAGGGAAATTCTCAACTGAAATTTCTAGACTCTGTATTGGGGAAGAAGTGCAAAGGGTCTGAACCAAAGAGCAAAGCTCAGTAATGAGGGGCAAATAAGAGACTCCTGTCCCCTGCAGATTAGACACAGAGGGAAACATACAATATCAATTGACCAGAAGGATACAATCAGGTGCATGACTTTTCCAGAGCCTGTCTCCTTCACATCTCTATAGTGATTCTTCTCTATTTAGGACTTTCTGCACAGGGAGAGTGATGGGTAGCTTTTGGATTTGAGGGCAACAAGCAAAATCTCTGGTTCCTCCTATTACAGGCCCTCAGGTCAGTACAACTCAGAAGCAATATGAGGAGACTTTCTATAACCTGTATGTGTAAAAGGACTCAGGGTATGTCTACACTACCCTCCTAGTTCAAACTAGGAGGGTAATGTAGGCATACCGCACTTGCAAATGAAGCCTGGGATTTGAATTTCCCGGGCTTCATTTGCAAGTGCAGTATGCCTACATTACCCCGCTAGTTCGAACTAGCGGGGTAGTGTAGACATACCCTCAGGTATCACATGTCACAATACACTGCCTCAATCCCCACATTTCTACCCAGTAATATACATCCCAACCAGATGCTACATGTGACATTAGCAGTGCCGAGCAAGATGCTGCTGGGTCTTTCCTACTGTGCTGCTTCTGATCTCTTCTTCCTTTTTTGCACATAGGAGAACAGACTGTATAGACTGAAAAGGGGCAATGAATAAAACACAGTCCAGCAATAGAGGCCAGGCCTGGCCTTAGGGCAAGGTGAGCAGGGCAGTTGCCTTGGGCCCTGTGCATTCGCGGGCCTGTGCTTGGGCCTAGTGCCTGCCCACTCGGCCACTCACTCATGGCACTGGCTGGGAGCCACCCAGCCACATGGCGCAGCCAACCTCAGCCTGCCGCCTTGGACCCTGCAAACTCTTTGGGTGGGCCTGACAGAGGTTCAGCTGCATCAGATAGGCATTATTAGTGCAAGGGCAGGGAGCATATTACTAAGCAAGCCTGGTGCAAACTAAAGGTGTGATGTTGCACTGATATAGCTAAACCACTGCAACTGTATGCAGGCCTGTACGCGGGGGCGGGGGAGGGGAGAGAGAGAGAGAGAGAATGTGTGTGTGTGTGTGTGTGTGTGTGTGTGTGTGTGTGTGTGTGTGTATAGTGTGAAAGTACACCTCCCCCATGGTTCCCCATCCGGCTGGATTCTGGCAGCCAGGGGAAGTCAGGAGCAGTGCATTGCCCAAGCCTTACCCCAGAAATATTCACAATAGCCTTGCCTTTAAATTACCCACAAGCACATTCTTCCACTACTCCCCTTTCTCAGAAGTATTCCCAGTGATTTCAGGCACTCTTACCATTGAGCCAACCAGCCCTCCACATCCCCTCTCTGTCTCATGCTGTCAGTCTATCATGCTGCCTGGGCCTGTCATGAAAAAAAGAATTGAGGCTATCTGTCTGCAAGGATGCTGTGCTGTTACCAACTAAGACATCAAGCTGGGCTATTTTCTATCATATAAAGTAAGAAACAATAATAATAAATGATGGCTGTGTATTTAACAAGGGACAGGATTCCTAAGATTTATGTTAATTACCTACAGTGTGAATATTTTGTGAATTAAGTCCCTACCTCCCCAAAAAATGTTGCATTTCCTTTCCTCGGCTATATTCCTCACGGACTTCAGCTTGCTGATATATGGTTAAATAAGTACCTAAACATTACCACAGTCTACTTCACAAAAGGAACAAGAGATATTTTAATAGAAAATTGAAACTACTTTGTCCCATAAAAAAGTTTTGGACAAGTATTTGTTCAACTGGAAATGCCAACTGCAGTTGCTATAATGTATACACATCTCAGATTTTTCTTTTCAATTGAGACACAATGCAGTAAATTCTGCCATTCATTTGCATCCACGAACCCTACAGAAGATAACAGAGTTTCCATGGTGTATCCTAATGGACCAAATTCTGGAAAGCTCTGAATATCCTCAACTCTTTCTGGCTCTACTGGAAGTTTACAGCACTAGTTTTTCCACCTGCTACCTTGCAGGAATGGGGCTTGAGGCCCCAGTCCAGCAAAGCATTTAAAGCACGTATTTAACTTTAAGCATGCATGTAATCTCATTGACTCCAATGAGACTAATCACATGCTTAAAGTTAAGAATATGCTTAAGTGCTTTGCTAGATTAGGGCTTAAGCGAGAGTTGAATACAGCCCTTACTGCATATCATATTGCACATAATTCGATTTAAATGCCTGGCAATTTGGTAAGAAAATCAGAGATTTTCTGGCCTCTATTGCTCCAAAGCATGCATTTATTTGTATTCACAATACAGTACTGTGCACTGTACTTGTAATGGCTATGCACACGATCCTGTGACGTGCGGTGCTGGCAACCAAAAACAAATTACTTAGGCTCAACACAAACCAGACCATTCCTTTGAAGACAGCAGAGTCTAACTTTAACATTACAATGTCATTAAAGCAGTTGCACTTTGAGGCCCTAACACCTTTTTCCATTTTTGCAAAGTACAGGCAGTCCCCGGGTTACGTACAAGATAGGGACTGCAGGTTTGTTCTTAAGTTGAATTTGTATGTAAGTCGAAACTGGTACATATTGTAGGGAAAACTCTAGCCAAACATTTCTCCAGAGCTCAGTTTTATTCTCCCACACCTCACTTCCCTCAGTCTTTTTTTTATTCTCAAGCTGAGGTGTCTGCTGAGAAAAGCCACTCCACGTCTCCCTGGTCTGCTGGGGGGGCGCTAGCTTTGCATCTCCCTGGTCTGCTGGGGGGAAGCAGCTAGTACGGGGTTGCCTCACCCCGTTTGTAAGTAGGGATCCGATGTAAGTCGGATCCATGTAACCCGGGGACTGCCTGTACTTCACCTGCTGATTTTGTATTTGGGACTGCCTTCAGATTCACAAGCATATGTCATAAGGAGTGGAATAGCTTGTGGGTGGGCCTAAATTTCTACCAACTGAAGCTTTTGAACTAAACTACTTCTCTAATGCAGGGGTGGGCAAAAGGGACTCTGTGGGCCATATCTAGCCTGCCAAGAGAGTTGATCTGTCTGCAGAGGCCCTGCCACCACCCCGCCCCCAGGCCAATCAGAGCCTGGGACTTGAGGGAAGTGCACAAAATCTCCTGGCTTGCCCCTGCTCTGCCCATGCACTCCTGGCAGGGTGAGAAGAGAGTTTGTGTGCTACCTCTTCCCCCAAGTCCTGATTGGCCTGGAGGCGGGGGGAGGAGAAGCACGAAAGTCTCCTCCCACTGCCAGGGTCATGGGTACCTAGAAGGAACTGCCAGCTGTTCAGGACAGCTGGCGGTTCTCTCGGGAGGGGGGGCAAAGACTTTGCATGCTCCCCCACCTCCAGACCAATCAGGGTCTGTGGGTGGGGAAGCAAGGAAGTATCCTGGCCTTGTTCCTTCCATCTGAAGCCCTGCCCCCTGTGAGGTGGCCCAGTGTCACTTCAAAAATTTCTGAAGTGGCCCCTGGTCAAAAATGATTGCCCATCCCTGCTCTAATGCAACATCCTTTTGTTGCGAAGAGCACAGAAATACAGATATGCTGTGCCTCACTTCAAATAGCTACAAGATTCTGGGGTGAAGTTTAACCAATAGTAAGGAGAAATGGTTACTCCAGAAACAAAAGTCATTGTTTACTCAGGATGGCAGAGTATGAAACACGGTGCCTGGGAATGAATCTGGCAGCCAGCCAGGAGAGAAAATCCAAAGTAGCACTGTGTATGCTAACACATGTCTCTGAATCAATGTTAAAAACCAATATAATCCCGATTGATCTTCAGGGCTCCCTTTGACACTCACTTTGTTTGTTGACATGTTGTTGACCAACATATTTCATGGTGTCGGGTATGGGATGGTTGCCAGGGTGAGGAGGAGGTGAATTTGTTCAGGGTTCTGAGCGCTCAGCAGCATTTTAAATGTTCTAGACTTCAATGCTAATTTTCCCAGAAACAAGAAAGGAACACGTAGGTGCTTTGCCAGAGGCTCCTTCTAACAAACCCTGCCTTTGACCCATATTAAGGTATCTACCATACCAAGGGAACTACAGCCCTCCATGGGACTTGTAATGGAGGTGACTGTGATGATAAACGGATTGTGATGATTGGTGCTTGATAGAGGTCTGACTTAATGGTTAGGGAATCAGTTCCTCCTTCATGCAGAGAGGGATTGGGAAGGCAGCCGAGGTCTCACCCCACTGGGCTAAGGGCCCTGTGAAGGTTACCAACGATCCAGCACCCAAAAGAACCTCAGGCTGCCCTCCCTCAGCCACTTCCTATCCCTTCACTTGATTATTTAAGCTCTGCCATCTGTAGCAACAGGTAATGAAGAAAAGGTACTAACTGCCTCTTCAGTCCAAGCAGACAAGCTCCTCTTTGCCCAGAGTAGCTGCTTTGCAGCAATTCTTATCAGGAGCTCACAGGGCAGGACCTTCTCCCTGCCTTGGCATCCTCTTTCTGAGCAGTCTGGCTTCTTTTTAATGTCCACCTCCATGTGAAGCATGCTCTCTAGCTGCGGCTGGGTGGAGTTATCGGGGCCCAGAGCTGTTCTTTAACCCCTTCTGTCTTGGTGTGACTTTTATACTCCCTGTCACACTAGTATCTGGGGAGTCTCCACAAAGGCTGTGGAACTGGCACTTGGGATGTGGGCAGCGCACAGTACCTCCCTGACCATGCCTCTGCTTCCAGGCACAAGGCTACTTCTTAGAGCCACACAGAGCCAGTGCAAGTAGGGATCGTGCCTTAGCCCATGGGCCAAGCTATGCCCCCAACTGGACTTTTAACAGCCCAGTTGGGAGTGCTGATCAGAGCCACCAGGGTCCCTTTTTGACCAGACATTCCAGTAAAAAAACAGATACCTGGTCACCCTAATTGGGATCAAGGCCCCAGGGCACTAGCTACTGTACAAATACCTAGTTACAGACAAATGTTTGTCCAAAAATCTCATTGTTTAAGGTCCTGATTAAGACAAGTATAAACAGGAATGGTTTTAAGAATGTGTTTAACTGACTTCCTGAATTGAGGCCTATCTAAACAAGATACGGGTTACATATGGGAATCTGAGGCCCTGAGAGATTAAGTGACTTTTGCCTAGAGTGACATAGGGAGTCCGTGTCAGAGCTAGGAGCTAAACTCTCACCTAGACCAAATACTCAGAGCTCAAACCAAATAAAAAACAAGGCACAAAACCAATTCAGAATACATATTATTGCCAACAGAGGAATGGAGAACTGATTGAAAGAGTCAGAAAACTCCACAGGAGATAAATTCAAGCAATTCTCCAACTAATTCTTTCCAAGAAACCTAAAATGACTGTGTCCACAAGAACACAAAACAATAGTACTCTGCTGAAGTACAGTAAGCTTGATGCATAGCATACACAACCTAGGAAAAGCAGGCAAACCTGTTTGTTTTTTTTTGAGTAGTGATGAATTTTTTCCCTTCCTGAAGGGCAGAATCAACCCTGTAGTAACCACCATTCTATTCCTGAATTCGTTCTGAATTGCCACTGTTTTCCCTTTCAGGAAATACATCCAGCAACATGCTTGTCTTGTCGTGTCATGGGTAAAACAGTGGCTAAATTCAAACCTTTTCCACTTCACCCTCTCTTTCTCTTAACCTGAGAAGTGCCTGCAGTGTTCTGATTGTAGGACAGGAGTAATCTGCAGTCATCCAAGCTATTTATCAAGGGGATATATTTTAAATATGCATTCTTTGCAACCAAGGAATAAAGCCATGAAAAGGTTTTTTATGTGGAAATTAAACTCAGCTGTAAATTAATTTCTGTAATCACCATTCATTAATATTTAATATATTTATATAAAGGATAAAATTCCTTAATTCCCTTGGCATTCCATATTTAATAATGTGGAAATAGCTTATCTTCCCATCGCAGAGAGTAAATTTGCAATAACTGGTAATGTTAAATGCATTTTAAAAAAAATCAATATTAAATAAATACATAAGCACTTCCCCCCTGAATGCTCCTGATGTTATTTACAAAATTAAAAAACAAAAGAATAGCAAGGGACCTTATAACCATTTCATTACTACCTCCCTAATTGCATATGGTGGAACTGCGTAATCTGTTTATTGAAATTGAAATCTTTGCAACTGATTCTCCCCACAGACATTAACAATAAGCATCCTGTGCAATCACACCGTACTTAATGCAATATTAACATTATTTGCACCAGGCTTTAAATATCCTGTGGCTACCTCTGCTGGAATTGGACATTTTTTAGTTTTCTTGTGTTCTGTTACTGCAGCATATCCAATTTACAGACTGTAAAATACAATATTCACAGATTACAATAAATAAAGAAGGTTACATTCAGAAAACACACACATACACAATTGATACCAGGACAAGCAAGACTACATTTAATAAAGTGGAAATAAAGTTGACTCTTGTAAAAAATCTGAATGGCTTTTGATATCTGATATGAAAGAAATTGCTTCTGTTTTCTACTTCGTGTCCCAAAAAAGCAGGCTTGTAAATAATGGGGCTGATCCAATACGTACTTTAGTAAGTATCGTTTATTCAAGTGAGTAGCCCCATTTGGATTGATCCTATACATAGTTAAGTCCATGAACCCATTAACTTAAATGTTTACCTAGTACTCTGACATCAGTGGAAGTACCATCTAAGTAAAGTTACTCCATGCAGGATTGAGCCTAATAAAAACTAATCACCTGAGTAAGAAACATTCCCCTGAATGACCTGCCTCTAACAATGTTTAGAAGAACTACAAAAGGGGATAATATGGGCCCATATTTGCTTCTTTACGATGTATGAAGAGGGCCTGAAAAGATTTTTATTTTTTATTAAAGTTCTTATCTATTTTTTTTTAACAATAGACTTTTTTTTTTTTTTGCTGGGAGACCATGAGCAATCAACAGCTTTATAACATCACAGATTCCAAGCAAGTGGAACCTGACCAATAAGGGCATTGGCTTTCACATCTTTGGTTTCAATAATATTGATTCATTTTAAATGCTTAATACCACAACAGCTAGGGGAAAAAGTTATTTTGTTAAAAGATTCGATTATCCCTTCAATTAAAGGATGACAAGATGACACTCCTGATATTTCAAAAAAGCAAGCTCAAAAATTAGAGAAACAAAACCAAACATTTCAGGCTTTCTTAAAATATCTTAAATAAGAGGAAACAAATGCCACTTATTTTTCTTCTTCATTTCACCAACAGTGTTCGTAGGTGGCACCTGGAACATTGCAGGATTGAGACTTATATTTTACAAAATTCCCTTTCAAAGGCAAGATTCTATGCTTAATTACTCTAATAATTAGACCTGAAGAGATATTAGATCCTGGGAAGTCCAGTTCGTTTCCTTGTCTTTAGCCCCTACTCTGATGTAACATCTGGATTCTATGGTACCTCCACCACCAAATCCCAGAGGATGTTGGAGCCCACTGAGGGAATGTGTGAAGAGCCTCTTGACAGCAGACTTTACAGTTGTGCAAAGGCTTTTAAATATTACTTATGAATGCTTTGCACAACCATGAGATGTACTTAGAGGAGGCACTTACCTAAGCCTATAAAGGCCAGCATCATACTCCAGCAGAGTCCCTTAGGTAACTTGATGTCCTGCACCTTGCATTCTCCTTTACATCAGTGCAAAGTGAATGCTGCTGAATGCTGCCATTATGATTTGCTATTGATACAAGTGATCTCACAAAGGGCAGGATAACACAGTCATTATACCCCAAAATATGATTAAAGCTTCTTTTCTAGGTCCCACTCCAGCAAGGATTTAGACTTCAAAACCTGGTGCATTCAGAAACGTAATGAAAAGCATACTGAAAACAAAGACCAACTTGGCAATCAAAACAATGCACACCTAAAAGCCTTAATGGAAAAGATCAAATGCATAAGGGGGATCATTCATTTTACTTGTATTTTCTAAGTTTTCCAGAATATTGTATGAATGCTCAGAATTAGTCTGGATGAATATAACAAGTTTATTTTATTTTAAAATGAAAATGTTACCATTTAAAAACTATTTTTTTTTTAAAAGAGTTCTTTCCTCCTTAGGGGGAAAAAAAAGATTTAGAAGATTCCTGAAAGGCTTCCCAATGCAAATGGAAAGAAGTATTTTGACTATATGCCAACGACTGTTTTCACTGGTGTACATATCCTTTTACATTTTTTCTAATGCAATAAAAACAAAAGAAATATTCATCTGAAGTGTCAATTTTTTAAATGAATTGTTACATTCAGAAGCTAGATGTTGAATCTGCAATTTGCAGTATTCCTGCCAGCTTGGTTATAAAAGTGAGCGAAAGCACTCATTAAACTTCCTGCACTATATTTATTTATTTATATTGTCTTTTTCACTTTCTAGAAATTAGATCACACCATGAAGTTAGGTCAGCCTCTCCAGCCTGATTCTGGCCTGCATATTTATACCTGCCTCTGGAAATTTCCACTACATGCATCTGACGAAGTGGGTCTTTGCCCACGAAAGCTTATGCTCCAACACTTCGGTTAGTCTATAAGTTGCCACAGGACTCCTCGCCCCTTTTTCAGATTCAGACTAACACGGCTACCCCTCTGATACTTGACACCATGAAGTTAGCTCCTGGAGACTTGGGGCAACAGCAAATTCAAAGTCAGTAAACTAATTAGAAAGGATACAGTTTTTATATACTCTTTGATAGTCTACTAATTTCCTTATGTTCATTACAGCATGTCTAACATCTCTATCAAGTCTGAGAGTGAAGAGACTCCCATAATCTCTGATGTTTTCTGTGTCATTTCAGATATCCCATGTTCTTCCCCAGTCTCCAAAAATCTACTACCAAAATATCACTGTACCTGTCATAACTGGGGATTTGGGCAGAAAATACAAATACAGGGCAAGTCAATGAATCATTAATGTATTTATGTGTATTTGGTAGAACAGAAAAAGGATATTTTGGATACGTGCAATAAGGCCACATTTATCGCTAGCATAACCAATCTCTATATAAGCTAATTATGCCAGTGGTGGATAATTATCAGACAAAACTTTTTCCTAACAGTGAAAAACTGGATTTTTGACTAAATGAAACTTTGAAGACTGACTGCTAACTGATCCTGTGCAAATTAGGTGCATCCTGATATCCCACCATGTCTAGCAGAACATCAGCATCATAGAACTGAAATGGAAGACCAACAGCAAAGTGGGTATATTGTATATGACGATGCTCAGCAACTGTCAGGTCCTTGATGTTAGGGATTTGAACCCAAAAATAGAGGGGTGGGGGAAGAACTAAAGCAATCATGGTGATACACAGATGTTTAAATTCCCAAGTAAAGTGTAAGTGAGAATTTGTCAGCAGCTGAGCCTTCATCATTACAAGGCCTGATCCTATTCCCAATGGAGCCAGCAACAAAAACTCAAGTGGATTCAGTGTGAACCAGACCAAATAACAATGCCTCATAAACAAAGAGGCATATTTTGTTTTAGAAGCACCTTCTTAACAGAAACCTAGTGTACACAAGTCAATGTGGGAAACTAAGTTTTCTAAAGATATAAAATAGAACTGGTTAATACAAATGTTTGTCATGGGAAGATGCTGATCTAACTTTCTTTAAGTACCGTATGCTTTGTATCGCTCCTTTGTACGAGCTCAACCCTCTCTTCTATTTTTCTTAGTAACTATACCCATTTTGTCAGGAAGAGTGGCAGCACTTCCACAGCAAAGGCCAGTAAAGCTGCTCGCTATTATCTATTGTCATGATGTGCACGGTTACTCAACTTGTTCTTTCCACATTCTTCCTCTTCTAGGCAAACATACACTCTGAAGGGAGGGGGGGGAGGAAACCCAACAGCTCTGTCTAGGATTTGAAAACTAAGGAGTTCCACTTGCTCCTAATAATGGGTTGATTAATTTTTTAAAGAAACCTGGTAAAGGGCTTTATTATGTTTTTAAGAACCAGAGCCACACAGGAGGTGGGGAGCAGGTGCATCACTCTGCAGATAGCTGGAGGCTGTAAAATTGCACAAGCAAGGACAGGCATAAGGCCTCAAGAGATGTAGGAAGCATGTCAATGGGGCAGCAATGACTACCCTGGTTCTACTAGAGTAGATTAGCTTCCACCAATGTTGCTGCCATGCTTCAAGCTGATACACAGGTGTATAGCTTTTGGATAGCCAAGGCTGCCTCCATTCCCTGGATTTTATCCAATGTTCATTAAACCTCTGACTTTACTGGCATTGAACTGGACATCCTGCCTACTGCTGCATTGCTGGCTGACTTGATCCCCCTGACACTCGAGGGACATAGCCATCTAAATTGTGTCCCTCTGAGCCTCCCCAGGGGAGCAAAGTGGAAGGATGATTAAATTAGTATTTTTCCATCCAAAACTGGAACCATTAGATCGGTGGTCCCCAAACTTACCTGATTGAGTCCCCCCTTCTTTGTGTCAGTAGTAGTTTGTGCCTCCCCTTCTACCACACAAGTACATCTACCAATAAAAGAAATCAACATGCAATTCTCACTAAATATTAAAAACATGAAGGCACTGATTCAAACAGAGCCACTTAAGAACACAGTGTGTACATTTTCAGTGAGATACTACTTACTTGCATCACACTGTTGTTACTAGTGTGATGTGTGTGCCTGGTTTTGGAGCACATCAATTCCATCCTGGGTTGTATACTTGAGACAGCTACCCAGAGATCCCTTTCTACCTTCAATTACATGTGTATACCGCATCGTACCAAACAGACTGATGTACAGATGGCAATGGCTATGTATAAATGCTATGCAAGCTTAACAGAAATGCCATCTAAATACACAGTGTCAGCTAGAGTCAAATGCACTGTGCCCTATTAGAACTTGATATGTCTGGATGAATCAGCTTTGCTAGTTATTTGTTGCTGCAGGTAAAATGTGTGCATTAAGGTGCCCCCCCAAAAGATTCTCATGCCTCACCCCTCCCAACAATACATTTGGCAACCTATTCTCCAGTTTGCAAATCTTTGATTTAGACCATGTTGGAATCTTTAAGTAGATGGCCCCAACATTAGACTCCTAAATCCATGTCTAGGCAGAGAGATTCTATGTATGTTGACTGAACACCAGTGACGTCAGGCAGCCAGGTTTATAATCTTGGGGGACAAATTTTGCTTTTATGTTTCATTTTCATGAAGAGGAAAGTTGATCCTTATAGTTATGACACTGGACTATGACTTGGGAAATCTAGGTCCAATTCCCATTTCTGCCATATATTTCTTATGTGACTTTGGACATTTAGGCCGGGACATTACAAAGTCCTTAAGCACACGAGCTCTAAACCTGTGAGTAGTCCCACTGAAGACACTGGGGTGACTCATGGAATTAAAGTTAGGCACATATGTAAGGTTCTTGATGAATAAGGGCCTTTATCTTTCTGTGATTCAGTTCCCAGCTGTTCAACTGGTGTAATGCTACTTTTTGTTTCTCACCCTTTGTGCCCACAGGCTTAAAGTTAAGCATATGTTTGACTTAGGCTGTATGTTGTTTGGGCAGGGATGACTGCTTACAATATGCTGATACAGTGCATTGCATAATAGGGCTTCGCTCTCAATCTCAGCTGGGGCCTCTAGGTGCTACCATAAAATGAACAATGAATAATAACGATACATGACAATGTGAGAGGTGATTATTCCTGCACATTATGGAACACTGCTGTGTTACAATAACGAATATCAATATGTAGCAACTCTAAAGTTCTTCACAACATTGAATAGCTACTAGAACCTCAGAGCAGACCTATGAGAAAGGCTAGCAGAAAGACTTTCATTGTGATTTTTAAAGATGTGGTCCTGTGTTCCAGCACGAAATCTTTCCTCCAATAGCTAAGGAAGCTCCATGCATGTGGCACTAATTTCATCTTGATGCTTGAAGAAAAACAGATCAATAAACTATTCATAGGCTTATGTATAGCTAAAGTATTGGTGTAATTTTTCTCTTGTCTATCAACATCTTACTATTTTATTTTGTTTGCACTTCTGTGTACATCAAATGTATATTATACTGCTGGCTGATGTAATACTTGGATCTTCTCCCTCCTACAGTACTCACTTTTATAAGTACATATGTGTATGCATGTATGAAGGCAAAACAAGAATATAAGAATGGCCTCACTGTGTCAGACCAAAGATCCATCTGTCTCAGAATCCTGTCTTCCAACAGTGGCCAATGCCAGGTGCCCCAGACGGAATGAACAGCACAGGAAATCATGAAGTGATCCATTCCCCGTTGCCCATTCCCAGCTTCTGACAGAGGCTAGGGACACCATCCCTGCCCATCCTTCTAATAGCCATTGATGGACATATCCTCCATGAATTTATGTAGATCTTTTTTTAACCTTGGCTTTCACAACATTCTCTGGCAAGGAGTTCCACAGGTTGACTCTGAGTTGTGGCAAGTAGCCATCCATTTCCACATATAGAGAAAAATAAAACTGAAATCTGCCAATAAAATTGAAGAATAAACCACAATGCTAAGGATACATTTTCCTGGGATTTAAGAGCCCCATCTTGCCCAGACTGAGTCCCTGATGTTCTATGCACATGATAGCCACCCTCTTTATTACCAAGTAGCTGGAAAAGGGATATGTTCCCACCTTCATATCATCAGAACTGCACTGAAAGCAAAATTAATAATTACTGAAAACAAGCAAAATAATTGGCATTTGTCAGCAATTATTTGAGTTACTTATTCTCTAGAGGTGTTGCACATTCTGGGTACATCTACATTTGCTCCCTAGTTCGGACTAGGGATGCAAATACAGACGAGCAAAGTAGTTAATGAAGTTAATTTAAATATCACATGCTCCATTAGCATGATCTCGCCGGCGTGCTAGTTCGAATCACAGCTGATTCGAACCAGGAAGTGCGCGCTGGGACGCATTAGTTCGAACCAAAGCCCTTGGTCACACAAAAAATGAGGAGTAATGTTAGTTCGAACCAAGGGCTTTGGTTCAAACTAACACGTCCCGGCGCGCACTTCCTGGTTCAAATCAGCTGTGATTTGAACTAGCGCGCCGGCGAGATCATGCTAATGGAGCTCGGGATATTTAAATCCCGGCTTCATTAGCTACTTTGCTCGTCTGCATTTGCATCCCTAGTCCGAACTAGGGAGCAAATGTAGATGTACCCTCTGAGATCTTTGGGTATTATTCAGCAAAATCAGCCACGCCGTTCACACTCTTAACATCAGGTATGTATTTAAGTGCTTCACTAGTCAGGGTCAGAGTGCTCAATATCTTGCAAAATCCAGTCCTTGGTTGCTAACAGTTCTGGAGCAGCAGCAGCCACATCAGCAGCTGTGTTTCCTTCAGGCAGCCTGTTGCGGACAGATTTATATAATAGGTGTTGTTTTTAAAGTTTGCAATTCCATATGTCAGCCACATAAATAATCCCCGCTGCTAGGCCCATTGGTAATTCTGCCCCTCCAGAGGAGCTTCTGCCAAGGGGCAGGAATGGCACTGGGACAGTAGCCTTAAGTGGTAGTATCGCGGTTGACTTTGGGGCACATCCAAAAGCTTCCTGAATTTAGCACTGATTGCAGGCATTGTGGTCCCCACTGTGATGATAGGATTTGAGCCACATTCACACCTGGGGTAAGTAGGTGCAACTCCAGTCAATGGGGAGTTGCACTTGCTTAAGCATTTTATCTGCTGTATGTGTGTAGGTGCACAGCATTCTACACACACACACACACACACACACACACACACACACACACACACACACACACACACACACACTTTATATATTATATACACTCATCCACCTGTTGATAGCAGTATGGGGCCCCAAACATCATGTTCACTGAGTCCCCACCCCTTCCTGTTTTACTTTATTTACAAAGACATTACAGATTGGTTTGGTTTTTTTGCAGGGGAGAGGCCGAGTGTTGGGACAGGGTACAAGTGTCCTCACTGTCAGCTCTTCATCCTTTTATTGTTGTGTCTCTTATTTTCCCTTCTCTGCTCCTTTCTTTGATAGTCTCTAAGGTGCCATGGGACTACTCGTCCTTTCTACTGTGTTATAGTCATCACTGTTGCTTCGTGTCTTAAATTAGACTGAACTATTCTGGGCAGGAATCATCCTTACCCTTTTGGAAATCCACCACAATATAGGAAGTCCCTAACTTACAAACAGGTTGTGTTTCAAAAGTCCGTTTGTAAGTCAGTTGTTTGGAAATCAGAATGTTATTTTCCCAAAGAAACATTGTTATAAATGGTGGTTAGATTCCCACACTAGCCCATAAAAGCCTATTTAACCCATAATGTAGCTGAAATACTATGTATCTGCAATAAAAATAGTAGAAATAGGGGTTGTTGTTTTTTACTTAACCTTGAATGCTGGTGCTTCAGGCAAGGCAGGATTAGTTAGAGGGGAGGAGGTAGGTGGAGATTCTGAAGATGACTTCTGGGCATCCCCCAGATGCCAGCCCCCTTGGGTCTGCACCAGCTCCTGCAGCTAGCCCCATCCCCAGCCCAGCCGCCCTCATCCAGCAGGCTGCACCCAGGAGGCAATGGTGTAAGTGTGAGCTGGAGGACTCCAGAGGAGCAGAGGGCATCTATGCAGCAAGCCTCTGGAGACAAGTGGCAGTTTCCCCTTCAAAGTGCCACTTCTCTCCAGACACTGACTGTTTGATCGCCCCCTGCTCCTCCAAAGTCCTCCAGCCAATACTTGCACCACTGGCTGCCACCTATGCCTCTTGCCTGCTCCCCTAAAGGTGCAGGTGACCTTTCGTTTGCACACTGTGATGTTCATAAATTGGACGTTTGTAACTCAGGACGTTCATAAATTGGACATTCTTGTAATCCATAATCCTTATTGGGCTTCTACAGGATACTGTAATACAAATATTTAATAATAGTAACAACAGAAATAAAAAGATCTATATTGTAAAAACACAATGCATTTATTTATCACTTACTTCCTACTGCATCATCTGCCCCCTGCTTACTAAACCAGCTCGCCTGGAATTCCTGTAACTTTCCAACTTGCTTCAAGCAGTGGACTTTCTTCAAACAAAATGCCAGAATGATGTTTTCTCCTTCTTTGTCACCCTCCAAAATCATGGACTTTCCACCCACAATTCACCTGGTCCCAAGATCCATAGCAAGTTATATCCATTCTTGCTCCAGTGACAGGGTTAAGATCCAATTTTTTTCACAACTCTGCAGAGATCAAATTGAGCACTTCATGCTGAAAGAGAAGAGGCTCAGCTCTCACTTCTAGTCTTAATAGGTCCCAAGATAGAGTAATTTAATGTTATGACAATGTTATATAGAGGAAAGCTATTTTGGGAACTTTATTAGAGGTTTTTATGGTTCCCTGTGAGCCCTGAACACTTGGACTCATGGTTACTAAGGCACCTGGTTTGACAGAATGAAAGATTCAAATAGCCTCAGCAAATAAGTAAACAATATCAAATTATTATCTGCCATAACAACCCTCATTCTGCAGACACTTACGTGCATGTATAACTTTTTGTATGTGAAAGTATTCCTGCTAAAGTCAATGGGCCTATTCATATGAGTAAAGTTATGGACATGTGTAAATGTTCGTATGATCAGGGCCTATCTGAGCTGCTAATAATTTGGTGTTTGCTGTCAGCAAAATTTAGATCACAGATGATTAAATGTTCATCCATTCCTTTGGCAAGTCAATCTTCCATCAGATCAATGCACTGAAAGACTCATTGGGGGAATACTATGTATGTCGAATATAACACCCAATTTCTAAAAAAAAGTATTGGATGATCCTCATGGCTTTATCTTATATATTCTGACAGGCCATGTTTTTTCAGGCTCTCTCACAAGACACGTTAAGCAAGGCTCATATGAATGCAAATTGCAGAGCTAAGTGGTAAAGAAGTTTATTATGAAGTTTGCTTCATGGGTCTATGTTAATTTATTATGGATTTTTTAACTG
This sequence comes from Pelodiscus sinensis, assembly GCF_049634645.1. Classification (NCBI taxonomy): domain Eukaryota; kingdom Metazoa; phylum Chordata; order Testudines; family Trionychidae; genus Pelodiscus; species Pelodiscus sinensis. The sequence continues at coordinate 167,332,006 of NC_134712.1, forward strand.
CTAATAAAGAGCTGTCCTTGAGCAGCCAATTGCTTAAGTTAAGGGAAAACATTCAGCACTAGTCTGTGTAAATAAGCTGTAATAAAAGGTAAACATTTCCTGGACATGAAACATTGAAAGACAAGGAAACCTCACTCAACTGGAAACTCACTCATTTAAAATGTCTCTTGTGACCACAATATACCATTATGATAAGTGCATCGGAAATATCCTATTTTAACTCTATTGTAGTATATGTAAACAGTAGTGAAAGTGATTAAACAAAATCAATACCGTAAGAAGTCATGTTTGATGTCCAACCTGTATTACAAGTCCCAGACTTAGTTTGAGGATTTCATTAAAATTTATAGTGAGAGGGCCAATACTTTAGAACTTAATGTATGTGTTGATGATAGGCCCAATAAGTGACTGCAAAATATTTGATTTCCTTAAGCCACTTCTGTTTCCAATCGCTGTGTTAATAAAAAGCCCATTCCCAATTAATGGTTTCCTCTGGAAATGCAAAGAAGCACTAATATCCACCTAGGGGAAGTTTTCTCTGGCTCTACTTTGTCTCTTAAATTGATGTGCCCCTTACATTCTCCTCAAGAGAAATTTTCACTACCACATGGAAGACTCTTGAAAGTCCCTTGCCTCTTGCTGAAAAACCAATATATGCAGTATAAAAAGAGCTCTCAAACTGGCTGTAACAAATGGATGGGAAGGTGGAGCCATATTTGTTATTATGATGTGGGCTACACTATGAAGACAGGCTAAAGTGACTGGGACTTTTCAGTTTAGCAAAGAGGAGACTGAGGGGGGATATAATAGAGGTATATAAAGTCATGAGTGGTGTGGAGAGGGTGAATAAAGAAAATTTATTCATTAGTTCCCATAATATAAGGACACCAAATGAAATTAATGGGTAGCAGGTTTAAAACTAATAAAAGAAAGTTCTTCTTCACACAGCGCATAGTCAACCTGTGGAACTCCTTGCCAGAGGAGGCTGTGAAGACTAGAACTATAACAGAGTTTAAAGAGAAGCTAGATAAATTAATGGAGGTTAGGTCCATAAAAGGCTATTAGCCAGGGGGTTGGAATGGTGTCCCTGGCCTCTGTTTGTCAGAGGCTGGAGATGGATGGCACGAGACAAATTGCTTGATCATTGTCTTTGGTCCACCCCCTCCAGGGTACCTGGTGTAGGCCACTGTCAGCAGCCAGGCTACTGGGCTGGATGGACCTTTGGTCTGACTCAGTACGGCCATTCTTATGTTCGTATGAGAACTTCAGAGAACCCATTATACATATATAATTTATTCAAGACTAGATAGTATCCCCTAAGCATACTCAACATACTCCCAAAATAATTTTCAGAAGCCTTCCTGTCTATCCTGTGGAAAGACACACAGGAGAACTGCTGTACTTGCTCTGTACACTCAACACTCTGGCCTGAGGGTTGGCAATTTTGCGCACTTGCCTCCTTCAACAGGAATTTTGTGTTGGTGCCTGTTGAGCTGTAGAACTTAGTTCATACTACCAGTACAGGTGGGTGAAAACTGTGCAAAGAGGAACTGTTGCACTAGAAGGGAGATTCGCTCCATGTGAAGGAAGGCAGTGTTTGCACTGCTGTACTCTCCAAGGAGATCTTTAGGATACTGCAAGGGTTCCAAAGAAGTCCTGCTAGCAGCGTCTGCTTGGTGATGCATTTATTTAGAACAACTCCTGTGTGACCTTGATTTGCCTCATGCCTTGCCAGTGATGCCCACACTTAAGTGTGTCCTGGCTGACTGAGAACCACCAAAAGAGTTCAGGTTGTAGATGCCTTATACCACTATCAAATCTATTCTCCAGGCAGACTTTCCACCAGTGGGACTCTGTTACCATTGAATCAAGCTGTTAGTGTTCACCTGCAGCCGCAAATTCCAGATTCATATGTGAGGCATTAGATTTCTGAATGGGGTGATATTGTGTGTGTTTCATATTGCCAGTCTACAGACTCATGAGACGAAATAAATGAGGCTGACAGACTTGCTGGGTGGGGATGGAGCTTCTCCATGCTCCCGGAAGGGGTGGGATCAGGGACAGCCAGCCTTTAGCGTCACCCGAAGCATGCGCCACTCTGCCCCCCCAGGCAGCACTCAGAGCTGCCGAAACATGCCGTGCGGCATTCTAGCAGCAATTTAAAGGATCCTGGGCTCCAACTGCCATTGCTTCTTCAGTAACAGTAGTGGCGGTTGCAAGGCCCAGGCCATTTTGAATCGCCAGTCCTCAGGGCAGTTTCCCACTTTGTCCTCCCCTTCCAGTGGGCCTGACTGAAGGTTGAGACTAGATTCTCTCACTGTCTGACCATGGCTTATGAGTCACTTTGCTCCTCAGAGTTTTCAAGAGAATTCAATGACAAGTTCACTTGGTATTCTTGTGGCTGCCCCACTGAGGGGATAGCATGTACTGTACCTTTCCACTTATAAATTTGGGAGGACTCACATTCCAGGAAGAAGGCTCCTGTTTGCTTCTGTAATGTTCCCTAAAGCACAAATGAGCAGCAGAAGTCTGCTGTTGTTTGAATTGAAGGGCTTTCTTTCCCACCTCAAACATTTTCTCAAGCTTTCTGAAAGATTCATAAAACTAAAGGGAGGCTCAGGGCATGTCAACAGCGAAGACAGGATCATTTGCCTCACAGTTCCTAGGACACTTACCATACAACAAATCTTACCATCAGAGCTGTCTTGGGCTACAACAATCCATCATTGCCGTCCATTGCTAACAGTGTTGGCAGATGTTTATTAGCCGACATTTTAGTTAGCTAGCAGGCCAAAAGGTGAAAGAAAAAGATAACAGGTAGGTAGAGCTTTTTGTTGCTCATACTCAAACAGTACTTGCTGTGTTAACAAGGAAAATCAAATATTTGGAATTGCTAACACAATGGAAAATCTCTGGAAAACAAAACAATCAGCAAAGGAGCAAACTGATATGAAAGAGAGAGGTGAGATGTGATTTCTTATGTCAAACAGGTGAAAATTCCTTCTCTGGCATGGTGAATAGTGACAAAGTGTGTTGCTTACAAGCAGTGACTATAAATTACTGGTAGGACATGTATTTATACATATGCCCTGTGACAGAGCTGCCGACTGCAGTATAGTGGTCTAGAAAGTATTAGCAGCTCTGTAATCAACCCCAAAGAAAATGTCTATGACAATAAGACTTAAGCCAGATCTACCCTAAAGGGGAAGGTGGAATCAAGATACACAACTCCAGCTACATTAATTACAGAGCTGGAGTTGACGTACCTTGATTCAAGTTTCCTTGCCATTCCCACAGTGGGAGACCAATGGAAGCAGGAGCAGGAGTACCAGCTGCCAAAGGGAGTGCCCTCTGAGTTTGATTTAGCAGGTCTTAACTGGACCCATTAAATCAAACTCCAGAAGATCAATCACGGCAGCATAGATCTTTTGCAGAGTAAAACATGACCTTAGAACTCTTTGGCATCTATAAGAGTTTTCTTCAAGGAATAATTTCTGGCCCAAGATATTTCGGAAAAAAATACTAAGATATTTGAAACATACATTAGACATTTCTTTATAGCAAGCAAACAAGGAAATTATAACTCATTAGAAAATTCCATACTGTAACAGGCTTTGGCTTCTTACATACAGACATTATGGTCATAAGGTATACTGTACATGCGAGATGGCAGGGATAAAATCCAACACATTTAATTCCCAGAACACAGACTTCAAGTGATGATAGAGGAGAATTCCTCTAAAGCTGTCAATGGCATTTGGCCTTCTATTGTATGTAAACCAGTTACTGTATGTCAATGTGATTGCATACTGAGCTAGTATGATATGTCATCCAACAGAGGACAATGAAGTGCACATACATACTTAAGTCAAATCCTGCTCACTTGCCTCATGCAACTAGCCCAACCAAAGTTGATGTATTATTTACCATTTGTCTTGGTTTACATGCTAACCAAACTAACAGAGAGAGGGCCTGATCTGGCCCTTGTATGAGCTGGCCTATATCCACTCCCTGTAATGATGTTCCGCCTGCTTACAGCTAACTTCTTTTAACGGACTTTTATCATATATGCAGCCTGACAGTACTATGCTAAATCAGAACTTTAACTGTGCAGGCTAGTTCCCCTCCTCTGTTTCTGACAATGAAGAGGTTAAAGTTCTGAAAGTATTTCTAGACTGAAGAATATTGTCAGTGAAAATAAAAAATTATGTTAGAAGCAGATGGAGCGAATAATTTCCCAACCTTTGCTACATAAACACAGAGTCTAAGGCTTCAGGCGACTTTTACCCTCGACTCTGTTTTTGTCAGATCAATGACAAGTCACGTTAACAGCGGTGTTTAATTCTATCAATATGTGACCAATTGTGTTAGATTGTTTGGCCATTGATTTCACTTAGTGCTACAGTTGAGCTCTGAAAGGAACTGCTTTCCCTTGCATTACCTCACACAGTGACAAATGCCTAGTGCTGACTTTCTGTCTCTCATGCACACAAGCCCCACTTTAGGAACAGTCTGCTCACATATCACAGGAATACAGCATGATAGGAATATTTTTTTAAAATCACCAGGTCATTGCATGCAAGTCTATTTAGGTTTTAAAGAGAAAATACACAAAACCAGTTAGCAGAGTAGCTAAGAAAGGCAGCATTTTGGCAATAGGCCAATGAAAAGGCAGATAAGGAGGCTACATTGTTGAGGGGGTTGGTGGGTAAGAGGTACAAACTGAAAAACAAATACCTTAAACATGACTGCAAATGGGCCAGATCCTCAGGTCCCTGCTCAACTTTTATATAGTACTTAGGTCCAAGTCACTCTGATTTGATGAGAGTTTTGACTGGTTAAGAACTGAATAAAAATTAAGGCCTTTATCCAACAATTTGATCCCCCACTGCAATCCTTTGCACCATATAGCTTTGACAAGGGCTTTGCACAGGCACATATAACTGCAGCAGGAATCCAGCTATATGATGAGGGTCTAAAGTAAGGATTTCAGTATTTGGCCCAATAATAATTGTAGGGTTGTCAACTCTCAGATTGCAAGAAACAGAACACACTTGCCCTGACGCCTGCCACAAGGCCCTGACCCCTGCTCCACCCCTTCTCCAATGCCTCACTGTCTCGCTCATCCCATCCCACTCCCCCATCACTTGCTCTCCCACTCCCTTGCCCATTTTCACTGGGCTGAGGAGAGGGTAAGGGCTCTGACTGTGGGTGCAGACTTTGGAGTAGGATCAAGGATGAGAGGCTTGGCATGTGGGAGGGGGCTCAGGGCTGGAGCAGAGAGTTGGAGAGCAAGGGGGTGAGGGCTCTAGCTAGGCATGTGGGCTCTGAGATGGGGCGAGGGATGAAGGGTTTGGGGTGCAGGAAGGGACTCAGCACTCAGGCAGGGGTTTAGGGTGTGAGGAGTGAGTGTTCCAGTTGTGGGGGGTGTTCAGGGTGCAGGAGGGGGCTTTGAGCTGGTGCAGGGGATTGTGGTGCGGGGGAGGGGAGGTGAAGTCCCTAGGGTGGAGCTCAGGCATGGGGAAAAGGGGGTTGTGGCATGGAGCAGACTCCAAGCAGCACTTACTTGAGGTGGATCCCGGAAGCAGCGACATGTCCTCTGGCTCTAGGCTCAGCGTCAGCCAGAAGAGCTCACCTATAGAACCACCCCCACAGCTCCCAATGGCTGCAGTTCCTGGCCAATACAGAGCCAGCACTGGGAGTGGGGCAGTGTGCAGAGCCTCCCTGGCTGCAACTGTGCCGAAGGGCCGGAGGAGATGTCGTCACTTCTGGGGGTATGTCTACACTACCCCGCTAGTTCGAACTAGCGGGGTAATGTATGCATACCGAACTTGCTAATGAAGCCCGGGATTTGAATTTCCCGGGCTTCATTAGCATAAAGCCGGCACCGCCATTTTTAAAAGCCGGCTAGTGCGAACCCCGTGCCGCGCGGCTACACGCGGCATGGGCTAGATAGAGGAGTACAGATAGTTCGGAATGGCTACGTAGTTTGAACTATCTAGCCCGTGCCGCGTGTAGCCGCGCGGCACGGGGTTCGCACTAGCCGGCTTTTAAAAATGGCGGCGCCGGCTTTATGCTAATGAAGCCCGGGAAATTCAAATCCCGGGCTTCATTAGCAAGTTCAGTATGCATACATTACCCCGCTAGTTTGAACTAGCGGGGTAGTGTAGACATACCCTGGGAGCCATGTGAAGCCAGGGCAGACAGGTGAGCCTGCCTTAGCCCCACTGTGCCACCAACCAGACTTATAATGGCACGGTCAGCAGTGCTGGTCAGAACTGTGAGCATCCCTTTTTGATTGGAGGGTCCTGTCAAAAACCAGGCACCTGACAACCCTAATCATCTGTGATGAAAATGTCTATAAAAATACATCTATTCGAAGCTTAGTTAATTTATTTATTATAGAGTAAACAAAACAGAAAATATGCTACTTTCAAATAGTGCTTTTCCATCCAAAAATCCAAAAGCTAAGGAGATTTCAAATTAATCACACTTCCATAGAAAAGCATCATGTCTTTAGGTCATTAATAGCAACCAGAGGATGCCTGGCATACAACATGAAGCACTACAGGAGGAAGATGGTGGTGGGGGGGAGAGAGAATTTGCATATGACACTGAGATAAAGCCCCATTCTTTCAACAAATATGGAAGACATTATGGATAGGATTTAGTAAAGCTACTGCCTTGTTGCCCTGTTGGAGGATGCAATTAAGCTAGCACAAATGACCTGTCTATTCATCTCTTAGTAGTGCCCACAAATAACCTGTCTATTCATCTCTTAGTAGTCTCATCTCTAACTACTGATTTACTCTCGCAGTTAGTTGGCCTGGAAGAGGGAGACCAGGATCCCATAAGTATGCCCCAGACAGAACCTCAGTTTTAAGGTCTTGTAGACTGGGTTAATGAGTGGTACTAGGAAAACCTGCTTTCCTCTGTTAAAGCCTTAAATGATACATTTTTATTTAATAAAAGCTCTTCTGGCAGATTCTATGTTCATTTAGAGGTGCAATAGCTCAGCACACTGCTCTAGTTATTCTTCTTGATCTTTTAATAGGTTCAGAAGACTAGTGATAGGACTCATAAAAAGCTGAGTTCCCATCTCCTGTGTATTAGAACTTCACACTGGCTATTTACCTACAGAGTAGAGAGGATAGACACTCTCACCATTGAGTGAGTATGTGGAGCATCTGCACAGCCTCCCTGGCATATTAGTCATGGTCTTCTACACGCCACCCATGCAAGGATTTTGGTGAGTGAATCTGTATAACTCACAAACTTTCTCCCTGCCCTCCCAACATGTGACCAATTACTGGTAGTCCAAAACATACCACCGTGCACTACGGTACACAAGGGGTATGACACTATGATTGCCATCTCCCAAGCATTCAAAAATTTACGGGTCAGGGTTCCCCAAAATTAACAATAACCTAAATAACAAATATGGGGGTCTTTTTATTTACATTTTGATTTCTGAGCCTTTCCCGTGTACTTTGGTCACATTTTCAAGCTGTTCTCTGCAACTGTAAAAGTTAGCAATTTAGGTTTTGTTTTAAAATAAAAACTGGGTTTCTGACACAATCACTTGAGGACAAGAAACAGAACATTAAGAAAATCACAACATATCATAAGACTCTCAAAAAAATCAAATTGGCAATGCTCCTTGCATGATCTGCCCAAAGATGTGCTCACAAACTGTTTGGCTTCTTTTACAGGTCACCATTGGGATCAGTATTTGCCTGTAAATGTCTAGACTGCCTATAGTGGTAGGACAAAAAACAAGTGAATGAACTAAGAGTAAACTGTCTGGCTAGTAACATGGTCTGAACTAAAAGCTTGAATTGTTGACTCTAAAAAACCATAGAAATCAGCTACACAAAAATCAGCTAAGGTATCTAGTTCATCAGTTTTCACAAATAGGATAAAAACCTACAGCATAACCAGGGGAATGAGCACGAACAAACTTATCAGTTCAGAGGTCAGCCACAGGCAGTGACATTTTATACATTGGTAATATTCATTCAAATAAAAATGTATTGTAATGTATTGTATGTAACAAGTAGTAGCATCAGAGTCAAAAGCAAAGAATGAAATCAAAATGTTCTGCTCCAAGTAATGTTCCCATAGAAAGCAACTGAAAGCTACAAAGAAAATTTCCTAGTCCCTAGCCAAATTACACTAAATCCCAACCATTATTTGAAAATGGTAGTTTAATGAAGACATACTAGACCTTATCCTGAACCACTGTAACCTATGGGACCTTTCCACGGATTTTGGTACTGCAGGATCAAGCTTAAAGGAAATATACTAATCTTCAAAAAAAAATCCCCTGTAATGTAAAATATACCATTATTCATGTTCAACAGGGTTTGCTCCAGCTCTTTAAGGGTACGTCTACACCGCAAGTTTCTTTCAGAATAAGCTTTGAAAAGCTTATTTCGAAATAGAGCATCCATACCACAGGGAAACCTCAAAACTAGTCCAACGCAGCTCTCCTAATGTGGACGCGCTATCTCAACTTAGAGCCCCAGGAAGCACTGGGGAGGAATAACTTTAGAATGGCCCTGGTGAGGAGCTATTTCGACATAGCAGCAGTGGAGTGTCTACACATACCCTCTTCGGAAAAAGCTTTCTCGGAAAAGGGCTTATTCCTCATGTAATGAGATTTGCCGCTGTCAGAAAAAGCCATCCGTTATATCAACTTTCTGTCAAAATGACAGAATTGCAGTGTGTGGACTCTAGTATTGTTTTTCCGGAATAACGGCCATTATTCCAGAAAAAACGTGGAGTGTAGATGCACCCTAATTGACCTGGGCCACTATTGTTCACCATTTTGAAACAGCTACCATGCCTGAACTGATTCTGCTCCCATTGAAGTCAATGGCAAAATTTCTGTTGACTTTAATAATTTGGCTATAGCTCTTCAGTCTAAACAAGAAAATGAGCTATTAAAGAAAATGGGGAAGAGTGAAAACATTCCCATGTTGCGCACAATTTCTGTGAAGCAGATACTACAGAAATCAGCTTGAGCTTTTTCTCTCTTCTGCCCCCAATTTCTCCCCTGCATTGGTTGAGTTGCACTAACTTTGAGTAGTATGGACGACAGCAACCACAGGTCAATTGTAATTAAGATGGTCAGGAGGTGCACACATATTAAAACAGACTCGTCAGTGGGCTGTAGTGTGCAGTTGCCTAAAGCCTTTAGCCCTCATGAGCCTTTACAGCACTCAGCTTATCAATTTACTTGCAAATGGCTCCCTGAAGTATTAACCCAGGTTAATTATTCGTCAAATATGATTATGCAGTGGTAATGTAAAAAAATCGGAAATGCGGGATGGAATTTTTCACTCCAGCGGTTTGGCAATTGTGGCAGCTGGTGGAGTAGCTGGAGTAATTACCAGCCCATTCCAGCTGGTGGATCAGCACTCTGGTTCAGAAGGGGAGGGGGGAGAAAAAGCAATAAAGAACTAGAGGAGCGGGAATATGAGCCGTGCCAATCGACGTGGGGAAAATTTCACAGCTGCTGGTGGTGATAAATGAGAGACGGTGGCCCTACTTCTAATCAATACATGTAAATGCTACTCATTACAGCTTTTATACACACTTCTCAATTAGCCTTTCCTCCCACTGGTAACAAGGAATGTCATGCTTTCTGGACTGTGAAAGTGGTTCAGCACTAAGTTCACCTGCATCTGTAAGACACAGTAACAATGCTCAGTGCTCAGCCTGGCAGCAGGTGGTAGCAGTGAAAGTCTAAATTCCTTCTGTAATGTGAACTAAATGAAATCCCAAGTGTTGTCATTTAATTAAATGTTTTTTAAATACTATTTCCTTTTTCTTGCAGCTATAACAACCGAAGCCAGACACACTGCTTAGTACTCAAAAAGAGCCCAGTAAACATTTACACAGTCATCTGGTTTAATCTTCAGAAAACTAAAATGAAACAGTTTTAAACGCTAATCCCTGGCAGTGCTGTGGTTTTTATCTATATCTATATCTTAAATGTTAGAAGGTAAAAATACCTTTTGAGAGTCATGCCACACACATTAGTACATTTTTCAAAAGGTTACTGGCTTTTTTGTTTGTTTTTTGAAAAGTGACAGCAAATTGTATGACCTCATGCAATGGCAGCTCCTTCCTCTTCTGCAATGATTGTGATCCTTCTACATTTGTTTTTTAAAATTATCTCAACTAAACATTAAGGGTCAGTTTATGAACCCTTTACTAACATTGGCCAACAGTTAATCATCCCAATGAAGTCATGTGAGCAACTGCCCACCAGTTAGAATTAGAGTCTCACATTTGGATCCTAACAGAGTCTGTTAGACTTAGTCCTATCGAGAATAGGTCTTTACGCAGCAAAAGAACCACTAACGTCCCCCTCAAGTTACATTTTTCTTTCATAAGACTTACATTTCCTAGTGATTCAAATGTCACATTATTTCTAATTCTATAGATGCTATTCCCATCAAAAAGAAAAGAAACCAATTTTTCAAAGGAGCCTGAACCCAGTCTCCAAACTTGCATACCTACCATTTTGGATATGTACATGTTCACATGTGGGTAAATAAACTATATCTGAATGTGCAAAAGGCTTTATTACCAACTTGTGATATTTAGAACTTTTCTTAAAGGCTCAGGTGCTGGAGTAATGTGCGTACATGACAATCTCAGCATCTGGGGGGGGGGTGTTGTTTTGGTTTGGTTTTTTTAGGAAGATTTAAGTTTTCTGGTTGCAGAAAAAAGTTTGAAAACATGAACCCTAAAAGCCTCTAGCCCAAACAGAAAATAAACAGAACCCTAGAATTACCATTTTAAAAATCTCATGATTTTTGAATACTTGGGGTTGGATATGGTGAAATTAGGCAGTTAGCCTTTTAAAGGGCTCAAACAGTATGAGCAAGGGCAGCATGATCATTTCAGGAGCATATTCTTACAAGTTCATACTTACATGTGCAGTTATATGTTTTCCTCCAGCTTCAGACCAAATACTGACCTCAGCAATGCACATTGCCCAGGGTCCAGTCTATCTCTCATTGTAATCAATTGGATTCTTCATGAACACCATCGGCAGCATCTGGCCCTAGAACTTAAAGCACTCCTGCAACCCTGATACATCACATTGATCACTGGCATTGACTTCAGTGAGACTGGAGTATAAAACTGGCAGCATGACAAGGGCCAGAGTAGTTCTTTGGGGGTTTTTTTTAAGTGACCCTACAGAGAAAGTGGAGGTGGAAGTAAAAAACAAAATCTTGACCAGTGTGTGTAAATAAATATTTCACAGTTAATTATGAGAAACAGATTTTACACGTTTCTCCTCACTTATGTCATAGGTAACATAATCATAGGTCAACTCATTCACAAAAGTTGTTAAAAGCTAAACCAGCAACCAGAAATGTTAGATGTGATTCTGTTCTTTTCCTGTCCTCTCTTGTCTACACACAATGAGCCATTTACTCTTGCTTTGAATGTGGAGTGCATTGACCTAGACTGAAATTTTGCATGAAGACAGAAGTGAGAATTTGACCTAATATTTGCACACGATTGTGTAAGATCCTTTGGCAGAATTATTACTGGTAAGCAATGTTCCTTCTAATCTTTTCCATCCATATGCAGAATACATGTTTTTATGGACACAGTAGAAACAAAAAAACTTGGCCATGAGCGCACTGATAATCAGTGAGGCATCATTTGCATCTTTCCTGAGTTGCCGCATAAGCGCCCACCTTACAGGGAACACTGCTGGTAAGTATCAGGTTAATCTAATTTCCATTGATCTGGTATTGTGCAATGATATAAATTTCACTTAAGCCTTCTCTACACAGACTCTTTAGTTGCAACATTTATTCATTTTAAGAGTAGCTTATTTCATATGGGCTTAAGCTGTTCCTAATTAATAAAGTTTGACGAAATAAGATTGGGTTAAACAAAAATAAGACTGTTCACTCTGCCTTTTGAGCTAATTTAATCTAACTGGTTTTTTAAAGTCCCACTTTATATTAAATCAGTGCAATGCTGAAGATAGACACCACCTCAAGGATCCTGCAGTTGGAAAGAGGGAGGACAAAGGGTATGGTCAGTAATAAAGAGAGCATGTCAAAGGGAAAGTCCCATTAATGTCCCTGGATTGGTGTGAACTTTTGAAAACTGGCTAAAACTGGATTGTAAAATAAAGCAGACCCGTGTCAAAGTTATTGCTATCTGCTTGCCTGAAAAGAGAAGCTTAAAGTCATACCCCAATACTCTGTTATTCAAACATTTTAACACAGAAAATAATTAATCAAAACACACTGACAATGCCCATGTATATTGGGAGTACCATTAATTTAAAAATTCCTTTAATTGCTTTTATTAAATAATTTAAATATATTTCCCTGTTTCAATTTTTCACATCAAATATACATATGTAGAAACCTGTTAACAAATCAGTTTAAACTGATTTGTTTAATCAAATATATGACTCCAGGCTTAAGAGTTGTATATTATCACATGTTATAAATTGTAGTTACTTTTTATTACACAAAATTGTTGATATGCAAAATAGTAATTTAAATAAGAGGGTGACCATTGCAAGGGGAAAGGGAATACAGCTGTAGGGGAAGTATAAGTTACATTTATCTATTTAATATTTTAAATACATTATTAACTCAAAATGCTTCATATCTTTTCTGATGTAAATGAAACAAACTTTTTTGGTATTTTTCAGACCAGCAGCCTGTGGTAGTCCTCAACTATCTGGGTGACACTATGAGAGTCCCTATATACAGTATCCTGAGAAGCCTCCTGTAAGATTAACTATTCCTCAGGCTATTAGTCCCTCCCCATCATCTCATTGCAATGACACTTTATAATTTCTGTTGATGGTACCAATGTCTGATGATATTTATTCCATGCACTAATCCAGGGTGATCACAGCAGTTAGATTAAAATCAATCTCACTCATGATTAGAAGTAAGGGTAAGGAAAATGGTCTAAATGACCAACATTCAGAAATGTGGCTTCATTTTTTCAATTGTACTCAATGATGCTGACTCAGATACCCAGGAAACTGAAGCACATAATTCATTGGACCTAACCTTACTGATCATGTTTCTCCTAACTAGGGTGCCTAGTCTTTCCATTGTTATGCAGTAACGCCACCACCACCATTACAGATTCAGTTCACGGTATTACTGCTGAGCAACTGCTCAAGATCACGAGTACCTTCAAGTTTTCACGGTGGTCAATCAGAGTTGAGGGTTTTCAATTCCTCGTTTACTCAGCAAGGTGCAACCCTGAGTCCATAGAAACTATGCACTTTTGTTCCAAACTTATGGTCTGGCCAAGTTGTGCTCCAAACTCAGCACTCAAATGGAGGGAGGCACAGGAGGTCCCCATCCCCATTTCTGAGATTAAACTGGTCAAAACAGAACAAGTTAGAGCAATCTCAAGGCTTCTATGTCCTATGCTTATATGGGATTGTTATGCCACCTAAGGATCAACACGGCATCCTTCAACCTGCCTCTTCTCTCTCTCTCCTACTATTCCCCAGAGGGATTTGAAGGGAATGACATAAGCATAGTGGTTTTCCCTCCTTTTGGAGGACTCCCAGGAAATTATGGTCCCATTTCACCAAAGCAGTGCAAAGAGGCTCTCTGGAGGCTTAGCCCTCTTTCTTTTTTTCCCCTCTATACCTGTGACTCTTTAAAACAATTTTTTTTAAAAGACATTTTCACACATATTAACAATCTAGCAAAATCCTTGTTTGCACATGCTGTACAAACATGTGCATAATGTAAAATAAGACACACATTCCATTTCTGAGGCCCAGTGTCCCCCAAATAACACAGAATGTAATTGTCTAGTGCTGTTTTTAATACAAATATAAAATAAATGTAACATACAAACGTTATTTCAGTCTTAGTTAATAGCTCTTGACAAACAAACATATGATATACTATCAGCTTGCGTTTGCTATTGAGAATCTGGGAATTCTAACGTTCATTTTGCAATTATTTTGGAGAATGCTTGCCTCACCCTGACATATTCTAAACTTTCTGGAAAGCTTTCTTTGTTATGTGCTCACTGTGCTTTGTGTGCTGACACTGGATCTTCACCAAGCAAATGAAGCCTGAAGTTTTCCCAAATTATTCTGGAGTCCAGACAGTAATTGTTTTGCCTCGAGAAGAGTCCTGAGAACCAAGATAAGCTCAAATACACCTTCTGTTTCCCCCGGATATCTAAGATACTACATTTGTTACGCCTGCAACTACATTATTTTCCAGCTTGTCCAAAGGCAGAATCGTAGCCTTCATGAACACAGATTGTGAGCATGCAGCACATATGAAGACGTGATACTTGCTGTCTTGTGCAAAAGCTGTTAATGAGCTGTACTGAAATGGTAGCTGTCACTTTGCATTGGATCAGAGCAAACTGTACAAGGTAAGGAAATTAAAAGCTCCCAATGGCAATGGATCCTGTTTCAGTCATTAGCTGCCAGGGAGTGACAGAGACCATTCAGAGGACCAGACCCCTGTGAGGTTCGTGAGTCCTCAGGGGATTCACCACTAATGCTGTTTTATGCCCCACTTCTTTATGATGCAGCATGAGCACAAATGAATTTTATTTATTTATTTATTTGGGTACAGCTAACATTGCATATGAAACAAAAACCATGAAAACCCCCCAGATGCATTAGACTAACAACTGAGATGGTCAAATACAACCATTTGGGGGTGTATGTGTGTATATGAAAGAGAGAGACAGAGACAGAGAAATACACATTATAATACAATGAATATTAAATTTATACTTCATCCTTTCACATTTTCTTTTGAAATAACTCTACTAAGAATGAATCAAAAAAGAAAAACCTCCAGTAACTCTTACTGCAGTATAATAAGGAATTTTATATACACATATATATTTATATATATGTATTACATTTAACAGAAAGTCTGAGAATGTTTGCTTCAATCTTTGAGTTTCAAAAGAGAGCGAATCAGGCAGAAGGACAGAAGGTTACAGATTAGTCCTGGTCATTGCTCAAAGAGTGTGGGTTATAAATAATAAAAGAGGAAAGGGTGAAGGACACTAAAATGTAACTTGGGGCTCACAATGGAATAATCAAAGCAACTAATCTAAATTTGGTTTAAAACTACCAAGCAGCTTTGGATTCTCTCTCTCTCTGTGGCAGTGTCTTCTGAAATACAGGAACTGATATACAACACACATGCTCTATACATGCATTTTTTTCAAGTTTCCCAAAAACAGCACACAAAACCAGAATGTCATGTTTTCCAGTATACAATAACTAGATAGGCAAAATATATTTTGGTGAACTTTTTTTTATTAAAGAACTGTATGGTGAACTGCACAAATGATGGTTTCAACCCTGCCATCCCCGGTCTCTGTCTTCAATGAGGTATAAGTATAATGTACAGGTAGAACTTATCTGCTCCAGCATTCTCTGGTCCGGCAACATCTATGGTCTGGTATGATTTTAGTTAGCAGGATGTCCACTTATGCTGGCTGTGACCAAGTTTCCCTTGGTTCCATAACATTTGTTTACAGCCACCAGTTCTGGCTCTCAGTGTTCTGTGCTGTTATTTAGCTCTAATTTATCCCTAAATGTCTTCTAAAAGTTCAGTAAGCAGTGGAAGTGTGGGTAATACTGTCTTCTAAACAGTTGGCTTAGCAGCTTCTAGGCCTGGAAAGTGGCCCACTGATTAGGGTTGCCAGGTGTGGCCCCTGTCCGGTAAAAAAACCCATGTCTGGTATTTTATGTTTTTCTCAGACGGAAGGGCGGCGGGGACATTTTCCCTCTGCTGTGTCTGGCGAAGGTGGGGGGAGCAGGAAGTCCAGGGATTTAAAGGCCCAACGCTTTTTTTTTGGTTTTTTTTTTTTTTGCTCAACCAATTTTTTTTCCTGGCATGTTTGGGATTTTTCGTGAAAGTATCTGGCAACCCTATCACTCATTGCAGCAGGAGCAGGATTGGGCCTTTTGTTTATATAAAGTATAACTCTAGATAAGACCAAAGAATTTAGGAGCCAAAATTTACATACAATTTTCTGACTATGCAGTTCCCCCTCACATTATTCAAGATAATATGTTTTACGCGTGCACTCTTGCTATTTAATCCCCTCAAAGTATAAACACACACACACAAACATACAAACATATGTTAAAAGAACATTAAGGTTAACAAACCAAGCACTCAAAAGTTGGAAATGCCAAAATGAAGGTTGTATGGGCATTTTCTGAAATTTGCTAGCTTTTGAGTGGTCCGCTTTACAACCTTATTGATCTTTCAATGTGGTGCAGTTGTATGTGTAGTTTTCTAAATTTTAAAAAACAGCAAATTGCAAAAATGGAAATTTCATTCGGGTGAGACACTCTTTTCCTCATACAGGTTGTCATCAAGACAGAAAACTTTGGATTCACAGCACAATAAAGGAATTTTGGCACTCAGGGCTTGTGCACACTTGAATTGCTGCAGCTTTGCAGTATAGGCACTACATATACTGATGGGAGGTGCCCTTCCATCGGTGTATCCACCTCTCTGAGAGGCAGTAGCTAGGTCAATGGAACAATTCTTTCATCATCCTACTCCTTCTACATAGGAACTATACAGGTCATTTTAACTGTATTGCTCAGGGGTGTGGATTTTGCACTCCTGAGTGAAGTTGCTGGATCAATCCAATTTTCTAAACCAGTAAGAGCAGGCTCTATTCTAAATTCTGGAAGAGAATATATTCTAATGGTGTCTGGCTCCTCTGTCCCATCCCTGCTTCTATCCCCTTGGCCTGTCACACTTTGCTCCTGTTGTACCTTAGACAGCTCTAGATCCCTCTTCCAGCCTCTCTCTTGACCCCTCCCTCCCCCCTCAGAAAAGACTCTCATATTTTATAGTTCCAATGCCACAGTGGCCCCAGAAACCAAGAGGAGCAATTGCAGAAGAAGTTCTGCTCCATCTCTGCAGCCCTAGTCTGGAGAATCCTCAGTGCAAACTCTTCAGAGAATTTGTCTTCCAGCATCAAACAACCCCCCACTAAGCATTTGCAAATGATTTTTCAGAAACTGCCAAATCAGGGATGGATTTTCACAGGCCCTGTAAAAGGCAGGGGTGGCACTGCCTATCCAAATTGCAAGTTTCTGCTCATGTGCAACTTCTTAATAAACAGTTTCAATGCTTTTTAAAAATACATTAGCACAAGAAGGTGTTTTTCCCCTAACATCATTCCAGAAACCGACTGAATCATTTCTATTAAAAAGTTTGAAAACATTCAGTCTCAGGCAGTCATAAGACATGGAAAGATTTTGTTCAATTGGCAAAGTTTGGTGAAGCTTTAAGCAACTGAAAAAACAGTCTTCTAATGGAAAGTGTTAGGCAGCCTTCACTAGTGGTGTCAGTCACCCAGCTCTTCCTATAACATATATAAAGCATCACCCTAGATTACTTTCATTTCCCAGCTAAAATTTGCTATTAAGAACACATGCTGTGTTCTTTTGCATCACACCTGCAAAGTTTAATTGTATGCCGCTGAAGTTAATATATAGAAATATGAACACAAACACACATTATAAATCTGGAACAAAAAAAATCAGGATTTTGCTCTGACAAATGTGAGAGAGTACAAATGTCAGTATGCATAGCTGTAAATAAAATAAAGAAATAAGCTCATATTAAATGTCAGATGAAGGAAAGCTTGAATTGTCCCTCTTAGAAATATAATATGGTATATAAAGTTATTACCTCACCTTCAGCACCTTGCATAACTCTGCCTCTGGATACATTTCATCTCTAGCTGCTTATGCTGAACTCAACTGTCTGCAGTACTTTTACGGGCCCATTACTGTAGTATCTAGGTATCTCATAATCTTAAATGCCTCTAAAGTATTATAACCTCTGTGTCACAAGTCAGGAATTATTATGCAGTATAGCTAAGTGAATTGCCCAAGGACACACAGGAAGTCAGTGGCAGTGAACTGGACCCCAGCATTCACAAATCCCAGGCTATTGCTTCAGTCACTAGATAATCTTTGCTCTTCTGGTCTGCTCCCATAAGTAAATTTACACATTTTCTCATTCTACTCTGCCTGTCTGAAGCAGTACCCTAGATCGTGGTAGTCTGTCACATTGCAGAACAGAAGAGGGATGCGGGGGGATCGTGGGTGCTATTGGTTGGCTTTCCTCCTTTGAAACCTCTCTAGTTTTACCATAGAAATTGTACCCAAAGTATTCCTTTTATTCAGTGTGTTCCACAGCAACGCAGTGTACATTCTATGGCAAAGAGACTGAATTCTATCTCACTCAATGGCATTTCTTGAATTAAATATGAAAATGAGCAATATACTTGCATCTTGATTGTTTAATTTGATAACACAATTAATTTGAGACCATTCCTAAGTTTTTAAAATCCAGAATACTACAAAATTTTGTACTAAAAATAAAGATCAGAGGAGTTTTTAAGGGAAAGTTGGAGACTCTGTCAGTTGAACAAGGTCCTTTTGATATCCAGGGAAGTCTGGAGGTCAGTTTGGGACTGGGATTTGTCTGGATGCTACTGCTAAAATGATTTGCAGTATTAAAATGTCATTTACATGGTCAGCATTAGGTTGCAAAGTTTATTCCTCCCTGTGATAAATGAGGCAGCTCATATCTCCTTTAAAGCTGTTGGCTCCCTTGGTTTGCAGACTTAAAACACGTCAGAACATCAATTTATACTATTTTCACATCAGAGGTTTTCTTCACAACTATTAAGACTGGGAAGATTTTATTTAATAAAAGCTCAGGACTTGCCTTCACTAGGAAAAAAAAAGTAACTAATGTGGTAAAATTTTAGAGACGACAAGGCAGTTGGAGCCGCAGAAATGCCAACACTCTTCACTAGAGCCTACCTCAACTTGCTAATGTGCGCAAAACTTACAGACTACATTGTTTTTAACAACATGCAAGTTACCACTTTACCTAACACCTTATTTTCCCTCATGTGGACACAGAGTCTGGAACATAATTCTAAACCAGAACATAGAGGATAGTGTAAAAGATTAATTCTAATTTCAATGGATAAATACAATGAATACACCAACATGCCTCTGCAATTTTATCTGCATGTAGTATTCTCCACTTTCTGTTCTAAAATACAGTGTAGCAGTATTGTGTGTTGTTAAACATAATCTGGGTTTCAGAAGTGAGAGAAACAACCCCAAATTATCATTTGCATATCATTATATTTATAAAGCCATTATTATCCTTTGGGCTAAAAGATACTCTGTATGTGTAATGTACTTATTGAAAAGAAACTGTTTCCATTTCACAAGAGGAAGTACTACCTAAAGATCTCATTTAACTGATGCACAGTTGGCAAATTCTGAAGTAACACATTCTTTAGACAACTCATGAATTAAAGTCAAAACTAAATGAGGAACAATCAACTAAAGGAAGTGATTCAATAAAATGAATTTTCCTTTTGACCATAATGCAGGTAGAACACTGGCTCAGAAGCAAACTCCACTATTAGTCTACCTTACTGTGTTCACCTAATAGACCCCTCCAAAAGAGGTAAATGAAACATATCTTTAAAATTACCTCATAAAAAATGTCCACATTCTATTCAACCTGTGGACACAATTTCTGTCTGCCACACTTTGTTTATTAGCATATGTAGGACCACTTTAAAAACAAACGAACAGGAAATACAAATGCAATTTATTGGGTGTGAAAAGGAAACCAGTTGTATTAGAAAAATCTCTCCCTAAAGAGGTTTTAAGACTAACCCAGTTATTGACCCATGAAGGATAAATGCTAAATTCTTACAGTTGAATATTCATTCTAATCCTTTGAAAAAGATGGATGAGCTCTAGCTCCTCTTTAAATTACTATGAGAAATATAACTAGGTACTATCATGCGGAAGGTGATCATCACTAGCAAGATCACCTTCCAGCAGCTAACAATGACTGAATTCTGACAAAGGAGCTTTGTTTACCTAGACATAAAACTACCACAGTATCTCACTGTCTCTCTCCCTCTGCATAGATATAGATATATATTTATAATATCATTTATATGTAGGCTTGGCAGAATTTTATATTTAATTTTTGATCATTTCAACAGATACTGTATTTTATTTTTAAGATTTTTTTATTTATTAATTTTAATTTTCATAGTTGCAGGAAATTGTGGGGTGTCAGACAACAGGGGCAAGCAGACAAAAATAGGAGATGCTGATACTCAAAAATGTATAGCATTTTAAGTCAATCACATCTGAATTCATCTGATGAAGTGGGTTTTGCCCATGAAAGCTCATGATTCTGTATATTTTGGTTGGTCTCTGCAGTGCCACAGGACCACTTGTTGTTTTGAAAGTTGCAGACTAACACAGCTACCCCTCTCAGAGGTAAAATGCTATACATTTTTTAGTATCAGCATCTACTATTCTTGTCTGCTTGCCCCTATGTATGACACTCCGCAATTCCCTGAAACTGTGAAAATCACAGGCTTTCATGGGCAAAGCCTACTTCATCAGATGAATTCATTTGATGAAGTGGGTTTTGCCCATGAAAGCCCATGATTCTGTATATTTTGGTTAGTCTCTAAGGCTAGATCTACATTAGGGTAAGTTTGAATTAAGATATACAACTCGAGCTACACAAATTGCGTAGCTTGAGTTGAAGTATATTAAATCAAATTTTGGCACCGTCCACACTGCGGGAAGTCGAAGGGAGCACACTTTCTCTTCAACTTCCCTTACTTCTTGTAGGAGCAGGACTACTGGTATTGACTGGAGCCCCTCTCATTCTGAATCAGCGTGTCTTCACTAGACATGACTTCACTTGACTAGAAGATCAACTGCGGCTGCTTCCATTTCTGTAGTGTAGACATGGCCTAAAGTGCCACAGGAGTATTTAGTTTTATAACTTCTAAAACAAAAATGGTCCACATCCCATATAAAAAAAAGTCTATATCCTTAAGTCACACTAATCATTTTTGAAGCAGAAGTTTTCTTACTCTGCCTATCTGTGAGTTTTAATTATTGTTGATGAAAATATTTTTTCCTTAGCTTGTGTGTGCAAGATGAAGTCAGCATTTACCAGTAAAAATCTCTGCCTGTCCAACCTATTCATATATGAATGCAAATTTCTGATATTCAAATGGCACGAAGCACCTGGGTGCTTTCTTTCCATGAGAAATAACGCTTATTTTGAAATGATTATTTCGAAATAGCGTGAGTGTGGATGCTCAGCTGCTGCTTTCTCAAAATAATTGGCCTCCTTAACAGCTGTACTTGTGCCCTCTCTAGCTGCCACACCTGACATATCTACTGCCCCCCGCCTCCTCTTGCAGAGGTTAAAGGAGCAGGCTGCAGGAGAAGGGCTTGTGGCACGTGTGGACCTTTCACAGCTCCACACAGCAGCCATCCCAGGAGCCAGGGCAGACCCCAGCACTCCCTCCCCCACCACAGCTGCCAGCACTCCCACAGCACCCTTGGCTGCCCTTGGCCAGAGATGAAAAGGGCCCTGGCTTGGACTGATGCAGAGATCCATCAAAGTCTGGGATGAGGAGACCAACCTCCAGGATCTCTGCACCAGGAGGAGAAATGCTGATGTCTACAATCAGATGTCTGGCTGCCTGGCCAAGAAGGGGCACACGGGGACCCTCAACCAGGTCCATATGAAAATAAAGGAGTTCTGGCAGGCCTACAACAAGGCCAGGGAGCAGAGTGGATGCTCTGGTGCTGCTCCGCACATGCGTTGCTATTACAAGCAGCTCAATGCCATCTTGAGAGGGGGGCCAGTCACCTCCCCTCCCCATTGTAGAGTACAGCCAGGACATGCCCAGTGTCAGCCTCCATGAGGGCACGGTTGTGGGGGGTGATGACGGGCAGGAGAAGGAGGTGGCGGCCAGCCAGGCTACCATACCCACCAGCCAGGAGTGGCTCCTCACTCTGGAGCCAGTCCCCCCCTCCCAGAATGTCTGCCAGGACTCAGACAACACCAGTGAAGGCACTTCAGGTGAGTTTTATAACTTTCCCTGTATGCACATAGGGGAAGGTAGCAGGCTGTGTGGTCCTCACTGGGCCTACTCAGACTGGGGGTTCCACAACACCCTGTGCAGTCCAAAGCACTCAGCTCCATGACGCTCTCACGCAGGAACCTCTTGCTCCTTTTCACAAGGTTCCTGGACAGGACTGCCTGTGTGGTGAGACACCTTCCTGCAACAAGGCACCACTAAGGATGTTAGGATCATGAAAACACATAGCAGTGCCACATACAGCACAGGCTCATGCCTGCACTCGGGCAGCATCCGCACCCAGTAAAGCGCAGTGATGTGGAGGACATTGATCCCATGCATGGGAACCTGTCATGGGGAGGGAGCGGTGGAGACCCCAGTAGCACTCTCTCTGGCAAGCAGCCTCTGCCACTCACACACACCTCGCTTCCTCCTCCAGCGTGCAGGGATAAACATTCTCTGTTTGTGGGATGCCACCAGTGCCAGACCCAGCATGTGTGAGACATAGAAGGCAGCCAGGCCACCCCACCTCCACCCAGGCTCCTGGTCTGGCCGGCACCTTCTCATGCCTGCTTGTCCCTGGGATGTGGGTGTAGTGAGGCTCCCCTTGGACATTGGTGCCCCTGCAGGAAAGTGCCCACTGTCTCGGCAACAGATGGCCTTGCTCAAAACACATCACTTTCATCTGAGCTGAGACCTCTGGTGTTGGCTCAGAGATTAGGACTAGGCTTCATACACAGTATTTCCTGGGATGACTGCCCTTGTCACTTTTCTTCACAGATGGGCAAGCTACAAGTGTTCCATGTCCCTCACCTCCCTCACCATCTTCCCGACTATGGAGAAAGCAAACCTGGGAAGACCTACTGTGGGACCAGATGGCCTGCCTCCAGTCCCTCCTCCAAGGGGAATATGAAGAGTGCTAGGAGCCAGCCACGGACCAGGAGGAGCGCTGGGCTGACTGGGAGCAATGGAAGGCCACCTGGATCTAGCTAGTACGTCAGCATGAGGCCATATGCTCCTTCTTCACCTCTGTGATGGAGTGCATGGTTATGTGCATGGAGCAGGCTACCGGCCACCTCCCAGTCCCCACCTCCACAACTCCCTGCCCCCACTCCCTTTGGCTTCCCCTTCTAGCCCCCCAGGAGCCATTGGGGCCCCAGAACATGTGTTGGTGGGACCTCTTGGGCAACCAAAGCCTCCCGAGCTACCTGAGGCAGGTGCCAGTCCCAGCCCCATCACTGAGCCTCCCTTCTCTCTTCTGTCACCTCCCCCATTCCAGGTCCTTTTCCCAGTTATTTGGGGATATACAAGAGGGGAATAAACAAAGAGAATTGGTTTTTTTCCTAAAAGTCTTCTTTATTTGCTCTGCAGGGGAGGGGGCAAGGTGGGAAGGGAAGGCTGCGGAAGGGAGGAGTGGAGGAGGAAAGGCACACAGAGGGAATGCAGGGGCCCCTTGTGGAGAGGCACGGGGAAGAGTCTCACAGGTGGCCTTGGCTGAAACTTTCCCTCTAGCCCTCCTTGATGAACACAGCCCCTTGATGTGCTTGTCAAATGACACTGGTGTCTGGCTGCTCGTAAGCTCTGGCCAGCTGTTCAGCCTCTGCCTCCCACCCTGGCAGGAAAGTCTCCCCTTGCTCTCACAGAGGTTGTAGAGCACACAGCAAGCCACCACCACGTAGAGGATGTTGTGCTCACTCATGTCCGGGCGGGTGAGGAGACTCCTAAACCTCCCCTTGAGGCAGCAAAAGGCACATTCCACAACCATACAGACCTGCTCAGCTTGGCATTGAAGTTCTCCTTGGTGTGGTCCAGGCTGCCAGTGCAGGGCTTCATCAGCCAGAGGAACAAAGGATAGGCTGCATCAGCCAGAATGCAGATCAGCCTGTCCATGCCTCTGCATTCCCACCTAATCCTGATGGTGTGGTTGGGGAAAAAATGTGCCGTCGTGCATCTTCTGGAACAGGCAGGAGTTCTAGAAGAGGCAGGCATTGTGCCCCTTCCCTAACCAGCTGATTTTAATGTCCGTGAACTGTCCCTCATGGTCCACAAGGGTCTGCACACCACAGAGAAGTACCCCTTTCTGTATATAGTCTGAGGCACGGTGGTCGGAAGCCAGGATGGAGATATGAATGCTATCTATGGCTCCCTGCAGTTGGGAAAGCCCATGGCAACAAAGCCATCCACACAGTCTTGACATACCCCAGAGTGATGACCCTATGCAGCAAGATGTTATTGATGGCCTTGACCACCTGCAGGAACAATGCTCCAAGTGTGGATTTCCCCCACACCAAACTGGTCCCCTTTCAAAGTGTGATGGCGACATGTTGACATGTTTCTGCAGGGGGATGGCGGATCAGTCAGGTGTCCTGTCACTTGAAGGCAGGAGTGAGCCACTTACAGAACTTGAGGAAGATGGTCTGCCGTGTGCAGAAGTTCTGGAGCCACTGCTGGTTGTCCCATCACTGCAGGATGATGCGGTCCCACCAGTCCAAACCGGTCTCCCACTGCCAGAAGCAGCTTTCCAAGGTATCGAAGGGTATGTTATCATTTTTTGAGGAGTAACGTTAGTTCAAACCAAGAGGTTTGGTTTGAACTAATGCATTCCGGCGCGCACTTTCACTTTCGAAACAGCTGTTGATCGGAGTAAGGCACCGGCGAGATCATGCTAATGAAGCGCGGGATATTTAAATCCCCGCTTAATTGACTATTTCGAATGCCTACATTTGCATCCCTAGTTCGAATGAGGGTGCAAGTGTAGACATACCCCAAGGGATAGAGGGGAATTTGCAGGAGCAGGAGCACCAGGACCTGGGGGAAGAGGTCCTCCAGTTCGGGCGGCTCATTGTCATACTGAAGCAGCACGTGGGCAGTTTGGATGAACTGCGCCATGAGGTGCAGCATGAGGCCCATGAGCTGGGCACTGCTATGCAGTGGCTCCAGCTCCATGATGTCAGTGCTGTGACATCCACAAGGGCAATCAAAGCACACAGTGTGAGTTTGATGTCCCATGAGGGGGTAGGCAGTGGAGGAGTGGCATGTTGGATGTGGCCATAGAGAGGAGCCTGTTTATGCACATCTTATCTAGTCTTATCTAGGGATGGTACTTAGTCCTGCCGTGAGGGCAGGGGACTGGACTCGATGATCTCTTAAGGTCCCTTCCAGTTCTATGAGATAGGTGTATCTCCATGGCTATGTCTAGACTGGCATGATTTTCCGCAAATGCTTTTAACAGAAAAGTTTTCCGTTAAAAGCATTTGCGGAAAAGAGCGCCTAGATTGGCATGGACGCTTTTCCGCAAAAGCACTTTTTGCGGAAAAGCGTCCGTGCCAATCTAGACGCACTTTTGGGCAAAAAAGCCCCGATCGCCATTTTAGCCATCAGGCCTTTTTTGCGCAAAACAGTACTGTACTGTCTACACTGGCCCTCTTGCGCAAATAATTTGCGCAAGAGGGCTTTTGCCCGAACGGGAGCAGCATAGTATTTCCACAAGAAGCACTGATTTCTTACAGTAGGAAATCAGTGTTCTTACGGAAATTCAAACGGCCAGTGTAGACAGGTGGCAAGTTTTTTCGCAAAAGCAGCTGATTTTGCGGAAAAACTTGCCAGTCTAGACACAGCGCATATGTTTTAGCCTTAGCAAGCAGCAACAGGAAGTGTCTGCCCTTCTGGCGCCCTCTCCAGAGTGCTTCCGGGGGCTATAAATCTGATGCAGGCTCTAATTAATGTGGAGGCACTATTTTGAAATAATCCTGAGCTATTTTGATGCTCCCTTGTAGTGGGGATATGCTACTTCGATTTTGTTATTTCAGGAGTTATTATTTCAATTTTACTTATTTCAAAATTATTTCATAGTGCAGGCATGCCCTACGTACCGATCACACCAATGGTGCCATCCACATAAATACTATCCCACTGAACCACAGTGCTTGTCACATGTGTTACATTGCTGCATAGCCCACAGATGCTAAGATTGGTTCCTTTCCCTTCCTGTTAGGGAAGCTGGCTGCCTTGATGTTGCTAGGTAGCTAATGCTTTAAACATTTTATTAATTAGGTCTGCACTGAGACACCAGATAGTGACCTGTCTGCATGGGAATGCCAAGCACTGGGCAAGATTCTGTTATCCTGACTCATGCTGAGCACTACATTACCTCTATAAGGGTATGTCTACAATACAGCACTAATTCGAACTAACTTAATTCGAATTAGTTAATTCGAACTAAGCTAATTCAAACTAGTGCATCTAGACCTAAAAACTAGTTCGAATTAGCATTTTGCTAATTCAAACTAGCATGTCCACATTAAGTGGACCCTGAACCGAGGTTAAGGATGGCTGGAAGCAGTGCCGGCAGGGCATCAGATTAGAACTTAGAGCATGGAGCTGCTGTCTCAGGCTAGCCGAGGGCTGTGCTTAAAGGGACCCGACCCCCACCCCGGACAGACAGTTCTCAGGGGTTCCCCGCTTGCAAAGCAGTCTTGGCTTGGAGTGCCTTGAGTGCTCACACTTGGCACATCACAGCACTCGGCCATCAGCCCGGCTGCACTTACGGCAGGCTGCCATCCAGGGGGGTCAATCGGGGGGCTGCAGGAGAGTTTCCACCCTGAGGAGCCCGCAGAGTCACTCCAGTCCTCCTCGTTGGGGGCTCGTATCCCATTCCTCCCTCACCTCCTTCCACTTACCCTTCCCTAGCCCCCCTTCCTGATGTACAAAATAAAGGACACGTTTGGTCAAAAATAGAAACCCTCTTTATTGAACAAAACTCGGGGAGACTGGGAAAAGGAGGTGGAAGAGGAGAAGAGAGAGGGTGGGAGAGGGGAGGGCAACTAAAATGATCAGGGGTTTGGAACAGGTCCCATATGAAGAGAGGCTAAAGAGACTGGGACTTTTCAGCTTAGAAAAGAGGAGACTGAGGGGGGATATGATAGAGGTCTATAAAAGCGTGAGTGGTGTGGAGAGGGTGCATAAAGAAAAGTTCTTCATTAGTTCCCATAAAAGAAGGACTAGAGGACACCAAATGAAATGAATGGGTAGCAGGCTTCAAACTAATAACAGAAAGTTCTTCACATAGCAAATAGTCAACCTGTGGAACTCCTTGCTGCAGGAGGCTGTGAAGGCTAGAACTAGAACAGAGTTTAAAGTGAAGTGAGATCAATTCATGGAGGTTGGGTCCATGGAGTGGTATTAGCCAGGGGGTAGAAATGGTGTCCCTGGCCTCTGTTTGTGGAAGGCTGGAGATGGATGGCACAAGACAAAATGGCTTGGTGATTGTCTTCGGTCCATCCCCTCCAGGGTACCTAGTGTTGGCCACTGTCGGCAGACAGGCTACTGGGCTAGATGGACCTTTGGTCTGATCCAGTACGGCCATTCTTATGTTCTTATGTTCTAAGCTCAGGGTCGGGGGTCTCACTGGACCACCTTGATTTTCATGCAAATCTGCTCCTGGGTGGCCAGGCTGGTAGCTATCCTGCCCTAGACAGCCACTTTCCTGTGTCTAGTGTGGAGGTCGTGGACGTTGGAGGCTTCCCCCAAACCTTGATGAGGTCCATGATCTCCGCACTAGATCAGGCAGGCGCCCGCCTCTTGCGGCCCCGGACAGGCTCCTGGGAGCCGCCAGCCTGGTCCCGGGAAGAGGTGGAGGGCTGGGTGGCAGCGGGTGGCTGGTTCATGCCGTGCCAGGTGCAGGGTCTGCTGGCTGGGTGCTGGCAGGCTTGCACCTGGCATGGGCACCGTAACCAGACCGTGGCCCTTTAAGGGCTCCAGGGCTGGGTGGGGGGCAGGCAAATTTCCTTGGTGGTTCCCAGAGTGGCCACCAGGGAAAGCTGGGAAGGGCTAGCCTCCCACTAGTTCGAATTAAGTGGCTACACAGCCCTTAATTCGAACTACTTAATTCGAACTAGGCATTAGTCCTCGTAGAATGAGGTTTACCTAGTTCAAACTAAGCGCTCCGCTAGTTCGAATTAAGTTCGAACTAGCGGTTTGTATGTGTAGCGCCTATTAAAGTTAATTCGAACTAACGGCTGTTAGTTCGAATTAACTTTGTAGTGTAGACATACCCTTAGAGAGTCACCAGGGTGCTGAACGTTAGTACCGACTCAATAACTGGGACCAATTCAAGTACTTAAAATTAGGTACCTCACTAAAACTCAGCCCTTGATAGTAACCCTATTGATTTCAAATGGAAATACTTGTGGAATAAGATACTACAAAATATGGGCAAGGGTAACAGAATCTGGACTGTTTAACATGCAGGGAGTTGAACAAAGGTTGGCAGTAGCTGGTACTGTTAGCCTAATTTTCTTAGAGTAGACAAGGCCTGTGTGTCTTAGCATCTCCATGTATAATGTGAGAGAATAAACAACGGTGTTCTGAGGCATAACTGATTAATGTGTATAAACTGCACAGAGATCAGATGTTGTGTGAAGAGCAAGGAATTGCATTTTTAAATTCCAAAGTATTATTTTTGTCATAAAGATACCTCCCCTCTGGGCAATTGCCTGGGGAGCAGAGGGTGGCGGGCTCCCCTCTCCACCCACTGTGAGAGCAACCTGACCTCCAACACAGGATAGAAGGGATGTCCTGAAGGAAGAGTGGTGAGCTGGGTTCCCAAGTGGCATATGGGATAGGGCATTTGCCGAGGGTGGCAGGTTCAAGTGATTCAGAGTTTAAGATTCACCAATAAGTGCAAGCGAAATTTAAAAAAAATGTATAACAGTCTGAAACATATAAATAATGCAACATAAGACCATGCTTTGTGGCATAATCACACAGGGGTAAAATTAAGATTATGCTTTCAACATCAAATCTGCTTTTCCTATATCTTTCAGAGTGCTTGATTTCAACCTTTATCTTGTACAAAAATCGTCTGCACATGGGGAATCACTTTACTTTTTTCCATCTCATTTTGTCCGTTCATCCATATGACCCTTAGTTGTATGGGTTATAACAAATCTGTTGCAACTCTTATTATGCTGTGAGAATCTAGAAGCTAATATTTGTGGCGGAAATGGCTTCTGCAGTCTTAATCAGGAACACATCTAAGTAGATAAGAACTTGGGTAGATTTGCTGTACTGTTTCCCATCCTATAAAAATGTAACTTTTTCCTTTAATCACAAGAACCCTACAGAGCCAAGGAAACAAATATCAGTTAGTATTCCCTTCTTAAATATATAAATGTGGTGAAGTTTGAAGCTGGAACTGGACATGTTTTCAGAGACTAAGTTTAATTTTGTTCCTGAAAAACTAAATGGATTTTTCTTTTTAATATAGCACGATAGTTACAACTTAATAAAATTCATTGATCAATTTAGACCACAGATTCTATATATTCTTAACAGATTAAAATGACAGTTGTTTCACAAGTACTAAAAGGAAAACAACTCCATAAACTATATCATTGCTTTAGTTTACATTACCCATGTGCACTGACTCACCAGGTCTATAATGTATTTTTCACTCCCTAGTGTTTGCTCAAAGAACCTCAAATACAATATAAATTTCTCTGTCAAATCACACAATTATTTTTACTAATCCATTGAGAATGGCAGAAGCTGAAACATTTGAACTGAGTCAGTCTTGTACAATAATGTAACAGTTCATTCAAGCAGGTGCAGGAAGTGTTATGTAAATTTCAACTAACTTCTTTTTTATGCATGAGTACACCATATTAATATTCCCTGGGCATAAAATTCATCCCTTTGACTGTCACTAACAGCTCACCATAGTTAGATATTATTCTAAGTGTATCAACTGCGAGTATTACAAATAGAACATGTTTTTCTAACTACTTTAGTTAAAAAGGCAATACAATAATCCTAAAGGAAGAGACTTAGCTTTAATTCATACAACAAAAATCGTCAAAAACTACCGCGATGTCCCACAACAACTGCTATACACCCAAATTCCTGGGAAACTATTCTTGCATTTAACTATATATTAATGATTTTCTTGCAAGATTGTTTGGAAAGCTTTTTCATAAGAAACTCAAAGAAGAATCTGTTTAATTCAAAATTCTTTCTTGATTAAAGGTGTAAATACCAACACATTTTTCCAGCATCATTTTTCTCACTCACTAGCATATACCATTGCAACGGTGTATATTTTTTTAAATTTGCAGAGAATGAACAAGAGTATCATTCAGAACATTAATTTCAGAAACAAAGATATCTTTACTCAAATCTTTAACAACTCTATATTGTCATAGGCCCTTGTCCAGCTCAGTGTAACAGTATCTTCAGAGAAGACAAGCTGCAGTAGGCAGGCTTTGGATATTGAATACACAGCAGGCTAATTGACCCAGAAGAAAAGATTTTCCTGCTGAGTAAGACTGAGAAATCTAAACACTCTACACACTTGGGAATTACGGAACTGGCTGGCTGGGAGGAAAAACCCTATGCTTGGTTGGGCCCTTATCCTCCCAATTCCCTAAAATGGGCCACAACATGCTATGGAAATAACTATAGCCACAGGGCTAGAATAAACTCCATGACTACGTCTACACTACAAGGTTTGTGCGCAAAAACTGGCGGAGCGTCCACACCGCAAGCACGTTTTTGCACAAGTAAATTGTCAGAACAGAGGGCTTTTGCCAGTAGAGTTATTCCTCTCCCCATGAGGAATAACTCCTTTTTGCGCTACAGCTCTTATACAAAAAGGCAGGTGTGGATGCTCCGGAGGGGGATTTGTGCAAGAAACCCCTATTGGCAAAAACACAGGTGATCTGATGGTCATTCTGTGAATGGCCATTAGAGCTTTCTTGTGCAAAAGTGTCCATGAAGTGTGGATGCTCTCTTGCGCAAAAGCACATCACTTCTGTGATGCGTTTTGAGGTCTGGATGCACTTTTGCACAAGAAATTTTTGCAGAAGATCTCTTCCGTGAAAGGCTTCTTGCGCAAAAAATCTGCAGTGTAGACAAAGCCCATATGCAATATTGCTGTGTAGGGAGGACTTGCACAATCTAACTGCTAATCAGTCTGAATGGAATTACAATGTCTGGCTCACTGTCTTTTTATCTTCCCATTGGATGAGCTCCAACATCGGGCTCTCAGTCAGGGAAGCCACCTTTGGGCTACAGGTGGGTGTTCTGGTAAAAAACTGGACGGCTGTCAACCCTATCTGCTTTGAATTATTCCTGCAAGGGAAAACAGCCCTAAATTTGACTTAACTCATAGACTCATAGACTTTAAGGTCAGAAGGGACCACCATGATCATCTAGTCTGACCCCTTGCACAATGCAGGCCACAGAATCTCACCCACCCATTGCTAGAATAATCCTCTCACCTGTATCTCAGATACTGAAGTCCTCAAATGATGGTTTAAAGACCCTAAGATACAGAGAATCCTTCAGCAAGTGATCCATGCCCCATGCTACAGAGGAAGGCGAAAAACTCCAGGACCTCTGCCAATCAACCCTGGAGGAAAATTCCTTCCTGATCCCAAATATGGTGATCAGCTGAACATTGAGCATGTGGGCAAGACTCACCAGCCAGACACCCAGGAAAAATTTCTCTATAGTAACTCCTATTATCCCACCATTGGCCTATTCACTCAGCAGGAAAACTCTCTCTTTAAGCCAGGCTTACATCTCATTTTTCATCATGGGATAGTTCAACTAGAGTATACGGAATCCAGTTAAAAATTGACAATTTGACCAGTGTAGGGGCTAATCTTAGAACAATATTGTAGTATTGGATCAGAACTCACCATTAATTCCTACATTATTTAACTTTTCTTTGGAGGCTTCCTCTGAAAGTAGTAACTGGTCCAAACGTGCCTAACTTAAGAGAGGTGACAGATGGGGATTGACTTCTTGATAGTGTTCATTTATCTATCATACCTTAAAATAGTGTGTAATCTCTTTAACTGTGTGTTGTTTTTTTACCAAAAAGTCAAGTTAAGGTACATGCTGTTCAGTTTTCATCAGCTATCATTCAGAAATAACTTCATGCATTTTACTTTGCTAGATTGTTAGTAACCCACAAAAGCAATTGCTAGGATGTACTCTCACTGGGTGCCAAAAAGCATGGTAATGCACTACCTGTGCTTTTTATATATGTTTGCTGGGGTTTTCTTCATAAAGCAGGTTTATAAAGTCCTATCCATATGTCCTAAGCAAACCATTAATAAACAGTCACAAAATATATTCTGCTTGTATTTAATCACGAATGTCTTTTTTTCTCTTACCATAATACCCCAGCTCTGTATTTATCACACTAAGTTAAAATGAAAGACTCAGAGTATCAAATAACAAAGCCAAAACAAGCCTCATAGCAGAATATCCAATGCTGATGTGCAAGCTTGCAAAGCAGTTATGTCACTAAAAACTATGTTGGGGGCGGGGAGGGGAGACCATCCTTCATAAAATGGATGTCCACATGGTGGATTAGGGGAATGTCCTACAGAAATGCATTACAGCTGTGACCATTCCATAAGCAGTCATAGAGCATCTGGCAATCTCTCTCAGCAGGATGTAGAAAGACAACGGTGGCAGTGCTACCTCTATAAAATGCTTGTGATGAGGATGTCAGGGTGAATAAAAACTGTCTTAACATAAGTCCTGCTGGGGCATGTAGAGTTTATCAGCCTGGGTAGGCTGCTCATTTAGAAGAAGGAAAACTCTGTTTTTAAAACAAAGGTGTCAAGTTTGGACAGCTGACCTGAAAAGCTCATCCAGTAAATGTGATCATACGAACTGATGCCCATGTCAAGTGTACCCCAGAGGAAAAAGGCATCTCCCATAAGCAATGTACAACAGCCTGGCCTGAGTGTTGTAACTGGGCAACAGGCAGCAAATGTTAAAGATGTGAGTGAGTAAGGTGAGAAGCTGAGCTGTGCAAGCTGGAATACAGGAATACTATTTGGAAGCTACCTGAGGAATTAAAGCGTAGAAGATTATGTAGCCCTTCACCAGAATCTTGGCTTTGCAACCATTTCTTTTGGTCTTATGTACATACATCTACCACATTTAATCTACTACTCAAGAGGGTTCTACCTCCTGAAACAGCATTGGCATTAGTCTGGATGGAACTGTACAAAAACAGGTGATAGAGCAGTGTTTCCCAAACTATGGGCCGTGGCCTGGTACCGCACCACAGGAAAAAAAATACCGGGCTTCAGCGTGGCTGCCGGGGTGTTCCAGTCTCCCCGAATGCCCATGCGGCGCTGGGTCCCCCAGGCCCTGGGCTGGGCTGGGTAGAGGATGCAGCTGGATGTTCCAGGCTCCCAGCAAAGGTGTAGCGAGGGGGGAGCAGTTGCCCCCAGGCACCACACTAGGGAGGCACCAGGGTGAGCTGCGGGAGGGGGAAGGGCAGTGTGGGGCGCTGGGCTCACCTGGGCTGCAAGAGGAGGGAGGTGCCGGGAACTGGGGCTAGACTCAAGGGGAGGGAGGGGCAGGAAATCAGAGCGGGGCTCAGCAGTTCTGCGGGGTTTAGGAGGAGGTGCAAGGAAACAGGGCTCAGCTGTGCTGTGGGGGAGGCATGCAGGGAACCAGTGCAGGTTCAACTGGACTGAGGTGAATGGGGGAGGGCACAGGGAACAGAAGGGCAGCTCAGCTGGGCTGTGAGGGGCTGCAGGGATCTGGTGCTGCACTCCCTTGGATTGTGGAGGAAGGTTTTGGGGGAGGTGCAGAGAACCAGTGGGGGTGGGCAGCTCAGTTGGGTTGCAGGGGAGGGAGGTGCAAAAAAGCCTAGTGGCCAGGGGAGGACCCAGGAGTCCTGAAATGACCTCCCCTGGTCCAAAAAATCCCTCTTCTGGGACCAGTCAGGGTGCCAGACCAGGGAGGTCCAACTCCTACCCAAGTCCCCTCCTTGCACCCTCCCTCGTGCCAGATACCCCACCCCTAGTCTGCTCTGGCTCCCGCCTCCTGGAGTGCCCGTGCCGTGCCAGGTCCCCCAAGCCCTGGCCTGAGCTGGGTAGAGGATGCAGCCGGGTGAAACAGTGAAAATTTATTCATTTTTCATTCTTTTTTTTAATATGCATTTATATTTTTGGGCTGCAAAAAACAGTACTGAAAAAAAAAACGGGTTCCAACTAAAGTAAAAAGTTTGGGAAACCCTGGTCTAGCCAGCTTTCTATCCATCTTACAGTCCATTTATCCAATCCATATTCCCTTAACTTGCTGGCAAGAATATTGTGGGTGACCGTATCAAAAGCTTTGCTAAAGCTGGCACTGGGGTCTTTGGGAGGACCAGAAACAACTTATTTGCATATTTATTATTTGCTTAATGAATATACAAATATGCAAATGAATGTTACCAGTCCTCCAAAAGCTCATGAATGGATTTACTGGTCCCTGTGTCAAAAAGTTTGGGAACCCCTATGATAGAGGTTTCAGACTGACTGATGAATATTACACTGGGTTGAGAAGAGGTAACTATCTATAGAATAGGTGGGTATGCATCACGATTAGGAGAGGATGGATCAAAGGGTGAAAATGGGTATTTCCCGATGAGATGTTCTGTCTTATTGTAAATGTTATCTTCTCCAATAAGAAGATAATTGCCAGAGCAGATCTAAATGCACGAATTAGAACAACAATGCCCGGATAGAAGCCGTACATGGAGGGCATAGGATTGGACCTAGAAACTCAGAGGGGAAATGGTTCTAGAAACTTGTCTGGTGCTGAACTTTGGTGATCCCACAAATTTTCAGAAGAGGGAAAGCCATCTCCTAACATATGCCAGTGGGAGGACACAAGTCCCAAATTAATTTATTTTTAATAATGAGAGAGAGTGGGAATAATAAATTGTAAGGTAATACCTAGCAAATGCATTGTGAGACACCACAGATGACTTCTTATGGACGTCAGAATGCACAGACCTCAGAAGCACTGAGCCTTAGAGAGGCCTAACGGCTAGAAACTTAAATATGCCTTTAAAGCAGGCATAATGCAGAGATTTCCTAACAATCCAAATGGAGGCGTGGAGGACAGATGATTCAAAATAAATGGTACTGGAAATGGTACATTAAGCCATAAGAGTGATGCCAAAAAGGGGGTGGAGGAATGATAAGAAGGGAGACTTGGTGATGGCATCTTCAAAGAAACCACTGAGTTATATAAAGTAACTTTAAAAAATGGAAGGCCAATGGCTTGAGCAGTGATAAGATGGTGCATATGAAGGCAAAAAATGATGCCAAAGCAAGCATTGCAATGTTGAAAAGTGTGTGCCATGATGAGGCATATAGTCAACTAGAAGGACATAAGAGAAAGACGACCATCTATAGCCGTGGTCCCCAACACGGTGCTGGCCTGGCCCCGGGCACATGGCGCAGCGCTTGCGGGGAGTGTCGGCCCCGGGCGCGCGGCGCTTGCGGGGGGGGGAGTGGCGGCCCCGGGCGCGCGGCTATGGGGGGGGCCTGGAGAAGACAATGGATTGTGTACCGAGAAAATTAGTTTTGTGGAGTTTACAGCAGAGAGGAGCACCAGAAGGATATGTCCATCTTAGCAAGGAGAGGTACGATAGTCGAAACTAGATAGAACTACACTAGGAAACTTCCAGTAAACATTGGCTTGCATCAGGAGTCAACTTTGGATTCCTTTTTGTTTGCAGTTTGTCCTGGATGCAGTAAGTGAGAATATATGAAGGGAGCAGTCTTTTTTTAAAATTAGTGTTATATGTAGAAGGATCTTGCAAGTCAGCTTAGGAAAGTGGCAACATAGTTTGGAGTGGGTTACGTCTGGGGGGAATGCTGGTGAGACTGATGGAGGAAGGAGGATTCACCATAAAGAGAGTCACAGTTAGGGTATGTCTAGACTGCATCCCTCTGTTGGCAGGAGGCATAAAGGATCTGTCAAAAAAGGCTTTCTTGCTTGACAGATCCCCCTCTAGACTGCCTCTTTTTGCTGACAAAGTGCTGAGTCAGTAAAAACGGCTGCCATTTTTATGCAAATTAAACACAAGATATTTAAATCCCCGCTTCATTTGCAATGTCGACCTGCCTAATCTGCATCCTTCTGCTGACAGAGGGATGCAGTCTAGACATACCCTTAGAGAGCTTAAATTCTTTCACTCTTCTAAATAGGTAGGGTGAAGAGCAGCTGCTGATAGTACTTTTCTGAGAGATGACATTGTACTTGAGTTGTATAGTCCTAATAGTGGAAGGTGACCCCACTTCTCTGTGGCAAAACAAAGCTAATACAGTTAAAAAGTAGAGTGTACACAACAGTAATATGACCTACCTCTGCCATAAGAGAGGAAATCAGTATGCTCTCAGCAATCAAAATGAAGATGTTGAGATAGTCAAATGGTAAGACACTTTAAGACTGGGAACTAGATGAGGATGTGAGGAGTCTAAAGCATGTTGCTCCAATTAAAGACAAATTCAGGGTGCCTAGGCAATATCGGTAGGGCAACAGTTGTCCATGGTATATGATACATAATACCAGTGGACCTCAAAGACCAATTTGCATGAGAGCCCGGAATAGGATCATGAGTTTTGTAAGAAGACCATAGAATGAGAATGATACATTAATGCATGTTTGTGACCAAATATTGCAGTGTTTTTAAATAGATAAAACACTTGATGAGGGGAAGAGGGAGGTGGTAAGGAAAAAGAAGAAAAGTTATCTCTTCTTCATTTACATATTATTAAACCTGATTCTTCTCTCATTTTTACCAATGTAAGTCAAGAATAACACCACTGAGATGCACACAGGCTATGTCCCCCCTCTTCCCACACAAAGTCAAGCAAGGCATGTGAGCTCCCTGCTTGGGTTCATGTACTGGCGCTAGCTATTCTTAAGCTAGCACAAGTACAAATAGCAGTGTAGCCACACCAGCACTGGCGATGGCAGCAAAGGCATGGCTGAGCTGTGCAAAGTACACACCTCTCTGCTGCCACTCCCAGTGCTACTGTGGCTATGCTGCTATCTACACTTGTGCTAGCTCCATGTGAGTTGGTGCAAGTATCTGTATATGAACAGAGGGAATCACACCTCCAGCTCATGTTGTAAATGTAGCCACCGAACATGTAAGCCATT
This sequence comes from Pelodiscus sinensis, assembly GCF_049634645.1. Classification (NCBI taxonomy): domain Eukaryota; kingdom Metazoa; phylum Chordata; order Testudines; family Trionychidae; genus Pelodiscus; species Pelodiscus sinensis. The sequence continues at coordinate 167,368,975 of NC_134712.1, forward strand.
CATGCTACAACCAGCAGGAGTTATTTGTATCTAGCTTACAGAGAAGTTGGCAGCTCAGTTGCATCAATGGAAAGATGAGAGAAGAATCAGGCCCAGTGCAGATTTAAGCCTTCTGAGGCCAGTTTCTTCCCTGCCTTCTGTAATCATGTACATCTGAGCACAGTGGGGTGTCAAATGCTATCTGACTAGGATGGGAGTGTTTTACATCCACTTTGCACAGATGTAAATAACTGCACATAGAACAAGGCAGGCCCATGGGCTTTTCTGTTTGCGGATTATATTTTTATCTGAAACACAGCACAGGAATATAAAACCCATAAAACCATTTATTTTCATAAGCACGTATTGCTGTAAGTCACCATTTTAGCTGACATTCTCCACTTTTTATTGACCTGCTTGGTGAGATATAGCACACTTTGTAAACTAGCTAATAACCTTTGCTCTTGATGCTGGGAAGTTAATAAAGTACATTATGTTCAAAACTGAAATAAAAAATGGGGCTAAAGAATTAAAAATTATAAGCTTGTGAATGTAGTTCTAGCTATGTATTTTAGAGTGTCTGCCTGTGTGTCTGTCTGTGAGACCATTTGTTCAAGAATTCCTCCTAAACTTACATTTTACAAGTCTAGATTCAACTTTGCTTGCTCTAAAAGGTGCAAGCTACACTTTCCTAAATCTAGGAGTAAAGGGAATTTACACCACCTCCTTCCCTTTAGGGTTTTACCTAGGTAAAGGAAACTTCCAAGTACGGCCCATGGTTGCTTTGGAGCCCAGGTTGTAGAAGCCCCAACCAGAATCACTGAGGATGCATCTACGTGGCACCATAGGTTGAAATAAGATACACAATTTGTGTAGAGCTATGCAAATCGCATCTCTTATTTGGATCTTATTTCAAAATAGCTTCTTTTATAATTTGGCACAGTCTACACAGCACCAAATTTCAAATACAGTAAAACTCCATTGGTCCGGCATCCAATGCTCCAGCACTCCTGATGGTCCGGCACCATCGGGAACCCGGAAGTGCTCCGGGCAGCCGGACAATTGGAGCTGCTCTACGTCCGGCTTCCCATTCAGCCGCTACTGAAATTGACCAGCAGCTGAATAGGGGAAGCTGGGAGCAGAGCAGCTGGGGTGCTGCCGGGTTGGTCCCATAGTGCTGCCCCTTGGGGCTGCGGGACCAACCCGGCAGCACCCCAGCTGCTCTTGGAGTAGCCTGAGGCAGAGCAGTTGGAGTGCTGCCGGGTTGGTCCCGCAGCGCCAAGGGGCGGCGCTACAGGACCAACCCGGCAGCACCCCAGCTGCTCTGCCCCAGCCGTCCCGATTCAGCTGCTTCTGAAACTGACCAGCAGCTGATTCTTGTCAGCCGTTGGTCAGTTTCAGCAGTGGCTAAATTGGGGACACCTGGGGCAGAGCAGCTGGGGTGCTGCCGGGTTGGTCTCACAGCACTGAGGGGCGGCGCTACCGGACCAACTCGGTAGCACCCCAGCTGCTCTGCCACAGGCATCCACGATTCAGCTCCTGCTGAAACTGACCAGCAGCGCCTGAATCGGGGATGCCTGGGGCAGAGCCGGACTATCGGAGCGGGGGGGGCTATGAGAGGTCTGGAGTGGTATCCCCCCACCCCACCCCAGACCCCTCATAGCCCCCCCTTCAGATAGTCCGGCATATCTGATAATTCGGCACCCCCTGGGTCCTAAAGGTGCTGGATTATCGGAAGTTTACTGTAATCTGCTATTTTGAAACGTCTTTTACACCTTGTGGAATGAACTTTACTGGGACAACGTAATAGTGAGCCCATTAGATTTCAAAATAATAGGCTTGCTGTTAAGACACAGGATAGCTATTTCGGTGTACCTCAGGCCACACTGCTCCACTAGTGGAAAGAAGATTATAAGAACCTAGCTCTACTATGACTCGCCTGGGGACTTGCCAGTTTTGACAGACTCCTGTCGGCACACATCCTGCTGTGAACCTGGCCCAGTGGATTATATTCAGCCCAGTGGAGGCCTGCAGAAAATTGCTCCCTCCATTTAATCTCCAGATTCATTACGGGGTTTATTAGGTGTGGAGGTGAATTTCCCATTTCTCTGCACAGGGGTGAATTTAATTCTCCGATGCATGATCATAGCGTTAATTGGGTACTGGAGTTGTGGTGAAGAGGAGGATTGTAGCTGAAAGAATGGTACAAGTACTAGGCTATGAAACCTCAAATAAAGGCTGGCTGAGCATCAAACATCTTTTGCTAGACTTTATTACAAACAGGGCCCTAGTAAAAGAGGTCTGTCTGACTGACAGCTAGGTAGATCTTAGCTCTGAAGGAAAAAAAGAGGCCAAAACAAGTGTTACAACATCTAAGGGTGTGTCTAAACTACATGGCTCCATCGATGGAGCCATGTAGATTAGGCTGATCGGCAAAAGGAAATGAAGCCACAATTTAAATAATCGCGGCTTCATTTACATTTAAATGGCTGCCGCGCTGAGCTGACAAACAGCTAATCAGCTGTTTGTTGGCTCAGCGCGCTAGTCTGGACACTCCCATGCCGACCTGAAAGCCCTTTATCGACGTCCCCGTTATGTCTTGTAGGATGAGGTTTACCGGGGAGGTCGATAAAGGGCTTTCATGTTGGCGCGGGAGCGTCCAGACTAGCACGCTGAGCTGACAAACAGCTGATCAGCTGTTTGTTGGCTCAGCGCGGCAGCCATTTAAATTTAAATGAAGCTGCAATTATTTAAATCGTGGCTTCATTTCCCTTTGCCAAACAAATCTACATGGCTCCGTCGATGGAGCCATGTAGTTTAGACGTACCCTAACAGTGTATGCCATAATGAGCTATATGACTGGGAGCCACTCAAGGTAAACCCATGCTCCATCCTGAGCCCCTCCCAGAGCCCCCCCTCTACTACCCCAAACACCTCATACCTGGCCCTTCCCAAGAGCCTGCACCCCCAGCTGGAGCCCTCACCCCTTCATTCAGTCCAACCTGCTGAGTCATCCTGCAGTCCCCTCCTGTATCCTAAATCCCTTATCCCTGCCCCCATGCCAGAGCTGGCTCCCCCAGCCAAAGCCCACATCTTCTCCTGCACCTCAACCTTCTCTGCCCCACCTAGAGCCCCCTCCAGCATCCAGAACTCCTCTTATTTTGCCCCACACCAGAGCCTACACCCCTAGTTAGAGCCCTCACCTCTTCCCACACCCAAGCCCCCTGACCCAGCCCAATGAGCGTGTGGGACAGCAAGCTACCAAAGAGGGGAAATGAAGTGAGTGAGGCCAGGATCTCAGGGAAGGGAGAGAATACGGAGTTTGGTTTTGTGTGATTGGAAAGTTGGCAACCCCACAAGCAATTATTGTGCACAGGTGAATTTGGTCCTACATATTCAATTAAGCTGATGAGAGTTATGCAGTTCACTTCATCTGGAGCACAACTGGGCTTCATATATGCTATCACATCTCTAAATGCATTTTCATGTCTTACTCCTACTGCCTTTTTAATAAGTCTAAAATTACTGTAGCCTGTTTGTTGGGGAAATTTCGATTTGGATATTATACATACCACTGACATAAAAAAATCCATTTACAGTTTCATCTGGGTAAATTATTATTCATTACTCCTAAAATGGAGGCATATATCACTGGTACATTCACCACAGAGGTGCTTACATTTGATAGTGGAGAAGATATCCCTATGGGAATGTCTTCTGTTGTCACGCTGGAGATCAACATTTTGGCATTCGATTTAGCAGGTCTAGTGTAGACCTGTAAATCAAATGCTGAGGGCAGCTCCGGCTGGCACTTGTACTCCTCTCAGTCATGAGGAGTAAGCAAACCAACAGGACCATTTGCTTCTGTTGGCCTCTCGCAGTGGGGACGGCGCCAAGCTCGACTTAAGGTAAGCTGACTGGAACCATGAATTCCACATAGATAGAGTTTCCTACCTTCAACTGACCTTCTAGGTCTAGTGTAGATCTGGGCTAGATGTTCTATAGGTAAGATCCTACATGATTAAAGGAAAAAGAGGACACAGAATCAATAGACCTTATAGCATAAGACCAAGCCAAACTGAAAACCTCCTCTTGACCATTAGCCTGACAGGTTCAATCATTATATTTATTTTAAGTTAATAGACTTTCACTGTAAAGGTCTTATTGTGAAGAACTCAGTTCTCTTGACATTCATTTCAGTCTTTCCCTACTCCTATTTAAAAACAAAAGCCATCACCAAAATAATTACAACCTTATTAAAGGCCAGGGTTTTTACATCTCTAATTGTTACTTTTGTTTCCTCTTTAAGACTCTTCCTTCTGTAGGTTGATTTCTCAGACTTTAACCAGTGTGGATTCCATTTATTAGGTTTGAAATTTTGTTTTATTCTGACATATTCCCAAGTGCTTTGGTGGTGATGGCTTTATACAAAGTAACTATTGGGTTGGATGATGTCCTTGGGTTCCTCCACAGATGGACAGCCCTGCCACGTGCTAAAAATATGCTCAACCACCTGCATCTTCTCCTTCCCCTAGAAACTGTTTGGGTCATATCCCCACTGCAAAACTGAGCAGAAACACAGTACAGCCAGAGGTTGCCGTAGATTTCCATGCCCTCTTTTCACAAAGGGATTCTATTTAAGGCAGGGAAGGTGAGCTCCAGCAAACAGTTTAAGAAGGCCCGAGACTGAATCTTAGGGAGCTCTAGAACCTGAGGACATGCAGAACTAACCCTGGTTTGCCATTAATGCCTCAGAATGCCCACTGTGGTCTGTTCCAGTGGGAAACGGCATTGCTCATCCCTCCGGACCCTGGCAGCACCATTGAGGAGACAGCTGTACAAGTTACTGTAGGACGTGTAAAGGAAGAGAGTAAACAATACTTAAGAAAAATAGTAATGATACCAAAATGCAAAAGTTTTATTTCACAGACATGGGTTTCATTATTTATTTACAGGTCAGTTCAATAATCCGACAAGACCAGGACAGCAGCTCCTCTTTAAAGAAAACCCATGAAAGCATTTACACAATAGACTAAGAACAGCATTTCTGTTTGCATTTACCTGACTGGGATTGATATTTTGTGTTTATTTATTGAATTTTGTTTTCTAGAACCTTATTAATGATTTAATTATCTGCTTGTTGGACAAGGATTTTCTGAGTGGTGACACTGAGGCGATGAGCATGGTGTAAAAAAATTAAATGGAGAAACAGAGGCTGAATTATGCTTACAAAAACAGGTTCATGACCTAAGCAAGCATTGACTTATTTGCATATCCATTTAGCCCATCTGGCCTAGGGTAAAGGGACCTGAGCAGGTGCTTAATTGGACATACATGCATCTTCCCATAGACTTCATTTATTAATGCGTATAAAGGTCATTCTACATCCCACAGTCTTTGGAGGATCAAGATTTTTGTATTCCTTGAAGTCAGCATAAATGAAGATGGAATCTTTTTTCCTTTTAGTTCTTTAATTAAAGGTTGTTTTTAAATAATTATGTCACCTAAAATTCTTTTTTAGGTGTAAACTAATTGTGGGTTACTCCACCTTATACCTCTGTATGCTAACTTCTCTCTCATCATGTTATTCTTCCTCAGAACTACTAGTAATACTCATAAAAGCCCTTACACCAGATAAGCCCAGAAATGCCATACTGTGCTTAATATACTCCATACCATTATAAGGACTTTACACTCAGCTCCAATAGATTTTTATTTCTCTATTTAAGAATAGGACAAATCTCAAATAATCTTACTTACACCATCTTCTCTATGATAAGCATTTGAAAATATTGACCACTCTGTATTATAGTTTGGAAAATCCATTTCATTTGCTAGATCCCACTGTCAATTCTGGTAACAGACTACACATGACTTCACTTTAAGTACAGTGTTCAGATATAAATTACTGAACATGTAAACATTTGACCTATTCTCTGGTATTATCCATTTACTTCATCACATGTACTTCCCTCTGTCTTCCCACCAAACTCCCGTGGATGCCAACTGGAGTTTTGAACTCAGAACATGGATTACTGTATATGGCTGTATAGTTTGGTGTCTTCCTGTGTTTGAGGTGAAGAGATATATATGCTGATGCAACAGCACCAGTTACAATAGAAGGGCTATCTTAAAGCAACAGGTCGTTTAAAAGGAGAAAACTGCACTTTGGTATCAAGGTGACAGGCACTTCACACAACGTAAGTAGATAAGGCAGGCCACAAATTCAACATACACACTATAAGTGTTTGCATAATTCCTACAAGTGAGTACTTCCAATATCATTCAAGGGAATGTATCTCAGTATGCCCCTAAGAAAAGATTTTCATGGGACCAGTTTGGCTAATCAAGCAGAACAACAATTCTGGACAAGTCACAAGTACAAGGTTTCAACACTCCCCACAGTAGTGATCATTAGCCAACCATTGGACATAACAAAGAGGAACAGAACAAAAAGGAAGGGAATCACAGGAAAGTTTCAGTACACAATTGTTTAGGTTCCAATTCTTTTTCTACTGACTCAAAAACAAAACTCTCATGAATTCAATACTGCAGGATCCAGTCCTTAATGAACACCAATAAAAAGGACAAATTACCCAGAAAGAATGAAAATGGAAAGGCTGTTTCAAAAATAGAGTGTGAGCTTCAAAAAAATCCGTAGTTGTCAAAGTTCATAAAGAAATGGGACTAAATTGTCCATCAGAGCTGGGTGAAAGGCTTGACAAATAAATCCTGTCCAGTTGTAGACTAACCTTCTCTTGAGAAATACAAACTTTTTATATAGCTCAGCTTTGCATTGGTTTTCTATAATGTTTACCAAGCACTACTAAATCCATGCTGCCCTTGGGTCAAATTTTCCCTTCCAACTTTGCAAAAAATTCCTTTACACTATGATATTAAGAGTCTTGTGTAGAGAATATCACTCTTTCTTCCAGGAGATGCTGGTCCCAGAGATTTTTCAATTGTGGGGCATGCCCCCCTAGAGGGGCACAGGGAAGATTCAGGTGAGGCGATGCCTGGTGACTCTTGTCAACCCTACACTGTGGGACTCAGGCCAGCCTCCATTTGGGTTGGGAGAGTGCACCCCTCTTCCCACTCATCTCAGTGCCAGTGGGTTAGTGCCAACATTTGCTGTGGATGTGTAGATTTCTGCTCCCAGAAGCCTTTGCACACAGCACTGGCTCCACCTTCAGAGACTATCACACACATACCTTCCCCCACCCTGAAAAACCAAGAGGTATGGAGGAGAGGATAGGTATTGGCCTTAGCAATGAAGTATGGTTATATGGTAGAAACAGTGTGTTGCTTAGGAAGACGTGGCTGTGCCATTGGTAAGTATCTATGTATTTGAAATTTACAGGCATAGATAATTTAATTGAAGTTGTATCAAGGTCCCTGTTAGGTTTATGAGTAGACTGTCAAACATTCTTTCTCATGTGTTTATTTTTGCCTGAGATCAGGGAGTGCAACCCAAAATTGTAATTCAAAGGGGGGTGGCAGCTTAAAAAATGTAAAACCCACTGTCCTAGCTTGTCTGAATCTGAGCTCAGCAAAAAAAGAGATGGACATTAACATTAAAACAGCTACAGAGAAATCACACCAAGAATAATTTAATGGAGAGAAAGGCTATGTCTACATAGCAGCGTTATTTCAGAATAATTGATGTTATTCCGAAATAACACAGTCCATGACTACACAGCAAGCACTTATTTTGACTTCATGTTGAAATACTGTAGAGCTGGAGAACTTCTTACTCCGACTTCTGTAACCCTCATTTCACAAGGAGTAAGGGAAGTCGTAAGAAGGGTGCTCTTTCTTGGACTTCCTACTGTGCAGACAGAGCCAAAAACCGAAATAAGCTATTTCGACTTCAGCAACGCAATTGATGTAGCTCAAGTTGTGCAGCTTATTTCGGCTTTAACCCTGCTGTGTAGATGTGCCCAAACTGAGTTACATAAATAGGTACATAAAGGCCTCTCCAATAGCTATCTGCACTTTTTAATATACAAAGTTGTAATAGATTAGATAGTGGATGGTTATTATAATGAACATGCCTACATATAAACTGATGCTTTACAACTACCGGACTACATGAGCATAAGGAAAGAATATATTTATTATATATACACACATAGAAATAGGATAGGACATTCGTTTTAAAAGTGACTGTATCACAGTATAAGTACTGTACCATTTCATGTGGAAGTAGTCGATGTAACTTGCCAACAGGTTAGTAGTGATTCCACCTAGCTTTTTGGCAATTTGTTCACAGCTTCCAGAATCCTTTGAGATTCCCAACCCGGTAAAAACTCTTGGACTGCAATACTATTGCCGTCTAGCTTTTCTTTTCGGTGCTGCAAAAAGATAAAGAGTATGGGAGAATTCTTCCATATGGCCAACTGCATGTAGTTATAGTACCTGGCTCAGTATGCCATACCACTCAAAGATGGATAACTAGAAAGTCCAGACAAATTTAGAAAACACGCCCACTGATTTTCTCAGCCTATGAGATGCTAAACACCCTTAACTCTCATTGATTTCAACAGGAGCAGAGGGTACTTGTGTGATCCAATCCATGAAGTGCTGGTTTGTATCCTGTAGCCTGTCTCAAGCAAAACTCATGATGACTACAGGAACTAGCCCTTTTATCTCTGCTACAATGTGAAATGAGCCAGAAGTAAGGAAACCAGTTTCATACCATTCCACATCCTCATGCCTCTCCTTGTCAGTTACTTATATGCCTAACAAAATAAATAGTGAAGTTCTAAAATGAAAAGCATCAAGATCTAAAAGGACATGAATATAAGACATACCACAAACAAATCCTTAGAAAAATTTCATTCATGACATCCAACACAAAAAGCAAAAAACAAAAAATTCCACTGAGCCGCCAACATTATTGTATAGCCTAAAAAACTAAGGAATGTGAACAGACACTTTGGTTTGTTTATTTTAAAACAATGTAAGTTCATTCAGCTTTTTCAGGAGTTTACTTTCCCTTATATATCAAAATTCTAAGGGACCTCTGTTACCCTAAGGCAACGTCCAGTGACTGTAGGAACGATTTGGTCTATTGACCACAGTAAAATTCTGGACCATGGAGAGCAGAAGCAACTGAACAATGGACTTTCATTTTTAAGCAGAGCACTATTTATCTGAGACTGTGAAGACAACATATGACTAATGTATTTTATAAGACTAAACAATCTTCAAATGTTCTCGTATAGTAATTAGTACCTTCCCATTATCTTAAACCCTATAAAACAGGAAGGAGAAAACAGTCGTTGTGTTTGTGTGAGGTATCTGCCTCCAAATCCTCAAAAGAAACAGAAACTCAAAAAATATTAATGAACTGCAACAGATATTGTGAATAACCAAATATAGAGTCATATTGTTCATGTATAGAGGAAACAGTCAAACAGATAGTGTATGTCCATACTGCTATTAAAAACTCATGGCTGGCCTGTGTCAGTTAACTTAAGCTTACATGACTCAGGCTATGAGGCCCTTTAATTGTAGTCATTTCAACTTGGGCTGGAGTCTGATGTCTGAGATCCTCCCCAGCCTGAGATGGAGCATCTATATCACAATTCAACAGCCCAGTATCCTGAATCCAATGAGCCTGAGTCAGATGACATGGACCAGCTTTGTGTCTTCAAATGCAGTATAAACAAACCTATAGGAGACAGATCTTCAACTAATGTAAGTTGCCATAGCTCCTTTGATTTCAAGGGAGCTATGAGAATTTACACCTGTTGAGAATCTGGTCCATTGCAGCTATACTATAAATCTTCACTCTGAGTCAGTTCTGCACAATGATATGCTAGTGAAGGCACAAAGGTGCAGAGAGTCACAAAAGAAAGTGGGCCTCAATGAGAACATCCGTATGCAGGATCAGAGCCTTCACATGTGTTTAAAATTGCATCATCTGTATTCAACTATCATATAAATTACTATTTTACTGCACAAACGTGTGTCTAACCATGCGCTGAAATGTGTCCCTTTCTATGTATCGTGCATATGCCATACTGAACCTACACCTGCAGTCCTTTCTCAAGCAAAACTCCCTTTGACTTATATAGTGAAATCCTGGCTCTTCTGAACTCCCGTTGATTTCCGTGGAACCAGTATCCAATCTCTGCACATGTGCAGTATCTGACATCCAGTCATTTCCCCATAAATGGTTCTTTTAAAACTAAGACAATAATGGGGTTTGGTTATGTTTTAAATCTATTTTTAACCATGACTTTTAAACTTTTTAAAAATATATTTTTGCTAAATATTCAAATGTGTATTTATTTTGTGCAAACTTATTTTGCATTTTTTTTATAAAAATCACTTTTTAATCTTGCAAAAGTATATTACTAAATAAACTGATAAAACATCTTGGAAACTAACATAAACGTGCAATTTTAATGCCTCCTAATCACACAAATCAATACAAGATTTTTGTACTTGTGCATGACCTTCTTCAAATTATCCCTCCATTTTGGCTGAATCAGAATGAGCGAAGGCTATTTGATAAAAAAAACACTAAGTGTGTGAAATGAGGGGCCCTCATCGCTTTTGCCAGACTCCTCTTGACAGAATGATGATAGAAGCATCACATCCCTGGGAGAGTAAATGCAAACTGACAAGAGATGAGCCTTTAGATGTTGAATATAATCTTGAATTGTGCTTGAAGTGTCTTATTATCTTGTCTTTTGATGTCTGAAGGGGTGGCTCATTGTTAGAAAAAGGAAAACCCTTGCACATCTTTGCCATCTTTAAAAATTGTTTGGCCTTTAACAACTGCTTTTCCAACTAATGTCCATTTCTCCTGACAATAAATATGGCAGGTCGTCAGCAAGTGACAAACAATTTACTTTACATGCCAGGCTTTTATGGGTTTTGAGAGCTCATGTGGAAGCATATTTTAAAAAGCACTTGGAAATTAGCACCATTACAAATGTTAAGACGACTGAGATTTTGTTGTGTATATATTGCACGTTGCTATTCATTACTTTTATTTCCTACAGTTTCTGTTTTCATGTCTTACCTTCATGGGATTTAGACTGCTGCTAAAGTTCTTTATTTATCATTTACTAAAACAGTCAATGAAAAATAAAGAACAAGCAATTTTCTTCTGCCCTAAAAAGCACTATTATAGATACAGTACATGGGTAATGCATACAAACATATTTATTAATCATAACAAATCAATATCAGGTGTAGTACAGTTTACTGGTACATTCCAGACCCTCACATCACTGTTTTTGTTCCTCCACCCAGCTTGATTTTTTTTTAAACTTAAAAGTTTAACAATAAATAGTATCAATATTCCTTAGCAATTAAAGCACAGTCATGCTAGATTTTTGTCACAGAATCAGTTTTGCGAATGCCAACATATTGGGTTTTTTCCTTTCCAGGTCTCTGTCCCTCAGTGAATCTGTGAGAATTTTCAAATGGATCATAAACTGTTGCAAGTTTATTGTATCATTATAAAACCATATTAATACAGTACAGATGACAAGACATGCATCGCTTGAACTAGTCTATTACAAACACCAAAATACCACTAGAACTATCAGATATACTCCAAATAAAACAGGCAGTGGTAAATTTAATTTTAGGAAAACTAAACAGTTTTTATCAGTTTAAGCCTGTTTTCAGCTGGAGTACCATTGAAAAATCCTACTGTATGAACCAAAAATTCAATAAAAAGATGTGGAGAAGAAAAGGTTGAGCTGAATTACAAAAACTTTTTTTTCCATCTGTTAAATTCTGCTTCTGTTGAAGCTACTGGAATTTTGTCACTCACTTCACTAGAAGTTGGATTAAGTCTAAAAATAGGGGCAAATCCACAGTTGGTACAAACTGACTTGAGTAGAATGATGATACTTTACGTCAGCTGAGGATCTGTCCCATAGGGAGTGAGCCTGAAAGGTGAAAAACATCACCTGAGAGACTTTGACCATCTTCAACTCACATGAAACTGTGGGAGCTTGAGAGAACTAAGATCCAAACCAATACTTCAGATGTGCAGGGCTATGGAATATTTAGGATTGCTTAGACAATGAAAGGGATTTGCTTCATCTGGCCTCTCTCTTATATTCATTATCTAATTAAAACACAGAGATAGCAAAGAGCAAGTGGTACCAACTGATTAAAGTGGCTTTTGTTTGTTTGTTTGTGTCTGTTGGTGACTGTTTTAAAAAGGTTGTTCAGTGTACTGTATCCAGGTAGTTACAATAGGTAGAGACTGAAAGTGATGCATCAAATCATATAAAACAGACTAACAGAAGAATTTCCTTCCTCCTTGTCATATAAAAAAGATTGAAATGACTCATGTGGAGATGTTCTATGATTAAATGTATATACTCTGTGTATATGTGTACTAAACAGATCAAATAAATGGGATTATAAAAAACAACAAAAAGATGAAATATTTCCATGTTCAAATTTTTCCAGTTGTAAATTTTATTCTTCCTTTGGAGAAATTTGTGGCTTGCAGTCCCAGATATGAAATGCAAGCAAGTATAAAAAAGGAGGAGAAATACCAACAGTGTACATTTACAAGCACTGTTAAGATGGTACTTTTTTTTCATTTTCATCTCAATCACATGATTTTTCAAGGACGTTTTGCTTCCACAATACTTATCTTGAAGTCTTAGATTTTAATATCTAAGTTTTTAAAATAATTAATCTCCTCACACCATAAACTCTATTATGTTATAAATAAGTTATCATTTCTGGTATTATATATAATTTCTGCCACACTGTGGGCCAGATCTTATTTCCATTCAAGTCAATGGGTGTTTTGCAATTGTTCGTTATTGGAGCAGAACCAGATTTTCTCATAAGTACATACTTACACAAGAGCCCAGAATATTGTTGTTACAGTATAGTGACTAAATAAATACATTTTGTTTTAGATTTTAACATGCATAAATTATAGTTTATTTGGTTAAAAAGCAAAAGATTCAGAAATGTGGATTATTATTGGTAAACATTAATGTCCCTATGAACACACAAAGTGAAATTATTTTCATTAATCACTGAAATTTACAGAAAAGGGAAGTAAGAAAAATGCAGCTTGAGAATTTATTAGAGTTTGGTAAGATTATTTAGCATGCATATTTTGAGCTCTGATGTTGACAGTTTGCATTGTAACTGTTATTAAGCTTTACTCTTTGGAATCTAAACGTAATTCAATAATTGTTTGACCCACTTCCTAATTTCCCATAACTGTGAAAATTTAAATTGATTAAAAATTTTAAAAATGCTTAAAATAATCAATATAATCTGTCAGAATTATAAATAAAAATTGAATTTTGTCAACCCTGTGTATGGCATATAACACTCTGGCTAACTATGGGCCAGAGCTCACATACATTTACTCACATGAGCAAGTTCCACTGAAATTAATGAAACTACATGTAATGACTGTTCTTGAGTAGCTTGCAGGATCTGGCTGCCTGTGTTTACTCATTCTAAAGCAAACATGGTCTCTCTATACAAAAGATATGTATAAATACTTATTACTTGCAAAAGAAAAAAGAAAAAACTGTCCAGAGACTATTTATTTGAGCGGTTAGAATGAATCCGAATTTTCTTCCTCTGTGATAATTACAACTCAATATCTCAAGATAATTATAAAATCTTAATGCTAGTATATTAAAAAAATGCCTCAAGATATATTTACCATGATGCAGTTCGAGTTTCTCAAAGGAATAATGTAAGGTTTATATTCTCCTCTCAATGTTTTTTTGTTCTTTAAACAAAATATGAAATTTTTTTTAAAAGTCAGTAACATGCACAATCTACTGAAATCACTGGGGTTAGACAGGATGATGATGAGGGAAGAATTTGGCCTATGTATGAGTTATATGCATGCCCATACTCTATATTATAAATGCATGTATACACACACACACACACACACACACACACACACACAATGATGAAGGAGAGAGGGAGACAGGAAGAAGGAGAAAGAAGAGAATGAAGTGGAAAGGGAAAGAGAAAGCAGTTTTGTTTGTTTTTCACAGAATTTAGTAAACCTCAATTTTTCACTTCTTGGCTTTTGATGCCTTTGCCACAATCTTAATAAGCCAGGTCCTTTTCCCATTATAGTCAAGTGGAACCTTCCCCTTGTCTTTTACTGGAGTAGGATTGACTCACTGTTATTAGTGTTTTAGTTAGTATCTTAAAAAGTATGCAAGAGATTCAAAAAGTGGGCTCATCTGAGATACACTGAATGTAGTGAGAAAAGTAAATTACTTTAACAGCATTATTATTAATAATAGCCATCCAAATTGAACCATTAGAGTATTTTTAAAGCTACTTATTGAAATGACTATAAATTCTACTGCTTGATACAAATTTGTTGAACTGTTTCCTCCTATATTTTTAAAGAAACACTTTTACCACTTCACATATAACAGTAGCTATATGTGATCATTAATAAAACAATATTAACTACTATTGAGTTTTTAATTTCCCCATTTGTTATGCATAACATTTCAACCATCATTGTATTTTATACTACTTTGTGCTTTAAAAATCATGTTTAAATGATACTTTGGTCATAGTATTTAATACTTTCATTTATATTACATTCAATTGAAAAAAAAAATTTGGTGTTGTTTTCAGGTTTTTCAAATTTTGGGGCTTTTTGGCTGTTCCTGGCAGTATAGCATTTTTTTTCTTGTTAAAGTTATAAACCATTCAGAGTCTAAAATGATCGTTTGCCTTTCAGAGAGAAAGGACATCTGATAAAAAAAAATTCTTCCCTCTACAAATTCAAAAATAAAACCAGAAATTCATACCACATTTAAGAATAGACAAGTGGTAGCTTAATGTTAAATAAACCTGTTCAGAGGGTTGTATCTTGATTAGGTAGATTCCTATATCCTTGGAATACTTACAAAGCAAACCCAATTTCAGTCTCTCTGAGAAGGGCATGCTTTCTTTAGCCAGCCTGGATACAGTAGTATTCTTCTCAGGATGACCTCCGCTTTCAAACTAAAAGGGCTTAGTCCTGCTTCTGATAGCGTCAAAACAGTATCACAACACAGAGCAGGAGATGTCACAGTACAAATCTGCCCTTGTTTCATATTGTTATTGAGTCTGACTTCTATACAGCAAAAAAGAGAATGCAGGAATTTACATTAACAACCAGAAAGCCATTTTCACTAGGTTTTCCCTTTTCTTTTTTTGTTGTTGTTGAAGCGATAACCCTTTTGAAACCAACAAATGAACAGTGAAGAAAATAATGTTATTCTCATTTGCTTTTTACTCACTGCTAATTTTGCGATTTAGCTTTTATTTAGATGTAATTTTTTCATTTATGCTACTAATATTTTTAGAAATTATGTTTACATCCAAAGTATGATTGAACCTAAAAAAACCCATATTGGCTAAGAGGTGCTAATTAAGCATGTAAAATAAAGAAAAAACATTTCCTCTACCCTCTGACTGCCACAAAAGAGAAAGAAAAAGTCACACGGGAAAATAAGCTTGGCAAAAAAAAAAAAAAAAAAAAAAAGGACAAAGACGAACCCACAAGTGTGTCAGGAAAGAACAAAACCTAGGCAGAGTACATAACAACAACAAAAATCCAGGGATACATAGGATATTAAAAGGGGGGAGGGAAATGATCCACAGGAGAGAGGCAACGGTTACTATGAGCTTCCTACAGATTTCTCTGCCTTTAGATATTTTTTTAAAAAATTATTAACCTGACAGCAGGAAACTTTATACAGCTTGCCCCCTGATAGGGTGCCAGTTTGGTATAAACATTTTGCTATCTTTTTCTTCAGCACAGAAAATCAAGATGGGTGTTAAGTGGTGCCATATGTACATTTTGGCAAATATGACCTCTCTTCTAACTGGATTGCTCATTCCCATGGAGGACTTGAATAATCATAAGAAGTCCAATAGAAACATCAAATTCTCTTTCCTTTCCTTCATCATGTCTGCTCTCTTTTTAATGTGTGAATGTCTGATGTATTATTAATCTCAAAACATAAATCGGCAAGGTTCTCAATCAAAGGAAATACCAGTTCTCTCACAAATTATCTGTTTAGTATCTAGTAACAACCAAATTCCCTTTGAAACAACCAGCCACATAAGTCACTTTTTAAAGAAACAAATTTGTTTGCTTATTTTTCCCAAGAAGCCAAAGAGAGGGAAGAAAAAAAATCAACTAATTAAGAATGAAGCATTTCAAGATATAAAGTCATTCAAGCTACTATCCATGGTTAAAGTTTACATACTCTTTACTTCAGTAATCAATTACATTGCATACACAAACACATTATAATTATGTGATGCTCATTTCACAAAACACACAGGACACATACAAACCTTAGCTCACAAAAGTTTTACAAACACATTACTGATTAAAATACCAGGACTAAGTATTTCCTTTAAAAAATTAATTTCTTCTTTTCTCCTCAAAAGCAATGTTATGAACAGATATATCTAAAGACCAATAAGGGGCTGATTTAAAATCAAGGGAATCAATGATTAAGGCTGAAACATTTCTTCATGAGTCCAATCCTGCTTCCATTGGACCTAAGGAGAGCAGGATCAGACCCTATTTCGTGAAAGTCTATTTTTTAGTATTAAGTATAGGTGTATGATTTCCCTGATTGAGTTTCTTGCAATAGCAATAATGAATTAAGGAATCATTTTCTATCTCATCCTTTCCTCCTCCTCAGGTTTTAGTAGACATAATATCTTCTTTAGGGTTAATGAGCATATACACTGTAAATATATGCAACATCCCCCCATTAAGGGATTAAAGGAGTATATTAACCAGATTCAAAACACTAGCATTATTTAAAGATAAGATTTATTTTAAAAAATAATAACATTAATCCACTATAAAAGTCCATGACTGCTTTTAAAATGTGTTTAAAGAACTGTCTTTATATGTACTTGTCCAATATATTCTTTAAAACTAATCTAGTCTGTCCCTTCAATTGTGTTTTAAGCCATCATGTTTATAAGTGATCAAATAATGAATATCAAATCCTATTAAGGCATGTGTAAAAAGTAGAATTTTGAACCTAAATTATGAGCCAATCCTGCAAACATGCACATCATTAACTTTTGTTAATATCACTGGGACTCCTTGTGTTAATAAAGATGGCCACACACTTTAATAATTGAATGAATATTTGTCACAATGCTTTGTCACAAAACACATCAATCCACACTGCAGAAGCTACTACAGATATGATGAGTAAAAAGATATTAAGGAAGGAGTAACCTACATATGGCAGAGTAAACAATTTTCAAATGGTTGGACTGCTTGAAATAAGACTCAATTTTTAATATTGGAAGGAGCTAGCCCATATTCTGACCTATGAGACCGAAATTTTCACTTGAGGAAAGACACTATATAATATTGAGGGGCACTTTTAAAACGTCAAAATTGTCAAAAGGATCTTCCTGAAATAATCTTCAATACTTAAAGGGGGTTTAAAACTTTATCAGAAGATATACCTGCACACAGAACCTTGGCCTACCAAGGTTTCAGTCCAGAAGGATTATATATAAGTTTTAAACTCCCTTTAAAAATACAGGTTCCAGCAGAAACACTGAAATGAACTCTTACATATAGTGATACAAAGGGCAATGCTAGAGTGAAGGTTGCAATTTATCTACAAGCTAGGTACCATATTAATGACTCTAATGTGAGCTTCCTCACAATGACCTCAGCTCTGACCTGCAGAGCCCACTGTCTGAAGGAATGAAAGACAATTTAGACCTTCATCTTTTGTATCTGAAATGACTCTTGTGTCATAAATTCCAATCAGACCAACCTGGGTGACAATTTAAAAAATAAATCACATAATGAATGTTTTTCTGCATTACTCTGAGAGGCTCTGAGGAGGAAGAGAGTTACAGTGGGTTTTCTAGCAAAGCAGAATTACTGTTCTAACTTCTATCCTGTTCCATAAGAACTCTGTCATACACCAGCACAGTTACATGTAAAAATGTAGAAAATTTTAAATTCTGCACAACTATACTGTAAATTGAACCAAAATGTTAAAACTGACTTTAAGTGTATAAAAATGGAGAGGGGGAAAAGCCTTTGTTTTACAGAGATATACAATTAACACACTTACACACACACTATAAAGGCACAATTAGAAAACAAAACTCTAGTAAACCAAACAAAAACATAGGGTCTTTTCTTTCAGTAAAGCAGGCCTAAGATTTTACTTGAACAAAAAGAAGTGTTGCCAATAAAATAAATGTTGGCAATCCATCCTGCTCTGCTGCAAAATTAAATAAGCAACATTTATGCTAAATGAACATGAGGCTTGATCTTGCATTCCCTGAAAAAATCTCTAGTTTCATAGAAAGTTCCAGGTACCTAAAAACACCAAATGTTTATATTTGAATAAGTGATCTTAATTTGCAAATGTGATCCTGCTGTATCTCCATAATCAGCAACTGAGTTATACCAAGAATCCAGCCCATTATAGGTCTGATCAGTCAGTCACTCCATGGCCTTCAGTGGAACTTGGATTATTAGGCTGTATGTTATAGGAAGTCCATGTAGTTACTTGCCGTTGTCTTTCATAGAAATGTATCAAGCCTGTACATGTTATTTTTATGTAGAGTGCATACTGCTTCCATTTCTCCGTGCCAAACACTGAAGCAGTATACTGCTAATAATTACATTTCCCACCCTTTTATCAGAGAGATTTAAACAATAAGTCATCAATAAACACATTGCAGGATTTAAATAATTTCTGTCAAAATCCTCTAGTACTCATTCAATCCTTACTAAGGCAAAACTGCTATCAACATCAATGGGTGCTTCCTCTAGCAAGGACATTAGGATTTGGCCTGGTGTCATTAATTTGCAACAACATAAACCTACTTGATTTAATAACAGCACTCTACCAAGAAGTCAATAACTTCCTAAACATTCTATGCTTCTATTTGGCTCTTAACATAAAGGAGTCATAACAGGAGATAACTTTTCTCCGGTATTTCAAGCATAAATAACGTTTCACTTAATATCATATCTAATTACCTGATCTCATGTTACTCAATGGAATCTGGATTTACATCTCATACGGGAACTGTAGCTTTTATAAACTCTGTAAGTTGAGCAAAATCGTATCTGATGTAATATGTTACAAAACTCTAAAGTCCTTTTCGGACAGTTTGCACTTGCAGCAGCGTCTCTTACCTTGCATTGCCACTGTTGTTTAGCATGAGTTAAACATTTAAAGTTTTGTATATCAGTATTCTCTAAAGATGTCAAAAGTCCATAGACACATAAGCTTATGGGATCCAGTTTAGGTAAGATACATTATATCAAAAGGTTACAGAACGGACGTATTTCTAAAGCAAAATAAAAAGCAATGGCTTTTTAATAAAATTAATAAAAAGTAATAACCAAATTTATCATGACTTTAAGGAAATACTCCCCCATAAAGACAAAGTCGTATCCACAGCTGCTATAAATTGGCAGGTACACCAGCTAAGGGCCTAGTTCTGAGTTTCAGACTGAAATCGCTTAAGATTTGTGACAAAGCTGCCTCTTTACAGACTTGTGTTCCTGATGTCTGAAAAGCTGGTGCCTTCTCCTCCTCTGTCACTGGTATATATTTGAGGAATAGGATTAGGCCAAAAATTCACTGCACATCCTTCACATGCCAAAAATGAGTAGATTCAATGTTAATCCTGTATCTCTACCACCTAAAACTGGACCTGCTGCTGGCAAAGAGACATTTCTAATAGTAGTTGTTCTATGATTTACCAGAACAAGATGTGAATATCCACTGCTCCATTACTATGAAATATTATAATAAGGGGAGACAGAGAGACACACAGAGAGGAAAAAAAACAGAGTGAGGAAGAGGGGAGAGGCCAAAGGTATCTCATTCCCATTTTTCCCATCGCCAAGCACTGAGTTACTATAGAAAACATGGTGTGCATGTCTGTCAAAAGAAAACTATGTGGCAAATAAAGACATTCATTCTCGATGCTGTGGAAAACACTTATTTGTGCCTAAACTATTCAAAATGTTATAAAATCAGTTCACCTATAGGAAAATATGACCCATGAAAAGCTGCTAAGTTTAGCAAGTTATAGGGAGATCAAACGCTGGTCATTCAAAGAACACACATTATTCCAAAATTTGAAAAAAGTCACTCTGGGAAGCTTTCATCTATAGACCAGTCCCTCTCCCCCTCTCCCTCCCCCACCCGCTCACTTCTTAAAATGCTCCTCCTTACTAGGTATTTGGCAAATATCCTCACAACGCATACCAAATACTAGATAAGAAACTCAGAGAATGCTAATTTTGTTTCATATGAAAGAAAATGATCAGAGAATGCCAGTTTTTGCATCAACTTATGTGAATCACAAACACGTAGTATATAAGAGACTACGAAGTAAGGCCCGAAGTGTGCATTCCTAACATGCCATTAACATTTCTAAACAGAGAAGCAGCTCTAGAATAGCACTATATTTTGTGTAGATCATATTTTTCCAAGAAAGCAATTAAACATTGAATCACTTCATAAACTATAAGTGTGGCATCAGCTGAATAACTTCCAGGTGTCTTTAGTTTAAATAAGTTCATTCCGTTTCATCTTGCCGAATAGCCCTTGTCCTGTCTTTTATGTTCCCAAAGCTACAACTCACTGGCAAAGGTTACTGCTTAAAGGTAAAACCGAGATAAATACTATCCAGTTCACTTTGAGGTAGTTAAATTATTTGCTCCTACTGCTATGATTTACTTTGGTGCTAGCTTGTGAAAAGTATGAAAGCAGAGTAGCAGACACCTTAAACAAACAAATAAGTACTTGTTCACAGTATGCTCACTTGCATCTTTTTCATTATGGTTTGCAGCTAAGCAAAATTAATAATTTACCATCCAAAAGGGAAAAAAGATTACTGTACATTATTTTTACTCTATGCAGCAACTATAAAGAAACAGCTTTGGTGCTCTACAGGGGTATTTAATCATACAGAAAAAACTCCAGGGACATCCCACCCTTTCTTATAAAACTCGCCTAATCTGAAACATACAACATAACCAAACAAAACCAGACTGGAAAGACGTATTGTTCATCTCAGATTAAATATAAAATATCTCAAGGAATGACAACATCCAGAAAATATATATTAATCTTTTGCTCCCTAAATATCTGATCAAATAACATACATGAACATTATCTAAAATGTTTATATTACCACAATCAACTATGAGCACCTTGAATTTTAGATATCACATTTCTTCTATTGTTGAAATGGACTAAAATTATTATTATATGGAATTTGAATATTCAAACTGCTAATTGAAATTCTGTTTTCCATGGTGGGGGGGTTGCTTAAAATGTATGTTACATTCTGTAATGGTCACTACAAATCTTAACATTTTATTTCATCCGCTCCTTAAGTTACTTAACAAAACATTCTGTACAACACAAGTAGTTTCTAATAATAAGAAAGGACCCCTTATTTAAAAGAAAACAGCATCATTTTCTGTTAGTTCTAGGCTATGGTCACCTGAATATAGCTACAGACTCTGTACAGGTCATGAAATCAAAACTTGAATCTCAGAAAATGGGATTTCTCTCTCTTTCAGAACTGCATTCCCTTGTAAACATGGTCTTTTCCCCTTATAGTTCCAGCTATAAGAATCTGTAAAATGTAAAGATCCTTGCTATTCCGGCTAAGATTTTTATGAAGTCACAAATGTATATAATTAAAAGGAACTCTTTCAGGAGCAACTGCTGTAAAACCAAAATGTCACAATGTACCATGTAGTACTGTTCCATCACAGACATCTATCAACATCTATCACTCAAGCATGCGCCTCAACTACTCCGCTCCCTTTTCTGATTAGAGATCACAGTTGCTTGAGTTGGCTTACAGGGTGTCATCTGTTTGAATGACAGATGTCTATTCTGAAATGCCACTCTCCCTGCTTTTGTTTTGGATATAGACCTGAAAGGCTATGTTTTCATTTCCATAAGATACAATGTAAAACTGTATTTTTGTCCTTCCATACACTTTGAGACAATATTTTCTGTCTAATTTCAATTATAAAATACCTGAAAACAATCCGCATTGCCTCCTTTGTTTTCTATAACATTTTCCAGTTCTTTTCTCTCCAAGCTTTCACTTTATCAGATATAATGACAACTCTTTAAATTTACTTCATCCTCAGAAGGGACTGAGAGAGCCTGAAATGCTGGAGGCAGCACTTAAGCAATAAATGTTAATAAAAGATCACAGCATATAAGGATCGCTTATTTGTGTTTATATTAGAGACCATTAAGCAAGAGAAAATACACAATGCCTGAGAGTTTCATGGAATAAGTTCATAGTTGACTAAAGTTTTCAGGATGTGATGCTGTCATTCTGGTACCCAGTTGAAAGTCAGAGCATATGGCTACACACCTACCGACTCTAAACTACTCCCCAGTACTACAAGAAAATTAAGCGAACCAAAAAATAAATAAATAAAGGGGGGGGGGGAAGGGTTGCTCTTCCGGACAACATGGTAACACTGAAATGAAATACCTAGACAGACTTACCGAAGAGCTTGCTGGGAGTGTCCTCGCTGTCATTTGATTCCACAGGCGCAAGCAGGGGCTCATTCAGCTCGTTGTCTGAAGTAGCTGCCTTGTCCTCACCTCTCAACTCTGCATTCATTTCACTCCGCAGTGACAGCAAGGGCTTACTGACTTGTCCAGCTATCATTGGATCCTAGGATGGGGGGGAAAAAGAATGAGGGGGGGGGAAGTGGCAGCTTTGGTGCGTGTATATTCTGTCCCACACCCCCCTCTCTCTCTCTCTCACACACACACACACACACACACACACACACTCTCTCTCGCTTATCTCTTGCTGCTCCTGCTGTTATTGCTGGCTGCAGTCAAGTGAAGAGCTATTACAGATCCAATGAGTTTTCCATTACTCCCCACCCTATTAAAGCTCAACTAGCATGTGAGAGATTCAGGATGCTTTGGAGAAAAACTTCTATGAAAGCAACACAAGCAACACAGCTTTAATTGTGGGATGTGGTTTTCTGTGTGTGTTTTTACACCTCCCTCTTTCCTTAACATGGTAGGAAAATAAAATCGCTCCAACAACACAGAAGAGTAGCACCTTCTGTATACTCCACAGGGATTTAAAGAAGCATCCTCACTTGAATAACATTAACCAAACCATACACAACAATGTTAATCACCCAAATCTTGTAGTGAAAATACAAAGCAACAAATAACTATTTTATCATATACATTCCATTCAGATAGATTTGTTCTAACTATTCTTGCTTTTGGGACACTATGTTCCAAAAGCCTATATATAATTTTAACAGCAACATATACAAATATAAATTTAAAAAAATAAAATCAGTGAAGATACTTACACACAGTGTTTGCAATTATTCTTGTGTTTGGGACATTATACTCCCATAAAATATTATATATATAGATACATATATATTAGTTAAATTGGTTCTCGATGATTTGGATCTGTTTTATCTTCAGCTCATTCAGAGGGCATTTTGGGGTCAGATATTATTTCCAAGTACACTCTATTATTCCATTTGCAAACTAAGATGCATAATATCATTGCAGCTCAGAAACCAGCCTCAAAAGCAAAAAAAGAAAAGAAACAAGTGATCTTGTTGGGTTTCCTGGCAGCTATTTATTGCAAAGTTCATGCCTAAATGGTTCTTATGCAGAGAACAGGTGACCAGCGTGCAAGTAGGTTGGTTAGCATGTTCCCTATGTCCCATCATCACATTGGTCGATGTTTGCCTTTGGGTTTTTTTAATGTATTCATGTCTGAAAAGTGAATTTGATATGACACATGATAATCTATGAAAATGTTAATCAATACAAATAGTTTAAGCTGTCATCAAATGCACTTCTTTAGTCAATACTCATATCGCTGAAAACAATGTCACTGTCACCAGGGCTTAATTTGCACAGCACTTAAATATTGGACTCTGTGCATCAATGCACTCTTCTTCAAATACTGTAGGTAAACACATTTTCTCCCTATTTAAGGCTGAAGCACTCAGCACGCATTTAGCTGAGCTGAATCCTCCCTTTTGAATACCTTGATAGGTCCACTGGAGGGCAAAATTAATACTTAATTGAATCTCACAGTCATCAAAATAATCAATACTTTTTTATTATTTATTCTTTACAGTCTGTTGACTGTTTCAAACCTCCGAGGGAATGGTGGAAAGGATTCATGGCTTTGAAACACTGTCATTTAACAAAGTAATTTTCAGTGGGGCATTAGGGGTTGTGAAACATATAATAAAACAAAAATGGTGGCTTATAATAGGAAGAAAGAAAAGAATTATATTTCTGCCATCTAACAAAACAGGATAAATAAAAAAGCAAGTGCAGGGAGAGGGAGAAAGGAGGGGGAGAGGGGGAGAAAGACTGGCTTTTGAAGGGTTTTATCATATCAAGAGCAGAGCTGAGCTTTCATAATGCTGACATTTCTCATCCTGACAATCCTAAACAAGTGGAAAGGATGAGATCGCAGATATCATCTTTCATCACATTCCCCAGCTTAAGAACCAACATGACAGCTTCTCTCCCCTTTACACTGTTAATTACTAAATAAAATACTGCTCTCTGTCAGCATTAGATTATTGCAGATAGCAACCACAAACATTACTCCATTGTTTTTTTAAACCAATGATACCTTCCATGAACTCTTCAGAAAATAAATTGGGCGTGTGTCTACATATTGTAAATATATGAAATGTAATCAATTTAATCAATGCGGTCAATCCACATTGTCAGTCTAAATTGCAGGTGATTTATTAACATTTTATTTACTATATTATTAACTGGTAAGATTATGAACATGGATTAGATATTTTCGGGGAGGAAACCCAGAAGTCCATAGATTTTTAGGGGGGCTAATTTTATAAAAACATACACTCATACTGCATTATATACAGAACAACTGCTCTTTTATTTTTATATGCTATATAAGGTATTTCTTAGATGATTCTCAGGTGGATGGTCAAAATCAGATATTTTGTTTCAAAGTATTGGGAAATAATTCTGTCATCAGTTGCATCTGTTCCACCACACTGGGTTCAGTGGGAATGTACAAATGTAATCCAGAATACAATTTGACTGTGAGCTTTTGGGACAAGCTTATGTTCCCCATAGGCCCACACTGCTAATTTGAGGACTGACAACAATTTAGGGAAGAGAACTGAGCCAGTGGTTTTCCAGATTAAAGTTCTGAGGTACCAAATTTTCAAACTGAGTGTATAAAGCATAGGATGGAGAAAAATAAGGAAAATATAACAACATCATTGGGCAAAACCAGATCCTACTGAAGTTATTGGCAAATCTCCCATTGACCTCATCAGGATTTCACCCATTATGTTCATCAATGATACCCTGCAATAATGTGTTCATTCTGGTTAACACCTTTCCAAAAGTTACAAGAGAAATGAGGGAGTTCTAAGAGGTGTGATAAGAGATTGAAGAGATCAGAATTGTTACCTGAGAAAGATGAATAAGATAGGACATGATCAAAGTATACAAAGTAATAGTGGAAAGAAGGTAGAATGAGAGTTACACACTCAGTCTCGTCCAAGAAGAACAAAGAGACACTAAATTACACTGAAATGTAGCAAATTTAGAAGTGATAAAAGGAAATTGTACAGTTAGCCTGTGGAATGCATTGCCACAAGATATTGGAGACCAGGAATTTAGCACGTGTAAAAAATATTAGACATTGATATGATTAACTGGAGTATTCTGAATTCTGAAAGCTGTAATTAAAACAGAAGATTTAGAAATAAAAGCCAATGAACTGTCTAAATGTGATTTGACAACCACTATCCAGTTTGTCTCTGAAGTGGCCTTTTGTGCCAGCTG
Organism: Pelodiscus sinensis; assembly: GCF_049634645.1. NCBI lineage: Eukaryota > Metazoa > Chordata > Testudines > Trionychidae > Pelodiscus > Pelodiscus sinensis. The sequence goes on from NC_134712.1 coordinate 167,394,858, forward strand.
CTGCACAATTCATGACCTTTTTCATGAGCATAGAGGGTGTACAGGGGTCTACCTAAAACTCCCATCTAGATAAGACCTGGATGAAAAAAGGAGGGCAAGAAGAAAATTTGCTTTAAATTAACAGATATAATTTTGGCTCCAAGATGTCTTCAGGCCTTAATCAAACTGAAATGTGCTCATTCCATAATGATTTTATAGGTAGTTAAATACCATTATGAGGCTATCTGTTACAAGATCAAAGTAATATAGGCAACAAAGGCAAATCCTAATTCCCACGTTCATAGTAACTGGACTGGGAGCTATAAAAGCCTATGGAGGTCAGAGGCAAAACATGATGACTTGTCCTCTAGATTACTCTATGGCTGCTGTTACACCTCAGAGTCACAGGAGTCTCTACAGCTCCTGTGCTTTCCATGGGAGGAGTGGCTAACTGATTGACATAGCCACACTCTCACTAGCCCATTTCTATTTGGTCTACACAAAGCCCCCAGCTTCTTGTGCCACGCCCTAGAACACTGGGAGTCCATGAATAGCAAATATCTATGCTGTGAAGGGAACCTGGCTTGAGTGCACTGGGCCCCAACATTTTGCTCCATCAAAGTGCAATCAAAGTGGACCAGCATTCCTCATAGTCATGGAGCATGGCTTGGATGAGGAGGGCAGGATTTGCTCCCTAATGTCTTTGGACATTACTTCTGTTCTTCCGCTTTCCAAGGTTCCGGGATAATATTATACTGTGCAGTCTAGCATAGGACATTGTACAGATAACAATTCACACCATATGCCACAAAGTAAGTCTTAGCTTTCATAAACAAAACTGGAAAACCCAGGAATGTAAGCTAAAGCAGCATGAACTGCTTAGTAGATGAAGTAAGTTGGCAGTAAAGAATAAAGCACTGAAGAATTCTGCTAGCATCATAAACACAAGGGTAAAGTTAAAAAAAAAACAAAACCCACCACCACCACTAACCCAACAACAGATTACCCAGGATTCAAAATACACCCACTAGATTTTTTTGTATATGAATGTAAATTCCAGATTCATCTCCTGGACACTCAAAGGCTGTGTCTAGACTGGCCAGTTTTTCTGGAAAATCAGCCGCTTTTCCAGAAAAACTTGCCAGCTGTCTACACTGGCCTCTTGAATTTCCGCAAAAGCACTGACTTCCTACTGTAAGAAATCAGTGCTTCTTGCGGAAATTCTATGCTGCTCCTGTTCGGGCAAAAGTCCCTTTTGCGCAAAACTGAGATTTGTTTTCCGCAAAAAAGCCCCCGATCGTGAAAATGGCAATCGGGGCTTTTTTTGTGCAAAAGCGCGTCTAGATTGGCCACAGACACTTTTCCGCAAAAAGCGCTTTTGTGGAAAAGCGTCCGTGCCAATCTAGATGCGCTTTTCCGAAAATGCTTTTAACGGAAAACTTTTCCGTTAAAAGCATTTTTGGAAAATCATGCCAGTCTAGACGTAGCCAAAGAGTAATGATAAAAATGCTTAAAATGATCCCCCACAATGACCCTCCATTACTTACCCTGTGCTACTACTTTCTGTTGCCAGTTCCGTGCACTCATCAGTTCCCTCTACTGTTCCCCCACCACACACACACACTCACTGGCTGCTTATTCCTCCAAAAGCTTTGCTAGCAGTAGATGCCACACCTCTGCTATACTTACTCCTCCTCAGATTTTCTTCTTACAGAGGTTGATGAGGTTACTATATTTATTATTAAATAAAATATGGTACACTTATAAAATATCCAAATCACAATATTTATTACATATAATCATTCATTAGATGCCAAGATATTAATTACTTCCCTCTGCAATGTTACATGAAATACTGCTTCTAAAGGAGAACTTCTACTGCTATTTTAAAAAGCCATTCACCCTTCTCTTCGATGGTAAAAGATGAAGCCACTAAGCAAGAGTGGTCAGTAATCAAAGACAATTTACAAAGGAAACTGTATGTTCTTTGTGTGACTCCTGCCCCAGGCAGAAGGCTAAAGATAGGCCCGTGATCTATTTAAATCCCGAATATAGGGCTTAGGTAGGTTCTCTACACTGGGATGAATTTCATCCTTTTGTTCAGATATTGCTCTAAGTTATAGTGACATAACAACAGACAGCTGCACTATTAATGTTGTTACTCTTCCCATTTTTTAAAGATATTAAAATGTGTTTTGCCTTTATGCACCCCTTCTTTTTAAAGTATTAGCTTAGTATTTCTAATCAAAAGTATAAAAGTCATTTTAGAGTATATGAATCATTTCCTTATAACTTAGCTACCTAACAATTTACAATATCTGAACTTTTACTGAAAAAAACTATTCTATTTTAGAGTCTTACTTGTCACAACAAAGCTGAAGTACCTGTTTGCCTCTGAAGTTTAAAAAGAAGCAGCAGCAGCAGCAAAGACTTTATGTTTAATAAACCAATAGCCAGAACCATTATGAAATTAAAACAGGTTTGTCATTATGTTAAAAACTGATATAATGTAAAAATTGACGCTTTTAAAAAAAAAGAGATGTATCTCACTACTTGGTAATCATAACAGGAAGTATAATGTCTCGACTCAGGTCCTGTGCCTGCAATGAGTTCTGTCTGGGACACATTCAAAAGAATTATTTATTCTGACACAATAGCTCCCAAGAAACCTGTTTAGATTAGGAATGTTTATAAACTTAATGGTTTACCACTTTAACTGTACAAAACACTACTACTCTCCTTGTATAGACAAGCTATACCAAACAGACTAGCATAGCTTATTTCTGGATGGAATGGGGAATAAGCAATCATAGTGTAAGGCTTCTTTAAACCTATATAATCCTGTCTACACTAGGGGTCGTCCCAGTATAACTATTTTGATGAAAAAAATCTCTCTAATCAAAACAGTTTATCAGCAGAAAATGTTTGTGTAAACTAGACCTCAATAATGTTAGTAAGGGATAAATGAGTAATATCTTCACTGAGACATAAATGGCTAAAATTCCACTTAATGTGACTACGTTTAGGTGGGGTCTAGTCATTAAACGGTTTGTTAATCAGGTATACCGTTCTGTGCTCGAGGCATTGGGTCTAAGACCATCAACGTTTTAATACAGTGATTCTTAAACAAAATTAAGAAATAAAGATCAAATTCTAAATAAAGTATATTAAAACCAGTGAATCTTTATGTCTGCCTTTTAATCATTCCGTTATTTTATCTCATTGTTTTGAGAATATATTTTTAAATAGCATTTTTAATCAAGACAACTGAAGTCTATAGCCCTGGATAAAGACTATTCCAAGCTAGGGATAAATGGGTTGACCAGGATTTTACCAGGATGTATTTTATAAGTGTTTTCTACAGAGAGGATTAGTTTAATTGGTATTGGACACATAACTTACTAAACCTTGTATCTTATTTTTATTTGATTCACCTGCAACCTAATATCATGGCCATCACCATCTCACTCTAATAAGAAGACCTCTTACTGGACACTTTTGCAATTGTCACCTCCTGCTGCCTTAAAAACACTGATTGAGATTCATTCTTCCACGCATCCAAAACTGAGACTACAAAACCTTTTCTATTTAAATTCAACAACCTTCCCCCAAATTGCAACTTGCTATATATCCTTACTTCATTAAGCACAGCTATAGAGAAATCATCTCTTATATCTGCCTACACAATGACTTTCACCACTTTTAGTCTGGAGTTTCTGTAAGTAAAACAAGCATGACATTCTCTCCTTCAATAGTGCCTTGAGTAAGATGTTGATGACTCCAACATGTTCATTTTCTGATATGAATTGTACCTTTCAAATTATCCCCTTGTTAGTTCTACTGAAGGCTTTAAATTGATTATCTTTTTTGTCTCCTCCACTATGGAAATTTTCAAGTTCTTTTCTTCTTCTTCCTTTTTCCATCTCCCCTTTCTCTGAAGTGTCTCATTATTAGCTTCAATCTTGGTATCATTTTTCTGCAGATGATGCCCAACTGTGCATCTCACATCCTGTCTGTTGTTAAAGGGGATAGTATTTCTGGTTAAAAGTAATTTTAAAAGACATATTTCCCAAGAGTACCCATGTTGCTAAAAATATCTCATACTATTTAAACAGCACAAATTTTAGAACTATATTTTACTTTTCACTATTCGGGTTGTTTGTTTCCTTTGCTCCATTTCTCTTAGCTTAGTCGGTGAAAAAGAGAGGAATCAATTTCACTTTTGTTTTTCCAGGCAAAATCCTTTAAATAAACAAGTAAAACCCTCATAGTCCTCATTAACTAGTTATACATGGCACATTTTGGATGCAAAAATTGCAAGTACATGTTTGTCTAAAAATACAGTTTCTGTTTGAATTATCTTGGAAACATTAGTTTAGGCTTATACTTTGTAAAAATCATTTAAAAATTAACTTTGAGTTAAATTTGACTTGATAGTGTCCCTTTAAGTGCTATTTCCAGTACAAGATACACTTTCACCTTGCCTTCAATAATAAAAAGTATAGCAGACACACTTTATTAAAAAAAAGAATCCCTCCTCCCTTCCCATGAGAGTAAGTGTGAAAGCCAGAATTCTACACAACAGATGTTACTAACATTGGTCTGGAATGCACTCAGATGCCATGGAGGTGGGCACAAAATAAGAATAGGAATATAATACAAGCAAAGTAATAAAATTCTAGCTCAAAATATAAATCCAATCAGACGTATTAACCTCCCTAAGCCAACTGAGAATAGTTTTGTGTTCCTATGCTGAGTAGGATATGGATGTGACTCCTTTACCGGCAATGCTGTTGACAAAAAAATTTGACTGGTCCCAACTCCAAAGCAGCAAGCTATGGTGCTGCCCGGTGAGGAAAGAACTCATGAAAATGAATGCCCTGTCCTATAACTCTCTGCAGTATGTTCTATCTACTTCTCACCCTGAACCACACAACTTGTAGGCATCACTTTCCCTGACATGCACCTAGTGCCTAGCTGTTTTAATGCAAATGCTGTCCCCATGGAGTTGCGGTAACTACACCTCTCAGTGACTGCTGGGTAGGAATAGAAAACAACTCTAAATCTGGCCTTCAGTTACCTGGGCAACTCTTTTTTATTTTAATTACAATATTTGGGAATAGAGAGCGTTCTCGTGTCCTATCCCAATTATTCATCTTCCTCCTCCAAGTATGTATCACTCCATCCATCCGGTTATGGGGTGTATTAGTTTTGCGAGGTGCATAACCTTATTTTCCTGTCCCAATCTAGCAAGATCCTAATATTTTAGTAGGACCAAGGTCAAAATGTTCAGATCTCTGAGGCCTGCATCACTTCTATAGGTCTACAGCATCCGAACTATTATTCTTTTGAACTGTCATACTCATCAACACTCCTGAAGTGCACCATCTTATCCCAATTTTCTTGAGTCCCACATACCAAGCAGATGCCTCCCTACTTCAGGAACTCTATGCTGAGAGGAGTTTCTTTTATGTTCTTGCTTCCTTTCAACAGGGACTGCTCTTGTGGATAGGGTGCAGGCTTTTTCTATATTCTCACAGTCCCCTTAGGGGTTCCTTGCTGATGTGCATGTGCCTGTCACTGGGCTACCAAAAGTCAGGTCTCATTTACACAGTAATCACATATTTTGGGGTAGGCCTGCTATCCCATTTCTGCTCCCTCCATTTTTCCTCTTTATCACTCCTGAATTCTTCCCTTGTATCTCCATCTTTCTCATTCCGTTTCCTTCAGGTCTTTGAGCCTCACACCCACAATTTTTTCCTCATAAGCTGCTACTGTTCAGGTTCTTCTCTACCCCACCCTGATGTCACTCATGTCCCTTTCCAGATCTGAGTCTGCATGACAAATGCGGTCCTGTTTTTTCTTCCTCTTGCTCTGTCCATGTCCCTGCTTGTCCCTCATGTGATTTCCAATCCCTCTTGTCCTACTGTGCCACTCGCCCAGGTTCCCTTTATTCTCCAGTCAAAAGAAACTTCCTCCTTTCCTTTCTCTGCCAGCTCTCACTAGTCCATCCTCCAACTCCTTCACTATCAGGATTAGGAGGAAATTGGAATAGACACTGGAGTGGGTGATCAAAAGGGGAGATGAAGAGGTAGGCACATCTACACTACCCTTCTACTTGTCTGTATACACAGGCCCAGCCACAGAGTTTGCATGGCCCAAGACAGCATGTTGTGGTTGGCTGCACTGCATTGCCGGGCAGTTCCCAGCCAGCGCAGCGAGTAAGCAGCTGGGCAGGTGGGTGCTGGGCAGCACGGGACCCTGAAGGCACAGGGCTCAAGGCAACCACCTTGCTCACCTTGCCCTAAGGGTGGGCCTGTGTACACAATATAGAGGGAAGGGAAATATTACATTGAATTAAAAGGAATGGCCCTTTACAGAACACACTGGGAAAACTAAGTTAAGTAATCAGTTCATACTCTTCCACATATCCAGATTTTCAGTATTTTTCACTAATCCTTACCAACTCTGATGGGAAAGAAGTGCGGGGGAGAATGGATTCTAGAACATAGGAAGTCAAAGTTGGAAGAAATTTCTGTAGCTAGCAAAGAAAAACTGGAAGTGACAGCTGGGAGATCAGGGAGCTTGAAAAGAGATTGGAAAAACAAAGCTTCACAAAAGAAACCACAAAATAAAATACAATGGAGAAAAAACAATAAAGAAGATACTGTGACCAAAGCCTGACTCTTCCACAGAACAATTTGTATAATGGGGGTGCTTCTAATGGAATACATGGAAACCACAAAGTTGATGTCTGTTATTGCTATTTCAAGCCAGGGGTGGGACAGGATCCCAGAACCTCTAGTTCCAGCATCCCTGCTCTTCAGCTCATGTCACCATCATCCAACCTGAGCTAAAAGAAAGGAGGAAAATTTGGAGAGAGAGCGAGAGAGAGAGAGAGAGAGAGAGAGAGAGAGAGAGAGGTAATGCCAAATATAATAGACCAAATATAAAACTGGATCTGTTTTGTGGTCTTGATTATAAATACATTACTATTAACCTAAAATTCACAAGAACATGCAAGCACAACCTTCCAAAGTCCCCTGCAGCCCAAACTTATTTAAAAAATTATTTACAATTTTTGTTCTTACTAGCATGTTAACTATGGATTCTGCCTTCAGTAAACATGTGATCAAGAAAGTTTATGCAGTTAGTCATCATTCCTAGAAAAGTTACCCATTCTATCCCGGTATAATAAACAGATGCCACAGTTGTCAGGAAGGATTGAATGAAGGGGCTTTGTTACCAAAAACAGAGGCATTTCACTTGAGTAAAACTGATTAAGCATCAAGCTATTATAGGCTCAGGGTCCTCCACTGCTACAAGACATGATCTTTTGCACCAGACCAGAGCATTACTCACACATGAGCGATCTTATGCTGTATTCTGATGGCTCTGTAGAATAGTTTGGTTTGAGGGTTTTGCTTGCTTGCTTGTTTTTTGTTGATTGATTTATCTTTTGTATCCTGTGCATGATGTCGCTCAGGTTTGGCTTCATCCTCCCTTTGGTCGGTCCTAGAGCGTACTCTAAAAGCTCTTCTTTATGCTCCAGATTGGAGAATATTATCTCTGCACTGAATCTCCTGCCCTTTGTTTTTGAGTAACTAAGAACTACAAAACCTCCAGGGGTGATGAGCATTAGTCTTTCCTGCGGGAAAATTAGGTCTTCCATATTGCCAAACCTAAGCATTTGGAATCTCAGGAGGTTGTCATAACAATCATGAGCTACATACATTTATGTGGCACTTTTTATTTGCAGTGTGGTTTTTGAAATATTAGGGTGCACTTGGATCACATTTTGGATCCTGTTCTCTATAACCATCAAGCATTTTAGGAAAATGAAACCTGAGATTCTACCAAAATTACTGGATTCTAGGATCTGGGGCATCAAGAAAAAAAATACACATCATAGGACTGGCACTAAATAGCTGAGATTTGGTCATATGAGAGGCATGAATGGAGGAAGAGAGCGATGCTAGCAGCAGTTTGTCTGAAAACCACAAGAGGAGCTTAGGATATCTAAGAGCTATATCTAGTATGGCTGGCTGGAAAACAAGAATTCCATTTTGCAAAAAAGTGTCAAGGTTTTATTTTGTTCTGCTTCTGAATGAAACTGAGATCATTCTAAATTATTCACAAAAGGACATGAGAGTCGCACCCCAGAATAGTCAATAGTCGATAACCCCATGATTAAGTCAGACTCTTGGAATGTAGAAGATCCAGTTCAAGGCCTTGATATGACTCTCACTAAATCTCTCCTGCTATTCCACTTGATATAAATAATTAAATATTAATTTGACCAGAAACACAGAGAGAAAATGCCTCTGTGGTTAGAACACTCACCAAAGATGTGGGACACCCAGGTTCATCAAATCCCTGTTCTGAATCCCAAGTACCTTAAACTGCTAACCGGCTGTTCTGGGACTGGAGAAGATGAGTGTCCCTCTTTTTTTTTTTTAAACCAGAAATTGTACTGAACTTGAGAAACTTTCCCAATGAAAGTTTTCTTGAAACAAATATGTTTCTACAAATCATTTTGGTTCTGACAAAGCAGCGTTATTCAACAAAATGTTTTGTCAAAACAAAAAACAAAATGAAAGACAACATACTTTAATATATCTAGTACTTGCTAGGTATGAACACTATTTTTGCAAACAATTCACACCCGAATCTAAACCATGTTTGAAGCAGCTATTGCTGTTTTTCTGCATGACTTATAAGGCTGTGGCCACACAACAAAGAAAAGTCGGAAAAAGATATGCAAATTACGAACTGCAACTTGTGTATCTTTTTCCGCTTTTCTTCTAAAAGAGACTTTTCTGACATTTGGCCTGTCTACATGGGGCCAAATGTTGGGAAAAAAACTCTTTCAGAACATCCCTTCTTCCTTGTAAAATGAGGTTTACAGGGACGCTGAAAAAATGCATCTGCTTTTCCGAATTTTTTTTTGTTTTCGAAAAGCAGACGCGTTCCTTGGATGCTGCAGAGCTTTTCCAGGATACCTCTGTAGTCTAGATGTACCCTAAATCATATGCAGGCAGGACCCACCTCAACTTCTTTCTAAACAATCAGGCTTTTACCAAAACCCTATCTAAAAACTGACACAGAATCTAAATCTAGATCCAAGTTTTACAGCTGGCCTCTCAGTCAACAGTGTGTGGAAGGTCCTGGATCTATTCATCCCCAGATATGGTGGCCTTTGATATCTGAATTCAAATTTTGCAGTTCAGGCCCAACTTTGGCTTTTAATATAGTTGATGTGATTAAAGAAGTTGTCATCTCTTGGAAGCTGCTCTTCATCTGTCTCAACCTGCCCATCTCACTATACTAATACACAATGCAGGAATCACAGGGGAAATGCTGAAAGACCTTATTCTCATAAAGATGTCTTTCCTAACACTCTGCAGCCAAGGAGAAGCACAAGCCTACCCTTTTTCATTTCCTTTTCTATACTTACTCTTTTTACAGTGAATTATACCAGAACAATGTCTCTTTGTGGGTGTACAAGACTGAAATCCTCTTGTGAACTCAGCCACACACATTTCCATCTTTGAGGCCAAAAACGTCACTTCACTGCAGTTTGTACCACTAGCTTAGGAGCTAGCATCCTGAATCTTTTCTCCTATGATAGGTCTCAAGTCTGACAGCAAAACCTGCTGTTAGAACTGATAAACACAGCAACAAGTACTGCATAACAGTAACACCCTTCTCTTCATATTTCTAAGCATTTCCCATTCATAAATGTTAAATTTTTAATTATTTGGTTTTTTTTAATCTTTGTAATTGGTGTTCAGAGTTACTTTTCTTTGTAGTAGGTCTATATCAACAGGGAATTCCACACACTCCTTTTCCTTTCTCAAAGTATTAATTAAAAATTTACTATTTCTTTAAATGAACTTAATAGATCATGAAATTTTACAGATGTGTTCATATTATCTGCAAGAGCCCTTACTTTTGAAAATTTAGGCTCATTGTGTTTCATGCTTTTGGAAATGGGTGCTCATCCATCAAATGCTGCAGTATAGCTGCAAATTCTCAAAATATCTTGCTCACCATGTCATGTGTATTATGTCAAATATCACAAAGTAGCAATCCTGTGTGCCAGAAGGTTTCAACAAAAATACTGGGCACACTTGACATTACACCACAATCTACCTTACATCTTATTTAGAAAATACTGGACTTTTATATTTTCTCAATTTGTTTCCCGAACAGAAAGCTCAAATACTGGACACCTGGCACCCTTAAGGCTTACAGATGCACTTTAATACAAAGCAGTGTACAATGCTGTTGAATGCTTTACAACAGCAAGTGCGCGCGCGCACACACACACACACACACACACACACACACACTAATCATTTTTAAAGGTAATTACAGTGACTCGATAATCAGTAAACAGAGAGTATGTCATTTCTCAGGTATACTAGTATTTTCCCCCACAGATAATGCTATTTCATACAGAGGAACTTAAAAAAAAGTTGTAATTGCACTTATTGATAGAGCCCTGTATTTCTTTAGATATCTGCTTTAGATCTGCTGACCACTTCTGCAGGTAACAGATGGATGCAGATTCAAATGTTATATCTAGAGCCATGCAAATCTGCAGATAGATGCATCCACAGATCATTTCTGCAGATTGCAGATCGGATGTTGACCCTACAATCTAATTACAGAAAAAGTGTGCTATTCCAGTAGTGATTTGTGTTGCTTGCTCTTGTTCTTGCAAGCTGGTAAACATTGGTTCCAACCACCTCAGGACAATGTTTGGCCTTGAAGGCCCTTCTCTCTCCAAAGAATATGGGAGACAGAAGATTTGCCAGGCTGTTCTCATCACCGAAATATTAAAAAAAAACAAATTAATGTTATTTATCAGAATTAAAAGGTTTTATCAGTTGGGTTAACCATAGTTTAGCCAAACACTAGGGCTACGTCTACATTGGCATGATCTTGCGCAAATACTACTTTAACACAAGAGTTCTTGCGTTAAAGTATTTGCGCAAGAGAGTGTCTACACTGGCACGTTCCTTTGCACAAGAGATGTGCTTTTGTGCAAGAGCATCCATGCCAGTGTAGATGCTCTCTTGTGCAAGAAAGCTCTGATGGCCATTTTAACCATCAGGCTTTCTTGCGCAAGAAATTCACGTTGCCTGTCTACACTGGCCTCTTGCGCAAGAACAGTCGCGCAAGAGGGCTTATTCCTGAGTGGGAGAATCATAGTTCTTGCGCAAGAAGCACTGATTTCACACATTAGAACGTCAGTGTTCTTGTGCAAAAACTCCCTGCCAGTGTAGACATGCATGTTTTTGCGCAAAAGCGGCCGCAAGATCACGCCAATGTAGACACAGAGTAGGTAAAATTTTAAGACTGGAGCCCCAGTGTAATTATTCACATGGTTGTTGGGTTACAAAGAAATTAATATCTCAAAAAATAGTAAGTCATCCATCCATTCATCCATACACTTCTCATCTCTCTATAATTATTCTAAACTCCTGTTGCCAAGGCCCTCTCCCTTCTTTCACTAATAGTTAGGAATTTATCCCTAGAAAATATCAATCACTATTTGCTGTGGCTAAGAACAGAGACTACTAAGTCTGGATAGCTATTCTTGAGTTCTGATTTGAAATCATGCAAAGAGTATGTAATAATGTAAATAATATAAAGATGTTGAATTTTTCATATTTACACTTCAAACCTCTTATTCTGAAATCTGGATACATGGTGGTTCTTTGTAAATCTTTAACCACATTTGATGAGCTGACCCAGGAGCAAAGTGGAACAAAAAGTTTAATTTCTAAGCAATATACAATTTTGATTTGAAAAAGATGTTGATATGAAAACAAGCCAGATAGAAAGATGGGGTAAGGGAGCTGAATACAGAATTGGATCTGGAAAGGGATATATTTCTTCAATTTGAGTAACTTGAATATTTTTTTTTTATAAATTACAGTACAGATAGTTTATGAGATTATCATTCTGTGTCTACTAAAGAGGCATTTGGAAGGAAAAAGGAAACACTCTTGCACATGTGGTGGTTGCATCCAGGAAATAGATGTTTTTAGGAAGAAATTATTAAAGAGATTAAACTTGTGACAAAATGCTGCCTTCCTAGAGATTACTGCTTACTTAATACTCTAATAAAGGATCTACATTCTAAATAGAATGATACATTGTTTATTATTAGCAATAATATTTTGTATTGTGCATTATTAGACAAATGGTGTTCTCCTTGCATAGAGTTGTGGTATAGTAAAACAGACTGGCTTTGTGATGGAAAAAAAGTGTTCACACAAAGTACATACAGAAGAGAGGCATTTAGAAATTTGGTTACCCTTTTTAATGTACTCAGAGAAGAAAAGTTTCCTAGCCAGCAAGGCAGAATCTTTAGCTAGGTTGTTTATTATGTGATTCTGTATGAGTAACCTGCAATGTGATATGTTCATATTTCATTGTAACTTAACCTTAATAAGAAGTTTTAAAAAAATAAAAAAAACAAGTGTAACAACCATCCAAAAACCTACAGAACTCCCAGAGGTCTTGGCCTACCTTACCTCTCTGCCAAGTTGCTGGAGAAGGAGAAAGGAGAACTACTAAGCCACTAGGCAGAGCAAGGGTAAAGCATAAGGCTGTCTGAAACCACAATCCAAAGCACAAGTTCATTCAGTAAATCAAGGCCAATATTTGGGCTCTTCATGAAATCTAGGAGCAGGTGAGTGTCAGCTGCTCTTACTACTGCAATTTTGTTCACATATTCTGTATGGTTCTAATTAAAAGACCAAGCCAGAGGGTAGCTCTGAGGGTTAATGTTTACAAAGGACATTGACTGCCTCAGATGCAGAGGTTATAGCAGTGCAAAAAAGAAAAGCAGCAAGGTTTATCCAGTCTGGCTTCAGGCAGCTTTTCTTCCTCAGTTTCCCCCCTTTCCTATGAAATCAGCCATCCCACCTCTTTCAATGAAAAGCTCCTGCTTTCTTAGTGCAAGGTTTTTAATCCTGTGGCCTTGCTGAGGCTTTCCTCCCACATTCAACCTCCCTTAGTTAGTTCCTGCTCTCTGCAGACTTATATCACCCAGGCCCTCTAATGCAAAGATAGCAAGACCACATCTGTAGGACACAGTCATCTGACACTTTTGGAGTCTCTACCTAAATTCTTCCTCACTGAAGTCAGACTGTGCTTTATCTCTCACAGCAGGCCTGGTTCTGAGTCACTGTGTTCCCATCATGGGACACTCCAGAACACATTTTCTTCACCTGGAGGCCAGCTCACCAGCTGATAAGCAGCTCAATAGGGCAACCGATTTAGCAGAACAAGCACCTTAGAAACCTTTGTATCTATGTGCCAGAGCCTACAAAAAGGCACCTTATTCACAATGCGGGTAGATTTGGCATAAGCAAAACAAATAACTTGTGCACATTTTTCCTTTTCTGTTTGCTCACCTTTTACAAAAGATTCAAACACATACATTTAAATTAACCCAGTTCTGGGATCCAGTGGGATCCATACATGTCGGCTGTGTCTACATTGGCATCCCTTTCCGGAAAAGGGGTGCTAATGAGACACTTCAGAATTTCAAATCCGCGGGGGATTTAAATATCCCCCGCGGCATTTGCATTTACATGGCTGCCGCTTTTTTCCAGCTCGGGGTTTTTGCCGGAGAAAAGCGCCAGTGTAGACGCGATTCTCCGGAAAATAAGCCCTTTTGAAAGTAGGAATAAGGGATCCTCTGGAAAAGGGCTTATTTTCTGGAGAATCGCATCTACACTGGCGCTTTTCTCCGACAAAAACCCCGAGCCGGAAAAAAGCGGCAGCCATGTAAATGCAAATGCCGCGGGGGATATTTAAATCCCCCGCGGATTTGCAATTCCGAAGTGTCTCATTAGCATCTCTTTTCCGGAAAGGGATGCCAGTGTAGACACTGCCGTCCTGTACAACACTTCATCTACTTATCAAGGTACTTGTATGGCTCTTATCACCACAGTATGTGATCACTTAATCATAACCCTATGATCACTACATGTAAAAGTAACCTGTGGATATTAAAATGTTCTTTTTACTCCATACATTCAACTTGGGATGTAATTACTGCAGTGAAACACCCTATGCAAGCTTTGACATCGTGTCTTTACTTGAAACATTATAAGTCAATAAAATTATATCGTAGCCATTGACAACACATGCAATTTTGCCAGTTTGATAGCCCATTACTGCAACAGCAGTTACAACAGTTATGGGGAAAGCTCTTCTCTTTCCCTAGAAAGTATTATAGTTTGTGCTCTCACAACTGGGGCATATTTATAGGGAGCAGAATAATGCCACTTAAATGGCTACTGTATGAAATGGCTATCACAGTGTTTGCTATGTTCCAATATAATATGCACAGTAAGTATTACATCCCTGTGCTTTCATACTGGTTTGCTAGTAAAGCAGGTCCAACATCTCCTACATGGCACCAAATTTCTCCTACATGCCTTCATTCCACCTGTACATCCTAACAACAAAAAGGGCAAAACACTGGTAGAGTACACACTGAGCTTAGATGTGCAAAAAATTGCAATGCACAAGATTATGCACACAGGTCTTTCACATGAAATATTTTGAGTTCTGTTCCAAGGAAAATGAGATTGGTACCTATGCACATGTGCCAGTTTTTTTCTTGCTTGCCTTCTTCACATATCATATCAATTTTATGACAGAGAATTCCTAAAGCACAGAATTTTCAAATGCCTTAAAGTTTAAAGGAAGGAATATAGGGTCAGAAGATTAGAGCTAGGTGATGCCAGGGTTAAAGGCAAATGAGGACTAAAAGAGGCTTTAAAATATATCAGCGTAATCACTGATATATTTAGGAAATAGATATAGGAAAGTGATTAAAAAGAATAAGTCTAAACCAGGAATGATCCTAAAATGGTTCTGCGGCTCATCTGCTTTTCTAAAATCAGACATTAAACATAAAGGAAGTAGTGCATTCTAGTCAATGTAACAGTTAAAAAATAAGAGCATGGGTTATACTATTACCATTTAGACAAATCAGCAATTTGCTGGAAATCTGAAGCAGTGGTATGTGTGCCTAATGGAGCTCTCCATCCAACTCACTTCCCATCACCCCAGCTAGCAAGCTACCTGACAGTAGTGGTCTAATGTGTATATGATCTGTCTTGCTCTCTAGACACACCCACACAATCTGCCACTCATTCCTGATTCTCTATCAGAGGTTCAGTCTGATCTGAGCTCCAGTGAGCTGTGGCAAACCAATTGAGAGTAAGAGATAATAAGGATAAATGTCACAGTAATAAGATCATGTAGACACATGATTTAACAACATGAGCAATTAAATTCCAAAGAATCCAGTGTTTTAACCATAAAACGATTCTTCTCAAGGGAAGTCGGCTACCCCGATTCAGAACTGAGCCATTGTAGCACAACTAGTGAAGACATGCTATGCTGACAGGACAGTGTACTCCTGTTAGAATACTCCATCTCACAAAGAAGAGGAAGCTGCTGTGGACAGCATAAAGCTTGTGTGGCTTGGCTTTTTTACACCCCTGAGCGACATAAGCTAAATCATGACCTAACTGTTCAGAGTAGACCATGGGGATAGCCTGAAGGAAAATGATGTAACTAAGAAATGGAGAGCACAGGATGAATATCATAGGAGGAAAACATGAATAGGAAGGTGTGCAGATTACAGCATTTTTACAAAAAACCCTATTACTTGAGTCAACTTAAACCAGACTGGACAAAGCAATGGGGAATGTAAAGAAGGGAACACTCATGCATTGACAGGGTACAACAGTGGTGATGATATCTTTTGTAGTCCTCCAAGAAAGATGACCAAATACTATAGGTTTCTTCCCATCTCTGCTTCTATAATTCTATGGAAGGGTTCTGCACTGTGAACTATATGAAAGTACAATGCTACTTTGAAAGTGACCGTAAAAAAGATAATGTGAATTTCTTCATCTATTTTCCTCAGTAGATCCAAATCAATTTTGTTCAGTTTACAAGTAAAAAAGGTAAGTTTTTCTTCAGCTGTAAAGTCTACAAACTCAGCCTCAGATCTGAAAATCAAGTGTCGTTCCTTTCTGCTTCATGAACCATATCAGTACCCATAATAAATTACGCTCCAAGTTACACCTATTCTAATCCGCCTCTTTTCAGTGGGTTTCTACGAGTGTAATTTTAGCACATCAACAGAAGTTATTGAAATTTCAAAGATGGCCTATCAAATAGAAGTTAGAATGTTTTTCATGTTGCACTACAAAATCCATTAGCGTCACTCAGAGCTATGTTGGTTATGCAAATATGACAGTGGTAAAATTTGACTTTGTTAAATGTTCATATTTATCTACATACATATACCAAATAGATTTGCTGAATTAGGAGCTGCCATTTTTATCCAGTCATTTTTTAAAGCAGAACCTCACTTGAAGTGCAAACATGGAGATTGCATCTTTCCAAACATATTAAAGAGCATATTCTGGTTCTACAGTCAAGATTCTGAGTCCTATTTTTAGTGTCCCTCCAATTTCCCAAATCCTATTACTTTGGCTAGTAAAAATTGATCTGTCCTGAAAAATGCCAAATACACTCTGAAGATCAAGGTGAAATTTTACACTAAATCTGAAGGAAACTGGTCAAACTCTTTTCAGTTGCAAGCAATGAACTAATTACCGTGATCTGAAATTTTCAACAAGTGACTAATGTCTCTCTAGTTCCCTGAAGCTCAAGACAGCTTGTTACCAGTTCTCCACAATTGACAGAGTTAAAATTCTTGAAATAGTAAAGATAGGCTCTATTTGAAAAAAAAAAGAGGCTATGATCTAAGTGTTGTATCTAATGATAATGGTTATAGTTTGCATGTGCGAGAGGGATTTTCATGGGACTCTGTCTGTGGAGGTAGAGACAATAAAGAAAAAAAAAGACTGAGGGAATGTCTGAGGTGAGTGGGTTAGAGTGAAAAGTCTTGACACCAGACCAGTTTGAGAGAGGGTCTATGGAGAATGATCTGTGTGTTAAACCTGGCCTCCAGGCTTCATTTCTTATGGTACATCTGTAAAGTCAAAGCCTAGAGGCACCGCTTAGTGGGGATGGGGGTCAGGTCTGAACCAGAGTGCAGTGTATGTTGTCTGTAAGGGAAAGGATCCCATCTGTTCTCAGTGAGCATATTGCCATCTAGAGGCTGGCTGCTGCTTAGAAAAATCAAGGGTCCTTCATTACTGACCATTAACAGAGAACTTCCTTTAGACCAGGTGGTAGAGGTCTGTGTTTATGAAGCTGTAGGACCGAGGTGCTAGTTCCAGCTCTGCAAGCACATATGGCTTATTTGTAACAGTGGATTTGTTGCAGAATGGACACCCAATTTTTTCCCCACAGTTGAGGAACATTTGTTAAAATGTTCTCATCCTTTACCAATTACCCTGCTCCTGGAACCATGTTATAGTGATGCCTCAGAAATCACAGTGAGTATTGCTGCATAAAATACCTAGATATACAGTATGAGGCTTGCAAACAAGGATCTAGAAGTTCTGTTTTTCATGTCTTGCCCTAAAATTTTGCACAGGCAAGACATTTTTGGGAGGTAGAACTGCAGCCTATGTGTCTAAAATGAATTGAGTAATGGTGCACATGAGGTCTACAAGATGCAGTCTCTGAATTACCTGAGAAAGGTTCATAGAGAACTTAATGGTAATAGTATATCTTCTTTTAAGCCTTCATGGTGGTAATTGGAGCCCATGTAGAGAGCTAGAGGGTTACTGTTTCTATCTTTATCTCATAATCAAACAATACATTAAGTGTAATTTGTGTGATCTGTTGTGTGGTCTGTTGTTCCATCAGAGAGTGGAAATTGCAGAGAATTAGGCCTTTCTTATGTGCATATTGAAGAAGAAAGAAGTTGGTGCCTCTCACCCACTGTTTAAATAGAAAATGGATCTGGGACCATAAATGATGGTGGTTTCTGAAAGTTTGTATCCCATATTTCAAATATAAGGTGAGTGGACATAAAGGGACTTCTAGACACTAGTTTAAGACTAGGAGGTAAGCTGGGGGGGAGGGAGCAGGAAGACAATTTAAGGAAGAGCAGGAATGTTTACATTTAAACTAGTGTTTAAAGTTTTTAAGACGGAAGAATACCAAACAATTTTTTCTTATGAGGAACGCCAAGGATTTTTTGTTGAGCAAAATAAAAAAAAAAGTTGAGGGGGGGGGGCAAAGGGTCGGGGGGAAAGTTATTTAGGAAAAAAAAGGATCGGGGGAAAGTCACTGAGAAAAAAAAAAGGTTGACTGCCCCTTTAAGGCATTTTGAATTCTGTTGTTCTCCACGGCACACTCTTGACTGCCTCACAGCATACTGGCGTGCCACAGAACACAGTTTAAGAAACACTGGTATAAACCATAAGGTTATTGGAATACTGATTTATCTTCCCTTAACAGATTGTTTCCAAGCTTTAAGGGTTCAGAAGTATTAGTGGCAACATTCCTTAGTATGAATCTCCTGAAATTGACATTAGCTAGTGCTTTAACATAAAAGATAATGAATAGAGAAGACTTTTTGTCTGATGAAACAGTTTAGAACAGGACAAGATTTAACATGTAATATGTTCTTAGCATGGTTTTTCCACAAAAAGATATTCCCTCTCACCTACACTCAGTGCTTTAATTTGTAATTGTCACATTCCTTTCTGTGAAGGCCTGAAGATATCAATGCTACTACTGGCAGCTGATAAACATTTTCTTTTAGCTCAAGAAGTAGACTTATAAGTACCTATAAGAAGAAATTTCTCAGAAATTACTTGGGTGGGAACAGGAAATGGAGGTTTGAAATAATTCTTCACCATCTACCTATGTTTATGCTCTGTATGGTCTTTTCAATCAAAAAGAAAAGTGTTCGTCTCCATATTGTCTGCTGCCAGTGCCACTGAAGACTCTGGAGAGATGGGGAAAAGAGCTCACTTTGGATGAAGATAATCAATCAAAATCTTCCCTGGAACCAGAAGTGTTGTTAGAACAGATCAATAAATGCTACTTGTTGATCTACAGCATTGGAATCATGAAGGAGTCCACTAAAAAATATGTATGTGTTTTTATATATCTAAATCTTTTTTCTCTATCTTTTTGTGTACACACACACACACACACACATTTTAATGTACACACAAGCTCACACATAGTAAGATCCTGAGTCTCTTTAGTACCATGAAAGCCAGCAAAAGGGAGAAAGAAGAGTCAAATATCAATGAAAAGTAGGATTTTCCTTGCAATAGCCTCAATAAATATATCTGTGGCGGGGGGAGGAATAGGACAAAAATAGAAAGCTTATATGTCCAATATCAAAGAAAAGAATGATTGTGTCAAATACATTGGAGAAATTGCTCACGAATGGTTCATCTGTGTGAAAATATGACCCTTGCAATGGTGCTAAGATCAGCGAGACCTAGGGTGATCTGTTGAGTCAGTGCTGGGTGCACAAGTTAAAAATGCCTGTCAAGAGCTTTTATTTACGTGTCTATTTTCCCCTCCTCAAGATTTTAAATAAAAATACATACAAGTAAGAGAACAAGTGTGATACATTAGCATGAGTTATGTTGGCTGTTTAATGGAAGTTGTGAAGCTAAATCCCCCTGTACTACACTTGAGTTTAGACCACTATGAAATTACTCATTGGAACAGAATATCTTTACATTTACACTTTTGTTTCATTTTTGGCATTTCTTCTGGCAGCCTTTCCTGAAATGTGAACCAAAATCTACAATAAACATCCTACACAGTTGTTACAGACTGTGACAGGGCGCTCGCCCTGCACTGGCCCTTTAAGGGCAGACCCGGCCTGAACCAGGGCCGGGGAGTTTAGCCCAGCTGAGGCTGTACTAGTCCATTAGCGCCCAGCTGGGCGCTATAATAGAGGATGGGCTGCTGCTGTGAAGAGGAAGCAGTGAGAACCTGGCTGCTGAGGGAGGAGGAGGAGGTGGCGGCTCCTTGGAGCTAGGGCAGGGCTGGGGAGGCCAGGCAGGGCTAGGGGAGCTCTGGCCAGCAAATCCTCAGACTGCAGGGCTTGAAAGAAGGCCCGATGAAGGAACATCAACCCCCGGAAGGGGGGCTCAGAGACAGACTTGGGCACTGCCGGAGGGCAGTGTGGCGAAGAGGATGCCGCAGCCGGGAGTAAAGAGGGGAGACACCACCCCAGAGAAGGCACCCTACTCGCCGAGGGAGCCAATTCCTGAGGACAGATGGCAGGGGGTTTACGGTGGTGAGTGTACCCCCTCACACAGACTTACAAATCACCTGAGTTATGGGTAGCAAGTGTGAGGTCTGTTCTTGACACTCTCTAAGGGCATGTCTACACTAAAAAATTATTTCAAAATAACCCCCCTTATTTTGAAATAATAAGCGGAGTGTCCACACTGGCAAGTCTGTTATTTTTAAAATAATGGGCTGGTTATTTCAAAATCTTTCCTGGGGGGATAAGCTTATTTTAAAATAGTTATTTGGGGAGTTATTTCAAATTTAGTTATTTCATCATCATTTCCTAGTGTAGACATCGAGGAAAACAGGAGTACAGATTTCAAAACAACAGGGTTGGTAGTGTGGATGCTCTGCTGATTATTGCAAAATAAGGGGGTTATTTAGAAATAATTCCTCAGTTTAGACCAGGGCTAACATACCTACTCAAACCCCAATCCTGAAACTATTCTATGCATGGAATACTTGGTTATTTCAGCAAGGATTTGGAAGCTACAGATTTAGACTTAAGACCTTACAAAAGCATAAAATCTAATGAAGTTTCGACTCTGTCAGGACAACAAGATTTGACCATCTGTGCCCTGATCTTGCAAGATTCAGAGCACCTCTGAGAGAATTCAGGACATTCATCACCTCAGAGGAGGAAACCTATGGGACTGCACTCCTGATATGCAAGTAAGGGCAAAATAGAGCACCTGGTCCGAATTCCAGTGACTTCAATAGAAGTCGGATCAAGCTTAAAGAACCTAGAAGGACAGACTCTTAATTAACAAAATCAAACTTGGAGTGAATTGGCAGAATTTCCACTGACTTCAATAGTCACTTATATTCAGGCTGAATTTGATTCTATCCCCTTCTTGGTTTTTTGGGCGGGGAAAGTAAGAAAAATAATTCATTACAAGTATCAACAATGTCCACTGAGTGAAAACAGCATTTTCTTTTTATTTATTTTTTAAGTTTTTTATATATATATATATATATATATAAAATCTAGCAGCTCATTTTTTTTATTATATCTGAGAGTATAGGCTAGCTCCTGGTCACTCTCCAGAACGTATTTAATAGTGGGATGCAGTTACAACAAGGGATTTTGGTGGCTGGAACATTTAATAAATAAATCAAATCAAGTCAGTGAATTTCCTTCCAGAGATTGGAAACAGTTTATCTGAAAAAAGTTTAAATCAGTAACACATTTTAAAAATTGAAGATTAAAGACTATTTAAAAGGTTTTGTGCTTGTTTTAAATAATAATAATAATATAAACTGAAGTATTCCTACAAAGGGCACAGATGCAAACATAAACAAATCATTTCAGGTGATCATACATTCTGCTTGAATTGTAAATGACCCTGCTAACAGAAATTACATTGAAGCAGAAGCCTCAGTTGTTCTCTTGCATGCATCTACTTCTGTTCACTTAGTCTTCTTTAGGGCATTTTTCCAAGTTCAGCAGACAAATTTAGGCTTGTGCTGTGCAGAACCTTTGCTTGTCACTATTTTTCCTGCAAATATTCAATTAACCCATATCAAAATGCGTGTTAGAATGAAGAAGGCTGTTAAGGCCTTTGCTCATTTGTTTATTTTGGGGATGGTTTACACTTGCAGTCAGCAATTACAATTTTTTTTCTAATGCCATATAAAAATCCCATTCTACTGGAGGAGGAATGGGACTGAGAGATACAGGAGTTTGGGTTTATTTGTCTGGTGGATATTTATTTGTGTGTTAAGGTGGCATGAGCTGTCCTGTATATTTGAATTTATGGGATAGTTCTAAGGGGCATATGATGGGAGTCCAGAAAGCGGTTGTGGAGAGTTATTCTTAAAGCAAAACATAACAATTATAAATAAATAGTTCCTCTAAAGGCAAATATAAGTAGTCCTTTCATTCACAAAACACAAGTCAATAGCAGACTTGATTTGAAACAGACAGGTGCAGATTCTGATCTCAGTGACACTGGGGAAAATTTGGAATAACCCCACTGATTTGAGTGGAGTTACTTCAGACTTGCACCAGTGATCAGAAACTGATCCATAATGTTAATAAATCCATGCTATCAGTCAATTATTTGTTACTACCTGCTTATTCCAACTGTCAGAATCACTGATCACAGCCTTCCTGATTGTGTCCTTCATTATCGTATGAAATTATTTCTCCAGAAACAAGAAACAATAAACATATTTCAGCCGCTTGAAAACTTTAAAGGATACAAATAATACACGCGGTTCTGTCCCAAAAATTTAATTAAGCATCTACTTTCTCTTTAAAAGACTGTGGCATCTTAAAAATGTTAATCTGTGGAAAACAGAACAAATGTTTTTATGGATCCTATGATATTAAGAAATTAATAGTCCAGCGTATTTTTATATAATGTCCGGAGCCCTACTATTATCTTTCACATCAAATAAATTAGTAGCTGTTGGATTTAAATGTTATCTAAATGTCCAGACAAGTACAGTTTTAAATATCCAGAAAAAAACAATTCATAGTTATTAACATTCAAAGTAGCTGCTAATTTGTCTGCTTATTTTTCTGCTCATAAAACTTCACAATAGAGTTTGCAAGACTCATGTATTTGTCTACCTACCCAGCGTGCCAGCACAGTTATTAAAACAAACAATAGATTTACAATGCATCTTACTCTCAATCTATTAAAGCTGAGCAAAACCACATTTGAAGCTCTGAGACTCACACCCAGCAGTGTCCACTTTAAATAGAAAAATCTCATTGATTGCATGAAACTCAGGTCTCATTTTTGTCCATCGATTCCCTTAGTGACCTTCTGCAGCATCAAAGCCCAGAGCGAACCCAATCTGACCCCGACTTTATGTGTATTATTATATTGAGAGACAGGAGCTACTTACAGTCCATGCCATTGTCTCCGTAGATATGTAATAAAGTATTCTAGAACTGCTCCTGCAGAGAACACTTCATGCACTCGGCATTTCCTTTTCTCTGTCTCTGTCTCTCTCCCCACCAATCTTAAAATTCTTCCCTTTGCTGTATTGAATGCTTTTTTTCCCCCTACAGAGGACAGCTCAAATGAGCAACTTCAGACTTTGACTAATACTCACATAACTCTCAGTAAACAACATCCTTCACACAGATCTATAACTAATAATAATGCTCTTTATTAAGCTCTCCTGTGAAACAATATGTCTAATAAAAGCTGCTTTCTATGCTGTTTTAATTATAATAAATCACCTTCATTATGATGCATACTTCAATATAACATGCCTAATGCTTAGCTACCTATGATACTACTATAATGAGGACAGAAAGTAGACACATCTTGAAGAAAGTTATTTACACAATCCCTGAAAAATTCTACAGTATCCTACTGCTACATGAATTTCAGCAACTTTTATCTTACCTTACTGTTCATAACATCATAGCTGAGAAGAAACACTCCCCCCCGAAACATGCTGTTTACACAAATAATAGTGCCCAGCACACATATACCTTGCATAGAAAAATAAGTTCTTACAATGCAACTATTTCTCTATAAATGTATAAAAGTATTTTATCACCCTGTGCAACAAATCAGCGATGAGACTATAGGCTGTTGTGCACCAGTACCTAGGGATTTCATGTCAAAGTCAACTTCCTTGGCAATCCCAAGGGACCTCCGCTGTGCACATTCTCATGAAAGGTGTGAAAATCTGATTTTCTAAAATGGATCAGTAATTCTCTATGAAGGGGGAAAGGATCGATAAATCTTTGCTAAGTAGATTGTAAAGGAAAAATTATTCTTTCAGTGACAGTACATTAGGATCCTCCAAACAATCTCAATAAACTAAAGACATAGCATTTCTCCACCAGCTACTTTTGACTTCTGATATATTTTTGTAATCTCAGATCATTCTGCAATGCACATACATTTATATTTGCTAAGCAATGTTCCATGTTGATGTTGATTTATGAGCATGTGCCATTATAATGCTTGGCTCTGAGTAGAAAAAGAAAATTATTAGCTGCTTGTAACCTGATAGATGTGATACAAGGAAATGTCATTACACCCATGAACACATATATGATTGTTACTATATCACTCTGAACTTACATTGTCTATATCCTGCAGTCTGCCTCCACATACACATATTTACCGTGCTATGTATAATTACAATACATTTGTGCATCTGTGCATATATCGATATATTTTCAAATATAGCAAGTTAAGTATAATTTGTGTATTCCCCTGTAACTGTTCTAGGGGCTGTACAGATTTGATAAAATCTTTGCCAAAAATGGAAACACAAACTGGTATTTGTAGTTGTGCTGGGTAGTAGTACTTTTCTCAGGTGTCTGATTTATGCATGGAAATAGCACCATATGAGCATGGTTTGATTATATGGCCCATAACGAGCTGTTAAAACATACAACCAAGCCAAAAGTGGGCCAGAGTCATGGCCAATGGAATTACTGTCATGTTCTTCATGTTGCAAAGGCAAAAAGAGAATCTTGTCAGAAATGTGGTACTGTGAATTCCAGAGTAGCAGTAATACACTTAAAAAGTCCATTCCAGTTGTAAGTACTTTACCCAGTTCCTGTACGTAATGGGATGAGCTGGCCCTTTAAAATGGGTTCCAGGTCCAGCTTCATCCTGTTCATTCCTGTTCCAAGAACAGAGACATGCTAGGATTAGCAACTGTAGGCCTTGCAGCAATATATGATGGGGAAATAGTCAGTTATACAAGGCTCTGATCATTTTCCAGTGTAGCAAGACCTTGAGAGGAAGCAGGGCTTACCTGTCGGGCTCTCTATGGAAGAGATGTACAGAAAGGCAGTTAACTGGGGGGGTCCCTCCAGTAAAAAAATAAGAGAGGGAAAAGGAATGAGACTTGCATGGGATTTTTATGGGGAGTTTGGAACAGACTACAGAATCGAACCTGAGCGTAAGCCTGAGAGAGCCTGAAACAAACTAGGAGCCTCAGGTGAAGGCGTGAACAGGAGAAGTTCCTTGTATATTCATCCAACAACTATTCAGTGTTCGAGTAGATTAAATCATTCCCCCATGAGGTGTGAATTTCAGACCTACATAGAGCTATTCATTCATTCTTCTGCTCATGCAGAGTAGAGTGCACACTTTGGATCACCTGTTTTCAGAGAGTCTGGTCTCCTGCCAGTCTGGCAATCTGCTCTACATTAAGATTGAGGCAGGCAAAGTCAGAAGCCATGGCATCTCTCCAGTATGTGTGAGGCTATCCATGGGATCTTCTCCACCAGCTTTTGTTAGGTCAAATGCAAAAGCTGGCCAGGTGGTATGGACTCAGGCACACATCACAGACGGCCAAGTCACCTGAGCTGGCACTATCACTTGGGAAGACATTGGAGGTTCATTGGTCTGATACCTGTGTTTGTAACATGATGCCTTCAATGCACGATTGCTGTTTCATATCACTACGTTTTGTACAAAGGGCCAAAATTCATGAGTCTGTCATTCAATGAGAGGGCCTGTCTGGGTTTCAGTTTAAGCAATGTTCCATAAGCAGTTCATAGCAGTGAAAGCCTGTCAGTCATCCATCCCGCTCCCAATTGCAGGTGATTTGGGCGTGCTGGTTAACTGGGCCTGCTCCACTCTAGGCTGCCTAAGGTTAGTGGGAAGGCTAACAGCCATTATTGGGGAAATTATTCTTCATGAAATGCTCACCACAACAAGGGCTTCAAGAAAAGTGAAGTCACCAACACAGAGCTATCCCCTGTATTCAAAATGGGGAATATTGCTAGAACCTAGTCCTGGATCATTGCTCACTGAAATAATTAATCGTTTATTGCAGAACTGTGGAAGATGAGACCTTTTATTCCACTTCAGACATGCAAGCATCTTGCCTGCAACACTGGACTTTTCCAGTATACTTTTGTACAAACTGAACAACTCATAATACGGGGAAATGAGTAGGGGTATTACTTCAGGAACAAATTTAGCAGACGGTTTCAGCTGACCAGAATCAATATCGCCTCTTGCTCTCATGTGAGCAATAGCAGATGATTATGATTTTTCTTGTTTTTCTGTCACCTCTACATCACACTCTCCTAAACCCTACCACCACCAACATGCATGAGGCTGGAATGGGTGGGATTGCATAGGAGTGATTAGGGGAGAGACACGAAAAAGGCCACAGAAGCAGCTGCAGCATGCCAAAACCGGACAAAGCTGGACTCATAGGCCCCACCTGCATTCCCAAGTGTAGTGAGAGGGAAGTGGATAAAAAAAACCATCTTTTCACTTGTGGAAAGAGGAAGGGAAGAATCTCACTTCTACTAGGAGGAAAGGGTAGAAGGCCCACAACTGCTCCCTGTTGCTTCTATAGGCCTTGTAGAAACTTTCATTGGATGTATCTCAGAGTCCTTTCTGTATTTCAGTTAATGAAACTTCACAACACTTCTGTGAGGCATGGTAGTGGATAAAAATAGTTGACATTTTACACATGGGGAATTGAGGTACACAGAGGTTTTAGCCACTGTTTTCAAAGCTGGATGCCTCATTTTAGGCACCCGAGTTTGAAACCGTTGACCTACATGGTTTTCCTAAAGCCACACAGAAAGTCACTGTCAGACCCTACCTCTCTGTCCTTCTCTACACACACACCTGAGAACTGGTAAGACTGAGTTCAACTTCAGCCAGAGTCATGATGAAACTTTAGCCTTGCTGTAACTTCACTTAAGTCAATGAAGGGTGATTTTGGGCCATATTGTACATCTGAGAATTGAGCAATAGATGCAGTGTGACATAAAATATTGGCTGTCCAAAAGTACTCCGCACAGTTATTACTCTCCCACAAAGAAATAATAGGAGTATATCTCCTGTCCTCTTAGTTCTCTATTGTTTATTGGAAATGTTTTTGAACAGTGATATTCTAATTAAAATATAAAACTATACAATTCTGAATGGCCAAGAACAGGTTGAACAATCATGACCTATAACATCCCAAAACTAACTCTACAAAACTAAGAAAAAGGATCCTACATCTTACTTCTTTTCTGGATTAGAATAGGTATTTGAGCATATGCCTACATGTGTTACAATAAGTCTCTCCTCCTTAGGGTAGCAACCCATGTTCTACTATGTTAGGTTCCTGTAAGTGTGGTAAAAATCACTGTGTTTAACTACATTTTTTACTCTGTATGCTATACATCAGTACATTCTTGTGGCACATAGTGATGGTTGTCTCCTCCCAAAAAGATATCACTAATCCATGCCAGTTCTCTGGGGTATGATGGACTCTGACCCACAGCAGCATGAAACTCATTGGTTTTAGTTTGAAGAGATTCATTCAAACTAGTAATAGGCTGCAACCTACAAAACTTGGAATCCTAATACCAGAGCTTGAGGTGCTGGGTGGAGGATGGGGAAGAGGCTGACAGACTTTCACACCTCTTTTGGTTTGTAGTGAGAGTGTCTCTGGGTATGTCTACACTACCCCCCTAGTTCGAACTAGGGGGGTAATGTATGCATACCGAACTTGCTAATGAAGCCCGGGATTTGAATAGATCGGAATGGCTACATAGTTCGAACTATCTAGCCCGTGCCGCGTGTAGCCACGCGGCACGGGATTCGAACAAGCCGGCTTTTAAAAATGGCGGAGCCGGCTTTATGCTAATGAAGCCCGGGAAATTCAAATCCCGGGCTTCATTAGCAAGTTCAGTATGCATACATTACCCCCCTAGTTCGAACTAGGGGGGTAGTGTAGACATACCCTCCTTGACTTTAAGTAGCACAGTTTACCTCAGCAAAACTGGATTTTATTTTACATTGTAATGGAAGAAGCAGAAATAGAGATGTCAGAACAAATACTTTTTCTGTGTCTGAAATTTGGTTAAGATTTTTTTGTCAAACTTTAAGCTGCATTTTTGCTTCCCCAAAATAGGTGCATTGCTGTTGAACTAGAAGTGTGTGTGTGTGGGGGGGGGGGGGGGGGGACAGAAAAGAAATAAGAAACTGGGCTTTTAAAAAAAAGTTTTTTAGTTTTTCATATAAAAGAATGGCTTAAAGTATAGCCTGTGCATGTAGAAATCAGTTTAATGCCCTATTTTACTTGTCAATTTTTGGATATGAAAATGTGTCCTGTCAAAAACCACAAAATGACACTTTTGATGGGAGACCAGCCTCTGGCTGGCCCATGGAACTTCTATGATCTTCTAAGAATGGAAATCAGTGGAGGTAAAATTCTGATTCCAGAGGGCATATTGAACATTTGGAAGTATATGCACAATCCCAATCAACCATCTCCTTTTGATTCTGCCTGAGCACTGCTTCTAATCCGAACTAGCTAGTCCGTGTCGCGTGTAGCCGCGCGGCACGGGGTCCGAACTAGCCGGCATTTAAAAATGGCGCCGGCCGGCTTCATGCAAATGAAGCCCAGGAAATTCAAATCCCGGGCTTCATTTGCAACTGCGGATGACTACATTACCCCCGCTAGTTCGAACTAGCGGGGTAGTGTAGACATACCCTGAGTGACCAGGACAAGGTCTGCTTCAGAGCCAATCCTGGAATAGAGATCCTGGAGCTAATCAAGAGCTTACCAGAAGCAAGGGAGAGACAGGCTAATCAGAACACCTGCAGTCCATTAAGAACCTTCTGAGGCTAGTTTAAAGGCTTCTGTTCATGGAGGGCAGGAGGCCAAGAACTGAGAATGAAGAGGTGTATTGTGGAAGAGCAGGAAGGATGTGATCAGGTAGCAGGAGGAAGGTGCTGGGAAGAATTGGCCGAGGAAATGGCTCAAGGAAAGGCTGCAGTTCCAGTGTTGGAGGAAACACTACATGTTGCTGCTGCCATTAGGGTCCCCGGGCCAGAACCCTGAGCAGAAGGTGGGCCCCGGTTTTCCCCAGCCCTCCCCACACCACTACAGAGACTACCCTTGAAAGAGGGAGTTGGGACAAAAGAGGGGTTTCACCCCAAACAAGTTTGACTGACCTATGATGAAGATGGCTCAGTAATCCATGACCGGTCTCCAGTAAAGGGAGAGGGCTACGTTGAAGATCACAGTGCTAACCACATAGAAGCACAGGACTCCTGATGCAAAGCTGGAGTTCTGCCACAGAAACTGTACTGAGGGACTATGGGCCTGCTTCTGTGAGATAATTGTCTCATGAGAAGGTACTTTGCATCTATCTTGGTAACCCATAAGGCTAGCTTTCTTTTACTATCTGCATTGCCTTGCCTTTGTTATATTTAACTGTTTTTATTCTATTGAGCAAGGAATGCAAGGAACTGGTTACCTACTATGCAATTTGTACCTGTATTAGTGATGGCAGCTTTAGATCAAGAGACTAGACTTAGAATCACAATTTTAAAAATGCAAGTATTCCAGTAGATCAAATATCAACATGCATGTTTTAATTAAAAACTCTAAGGGGCTAGGCCCTAAGACCACAGAGAAGTCCTCCAGGAGACTAGAGAGGCTCTGGATGAACCAGCCAATCAGGAGCTTGGGAAGACTATAAGAGAAGCTGCAGGAACAGATACAGCTCAATTGCAGCCCAGACCTGGAAGGAAGAAGGTCGGAGGGGGCGGGGGGTGGCTGGCAGAACCAGGGACAGTTTAGAGTGGGGAGCTGGTCAGGACACTGTCTCCTGGACGAGAAGCCCTGGAAGCACCACTCTTACGAGGTGGGGAAAGAGACTGGATTGGACTCAGACTCTAAAGAACGTACCAGCCTGGGCCTCTGTTAGGCTATGTCTAGACTGCAAGCCTCTTTCGAAAGAGAGCGTCTAGACTGCACGCGGAACTTTCGAAAAAGCAAGCCGCTTTTTCGAAAGAAAGCACCCAGTGAGTCTGGATGCTCTCTTTCGAAGAAGCCCTATTTACATTCAAGAACGCCTTCTTTCGAAAGAGCACTTTCGAAAGAAGGCGTTCTTCCTCGTGAAATGAGGTTTATCACTGTCGAAAGAAAAGCCGCGTTCTTTCGATTTAATTTCGAAAGAACGCGGCTGCAGTCTAGACGCAGGTGAAGTTTTTTCGAAAAAAGGCTACTTTTTTCGAAAAAACCCTTGAGTCTGGACACAGCCTTTGAGGAGTACCCCACAAGGGCATTGTGAATGCACACAAGGCTGTGACACTCAGCCAGAGGGCTGAGTAGCCATAAGATTTTTAAGACTAAGGCAGTGCAGGAACCCGCACTCAGCTGAATGGGGAGCAATCACAGGAGATGAATGCCCACCTTGTTACAAAAACATACATGAAATAAATTGAAGAGCATTTAAGGGGAATTAAGTGTTTCCAACTGAAGCCCTTTGAATCCAATAACAAGAGTGTCATGAACTCTAGAAATAAAAAAGGCTGACTATAAACTAAATGAAACTGACCCGCTTTATTTTGTTGACCAACCAACCACGGCTAAGATAGGCAGATAGCATAAAAGGGTAGCATGCAGCTCCTGACAGGAATTTATTTTCAATGCATAAGAGGTATGTGAAGAATGGCCTTGAAAATGAACACAGCATCATGCCGCACTTCCAAATTATTTTATGCAGAAGCCTGACAAATCTTTTTAACCTTTAGGGCCATGTTCCACCCCAGCTCCATACATGGGACTCCCATTAATATGAATGGGAAGTACACACAAAGAGCAGGAATAGAATACAGCCTTCAACATCTTTTAGTATTTTAAAAAAATGTCAATAAGTTTATTTAATCCATCAGTCTGGCAGACTCAGGCATTAGCTTCCATTATAGTGCTGTCAGTGCTTGGTCGAGCCTAAAAACCTTCAAGCTTAAGCAAGTCTTGACACACCATAGGAGAGGAAGCTCAAGACAGCCCACTGCACAAAGTAAATATTCGTTTAAAAACACGAAAGAAAAAACAATTACTCATCCTTGTAACTGTTGTTCTTCAAGATGTATTGCTCATATCTATTCCAACTGAGGTGTATGCACAACTGCTGGAAAGTTTTTACCCTAGCTGCTACATGTTGGGTCGGCATTGGAGCCCTCCAGAATGATGCTGGTGCAATGACCTATAGATGATCCTGCTCACCCAACAGCCTCTCAGTTCCTTGACTACTGCAACAGTGGGGAAGCAGGGTGGGTATGGAATAGATATAAGCAACAGGTCTTGAAGAACAGCAGTTACAAAGGCGAGTAACCGGTTTTTCTTCTTCGAGTGCTTGCTCATAGGTTTTCCAGTTGAGGCGATTCACAAGCCTTACCTAGGAGGAGGGGTCAGAGTCAATGTGTAGCTGATGCATGTACTGTGTCCCCAAAGACCGCATCATGTCTGGACTGTTACACAATAGTATAGTGAAATGTGGAAGATATGGACAAAGGACCCCATTGAAGCCCTGCAGATGAACATGAGCCAGAATAGCAGCCAAAGAGGCCTGTATCCATGTGGAGTGTGTCACGAGAGGCACTAGGTAGCAGTGGCAACAAGACCTTAGCAAGGTTATAGTGTAACTGCCACCAGGTGGATTTAAACCTGGGACCTCAGGAGCTTAGTATAGGAACCACTACAGTTTGAGCTATAAAGCCAGCTGGCTCTCAAGCTGGGCTGTAGAGATCTCTTGTTCTTACCTCTTGCTGAGCTCTAAGTGCCACTGCATGGGACAGTGAACCACACTATGTATGTGGGTGATAATAGCACATGAGGCTGCACACGGTGATCCATGAGGAGATGCACTGTGGGGAAACTGACAGACCCTTTCTCCAGTTCCTCACTGCCACGAATAGCTGTGACGATTTCTAAAAGGGCTTAGTTCTATCAATGCAGAATGTGAAAGCTCACCTGACGTCCAGGGAGTACAGCCTCTGCTGCTGTAGGCTTTGAGATTTGGGATATAAAAATCGGAAGGAAAATGTCCTGTCCTGTGTGGAAGGAAGAGAACACTTTTGGGAGTAAAGCTGGGTGAAGGCAAAGTTGAACCTCATCTTTATGGAGCACAGTATATGGAGGCGCTGACATGAAGGCATGGAGTTCTGACACCCATCTGGTGGAGGAAATGGTGATGAGAAAAGCCACCTGCCATTAAAGGCAGAGTAATATGCAAATCACTAGAGGCTCACAGGGAGGACTGGTGAGCGCTGAAAGGACCAGGTTGAGATCCCAAGCAGGGACTGGGTGCTGGACCAGCGAGTGGAGCTAATCATACCTTTGAGGAAGCACCTGACCAGGATGCTCATGAAGATGAAGTGACCAGCCTCTCCCAGGTGAGAGAGGCTAAAATAACTGCCAGGTGAACCTTTGACAAAGAGGCTGCCAGATCCTGGTGTTTCAAGGAGACCAGGTATTCCAACACAATAGGAATAAAAGCTGATAAGGGTGCCAGGTTATGTTGGCTGCACCAACAGGAAAATCACTTCCACTTTGCTAGGTATGTCAGCCAAATGGAAGGCTTCCTACTGCTAAGGAGGATGTGACAGACCTGCTTGGAGCAGGCTAGTTCGATGAGGTTCAGCCTCAGAGACACCATGCCATGAGCTGG
Organism: Pelodiscus sinensis; assembly: GCF_049634645.1. Classification (NCBI taxonomy): domain Eukaryota; kingdom Metazoa; phylum Chordata; order Testudines; family Trionychidae; genus Pelodiscus; species Pelodiscus sinensis. The sequence continues at coordinate 167,427,493 of NC_134712.1, forward strand.
AGAAAATGTAGGTCTGAATGGTAGAGGTGACCATGGTCCTGGATGATAAAGTCTGGGAGCAGAGGACATGGAATTGGCGGCCAAACCAACAGGCTCACAAGGGTGGGGTACCAATGTTGGCATGCCCAAGCTGGAGCAACCATAAGGACATTCACCCTGTCCCTGTGAATCTAGAGGAGCACCTTGTGGACCAGCAGGAATGCAGGGAAGGCGTGCAGCAATCCAGTCCACCAGAGGATCAGGAATGGATCCACTAAGGACCTCAGGCTGAAGCCTCTAATGAGCAGAACTGTGGGTATTTCAGATTGTCCCAGGTGGTAAATAGATCTATCTCAGGAAATGCCTATGCTTGGAAAAGTGCAGAAGACATCAGGCCCAACTGACTACTCAGCTAGGAAGTGTCTGCTGAGGCGGTGGTCCACCAGATGATTTTGAACCCCCAGAAAAAAAAAAGACACCTCCAAGTGAATAGAGTGGACTATGCACAAGTCCCACAGATAAAGGGCTTTTTTGCAAAAAGGGGAGACAACCTCATTCCACCCTGTTTGTTGTTGTAATACATGGAGATCAAGCTGTCCATCATGACTGCTACACATCAACTCTGAAGGTGAGGGAGGAGGGCCAGACACGAAGCAAACTGCCTGAAGTCTGTGTATTTTTATATGGAGGGACAACTCATCTGCCCACATTCCTTGAGTGGTGAGGTCCCCAAGGTGAGCACCACAGCCCAGAGAGGACACATCCATGACCAGGGATATTGTGAGCTGAGGGACTAGAAATGGAATGTTGATCAGTTCTGACGAATGACTGAGCCACCAGCCAAGAGCGTGAGTGACTTGGCGAGGTGCTGTGAGCACCATATCTATACGGTCCTGCCCCGGGCAATATGTGGAAGCCAGCCAAGACTGGAACAGCCGCAGATGGATCCTGGTGAATGGGGTGGGATACCTGGCTGGTCGAGGAGGTGACACAGGCTGTTCCTGGTCCAGAAGCAGAGGTTGACTGTCCATCACCTTGGGGACCCTGGACTGAGAAGGGATGGAGGCAGTGGAGGCACTGTGCCCTCATCCTGGTGAAATGTCCATGGGATCCAAAACTGTGGCAGCCACAGCTGAGCACACAGATCTCCAGGTAGGCTACTACCTGTATGTTGTTGAGCGGTCCAAAGCCACCAAGGCTCCCCTCTAGGAAGGTGAGGGTGAGCCCAAACGGGACATCCATAGTGGAGCCGTGCCAGGTCACACTAGGTGGTTGGGGGAATAACCATGAATGGTGCTGACTGCGAGGAGGTAGCCTACTGCGAGAGCAAGACTGGTGCCAGGAATATCCTGTCGAGGGCCAGTGCCAAGATGAAGATGCACGCTCCAAGGAGTGGCAACGAGACAAGGATCCACACTCCGTGGGATGGTGCCAGACCTCTGTGTGGTGCCAAGAAGAACCCCTTTATGATGGAGAATAGTGCCGAGACAAGAGTCAATGTCAGCGGTGCCCAGATGAGACAGAACTTTAGAGACAACTCTACCTTTCAGAAACAGGTAGTGAACAGTGATCCCTCTATGGTGTGCGGCAACACAGCTTCACAGGTGATTAATCAGTCTCGCCTAGTCAGAGGTTCAGGACTCTGTGCATGGAGCTGACTGACTGGGCGGGGCTGATTAATCACCTGTGAAGTTGTGCTGCTTCACACCTTTGAGGGAACATGGCTAGCAAAGCACATTTTGTTGGTGGGGGACCCTTCTGTAAATATCAATGCTTGCTCCAATGGCTCAGGCACCAGTTTTCATGGAAATATAATCTCTGGAAGGTAAGTAGGGAATTATAAAGGTGCCTCTCCACTGCAATTACTACCTACTGCTCATGCTCTGTGCCTTTCCTTAGCAGTTTGGCCATCTGTTCCTTTTGTCAGTGTGGGCGTAAACTGTGCTTTAAGAAGGTCATTTATATTGGTGGGGTTTCATTTTTCCAAGCTATTATGGAAGAACCCAATCCTGCAATGTGCTGGGCATCCTCAATTTCCACTAAGGTTGCAGTAAGAGCTCAACATCTTTCAAGACCATGAGTTTATTTTTTCCTGGATTAGGGTACTAGACCAGTAGATTAGGACCAGAAACAATATCTGAGCCTACAAACCTCTGAGCCATATCAAAGTGACCCATCTAATTCAATTCTGCACACCCCTGCTGCACACCCACACTTCTTTTTATTTTAATATGATGCTACAGATGTTCAATTAAACAACTTTCATGAGGAAAGTCTACAGGATTAAGTTAATCTATGGGCAAAGAAAGATATTTTCCTGATATCCATATTGTGTGTCTGCAGAAAATTCTTAGTTAGCTACCCTTCACTCATGAGGCAGTATAAGCTGCTTATGATAATCCTACAGTTATTTCTTTAAGTTAAATCTTTAGACTTTGCGGACTGCTCTGGGGCTGGGGGGAGGAGGGGAAGGAAATGCACAAACAACGCAACCTGAGTACACAAATTAAGGACAAAAATTGATAGTACATGTAAAGTGCAACTAGAACTCCTACAGCACACCCAGGGTATGTCTACACTACCCCGCTGGTTCGAACTAGCGGGGTAATGTATGCATACCGCACTTGCAAATGAAGCCCAGGATTTGAATTTCCCGGGCTTCATTTGCATAAGTCGGCCGTACGAGGCGTACAGACAGTGCGGAATGGCTTGCTAGTTCGAACTATCTAACCCGTGCCGCGTGTAGCCGCGCGGCACGGGGTTCGAACAAGCCGGCATTTAAAAATGGCGCCAGCCGGTTTATGCAAATGAAGCCCGGGAAATTCAAATCCCGGGCTTCATTTGCAAGTGCGGTATGCCTACATTACCACCCTAGTTCGAACTAGGGTGGTGGTGTAGACATACCCCCACAGAGTTCAGTTGTAAAAAGAATGAAATTATGCCTTGACCTCTGCAAGGATATAAAATTGGTATCCTCAACCACACAAATGATCCACAGGTATCCATATCTACATCTGCAGCTGCACCTGCAGATATAAAGTGGATGTCCAGAAATTTGCAAGGTTCTAGATAAAAAATTTGTATCCACATCCACATCTGTATCTGCAAAAATGACCCATGGATATCCACAGATTTGCAGGGCTCTAATTATGCCAAGTAGATACTTCTTTGCCTTCACTTACATCACAGTCACTTGTTTTACAATTTGAACTAACACAGTTGCAAACTAAAGATGCTTATATGACAGCTTTTGTCAATTGCACAATGCTTAGTAATATATGTGCCGAAATAAAAAAATCCATTAACACCATATACTCAGGGACCAAATTAATTTTGCATCTGGTAAGTTAGGTTCAGAGAAGAGGGAAATACCAGTCACTCCAGATAAAAAATACTCTACTGATATTTGGTAACACAAAACATCTAGTTTTTAGAGAACAGTAAAGGTGGCAAAGAGATTTCGCTACTGGTGGGGAAATTTATAATAATTTTAAAATAAACAAAATCAAAACAAAAACAGGATGTGCCCAAAAGAACGACAGGCCTAGAGAAGAATATGTTTTTTGAAGGTGGCACATGAAATGACAGGAAAGGGAACTGTGGTATGATGAAGCAGAATTTGGGCTGGAGTTCTGTTTATCCTCTCCCATGGAGCCAATCAAAGAAACAAGACTTTAGAGCCCAGTTCTGTATGATTTTGCATATTCAAACTTCCTACAGACTCCAAAAGGTGTTGTGGGTTCAAAAAGGTGCAAGATTGGGGCCTGCAGCTGACCGTTTCTTCGTGATTTTTTTCCCTGCAGTTTAGATACTAATTAGGCAACAACCTGTTATAATTGTTTCCCTGTGTTCCTGTCACTCTTGGAGAATAAATAAATGTTAATTAGATTGAGGACCACTCTTTTTAGCAACTCCTCATTTGGTGCTTGATCCCTAAGGGTATGTCTACACAGCAAAGTTATTTTGAAATAACAGCCGTTATTTCAAAATAACTATACTAGCATCTACACAGCGCTTATTTCGAATTTGGTAAACCTCATTCCACGACGAATAATGCCAAATTTGAAATAGCTATTTTGAAAAAAGTGCGGTGTAGAACTTATATCAAAATAGGGGGCTTCGAGCCTTCAGGGTGCTCTGGTGGCCACTCCAGCCTCAACCAAGAACACTTTTCTCCCTCCCGCTCCCTGGAGCCCTTAAAGGTGTAGACTCTGGCCACAGTGCCTGTGCCAGCTCCAAGCCTGCCAGTAGTCACTGCCCCGACCCAAAACATGAGCCAGCAAGCCACTGGCAGCCAGCCCCCCACCGCTCCCCAGGAGCAGTCTGCCAGCTCCCAGGAGCCTGCCACGGCTCAGAGAAGGCGGGTGCCTTCCTGGTCCAGGGTGGAGATCATGGACCTGTTTCAGGTTTGGGGGGGGGGGGATGCTCCCAACGTCCATGATCTCCACACTAGAAGGAGGAATGCAGCCGTCTATGGCAGGATAACTTCCAGCCTGGCCACCAAAGGCAACATGCAAACCCAGGAGCAGGTCTGCAAGAAAATCAAGTTGGTCTGGCAAGACCCCCCAACCCTGAACCCTGAACTTCCCCTCCTCCTCCTTCCCCTTGCTTCCCCCTGCCAGCTCCCTCCTCCCAGATTTCGCTCTCCCATCCTTTCTCTTCCCCCTCCCACCTCCTTTCCCCAGTCTCACCAGAGTTTCATTCCCTCCCCCACAGTTTTGTTAAATAAAGAGAGTTTGTGTTCATGAAAATGTGTATTTTATTTGACATCAGGAAGGAGGGTTAGGGAGGGATAAGTGGGGCACCCAGTGGGGCACACCAGGGAGGCTCTTAGTGCTCCTCAGGTTCTCCTGGATACTGACAGCCCCCCAACGGACTTCCCGGATGGCAGCCTGCAGAAAGTGCAGCCAGGCTCCATATTGCAGAGGGCTGTGGTGTCCTGACTGAAGGTAACCAGAGCACGCAGAGACAAAATGCTTTGCTGTTTCTCATCGAGATAGGCAAGCAAGCAGGGAGACCTGAGAACTGGCTGTCCAGGGTAGGAGTGAGGGGTCCCTTTAAGCACAGGCCTCAGATAGCCTCAGGCAGCAGCCACACAAAGTAACTCCTGACCTGATGCCCTGCTGGACCTAGTTCCGTCCTGCCTTAAATGCGATTCTGCATCCACTCAGTGTGGATGTGCTATTTTGAAATAGTAAAATGCTATTTTGAAATGCATTGTGTGTAGACGTGTTATTTCGAAATAACTTATTTTGAATTAACTATTTTGAAATAAGATATTTTGAAATAAAACTGTAGTGTAGACATACCCTAACTGTGAGAGAATCAGGCCAATTATTTCAGAATACAGGCATGATGTCCTGTAAAGAAAATAATATTCTTCCGATGTTTTTATGAATGGTTAAAGCTACCTCTGAATGAAAATTCATATGCTGGGATAAAAAGCAATGTAGTGATGCTATTCTCCCATTTTCACACAGTAAAACTGTGATTACCTCTTTTTCTCTTCATGAAATAAAATACTACTACACTAGGGTCAATGTACAGTAGCTTTAGCATATACAAGTGAAACTGGGCGAATAATTCAACTCCCATAATAACATTCAAAATAAAATACATCTAGACAAAAGGCCTAGTTTTCCTACTGATTTGTGCTATGGTGGAAAACAGTTGTCTGCTACATTAGTGAGAAATAACAACTTCAGACAGTCAGACACATGCTGAAATGTTTCAGTTGAAATCAAACTCTGAGAAATTTTTAAATGTTTTCAACACATCAGCATGGAGCATCGACCTAGTTGGAATCACTTAGATCTAAAGCAAATGCACTGATTGTTTTCACAGCATGCTTTTCTTCTTCAAGCTGCAACAGGCAGACTGGCAACTGCTGTTCCAAAAGGTTTTCAGCCCCCTGCCTTGGTTTGCTGTAGCCTGTGACACGATCAATACCAGGGTTAGATGGCAGAGGAAGCTAAGGAAAGATTATGAAGATGAGGCGAGTGACAGAATTATCTTACGGGATTTGTTCTCTCTCTCTCACCTTGAAACTCAGTCGCAGACAAAGATGGAAAACCATCAGAGCACAAAAATCAAGAGAGGTGGGGGAAGGTCTTTGTGTCATCTGTACAGATGGCATTTAACAATGTATTTTAAGTATGCAATGTTAATCAGACATTTGCAGGAAAGGAAGCAAATCTGGCAGGCATATGGGTGTTGAAACAGCTTTTCTGTCATTGTTTAGAATTAGCATATGTAGGGGGAAAGTTCACAATGAAAAAACTGGAGATTTCATTTGTAATCCTTTAACTTCACAGGCTGGGCATCCATTTTTAGGCATCTATGCTACCACCTATCCTGTGGATTAGCAGGAAGCTTCAAAATCAGGGCAACCTCTCACCCTCCCATAGTAGTAACGCATAATATCAGAAAGTTGCCAATTGTTGTGATTAATATATCACTGCATTGAATGCTGTAAATTAGATTATGGTGTTATAAAGCTCTTAACAATATTCAGCTAATTAGGTATCACTTCAATAACTAAACATTTTAACTGTAACCCTGCCAATTTAAACATTGGACATCCTATGGCAACAAGTCAGGTTCCAGGACCCTGCATGGAAGTATGATGCTATTTTTTGGCTTTAAACCAGCACTGATTTACAAGTCCCTTAGAGTATGTCTACACTACAGCGCTAATTCGAACTTAGTTCTAATTAGTTAATTCAAACTAAGCTAATTCGAAATAGCGCAGCTAGACTTAAAAACTAGTTCGAATTAGCGTTTTGCTAATTCGAACTAGCATGTCCACACAGAGTGGACCCTGAACAGAGGTTAAGGATGGCCGGAAGCAGTGCTGGCAGGGCATCAGATGAGGACTTAGAGCGTGGAGATGCTGTCTCAGGCTAGCCGAGGGCTGTGCTTAAAGGAACCCGACCCCCACCCCGGACAGACAGTTTTCAGGGTTCCCCGCTTGCAAAGCAGTCCTGGCTTGGAGTGCCCTGAGTGCCCACACGCAGAACATCACAGCACTCGGCCATCAGCCCGGCTGCACTTGCCACAGGCTGCCATCCAGGGGGAGGGGGCAATCGGGGGGCTGCAGGAGAGCTTCCACCCCCAGAAGCCCATAGAGCCAGCCCAGTCCTCCCCATCGGGGGCACGTACCCCATTCCTCCCTCACCTCCTTCCACTTACCCTTCCCTAGCCCCCCTTCCTGATGTACAAAATAAAGAAAATGTGTGTTCAAAAATAGAATCGCTCTTTATTGAACAAAACTGGGGGAGACTGGGAAAAGGAGGTGGGAGAGGGGAAGAGAGAGGGTGGGAGAGGGGAAGTCAACTAAAATGATCAGAGGTTTGGAACAGGTCCCATATGAAGAGAGGCTAAAGAGACTGGGACTTCAGCTTAGAAAAGAAGAGACTGAGGGGGGAGATGACAGAGGTCTATAAAAGCGTCAGTGGTGTGGAGAGGGTGCATACAGAAAAGTTCTTAATTAGTTCCCATAATAAAAGGGCTAGAGGACACCAAAGGAAATGAATGGGTAGCAGGCTTCAAACTAATAACAGAAAGTTGTTCTTCACAAAGCAAAGAGTCAACCTGTGGAACTCCTTGCTGCAGGAGGCTGTGAAGGCTAGAACTAGAACAGAGTTTAAAGGGAACTTAGAGAAAGTCATGGAAGTTGGGTCCATGGAGTGCTATTAGCCAGGGGGTAGGAATGGTGTCCCAGGCCAAAGTTTGTGGAAGGCTGGAGAGGGATGGCACGAGACAAATGGCTTGGTCACTGTTTTTGGTCCTTCCAAAGTGTTGGCCGCTGTTGGCAGACAGGCTACTGGGCTAGATGGGCCTTTGGTCTGACCCAGTACAGCCATTCTAAGCTCAGGGCTCAGGGTCGGGGGTCTCACTGGACCACCTTGATTTTCATGCAAACCTGCTCCTGGGTGGCCAGGCTGGCAGCTCTCCTGCCCTAGACGGCCACTTTCCTGTGCCTAGTGCAGATGTCCACGACAAGGTCCACGATGTCTGCACTGGACCAGGCGGGTGCCTGCCTCTTGTGGACCAGGGCAGGATCCCGGGAGCCGCCAGCCTGGTCCCAGGAAGGGGGGAGGACTGGGGTGTATCGGGTGGCTGGCTCGAGCCGTGCCAGGTGGAGAGTCTGCTGGCTGGGTGCTGGCAGGCTTGCACCTGGCATGGGCACCATAGCCAGCCCGTGCCCCTCTAAGGGGTCCGGGGCCGGGAGGGGGGCAGTAGAGTTTTCCTGCTGTTGGCCAGAGTGGCCACCAGGGAAAGCTGGGGAGGGCTAGCCTCCCACTAGCTCGAATTAAGGGGCTACACACCCCTTAATTCGAACTAGTAAGTTCGAACTAGGCTTAGTCCTCGTGGAATGAGGTTTACCTAGTTTGAACTAAGTGCTCCGCTAGTTCGAATTAAGTTCGAACTAGCAAAGCGCTAGTGTAGCGCCTATCAAAGTTCATTCAAACTAACATCTGTTAGTTCAAATTAACTTTGTAGTGTAGACATACCCTTAGACTCAGTTCATATTTCTGTTTTAGCATGGGATAAAATAGAAGATTAATTTGAGAACAAAACTTTTTGCTTTTTTAATAACACTATACTGTTATCTCAGGTTATGTCTACACTTCAGTGTTATTTTGAAAGATTTAATTTTGAAATAGTTATTTCAAAATAGCTTATTTTGAAATAATGCGTTTTCACACAAAATGCATTTTGAAATAGCTTTTTGCTATTTCAAAATAGCGTGTCCACACTGGATGGATGCTGAATCGCATTTAAGGCTGGCTGGAACCAGGTCCGGCAGGGCAACAGGTCAGGAGTTACTTTATGTGGCTGCTTCCTGAGGCTGAGGCCTGCGCTTAAAGGGACCCCCCCTGGACAGCCAATTTTCAGGTTTCCCTGCTTGCTTGCCTACCTTGATGAGGGACAGCAAAGCATTTTGTCCCTGTGTGCTCTGGTTGCCCTCACTCGGGACACCACAGCCCTCTGCAACATGGAGTCAGAGCTGCCCCTGGGCACTCTGGTGTTTCTCTTGGACATCATTCCACTTACCCCTTCCTAACCCCCCCTTCCTGATGTCAAATAAAATACATGTATTTTCATGAACACAAACTCTCTTTATTTAACAAAACTGGGCGGGGGGGTGGTACCAACTTGATTTGGTCTTGCTAGACCAACTTGATTTTCATGGGAACCTGCTCCAGGGTTCACATGTGGCCTTTGGTGGCCAAGTTGGCAGCTATCCTGCCATAGATGGCCACGTTCCTCCATCTAGTGCGGAGATCATGAACATTGGGAGCATCCCCCCCAAACCTGAATAAGGTCCATGATCTCCACCCTGAACCAGGAAGGTGCCCGCCTGCTCCGAGCCCTGGCAGGTTCCTGGGAGCTGGCAGACTGCTCCTGGGGAGCGGTGGAGGGCTGGCTGCCAGTGGCTTGCTGGCTCATGTTTTGGGGCCACTGGGTCAGGGGCAGTGACTGCTGGCTCTGGGCCCGCAGGCTTGGAGCTGGTACAGGCACTGTGGCCAGAGTCTACCCCTTTAAGGGCTCCGGGAAGGCGGGGAGGTAGACAGGGAGAGGAGAGTTCTTTGTTGAGGCCAGAGTGGCCATCAGGGCACCCTGGGAAGGCTGGAGGCCCTCTATTTCGAAATAATTGTCTACACAGCACTTATTTTGAAATAGCAATTTCAAAATTGGCATTATTCCTCATGGAATGACGTTTACCAATTTCAAAATAACTCCTCTGCTATTTTGATTTAATTTCAAAATAACGGAATGGCTGTGAAGACGCTAGGATAGTTATTTCGAAATAATGACTGTTATTTCAAAATTATTTTGCTGTGTAGACATACCCTCAGTGCTCAGCAGCACTAGTATCTAGTTTCCTGTAGAAACCAGAAGTAAGAGGAGGACAGAATGCTTAGTCTTCTCTAAGTGGCCTGTTCACAAGACATGCCCTAGTAGTCACAAAATTAATACCAGAGTTCACATTACGGGCATTTCTTTACTAAATGCTTAACCTTTCATGTACTATATACAAATTTGACTTTTTTTTTTTTAATTGGAGGTATAATTAATGACGGGGGACCAATTCTCCACTTCATTATCACTGCTATAGCCATTTACCTTTAGTCAAGGAGGTGTAATGTGCTATCAATTCAGAATAGGGGGGCTGCAGGTGTACAGGACAACCATCTGCGTAGTAATATCTTACAGTTGTTTCCATTCCAATGGACTCCGGAATTTTAGTAGTAGCTATTGAAGTCAGAGAACACTGATCCCAACCATAATCTTTGATAACTCTGACCAGCAAGTTAGTCGCTTACCACCCTACTTCTGAGATTCATCCAGGTTGTACCAAACCGAGCATTTGAAGGATGGAAAAACAGCACATTTAAACTCTTTTGGGGTGCATTTACACAGCACAATTATTTCAAGATAACTAGTGTTATTTTGGAATAACAATGAGAGCATCTACGCAGCCATTCCATTATTCTGAAATAATGGGCAGCTTATTCCGAAATCTGTAAACCTCATTCTACAAGGAATAACGTCTATTCTGAAATAGCCATTTTGAAATAAGGTGTGTGTAGACACTCCACTGCTACTATTTTGAAATAGCCCCTCACCAGCCCCTCATCAGGGCCATTCTAAGTTATTCCTCCCCATTGCCTCCTGGAGGTCTAAATTGAGATAGCACAGCACAGCACAGCACATCTACATTAGGGAAGCCTGTCTTGGACTATTTTTGAGGCTTCCCTCTAGTGTAGATGTGCTACTTCGAAATAAGCTATTTTGGAATAACTATTCCAGAATAGCTTATTTCCAAATAAGCGTTCAGTGTAGATGTACCCTTGATGTTCAGTATTAAGAGAGGAAGTGAAGATAATTAAAGCAGCTGGGAGAATTTAGGTAAGAAAACCATAGTTACTTTTAAATTAAAAATTCACTAACCTGTCTGTTAAGAAAAAGTGACGGATTTTTTTAAATGACCACAAGTGATCAAAATTTCAGTTTTCTGTCTCTCCAGAAAACAGCACCGCCATCAGCACCATGTAACATAGACCCATTCTGGTATCTCAGCTCAATGTTGACTTGAGGGGAAGAGTGCAAATTAACTTCCACCACTTCCTGCAGCTGTTGAGCGTTCCTTAGAAGTAACCAGTCCATGGAAAGCACTGATCAAACACAACCCTGTCTTGCTTGAGAGATGCAATAATTCAACATTATATGACTGTATTTAGTCAATTACTTGTTATTTCTAACAGTAAAGCAATTATTCAAAACACATATTACCATGTGTTAACGGACCGAGTTCCGTCCCTACCCTCAAGCTGAGTGAACAATGTGACTGCAGAAGCAAATAGCATTTTATTTTTGGCTTGGTGTGTTGCTATGGTAGGAAGAGATTAGCTAGATGGAAAGAGTGGTGGAGGGCCCTGGCCGTCTTGATGGGAGAGGCATGAGAGGTTGAAGCAAACAAACGGTCAGTCATCACAGGCAAGTATATTCAGAGTGAAAATTGCAAAGAAAGCAGATTGACGGCATCAAGCAGTCCCTACTTCATCTGCCTTCTGCATCTGCTGTGCCAGCTTCAGTCTTTGACTCTCCTCTCTGCAGTTTCTCCCCACCGTTGCCAACTCCCCCCCCCCCCCCCCAATTGCCTCATGGCTGAGGAAGGATAGAACCACAGGTGCCCTAGCATCCTCCTAGAGATAAGTCTGCCCCACACAATTTTAGACCCAGGAGTGCTGGGAAGATGGTGGCCCCAGTCAGTCTCCATTTTGCCTCCTCTCCAGTTGAGCCATATCTGCTTGAACTAATCTCTACAGCTGCTAAACCAACTTCAAATGCCTCCTAGGTTTTGGCTTCTCAAAAGCAACAGCACAATTCAAATCTCAACCTAAAGTACGATTTCCCTGAGCCTGGCTGCTCCTAAGATTTCCTCTGTTAGGCCATCTTTTACCCACTTTTCATCCTAGCTGGAGCTAAATAAATCCATCTAGCATCATGACTTGACAGTAATTATGTGAATTTTGAATGTTTGGTTTTAGCACCTGAACCTAAAAACTAAAACCATCTACCCCTTCCCAGCATCTTAGCATCTGCCATACTCCTACGCTGCCATATTTGAAATGAACCACAATGAGGGTTTAAAATGCTATTCTCTGTACACTAATTATTCTCATTTGCAAAACACTCAGAAAATCACCCAACATTCTGCCTTTTGTCTTATATTTACAGATCATCTGGCTGCTAGAGGCCTGTTGTCAAATTGCCATCCGCACTTCAAAATGCTCCTGATGTGAGACAGAAAACACAAAATATTTATTCAACTCATGGTTTTGAGGGCTTTTCTTTTGGGGAGGAAGTACCCTACAGACTAGTCTGTCACTTGACAGTATTGTTCATGATCTGGCAATATGTTTGGTAATTGTGTCAAACTGACACTTGAGATTTCAATTAATCCCTTCTCAAAGTAAGAAGCAAGTTTCACACATGCCAGAGCCTTTTCTTTCTTAAATTGCACTTAGATGTTTTGAGATATTTTTATAAAAACCACCATTTTTTTAAATCCACAATGTAGCATGTAGATGACAGACTCAAGCTGAAATTTATGCTAACATTTAAAGACATCTGAGTACCACTTTACATGAGATTGATATATAAAAACAACATACTGAGAACATGAAATCACATTGTCATGTAAGAAATAAACATGTCTATATTCAGTACAGTACTCCTTTGCTATGCAGCACGTTCAGATACCAGACACAAAATACATAGTCCATGAAGGGACACCGAGTGAAATCCAATCCTGTGCAAAGAACGAGCACAAGACCTATGAACCACTTGAGTCCTGCTGAAGGCCTCAAAATGTGACCGGGGGCTTTAGTGATATATTGTCCCACTGCACAGGGAAGAATTTCACCCTCAATAATCAAGAATAAAGGTTATAATGTATTGTTCAGCTGTTTCTAACCTGATTATGACTACGGTCTAAGTATTGTTTGCAATTACACAAAGTCAATACACTTTAAGCAGTCCATTGTAAAATAGTGAAATCCATACAATAACTTGACCAGTAAGAGACAATACCTGAAGAGAATTATAAATAGAACACTTTAGTTAATATTTTGTCCTTCCTTTTACCACTCTGAAGAGATTTATTAAATTGATAAACTGTGTCTAATTTTTGTCACCATCTCTATCTTTAAATATGTTATTTTTGTCCTCAGTCTGCTTGTTATGAATCATTACACATCCTAGCAAACCCGGTATCAGAAAATCAACACCTTCAATTTCACACTGCAGCTTTTGCCTAAAAGTATGAACAGCAAAATATATAATAGCATCTGCTTTTGGCAACTGATAAAAACAAAGAAACTTTCTAGAAAATGTGCTGCGTCTGCCTTCAGTACTCTTTCAGCTGAAGAACTCTTGTTTAAAAAAAAAAGGGGGGGGGGTATTTTCCATTTCCCAGGGTAAAACTTTGGAAATTAACTTAGCGGTTTCTACTCTAGGGCCAAGATTTTGAAAAGTGGCTGGTAATTTTGGGAGTTTAAAGTTGAGTGCCCTACTCCAGACCCTTTAAAAACTGTGTTTTGGAGGTGAGGCATTCATCACATTCTGAAAATCGGGTCTCAGCACACGAAAATGAAGACACTTTAAACACTAGTCATGGCTGGGAAAATCTTGGCCCAAATCTATAATCTTTCCTCAGTCTTGCTAGCATTGTAGGAAAAACAGGGTGAACTTCATTCTCAAGTATGGCAGTGGGATTATTTGCAACATACCCCAGTAATATTCAGCTCTCACAAGAGACAACATAGATTAGGCCATGAAAAAAAAAACAATTTAAATGACAATGACATCTTCTGTAAGGCTTTGTCTGCCCTGCAGGGTTTTTGCACAAGAAGCTTTTTGCAGAAGAGATTTCAGCAAAAACTGCATCCATACCTCAAAAGCAAATCGCAAAAGCAATGTGGACACTCTTGTACAAGAAAGCTCTGATGGCCATTCTGTTAATGGCCGTCATCAGAGCACCTATGCTTTTTCTGATAGGCTCTTTTTGCGCAAGAAAACTCTGCAGAGCGTCCACACATGCCTTTTTGTGCAAAAATGAATTATTCCTCGTGGGGAGAGGAATAACTCTACCGGCAAAAGTCCTCTGTCCTGTCGATGTACTGTATTTTTCTTGCGTAAAAACGTGCTTGAGGTATGGATGCTCCGATGCTTTTTGCGCAAAAGCCTTGTAGCGTAGACAGTCTCAGTGCTTAGGGTGGGGAGCTTCCAAAGGAGGTGGGAGGAGTTAAGGGATCTTTAATCCCTTCTCTTCACACAATGCACGGCCAATCTGAGGAACTTTTTGCCAAGAGTGAAGCCTAAGGGTGTGTCTAGACTACATGCCTCCTTCGACGGAGGCATGTAGATTAGCCAGATCGGAAGAGGGAAATGAAGCCGCGATTAAAATAATCGCGGCTTCATTTAAATTTAAATGGCTGCCCCGATCTGCCGATCAGCTGTTTGTCGGCAGATCGGGGCAGTCTGGACACCTGGTTTCACGAGGCTTACCTGTGCCGATGAAGAAAGGCTTCTTTGTCGGCGCATCGCGTCCAGACTGCCCCGATCTGCCGACAAACAGCTGATCGGCAGATCGGGGCAGCCATTTAAATTTAAATGAAGCCGCGATTATTTTAATCGCGGCTTCATTTCCCTCTTCCGATCTGGCTAATCTACATGCCTCCGTCGAAGGAGGCATGTAGTCTAGACACACCCTAAGACTATAACAGGGTCAGAAAAGGTTCATTCATGAAGGATAGCTCCATCCCCGGCTATTGGCCATGATGGACAAGGATGGTGTCCCTTGCATCTGTTTGTCAGAGGCTGGAAATGGGTGATAGGGGATGGATCACTTGATGATTCCCTCTTCTGTTCATTCCCTCTGAGGACCTGGCATTGGTCACTGTCAGGATACTGGGATAGATGGATCTTTGGTCTGACCCAGTATGTTGTTATCTTACCATCTATTCATCTTATGGACATAATATGGTGCTAAAGCATTTGTATTTTGTTAATTTAATGTGAGTTAAGTATTTTAAGGAAGACTTCAACATACCTTTTATCATGTCATTATGAATGTTTAAAGCAAAATATTAATGGTCAAGAAAATCAGGGATATAAGAAATATTAGTGATTATTTTCCTAGAAAAGGCACAGGTCTGCCTTTTGGCTCTGCCTTACTAGAAGTACTGATCCTAGCTTCTTCAATTTGTGTTGTTCTAAAGGAAGCTATAGTACGTAGTGTACAGAATTATTGAACACGGGCAACTTTTAGGATCACTTGTCTGGATGCAGTGCCTGCAGAGAGCAAGTTTTCAGAGAGACAATGCTGTTTTTTTTTCTTAAAAAAGAACCTTGAATACATGTAACACAAAGTTCATTGGAATACACATTATTTTGGAGTGTTCAGGAATTTTATTTTGGGGGCAAATTTCAAAGGCAAGATATTTTCTACCGAAACGCTAGTGAATACTTTTCATTCCTTGATAGAACTATCTAAATCTAAGACTTGAACTTCAAATTTAGTCATTTCTCAAAGTTAGAAGATTTAAATATAGTATGTTGGTTGGTACTGTCTCTTTATTTGTGCCAGTAAAGCCAAAATAAGATGTGTTGAGACCTCATTTAGACTTTTATAGTAATTGACATTTGTCTTCTAGAGTTTCATAGGAAGCTTTTTTACAAATTTCTCTGTTAACTCCTACTACCATGACCAAAAATGTAGCAGTAGACAATATATATGTACAGATAAGAATGATCCTGGTATAATTACAAGTCTGTTTGGTGAAAATTACCTCTTAAATCATAGGAGATGATTTCTAAAATCTCAGTGCATCTAGTGCATGCTTGCTGAACAACTGAGTCAAGCAAAATTGCTCTTTATGATTTCAGAAGTATGAGAGGGAACTTGTGAAGTGAACTTAATCTAGTACCATAGTCACTGCACAATGTTAGATCATTCTCTACTTAAGATTTGAAAAATGAATTTAAAACTCAGTTTAATTTTTTTTTTAATCGAGTTAAAAATTATTTGCTCAGATAAAACTTCTTCAGCTAACTCAATGCACCAATACTTATGACTTGGGATAAAGGTCATTCTCCATCTCTGCAACAACAATGAAAAAAATTACAAAATATATATTCAAAGCTAGCTAAACCTCAGCTGAAAAAAAAAGTCTGGCTTTTCTGAGTCCTTTGTGTCTTGAGAGGTGTGACTTAGAGGCTATAAGCACCAATAAAGTTTGTCTGTCTTCCTCTCTCGAGACTTATATACTGACAGAATCTCAGCATCTCAGATGGTACATATAATGTCTTTTGACTTGTCTGGCTGGTCCTACAGGACTAACTAGAGTAAACTCATGTATATCTGTTGCATCTTCCATTGAAATGAGTGTGCTATATCTGTTTATTCCAATAAACATTTATATTTATTAGCGTTACCCATTCCATTGTGCCAGTAGATTTACACTCAGGTTGACCTGGTCTGGTTCCTGACAGCTACTTCATTTACCATGAGGCAGGGGGTTGGGGAGAGGGAAGAGAGGAAGGCTACATGAATATGTGGTGGATTCTGGGGGGGAGGGCTCCCCACTTATGGGGCTTGATTCTGTAACCTGTAGGGGGCAAAGGGAGCAAGTGAGCAGAAAGCAACATCAAACCCCATAAGCGGGGAGTCCCTCCCCATAATTCCCCCCCACACACAGTCTTCATCCTCACACACTAGGGCGTCTTTGCCACCTACAACAGCAGTACCCACTGAGTGCATGCACAAAAAGAACACAAGCCCTAGGAATAGGTGCTAGCGCATGAGCAACGATATTAGTCCTAAAAGGCATCGCCCCTTTCACATGCACAGTGAGAATGAGAGGGGCTGCAGTGCATACTTATTGGTTGGTGACCTACAAGGTTTTTTTTAAGGGTGGAGTCTCCAATAGGTATATTTTCCCCGCCTCCTGCACACTGGGAGGACTCCACCCAGGCGTCCTTGCCGTCCGAGGGAAGGAAAATGTTTAAGTACATTAAAAGCAGGAAGCCAAGTAAACAAAACAGTGGGTCCCCTAGACGAATGAGATACAAAAGAAGCAATCAAGGACGATAAAGCCATTGCGGAGAAACTAAATGATTTCTTTGCTTCAGTCTTCACGGCTGAGGATGTTAGGGAGATTCCCAAATCTGCACCGTCCTTTGTGGATAATGAATCTGAGGAGCTGTCCTGGACTGAAGTGTCATTAGAGGAGGTTTTGAAACAAATAGAAAAACTTAATGTTAACAAAATCACCAGGACCGGATGGCATTCATCCAAAGGTTCTAAAAGAACTCAAATGGGAAATTGCAGAACTATTATCTGTGGTTTGTAACCTATCCTTTAAATCGGCTTCCGTTCCTAATGACTGGAAGATAGCAAACTTGATACCAATATTTTAAAAGGGCTCTAAAGGTGATCCTGGCAATTACAGACCAGTAAGTCTAACTTCAGTATCGGGCAAATTAGTCAAAACAATAGTAAAGAATAAAATTGTCAGGCATGTAGAAGAACATAATTTATTGGACAAAAGCCAACATGGTTTCTGTAAAGGAAAATCATGTCTTACTAATCTATTAGACTACGTCTAGACTGGCATGATTTTCCGTAAATGCTTTTAATGGAAAAGTTTTTCCGTTAAAAGCATTTGCGGAAAAGAGCATCTAGATTGGCCTGGACGCTTTTGCGCAAAAGCACTTTTTTGCGGAAAAGCGCCCGTGCCAATCTAGACGCGGTTTTGCTCAAGAAAGCCCCGATCGCCATTTTTGCCATCGGGGCTTTTTTGCACAAAACAGTTTTTAGATGTCTACACTGGCCCTCTTGCGCAAATACATGCTTTTGCGGAAAAACTTGCCAGTCTAAACGGAGCCTCAGAGTTCTTTGAAGGGGTTAACAAACATGCAGACAAGGGGGATCCAGTAGATATAGTATACTTAGATTTTCAGAAAGCCTTTGACAAGGTCCCTTACCAAAGGCTCTTGTGTAAATTACATTGTCATAAGATAAGAAGGAAGGTCCTTTCATAGATTGTTTCCTATCTTTTAACGAGTTCTCAAAGGGTAGGAATAAATGGTAAATTTTCAGAATGGAGAGGGGTAACTAGTGGTGTCCCCCAAGGGTCAGTCCTGGGAGCAATCCTGTTCAACTTATTCATAAATCATCTTGAGAAAGGGGTAAGCAGTGAGGTGGTAAAGTTTGCAGATTATATTAAACTGTTTAAGATAGTCAAGACAGAAGCAAACTGTGAAGAACTTCAAAAAGATCTCACCAAACTGCGCGACTGGGGAACAAAATGGCAAATGAAATTTAATGTGGATAAGTGTAGCCAGACAGGAACCCCCCTTGGAACATCCATTTTTGCTTGCCTGGAGCATACAGGGCACACAGAGCAGAAGGCCCAGGCTGTGTGACCGTGAATGGCTGTAAACAGAGATATGCCAATTGCAGACCAAGAGGCTGCCGAGGAGTGCCCTTGACTTAATTCCATATTGATACAAAAACACAGCCATCCGCGGGGGGAGGAATCTCTCGCCCAGTAAAAAATGTCTAGTACTCACAATTTAGTTCTTTCTCTTGCAAGTGTAAATTAACTTGAAACTTGCTTGTAAGAACTGGCGCCACAAAACGGACCAGTACAATTTGGCATCTTAAGATAAGAAAGAAGATACGGGCTCCCAGGGGTATAAAGATGGGTCCAGAAGCACATTTACTCTGAGCGTCAATCTACCATCTATCTGCTGGTCGGGTTAGGTGTTTGATCTCCCGAGGTTCCAAGGGGACGCCCACCTTGTATTCATCTTTCCTAGGAATTGAGAGACCGGCCCTGGCCTGACACGCTGGAGTTGAGAAGCGCAAAAGGGGGTAAAAATTGTACCTGGATGTGGTCCTTTGTCTTAAGTGTACACATAGACTTAGAGCTCTTTAAAGATTAAGCTGTCACTTGGTACCATTATTTCTATTTTCTATCTTTATTTTCTTTGTAACTATTTTTTTTTTAAATCTATATTTGCTAGCAGTTAAGAAAGAGAGCAATAGCCATTGTAACCATATGCTTTTATAAGTCTTTTTAATAAACCTGTAACTGTTTAAGTTTTTAACCTGACTCCTTCAGTTGCTGTAACAGAACCAAGCACAATTTAAAAGAACTTCAGCCGGTCATAAGGGACAGGTATAGGAAGAGCTTGGGTGTTTGGATTTGTGTCACTCCCAGGTGACAGATCCGTTGGGACATCTCTCAGTCTTTCCCAGACTGCCCACTGAGAAGGGATTCTGCATCCTAGCAGCTAAAATCTGAGGTGTAATAAGCTCTTCCTATAAAGGGGCGTCTGTTGGCCTGCTGGCTACCCTCTGCGACGGGACCCCAGTCCTAGCAGTAAAGACACAGACGTTAAACCTTTTCTTGGAAACACACACACACACACACACACACACTTCCCTGACCATCAGCTGACAATAAGTATAAAGTAATGCACATTGGAAAAAATAACCCCAACTATACGTACAGTATAATGGGGGCTAATTTGGCTACAATAAATCAGGAAAGATCTTGGAGTTATTGTGGATAGTTCTCTGAAAACTTCCACACAGTGTGCAGTGGCAGTCAAAAAGGCAAATAGGATGTTAGGAATTATTAAGAATGGGATAGAAAATAAGACACAGAATATCTTACTCCCCCTGTATAAAACTATGGTACTCCCACATCTTGAATACTGTTTACAGATGTGGTCTCTTCACCTCAAAAAAGATATTTTGGCCTTGGAAAAGGTTCAGAAAAGGACAACTAAAATGATTAGGGGTTTGGGACTGGTCCCATATGAAGAGAGGCTAAAGCAACTGGGACTTTTCAGCTTAGAAAAGAGGAGACTGAGGGGGGATATGATAGAGGTCTATAAAATCATGAGTGGTGTGGAGAGGGTGAATAAAGAAAAGTTAGTAGTTCCCATAATAGAAGAACTAGAGGACACCAAATGAAATTAATGGGTAGCAGGTTTAAAACTAATAAAAGAAAGTTCTTCTTCACATAGCACGTAGTCAACCTGTGGAACTCCTTGCCAGAGGAGGCTGTGAAGGCTAGAACTATAACAGAGTTTAAAGAGAAGCTAGATAATTTCATGGAGGTTAGGTCCATAAAAAGCCAGGGAATAGAAATGGTGTCTCTGGCCTCTGTTTGTCAGAGGCTGGAGATGGATGGCACGAGACAAATTGTTTGATCATTGTCTTTGGTCCCTCCCCTCTGGGGCACCTGGTGCTGGCCACTGTCGGCAGACAGGCTACTGGGCTAGATGGACCTTTGGTCTGACCCAGTACGGCCATTCTTATGTTAAGGAACTTTCAATAAGCCTCGCCCCATGTTTAAATTACCTTGCTCCCCCCCTTTGGTGTTGCACGTACACAGTGTGCATCAGGTGGGGAGGTAAAGAACCAGTACTCATCGTGGATGCGCACTGTGGCTACCTTGCCCTGGGAGGCGTGGAGTTTCCCTTTGGCCCCGTCCTCCAACTATGCACCTCACACTCGGAAGCGCCTTCATAGTGACGCAAGCTTGAGTGGGGGCATGCACAGTCAGGATCCAGCCTACCAGGGTGAGCACTTGGGCTGCTGGAAAAGCAGGAGATATATATGGGAGGGCTGAGGGGAGGAGAGCCTGCTGGGAGGAGTAATAGGGCTGGGGGGTTGGAGGGAAGGGGCAATGGGGTATGGGGGACTGGCATCTGGCATTTCTAGAAACTTCTCAAGTCTTCCAGTATATTCTCAAATGTTCTCTGTGACAGATGGTGTAACGGACACCTCTCCTTTTTATAATAATTAAAATGTTAATCACATCTCAGATATTAGAATAACTAAAACACTGATCCCAACAAAGTGTTGTGTTCAAGCTGATAAGGAAAATTATGTACCTAGAGCCTGGAAAAAATGAAGGCAAGACTATTCTATGAAGTCCACTAGACTGCTGGGCCAGCTTAATTTCCCTGTTCACAGTTTAGCTTGTGGACTAGTCAAGTACTTGTATAAATTTAAATATATGAGCAATCCCACTGACATCTATGGATCTGCTCACATGCCCCAAAATTATCATGTGCTTAAATGCTTTGCTGGATTAGGCTTTGGGTACTATAGTAGTTATTGAAAAACATTAGATATCCCCAGTGAAACATCTACATAGATGTTCTTCATGCTCATAATGCATTATCTTCACGTGTTGAAACTTTTTCTCAAGCACAAGTTCCCGTCAAACAAGGGAAAGCTCACACTTTTCATAGAAAATACATACCTCAAATGTAAAACATATAATGCTCTGAACATCGGACCATTTTTCTAGTGACCGTTTAGATTTTTTTCCCCTTTTTATTTCCCCTTTTCTCTATTTCCCTCCCAATTTCAGTCAGAAACAGTGTAACCAATCGATATGTAACTGGTCAGGTGATTTTATTTTATGGGTTTTTAAACTAAAGAGAACTTCATTACAGAAAATGGTATTGTAAGGAAACATATTTGACAGCTGAAATCCACATAGTTTAGGACATTCAAAAGTGATGGTACTCACAACAACAAAAACTCACCCAATGCTGCGCACGCACATACAAATCAGCACAAAGATGAACTACATATTCAGTAGTTCAAAATGCTAGGTTTTTGCCCTGTCATGGGATTCTGACTTTTTAAAACATCGATAAGGATGGAGACAAAAATCAGAACTGCAGCCTTGAGATTTACAAGATCTTTTTCCAGGAATCCCCTACCACAAATTGCTATAAATTGGCCAGATAAATTTTTCTCTTTCATATGAAACAGGACTTCAAATGGATTGGTGTGGGGTTGGGGGGGGGGGGGGGGGGGGGAAGAAGAGTGTCCCCCAACTACTGTTTATCTAGAAAGTGTCCACAGGCCCTGTTGAATGCTGGAATGAATCACAGAATTTCCCTCTTCCCAAGATTCCCAGAATAAACCATGGAATCAGATGATGAAATCTGAAAAATGTTAATAGAAGATGCTATTGGGATCCAGTCTTATGTAAGGGCCTCTGAACCCCTTCAATATGGTAAATCAAATCTCTTTGAAGTTAGCCAATGTTCCTCTGGTGGAAGAATCCACATTTTTGTCTATTACTTTGTGGTAGTGGTAGTAGTAACTTTTCAATGTCACTAGATCCTAACATATATAAGTATCAATAAAACATAAATATTAAACAAATATTTAATTAACAGAGCTGGAACCAATATATCCAACAGTACAGGCGTATTAATGCCACAGTTAATGTAAAATATGTCTGTAAACCATAGCTGCTACAACATGAAAAGTGAAAGGGGACAAGAAAAAAACCCCACATGCTGTGGGAACTGAGCACCACAAATAATGAGTATCTTAGAAAATTCTGTTCTTTATGTTACACCATTTGGATTAATTAATATGCAGTTCTATGGAGTTGTAAAGTTCTCTATGGCTTTAATCCTACACTGAGATCCACTAGAGCAGATCCCCACAGAGCACCGCCCCCCTTGATAGCATAGAATTTCTACATTAGTACTTACTGTAGATTCTTTGGGTGAAATCCTGGCACCACTAAGTCAATGACAAAAATCCCATTGACTTCAGTGAGACCAGTATTTTACCCTTAGTTCAGAGCCTTAGGGAAAGGCTTACCTTAGTTTTCAGCTTGACAGCCCATTAGATTTGGATAAATGCACTGTAGTGTATTTATAGAAGTAAATTTCCAGTATGGTGTCCTTTTATACAGTAAGGTGGTATTTTACTCTGTTATTCATGTAACGCAGTCAGTTCAAATTTGTTTAAAAAGAGCAATGCATTATTTCTAGCTAGATGAAATCAGGACTTTTTTAGAACATTCAGAGACTCCAAGGAAACAGCTGAGTCTCTCAGATATAGCACAGGTAACTTGTGAATAAAACAGGCAGCTATTGCTAAAACAATAATTAATTAATTAACCAAGCACGGGCTTGATCCAAAATCCATTAAAACTCCCCGTGGACTTAAATAGTTTTGGATTACACCCAGGCTGTGTCTTGACTGGCCAGTTTTTCCAGAAAATCAGCCACTTTTCCGGAAAAACTTGCCAGCTGTCTACACTGGCCGCTTGAATTTCCACAAAAGCACTGACTTCCTACTGTAAGAAATCATTGCTTTTTGCAGAAATACTATGCTGCTCCCGTTTGGGCAAAAGTCCCTTTACACTGGTCCTTTTGCGCAAGACAGCTGAGATTTGTTTTGCGCAAAAAAGCCCCGATGGCAAAAATGCCCCGATCGCAAAAATGGCAATCGGGGCTTTTTTGCGCAAAAGTGTATCTAGATTGGCCACGGACGCTTTTCCACAAAAAGTGCTTTTGCGGAAAAGCTTCCATGCCAATCTAGACGCTCTTTTCCGAAAATGCTTTTAACGGAAAAGTTTTCCGTTAAAAGCATTTCCGGAAAATCATGCCAGTCTAGATGTAGCCCCATAATATTAATAGACTGTGTTCAGGGTAACAGTCTGTATTTGGGGGCAAAGTTTTCATATGATTAACAACAGTGAAATGTCAGACTGTCTATTAAATTTGTAATGATTGGTTTAATCACACCTTTCTTTTTAAATGTGATGGGCATGATTTGAATAAGTTAAAAAGATTACACACCACTTTTTACCCTAATATTGGCTTCTTTCATCAGCCATGATTTGTGAATACAGTAAGGTGAACTTTTCTACCATGAAAGTGTGATTTGCAGAATTTTTTTTTCCAAACTACAATGGGACTCCCATGTGAATTTCAAAATTAGGGTTGCTAGCTAGTACTGCTGTCTGAGTCAAATTCAAAGTTGGAATTGTCACACATAGTTTAAACCTTTGTTTCTAAGGTTTCCACCCATGTGTGGAATATTTTTTTGTGTGTGCTGAGGCATGTGTAAGTCACAGGTCATGTTCAGGGACCCCTTTATCCTGCCTCTCCCAGGGTGAGGGGAACTTGGGCCTGCCACCCTGCCACCCCAGGCCAGTGCCCTATCCCTTAGTCCACACCAAAACCTGCCCCAACACCTCACCTTCAGGGGACCCTTTATCCTGCCTTTCCCAGGGTGGGTGGGACTTAAATCTGCCACCCTACCATCCCCAGGTTAGTACCCTAGCCCATGCCAGAACCCACTGTAACTACCACTGGGTGGATTTGAACCTGGGACCTCTGGAGCTGAGTATAGGAGCCGCTACCCTCTGAGCTAAAAGCCAGTTAGCTCCCAGCCCCTGCTGTAGAGGTCTCTTGATCTTAACTGTTGCTGTGGTCTAGGTACTACTTGCATTGCTCAATACCCACACTAGGTGTGTGGTTTACACCACCTCAACTTCTGGGTGCCTTGGAAGCCAAAGATCAAGGATTTGACCCCTGCCCTCAACCACTGTGGACCTGGCAACCTTGAGACATTGGGGGGAGGGCAGAATGTAAGGAGGTTTTCAGGTTCCTCCAGTGGCACAGCAGATAAGTTACCTACCTTAGGAACCAGAGGTCACACATTTGAGCTCCAACCTCAACCAATGGTGGACCTGGCAACCTTGGGACAGAGAATGGATAATGGGGGGCCCAGAATGTAGTTGGATAAGGTATTCCTCACTTCTTGTCTTAGCCTATTGTGTAAAACTGCTGTGTGCTATCAAATGTTTGCATTGTTCCACCTCAGTGGTGGATGAAATGATCCTTGTATGTCATGATTGTAAAACACTTTGGAATACATATCTACAGTTAAAAGATGGAAAACATTACATCAATGGGTTATATCATTATCCAGATGATCTAAAAATGAGATTCTGATCAACAAGTAATGGCAATAGTTAAACTAACACATCTTATAGTCTATCTCTTCAGAATCCAGCCATATTGGCTGTGTGAGATTCAAACTACTTGATACAACTCAGTAAATTATGGATGAGATTTTCAAGAGCACTCAATGTTTGCCTAATTCTACTTCTATTGAAGTCAATGGGAATTTTGCAATTGACATCAGAGGAAGCAGAGTTAGGCCAGTGCTCAGTGCTTTTCAAAATCCTACCTTTCATCATCATTTCTTTTTATTTCAAAGTCTTCATGATGCTGTTGAGAAAAATAAAAAAAGATGAAGATTCCATTTTAGTACAATGTGGTACAGAAATTTCATTTTTTGTTCATCCTTTTATAAACAATTATATAAACAATGGTTTCATCTGTGGTACAATCTCCCCTTTACTCTAAAGGACCTCCAGATCCTATTCAAATGCAACATTGAAAATCTCCAGAGAAGTTTTTAAATTCTTCAGTGGAAAGACAGATCCATCTTTTGCCCTCCCCCACAAAAATACTTAAACTGCACCCTGTAGAACCATCTTCATATTTAACATGGATTTTGTGTATCAGATTTAGGAAACTACAACTGGAATCTCTCAAATCCAGGACTCTCTGGTCTGGCAACATCTGTGGTCTGGAACAGCCATGGATGTTACAGGTCCAAAGAGATCCGGAGGCTGGGAGTGGGAGCCAGCTAGGAGAATGCAGGGGCTGGGGAGTCCTGGCTGAGCCAACAGCAGCTGAGCTAGGGAACCCCCAGAAGGGTCAGGCAGCAGCAGGGGAGCCGCCAGTGTCAGCAGGGCTGGGCAGCCAGGAAGCCCTTGTGGCAGTGGGGCCTGCTGGTATTAGCAGCTAGCTGGTCCCAGACAGGAAACCTGGGAAACCCCAGGCAGCCGTGGGACTAGGCAGTGGCCAAGGAGCCCTGGCTCTGGCTGGGAAATGCCCGTTAGCAATGGGGCCCCAGCAGGGAATCCCCTAGTGGAAGAGGGGCCAGGGTGGATGGGAGGATGGGGGACGGAAGCAGGGTAGGCAGCAGGGGGAAGCCCTAGCTGGCCAACGTTGGGGGGCAGTGACAGGGCAGGGAGCCTGAGTGGAGCAGCCAGCATGGGAGAAATGACCTCCACTGGTCCACCAAATTCCCTGGTCTGGGACTGCTCAGGTCTCAGGGGTTCCAGACCAGAGAGGTCCAACCTGTAGCCACAGAGAAAAAACACACTCGAGTAATGGTGCAGATTCTGGCCCTAAAACTGTCACATCTTTAGAACTGAATATCTGATGGTTTTAATTTGTATCACACCCCGTACATTGCTTGCACTTCAGAATCAATTATTTCTCTTCTTCAAACATCACAACTTTAACCTTGTTTTCATGGGGCGTTCAGTATTTTCAGAATGTCCATTGTTTACTATATTAAATCAGAGTAGGAATCTCTCTGTCAATAAGGATCCTAGCTGCAAAATTAAATGCCATCACATCGTCTCTCTCTCACCTCATCATTTTTTTCAAAATATTAGAGATATTTTGTTCATTATTTTGTGTCTCCACTATGTATCATAATTAGCTAAGAGAGACACTGAATTGAGAACAGCAGGCATTGCAATTTATGTACTTCAAGAGTTAATTTCTTAATGTTAGTTGTGGCATTACATAGTTACAGTAAATCAACAAACATAGTAATCATGGCAGACCCATATTTTACAATAAACTCAGCATGGATGGACCCCTGCCTGCCACTACATTGCATCTAGGCCTTACAAATATTTACAGGGAAGACAGAATTGACAGTCTCCTTTCTGCTGAACTCTGCAGGATTTAAAAGGTCCCATCATCATGTTTGAGTTTTCAGATTAAATAGTGTCAATGAATAAACGTATAGGGCCAAATCCTACTAAAATCAATAAGAGTTTTACCACTGATTTCAACAGGACTGGGGTGTAGCCAATAATCTAATGTTAACTTTGAATATGATGGTAGTTGGTGGTAGATGTGCAGTATGTGGCACAAGTTCCTAGTTTCAAAAGGGTGGGAAAAGGGAACTCCCATGGCATTTGGTGAATACAATGCATAAAAGGCTCAATTTTTGTCTCCATTTGACATCTATAGTGGCTGCGCCTGAGCACTTGAGTAGAAACCTGAGCCTGCAGCATGTAAGTAATACAATTACATGAACCTTAATAGGACATCCATTCCTTCCACCTGCACTGAAGCAGGAGGTATATATGGGAGAGTGTTGCCTACACAACTCATTTTTCACATTCCACTTGTATTCATGGTGAGAAAAGAGATGTATTAAGTACATTTCAATATGGTTAAACAAATCACAAATCTTCTTCCCAGATCATTTTTTGAGGGACACACAAGTGGGTGGCTAGGAAAAATACGTAATCTCCCAACCTCTGTGAGGCTGTGTCCAGACTCAGGGGTTTTTTCGAAAAAGGTAGCCTTTTTTCGAAAAAACTTCCCCTGAGTCCAGACTCAAGCCGCGTTCTTTCGAAATTAATTCGAAAGAACGCGGCTTTTCTTTCGATGGCGGTAAACCTCAATTTACGAGGAAGAACGCCTTCTTTCGAAAGTTCCTCTTTCGAAAGAAGGCGTTCTTCAATGTAAATAGGGCTTCTTCGAAAGAGAGCATCCAGACTCACTGGATGCTTTCTTTCGAAAAAGCAAGCCGCTTTTTCAAAATTTCTCCGTGCAGTCCAGACGCTCTCTTTCGAAAGAGGCTCTTTCGAAAGAGTCTTGCAGTC
The DNA here is from genome assembly GCF_049634645.1 of Pelodiscus sinensis. Classification (NCBI taxonomy): domain Eukaryota; kingdom Metazoa; phylum Chordata; order Testudines; family Trionychidae; genus Pelodiscus; species Pelodiscus sinensis. The sequence continues at coordinate 167,455,107 of NC_134712.1, forward strand.
TAGACATAGCCTGAGGGACTTGCCCAATGCAGTGAATACCTAAAATAATAAGCAGCCCTGCTCCACAAAGTCTGAGGCTGGGTCCCTCCCCTGGGGTATCCACCAGCCCTGCCCTGGGTGCTCCCTTCCTGGTGCTTTTCTGGACCCCTCTTGCTGTCTCAGATTTATTTAAAATATCCTGGGGATCCACAGCATCACCACTAGCAGTGCAGCAGGGCTAGAATGACTTTCTGCCACCAGCTCTGCATGGCTTCTAGTGTGTCCTTGTGTCCCTGCAAGAAAGGAGAAGGGAGTGTTTCCAGATGCTGCCTCCCACTGCAAGTGCCCCAGTGGACAACTGGAAACTGCAGTGGTGTTGCCTGCAGGCAGCTGCTCATGGAAACCTGTCTGCCTGCCTCCCATCTGGATGCTGCAGGTGAAGTGCCCCACACCTCCTCCCCCCATCCTTTCCCTCTGTAATGGGTCTAGGACAGCAACATAGCCTCCCGCTGACCCAGAAGAAGAAGGGCCCTCTAAGACCCGTTGGTGGGTGGGTCCAGCCTCACTTAGCCCTGCCCACAGGAAGCTGTTGGGTGGGACTAGGAGTATAAAATCTGAGAGCTCAGTCAGCGCCCAGCAGCCAAACAGTCCAGATGCTTGGTCCCAGCTCTTGCAGTGAAGGGCTCAGACACACTGCACCCAATAGAAGGACTGGGTTGAGCCACCAGGACCCCTGCTGGCCCCCGATGCCTGGCCTGCTGAGATTGCTGCCATGGCCTGGAGACACACTGAGTCCTTCGGTACTCCCACCAGGCCCCGAATACTGGACCGGTCCACCTGGGCCCCTGCCTGAGCTGGAATCTATGGACACCCTGCTAGCCCCTCTGTCGCCAGCTGCCCCTGAGGAGCAGCACCTGAGCCTGGTAGACCCCCCAGGGGGAACTGGGAAGCAGCCCAGTGACAGCCAACCCCGGGTGGCTGAGGAGATGAAGGTTGGATGGACACTGCTTGGATCTGCACTGATCCACAAACCTAGCAGCCCGGATCCCTGCCAACCCTGTAGCTGCAGTGCTGCCACTGTCAGGGCACTGAGCCGGGATGCAGTGGAGTGGGTGGGCCTGTGTCTTCCCCCCCCCCCCCCCACCACCTCTTTGCATGGGTGGCATGTTCCCCCTGTGAGGCAAAAAAAAAAACAAACCCTGTGCTTGTTTGCTCTCCGCCAGTGCTGAGACCCAACCTCGGCTTGGCTGGGACCCAGCCGAAGCTCTAAACTATTGAGCTGCTTGTGTAAAACACTTGTCCATCAGCCCTGCCGTGACCCAGGGCTGGGCCTTATAAACAAGTTACTGTGCAAACTTGTTGGCAACTGTGGCACTGCAAGTGCCCTCTGGTGGGGCACTCTAGGGAGTCAGTGTGGCTTCCCGCTGCCATTGGACCCTTTACAGCCTCTTTGCACATCTCAGTCCTTCAGAGACCCTGAACTTCTTCTTCCCCCCAAATTTCCCTGCATCTCTTTCAAGCCCCCAGACTTCCTAAATCCTTCCCCCAAACTCCTGTTACCAAACTCCATCCCAGAGCCTGTACCCCAGACCCCCACTCTCACATAAACTCCCTTCCCAGAGTCTACATTCCCATCTCCACCCAAACGCCATCCCAGATCCTGCGCCCTAACTCCTGCCCCAGTTCAGAACCTGTACCTAGCATACAAATTCCCTCCCAGAACCTGCATCCTCCCTCATCCAAACTTCATCCCAAAGCCTTAGAAGGGAGTTGGAGGGGTGGGGGGGGGGGGGGGGGAGTAAATGATACAGGCACCAGGCATTCTGGATACTCCCAAAATTTCTGCAAACCTACCAGCCCTAACTAAAATGGCTCTGACTAAGCGAAAGCAAGTGTCTTTTACTAAAGCAATTTCAAAAGACTCATTAAGTCACATCAGGAGGGGAATGAGTAACACAGCCAGCTATGCCTTTGCTAACAGAATAATTCTGGAAATAAGTCACCTTTAAGAACTGCTTACATAGAGTAAGTTATACAAAATTAAAAATATTTTAAATGGTAGCATCCCTGATTTCTGCCACCTGAAATGTTACACTGACCTATCATTTATTAAGGCAGAATAAAGGAATTTAAGAGATTAACATTTGGCACTGGCAGTCCTTAGAATTTTGCACAAAACAAAACTGAGGAAGAATGGTAAGAGCAAGTTCTGATGTTACACCTGCATTTCTGTTAGCTGTCATTCTTTACATAGCTCACAATTAGGCTAGGTGCTCTAGAGACACTTGTTAAGATAGATCCCTGTGACAAAATTTAACACTGACACTGAACAGACAAAGATGCAGAGAAAGGATATAACACATGTACATGTTTGTATAATCCTTAGCCCATTTCCCCTATTTTAGTCTCATCCAATCTTTCAAATCAGCCTAATCTTGATAGTTAGTCCCACTTTTTCTCCATCTTATGCCAGGCCAGCACCTGTTAAACACATAACTAATATGCTGTAATAAAACAATAGACGACTTTATTCCTTTAAAAAAAATCAACCTTCATACTTTCCAATTTTAGTTAAGGCACCCCTCCCCATGACTCACACTCCCGGCCTTTCTAATCACTCCTCCATTCACATAGCAAGTCTATCTCTATGCTGTCCTCTTCCCATTCCCTTTCAGTCAATTACTACCTTCCCTGTGCACACTTCTCCACCCCCCCCCCCCCCCAACTAAGCAGTACATGCTAGTAATCTGTTTGTTCCCTTTCAGTATCATGACATATTCCTATAAAATTATGCATAGATTAGAATTGCAATTGCAAATAACATTGGGTGGAGAAAGCTAAGTACGTTTCTTAGAAAATTACCCCCAAGAAAGTGGAAATTGGTAGAGTGTCAGAATAAAAGTGGCTTAGTGCTGTTGAAAGCAGCAATTATATCTGTAAAAAAAAAATCAACTGAAAATAATTCAATGTTTTTCTGCATAGCCTGAAACTTTCAACATTGCTCCTTACCTTCAAAGTAAAGTCAACATAAAGAGTGATACTATACTTGGAAAAATGAAGGACCTGGTCCTGAAACACTTTTGCAACTGCATAAATAACTATGCAAAAGCCACGGCAGTGAAGAATCAAGCCATCAATCCTTACTCATGCAAACTCTTACTGAAATAGATTAAAGTTTTCTGATGAAGGACTGAATAATGACTGTTACTTTCAGTATACAATGGTCACTCTTATAAACTCCCCAGTTCCCTTAGATACCATGGTAAGGGATCACATTAGAAGACAGATAAAATACAGAGAGTTACCTAAGTGTTGGCAAATACTTGAGTCTTATCTATTCATGTAAGCAAAAGTGGAAAAGTTTTGAGGTCAACCACTGGAGCAAAAACAGAGTATCTAACAAGCGCATTTGAAAACCACTGATACAATGCCATAATATTCTCTTTCCTATTACACATAAAAACTAATGAAATGCTACCTTTAACATTGCTTATGCAGCCTTCCATAGGAATCCTATTTCATTCAGCTCACTCAAGCAACTGTGCTCCCACGATCAACAATTCAATATTTTGTTTTCTCTTCATTGTTCAACATGGGGCCACATATCTGGTTTGTTGCCCACTGTCCAAATGCTGCTCTAAAACCATGGGCTTTTCCAAGGGGCTCAACACTAGTATCTGAGCACTTCATAAATATTAATAAATTAATATTCACATCGTCCCTGTAAGACAAGGGTGTATTCTTATTCAAATTTTACAGATTTGGAGCTGAGGCAGTTAAGAGGAGAAGAGTCAGAGAAGCAGAGGAGTTAAGGCTGGGTGCCCAACTTGAGATGCCTAGGACTTGATTTTATACTGTACTTCGCAATACATATGTTCAAAGCAAAGTTGCTACTCAGTCTGCCAGTTGCAATGTGCCCTGCAGCTAATAATCAGAGAACTCCAGTTCCTGAGTTCCTCAGAGATGTCTCACTATAGTGCCCAGTCCCTCTCTCTGGACATTCACAGAAATTGCTAAATTTGCTGCCTCCAGAGAGAGGGCATACACCAGCCTGCTAGGTTAGCGGAGGATTCACTCTTTCCTTGAATAGAATAGTACTTACTACACTTCTGCAAATCAGGCCTCATATCATGCACTTAGAAAATGAGGCACACCCAATTAATGATCACCTGTGAAAAGTATGATTTAAGTGACTTGCCCAGAATCCCATAAGAATTATGTGGCACAGACAGATGGAATCTAGTTCCCCAGGGCAACCTTCAGTTGCTTTAACCATGAAACTCTTCTTTCTCTTCCTGCAATGCATGTCCTCATTCAGTATACACACTTCAAATTCTATGACAAATTGGAGCAGGGATCCTACAGACAACAGTATCCTTAACTACACAACCTTGATTCATCCCCAAAGGAATAAAACAGGATTCAGGTGGGAAAAAATGTGAACCTGTATTAAAAGAATATATCAGAAGGCTCATTCAGAAAATGGTTATAGAAACAGTGGGCTGGAGTGTCAATCTTGAGATGGAGCAGGTTCAGAGTGGATGGAATCTTCAGGGAATTTAGCTACTAAATCTAAGAGGTCTCTACTGAGCATGCGCAAAACCCATTTTTCAAAGGCTTATAATTTGTCCAAATTTTGGTGGATTGTGACAAGCTAAAGATACATCCCTGACAAAAGGAGACCATTCTTCCAATTATGAAGTTCCTACTCCAAAGAATGGGGATGTTAAAAAGTCACCAGAATTTTTTAATATGGGCAAAACAATCTATTTTCCTTCTATCTTTTGGTTTTGAAATTTTCCAAAATAATTCAATTTGGGGCAGATACTTTGCCAAATTTTAACGGCCTGCACTGATGTATTACATGCCAAGTTATATGGAACTGAAAACAAGATCTTATAATGGGAAATATCAGGCAACCTGAATACTAGGTGGTGCTAGATGCCTGTAATTTTCTTCCAGGCTGCAGAGAACATGAGCACTGTGAAGGCAGTGTACTCAAAATGCCAAAGAGATTTTCATAGCACTCTGTAGAAACCCTTAAGCCTCATATAAGCAGAAGCACTCAATAGTTCCAGAGGGAGCCATGCCTGTTGGAAAGAGGTTTATCATAACAGAGAAAGAAGGATATGTAGGGAGCTTTTAAAAGTTTCAAAAACATGCAACCCTAAAAAATTAGATACTTCAATACTTTTTCTAACTTTTTCTAACTTGTGTCTGAATTTTAAAATATTAACATTCTCAAAGGGGTAACCATGTTAAGTTGTAACTTCAAAACCAATGAGTAGTCTTGTGGCACCTTAGGGTATGTCTACACTTGCACCCTAGTTCAAATTAGGGATGCAAATATAGGCAGTCGAAATCAATGAAGCGGGGATTTAAATATCCTGTGCTTCATTAGCATGATCTCGCTGGCACGTTACTCCAAGCAACAGCTGTTTCGAAACGCTGACATAGCCTCTGGGTATGTCTACATTCGCGGCTTCTTGCACGAGTAATATGCAAATGAGGCTAAGCGTGGAATATCGCTGAGCCTCATTTGCATACCTGATGAGCCACCATTTTTTTCAGAAGAGGCTCTTGCGCAAGAAGGAGCATCTACACTGCCCCTTCTTGTGTAAGACAAACCCTCTTGCGCAATGCCGTTACACCTATTACTTTTCAGGAAGAACGGCATTGCGCAAGAGGGTTTTTCTTGCGCAAGAAGGGGCAGTGTAGATGCTCCTTCTTGCACAAGAGCCTCTTCTGAAAAAAATGGCGGCTCATCAGGTATGCAAATGAGGCTCAGCGATATTCCACGCTTAGCCTCATTTGTATATTACTCGCGCAAGAAGCCGCGAGTGTAGACATAGCCCAAGGCTGCGTCTAGACTGGCAGGTTTTTCTGCAAAAGCAGCTGCTTTTGCGGAAAAACTTGCCAGCTGTCTACACTGGCCGCTTGAATTTCTGCAAGAACACCGATGATCTCATGTAAGATTGTCAGTGTTCTTGCAGAAATACTATGCTGCTCCCGTTCGGGCAAAAGCCCTCTTACGCAAATGCTGTTGTGCAAGAGGGCCAGTGTAGACAACGCAGTATTGTTTTGCGCAAAAATGTCCCGATCGCAAAAATGGCGATTGGGGCTTTCTTGTGCAAAACCGCGTCTAGATTGGCACGGAAGCTTTTCCACAAAAAGTGCTTTTGCGGAAAAGTGTCCATGCCAATCTAGACGCTCTTTTCCGCAAATGCTTTTAACGGAAAAACTTTTCCGTTAAAAGCATTTGCGGAAAATCATGCCAGTCTAGATGTAGCCTTAGAGCTTAACAAAAATATATAGCATCATGAGCTTTTGAGGGTAAAACACACTTCTTCAGATGAGCTGGAGTGGAAACAACAGAAGGCTAGTTATTTATAACATAAAAAAGTGCCTGTCAATTGTAGGACCAGTGCTAATGAGGCTAATTAAGTGGGCTGGAAGTGTCCCATTCTTAGCTTTTGATGTAAAAATGCAGTGTTAAAGGCAGGGGAGAAAATCTGAACATTAACAGAATAATGCACTTGTAACATAGACTTTCATCTATTCTCTTAGTCTTTGTCTACACAGCAGCATTATTTTGGAGTAACTGACGTTATTCTGAAACAACAAAGTGGGTTTACACAGCAAGCCTGTTATTTTGAAATAATTTCGAAATAGTGGGCTTCTTACTCTGACTCTTGTACCCCTCATTTTGAGTGAAAGAAGAGTGTTCTTCAACTTCCTGCTGTGTAGACAGAGCCAAAATCTAAATTAAGCTATTTCAACTTTAGCTACACAATTGACGTAGCTCAAGTTGCGGAGCTTAATTCTACTTTCGCCCTACTGTGTAGACGTGCCCTTAGGGAACAACACTGAAGTCTGAGGGTTAAAAAAATGTAACCAATTACATCATTGGAATCTCAGTAGGCAGCTCAAAAACATACTAGTTTTACAATCCAAATGCATTTGATTGAGAATTATCAAACTGTTAAATTTAATGAATGGGTATAGCACTTCACGCACTTCTTCCTTCTTGCTGGGCTGTTTGTGGGTCATATCCTCCAGTCCATAATAAATTAGTCCTCTGGGCTTCTTGCCTGAGGGCTTGTCTACACAGAGGGGCAATGCATATGACAGGGGTGTGATTTTTTGGAACACAGTAACTGGTCCATGTAGATCCTGTTGGTGCTTACTAAAGTGCCTTCTAATGTTAAAATGAACTAGGGAAATCACACTCCTGTAATGAGCATTGACTGACTTATGTAGACAAGCCATAAGTAAGGACTGCAGAATTTGACCCTGTTAGTGTAAAGATTAGTATTGGTCATGTTTACACCAGTGTAACTCAATTAACTTCAATGGAGTTACTCCTTATTTACATCAGCAAAACTGGGATCAGAAACAGACCCTTAAAATATACTTCCATCATATACTTTATAAAAAAAACTGTCCTTCATTTTTCCTTTTCTCTTGGAAAATGAAAAACAAAACAAAACCTGTCTTTTGTTTTATTAACTCCCAAAGTAAAAATCTAGGTACATAGTCTAATAAACTTCCAGTAATTTCTGTAGTGAAGGACGTCATGGTGTATAGTAAATCAACAAATTCTCTCAACGCACTCAGTGCACTTCTTAATTTAATAGAAGAGATCATGTGGCTCCATAAAAAGAGAAAGAAATGCTACAGTGGCCTTTTATGAAAGAGTCAAAGTATGCCTCATAATACAATCTATAGCTGGATATAACATTTTAAATAAATAAAAGATTATTTAAAGATTTAGAAAACACTTGATTACAGAGTGTAAAAGCTGAGATCGAATATGGTATCAGATCCTGAACAGAAGAGAACAAAGGTTTTCAGCAGATTCATAGTGCTTATTCTCACTGTTAGTTGAAGTGTCTTATAAAGCAATAATTCCCTAATTCTGCAACTACCTTTTCTCAGAATCCATTGTGAGTTTAATAGTAAGCTGGGAGAAATGATTGCAGGGATGACCTTTGAATCTTTTAATTTTCGTATTTGTGCACTTAAAATCTAGATGTTATATTTTTGGAACATCAAAAATAAATTATCCCAAACTCTATGCCGAATTGCACTAGGTTTGAAGACCACATTGTGCACCCAGTTGTGTGTGTGCATATTCGACTGAGGCAAATTTGGCTCCCAGGCCTCAGTCACGCACTGTATGGCTTTACTCATGTGAGAAATCCCCTGATGCCATTGCAATTGTTTGTGGGACTAGGGTGTGTCTACACTGCACCGTTTTTCTGGAATAACGGCTGTTATTCCGGAAAAACAATACTAGTGTCCACACTGCAACTGTGTTATTTTGACAAAGTCGAAAGAACGGATGGCTGTTTCCGACGGCAGTAAACCTCATTCCATGAGGATTAAGCCCTTTTCCGAAAAAGCTTTTTTGGAAGAGGGGGGCTGTGTCTACAGTGGCCCCTATTCCGTAATAGGGATGCAAATGTAGCACTTTGCAATAGGCAAATCCGTGGGGGATTTAAATATCCTCTGCGGCATTTGCATTAACATGGCTGCCGCTTTTTTCCGGCTTGTAGATAAGCCGGAGAAAAGCGCCAGTCTGGACGCGATCCTCCAGAAAATAAGCTCTTTTCCGGAGGATCAAGTAGGAATAAGAGATCCTCCGGAAAAGAGCTTATTTTCCGGAGGATCGCGTCCAGACTGGCGCTTTTCTCCGGCTTATCTACAAGCCGGAAAAAAGCGGCAGCCATGTTAATGCAAATGCCGCGGGGGATATTTAAATCCCCCGCGGATTTGCCTATTGCAAAGTGCTACATTTGCATCCCTATTATGGAATAGGGGCCAATGTAGACACAGCTGGGGTGTGTAGACGGTCCACTGCTGCTATGTCAAAACAGCTCTTCACCATGGCCATTCTAAAGTTATTCCTTCCCAGCGCCTCCTGAGGCTCTAAGTTGAGAGCACATCCACATTAGGGAAGCCTGCCTCGGTCTAATTTTGAAGCTTCCCAGCAGTGTGGATGCTTTATTTTAATATAAGTTTTTCCAGAAGATATCTTCCAGAAAAGCTTATTCTGAAAGAAGCTTTCAATGTAGACGTATCCTTACACACATGAATAAGTATGTGCAGGATCATCGCCTAAATAAGTAGCATCACAGAAAGCAACAGCCAACTTACTGATTAGAAAACAGAATATACTGCTTATGAACTCATTCTAAAGTATATTTCTTTGTGCACAGTGAAATGTTTGCAGGGTTGAGCAATGTTCAAAGGTTTCAGATCCAGGCTGAAGATCTAAAATCAGCACTGCTGATATTTTTTGTGCACAAAGAAATTCTTGCTTTTTTTGGTAGGTGTATGGGGCAGGTAAATCCTGCATTCAACCCTGGTGGAAAAAACCCTGTTACCTTTTTTCATGTGTGACCTTGGGCATTATACCCCACAAACCATCATTTCTGCCTACCATTCAACCAGCATCTTGTCAAATCTGGCTGCAAGATTAAGTTTCCTGATTCTGAATTCAATATTGCAACCCTAAGGATATAAGAACCAAGCTGGAACATTCTGTTTTTTTAAAAAATGGATAAAATTGTTTCAGCTCTGAGACCACAGTTTGCCCTGACTATAATGATAAATCATCATGAACGACACTAAGTGAAATGAGTTTGATGTTCTCTGCTTTAGTCATCTATGTTAGAAGCCATTTTTACATTTGCCACAACTTTCAACCTTTACTCCAAAGAACTGAAGGAGTCTTGTTTGCAGGCATTATTTCTGCTTTGTATAATCCACCTGAAGAATGTGAAGCATGTTTTGTGTGTAGAGCAGGATGGACGTACCATGGAGAAGGTAAAACATTTTGCAGTACTTGTGTTTCCCCTACAGCAGCTTAATATTCAAGTACTAACCACGCCTCTTTTTGAGAGGGTTTCCTTTAAGTACAAAAAACATTTGAAATGTGTAATCCAAAATGTATTTGATGGAAGCAGTGAATGAAATAGTATGTGGTTGGTTTTTAATTTTTTTTCCCCATCTTTTGTTTAAGGACTTGTCTCTTTTTGGAATACCACTTGCTGGTGTGATCTATTCCTGCAGTTACAAGTGGACAGTATTGGGTAGGTAGTACAAGTGCCATCAACAGGACCAATCACATGATTCAAATTATACAAATTTGCCAGATCAAGACTTTTTACTTCCAAACTGACTGCAGATGGCTTTAGTGAAGCAAAAGAAAAGCTATCATTGATATTAACAGGAGCAGGACTTCATAGTAAATCCTCTCTCGCAGGAGCAACTCACATGAGTTTGCAGTACAGCAATGGGTCTGCTCATGTGAGTAAGGGTTTGCAATATATAGCTGTAAAGCCCCAACCCTGCAAACATGCACATGTTTCATGCTATGCCCAGGAGTAGTCCCAATGGAGTCAATGAGTTTACTCATGAGAGTAAAATTAAGACAGTGCCTAAGGGCTTGCAGGTTCAAGACTTAATTTAGGAAAGAAACTGTATAAAATACATGAATAGTGCCTATATCTTTAATAAGCAATTTCACATAAAGTTCATTGCACTAAGAAGATTCATGTATACCAATGGACTGAAAAAAGAGTGTTTTGAGGCATAAAGCTTTCCCTCCCCCTGCCACTGTCACTTTCAAAATAGCGAGGAATTTAGAACAGTCTCTTGATCTTCAAAATTTTCTTTTGATCTCACAGTTAGATAAAACTCTCCTATGCAACAGCATTACCAGTCAGAGTATCAGTAGCAAATATCAACAGCTAATCTCTCTCTTTTGAAGACACAGTCCTACATATCACAGAGGTTTCAAAGCCAGCGATAAAACAAAAAGCCTGAAGCTATAGTCCATTTACCTGTAACCCTGACATTCATAAAAAATAGAAATGTTCAAGAGCCTTAAATTACTTTCTTTAATCCTAATAGTCACCTCTAATTATACATCAGTTTGTACTGTAATTATTTAGCTGACATTTAAATCAGACTTCCCTTAATTTATGAACAATGACAATAGATAGCCAGGGCTTTCTTCTGCATACTGTTATTCTTGTGAGTACAACCACTGTTGCATAGAATTAGTTTAACAAATATGGATTACTCACATATGTAAGGATGTGGGTCCCAACACAGCAGCACATATAAACACATTTTTAACTTAAAGCATGTGTTGAATTCCCATTGACTTCAATGAGAGCTATGCTCATTCGTAAGCCAAATCAAAACCCCTCAGGGTATGTCTACACATAGGGTTGACAGATGTCCTGTATTCACTGAGACAATCTGGTATTCTCATCCCCCATCCAGTTAAAAAAAAAAAAAACAGAAAATACCGGACATGTAAAATGTCCAGTATTTCCTATTTCCCTCGGATGGAAGCTCGGTGGGGACAATTTTCCCCTGCCGCATCTGGCCATTTAAAGGCACAGCACTTTTTTTTCCCCCCCTCTCAACAACTTTGGTCTCCCCCCCCCCCACAGAACTTTTTCCCCGGTGTGTGTTTGGTTTTTTTGGGTGGGAGGGAGGGTGTTTGATATTTTTGGTTAAACCATCTGGCAATCCTATCCATACAGCAGCGTTATTTCAGAATAACGCCAGTTATTCCAAAACAACAAAGAGCATGTCTACACCAATGTTTCTCAACTAGTGGTACAAGTACCCTTAGGGGTACTCGAGAGAAGTGTGGGGGGAGGGGGTACGTCAACACAACTGAAATTTAGAGAACTGAATTTTTGTTTTAAGTTTTACAGTGCTGTATTTTTGTACTTTTTAATACCCAAAAATTTCATCACCCGCCTGGCTACAATTAAGTTGTTTAAACAAATGTGTTGCAATGGTAGAAAAAATTGTCTGAAAACTGTAGGTACTGGGGGTGTATGTGTATGTACACACACACACACACACACACACACACACAAATATAATTTTATTAAAAAAAAGGTTGAGAAACACTGGTCTCAAGCCTTTATTTCAAAATAACGTGGAGCTGGACGACTTCTTACTCCAATTCATGGTAACCCTTATTTTATGAGGAGTAAGGGAAGTCGAGGGAAGAGTGTTTTTCCTTCAACTTACTGCTGTGTAGACAGTGCCAAAAGCCGAATTAAGCTATTTCAACTTAAGCTATACAGTTGACATAGGTGAAGTTGTGTAGCTTAATTCAACTTTAGCCCTGCTGTGTAGATGTACCCTCAGAGTGAGACCCCCAGAACTGATAGGGAAAAACAGCTGTTGTAATTATAAAGTAATAAGTGTTACAAACAGGCACCAACTAGAGAAGTACTTTACCAGCACAAAGTTATTTACCATGCCCTTCTGTTGGTTTGGAAATGCTATAGACATTTGTCTTCAACTGTCTTATTTCCTTCAATTTGGGTTTCAGTCCAGATCAGAGGCAAAAAAATAAATGCCTTGTTATAGCTACAGGTCATTGAAAGATAAGAGGCTCAACACAGTCACTTACATGTACTATACATAGGAAAAGTGGCCCAGACTGGTATTTAGTTTATCAGGCTAGAATCAAGGAACCACAGCAAAGGTACTTGAATGTAAATGCATTGCCAGAAGATAAACATCTATACAACTGAAGGATTGTAGCACGCCCAGCAATTTAAAGGTCATATCCTGTGCATTATTTTTCTTTGCATTTAAAATAATGGTGAATGTGTGCACTTTAAATCACTGCTCTTTAAACATTTGACTTCCTACATGGGTTCAATCTCCAAGTAATAGGCTAGACACCACAACACAAGATGAAAAGTAGAGAAAAAGAAATGCACAATGAGAAAAAATTCTAAGAACAGCTCTAGAGAGCTGATATTAATTAAAAAGCTGATTTTGGTGTGAAAGTAGGAAAATTTTCAACATGAAAATTATAAAAATCCATCTTTTGTACTGTAAAAGGAAAAGTCAACAGTGAAACGCATTCTTTTGCTGGAATCCAGGACGTGGACCAAAGAATTTACATATATAAAATTAACTAGATCTGAACTCCTCTACAACAAATATTTATACTGTAAAATATTAGAGCCACATTCCGCCATCTCCTTACAATAATAATTCTTAAGGACACAATGTACTGGAGAGCATATAAAAGTGTGTGTTTCTGTGGAGATGTAATGCTTCATTATCACAGTACCGGGCTGTTAATAAATATTAAAAATATGTTTGTAGACATGATTCCTTCTGTTTACATTGTTTTCAGCATTACTGATTTAATGTCTGCATGTCCATAAGCGTCTTACTTGCTCTCTCTCCAACTACAGAACTCAGCTTCTGATAGCCATATAGGACAAGGAGGTCTCACTCCTGTAAGCAGACAGTAGGTCAAATAGTTTACTCATGCAAATAGTCCAATGGGACTAAATTTGCTCGAGGGAATAAGATTTAGTCCAAAATGTTAAAAAGAGGACTTAATTCCTAAAATGTATTTAATATAAGTTTATAATGCTTAAATGTATAAGATAACTTTATTAATCCAAATAAAATTGAGTCCTTCAGATTAGAAATTGGCATGTGCATTTCAACAGCAACAGCTTCTATGTAAGAGTGCTCAAGGAACTGTTTAAGGCATGTTCAAGACAAACTAAAAAAAACACATATCCTCTTCACTGGTTAAAAATTAGCCTGTGGGAACACTAAAACCAAACCTCACTAAGTTGGACACTTAGATCAATCTTGTAAAAAAGTGAGTCACTGAAAGGAGTGACTTCTTTTCCACGGTACCTATAAAGTAATTACAAACAAACTGAAAAGCCAAAGAAGACTCAGCTATGCTGTACAATGTACGAGATATTAACTTCATAAATTGGTCTTCTGAGCTAAAGTCTCCATGGAAAAAGAGCATATGTTTACTCTTGTATAATCAACATTTTGTTAGATTATGAGACCATATGGGAGGATATAACTGAAATATATAAACATGGTTGATGTAAGGCAACCCAAACCTACTAATAATATTGACAAGCTCTTGCCTATTTGAAGAAGGTTTTCACCTAATTTACTTCATCTGCTTTTATTACCATCTAATTTCATATCCCTCTGTTCTACTATCTTTCAAAAAAAGGGGGGGGGGGAATAGAAATGTGCAGCCAGCCTGGGCCCTCAGGCCTCTGGATCAAGATGGCAGGCTGGCCTTCGTTCCCCTGGGGACAGCAAAGCCAGAAGGGTGATTGGACACTGTGACCTGTCTGCATGAGATGAGACAAAAACAGGAGGGCTGTAATGCTGATGAACTAACCTGTCATTCACAGGCTCAGGTCTGCAACAACAACAAAAGGTGCTGTGAACGCACAATGTAGATAGATTTAGCATAACTAATTAAATGATGACACAGTTAGTAACCAGTTTCAGTTCTCTCAGAGTAAAGGGAGGGGGGACAAGGCTGGTTCAGAATATACTTAAATGAACATGTAAAAGCACATACTTTTAAATTGCTACTATGGTTCAGCATGTGAAGAAGATAGCTGTCAAAGATCAGGGTTTGATTCCTAGCACTCCAGTTATGAATCAAAATCACAATGAGCAATGAGCTTCTAGATCTTGACATACTAGGCAAGGAGGTTGTTCTTCAGAGTACCTGCCTGTTTAATTGCTTGCTTGGGGGAGGAAAAATCCAGAGGGAAGGAATATGAGCAATTTTAGGAGCCAGTACACCCAGCTACAGATAATGATTAGCACTGCAATATTATGCCTAAAATTGCCATTACCAGTGGGAGCCACAGTGGGCACTGGAGCTTGGAGATAGAAGAAATCAAGATAAATAAAGTGGGAATGCATTTAATAATAACTAGCACTCCTTGCAGTCCACAGACTTGTACTCGAAGTATAAATTAGTGTTTCTCATCTGTATTTGTGTAGAGATGTACACACAGATTGCATTCTTAATTATGGGTGTTCACACTCCATAAGTAGCAATTAAGAAGGTATTTAAAACTAGAGCTGCCAAAACAGAATTTGATTCTCAAAGCTAGAGAGAAATATTGTTCCAAAATGAAAAGATGTAATGCTAAACATGTCTTTAAAGTTATAATTTTGGGGCCTTGAAAGTTAACAAGAACAACTTTTTCCAGCACTATGGTGGCAGCAAATGAAAGGGTGTGTGTGTTTAAATACTGGTATGTATAGAATATTCATAGCTTTATTATTTATTTATAATAAAGGCTATACATGAAATTTGGGAGAGATTTTATCAAATCTAGGGCATGTCATTTGCTAGTTATTTTCTCTTATCAGCTGAATGTTTTAAACCCAAGGGAAAATTATTTCTATTTTCTTTAGTATGAACTAATTATGATTTTTGAGCCCTAATTATCAAATAAACATTTTTTAACAAACTGATTCAGCATTTTTAATCAAAGGGTAAATCTTTTTAAATATTTAGCAGTTTATTTCACATTAACATGTAGTTGTTCATAAAACATTGAAGAAAAGAACAACTAAAATATACTTGGAATACTGTATGTATATGTACACACAAGTGTATATACGTATATATGTGTGTCTATGACATACATCTACACATACATATTCAAAAATGCTTGAAAAACATAACTCACACATAAGCTGTATAAGTAACTCGATTCACAATACTCTTGAATTAACAAAAAAAAGGAAGCTTGTTCCTAAAATTGTACAATATATTATTCTTTTAAGTGCATGCTTTCGTTATTGATTTATGGGAACTGACATACAAACTACACCATAAATATTTTTTCAGGCATTTGCCTAACTTTGTTTTTAATTGAGGAAAATTGAACGTTACAGACAAAATAAACAGGATCATAATCATTCCATTGTCAAAAATTACTTTCAAATATATAGTAAGCATTAAATAAAATATAGCTAACTTATACCTGAAAAAAGTTACATTAAAGACGATACTGCAGCTATAACAAGCTTTGCTATTCAAGCTTTCATGTTACATTTTCTGTCAAGTACATATGTAAATCCTTATTGTTACATTTACTTTAATACCATAAAATATATGCATTTAACACTGAACAAGTTGTCATAAAAAGGTGGCTAACTCTCTCCAAAATATATTTTTTCAGGCAAATTTATGCTACCAAAAATGTCACTTTTTAAGTGCCTAATAGAAAGCTGTTAATGTTTGGGAGGATTTTTAATAAAAAATGTATCTCTTTTTAAAATATTTAAAGCAATATGAGACTCTAGTATACATGGTATTAAGTAGCTGACATTTTCCATCTAAAAACACATTACTGCATACAATGGTATTAATAAGCCATATGATTTGAGAGACTTCAGGGCTTTGCTGAAATTTAGTTGAAAATAGTGAAATGTGTGTTTTTTCCACCACTGTATTAATATAGAGGGAACACAAATATTATGTCATCACTTTAGTAGCATGTGTTCCTTTTACTGAAACATATGCAAAAAAACCCCAAACTTTTTAGAGTTAATAAATAGCCTTTACAAGAGACTGATTTATAAGTCAATGGTTAATGAGAAAGTGTTGAGTACTTAAAATTGTTAGCAAAAAATCAGACACCCTTTTTCCACTCATATTGCACTCCTAGGGAAACAGCCCTTCCTATGCCACTATAATTTCTTTCACCACCACTTCAGATTATTTATTGGAAAGCAAATGAAAAGACAATGATTCTTCTCTCTTCTGTTTAAGCTCAAAACCCACCATTTAAAACACACACATAAAACTACAGACTTATCAGAAATCACAAAACAGAAAGAGAAGGACTCACTGACCCATTTGGAAGACAAAGACGACAAAACGGAAAAGCTCTAAAAATCAGCTTGTGAGGCCTCAGAGAGATATTCTTCTGGCATTTCATCACAGCAGCCCCAGACCAGTTCACTTCCCTGGATACAGGGAGGGTGAACTAAATAGAGCTGTTTATTAAAGCTGTTGTGCTGGATTGCATTAGGAAGCATGAGCAGACCACCTGGACCTTTCAGATTGTGGCAGTGTTTAATTTGCAGGCTGCCCCTCTGCAGCAGCAAAGACTACTACATTTACCAAGCTCAATCACACATTATCTGGGTTAGGAGTAAAAGCAAAAAAAAAAAAAAAAAAAAAAAAAAAAAATCCACAGCTTCCAATACAAAAATACAGAACATATAGAAATAATGAATAGCATTAGACATATGAAGCAACTCCTTAGTAAATATAACACTTTCACACTTCACTTCTACTTCAGCATATTTAGACAAAATACAAAGGTAAATTAATAAATAAATATTGGCAAAGCTCAGACTAAATTATAAACTGGGATTATTAAAGCAAAGCATGACATTTTTAGGTTTAACTACTGATTCCCTGGCCAGATTAATAAGGTTTGTTGCCTTTCTCACTTTCAGCACTGCACTTGCTGGTAGCTGAAGATACAGATAGAAAGATGGTACTGTAAATATGAATTATGTGAATCATATGGTTAGACCCTTGTGGAAAAAAAATAAAAGGGGAGTTGAGAAATGGCTGACTCCATACCTGACCAATTACAGCTTGCATGGTCCCTGTGTCCTGCTGAGCTGAAAGATCGCAATCCATCATATGTAGTCTTTGAAAAGGAGAATGGGGGTTTCTGGCATGCATCTGTCAATCAACTTCTGCACTCACAACCATCACCAAAAGCAAAGGAAAAAAGTCAAGCTGCTCCACCAAATAGGATGAAATAGTCATGTGACCTTCAGCACACTCACACACATACATACTTCCATATAACGTATGAATTTTCTGCAGATATGAAATGACATTGACAAATACCCAATACCAAGTAAATAAAGTGAGACAAACAGCTACTCACCAAAGACAAAACACTTGCTGTAATCTTCTGCCTAAAGATTTGATAAACCTAAGAGGTATTTTAAACTGATGCTTTCTTTTTAAGCCTAAACTTTCCAGATAATGTGATATAATTTTATATAGGCATACAGTGGTCAGAACTTTAACCCTTTGAGTTCTCTCTCTCTTTTTTATTTCTCTCTCCCTTCCTCTTATGTGGAGTTGACTGATTTCCTGATTTCTTTAAGTTTCTTTTTTGTCAAAGTGAACAGTCTTGCTGTGTCTCTTATGTCCATATATAAGTAATCTGAAACCCCTAAAAATGAGAAGAAGAAGAAAGGGGGGCTGTGAAACTACTGCCCTTAACTAAAAGCTTAAAATAGTCCTCATTGCATCCTACCATAACCCATTGAACATTTGCTGATTGGAAATACATATTTAAGTATGTTTGTGTGAACTGTGATGAGCACTAAAAATATAAAATATTCAAAGTATGTAAATCCTACTCACAGAATCCTTTCCATTTTGAAGGTTAGCAGAGTTTTGGTTCATTCACTGCTCCACTGAACTGACATAAAATGTTGTTACTTATGATGGCAAACATTACCATTTTTTCTAATGGAAGCAGTTTGTTTCATATATCTTCCCTTCTAAGTTAAGATTTGCAAGAATTTCCAAGACTGTTTTTTTTTCTTGTCAAAATATATCAGGCACTTGTCTCCAAAAGCTGAGTGTTATGAACAACACGTTACAGCATTGATTGCTGATGTATTATTGGCCAGTGATTGCTGAAGGGTGACATTAATGTAACCCAGTAGCAGTTTAACCCTTTGTTAATCAATACAAACATCTGGGATTATATTAAAATAACAGTCCTTACGTATTTTTGCAGTATTACCATTCAACATAAATATTAGCTTCATCTTTTTGTCCTCTTTCTAAAATTCCAGTTACATTGCTAGCATAAATATGCTCATTTTGAATAACTGTCAGAGTAAAAAGCAGTACCAACACCCGCACCTAATATTTGATTCATACTTTTTCTAATTTAAAGAAGATTCTTACTTGTTTTTTGGAAATAAATGTTTATTTTTCAAAATGTTGACCTAAGCATTACTAATGTCACTTATGCCTTTAAGGGAAATCACTTGGAAATTTACAAAGTAAAGTTGCTATCAAAAACCACACATATGATCATGAAAGATGAAAATGGCATAAATAGCACACTTTTTTCTTGCTTTTTGCTGAATTTGCTGGTCTAATTATTTAAACAATTTAAAATTGAAACTCCATCCACCAGGAATGCTTAAAACTAAATAGCATGTCAGTTTTGAAGATTTATGAAAAGGTAGAGGGTGGGAGACAGAAGAAACCAATGTCAATTTGATTTCACATTTTCCAGTTTCTCTATTACAGTTAATTTTAAATTATTCAATAAAAATTTAAGAAAAGTTTTGCTGCATATTTCAAAGAAAATGTCAAAGACACAAACAAAAAAGAATGTCCACTTTGGTACACAAAAAGTCAAAAAATGCAGCTACGACAACAAAAATATGGGACAAAAACGTCTTCCGATCAAAGACTATAAGATACGTGCAATATTTAACATGGAAACTTCCCTCCTTGGAACTGGTAAGGAGCACTTGAAATGGTAATTTCAATATCTGCTCTGCATTTCATTTCTAAACGTAATTAAAATGCACTATTTGCATTTTAATCTTATCTCTTCTTTATCCATTGAAGAAAACTCATAAATTAATACCCTGGGTTGCCTTTCAGTCTAGAATTTACCACTGTTTCATTCTTCAGGATGATTCTTTACAAATAATTATTGTTGTAAAGGGCATAATCATCATCAATATAATCCAGGTAAATAAAACATGCCACGTGTCCACTCTGATACCTCCATTGCACTCATTCTTACAGCTTCACTGTGCACCTACAGGCCCTGCCCTGGTCATGCCCAGACACTTGTAGAAGGCATTTCCCCCTCTTCTTCTTGTTTATGGAGGGAAGGGGAATAGTTTCTCCCCAACTGCAATTCTCTTTTCTTCTCAACATAGTAACATAACTCTATGCTACAGATCAAACTGAAGCAAAAAAACAAGTGAGGGAATAAGGTAGTTCATGGTGTAGTACAAATTTTAACTGAGGAGCAAAACTTAAGGTGGTATTAGCTGCCCAAGAATGATTTAAGACACCCATCTTTGCAAAAAAAATTTTTTTGAAGGACAAAAATGACAAGCACTGCAATGCTGTGATATGATACCACTACCTGTTGTGTTGTTTATATAAGGGTAAATTCTATTCCCCTTTATAACTTTTTAATGACGCTGATATCAGTGGAATTCCCAGGGTATAACTGAGAAAACAATTTGTTTCCTTATAGTATGATGACAATGCATTATTTACGTATTTGTACTGCACCTGACATGAAGGCAACCCAACCTGGATTGGCACTTTTGCAATATAAACAATTAACACATAAATAATAGTAATGACTCACACAGGGGACATATTCCTTTACATTAATATAATTCAAAAAGCAAAATCCTGCTGTCAGTTATACAGGTGTAAATCCAACGTGACCATTCACTTTCCTTACATCAGTGTAACTGAAAGCAGAATTTAGCCCATCAGATTTTTCAGCACAGACTCTATGTACACGATAGAGCCATGAAATCTAGGGCAAGCAGTACCTCCCCCAAGGTACAGTTATAATTGACTTTATTTTTCTTCTTTCAAAGTTTATTTCCTTTTGTCTTCTTGTAAATTTCCTTCTCTTATTCAGGTGAAACAATCAGAAAATTTAAAAATTATTTAAAATGAGCAGTAATGCTGCTATTGAATATCTACTAGACAAATGTTTCTGAGTATATATCCTGAACTCATTGACACCTATTCATGACTGACACAGCATTGATCTAACACTATACCTTCTTCCACATGAACAGATGTGAATACAAATACAAATTAAAAAGATACAGCAGTAGAATGCCACTTTTCTTAAAATGACCAAAATACATTAGAGGCAAATGTATTTCTACTGTTCAAAAGTTATTATTGTTTCCCCTGCCCTCCCTTGAAATGGGAACTGCTAGTGGGAATGGGAATGGGAATAGCTAATGGGAATAGCTACACAGACTGAAAAGTTGTCTAGTTTCACTGTAGTCTCTTTAAGCCTCTACTGAAATGCTAACTCAGAACTTCTTACAGAAGTTCTCCTTAGAGAATCAAAATAGTAGATACCTCATGCTTCTTACAGCAGCAGTACACTAGGGGAACTATTTTCTCTCTGTCTGCCATTATGGAGCTCAACATTGTCAAAAAACACTGTGCTGCCATTAGAACACTAGGCCTTTACTCACCAGAGCTAATAGGTTAAATACATAGAGCTCAGTTTGGCACTGTTGAAAGTAAACCTGATTAATGCTAAATTTTCAGTGGATCTCAGTATAGCCTGGGATGCAAAACTTATACTGTAGCTTGCGTTTGGCCTTTCATGGATCTGTATTTGTAGATGTAGCTGCTCTTATTTAAATTTAATCTTCATATTTGCAGGGGCTCAGAGTAGACTTTTTATCTGCATCTGTCAGTTTGGTACCCTTTCTTTGTGCTACTTCACCATGCCTCATTTTCCCTTTTTACAGTTGTGTGTATTTCTGATTAATCCACATAGCACCTCTCCCTGACCAGTACTGGGGGTAGGCGGAACTCCCAGCACAAGAAAGAAAATACTTGTCCCCTTTAAGTATTGTAACTCCACCCCTCCTTGTGGGAACTCAGCCTATTTGTGGGTACAAGGAAGAGAAGAGGGGGCTTTGTGGACTGACTGAACAGAAAGGTGAGACGTAAGACTATTGGCCCCTGCATGCCACAGGGAAAGCATAGGGAAGAAAATTCTCCAGCTCCTTTGGAGTTTTTGGGCTTTGCTATTGGCATCATGCCACAGGTCGAACCTTTCTAGTCGCATTCTCTGGTCCAGCAACATCCATGGTCCAGCATGATTTTGTTAGCTGAATATCGGCTTATCATGGGTGTGGCAAGCTTCCTGCAGTCCCATAAAGTTCGTTTACAGCCACCAGTCCTGGCTCTCAGTGTTCTGTGCTGTTATTTTGCTCTAAT
Source organism: Pelodiscus sinensis (assembly GCF_049634645.1). NCBI lineage: Eukaryota > Metazoa > Chordata > Testudines > Trionychidae > Pelodiscus > Pelodiscus sinensis. Next base: position 167,476,966 of record NC_134712.1, read on the forward strand.
TTACCCCTAAATGTCTTCTCAGGACCCAGTAAGCAGTGGAAGTGTTGGTAATGCTGCTAGACCAGTAGTTCCCAAACTTTCTGGCATCAAGACCCCCTTTTTGATTTTTGAAAAACCCTCCCTTCCCCCCCCCCCCCTCCAAATAGCAGCAAAACCTGTTGAGCAAAAAAAAAAAAGGAAAAAAGGAACTGAACAGGGCAGCAAAACTTGATGGGGGGGAGGCTGGGTCGCTTCATGCCGCTCCCCCCACCCCCCCGGGGAGTTCTTCATACGCCCCTCCAGTTTGGGAACCCATGTGTTAGACCTTCCACGGTCTGGCAAATTCTCTGGTTCAGCACTGGTGAGCTCCAGAGGGTGTCGGACTAAAGAGGTTTAACTTGTAATAGCCTTTTGGGGACTAAGACTTCTTAGACTGGGCTGGGCAGAATAGGGTTTTTGCCTTCTTTTCAGCATATCAAACTAATGGACAGATTAGGCTGTTAAACTTATTTTTTTCAGCTTGGCAAGTGCACATTGCAGGTGTTCACTGAATTACAGGCTCTGTTCCCTGATAAACTGGAATTGAAAGCAAATTAGGAGATGACATCCCATAAGGAAGACAAGGGCTCGTGGTAGGATAGAGTGACCAGATTTCCCAATTTATATAGGCACCTGTTCCCCTCCAGCACCATCCTAATTTTTCAGACTTGCTATTTGGTCACGCTAATGATGGGATCCTGAAGCCTCCTTCAGCGAGAAGACATACCCTTCTCCTCCAGCCCCTTATCCTGAGAAGAGAGCAATAGATCTTAAACAAAAGTAGTGGGACCAGGCGATGGGGGCTGACAATAGCCTTCCACCTGGTGGAACAGGCTGCAAAGGAAGGATCACCTGCATTGGATGAGTTATTGCTGGTTTGTTCCCAGGTATGTTACTTAACCCATATTCCAGGCATCTTGCTTTTCTTCCTGTTGTGTTTGGGACAATGCTCCTTTTAGCCCTTTCTTTACTTGAAATAATAAAGACCACAAAAGAAAACACGATTTACATTGTATGAGGAATTAGCAACACGTGGCTGAAACAACAGGTTGACTGAAACAACAGGACTCAAGCAACTCAGCCAACCTATGAACAAGCAAAAATGATTCCTATTGTTCATATAATGATTCCTGATATTAGTTTTATAAATGAATTTGTGACTGATATAATCACCTGACCAATATTTACTGTACTAATTTTGTAGAAACAGTTCCCATTCTGTACTCTCCCAAAACCATGAGAGGGGACTGGAAATCTTTTGCTAAAAAGGAAAATAGTAATAACTGTCAAACATAGACATCTCTGTCTCTAACTTTCTCCTAATGGACATAATGTTGTGATTATATCAATGCACATATGGGGAAGTAGATGTGGTTTTGCAGTGTGCTTGACTGGAATAATCAAGAATAATATAAAAAAACCCACACCTCATATAGTTACAAATTGGCAACCCATGACATTAGAGTATTTTATCTCACAACAGACAAGTGCTTCCTGGATAGTTAAATTACATAGTTTGCTCATACACTTTAAATCCTACTAAATATCCACTATGTATTATGCAACATCAGGTCTGAGCAGCTGACAAGTTAGACAAGTTAAACTAAAGCTATGTTAATATATTGAAATATGAATTCTGTAATATAACTAATTGTTTTGGTATCATTTGTCAGTGGGGTGACCTGTAGATTATATACCTTTGCACCTAGTGAGGTGTTTCATAGAATCATAGAACTGGAAGGAAGCTCAAGAGGTCATCAAGTCCAGTCCCCTGCACTAACGGCAGGACCAAGCACCATCTAGATCAGAGGTCTCTGACTCCCACCCCACCAGCCATTCCTGGCCAGAGCAGTTGTGCAATCCAGCCTGGGAGCTCCAGTGGGCTGAGGAGCAGCGGGAGGGATGCCTGTTTCCATTCCCCAAGTTCCACCCTTTTCCTCTGGCATTTATCCGTATTTTACCTCAAGCCATTTCTCCAGTTTGTCCAGATCATTTTGAATTATAATCCTGCTAGAAGACTTACTCGGCATTGCTTGGGTCCTTCAGGGCAAGTGGCTAGAGGTGTGGGGGGTGAAGGAGTCAGGACATGGACTTAGAGATATGGGGGGGGGGCTCAGGGCAGGAGGGTTGGAGTGTGGTAGTGTAGAAGTCAGGGTTGAAGGCTGAGGAGGGGCTCAAGGTAGGGTGGAGGTGCAGAAGACAGGGCAGGGGGTTGGGAAGTGGGGGCAGGGCTTACCCACTGGCTTCTCCTTGGGGGAGGATCATACAGCTTGACTACCAGCTTATCCCTGGGATCAGCCCAGAGTTGCTGGGGAAGCTGAACAGCCTGCCCACTGGCTTCTCCCCAGGGCCAGGGTCACATGGCCTGCCCACCAGCACTTCCCTGGAGACAGCCCTGAGTGGTAGGGCCAACACAGCCCACCTGCCAGCTGCTTCCCAGGGCCAGTTCAGGCCGGCCTGGGCCATGCTGCCAGCCAGCAGCTGCTTGGTATTTGCTGCCTCCCTATGGTCATTCAGAAGTATAACCGTCTTCTGTGCTTGCTGACCCCTGTGGTCATTCAGGATTATCATTGTCACTGCTATCACACCCCTCCCTTGCCATTTGATGGGAAACAGTCACATTTCATGCACATCCAATTGGCCTGGTACAACCAAACCCAGACCTTGCCTTAAGTTAGGATCAGAGGAGGCTGCATACTGAATTTGGTGGTCCTACCTCTTACCATTTAGGAGGAGTTCTGGAACAAACGGACTCATAGATGGACATACAGACAGGTGCACAATGTCTCTCCAATATATAATAGATCCTTACAAGCTCTTGCAACCCCTCCTGGCTTGGCATCATCCACAAACTTCATAAGTCTGCTCTGTATGCTATTATCTGAATCCCATGTGATAATGTATCAGATGCCTCACTAAAGTCAAGATACGCCACATCTGTTGCTTCCCCCTTATCTACAATGCTTGTTTACCCTGTCAAAGAAAGCTACCAGGGTGGTTTGACATGATTTGCTCTTGAAAAATCCATGCTGACTGTTACTTATCACCTTATATCTCCTAGATGTTTGCAAATTGATTCCTTAATTATTTGCTTAATTATCCTTTCTAGTACAGAAGTTAAGCTGATTGGACAATAATTTCCTGGGTTGTCCCTTTTTACAGATGGGCACTATACTTTCCCATTCCCAATCTTGTAACTCTCTCTTATATATCCCACAACTTTTCAAAAATTATAGCTAATGGTTCAAATATCTCCTCAGTCAGTTCCTTGAGTATTCTAGCATGTATTTCATCAGCTCCTGGTAAACAGAAGACATCTAAATTGATTAAGTAATTTTTAACTTATTCTTTCAACATTTCCACTTTTGAACCTCCCACATTTCACTGGCATTCACTGTGTTAGGTTTCCAGTCATCACCAGCTTTCTTGGGCTATGTCTAGACTGCAAGCCTCTTTCAAAAGAGGCTCTTTCGAAAGATACTTTCGAAAGAGCCTCTTTCGAAAGAGAGCGTCTAGACTGCACGCGGAACTTTCGAAAGAGCAAGCCGCTTTTTCGAAAGAAAGCACCCAGTGAGTCTGGATACTTTCTTTCGAAGAAGCCCTATTTACATTCAAGAACACCTTCTTTCGAAAGAAACACTTTCGAAAGAAGGTGTTCTTCCTCGTGAAATTAGGTTTACCGCCGTCGAAAGAAAAGCTGCGTTCTTTCGATTTAATTTTGAAAGAACGCGGCTGCAGTCTAGACGCAGGTGAAGTTTTTTCGGAAAAAGGCTACTTTTCCCGAAAAAAACCCCTGAGTCTGGACACAGCCTTGGTGAAAACTGAAACAAAGAAGTCACTAAGCACCTTTGCCATTTCCGCATTTTCTGTCATCGTTTTTCCCTCTTTACTGGAATAACAGGTTTACCTTCTCCTTTCCCTTCCTCTTTCTTCTAATATATTTGTGGAAAGTTATTAGTATTCTGCATGTTTCTGTGCTTTTAAAAATGTATAAATATAAAGAATATTGATCTTAATGTCTGTCATTGTTGGAGTACTCTTCGGAAGGTCACAGTGAGGTAGCGACATCACACTATCTAGCCTCCAGTAAACCTATAATAAATTAACCTACAATAAATAACAAAGGTGACTTAGCAACTTTCCTGCAGACCTAGCCATCATAAGAACGGCCAAACTGGGTCAGACCAAAGGTCCATCTAGCCCAGTATCCTGTCTTCCAACAGTGGCCATTGCCAGATGCCCCAGAGGGAGTGAAAAGAAGAGGGAATCATCAAGCAATCCCTCTCCTATCACCCATTCCCAGCCTCTGATGGAGGCTAACACCACCATTTCTATCCATCCTAGCTAATAGTCCCTGATGGACATAACCTCTATGAATTTATCTAGTTCTTTCTTGAATTTATCTAGTTCTGGTCTTCACAACCTCCTCTGGGAAGTAGTTCCACAGGCCAACCATGCGCTGTGTGAAGAAAAACTTCCTTTTGTTTGTTTTAAACCTGCTACCCATTAATTTCATTTGGTGACCCCTAGTTCTTACGTTATGGGAACAAGTAAATAACTTTTCCTTATTCACTTTTTCCACATTAGTCATGATATTTTAGACCTCTACCATATCCCCCCTTAGTCTCTTCTTTTCTAAGATGAAAAGTCCCAGTCTTTTTAATCTCTCTTTCTATGACACCCGTTTCAAACCCTTAATCATTTTTGTTGCCCTTTTCGGAACCTTTTCCAACCTTTTGAGACGAGCTAATCACATCTGTACACAGTATTCAAGATGTGGGCGTACTATGGTTTTATATAGAGGCAATAAGATGTTCTCTGTCTTATTCTCCATCTTTTTTTTAATGATTCCTAACATTCTGTTTGCTTGACTGCTGCTGCACATTGAGTGGATGTTTTCATCCACTATCCACAATGACTCCAAGATCACTCTTGAGTAGTTATAGCTAAATTAGTCCCCATAAAATTGTATGTATAGTTGGGATTTTTTTTCCAATGTCTATTACTTTACATTTATCAACATTAAATTTCGTTTGCAATTTTGTTGCCCAATCACTTAGTTTGGTGAGATCTTTTTGAAGCTCTTCACAGTCTGCTTTGGTCTTAACTATCTTGAGCAGTTTTGTATCATCTTCGAATTTTGCCACCTCATTGATCACCCCTTTCTCTAGATCATTGATAAATAAGTTAAATAGGATCGGTCTCAGTATGGACCCTTGGAGGACACCACTAGTTACTTCTCTCCATTCTGAGAACTGACCATTTATTCCTACCCCTTGTTTCCTGTCGTTTAACCAGGTATCAATCCATGAGAGGACCTTCCCTCTTATCCCATGAAAACTAACTTTACTTAAGAGCCTTTGGTGAGGGACCTTGTCAGTTGGCCCATCCATACGGCAGTTTGTGGCAACTGCTTTGAGCCCCATGCATTGGGGAACCCTGTGAGGCCTCGGGCGGCCTCCCCCACCACCCAACACCAATGGTGTCAGGAGCCATGGGAAAGTGGTGGAAGGATGGAGCAGGGGTGGGGCTTGGTGAAGGGGTACAATGGGGTGGGTGAAGGGCAGAAGCAGGGTGTCCTGGGCCCCACTCCCTCCTAGGAATGGCCCTGAGCCCAGGAATGAATAGGACTCCTCCCTGAACTACAGTACATTCAATTAAGATGGTTGAACCAAAGCCAAACAGATTTACATCTTTTCAACAGAATTACTAGTAGTCTGCTAAATCATTGTTTATTAAGGACCAGGCCTTTGTTCCTTCCACTCAACCTGAATAAACAGACAATCCTCTGTAATACTTGGCAGAAACTGAAAATGCATCTGGGAACACAATAATAATGCAAACTAACAATACTACAAACTCTTCATAACCACTCTTGGTCACCTCTGTGCTACCATTACATAAGCTAGTAGATCTATATAACTGCAGTTTCTCTGCATATATCCCTATCTTATCAAAGAGTCACACATATCAATCCCAATCCTCTGTATGACTTTATCTAGTTCTTCCCCTGTGCAATAAGCACCTACCACAGATACTTCAGACAAAACAATAACAATTGTGCATTGTTAACCATCTGAAGTAATAGAAATAAAATGTCTGAAGCAGAATGCAGACACAAGATAAATACCCCCAGATTTTTAAAAAACCTAATGTTACAACTCTAACCTATTTACATCAAAGTGTTTTCACTGGTGGGATACTGAAAGTTTCAAAGGTGTTGTCCTATATAACATCAAACCCTATTACTATTCAGCAAGGGAGAAGCTTTTTTCTTAAAATCAGGGGACTTTTTAAGAAGTGCCTGAAGAAAAAGGCTAATGTTTTGTGCACAAGCAGACGAAAAAATATCTCGGAGGAAAATGTTAGCCTCAAATTAATTTCTGTCAGATTTGATTGAAAATTCACACATATCTGTCCATTTGAGGTTTGTGACCTGACTATGCTTGAATGAGATTTGGTAATCAAATTGAGAGTCCTATATCACATTATATCCATTTCACTTTAGGTAGGAGATAGCAGTACAAATGCATAACAAATAAGAATGCAATAAGAACAAATAGATTTGGTAATATGTGTTTCTACATACATAAATACACACACACACACACACACACACACACACACACACACACACACACACATATATTACTGTGCAGCTTTAATTGTTTAACTGATTGACATAATGTCTATATTTACCAATAAAAATAAAAATAACTCAAAGATAAATGTTTTGCTAAGGTCATACAGGTTGTTCCACTGTTAACATGTATCAGAATGTATTCCCCACTACAAACTATCAAAACTAGAACACAGAGCCCAATTCTTCATTTCTTGTGCACCAGTTTTAAAAGTTTTAGGAACCTAGCTAATGCAGGATCAGTCCCCAGATCTCTTATTCGGTTTAACTAAATACTATTATATATCTGTCAGTTTAGAAAACAAGTGGAAATTCATGTTTTTCATTATACCTGCCCCCAGAAAAACAAAACAATTTCAAGGGTATTTTCTCCATTAAAAAAGCTCCCCAAACCCTACTTCTTACATTGGAAATATGGAGTGAGCAGCTTCAAATATGGAGTGAGCAGCTTTAAAACACCTCATATTTTAGAATCAAGTACCCCATCACTGAGGCAATAGGGGAAGGAGAAGAACGGCACCTGTTTCGTACTGATAGCTCAGAAAAGCCCTACTACCAACCTCCAACCAGTTATTAAACCTTCCTTGATTTTCCCCTTATCCTCATACAGACCTCTGCTCTCTTCCTGGATAGTTTCCTAACCCTCTCTAATTTTCTCTGCTCCTTAGTTCACTCAGTGTAAAAAGTTTGGTATTTGTCACATTTTCCAATCATAACTAGTAACAAGTCATCTTCCTGCTCTACTCCAGGGCTGCATCTAGACTGACAAGTTTTTCCACAAAGGCAACTACTTTTGCGGAAAAACCTGCCAGCTGTCTACTTTGGCCACTTGAATTTCCTCAAGAACACTGACGATCTCATGTAAAATTGTCAGTGTTCTTGTGGAAATACTATGCTGCTCCCGTTCGGGCAAAAGCCCTCTTCCGCAAATGCTTTTGCACAAGAGGGCCAGTGTAGACAATGCAGTATTGTTTTGCGCAAAAAAGCCCCGATCGCGAAAATGGCGATCGGGACTTTCTTGTGCAAAACTGCATCTAGATTGGCACGGATGCTTTTCCGCAAAAAGTGCTTTTGTGGAAAAGCATCCCTGCCAATCTAGATGCTCTTTTCCGCAAATGCTTTTAATGCAAAAACTTTTCCATTAAAAGCATTTGTGGAAAATCATGCCAGTCTAGATTTAGCCCAGAAGTCCTGATTATGGAAATCTGCCTGAGACCTCCACACACCTGACTATACAGGGCTCAACAAAATCCACAGCTGCCCTGGAAGATCTAATTAAAACTGCAAAAACCTAGCTCCTTAGCTCTGGGGGAGGCATAAGGATCTTGTGCAAAAAAAGGTTTTTGCGCAAAACAGCCATGGCCATACGGCCACACGGCATGTTTTTGTGCAAATGATGCATGACAAAATGCTAATCAGCACTTCATTTGCATTGCCTCTTCCATTAAAAGCTATAATGTAGACAAAGCCCTTGTGAAATGAGGGTTTCAGGAGTTGGAGGAAGAAGTCCTCCAGCTTGACATTATTTCAAAATAAAGGCTTGTAGTGTAGACGCACACTATGTTATTCCGGAATAATGCTGCTGTGCAGACGTGCCCTAGGGTTATTTTTATACTGCATTTAAAAATCTGTGGCTGGTCAGTGCCCCTGACTCAGGCTCCTGGGGCTTGCACTAAGTGGTTGTTTAATTATAGTGCAGATGTTCATGTTCAGCCTGAAGCTCAGACTCTAAGACCCTGCAGGTGGAATGGACCCAGAACTCAGTGCAGCTTAAGCCCTAATGTCTGCTCTATAATTAAACAAGTGTGTCTAAGTGCAGTGTAGACATACCCCAAGTGAAAAATCAGTGGAGATTTGGAAGCTGTGAAATCCATGCATGCTATCAATCATTCAAAGCAAGATTGTTATTATTACTTACTATGGCATGTGTATTATAGTAGTACCTACAGGCCCCATTTAGAACTCTTTCTTCATTGTATTAGATGCTGTGGAAACTTATAGTAGGACACAATGACTGACCCACAGAACTCATAAGTAAAAGAGACAACAAACAGGCAAAGGAGGAGTGGAGAGGACATGGCAAACAAGCCATGGGTGGTCATCAGCATGTCATGTTAGCTGGACGCACTTTTGTCACATTTGCTTTTTTGTGTTATTAATATCCAAAAATTAGTTATAGCATTTTTTGAAGAGGGGAAAGGCTCTGGGTTAAAGTGGGAGTAGAGAAATGGCCCGTTGGAGTTGGTCAATGGGAAAAGAAATGGAAGAGGAGGGAATGAGAAAAGGAAGAGCAGCCAGAGGATAGAGGAAGACTGAGAAACAATATAGCGAGCATTGTGAGGCTGGGCAACTGAAGGGTTGTGCTGCTGAGGGAGGGGCAAGATGGAGAGGCACTATCATCTATTGGTAATTTAGCAAGTGAAAGGGAAATGTCCCATGCATAAGGTTTTGTCACACTACAAGTTAAGGTTGAATATATTAAGGCTGATTTTTTAACATCTGATTTTGTAAAGTCAAAGGTGCATGTCCGCACTGTGTGAAAGAGTTTGACATAGTACATCCCCAGTGGGGGACAAGGCCTAAGGGTCAGAGTTAAGCTGGTAATATTCTCAGGAGGCTTCTTCCATTTTTCCTTATTTGGAGTGGAGAAGAGTAATCTTCTGGGCCCAATGGGTGCGTCCAGTGTGGGGTGAGCCACAGGAGCAGCGACAGGGAAGAACTAGAATGCTCAGACTCCAGTTGGGTTGCTCCAGTAACCTCAGCTGTAGCCATTTTAGGGAAAGAGTTGAGAGGTCTGGAGGTTTCCCTGGTTTGTCCTCTGGGAACTCTTCTGAATGATCTCCTCCAAACTTACATGCACTTGTAAAGCGAGAACAAACTGATATAAATAAAAGATCTCCTGTGAGTCTATGAACCTCTGCTGCCAAAATGGAATTTCCTGTGAACACAGCTCTACAGTGGCTGTTAGGCCTGGCTACTGCTCTCCCTGTGTTCTATTGTGCCCTTCTCCTGTCTACTATGGCAGGGTGAAGAAAAGGGAGAGCCACTTCCATCGGCCTGTCTGATGCATTGGCATATTAAATTAAATTTTTAAAAAATAAATGAAAAGCACGTAGTAACAGCAACTACAACTCAGCACATAAATCTGATGGAGCACGAGCCTTGCTGAAAGTGTTGGGTAAGTTCTCCATTGCACTACAACTTGTGCAGTCATTTACATCTGCACAAAATGAAAGCAAAGGTGGCACAACATTTTGAGTTCACAGCATTTTTCCACCTGTGTTGGACGTAAGAATAGTTAGAGAGCTAGTGGTGGATTCTCATTCTTCTGAGGTAAGTGACTGGATTCAAGAGAGTCTACCAAGGTAGTTATGCTGCCACTGGCTATCCCCTTGGTACTTAGCATTACTCTCATCCTCCCCTCCCACTGAAAAGTTTAAAAAAAAAAAAAAAAAAGAACAGATGGGGAATCACTCAGGGCTCAGGATGTTCTGAAAAGTAGTTCCCAACTGCACTCCTTCAGACCTGGTCCCCTCCAAAGCTGCAGAGTTCTAAAACACATGCAGTTGGTGTGAAGTGACTTCTGGGGAAGTGTGGATCATACAGCTGGGGCAGCTATACAACACCTATGTTTAGCTGCAGTATCTTCTCGTAGGAACCGTACACCAATGACATAACTTACAGCAGTGGGTAGGCTGTTCTAATTCATGCCAAGGATTGCACAAACTACCTTTTAGGATCAGCGAATTGTAACTGGTTGCCTGATGGCCCTTTCCTTTTTTGTGCCCATTAGAGCATTGATGCATTGGAAAATCTGGCTCCCAGACCTTTATTTTAATTAAGTACAGACTGTTATGACACAGTATAACATATTGATGTTGATTTATCTCTGAATAGTACTTCTAGGTGTGTTGGAAGACACACTGTCAAGGTTTGGAGGAAAATCCTATGACATATATGTGCCACCCCAGTGTTGAGCATATGTGTGGTGCAGAGGGGAAGCAAAGGTGGAGTAACTAATGATTTTATCAAAGATTTCAAAAGAAGTGGTATTTCCATCTCATGGAAATCATCTTGTTACATGAAACTCTCACCTTTCATTTGGAAAAAAAAAAGTTTCTTTATATTCCTCATGGCTGCAGAGGAAAAAGCTTGACACTGTGACCCAAAAGCAACCTAAAGGCTCCAAATCCAGAAGGCAAATAAAAGAATCCAATATGTAGTTCTTTCATTATGATTAAGTCAGTCTCAAGTTGTTATGTCCTGATTCATGTTTTTTGAAAACTTGAATTTGGAAATAGATGCTTCACACTTAAAAATACAGTGGCTGTTTATTATGATGTTTTGCTCGGTACAGAAAATTATAAAGTGTATTTCCATCTGTTAAAGTACAAGTAGAAAATATCCTGTTCTTACTCTCAGAATCCTAAGATTAACTTTATTGATTTTCTAATTATGGAATCTATCCTACAAGACTCTGAGCACCCACAACTCCCAACAAACTCAGAATTTGCTTAGATCTAGTTCAGTAACCTTATTTAGATGACGTATAATTATCCTTATTTTCCCATCCTGTCTTGATTATCTCTAACCTAATAACTGTTTGGAAAAGAAATACATATGTATTCAAATTTTGAGCAGAAATGTACAGCTATTCATTCATAAATTGTAAAGGCAGATTTATTGTGGAGGAATCAGTTGTTTCTGCAACAGAATTTGTACTCAATGTTGACATCACTGTTACCATCAGTCAGCTGAGTGACAAGCAGCTAATGATTGGCTTTCCAAAACAACAGCCTTGGAATTCGGCTTTAGATAAAGTGCACTCTGCTAGGGTTCAGAAAAGTTTCAGTGGGCTAGTTTTTCATTTAACTAGTGAAGTGCTTTAAGTTTAAAGTGTACCTACTTTGCCTTGCTTTCAACCAGGAGATATTTGCATCATTTGAATAACATGAAGATATGACGCATCTCCTGAATATTTTGCTGGTCATTTAAAAATATGATGATCCACCACTTGAGGAAAAGAAAAACTAATTACATGACAGTTTCCAAAGTTACTGTGCCAGCAACTCAGTGGATTTCCCTGAAGTGTTTTGAATGAATCAGCAGCTGTTTGGTTTACTTATCATTTGAGACATCCAAAGTGAGAGGTAGGACTGTCAATGCTGAAGTTGACCTGCAGGTTCTAAAACTTCTCAGTAGGAATGCAGTGGCCAGGAATGGATTTTATTAACAGTAAAAAGACAGAGCTGACTTCACACTACACCAAGACATTAAAATGATCATGTGTCTTTATCCTGATGCCAACCATGGCAATATCTGAACACCTACCATGTAAAGTTGATACTCATAGGAAAGTCTCAACTGGGCTATATGTAGCATGAAAAGTCAACTGCAAAGTCAAATAATTTTGGAAGAACATTTTGCCATTTTTATGCCTATTACCAAGGCTACATCTACACTGCAATGCTATTTTGGGATACTGGAATATCCTGAAATAACTCTCGCATCTTCACAGCAAGCCTGTTATTTTGGGCTCACTATTCCGACATCCCTGTAAATCTAATTCTATGAGGAGTAAGGGATGTTTTGTAATAGTGCTTTATTTCGAAATTTGACACTGTGCAGACAGCGCCAAATGACTAAATAAGCTATTTCAAAATAGCATTGAAATGAAATACTCAATTTATGTATCTTATTTCAAGTTACAGTGCAGTGTAGATGTACCCCAATTGTGCTGTGATGGCCAGAAAGCCACCTGAAAAAAGTTTAAAAGACAAAAGAGTATGACTGAAATTAAAAATAAGATTTAAATGAAATGGGACCTGGTTCTTCAGCACTTAGCAGTATCAGTCAAGATTGCAGGATCTGGTGTGTATTGGGGTGCGTGTGGGAGAGGAGGTGCTGTTTTATTTATTTAGTCATTCTTTTTAATTACTTGCTCTGAGTTGACTTTTTTCAGGAATTTTTAAGGAAACAGGCTGCTATTCTCGTAAGATAGAGTAATTATATTTGTTAACCAGAGCATAGTAGATTGGAATTTAAATATTTCTTCTACTGCGAACACAGACTGGCATGTCTCACATTTCTACTTCCCATAGCTATAACAGCATAACTGCAAGACTCACAATTATTTTAGGCTTTTTGAACTGGAGTATTTGGTTAAAGGTTGTAGAAAACACCATTATCTGTGGTGCACCAGTTCTGCATTTAATACAGTTTGTACTGTGTACAGAGGGAAAAGAGGATTATAAAGAGGGTGTCTAAAGTCAAATTGTAAACTGCTAGAAAGTTTCTGTATTGTCACTTCAAAAGAAGAATTATGACCTTTCCTGTCTTGTGGACAATAGCCATCTTTAGACCTAAGAGAGTCCTAGATTCTAGTGACTGTATTATACTGTTTTCATAATAACTGTGACTTTCGTATTGTCACTTTACTTTTTAGAAGCAGAATTTTTTCTGCTTCAGTCCACTGAGTTTGAGTGCCTCATTGTCTACATGACTGTCTGAAGACATACTAAGAACTGTTGCATCTCCCTTTTCTAAATGCTAAAAGGTCCAAAGTAGTAAGTACAAGCCCAGAAAAAAGATTAATTAACAGAATGTTCAACTTAAAAATCCCTATCCTTTAATCCCCAACCCCAACCACCAAGAGAAAGATGGTTTAAGTTAAATCAGAAAAAGGTACTCTTATTTCAGAATGAGGATATCTACATGGGCTTATTCTGAAATAAGTATTCCAGAAAAGGTATTTCAGTAAATTTCCAAGTGTAGGTAGTCCCTAAACATATCTTCTTTTTGGAACCACTCCTATGAGCTACTGATGGCCCTTAACAGCTCAGGCCATGTTTTCACTTGCCACATCAGAGATCGATATTTTGGCGTTCGATTTAGTGGGTCTAGTGAAGGTGTACCTCAATCCAACCTTCCAGGACTAGTGCAGATCTTGCATCAGTGTATCATGAAAGCAGGTCCCTACTGTGGATCTTCTTTGTTCAGTCTTAATTAATGTACCACAAAGACACACACATCACACAATTCCTGCGAAGCCTAGACAACTTCTAGGTACAGAAGCTTCCTGTGTTGGTTGTTCAAAGGGAAAGTTGTAGGTTAGTGTCATATCTCATTCTCTAGTGCAGAGGTGTCCAACCTGTGGCTCTCAAGCTGCATGCAGCTTTTTGATTAAAGAAATGCGGCTCTTGCTAGTTCTGAGCTGTGCACCTGGACTACTCATGGCCGCTGCTCTGTGCGCCTGGAAGGAAAAGCGCATGGCGCATGGCGGTGGCAGCTCCAGGACCCAGGCATTGGGTTTGATCCAGGGGGAGGAGGGATCTGGGAGTGCTTGGATCTGGGGCAGGAGAGGATTGGGTTAGACCAGGGAGTGGGGGGCTGGGGGTGTCTGACTCTGGGGGAAAGAGAGGGCATTGGTTTAGAGTGGGGGAGGTAGGCCTGGGGGTGCCCGGCTCTGCAGGAGGGGGAGGGCATTGGGTTAGAGCAAAGGGGCTGAAGCACCTTAAACTCAAAGCCTTCATGGATGCAGAATAAGGCAGCCAACACAGATGTCATATTTAAATTCCAGAGCAAAAAAAGAATCAGCATGTATCTGATTTACACTGTGTTTCTTTAAAGAAAATTCAAAGGCTATTGTTTGCCAGGCTGAAGGGTCATCGAGTCCAGTCCCCTTCCCTCATAGTAGGACCCAATACTGTCTAGACCATCCCTGATAGACATTTATCTAACCTACTCTTAAATATCTCCGGAGACGGAGATTCCACAACCTCCCCAGGCAATTTATTCCAGCGTTTAACCATCCTGACAGTTAGGAACTTTTTCCTAATGTCCAACCTAAACCTCCCTTGCTGCAGTTTAAGCCCACTGCTTCTTGTTCTATCCTCAGAGGCCAAGAAGAACAATTTTTCTCCCTCCTCCTTGTGACACCCTTTTAGATACCTGAAAACGGCTATCATTTTCCCCCTCAATCTTCTCTTTTCCAAACTAAACATGCCCAGTTCTTTCAGTCTTCCTTCATAGGTCATGTTCTCTAGACCTTTAATCATTCTTGTTGCTCTTTTCTGGACCTTCTCCAATTTCGCCACATCTTTCTTGAAATGTGGTGCCCAAAACTGGACACAATACTCCAACTGAGGCCTAATCAGTGCAGAGTAGAGTGAAAGAATGACTTCTCATGTTTTGCTCACAACACACCTGTTAATGGATCCTAGAATCATGTTTCCTTTTTTTGCAACAGCGTCACACTGCTGACTCATATTCAGCTTGTGGTCCACTATAACCCCTAAACCCGTTTCTGCCATACTCCTTCCTAGACAGTCGCTTCCCATTCTGTATGCGTGAAACTGATTGTTCCTTCCTAAGTGGAACACTTTGCATTTGTCCTTATTAAACTTCATCCTGTTTACCTGAGACCATTTCTCCAATTTGTCCAGATCATTTTGAATTATGACCCTATCCTCCAAAGGAGTTGCAACTCCTCCCAGCTTGGTATCATCTGCAAACTTAATAAATATACTCTCTATGCCAATATCTAAATCGTTGATGAAGATATTGAACAGAAATATATAAATATATGGCTCTTTGCACTCTATCCACACCTATTTTGGCTCTTCATCTCTAACTGGTTGGCCAGCCCTGCTTTAGCGTGTGCTTCTATCAGTTATCTCTTAGGGTATGGCTACACTGTCTTTTTTTTTTCCCGGAAGAGGTATGCAAACAGTTCTTGCATTTGCATACCTTCTTCCTTTTTTTTCCCCAGAGGAGGCTTTTCTGCCATTTGGTCACATCTACATGCGTCCAAATGTTGGGGGAAAAAACCCTCTTTTGAAAGTCCCCTGTAAACCTCGTTTTACAAGGAAGAAGGGGGCTTTCAAAAGAGGGTTTTTTCTGACATTTGGCCCCGTGTAGATGGGGACAAATGGCAGAAAAGCCTCTTCCGGGGGAAAAAAAGGAAGAAGGTATGCAAATGCAAAAAAAAATGACAGTGTAGCCGTACACTTATACCACTGCCAGTGGGAGATTTCCTGAAGTTGAACTTGATCTTAGAAGGTACATCATACACTATCCTGCTTAGAAGAAAGGTTTTAAAAGAGCACAAAGATACTAACCATAACGCCCGTATCCCACACACTTCCAATTTGGGGAAAGTTCTACTCCTCCAGAGAGTAAATCTAAATAATTGATACAGAGTAAATAGGATGCCTTGAGGGGAAAAAGTGGGAAAAGAAAATGACTAGGATTTATTATCATTATTATTACTACTAGGCTACGTCTACACTGGCCCGTTCTTTGGAATAGCCATGCTAATTTAGAACTTTGGAATAGGGAAATGCGCGGGGGATTTAAATATCCCCCGCAGGATTTAAATAAAGATGGCCGCCGCTTTTTTTCCGGCTTGGGGAAAAGCCGGAAAAGAGCATCCAGACTGGCGCGATCCTTCGGAATAAAGCCCTATTCCGGAGGATCTCTTATTCCTACTTTCAATTCCGGAGGATCTCTTATTCCTACTTTTTATTCCGGAGGATCGCGCCAGTCTGGACGCTCTTTTCCGGCTTTTCCCCAAGCCGGAAAAAAAGCGGCAGCCATCTTTATTTAAATCCCGCGGGGGATATTTAAATCCCCCGCACATTTCCCTATTCCAAAGTTCTAAATTAGCATGGTTATTCCGAAGAACGGGCCAGTGTAGACACAGCCCTATAGTACTACCTTTTGACAAGATACAAGCACCGACAGACTGTGAAAGAAAGGGCAAATAGGGGACTACAGAGAGAGTGTCCCTTCTCCTATCATGTCTGGCTGGCATTGGAAAAGCCACAGAGGAGCATTACATAGTGTTTTTCAGTTGATTTTGTTTTGGGACCATTTTGTGTATAATAAAGAAAGTCCTCTGGTCAAGGCCTTAAAACAACTAATACTTGGAGCATTATCTCCATTCCTTATCTAGTGAACCCATCAATCAGCACCCATGTGCTAGAGAGAGAGACCCTGACTGTGAACAGATCTCTAGTGTGCTAAATACTGTACATATATGTAGTGAGAAATAATCACTGATCCAAAAAGCTTACAGTTTAAAGAAGATAGTTACATGGTGGGAAAAAGGAAGTATTACCCTTATAAACATTTTTTCCCAACATCAGACAGAAGAAAATCTTGTTTATGAGATTGCTAGTTTTTCCAACAGGTATAATTTTAACTCTACCCATGTTTTTGAATGTTGTGAACTTCATTGTCTAGTGCATAGGAGCTGCTTTGCAATACTCCTGCAGTGTAAACCGACACTAAAACTTGATCAGTCACCTGAGGATTACTCCTGCATAGATAAGGTCCTTGGGTAGCATGAAGCTACCATAGCAGCTCCTACATGACTCCACCTAGTGAGGGAAAAGGAGGCACTTCTGAGGCTCTTATAAACTTATAAAAAGGAATTCACACATTGAAAAGATGTGGAAAACTTGTGGATAGTAGGTTATCTGAACAAGTGAGCCAATTAAAAGTTGTATAAGCTTGATTGAATTATATTTCTCAACAGTGTCAAAGCTGTTCAAGTTTTCCATAACAAGATAGATGACAAACATACAAAAGGGAGTGATCGTGAATTGCCATTTATTATAAAGTCTTTCCTTTAGCTTGGTAATCAAGTACAAAAGATAGCAAGAGATATTTTGTAGTATGTTTTTTTCAGCAACATCAGCAATTTCAAACACCATGTTCATCATTCTGTATTGGCCAGTGCACAAGAAATAATAAAACATCAAAGGCTCTATTTTGATATACAGTTTCCAGCTGATTAAAGGGTGTACATTCAGGACTGAATGAGCAGTATGGGAGATGGAGGAGGACTGTTCCAAAAGAGACATTGCTGGGTCAAGTCCCTTTAGTTCTTTAACCAGCAAAGCTCAAATCAATAGAATTTTTGCTCCAATAAGGATTACAGAATTACCTCTTTAGTATTCTCTAAAGGTACATCTTGGATGAAAGATAGATTTGAAAGAGTCACTGTAATGGGCAATATTAGTATGGAGATAATTATTTAGAACTTCTACAGATTTACTGTGCTAAAGGTGAAAAAGCTAAACAGCTGATTTATTTTCTATTACCAGAAAATTTTAAACTAGGTGATTGGGCAAAAAAATGGCTAATGAATATTAATGTTGTTAAATGAAAAGTAATGCACATTGGAAAAAAATAATCCCAACTATACATACAAAATTATGGAGACTAATTTATCTATAACTACTCAAGAAAGAGATCTTGGAGTCATTGTGGATAGGTCTCTGGAAACATCCACTCAATGTGCAGCAGCTATCATAAAAGCAAACAAAATGTTAGGAGTCATTTAAAAAGGGATAGAGAATAAGACAGAGAATATCTTATTGCCTTTATATAAATCCATGGTGTTGAGGGGCATGCCCCCTCTGTAAATCCGGTAGGCTCCATTAACACCTTGGTGCAGGGTTCAGGGTTGCCCACATTCTCCACCAAGTTGTCAAGGGGCATGCCCCCTTGACACTACGGGAATTCCCCAATGTCTGTTGCAAGCCCCCTTTCCCTAGAGCCCACATGACCCACAGGCTCTGTCTTCACTAGTGCCCCTCTCACTGCATATTTACGGCCATATGGCTGAACCAAAAGTACCGGCCCCTTTAGTGGGGTATTTACGGCCCTATGGCCCAGTCAAATGTATAGGTCCCTCTATAAGGGTATTTACGGCCCCCTGGCGTAGTCAAAAGTACAGGTCCCTTCAGCAGGGTATTTACAACCCTGAGGCCTAGACTCCCCAAAGTCTAGGAAGTTGCCTGGTCAGATGTGGGTGTGGGGGAGGTAGAGGGACCCGGGCCCTGTAGGCAGAGGCAAGTGCTGCTGCCTGCTCAGTGGGGATTCCTGCTGATACACACTGAGCTTCCCGGAGTTTAAGTTTCCACCCTGGGCTACTTCCTACCAGTCTGTGGGTTGTTCAACCTGTTGGACTCCCGGGAGCGGCCCCCTGGGTTGGGGCTGTTGCTGGGGCTGCATCTGCAGGCACCACTCCTCAGATGGCTGCAGCTGCTGGGGCGACTCCTCAGGTGGCTGTGGCTGCTGATGGAGGAATGTCAGGAGCTCTGGCCCAAGCTCTTTCCCCATTAGCGGTCCACCCCAACTGAAGGGCTCCCTGAGCTTTTATACCCTGCCTCTCCAGGGAGCATGCCCAGCAGGGCTGTAGGGGTAGGGCCTTTTCAGCCAGCTGGGCCCGGGCAACTCCCTGGCTTCAGTGCGGAGCAGGTATGCCCTCTCACACATGCTATGCCCACATTTTGAATACTGCGTACAGATGTGGTTGCCTCATCTCAAAAAAGACACCTAGGTATCAGGAAAGGTTCAGAAAGAGGCAACACAAATGTTTAGGGGTTTGGAACAGGTCCCATATGAAGAGAGTTTAAAAAGACTTGGACTTTTCAATTTAGAAAAGAGGAGAATAAGGGGGGGGCATGATAGAGGTCTATAAAATTATGACAGGTATGGAGAAAATGAATAAAGAATAAGTTATTTACTTGTTCCCATAACATAAGAACTAGGGGTCACCAAAGGAAATTATTAGGTAGCAGTTTTAAAACAAACAGTGCACACACAACATGTGGAACTCCTTCCCAGAGGATGTTGTGAGGAGCAGGACTTTAACAGGGTTCAAAAAAGAACTAGATAAAATCATGGAAGTTAGTTCCATCAATACTTATTAGCCAGGATGGGTAGAAATGGAGTTGCTAGCCTCTGTTTGTCAGAGGTTGGAAATGGATGACAGGAGAGGGATCATTTGACGATTACCTGTTCTGTTCACTAGGGCATCTGGCATTGCCTACTGTCAGAAGACAGGATACTGGGCTAGATGGACCTTTGGTCTGATACAGTATGGCTGGTCTTATGTTCTTCACATTTAGCAGTTACATGGCATCTGCCTTGTGTATCTAAAAATGCTTTAGAAAAATAGTTAAGTGATTTTGTGTTATTAGCCCCTTTTCACAGATGAGGATGCTGAGGCACAAGGAGTGTAAGTGATTTGCACAAGATCATACAGGAAATCTGTGAAACAGGCAGCAGGAACAGAATGCACATCTCCTGGCTCCTATTCTTTTGCTTTAACCATTAGTCCATAATACATGTGACTATTTTGCCAATGGCTTATTCCCTCCTCTCCCAATTATATTTAAACACACATTTATAGTGCTTGATGTCTAACTGCAAAGCATGCTGAAGACAAACATTTCCCAACCACAGTAAATAACGTGAAAAATTTAATGTAAACAATAGTGTACGTCTGTTCTGCAGATTTCTCATAAACTACATAGACCAATTTAGGGAACAAAATAAAATAAAAAGTGCCTTTGAGGAAGTAATAACCTAGAGGTTTAAAAAATATTGATTAGGAAAAAATATTATCTTAATAAAAAATATGTCTTTTAGCAAAAAGAGGCTGTATAATCTCAAGCAAAAGAAAATGAAGTGTGTTCTGAAGATACACCTTTCATTTGTTGTGATGTTTGTTGAATAATGAACAGAACTGTCATTCGTCTTACAAGCCTCTCTCATCTTACACTTCACAATGAAAGGTTTTAGAATTCTATAGAAAAGTCAATGTAACTTCATTTATTAGCCCGAACAAAAAATTAAGACTTTTAAATACATTTGGAAAACAGTGTAACTAAATACCTTTGGTCCCTAATATTTTCTTAGAAGACACAACCTCAAATTTAGTATGCATTGCTACAATCTATATTTACTGCTAATGAGACATAGTAACTCCTGATCTTTTTCATCTATCTTCAGAGAAAAGAGACTTAAAAAAAAAAAAAAAAAAAAAAAAAAAGCTTGTTTCTGTCATAGTTTGTTCTTTGGTGTTAAGGAAACATGCTGGGATTTTTCTTCTCTATCATCTAAGTTTTCACCTTGATCTTGTAAAACATTACAAATAATCAGACAAAATAGACATGCATATATTGTATTGCTATTTTGTAAATTCAAACTGCAATCTTATCATCAGTCTTAGATAATGGCAATGATCATAATTTAGGGACAGAGTTTGCTACACTGGCTCATGTCAAGTACTTTATTACTCCTTCTGAAATCCCATTGAAATCAATGGGGTGACTTGAAAAGAAAGTCAGCAGGTAAAGAGAGACGAATCAGGGCCTTTTCATTGATTTCAGAAGGCTTTGGTTACTGGTCTCGTTCACACAAAGGAGGGTATAGAAGTACTTCCATTATACAGATGTGGAAACTGAGGGACAAAATGGTTAAGTGATTTATTCCTCCTCACATAGCAAGTCTAAAGAATAGACTCCAGATCTCTTGACATGCATTCAGTATCTACTTGAACATGAGGTCTGTTAATTGGATATACTCATGTCATTTTGTCCCAATCTTCAAAATTAGCAGAATATATTGAGGAATACATATTCCCTTGAGTGTACATATTCTATAAATCGAATGCTGGTTTTTTTCAGGGCTAATACAAGATATATTAGTAATTCTCCAGTCTTCCTATATGCTCTGCATCACCTCCAGCTCTCATTACGGAGGCTACTTTATACCTTTATCTCCCCCGGGATGCTCCCCATTCCTTACTTCAAGGAATTATGAGGAATTCAAATTAGATACTATGTTGATTTAGAAAGGTTTTTTTTTTTTCAGACAGGAACTGTGTCCTCTCATATGTGTTTGGAAGGCACCTAACACACAGTGGTCACCATCACAAACTAAGAAAACAATTATAATAAGGAGTAGGATATTTTAAAAAAAAAGCAAGTTACAAAATCTCTAGCATACCAGTCCTGTTTCTTCTGAAGTGCATTGAGTATATATTTTTTAAAATGTTGAAGGCTAGAAAATCTGCTTGATGTTAAATAATTAAAGAAAAATCTGTCACTTTTTCACAGAGAAACATTTTTAATAGACCCTGTTTAACACATATCAAAAATCTATCAATATATTTTAGAAATGTGGATCTGTGTATCTGTCTATGAGTCCATTTGTTCAGGAACTCCTCCCAAACAGTAAGACTTAGGACCATCAAATTTGGTATAAACCTTCCTCTTATTATAATCTAAAGCAAGAAAAAGGTCTGGTTGTGTGGGAGTGAGGGGGCATTGAAGGCCCCCTGCAATTTGTATAGGGATGCATAAAACCATACAGAAAAGAGACAGAATCTCCAGGCAGGTGAAAGGGGCTGGCTGGTGGCTTGCTCCCCATCCAAGACTGTCCCAGCAGCAATGCCGGGTCAATCTTCTAGCAAACAAATAAAAATGTTCTCAGTGCCTCCACTGGAAAAGCAAAGGAAAGTAACTAATAAATACTATTCCGACAGGGTCCACAAATAATGAAATAACCCAAAAAGAGCCATGTTAATTTCTGTTCCATTTTCAAGCAGGGGAGGGAAATCAATATTTGCTTAATGGAAAAAGATAAAACCAGAGGAAACAAGGGTTGAAGCATAGGGTTGAGAGTCAGGAGAACCCTGGTTTTGCCATTGCTCCACCATAGATTTCTGGTGTCAATTTGTGCTAGTTCCACAATGGCACTGTGCCTCAGTTTTCTTATCTGTAAAATGGGGCACAGTGAGGCTAAAATACATTACTATTTGTCAAATGCTTTGGTGCCCCTCTGAATAGTAGTAAGGATTTTGGGGAGAAGAGCTGCTGGTAGCCTTGCCTACAAGCAGCATGGAAATCCCTGTAGGCACATGTAAAATTGAGACTGCCTCTCTGCATTTTATTAAAATCTACTGAATGATGCACAGCTGGCCTTTCTTAGCAAAGTAAATCCCAGGTTTCATTTTGTTGTGGGGTGAATAATGACATCTTGCCACTGCTTTGAACACTTGGCATGCAATGATTGCACAGTCCCTCAGTATCTGACCCATGGGTTCAGGAAAGCCTGATTATCCTCAAAATGCCTGCTTTTAGTCTAAAGAATGAAAAGAATGGAAACAGCATATTGCAAATTTTTTTTAAAAAAAGCTCTTTGGAGTGTTAGTCGCAGTGTTTCCTTGCAGCAGCTGTATTTATCCATATCTATTGTGGATAGCAATCATCTCATTAACATTTTTATACTCTAACCATATGCTGGAGGAATGATGTGTATTCATGTAAAAGCTGTATTGTCTTGTGTCTGCAAAATACTCATATCTTTTGAAGTCTTTGAAGGTGAATCACTTCCTTAGTAGGGACCGCTGACTTCAACATGACTGTTTACCTTTCATTAGTTGTACTTCTATGGTAGAGATGGGAAGATGATACAATATTTTTTTAAGTCAGGAGCATTTGCATACCATAATATGGATAGTCTTATATTTTAAATTGCTTAAATCTACAAATATATTACTTGCATTTGATAGTGTTCCAGATCAAAATGGAATTCCTTGAAAATGCATTTCACTGAAAGATATTTCACTGGAAGGATGGACAGAGGCAAGAGGAAGTACTTAAGTAATCTGTATATTACCTCAGGCACCACTTAAAGGCACTACCCTGTACACCAGGGACCTGGATTTTGACTCTGACATTGCTTCATAATCAAGGATTGTCCTGGGGTGAACTGTAAGACTTCAGCTATGTGGTCTAGGGTCAAATCCTGAGGGGATGTAAGAGGAGGGGGAAAGATAGGTTTTCCTTCGTATTTGTAAGAGGTAGAGGAAAAAATTGATACAAGTAGGAAAAGATGTAATGAAGGAAGCAGTCGTTTTTATGAGAATTTTTTTAAAGCAAGGCTATGATTAGAGTCTCAGAAAACACAAAGCTCAGCGAGGATTGTACTTTCAGTAAATGGAAAGTGGGTCTCATAGGTGTGGGAATTTATGACTAAGGGAGAAAAATTAGAAACTCAGGGCCTAATTCTCATTTAAAGGGCCTCTTTCCACTACTCTGGTAGTGTAAAGGGGCCTTAAAGAGGCCTTTATACCCTTAAAGAGGGTATAAATATAATTTTTCCCACATTAAATTCCCTTTTCCCTACCAGAGCAGGGAAGAGGACTGTTATTGTAAATAAAAATCAAGCCCTCAATGTGCTGACACGCAGCAACTGCAAATATTGTACATTTTCTAGAAATGTAAATAATTTTGTACATGTCTGTCATACTCAGATAGTGGTCTCAAAAGAGATGGTATCTGAGGTAACTAAATAATACTACAACTGGAGAGTACAACGAAAAAGTGAATTCACTGAGACACACTGGGGTAGCTACTAATGGCCAGGCTAGATTTTGCAACATTCATGTTATATAATCTCAGTTAATTCAATGGAGTTAGGACTTCAGTTCCGATCAAAGATACTGGGACTACTCATGGAAGAAAGCACTAGTCTATAAGAATGAAGGTATCAGAATCTAACCCTATGACTCTGAAAAAAGAAATAGTAAACAATTTTGTGTATTTTGTTATATAGGTTTCTGTTCTTTTCATAAGAAAGGACTAGATTCTCCCACTGTTATTCAAGCTGGGTAGCACCATATTACAATGCAAATAGTGCCACTAAATTAATGGGACCTCTCATGTTGATTGCATCCTGTAGGTTGTGCCAATATGCTACAGCTTACACCACTTTAATTCACTTTAGCCCACATCATGAAATTAATTGACCTACTTAGGACTGTCTACACCACAAGTTAATACATCATAAGCCAAGGTATAAATCTAAACCAAATGAGGTTGCTGCACATTAATGTCCTGCACAGATATTGCTACAATACAATGATAGTCCTAGAGTGTAGCTCAGCAGGGTGAATATGGTGCTTATGAAGGCAGTTATATTGCAATCTCTGAGAATGAAGTCACCTGTAGAGCCACAGAAGAGCTTCTCCACACTAGTCAGCTCTGTTCCTCAACTTTGATTTGGAGGAACATCTTCTACAGGCAAGGGATAGTGTCATTTTAATATCCATTCAATGTTGTTAATGGTCATATAATCAGAAAATGAAGCATCTAGGATTCTTCAGGTAAAACCTTAGCCTCACTGAGGTCGATGCCAAAATTGTGATCAGCTAGGATTTCATCCTGAATCTTAAGATGTGTAATATACTAACCTATTTGAGAAAGGGGTATTGCTGGGCCTTAAGTAATCAATATATATTGCTTCTTAACCCATCCTTTTCCTTTTTGTTCCTTAGTCTTCAGTTTTCTTTCACTCTGAATCTCATTTAAGCATGACTATATAAAAGCTAGCAATTAAGTGTAATAAAAATACGATAAAGGTTGAAAATTTACTCTGTTTTAAAATACTAGAGTAAGATTGTCCAACCCTATAACCCCAATATTATGAGCTTCAAGAGTGCAATACTTCTCAAGGTAGGGACTTTGATAACCTCATCAATCATTTTCTGTGTGGAAAAATAAGAATCTGTACGTACAATAGATGGGAAAGTGGAAAGCTAAGTACTGTTCCTTGAGGTTATGTGTTTGTCAAAAAAAGAAATCAAATGTTTCTCATTGAAAATTACAGATATTGTTTCCCTATGGTCTATTTAACATTAAGATCAATATAATTAACAATTTTTAATAGCAGAATATGCCAGGAAATACCAGGAAAAAATAGAAACAATACTTACAAAGGGAAAAGAACAGAAAAAGTGCCACCAACAATGATCTGATCCCCAAGGGATGAAGACAAGAGAAAAAACAACCAGAAGCAAAATGAAATTAAGTGTAATCAAAGAAAGTGAAAGAGATACAAATAGATACTGCCCATGCCTCAGTCAGAAAGGATTTCCAAGCAAAATTATGAACATTTAACTACAAAAAAGATGCGATACAAATGTAGAGATTTACCAGGACTTGGGGTATGTCTACACTACAGAGTTTTGTGTGAAAAACAGCTGTTTTTCTGATAAAACTTGGTGAACGTCCACACTTCAATTGCGTTCTTCAGCAAGAATATATATAAAAAAAAAAAGAGGGTTTTTTCCAGCACTGGTAATCCTTATTCTACAAGGAAGAACCCTTTCTGCGAAAGAGCTCTTTTGCAAAAAGGCATGTGTGGATGGGGAAGAGGGAGTTCTTTCAGAAGAAGAGGAAAGAGAAAAAAGCACAGGTGCCCTGGTGACCATTCCGTCCATAGTAATCACAGCTGAAATGTGAGATAGCGTCCATTTGGTCGGGATGATCTCTTTCAAAAAAGCAGATCGCTTTTTTGATGCACTTTTGCAGTGTGGACGCTCTCTTTTGGAAAAAGTTTTTCGGAAGATCTCTTCCAAAAAAATTTTCTTCTGAAAGAAGCCTGTAGTTTAGACATTGCCTTGGAAAGGAAGTAAGTAGCTCCAAGTCATAATAAGAGAATCTTCAGATCTCCGTGATGGCTCATCTGTCCACTATATAAATCAACATATGATAGTCCATATCTTCTCTGGATTTGAATCTGGTGAAAACAGCTCTGTTTTGGAAACTGACTCCCTCACTGAAGTCAATGGGAGTTTTATCTGACTTATGGCTGCACAACTTGGCTCTTTTGGTGAACATTTATCATGAAAGAATACTTGTCATAGGTAAAATTCAAACTAGAAAGAAGAAAGGGAATACATACAATGCTGTTATCACTGGAGAGAAATTAGTGGTCTGCTAGTAATTTCTAGTCTATAAGGCTGCAATCTCAATAGTGAGGAGGCAATCTTATTGTCTTTTCCCTCTATATAAGAAGACTAAATATCTGGAGTAGTGTATAATTTCTTCCAGGGAAAGCCCATGGGGCATGATTCAGGAAAGCACTTAAGTGTGTGCTTAATTCAATGCAATTCAAGCATGTGTATTTTTAAGCACACGCTAAGTGCTTTGTTGAATGGGGGATCGGTGCACACTATATTGAAGAGTAATTGAGTTGGAGGTTCATCACTCAAATTTGATTTTATTCAGTAGAAGTAGGTGTTACATGTCCTTGAAAACAGCCAAGGAATAAGCCTAGACAAAGGGTGAACTAGAGCAGCACTGAGGATTGTTTATTGGTATAGATTTTTACAGCAATACTTACACACACATCACAGTCATGGTGGCAGTTTGGAGGCAAGCTGTAAGTGCAGCAAGAGTTAGTTTCAATTTCACAAGTGTCTGAGGCTGGCCAGGCTACAGCTTCCTGGAGATCGGCCATGAGGCGACGAGAGTCCCTGGAGTCCCTTCGGATCTAGAGCAGAAGAGCTCTACTGCTTCCGGTCCAGTCCTGAGCTTAGTGTGCTGTTGCATCTTTTCTGAGGAGAATCCCCATCAGGCTACCATCAATTTATGCACTTTGCAGGATCCTTCCTCATAGCCATAAAAGGTAACATATGTGGTACTGCCTTATGATTGACAGTTTCTTATTCACACTTCCTCATGCACTTCATACACTTCATACACTTCAACCATTTGACAGATTACATATTCATAAGCATGAATACAATTGATTCTATTAAAGCAATGTGGTTTTAGCAAGCCTCTAACATTATTGGGGAGTTCCGCTACTCGCATAACAGAAAACTGATCAAACTGCAGCTGAAAAAGCAAATGCGGGGGAGGGGAGATGTGTCTGGCTATGGTAGGCATTAAAATGTCACATATAAAAAGGTGTTTATGTATATTTATATCTGTACATTGACTCCAATAGGACTTAACCACATGATTCAAGTTGAGCATGTACTTAAGTGCTAACCTAAATAGGGATGCTTTCCTGAATTGGGACTTTCCACTGGTGTAAATCAGTGAAGTGGACTGAGTTACACCAGTGTAAAACCATTGCAGGGGAAAGGAGATTGAGGCCTTGAATGTGCTTTACCTGTCTGGAGAACTGTCAACACTTTCCTCAATTACACTGTTGCCATTAAAAAGTTAAAATATATCAACAATCAATACAAGGTGATATTTAAGATGTTCCAGTTATTCTAGCATGAACTTATTTTAGAGACAAATGATAGTGCCTCACATATGACTATATGGTTATTGTGTGTAAGTGGTGGATGCTGCTGCCCAGGAAATACTGTAATAGCTTTCACCCAGTCAAAATGTCCATTAAGGCTCAAAATATCTAATCATTGTCATATTGGTTCATAGATTGTATATACATTACTTACAAATAGGTCAGATGTAAGCATAGCCTATTTATAAAGAAGATTTCCTTTTACACATATGCAGGCAGGTTCACTATTTACATGCACAGCTTAACTGAGATGAGACACAACTGGAACCACTTTTCTGAATCCCTTTCACAAATAAGGAATTTTGGAAATCAGAGAAAACCAGGCTGTGTTGGACCCATCCAATTATACAAAAGGCAAGGTTTTGCAAACCAGAAAAATATTTGTTTTTTGATTATTAATTTGTATTTGAAATAGACACTGATTCAACCTGAAACCATTTGTCCCCTCACTAAATGTTTGAGACACTGAACTGAATCGTTCTGGGTTTTACAAAATGAAAACATGGGCAATAAAAATTTAATAAATCCAAAAGGAAGATCTTTCCCATTTTTGCCTGTTTCTTCCCAACATTCAGAATTAAATCTTGATTCTCTATAAAAAGTGTTAGGGAACAACTTTTAAACAGGGAACCAAATAAACCAATGCAGAGAGAGGAAGTAGGGCATCTATCTTCTGGAATTTGATAGTTATATATTCCATGGGCTGAGAGCTTCATCTATGGGCTGCTGTTACAACCGGTCTACAATGGACTGGTGGTTATTAGTTCTTGAATCCACTAACTATATCCTCCATCAGTCCTCAGGCTTGTCAACAAATCCCTGCTCTGTGGTCCCTTGGAAAAACCACCAGGTCCTCAGATCCATGAGCCTGAGGGATTTCAGAGTTTCCCTGTAAGGACTCTTCATTTCCATTACATAACACAACTGTTGTGGCTCTGCTGGTTTTGGGACCTGGCTGTCACTGTCCATCTGTTTCTCATATATATTTGTTTCTTACCTTGTGAGACAAGAATCATCTCTCCTTCTTAAGCTTACCCTCTGCTCCTTTCTGTTTTTAAAGTGTTAGGTTTTTAAGAGGACTCAGAGTGCCCCTTTCAGCTTAGCCCTCATTTACCTTTAATAAATAGATAATTGTACTGGCTTTATGTCATTTACTGTTCTTCATACTTTTTCATTTTCTATATAAATTTATTCTGATAATCGTAAAACAAAAAATAGATTGGGGGAGGGAATTGATGAAAAAAAAAATTCCCCTAATTTTCCTTGAGTATTTGAAGACAATTCAGAATACTTTTGAGAAAACTTAACTGCAGAGCACATAAATCAATGGGTTTAAAGTATAAGTAACAGAAATCATGCTCTTATCCATGCCCTTCTCTTTTGCAGTAAATGTTGATTAACAATTTAATGAAATTATTAAGTACCATGTAATGGTAGAACATGTGTATCATAAATGCTCCCACTTTTTACCTCGTCTTTTTTAAATGGTATGATTACTTTGAAATCTGTTTAAAGAACACAATTAGTATAGCATTCACACACTGTATTTTATTCAATTTAACACACATGCATATATACACCTGTGATGCCAACAGTACTAAAGTGAAAGTCAATGGGACCTTGGTCTACTATGTCACTTAGATCCGTTTGAAAATGTTATCCTAGAACATTAACTCTGAGAGAAATTGTTAAGTTTTTTAGTATAAAAGTCATGGGATCATATGGCACTTTGTGATTATAATGTAATGGCTATGTGCAACATTAGATGGTGATTCTGTAAAGACTTACATATAGACTTAGCGTAACACATATGAGTAGTCACATTGAAACTTAACTGCTTAAAGTACACAAAGTTAAGCATGTGCATAAATCTTTACAGGATCAGGGATTTCCCTAGGGCCAGACTGTGATAGCCTCATTCCCACTGCATTGCATATTATCCCGTAAGTACTCCCATTACAGTCAATGGGAGCAATTGTAAATGAAGGTGCTACTGAGCCACAATCAGTATTTCACAATCTAACCCCTAATCATAAAAGAATATGTGCATAATATTTCTCATTTGTAATGTAAAGGGTTATCACATCCTTTGTGAAATAATTTTTTTTAATCTCATAAAACATATATTAAAGTGAACTAAAAAGTATTAAAAGAGGATGGTAGGTGGGTGGTATTTCAAAACAATATAATGCTACCATGTGAAATACAAACATTTTATGAAGCATGCAATTTTGTAAGAAGCTCAAGGTTAACTTCATAGAAGCTAGGGTTCAATTTGAGAATAGACTCACAAAAATAATTCTTTGATGGTATGCGATAAAGAAAAAGACTTTGCAAGCTTCTTTGTAAAATCCAAACATACACCAAAAAAAAAAAAAAAAAAAGAGAGAAAAGCCTTTGAACTTCTATTCTTTTGATGACAGTATTAGCTTCGTTTTATCAGGCTTAAGTGTTTTTAAATGCTATTAAGTCATAGACATTTCTTAACAATGTGAGTGGTGGTGGGGGTCGAGGGAGATAACTCAGCTGAAGTTTGTTTTATTTGAATCAGTCCTACTTGAAACAGACTAAGTGCTCTTAGCACCAGAGACACATCAATATCTAGGAAGTGGTACGGATACTTGCAATTACCATGTTTCAAGGCAGAGAAAAGGAAAGCAAAAACCCAAGATCTGCATTCTGGTGGTGTTTGGAATTTGAACATGGATCAAGACCTATATTGCAATGACAAATCCGATCTTTATAAAAGGATAAATAAAAAAAACTAGACAAAAATTCATCTGTACATTGGAACATTTGAAATCCAGCTTTGTAATTGAATACTTGGTAGACAGCACATGATCTGCATTCTTTTAGGTGACCACTAAGGAACTCCATGGAACTGGAAGTTCTGTATTACAAGAGATAGTACAAACTTTAAAAAAATCCAATTGTGATAATGTTAAAACCCATATTTGAGTATCTTATGAAAACTGTGCGCTTTTTTTTTTTTTTTTTTTTTTTTTTGCTACTAGCAGTACTGCCAGAGTATTACTCTGATTCTAAAAACATGCTTAAACCAAAACTTGATGTGTTTGGAATCTGAACCTGCATCCCAAATGGCCCATATTTGTCTAACTGGCTGACCCAAACCTTCACACCCTCACTTTTGTAAGCATAGTGTCCCCAGCACCATGAAGGAAATGTATGCAATGGTAATTTCTGTTGCATGTTTTAACAGGATACAACATTTGCCCTGTACAGCATTGCCTTTCTATTTACACTAAAATGTAGGTAATAGGAATGTGGGTGAGTGAGCCTTACTGAGTGAGGCTTACCAGTTCCAGTTAACCAGTTAGGACTGGAGCAGCTCCCCACCTGCCATAGGAAAGGAGCTGCCCCGGCAGCCCCTGTCCACCCTTTTGCCCACTTCTTCTTTAATTGGTTTATGGGTTGAACATTACATTTAAACATAAAGTTTGACCAGTTAACCAATTAAATGGGATTTTACATCCTTACTAAGTATTTTCTTTCTAAATGTTGATTGAGAATGAAAGATGCTCTGTAAAGGCCTAAGTCTGACAGATGCTGAATGCCTCAGGTGCTGAAGACATTCAAATCTCATTGATGACCTTACAAGCGAATAGTTCTCAGCATCTCCCAAGAGGCAGAATCAGGTGTTAAAATATTAAATTTGCCTGATACAATAAACACTTGTAATTATGGTAGATTGAATTCATACCTTAAGTATGAACAAACAAAAATTAGTTTTGTGCTTTTCTGCCAAAAATAAGAACGAAGAACATTGTAAGTAAATTACATTGTTTATACCACTTATTCTATGTTTGGTCAAAATAAGAACAGCTGTTATTTAACTGCTTTCTCTGTGACAAACATATTCTTTTATGTGTTAAAGAACCAAAATTTGCCAGGTCTTTGTCATTTTCATAGCAAACATTTAGCTTTAGGCATTTATAAATCAGTTAATAGTATTTATTTACTTTAAAATGCCACATACTTTCAGAGAGTATGAAAGCTTATCCATTAGATATTTGATGAAATCTCTGGCCCCAAAGAAGGCAATGAGCAATTTGCCATTGATTTTAATAGGGCTAGGATTTCACTGTGTATTCCCAGATTTTAGTAGATGTAATTGATTGGTTTAAAATCTACACAAGAAAAAAGACCCTCTTGGTATTAAAACAACAAGAAAAGATGGTATATATTAAAATACTGACATATGTTAGGGAGAATATTTTCTGATACTCTAAAGCCAGAGTATGCAACTATTATGTGGACATGCATCCCTTAGAAGCATATGAACACTTTTGTGCAGGCTCCAGCCCTTAGTCCGAATTGGTTTATTTCAGTTAAATATATGCCATAATGGAGATTAGGTAAATGGCCTGAGTTATGCCCCAGAATCTCATGCAAGGGAAATCACATATGTGTATCACACCAACCCAAAAAAGAAGGGTTTAAACTATAAAATGTCAGCTTGGCACACAGTATTAAAGACAATTAAAAATATAAAGCTACTTGTGAAAAGTAGCAGGGTTATTCCTGATCAGTTGTTGAAAGACTCTCTCTTTTCCTTTATGAGATTTTAAATATTTTAAAATTGCTTCTACTGTAGACCTGTATTGTAGTCAACTTGCTCATGCTTTTGCTCCATCTTCCATTATACATTAACAGAACTGTAAAACTATGCATTATAGATCGACACAGGTAATAGAGAGACTCCTTTAATAAGTGGTAAGAGCTTATGTTTTATGAGAAAAAAAGAGAGTATTCTTCCTACAGTAGCTCTGACTGGTCACTATGCCCCAAAGCGGTGGGCAAGTGAGTGAGACAGCTATTAGAGGGGGTCTTCCCGCAGGCAGAGCTCAAATTTGCTGGAGACTGGGAGCTTTACTTCTTTTTACTGGCCTCTTGCTCTAGCCCAATCAAAATCCTATCACCTGTAAAATAAAATAAATAAAATAAAATAATAAAATAATAATAATAGGAATTGGCAATACTGGAAGAAGGTGATTTTGGTCCCCGCTTCAAGACCTCTGATTAGTGAAACCAACTGAGAGCTGGGTCTCAATGTGCTAGACTCTCTTCAAACATGTAGACCATGTCTACCTAGCCGGGCAAAAGTCAAATTAAAATACACAACTTCAGCTGTGTCAATTGCGTAGCTGAAATAAAAATAGCTTGAATCGGCTTTTAGAGCTATCTACACAGCAGAAAGTTGAAGGAAAAATACTCTTTGTTCGACTTCCCTTACTCTTCATGAAATGAGGGTTACAAGAGTCGGAGTAAGTAGTCCTCCACATCGACATTATTTTGAGATAATGGCTTGCTGCGTAGACGTGCATTTTGTTATTTTGAAATAACGTCAGTTATTCCAAAATAACAGTTCGGTATAGACATAGCCATAGTAACAATTTTCCCTAAACTGAAGAACTTGCAATTCAATGCAAAGCACGGTGGTGGGTTTGAGAAATGGGATCTGTAACTTCTCAACATCATTTTATGTGGGGCTACTAAACTTTCATTAGTTAGCAACAGCTTTTAATTCCTATGGAACTGACCAAGATTCCAACTCTCTCCATTATATTTTAAGTCTCCTAACTGGTATTTTTCGTTAAAGCCCCAGCTTCTGGAATCATGTCAATTCATCAGGCTTTCAAACTTTCATTTTTAAAGAGGAGGCACTCATGGTTGAGGCAAAAAGCATGAAAATGCCAAGTTCAAATTGCTCAATATTTTTAAGACGGGGGGGGGGGGGGTTTCTAGCTGCTAATTTTTTCAGTGGTTGGGGCTGGCAATGCTCTGTCACTATTATTGTATGGTAATGATGCACAGTACGAAGAGCTGGTTTTGCCTGTCCTTAAGGCAAGCACAAACATTAAACTCCCTTATTAGTTTGTAAATGTGCTTAATTCCCTCCCCTTCCCGCCTCCCAGCAAGGGCATGGCAACACAGGTGCAGATGCCCGCCCGCCCGCGCTTTGCCAGCTCTAAGCCCAGCAGAGGCAGAGGAAGTAGAAAAACTACGTTACCCAAACTGCCTCCGCCGCCCTCTGACTTTCAGGGGCCTCTCACATGACTGTCAGGCGGCTGCACCATGGCGGAAGCAGAAGCGAAGGTAAAGGCTGGGCCAGAGCAGGGAGCACTGAGAGCTGCACAGGGGGAGTCCTGGTGTTTGCTCCACGCGGAGGAATTAATCTAGGGGAGCGGAGAGGCCCATGCGCTTGCTCACTGACAGAGAGGAAGCGAGAGCTTGATGGGGGGCGGCAGCAGGGGACGGGAAAGTGGGGAGAGTGTTGTGCGGGGCACGGGCAGCAGGAGGGGGTGGAGATTGGGGAGGACGCTGAGGGTGCAGCAGTAGGATAGGTCAGGTATTGTAAGGGACAGCAGCAAAACAGGCAGGAACTGGGGGGGAGAGAGGCGCCGAGAATGGGGGAGCTGATTCTGTATCCCCTATTTGTAAAGACACCAACCTTGTGTAGGCGCGAAGCCATTTAAAACTGAGCTGGAACTCTGCTTCTCTCCGTCGAAGGTTCAGAGTCGTCACGTTCTCTTTCACCTGTGTGTACACAATAGCGTAACCCCCGAATGAAAGAGCACGGAATCACACGTCACACTACTTGGACATTGATTAAGATATTGGCTATTAAATACCACTCGTGTATTAGGTGGTTTTTTTTGTATCAAATTCCTACTGATTTTGGTGGCTATAATTTGTCACTTTAACTGTTTAGTAATGTGTCCGATCAGTTACTGGTATCAATCAGTTGTGGATTATGAGAAGACAGTATTAGCATTTCTTATATTGTTTTAAAAACAAGATTATTGGTGACTTGTGGGTTGGACCTATTTTATATAATATATATATATACACCAAATAAATATTATTTGGTGTGTGTGTGTGTGTGTGTATACACCCCAACTATTTGCTTTAAGTTATATTTATAATGCCTCATATTATACTATATGGGGACAGTCCTCTTTTTGAGAACAGTATTGTATAGGGAAGTGTGTAGAATTTGTCCATAATTTAAAGTCTTTCATAGCCATTCCATGGTATAGGTCAGAACTATGCTTTAAATCAGGGTTGGGAAACCTTAGGCCTAGGGGCCAGATGCAGCCCCCACCTTGCTTGCATCTAGCCCTTCAAGGCGTGTTCTCCCACTTCCCCCCCATTGGGGACCCTGTGCTTGCACTCCAGTCCCCCTGCTGCCCCATCGCAGAGCTGGAGCACACAAAATCTAGATGGGCCTCTCTAGGCTCTGGTGTGCAAGGAGAATGTGGGGAGTGTCTTTTTTTTCTTCTCAGTCAGGGTGCCATGTCAGTGAGGTGGGTTTTTTTGGGTTTTTTTTCTGCTTCTCACTTGTTTGTGGTCCCCCACTCTTGCTTTAAATTTTTTATCTTTTAAAAACAACTTTTTTATAGTCTGACATCAAAGAAGAGGGTTTAAATCTTTGCAAGACCAAACCAATGTTTGATATTCATTATTATGTGTATCACAGGACTATCAAGTGTCATCTTCATTGATAATTTCTGTTTCTTGAAAGGGATACTAAATTTGTAATGCCTTAGGATTTAGGGCAGAGGTGGGCAATACATTTTTAAAAGGGGGCCACTTCATAAATGGTTGAAGTGGCCCTGGGCTGCCCCAGAAGGGGCAGGAGACTTCTCCCACAGACCCTGATTGGCCTGGGGGTGGGGAAGCTCATGAAGTCATGTCCTCCCCCCCAACCCCTTGCTTAGAGAAAATTGCCAGCTGTTTTAGAACAGCTGGCATTTCTTTTTAAGCTCTGCAGTGGGAGGAGACCTCGCACACTCTCCCTAGCCCCAGACCAATAAGGACCTGGGGCTGGGGGGAGTGCGGGAAGTCTATTGCCCCCTGCCTTGCCAGATGTGTACGACAGCTAGAGAGAAATGCTGTCTGTTTTTAAAATAGCATTTCTAGCTGCCGTGCACCCTTTGCGAAGGTTAGGAGGAGGAGACTTCATGTGCTCCCTCATCTCCAGGCCTGGAGTGGCTTGGCAGCGGGGGAGTGGCAGGGCAGCCACTGGCTGGGTCCTGTGGTGGTCCCTTTTTCCACCCTTGATTTAAGGCAATCTCTTAACTATTGCACATCAGGGTGAAACCCAGTGAGGTGTGGAGGTGGTCTTGTAGTTTATCCCATTTCTGCCTGCTGCTGGGTTCTTTCCCCTAGAATTATATAGTAGTGGAATGCTGAACTACATGAATCCACTATGGTGATTCCTGTGCATGACTGAAGCACATTTGAAGTGAATCCAGGAGTCAGCCTGTGCAACATTTGTGCTGCAGAGCCAAATTCTGCTGGTCTCTGCGTGCAGCAGTTTTAGAATGGGGCCTTGTCAATTGGTAAAAGTACATGACTCTGGAAGCGAGTATTACTGTAATAACCTTACAAATAGTGTAATCATATATATAGTAGCCCAGTGTCTGAGAGTCTGTAATGCTGAAATGCTGGCTGTTCCCTCTGGGCAGCCTGTGCTGCTTGCTCCCTGCGGCGGCCCGGCTGAGCAGTGCAGAAGTCAACCTAGCGCCACGGCGGGAGGGGAAGAGGGGCAGGGCAGTGACATACATGGCCGGGGGCGGGGCCTGGCCATGTACGTCACCGCCCCGCCCACCTTCGCCTCCCGCCATGGCTCTCGGCTGACTTCTGCGCCACTCAGCTGGGCTGCCATGGGGGAA
The DNA here is from genome assembly GCF_049634645.1 of Pelodiscus sinensis. NCBI lineage: Eukaryota > Metazoa > Chordata > Testudines > Trionychidae > Pelodiscus > Pelodiscus sinensis. Next base: position 167,513,233 of record NC_134712.1, read on the forward strand.
CCTAAACGGACGCTTGCTCCCCTGTAGCGGCCTGGCTGAGCGGCGCAGAAGTCAGCCAAGCGCCATGGTGGGAGGCAAAGGGGGGGGCGAGGTGGTGATGTGCGGCATGACAGCGGCTCCAGGCCCTGCCCCTTGGCCGTGAACGTCACCACCCCACCCCACCCTCCTTCGCCTTCTGCCGTGGCGCACAGCTGACTTCTATGCTGCTCAGCCAGGCTGCTGCGTCCCCCGAGTGAGAGGCAGGAGGGGGAGGAGAAGGAGAAGAGAGAGACAGGAGGCGGAGGAGAACTGGAGGGGGGGCGGAAAGGAGGAGTACATGCACGTGCACACACACACACAGAGACAGACAGACCAGAGGCTCAGGAGAGAAGACTGACATGGAGGAGAGACCTGAAAATCCCATCTTATGACGGGCTAATTGGCTAGTGGGTAATATTATGTATTTATGGTCCAATCCTGTCAACACTGTATAGTCAGTGGGCTCGTCTACACTGGCCCCTTTTCCGAAAGGGGCATGCTAATTTCACAGGTCGTAATAGGGAAATCCGCGGGGGATTTAAATATCCCCCGCGGCATTTAAATAAAAATGTCCGCCGCTTTTTTCTGGCTTTTAGAAAAGCCGGAAAAGAGCGTCTACACTGGCCCCGATCCTCCGGAAAAAAAGCCCTTTTCCAGAGGATCTTATTCCTACTTTGAAAAAAGTAGCGGACATTTTTATTTAAAAATGCGGAAAAAAGCGGCGGACATTTTTATTTAAATCCCCCGCGGATTTCCCTATTACGACCTGTGAAATTAGCATGCCCCTTTCGGAAAAGGGGCCAATGTAGACGTAGCCAGTGGGATTACTCCTGTGCAGTGTGTTACACACTTAAATGTGGGCAGCGTTGAGACCTAGTTTTAATGTATTTTACAATAAACTTTGGGAGATAGGATTTAATGTCAGGGTAGCAGGTGTCAGCACACAGCTAATTGCTATGTGCAGGCTGCTTCACTTCAGAAGATGAAGAATGCAGAGGTGGAAGAAAGAAATGAGCCCATCTGAATTGGTTGGAGAGATTTCCTGCTGGAAGCTGAGGAATGAGTACAGGGTAGGATGGGATATATGCTGGGAGTCAGCTGAAATTTTGGTTGTTCTAGGCCCTCAAGTCCTCTTTTAATGTATGTGTTACTTCTAAGATGGAATGTTCTACACATATTCGCTCTATAGTATTCGCTCTATTCTTTTAGCATTTATGTGGTTCCCTTATGTGAGACAAGAATAAAATAGATTTAAGAAAAGTTTCCTAGCTCAAGTGTAGCAGTTTCATATGCTATAAGTATAATTTGTTTAAAGCCTTCAGAAAATTGGCTTTTCCATATCTACTCCACTGACACACACATACTTTTTGACAGACTATTGGTGGGTGGGTGTGTGTGTGTGTGTTTTAAAGGGTTGGAGGGGCATAAGAGAGCTTAGGAGAACTGTTTTCCCAGGATTGTATACCTAAACATGCAGAAGTTTAAGTTCTCTGGAGGAGGCCGATCCTAATGTTGGTATTTATAGGCTGTACCCCTTCTGCAATGTTAAGGATTTTACCGGTTGAGACTGTTTCTCTTGTGTTCTCTCCATTGTCTGTTACTAAAACCAATAATTAGTGGATATTAAAAAGAAACAGTCAAATATAAAAGTATCATTAAAATGCTTATGGTCTATTAACAAACACCTTTGGTTATTAAACCAGTCTAAATTAATTGTTTGCACTTCTCTCCCTTTCAGCTGTTATATGAGAGTGGTCTTTTCACTTTTACATGTAGTGACCGGTGTTTGAGTTTCCATGCATGGGAGAAAAACTATAAATAGTGTGTGTATGCAGGTGGACTTTCACTGGAATTTAAGCTTTTTGATTCTCCTTCCCTACATATCTAAGATATGGGCCTTAAGTCAGTTAATGGCAACTGTTTTTAATATAAAGGAAAAACCCTCCCACAATGTAGATCAGGCCTGGGCAAAATACGGCCCGCCAAGCCACCGGATCTAGCCCGGGGATGCGGCAGGCAGCCCTAGGCATTCTTTGCCCCACCCTCACACTCAGAAAGGCAGCTGCTGGGAGGTTTCACTTTAAAATCTGTGAGCCTGAAGGGGAGGAAGGAAGGCTTTAGGAAACTGGCCAGAAGCACCGTGCCCCCTTCCCTCCGAGGCTCCTAGTTATTCACAGAGGACATGGCTGCAGCCTGTGTGGAGACAGGGCAGGCAGAGAGGCTGCTTCAGGAAAGTGCTGGGCTACTGACTGGTAAGTCTCCTGGCCAGAGCCTGCCTCTGGCATCCCGGTCTCTCCCTCCCCCAACCCTCTGCCCCCCCCCCCCCCCCCCCACTCCTGTCCTCTACTCCATATACCCAAATTCTCTGCCCCCCTGCTGCATGCATATCCCCTCCCAGATCTGGTACCCCAGTCCTCTGCCTCAGATCACTCCCCTCCTGCCCTAGTTTACAACCCAACCCCTTGCACCTCCTCCTGTACCCCAGTTCCTTGCCCTAAGTCACAGTCCAACCCCCTGCACTCAGTCCAGTGCCCCAGGTCACTACAGCCTCATTCACCAAAACTTCTTCCCTTACTCCAAGCTCCCTTCTGCACCCAACCTCCGTCTCAGACCTCGCACCTTCTCCATTAATATCATGGAAGAGTGCCGCCCTCAACCACTTTCCAAAATCTTGGAGTTGTCCCCCCATCAAAAATTATTGCCAACTCCTGATGTAGATGGGAAACTGCATTAGGTGAGATAAATACATTGTTAAATCTGCCAGCTCAGAGATTAACTATATTGGTAAATTTTCCCAGTTTTCTCATCTGTGCGTCATTTCTCTGTTCTTGGGCTTCTTGAAAACCAGCATCTGCCAAGTGGCTTTATTATACATCAACACCACCACTGATTCCCCACCTGCTTCCACTCTAGAGTGTGATGGGCCTGCCAATGACAGTGATTAGTTCACTGTTTTGGATTCTGGTCACTTACTAGTCACTCATCAGGGATTTTCTGTTCACAGTTAGGAGACTATTTTAAAAATAAAAAATGGAATTCGGGATAATCCTCTTGGTTCATACATTTAAAAAAAATCCACCCACCGAAACCCCATTGTAGTCATGACTGCAGTTACTGTTCCAATTTTACCTGTGGGAATGGGAGAAGTCAGGCAGAAAGCTTTTCAGAATAACTCTCTTGTATTGTGAGCATAGTGCCTGTCAATTCGAAACACCCAAAAACACTGGTAGCGTTGTGTCTGGTGATGCAGAATCTGTTGATTAGCTTTCCAAATCAAGATTTCCCTTTTAATTTTTTGCTCAGCATTTCCTATAAAACTGTCAGAGCTGTACATTTTAGAAATAATATTGCACTCCTCCATTGTAAAACATGTTTGTATAGCTTTCCCCCCCATGTGTATGTGCAATCTATTAGGTTGCAATCTATTAGGTTGTTAACAGCACCCATCACAATGGTATCTGAATGCCTGTCTAAGTTAAAAACAAGAGGAGTCAATTACAAGAAGTAATTTTTTCCTTTAGGTATTCTCGCCGCCTTATCACTGTTGGTAGTAAGCCACATCCACCCTGACTAAATTAATACTGATATAACACTCCCATCACTGTATCTCTGCCATCTGATCTTTCACTTCATGTATCTGATGAAGTGGATTGCTACAAGGGATATAAGCGACTAGTCAAGTTGACTACTCGCATTCCCCCCTTGCTGCTTCTATATCAGAGGCAGCAAGGGGGGATCAGGAGGCGGTGCTGGGGGGAGCTGGCTTAAAAGTTGGTTTTCCCACAGCATTGTCTCCGCAGTGCCGCCTGCACCCACCTCCTCCTGTGCTGCTCCCTCTGCCCCCTCCCCGATAGAGAAGGCTGCCAAAAAGCAGCCTCTGCCCTTGGTGGGCCCAGGCTCGCTGCGAGCAGAGGCTATTCCACATCCATGGAGCAGCCCGTCTGCAGTGAGTCCCAGCGGGGAACGGGGACTCCCTGCAGATAGGGGCTGCTGCTGGAGCAGACGCTGTTCACAGCCAGCCTCAGCTCCCAAAGACAAGGGCTGCTTTGGGGCAGCAGCCCCTGAGCATGCTTGGCTTAATCCCTGCTCGTGCCAGGTCTGGGAGCTATGCTTGCTGCAGCTCTGCATTTTAAATGTAGAAATAGCCAGGCAGTTCTTACTATATTTAAAATGCAGAGCAATAACGGTTCTGGATCCAGCACAAGCCGGTACTGAGCAGTCTTAGCTAAGGTTGCCAGGTGTCTGGTATTGACCTGGACAGTCTGGTATTTTCGCCTCCTGTCCGGTAAAAAAAAATAAATCAGAAAGTACTGGACACCTAAAATATCCGGTATTTTCTGTCCCCCCCCCCCCCCCCCCCCCTTGCCAGGAGACGAAACTACCGGACACCTGGCAACCCTATAAACACTCAGCCACCGGGCCCAGCCCGCCCCCTTCTCTCTCCCCACTTACTTGGTTCCGCAGGGGAGCTGTCTTCTGTCTCTGACCAAGAAAACAAGATGGCCATGGGGAAAAAAGCCTCAAAGGCATTTCTTAAAGGGGCCATGCTGTTTGTTTTATTTTTTTTTATTATTATTTTTTGCTCAATAACTCTTAGGGCAGGGGTGTCCAAACTTTTTTCAAAGAGGGCCGGATTTGATGAAGTGAACATGCGTGAGGGCCGACCATTTTGTCTGACATTCTTTGAACCATTAAAATTAAATGCAAATTAACTATTTTATGCAAAGTTTATTGCAAACGGCATACTTTTCATTTCGTCACATAGATGACAAATCTAAACAGGTGTTAAATCACTCTGCCTTTCATATCTGAAGGCCAGATGAAAAAAAAAAAATCCAGGAAGCTGAAATATATGTCAGGAACATTGTAAAGTACATTACATATTATTGGTAATAAAGGTTGTCTGTCAACTTTTAAGTTAAAAAAATATGAACAGGAACATAACACCAAGTATACATGTTGTGTCCAAATATATTTATAACTGATTTAGACCAACTGACATTAACTGAGATTTTACAATGTATTCATCTCAATACATATGGATTCGTTGGGGGCCATAAAAGATAGATATTGCCAAATTACCTGGGGGTCCGTATTAAACCGGAACACGGGCCGCAATTGGCCCGCGGGCCGGACTTTGGACATGCCTGGCTTAGGGTCTTTTTTTTCCCCTCAACTTTGGTCTCCCCCCTTTTTTTTTCACAACAGAATTTTTTCCCTGGTGTGGTTTTTTTTGGGGGGGGGAGGGAGGGGGGCGGGTGTTCGGTATTTTTGGTTAAACCATCTGGCAACCCTAGTCCTAGCTTGTGTCGGGTCCGGGACTGCTGCAGCTCTGCATTTTAAACATAGTAATAGCTGCCCAGATATTACTACATTTAAAATACAAAGCTACAGCTGGGGTAGGTCCTGGCCCCGGCCCGGGCATGAGCCGGGACTGAGTATGCCGTGCGCAGTCCCGGCTTGTGCTGGGTCTGGGACCTATCCACCTTGCAGCTCTGCATTTTAATGTAGCTCCTGGACCCAGTGCAAGTCAGAACAGAGCACCTTCCCTTATTATGATTAGCCAATTACCCACCTCTTAGCATCCCTAATTGTTACTCATGAAAGCTTATGCCCTAATAAAATTGTTAGTCTTTAGTCTTGTTGTTTTTGCTAAAATAGACTAACATGGCTACATCTCTGAAACCTGTAAGTAAAGTAACTTTTTTGGCATTTATATAGATAAGTGATTTGAATTAGCTTCTGAAGTCTTAGGTGATGTAGAACAATATGTTGATATTTTTGCTCAGATCCTGGAAGCTGTGCTGTGCAGGTAGATTTCTGGGTCTTTGTGGAATCTCATTGACTTAAATGAGACTCCATGAGGCCATAAGGGCCTGCCCATGTGGAACAGCTTATGTGCCTGGGGCTGTAATTACTCCCATTCATATAGTCACATCCGTTCATTTTTATTGTACTATTATCTTCTTCTGTTTATAAGCTCTGTTGTTGGAAGAGGGAAATCTTTTGGGAATACTGAGATTATCAAAACTGTAGATCTCATTGTTTCTTTTATTAATTACTGATGATGTGCTTGGTGCTGTGCATGAAACAAAGGCATCCTCCCTCCCCCATTTCTAAATCTAATAACATACTGTATGTTGAGTATAAATTCTGTGTTGCACTTTGTGCTGGACAATGGTTCAGCTCGTGTCATTTGTTTAGTGCCCTGTATGCCAAAATAATTTACTGCTATATTTGTAGGACTTATAAGAAACTCCATTTAACTAAAAATTTAATTTCTTTGAGATAGTAACTGTAAACTTGCAAAATGCTTTCAATAAAAGTTGTGATTAGAATTTGTGCTCTTTAGACTGAGCTTTTTGAACTACATCCAAAAGTGAGACTGTAGTCAAAAAAAAGTTTCAAATGTCCACTTGAAGGAATGTCAGGATTTTCCTCCTTCCTTATCACCTTTACACCCATTTTATCACCTTTACACCCAAGTTTAATACAGTAAACTTCCGATAATCCGGCACCTTTAGAACCCAGGGGGTGCCGGATTATCAGATTTGCCGGACTATCAGAAGGGGGGGCTATGAGCGGTCTGTGGTGGGGTGGGGAGGGATGCCACCTCAGACCCCTCATAGCCCCCCCTTCAGATAGTCCGGCTCTGCCCCAGGCGTCCCTGATTCAGCTGCTGCTGGTCAGTTTCAGCAGCAGCTGAATAGGGACGCCTGCGGCAGAGCAGCTGGGGTGCTGTCGGGTTGGTCCCCTAGCGCCGCCCCTCAGCACTGCGAGACCAACCCGGCAGCACCCCAGCTGCTCGTGGGGACGCCTGGGACAGAGCAGCTAGGGTGCTGCTGGGTTGGTCCCGCAATGCCGAGGGGTGGCGCTAGGGGACCAACCGAGCAGCACCCCAGCTGCTCTGCCCCAGGCGTCCCTATTCAGCTGCTGCTGAAACTGACCAGCGGCAGATTCCGGGAAGCCCGGGGCAGAGCAGCTCTGCCCCAGGCTTCCTGGAGTCAGCCGCTGATCAGTTTCAGCAGCGGCTGAATAGGGATGCCTAGAGCAGAGGAGCCGGAGTGCTGCCAGGTTGGTCCCGCAGCGCCGAGGGGCGGTGCTACGGGACCAACCGGGCAGCACCCCAGCTGTTCTGCCCCCGGCTTCCCCGATTCAGCTGCTGGTCAGTTTCAGCAGTTGCTGAATCGTGGAAGCCGGGTGCAGAGCAGCTCCAATTGTCCGGCTACCCCCAGCACTTCCGGGTTCCTGGTGGTGCCAGACCATCAGGAGTGCTAGAGCATTGGATGCCAGACTAATGGAGTTTTACTGTACATTGTACTTGCCCTTCCCCAAACTGTGACATGAAAGGAGAATAAACAGTTGCATGACACATAAAGACAGTATTTTAGAGATGGGCCTGGCTGTAGTGAATAAAGCTTGAAAAGGCAGACAACTGTAAACATAATAAGGCCTTGTATGGAGTAACTAAGAGTAAATGGAAATGTGACTTATTTTTTCCCTCTCTAATCTGCTTCGCTTGGTTACTAAAAGCGATCTTCAATCGCGCAGAGAAGGCATTTACTATGTGCTTAGAGGTTACAATAAGCACATTTTTTTTTTATAGCATGAAAATAAATAAATGGGACCAACAAACGCAAAATGAAATGCTGGCAATCATCAGTATTAGATTTTCTTTCCCTTTCATCTCTTTTTCTCATTGTCTGTAACTTTGTCTCTCATGAAATACTGTACCTAAATATCTTATTGTCAAAATATTACTTCATAGTATTTGAAATACTACTTCTCTCTTTGTTGGTTCTTTGTTTAAATCATGGGCTGTTGTTAAAATGCTTACGTTCACTGTCAGCATATTAGTTGTAACCTTTTATTGCTATTGATAACTATAAATACGTTAAGTAAATCTTCATTTTGCTGACCTCTTTGAGGAGGCATGGCATCAGCAGATTTCAGTAGTGGACAGGTGAGAGATTAGCAAGAGTAGGCTCTTCTCTTTTTTTGTAGGATGCTAAGATTCATTGTCTTGAAAGGCAGATGTTTTAAAGGCACAGTTTCTTTGTGGGTTTGAGCAAGGCACTCTGTGAATTGTGCGTAAGTCGAAGAGTTATTATTTAATTTCCATCCTCATTAGAATTCTTTGGGAAACTGTGAAAGTAGGAATGTGAAAGTTTAAGCTGTAAGCATCACCCTTAATGAGTGATCTTTACAGTCTTGGCTGCCGCAACTCCCCACCTAATGCTGGCAGAGGGTGTTCCAGCCCTTTCGGGGCCATCATGGACAGGGGCTGATTTCCTGCCCATCATGTTTAACTGGTTAACTATTTAAACAGGATTTTACATCCTTAAATAAAAGACTTAGGCTGTTCAAGATAAGTCAGTGAATGAATGGCCAAATAGTAGCTAAATTGAGAAGCTGGCCTGTGACTCCCTTGAGCATGTAGTTCTGTCTTGTGGGCCAAGCTGCTGGAGATTGCTTTGCAAGATTGATTGTCCATTGCTGGTGAGGGAAAACCTTTCACAAGCACTTGACTGTTGCTTAGAGCCTTAGATGATGCACATTGCTAGAATGATGTGGTTGGTATTAGTTGCTGTCTGCTTTAGGGTAGTGAACAGTATCATCTCAGCCAAACAGTGCCACTGAGTGTCAGTGTGGCACCAGGTTAGGAGTCCTAAACAGAGTGGGTATGGATAAACAAGCAAAACAGAAAAGATAATCATTCATCTGTAACACATTCAGAGTCACTTGAAATTCTGTTTACCTTTTGTTTTTAATGAAAAGGCTTGTAAGATTAAATAAAGAAAAATAATCATTTGTTTTGCACGGATGTTGAATTTTTTTTCTTCATGCTTTTTTTTTATATTATTACTTTCAGGAAACCAGGTCTAATGAAGAATCTACTGATGATTCTGAGGTAAGGCGGTGTACAAAGACCTCGTGGCTGTAATGTTTAAACTGCATTTTTTGGTCAATATGCAGTAGAAACACAGGACTTTTTGTTTCTGTTTTGGCAGCTGCTTATTTACAACAGATGCTGTGCTTGTGCTGTAACAGGTGATTTGAGCTATTGGCAAGTTAATAGCAAATGTGCATCCTTAAAATATACTACTTGATATTGAAGCCTGTGATCACAAGATTTTAATAAAGTAAATCATAGATAACAGTTAGGTTCATGCATTCTGCTTTGAACAAATGAAAATGTGATTTGCCATGTAATTTCTATATAATATCTTATTAAAGAAATGCAATTTATATTTAATGATTTCACAGCCTAAACTTAATCTTAGTTTGTTCAGCATGTGTTTTCCAGATTATATTTTGAAACAAGATTGGTCTATCAACTTGAAATGTTTTCACTTTAAAAAAAATTAAGTATAGATACAGTAGTATTGGGTGAGCAGAAGAATCATAGAAGATTAGAATTGGAAGGCTACGTCTACATTGCAACGCTATTTTGGGACGCCAGAGTATCCCAAAATAGCTTTCCCGTGTTTTAAAAGCAAACTTGTTATTTCGGGTTCACTATTCTGACATCCCTGTAAATCTCATTCCATAAGGAGTAAGGAACGTTTCGGAATAGCGGGTTACTTTGAAAGTTGGTGCTGTGTAGACAGTGCCAAATTACAAAATAAGGTATTTCAAAATAAGATCCAAATAAGAATGTGAATAATTCAAATTGTGTATCTTATTTCAAACTACGGTGCAGTGTAGTCTTAGTGAAAGAGACCTCAGAAAGTCATTTAATACGACTCCCTGCTTGAAGCAGGGCCAACCCTAACTAAATCATCCCAACCAGGGCTTTGGCGAGCTGGACCTTATAAACCTCTAAGGATGGAGATTCCACCATGTCCCTAGGCAACCCATTCCAGTGATTCAGTGAAATAGTTTTTCCTAGACCTTCCCCAGTACAACCACTGCTCCTTGTTCTGTCACCACTGAGACCAGCCTGTGCTGGATTGAACTCTCCTTTCTATGGTGGCTGTGTTTAACCTGGGTTGGATTTTTCTCCTTCATTCCTGGCTGCAGGGGATACTATGGTATTTTTGACTGTTTGGCCTCAGCAACCTCATACCTCCTCTTGCTGTACCATCCCATCTGCCTGCAAGAAGACAACTCCAGCTTGCAGCTACTGAAGCACCCACCTCAGCCAGGGCTTTCATGACACAGTCTTGGGAAGCAACACTCTGGAACTTTGTCATCCATGGGTCTGATTGGCTCATGATGATGACGGGGATAGGGATGCCTGGGGTGTAGCTCAGAGATGTGCTGATGCAATCTGTTATGTACAATCATAACCTGCTCTCAATTTCGTGTATGTGAACTGTTAGCCTGTGGTTTTATTTGTTTTTGTTTTACAGTTCTTTGGGGAAGAGAATCACATCTTTCTACTTTTCTAAAGCACCATGTATGTTTACAGCACTCCTATAAATAATTTAAGGCTAAATTTTTGTCTGGGATATTTTTAGTAAGTCATGGACCCGTCACTGGCAGTAAACAAAAAGTCACAGAAGCCCTGACTTTCACTAAAAATATCCCTGACAAAATGGGGAGATGGGTTCAACGGCTTGCTGTGATCAATGGGAGCCTGCTACTGTGGGGAGTAGGATGTACGTGGCCTGGCTGCTGCGAGGTCCCCTTGCCTTGGGGTGCCCGCACCAGTGTGGGGGCTGGGCACTGCAGGGGGTGGGGAGCTGGCTGGGAACTCAGCCCAGGGGCCGAAAATATCAAGGAGGTCAATGGAAGTCATGGATTTTGTGACTTTTCTCACCTCGATGACATAATTGTAACCTTAATTATTGAAGGTGAATCTGGGGGAGAAAAATGGAGGTTCAAATTTTGTCAATGCTTTCAGTTTTTCCCTTAATTTTTGGACCAGATTTAACTATCAGTTGCAGCTTTAGTCAGTTGAAGTTGTTCATGTCAAAAATTTTTAACTGGGTTATGGCAGTGCACTTTTATGTTAGTCCATAAATACATAGTTATACTTGCCCAATATAGGACTGAAAAATAGGTGAATATGACAGCACCTAAAGCAGTGGTTCTCAAACTTTTCAGCATCACTCTCCCTTTTTGATTTTTGAGAAATCCTCACACCCTCCCCCAATATCAGCAAAACTTATTGAGCAAAAAAAAAAAAAAAGAAACTGACTGGGGCTGAAAAACAGTCGCAGCCCCTTCAATTCCTGGGACCAGTGTTTTTTTTTTAAAAAAAAAAAAAAAAAACCACAACAAAACACAACCCCACAACACGGTGCTGGTACTCTAGGGGAAAAGTTGTTGACCAAAAAAAAAAGTTGCCATTTTAAGAGCAGAGCAGGCATTGGCCTTTTAAGGCAATCATTTTGAAGTCTGCCCGGGACGCTCCATCCTCCCCACCCCACTCCACCCCAGCCAGCCTGAGCTGCGCATGTTCCGGCGAACGCCCGAGCCAGGAGAAACAGAAAATACTGGATGTTTTACATGGTGTTTTCTGATTTTTTTTTTTTTTTTATTTTTTTTTTAAACCAGACGGACCAGCCTCTTTCTTGGGGGGTAGGGGAGGGTGCTGGTCCGGCAACATCAGGAACCCGGAAGTACTGGGGCAGCCGGACCGGCTTCCCTCATTCAGCTGCTGCTGAAACTGACCAGCAGCTGAATCGGGGAAGCCGGGAGCAGAGCAGCTGGGATGCTGCCGGGTTGGTCCCGCAGCTCCGAGGGGCGGCGCTATGGGACCAACCCGGCAGCACCCCAGCTGCTTTGCCCCAGGTGTCTGGATTCAGCCACTGCTGAAACTGACCAGCAGGCTGAATCCAGACGCCTGGGGCAGAGCAGCTGGGGTGCTGCGGGGTTGGTCTCGTAGCACCGCCCCTCGGCGCTGCGGGACCAACCCGGCAGGACCCCAGCTGCTCTGCCCCAGGGGTCCCCAAGTCAGCCGCTGCTGAAACAGATCAGCGGCTGATTCCAGGAAGCTCCGGGCAGAACAGCTCTGCCCCGGGCTTCCTGGAATCAGCCACTGATCTGTTTCAGCAGTGGTTGAATCGGGGACCCCTGGGGCAGAGCAGCTGGGGTCCTGCCAGGTTGGTCCCTCAGCGCTGTCCTTTGGCGCTGTGGGACCAACTGGGCAGTTCCCCAGCTGCTCTGTCCCAGGTGTCCCCAAGAGTAGCTGGGGTGCTGCTGGGTTGATGCCGTAGCGCCGCCCCTTGGCACTGCCGGACCAACCCGGCAGCACCCCAGCTGCTCTATTGCAGGCATCCCCGATTCAGCTGCTGCTGAAACTGGCCAGCAGTAGCTGAATCAGGGACGCCTGGGGCAGAGCCGGACTATCTGAAGGGGGGGCTATGAGGGGTCTGGAGTGGCATCCCCTCCCACCCCACTTCAGACCCCTCATAGCCCCCCCCTTCTGATAGTCCTAAAGGTGCCGGATTATCGGAAGTGGTTACCTGAATGGTTTGCTTTGAGTTGTGTGTTCCTTAATGAATGTCAAAATGCTCTTTGTATAGAATCCTACAGAGCATCACAATGGATCTCAGGTGTGTGAAGTTTTGCAAAAATGATTGTTTTGCCTATGTGATGTCATACTGCTCGTCTATGCACATTTGGTTTTCCCTGATCTTTTAATTTAAAGTCCTGAGGCCATTTTAAATATTTTTAATGTTTAAATTAGAATCTCTAAAGCACATAGGTATAAATTAGTAGAGGCAGTGCATATCTTCATATGTTCAGCAAACCTTTCAGTGAAGAAGGTGGTAGTTATTTGTGTCAACATTATGCAATTGTAGAAGATCTTTCTTTGTAACTACACACAATTTACTCTTTTATTTCATGTCTTTGTATACGATATGGGGTATTATGTGCTTTTACTTATCATGTAGACCGGTTACTATTTATTCTACCATGTTGTGGTGAGCAAACAATATATCTAAAATGGTATTTTAATTCTCAGGAGAAAAAAGTGTTTTAGCTGCAAAGTATTTTCACTGCAATCTTGAAGCACTAACATCTTTTTTTTTTAAATTTCTATCATTTTTAAAATAATACTTCATTTTCTCCCAACCCATAAAACAGTCCAGTGTGCTACATTTTTGATCAAACAGGTTTGTTTCACAGAAAAGTTCTAGAGATGACTCTACTTCATTGGCATATTTGACATTATTTTACAGTACCTGGAGTTGCATATTAGGACTGTCCTATTTGATGGGGCATTGGAAAAAAAGAGTAAACTGACTGTAAATTGTGGAGGAAAAAATGTGAATAAATGATGTATAGAATGAAGGGAAATTTCTCAGTTTTAATATCGCTCTTCCTTTCTGTAGTCCACCTATTTAAGTAGTGATAGAAATGTAGCCGTGTTAGTCTGGGGTAGTTGAAGCAAAATGCAGGACAATGTAGCACTTTAAAGACTAACAAGATGGTTTATTAGATGATGAGCTTTCGTGGGCCAGACCCACTTCCTCAGATCAAATAGTGGAAGAAAGTAGTCACAACCATATATACCAAAGGATACAATTAAAAAAAATGAACAAATATGAAAAGGACAAATCACATTGCAGAACAGAAGGGGGATGCGGGGGGGTGGGAAGGGGGAGGAAGGAAGGTAAGTGTCTGTGAATTGCTGATATTAAAGGTAGGGAGAGTGGGATGTTTGTGAGTTAATGGTATTACAGGTGATAATTGGGGAAACTGTCTTGGTAATGGGTGAGAAAGTTCAAAGACTTGTTAAGTCCTTGTTGGTAAGTGTCCAATTTTAACATGAATGACAGTTCTGCAATGTGATTTGTCCTTTTCATATTTGTTCATTTTTTTTAATTGTATCCTTTGGTATATATGGTTGTGACTACTTTCTTCCACTATTTGATCTGAGGAAGTGGGTCTGGCCCACGAAAGCTCATCATCTAATAAACCATCTTGTTAGTCTTTAAAGTGCTACATTGTCCTCCTATTTAAGTAGTTACTCTTACAACTGAGTGTGTTTTCCCAACCAAATTTTGATCAGATTTTGCTCTCTAATTGCAAGAAATCTTCTCACGTGTTTGTTAGCTTTATATTGATGCTTCTTAATGGACTTGTTGTACAGAGTAGTTGTGATGCAAATGTACATTTTCCTTGACTTTGTGAGTTGAGTGTAATATTCAGGTCATGCCTTGGCTTTGCAGAGAGAGAGAGATGGTGTTACTGCACCAGTTCCCCTCGATAGTTTATATTGCAGAACCCACACATAGATCTCTTTTGGATCTTCTCTTCTGAGTAGAACAAAAGGAGAAATACGTGACACTTTAAAGACTAACAAGATAGTTTATAGGTGATAAGCTTTCATGGGGCAGACCCACTTCTTCAGATCATATTCTGAAAGTGAATTGGCATGACCATATATAACCTATATGGTCATGCCATATATAACATGGTCATGCCAGTTCACTTTCAGAATATGATCTGAAGAAGTGGGTTTGCCCCACAAAAGCTTATCACCTAATAAACTATCTTGTTAGTCTTTAAAGTGTTGTGTTTTTTCTTTTTGTTTTACCAAGATCAGACTAACACTGCTACCTCTCTATTACTCTTCTGAGTAGAGTCTTTTTACATCTGCTTTTGGAATAGTGCAAGAGAAAGCTTTTGACAATGTGCCTTGAACTTTGTTCATATTCAGTTTTTGCCATTTAGCCCTCTGGTCCTCATTGCTGTTTTGCATTTTGTTGCTATAGCCAACCAGTAACAAGGCTTGAATTCCTTCAGCCCTGGTGTACACTAGGGATGTAAGCGACTAATTGACTATCTGATAATCAAACCTTATCAGAGAGTCGAGTAGTGACTCGACTAGTTGCTTCCTCCCCTCCACCCCCCGGTTGCTGTCTCTGTCAGAGTCGGGGGGGGGGGGGGGGAGGCAGGAGCTGGTGCTGGGGGGGGGGCTGTCTTAAAAGCCAGTTCCCCCCAGCACTGTCTCTGTGGGGGACAGGGGAAGCAGAGGCACAGCGGGGACTGACTCACTGCAGTCGGAACAGATTTACCCTGTGTTTCCTGCTGCTCCTCTGCCTTTTAAATGTAGTAAGAGCTGCGGGTGGTAGTGTGGATGCCTCACTGCTGCTATTTTGAAATAACTACTCTCCAGAGTCATTCAATGTAATTACTCCCCAGTGCTTCATGGGGCTCTTAATTTGAGATAGCATCCACATTAGGGAGTGTGCCCTGGGCTAATTTCGAGGCTTCCCTTTAGTGTGAACATGCTGTTTCGAAATAGTTATTCAGGAGTTATTTTGAAATAACTCACTTCTAAATAATTTCCTAGTGTAGACATGCCCTCATAGTACACTTAAACCTCTTTAATCTGGCAACCCTGAGAAATAGGATATGCCGGATTAAGGAATTTTTTTTTGCGGAGTGTGCTGGGGCGAGAGTAGGGTAGGAGGGAGTTGCGTGCTTATTGTCACCCTGCTCTCAGGGATGTATGTGGATCTGTGCCCTCCTACCCCTGCCACTCCTAGGCACTGCCCCGTGCTATTCTGGGAGTGTCAGGGGAAAAATCTCTAGGAACTCACTTTTCTGCACTGCCATTCCTCCAGCCGGGAGGTGGGGGAGCAGCAGTGCGCAGAGCCACATTCTCCTTTTCCTGCCAGGGTCTGAACCACCTGTATTCCCTGATTAGGGACACCTGGAGTAAGAGGTTCAGGTGTATCTGCGCAGTGTGACATAGTTTGAGTCTGCCTGTGGCATAGTTGTGCAATCTTGTGAGTGAATGTGGATGTCTGCCAGCATTGTTCATGTGGTGCACAAAATATTTAGACTTATCCACAAACTTGCATGTATTTTTTCCACCAACATAGATCGCCACTGGTCTGCAAAAGGATCATCACTGGTCTGCAAAAGGAAGTACAGTAGCGGGTTTGTCAGTTAACTTGATGATGTATACATTGTAGAGTGAGAAGAATGATTTGGAGCAATGTACTGGAGCTCAAGAGGCCTTCAGTTCTTTTCTTAACCGCAGACATTGTCTGTGACCTTGGGCAAGCATTTCAACTGCTTTCTGTCTCAGCTCCCTTCTGTAAAATGAGAATAATAATTCCCAGCCTTACAAGGATGTTGTAAGGATTAAAAAAAAATAATAATTCTGTGATCATTGTGAGATGCTCAGATACTGTTGTGATTGAAGCTCATATAAATACTTCAGTATCTGAGACTTGAAGCTTTGTGGTTTTTGGCCTGTTGAAGTTTAGTTATATTAAAAAAACCAAACAAATCATATTCAGACTTGTATCTGATCTTATTGTTATTGCTAGGGCTTGGCAAACCGCGGCAAAATCTACTCGCCAGACCCGGATTGCGCATGTGCGCACCACCGGTGAACGGGGCGACCGGCTGAAATCTACTCACCATGGGCGAGTAGGTACACTGATTTGTCAAGCCCTGGTTATTGCGATAGTGCTATAAAACTTTGTGATAGAGTTGGACATCGTACCCAAAGGACTGAAAGTGAATAACTCATTAAGATCAACATACTGTACTGACTACAGTGAGAGACTCTGCTTCACACTATCCAAAAAATTAAGAAACCACCTGATTACCATCTTATACAAGAAACAGACCCAAGAAAACCAACAATAGAACACAACTTGTCATCACCTATAGCCCTCAACTTAAACCCGTCCAACGCATTATCAATAAACTACAACCTATACTGGAACAGGATATTATCCTCCGAGAGGCTCTGGGAGACAGACCCATAGTCTGCTATAGACAACCACCTAACCTCAGGATGATTCTTACCAACAACCACAGGACATACCACACTAATACCAACCCTGGAACTTTCCCTTGCAACAAACCCCAGTGCCAGCTGTGTCCTCATATTTACTCTGCCAACACCATTATTGGACCTAAGCATGCCAGTTACAAGATCAAGAACACATATTCCTGTTCATCCAGAAATATAATTTATGCCATCGTGTGCCTGAAGTGTCCATCTGCTATGTATATTAGACAAACTTCTCAGACACTTTGCCAAAGAATCAATGCATATAAAACAGACATCAGGCTTGTTCACAGAGAGAAAACTGTTGCTTGCCATTTTAACCAGACTGACCATTCTCTCAAAGACCTTAAAACACGCATGTTGCGTCAGAGATTTTAACTCCAGATTTCAAAGAGAAGCCTCAGAACTGTCATTCATGCTTAAATTTGACACTTTATGTATGTGTCTTAACAAAGATGCTAATTATCTCACCCATTACAAGATAGCTTCCCCAATTATCACCCCCTAATATCATTACCTCACAGACACTAACCTTCCCCCCTCACCTCCCATCTGTTCTAAAACCTGATTTGTCAATTTTATGTGTTCACTTTTTTTCGATTGTATCACTTTGGTATATAGGGTCATGCCAATTTTCTTCCACAAATTGATCTGAGGAAGTGGGTCTGGCCCACAAAAGCTCATCACCTAATAAACCGTCTTGTTAGTCTTTAAAGTGCTGCATAGTCCTGTCTTTTGATAAAGCTTTGTGTTCTGTGCATACAAATCCTGTGCAAATTAAATTCCTGTTTAATTAGTTAATCGGTTAATCAATTAAATAGGGGAGGGGAGGATGAACAGCCCCTTGCTGTGGGCCGGGGCTGTTCCAACTGGGCTGGAGCACCACTGCCTATGGTGCACCTGGGCGGAGACTGCTTTGGCTGGGCTGGAGCACCCCAGCTTGTGCACTGGGCCAGGCCCACCGTGTATGGGGGCTGTTCTAGCCCCCACCAGTTAACCATTCACATCTCTGCTTAAACTCAGAATATGGGCAGCTAGTGAGGGCTGTTAATGTACCTCCGTTCTCAACTCTTCAGTATCCTAGATTACGGTGAACTGATCTGGACCTATTTACAAATGTTTCAAGTAAACACAGTATTTTTTTTTAAGGTTTCCTAACCCTGCTGTGTTCCCCATCTGCCTTTTAATACATAGCATCAAAGCACAGACAAAAAATGACAAAAAAAAAGAATTAAAATTAGATTCAGAAACTACATCAGCTCTTGAATGTATCTTTGCCACTTTGTGTATTTCTTTCTGAAAATTTACTATGTCCTCTTTGGCAATCCACTTCAACCCTCCACACCTCTCCTACTCCATCTGTAAAAGGGGGCTATATTAGTTTGTTGTTTTTTCCTCCCCCAGTGCTTTGAGATCTAAAAATGAAAAAAGTACTGCACATGAACTTCTTTAAAAGTTTTATATATCTTTTCTTTTTCACATGCTCACTAGCCAGAGAGCTCGCTTCTCCCTGCATACATGTGAAGTGAAACCATCCTTCTAAATAGGGTGCAGAGAAAGGGAAGTTATGCAATAAAAAAACCCTCTGTTAATGAGAAAATGTATCATGCAAATAATTTATCAATTTGAGTCAGTGGGATGAGCGTTGTAAATAATGTATTGAAGTTTAAATGGAATCTTTTCGTACATTAATTTTAAAAACAAGTTTGCAATGACTAGTGACTAAGATTATAATATGCAACATTATAGGATTGACTTCCAAGAAAAATGGGTTAGTGGTTTTACTGCTATATTCTTCTAATATCTGCTGTTCTTGTGTGAAAATTAGATACTTCGCTTAATGAGCTATTAATATTAAACAGAAGTGCCAGTTTGCCTGTCTGTGTGTTGTGGAATATATAAAAAGCAAAAATACTGCCTTGCATGTTACATAAATTAAATGCAATTGAAAAGCTACTGTGTCAACAGTGTGTGCAGATGTGGCCTCCCCAAAATACTAATTCATTGATGTGGATGGAGCAACACTGAATTTTCTTTTTCAATAATTTCCTAACCAGTTTCACATTTCAGTGAGTTGTTGATAAAAGAAACTTCAAAAACTACTGTTTCTAAAATTGCGTGGTAGGGTATTTGTATGCAGTAGATCACAAGATGGCTACAGTTAGTGCCCAAATAATGTTCATAAGGGAAACGAATGGTTCTGCTCAAGTTCCTTACTCAGCAAAGGGACATGCAAGTAGAAAGTGTAGTTTTCGTACAGATTTGAATTGTCTTCAGGCTTTTCCTTCCCTGTTGAAACTTGTATTTTTGGGAACCTGTACAACAAACTCACTTATGTTGCTCTTAAGTAATTAAGGGTATGTCTAGACTACATGGCTCCGTTGACGGAGCCATGTAGATGAGTTTACTAGACCTAGGAAAATGAAGCGGTGATTTAAATAATTGCTGCTTCATTTACATAAAAATGGCTGCTGTGCTGTGCCAATCAGCTGTTTGGTGGAACAGCGGGGCAGTCTGGACACGCCGCGGTCGACAAGGGAAGCCTTTGTCGATCGCTCCATTATGCCTTGTGAAATGATTTAAATCGCCGCTTCATTTTCCTATGTCTAGTAAACTCATGTACAATGTGCTTCATTAGCAACTTCGGTATGCTTTATTTGCCTCCCTAGTTTGAACTAGGGGGCAAGTGTAGAGATACTCTGAGGTTCAAGTGGTTTTATGATTCCCAGTAGGTTGGTGTACCCAAACTTCGAGTGGAAAAAAACAAATACAGTTGAAGTGTAATCAAATACTATTATGGATTATATTTTTCACATGTTACTTATGAAGATTGTTCATGTGTAGTATGTCTTCTATATTTTAATTTTGCTTCTGGTCTATATCCACACTTGTAGGCGTGAGTCTGGAATTGGTGTTCCACACAGTGTGTGAGACTTTCTTCGTACCATAGCAGTCCTGAAAAGAAATAAAAATGCGTGCTTTTTACTTTCATCTCTATATTGGTTACATTCCAAGGATGAAATATTTTAATATTTATTCATAGGCAGCCATATCACACTAATTCCTTGCTTTAGTATACCTGCATTTTCCCAAAGAAGCCAAAAGATTAAATAAATCCACAGCAGAAAACACATCAGAAGAAAAGATTTCTCACACCAATTTTCCTGACAGCCTAATCCATATTTGCCAAAGATTGGCATGTTTTTGGTAATTTAGCTTATGAAGAATTATACTGCCTTTGCACAGGTGGTTATTCACTTAATTTCCTCACTCAGAAAAGCAGGGTATTTTTCACCATAAAACTTAT
The DNA here is from genome assembly GCF_049634645.1 of Pelodiscus sinensis. Taxonomy (NCBI): domain Eukaryota; kingdom Metazoa; phylum Chordata; order Testudines; family Trionychidae; genus Pelodiscus; species Pelodiscus sinensis. The sequence continues at coordinate 167,533,275 of NC_134712.1, forward strand.
AAAGATCAGTATTTTGGCAGCATAAAATAAGCGTGACTTCATGGATTGGTAACCTCAGTCTGAGTCCCTCCATTCTATTGTATAACCATATTAATGCAAGGGTTTTTAATTTTTTTTTCAAATTCATTTTTAACTAGATTAGTCATCATGGAAAAAAGTGCTATGTTGTCAGCACTGGAGAGAGAGAAAGCTGTCCTTTCTTTGCCTATCGAGTCGGTATAACACAATCTTATCATTGATACTCAACTCTTGCCTAAATAATCCCTTTTTCTGTTAAGAGGGTGGCTTACTCTTCAGGTACACTCACTCCTTTGTATCTTTGCTGGAGTTGCAATCCAGATTGTTAGTTGTTGTGGAGTTATTCTGTGAGGTAGCCCTCTGTCCGCTAGGTGCTGGTCTGATACCACAAATTCATTTTGGTAAGTCTCCCAACAACCATTAGATGGTGGTAATTTTTTGCCAGCATCAGCCTGATCTCAATTTGTAGTGAGGCCTCAGATGAAAGTTGCTGTATCTCTTGCTAATCCCTTAAATTATCCATTCATTCTTTCCCGGATTTTTTTTTTTAACAGTTCTCAGCAGTATCTTTTTTTTTCCTCTTCGCCCCCACTTTTGAGCAGAAGGATTTATTTCTTTTTGTTTTGAAAGACGTTTACCAGTGTGAATGGGTTTTGCATAGTCCCATATCAGGGTTACTCCCCAATGTATCTATAGGCTGGCCCCCCACTACCTCTCAACATTTTCACTTCTACTGGGTGAGTGAGGCTATGTCTAGACTACATCCCTCTTTCGAAAGAGGAATGAAAATTAGACATATCAAAATTGTAAATGAAGCTGGGATTTCTGTGCTTGACTTTTCTGTGCTTTATTTGCATAATCGCATCACGGCGTTTTTTCGAAAAATGCTATTTCGAAAGTGAAACCGTGGTCTAGATGCTGTTATTTCGAAAAGAAAAGCCTTTTTTGAAAGATCCTGTAAACCACATTTTTTGAGGAGTACAGGATCTTTTGAAAAAGGCTTTTCTTTTCCAAAGAACTGCGTCTAGACTGCGGTTTCACTTTCGAAACAGCATTTTTTGAAAACACCGTGATGCGATTATGCAAATGAAGCATGGGAAATTCAAATCTCGGCTTCATTTGCAATTTTGAGATGTCTAATTTGCATCCCTCTTTTGATAGAGGGATGTAGTTTAGACGTACCCTAATTGAATAGCTTGATTTAGAGCTTTTTCTAGTTTGTTGTTTGCCAGTCCAGCAAATTAAGGTTCTGAATGTGAAAGGCCACTAAATGTCTATTTTTCCTGACCAACATCCTTTTTTTTCCATTGATGAATATTATAGGAATATTTCTGTGACTGCACTGAAAAAAATTGATATCACGATTCTAATCGTGGATAGGGACATAATTCAAGGATAGGGACATAAATCGAGGATAGGGACATAATTCAAAATGACCTTAGCAAGTTAGAGAAATGGTCAGAGGTAAACAGGATGAGGTTTAATAAAGAGAAATGCAAAGTGCTCCACTTAGGAAGGAACAATCAGTTCCATACATACAAGATGGGAAGCGACTGTCTAGGAAGGAGCATGGCGGAAAGGGATCTAGGGGTCATAGTGGACCACAAGTTGAATATGAGTCAACAGTGTGATGCTGTTGCAAAAAAAGCAAATATGATTCTAGGTTGTATCAACAGGTGTGTTGTAAGCAAAACTCGTGAAGTCATTCTGCCGCTCTATTCTGCACTAGTTAGGCCTCAGCTGGAGTACTGTGTCCAGTTCTGGGCGCCACATTTCAAGAAAGATGTGGAGAAATTGGAAAGGGTACAGAGAAGAGCGACAAGAATGATTAAAGGTCTAGAGAACATGACCTATGAAGCCAGGCTTCATGAACTGGGCTTGTTTAGTTTGGAAAAAAGAAGATTAAGGGGGGACATGATAGCGGTTTTCAAATATCTAAAAGGGTGTCACAAGGAGGAAGGCGAAAATTTGTTCCTCTTGGTTTCTGAGGACAGGACAAGGAGTAATGGGCTTAAAGTGCAGCAGGGGAGGTTTAGATTGGACATTAGGAAAAAATTCCTAACTGTCAGGGTGGTCAAATATTGGAATAAATTGCCAAGGGAGGTGGTGGAATCTCCCTCTCTGGAGATATTTAAGAACAGGTTAGATAGACATCTGTCAGGGATGGTGTAGACGGAGCTTGATCCTGCCTTGAGGGCGGGGGGCTGGACTCGATGACCTCTCGAGGTCCCTTCCAGTCCTATTATTCTATGATTCTATACCTTAATCCTTCATAAGCAGAGAAAGCCCTTCAGTCTTTTGGACAGGAAAAAAATCTAGAAACTTTATTCTAATAAAGGACAGAAGATGAAAGGGTGACACGTAGTGATGCAGCTAGTGAATATGCATCTTCCCGTGCTGGAAATCTTACTTCCAGCTTGAAGTGTCAGTGTACCCTGGCTTGCAGAGAAGCTCAAAATCATGTTGCATGTCCTAGTGCTGCTTTTCAGGTGATCACTTGTGATAGCATTATACCTAGCAGTTGGTTTCCAAACCCCTTTATAAACATTTAACCTTTGCATAATCAAGTGCCACATAATAACATAAATAAGTGTGGGATCCCCTCACCTCTGGTCAGTTTGGTTCAGTTTTTTAATTCAGTAGCCCGGCTGCCAATTTCTAAAGCGGGAACAGGTACAGTACCCTGACAGTCTGATTCCTTTCTGTCGGAGTAAAAGTGCCATTTGTCACAATCTCCTCTGTTCTTGGACATGGGTACCAGCCTTACCTCACTCTGTGGCATGTATGTGGGAAACAGATCCTGATAGACTCTTCAGTTGCCAACTGTCAGTATTGCTGAGCACCCACAGTTCATATCAGTGTCTTGTTGCCTCTATATGTGGGTTTGTCAGGACTGTGGCTGAGCCTCTTCCTTTGCTGACTGACCACTGTGACCTTTCGCCATAAGAAATATCCTTAATAGTATGAGATGCAGTATGGTCTTCTAGACTGAGAGCAATGGAATTATCTCATTTCTGTTACTGACTCCCTCAGTGGTATAATCAAGATGTACTCTGGTGTTTTCAAGTCTGATAGATACCTACATGTAGTGGTGATTGCACAGAATTCTTTGTCTAGTCCTCAGTTTGCTGCCACAAGAGTGGCCAAGAGTCATTTAAAGTTTCAGGGTAAAAATATTGTTTTGCAGGCTTATCTCCCCTAGGTGAAGGCAAGATATTAAGTGTTGCAGAGCTGCTATCTAAATTCCTATGAATGTTGCTCCTATAAGTGGTGCATGTGATTATAGCTCCTTATTCCTTTCAGATCAGATGTGGGATTTTTTTTTCTAAGACCCATGCAAATTTAATGCATAATTTCTCTTGAAGTAAGCATAGAGAAATTATCTATAGTGGTGACTATTCAAACTAATAGCCTGATATGGGACCTCGAGCTGACCAAAAAGGAATAGATTGCCTAAGATAAATTTAGATGAACTTAGTGCTTCCATATAGAGAGGAAGGCGAGTAATTCTTCTTGGATACTGTGTAATCCAGGAAGGTTTGTAATCTATCTTTATTTGTTGAATTCTTGTGACTAGTGAAGCTACTCTGGGCCAGCTCACAAAGGATATCTTTTATGCACTCGGCATAACCATAAGAAGCTCTGTGAACTTTTATGCTAGACTGAGAACAAGTGGGGAGAATAATTGGAGGTGGTAATTTTCCACTGGCTTCACTTAGAATTTTTGTGCCTCTTTAAACTTGTATAGCCAGAAATGTAAGCACAAACACTGTCAATAGAACAGCTGGCTAGCTCAAATTTCTTTCTCAGTGGTACAGTGCTCACTATTAAAAAGTAGAGATGTGACTGGTTAACAGGTAAGCATCACCCTTATTGGGTGAAGCTTACTGGTTACAGTTAGCCAGTAGGCTGCAGCAGTCTCTCTGCCTGCCATGGGCAGGAGTACTGCAGCTTGGCTGATGCGGACCCATTTAACCAAGTAATAGGTTAACCAGAGAACTAATTTACTGGGATTTTAGAATCCTATTGGAAAGATCCGTAAAGAAGTTCCGGAGTCTTTTATTCCTTTTTTCAATGTTGTCCTCTTTTTTTTAAAAAAAAAATTAATCAATTGTACTGCATGAAATCTTTTGTATGAAATTATTTTATTACTTAGCTAACTAGTAAAATTTCAAAAGTTTCACAAGTTTCTTATTTGCTTGTGAAATCCGAAGTTATCTGAAAGATGGTTTTGGTGAGAGTTGGTGGTGAAAGTATACTTTTTTTTTTTTTTTCCCTCATCAGAAGTACCCTGCCAAACAACATGGGTTGCAGCAAAGCCTTTCATTAAGTATTTTTAAACATATGTGTTGTCAGATTGTAGTCACTTCAGTGGGATGTTTCATGTTTAGTTAGGCATGTGTTTAAATGCATTGCTGGATCGCAGCCTAGAATCGCAAGCGCCGCTGTTCTAGTTGAGCTTCATTAGAAGCTATTCAGCAAAGACAAACTTAATCAGCATCTCTTATTCCCATAAGAGGCTTTATTTGCAACATGCTAGGTAAGCTTTAAAACTCATAATGACAAATCATGCAGGAAGGATGACACTTCTTTGTCACTGTCCATAACACAATTAAAGTATCTCTAATCAGTAGAGCATATAGTTCATGTGACAGATATTCTGTGGGCAAAGCTTATTATGTTATGGCATGGCTGTTCCAGCGTTTTTTATTATACTTAAACTGAGACCTAAATATCTCATTTGCAGAGAACTTCATCAATTTTTTTCTATATAGTACATATATTTTTGTACTGTCTAACTTTGGATCTTTTCAAGTGCTGTTTGAAAAATACTAAACATCCAAACTAAGTGTTACAAAGCATTAGTTCTCTAGGTAACAAAAATGTGAAAAACATGTTAAGCTGCAGTACAAGTAATAGTGATATAAAATTTATTTGCAAACGTTTGAGAATCTGAGGATGATTTAAAGGACTTGTCTTTTTAATTAAAAGTGCCATACATTTAGTAAAAATCCATGTTAGTTGAGAAATTGATTTTTTTTTTTTTTTTTTTTTTTTTTGAAAGCTGAGTTTTCTTGTATGGGGTAAATGTCACTCTGTTCATATCTTAGCTTTGCTGCAAGTCAGGACATGTACTATTCCACCAGGTTGTCATAGAAACACAGCTAACTGTCATCTCAACTCAGGCTGCTGATGGTTTTATTTGTAGGTTTGCAGGATTATTAAAATTTAACAAAAATTATTGATTTGCTTTTTATTAATGCTGGCTTGTGTTTACCTTTAGAAGTTCAGGCTCCATAAAAGCTTTTCCTGATTGGAAAATATTTGTAAGATGTTAAGCTCAGGTACATTAAATGTGTTGATGTTTTCTCTCTTACTTAGGATGTGATGTGATGTGATAGTCTGAAGCAACAGAGTAAACTTGTATTGTTTTACCAATCATCTTTCATTTCCTTTGTATAGTGAGGCAAAAATTTCTCAAATTCACCTTTTACCTGACTTTTACTTTATATAAAAGATACCTGTCAGAAAAGCATGAAGTGAGTACATCATTGTGGCTAATATTTGAAGTTTTCATTTTATTTATATTTTCTTGAAGCCTTCCAGAATGCTTCAGTGCGCTGAGTTTTGAAAATATATATATTTTTGTATGTGCATATGCAGGAGAAATTTAGTTTTCACTCACAAATAAGACAGGCAAAACTTATTTACAATAACTCTAACGGCCCGTGGATGAATGCTTTTATGCAAATTACTTGAGAGACTAGAATTAACTTTCCACATGTTGCTGAAGTCTGGATATCATATGTGCAACCAATGTGAAATCTTATGGAGGTTAGACTTGATTTTTTACATTACACATTTATGTCAAAATACACAGATCACTGATGCCTTTCAAGTATAATCTTTGTAGTGATGTAAGAAATACAATAATGCATTAATTGCTGTAAAATATATAAATAAAAAGCACTACTTTGGAAGGACAGGTAACCTAGCTGACTTCTTTTTTATTTTTTTTTATATAGCACTCTAATTTGACATTGTCATTCTGACTGGTAACAACTTTGTTCAATGTTGGATTTACTGAATAAAATTGTTCCTTGCAGGACATTTTGACATTTCACTTCAGACAACTGTGTCATGGTTGTTGACATCCCTATATTAATTCCTTTTGTATATGGCCATAAAACTCTCTAACAATTGTTTTGAAGAATCTTTTATTCTAGCATGTATACAGTAAGTTGTGTGGTATGAAATGCTGAATTTCTATCACAGTTTCATATTTCTATTGTGTTTTCTGGAAAAGAGCATATATCATGATAATATGGGACATAATTTGTTTAAACCGTCTCAGTAGTTTAATACATTATGTGTTCATACTGATTTTTTAGACAGAAAAAGACTAGCTTGTTTTGCCCTTCAAGAAAAGCTTAAATAAAATATGGCTGTCGGTTTTTTGTTGTTGTTTGTTTTCTCCATTGGGAGTTCTATAGCCTTTATCCTCATTAGACATGAGAAAATAACACATTTTATCTGAAGTTCTCATTATGCTTTATGAATATTAATTGAACCTTCTACACCCCTTTTTAAAGTCCGTATTAGAATCATTTCACCCATCAGTGGGGTGGAACACCAGAGCTGTTTTAACAGTGCACAGCAATGATGCACATCAATTTTAGGGTAAAAAGTGATGTGCACAGCAATGATGCACATCAATTTTAGGGTAAAAAGTGAAAAAGAATGTTATATCCAGTAAGTATATACTAAATTCTTTCTTTTGATAGTGGTACTCTCATTCTAATTGAAAATAGGGGGATGGTATTGTAGCTATATTACATTATAGTGAGGGATGTGTTGAAACTTATAGTATCAAATGAGGCTATTAAATATATAAAATGTATCTGTCTGAAATATATATATTTCTTATAACAGTACGGCATTTTGGTATAGATAAACACCTATGCACAGTATTGCACCTTAAGAATTCATGATCTAAACCACGCCACTTGTTTCAGCTTTCCTTGGCTGGACATGACAAACTGGAGCCAATGGGAGCTGCAGGTATCCATAGCTACAGAGCCTTTAAGTAAACAAACTGGCATGGGCATGCTACCGGCTTTTCTAAAGCAGGCCCCTGGATCAGCTAGCTTTCTTTCTTTCCTTCTTTCCCACCATTCACCTTTTGTGTCACTTTGGGTGTGTCTAGACTACATGCCTCCTTCGACGGAGGCATGTAGATTAGCCAGATCGGAAGAGGGAAATGAAGCCGCGATTAAAATAATCGCGGCTTCATTTAAATTTAAATGGCTGCCCCGATCTGCCGATCAGCTGTTTGTCGGCAGATCGGGGCAGTCTGGACGCGATGCGCCAACAAAGAAGCCTTTCTTCATCGGCACAGGTAAGCCTCGTGAAACCAGGTTTACCTGTGCCGATGAAGAAAGGCTTCTTTGTCGGCGCATCGCGTCCAGACTGCCCCGATCTGCCGACAAACAGCTGATCGGCAGATCGGGGCAGCCATTTAAATTTAAATGAAGCCGCGATTATTTTAATCGCGGCTTCATTTCCCTCTTCCGATCTGGCTAATCTACATGCCTCCGTCGAAGGAGGCATGTAGTCTAGACACACCCTTTGTGCCTTACTCAGTCCTGAATGGTGATTGGATGACTATATAGCTTCTTTAAAGGGTAACAACAGGGCAGTTGAGAGGTCCTAAAAACATGCTAGATAACACATGAAATGTACTGTGTTCAGATCTGTTTATTGCACAGTTTTGCAGCAACACTTCTACTTTTTGTTCGTTTGGACATAAAACCCATTGGCATGTCTTATACAGGTAACATATTCCTAGTAGATATTTTTTTTTATTTACAGCATTTTGTGTCTGTCCTACCTACTGAGGTGCAGCATCTTGTAAAGGTTTTCAAGTTTCTTGTACCATGCATGCTTCAACTCGGAGCTAAAAGTGGCTACAGCTGCATACTTTATTTTTTTATCTTCAACTTTGCCATGTCCATACTTTATTTTTTTCTTAATTGGGAATGAATAACTTTATTTAACCAAGTACCATATACATTTCTCCTGCTTGTTACAAATCAACTAAGTGCCTCTTACAATTTAACTGGATCAGTTTACTTACGTACAGTACTTAGTTGCATCCAGAACTCTGGTAGAAGTAATTGGAATGTATAGTGGCTGTTGTTGAGAGATCATAGGGAATCATCTATGGCTGTTGCTGTGTGATAGTATTTGGGAATCTCTAAGTATTTAAATTTAATTAAAAAAATTATCTTTCCCTTTTCCCAAACTTTTAATAACAGGAAGATGAGAGTGAAGAAGAACCCAAGCTGAAGTATGAAAGGCTTTCTAATGGAGTGACTGAAATTCTCCAAAAGGATGCAGCCAGCTGCATGACAGTGCATGAAAAGGTACTGTTTCTTTTTCTGGATGAGGATATGAAATAACTGTTTGGGTTTTAAAAAATATTTACCTTCTTATATGTTACTCGAAGGTTTTATTCGGTGTTGCTCGGGTCCTTAACTCACAGCTCTCTCTCACTGTAGCAGCTTGGGGCCAAGTGAGAAATGCCTGTACATGGCTGCTGCATCTGCAGGAGGCACAGTTGCGGGAGGGATGCACGTCCCCTGGTTGGGAGGGAGACACACACACACACAGACAAACAAACTCTCTAAGTATATAGTAGATAGGTGTCTCTTTGTCCACCTCTGCCCCCTGCTGGCCCAGTGTGGTTATAGCTGTCTGGGTCCCCATCTCTGGCCCCTCGTCTCCCCCCTGTGGGCATTCTACAGTATAACTTCCTCCTACCAAACCCCTCCCTTTCCATTTTGAGAAACTATTGAGTTGCAGGCACTTATCATTGTCTTGAGACCGCCAAACCCTTACCCTACTTTAAGCTATGATAAGAGGAAGTTGCATATTAAATTTGGTGGTCCTAGCTCTTACCACTTAGGAGTTTTAATTTATAGTGGTTCCTTACCAGCTACCATTAGGGTATCTGCCATATGTTGTTTCATTATACATTGAAGATTAAGACTTGTACTGTGTGCTTGTTTACTTAGAATACTGTTGCGGTTGCTCAAGAGGTGCATTTTAGGATGTTTTAAATTTAAGAGCTTTTAACTGTATGAATGAAAATCTGTGTGTGTCTTTTTTTAATTAATAAAAATGAAAATAAAACATTTTGAAAATTGGAAAGAAACTACTCCTGGTCTGGGATTCTTTTTTCAGTCTTACGTGCATTTCTAAAGCCAACTGATATATAGAATTTTATATATGGAAATTTCCAGAATATCAACCTTAATTATAGGGTGACAAAGAGCGATACAACAGTAAAGCTGTTTTAAGTATCCAAACACTCGTGCATTTCTAGCAAACTGGATACACTATTTATGAGGAAGATCAATAATATTAGAAGCTAGGGGATTGGTCTTTTGGGAATTGGTCTGTTACAACACAGGGCCTAAAAGCAAAGGTGGAGAGTAAGCTATCTCACCCCACCCCCCTCCAGGGGCACGTTAAGGAAAAGCATATAAAAGAATTGGCACAAATGAAATTAGTCTTGTTACGCACATGCTTTAACTTCAATAATTTGGCTTTTTGGGGTGTTCCAAAGTCTGGCTTTTATAATCATACTAATTTCTCCCCAGAATTATTTTTCTTTCAATGCCATAGCATCATATTTTCACCAGGCTTGCTGTCTGCACTGGATGACTAATCGTCCTGGCACCTGGTGCATTCAAGCAGGCCTGTGCAGTGGAATAGTCATACCTAGTTATGTCTGCACACCTGATGTTTTATTAACCAGTATTGATTTTTTTACCCGGGGGACTTTTTTCTTCCTGAAAAAAGGCAACCTTGCAGGAGTGAAAGGCATTGCAGGGGATGAATTTCTAATGAACCCCTTCTTTCCCTTTTTTTGACTCCTCTTTAATGTAGCTTCATATTTTAAGTGCCCGAACTGAAATTTCATTTTAAGCAATTCCATTTTGATAAATCCTTTTAAACCTTGACTTTCTGTAAGGTTATTTTTTAAAGATTGTGCTGCTTGACTGACACGCTTAGTAGTGCTTGTAAATTTGAGCATTTCATTATTGGTTGCAATGAAGCATGCTCACATGCAGTGAAATACAGAGAATTTAGGATCCTAGACCATTTGAGTAATGCTAAATAAAGGGTGGGGGAAAAAAGAAAAAACTTCTGCTGTATATGAAATAGTATTGAAGTTTATGTGTGTTTGTTTAGGGTTAGTTCACGCAATTCAGCTAACAGTGGGTGTCTTGAAAATCATTTACATTTTTACATTTATCAAATGTATAGTTCTGTTATATGTGTTTTTTGAGAAATAATTTGTCAGAATTAGACTATTATAGTATCAAATAGGGAAAGTGAATGCATCATTAAATGTTGAAATACCATAGTGTCTAAGAAAATAAAGAATCAGGATAATATCAAGTGCATTATATCTTTAAATAGCTTTCCATGTTATGGTATTCTGTGTAATAAGGGGCTAATGGTAGCTTTTTTTTTTTTAATGTTTGGCAAAAGAAGAATTAAAAGTATATAGCTTCTTAATCATTTCCATAGCTTTATTTTGAAGCATGTGTTACCCTTGCTTTCACACTGCATTTTTAATTTGCTGCCACAGTCTATCAGGCAATATGTACAGAGTGCAGACACACCATTAGTTGTCAGTAGATGAGGGTCCCCATGACTCATTCTGACAGCTAACTTGCACGATCACAATAATATGGGTTTCGAGCCCTGTTTTATTCTTTAGCTGCCTCCAAAATAAGCTTCATCCATAGAATAATTTTTAACAGCAACCTAAAAGAAAATAATCTACTGAACATCTTGGAGTTCTTTCCCTGATAGGTTGTTATTTAAAAGCTGTAATGTGTTTATTTAATCAGTCTCTCTCTTTTTTCTTAACACAGTTTCTGGCACTTGGAACACATTATGGCAAGGTTTATTTACTTGATGTCCAAGGGAACATCACCCAAAAGGTTGACATAGTAAGTACAAAATATTTGAGAAAATAATTGTGGTACAAAATATTGTGATATGCCAAATAAAGTTATTGCTCTCAATACACCTGAAATTTTAAAAATGTTTCCAAAACTCCTCCTGGTATGAGATGATGAATACAAAACATGGAAAAGACATTGTAGCACATTATCTTATGTGGACACATCTCAGGTTGTGTGTAGGATGCGTTCATCATTATTACAGAAAAGGAAATACATATTTGTGATTTTAATTAACAGTAATCATCTACCTACTCTAGAGGCTCCTGACTTCCTTAAGGTATTAGCAGACTTATTAGATGACTATTGTTGATTGTTAGTGTGTGTGTGCTATCATCTTATCAAGATGCCAAAAGTAATTGAAAATTGATTGATTGCCTTGCTAGTTCAGTTTATCTACTGCAAATATATAAAGCTAATATTTTATGTGAATGTTTTGAAGCTTAGACTCTTAAGGGATTGTATTGATTTGAGAGAGAAGAGGCAGACTTTTTTTATTGTTTCTGGAATCATTGAGAATGAATGAAATGTTGAATTTAAAGCTATATTCTAAAGGTATAAAATGCACATTTAAAAGTATAAATGGTTTGAGAGTGCAGTTTTATTAAAATAAAACAAAGAGAAGAAGAAGCAATATTTTTTTTTTCCCTAGCATTGTCACTAATTCTGGTAAGCAGCTATCACTTTTTCAAAAGCAGTGTCCGCTCTTGTCAAATTATCTCTCTCAAGATCTCGACATATTTGCAAAATAGGGCACATGTTTTGAAGCTGACACAGCTAGCTGCACAAGAAAGGTGAAAGGTTATATTTTTATATTTGAAAAATCTAATTACAGAATTGTTTAAAAAAAATCCACAAAAATCTCTTAAGAACAGCCTTTGAAGGAAATTTTATATATTGTAGTGATCAGATTGACAGTGACCTTACTTGAGATTAGTGAAAGTCAAGTTAACTTTATGAGCTCCATCAGCCCAACAGAGTAGATGCTTATTGCATTTAATGCATTCATAGATTCCAAGACCAGAAGAGACCATTGTGATCATCTGGTGTATAAAAGAAGCCATACAACTTCCCTAAAATATTTTAAAGGGAAGAAGGGGTGTGATCGGCTACTTTCCATGTTCTGATTACTTTACACATGTGCTATTTGCCAGAGACACACACTTGTAATTTTAATACAGTCCAATTTATTTGAGGAAGAGCAGAGTTTTATCTAGAACCTAATTTCTTCATTTCTAAGATTTACATTAAGGGACTCATTCAAAGCATATTAAAATTGATTAATGTCTTTTCCCCTATGTTCAGGTCAGAAATTCATCTGCCTGATGGTTACATTTACCCCACAGATACTCTTGTGTATTACATGGATGAAACATTTTCTCTTGTTGCAAATCTCTCCTCCTCCTCCACCATTCTAAAACTAGTGATCACTAATGGCCCAATCTTGGAAGATAATTCCCATGCCTGCCCAAAGCCCTGTTGATTTCTGTAGGGCACGCTGCATGGACATAAGGTTTCATCTTCACAGATCCCACACAGGGTCAGAATTTAAGAATGAGACGGCTCCCATATTAGGAATCAAGCAGCTACTCCCCCAAAGTGTGTGTGTGTGTGTGTGTGTGTGTGTGTGTGGTTTACTTTATTACTTTATAACATAGAATGCTAGTAACAGCTACGGTTTTGTATTTCTTCAGGTAGGTTACTTAAGCATTTCTATTCTAAAGTCCCTTTTTCACTTCCTTAATGTTTGCCTAAAATTTTACTAATCCAGGTTGAAGTTTTCTAGGTCTTGTTTATTTGTAAGGATGCTTTTTGTTAAGATTGAGTGCAAAAATGATTCTGTTGCAGATGAAATTGAGTGTGTGTCAGGAAAATAACCCTTTCCTGTTCCCTTTTAATACCTGATGTTTTTTCCAAAAATTGTCAGCAGCTGTAATGCAACAGTAGTTTAGAATAGAAAGCTGAAGTTAAGTAAATTTTAGGGAGAAAAGGTGCCTTGTAAGATTCTGATGAAATTGTTTTTGTTTTGACAGTGTTATCAGGATTCAAAATTGCCATGTATTATAATGCATTTTATTAGTCACTAACATTCTAAAGTAAAGAGGGTAGATGTGTGTGAACTGGTGCAGCTCTGAAGTACCTTTCCCAAGCTTAGTGTACAGTTCTTTGAATTCAGTTCCCCAAGATAACAGCCATAGTGGATCAGACCAACGGTCCATCTAACCTAGTATCCTGTCTTCCGACAGTAGTCAATACCAAGTGCCCAAGAAGAAATGAACAGAACAGGTAATCATAAGGTGATTCATCCCCTGTTGCTCATTCCCAGCTTCTGGCTAACAGAGGCTAAGGAGGCCATCCCTACCCATCCTGTGATGGACCTATTCTCCATGAATTGAACTCTGATGGAGATGGAAAGCTGCATGCTAGGAAGGAGAGAGTCATAAATTATTCTCCAGTCATACCCTTTAAAGGCCTAAGATTTGTTTTTAAAATGTTCTGCAGTGAATTAGTTAACATGGGGTCTTGCTAGGGTCTGTGTCCACACGGTAAACAGGCTGATGGAATGCTATAATGAATGCTGGAAATTATTATTTAAAGAACACGATTATTCAGGTAAATAGAACAAGGTTTCTCATTAAGAAAATGTTACTTCAGACTATTGAAATCTTGGAATCATTTGCAGCCATGGCAAATTAAGAACTTCAAGGCTAACGTTTTCACACTTCTTTAAAAAGTTACGTTTAAGCGTAGCTTTAGCTTTCTCCTATTTGTAGGTGTCCTTTTTAACTATACTATTTAAAATTTGTCTCTTTACAAGAAACAAATTAAGTAATGTCAAGTGCTATCCATGATCTTGAGAGTGTCTGCCATTTTTGTAGTTTTACAGCCAAGTTTTACTGTATCTTAAAAATATTTTCCTTTCCCTCTCAGTGTGGAAAACTGGGAAAACAAAGAAAAAAAAAACAGATTATCATGTGAAAATTATTTCACAAAAATATTGTCAAATAAAAAAAAAACTGGAAAAAAATACAAACTCTCATCTGTCTTGTGTCTACATTAAAGTAATAGGTTTTTTAAAAAATGGGATCAATTGTTGTCAGTGAAAGTGACAAGATCACTTTAACTAAGAGTAATGTATAATCTTAGGTGTTGATGGTGATGATAGTCTGAAATATCTTTATCAACTGAGTCTTGACTATATTTCTTTAGGACCAAACCCCTTTAGGCTAACCACTTCTAGAAAAACTCATTCCCAGCTTCAAAGAAGGAAAAAAATAGTGTAGAGTGTTGCTACTCACACTCCTCTAGAAACTGTCAGGTAACTTATGTGATTTTTATGGAAAAGTAAATGAGGTGTTTTCCTCACCGTTTTTTCTTGGTATTCTCCATCCCATTATTCTCCTTTCTCTCCTTCCCAACCACAGGAATATGCACATACAGGAGCCTAATGATCGATATTATGCCTTTCTGTTCATAATGATTAAAATTGATCCAAAATGTGAAGCTAATTTTTCAAACACTGGACTCTTGCAATACAATTTATTTTGTTTGTTTAGCTTTGTCCATCTTGCATGAGCTGTGGAAGGTACCTTTGCAGAATCTCTTGAACTAATGTTGGTTACTTCAGTTTTCAACAGAAAGCAAATAATTTGGAGCCTTCCTAAAATACTTTGCAAAATTGAAACCAGGCAGCTGTAGAAAGTAGCTGAGCTTTTCTTCCTTTGTGCTTTAACTCCTTATGCAATCCAAAGTCATAGGTGTTTAGTGGGGAAGAAACTTCCTTCTGGCCAGTTATTCCATAATTGTGAATTTTGGCACTCATTCTGTAGAGACAAAAATATATACTGTACCTTTTGCTCTGTGAGTAATCTCATGGAAGTCCATGGGAATACTAAAGGCATGTCTTCACTATGGGCCAGATCAATCCAGTGGGAGTCGATTTATCACATCCAGTATCGACATGATAAATCAGCCACTGATCACTTTCCCATTGACTTTGTGATAGAAATGTAGCTGTGTTAATCTGGTGTAGCTGAAACAAAATACAGGACTATGTAGCACTTGAAACCATCTTGTTAGTCTTTAAAGTGCTACATAGTCCTGTATTTTGTTTCAGCCATTGACTTTGGCACTCCACTGGAATGAAAAGAATAAGGGGAGTTGATGAGAGTTGTTTCTGTCAACCCAGCATGATGTGGACCCCACAGTAAGTAGAACTAAGCTACATCAATTTCAGCTACACTACTAACATAACTCAGATTGTATAGCTTAGATCGACCTGTCCCATTAATGTAGGCCTGCACTTACAGTGTGCAATTTTTGAGCATACGTATAATAATTTTTACAGGATTGGGCTGGAGCTTTCTGTACTGGCTTCCTGAAGCATTTGGCACTAGCAACTGTGAACTGGTAGGCTGTTGCAATTTTCAATGCCTCTGATCCCAGAATGGAGTAGAGGGGAATTTCCTGACTCCTGACAAGTTTGGAGGCCTTCAGGCAGGGGGAATTACACCAGAGGTGTTTCCTTAGTTTAGGCCCTGCATTTGATGACTTGACAGTTTCTATGTTAATATCCTGGTATGGACCCTTTCTCCTCATCTAGAATCCCTTTGCTTTTACCAGCATTGTTGTTTTTGTTGGTGACAACCACTTAAGATTAACTGATACACATCCTCAAATCACATGCATTTGACAAACTGGTGTTTTCTTGTGTTAAGGTTCAGTGCATTGAGTGAAATGAAATGTGTCAACCACTTTGAAAATTATGACTAAAAGGGTGGAGAAAAGCCTGATAATTCCACTGACAAAGGAATGGTGTAGAAGTGATTTACAACATGTTAATTCCAAATGCCTCTACGTCTTTGTTTTTTGTCTTAGACTGTCTACAATTGATTAATGTAATTATTGCTTCAGCTGACATCTTGTGGGTTAAGGACTTGTAGCTATGAGGAAAGCCTTACAAACATTTAGTGAAGTAACCATTCAAAAACCCTTTCAGGGGAAAGAACAAATGCCCCCTTCCCCAGGTGTTATAATAAACATCATGTCTAAAACAAATACGGTAACTAGTCTTGGCTTATACCAGTGGAGTCCTGTGCTTAGCTTATATTTCCCCCTCTGAGAGCCATTTTATAAGTAGGGTTGGTTTTTAATATTTGATGTTTCAAAGGTGATGCATGAGTGCAGAAAACAAATTTAAATAATGTTTTCAGGCAGCCCTTTGGTAGGAAGAAATTGAAATCTTTTTAGCGTGTAACATTTCTGAGGCCATCAAGACTGGAAGAATTTTTTTTTTTAAAGTATGAAATATTTAAGAGTCACCCCTTTTGTTGTAGAATTTTTAAAATGCATGTTTTACATCACTTCCAGGCTGGGTGTTTTTTTAAAAAAAATGTTTTACAGAGATTACGTAAAATATTTTTTTTCTTTAATCAGTGTGGCAGAACAGAATAGTCAGCAGGTTGTCTCTTGCAATATTGAAAATCACCATGCTGAATCTTAAGATGGGGGTTTATTTGGCTTGCTGGGGGGAAGAAGAGAGTGATTCTTGATGGTTTGGAGGAGGAGGAGGAGAAGTAAAACTGCTGGAAAGGAGCCCAGTGTGGTGGCTGACTCATCACCCAGGAATGACAGGTTTTCAAGGTCAGCCTGTGCTGGTTAAACCCATGTCCAATGTCTCCTCTCCTTTCAGCATAGCCAGACGATTCAAAGGTGATTTGTTTAAATTAGTGAGTAGTTGTGCTTAGTCCTCCTAAAATTTAAGTATCTCCTGGCCAATAGCTGGTTGTCCTGTTTGCTTTAAGGTAAGTCAAATGTCCTTCCAACACACCTGATGCCTCAGTAAGTTGTGAATGAATGCTCACAAGGCTTTGGAGGATGACCTGAGGCTTTAGTTGTCTACCACTGTTTCTCAACCTTTTTTTGCTCATGGCCCCCTTCTGAGCCTTGTTTACCTTTTGTGGCCCTCCTCATAGACGCTGTTAGTTGGAAAAAAGGTACACAATTTACCTAATGTTCCGTTTTTTCCATGTGGCCCCCCTAGAGGTAGGGTGTGGCCCCGGGGAGCCATATGGCCCACGGTTGAGAACCATTGGTCTAGACACTGCTTTGAAAATACTTCCTATCAACAGAGAACCCAGCTTCATCAGTGAAGCAGTGGCATTTGTTGTATTCTAGATGCAATTGCTAAGGATGAAATAGTACCCTGCTAATGTCTTTTAAGAGACTTGATGCAGCATTCTTCTCAAAGAAAGATAACTTTTTAACATTTGATTGTATAATCATAAAATTGTAGGACTGGAAGGGATTTTGAGAGGTCATCAAGTTTAGTTCCCTGCACTCATGTCAGAAAGAAATATTATCTAGACCATAGGGATGGTCTAACATGCTATTAAAAATCTCCAATAATAGCAGTTCTACAACCTCCTTGGGCAGTTTATTCCAGTGCTTTACTACCTTGACAGTCAGGTAGTTTTTCCTAGTGTCCAACCTAAACCACCCTGGCTACAATTTAAGCCCAAAGCTTCGTGTTCTAGCCTCAAAGGTAAGGAGAACCTTCTCCCCCCCCCCCCCATAAACTTTTATGTGCTTGAAAATAGATATCATGCCCCCCCCCTGCTTTAGTCTTCTCCAGACAAAAACCCATTATCAATTGTGGGTCATGACCCTTGGTGGGTTATAACCCCATGTTCCTGCAGTCACCAGTGCTGGTGGTAGGCTAGCTGGGACCCAGCCCTGAACCTCAAACTCTACCGCTTAGGGCTGAAGCACAAGGGCTTCAGCCATGGACACTAGGGCTCTGGTTACAGGTTCCCTGCCAACATCTTAGGCTTCCCTCCCACACACACCTCACTCGGGGCAGTGGAGCTCAGGTGGACTCTGGCTTCGGTCCCTCCTTCTGGGAATATGTGATAATGTTTGTTGTCATAAGTAGGTTGCAGTGCAAGGATGTTTGAGAAACTCCTGTGTTGTACAAATACAGAACTAAAAGATGATCCTTGGCCCAGATGTGAACATTATATTATTGGTGAACTAGAGTATTTTCAGTGATCTGGCGAGCAGTTGAAACTTCTTGATGTTCAAGTGATGATTCTTCCGGATAGTTCTGCCCTAGAAGAATTCTGCAGTGGGCCTAAGTTATGACTCTCCCCCTGCCCTTTTCACATTACTAGGTAGAAGGTGGGTCTTGGCTAGATAAGTCAAAACATTTACCTGCCATTAGACTATTCTAGCATTTGAAGATACTCTTTTGACCAGTGAAGTTAAAAACAAAAGAATATTTATGGGCATTCTGCATATCATCTTCATGTCAATTCGCTTGTACTTTTGGAGTTAATGTTGGCAGTAGGAGAAGCAAAGAGATTATACTAACACGGGGGTGATTAGTCCATGGGAAGGATTTATTATAGATGTAAAAATCTTATGCACAAGAAAAGGAGGTAAACTTTACCAATGCTAAAAAAGTTGCAACATTGGCATCAGAGAGGCTTTCCTTTTTTCATCCATGATTGATTGATTGAAGCACCAATCAGGACAGGACTCAGAGCATGTGGAGATAGTTGCTCTAGGCAAGGTTTTAAATTAGAATTGGCAAAGGAACTGTTCCTTGAGAGTCTGTCTGATTTAAGTTGTGGTCCACAATGTAAAAAAGAGTCAGAACCACAGTTTTATGTCCGTTATAATTTGAAGCCAAAGGTCTATCATTTGGTTACTGCTCAAACATACGTTATCTCTCCCTTCTTCTGACACTGTGTCACTTTTCTAGAGCTCTAATCTTACAAAGTCATGACTCTCACTTTTTTTGTTTTTTAAACTGGATCTGTTTGTTGTGTTGGCTGCATAGCTATTTTTCGGTCCAGTCTGAGGTGCTCTGTATTATATCTGCATACCATGCAGCTCAGTGGGGTTTAATAGGACTGACAGGGGAACTTGCTAATGCCACGTCTTAATAAGTTGACAGCTCCCACTCAGCTTTTATTGAATTTGGCTGTCTGCTTAGCAGTATAGGGGAGCTCTGGGTGGTGTTGGTGAAAAATTAAATCCAGTTTCATAGGTAAGGACTACCTCAGAAATACAGTTAATTCTGATATTATGAGAGAATGCTACATTATAAATAGATTAGAAATGCTATCTTTAATAAAGGTTTGTTAAAAAATTAGAAGGAAACTCTTCCTCCTCCTCCCCCCCATGTGCTCGCAATGCACATAGAAAATGTTAAATCCAATAGGAGACTTTCCTACTGTTCTACTAAGTAAATGACCTATTTTCTTTTCAACCTCTTTGATTGTTCCTTTCCTTAGAACAAAAACAACAGTGACAAGTCATATGCAAAGCACAATAACCATCAGACCTATTTGTTAGTACAGTAAACTTCCAATAATCCGGCACCTTTAGGACCCAAGGGGTGCCGGATTATCATATATGCCGGACTATCAGAAGGGGAGGCTATGAGGGGTCTGGAGTGGGGTGGGAGGGGATGCCACCCCAGACCCCTAATAGCCCCCCCTTACGGTAGTCCGGCTCTACCCCAGGTGTCCCTGATTCAGCTGCTGCTGGTCAGTTTCAGCAGCAGCTGAATCGGGGATGCCTGCAATAGAGCAGCTGGGGTGCTGCCGGGTTGGTCCCGCAGTGCCAAGGGGCGGCGCTACGGCACCAACCCAGCAGCACTCCAGCTGCTCTTGGGGATGCCTGGGACAGAGCAGCTGGGGTATTGCCCGGTTGGTCCCATAGCGCTGCCCCTCGGGGCTGCGGGACCAACCCGGCAGCACCCCAGCTGCTCTTGGGGACGCCTGGGGCAAAGCAGCTGGAGTGCTGACGGGTTGGTCCCGCAGCGCCAAAGGACGGCGCTGCGGGACCAACCCGGCAGGACCCCAGCTGCTCTGCCCCAGGGGGTCCCCGATTCAGCCGCTGCTGAAACAGATCAGCGGCTGATTCCAGGAAGCCCGGGGCAGAGCTGCTCTGCCCGGGGCTTCCTGGAATCAGCCGCTGATCTGTTTCAGCAGCGGCTGACTTGGGGACCCTTGGGGCAGAGCAGCTGGGGTCCTGCCGGGTTGGTCCCGCAGCGCCGAGGGGCGGCGCTATGAGACCAACACGGCAGCACCCCAGCTGCTCTGCCCCAGGCGTCGGGATTCAGCCTGCTGGTGAAACTGACGCTGCTGGTCAGTTTCAGCAGCAGCTGAATCCCGACGCCTGGGGCAAAGCAGCTGGGGTGCTGCCCGGTTGGTCCCACAATGCCTAGGGGCGGCGCTGCGGGACCAACCCGGCAGCGCTCCAGCTGCTCTGCCCCAGGCGTCCCCAAGAGCAGCTGGGGTGCTGCCGGGTTGGTCCCGCAGCCCCGAGGGGCAGCGCTACGAGACCAACCCGGCAGCACCCCAGCTGCTCTGCTCCCGGCTTCCCCGATTCAGCTGCTGGTCAGTTTCAGCAGCAGCTGAATGGGGGAAGCCTGTCCGGCTGCTCCAGCACTTCCGGGTTCCTGATGGTGCCGGACCATCAGGAGTCCCAGAGCATTGGAGGCCGGACTAATGGTGTTTTACTGTACTATTTTTTTTTTTTTTTTGTCACCCTATAGGTTCGCTGCATATGTTCCCTGGGTTTATGCCACATCCTGTGATGCTTTGAAAATACTGTACTTACCTTTAATTATTAAAATGATAGGCAGTTATTCCAGAGACCAACTGCCAAATACATTTTTCAATAATAGGATAAAATTAAGTTTGGAATTCTAAAAGTTACTAATTTATAAGAATATTTGTAATTTTTTCAATACTTTATTTTGCCTTTTCTTTGTGTTTTGTTTTTAGAAGGAAAAGTATTTCCAAAGGGTAGTAGTCTAGCTTTTTGAAATATTTTTATTTAAAGTACATTGACAAATAACAAGCTATTATTTTAAGGTAAAAAATAACTTTTTACTCTTTCTTATGCTTTTTAATAATTTCGGTTCCCCAAAATAAGACGCTGATAGATTGATGTACATCTTTCCTGTGTTAATATTTGAGACCACCACTTCCCAGCATAACTCCCTTTTACCAGCTAATTCTTACATTTAAAAAGAAGTTGTTTATTAATGAGTGACCATCTCCTCTCCCTGCTCCTGTTCAAACTTCCCTGGCTGAGCTCCATCTATGTGCTGCTGGACTACTGGGCCATTGGAATGGTACAGCTACAGCATTCCTAGAGTAAGAATTCAGTGGTGTTAGGATTTGCAGAGAGAATACTTATTACGTAATTGTGTATTTTCTAAATCCTGACAAACTTTAAAAGCATAGGAAGGATTGGCTAGGATTGATTCTTAAGATCCTAGTGTATTGCTGATTCCCCAAACTGTTTTCCTTTTGTTAAACTGCACCGTATACTAGAGACAGCCATTTTCCTGCCTAGACAAGGCAAAGTTCTGTGTGCATATACACCAAAATAATAACTGTTTCCTTGACAGAATTATTCAGAGTGCTGGCATTAGTAAAATATTATTTGCATTATAAAATTTTTTTCTAATTAGAAAGTAAAAATCAACTGAATCCTTCCTGCAGAGCAGTGCTTGCTGTACAGTATAAGGTAATACTAATGATGGGGCTACAAAAAAAGTTGTTCTTCTATGAATAAAAAAAATGGCATAACACGATGAACAAAACATGAAGGATAAACTAAAATTTAATTCCCATGATGGTTAGGTATTGTTGTTCATGAACTTTGTACGTCTAATACAGTTTCCCTTCTGGAAGATGACTGACTTATTTAAAAAAGACGTGACATGACAGGGCGTATGGTTGTTTTTTATTCTACTCCTGCTCGAATGCTAAACTCAAACAATTCAAATTGGTTTTGGGTGTTAGTGCCCCAAACATGACTTGTATAGCAACAGTAGTTACTTTTCAGTTGGTCTTTGACTATGGCACCCTGGAGAAGGCTAAGTCCGCGCCCCTCTACCCACTCCTGTGTTCCATAGGGAAATAGAGGAGAGCACAGTTTGGAATTCTGTATCTTCACATTTCAGTACTAAGAAATGCAATTCTTTGTCTTGAAACTACAGACCAGTTGATATAGATTATGAAAAGTAAGAGGCATTGTGTGACACTGGAGTTCTGAAGATAGAAAGATAGATGATACATATGTGGAGTGGAGAGAGGACTGGGGGGAGAGAGAAATGGAGTTTTTGCACTTTGTCCATGCTAAATAAAGCATAGTGAAGATCCTTTCCTTACTATACCTGATATTGAAATAGAACCTCTTTATATGTAAATGTACTGGAGAAATTGTTTGGGATCAATTCAGCTTTACATTTAATTTTCCCTGTCACTGTTAAGATACTGCCTATGATATGCCACATACAGTAGGCTACAGTGCGTTTTATGATTCAGAGTTTCTTCTCATGTGAGTGTTCTCTTATTCTTCATCACCTCTTTGGTTTGCAAATGCAGCTTAGGAGCCTGCTGAGAATGAGAAATGTAGGCTGATCATCGCTTAGAATCTCTCTGCCAGATACGGTGTGTGTTTTTTCAGGTATGACTGAAAACAAAGGAAACTCCAGAATTGGCCCTCTGGCAACCAAACAATGTACAATTCCTATGAACTCCAGAAGCAGGAAGCTTGACATTTGTTTTCACGTTTCCTTTTTAATGCTCAGTTTGTGCAAATGTCTATCTGAAAATATACACAGGAGCTTTCAAGTTGGATTGCCCCAATGCCTGGATATTTATTTTGAAGTACTTCAGGAGAATTTTTATTTGCCTTTCAGGTAAGAGCAAGACCTCATTCCTGTATATTAGAACTGCCATTGCCTGATCCATTGACTGGGCATTGTAGCAGGATTCTAATCTACAGTTTGGCTTTAGAAAATGACTTGGATGTTTTTCTTTAAACCTATCTTCCTTCATTTTAATGGTTACATTAGAGATTTTGTTTATTTCTTTTCTGGGTCTCAAAACTTTTTTTTTTTCTTATCGAAGATCTTGGAGATCTTTGTACCCCCTCTTATACCCAGTTCAAACATCATTAAAACTTGGAAAATCTAAGCTAGCTAAACTAAAAGTAACTCTGATTTCCATCTGTTCCTGTGAGGTGCAGAACATCCTCAGGTCCTACTGAAGGTGGTTAGGTTTGAGGGCACTCAATAGTTCACAGGAGATGCTTGGCTTTTCAGGCTCCAGCTAGAATTCTCCATGGGTAACTCTACTGAAGCAAAATATTCCTTGCTTTCCAGTGACTTCATTTTTTTAAAGAGGTGAGTGCTAAAACTTTTATTGTTTTTGGTGTTTCTTCTGAAAGTAACCAGTCCTCTTGCTTTGGTACAGTTTTATAACCTGATCAGTAAAAGTGCTGCGTGCTCCTGGCAGGGCAGAGGAAACTTTGCATACTCCTCCCGCCCCCTGGTCAATCTGGGCTTGAGTGCGGAGGAGCAAGAGAAGTCTCCTCTTGCCCTGCCAGGAACGCACAAGACTTCAAAGTTATATGTGCTCCTGGCAGGGCGGAGGAAAGTTCACACACTTCCCACGCCCTCGGGCCCTAATTGGCCTTGGGGTGGGGGAGCATGCAAAGCCTCTTCTCTTCCTGACAGGGGCATGGGTGCTTAGTGGGAAGGGGAGGCAAAGGGTCTGCCCCACCCAGAGACCAATCCTGGTCTGTGGGTGGGGAAGCATCCTGGCCCCGCCCCTTCCGTTTTAGGCCCTGCCCCTTCTGGACCTAAATTTTTGAAGTGGCTCCTGGCCAAAAATTATTGTCCACCCTTGTTGTAGTTGATGATTGGATCCAGAAATGGTAATCACCATGCATTGTAGAAAGAGCTATGAATACCTTTTCTTCTGGAAGTGTTTACATAGTACTGAACCTTGGGTTAAGTTCTGTTTTTGTTAATGGCTTAAGAAAAGACTGAAGCTGTTTTTAAAGACCAAATAGAAATGATGCTTATCTCTGGTGTATTATCAATGAGAGCCTCTTAAAGCTCATTTTACTGTACTATAAGTATGATCGAACGCTAGATTGCTTTTCACACCCATAATGTGTGTATTGCTTGCTCACTAACCATAGCTAAAAGGCATAAAGTCACAGACAACTATTAAAATGTTTAGATTCTCGCTTGTAGATATTGCATGTCTCACAGAATTCAAGTGAAATCCAGTCTTATGTTTCTTATTCATTCCACTTCATATCCATGGGGATGCAGCATTTGTGAAAGAATCAATTATCCATTTGTTAGTCAGAGGAGCTTTACAAATTATACATTAGCAGATTGATTTCTCAGGTTTGCCATTGGGGGACTGATAGTATAAGGTGGGATAGTGATGAGTGTCAAGGGAGAAGGAGTTGCCACAAAGAACACAATTAAAAGAGGCTTTCTGAATTACCATGAATTTATTCCTAATTGAAGAGCTGACATAATCCATTGTAAGTGTGTTTTATTTGAGGCATTTTACATTAGGTAATTTGATTATCACATGAAAAACATGTATTGGTAGTTGACTTCCTTTCTTTCAAATTTAGAGTTTGCAAAAGCTTGTATTATATAGAAGATGCCTTCTGGCCTTTTTTCCTTTCCCTAAACTTTTTTCCCCATTAAGGTAACATTTTTTTGTTCCTCAGTGTCAGCTTGATGTTATTGATTTTTTTGAACAGTCAAACTTACTTACATTGTCCAGCATTCCAAACATGTCTCCATCAGAAATAAAACTGCAGCTAATGGAAATTCAGCTGAAGACTCTTCCTCTACCCATACTACGGCTACCGCGCTTTCTTTATGAAATTCTGATTTTGTTCACAGGTTAATCATTTCAGTCAAGTCCTTCACAACTGAAGAGTATCCTCCTTCCTACCAGAGTTTTAACACATTGCTTTTGTTTTCATGGTTTTAGATACTTGCTATAATATTATTTGTATAATACCATAAGTGTGCTTGATGCTTTACAAACAAATAAGACATGGTTCCTATCTCAAAGGCTTTACAACCGAAGGACTTCATTATATAAGTACTTAGTGAGCAGTATGTCAACAGTGTCACGTGTATTGTCATTGACGCTTTTTACCCACATCAGAAGCATAGGTGCTCAGTAACTGTGTTTTGTGGCATAGTATCCAACCATCAGCATTATTATTCACTGGATAATATTGGTGTTACTATTTCATGGATTTGAACTTTGTTTCCATTGCTCATAATGGTTGAATTTATTAAAATAAGAAGCAGCTCATAGATTACTTTTTTTGTTTGTTTGTTTCAAAGGAGAGAGAAAAAAGTAATCGTAGTCTGGTTAGTCTAATCTTTCTTTCAGATTTTAATAAATGTTTGCTTCCTACCACTGACTAGCTCCTCTTTAACCTTTATGTTGAGTAAAGGTGACAGATTCTGTATAGGGAGTTTGTTCCCTTTCTAATTTAAAAACCTGTCATGAATGCTAAACAAAACTGTTGCATGCACCAATTAAAATCAGGGTTAAAAAAATAAAGTATAGCAGCTGTACTTGCATGGTGAGGGCTGAGTTATTAGTAAACAAAGATATGCATATAGTGTTTTTATTTTATTTCATGGCCTTTTACCTTTGTGACTTCTTTACATCACTATCAAATTTAATGAACAAACTTAGGAACAAGTGGGGAAAATATACAACTTTCTGCATTTCTTGTTTGCTGAAAGTCAATATTTTCTACAAACTGACAGAATATGAATATGGCTATATGCAAAGCAAGCCTTGGTAGATTGATACATTAATACAGTTTATAAGGCTTGTGATTTAAAAAAAAATGAGTTGGCGCTATTTTCAGAAGTGCGTCAATTTAGATAACTAGCTTATCGATGTCTATAGTCTGAATTGTGCAAGGGCTCGGTTGACAAGAAGAACATAACTATGGTAAGTACAGCCTTCATTGTTATTTGGCTCTGGACTCACAAGATGCTTTTATGTTTTGTGCAGATATCTTTTTTTAAACTTATGGGTAATTGTTTTAAGAAGAAAAACTTAAAAAACCAACAAATAGTATAGTAGCACCTTAAAGACTAACAAAACATGTAGATAGTATCATAAGCTTTCGTTGGCATAGCCCACTTCTTCAGATGACCGGAGTGGTGGAAGTCCAGCTCCAAGAATAAGTGGGGAGGGCGGGGGGGAAGGAAAAAAAAGATAGTGAGTAGATGAGCTTCAAAGGGATACCCAAGTTAGTCTGTAACAGGAAAGACTTAAACAACAAATAGTCTAGTAGCACCTTAAAGACTAAATAATTACAAGAGGCTGATCATGAAAGCTCATGATACCATCTACATGTTTTGTTAGTCTTTAAGGTGCTACTAGACTATTTGTTAGTCTGTACAGGATAAACTTAAAAAATAACTCGGCCACCCCTCTGAAGCTTTTGAACATGCAAGGCACTGCATTCAGCTGTATGGAGTGGAAATCCATCAACTACACAAAGAAACTCGCACAGATCCAAACAGATGGTGAAAGGGTTTAATGGTGAAAACTCTACTACAATCTACGTATCCCATGGACTACAGCCAGAGATTATGCCCCACACTTTCAAAAAAACTCCGTAATCACTGTATCAGAATCCTATACAACAAACAGGAAAAAAAGCAAAAAGGAGCGCGCAACATTAGAAACTATCCTAAAAAATCAAGCCTCCACATACACTTAATCTTTTCCAGTCTTTACTACAATTCAACAAACCACCTACAAGGACCACTTTATCTCCCTTCAAAAGAAAAAGGACAATAAACTAGCCAAACTGCTATATGCCTCAGGATCTCCCTCCAGATACTTTCAACTCACCTAGCAACATTGTCAACCTATTCTAACCACTTTCTCAGCCAGGACAGATTCCTTTGCTGATCTCGAGGACTCTCCTTCTGCCCCACTACCTGTATGAATATGATTTAGTTTTGTGGAGATCTGGAATCCTATTTTCGCTGCCTCCTCCTGAGGGAATATTTCCAACACACGGATGTACAACGCACTGACCTTGCTGCTCACCCCCGCTGATACTACAAGAGGAAGGCTTCTTTTTGGACCCTTACTAACCATCGCTATGAGAGCCTTGATTTCTACATCAACTGCTTCCACGAACATGCTTGAGCTGACATTGTCAGCAAACAATAACATATAACCTGAGCCATGCGGAATGCAATGCTATACACAACCTCAAAAACAATCCTAACATCATAATCAAAGAGGCTGACAAAGGGGGTGCTGTATTCATCATGAACAGAACAGATGATGAACAGGAGGCGACCAGACAACTCACCAACACCAGATTCTACAAGCCTCTCCTGTGATCCCACTAAAGAATACCCCCCCCCCCCAAAAAACCCCTGACATGACTGCTCATGAAGCTCCCTGATGCTGCTCAGGAACAAATTTATGCTAACCCTCCCCCCTTAATCCCTGACCAGCTTTCTATCTGCTACTCAATACAGGCAGTCCCCGGGTTACATGGATCCGACTTACATTGGATCCTTACTTACAAACGGGGTGAGGCAACCCCGCACTAGCTGCTTCCCCCAGCAGACCAGGGAGATGCAATGCTAGCGCCTCCCCTCCCCCAGCAGACCAGGGAGACGCGGAGCAGTTTTTCTCAGCAGACACCTCAGCTTGAGAATAAAGGACTGAGGGAAGTGAGGTGTGGGAGAATAAAACTGAGCTCTGGAGAAATGTTTGGCTAGAGTTTCCCCTACAATATGTACCAGTTCCGACTTGCATACAAATTCAACTTAAGAACAAACCTACAGTCCCTATCTTGTACGTAACCCAGGGACTGCCTGTATACACAAACCTGGAAATCCTGGACGACTCATCTCAAGCATTGGCACACTTATAACAGGATTATCTGGCTATATCTTTATGGCAGACCTTGAGCAATGTTTTTCAGCTCTTGCCACCATTACTCTACTTATGCTACATCAATGACATCTTCATGTTATGAAAGCACGGAAAAGAGACTCTTGAAGAATTTCACAAAGATTTCAATAACTTCTACCCCACCATCAACTGCAGCCTGGACCAGTTCACATGAGAAATCCACTTCCTTGACACTACAATACAATTCAATTATGGACAAATTTCCAACACCGTATACCAGAAACCTACCGACTGCTACACTTACCTTCATGCCTCCAGCTTCCATCCCAGATACATTTCTCAATTTACTGTATACAGCCATACCCTAAGATATAACCAGATTTGCTCAGAGATTCCACAGACAGACACAAGCACTTACAGGATAGCAACACTCCTCCTGACATCTAAAGAAATGGGCTGTGCCCACAAAAGCTCATTGACACCATCTACGTGTTTTGTTAGTCTTTAAAGTGCTACCAGGCTATTTGTTGTTTTTAAAGTTTATCCTGTACAAACTAACTTGGCTACCCCCTGAAGCTTTTGAACATTTTGAACATGTTCATCACTGCTCAATGACCTTGAGGTTATAGTTGCTGAGATTGTGAGGAGAAATTTCCAATAGCCAGCACCTCAAGTTTAACTTGATCTTTGAAAAAATCAGTCCACGTTCTTTCTGCTTTGTGCATCATTGCCAGTGATGTTGTTTCTGCAGTTGAAACATAGCTGCCAGTTTGGGTGACAAGCAGACAGTATATCTGATTTTGATTACATCTACTTTGATCTTCTGTAGCTGTAGTCTCTCTGAAGTGCAAATAACAACAATAACTTTTCAGGAAACCAAAGTGATAATAAAAGAGACACAAAGCAGGCATATTGAGTAATAAGATGCTGGATTTACACAATAGCATCTTTAACCATAACCTCAGTGTTATATTAAAATGTTAATGGCTGTCAGCCGATGGTCAGGGCAGTGTGTGTGTGTGTGTGTGAGTGTGTGTGTGTCTGTGTGTGTTATACACCCGAGTCTTCAACTGTTGGAACTCAAGGTTCCATCGCAGCAGCTGGCCTAGGGAAAGCCGACAGGCACCCCAAAAGTTTTACATCCATGTCTTTGACTGCTAGGACCGGGGTCCCTTCGTGGCGGGCAGCCAACAGGCTGACAGATGCCCCAGAGTTTACAGGGAGAGCTTATTACACCTCAGACGTTAACTGCTAGGACACATGATCCCTTTGCAGCGGGCAGCATAGGGAAGCTGAGAGGTGCCCCATGGATCTGTCCTCTGGAGGCAACACGATCCAAACGCTCAGCTCCGCCTGTGTCTGCTCTCTATGACTGGATGAAGTGCTTTTAAATTGTGCTTGGTTCTGTTACAGCAACTGAAGGAGTCAGGTTAAAGCTTAAACAGTTACAGGTTTATTAAAGAAGCTTATAAATCATATGGTTACAATGTCTATTGCTCTATTTCTTAACTGCTAGCAAATATAGATCTTAAAAATGGTTACACAGAAAATAAAGATAGAAAATAGAAATAATGGTACCAAGTGACAGCTTAATCTTTAAAGAGCTCTAAGTCTATGTGTACACTTAAGACAAAGGACACATCCAGGTACAATTTTTATCCCCTTTTGTGCCTCTCAACTCCAGCGTATCAGGCCAAGGCCGGTCCCTCAATTCCTAGGAAAGACGAATACGAGCTGGATGTCCCCGTGGAGCCTCGGGAGGCCAGTCACCTAACCGGACCAGCAGATAGATGGTAGATTGACACTCAGAGTGAGTGTGCTGCTGGACCCATCTTTATAATCATAGGGGCCCGTATCCTCTTTCTTGTGTAAGATGCCAAATTGTGTTGGTCAGTCTTTGTGACGCCAGTTCTTACAAGGGAGTTTCAACTTAATTTATACTTGCAAGAGAGATACTAAATTGTAAGTACTGGACATTCTTTACTGGGCGGGAGATTCCTCCCCCCTCCCCATGGACAAGTGTGTGATCGTATCAATATAGGTGTCAGCCAAGGCAGATCTCACAGCCTCGAGGTCAACAATTGGCGTATCTCTGTTTACAGCGATCTAGGGTCACTGTGAGCTAGCATATCCGGGCCTCCTGTCGAGGCTTCAAAGACTATACTGATTTTACTGCTCTGTGTGTGCCCTCTGTGCTCCAGGCATCTCAGGGAGGGGCAAGCAAGATGGATGTTACATGTGGGGGTTCCTGTCTGGCTACAATGGCTCCAAAGTAGAGTGTAAAAAATGTGAAGATATGAAGAATGTGGCTAACTGAAGACGAGTCTAAATGCTGCAAAGTAACCTTGCAAACTCTACTCACGCCGCGCCCTATCTGTGTTAAAGATATTTGGCTTGCTAGCTGCCTAGTTGGTGCCCTCTAAGCCTGCTTGTGAAAGCATGCCTTGCATCCATGTAAATGTGTCAAGTGTTTTTAGCTACCTTTTTGCTTTGATCTAAGCTAACTATTCAGTGCTACTCTGCCATACCACTTTACACTAGTGCTTCATTCATGTGGGTAGAAATTAGTGATGCCATAGCTGTGCACAGAATTGTTTCCTTACTATTCAACAATGCACTTGCCACTGCTTACTTAACTTTTTTGGTCTTCTGTCTGTGCTGCAAAGAGAAGATACATACCTGTACAAATGGAACTGTAGACACTCTGGTGCTCAGTCACGTGCTGTTTTCATATAGCCAGATGACTCTGATTCTGTTGGTATCATATCCCAGAAAAGGCCATGTGTGCTACCTGCTGTCCTGAGGCTCATATGTGGGCATCATTGGCAACGTAGGAAGATGAGGAGATACTGGGACAGCTGAATTTGTTCATTACAGTTTAGATCTTGACCAGTTGCCAGACAGTGGCAAATGTGGGTATGCTAGCATCACTGAGAGAAAGGATTGAGGGTCCTTTGTAAGGAAGTTGTAGTAAAAACAATAGTAGGTCCAGTTCAGGACAAAAAATGTTTCCCTTTCATGACCCATTAGACTGAACCTTCAGTATGCACGTCCAAAAAAGCCCAAGATGTTTCTGGGTAGCACAGAAGATGGAGACCACAAAGTCTGAAGTGGCATTTATTTTTATAGGACTTGTCTTTAAACAGAGGTGAAGATGACTGCTCTCCTCTTGCTGGTTGCGGAGAGAGATTAATTTAGAAAAGCAGTCTCAAGACTTTTCCCTTGTGAAGGTGCTAGGTACCAAGATCAGCAGTTGACGGAATTTGTCCCAGTGCAGCATGTTCAGAACCACTGTAGCAGTCAGCTCTGTGTGATACCGGAGGATAACTTTTACCAGTTGAGCACTGCTGAGTAGAGATGAAATTTCTGGTTGCCTGAGCTGACAGTTGAGAGCACTCCCCTGAATGACCATGTTAGTCATGAATGTAGCAATTATCTTACTTGTTGAACACATATGAAACCATGTACACGTAGGAGTGAGGAGGCAAAGGGGCTGGCAGGAGCCTATGCGTAGCTGCATGGATAAGCTATTGTATCTGAGGCTATGACTACACTGCCGTTTTTTTCCGCTTGTGGGTGGTGGGTTTTTTTTTTAAGGGGCTTTTCCAACATTTGGCCTGTCTACACAGGGCCAAATGTTGGAGAAACCTCTTCTTTCAGAAGCTCCCTTATTCTCATAAAATGAGGAATGCAGGGATGCTGAAAGAACATGCCTGCTTTTTCGGAAACTGTTCTGAAAAAGCGGGCGCACGTTCCCTGGACGAAGCAGAGTTTTTCTGATGCCTCTGGTATCCCGGAAAAACTCTGCCATCTAGACATAGCCTGAGGCTATGATTACTTAGTTCAGCATTCCTGTTGTAGGCTGTTCTAACCAGAAATACTCAGTGCAAGCGTTTTCAAAGCAATGATGGAGAATTGGTGATGGGGTAGTGAACTGAATGTTACAGACTTTGATTCCTTTTCCTTGCAATTCCTTTAAGCTTTCCAAAAGGCCTTAAGGTATCTCTTGTAGTTTGCTGAGCCAGGAACTGTGATAAAAAGACAGTGTAATTGTAACCGCTAGTGTGGACACACAACACTGTATCTGAAATAGCATGACTGGTATTAGATACACTATATTACTGTTGTCCTGGTAGTTCAGTTACAGATGGTTCCCTAATTTAGTATAGGCACTGCTAAGAAGTAGGTTATTTTTTCTTTTCTTTTCACAAGTGAGTACAATATACAATTCCTTTTTTCATCAGGTTCAGCATTATACTAAGTGTCGAGTGAATGTGTTACATGTGGGTTGTTTAAATTTTCATGATAATTTTGCAAAGTTTTTTAAAATGTGTAAGTTTCTTGAAAATGGTGAGTGACGATCCTTGAGTGACAAGAGAAGAAATGAGACATTTGTTTTATTTGGCAGTATGTGGGATTGCCATTGACATAGTGCACAAGCAAGCTTTGGAAACTTGAGTGTAGTCAGATCTGCTCTTGCTTGTTGGATTGAAATACTCTGGAGCATATGTATGGTATTAAATATTTGTGCTCAAATGATGTAACACGTACTCCTGCTATTTAAGGGAAAAGCAGATGCTTCTGTTAAATTACATACAAAGTGGTGCTGTGTAATCTCGTGGGCTGCAGATAACCATTTTGCTCTATCTTAAATGAATAGTGAGGATAACATTACTATAAATGATTTAACCTGACAGCCTCTTCTGAAAGTATTTGGTAATGTCAAGGTTTCGGTTATGTAGTTTTGTGATGTTTTGCTTAAATACATTCTTTTGAAGATAGTATGAAAGGTAGAACTGAAAAAATTAGAACAGATATTTGTAGGGAGAAAATAATTGCTATTATCACCATAGACCAAAATGGAACAACTGAAAATTCTTGCAGTGTAGCATTCTTCACATGTTCTTTACAATCGGCTTGATGCCAAGAGGAGACTCATAATGAGTATGTTATACAGGTTCAAAACTGAGTTATACAGGTATGGCATTTTACATATATCTTCAAGTCTCTGCAGTAGGTAATTAGGAAAAATGTCAGGTTTCTGGGTTAGGCACAAGGTTAGAAACAAAGGTGTATTTTAGCATTGGTATAGAAAGACCTTTTTTATATTTATTGAACTTGTGTAGCTAAACACTAGAGAGATTTTACTGCTTAAATTCTTGAGGTGAAAAGCAAGGAATTTGGTCATTGATGCAACTTTTTTTTCTTAAAGTTTTCATTTTCTTTTTATAGAGCCCAGTGAAGATAAATCAGATCAGCATGGATGAAAGTGGAGAACATATGGGCATATGCTCAGAAGATGGCAAGGTACAACTAAACCACTTACATATTTAAAGAGGCAATAAGCATAGTTTTTATACTAAACTTTAGATCCACATGATCTCTCTGTAGTAAATGCCTGCTAGAAGTAATTTGATCTTCCATTTCAGGAATTGGGCTCACCTATGAATGCTCATAATTAAAGTCAAATATATTTTGCACAAATGTGCCTTAGGAAAAGTAATTACAAGAATGTCAATAATGTAGCTGGTATTAAGCTGATTAACAGCTGTTGCAGGAGGACATGTCACCTTAATCATTACTGCTGTGCCAGTTATACTTCAGTGACTAGTCTGCTGCTCCTGCAAGACAGTAGTTTAATGCCTTTCTGCTATAAATCCACAAAATTGGATTTTGTGGGAATCATTTCTGTGGGTTGCTAGTTTTCATTTTCACAGGTTATGAATGTTTCTCTTGAATTATAGAATCTTTTGATAAGCAATCATAGTTTATCAGAAGAATAAAGTGTCTTACAATGGCCACATTAAATAAATGCAAAATCAATATATGTACAGTCCTAAAAAACTGGCACCTACTTCCTTGACTGTGAACATATATCATTTGTACAGTGTATAACTAACAATTATCAGTGCTTCCCTGGAATGGTGAGCTGTGATTTTTAGTGATTGATTTTCCACTTATAAGAATGTCTTTTTTGTTTTTTAAGTCAGTGGCAGCCTCTTCTAATGTTGGCATACAGTGATAAAATTCTAACGTACATGGTATATTTAAACTTCTTGAAAATAATACTGCTTGTAGACACAGTGCATTAAAAACCAGTTCTTAATATCTGTCTCACTTCCTGAGTATAACATGGCTTTCCCTAATCTAATTTGGCAGGGTTGGTGATCCTAATCCACCGATCCATTAAGGATCAGTAAATTAAAACTAATGTTGGCTCTTGAGATCGGAGGGAGAAAGAGGAAACAAACCTATGTAATTTCTGTTTACTTAAAAAAAAAATGAGTTTTGCGTCTCATGCATGGAGCCAGCTTATATATACAGGCTTAGTGTTTCTCAGAGAGATCTTGATGTTAGTATTTTGACCCAGTAATTGGGATACTACTGCCTATCAAAAAAGGTTGTGAAATTTACAGCCTGTATAAAACTCCGCAGGGTGATATAATCCAAGCAAGTTAATGGTAGAGTCTGTAATTGTTTAAAGGTAATTGTGTTGTGCTGCTTTTGTTGGGTTTCAGTGTTTATGACTGTGGATTAGAGTTGAAATAAGGAGTCCAACAGAATGCAGCCTCAAGTCGTACAAATGTTTTACTATATTAATTTCAATTACTGTAAATTTTAGGAATCTGCAAAAATGCACGTATGGTTGTCCAAATATTGTGTAAACAATTTTTTTCTAACAAGCTTTGTAACATGACATTTAGAAAACGTTTTTACTTTGGAATACAAGTTATATTTTAACCGGGAATCTAGGTCAAGCTTTTGTTCCTATGACTCCAAATGGTCATCCAAATTGGCAGATCCTGTCTTTTAAGTGTTACATAACTGTAAGTGCCTGACACTCAGTCCAGTTGGGCTTCTGGCATGTTTCTAGTTAAGCATAGATATGTGTATGATATATCAGAACACTCTTCTTCTTGAAGACCTGGAACATTCTATCTCCCCACACTGAGTAGTGAGAGAGAATCATAGAACACTAGAACTGGAAGGGACCTTGAGAGATCATAGAGTCCATTCCCCTACCCACACGGCAGGACCAAGCACTGTCTAGACCATCCCTGATAGATGTCCATCTGGAGACTTCCAAGCTTAGGGAACTTCAGAAATCAAAGTGTTTTGAGTTTTTTCCCAAAAGAGTTATTGGTCCATAAAGGAATCCAAAGAATATCAGGGTGAATAATGCAATGTGCTCAGGAAAAAAAAAATCAAACCACAGACAATCTCTGCAACTTGTTTCCTGTTTCTCACCATTTTACTTCATACTACAGTTCTTCTGCACTAAGGCAGTATGCAAAATATGCCTTCAACTGTATTAATATTTTATTTTTATAACAGTAGCTTTTAGAATCCTCAGTCAAGGTTAGTTACTGTTCTTACACATAGCAGAAGATAATCCCTTCCGAGAAGACTTTCCTGTCTAAGGTCTTGATCCTACGAAGAGTTAGGCAAATGCTTTAACTTTACATACTGGACAGTTTTATTGACTTCAGTGGGACTACTGTTGTGCAAAATTAAGCAGATCATAGATAAGTAGACCAGATAAAAGGGTATCCACATTGCCTGTTACATAAAGATCTTCAAGGTGGGGTCTTTTTTTGTTTCTTGTTTGGTACAATGCTTGTCATAGTGAAAACCTGGTCCATCACTGGAGCTCCACATTACATTTATTTAATGTGGATAAGTGTAAAGTAATGCACATCGGGGAAAATAACCCCAACTATACGTACAGTATGATGGGGGCTAATTTGGCTATGACAAATCAGGAAAGAGATTTTGGAGTTATCGTGGATAGTTCTCTGAAAACTTCCACACAGTGAGCAGCGGCAGTCAAAAGGCAAATAGGAGGCTAGGAATTATTAAGAAAGGGATGGAAAATAAGATACAGAATATCTTACTGCCCATGTATAAAACTATGGTACGCCCACATCTTGAATACTGTGTACAGATGTGATCTCCTCACCTCAAAAAAGATATTTTGGCCTTGGTTAGGGTTCAGAAAAGGGCAACTAAAATGATTAGGGGTTTGGAACGGGTCCCATATGAAGAGAGGTTTAAACGACCGGGACTTTTCAGTTTAGAAAAGAGAAGACTGAGGGGGGATATGATAGATGTATATAAAATCATGAGTGGTGTGGAGAGGGCGCATAAAGAAAAGTTATGTATTAGTTCCCTAAATAGAAGAACTAGAGGACGCCAAATGAAATTAATGGGTAGCAGGTTTAAAACTAATAAAAGAAAGTTATTCTTCACACAGCGTGTAGTCAACCTGTGGAACTCCTTGCCAGAGGAGGCTGTGAGGGCTAGGACTATAACAGAGTTTAAAGAGAAGCTAGATAATTTTTTGGAGGTTAGGTCCATAAAAGGCTATTAGCCAGGGGATAGAAATGGTGTCCCTGGCCTCTGATTGTCAGAGGCTGGAGAGGGATGGCAGGAGACAAATTGCTTGATCATTGTCTTCGGTCCACTGTCGGCAGACAGGCTATTGGGCTAGATGGACCTTTGGTCTGACCCAGTACAGCCGTTCTTACGTTCTCCTAGGTGCAATCCCAGTAACAATTAATAATAATTTTCTGTATTTCATATATGGAGAACTGAGGCAGAGAGAGATGAAGTGATTTGCCCAAGCACACACAGGACGTCTGAAGTAGAACTGGAGATTTATTTTAGTTTTCCTGAGTCTTAATTTTGTGCCTTTTTACTGTACAGCCAAGCTTCTGGTAGTTTTTCATAGTACCAGCTTTTACTGGAGAGCAGTGTATAGTGCTCTACCTTCTCCTGATTGCTAATTGTGAAGTTCCAAACATGTGCAGATGATAAAATCAATAAATATATTTATGAAAAAAATCTGTTTAATCAGCTTCTGCTATAAAATGGAATTCGACAAAGAACAATCTCTAGATTTTTTTGAACCAGCTATAGTGCCTCATGTATTCGTTATGCATTAATGAAAAGGTATAGTCTGATAAGCTGTACTTGGTCAACCTTTGCCCAAGGTATAGTATGTATTTTTTGCCCTCCAGACATGCATCAGGCTGCACAGTGATGAGAGATGATTCATCTTCTGAAAAAAGACTTTGAGATGAGCTGCTTTGTCACTTCTGATTACACTCTTTATTTTTACTTATTACACTCTTTATTTTTCTTCATTATTTTGCCTTCTTACTTCTACCATCCTCAACTTGCCATTGGGCCAGCCTTTGTGCCTAAGGAAGAATACTGGTCCTGAGTTAGTTATAGAAGTTGGGGGGAAGCAATTTCCAGGCCCATCTGACCTGGTATCAATGAGCATTCTAGAACTAGCCTTTCAGCTTGAAAAGCATAAAGCAACGAAACAACTAATTCTGGAAAACCAGGTTGTCAATCCAATCCCTTTTGCCACTTTAAGTATAAGGCACAGAATAAGGGTGTAAAATCAGAGATAGGGATACCATATGTGTATACAGTATAGATACAGAGAATTTGTAAAACAGAATGGCTTCCCATTGTGGGATGCTTTTTAGACTACCTAAATATGTAATAAATGAGGGGAGACAGAAGGTAGAACTGGGTAAATCCAGCATAGCTTTGTAATTTGAATAGTGCACTGACTTGGAAACACTGCAAGGGAACAGGAGACAAGCTGGGTAGAGAAAGGATGAAGTACAATCAGATCAGGAACAACTTTGCTCCTCAGCCAGCGACTGGTTCTATGGCACTGTGTTCAACCCATCTTGCAGTTACTTAAAGCACAGTTGACTACATATAGATACACAAGTCCAATATTGCTGAGTTAACGTCCCTGGTAGTACTAATACTCAGACCCAATGTACTGAGCACGGTGTAGACACTCGTGTTCTATTTCCAGGTACTCTCTTGGGTCCTCATCCCTGTAATGTTTGAGGCTATGTCTACACTGCAAGCCAGGGGTGTAATACCCCTGCTTGAGCACATATGCTTGCACTAGCTTTTAGTAGTATAGTACAAGTATAAATAGCATCATATCTGCAATCTCACAAGTAGCAGTAGCAGAGGCATGGGTGAGGCATGTCAAGTACAACCCCTCCTGAAATTGGTGGGTATGTACAGGTACTTGGCATGGCTTGGCTGTGCCTCTGCTGCGGCTATCTATACCATCACAACTTAGCTGTTATTTATATTCATGCTATCTTAATGAGAGCTAGTGCTCGTGTGTGTACATGAGTGGGGGGACTCACACCTCTAGCTCATACTGTTATCTTATAGATTTAGTATGTTACCAGGAAGCTCTACTCAAGTTTCTTTGTTTCTGTGACTGGTGGCTGCCCAATTTTATCCTAAAGATCCTATTACTTTTTTCTGAAATACCTGTATTGGGCAAATCTAACTATACATTTTAGAAATGTGCAAAACAATGGGATGTGCCCAGAATTAAATTTTTCTCATAAAATGGAAATGGAAGGGTGTGATAGGAGGGAGTTACACTGCATATGAGGTTTTTTTACAGCATGTTCAAGGCTTTTTCCATCTCTGTCCTTTCTGACTGTCCTGAACAGGGGATGCATCAATGGGCCAGAGATAAGGACCGGGACATCTGTAACTCTATTGGGGTGCAGCAGGGGTGGAGAAAGGGACAGCTATTTACTATATATTTCAAAAGTGTTTGTTTGTCCCCCAGATGGGGGACATGCATCTCCTCCCCCCGCTGTATGTTCACTGTAGCTGCAGCGACCATGCATGGGCATTTCTCATTTGGACCAAGCTACTGCAGTGAAAGAGGGTTGGGGTTGGGGTCGGGGTTGGGGTCGCCCTCTCTCCCGAGGCAGCCTGCATAGTGAAGCCCTCAGCCCCACCCCAAAGCAATGATTTAAATGAAGAAAAACAAAACTTTATTTGAGATAAGGACCCAAGCAACACTGGTTAAATCTTCTAGTACAGTCATAAAGGGCAGAGATGGAAAAGGCCAGTGAGATAAGTGAGATAGAGTCCATTCCCTTGAATGTGCAGAATAAAATCTGCTTATAGGGTTGCATGTCTTAGAAAGCATGGGTCTGATATCAAGTGTGTATGTACACCATTTCTGCTGCATTGTCTACACAGTGATTGTTAAATATTACTGTTGTTTGCTCCCTGTTACAGGATAACCACACCCAGAGCTAAATAAATTTGGGCTAAGTTAATTAACCACAAACAGTCCATAAGATCATTTCTTTAACATACTGGTGCAAATTACTGAAGATCTAAGACTCATTCCATTGTTTAGCATATGTGTCCTGAGTGTCTCCTTCATTCCTCTCCTGGAAATGCATGGATGTCTCAAGTGTCTGTGATGCTTATTAGAAGTGAGTCAGTTACAGTTTCTGACCTCAGAACTATAGAGTCTAAATAACTATTTGCAAATACATATATACCCTTTTGCTCTGTCTCTAGCCAGGCAGGGTAGCGCTGTTTACAAGAAATTAAGATAATGTTTTTTGAAATGTTTTCTTTTTCCATTTATTCTGTTTTATGTTGTTTTATCCACATTTTTCCAGGAATATTTTTCACCTTCCGTTCACTTGGTCATTGACACCATTATTTAGATAAATCTTTTATCTTTCTGTTTTGTTTTTTCTTCATTGGAAAACTCATTTCTGTTGCATTTATGGCTTGATTATTCTCTTCTATTTAAAAAGAAGAAAACAATTTTCTGTTCTTAAAACCTATTAAGAATCTTTACTGTCATGATGATAGTTTTGTTTGCTGAAGCTCTTTTTAGTGTGGTTGGCTTTGATTGAAAGAGAACATCTATTTTAGATAGTCACCACCATGGTTGCAACTATTAAATAGCAGTTACCAACATTTACTTCAATGCACTAGCAGAGGAGAGGGAACTTTTCACAGAAGGAATTCCTGAGTGTAAAGAGAAAAAGCATAGTGCAGCTGGATGCTTGTAGGATAGGTCATAAAAATTATGATGCTTAGGGCATGCCTACACTAAACAATTAGTTGACTTAAGTTAGGTCAACCTACAAACAACACACAATTGTTTGTTTCTATGCTGCCCTTCTCTTGATAGAGCACATCCTCTCCATAGGAACATAAGAATGGCCATACGGGGGTCAGTATCTTTTGTCAGTGGCCAATGTCAGATGCCCTAGAGGGAATGAACAGAACAGGGAATCATCAAGTGATCCATCCTCTGTCTCCCATTCCCAACTTCTGAAAAAACTGAAACTAGGGACACTATCGTCCATGAATTTATCTAGTTCTTTTCTGAACCATGTTAAAGTCCTGGTCTTCACAACATCTTCTGGCAAGGAGTCCCACAGGTTGACTGTGCGGTGTATGAAGAAATACTTCATTTTGTTTGTTTTAGACCTGCTATCTCTTAATTTTGTTTGGTGACCCCTTGTTCTTGTGTTTTGAGAACAAGTACATAACTTTTCCTTATTTTCTCTACAAGAGACTTGATTTTATAGACCTGTATTGTAGTCGTCTTCTCTTTTCTAAGATGAAAACTCCTAGTTTTATTAAATTCTCCTCATATGGCAGCTGTTTGATCCCCCTTAATCTTTTTTATTGCCATTTTCTGAACTTTTTCCAATGCCAAGATATATTTTTGAGACGAGCTGGTCACACCTGTATGCAGTATTCAAAATGTGGGCATCCTCTGGTTTTATATAGAGGTAATACTCTGTCTTACCCTCTACCCTTTTTTAAACGATTCCTAACATTCTGTTAGATTTTTAGACTACTGCTGCACATTGAGTGAATGTTTTGGTAGAACTCTGCACAATGACTCCAAGATCTCTCTCTTGAGTGATAGTAGCTAAAGTAGTCCTCATCATTTTGTGTATATAGTTGGCATTATGTTTTCCAATATGCATTACTTTGCATATATCAACATTAAAATTTGTTTGCCATTTTGTTGCCCAGTCACCTAGTTTTGTGAGAACCTTTTGAAGCTCTTCACCGTCTGCTTTGAACTGAATTATCTTGAGGAGTTTAGTATCATCTGCATATTTTGCCACTTCACTGTTTACCCCATTCTCCAGATGATTTAGGAATATGCTCAATAGAAGTGGTCACAGTACAGACCTCTGTGGGATGCCACTACCTCTCCATTCTGAAAACTGACCATTTATTCCTACCTTTTTGTTTTCTGTCTTTTAACAACCTCTCAATCCATGAGAGAAACTTCCCTCTTATCCCATGACAACTTACTTTACTTAAGAGCCTTTGGTAAGGGACCTTGTCCTAAATGCATTATATCCACATGCTTGTTGACCCCCTCAAATAACTCTAGTAGATTAGTAAGGTGTGATTTCTCTTTGAAACCATGTTGACTTTATGGTTCATCTCTGACTTAATGTTTATCTCTGTGTCTAACAATTCTGTTCTTTACTACAGTTTCATTCACTGTGCCCAGTACTGAAGTTAGACTTACTGGTGTGTAATTGCCAGGATCACCTCTTGAGCTGTTTTTGGAAATTGGTGTCAAATTCCCATCATTTAAGACAGAAAATGATGTAAAGGATAGGTTACAAACCATAGTTAGTAGTTCTGCAGTTTCACATTTGAGTTCTGTCAGAACTCATGGGTGAATGCCATCTGGTCCTAGTGACTTGTTACTGTTAAGTTTACCAATTTATTCCAAAACCTCCTCTAGTGACACCTCAATCAGGGACCATTCCTCACATTTGTCAGCTAAAAAGAATGGCTCAGGTTTGGAAACCTCCCTAATATTCTCAGCTGTGAAGACTGAAGCAAAATAATTTAGTTTCTCCACAGTGACCTTATTGTCCTTGAGTACTCCTTGAGCATCTCAATTGTCCAGGAGTGCGCGCACTGATTTTAGTAGGGCATCAGGGGAGGTGACTGCCTGAGCAGTCAGCCAGATCCCTGCCACTCTAGACTGACTCATGTATCGGTCTGCCCTTCTGCTCCAAGATGACGCCCAGGACCCCAGTGCCCAGCCTGGCAGTTCTGGTTGCTAACGGCAGCAACAGGCCATCTATGCGATTGCTGTGGTACCCTAAATACCTCAATCTAAGTGATAACTCTCTTTGTGGAGGAGGCATGATTAGGTTGGTGTACACATTGTAAGTACTTTCAGAGTTAGGTTGATGTAAGTTGCTGAATGTTAACTAGGGATGTTAAAGTGTAACAGACTAATCTAAGCTGATTGGTTAATGCTGTTGGCTAAACTCAGTTGGCTCCTGGGAGGAAGCTTTGCTGAAACAGGGTCCATAAAGCCTCCTCCCCAGGAGCTGGGCAGGCCACTCTCAGGGAGGAGGTTTTGCTGCCACTACTCCTGAGGAGCACCTGCTGGCCTGGCTCCCGGGAAGGAGGTGTCTATGTGGCAACCTCACTCCTGGGGAGGCTTCACTGCAGGCTCTGCAATAGAAAGCTTATTTAAGCTGTATGCTGCAGAGCCCACAGCTTGTAACCCTGTAACCATTGAGATTTTCAGCAGTTACGTGGGTACCTATTTAACTGATTTTTAACATCCCTAATGTCAACTGAACTCTCTGGTGAGGCCAAGTGTTAGGTTTTGTGCTAGTTCTGCTTTCTAGTCCAGAGACTTTTTGAAGACCTGAAGGAGTATAAGAAGCATCCGTGAAGCTGAGTTTTAACCTTAAAAAGAAGCACATAGCTTTTCAGAGACATTTTTTAATATTTGTTTCATTGAGTTGATTAAGAATATGTGAATACTTTTCATATCTACTAGAAAGCATCTGTTTCAACCGAGGTGATCAGCCTACCACCAAAGGAACTCCTTATTTTTTGTGGTGTTTGAAAACCTAATTGCAAAGAAGCACTCGGATACTCTTTAATTTCATGAGATTCCATAAGGGAATCCAAGGACATTTCAGATAATTTAGAATTAAGTGTATTATGCTGTTTTAATAAGCATGTTGGACAAATTAGCATTTTCATTCACCTCCCAATATTTGTCAAACTGTGATTGTGATTTGATTTTACCTGTCTCTAGGTACAGGTATTTGGATTGTATTCAGGAGAAGAATTTCATGAGACATTTGACTGCCCTATCAAAGTAAGTACATATCTAATTCTTAACAACTATTTTATTATTGTTCTTAATAAAATACAGGTCATACTGATTCTGTAGCTAAAAAATACTAGTTCTTTGCCCTAATGTTATTTTAAATCTCTCCAAGATAGTCATCTATAGCAGTCCAAAAGCTTTTGAACTGCTTAGCTCAGGGAAAAGCTGATCTGAATTTTGCATAGTGTGAGTGTTGAGCTTTTAAAATACAAAAATCAAAGTGTGTGTGTGTGGGGGGGGGGAATTCTCAAGTTTCAGTTATTTCCTTTCTTAACCTATCCCTTTCTTTGTCAATCTGTGATTATGAATTTTGATTCTTAAGTGTTAGGTCAATGTTTTTGAATTGATTAGAATCTTAAATCTACCCTGGGATGTAATCTTAGCTGTTGATGTCCCAGAAGTGATGCTCTCCATAGTGAGGGTAAACACCAGTTGGGCTCCTCTTATCACAGAGGAACTGGCTGTAATTAGAAGGCAGAAAGAGTTGAGTTGTTAGAAGAGCCAGGTGTGTGTTTTCTTAGCAGACAAAAGGGCAATTGTTTTGATGCAAGATTTTGTTTTATGGAAGAGAACTATAATAGCATTTATGGAAGAGAACTGTAATAGCACTTGATATGGTCATCAATGTTGCAATCTAACAAATACTTCAGCAATTATATTTTTTTCTCCCCCTTTAAATGCAGATTGTTGCTGTCCACCCTCAGTTTGTAAGATCCCACTGCAAACAGTTTGTAACAGGAGGAAAAAAGGTAATCTTACTTTAATATTGTAGATCTAACATATTCTCTTCCTTTTACATTTATAGATTCCTCTGTTAAAATAAATATATATGGATATAAAAATTGTATTACATGTATCTATTCGGAAAAGTAGAAAAAAGAATCTTTTTTTTTTTTTTTTTTTTTTTTTGTGCTTTCTCTTTAGCCAGTCTTCAACAAACAAACAAATAAGCCATGAAGTTAAGTCTTGGTGGGAGAAATGAGTCCCTTTTTGAAAATGTGGATGTTAATTATTTAAAAGACAGGACCAAGAAATAATAAAAGTAATTTTGTGTTCTGACAAAATGTTGATGAAAATAATTGGACTTCATGAGTCAATTTTGCTTCATGCCACCAACTCTTTGAT
The DNA here is from genome assembly GCF_049634645.1 of Pelodiscus sinensis. NCBI lineage: Eukaryota > Metazoa > Chordata > Testudines > Trionychidae > Pelodiscus > Pelodiscus sinensis. Next base: position 167,577,239 of record NC_134712.1, read on the forward strand.
GTAAAACCAGAATTTGTTTCATAGAGAGATCCTCTGTGGTATGTTTTTATTTTCTGGTGTTGTCCCTTTCCTGTAGGAATAAAAACAAGGTATGCCAAACTGGGTCATAGAACTTTTGTCCTTTAAGTCAGTCATGGCTTTTTTTATTTTTATGATTTAATGGAGGATGTAATCACTTGTGAGAGAATTTAGGACCCTTACTTGTAAACTTCTTTGGGTGTCAAAGATTGACTTTTTTTGTCCATTTATTTCCACAAGGCACTTGGTCTTTCTAAAGCTAATACTAACATGTTCCTTTCTTCACCTACCAAATAATGTAATTTGACCCCTAACATCATTGTCTATAAGTTCCAGAATTGATCCTATATCATTCAGTGTACATTTTAGGGTAAAATGGCGAGGGGAAAAAAAAGATTAAAACAGTGCAACTTGAGATGATTTCTTAAAAAATCATGTAGCCATTTATTATGACCCTTTCTTTTGCATTAAAATTGAACATTTACTGTTGTAGATTCATCAAACTGAATGACCTGTGTTATGCTTATAAGAAGCACACAGGATCTTTTTCAGGGGGATAAGGCAACACGCCGCATTTATTGACAATATAACAAAGTAGAGTGCACATGAGCGTGCACACACACACACACACGATGGAATAGTTACCAGTCTGTTACTCGGCCCAACCTCTTGGCCAGATAGGTCAGGTGCAAGGTAGGAGCCAGGTTCATGTCAGTCCGGACTGATGCCCCTCCTGGTCTTGATCTTAGAAGGACAGAACCCAAAGAATTATACAAGACACCCCGTCCTTTATAGGGCTTTCCTTTCATGCAAGTCTATGTATTTTGACTCGTCAGGCCTTTGTCAGTCATTCCGCATCACAATCAGTCTTCCTATGACATGTGCTTCTTGGGAAGAAGTTGTTCTCACAGTCATTTGACATCAGTATGCTGACGACCGACCCCTTGGGGGTGTTGTCTTTCTGCCAAAAGTTGTGATTGGTTTCCTATCAAGGGGTGCTTGCCTCTAGCTTCAGGGTTCGTCAGTCTGCCCAGGTAGTCTGCGTCTTCAGTATGCTTTGGTTGTTGTTTTATGCTTCTGAGTCTCCAGCCCCTCCTCTGACCATTTGAGCATGCAGTGGACTTCACACTTATCTCTCCTAAAACATTCTCTCTCTCATTCAGAGAAACAGTACATTTACAGAATTGCAGCATGGAACAAAGGAGTACTTCCAAGTCACTTTTAACAAAGTTACAAACATTCAACATTAAACGTCCTTCTATCTACTAGAAGGCCTTACTAACACTAACATCACTATGTATTACAATATTCCATCTCTTCACTTTAACATGTTAACATCAAACCGAGTTGGAGTTAAGTTAACAAAGCTGCCTGGCCCTGTGTGAGGCCTACATCTTGTATTTAAGTTTAATCCAATCCTTTTGCTATAACATACATTTATTACAACTGACTTATTAGTTACAAAATTCCATTCCAGAGCTACAACTGGATCTTCCCTTCTAGGTGACACACAACTCCTAGTTCTACTAATAATCACTTTTTCTTCAGCAGTTCAGTTTATTACTACTATTCCTGTTCCATGCAGATGAGCCTGGCTCCCCACAGAGGGCATTGCAGCTTGGCACATGGGGTCACAGCAGGTTTTACCTGGCTATCTCTAAAAGCCAAGTTCAGGTGGTCGGTGCTGCAGCCCTGTGCACTCTTATCACAACACCCTAGCAGAGTGCCAGACTGAACCCAACAGGGCAAGCATGAGGTGGGCTTGGCCTGCATTCTTCTCCTCCCCTGCCACCTCCGAGGCCATCCTCCATCCTGAGCCTATAAATCATTTAGAACCTTCACGTGCTCTACTGCTAGTTCACAACTAGCCATTTAGGAATCACTGCTTCAGATAATGCATATCAGTGGATATCTGTCCCAACAACAAAGTTGTCAAGCCTTTGAGTGGCAGTAATGGTGAAGAGAAACTGGGAATTCATAGACTGAGGAAGCTGTCGGGTGGTAAAATAACTTGGATTCACCCGATGCTGAATGGGGGAAAAAAACAGCATCAGGGCCCTTTAACTCATCTCTTTAGTTATCTTTGATTACTTGACAGGTTGTTTTGTATTCTGCCCTCTGGGAGATGGTATACTGATTCCTAATGCATGCCCATTTCCCCTCTCCATTTTTTTTGCTGAGAGAAAAATTTCCTGAAGATTTTTTTTTAACTGACATGTTAGCACACGATTTTTAATCTTCTAATAAAATGTAGCCCTAGAAATGTTAATATTTTATATTAATTTTGTAAACCTGTAATTAAGCTTAATTTTTTGCAAATCCTACACAAACCTGAAATGATCTCTGAACAGACAGGCCCCTACACAACTGGATCTTAACCTGTGGCAGATTTGGGTAGAATAGAGAGGGCATGCAATATTAAAATAAACTTTCTTTTACCTCCTTCCCCCCCTTTCATCCCCCGAAAAACCAACCAACCAACCCCTACCTTTCAAATTTGAAGAAAACTGTTTTAATGTGACCAACTGTGACGCTACTTGTTTGATTAGTATATAGGAATAATAATTTTGAAAAACATGACCTGTCCCCACTGCAGGATTTTAACTCTAGTGCCTATTAGTAGATGCTAACATTTTTAATTCTTTCACTCTGATATTGAAGGAGAACTTTCACTGGAGTATTCCCCCGTGATTCTTTCTCGTCTAGTTAGTATACACTGGCTTTTAAGGATTAGATTTACAGATAAAAATGTTGATAAATGTTATTTTCACCACAGACGTGAGCTGAAAAATGTCCATAGACAGTTGAAATTTAGGGTTCTCCAGCATAAAGTTTCTTACTTTGCATATTAGAATTTGATTTATTGCTATATACCTATACTTTGAATATTTTTGACTTTCAATGTGTATAGTTTGTATCTTTTTTTAACTTTTTTGAATGTCAGGGTCTACTGTTTTATATAATCCCCTACCCATTGACTGAAACCTCATAATTTCCTTCAACTGTGAAAATTTAAATAGACGAACACGAAAAAAATGCTTAAAACACATATTGCACAGCTGTGAAATTTAAATGGATAACAATACAAATATGCCTAATAACATTAATATTATAAAAATTTAATTCTGCCAAGCTTGATTATTCATACAGTCACTTCAAGAAGAGTAAAGGATGTTTACAGTTAGAACAGACATGTATGAGCATTCAGTCTTAAGGCGTCTGCATGCAAATGTGTCCAAGCCAGATTTCTTTTTCCCATAATCCTGTTCGTGGGGCAGAGCGTGTTTGTGGCCCATGACACAATTTTACTGTTGCCCATGCACAGGGTTGCCAGATTCTGTTGTTTTTTGTCTGTATAGTTTTTTTTTTCTTACTGGTGTTACAAAAATGACACACTTAAAGCAAGGGTATGTGAAGTGAGGTGCATGCTGCTTGCACACAACATTGTAAAAGCCAGGTGCTCCCTCTGCATCCAGTCAAAGTGCAGCTACAGTTCAATCAGTACATCCTGCAGATTCTACGTACACAAGCACAGTTATGTCTTGGGTTATGATAATCTTGAGGCCTACGAAGATAGAGGGCCACTCATGCAGTCCACTTGCTAAAGTTAGGTTGTCCCTCACTGTTTTCAGCTCTGTTCTGAATGTAAGAAATCTGCCAGTCAGTGAGCCTCACACCTGCTCCTTTAATCGTCTGCAGAAGTAGAGGTAGGGGGAGTTAAGACAAGGACTAAGAAATGGAAGGACATTGGATTTTCACATATCCTAATGAAGGCAGTTTGATATCTTGGCACCTAACTGTCGTATGCATGGATTCAGACTCTACTCCATCTCTTAGCGATTTGGTGACGTCTCTGTTTTGGTGATAAGATACTGTTCTAGGTCTTGGTTAACACACAAACAGCAGAAGAAATCGGACTTTTCAACTTTTTCTAAGCAGAAAGAGACCATCTTTGAGTGCTAAGTTCCTGATTGAGTCATACAAGGAGGTTGACACCAAAGTCTTCACAAAGTGCATGTCAGCAATTGTTGTGCATCTCAGGTCTGTTGATCACCACCAAGGTAAGGTCTAAGACCTTCTCTTTTCTGTGCAGAGATCTGACTTCATAGGTGTGGTTCTCAATTGGCACAGTGAGACTGTATGTATTTAACTGAGGCCAGCTTTCAGGTGATAGTCAACTGTAGGTCTTCAAGTGTTATCCTTCTAGAACAGCAAGAAATTGTGAGAGACGTCTAGGCGCCTTTTGAGTATGTGATTTCAGCATGCAAAACCTTACCTCCAAGTCAAGGCCAGGTAGTTCAAGTTGATCATCTTGTGGCCATGCCAGTAAGTGTGGTGATGTTGCTGGATGGATGTCTTGGACATGCCAAAGTAAACAACAGGGTTCCCTTCGTCCCATCTACTTGGCCTGTCAGTTTTCTTCTCCCCATCAGAGATTGTACTGTACAGTACTCGTGGTAGTACAACACTGTCACTGTGTTCCATTTGAAAAAGCAGGCAGGTGCCAAATCAAAACCCTTTGTCAAGAAGCATTGAACCATTGGACTTTCTGCATCAAGAATACAATTATACTTGCTTCTTAGATGTCCAAAACGGTCTGGCAGATTATCTCAGTAGAACATTTGGCAGAGATCATGGGGAATGCCAGAAATAGACCTGCTCACCTCCTGAGAGAACAGGTTGCCTTTTCAGTTTGCAGGTAGGTCATAGCTTGAGATCACGGACAGATGGTGTGTTCCTCTCCCAGAGGGAGAACTTTTTATTTGCTTCTTCCCATTCTGTCAGTAGCAAGAGTTTTCTATACAAACGCAGACAGGATCACACATTCTAATTTTTATAGCACCGGGTTGGACTTGTTGGCTTTGGTGTTCCAAACACTTGAATCTCTCAGCTTGAAAATTCGTAATTCATTAGGTCTCAAACAGTTTTGCAGAGCCAGGGCCGGACACTGCATCCCAGCCTTCTTAGCCTACACCTTGATTAGCTACCCAGGAGGCTAACTGTTGAAACTTAAAGTTCAGAATGTTCTCTTAACTAGCATGAATACTTAACCTCCTCCATTTTCTAAGCTATTTATATGATCACAACAGAAAAGTACTTCTCCTTTGCAAGCTCCCATATAGTACATTTTGGGATTACCTGCATCACCTAATGGGGGGGAAAAAAAAGAACTCTGTTGGGGCACATCTGCATAGCAGGGCTAAAGCCAAAATAAGCTATGCCACTTGAGCAACGTCAGTTGTGTAGCTTAAATCAAGACAGCTTTTGGCACTGTCTAAGAAGCAGGAAGTCTGAGTAAGAACACTCTTCCTCTAAGTTCCCTTACTCCTCATAAAATGAGGGTTACAGGAGTCAGAGTAAGAAGTCCTCCAGCTCGACATAATTTTGACATGTCAAAATATTTGCTTGTAGTGTAGATGTGGATTATGTTATTTTGGAATAATGTCAATTATTCCAAAATAACACTACTGTGTAGAAGAAACAAAATACAAGACTATGTAGCACTTTAAAGACTAACAAGATGGTTTATTAGATGATGATCTGAGGAAGTGGGCCAGACCCACTTCCTCAGATCATCATCTAATAAACCATCTTGTTAGTCTTTAAAGTGCTACATAGTCCTGTATTTTGTTTCAGCTACACCAGACTAACACGGCTACATTTCTATCACTATACTACTGTGTATATGTACCCTAAGTTCCCTGAAAGTTCATTTGGCTGCTTTCTCATTGCTTCCTCCTGGAACGTCTTTTTTTTTTTTCCCAACCTTGCAATTGTTAGATTCTTAAAGGATTGGGTAGGCGTTTCCCCACCCATTTAAAAAAACAAAAACCTTTTGTATAATCATGGGATCTAAATATGATACAGGTTGAACCTCCTAAGTCCAGGACACACTACTCTGGCAATATCTGTGGTGTGGCAGGATCACGGATGTTGCTGGACCAGAGACCTCTGGTGCCTGGGAGTAAGAGCCAGTTGGTAGCCCAGCAGCAGGGAACCCCACCATCAGGAACAGCAAGCCCCGTGCCCGGGAAGCCCTGTCCAGGTGGGACAGAAGCGGGGCTGCAGCGGCTGGGGAGCTCTGTCTCCGGAGAGTCTCATCTCTTGCAGCAGCAGGCCAAAACAAAACCCAAGCTCTGTAGCAGCAGAGTCAGCTGGAGAGAGGGGCAGTGTCCTGGGAGGCCAGTGACTTGGGACCATCCCGTATCTGGCAAATTCGCTCACTTGGGACGAGTCAGGTCCTGAGGGTGCTGGACTAGGGAGATCCAACCTTTACTGGAGTTTTAATAGGACCTCTTTTTTAAGCCATAGTTGTGTTCAATATTGTTCATCTCTCAAAGATGGTGACATTGCTCAGTGGCTACTAACTGCCAGGAGCAGTAGAACTTCCCGCTATGATTGTGTGTATATGGGTTTTAAAATAAAATTAGTTAGCTTGTGTTCACCCTACATTTCTCACTAACGCAGTGTTAGACTGATAGGGATGAAAAGCCAGTCTACTTACTAAACGTTTTTGGGTTTTTTTGGTTTTTTTTTCAAAACCTCACTGTCATAAAGATGAGTAAAAACTCCACATGTTGGACTTCCAAAGGGCATTCATCTTTTCACAAATCTCAGGATTAAGCAGTTTAGAGCGTATCTGCAATTATTTGTCTCATTCGCTGGCAGGATGAAGGGACAACTGATCACTTTGTGGCAGCTCTCTCCCTGGTTCCCTTCCTATATCCATCTGTGTTATGATCTTTCTAAGGTTCTAAAGACTCATCACAAAGTTTTAGCACACTCTTTGAGAGCACAAACAGCTTTAACTTCTTTCTTAATATTCATTAGTGACGTTTGCAGGGCTCAGACTTATTTGCTCAAACCTTTACCCTGGCTATATTTTGTCTCAGGCCTCAAGGGATAATGCCAGATTTGGGAGAGTAATCCTTGTTTTATGTAGGCTGATACCTTCCTCCATGTAGAACTGTGTGAGAGTCACCTGATGTGGCATGGACGCGTGCAAGCACTCAAGGGGAAAAACAGGGTTTTTTTTGATACCTGATAACTGTTGTGCTTTGAGATGTTGCATGACCCCTCCTTCCCCTCTATGCTGGACTCTCCAGAAATACAGGCTGTTGGTGTGAAGGAAATGGAGGGCTGGGTCAAGGTGCTGCCACCCCTTTATACCCTTAGCAACCAGCACAATGTACACGGGGTGCATGTGCTGCCCTAACAGATACTGCTTTGAGAAAAAGATTCTCTGGCATATGCACACCTGAAGTAGAATGGGCGTATGCAACATATCTCAAAGAGCAACCATTACTCAACAAATGTATATAATTATAAAATCTTGATACCAGCACTAAGTGCATCTTCAGAAGTTTTAGGATTCATTGTGCTGAGGGTAAGCATATTATAAGAACACCATTGTACTCAATAAACAACAATGCTTCTTTTAGGAACCATTAAAGTAATTAGACATTGAAAAAAGTTTTATTTATGTTGAACAAGCTCTGCAAAGCTACTAAACTTAGTATGTGCTGTAGATGCTTCGGTGCGCACTCTCTCTTGTTCTCTTTTTTTTTTTTTTAAATTGTGCCGTGGTCAAATAAAAATGCAAAACCAATATTTTACTTCCACAAGCTGTAAGATACAGATATGTCTTGCACTTTCAAGCCTATTTGAATAAGCAATGCAAATATGGATTGAAAATTTGGATAAAATAATTGCCTCTCATTGTTGACTAAGAACAGCATTTTAGAGGTGCATGTTTTTTATTCCTGAAAAGCGTAGGTGTATTATTGAAGTGTTGATATGATCTTAGCTAGGGGGAATAGATATAGTGCTAAATGTATTTTTCTTTCTTAATTCTGCAATTAGGTACAGTATCATTTTCAATAGAGCATTTGGCAGATGATGGTAACCCTGAAATAATAATACATTGTAAATAACAAGGCATCCCTAGCCATGCCAGGTAATAGAACTTTGAGGTAAGGGGAAGAGACCAATACTGTGCTATTGAAGTCAGTAAGCTTCTGCCTGTAAAAAAAAGGTTCTAATCTTAAAAAACAACAGGCTGAAAGATAGCTAATGAGGGCGGTAAATCTGAAATAAGTATTCTTCACTTAACCCTTAGAATACCCAATTATTAACTTGTTGGTGAAGTGAATAGTATAGAACAATACAAGTATCTCCTGTATTAGAGAGTTAGAGACAAAATGAACAGAGAAGGAAGACTGAAAGATATGTAAGTTCCAAAATCAACTTATTAGGTACTTAGCTCTTGTTCAGAGATGCTTTAAATTGTCCTGCTCTTCTGATCTGTCTCACTTGGTAAAGTGATAAGACTTTGATAAGACTTTACACTTTGTGCTTTGACCAGTATCAAAAAGAGTGAAGGCACTTTTGGGGATATTGCTGGCTATTGATCAGTTACTGTTGCCTTCCACTGCTACCTATACTGAACCAGTCTGTTAATTAAGATTTTCTGAGCCTGTCTTACTCAGTGGAGTGGACAAAGCATATTCCAGGTGATGCGCAAATCCTATTGAAGTCAGAGATAAGTGTTCATCACATCCTGAAATTAGGCATTTAATACGAGGACCTACATCTTTCAGAGCAACTAGTGATTTTGGGTGTCCAATATGAAACACATTTAAAGGAAGTGTAAATTTTAGGGTGATGGTGCTAAGATCTTTCTTGGAAATCATGTCCCTTTAAGATGTCTCAAGTTGGACTTCAGTTGCTATTCAGGTTTTTAAAAATTAGGCATAGAGTTCTGTTAGGCAGGAGGTACAAGAAATAACTTTCAAACGAGGATGCCTCCAGTACATCTTGTAAGCATAACTTTTTTTTGAAAGAAACCCTTTGTCTTACATGTCATAACAATAGAGAACAATCATTTGTGGGAGGTGAGGGGGTAAAGGCCTGAGATTAGTTTAAACATCGAAAATAATATTTCAGTGCTAGAATTTCTGGCTGGCATACATAGGCTAGATGTCACTGCTTGACACATCAAAAACAAAGTTATTCTAATTCTGTTTTAATTCCAATTTATGGGGAATTCTCACAAATGTAATAAAGATATTGAAGAATTTGAAAACAAGAAGAAGACAGAATTTTTCTCATCTGCTACTGCTGTTATTAGCATAGCAGTGACATTTGTTTATTAAAGTCAAGTCTGCCAGGGAATGTCTCTGATTTTTTATTTTTTATTTTTAATTGTCTGTCTGATTTTTTTAAGTGTCAGCAGATACACTATAACTTTGCTTTGTGAGTGAGCAGATGACCTTTACCTCTGAACCCTGCGATATGTACTTCATAATAGCTGGTTGGACCACTTTGACAAATTATTAAATTGTCAGGATGCTGTTTGCAGCATAGTCCATTTTTAGAAACCAGATAGTCAGCTGTTTGATATTGCGTTGTGTAGAAGAAGAGTACCAGACAAGAAAGGCAGATTGCTTTGTAAGCTGTAAAATGTCAGTCAGTAAATACTAAGAGGTCCAGTTTAAGTGAAGTAAGAGCAAATACTATGGCAGGCTGTGTTCAGGCATTGGGTAATTTACCTTAAACAGGGGTACAGGCTGAAACATCCACCAGGCCAAATTTGTAGCTATGAGTTGTTCACAAGGATGTAGGATGTTTTGAACATACTTAAGATATATGTAGTGATAGTCATTTAATAGTAGTGGTGTCCTCTTCACTTAGTAAGCAGATATTAGAATATATGTAAGTTGATGGGCTTTTCCTCTAGTCAACACAATATGTGTCTTGTCAGACAGAAAGAGAGAGAATTAGAATTCACTTGTGTGTTATATGGCAGTAAATTGCATGTAAAATCCATGTATTTGTAACTATAAACGTACAGTGTATGTATATAAAAATATTTAATAGCTCTACATGGGATTCTAGACACAAAGTTTCAAAATACGTGAAGTATGGAAAGATACACATGGCATTTTATACCAAATAATTAACTCCGTGGTATGGAAAGTTTGGATTTCAGGTTAAATCATGCTATTGGCAGTTGGTTTGCTGGTGATAAGTAGGCTGTCAGTTAAAGCAATTAAGACTTAATCCAGTAGAAATAGCCTCCCTGAATCATCCTGGGTTTGAAGCTATGGAATTTATTCATAGTTATGTTATTAGATATAGTTTGGAAGAAAAAGTCCACTTTTTATTGACCAAGTTTCTATTGCCTTCTTGAACCCACCCAGTGTATTGCCATTTATAACAGAAGTGTTTATTTGTACTTGCTCTTGCTCGCATTCACTCTCTCTTTCTCTGTTGCTCCCCTACACTGCTGTAGTTGTGTCAAATGTGCAATTTTTTTGTAAAACTTTTTACTAGTTCAAGAAGAAATGACATAAGTTCAACATGGTATTTTTACATGACATAGATGCATGTAAAATGTGGAAAATTACCTGTGTAAATCAGCTGTAAAGAACAATTTGTTCCCTTTTGAAACATTTGTTTTTCATTTCATTGTTGTGACCGTAGTATTTGGTAGCTGGAAAAAAATCTGTTTACATTTCATCTCATTGCCATTACTGTTGCTATAGTCTTTGGTATCTGTATTCAGATGATTGAGGATTACTATGCATAATTTAAAGACTAGGATTACATGTAATTAGGGTTAATGCATGACAGGCTTTAATAAGTCAAAATACCAGTCTGTTCTCTTTAGTGGCTGCATTCTACGTGAGCTCTCTCCAAAAAGGCTGATATATTAATAGTACAACATACATAGAGTGGTATTCAATAATCTAGTTGAATTACACTGATTCAGTTTTAACATCAAAAAGTCCTTTACTTAACCCCGCGTTTCTCAAACTGTTGGTCACGAGCAACTTTTAACAAGATACCAACAAGTACATTTCTGCAAACTTCTTCTGTTGCAACTGCTAGCAGCTCGGTGGTTCAACACAGATATCTGGGTTGTGTCTACATTGGTACGATCTTGAGCCAAAGCGGCCCTTTTGTGCAAAAACATGCTGCCTGTCTACACTGGTAGGGAGTTCTTGCGCAAGAACACTAACGTTCTAATGTGTGAAATCAGTACTTCTTGCGCAAGAACTATGATGCTCCCGTTCAGGACTAAGCCCTCTTGCGCAAGAGGCCAGTGTAGACTGGTAACATGAATTTCTTGCGCAAGAGAGCATCTGCACTGGCACGGACGCTCTTGCGCAAAAGCACATGGCAGTGTAGACATTCTGTTGCGCAAATACTTTAACGCAAGAACTCTTGCGTTAAAGAGTATTTGCACAAAATCATGCCAATGTAGACGTAGCCATGGTCATTAAAATACCATAAAACAACTAAAGTGATGAGAAATCAAGAAAACTTTAGTGGGACAAAGCTTTGTATACCCCTTCTCTGTAATAGTGAGGAAATGAGGGTCAAGTCCAGTTTCTGGTGTGATGCTGTCAGAGCAGGTTTAGCTTGTTGGTTTGTATTGCACTCATATTATAATGTGTCTATATATAGGAGATGTTGGGATATGCATCTTAAAAACTGCTGCATTGTAACAAAGAGCTGAGGAGACATACCAGAACAAAACAGAGAGAAGAATGAAGGATATTTCAAAGAATGCAAGGAAGTGATTTTGCTGCTGCTATTGAAAAATAAGTACTGAGAATGCTGGCTGCCAGAGAGTGGATTTATGGGAATTAAAGCCCTAAAATGCCTTCCCCAACCAAAAAAAGGGGGGGGGGCTATCTTGGAAACATTTGTTTTTCTCTCTACATACACAGCTCCTATTGGGTTTAAATTGTTCTTGGTTTTGCGATAATGATAATTCAATACTATAGCTGTGTGGAAGATGAACTAAATAAATTAGCGAAGTGCTTTTAAGAGAAATATGCTCAATAGATTACAAACTCCTAAAATGCTTTGTAGAACATTCATGTTCAGTGAGTCTCAAGGTGGCTGTAGTGTGAGGAAAAAGAGAAATAGATTTTATTAAATGTCAGTAAAATAGCGTATATGGTTTTATTGCAGTTAAATGAGGAACACATTTTTGAGAGAAGAATATTGTCTTATTGAAGCCACTGGATTAGGAGTTCTTGCTCTTGGCACCAGTATTTGCTCCTCTTGCACTGTTCAAAATGGAAGAGTGACCTTGTAAATGGGACACTGCGTTGCAATTCAGGAGAATGGGTTCAGCTCACTCCTCTGCAACAGATTTCCCATGTGACATGGAACATGTCACTTAATCTCTGACCCCACTTCAGGGAGATGCATGCACATTTGCTTACTTCTAAGCACTTGTATAAGTGCTGTCCTGCATAAGGATGTTTTCCTGAGTGGGATCTCTGTTTCTTGATTTGCAAAACGGGGGTAGCTATTCTTTTCTCCTGGACTTTTCGCTCTGATCCTGCAAACATCAGTTTTGCACTTAATGGGCGGATTATGTACATAAAGGTACGCACATGTGTGTTTGGGGTTAAGACTATGAATTATTCATGGTTAAGTGTTGTGTGGGGGAGAGATGTCAAACCAGGCTTTCCATGGTGCAATACGTAGATGTTCCTTCTACTTCCTCTCCCCACAAACAGTATTTTTAACTATCGGCAGATGGATTTAATTAGGTATTAAGAAACCATAAAGGACATTGCCTGCCATAGTATAGCAATTCTAAATTGGTGCGTATTTGGGTCTAAATAATGTAACATTGTCAACTCTTTCCTAAAGCATGGTACAGAATAGGCAAATTCAGATAGCACTTAGTTGTCTGTCAAATCCATCTTTAATATTTTGGCTTCTGAATTTATATTGTGGACAAAAGATTAGCGCCATTTTAATGAACTACAGACCTTAAACCAATTTTCACATTTATTTTGGAAGTCTTATTTTTTTAAGTGTATTATGTTTAAGGTTTACTTTCCAGAGGTACTGGGCATCCACAATTCTCTTGGAGGCTTGGAGCTGAAGGTTCTCAGAACCTCTGGAAATCATTGGTTTTAATTGTCATAACTTCTTTTCTGTTTTGTTTTAATTCCTTGTTTTAATTTTTTTTCCAGTTTGGCTAAGCATATGGGACAAAACAACGGGATATACGTTTAGAGGCCTGTGTGGATCCAAAATTGGTATCTACGTCGGCATTGGCAAAAATGGTCTGCGGACATACACATCCGCGGATGTGGATACCTGCGGATGTCAAGCAGCCATCCCTCCAATTTGTAGGGTTCTGTTCTTAAACTCTGATGTGTGAATATTTTTGTAAATATATTCAGTTTACTCTTATTTGGCAGCTTGGATTTGTGAAGATCATTCAATTTAAAAGTTCCAGGAAATTATCCTGAAAGAATAAACTAGTTTATTGTTAATTGTTCATGCTGTCTGTTCTTAAAAATGTGTCATCCACTCTGGGTGGCTCATGAACCAAATAGGTTCAGGTAAAAGTGTTCTTCCAAGGGAACTCAGTGACTACTTATAAATAGCAAATATATTTTCAATAATCACAGTCTGTTTGCAAATAGAAAAGGGTTCAATCTGCAATCAATATTATTCCCTATAAATGTAGCCACTTTTAAAGTACCTTTATTACTTACACCATTATTAACTTACAACAATTAAAGCAAATGCTTGAAGAATATTTTTTTCCCATCGAGCCTTCTTTTAATATTATGTAAAATAGCACAAATCCGTTCCAATTGTATGTAGCCACCAACAGGAGCTATTTCTGAGTTCCATGTATTAAAGTTCTCTTGTCATTATTTTTTACTTCAGTTTAACATTACATAAAAGCAACTAAGCCAAATGATTCATGCCACTTTGTTTGTAACTTACTCACAGATTATATGAACAAAGGAACAATTATCCATAGACATTGACAGGTGTCACTGCTCTGTATGCTGTGTTAGTAAAATAATCTCATTTTGATGGGGGAGAAATTGCAAAGCATGTATTCAGTTAGTATGTGCTCTCTGCAGTGCATCTGACATGTAAAAGTTGCTGGTATAACTTGTATTTTCTGTCTCAAATTAAATTTTCTGGGAATATCTGTCTTTTGGTGCCATCTTGTGGTTATACAAGAGACAGGCATCTGTAGAACTATCCTTTGAAATCCTTGTTATAATAAAAGTGAGTATCATTTCTGGTCACCAAATCACTTGTTAATTCAGAGTAAAACATGTTCAATCTGTAGGCAGAATTGTCTGTAATGGTTTCTTACATTTTAAATGTTTCCTTGTTATCTTAGTTTGTTGAATGAGTTCTCAATACATGCGTAAGTAGGGACACCATGCGGAAAGGGAGCTGCTGATGGTTGGGGCTTCAGGCCTCTTGTATGGAGGAGGGGAGACACCGGGGCTCCAATTCAAATGCAAAGATTAGAAACACGAATCAAAAATAAGTTTCATTATATATAACATTGCTTCACAAAACTATGTGTTTGTTACACTTCTTCACAGTTGCTGTTATATGAGAAGACTTGGATGAACAGATGGAAGCCTTCTGTTTTACATGAAGGAGAAGGAAATATAAGAAGTGTAAAATGGAGAGGGCACTTAATTGCTTGGGCCAATAACATGGTATGTATTTACTGCTGCATCTGCCATCTCTGGCCACTGACTGTGTACTGTTAGCTGGTATTGTTGCATCAAATTTAGCCAATATTTGAAGCATTTTAAAGCGTCAGTTTGCCAGAATGCTCCTTTTATAAAATACTTTGCTATGTTAAAACATTTGTCCCTAGTAGTCAGAATATATTACTCTCAAGTACTGGGAAGAATGTGGTTGAGGTGTGGTGTTCTCTCTCTCTCTCTCTCTCTCTCTCTCTCTTGCTCTTCAGTATGCTCACTACTACTGTATTCTTTTGAAGAACTGTAGAGTTACCCCTGTGCAAAGCCCTTTTCGAGATGCACCCTGCCCTTATGGAAAACCAGAGTTGACAACAGCGCTGCTTGAAATGAATTGTTATTGTGAGCCCTACTTCAGACAGGTTAATGGTGTCTATGTTGAGGTTTGCACCTGTAATAACATCAGTGTAGTTCCATGGGTGTAAACTTTTAAAAATATTACTAATTTGGATAGGTCTTTGGGAGTCCTGGTTGGAAAATGCTTAGCAGAAAATTGCCCTTTTTCACGAAATGGATTAAGGTTTAAAGGGACCATGGTCATAATCTAGTCTGACTTTCTAGATTAATGCACACCATGGGCTTTCTCCCACATTTGCAGATCAAACTACAAGGTCAGGCCTAAACATTCCAAAGCCTTATATGACGTGTAGCATTTTCAAAAACATCTAAATCTTATTTTCAAATGTGACTTAGGAACCCAGGTCACCTATGAAAATGGGAGCTTTGCCCTTTTGTCCATGTTCTTCTTTTCTATTCAGTAAAGTTTAAGTTGTCAAAGGCTATTTTTAGTTGTTCTGATCAAGTTTTAGGATTAATTTATATGTAATCAACAGGCATTGCCTGCAACATGAACATGCTTCTTTTCAACAATTATGCCATTGGAATGCATCTTCACATGCTGCTTCATCATCTTCCTGGCATGACCACTGGTGATGGCTTATTCTTTTCAGAGCCATGCAATTAAAATATTTATTCTATGAAACTCTTCTGGGAGTAAATGTAACAGTTGAAGAAAGGCATCTCTAGAGAATGTACCTCATAGCAACATGGAATATTAGAGGGTGTACCTCATAGAAGCATGGAATCCTAATAACATGCTGAAAGCTGTCTGCCAGACACAAAAAGTCACAGCTAGACTTTTCCTCATATGGAAAGTGAAATGATGTTTGCCCTTCAGAAGTTTAATATAGTTGACCCTTGGTTTTTCCCTTAACCTTTTTAATGACCAAGATACTCCTTATCCAGGGCAGTTAGGGTATGTCTACACTACATGGCTCCGTTGACAGAGCCATGTAGATGAGCTTTGTAGACATAGCAAAATGAAGCGGCGATTTAAATAATCGCCGCTTCATTTACATCAAAATGGCCGCCACGCTGTGCCAATCAGCTGTTTGGTGGCACAGCGCGGTAGTCTGGACACTTGGCGGTTGACATCAAAAGCCTTTCTCAGGTTATGCCTCGTGGGATGAGGTTTACCGGGGGTGGTCGACAAATGCTTTTGATGTCGATTCCCGAGCGTCCAGACTACCACATTGTGCCGCCAAACAGCAGATCGGCACAGCGCGCAGCCATGTAGTGTCGATGGAGCCATGTAGTGTAGACATACCCTTCGTGTTCCATGCTGATGAAACCACTGTAAAGAATGCCTTTTGTGCCCTCCTAAGATTCAGTATGTTACCATTTAGTTATGTTGGTCGTATTCTGACATGTTGTGTACAAATAATTTGGATCTCACATTTTTTTGAAATAGCCACCAGACTGAATCCATAGTCGTAAAGCCTAATTCTGCCATCAGACACCTTCATTGTATGTAAAATGTTCCCCTCTGTACATGAACTACCGACAGCATGAACTAATTACAGGGTTTATAGTTATGGTAACCCAGTATATATCTACTGGGAACCTCCAGAGCTAAAAGCATGAACCTTTTTTGGCTTGAGCTAAAGGACCATAGTCTTTAGGTCCATAAATGGCTATGAGCCAGGATGGGCAGATGTGATGTCCCTAGCCTTTGTCAGTCAGAAGCTGGGAATGAGCGACATGGGATGGATCACTTGATGATTACCTGTTGTGTTCATTCTGTCTGGGAACCTTGGCATTGGCCATTGTTGGAAGACCGGGTGCTGAGCTAAATGGACTTTTGATCTGATCTAGTATGGCCTTTCTTATATTCTTATGTCTACACAGTGCTTTAATTTGCACCAAATGGGTTTAAATGTTAGCCTACATTAGTATGTGGTGCGTTAACTGACCATGTTCAAACAGTGCTATGTTAACACATTTTGGAGAACTTTTAATGTCCACTAGGACAGCTCAGCAAGATTTTGAAGGTTGGACTAGGTCTCAGATTTTGGAGCAGGGACTTAGCTGTCCTTTGTGGTATCATCTTCTGTTCTGCTTGTAGGTAAACCCAAAGAGATCTCACTGAGGCCATGTCTACACTAAGACATTATTTCAAAATTAGTTAATTCGACTTAACTCCAGATTTTAACACATTAGAACTAGTTTGAATTAGTCCAAAATAGTATCTCCACATTTAATACAACCTGCCTGAGACTTAGAGCCCCTGGAAGCACTCTGGGGAGGGCACCAGGAGAGCAGATACTTCCTGTGGCTGTTTGGTCTGGCAAGGTGCAACGTACAGTTACAGGGGCTCCTCTCTATGATCACAGCTCACAAGCCACTCCTCCACTGCCTTCCCCCTCATGGGGCAGAAAAGGGATGCAGCGGGCACATACTTTCTTATGCTCTGCTTGCCCATGCAGATGCCACAGTACTCACACCATGGAGCCAGAGCTGCTGCAAAGCCGTGCTAGGCTTACAGGCCTCGTGCTGCTCTTCATGGTGCAGTACTTCCAAACTGCCCATGTGTTGCATCAGCAGAACGAGGACGAACCCCAGCGTGGCCCACAGGCCTTGCTCACTCAGGTCCTGGTGCTCCTGCTGCTGCACATGCCCCTCAATCCCCTGGACACTGTGGAATGCTGTTCCTGGTGGAGGGAGACAAGCTCAGACTGGTGGGACCGCATCGTCCCGCAGGGATGGGATTATCAGCAGTGGCTGAAGAACTTCCACATGTGGAAGGCCACCTTCCTGGAGCTCTGCAAGTGGCTTACCCCTGCCCTGAGGTAACAGAATACCTTTGAGACCTGCCATCCCCCTGCAGAAGCATGTGACCATCACCTTCTGGAAGCTCACCACACTGGACAGCTACCTCTCAGTCGGGAACCAGTTTGGCATGGGGAAATTCACAGTCGGGGCCATGCCTGTGTACCTAGCCAAGGCCATCAACCACATCCTGCTATAGAGGGTTGTCACTCTAGGAAACGTGGACACCATTGTTGATGGTTTTACCGTCGTCAGCTTCCCCAGCTGCGGGGGAAGCCATCGATGGCACGCACATCCCCATCCTGGGCCCTGACTACCATGATTCGGAGTTTATCAACTGAAAGGGGTACTTCTCCATGGTGCTGTGGCCCCTCTTGCGTCACAAGGGATGCTTCACCAACATTCAACGTTAGATGGTTGGGAAAGGTGCACAACGCCCGCATCTTCCGGCACTCCTGCCTCATTCACAAGTTGCACAATGGCATTTTGTTTCCCAACTGCACCATCAGAGTCAGAGAGGCGGACATGCCCATCGTGATACTGGGCAATGCAGCCTACCCCTGGCTCCCTTGGCTCATGAAGCCCTACATGGGCAGATTGGAGGAGTTCTACACCAGTCTGGGCAAGTGCTGAATGGTCATAGAATGTGTGTTTGGGTGTTAAAAGGGAGGTTCGGGAGTCTCCTCACCCATCTGGACCTCAGCAAGTGCAATATCCCCTTCGTGGCAGCGGCCTGTTGCGTGCCCTGCAACCTGTGCAAAAGTAAGGGGGAAATTTTCCTGCTAGGGTAGGGGGCTGACACTGAATGTCTGACCAGGGAATTTGAGCAGCCAGACACCAGTGCCATCAGGAAAGCACAGAAAAGGGGCTGTGCTCATCAGAGAGGCCTCGAAGAAGAGTTTCATGCAAGGCCAGTTCTGAGACTCTCCCCCGTGCCTCTCCACAAGGGCCCCTGCATTCCCTGTGTGTGCTTTTCATCCCCCACTCCTCACATCCGCTGCACTCCTTTCCTACCTTCCCTTCCTCCCCTGCAGAGCAAACAATAAGGACATCTTTTTTTGAAAAAACAGGATTCTTTATTCAGAGGAACCTACAATAGGGGAGGGAATGGGAAAAGAAACTGGAATGGCAAAGCAGGGCTCAGGGACAGGACTGAAAGTGGTGCCTGCCTCCAGGTGGTCTGAAGGCTCTGGCTGCCCTAGAGGACCCACTGCCCCATGTTCTGGGGCCCCATAGCCCCAGGGAAGCCATGGGGTATATGGGCAGGGAGCTGGTGCCCTCTTCCATGCACGACACCATCCGCTCCATCTCCATGTTGAGGGTGGAGAACATAGCGTCATGCTGCTGCCCCAGCTCATCCCAAGTGCCTTTCTTTCCTCCTGGTCAGCCCGGTTTTTCTCCTGGTTGGCGGCCTACTTCTGGCACTCTTGCTTGAGTCCCTGGGTAAGGGACTGCAGGTAGGCTATCTGCCAACTCATGAATTCCTCCTAGGTGTATTTCCACGTGTGGCTCACGCTCAGTCACATAGATGGAGTGGGAGGTGGGGGACGCACCAAGCTCGCAGCTGGCTTAGCGGTGAAGAAAAGTTACAAGGGCAGTCATCACAGGAGATCCTTTGAATTAAACCTAGCCCTCGTCCCTGAACCGACACTGAAGGTCTCGGTGCAGATGATGGTGCTGTGCTTCGAGCAAGGCCTAGACAGCGGGCCCTTTCCTGCAGAGAGACAGATGTTCCAGGGGAGCATCGCAATACCCACGGCCCAGGGACAAGCAGGCATGGGAAAGTGCTGGCCTGCCCAGGAGCCTGCGGGTGGGAGAGGGGCTCCAACAGGCACCAGCAGCCTAGCTCAGTCCTGGCTTGTGCCGCGTCCGGGACCTACCCCTGCTGCAGATCTGTGTTTAAAGTATATTAGGAGCTGGGAAGGTAGGCAGCCCAGCTCAGTTCCAGCTTGTGCTGGGGCTGGGAGGTCAGACATCTCCCGCCCTCCTCCCTCCGAACAGTGGCTGGTGTATCAGAGGCAAAAGCACGGGGTGACAGGCAGCTGGTCTGTGAGGGGAACTGGTTTTTATACTGGTTCCCCTCTCAATCCCCTCACCCCATGCTGCTGCGTCTGATACCAAGGGGCTTGTCAGGAGTGGGGCCAGAATGCTCTGGCTGTCAGCCCCGCCCCCCGGGGACTATAGAATACTTGAATAACTGATAAGCATTCACGAGGTTAATCAACTATTCAGTTAACCGATATTTAACATCCCTAGCTCGTACCTCTTTATTTTCTCCTCTTGTGGTTTATATTGGTCAGAATATTGAACATTTACATTTTTCTACTATGCTTTCTTTTGACACAGTTGTGTGCTGTAACGTACACCATAGACTGAACACACTGTAATATATCACAACATGTTTTGAGATGTCGTTTGTAGAAGAGATGGCATATTTGATAAGACTGTATTGTATTTAACTTCCAGGGTGTGAAGATACTTGACATGATCTCCAAGCAAAGAATTACCAATGTGCCTCGTGATGATATAAGCCTTCGCCCAGATATGTATCCCTGCAGCCTTTGCTGGAAAGATAATTTAACACTGATTATTGGCTGGGGAACTTCAGTAAAGGTACAATTACCTGTCCTTATAAATAAATGCTTGCTGTTATCACAGACAAAAAACTAAGGATTAGTTTTGAAAAGCAAAGACAATTGAAAAGAATGGAATTTGGTTTGACTACTGTGTGCAGAACTCCTGCTGCCATAGAAATATCATTGGGCTGACCCTCATGAGGAGTAATGACAGACACCCAGTGGTCAGACAGATTTCTCTGCACATACGGTGTGTGTAATCCCTGGGGACATTTTTCATTTCTGTGCCTTCAAGAGATTACCTCTTTTGAAAGCTCCTGTAGAGTTGTCGAATTCATTTATTTTTATTAGCATAAGCAGGAACAGCTTGTCATGAGGTGTGTGTTTTCTGACTGCTTAGATGGACACACAATTTCTTTCAACCATGCAAGAGGAGACGAATGTTTCTTTCAGTCCCATTTTAGCAGGAAACTAGCATTTTAAACACATGCTTTGGAAAAGTGTATGACTTTTTTTGGAGACTCTCACTGAGTTTGTTACATGAACATTAGGTGTTTTCTAGTAAGAGACTGCTGTATTGAGACATTTTTATATGGCTGGTATATGAGCAAATGGAAAGGAAGGGGTGAAGTAAAACAGGAAACAAAATAAAAGATCTTTTTTGTGACATTAAAATCTTGGAAGAGTATAATATATGGTGAGGTTTAGTAAGTGTTGCATCTGTTTTACATATTTGCAATCTGTTTCATAACATTAATGCACCTAGAGCGAGAGAGTGTTTTATAAATCACTAAACAAATGTACAGGGCCTGGTTCTGCCATACTTATTCTGGTTGTACAATACTTTGTTCCACTGAAGAAGACTTAAGGGGTCACTCAGTAGAAGGAGGAGGTGTGAAAATCAAGTTCATAGTTATTGAGTCATTTTTCCTTCCTTCTCCAACCTTTATTTGTGTAGTACTTTCTTGCAGCTTCATCAGTTTTTAATCATCTCCTTCTAAATAATAATGGTAAATAGTAATTGCCCAGCTTGCAACAGTGCAAAGCCCAAGTTGTATTAAAGCTCTAATAATGCATATACTTCAAAGTACTTCAGAATGCAAAATAGTTTGACACAAACAGTACTGAATAAAATCTTTGTTTTCTAGATATGTTCGGTAAAGGAGCGGCATGCAAGTGAAATGCGAGACCTGCCAAGCCGCTATGTAGAAATAAGTAAGATCCCACAAACTCTGTCTACTTTTAAAAAATAACAAAAGGTTTTCACAGATAACATTTCAGTGTTGCATAATTTTGCAAGGCCTGGATTCTAACTTCAGTATGAATAACTGTAGTAACAGACAAGTTCTGTATGGCACATTCAGTGTTAGTGATTTGTTTTTAATCTGTGAAATTTACCTATATCTATTTTGGAAAGTTCTATAACGCTGTGAGTCGAAACTTCTTTGTGTTCTGGCCCCCTTCTTAAAACAGAAATTGTCTCATGCCATAGCACTAAACTTCCCAATCCCACATCTTCTCAGTAGCAGCTGTGTATGCTGCTTGATTACCTTGCTCACCACCTCCTTTCCATTTTCTTGCTTTTAGATGTTGTATTGTGCAGCCTCTACTGCTCCAGTGTCCTCAGTTTGCTTTATAGTTTGATTCTGTCCTCCTGGTTTTTGCTACCCCTTCTATGCTGGTCATACGTGTAATTAAAATACGAGAACCCAGAGGGACAACAAAACCTACTAAAAACATCTCGAGGCGGAACACACCCACCCACCTACCCGCCCACAAGTAAAAGCACAAGTAAAAAGGGTAGTTTTAGCATGACACCAAAACAGTGCCAGTACCGGTGCCATGTGTTTCTAACAGTACAAACTACATTGGCATCAAGAGAGTGCAAACATTTTACAGTGGCGTACAGCTTGGTGAGTAGGAAACTAAACTGTTTCTGCTCTATACCGGAAAGCAAAGGTGCCAATATTATAAAGCAATTCTCTCTTGCCATCTCATTCTGGGATGGTTTGTTTCCTGATGGTAGTACAGTCAGGAAATAAATGTGGCATCGATCTTGCTTTTAAACCAGGCTGTCCTATACCATGAAAGAAAAATTATACTAAATTGTTCTAACTGTACTTCTTTTACAATGTTGATGCCTTTTTATACCTATAGAGTTTTTTTTTCGGGAAAAAAAACGGAAGAACTGAGAGGTTTTTCTGACATTGGTAAACTTCTTTCTTTGAGGAAGAAGCCTTTTTCTGGAAGAGCTCTTTTGGGGAAAAAAGTGTGTGTGGATGGGGAAGAGAGAGTTCTTTCTCAAGAAGAGGAAAAAGCAGGTGCCTGGTGGCCATACCACCCATAGTAATCACAGCTTACATGCGAAATAGTGTCCATTCAGTGTGGACTCTATCTTTTGAAAAAGCAGATGGCTTTTTCGATGCGCGTTTGCAGTGTGTAAGCTCTCTTTCAGAAGAAATTTTTTCGGAAGATCTCTTCCGGAAAAGCTTCTTCCGAAAGAAGCCTGCAGTCTAGACATAGCCTAAGAGAAATTAAGTTAAACATCTGGACAGGTTTCAGATGTTAAGGCATCTGTTGCTATAATAACTTGTCATCTTTCACTCTACTGGCAATGATGATGTAATAATTTTAACTTTTGTCCCTTCCTTTATATACTACAATTCACTGCTTGTCTGGTTCTTAGATAAACTCCACAAATGTTGCTGCCTGGGTAATAGTTTGTTAGATGAGCTGATTGTGTCAGTTCAGCTCTTCCAGCTACCACATATGTACCCAAGTTGGTAGGTAGTCACTTTATTGATTTGAAAGTATTGGTATTGAATTTCAAGCTTAACTTGCACTAAATACCATTGTGATTTTTTTTAAAGATTTTTTTATCTCTCTGCCTACTCCCTCTGATTTCAGAGCTCTTGCTGTTCTGTTGTACTGCACTAAACCATTCCTGTTGCTTGTTACTTATTTTAATTTAAAAAACTTTAAAGGTAATTTTGATATTGTAGTTTATCCAGGAAAACATAGCTTGATCTGTGTGCTAGCTGCATGAGACAGGAAGTGGTTCATAAGCCTTTTGCTGGCCCCTCTATATAAGGGTGAATTACACACTGTGATTTTTATTTTCCGTTGGATGTCATTGCATGCTATGAAAATAGCTCAGATCAACTAGTGATATTTTTGACCTATTTTGTATTGCTTAAACTGTGCTAATAGTTGAAGACCATCTTAAAATCTGTAATGTAGGAAAAAGTGGAGATATTCTGTACCCTCATATGTCAGTTCCACCCAACATAAAGATATGGAATGGATCGGTTTCAAATGAATTCACTATGCCGGTTTCCTGCTTTCTCATCTCAAAAGATGATGGTGAAATTCTGACTCTCTTGAAACCAATGGCAAAAATCTCACTGACTTTTAGAGGTCTGGATTTTATCCAATATATTTGTACCATAAAAAGGGAGACTATAGGCAATTAAATAAGTGAAACAAGCATTTTGTTTTTAGTTTTGTCTAAAGCATTGTTGTGCATCTTTAAAATGTGAAATACTAACATTGTGCACTTAAATCAGTTTGATGTAATTTAGTAAAAGATGTAAAATACAGTACCTTGACATTTTATTGGTTTTTGGCTTATTTTTTTAAATGAACAAGATCAAGAATTTCAGCGTGGGTTTTTTTTGTGTTTTTGAGGGATTTTTTTTGACAGATGAACATAACGACAGAATTGATCTGAATCTTGCATCTTGTTCCCTGTAAGCCTTAATCATAAATGTGGCCTTGTAATGCAAATAGATGCTAGTTTTGGTTTAATAGTTTCATGATCCAGTTGAAATTCATTTCAATTATTGAATAGCTTATTTGGTAGTTCTGTCTTGTAACAAACCACCTGTAACTATTAGGCTGGCTACTTACCTTGTGTTCTGTATGGCTATAACGTTTATAATCTGTTCAGTAAAAGCCTTTGGATTAGCTGTATCAAAACCTTTTATTAGATAAACAAGAAGCATTTGTCTTAGATGTTCTTTGGTCAAGGTCATAATGAGAGAACTACAGCATTGTATTTCAACAAAGTCTCTTGAGAAGGATGAGCTATAGAAAATCTGAACTTGGAACTAGAAAAATTGAGCATTGAGAAGAAATCTTATTGCAGCGTTCTATTTCATCTTTCCCAACAGCTATGTTGGATTATTGCAGCTTCACCACTAGGTGGACATATCGGGTAAAATTTTCATAAGTGCCTAATTGAGTTGCGAACAATCGTCCATTTGAAAAACAACAAAATTTAAATTTATGTAACATGTTTTACTCGTGCTCTTTCTAAAGATGTCACTAAATGCCTTGTTCTCTTACACCGAACTTGAATACCCAGCTCTTTTTAAAAATGTCTCTTGAGAAGTAGACATCTTCTTTAGCCCCAACTTGATAACATTATAATCAATGTTTTTGGTTTTATCCATTTTATTTTGTGTACAAGTTTTCCCTCTCTACTTTAAGTATTTCTTTCAGACCTTAAATGTTAAATTGTATGTCAGGAGCAAAATATATTATGCAGATAATGTTTCTGACCTCAGCTGTTCTAAAATGAGTACTCAAAATGTCATATATTTCAAACAGTCTTGTTAAATCTTGCAGCACAAAACAATTGCATAGAGGATTAAAAATTTCAGTGTATTCTCCCCAAGGATATTGTTGTTTGAATGTTTAACCTTATGTGATGCATTCATCCCACAATGATGTCACAGTTTCTGTGTTAATGGTTTTAATATATGTACTTACTTCTTTAAGAGTCAAATTTTACTTTTAACTCTTATTTCATAGGTGTATTTCTTACTTAATGGACAATTTCACCTCTTTCTTCCCCATTTATTTTATTTCTTTAGCTTTCTTTATTTTATCTTTCAAGATTACAAATGTAAACTGGGCAGGAAAAAATTTGTGATTTATTTCCATTTTGGGTAAAATATATTTGTTGTTTGTGATTCAGTGTATACTGAAATTAAACTTTGTTGTTTTTTTTTAAATCAGTTGTTTCTTGCAGTCCCATCCAGCAGCACAGTTACAGTCAGTATTTAAATCCCCTGGGTTCAAGAGTGATCTTGGAAATTGAATTTCTGCATTACTAATCAGTTCAAAGAAAAGTATCTGTTAACATTTTCTTTAAAAAAAAAATCTTGAGTCTATTTATAAAAATCATAATGAAGCATACGTTTATAATAAAATAATAATCTTAGAATTCCCATTTATCACACCAGTAGCTTTAAGGGGACTACTAAGTCAGTTTCTACAATTTAATGAACGTAGGAAATTTTTCTTAATACTTTGTGTAAACTGCACTAGCTCTGCCTCAAGCTCTGAGTCCTATTGTTATGTGATCCGCTACTGAAAATCCACATGACCCCTCTTATTTCAAGTGTCTTACTGATAGCCTGTGATGGAGCCTAAGAATGTTTTTTCGCTAACCCTTAATTTAGTTTCATTTGCAAGTTGCAATCTTCTGTCACCCAGTGAGTCTAACAAGGAGTACTGTAGTGCTTTTATATACCTTGGGCCTGATTTGTCTGTGATGCTGAGTATGCACAGCTGGACACCCCTAAAATCAGATCCATGTTTTTCTTGGAGAGAGGATCGTGCTCTCATATAAATCTGTGTATTTCCTGTGTTGCAGTTTTCCAGTTTGATACTGAATTCTACATCAGTGGACTTGCACCTCTCTGCGACCAGCTTGTTGTACTTTCATATGTAAAGGAGGTTTCTGAGAAAACGGTAATTATTTTAGTGTTACAGTTGCACATCAATCTTCTCAGGTTTTAAATTGTATACAATGATAATCTATGAAATTATTCTTCATTAGTTTAATCTGTAGTGAACAATGGATCCAACTTCCTTGACCTGTAACATAAGGGCAACAAAGGTTATGTTGAAGACGAGTGTATTTACCTTACAGAGGCTCTGCAGTCAGGTCTCTTTTGTTCCATGGGGGGGAAACAAAGAAAGCCTCTTTGTGTCTTTTCTGGGCTTTGTGCATGAGAAGGAATGAAGGATACATCAAGCTGAAAGGAGGGGCAACTTGCTGACAGTGTGCATTTTCAGGAAAGAGAGAGTGAAGTTAATCAGCTCCAACAATAGGAGTCAGAGTGGTCTGGGCAGTGGAAATTATTGGAAGAGCAGTTGATTGTTTCCTTCACCTCCAAGACATCTGTTTTGTGCACTGGATATGTTTGGAAATGTATAGCGCTTGGAATTAACATCACTAACCAGAAGGGAAATAATCGTGCCTGCCTCATATATTTATTTCAAAATACACAGTAAAAAGTGGGGAAAGGAAAGCCCTTGAAGCCCCAATATAAGAGTGGCAGATGTTCTTGATCATCTCTTTGATAGTGTGCCTGCGTTAGACAGTCATCACTATAGTAACCTTAAGCAACTGGGTGCACATGTTGCTAGGCAATGAAATGCTGTAGGCTCAAACTAATGCTCAAAACTATGGAAATCAATAGGGCTAGCTTCTAGCCCTATTGCAGGATGTCAGGTTATTATTTTTATTTATTTATTTTAAGGGGGGGGAAATGCCACAGCAGCTTTTCCCAAGAGAGCTAACACAGTGTAATTCCTTTGGTGTGAGAGAGAGAGAGAGAGACTTTTGAAAGAAAGCGAGGTAACAAATGAAAAGGGAAATGGCAGGGTGAAATGCTAGTGAGCAAGGAAATTGGAAGTCGTTGTTAATGAAAAAGTAGTATTGTAAAAGAGCTGGGATAAAGCATGAGGTAAATGGGAAAAGTGAAAGAAATTTTGACTGCTTCAGGTAACAAGGAGGGAAAAAGAATTTCAGGTCAAGCAGTGGTAGATCATAGTAGTGAGATGTGTTTACATTGGGGATTTTTTTAAACACATGAACAATGCCAAGCTGTTCAAATTGATACCCTCTAATTGTCCGAAGCAAATGTGTAGCTGCTGTGAAGGGTTCCACTCGCTGTCCTGCCTATATACCTCTGCTTTCAAATCTGAGTATTAGTGGGAAAGTTTTTCTCTCCCCTTTCCGCCCTGTTCTCTATGCATAGTGTTCACTCTTCTCAGATTGTGATGATATTCTATAAAGTCACTAAAACAGTGAAGGAAGATTTCAGTTGTGTTTCTTGTGGTGATAATCACTTCATAGCTACAGAGAACTGGGAAGTTAAGTCTGGTGCTGATAATTTGGGTGTGTCCATTGTCCTCAACAGGTATCATTCTGGAAAACTCAGTGGCAGAAGTTTGTATTTAAACCTTGTTCTCTGGTGAGCATCAGTTGATATAAAGATGACAGATAACATTTATTGTGGTTGATTTTTCCCCCCCCCCAGGAAATGGAATGTTGTGCAAGACCTAGACTGGATATTATCCAACCTCTACCTGAATCTTGTGAAGAGATCTCTTCTGATGCTCTGACTGTTAGAGGGTTCCAAGAAAACGAATGTAGAGATTATCATTTAGGTGAGACATTTCAGTAACTCATTGTAGGTTTCTGTTTTGGATTTTTAGTAACCAACAGCTTCGACTAATTAC
Organism: Pelodiscus sinensis; assembly: GCF_049634645.1. Classification (NCBI taxonomy): domain Eukaryota; kingdom Metazoa; phylum Chordata; order Testudines; family Trionychidae; genus Pelodiscus; species Pelodiscus sinensis. The sequence continues at coordinate 167,605,047 of NC_134712.1, forward strand.
TCTTGTAGCAGTCAGACCATTAAATTGCTACCATATCCTCTGTCAGTATCTTTCTGTGGCACTTACTGCCACCTGTTCTGCTAGGTTGCTAGGTTAAAATTACAGAACGTCAAGATATTTAAAAAAATTAAAGTTCCAGAATAACACTTACTTGACTGTATTGCATTTGCTTGGTTGCTTTGGGTCTCCTGTAGGTATTGTATGTTGAGAATATTTAATTAGTAGATTACATATATTAAGTTACATATTTAACCACAAAATAATCTCATATATACTAATGGAGCAAATAATGTTTTTCCTTGACATCTGAGTTAACCTTTATTAACAACTTTTGTCAAATAATTGCCCTTCTATGTTTGTATTGAGCCTAGCATAAGGGACTCCTGTTCCATGACTAGGGCTTCTAGTCTATTCTTGATATGAGATGCCATCAACGAAGCATTAAAGGAGGGTAACATACCATAAAATCTCGAGTATAATGCGCCCCCTGAGTTTAGACTCTTAAAATCATGAAAAAACCAAACTCCTGTGTATAATGCGCACCCATTATATAAGAGAACAGGAGGGAAGGAATGGGAAGGAAAGCTGCCCCCCACCCAGCTGCCTGTGTGCTGAGCTCGCGCCTGCCGAGGCGGCCTCCCTTGCCCAGCTGCCCGCGTGCTGAGCTCGTGTCTGCCGGCGGGGGCCTCCCCAACCCAGCTGCCTGCGCACTGAGCTTGCGCTTGCCACGGGGGCCTCCCTCGCCCAGCTGCCGGCGTGCCGAGTTCATGCCTGCCGGCCCCTCCTTTCCTCCTCAGCTTGTGCCTGCCCCTCCTCCCTCCGCCCAGCTCGTGCCTGCCGAGGGTGAGTTTAAAACTTTTAAAAAAAACCTCCCATGGATAATGTGCACCCCGACTTTGATGCTAAAAAAACCCAGGAAAAAAGTGCGCATTATATTCGTGATTTTACGGTAATTAATGCTGATCAGCAGGCTTCATAAAATAATAGGACTTGTCATACAGCTTGATATGGTTATTGATGAGATTACACATTTGGTTTATGAACAGTAACTGCACTAAGGGCATGTCTACACTAGGAAATTATTTCGAAATAACTAAATTTGAAATAATAACTCAAAAAATAACAATCAAAATAGTATGTCCCACCTGCAGGGGAGCCTCAAAATTAAAGTCCAAAGCAAGCTCCATTATTATGGATGCACTTAGAGCCCCAGGAAACACTGGAGAGTAATTACTTCAAATTAGTCTGAGGAGGTGTTATTTTGAAATAGCAGCAGTGGACTATTTTGAAATAAGTGTTATTCCCTGAGGAAATCAGGAGTACGGATTTTGAAATAACCAGCCCTTATTTCAAAATAAAAGGATTGGTAGTGTGGATGCTTCGCTTATTATTTCGAAATAGGAGGGATATTTTGAAATAATTCCCTAGTGTAGACCAGAGCTAACAGTTTACTTATGTTTTTTTAAGGGCATTTGGCTTCATAAGCAACTTATTTTCTGGCTATCCGTGACATTTCTATGATCCTCGTTACCATAGTATCTGTTTGTCTCATAGTTTTTAATGTGGATTGATTTAATCAAAGCAATTTAAATCTCCTATTTTAATAATGATTTAGATCAAGAAGCAGGAATGCTTGATTTAAATAATTTATTTAATTAAATCTTAATTTTGTTTTGTGTAGGTCCTTTTGAGTTATATGAATCAACCTTTCTTTAATGAAAATAAGTTGGTAACTATTAAAATGTGTTTATTTGCAACTAAATACAGTCTTTACCTTAAATTTGGTGTTTCTTCTTACTAACCAGGAGGATACACTATATGTATGCAGATTGATATAGCTTAATTTACCTTTATTCTCATTTATAATTTTTTTTTATTTTAGAAAACGGTGAATGATATGTCAAGCTTTGTGTGACTGGAAACTCAAATTCAATTAAAATACACTAAAATGGCATTTTAATTTTTTATTAAATAAAATTGCCTTTAAAAGAGCTGGATACATCCAAAAAACAAATACACTTATCAAGTGTATCAAATATGATTTGCATTTAAAGCTAACTGATTTACTTTAACAAAGGAAGTATTCGTTGTCACGACTGTATTCACTGTCACCATATTCTTCTGGATTTTAGAACTGGCAGAACTCACCCTCTTGCACCTATTTTTTTTCTTAGAGATTGGAAGAGGGAAAATAAGCTTTCCTGCTTTTTCAGTTCCCAGTTGGTTCCTTAGCACACGGTTGCCACCAAGTTCACACTGCTGAACTGGTAGAAATCACCAGCTAAGCACCTGGAAGCAGAGTTTGTTGAAGTACTATACTGACTTTTGACAGCAGCAGCCCTTTAACAAGTGCACAGACAACGTTTTCTCTTATTTCAGTTTATTCAAGTGGTTAGATTCGATAATTAGTTGATTCACAGCCAATATTTTTTATTTAATTTTGAGCTATTTACATTTCTTCAGTAGATAATAGTAAGTTTAGGATTTAATGTAGGTTCTTCTTTGAGTGATTGCCCATATATGTTCCACTTCACAGGTGGAACCAGATGGCCTAGTGCACCAGAGCCAGAGAAGATATTTTTCCTTTAGCAGGCCCATCAGTGCTGTGAATTTGCCTTTACCATACTGGTGCAACTGGTTGCTCACTTCCTTCAGTGACTGGGTAGTTTGAGCACATGGACTTGTTTATTGAAGTTTTTCCCACTAACATTGGTTTTCTGTATCATTAGTGTCTTTTGTTTAGTGGTATTTGTTCTTCTAGTTTAGTTTGACCATTTTCTTTCTTTTTCTTGGGTTTTATGGTGTCAAGTACTTCTTAGTAGTCACGTGCCAACACTAGGTTTCCAGCATGCCTTAGCCCCTGGATTTTAAGCCCTTTTGCTGGTTGCACGAAATCTGTGGGAACAAGGGAGCTGACAGCCTTGTGTACCACCAGGAGTGCTGGGCCTCCTCCCAGCCTTTAGACCCACATAGAGTGTGCAGCGATTTAAAGGGGCCAGGACTCCAGGCTGCAGCTGCAACTGTGGCAGCACCAGTGGCTGGGAGTCAAGGGCTTTTTGAATCACCAGGCCTCGGGACAACTATCTTCTTTGTCCCTGGTGCTATGTTCCTATGGAGGCTGCCTTGCAACCACCTTTGGAGCCTTTCCAGTCAGAATGGATGTCAAATAATTCTCAGAACTGCTCCTTCCAAATAGTGCTGTCTTTTCTCCAAAGAAGGTAGTCAGAAGGAAGGCACCAGTCCCTTCACCAGTGCCGAGGAAATGTCCAGGAGATCCAGTGAGCAACATACCTCTGTGATACAGACAGATCTGCACCTGACAAGAATTCAAGATTTCCCAGTGCCATGGGTAGAGGGGAGACACCGCTCCTTTCTATGTGCCTCTGTTGCATCCCTGGGAGGCTCTTTGACTCCAGCTCCAGTTTTGGAGATGTCAAGGCTGACTCCTACTGTAGTGTACATTCTCTGAGTGCAGCAACTGCCAGGCTAAAGAGCTCTCTTGGTGCCAACCGCATCTAAGGCTTACACAGCAGCAAGAGACTTGTTCTACCTCTTGCTGCAAGGTTGCGCAGGGGAGCAGATCTACTGGTACTGGTCCTTTTGCAGACTCAGATGTTTTCCTGTGCTACTTCGAGGTGGGGAAAGCAGATCACAGGACCATTGATGGTCAGGTCAGCAGTGCATCCAACTTTCTTGTCCGATCCAGCCCAGCTGAATACTTAATATAATGTTCCCAGTACTAGCATTATCTGGCAAACATATTTGGTCTCTGACAGAGTGGCACAGCATGCTTGTAGACTTGGGACTATTCCGGATCATCCTTTAAATCCAATGTTGTCTCCAGTGCACCACCCTCCTGGGACAGGAAGCTGTTTCAGTCATTGCCACCATCAGGAAGGATCCCAGTTCCCATCTGACTTTGGAAGATGTTCCAGAGACCAAGACCCATAGAACAGTTATGGCTGGGCCGTATGCCACCCCCAGCTTTTTAAAAAAAAAAAATCCCTGTGCTGTATCTTCCATTTCACAGTCTTTTATTGTTTCTCCTGCCTCAAAGTCACTTAGTGGGCTCTGAGTGAGGTCGTATAAAGAGGGATAGCTCAGTGGTTTGAGCATTGACCTGCTAAACCCAGGGTTGTGAGTTCAATCCTTGATGGTGTCATTTAAGGATCTGGGGCAAATCTGTCAGGGATGGTACTTGGTCTGGGCAGGAGACGAGACTCTGTGATCTCTCAAGGTCCCTTCCAGTTTTATGAGATAGGTATATCTCCATATATTAAGACTCCTCTCTCCACATTTCTCCCACCAACAAGAGGGCGAGTATGTGTTTTCAACCTGTCGCCATTAGGCCCTTAAGGAATTTCATCAGTCTGTATACCTTGAATAGCAGACCACTTGCCATTCCAGGACATACGCTTGGTACTGGCAGTGCAGATAGGTCCTCCTTGTGAGTCAATGACCATCGCTTTCTTTGTTTCATCTGTCTATTAAGGTATCATTCTTGGTGACCAGCACCTCCGTGAAGAGAGTGGAAGAGTAACTTGCCCTTGTTGCTGACTCTCCATAGAAGTGTTTCATAGGGACAAAGTATATTATTTTTTCATTTAAAGTCCCTCATAACTAGTCTCAGATTTCCACTTTTAATCATGCCATACACTTACCACCCTCTTCATTTTTAGGAATGATAGCATAAGGGAAAAAAAAAGATGCTTCATACCTTGGATGTCGGACGGACTCTAGTATTTTACTTGGACAGCACTGGATCTTTTAGAAGCTTTCTTTCAGATATAGGTTGGATGGAAGGTCTCCCAGTTTGTGAAAAGGGCATCATGGTAGATTTCATCCTGCATAAGGCTATGTCTACACTGTGGTGCTTTTCTGGGATACCAGAGTTATCCTGGAAAAGCTATGCCATGTCCAAGGAATGCGTCTGCTATTTTGGAACAGTTTCCGAAAAAGCAGACACGTACTTTTGGCAGCCCTGTATTCCTCATTTTATGATGAAGGGATGTTCTGAAAGAGGAGGTTTTTCTGAAACTTGGTCCCGTGTAGATGGGCCAAATTTCAGAAAAGCCTCTTCTGGAGGGAAAAAAAAGCGGAAAAAGATACCAAAATTCTGTCAGCCCTCCTGAGTACATCTGCTGCCAGTTTCCATGCCATTCTATTCCCATCAAGAGAATAGGTATACTCTCTACCTTTACTCAAATATAGACCTGATCCCTACTATAAAGCTCCAGTGTTCTGTGAATATTCTAATTCATCTGCTGTGTATACATTTTTAATGGCATAGAATATGCTGTGTACTATACATAGCTTTGTCTGTGTGAGAAATTTTATCTCTGTACCTACAAAATGTAGAGAGAGATTTTTTTTTCCAGGCTTTGGGGAAAGAAATGCTCTTTTGAGCAGTCCTCTTCTGTACAAGATCTTGCCTTTGTGTGAATTGTTACTTCAGGATTAATTAAACTAAGGGTTTATACTGTTGGTGAATCCCTTGTGTTTATGTAACTTTAAGTTACAGAATTGCAAATGCATTGCTGTAATGATTTATCAAGCCCCAAGAATATATGGCATCCATAAGTTATGGTTTTGGTGGCCTTGATCTTGATGGGGAGGATGCATTTATTGCAAGCAAGGTAGTATAATAGCCCTCTCAAAGTATAACCACGTGTTCCCAACCATCATACAGTTTGCACCTAGAGGATGAATCAGAATTTTTCAATAAGCTGTGGTGAGTTTTGAAAGCTATTTTGCTATTGATACCAGTTTTATGTTGTTGAAACACACAGCAGCCAAAGTTGTCATATTCTGCATCTTTCTGTCTTGCTTGCTTCTTTTTTGTTTTTTGTCCCCAAAGATGATCTAAAGCTCAAGGCTTAACTTAAGGAAAATAAAATTTAAAAATAATAAATTTTCCTGTGTTTGCAGAGCATTCCGAGGGTGAATCGCTATTTTACATTATTAGTCCAAGAGATATTGTTGTGGCTAAAGAGCGGGACCAAGATGACCACATTGACTGGCTTCTTGAAAAGAAGAAATATGAGGTAATTTTTACCACACTATCTCTAATTGCTTATGTTTGAAAGTCTTGTTCTCCTTAGTAAACATTGCCATCATGTGAATGGGAAGACCCTCTTTTAAATTTAGTTCCCAATCCTGCCATCACATGAGCATGCGTATAACTTTATTCACATGTGGTCCCATTGTGTAAATCTTGGCGAGACTGGAGCCTGAATGTGTAATAGATAGAAAAAGTGTGACCATGTCAAGTTTGCATTGTTACTAATTTTAGTGACATTTAACACTATTTAGCTCTGAATAAATGTATTGGGACACATATTCTTTCTGTGTTTTGGGACCATCCAAACTTGATTAAAGAAAAGACATCCAAACTGATTAAAGAAATACACAACACACAGCTCCAGCTAAGATGTAGTTTATTTCATACGTGGCACAGTTTTCGAAATATTATATAATTTAGGACAAAATAGAACATTTGCAGTGCCAGACTTGAAAATTGCTGAATACTGGTAGAGATAAGTAACTACACTAGGAGCCTAAGATGCTCAGTTTCTTAGAAATATCCTGTCATTTATTTAGATGCCTAAATGCTTATTTTTAGGCACCTAGTATTGGTTCCAGAATTTGCAGTGTGTCTTTAAGTTGAGCATAGGGGCAATGTTAATGGAATCCCCGAATTTTCTGGTTTCTATTTTCTAATAGTGAATCAATTAGAGGACTTTTTAGACTGTTTTAAAAAAAATTGCAAAGGTTAATTTAAATGTACTTATGAGCTGAATGCAAGTGTTTTAAAGCCAAATTCAAAACAGATGTCTAGGAAGGAATATAGGATCTCATCCCCATTTAGCACATATTTCTGTGGTTAATCTGCACTGGGGATATCATAATTTAGTTATCTCATAAACATCTATGGGGATTTGTTTTTCATAACAAATAAATTCAAAATTGTGAATGTAGTTATGCAGGTGTTCCACAAAGCTCAAGCACATTTCAACGATAGCCGTGTCTGTCTTAGGCCTAGTCTAAGCTGGGAGTTGAGGTCGAACTTAGCCACATTAGGTAAAATTTGTAAGCAATGTTCCACTATTCCATTGACTTTGGGGGACATTAAAGTCAATTTCAGTACTGCTTTTCACGAAGAATAATGCTAAAATACAATCTTGTATGATCGACTTTACAGCAGTGCAGACGTATCGCTGTGAAAGTCGAAGTTCTTGGCCTCTGGGAGGTGTCCTGCAGTGACTGCTCTAGCCAGGACTTTCAACTCTACTGCTCTCCAGATGCACAGGACAAGCCCTGTGAAAATTCCCCACTCTGAATTGATTACCAGCTGACTGGTAGCTGTTTGGTGTTGCAGGCTTCCAAAAGACAATTGCCATTTGCTTCTCCACTGTCAGAGCAGGTCTCATTCTGGTATTCTTGCACTTCAGGCAGGTGGGGGGAAGCAATTCACAAAATTCCATGAGAGCAGCCTTATGCGAAAGATTTGCAGCCACTGCTGATCGTCCCATATGGGCATAACTATGTGTTTCTGTTATGCTTAAAAGAAGCACATGGGATCGTTTTCAGGGGTATAAGGCAACACACCGCATTTATTGATGATATAATAAAGTAGCATATGTGCGCACGCACGCGCGCGCTGCTGGAATAGTTACTAGTCTGTTGCTTGGCCCAGCCTATTGGCCAGATAGGTTGGGTGTGAGGAAGAAGCCAGGTTCTTGTCAGCCCGGATGGATGCTTCATAGTCTTAGCAGGGTGAGAACCTGAGGAACCATACAAAATACCCCACATCCTTTATAGGATTTTTCTTCCATGCAAGTCTATGCATTTTACCTTCTCAGGCCTTAATCTGTCTTTCAGCATTACAATCAATCTTCCTATGACATATGCTTAGTGGCAAGCTTCTTTCCGATAACTTCAGGGTTCGCCAATCTGCCCCAGAAGTCTGTGTCTTCAGTGTGCTTTCACTTAGTTGAGAATTATTTGGTGCTTTTGAGTCTCCGGCTCCTCCTCTGACCATTTGAGCATGCAGTGGCCTTTACGCTTATCTCTTCTAAAACATTCTCTCTCTCATTCACACAAGCAATACATTTACACAATTGCAACGTGGAACAAAAGGGTACTTCTAGTCACTTTAATGAAAGGCTTTGTAACTTTAACATTAAACTTCTTTCTATTACAAGGCCTTACATAATATTAACATCACTATGTATTACAATATTCCATCCCTTCACTTTAACATCAGAATATGCAAACATCAAACAGAGCTGGAGCTAAGTTAACAAAGCTACCTGGCCTGTCTGAGACCTACATCTTGTGTTTAAATTTAATCCAAACCTTTTGCTATAACATGCATTCATTATTCCTAACTGACTTATTACTTACACAATTACAAGGCTATGTTGTTACCATCTGTGCTTGTCTGAAGGCACCAGAACTAGCATTTCTCTGTGTCCAGGGAATCGAATGCTTGTGATATTTGCTAGTCGCTCAACTCAAGTGCTTTGCAAAAGAGGGATGTTCATGGCCCTCCAAGATTCTTCCTTGTTCCAGTGGACCCTCTATATGCTCTGGATATACTCCAGCATAAAGCACACCCTGGATAATATGATTTCCATAATGCTTTGATGCTCAATGGGATCCATGATGGGATTCATGCTTATGTTATTATGGCATCTTCGTGGATAACAAGGGGAAAAAGAGTATGAAGAGACTGTTTGCTGTTGCTGTCAACCAAAGGGGAGGGGGAAGATTATTGCATTATGGGGCGTTGACGACATGCACCCAGCATGTATGCATTGCGGTCCCTGCATGCATTGAGAGCATAACCCAGAAAGCAAAGGGGCACAGGAATTGTGGGATAGCTACCCACAGTGTATCACTCTCAAAGTCGATGGTGGCCACCATATGGGCGTGCTATTTCGAACTGCATTGAATTTTTGTGTACAGTGGGGACTTCACAAAATTGGGTACAAAAAATCGATCTTCATAAATTTGACCTTATCTCATAGTGTAGACATGGCCTTAGGGAAAGCCCTCTGAGGCTAATATTCAATGAATGGCTTGTGTTGTAATCTAAATTAAGCTTTCACTTGGCTTATAAAAAGCCAGATCTGTTTTTGTACACTTGAAATAAAGGAAGAACTACTATTTACATTTATTGAAAAAAATCATTCTAACTGGACACAATATTTTGTTGAGTATAGCAAAAACAAACAAAAAAAACCCAATCTTTTTTCCTCAAACAGATTTTTCACATAGCTTTTTCTAGCAGAGGATTTTTGTCTGAACATTAACCAATGGTACTGCATTATATATTGTGCCATAGTCTTGAAATTTGATCCTAATATACTAATGTGGAGTGAACCCAGATGGAAACAAAAGTAGTTTTCTTTTTGGCTGACTGCTTTTGTTTGAGTGTGAATTCTAAGCTGTTCATCCAACCATGGCATTAAAAATTGCAGTGCTTCAAACACAAGACACAATAAAAAGGATTTGATTTATGCAGTTCTAGAGCTTTCTGTATAGAAGTTTTGTATATCTGGTTTGTATGTCACTTTTCTATCGTATGAACATAGGAGGCTTTGATGGCTGCTGAGATCAGTCAGAAGACCATAAAAAAACACAGGATTTTGGTAAGTTTTAAAAACTTCAAAATAAACATATATATTTTTTCTCTTTAGAACACTGCATTGTGCTTTACATTCATCCTAGGAATCTTGGTTATTATATTTGTTTGTCCATATTATTTCAGACAATAATTACACACTTTCCAATTAGCATTCCGTTTTCTGATGTCAGTCCCAAAGCAGGGCATGGATGTTCAGAGTTTACAAGAATGATGAACTTTAAAAAAAAGTCATAAGTGTAATTTTTATCTACTATTATTTTTGGTAATACCTAATATTATAATACCTGAAAGTCATTAGAGAAAAGCTAATTTCTTTTTCAGTTTTACTTTCTGTGTAAGATAACACATTGTCTAGAATTATTAAAGGGGTCTAAGGACACCTAAATCCTGTTGAAAATCAGTGGGAAATGGGCAGTGATTCCTATAAACTATTTTAAAAATCCCTGCCTTTTACATTGTAATTATTGTTTACCTCTGCATGGTTATTTTCCCTGTTGCTTGTTTGGTCTTATACAAAACAATAAGATGAACATAGATATTTTGTAATATAGAAAAATATTATGAATCCTCAGAAAACCAGCACCACTTTCAACTCCTGTTTTTTAATTGACCGTGATGTTAAGTTGATGACTTTTCTTTTAAAAGTAGAATGTGGTATTTAAAGAATAAGCACAAAGCATTGATTGAAAATTTTAATTCATAGTTAAATTGCAAATGTACCCTGACATTTACACATTTTTATTTTAGAAGTAGGTTAATAGGTGTTTTACTTTTCCCAGCATGAGTTGATGGCATCACCAGAATATAACACCCAGAGAGTTCAGTTCTGTGCATGCTTTGCCTATGGCCCTTTCAGAAGAAATAAACCCGAAAGCAGGCCCTGGTCAGAAAATAAAAGAAGAAATGCTCTACTAATATTTTACTTATAAAATGAGGTTAGAATGAAATCCAATTAATGTACATATAGCCACAATTATTCACTAGTTAGGTATAACTTAATCCCACTAAAAGCAATGGAAGAACTCTAGTTGACTTCACTGGGCTTTAGATCCAGCCCACAGCAGGTGAAGTCCACTGGGAATGAGTAGCAAAACATATTCAACATATACATTTAAGCAGAGTGACAGGGTCATGTCACAGTGTGCTCCTCCCAAGGATTCTGTATGTTGTCATAATGGCCACGACCTTTGAGCATCACTTACACAGAATGCTAGGGCCACCTGATCTGCATAAAAATCCAATTCCCATACTATTTGCCAACCCAATCAAACAATGGCTATAGTAGAATTCCTTACATAGGGCCCTCAGCCCCTTTCAGTGATATTGCTTGAAATAAGTTGTTCAGTGAGCCTTGTGTAGTGCAATCAACTTTATCTGTGAAAAGCTATGATGATACTGTTTCTGAGCATTGATGTGATCACCTCAGATAACAAATGGGCACTTTTTAAATGGCCGAAGTACCAAATAGTGTCTCAACTGAATCACAGCTTATTAATGAGGTAATCTTGAGACAGGATTTATTATGTAAATGCAGACAGATCTCTGCCTTTGTACCTCTGCATTTTGCTGTGCAGTACCTTGAAGAGCACTGGTGTCATTTAGTGCCTTTTAGATAATAAAGCCTGTAGCGTATTTTCCTTTCCCTACTTCTGTGTAATAAAATGAACAGCTTGTTAAATTATCGGTATTTCCTCTCCTGTATGGAGCACTTCTTGGAGTATGTTCTCAGCAGATGTGCTGGTATTCTTTCCCCCAGTCACTGAACCCTTCTTGTCATTGATGCAAAAAGTGTCCCATGTCAGAGTCAACATATTCTCAACCTTGATCTTCGTGTCTCAAATGCTGACTATCTAGATACATATTTTGAGCCCCACTCACAATTTAGGAAGTAGTATATTCTTCTCAGTATTGGAGAAGTCATCATAAATTATTTAATAGTGTCATATGTTCAAGAGATGAGATTTTTAAAATGAATATTTCACTGTGATTTATGTACATGTGCTCACTTCTAAGTGGGAACAGGGGCTTAGGTCAGTCATTGCTTATTTTTCAGGGATATCTCCACCTAACAAGCCACTGAATGCAACCTGAAAGGTTTATTACAGCAGTGTTGTTAAACATTTGACTTTTCAAGAAGAATTGACGTGGGAACTTTTATAGCTTCTTTTAACTTTTTTTACATTTTTTCTCTTTATTATAGGACATAGGCTTAGCCTATATAAATCATCTAATGGAGAAAGGAGAGTATGACTTGGCTGCCAGGTAATATATTTAGAAATGTCTTTGCTGTGCATATGATTATGTATAATGCATGGATGAAATAGATAAAGCAATCCTTGTTTCGTAGGAATCCAGTGATTTGTTTTACTTTTATCCTTTAATTTGTAAAGACAGAAACATTTGCAAGCTTGCTATTGTGACTTATCTTTCTAGTCACTTTAGTTGTTAGAAATATACTACACATTTTAAGAGAGAGATTTAATTCTTTTAGACCACATTATGTCTATTTACACTGTCATTTGAATCCACTTGATTATCAATGTTCAGTATTCACAATAATAATTATACTTTATACTAAAAATTTCAAAGCTGACTATTGGAAGTGAGGTGCTTAAGCCCATATTTAAGCAGTTAAATCATTCTGATTTTTAGAACTGATGACCACCAGCAAATTGAAATGAAAGGAAGGTGCAGTGGCTCAAAATCTTTTCTAATTGGGAACTTATCCCTGTATAAGAGATGCAAAAGATAGCATGTTAATGGGAGATCATCAAACAGCAAATTTGTTACCTAAACTGATGACACTAAAATAATGGAATACAGTAGCAGAATAACTTTGCAGGTTTTTTGGGGGGGTTTGTTTGATTTTTTTTAAATAATGTGGGAAATAGAATTAAGGTCCTGGCTCAGCACCAGGTAGAACTATAGCTGAGATGGCATATTTTGCTGCTGGAAAAAAAGGTGTGATTATCATACCAGTTACTCTAATGATCCTTTCTAGATTCCAAAGGAGTAGTGTTGGTATGCTTTGAAGAAAGCAGTGTCATTTTTGGACATGGTTGAATAAGGACTGCCTGAGCCGAGGGCCATGAAACGTGCCTGGTTTGGGAAGGAGGAGTATGTTGAGGGAACATAACCAATATGCTTGTGTTTTTGTTGGTCCATACATGTTGAAAATTACTTAGGCACGTTAGATGTCTTCAAATCACCAGGGCCTGATTAAATGCATCTTAAAATACTCAAGGAGCTGACTAAGGAGATATCAATAGCTAATGTCCCAGTCTTTGAAAAGTTGTAGAAGACAGGAGATATTTCAGAAGACTGGAAAGGGGCAAATATAGTGCCCATCTATGAAAAGAGAAATAAAACAGCAAAGGGAATTACAGACCAGACACCTTAACTTCTGTTCCAGGAAAGATAATGAAGCAAATAATTAAAGAATCAGTTTGCAAACATCTAGACCAAAAATAAGGTGCTAAATAACAATAAGCATGGATTTGTCAAGAAAAATCTTGTAATAAGCCTGGGGGGGTAGGGAGTGGTACATGTAGTATATCTAGACTTTAGTAAAGTTTTTAATAAAGTCTCACATGACCTTCTCATTAACAAACAGGAAAATACAACCTAGGAGGGGATACTACAAGTTGGGTGCCTAACTGGTTGGATAACTGTTCTCAGAGAGTAGTTATCAGTGGTTCACAGTCATGCTGGAATGGTGTAACAAGTGGGGTTCTACAGGGATCCTTTCCATATCTTCTGATTTAGATAATGGCATAGAGAGTACGCTTATAATGTTTGTGGATGATACCAAGCTGGGAGGGGTTGCAAGTGCTTTGGAAGATAAGATGGAAATTCAACATGATTTGGTGAAATGGTATCAGGTAAACAGAATGAAATTCAATGAGAACAAATTTAAAGTATTTTACCTAAGTTTATGTTGGACATTAGGAGAAACTTCCTAATAGTCATGGTGTTTAAACACTGGAATAAGTTGCCTAGGAAAATTGTGGAATTGCTATCATTGGAGATTTTTAAGAGCGGGTTAGACAAACACCTATCAGATGGTGCTTGGTCCTGCCACGAGGGCAGGGTCCTCTCAAAGTCCCTTCCAGTTCCATGATTGTCTAAATGTATTTGTAATTGCTGTCATTTTGCCCTCAGAAAATGTCAAAGAATACTTGGAAAGAACACAGAACTCTGGGAGTTTGAAGTTTATAAATTTAAAGAAATAGGACAACTTAAGGTAGGTTAATTCATATTTCTTAACTGACCTGTTTGTATGGAGTGATCCATGTTTAATCTATGGGGCTGAAGTTGACCAAATATATGTGACATTAACTGAACTAGAATTCTATATATGTATCTAATACACAACTATGCACATCTGAGATGCAGAAGCCTGCTGCAAATTGGTTCTTAAAGTCAAAATTAATCTATGAACAACAGGTCAGCACTTGTATGATTCTCATACAGGTTAATATGTATTTTTGAAGCAAAGTTTGAAGTAGAATACAACTGTGTACCCACCTAAATATTTATAATTTTCTACCCCCTTTGCCCATCCACCACACACAATGGGTATTTATTTATTGAGGGTAGGATTTCCAAATGTGTTCTAGGTTGGTTATTCAGTTCCCATTGATTTTTATTTTCAAATATCCATAAAGATCTTTTGAAAATGGAATTCCTTTTCCAGCATGCATTTCTGGATTTAATGGCCCCTTCACAAAATTCTAAACCCCCTGTGTAGAGCATCAGTTTTGCTTAATGGTCACAGCACTAGAGAATAATTTAAGTTGTAAGTAACCAATTTCCTCTCTCTTGGACACTGAAAGTGGGGAGCTTCTTGTGTCTTGCTAATACTAGCATTGCAAACTACTGTAAGAGTCCACATTCCCAGTCAGATACTCAGTTAATAAATTGTCCACAATGTAAGGCTAAAGTGCAGTCACTCCCAAATGAGTAGAAAACATTAAGTACCCTCCCTTTGATAACACATACACATTTATTTCTGAATGTTATGTCTTTCTATTCAAGTTCAATGAGCCAAAAAGGACATATTATTAAGATCTCACAGCATGTGGTCCCTTGCTTGTTTTGAACTGGTTAGTTCAGAGTGAAGGAAATGCCCGGCTTTTTTTATTATTATTTCTTTTCTTTTGTAGAGTCTCACTAATAAGAGAATAGGACTGTCTTTATATGAGTTGTTAGTGGTTCGATGCACACTTAGCCACATTGGAAAATGAAATCTCTTGTTTGTCTCTCTGTATTTCAATACAATAAGAGACCCAAATGCTTGTACAGGTGAAATTGTGATATACTGTCCCCCTCTTTGGTTTGATTTTTTTGGGAGATGGGCAGGAGATATGAGTGTCTAGAATGAATGTTTTCTTGTCTACACTTATGTCATCCAGCAGACTGTAAAATATAAAAATATTTGCAGGTTTACTGCAAAAACCTCTTTGTTAAATTACTGCCTTTCTAAACAGTTGGCTGTTTTCACCCTTCTGAAAGCAGACTGTAAAAGAATATAAGCTACAAACCACACTTCCAGCATAATCTTTTTTTCATTTCCGATTACAATCATATATGATCTTCTTCAGGGCTTTTATGATACCTGACTGCTACAAATGGTTAATGACCAATCCTAAACTGGTCTTTTTCCTGAAGTGGGTTTTGAATTCTCTTGTCTCATTGAAATATTTATTAATTTCATTCAGCATTTAAATATGGTAATCCATAATTCTGTGTAAATTGATAGAATAAAATTGCTGTTCCAAAATTTAACTATTTCTAATTTATTTTAGGGAGTTAGGATTGTGGATTGAGATTAAGGTGCTTTGTAACACTAAATGGGGAATAAAATCATTTTAGAACAGGGGTGCGTAATAATTTTCACGGGGGGGGACACTTAATGAATTTTGCAACGTGGTCACAGGCTGGCTCCACCCCCCAGAAGGGAGTGGGGGCCTGGGGCAGAAGGTGCATGGTTCAGGACTAGTCTCCCCCCAGATTTCTCTAGGTCAGAGGTTTTGAACTAAAAACACAGAAAAGGACTCTCATCTCCCAGTCCTGCCGCTACCGCATTGCCTAGCAGCCACCGGCGGTTGCTGCAGCTATTTAAAAGGCTCGTGGCTCCGGCCCCTGCGAAGGTAGCTCCATGAGCAGGAGTCATGAGCCATTTAAATAGGATCTTGCTGCCTGAGGAAATTAGGGGATAAAGTGTCATAATCATGAGGGTTAGCCAGCAGCCTGGGGACTAAGGGGTTAACAGGTAAATTAACCCCTTACTTAACAGGTAAATTCAGGCAATAGGAATGTAGGTAGGAATTTCAAACTGGGACAAAGGAATTTTGGGGGTTTTCCCTCTTTTGTCCTGAGGAGTTCTTCTCCAGCTACTGAGAGAGACAGACATGTCTCTCTCTCTCTCCAAGAAACCATTCTTCACTTTCTGTAAGTAGGGTAAAGTTTAGAGAAATCCATTCGGTTTTATTGTTTTATGGTTTGGGAAATGGAATCTGATGTCTCTGCATTTAAAAATGGGTTTTGCTTTCCTTTGTAACAGTTCCTGGCCCATGGTAAATTTCTCCTCCATGAGTATATTGTTACTTTTCCATCTAGCCATTATGCTTGCAACAGGAATATTGTGGTGATAATAAAAGTTCTTCTCTTTCCTTTTCCTTTACCTGGTAGTGGTTAATGGTTGTGTCCTGATTTGTATTTTAGGAGTGAGATTTCCCAATTTTTGTATCAGTACTTGGGTGGTGGCAGCGGAGATTTTATTCCCAAAATCTAGGTTAAGATTTGGGGGGAAGTTTTATACCATGCCTGGTAGATAAGGTTTTGGGGTATTTTTGCTGGTCCCCACTTCTGCATTTATCATGCCAGAGTGAGGAAGGAGCCATGACACACAGGCAGCAGAATATAAATAGAAACTGGCCAGATACAGTCTGTGAGCCTTATCAAAGTGTTAGGCAGGCTGGATCTGGCCCCTGGGCTGCATTTTGCCCAACCCTGAGAAGATGTTGGGATCTAAGCTCTGAATTATGTACATGGTCTCCTGTCATGATAGATTTACTAATTTTAAAAATAGTATCTTTTAAAAATAAAATACGTCCATGTATAAGATGTTGTCTCAAGTATAAAATTGTTCCAAATCTATGTAATATGAAAATGAGCAAAGTGGTATTGTAACTGAGATTCTTGGATTCCTCAACAATGAAAGGTCTGTATATCCCAATCCTGGGGTATTGAAGTCAGACACTTCACTAGAGATAAGGGCCCTTAGTTCACAAGCCACTCAATTTCTAATGGAGTCCTGTCAGACCACCCTTAATGTTTTAGCTGGCAATCTGTTTAACTAACAGCTAATGCTGTTGTCCAGACAATTGGTCTGATCACAGGGGGCTTTAAGAATTTGTAGAATTGGACTTTATATGCTGATTGTCTCATTGTGCCTTTTTGGTGATGTCATAGCCATATACTGACCTATGGCTGGGATGACCTCATGCACATGCAAAAAGTCTTTATACCCATTACTTATTATTTGAAATCATGTTTAAAAGAGGAAATAAGGGGAGTAAGAATGTTTGTGTATTTTCCCCTTTTCACTAACTCCATTGTGGTGCAGGACTTGGCTACTAAGGCATCTAATTCTTTCCAGCCACAAGTCCTTTACATACCCCTAAATTCCCCCACCTTAACTAGGGATCTTAAACAAAATATGACATTAGGAACTTTTAACTACAGCTTTACTTCAGCATCTTAGGTGCATCTTTCTCTCCCAAACTGCAGAAGAGAACAGCTTTCCATTTGAAGCTCCTTTGCTAACAGTGAGACTTCAAAGGGGAAAATAGCACTTTTTCCCTGGCAGCTGAGAGGAGAGCACAATGCAATTATGAGATGAGCAGTTAAAGAAGCTGGATTGAGGAAGGGGATCGGGAGGGGAGGAGATGATTTTGTCAGGCTACTTCCAGATCCCTTTTCTATTACAAGGGGTCTCTGTCACAGAATAGGGACTTAATTGTATAGGGCAGCTTGCAGGATGGAAACCCAGTTTTTTGTACTTCATATTCCCAATTTACATTTTCCAAGCAAAAGTGGAAGTTCACACTGGCCACTGGGTAAAGTTCATTTGGAAGAGCAGCCAGACTCAAGAAAAATAGGAGGAGGAGGAATCTTCTGAGAGCAGGGAATATACTTTTTTTAAAAATCCATAGAAGTGATTTTTACAAAAAAATGTAGTCCAAGCTGTAGACAGAAGATGCTCTGGTTTTTGGTTTTGGTTTGTTTTTTAAATCTCATCGTTGCACTATAGACTACTTTTTGAGGGAGAAGTTGACTCTGCTTAAACTTCTTCAGTATGTTTAGTGTTAGCAAAACCCATTGACTTTAGGCTGAGATGAGACTCTCATGGTCATCTAACCTGCAGTGGGCAGCATGTCAGCCCACAGAACCTCACCCACCTTCTCCTGTAATAGACCCCTAATCTTTGGCTGAGTGACTGAAATCCTCAAATCATTATTTAAAAATGTCAAGTTAAAGGAAGTCCACCATTTACGCTACAGGTTGTACCTCCAGAATCCTGCACTCTCTGGTCTGGCAACATCTGTGTTCTGGCAGGACCATGGATACTTCCGGACCAGAGAGCCCAGGAGCCTAAGGGCAGGAGGACATAGCTGGGCAGGGCATCAGAGTTCGCAGCCCAGCTGGGGGCAGCACAGGATCAGGGTAGGAGTCCTGCAGCAGCCTCCAGGAGAAGAGTGTGGCGCTGAGGTCGGAGCCCCACAGCAGTGCAGGACCGGAGTCCCCCAGGAATGCCAGAACCCCGCGGATTCCCCTGTCTGCGCAGGGTCGGGTCTGGAGCTATGAAAGGCTTGGGCTGGAGCCCAGTAGCTTCCTCCAGCTGCACAGGGCCGGGGCTACACAGGGCCAGGGCTGAAGCCCCATAGCAGGAGCTATATCATAGACTCATAGACTTTAAGGTCAGAAGGGACCATTATGATCATCTAGTCTGACCCCCTACACAATGCAGGCCACAGAATCTCACCCACCCCCTTCTAGAATAATCCTCTCACCTATATCTCAGATATTGAAGCCTTCAAATAGTTTGAAGACCCCAAGATGCAGAGAATCCTCCAGCTGTGATCTGTGCCCCATGCTACAGAGGAAGGCGAAATTCCTCCAGGGCCTCTGCCAGTCTACCCTGGAGGAAAATTCTTTCCCAACCCCAGATATGGCAATCAGCTAAACCCTGAGCATGTGGGCAAGACTCACCAGCCAGACACCCAGAAAGTTCTCTATAGTAACTCCTAACATCCCTCCATTGACCTATTTACCACTGATAATGAATGGTCAATTAGTTACCAAGATCATGTTATCTCATCAAATCATCCCCTTCATAAACCCATCTAGTTTAATTTTGAAGCCAACTAGATCTTTTGCCCCCACTACTTCCCTTGGAAGGCCGTTCCAGAACCTCACTCCTCTAATGGTTAGAAACCTTCGTCTGATCTCAAGTCTAAACTTCCTACTAGCCAGCTTATATCCATTTGTTCTTGTGTCCACATTGGTATTAAGCTTAAATAAATACCAGGGAGGGAGAGGAATTATCCCTCTAATATATTTAAAGAGTGCAATCATGTCTCCCCTCAGCCTTCTTTTGGTTAAGGTAAACAAGCCGAGCTCCTCAAGTCTCCTTTCATAAGGCAGGTTTTCCATTCCTCGGATCATCCTAATGGCCCTTCATTGTACCCGTTCCAGTTTGAATTCATCCTTCTTAAACATGGGAGACCAGAACTGCACACAGTATTCCAAATGGGGTCTCACCAATGCCTTGTATAATGGCACTAACACCTCCTTATCCCTACTGGAAATACCTCGCCTAATACATCTCAAGACCGTATTAGCAATAGCTGAGCAAGCAGCCCAGCCATATTCAGGGATTCAGGGTTACCTGCTGGGGCAGCCTGCCAGCTGTGGGTGATGGGCTTGGAAGCCAGTGGCAGGAGACCTTCCCTGGTCCGGCAAATTCTCTTGTTTGGGACAGGTCAGGTCCTGACAATGCTGGTTGTTTAAACCTGTACCCAGCACTTGAGAGGAAAGTGATAAACCCCAAGGATTTCTGCTAATCTGACCAGAGGGAAAATTCCTTCCCGACACCAAATATGGTGATCAGACTCTGAGCATGTGGGCAAGACCCACACCTGGGAAAGAATTCTCTGTGGTAACACAGAGCTTTTCCCCACCTATTGACCCATCAACTCAAAATAAGCGTTAGTGCTGTTCGGAGAATTGCAACAAAAATGAAGTTTGGATGCAAAATTGCAATTAAAAAATGTCCCTGATTGTCCCATTTTCTGACCTGAACTGAGAAGATTGTAGATGAACTTTTCTGGTGACTTGGGGGAACATGGCTTTCAGCGATGGGAAACTGATGATCTGCTAAAGTAAACCCTATTGCTAGAATAATATTTCATATTTAGATGGAAAATATGTGTGTAATAATATGCTGTGCCATCAGTGTATGATATAAACTGATTTAATTCTTGGAACATGCTCCTGTTTCTTTCTTGCTTAGACTATAATTTTTGTGTGTCTTTATAGGACATCAGATCAAACCATTCTAACCAGTGCTTGATGGAAAGACCATTTTGAAATTAAAACTTAATTTTTCAGGTTGTTTGGTGCTGGTTGTTTTTACTTATTCCCAGTTTAGATTTTGTTTACATGGATGAGATGATCTTATGAGAAGTAAGTTTGCTTTATTGTGCAAGATGTGTACCTTGATACCCTTTCAAAAAATATGGCCGTGCATTTAGTCAATTAGATTTTAAGGTGCTAGCTCATAACTTGGATGTATAGGATTTTCTTTTAAAATTGCTGAAGCCAGCGTAGTTGAACTAAATGGCTTCTGCACCCAAAAGTTATAAAACAATGTGCAGATCTTCCTTGGTACTAACTCAATAGTTAGATGCTTCTGTGACACACTGCCCTCTTGCAACATGAAGAAACGCCTGGTGACATGGTCAGATTCCGAATCTCAGCTACATCTTTTCTCAACAAAGTTCTTTCAGGTAAGTAATGTAACTCCGATTTGGGCTATTTTAAAATAAACTACTTTGTCAGATACTACTTAAAAATCTGATTTTACTTTTAATGTTTACCATGGGCTATTCTTGCTATTGTAGTAGCAAGAATGGCTGTTGGTAAACATTAAAACTTCTCGCAAATTCACTAGATGGTAGATTGCTAGGAAAGAATGCATGTTGTATATCCTGTCTCCAAAGGTATTTAAGCACAATAATTTATTTTAACCCCCTACTAATCTGGTTCCTCCTATAGGCAATTAGCCGTTATTTGCCAAGACGGGATCCAGTTCTGAAGCCTCTCATCTATGAAATGGTCCTGCATGAGTTTTTGGAGAGTGACTATGAGGTACTGTATTCTGGCACATCCACAGTCATCGCCCATACTAGGATACCTTTAAAGAGCAATTAGAAAAATTGGTAGCAAACTCTATTGTTGTGAAATGGAGAACTGATGCTAGGTTTAAGAAAGCAAAAATGGAGAACTGATGCTAGGTTTAAGAAAGCAAAAATGAACACCAGTAATATTTACAATAAACAATGAAATACTTATCGGTGGATCAGAGACCCATGTGTTGAGTGTGGTCAATTGTAATAATTTTTAGCGCACAGCATAGGAGTCTGCTAGGTGCCTTAGAAAATATATAGAGCCCCAAAGAGGTTACTGTCTAGCAATTCTAGAGCAGATCTAGAGAAGTGATTATTCCCCTTTATTTAGCACTGGTGAGGCCACATCTGAAATATTGCATCCAATTCTGCCCTCCCCTCCCATTATAGAAGGGATAGGGACACATTGGAGAAAGTCCAGTGAAGGGCAATACAAGTTATTAGGGGGCTGGAGCACGTGATTTACGAGGAGAGGCTGAGGAATGTGGGCTTATTTAGTCTACAAAAGAGAAGAGTGAGGGAGGGATTTGATAACAGTCTTCAGCTACCTGAAGGGGGGTTCAGAGAGAATGGAGAGAGACTGTTCTCAGTAGTGAGAGAACGAGGAGAATGGTCTCAAGTTGCAGTGGGGGAGGTCTAGGTTGGATATTAAGAAAAACTATTTTATTAGGAGGGTGGTGAAGCACTGGAATGGGCTACCTAGGGACGTGGTGGAATCTCTATCCCTAGAGGTTTTTAAGTTCCGGCTTGACAAAGCCCTGGCTGGGATGATTTAGTTGGGGTTGGTCCTGCTTTGGGCAGGGGGTTGGACTTCTGAGGTCTCTTCCAATTCTGTGATAATGGCATGATATGATTTAGACAGACAAGAAAAACAAAGTTGTTAGAAAAGGATGAATGGAGGACAAGATGAAGATGCTAAAGGACCCACAGATTGTGATTTTTTTGTGTTTTACCTGTTATATATCCTGAAGTATGGAAGCAATCTAAATATCCCTTCAGTCTTAGTCCAGAGAGTTTGGTGATTCTGAAATGTATCAATTTAGCAACAGTTAATTATTTAAAATTATATTCGTACTCATGGTATTTTGTTTTGGGACTAGGTCTGGAGAGGAGCTGACTGTCTTCATGTCTGGGTACTCAGTTCCTCACAAAAGGCACTCAGCACCTTATTAGATCAGACCTTCACATCTCAGTCCTGCAACTTATTATGGGGTGTGGAACACTGTGGCCATGTGGAGTCCCACTGAGACCAAGGGAGAGGGCTCCCGGCAGAATCAGCAATCCACTTGTGTATAACAAACTATACAGTAGAGGCATTATAAGCAGCCTGGGTCAGGGAATGTTTTATGACATTGTTTGGACTATGTTTTCAGAGAATTGCATGTTCGCAAACCCCAGTGGAACTGGACATAAATATGAATATTGTTTTTTCAGGGCACACCTTCAGTGGATGTATGCACACACTATGGCCATAAAAATGTGGACTTGGTGTCACTGTCAATAAGAACCACATCTGTGTCTGACCATTTATCCTTATATTTCTGGTTATTTCAACTATTTAAAGAAAAGTCTTTAGAAGATCAGTATTAAAATGTTCAGAACATTGTAGACATGCATTTAAAAGCAATGCTCATTACTTAAATTCATCTGTTTTGTCCTAAGTAGACTATCTCCTCATGGGAAATTCTGTTTTGACATACTAGTGGTGTAACAGTCTGTGTCTCATCCTACAAAGTCTTACGTGCATTAATTTAAATATGTGCACAAGTTTATGGAGAATCAGGATCTAAGAAAGCAAAACTTGTGCCCTCGATTTCATATTTTTGTGGGTGCCAAAAATATAACTGAAAATTGGCTGATGCAGTTTTAGACCACAAGCTGTGACTTTGATGCTTTGAAGTATTATTTAGACAGTTCTTTCTATTCTTTTAATCAATGATCTCTTCCACTTTTAGGGTTTCGCTACACTGATCAAAGAGTGGCCTGGAGATCTCTATAACAACACGATCATAGTTCAAGTAGTAGTGGATCACCTGAAGAAAGATCCACAGAATAGAACCTTGCTCAGCACTCTTGCAGAATTGTGAGTGCATTTTAAACTCCCTTACACAAACCCAACCGTTTTGAGATTTTATCTTTATTAAAATAGTCTGTTAGTATTTGACTGCCTCCCTTTGTTGAAATTACCATAATCCATTCTTTAGAATATCAGCCACTTTCATTTCCAGCTTTTCTGTGTAGATGTATTGATTGCAATTCTTAGCAATTCTTAACTCATTTCATCTAATGAAAAGGAAGTATAGATTGAACTTCTCTGGTCCGGCATGATTTTAGTTAGCCAGATGTTCACTTATCATGGGTGTGGCTAAGTTTTCCACACTCCCATAAAGTTTGTTTACAGCCAGCAGTCCTGGCTCCCAGTGTTCTGTGCTGTTATTTAGCTCTAATTTACCCCTAAATATTTTCTAAGAGCCCAATAAGCAGTGGAAGTGTGGGTAATGCTGCTAGACACTATTGACCTCCCATGGTTCAGCAAATTCTCTGACTCTGCACTGGTCAGATCCCAAGGGTGCTTGTCTAGAGAAGTTCATCCTGCATTAAAGAATGAAGTTAAGGAATTCTGGTGCAAGATTGAATTTACCAGTTCCATTGCCAAAACAAATCTCTCCCATCTCTCTTCATTTTATTAGAGCAAGCATCTTTTGTGAGTGGTGTGGGGCTTTTTTGAAAAAAGAAAAATCAGGGAAATTTCTTTGTCTGTGAACGCTATCTTTGAAATGTATGACTGGAAATTCTGCTTTAACTTGATCTGGTTTAGTGGCAGGGGTCTGCCTTCCTGATTAAAGGTGTTGCACAAGTAGCCTCTGATGTAGTAAGTTTAGCTTATAGCTCAATGATGAACCCTCCCAGCCTTATAAGGTGTATCGCTGATGGCCTCTGCAGTGAGTTCTGTTTAGTTGTCCTTAGCCAAAAAGGACAGGGCCTCTCTTATGAGGCTTTGGAGCAGGGGTGGTACACAAATGAGAAGCAAAAAAAAAAAAAAAAGCCGGAGGCCACATCTGGGCCTTAGGTTTTCCACCCCTGCTTTGTGGAGACTGAGAGAGGGATGGGAGAATCAGAGGCTTTTCTGGATGGAGGGTAGCAATGGGATGGAACAAAAATCCCATTTGTCTACTAATTTAATAAACAATTGAAAATCATAACACCTGGTTTTTCTTAGCTCATTATTTAATCTATAATTTTGTTCCTCAAAACAAGTAACGTATTTGGTTTCTATGGTAGTGCATGATTTTCTTAAATGCAAATGTGTATGGCTTTGTCTTATAATGTTATCTCTTTCAGATACACTTATGACCAACGCTATGGCAAAGCCCTTGAAATTTACCTAACCCTGAGGCATAAAGATGTGTTCCAGTTGATCCATAAACATAATCTTTTCAGTTCTATCAGAGACAAAATTGTTCTCCTCATGGATTTTGATTCAGAGGTATGATTTTTAATGATACTTCATCATTTTCTGAGCCATTAATATTTCTACAAGTGAGAAGTGAATATCTGTTCAACAGAATGCTTTATAAGCAGAATGGTATTCTATGACTAAACACATTTAGAGGTGACGTGAAGGCACTTAGTAAATATATTCGCATCCTCTGAGTCGAGAGAACCAAATTATCATCACACAACCCTGAGGGCAAAATCCTTCCCTCAAAACACCATAATGGATATGGGCTTTGGTATTCTGTTTTTTTCCTTCAGCCTCTCCTGTTGAGCATCTCCAAGGGTCTTGACTGCCGTAAGATTTTTGCTACATTTCTAATGAAATTAAGAAGGTTAATGAGCCAAAAAAAGTAATACACAGTTGGGGAAAGATAACTTCACATACATTTTGGATAGTCTCACCACTTTTCTCTCTGCAGATGACTGACTTGCTTACAGAAATACACAGTGATTGACCTAAATCTCCCCTCTCCCCCACCCTCCACACCAAAAAAAAGACGTTTGTGCATTGGGAAAAAGTCAGTATTCTTTACTCCGAACCAGATAAAATTCAGACAGATGAGCTTTCGTGGAATGATACGAGTTCTAGGGGATGGAATTTAGCCCACCTGTGGGTTGAGCCTGCAGCCCTGCTGTTGCTACACTGTTGAAGTTAAAACAGGGGCTTTCAAATGCTTAGTATCTTTCTTGGTATGCTGTCTTTACAAGTATGTAAGTACTGTGGGTCTGTAATTTCACTTGAAAGGTACAGTAGGTTATATTGTATGTGAAGATCAGGATTTTGACATGAGATTTGTATTTTTTTCTATCTTCCAACACTGGGCCCATTTGGTCTCACCCCTGATGCATTCATACCTTCCCCTGCATTGGTCTATATGAAGTTATGCTGTTAATATGTGCCAAGACCTCTTGACCTGGCAATTCATAGTCCTGGCACCCCTGGGTTTGCTGCATCAGCTATGAATGTTGAATACAAAGAAAAATTGCTTGAGCCTAGGCACCTAATTGCCTGAGTCCCAGCACTTCTTTCATTACAAATTAAGTGCTGCCTGGAGTCCCCCTGCATGACATGCTGAGGTGTGGATTTCCTGTACATACCTTATCCATAGCCAACCTGTCCCTTTGCAGTGTTATTATAGTGGTTCTGCTGCATGGGGTGCAATCTTGTGTAGCCCTTGATTTGATGGGCAAACTTGAAATGCATCATAGTAGTTGCTTGTAACACTGACTTCCATTCAATGCAGGAACTTATAAAAAGTAGTGAGCAGAATATTTGACAAATTTCATTTGAAGTAAATTAATTTATCTCTTTAAACACTTGCATTTTGCAGATTGGTGTCCAAATTAATGCAAATGAAAATTGTGTGTCTATCCAGGGGGTCAGTAAGCGTCTTGCTAGATATCATATGCTTCTTTTGCTTACTCATTCTTAGCTATGCTCCTTTTACTTTGGTTTCAGAAAGCAGTGGACATGCTATTGGATAACGAAGATAAAATTTCAGTGAGTATAAACACTTCATTGTGTTGTCTGCACTATACATGTCTTCCTTTCAGTTCTGTAGGTGAGAGAACTCTCTCAGGGTTCCTAACCCATGTGTTTACTTTTTTATTTCTTTAGATTGACAAAGTTGTAGAAGAATTAGAAAACAGGCCTGAATTACAACATGTGGTAAATATTAACATTTGCTGTTAGTTTATTTTTGAGTTGAACAAGCTTTCTGTTGGAGCTCTCTTGGAATACATTTATAAATACAGGTTAGTTATTGCAGATCTATCTCCTACTGCAATAGCTGGGAATAAAGATGAGCAGCATTGAAGTCTTTTAGCCATTGGTCAGCTACACGAGTGGATGAAAAGCAGGTTGTCTCTTCCTGCCATTCTACTTCAATTTTGACCTAAAGACATTTGGAGAATAGTAAAATTATTTTTAATGATTCTTCTGTGCTCTTGATGACATACTGAGAGCTACCACCTATGGTTCTGGACTGTAAAGCAGTCCTGTTTTTCTGTCAGTTAATTTCCCCATTGCATCCATTCTCTCATTCCTTACAGTAGAAATTTTGCCTAGGGTGATGCTTTCCTTTTAGCTAATACAGGGGAGTATGGGTGTAACTTATAGTTGCAATCTTCCGCTTGATAGAAGAAGAGAACCATTTGGATTTCCAGAGCAATAACTTCCATGAAGCATATGACTCTTTCATTCATTCAGAACTACAGTCAACCCTAAACTGTATTAGGGAGGGATACTTATGCTGTTTAGCATCCATTGCTGATGTAGATAGTAGAGGGTCAAAGCTTTAACGGTATTGGGGTCAATTAAGTTGTATAATGGAGATGTAATTGTAGCAGACACACGTACTAAACATAGTCTGGTCTTATAAAGCAAAGAGGATTAACTGTATGTGCAACAGCTCTGTGTGTGCATCGGTTTCAAAGTGTTATATATGCTTCCCTTTGAATAAAAATTACCTTTAAAGGAATTCTCTTTAATTCCATAAATAAGGGGAGGAGCTTCACACATGCTATCTGTAGTTAATTTATAGTCTGCAATGCCTAATTTAATGCAGCTATTACTGGCATGCTGTGTTTTTCATTTGATTTGTTTTTCATCAATCAATTGAGCTAATTCAGAAAAATAGAAAGTTTCCCATAATGTTTTTTCTTCTAAATGTTTGGTGAAATAGGAAAATGCAATATTTTATGAACTGAAGAGTAACAAAAATATAACACCTATCTCAAAGTCCTGACAGAAATAGTTGCTTAGCAGAGCTGGCCTTGGATATTGCCATCATGGTGTACAGTAGGAAAAACCTGAAGCAGTGTTCTAATAATAAAGATTTGTATTCTATCCTACAATGTGCTTTTGGGGTTCAGTCTCAAGGAAGTTATCAGTAAGGTTAGTTTATGGTAAAAGTTGCACAGTGCAACCATTATTTTATCAATGCTTGATACTTTTTGTTCTTTCAGTATTTGCATAAGCTTTTCAAAAGAGATCATCATAAAGGACAGAGGTACCATGAGAAACAGATCAGTCTGTACGCTGAATATGATCGTCCAAATCTGCTGCCATTTCTCAGAGACAGCACACATTGTCCCTTAGAGAAGGTAAGCCAGAGATCTAAGAGTTGTCTGTCTTGAACTGATATGTCAGCTGCTTGCTGTTTTGCAAATTTGTTAATGTGTGTACCGCTGCCCTCTACTGGGTCAAAAGAACTGCTCAAGATACTGACAGCTAACAGATTTCTCAAAAAACAACGCATAGTCTTGCAGCACTTTAAAGACTGACAAAACATGTAGATGGTATCATGAGCTTTTGTGGACACAACCCACTTCTTCCATTACTCAAGAATCAGGAGTTTTTGTGTTTCTGAAGCAAAGAGTCCTAAGTTTGTTTTTTCCATGCTGCCTATGTATAGTTTAGCTATTGGCCATGGTGATTATGTAGTTCTGGCTTGCAGTAAGAAATCAAGACAAATATCACAAAGTTTAGGGCTTAGTTTTATTGTTTGAAAGCAGAGCACATACATATGTAGTTTTAGAAAGTTAGTTGCACACATTTAGTTATCTATTATAAACATGAAAAACTTTAGGTCTATTTAACATCCCATTAGGAAGAGGGGAATGGCATTAATAAACAAAAAGTTCACTTCGGTGTTTAAACTGGTATTCAGTTTGTGATTTCACTGCCTCCCTCGCACCACAGTCAGCCCCAGTTTTCACTTCTGATTGACCAGAGGCAGGGAGAAAACTGACAGTCACAGTTTATTGGGTTGTTGGACTTTCATTGATTGAAGATGGGCATTGTGGAATGTTATTTGCTTGAGCTTTAGTTCTCAACTTCCTCAAAAGAGATGCAATCACTCTGTGACCTATCAAATTCCACAGTTCTTTTTCCACAAAGAATCATAGGAGTTGTCACAGGAAGAAATTTTTGGAGGTGTGGAGGCCTGGGGTGCTGTAGGTTGGTGCTGCAAACTGCCTCACCTAACTTGATTGTCCCTCAGATTTGTGTGTTGTGTTTTGTTTTGTTTTTTAAAAAAGGTTCATGTGGCTTCTTAAAAATAATATGGCTCATGATTACATCAAGAGAGTAGGAGACAGGATTTTCTGTTTCCAAATTACTTTGGCCCTGCAAACTTGCGTGAACTCTACTTTGCGTACCTCAAAAGTTTCATTTATTTTAATGATACTCCTCAAAGGAATAAAGTTGCTCATATGTGTAACTGCTTGCAGGATCAGGGCCTTTGTGGCATCAGATATCATCTCTCTCTTGGCTGATTTGTAAAACAAGTTCAGTACAGGCAGTCCCCGAGTTACGCGGCTCCGACTTATGTTACGAACGGGGCCCTCCCTCTCCCTGGTCTCCAGCAGACCAGGGAGAGGAAGCAAAGCGGCGGAACACGCGGGCAGCGGACAGGGCTGCCCGCGTGCTCCGCGGCTTTGCTCTGCTTTGCTCCCCGTCCCCCTGGTCTGCAGACCAGGGGGACGGGGAGCAAAGCGGCGGAGCCTGGGGTTCTTAAGTTGAATCTGTATGTAAGTCAGAACTGGCGTCCAGATTCAGCCGCTGTTGAAACTGATCAGTTTCAGCAGCGGCTGAATCTGGACGCCAGTTCTGACTTACATACAGATTCAACTTAAGAACAAACCTACAGTCCCTATCTTGTACGTAACCCGGGGACTGCCTGTACTTGTCTACTGGATACAGATAGTAGAATTTGAAAGTCCATGCTGTCACAGGATATAATTCATAATGTTCATTAAAAAATGCCCCAATTGCTGATAATTTAAGAAATTGAATGGTGAAAGAATGCAAGTCCCAGTGATTTCTCTGGTAATTTTTCTAAACAAAAGAGCTTTTGACCAAGCTCATAGCTGTGTCCATTGATTCACACTGATTCAACAGAGTGATATTTGGAGTTTCTGCATGTGCTGATTATGGTGTTTTATATATGCGTTGTGTTGTGCTGGGAGTTATATGGATTTGTGCAGCAGTAAATGAGGGAGGTGTGCTGCAGCTGAGGCTGGAGTCACAGCACGGGCTCCCCATGCCATGGTAGGAGGGGCAGGGCTTAGCTCCTGCCCCATGTGCCACAGGATATCAGCTCGTGTGCCGCTTATGGCATGTGTGGCAGGGCAGTTGCCAACACCTACTCTAGCCCTTCACGTGGCTGATAAATAATGAGAGGAACAAATATTTACAATGTACCAATGTTTTCCACGCCAATTAACCAGGCATCCTGTATAAATTCTATATAATCACATTAAAGATGCATAAATCTATTCTCTCCCTCTCTGTCAATGATAAACTTGACAAGAAGAAATTATTTTCTTACTAAAGAAAAGCACAACCTTTCTGAGAGAGGGGGGGAAAAACACTGTTGTTCACAGCGCAGACATCCTTATATCAGAGAAACTGCAAGAGAAGAATGTGTGTTCTCTGCTTCCCTCTACAGGGAACATTCTAGTGTATAAACCTGCCAGATGCAGTAATTGTAGAAGACTGTCTATTTTTACCTTCATTACACAGTGTAAAAAGACTGGCCAGCTGTGGTTTTACTGTTACTCACTTACTTGTTTTGGGTTTTTGCCGTGTGAAGAACTTCCCAGTCTGACTTTGTGCGCAACAGGAGAGGGGTGTTTTTTTTCCTCTCTGTTCTTTCAGTCCATTCATCCATCTATGTGAGAGGGGAAGGGAGACTTAATCCACCCTTGTATCTGACTTTAATCTAATATTCTCCTTTTGATCTCCATGAGTCACATTCTTTACTAGTATAAATTGGCATCGCTCCATTGACATTGCTGTACCAGTGTACCCCTGCAGAGATGTTGACTTTCATACTCTGATTTTACTGATGTCTGAATGAACTCTTATTAATATCTCTTCTAACATTTGTCCTACTTTCCATGGATGGCTGGAAGAAAACCTTGTTTTCAAAAACTTGACTCTTGCACTGGGTTAGCCTGTTAATACATATCAATTCATATGTTTCTTCTTTTTGCCTTCTTGTCCCTTTCTCTTTGTACTGTATGTATCTTCTTTAGAATACCTGCAAATGTTGGTCTCTTCATTTAGCCTGCTGACTAGCTTCAGGGTGACTTTTTCTAGTACTGGATATGGAAGAGGAGGAACTACTTTCTCTGTTCTGGCCAGAGGACACTCACAGAAAGCCCTCTTCCTGGCCAGTTTTCTTCCCAGAGGCTAGAGGTTCCCAAATTTGGAACACTGATGGTCTGTGGAGAATTTGCTGGTCACATGGTACAGAATCTCCTACTTCTCCAGCTGCTAAATCACATCAAAGCAGCTAAAATATTTTTAATATTACTTTTCCATGTAAGCCTTTACTTTAGTTGCCTTTAGGAGGTTACGTGATTGGAAGGGGGAGAAGGTCTGAGAGACAAACCCTCTATGAGCATGTGTCCATGCTAGGGTAAAAACCATGAGATTCCCCACTATAGTTTATTTTCTGAGTTCCTTGCTTGCCTCAGGAATGTGAACTCTGAGGATATTCCTCAGTTTGAGTCTTTGATATAACCTAAACTGTAGCATTAAGAACCCTACCCCACCTTTAGATAAATGAAAACAAATCAGGGGCAAGGATGTGCCAAAAAAAATCTCTTTTCTCAATTCATTCTGAAGTCTCTGCCTATATGTATTAATGGAGCTGTCCTCTTGTCCAGTTGAGTAATACACCTTTATAGAAAAATATCTTTTGGCCTTTCTAACATTTGTTGATGAGAAATGTTATGGCATGGTTCCTCATATTCTTTTTTTTCCCCTCTGAAATTTAAGGCTCTTGAAATCTGCCAACAAAGGTACTTTGTAGAAGAGACGGTCTATCTTCTGAGTAAGTAACTTTCTTTGTAATAAATTGCAACATAATTTTAATCTTGTCATAAAGTTGGTGCTGTGAAATATGCATGAAGCGTTAAGTCCTGTCATGTAACACATTTGTTCTCCCAGAAACAAGTTGGTCTGTAGTCAAAACTACTTTACATATCCATCCCTTCCCAGGAGACAGGCAATTTTGTATTTAATCTGAAGTGGAGCACAAGATCAGGTCCAAGAGGTGAATATAATGGAGCCTTTGGATAATAATGAAAAAAATGTTGTTAAACTTTACATCTTTGTAAGAGAGAATATGCCAAAGAAACCCACCACAGAAGCATTTAACTTCAAAAAGGGAAACTACAGAAAAGTGAGGAAGCTATTTAAGCAGAAATTAAAAGAAAGAGTTACTAGACTGAAATGTCTGCAAGATGGAAGACATTTAAAAAAATTATCTGAGACTCAAACTAAATGTATGCCCTCAATAAAAAAAGGACCAGAAGAAAAAATAGTGCCACCATAGCTAAAAAACCAAGTAAGAAAGTAAGCTAGAGGCAAAAAAGTACCCTTTAATAATTGGAAGTCAAATCATATAAAGAAAAATA
This sequence comes from Pelodiscus sinensis, assembly GCF_049634645.1. Classification (NCBI taxonomy): domain Eukaryota; kingdom Metazoa; phylum Chordata; order Testudines; family Trionychidae; genus Pelodiscus; species Pelodiscus sinensis. The sequence continues at coordinate 167,637,102 of NC_134712.1, forward strand.
GAAAGGAACATAAACTGTGGTAAGAAAAGTGTAAAAGTATAATTAGGCAGGCCAAAATGGCATTTGAGGAGCAATTAACAAAAGACACAAAAACAAACAGCACATTTATTTATAAATAAACAAAAACTTACTTTTATTACTTGGCAGGCTTTAAATAACAAATAGCGAGTTTTCAAAATGGAGAGAAGTAAGCACAGGTTGAACCTCTGGTCTGACAACATCTGTGGTCTGGCATTATTTTAGTTAGATGGATGTCCACTTTTCATGGGTGTGGCCAATTTTCCCGTAGTCCCATAAAGTTTGTTTACAGCCACCAGTCCTGGTGCTCCGTATTCTGTGCAGTTATTTATCACTAAATTACCACTAAATGTCTTCTAAGAACACAGTAAGCAGTGGAAGTGTCAGTAATGCTGCTAAACAATGTTGGCCTAACATGGCTCAGCAAATTCTCTGGTTTGGCACCAGGGCCGGCTTTACTAAGTGCGGGGCCCGATTCACGGGGGTGGGGCCATGCGCCCGGGAGCGGGACCCTCTGAGGTGCGGGGCCCCCCTCTTAGGCACTGGGCCCGATTCGGCCAAATTGGCCTAAAGCCGGCCCTGTTTGGCATGAGTCAGGACCTGAGGGTCCCAGACAAGAGAGGTTCAAACTGTAAAAAGTTTACATGATACAAGCCATGGTTCATTCCACTGTAATCCAAGTACTTTTATAGCCATTGTTGTTTAGTATTATTTAGTGATCTGAAAATTTTAATTGCTGGCTTCTTTTCAAGAAGGGAGAAGCAATGAAAAAAGGATGGAGAGTGTGAATGGGGGAAGACAACTTGTGCACGCCCTCTGCAGTTTGTTGCCCCTGTTAAAATCACTAGTAGACAGCAAAAGGTGTTCCATGGAATTAAATTAGATAATGTCAGCCATGGTAAATCTGTGGCAATGTACGGGTTTAAAACACCTGATTGTCATTCACAGACCTTTCACAATTCTTGTTAGCCAGAGTTGCTGAGGGTCCAATTTTCAGAGTAGTGGAGTACCCAGAACAACATGTGAAATTAGGGGAGGAAGGGGAGCTATGAATGTTCAACATATTTGGATGGGCCATTTAAACGTACGTGTGTGTGTGTGTGTGTGTGTGTGTGTGTGTGTGATTTAAAATTAACTTCTTCTGCTTCAGATGTACCTGCAGTGCAGGAGAGAAAGAACTAACATCACTTTTCTTTACCTCCCTCTGTGTAATAACAAAAAGCTCCGATTCATTAAAACATGCCATAATCCTAGTGAATGTAATGGGATTTGAGCAGAGGCTTTAATTAAGTACATGCGTAAATGCATTGTTGAATAATGAGGAACTTGAGCATTTGTTTAAAGTGAGGCCCCTGCTTAAATGCTTGGCTGAATTGGGATCTAAGACTTCATCCTGTTGTTGTTCGAGGAACAGTATAAGCAGCACGGACACTTATCACAGGGTGCTTTCAGTACATATTTCTTTTGTGTTTTTATAATTCCTTTTTTTTATAAATACCTTTTTTCTTCTAGGCAGAATGGGTAATAGCCGGAGTGCACTGAAGATGATAATGGAAGAATTGCATGATGTAGATAAGGCTATTGAATTTGCCAAGGAACAAGATGATGGAGAACTATGGGAAGATCTCATTTTATATTCTATCGACAAACCACGTAAGCAGAATAAGCTTCAGGCTGTGTGTGTGTGTGTGTGTGTGTGTGTGTGTGTGAGAGATGTAGTAAGCTGGGAGATTGGAGGGCCATTAAAATTATCCTTGTGGCTGGCAAAAAGAATATGTTCCGATTCTTTTATGGACCCATGCCAGATTACCTAGGGCAAAAGGTTGTATTGCAGTGTAAACATTTTTAATATTAGCATATTGTTGAGGAAAAAATCCTCTAGTGTTGCAGCATTGGAGGGTGAGAAAGGGCAAGTATTCAAGAAACCGATGCTGGCATACAACTGTTAATAAGTATGTTGTTACCTACAGAAATTCAAATATATTATCTTTTAGGTTGATTTGAAGTGGTGATGTATTTTTATACCTTCTGAAAAGTTGGTCTTCAGTCTACATTGATGGAAAGTCAATTGCCAACCTATTGTATATGTTTTCCTACAGTGTATGGGTCACTTTGCAAATTTCTGAAAATCAACCTCAAGCTAGATCTTTCTACCTTTTCACCAGATTAAATGTATTAAATTATTTACTTTGTCTGGTGAAAACAAAAGCTCTTTAATATTGGTTGGTGTCGGTGTGTTTTTCCCATTTGCCCTAGTCTTAGCATCTGCTCTAGGTTTACAGCTCAGCTTGGTTGCTGTGAGAATGTCAACACAATAGCATTTTTTATTAGAGAGCGGATTCAAAAAAGATTATATCATTGGGAATTTAAATTATTTGGGGAATCTTTAAAGCTGCCTACAGTATATGACTGTATCTTCTTTTGGATTTTTTTAAGCCAGGCCTATAAAACTATTTTTGTTAGGCCCCTCTTTTCCCAGGTACTGAATGGCTCATGGGATTACTGTTGGGATACACAGCTTTTCACCACTTGGATACTAATTCAGATCAGAACCAGGTAACCAGGAATCATTACCATTTCCTAACCTGAGAGAGATGAGTTTTTTGTGTATTCAAGTCCAATAGTTAGTGGGCAGGAAACCATCACCAAGCATTTTACTAATTAGCCCCATTACTGAGGAGTGAAGGTTTTTTAATGTTCAGGAGTTAAACACATGAGCAAATGGAGAAAGCGGCCCCACACAACCTTGAGAATTCTACCAGCCCCCTTTGCCTGTGTATGCAGCCATTCCAGTGAACCTGCTCGATTCCTGGACAGAGGGAAGATGCTGGATCTTGAGTTGGTTTCCTCCTGAGAGCTCAATGTGGGAGCAAAAGGCCCTACTCAGCACAGCATGAAATAGCATTTCACTTCCATGGGGAAAAGCCTACCTGAGGTTCGCAGACATGCTTAAAATATTTAATTCTTTATCACATGCTACCAAAGTAATCATGCACTGAAATGAACCTTCTGGTTCAATGTGTTCAGTGCCCCAAAACAGTCAACACTGGCACACTACAATTTCAAATTTGGAGGGTGGTGGTCTTTTTTGAAGACTTGGCCCATTACTACTCTGATTTCCTTTTCAGAGGCTCAAAGACTTCTGTGTTATTCTGCCACTTACAGTATGTCTCTTGTTTTCTCCCTCAAGAGAGAGATATGAATGTGACTTAACCTTGCCTCTTAAGGAAGGAGCTGCCATAAAATCAGCAGAAGGCTACTGGCTGTTACTAGCACTCTTATATTGGGCATCTTACTGGAGCATCATCTTACAAGTTTTTTACATCTTTCTTTCTACAGCTTTTATTACTGGCTTGTTAAACAACATTGGAACCCATGTTGACCCCATTCTTCTGATTCACCGCATTAAGGAAGGCATGGAAATTCCTAATCTGAGAGATTCACTAGTGAAAATTCTCCAGGACTACAATTTGCAGGTAAGTGCAGTTCACATGCGCTCTTTATCTCTACCCCTGTGGTATTCATCCTCAAAAGAACTGAAAAACCACTTTGTCACTGAACAGCCAGTGACGGCCACAGAGTAAATTGGGCAATCGTGATTTATGATACTGAGAGGTTGGGGTTGTGGCACTGCGTTATTTTGACTCAACAATGTCTACACTATGAGCCAAGAGTGGGTTCTCCTTCTCATGTACACGTACTCACCTTAGTTCTCACATTGGTAGCGTGATTATAAATACCATTGTGGCCACCGTAGCACTGGTAACAGGAATAGAAGCATGGAGTAGAAACTTACTTGGCATCATTGAGTATGTAATCAACGAGGCTTAGCCATGCCTCCACTGCCGTTTCTCATATTACCGCAGCTACACCACTATTGAATAGGCATACCCGAGCAAGTGAATCACATCCCTGGCTCATAGCATAGACACAGCCTCCATGTTGCCATGTATTGATGCAAAATCTTGACCAAAAATATTAGAAATGAATGTCTGGACTTCACTCAGCCACAATTTTTGTTGCTGTTTGCAGTTCTGATTCTCTTCTCCTCTTTTGCTTCCTGACCGCTAAGCAGAATTTGGACAGAGGCTTTGAACTGTTTTATATAATACTCTTCATTACATTATGTCTAGGGAGTCCTGTGACCACCATTTATTTTGCTTGGCCCAACACAAGATGGAGCATGGGGCATGTTAGCAAGACCTCTGCTATGTTTGAATGGTACCTATTAAGTATCATGTGCTTATGTAAAAGGAAGCAAATTATGCAAACCAAGTCAGTTTCCCTGGGTGTCGTGAGCCATATGCATACTATTGTGGGATAAGGAAATTCAGGTACACTCAAACATATTTGCACTCACCTACATAAGTAACCGTTCGATTGATTAGATTGCTGTATATAATAGCCAAAAAAGTGCCCATCCAGAAATCTTTGTCATTGTTTAAAATAACTGTAACAAAAACAAAGTTCTATAAATACTATGTCCCAAACATAACGCAGTAGGCAGGTTATACCTGTCACTCCTATCGCTCCCATCTTCCCTTGCCCTCTTTGGACACCTAGGCAGACAGATGGTTCCTATAGGGTTTCATGATAGTCATCTGCGTAGTTCCCCATAAGCTGCATGGCCAAACAGCTTCCCATTAAGCCCTGTGCACAGGCTCAGGGCTGCAGTGGGAAAAGATTTCTCCCCAAGCCCTGAAGTTGCCAGGGCCAACAGGAAGGAGCCCCACCCCACTGGCCCCAGCAGGGAGCAGCCATGGCTGGTGGAGGGGACCCCAATAGGGAGCCATAGTAAGCCTGAGCCTCAAGCCCTTGCCTTACCTTCAGCCCTTCCCAGCCCTTTACACCCTAAAGCCCTCATCTCCGGCCCCACCCCAAAGACCACACCCCCAGCACAGAGCCTTTACCTCCTCCTGCACCCTAACCCTCAACTCTGGGAGCCTCCCCTCCATCCTTTCTTCCCAAACTCCTCAGGCCCAGCTCCGCCTCAGAGCCTGTACCCTGAGCCAGACCCCTTACACTCCAACCTTCTGTCCCAGCCCTGAGCCCCTCAACTCCAACCCCATCCTAGAGCCCAGCTGGAGCCCTCACACTCCTGTATCCCAACCCTGTTCCCCAGCCCTGAGTCGTCTCCATGCTCAGAACCTCTTGGCCCCACCCTCTGCCCCATTAATTTTGTTATATGCACCAATATTAAACTGGTGAGTCACACTCCGCCTCCATGTTGCATATCACCTCCAAATTAGTGCACATAAAATCCATTCCATACAGGGGATGGAAAACCTTAGAGGGAGCGCTGGTCATCAGTCCCTGGTATTTCAGTCCAAGGCTTGTTCTGCTGACCTGTCAAGAAGCTTTTACCATGAGACTCTTTTCAGGTAAATCAAAAAGGGATCCAGCTTGAGTATTTTTGCTGATTGCACACATGGTAAAATGGTCTGGGGAGAGGCATCTTTCACATAGGGAGGCTCTAAGTCTATAAAAGCTCCTCCTTGTTTTCCTTAAGCATTTTAGTTAATGATTTTAGAAAATATAGGAGCTTTTTAAGTAGTGGATTCTTTCTGCGCTTTCAGCATATGTTTATGTAGTTAATTATATAGTCACTTGTGGTCTGTAGTGATTTGCATTGATCTCATCAGATATAATTGCTTTTTAAGTAAATAGCTTCTTAAATATTACATTACATACAAGAGTCATGTAGTAACTTCTTCGCTGCTAATTCGACTCCTTCCTTGCTACCTGCACTGCTGATTCTGTAGTTACAGTGGTCTCTTGAAACACAGTGAACTAAGATGGCCTGACCGATAGGAAAAATAACACAAAAGATGCATTGTGCATAATATGTCTGGCATGTTAAGAGGCAGTTATGTGGCTTAAACAAAAGCTCATTTAATAGGCTATAAATGTTGAGTCTATTTTAAAAAAAGAATTTGCTCTTTTCATTTTTGTCTTTAAATAAATTATTTTAGGATAAAAGCAATCTATTATAAACTATGCAAATGGATATCTAAAATAATCTATTAGCCTTGAAATGCATTGTGGTTTTTAAGTGGCTTCATTTTAAATAGATCCAGATAGCTTTAGGGCTAAACTATATATCTAATAGCACTAACAAAAGTTAGAAGGCTTAATAAAATGTCTGTTGGGCTTGCTAATACAGTAGTGTAGAAAAAGAAAAACAAAACAAGGACTGGTTCTCCTTGCAAAAGAATCTATAAGCAACTGTTTGAAATAAGACTACTGCTAAATTGTCATTGATGGTGTAAAATTCACCTTTGCCAGTGGGGTCTGAATTCAGTGTGTTCATATTTTCCATGGGCGTAAAATGATGCATCACCATTGATTTCAATTAAATTATATAACTGAGGAGTATTTGACTGTTAATTTGTGCAGCAAACCAAAATTATCTGTTTGCCAGACCTTATTAATAATAATGCTTTTTTTGCCATTTTTCATCCTTTCATTTGAAAGCACTTTAATGGTGTTTACTCACAATTATATCTCGTTTTCCAAAAAAGGAAACTGAAAACAGAGATGAAATATCTTATACAAATGCCACACAAGAAGTAACTAGTGTAGCGAAAAATAGAACCCATTCTCCTGACTTCCAGGCCCTGGAGCCCACACTGGCTCTGACAAAATCTTCTCTGGAGTCCAAAAAGGGAAAACTGTTATACTCCTTGTGACAGGGTCAGAGCAGACGGCTAAAGTAGGGAGTGGGGGGAGATCTATAAGCCTCAGACTGAGGAGAACTCTGTTCCAAAAGTAATAGCGAGGGGCTGGTTTAGAACCAGCAGAGGCAATAAGGGGCAGAGGAACACCTGGGCTACTTGACCAGGCCTGCAGAGTCAGGCCACCCTTGACTAATTAGGACACCTGTGGGGTAATTAAGAAAACCAGTTCAGACTGGCTATAAAAGAAGCTTTGCCTACAGTTGGGGTGCGTGTGTAGTTGAGAGGACAGAGGAGGTGCCGCTGGGAGTAGGAGGAAAGGAGATGACGACAACTGAACACTAGGAGGACGAACTAGAGAGAAGGAAGGTGTGGGGACGTAGCCCAGGGGTCTTGGAGCTGTGCTATAGCAGGTGTTGGGGACTCACATAGGCAGCTGCTATTACAGGGCCCTGGGCTAGAACCCAGAGTAGAGGGTAGGCTCAGGTTCCCCCCCAACACCCACCTCCCCGTTTCCACTTGGAGTTTATTCTCTGTTTTACCATATACTGGCCGATGATGAAAAGAGCTCTACAAACAGCAAACTAAAGCCCTAGGCATGGTGCCTAAAATTATGGGCTGCTGTGAGCCTCTGGTGCAAACAAATCCATCAGGAAGTGCAGAATCTACCGAGTTTTTGTAGGAGCTTTGTTAAATCCTATATTATTCATCTGTATGATATTAACTAAATGGTCTCCTTATTTTCTAACCCTAAGAAGACTCTTGGGATCAAAAAGGGAGTGAATTTTCTGCACTTGTGGGAGCGTGTGCCATAAGCATAAAATACCAATCCTCATTCTTTTAGACTTCTCTAACTTCTCTATCTTGCTAGCCCTAGAACCTACCAACACAGTCTTGAAATTGGGGGATAGCTAGATGTTATAACCCATCAGTTTCAGCTGACAAAGAGCATTTCCAACTTGAGAAGATGACCAGCTAATGGGGCCAAAATTGGTCCTATTACAGCCAAGCTATCAGATGGTTTCCTGTTCCGAACTACCTAAAGCATTAGAGCGTGACATCTCACTCCTTCTGTGAGCTGATGAAGAAAGGCAGCTTGTCAAGTGATTGGCAGTGGCCTCAGTGGTAGGGTTTCAGCCCTTCAAGCATTATCCTTAGATCAGGGAGGATATGTTTATGGCAGCTGGAGCTGAAGAAAAAACAAAGCTTCAATTTGGGTGTTCAAAGACATTTGTTGAGAGTGAAAGTGAAGGCTGACTAGGTTTGACTTCAAAAAGTCATCGTCTCTTATGAAAGATATGGGATTATGATGGTTGAATTTACAGTGTCTTCCAGGTAAGGTGGCACCAGCTTGTTCGGTAAAATGAATCAGGGTGGCAGCATTGGCCAGAATCTGCAGGATCAGTTGCCTCAATGGAAAGATCACTGCAAGATGCTTTTCACTTGTCCACTGCTTGCAGTCCTCCTTCCACTTGCGGGGCAGGAAATTCCAGTAGAGCCACCTTCTTCAACCAAAAAGACTGAGATTTCTCTCTCTATCATCTGAAGTCTGGGAAGGCACCAAGGTTTTGTAGCATTACTCCTACGTGTCTGAATACAGGTGACAGTATTGTACTGTAACTTCACAGTCCGTCCCAGACCACTAGGCATACTAATAATATTCCCAATGACTGGAAGAAGGGGGGTTATTCTGCCTCTATTCAGAAGGATAATGAGGCTGAATGTAGCAGCTATAGAAGTTGTGGCAGGGTGCTGGTTGACAAGCTCTTAATCAGCTCCTGCCACTCCAGTCCCGATCAAGGGGAATGGATTGGGACTGTGTGAATAGCCCAATACCTGCCTGGTAATTGGCTGTGCCTGCCAATCTTATCAGCCTGGATCTGTAAAGACTGGTGGGAACTGGAGAAGGGAAAAAAGAAAGGTCAGATACAGAAGGAGGTTGGGAGCCTCTTAGTCTGTTTCTGGGCAGGCCTGTTGTAGGCAAGGTAGCTGTGAAGCCTGTATATAGTTAGGAACATCATTTTGAGAAGAAAGCTGCATTCAATAAGTCATGTTTGCTTCTATCTATAGGCATCCATAAGAACTTTGGTTCATCGGGTTGAGCAAGCTTCTGGGATTCAAAGAGACATTTCAGTATCCCTAGGAAGGTAGTTCTTGAATATACCAATGACAGTCTCATGGGCTCACCTTGGTGAATTGCCTCAATTGATGGCTGATATAGTCTGGCAAGAAGCAGCATGCATGGATCTGGTTATTAGTCCTGATTAAAACTAAATCTCTGGCCATTACCATCAAACCATCCAGATTAAAACCAATAATAATCTGCCTGGATAAGAAATCAAGCAGGTGGCAGGTGTCTAATATTTGGGCAATGTCCGAGACAGTGCTGGAGGATGCTAAAAAGATGCTCCTACAGGAGCAACTGTTGCCATGTTTCACACCCTTCAGCAACTTGTATGAAGAATGTTGTGACATCAACCTTGTTTTAAAACTGCAAATCTTGTAGAACTAAGGTTATAGCAATTCTGTGGCATGAAGTGAGACATGGGTACTGATGAACACCATATTGAGGTTTAAGTTCTTGTTGTGTCAGCAGCTCCATATGAAGTGGCAGGAAGAGAAAAGGAAATGCCCATATCCAAAGCCAAACCTAGGAACTACTTCTACCAGCATTTTCTTGTTATGGACACATGAGAATGAATGGCTAATAAATTCCAAAATCTGTATACCAACGAATGTCACCCTGCTGCTGGCAAACCCATAAGCACCAAAAGCTTCAATAACACACCAACATTGCCAGTGATGGACATGAATGGAATGTTTTAGCCCACCTGAAGCACCTTGCCAGATATCGGTCCAAGTGGCACTTGATTTGTACAGAGGCCACACACATTTGGGATTTGCCATATTGATATAAGTGATAAGCATCAGGTTTGACCAGATGTGTCTGTTTGGAAACAGTCACGTCTCAACATGATCAACAGCCCTTCGTTATTAAAAGATGTGGAGGACAAGTTGAATGCCAGGCAGTTCACTATGTTACAGTCAAGAGCACAACTTTGGGGCCCAACATATTTATATCATATTGTTATTTGATGATAGAATGAATAGTCATTTTTTCTGTAGTCTTCTTCATGAATAACTTAAGATCTGTGTTACATGTAGGTGTCTCTCTAGAGCAAGTGTGCGGCGTATGTGTGTGCAAGTGCATACACACTAAAACATATGGAAAGAAGTAATATCTGAGGACTATATCCATAATTAAGTTCTTTGTTAATCAACATAATATTTTGCAAGTGTTGAAGTAGAAAAATCTTCTGTATTGGAGTATGCATGGTGCTTGTAACAATGGAGATAGGCTAATACAGAGTCCTGTTACCCTCAAAAATACTAAAAGATGCAAAGGATTATCTGTAACAAGTAACTCAAATTAACCTAAGTGCCAAAAACAAAAGGTAAATTACACCTTTGTGGAAGTGTTGAGTTTGAAGTTATTTAATTTCCTTTGCATTCTCATCCCCCATTTAATTCCTTGTCCTCTAGCATTTTCAGAATCTCTTCCAATTTTTCCTCCTTAGCCATATTTTGTATCTTCTAACTCCATTTTTGCTTTTTCCTTCTGTCAACGTCTGTTTCTTTATGCTCAATGCCACTTCGTTTCAGTATGACATAGTCTTTGTCCTCCTTCCATTCTGTCCATCTTAGGGTGTGTCTAAACTACTGGGTTTTGTCAACAAAAGTGGACTTTTGTCAACAAAACTATACTTGCATCTACACTACTACTGAGTTCTGTCGACATAACGTCGAAAGAACTCGGCAGTTTTGTCAATGGTGGTAAACCTCATTCGACGAGGAATAACGCCTTTTGTCGATAGAGTTCTGTCAACAGAAGGTGTTATTGCATCTACGCTGTCCTTTGCATCAACAGTATCTGTCGACAAAAGCCTGTAGTCTAGGCGTACCCTTAGTCATCTAAAAGTGAGGGACTATCTCCCCCACTTCCAGAAAGAATAACGAAGAATAATAATGCTGACTTCTCTCCTCTTTCTCCCCTCCAGCATAAGAGAGAGGATGTTTGCTTCAGCTACAATAAAGCCTTGTCTGATAGGATCTTGCTCCCAAATTTTCCCACCCTTCTTACCACTAGTTAGCTCCACCCATGGGAATGATATGTGCATTGATGTAAAGACATCACAGGTGGCCTTTGTACTTTAAGGACAACGATGGTATAAACCAGTGGTTCTCAACCTGCAGTCCAGTCAGCATAGAGCTGTGGCCCATGTGACATACTCAGGGCCATACAGGTAAGTGGTAAATATGTTGAGAACCACTGGTGTAGATGTAGCCTGAACAGCTTTAAATGTATACTGGGAAGATGAGTGGCCACTCCCATTGCTGCTATCTTGGGTAAAGGTGAACCAGTGATAATTTACAGCAGGATTTATTTATTTAGCTCAGGTTTTAGAGGTTTAAATGACTCTCTCCTACCTCATGGTCTCCACCACCAGCTGTGTTCAGTCCTCCAGTACCTATCTTTAAGTATTTTTAGGTAATAAATTCATGTTCCATTAGGTATGTTAAATCTTGGTTTTATCTGCTAGTTAGTACTTTAGAGAGGCAAGGTAAATGAGGTAATATCTTTTATCGAACCAACATCTCGGAGAGAGAGACAAGTCTTCGAGCTTTCTGCAGGGCTGCTTTTGAGGTTCTTCTAGAAGTATAAATTGAATAAAATGTAGACTAAAGCCACAATTTGAATGTTCTTACATTTTATGTCTTTTTAAAAATCTAACTCTTCAACGAGCTGAATATTAAATCATAAATTAAGTAAGCCACTGACAAGTACATTTTAATTTATATAGCCATAAAATAGTGCATTCTCTTAAAAGTGGGTCCACTCATCCATTAAAAGTGAGAGGCCTAGGAGCACTGTTTTATCTAGCAGAGAATAAATTGCTATTTTGCTGAAAGCATTTGTAATATTATTAAGTCACGGTCAAAACTCTGGCCAGCACACCAAATTGCACCAGGTTACATTGAAAGTCTGATGATAAAGCAATAATTTACTGTTTTTTAATTTTTTTAATTTTTTAAATTTAATTGTTAAAATTTTGTCTTTATCTGTTCTGGAACATTCAGTTCTTTTTGGAAAACAGACAAACAATCTTTTTAGTTTTGAAGACTAAAGGTAGAATAAAGACATTCTATCAAAATTAATAACTAATTTATGTTTGCATCATAAAGGATTTCCCTGCCAAGCAACCAACAGTCATTTATTATATTGCAGCACCCCTTACTTTAAATTAGAATACCAATGCCAAGTGTTTTTACTACTGAATCAAACATTTCATTTCAGTTAAAACCTTGAGTACACTGTACATTCCCAGTCCTACACATCATTAAACTAGAGAGCATGTAAGAACTATAAAAATACAACAACTTTTTTTTGTTAAAAATACTCTGTTTAGAACGCAGGACATTCAGAGTTAAGGTTACTCTTTGAAGAGGTTCAAACATTTGAAAATATGGTCCTGTACAGCTGATGCAACCACATAACTTTTCACTCTACATGCATAGAAGAGAGGCTCTTGACTCAAAATTCTGAAACTTCAGTCTGTTGCTTCCCTAGTAATAATGACAGTGGACGATACAAGTAACTACATGTAACTTGGTGCCTAACTTTAAACACATATATCTGAAAATTTTGGCCTAAATTTTGTAGGCCTATCTTTAGAATGTGCAGAATATGTTTAAGATGCTATCTTTCTGATTTAAAAAAATAAATTTTAATTCATGCATTTTTTTCACTGCTAGTGAAGGATAATGCAAAAGAGCCTTTAATCTAAGATCTTTTTTGTTTATATTAAATATATAATCGATTTTAGTTAATATTTTAATATCTGTGACTATTCAGTTATTAAATTATAAAATTACTCACATGATATGAACTTTTTTCTAATTTATGTTGACTGAACCTATCTTATCTGTCATGACTGGTTGAATACTGATTAAAAATCCATCTGAAAAATTTATGTTGAATGTTTTCTGTTTAATGTAGTCTACCTCATTCTTCATTTGTCCTAAATACAATGTAAGCTGCTGGTTCAGTAAGAGACCAGTAGGGGGCATATCACAACTTATACTGCCTACCTGTGCCTATTGATAACAATATCTACATGAAGTGGGTTTTGTTACAACAGATCTTTTTCATTCAGAAATTTAAACTCATTTAGGCCCCGTTTCAGGAGAGAATTTAAGCATGTGCTCATGATTTTTTTTTTTCATGGCATTTAAGCATGCCCTTAAATGTAGGCATCTGCTTAAGTACTGTCCTGAATAGGGATGACTTGAGAATATGCTTGTATTATGCAGAATCATGCCTTTAATAATTTAATTACAGTGTGTGTGGCTGGCAATCAAATTATGCAATAGCATCTGCCCTAATGCAGTGTAATGTGATCTAAACAGAGGATGAAATTTTTATTACTTGCAAAGGGCTTCGTTCATGAGGTTTTGTTAAATAAAATGAAAGGTACTGTATGAACTTGACACTTTTCCAGTTCTTTCATTTTTCTGATTTTTCTTTTGTAATAATATCATTCTTTTTTAGAAAATAGGTTAGTTTTCCTGGAATATTTTCTACAGAGAAACAATCCTTTTTTGTATTCCAAGAGAATTTGATCTTGCAGCATTTCAGGGTTTTTGTTTTTTCCTTTTTCCCCTGTTTCACTGCTAGTGAGTGTAGCTCAGTCTTTTCTAGTGGGACTGTTAGACGGTCACGTACTCCCGGTCCTCACCCGGGCCTTTTCCCCGACCACCTATTTGCTCTCGCCCTATTTGGGGTTCCCGCCCAGGACAAGCCCTGCAGGGGAGGGCCCCCACGTGGGCTTCTTGTCGCTCCCAAGTGCTACCTATCACTCGCACCTGCTGCAGATGGGATCCAGACTGAATAGGGCGCATTCAGGTGGGAAAGGGAGACTTGGGCCCTCCCACTCTCCGAGTCTCAGCCCAGAACCCTAAAGACACAGAGACTCTCGGTCCCTGTCTCAACTGGAGGAGCCATTGCCCTCAACTCCCTAGCCCACAGGCTTGCGAGTTCTATGCGCATCCTGGGCTACTTCCTTCCCCCAGGTCGTTCACGTCAGATTCACCCTCGGCCGGCCCGATATCTGTCCTGTTTTTGCTCCCCTGCCTCCTCCCTTCTCCTCCTTCAGGGTCCTTGTCCCATTTCTCCTACACAATCTCCCCTTCTCTTTCCCCCACTTACTTCCCCTCCCCCCCCCCCCCCCGGCATTCTGAGGGCGACCTTTTGAGAGGCCCGCTCCTCCCTTTGCAGTGGCGTTGGGACGTTCCCTCATGCCCGACATGCCTCCTCCACTTCCAGCCTCAGCGTCCCCCACCACACATCCGAGCCCTGCCAGTTGTGGCCCCAGTTTTTCACCCGCGCCAATCCGGGCGCGAGTGCAGGGCTGTATCGCCCCATCACAGTGACCTATCTATTTGCCATTTTCATTCTAATAATGGCAATTGATTCTTGAAATATATTCAGTTTTCTACTGCTTTCTTTTCTGTACATGGATTTTAAATTATCCAGTCAATCTTTGAACTCCCTGAATCTGTCAGTGGAATTCTGACATAGGACCTTGTAACAGGCTCCGCCCTTCTTGTAAGCACCCCTTGGTGGCCGAGGGTAGTCTTGTAGTCTCTACCCGTCTGTCTGTGGGAGAGGAAGTGTCCAATATTTGGCCTGGGACCAGTATTTACCCCCTGTTGTGGCTGCTCGGAGGGACCCAGGCCCACCCATTCCTCTAGGTCCTGGACCAGGGACCCTATAAGTAGCACTTACCTGCTGAGTCTCAAAGTGATTGGTTGCTGTCACGTCCCTGGGCCACTTTACCAGGAAACTGCTCCATCCAGCCCTTTTTCTTGGGCCTTGTGGTCAAGTCCTCCCTGTCCAGAGCTCTGCAAGGGTTGCTGTTGGCTTCATGGTTAGTCTTCAGCCATGGGACCTGGTTCTGACCAGGTATGAAGTCCAGCTCCCACTTGGAGCTGTCCACAGTGCTGCTGTTCTCCCAGTCAGCCCATAGGTCTGCCTGGGTTGAGTTCCAGGAAAGAACTGCCATCCCCTGGCCTAGCAGCTTCTCTTATATCGGCCTGATTGGCTGCAGCAGAGGCTGCCACTCTCTTCTACTTGGAGGACCTCTCTTCTGCTCCAAGGCTTCCAGCAACCATATGAGGGCCTTGTCCACCCCATCACAGACCTCTTTACTTTTTCTTCTTGCCTATTCTATTCAGTTATTAGCAGAATAAGGTCTGACAAAGAGCCATTTGATGTGATATAAAGGCCAAATATTTCTTAGTTCTTAACAGATTCTCTCTGTTTGGCTTTGTACTGTTTGTTTTTTGGAGAGTCCACTTAGTCCTGTACAGGCTTTCCATGGCCAAAAATGTGTCTACTGGTGCATCTGTTCTAAGGCTTCTTTTTCTCAACACTCATATACTGCCTTCATGTTTAAGTATCAAATAGTTTGATTTTTTTTCCTCTGATTTTATATGTTTTACTCAATTTTATTACATAGACAAATAGCAGGAAATAAAAAGTTAGAGGTTACTATTTTTATCTTTTTATGTATTGTAGAACTGAATTCAATTAATTGTGCTTTGTGGTTGTATGATTTTTATAGCTTGTTATATTTAATACTGGAGGACATGACTGGTACCCACTGGCATGCTGAATATAAAATGTTCAGAGATGTCTTTAGACTTATAAAATGTATTTCAGATATATAATTATCTAATTTTTCAGCCAGTGAGTGTGCAACTTCAGGTTTGGGGAACTGTTCACTTAGTTGTAATTCGCCCTGCTGTGATATATTCTTTCAATTAGTTGTACAGCTGAGTGTTTCAGATTAGTTTATTCAGTGTTTGAGTACAGATAATCAGAAGAAATGGTGCAGTCATTCTCCTTGTATGGCACACTTTGTTTGTAGGATTGTCAAACTAAAAACCGTGATTGAGAGTGCCGTTTTTGAAAACAGATTTCATGGAAATTAATTATTTCAAACCACTCATGCAGTGTAGAAAAAATGGGAACTTAAGACTTATTCAGGACTGTTATATTTGCATAACCATGTTTCATGTAGCCGAAATTTAAATGGCCTTTCCTTGGTTCTGCATCATTAGGGACTGTGTAATAATATTGAATGTAATACAACACCATTCATTCCAGGCTTGAATTTTGCAGTATTTTGCTGAAAAGTGATGTTCATCTAATGAAATGAGTTAGAGAAATGTAGAGGGACTGGGACTTTCACTAATGAGAGATGAAAGCTAAAGCTTTGATTAATTTTCTTGGCACCCAATGCTTCTGAATAAATGACTTATCAGTGTGAAATCCATTTGAAACAAAAATAAACTGTGAAGGGTCTTGGTTGTCAGTGTTAGGAAATGTTTATTACAGGTAATGTGTTCCCAAGTGCCTTTTCTTGGGGGATGTAGAAGGAATCTTAGTAACAGGATGGTTCTCTTTTTCCCATTTTTTATTAGGAGGGGTTGTTTTGTATGTTGTTTTTTTATTTTTAAATAGAGGTACAAATTGGTAGGGAGTGAGGGAAATAAGATGACAAGGAAGCTACCCCTGCAAGGAGAAAGAGAGGAACTTGGGAAAGAGTGAAGGTAGGTGTAGGGCAAAAGATATAAGTGATTGAAAATGGTGTGGCACTGTAAAAAAAAAAAAATGCCTGTTAATCCCTCTTTATGGGGTTGAGATGTAAGGTGTGGGAGGAACACGGG
Organism: Pelodiscus sinensis; assembly: GCF_049634645.1. NCBI lineage: Eukaryota > Metazoa > Chordata > Testudines > Trionychidae > Pelodiscus > Pelodiscus sinensis. The sequence continues at coordinate 167,653,586 of NC_134712.1, forward strand.
AAATAATAATGGGAAGGCTACAGCTTTTTATGGTAATGTATTTTAAAAGAATTATCTTTATGGGAAAAAAGTAAAATCTTACTTGGTGATTGAAAAGTTGCCCCATGGTGCATTAGTTTTCTGGGGGCATGAAGACCTCAGGGAATGATCTTTGACCCATGAGAATATTTGGCTTCTGCTCTCACTTTTATAAAAGGCAGAGGAGTGAGAGAACTAGGCTTAGACAATGTGAAACTCTCCATTTGGTGAGGGTGATTGCTTCTAAGTGAGAGGTGTTCACTCATCTGTCTGAGTCAGCGCATGCCTGGACCTTCCCAATTTGAAATGGGATCAACAATATTTTTAAGAGATTGCTGAGCAGGGATAATAAATCAATTTTTTTTCTATGGAAATGAAGGGCCCATCTCTTGGCAATGCACTTAACTTAGATTTGGCTCAAAATTCTTCCACTGATTGTCCACATGGGTTCTATTCTCCAGGCACATGCACCCCATGCATACAAAGTTGGTTTGTTTTGGCTAATGGAATCTCCTGAGGCTGTGACTGCAGCCTAGATATCCTTGTACCCTCCCTTTCCATGGCAAGGGCATAATGGTATGAGCAGGTCCAACTATTCTTCTTACTCCCTGTGGCAATGAGACTGAACTCCTGCAGAGTCCACCTTCTTCCTGCACGCTGTGCTAATGTGCATCCGTTGGAACCACCATTACTGACCTACAGAGCTAAATGGAAAAGGTTTCTATTTTAGCCTCTCAGTACTAGCTTTCTGTCTTGTCATCACCAATTTGAGCAACATTGGGCTGTTTACTAGCCCTGAAACCAATTTGGGATTTCCAGCAGCTTCAGAAGGGTCCATTTTTAGGAGCAATATCTGCATGTCACTCTCCTATCTCGGGTCATGCAATTTCCCCCCCTCCCCTCCGCCTCTGGGGCTAGATTCCAGAGGGATGTTATTCATGATCTTCTTTTGGAGTGGGAGCCCCTTCCCTCTTCAGAAGCCTCAGTATGGATGTTAGCAAGGTAATGAGTCCTCCCATGGAAACTTTAACAACCTGTTCTTATACCACCTCTACTTGAAGATTGTTGTTAATGACTATAACATCAGCTTAAAGGGTAGGGAAGATCCAAAATACTCCTTATACCATTTCATAAGGACAGGGTCATACTCAGATCTCACCCCAAGTTTCTGCCCAGAGGTGTGTCAGACTTCCATATAAATTAGGGATGTAAGCTAGCAGTTGAGTAGTCTAGGCTTATTGGGTAGTCGAGTGGTACTTTTAAGTTGGCACCCCCCCAACTTATTGGGTAGTCGAGTGGTACTTTTAAGTTGGCACCCCCCCAGCACACACTAGGGATGTAAGCTAGCAGTTGAGTAGTCTAGGCTTAATTAGGGATGTAAGCTAGCAGTTGAGTAGTCTAGGCTTATTGGGTAGTCGAGTGGTACTTTTAAGTTGGCACCCCCCCCAACTTATTGGGTAGTCGAGTGGTACTTTTAAGTTGGCACCCCCCCAGCACACACTCCCTCCCTTGCTGCCTCTGATATGGAGGCAGCAACAAGGGGAAGGACCCCTTGTTGCTGCCTCCATATCAGAGGCAGCAAGGGAGGGAGTGTGTGCTGGGGGGGTGCCAACTTAAAAGCCAGTTCCCCTCAGCACCGTCTCCAGATACCTCCTGCCCACTCTCCCCACCCGTTATCAGAGGCGGAGGGGGGGAGTGGCCAGGTGGTACCTGGAGGTTTCTGTGAAGTAGCCCCTGCCTACCATAGGTCCAGGCTTACCATGGGCAGAGCCTGTTCCACATCCTCATGGGAAGTGTGTGCATCAAGAGGAGAATCCATGTGAACAAACATGCTGAAGAAATGTTTCCTTAATGATGAGTTGTCCTCTTACTGTACTTTTAGTACTTTAACTTGTGTGGCTCGCTTTGCCTGTCTTGCATGCTCGAAGAGCTGAATTACTAGATGATGAGGGCCAGAAGGAACCAATGTGATTCTAGAATCAGAGAAAAGTAGTATTGGAAAGAACCATGACAAGTCATATAGTCCACCCCACCTCTCACCTTGCTCCCACTGAGCTGAGGCAGAACCAAGTATATCTAGACCATTTCTGACTTGTTCTTTAAAACCTCCAACTTCCCTCTGAAGCCTATCCTAGTACGTAACTGCTTATGGGGAACAAGTTTTTTCCTAATATCTAATCCAAATCTCCCTTGCTGCAGATTAAGCCCTTTATTTTTGTTCTACCTTTTGTCAAACAATTGATCACCATCCTCTTTAGCACAACCTGATACAACCTTATTTGAAAACTGTTAGCAAGTCCCTCCTCAGTTTTCTTTTTTAAAGATTAAACAGTTTTTAAAATCATAGGTTTAGAAAACCTGATCTATCTTTTTGTAGCTCTCTTCTGGACTCTCTCCATTTTGTCTATATCTTTCCAAAAGTACCCCAAATTATCCATAGGTCTCCAGCTGAGATCTTACAATGTAGATTAGCATTTTTTTTATTTTTTCCTTTCTGGCTGTAGTACATTACATGTATCTGTCTTGACTTTGGTTTCAGACACATTCTCAAATTTATCAAGATGGTTTTGAGTTTTGATCCTGTCTTACAAAATGCTACAACCCCTCCCAACTTGGAGTCAATAACAGATTTTGTAAATGTCCTCCACTCCATAATCCAAATAATTAATGTAAATATTGAATAGTCCTGGTCCCAGGACACCCCCTGCAGGATCCCACTAATTCATTACTCCATATAGTGAATCATTAATAAACTACTCTCGGTACACTCATTCAGGGATTTTGCACTTCATAGTAATCTAATCTTGAGCACATTTTTGTAGTTTGCTTGTGAGAATGTCCTAAGGGACTGTCAGGTGTCTTACTAAAGCCAAGATAATATCACCAATACTGCTTCTATCCATTAGGCCAGTAGCTGTATCCAGAGATGAAAATTAGGTTGATTTGACATGATTTGTTATTAACAAATCTATATTCCTTATTACTTATAACCCTCTTATCCTTTAGGTACTTATAAATTGTTTAATAATTTGTTCCGATATCTTTCCAACTACTGAACTTAGACTGACTGATCCAATTTAATGATAAATTCTATGTTTGCTCTTCTTCAGTCCTCTGGCACCTTCCTACTCCTTCATTAGGTCTCAAGGATAATTGTTAATGGTTCCAACCAAAATTGTTTCAGCTAGTTCCTGAAGTACTTTAGGGTGAATTTCATCAGTTTTGCTAACTTGAATACATCTAACTTATATAATGAGTTGTGTTCTTGCATTCTTTCTCTCGTTTGCCTTTATTCCTTTTCACTTGCTTTTAATATTAATTGTGTTAAGTATCTGGTCACAATTTACATTTTTAAAGAAGGCTAAAGAAAAGTAAGCATTGAACTCCTCAACCTTCATGATATCCTCTATTAATAATTCTTCATCCATACTAAGTGAATGAATTATATTTTATTGGTCTTTCTCTTGCTTTTAATGTTTATGCAACCTTTTAATACATATCTAATACATTTTATGTTTCAGCCTTAATGATTTGATTCCTACATGTTGGCATGCTACTCTTTTATGCTCATCCTTAGAAATGTGTTCATATTTCTACTTTTTGTTGTTCAGGTCGTTAAAGAGTTCCTCATGCAGCCATAGTGGCTTCTTAGTAGTCTACCTATCTTTCCTTATGTTGGGATAGTTTGCTGTTGCATCTCTGAGAAATTACAAGCTCTCTTGAATTCTGATTTCCCTTAGATTTTTCTTCCATTGGAACCTTACCATAAGCAATTTCATCCATTGTATTAAATTGAACAGGTATCTAAAGTTTTTGACCCCTCCCTACTATCAGCTTAAGTTTGCCTTTGAAAGTTAATAACATTGCTAGTGGTTTGGTTAGGATGTTTTTCAAGAGAAGATAATGGAACATTTCTTAATTTTGCAGGGAATTCCCAGGTTCAGAATTTGCAAAGCAGTGATATAGGGAATGCTTCAAGTACTGAGTTGACATTTCTTATTAGTCAAATGAAAAAATGTTAAGGTTGGACATATCATAGATGGGAGGATTTGAGTGAATGTATTATCTTATCTGATTGTGTTCTTTCTTTGTGATAGATTTTGCTGCGTGAGGGATGCAAGAAGATACTTGTTGCAGACTCACTGTCCCTGTTGAAGAAAATGCACCGGACTCAAATGAAAGGCGTCCGTGTGGATGGTGGGTACAAACAAAATGCAATAGTCTTCGAAACTATTGAGCAGTATTCTTTGCTTTTAGACTACACTGTAAGCTTGCCGAGGGCTTAGGCCTCATACCTAATTTAGATAAATTGGAAGGGAATGCTGCAAGCCCTCATCTTTAATGAGGAATTGTTGCCTCCTGCAAACTACAGGTCTCCAGTGTCAATACTTAACTTAATTATAACACCAGAAATTGTGTAACTCCAAGGAAATGCAGTGATAATTCCAGCAGGAAAGAACCTGACCTTTGTGAGGGTAGAGGGTCAGAGCTTCTGAAACAGCATAGTGGACATAGAAAAAACAGACATCTTTCAAAGCTCTTTCTGAGGGTTTATAGCTCTGATCTGACTGTCAATCAAGGTACTTAAATGGTCCATTCGTCACAGAATTTGAGCACCTTGCTACATATTTTCAAACAGAAATAATGCCGGTTCTGTTTCATTCTTAAATTTTAATAGCCTGCATAGAGCATTATAAATAATTCCTCGCAATGAAGCATTGGATGCTGGACTTTCTATAGTAAAGACAGATCCCTACTCACTTGAGACACGATGATAACATAGTGTTCTTTGGAATTAATTTTTAAATGTGTTTTCTTTTTTTTTTTTTTTTTTTTTTTTTAAACAGAGGAGAATATCTGTGAATCATGTCTTTCCCCTATACTTCCTACAGGTAAGATGTTTGGTGGGAAAGAGACCTTATGAGAGAAAATCCTTTTATTGGGAAATATAAATATAAAATTATTGTTCGTGGAATAAACCTGTTACTAGTGAGCATTTGAAAACACATGGCTTCATTCAGTGCTAAGATATTTGCATTAATCATATAACAGATTGTAGTTTTACAACATTTTCTGAGGTTAGCCATGAAAATTAGAAATTCAGCAAAACATAGAGATACCTGTTTTGGAAAGGTGCTATATCACTAATATGTATGCTGGTGCTTGTTTTCTTCACTTGTTCCTTAGCATAAGAAAGTTACATCTTGATTCAATATAGTAAGCTGGCCTGAGCCCTCCAAATGAGAATGCTTATGATTAAGCATTTGAATAAGATTACTTTCTAATGTGAAAAAGCCAGATACTGAGCAATGGCATAGAGCATTAAAGGAAGCATTTTCATTTCAGTTTTGTTCCTCCACCCCATCTTTTGCAAAATTAATGTTGATGTGGCATAGAGGAGGAAAGTAGAACTGAAATAGGGTGTTTGGTCAAACCATCAGCTAGATTCACAAAGTGACACTACTATGTTCACCAACATCAAGCTTAGCACAAGCCTATGATGTTAGAAAATCTGGCAAAAGAGAATGTTCCATTGATAATTGGTTACCTGTTCTTAATGTATTATACTTCTGAGGTAGCTGCATATTAATGATAGTGAAATAATTTTTTTGTGAATTTATAGACACATTTATGTACCATAAGAGTTATTCGGATGCTTAACGGTTGCCCAAATTTTCATGTGGGCCTCAAAAAGCATATCCCCAACTTCAGAACAACCCTTTGACAAATTTAAAGTCTTTTCTTGAAACTATGGAGGTGCTTCTTAAATAACAGTTGTAGAAAAATATTTAACCTGGGCAAAACAATATATTTTCCTGAACCTTTTTCACAGAAATGATTTAAACTGTTTTAACTGACATTGCCATCAGCAGCAGTACCACCAAAAAATCATCAAATCTCAGACAGAAATGCAGTATAGAAATTTCATCCCATATGGATTGAGTTTATCAGTTAAAAGCATTAGAAAATTATTTTTAATGATGGAACATATTGGGCAGTATTAACTGTGGTGCTACTTGTGCTGAAGGGTGCTACTTAAATGTTACTAGTATTCTGCACAGATAATGGAATATGTTGATTTCTTTTGCATAGATAAGGTACATTTATTATAACCATCATCTCATTCTTTCACTATTTCATTGTAATATGTTTATTTTCCCTCCCCAGATGCATCCAAATCCTTCAGTGTGACAGTGTTCCATTGCAGACATATGTTTCACAAAGAGTGCCTCACCGTACCTAGCACAGTAAGCAACAAACTTAATTTCTGTGGATATGAGAGATCACCTTCCTCAAAGACAAAAGGACAAATGATTTGCTTTTGCCATCCACAGAGAAGGGCACATGTTTGTCAGGGATTATAAAATGATTATTGTAATTATTCCTGATTATATCTCAGTATGTGTCCAGAAGAAAGGTGGTTAACTCAACTGCAACCAAAATACATATAATTTAATTGAAAAATGCTGCTTTCAGATGAGACAAATATTTTGACTTTCTCCAATCTGAATATGTAATGCGTTTTAGAGATTTTATGAATGAGTCATTTTATTTTTTTAAACTTGTCCACGCACCTCTGTAAGATCTGTTTTAATTTAATTAAATTCCAGAATAAAATACTTTAAGGCACTTATATTCACTGATTTGTTCTGGAGAGGAAAGTGTCTTCATAGTTTAGTGAATTAAATTAAATAACTTTTGTTTATATTCACTTTTCTGCTGAGAATTTTTTCTTTTAAATTGAATTATTTGTCAGTAAAGTGAAAATATAATAACTATAACTATATATTATAAATTGGACAGTGATTTAGAAATAAGTGTCAAAGTTAATAAAAGGAAAATCAGTTGGTATTTATGATATTTTTTTACTTAAGTCTGTTTTGTGGTAAAGTCAAGTCATTGTCTAAAGAACTACTCCCTCTAGTAAATGTAGGCATCTCCATATTCGCACACCAAAAATTATATATTTAAATATTTATCACATACATCTTTATTTTATTAGCATGTTTCTATAATAATAATAATAAAGCCTCTTAAATATTTTACTTAAAAGCTGTTGTTTGTTAGAAATTTGTTTGACCAAACAATATTTACTAGCAATAATTACTATGAATAGGATTATCTGAATAGTCCAATTTTGTCTAAAAGACCACAATACCAAAAGCCAGACTGAAGTGGTGTTCCTAGATGGAAAGGACTAGATAATATTTACAAGGATTTGTTTTCAAAAGCTGACTTTTATTGTAATTGATACTATAGGAGTCTTAATATTCTTGCATTTAGTTGTTGGTCCTCAGAGTTTCTGCTGACCAGTTGCTGTTTGGTGCGGTACCAGTTACAGATATAGGAAACCTGTTTGATGCATATGGGCATAGTAGGGCATATTGGAGGTAGAAGAATGCAAAAGTAAAGAACATAGTTAAAAAATGTTTGATTTGAATAGCAAAACAGAGACGTTGGCCCAGATCCTGAGCTAGTGCAGATCAGCATAGCTCCCTTGAAATTCATGAAGCTGTGCCAATATATACCATCTGGGGATGTGGCTCAGAAATCCACCCACAGCCAGATCCACCAGCACAAAGCTTCCAAAGAGCCAGGACAGTCTGCCAAGAAATTTATGCTGCTTTTGTTCCACATAGGTATTTGTATAAGTATTTAATCCTCACAAGGGCAGAATTTGGCTTCATTATACATTTGTTGTATACATATACTTCCTTCTGAAGGGTGTCTGTTAAAGCACTTCCAAAGACAATGAGGAATATACTGCTTCTTGGCTCCATGCACAATATAGTCTGTTACACAGGTTGACCCTCTCTGATCTGGCAACCTAAGGACCTGACTGTTCCTGGCTGAGGGAGATTGATGCACCAGGGGAGGATGATTCCAGCCCCTCTGCTGCCAGCCTCTGGGCTCTCCTAGGGAGGCCGCCAGCCCCAGCTCTTAGTCTCTCCTCATGGCCAGAGGGCTCCACTCCCGGCCTTGACTACTGGGCTCCCCGCCCCTGCTCTGCCAGCTTGGCTCCACTGTTAGCCATGGCCAGGAACCTAGCCATTGACCCCTGGTCACCAGACAGGCTCCACCCTGGCTGTGGCCAGTCTCCCAGTCATCTCTCACCCCCAGCAGGACCCTGGATGTTGCTGGACCCAGAGTCCTAGTCAAGAGGTTTAACCTGTACTGCTTTCCTATGTGTATTTGTATGCGTGAACCTACACAGGAGATAGCTTTTTACTGACTGCATGTGGAATTCCTGAGGTGACTTACATTTGCCTTCCCAAATTCTTAGATACATTTTCATATGACCACTGTTTCGCTACAAAATAGAGTAGTATTCCACTAATGCGCACCTCTCTTTTACATTTTCAGATGTCCCCATTGCCCTTCTGCAACATCTGCAGTGCTAAGCACAGAGGACCAGGCAGTGCCATCTTGGAGATGAAAAAATAGCATTCTTCATATACTCTCATGCATGTCTGACACAACCATTCTGTGGCACTAAGCAGTGCCATTGCTGATGATGATGTTATAAAACTGTATGTAATTCTGAGTGTGGTTTAAAACGCATTTCTATAAATTATCCAATTTACTGAAATTTTCTTGTATATGCCCAGAAAGAAAAAGTGGCAAAAACAATATGTATTCACCTGGTACATCTTTGTTACGCAATACAGATTTTTACTAGTCATGTCCTTGTTGCCCAAATCTGAAACTACAGTTAGATATTTATATGCAATTTCAGCATGTATAGTTCTCATTGATTTCAGTGGAACTGTTCAAATATGTAGGAACAGTTAGGATGTTAATGCCTTTCTGAATTGATACTGAAATAAATGAGTTGTTAATGTCTAATTAGAAACTAGTTATTTTGTGTCATTTTCAGAAATGACCAATGCTGCTTTTGTTTGTATAGATGTTTACTGTTTTTGTTTTAGATCGTGTTTTTTGGTTTGTTTGGGTTTTTTTACTGGAAAGTTTTTAAATGTTACCAGTGAGCATCTTTAATCTGTTGCTTACCAACTATAATGACAGTATTTCTCTTGAGTTGCTGAAATATTAAAAAAAAAGTCTGGGCTTGACAAGAAAACATATCCAAGAGTTTCCTGTGAAACAATAAGTCAAAAGAAAAAAGATCAAATAATTGTAATTTATGATATCAACAAAAATGCAGGGAATTTTTTCCCCCAGCTGTTCTTTTATTATTATTATTGTTGACATATAAGTTAGAGATCTGGGGGGAGGAGGATCAGTCTTCAAAAGATTTAGTGGTGAAAACCTCTCTCATTTTCTTTGACAAAAAATTTAGATAGACACCACCACTTCAGAATTATTGCTGCTTTTCTAGTATATATACAATGTAAAATATGTGTGCAGTGTATATGAGCTCTTCAACTGATCTCTCTGGTCTACACTCCACCTTCATAAGCAACTGTCAGTCAGCTCCACAGCTGGTGCCAATTGGCATCACTCTGTTGAGATCAATGGAGCAATGCTAATTTACATAATCTGAGGCTATGGTGCAGAGTATTTAACAGATCAGTGTTTGATTCTTTTTTGTCCTGTTTATGCTCCACAAGTACATTATAAATGGGCTTTGTTATCTCTCACGACAGTAATACTGTACAGCAGTTAATGTTGGAAATACAACTCTGAGTGTTACATTAGAAAGAAACATCCTATTAAAGCTAATGTTTCAAATAAAATTCATGGTCCATAAGTTAAAGGAAGGTGCTGTACATCTGGGCTCAAGCTTCGGTTATGAGAAGTTCCAAGCATCTGTTTACAACTTTACCCCGTTAGCGAGATACATCATTGGCATTGTCCCAGATTGAGGTGTGTGAGGTTTTTAAAGCAGCAGAGAATAAATGGTCTCAGGAATACCACCCATAAAGGGTACAGTCTCTCTCTCTCTGGCAGTGAAGCACATAGGTGTACATCTTCAAAGAAGCCAAAGATGTAAGCAGTGGAAATGACCCTGTAAGTACATACTACGAGGAGGTGTCTCTCCAGGCAGAGCAAGCCTTGCAGCTGTATCTAGTTTGTGCTGGCCAAACCCAGAAGAGCTCATTATCTTCTTCCTTAAAGGTGAGAGGTGCCCTCTCACATACACCATGCTGGTTTGGAATCATTTTATTCTGAAAAACTTTTTAAATCTTACTAGGAGGCATCCCTGGTTAATGTCTGAAACAATAGTTTTCAGCCTGTAGTCTGCAGACTCCTAGGGGTCTACACACTCAGCCTAAAATTTCCAACAGGGTTTTCACATCCATTTGATGCTTTTGAGGAGTCTGCAAATGAGAGAGCCTTGAAAATCACTGGTCTAAAATATTCAGTTATCCAGGTGCTTTTCTTTTAAAGATCAGGTTTGGACTGGGAAGTAGCTGTAAAAAGTTATGTAACATTTCATCGGAGAATAGGATAATATTTATTGAAGATCCAGTGAAACTTGATGAACTGTCAATTAATTTATCAACCGGCCTGAGGTTGCCACTTCAACCCAAGCTAAGCTAACTTATCTTTATCTTTCAACAGTGGCCAATGCCAAGTGCTTCAGAGGAAGGTGTCTGACCTTGTAGTGCATCTTAATTTTTCAATAGTACAGCATTGGGAGATAGGGATGGCTGATCCTCTTTTAATCAAGTGGGTTGTTCAGGTAAAATTATTTCAAAACTGATCAGACTTCAGTTAATTGTCTCAGTCTTCCTGTTTTACTTTGGGAACCATGTGTTTGCTTTGGGATATCAGTGGCTTAAAAGCTTGCTCATCCTATCGGTTATGTGTAGACAGTTCCCATCGAAGTCAGTTATTGGACCTTGGGATGAAATCCTGGTCCCACCTGGGAGTACTATTGACCGCAAGATTTCACCCCAGACTTCAGTGTCACTAAAATGACATAGGAGGTTTCATATCTATTGTTATTTAAGTGTTTCCATATCAGACATGCTTTTACCATACAGAGATTTTGGTACTCACCATCCCTGGATTGTACAGCTGGTGTCTTTTCTTCCGTCATCACTAGAGGTAAAGGCTTGATGTTGTGCACTGCCTGATGCTTATTTTACTACACCATCAGTGATATCTGTTGAGTCCTGTTCTCAGTGTAGTATACAGGTGTAGTTATTTAGAACTTCACAGGCATTCTGTTCATACATGAAGAGCAGCAGAATTCAGCTCACTCTGCTGTTTTGGCTAAGAAGCAAAAGACATTTACTTGATGTGACTGAAGTCAGCAACTAGAACTCTAAGCACTAGGCAGTAAATAAATGTTCAACTTTTAGTCGATTTTCAGAGCAGACTCATACTTCAAAAGTACAAAAATGACAGTCCCTTCACAGCCATTTTGATGGCTATTCTGGTCATATTTGAAATAAATATCATGGATGCCCATTGCAAATTACTCTGGTTTACAAATTTATCAAGCAAATGAAGACACATAAGCAAGGTATGTTTTGTAATAAATATAAAATAATATGATACCTCTCTGCAACGTCTTCTGATGTCAATATTCAGTGCAGAGAAAATGGTGTGGGCCAGTGAGGTTCTCCACAAAGTTGATTATTCTCCAATAATCGTTTGTTCTCTGTGGGCATGTCTACGCTAGGAAATTATTTCAAAGTTACTAAAACTGAACTCCCAAAATAACAATCAAAATGGCATGTCCCATCTATGGGAGAGCATTGAAATTACTCAGAATTATTTCTACATAGCATTGTCCACACTGATTGGAGCCTGCCTCAAACTTAGAGCCCTCCGAAGCACTCTAGGTAGGGCACCAGGAGAGCTGTGGCTGCTTGGTCAGGCAAGCTGCAACACGTGTTTTCAGGGGCTCCTCTACTGCCTTCCCCTTGTGGACACCACAGCACTTACAACATTGAGCTTGCAGGCCTCGTGCTGTGCCTCATGGTGCAGTTTGTCCAGTCTGCCTACGTGCTGCTCTAGCAGGATGATAACCAGTCTGGACCAGAGGCCCTGATCACCCAGGTCCTGGCCTTCCTGCTGCTGCAAACGCCACTAAATCCTTTGGACACTGTGGAATGCAGCTTTTGGCAGAAAGAGATCAGTTCTGACTGGTGGGAACTCATCGTCCTGCAGCAATGGGATGACCAGCAGTGGCTACAGAACTTCCATATGCAGAAGGTCACTTTCCTCGAGCTCCGCGTGTGGCTCACCTATGGCCTCCAGCAACAGAGCACCTGACTAAAACCCGCCATCCATCCCTGTGCAGAAGTGTATCACCATTGCCCTGTGGAAGCTCGCCTTGCTGGACAGCTACTGTGTCATCAGTAACTAGTTCGGCATGGAGAAATCCACAGTCAGGGCCATGCTTCTGCAACTAGCCAAGGTCATCAACCAGGTGCTTCTACAGAGGATCATCACTCGGGTGAGCGTGGACAGCATCATTGATGGTTGTGCCAGCGTAGGCTTCCCCAAATGTGGGCGGGGCATAGACGGCACACACATCCCCAGCCTGTCCCCCAACCACTGTGCCTCAGACTACATCAACAAGAAGGGGTAGTTCTCCATGGTGCTACAAGCTCTCATGGATTACAGGGGACGCTTCACCAACATCAACGTCGGCTAGTCAGAGAAGGCACATGATGCCCACATCTTCTGGAACACATGCCAATTTTTTTCCCTGACCGTTTCATCAGAGTTGGGGATGGGGACAAGCCCATCCTGGGTGACATGGCCTATCCCTTGCTCCCCTGGCTCATGTGGGCTGCCTGGACCATACCAAGGAGCACTTAAACGCCAGGCTGAGCAGGTGCTGCATGGTGGAGGAGTGTGTATTCAGACACTTAAAGGGGAGATTCTGGAGTTTCCTCTGCCATCTGGATGCCAGCAAGTGCAACATCCCCTTTGTGGTGGAGGCCTGCTGTATGCTCTTCAACTTGTGTGAGAGCAAGCAGGAGACTTTCCTATCAGAATGAAGGGCAGAGGTTGAATGGCTGGCCAGGGCACACAAGCAGCTGGACACCAGTGCCGTCAGGAGAGCACATCAAGGGGCTGTGCTCATCTGGGAGGCCTTGAGGGAGAGTTTCAGCCAATGCCTCCTGTGAGACTCTTTCCCCGTGTCTTTCCATAAGGGACCCTTGAATTTCCTCTGTGTGCCTTTCCTCCCCCACCCCTCCCTTCTTCTGCCTTCCCTTTTTACCTTTTTTTCAGAGCAAATAAAAAAACTGCCTTTGTTGAAAAAAACAAGACTGTTTATTTGGGGGAATATACAACACAGGGGAGGGGCTAGGGAAAGAACATGGAATGCGGGAGGAGGTGGGGGGCTCAAGGATGGGGCTGGGAATGGCACCTGCCTTGGGTAGCTTGGGAGGCTTTGGCTGCTCAAGACGTCCTACTGTCACGTGTTCTGGGGCCCCGGTGACCCCGGGGGAGGAGGTTGGAGGGGAAGCCATGGAGTGGGTTGGTGGGGAGGTGTCTGTTGGAACGCTCTATGCACAAGGCCATACGCTCCATCACCAAGGCGAGGGAAGAGCACATAGCCTCGTGCTGGCACACCAGCTTGTCCCATATGGCCTTCCTCTGCTCCTGGTGCTCCTCCTTGGACCCCCAGATGACGGACTGGAGGCAGGTCATCTGGTCCTGCAACAGGTTTTCCTGGGTTCACTTCCAATGGTGGATCTCACAGAGTTGGGAAGATGGTGTGGGAGGTGGTGGACACAGCACAGTTGCAGCTGGCCCAGCTGTGAGGAAAAGTTACAAGGGAAGTTGTCCCAGGAGACACTGTGTATGAAGCCTAGCCTCAATCTCTGCACCGATACTGAAGGTATCAGTTTAGACAACGGTGATGTGCTTAGAGCAAGACCATATGTTGCCTAGATAGTGAGCACTTTCCTGCATGGACACATGTCCCAGGGGAGCATCACTATTTCCACAGCCTATGGATAAGCAGCATAGAAAGGTGCTGGTTCAGCTTTCTTCCGTGTCCTTCACATGCCAGTTCTGGCACTGATGGCGTCCCGTGGAGGGAGAATGTCTATCCCTGCCCGTTGAAGGGGGGAATGTTGGGCAATGTGTGTGTGAATGGCAGATGCTGCTTGCCAGAGAGAATGCTACTGGATCCCCCTCCTCTTCTCTCCCTGGCAGGTTCCCATGCATGAGATGAGTTTCCTTTGCATCACTGCACTTGATCAGAAGCTGTTGCTGCCCGATTCCAGGCATGAGCCTGTGCCATGGGTGGCACGATTCTCTGATTCCATGACCCAACCCTCCTTAACAGTGGCTTGTCATGGGAAGGTGTCCCACCACAGAGGCTGAAGTAAGGCAGGCCTCTCTAGGAAACTTGTGAAAAGGACTGAGAGGTTCTTATGTGAGAGCATCATGGGACTGAGTGCTCCAGACTGATGAACTACGTACTCCCACATGCACAGGCTGTTTTGCAACCGCAGGCTGAGTAGGCCGAGTGAGGAGTGCACAGCCCCTCGCAGCCCATCGCCTGCCCCCATGTGTAGATAGAGAAAGTTATAGAACTCACCTGCACGGTGCCTTCCCCAGGTTCGTTTGAAGCCTGGGTGACATCCTTGGAGGGAGGAGGTCTGGTTTCAGGTTAAGGAGCTGGTACTGGCTGGAAGGCATGGTCACCTGGCTGGCTGCCACCTCTTTCTCCTCTGCAACTCTGTCCTCATGGAGGCTAACCAGACTCGACAACAATGGAGGTGGAGAGAAAGGGGACAGATCCTCCTTGTAGGATGACATCAAGGTGCTCATAGAGCAGTACGAGTGTGGTGCCATCCCAGAGCATCCGCTCTGCTCTCCGGCCTTGTTATAGGCCTGCAAGAGCTCTTTCATCTTCATCCGGACCTGATTGAGGGTCTGGGTTTGGCCTTTGTTGGGCAGGGCTGGCAGCCATCTGGCCACAGATGTCAGCATTCGTTTTTCTGTTGTGGAGATCCTGGAAGTTGGTCTCCTTGCTCCAGACCTCAATGAGGTCCAGGATCTGCACTCTAGTCCAGGCCGGAGCTCTCTTGCGTACCTGGCGAGTGGCAGCCAAGAGTGCTGCAGGAGTGCTGGCAACTGTGGGAGGCTCAGAGCATTGAGGTCTGTCATGGCTCCATCGGCTCCTGCTATATGGCACAGGGCTTGCCAAGCTGGCCATCTGCCACGAGCCTTTGTCCTGCAGCCTGCTATTTTAAGCTCCATGGGAGAAGGGGAGCAGTAGAGATGCCAGGTGTGGCTAGAGCAGCCACAACTGCAGCTGTGAGAGGCCTCCGGAGGCCTATTATTTCGAATTAGCAGCACTAGTTATCATCTGCACTAAAGCTATTTCAAAATAACAATTTTGAAATAAGCGTTCTTCCCCGAGGAAAGCAGGAGTACAGATTTCAAAATAATGGATTTGGTAGTGTGGACACTCCACTTGTTACTCAGAAATAACTCCCTAGTATAGACCAGGGGTAGTTGTGCACAGTGCCTAGCACAATGGAGTCCAGGTCCATGACTGGGTCCATGTAGTGCTACTACAATACAAGTGATACTTTAATGTATTGTCTTGAATTGAAAGGTTTTATTTGGATTTTTAGTTTTCACAATACGTTGCTTACTTGCAATTATTGCTAAATTCACCATTTCATCACCTAATTTGTTCAGTAGTGTGATATTTTGTAATGCCTGACAGGAATAGGGCTAGTGTGTATATGCTTTTTATTGAATTTCACCTTTTTCACACCTTCCTTGTTCTCACCAATGACCATAAAGATATAAACACAGAAATCACTCAGAACCAGCCAGCTCAAATACTTGTTGTCTTGTCGGACTATAATAGAAACTGGAACATTCATTTGTACCCAACAGTTAGTTACAAGACCTTTGAAAGTTCTTACAGTTCCCAGACTGAGAGCTGAGATGAAGCAAAATGGGCAGGCAGTTCAGAAAAAAAGTAAAGGTAAGTGGAAGTAAATAGGCTTTGCAGCCTATGCTAACGGTAGGTCAAGAGAAATTCTATCAGTACCATTTTAAGGTAAGACTTCTTGGTCCTTTCCCATGGTGGTGAGAGCCACCCAAAACAGTCGAGGAAAGCAGGACATGCCCTGTTTCTAATCACTCATACCAGTGTAAATGAAATCAGAATCAGGTTATTATGGTGAGATGTAATTTCTCAAGTGTTAGAGACTTGATTACTATCTTTATATATTAAAACCCAATCTCATCCACAAAATCCTAGCACCAGTGCTTTTTTTGTTTAAAAAAAAAAAAGTGCCAGTACTCCGGGGAAAAGTTGTTGAGCTCTGACTGGAGGTGCTGGTACTGTGTCTGAAGGTTCCAGTGCTGCATACGGGACAGTACCATCACAAAAAAAGCACTGCCAAGCACTAATCAGGACATGCTGGGTTACGTGAAATTTTGTCAAAATATGGCATTTTGTTAATGGCTTTTGCAGAAATTACCAGTTTCAGCAGAACTTTTGGCAGGAAGTTGCTTTATGTACTAGGCTCTCTCCTAACATCTGACCAATGAGAGCGAGTCACTATTTTGACATACTATGTATTTTGGAGAAGTGTTTGAAGGATTGGAACAAAAACAAACTTTGAAATCCTGAAAGCTGTTGAGAAACATAATTGCTGTCTTCCAGACAGCTCTACCAAAGAGTTTTTACATAAAAGTTCTTAACATTCTCCTTTTTTACAATATAAGTACATAGAATCATAGAATTCTAGAACCAGAAAGGACCTCAAGAGATCATCAAATCCAGTCCCCTGCTCTGATGGCAAGACCAAATACCATATGAATCATCCCTGACAGGTGTCTGTCTAACGAGCTCTTTAAAATGTCCAGTGTTGGAGATTCCACAACCTCTCTAGGCAGTTTATTCCAGTCTTTAACCACCCTGACAATTAGGAAGCTTTTCCTAATTCCATCTTAAACCTCTCTTGCAACAATTTAAGTCCATTGCTTCTTGTCCTATCCTCAGAGGCTGAGGAAAACAATTTTTCTCCCCCTTCCTCGTAACACCCTTTTAGATACTGAAAAACTGCTATCATGTTCCCTCTCAGTCTTCTTTTTTCTAAACAAGCCAATTCTCTCAGTCTTCCCTCATAGGTCATGTTTTCTAGACCTTTAATCATTTTCGTTGCTCTTTTCTGGACCTTCTCCAGTTTCTCCACATCTTTCTTGAAATGTATTGCCCAGAAATGAACACAATACTCCATCTGAGGCCTAGTCAGTGGAGAGTGGAGTAGCAGAATAACTTTTCGTGTCTTGCTCATAACAATCCTGTAAATATGTAATAAGACAATACAGCATGAGGAGGGGCGTTCATTTTACAAGCCAGAAATGCCTTCATGTTGTAGCATTGTGTGCTCTCTGCATTGTATTAAAGTGAATTGTTTTAATAAAAACATTCTAGTAAGCGTTAAGTATGTTTAGCCAGAAAATATCTCCACTCCTCTGGGTTGTTTTTCTACCCAGCTCCTCTACTGGTTGTGTGTCTTGTTACCTAGAATGCATATTCCAAGACATTTGCTTATAAGTGCAAGTTTCAGTGGGGTAGCCATGTTACTCTGTTTCAGCAAAACCAACAAGGCACCATAATTTATTTGGGCATACGCTTTCATGGGCTGAAGTGTAGTATCTCATATGGCCCTCTGTTGCATTTCAGCTTGCGTGTCCATATTACCACTTCAAGAAAAGTTAGAAAAAGTTATCTAATCTAAGCCTGCCTTTATCCTAATTTCATCTTTCTTTGATATTAATGTAATGCGGTGTCCCTTTCTATAGCATCCAAATGCTCATCCCAGTTTTATTGATCAGTTCAGCAATGTCTGCCAGATGACTTCATAAGGGATTCCCCTCTTCGCTTTTCCCTGATTCTTGGAATCTCTGCTTTCTGTTTTTGTTTTATTTTCTCCCTTGCTCCTATTTCTTTTTCTTCTTTATATGGGAAAGGCTTTGTCAGTGAAGCATGTCCTACAGCATGCTTTGGAGATTCATGTTTTGGGTTAGTCTTCTCTCTTCTGGTAGCTTGTTCCATAGCCAGGTTCTGTAAAGTACCATTTTATGCTGTTAATTTAATACTTTGGGACTTCCAGCTTCCAAGATGAATGATTCTAGCTGGGGATAGTTGCTCCAGTACAGCTAACATCATAAAGAGAATGCCAAAGTAATGAGTTTTCAGCAGAACAACACATACTTCAGGAAATAATCCATGAGCAATAAAGGGGCCGTTTTCTGAAGTACTCTTCGTTAATGGGGAAGTGCATCATATAATTTTAAATGTTTTATAAAACAAACAAACACTGGGACATTTTGTTGTCCATGACATTCACTTCCCAAGGCAAGGAACAGAACCCAGAAATCCTGATTCTCCCTGCCTCCTGTCCCTCCTTCCCCTCCCCCCCAATATTTTAGCACTGTATATTGAATTGTGGTTACCCATTGGTGAAATGTGGAACCATTACCCTTTACGGCTGGCCCAGCTTAAGAACAACATTTACTCCTCTAGCTCAAGTGGCAGAGATCTGTGCTGGAAAACTGAAGGTCCATGGTCCAAGTGCTGCTGGTGATGTATGTTAAGAGGGCCCGTATGGGTGTACAGAATATAATTAGTCCGTTTTAAACAGAAAAACAATTTGGTTGACATGGTGAGACAACATCTTTTTAAAAGAGGCTTTATATTAAAAATCCATGCAACATTCAATATAACACAAGAGTTCCATAGTTCAGACATTTGTCACACATTTCCATGACTTGTCACCAATGGCAGATTTGAAGATAGAGAACTATGCCCCTGTGTCATGTAGCACTAGTAGAGAAACCCAGATCCTCAAAGGTATGTAGGTGCCTAACTTCCTGATTTCAATAGGAGTTAGGTACCTAAATAGCTTGTGAGAATCCTGGGCCAAAGTGTCTGTTCCTCACACTGAATAAGGAACTTCAATGGAATAAGGAAAACAATGTTATCCCTACTTTTTTCCCCTTTTTCTGATTTTTACCATAAACCTCTAGCATGGATCCTACCAGGACCCCATTCAGCATGGCTTTTCACTAAACATTTCATCACATCCTGTATCCCCCTAAATATACTTTCTGGAGGTGATCTTTCCCAAATGCAAGATCTAAATAAATTACTGTGCTCTTGGTCGAATTTAAATATGATTTATAAAGGGAGTAAAATAACATTTGGAGCATAAGCCGCTACATAATTATGAAGAATTTGCAATTTTCCTTGTTCTTTGCAACTCTTGCTTTTTTTTTTTTTTTTTTTTTTTTTTTTTTTTTTAAGGTCTTAGGGACTACTGTATTGGCATGAAAAGATTAATTTTCTGTTGGCACAAGACAAATACTCAGATGCTGCTTTTTCTGCTATTCAAGTCAATGCTTGTTTCCTATTGCTATAATCCATAATTAAATTATACTGAAGAAAAAACTGAAAAGTTTTAAAACATACAGAAAAATGGGATTCCTGAGATTCAGGGAATTAGTGGAGTCAGCGATTCATACTTGGTAACTATCACCTCAGTTTGGTAACAGGAAGACAGAGTCTAAAGGAGAGTGGATAAATGGGGCTTTACTAAAGGTGTTTGTTACTATTTGTACACCAGCTTTTCAACAAAGACTGGAGGGAAAATATTATTCTAGTTTTACAGATGGGGAACAGAAATGAAATGATTTGCCCAACATCACACAGCAAATCAGTGGGAAAGCCAGGGACTGAGTCCAGATTTCTTGATGCCCCTTATTATGGGTGCACTCATTCCTACTAGGAAGAAATGGGAAACATTCCTGAAAAGTCCAGACAGCAAAAGAAAATTACCAGGTTCTGGTCCATTTCATTGCTGCTTCCTTTAGCATTCTGGACACCAGTGGATCAGAATCTGGTCAGTTTTTTTGTCTGAGCAACTGAAGGGAAATATAGTCCCAGGTTTTCTGCACTGCCATATTCCGCTACATCCAGCAGCCTCTGCTGCTCTTCATATTTCTGACCAGGTCAGCGATAGAGCAATGCACCAGATTTTGAGTAAACTTTTTGGGAAACTTTTTGTGCTGATTTCCTTTACATTAAAATTAAGCCACATTTTCTTCTGCATAATCAAGTTTCAAAACCATTCAGGCACGTAAATGTTCAGTTGGAAACTTTTGAAAGAGCACCCATACAACTTTGTTCAGAGTTATGAACATTTCAGAGACATGAATGGCCTCCATTTCCAAGATTTTCATAACTCTGAGGTTCTTCTGTATTATCTGTCCTGTACACTGACTGCAAAGACTGCTCAGCATCAGGTCAGTTGGCTCGAGGGTTCCCAAAGGTGTTTAAATATGACCCACGTTTTCAAATGTGGACAAGTCACCTAAGGCGAGAATGGGACAACAGGTTGGGTGGAAAGAAGAGACAGTGTTGCTGTATTTGATAGCATCAGGGGAAAGAAGAAAATTTTTTGGAGGCAAGAAGAGGAAAAGAATGATGCTTTTTTCCATATCTGACTAAAGTTGATTGGAATAATGGACATTAAGAGCCCATATCAAGAGCTGCACAGATGAAGCGGTTTGCTGTGCACAGAGAGAAGTGTTATTGGTCCTAGAAAACTTCAGGCCCTAGGCTACATATTCTTCAATGCAATCTAATTAACCATAGAGAAATCTAACAACAGGGATACACCATCACACCAAGTTCTGGAGACTGTGCTCTATGCGAAAGGACAATTTTCTTGCTTCCTTAGCAATTGATAGCGGGAGAGACTACTTTGGGGCAGGTGTATTTGTTCATTAATAACATATTTAAAAGGGATGCTGCAAATTGCCTCTCCCCCCAGTTCTGACTTGCATGTGAATTAGTATAACCTGCCAGCTTCTGGTTTTTTTTAATGCACCTATTATCTTGCCAAGAATAAATTGCTGCCACGTTCACTGAAATACCGCAATGATGGGATGTGCCCTGCCTACCAGAATGCTCCCTAGCGTTTTGTAGCGGTGAGCACTTACTACATACAAAGGAGAAACAATTAGTAGCATGCTCAGGAGTTTGCTAGCACACAGATGGGCCCCATACTCATACATATGTAGCACTGGTGTCCAATAGCAATGCACAGATGGAGAAATAAATGAACCTCTCTGCTATTTATTCCACTTCCATTTTTTACACCTGCTAAAGTAAAAGATTTTGCCAAATGGTAAAGGACTAGGTACGAAGGAAATGGAGTTTTATTCACATGTTTGTAAGATAAATTAATATAAAATATGATTTTCAAATATAGTAGCTAGCTAGCTAGTGCCTCCAATGTATCAATCCCTTTCACATCATGTCAGTTAAACCATAAACCCACAAGAAGCCGTAAAAGCTTTGAATACAGCAAGTGAAAATCTGTTGCCAGATTTTCCTAGTATAGACACAGTTCTAGGCTATAATCTCCCAAACTCTGACGACAGTGGGGCTACTCACATGTTTCAAAGTAAGAGTGCTTTATATTAGGTGAGCCACAGACGTGTGGTGAAATCTTGGCTCCAGTGATTTCAATGGGGTCTGAATTTTTCTCCAGATGAGGCCATTGAAGGCTTGAATATTGGTATAAAATCCAAAAGTTGCCTTTTTGAGTAGCTGTGATTGTATCAAACTGCCGGGATGCATTCAGCACACAAAATTACTTTAATAGCTCTGCAGTGTGGTCATTTTTAGCATTCACTGCAAAGGTTTTATGAATCTCATCTGCCATTCTAGGGAATAGTAAGCCTACTGTTGTTAAACTAATATCACTTCCAAAGCATTTCTAAAGGAACCTAAGGATACAAGGGATTTTAGATACTCTTTCAAAAGACTTTTTAACTCTAGGGCTGTGTCTAGACTGCATCCCTTTTTCGTAAAAGGGATGCAAATTAAACATATCGCAATTGCAAATGAAGCGGGGATTTAAATCTCCCCCGCTTCATTAGCATAAAAATGGCTGCTGCTTTTTTCCGGCTCAGAGCTTTGCGGGAAAAAAGCGCCAGTCTAGACATGGATCTTTCAGAAAATAAAGCCTTTTCCGAAAGGTCCCTTATCCCTCCATTTCCTTGGAGTCTGGGCTTGTGGAGTCATTGCTTCCAAGACTGTGCTGGATCATCTAGGGTGTGTCTACATTGCAGCCTTGGCTTGAAATAAGCTACACAATTTGAGCTATGCAAATTGCCTAGCTTATTTTGAGTTAATTTCGAAATCATTTATTTTGTAATTTGGTGCTGTCTACGCAGTGCCAAATTTTAAAATAAACAGCTATTCTGAAACATGCCTTAATCTTCTTGGAACAAGGTTTACAGGAATATCGGAATACCTTGCCCATTAGATTTCAAAATAACAGGCTTGTTTCAAAGACACAGGATAGCTATTTAGGGATACTAGAAGTATCCCAAAATAGTACTGCAGTGTAGACATACCCCTACATTGCATTGTAAACCTGGGTTTCCTTGCTAATATGCTAATTTGACTGTACTGCACTGCGCAGACCTTTTGACTTGGGCCTGCAGCTTCACTAAATCCATGTTGCAAAATGACAGGGCTTGCTTGGCTCCTAATAGCTGAAGGGTCCTAAGCCTGCATCCTGAGTGACCTGACTCAGGCTGATTTTTGGGTAGCTAGGAGATGGGCTTGGGCACAAACCCTGGGCCTTTGTATGCAGTGTAGCCATACCCTAAGGAGTTAACAGGGATACTGTCTATCTCCTCTGCTGGGGCTAATTGCTGCATTTGCAACAGCTGAAGGAATAGAAAATGCTGCAGAACAGAAGAAAGGCAGGGCTGCCACACATACTCCAGAGAGGGGACTCCTTCAACAGCCTGGAAAGTTGGACTTCAAAGGGAAGAATCAGAATGTGAGTCTGGGGAAAGTTGAAAGAAGAAGATAGAAAGCAGCTCAGGGAAACAACAAGGGATTGAGAGGAACTGATTGATATGGGGTGGGAGGGGTGTTCCCTGGGCTGGAACCCTGATGAGTGTGTGGGCCTGGTTTTCTCTACCATTCCCAGGAGAGGGGACAGTAAAGATCAGAGAAGAAATGGGTCATGGGACCATAGGCCACTAGTGCCTGTGGGGGTGTATGTGAGGGGGAGAGTGCAAGGAGGGTCACCCAGGGGAACAAGGAGGGGGCATAAGGGAGCATCCCATTTAGCAATTAAAATTTTGGTAGGGGGGCAGGGAGCAGTGCACCTCCCGAGTGCTATTGCAAGTTGCCTATGCATAGGATTCTCAAATCTTAATTAGGATTACTGTTCTCAGGAGGCAGAAAACCAGGTACAAAACTGAATGATTGTTGGTGGGAAACTGAGTCAGACTTGTTGCAGCACTGCACATGGCTGAGAGAGGGTGGCATGACCACCCTGGTCATTCGTATTCAGCTCTGAAAAGTGACTAGAAAAATGGCACTTGCACTAGATTCTGCCCCTCTCTGCTTTCCAGTCATATCTGCTTATTTTACTGACAATTAGCAGGGTTTTTTTCTGTTTTTACCACTCTGATGGAGACGGCATAAATGTGTAGACAGATAAACCTGCAGAGCAACTTCTGCTAAGAGAATGATCTAGATTTTTGTGTAACCACAAGAGAATTGTTGACTCAACTCCAAATATTACACCTGTGCAAGCCCACAGATGGTGTGGTGTTATGCAGGTGTCATGGGGAGGAGGGGCAGAATTTCAAGACAATGGAAATGTGTGGGTGTCACCAAGTGGGAAAACTTGGCTTCCAGGTCTTTTACCACTGGTGAGATGTGCCATTAGAAAAGAGTTCAGCTTGTTTCTAAATTGGCTTATTGATTTAGTGGGTTTGTGGTGGTAGCAGGGTGGTGTGAGACATTGTAACAAGCCTACTCAGTCACTGCAGTCTACAAATCTGATACTGTTACCCTAGGCTTGAATAAAGACATTAACTGGTTAAAGAAATGTCAGTCTGAGGTTCCCAATCAAAATCCACTGAAGTCAATGGGAACCTTTCCATTCATAGCAGAGGTTTTTTGAATAGGCCCTGAAGCCCAAGTCCTGTAAAGTCCTTCATATAGGGCAGAAGATCCACCAACATGGAACTCACTGCAGGATCAGATCCTCAAGACCCTCTGAGTGTGTGTGTTAAACACTAGGCTGGGATGATAAGAGTAACAGAAAAGAACAAGTAGTTCCATAAATGAGCTATGTGCACGGCTTGATGGCTTTGTATTACTGTAATGTAAAATAAAATACATACAAGATTAAATACCAGAACAGCCCATTCCCAGCAATTTTCACAGAATTTTGGACTCTGCTGGGTTAATTCTGTAGTCCTTAACTCCTATTGAATCAAAATACAAGACTGAAGATTTTTGTCCTGGCACCGTTTGCTATTTTTACAGTTGTATTTCCCCACATGTTTTTATCTTTTTAGCATGATATAGTGAGACCGTTCCTGAAAGATACATGTGTTATGTCCCTTATGAACATGGTCAAGTACAGGCAGTCCCCGGGTTACGTACAAGATAGGGACTGTAGGTTTGTTCTTAAGTTGAATCTGTATGTAAGTCGGAACTGGCGTCCAGATTCAGACACTGCTGAAACTGACCGCCAGTTCTGACTTATATACAGAATCAACTTAAGAACCCCAGGCGTCCCCAAGTCAGCTGCTGCTGAAACTGATCAGCAGCTGATTCCAGGAAGCCCAGGGCAGAGCAACTCTGCCTGGGGCTTCCTGTAGTCAGCGCTGGTCAGTTTCAGCAGAACCTGACTTGGGGACGCCTGGGGCAGAGCAGCTGGGGTGCTGCTGGGTTGGTCCAGTAGCGCGGCCGCTCCTCGGTGCTACTGGACCAACCCAGCAGCACCCCATCTGCTCTGCCCCAGGCGTCCTGATTCAGCCGCTGCTGAAACTGACCAGCAGCGGCTGAATCAGGACCTGGGGCAGAGCAGCTGGGGTGCTGCCGGGTTGGTCCAGTAGCGCCCACGGGCGCTGCAGGACCAATCGGCAGCGCCCCAGCTGCTCTGCCCCAGAGTCCAAAACAAAAGCCTCGTCTGCTGGGGGGGGGGGAGCACACTAGCTGCGCCCCCCCCCCCAGCAGACCAGGGACACGGGGAGCAGAGCCGCAGCGGCAGCGGGGTGCCGCGCCTCTGAGGCTTTGCTCTCGCAAAGCCTCAGAGGCGCGGGACCCCCCGCGGCTGCGGCTTCAGTCAGGGTGCCTGTGGTCTGCTGGGGACCGTCCCCAGCAGACCACAGGCACCCGGACTGAAGCCGCAGCCGCGGGGGGTCCCGCGCCTCTGAGGCTTTGCCAGAGCAAAGCCTCAGAGGCGCGGGGAACCGCCGCTGCTGCCGCCGCTCCAGTCTGGATGCCTGTGGTCTGCTGGGGACGGTCCCCAGCAGACCACAGGCACCCGGACTGAAGCCGCAGCCACGGGGGGGTCCCGCGCCTCTGAGGCTTTGCCAGAGCAAAGCCTCAGAGGCGCGGGGAACCGCCGCTGCTGCCGCTTTGACTGAAGCGGCAGCAGCGGCGGTTCCCCGCGCCTCTGAGGCTTTGCTCTGGCAAAGCCTCAGAGGCGCGGGACCCCCCCGCGGCTGTGGCTTCAGTCCGGGTGCCTGTGGTCTGCTGGGGACCGTCCCCAGCAGACCACAGGCACCGGGTCTCATGCGGCAGCAGCGGGGGTTCCCGCGCTTCTGAGGCTTTGCTCTGGCAAAGCCTCAGAAGCGCAGGAACCCGCCTGCTGCTGCCGCTTGGGTCCCGGTGCCTGTGGTCTGCTGGGGACGGTACCCAGCAGACCACAGGCACCGGCACCCAAGTGGCAGCAGCAGCGGTTCCCGCGCTTCCGAGGCTTTGCTCTGGCAAAGCCTCAGAAGCGCGGGAACCCGCCTGGTGCCCCTGGTCTGCTGGAGACGGTCTCCAGCAGACCAGGGGCACCGGAGCAGCTTACGAACGGGGCTTTCTCGCCCCGACTTCCGGGGCGAGAAAGCTCCGTTCGTAAGTGCGGATCCGACATAAGTCGGATCCGCGTAAGTCGGGGACTGCCTGTAGTTAATTTTTCGTGCATTTTATTTGCACCATAAAGTAGGTGTCAATCTGAGGGTAGACTCCATTTCTTCTATTTCCTGTTGAATGCCATTCATCTCCATGCTTATATTTTTAACCCCTTTATAAAAATAGTTTACAAACCAAATAAATATTCTGAAAGAACTGTGTGCACTCTCTTGTCAGTAGAGGGGTCCCATTGACTGGCATTGCAATAAGCTAATGCAAATGCCCTATGACATCTGCAAAGGGATTTCATGCTGGAGTCCTTGAATTGGCAATTCCTATCTCTAAATCAAAATGAGTAAAACTTTGATAAAATCTCATAAACATGTATAAAATAAAGAAATATCTGAGTATTGTACAAACTCTATTTCATGTATACAGCAGTATTTGGATGAGTTATGCAGTATAAATATTTTCTCATTTATAGTACAACAGGTTGCCTTTTTATCGTTCGTGCTTATTTCCCTGAACTTCCCTGTCTGTATGTATTCATTTGTGGTTTTTTGTCTTATACTTAGATTATAAGCACTTTGGGCCAGGGACTTTTTGGACTAGCACAATGGCATCTGGGTTATGACTGGAGCTCTGAGGTGCCACTACACCTCAAATAATAAATCCTGACTGTTAAGCTTTGGGCTGTAATTTTGTAATTGGATATATCAAATCTTGAATAATTAACTTTATTGTTATATTACAATAATTTGTTGTGTTATTGATTACCATGAGGCTTGTGTGTATTTCTGGTATATTTAATTTTGGATGGTAGGGCCTTGATACTGTTTCCACTGAAGCCAATGTGGTTTTTTTTGGGGGGGTGGTCCTGCAATTTTATTAAATAGGTGAGGATCAGCACTACATTTTGTAATAATTTGGCTTAGTGTAATTAAGATGTTTTAAATGGTTTGGGCACCTCATTGTTGATTCAGATGCTGCTACTGTTGCATTGTTAATGCTTCCTCCTTGTTGCCTATCTTCTCATATAATGGAGAAGATTTAAATGTAATGGGGCAAGATTGGTCTGGAAATGGGAATAAAGCCATGTTTGCTCTTGAATTACAACCTCACATGTAGCTGCACCAGGGCATCATGTCTCAAGTTTCATTTGGTGTGGCTACACCCTTGGGTAAGATCCCAGGGTTGACAAAGTTTAAGAGTCAGCAGAGCTAGGGTGAAATCCTGGACACACTGAAGTCAATGGGAGCTTTGTCTTTGACTTCAGTGGAGCCAGAATTTCACCCCTGATTTGTCTGCCCAGTTAAACCATTGAATCACGGAGTTTGATCTCAGTTGCTAATAAAAAAAGACCATTGTTTGTCTTTTATCTACATTTGCAGCTGAACCACATTTAGTACCCGTACAACTGCACCCATTGCTGATACAGTTGTCACAAATAGTCCAGTTGCATAATATATTCCAGGCCCATGTGGGCGCTTCTATAGAGCATTGAGCCTCCAGCGTGGGTTGGCAGGCTCAGGCTCATGCGACTGCATTACAAATAGCTGTGTACATGTTATAATTGCCTTCCTTAGGCCACAGAGCCTGAGCTCCAAACTGAACCCCAACTTCACAACAATGTCTATCCAGCTATTTTTAGCATTATAGCTCCAGACCCACTAATCCAAGTCTGTCAATCTGACCTGGGAGGCTCCCTGTCAGGGGCTCAGTAGATACTGACACTAAAAAATAGGAGGAAGGGTATTTCATTTCTTTTGTAAAGCACTTGCATAAATCTCCATACATCTCAGAGCACAAGATTGTATTGTCCTTACAAAAAGAACACTTACACTTCAGAATTTATACTAAAAAGGAAAACTCGTGTGTGTTTGTGTTTAATTCCAGCATCTTTTCAATTTGTTTGACATGCGACAATCATTTCAAAATATTACCCTAAAAACTGGCAGAAATTCACACAGAGGCACAAAACGAAACTCACTCCGCACTTCAATGGATAAAAACCTCAGGAGCCAAGAGTGTTCTCAGGTAAATTTCAGCATTTATTGCAACATTTGCTTCCCTGCTCCAATTGTCCTGAAACTACTCAATAATACCCTGTCACCGCCCTAAATTCTGTGGTAAATTGTATTTGCCAACCAAATAACTCCCAGTTTATCCTTATGGCTTAGTGATTGTTCCACTTCCTTGAACTATTAACTCTGCATTTATGCTATTAACCCTCTTAAAGCCCCATTTTTACACCAGTAAAGTCAATGGGATTTTTTCCATTGACTTCAAAGACGGTTGGGTTGAGTCTTTAGTTTAAAAAACCTGAACAAGTTTAGAAGAAAACAGGAAAGGTAAAAGAAAATTTACATTAGATGTAATTTTAAAACAATATTATACTCAGATAAAATATCTTTGTGAACACTGAAATGTACTTGAAAACCATTTTTAGTTTCCTCTCTTTTATCATTCACTAAAGCTTCCATGGTATAAAGTCCCCATTCCACAGAAATTATACCTAAAGCACATAATCAAGAATAAAGAGATCTGAGCTCTTTTCTCAATCTGTCATAGATTCCTGCCTATATAGCCGATTTTACTGCCCTTTCCCTTGAGTACAATGAGAATCGAACTACTTTCCTATGTCACAAGGATGCTGTGAAGCATAATTCACAGATATTTGTGAAAGTACTGTATTTTTGGGGAGACTAGAAAGATGAAAAACATTGTTCAACATGAAAAGTATTGAGCAGGTATTTAAAAGTTCCTTAGAATTTGAGTGTGTGTGTACACTCATGGAATTGTTCAAGATTTAATTACTAGTATACTAGAGTTTTCATTTTAAAAGGACTGATTGGAATAGTCGTATGGTTAGTAAATGTAATTCTTGTGTAACTGGATCTTTCCTCTTTGGCTGTGCATGACTTCTGTGATATCTTGGAGAGAACAGTGAAGATGTGTGAAAACTCCTGAATAAAAGGTTTGAAAAGGGGAGAAAAATGTCAAAACTGAATTTTGGTGATTACAGTTATAACTTGTACTATGATTACCCTTGAAGAAAGACGTGGAGATAGGGTTCAAAAAGGAGACTTGTAAAATATTTTTAGCTGAACAGATTTTTTGCAGAGAGTGAATAAAGTCATTATGTCTCACATGGTAACTTCAAATTTTGGTTCCTATAGTGACATTTATTGGAATTGCTTTTTTTTAATTAGATTTAAAAGGTATTTTAGATGCTGATGATTGTAGCAGTAAAGAAAAATGTTTTCAGTGATAGCCGTTGGAGATGCAGAGCTATTTTATATATTATACTGCATACATCTGAGATGGGAAGATCCAGCTTAGAGGGCATATCAGAGAGTCTTGCTAGGAACAGTATGTGCATTATCTTGTCTCTAGCATCTGTTTGGTTTTGTTGGGAGCATGTATCAGCATTCACAGGAACCCTATCAGCTTGAAAATATAAACCAAACATAATCGATGCAGTGCTTGAATATGTAGAGAGACCCTATGGATGCGCAAATATTGCCTATAGTAACTTGTCCAAGGCCTCATGGGGAACTAGTGTCCGCACTGGGATTGGTCCATTGCTAAATCCACTAGGCCGGAGTGGGCAATAATTTTTAATAGGGGGCCACTCCAAGATTCTGATAAGTGGTCAAGGGCCGCACTTTTCTATGGAGGGCATTTGGGGTCTGGGATGGAGGATAAGTGCAGAAGGGAGCCTGGGTTAGGAGTATGGGACGGAGGAGGGGGTGTGGGCACCTTCTATTGATATGCATTTAGCTTCAGAGACTCAAACACCCATGGAATTATTTTTCTATGAAGAAGATACAGATTCGGAGCCCCACTCAGAAATACCAGGAGACTGTCTATTAGGAGGGAGTGTGTGTGAGAGAAATCTTCTGAAAAAAGAAGTTAGTTTATTCTATCTCAGTAGATGCTCAGCACAGTAAAATGCCCCTCCAAAAGGTCCTCTGCCCTTTGAGATGTTTGTTTAAATGGCTGTCTCTCACTGGTTCTAGCCTGAGGGTTTCTGCACAGGCAATATGCAGTCTGAGCCTGAAGTCAAGCAATTTGAGCCTAATGATTAAGATCCTAAGCAATTTGGGCCTAAAAGTTCTATTAGAATCACAAGGTGTCAGCAATGTCATACAACATTTTTTTCTATAATATTTTCTGTATTTTTTCATTAAAGCCAGACAGTTCAGCATACTGCCAAATCATGAGTTCTGAATGAATACTTTGATGTGTATTATGCAGCCTCCCAAGAGTAAGAGACTGGTAATATCTGAATGATAAAATCTAAAGCACTCTTCTTGCCCAGGGGAGCTTCACAACCTCCTCATTGTTTTAATGACATTTCAAGCATGCATTTTAACACATAATACTACCCCATATTAGCAAATTCATAAAATACCTTAGGACATATATTAATGGGCCTTTGTTGGGCATTTGTTATGTGGTGAGGACACTTGTTATACCAGTTATTTCATCCATATATTCTTTCTCCTATAGCTGGAGTGGTGGCCTTTTTTTTATATGAGGCCAAATCCTGTAGCCTATTGCAGTGGTCTCCAATCTTTTTACACCCAAGATTTTTAAATGACAGACCAAGCCAAGATCTGCCCCACCCCTTTCTGGGAAGCCCTGCCCCTTTCTTGAAGCCCCACCCCTTTCTATTCTCCTCCTCCCCATCACTTGCTATCCCCAATCCTTATACTGCTGCTTTTTTTCCAATTCTTCTGTAGAAAGAGGTTTTTCCAACATTTGGCCTGTCTAGACTGGACCAAATGTCAGAAAACTCCCTTCATTTGGAAGCCCCCTTATTCCTCGTGGAAAGAGGAATATAGGGGTGACCAAAAGAGCATGTTTGCTCTTCCACTAAAAAAAAGTGGAAGAACAAACGCATCCGTGGATACAGAAGAGTTTTTCTGGGATATCTCCAGAATCCTGAAAAACTCCTGCAGTCTAGCCATACCCTCATTGGGTTGAGAGAGAATGTGTAGGCTCTGGGGTGGGAATGAGGGATTTGGTGTGGGAAGGGGTAAGAGGTGCGAGCTCTGGGAGGAAATCTGGATGCAGGAGGAGTTGGAGAAGGGGACGCTGGCTCGGGGAGGGGGCTCCAGGCCGGGCAGTGTTGGGGTACTAAGCAAGCCACAGGCTTGTGGATGTGAGGGTGCAGGAATTTGTGCTGGGGTATGTGAGGGCCTCAGGGCAGGGGGTTCCAGTGTATGATAAGCTCAGATCTAGGGTCTGGGGAAAGGGGGAGTGCTGGAGTGGCTGTGGCCAGATGGGGGCTTGGCCCCAATTGGGGAGTTTGTTGACCAGGCTTCATTTTTAAATAAAATACTGTGTCAAACACAAAAAGTTTCTGCATTGTCTTTATTTATGAGAAGGGCAGGGAACCTGTTTTGAGTCAGGGGTCACTGACCCACAGAAAAGTCAATTGGGAGCAGGGGACATGGTACTGGGGAAGGGTGCTAGTGAGTGCTGGGGCAGAGAACAGAGTGCCAGTGGGGGGCACGGACGAGGGAATAGGGTGCTGGGAGGGAAGGGGACAGGTTTCTGCAGCAGGGGAGAGGGTGCCTGTGGGGACAGAGATCTGTGGCTGAGGACAGGGGAGAGGAAATGATGCCAGGAGGACAGGTTTCTGCAGCAGGGGCAGGGAGCCAGCGGGGGCCGGGTTTCTGCAGCGGGGGATGAGAACAGGTTTCTCCATTAGGGGGTAGGGGGCAGGGTGCCAGTGGGGGCTGGTTTCTGAAGCGGGGGAGCAGGGTACTGGGGGGAAGGTTTCTGCAGGGGCAGGGACAGGTTTTTGCAGCGGGAGGGTGGGGGGAAAGTTCTGTGGCTGGGGGCATGGGAGAGGGAACAGGGGGCAGGAGGGCGGGGGACAAGGTTCTCAGGCAGGGGGCAGGAACAGGGTTTGGGGGCAGGGTGCCAGTGGGGTCAGGGAGTCCCCTACACCAGCCTCAGAGGGAAGCCTCTGTTGCGTGCTCCCTCTGGTGCCAACCGCCCTCCCCCCACAGAGGAAGAAAGCCCTGTCGTGCGCCTCTGCCGGGCCGGATTCCTCCCTCCCGCGGAGCAGGGAAGCCCTCGCACGTGACCCCTCGGGGCCGACTCCCCGCTCCCGCAGAGAAGGGAAGTCCCAGTGCGCGCCTCTGGGGACTTACCTGGTAAGTTAGTGGAACGTCAGGGAGCCGGGGCAAGGAGCAGCTAGCGCATTTCCGCAACCCCCGGAAGTGATGCGCAGCTGTAGAACTTCTGTCCACCCCGTGGGAAGCTGCCACTATCTCCACTGTTGCTCGAGGTGGGTAGTGGGGCTTCTTGGGGATGGAGGGAAATGTGGGGCCCAGAACGCCTCGCGATCGACTGGTCGAGGCCTTGGGATCGACCAGTCAATCGCGATTGACTGGTTAGTGATGACGGGCCTATTGTCTTTAGAAGAGGTAAGATACACTTCCATGCAAAAGGCCGATACACATTCTAGGTACCTCTGTGCAGGGATAAATAATAGCCTGAAAAAGTCCCATAGAAATAGAAACCTATGTAATACCTTGTGTAAGTAAGAGATGCAAACCCCTTTTAGCACTAGTTCTGCTCAGATAAGAACATCATAGATGGAATTTCTGAAAGAATTCAGAGTTGGCTTAACACTGCTTTCATTTAAGTTAATTTCAAAATATTTAGTTCAAATTTCAACCTTTTTTCTTTTTAAACATTTTTTGGGAGGAGGGGCCTAAACTTAATTTTTAAAACGAAGCTGTTTTGATTCAGTAAACTGGTCTTTTTAGTTTTTAAAAAATGCTAAAACATAATATTGGTAACCCATCTGCCAGCTAGCACCAGCAGCAGCCAGGGCCAGGTTCAATATCTCGGTGTAGCTTTCAGTCCAACAGAGCTGGCTTGAGCCTGGTATTCTGGGAAATTCACACAACACCCGTGGGTGCCTCTGAGAGGCAATGCTTCCCTACTCTCAAGCACAGAGTCCGAGTGTAGAAAAGAAACCTTTAACGCAAGGGGAAGGAAGTAACATGGCATTAATTTGGGAAAACATCACAAAGTTCATAACCAAAACCCATGAGTAACAATCCCACCCCAAGCAGGTTGGGCAATTTCCTTTTACTCTCAAGTTCTTAAGTCCAGCAATTTAAATGTCCCCATCACATGCCTAACCTTTCTCTGTACCCCACTCACAATTGCTGTCCTTGGTTGGGGCAGACCCAGAGTTCAGAGGCGCATTCGCAGAGTCCACCTCCTATCCTGACTGGGGGGAGGTAAGGAGGCATCTTACAAATTCCACTGGTCACTCACCATCCACCTGCTCTCTGCCGTTACCTTTCTGGCCATTCGTCTCACCTCACTGCTGCCTCTCTCCGTTGTTGCCCTGCTGGCTGCTCATTACGCCTCTCCATTGCCTTTCTGCTGGCTGCTCATCGTGCTACTGTCACTTTGTTCACCACTCATCATACCTTCCGCAGGCTTGTGGTGGATTTGGCTTTGGGACAAACCTAGTGATTTCAGCTCTTGGACCAAAGCACAGTCCAGCCACAAGAAATTCCAGCATCTACTGGAGTAAATTTAAAATAATACAAGAGACTCCTTATGGAGTCTGTTCTGTTCTAGTGATAGAACTAGGTGGGGGAGAGAAATGGGTTGAACCAGTCTTACAGCTCATGCCTGGAGGGCAGGCAGCCTGCTGATTCAGCGTCCCACCCTCTCCATCTCATTTCAAAGAGCTTTGGCAAGGGAAATCTTGTCCATCGGAGGTTCTTTACACTTACAATCTCCTTTGAATTGAGTTAAACACAGTCTGACTTTTCTGCATTCCTACAATAACTGCAAGCATTGGTGGACAATTCCTGCATTTAGTGTTAACACAGTTTGTGACCCCACAACAGCCAAATCGGTTACAATGGGCCAAAATGCCATTGTAATAGCTGGATATCTAACACATCTAAGCAAAGCGGGGGTGAACTGTATTTACATAAACACACCCAGGATTTCTTTCACATTCCAGCTGGTTGTAATGGAAGCATTGATTCAGACCCTGCTTACTTCAGAATAATTTTGAAATTTTTATTCTTAACACTTTTTGACTCAAGAAACATATCCAAGGAGCCCTACTTTCAGTTGCAGAGTTGATAAACTGACATTTTTATTAGAATTTTTTCCAGTAATATTTTCCAATAAACTCTAATAACATTCTCCCACTTATATAATCAGTCTTCTGTTCCAGAAATTATATATTGGTTCAATGTATGCTTGCACACTAAGACAGAGAGAAATGTGAATCTGCAGTAGTAGGAAATGAAGTACAATGACCTATAAATGCAGAAGAGTGTAAAAATTTGGCTGAAATTGTAATTGTTTTAAAGTAATTGCCTAAATATTAAAGTACTCAGAAATTTCAATACATTGCTTCCCAGTCAATCAGCCCATCTATTCCTTATATGTCATTATCTTTCATTACAGTTACTGTGGGGTTGGTTCAAGTTTAATGTCAATAGTTGTATCTCCTTTTGCTATGATCCTGGCAAGATGAGTCATTATGTTTATGACATCACTGTAAGAATCATCCAGGTGTCCAGAAAGTAATAATTTATTGTTCTCTTCCCTTTAAGTCAATGCTGAACCAATCTGCCTGTATAATACTAGGAGTGCTGGGGAGATGCTGTCAGATGAGGTTTAAAATTGAAGTCACCTATACTTGTGGTCATTAAACCCTCTGGGTATGTCTACACTACATGCCTCTGTCGGCAGAGGCATGTAGATTTGTTTGTTCAGCAAAGGCAAATGAAGCCGCGATTTAAATGATCGCGGCTTCATTTACATTTACATGGCTGCCGCGCTGAGCCGACAAACAGCTGATCAGCTGTTTGTCGGCTCGCCGCTAGTCTGGACGTTCCCCCTGTCGACATCAAAGCCCTTTGTCGGCAGCCCCGGTAAACCTCATTCCACGAGGAATAACGGGGCTGCCGACAAAGGGCTTTGATGTCGACAGGGGGAACATCCAGACTAGCGGCGAGCCGACAAACAGCTGATCAGCTGTTTGTCGGCTCAGCGCGGCAGCCATGTAAATGTAAATGAAGCCGCGATCATTTAAATCGTGGCTTCATTTGCCTTTGCTGATCTGTCTAATCTACATGCCTCTGCCGACAGAGGCATGTAGTCTAGACACAGCCTCTATGTTCCTTAAACTGCTAATCTAACAGCCACAACAGGAATCTAGCTCAAGTAAATATGTTCTGTCTATTTAACCCCCCCAACTTCAATGCAGCTTCAATTCCCAGATTTTCCCGCAGTTTTGTTTGAATATGACATTCTTTATTTACTGTCTCAAATTGTCATCTTGCACTGTTTAAATCCGTTAGGTTCAGTTCTGTTGTTGAATAAAATGATCAACATGTATCCTTTACCCACCTCTTCATGATGGGTTCTGATGCTCAATGTATCAGTGTTTGTAAAATGCTTTGAGATTTTGGATGAAAGGTGTTACAGAAATGAAAAGTGATGATTATTTTTTTAGGATTTGTTGTCAGTGCAGAAAATATACATTTAAATGGAGTCTGCGGCAAAATGTAAAGTTATAGTGCTACAGTATTTTTCTTCTCTCGTGATGATATAAAAACTGATCACTATGGACTACATTCACATTATGCTGATTTATGCTGAGAATCTGGTGCTATATTTATGAGAAAAGAAAAATAGTTTAATTAGAAATCCTACGTTAGTTAAATTAAGAAGTAGGAAATGTATCGCTGATCTCCTTTTTGAGGAGTCCATGACTGTCACCTAGCAAGACAAATACAAATGCATTCATTAAATTAAAATAAATATTCCCATGTAAACATTTTTAAAAAGCCAATAAACATCTTATACCATATTTGCAACATAAATATTTGTCATTTTGTGTTAAAGCCTGAGAGCTAAAATATAAAACTGACTCAAAAGAAAAGTAAAATTAAATATTTTCATTGTCTAAATTGAGATAAATGCCAAACAGTGTAAAAAGTAAACAATCAGCCCCACCACAAGCACCAGTCAATGAATATTTTCAAATTTTTTCTCTTAATCTAAAGCATTAGTAATTTAAAGAAGGAAGATTGCTTAAAAAAAAAAGTTTTAACCTGACAGTGTCTGGTTCTCTTAAATAAGAATCACAGTGGTGGTTGTAAAGAGGTGCTCTCACATAGCCCTGAGAATATAAATATCACAATCCATAGGTTGGCTGGTAATTAATTTTCAAAGTATAGGTAATGGAGGTGGCAAAATGCACTTTATTAAACTATACAATGAGGAGGACACATGCTGTGTACTCTTTAAGGCCGCAGATGTCTCTGAATGTGGGAAAACCTATGCGGGAAGTAAAGAAGCATGTGCAAGTACCTACTCTGCACCCCCTCATTGCACATTATCATGCTCCTTGCAAACCAGCATGGAGGGTTGGTTCAGGATCTGTGCTGTGGGTCCCCAACACCAAACACTCTTCCCCTCATGGCAGAGAACTGGTTACAGAAGCAGCATAGTAGTAGTTGCCTGGTAGCACTCCACATCCCCCCCCCCATCCTTAATATTGAATGAGCAGCCTGATCCACTGCAATGGGAATCTTTCCATTGGTTTCAATAAGTAATAGATATGGAACTAAAACTGTTTAGTTGTTGTTAGTGTAAGCAGGCTCTCGGGAGAGCTCCTGGGTGTGTCCTATGTAAATACAGTTTTCTCCTGTTTTGCTGAGGCTATATCTATATTTACCCACAGATCGATGCTCTGGAGATCCATTTTCTGGCATTTGTTTTAGTGGGTCTAGTAAAGACCCTTAAAGCAAACACCAAGGGCACCCCCACTGGCGCTGGTACTTCTCCTCGAGTGGAGTAAGAGAAGTCACTGGGAGTGTTTCTCCCTATCAACCTCCCACTGTGGGAGGTTCGAATCAAGGTACATCGACGCCAGCTATGCAATTAACAGAGCTGTAGCTGTATGTCTTGATTCAAACTTATCCCCTAGTATGGACCTGGCCTTAGATTTGTTAGATATTGAGCAGATGGAATGGTATTTTGCTCATTGTAATCAATGTAATTTATTACCAAACACTAGTGATGTTTGTATTATTTTAGCTATCCTTATATTTGTTTACCAGAGTTTACAATTTTGGGGGAATACAGAAAAATAGGACAGTGCTAAATTGTTCCAAATGAAAGGACTCACATATAGTGGAAAGAATCTTGCAAATGCAGGGGCTGGACTTTCAGAGGTCTGTGAAGAAAAGGGATGAGGGAAGGTTATTCTGGTTATGAGGCTATATTGCTTCCCCTACCCACACTGGTTTAATCTATTCCCCTTCAAAGAACAGCACTAAATAGGCATCATTAGATGCCTCTTTTCTTATGTTAATTGGGTTGGGGTTGTTTCTTCTGCCCTGCTTGCTAAGAGTTGAAATCACTGGGAGCTGAAATCATTTGAAACTGGTGGGCAGAAGTCACAGCAAAGAAGTGGATGGCAGCAGATAGTGACTGACAGCAGAGCGTGCTGGAGAGATGTGATGAGCAGCCAGCAGAGCAATGGCAGTGAGCAGTGAACAGGTGGCTAGTGAGTGACCAGCAGAGCAAGATGCCTCTTTATCTCCTCCCACTCAGGATGGGAGGTGAACTCTGCAGATGCACCTCTGAATTCTGGGTCTGCTCTGACCAAGGGTAGTGACCATGAGTGGAGTGAAGAGAAGGGATGGGCATGTGATGGGGACATTTAGATTGCTGAATTTAAGAACCCAAGAGGAAAAGGACATTACCTAATCTACTTGGGGTGAGACTTTTACTCAGAGTTTTGGTTATGAAATCTGTTTGTGGTGTTTTCTTAAACTAATGCCACGTCACTACTTTTCCTTTTATTAAAAGTTTCTCTTCTATGCTCAGACTCTGTGCTTGCAAGTGGGAAGTGTTGCCTCTCAGAGGTGCCCGAGGTAGTGTGTGAATTTCCCAGATTACTGGGGTGGTGCTTGAGCCAGTTTTACATTGGATGGATGGAGAGAAACCACCCAGCTCAGTGGTCACCAACCAGTAGATTGGGATTCACTGTAGATCCTGGTGCCTCTTGAAAGGTGATCTTGACTGGTGGAGCAGGGGTAGGCAATCATTTTTGGCCACGGGCCACTTAATTTTTTTGAAGTGCCCCCGGGCTGCCTGGAAGGGGTGGGGACCTAAACTGGAAGGTGGGGACAGGATGCTTCTGGGCTACCCCACCCCCAGACCATGATTGGTCTGGGGGTGGGCGCGCTCCTTTGCCCCCCCCACCTTCCTACTAGGCACCCACTGTGCCCTGTGAGGAGCCAATCAGGCCCTGGGGTTGGGGAAGTGCTCAAGGCTTCCTCCCACCCTACGAGGAGCACATGGCCCTCACAGGGCTAGGGC
The DNA here is from genome assembly GCF_049634645.1 of Pelodiscus sinensis. Classification (NCBI taxonomy): domain Eukaryota; kingdom Metazoa; phylum Chordata; order Testudines; family Trionychidae; genus Pelodiscus; species Pelodiscus sinensis. The sequence goes on from NC_134712.1 coordinate 167,691,882, forward strand.
AGGACAAAGGAAGTTTTGCACAGCTGCCCTGCCCCCAGGCCCTGATTAGCCTAGGGGCCGGGAGGAGCACCCGAAGCCTCTTCCCGCCCCATCCCCGCCCTGCGAGGAACACGCGGCACTTCAAAGTGCTACGTGCTCCTCGCAGGGTGGGAGGAGGCTTTGGGAATTCCCCCAGGCCAATCAGGGCTTGCGGGTGGGGGAGCTGCACGAAGCTTTCTTCACCCTGCCCCCACCCTGTGTGAGTGTGTGGCACTTTGACGTGCCATGTGCTCCTTGTAGGGCAGGGAGGGGGAAGGGTGGAAGAAACTTTGCGCACTCCTCCCGTCCCTAGGCCAATCAGGGCTTGGGGGTGGGGGAGCGTGTGACGTCTCTTCCCCACCCCTGCCCTGCGAGGAGCACATAGCACTTTGAAGTGCAGCATGCTCCTTGCAGGGTGGGAGGAAGTTTCGCGTGCTTCCTGTCCTCAGCCCTTAATTGGCCTGAGGGTGGGAGAATGGCAGGGCCTCCGCGGGCCAGATCAGCCCACTTGGTGGGCTGAATCCAACCCACAGAGGCCCTTTGTCCCATCCCTGGTCCGGAGACTATCAAGTGCCAGCTCTTCAGCAGCCCCTTCCCTCCCCTCCCGCCCCACTTGTGTGCATTTCCTGCCCTCTGCCTTGCAGCTGCCCCAGTCCTGGAGTCTCCTTCTTGCTGTGCAGGATGGAAAAGGCAGTGGAAGGGGGCATGGATGTCAGGGATAATGAGTCCATCCCCCTTCTTCCCTCCCACTCCCCCCCGGGAGCCACTGCTGGAGATGCTGGCCACTTTCAGTAGTGGTGCAGGGCCCAGGCAGGGGTGACTGAGCTACTACCTGAGAGCTACCTGAGGTAAGTGGTGCCCAGTGGAAATCCTAAACCACAGCCTTCTTCCCTAAGTGCAGGCCAGAGCCCTTACCACACTTCCAAACCCCTCAGCCCAAGACCCCTCAGCCCGCCCCACCGTACTCCAACATTCTGCCCTAGCCTGGTGAAAGTGAATATGGAGGAGGGAGAGCAGATGCAATGGTCAGGACAGGGCATAGGGAGCTTAAGTCGCACTGCTGAATATATCCAATAAGAGTACTGAATCCTCAGCACTTCTGAAAATGAGGCCACTAGATACCATTGGGTGACTATAGATTTAGATGCCTCACTGTAGGAATCCAAGTTTGAGCATGTTGACTATAAGGTCACCCACAACTCCATGTGATATCAGTGGCTTCCAGAGTTGGCCTTACCATGAGGTGAACTGAGGCAGCTGCCTCAGATGCCAGACTGGGGGGGGGGGCGCCACTAGGACCCAGAGTGTAGAAAATTGTGTCTGCTGCTGGTGCATATGTATTCTCTCTGCTCTAGATGCACAGAGATGGTGGACTGCCATGAGAGGAGTAGAACAGGAAGAAGACCTTTCAAAGTTTTGGCCCTAGCTAGGAGACATGGGGGCATCATTTGAGCTCCCTGTTTCAGGTGCCAAAATGTTGTGGGCCGGCCCTGATGGCTTCTAAAGGAATGTTCAGCACTTCTGAAAGTTGGGTCTTATGGTTTCTTGGTCTGGGTGGCCAAAAAGTGGAAACACACCAAAATAAAAGCATCTAGGAGTCCTGTGGCACCTTATAGACTAACTGAAGTGATGGAACATAAGCTTTCGTGGGCAAAGACCCACTTCGTCAGATAAGGTGCCACAGGACTCCTCTTCGCTTTTGCAGATTCAGACTAACACGGCTACCCCTCTGATACTTGACACCAAAATAAGTGACCCTTTTAAAAGGAGAATACTTGATTTGTCTCCGTTTCTCCATCTCTAAAAGGGGGATAGTATTCAGTTGCCTTAGAAGGGTGTTGAAATACTGTTAAACAATCTCCGTAAAGTGCTTTGCTCTCATTCAGTGGAAGGTGTGATTATGAGGATGGATGGTGGTATCAGACACCACAGCGGTGGGCACCGCAGAAAATATTTTGTGTCTATACACTTCTTCCCAGCCCGCCTCTTGCGCTCTTCCTGTTGTACAAATCAGTAGCATCCCTTTAGCAAAGGTAAATAACGGCCTCCCCCCACTTTTAAATTAACCTCCAGATGCCTAATGCTGGCTTTGCCTGCTGTTTTGCCTTCCAGGATTTTGTACCATTTTCCCTCTCCAGCAAGAGCATCAGGAAGGGAGATTTTAAAGGCAGGGAAAGTGCTTGGAGCTCAGAGCCTGCTCCCTTGCAGCTCTGAGGGGGCTGTGGGATCTCTCGCTGTATCTTTAAGATCCCCTCCTCCACCGTGTCCCTCCAGCCCCTCCCTGCCTCCCCCATCTCCTGCTCTCCTGCGCGCTCTGTCTCCGCCGCTGGGCTCTGCCTGACTCTGCTCCTCGCCAGGCTCCCTGGACCCGCAGCCATGGCCGACATGAAAACAGGCGTCTTCGCCAAAAATGTCCAGAAACGGCTGAACAGGGCTCAGGAGAAGGTCAGCGGAGGGCAGGCGGGAGACCGGGGCGTGGGGCGCCCGGAGGCGGGAGACTGAGGGGGGACAGGTGCGCCCGGAGCGCTGCCACTGACATGGGGAGGATGGAGAGCGCGCGGGGAGGCCGCCTCCCGGGCTGGGTGCGGAGGGGAAGCAGCGGCCGCTGCTGCAGGGGGCCGCGAGGGAGCATCTCGGGCTGGGGGAAGAGGAGGGAGCTGGGAAATGCAGCGAGCTGCAGGGCAGGGCTGCAGAAGCAATGGCACCGGGGGACACGCGCTGCTGCCTCCCCCCTCCCCTTCTCCCAGCCCTGACAGCTCAAGAACCGCAGGGTTCATTCATGCATAGGGTGGCCATCCTGGTATTAGGGCCTTTGTTTTACACATGCAGCTACCCCCCTCCCCCCCCCCCCCCCCCCGCCCACCGGGCCCAACAGTGTCTCCATCCCCTTTTGGTCACCCTGTATGCCCCGTCGCCCCTGCCGGGCACCAAAGGTCAATCCCTGAGCCCTCGTGTGCGCGTAACCTTCACCTTTTGCTGGGGATGGGAGGCTGGATCGTGCCTCTCTCTGGGATCACACTGAGGGGAGCAGCTGGAATTGTGCACTTTGCTGGGGGTGGGCTCGAGGGGGAGGGGAATAAAATGTCTCTTTAAACCCTCTCAGGGCAAGAGAGGAAAGAACCAATTTTCGTTCATTTTAAAATAGTTTGCCAAATAGTCATAGGCAAACAAGATCCCTGGACAGTTGCTGAAAATCTAAGGGGCTGCCTTGTCTTGAAAGGTCTGTGTGGCCTGCTTGGAACAATATTGGGTGCCCTTCCACAGAAGGTCAGGAGGGAACCGTAAACCCTAATCAATGTGCACACTACAGTGTTTCCAGGAAAGCAGAAAGTCAGTAATTACAAATATTGTGAATCGCTTTGGTTTTGATGTATACTTGTTCAATTAGCCTTTCTCTGGGGTATAATGACAGAAGGAACATGTAAATGCGTCTTTATTCATTATGGAATGTAAATGAACAATTATCATTTTAATTTGCAATGCCTGTATAACAAACACTTTCAATAACTACCGAGTAACACAGTGTATTCTTGCCTTAAAGACAGGAAAGCTACTGTTGTCAGTTATATAATATAAAACTGTCCCATTTATTCTTCATCTTGACTGAAATACTCTTAGACTATTGTGCAGATCAATCAGCCTTAGGTTTCTCAGAATAAATATTGTGTGACTAAAGTGGATTTATTTTGGTTTACCCTACTGTTCCCTTCCCCTCACACATTGACTATTCCAGGGTTTTATCTGATTGGAAAATTATTGCTTTGGCATGTAGAGAACACACCTGGCGTAGATCCTCACTGCATTTTATCTGCGGTGGCTCCATCAAAGGCAGTAGAGCTACATTGTTTTAGATCAAGCGAGAGTCTGGTCCACGTGTTTTGTAATTAGAGACAAAATATCAAGAGAATTTTAGGCCAAACGGTAGCACTGAAGAATGCAGCACAGTGGCAGGAATACATCCGTTGCCTTGACCTGCTCACAGAAATAAAGGCTGGGCTGTCTCTTCTCCCCACCTCCACAAATGCACACTTCCAGTACTCTAAGAGGATTGTATTTCCTTTAATATCCTCCCAAGCTCCTCTTAAACTAAAGTGCTTCTCCTTACACCTAGTTCATTTGTCAGCTAAGCCTTTCTGTGACAGAGGTAGTTCTAGCTACCTTCTACCTTGCTGGTGTCAGTAATCCACAGTGACCACAGCACAGACTTCTTTAAGGGCTTGTGTCAGATTTTCCATTAGTAATTGCTTGGAGTTGGGTTTCTCATTTTAAAAAAAGTTAGCCATGATGACACTAAAAACTCACAAAGCTGCTCGTATTTCAGTTGTTACATTTTTTTCTGATTAAAGAAAAATCCTTTAAGTTAACAGGGAATTTGCGAGAGTCAGTATTGCAGGATATCCTTATTAAGCCTTATTAATTGAACCCAGTGGCTATAAATGTGCCACATAAATTGTTCCAGCTTTATATTTTTTGCAGCTCTGGAAATATAGATACAGCCTTTGAATTCGAGCAGAAATTTTTTTGTGCATGAATGTATCGATGGAGAAAATGCATGTTGTCATGGTGCAATATAATGATTTTATCAGCATAAGTTAGTGATAGCCATATTCCACATTAGTGACAAAGTCATCCCAGCTGAATGCCAATAAAATCTCTAAGCCACACTATCGTGAATTCTGCATTTGCACACATTTTACATAAGTGCTCTAGGGAGTTTTAAAAAATTATTTTACTGATGCTGTTTTTCATAGCTCTCTACCAATATTTCAGCTGCCTTTGTATCCTGTACTGTATTCAACTCTACAGAGCTGCAAAATGTATCATAGATAGAATATAGAAAGCTCCCACATAAATAATGTCATCATTTTAGGACCTACCATCTGAGGTTGTCACGTGCTAAAAACAGTTCTGTATCCTGTTAGAACTTTCCTCTGTCAAATGACATAATGTTCTTGTATATCTATTTCTGATTGGTCCCCAAATATTCGGCTTTAAACCAGTCACTAGTCTAGTAGTGAATATTGACCATCCTGCAATTTGGCATAATGTTAAAAATAGAGAAGGCAACTGAAATTATTCAGAGGTTTTGATCAGAGTTCCATGAAAAAAATCTATTTCTTGATTCTGTATATTGGATGGATATCACCGTCATGTAGGCTTGATCCAGTAATGAATGAAAGTTAATTATTTTAAGTGCTTTGCTGATACAGGGGCATATAGTGTGTGTGTGTGTGTGTGTGTGTGTGTGTGTGTGTGTGTGTGTGTGTGTGATGTCAATACTAACATATAGTTTTGCTTTAGAGGAAGTACATGTTATCAATGGGTCTGGTGAGAACATAAAGTTCAAGAGTGCAGCTGAAGTAGATTATGATGTTGCCAGACAGAGATCTGTCTCTGCTGCTCTGTTCAAGGTTTGCATATAGTTTTATTGCTTGAAATACACAAATCTCTCTTATACACATTCTTTATTGTCCCTCACAAAATCTCTTCTCCTACTGTTTTGTCTTCAACATCTACTTATTTTTTCTCTGTCTCCATATATTTCTGCTGACTACTTGTTCTGCCTCAGGCTACAGGGATCTCATCTTAACTGCTATTTCCCACTCTCCAGACTTTTCTCTCCACTACCAGTTAGCTCTAGATTGCCATAATGGTTATATGAGTTAAAATCTTCAACATTTTTTTGCTAATATTTTAAAAGCAGAATTGAGAGTGCTAAAAACTCCACCTGCAGCTTTTTTCTTTTTTTTTTAGTTTTTTTAAATAAAAAAATGGGTTGGAGTTGCAAAAACTAACAAATATTTATACATTATATGTAGGTGTTTCACTGGTGTTTTATCAGGCATTTTAAATGGTTGAAAGTTTTGATTTCATAAGTTCAGTGTGATTGTGTGATTTATTCATTGAACAACACACACACAGACTTTAGTGTGCAATCTGACATAAAGGAGCAATATATTAGAAACAAATGACTTTTGTTTACTCAATTTATTCTTGTGATTTGCTGAAATTCTGGTGAAAGTACAAATATTTTCTGTTTTTGTTTTACTGTGGTAGTACTTGTGTCAAGGACATGAATGTTATAAGGTATTTGGTGCCATATGTCAAATCAGATCCAATAGCCAGACTGTGGAAAATTATCATTTTAATGGTAAATTATATAACTTTCAACTCCCTGTGTATATACATGTGTGAGTATGTGTTATATGTGTGTGTGGATGTATGTGTGCATGTACATGTGTATTAACTAAGTTAAAATTGGTGTGAAAATATTTTGCATTAATATAGCATGTCTTCATATTAAATAAAAGATTGATAAATTACCTATCTATATATAAAGTTTAACAGTAGCTTCCATGTAAATATATATACTACTGTACATGATTTAGCTGTCTCAATTGATTTAAAAAAATGTATCTTATGTAATTTAGTAATTTTTTTGAATGAGACCTGTAAACTAAATATCAACATCCATTTTGTATACGTTTTGTATAATGACTTGTTTCTTCAAGGATACCAAAAAGCTTTACAAACTAATCATTACACCCATTTCTAGAGTGTACTATGGCACGTGTATGACACTGCACTTTAACACGATAAAACACTTTTAAGACAGAGAAAGAGAATGAATTGGTGTCCATTTTTAAATGGTAGGGGTAACATTGGTAGAGGTAGAATGTAACTACCCAAATTTAGGTTTGACCAGGCTAATTCCCAAAGGTGTGATTTGGATTTTTTTAATAACACACACACACACACACACAATTTTGGACTGATCCTCTCTCCTTCAGTCTCTCCCCACCTCACCCCTTCACGCACTAATTTCAGTGCTATCCCTCTGTTTCTTTGCACCTCCCACCAATCTGTCCAATTCAGACCCTCCCTTTTCCTCTTGCCAGGAAATATGACCCATCCACCATCAGATCTTGTCTCTACCGTCCTCACATTGTTTAACCCCAAACCCACTGTTGTTCTCCTGAGAGTGGGATCTGATCATTTTTCCCTTCCCCACTCTCTGCCTTATTCCGCTGGACTGACAGGTACTGTGTGGACGAGGGAATCACTAGTGGGAGCAGGGAGGATGAATAAGTCTCTCCTCAGTAGCCTGTGTTGCACCCCGAAGAGGCACTGCAAATGAAACCTTGCTGTGACCGCCTGCTGCTCTGGGACTTGTCAGCTGCGATGGGCAGCAGCTGGGGCAAAGAGAATACTGGGGGGGTGGGCATGCTGGGGGCAAAGAAGATGCTTGTGCTCCTGCTCCCTGAGTGCAAGTGGGGTGGGCTTGCACAGCAAGAGAGTGCCACCGGGTGGGAGCACGGTGAGCTCCTACTCCCCCAGAAGGTCTTGCTGGTGATTAGAAGCAAGTGCTGGAGGGGCAGACAAGCTGCATGTGGGAGAAAAAAGGAAGCGTAAAGGGTGTTCCTGAGCACTCTTCCCTCTGTGGCAATGGTGGCATTCTGTCTGCTTCAGTACCCTGTAGGCAGCAAGCAGAGCAGCTCTGCCATCACCCCTGCTTCCGCTCTCACTGTGAGAGCCATAGCAGAGCCCTTCATGTGCGCTTAGAGCCTCTCTGTGTGTATCTGCTATTGCCTGAGAGTTGTATGTTTCTTTGCATCTTTTCTTCAGGCCATTGGGCACAAGCCGCATGCCCCCTTATCACTTTGATTAATAAGCATTAGACACAACAGGGACATGTACCTCCAATGCATCACTGTGCAAAATACATGTTAAGGCCCCAGTCTTCCTCTGCAGTGATGGCCATGGGGACATGGCTGTGGATCCCTGATGCTCAGCCCCACAAAGCAGTTAGAGTAGGCCACCTGCTCCTCTAACTTGTGCTGCAGGTGTAAGTAAGCAGAACTTCTGCTATTGGGAGGATCAGACACTGTGAGGCTCATTTCCACTCTGTTCCATCCTTGTTTTACTCCCGGCCTGCCTCCCCTCACATCTGCTTCTGTCAGTTTTACACTGCCAGAGAGTCCTTCCTATGTTGGTTCTGCTGGGTTAAGTAGTTTAACTTGTGCTGCCACAAAGTGTCATGGAGAATCCAGTCCTCAGCATCTGGAGGGCAGGGTTTCTTTTCCCCAGTTGGGCTGCAACATGAATGTTGTATTATAGTGAGTCTTTCCTGGTTTTGAGCACAACATAATTTGTTCCTGTCTCAGAGAATAGCTAGATAGTTGATAGTTTCTGGAGTTAGAAGCCACTGACTCACTAGGAAGGCAATACTACTCTGCCATGTTGCGTCACACGAGTCTGTCTCGACCAGCACGACTGTATGTAGAAAGCATTGGCATATTCTCACTGTCCCGAGATTCCTACTCTTCATTCATTATTCTTTTTCTTCTTTGTATTCGTGCAGCACCTAAACGCCCCATCTAAACTTGGGGCCCATGGGCTAAGCATTTTGTGAGGTCTTTGGGCATAATTCTTACTATGCATTTGCAATCAAAATAGACAAAGCAGATAAGAGGGCAGGTGCAGCAGGGCCACAGAGAGGTAGAGGGACTGGTCCTAGGTTACACACCTTGTCAGTGGAAGAGATAAATTAGAACTAGGTCTTCAGACTCACAGTCCAGTGCCCTACCAGATACCCTTGCTCTACTTTTCAGTATCTTTTGTTTATTTTTTCCTCACTTCCTTCCACTACCTCTTCTCTGGTTACTTGTGTTTTGTAACTTACTCACCTGATGTGACCTTTTGTCTTGTTCTCCCCAACTCATCAGCTTCTTCATTAGTATCCATTCCTTATTAATCTTTAGTTCTGAGTCACATTTCACACATACACCCCACCCCTGTGGAGCTATCATCAAACTTCCTTTCCTGTAACTTCAGCAGCTTTTTAACTTGTGCTTTAGAAAGAGCATTAAAAGGTCCAGTGACTCAATCATGCAATCAGGAATTAATACTTTACATGTATAGGGAGAGGGAAGTCTGTGTAAAAGTGATGCTGTCAAAACCAGCTATATTTACCATTGCTTACTACTATACTTCAAAAAGCAGCTCGTATATTTCAGGTGCTCTACACATATTTCAAATTTCCTTTCCTTTCCTTTCTGAAATTGTGAACTTTCCTAACACTGGGTCTAGATCTGTAAAATTCTGCTTCAGTAAATAAATTATTTTAATAGGGCTGTGACTAATTGCAGTTAATTCATGCAACTAACTCAAAAGATTAATTGCAATTACAAATTACCTGTGATTAATCACAGTTTGAATTGCACTGCCAAACAATAGAATACCAGTTGAAAATTATTACATATTTTGGATGTTTTCCGACATTTTCACTTAACACAGAATACAAAGTGTACAATGCTCACTTTACAGATATTTGAATTGTAAAAATGGCAAAAGAAATAGTATTTTTCCATTTACCTCATAATGCATTGTAGTATGAGCGCTTTATCATGAAAGTGCAATCTGCAAATGTAGATTGTTATATAACTTCACTCATAAACAAAATAATGTGACGCTTTAGAGCCCACAAATCTACTCATTCCTTCTTCTAATTTACCATTCACTCAAAGAAAAAAGTTTGTTTACATTTACAGGAGATAATGCTGCCTGCTTTACAGTGTCACCTGAAATTGAGAACAGGCATTCACATGGCACTTTTCTGGCAGGCACTGCAAGGTATTTACATGCCAGATATGCAAAACATTCATATGCCCATCCATGCTTTGCCCGCCATTCCAGAGGACATGCTTCCATGCTGATGACTCTCATTAAAAATAATTAAATTTGTGAGTTAACTCATTGGAAGATAGTTGTATGGCTCCTGCTCTGTGTTGTAGCCACAGTCTGCCATATATTTCATGTTATGCTATTCTTATATGATATCTCAGCATATGTTGTTCATTTTAAGAACACTTTCACTGCAGATTTGACAAAATGCGAAGAAGGTACCAGTGTGCGATTTCTAAAGATAGCTACAGCACTTGACCCAAAGTTTAAGAATCAGAAGTGCCTTCCAAAATCTGAGGGGAACGAAGAGTGGAACATGCTCCCAAAAGTCTTAAAAGCGGCATCAATAAGGAAACTGAAAACTTAAACTATTAGAAAAGAAAATCAACCTTTTGCTGGTAGCATCTGAGGCTACATCTATACTGAAAGGTTTTTGCGCAAAAACCTGCAGTGTGTCCACACTTCAAGCATGCTTTTGCGCAAGCAAATCAACAGTAAAGTGACAGAACAGAGGGCTTCTTGTGGTATAGGTAAACCTCCTTCTACGAGGCAGAACTCCTTTTTGATCTATAGCTCTTGTGCAAAAAGACATGTGAGGATGCTCCATAGGGGTTTCTTGTGCAAAAAGAGCCTATACAAAAATGCACAGAAATGGCCATCAGAGCTTTCTTGAACAAAAGCATCTATGCAGTGTGAACGCTCTCTTGTGCAAAAGCGCATCGCAAAAGCAATGCGCTTTGAGGTGTGGACGTGCTTTTGAGCAAGACGTTTTTGCACAAGAATTCTTCTGCAAAAGACTTCTTGCGCAAAAACTGCAGTATAAACGTAGCCTGAGTTAGGTGATGTAAATGAGCATGTGTTGCTTTGTGCTGTTTGAATAGTTATTAAGCAGAATCCATCATCAGCCTAGATGCATGTCCTCTGGAGTTGTGGCTAAAGCATGACAATTTTTAGCGCATTTGGCACATACATATTTTGTGATCCTGGCTAAAACAGTGCCATTCAAATGCCTGTTTCCAGTTCTAGGTGACATTGTAAAAAAGAAGTGGGCAGCATTATTTCCTGCAAATACAAATAATCTCATTTATCTGAGTTGATAAGAAGTATGACTGAGTGGATTTGTAGCCTCTAAAATTTTACATTGTTTCATTTTTGAATGCAGTCATTTTTACATATAAGTCTACATTTGTAAGTTGAACTTCATGATTAAGAGATTGCAGTGCAGTACTTGAATTACGTGAATCGAAAAATACTACAGGCAGTCCCCGAGTTACGCGGATCCGACTTATATCGGACCAGGAAGACGCGGAGCAAAGCCGCGGAGGGCTCGGGCAGCGGGACAGCCCAGGCGCGTCTGGGCTGTTCCGCTGCCGGCTTCCTTGGAGGCTTTGCAAAGTGTGAACGCAGCTGAATCAGGACGCCTGGGGCAGAGCAGCTGGAGTGCTGCTGGGTTGGTCCAGTAGTGCCGAGGAGCGGCGCTACTGGACCAACCCTGCAGCACCCCAGCTGCTCTGCCCCAGGTGTCCCCAAGTCAGCCGCTGCTGAAACTGACCAGGGGCTGACTACAGGAAGCCTGAGGCAGAGTTGCTCTGCCCCAGGCTTCCTGGAATCAGCCGCTGATCAGTTTCAGCAGTGGATGACTTGGGTACACCTGGGGCAGAGCAGCTGGGGTGCTGCCAGTTGGTCCCTGCAGCACCGAGGTGCGGTGCTGCGGGGACCTACCTGGCAGCGCCCCAGGTGCTCTTTCCCAGGCATCCAGATTCAGCTGCTGTTGAAACTGATCAGCGGCTGATTCCAAAAAGCCCAGGGCAGAGCAACTCTGCCTCAGGCTTCCTGTAGTCAGCCACTGGTCAGTTTCAGCAGTGGCTGAATCTGGAAGCCAGTTCCGATTTACATACAAATTCAACTTAAGAAGAAACCTACAGTCCCTATCTTGTACGTATCCTGGGGACTGCCTGTATTTCTTTTGTTTTTTATACTACCAGTATTTGTGAAAAAAAATACTGAGCATTGTACACTTCATATTGTGTTTTAATTGAAAGCAATATGTGTCAAGGCTGTTCCCCACTCTGGCATGATGAATGCAGAAGTGGGATCCTGCAAGAGTACTCCAAAACCTTGCCTCTACAGGCTCTGGTATAAAAACTCCACCCCTTTTCCCCCCCAATACCCAGATTATGGGGAATCGGCTGCCACCATGAAGTGCTTTTGAATCCACAGAGATGAACACTTGAAACCAACCTCAGGGTACCCCCCAAGCTCTTTTTCCCCAAAAGAGCTTGAACAAGAAGAGAGCAAAACAATCTGCAGTCTGTGGTAGCTGACCCCTCAGTTAGGCATGCAGATACACACAGACAAACCTTCCAGGACACAAAGATCAACCAATACCGGTTAATTAAAAAAAAAAGAAACAAATTTCCATTATCAAAACAAATCTATAGTTGCAAGCATAATAAAGTGGCTAGATGGGAAGGGCCACCAATTGATATAGATACTCAGGGAAAACTCCTGGGCTAAAACTTAGTTACAAAGAGAAAAAGAAAATTACAATTAACTTTTCCCTACTTACACATTAAGAAGTCTCCCTCCGTCTTGGAAGAAACTGCGCTAAATCTCAAGCACAGAAGAGAGATAGAGATGCAGCCGTGTTAGTCTGGTCTAGCTGAAATACAGGACTATGCAGCACTTTAAAGACTAACAAAATGGTTTATTAGGCGATGAGCTTTCGTGGGCCAGACCCACTTCCTCAGATCAATATGTGGAAGAAAATTGGCATGACCATATATACCAAAGTGATACAATTAAAAAAAAAAAAAGTGAACACATATAAAACTGACTAATCAGATTTAAGAACAGAGGAGGAGTGAGGGGGGAAGGTTAGTGTCTGTGAGGTAATGACATTAGGGGGTGATAATTGAGGAAGCTATCTTGTAATGGGTGAGAAGGCTGGAGGCCCCCTATTTCGAAATAAGTGTCTACACAGCGCTTATTTTGAAATAGCTATTTTGAATTTGGCTTTATGCCTCGTAGAATGAGGTTTACCAAATTCAAAATAAGCATTCTGCTATTTCAAATTTATTTCGAAATAGTGGTATGGCTGTGTAGATGCTAGGAAAGTTATTTCAAAATAAGGGCTGTTATTTTGAAATAATTTTGCTGTTTAGACATACCCTTAGTCACTAGGTGCTGGTCAGCACTCGTGCTTGACAGTATATTTGAAAATGTAGAAAACATCTATAAGATTTAAATAAATGATATTCTATTCTTGTTTAACAGCACAATTAATCATGATTAATTTTTTAATCATGTTATTAATTATGATTAAATGTTTTAATTACTTCACAGCCCTAATTTTTAAAAAATTAAAATGTCGCTAACCAACCAGAACGAACCCTTCCCTAGGCGCAAAGGGAAATGTCTGCTGAGGAAGGAGTACTGCAGAAAGGGTTCTGGGAGTTATAATGAACCACAAGCTAAATATGAGTCAACAGTATACGACAGACATAATAAGTTCTTTCACATTACAGGCAGTCCCCGGGTTACGTACAAGATACGGACTGTAGGTTTGTTCTTAAGTTGAATCTGTATGTAAGTCGGAACTGGCGTCCAGATTCAGCCTCTGCTGAAACGCCAGTTCTGACTTACATACAGATTCAATTTAAGAACCCCAGGCATCCCCAAGTCAGCTGCTGCTGAAACTGATCAGCGGCTGATTCCAGGAAGCCCAGCAGTGGCTGAATCAGGATGCCTGGGGCAGAGCAGCTGGGGTGCTGCCGGGTTGGTCCAGTAGCACCCAGAGCGGCGCTACGGGACCAACTGGCAGCGCCCCAGCTGCTGTACCACAGGCGTCCGGAGCAAAGCCGCGGAGCACGGGGACAGCGGGACAGCCCAGACGCGCCGTGGCTGTCCTGCTGCCCTCGGGCTCCGCGGCTTTACTCTGCTTTGCTCCCCGTCTCCCTGGTCTGTAGACCAGGGGGACGGGGAGCAAAGCCGCGGAACACGCGGGCAGCGGACAGCCCAGACGCGTCTGGGCTGTCCGCTGCCCGCGTGCTCCGCCGCTTTGCTTCCTCTCCCTGGTCTGCTGGAGACCAGGAAGACAGGCCCCGTTCGTAACTGCGGATCCGACATAAGTCGGATCCGCGTAATTCGGGGACTGCCTGTACTCTGTGCTGATAAGGGCGCACTTGGAATATTACGACTAGTTCTGGGCCCCACATTCCAGGAAAGATGTGGACAAATTGGAGAAAGTCCAAAGAAGAGCAACAAAAATGAATGAAGGTCTAGAAAACATAATTTATGGTGAAAGATTGAAAAACTTGTGTTTGATTAGTCTGAAGAATAGAAGACTGAGAGGGAACAAAACAGTTTTCAAGTTTATAAAGCGTTGTTACAAGGAGGAGGGTGACAAATTGTTCTCCTTAACCTCTGAGGATAGAACAAGAAGCAATGGGCTTAAATTGCAGCAAGAGAGATTTAGGTTGAACATTAAGACAAACTTTCTAACTGTCAGGGTAGCTAAGTATTGGAACAAACTATGTAGGGAGTTTCTGGAATCTCTGTCACTGGAGGTTAAGAACAGGCTAGACAAACACCTGTCAGGAATGCCCTAATTATTACTTAGTCCTGTGTTTGATTCAGGGGAATGGACTAGAGGACATGTTAAGTTTCTTTCCAGTACTTCACGTATGATTTTATGTACCTAAGGGCTTGTCTATACTACTGTGTAATGAAAAGCAAGGTGTTATGGTTAAACTTTAAACTTTGTGTGAGAAACAGTGTAGCATAGTTTAAAACCTGGCTTACAATTGTTTAATTTGCCCCTGTAAACCAGGTTTAGAAATACTCAATTATATCTTTGTTTAAAGTGATGCAGCATCTTCTGTGTGTAGATTGGGCCTAACTTTAACCATTTGGGTAATTTCACTGAAGTGAAATCCACTATTAACATGGCATTGTTTTGTTGCCGTAGAAGTGGTGGATAATTAAAAATAAACCAAAGTTTGTGTTTGTAAAAATGCAAGGAAAAGTAGATGGTCCTAAAGAGAGAGAAGAATTGAATTGCTTACACCATGTACAGTGTTTAGATATACATCAGACAGATACTTACAACAGACAGAGAACTGAGGAGTAAGGTCAAAGTTGGTGCAAAGAATGGGAAAACATCAAAGGATCATCAAGTCTGAAAAAAAGATGAAAAAAGGACTTATCTTAAAGAAATTTAACAAGTTATTCCATGGATGGTTAGGGACCTTTGTTTCCAAAGTTGTGGCTCATCTAAATGAAGAAAGAGGGAAGGCTAGGTAATCCTAAAATTTTGTTTTTAGCATGACTTGAGTGTGTCTGGGAGAGCAATATAGCCAGTGTGATTTGAAAACAAGACTGAATAATGGAAGGAATCTGAATTCCAGATATAGCATGTCTGATTATACAGAGAAGGCTGCTGCAACCACAATGAATCCATGGGTACCAGATTTGGTCATCAGAAAAGGATGACATAAGAGGAACAGATTAATTATCTGAGGAAAAGGCAGATCAAAAATCATCAAAATAGAATGGAAAGTGTTGGGTCTTATATCCAGATTTAAGTTATCTGGAAGGAAGTTGGGAACAGCAGCTGTAGTTTCAAGAGAGATAGTGTCACCACTTTGATTTCAAGAATTTAGTTTGTAAATGCCTGAAAGTGTATGCCAAATTGTATACAGTGTAGTTGTACCTATGTTGGTCCCAGGATATTCCATTCACAAGGTAGGTGAGGTAATATCTTTTATTGGATCAGCTGCTGTTGGTGAGACACAAACTTTCAAGTCACACAGAGCCTTATCTACCTTCTCTCTAATCATGCAGAGGGAATTCAGTTGAATACAGCAAAAATACTATATTTCTTCAAGGGCTTGTTCATGAGAATTCCAATCAGGTATAGGCACACTATGTGCATGAGCATCTGAAACTTTCCCCCTAGCAACTTCCATAGGGTTGGCTGTGGAGACTCCTACAGTGGTGCTGCTGTATCAGCGCATATATACCACACCTGACCCTGCCCTCTCTCAGTTCCTTGATGGCATTGGAGCATTCTAACTCTTGCCTTGGCAAGTGTCTAGTCCCTAGCTATAGCTCTTCATTGTCTTTGTTACATGTGGCAGAGTCTTCAGTGTCAGCAGAATCAGTGGGCAAGCATCCAAGAACTGTAGCCCCTCTGGGGCACTAGAGCATGCCTAGCGCCCCAGGCTTTGAATCATGCACAGTTTGTAAGTGTCCTATGCCCAATAGTGACCTGCACAACACGTGCCTTCGCTGTTTGGGGGAAAAACACTGCACTGAGAAGTGCAAAATGTGTAGAAGTTTTAAGCCCCACATCAGAAAGGACCGGGAGTACAGATTCTAGCCGCTCCTTATGGAAGTGGCACTAAAACCCTCTCAGGCCGAGAAATCAGCACCTGGAGCCAGCTTGGTCCAGAGTGCTCTGGCCTCCATGCAAGATAATGCTCCAAGACCAAGCACACTCAAAGATTCCCAGGCTTCCTATCACCAAAGACCACGGCGTTGAGACACAGATCCACCTCACTGGCACGGCGTGGCAGGAGGGAAGACAGGGTAGATCCCTTCATAAGTCTTGGCCAAGACAGGGCCAAATACGTTGCAAGTCTAGTATGAGAGGCTCAGAATGTGCCATCGACTCCAGAACCGACATCGTTGAGTCCAGAACGTGGCCTGTCACCAAGGGACATAAGTCCAGTGCAGGTCCTGAACTCCCCCTTGACGCCCAACACCTATGAGGTGGCCCAAGACCTCATAGAGGCAAACTCAGTAGATATTTCAAGGGCAGGGAAACTGAATCAGTGTCTTAATCCTAATAGTGATTCCAAGTTTGAAGCACACTCGCAGATTACAGTGTGGGAGATTTTAATGACCCTGGTACAGCATGAACAGTGACACTGCAAGTGAAAAATCACTGTTGCACACTGCAGAACTGGGCTGTTTGGTAAGGTTTATCTAGAGTAATAGTGAAGTAGAAAGGCTCATGGTCAGAGGGTGCTATGAGGGCTTTGTTGATGCTATAATTATTGTGATTACTGTGAAAATTTTGAATTTATTGTATGTGGGAAAATATAGGATGAATATTAACCTGGCAAAACACATTTAAGCATTTTAAAAGGGATATTATTCTAGTTTCTTAAATCCCCTTGAAATTTGGGATACCATAAGGATCACAAATATGCATTTTTTGGGGGAACTAATACTCTTACTGTTTAATTTCCTAGGTAACACAAGTGACCAGACTGGCACCTGTTTGCTAATGCCTGTCATTAGTCCTGTCCTGAAAACATTGACTCTGGGGGTCTGATTGTTACCAATGGTAGTCATCTCAGTGAGGTGATGCAGCTTGCTCCTGATAGCAAACACTAAACCCAGAAGGAAGTGTGTGCCAGATGGAGGTCATTGTGTCCATCCTCTCTAACAACTTCTCTCCACCAGTTGAAAAAGGAAACAGTTTTACCCTCCATTATATAAGTATTCTGTTTCTCACAGTCGCTGATTAATGGAAATACCTGATGCAGATTTGACTGCATGTTAATATGTCTTGAAGACGGACATTTTTTTAGATCCACTGCTCTTGAAATCATTCTGTAACTGGAAAGTTGGTCACAAATACAAAAGGCTCCTTATCCCTCTATTGCTCTGCCTGAAATAGTCTATTCTGTGCACTGCTGTAGGCAAGGCATTGTCATCACTAAGCCTCATCCAACCCCCGTCACCCCCAGGGATTGTGAGATGGTACTTGGCTTTTATGAAAAAAAATGTAAATGGAAATGAAACTACATTTTCAGCAGTGGGTCACAATTTCAGATCACAGCTCTCCTTCCTGCTCAATAATATACTTCCCCCACGATGCCTATGTCCATATCTGCAAGAATGTTTAATTCTGGAAGTATCGCATGGCAGTCTCATGTAACCTTAACACAGTCTGAAGTAGTATTGCAAAGTTTGTTACGGTCATATTTTGCTTATGTTCTACATATCTTGTATACCTAAGGCTCACATTTCATAAGTATGGAGGCTCCCACAGCTGCTGCTGATTCTGGATATTCTCAGCACCATTTCTGATGATAATTCTTAAATTTGTTTTGTCAGTAGTGGTTTTGCCAGGCTGGGCATTGCAGAATTGAGTCCTCTTTATATTTTCAATTTACTGTTGCTGTTAGGTGGTTGGAAAGGGTTGCCAGGTGTCCGGTTTTCACAGCATCTGTCCGGTAGAAACATTCAGAAAATACTGGACATGTGCCATGTCCGGTGTATTGTGAATTCCCGGCTGGGCGCCGGAGGGAAGCCTGGTGGGGGTGGGGGAGCGACTAGGAGGCGGAGCACGATTGGCTTTGGGAGCCCTATGGTTGCGCGCAAAAGCTGGGTAGGGCGGGGCGGCCTGGGGCGGGGGCTGGGACCCTCAGCCACCCCCCTAGCCAGCTTTTGCATGGCTCCCAGTGACAATCGCGGCCCGCCTCCCAGCTGGGAGCCTCTGGTTGCGAGCAGAAGCCGGGCGGGGGGAATGGCTCCCAACCCCCACCCCCCCGGCTTCTGCTGGCAAGTAAAGGGAGTGCCTGCCAGGGGCGCAGCTGGAAGGACTCCGGCTGTGGCCAGTGGCTGCACCCCCCCCTTGCCAGGTCTACTTCCTGCCCCCCTTCCTCTGTCCCCCCCATCCTCCCCTCCAGCCCCATGGTCCCCAATCCCCCCCAGCTCTGCTTCCCACCCCCTCTTCCTGCTGGCCAGTCCCACGGCCCCCGGACACCCCCCACCAGCTCTGCTTCCCACCCCCCTCCTCCCCTCTAGCCCCCCGGCTTTCCCCCACCACCAGTTCTGCTTCCCACCCCCGTCCTGGCCAGCCCCCTCCCCCCCCACAAGCATGTCTGGTTTTTTAGCAGGGTCTACCTGGCAACCCTATTGGAAATAAAGACTCTAGAGAGGTGCAGTGGTTAAAGCACTAGACTATACCTTTTAACATTTTCACTGTCAAATCTTCCTCTGCTATTTAGCAGTGTAACACATTCAGCAACAGGGGCTCCTCCCCTTTGGCTTAATTTTGGCTATTTGGTTTAGTATGTAGGCACTGAGAGGTGTTGGTGGTCAGACTAGATGAGATATTGGCCAGATGGTCGTCCCTTCTGGCCTTAAACTTGGAGACTGACTGAAATAATGAGTTATCCAAGCCCACATATGGGGAGGCCACATTGCATGCTTAGTGATCTAGGATTTATCCCAATAGGCTGAAGTCCTCCAAGGCTATGTCTACACTTGTGGGTTCTTGCACAAGTATGGCCGTTCTTGCACAAGAATCTGCAGAGCGTCCACACTGTCCGCCTGCTGTTGCGCAAGGAAATTTACAGTACTGTGTGATAAGAGAGGGCTTCTTGCGCAAGAGCTACGCTCTTTTTTAACAGGAGTAAGCCCTCTTGCGCAGGAGCTCTTGCGCAAGTGGGCAGCGTGGACGCTCAGCAGGGATTTCTTGTACAAGAAAGCCCTATGGCTAAAATGGCCACCAGAGCTTTCTTGTGCAAGAGAGCGTCCACACTGACATGGGTGCTCTTGTGCAAAAGCACAGCTCGCACATGGCAGTGTGGACGTTTTCTTGCGCAAGACTTCTTGCACAAGAACCCTTGCACAAAATGTTCTTGTGCTAGAAGTCGTGATTATAGACATAGTCCAAAGGTTCTCCCTCTTCAGCCCAACTATGCTGAACACAATAGTACAGCTAGACTGTGCTAACACTCATAGCACCTCTGTGATCTGTTGTTCTGCACTTTGCACATGAGTTTGGGAGTAAGATACAAGGCTACCCAATCTAAATCTTGTAGCAGACCCCTGCCAAAATGTTATCCAGAAGAGATGTTGGGGTGCGGGGAGGGGGAAATGGGGAACAGGGAAACGCATATCAGGCCCATACAGTAGGGCCGCCAGATTCATTGAGCCCCTGGGCAAGGCAAGGGAAAGCCAGCTCTGCACCCCCTGGAAGGGATGGGGCTAGTCTCCTCCATGTAACTATTAGCACTGTTTGGAGTGCACCACGCTTACCCCAGGCAGCCTTCAGTGCTTTAGTGATTTAAATGGTCTGTGGTTCTGGTTGCTGCTTCAGTAGTGACAGCAGCAGCCAGGAGCCCTGGGACCTTTTGAATCACCAGGACCACGGGGCAGTCTATTACTGGTGATATAAATAATAAATTATAATAATAACCAAGAAAGTGGTGGGCACAGATTGTTTTCTGATACCCAAACTGGTGATTCTGTGTGCACCAGCAAGGAACTTAAGAAACCAGCAATTTTAAATCCACAAGTTTCAGGATGAAGAGAACAAAATGCCCTAAATCATATAAAAACAATAAAAAGGAGAGAGGGAAGAGGAATGTACTTTTCACCTGGTGATGTGTGAGGGGTGTACTTGCTGGTTGCCTGAAAGATACTGTGTGCTGAGCTTTGTTTGTTTGTTTGTTTGCTTGGAGGTCCGTGTGCTGAGCTTGTTTGAAGCTAGCAGTGAGAGATAAAAACGCATAATTTAAAAAGTGGAAGTTAAATCCCAGTGAGGAAAATAGCAGGGAACATAAGCTCTGTCAAATTAAGTGTAAAAATATAATTAGGAAAGCCAAAAAGCATTCTGAAGAAGAGCTAGGCAAAAATTCAGTAAGTAATAGCAATTTTTAAAGTACGTCAGCCACAGGAAGCCTGCTAAACAACTACTGGGGCCGCTGGACGATCAAGATGCTAAAGGAGCACTCAAGGACAATAAGGTCATTGAAGAGAAACTAAATGAATTATTTGCATCTGTCTTCACAGCTGAGGTTGTTAAGGAGATTCCCACACCTGAGTCATTCTTTTTAAGTGACAAAATCATCTTCTGTGCCAAATGTCTGGAAGATAGTTAATGTGATGCCAATTTTTAAAAAGGATGCTAGAGGTGATTCTGGCAATGTTAGACCAGTAAGTCTAACTTCATTACTGAGTGAATTGGTTGAAACCATAAAGTAAAGAACAGACTTATTAGACATAGATGAATATTATTTGTGGGGAGAAAAGTCAACATGGTTCACTCACTAATCATCCCTCACTAATCTATTAGAGCTTCAGGGGGTAGCCAAGTTAGTCTGTATCGGATAAATGTTAAAAACAACAAATGGTCTGGTAGCACTTTAAAGACTAACAAAACATGTAGATGGTATCATGAGCTTTCATGGGCACAGCCAACTTCTTCAGATGACCAGATTCATGATACCATCTACTGTACATATTTTGTTAGTCTTTAAAGTGCTACCAGACTATTCATTGTTTTAAAAGTTTATCCTGTACAGACTAACTCGGCTACTTCCTGAAGCTTTAGATATTAATTGTTGACTTCATGTTTTACTTTTTCAGGTACAGCAAGAACAGTTTTACACCAGGCATGTCATTGTTGACTTTTGTTCAAGAACATTTGAACTATAAAACCCTATTTCTCACCCTAGAGCATATACAGTGACAAGCTTGATCATGCCCCAAACATTGATTCTTTCCCATGGCATAAGTGGGAAAGCTGAAGAATTTGGCTACTGAGTTTATATCTTGTCAGTCTCTAGGCTGACCCCAAGCTCTTCTCTTTGAGGTCCCAGACCAAGTACAATTGCAATCAGTGGAAATCTTCCCATTTACTTCAATAAGCACTCTAGATTAGGACAAATGTGCATATCTTACATCATAAGAATGGCCATACTGGGTCAGATAAAAGATCCATCTAGCTCAGTATCCTGTGTTCCAACCTTGACCAATGCCAGGTGCCCCAGAAAAAATGAACAGAACAGGTAATAATCAAGTGATCCCTCTCTTGTCTCCCATTCCCAGCTTCTGAGAAACAGAAGCTAGGGACACCATTCCTACTCATCCTGGCTAATAGCCATTGATGGACCTATGCTCCTTGAATTTTTATAGTTATTTTTTTGAACCTTGTTAAAATCCCTGTTTTCACAACAGCCTCTGGCAAGGAGTTCTACAGGCTGACTGTGCGTTGTGTGAATAAATATGTCCTTTTGTTTGTTTTAAACCTGCTACATAACAATTTCATTTGGTGACCCCTAATCCTTCGGTTATGGGAACAAGTAAATAACAAGTAAATAATATGTCTCCTGTTTACTTTTTTACTTTTTCCACATCAGTCATGATTTTATAGACCTCTGTCATATTCCCCCTTATTTGCCTCTTTTCTAAGCTGGAAAGTTCCAGTCTTATTAACCTCTCCTCATATGGTAGCTCTTCTGAATCCCTAATCATTTTTGCTACCCTTTTCTGAACTTTGTTCAGTGCCAAAGTAACTTTTTTGAGATTAGGCAACCAAATCTTCACACAGTATTCAAGACGTGGGCATACTATGGATTTATATACAGGCAATATGATATTCTTTGACTTACTCTCTATGCCTTTTCTAATGATTTCTTACACTCTGCTTGCTTTTTTGACTGCTGATACATATTGAGTAGATGTTTTTGGAGATCCAGCCACAAAGACTCCAAAGTCTCTCTCGAGTGGGGATAGTTAATTTAGTCCCCATCATTTTGCACATATTGTTGGGATTATGTTTTCCAGTGTACATTACTTTGCATTTATCAACATTAAAATTAATTTGCTATTTTGTTGCCCTAGTTCTGTGAGATCCTGTAGGACCCCACTAGTTACCCCTTTCCATTCTGAAAAATGACCATTTATTTCTACCCTTTGTTTCCTATCTTTTAACTAGTTCTTAGTCCATTAGAGGACCTTCCCTTTTATTCCATGACAGCCTTTGATGAGGGACCTTGTCAAAGGCTTTCTGGAAATCTAAATACACTGTATCTATTGGATCCCCCTTGTCCCCATGCTTGTTGACACACTCAAAGAACTCTAGCAGATTAAACTTAAAAAACAACAAATAGTCTGGTAGCACTTTAAAGACTAACAAAGCATGTAGATGGTATTGTGAGCTTTTGTGGGCACAGCCCACTTCTTCAGATGATCAGATGAAAGCTCATGATACCATCTACATGTTTTGTTAGTCTTTAAAGTGCTACCAGACTATATGTTGTTTTTAAAGTTAATTAATATCTAGTAGCTCTTGTCAGCAGAATCTTTATGAACCACAAATGTCATGCGCACTTACTCCACTTTAATACTGTGTAAACATGAGTTCTATTTAATAATGTGTTGGCGTCTGATCTTGGATACGGGGGTGTGTATTGCTGTTTGTTCATTATAATCCTGCAATAGCTAATTTTACCAGAGACATGATAAAATGTATGTATTCCCATCTGAGCTCTGTTTCTTTAGTGCAGGACTGGTACCGTTCTTTTTTTCCATACTCATAGGCAAAGACTGGATTCTGCCACCCTTCCTCACACTGAGAGCTATCTTACTCTGTGAGTGGTCCTGCTGAAAAATAAAGCATCTATATATAGATTAAGGTACTATTCAATGTGAATAAGAGTGGCACATATGGTCCAGACTAACTTTCTAGCCAGCAAATATATTTTTTTCCATTTGTGCTTTGCATAATTTAAAAATCAACTTTATCTTGCACACAGACAATTCTTCCATTGAATTAGCATGAGTTTTGTCTGAGTAAAAGAAAATTTGGAGTAATATTTAGGGAAATATTACTTCCTTCCATTACAATACTTAAGCTTTTGCTTATTACATATTTGGTTTAAGATAAACAGAAGTGCACTTGATATTATCTAGCAATGTGTTCATAGTATGGATTACCTTTCAACAGCCTGATTCTGCTCCTGTTGTTTTCAGTGGCAGCAGGACCAGGCTATCTTTGGGTTATATTTAGCTCAGTGTACTGCAGAAAGCTCACACAAGACTGATGGACCATGAAAGATTTAAATGGTGCATAGGCCTTGTGCTAGCTCTCTGCAGAGGACCTAATTTAACCTTTAATGTTAGAGTTATCTCTGGTACATACGTAAAACTGTATACATGGATATACTGAGTTCCAAAGCATTTTATTTTTAGTCAGCGTTAACAGTAAGGGACTAGATCCTCAAGGGTTTTAGAGGAACTCTATTAACTTGTGTGGATTATGCCGGCGATAGTAGCCAAGGATCCAACCCAGGGTTATGCAGTTCCTCATTGACCTTTTAGTATTGATTTACACAGGCAATGACAATAAAACAAAATGCACATTTTGTTCATCGGCAGTTTTCTGTTGTGCTGATACTGTGAGGTATTGAGCTAATTGTACCTGTGCCAGCAGCCTTAAGTGAATGTGCAAAGCCCTCGCATACCATTGCAGGGAAATGCCCGACATTGACTTTGTGCTAAAATTTCCCAAGGACTGCATGCAGACGCATTCGCATCAGCCTTTTGCTTGCTTGCTTCCCCCACCCGCTCCACCTCAACAAACGCCCACACACAAGTGCAGAGGGCTTAATAGATCAGTCTGGGGCCGTCTGTCACTGTTTTTAATCTTGCTAATTTTTCTACTCCTGTTTATACCAGTCAGTTGGATGAAGTGTGCCTCATTCTACGCAAGTAGTTTGATTGCTCCCTTTTCATTTAATTTAAGAAGCACTTCCACGGTATTTTCTTGTTACATTTAATTTGCTACGTTGTCAGAGATGTACAGCAAGTGAGCCAAATCCTAAGACTGTGCAAGGTTGTAGAAAATCCTCTTCTTTCTTTATTGTGTGTGTCTATGTTTGTATTTATGTGTTACAAATATGTCCGAGCCTCAACTGGTGTAAATTTGCATATTTCAATGGCACGATGCCACTTTGGGACAGATCTTCAACAGACATAAAGATTAGAGAAGGGAAAGAGTTGTTGGATATCTTGATAACACTGGATGTCTAGGGCTCCAACACTAATCTCATGGGCTAGGTCACTGAGCTGTAAACATGGAATTCACAGGCTAGTCCAGGGCTAGAGCAGTTACACAGCACATCAACTAAGGTCTTGCTGACAGTAGCACAAGGGGTGGTGTTTTCATGCAGATTAACTTTTTGTTAAGAATTCTCAATGTATTTGGCACCAATAAGTTGGTCTCCAGCATAGTGCTTGGAGCTCTTCCTTCCACCAATTCAAATAAATTGAACATCAGTAACCAGGATATATAATAATAAAAACTATGCAGCACTTCTGTAGATGCTTACATGGCAGACGTGCTGTACTATGCTCTAATCCTCACAGCGTTCTGGAGGGCATAATAATAATGACTGATGTATACTATAAATTGCTGGGAGCTGTTGTTATTCATAGTGAACTAGTTTTATTTAACAGATCCTCTCTAGAACAATGCAACTTCTGTTTGAGTTTCTGTTCACATCATCTCAGAGTAGGAATTTAGATATGATTTTGAGCAATGTAAATCTTCATGTTTCTATCCTTCTGTTTGGAGGGATCCCCTACAAGCGCCGAATGCCCTGGAGCAGCTGACATGTTTGTTTGTTTGTTTGTTTGTTTGTTTTCCTTCTCTGATCTGTTTGTAGTTTGGGGATTTTGTGTTTGGGGATTTTTGGATTTGATAGAGTGGGTAATTTGAGATTGAGGACCTTCACATGCTGAGAGATGAACAGAGAGCCCTTTTGTTTTCCTAGAATTCATGTCCCCCATTATTGACACTTGTGCAAGGAGAGGGCTCAGTCAGATTGTGTGCACATCCACCTGCATTGGCTTAATGCAGTATGGAAATATTGGACTGAGTGCCAAAGTTTACAATTAAATTTTGTTCAAATGTATTTAGGGATTACCACAGAGAGGAAATCTCCTTTCTTTCCTCCTGCACTTACCTCATGATCACTGGAATTTAGGACTTTACTGATTTACTGCTGGTGTCATAGTACCACTGGAAGCTGTAAGATTCAGTGGTGGTTGTTAAAAACAGAGTACTGGGTTCTTACTTGTGGTGAAAAAGGGACTTATTTTCACAATTCAACTCACTTTACAGCAGTCTCTCTGGGAAAGTTTTGGGAAGAGGAAGGCTGAAGTGTGCAGGCTGACTAACCCACATTTGGCAGAGTGGATCAGTTGAGATCCATTGATTGGGAGAGTGATCCAGCTGAAGTAATGGAGAGTAGTCCTAAGATCTCCCTAGGACCATGGAAGTGGAAAGCTGTCTTAGTTTTTTCACTTGCCCCATTCAGGGTGGCTCACTCAGAGTTTAAGTTAACATTGATATGTCCTTTTTTTTCAATTCAAAAAGATCTTTTAACTGGGCTGTTTTAGTGGTTTTCAACCTTGTTTTCATTTGAAGATCCCTAAAATATGTCAAAGATGTGGCTCCCTTTGCAAACTTTACGTATAGTCAGTTGAAAACCACTGAGCCATGGGTTGAGCTATGCAGTGGACTCTGACCCTTCATTGTTTCTTTTAGAGGATATGACAATAGTGCTGAGGAAAACCTCAGTAAACGTCAGGAGGTTAAACAGGTTAAGAGAGAGAATGACAAATGGAGCCTTCCAAAGATGTTGCTCTGAGATGTCACAGAGAGAGTCAGATACTGAAGCAAGATATCACCTGGTACACCAGGCACAATGGTATTCAGTGTCCATGTAGTCTAACGGAAAAAACCTGTCTTCTTCAAAGCTTCCTTTTATCTTCCTAGTGCCCCACAGATGACTTCTGGTTTTGCTATAATTCTTCCCCATCAGGTTGCACAGTCAAAAGGCTGCGAAGTAATGAGTAAAGAATCTTCCCTTCAGTAACTGTGCCAGCAAATTGCTATAATAGATTGTGCCTGTTTGAAAGACTAGTGTGCCCATATATGTCACGTTTCATCCCAGGGAACTTACTTACAAAGGGAAAAGAAAATGAGGATAGGCTTTCTGGGAATGAATTAATGGGAATATAGTTCAGTCTATCTCTGTTTTTTAGATGTTACACCCACCTGCATTAGTAATGCTGGAAAATATTTGCAGTGTTCTCTGATGTGGGGCAAAAAAAAAAAATGGGCGCGGGATATATATCGTAAGAGATAAAACCAGAACTGATTCTAGAACTGAAGCCCTGTCACCCCACATCTTTGAAATCTAACAGAGAGGAGCCAGTGTTGTCACTGTAGTTGAGTGGTGATGGGAAGGACCACGAATGGGAATGCATGGGTCCTGCAGTGCATTGAGAAGGGCGTAAGTCAAGCAGTAAATATCAAGGAAGGCCCAATTTTCTGATTGTGTACCTCCATGTCTTATGGAAGGCAGGTGGGGGGAGGGAGCAGTTACTGCAAAAATACCATTTGGACTCACCCCTTTCTGACTTGCAGTAGGAGCACATCAAATTCACTATATCCACCAGAATCAGGGCTGCCTGTTCTAGTATCAGAATGTCCCTCTTCAATCCCTGTACTTTTCTCTGAACCAATAAAGTTAATCTTCCTATATATTTATATTTTATATTAGTTGTCTTATCCATTATATGAACTAGAATAATTTTGGTGCTACCTTTATTATATTTTATAGACAAAATTCAACTCCCATTGGTTTCATTAGCACCAAGGATGAAGGTAGGCTAAGGATTGCATATTTGAGAATGATAAAGAAGTGCTGGAGTCTTTTACAGGTGAAAGCCATATGAACCTCTCTGTTTTGTCCTCTTCTAAAGCACAAAAAAAGAAAGCTCAGGGCACAGTCTCAGTCACTAAACCACAAAAGGGCTAAAATCAACTTAACTTTTGCATTCATGATCCAAATGCAAAGGTTGTGTATAAGCTAGTATACATTTGACTTTCTTAGATCTGCTTACACTTACTGAAGTATCTATTTGCACTTACTGAGGTATAACTGAATTCTAATCTAACTTGATATAATTTACATGCTGGTGATCTGGAATAATGTGTTGATGAGGATTATTCTAAGATGTATAGTCCCATCGGTCTCTTTGCTAACAGCCCACCTGTGCTGGGACACCATTGGTTTGTGAGTTACACTATTTTATACCCCATTTCAAACAGCGAGACTTTGAGGGCCAAGATCAGAGGTGATGCCTAGGTGGAGGTCTGAGTCACATATTGGTAATGTATGAGTGACTAAGTCAATGAAACATACAGGAGGAAAGGAAGGATGTTACACTAACTCTGGCTTAGATTCATTTGCTTAGATTCATCTGGTGACTTCAGTGATTTTTGAATGGGTGCAAAGGCAGAGTTGGGCTAGTAGGCCATAAGAATAACAAAAGATTTGAGAAAATACATGGTCTGTCATATGACTTTTCACCCCAGATCAAGAGAGAAAAATATTGAAATCCTTTCTAGAAGGATGGATCAAAAACTTTTTCAAAGGCAGATACAGAAAAAGGCTTTAACCCACTGAAAATAGAAAGGGCTCTTGAAGCAAACGCTTTATGAATAGAATAATATGATGCCTCCCATAGACACTACAAGTTGGACTTGCAACCTTCATTGAATACAGAATTTGCACACGAAGCTATTGGACGTCCTTCAGCCTATTATCTGTTATGATACTTTTTAAGTCTGCAAAGAAATTTTAATTATCTGAGTATTTTTCCTTACTTTGATCTCTGTCCCTGTTTTATTTGAAGTCTCCCTCTTGACTGCTCACTGGTGGAAAAATGGAGGTGAGCATGAGTGCTGTGGAGAAAAGACATTTTGTAACCTGCTAGTTTATTTTCTCTAAAATAGCACAGCCATGAATTCTGACCTTCCCTGCTGATACCAAGTGAAGGTGCAATAGTCGGAGCAGATTGTGTGCATTTCAATAAAACCTGCCTTATATGCACTAAAGACAGGTAGAACCCCACTGCTATTTAGGCACTTTGCAAAGTAGTGAGAAAAATCACTGTATAACAAAGCAAAAGTTATAAATTGCACCAACTGTACCTTAACTGATTCTGACAAATATAGGTCAATTTGAATTATTTATTATAAAAACTTGATAATATATATGTACAAGTTAATGTTTTGTAATGAATTGTATAAAAAACAGAGAGACCTTAGAACACAAATCGCTATTGCCTCTATTATTTCTGTTTAATCTTTCCTGAAAGATACAGAAAAATGGACAGTATTTTGCCCCGGTGTGAAGAATAGCGAAGTATGGACTAGGAAAGTCATATAGTATCACAAAACAATCAATTTCAGGCTATGTATATGCCGATGTCATTGGACATGGAAGTAAGGTAAAAGGAAAAACTGAGGGCAGTTGGGTGATTTGCCCAGATTTGCGTCTGAGCTAGAAATACAATACAGGTCTTGTGACTCTCCCAATACAGAGTCCTATCCATAGGCCTACACATCTCTTACTGTATTAGGGGTGTTATATATCAGGTAATTGAATAGTCAAGTAAACGCTTGAATTATTATCTGTTACTCAACTATTCTATAGTCCTCAGAGGTGTGGCCAGCAGCCAATACAGAGCTACATCTGCCTCTGTATCAGAAGCAGCAGCGTGGAGTGCCAGGCAAGAGCTGTTTTGTTTGGGGACCAATTTTAGAAACCAGTTCCCCGTGCAGACCAGCTGCCTGCTGCCCCACGCTGCTGCTTCTGATCGGCTCCCCGTGGACAGAGGGTGCTCCACCTGCCCTGTCTGCAGGGAGCTCAGACCCCACACCTTCCTGCAGACAGAGGCTGCTCTGCCTTCCACAATACAGCTTCTCTCTACAGTGAGCCTGGGTCGGCTGTGGACAGAGACTGCTCCCCCAGTTGCAGGCCCTGTCTGGAGGGGTGGGGGAGGTCTGAGCTCCTTGCCGACAGGGGAAGCGGAGCAGCCTCTGTCTGCGGGAAGCTCAAGCCTGCTGCAGACAGAGGCTGCTTTGTGGCAGTGTCTCCTCCCCCAGTAGGGAGGTAATAGTGCAGTTAATTAACCAATAAGGAAAAGCTCATCGGATAATGCTATAGATCAGTGTTTCCTAAACTGAGTTCCGTGGCACAGTTGAGGCAGTTGGAGGTGTGCTGCAGAGAATAACAGTTTTCAAAATGGCCACCCTTAAAGGGGCAAGTGACCTTTTTTGGAGGACTCAATAACTTTCCCCAGCCTCTTTTTTTTTTTCCTTCAACAAAAAATCCTTGGTGTTCCTCATAAAAAAATTGTTTGGTGTTCCCCAGGTCTTAAAAAGTTTAAGAAACACTGCTATAGACTACATGCATTTTTCCCCGCTCCTTTCCCCCCCCCCCCGACTAGTAAATTTTTTAGCAGGCTGGCCAGCAACCTGGCTCAGTCCTGCCTTGTTCTGGGTCCGGGACATATCCCTGCTGCATCTCAGCATTTAAAGTAGGAGATGGGTGGGCAGGTGGCCTGGCTCAGTTCCAACTCGTGCTGGGTCCGGGAGCTCAGCCCCTCCCTCCCCTTCCCTCAGAGCAGAGGCTGCTGCCACCCTGCACTGCTGCCTCTGTATCAGAGACAGCAGCATGATGCAACAGGAAGCCAGTCCATGAGGGGAGCTGGTTTTTAAATTGGCTCCCCTTGCGGAACAGTTCCCACTGGACAGCCCATACTGCTGCCTCTGATACAGAGGCAGCAGCATGGAGTGGCGGGAGGCTCCTTAGGAGTAGGACTGGGGTGTAGTGGCTGCCAGACCCACCCCCAGGGACTATAAAATAGTTGACTGATAAGAATTCATGCGATTAATCAACTATTCAATTAAATGACATTTAACATCCCTATTCCCTGCCCCATGTGGGAAGAGGGGGCAGGCAGCACCATGAAGCCAGTGCTGGGGGAAACCTGTGTTGCCAGTGCTCCTGCTCTCTCTCCCGTTTGTTGTCTCTGATATAGGCAAAGATTATAGGTTGGATCATATCTCCTAGCCTCACCATGACTTTGATCTGCTAGCGAAGGACTGTATGATTCTAGAGTTAGCAAAAGCCTTATTTTACAGATGGCAAATTGTCAGGTATGAGCACTCACAGGTAACAGAAGTTATTTTTCATTGAGGTACATCAGTGTAAAATTGGGGTGAGTTAAGAATTGGTCCAAAATATCATCAGTAAAACTGTGTTATGTAACTTGTCCTTTTTGTACACAGCTTTTATAGTGTTCCTTGTTAATGAAATGCAATATTACTGTGTCTTCTGTAGTCTGCTGAATTTGAGTTCTTCCTTCACTGAATTATGGTCTGCTAATGAAGGTCTGAGTATGCATACTGCAAAATGTTTAAAAAAAGTCTATAAATATGTATCCCTCATACTCTTGAAATTGAATGTTGTCATGACTCTGGACATGTTTTTAAACAAGATTATGTTTTGCCCATTTTAAGTAAGTTGTGCACCATTAAAATAATTGGTCTCTTTAGGAAAACATCACGAAATATCCTTTCCTCCCCATACTATGTGACTTCTGCCTATCTGATAGAATCTATTCTTCCCTGGGTGCACCTGCGTAGTTTCCCTTAATGCTAATGGAAGCTGTGTGTACGGACATCCAGAGTGATCATTTACTCCCTGTAATGACCATAATATTCCTCAATCAGAAAAAAATAAAAACAGTAACTGGTAAGCAATACCTAGCATTTAAATATGATCTATAAAATATTTTTATCCCTATAATTTGCTTTATCAGAAAAGAAGATCAGTTATGGCTGTTTTTGAGTTTGGATCTGCATTGTTATGCAAAGATGGAGAGAAGGGCACGAGGCGCCATATAGGCAGATCTCTCTCATACTGTCCCTGTTGGGAACCACCCTTATCTTGAAGTCACTTCAAACTTGTGCCGGGGTCCATTCCATTCCCTGTGTTGGGTATTGGAGGAGCACAGAGGTGGCATAATGAGCCACTCTCTTATGTACTTTCACAAGGCACAGAGAGGTACTGTTGTAGTTGGTTTATCTATAGTGTCCAGACTGTGATGGAAAAGGGGCAAGTCTGTGGTCAGGCACCACTTTTTACTGGCTAGTGGAGACGCACGGTAGACAAAGAAGTGGTCAGTGTGCCTTTTTAAAGGGATTCTTCCCTCCCTTGCTTATAACACTCAGAGCTGCAAAGGACAGTCTAGAGGTTGAACATCATCACATTGTCCCCTATGTAGGGCTCTGCCTCAAAGACACAATTTATTTAGTCTAGTGTAAACTTTGCACATCAAAAAATGGCGTGCCACTGATTCTGCCATGAACGTGCTTGTTTAATACTGAACTTTTTCTTATTTACTCTGCTCACAAATTCAGAATCCAAGGGACGCTATTCTTCTTTCGAAAAGCCAAACAACCTATGTGTGGGCATTAAGATCAGATACACCTAAATGTATGGACTGTAGCCATCACCAGCAGAAGGAGTTTGACATTCATTAAACAAATACCTAGCCACTGAGTACTGTAAAATCACTGAGCCACACTATCTGCCGCTGGAAGTGCTCAGCATCTCTCATGATTGGCTCCAGATATTGAAAAATTTAACCAGCACTTACCTGCTGAAAAGCTATGCATAGTCACTAGGGCTAAATAAACCAGCAGTGCCCCATACCAAGTCATGTTCTCTCCCCAAACGCATCTCTTCCACTCCAATCTGCAATTGACTGGATACCCTCTGAAGCCTTTGCCATTTCAACAACCTCACTTTAAATGAGGGCAGAGTTTGGCCAACTATGTTTACTTTCTGACTGAAAATGCAGCACCAAAAATTACAGTAATTATATATTTCTCTAGACGTGCCAGACTAAACCAGAACTATTGAAGTAAGTGGCTAAAATTAACAAGTCTTTGAATATTTTTAGTGCTCCAGGTTAGATTATAAAGAGTTATCCAGGAGAATGTGGGAAGTGCATGTTTTGCAAGGCATCACCATACTTAGTTTTCATTACAATTAGTTACTGTGGAGGGAAGTATAGTCATATGCTTTTGCTGTTGATAGGCAGTTCATAGCTGTTGCTTGCTTTTTTTTTTTTTAAACATCAAAGCAAAGCTAATGAAAATGATCTCATACTGAAAGAGCTCCTCTGGAAAAAAAAATTATCCCTAAAAGAATTCTGTTTTTTCTGTAGCAGCATATTTATTTTTAAATGAAAAATCCTTGCCAGGAAACTGCAGTAGTGGATTTGTGACTGTACAGAGCTAGGAGGGCTCATGTTCTGTTGGGGTGTTTTTTGCACATTTGTCGGGGGAAAAAAAGTCCAAGAAACACGCTGGGGTGCTGCTAATTAAATGTATGTTAACCTTAAAATGGCTAGTTCTTTAATTTGTGTTTTCATCTTCATTTTTTTCCGAATTCTGATTTCAACAACATACTTATAGCTAGATCAGCTCATTTTGTTAATGAGAGCAGAAAACAGGAATCAAAGGAGCATTAATAAGCAACTGTATTTAATGGAGAAACACTGCCATTTAAATCTTTTATTTAGGTACAATTGATTGTGCTTAGAAATATTCTTAGGCTTGGTCTTCACTTAAAATTCAGGTTAGGGTTGTTGATCAGGATTGTGAAAATGCTAACGCCTCAGTGTAGATGTAGCTAGGTGAATAGAAGAATACTTTTGTGAATCTAGGTGCTGTTACTCATGGAGATGGCAATGTAGCTATGCCGGTATAATCTTTGTAGGACAGACAAACCCTTTTGAAATCTGACTGTAGATAGATTGCACTGAAAAAGACAGTGTCTTGGGTAGCATGAGTTCTGTTTCTGACTTTGCCACTGACTTGCTGTGGGACTCTAAGCAAGTCATTTTAATTCCCTTTTCCTCAGAAAAAAACAACAAATGGTCTGGTAGCACTTTTTGTTAGTCTATAAAGTTCTACCAGACCATTTGTTGGTTTTTTTCTGTAACAGACTAACTCAGCTACCCCCCGAAGCTTCTATTCTTCAGCTTACCTATCTGTACAGTTAGTGCCATGACAGTACTTGGCCAACTTACAGGATGAGAGGCTTAATTTAGGTCTGTGTTGAAGCTTTCAAAGCTGCTACTGCATAAGAGGGATTGCGACCAGTCGTCATACTAGTAGCTGGAGGGATTCTACCTACAGAGAAGAGAGAGATAGAGGCAGCATGCCTAAAAGGGGTGGATGGGAAAGTGTGCGTTCGAATTGCAGCAATTGTCCTGTACCCCTTGTGGGTCTGTGACTGCCTTGTCTTTGCAATCAAGAAACACAAACACCAGGACTGTAGTTAGCATTTGTGAGGATGAAGAAGGAGAAAGTTTCCTTCCAATCTCTCCCCTCCAACTGAGCTTCGCTTATTTGAGCAGAGGAAGCTAGCGTCTGGTCCTGAATGTTTATATGTTTCCTTGAGAGCTTCAGAAAAAAGCCTAAAAGAGTCAAAGGAACATTGGCATCTTTCTGCTTTGAAGAGGTGTTTTCATAATCTTATTCAGCATAGTTTCTTGACCCATTTTGCTGTGTTACATTCCTGTAGAATGGATGGCAGGCAGTGCTTTGTGAGACATGAGACTTGTAACCCCTCAGAAATCCAATACCAGGTGCACACCCTCAAAGTTTGAATTCAAACATAACACACTGTTTTGGGATTAATTTCATTGCCATCTTGGGCTTGTACATTCGCTTTCCCTTCTTAGCCCTCTTATGTGAGGGTTACTCTATGAGGGGTGACTTGATGGTTTAGTTTTGTGTTCCATTTCAGAACATGCTAGGTGTTAGAGTGACTGGATAGCAAGTTTGAAAAATCAGGACAGGGTTGGGAGATAACAGGCACTTATATAAGATAAAGACCCTGAATAGCAGTGTTATATCTCTGAAATCAGGACATCAGGTGACCCTATGGAGTGCTGAGAGAGAAGGAATGTGGGCTTTTGTGTCTGTGAGTGAGGGAGACATAATGTAAGAGACAGGAAGAGAAGCCCCAAAACAAAGTATTTTTGGGGCATTTAAAATATGTGGCTGCAATAGAGCAAAATGATGGGGATACAGATATATTCTATGTCTAAGTCCCTGAGACTGAGAAAAGTTTGAGATTTTCACAGCTCTGTCTCTCACAACCATTACATAAATCCCTGAGAGCAAAAAATCTGATCTGGGTGTTCACTCATCTGGATTTGCCTAAGAATGTATTTCCTTCCTCTTCCCCCTCCCCCCACCTTTCTCACCCCACGCTAGGACTTCAAAGTGTCAGCAAATCTCTACCGCTTTCATCTTAGGGGTGTGTGTGTCAGTGTTTCCTCTAATGTTTTCCATCGATGTGCACTGAAATATGTACGAATGTGCACCACCACTAGAATCAAAAAGCTTAGCTGTGGGCTCTCTGCTAATAAGCTAGGTGACATCTGAATTTCTCCTGAGCAGCCGCACAAAAACACAGCTTACAGGGAACACTTGGCTGTGTTGGTGTGAGAGAAATTTCAGCCGTTTTTCTTTTCTACTGTTAATGAAAGTGATTTGTATTTTTGCTAGCAATCATTAGAGCTGGTTGACTGGCAACTAGTACTTCATAACTTGTTAATAATGTGATGGGTTTGGTCACGGAGAACCCCTTGGACTGTCATCGGATGTGCTGAAATACTACTGAACCTGCCTACCTGCCCTTTGGGAGGTTCCATCACTCCGTCCTGCTGAGCCAGGACCTCCAGTCAATCTGCCACTAGCACAGAGATGGGGCTGCAACCCACAGCAAAGTAATACAGACACTGAGATCAGCTCAGCTCTGGAAAGGCTCAGACAAAGGGACCACCCAGTTGTACAGTCCAAATGGGTCTAGAACTGCTGATAAATCTATCTTACTCATATTGTCTGCCCTCTTCCTAATGTAAGGAGAGAGATTCACAGCTGCTTGCCCCTCCCCCCCCCCAATAAAAATGCCTCACACCAAGTTTATTAATAAACAAAAGTATAAAAAGTAGGATTTACGTAGTGATAAGGGCTAGTGGACGGAACAGTGCAGATTGCTAAACAAAATAAAAACAACACACACTAGCTAAGCCTAATACACTTGTTACGTGCCACATCTTACCCTAACACTAGTTCTAATAATCTTTTCTCAAAGGCTGGAAGGTTGCCTGGGCCTGATCTTTCCCCATTCAGTTTTACATATTTCCATCTATTAACTTGGATGGTAAGCAGGGGTCTGTCATGACAACTGGTAGTCACCCCTCTTGTTTAGTGTTCCACCTTGATATAGATTTTGCTCCAAACAGGAATCCATTTGTGATCAGCTTAAATTTTTTCTCCGTTTCAATGTTAAAGTATGAGGACCAAGATGGGGCCCAGCATCATGTGATTTAAACGTACGTCCTTGGGGGAAACTCTCAGCCAACATGGAGACTTCATGCACAGCAAGCCAAGGCATAAATCTACAGCATGCTAGCCTGCTGGACAGTAAGTGTGGACCCTGCTATGACTCGCTAAAAGATATGTAGTATACTTTAACCTACTGCAGTGATTTAAGTAAAGATGTGGCTTTAACTGATTTAGTTAAATCAGTATCAACATCTAGGTAGATGTACTTATTTCAGTTTTAAATGTAGGAGGCCCCCGCTTGATGATGGCCCGATTTACGACCCCCCGCACTTGCGAACTTTTCTGTAAGTGCAGAAGGGGCCGAAATCCCCCGACTTACGTCCTCGGTCCCGCATTTACAAAGGCTTACAATGCCTGTTGTAAGTGCGGGCTCGAGGTACAACGCCCCTGACTTGTGACACTATTTCTGGAACCGATCACGTTGCCATTCAGGGGTAGCCTGTAAGGGTTATTTCTGGTTAAAGTTGATTATTGGTTTAAGCTAAACCAAAATAAGACGGTTCACATAGGGTACATCTACTCTGCAAAGCTATTTCGGGATCCCAAAATATTCTGAAATAGCTATCCCATGTCTTCACAGCAAGCCTGTTATTTTGGGCTTCCTATTCCAACCTCCCTGTAAACCTCATTTTATGAGGCATAAGGGATGTTTCGGAATAGCACTTTATTTCAAAATTTGGTGTCATGTAGACAGCGCCAAATAGCTTATTTTGTCATTTCAAAATAGCATCAAAATAAAATATGGAGTTTGTGTAGCTCAAATTGCATATCTTATTTCGAGTTACGGTGCTGTGTAGATGCACCCATAGGATGGACATCAGTTTAATTAGCAGGTTTAAAAATCAGTTGAAGTTGAACTGATACAACTATCTCATGTAGACACAGTCTTAAAAGACCATGCCAGAAAGCCATCAAGAAACACAGAATGAAGTTTGGACATTAACAATCTATAGCTGGAGGGAAATTTTTGAGAAGTTAATTGAAAAAATACACTAGAGAAAAAATACACTAATAAATCAGTGAAAAAATCACATATTTGGTCAAGCATTTTACGCTAGTGGAAAAAGAGACTATATTCAGAATTATATTATTCACAGTGAATTCTTCACTCAGGTTTAATTAAAACACATATTTGCATTCTCCAATTCTCATTTTAACCTACTTGAAGACCCATTTGCACTGTCAGTGAGATAAAGGCTGGCTTTAGTATAAATGAAAATCGGGTCCACAGAGATGTAACAATATCCCCATCAATTAGCTCTATTTCCGATTTCCAAGGCCTCTTATGAGACTGATTCAGAGCAGTCTCGTATTCTTTGTATATTGCTCCCTAATATTTGGTTCAATTAAGTTTTCAGGAGGACAAGATATTATTTTAATCTTTCTCTCTCTTAATAGTGTCAAATAATCAATAAGCTCCTATCTGGTAATATGGAGAAAAATTTGAAAGAAAATGGCTGCAAGAAATCCAGCCACTGATATAATATATGCCAGTTCCATAGTTCCGTTCTTAGAAACAGCCAAGAGCAAGAGGAGCAATTAATTGATGAGCAGATGGATTTTTCATATGGAAACAAGGTCTCATGTGAGAAATCACTGTACTCTATAATACTTACACACACACACACCCACCCTCTACCTTCCTCCTCCCCCTCCCTACCCACCCGGACAGCACAAGAGGTAGCACTAAGCAAAACAAAGCTTCTGAACGCAGTCCCCATTGTACTCACCCCAGGATCCTGCCCTGAGCTCTCTTTCCGCAGGGGAGTTGAGACACGATAGTACCTGTAAGAAATGTTAGTTGCTTTCACCCTTGTGGGTATCACTTGGCGACAGCTACCATCCATTGACTGTCAGTAAGCCTCACTCTATGCCCAGCCCATCAAATTTTACTATACGTGCTCTCAACAACGACATCCCGCATTCCACTCTGCGGTCTGATGATCACTTCATTGGGGATTTGGTCATAGATTGAAAATCTTAGAATTCTTCTTCCCATAACCTTCTCCATGACAGACAGTTGCAGTTTGTGTGTCTTCATCAGTGCCCATGTTTCACTACTACACAACATTGCTGGCAATACTGTTGAGTTGAAGAGACCGGCACATGTTGCTTTGTTAATTTTTCCTTGGAGCTCATCCCTGATAGAAGTAAGTGCGCACCGACCTGCTTGCTTTCTTCATGTAAGATCACCTTCCTGATTGAGGTGCATACTAATTTCTTGGCTCAAATATATGCATTGCTCAACTTCTATTTGTTCTCCTTTCCTTATTATTTGGGCTTTTGGCAAGGTACTAGCCCGAATAAATTTTGCTTTTCAGTGGTTATTTTCAGTCTGACTTAGCGGCTTTTTATATTGTGTTCCTGCAGCATTTTCTTTAGTTTGATATTTTTGGAGATCTACACAATATCATCCATAGATCTGAGATGGTTTAACTTCTCTCCATTGATGTTGATTCTACTCTTCAAATTCATCTACCTTGTTACCATTTTGAGGCAGACTATGAAGAGTTTTGGTGAAACAGTGTCTCCTTGTTTCACACCTTTCTTAGCTGGGATATGAAGGAGAGTATCAAATAGCAGGTTGCACTTTTCAGCTGTTGGAGGAGATTCTTGAGGTCAGTTGTGGTTGGCATGAGATATAGCAGCCCAAAGACTGCTCTAAATTGGACCAGAGCCACAACCTACTTTTGATTTTCTCCCTCCAGTTCAGTCTTTGATGAGTAAAGTCTGGAAGATGTAACATAGATGTCCCAATAAAGCTCATTAAAAATATGGCCCTGTTTTCATAATAGGACTTTTCTTTGAACTAAATGTACATTGGGATTTGTCTCACTTAATTGTTGGTTTGGTATGTAGCTAAGATTCTCATTTAGCACTCATATCTGTCACCTTCCTCTGCTGCAAAAACCCAAAAATGCTAAAGGCAAGTGAGAAATATAGACACTTGACAGTGCCTAAAATGTGAAAAGATAAAACATTAAAAATAATTGGAGATCTTGGACTCTAATTTGGACTCTACTTTTTAGCAATATTTTAGACTCACATCTTGTACAAATTAGACTTTTTCTTCATAAGAAAGGCAGTCAGTGTATTGTAATTGGGCTCAATTTTGTGATTAGTTGTAGTGATACATTCTATAATCCTAAACTATGTTCCATACTCAGTTTATCCAGTACCTTTTTCAGGAACAAATGCACACACTTTGAGCAAGATAACTCTATATAAAGGTGGTGTTCCATGCTGCTTTTCATAGTTGGTTATTGTCTAAACTCAACCTTTTGCTGGGAGCTGCCTTTGTTAATTTAACCTGCAATAAGAATACAATCCATAGTCTGGGTTTAACTGTTCCAGGAAGAAAATTTAGGAAGGAATCCTTTGTGTTTAGTGTCTTCAGTCTTTGTAAGACTCTCAACCCTCTTATAGTCCTGACTAATTAATGAGACCCACCTGGTATGATTACTTGCATGAATTGGCAAAATAAAGCTTTGCACCCCTATGTAGGGTTCTAACACCCGGCACCTGTCAGACACATTCAATATAATTGTTTGCTGCATGATCTTGCCTTTTCTTTGATTACAGTAAAATGATTTTGTGTAAGTGGGAAAAAAACGGAATAGATTCCTCAGTCCTTCACCATTCCTTTTGCAAGAGCATACTTCCTTTTCATATAGGGTTGATCACAGGTAAAGGACAAAAAATGTTGCAAGAGATCCTTGTTAAAATACTGAAAGCACATCTTAGATACAGAATAAAAATTCCATTTTGCCTTATGGATTTTTACTGAAATGCATATGGAGTATTGCAACATTATTGAATAATGTTGTGGACAATAATGTTTTGAAGGCACAGTTTCTCCTCTGCTTCTTATGTCAAGATGCCTTGAGGCATTAATTTCATTCAAATACATTTTTAAAATAAAATTTTACTCCCTGGAGCAATAAATACATGTTTCTCCTTGCTCAAAAGCTTTGGAATAATCTTTTCATGGAAGGGGTAGGAGCACTTGAAGCATTTAAAATTAGACTGGTTGAACAACAGACAACATAGTGGAGGGAATAATCCTATATTGTCAGGAAGAATAGACATGGGGATCTTTCCTTGATGTAAGTGATCCTATATGTAATCCCTCCTCCCCTTTTCTCCCTGGGTTACTTGGGAGCAGGCAACACTCATCTGTGTGTCTGGGCACCTTATGTTTTTTATACCAAAGAAGATCCTGAATATCCCAGTGGTGATGCTAGATAGGTGGGAATCCTCTATCAACCCCTCTGCTGCAGCCTATTACAGTACTTCTAAGGGGATTCAAAATTGACAGTGCCTCCACCTGGTTGGTCTCTGTCTACACTCAATAGCATGTTTTGGGGATCTCCAGGGAAAAAAAGCATTTTGATCATCTGTGGCATGGGTCTAACTCCAAAATATCAATTGTAAATAATAAATACCTAATGTACTTAAATTAGAATTAACACACCTTTACTTTACAATTTAAAGAAACAGAGTTTAACAGACTAAGATTAAATATCCCACCTAATTTGAATCCACAGTGTGCAGTTGAGTAAAATCAATTAACAAATAAAGAATATAGTAATACATTAAACTTAACCAGCATTTACACTACCACCATTTACCCCACCCCGGGGTGTACTCTCCTCTGGATTTCA
Organism: Pelodiscus sinensis; assembly: GCF_049634645.1. Classification (NCBI taxonomy): domain Eukaryota; kingdom Metazoa; phylum Chordata; order Testudines; family Trionychidae; genus Pelodiscus; species Pelodiscus sinensis. Next base: position 167,732,355 of record NC_134712.1, read on the forward strand.
AAGTCCCAGATGCTTGCTTTCATGAACATGCTTGGAGGCAGTATGGTACAGGTTCTGTGTGTCAGTCCAGCCAAGGCTATAATCTGCACAACGCTTCTGAAACTGGAGCTGGCCCCACTAAACACCAACAGCTCTGGGTTCCAGGTCACTGGGAAGATTACACCGCCTCTTCTCAAACTCAGCTTCAGTCTCTCTGCTGTGCTCCTTCCCATGCAAGCACTTCCCCAAACAACAGTCCCAGTTACTCATAGTTCCTTTTCTTCCCAGTCCAGGCACAGCAAGTCTCTCCCCTTCAGGGACAATCACCAATAGCCTGTGAAGCTCTCTGCTTGATCAAAACCCCAGCAGGCTCTAGCTTTCAACAGCAGCTCCTAAATCTGGATGAAGCTTCACACACAGAGTCTAGCTCCTTTATTGTCCAGATCAGCGTTGTTGTCATCCAGCATTATCCTCTTATTTTGTAGGGAAAGAGTTAGGGAGAACATTAAAGGCTCCATAAATCATAGCATGAAGTTAGCAGCATGTGCTTTGGAACAACTGTATATTTCTCACTGTAGCCATAGTGGTTGCATAAAAATGTTAAATATCAGTATGGATCCTGCAGGGAATCTGGAAAACATGAGAAATTTTGGAAAGTGTGGCTGTATTCCGAAAAAAACCACTATTCTCTGAAAATGATATACAGGCAGTCCCCGACTTACGTGGATCCGACTTATGTCAGATCCCTAGATACGAACGGGGTGAGGCAACTCCCGCACATGCGCAGCAGCATTCCCGGGGCTCGCTCACCTGGGTCCTAGGATCCACCTCCTCCTCCTCTTCGGCCAGCTCCAACTGGCCTCTGCCTGCAGCAGCTGGCCACAGGGACAGGGATCCCGCAGAGCTGCCGGGCAGAGGAAAAGTGCCTCCCCACGCCCGCTGCCTCCCTCCCCCCCCCCCCCCCGCGGCCTCGCATCCTGCACGCCTCCCCCCTTCCCCCCCTGCCAGCAACAGGCTGCCCCCTCCCCTGAGCAACAGGCTGCCGAACAGCAGACAAAAGCAGCCTCTCCGCCCCTCCTCCCCCTATACATGCTGGGCTCCCTGGGCAAACAAAGACTCCACCAAAACAAACAAAGTGCTGGCCTCATTGTGTTAGCAAAAAAAGGACCCTCCTCCTAGAACCCTGGGTGGTGTGTGGAAATAAAGCTATTAGCTCAAAGCATGGTGCAGAGCTGTTTGGTATTTGATGAGTTGCTCCTTTAGTCCTGAGTTTGTCACAGGGACAGAAATAGATGTGAAATCTTCTGAACAGGGGAACAGACAGCAAAACAAACATTAGAGGGGAGTTAACCTTTCCCTATGCTATCCAAAACTAAAAAAAATGTTTGGCTAGAGTTTCCCCTACAATATGTACCAGTTCCGACTTACATACAAATTCAACTTAAGAACAAACCTACAGTCCCTATCTTGTACGTAACCCGGGGACTGCCTGTAGTTGAGTTCCATGCTTGCTGTCTTATGATTTTCAGATTAAATCTATTTAGTTAAGAACATCAACAACAAAAGGTTTTCCTAACTGGTAGTACTGCATATTTAATCTGAAAATCTGAATAGGTTATTTCTGTTTACACCTTAACAGCCATAGATACTGTGCAGTTGGAACTTGATTAAAATGTGCAGACAATTGCAAAACAGAATACAACCCAGTGTACTCTTTTCTGTAGCTGTATAAGGACTGCTGTGCCAAAAGGAATGGAATGTAGTGAAATGTACTTTGAGGAAAAATAAGCAGGTATGGCTTGGAACAGACCTGATGAGTAAAAATATGGCATTTCACCCTAGAATTATGCTTTAAGAAAAAAGGCCAACTAGCTACAGCTGGTCTTAAAAAGGACAAAATGTGGTAAAGACATTTTGTGGTAAAAACATTTTTTGTTAAAAAGAAATTTCATGTCTTTGATTGACTAGAGAATTTTGATCCCTGTTACTGAATCTTGCATGAATTCTCTCATAGATAACTAAAATGTATTAAAATAGTTGGCTGGTCAGATTGCTCAGTCCTAAAATAGTTTAGTCACTATGAATCATCCAATTCTCACCTCAAATTTCTGTTAACATGCTGAGATGCCGCTGTAACATCTTCTTTTAATGCCTGGAACACAGACTGCCTCCATCCCACAATAAAGACTTAATAATAGCAATGTTGCACTTCTGGGAGGGATTAGGAACCCATCACCCTTTTTGTCATGCTTTATTGCTTAATGAAAATTCCGTTCTGCCATATGTTTTGGAAACACTGGAGATTCCCTTATGTGCTGTTTGCTGGGTAGTCTGCTATTTAGATTTGCTAGCGTGTGTGCTGCTCTGCAGTATATCATAATAAGCAAAGAGGTGATCTGATTCCAAAAGGACTAAAGGTTTGGCTTCATTGCAATCTTAACCTGAATTATAACTGTCTATCTTGAGTTCTATCCCCTTACAAAACCTGTCAAGTATGGGGGTGCTTTTAACTCAACTTGGTGGGCCTATCAGGGAATATAACCTTGAATTAGCACAACTCATCAGTGGATCATGATGCTGCTACATTCACACTCTGCCCCCTCCTGTTCTGCAATGTGATTTGTCCTTTTCATATGTGTTCATTTTTGTTTAATTGTATCCTTTGGTATATATGGTTGTGACTATTTTCTTCCACTATTTGATCTGAGGAAGTGGGTCTGGCCCACGAAAGCTCATCATCTAATAAACCATCTTGTTAGTCTTTAAAGTGCTACATTGTCCTGCATTTTGCTTCTGCCACTTAGTTGTGATTCAATGATGTGGCCAGTCTTAGTTGAGCCGGGCAATCTAGGTCAGGTATGGGAACCTAGGATCTGTAAGATGGAGCAGTGATGCCGCACTACCGATAAAGCCAGAGATGTTCTATTGACAAAGTGAGGAAAAGACTTAACTTCAGTAATGCTCACCTAAAGGTTCCAGAACGGTAATTTGCAGAGCGTGTGAATGTAGTTAAATTTCTAACCCTAGAGGCTGCCAAGGCTTTTTAGGTATTCAAAAGTTGTAGTTGAGCTCATGTACAGATTTGAGGAGCTGAATTATATGCCAGGGAAGAGGGTAGTTTCTTGAATCTTAATGCTTTCACAAAGGATTCATTTTTAAATTTATGTTTCAGAATAGTACAGGTGTATTTTGATTGATGCTTGTGCGAGATGTTCTGTCTCAAATCTCAAGTTCTTTTCTGGTAGTGCCAAGTTTTAGACTACTTCATCCAGAATTAGATTCCTAAATATCTTAAATTATGTACTTAAATATGAGGTAAAAGCCTACATTTGGCCGGAGAGGTATGATTAGTAAGCTTCTTTATCTGCTTGGAATGCAGCATGATGGAGGTTTCAGCACAGGAGAAGAAATTGTATTAAGATTAGCCTGTGTTGATAGCGCTATATTTCAGTCAGAAGCTAGAGCACACATGCATTTGAGGTGGAAATGACAATATAATCAAATTCATGAGTTTTATGACATATTAAGACAGAGATTATAAATGTCTACTTTTGGTGTACACAGTAGTTCCTTTACCTTCTCCCTGTGGTTCCTCCAATTAGCTTTGCCTTAGCAGCTGAAAGGTAATTGACTAAATTCCAGTACAAGTAATTACACTGGCCTAGATCCTCAAAGGTATTTGGGTGCCTAACTCTAATTGATTTAAATGGGAGTTAGGTGCCTAAATACCTTTCAGGATCCAGGTCATTCTCTGTGAGGTTTCAATTAGATATGGTTGTCTTTTACTTTTGGGTCTGAACTCTTGCGTGAGGTGTTGCTGCACACTGTTAAACTGCTGACTTTGCACCCAGAAGCAGCCGCATTTTAGTGGTGAGTGAAATTATACTTAGTACCATAAGAAAATGTTGCTTCCCTTAAAAAAAAAAAAAAAAAAAAGTTTCCATTGTAGCCTCCTGTTTTCATGCACTAATGATTTTCCAAATGTGTGGTGTTTTTTCATATTGGGTAAAATCCTCTCAGTTTTGAGTTCAAAAGCTAAATCTTTTTTCCATTGTAAAAATATCCTCCATTATTCGTATGCTTTGTCTTGTTTTGTGGAAGAAGAGAAATAACTCAAAAACAGCAGAACCTTGCAACTTAAAATTTAAGTTGCACAGTACTTAAGGAGGGGAGAAGGGACTCTTCCAGGGGACTAGCAAATCCCCTAATACTGACTTAACATATCCCTTGACCACTACCTGCAATTTATAAGCTTCTCTGGACAAAACCTGAGGAAGGATGGCCATTGTAACATTGCCTGTGCTTCTCCAGAGTGAACTCCTGCAGGGAATAATGGCTCCAGTTGATGCAGGAGGAAAGTATAATCTGCTTTAGCTTCCCTGGCTTTTGTGTGCTTGATTTACACAGAAGTTTCCGACACAGGAGTTTCCTTTCAATTTTTTTTTTTCGTGGAGCACATATAATTAGCAAAGTCCTTCAGAATATACCTGTTCTTGTAGCAAAGCTGGCATGTTGTGTATTCCCACTGTGATTCCTATGCAGTTGACATTTCTCAATGCTGATTAGGCCACAGTGTCTCAGAATCTTCAGTAAATTGCTCTGATATGGACACAGAATGCTTTTGTCTCTTTTCAGTTTGTTTTATCAAACTGCTTCTTGATTAATGTGGTTTGCATGCAAGGTACTTACATAAATGTGATTGGAGTTGTCTATTTAAGGGGTCTCCATTATGGAAGAACGGCCCATCCCTGATAAGCTGTGTTCTTCCTTTCCTGGTGTTGTTTCACTGATTCTTTTTATTATTTTAAATCACTAATAGCTTAATTTAAGTGCTGTAATTTGGAAACAATTCTCTTTGGTATAGTGACAGGGTACTTGACATGCTAGAATGATGTTATTACCTACTGGTTCTGATCCTGCATTCATTCCTCTTGCACCACATGAAACTGTCATTGACATTGAGGGGAGATTTGTGTGAACAAGGAATGCAAGATTGGGCCCCAGAGGTTCTGTGTAATTAGAAAGTTGGCAACCTACCTAACACCCCTGCCCTGACCCAAACCCGCCCTTTCACCTGGGCCCCACTCCTGCCCAATGCCCATTCCCTCCATTCTTCACTCCCTCTATCAGTTGCTCTCCCCCATCCACACTCACTTTCACAGAGCTGAAGCAAGATGTTGGCATGCTGGGAGGAGGATAAGGGCTATGGCTGGGAATGCAAGTTCAGGGTGGGGCCAGAAATGAAGAGTTCTGGGTTTGGGTGAGGCCTTTGGGCTGAGGCAGAGGGTTGGAGTGTGAAAGAGTGTTTGGGGTGTTGGGTCCGTGCAGCATTGGTTCTCAGGAAGTGGCTACCAGATCCTTTCAGCCCCTGGGCACATGGGTGGCCAGGGAGGCTTTGTGTGGGCCTCATGCCCATGGGTGCTGCCCTCACAGCTCCCGTTATTTGCAATTTGAAGCCTGTGGGAGCTGCAGAGCCAGCACTTAGGACAGAAGAAGTGCACAGAGCCTCTCCCTGGCTGCCTATGCACAGGGACCTGGCAGCAGCTTCTGGGAGGGAGTCTGCCTTAGTTCCAGGACCCTGCTGTGCTGCAGACTGGACTTTTAACAGCCCCGCCGGGGGTGCTGTCTGGAGCAGCCAAAGTCCCTTTTCAACCAGGCATTCAGGTGGAAAACTTGATGTCTGGCAACCCTACCCATGGTGCTTAGGGCTATATTAGTTGTCAATAGTTTCTATTTAAATGAACCACGTGATGGGTGCTGGCAGAAGGGCAGCAGATAGCATCTATAAGAAACAGGAGTTGAGATCTCCAGTGAACTTTAACTTTTGTCAAATAAAAATGGTTGCTAATATTGTCAAATGTGACTAGAACTTTGGAGTGCCATAATTTTAGGGACACTGTTGACCCAGTTTAAGGGGCATAATTTTCAGAAGTAGCAAGCAGTTAGTGCCTCAAGTGGGGCACTCAGAAATCAAGGTACCTGAAAGCAATAGTACTTTTTTGAAAAACTTAGGCAAACTCCTCCCATCTTTTGTCAAGAGCAGGAGTGGAGAAATTCTTCACCCATTCTGATTTAAGTTTAGCTATAGCATTCATAATTACTTGCAAATACAGTACTGTTTGTATAATGCAGAGGGAAATGCTTCCTTGTCTGTATTCAACAAGATGTCTTGTTTTGGTAAGTCAGAATTGTTCTTAGATGTTTTGTCTCTTGTCCAAACATAACTGAAGTCTCTAACCATGGGCTGTGAATCGGAATGTTCAGACATTTATATTTAGAGCAGATTTCTAATCCTTGCTGTTATCTTCCCTTGGAATCTGCCACTGTGGCATTGGGAGAGCCCTTTTAAACATTTCTGAATAAATAAAAAGATCCATGAATGTTTAAAAGGGCTCTCCCAATGCCACAGTGGGCATTTGAAGATGAACATTTATGATAGTGGAGCTGCTGAATTGACATGGTGCTTTGGAGTGGAAACATTTTAAAATTTATTCTCCTATCAGAAATGATTCAGAATTAATTATTGTGGAAGGAGAAGGCAGAGGGCTAGTGTGCTCTAGCTTTGGCAATTATGCTGCTTTGCACTTAATTACACAGTCTCATGTCATTCATATAGCTTCACATTTATATAGGGCAGGGAAACTCAACTTTGGAAGCCCTGGGGGCCACAATGATACCCACAGCACATATCGAGGGCTGAAGCTTAAATGTGGTTGTCCACTACTGATCCAGAAGGACTGCAAAGTTCTTTCAGGAATTGCCTCAGGAATTCACTCGCTATCAAAATGCAGTCTTCTCCGGAGGAGATGTGTACATGCTGTTAACCATTTGTTGCCTGTATTATGTACAGCAGTTTAGAACAGTTAGAGAAAAGGAAGATCATCCTTTTGGAACCGCATGGGAAAGGGTAGAAAGGCAGATACAGTAATTCCTCATTTAACGTGTGCCTGCTTAACACGTTTTTGCGATAGCACGATTTTTTTTTTAGGGAACGTTTTTTGAATTACACAACCGTCCCTGGAATAACACTATTTCCCCAGCCAGCCCATTGCCAATGGCTGTGCAGGGCTTCTCCTGCCTCCCTGGAAAGCGGCGGAGGGTTCGCTGCTTGCAGCGCCATTCCTCACTGACTCCCCCTTGCCGGATGGCTTGCCCCCTCTCCTCCACCCCTGCTTGCAGGCCGGCGGCTGGGTTTCCCCAGCTGGCCCGTTGCCGGCGGCTGCGCGGGGCTTCCCCTGCCTCCCTGCAAAGCAGCGGAGGGTTTGCCACTTCCCTCACCATTCCCTGGCGACCCCCCCCTTGCCGGACGCAGTGTGGGTCCCGGCAGACCCGTCACAGGGGCATACTCCCAACCCAATCCCCTCTCCTCTCCTCCCCAGAGCCAAACACCTCCCCTCCCTGTGGTAACCCAGTCCCCTTTCTCCCCCAACCTTATGTCCCGGTCCCAACAGACACCACTGCTTGAAATGCAACCCCAACCTTTTCCATTGTTTTCAATGGGAAAATTGACCCCGCAGAACACGTTTTCACTTAACTCGATCATTTTCTGAAACATATCTACAGTGTTAAATGAGGAATTACTGTAATGTAACTACCCTCCCCCCTCCCAATGACTTTCAGAGTCATAGGGTGCAATTTTACTCTCAAGAAGAGCGTCATCTGCAATCTGACAAGTTTACAGCATGAAATGGTGTGGCTGCAAGTCTGCCTCGGAAGAATGGTCTGAGAGATGTCTTAATGCAGTGTTTCTCCACTTTCAGGTTGCTAAGTCTTTGTTTACAGTCCAATATTTTCATGACTCCCTTGCAATTTTATTATGTTTGCTATATAAAGATCCATGATAATATTGATAATATTCCTTGAAAGGGAATCCTCTGAACTGTCATTCATGTTAAAATTCGACACTTTCCAACAAGGACTTAACAAACATTTGAACTATCTCACCCATTACCAAGATAGTTTCCCCAATTATCACCTCTAATACCATTAACTCACAAACATCCCACTCTCCCTACCTCTAATATCATCAATTCACAGACACTTACCTTCCTTCCCCCCCCCCTGCATCCCCCTCCTGATCTGCAATGTGATTTGTCCTTTTCATATTTGTTCATTTTTTTAAATTGTATCCTTTGGTTTATATGGTTGTGACTACTTTCTTCCACTATTTGATCTGAGGAAGTGGGTCTGGCCCACGAAAGCTCATCATCTAATAAACCATCTTGTTAGTCTTTAAAGTGCTACATTGTCCTGCATTTTGCTTCAACTACCCCAGACTAACACGGCTACATTTCTATCGATAATATTGGTGTGTGAGTACGGTTACCAGGTAGACCCCCCCCCCCAAATACCAGACACACTTGATCGTGGGCAGGGGGAGGGACCGGCAGGAGGGAGGGGCTGCCGGCCAGGAGATGAAGGGGGAGGGAGGCGGGGCTGGAGAGAGAGAGAGAGGGGTGGGGTGGGGGCGAGGAATTGACCTTGAAAGATAAGGGTATATGAGGAATGGGAGAACTAAATTATCTTTGCTTTAGATTGTAATAACATTTTGAACACCTGCCTTTTTTGACTGGCAAGTTGAGAAACTCTGCTCTGATAAACTAGTTTACCTCCTTTTATTTTTCTCATCTTTCTTCAGAGCTGCTTGACTGTTGGGAGCTGAACATCAAGCACGTGGATACATTAGTATGAGTCAAACTGAAATGAGATTGGTGGGAAACGAACAGGGGCTAGGAGTGCCAAAATAAAAATCCTGCTGTGTGCTGAAGAGTTTTTCACATTTTCTGCCCAGCTTAATGTGTTTTTTATTTGTATTTGACAGTGTTTTCATTTGATGGTTAGTAGAAAAGGAAAAATTATCATACATTTTAAAAAATGGGTGGGTGGTTGTTCTTGTGTCAGTGCTTGCCTAAATTCCTCAGGCGCTCAGGAGCAGAAGTGAAACCGTTTGGGGAGACACCTGGGGGAGATTTCTGCACTCCCTCCCTCCCCCATGGGATAAACTGATGGATGGAACCAGGTCTTACATCTTCCTATATAGAGAAAGAGTTCTTGACAGATTATACCTGGTTATATTTATAGGATAGAAGACAGTGACAACATTGTAATGTCTAAAGATATTCTAAGCATCCCTATGGAGAACATGACAGGGAGATTATTTCCAATGACTGTTAATTTCTAGTTCAATTTGCAATGCATTTGATATATGTTCTAAAGGGTTATTTCTCCTCGCTTTAGAACAGTTGATATATAAATGGTAAGGGCCAGACAGTTTTATAAGAAATGATCTGAGACCCACAATTGCGTGTAAATTATATGTAAGCTCCTACCAGAATTTAGAGGTGAACAAATAAATACCTCTGGAGCGTCTTTGAAAGGCACATGAAAGGTAAAATGATAGTTTTATAATCCTTGGCCATCGGTGGTTCCTTACAGCACTTTCAAAGCAACACATCAGCTATTTCTTATACTGCACGTAAGTTAACAGAACACATCACCCTTATACCTGGAGCAGAGATGCCATGTGTGACAGGTTGGACCACAGGGATCTCCTTGAGACTGTCACTTGATGATCTGATCATACCACTGAGCCTCCCTACCTGCCCTCTGGAGTGCATAGCAGAGTAACACAGACACTCAGAACAGGTCAGTTCTGGGAAGATTCAGTCACATGGCCTTGATGTAGATAAATTTGTCTTACTCTGCATAAAAGTTTTACACAGAGAAGTCTCATAACCAATGCTATGGAGTGAAGAGGTGATAAAGGAGAGAGAGCTCTGTTAGTTTTTGGTATTAACCTGATTATTCATCTCTTAAGTAGTCCTGCTAAGTGGCATTTTCTCCCAGTTATAACTGTTACTGCTCTGCCGGATTTGTGAAAACTTCTCTGTATTTAGAGCAGTAGACTGAAGATTGCAGTAAAACTGCACGTATGGCAGGCATGGTTACCGAAATTATCTAGTTAGCTGGCAGGAAATTGGACCTCCCTCTCCGAAGTAGCATTAAGCAAAAGACATTGCAGGAATCCATCCCTGTTTAACTGATGGCATGGAAAAGAACTAGGCTCTATCAAGTTTTGTGTAACAAATAACAGGATTATTACTTTTGGAAATGTTAGCAGAAATAAGCTGTATTTTTTCACCTTCCCCCACCTCGCCAACGTCCTTAGTGTATTTACATTTACTTGAGTTTTTTTACAGCCCCACGATCTATATAGGCTATTTCTAAACTCAGGTAGGGTTGCATTACCTAGTTTGTGTACCCATACTTGTGCTACGTCTCACCAACCTAAAATGTGTATAATGTAAGTAGCAGCATAGTCTTGATAGCATGAGTGGTCATGGCATACCTTAACTGTACCCAATACAAACCTGCCTGCAACGGGTGACTACACACTTGGTAGAGGTAAACATTGTTGCTGCTGCTGTTGCCCATAATACAATGGCTACACTGCTATTTATACTTCCTCTAGTTCAATAAGAACTAGTGCAAGTCGGTGTATATGAGCAGGGGAATCACGCTCCTAGCTCACAGCATGGAAGACCAAGCCAAGACTTCAAGTACTATGTAAAATTTTAATAAACTTCATTTTAATTGGGTAATCTGAATAAAAAGTGATACTGTATCACTTGGTTGACCATGATGCTTTGTAATGCGCTAACCAGTTTGTCTTTATTTAAGCCTAGGGTAACAGTGTCAAACTACTGTTACCTTGGGGTTGAATAAAAACCTAAACCAGTTGGCACATTACAAAGCCAATTTCCCCAGCCTTTAGTATCTGCATTTTCACATCAAAAGCTATGAATGGGATGCATCCACCCCACTTAATTAGCCTCATTAACACAGGACCTGCAGTTGACAGGTACTTCTTTTGTCTCTCTCTCTCTCTCTCTCTCTCTCGCTCTCTCTCAAATTAAAATCTTGGATTCTGTTATTTCCACTCCAGTTCTTCTGATGAAGTGGGTTTTAACCACTAAAGCTCATAATACAGCCTCTCCCTGAGTTACGAACGAGTTACGGACCAAACGCTTGGCTGTAACTCGATCTGTTCATAATTCGGACCCCATTGAGTTACACGTGACCACACTGTTCGTAAGTGCGGGTTGCATTCGTTACTCGAGGACCGCCTTTATGACCGCTCCATGGGAGCTTTGGTCGTAAGTGCGAATGGTTATAACTTGACCGTTCGCAACTCGGGGAGCGGCTGTACTATACATTTTTGTTAGTCTCTAAGGTGTCACACGACTACTCATTATTTTTGAAGAAACAGTGATGTTTCCCTGGGGCTGCTTGTCTTAAAACTTTCAATTCTATTCCCTGCTCCCTTTTACTGTCTGCAGACAGCCTTTTCTGCAGCTAATATCTCTCACCAGGAGGTGAGGTTTCAATGGTCAAAAGGGGTTGAAGTGGTGCTCTTAGTGCCCCCCAAACATTTAATTACTGTTTTTAAAACATTGATATTGCTTATATATCCACCTTCATCCTGACGTTTAAAAATGTTAAGTCAGTTGTTCTAAATATCTTCTAAATCATGCCCTGCAATATCTGGTTAATGAGAGTGCTGAGGGCAACAACTGTCTTTACTTACAGAAGGTGACACTCCTACACCTGAGGTTCACTGTCAGGGAAGGTCATTCAGAATTCATTTTGGAAGGAATGTTTCAGAGCTTGTTGTATTCATTTGTAAGGGAAAATGAGACAGATACACTGAATGACAAATGTGGATCTTTGTCAAATCACTGTAGCTCCTCACACTGTTAAATCTTGTGGGTGACAGCTCCATATTATACAACCCAAATCTGGTTTTTAGTCCATCTTTTTAGAATAAAAAATCTTTCTTTTCTATGTGGCTATTCTTTTGACCTTGTTTTTTTCTTTTGTACTAAACCACTTGATCTTGCAACAATATAATCAGGCTAATCAGAATATTAATCTACAGTCCAGGTACTAGATAGATTTTAATGTAGATTTTTTTTTTCAAAGGCTGGCAGTGTTTACCTAAAATACTCTACTTTGTTAGCAGGTTCTGAGAAGGGGTTAATTCCCAGTTTAGTCAGTATCTAACCACCCATATGCATAGGGCTTATGCTTAAACTTAGACATGCATATGAGTGAATTAGGACCTTATATATCATTAAATAAATATATGGAAGTTACTTGAATTATACATCCCAACCATTTGAACCTTGATGGAGCATGTCCTACAAATATATAAAATTTGTTTCTCAATTAAATAAGCCTTTGTAATGCCACAGTATGGTGTGATCATAGGACAAACTCTAATGATTTCTTTATAGCAGTGTTTCCCAACCAGGGTTCCATGAGAAATCGCAGAATAAATAATGCTGGGTGGGGCCTGGAGAGTCTGTCACGCCCTTCGCTTCCCGCCCTGGCACTTGGCTGACTTCTGCGCCGCTCAGCCGGGCCACTGCGCGGGAGCAAGTGGTGCAAGCGATTGGGTACTTCTGTGTTACTTAGCCGGGCCGCTGCACAGGAGCAAGCAGCCATTTGGGCTTCGTGAGTGAGAAGCAGGAGCGGGAGGAGAAGAGAATGAGAGAGTGAGGCAGGAGGAGAAGAGAGAGAAAGAGAGAGAGGCAGGAGGAGGAGGAAAAGAAGAGAAAGAGACAGGAAAAATGCTCCCGTTTTTTTTCTTACAATGTAAGCTGACATATATATGTATGTGTGTATAAAAAACAGCTCTTTACAAATACATTTTCTTGAAAAAATATAGCAGTACTTGAATTGCTCTCCCCGCTGTCAACTTTTTCTGGCCAAGCAAACGTTTTCATAGGTAGGGGTTCCTCGGGATATGAAAAAATATTTTAGGGGTTCCTCCATGGGAAAAAGGTTGGGAATCACTGCTCTATAGATTTAAAGAAAAACCAATATGTACCTAAGTGCCTGTATGCTTCCTACATTCCTTCCTTCTGAGCACGCCAGTGCCTACAGGAAGGAAATGTAGGAATAAATTAACCAAATGTTGGGATTTGCACTGCATTTTTAATCTTAGTAGCTGTCAGAGTCTAAATATGTATTTCAGTGTTTTTAAACAAATACAAGTTGCATTAATGCAAAAATAGTGTTCACTACCTGTAACCTTTTATTTATATATGCACTCATAACTTTCATTAAATTGGTCGTAAAATTTTGCTACAACATGTCAGCAGAATTTAAATAATTACCACTACTACTTAATACATAATTCTGGAATTGATAGGGAATGAAATCCTGCTTGTATAGGTTGAACCTCTCTAATCTAGCACTCTCAGGACCTGGCCATTGCAGAACCAGAGAATTTGCTGATCCATGGGAGGTCATCTACAGGGGCGGCCCATGGATGAAGGCAACCTTGGAAGTTGCCTAGGGCGCCACATTTATCGCGGCGCCCAATGATGACATCACACCATTGAGGGCTATGGAGGCAGGAGTGTTGATCGTGCTTTCCGCCTAGGGCGTCAGTTGCTGGCAGCGCTCCTCAAGCTGCTCCTGGTCATGTAGCAGCATTAGCAACACTTTCACTGCTTACTGGGCTCTTAGAAGATATTTAGGGGTAAATTAGAGCTAAATAGCAGCACAGAACACTGAGAGCCAGGACTGGTGGCTGTAAACAAACTTTATGGGACTGAAGGAAACTTGGCCACACACATGAAAAGTGGACATCTGGCTACAGTCATGCCAGACTAGGGATGTGATGGACCAGGGAGTGTCAGAGTAGGGAGGTTCAATCTGTAGTGGACCCACACAAATCAGTGGATCTACTCATCTGACTGAGGTGAGCAGGACTATCCTTTGTTATGTCTCTGAACTTTCACTTACATGACTAACTGATGCAGCTCCTGCAGAAACTGAATGAGACCTCACATAGATGCACAGAGAGCTCAGCCCTGAAATCATTAGTCATGTATGTAGCTCAGGTGATTTTTTTCCCCACTCCAATGAGGTGCTGAGTGCCTCATAAGAGATGCTGAGTGCATTCTGAGACTGAATCTGAAAACCCTTACTCATGTAGTCCTCAGTCACATCACTTTGAACACAACTATCCATGCAAGTGAGAACTACTTTTTGGGAGTGAACCTTGCCTTTTAGGAGGTGCTCAGATCTCACAGTGTTGTTCCTTAACCGAGCAAGGATAATCTTGAGGTTAAGGCACTGAACTATCAGAGAAGAGATCTGGGCTCATTCCCCAGATGGTTTGATTGAATGGATAGAGGAATCGCTTATTCTGTTCTGTACTTCTCTTCCCCATCTATACAATGGAGATATTTCCCTGCCACAGGGGAATGTTGTGAGCAAAAATTCATTGGAGGTACTGAACGATTACAGTGATGGGGCTAGCTATGTAGCTATATGAATAGAACACTGCATCCAAAAGTGAAGGACAGAAGCCAACAGGATACCTTGCTGTTCCAGTAAATGGTGAGGGAGGAGGGAGAACCCTTTTAACTCAATGTCTCTGTCGGTCTAATTTAATGAATAAATTTCAGCTCTGTGTCCTCCTCCCACTGATTTTTTCAGTGACAGATTGTCTGTGGCTGCGTCTTATTGAAGGATGTCTTGTTCTGCTGTATTACCTGTCTGACATAGACTTCTGTTTGTTGAAGAACAGCCAAAGCATGTTGACAGCAAGCCTTGCTTTAGCATCAGCATGAACATCTTGCATACTGAACAGTTAGCGGCACCTCTGCATTTAGGATTGCTAATGAAACACTTTTTTCTTACTGAATGTCACAGTTGGTGCTGTTTCTAAGGAGTGGCATCTGGGGTGGCCAACTTAAGTGCTTAGTACCTGTCTTGCCCATGGCTGGAATTTTAGTTTGAAAGCATTATGATGAATCAATTAAGTGCATTTTTTAACATTATTTTAAAAAACTGTTTATTTAGGAAGATTTAACAGGCTTACAAATTCTTGCACTGGAATAATCAGAGATCAAACAGTCGTCATAACAGTCATTTTGTATTTAGAGAAACATACAGTAATATCACTAGCTATCTTTAACCCCTGTCTATTGAATGTTGGGCCAATGTTTCCTCTATTTTTTCCATCCATGTGTGGAATAAATTTTATGTTCACTGAGGCATTTGCAGATGTATACCATATGCTACTGGCTGTGGGTGCTCTGCTAATCAGCTGTGCAGCATTTTAATCTCTTCTGGGTAGCCACCCAAGCGCACAACTTACAGGGAACACTGCATTGGCCCAAATCCAGTGCTCCCTGCCTAACTCTGTTCTCACTCTGGTAAGTTCTTTTTGGTTCAGAGGAAATTTGTGAGAGTAAGGACAGTTAAATCCACATAGACACCTCAGGCCTTGGCCACTTGAAAAGTCACAGGAGAGAACTGTGACCAACCTCTTCCCCTGTAAGAACATCAGCAAGTGATAACTAAGCTAAGAAGAAGCATCTGGAGTGACAGGGATTTTCTGTGGTGCTTGTCACTATTGTACTTCAGTGCAACACAAATATTAGCTTATTTCCATAACTCCCTTCTGACAGGGAGCTGAGGCACAGAGATTATGGTGAACAACACTCACTAAATTTGAGCTCTTGAGGACCAAGCCTGCCAATGGCAGAATAAGGGGGCAGTTACCCTGGGGCCTGGTGTTCAAAGGGGCCTGGAGCTCCTGGCTACTGCCACTGATACTGCAGCAGCAGTGGTGGCTGGAGCCCTGGGCCTCTTTGAACTATTGTGGGAATGCTGTTCCCATGCTCTGTGGGACTCTGAGGCCTGGGCGGAGGGAGGGGTGCTGACTGTGCTCACCCTTCCCCTTCCACCTGAGGCCCCACCTATTCCAAGGGTATGGAGCCAAGCCACCACACACCTTGCCACAGGACCTCAGTGGCTGTTGGCCCCACTGTCTAGGTCCTAATTTTCAGAGTGCCCAGCATTTCAAAGCCCTTATATGCTCAGAGCTCAGATCCCATTGACTACTGTTGCAGTCGTGAGTGCTCACCGTTCTGCAAATGAGGCCTCCAGGACTCTAGGGCTGTGTCTAGACTACATGCCTCTGTCAGCAGAGGCATGTAGATTAGGGTTGTAGGCAAAGGCAAATGAAGCCGCGATTTAAATTATCGCGGCTTCATTTACATTTACATGGCTGCCGCGCTGAGCCGACAAACAGCTGATCAGCTGCTTGTCGGCTCAGCGCGCTAGTCTGGACGTTCCCCCTGTCGACATCAAAGCCCTTTGTCGGCAGCCCCGTTATTCCTCGTGGGATGAGGTTTACCGGGGCTGCCGACAAAGGGCTTTGATGTCGACAGGGGGAACGTCCAGACTAGCGGCGAGCCGACAAACAGCTGATCAGCTGTTTGTCGGCTCAGTGCGGCAGCCATGTAAATGTAAATGAAGCCGCGATCATTTAAATCGCGGCTTCATTTGCCTTTGCTGAACAAACAAATCTACATGCCTCTGCCGACAGAGGCATGTAGTTTAGACATACCCTAGTTGAGCATCCAGAAAATGAAGAAGATAGTGTAGTGACAACCAGTGAAAAATTGAGTTTGTGACTTGCCCAACATCATGTAGGAGTCCTGTGCACAGACATGGGAAAAAATCCAGTTCTCCAGAGCAGCATTCTGTGGTCTTATTCATAAGACCATCCTTGTTCTTCCTGAAATCCTCTTCTTCCGTCACATTCCTACCTCTGCAATAAGTGAGTCAAGGGGCCTTCAGACAAGAATCTACTATACAACCCCGATTTACTTTAGAGCAGGTGCATACAGTGTATTGAATGAAGGAGTGGTCTTGTGGAAAAATATTATGATGTGATCACCTAAATCAGGGGTTCCCAACCTAGGGTACGCGTACCCCCAGGGGGTACAAGAAGCTTGTCAAGGGGGTACAGGGAATATTTGGTAAATAACTAGATTATCCTAATTGAAATATTCCAAAAGTAGTAGTGTTAGTGAAAAACGTTGTGGATTCTAGAGTCTAGAATTTATTTCCTTTCATATTAAATAGGGGGTATAGGAAGGTTTACTAAAAGCCAAAGGGGCACGGGGACCGAAAAAGGCTGGGAACCACTGACCTAAATAATAATGGTGTCAATCATAATACATCTGCCCAAGAAGGCCTGCTATAATAGAAAAGTAGGCTCTACTGCAATAAAAATAAAATTCCATTCTGTGCCAACATACAAGGCCTTATCCACTTCACTGTCCAACCACTGCCTGCCAGCCCACTCCTCCCTTCCACAAAGCAATATGAGGTATGCTATCCTGACGTGATTTCAACTTGCTCTTGGACAATCACTCTCACTGCTGTTTTGTCCATCAAGTAAAAAATATCTATGAAAATATCCTATCACTATTAGCATCTGCAGTTTTTTCTCTAGTTTTTTATTGTTGCCATAGGTATGAAAGTAGAATCTTTTTGAACAATTACTCCACTCTTGCTATTTATTCCCTGCCTGAAGTCATAATCCTTCTTTAAACATTGCAATAATTTATCTAATACCCAGAAGGTTATGATCTCAGGTGGAGAATAAGCCGCAAGAGCTCACAAACTACCATTTTGATGCAAATATCCTTGCGAAAAGCAATGTAAAAATAGAAATGTAAGCAATGTATATTACTGGAGCTGTTTTTAATTATCTTTGATGTTTCCACAACACACCATTGGACCTTTAAAATCATTTATTGTTTGGAATTTGTTAAGGTAATTTAAGAGTGAAAGCGAATTTGATGACTCTTCTAGAAGACTAATTCTTTCCCAGCAATATTTGACTAACACATTCTTTTTAAAATATAAGTTTGTTCCTGTAATTACTGTTTCAGAGACCTAGTGCCTCAAGATGCTTATGGATAGCTATGAAAATATGCCACCCCACAATCTCTTTATAAATCATCAAGCAGTGATCTGGATCAGTATATTTTTTGGAGAAGGAGCAATCTCACAGGTGTTCTCATAGAAGTTTAGATGTTTAGCTGCCAATGAAATCAGTAGGAGTTAGGTGCTTAAATACCTTGGGGGCCTTGGCTTGTGATTTCAAATACATCTTGTATTTTTAAATGTATGGACCAGGATGTGCTCCGTCTGATTTTTTCATTCTGATTTGGATATTTACCATGAGCTTTCTGAAAGTCTGAACCACTTTGCCATTTCATTCAGCGGTGAGTGATAGCGTGGATAAGTGATATATGAGATAGTGTTGCTCTGAAAGATGGTTTGGTAACTTCCCAGAGGTGTATGCTTATTACTGATGCTACCTCATCAGATAAGCCACAGTGCGTGAGGGATGTGATGCTGCATTAGGAATCTGAAATGTAAGTTAGGAAAAGCATCACATTTCAGTGCATTGGAATATGTATCTCAAAGTAGTGAGCGGCTGTCTCTCTGAAATCAGGGTGCCATGGCTAGGACAATCTGAATGTGGTGAAAGATTGTGTGGCATGGTGTGCAGCTAACTGTTGAGTCTAGAGATAGCTCTTAAACAATAATGTAGACTCTTGCCTTCATTTGCACAGTGCCCTTATGTCCATTATGGATTTCAGCTATAAATGTGGAAAGGACCAGGAATGATTGCTCTAAATCTCCAAAGCTAATAAACAATCAAGTTGGGACCAACTTCATGTAATTCTAACAAGGAAACTACATATTCAAATTATCTTCCCTAGTTTGTGCCAAAACTGAAGGCACCTTGGACATTAGGGTTTGCCTAAAGTTCTATCACTAGATTTGGCAGTTAAGAATCAGATGCCACATTATGGATTTAAGCCTGAAATATGTTTTAAAAGCACCATTACTTCAGATCTAAAAATAGGTTTATTTATATATTGCTTCCCTCCCCAATACTTCATCAGCTGAACTGCAGAAAGTAACATGATGGTGCAAAATAGATACTGTGATTGATTAAAGACTGGGATGATCAATGGATGAGCCCCTGTTAAAAGAAATACTGAGAACCTGGAGCCTTTTTATTTACCTTCTTATTTTTAAGGCTTGCAAGGGGAGAGTGCACACAGACACAGACAGAGTGGTTCAGAACCAAACCTCCCTACCCAGTGCTCTCCGCCCTCCATACCTGGCTGGGCCCCCGGGATGTGTCCGCCTCTCCTGGTACATGGCACTGCATCTTCTCAAGGCAACATAGAGGGCATGCAGTCGCAGCCCTTCCCACAATTAGTGCCAGGGTTCACACCAGAGCATGGCCAGGAGCAGCCTTTCAGATCTGTGCAGGACGGAAAGGATGGCGGCTGCTTCCCATTGCAGAGAGAGGTGCCAGGGTAGGGGGTAAGAATGACCTGGCCTCTGTTTCTGCAGCTAATACCTCTAAGCTGAGTCATTTTCCTCATGGTACTTTGTTGTGTGAAAAGAGAAACTTTGTACTAGATTTCATTTTGGTTATGAAATTATTAGTCATAGATCCATGCAGTTCAGAGCTGGACAAATTCTATTAAGATCATATATGCCATCCACCTGCCAATGGTTCTATGATCTTTAATTGAGATTTTGGCAGTAATAACTCTTCCATAGAGTGCTCTGTCCAAAGCACTGGGAATGTGCTACTATGACCATTCTGATTACCTGGGTTAGGTTTTTGTTCTTGATTGTGGTCAGTACTAAATGTCAAGGGGACAGAAATTGAATGTTTGGATAAAAGAAAGATATGCTATGTTGGATAGATTTAAACATCAGTGCAGTGAGACTGTGTTTGCTGCTGACCTAAATATTCTTTCAGTAGGCACACTAATGGGAATAGCCAAGTGAGCAAGTATCCGATGGGAGCAGTATCATTTGTCTGGGTTTTCATTGATTCACCAGAGTGGACTTGTGATTTGTTTGGGATGCAATAAGAGGCCGTTGGTTATGCTGTTGCTGTGTGGGCTGTTACTTTTGGGATGCTACAGCATGCTCTTGTTCAGTCAAAAACGATCAAATTGGTCTGTGCATGAAGCGGCAGCACCAACAGATGCAGAAACTGTTGTCGCCCAAGGCAGCGGAGTAGGCGTCTCCTCCAGTTCTTTGAGATGCCTCTTTGGCTCCTCCTCCTTCTCTCTTTTTTTCTATTCAGCTCTCTCCTCCTAGTGCTGTGGTCAGCAACCAGTTGATCGCAATCGACTGGTCGATAGTGAGGCCTTGACCAGTCGATCGCGAGGCATTCTGGGCCCCCCATTTCTCCTCACCCACAAGAAGCTCCACTATCTACCTTGAGCAACAGTGGAGGTAGTGGCAGCTTCCCATGGGGTGGGCAGAAGTCCTGTAGCGGCACGTCACTTCCAGGGGTTCCGGAAATGCGCTGGCTGCTTCCTTGACCCAAGTCTGTGGCAGGCTGGGAACTTACCGGGTGAGTCTCCAGAGGCGCATGCTGGGACTTCCCTTCTCTGTGGGAGGGGGGAGTCGGGCCCAGAGGGGGCACATGAGCAGGCTTCCCTGCTCCACGGGAGGGGAGAAGTCAGGCCTGGAGGGGGCACATGATGGGGGCTTCTCTGCTCCGTGGGAGGGTCATGCCGGCCCTGGCGGAGGCGCACAATGGAGCTTCCTTCCTCCGCGGGGGGTGAGGGAGATCGGCTCCAAGGGGGCACGTGCGCGGGCTTCTTTGCTTCGCGAGAGAGGGGAGTTGGTTCCGGGTCCCTGGGGGGGTGGGAATCCTGGGAGAAGGCGGGTGCAGGGGACTCTCTGCCCCCACTGGCACCCTGTCCCCTGTCACAGAACCCTGTCCCCTTGCCTCCCGGCATCTTGTTCCCTGCCCCCCAGCCACAGAACTCTGTCCCACTAGCACCCTGATGCCTGCTGCAGAAACCTGTCCCCATTGGCCCCCTGCTGCAGAAACCTGTCCCCTGACCTCCCGGCACCCTGTTCCCTCTCCCCTGCCCCCAGCTGTAGAACTCTGCCCCCACTGGCACCCTGTGCCTTGCCCCAGCACTCACTAGAACTCTTTCTCAGTACCATGTCCTCTGCTCCACCAGCACAGTTGGGGCCACATTAGTGAGGCTTGGGTGGGTTTTGGAGCAGGTTTTTTTGGCATCTCACTTGCGTGGTCTCAACTGACTTTTCTGTGGGTCAGTGACCCCTGACTCAAAACAGGTTCCCTGCCCTTCTCATAAATAAGGACAATGCAGAAACTTTTTGTGTTTGACACAGTATTTTACTTAAAAATGAAGCCTGGTCAACAAACCCCCAACTGGGGCCAAGACCCCATCTGGCCACAGCATCATAATGCTCCTGCACTCCCCCTTCCCCCAGACCCTAGATCTGAGCCTAGCATACACTGGAACCCCTCACATACCCCAACCCGAATTCCTGAACCCTCACATCCACAAGTCTGTGGCTTGCTTAGTACCCCAACCCTACATCTGACTCCAACACTGCCCAGCCTGGAGCCCCTTCCCCAAACCAGCGTCCCCTTCTTCATCTCCTCCTGCATCCAGATTTCCTCCCAGAGCTTGCACCTCTCACCCCTCCCCACACCCAAATCCTTCATTCCCACCCCAGAGCTTACACATCCTGTTTCAACCCAGTGAGGGTACAGCTAGACTGCAGGAGTTTTTCAGGATTCCAGAGATATCCCAGAAAAACTCTTCTGCATCCAGGGATGCATTTGTTCTTCCGCTTTTTTTAGTGGAAGATCAAACATGATCTTTTGGTCACCTCTATATTCCTCTTTCTACGAGGAATAAGGGGGTTTCCAAAAGAAGGGAGTTTTCTGACATTTGGTCCAGTCTAGACAGGTCAAGTGTTGGAAAAACCTCTTCCTACAGAAGAATTGGGGAAAAAAAGCAGCAGTATAAGGGTTGGGTATAGCAGGTGATGGAGAGGAGGAGAATAGAGAGGGCAGGGTTTCAAGGAAGGAGAGGGCTTCAAGGAAGGGGCGGGGCGCTAGATCTTGGCTTGTCCTGTCATTTAAAAAGTGATCTTGGGTGTAAAAAAGTTGGAGACTACTGTCCTAGTGTATGCATTCTGAACCTGGTAGATTTTAGCACCCTGAAGCCCTCCAGTGACTTCTTATCTTTCTCTCTCTCTCTCTCTCTCTCTCTCTCTGCCCTCCTTAATCTCATGCTGGCTTCTCTTCACTAGCTTTCCTCCAGCCTGCACAAGGTTCTTACTCTCTTACGTCTTTTCACTACCTACTGCATCTTGATATTTTTCATTTTGGTCGCCATCCCTCTTTGACTTCCTCCTCCTCCTAGTCCCATTCCTGTGAGGCCCTTCATCTCTATTCTATTCCAGCACCCCCTCCTTTGGCTGGGTCTTGTGCTGTGCCTTACAAGCATGTCAGACACAAATGGCTGGGGAGCACTGATTAGGTAAAATATTCTGAAAAATATTCATTGTGCTACTTTTCAGAGTAAACCAGAACTCTTTGAAGACATCCAGGATTTACCTTCTGCTGTAGTCAGCACCCTTCTGCATACTCTCAGCATTCATGTGATAAGAATTTGATGAGACATTAGCAGAGGGGAGTACTGTTTTAAATGCTGTAAAAGAGAAGTGAGAAATAGCCATTAGAAAGACAGTAGAAGCATTGCTACTACTGTTTATATCTCTGCCCTCTGTCCGGGAAATGAGGTCTGAGGCTCATCCCTTTCCCAATTCTTGAATTCCTGCTGACTAGCTAAGTTTTGTTGCTGGATCTTTTATAATCATATCAGCCAGGTGGTCACCATCCTGTACGATACAGTTAAATTTAAGGATTTAATGTTTATTTACAGAGGAACAGGTGATAACCTCCTGTTTGTCATAGATTTTGAAGTCTATCCATCCTAGCCCAACAATACACTGTTGTGTTAAATAAGTGACTACTATCCTTAAATGCATCTTTAATTAGAAAAATGCCTCTTAATACCTGTTAAATAAACCTTAGAAAATATCAACAGGTTTCTGTTGTCATTGTCATCAAATACTAACCAGGATTAAGCCTGTCTTCAAATGTATTCTGCATTCATACTAGGGATGTGAATGACTAGTCGACTATCTGATAAGCAAATGCTTATCATATAGTCAACAGGCTAGTTTACTAGTTGCTTTCCCCCTCTTGTCGCTTCTGTCAGAAAGAGGCGGCAAGGGGGGAGGGCAGAAGACGGTGCTTCAAAGTGGCAGTTCGGCGTGGAGCCTGGGGCCAGACCCTAGGCTCCACACAGTGTTGCCACTTTGAAATGCTGGCTCCACGCTGCACGCAGCATTTCAAAGTGCCAGTGTCACGTTGAGCCCAGAGTCAGCTGGGGACTCACCTGCTGAACAAGGGCTCCACGTGGTGCTGCTGCCTTGAAACACAGCGTGGAGCTTGACACCGGGCTCCCCAGGGCATTTCAAAGTGGCAGCACCGCACAGAACCCAGGGTTTGAACTGCTGTGGGGAGCATGGAGTCAGCAGAGGATTGCTTCGAAGGCGGAAGCGCCCTTATCGAGTAATCGAATAGTTGATGCAAATTGCATTGACTATTTGGTTAGCCAAATCTAAATTTGACATCCCTAATCCTGCTTCTCCACTCACACTCAAAATGGTTGTTGATTATTTCATATACTAATCAATCACTGGTTTAGAAAGCTTGTGTCTTACTTTGTGTGTGTTATGGTGACATTTGTTCCGTATAGCTCCCTAGTGCATCTTTGTGTCATCTGCAGAATGATCTATAACTGTGTTCTGTAATTCCTGTAACAGGTTATGATAATCATCCATTTTTCCATGGCATAATTTGCACATTTTGTCATTTAGACTGTGTACAAAGCTTGCATTTCCAGTTTTTTCATTTTGATGAATAGAACAGTTCTACACTGCAGTATGTTATGCTTGTATGGATATTATGTAGTGCTATTCTTGTTTAACTAACTGTTCCCATGCATCACAGCCCTTTACTATACACAAAACACTAACGAATAGTGATTTAAAATGCATCCATCAGTGAAGTAAGTCTTCAAGCTTCCTGACTCAGAAAAATGGATCAGCCAATAAGTTTACATTTGTACAGAGCCTTTAATCCTAAGCTTCCCATGGTACTCTGGAAATTATGTCTCTACAACGCCAGTGAAATATGCAGGGGAATAACTCCTTCCTCAACAGTCACTGCAGTGTTTGGTATCCTAAAGCGCAGAGGAGACCAGCATGAATTGCAGGGGTTGTAGAAATCCAATGGAGCCTCCAACACTAACCCTTCCTCTCTGCAGCCTCTGATCAACCAGGGAGAAGGAAAAACAAGGAGTAAGGAAACAAAGTGGAGACAGGACAGAGGATGGGGCTGCAAAGATCTCTAGCCAGTAGCAGAGAACAAGGAGTTGGAGCCAGCCATAGGTGGGGAAGGCAGAAGCATAGACAGAGCAACATTAACTGAATAGGCATAGACAGGGTGGCATGTATTAGAATATCTGTTCTGGGTGAGCAAATAGAAAGGGACAAGATATGGGGGAGTGGAGGATTTTATTTTCTGCAAGTTGGTTGGCAGAGCCATCCCCAGGCAGATGTAGGGCCTGGGGCAACCTCCCACCCAGTATCCCAGGCCTGGGTAGAGGGCAACTCCTCTGCCATAGGCCCCCACCTCCACCCTGCCTCTGCTCCAACCTCCCAGCCCTTGCCCCACTCCTTCCCCAGCTGGCACCCCTGCTCTGCCCCTGTGGCAGCAGAGGTCACCACCCCCCTCCCTGTCAGATTCACTATGGCGGTGGCAGGGAGCCAAAGCAATCCAGCAGCCTGTTCCACCCCACCGTGCCACCCTCCCAGCCTGCTGTACTCCAATTCTCTGCGTCGGGGCTAAGTGGGGTGCCCCAGGGCTTGGTCGCTCTGCTTCCTGCTGCTGTGGAGAAGCAGAACACCTCTATCTGGGAGAGGGTGGCATAGCATGATGTGGTGGGGTGGAGCAGAGCAGGCTTCTGGGCCAAGGTGAGTATGGGGATAGGGAGGGGAACTCTGTGCCCAGCCCCAATTCCCTGGGTCCCTCCCATGCATAGGATGATTGAGGCAGCTACCCCAAACCGCCCCAGGGCTCTGATGCTGAGGCTCAATTAAATTTGCTTGAGGAGTGAGGAACATCCAGATTTCATCGCACGTCTGGAATGATGGTCACTAACCACCATGTTGTCCAACAGTGAGTAAGTGTATTTCAGAAAAAAATTCAGTGATGGAAGGATCAGATAGGCAAAGATGGGGTAAACCAACAGCATTACTGCAGTTGGAATGCACAGTCAGAAGCAAAGAGATTTGCTGTTATTAATCATCAGAAGTCTGGTTTTCTCTACAGCATTAATTTAGCAAATTTAGTGCTGCAGTAGAATGAATCTTTAGCTAAAAGTCGAACAACATTGTACTGGAAGCCTGGGGCACAGTTTAAACAGGTCAGTTAAGATAGGTTATTGGGGGTGTTTCTTAGAGCCATGCTCTCAACCTTTTCATCCTACTGTACTCCTTTCAGTTTCACCTTACTTTAAAAACTACTTGTTTACAAAATCAGACACAAAAATACAAAAGTTTCACAACACACTATTGCTGAAAAATTGCTTCTTTACTCTTTTCACCATATAATTATAAAATAAATCAATGGAAATATAAATACTGTGCCTATATTTCAATGTATAGTATATAGAACAGAATGAAATTTTAGTTTGTACTGACTTCACTGGTGCTTTTTATGTAGCTTGTTGGACAATCAGACAAATATTTAGATGAGCTGATGAACCCCCGGGGAAGACCTCTGCATACTCACAGAGGTACGCATAGCCCTGATTGAGAACCATTGCATTAGAGCGATTTTTGCTCTGCATGTTTGGTGTCTAGGAGGAGGGCATGTGAGGTCAGCTGACTTTTTAAAATTGTTCATTTCCTTGTTTTATGTGACTGAGCAGGGGTAAATTTGTCATCTTTGCTCCCCAGTGCCATTTTCTGAACATGTAATATTTTGTGTGGTGGAAAAAAATGAGGAAAGTCTCTTAAACACTGTGGACTGAAGGGTTATCACCTATTCATAAGTGATATCATAGGATCTTAGAACTGGAAGGGACCTTGAGAGGTCATCAAGTCCAGTCCCCTGCCCTCACGGCAGGACCAAGCTGTCTACATCATCCCTGACAGGTGTTTGTCTAACCTTCTCTTAAATATCTCCAGTGATGGAGATTCCACAGCCCCCCTAGGCAATTTATTCCAGTGTTTAACCACCCTGACAGGAAGTTTTTCCTGATGTCCACCCTAAACCTCCCTTGCTGCAATATAAGCCCATTGCTTCTTGTCCTATCCTCAGAGGCCAAGGAAAACAATTTTTCTCTCTCCTCCTTGTGACACCCTTTTAGATACTTGAAAACTGCTATCATGTCCCCTCTCTGTCTTCTCTTTATGAAAGAGGTTTTCCAGATAGGTTCTGTGCCTTTACATGTCAATGCTTCTTGATATTTGAAAACTATCTAGCACATCACCGATGCTGATTCATCTACTCTATCAGTATGGTTGCTAAGTGCAGTTCTCAAGCATGCCTGAAGTAGCTCTATTATAGGAAGTCACTTGATAAAATATCAAGGGGACAAAGAGCAGCTATTTATCAGTGAAGAGCTTTGCTGCAATAGTCTTCCAAGCCTTCCATAGTCCTCCTTTGGCAAACACTGAAGTATATAGAGTTGTGTTTTAAATGGTTTGGCAGGTGTTAGCTATTCTGCTTTGAATAAATGACAAATGGATTTTTTCACAGCTGTAGCGTACACATCAATCAAAATTGAGGCCTGTGCAAACATTCTGCAGTAGTCAGCCAATGGCGCTGCCAGAAAGCAATGGCAACGTACTAATATGGACCAAGAATAACTTTGTGCTTTCGGAGGTGGTAGGAGTGCAGGAAACAAAAGATGAAATTCAGGCTTGGTGTAATTGGGCACAACTCTTATTCCAGGCAAAGGAATCTGAGCCTGATGAAACCAAGGCTATATCTGGACCAAAGTCTTTTCACTCCTAGTTTTAAATGTTGATTAAATGCTATTTGTGTATGCATGTAGTTTTCTAATTAAATTATGATAATTCTGATTAATTAAATAATTAGGATATTTTTGGTGCTAAGAGCCAGTTAACTTAAATTATTAATATTTTATAATGTAATGACTTCGTGGTGTAGTCATGAAGTGTGGCCAGAGTCTACCATTGAAGCTAAAAGGCTAAATGAATTAGCTGGAAATACTAGCAGGCTGATATTCTCTTATGCAGTCCAGCCAATAGGCTAAACATTTTAAATGAAAGTAAAATGTAGATGTTTAAATAAATGACTTGATTTCCAATAGGTATCTAACTTGTAAAATGTTGGTCTTGTTGATCTCTGTCTATTTCCATATGCTCTGAGATATTTCAGTGGAAGTTTTTAACAGAAATTTGAAGTATGTTTATTTTTAGATTTTTGTACTGTATCAAGCCCATTGCTTTTAAGAATTAAAGAGAAAATAAACAGTGCTTACAGGAAGAATTTAAGCAGATGTTTATCAATTGTTTTATGCATTATTTAAAACTAGGAAATACAAATTGTTTTTATTAAATCTGTAAAATAATTAGAGTAATTGTTTTTAACTCTAATATAAAAATACAACCAAAACAATCAGGAAATTTGCATCTTCCTGTCTTTTCACTTAAAGGCATTATTATTGAAAAGGTATCTGGGCCAGGAGACCTAAAAGACCAGGGCAGAATTGTTCTCAGAATCATCATGGCAAAACATTTTTTTTAATTTGCCAAATAGAAAAGCAGCCAATTGAAATACACACAAAATATAGTTACCTTATATCTAGACACTGTAACATAGTTCACCCCAAATGCTTCAGAAACTGCCATATCCTGCTCCCCTTGTCAGTAGAGATAACTATTTGACAATCTGGTTGTCATATTTCTTCAGTTGTAGCTTACTGATGTATAGTCCCATTGTAGTTGTCCCAATGGCAATTGTCAGAAATCAGGATTTTCCTGCCATTTCAGTGGCTCTTTTGCATTCTGTTTTCTCTGTTTAGGCATTGGATGAATCCCAATGCCCCATTGAAGTGAAATGAAGAAACGCTCATTTTATATAAAATAAAATATTTTAGTCTCAACAGTGCTACAGGACCACTCTTTTTTTTTTTAAGTCATGTCAGTGTCATTCAATGTCCTCAAGTGTCCTTCATAGCTAATCTGTCAGTTTGACCCATTGTTTGGTCGTATGTATTTTGATGTTCCTTTCTTTTGCACTCCGCATAATATGCTGTAGCCTGTTATAGTGGTGCCCCAATGCAGCAGGTTCCATATAACTTCCATATAATCCAGATCCTCAAAGATCTGGACTGCATGTGGCTTTCCTAGACCTCTGTTGCTTAGAAAATCTAGAAGGGCAGTTGCTCAGTCATATATCTACCAAAAGATTGGTTGGAGATGCAGAATTTTACATTCCTGTATTGAGCTGAACTAGAGAAAACCCTTGGCTTGCATCCAAAAATAAATATAATTATTTGTTGGCTAGTAAGTGGCCACTTACCAAGCTCCTGTCTAGACTTCAATCAGCTCGTTTCATTTGCTCCATTTTTGTCAAAGATTTCAGCTTTCTTATGACAACATACACAAAGATGTGACACACAGAATGTCAGTGAGATTTTGATGAGGAAAACTGATAATCCCAGTCACCAGTCACAAGAGGCTTACAAAATACCATTGAGATGAACCAGTAACCTGCTAGCTTTTTATCCCTACTTCCATCTCTTCAGCATCTGCCTGTAGTGGATATGTCAAAACCTACCTTCATCAGTAATTTCATCATTGTGTCACAGTTCAAGGCAGCTGAACATCTATCCTCCCTCTGTAGTCCAGCAACTCTAGGCTCTCAGCTCTTCAGCTGTCATGTCTTTTGGATCTCCCTCCCAAAGAGTATTTGCAGACTGCACAGTTCCCTGACTACACAATGATGCCCCCAGCAAAAGACAGACCGCCTAAGCAGCATTGCTTCACTCCTCTCCTCAGAGATGGTGCACAGTGTGCTTTCCACAGATAGATTACCCCATATCTCCTTGTAAGCAAGCATATTTATTTGTAAGATGAAAGCATTCAGAGCAAGCCTGCTAACACAATAGTAGAGCATACATGCATGCTAATAAGCTTATCACGGATCACCCCAACTCCAACAAGTGCTCTGGCCAACTTCAAGCCTCACCTACATCATAGGTTCAGCTCAGCACAAGTACATACTCTGTTTTACAGGGTTTCAGCATATGAATGTATTTCCAGCCCTGCCATAAGAATGGGACCTCCCATTGAACCAGAGGTCCTGCCTGTTTACTGGATGGGAAGGAAGGCCCCATGTCATTTAACGCAGATTCTTTAACCAAAATTTCTTTCTTTGTCTGTTGGTCTCTGGAAAATTTGAATTGAAACAGTATAGGTGAACACCTCTTCAGGGTGGTGTTTCTCTCTGGAGGTGTTACACCCTGAGGCCACATCTCCACTTGCTGTGCTGGAGATCGATCTTCTGGCATTTGATTTAGCAGCTTTAGTAAGGACCCACTAAATCAAACACTGAGGCTGTGTCTACATTGGCAAGGTTTTGTGCAAAAATGGCCGCTTTTGCACAAAATCTTGCCGCCTGTCTACACTGGCCGTGAGTATTTGTGCAAGAACACTGACGTTCTAATGTACAAAATCAGTGCTTCTTGCACAAATACTCTGACGCTCCCGCTCGGGGATAATCCCTCTTGCACAAGTATTCTTGCATAAGAGGCCAGTGTAGACAGGCAACGTTAATTTCTTGCGCAAGAAAGCCCGATGGCTAAAATGGCCATCGGAGCTTTCTTGCGCAAGAGAGCATCTACACTGGCACGGATGCTTTTGCGCAAAAGCACATGCCAGTGTAGACGCTCTATTACGCAAATACTTTTAACAGAAAAACTTTTCCGTTAAAAGTATTTGTGCAAAATCATGCCAGTGTAGACGCAGTCTGAGGGTTCTAGAACTCCTCAATTTGTGAGGAATAAGGGAAATCCGATGGGAGCCAATGCTCTGGTCGACCTCCCACTGTGAAGACAGCACCAAGCTCGGATTAAGGTATGTCGACTCCAGCTACATTATTTACATAGTTGGAGTTGTGTACCTTAGTTCCTGTGGGGTGTGGTCTCTTCCCCCCATGGAAATACATATAATCCCTCAATTGTACATGAATATATACATTTTAATACTGTGAACTCCTAAAATATTTATTGAATTAAATTTAAAGTTTGTCCAGGATATTGAAGGGTACTGTCATATCTGCCATACATTGTATTCACATTTAATAAGGTAAAATTTTGGAGAAATTCCATGTTTTGGGGGAAATAATTGAATTTTTGTAGTAGGGTTGAGTTGAAAATAAATATGGTGGCTATTTGGAGCTACTCAGAGGTTTGGAATATTAAAATAAGTGCATGTTAGTAGTCAAACATATATAAAATATATAGTAGGATCACATGATTTTGCAAAATATTATCACATGACTAGCCTTTTTTCAAAACACTTGCAATATCATACTTTTGAATGAATGTGGTGACTAAATAAAAGTTCTTTTGTAAGTTTAAAATAATTATTGTTTGTAATTTTCAGTTTTCCCCTCTTATTTCTTGCTAAAAACCATACAAAGAAGGATTATGTTAATATTGTAACATAGAATGACCTATAAGATGTAAGAAAGGTCTATGCATTTTGATATTTGTTCCATCATACCCAGACTGAAGATGATTTTTCCAGAAAATCTCCCTCTTTCTTTCGTTGAACCTTTGGGATCTTTCAGCATCAGAAATATTTATTGTTTCATAAAAAAGGAGCAAGAACTCCTCACATTTCATATATGCACACTCTCTTTTCCTCCACCTCAGAAATGTTGTAGAGTTCTGTGTCTGTAATCTTACTTTATTTTTTTTCAAAGGTAGTATCATGTATGTACTTTGGAGACAAATTATACTATGTAGCGCATAGCACAGCTAAAAAGTAAAATGCCATAAAAACGTAATAGCAGCTGTGGTGAGAACAGAGGCAGTTAAAGCCATGATATTGTTTTATTGTGACTCTAAATATTCTACTTACTAGACATAATGCAATTCTTTTTGTTCCTTTCTTTCTGATTTAGGTTCTCCAAAAGCTAGGAAAAGCTGATGAAACAAAAGATGAACAGTTTGAAGAATATGTTCAAAACTTCAAACGGCAAGAGGTCAGTTTCTTGTTTGGTTTGTGTAATTGTATCACACAAAAATTGGGGTGTATTTAAATTCTTTGATTGGATGAACATGCTTTTGAGCAACAGGTTAGATGCATTGTACGGAGAGATAACAATTAAAGGATTTCATCATGCAGTCTTAATATCAACAAAACTCACAGGATTGGGCCCAATACTTGTAACAAAGGGCCAGATTCTGATTTCCTGCAACACCATCCTGAAACTGGGGGCTCTCTCTTTAACACAGTGTCATGTGATTCTTGATGAACAACAGTATTAACTGAGAACAGAAGCTAACACAAATTAATATTGCAAATTCAAAATTTTCATTATGCTTTGCAAAGCAAAGGCAAATTCGTCTGATTTTTTTGCTTATTTTCTTGGTTGCATTACATTTAGTACTTGTCAATGCCAGAAGATTAACATTATAGACTATAATATGTATGTGTTCCTTCCTGCGCTGCTCCATTTATGTAGTATTTGTTAATAATATTTAATATATCTTTTACAACAGTGCCCAGGTATGTCCTATGTGCTTTTGGTACATCTATGATGGCACACTATCTGTAACAAAAGCCTTGTTATCTACTCTGTTTGCAGGGTACTCAAAATTCAAACCTTTGATACTCCTTGCCATACTGGTAAAACTGATCAGAGATGACTAATCATACTAAATTCCATTGCAGTTTTCTAGTGGGAGTTGAAACCTACTAGGAATTAAGTGAATGCTATCAAGATTTAAATATGAATACAGCTCTCCAGAGGTTTAGCCATAGTCTTTCTGTTCTTTCCTATGCATATGTGTTAAAGACACTCAAATAGTTTAGATCCAAGAAATTATTTCCCCATCTTTTGTAAAATGTACTCTGGATACAAAATATCTGTTTGTTTTATCCAAAATGTTTAATGTAAAAGTGAAAATAACCCAATTAACAAAAAGTTGATTAAAAACATCCCCATTAGAAAAGGAGCTAACACGGTGAAATGGCTACTGTTGGAAGACAAGGTAGGCCTAGATGGGCCTTTGATCTGACAGAGTATGGACATACTTATGTTACGACATTTTTCTGCTTCCTCTTATGTAGCTGCTTATTGTTCTGTGTGGGGAGTCATAATTCTTCCTTTGTAACATAACTGTCATTTTCACAGTAATTAATTGTGATGTCAAAAAAGAGGCATAGGTTTTCTCTTTACATGGAGACTACGTGGCAGGAATGAGGCCCTGTTGAGAGAAACAGCTTCTGTAAGATGTAATGTAATTAGAGCCAAATAACCCTTGCAGTAGATGGAGAAATAAGAAGGATGAAAGGTGGATCTCCCATTTCAATAAAATTTTGTCTCAAGGAAGAGAATTTGCTTCTGAAGAATGTGCTGCAGTGGTATTTTCCTGCTGGACGTCATGCTGTGTGCAAACAAGACTGATGTTTCTAATTTTGTGTATCTGCTCAGTCTTTGATGAACAGATTCTGAATAATGAGCACATCAGAATCTAGGTAGCACTAAATCAGTACATCACCATGAGACTGGGGCCAGAGGTTAAACTTGGGTGGGGAGTGTTAGTGTTCCTCTTCTAAGCACCACCCACAAAGGAAGTCCTGCCCATCTGATGTTCCAAAGTGACACCATTTTCAGAAGATAGTACAGGTGTTCACAGTGTGATCATGCATGCTTTCTGACCTCTGCTGGGCTGTGTGGGATTCATTTCCTCTCAAATGAACTCATAGGTTCTGCTAGATTCCTTGTGGTTAAGTATGGGCAAACTAAAGTCTGTCCATTTGTATAGGTCTTCATAATACATCTCCTCTTGGTTTGTCCTTGCTTTGATCAACAGTGAAACAGTTAACAAAGCTCAGATATAAAGTGTTATCACTGTGCATCTGAATTAACGCCTGTTTCAATTAAAGTAATATTTCTGAGGTTTCAAAGCAGCTCAACCAAACTTCCCTGTCAAAGAACCTTTTAAGGGGAATTCCAAAGTTCACTTAAAATTTCTGACTAGCAGTATGGCTCAATAATGCAGCGATCTGATTTCCAGTTGTGCTTTAGGACTGCATTTGAGTTTTGGGGAGATGTTCCTTTCAGCTTTGCTTCTCCTTCTGAGGTGTTTGCAGCCTTTGGTGCCCCTGCAGGCTTTTTAGCTAACTTGAGAAATTCCAGAGAATAAAACAAGCGTCAAGTGTCTCATTGGAGAGCTCAAAAACTTTTGTGGGTAGAATGCAGTCCACACCTTCACTTTTGATTCTTTCAGGCAGGATCATCTCCCCTCCCCTCCCCTCCCCTCCCCTCCCCTCCTCCCCCGCTCTTCCCTAGCAGGAAATAATTGGCTCTGAGGTAAACAACCAATCCTTTCCCCATGCCTCTAGCTGTATTAGAGCAATGATGCCAGATAGAAGATTGTGCCTAGGTCTTTGTAGTCTCCACTAGCAGCTCCACCTCTGATGGCCATATCTGTCATCCTCCTCCCCATCTGTTGTCCTCAAATATCATGGATAGACAGCACTGGACACAGCACCATTCCCCAATATCTATATCATATTACCACTCCCTCCACATCCTTTCACATATGGATTGCTGTCCCTCTAGCTGGCCAACGAGTGAGAAGAGGGACAGCAATCCAGCTGTGAAAGAGAAACAAGGCCCTTGTTGGCTCAGTGTTGGCTCTTCTTGGCCCACTGTTTATTTACTTCTAACCCTTTAGCCCACATTTTGTAAGGCTGGAAGGTTCCTCAGTGCATATTGGTCCAAATTGAAGATAGTATTACTATCTCCTCTTTGACTATTGGTCAAAGATTCCATGTTTCTAACTAGGGAAGGTGTTTAATTGAAAGCACAACCTTCTCAATATACTGGCCCTTCCCAGGCAACTAGCTCCAGAAACACATCACCTCAGTACCCAATGGAGCATGAAAACTCACAGGTGGCAACAGACCACCTGTCCTCTGGGAAAAAAAATAAAATTATGATCAGTCATGATGCCCTGTCAGAATAAATGCTAACATGGGTGATTTCATCCAGGATCGTGTTAGTGTTCATAAACACTTGAGGAAGAAGAAAATTCACTTATCTTTTTCTGGATAATTTATCTTATCAGGACTCAAGAGAGAGAGTGAGTTGAAACAAACCACACTGTCATACAGTTTCTAGAGCATGTTGGATTCATAATAAACACAGACATACAGTGCTAGGGAAATCAATCAAAGGCCAGAGCTTAGAATAATACTATCTGGTACAAAGTCTTATCTGAGGCAAGTATTAACTGAAAATGGCCACTAAGGCAGTAAATAGAAACAAAAATCCAATTCCTATTGGAGCCTAGTGGGAATTCTGATCTCAGACACAGGCATACTTCAATGAATCAGAGTGCACAGGAGACCTGTCCAGTATTATGTGTTGTTCCTTCCACATCTCACCCTATCAAATCCATTGCCAGAGACCACTGTCTCATTGTCAGTTCTCCCCTCAACTGGTGAATGCAGAGAATCAGATATGTTTACGGGGTCCACTGATTATCAAACAAATCAGAGTGGTATTTAGGTCAGACCCTAACTGGGGATAATGAAGGAGGGTTCGTAGAGGCTGTGTCTAAACTATATCCCTTTTTTGATAAAGGGATGTAGATTAGGCATGTTGATATTGCAAATGAAGCTGGAATTTAAATATCCTGTGCTTCATTTGAATAATGCCGATTGCTGCTTTTTTTCGAAACAGAGCTTTTTTGAAAAACACCCGGCAGTTTAGACGGGGCATTATTGACAAAAATGCCCAGTTTCTAAAGATCCTGTACTCCTCAAAAAATGAGGAACATAGGATCTTTTGAAAAGGGGAATTTCTGTCGAAAATGCCCCATCTAAACTGACGTTTTTTTCAAAATAGCCCTGTTTTGAAAAAAGCAACAGTCACCATTATGCAAATGAAGCATGGGATATTTAAATCCCGGCTTCATTTGCAATATCAACATACCTAATCTACATCCCTTTATCGAAAAAGGGATATAGTTTAGACACAGCCTTAGATTCCAGTTCTGTCCTGAAAATGGGCACCAGAGACACAGCACAGCATCCACAAACTGGAACATAGTAATTCACTGAGGCAGGAGTTACAGCATGTTATTTAAAGTGGAAGGGGATTCCCAACTTAACCCTTCTCAGAAATCCTCCCTCCCTCCTACCAGAAGCCTGAACTTCTGGCACATAAGTTCCTACACCCATCCCCTGCAATTTGGAGTCAGTGTCATTATGACCTGACAATTTCAGTAGCCTTACTCATTATAAGTCAGTTTAATGATCGGGTGATACATCTTCTCGCAAATGGTAACAGCTACAATGACCCGCTGCCTCTTCTGTATCAGAACCTGACTTCTCACAAAGCTGGGCAATTATTTTGCTGTGTGCCTTGCCACTTTTTCCACTGCTCCCCAGGACAATATAAAAGCAGGAAAGAGAGAGTAGCGATATACTATTTGCCTTTCTTGCTGAAGAACCTAACACTAGACTTTTCAGAAATATCCAACTCTGGAAGATTGCTCTTGCAAAATCCAGTCATTGATAGTGGGACATATAGAATCAACATGAATACCTGGATAAAGTGATTTTCACTTTTAGACCCAAAAAGGAAGTGAAAAATATAACTTACTCTGTTGGCTGGCACAAAGTCCATAGTCTAGCTACCATATTAAACAAATGATAGCCTTTCTTTCTACCAGGGGAACTTTAATGTGGGAATATAAGTATATCCAAGGGAAAAGGCCAAGTCTCTATTGTATGCATGTTCAAGAAAAGGCATCCCAGCATTAAATGCTTCCTTAGGGGCAACCTTCCTTGTTCAGAAGTTCACAGAACACTGCCTTGGGATCTCATTCTGCTACATACAGCACTACCCTGCTGGATGTGTCACTATAATTCTTCCCAATTAAATATTGCTCCTGTTTCCGATTAGATTAATTTTTTAGTCTCATCAGAGAAGGCTTCCAGTGTTGTATTTTTAACTCAGACAAGTAGTTCTTGCAATTGTTATAGCAGTGATTCCCAAAATCAATTAAAGAAATCATCTTCCTTTTGTTAAGCATCAAAGGCAGTCCACTGGAGCTTGACGAACTCAGGAAATGAAGCAGTGTCTCCTATACTGAGATCTGATAGGTAGCCTTCTCTCTATCAATACATATCGTGACGGTTTCTCCCTCTCCCCTACCTGTTTTAGGAAAATTGGCTTATGAATACAAATATGCATGACCCTGGAGGGATCTTGTACATTTCAAAAGCAAAGCACCACTGAGAGCACGGAGCCAGTGGGGGACTGTTTGAGAAATAAGTTTTTGTTTTTTAGACTGAGTCCCCCCACTGGCCCTGTGCTCCTGGCGACACTTCGCTTTTGAAATGTACAAGAGCCCCGGGAGGCTCTTATACATTTTGAAAGCAGGGAGCACAGGGCCAGCAGGGGACTGGGGTCCCCAGCTCACCCCAGGCTCCCAGGGTGCTTCCGCCAGTTCCCCACTGTGCCTCTGCCCCTTCTCCCCATGGAGACGGTGTTGCGGGCAACCGGCTTGTAAGCCAGCTCCCCCCAACACTGGATCCTGCTCTCTCCCTCGCTGCCTATCTCTGATAGTCAGCAATGGGGTGGGAAGTGACTAGTTGAATCACTAGTCAACTATCCGATAACCATTTTCTTATTGGATAGTTGACTAGTTGCTTACATCCCTACTATGTACTTAACTTTGGTCACATGCTTAGGTACCCTAATGAACCAGTGATGTAGCCGAACAAAAAAGTCCACTGGAAAATCTGTCTGGAGACACTCTGAAGTGATTGTTTTTCATGGCGGAATCTTCATCTGATTTTGGATCTCAGAGAATTTTTTCAGGTTCATCCACTACCATCCATCTCTTGGTTGAGTACTTCTCAATAGAAGCCATTCTGGGCCTATCAAATCTGATGTTGACTGGGCCAAATGAATCTCTGCAGACTAACAGAAGTCAGTTCATTTTTTGCGGGCACAGAACTTGCTGTCTTTACATAGTTCCTAGGTCCTATGAGTCGAAAGTCAGATACTACACCTATCTAGGGTCCTTTAGCATGGAGTACCAAGATGTTGATTTTAAATCATGCATAAAATATATTTGTATCTTAACTTTAATTTGATTTACATATAAGGAAACTGCCTGTCTCACAAGGAACTTGTCACTATTAAATAGAACTCATGAACTGTAAATGATCTCATACAAAACATATGCAGTTTGTGTATACCAAAAGATAGCAGTTCCCGAATCTCTGTTTCTTCCTTTCTGCACAAATAAATTGTGGACATATGTAGCCTTTGAATCAAACCTAAAATGGTTTTAAAAAAAATAGTCAAATCCTGCATGTTCCCCTTTCAGGAAAAACTATCACTGGAAGTTTGCCCTAATAAGGAGTTGGGGCCTACATTTTCTCTGCTCAATTAAGGCACGTCTTCACTCGCTGCACCCAGAGATAGATGTTCTGGCATTCAAATTAGTGGGTCTAGTTTAGACCCATAATTCAAACTCTGAAGCCAGCTCCAGCCAGCATTTGTATTCCTTGCAGTCACAAGGAGTGAGGGAAGCCAACGGGAGCCTTTACTCCCTTGGGTTTCCCACAGTGGGGATGGCACTAAGCTCATCTTAAGGTAAGCCGACTCCAGCTACCTGTTCTACCTAACTGGAGTTGCATACCTTAAGTCAGTGGTCCCCAACCTTTAGAGGCTGCCGGGCGCCAGGGGGCGTGGCCGTTCGCCTGCCAGGCGCCAGAGGGCGGGGACACATGCACGCTCGGGGGCGGGTGGGCCCCCCTCATAGCCGCATGCTCGGGGGCGGGGCCCCCCATAGCCACATGCTCAGGGGCGGGGCCCCCCGCAAGCGCTGCATGCCCGGGGCCGGCACCCCCTCCAAATGCCGCACGCCCGGGGCTGGCGCCCCTCCCCCAAGCACCGCGCGCCCGGGGCCGGCGCGCCTCCCAAGTGCCACGTGCCGGGGGCCGGTGCGCCCCCCCCCAAGTGCCGCACGCCCGGGGCGCGAGCAGCCAATTTGCGGCGCTCCCAGGGCCGGCGCTTACCATGCGCCCGGGCCAGCTCCGGCACCATGCATGCACTACATGCCCGGGGCCAGGTCAGCCCCGAGCACTTGGCGGGCGCACTTGGTGGGCACTGTGTTGGGGACCACTGCCTTAAGTAGACCTTCCTGGTCTACTGTAGATCTGGCCTCAGTGAAGCAAGTGTATCTTGCACTTCATTTTTATTTTCTGATTCCAGTCTCATGGAAATAATGTATTGCTTGCTGACTAGTATTATGCGAAATTAAACAGCAATTCCCTTGCCACTAACTGTATTCTAATCCAAATAATGCCAGCTTTATAGTTCATAACAGATCAATATTCTGCTTAATGTCTTCTGTGCATCTTTATCTTTAATTGCTGAGTTGCTCCATCAGTATGTAAAGCTATTTGCTCTTTGTTTTCCACCACAGAAGTTACATTACACTATATAAATAAAAAAAAGCCACTCTCTGTTATATAACCAGCAATCAGTAAAATATTGCCAGGATGAAAAGTAAGTAAAATGTCCAATATTCTGGGTGCTGATTTATAAAATGAGAAAGTAAAGAGGTTTTCCTTCATTGTTCAATACTTGCTCATTTAGTGGATTGTTTTACAGAATTCACATTATGCACACGAGGGACAGAATGGAGCTGTTGCTGTTCACACATGATATACATAATACGGAATCCTTGAAAGCTCCATTGTTGGTCTATTGTTTGGGCCTGGTAAGTGTATGGGGGAGGAATGTAGATCTTCATCTAGTGTAACTTGTTATTACAGGTTGAACATCTCCAATGCGGAACCTGTGAGACCTGACCAGTGCTAAATCAGAGAATTTGCTGAACCATGGGAGATCAATATTGTCTAGCAGCATTATCAATACTTCCAGGCTGCATCTAGACTGGCAAATTTTTCCACAAAAGCAGAGCTTTTGCGGAAAAACTTGCCAGCTGTCTACACGGGCCGCTTTGAATTTGTGCAAGAACGCTGACAATCTAATGTAAGATTGTCAGTGTTCTTCCGCAAATATAATGACTCTCCCATTCGGGAAAAAGCCCTCTTGCACAAATGCTTTTGTGCAAGAGGGACAGTGTAGACAGCTGAGAACCGTTTTGTGCAAAAAAGCCCCGATGGTGAAAATGGCGATCGGGGCTTTCTTGCGCAAAACCGCGTCTTGATTGGCACGGATGCTTTTCCGCAAAAAGTGCTTTTGCACAAAAGCGTCCATGCCAACCTAGACGCTCTTTTCCACAAATGCTTTTAACGGAAAAACTTTTCCATTAAAAGCATTTGTGGAAAATCATGCCAGTCTAGACGTAGCCCCACTGTTTAGTGAGCTCTTAGAAGACATTTAGAGGCAAATTAGAGCTAAATAACAGCATAGAACACTGAGACCCAGGACTGGTGTCTGTAAATAAATGTTATGGGACAACAAGAAACAGGGACACACCCATGATAATTAACTAATCCAGCTAACTAAAATCATACAACTTAGATGGGGCTACTATAAGGTAGGTGCATAACTGGCTGGATAATTGTTCTCAGAGAGTAGTTATTAATGGTTCACAATAATGCTGGAAGGGCATAACAAGTGGGGTTCCGCAGGAGTCTGTTTTGGGACCAGTTCTGTTCAATATCTTCATCAACAATTTAGCACAGAGAGTATGCTTATTAAGTTTGCAGGCGATACAAAGCTGGGAGAGGTTGCAACTGCTTTGGATGATAGGCTCATAATTCAAAATGATCTGGACAAACTGGAGAAATGGTCTGAAGTAAATAGAATGAAGTTTAATAAGGACAAATGCAAAGTGCTCCACTTATGAAGCAACGATCAGTTTCTCACATACAGAATGGGAAGCAACTGTCTAGGAAGGAGTACTGCAGAAAGGGATCTAGGGGTTATAGTGAACCACAAGCTAAATATGAGTCAACAGTGTGACGCTGTTGCAAAAAAAGCAAACCTGATTCTGGGATGCATTAACAGGAGTATTGTGAGCAAGACACGAGAAGTCATTCTTTCATTCTACTCTATGCTGATTAGGCCTCAGTTGGAGTATTGTGTCCAGTTCTGGGTACCACATTTCAAGAAAGATATGGAGAAATTGGAGAGGGTGCAGAGAAGATCAAGAAGAATGATTTAAAGGTCTAGAGAACATGATCTATGAAGGAAGACATGATTTACGGTACCATTTGTTGTTGCTGCCACCTTGTGGTAAGAAAGTGCACTCAATAAACAAGTCATTTGGTTTAAGTATTAGGACCAGATCCTCACCTGTTGTAAAGGCAATGGAGCTACATTGCTTTAAACCAGATGTGGATACTGTTCTTAACCTACAATTTTTATTAAGAGAATGAACAGTAACAAACCGTTACTTGGTATCTAACTAAAGATCCGTGTGGTCCCTTTCTCAGTACCAGCCAGAGACTAAAAGGTATGAAGGCAAAAGAGGGCACCAACATGTACTAGCTCACCTGGGATTCATCTGAACTGAAATTCTCCAGCAGTCTTTTTCCTATGGGAATTCCTGGGTGTCCCACCTATGGATGTCTTAAATCGGTAATGTATCATTATTAGTGTAGAGCCCATTCCACACTCCATCCTGTGGCAGTCACGGCCTTGCTTAGGCTTGGGATAGAAACAAGTCTGAGATTTTTCAGAGCTGAGTGAGTTAGAAGCCAAGCTTCACTCATTGATATTTTTGAAAATCTCAGTATAAATCTCCAGAGAACTCCTGACAGTTAGCATTTTGTGAAAAAAAATATATGATCATGTGTAGGATCACATGTAGGTTCCCATATTATGTTAATACAGATATTAAGGCTTCAGGGAGCCTTCTTTCCTCAAACAGAGTTGATGCCAAACATGATTCACAGTGGATACCCTGCAGAAAGCCCACCCCCCCCCCCAAAGAACATCCAGTCCATGTCAGTAATTTCTTCTCCTCCCATCTCAATATTGGTGATCAGTGAAAGTCCTCTGCATTTGAGTAAGTATCACATGAACTTTACAGCCAGAGCCTGTTGAGTTAACAGACCTCTTCCGTGGAGTAAGCCTGTGGCACAGCTGAGATGCTTGCTGACCATTAAACCCAATTTATGGTGGGAATAAATGCTGCAGGTCATGAGGGAGGAAGCAGGAATGCATTCCTACTCACCACTGGGAATCTTTTTGTGCTAAAACGTATTCACGATCATGATGGGCAGAGTGATGAGCTATAAATACTCAAAAATATACACCATTTGTGCATTTCACCGGGATTATCAGGTGACTTCATGTACAATTAAATCCCATATCAATCCCGATAGTTTCCAAGTAGGTGTGATCTCAGAAAGGATCTGTACTTTGATAGGTTTCTTTTTTCTGGAAAAGTTGACCTGCTCACTAATGAATTCAACAATTCACATTAGACAATTAGGTTTTGGGGGTTTTTTTAGTTGTTTACTCCTTCAAAATCTAAAATGGAAAGCTTAATTAATCAAAGTAGAATAGTTTAGATTGCATTTTGATAATTCTAGGATGTTTTTACCTGTGATATCTCAGCCCCTTTTAACGATAGTGTGTTCATTGCTTTACCTAACACATGAAAACTTGCCATGTTTCTTTAGTCCAATTATCATTGAGTATTTAAACATATTGTTGTGTGTGACTTCAGGAACGCTAGTGTCTGCCTATGGAGAGACTAGACATAAACTCTGGGCTTTGATAAATGGAGGGGATGCCGTCCAGAAGATCTTCCCTGAGGGATATGGAATGTGGAAAATAGCCCCTTGTTTTAATACTGCCTCCTTGTAGCCAGACAGGAACCCGCCTTATAACGTCCATTTTTGCTTGCCTGGAGCATACAGGGCACACAGAGCAGAAGGCCCAGGCTGTGTGACTGTGAATGGCTGTAAACAGAGATATGCCAATTGCTGACCAAGAGGCTGCCAAGGAGTGTCCTTAACTCAAACCCATATTGATACGAACACACAGCCGTCCGCGGGGGGAGGAATCTCTCGCCCAGTAAAAAAAAAATGTCTAATACACACAATTTAGTTCTCTCTCTTGCAAGTGTAAATTAACTTGAAACTTGCT
This sequence comes from Pelodiscus sinensis, assembly GCF_049634645.1. Lineage (NCBI taxonomy): Eukaryota > Metazoa > Chordata > Testudines > Trionychidae > Pelodiscus > Pelodiscus sinensis. Next base: position 167,774,542 of record NC_134712.1, read on the forward strand.
TGTAAAAACTGGCGCCACAAAACGGACCAGTACAATTCGGCATCTTAAATAAAAAAGAGGATACAGGCCCCCAGGGGTATATAGATGGGTCCAGCAGCGCATTTTCACTAAGTGTCAATCTACCGTCTATCTGCTGGTCGGGTTAGGTGTTTGATCTCCCGAGGTTCCAAGGGAATGCCCACCTCGTATTCGTCTTTCCTAGAAATTAAGAAACCGGCCCTGGCCTGACACGCTGAAGTCAAGAGGCACAAAAAGGGGTAAAAATTGTACCTGGATGTGGTCCTTTGCTTAAGTGTATATATATATACATAGTGTTAAAGCTCTTTAAAAATTAAGCTGTCACTTGGTACCATTATTTCTATTTTCTATCTTTATATTTTTCCTGTAACCATTTTTAAAATCTATATATATATTTGCTAGCATTTTAAAAATAAAGCAATAGCCATTGTAACCATATAATTTATAAGCTTCCTTAATAAACCTGTAACTGTTTAAGCTTTAACCTAACTCCTTCAGTTGCTGTAATAAAACCAAGCACAATTTAAAAAAACTTCAGCCGGTCATAAAGAAACAAACATAGGAAGAGCTTGGGCATTTGGATCTGTGTCACTCCCAGGTGACAAGATCCATTGGGGCACCTTTTCAGCCTTTCCTAGGCTGCCCGCTGCAAAAAAAACCCCTGTGTTCTAGCAGCTAAAATCTAAGGTGTAATAAGCTCTTCCTATATAACGGGGCGTCTGTTGGCCTGCTGGCCACCCTCTGCAACAAAAGCCCGGTCCTAGCAGTAAAAACACAAACGTTAAACCCTTTCTCAAAAACATACACACACACACTGCCCTAACCGTCGGCTAACACTCCTGAAATGGGCAAGTTACTCCTTAATTAACAAAAATAAAGCAAATGTTAACAAGCCCACTAACCCACAGCATTTAGCTATAGATTATAAATGAATACAGGCAGTCCCCGGGTTACGTACAAGATAGGGACTATAGGTTTGTTCTTAAGTTGAATCTGTATGTAAGTCGGAACTGGCGTCCAGATTCAGCCGCTGCTGAAACTGATCAGTTTCAACAGTGGCTGAATCTGGATGCCAGTTCTGACTTACATACAGATTCAACTTAAGAACCCCAGGCATCCCCAAGTCAGCCGCTGCTGAAACTGATCAGCAGCTGATTACAGGAAGCCCCAGGCAGGGGCTTCCTGTAGTCAGCCACTGGTCAGTTTCAGCAGCGGCTGACTTGGGGACGCCTGGGGCAGAGCAGCTGGGGTGCTGCTGGGTTGGTCCAGTAGCGCCGCCGCTGGACCAACCCAGCAGCACCCAAGCTGCTCTGCCCCAGGCGTCCTGATTCAGCCGCTACTGAAACTGACCAGCAGTGGCTGAATCAGGACTCCTGGGGCAGAGCAGCTGGGGTGCGGCCGGGTTGGTCCCGTAGCGCCCAGAGCGGCGCTACGGGACCAACCGGCAGCACCCCAGCTGCTTTACCGCAGGCGCCCGGAGCAAAGCCGCGGAGCACGGGGACAGCGGGACAGCCCAGACGCGCCGTGGCTGTCCTGCTGCCCTCGGGCTCCGCGGCTGTGCTCTGCTTTGCTCCCCGTCCCGCTGCCAGGTTCCTCTCCCTGGTTCCTCTCCCTGGCAGGGGGACGGGGAGCAAAACAGAGCACAGCCGCGGAGCACGCGGGCGGCGGACAGCTCAGACGCGTCTGGGCTGCCCGCTGCCCGCGTGTTCCGCCGCTTTGCTTCCTCTCCCTGGTCTGCTGGAGACCAGGGAGAGGGCCCCGTTCGTAAGTGCGGATCCGACGTAAGTCGGATCCGCGTAACTCGGGGACTGCCTGTATAGGTACAGATACAGACAGAGGCAAAATACAGTTACAGAAAATATAGATCTATGTATTATTGTATGTAGGTGTAGATTTTATTCAGGAACATACTTTAGGGTCTGATCTTGCATTCTTAGCACACACAATTTCCTTTGATTCCAGTTTAAGCTTGAGATATATAAATAATGCAGGGTCAGACCTCTAGTTTTCTTGACTGAAAAACAAGAAGAGATATAGAAGTTAAAGGCCAAAAATACCACAAGTAGAATGTCCTGGATGGAACAGAACATAGTATGCAGTAGAAGTAAGATGTGAAAAAACTTGATTTATGTGATTCATTTCTATCTTAGGGTTTTTCTTGCTCAGGATGAATCAAGGAAACCCTAGCGCATTTGTGCCTTTTTTACATTGTCAAGGGAATTTTTTTTTATTTTGGTTAATTATCCCAGACACATGTTTGAACAAAGGCACTCTCTGTATCGATTCATCCTGTCCTCTAGATGTCTGCATTTGCCACTTCTTGTTATCGCAGACTGTGACAGTGTAAAGCACACTTTTCCATTCATATCTACTGAAGAAATAAGCATCTTATGAGATTTTTGATTAGTAGGATCTGTTGGATAAGGGAAGTACAAGTTATGTGAATACTACATATCTTTAATATTAGGCTTCACAAGTAGATTTTTTTAAATAAAAATCAAGACTGGACAGTCTGAGGTACTTTTGGGGGAGAGAAGGTATTGAGGGAAGAACTGAGCACTATTATGAGCTCATCTTCTATTGAGGGGCTACGTCTACATTGTAGGTGCTTTGTGCAAGAACAGGTGTTCTTGTGCAAAAAATTTGCAGTGTCTACACTGCACGCGTGTTCTTGCGCAAGTAAATTTTCAGTAAAGCATCGGAAAACAGGGTTTCTTCTGGAAGAGTTATTCCTCTCCCCATGAGGAATAAGCCCTCTTGCGCAAGAGCTCTTCCACAAGAAGGCAGTGTAGACCGGCAACATGATTTTCTTGCACAAAAAACCCCTATGGCTAAAATGGTCATCAGAGCAAAAGCAGTGGATGCACTCCTGTGGAATGTGCAGCGCTGCTTGGTGGCCCCTGTGCATAGGAGCTTCAGGGACATTTTGTTGCTTCTGGGAGCTACCTGAGAGAAGCACCTCATGGAGCCTGCACCCCTTCTGCACTGAATTTCCTGCCCCAGCCTGGGGCCCACTCCCACACTCCAAACCCTTCAGCCTCACTCCCCATGACAAAGCCTCCTCCTATACCTCACCTCCCTGTCCCAGCCCTGAGCCCCTTCCCTTATCCCATGCCCCTCATCCTCACAGCTGCAGCCGGAGACCCCGCCACTTCCTGTACCCCAGATTCCTGCCCCAGCCTGATGAAAATGAGTGTGTGTGTGGGGGGGGGGGGGGAAGAGTGAACAATGGAGAGAGGAATGATGGAGTGAATGGAGGCAAGACCTCAGAGAAGGGGTGGAGCCTCAGAGAAGGGGCAAGACAAAGGTGTTTGGTTTTCTGCAATCAGGATGTTGGTAACCCTGGGGTCTACCTCCCATGACAGCTACTTATCACTGGAACAATGGAGTTGTTACTGTTGAGAGTGACACTCATGTGCAGGAGACAGAGGCTTCTTGGTGACTGGCTATGAATCTGCAACTCACTTCCAGCAAAGATCAGGATTCCCATTACCTCAGTGTCTTCAGAGCAAAATGCAAAGGACTGATCCAGCTAGGAAGCTTGGTGATGTCTAAGAGGAACAACCGAATTGCTTATATGTGAGTGCAAGGAGTCTGGGCAGTAATGTTAAAAACTGGAAATGCAGGTATGGAAGTTTAGAGTTTGTACGGTTCTGGCCAACAGGAACTGAGACATTGTGCTGGGGATGGGGGCAGCATGCAAAGCCTCCACCCATCCACCCCAGTGCATGGCACAGCGACACACCAGTCAAAAGGAGCTGAGAGATTGTGCTGGGGGCAAGGGTAGCGTGTGAAGCCTTCCCCTCACACTCCTCCAGCTCGTGGTGTAGAGAGCCACATGGAGCAACCAGCCACTTTAAGTGGCACAGAGCTCCTCCATGCCCAGGGGTCCCAGCAGAGTGGGTCACAGGTCAATTAAAAGTCTTGGCGGACCTAATCCAGAATCCGGGCTGTATCTTGCTCACTTCTGCCCTAGTGCTAACAGTTCTTTAAATTAACACTTCTGATGTCTCTATAGGATGTCAATCCCCATCTTAAAATGCATGCAAATTAGGGCTCTTGATGACAGCCTAGATTTTTTGCAATAGAGACTAATAACTGTACATTTCAATAAAGTTGACTGATAAAGGTACTGATTTAATTTGAACTATTGTGCCAGACATATTTAGTTATAAAATGACAACTTTCATTTAGGCTTGCAGTGGCATAAATGATAAACTGTTTTGTAACTCTGTCTCACAATTTAACACCAAATCTGCACCCTGTGGCAGTCAGGTGGTATACAGTGATCTTGACTCTTATCAAGTTCATGTGATTTATTTTGTCAAATATCAAGTATGTGATATTTTCAGCTTCACAGCATAAACTGAATTGTAACTATGTGTTGCATATGATATGATTTAAGAAAACCATGTCCCCATCTCTCTTGTTCAGAGAAAATGCTAACCAAGGATGCTTTAAAACAGTTCCATAAACTCATATTAAGGAATTTTCCTAAATTCATAAGGGGAGACTTTCACATTCTTAATGGAAAAATTAAAAAAGTATTTCTAATGCCTCTGATGGCAAAACATTGCAGTTGCAGTTCCATTTCTAATGTCCTTTCTCCACATCTAGAAAAGCTTCCAAAGTCTTACAGCCAACTTTATCCTTCATGTGACTGGATTTGGCCCTTAATGTTTGAATCTGCTTTAGTATTTTAATCTGTGAGTCAAAATATTCCTACCTACTCTACCATATTTTTCATTAAAAGGCTCAATACTGGTTAAGGGATCTTTAGGTGCATCTACATTGTACCTGTAGCTCAAAATAAACGATGTAATTTGAGCTATGCAAATTGATTAGCTTATTTTGAGTTAATTTCAGAATAGTTTATTTTGAAATTTGTCACTTATTTCAAAATAAATCACTATTCCAAAATGTTCCATACTCCTTGTGGAGTGAAGTTTACAGGGACATTGGAATAGTGAGCCCATTATATTTTGAAATAACAGGGTGCTCAAAAGACGCGGAAGGTATCCCAGTGGTATCCCGAAATAGCGCTGCAGTGTAGGCGTAGCCATGGAGTCCCATAACTATGGTGGATTAGTGGCTCCTAACAGTGCAAGGATTTTCCTGGTCCCCCTCAAGTTTTTGCCTGTGTATGACCCCTGTCCTGAGGCATAAAATCCTTTGTAGACCTCAGAATATTGATGTATTTGAATTAGGGTGCCAGAGTTGGTAAATAAAAAGAGGAAAAAGAGGATGATGAGATGACAAGGCCAAGGATTTTTATACAATAATTGTCCAAAATACCATTGTAAGTTACCGTTTTGGACATCACAGTAGAGTTTTGCATTGTTTTTTAGTAAGGATAGGGTCAAATGGTTTTGTTTTGGATGTGGATCATCTCACAACATGATTATGTGCAATCTAATGAGATTGACTGTAAATATATTGTGAATATATATATATATTAACTTTGACACTGTGTAGCCTGAGGGTATCAGTTTTGACACCATGGAGCCTTATCGAATCAAGCACCTGGATTATGAGGATTCTGCTCTCCTTTTTTAAAATTATTTTTCCCTTTTTATATATTATAAAACCGTTCTTTTTTCTGTTATGTTTTTATTGTGATGATAAAGTAGGTACTAGCATGTGAGAATAATTTTTTTAGTTTAATTCTTTATAGATGAGAATAGCAGCAGACTAGTACATTGCAAAGAGTTTCTTTATGAAGCTACATCTCAATTAACAAAGTGGCGAGACTGATTGTCTTAATGCAAATTCAGGCAATAATGATTTCAGAGCTAACAGATGCTTTGAATAAAATTGTGAGGCACGTAGAGGAACATAATTTGTCGGACAAAAGTCAACATGGTTTCTGTAAAGGGAAATCATATCTTACTAATCTATTAGAGTTCTTTGAAGGGGTTAAAAAACATGCAGACAAGGGGGATCCAGTAGATATAGTATACTTAGATTTTCAGAAAGCCTTTGACAAGATTCCTCACCAAAGGCTCTTGTGTAAATTACAATACATTGCCATGGGATAAGAGGGAAAGTCCTTTCTTGGATTGAGAACTGGTTAAAAGACAGGAAACAACGGGTAGGAATAAATGGTAAATTTTCAGAATGGAGAGGGGTAACTAGTGGTGTCCCCCAAGGGTCAGTCCTGGGACCAATCCTTTTCAACTTATTCATAAATGATCTGGAGAAAGGAGTAAGCAGTGAGGTGGTAAAGTTTGCGGATGATACCAAACTGTTTAGGATAATCAAGACAGAAGCAGACTGTGAGGGACTCCAAAAAGATCTCACCTAACTGAGTGATTGGGCCACAAAATGGCAAATGAAATTTAATGTGGATAAGTGTAAAGTAATGCACATCGGGAAAAATAACCCCAACTATAGGTACAGTATCATGGGGGCTAATTTGGCTACCACAAATCAGGAAAGAGATCTTGGAGTTATCGAGGATAGTTCTCTGAAAACTTCCACACAGTGTGCAGCGGCGGTCAAAAAGGCAAATAGGATGCTAGGCGTTATTAAGAAAGGGATAGAAAATAAGACACAATATCTTACTGCCCCTGTATAAAACTATGGTACACCCACATCTGGAATACTGTGTACAGATGTGGTCTCCTCACCTCAAAAAAGATATTTTGGCCTTGGGAAGGGTTCAGAAAAGGGCAACTAAAATGATTAGGGGTTTGGAACAGGTCCCATATGAAGAGAGGTTAAAGCAACTGGGACTTTTCAGTTTAGAAAAGAGGATACTGAAGGGGGATATGATAGATGTATATAAAATCATTAGTGGTGTGGAGAGGGCGGATAAAAAAAAGTTATTTATTAGTTCCCGTAATAGAAGAACTAGAGGACACCAAATGAAATTAATGGGTAGCAGGTTTAAAACTAATAAAAGAAAGTTCTTCTTCACACAGCATGTAGACAACCTGTGGAACTCCTTGCCAGAGGAGGCTGTGAGGGCTAGGACTATAACAGAGTTTAAAGAGAAGCTAGATAATTTCATGGAGGTTAGGTCCATAAAAGGCTATTAGCCAGGGGAGATAAATGGTGTCCCTGGCCTCTGTTTGACAGAGGCTAGAGAAGAATGGCAGGAGACAAATCTCTTGATCATTGTCTTCGGTCCACCCTCTCTGGGCATCTGGTGCAGGCCATTGTCGGCAGACAGGCTACTGGGCTAGATGGACCTTTGGTCTGAACCAGTATGGCCGTTCTTATGTTCTTAATGCTTCAGGGGGTAGCCGAGTTAGTCTGTACAGGATAAACTTAAAAAATAACAAGTGGTCTGGTAGCACTTTATAGACTAAGAAAACATGTCGATGGAATCATGAGCTTTCGTGTGCACAGCCCACTTCTTCAGATGACCAGAGTTTTGAGTTTAGGATGTGCAGACCCGAAATAAATAGGGAAAAAGGGAGGGGAGAGAAACAAGGAGCAGAGGGTATGAAAATATCAAAGGGAAAAACAGGAAGGCAGAACTGGGAATCAGTAAGCACCTGAAGATTGGGTAGCTAAAACAAAGCAGATAAGAATCAAAGGCAATAACAGGAATGTACACAAAGAGCTGTTTGCACCTTCATTAAATGTTAGGTTTAATGTGATGGCTCTGAAAGGAAGGGGAATCCTCTGTGTATATCTGGCATACCACATTCATTACAGCAGTAAGATGTAATGGATATTTTTTATTTCGCTATAGTTGTATTTTCTATCATTAGATTTCCTCATTAAATGCACGGTAAAAATTATTGTTTCATGTTTAATGTGAGGTGTTCCAGTGGTCCAGTACTTTTAGCACTATGAGCATAATCTGGAAGAAGAGAAAAGAAAACCCTTTACAATTGTAAGACAAGTCTTTATGGAAGCATTTGAAGCAGGGATGGGGAACCTTTTTTGGGTCAAGGGCTGTTGACTTGCAGAAAAATCAGTCGGGGGTTGGACACAAATAACAAGCAAAAACCCTCTCCCCCCAAAAAAACCCCTCACTGATGTGGTCCCTGACTGAGAAGTACAAAGACACTCTCCACATTTTCCTCACCGACTAAAGCCTGGTGGGGCTCAGGCTAGTAGATTTTGTGTGCTTCAGCTGCACAGGAGGTGGCAGGAGCTAGAATGCCAACGCAGGCTGTCCAAAGCTCTGGGGGAACCCTGTGCTTTGGGGGCTGGATCCAGTCAAGCTGGGGGGCTGGATGCAGCCCCTGGGCCTTAGGTTCCTACCCCTGATTTAAAGAATAGAGGGGGGGAAATGAGATGCAATCAAAATGGAAAAACAATATGCCAAAGCTTTCCTCTTTGTTTTTATTGCCACAGGACAGAGGATGCAGGATCCTTTCAGAATATTGGGGACAAGAGAGGAGTGCATTGATTTCACTGCATGGAGAAACAGCTTGTTAGCTGATCAACTTATGTAAATCTTCATTAACTGTTACATTGTAAAATTGGCAGGGCAGAAGATGTCTGAAGGAAGTTTGCCTTTTTTGTCTAGTGAGGCCTAATTCTGGTACCATTAAACTCTATGGCCACATCTACATGTTAGCCTTCTTCTGGAAAAGCTTATGCAAATGAAGTGTGGAGTGCAATATTGCCACGCTTCATTTGCATAATGAATTAGCAGCCGTTTTTGCGCAAGAGGCTTTTGCCTGAAAAAATGGGGAAGAATGGCTCTTGTACAAGGGGGGGGGTTTCCTCAAATAGAAGCCTTCTACATAGCTCCTTTCTGTGCAAAAGCCCCTTGTGGAAAAACAGCTGCTAATTAATTATGCAAATGAAGTGCGGTGACATTCCACTCCATACTTCATTTGCATAAGCTTTTGGGGAAGAAGGCTACAGTGTAGACGTAGTCAGCAGGACTTTTGCTATTAATGTTAATGAAATCTGGAATGGGCCCTTAGGCCTTCTATTGCTATGTGTCATACAGTATTTGCTGGTGGAGTTCTGTGTTGTTTAGATGCTTTAGTGACTTGAACCCTATAAATAGCATAGATTGAGAGAGCTCAGCATTGTAAGTTACAACCATTCATACAAAAGGATAGTGCTAACAGATGATGTGATTAAATATTACCCCTTTTAAAATATGTCTCTATGTTCATTTTTTACGGGCAACTCAACATTTACCAATTGACCATAAAGTATAACAGTTTTTGTGACATTACCCTCAGTTAGGATGTGGAATTGGAACTGGAAACAATTTATTGAATAACGTGTCATTACAGCGCCTTTTGTTGCGTACTTGTTATTCCACGCATACTTGTTATTGCACAACAGGAGTGGCACCTCATATATAATTCTGTAGTTTATCTCTGAACAATACATAGACATTGTACTTAAAGTGGGAGTGTATAGTTCAGAAGATTGGTACTGGCCTATGGAACCTTCCAGTTTTGAGAGCGTCAATCCATCAAATTAATTAATGATCCAAAGCCTTTATCATCTCACCATCCACAGGGAGGTAGATTTCATGTAGTTCATACTAGATGGCTACGTCTACACTGGCCCCTTTTCCGGAAGGGGCATGTAAATTTCACGAGTCGTCGTAGGGAAATCCGCGGGGGATTTAAATATCCCCCGCGGCATTTAAATAAAAATGTCCGCCGCTTTTTTCCGGCTTTTAAAAAAGCCGGAAAAGAGCGTCTAGACTGGCCCCGATCCTCCGGAAAAAGTGCCCTTTTCCGGAGGCTCTTATTCCTACTTCAAAGTAGGGGCCAGTCTAGACGCTCTTTTCCGGCTTTTTTAAAAGCCGGAAAAAAGCGGCGGACATTTTTATTTAAATGCCGCGGGGGATATTTAAATCCCCCGCGGATTTCCCTACGACGACTCGTGAAATTTACATGCCCCTTCCGGAAAAGGGGCCAGTGTAGACGTAGCCGATGTGTGTCTACACCCAAAATCCCATCATCACAATTGGACCAGAACCCATTCTAACAGTGTCAGCAAAGTAAACCATGAATGGGAACAGAATTATCCTCTCACTGGACAGCAAGTCCTTCCAGAACTGGGTTGGGACTTGGTGGTGGGGTGAAATAAGTGTGATCATTTAGCTTCTCTATCTCTGCTGAAAAGCAGAGGACAAACTCTTCTCCTTTCCTTGCCTTGGGTAAGTAGGACAGCCCATAGCTCCCCTTCCTCCTTGATTTTGTGAAAACTTTCCCATCTGTTTGTCTACAGGTAGTATGGAAAGTTGTGCTCCTTAAGTCACCCATAATGCTCCAAAGCAAAATTCGGCTACCCCCTGAAGCTCTTTAATTTACATGGCTCCCAGTCCAACAGTACGCTCATTTCAACAGAAAATGAATAAATAAATGCACGTTCTGAAGTCTATTACCTTTTTTAGTGAAGATAATTTGCATTAAACCGTTTGAACTGTGTATTTAATCTGACAAAATCACAGAAGACACTTCTCAGCCATTTTTGAGCCTCTTCTCTGAGCACGTTAGATACCTAAGGGTGGATCCTTGTCATTGCTCCACCGACTTCAGTGTACATCAGCTGAGGGTCCATCCCACAGAGAGTAAAGATAGACACCTCTTTTGGGAGCTAAGTTTCATATTAAAAACCTGATTAAAGCTCAAAGCATACAACTGATGCTTCAACAGGCAGAACTCAGATCTACGGGAGAAAATATGACAGCAAGCTGATACTCTTAAACAATAGCTTCTTTAAGGATACGAAGCAGTTTATAAACATCTAAGATTTTCCTAATGCTGCAGAATATTAAAAGTATCCTAAAGAACAGGTTTTTTAATCTAAAGTATGTTTAAAGGCGTTAAAATATGACATTGTTTTTCTTTGTTAATACTCTTCTGAGGTGTGACACATTAACTATGTTACAATCATAGCTACGGTACACCAATCAATATTCTTACCATATGATCTTTGGAATTCTCAATGGATATTGATCATAGATAAAGGTCTCTTTGATGTACTTGCATAGGAAACAGTTAAGATTTCTGAACAGACTATAGGATACTATTGCTTAAGATGGCTTTATCTTTTTGGAACAATATAAGTTTTCCAGTAAAATTTCTGTAGTTATTTATTACCATTATGACATCAATTTTCTGAAAAATTGCTAATAGTGCAATAAGGATTGAGAAAACCTTAGATAAAATTACTTTTTATTTTTTACAATAGCCAATAAAAAACTTCTAAATTATTTCTGAAATCCTTTTGCAAAGTATTATGAGACTTACAATTGTGGCTAGATCTTTGGCTGGTATAAATTGGTAATTTCATTCGCGTGAGTAGCAGATATAATTTAATTAATTAGATATTCTTCATTGTTAGAAAAAGGCAGGGTATCATACATGTCAATCAGACCTTGGCTTTGAAAGACAAGCCTCTCTTACTAACTGAAATTCTCCTTTGTGTGGAGGGGCGGCACAAGGGCTGTGCCCCAGATAAAATCTCAAATTATAATTTTAGTGGTGCATAGGATTTACACGAGCCCACCTCTCTGTGTATGTGTTTGCACATCTACACAATAACACAAAGTGGGTATATATGATGTTTCAAATGAGTCATAATGAGGCATTATCTGATGGATATTGTCTGAAATTGTTCTTTTATTGCTAATTCAGATATAGCGGCATTTGTGGCTATTTTAAATGACTGTTGTATGTACATATTTTAAGGCACATGGCACCATGAGGAAAATGCTTATTCCATCTTTCTCAGCTACAGTCTGTATGTCCAACCTCCAATTTCATGTCTTTCTTTTTTTCAGGCGGAAGGTTCCAGGCTCCAGAGAGAGCTACGAGGATATTTAGCTGCCATCAAAGGTAATTTTTAACAGGCTTTATATCTGTATTTTTTAAACTTTTTTGGTAAAAAGATGCCCAAAACAAATAGGTGGTTCTGCAATCATTTGAAACACACAGGTGGAGAATCAGAGTGTAAGTGTGGGGCTTGCCCAACAGATAATATAAAGCGAGAGAGATCATTTTTCTCATCATGGTGCCTCATTTCTGATTTGGGGTTCTGCCCAGACACTCTGCTCGAAGCCCTGCATTTCAAAAAGTGACCCCCGATTACGTGTGCAGACTTGAATGTGCAGTCTTGTACACTATTCCTTATGGAGGCAAATTATGTGATTCATGTGCATAAACTCCCATTTGAGTATTCAGATCAAGCAAAACAGGACAGGCACATGCACAGGTGATAGTGTACAGAAAATATTATGCACAAAAAGGCAGCCATTGGTGAGAACACAACCACATGTGAATGCTGCCCTTGACCTCTGCAGCAGTGGATCACTTCCTCACAATCCTGGTCAATCTGACTTAGGTTCTGAGTCTTTGCATTGAGAGCTATCACAGCTTTCTGACTGCGAAATCCATAGCAGATTATCTTTAATCTGCCAAGGGGAAAATATTTTTTTTCTTCTGGGAACAAACCCACACCTAAGCTATTTTCTATGCTCTTTGCAGAAGCTCACTGCACATCAGCCAAACATCAAGGATAAAGCAAAGAGTTGTTTAAATCCTAGTGGACATGTAAATTCAACCCACTGAACACAGCTACTCACTGCAGAGAGGTTTCTCTTTTGTAACTGCCTCTTCTAGAAACCTTTGAAGGGATTTGGTGCCTGATTCTCTGGAGATGCCTAAAGAAGGAGGCCATTTGAGAGAGATTCCTTGTTTCCTGATTCTTTATCTGCCCCTATCTGCACACAGTTATAACATGGACCAGCTAGCAATTGCTCTCAAAGGATTTCATATTGGAGCTACTGCAAGTCATAATAAAGTTTCAAGGGTTGTGAATATGCTAGGATATTTTTGCTGATGACAGGGAGACCGACAGATTGGCCGGGCCACTGGGCAAGGTTGGGCGGGACTGGCTCATTGCTGCCATCAGGGGCAGCCAGCCCTTGGTGAGGCCCGGAGTGCACCACGCCAGCCCCTGCAGCCTTCAGCACTGCTCAGAGCATACTGAACGGGGCTATAGGGCAATTTAAATGGTTTGGGGTTTCCAGCCATCACTGCCACTGCTACCACAGGAACAGCGGTGGCAGCAGCCAGGAGCCCAGGCCCTTTTGAATTGCCAGGCCCTGGGACAACTGCTTCCCTTTGCTCCCCATGTCGGTGAGCCTAGTTGATGAGAATCACATTATAGAAATAAAAAATGGCTCAAGTTATTTTTACCATTTATTATTTATATAATTGTGCAAGGCATTATATGAAAAAGTCATATAACAGGCATGAGGCATTCCCTGGTATCTAGATCAGAACAAACTATTCTGCAGTTAGAAGGATTACAACTTCTCTCTCTCTCTTTTTTTTTTTTTTATTTGGCATCTGCCCATTTCTAGTTTTGTGTTATTACTCAGATCCCTAGCATTACAAGCCATATAGATTATAATGTGGCTGCTTGTTAACCAGATCATCTTTCCTTAATGTAGGTGGATTATTTTGCATGGTGTTTTGATTTCTGTGCTGGTGACAACAATCCTTCTCTTCCTCTCTGTTTATTTGTTAATATTTTGCCCCTTAATCTTCTTTATTTACTCCATTATTTAATGAATTTAATGACCACTCTTTTCATGGAATTTAACTTTCGGATAAAGTTCTTGCTTGAGATTTGCTTTATTGGCAGTGCTCATCTGTTTGAATGTTTTTCATAATGGTGCTCGTTATCTAAATTTGATATCAGCAGTTTATTACTGATGTGATGAATGAAATGAGTTTGGTGAATCAGTCCCTTCCCAGTGATCCTCCCAAGAGAAGTGAAATGATCACATTTAGCGTCAAATGGCATCCTCCTTGAGAATCTTATTCAGCACAAAATGCAACAGTGATGCAAACCTGAATGATCTTTTTCGCTAATACAGACAAGCGCCTCTTGTTAAAAATGTCATACTAGAGACAGTGATGTTGAATATGTAATGAGCAGGTGCTTTAAATTTACTAATCTATGATTACACAAACAAACATATTTCATAAAGGTGTGTGCTACACAGTGCTAAATTGTGCCCAGGTTCTACATGGCCACACAGGGCAACATTGATATGGCCTTACAGCACGTATGTGGAGTTTGTTTTAGCTAGGAGTGAGGAACAGGGACTGGTCACCCAAAAGTAAGCAACTGAGTACAAGATGTAGTCAGTCATGAGTCTTCCTCTCACTCTCAGTTCCCTCCCCTATGTACACGCACTCGCACTGGCCAGCAGAGCTGGGTGGATGCGAGGAGGGGGTATGCATCACCTTGGACAGACTGATAAGAGTACTCCCCCATCAGCAGAGAACTGGGAGTGACAGAAGGAGTGTACTTCAGGGATGCGTGTTGGTGCTCCTCCATGCTTACTGCTGTGTTGAAAGGCTGAGCTTAGGGTCACGGATGGGGGGGGAGTGGAAAGGGAGCAGCTGCCCTAGACACAATGATTTAAAAGGGTCTGGGCTCCTGGCAACTGCCACGGCTACCTTGGCCATGGGAGCAATCAAAGCCATGGACCCTTTAAATCATGGCTGGAGTCCCCAGCAGCGGCACGTGCCCTGCGGCCCTGGTAGCACTGAAGGACTGGCTGGGGAAGGTACCCCCCAACCCTGCCCCTTCTGCCCAAGGTCTCGCTCCTTCTGGGGGGCCTGGAGCCAGCTCCCCCCAGGGCCCAGTGAAGATTCTCTCATCAGCCCAAGTTGGTCTCCTAGAAAAGCCAGGAGAAGATTGTCCAGTCACATCAGTGATGAGGAAGCTGTGGAACATTCTTCACCCTGATGTCAAAATTTGCATTGGTGAATACTGCAGCATTCCAGCCCACACAAGTAAGGGTTGAGAGTGTTCACTTCAAAGCAAATAACAGGTCTGTTTATAGTTCTTCAAAAACATTGGTTACTCCACTGGTTAGTGCCTCTCGTGTAAAATGCACATAATATTCTCTTGTAACGCTGACGTTTAAACTTGTATGAGAATTCTGATCCTTTATCACTGTTACACTTGGTGGATAGCGTGAAAACTGATCTTGAACTGTTAGTTCTTCAGGGTAAAGACTCACCTCATTTTGTGTATTTTACTGTGCTGAGATCATTGTTGAAGTCAACAAATAATTATATTGCCTTTTAGTGTAGGGACTTATACTTAGGAGATGAGTCAGCATTTTTAACCATATTAATAGAGAGACTGTATACCGTGACTTACTATATATTTGGGGCAGGAATTATCTTTTTGTTCTGTATTTGCAGAGTACCTTGCACAGACTGTGGGCCAATACTGTGGCTCTGAGCTACTACAGGCGTACCAATAAATAATTAATAAGTGGTCCTATTTAGAGGTTGTATTTCTATAGTCAGGAAATATACACTTAGTTGATTTGGTGGGCAGAAGCAGATGTTTGAAATTCTGAGTATAATTACAGAGTCCACACCACGTGCGGCTCTTTAATTGTGAATACATTTTTGACGAGATGGCTGATATCCTCATCAGAACAGATTGTTAGCTATTTTTGAAGACAGAAGTAAAGTTGCATCACCATGAGTCTCAGGAAGTGGAAAAACTTTACAGTAATATTTAATCTCTAATTAAAGTGATTTTCTCTCTTATTTGACAGTAAGCTACCATGGCATGAGCTCTAGAATTTAACTTAATTTTACTCCATGACATTAGAATCACAGAATTCTAGACTTTCAGTGTGGAAAAGCGATAGGAGATCTTTGCATTCTTGAAACAATGTGCGGTCAAATGACCCTGATTTGATCATTTTTGTTCATTCATCTTAATGTAAAGAGAGAGATTTTTAATAATACTCATTCCTGCAAGATACGTCTCAGGAAAGTAGCTGTGTTAGTCTGTAACTTTAAAAATGAGTAGTCCTGAAGCACTTTAGAGACTAACAAAAAGTATTTTTACTGTACTCATGTTCCTCCATTGGGCTCTTTGGTGCTTCTTAAATCTCTTAGCCTACCTGAGCTCTTCTTGTCCCTGCACTGGGTCTTGCTCTTTTCTGGTGACCACTGGAAGGAATAAAATAATTGCATTAAATAAGTGTAGAATATTTGATTTTTATGAGATGCTAATAAGAGAATGTTGCACCTCACCTGCATTTCTCTATCACTCTGGCTACATTCTGCTGTATCTGTTCAAACTCTATTAGTACTGATTGCAGGGTACTAGAGAACTAAGAGAGTGGATAAAATTTCCCTGATTCTCATACTTTGCCATCTGATGGCTGGTGTCCTTCCTTCTGTCAAGCTTTTCTAGCAGTATCAGGTGCCTCCAGGCCTCTGTGGGGTTTTTGTCTCTTAGCTCTTTGAAAACACAGAGAGTTGTAGTTGATGCTAATGGTCGTGATTTTCAGATAAATCCTAAATCAACCTCCCTTTTTGCACCTCAAGTTATTGGTCAGGCAAACAAAGGCATATAGATATTTACCTGCAATTATTTGTGGGTAAAAATTGATGGTATTAAAAGAAAAGGACTGATAGGCCTCTGTTTCTTTGATTGATTTGACATAGGAATGACAAATAGGAATGGTCTTCCAGAAGAATGGTAGGAAAGCTCACATATTCTGCATCTAAAATATGTGCCTATATCACACATCAGTCCCCAAAACATAATTTACTTCAAGTTAGTAATTTCATTTATTAGAGTTTGTCTTTTTGGTAAGATTTAATGATGAATTGTGAAATAATTTATTTGCTCAATAAAAACTATACTAAATAACTCAGTTGATTCCTCCAAGACCCCCTCCACACTCATGTAATAAAACACTAGGAGCCAGGCTCAAATAGAGGAACACAAATTTCTCCTCGATTGAACAAGGATCTCCAATGGCTAGATTGTCAGGATCAATGGGTAGTGATCAACAGTTCATCACCCTGTGATGTCGGTTCTAAGGCTAGTTTTGTTCCACATCTTTATTAATAACCTGGATGAGAGGATGGATTGCACCCTCAGTAAGTTTGCAGATGATACTAAGCTGGGGGTGGGGGGAAAGATAGATACATTGGAGGGTAGGGAAAGAGTCCAGAGTGCCCTAGACAAATTGGAGGATCAGGTCAAAAGAAATCTGATGAGGTTCAACAAGAACAAGTGCAAAGTCCCGCACTTGGGACAGAAGAATCCCAAGCACTGTTACAGGCTAGGGACCAAATGGCTTAGCAGCAGTTTACCTGGGGATTACAGTGGATGAGAAGCTAGATATGAGTCAACAGCGTGCTCTTGTAGCCAAGAAGGTTAATGACATATTTGGGTGCATCAGGAGGAGCACTGCCAGCAGATCTAGAGAAGTTATTATTCCCCTTTATTTGTCATTGGTGATGCCACATCTGGAGTACTGTGTCCAGAAAGGATGTGGACACTTTGGAGACAGTGCAGTGGAGGGCAAGAAAAGTTATTAGGGGGCTGGAGCACATGACTTACGAGGTGCTGCTGAGGGATTTGGGCTTGTATAGTCTGCAGAAGAGAAGAGTGAGGGGGGATTTGATAGCAACCTTTAACTACCTGAAGGGAGGTTCCAAAGACGATAGAGAGAGACTGTTCTCAGTGGTAACAGAACAAGGAGCAGTGCTCTCAAGATGCAGTGCGGGAGACCTAGTTTGGGTATTGGGAAAAAAACCTTTTTTACTAGGAGGGTGGTGAAGCACTGGAATGGGTTACTTAGGGAGGTGATGGAATCTCCATCCCTAGAGGTTTTTAAGTTCCGGCTTGACAGAGCCCTGGCTGGGATGATTTATTTGGGATTGGTCCTGCCTAGGGCGGGGGGCTGGTCTCGATAATCTCCTGAAGTCTCTTCCAGCCTAGGATTCTATGATTCTCCATTTGGAACACAGGCAAGTCAGCCCCAGAATGTGTAAATGACAAGGGATCAGCTGACATTGATGGCCAACCACACAGCAAGCCTATTCCTCTAACCTCTGTCCTTGGCTCTCTGCTAGCTTTGGGCTCCCTGGGAACCTGGCTTCATTGATTCTGTGCCATTGTGGACTCCCAATACCCCTGCCACCTTGCAGTGAAACCATCACATCTTGGGGGCGGGGAGGTTCTGCTTCTTCAGGTTTTAAAATAACTACTCCTAGAATAGGTAGGGGCAGACTTGTTCCCTCCCATCCTTGGCCTGCTGCCTTCAGGCTTGACCGTCTCCATGTATGGCTCCCTAGTCTTCTTAAGAGCCCCTGCAAATTCTAGGGAAAGTGACTGTTCTGCATGGAAAAAGGAAGTAGATTTCATCTAGGTGAGGATCTCAGGGGGGAAATATAACCCTCAATAGCTGGATTATTTAGCTCAGATTGTACCACGTAATTCAATTATTTCACCATTTCTAGTTATTAACTAGGAAGTGATGCAATTACCAAAAACAAGCAATACTAATTCAAACAGTTGATATTAAATATCAATTGCTAACTCTACATCATTGGTAGAAATTATTTTACTATTCCTCAGAACTGTAATGGCTTCTTTTAAGTAATTTATTTTTCTCAGTGACAGGAGCAGAGAAAGAGAGCGAGAGCACATACAGCCTAGGGATCACACGAATCCTCTTAATTTCAGTATTGAATAACACATAAGCATTATCAGAATATGACAAACATTGAATGTGAATACAAATAAATCCCTGGACTTTGTGAGTGCACGCACAACTATCTTAGGGTATGTCTACACTGCAAAGATAACAGCCGTTATTTCGAATTAACTTTAATAGCATCTATACATGCAAACCGCTATTTCGAAATTAATTCGAAATAGTGGAGCGCTTAATTTGAATTTGGTAAACCTCATTCTACGAGGAGTAATGCCAAATTCGAAATAGCTATTTTGAATTAAGTGCTGTGTAGACACTTAATTCGAACTAGGGGGCCTCCAGCCCTTCCCAGGGAGCCATGGTGGCCACTCTGGGCACAACCAGGAAAACTTACTCTCCTCTCCCTCAGCCCCGGAGCCATTAAAGGGGTAGACCCTGGCCACAGTGCCTGTGCCAGTTCCAAGCCTGCCAGCCCAGAGCTAGCATTGGCCCCCGGGGCCCCTGACCCAGTGCCCCCAAAACATGAGCCAGCAAACCACTGGCAGCCAGCCCTCCACCACTCCCCAGGAGCAGTCTGCCAGCTCCCAGGAGCCTGACGGGCTGGAGAAGGTGGGCGCCTTCCTGGTCCAGGGTGGAGATCATGGACCTTATTCAGGTTTGGGGGGGATGCCTCCAACATCCATGATCTCCGCACTAGATGGAGGAATGCGGCCATCTATGGCAGGATAGCTGCCAGCCTGGCCACCAAAGGCCACATGCGAACCCAGGAGCAGGTTTGCATGAAAATCAGGTTGGTCCGGAGAGACCCCCCCAGCCCTGAGCTTCCCCTTCCCCTTGCTTCCTCCTTCCAGCTCCCTCCTCCCAGGTTTCCCCCTCCCCTCTCCCACCCTCTCTCTCACCTCCTTTTTCCAGTCTCCACAGAGGTTCATTTCCTCCCCCCAGTTTTGTTCAATAAACCCAGTTTCTATTTCTGAACATACGTGTCTTTTGTTTGACATCAGGAAGGGGGGCTAAGGAGGGGTAAGTGGAAGGACTTGAGGGAGGAACGGGGCATGAGCCCCTGGTGAGGAGGACCGGGGTGGCTCTGAGGGCTCCTCAGGGTGGACGCCCTCCCACAGGGCCTCCTGGATCCTGACAGCCCCCCAATGGACCCCCCCAGATGGCAGCCTGCAGCAAGTACAGTCGTGCTGATGGAAATGACCCCAAGAGATGCACCGGTGTGCCCAGGGGCAGCTCTGGCTCCATGTGGCCGAGTGCTGTGGAGTCCTGAGTGTGGGCACTCTTTTCTGTCCCTCATCGAGGTAAACAAGCAAGCGGAGAACCCTGAGAACTGTCTGTCCGGGGTGGGGGTAGGGTCCCTTTAAGCATGGAGCTCAGTTAGCCTCAGGCAGCAGCCCCACACACTGAGTCCCAACCTGATGCCCTGCCGGCACTGGTTCCAGCCAGCCTTAACTTTGGTTCAGGGTCCACTGAGTGTGGACGTGCTATTTTGAAATAGGTTTTGTGTGTAGATACGTTAATTCGTATTAACTTAATTCAAAATAGTTAATTTGAATTAAGCTAACTCGAATTAACGCTGTAGTGTAGATGTACCCTGAGTATGATCATACAAATAGCAAAGCACAGGCTGAAAGCCTGGCCATAGATCATTGTATAGATGTACATACACACATAGGGGTTGCCAGGTGTCCGGTATTCTACCAGACAGTCTGGTTTTTGGGCCATCTGTCTGGTAAAAAAAATCCAGAAAATATCGGACATTTGCAATGTCCTGTATTTCCTGTATTTCTGGCTGGTCGCCGGACAGCAGACTGGTGGGGGCTGGGAGAATGGCTGGGAGGCGGGGCGCAATCGGCACAGGGAGCCCTGGCTGTGTCTGACGCCTTGAGGAGGAGGAGAAGCCCTGTCCCTGCTCCTGAGCACGTGGTGTAGCTGCAGCCGGACTCACTCGCGCTTCTCCGGACCATGCGCGGGACTTACAGCACCACAGGATCTGCACATGCCCGGGTCAGTCCCACCCCACCCCTGCTTCCTCCGACCCTTCCCAACTAGCTCCACTGCCCCGACCCCCTCCTGATCACCCCTGTTTCCTGCCGTCGGGTTCTTCTCCTCCCGATCTCCCCGGGCCAGCTGCGCTGCCCCTGACCCTCCCATCTCCTAGGGCCAGCCCTGCCCCCCAGCCAGCCCCACACCCCTTCCATGGTGCCCTCTCTCCTCCCAATCAAGTGTGTCTGGTATTTTTTCTAAACCTACCTGATAACCCTATACACACATGGAGAATATAGCAATAAATGTAGCACACAAACTATAGTATGGCAGCAAGAATCGTAGTTGCAAGGCCAAATTCAGTCCTGTGGTGCAATTTGGTACAAGTCCCACTATCTTAGATACATCTGAATTTAGTGTATGATGTTTTACAGCAATGTGGGGAAACAACTGATTATTGGGCATTGATAAATATGCTTGCACTTTTCTGGTGTATTGTTGGCACAGGCTAAATATGATAGAGTCCTTTACATTTTTTAAAACATAGAAATAACTAGGATCTACAGGAGTTAGACTGCATTTGTCCTTTTTCTGGTGCATTAGTGGAAAAAGTGACTTGTCTGGAAAAAAATATGAGAATGTCTGGTCCATTTTGCATTTCAGTCTGTATTAGTCAATGGCACTCTCACTTATCTTATTTACTCATTTTAATAATTGGTGCCCTGCATGATCGCTATATGTTTAGGGTCAGTTGGCTGGTTTTCATTTCACTACTTCCCCATTCTGATGGCAGGCAAGATGGCAAGCCCCAGCCTCAGCTGGCCATTCTCTTGGTGGTGCAGGTACCTCCACTGGTCACTCTGCAGTATAGCTCTCCCCTGTGCTCGCTGTTCCCAGTAGCCACAGTGAGTATTGTGTCCTCCTGTCTGTCCCCTCCCTTTCTGTGTTATGGAAAACAGCCCCATTCCAGGGACGTCCCATTTTCCTGGTACAACCAAACTGTGGCATTGCTTTAAGTTAGGAGAAAAAAGTAAGCGGCGTACCAAAATTTGTGGCCCTAGCTCTTACTGTTTAGGAGAAGTTCATGAACGAATGGACTTGCAGACAGCCAGACACACTCTAAAATGTGCTTATCTATATTATCTGTTGATAGAGATGGTCTTATACATAGCACTGTTTTTTGTTTGTACAGTACCCTATCTGTGGCTGAGTTGAAAGTAAACTGCAGCGAGATCTGAAGACATATGATGTGGGTTTAGTACTTAGTGTGCTTAAGAGCACAAGAGCAGAATCATGATGTTTCAGGGAGGCTCAAAGTGTGAGTAGGGATGTGTGAACCTGTCTGACATGCATTTTTATTGAGTGAATGGACAGAACACAGTATTCTTAAAAGCAAGAGAGCTGCGTCCTTTTTTTCCTCTGAATTGTTTAATTTGTGGCAGTAGAAAGAGGATTTAAAAATCCTCTTCATTTTGTCAGGTACATTTTAAAACACATTTAAAAAAATCAGAAATACCTTAATGGTCCAGTGATGCATCATTCCTTGTGGGGATTGAGTAGTGAGTGGCGTGGTTTCCAGCAGAGAGAGGGAAATGTTCCATAAGCCCTTAGCATCAGTTTGAACACTCTGGGCTTGATTGTAGCATTACATAAAAAGACCCATGTTGTATGGAGTGTACCAAGCATGGTTGGAGCTTTGGGAAGCATTGCACACAGTGTCTTCTATTGCTCTGGGGAAGCACAGCCAAAGTGCCCTCTTTAAAATGAGTGGAATGAACACACAGTTTTGCATTCAGCCAGCTCTGTTGGCCTGCCACTGGTTAGGGTAAGGTTTGGTACTGCGCTCTCCCCTTCCTTTGTTAGCACTAACAGTCCTGAGGCTTTCTGACAATTCCTTTCTCCCAACCTGCTCATATAGTGAGTGGCAAAACAACCAATGGATTTAATGGTGCAAGAGTGAATGCACGAACTCCATTGTGTTTGACCCTTGTGCCTCTCCTATAAACTTCCAAGTAAATGCCAGAACATTTCTTTTTCTTTTCTTCATAGAAAATCATTTTTGTAAGCAGTCAAATGTCATTGTACTTGTAATGGCCTGTGTGTTTGTTAAGCAGTGAACAGATGACTGAGCAGGCCACAAAATACCTTCCAGGGAGAATTCTAACAGGAGTTTCAGGTTATTCCAGATGCTTTTTGGGGGGAGGGGAGAGATTGGGGTGTATGGTGTGTGTCAGAAGACTTCTCTATTTCTAGGAAAAATAGAAATCTAATTGCTGTTCCTAAATTCAGTCAATGAAAGGTTAATTCTAAAACTTACTCTAGAGCTATTTCCAGGGCAGAGCAGATGTGCTGTAGCAAACAAAGATTTTGGCTGGTAAATGTTTTTGTAATTAAAAAAATGGATTTTTTAAAAAACATTCTGGTTTTTTGCCATTGGAATTCAGCTCATTTCAGCAGGTTGTATGGAAAAGTTTAAATGAATGTGGTTGTAATGTTAAAACAAGAAACCCATGAAGTTGGTTCTAATGGTGTCTCAAGAGGCTCTAATCTCTGGTGAGGCCATGGTCTGTCTGAGAGACTTGTCTAATCCCTTCACAGGTTGTGTGGCAAGAAAGCAAGGATCACAACAAAGGAATTTCTTTATCAGTCACATTACTCCTGAAAGTAGTATAGATTGACAGACTTTTTAAAACGATGAAAGGTCTTGATATGCTCCAGGCCCCAGTCAGATCTCACACCCTCTGCAAGTCAGTGTTTCAGGCTGAGTAGGGTCTTTTCTGCACATCCTGCTTATGTGTTAACATTGCTCTTGCACAGGGTAACATGATCTCTTGAACAGTGTCTCTGCCTGCTTGCCAAGTGCTCCCCATCCCCCATTCATGCTGGTATCATAAACAGAAAAACGTTGTTCCATGGTGGGGGGTGAGCCAGGAGCTGAGAGTCATTCAAAGTTGATAGTTACAGATTGCCATTTTGTTGGCTTCTCATTGAAGTCCTTCAAGGAGTTTACAAGTGCTTTTCCTGGGCAGAGCTGCTATCTGGAATGTAATTCAGTACACTACCTCGAGCCAGTTTAGATACATGTTCAGCACATAATACAAATGGGAGTTCCTAACTGTATAAAAAGACACCCTACCCTGTCACACTCATAATAGACTATACAGTATAGGACATTTCCTAAGTAGTTAGTGGCTGGTTATGCTTTGAACATGAAGGTTTTTGGTTTGTTTGTTTGTTTGTGTGATAGTTTGTTTAAACTCTTTAAACGCTATATTCTTGTCACACCAACAGACATTGGTCTGGGGCACCTAATTACAAGTCCTGGCTGGTCTGGGGAGGGAAAGGACCTCTCCTTCCCATGCATGGTCACTCTTGGCGAGAGATCAGAGCCACTTCTGAGTACTTTGCCATGCTGCAGGAGGCTCTGGGGCTCAGCAGTATCCCCGGAAGTTCTGGCTGATGGAGGAAGACTGTGGAGGTGTCTGCGCCTTGTTGCTGGGAGCATCACAGATGGTGGCTTGTATCTGTGAGTCCTGGTCAGGCTGGGGAAGGATAGGACTTGTCTTTCCCCTGAATGGTTTCTGAAAAGGGAGATTAGTCACACCACTAGGTAACTTTTGGTTTGGGACCCCCACAGTTACAACACTGTGAAATTTTAGATGTAAACATCTAAAAAAAATGAAAATGACCAATTTCAAAACCCTCTGGCTGTGAAATTGATCTAAATGGACCATGAATTTGGTAGGGCCCTCATTATACAGAAGGGGAAAAAAGTGGAAGAAAATAAAGATTTGACCCACTATTCCCTGTGTCGTATAAAATAATATATTGTTTTTCTATAAAATCCTAGGCATGCAAGAGGCTTCTAAGAAGCTTACAGAGTCTCTTCATGAAGTATACGAGCCTGAATGGTATGGCCGGGAAGATGTGAAAATGGTTGGAGAGGTAAGAGATGCGAAAGAATATGGTTGAGAATAAATTCATATTGGTGCAGAATATAACAGTAAGGCTCCAAGAAAGCACCTTGTGGTAATCAGAGAACAATCCAAGAACCATATTTGTGTCATAATGCAGCTATAGTGCATAAACTATATTCTTAAAATACTTTATTATTTTTATTATTAATCATTATTTTTATTATTTGTTGACTTTCTAAACCATTATACAAAATGGCCTTTATTCTTGTCTCACTCCCATTCATTTTAAAACCTGTGTAATTCTAGCAACTTCAGTGGAGTTACTCTAGATTTACTTCAGTGTATCAAAAGTGAGGGCAGAGTCAGGCTTAGTAGCAGTTATTTGACAAGCTATTGTGAGACATCTTACATGCATACTGAATCTTCATGATCATCCTGTAAATAAAAATAATTAAATTAATGGAGATTGCCTATCTCCTTGAACTGGAAGGGACCTTGAAGGTCATCGAGTCCAGTCCCCTGCCATCACAGCAGGACCAAGTACCATCTCTGACAAACTTTTGCCCCAAATCCCTAAATCCTGTAGTAATTTATAATAATGGTAGGACTAATAAGAGATAGAATACCCGATTGCATACTGGCTGCTCTCTAGCCAGAATCTGTTCCTATTTACATGGTGCATGTCTGGAGTAACCCCACTGCCCTGTGGCCCAGCAATTTAAAAGGGCCTGGGGCTCCCAGCTGCTGCTTCCATTATATCAGAAACGACATTATCTGGAGCTCCAGGCCCTTTAACTCATTGCCAGAGCCCTGGTGGTACACTGAAGGACTGGGTGGATGAGGCTAGGACCAGTCTCACCATCTCTGCCCAAGACCCTGCCCCTCTTGGGGGCCCAGAGCCAATCCCAATCTACCTTGCTCAGGGCCCAGCAAAGTCTGTCAAGTCTGCCCTGACTCCAGATTTACAACATTGTGAGTGTAGACTCTAACCATTTCATTTTGGAGCAAGCCTTGTGGTGATGTTTTTATTAATTATTTTTCTTTAGGGTACAGTAAATATTAGAGGCCAAATTAGGGCCTGTGTAAACTAGTTTAAAGCCCATGGAAGTCTATGGGCAAATGTATTGATGGTAAGAGGGTATAAACTTGTGAGAAAACTGATGAAATTATAATCTGTCATTTTTACTGATCTGGCATTAAGTGTGGGAGCCACCCCAGGAAAAACAAATAAAAATGACTGTAAGATAAAGCAGCCCTCCCAAACTCCCTTGTTAATTGCCTTTCTTGCTGTTCTTCTCCCACCTTACTTCCTGCCAATGGAATATAAATTATATTTGTTTTGTAAACACACAGAATGCCAAATCAGTATAAATGACACACACTGTGGATTTGATTTACATCAAATTGATTTAAATCATGATTTAAACCTCTAGTCAGGAAGACTCAATTTAATCATGGTTTTCTGCATAAAAGTACATTCTTGTTGGTTGTCATAACCTTAATACGTATTCTTCACAACTCAGAGATAGATGTAGGGTTTCATTTTTAGAAGGTATTCAATATACATTTTTAAAGAGTGATTTATTTTGAAAACTTTTCAGAATAGTTTTACAGCTATATCAGAAAATGAATGATTGTTTGATTATTTCATTTATCAAAGGTAATTGAAGCAGATATTTATGAAGTCATTGGGAGGTGAACTATCTCCAATTCAGCAGATTAATCGTTAACATTTGGAAGATTTTCTTGACATGCTGTATTAGGAGGAGGACATCACCAGACAGACATTTAAATTGTTTTATTTAACTAGAACAACAACATTATGTATTCTGGATTTTTTCTTCCTTAGCCAACATAATATTTTAACAAATCAAGCATATGAATTTTTTAATTTAGTTTAAACAGTCAAGTTTTTTGAAGTCAAGTTTGTATTTGTTAAAATGTTTTTAACTAAAATAGTTAAATGAAATATATATTTTTTTAAAACAAAAATTAAATTGACTATGTCAAGCCAGGTCAACATGAGAAACTTAAAATATTGGCTTCTATTCACTGAACTTTTTGAAACTTTGCACTTTTAGGGAAAGGTAAGGGACTGACTCTCTGTACACAGATTTGCAGAGGGACAATAGAATTGAGGTCTGTTAATGTCTCACCTCTCTATATTATTTATTTCTTTGTTTAAAAATATTGCCATTGCCATTAACAAGCATGTCATCTCTGGAGATACAAATCCACGGTTTGAGAACTGCAAAACTAAGCATCTCTGTTGATACCTTCTAGACTGAGCACTGAGTCCCATTCGTAGATAGAAAGATTAATGTAAATAATCTATACAGAAGCCTAAGATTGGGTCCCTAACCCATGAACTATTGGAACTCATGTACAAAACTTTTTTCAAACATTACATGGTTTAGAATTAGAATTTATAATCCCTATTCCATGATGAGATATCTTTGAGCTATGATGTATCTTAATTAAAACTATCTTAACACAATTTTTTCCTCAAAAAGCATATAAAAAAATTCCAATTTAAATTAAAAAATCAGATTTTGTTTTAATTTTTTAAAAAAAAATTATTGATTTTTATCCACCCTAGCTACATGACACTGCTTCTATCTACGTGCGTTCATTGGCTGAACATTTAAGTTTTTATTTTTATCGTTGCTAATTTTGGACTTGGGGACAGAATCTTCTCTCATAAATACTGCTGTAAATCCAAAGTATTGCCGCGGATTCCTGAAGAGTTTCTCTGCATTCAGGTATGATGGATCTGCTAACCAGGGGACTACAACTTCCATAAATCCCCCTCCCACCGCTTTTCCATTTCCCTGAGCCAGGTAAGGGGAAAGATCCTGAACCAGAAGCTGTCTGGGCTCTGCTGGGAGGCAGCATTCCATGCAGAGAAACTGAATTCAGAACAGATTAGTTAAGAATTGTATATAGAGCTGCATGTGGAACAGTTTGGCACTGGACAATATTACAATGAGGTGTAGGTTAGTGTGGGATGCATGGGGGAGCAGCTGTAGCTGGGCAGGAAGCCACTGCAGAAGGGTGGGATGAGGTTTACCTGGGTGGTCGCAAATACCTTTGATGTCGACACCCACGCATCCAGACTATCGCGCTGAGCCGACAAACAGCTGATCAGCTGTTTGTCGGCTCAGCGCAGCAGCCATGTAAATTTAAATGAAGCGGCGATTATTTAAATCGCCGCTTCATTTTACTATGTCTGGTAGCCTAATCTACATGCCTCTGACGACAGGGGCATGTTGTCTAGACGTACCCGAAGACTAGCTTGGAAACCTACAAGCTCTTGTTTGATTGAATGAATGGAAACTGAACTAGAGATAGCATCTCAGGCACTAGGAATGGAGAGCCATTTCTCTCGATTGGAGTGTCCCAGGGACCCAGATAAAAACCACTTTTAGTCACTTAGTTTAAAATGTACTGTTTAATCCTTTATACCTAGGGTAGTTGGTACCTTTTCCTTGCCTGCCAGCCCTGTAAAATACCCATTCACTTAGCCATGAATCTGTTTGGTTATTGAATACCATGAGGGCCAGCAGATACAAGGCTTAGGTACTGACACACCTTCATTGCTTGTCTGTGCATCCTGGTGTACATGCCACATCACTGGAACCTTAGAGACATGGTATAGTCCCGTCATGAGAAACCCCAATAATTACACTGGTGTGAGAAATGGGATTTCAAATGGTAAATTTGGCTGGTAGGATGTAAAGGGAACGAGCCATAGGTACGAGGGCTAGTTGTTGGATAGAAATCTTACAACCATAGAAGACTAGGGTTGGAAGCAACCACGGGAGGTCATCTAGTCCAACCTGCTGCTCAAAGCAGGACCAACCACAACTAAATCATTACAGCCAATGCTTTGTCAAGCCTCACCTTAAAACCACCTAAGAATGGAGAGTCCACCACCTCTCTATGCAACCCTTTCCAGTGCTTTACCACACTTCTAGTGAAATAGTTTTTCCTAAAATGGACAACACTGATAATCTAAGGGTATGTCTGCACTACAGTCTGCCGCATCCAAGGAACTCATTTGCTCTTCCACTTTTTTTTTTGAGGAAGAGCAAACATGCTCTTTCGGGGAGCCCTGTATACCTCGTTCTACGAGGAATAAGGGCTCCTCCGAAAGAGGAGGCTTTTCCGCCATTTGGCTCCGTCTAGACAGGGCCAAATGGCGGAAAAGCCTCTTCCAGAAAAGCAATCGGAAAAAGCTACACAAATTGCGGAGCACAACCTATAGTGTAGACCTAGCCTAAGTTTTCCTCTGAGCTCTGATAGCAGAAATAGATAGAGAAGTGCAGTAGGGAGAGGGTGATATGAGTTGTAGTCCCTTGCTTAGTCTATACATCTCTCACTGCTGTAGATCCAAAGTATTCTCAGTGGTTTAAGAGGAATTACTCTGAATTCATAGTAGTCTACTTGAGAACAGAGTCTTAGACTCTGTTACATACAGGAAAAAACTTCTGGCCCCCTCCTGTGTAAATATGGTCTTGAAGGTCGTGTCTACACAGCAGGGTTTAACTTGAAATAAGCTACAGAAATTGAGATACGTGAATTGTGTCGCTTATTTTGAAATAGCTTATTTTGAGTTTTGGTGCTGTCTATACAGCACTTATTTCTGAAATAGAGCACTCTTCCTACGACTTCCCTTATTCCTCATAAGATGAGGGTTACAGGAGTTGGAGTAAAAAGTTCTCCAGCTTGACAGTATTTTGACATTATGTCGAAATAACTGCCGGCTGTGTAAACACAGACTATGTTATTTCAAATTAATGCTAGTTATTTAGAAATAATGTTGTTGTACAGACATAGCCAAACAGGGTAACACATGACACACTATAGTCTGTACAGCTGAATCTTTTCCAATGTAATTAATATTAAGTTGGGATATGAAGTTATAGATTTATGAATTGCTGAAAATACAGTTTAGGAGAATATGCTTACCTTGTAAAGTCCACAGGCAATTAATTCTAAATTGTTCCATCTTAATGACCTTGATCTTTAAGTGAGGAGAGAATGTGATTTAAGGCACTAATCATTTATTCAGCAAGTGCTTTTCAGTCCCATTAACTTTTTGAAAACCTCCAAGATTTTAATTTATCTAGAATGTGTCTCTGCAAATTATTTTCAAATATCAATGTACCATAATTGCTATTGCTTGCTATGATCTAATGCTTTGCTGCTTTTTACACAACTGTAATTAAATGTGGTGTTAATAATATGGACTTTTAAAGTGTGATTAATGGATTGTAATAAGAGTATTATTCGTTAGCATCTGCAATTAAGATAGGAAATAGATTAAATTAATTTTGGCATCTTGTGTCATACCGCATTTGCAGCATGTCTGTCTTGTGGCACAGAATAAATAAGCAGTATCCCTAGAAAATAGCTTGCTCATGGAAATTCATAGGACTTCTGCTTGCTCATGGAAATTCAGTGATCCTGCAGGGCAGTGGTTCTCACCTTTCCCATACCACGCACCCCTCCCAAAATTCCCTTTTATCTAGGTGAGATCTAACTGGAATCCCCTTCCCATTTACTGACATGAAGAATGGATGTCTTTTTACTTGCTGGTGTAGCAGTAGTTTATATCCTGAATCCAAATTGTCTGACTTCTGCATCCATTGAATTTAAATATTTATACCAGCCATTTCCCCTCAGAAGGCTCTATTAGTGATAGGCAAAGCGAGAAACAAATATGGGGAATATATGACTTCCTCTGGTTTGGAAGAATACTCAACCAGAAAACAACTATTAAAATAAAATAAACCCAAATGCTCCACTGTCATTAAAGTTTCAGAGAGGTAGCTGTTTCGGCAAAAACAATGAGAAGTCCTGTGGCATCTTAAAGACTAACTAAGTTATTTGGGAATAAGCTTTGAGGGCTTCATCCCAAATAAATGTGTTAGTCTGTAAGGTACCACAAGACCTCTAATTATTTTTATTGTCCATAAAATTTATTGAAAAATCAAAATCGAGGCTACAGATTGCTCTAGTGGAGGAAGGAACCAACCTTTATTCATTTTGTTTTACTTTTATCTCAGTTGCATGTTGATGGTCATTAGAGGAGAAACTATGATGTACATATCAATGAACCTATATATAGGTGGGAAACAGAGTAACTTCAGTTTTGGCACTCCCGGCCTGCTAGAAAAAGTAATAATCCTAAAGAGGTTGGATTCATGATTTTCCAAGACTGCTACTACTTTTTTTATTGATTACTGGAAAAAAAACTATTCAATTGTAAGTTTAAACTCACATTGAACTTTTTTTTTATCCATTTCACAAATAAATTCTGATTTTTGCAGGAAGAACATATTAAGATTCAAGGAGAATTAAGCTTTGCAGTTTACATGTGTTTCCCCTAAATTTTGAGTGAAAGTTAAGTGATTGTCAACTGCGTTTCTCTGTATCTTCTCTTTCTTTATAGAAATGTGATGTGCTCTGGGAAGACTTTCATCAAAAGCTGGTGGATGGGTCTTTGCTGACTTTGGATACATACCTGGGACAGTTTCCTGATATCAAAGTACAGTAATATGTTTCTATACAGGGAAGAACTAAAAGGATACCATTTACTATTAGAGAAACGAAATAAAGACTAGACAGGAAGCCAGTTCTCATGTAAAATGTTAACACATCTAATTCTGTAAGCAAGTTCTGTTCATAAGTATGCTATTTTTAAATACTATGCAGAAGCACCAACTGATTTTCTTAAAGAACCCTTTGTATCTCAGATTTTCTGCTCCCACTGAAGTCAATGGCACAACTGCCACTGACTTTCAGCAGTCTTGGATCAAGCCCTTGAGCCCAAAGTATTATGGATTTATTAAGATAAAAGCAGAATGATTTGGGTAAGAAGAGTTCTGTCATTAATCTTTTCTTGGTTAGATGCACCTCTGGATGTTTAAGGGTCTCTGTTTTTTTTTTTTTTTTCTTGAACGTGAAAGTTTCTTTGATATGATCAATAACAAAAGCATTGTACATTAAAGTTCCGATAATCCGGCACCTTTAGGAGCCAGGGGGTGCCGGATTATCAGATATGCCAGACTATCGGAAGGGGGGGCTATGAGGGCCACAGCCCTGAGAGGCAGCGCTACGGGACCTACCTGGCAGCACTCCAGCTGCTCTGCCCCCGGCTTTCCCGATTCAGCCGCTGGTCAGTTTTAGCAGCAGTTGAATCGGGGAAGCTGGGGACAGAGCAGCTCCAATTGTCCGGCTGCCTGGAGCACTTCTAGGTTCCTGATGGTGCCGGACCATCAGGAGTGCCGGACCATCAGATGCCGGACCATCGGAGTTTTACTGTATTACATCTCAGTAGAGACTGCTATTATACACATCATAACAAATACTCTCCAAGACTCCTTTTTAATTCTGTCTTCTTTGTAAGGAGTTCAGAGTGGCATGCACCCAGTTTCTCTGAAATTTCAGTAATGTAAACTCCCCATCCAGCAAAATGCTTAAGTATGCAACTTAATGCTTGAAGACAATAGGACTATTGACATGCTTAAAGTCTTAAGCTTAAAGCTAAAAATAATAAATGCATGACTAAAGAAAACATGGGAGTTAAAGGAAAACAACTCATTAACCAAATAGACTATGAGAAAAGGGAATGTTACAAATAGATGATAACAATTTTTAAAGTAATCCTGACTGGCATTTAGTTGCCAGATAGATGCCACCCTTTGGATACTTATTCCAAATCATCAAAAAGATTTTAACTTTGTTCAGAAGGGCAGAAATGTTCAGTTTCTACAGGCTATGATGGCTGAAAATTGATTACCATTTTGTAATATTGACAGCTGATGTACAAATTAAAAAAAAATTAACCAATCCTGCCTGGCTTTACCTATAGCTCTTGGTGGTATATAGTAAAAGTATGTATTCTGATATTCAAGAAATGCTTGGTTCAACTTTGTTTTCACTATGAAACACAAGTGAGGCGATAGGGATGTCAAGATGTTAAGAAATTGGGAACTAAACTGAATTTGGAATAATACTTGTGATCAAACATAATCTTCAGCCCTGATGTATGGCCGTTATGGATACCAATCAAAGCTGTAGCCAGCTCATTTTAACACCATAATTTCTAAGAGCCAAAGCTACATTGCATGGCTTCAGAGACTGGTAATTGGAGCTCAAGTCATTCTGGCCACATTGACCAATGGGGTGAGTGATTGAGGTGCAGCCATTCATGCCTGTGACAAATTTATTTCTTTTGCTTTCATGTTGATGGTTAATCAGGCCTATGTTGATAGTGGCTCTCATAATTATCATCTGGTGCCCTATTTGAAAACGCACTGTGGTCTCAATGACTTTCTGTAAGACAGGAAACTATACTGTAAAAATCACCAACATAAGGGCAATTTTAATTACTGTCTCATTTGAGACACAGAGGGAGATCTTCTTATATCCTCCCCATTGGTGCACAGCTGCTCTGCAGTCATTTCAGCCAGCCACTAGAAGATTCCCGCAGTACTGAGGTATTCTAGCAGGGGGCACAGAGCCATCTTAGTGACTTCAACAGTCCCCAGTCCTGCTGACATAGGAAAAATAGCCAGGGAAAAGGGAGCACAGCCAGAGCTTTTTTATGAAGGGATGATTTTCAGCTATGAATAAGGGTTGCCCATTCAGTCCCTGCTATAATTGGCACCTGGGACTACATGAGCACCAGAACAACCCTTGGGCCAGAGTGCTTAAAGGAGTCATAAAATCCCATTCCTGCTCCTAACCTGTGCCCAATTCATCTTTAGTGGTAGGCCAGAGATCTGGTCCACAATATTGTAAAAGAAAGTCTATATTATTGTAATGTGAGCAGTTTTCCAAGGCACCTTTTAGCATTCTGAGAGGTTCTACAGTAGCTTATTTGCCTTCCTGCTATATGATGTCAAAACTAAGTGTATTCATTATATACTCAAAGTCATACTGAGAAGTTTTCAGTGTTTCCCCTATCTCTGAAAAAAGTAGTATATAGTAATCATTAAATTCACACATTCTGTGATATGAAAGGGAAGGTAGTTTATGATACTATTCTAGCATAATAAATCCATTCACGCCGCTGGAGATAAAGATGTGTCTGTTCATATATTATAAAATTGATATGTGAGGTCCCAGCCCTTCAAGCTTTCCACACACAGCTCTCTTGTCATGCCATTAATTCTCAGTAAATAGGTTCCTTATTAAAATAATACATTACATAAATTGTCTCTTTACACCATTGTGCTTTCACTGTGCAATGTTATGATAAATAACGTTTAGATTGCAAATGAGGAGGTAAAGAATGAAAGACAAATTAAAGCAAATGAAATCAAAGTTCTGTCTCGAATTGCTTGGGTGCTTGGTAATAATGCTGAATTTTGCAACTGTAATGTTTGGCAGACTCGCATTGCAAAGCGAAGCAGAAAGCTGGTGGACTATGACAGTGCAAGGCATCACTTGGAAGCCCTGCAGAGCTCAAAAAGAAGAGATGAAAGCAGAATTACTAAGGTAGGATATGTCTTTAAATAATGATATTACTGGCAGTAGAGGACCCAAGTTTGGGTAAAATTTCTTTCTGCACGGTGGGATAGGCACAGCGTCTGTTCTCTTCTGTTCCAGATTATGGGACTGCTCCCATGCTGATATTTAAACATTTTATGCACTATGCTAGAATGCTCAGCAACTTTGCACGACTGTGTTCCATTTAAATCCTGTTTTGTGTTGTATTGGAATTTAAGATGTGCATAGGACTTGTGCTTGCTATGGATCAGTTACACTCTTTATGAAAGACCGCCACGAGGGGCTTCCTCCTACAGCCCATAATCATATGCTGATTTAACAGCATCTGCTCACGTGAATGAGGGTTGTGGGGGTCTTGCCCTGTATTATTAAATTCTTAAGAATATAGCCCATTACCCTTTAAACAGATAAGGAAACACGTGTAAAGCATGTGAGGAAATTATGTTAAAATGTGGGTTCTTTGGAAAATTGCTTATTTTACATTTTGTTAGTAGTGCAAGACTTAGCAAAGGTTCATCCAGAGGTTGAACCTATACAGTAAAATTGGGCTGGTTTATTGTTTGCATTAAAACCATGTGGCATTTGTGATTTTGCACATTTAGACACAAAAACAGGTGACATTTTTTCTTTCAATTGAGGCTGAATTCTTTGGAATAAAAAATGACTGGGATTCAAAACCATGTAAGGCAAACTAGACAAAAATGTATGCAGTAGCACCGTGGTCACCAACCAGTTAATCACGATCGACTGGTCGATCACGAGGCCTTGACCAGTCAATCGCAAGGCGTTCCAGGCCTCCCATTTTCCCCCAGCCCCAAGAAACCCCACTACCTACCTCGAGTGACAATGGAGGTAGTGGCAGCTTCCTGTGGGGTGGACAGAAGTCCTGCAGCTGCGCATCACTTCCGGGGGTTCCGGAAATGCGCTGGCTGCTTCCTTGCCCCAAGTCTGTGGTGGGCCGGGAACTTACCGGAGGCGCGCTGGGACTTCCCTTCTCTGTGGGAGGGAGGAGTTGGGCCCGGAGGGGGCGTGTGACGTGGGCTTCCCTGCTCTGTGGGAGGCTCATGTCGGCTCTGGCAAAGGTGTGCAATGCAGCTTCCTTCCTCCGCGGGAGGAGAGATGGTCTCAAAGGGGTGCATGCGTGGGCTTCTTTGCGCCACAGGAGGGGGGAGTTGGGCCCGGAGGTGGCACGTGACGGGGGCTGCTTCCCTGATCCGCGGGAGGCTCTCACCGGCCCTGGTGGAGGTGCACGATGGAGCTTCCTTCCTCTACGGGAGGGGGGGGTTGGCCCCAAGGGGGCGCGCGATGAGGGCTTCCCTGCTCCACGAGAGGGGGGAGTCGGTTACGGAGGAGGTGTGCAACAGGGCTTCCCTCCTCGGAGGTGGGGGGGAGGGGTATCCTGGAGGGGCCGGGTGAAGGGGACTCTCTGCCCCCACTGGCACCCTACCCCCTCTCCCCTGTCCCCAGCTGCAGAACCCTGCCCCCACTGGCACCCTAGGCCTTGCCCCAGCACCCTTCCTCAGTACCATATCCCCTGCTCCCACCAGCACAGTTGGTGCCACATTAGTGAGGCTTGGGCGGGGGGGGTGGAGGAGAGGTGGTTTTTTTTTCTTTGCATCTCACTTCTGTGGCCTCAACTGACTTTTCTTTGGGTCAGTGACCCCTGACTCAAAACCGGTTCCCTGCCCTTATCGTAAATAAAGACAATGCAGAAACTTTTTGTGTTTGACATAGTATTTTATTTAAAAATGAAACCTGGTCAACAAATTCCCAATTGGGGCCAAGCTCCCATCTGGCCACAGCATCATAATACTCCTGCACTCCCCCTTTCCCCAGACCCTAGCATACAGTGGAACCCCTCACATACCCCAATCCAAATTCCTGTATCCTCACATCCATAAGCCTGTGGCTTGCTTAGTACCCCAACCCTACATCTGATTCCAACGCTGCCCGGCTTGGAGCCCCCTCCCTGAGCCATCGTCCCCTCCTCCTGCATCTAGATTTCCTCCCAGAGCTTGCACCTCTCACCCCTTCCCACACCCAAATCCCTCATTCCCACCCCAGAGACTACACATCCTGTGTCAACCCAGCTAGACTACAGGAGTACGGCTAGACTTCAGGAGTTTTTCAGGATTCTGGAGATATCCCAGAAAAACTCTTTTTTTTAGTAGAAGAGCAAATATGCTCTTTCAGTCACCCCTACATTCTTCTGTCCATGAGGAATAAGGGAGATTCCAAAAGAAGGGGGTTTTCTGACATTTGGTCCAGTCTAGATAGGTCAAATGTTGCAAAAACCTACTCCCACAGAAGAATTGAAAAAAAAAAGCAGCAGTATAAGGGTTGGAGATAGCAAGTGATGGAGAGGAGGAGAATACAGAGGGTGGGGCTTCAAGGAAGGGGCGGGGCGGTAGATCTTGGATTGTTCTGTCATTTAAAAAGTGATCTTAGGTGTAAAAAGATTGGAGACCACTGCAGTCGTGTGTTCAAACTGAAACAAATTAACAGCAATGGTTTTTTAAATAGAAAAGCAGATTTGTGCAATTTCACTGTGATTGAAGAATAAAAGCCAACATATTTTGCTTTGTTCTAGGCAGAAGAAGAGTTTCAAAAAGCACAGAAAGTGTTTGAGGACTTTAATATTGATTTACAAGAAGAGTTGCCATCTCTATGGTCAAGGTAAGCCAAATTGCTAGTACACATAGACTGTGCTTTTGAAACAAACCTAATGGAATTAATCTCCCAACTCCAGCTGAATTGTAATGTGTGTGACTGGATGGTTAGTATCAGGAGTGAAGTAGATACAGCTCCTCAATGCCAGAACCACTACTCCCACTTGGAAAGTGAGTAACTGAGGGTACGTCTACACTACAACATTAATTCTAACAAACTTAGTTCGAATTAGTTAATTCGAACTAAGCTAATTCGAACTAACGCATCTAGAACTAAAAACTAGTTCGAATTAGCGTTTGCTAATTCGAACTAGCGCGTCCACATTAAGTGGACCCTGAACCAGGCTTAAGGATGGCCGGAAGCAGTGCCAGCAGGGCATCAGAGGAGGACTTAGAGCGTGGAGATGCTGTCTCAGGCTAGCCGAGGGCTGTGCTTAAAGGGTCCCGACCCCCACCCCTGACAGACAGTTCTCAGGGGTGCCCCGCTTGCAAAGCAGTCCTGGCTTGGAGTGCCCACACTGGGCACATCACAGCACTCGGCCATCAGCCCGGCTGCACTTGCCGCAGGCTGCCATCTGGGGAGAGGGAGCAATTGGGGGGCTGCAGGAGAGCTTCCACCCCCAGAAACCCGCAGAGCCAGCCCAGTCCTCCCCATCGGGGGCTCGTACCTCATTCCTCCCTCACCTCCTTCCACTTACCCTTCCCTAGCCCCTCTTCTTGATGTACAAAATAAAGATAACGTGTCTTTCAAAATGGAATCTGTCTTTATTGAACAAAACTGGGGGAGACTGGGAAAAGGAGGTGGGAGAGGGGAAGAGAGAGGCTGGGAGAGGGAGGGCAACTAACATGATCAGGGGTTGGGAACAGGTCCCATATGAAGAGAGGCTAAAGAGACTGGGACTTTTCAGCTTAGAAAAGAGGAGATGGAGGGGGGACAGGATCAAGGTCTCTAAAAGCAGGAGTTGGGTGGAGACGGTGCATACAGAAAAGTTCTTCATTAGTTCCCATAAAGAAGGACTACAGGACAACAAAGGAAAGAAATGGGTAGCAGGCTTCAAACTAGTAACAGAAAGTTCTTCTTTACAAAGCAGAGTCAACCTGTGGAACTCCTTGCTGCAGGAGGCTGTGAAGGCTAGAACTGGAACAGAGTTTAAAGGGAAGTGAGATCAAGTCATGGAGGTTGGGTCCATGGAGTGCTATTAGCCAGGGGGTAGGAGTGGTGTCCCTGCCCAAGGTTTGTGGAAGGCTGGAGAGGGATGGCACGAGACAAATGGCTTGGTCACTGTCTTCGGTCCATCCCCTCCAGGGTCCCTAGGGTTGGCCGCTGTTGGCAGACAGGATACTGGGCTAGATGGACCTTTGGTCTGACCCAGGACGGCCATTGTAAGCTCAGGGCTCAGGGTCGGGGGTCTCAGTGGACCCCCTTGATTCTCTTGCACACCTGCTCCTGGGTGGCCAGGCTGGCAGCTATCCTGCCCAAGCCGGCCACTTTCCTGTGCCTAGTGCGGAGATCGTGGACGAGGTCCACGATGTCCGCACTAGCCGAGGCGGGTGCCCGCCTCTTGCGGTCCCGGGCAAGCTCCCGGGAGCCGCCAGCCTGGTCCCGGGAAGAGGGGGTGGGCTGGGGGGCATCGGGTGGCTGGCTCGATCCGTGCCAGGTGCAGGGTCTGCTGGCTGGGTGCTGGCAGGCTTGCACCTGGCACAGGCACCGTAGCCAGCCCGTGTCCCTTTAAGGGGTCCGGGGCCGGGAGGGGGGCAGACGAGTTTCCCTGGTGTTGGCCATAGTGGCCACCAGGGAAACCTGGGGAGGGCTAGCCTCCCACTAGTTCGAATTAAGGGGCTACACACCCCTTAATTCGAACTAGCTAGTTCGAACTAGGCTTAATCTTCGTGGAATGAGGATTACCTAGTTCGAACTAAGCGCTCCGTTAGTTCGAATTAAATTCGAACTAACGGAGCGCTAGTGTAGCGTCTTTGAAAGTTAGTTTAAACTAACGTCCGTTAGTTCGAACTAACTTTGTAGTGTAGACATACCCTGAGGAAGGAGAATCTGTAGTGCTGCAGTGTGCTGAAGGAGCGCATTCCAGTTGGGCTACCCTATGATGGTTCCTTGATAATTCCAGCCATGTTTTTGGTTTGTTTGTTTTTTAACTAGCAATAGAAAAAAAAATACATGGTATCTGATCATCTTAGAACCTTTAATATATTTACCCTCAGAATGTCCCTGTCAAGTAAAGTGGTAACATTTATCTCTGTTTAAAAATGGGAAACTGAGATGTAGAGAAGTTGAGGGACTTGCATAAAGTCACTCAGGAAGTCACTGAGTGAGCAAACCCTCATCTTCATGTTCCTCTTCCCAAAAAAGTTGCTGATTCTTAAAGCAACAACATACACCACAACCTGGCTCTTGCCCATCCTAATCACAAGCCCCTAAAAACAGAACTATCCCTTTGTCTCTGTTTACAAAAAATACCGAACATGGTGGGAAAAAAATTGGTCAAGCAAAAAAAGACTAAAGTTGTTGAGGGGGAAAAAAACCCCAACTGCACGAAAAAAAGAGTCACCGCTCCTTTAAATCCCCCCCGCACTCCCTGCCCCCACCAGATGTGTCAGGGGAAGAATGTCCCAAACGGCCTTCCATCCGAGAAATACATGTCTGGTATTTTCTGGGTTTTTTTTACTGGACAGGGGCCACAAATACCACAGTCTGGGACAATACCAGACACCTGGAAACTCTATGTGAAACTGTGTTCTGAACAAAAAGAACTACAGAATGTTAAATGCTTTCAGAAAGCCCTCCAATTTTCAAACTGATCACTAAGTGTTAGTGTGTGCTTTTGACATTAATGTCTCAGTGCCTTAGTTCCACATCTATAAAATGGAAATAGGGATGTTGTGGAAAATATATTCATTCCTGTTTGTGAAGCACTCAGTCTGTGGCTTTCAATGTGGCCTCAGGCAAGTCATATGCCCCTCCCGACCCTTTGTCTTGTCTATTTGAACTATAAGCTCCTAAAGTCTGCCCCTTTGTTCTTCTCTCATTCCCTAAGTGTCTTATTATGTATTTGTACAGTGCTTGGCATAGTGGGGCTCTGCTCCCATCAAAGGTCTGTAGCTGCTACCATACTACAAACACGTAATAACAATGACTCTATATTAACACAGCAGGAGTTTTCTTAGACTGCATAGTGTTCATTGTATAATAGTACTATTTGTATTAATTTCATCCAGGGGGGCTGACAGAGTTGCTGGACCCCTGGGCAAGGTTGGGGAGTGGCTTCATGCTCTTGGAAGGGGTGGAGCTGCCCAGAGAATGCTGTGCCATATAGGGATGTTAAATTACAACTAATCGATGGAATTTCCACTGACTAGTCGATTAGTCGATAAATGAGGGAAACTGCAGAGCCACAGTGAGGTTATCTCCCTGCCCTGGCTCTTAATACATTTAAAAAGCAGAGGAGCGGCACCTGGGACAGGGCATGAGCCAGGAATCAGCTGATTCCCTGCTCACACCCGATCCCCCACTATGCCTCTGCCTCAGATGGAGATGGTGCTGGGAGGAACTGGCTTTTAAACCAGCTGTCCCAACACCAGCTCCTGCTCCCCCACTTGCTGCCTCTCATAGAGGCAGCAAGGGGGGAAAATGACTAGTTGAGTCACTATTCGACTATCCGATAAGCTTATGCTTACATCCCTACTGCCATGACCCACCCCCCAACCCGTACCAGCTCTCAGAGATGCCAAGAGCACACCACACAGTGCTGTGGTGGAGACTTAAAGGGGGGCAGCGGCAGCAGCAGCCGGGAGCCCTAGGCCTTTCTGAATTGCCGGAACCCAGGGCAATTGCCATCTTGCCCCTGCCTCCCATCAGCAGGCCTGACTTCAGCGATAATGCCTGCAGGACAGCTTCTGCCATCCTTACTCAAACTGAGTATTAATTTACTCTCTGGGTATTTTCACTGAAAAACGGGACCATGTAGGGAAGAAAGTGACCCTCATCATGAACAAAGGTGGCAGAATCTGGACCCCAGCTGCACGGCTTCACGAGATGTTACCTGAAGAGCAAAGCAGGATGAAATTGTTTGGTTAATATTCCGCAGTCATTGGCTTTTCTCAGGATCGTCAGGACACGGTGACAAACGTTGCTTTGCTGTTTGAAAGAAATGAACAGCTCCTTTTCTCTCCTTGTCTCTGTTCACACTTCTTTTTTTCCCCTCTTGGGCATCCTCTCTCAGACGAGTTGGCTTCTATGTGACCACTTTCAAAAACATATCCAGCCTTGAAGCCAAGTTTCACAAGGAAATAGCTTTGGTGAGTAAAAGTGAATGTGCTATGTGAATTGTACAATCAATTAATGTCTCATTTGGGAGCAATATAATATATTGAAGTGGCATCTCTGAGAATTTGTGATATTAGAATTTGTGATATTACTGTCTTGATTCCTGGTCACAATGTAGAATTAACATGAGTTTCCACTACATTCCTTTGTACTGTGCTGATGTAATAATGTCCGTTATGTTGTTGGATTAAAATGCAACCTCAATTACAGTATTAAGCTCTTTCTCTTTTTAGAGCATCTTCCATCTCTTCACCCCTTCCCCCCCACACACATTGTCCTTTTCAAAATTATCAATGGGACCAGGTTGCAGAGTATCTTATGTCAGCATTATTTTAAAACTGTATCATCTCAACAAGCGCACAAGAAAATGGTGAATGCTTCTCCTTTTAAGATCCACCTCTGTGAATTCCTGCACTGCTAGCAATTTATCATGTACCCATAATTCTCAAGCAATCAAAGTAACTTCAGTAAGACCTTTCTGAGCATATGCTTGTGTACTTCATCAGACTAGCCTAGTTGTTTGTCTGAACTCAAAAGTCTGTTGAAGTAAAAAAAAGTTAAACTGGTTCAATAACTATGCAGACCAGGTATAAGAGAGAGAGTTAAAAAAGTTTTCAGGTAAGGGGCAAACAGCAACCTTGACTGTACTTCATACCTGAAATCACCTACCACTGTCCTTTTTGGAGATCCTACCATATTACAGGTTTTAAAAGAAGCCTGTTAATCAAGTATGAATTCCAGCGGTATGCACTTCAGTTGTGTGCAATGATAAAACAATAGCGGTAAAGGGTGAGCTCTGTTTCATAGCTTTAGCTGGTGGATTAAGGGCAAGCCTGTAGATTGAGCCTGATATGGAAAGGGCTGAGGTACTGGAATAATTAACAGCACGCCCTCTTCTGTTTTCTTCTTTAGCTACAACAGGCTACAGGATGTTTGAGTACTGTTTCTCCCATTGTTAATTAAAAAAAATTATCTTACAACTGGCACCCTCCAATAGCTCTCTACACAAACCAAATCTTATAACTCACTTGGTTAGGTCCAATAATGGTATCAGCAGAATAAATATGTGGACAAAGCTGGCAACGGGGTTTGTTGCAAGGGAAGGTACCAGGGTTGGTATTAGTGTGGTATGTCCTGTGGTTGTTGGTAAGAATCAAGAACTCATATTCCTGCGCATCCAGAAATATAATCTATGCTATCATGTGCCGAAAGTGTCCGTCTGCTATGTACATTGGACAAACATCTCAGACACTTCGCCAAAGGATTAATGCCCACAAAACAGATATCAGACAAGATCACAAAGAAAAAACAGTTTCTTGCCATTTTAACCAGAAAGGACACTCTCTCAATGACTTAACCACCTGCATTCTGCTACAAAGACCTTTTACATCTGCACTTGACAATTCAGAGGATTCCCTTTCATTCATGTTAAAATTCGACACACTCCAAAGAGGATTGAACAAACACTTGAACTATCTTACACATTATCAAGATAGCTTTCCCAATTATCACCTCTAATACCATTAACTCACAAACATCCCACTCTCCCCACCTCTAATATAGTCAATTCACAGACACTTACCTTCCTTCCCCCCCCCCCCCCCGCATCCCCCTCCTGTTCTGAAATGTGATTTGTCCTTTTCATATGTGTTCATTTTTTTTAATTGTATCCTTTGGTATATATGGTTGTGACTATTTTCTTCCACTATTTGATCTGAGGAAGTGGGTCTGGCTCATCATCTAATAAACCATCTTGTTAGTCTTTAAAGTGCTACATTGTCCTGCATTTTGCTTCAACTACCCCAGACTAACACTGCTACATTTCTATCACTATAATTTCAGTAGGCTTGGAATCAGGACCTAAACAAATGGCCCTGTGGTATATCAGAAGAGGTCTGTATTGTTTTAGAGAGATCAGTAATTTCTAAACCTGGCTTGCCATGTGGACTTTTAGTAGTTATTGCCACCTTTACCCTAATATCACATTTAGTAAGCAAGTGTTTTCCTTCTCAGCTATGTCACAAACTGTATGAGGTGATGACCAAGTTGGGAGATCAGCATGCCGATAAAGCCTTCACCATTCAAGGAGCACCCAGGTAATAGTTTATGAAAGTACAATCCATTTTCTCCTTTCCAAAATAGTCAACCCAACTATAGCATGTTGTACAGCTATATCTTCATCTATGTAGACCAATGTACACCACCGAAGGATCTGCCCCTTACATTTTTGTGATTGGAATATACAACAGTGTTGCCTTGTCTAATTATTTTACCTCAAGTCTTGTAATACGTGGGGTTTTACTTAAAACTAAGGCTCCTGAAGGCATGTGAGTAGGTGAAAATCTCAAAGTACATTTCTAACCTCCATGGTTGTTTAGAAAGGCCTGAGAACATGACCCAAGTGCCCCCTATGGTTCCAAAACTGAAAGGTGAACTAAAACAATGCCAACATTATAATTTTTTAAATAAAATATTTCTTAGCGAATCCCATACTTTATGGGAGCTTAGTTCATAATATTGGAACACTTGGGGTTAAAGATATAGATCCTTCATCTCCTGACTTTTATTTTGCACACCGCATGACTTGCTGCCCCTCTGCCTGGCAAAGAGAAAAATGGATTTTTCCACTTTCACTTTTATAATGATCAAGGGATGAAAAGACACAAAATGTAATAGAATTGGTACTGAGCTAGAGAATAAAACTGATGTTTTAGGGCAAATACAGAATTCCTGCATTTGTGACTATCATTCCTTCCATAAGAAAATGTGAAATGAAATTCTGACCAGTGTGCTAAGTTGTGCCCAAAGAAGACTCACATAACCATTAATTAGAGTTGATGAAAATCCAGAATTTCTCTCAAAGGAGATTCCAATATTTCAACATTTGTTTTCATTCCAAATCAGAAGGTGAATTGATATATTAGAACGTTTTTTCACAAAATGTCACCATTAGAAAAATGTCTATTCAGAATTATCCAAACATTTTATCTGGGGTTCTTTTAACATTAATCTGCATCTGTATGAACTACCATAGTGCCTCGTGGGAGTTTTAATTTTTTAATGTCCCTATTCTCCTCTGTGCACTGGTTGGACTACGTCTCCCACGATGTACTTACAGAAACTTTGATTTTATAGAAACCACACAATCCATTAAGAATTTTCCATCAAAACACTTTTTAAACTGGCATTTATTTACACCTCATATTGTGGCCATCTGTGGCCCCACAAATGCACATGTCCTTCCCCTGCTCTTGCTTTGTCAAGTTACTTTTGACAGGAGGGGTAGGAGAGACATCTCTCTCCAAAGTAATAACCATTGGTTATTACAATATGGTCTTTTTTTTCCTAATTTACTTTAAAACCCTTGTATTTTTGACCTTCCAGTATGACACGCAACTTTATTTAATTTTTTTGTATCACATTATATTGTTGTATGTATAATCTCATAACTTGAGGTTAGGAAGCTTTTAATTGTTTTGCTAAGGTTCAGCATTAATATGAAGAAC
The DNA here is from genome assembly GCF_049634645.1 of Pelodiscus sinensis. Lineage (NCBI taxonomy): Eukaryota > Metazoa > Chordata > Testudines > Trionychidae > Pelodiscus > Pelodiscus sinensis. The sequence continues at coordinate 167,818,947 of NC_134712.1, forward strand.
TAACAGCTTTACTTGAGTCTGCTTTACCAAAAGCCTGCATAAAACTAACTACAGTCACATTTTCAAGTATCTTATGTCCCAACATGCACTATATCTTGTGTGAAACCCTGGATGGAGTCTTAGAGGGTGGTTTTTTTTATTGGCATTCCAAAATCTTGTTCAGGAACTCAGGAAAGGGTCATTTCAAGATAAGACCATTGTTATTTTTTATTAAGAAGCAACTAAAGAACACAATGAAGTTTGAACTTTTCTGTGGGGGGGAGGGGAGGAAGAAAGAGCATGTCATTGAATATGCTTTCTCGGAGGGAAATAAAATAGATCAGAAGGAGCTTGTTCATAATTGCATATTCCTTTTTTTTTTAATATTTTCACAGAAAGAGGTGGTGAGTGTGATCTAAAATATATTCTTGCCAAAGAATAACTTTGCTTTGCTTTTGTGTTAAGAACATGATTGTGACTGGTGTCCTCAATCATGTCATGCTTCATTTTTTCCTAAAGATACATAGAGGCAGTTCTCCTCTTGCTGAATACTGTGCTCCTTGAATGCTGCAGCCTGTAGTCTTATTAATTATAGAAGGAAAAATCTGTTTTCTTCAATATTAGATATTAGAAGTTCCTAGACAGTATAATGCCCCTCAGATTTTGAGCCTGTTCTATCTGGTATAAATTAATGCAGCACCAATGAAATCAACTGAGCTGTGCTGATTTATACCAGCAGAGAAGCGGTCCTATAATTAGCAGTAGTCTTTTTGGTTTTGATGAAATTTCTTCTTGTAGCTGTTGTTTTATATTATTCTTGTTATTTATTATTGTGCCTTGAACTGGGATTGGGTCTCACCAGAGCCTTTTAGATTGTGAGCTGTGTATCAAGTAAGTTGGTTAGTAAAGACAATAATTGTTATTCACATTCTGTGATACTTTCAAATGGACACGAGAAATCATTTTAAATACAGAATCTTCTGAAATGTAAACACTGTTTTTTCAAGATATAAGCACGAGAATAAGACCAGTAGATCTGGCTAGAAAACAGAATCTATACAAAATAAGTATTTCCTTTGATGCCTTAGATCATTAATAGGTTGAATTTAATCACTGTTCTAGTTATTTATTACATAAGGGGCAAAATATATTCCTGATGTCAGGGGTGCATTTTAATGATTGTGTGAAAAATATGATGGGTTTGAGGCTACTGAGTCAGAAACCCACATTCTTCATAAGATTTAGAAGTGTAATAATTCATGGTATAAAGACAGTGAAGCCTCATGATATATTCAGCATATGTTACTTTGTCTTCATCCAGTGACTCGGGTCCACTCCGCATTGCGAAAACACCTTCACCTCCCGAGGAGGCCTCTCCCCTGCCTAGCCCTTCATCTAGTCCCAATCATACACTGGCACCTGTTTCATCTCCGGCACCAGCTCGGCCTAAATCACCTTCACAGGTAGGAAGAAAGCTCATCTGGGGCATGGGCCTGTTGCATTGTGAGATGTAGCTGAGCTTTTGTGGGAGACTCCACAACAGATAAATCTGGTGAGACTTACATTTGGATGGTGAGTGCGCAGTTCTTGCGCAAGAAGCCTGCATTGTAGATGTAGCCTATATGTATTCATACACAAATAGAACTTGTTTAGTGTTGACAATTTATTCACTGCATTGTCATTAAAAAGTCAGCATTAACCAAGAGTTGTCACTACGCAGTGCTATCTGAGATACCAGAGTTTTCCCTTTTCTTGGAATAAGGAATAATTGTGTTAGCTCAGATACTGGTCTACTGTGATAATTTTTGGCAAACTATGTATTAGACCTCAGTGTCTTGTTATATTTATTTTTGTACTAGATTGACTTTCACTGAGATTAAAATTCTCATTCATGATTCTCATCAGTGTGAGATACAACTTCAGCAGTGCAAGAATTGTATATGATGCTTTCACATGCATCAAACATAAGGTAGCTGAGTGATGAAAAGCTTAAAGTTTCATTGCAACATATACAATACAATGAATACCATTATTAAAAGAGTTTACCAAATTATATATATATTTTAAAATACAGTACAAAAAGATGGTGTTAGAAGTTTTCAACATTATTATGTTGCAGTAGTGGCAATTAAGTTGTATGTGGAAATCACAATTTTTTTAATATGAGGAACATTTAAAACATAATTACATATTCATGAATTGTATTGTCTACAAAATGTGTGTTTGCACACTGGTTGCCTGTGCATTCAGTCTACTGGCAACACTGATGGGCCAGCTCCTCACCTAGTATAACTCAGTGTTGCCCTATTGACTTAATTGGAGCTACATTGATTTATTTTACCTGAGGATTTGCCCAAGATTTATATGCCCAGCTTTTACATTTTCACAGACATGTATATTATATTAATCCAAACCATGTGTTAAACCAACAGACGCTGGGCATCCGCAGGTGGGATTGAACCTGTGACCATAGGAGCTAAAGCTATGAGCCTCTTCTTCATGAGCTAAAAGCTAATTGGCTCTTAGCTGAGATTGTAGAGCAGACTTTGCGCTCCCTTGCATGTGGTCTAAGTGCATCAGGGTTATATATGGATTTACCATGGCTATTTTTAGTCTTATGGTATCAGAAGGATTATAATTTCGTTTCCTAAAAATAGATATGATTTGATTTGTTTTGTCACTTTTTCCTTGTCGCTTTGTAAGAAATGTGTCCTTGCAGCATGTTTGTTATAGCTGGAAAAGTGCAGTGTTATCAACTGCCAGATTCTCCTCAGTGCAGGAAATGGTGCATTGTACATGCTGTACAGTTGACTTCACTCTGTTCACTCCAGACTCAAGACATTGAACATTAGCTTTTTTGCCATCTCGGCCCGATGCTTTTTATCAGTTTTATAATCACAGAATTCAGGGTTGTGTCACCGCTAAGGCCTCTATCCAGCAAAACACTTAAGAATGCAGGTTGTCGATGGACCTATGCAAATACTTAAAGTTGCACATATACTTTACATGCTTTAGTCAATCAGTGCAAAAACAGGATGAATATTATCAGATTTCAAGAAACTTTGCATAATTTCTTATTTCAACCACACAATGGAATTTTGAAAAAAATCCTGGTGTCAGTTAAGTCAAAACTGGTTTGATTAATGCCACATTAATAGTTTAACTTGATTATCTCATAGGATGCTGAGGGAAAATAGTCAATTTTACTACCCTTCCCCTACATCCTCAAATGCTTAATACAGTTTAACACCCCACAAACTTTCCCTGAATCTGAAATTTCCCTTCCTGAAATAACGCTCTCTCTTCCTTAAGTCTCATTCATGTGCTCCAGAATTATTTATCTTAGAATTTGGGGTGCTTGTAGACAATCTTGAACAAATTCATGTCCAGATTAAACCTCTCCAGTCTGGCATCCTCAAGACCTGACTGGTGCTGAACCAGAGAATTTGCAGTACCATAGGAGATCAATATTATTGTGAGTGGGCCTCTCTTTATTTTTATAAATGGAACAATGTTTGTGGTGCTGCTTAATAATCTATCACTGTACCGATACACCCTACGTAAGCCTACGCCTAGCAGAAGTTTATCAACTCTCTTCATAACAAAGTGTTATTGTTGTTATAAACACTTCCACTGCTTTCTGGGCTCTTAGAATACATTTAGGGGTAAATTAGAGCTAAATAACAGCACAGAACACTGAAAGCCAGGACTGCCAGCTGTAAACAATCTTTACAGGACCACAGAAAACTTGGCCACACGAATGATTAGCAGACACCCATATAACCAAAATCATGCTAGACTATGGATATTGCCGGACTAGAGAGTGTTGGACTAGAGAAGTTCAATCTGTCTTATATATATTTTAAAAGAGAAAAAATGTGATTACAAATTCATATATGATGCAATCTGTTCTGGTCCTTCAAGTACTTCTACACATGTTCAAATTACATAGGTGAGTAGTTTCATTAACATCCATATGTCCTTAAAGTTAAGCACATGCTTAAGTGCTGTTGCTGATTAGAGGTTTAATTGCTCCTGTACTTTAAATAAGCATGTGCATAGTTTCTTTGTTGATTCAGGACCAAGAATTCTTCATTTTTTGTTTGCCTTTGATGAAACTCTATGCCAGGGTTGCCAACCGTCAGTAAATTTATGGACAGTCTTTAAAAAATTAGCCAAAATTGGACATGTCCGTAAAGTCCGTAAAAAATTTAGGTATCTGTAAATTTCATAAAAGTGCAATAAAATTTCAAAAAACAGCAATTATTCTGTAGCCATTACATTTCTTCTGTGCTGCTTCAGCCATTTTACTGAGGAGCAGCAGAAATTGGACGTTTTAGTTGTTTATTTAGCTCAGTGGTTGAGGTGACATAATGTGAATCATATGATCCACGTAATGTTATCATCTACATTATCCTGCCGAGTTAGTATCAGTACACTTGCAATTTATGTAATTTAATATTTTTTACTGATTATTTTTCACTTTTGGCCATTTATGTCATCTTAACATAGTATAACAATTATGTCTGTAAAAAAATTTGTCCGTAAAATTTTCCCTTTTTGTCTGTAAATGAAATTTCTGTGGGTTGGCAACCCTGCTTTAGGCCAAGGGCTTGAGACACAGCCCAACAAAGTTAGTAGAAACATTGCCATTGACCCACAAGACAAAGGTTAAAAAAATTGTCCTAAGAGACCTACTATTTTTCATCCTTTCATATTTCAGAATTTCAAGAACACAAAACTTTGATGGCTACCTCTGAAATTTGTAACCCCTTAATTATTAGTGTAACTAGTACTCTCTTTTTTTTAAATTGCTTTTGGGGAGACATACTAGGAAATAGAAAATTATATTAAAAAAAAGTATTTGCCAATAGATTATTCCACATTGAAACATGTGACCACAGCAAATAATTTTTGTAACTGCAAAATTTAACAAATCTTGTGGTAGGGTAAAGCCCAGGTTATGCTTATATCAAACTAGAGTATAGTATAGAAAATAAGATTTTTCTAGAGGCACTTAGTTTGAACAGTATTATATATACACAGTATACTACCCTATCAATTGGGAACAAGACAACTTCAGGCTAAATCACTGGCCTTTAATTGATTTTGTTCTGGATTGATTGCTTATAGTTTTAAATAAAGAGAATCTTACCAATTTTCTATTGGATAGGAAGCCACAGTCAATAAAAATGTAATTGATGTAGATGATTGTCACTTTTTGTCGTACACAGAGAGGAGTTACACTGCAGGACTTAATACATTTCTATTCATAACTCCATATTTTGAACATCCATGCAGCATAGAGTCAAGTATCAGAGGGGTAGCCGTGTTAGTCTGAATCTGCAAAAACGTTGAGGAGTCGTGTGGCACCTTATAGACTAACTGAAGTGTAGGAGCATAAGCTTTTGTGGGCAAAGACCCACTTCATCAGATGCATCTGACTAAGTGGGTCTTTGCCCACGAAAGCTTATGCTCCTACACTTCAGTTAGTCTATAAGGTGCCACAGGACTCCTCGCCACTCATGCAGCATAGAGATTCTCTTAGTTTTAGGGATAAAGGACACCAGTTCCCAGTGCTGTCAGCTACTTAACATTACTGGCCTTAAATAATGGGTGTACAGGAGTCAGAAAAACAATACAGATGAACTATACAAAGTTTAAGAAAATAAGGAATGAGAGAGATTAGTTTCTATGCAACACTGCAGTGCAAATGCTGCTACTGTATTACAAATGAGGTACAGTATCTTCCAGTGTAATACCTTGATAGTTTGAATCTTCAGCCAAGAAATATTGTTGTATAAATCCTCTAAACTAGAGTCCCTGTAGAGGCAGGAGATTTAGTTTAAAAAATGTTTTATTCTCTCAAACCAGATGATTTTGAACAGACAGTGGGATTCTGATCTGAATCATATCAGTGGAGTCATTGAGGTTAGCAGAGTCCCTTAGATTTGCACCGGAGCAACTGAGAAGAAAATCTAACCCCCAAAACATTTTATTTTAGCCCTACTTAAATCCTAAAATTCATTCCCTTAGACCTGTCTTACTGTTTTACTTCATGATGTTTTTGCTTTTTGCCTAGTTGAGGAAAGGGCCTCCTGTCCCACCACTGCCTAAACTCACACCCACAAAGGAACTACAGCAGGAGAATATCATCAGCTTCTTTGATGACAACTTTGTACCAGAAATCAGTGTGACAACTCCTTCACAGGTCAGTCTCAGAGTCGATGAGCTGCTTCAGTGTGAGTCTAATCTTGCAAATCCTCCAATTTCTCAAGTGGGAAACTAATGTAAATGTCATTGGGGGCTTTGAGTGCAAAGGGCATGCAACATTGTATCTTTTATAGCATGGTTGTATGAGTTATATATATTGTGCATTCTCAGGAGGATTTGCAGTGGTAGTATATTGAAAAATGATGAGATGCCATTTGCTGAGGATGCCATTTGCTACTACTAAAAGGCTGCTGAAAAGTTTACAACTAAACTTGACACACATCTGGTTTCTGGTTTCATTAAAAATGCAAATTTCAGCTTAGTTTGTTTTTAAAGCCCAATGCTTTTAAATATCCCAAAATCCACTTTTGAGTAGTTCTGAGCTGATTTATAGCCTATATTTTGACTGGGGAAATCCAGGCGACAGAGGAGGGAAGGGTGAAACTTCAAGTTTAGTTATGCTTTTGTGCAGATTTCTCCATGGTTGTGTGTATTGAAAGTGAAAAAATATATTTGCACATATTCATGCAAAGCATGAATCAGGTACTGATTCAGGTACTTCTCTGGCTTTGACCTGTGGGAATATTAATTATACAACAGAGCACTCCAAGGTAACTTGATTTCTTAGTATGATTATACTGTAAAACAAAATAAAAATAGTGTAGGCTTAGTCTCTTATAACAAAAATCAGTTCTGCAAATAGGCACACACAAATTTCACTTAGTTACAGTGATTCAGGCACAGCCATGGTAATTGTAGGTCGCTTAGTGATTGTGAGCTATCAAGATAATTGCTTATACGCAAATCTGAAGTCTGAGCCTGCAAATGTACAAAGTATGAATTAATGTAGTATGTGTTTGAGTGTTAACATTTTCACCTGACTTTATATAAGACCAAGAGAGTCCAAACAGAATTAAAAAACAAAATTAATTACAGACTCAGATCAAGTAATGTTTAGATTTTCTTGACAAAATTTTTTGACTCTACCTTTATGAATATGGTATTAATTGGCCTGGCCTACACCTTTATGCTAAGGTTGATGTAGCTTGTGTGGAAAATGTCATGTCCTATGTGAAGAGGTTAGGTTGACAAAGCCACACTGCAGACTCATTGAGATCAATGCCAGTACCCTCTGGAGACAGTGGACTTACTACAGTGATGTAAAAGCCCCTTCTCTTGCTGTATCTACAGCATAGTGCTACTGCAGTGCTGATGCGACATGGCAGTTGTGTCACTGTAGCACTTGTAGTGTATGTATACCCCATAGTCAGTGTGTCCCGCCCTTCTTGCAGAGGGATGTAGAGAAACAATGCATGTCTTGGCCACCATAAGCGTGCACCCTTCAGCAGTGCCAAAAGCACTAATGGTGATGCCCTTGCAGGTAGATTGTGGGACCCCTGACACAGAGTGAGTTTTTCAAATATCTTACATCAGAGTTCATGTGTACTTGCCGCTGCAGGGGAAAGTCCTGAATTATGCAGTAGGCGTCAATCTAACCTGTTCCTGAATATTGTCCTCTGCATTAAATATGACCTCTATCTAACTTTTAATCTCCCTAGACATACCATTAGACCGCTATGGGTCTGATTTTCATTTATACAAAAATCTAATGCTGTAAAGGGGTCTTGAGTGCGGGTCAGTCACATTTTTCACTCAAGCCCTTTTACTCTGCCAGATGGTGTAAAGGGTCTTCAGTGTAACTAAGAATCTGAGGCAAACATATGCATACGCAGAAAGAATATGATCTCTACTTACTTGTGGTTTTGGATGCTTCATTAAGGGAAGTAATTGTTGATAATAAATATTTATGTATAAATGTAATACATGAAAATAGGTAGACATCATTCTCCCGTCTCATGCACTTTTACATAATACGTTACATTATATTATATTATTCCAGTTCGTTTGGAAGTATAATTCTGAGTAGTCTAAATGCCTTAAAGCCTACAGAGCCCTCTAATGGTACAGAGCTTTAAAACAATGATTAAAGCTTTCTGTGGCTTTTTATTGTCATCAAGAACCAACAAAGCCCCAGGTGGTTGAGTGGTGCTATGCTGTGCTGGTTACACATTTTTAAAAATGATTTTCAGTAGTTCAGAGCCCTTCTCTTCCTTTCTCCTTCCACACAAGGGAAAAAACCACATTGCTGTGATTGGTCATTGTTCGTTATTGGTTGATTATTTATTAAGCACTGACAATGTGCTTGGTGCTGTACAAGAATAAAAATAAGGACAGTCCTTCCTCAGAGAGTTTAAAAGTTAGGGCTCTGGCTCATGAAAGTAGCTAAGGACATACTTAGGTCCATCCCTTTTCAGGAAAACATTGACTGAAAAACAGACAGAGGAAAAAAACTGACATCTTGGGTGATCAGAGAAGGTGATAATTTAGAATTGTATTCTGTTTTTATAATGTTGTGTTTTCTCTTCTTCCCGGGTCTCACACCTCTCTCCCTCTCGACTCTTGGGTTGGGACACTGAAGGCATTTGATACAATTTAGTGCTTGTATGGGTCACTGCCATACTAACATTACAGAACTTTTCTCTGTTAACATTATTGTTTTATTTTCAGGGTTTGAACTACCAGATAAATAAAATATAAAATGACTCTGAGGCTCTCCCATGCTTATTCCCATCATCACTGTAATTTCTGGGTGCCAATTACATTAGTTAGAAGAAGCAGACATGATACTCAACAATGCTGGATGTTAGCAATGCTGCTTCCATTGCAGTGAGTGGGGAACATACATGCTTGTTTCCATGGGAGCAGCATGAGGCCAATGCTGAGCAATTCTGAAAAATCTCACACATACTGTCATCCAAAACTCCAGTGTGAATTGGGCAGCAGGGCTGCTGAGTCAGGCTTGGAGAGGCAACAGCGTTTGTTCCCCGTTGCATCTAGCTAGTTCCACTGACTCTTCCTGGTGAGGGAGCGAAACAGTGGCTCTGTCCCCTTCTCCAGCCCTTTATATCTGTTTTGGAGAGGCCAAAACAGGACATAGTGGCCTTAGATAGTCTTTGTACTGAGAGGGCTGCTTCATGCTGATCTCTACCATGAGTTTCTTGCATCTTCCTCCTCACTTGCACACTTAGACAGATGCGATCTTGCCTTTGCAATCTGATTCCGATTCAAGAGGTAGATCGTGCCATTCTTTGTTCATGCTTCATCCTGTTCTGCAGGCAGTAATCTACAGAACACACAGAGTAATTTGTTAAACATTTCAATATGCTTCATGTCTTTGCTAGAGGTTTTCCAAAGGTTTTCTGCTTTCCTAAGGTTTCAAGTAATTCAGTATCTAAGTCAAACTATATCCTTCTTCTGAGATGTTTTTTCTAGCGTTAAAATGAACATGCTGTTCATTTTGTTCTAAAGGTAGCTACTGTTGTATTAATCCCTGGAACAGTCTATATCCTCTCACAACAGATACTTTATCTTGTCACTTTGCAGGGATTAAATGAGACTCCCACTCATTTGTTTCAGTTCTCAAAAATAACAGCTTCCTTCTCAAATTGCGGTAAAAGATAATGAATCTCTCTGTATTTAATTCTTAGCACTGAATACAAGTCTACAACTTCTATTTATATACAACTTATAGTTTTAAAGTGAAGTGTGTGAATTCAGCCTGATTTTCAGATCATTTACAACTGATTTACCTAGATAGTTACCATGCTTGTGCATGCAGATGAGCTTTTTTCAAGAAAAATGCTCTAATTAGACATTTGAACCTGCTGTTTCTCAGTATTGGTTTTCATTTACAGGCAGTCCCCGACTTACGCGGATCTGACTTACGTCGGATCTGCACTTACGAACGGAGCTTTCTCGCCCCGGAAGTCGGGGCGAGAAAGCCCCGTTCGTAAGCTGCTCCGGTGCCCCTGGTCTGCTGGAGACCGTCTCCAGCAGACCAGGGGCACCGGGCGGGTTCCCGCGCTTCTGAGGCTTTGCCAGAGCAAAGCCTCAGAAGCGCGGGAACCGCTGCTGCTGCCCCTTGAGACCCGGTGCCTGTGGTCTGCTGGGGACGGTCCCCAGCAGACCACAGGCACCCGGACTGAAGCCGCAGCCGCGGGGGGTCCCGCGCCTCTGAGGCTTTGCCAGAGCAAAGCCTCAGAGGCGCGGGGAACCGCCGCTGCTGCCGCTTTGACTGAAGCACCACAGGTCCCCAGCAGACCACAGGCACCCAGATTGAAGCCGCAGCCGTGGCGGGGTCCCTGCCTCTGAGGCTTTGCCAGAGCAAAGCCTCAGAGGCGCGGCACCCCGCTGCCGCTGCGGCTCTGCTCCCCGTGTCCCTGGTCTGCTGGGGGGGGGAGCGCAGCTAGTGTGCTCCCCCCCCCCAGCAGACCAGGCTTTTGTTTTGGACTCTGGGGCAGAGCAGCTGGGGCGCTGCCGATTGGTCCTGCAGCGCCCGTGGGCACTACTGGACCAACCCGGCAGCACCCCAGCTGCTCTGCCCCAGGTCCTGATTCAGCCGCTGCTGGTCAGTTTCAGCAGCGGCTGAATCAGGACGTCTGGGGCAGAGCAGATGGGGTGCTGCTGGGTTGGTCCAGTAGCACCCCAGCTGCTCTGCCCCAGGCGTCCCCAAGTCAGCTTCTGCTGAAACTGACCAGCGCTGACTACAGGAAGCCCGAGGCAGAGTTGCTCTGCCCCAGGCTTCCTGGAATCAGCTGCTGATCAGTTTCAGCAGCAGCTGACTTGGGGACGCCTGGGGTTCTTAAGTTGATTCTGTATGTAAGTCAGAACTGGTGGTCAGTTTCAGCAGTGTCTGAATCTGGACGCCAGTTCCGACTTACATACAGATTCAACTTAAGAACAAACCTACAGTCCCTATCTTGTACTTAACCCGGGGACTGCCTGTACAGTTTTTTCACCTGGAATAATTTTAAAACTCTGGACCTGTCTGTTTCGGCTACTAGTAAGCAGGAAAGAGTTTATTTGTACCTGTAGTATTTTATCATTCACCACAGTGGTGCAGCTAACTTGAATTCCTTTAAAAATAATATAGCAGAGTCTCACAACCTGCATATTCCGTAATTCATCTATAAAAAACCCAGAAGTGTGTCTCCCTACTATTCTGCCAAAATGGAATAACCAAATGCTCTAGTGAGATCCCATTCTAAAAACTAAGGTATTTATCAGAAATAATTAAATCTAAATTGTAACTGTGAAATTACTGGAAAGAAGCATTTTCTGATGCAGTGTTCTAAATATATTTTTTTCACATTCATTCAGAGAGAGCCTGATTGAAAGCCTGGGCATCATAAGGAAGTTTGTATGAATTCCATTGAGTTTTGGATCAGGCTCTTACTTGATAATTTATGAACTGCAAATTAGAAGAGATCTACTGTAGTTAATGCAGAATTATGGACAAGTTGATGTATTAAGATTTAAGCAGGGATGGATGGGTATGACTCTACAGTTTGAAGTCACAGACATTTATTAGAGTGAAATTTGATTTGCACATATTCATTATCCTTCTATATTAACTTTTCACAAACAATTGAGCACTGTGACTAGAATTTGCACTGTGGCATCTAACTCCTTTGGGTTTTTAAAAAATTCTTACACTGTAGCTTTATCACGGCTGGTAGTCATGGATCTTGAATTCTATGGAGAATTCTCTGAAGTCTTTAGAGAAATCACTCACCTCCCACGTCTGGTTGCAGGTATATGCGAAACCTTCATATTTTCCTTGTACAGTGTGGTTTTTGTATGAGTTTAAAGTGAGCATCTCTCCTCTAACAGAATGAAGTTCCTGAAGCTAAGAAAGAGGAATGTTTGCTAGATCTGGACTTTGATCCTTTCAAACCAGAAGTGGTATCAACAGGAATAACCCATTCACCCATCTCTCAGGTATTTCTTTGTAAGAGGTATTTATGCAGGAATAGAACATGCTGAATTTTGCTCATGAATTAATGAATGATGGATTTTCCATAGAGTAATTGAGAAAAATTGTAACCTTGCCAAGCCTACCAGTTTTTTTTAATCCAACCTTGACTCTCTGTTGCTCACAAGATGCTCAGTCTTAAAGGGTCCACATACTGTCACTTTGCTATGATAGAGTTCCTGAACTAAGTACAGAATATGAACTGATTGGCTTTCTTTTTCATACATCTGTTTTAGTTATGACTACAAGAAAAAGAAAAGAAAATGGTCCTGTGAGATAATATAGTGAAAAATTATTCTATACTATATAACAATCTATGCCATGTTGACTGAAGGTAGTAGTTTCCCTCATCAAAGTTTTAGGTAATATGGGAGTTGCTAGCTTTCTGCTTGCTTGACCTAGTGAAGTTGCAATGTTAACCTCCTATCTACTAACTAATGCGAATAGAATCTTTTCTAAATATCCAAGGTGGAAAAAGTTTCTCTGGGCAGCAAGGACCTGTCTCTGTATAGCAGGCAGATAAACTATGTTTACATTCTGCTAACAATGCACATAAGTTTCAGTGTGATTCTGGCCTGACATGGTTTAAAGTGTTTATAGATAGTCTAAATTAACCGGTGAGGAGCTCAAGGGTGGTAGAAAGTGAGAGGACAAGAAGCCAGCTGGTTGAGATAATCCAGGTTCTCCTGCTGATCTTTGTGAATTAATTTATTTGGTGAGAATGCCTGGTTATGTAATAGATCTGTGATAATTTCCAATTATACACATGGGAACAAAAAAAATCACAATATCCGCTCTCCAGATTTCAAGACAGGGTTTTTATTCCAATTGTCCCAGTGTTTGCAGAAAGCTTAGTAGTTGTGGTGCTATGCCACCTCCTACTTGTTTTTTAATTCCCCTATCTGTAAAAAAAAAAAGAAAAAAAAAAGAAATCATTGGAATTTAGATTTCTGCATTCAGTGTTAACAGAAAATACCAGCTTTGACTCTGCTAGCTCTGCCCTTTCAGCTCCTTACTTAATAATCCTTAACTTGATTAGAGAAGTGGGAGAATTAAACACAAAATATGAAATTTTCATAAGAGCATTTGAGCTCTGACTGCATAATGTACTAATTGCAGTAGGTTTTTATTTTTGCAGTGGATAGAAATATTTGCCTACATGAAATATAGAAAACCATTGAACAGAGACTATTTATATTCTCTGTGTATTCCCAAGTAGGTGCATAGGAGGCATTTACCAACTACTTCCTCCCTCCCCCCAAAACATACAGAAAGGGATTATCTTTGTGTGAGTGAGACATAGCTCTGTGCCTCCCTACTGAGGGAGGATATCCTTGAGAATTACAATCCACTATTCTGACTAGATGTGACTGAGTCATTTACTGTGAAAACATAGTCAGGATGAAGTCTGTGATCTCAGTATTTGGAGAGCCCTATAATACTACCAAGGGGAGGGGTAGCTAAAGATGGAGTTCCAGCCTCAGCACTTTCTGAGCTTATGTTGGTTTTACTCCAGCCTCTTATCTGCTAGACCAGGGGTTTTCAACTTTTTTTTCTCTCTGGGGCCCCTCTCAACATGCTATAAAAACTCCAGGCCCAGCAGGAGGAGGGAGGACTCAGGTCAGGGGCTTTGGGCATAGGCATAGTTTGGCTTCTATTTGGGAGGAGCAGAGGCCAGTCGGGTTTAAGCCACCTCTGCATGATAGGGTTAAGGGAGGGAACGCTGCCTCCACCCCTACTCACCTTTGCAGGACACCCACCCTGTCTGGATTGGTGGGTGGCTGCATACAAAAATTATAACTCAAAGATGGGGGGCTTAGTTCAACAAATTTGAAAACCGTTTAGGGTGCCCGGAGGAAGTAACTAGGGGCTAAGTGCAGACATGGCAGGCCCGAGGCTATGTATGGACTAGGGAGTAGTTTTGGGTGTAGGGAAAGGATAGCTCCGGGTGCTGGGAGGGAGGTAGCTGGGGCTGGGTGCACAGAAGGGATAGCTTAGGGTATAGGGAGGAAGTATTTCAGGGCATAGGGAGAGACATACTAGCAGCCAGGGGCTCTGATAGCCTCCACCAGTCCCTGGGCAAGGTGTGTGGGGTTGGGAGAGGACTGGCTGTGTACTCCCAGAAGGGGAGCAGGGGAGGGGATGGGAGCAGCCAGCACTCCATGCTGCCTGGAGCACACCATGCCGCCCCACCGAGGTCTTAGAGCACCCAGAGTGTACGACAGTCCAGTGGCAATTTAAAGGGCCCAGTGCTCTGGCTGTCACTACTGCTGCAATTGCAGCAGTGGTGGCTGGGAACCCCAGAGCCCTTTGAATCACCAGGTCCCAGGACAACTGCCCCCTATGTCCTCCCCCTGTTGACAGGACTGGTAGGGGCTGCATGCGGGCAAGGGGCAGCTCAGCTTTATAGGGAGAGGGGCACTAGGGGCTGTGTCTAGGAGGGCTCTCCTGGGGTCCCTGTTGTCAGAGGGGTTTTCTAGCCATGGAGCCAGGTGTCTCCACCCGGACAACTTTCATCAGCTGCCTTGGTGGGAGCAAAGAGGGCAGGGAGCTGAGACGCACTCAACTAGGAGATGAGGGAACTTTGCCACTGCCTGGTCAATGGCACTAGCCCAAGCAGCAGCTGCCCCGCACTGCCTGGCTCCAGCTTCCCACCTCCAACCTGGCAAGAGGGCAGAGAGATGAGATGGGGTAATGGGGGGGGGGAAGGGTTAGGGGGAGTGTTGAGCTGCCCCTGGGAATGCCATGCTCTTGCACTGCAGTTCAGGGGTTGGGGGCAATACCCTCCATGTCCCTAACTGTGCCAGTGGGCCTGGGTCTCTGCCCCATAGGGAACACCAGGACTTGGGGCTCCAAATTCTGTCCTGCATGGGCATCAGCCCCCTGGGGGGTGCTGTAGATGAGGGCTTCAGTCCTGCACCCCTCAGCTTCCACCATGCAGGGGGCACCATGGATTGGGCCTTCAACCCTGTGCATCCTGATATCAGCCCCATAGAGGGGTGTTAGGGCTCTGGGTCTGGATTTCCACCCTGGGGCCCCACAGCTCCCTTGAAAGGGCTTGTGGATCCCCAGTTGAGAACTGCTGTGCTAGACTATCAGGGGGTGTTGTGATTCTTTTTTCCTCTCACTAAACTGCACTGAGGCAGTGTACTGAAGGTAAGCACAGTCTTCTGTGCAGTGGCTCCCAAATTTCTTCCCTACCTGCCATTTAAGTCCCCCACCACTGCAAACAGACTCTGAAAAGTGCCCGTCTGCCCTCGTTTCTGGCTCTGTGGCCCTCAATCCACAAATGCCTGGACTATTTTCCCTCTGACTCCCCCAGTCTGCCAGCAGTAATATCCTCTCCTCCCACCACACTCACAGACCAGCCTCTGTCTCTTCTCTCTCCATTAATTATGACACATGCACCTCACAAGGACCTAGTCTCAATCACCCCCTAGCTACTAAGCTCACCCAGAGGAACATTCTGATCTTCACCTGAGTCCTGCTGCTATCCGGTCTCCCAGAGCATGCAGTCATGCCTCAGATGTCAAATCTCTATACCATCCACATCTTAAATCCACCTTTTCCATAGGGGCCACCTGTATGGGAATGAAATAACATCCCTTAGGGTTAATATTGCTTTAAATAATTTTGGTTGCTGGCATTTTGCAACTGCACAGTCAAGTTAGTGCTATTGAAGTGTGTTTAAAGACATCTCCATCAGCCTAAGAAAGACCAGCATTGTGAATTTTTTTTGTTTTGTGTTTTTTTTTTAAACAGTAGAATTGGGAGAAATAGTTCTCCTTTCATGCCAGAGTTGTATTTCCTTCACACCATGGAGCTTTCAGGATTGGGGAAGATTACTAGGCTGTGAGGGAGGAGAGAGAAAAGGAGGCATTTTCCCCCCAAACGCCACTCTTATCCAGTAGCAAAAAAGCCACAACTCAGAGTAGGGTTGCCAGTGGAAATGTAGCAGAGCCTTAGTTGTAGTAGTAATGACAGACATCAACCTGGGATGCAACCCTCCATCTTGGACTTTACAATTACCTCTCATTCACACTGGGACTTTTAATGTGAATAAATACGATCATTTCCTTGAGTTGCAGAATTGGATCCATAACTTTTCAGGAAAGTATTGATATATAACTAATAGACTATTAAGATGCATGCAGATGAATATCAATTTGGATATACCCATGAAAGAAATAATTACTTGGGAATAAACTAATTGAGAACTGGATGATGTTCATCCGCAGTAATTGTTTTGATTTACGAAAAGGGGTTTGTAGTCGTGAAAAATTGGAGTAGTTTATTACATAAGCAGCATACTACATGCTTCAGGCATTCATTACATTGAGGGTGCAGTCATTTAGCAAGACAGGAAGGCAAATGCAATATGCTCCATCCTCAAAGTTAGGAAAATATTTAGTAGCAGTTCTCCAAACAGTTTTTGATTTTTTTTTGTAGTTGTGCTTTTATTTTGTAACCACTTTGGAGCATTAGTTTTTAAGGTATCCCAGCTGCCCCTTTTGACCAATGAAGACCATTCTGAGATGGGGGATTATTAATATCAGGACTGAATTTAGCTTTCATGTATCCATTGGTCTGTCCATCCATCTCTGTCCCTTTTGCTCATGGCGAGACGGCTCAGAGTGTAAACAAATACAAACCAATTCTGAGGGTTTAAAAGTTGCCACTTGATTTCACCTAGAGGGGTAAGTTTTTCCCTGGGTCCCTACAACAGCCACACAAGATTATCCATGTCCCTTGATTTTTGAATGAAATCTTGATACTTTAATAGCTGTGTGAGGCAGAGATACCCCTGCCTCTGACATTGCTAAAATCACTACAAGCATTCTCCTTGTTGTGGCCGTACAGCTAGATTGGCCCTTCTTCTGATAAGATGCTAACTTCTGTGACCTCTGTCCACAGAAAGGGATATTTTAATAGATTCAGAGGTATGAAAATCTAGTGTGCTGAGTGAGGGATTGAGAGCAAGGGATTCCTTTATCCTGGTTCTAACCATAGTCCTCTCATTGCATTGGTCAAGGCACAATCTTTTTTGCTTTTGTCTGCGTTTGTAAAATAAAACGGTACCTCCCTACCTTGCACAGGAATTGTCACAAGACCCCCCCGGTGACTGGTAAGCCAGACTTCTGGTTTATAAGAGCAATTGTCTCTTGCAAACTCATTTATTTATTGATTACTATGATGATGAGCCAAGCAGCTAGCCTTCGTTTCTGTAGCAACAGAGGGCTGGAGAGACCTGAAAACAAGAATGGCCATAATGATTATTGCCAGGTGCTTCGAAGGAATGAACAGAACAGGCAATCATCAAGTGATCCATCCCCTGTCTTCCATTTAAGCTTCTGGCATATAAAGGCTGGGAACACTAAGAGCATGCTGTTGCATTCCTGTCCATCCTGACTAATAAACATTGGTGGATCTATCTTCCCTATCTGAAGTTCTTGTATGCTAATCATATGCATAGGGGTGTGATCTCACTGGAGAAGTGCAGTTTGGTTGTAGTAGAAACTATCACAACCCTCCCTTTGCCCTTCCCCAGCCTTAAAAAATACACTAAGACTGTGCTTAAACACTGTGTATAGTTACAGCACTACATAAATAAGTTCTAACACACAGTGTACAAACAGTATTTTCACCAATATATTTTTTCTCCTTTTCCAGACATTACCCTGGGATTTATGGACGGTAAGATTGAAATGTATATTGTGTACTGAGATGTTTTCGTGCCTCTGAACCTGTAGCACTCTAGAGGATTTGTAATCATTTTCACATAAGGCAAAATGAAACATTTGCAGAGAATGCCAAAATATTTTACAGTATGTGAAGCCCACCTAACATTCTTAGGAACAAACAGAAAAATGTTTTTATTATTTGGACAACAAAAAGCAAACAGCTTTAGTCAATCTGGTTAATAGGATTTTGCCACTTATGGCATTTTTTGGCTTTAAAATTGCCATGCTGGTGATTCAAGGTCCAATAAAGCCATTTTTACCAAGGTAATTCAAAGTTATTTATTTTTCTTATTAGTGCAAACAACAAATTGCACTACATTAAGAGTGTATGACCTTTATTGTCTAGCTCCTATATAACAAATCTCTCTGGGGTTTAGTTTTAGAAGAATCTTCAGCCAGAGTCCAGTAATAACCCCAGAAGTGAATTAAGCCACCACAATCCTATTTTAATAATGTACCTTTATGCCATTGGCACAGCCACCACTCCATCCTCAAGAGCTGTTGCTCATCCCATCACAATACTGTATAAGGCCATTAGGGAATGTTACATCTGAGTCCCTTTGAGAGTTTCCATCATGTATAAAGAAGGTTTGACTGTTCTTGATTGACAGCCAATTTAACACTTACCCCTATCTAAATGCCTACATGTGTAAAACAGTATGATTCAAAGCAATAATTCTGGTGAGAGAGCTTTACCGTAGGGATCTGATCTTAACCCTCCGGAGGTCAATAAGCTTTCAATGAGGATATAGACAGCCTGATTTGGTAAGAGGCTAGGGGTGTTCTCAGCTGCCTATTTATGATCACATTGGGGAGGTGGAATTGTTTCCCTCTTGGGATGAAATTAACTCCTGGATTTAAATGATATAAAGTGAACCTTCTCTCTAAACCCTTCATTAGCTGCTGAACAGGTGTCTCATTATCAGGAGATACAATTCCTCCTCACCCAACCCATGTAAATCAAATGGTCTAGAACCTCATCTAGTGTCTGAAGGGGTGGGGCGGGCTGAGGTAAGCCATTCAGAAAATGCCTGCAACTGGCCTGGAGCAGCAGTGGCAGCAGGCAGGAGCTCCAGGTGCTTTTGTATCACCAGGCTTTGGAGCAGTTTCCTCTGTTGTGCCCTTCCTTCCCCATCCCCATTAGCAGGCCTGGCCCAGAAAGTTTTGCCTCATGTTCACTGCTTCAGGAGCAACATGCAAAACCTTCAAGGGTGGTTTATAAGCAAGCAGGGAAACCAAACAGGGTTTGGGAGCTCTGGGGACAGAAATAGGAGAGCTGGACACAGAGGTGGAAGGCAATTCTATATGAAGGGAAGGAGAGTCTTACAGAACAGAAGTGGCAGTGCTACTGCAAAAGAGGTATTTCTGTTAAGGAATTGTTCCAATCCAGGTTCACTTGGTTAACCTGAGTACAGCTATTTTCTGCTTTTATTCTCACATACTTAATAGCTATTGGAAGGTGGTTATGGATGCTACTGGTCACCTGTTTTCAGATTTCTCGGATTGTATTTCCTTTTAACGTAATTTCATCTACTTTTGTATTTTTCAAAATTCAGAAAGAGAATGGAACTTTAAATTTTAAAAGTAAGAGTGAACATAGCATAAGCTGCTCTCATGTAGAGAAGCAGCTACTACTGTAGAATGTACAACTGCTCTTTCTCCCATCTCCTGCTGCTAAATCAGTGCTGTGCAGAAAGACGACAGCTTATTTTCATGAGCTTTCTTCCAGCTTTGTGTCAAAGTGATAGCTGCCTACACGTCCTGAGGCGCCAAAGAACTCTAATCTGTTTCCTTGTACAGGCTTAAGTAGCACAGAAATCTGTGGATCTTTTCTGTTGACTCAAGGCCTTAAGTAGCAAAACAGGTAGCAAGTGTAATGCTCATCTCTGCTTCTTAGGGAGGATTAAACAGAGTCCAGAATAAAAAATAAGATTTAATCTATATATTTTAGTTAGAATTAAAAAAAATAATAATTTCAAAGCTAGTGTAAATGTTTTGAGAACATCTTGAAGTCATAACATTAAATGAATAGTGGATGTTTTGTGTAAGTTTGCTGGCCTCACATTTTTCTTTTGTAGCTTGTCAATATTTTTCTTTGTTATAGCTCATTCCAATTCCCTCTGCTCTTATAAAAACAAGTAACAAGCTTGTCAAAGGCATCACTGTTAAATAGTTTGGATTGGAAGTTTCACAAGCTGTATTATATTGTGAACTTCCTCTTAACAGGCAGATTGAATCAGATTCACCTTTGCCCTGCACTTTGAGTAGTCTCTTGTACCAGTGTAAAGTGATTTTTAAATAGATAGCACTTTAATTTGTAGGCATTTTAATTTTTCAGCATTTTACACCCATTTGGCACTGATGTCATTGCAAAGTGGATGGCAAAAGAGAATCGGACCTACAGGTTGAACCTCTAAAATCCGGGACTCTCTGGTCCAGCAACATCTGTGATCTGGCAGGACCAGAGAGACCCAGATGGCCAGATTCAGAAGCGCATCCTGGGCTGAGCTGATGTTGGGTAGTGTAGACCCTGTAGGGGCTGGCATGGCATAGGGAGGTGCAGCCCCAGTTGGGGCTGGAGGCAGCAGGGCTGGTAGCCAGGAGCACCGTTCTGGCCAGGGTGGGTGGTGGGAAGCACAGCCCTGGCCAGTGCTGGAGTCAACAGCGCCAGCGCCTAGGTATGCAGCCCAGCCTGGCACTGTGGGGCTCACAGCCCCAGCCAGGTCTGGAGTCAGCAGGGTGGCCCTTGTCTGGAGCTGGTGCAGTGTGTGGGCAGGGGTGGCTAGACACAGCAGGGCAGGCGGTATAGAGTGCCGCCCGAGCTGGGAGCAGAACCCTACATCTGGGTAGGGAGCCTTGACCTCCCCTGGTCTGGCAAATTCTGTGGTTCAGGTCCTGAGGATGCCGGACAAGGGAGGTTCGACCTGTATTTACAGTAAGTCCCCTGCCAGAGTTGTCTAAAGGAAGTTAATGTAAATGACATTAGACCCATTATTGATCTCTCTAGTATTACTGTGTCTCTCCAGTATTTTTAAACCAACATGGCTGTAACTGCACTGCATAGACTAGGCCTATTATCTTTTGAATCACTTCCCGTCCTATTCATGATCAGACAAAGCAATCTCCCTTTTTTCTGGTGTTTCAATAAGTTCCTTGTTATTAATAAGTTCCAAGCACCGAAACGACTTGCATGGAACATCATCAGGGAACTATTTAATATATGTTTAGCTACTTTTAGTGTGAGTTAGCAGCTCAAAAGATGGAGAAGAGCCAGCATCATTGTGATCAGCCAGCTTTGAGCTGCTCCTGCCAGCTCCATAACCACTGGTAATCCATATGGCACTGAAAAGAAACCACTAGTTTAGATAAATCACGGGGTTTAATATGACATTTGTTTATTTATATGGTTTTCTTCCAAACAGACAAGCAGTGAACTGGTGCAGCCGGTAAGTAAACCTCCTAAAACTCTGTTTTGAGACTCATGGCTTAATTAGTGTGGTGTAATATAGTTCTCTCTTTTGCCTTTCAATACCATTCTCTAGATTTCTAGCTATTGTGTTCAAATACTGCAAACCACATAACTTTTCCTTAAACAGTATAATTTAGTCATTTTGCATTCTTTATCTTTAAACTAAAATTACTATATAAAAATATCAATGTTGTGTTTTCTTATCAAGTCCACCGTTATCTTTTTTTCATCTTGTTCTTTTCTTTGCTTTTCTGTCTGCCTAAAGCCTGACTCTTCAAAAAGTCTTTCCCTGTGTAACCTGGTCATGGAGGAACCCCCAAACAATGGGTCAACAGAAGATATTAACAGATCCCATTCTGATCTAGGTTCACTCAGCTGGGGCCTAGAACTTAGCACAGCCAGTGTCAGCCAGGAGATCACTGCAGGTGGCTCTTTGCCCGAGGCAGAGCAAACCTCAAGAGAATCCACTGGTACATTGTCTGTTAGTGTTTGGTCTGCTGTAGGTGAGCAGGAGGATCATGCACCAGGGTCCTCTTCTGTAGATGGAAATCAGAGGACTTCACTGAAGGCACATTCAGATGCTAGAAGCATCCCATGGGAAGATTTGGAGACCAATCAGCCTTTTGTGAATGAATCCAGTTGTGAGATGCCGGTCATGGGAACTGATAGCTTATTGGATGACTCCCCAAGTGATGTGGAAAAGGCAGCGGGGAAGAAGCAGAAGGAAGAAGAGTCTATGTGGGCAGGTGTGGAGCCATGTGAAAAGGTAGAGACCAGAGCTGTTAACTTCAAGGAGATAAAGCATACAAAGGAGTTTGAAGAGACAGATTATGAAAATAAAGAACACAGTGAAGTAGAACCTCATAAGGGCTTAGCAGAACAAGACCATCAGATCCTAGAAAACAATGAGATAGAAACTGTATGGGAGTCAGAATATAATAACGAGCAAACTGAGCTAAATGTTGACAATTACCTTGAGGAAACTGGTCCAGAAAACCATGGGCAAATAAAATTTAAAGGTGTTAATGTCATTCAAGAGATAGATGGAGGTGTTCCTGGAAGTCTGAGTGCAGGGCTGGAAGATGAGGCCAACATAGCAATGAACACATGTAAACATGTAGGATGTGCTGATACTGAACCTGAGAATGTCTTAGATATTTGGAATTGTGTCCATGAAACAGAGTGTTTGGATGACTTAGATCCTGCTGGCAGTGTTATTGGAGGCAGTACAGCCATGGAGGGCATAAATGTTACGGGACATAGAGTCCTAGATGTTACAGAGCACTCTGAGAAGGACACTGCAGTTGTTGGGAAAGTTCTGTGCGATGCGGAATTATTCAGTGCAGAAGAGTCTGTTAAAGAAACAGAAGACAATAGCTTCGGCGCCCTCTCAAATGGTAGTGCTGCTGCTGAGTGTCAAGCTGCCTTTATACCCTTTGAAAAAGAATTGGCACTGCAGCTTGAGTCAGCTGACAAAGCTAATGCAAAGTGCAGTCATTCTTGTTTAGATAATGTGGAAGATAAATTGATAGTTAGGGCAACACCTACAGTGACCGAAGACCATAGTTGTAACATTAGTGTCCCTGGAGGAGCCTTGGAAACAGATCCCTGGCTGGCAAACTGGGATCCAACCGTTAATAATGATCCCTGGGGGTTTTCTAGTCTGACAGATGGCCAACCAAATGGATTTGATAGCTGGCCCTTTCCCCCTAAGCAACAAGACTCAGAGGAAAGTAATATGGAAAACACCTGGCCAAGCTTTAGTGATAAATGGTCTACCCAAGACTTAGGAGGTATAGATAGTAGCTGGGGAGATATGGGTGTAACCACAAGCAATAAAAATCAGGAGGTATCTTTAAAACAAGGCACATCTGGGGAGCAGGCAAGCATTAGCAATCCTGCACCAAGCAAGGAAATAGCTAGGCCCTTGGTTCTGTTTCAAGTGGGAAATTCCAGAAATGCTAGCACCGAGAGTTCAACTAGTCCCAAAGACTATGAGACCAACAACTCAGATTTATCTGAAGATGAAATTGCTAATCGGAGATATGGATTGTTGTACCAGGAAATTGAGGCTGATAAAGAAGAGGTACCTACCCCAGTGTGTAGCATAGTCTAGAAAAAGAGTTCCTTAGGTTGTACTTAACCCTGTGTTTTATAAACAGTCTGTTTACATGTCCTCCCCTGCCTCTTCTGAACCTTTGCTAATCTTGTTGAAAATTTCTCATGCAACTGTCCAACATGTGGTGCAGCTGTAAACCATCAAGGCCCCTTTTGCATTTTATGATTTTTTTTAAATATACACCTACAGTCTTTTCAAAATCCTAAGATCTATCATTCTGCCTTCTTGTAGTCTGTTAAAGAGTTATTAAGTAACTTCTCTCATTAACTGTCTTGCCCTTCATCTTTTCATTGTATTTTATTTTTGGTGTATTTTTTGGCATTTGTTAAATTTGTTAATAAATAACACTGAGTTAATAAACTAATGATAATTATTTGTTCTGCTCTTCACTTCTATTAGGCATCCAGCAGCACATTTAATGGATTCACGCAGGTAAGAAATAAAAACGTCTGAGAGCTATTTCTGTGCAGTTGAGAATGGATCAGGTCAGCCCTGATGTGTCCTCTGCCAGAAGCATCAAGAGAAGATGACAATACCACATCACGAGTTACCTCTTCCAGACCCCAAATGTTGTACATAGTGGGCATATTCATGTGGATAGCTTTAATTAGTTAGCTTGGATACCAAAGTGTTCCAAGATGGATTTCCTCATAGGCTAGTCCCATGAGTAATTACTCAGGCTTTTGAGTGGAATTGTCCAGTTTGCATCAGACAAGTTTCAGTATGTCTGTACAAGCTGCAGTCACAACCCAGGCCTACAGTGTAGACATACCCAATGTCATTAGAGTGACCAGATGTCCTAATTTTATAAGGATTGTCCCAATAGTCTGGGCTTTGTTTTTATACAGGTGCTTGTCATGCACACCCTTCCTATCACCATCCTGGATGATTACGACTTGCTACCTGACCATCCTAAATGTCACTGATATGGTGCCAATATTTCAGGGGATATCTTGGCTCCATGGAAGTCAATGCCAAACTCCCTCCACTTTTGTGGGGCCAAAGTTTTACCCATGAAGCAACTGTGTTTTAGATTTCTAGTTGAATTTTCGGAAGCTAATTTTACTCAGATACCAAAATGTTAAAAGCGAAAATTCATATTCTTATCCTGACTTTTTGTCTTTTATCTTCTTTTTTTTTAAATCTCACTCTCAGTGAAGAAGTTAAG
Organism: Pelodiscus sinensis; assembly: GCF_049634645.1. Lineage (NCBI taxonomy): Eukaryota > Metazoa > Chordata > Testudines > Trionychidae > Pelodiscus > Pelodiscus sinensis. The sequence goes on from NC_134712.1 coordinate 167,843,511, forward strand.
TTTTAGACTAATTGTAAGCCATAGAATTTACAAGGGTATATGCTGAGTCTCTAAGGCAGAACTGGGTCCTTCCTTGGGTTGGAGGCCACTGACCCACAGAAAAATCAATCGGGGAATCAAATGAGAAGCCAAAAAAAAAAAAAAAAAGCCACCCCCCCAAATCCTTACTGACATGGCCCGAAAGAGAGAAACAGTTCCCTCACAGAGCAGAGCCTAGTAGGGCCCAGGTTAATAGATTGTGTGTGCTCCAGCCCCACAGGGGGACAGCAAGGAGCTGGAGTGTCAGCACAGGCTCCCTAGTGGTGAGGGGGAGCCACAAGCCTTGGGGGCCAGATTCAGGCAAGCCATAGGTTCCCCACTCCTGCTCTAAGGGGTGCAACAAATGGGTTAGGGTGGGGAAAAGCACTTTAAATGATTTTTGCATGCCTCACAATCTTAGGCTGCGCCAGGGCCCCCAGCATAACTTAGGCAGCCCTTGGTCATATGTAAGATTCAGCAGTCCCGCTGGGGTACCTTCTGGGCATGCTGCTCGGTATCTCTGCAGTGCTGTGGCCAAGCCCCTGACACTTTGTCCACACTCACCGACCTTATCCTAAATCTTGTGATGGAGTTCTCAGAAGGTACATGAGCTTCTAACTCCTAGCACCATTTTGCCCAGTACAGGGGTTTGGAATGGGGAAGAAAATCTTACCCTTAATTTCTTACAGAACCAAATCTGTAAAATAAATCAAAGGTATCATTGAATTCAGCGGGACCAGAATTTATCCTCATTATTTTGTAAATCATGTGACTGCATATAATGAACCATATTTTTTAAATCCGTCTTCTACCTTTGCACTTGCAACTTGTAGATACTATTTGTTTCCATAATTATACGGTGGGACAGATAACATCATAGGGACATCTCTGCATCTTTACCTGCTAAGATAACTTGGTGATGGGTGCAGAAAAAAACTTAAAAGGGATAAAACTGACTAGAGCAAATAATTACAAGCACAGAAATGCATGCCAATTCTTAAAATGCTGCCTCATTACGTGTGGATTTTAAATTGACACTAAGATTTTCAAATGAGCGTTGGTCAGACAATGGTCTTGTTGAAATATATAGCAAACATAAAAGATACTGAATACATAGTACTTATAAAACAACCAAGCGGAGCTAGTCAGAATGTTTTGATTTTTAAAAAAATGTTGAAGATGCTGTTTCGAAAAGCCATGGGCATTTTTTAAATAAATTTCAATGTCAGTAAAAATTCCAATTGAAATTTTTTCTAAGTTTTTTGCTTTTGTTCTTAATTGGTAAAAATTTGAACTTCATTGCTCAAGGGAAAAAAATCCCACTTTTTCCTCACCTTTGTATTCTTTTCTCTTTTTTCTCAAAAGGAAAAGTGCACAATGTAATAAAAAAAAAGTTAGATAAAATATAAAAGACCCTACTTTACCTCCCTTTTAAACTTTTCTCCACTGGAAAAGGATTGGGGAAAGATAGAGAGGAGAATAGGGAGGAGGGTTATTTAAATTTTTTTTAATAATAAAAAAATTCTAAAACTTTCATCACAAAAGTGCGTGAAGATTCTAAAATGAAATTAAAAATCCATTCTTTGAAAATGTTTCACAAAATATACTAATCTTTTTTTGAACAGCTGTACAGTATAGTTGATAATATCTTCCAGAGAGAAACAGAGGGAAATTTGGGTTTTTATAATAAACATTTAACAAATGTAAATTTATTGCATCCAAGGAACTCAAATTGTAAAAAAAAGCCCAATATTTGTTTTATACTATAATTTTCCACAGGAAGTTAGAATACCAGGTAGTGTTTAGTTAACCTTTGTAGAGTTAGCCAAACTTTAGTTATCCAAGTCTGTTATGTGAAAACAGAAACGTTCAATACATGTAACAAAATTCCATACTAATGTGTAAAAAAAATCTGTCCAACTTGCTTTTATATCCCCTATCTCATTTAGATAAGCAGATTTTAACTGTCTGAAGGTAGTTTCATTTGTTTAAATTCCTTTTTTTTTTTTGTAGTTTCCTTTCAATTTTTTAAAATGTCTTCATGGGTTTTGAAACAATCATGCAACATGACATATAAAATTGAACATAAACTGTGGGCTGACAACAGCCAATCATTTTGCACAAGTCTTCTTCTAGTGAATAAAAATAGAGCATGTCACTAGGGTAAATGGGAAGTCAAAATTAGGTTCTGAGAGTGCAATTCTCATCCCTACTCCAGCCACCTTACAATGTAGAAAAGAGCCAGAGCCATGTAAAAGGAGGCCCTAAGAAACCCAGGTCCAGCCAAGAGGAAACTTCAGTGTGGAAGCTCAGGAAAACAGTTTCAAGTTGTCTTCTAAGGACTCTCTAATAAATCCTGATATACAGGAGATGTGCTGAGACATGCCTGGGAATAGGCAGGCCCATAGCACAGGATTATGGAGATTCTGAACAGTGCTGTCTCTGAACAGCTGGGGACAGGCTGCCATAATTTTGCCCATTCATAGCTTCCCAGGCCTCAGTGCAGCCCAGAATCAGGAGAATACAAAGGTGATTTATAGCAGGCATATCATAGACTCACATCCCTCTACTTTGAATAGTCCCTTACAATATGTGCTAACTACTTATGCTAAACATTCTGCTCCATCTTGTATTTTGCTGGGACACTGGGAGTCACAGGCAGGAAGAGAAGCTATGAGTGGCCTGAAGATTTCTCTCTCTCTCAACAATAGCAGCTGGCAGTGGGCCCATCAGCCACCGTGGGTCCAGGGGCAAGGTGTGGGAGCGCACTGCACTCCTAATGGGGTGGAGCCTTGCATGGAAGGGGTGAGACTGAGGGCAGTCAGTCTTTAGTGCCCCCCCAGATCACAGTACTGATCACACCCCCCAGTTCTGAGAACCACACAGAGTGCCCAGCATAGCTCTCCGACACTTCCATGGCAATTCAAGGGTTGCCCAGAGCTCCAGCTGCCACCAAAGTAGCTGCAGGGGTGGCTGGGAGCTCCAGGCCCCTTTGAAATGTTGGGCCCTGGGGCAACTGTCTCCTTTGCCCCAATCCTCCCCCCACCATTGGCAGGCCTGACAGCTGGTCCAATAAAAGATATTACCTCATCTACCTTGTCTCTCTAGGGCTATGTCTACACCGCCACTTTTTATCGGAAGAAAGTATGCAAATTGCACTCCGCAATTTGTGTTCCTTTTTCCGATAGTTTTGTCAGAAGAGGCTTTTCTGAAATTTGGCCCATCTACACTGGGTCAAATTTTAGAAAAACCTCCTCTTTCAGAAGAGCCCTTCTCCCTCATGGCATGAGGAATACAGGGCTTCTGAAAGAGTGTGTCTACTCTTCCACAAAAAATGTCAGAAGAGCAGATGTGTTCCCTGGACGCTGCACAGTTTTTCCTGGATACCTCTGTTATCCCGGAAAAACTCTGTAGTCTAGACATAGCCTAGTAGAACTGTTGTAAGTTAGGTGCATTGTGTGAGACAGTGAACTTAGATTTACATTTCTATGCCTTCATCAGGATAACATCTAATAGACTTTTTTAAATTCTTCCATATAGTATTTTTTAAAACTAGAATATATTTAATTGTCTTCATTTGAAATAAACTTATTAAAATGATCTGTTTCAGATCTGAATCTCCTTAACTTACTTAAGTAATGCTCTGGAGTCAATGAGAGCTTTTCCTCATTAAGCCTTACAGAAGGAAACTGTTCGTAGACTTCTACAAGATTGCTTAAAATATTTTTTCTTGCTTCCTTCTTGGATATTTTTTTCCTTCCTTAGGATACTTCACTATTCACAGTGCAGTCAAATCAGGATATGGTCGATAACTTGGTAAGTTTTGGCTTCTATTTCTTTTTTTTTAAATGTTCTATAAACTTTGAGTTTTTGCAAATGCATCTATTGCACCGATGTGCTTCTTTCTTTTAAATCATGTATCCTTTGCCTTCAAGGCTGGCCTAAGGATTCTCTGTAGTGGTGAACTTTTCCCCACTCAAACATTCTTGTACAGAAGCAAACCAATCCAAAATAAAACCCACAACAACCAGAAACATTGTTCTGCATCCAGCATCTTAAAAAGGGATGTTTTTCAAATATTTCAAGTTTAATTTCTAGCATTTTAGTTTTATAGTTTAACAGGAATGGCCTATTTGCACATAATTTACATTAATTTATGTAACTGCTACAATCCGTGCATTAACTAAGCAGATGCTGGCCCAAAATAGTACCAACTTTATATTCTGTATTACAACAATACATTAGCTTTTTCACGTTTCAAATGTTACTTTTCATCTGTAGTTTTTCATATATTTAATCAGACACGTTCTTTTTCCAGAGAAGGTCCAGAGAAGAGCAACAAAAATGATTAAAGGTCTACAAAGCATGACCTATGAGGGAAGACTGAAAGAATTAGGCTTGTTTAGTTTAGAAAAGACGACTGAGGGGAGGACATAATAGAGGTTTTCAAGTATCTAAAAGGGTATTACAAAGAGGAGGGGAAAAAATTGTTCTTCTTGGCTTCTGATGATAGGACAACAAGCAATGGGCTTAAATTGCAGCCAGGGAGGTTTAGGTTGGACATTAGGAAAAACTTCCTACCTGTCAGGGTGGTTAAACACTGGAATAAATTGCCTAGGGGGGTTGTGAAATCTCCATCATTGGAGATATTTAAGAGCAGGTTATCTATCAGGGATGATCTAGATGGTGCTTGGTCCTGCTGTGAGGGCAGGGGACTAGACTTGATGACCTCTCGAGGTGCCTTCCAGTTATAGTATTTTATGATTCTATGACTTTTATTAATGAAGACATTTTATTAGAAATGTTTGTGCATATGATCATGCTCTGGTAGACAGTTAGTTCTCACCAACATTCTACTGCAGTTTTGATTTAGCTAAAGGCGATACAGAAATGTGAAGTGTCAGTGTAGTAGTAGAGACATAAACTATAAATGCTAGTTGGCAGTGGCAAGAGTTTGAAAGTATTATTTAGGGTGGCTTCCATATAGTATATATACACATATTTCCAGAAGAGTAATCAAATACTGTATTTCAGTAAGTATACTCTGGGCATTATTTTGCGGCAGTTCAAACAGGGCAAACAGACTGAAGATTACTTGATAAATCCTATTGTGTGCAAGCAACTTGAAGAAAATCAATGTAATCTGCATTATAGCAATTGTCTTAAGTAGCTACAATTACTTATACTTAAGCCTCAGGAAACTCATTAGTGGCCAACAGTAGGTAGAAATGCCTAGTGTTTTTCATTCCAGTTTCTGATTTCTTCTTTGTGAAATACCATACAGCTAATATTAATCTACTATGTACTCCACGCTATTTACTCCGCAGTGTGATATACTATAATGAATGTTTTTATACTATGCCAACTCCTGATATCCTTATTTAGGTAAAGACCTATTGACTGCAAAGGGAGTTAGCCTGTTTAAGGAATGAGTGAAAAATAAATAAAGGCCTCTTGCTTTTACTTGAAAAGTATTGAAAAAGAAAATGTTTTTATATCTTAGGGTATGTCTACACAGCAGAGCTAAAGTCAAATTAAGCTATGCAACTTCAACTATGTCATTTGCATAGCTTAAGTTGAAATAGCTTAAATTGAAATAGCTTAATTTGGCTTTTGGCGCTGTCTACACAGCATGATGTTGAAGGAAGAACTCTCTTCCTTTGACTTCCCTTACTCCTTGTAAAATGAGGGTTACCATGAGTCAAAGTAAGAAGTTCTCCAGCTCAACATTATTTCAAAATAAAGGCTTGTAGTTTACACGTGAACTATGCTATTTTGGAATAACGCTAGTTATTCCAAAATAACACTGCTGTGTAGATGTACCCCATGAGACTTTTACAGATGCTGCCTTTTATATCACAAGAACCCTTCCGCCCAACTGTGTGGTGGTGTCAAATGTGAATGAAGATGCTTGACTGAAGTAACTAACTTCTGAGCTTTGCAGTAAACAAAATAATTAGTTCATGGTGGACTAATCCAGTAAGTTTGTTTTGACTGGTTGAGCTAGTTATTCTGTGTAAGTGATCCCAACCTATAAAGCTCCTGCTATGTAGAAGTACTCCTATCCTAAGTATTTTTATCCCTTGGAGTAAACACTATTACAATTATAGTTTGGAAGCGGTCTTATGAAATGTGGAAGTTAGTATATATGTGGGGAAATCATTTTGGGTGGGTGAGGGGCACTTTACTGCAGGGCTCTTGTTCCTTGATGTGCTAACAACAAATATATGCTAAAATTCAGCAGAGTTTGAGCCACAGTGACGTGGCTCAGAAGATGGATTCCACATAGGTGACTGGTGTGGAGTTAACTATTAGAGCAGTGTTCCTCAAAGTGATCCATGGACCCACTCTGAGAAAGTTTCCAACAGGCCGCTCGGGTTTGTTTATTTACTGGCTCCGCAACCATGGAGCCTCGTGTCTCCCATTGGCTGTAGTTTGCCATTTGCAGCCAAGGAGAGCCTCAGGAAGCAGCAGCAGTCCAGGTCACACCACTTCCCATGACTCCTCTTGGCTGCAAACAGTGAACCTCAGCCAATGGGAGCTACGAGGCTTCGTGGCTATGGAGCCAGTAAGTAAACACACCAGAACTGCCAGTTAGTGGCTTTCTCAGAATGGGTCTGCAGACCACTCTGAGAAATGCTGTAGTAGAGGGAGAGTGTATTAATCACAAATTGTTTTCCCCTTCCCCGATTTCAAATGATCTTCATCACTGATTTTTCCATTTAAAATAAAAGCTAACTAAAACTGAGGTCGAAGAAGTGCCATCTTTGGAACCCGAGGCTGAAGAACCCCCCGTTCCCTCTGTTGCGGCAGCTGCTCCTGATCAAGAAGCTCAGTTTGCTGAGCCTAGTGAGCCAGCAGAGGAAGCTGTGGTGAGTGACCAATACCTCATGCCCCAGCTTTCGTCTTATTTGGTTCTTTGTTCATCATTGCGTATGTGTCCACCACATTTCAGCCATCCTTTCCATTTTTATTCCTCTTTACTTTTAAGGCTGGTTTCCGTTCTAGCCTCCAAGGCCACAACAGGCTTTCCCAAAGTCATGTGTGAGCCTTTTAACCCTTAAAATGCCATTCCTCTGTGGTTGGCATTTTAAGAGTGAAATTCAACTGAACTACTCTGGATTCAGATATTGTCATTGTTACATTAGAAGTGCTGTTTCACCTAGTCTCTCTGCAGATGCCAATAACTGTAGTTTATCACATGCAAGAGGCGTTCTTCACAGCCAGAAAATGAGGTGCTTAAATTTTGCAGAAATTCCTCTCGACCGGAAAGAAGGGCTAGTACTGCATGCCAATCAGGTGTAACTAGAGTTGGGGTTTCATTCAGTGGTGTCAGATCAATAATCCTGATGTCAGCTCTGTTTGATTCATACAGCCTTAAATGCACATGAATGCTTGACACCAACTAAGAGGTTGGGCTCAGTGCTGTGTAGTCATAATTTATTGCTCTTGTTCAGGGAGTACAAATAATATACTGCAGCTCTGAAAAGAGTTTAGTATATTTTTTCTAACTATCTGGGTCCAATAGCTGGCCTATTTGGTGCGGAGGAGCGTGCAGAAGCCATATATTCATCCATACCTACCCTGACCATTTGCCCCTGGATAGTACCTGGGCGTGCTCTACACAGAAATTAGATTCACAATCTGGGTATCCATAATGTTGCTACATGTGAGTCCTTACTTCCCCCCATGTTGTCTTGCACTGTCTTTAGGGACTCATTCTGATTGTATATACATTGGTTAACTCTTTCTTGGTTTGCATGGATTTACTCCAGATGTTTATCACAGTGAGCTCAGAATCAGCAGCTTACAATAATTCATCCAAACACATTAAGCTCTGCAATTTGAGTGGTTCTGCTCTTCTCCTCTGTGTTTTCTTTTGAATTGGTATAAATCACAGTAATAACATGTCAGCATTGTGGGAAGGCAAACAGTGAAACAGACGGTCTTTAGGCAAGGCATTTTGTCAAGCCTGAGTCTAAGATGCCTCCCATTTAATCTAAATAAATTTGATAGGTTAGAATAAAGGAATGGGGGTAGGGAAACAACTGTTAGCCCCAATTGCTTCTTCATTTCAGAGAACCAAATTGCATATAAAGTAGTTTTGAAGAGCAGATTATAATGAAGCTTAAGAGGTTGTTTCTAAAATTGGTTTGATTTTTTTTTCTTTTTACCGGGATTTCATGAAATAATCTTTGAATAAATTATTTTTCTGAAAGAAGCGATTGCTAAACCCTCTGTATCCTCAGTTGAGGCAAAATAAAAGTGTAAAATCCGCTATATTCCTTGAACACTAATTAACTGATCGACTATAACTGCAATCCCCGCTCATTCATAGTAGACTAACTTGACCTTTTCAGATAATCCTTTTTACTGCTTGAACATCACGTGTCGTATTTAGTTTGTGTTCTGCTAGAATATGGTACTGCTGAGGCACACATTATAGCACTATTATGGAAGTAGGCAAATAATTTGAGAGTGGGGGCAACTTTAGAGGTAATACAGAAGACAGATGATAAATATGAAACAGCAATTAAATTATTTTTGTTATGGTTTTCTCTCTTATTTTGTAAATCAAGTTCTTGTTCATTTGAAAAGAGAGCGCTCTCTGGGAAATAAGAAATGAAACATGCTAATTTTAATAACTGATGAGGTAGCTTCACAGTTGGATTGTGGTCCAGTGGGAGATGCAAACGTTACTTTAGAAAAATAACTTCTAATATCTAATTTAGAAAAAGTTTTTAAGATTAACGAAGAAATAGACAAATCAGTTCAAAGGCCAACATTTGATAAGTCTGCCATAGATTAAATTATTCCTCAATAGCAGACCTGCATTCAGTGTATCAGTGAATTTAAAAAAAAGTGTTATACAATATTAGTAAAGTTTCCCCTACTACATTTATCTTATAGCTTTACATTATATGCCATTGACAGTGGCAGTCAGTAGGTGTAATTCGCCTGTTACATGAACTGTCAGACCACATTATGCCAGAAAATGTACCTTAGCTATGTACTGTTCACTTTTGTGAGGCTCTGGCATATTTTCCAGCATAACATCTCTCATTTACTTGGAAGGAAGGGAAGGGGTAGTTCAGTTGTCAGGGCACTAAGTAGGTTCTGACTTGCTGGTAGACTTGAGTTCAAGTCCCCACTCCTCCACAATCTTCCTGTGTGACATTGGTTAGTGACTTACGGGTATGAACACTGTTCACATTGGCAAGCCACCCAGTTCAAGAGCTTTGCGCTAGTAGTGCTTCCACTAGCACTGTAAAAGCAGCTGTGTAACTAGCATTTAGAAATTGTATCTCAAGCTCTGAAGACCAAGAGCAACTTCAAAGTACTTTCTATATAGCCTTTTGTAAAGTGGCAACCCAAGCCCTTCTCACTCCAGGTTGGGAGGCAGTGCACTGGCAGTGTCAGTGTACCTTTGGAAATAGATTGGTGTCAAAAGAGGCACATAGGTAGCGAGTGGGATTTATAGAAGCACCTGAAGTCAATTATTTCAGTGGCAGTTAAGCATGTCTGTAAATCCCATTAGGCACATATTTGTGCTTGTAGAATAGTGATAGAATTGTAGCCGTGTTAGTCTGGTGTAGCTGAAACAAAATACAGGACTATGTAGCACTTTAAAGACTAACAAGATGGTTTATTAGATGATGAGCTTTCATGGGCCAGACCCACTTCCTCAGATCAAATAGTGGAAGAAAATAGTCACAACCATATATACCAAAGGATACAATTAAAAAAAAATAAACACATATGAAAAGGACAAATCAGATTTCAAAACCGAAGGGGGATGCGGGGGGGGGGGGGGGGGGGGAGGTAAATGTCTGTGAGCTAATGGTATTAGAGGTGATAATTGGGGAAGCTATCTTTGTAATGGGTAAGATAGCTAGGGTCTTTGTTGAGACCCACGCGTAGGGTATTGAATTTTAGCCTGAATGACAGTTCAGAGTATTCCCTTTCAAGTGCAGATTTAAAAGGCTTCTGAAGCAGGATGCAGGTAATTAAGTCATTGAGACAGTGTCCTTTCTGGTTGAAATGGCAAGAAACTGTTTTTTCTTTGTGATCCTGTCTAATATCTGTTTTGTGGGCATTGATCCTTTGGCGGAGTGGATCAGACACTTTGTAAGATCCTGGAAAAATTTTTGAAGGAGAAAGTAGTTAGAGACATTGAGGCTAATGGCAATTGGGACAAATTACAACATGGTTTTACAAAAGGTAGATCATGCCAAACCAACCTGATCTCCTTTTTTGAGAAAGTTACAGATTTTTTAGATAAAGGAAATGCAGTGGATCTAATCTACCTCGACTTTAGTAAGGCATTTGATACAGTACCACATGGGGAATTATTGGTTAAATTGGAAAAGATAGGGATTAATATGAAAGTTGAGAGGTGGATAAGCAACTGGTTAAAGGGGAGACTACAGCGGGTCATACTGAAAGGTGAACTGTCAGGTTGGAGGAAGGTTACTAGAGGAGTTCCTCAGGGATCAATTTTGGGGCTAATTTTATTTAATCTTTTTATTGCTGATCTTGGCACCAAAAGTGGAAGTGTCCTGATAAAATTTGCGGATGACACAAAGTTGGGAGCTATTGCCAATTCAGAAAAAAGATCGGGATATCATACAGGAAGATCTGGATGATCTTGTAAATTGGAGTGATAGCAATAGGATGAAATTTAATAGTGAGAAGTGTAAGGTTATGCATTTAGGGATTAATAACAAGAATTTTAGTTATAAGCTGGGGACACATCAGTTGGAAGTAACGGAGGAGGAGAAGGACCTCGGAATCCTGGTTGATTATAGAATGACTATGAGCCGCCATTGTGACATGGCCGTGAAAAAGGCTAATACGATCTTGGGATGTATTAGGCGAGGTATTTCCAGTAGGGATAAGGAGGTGTTAGTGCCATTATACAAGGCATTGGTGAGACCCCATTTGGAATACTGTGTGCAGTTCTGGTCTCCCATGTTTAAGAAGAATGAATTCAAACTGGAACAGGTACAAAGAAGGGCCACTAGGATGATCCGAGGAATGGAAAACCTGTCTTATGAAAGGAGACTCAAGGAGCTTGGCTTGTTTACTTTAACCAAAAGAAGGCTGAGGGGAGACATGATTGCACTCTTTAAATATATTAGAGGGATAAATACCAGGGAGGGAGAGGAATTATTTAAGTTTAATACCAATGTGGACACAAGAACAAAATGGATATAAGCTGGCTAGTAGGAAGTTTAGACTTGAGATTAGACAAAGGTTTCTAACCATTAGAAGAGTGAGGTTCTGGAACGGCCTTCCAAGGGAAATAGTGGGGGCAAAAGATCTATCTGGTTTCAAGATTAAACTAGATGGGTTTATGAAGGGGATGGTTTGATGAGATAACATGATCTTGGTAACTAATTGACCATTCATTATCAGTGGGAAATAGGAGTTACTATAGAGAACTTTCTGGGTGTCTGGCTGATGAGTCTTGCCCACGTGCTCAGGGTTTAGCTGATCGCCATATTTGGGGTCGGGAAGGAATTTTCCTCCAGGGTAGATTGGCAGAGGCCCTGGAGGTTTTTTGCCTTCCTCTGTAGCATGGGGTACAGATCACAGCTGGAGGATTCTCTGCATCTTGGGGTGTTCAAAGTATTTGAAGGCTTCAATATCTGAGATATAGGTGAGAGGATTATTCTAGGAGGGGTGGGTGAGATGTTGTGGCCTGCACTGTGCAAGGGGTCAGACTAGATGATCATAATGGTCCCTTCTGACCTGAGTCTTTAAAGTGCTACATAGTCCTGTATTTTATTTGTGCTTGTAGGCACCTCAGTATCTGTAAAAATCTGGCCCTTCATTTCCCCGTGCCTCAGTTTCCATCTGTAAAATGGAGATATTAGTGCCGTTGATAGATGTGATTTATGCCTAAGTTCCTCTGTAATTTAATGCATATCTTTGGAAATTTGTGGCATGAATATTCAATGCAAGTCAAAGGGAATTCTTGTGAAGCATGAACTCATAGTGAGTAACATCTGTCAGAATGTGGCCTGGCTGTTTTTGTTTTATTTATGATTCTTTAATCCTTATTATCCTGTTTAAAAATATTTTAGTTACCAAGGGCTTGTCTACACTACTGAGAAGATTGACGCTGCTGCAGTCAATCTTCCAGCATTTGAATTAGCGGGTGTAGTGAAAACCTGCTGATTTGGGCTGAGAGGGCACTCCTCACGAGCAGTAGTCCTGCCCCTCATAGGAGATGGGGAAGTCAGTGGAAGCATGTGTTCCTGTCAACCTCCCACTGTGTGTCAAAGCACCATTTAAGATACTTTGACTCCAACTAGGAGTTGTATATCTTAAGTTGACTTTCCCCTTTAATATAGACCATGCCTAAGTGAGAGAACAGAATCAGTTTGATATGGCTTAAGGAGTAAGTTATGCACATATAAAAGAACAGCAAATAGGCAAAAGGAACTATTCAAAATCCTACTTTTGCCTGTAAATTAATTGCCCAAATTAGAAACAGCAAATGCATTCACAGAAATCCAGGTTGGTACCTTAATGATTTATAAATGGGGGGTGGGAGAAGTGGGTAGACAGGTTTTTTCAACCAGCTGTAAATAACTGATTTAGGTATTTGTAATATGTTAACTTATGCTTTGGATCCATAATAATAGATCCCATTCCGTAATAAGATAAAAGTAATTTCCAAAGGCCAAATCCCAAAATACTTCTTATCCAGGTATCACTCCTTAACACACATGGCCCTTAAATGTGAATCTTTCTTGAAAAATCAGTTTGGTATTTCCTGCCATGTCAGATAGGTGGGTATTTTTCCCCCTCAGCAAACACTTAGGCTATGTCTACACTGGCAGGTTCTTATGCAAGAACGGACGTTCTTCCGCAGAGCATCCACACTGCCCGCCCGCTCTTGCGCAAGAAGATTTACAGTAAAGCGTGGTAAGAGAGGGCTTCTTGCGCAAAAGCTACGCTCTTTTCTAACAAGTGTAAGCTCTCTTGTGCAAGAGCTCTTGCGGAAGAGGGCAGTGTGGATGCGCAGCAGGGGTTTCTTGTGCAAGAAAGCCCTATGGCTAAAATGGCCATCAGAGCTTTCTTGCTCAAGAGAGCGTCCATGCTACCATGGGTGCCCTTGCGCAAAAGCACATGGCAGTGTGGATGTGTTCTTGCACAAGAACCCTTGTGCAAGATGTTCTTGCGCAAGAACTTGCCGGTGTAGACATAGCCCTAATGTTGGGAGTGAAAGGAGGGAAAAAAATATTCTTCCATGTGTGTTCCCCTATGTCCTCGATCCAGTGTCTGATTAAGTCATTGCAGTATAGGAACTTACTTCATCCTTCAGGGCTCAAGTGCTGTATAAACCAGCTGCAGGTTTTTATTAGTCTTTGGCAACCATTGATCTATTGTTTATTTTCTCATTTTTGTGGTGAAGGAAGGGATTGGTATGCAACAGGTTCACATATCTACCTTCTGAGTGTCCAGTAGCACCAGGGAAAGTAAAGGCATCTTTGGCTTACACTAGTATAAGAAGGGCAGTCTCATCAAGATCACAGATCTCTGGAGACAGTTCTGCCACTTATTTCTATGCATTACTCAAAGTTAGAAGTAGAATACCATTTAAAAACATATTGTGCTTTAGCTGTTGTGTTGTTTTTTTTCCTGGTTAAAAATGCTCCTTCCACTGTGTCCATTTTTCATATTCAAACTCAGATATATTTTGGATACGCTTTTGGCAGATGGCGTGCTACTTGTGTGGGAAGGATGTGCATTAATTTTAAATGCCAACATACATCACTAAATATAGTAATAATTCATGTTCAAGATACTCTGCTACATGTGAAGGAAAAAGAGATTGGATTTTAAATGAAAAGGGCAACAATGTGATGTCTTATTGTGAAACAGTTAGTAAATCTTGTTATGTTTGTTTGCTAGCCTTTTGTATGTTGTCAGGAACACATATAGGCTGTGTCTACATTGCATGCTTCTTGCACAAGAACAGCTGTTCTTGCGCAAAAACTTGTTTGGTGCCTACACTGCACGCGCGTTCTTGCGCAAGTAAATTTACAGTAAAGTGCTGGAAAACAGGGCTTCTTGCACAAGAGTTATTCCTCTCCCCACGAGGAATAAGCCCTCTTGTGCAAGAGCACTTCCACAAGGCGGCAGCGGAGACAGGCAACAGGAGTTTCTTGCCAAGAAAGTTCTATGGCTAAAATGGCTATCAGAGTTTTCTTGCACAAGAGAACGTCCAAACTGCCATGGACGCTCTTGCGCAAAAGCGCATCTCTTCCATAAAAGCACATGGCAGTGTGGATGTGCTCTTGTGCAAGAACTTTTGCTCAGGAACTCTTGCACAAAACTGTTTTTGTGCAAGAAGCATGCAATGTAGACATAGCCATTCTGTTTATTGAACTGACCCTAGATCCCTGTTTTATTAGTTGCCATTAGTTCTTCTGAGAGAGCTCTCCTGTGGCCTAGGGACTAATGCCTGCTTGCATGATGCCCTCCCCTTACATTAGTCAGTGTGTCTCAACTAAAGCCTGTGATTTTTTTTGTAAATTCTAGTTCACTATGCATGAGACTCCCTCTCGTTAAGATCCTAGCAAGCACAAACTGTGTACTGCATGTACTGGGTTTCATTTTTAAAAGCAGATTTCAATCTGAGGTTACAAAATTGTGGCTGCCTCTAGTTGTGGACACACTTCCTGGCGTACAGATGCTTCATTGCCTAATTTGGGAGTGAAGTGATGTCGCTAGCTATAGAAATGCTATGGATTGCACTTTTACTAAATGTCACCAACATTTTGTGTTTGCAACTAATTGCAAGTGTCACGTTGAAGCAGGAGGCTCTTTTAAAAATGAGGGCTCTGGGATATGTAGGTGAAAAAGATTGTGACAGATAAATAGCATTATGATGTGTAAAGATGGGGAGCAGAGCTGGTGCAAAACACAAGATGGGCTATTCAAGAGAATCTAAAATCATGGAGACACATCCAACTGAATACCTTAGCTTCAGAAAGATCTCTCTCATGTGTGCATTCAATGATGCAATAGAAGTTTTAATCAAGCAAATCCCCAGGAGTTGGCCTTATCTATAGACATATGATAAAGCACTTTGGGAAGATGGCTAAGCCCGGTCATTGGACAGTATAAACAACCAAAGACACCAAAACAGTGGAAGTCAGCAGTTCTTCTTAAGACTGGCAGGGACTCCTCTTGTCTAGGAAGCTAGCAGTCTGTATCTTCCACTAACCCAGTTTCTTGTTGTCATCAACTTTTATCAAGTTGATCTGGTGTTCTGCACAAAGGGCTTCAACCAATTTTACATACATTGGTTCGTCACAGTTTGAAGCAAGAACACAAAGGTGGGCTTGGCGTTTGTCCAAGGCTTTGGCAGCTTCACGAATACCACGAGCTAAGCCATCGTGGATGAGTGCGGTCTTCAGCACTTCTTGCAGGGCGGTGTTAACATCCATTACACCTCCAGCAGTAATGCCTTCCTCAGCCATGGTCGGTTGGGGGTCGCTCCCGCCTGGGTTTTGCCCCTTAGCCTCTGCTAGTATCTTCCACTAGTCACTTTATAAGATAATGGAAAGAATGGTACAGTCAAGACTGTTATGGTGGCTTCTAAAAGAAGGGAAGATCGAATTACCCACACGGCATTCAGGCCTTTCATTCAGCTCTGGACCCAATGATGGCATTCTGTCAGCCTGTTCTTGATGGATTCCAACTAAAGCCATCACAGTCATTGATAAAAGTCCTTTTGAATCCCAGTGTAGCATTTGATAGGCTGGCATGATAAACTCTGAGTCAAACTTAAGAGAGATGGGAATTCATAGCAAAACATGCCTCTTGATAAGAGATTTGCTGCAGTACAGAAAAAATAATAGTAAGACTAAATGTTAATTTTGATAAAGACAAGGCCACTCAGCATGGAAAAATTTCAGGGTTTGGTTTTAATTTCTCTTTTCTTGCTGAGCTCCTCTGGACTGCCAGATTGGTTGAAATCATCTCCATACAGGTATGAAACAGAAGTATCTGGAGTGTGAATTGAATGACAGCTTGATTAGGCAGGCAAAGGAACATAAAATCCAGCTGAGTCCAGCCAAAAGAGTCCACATACCATACCATTGGTAGGAGAAGGTATTGCTGCTGGAGAGAAACCTGGTGTATTTTGGAATGACCTTGGCCACAGAACTAAGGTTTGAACCAGAAACATAGCAGCCAAAGAAAAGAAGAGCCTGAAACATATATGATGGAATTCCAGTACCAACTGGGGTTCTTGTTGTGGCCAGTCTCTGAATACAGCATACTCCTTGACAGTTCTCTAAATACCCGAATATGCCTCATCTCTCTAGTCACACATTTGTTCCCAAGTAGACTTGTCAAGACTGACACTGTACAATCATTTGCAGTTTACCTGATAACTGGATTTGTAAGATCTGATCTAACAGTAATTTGTGAACAAGAGCATCTTGAAAATCACAGAAAACAGTTAATTTCGTATGGAAATAGTCTCCCTTCTCTAACTGAATGTCATCATTATTGAGGAACCCTCCTTCCCCTCCCCCCAAAAAAACCCACCAAGGGTGAAAGGATTGTCTTGTTTCAAAAGAGGTATAAAGTCCACTAAAGAAACAGTGGTATTTCAAGATGATAGGAAGATTAGGTGCATAAAGAAACTTGTATATCTATTAATTCCTCTACATGAACCTATTTACTTTAGTAAATGTCTCCTTCTTTTGAAACCTTGCTCAAAGGAACACCTGGACGTGTCTTTAAGGAAAATTGCATAAAAGCCATCCAGCACTGTCGGTTACAAGGCAAACAGATTTACACATACACTGATGGTTCATCACAAATATGTCAAGAGTTGTGAATGTGTATCTGCTTCTGGTAACCTAAATGGAGAGAATATAGGGCATGCATCAGTTTGAATTATCTGACTGAAATGAAAGCTAATAAAGAAAGTAGACAAAGGTGGATGTTCTCTTGTTGTTGACTTGCAAGAAGCAACCCTTAGTTCCTTTTGAAGAACTCAGAATGGTATCAACAGTGCAGTTCAAAAGGAGGCTCAAAGAATCAGAGAGCAAGGCAATAAATTAAAGAAAAATAATGAAAGGTGTCAGATCTGACACACTCATATCTCTAGATGAGTGCACAGTGGCGTTTTGGGGTGGCACCCCTCCAGGTAAGTTGACTTGGAAATGTATGTTATGGCACAAATTTAGATGTTCCCAGTAAGTATACAAAAAGCAAGGATACTACTCAGCAAAAGTGCCAGTTTGAAAGAGACCATTTTTATGATCAACATTTTAAAAAAGTGTAAGTCAACTCAGCAGTAACTTGCATTTGGTGCATGTGTGTGTGTGTTTACTTCCATAAAATATTATCATTTTATGCTCAATCTTTGTTCATATATCCATACATCTAAATTCTCACTCACGCTTGCAGTGTAAATAGGTTAAAACATTCAAGGAGTCAATTTTGGTAGCTTCAAATGAAAATTAATAATAAAAAGGTTATATAACACTGTAATTTTAACAGGATAAAGCTGTGAGAGGTTTCCATGGTAACGCTGCTGATAGCAAATGACTTCCCCTGGCATCTGGACATGTTTAGGGCTTATGATCTGACTGCAGGCAATACTAGAAGATTAGATTAAAAAAACATGATTGATACAAAGTTCAGAAATAACACAGCATCTCTTTATTAGGAAAAAACACAACCATTTCCAATGAAGTTTGTGCAATTCTGGAATGACAATTACAGGCTTGTGAAGGTTACTGAGGCTCGTTCTACATTATTATGTGTAAATTATTTTCAGCAATGGTTGTAACCAAAGATTACTCTAAAATGCTTTGTGTTCACACACAGTACTGGTGCAGACTGGGTTACCTCCACATTCAGAAAGCATGCTAAAATTTTGCAAAAGGGATAGATTATACAGTTTGTCTTTATATAATCCTTGTCTACTGCTGCACCTAGCCTGGTGTTAAAACTGTGCATGCTACAATAGAATTGGAAAACAGCTAGGAAATGGCTGCCCAGAAAAGTTCTGGAAGAAATGTACTTGTCATCTGTTTTCCAACAGGTCTTGCAGTTAGTACAGTTTTACTCCTCCTGACTAGAGGCCTTAGTGTTAAATCCCATCTACACTGAAGAAAATACCAGGTATGGGAAATCAATTACATCATTGTAATTTTTTAACTCAATTAAAAACTAACAAATGTGAGTACTTGGTGCAAAAGATCTGAGGCCTCTATTCAGCAAAGCACCTGATCACATTCTTAAAATTTTAACTTTAGGCATTTGTTTGAACCCTATTGAATCAGGCCTGAAAGTTGGTTGTAGATATTTCTACATTGGAAACAGTACAGAAGCATGGCTATAGATGCACTGTTGTGATGTGGACAGTTACTACAGCAATTGAAGGTGGTCTTCTGAGAGGCATACTGTGTTTCAGAGGGCATGACTTTTTTCAAAGTCCTGAGTAATGTAGTTAAGACAACCTAACTTTGTAGTCTAGACCAACCCTTGGTTAGCTGGGAAAGCAATACATTCTGTGCCACGTCATCACTTTCTGCACAGTTCACTTCACACTCCAGGCAGCATCAAAAAGAGTCTCTCCTTTTTGAGAAATCCCAGGAAGAAAATATATTTTAAATGTTGTTGGGTCATGGGGGGCGGGGAGGAAGCAGCTGTAGGCAGCTTTAGGAAAAGTTTGAGATTGCTGTAATCCAGAGGATTAGCAATACTCTGGGGAAGGAGCCTATAAAAAAAACTTTTTCAAAGCTAACAGTACTGCGAGAACAGCCATATAAAAATAATGGAGGTCTTACAATTCACAGAATGATAATGGTGACGAAGAGGGAAGAAAGGGATTAATTTTCTTAATTCTTAGACCACGCTGATTTTTTGCTCTGATGCTGAGTTGTATTAAGAATGGTTTGCTTTGCTAGACAATATCTGAATAAGCTTCCATGTATTATGCCATTAAGTTCCAGCTATTCATTTTGTTGCATCCAGTACATGCCATGCATCCATTAAATCTGAGTAATGCGTCCTTTTCTACTGCTAAAAACTTTTGAATGTGCTGACCATATTTCCTATTCAAGCAGGAGGAAACAGTCACAACAGGTGAAAAGGAGACAGCTGGTATTGCTGAGGAGGAGAGTAAGGTAAATATGAACAGCTATAGGAGGGTATATGTTCTTTAATATCACAAGAAAAGGATTGCAGAATTGTGTGCGTTGATTTTTTGTTTTCCATGTTATCAACAGGCAGGCGGATAGAATATGTGCTAGCTAGAACAGCTCACATGTCAACGCCGACCTATTTTAGAACCCATCTATTGAAATAGTACAGAGTCATAATTGTTTTAGGGCAGGGAACAATGTGGTTATGTGGCAGAGGGTGATATAATATTGGTCCTATTGACATTTAGAATGAACAGAAAATATATTGCCATGGAGTCTGAATGGCTTTTAACACTTCCTGTGGATTTGTTTGTCTGGGTTCTTAATAGTATCTTTTTTTTAAAAAATCATTCATCATTCCATTTTTCTAGCATGCTAAGCCCCAAACTGAAGCAGAAGTTAGAATATAATCCTTGAAAATTTTTATTTTCTAAAGTACTAATTCGACATTTCATTAGATTTTTTTTAAACACCTTAAAAGTTCAATGAAATGTTGTACCTATGATGTACTGTTTGTTTTAGATTATGTTCTCATAGGGGTGAAAAAACATAGACTGTTTATTCTAGATTCTTGTTTCCTAAAGTGCAAGCGTGACCATGCATTTTAAAATATGGTGAGTGTAATACAAGAGGATTTCAGCACTAGTGATTGGAAATTAAATGCAGAAAGGATTGAAAAATAAGGAAACCAGAGCCTCTGGTAACTAATCAATTTGGGTCCAATCCTGCAAGGTGCTAATTACCTCTCTTTTTATCTAAGTTTTTTTTATTACTGCCCATCAGTGTGAAAAAAACTATTTGCATGTATATGCAACCACACTTAAGCTGTAGCCCTCAGCAAGTGCTGTGAGTATCATTGTGGCCCCCAAGGCTTCCCAAGTTGAGCAGCCCTGATTTAGATGGTTGTTCAGTACCCTACATGAGAAATCCATCCAGACTTCCACAGGATTTATCCCCTAAAGCATTAGCTTCAGTCCTCAATAGCATTATTTTAACTTGCTTAGCTACAATTATATTTAATGATCACAACAATTATCTAGTCAATTTTTAAATCCAGCCATTGGAATTAATCTTAATTTAGTGAAAACTCACATGTACTATTCAAGTCAACCTTTATGGGTTTGATCCTGTTGACTCATAGAATCCCCCAGCATTAAATATCATGGGCCATATTTCTCCTCTTACTTACTCTTCTTCTATATACAGGAGAGTTTAATATATCATCAGGTAGCATATGTAGATATACAAGTACCTGTCTGATTGACCACTGCTATCTAGGGCAAAGTCATGATCTCACTGAAGTAAATGTGAATTTTGCCATTGATTTAAATGGAGGCAGGATTTCATCCTAACTGATAAGAAGACTTATCCAAGATATGATAGCGAGAAATGGCTCCATTTTTACCATTTGCCCTTGTAGTATCAGCAGAAACCCAGTTTCTTTCTTCTCTTGTTACAGTCTATGCCACAAGAATGAATAATGATGCTATGTTGATGCATGATGTACATACAACGACTAATATGACAAGGGGCTGTAAGAGTCTGATAGTTTTGTGTACCATATTTTAGGGTCGATAATTATAAAATTACAACCTACTTCCTTCATGGAATAAAATGGACTGCACAAATCCAAACAATAGAAAAGAAGGGTTGATTGTGATCACAGCAGATAGCAGGATCAGTTTCTGTGGCATCGTGTTAGAGGTATAGTGAATCAAATCAACCTAATATGCACTGCCACGCACATTTCTCCTCCACTAGCTTCTCTCTGGGTTTATAAAATGATTGTTTCTTTGAAGCAGGACTGCTGAAATTGGTAGTATAATGAAGGCCTGGCTTGAAGATTTTATCCATAAGTCTCATGGTTGAGATACTGAAGTTTGCTGGTAGAATTCAATGCGGCTTTCTATTAAAGCAGTGCATACTTGATTTTTGTATCAAATGCAATTAAAATGAAAATCTCCTCTATACAGTCACAAACATTAGCTTTACTCATATTTTGGAAAGAAAATAGGAAAGATTTATTTACCAGTCTCATTAATCGTTAACCATGGCTGAGACCACTGCAACATCCAGCATTGATGGCAGCCAACTCAGAGTGGATATGAACAACCTTATTTATGAAGCAGATATCTGATGCGAGACAACAAGGAATATCAGCCTATTAACCCACCAATGCCAGTTCTGTTAATGCAGCTTGATAAATGCAGCAGTGGAAGGGAAAGACAATCATTTTTACTCCCAGTCTCACTGTGGCATGATTCATCAGAAATACCATAATGAATATGCTGGAATTTGGAGTAGGACTTTTCTATTGGCCCATCCCCACAAGTAGATGAAACTAGCTGGGGAAAGGCATCCATTCATTATGTTCTATGGACAGCCTCCGCTGTCTGGGTTCTGATGGAGCTGCAGCTCTTTTGAAAGTAGCCCTTCTCCAGCAGAATCCATGAATAAAGTGCAATACAGACCCATCTGCCCTCTCCTAGAGGCAGATCCTCCAGCAATGCAGCTTTAAGGCAAATGAGCCCTCCAATTCTGCTCTAAATGTTTTTATTGTAGCGTATGCTTTATATCTGTGCCCAATATGCAGCACTATGGGTACATCTAGACTACCGGGTTTTGTCGACAGAAGTTTTGTCGACAGTATCTGTCGACAAAACTTCTGTCGACAAAGAGCGTCCAGACACATTGAGTTCTGTCAACAAAGCAAGCTGCTTTGTCGACAGAACCCTGTAGTCTAGACGCAACCCTACAGGCAATAACACCTTCTGTCGACAGAACTCAGCGGTAGTGTAGATGCTGGTATAGTTTTGTCGACAAAAGTCCACTTTTGTCGACAAAACTCAGTAGTCTAGACACACCCTATGCCTTTAAACCATTTTTAGTTTTGCTAATGCCTTAGATCTTCCCTGAAGTGACTTCTGTGGATGCCACTAAATATACTAAGGAAGCATCAATACAGCTCCCCCCCCCCCACACACCCCTTTAAAAATAAGGTGCAGAATAGAAGCAAAAGGCATAATTCTCCTTGTATTTATCTTGATGTGAATATATATTAACATAAAAGCCTGGAGCTCTTTAAAAGTGGCCTGGGTGCAGTTGGCAAATAGCTGAAGACAAGAATGATGGCCGTGGCTAAATGGTTTCTATTCTCTGTAGATAGTAGCTGTAGCTGAAGACACTGGTGCCGTTGAAAATGCTGTTTTAACTGAAGCAAGTGAAGATACTGCTGTAGCTGAACCCGAAACAGCTGATGAAGATGACAAACCTAAAATAGAAGGGAAGGATGCAGAGGTGGCTCAGGTAGGACTTTGTCAAGATGCTTTCTGAACCACCACACTAAAGAAAATACTGGACTGTTCATGTCTCCTAAGCCTAAGATACCACAAAATATCTTCTCAGGAGCATGATGGCTTAGCTGTCCATATGAGCCCCCTTTCTGTTTTCAGAAAGTAGCAAAGTCACACCACTCACTTCAGTAGAGCTATGCCAATTTATACCAGCTGGGAATCTGGCCCAATGTGCCCCAAAATAATTTCTGATGACTGTACAGTTGATAGATACGCTCTCAGATGTGCTCTGGGGATCATAACCAACTCAATTAATCCTAAAGATAAGCAGAAGCTAGTTCATTCCATTAGCTATAAGTCTGGTGAGCAGTGGCTGGTTAAGCAGAGCTTTCAGACTCTTCAGATGTGTTTTTTATTTAACAGATGTATTTCAGTGATAAATAAGATGAAGTGCATTGGTGTTCAGAGATACTGAACACATGTAATTCTCCTTGAAGTCAACAGCTGTGATGAGTGCTCAACGGGGAAGATTTGCAGAGGCACAAAATTTAGCACGGGCCTAAGTCCCACTATTTTGCATTGGGAGTTAGGTACCAAACTGTTCTTTGTGCCTCTGAAAACCTCTCCGCTGCCCTGGCACTTCTGAAAGTCAAGCCTTAAATCCCATGTAAATGGGAGGTCTAGAAGAAACAAATTGCACGGATATTCCAGTGAGTGGTCAGGAAGGCGTCCGTCGTTCCAGTGGCTGGAGACCAAAGAAATAACCTTATGTGGTACCCTGTCAGTTGAGAGTTGGAGGACTTCCATGTCATGATTCTTAGGTTCTGCACATCAGTTTGTTCTGGTCGCCCTCCTCTTGTCTTGCTCTTCAGGTTGTGGATTGCTTTTTCTTATATGCTTATCCAATGCCTCACACAAGGAAACTGGGGTCTCTAGGTGCTACCTCAGTACAAGTAATTAATAATAATACAATAATCAGAACAGCCCCTGACCCAGCAATAAAAGTTCTCTCTCTATGCAGGGCTTGGGGTGTTTTTTAACCCAGACTAGATAAAATAAGGAATTGATAGGCTGGTCATCCTTCCCTTCTACCTGCTTCCTCACAGGGAGTGGAAGAAGAGGGACAGATTTAGGAAACAGGAATTCATTTATATAACTTCTCCCACACCACACATTAATGAACAGTGCTGCAGCAGTGAGGGAGAAGTATTTCCCTTGAGAACCAGGATGAATTGGTTATGTTGGCCAGCTGGCCAATGGACCCTTTAGAGGGTTTCATGCTCTAAATAGCTGCATAAAATCCTGTCTGCACACTGCCCTTATATTAACATGATAGTAATGGGCTTCACATGGTTTCCTCCCTCATTTATGTTGGTGTCAATCAGGAGAAACTTCTCTTAACTCAATGGGTTTTAAATGGTGTTTAAGCTTTTGCAAGTGAATATAGAGGGGCTGATTTTGCTCTCTCACAGGGTTTGCATTCATGTCAGAGTTACTGTCAGTGGAGATACTTCTGATTTACAGCCATGGTATGGCCAAATCCAAAGCACTTTGAAGTTAATGTCCATGGATGTTGGATAGGGGCCTTGGTGAAAACTGAATAAGGTGCAGAGCATTTTATCGTCTGCTATGATGAGTCGTAATCCACTGGTAGTTATATAGAGAACTGACATGGGGAGAAAAGGAGACTCGCAGTCTCAAACTGGGAGGATATTATGCCGTAGGTGCACTAGCAAAGTTCTTGTCAACGAGAAGATCAACTGTGCATAAAAGGAAAATATATCCATATTTTCTCTCAAATAGTGTAGGGAATAGTGTAGTGTAGTTTACCCCTAAAAATAGAAAAGCAAATAAGCTTTGTTCCATGCTTTTTAGAAGCAATCTTTCAGAACATTTCTTTCTTTTTTTTTTCCCCAGGAGAAAATCAGCAGCATCCCTTCACTAGTAATAGAGCCAGCCTCAAACAACGAAGATGAGGGAGAGGAACATGAAGTAAGAGGGAACAAATCCGAAGATGTTGTGGAAGACATTGGCATTCAGGGCATTGCAAGTGATGCCAGTGAAACGTCACAGGTTGTAAGTGAGCAGAAAGCCCCTGAGGAAATCCAGACAACATCCTCTGAAGAACAGCCTGTGTCAGCAGATGCAGCCCATGGAATGCCACCTGGCTTTCTCTTTAAGGTCTACATGAGTATTAATCATTCTTATTTTACACATTCCTTTAAACCTAACATCAAGTGTAAATAAGCATATCCAGGAACACAGTTTATTTAGGCTGTTGGCTGTGTGGTTAAGTAGCAAAAATGTGAAGCAGTTTTTTCCTCCATAAAGGGGGAAATAACACTTGTACTGTTGAAAAGTCTCAGCGTGGTAGCCATGTTCATCTGCAGGACTTGACAAACCACGGCAAAAACCACTTGCCAGCCCTGCACTACGCATGCATGAACCGCCAGTGAAAGGGGCGACCGGCTGAAATCTACTCGCCACGGGCAAGTAGACAAGCGGATTGGTCGAGCCCTGTTCATCTGTATCTGCAAAATTAACAAAGAGGTCTCTGGCACCTTAGGCAATGTCTACACTACAGATAAGATTGAAGCAGCTGCAGTCAATCATCCGGGGTTCAAATTAGCAGGTCTAGTGAAGACACGCTAATTTGAACTGAGAGGGCACTCCCATGAATGCCGGTAGCTGTGCTTCCACAAGGAGTAAAGGAAAATGATGGGAGAGCATACTCCCTTTGACTTTCTGTGGATGGTGCCAAAATTAAAGTTAAGATACTTTGACTTCAGCTATGCAATTAACGTAGCTGAAGTTGCACACCCTAACTCGAACTCATCCCCTAGTGTAGACCAGGTCTTAGAGACTAAGAGATTTATCAAGGCATAAGCTTTTGTGAGTAAAACCCACTTCATCAGATGAATTGGAGTGGCAGTTTACAGAAGCAGGCCAAAGTTGCTTGTGTGACTGAAGCTAATTAAGTCAGGGTGGAAGTGAGTCATTCACAGCATTTGGTCTGGAGATGTGAAAATTCAGAGAGGGGAAATTGCCTTTGTGATGCATTAACCAGTTGAGATCCTTATTCAGTCCCAAGGTGATAGTGCTGAATTGGCAAGTGAATTCCAGCTCATCTGTCTCCCTCCATAATCAGGTTTTAAAAAACTATTTTGTAGAAGGATGGCTGCTTTCAAATCCATTACTGAATGGCCAGGGAGCTTAAAGTGTTCCCCTACAGGTGTATGTGTGTTATCATTCCTGATATCTGATTTGTGTCCACCTTGTGTGGGGGGGAAAGGAGGAGGATTGTGGGAATGTCACCCTCACTTCTGTGTTACCTTCAGAGCTGTATTGTCCCTCTCCTGCACAACCGGATATAGAAGCCCCCTTTGTTGGGGCACTCCCAGGAGCAAGGGGGCATCATATTTCATGGTGAAGGGCTTTATTCATGGTACATGACGAGTGTTCCATGGCCATGAAAGTGGTGAGGCTCTAATCATAGATGTAATTACCAACACATAGGGATGTAAGAGAGAGTTTAACCAGTTAACTATTAACAGGACCCAATAAGCATCAGCTTAACAGTTAAGCTGCCTTGGGGCTGGGAGACTATGGGGCCAGTACTGCCAGGAGCCCAAGGGGCAGGCAGCCCATGGAGCCTGTTTAATTGTGTAACCTATGGAACTGTAATTGGTTACAGTGTTAGTTAATCCTTTTTACATCCCTACCAGCATGCAACAGCGCTTACCAGTCCACACAGTAGAATTCCCATTGCCCACACCTTTAACTGCCCACTGGAATTATACCATATTCCTCATACAGTTGTTTCAGAAAATCCTGTTACTGTATGAATAAGGACAGTAGGATTTATCCAAGGAGCAGAACTCATGGGCTGTTACAGCATCACTGTTCCTCCAGACCCTGTGACTTGGAGTTGTGGTTATCCCCCTGTCATTGAAGCAATGAATGAATGGTCAGCTTGGTATGTGTATTTCTTCATAGAGGACAATAAAAAACATGTAACTAAGCGAGTCGGCCATTTTCTATATTTGCACTGATATCAGCTTAAATAGAGGAAATGCCATGGCAGCATGAAAGCACAGTACAGGTACACATGGTTTAACCTTAGTTCCAAGAGACAATTTTTCTACTTGACTTTTCTTAGTACTTTCTTTAGATGAGATCCTCATGTTTTGTTTTATTTCAGGTTGAAGCTCTACATGATTTTGAGGCAGCTAATACTGATGAGCTTAACTTAAAAAGAGGAGATATAGTACTAGTAATCCCTTCTGAGGCCACTGCTGACCAGGTAAACAACCAAGGAATGGTTTCTTTTGCTATTTTTCTTTTTCTGGAGAGGCTTCCAAAGTTAAGAAATGCACTCATTTAAAAATCAATCACTGTTAGGTGAAAATAAAATATGAAGTCAGAACACATTGAGACTAAAACTAAGAGTAAAAGGCAATACTGAAAATGAAGTACATGTATTGAAGGTATGATTTAACCTTCACTGTGGATCAAGATTCTTCTAAATTTCATTTGGCTGCTTTAAATCATGGTGCACGCAGCACGCACGCGCACGTCCTCCCTCCCTCTGCGCACACACACCTTCCATACATATAAATACAGGAGGCCCCGACTTGCGACGTGATTCATTCTGGACGAAGTGTCGAAAGTGGGGGTGTCGTAACTCGAACCCACATTTACAGTAGATGCTGTGCGCCGTCATAAATGCAGGCTGAGAATGTAAGTTGGGGGTTTCCGGCCCCTTCTGCACTTACAAAAATGGTAAGTGCAGGGAGTTGGAACTCGGGTGGTCACATATCGGGAGCCTCTGTAGTTCATTAGATCACTGAAATATCATGTTCTAACATTTCAGCAAAATTGATTATATGGTAATCTAGTGTTTTGAGCTTGTTATACATATAAATTTGAACAGATCAAATCCATACAAATTAGGTCATAGAGCAAATGCTCACAAATTGTCTAACCCTACAAGCAAGTTATATGTAGTAAGTCTGGAGCTTTAAACACTGCTCACTGGAAGTCTAAATCTCTTAGGGTATGTCTACACTACCCTCCTAGTTCAAACTAGCGGGGTAATGTAGGCATACCGCACTTGCAAATGAAGCCCGGGATTTGAATTTCCCAGGCTTCATTTGCATAAGCGGGGAGCCGCCATTTTTAAAACCCCGCTGGTTGGAACCCCGTGCAGTGCGGCTACACGGGGCTCGAACTAGGTAGTTCGGACTAGGATTCCTATGCCGAACTACCTAGTTCGAGCCCCGTGTAGCCGCGCTGCACGGAGTCCGAACTAGCGGACATTTAAAAATGGCGGCTCCCTGCTTATGCAAATGAAGCCCAGGAAATTCAAATCCCGGGCTTCATTTGCAAGTGCGGTATGCCTACATTACCCTCCTAGTTCGAACTAGGAGGGTAGTGTAGACATACCCTTACAGTACACTACCCCTGCAATTCCCTACCCAGACAAAACACCTAGAACCTTCAGCCAAATCTCTAGTGGTATAGGCTGTTCTGGACCAGGTCTTCTTCCCTCCCCCCTTCCTGCCCCAAAAAAGGGTTCATATTGTTGATAAAAGATTGACCACAGAGCTATAATTTTATTAGAACGTGCAAAGATGTTTTAGTTTCATTTAAATGTGAAACTTTGCAATAGTAAAATAAATGGTGTTTAGGTAGACAATTTTATACTCTAATTTTTGGCTTCATCTAATGCCCATTAAAGTCAGTGGAAAGACTTGTAGTTGCAGATCACAATTGAATTTGAACAAAAAATATTCTTCAGCTTTGCTAGAAACATGAATTCACTGCTTCTCATATAGCAATGGTAACGTTAATCTACCCATTCAAAGGGTTCAAGGAAGGTACTGCAGTTATTTTACTGGGCTTCTTTTTATTGTTTAGTTCCTCATTGGTAGGGGAAAATTTGAAGACCATGCTTCTATTGCTGTCATTTTGAGACCTCATACTGGGAATATTCCTAACCACTCTGAATAAACTGATGGTCTTCCATGGGACTGTTCAGAATGCAAACCACTATTCCTGGCATCATATGTTTGCAATATTGGGCCCTCATAATATTGCTTTTAAGAAGTGCTAATGTTATCAACTGATCTCTTGCTGTATATGAGCAGGATAAGTTATCTGTTTTATGATTCTAGTGTATTGTACTGGATACTTCTTCAGCATGAATCTACATTCTTCTTATAAAGCTAGATTCTGCTATCTTGGTTCACGTTGAATAGTACCTTATTCCATTTGTAGTCACGTTTATTTCAATGGCATTATTCTCAGAGTAAAGTACTAAATATGAGGATGACAAAAATCAGACCTTAGCTTCCACTGAAGTCAATGGAAGTTAGGCTGTTGAATATTTCTGAGGGTTTGGGCCATAGTCCTTAGTTCTTGGAGTATTAAATATTAGCTTGGATTTTTTGGGGTTAATCTATAAAAATATATTACTCTGTTATGTTAATCTCATTAGCATTAATTGGAGTAAATTGTGTGCATTGACAAAGGAAATAGACCTTCATATATGCATGGTTCTGAATTCAGAAAGTTCCTATTATTATTCAGTGCACATTTTCCCTTCATGTTTAACATCCTCATTAAACTTAATCTTTTTGTATTGCACTAGAGTACTTTGTGGTATTATACTGATTTGTTTCTTTTTCTTTTCTTTTTTTTTTTTTAAAATCTCAACTGCTCATTTTCTCTCCTTCAAAACTGGCCTGTCTAAAGCCATATTATCTGGTAGTATCAATTCATAGTTTCAGATCCTATCAAACAAGAATACTTTGAGCTTCTTTGCTCCTTGTGATTCCGCTTTTTCCAATATACTTGATTTGAACTGATTTAAGATTAGATCTAGTTAGCACGTGCTCCTAGCAGGAGCTGCTTCTTCCTATGATCAGGAAGCAGTCATTTACTGCTGCCCTTTCTGTCTCAATCATGCCACATGCTTGAAAAATATTCTCCTGGTTAAAATTACTCTGGTTTATTGCACTGCCACTTTAAGGGCTGTGATTCTTATCTACTACAGTAGTACTCAGTCCTGACTCATTAGCAAGCTATTTCATCACTAACTGAAAGCTACTGAATAAATGACCATGCCATGTTGGGAATTTCCCCCATGTCCCATTATTTTGTGGCCATCTGGATCATATTCCTAAAAACAGCCTCTAATTTGGGACCTACATTATTATGGATTCAGTTAGGTGTGCCCACCGTTTTGGAGCTGCAGTCACTGGGGGCAAAAAAAGGATTAAATTTAAATGGCCAGGATACAGGCACTGGCATAGGCAGCTAAGGAACCTCAAGCCCTTTGTGGATCTAGCCCTACATCTTAAGTTCCATATGTTAAAACTCTAAGAACTCCATTTAGCTGCTACCTAACTTTGAAGGTACTTACATGTCTGCCAAATGAAGTCCCCGAGGTGTCTACACTTCTGGTTGGGTACACAACTGCCTGATAATCCTGCATCCCCTCAGTCACAATCCCGCCTGAAGGGCCTTATTTGGTAAACATGGTCAGAGATCACCTGAGTGTGTGTTTAGTGGTCTGAGCCTCATACAAAACACAGAAGGAGGATATTGTCCTCTTATAGCCCTCTGGTTAGAGTAGTCCCACACAATATGGAAGTCATGTTCAGTTCTCACCTGCCCCCATCTAAGGTGAAATAGGGACATGAAACCACATCTCCCACCTGAAGCCAGTGACCCAATGAATATTTATTTGGACAAAGTGGAACAGCATCAACAGGAGAGATAAAATACCCCACCCCAAAATTGCATATAGCCCAGTGGCGAAGGCACTTCCTGGCAAGGTGGGAGGCCTAGGTTCAAGTTCCTACTCCAAATCAAGCAGAGTAAAGATTTGAGCACACGTCTCACGTTCTGGGTGTGGTCTCTCACCACTCAGCTATGGCTATAAAGAGACCACCCCTTCTCTCTTAGTCGAAGTGTGCACAATTTTAAATCCTGAGCCGGGGAACCTAAGAACGGTCTTACTGGGTCAGACCAAAAGTCCATCTTGCCTAGTGTCCTGTCTTCTGACAGTGGTCAATGCCAGAAGCCACAGAGCAAATGAACAGAACAAGGAATCCTCAAGTGTTCCATTCCCAGCTTCTGACACATAGGACCCTACCTTCCTTCCACACAGAGCTAGATAAGGGCTTATACACATTAGTACTTCCTTGGGTATCATTTGTCACTCAGGGAAAAACCACCTCTGTGAGTGATGTAAGCTACAGCGACCTAAGCACTGATACAACAGTGTTATGTTGGCAGAAGTCAACCTTCTGCCACATGGGAAGGTGGAGTTGTTATACCAATGGTAGAGCTGTCTCTCATCGGCATAGCACACCTCCACTCAGTGCTGCAGGGCCATCAGTATAGCTGCCCCACTGTAGCAATCCTAGCCATTTGTCCCGGTTTTCCCCCTTCCTTGGCATTTCCTGCTGACTGGCTTAGGCAAGTCATCAGCAGGCTGGTGTTTGTGAAACTCATTTGTTGTACAGGAAGCCTGAGTGCCTGTGGATTCCACTAGGCAGAAGGATGTCTACAGTTAGGCACTGCAATTCTATGTTCTTTGTGTGTTTCTAGCCACTCAACTCTAACATATGAAAGAGCAGCAATAATGTAGTTGCAAAATTATAAGTTGGGGGGTCATTGTTTCAGTGTCCTCAATTATCTCCTCCTCTCCCCCATCTATTTTTGTCTCTTTCATGAGTGCAAGGACAGATCTTAACTTTTCCCATCTATTTGATCAACAATTCCTGTTACACTTCCATAAATTAGGCCAGTTGCAGCACAGAGCTAGCCAAAAAGATTTGGAACTGAAAGCAGAGGATATATTTTGAAAGACATCAAATTATTTTTTTAAGCAGAGGTAGTTAATGCCAGTTCAAGTTAAGTTTCCCCTGTTTGGGGAAACACTTCCCCTGTTTAACATCCAAGCTATATTAATTTGGTGTGGTGTTTTCAATGCCACATGTCCATCTCCAGCTGGATTTTTGGAAAAAAGTTTCACATAAAGTTGTCGTTGGGTATGTGGATTTGGGATTTCTTGACTGTGGAAGAGACAGGAATTGTTGCCACCACTGACTGCCATTATAGAAACCCAGAGAAAATTCTGCATAAAAAGGGGACACTTTAGGGATAATTGGAAAATAAAAACGTATTTTTTTCTCTAGCTTCATGTTGGAAGATTGTGTCTCTGCCCTCCACCTACCGATATAGAAACTATGACTCTTAATATTAATTTAAATACTATTAATTTTAAAGGGACCTCAACACATGCTCCGATTTTGCACCAATGAAAAAGTCTGTTTACCTATAAACTCTCCCTTTTACCTTGCAGGAGGCTGGCTGGATGACAGGTATTAAAGAATCTGATTGGCTGCAATACAGAGATGCTGTAGCTTATAGGGGACTTTTCCCAGAGAACTTCACAAAGCCCGCGGAGTAGCTCAGGCATAACAGTGTTGTAAGAAGCGGTCAGTAGGTTTTTAAATCTCTTTGAAACACAGGAATCCACTTTTGTAGTTAAACTGCTAATGGTTTACAGACTGGTGCCAGACAAAGCTTGGTGAAACATATCAAATGAGCATGAAAGTTAAGCTAGCATCGTCTGAAATATTAAGAGATATGTCCTTATTTGTTCACACGTACGTGGCAACGGGTTTGTTTGTGCTTTGTCGGAGCTATGGTGATCCTGTATTTGATCCTTTCCCATGAAATCTAAAATTAGCCTCCTCACTACCAGAACCTTAACTTCTCTGCACTAAGTGTATTGTATTGAGTTGCTGCACTACCGAAAATTTTACTAGTAACCCTTTAGTAATGAGGTCAAACTATTAAGTTTCATGTGTTTAAAAAAAATGAACTGCTGCAAAGTTTTTCAATGTTCTTTTTGAACATATATACACATATATGCTTGTGTGTATATAAGTGCATACAGATACATATGCATTAACATGTTACTCTCCATTGTAGTACTTTGCCTCTGTAATATCACTGATAAATGCATTGCTCGTACATGGTCTGGCATTACAGTAAATAGTTTTGTTCCAAAACAAAGCTAGCTGCTCCATTGCCAAAACATTATACAATATCTGTGTTCTGTAATGTGGAAGTTTTACTCTGAGATGAACAATTATAACAATCACGTTTGAGCTGCTAAAACATTGGAAGGCATGGCTCAGTCTCCTCTATTTCTAGCTGCAATAGTTTGAGATTGTGTGGATGGAATGGCTGTAATGCTAATCTATAATTGGCTGAATTTTGAAAACAACAAATACCTAAGGTCAACAAATAAACAATATATTTTCACTCTATATATTTATGCAGCACACCTTCACAGATCCTTTTCAAATAAGGTATATAATGTATCCTGTATCAAGAAGTCATCTGTATACTCTTATGTTTTTCAGTGTTGTGTCATTCAAAATAAACCTTTGATCCAAAAGAAGCTGTTTTAAGAGTGTTTTTGAAATTATTATTATATTAATTCCAATTTAATCACGAAAAGTTCCTCTTCTTTCCCTTCTATCCCCCCAGAATCCATATGCATGAGTTCTAGCATAAATCATCTCATACATTCCTTCTTTATGAAGAGCATCTTATAGCTCTAACCCCCAATTAGTTTCTGCCCACAATGAATAAAAGAGCTTACCTGGAATTCAGTTAATGCACAAATACAGCTGACAATTTTTTTACTCTTCATCCTTTGTCCATTTACTATACTTTGAATCTGAATCTTTAAAAGAAAAAGCTTCCTACATAGTTTGTGGAGTCTGTATAAATTGTAGAACATCCTACATTTTCTTGGAGCCTTGTTTTCTTTTCTTGATACCTGGTGCCACATTCCTTAATTGCTTTGTTAGGATTCTTGCTCTTGTAACTCCCACAGACCTAAAAGTCCGTGTCTCTGATCTGGAGTCAAAAAATCTCCTTTATGAACTGTTCATCAGTTGTTGTCTGGTGCAGCAGGCTCCAAGTTATACTTCCAAAAGTTTGAGGTGGTCAGTGAGACCTAGTGTTGCTGGTGTATGTCTCAGATTTAATGTCCACATGTCCCACATTGCTTTAAATGATGTTTGATGTCTGTGCTTCATTAGTTTTCTGTAAAACAGTAAAAAAAAAAACTGCATTAAAGGGAGCATCCTCACCTCTTTCCAGAAACCAGTGTTGTCATCCTCTCTTGACAGCAAGTGACCAAGGACTCCAGGCCCTGTTGCTTCAGAACACTAGAGGAAATATTTGACGAAAATGGGCAGGAAGACATAATGATTGTTTGAATGTCTTAATTTAGCCAATACTAGCTGTACTTTGTAAACTTGATGCCTTGGGATTAGGGCTGGATTAAGGGGGGGGGGCTAGCCGGGCAGCTGCCCAGGGTGCCAGCCTATGGGGGGGGCGCCTGATTGAAGTGGTAAGGGGCACCGCACGCCCGGGGGTGGGGCCGCGCATATGCCGCGTGCCCGGGCGCCCCTTACCACTTCATTCAGGCACCCCCCACAGGTTGGCGCCCGGGGGCGCAGCCGCACATGTGCCGCTCACCCGGGGGCGCAGCATCCCTTACCATATCAATCAGGTGCCATGCGCCTGCTGCCCGGGGTGCAAGTTTGGCTTGGTCCGGCACTGCTTGGGATGCTGGGTCTCATGTCCTAGGGACCAATGCCATTGGTGTTGGTCTCACTGCCGTGCACAACAATTTACACAAAGCATATATTAAATGGGAAAGGTCTGATCTGAGCAACCATTACAGCACTTTTGGACATGTGCTACATAAATGCTATGTGACTATTTTCTTCGCCTTGCAATTTTGTCTCCTTTTTACAAGAAAAGTGGCAGTTCACAAGTCAGCAGGATACCAGAAATAAGAAGAGACTCACTAATAATGGCCCAGCAGCCAGACATACACGTGTCTAGATATGGGTTGTGAGTGGCAGCTTAATGCCAAGGGTGCGTGGGACCCCTCCAGAGCTTTTTCCAGTCTAAGTTTCTGCAGTACATGGCCTGCAGGCAGCCAGAGGAACAGATGCAGAGGAAGGTTTCATGTGCCAGACTCGGGCAAGTCTAATTTTAGAGTAGCCCTGCTAGAGGCAGATGAAAAGGCTGGGCACCATTGCTACTTGCAGTCAAGAAGGGAGCCCTTGGAAGGTCTGGAGTAGAAGCAGTCCAACAGCAAGAGTTCATCACCACTTCCTGTACCTACCAGGCAAAAAGATAGGGAGAGGGAGACAAGGAAGGTGGTCACAAGGGAGTTGCAATATTTAAAGGTCCTCTAGATTCAGACAGTGGCTGTAGTAGAGGGAAGGGAACAATTAGAACAAGGAGATTTTTGTTATTGTTGGGGCAATTGCATTAGCCAGCTTTGAGGGTGTAAAGAAAAAACATTCCTTGCCTTCCCTTATAGAATCTTGAGTTCTTGTTTTGTCCCTATGGGTGCTCTGCTGTAAGATGGTATGTGCCCATCAGGTCTCAAGTACAGAGTGGAAAGCAGTTTCCGTGAGCTGGTGTCTGCACAGAGCCAGCACTTCATGCCTCCCGATAAGGACAGATAAGGTAGGTACAGTCCTCCTACCTACCCACCCACCCACTCTCATCTCCACTGCAAAGCAGACTTTCTGCAGCTGAGAGGAAGGAGAGCAGGAGAAGGATCACAAATTGCAATGAAACATCTTGATTAACTCAAATAAGCAAATAACCTCTCTTCCTTTGAGTATACACCCTTACTGGCGCTATGCTTTAGGACACACTCAAACAGTAACTCAAAGGAGGAGCAGGAGGGTACTGAGCAGACTAGTCCAACACTGGAAGACTGCTGCACCAAAAAGCAGTGTCATCCCTGGAAACAGGTAAGATGATTTCATGATTGGCAAAGGAATGAATGGAAAACCAGGTTGCAGTCCTACAAATTTCTGTTATGGGGTCATCCTTCAGTAGAACTGTGGATGTGGACTGAGCTCTAGTGGAATGTGTTCTTTGGGAGCTGTATCCAACGAGAGCCATCGCATGTTAAGATGACAATTCAAAACCCACCTTGATGTCTGAGTGGAAATAGGTTGAGGAGTCATCCTCTCTGCAAATGATAAATAGACTAGGAAATGCCCAGAAGGCCTTAGACTTGTCAAGATAGAAGAGAGGGTCCTTGTGACATCTAGTGTATGTAGGCTAGGCTCCTTTCTAAGAGAGAGGAGGTTTCAGGCCGAACACTGACAGGGCAAGCTTTTGATTCATTCAACGTGGCATTCCAAAGATAACTTCAGGAGAGCGTGAGGATGGGACGCAGTATTGCATTGCCTTTATAAAAGAACGTTGAGCTCTCTCATTTGTCTAGCTAAAGAGATTGCTATGGATAACTAAATCCTGAACGAGAGATGGAGGAGAGATCAGGTAGCCATCAGTTCAAATGGAGGCCTTTTCAGAGCCTAGAGAACAAAACTGAGGTCCCACTTAGGGGTCAGGCTCCGTACAGGGAGAAACAAGTTGTGTAAGGCTGGATAAAGACTGAGAAGCCTTCGATGGGTGAGAGGAAGGCTGTTATAGTGGCCAAAAAGAACTCTGAGCTGATTGATAGAATTTGCATCTTTAAATCCAACAGGTAGTCCATGATTTTGGAGAGCAGAGCAGCTAAGGCTTGGGAAGAGTGAAGGGAACACCAGGAATGGAAGCATTTCCACTTTTGAAGGTAAGTTTTGTGAGTACTTAGTTTCCTGTTAGAAATGAGAATTCACTGGACCATACCTGAACAGGTTAGCTCCACCTTCAAGAACAGCCTAGGTACCATGCTCACACGTTCAAGGAGGAGGGTGTGGGGTGGATGGATCAGGATCTCTCAGTTCTGCAAAAGATGCTCCTTCCTGAGAGACATTGCCACAGAGAGATGAAGGAGGTTTGAGTACCATACTTTGCTTGACAAAGATGGTGCTATGAGGATAGCAGTCTTTCTTGACACTATTTAACTAAAGTTTCGAGGAACAGAGGCAGAAACAGGTTAGCCTACAATAGGACATGGGGCCATAGTGGTATGAAGACATCTCTCAATGAATCACAGCCATATCTTTCCTGGGAGCAGAAGAGACAGCATTTCACATTGTTCAGAGTGTCAAAGAAATCTGTTTTTGCAGAGCTCCAAGTCTGGCAGATTCTGTGGAAGATAGGGCTATTGAGCTTTTATTTGTTATCCTGAAGGAAGTGTCTGTAATTGTATTCTGAAGACCTGGAAGACAGACAGCTGAGATTTCTATTTAATGGGAAGTGCGCCATTTCCATAGCTTTAGCTATGGAAATGGCGCACTTCCCATTAAATAGAAATCTGTGGTTAAGGACTCTGTGGTTAAGGACTGGGATCTTGCTCTACCCTCTTGGTTAAAAACACAAACACACACACACTCATCAGCCAACATTACTCTGATGACCACTTATGATGTATGAGGGAAGTGTTGGAATGCATAAACTGCTCCACTCCAGAATGTTGATATGGAGTTTAAATTGTTGTGCAGACCACTTTCCCTTGGCTCTGGCCTTTTAGGGGTAAGCCCCCAATCCCAGAAAAGAAGAATCTATTGTGAGGATCTTTGAAGATGGGGACTCTGAGAATGGGTTCTCACACAGGCCTTCAGAAGGTCCTTGCACCACTGGAGAGAGTCCAGAACTTTGAGGTACTGTAATGCTGTTGGAGAGACTGTGTTTGCTTGGGGTTTGCAGCGACCTTAGTCACATCTGTAGGCATCTAAAGGTGAAATTTCACATGAGGCATGACAAATATGGGCCATGTCAGCCTCCATGAGTTTTAGGCAGATTTTTGCAGTTGTTTGTAGGCAATATTGCACTGTCAAGATAAGTGTGGAGAATCTCTGTTTGTGGGGAGAAGTTCTAGCTGTTAAGGAATATAGCTCAGACTCAGCATTCAAAGTCTTCTCCCACCGTCAGGGTGGTTCAGAATAGCTGGCAGTTCTCTCTGGGGGGCAGGGGCAAAGACTTCCAGGCCAATTAGGGTCAGGAGGGCGGGGGGGGGGGGAGAGAAACACGAAAGTGTCCTGGCCCCACCCCTTCTGCCAGAGGCTCACCCCTTCCGGGGCAGCCCGGGGCCACTTCAACTATTTCTGAAGTGGCCCTGTCAAAAATTATTGCCCACCTGTGCTTTAAAATATGGCAAATCATACACTGGGCTGAATGGAGCAGTGTCAGATTTTGATGCCATAGCCCCAGGGCAGCCTGCACCTAAATCCCTTAAGTCCCTCATCTCCATTCCCAGCTCAAGCTCAGAGCTCCACCCCCGCACACTCACAACAACCCATCTCTCCCAGCCTTGAGTCTCTTCGCACATTCCAAAACTATCAGCCCCACCTTCACCACACGTTTTGTCATGTTCACTAATATGAAGGTGATGTGTTCCACATCACCTCCATGTTGGTGCACATAAAATAAATTCCATACTTGTGTGGGAAAAATGAGAGGGAACACTGAGCATACCCTGAAACCAACAAGTCTAATCCAACCTTTCCTTTTTAGCGGGTAGAAGTTAGAACAGGGTTTCCCAAGCTATGAGTCGCCATTACATTTCAAAAGGGTCGCCAAGTGTCTCCCCAGGTGGCTCTCCCCCCCCCCCCCTCCCATTTTTGAACTGCCTTGGGTCTCACAGTCTTCCTGAATTGTCAAAATGGATCCCCATTTGGAAAAGGTCGGGAACTACTGAATTAGAGTCTTTAAAATATTATGGACATGCTTCAGTACTATCATAATGGGCACTGCCTGTAACTGACAAATAGATTGAAAGATCAATAATGATTTTTGAGTTTCCCATTAGGAAAACTCTGAAGGTTCTAAAAACGCTCCTCTGTGTCTTTATGGAGGGCAAACACTGACTTAATAAACAATTTCTTCACACTTGTATTTGACATGTCTGTCTGTGGCTCCATAAAAGAAATGTGTCTACTGTACATAAATAGCTTGTTCTAGAGTACAGTAGGAAACATTTTCTTATGAAGCAGTACATACTTCAACTATTCTATATTTCTGATTGATGCACAGGATTGGGTTTGGTGAATTACTAGGTTTCAGGCTGTGTCACTGTGGTACAACCCCATTGTACCAGCAGTTCGTGGATTTACAACATAATTGGTTCCTGGTCTCTTAAGTGGAGACATAACTCCCAACCTATTTTCCCCATAGGAACAACATTAGAAATGGGAGATTAGTTCCTAAACCATGACCGGATACACCATTTTAACCGCAATTGTTCTACGTTTCTTAGAATAAGAAACATCACTTGGGCCACATTTATGCTTTTCTGCCATTTTTATGGGCAAAGGAAAACTATGTTTTAAGAAGTTTGGAAACAAAGATTGACTCTGTAAAAAATGATGTTGGAACAGCAACTAAAGCGCCTTGAGTCAGGGAAGCAGGGCGTGCAGAATGCCGATGAGCACGGTGTTGCATCAGATTGAGCATTGTAAAGTTGAAGCAGATGTTGGACAGTCCAAACAAGGTGTTGGTTTAAAAATGCTGTTTGTGCCTTTCGTTGCAACTCAAGGTGACTTAAATAAGGTGACTTATTTATGCTGGAGCAACAGAACCTGCTGATCCTAGTAACCTTCCAGAACAGCTACAACATCTAATTCTGAATAAAATGAATCCTTGAAAAATTTAGTAGGGCAATCTCCCACTACTGTGCATTGATTATGCACAGTGTGACCTTGAAAGTGTAACTGGTAAGAGAGTAATATGTAGTCTGAGCAACCTGGCACAGACCTTATTTGTATCTGGTCTACAGCCCTCACCTCCCCAGAAATAATGTAAATACATTAGATCTTTATCTACTTTCCCCTCCCTGCGCAAAGAATCCAGTAAAAGCTAATTGTCGGCACAAAGCGGCAGTCAAGACGCAGATCAGTTGGCAAGAAAAGCCTTTGTCAACTGATCCTGTAAACCTCGTTTCAGGAGGCATAAGGGATCAGTCGGCAAAGGCTTTCCTTGCCAATCGATCCGCGTCTTGACTGCCGCGTTGTGCCAACGATCAGCTGAGCCGGCACAACGTGGTAGCCATTTTAATGAAGCGGGGGATATTGAAATCCCCTCTTTGTTGACTATGTCGGGTAGTCTAATTTACATGCCTCTGCCAGCAGAGGCATGTAGTCTAGACCAGTGGTCCCCAAACTTTAGAGGCTCCTGGGCGCCCGGGAGGTGGGGCCACTCATGCGCCAGGTGCCCAGGGGGCGGGACCACTCACGCGCCGGGCGCCCGGGGGGCGGGGCCGCGCATCCTGGGGCATGCTAGGGGACGGGGATGCCCTTGCACCCTGCACCGGCATGTGCCCCAGGACTGGGGCCGCCCGAGCTGCGCGCCGGGGGTGGGGCCAGCCCAGGTTGTCGGCGGGCACGCACAAATGCCCTGGCGGGCACCATGGCGCCCGCGGGCACCATGTTGGGGACCACTGGTCTAGACATACTCCCAGAGATCAGCTCTGAAGTGAGGAAGACAAAGGGTTCCGGGGAAAGGGGCGTGCTGATAAGATTGCATGGCATCTAGTTCAGAGAAACTGATTACTTAGCTGAAGTGCTAATCTCTAGTTACTGAGGTCAAAGGGAGTGCTTATGTGCTTAAATACACTGTCATGAGGATATCTTTTACTTAGTCAAATTTGAATAGTGAAGGAATAGGT
Organism: Pelodiscus sinensis; assembly: GCF_049634645.1. Classification (NCBI taxonomy): domain Eukaryota; kingdom Metazoa; phylum Chordata; order Testudines; family Trionychidae; genus Pelodiscus; species Pelodiscus sinensis. Next base: position 167,883,698 of record NC_134712.1, read on the forward strand.
CTTGGCTGCTGGTTCTGCTACTTTCTTCCTCCTCTCCCCCTGCCTCCCCATACAGCAGAGGTAGGGGAGTCGCAGGAACAACTCTTCCCCTCCTCCATGGTTCATCTGCCTTGGTGCACTGTTCTGTTGGCATCAGACCCAGGAGATCCCTATAAACCTGTGCTCTTTGCCAGATGGCACCAAGAGGTTTCTGAGTCACAGCAGGATGTCACCAAGAGTTATGTAAAGACTTAGCATGATACACAAAGCCCTCCATGGGATCTGTTCTGCCTACTTCATAAATTGCCTCTTTCTGCAGCAGTGACCTGTCATGATAGCTACATTCCACCAGAACAAGAGGAAGCTTGTATGAGAGACATTCCACAGCAGCTGGTGGACCTAGATTATGGTAATCATTACCTCAAGAGGGAAGGATGACCAGTGCCTTACTGTGGGTAGCACTACATGCAAGACTTTTGACTTCCTTTTCCACATTAAACCCCCCAACCCCCCCCCTCTCTCTCACACACACACACACACACACACACACAATTCTAATCACATGTTTCACTACAATGATTGGCACCACTGTAACAGAAAAATAGACTGATAGATAACGATTTTTTTGGTTTCTCTTTAGGAAGTGTAGGTTGTGACTATGCCTCTTGTCTCTTTGTAGACTGCAAACATTTATTTTCAATGAGCAATTTCCTCACACTCAAGTTTGGCTATGCAATCATGTTTCTTTGTGACACTATTTCCACAGCTCCATAAATGAACAGGTAAATGAAATTTAAAATCAATTTGTTCACTATACATAGAAGCTAGTTCTAGAGCACAATAGAAAACAATTTCTTATAAAATAGACTGTGTGTCACTGCAATATTTACTGCTTCATCTCAATTTCTCTAGTGACTTGTTGATGCTAAAGCAAAGCACATGCTGAGTCTAGTAACCTTCCATAACTGCTATAATATCCAATTCTGAATAAAATGAACCCTTGAAATATTTAGTAGAGCAACCTCCCGCTACTGTACATTGATAATGCACAGTGTGACCTCAAACATATAACTGGTAGGGGAGTAGCATGTAGTCTGAGCTACCTAGTACAATGTATATTTGTATCCATATCTGCTCTACCGCCCTCATTTTCTCAGAAATAATGTAAATGTATTAGGCCTTTATCTGCTTCCCCCTCCCACAAAGAATCCAAAGGATGCACCTACCCCAGAGATCAGCTTTGAAGCGTGGGAGAGGAAAGTGTTCAGGACACAGACCTGTGCAAACAGGGTTGCACAGCATCCTGTTTGGAGACACTGACTGCTTGATTGAAGTGCTAATCTCTGTGTCTCTACAGTTGCATTTGCTCGACAAAACTTTCGTTGTTCACAGGTGCCTTCCCCCAAGAAGTACAAAGTTTTGCCACAACAAGTGCTCATTTGAACACACTCATCAGGGGTGGAAGTATTTTGTTGGCAAAAGTGCCAATAAACCACTCACATGTGCTGACTTTTTGTGACAGGGCTATATCGACTCCTGGGCGCCCGGGGGGCGGGACCACTCACGCGCCGGGCGGGCGGGGCCACGCGTCCTGGGGCACACTAGGGGATGGGGATGCCCTTGCACCCTGTGCCTGCATGTGCCCCGGGGCTGGGGCCGCCCGAGCTGTGCACCGGGGGCGGGGCCAGCCCAGGTTGTCGGCGGGCGTCGCTGAAAGCTGAGTAGTGTAGATATACTCTAATGAAAAGAGACTATTCACAAGCATATCCCCATTTTTTAAGCATAAGTACCTTGCTGGATCAGGGAACAGATACACAGAGGAGAATGTCATTACAGTACCTTTTACTTAATCAAATGTGACTAGTTGAAGAGTAGGCCTTGACTGCAGGTTCTGCTAGGCTTCCCACTCCTCTCTCCCCTCCTACACAGCAGAGGGAGGGAAATCCCAGATGTAACTCCACTCCTCCTGGCTCATTTGCTTCTCCGATGTCTGAGTAAGAACAAGATTCCTTGACCCTCTCACTTCCATGATAGACAACCCGGCTACTTACACCATACAGTTCCTGAAGGGTTTGCTTTTCACTGGGTAAATTCACCAAAAGCAAAATGTGTTCACCAAGAATTACACAATTATTGGTATTTAAAACTTCAATATCAAGTGTGATGGCTGTAGGGTGGCCAATCCAATCAATCAAGGATGATAGTTGTTTACTTAGTACGTAAAGCCACTTTGTTACATGGAATAGAAAGAAACTGCAAGAAGAGACCCCCAGTGACTAGGCACATTGAATACAACTAAAATTCCGTTTGTCAGGCATCAACATTATAGCCAGCACCATTCACTGTGCAAGCTCTGCTGGGCACATGGGCAACTCCTTTCACTGCTTATTGCAGTCAGAGTAATTGGAATGGACCTGCTGACGACAAGCGGGTGTCAGTGTATCATACAAAATGAACACTCCTTAGTCTGTCCTCTTACAAATATAAAGTTTTGCTTTACTTACATGAAACACTGAATTTTAACAACATTTTGGAATGAATCAGTCGGGACAGGAATTTTAGGATATAACAAATTCTCAATCCACCTTCCAATGCACACAGTACAACTCTTCAAGGTATTTGGACTCACCGTCTTTCAAAACTATGGATATCAAATAGCAGCCCATATCCAGACCCCATTCAAATGTACTGTGCATGCTTATTGGATGCACTGATTTTGTCAGCAGCATTTTTTTAAAGTCACTTCAGTTTGTCAAGAAGCTAACATTTTGAATCGCTGCTTATTTCTCTCAAATTTCTCCCCTGTAAACATATTATATGGCAGTTTTCCTGTGATTTAAGGGAATGCAGTTCAAATGAAGGCAAATTTTAGAAAGCCGAAGTCATTCTGGGAGGAAGCAACACTCCGTGTTTGGACTCTCAGCATGAGCCATCCTGGTAACACAAAGCTCCCAAGCAATTCTAACAGTACCCAGGGAAGGGTTGACAGGCTGACGCGTGCACAGTTTCAGTCCATCCATAAATACTAGGAACTAGCTATCCAGAGAACTACAGAGGGGTTTGGAGACTATGGAAAGTGGAACCGTCAGCGGTTAGAAAGAGCCGTATTGCCCAGGCAGCAATGAATATTTCTGTGTCAGAGGAATTAGGCTCTGTGGGCTGCTGAGGTAATTAGAGCAGTGGTGGTGTCAGCTCTGCTCCGTTGGCCCCTGAAATACATTGACTTTGTCTGAAAACAGTAATAATGCCAAAGCCCTGCTGTTCCTTCACAGCAGGGCTGTGCACCCTGCATAATACATCAGCCTTTTCTTGGCTTCAGAGTTGACAGGATCATTGATTGCCAAAGATGAGCAGCAATTCCATGCACAAAGTGGACTCGCTCCACACCATTCCACACACACTGCACTTGCTGGCTGAGCATTCCCCTTGTGTAAAAACTACCCCTGGAAGACAAAACACCAGCATGGCAGGTCTGCACTACCACCACTCCTTTTGGCTGATGTGGGCAATCATAAGAGAAAGTAGGCATGATAGGAGTGCCCTGGGCCCAGCAATCCCCAGCAGCTGGATGACCCCTGGGGGGGCCATGGATTAGTAGGCCTAACAGACTAACCCTGAGTACATCAGTGCAAACTTTGGCTCCATGGTCATCTGTATGTTATATCTACAGGATTAGTTAGAACCTCAGTATGCTGCAGAGGTAAGACCAGTGCTTTTTTTGTGACGGTACTGCCTGGTATTCAGTACCGGCACCTCCAGACGCAGTACCAGCACCTCCAGTCAGAGCTCAACAACTTTTCCCCTGGAGTACCAGGATAAGACACCATGAAAAAGAGGAGGTTAACATGTTTCCAAGAAACACGTGTATTTTCTAATAAACAGTTTCTACTTGTACCACCATCACCCTCAGAGATCAAGCAGGAAATGTTGACATATATAGCCTGTAAGCGAGTTGTCTTACAAAGGAACAGAACAGGGTCAAATTCTACTTAAAATTACATCATCTTGAACGCAGTGTGGATGAACATATACTGTAACTGAGGGCAGAATCTGTCCTAGAAAATAATGTAATTTTTATTGTGTGTGTGTGTGTGTGTGTGTGTGTGTGTGTGTGTGTGTGTGTGTGTTTCCTTTAGCTACAGTGAGGCTATCGCTACACTACCTTTTTTTGTTTTTTGGAAGAAGATATGCAAATCGTGCTCGCATTTGCATATCTTCTTCCAATTCTTTTTGTGGACAAGGTTTTGCTACTATTTGGCCCCTTTCACAAGACCCTGTAAATCATGATTTATGAGGAATACGGGATCTTGTGAAAGAGGGTTTTTTTCCCCCAACCTTTGGCCCCGTTTACACGGGGCCAAATAGTGGCAAAACCTCTTCTGCAAAAAGAATTGGAAGAAGATATGCAAATGCTAGTGCAATTTGCATATCTTTGGGGGGAAAAACGACAGTGCAGCTGTAGCCTTACAGAAACCACTCTTCTTCATATTTCAGTACCAGCCTATTTAAACTGATTCCTATGAGTTTTACTCCTTTATTGCCACAAGGGGGTACCAGAAGCTTAAATTTGTATTTAGCTAACCTGAGCTGTCAGTTTGCCCCAAGTGGGAATTAGGTACAATATTTATTATCACAGAAAAAGGAGTAATTTATGGAGATACATAGAATAAATTAGGTGAAATGACAGAAGCAAAATCTGGGATGCATGTAATGTAATTGGCTATTAAGACCAGACAAATAAAAGATATATCTCAGAGTTCAGTACACACATTACTGAGCAAACTGCCTTGGGAAATACATGCATATTAAAATATATGCTCTAAATCAAATCATACTCTCTCCCCTTAGCAATTCTGCAATGACTAATTAGCAGCATACAACTGATTTGGTTTAAGAGGTCTTGTCAGGGAAAAAACACTTATTTTTTATTTAATTCATCTTTAATCATTTCACATTAATGAAATAAATGTTGAAATCTATTGCCCAACTCACTTTAATGCGCACAGAACTTCAAACTACTCTGACTATGCAAAGCAGCCACAAACTCATTTTATGATGCCAGTTTTCTTAGATCTGCTTTCTCTCTTTGTTTCCACTTGGACAAGGACGGTATATTACTCAGTTTCACTTTTTATTTTGTGTGTCTTGGCCCAAAGCTGCATTATTTGAGTTGCAGGCATGTTTTAAATCATAGACAAAACTGTTTTTTTATAATTAGTATTAGGGTGGATAAAATCATCTCCTCCTCCCAAAAAAAGTCTTGGCTCTCATTTGCCTGATAGTGATCCTTTAACTTCCACAAAACATAATCACACAACCTGATTCTTCCATGTAATGCACTCTTCGTAAGTCAATATTCAGCATCATATTTGAAGGAAGGGAGCAAATGGAAAAGGTGAGAGAGAATTAGGAAAGTGTAGAAACAACCCAAAAAAGCAAGAGCTCTCTCTTGCTCGCTCTCCTCACCCTCAAAAATCCTGGCTCTTTTGTCAGCCAATGAAGAATAGCAAAAGACTTCAAGTTAGCTCCAAGCTGTGCCTTTTGGTACATAGCTTACCTGTTTAACCTCCCAGAGTTCAACAGAATGGCACTGTCAGGGAGCTGGGAGGAGGGCTGAGAGAGGGACAGGATTAGGGTGAAGGCAAAAGGACTCCAATCAAATGGCTCTGTCTCACCTACAATTCTAGGAGCTCTCCAGGCCTGGAGACAGGCCCCATAGCTGTTGCCATTTGGTTTCCTCCTAAATTGGAAAATGTGCAAGAAACTCAATGGGGGTGTCTTTACAGGGACTTCAACTCCTTGAGATCCTGTCCATGGATTTCCCAGAGGAGAGCTGTCCTGGGGCATGAATAGGCATAGCATTTTCAGATGGCAAAGGGTGTTTCAATTTGGTGTTTACTTTGAACACACTGATATATAGATTACATCCAAGGCTTACTTGATTCAAGGTATAGGCTTGGAGCTATTTGATTTTTATTTTTGCAAGGTTAAAAAATATCAAAGTTTATTGTCCTGCATTTTGCTTTATTTTTAAGCACCTTCATCCATTTAATTTTTACAGCTGCTGAAAATTATGGTGGAGTCAGACAATTACTTAATACAAGTAGATGGGCAGAGTCAAAATGTTAATAGTTTTATAATTGTTAAGATAAAATGTGTTGACATCGTATGTCAAAATATGAAAGTAAACAGCCTTATATCAAACTAGTAAGTTCTCAGGCAACACTTCTCTTACCTTATCTATCTGTAAATTGACTATCATTGATGGAAATACAGATCTGTATGCATATTCGTGTATGCGCGTGTGTGCATGATATGTGAAATCAACATTTACCTCCATGTACAGTAGACTTCCAATAATCCGGAACCTATGGGACCTAGGTGGTGCCGGATTATCAGATATGCCGGACTATCAGGAGGTACTATAAACTGGTTATTTTATTTATATACACACGCACACACACACACAGTATACATTATATACTGTATATAAAGAGTTCTTAACCCTTTTTATTGTACTGTACAGGCAGTCCCCGGGTTATGTACAAGACAAGAACTGTAGGTTTGTTCTTAAGTTGAATCTGTATGTAAGTCGGAACTGGCGTCCAGATTCAGCCGCTGCTGAAACTGACCAGCGGCTGACTACAGGAAGCCCGAGGCAGAGTTGCTCTGCCCCGGGCTTCCTGGAATCAGCCGCTGATCAGTTTCAGCAGCAGCTGACTTGGGGATGCCTGGGGTTCTTAAGTTGAATCTGTATGTAAGTCGGAACTGGCGTCCAGATTCAGCCGCTGCTGAAACTGACCAGCGGCTGACTACAGGAAGCCCGAGGCAGAGTTGCTCTGCCCCGGGCTTCCTGGAATCAGCCGCTGATCAGTTTCAACCGGCTGAATCTGGACGCCAGTTCCGACTTACATACAGATTCAACTTAAGAACCCCAGGCATCCCCAAGTCAGCTGCTGCTGAAACTGATCAGCGGCTGATTCCAGGAAGCCCGGGGCAGAGCAACTCTGCCTCGGGCTTCCTGTAGTCAGCCGCTGGTCAGTTTCAGCAGTGGCTGACTTGGGGACGCCTGGGGCAGAGCAGCCGGGGTGCTGCTGGGTTGCTCCAGTAGCGCCACTCCTTGGCGCTACTGGACCAACCCAGCAGCACCCAAGCTGCTCTGCCCCAGGCGTCCCCAAGTCAGCCACTGCTGAAACTGACCAGCAGCGGCTGAATCGGGACGCCTGGAGCAGAGCAGCTGGGGTGCTGCCGGGTTGGTCCGGTAGCGCCCAGAGCGGTGCTGCGGGACCAACTGGCAGGGCCCCAGCTGCTCTACCACAGGCGTCCGGAGAAAAGCCTGGTCTGCTGCGGGGGAGGGGACGCACTAGCGACATAAGTCGGATCCGCGTAACTCGGGGACTGCCTGTATACAGTATACTGTAATATTTTGGTTTTTTAAAGCCTTTTTTACCCTTTTTCCTCAGTTCAGCTGATGGCGCTGTTACCTTGTGACTTATTTTTCGCTGAAGCTCACTCACTAGGCTCTTGCCATTTTGATGCCAGACTATCAGGAGTGCCGGACTATTGGATGCCGGACTATTGGAGTTTTACAGTACTGATAAAAATCTAATCCTTCCAGGTCTGTCTATATTGCAGTTGTCTCAGAGGTGAAATGTAATGATCCTAAACCAAGAGCTTGGAGAGGAAGCAAGGATAACACAGTATCCCACCAAAACTCCAGGGTCAAGTTCAGAGGAGTAAACTGGAAGTACGCAACTTGGAATTTAACAAGAACACTAGGGCCCACTTTCTCCAGCTATATCACTGTTGAATGCCAATTGAAATCAGTTGGTGTCATGCGCAGAAATACTTTTAGCATTGAGCATGGGCTCCTATCCTTATAAAATGTTCCATGGGATCTTTCTTTGACAGCAAGTTCATAAGGCCTTTCTCTTGCAACAGGCAGGAGAAATGTATTTCAGAGATCTGGTGTTGAATTTTTCAGAATCAGACATGGTTTGGACCTTTCAGTTTTACTGAAAGAGAATGATTCATGTATTAAAGCTTATGTGTTCACTACATGGATCTCACTTTCTGGGTAAAGAGAATGCAAGGAGGAGTGTGTTTTTTGTTAGCGGTTCACACACTGGGTAGACACGTGTCCCCTCTCACACTCAAATGAATTGGAAACTCTGGTACAGAATGAGTAACAGCCCTTCTGCTCACGACTAGGCAGCCTGCTCCGACCTTTTTCTTTCAGCATTTGAATAATAGTCACTCAAGCCTGAATAGCACTGACTTCTTGGGTTTTTATTTTATTTCAGGAGGAGACATGGTGAGGTTTCTGCAAATTGTCTTTGCTTACTTCTTACCAGGTAAGTTGGTTAAACTCAGTTATATTTATTGTAATTTATGTATCAGGGTGGGCTTGTATCCACAGAGTTACCACAGTTTTATTGCAGGGCACCCCTAGTGAAACCAGGTAGTGTGGCTAAAGCCTCAGCACCCCTGAATGTGGAACCACAGCCAAGGGACCTGATTGTCCACTGTGTTGCACCTTGTACAGTCATTGACACCTGTGCATGGGAAGAGAGAAACAATTCTGAGATCAGAATTGTTCTGTCACTCACACTCCTGGCAGAAATTTACCCACTTCACACTCACTATGCACAAGTCTAAATGAATGTATAAGGTGAAAGGCAGCAGAGAAGCTGTCCCTGTGCCCCTTCAGTCTAAGCAGCATTGATGGTGCATGGATAGACAGACATTACTGCTCTATGGAGCTGAATTGTTTTAGCAGCTGTCTCCACATTGCTCCTTACTCTCCTTTTGCCTTCCAGCAGTGCTGTGGGCCATTGACCTGGAACAGAAACCAATCTCCATCACAAAGCAGCCAGGAGCAGGCCACACAGCTGAATTCACCTGCACAATGTCTGGTGGGCTCAGCTCAACCTACATCCACTGGTATCGAGCCCAAGCTGGAAGGGCACTGCAGAGGCTGCTCTACCATTCTTCCTCCAAGCCTGAGCCCATTCGGGAGTCCAGCTTCTCCAGCGAGAAACTCACAGCCTATTTTCAAAGCAGCAGCATGAGCAAACTGTTAGTTTATAAGCTGGAAGCGGCAGACAGCGGCCACTATTACTGTGCTGCATGGGATTATACACAGTGCCACAAACTTCCTGCCGCCCTGCACAAAACCAACAACTCCCCTCCCCATAACCACACCACAACCTGAGGGGTGGTAAGGGTGTTTGGCCCAACTCTCACACACCTGCTGCAGTGGAGGGTAGGGAGCCCTGCCCTCTGCTCACTCTATAAGGCAGAGAATCTCTCAGAGACACCATAGCCAGTACGGCAAACTGACTCCTATCCTCACTCTAGCTATCCATGCTGATGCCTCCTATTCTAAGGAACTGGGAGGAGGAGCTTACTTAGTGGCACTGGGCCAGTTTTCCCAGTGTCTGCCTAGCAATGTCACCTCCACCCTGACTAGAGACAAAACAAGCATTTGTCCTGCTCCTGTAATTGGGCAGGGAGGTGGTCTGCTACAGCCTTGGCTAACCCTGCTGGCTCTTCAAGCTCATGCTTTTGATCTTTGCTTCCAACAGACCTGGGGCCATGGCACTACACTGACCTTACAAGGCCTTAGAACCCATTTTGCCCCAGTTTCACTCTCAGCAAATTGGGGAGGGGGAAGAGAGACTAGTGTACATGGGTTTCAGGAATTCTGTGGCCATGGCAGGAGGGAGGAAGAGAACAAAACATCAAAGAACTTCTCTGTACATTATATACACAAATGCACACATGCAGAAAGAAGCAGTATAATTATTAACATCTTTCAGGCTGTTCAAACCAAAGAAGAGAAGGGCACTGACCATTTCCAGGAAGTCCCTGCTAGTTATCAAATCTCTAATGAGCAGGTTGGCAGCACCTCCATTTTCTCTTACATTGGCAAGTCCATCATTTTACCCTATTCTGTATTTTGTATCTGTTGTACCTATTTTAGTAGCTAGCTTTTTGTATGAGGAAGGCATTCTTAAAATGGCCGTCACCATGGTATCAGCACACTGAACATAGGAACATAAATTCTTGCAGTACTGAGAGGAAATCAAAGTGGGTTCTGCTTTGTGTATCTCCCAGTTTCGACAAAGCATTATTTGCTTCTCTTTCTTTGTATATAAGCCTGTTGAATACGCAAGTGCTTGCAGCAGTTTCTTGTCATTGCAACAGGAAATTGTTATCTAGTTACATTTTTAAAATGCAAATATATTAATACTAGCTGGAGTTACTCGGCATTGCTCAGGAAACTGGAGGAACAAAATGTAGAAAGACAGGAGTCCATTATTTTTTTTTGAAATGGTAGAAAAGTTGCACTGATTTCTATAGGGATTAAAATATAGGTCTGCGTCATCCCCAGGGGAGGAGGGGTGCGACCCCGGGTGGAGGGGAGATTACACATGGGAGGGATACCCCAGCTCCCACCCAGGGCTGCAGGTGCCACGGGGGGGCAGGGCGGGTGCCCGAGCTGTTGTGCGCGTGGGGGGTCGGGTCACTGTGTGCCAGCACCGAGGGAAAAGGGGGGGAAGAGGAGGAGGAAGAGGGTCACTTATGTAACCTCGCGGGCAGGAGGGGGCGAGTCCTGGACGGCGCTGGGGGCCACAGGTGGAGGCACGGGACCTAGGGTGGGCGAGGCAGCCCCTACAGCGCAGTGTGGCGAGTTACTTTTTGATTTTTACAGCTTGAGCTTGGGCCCGATCCGGTCCAAAAGTACCTTAAAACCTTCTCCTGGATGAAAGGTTACCCCATGCAAAGTTTGGTTGCGGTAGCTCTTATAGTGTCCAAGTTATTAGCGCAGAAACTTACAAACCTTCTCCTTTATATATTAGATTATTTCTACTGAGGACACACACAAACTGCTTGAGCCCTCTCCCTGCTAGGCACTGTACAGTCCTGTGATGACAAGGACTTCCTGCTCTAAGAAATTTACAGCATATGCAACTATGTCAATTTATGCCATGTGAAGAACAGAGGGAGAGGGATGTAACTTTCCTGTTAGATGGTAAATTCTTGGGGGCAGGAGCCACTCTTTTTTGCACATCTGAACAGCACCTTAGATGGTGGGACCTTGATTCTGACTGGGGCCTTTGGGTTCCACTATAATAGTAAAGTATTTGCATTAAATAGAGCCCAGAGGCCCTCTCTGAAAGAAAGGGATCCTACTGTGCTGGATGCTCTAGTTCCCAAAGAGATGGTCTGTGCCTCAAAAGAGGTTACAGTCTATTCTAAATAGACAAGACATGACAAAAACAATAGCTCCCATTTTACAGATAGAGGCCAGGATATTGCAGGCCAGATTTCCAAGAAGCGCAGAGAACTTTTTCCTCCAGCAGAAATAGGCAAATTACTAAGAATCTGATTTTCAGAGGCATGAAGGACCCACTGCTTCAGTCTAAGTGCACGGAGTTTATGTCACTGCTGTGAATTGAATCCCTTGCTATGAATCCCAAATCCTAATTTAGTACCCTAAAGCCTTTGTGCTTGGAGAGGGCACAGCCATTCATTATATGGAGCTAAGCTTCCATAGAAGGAGAACGTACCCAAGACAGAATTCTCAGAGATAGTTAGTCTCCTAACTTCCATTGAAATACTCCTAACGACTGAATTAGTCATCTGGACCTAAGAATCTAAAGTGGTCCTCTTACCGCACTCGAAAGTGGTTCCTCTTACTCCACCCTCCCACTCAGCAGGAAACTAGCCAGTACAGTAAGAACAGCAGCAATCTCTTCACTTCTTGCTTTCTTTAGTCAGGACTGGGTAACACACGCAGTATTTTTCCTTGTAACAAAACTGAGCATTATTCATTTTGATAACTTTCCTGCCTGAAAAGCTGCAGCAAGTTAAGGAGACATGGTGGGTTGTTTGGATGCCCTCTTTGCTTGCTTCTTCCCTGGTAAGTTTACTGGGCACGTTAATGCTTTTACTCTTTAACAGGTCTGATACATCCTTGCCCTGCCTCATGCGTAATTGTACACACCATCTTTGCCAAGCTGTAAACAAAAATTGACGGTTCACTCCCACCAGGGATAGAGGCTTTAAACTTTTTTGCCCTCATATTTACATACATGATTTTTCAAGCTGCCAGGCAGGGGATAATGAAGCCCGGGTGCTTTCCACAAGAAAGCAAAATGTGTGGCAGTGCTGTCTCCTCATGGCTGCTTTCCCTCTTCTTGCCTTCCAGCTGTTCTGTGGGCCATTCGCCTGGAGCAGGAGCAGATCTCGGTCACAAAGCAGCCACTGCAAGGCAGCTCTGCCAAATTCACTTGCAAGGTGTCTGGTGGATCAGACTCTACCTACATCCACTGGTACCGAGCCCGAGAGGCTCCACAGAGGCTGCTGCACCTCACCCTCTCTGGGTCTCAGCTTACACGAGAGCCAGGTTTCTCCAGTGACAAATTCTCAGCTTACGGGAGACACAGCACCTGTGTCTTGTTGGTGCACAAGCTGGAAGCAGCAGACAGCGGCCACTATTACTGTGCCGCATGGGATTTCACACAGTGTCACAAGCTTCCCCCCACCTGCACTAAAAGTCACCACAGCTCTGCATGTGGGGCCCATCTCTCATATTAACACTACAGCAGAGCAGGCTGAGTCTCGCCCCAGCCGAGGCACGCCAGCTTAGAGAACAAGCACAGCCCCCATCCCACAAACCACAGCCAGCACGAATGCCCACTCTGCCAGCACAAGTTGCTTAGGGATTTGCCTCTGAGGCCTCAGCCATGGAAGAGACAGTTAGCTGTGTGCCTCCCACTAGGTTAACAGCCAGGGCCTACCGGTGCTGGCTCCATCTCTGAAGGCAGAAGAAATGATTGACAGTCACTACCCATTTGAATGGGTGAATGGAGAAAATGGGGAGTGACAGAATAAGGGACAATGGGCTGGGGACAAAAAAAATTACTGGGGAGGAGGTGTTAAGTGACTAAGAAGGAGAAGGGAGATGTTCTCTAGTTTGGAACAAATAGCACTTTGTATCTCCACTGGGAATTTCTAGCATAAATTCATGGCTGGAGCTCCAGTGTCCACAGAGTACAGGAGTTTTCTCTATGTAAAATTAAATAACTAAGTTGACGTCACTGAGTGTACATGTGCCATGACCAAAGAGCTAAGTAGCAATTTTTTAAAAAGAGTTTTCAAGCTCCTTATTCTAAATGAGAAAAGGAAACAGGACATTTTGAGGAGTTCCTTGCCAGGGGAAAAGGCCCTATCCTCATATGCATCTGCCCTGCACTCACTGCAAGTCAGGGCTTGGTGACATAGAATCATGGAGGCACTTAGATGGCATCCAGACCCCTCACAGCTAGTGGCTTGTTTTGCTCCCACTGCACTTTGTTACATTTAGTTGTGCCCTGGAAGGGTTGGCCCTGAGGAGCCATTCTGGCAGTAAGTGATCACAGTAGTTATAGTTCATAAAATCAAAGAGGTTAGAAATGGAGTCCGGGGTTCCAGTCTACCTTCCCTCCAGTGCAGAATTGTTCCTCAAAAATCGACTAGACAAAATACTAGAAAATAAACATCTTCAAAATGGGACTTCCATCATCTCTTTTGGGAGATCATTCCATAGCCTGATTGAGAAGTCAGGAAGTTGTCTTGATTTTTTTTTTTTTAAGTTTTGCCTATTTTCTCTACACTTGCAGCCTAATGCGAAATAGGGCTGAAAATGTAGGCAATCGAAATTGCAAATCAAGCCCGGGATTTAAATATCCCGTGCTTGATTTGCATCTTCCTGGCCAGGCACCATTTTTGAATTGGCAAGACCGGATTAACTGCCCGCGTCTACACGCGGCAGTGAAACGGCCATTCGAAATAAGGCCTATTTCGAACTACCCGTTAAACCTCATTAGAGGAGGAATAACAGGTAGTTCAAAATAGGGCTTTATTTTGAACGGCCGTTTCACTGCCGCGTATAGACATGGGCAGTTAGTCTGGTCTTGTCAATTTCAAAAAATGGCGCCTAGCCGGGAAGATGCAAATCAAGCATGGGATATTTAAATCCCGGGCTTGATTTGCAATTTCGATTGCCTACATTTTCAGCCCTATTTCGAATTAGGCTGCAAGTGTAGACATACCCTCTGTCCCAAGAACTGCAGGCACCAGAGTTCAAATGTTTGAAAGGTATTTTTTGCTGCATCCTCCACACCAGTAAGGAAGATTGATTAACGCACACTGAGATCTTTGAAATGAAAGCTGATCCTGCAAGAGCCAGAGCCATTTCTGAAGGAAGTGCAGGAATTCATCCTCTACAGAAATTAATGAGAGATGGGAGACCTCAGCAGTTCCAAAGTTACTTAGTGCTTTACAAGATAAGCTCTATATGAGAAAAGTATTCTGGTGTTTATTTTTAGTAGATTTATGTGCACACTACAATAATGAAAAAGACTTAAGATGGCATACTTCACTCGGATGGCTTTTCTTTCTCTTGATGGTTACAATGACAAGAATGTATATTTTAAAAATTATGAGACAGTCCTCAATGAAAAGTTTTCCCAACGTGATTCTCAGAAAAATCACGTAATATTTGGAGTAAGATTTGGAATGTGGAATCTGGGCATAAGCAGCTTAGATAGCTCAAGTCTGTCTTTTTTTATTATTATTATTAAAGATTGTGATCCCCTCTGTAGGGTGGAGCAAATGGTGAAGAGACACAAACATATCTGATACCTACAGAGCCAAGGAAAATTATTCATTTAATTACTGAATTAAAGATTGGACCATTAATACCTTGTTATTCTCAAAGCATCTTGTATTTTCCCAAATAAGTTGATACAGCACTTGTTTTGCACTCGCTTAACCACAAACATCCTTTGTCTCAAAACAGGAGGTGTCGCTTTTCAGCTGCTGCACCGTCAAAACAGGAAACCAACAAATTGCTGTTTACACATCTAGCAGTTTTGGATTCCAGTTACTTCACCATTATTGCAATAAGCTTCTTTTTAAAAACCAGAAAACAAACTCCTCGCCAAGGCACACTCAGAAGCAGCTTTCCCCACATTAGTATTAAGAATGGGATTTTCATTTACTGTTGGCAGGATTTAAAACCGTGTAAGGTGAGTTCCCATTGACTGTAATGGGAAGATGAAGGTGCTCAACACCCTGCAGGACAGGCCTCTATAGGTTTCATATCATGCTCAGTGAAGTCAGTGGAAGAACTCCCAGCCATTTCAGTGGACTTTTGACCAGCCCCCCAGACATCCACCACATGCCCGCGCCTCAGATTTTCACTCATGCTTTTTGCAGAGGAACTGAACTACTGCTTCTGTGCAGGGGCTCTCCTCAGATTCCAGAGAGGGCTGGATTTGACCCACACAGCATGAAAGTTGAAGGCAGCTTTGCTATTGTCACATAAATGGGAGAAGAATTGGGCCCATATTTCCAAGTTTTTATAAACAAAATACAGATCCTTCTGAGGCAAGATTATTTGATCAGGAATATTGTATATCTAACAGAATTAATTATGGTATTTCCATTTACAATGCCGTGCTTCTATAAAAAGAGAGATAGTAAAAATAAAATCAGAAAACCCCATGATAAAAATCTAGAGAGGTAATTGAGAACAGGACATAAACATGCATGAAATAAAATGCACAGTAATGAATTTTCCTTTTTTCAATATAACTGAGCTAGAGGAAGACTAAGTATAGTACTACCTGAGAAGTCAGTTTGAAGACAAGATTTTTTTAAACATACCTGAATACACCCATTTAAGTCAATTAAACTATTAATGTGACTGAACATACTGAAATCAAAACCTTCTTCTCCCTTGTACATCCCCATAAGGGTCAGAGCCAATTTAGCTTTTAATTAACAAGGCAGGACTCTTAACTATTTATCACCACTAAGAATCCCACACATAGGCCTATAGGCTCATTTACATGGCCATGCTCATCCACCTCCAGTGCAGCCCTTTGTGAGAGATTATTCCTGGTCTCAATTTAAAATGGCTGCCTGTGTATAACTGATGATTTTTAACCCCTTGACATTGAGACAAAACCAAGTTTCTTCAGGAGACCAAGTTCAGGCTCCTAAATTCTTTTAGGAATCTGGCCCCCAGTCTCTCTTACCCTAAACAGGAGAATTTTGTGTGTATGGTGAAAAAAAAAGGATCCCATGTTCACAGACGCTTGAATCTTTTTGATTCTTTGTTCTGTTGAACATAGAATCATAGAACATTAGAACTGGAAGGGACCTTGAGAGGTCATTGAGTCCAGTCTACTGCCCTCATTAGAGGACCAAGCACTGTCTAGCTCATCCCTGATAGGTGTCTGTCTAACCTGCTCTTAAATATGTTCAGTGATGGGGATTCCACAACCCCTCCCCCCCTTCTTTCGCAGGCTGTTTAACCACCCTGACAGGCAAAACGTTTCTCCTGATGTCCAACCTAAACCTCCCTTGCTGCAATTTAAGCCCATTGCTTCTTGTCCTATCCTCAAAGGCCAAGGAGAACAATTTTTCCTCCATCCTTCTTGTGACACCCTTTTAGATACTTGAAAACCGCTATCACGTCTCTGCTTAGTCTTTTCTTTTTTAAACTAAACAAGCCTGATTCTTTCAGTCTTACCTCATAGCTCATGTTATCTAGACCTTTAATCATTCTTGTTGCTCTTCTCTGGACCTTCTCCAATTTCTCCACATCTTTATTGAAATGTGGTGCCCAGAACTGGACACGATACTCCAATTGAGGCCTAATCAGCTCAGAATAGAGCGAAAGAATAACTTCTGGTGTCTTGTTCACAATGCTCCTATTAATGCATCCCAGAAGCATGTTTGCTTTGTTTTGCAACAGTGTCACCCTGTTGATTCATGTTTAACTTGTCATCTACTATAACCCGTGAATCCCTTTCATCAGTACTCCTTCCTAGACAATCACTTCCCATTCTGTAAGGAAGGAACAATCAGTTTCATGCTAAGTGGAGTACTTTGCATTGCCCTTATTACATTACTCACATCATTACTCCACTTTGTCCAGATCATTTTGAATTTTGACCCTATCCACCAAAGAACTTGCAACCCCTCCCAGCTTTGTAGCATCTGCAAACTTAATAATCGTACTCTCTACGCCATCATCTAAATCATTGATGAAGATATTGAACAGAACAAGCGCCAAAACAGACTTCTGAAGAACCCCACTTATACCCTTCCAACATGATTGTGACCCTTTAATAACTACTCTCTGAGAATGGTTATCCAGCCATTTATGCACCCACCTTCAGTAGCTTAAGTCAAAATAGCTTATTTCGAAATTGGGAGCTTCTACACAGCACTTATTTCGAAATAGAGCACTCTCCCTCTGACTTCCTCATAGAGTGAGTTTACAGAAGTCAGAGTCAGAAACTCATTATTGTGAATTCATTTGAAATAATGGGCTTGATGTGTAGATGTGCAATATGTTATTTCGGAATAATAGCTGTTTTTCTGAAATAAGGCTGCCGTGTAGACATACACAGATAGACTCGCTTATTGTAGTGTTTAATGGGTAAAACAGCCCTTTGCAGAGGAGCAAGGCAAGGGTTATATGGTGCTTATTCTGAGGGTTTAAAGTGAGGCATAAGGCATGTGTGGGGTTACAACAATGTAAGGACCTGTGTTCTGGTTCTCTGCACAGAGATGAATTTCAGCCAGTAAAAGTCACATACTCTTGGAGAGTGGGGGAAACAAACACCAAGAGATACCCGAAGGGAAACTCACAGACAGGGTGTATATAGCAGCAGAGCTCAAAGCCAGCATGGGAAATGGTTTCATTGACTGTAGAGCATTTATTGAGTGTACACAGTGGCTTTCAAAATTGACTCCTTTGATAGTCTGATACAACAACAATCTACTGATTTAGGTGAAAACAAAGAATTAGTCCCTGAGGCAGCTCTGAGTTTGGATGAGTCAAATTTAGTGCAAGGAAAATGTGTTAAAGAGATTATTAATTTATTTGTTTTCTTTGGCAACTGTGAACTGTTCTCTTATCTATACATTTGGTGGGACTCAGAATTAAGACAGGATGAAAATTCCTAAATAAATTCTTTCTACAAATTGGGTTTCAAAGCCCATTGAAATTAGCTGAACTTTCCATTGACTCCAATGGGCTCTGCATCAGACCCTTACTGATTTATTTCGTCACTGCTTGAAAAAGTAATAGTAGCTAGTTTTGTCATGTTGGGAGCCTTATTCCTTGATCAAATCTGCTGATGTTTGTGGTTAAAAAAAAAGTCTAGAGAACGTCAATACATGTAACCATGGTTATAAAATCTCACCCTCTGTTGCAAATGTTCTAAACAAGGGAGCAGTCAGAGAAGAATTGTAGCATATCATGAGGAAAACCGAGGCAGCTCAGTAGATTTCCTGTCAAAGTCCATCTCTATGAACTTCTATAGAAGCCTCAGCCCTGAAATAGCAAGTAATAACTCCTGCCTGCTGATGAGCTATCAAGTCACTTCCTTTGTTCAAGTGACACCCTTCTCCCCTTTCTGAGATCACATTCATATTCATATTTCAGCAGCTGGTTCATCATAACTTAGCAAGAATGTCACTACAGCAGGTCTTTCTTGTTGCTTCGGTAGTTTTGTCTTGTAAGTTGGTTTTCTCACCCTATGCTCCACACGCAGACATGTTACTGAGAAATAACCGGAGATCCTCTCTGTTCATTAACTTCATATTAAATAAATTCAAAGCCTGCATGAGAAATAGTTTTATTGACTGAACCGGTGTACATAGTGGTTTTATTCAGTGTACATAGAGGTTTTCAAAATTGATTCCTTTGATAGTCTGATACAACGTGAATCTATTGATTTAGTTGAAAACATGAATCTATGGATTTAGTTGAAAACAAAGAGTTAGTCTCGGAGGGAGCTCTGATTTTGGATTAATTAAATTTAATGTAAGGAAAATGTGTTTATTTAAGAGAGTTATTAATTTGTTTTCTTTTCTCTGTAGATGGAGAGGCCCAATCTATTGTACTGGTACAATCTCAAATATCCATCACAAAAGCAGAAGATAAAACTGCACAAATTCACTGTCATGTTTCTGGCATAACCTTTAGCAGTGCTTACATACATTGGTATCGACAGAGACGTGATGCAGCTCTGGAACGGATTCTCTATTTATCATCAGGAAAGCCTGAATTTGACCAGGATTCTGATAAGGGAAAATTTGAGGCAGAGAAGAAACACTCCCAATCGATCTGTACCCTGACAGTAAAGAAAACAATCAAGCGTGATGAGGCTACCTATTACTGCGCTGTTTGGGACCACACAGTGTTAGAAAATCTTCACATTCTGTACAAAAACCTACTTGGTGTACAACAGTCTTTCAAAACATATGAAACCACAGTTAGCTCCCTAACCATCTCTCTCACCGCAGGCAGAAACACCTTACTGGAATCTGCTACAAAGAAAGATAAAAAACAGAATTGCTGCTTTCACAGTTTTGCAAACAGTTATGTCTCTGCCCAACAGTAGGACCAAGTAGTTGCACATGACAGCTACATACTTAATCTAGTGCAGCGGTTCCCAACCTTTTCCAGATGGGGACCCATTTGGACAATTCAGGAAGATGGTGACCCAAGGCAATTCCAAAGCGGGGGGAAAATAGAGGAAACAGAGCCCTCTGGGGGGACACTTGGTGACCCTATTGAAATGTAGTGGCGACCCATATTTGGGTCCTGACCCATAGGTTGGGAAACCCTGATCTAGAGCATATGAAGCTAGATCGTCATTGTTACATCACATTTTAACATTATCAGAATAGAAATGGGAAAAAAGATTGGAGCTATTTAACTTTTAACCTGTGAAAAAGTCTGTTAGTATGCGTCTACACAGCAACTAGCGTTATTTCAAAATAACGTAGTCCACGTCTACACAGCAGGCAGTTATTTGAAATAATGTTGAAATACTGTCAAGCTGAAGTATTTCTTTCTCTGACTCCTCTAACCCTCATCGTACAAGGAATAAAGGAAGTCAGAGGAAGAGAGCTCTATTTCAAAATAAGTGCTGAGTAGACTCTCCCTATTTCGAAAAAAGCTACACAATTGACGTAGCTCAATTTGTGTAGCTTATTTCGAGTTAAGCCCTGCTGTATAGATGCATCCCTAGTCAAACACAAAACCATAAAGTTCAGTTCTAAGGATTGGGTTCATATTGAGACTGTGATTCCAGTTTGTTAGCTGACATGTAATATAGAAGGTACACTTTCTTAGAATAGTTATTTCTATTTAACCATATATGTGAATGCACTTTACAAGCAAATACATGATCAAAGTCCCTGCCCTCAACTCAGAAGTTATTAGAGAATTGTGGATAAATGCTTGGATGGTTAATGAAGAAAAACAAGGACTACAGTGATGACACATGCATTTGGAAACACCATCAGACTTATGCTTTTTTAAATTAATTAGTTATTCTTTTACGCACAGAGGGAGTATTAATAGGAATTAGGTTTTGAAGGCCCATGGAAAGAATTTTTTTTACAGAAATTCGAAGGAAGGGAGATGGTGAAAACATAACAGACTAGATTAAGGTACAACAATGAATAGGTAAACTAATAATGCTATAATGTACACTGGTTAAATGCAACAGAGATATGCTCTAATGAACTGGAGACAGTGTCATTGTATATCTGTGCATGCAGACTGAAAAATGCACTACAGTTCAATTCTGCCAGAAGCTCAGTGTTTCAATAAATATCATGAACACCATCAAATTGCATTGGCATCCATGGGATCTAAAGGCTCTCTCTCAGCTTCAGTGGATGAGGGAATAACAGAGACAACAAAGTTTTAACTGTACCAGCTTTTCCCCCTCCCCACTCTTTTTGCAGACTGCTCATTTGGGCCTGCTGCCTGCCTATCCAAGTCTCCAACAAATGATTTTATGGTTTTTTTCCCATATTTTGTCACATACACAACAACAGCCTTGTCTGCAAGATCTCTCTTCTGCAGGACGCCCAAGAAATTTGCTAACATCCATGACTGAACTATGGGTGCGAGTGAGGAGAAAACAAACAGCGGTTCATTTGTGAACAAACAATGGCATAGTAAAAAATTATGTTTTGACATTTCCCTTTTCCCACAAGCATGAAAAGTCACTCTTTTTTTTTTTTTAAGGCTGTCAGCAGTATGAGGCAGGGCTGTGCCTCTGTTTTCACCCCTGGGCAGAAACCCTGTATAGTACCACAAGGTACAGTACTACTGTACTATAAATAATAAACAACTGTACTAATGATCAACACTGATCCTTCATTCTCCATCAAAGGATTATAAAACTGACCTGAGGAATCTATTTGATGCCAGAGCTAGGGTGGAAACTCACACAAGGTCAAAGTTACCTTACTGAGCAGCAGTAAGTCTACGTCACCTTACACTAAATCTTCTGCCACAAGTACAGCTGTAAAAGTTACCTAAATGAGTCACTTCCTCTCCCCATCTATACTTCTCTCTCCATTCAAGATCATTTACATTCCTTTGCTGGAGTTCTAACAAGAGCAGCAAGAATGTTGCTGTTAAAGGCTTTTCTTCTAGCCATGGTTTGCTCTTGTAAGTTTGTTACTCAAGCTTCGCATACATTGACACAGGACAGCCGCAGCAACTGGAGAGTCTTCACATTATTTCAGGTTCATGTAGAGCTTTTTAATTTGTTTCTCCACAGATGGCTCCTCACAAGTAAGTCTGACCCAGCCTCAACTGTCCATCACCAGGGAAGAAAGTAAAACCATACGAATTGACTGCCATGTTTCTGTACCTGGGGATTTTGGCCAGGCTTATATCCATTGGTATAGACAGAGATCGGGTGCAGCTCCAGAGCGGATTCTCTACATCTCAACACAGACGGTCTTTGACAATAACTCAGAGAAAGAAAAGTTTAATGCTGACAAGAGGATTGGCCAGCCTATCTGTACCCTGACCATAAACAAAATATCCTACAGTGACAAAGCTACGTACTATTGTGCCTACTGGGATCACACAGTATTAGAAAACAATAAGCCACCTGTACAAAAATACACTCTGCAGTTCAAGGTGTGAGTGCATGAGGCCACTGTCACTGGTCTCACATGACTTCTCAGCCTGGAGCCAGCTGCAGAAACTCTTCATTGTCTTTGGCAATTGGATAGGAACAGCAATGGCTGATTTCATGTGTATTTTCCAAACACTCACTAAAGACAGATCAGTTCTAGCAGAACAGGAGCTTAGGGCACAGAGGGGGAGGCAGGAATCCAATCCCATTATGTATCTATGGGAGTGGTGAGTTTTGCTACCCCTTGGCCTTTGAAAATATCTTCCCATAGGGTACGTCTAGACTACCGCGTTTTGTCGACGGAAGTTTTGTCGACAGATACTGTCGACAAAACTTCCGTCGACAATTTGCGTCCAGACACATGGAGTTCTGTCGACAAAGCAAGCCGCTTTGTCGACAGAACTCCGTAGTCTGCACGCAGTGTTACAGGCAATAACACCTTCTGTCGACAGAGTTCTGTCGACAGAAAGTGTTATGCCTCGTAAAATGAGGTATACCAGCGTCGACAAAACCGCGGAGTTCTGTCGACGTTATGTCGACAGAACTCCGCGGTAGTGTAGACGCTGGTATTGTTTTGTCGACAAAAGTCCACTTTTGTCGACAAAACTAGGTAGTCTAGACACACCCATAGTGTGTTAGGTAGAGTAATTGTCTGGGTAGATTACCATAAGAATGGCCATACTGGGTCACATCAAAGGTCCATCTAGCCCAGTATCCTGTGTTCTGACTGTGGTCGATGCCAGGTGCCCCAGAGGGCACGGGCAGAACATGTAAACATCACATGATCCTTCCCCTGTCACCCATTCGCAGCTTCTGGCAAACAAAGGCACACGTCAGAGCATGGTTTGTAGCCCCGCCCAAAGCACTTTCAAAGCTGTTGAGTATTAATTTCATTTGATGATCATCTAGATCTTGTTATGAGGAGGAGCAAATAGCCTTTTCTCATCTGCTTTCTCCACACCAGTCAAGAACGTATAGACCTCGAACATTTCCCCACCTAGTATTCTCTTTTCCAAGCTGAAAAGTCCCAGCCTTATGAATCTCTCTCATATGGAAGCTGTTCCATTCTACCTTTTCCACAGGCAACCAGTAATGACAGTCACAAAGGGGGGGCACCAGCCCCACCCCCAACTGACTCCTTTCTATTCCACCCTCGTCCCAGCCCTACCCATTCTCTCCATCCGACCCTTCTCCATTCCATGTTACTTGGGGGTATGGGTGTGGGATAGTGGAAGAGAGGTGGAAGTGTCTATCATGCTGCACTGTGCCAGGTAGCAAGCCAGCTTCCCAGGCAGCGTGGCTGGGGGCTGTGGTGCTGCCACCCTGCTCCCTCCCATCTGTGCCCTACACCATGCTGGTGGCATCCCAGACAGTGTGTCTGGGACTAGGGAGAGTGCTGCTGGGTCACCCAAGCCCTGCAGGAAATTGGGTCGGGGGTCAAAATGGGAGACTCTGCCCCTGCACTGCCCCAGGCAACGTCTCCTCTCCCAAGCCCCATGGCCAGTAGCTGCCTGGGAGAATGCTGCAGCCAGGAAGCAAGACCCCTCCCCCACAGCATTTGAGAGGGTATGTGGCACTTCCTGCCTCCCCATACATATTGCCCCTGATCTTTTTTGTAGGTTTTTTCCCCAAAGCCAATCTATCCTTATTGAGATGGGGAAATAGGTCTGCAAACAGTATTTGCATGGTTGAAATCTATCGGGGTGACAATTTGGGTATGTCTAAACTGCAGAGTTTTTCAGAAAAAACTGATTTTCCCAGAAAAACAACACTAATGCCCACACTGCAATTTGCATTCTTTCAACAGAAAGTCAAAAGAACTGAGGGGTTTTTCTGACAGTGCTAAAACACTTTCTACGAGGAAGAAGTCTTTTTCCGAAAGCAGCCTGGCCACTTAACGCCACTTTTCAATACATCTCTGATGGAAACAGGTATAATTTTAGGCTGCTTTAATTTAATGTAATTAATTTATAGTTGTCTAATTAGCTCCTGAATCATAAAGAGCTTATTGTTAACTTCATAAAAACCAGAGCGTTCTGTTTTGAAGGGCTAGCTATATTGACTCTCTGATGCCAGCTGAGCAGAAATACTTGGTAGGAAAGCACGTTAGATGCTGCTTGAGCAGACAGTGTATAATTTCATTTTAACATCAATGTTCAGGGAACTTCATGGAATGTGAGATCAAGTCCCTGGCCCAGTGATTTTATAAGCTATGAGGAGTGACTAGAGCAAGGAGAATAAATTGAGTCCGGTTCTGCAGACCAGCGGAAAAGTGTATGATCACAGATGCTTGAAAGAAGGGTAGATGTGGAAGCATGACTTACTGAATGGAACTAAAAAGATATAATTAATAGAGATACAGCATAGAAAATAAATCATGGAGTCAATTAGCTCACATCAAAAGGGAACAAACCTGTGTTTAAAGAACAATAAGGTTATTCACAAATTAATTCAACAAAAACATCTTATAGAGTAAAACTGGCCCTTTTCTGAACTAGAGCAAAACTGACTGCAAAAGTAAAAGAGCAAGGCCATCCTATATCAGCAGAGGGCATTAGCAGACAGACAAATTAGCCACTTTACACAACTCAATTCATGTAACAGAGAGAAACGATGATCACAGTGATGAAGGAAGCAATATTCCGCTACTTAATATCTGGGGAACCCAGCAAGAGCCTGATCCTGGGAGGTGATTTGTATCTTCAGAAGGGTACTGATTGCACTACCAACAACAGAATGACCAGATGTCCTGCTTTTCTAGCGATCATCCTGATTTTTAAGCTATTTCTTATATAGGCCTCTGTTACTCCCCTCCACCGCCCCAAAATATTCAACACCTACTATTTGGTGACCCTAGCCAGCAACCGTACCTCCCAGGACAGAACATCTCATGCTCAACAGATAAAGAAAATAATCCCCAAGGAAATTAGTCTTCTCAAGCCCATCAACACAGCTCAGCCTCTCACATTCTCTTTGTGTTAGGTACAGTAATAGGTAGGAACCCCAAATCACAGTTCTGGTCCACATTGTTGCTTGGTTGTACCATGCTTGTGCAAAGATTGCATTCTCTCCCACAAACACGTCAGTACATCTGATGAAGTGGTCCATGAATGTTTATACTCGCATAAATCTGTTAGTCTATAAGGTGCCACAGGACTACTTGTTGTTCTTACAAATTCAGACTAATACAGCTACCCCTCTAATACTAAACATTTCAGTGTTTTCTTCCTCCACTTACATGTGCAATGCCACTCCAGCATTCCACCACTATACTCTCCTTACTCAAATCCCCCTCAAAAACAACTCCTGCTGCAATTCTTATAAGAAATGTGCCAGCAAACACGATGGTTGTTGAGGAGGGAAGAGGGAAATGGTATATTTGAATATTAAGCACCAAATGCTCTTCTGGTGCAAATGGTGAAAACTCCAGTAATAAAAAGAAAGTGAAGCAATGCCAGATGACAGAGAAATTGTCTTTAAATGTTGTATGTATAGTGTACATGCTAGTGTTTCCTTTTCCTGAGCCCTGCAACAGGCAGAGACACTCCCAGCTCTGGGCAGACACACAGAGTGTGCACGACTGCAGTGAAGATTCAGGCTAGACACTGAACTCAGACCAAATAGTGCTAGTTAGTGTGCTAGCTCGAGCACCAGCTACCACTGCCAGCTGCACTGTAGACATACAAAGATCTTCAGTCCAAAAGGATGACAGTCACTCAGTCTATTGCTGAGTATAGCACCTAACACAAGGGGGACCCCATCTAGATAAAGGCTTCAGGGGCCAATTAAGAAAGAAAAAGAAAAAGAAAAAAAATCCTTTATTATCCAAGTCTTCATGACACAATCTACAGAGGTCTAAAGAGAACAGAAGCATTTGCTTCATGTCAGATTGTGCTCTCTGATCAAAGTAACTTCAGATGAGCCTCAGACATAAGAATTCTACCTTACCTTAAATTAGCATATAGAATCATAGAATAATAGGACTGGAAGGGACCTCGAGAGGTCATCGAGTCCAGCCCCCCGCCCTCAAGGCAGGATCAAGCTCCGTCTACACCATCCCTGACAGATGTCTATCTAACCTGTTCTTAAATATCTCCAGAGAGGGAGATTCCACCACCTCCCTTGGCAATTTATTCCAATATTTGACCACCCTGACAGTTAGGAATTTTTTCCTAATGTCCAATCTAAACCTCCCCTGCTGCACTTTAAGCCCATTACTCCTTGTCCTGTCCTCAGAAACCAAGAGGAACAAATTTTCTCCTTCCTCCTTGTGACACCCTTTTAGATATTTGAAAACCGCTATCATGTCCCCCCTTAATCTTCTTTTTTCCAAACTAAACAAGCCCAGTTCATGAAGCCTGGCTTCATAGGTCATGTTCTCTAGACCTTTAATCATTCTTGTCACTCTTCTCTGTACCCTTTCCAATTTCTCCACATCTTTCTTGAAATGTGGCGCCCAGAACTGGACACAGTACTCCAGCTGAGGCCTAACTAGTGCAGAATAGAGCGGCAGAATGACTTCACGAGTTTTGCTTACAACACACCTGTTGATACAACCTAGAATCATATTTGCTTTTTTTGCAACAGCATCACACTGTTGACTCATATTCAACTTGTGGTCCACTATGACCCCTAGATCCCTTTCCGCCATGCTCCTTCCTAGACAGTCGCTTCCCATCTTGTATGTATGGAACTGATTGTTCCTTCCTAAGTGGAGCACTTTGCATTTCTCTTTATTAAACCTCATCCTGTTTACCTCTGACCATTTCTCTATAGAGCAGCAAAACCTCATTGCACGTTAATTAAATGAGTCACTTCCTGTGCTCAAATGAATTTCTCCGTCCACCCCAGCAAAGAAGTCACATTTCTCATGGATGTAGATCCAAGCAAAACTTATAAAATGCTGCTGCTCCACATTGTTTTGCTGGCTTTGCTTTTGTCATGTAAGTTTTTTTTTCCTTTTCTACAGAGTGGTACATTTCTGAGTAACAACTCACCATTCTCTGGGTTCATGTTAATTTCATGATTTCCATTCTTGCTCTCTTTCCAGGTGGATGTGCACAAATACAACTGAAACAAGCTCAGCTATCCATTACCAGGGCAGAAGCTAGAACTGCCCGTATAGATTGTAAGGCTTCTGGCATTTCGAACTTCAGGTCTGCTGTTCTACACTGGTATCGACACAGACCCGGTAACGCTCCAGAGCGGATTCTGTACATCTCAATGGATAAACCTGTCTATGACAAGGAGACTGATAAGAATAGATTTGATTGTGAAAAGATGCCTGATCAGCCTGTCTCTACTCTAATAATAAGTGGACTAACCCGTGATGACAGAGCTACCTATTACTGTGCCTACTGGGATCGCACGATGTTAGAAAACCAGAGACAGTCTAAACAAAAACCTCACTCTGTTCTGAGCCACAGACTTTCAAAGCTGTACAAAAATTACAGTTTTAGCTGAGAGGAAAGATTAAGTAGTAAATACTCCATCCTGTTTTCTCTCAGCTAGACGTAATACAATCTCATAGGATGGATGGTTTTAGGTAGGCAAGTATAGATTTAAAAGTGTGTTGTAAAAGCAAACGTTTATACATAATGTGCAGCATGTGACCAACAATTTCCTGCAAATAGTTATGGTACAAGTCAGCTATCTAGTTCTGCTTCATTTCTGGTTAATAATATTTGGAAAGTCATTCCTATCCAATCTGTCCTTGAACGTACTTTCATATCCTGGCTAGCGTTTTTGGGCCTCTTACCAATATTAGTTTTAACACCATTACAGGCAAGGACAACCTTTTGTTAGTTTGCTGGAGATCCATGACTGGAAGAGGAAGCAAGTTTTCTAGACTGATGGCAGAAGATGAGTTGATCAGCTAGAAGACATATTGTGTATGGATCACTGAACAGCACATCAAATCAATGGAGAGAGCTAAGTTACAGGACTGGAGGTTTCCCCTGCCAGTAATTTTACCCTGTCTTAGTTTTTCCCATGTATGGAAAATTCTTAAGCATTACCAGCCAGTCAGGAGCGGGGGAAAAATTCTAACAAATGTTATGATGGTTTTCAACTGGGTTGCAGGAACATGCCGACAATGAAACTGCCTGCATGTTCCAAATCCCCAAACATTTTGTCCATTCATTGCACAACCAGAATGCCATTGTCAACAAAAGACTTTTTCACATGGTACAGCCGCTGGGATTTATAATGCAATCTTCCTGCCATAGCCCTCTGATACTAGTATTAGAATATCTATATTAGTGTGTGACAGATACAGAAAGAAAATAATACCTGAAAGTATGACCTTCAGCTTCCTAAGCTTGATTTCTTCCCACCATCAGTGTAACAGTTGTTCATTTAATCTTCTCCCTCTCCCCCACCCGCGTTTTGAACGGCTTGGATCACACATTTGGAGGAGGGGAAACCAGGGACATGGCCTGGTTTCCACATATAACTGAAGCTAAGGTCTTTCCACAACATATAAATATCCTCTGTAACATTAGTTTTATTGGTTGTAACCTAGAAATCTCTTCCACCTATCCTTCAATATCCCCTTCAGTAAAAACAAAGGTAGTAGCAGTGACCACCATGTTTGCTTTTTTTCTGCAACAGTGTCACTCTGTTGATTCATGTTTAACTTGTCATCCACTACAACCCCTAAATCCCTTTCATTAGTACTCCTTCCTACACAATCACTTCCCATTCTGTAAGCATGAAACTGATTGTTCCTTCCTAAGTGGAGTACTTTGCATTGCCCTTATTACATTTCAGCATGTTTACCTCAGACCATTTCTCCAGTTTGTCCAGATCATTTTGAATTTTGACCCTATTCGCCAAAGTCCTTGCAACTCCTCCCAGCTTGGTGTCATCTGCAAACTTAATAATCATACTCTTTATGCCATCATCTAAATCATTGATGAAGATATTGAACAGAACCAGCCCCAAAACAGACTTCTGCAGAACCCCACTTATGCCCTTCCAACATGATTGTGAACCTTTAATAAACTACCCTCTGAAAATGGTTATCCAAGCAGTTATGCACCCACCTTATAACAACTTCAGTCAAAATGGCTTATTTCGAAATTGGGAGCATCTACACAGCACTTATTTGGAAATAGAAGAAGAGTGCTCTTCTTCTGACTTCCTCATACAGTGAGTTTACAGAAGTCAGAGTCAAACTCATTTTGAATTCATTTTGAAATAATGGGCTTGCTGTGTAGATGGGCAATATGTTATTTCAGAATAATGTCTGTTTTTCTGAAATAAGGCTGCCGTGTGGACATACCCAGATAAACACTGCAATAAGCGAGTCTAATGGGTAAAACAGCCCTTTGCAGAGGAGCAAGGCAAGGGTTATATGGTGCTTATGTCTCACTTTAAACTCTCAGATTAGGGCATGCGTGGGGTTAAAATAATGTAAGGACCTGTGTTCTGGTTCTCTGCACAGAGATGAATTTCACCCAGTAAAAGTCACATACTCTTGGAGAATAGTGATAAAAATGTAGCCATGTTAGTCTGGTGTAGCTGAAGCAAAAAACAGGACTAAGTAGCACTTTAAAGACTAACAAGATGGTGAAATTTCATGGGCAAGACCCACTTTCTCAGATCAAATAGTGGAAGAAAATTGGCACAACCATATATACCAAAGGATACAATCAAAGAAATGAACACATATGAAAAGTACAAATCAAGTTTCAGAATAGACGGGGGACGAAGGAGGAGTTTAAATGTCTATGGGCTAATGATATTAGAGGTGATAATTGGGGAAGCTATCTTTGTAATGGGTTAGATAATTAATGTCTTTGTTTAGACCAAAGTGAAAAGTGACAAATTTAAGTATGAATGACAGTTCGGAGGATTCTCTTTCAAGTCTGGTGTTAAAAGGTCTTTGAAGCAGGATGCAGGTAATCAAGTCTTTGAGACAATGCCCTTTCTGGTTGAAATGACAAGAAACTGTTTTTTCTTTGTGATCCTGTCTAATATCTGTTTTGTGGGCATTGATTCTTTGGCGAAGTGTCTGAGACTTTTGTCCAATGTACATAGCAGACGGACACTTTCGGCACATGATACTCTTGGAGAGTTTGGGAAAAACACCAAGGGATACCCGCAGGGAAACTCACACACAGGGGCTGTGTCTATATTGGCACCCCTTTCCGGAAAAGGGATGCTAATGTAGACTTCGGAATTGCAAATTCCGCGGGGGATTTAAATATCCCCTGTGGCATTTGCATTTACATGGCTGCCGCTTTTGAAAGTAGGAATAAGAGATCCTCCGGAAAAGGGCTTATTTTCCGGAGAATCACATCTAGACTGGCGCTTTTCTCCGGCTTATCCCCAAGCCGGAAAAAAAAGTGGCAGCCATGTAAATGCAAATGCCGCGGGGGATATTTAAATCCCCCGCGGAATTTACAATTCCGAAGTCTACATTAGCATCCCTTTTCCGGAAAGGGGTGCCAATGTAGACACAGCCAGGGTGTATAAGAGCAGCAGAATTCAAAGCCAGCATGAGAAATGGTCTCATTGACTGAAGAGCGTTTGAGTGTACACAGTGGTTTTCAAAATTGACTCCTTTGATAGTCCGATACAACAATCTACTGATTTAGGTGAAAACAAAGAATTAGTCCCTGAGGCAGCTCTGAGTTTGGATGAGTCAAATTTAGTGCAAGGAAAATGTGTTAAAGAGATTATTAATTTATTTGTTTTCTTTGGCAACTGTGAACTGTGCTCTTATCTGTACACTTCGTGGGACTGAGAATTAAGACAGGATGAAAGATTCCTAAATAAATTCTTTCTACAAATTGGGTTTCAAAGCCCATTGAAATTAGCTGAATTTTCCATTGACTTCAATGGGTTTTTCATCAGGCCCTTAGTGATTTATTTTCATCACTGCTTGAAAAAATAATAGTAGCTAGTTTTGTCATGTTGGGAGCCTTATTCCTTGATCAAATCTGCTGATGTTTGTGGTTAAAAAAAAAAAAAAGTCTAGAGAACCTCAATACATGTAACCATGGTTATAAAATCTCACCCTCTGTTGCAAATGTTCAAAACAAGGAAGTAGTCAGAGAAGAATTGTAGCATAACATGAGGGAAACCGAGGCAGCTCAGTAGATTTCCTGTCAAAGTCCATCTCTATGAACTTCTATAGAAGCCTAAGCCCTGAAATAGCAAGTAATAACCCCTGCCTGCTGATGAGCTATCTAGTCACTTCCTTTGTTCAAGTGACACCCTTCACCCCTTACTGAGATCACATTCATATTCATATTTCAGCAGCTGGTTCATCATAACTTAGCAAGAATGTCACTACAGCAGGTCTTTCTTGTTGCTTCGGTAGTTTTGTCTTGTAAGTTGCTTTTCTCACCCTATGCTTCCACATGCAGACATGTTATTGAGAAATAACCGGAGATCCTCTCTATTCATTAATTTCATATTAAATGAATTCAAAGCCTGAATGAAAAATAGTTTCATTGACTTAACTGGGTTTATTCAGTATACGTAGTGGTTTTCAAAATTCATTCCTTTCAGAATAGATTCTTATTGTATCAGACTGATTTAGTTGAAAACAAAGAGTCTCTGAGGCAGCTCTGAGTTTAGATGAATTATATTTAGTGCAAAAAAAAGGGGGGCTATTTAAGAGAGTTATTAATTTGTTTTCTTTCCTCTGTAGATGGAGAGGCCCAATCTATTGTACTGGTACAATCTCAAATATCCATCACAAAAGCAGAAGATAAAACTGCACAAATTCACTGTCATGTTTCTAGAATAACCTTTAGCAGTGCTTACATACATTGGTATCGACAGAGACGTGACGCAGCTCCGGAACGGATTCTCTATTTGTCATCAGGAAAGCCTGTCTTTGATCAAGAATCTGACCAGGGAAAATTTGAGGTAGAGAAGAAACACTCCCATTCGATCTGTATCCTGACAGTAAAGAAAACAACCAAGAGTGATGCGGCTACCTATTACTGCGTCGTTTGGGACCACACAGTGTTAGATAATCTTCACATTCTGCACAAAAACCTACTTGGTGATCTCAGCAACAGTCTTTCAAAACATATGAAACCACAGCTAGTTCCCTAACCATCTCTCTCACCGCAGGCAGAAACACCTTACTGGAACAAAGAAAAAAACAGAATTGCTGCTCTCACAGTTTTGCAAACAGTTATGTCTCTGCCCAACAGTAGAACCAAGTAGTTGCACATGACAGCTACATACTTAATCTAGTGCAGTGGTTTCCAACCTTTTCCAGATGGGGACCCATTTTGACAATTCAGGAAGATGGTGACCCAAGGCAATTCCAAAGCGGGGGTAAAATAGAGGAAACAGAGCCATCTGGTGAGACATTTGGTGACCCAGTTGAAATGTACTGGTGACCCATATTTGGGTCCCGACCCATAGGTTGGGAAACCCTGATCTAGAGCATATGAAGCTAGATCATTATTGTTACATCACATTTTAACATCATCGGAATAGAAATGGGAAAGAGATTTGAGCTATTTACTTTTTAACCTGTGAAAAAGTTTGTTAGGGTACGTCTATACAGCAACTGTCGTTATTTCCAAATAACTTAGTCCGCATCTACACAGCAGGCAGTTATTTGAAATAATGTTGAAATATTGTCAAGCTGGAGGACTTCTTTCTCTGACTACTGTAACCTTCATCGTACGAGGAGTAAGGCAAGTCAGAGGAAGAGTGTTCCATTTTGAAGTAGTGCTGTGTAGACTCTCCCTATTTCGAAATAAGCTACGTAACTGATGTAGCTCAATTTGTGCAGCTTATTTCGAGTTAAGCCCTGCTGTCCAGATGCACCCTTATAACTGAACTTCATGGTTTTGTTTTGACTAAGGAACTGTTTCGTTTTGAGTCTGTGATTTCAGTGTTAGCTGATAAAAGTTACACTTTCTTTGAATAGCTATTTCTATTTAGCCATATACATGAATGCACTTTACAAGCAAATACATGATCAAAGTCTCTGCCCTCAATTTCCTCTCCCCATCTATACTTCTCTGTCCATTCAAGACCATCATTTACATTCCTTTGCTGGAGTTCTAACAAGGAAGCAAGCCAGGCAGCATGTCTGGAGGCTGCGGTACTGTCACCCTGCTTCCTCCCATCTGTTCCCTACACCATGCTGGTGGCATCCCAAGAAGTGTGTCTGGGACTATGGAGAGTGCTGCTGGGCCACCCCAGTCCTGCAGGAGATTAGGTCGGGAGAGGAGGGTGGAAGAAGGGGAGACTCAACCTGCATTGCTCCAGACAGCATCTCCTCTACCAAGCCCCATGGCCAGTAGCTGCCTGGGATAATGCTACAGCCAGAAAGTAAAACCACTCCCACATGGCATTTGAGAGGGCATGTGGCTCTTCCTGCCTCCCCACACATATTGCCCCTACTCTTTTTTGTAGTTTTTTTTCCCCCAAATCCAATCTATCCTATCAAGATGGAGAAAACAGGTCTGCAAACAGTATTTGCATAGTTGAAATCTATCGGGGTGACAATTTGGGTATGTCTACACTGCAGAGTTTTTCACAAAAACAGTTGTTTTCGCAGGAAAACTACACTTACGGCCACACTGCAATTTGCATTCTTTCAACAGAAAGTCAAAAGAACTGAGGGGTTTTTCTGACAGTACTAAAACTGTTTCCAAGAGGAAGAAGCCTTTTTCCAAAAGAGCTCTTTTGGAAAAAGGTGCGTGTGAACGGGGAAGAGGGATTTTTTTTAAAGAAGAGGCCTCCAGGGAAAAGCACAGGTGCCCTGGTGGCCACTCCATCCATAGTAAAAGCAACTGAAATGTGAGATAGCATCTATATTGGACACTATCCTCTGAAAAAGCAGATTGCTTTTTCAATGCGCTTTTGCTGTGTGGGTGCTCTCTTTCAAAGAGAGTTTCTGGAAGATTTCTTCCAGAAAAGCTTCTACCAAAAGAAGCCAGCAGTCTGGACATAACCGTACTTAGGTAGGAAGCCTGCCTTAGTCCTGCTGCACTGTTGCCAGTGTCCGGGGGTCCCGAAGCCCTTTTAAAATGCTTGACAATTGCCCCTTTTCCCCGCTCCCCCTCTCCCAAATCCATGGGCCTCTATCTCTTTACGGCGCTCAGGAACAGGGGAATCATCTTGCACAGTATCCTCCTCAGGTACAGATGCTCATGCCAGTAGCTATAGACTCCAGTTACAGCTTGACCAAATATCCACTGAAATCTATCAACTTCAGTGTCTTTGGTCAAGACCACTAATCACCCAATGGCACGGGAAAGCAGCCTGGACACTTCTCGCCACTTTTCAATACTTCTCTGATGGAAACAGGTATAATTTTAGGCTGCTTTAATTTAATATAATTAATTAATTTACAGTTGTTTAATTAGCTCCTGAATCATAAAGACCTTATTGTTAACTACATAAAAACCAGAGAGTTCTGTTTTGAAGGGTCAGCCTATATTGATTCTCTGATGCCAGTTGAGCAGAAATACTTGGTAGGAAAGCAGGTTAGATGCTGCTTGAGCAGAGAGTGTATAATTTCATTTTAACATCAATGTTCAGGGAACGTCATGGAATGGAAGATCAAGCCCAGTGATTTTATAAGCTATGAGGAGTGACTAGAGCAAGGAGAATAAATGGAGTCAGATTCTGCAGACCAGCGGAAAAGTGTGTGATCACAGATCCTTGAAAGAAGGACAGATTTGGAAGCATGGCTTACTGAATAGAACTAAAAAGACATAACTAATAGAGCTACAGCATAGAAAATACATCATGGAGTCGATTAGCTCACATCAAAAGGGAACAAAGAGGTGTTTAAGGAAAAATAAGGTTATTCACGAATTAATTCAACAAAACATCTTATAGAGTAAAACTGGCCCTTTTTCTGAACTACAGCAAAACTGACTGCAAATGTCAAAGAGCAAGGCCATCCTATATCAGCAGAGGGCATTAGCAGACAGACAAATTAGCCACTTTACATGACTCAATTCATGTAACAGAGAGAAACAATGATCACAGTGATGAAGGAAGCAATATTCCGCTACTTAATATCTGGAGAACCCAGCAAGAGCCTGATCCTCGGACGTGATTTGTATCTTCTGAAGGGTACTGAGTGCACTACCAACAACAGAATGACCAGATGTCCTGATTTTTAAGCTATTTCTTATATAGGGTACTCTGTTACTCCCCTCCACCGCCCCAATATTCAACACCTACTATTTGGTGACCCAAGCCAGCAACCATACCTCAAAGGACAGAACCTCTCATGCTCAACAGGTAAAGAAATTAACCCCCAAAGCAATTAGTCTTCTCTAGCCCATCAATACAGCTCAGCCTCTGACATCCTCTTTGTATTAGGTACAGTAATAGGTAGGAACCCCAATCACAGTTCTGGTTCACATTGTTGCTTGGTTGTAGCATACCTCTGCAAAGATTGCATTCTCTCCCAGAAACACCTCAGTGCATCTGACGAAGTGGGTCTTTGCCTACGGAAGCTTATGGTCCCATAAATCTGTTAGTCTATAAGGTGCCACAGGACTTCTCATTGTTCTTGCAGATTTAGACTAAAACAGGAACCGCTCTGACACTAAACATCTCAGTGTTTTCTCTCCACTTACATGTGCAATTCCACTCGAGCATTTCACCACTATACTCTCCTTTCTCAAATCCCGCTCAAAACCAACTCCTGCTGCAATTCTTATAAGAAATGTGCCGGCAAACACGATGGTTGTTGAGGAGGGAAGAGGGAAATGGTATATTTGAATATTAAGCACTAAATGCTCTCCTGGTGCAAATGGTTAAAACTCCGGTAATAAAAAGAAAGTGAAGCAATGCCAGATGACTGAGAAATTGGCTTTAAATGTTGTATGTATTGTGTACATGCTAGTGTTTCCTTTTCCCTAGCCCTGCAACAGGCAGAGAGACTCCCAGCTCTGGGCAGACATACGGAGCCAGTGTGCTAATCATAGCATCGACTGCAGTGAAGATTCAGGCTAGACACTGAACTCGGACCAAATAGTGCTAGTTAGTGTGCCAGCTCAAGCCCCAGTTACCACTCCCAGCTGCAGTGTAGACATACAAAGATCTTCAGTCCAAAAGGGTGACAGTCACTCAATCTGTTGCTGAGTATAGCACTTAACACAAGGGGGACCCCATCTGGATAAAAGCCTCAGGGGCCCATTAAGAAAAAAAAAAAAAAAAAGCTATCCTTTATTATCCAAGTCTTCATGACACAATCTACACAGGCCTATAGAGAGCTGAAGCATTTGCTTCACGCCAGCTAGTGCTCTTTGATAAAAGTAACTTCAGATGAGCCTCAGCCATAAATATTCTACCTTACCTTAAATTATCATGTAGAGCAGCAAAATCTCATTGCATGTTAACTAAATGAGTCACTTCCTGTGCTAAAATGAATTTCTCCGTCCACCCCAGAAAAGTCGTCACATTTCTCATAGATGTAGATCCAAGCAAAACTCATAAAATGCTGCTGCTCCACATTGTTTTCCTGGCTTTGCTTTTGTCATGTCAGTTTCTTTTTTTTAAACTTTTCTACAGAGTGGCACATTTCTGAGTAACAACTCACCATTCTCTGGGTTCATGTTAATTTCATGATTTCCATTCTTGCTCTCTTTCCAGGTGGATGTGCACAAATACAATTGAAACAAGCTCAGCTGTCTGTTACCAGGTCAGAAGCTAGAACTGCCCGTATAGATTGTGAGGCTTCTGGCATTTCGAACTTCAAGTCTGCTGTTCTACACTGGTATCGACACAAACCCGGTAACGCTCCAGTGCGGATTCTGTACATCTCAACGGATAAACCTGTCCACGACATGGACACTGATAAGAAGAAATTTGATTGTATAAAGAAGTCTGATCAGCCTGTCTCTACTCTAATAATAAATGGACTAACCCGTGATGACAGAGCTACCTATTACTGTGCCTACTGGGATCGCACTGTGTTTGAAAGCCAAGACAGTCTGAACAAAAACCTCACTCTGTTCTGAGCCACAGACTTTTAAAGGTGTACAAAAATTACAGCTGCCTCCTGGGTTTAGCTGAGAGGCAAGGTTAAGAAGTAAATATTCCATCCTGTTTTCTCTCAGCTAGACGTTAGACTACCATATAGAATGGATGGTTTTACGTAAGAGAGTATAGACTTAAAAGCGTGTAGTAAAAGCAAACTTTCATATATATACTGTGCAGCATGTGACTGACTATGTCCTGCAGATAGTTATGGTACAAGTCAGCTATCTAGTTGTTCTTCATTTCTGGTTAATAATATTTGGAAAGTCATTCCTATCCAATCTGTCCTTGAATGTATTTTCATATGCTGGCTAGCATTTGTTGGGCCTCTTACCAATATTAGTTTTAACACTGTTACAGGCAGGGACAACCTTGTGTTAGTTTGCTGGAGATCCATGATTGGAAGAGGAAGCAAGTTTTCTAGACTGATGGCAGAAGATGAGTTGGTCAACTGAAGACATTTTGCCGATGGATCACTGAACAGCACATCAAATGAACGGAGAGAGCGCTAAGATAGAGGACTGGAAGTTTACCCTTCCAGTAATTTTACTCTGTCTTGATTTTCCCATGTATGGAAAATTCTTAAGCATTAGCAGCCAGGAGTGGGGGAAAAATTCTAACAAACATTACGACTGTTTTCAACTGGGTTGCAGGAACATGCCAACAATGGAACCGCCTGCACTTTCCAAATCCCCAAACATTTTGTCCATTCATCGCACAACCAGAATGCCATTGTCAACAAAAGACTTTTCCACATGGTACAGCCGCTGGGATTTATAATGCAATCTTCCTGCCATAGCTCTGTGATACTAGTATTAGAATGTGAAAATATGACCATCAGCTTCCTAAGCTTGATTCCTTCCCACCATCAGTGCAACAATTGCTAGAATAAATCAACAGTTGCGCATTTAATCTCCCCCCTCTCTTCCACCCGTGTTTTGAATGGCTTGGATCACACATTTGGAGGAAGGGGAACCAGGGACATGGCCTGGTTTCCACATACAACTGAAGCTAAAGTTTTCCACAACATATAAATATCCTCTGTAACATTAGCTTTATTGGTTGTTACCTAGAAATCCCTTCCACCTATCCTTCAATAGCCCCTTTAGTAAAAACAAAGGTAGTAGCCGTGACCACCATGTTTGCTTTTTTTCTGCAACAGTGTCACTCTGTGGATTCATGTTTAACATGTCATCCACTACAACCCCTAAATCTCTTTCATCAGTACTCCTTCCTACACAATCACTTCCCATTCTGTAAGCATGAAACTGATTGTTCCTTCCTAAGTGGAGCACTTTGCATTTGTCCTTATTACATTTCAGCCTTTTTACCTCAGACCATTTCTCCAGCGTTCTACCAGTATACTCTCCTTACTCAAATTCCCCTCAAAACCAACTCCTGCTGCAATTCTTATAAGTAATGTGCCGGCAAACACAATGGTTGTTGAGGAGGGCAGAAGGAAATGGTATATTTGAACACTAAGCACCAAATGCTCTTCTGGTGCAAATGGTGAAAACCCTAGTAATCAAAAGAATATGAAGCGGTGCCAGATGACAGAGAAATTGTCTTTAAATGTTGTATGTATAGTGTACATGCTAGTGTTTCCTTTTCTCCAGCCCTGCAAGAGGCAGAGAGACTCCCAGCTCTGGGCAGACATACTGAGTGTGCTAATCATAGCATCATGGATGTTACAACTGCAGTGAAGATTCAGGCTAGACACTGAACTCAGACCAAATAGTGCTAGTTAGTGTGCTAGCTCGAGCACCAGCTACCACTCCCAGCTGCAGTGTAGACATACAAAGATCTTCAGTCCAAAAGGGTGACAGTCACTCAATCTGTTGCTGAGTATAGACTCCAACTGGATAAAGGCCTCAGGGGCACATTAAGAAAAAAAAAAAAAAATCCTTTATTATCCAAGTCTTCATGACACAATCTACACAGGTCTAAAGAGAGCAGAAGCATTTGCTTCAGGCCAGCTAGTGCTCTCTGATAAAAGTAACTTCCAACGAGCCTCAGCCATAAGAATTCTACCTTACCTTAAATTAGCATATAGAGCAGCAAAACCTCATAGCATGTTAACTGAGTCACTTCCCGTGCTGAAATGAATTTCTCCATCCACCCCAGCAAAGAAGTCACATTTCTCATAGATGTAGATCCAAGCAAAACTCATAAAATGCTGCTGCTCCACATTGTTTTGCTGGCTTTGCTTTTGTCATGTAAGCTTCTTTTTTCTACCTTTTCTACAGAGTGGTACATTTCTGAGTAACAACTCACCATTCTCTGGGTTCATGTTAATTTCATGATTTCCATTTTTGCTCTCTTTCCAGGTGGATGTGCACAAATACAACTGGAACAAGCTCAGCTGTCTGTTACCAGGGCAGAAGCTAGAACTGCCCGTATAGACTGTAAGGCTTCTGGCATTTCGAACTTCAGGTCTGCTTTTCTACACTGGTATCGACACAGACCTGGTAACCCTCCAGAGCGGATTCTGTACATCTCAACCGGTAAACCTGTCTATGACAAGGAGACGGATAAGAGTATATTTGATTGTGATAAGAAGTCTGATGAGTCCATTTCTACCTTCATAATAAAAGAACTATCACGTAATGACAGAGCTACGTATTACTGTGCCTACTGGGATCGCACAGTGTTAGAAAGCCAGAGACAGTCTAAACAAAAACCTCACTCTGTTCTGAGCCACAGACTTTCAAAGGTGTACAAAAATTACAGCTGCCTCCTCGTTTTAGCTGAGAAGCAAGTTTAAGAAGTTTAAGAAAAGTCCATCCTGTTTTTTCTCAGCTAGATGTAAGACTATCAAATAGAATGGATGATTTTAAGTAGGAGAGTATAGCTTTAAAAGTGTGTAGTAAAAGCAAACTTTTATATATAGTGCAGCATGTGACTGACCATGTCCTGCATATAGTTATGGTACAAGTCATCTATCTAGTTCTGCTTCATTTCTGGTTAATAATATTTGGAAAGTCATTCCTATCCAATCTGTCCTTGAATGTACTTTCATATGCTGGCTAGCATTTGTTGGGCCTCTTACCAATATTAGTTTGAACACTATTACAGGCAGGGACAACTTTTTGTTAGTTTGCTGGAGATCCATGACTGGAAGAGGAAGCAAATTTTCTAGACTGATAGCAGAAGATGAGTTGGTCAACTGAAGACATTTTGCCCGTGGCTCACTGAACAGCACGTCAAATGAATGGAGAGAGCTAAGATACAGGACTGGAAGTTTCCCCTGCCAGTAATTTTACTCTGTCTTGATTTTCCCATGTATGGAAAATTCTTAAGCATTACCAAGGTTTTCAACTGGATTGCAGGAATATGTCAACAATGGAACAGCCTGCACATTCCAAATCCCCAAACATTTTGTCCATTCATGGCACAACCAGAATGCCATTGTCAACAAAAGACTTTTTCACATGGTACGGCTGCTGGGATTTATAAAGCAGTCTTCCTGCCATAGCTCTGTGATTCTGGTATTAGAATAACTATATTACTGTGACAGCTACCGAAGGAAAAAATGACCTTCAGCTTCCTAAGCTTGATTTCTTCCCACCATCAGTGCAACAGTTGCTAGAATAAATCAACAGATGCTCATTTAACAGCCCCCTCCCTCCGCGTTTTGAATGGTTTAGTTCACACATTTGGAGGAAGGGGAAGCAGGGATATGGCCTGGTTTCCACATGCAATTGAAGCTAAGGTCTCTCCACAACATATAAATATCCTCTGTAACATTAGTTTTATTGGTTGTAACCTAGAAATCTCTCCCACTTTTGTTTCAATTTCCCCTCTAGTAAAAACAAACATGGCAGCACTGACCACCACATCTCAGCTGCAGCTCAGGCTCCACTGGTGCTTCCTCTCCAGCACATTTCCTGGGTCTTTGTAGATCCCCACAATATGGGCTTGGGACATCCCCCCACCCCAGCCCCGCTGGCCAGAGAGCCTGTTCCAGGATCTAGTCCAGGCTAGGGCTCTGTTCTTGCTCCTCTACTCCCCTTACCATCAGAGAGCCCTGGGGGTGTTGTCCCATCTCCTGTGTACCAGTCTATAGCTCACATGGTCCTGGCTCAAGGTGCCGGTCATGCAGGAAGGGAGGAATTCATATTCAGCATGGTGATTAGCACCCAATTCATCTCCTTCCAGTAAGGGTAGGTAGATGGGGCACTGCTGGACTTTTTCTTGGCATCCCCTGCCTTGTGATAGGCAACTTTTTTTTTTAGTCACTCCCAATATTGGGTAGCCACCTGCTGGATCCCCTCCTCTGCCAACCCGAGGTACAGCTCCAGGACACATTGCCCTGCCCATATGTCCTGCCTGCCAGAACCTGTGTGGAGAGCTGTGACGGCGCTTTGGGGGTTGCCCATCTCCTGCACCCCCCGTAATGGCATGGACAGACTCCACCAGCCAGTAGAATAGAGGAGTTTATTGCTTCTTCATGATACAGCACAGCACAGATATAATCTGGTTACAGGGCAGGCCTAGGATGCCTCAGCTCCCCTTGAGATGGGGGAGCCTGGGCCCCTAAATCCCAGCCCATCACCTAGGCTGCTTCCTCCATGATACCAGCCAGAAACCTAACTCACTCACTTCCAGCCCTACCCCCAGCCAGAGCCCCACTCCCCTTCTTCCCATTGTTCCGCTCCTTGGGAGATAACTTGTCAGACAGATTTGAAGCCCCCTTGCATAATGACTCATTCCCTGCCCTGCTGGGCCGTGCTGCAGCCAGCAGCCAGTGGAGGTCACTCACACCCACTGCCCAGCATAGCAACCAGCAAGGTACCCCCTACTACGTCACAAGAGCACATATAGCAGGAGGGTCTAGAAGAGAGGAACTTTTGGGAGAGTGAAGGTGCTGGGGGTCAGGGCTGTAGCAGAGGTGCAACTTCTGGCTTGCAGGCAATGGGGGTAAAGGGAGGAGCTGGTTGCTCTTTTGCAGTAGGGAAGAACTAGGACCTCCCCCTCTGCACTGAACTGTCCCCTTCGTCTTGATTGCAGACAGTGGGTCATTAGCATTTTGCAG
Source organism: Pelodiscus sinensis (assembly GCF_049634645.1). NCBI lineage: Eukaryota > Metazoa > Chordata > Testudines > Trionychidae > Pelodiscus > Pelodiscus sinensis. The sequence goes on from NC_134712.1 coordinate 167,925,731, forward strand.
TGACAACCCCTCTGAAGAGCACTGACCTGTCCTCTTTTCCCCCCCATCTCCACTGCCCATGCCAATATCCACATTCCCTCCCCCACATTGCAGGCTGCACATGGTGCCTTCTTCAGCCAACCATCCCTCACCAGGGTAAAGCAACCTGTCCCCATGACTTGGGCTTACTCAGTAGTTTAGCTAACTGGTGCTCCCCTACCAAACACAGGGTTCCCCACACCATTCCAGACAAAATTGGGGTTCCCCACTGCACACCCTAACTCCCTGGCCACAAGGTAGCTAATCCACCCCTTCTAAAACACCTTGAACTAGTCATATGCCACAGCCCAGCCCTCTCCTCCTACCTGCCCATGAACCATTGGTCCTACCACCTGCCCATGAACCTGCTCCATCTTGTACCAAACTGGTCTCAGTGTTGCTCATCTCGACCCCCTGCCCCAGAGCCTCTAATTGGGGTAACAGGTTCAGTCACCTTTCTCTGTCTCCCCCGACCCTGTCTGCAGGAGAACCGAGCAGCCCCAGAGCAGAGCAGAACATGCTGAACCTGCCACCAGTGACAGGCCACACCACTAAGGGACTTCAGCCAGGCCCTCGCCCACACCAGTGTTTTTGTCCTAGGTCTGCAAGGGAAAGGATGCTGGGCACAAATGGACTGCCTTTATGGAGGACAGGTGGCTCCTGCCTTCAGGCCAGAGCACTCAAGGGCCAGGAACAGCAGAGGAGAAGAAAGATGCCCCCTGCTGGTACACAGAACTTACATGTATGTAATCATTAAAGTTAATATTTTCTTCAGGAAGGGTTAGTACTGGGCAGAGACAGGTCACAGGCAAAAAAAAGTTTGGGAACCCCAGTGTTACAACACCTGTGTGTGCACTGCTTCTTGTGTGGTACAAGTGGCTCAGAACCATGCTCAAATGGAGTTTCAGTTCAACTCCTTGAAAGATGTGAGGTCTCCATAGGTGTGGGCAGCCAGCCCTCAGCACCATTTTTAATGTACCACACAGGGCTCCAGTGGTGATTTAAAAGGTTGGGGCTCAGGCCTCTGAGGTAGTGACAGTGGTGACTGGAGGTCCAGGCCCTTTTAGATCACTGAGCTCTTGGGCAACCACTCCTTTTGTCTCTCCCACCCACCCACACACCTTCTGTCAGCAGTCCTAGGCCCTAACAGATTAACCCTGTAGTACATCAGTGCAAACTTTGGCTCCTTGTTCATGTGTGTGGCTAGAACCTCACTACTCTGTAGAGATACATCACTGTGTGAAAGAAGAGGTTAATAGGTTCAGAAGATTGACATGTATATGGAAGGAAATGGTTGTGGACTCCAAGTATGCCATTTGTTTTACAGGAACATAGAAGAGTGGGCAAAATTCTGCTCAAGATTACATAGTTTTATTGAGCATGTACTGTAATGAAGAGCAGAATCTGACCTAGAGGGCATCTACACAGCACACTAAAATCGAAATAAAATACACAATTGTGCTATGAAAATTATGTATCTTACCTCGAATCTATTTTGAAATAGTATATTTTGAAATTTGGCACGTCTACACAGTGCCAAATTTCAAAATAATGCTTTATCATCATCATAATGCTCTTATCCCTTATGGAACAAGGTTTACCAGGATGGCGAAATAGCACAGCTGTTATTTCTAAAAATATTTTGAAATAACAGGCAGCCGTGCAATGTAGACATGCCCTTTCCTTAAAAATACAGGATGTTACACTTTTGGATGTATAGTATAATCACCAGCTCATTCAAATTATGCAAAATTCCCACCTCAGTTCCATACAGACAATGCCAGTGACAGCAGTGGTCCTGCATCTCTGGAAATGCAAATCAGCATTTTGTCTGTGCATATTTCACAATATTATCTACTCTATCCTGGGTACAGTGCTTTTACAACACTACAATTACTAATTTCATACTTCATGTTCTTTCCTGGCATGAAAAATGTACCCCCAAAAAGTCACCCCATCCATATGCCTTTAAAAATCCCTAGAGCAAAAGTCATTGATGCAATGTAATGTCATAGAAAATTGTCAGCTACAGTTAGAGAAGCTACCTCTCTTTACATTAATTTCAGTACCAGCCTATTGAAACAAGATTCCTATGCGTTTTACCTCTTTATTGCCACAAGGGGGTAGCAGAAGCTTGGATTTGTATTTAGCTAACCTGATCTGTCACTTCAAGATGGAATTGGATATAATATTTACTGTCATTTAAAGTCATCTATGGAGATACACAGCAAAACTTGTGTTGCATGTTCAGTAATTGGCTACTGAGGCTTGCAGGCAAAATATAAAAGTACTCAGTGCAAAATATCACATGTTATAGCACACCATCTTGGGAAATGCACATGGCATATTTTTTAATATGCCATGAATCAAACCATACTGTCTCCCTTTAGCAATTCTGCAGTGAATAACTAGCACTAGCAACATACTGATGATTGGTTTAAATGAGGAACTGTCAGGGTAAAAGAACCATGCTATTTTTAACTGTTTCAAATCAATACCTCAAATCATCATTTCAAAATAACGAAATAAATGATTCTCACAGATGCTGAGGCTATGTCTACACTATCAGGTTTTTTCTGCAGAAGATATGCAAATGAGAGCACGATTTGCATATCTACCAATGCTTTTTGTGGAAAAGGTTTTGCCAATAAAAGCCGCATATAGACAGGGTCATTTGTTGAGAAAAAAAAAACACCACCACCTTTTTCGCAAGATCCCTTATTCCTCAAAAAGTGAGGCTTACAGGATCTTACAGTAAAGGGTTTTTTCCCCAAACAAATGGCCCACACAGGGCTTTTTTATTGGCAAAACCTCTTCCACAAGAAGACTTGGCGGAAGATATGCAAATGAGAGGGTGATTTGCATATCTTCTGCGGAAAAAAAATGGCAGTGTAGACATAGCCTCAGAGCTTCACACTACTGTGACAACGCAAGCAAGCCATAAACTCACATTAGGGTTTCAGTCTTGTTAGATCTCCCTTTTCTGTTTGTTTCTACTTGGATATGGACCACAAATTATTCAGTTTCACTTTTTTGGTTTTCATAGTCTGGCCCAAAGCTGCAATGTTGGTGTTTCAAGCACTGCTAGAGAATGTTTGCTCCCAAACAAAACTGTTCTCACTCTATGCAAATTATGGTCTGTAAAGCCTCTCTCCTCCCCATTTCCTAACCAGAGACTGCCCCCCAAATGTTGGCGCTCAGCCCAAGTGTGACAGTTTAAGCTCTACAAAATGTTTTCTGCAATCTAACTCCCCTACATAATGTACTCTTCATAAGTCCGCATTTAGCAACAGAGTTTATACACAGCGATAGGTGTCTGGCATTAGAACTGGGGAGAAAATGGAAAAGGAAGGAGAGAATTAGGAAAGGGTAGAAAATTACCCGAATGAGCAAGTCTCACCTCTATAATCCTAGTTCTTTTACTGAAACAATGGTGTTTGGGAGGTAAAAAGGGGAGTTACACCCACAAAGGTACAGCTTGGAGCTAACTTGAAGTCAGAGTCCAAAAGGCTGAAACTGCCAGGGACCAAAGGGAAGAGCTGCTAGGGGGACAAGAACAGGCAAAAACCACAAAGGCTCCAATTAAATGGGCCTGCCTCTCCTATAATGAACCCCCGGCAGCCTCGCAGGTCCAGGGCCAGTCCCCAGAGCTGTTTCCATATATTTTCCCCCAAAATAGGTAATTTCCAATAAACTCAATGAGGGCATCTTCACCAGTACTTCTCTGCTTGAGCTCTTGCCCATGGATTTCCGAAAGGAGGAGATGCTCCGGGCCAACAGTAGGTATGTCATCTGCAAATGCTAGCGTGGACTGTCAACAGATTGTATACCTGTAACAAACAGATCTAACCTACATCCAAGAGTCACTTTATGCTATATTTAGTCTTAGAAAAAAATAGACTTTTTTTCTAACACAGAAATGTTTATTTGTAAGCAATTTTATACAGTAGTGAGAAATTATGGGGATGGGGGCGTGTCAGACAATTGTTTAATGATAATCGATGTGCCGATTCAAAATGTTAAAGCTGTAGGGCTGTTGGAGTACAAATTTGCAAACATCACATGCTAAAATATATAAAGTAAATATCCTCAAATCAAACTAATAATTTTGCAAAGTACTGTTTTGTCTATTTGTAAATTTCAATCAGTCATTGACAGAAATGCTCTCTCATTGGTTTGTGCATGTGTGTGGCAAAATAAATAAATAAATAAATAAATAAATAAATCAACATTTACCTCCATTTACTGATCAAAATCTAATCCTTCCAAACGTATCTGTATTGCAGTTGTCTCAGAGGTGAAATGTAATGAGCCTTCTCATTAGAGAAAGAAAGCATAACACTACATCCCACTGAAACTCCAAGGGAAAGTATAGGGGAGCACAATGTAAAGACTCAAAATGGAATTTGACAGTAACAGTAGGACCCACATCTTCCAGGTATGAGGGTAGCTAACACAGACTGAAATTAACTGGAGTTAGGCAAAGAAATACTTTCAGCATTGGGCTCCTACTTCTACAAACAAGTCCATGGCATCTTTAATGACAGAAAGTTCTTGAGATCTTTGTCTTCCTTTTCTAATGAAATGTAAGAAGGAAGCGTATGCGCTAGTAGTGACCTTCCCAAGAAGGGATGCGTTTATGTTTTATTTCCAATGAGAGCACCTCCTGACTGCTGCATTTCAGAAATCTGGTGTTTAATTTTTCAGGGTCAGACATGGCTTGGTCCTTCTACTTTTACTTAAAGAGAATGATTCATGTATTTAAAGTTTCTGCATTTCAAATAATCAATATGTATGACTGTGTGGTTCTCACTTTTGGATGAGGAGAATCGAGGAGTCTGTTTTTCATTAGTGGTTCACACACTTGGCAGACACGTGTCCCTTCTCTTACTCAAATGAATTGGAAACTCTTTGGTGCAGCAAGACCAACATCCCTTCTGTTCGTGACTGGGCAACCTGTTCCCACCCTTCTCTTTCAGCATTTGATAATCACCACTCAAGCCTGAACAGCACCGACTTCTTGGGCTTTTATTTCTCCTTAGGAGGCACAACGTTGTCAGGAGACATGGTGGGGTTTCTGCAAATTGTCTTTACTTGCCTCTTGCCAGGTAAGTTGGTTGAACTCAGTTATGTTTATTGTAATTTATGTAACCGGTTGGTCTTGTATCCCCAGAGTTACCACAGTTTTATTGCAGGGCTCCCCTAGTGAAACCAATTCAGTGTGACTGGAGTCTCAGCACTCCTGAGTGTGGATGCAGCTTAACAGGTAATCCACAGCCAAGGGGCCCGATTCTCCACTGTGCTGCACCTTCTACAGTCATTGACACCTGTGCATGGGAGGGGAAAAAAAACTCCAAGATGAGAATTGTCCTCTCACTCACATCCCTGGAAGAAATTTGCCCACTTCACACTCACTAGAAGGTGAGAAGCAGCACCTGTGCCCCATACAGTCTAAGCAGCATTGACTGTGCATGGATCGATATAACTGCTCCATGGAGCTGAATTGTTTTAGCAGCTGTCTCCTCATTGCTCCTTACCCTCCTTTTGCCTTCCAGTGGTGCTGTGGGCCATTGACCTGGAACAGGAGCCAATCTCCATCACAAAGGAGCCACGAGCAGGCAACACAGCTGAATTCACCTGCAAAGTGTCTGGCGGATCCCGGTCAACCTATGTCCACTGGTACCGAGCCCAAGCTGGAAGGGCACCGCAGAGGCTGCTCTACCATTCTTTCTCGGAGGCTAAGCCCAATTGGGAGTCCGGCTTCTCCAGTGAGAAACTCACGGCCTATTTTCCAAGTGACAAAACCAGTAAACTGTTGGTGCACAAGCTGGAAGCGGCAGACAGCGGCCACTATTACTGTGCTGTATGGGATTTCACACAGTGCCACAAGCTTCCTGCCACCCTGCACAAAAGCAGTAACTCTCCCCCCTCCCCCCCACCACCACCACATCGGGGGTTGGGGCGGGGGAAGCTGGGTTCAGCTCTCAGGTTACTTGTGGGAGCCTCACCCTCAGCCCACTCTATATAGGGCAGACAGCTTCTTCTATTGGTAAGGTGTGTGTAGAACAGACTGGCTAGTGTCCTAGCTCCGCCCACCCATGCTGATGCTCCCTCATCCAGGGAAGTGGGAGGAGGCACTTACTGATCGGCACTAGACCAGCTTCCCCAGTATCTGCCTAGCAATGCCACCTTCACTCTGCCTCAAGACAGAACAAGCTTTTTTTTGTGATTGACTAATGGGTGACTAGATCATGCTGGGCGGGGGCGGGGGGGGGGGCGGCGACAGTAAGAGACAACAGGGTGGGGAGGATAAAAGACTGCAGAGGACTCCGGTTAGATGAATGGGGACAATGAGGGGTGGATAATCAGCTTAATTCACCTCCCTTGAGAGTTTTGAGCAATGAAGTGAAGCACAGCCCTAACAAGATGCAGGAGTTTCTGTTACTACATTGTTTAACCTCACTCAAATGGAGTAAAAAGGCCTGCATTCACTCTCCTATCATGTCACTACCCCTGGGGTCTGTAACAGTGCTAGCAAAATGAACATTGGGAGACAAAGGTACAGAAAGGTGCTGATTTAACCCCTCGGAATGCTGTTTTTCCTCTCTCTGCTGAGGGTTGCGCAACAGAAAGAAGTCTAATAGTGGCTCTTCCATCTCATGCTTTCTATCTTTCCTTCCAACAACCCACTCACAGGGCCATGGCATTACAAGGATACAGACAAGGCCTTAGAACCAGTTTTTCCCCAGTTTCCACCCAGTAATGAAGGGAGCACTAGTATACATGGGTTGCAGGAATTCTGTGGACATGGGAGCAGAATGGAAGGGGAGAAGAGAAAATTAGAGAACTAACTTTGCTACACACAGCTCAGTGGATTAAATGCAAGAGAAGCAGTATTTTAACAAGCTGTTAAAAAAATAAAAAAGACAGACATTTCCAAGAAGTGCTTTCCAGTTATCAAATCCCAAATGAGCAGGTTGCAGCACCTCCATTTTATGATGTTACATTGGTAAATCAAAGATCTTATTTTAGTCTCTATGCTGTTGCTATTTTTGATCTGGTCTTTTTAAGAGGTCAGCTGTTTGTATGTGGAAGGCATTCCCAAAATGTGCATCACCATGGTGTCTGACCACAGAAAAGTGAACTGACAGCACTAAGAGGACATTAAAGTGGGCATTTGTGACTGATAGCACTTGGGGAGGGGTGGGTACACTGTCCCTCTGTGCCCCCGCCAAATTTTTAACTACTAAATGGGGCACCCCCCTCATACCTCCCTCAGTAGGGTGATCAGACAGCAAGTGTGAAAAATTGAGGCAAGGGATAATAGGTACTAATATAAGACAAAGCAGCAAATACCAGGACTGTCCCTATAAAAACTAGATATCCTACCCCTGTCTCTCTGGAGGGAGGGGGTCCTTCCTGCACCCAGGATTCCCACAGGCACCAGTTACTCCTGAAAGTAGGTTCTAATTGTTGCATCTACCAGTGTCTCTAAAGCATTATTTGCTTATTTTTTTGTACATAGACCCAATGAATAGCCAAGTGCTTGCAGCAGTTTTTTTTCATTGCAACACGCAATCTAGCCCCATTTATCTAGCTAAATTTTTTAAATGCAAACATATGGATATTATATCTATTGGGAAGACACCCAAACTACTTGAGACCTGTTTGAGCAACTGTACATTCCTGTGATGAAAATACTTCCTCCTCTGAGAGATTAACAGCTTAAACAATCATGTCTATTTGATGCAATATGAAGAACAGACGGAGAGGGATGTAACTTTCTTGTTAGATGGTACATTCTTTGGGGCAGGAGCCACTTTTTTTGCATATCTGAACTGTACCTAAGACCCTGGGACCCTGGTTAGTGCCTTTGGCTTCTACTAGAATAGTAAAATTAGGGCCTAGAGATCCCAACAAAGAGAGGATGCGGCATTATTGGATTGTGATAGGTCTTTACAGATCATTGTTGCAAGCACTGTTATGTTTGCAATGAATCATGTACAAAGGGGGTCAAGTAAGATCTCTATGTACAGCTTAAGATTTTCTGCTTATACTTTATGTATACGTATAATTTTTTTTACTTGAAGATATGGACATTAACTGTGTGTCAGTATTTCAAATGTTAACTCCTCCAGTAACATCCACAGAATAGCTAGCCAGCATGTCTGAAACAGACTATTCAGCATGGTTGGCCCATCAAGAAACATTCAACCAACAATGAAGCATGGGAGCCACCCAACTACGCTGAATGCACTTTCCTGCAAACGTTCAGTCTAGGAGGTGGGTCATGGCATCCTCCTAGAAAGAACAGTCATGCATGGACATGCAACTTGTCCATGGGGCTCCCAACTCCATCTTGTTGCTGTACTTTTACACAGCAAAGAGAATGGGATTTCTCCCCTCCTCTGCACATGGCTGAGGATTTATAAAGGGCCCTGGAGAGTCCTCCATTTAGGCTCAAAGCCTGTTTCTCACCTCTGGAGGATCTTTGCTATGAACGGAAGCTTTGGAAAAGTTGTGGATCATCTTAACAGCAGATGTTCTTCGGCGACTTGATTTAAACGAGCAGTTTCTTCCATCTCTGCTGAAAGCCTGAACCAAGAACTTTGGGGTCAGAACCTTCTTATTTAGCGAGGCTGGTTTCCATAACCTCTCATCTGAATAAAGGAGTGGTACCCATGGTGTCACAAGAGAACTAGGTTGTCTGAGGGAATGACTTGTATGACTTCTTGTTAGCCAGTGTGGTGAACAGAAATGCTCTTTTTGTGACTTGGTGTGCCTGATAGTGGAGGACCCCCAGTCTTGGGCCATAAGTAGCCCTGTCTCTAAGCAATTCACCCTGAACTGACACACTCAGGAGTGCTCCCCAGAAACTACCATATTACACAGGGATCCCATTGTGCTAGATAATCTAGACCTCAGCGAGAGATGGTCTCTGTTTCAAAAGAGGTTCAGTCTAAATAGACAAGACATGAAAAAACAGTAAGTTTAGGTTAGATATTGGGAAAAACATCACTGTCAGAGTGGTTAAAGCACAGAATAAATTGCTCCAAAGGGGTTGTAGAATGTCTGTCTTTGGCTAGCCTACTCCTTATCTCCAAAGACCTGTCAGGGATGCTTTAGATGATGTGTGGTCCTGCCATGAGTGCAGAGGACTTGACTTAATGACTTCTATGATTAACATTTTATTTCGTCAAGCTACAAGAGGTCTTGAGAATAAAAATATGTTCACAGAGCACATTTCCCTCCACCCAACTCACAATACCACAAACATCCTTTTAACAAAACAGGATGTGTCGTTTTTCAGCTGCTTCATTGTCAAGACAGGAAACCAATACACGGCTGTTTAAAATACAAAAACAAAACAAAACACACATGTACACTCAGAAGAATCTTTTCCCCCTCACTTTAGTATGAAGACAATGGCTTTTGAGTTTCTGTTTACTGTAATGGGAGAGGAAGGTGCTCCATACTTCAAAGGATAGGCCCCTTCAGGTTTCATCCAGAGCCCACTGTAGACAGTGGAATAACTCACAGCCACTTCAAACCCACAACATCCACCACAGACACCCCACACTACATTTCCACTCACCCCTTTTTTATTGGAACTACTGAGCTTACTACTTCTGTAAATGGGCTCTCTTCAGACACCAAGAGAACAGCAGATGTTGATTCTCAAAGGGTAAGAATGAAGGGGAATATTGTACATTTTACAGCATTCATTATGGTGTTCCCATGCTATAACTATGTATTTCTATAGAAACAAAATGTAACAACAAAAATCAGAGAACCTTATGATAAAAATCTATAAGCATAATATAAGTGTGTATGAAAATAAGTGCCTAACAAATGAATTATTATAACGGAACAGTCTTTTTTCAATATAACTGAACCAGGGGAAGATGAGTGCTATCAGATTTTCCAAGGAGTCAATTTTGAGAACAACTATGTATGCTGAAAAAACTATTTGAGTCAACAATGAGAGTCAACTTACTCAAAGCCTTCTTTTCTCTTGTACATACCCACAAGGGTCAGAGCTAATTTAGCCTTTAATTAACAAGGCAGGAGTTCGACAATATTCATCACCACCAAAAATTCCACACATAAACCTTTAGACTCATTTACAAAGTCACATTCATCCACCTCCAACACAGCCCTCTGTGTGAGATTATTCCTGTTTTAACGTGACTGCCTGTATACAATCAGTGATTTTAAACCCTTGACATTAAGGCAAAACCAAGTGTCTCCAGGTGACCAACTTCAGGCTTCTAAATTACTTTAGGGATCTGGCCACAAGGTCTCTTTCCCTAGATAGGTCTGTTTAAAAGAAGAGTTAAAAATTGTACATTAATGGTTTAAAAAAAAAAAAAAAGGTACCCAACCTCCCTTCCACACGCACATACACACAAAACACCACACAAGGACAGTGCAGGTAACATTTCATCTACGTTCTTAATCGCTATACTTTTGAACTGTGGTAGATTTGTAACATTTGTCACTATGTTTGTGACTAGTGTACAAAATACTTCCAAAGCATTAGAGATTTTTAAAGTTCTGATAGAAAATAGTTTTGTTTTAGTTTTTAAAAAGAAAAATTCAGCCCTTTTCAGAGTGATAAGGTTCATATAGTGATTGCTTATTTTTAAACCCTCAAAATGGGAGTTAAGTGGGGTTAAAACAGTATAAGGACCTTGTTCTGATATTCTGCGCAGAGATAAATTTCATCCAGTAAAAGTCATATACTTTTGTGGGGAGGGACAACAGACACCAAGAGATAAACAAAGGCAAACTCAGACAGAGTGTATATAGCAATATAATCCAAAAACAGTACATGAAATAGTGTCATTGACAAACAGATTTATTCAGTGTACAAAGTTGTTTTCAAACTGGACGGCTTTGGTAATCTGATACAAGAATCTACTGATTTAGGTGACAAAGTTAGGGTTTGAGCAGCTCTGAGTTTGCATGATACAAGAGTCAAATTTTAGATGTTTAACATATTATTGATTTGCTTTCTTTGGCAACAGTTCTTTCATATCTATAAATTTGGTGAGACTCTGAATTAAGACAGGATGAAAAAATTCTGAATAAAGTCACCCTAAAAATTGGGGCTTATTTCAAAGCCCAATGAAATCAGCTGAAGTGTTTCCTCTAACTCCAATGGACTTTGCGTCAGAGCCTTTGTGATTTATTTTCCTCATTGGTTAAAAAGTGATACTAGTAAACTTTTTCATGCTGGGAGCATTATTCCCTGATCAAATCTTCTAATATTACGGTGGGGGGAGAGGGGGGAAAAAAGAGGAGTCCAGAAAACCTCAGTGCCTGTAACCATTATCTTAAAAGCACCAGACTCTTTCAAAAGGTCTAAATCAAGGGAACACTAAGGCTGTGTCTACATTGGCATGATTTTGCGCAAAAGCACCCACTTTTGCACAAAAACATGCTGCCTGTCTACACTGGCGGGAAGTTCTTCCGCAAGAACACTGACATTCTAATGTGTGAAATCAGTGCTTCTTGAGCAAGAACTATGATGCTCCCACTCAGGAAAAAGCCCTCTTGCACAACTGTTCTTGCGCAAGAGGCCAGTGTAGACAAACATGAATTTCTTGCGCAAGAAAGCCCGATGTCTAAAATGGCCATTGGAGCTTTCTTGTGCAAGAGAGCGTCTATATTGGCACGGGTGCTTTTGGGCAAAAGCAAGTCTCTTGCGTAAAAGCACATGCCAGTGTAGATGCTCTCTTGTGCAAATACTTTAAAGCAAGAGTTTTTGTGTTAAAAGTATTTACAGAAAGTCTTGCCAATGTAGACGTAGGACAAAAGTTGCAGCATAGCTTGAGAGAAACCAGGGAAACTTATTTGATGATCCTGCCTTAAAGTCCAGCCCCATGAACTTTTATGGAAGGTGAATATGAATCTATTTTACTTTGAAATAATTCATCTGCAGACAGACAAGCCATCATTCTATATTACTAATGAGTCACTTCCTCTGCTACTGTGATCCCCGCCCTTTTCAGAGATCACATTCATATTCCTTATTTTTCCAGCAGTAGGTTCATCATAACTTAGCGAGAATGTTACTACTGCAAGTTTTTCTTGTTGCTTCAGTAGTTTGGTCTTGTAAGTTGCTTTCCTCACCTTCGGTTTCTACATGCAGGCATGCTACTGAGAAATAACTGAACAGCCTCCCTGTTAATTCAATGCCATATTAAATAATGTCTGTTTCTTTTCTCTGTAGATGGAGAGGCCCAAGTCCTGGTACAATCTCAATTATCCCTCACCAGAGTAGAAGATAAAACTGCACGAATTGACTGTCGTGTTTCTGGCATAACCTTCAGCAGTGCTTACATACATTGGTATCGACAGAGACGTGATGAAGCTCCGGAACGAATTCTCTATTTGTCATCAGGAAAGCCTGTCTTTGACCAGGATTATGAGAAGGCAAAGTATGAAGCAGAAAAGCAGCTCTCAGAGTCTAACTGTGTCCTGACAGTAAATAAAATAACCAAGAATGATGCAGCTATCTATTACTGTGCCGTTTGGGACCACACAGTATTAGAAAAATCTTCACATTCTGTACAAAAACCTATTTGGTTTTCAAGAATAGTCTTTCAAAACATATGAAACCACAGATAGCTCCCTATCTCTCACCGTAAGCACAAATGCCTTATTGGAATCTGTAACAAGCAATTAAAAGCAACTCTTCTCACACATGTTTTGCAAGCAGAAAGAGCACAGCTGTCTTTGCAACAATAAGACTGCGTAGTTGCATTGGACAGCTACACAATCAGGGGAGCAAAACTTTCATTTGATCTCTGAATGACTTAAGTCTGATACAAATGCACATTTACCTGTTTGCCAAAGAGAGCAGAATATTTAGAGCTGACATTAAAACTGAATTATGTTAAGTTTGGATATTCCTTGACACAGAAAGGATAGGACAGTCAATCCGGAGCATTCCATCCAATATGCTATTCTAAGAAGAAGAAAATCTCCTGCTGACATAGTATGAGATTTCGCTACTCTGTCCTTATCTAGTCCACAAACTCATTTTAATACTGCCTATATATTCTAGTAGCCTTTGTTCAATTAGTTACATGCACTGGAAACTAAACTAGCAATGCTACAACATATTTTGACGTTAGCAGAGAAGAGATTAAAGCTATTTAACAACATAAGAATGGTCATTCTGGGTCAGACCAAAGGTCCATCTGGCCCAGTATCCTGTTTTCCGACAGTGGCCAATCCCAGATGCACCAAAGGGAATGAACAGAACAGACATAGTCATCCATCCTCTCTTGTCACCCATTTCCCGCTTCTGACAGAGGCTAGCGACACCATTCCTACCATTCTGGCTAACCTACATGAATTCAGCTAGTTCTTCTTTGAACTCTGTTAAAGTCCTGGTCTTCACAACATCCTCTGACAAGGAGTTCCACACGTTGACTGTGCACTGCATGAAGAAAAAGCTTCCTTTTGTTTCTTTTAAACCTATTACTATATCTATTAATTTCAGCTGGTGACCTCTGTACATTTGACCTGTGAAAGGTTTGTTAGCCCAGCAGATCCCTGCTCATAAAACCACAAAGTTCAGTTCTAAAGAACTGTTTCATATTTAATCTGCTATACCAGTTAGAAGAATATTTGCTCAAGGAGCAAATATTCTTCTAACTTTTATATTACATTTAATCTATCTAGCCATACATGTGAATGCAACTTACAGTCAAATATATGGTCAAAGTTCCTGCTGCACAGAACCAAGACACAAAACTGAAGTGAGTTGCTAGAGAACTATGGATTAATACTTGGAAAGATAATGAAAAAAGAAACGACTGTAGTGATGTGACATCCCCTTTTTAAAAAAAACAAAAAACAAAAAACACGTGGTTGCTTCTTTTCTGCTTCTGCCATACCGTTAAGCATTTAGACACTCTTACACACACACACACACACACACACACACACACACACACAGAGCAGAGGGTTGAATAAGGTTTTGAAAGCCCATTAAAGAGTGCATTTTAACAGACATTTGGAAGTGGGGAGAAAGCATGACATACTAGATTAGAGTATAATGGTAAATATATAGACTAATTGCGCTATAATGTAAAATGGTAAAAGCAACAGAGAGATGCTCTCATGAACTGGAGACAGTGTAGTGTGCATGCACACTACCCTTTAGTAGAGGATTCAACATTTACTCAACTATGTGGTATAGGCCCCATGCACCTAAAAGGATTCATATGTGGGGGAAACCCTTTCTTATTGTGTGTTTAACTGAAGAATTCACTGTCTGTTTACAAAGAAGCTATTGAAATACAGCACATTACTTGTCTTGGTGGACTTTTGTACACTAAGTAAGAGTTCAACCGTGATCTCCATTACTTCAAGTATAGGTCTCTGCTGTGAATCAGTCCTTGTTGCAAGACAATAAACCTAATATTGAAAAAAATAGCTTGTAAATTAATTGTGCAGATACCTACAGGCATGAACTGGCCCTCTCTCAGAGCTGGGTTAAAGTATCCGTGAGCAGGGCCACCCTACTTCAGTAGAGGGCATTAGCACGCAGATATATTAGCTCAGTTGTGAGTAGTGAAATGTAAAATGGCCATGCTATCATAATTAAGTAGGAAGAAACACAGAAGATTTGAAGACTGAAGAGTGCACTACAGCTCAGTTCTGCCACAGGCTCAGTGTCTCCATAAACATAGTGAACACCATCAACTTCCATTGGCATTTCTGGTATCTGATGCAGCAAGCAATAAGAGAATGACAAAGACAACTACAGTTTTGACTGCACTATCAGCAGTTGTTCTCCTCCCCATTCGTGCCCATCATCTGCCAATCCAATTCTCCAACAAATTCATTCAGGTTTTCTTCCATGCTGTCACACACACATAGAATAGCTCTTTGTCTCATATGGAGTCACATTATTTTTTCCTCTGTGAGGCTTCTATCCCAAGGATTAACAAGTCGGCTAACGCACAGTGACTGAGCTGTGGGGGTGAATGAGGAGAAAAATAAACACCAGGATAGTTGTGAACTAACAAAGACACATTCAAAAAATATATTTTGAAGTTTCCCTTTCCCACAAACTTGAAAGGTAGCTTTTCTATTCAGATTGGTAGCAGTGTTAGGCTGAGTCTACACAGCAGGGCTTAATGTGAAATAAGCTATGCAAATTGAGTTATGTCAATTACGTAGCTTATTTCAAAATAGCTTAGAGTTTCGGTGCTATCTACACAGCACTTATTTAGAAAGAAAACACTTCCTCGGACTTCCCTTACTCCTTGTATAATGAGGGTTACGGGAGTCAGAGTTAGAAGTCTTCCAACTTGACAGGACTTTGACGTTATTTAAATATAACTGTCTGCTGTAGAAACAGACTTAGTTATTTCAGAATAACGCTAGTTATTTACAAATAACATTGAAGTGTAGACATACCCTTAGGCAGAACTTTGCCTCCGTTTTCACCCTAGGGCCCAGAACCTTCTAAGTAGCTCCTGAGTACCTCCTGGTGCTACCGTAATGTAAATAACTAGCAGATTTACTCACCATTGCTCAGGTCTATAACCCTTTTTTGTTTTAAATAAAACGGAATACGTACATGCTTTTTAAAAATGACTATTTTTCAAAAACAGTACTCGTTAGAAAGTTATTTTAATTTTAGATTTTAGACTAACAACGCTTTTCCATTTTTTTTTTTAGTAAATTTTTAAATGGGAATTCCATCAAGTGTATTTCTTTCCCTTCATCTTATCATTTGCTTTGTTTTAACAAAAAAGAGCTATAGTCAATTTGGTTTCAATAACATTTTCTTCTAGTTTTCAAACCTTATTGTATTGATTTGACTGTGCCAAAAGAGAGCATGATCCCCATTTTCTCTCATTTCTGCAAGGTTTATTGAGAAGCAATCCTATTCTAGGGCCAGACTATTTTTTCTAGCTGCTTAGGTCCCCCAAAGCTGTGTGGCCACAGAACTGCCCATTGAGCCCAATGCAGGGACTCAGGGTTGCAGCAGGGAGAGATGCTTCTCCCCAAACCCTGAAGCTGTCAGGATGGCAGAGGAGCACCCCTCCCCTCTCTGCTAGCACCAAGCTACCACGGCCAGGGGAAGGGGCAACTCCTCATCCCCAGCAGAGAGTTCAGATAAACCAAAGGTGTAACCTCCTGCCAAGTCCCATCCAGACCTGAGTTCCCTCTCCCCTCCGCCCCCGACCTTCTGTACCTTCATCTCCAGTCTTACCCCCAGTCCAGAGCCTACTGCAACCCAACCCCCATCCCAGAGCCTGTACCTCCTTCTGTTCTCCAACTCCCAGGGCAGAGATCCTCCCCAAACCTGGAGCCCCTCTCCTGCACCTCAAACACCTCACCCTTAGCCCTCCCCCGAAGCCTGCACCCCAAGCCAGAGTCCCTGCACCCTTTGTCCAAGCCCCAAATCCCTCAACTGCAGCCTCAACCTGGAGTCCATACCTCCAGTAGGCGCTATCACATTCCTGTACCCTAACCCTGAGCTCCCTCCCACACTCAGAGTCCTTTAGTCCCACCCCATGAAGTGTTATGTCCACCAATATGAAAGTGATGTGTTGCAGGTTCATCCTATTTTATTGGCTCAGCCTCTTTCAACATTTATGTCAGTTCGGAGGAGTGCGCTTGCTTTGGTGATAGTCTCTTTTCTGTTTGCTTCTCATAAAACCAATCCCATTCCAGGCATATCCCATTTTCCTGGTATAACCAAACCCTGACTTTCCTTTCAGTTATGATAACAGGAAACTGTACTCTGAAATCGGTAGTCCTAGCTGTTACCATTAAGTAGTAGTTCTTGATCAAACAGACAAACCCTTTAAAATATATAACAACTGACCCTGAAACACAACCAAGGAATTTGTTTCATGCCAGGGTTAGGGTTGAAACTATCCCAAAGTAAGTCTACCTCACTGTTTCTCTATCAGTGGTACAAGTACCCTTGGGGTACTTGAAAGAAGTCTGAGGACTGGAGGGTGGGGTGAATATGTCAACAACTAAAATTTGCAGAAATCTGAATTTGTTTTAAGTTTTACAGCACTTTATTATTTTAGTAATTTGTACACCCAAAAATTTCATCACCCGCCAGCTACGATTAAGTTGTTTAAACAAACGTGTTTCAATGGTAGAAAAAAAATTGTGTGTTTCAATGGTAGAAAAAAATTGTGTGTATCTGAAAACTAAGTACTGGGGGGTACTTATTTTTTTAAATGGGTACTTTTTTTTTTAAATAAAAGTTGAGGAAAACTGGTTTATATAATTATATATTACCTCTTCTTCAGCCAGTGTGACTTAACTGCAGATTACCTAAATGAGTCACTTCCTCTCCTCACCCATACTTCTCTCTCCCCATTAAAGACCATCATTTACATTCCTTGGCTGGAGTTCTAACAAGAGCAGCAAGAATGTTGCTGTTAAAAGCTTTTGTTCTATCAATGGTTTTCTCTTGTAAGTGTATTACTGATAGGGCTCTCTGCATACCTTGGCACAGGACAGCCACAGCAACTGGAGAGTTTTCACATTATTTCAGGTTGATGTACATCTTTTTAATTTTTTTCTCCACAGATGGCTCCTCACAAGTGAAGCTGATCCAGCCTCAACAGTCCATGACCAGGGAAGAAAGTAAAACCATTCGAATTGACTGTCGTGTTTCTGTACGGAATTTTGACCAGGCTTATATCCACTGGTACAAACAGAGACCAGGTGCAGCTCCGGAGCGGATTCTATACATCTCAACACAGGCTGCTTTTGACAGAGCCTCAGACAAAGGGAAGTTTAATGCTGAAAAGAAGAAGATCGGCCAGCCTACCTGTACCCTGATCATAGACAAAACATCCTTCAGTGACACTGCTACATACTATTGTGCCTACTGGGATCACACAGTGTTAGAGAACAGTACGCCACCTGTACAAAAATCCACTCTGCTATTCAAGACACAGGTTTGCCAGTGTACGAGGACACTTTCATTGCTTTCATTACGTCTCAGCCTGGAGCTTGCTGCAGAAACTCTTTATTGTCTTTGGCAACTCGATAGATACAGCAATGGCTGACTTTGTATGTATTGTCCAAACACCCACTGAAAACAGATCAGTTCTAGCAGAACAGGAGCTCAGTTAGGGCACAAAGGGGGAGGCAGGTATCCAATCCCATTACAAATCTATGGGAGTTGTGTATTTTGCTGACTCTTGACTTTAAAAATATCTTCCCCTAGTGTATTAGGTGAAGCTACCAGTAATTCAATGGGTGGGTTAATATGGGCTGACTGGGCGGAGGTTTGACAGCAGCAGAGGAGCATAAGACTTGGGGTGAAAATTCTGGATCCAAAAAAGGAATCTCCCAGTCCAGACATCATTCATCCAATGAAACAGGGAGTAAAAAAACTAGTAGCACTGGACCTGGAGCGTAGGTACCATAATAGATCTCCCTCTAGCTACCTAGTAATGGGGAATCATCCTGCACAGTATTCTCCTCAGATACAGAAGTTCATGTTAGGGTCTATAGATTCCACTTAGGGCTTGACCAATACCCACCGAGGTACACAAGTGCCTTTCCATTGACTTCAGTGGCTTTGGATAAGACCACAAATCACATAATGGCATGGCAAACCAGCCTGGCCACTTAATGGTACATTTTGATATTACCCCAATGGAAAGAAGAGGTTTAAAACTGCTGTTTTATTACCCCTAAACTATAAAGAGGTTATTTTTAACATTATAAAAACCAGCAAACTCTGTTCAAGGGCCAGCCTATATTGAGTCTTATGGCAGGTGAGCAGAAATACTTTGTAGGAAAGCAGACTAGATGCTGCTTGAGCAGATATTGTATAATTTCAGTTTAAACATGAATGTTCAGGGAACATCACAATGGGAAATCAAGACCTGGCCCAGTGATTTTATAGTCTAAATGGAGTCAAGGTTCCGTCAGACCTAGTGGTTAAAAAGTGTGTGATCACAGATAGAAAGAAGGGCAGATTTGGGAGCATGGCTTATTGAATGAAACTAGAATGACAAACTAATAGAGCTACGGTATAAAAAAAAAAATGATAAAGGAGTAGATTGACTCTGACTGAAAGAGAACAAAGTAGTATTTAACAGGGGGGAAAAAAGGGTATTTGTAAATTAATTCAACAAAAATATCTTCGTGTAGAATTCACCCGCTCAGAACTAGAATAAAACTGACTGCAAATATTCTAGAGCAGGGCCATCCAAGATCAGCAGAGGGCATTAGCAGACAGATAAACGAGGCACTTCAGAAAACTCAATACATATACGTGGGAAACGATCTCACTAAATAATATTCCACTATTTAACCTCATAAAAACCCAGCAAGAGCCTGATCCTGGAAGGGGATTAATATCTTCTGAAGGGTTCTAAGTATTCTACTGGCAACAGGGTGACCAGATGTCCCAATTTATAGGGTCAATCTTGATAATCAGTCTTTACCTGCTATAATCCACTCTTACTCCCCACCACTGCCCCTATTTTTAGCATTTGCTATTTGGTCAGTAACTGGCAAAAGCACCTCTCATGCTGAGCAGATAAAGAAAATAACCCACAAGAAAATTATTCTTCTCTGTGCCATCAACAGAGCTCTCTCTCTCCCTTCTTCTTTGTATTAGTTACAATAATAGCTCAGAACCCCAATCCCAGATCTACTCCACAATACGCAAGTCACTCTGTGCAGAGGATGAAAAATGTTTGCATCAAAACTCAAACATCTTGGTTCTTTCTTCTACCACATATGCACAAACACCAAAGTGGACTATGGCTGGAGAGGGCAGGAGGATATAGCATATTTGAACATTAAGTAACAAATTCTCTACTGGGGCACATTCTTCTAGACTGAAGACCTTTGGGACTGTCATTCCATTTATTTCTATGGATAGCACCTAACAAATTGAAGCAAAATGCAGGACAATGTAGCACTTTAAAGACTAACAAGATGGTTTATTAGATGATGAGCTTTCAGCTACCCCAGACTAACACGGCTACATCTCTACCGCTACCTAACAAAATGGAGACTCCATCTAGACAAAGGCTCTGGTAACCACTGAAATAAATATTAAAAGACCAATCCTTCATTACACAGACTTCCATGCTCTGCTATCTTTAGAAGAGTATAGATTGTGAAAATTTGGTTCAGGTCAGATAGTGCGCTGACAAATGTAACTTCAGATGAGTTTCCCTTAAAGTAGCATATGGAAACAGCAAAACCTCATTGCTCAGTACCTAAATGAGTCATTTTCTGCCCCCAAATGAACCTCTCTGTCCACTCCAGCAAAGCAGTCACTTCTCTCAGACACAAGTTCAAGCAAAACTTGTATAATGCTGCTGTGCCTCATTGTTATGCTGGCTTTGGCTCTCTCATATGAGTTTCTTTGGTTTTCCCCCTTTTCTGCTCAATGGTACATTACTGAGTAACAACTCACTGTACTCTGGGTTCATGTTAATTTCATGATTTCTATTCTTACTCTTTTTAAATGCACATGCACAAATACATCCGGGGGGTTCGTTTAGACTACAGAGCTTTAACTCTGCTGCGTCCAAGGAACGCATCTTGGGGAAAAAAGAAAAAAAAAAAAAGCGCAGATGCATGTTTTCAGCATCCCTGTAAAGTTCATTCTACGACGAAGAAGGAATGTTCCAAAAGAGGCCTTTTTCCCCGACATTTGGCCCAGTATAGGGCCAATTGTCAGAAAAGCCTCTTTCAGAAGAAAAATGGAAAGAGATACCCATGTTGCAAAGCTTTTTCCGATAGAGCTTTATAGTCTACGCACAGCCTAAGACAAGCTCACTTGTCCATTACAAGGACAGAAACTAAAACTGCCTATATTGACCATGAAGCTTCTGACATTCAGGATTGCTGTTGTACACTGCAGAGTTATGAGGTCTGTATTGATACCAGAGAGGATTCTGTACATCACAGCTGAACAATCTGTACTGGACAAGTAATCTCTTAAGTAATTTAAGTATAAAAAGAAATATAACTGGCCCAACTCTACTCTAAGGCTGTGTCTACACTGGCAAGTTATTCCGGAAAAATCAGCTGCTTTTCCGGAAAAAACTTGCCAGCTGTCCACACTGGTCGCTTGAAATTCCGGAAAAGCACTGTCTATCTAATGTAAAGTCATCAGTGCTTTTCCGGAAAAAACTATGCTGCTCCTGTTCGGGGAAAAGTCTTTTTTCCGGAAAACTGTTCCGGAAGAGGGCCAGTGTAGACAGCACAGTAGTGTTTTCCGCAAAAAAAAAAAAAAAAAAAAAAAAAAAAAAAAAAAAAAGCCCCGATCGCGAAACGACGATTGGGGCTTTTTTGCGGAAAAGCGTGTCTAGATTGGCCACAGACGCTTTTCCGCAAAAAGTGCTTTTCCGGAAAAGCGACCTGCCAATCTAGACGCGCTTTTCCGAAATGCTTTTAACGGAACACTTTTCTGTTAAAAGCATTTCCGGAAAATCATGCCAGTGTAGATGTAGCCTAACAGTAAAGTCACTATCCCTTAATGGCAGAGCTACCTGTTATGTGCCTACCTGGATTTCAGAGAGTTAGAAAACCAGAGGGTATATCCACACTAGCCCCCCTAGTTTGAACTAGGGAAGCTAATGTAGGCCTTCGAAGTTGCAAATCAAGCCCGTGATTTAAATATCCCATGCTTGATTTGCATCTTCCTGGCTGGTTGCCATTTTTTTAAATTTACAAGTTCGGACTGGAATGAGGTTTAACAGGTAGTTCGAACTAGGGCTTTATTTTGAACTACCGGGTCCCTGCCACATGTAGACATGGGCAGTTAGTCCGGACTTGTAAATTTCAAAAATGGTGACCGGCCAGGAAGATGCAAATCAAGTGCGCGATATTTAAATCACAGGCTTGATTTGCAACTTCGAATGCCTACATTAGCCTCCCTAGTTCGAACTAGGGGACTTGTATAGACATACCCAGAGATAATATGTACAAAAACTTCATTCTGAATATTAAACCATATTTCCTCAAATGAGCAAATCTTCAGTTACCTCCCTATTTTTGCCATTCAGCTCTAGAAACTTCTCACTAGCTTATATTAAAACCTAAACCGTTTATTGTGAAGTAGTTACTGTCACCGCACATATAACATTCTTGGTTCCAACACAACCCAACACTACCCCAGTTCTTGTGACGCAGCAGCTGCAAGGGTGGAGAGGGACTGGGAGCCAGATCCAAGACAATACCTGTGAAGTGAGCTCATTAAGAGGACTGGACATACAGAAGGCCTTGGGAGTCCAGCAGCAAGTGCCTGCCCTTGGAAGAACTCTTTGAAGCAGCATTAAGTGAGGTGATGACAAATTGGGTGCATGAGAGGGATAAATAGGAGGCATCTTGTAGAGGGACACCAGGTTTTTCTTCTGTCAATATCGATCAGGATCAGCAGAAGCCCAGCTCTACCCCCCCCCCCCCACCCCCATCTAACTTATCTGGCCAGGGTAGTTAGGGGGAGCAACTATTGGTAACAAGATGGAATGTGTTTGTGTGTGTATAGGAGAGAGAGTGCATGAGTGAAATGTATCATATGCATATGAGAAAGTGTTGATTGATCTATGTATGTTTAATAAATGTGGCGTATTGCCTTATCCCCCTGAAAAAGATCCCAGGTGCTTCTTTTAAGCACAACAATATGGGCAACAGTAAAGTTCACTGACCTCTCTGAAACCTGTCACATGGAACTGACATACCTACACCCAACAGGACTATTCTTGGCTCCTTCTTAAGCAAGTCACTTCCTCTCCACAAAGGCACTTGGTTCTCCATCTGAGATCCTAAATTACAGCCTTCTATTTCTGATGTGCAGGCTCAACTGAAGTTAGTGAGAATGTTACTGCTGCAGATTCTTATTGTGGCTTCAAGCTGGTCATGTAAGTCAAGGGTTTTCACTCTGGTTTTTACTAAATGTGTCAGTTACTCAGCAACAACCAAAGAGGCTCCAGATTCATGCTTATCGTATTTTTCCCTTCCTTTCCTTGTAGATGGAGCTGCACAAGAACAACTGACACAAACTCAGATATCCATCACAAAGATACCAAAGAAAACCGTAAAAATGGACTATAAAATTTTTGGCATTGATGTTGGCGGTGCCTATATACACTGGTACGGACAGAGACCTGGAGAAGCTCCAGAGTGGCTGTTGTATTTATAAGACACAAAACGATCAATCCAGTTTTGACAAGGACAAGTTTAGCATTGACAAGACATCATGAAAACCCATCTGTACCCTAACAGTTAAATACAAATTAAGCAAGTGAAACTGGATATTATATGGATCAGTGTGTGAGACTCTTAATATGAATGAATTGTAAATGGTGCTCATTCATCTCATGTAATTTAGGTACTTAAAAGGGTATTACAAGGAGGAGGGAGAAAAATTGTTCTCCTTGACCTCTGAGGATAGAACAAGAAGCAATGGGCTTAAATTGCAGCAAGGAAGGTTTAGACTGGACATTAGGAGAAGCTTCCTAACTATCAGGGTGGCTCAACACTGGAATAAATTGCCTAAGGAGATTGCAGAGTCTCTAACACTGGAGATATTTAAGAGCACATTAAATAGACATCTATCAGGGATCTAGATGATCTAGATCACTGGTTCCCAAACTTTTTGGCATCATGCCCCCTTTTTGATTTTTGAGAAACCCTCATACATACACACACACACACACGCTCCTCCCCCCCAAAATAGCAGCAAAACTTAGTGTGGGATTGACAGGGTGTGTGGGGCTGGGTTGCCTCACGCCTCCCCTGGAATTTCTTCATGCCCCCCCAGGTGGGCACACCCCCCAGTTTGGGAACTCATGATCTAGATGCCCATGGAAGGGCAGGAGACTGGGCTTGATGACTGCTTGAGGTCCCTCCCAGTTCTAATATTCTATTAGAGCCATCAACATGCATGTCACAGTCTTCAGAACATCCAATATACATTCATATCCATTCAAGTTCTTGGTATAGATGTTAAGGAAACCATTTAGTCCACAACCATGGGTTAGCAATGCAGCCAGGGCTGGGGGAGGCAGGCCCCAGCTCCACCTACAACCCCACCACAGAGAGGGGAGGAGGCGAGACAGCACGCTGAGTGCACCCCTCCATGGGGAAGGGAAACGTGACTGCACATGGCTGCAGCCTGCCTGGCCCCCAAAGCACCAGGGAAGGGGCCACATGGTTGTCACTTTCTGGTCTCCAGAGCAACAGGAGGGCCGGTGTGGGGGGCAGCAACACCACCCCTAGAATGCCTACAGCATTCTGGGGGCAGAGTGTGTGTAGGGCCATGTCTGGCAGTTTGGGAAGGCAAAGCCTTCCCCACCTAGGCTACCGGCTGCCCATGTCCACAACTACACACGAACTTGGGACATTTCCAGAAATATAGCCCTTACATCGATCTTTCCAAAGAATTCATTAACATGTAGTTAAGGTTCATGAAATCCTAGAAATGGAAAAGTTCTATTACAGCATCTAGTCCTCCTTCCTGTCAATGCAGATCTAGTCTTTACAAAATATCATTTCTAATGTTGTCTCTGCTCATTTAAAAGGTCTCCCAAATAGCGCTCCCATCATCTCCTTTGTGAGATGATTGCATGGCCCGATTGAGATCAGGGTCAGAGTATCAAGAAGACTCCCTAAGTTTTCTAGATCCTCTCTGTCCTCACTGCAACTCAACCCAGTTTTAAACCACATGCAAGGTTTGTAAACATATCCTTCACAGCAATAAAGAAAGTGTTTGGGGTTTCTTTTTTTCCCTTCACTAAAGACGGATTAAAAAAAAAAACTTTGAAACCTCTGGGTGAAAGGTGATCTATCCTGCAAGACACCGAGCAGTTTCAAAAAGGTGTGAGTGTGTGTGTGCGCGGGGGGGTGCTCCCATTATCTATAGACATTACTGAGAGGTGAAAGACCACAGTACTTCAGGGGTTTAGTGCTTTACGGGATAAGCGCTGTATGAACAAAGAATTCAGTTTATTTCTTAGTAGTTCTCAGACTTACATACAGAATGCAATCAAGTCCTAATAAGATTGCATACGTGAGTTATTTCACTGTTTTCCTTTTAGTCTCTTGATTATTACACTGGCAATTGCATCATGTGTATTTTAAGAAGTAATGGCCCAGTTCTCCCACTGTGAAGATGAGTGCTATCAGACTTTCCAAGGAGTCAATTTTGAGAACAACTATGTATGCTGAAAAAACTATTTGAGTCAATAATGAGAATCGACTTACTCAAAACCTTCTTTTCTCTTGTACATCCCCACAAGGGTCAGAGCTAATTTAGCCTTTAATTAACAAGTCAGGAGTTGGACAATATTCATCACCACCAAGAATTGCACGCATAAGCCTTTAGACTCATTTACATAGTTGCACTCATCCACCACCAGCACAGCCCTCTGTGAGAGATTATTCTGGTTTTAAAATGGCTGCCTGTATACAGGCAATGATTTTAAACCCTGGACATGAAGGTGAAATCAAGTTTCTCCAGGTGACCAAGTTCAGGCTCCTAAATTCCTTTAGGGACCTGGCCACAAGGTCTCTTCCCCTAGATAGGTCTGTTCAAAAGAAAAGTTAAAAATTGTACATTAATGGTTTAAAAAAAAAAAAAGTACCCACCCTCCCTACCACACACGCATGAACACAGGCACACACGGACAGTGCAGGTAACACTTCCTCTACATTCTTAATCCCTATGCTTTTGAACTGTGGTAGATTTGTAACATTTGTCACTATGTTTGTGACTAAGGTACAAAATACTTCCAAAGCGTTAGAGATTTTTACAGTTCTGATTATAAAAGAAAACTTTTCTAGTTTTAAAAAAGTTAAATTCGGCCCTTTTCAGAGGGATAAGGTTCATATAGTGATTGCTCATTTAAAACGCTCAAAATGGGGGTTAAGTGGGGTTAAAACAGTATAAGGACCTTGTTCTGATATTCTGGGCAGAGATAAATTTAATCCAGTAAAAAAGTCATATACTTTTATGGGGCGGAGGAAGACAACAGACTCCAAGAGATAAACAAAGGGAAACTCAGACAGAGTGTATATAGCAATATAATCCAAAAACAGTATATGAAAGAGTGTCATTGAGAAACAGATTTATTCAGTGTACAAAGTTGTTTTCAAACTGGACGGCTTTGGTAATCTGATACAAGAATCTACTGATTTAGGTGAAAAAGTTAGGGTCTGAGCAGCTCTGAGTTTGCATGATACAAGAGTCAAATTTTAGATGTTTAACATATTATTGATTTGCTTTCTTTGGCAACAGTTCTTTCATATCTATAAATTTGGTGAGACTCTGAATTAAGACATGAGGAAAAAATTCTGCATAAATTCTCCCTAAAAATTGAGGCTTATTTTGAAGCCCACTGAAAATCAACTGAAGTGCGTCCTGTAACTCCAATGGACTTTGCATCAGATCATTTGTGATTTATTTTTTTCATTGCTTAAAAAGCGATACCACTTAGCTTTTTCATGCTGGGAACATTATTCCCTGATCAAATCTACTAATATTTAGGAGACGAAGAAAAAAAAAAAAAAAAAAAAAAAAGGAGGAGGAGTCCAGAAAACCTCGGTGCCTGTAACCATGATCTTAAAAGCATCACACTCTTTCAAGAGGTCTAATCAAGGGAACACTGAGAAAAATTGTAGCATAGCATGAGAGAAACCAGGGCAATGTATTTGCTGACCCTACCTTAAAAGTTTGCTACTGTGATCCCCGTCCTTTTCGGAGATCACATTAATATTCCTTTGTTTTTCAGCAGTAGGTTCATCATAACTTAGTGAGAATGTTACTACTGCAAGTTTTTTTTGTTGCTTCAGTAGTTTGGTCTTGTAAGTTCCTTTCCTCACCTTAGGTTTCTACATGCAGGCATGCTACTGAGAAATAACTAGAGAGCCTCCCTGTTAATTCAATGTCATATTAAATAATGTCTGTTTCCTTTCTCTGTAGATGGAGAGGCCCAAGTACTGGTACAATCTCAACTATCCCTCACCAGGGTAGAAGATAAAACTGCACGAATTGACTGTCGTGTTTCTGGCATAACCTTCAGCAGTGCTTACATACATTGGTATCGACAGAAACGTGATGCAGCTCCAGAACGGATTCTCTATTTATCATCAGGAAAGCCTGTCTTTGACCAGGATTATGAGAAGGCAAAGTATGAAGCAGAAAAGCAGCTCTCAGAGTCAAACTGTGTCCTAACAGTAAAGAAAATAACCAAGAGTGATGCAGCTATCTATTACTGTGCCGTTTGGGACCACACAGTATTAGAAAAATCTTCACATTCTGTACAAAAACCTATTTGGTGTTCTCAAGAATAGTCTTTCAAAACATATGAAACCACAGATAGCTCCCTATCTCTCACCATATGCACAAACGCCTTACTGGAATCTGCAACAAGCAATTAAAAACAACTCTTGCTCACACAAGTTTTGCAAACGGAAAGAGCCCAGCTGTCTGCAACAAGACTGAGTAGTTGCATTGGACAGCTACACAGTCAGGAGAGCAAAATTTTCATTTGGTCTTTGAATGACTCAAGTCTGATACAAATGCACATTTACCTGTTTGCCGAAGAGAGAAGAATATTTAGAGCTGACATTAAAACTGAATTATGTTAAGTTTGGATATTCCTTGACACAGAAAGGATAGGAAAGTCAATCTGGAGCATTCCATCCAATATGCTATTCTAAGAAGAAGAAAATCTCCTGCTGACTAATAGTATGAGAATTTGCTACTCTGTCCTTATCTAGTCCACAAAATCATTTTAATATTGCCTATATATTCTAGTAGCCTTATGTTCAATTAGTTACATGCACAGGAAACTAAACTAGCAATGCTACAACGTATTTTGACATTAGTAGAGAAGAGATTAAAGCTATTTAACAACATAAGAATGGTCATACTGGGTCAGACCAAAGGTCCATCTGAACCAGTATCCTGTTTTCCGACAGTAGCCAATCCCAGATGCACCAAAGGGAATGAACAGAACAGACAATAAAGTCATCCATCCTCTCTTGTCACCCATTTCCCGCTTCTGACAGGCTAGGGACACCATTCCTACCATTCTGGCTAACCTACATGAATTCAGTTAGTTCTCTTTTGAACTCTGTTAAAGTCCTGGTCTTCGCAACATCCTCTGACAAGGAGTTCCACATGTTGACTGTGCACTGCATGAAGAAAAAGCTTCCTTTTGTTTCTTTTAAACCTATCACTGTATCTATTAATTTCAGTTGGTGACCTCTGTACATTTGACCTGTGAAAGGTCTGTTAGCCCAGCAGATCCCTGCTCATAAAACCACAAAGTTCAGTTCTAAAGAACTGTTTCATATTTAATCTGCAATACTAATTAGATGACATGAAATATTAATTTTATTGTATAGAATATAGTATACTATAGGTTGGTGGGGCATGTCAACAACTAAAATTTGCAGAAAACTGCATTTGTTTTAAGTTTTACAGCACTTTATTTTTGTACTTTTTACTCCCAAAAATTTCATCACCCGCCCAGCTACGATTAAGTTGTTTAAACAAATGTGTTTCAATGGCAGAACAAAAATTGTGTGTGTGTATAGGTAGGTACTGGGGGTACTTTTTTTGTTTTGTTTTAAGGGTACTTTCTCAATTTTTTATATATATATATATAAACAAACACTGGTCTACATCATTTTACAATACCTCTTCTTCAGCCAGTGTGACTTAATTGCAGGTTACCTAAATGAGTCACTTCCTTTCCCCACCCATACTTCTCTCTCCCCATTAAAGGCCATCATTTACATTCCTTGGCTAGAGTTCTAACAAGAGCAGCAAGAATGTTGCTGTTAAAGGCTTTTCTTCTAGCCATGGTTTGCTCTTGTAAGTTTTTTACGCAACTTCACATACATTGGCACAGGACAGCTGCAGCAACTGGAGAGTCTTCACATTATTTCAGGTTGATGTAGATCTTTTTAATTTGTTTCTCCACAGGTGGCTTCTCACAAGTTAATCTGACCCAGCCTCAACTGTCCATCACCAGGGAAGAAAGTAAAACCATACGAATTGACTGCCGTGTTACTGTCCCAGAAGATTTTGGCCAGGCTTATATCCACTGGTACAGACAGAGATCGGGTGCAGCTCCGGAGCGGATTCTGTACATCTCAACGCAGACTGTCTTTGACAGAGACTCAGACAAGGGAAAGTTTAATGCTGAAAAGAAGAAGATCGGCCAGCCTACCTGTACCCTGATCATATACAAAACATCCCTCAATGACACTGCTACATATTATTGTGCCTACTGGGATCGCACAGTGTTACAGAACAGTACGCCACCTGTACAAAAACCCACTCTGCCATTCAAACCACAGGTTTTCCAGTGTATGAGGCACTTTCATTGCTCTCCCATCATGTCTTAGCCTGGAGCCAGCTGCAGAAAATCTTCATTGTCTTTGGCAACTGGATAGGAACAGCAATGGCTGATTTTGTGTGTATTTTCCAAACACTCGCTAAAGACAGATCAGTTCTAGCAGAACAGGAGCTCAGTTAGGACACAAAGGGGGAGGCAGGTATCCAATCCCATTACAAATCTATGGGAGTTGTGTATTTTGCTTCCCCTTGACCTTTAAAAATATCTTCCCCTAGAGTGTTAGGTGAAGCTACCAGTCAGTAATTCAATGGGTGGGTTAATATGGGCTGACTGGGTAGAGGTTTGACATCAGCAGAGGAGCATAAGACTTGGAGATTCCTTTTTTGGATCCAGAATTTTCACCCCAAGTCCAGACATTCATCCAACAAAACAGGGAGTAAGAAACTAGTAGCACTGGACCTGGAGTGTAGGTACCATGATATATCTTCCCCTCTAGCTACCTAGTAACGGGGAATCATCCTGCACAGTATTCTCCTCAGATACAGAAGTTCATGTTAGGGTCTATAGATTCCACTTAGGGCTTGACCAATACCCACCGAGGTACACGAGTGCCTTTCCATTGACTTCAGTGGCTTTGGATAAGACCATGAATCTTCTAATGGCATGGCAAACCAGCCTAGCAACTTAATGCCACTTTTTGATGTTACCCCAATGGAAAGAGAAGAGGTGTAAAACTGCTGTTTTATTAGCCCCTGAACAACAATAACCTCTTTGTAAATGTTATAAAAACCAGCGAGTTCTGTTCTGAAGGGCCAGCCTATATTGAGTCTCTGATGCCAGCTGAGCAGAAATACTTAGTAGGAAAGCAGACTAGATGCCCCTTGAGCAGACAGGGTATGTCTACATTGATGGAGGCATATAGATGAATTTACTAGACATAGGAAAATGAAGCGGGGCAGTCTGGACGTGCCACAGTTGACAAGGGAAGCCTGTGTCGACCGCTCCGGTATAACTCGTGAAATGAGGTTTACCAGAACGGTTGACAAAGGCTTCCCTTGTCGACGGCAGCACATCCAGACTGCCCCACTGTACCGCCAAACAGCTCATCAGCACAGTGTGGTGGCCATTTTGATGTAAATGAAGCAGCGATTATTTAAATCGCCGCTTCATTTTGCTATGTCTAGTAAACTCATCTACATGGCTCCGTTAACGGAGCCATGTAGTCTAGGCATACCCATATTATATAATTCCAATTTTAACATGAATGTTCAAGGAACATCACCACGGGAGATCAAAACCTGGCCCAGTGATTTTATAATCTAAATGGAGTCAGGTTCCATCAGACCAGGTGGTAAAAAGCACATAATCACAGATCGAAAGAAGGGAAGATTTGGGAGTATGGCTTATTGAATGAAACTAGAATGACAAACTAATAGAGCTACAGTATTAAAAAAAAGATAAAGGAGTAGATTGACTCTCATTGAAAGAGAAAGTAGTATTTAACAAGGGGGAAAAAGGTTATTTGCAAATTAACTGAACAAAAACATCTTCATGTAGAATTCACCCTTTCAGAACTAGAATAAAACTGACTGCAAATATTCTAGAGCAGAGCCATCCAAGATCAGCAGAGGGCATTACAGACAGATAAATGAGGCACTTCACAAAACTCAATACACATGCGTGAGAAATGATCTCACTAAAGCAAAAGTGATATTCCACTATTTAACCTCATAAAAACCCAGCAAGAGCCTGATCCTGGAAGGGGATTAATATCTTCTGAAGGGTTCTAAGTATTCTGCTGGCAACAGGGTGACCAGATGTCCCCATTTATAGGGTCTATCTTGATAATCAGCCTTTACCTGCTATAGTCCACTCTTACTCCCCACCACTGCCCAATTTATAGCACTTGCTATTTGGTCACTAATTGGCAAAAGCACCTCTCATGCTGAACAGATCAAGAAAATAATCCACAAGAAAATTACTCTTCCCTGTGCCATCAACAGAGCTCTGCATATCCCTTATTCTTTGTGTTAATTACGATAATAGCTCAGAACCCCAATCCCAGATCTACTCCACAATACACAAGTCACTGCGCAAAGGATGAAAAATGTTTGCATCAAAACTCAAACATCTTGGTTCTTTCTTCTACCACATATGCACAAACATCAAAGTGGACTGTGGCTGGAGAGGGCAGGAGGATATAGCATATTTGAACATTAAGTAACAAATTCTCTACTGGGGCACATTCTTCTAGACTGAAGATCTTTGAGACGGTCATTCCATTTATTTCTATGGATAGCATGTAACAAAATGGAGACTCCATCCAGACAAAGGGCTCTGGGAACCACTGAAATAAATATTAAAAGACCAACCCTTCATTACGCAGACTTCCATGCTCTGCTACCTTTAGAAGAGTATAGATTGTGAAAATTTGGTTCAGGCCAGATAGTGCTCTGACAAATGTAACTTCAGATCAGTTTCCCTTAATTAAATTAGCATATGGAAACAGCAAAACCTTACTGCTCATTACCTAAATGAGTCATTTCCTGTCCCCAAATGCACCTCTGTCCACTACAGGAAAGCAGTCACTTCTCTCAGATGCAAATTCAAGCAAAAAACTTGTAGAATGCTGCTGCTCCACGTTATGATGGCTTTGGCTTTCTCGTAGAAGTTTCTTTGGTTTTCCCCCTTTCCTACACAATAGTACATTACTGAGTAACTCCTCACTGTACTCTGGGTTCATGTTAATTTCATGGTTTCTATTCTTACTCTTTTTCTAAATGCACATGGACAAATACATCCGGAGGTACGTCTAGACTGCAGAGCTTTTCCGGGATACCTCTGGTATCCCGGAAAAGCTCTGCTGCGTCCAAGGAATGCCTCTGCTTTTCTGAAAAAAATAAAAATAAAAATAAATTTAAAAAAATCGGAAAAGCATACGCGCGTTTTCAGCATCCCTGTAAACTTCGTTCTATGAGGAAGGTGGGCTTGTTCCAAAAGAGGCCTTTTTCCTGACATTTGGCCCAGTATAGATGGACCAATTGTCAGAAGAGCCTCTTTCAAAAGAAAAGCAGAAAGATACGCAAGTTGCAGTTCGCAATTTGTGTATCTTTTTCCAATAGAACTTTATAGTCTAGACACAGCCTGAGACAAGCTCACTTGTCCATT
Organism: Pelodiscus sinensis; assembly: GCF_049634645.1. NCBI lineage: Eukaryota > Metazoa > Chordata > Testudines > Trionychidae > Pelodiscus > Pelodiscus sinensis. The sequence continues at coordinate 167,958,271 of NC_134712.1, forward strand.
ACAAGGATAGAAATTCAAACTGCCTATATAGACCATGAAGCTTCTGGCTTCTGGACTGCTGTTGTACACTGCAGAGTCACGAGGTCAGTGTTGATACCAGAGAGGATTCCGTACATGTCAGCTGAACAATATGTCCTGGACAAGGAATCTCAAATAATTTAAGTATAAAAAGAAATACGACTGGCCCAACTCTACCCTAACAGTAAAAGGAATATCCCTTAATGGCAGAGTTACCTATTGTGTGCCTACCTGGATTTCAGAGAGTTAGAAAACCAGAGATAGTATGTACAAAAACTTCATTCTGAATATTAAACCGCATCTCCTCAAAGGAACAAAGCTTCAGTTACCTCCCTATTTTTGCCATTCAGCTCTAGAAACTCCTCACTAGCTTATATTAAAAGTTGTTTCTCCCCCTCCCCCCAAAAAAGCTACACGATCCTTAAAAACCTTTATTGTGAAGTAGTTACTGGTCACCATACACATAACATTCCTGGTTCAAAAATACCACAACCGTACCCCAGTTCTTGTGACGCTAATGGTGGGAGGTGAATGTCGTTTTATTCTGTGATTACTCTGTGATGAGGCACTTTCAGAAAATCTGAATTCTGTGTCAGATTCCAACTGGCTATGCAGAGCAGCACACACTGTATTACCCCATCCAGACATTCACTGGCAATCTCTGCCCGTACAGCCACAGCCCCATGTACTGCACATGGAGTACTGCTGAAGGCTTTTTATTATAGAAAAAGAATAGTCAAACAGAAACAGGCAGTGATTTGTCTTCACTGTGATGTCAGCAAAGCACTTAATCTTAAGCATGAGCCAAAAGCTGATGTTTCCCTAGATAAGGGCTTAGGATATAGTCAAGAAGAATTTAGGCTCTACTTGACAAGTCAAACTCCTCATTGTCCATCCTCCCCCCAAAAAAACCCACCACTACACACCCAATGGATATTGTCCTAGGTTCACAGGCGCTTCATGCTAGTGTGATGGACCCCGCCCATGCTTTATGAAATGGACTTATGTGAATTGGTGTCCATAATTCAAAAGTGCTTTGGACAAACTGCTTCATGTAACCTATCAATCTTCATGTCATAATCTGCTAGATTTGTTTATCTTATTGTGGAGTCTGTATAATTCTTCTGTGTAAAATTAGACATATGGAGTGCTTTACGGTTTTAAATGTGTGAATGAAAGCCACCATGGGCTACCCTCAATGTCTTGATGACCAACTGTTAATCACTTTTGTCCTTTAAGTCTTAGCAGTGGTTGATCTAGGGAAGTCACATGCCTACCCCAACTGGCCAGATGACTTCCCATGCAAAAAGGGAATCTTTAAAAACAATAGGAAAGTAGGAATGCTTGGTCTTTGGTCAGCACACCCGGGAGAGTGAACCAGAGCCCCCAGAGAAGGGGAGATTTCCCTGGTTGGAAGGCTAAGCTAGGAAAGGAACAGTTTTAGGGTAAATTTGAAATAAGTTCCTACTGAGGATTTAGTGTTAGAATTACCAAAGTGTTTGTTTGGTTTTTTGTTTGTTTGTAACCTACTTTGCTCTGCCTGTTCTCATCTATTACCACTTAAATCCTACTGCTTGTACTTTATAAAATCATTTTTACTTACTATCAAGCCCAGAGTAAATTATTGTTACATGGAGTGTGGGGGTGGGGAGGGCAAGCCAGTGTGCACATTCCCCCTTTCATAGTTAAAGCTGGCTTACCTAAGTCTTTGGGGTTTCGATCCCATTTGGGGAGTGGTATCCCAGGAAGCTGGGCCCTAAACTGCACTTTCCTTGGATCTGAAGAGATTCAGTGTCTGCACTGCTTCTCAGGGGGATAGCGGTGTCATCTTGGTGCATTGGAGGAGGCCAGCGGAGCTTGCCCAGTAGGAGCAAGCAGTGAGAAGCACCAGAGAGTGATTGGGTGAGTGTCAGTGGCCACATCAGCCCTCCAGGAGGCACCCCCCCCCCCAAGGGGTCTTCTGTGGCCGCACCCCATCACAGCTAGACGTATTGCTGAAACACACTATGCTCACTTTTGTCTCACATGGGCAACAGTCAAGTTCACTGACCTCTCTGAAATCTGTCATGTGGAACTGACATACCTACACCCAACGGAACTATTCTCAGCTCCTTCTTAAGCGAGTCACTTCCTCTCCACAAAGGCACTTGATCTTCCTTCGGAGATCCTAAATTACAGCTTTCTATTTCTGATGTGCAGGCTCAACTGAATTCAGTAAGAATGTTACTGCTGCAGGTTCTTATTGTGGCTTCAGTCTGGTCATGTAAGTCAAGGGTTTTCACTCTGGTTTTTACTAAATGTGTCAGTTACTGAGCAACAACCAAAGAGGCTCCAGATTCATGCTTATCATATTTTTTTCCTTCCTTTCATTGTAGATGGAGCTGCACAAGTACAACTGACACAAACTCAGATATCCATCACAAAGATACCAAAGAAAACCGTAAGAATGGACTGTAAAATTTCTGGTATTGACGTTGGCAGTGCCTATATACACTGGTACCGACAGAGACCTGGAGAAGCTCCAGAGTGGCTGTTGTATTATAAGACACAAAACGATCAATCCAGTTTTGACAAGGACAAGTTTAGCATTGACAAGACATCTGGAAAACCCATCTGTACCCTAACAGTAGACAAACTAACCTACAATGACACTGCTACTTATTACTGTGCCACCTGGGATCACAGTGTTAGAAAGCCATACACAGTTTGTACAAAAACTTCTCTATTCTGAGCCACAGACTTTCAAAAATATACCCAAAATACCCCCCCCCCCCACAAACTACAGCTGACTTCAGCTCAGAGGCAAGAATAAGGAGTAAAAACTGAATTTATCTGTGCTAGATAGAAGACCATCGCACACAAGTGTTTTTTAAATGTGGCAGGTGTAGATTTGAAAGGGTGTAACAAAAGCACACCTTACTTAGATACAGCATAGATACAGTGTAGCATGTCATTTTATCTGCAGAATGTAGTCACTTTCAAGTCAGATATCTAGTTCCCCCTTTACGTCTGATTCACCATCTTTGGAGAATGATTGCAATCAAGTCCCTCCTGGAATGGTCTTCTGTATGCTTGCGACCATTTCTCGGGGCCTGATTCAGAAGTTGGGACTCGCAGACCAGGGTCCTGCTACTAGTTTTGCTGAAGATCCCCTATTGAAAGGGAAATCAAGTTTTCTAGGCCTGTAAGACTGACCCATTCATCAAGCAATGACATTTTGTTCCCTGCTGACTGAACAGCAAATCAATGAATGGAGAGGGATAATGAGCAACGGAGGTAACCATAGATCATGCTGGATCTAGGAAAGCTGCCCGCTCCCCCTTCTCCTGCAGCTTGAAGTGGGTTTCCCTATATACATGGTTCACAGCTTGGTTCAATGCCTATTAGCACCCGCTCTATGAAAATAATTCCAGACAACCTTAGTTTACTCTGCCCAGGCATATCACTCACTGGATTGATTTACTTCTCTATGAAAAATTCTTAAGCATCACCAGCCACAGGTGGGAAAGAATTCAGACAATCCTTCTGAAGTGGGATGCAATGGAATAGCCTCCATCTTCCAATTCTCTGCCATGCACATATGATGCCATTGTCAGCAAAGGACTTTTCATGTTGTACAACCACTGCAATTTCTATTGCAGTCTTCCTGCCATAGCACTGCCAGACTAGTGTGATGGCTATAAAGGGAACAGAATATCTGGAAATAAGTACTCAAGCTTCTTAAGCTTGTAGTCCCAAACACGATTCCCACCTTAGCAATGCAAATGCTGCTGGAATAAAGTTTAAAAAAATTCAATCGTTGCACATTTAGATTTTTTTGACCTGTTTGGAATGCTTTGGATCACATGTGGTGAGGAAGTTGGAGGAAGGGGAGCCAGAGAAATGGCCTGGCTTCCACCAACAAATGAAGTTAAGGCCACCCAATAGCACAAATATCCTCTGTAACCTCAGCTTTATTGGTCAGAACCTAGAAATCTCTCCCACTTAATTCTGCAATTCTACCCTCCCCCGAGATAACAATGGTGGCAGCAATGACCGCTTACCAACTGCATCCTCATGCTAGACTTCTTGCTGAAACTCACCATCCATCGCACACTTTTGTCTCAAATGCACATCAGTAAAGTTGACACACCTCTCAGAAATCTGTCACATGGAATTGACGTACCTACAGAACTGTTCTCAGCTCCTACTTAAGTGACTCGCTTCCTCTCCACAAAGGCACTCTATCCCAGATGGAGGATTAACTTACATCTTCCTATTTCTGACTTTCAGGCTCAACTCAAGTCAGTGAGAATGTTACTGCTGCAGGTTCTTATTGTAGTTTCAGTTGGGTCATGTAAGTTCAGGGGTTTTGATGTAGTTTTCTACAAATGTGCTGATTACTGTACAACAACCAGAGAGCCTCCAAATTCATGCTTATCATATTTTTCTTCCTTTCATTGCAGATGGAGCTGCGCAAGTACAACCAACGCAAACGCCATTATCCATCACAAAGCCACCAGACAGAACCGTAAGAATGGACTGTGAAGTTAAGATCAGTGACTTTGAGAGTACATATATACATTGGTACCGACAAAGATTAGGAGAAGCTCCGGAGTGGCTGCTGTATTTTCAGTCCCCAACTCAACAATCAAATTTTGACAAAGAGAAATTTGGCATTAGCAAGGCAACTGGAAAACCGACATGTACCCTAGCAGTACACAAAGTAAACTCCGACGATGCTGCTACCTATTACTGTGCCTACTGGGATCGCACAGTGTTAGAAAGCCATAGACAGTCTGTACAAAAACCTCACTGTATATCTGAGCCACATACTTCCACAAATACAACAAAAACCCTCAAAACCACACACAAACGGCAGTTGCCATCTTATTCTTGCCACTCAGCTAATGCCAGGAATAGACAGTTTATCTGAGCCAGATAAAAGACGATCACATACAAATGTTGTTTTTCAGTATGGCAAGTGTAGATTTGAAAGGCTGTAATAAGAAGCACACTTGTATAGGCACAGTACAGCATGTCATCAACCACACCCTGCAGATACTTTTAAGTCAAATATTCAGTTCCTTCTTTACTTCAGATTCATCTTTAGAAAGACATCAATATCAAATCCCTACTGGAACAGTGTTCTTTATGCTTGCTACCATTTCTTGAGGCCTGATACAGGAGTTGAGACTCGCAGATCAGGGCCCTGTTACAGCATTGGTTCTGAACACTATTACAGGCAGAGATAGCCTTGAAAGCATTGCTGAAAAGCCTACTGAAAGGGAAATCAAGTTTTCCATTGACCAAGCGACAACATTTTGTCCCTTACAGACTAACCAGCAAATCAATGAATGGAGAGAGCTAATACAAAAACAGGGGTGGTCCTTGATTCTAGATCCTGGGGTGGTGCACACACCCACTTAGGCTATGTCTACACTTCCGGCTTCTGCTGGCAGAGAGTAAGCAAATGAACTTCTGATTAGTATTGTCATGCTTCATTTGCATAATTAGAGCCATTTTTTCCCACAAGGGGTTTTTGCGTAAAAACAAGCAGTATGGAGGTTTCCTTTTTGCACAAAAAGAGTTTTTTGTGCAAGATCCTTACGCCTCTCCAGGGTTTTTGTGCAACAAGGAAACATCCACACTGCTTGTTTTTGTGCAAAAACCCCTTGCACAAAAATGGCTTAGATTATGCAAATGAGTAACAAAATGCTAATTAGTGTTTCATTTGCATACTCTGCCAGCAAAAGCCAGCAGTGTAAACATAGCCCAAAAGTGGGATCATCTATAAACAGGGTTCACAGTTTTGTTCAATGACTATCACCACCCCTGCTTTAAAAAAAATTGTTCCATTCCCCTGTTCCACTTCATTCACAGTCTTGATTTTCTCATCTATGAACAATTCTTAAGCATTGCCAGCCAAGAACAAGAAATAATTCAGACAAACATACATTCTGAACTGCGATGCAGAAACTTGCTCACAATGGATCTGCCTCCACCTTCCAACCCCCTGCTATGCATATATGATGCCATTGTCAGCAAAGGCCTTTTCCATGCAGCAAAGGCACAATTATTACTAGTGTGTGCTAATAGCTGCTAATCAGCATTAGTATTACTAGCACAACAGTGGTGATGCCTATAAAGACAGCAGAATATCTTGAAATATGTACTTAAAAGGTCTACCCAGGGGTGTCCAAACTTTTTTCAAAGAGGGCCAGATTTGATGAAGTGAACATGCGTGAGGGCCGACCATTTTGCCTGACATTCTTTGAACCATTAAAATTAAATGCAAATTAACTATTTTATGCAAAGTTTATTGCAAACAGCATACTTTTCATTTCGTCACATGGATGACAAATCTAAACAGGTGTTAAATCACTCTGCCTTTCATATCTGAAGGCCAGATGAAAAAAAAAATCCAGGAAGCTGAAATATATGTCAGGAACATTGTAAAGTACATTACATATTATTGGTAATAAAGGTTGTCTGTCAACTTTTAAGTTCAAAAAATATGAACAGGAACATAACACCAAGTATAAATATATTTATAACTGATTTAGACCAACTGACATTAACTGAGATTTTACAATGTATTCATCTCAATACATATGGATTCGTTGGGGGCCATAAAAGATAGATATTGCCAAATTACCTGTGGGGCCGTATTAAACCGGAACACGGGCCGCAATTGGCCCCCCGGGCCGGACTTTGGACATGCCTGGTCTACACTTATAGTCCCAGATCTGATTCACCACCCCCCTACATCCCTTTCTCAATGCAAGTGTTGCTAGAGTAAAGTCAATAGTTGCACATTTATATATTTTTTCCTGTTGGGAATGTCTTGGATCACACGTGGTGGGGATGTTGGAGAAAAGGGAGCCAAGGAAATGGCCTGGTTTCCACCTGAAACTGAAGCTAAGGCCACCCCATAGCACAAATAGCCACTGTAACAATAACGTTATTGGTTATAACCCAGGTATCTCTCCTATTCATGCTGCAATTTCCTCCCACAATAACAAAGGTGGCAGCACTGACCACTTACCAACTGCAGCTTCAGCTACACTGGTGTTTCCATCTATTTCTATGTATAGCACCTAACAGAATGGGGACAACCTACAGACCAAGGCCTTTGGAAATCACTGTAATAAAAATAACTAAAAAACCCTATCCTTCATTATGGAGACATCTATGCTCCACTATCTTTAGACCAGTATAGATTATTTGGCATGAAGCAAATTCTCACAATGTGCTCTGATATGGGTCACTTCAGAGGAGTTTCAGCCTTAAAACGCTTCACCTTCATCGTACATTAGCATATAGAGCCAACAAAGCCTCATTTCATATTTGCTAAATGAGTCACTTCCTGCCCCCAAATGCACCTCTCCATCCAACCCAGCAAAGCAGTTACTTCTCATAGATGTAGGTGCAAGGAAACTGATAAAACGTTGCTGTTCCATGCTATGCCAGCTTTTGTTTTGTTGTACCATACTTTAGAAAAAGGCAAAAAAAGAAACTCGCACATTACTGAGTAACAACTCACCGAGGTCTGGATTCATGTTAATTTCATGATTTCTAGTATTACAAGCTCAGCTGTCCATCTAGAGAGAGGGTCTCTGGTGTATTTGTGCACATCCTTTACCAGGACAGTACCCATACAGAGTGTGAGGCTCCTGGCATTTTGAACCTGAAGACTGCGGTTCTACATTAGTATGGTAACAGACCCAGTGACGCTCCAGAACGGATTCCATACAGTCTGTATTAGAGAAGGGCTCTGACAAGAAGTTTAATTGGGAAAAAGACACCTGACCAGCCCATGTCTACCCTAACAGTAAAGGGAATATCCTTTAATGGCAGAGCCACCTATTAGGTACCTACTTGGGTCACAGAGTGTTAGAAAGCCAGAGAGAGTCTGTACAAAATCTTCATTGTGAATGCTATAACGTATCTCAAATGTATGAAACTTCAGTTACCTCCCCCAGCTCCAGTAATAATGCTTCCCCAGAAATGCTCCCCCAGCTCCTGTAATAGCAAAGGTGGGAGTTAAGTGTAGTCATGTTGTAGCCAGACAGGAACCCCCCTTGTAACATCCATTTTTGCTTGCCTGGAGCATGCAGGGCACACAGAGCAGAAGGCCCAGGCTGTGTGACCATGAATGGCTGTAAACAGAGATATGCCAATTGCTGACCAAGAGGCTGACAAGGAGTGCCCTTGACTTAACCCATATTGATACAAACACACAGCCGTCTGCGGGGGGAGGAATCTCTTGCCCAGTAAAAAAAAAAAAAAAAAAAAAAAAGTCTAGTACTCACAATTTAGTTCTCTCTCTTGCAAGTGTAAATTAACTTGAAACTTGCTTGTAAGAACTGGCGCCACAAAACGGACCAGTACAATTCGGCATCTTAGATATGAAAGAGGATACGGGCCCCCAGGGGTATAAAGATGGGTCCAGCAGCACATTTTCTCTGAGTGTCAATCTACCATCTATCTGCTGGTCGAGTTAGGTGTTTGATCTCCCAAGGTTCCAAGGGAACGTCCACCTCATATTCGTCTTTCCTAGGAATTGAGACCGGCCCTGGCCTGACACGCTGGAGTCGAGAGGCACAGAAGGGGGTAAAAATTGTACCTAGATGTGGTCCTTTGTCTTAAGTGTACACATAGACTTAGAGCTCTTTAAAGATTAAGCTGTCACTTGGTACCATTATTTCTATTTTCTATCTTTATTTTCCTTGTAACCATTTTTAAAAATCTGTATTTGCTAACAGTTAAGAAAGAGAGCAATAGCCATTGTAACCATATGCTTTTATAAGTCTTTTTAATAAACCTGTAACTGTTTAAGATTTAAACCTGACTCCTTCAGTTCCTGTAACAGAACCAAGCACAATTTAAAAGAACTTCAGCCGGTCATAAAGGGACAGGCATAGGAAGAGCTTGGGCGTTTGGATCGTGCCACTCCCAGGTGACAGATCCGTTGGGGCACCTCTCAGTCTTTCCCAGGCTGCCCGCTGTGAAGGAATCCTGTGTTCTAGCAGCTAAAATCTGAGGTGTAATAAGCTCTTCCTATAAATACAGAGCGTCTGTTGGCCTGCTGGCTACCTCTGCGACGGGACCCCGGTCCTAGCAGTAAAGACATGGACGTTAAACCTTTTCTCGGAAACACACACACACACATACACTGCCCTGACCGTCGGCTAACACATGTTCAGATGACCTGCTTTTTTTTCCTGTGCCACATTCCAACTGGCTATTCAGAGCAACAAACACTTCAATGTCCCACCCAGAATCTGTCTGGGAACCTCAGCCTGTATAGCCCACTGCCACCTGCAACACATGGGGAATACTGCTGAAGGCTTTTATTCTAGAAAAAAAAAGTATAATCATTAAAATACAAACAGGCAGTGATTTGTCTTCAATGGGATGTCAGCAAAGCACTTAATCTTAAGCATAAGCCTATTGCAGATGCTTTCTTGGATGAGGGCTTAGGATACAGTAAATAAGAATTTAGGGTCTACAGCACCGATCAAGTTCATTGCCCATCATCTTAAAGAGCAATTGATATTGTCCTAAGTTGACAGGAGCATGTTTCAAGCTAGACTTATTGCTGAAACTCACCATGGCTCAATTTTGTCGTAAATGGCTATGAATCAAGTTGACTCACCTCTCAAACTTGTCATGTGGAACTGAAATACCTACAACCAACACAACTGTTTTCCGCTCCTACTTAAGTGACTTGCTTCCTCTCCACAAAGGCATGAGCAGTCCTCCTTCTGAGATCCTAACTTACATCTTTCTATTTCTAACATGCAGGCTCAACTGAAGTCAGAGAGACTGTTACTGCTGCAGGTTCTTATTGTGGCTTCAATCTGGTCATGTAAGTCAAGTGTTTTCACTACAGTTTTCTGCAAATGTGCCAATTACTCAGCAACAGCCAGAAAGGCTCCAAATTCAGGTTTACCACATTTTTTTCTTCCTTTTGTTGTAGATGGAGCTGCACAAGTACAACTGATACAAACTCAGTTATCCATGACCAAGAAACCAGGCAATACCGCATGGATTAACTGTAAAGTTGATGGGATCAATTTTGGTGATGCATATATACACTGGTACCGACAGAGACCTGGAGAAGCTCCAGAGTGGCTGCTGTATTTTAAAACACAAAGAGATAAGTCATATTCCAACGAGGACAAATTTAGAGTTGAAAAGATACCTGAAAAATCCACCTGTATCCTAGTTGTACAAAAAGTCACCTATAGTGATACTGCTACCTATTACTGTGCCTACTGGGATCGCACAGTGTTAGAAAGCCATAGACAGTCCGTACAAAAACCTCACTCTGTATTTGGAGCCATAGACATAAAAAAAAAACCCACACACACACCCCATGCCAAGCTTCCCCTCTCCATCAAAAAAACAAAACACACACACCAACCGACCAACCACAAAAATGCAGTTGCATTTTTAGTATTGCCACTCAGCTGAAGCCAGGAGTCTACTCCTTTTATCTGAGCTCGATATAAAACCCATCACATACAAATGATGTTTTATATACGGCAGGTGTAGATTTTAAAGGGTGTAATAAAAGCACACCTGTATAGGTACAGTGTAGCACATCATTGACTACATCCTTCAGATATCTAGTTCCTCCTTTGCTTTTGGTTCACCATCTTTGGAAAGCCACTGTTATCAACTCCCTCCTGGAATGTAGTTCTGTATGCTTGTGACCATTTCTTGGGACCTGATACAGGAGTAGGGACACCCAGACCAGAGGCCCGTTACCAGTATTGCTTTTGAACACTATTACAGCAGGGACAGCCTTGGGAGGATTGCTGAAGATCCCCCGTTAGAAAAAAACCCAACTTTTCCAGTCCTGTAAGACAGACCCATTCATCAAGCAACGACATTTTGTCCCCTGCTGACTGAATAGCAAATCAATTAGGGTATGACTACACTGTGTGTTTCTTTTCAGAAGAGGTATGCAAACCTAAATCTAAAATGAGGTTTACAGGGGCTTTTAAAAGAGGGGTATTTCTCAGAAGTTTGGACCTGTATAGGCAGGGCCAAGTGGCAGAAAAGCCTCCTCCAGGGAGGAAAAAAAGCCACCAAAAAACGGAACAAGGTATGCAAATATTGCTTGCATTTGTATACCTCTTCAGAAACCCCCCCCACAGTGTAGCAGTAGGGAATAATTTTGGACACACTGGGTGCAAGTGAAAACAAGTAGAGGATTTATTGGTTCCCACAGCTGGTGGAGTATCCACCAGGGGTTAACCTGGTGAGCACTAACTTAACCAAAACATACATTAGATTACATAGGCAGCAGATGGGCGGAGGGGAAGTAATTGGATAGGTCTAGCGGCAGAAACCAATTAAACATATTATCACTAATACAAATAATTATTCCTAACAAGCTAAATAAGCCAGCATAAACAAAGGCTTGTTGATGGTCATTTTGTTGGTTGGAAATATAATGCGTCTACTGCGGGGGGGTAGTGAAAAACAATCCCGCACAGTTGTTTGGTACCAGCCTTATCAAAGTGAGGCCCTTTTGGAATGTGGTTGCCAGGACAACCAGGATCAAGTTAACTGCTGTGCTGTATTCCCAGGCTCGTCTAATGATTTAGGATTTGAGTGCTCAGCAAGATACCATGGACTGCCTCAGTTTACCCCACAGGAGCCATACAGAAGAGGGCTAGCAAGCAACAGGGGTGGTCATAGGTGCTGAAACTAGGGATGCTGAACTTCCTGCTTAAAGAGGGTTCTACTACATACAGGGTTCAGAGTTTGGTACAATGGCTATCAGCATCCCCACTATAAAAATTCTTTCAGCCCCCCTGCCCTACAGTTGGTTCCTGGAAGTATGCCGTGCCCAGGAATATCACTCACTGTCTTGATTGTCTCCTCTATGAAAAATTCTCAAGCACGGCCCGAAATAATTCAAACAACCCTTCAGAACTGGGATGCAGAATCTTGCTTGCAATGGAACAGCCTCCACCTCTTAACTCCCCTCCCATACACGATGGCAGACAGCAAAGGCTTTCCCTCCTCCCCCTGCCCCTGATGTATTACAGGTGCCAGTATTACAAATATGCACTAACAGGCATTAGTATTACTAGTACAACAGTGTAATGGCTATAAAGAGAGCAGACTATTTGGAAATATGTACTTAAGCTTCCTAAATTTATAATCCCAGGTCTGATTATGCCCCCCTTCCTCCCACTGCTTCTCAATGGAAATATTGATGGAATATAGTTGCACATTTAGATTTTTCTTCCTGTTTTGAATGCCTTGGATCACTTGTGGTAGGGGAAGTTGGAGGAAGGGGAGCCAGGGAAATGTCCTAGCTTCAGTTACAGGTTGAAGCCAACCACCTCCCCTCCCCCGTCATTGCCCATAAATATCTTCCATAACATTAGCTTTATTGGTGAGAACATAGAAATCTCCCCCACTCTGGCTGCAATTCCATACATACCCCCATGATAACAACAAAGATGGCAGCAGTGACCACTTACCAACTGCAGCTCTGGATCCACTGATGCTTCCTATCCAGCATATTCCCTGGGCCCTTGTAGATACCAAAACATGGACCTAGAACATCCCCCAGCCCACCTGGCCAGAGAGACTGGTCCAAGATCTAGTCCAAGTTAGGGTTCTGGTTCTACTCCTCTATAGCCTTTGCAGCCAGATTAATTCAACCTAAAAACCTCATAGTGTAGAATTGAACCTTTTTTTAAGAATTAGGCAAAACTGATTGCAAATATACAAGAGCAGGTCCATTGAAGATCAGTAGAGGGCATTAGCAAACAGATAAATAAGCCACTTTACTAGACTCAATTCATGTAATAGAGGGAAGTGACCACACTGAAGTAGGCAGCGATATTCCACTAAATCTGCAGAAAACCCAGCATGGGCTTGATCATGAGAGGTGATTAATATCTTCAGAAGGGTTCTGAGTCCTCTACTGGCAAAAGGGATACCTAACATTATAGGGAACATCCTAATACTCAGGATTTTTCCCCCTTCTTCAATATAGGCCCCTATTATTCCCTAACACTCTAATTTTTAACACTTGCTATTAGGTCACCCTAACTGGCAAGAGCACATTCCATATTCAACAGGTTAAAAAATAGCCCATCCAAGAAAATTACTCTTCACTGTGCCATAAACACAGCTCTGCCTATCACTTCCTCTTTGTATTAGTTACAACAATAGCTAGAAACCACAATCCCGGGTCTGCTCCACAATTCACAAGGTACTGTGCAAAGGACGAACAAAGTTTGTATTCCCACTCAAACATCTTAGTGCTTTCTTCCCCCACATGTGTGTGAATACCGAAGTGGACTGTTGGATGGGAGGGCAGGGGGATACAACATATTTCAACAGTAAGTATCCAATTCTTTACTGGTGCAAATACTCCTCTAGACTGAAGATCTTTGGGGCAGTCATTCCATCTATTTCTATGTATAGCACCCAACACAAAGGAGAAACTATCCAGACAAAGGCCTCTGGGAACCACTGTAATAAAAAAAAGTTTAAAAAAAAAATCTTTAATTAGGCAGACTTCCATGCTCTGCTATCTTTAGACCAGTATAGAATTTGCTTCATTCCTGACAGTGCTCTGTGATAAAGGTAATTTCAGAGGAGTTTCAGCCATAAAATGCTCCCTTAGCTTAAATTAACCTATAGAACCAGCAAAACATCTTTGTATATTGACTAAAAAAGTCTCTTCCCATCCCCAAATGCACCCCTCTGTCCACTCCAAAGCAGTCACATTTCTCACAGATGTAGGGCCAAGCAAAATTCATAAAATGTTGCTCCACGTTATGCTGGCTTTGGTTTTGTTATGTGAGAGTTTTTTTTTTGGCATTTTTCTACATTATGGTACATTGCCATGTAACAACTCATCCTTGCTCCAGATTCATGTCAATTTCATGTTTTCTATTATTGCTCTTTGTAGGTGGATGCGCACAAATATACCTGAGACAAACTCAGCTGTCCAGGGCAGAAGCTAAAGCTGCCTATATAGAGTGAGAGAGTCTGGCATTCCATATCAACACAGACCCAGTAACGCTCCAGAGCAGATTCTGTACATCTCAGCCAATAAACCTGTCTTTGACAAGGACTCTGATAAAAAGAAGTTTAATTGTACAAAGAAATCTTACCAGCTGAACTCTATCCTATGGCTATGTCTATACTACAGCCTTTTGTGCAAAAACATATGCAAATGAGGCAAAGCATGGACTATTGCTGTTCCTCATTTGCATAATTAACGTGCAAAAAACCCCTCTTGTGCAAGAGCCGTTCTTCTGCATGTTTTTTCAGGAAGAACGGCTCGAGCAAAAGGGGGGTTTTGCACAAAAAGGAGCCATCTAGACGGCTCTTTTTTGCACAAAAGCCTCTTGAGCAAAAATGGAGCCTCATTAATTATGTAAATGAGGTGTGGCAATATTCCACGCTTTGCCTCACTTGCATATTTCTTGCACCAAACGGGCACAGTCTAGACATAGCCTATCAGTAAAGGGAATATCCCTTAATGACAGAAATACCTATCAGGTGCCTACTTGTATCAGAGTGTTAGAAAGCCAGAGGAAGTCTGGTCAAAAACTTCATTCTGAATACTAAACCATTTCTCAAGTGTATGGATCGTCAGCCCCCTCCCCGATTTTGCAATTTGGCTCTAGAAAATCCTTACTTGCTTATATTAAAAGATGTTATTTGTTTTAAAATCTTTGTTGTGTAGTGAAGTTTACTCTTAACATTGTTAGTGTTACATTTAACATTGCAGAAAAATAAAATATCGCTACCCCATCTCCCATAATAGCAATGGCAGGAGGTAAGTGCAGTAGTGTTCAGTGACTACTCAGTGTTGCAGAGCTTATAGATCTGCTTTTTTCTGTGTCAGATTCCAGCAGGGTATTCAGAGCAAAAAAGCACCTTAATGACTCACCCAAACTTTCTGTGAATCTCAGCCTGTACAGCTACAGCCCTCTGTACCACATAGGCATTACTGCTGAAGGCTTTTATTCTAGAAAAAGAATAATCATTAAAATAGAACTAGACAGCGATTTGTCCTCAAAGGGATGACAGCAAAGTATTTAATCTTAAGCAAGATCTTAATGCAGATGCTTTCCTGGATACAGTAAATCAGAATTTAGTATCTACTGCACCAACCAACGTGAACCCTTCATTGTGCACAATATAAATAAATCGAATGGATATTATCTTAAGTTCACAGGAGCATTTGCTTCATGCTAGACTTATTGCGGAGATGCACAATGGCTACATTTGTCTCATATGAGTATCAGTAAAGTTAATTTGCCTCTTTGAAACTTGTCACATGGGTCAGACATACCTGCAACCAACAGAACTGTTCTCAGCTCCTACTTAAATGACTCACTTCCTCTCTACAAAGGCACTCAGCCCTCCATCTGAGATCCTAACGAATATCCTTCTATTTCTGACATGCAGGCTCAACTGAAGTCAGCGAGAATGTTACTGCTGCTCGTTCTTATTGTGGCTTCGATTTGTTCATGTAAGTTCAGTATTTTCACTCAAGTTTTCTTCAAATGTCCTGATTACTGAGCGAGAACCAGAGAGACTCCAAATTCATGCTTATCGTATTTAATTCTTTTCTTTGTAGATGGAGCTGCACAAGTACAAGTGAGGCAAAATCAGTTATCCATCACACATAAACCAGACAAAACCGTAAGAATAGACTGTCAAGTTAGTATCAGTGACTTTGGGAATACATATATACATTGGTACCGACAGAGACTTGGAGAAGCTCCAGAGTGGCTACTATATTTTAAGACAGAAAGTGAATATTTAAATCCTAACAGAAACAAGTTTGGTGCTTACAAGAAACCTGGAAAAGACACCTGTACCCTAACAGTAGACCTACTAACCTACAATGACACTGCTACGTATTACTGTGCTGCCTGGGATCTCACTGTGTTAGAAAGCCATAGACGGTCTGTACAAAAACCTCAATGTAATCTGAGCCACAGACTTTCAAAAAAATATACACAAAAACTCACTCAACCGCCCCGCCCCACACACCTTTTAGCTGGTTTCTTATTCTTGCCTCTCAGCTGAAGCCAGTAGTAGACACTCATGCTACGTCTAGATTGCATCCCTTTTTCGTAAAAGGGATGCAAATTAGATGTATTGCAATTGCTAAAGAAGCAGGGATTTAAATCTCCCCCGTTTCAGTAGAATAAAAATGGCTGCTGCTTTTTTTCAGCACAGAGCTTTGCCGGAAAAAAGCGCCAGTCTAGACGCGGATATTTTGGAAAATAAAGCCTATTCCGAAATATCTCTTATCCTCGTGAACGGGGAGGTCATGAGAGAACAGTTCATAGAGATCAGCTAAAACATTGCACCTTTAGTTCAGTCAGGAATCCTAGGAGGTGTAGATCAGGATGGCCTGAAGAGACTGAAAGGAGTTGGGGAATGGTTCTAGTCCCACAAATTGAATACCAAAGGGAACAGAGGGTAGCAACCCCAGACCATAATGAGGAAGACCAGATCCCTCAGGCTGACCCAGTATTACCTGAAGACAGGGAAATAGAAAATATGGGTAATGAACCACCTGTTGTAAGAAGGTCCCAGAGAACTAATAAGGGTGTATTGCCTGTTAAACTTAGAGATGATGATGTTATTGGTCCTATGTAATGGCTTAATGAGTGTCCGCATGTCCAGTAGAAATAAGATGTTAAGTATGTGAAATGTTTTTGCTAATTGTTAATGTTTTTTTATATGGTGTGAATTTTGTGGCTGTGGTGGAATTCTAGCAAGGGGGAATGTAAGGGGACTGTTACCCCTTACTAAAACTCTGTGGGAGTTTTTGGTTTGCCAGCTCGCAGTATCTGAAGGGGAAGAGTTCATGAGACTGACTGACCCCAGAGACAATGGAAAGCAGCCAACACTCCAGCTCAGCCTGATTGACAGGTTGGACAGGCCAGTGAGAGGCCAGGCCCTGTCCTCCCTGTGAGCAGGGATTATTCTGGGTCTCTCTGAGCAAGGAGAGAGCTGAGAGAGCAGAGCAAGCTGTGTGCAGAAGAAGTCCTGCCAAAGGAACAGAGAGCTGAGAGAGCCTCTGCCAGGCCAGGGCTCCATTCCTACTCTCCCTTTGCTACCAGATAGCCCTGGGGTACTGTTCCATCCCCTCTGCACCAATCTACAGCTGTCTCAGCTCAAAGGGCTTCTCATGCAGGAGGGGAGGGATTTATGCTCAGAGGCTGTGTCTTCACGGTGAATTTTTGCAGCAGAAAATATGCTAATGAAAGACTCATTAGCATAAATTGTGACATTATTAGCATATTATCCGCCCTTTCTTTTCGCACAAAAGTTTTTGCTCAAAAAGAATCAGTGAAGCCACTTCTGTTTTGCACAAGATCCTTATGCCTCTCCAGGACAGCTGAGGATTATGCTCATCAGGTTATCACAGTATCTATCAAAGGCTTTAAAAGGTCATTCGGAGGAATACAAAGAAGAAAAACCCAGACTTTCCTATCATAGTCGGGTGGCCCTGTAGCTCCAGTCAATAATTTGTGGAAGTGCAATCAAGCAGGATTGAAGGTCAAGTGAATCCAAAGAGGAAACTTTCTAAGATAGGCTATTGACATACAGAACTGCTACCCAGACCCTGCAGTGTTTTATAACCCAGTAATACAGACAAGCGAGTTGTTTTTTTTTTTTTCAGGAAAGGTATTATACATTTGGAGATTTATAAGAGAATATGAAAAGATTCAAAGATAGTTTTGAGCTAGTTAAGCAATTAAAGTAGGCCAGGGCAAAATACGGCCTGCCAAGCCACCAGATCCGGCCCATGGAGGCAGTAGGGAACCCCAGACAGGCTTCCCAGCTTGCACCACAGCCTCGTACACCCTGCAGAAACACAACTGCAGAGCTCTGTTTCTGTTTTAAAACTGGGGCTGGGGGAGGAGTTTTAGAAGCTGCCTCACCTCCAGCACATTCTCATTTACTGGATTCTGGCAGAAGCCAGCCAATGGGAGCTGCTTGTTAGAACAGGCAGCTAAGAAGAATCATGCCCCCTCTCCTGTGCTCAGTTATTCGTGAAGCACATGGCCAGGGAGGCTAGCTTTGTGGCTGGCAAATCAGTCTCTTGGCCACCGCCTGCTTCTGGTACCCCAGCCCTTTCCTGCCCCAACTCTCTGCCCCCAACTCCAACTCAACATACCCAAACCCTCTGTCCCACTCTTACACCCACGCCCCCTCCCAGACTGGCACCCCAATCTCCTGCCCCAGATCACAATCCCCTCCTACCCTAGGTCACATCCCAAACCCCTGCACTCCAGTCCCCTGCCCTAGACCATAACTGCCTGCTTCATCCCAACTCCCTCCCAGACTCCAGTCTCCCTCCTGCACTCCAGTCCCTTAACCCAAGTGCCCTTCTGCACCCAACTTCCATCCCAGACTCCACATCTCCATTAATTCCATGGAAGAATGCTACCCTGAACTTTTCCAAAATCTTGGCGTGACCCCCCTCCCACTCCTGCATCAAAAATTATTGCCCACCGCTGGATTAAAGTAAGCCTGAGCCAGATTGCCTCTTTGGGAGCCAGGAGCTGTTAGATTTTGTGAGGTCCCCCTAAACTCAAGAATGGTAAAAAAGAGTAATTCAGAGCATGGGAGGTGGCAGTGGGTTGAGGAAGGGGATTGGGTGGAGTGGGGGGGGGGGTTCTGACTGGGAGAGGTGAGTTTTAGGGTGGGGCAGGGATAAGGTGTTTGGGAACTTCAGGCTGGGGCCAAGGGATTTGGAGTGCTTAAGGCAGGAGATGGGCATGTAGAATCGGGGGGTGGGGGAGAAGACAGAGTGCAGGGGGATTAAGTCAGGATGCTGGGGGGGCAGGAGATCTGGGCAGGAATAAGGGTACAGGAAGGGGCTCAGGACTGGTCCTAGAGGGTTTGGGCACTTTCCCGAGGCAGCTCCCCGGTGATGGTGCAGGTCTTGAGGAGGGGGCAGGTGGCTCAACACACTGCCCTGTGCTCACCTGCAGGCATTGCCCCTCCCCTGGAGCTCCTAACAGCCATAATTCTCAGCCAAAGGAAACTGCCAGGGAAGAGCATGCAGGCAAAGGAAGTGCCTGGATGGAGCTTCCCAGTGCTTGCAGCTACAGCCCAGCAAGAGTGGGGGCAACAGTGCTTGGAGCTGCATCCCTCCCTGAGGTAAGGACTGAACATGGGGTCTTTAGCCTGAAGTGCCTAAAGGGCCCTGCAAAAAAAATTGACAACCTAGAGGTCTTTTTGCAGCCTCCCCCCCACATAACCCAAGGCCCTGGGTTGCAGCCTCTCTTAAAAAAAAAAAAAAAAAATCCATCCCTGATAGTAGCCACCCTACCCAGAAGGGATCGGTTCCCTCATTAGCTCCGAACACATCTCCACAACTTCTCCAGTAGCAACCCAGATGAGTTCTATACCCAGTCTCCAGAACCCCCTTTGCCACACCTCCTTCCCATCCCCCTCCTCTCCAACCCCACCAAAAAAAAAAAAAAAATATTCAGGTTAGTTTTTCAGTCACAAAGGCTGCAGAGAGTACACTGACCCTTCAGCTGTTTTCTGGCCACTGTCGTACAATAGCTGTTACACATTCTCCAAAGCACCACATGCATGGACATCACAACATAAATAATAATAATTAATGAAACATTCTGGAGCAAGAAAACTCACCACCAGAATGTCCCCTTGTGGCTGGCAACGTTTTCTCCTCTGGTGCCTCCTACTAACAACAACTCTGGCCTCCAGCAGCCTAACACATTCATGCCACCTCTTCCAGGCAACGGAGAGTCACACAAAACTACACTCCAATGACCTTAGGCCAGTGCTGCAGCCCCATGGGGGGGGGGGGGGTCAGTACCCCTTATCTCAGGGGCTTTTATGCCATTTTCCTTGGTAGCCAGCAAGAGAACATAGGCAAGCAGACAGGCATGTCCTCCACCATAGGTTCCAGGCCAAGGACCCTGGTCTGCTCCTCTCAGCTAGCATTCATCCCTAATTCACCCTGCCAATCCTACCCAGCTGAGCAAAATTAGCCCTTCCCCACCCTCCAGATGGAGCTAGATGCACTTACTGCAGTCTGGGTCAGGTTAACTCCTTCTTTCCTGGTGTGTGGTATGCATTGCATCATGAATGCTATTTGATATCGCATAGGTATGTGCTTATATTAGCTCTTTACAATGAAACCTCGAGGCAACATTTTACCTACACACTTGAGACAAAATTACATACAAGTAATGAAGTACACAAAGGTCCTTTTTTGAACAAAAGTATAAAGACAGCTGTGAGTGTGAGCATGTGCTAGCGCTCAGCAGAGGGCAGCAATAGCACACAGTTGCACTGACAAGGGCCAGTCTGTATCACAGTGACTTGTACAAATAAGACAAGATAGCACAATCGGATTGGTAAGAGGAGGGAGAACATTGCTACACAGCCATCATGGACAGCATTGCTGGCCCATGCAAGGATCTGAGCACAGATCCAGGCATCACTAGGGAAATGTAAACATGCTGCTAGCCAAACTACAGGGTCTCCTAATATGCCTGTGCCCAAAGGCATGCACAAGTGGGGGGGCAAGCAGTGACACACACCCCAATATTTGCCTTAAAAAATATGTATTTCTGCTCTAGCCGCAGTCGGACGCAGCCCAGGCCACTACTCCAGCTGACTGCATTTCACTATGTTAAGCCCAACCATGCACTGCTCTAAAATGCCCATCCAAAAGTGTGGTAGCACTTTATAGACTAACAAAACATGTAGATGGTATCATGAGTTTTCGTGGGCACAGCCCACTTCTTCAGATGACCCAAGTGTGCTGTGTCCATGAAAGCTCAAGATACCAACTACATGTTTTGTTAATCTATAAAGTGCTACCAGACTTTGTTATTTTTTAAGTTTCTCCGGTACAGACTAACTCGGCTACCCCCTGAAGCATCCAAAAGTGGTCATATTTAAATTCCTGTGCATGTCCCTGCTTTTTGTGCCCATAAAACAAACCAAAAATAAAGCACCGACAGCTGGAAAATCAGATGGGATTCCACGCACACAACTACACAAACCTTACTTTACTTGTTTTCATTTCTGCTTTAATGCATGCAGCTGCATTATCTGGAGCACACAAACCTTGATTTGCAAACATCTGCCCTCACCAGTTCATTTATGAAAACAGAAGAGACTTCAGCACCCTCCCCCTCCAGAGCTTTTTAGCTTCTGACCACCTGACTACATATGTACTGTGGCTCTTCAGAAAACTTAGTCTAGTATATTTGCAGTCACGAAAGCTATCATTGGGTACATATTAATCAACCCATTTCCTCTCCACAGCTGCACCTCTCTCCTAGCCTCTCCATTTGAGGGTCTATTTCATGGTCCTCTGTTTCAAGTTCAGCCCAGCCAGTGAGAATGTTACTGCTGCAGGTTCTGATTGCGACTTCAGCGTGGTCTTGTAAGTCACTTTTCCATTTTGTTCTGTTCCACATGTACACATTCCTTGAGCAACAAGGCACATACTAAGTTCCTCGGAGTGCAGATTTACGGTACATTTTTTTCTCCTCCTTTCTCTCTAGATGGACATACACAAAAAACTGTGACACAAACTCCCATTTCTATCACCAGACAAAAAGATAAAACTGCAGTTATGCACTGTGAAATTCCTGGTGCCACTATTAACAGTGAAAACATACACTGGTATCGACAGAGCCCTGGTGCAGCTCCAAAGAGGATTTTGTATGCTCAAGCGACATCAGTGACTGTGGATGAAGGCATTGATAAAGGAAGGTTTGAAGTTTCAAATGTTGCTTCTAAAAACAGATCTACTCTCCACATGCACCGGCTAACCCCTGAGGATACTGCTATGTATTATTGTGCCGTCTGGGATCGCACAGTATTAGAAAGCCATAGACAACCTGTACAAAAGCTCTGCATTCTGAACTTCAGCCTGTCAAGTGTGCGAAACCGGACACATCCCTTATTTTTCTTCTCAGTGTGGAACCAGCTGCAGAAACTCCTCGCTGGTTTCTGCAATTTGAGAGGAAGAACCGCAACATACAGCTGTGGTTTTGAAATATATTTTGCAAGAAGTCACTACAACATCTTTTAGAGGTGATTTCACAGAGAGTTTCTCCCTCCCCCCCAAAAAAGCACAATTTCAGTTTGAAACTATTTGCAAATGTAGGTTGAATTTGACAAATGGAGTTGCTGGAAAAAAAATAAGTTTTGAAAGTTGAAATTTGATTTCAACATTTTCAAAATGAGCCATTTTGCCTTTTTATTTTGAAACATTTATTTTTTATATTATCAGCTTTATCTACAGAAGAAACCCACTGAAAAGGTAAAACTGTCACAAATTCAAAACATAACAAAAACCAAGGGGGAAAAATGCTTTAGCAAGAACAAAATGTTTTATTCAAACTGAAACAAAAATATTTCAGTTTTTTATTTTGATGAGAAAAAATGTTTCTGTGCTGAGCCAAAACAAAATTTGGAGGATATTTTTCAAACATTTACACACTTGCTTAATTTTAAGCATCTGGATAGTTTACCGTGTCTGGAAAGCGGACGATCTCCTATGGTGGCAAACTGCTACATACATACATGCTACACTACGTCTAGACTGGCAAGATTTTGTGCAAAAGCGACTACTTTTGCGCAAAAACTTGCCAGCTGTCTACACTGGCCGTTTGAATTTGCGCAAGAGCACTGACTTTGTAATGTACAAAATCAGTGCTTCTTGCACAAATACTTTCATGCTCCCGCTTGGGAAAAAGCCCTCTTGCGCAAGTGTAGACAGGGAAGAACGGTTTTGCGCAAAAAAGCCGCCATGGCAAAAATCGCATCTTGCACAAAATCGCGTCTAGACTGGCCACAGATGCTTTTGCGCAAAAGCACTTTTTGTGCAAAAGCATCCGTGCCAATCTAGACGCGCTTTTGCGGAAATACTTTTAACGGAAAAGCTTTTCCGTTAAAAGTATTTCTGCAAAATCATGCCAGTCTAGACCCAGCCAGAATGTTTGTGTAAATGTGTACTGTATGGTAGAACTAAATATTTGTTTATAAAATCCTTGGATTGGGGATCAAACCTCCCAGGGTTAGTCTATATTATCACTGCACCGGACAACTTCATTTGCAGTCAGGAGTGCTCAGAGATTCTGCAAATCAGAACCCAGGATGAGACCACCGAGAAAACGAGGCACATGCAATGTTTTGGTTTAAATGACTTGCCAGCATCACAAAGAAATCTGATAGAAATGTAGCCGTGTTAGGCTGGTGTAGCTGACCATATATATGGTTGTGACAATTTTCTTCCATTATTTGATCTGAGGAAGTGGGTCTGGCCCACGAAAGCTCATCACCTAATAAACCATCTTGTTAGTCCTTAAAGTGCTACATAGTCCTGTATTTTGTTAAAGAAATCTGAGGCACCAGGAGGGATAGCTTCCAATTATCCCTGGTGGCACCCAACTGCCTGTATCATGAGACCAGCCCTCCCTTTCCTGCAGTCCCCTTCCTCTTCCACCAGACACCTTCCAAATTCTCAGCAAATGAGTTCAAGGTCTGATGTTCAACAGCCTCCTTTGTTACACAGCTCTGACCCTCAGCACACCATCCACCTTGGGCAGAAAATGAAGCAGGAGTCCTGCAGAAGAAATGATGTGTGATAAAGGCTGCATCAAAGCTCATACACATAAGGAAACCTGAATAAGGCTGCATGGGCAACATTAAGTCTGGCATTTACTAACTGTTGTGTGCTTGATTTTGCAACCTTAATATTCTTTAAAGGAGTGTTGTTATACAGTGTCCTAACAAAAACAAACAGAGGTTCAGTTCATACTAGACACTCTAGTATGTGAGCTAGGCACTAAAGGGGGATAATATACACACTTTGCCAGTGGGTTTCATAAGTATTTACTGTCAGGAGAGAAACACTGTAACTCAAGATTCCTGAATTAATTCTAGGAACTGCAAGGAAGGGTTCTCTAGAGGTTAGAGGCCCTTCTGTTTCCCCAGCACCCAACCAGCTAAGTTACCTCAGTATTGGAGAACTTCACAATTTCTAATGCATTTCTCCACATAATTGTGCTGTGAGTTAAGCAAGTCCTATTATGCCAGTTTTTTTCTACATGGGGAACTGAGGTCCATAGAAAGTCTGTGACAGAAGAGAACATTAAAGCTGGGTTTCCCAAATCCTAGGCTAGCACTAAGCACCAGACCCTGTCTCCTCCCTTCCATCTGAACCCTGACTCTGTCCCACTCTCCCATTTTTACTTCTCTCCTTATGCTCCTATCTTCCCCCGTATCCATGTCTAGACACAACCAAATGTCCTTCCTTCCTTTCCCTCCATTCCTATCTACCACTCACGGATGTCTCCCTCCTCCTACCCCATTTCCCGTAATAGCAATGGCAGGAGGTAAGTACAGTAGTGTTCAGTGACTACTCAGTGCTGAGGAGCTTATAGATCTGCTTTTTTCTGTGTCAGATTCCAGCTGGGTATTCAGAGAAAAAAAAATCACCTTAATGACCCACCCAGACTCTCTGTGAATCTCAGCCTATACAGCTACAGCCCTCTGTACCACATAGGCATTACTGCTGAAGGCTTTTATTCTAGAAAAAGAATAATCATTAAAATAGAACTAGACAGCGATTTGTCCTCAAAGGGAAGGCAGCAACGTATTTAATCTTAATGCAGATGCTTTCCTGGATACAGTAAATCAGAATTTAGCATCTACTGTACCAATCAATGTGAACCCTTCATTGTGCACGATATAACTAAACCCAATGGATATTATCTTAAGTTCACAGGAGCATCTGCTTCATGCTAGACTTATTGCGGAGATGCACAATGGCTAAATTTGTCTCATATGGGTATCAGTAAAGTTAATTTACCTCTTTGAAACTTGTCACTTGGATCAGACATACCTGCAACCAACAGAACTGTTCACAGCTTCTACTTAAGTGACTCACTTCCTCTCCACAAAAGCACTCAGCCCTCCATCTGAGATCCTAATTAATATCCTTCTATCTCTGACATGCAGGCTCAACTGAAGTCAGTGAGAATGTTACTGCTGCAGGTTCTTACTGTGGCTTCAATCTGGTCATGTAAGTCAAGGGTTTTCACTACAGTTTTCTGCAAATGTGCCAATTACTGAGCAACAGCCAGAGAGGCTCCAAATTCAAGTTTACCACATTTTTTCTTTCTTTTGTTGTAGATGGAGCTGCACAAGTACAATTGATACAAACTCAGTTATCCATCACCAAGAAGCCAGACAGCAGTACCGCAAGGATTAATTGTAAAGTTGATGGGATCAATTTTGGTGATGCATATATACACTGGTACCGACAGAGACCTGGAGAAGCTCCAGAGTGGCTGCTGTATTATAAGACAGACAGTGACTCTTCAAATCCTAACAGAAACAAGTTTGGCGCTTATAAGATACCTGGAAAAGATACCTGTACCCTAACAGTAGACCCAACCTACAATGACGCTGCTACCTATTACTGTGCCACCTGGGATCTCACAGTGTTAGAAAGCCATAGATGGTATGTACAAAAACCTCACTAATCTGAGCCACAGACTTTCAAAAATATCCAAAAAACTCCACCCAAAACCACACACACACCCCCTTTAGTTGGTTTCTTATTCTTGCCTCTGAGCTGAAGCCAGTAGTAGACACTCATTGTATCTGATCCGGATATGAGACCATCCCATACAAATTATGTTTTTAAGTGAGCTATCTAGTTCCTCCTTTACTTCCGGTTCACCAACTTTGGAAAGCCATCGCTATCATGTCCCACCTGGAATGGTCTTCTGTACACTTGCAACTATTGCTTGGGAACGGATACAGGAGTTGGGACTCGGTATGTCTGCACTTGCAGCCTATTTCTGAATAGGGCTGCAAATGTAGGCATTCGGAATTGCAAATCAAGCCCGGGATTTAAATATCTTGATTTGCATCTTCCCAGCCAGGCAACATTTTTTTGAAATTTACAAGCCTGGAATAACTGCCCACGTCTACACGCGGCAGTGAAATGGGCGTTCGAAATAAAGCCCTATTGTTAAACCTCATTGCAGGAGGAACAACAGATAGTTTGAAATATGGCTTTATTTCGAACCCCCGTTTCACTGCTGCGTGTAAACATGGGCAGTTATTCCAGGCTTGTAAATTTCAAAAAATGGTGCCTGGCCGGGAAGATGCAAATCAAGCGTGGGATATTTAAATCCTGAGCTTGATTTGCAATTCCTAATGCCTAAATTTGTAGCCCTATTCCAAAATAGACTGCAAGTGTAGACATACCCTCACAGACCAGGTTTTGCTACCAGTATTGGTTTTGAACACTATTACAGGCAGGCGCAGCCTTGGGAGAATTGCTGAAGATCCCTTATTTAAAGAGAAATCCAGTTTTCCAGGCCTGTAAGACAGAGCCATTGATCAAGAGAGGACATTTTGTCCCTGCCGACTGACCAGCAAGTCAACGAATGGAGAGGGATAATGAGCAACAGGGATAGTCTCAGGTGCTGGATCTAGGAAAGCTGCCCCTTCCCTGCCCCAGCTTGAAGTGGGTTCCTCTTTATACAGGGTTTGCAGTTTGGTTCAATGGCTACCAGCACCCCTGCTATAAAAATCATTCCAGTCCTCTGAGGGGGATTCCCATGTGTTTGACCTGCCCAGGAATACCACTCACTGTCTTGATTTTCTCCCTCTATGAACAATTCTTAAACATCACCAGCTATGAGTGGAAAATAATTCAAACAAATATTCTGAACTGGGATGCAGAAACTTGCTCACAATGGATCTGCCTCCCCCTCGCAACCCTCTGCCACGCACGCATGATGCCATTGTCAGCAAAGGCCTTTTTCGCGTGGAATAGCGACTGGCATTCATAATGCAGTCTTCCTGCCATCGCACTGCCATACTAGTATTTCTAGTACAACAGTGTGATGCCTCTAAAGAAAGCAGAATATCTGGAAATATGTACGTAAGCTTCCTATACTTGTGGTCCCAGATCTGATTCTCCCTTGGGCCTCTTATCAATGCAAATATTGCTGGAATAAAAATCAATAGTTGCCTATTGAGATTTTTCCTCCCTTCTTGGACTAACTTTGATCATGCATGGTGGGGAAGTCGGAGGAAAGGGAACCAGGGAAGTTGCCTGGCTTCCACCTACAGCTAAAGCTAAGGCCTCTCCATAGCACACTAATCTTCTCTGTCACAATAGCTTCATTGGTCATAACCTAGAAATCTTTCACTTATGCTGCAATTTAACCCCACAATAACAACAAAAGATGGCAGCAGTGACCTCCTAGCAGCTGTAGCTCTGGCTACACTGGTGCTTCCTGTCCTGCACATTCCCTGGGCCCAAATAAATCCCCAAAACATGGACCTAAAGTCCCCAAGGCCAGGTGGCTATAATCAGACATTCTGAACTGGGAGGCAGAAACTTGCTTGCAATAGAACAGTCTCCCCCTTGCAAACCTCTGCCATGCATGCATGTTGCCATTGTCAGCATAGGACTTTCACGTGGTATAGGTAGAGGGGTTTATATTGCAATCTTCCTGCCATATCACTGCAATAGTACTGTAATAGCGTGATGCCTCTAAAGAGGACAGAATATCTAGAAATATGTACTTAAATTTCCTAAGCTTGTAGTCCCAAAACTGATTCCCTGTTCTCCCCTCCCCTGACCAGTGCAAATGTTGCTGGAATAAAAAATCAATAGTTGCCTATTTAGATTTTTCTCCCTGTTTGGAATGTCTTGGACCACACGTGGTAGGGATGTTTGGGGAAGGAGAGCCATGGAAATGGCCTGGCCTCCATCCACAGAGAAAGTTAAGCACATCAATAGCCTCTGTAACATTAGCTTTATTGGTTATAACCTAGAACTCTCTCTCATTTATGCTGCAGTTTCTCTTCATTGTAACAAAGGTGGCAACAGTGACCACATCCCAGCTGCCCTCTCGCTCCACTGGCGTATTCCATGGGCCCCACTAGATCCCCAAAATGTGGATCTAAAACATCCTCTGGCCATCTGGTCACGAGAGCCTCTGCCAGGCCAGGGCTCCATTCCTACTCTCCCTTTGCTACCAGATAGCCCTGGGGTACTGTTCAATCCCCTCTGCACCAATCTACAGCTGTCCTGGCTCAAAGGGCTTCTCATGCAGGAGGGGAGGGATTTATGCTCAGAGGCTGTGTCTTCACAGTGAATTTTTGCAGCAGAAAATATGCTAATGAGAGACACAGTAGCTTAAATTTGTGACATAATTAGGATATTTTCCGCCCTTTCTTTTCGCACAAGGGTTTTTGCTCAAAAAGAATCAGTGAAGCCACTTCTGTTTTCCACAAGATCCTTATGCCTCTCCAGGACAGCTGAGGATTATGCTCATCAGGTTATCACAGTATCAATCAAAGGCTCTAAAAGGTCATTCGGAGGAATACAAAGAAGAAAAATCCAGACTTTCCTATCATAGTCGGGTGGCCCTGTAGCTCCAGTCAATAATTTGTGGAAGTGCAATCAAGCAGGATTGAAGGTCAAGTGAATCCAAAGAGGAAACTTTCTAAGATAGGCTATTGACATACAGAACTGCTACCCAGACCCTGCAGTGTTTTATAACCCAGTAATAGAGACAAGCGAGTTTTTTTTTTCAGGAAAGGTATTATACATTTGGAGATTTATAAGAGAATATGAAAAGATTCAAAGATAGTTTTGAGCTGGTTAAGCAATTAAAGTAGGCCAGGGCAAAATACGGCCTGCCAAGCCACCAGATCCGGCCCATGGAGGCAGTGGGGAACCCCAGACAGGCTTCCCAGCTTGCACCACAGCCTCGTGCACCCTGCAGAAACACGACTGTAGAGCTCTGTTTCTGTTTTAAAACTGGGGCTGAGGGAGGAGTTTTAGAAGCTGCCTCACCTCCAGCACATTCTCATTTACTGGATTCTGGCAGAAGCCAGCCAATGGGAGCTGCTTGTTATTCGTGAAGCACATGGCCAGGGAGGCTAGCTTTGTGGCTGGCAAATCAGTCTCTTGGCCACCGCCTGCTTCTGGCACCAAACCCTCGGTCCCACTCACACCCACACCCCCTCCCAGATTGGCACCCCAATCTCCTGCCCCAGATCACAATCCCCTCCTACCCTAGGTTACATCCCAAACCCCTGCACTCCAGTCCCCTGCCCTAGACCACAACTGCCTGCTTCATCCCAACTCCCTCCCAGACTCCAGTCTCCCTCCTGCACTCCAGTCACTTACCCCAAGTGCCCTTCTGCACCCAACCCCCATCACAGACCCCACATCTCCATTAATACCATGGAAGAATGCAGCCCTGGACTTTTTCAAAATCTTGGCATGACCCCCCCTCCCACTGCCGCATCAAAAATTATTGCCCACCACTGGATTAAAGTAAGCCTGAGCCAGATTGCCTCTTTGGGAGCCAGGAGCTGTTAGATTTTGTGAGGTCCCCCTAAACTCAAGAATGGTACAAAAACAAAAAAAGGGTAATTCAGAGCATGGGAGGTGGCAGTGGGTTGAGGCAGGGGATTGGGTGGAGTGGGGTGGGGGGGGTCTGACTGGGAGAGGTGACTTTTAATGTGGGGCAGGGATAAGGTCTTTGGGGACTTCGGGCTGGGACCAAGGGATTTGGACTGCTTAAGGCAGGAGATGGGCATGTAGAATCGGGGGGGGAGGGGGAGGTGGGGGGAAGAGACACAGGGTATATCTACACTACAACGTTAATTCGAACTAACTTAGTTCAAATTAGTTAATTCGAACTAACGGATCCAGACTAAAAAACTAGTTCGAATTAGCGTTTTGCTAATTCGAACTATCATGTCCACATTAAGTGGACCCTGAACCGGGCTTAAGGATGGCAGCAGTGCCGGCAGGGCATCACAGGAGGACTTAGAGCGTGGACATGGTGTCTCAGGCTACCCGAGGGCTGTGCTTAAAGGGTCCTGACCCCCACCCCGGACAGACAGTTCTCTGGGGTGTCCCGCTTGCAAAGCAGTCCTGGCTTGGATTGCCCGGACTATCCACACTGGGCACATCACAGCACTCGGCCATCAGCCCGGCTGCACTTGCCGCAGGCTGCCATCTGGGGAGAGGGGGCAATTGGGGGGCTGCAGGAGAGCTTCCACCCCCAGAAGCCCGCAGAGCCAGCCCAGTCCTCCCCATCGGGGGCTCGTACCTCATTCCTCCCTCACCTCCTTCCACTTACCCTTCCCTAGCCCCTCTTCTTGATGTACAAAATAAAGATAACGTTTCTTCCAACATTGACTCTGTCTTTATTGAACAAAACTGGGGGAGACTGGGAAAAGGAGGTGGGAGAGGGGAAGAGAGAGGCTGGTGTAGGGGTAACATATTAATGTATTAAAAATGTGATTCCCCCAAATGGAAGTGACTCCCCATAATTTGTTCCCCACAACTTAAAGTATTTAGATTTATTATTAATTCTTCTTATTATTATTATTTGTTAAGATTGTTAAATGTTTAGATTTATTATTATTATTGCCCCCTTTAGAATATAATGTATTAGGTAATGTAACTTAGAACTGTTAAAAATATAATCCTATGTAACCAGAAACAGCCCCCCCCCCCCCCCCCCCCCCCCCCCCGTGCTCCAGGGTATGCTCAAATTTGTGCAAGGGGCTGCTTGAAATTGACATTGCAAAGATACATTGTAACGATGCATTGTCAAACCACTAACTCTGCTATGGGAGCCAAGCCCTGTAATTGACTAAGGGCATTGTTACTTAATTGACGCCTGTTCTCTTTAAAACATTGTAACTTTACTCAGCACTCAGAGAATGTTTTAAGCAATACCACCCAGAAACTTTTTGTAACTACAACTCTGATATATGTAAAGTGATTATTACCAAAAACTTTTTGTAACTACAACTCTGATATATGTAAAGTTATTATTATACAAAAACATTGTATGGGAAACATTAAGGAATGTATGTAAGAGAGAGAGAGTGCTTGGATGATGAGTGAATGGTTCTAAGAGGTGCCAGCCTGAGAATACAGCAACAAAGGGCTGAAGAAGGCGTCAGGTGCCAGTGCAACCAAAAGGTGTCAAGTGGAGAAACTGGAGGTCCACCCGATAAGATCACTGATGAGCACCTGGCAGCCACCCTGGAGACATCAGCATGATACAGCAATTTCCATAGACTGGCATAGGAAGAAATTCCTATAAGAACTGGACTAAAAAACTATGGAATCAGAGTCCAAGGTTCTGCTGCCAGCCCACCAGGAGCTTCAGATGCGCATCTGATCAGGACTTCGCTCCCCACTACCATCACTTGTGTACAGAATACCTGGCCAGTATTCTGTCACAAGCAACTTCCAGGCTGGTAACTATACACAGAACTTGAATGAATGGATGTATGAATGAATGGTTATATATATATATAATATACATACAAGTGTATAAGGGTTAAGTAGTGTTAGGAATAAGTAGTAAAACAACGTTGTTTGCTTCTATCTTTTCTTTTTTTTATTATTATTATCTTTACAATAAATGTGGCTTTTTGCCTTATCCCCCTCATAAGATCCTGCTTGCTTTTATTTGGTACAACATTTGGAGAGGGGAGGGCAACTAAAATGATCAGGGGTTGGGAACAGGTCCTATATGAAGAGAGGCTAAAGAGACTAGGACTTTTCAGCTTAGAAAAGAGGAGACGGAGGGGGGACAGGATAGAGGTCTCTAAAAGCAGGAGTTGGGTGGAGAGGGTGCATACAGAAAAGTTCTTCATTAGTTCCCATAAAGAAGGACTAGAGGACACCAAAAGAAAGGAATGGGTAGCAGGCTTCAAAGTAGTAACAAAGAAAGTTCTTCTTCACAAAGCAAAGAGTCAACCTGTGGAACTCCTTGCTGCAGGATGCTATGAAGGCTAGAACTAGAACAGAGTTTAAAGGGAAGTGAGATCAAGTCATGGAGGTTGGGTCCATGGAGTGCTATTAGCCAGGGGGTAGGAGTGGTGTCCCTGCCCAAGGTTTGTGGAAGGCTGGAGAGGGATGGCACGAGACAAATGGGTTGGTCACTGTCTTCGGTCCATTCCCTCCAGGGTCCCTAGGGTTGGCCGCTGTCGGCAGACAGGCTACTGGGCTAGATGGACCTTTGGTCTGACCCAGTACGGACATTCTAAGCTCGGGACTCAGGGTCGGGGGTCTCAGGGTACCCCCTTGATTCTCTTGCACACCTGCTCCTGGGTGGTCAGGCTGGCAGCTCTCCTGCCCTAGACGGCCACTTTCCTGTGCCTAGTGCGGAGATCGTGGACAAGGTCCACGATGTCTGCACGAGCCCAGGCGGGTGCCCGCCTCTTGAGGTCCCGGGCAAGCTCCCGGGAGCTGCCAGCCTGGTCCCGTGAAGAGGGGGAGGGCTGGGGGGCATCGGGTGGGTGGCTCGATCCGTGCCAGGTGCAGGGTCTGCTGGCTGGGTGCTGGCAGGCTTGCACCTGGCACAGGCACCGTAGCTAGCCCATGCCCCTTTAAGGAGTCTGGGGCCGGGAGGGGGGTAGACAAGTTTCCCTGGTGTTGGCCAGAGTGGCCACCAGGGAAAGCTGGGGAGGGCTAGCCTCCCACTAGTTCGAATTAAGGGGCTACACACCCCTTAATTCGAACTAGTAAGTTCAAACTAGGCTTAATCCTCATAAAATGAGGTTTTCTTAGTTCGAACTAAGCGCTCCGCTAGTTCCAATTAAGTTCGAACTAGCGAAGCGCTAGTGTAGCACCTATGAAAGTTAATTCGAACTAACGTCTGTTAGTTCGAATTAACTTTGAAGCGTAGACATACCCTTAGAGTGCAGGGGGATTAAGTCAGGATGCTGGGGGGGGGGAGATCTGGGCAGGAATAAGGATACAGGAAGGGGCTCAGGACTAGTCCTAGAGGGTTTGGGCACTTTCCTGGGGCAGCTCCCCTGTGATAGTGCAGGCCTTATAGAGGGGGCAGGTGGCTCCACACACTGCCCTGTGCTCACCTGTAGGCATTGCCCCTCCCTTGGAGCTCCTAACAGCCATAATTCTCAGCCAATGTAAACTGCAAGGGTATGTCTACACTACAAAGTTAGTTCGAACTAACGGACGTTAGTTCGAACTAACTTTAATAGGTGCTACACTAGCGCTCCGCTAGTTCGAATTTGAATCGAACTAGCGGAGCGCTTAGTTCGAACTAGGTAAACCTCATTTTACGAGGACTAACGCCTAGTTCGAACTAGCTAGTTCGAACTAAGGGCTGTGTAGCCCTTTAGTTCGAACTAGTGGGAGGCTAGCCCTCCCCAGGTTTCCCTGGTGGCCACTCTGGCCAACACCAGGGAAACTCTATGCCCCCCTCCCGGCCCCGGACCCCTTAAAGGGGCACGGGCTGGCTACGGTGCCCGTGCCAGGTGCAAGCCTGCCAGCACCCAGCCAGCAGACCCTGCACCTGGCACAGCTTGAGCCACCCACCTGATGCCCCCCAGCCCTCCCCCTTTTCCCGGGACCAGGCTGGCAGCTCCCGGGAGCTTGCCCGGGACCGCAAGAGGCGGGCACTCGCCTGGGCTAGTGCGGACATCGTGGACCTCGTCCACGATCTCCGCACTAGGCACAGGAAAGTGGCCGTCTAGGGCAGGAGAGCTGCCAGCCTGGACACCCAGGAGCAGGAGTGCATGAAAATCAGAGTGGTCCAGTGAGACCCCTGAGCCCTGAGCTTAGAATGTCCGTCCTGGGTCAGACCAAAGGTCCATCTAGCCCAGTAGCCTGTCTGCCAACAGCGGCCAACCCTAGGGACCCTGGAGGAGATGGACCGAAGACAGTGACCAAGCCATTTGTCTCGTGCCATCCCTCTCCAGCCTTCCACAAACCTTGGGCAGGGACACCACTCCTACCCCCTGGCTAATAGGACTCCATGGACCCAACCTCCATGACTTGATCTCACTTCCCTTTCAACTCTGTTCTAGTTGTAGCCTTCACAGCCTCCTGCAGCAAGGAGTTCCACAGGTTAACTATTTGCTTTGTGAAGAACAACAACTTTCTCTTACTAGTTTGAAGCCTGCTACCCATTCCTTTCCTTTGGTGTCCTCTAGTCCTTCTTTATGGGAACTCATGAAGAACTTTTCTGAATGCACCCTCTCCACCCAACCCCTGCTTTTACAGACCTCTATCCTGTCCCCCCTCCGTCTCCTCTTTTCTAAGCTGAACAGTCCCAGTCTCTGTAGCCTCTCTTCATCTGGGACCTGTTCCCAACCCCTGATCATGTTAGTTGCCCTCCCCTCTCCCAGCCTTTCTCTTCCCCTCTCCCACCTCCTTTTCCCAGTCTCCCCCAGTTTTTTTCAATAAAGACAGAGTCAATGTTGGAAGAAACGTTATCTTTATTTTGTACATCAATAAGAAGGGGGGCTAGGGAAGGGCAAGTGGAAGGAGGTGAGGGAGGAATGGGGTACGAGCCCCCGATGGGGAGGACTGGGCTGGCTCTGCGGGCTTCTGGGGGTGGAAGCTCTCCTGCAGCCCCCCAATTACTCCCTCTCCCCAGATGGCAGCCTGCGGCAAGTGCAGCCGGGCTGATGGCCGAGTTGTGTGATGTGCCCAGTGTGGGCACTCAGGGCACTCCAAGCCAGAACTTCTTTGCAAGCAGGGCACCCCTTAGAACTGTGTGTCCGGGGTGGGGGTCGGGACCCTTTAAGCGCAGCCCTCGGCTAGCCTGAGACAGCATCTCCATGCTCTAAGTCCTCCTTTTATGCCCTGCCGGCACTGCTTCCAGCCATCCTTAAGCCCTGTTCAGAGTCCACTCAATGTGGACTTGCTAGTTCGAACTAGCAAAACGCTAGTTCGAACTAGTTTTTAGTTCTAGATGCGTTAGTTCGAACTAGCTTAGTTCGAATTAACTAATTCGAACTAAGTTAGTTCGAACTAGCGCTGTAGTGTAGACGTACCCCAAGGGAAGTGCCTGGATGGAGATTCCCTGTGCTTGCAGCTACAGCCTAGCAAGAGTGGGGGCAACAGCGCTTGGAGCTGCATCCCCCCCTGAGGTAGGGACAGAACATGGGGTCTTTAGCCTGAAGTGCCTAAAGGACCCTGCAAAAAAATTGACAACCTAGAGGTCTTTTTGCAGCCTCCCCCCCACGTAACCCAAGGCCCTGCGTTGTAGCCGCTAACATTCCGTGTGTGTGTGTGTGTGTGTCCAGCCCTGACATTAGCCACCCTATCCAGAAGCTCCAAACCCATCCCCACAACCTCTCCAGTAGCAACCCAGATGAGTTCTATACCCAGTCTCCAGAACCCCCTTTGCCACACCTCCTTCCCATCCCCCTCCTCTCCAACCCCACCAAAAAAAAATATTCAGGTTAGTTTTTCAGTCACAAAGGCTGCAGAAAGTACACTGACTCTTCAGCTGTTTTCTGGCCACTGTCGTGCAATAGCTGTTACACATTCTCCAAAGCACCACATATATGGACATCACAACATAAATAATAATAATTAGTGAAACATTCTGGAGCAAGGTAACTCACCACCAAAATGTTCCCTCGGGGCTGGTAACGTTTTCTCCTCTGGTGCTTCCTACTAACAACAGCTCTGGCCTCCAGCAGCCTAACACATTCATGCCACCTCTTCCAGGCAACGGAGAGTTACACAAAACTACACTCCAATGACCTTAGGCCAGTGCTGCAGCCCCACTGGGGGACTCAGTACCCCTTATCTCAGGGGCTTTTATGCCATTTTCCTTGGTAGCCAGCAGGAGAACATAGGCAAGCAGACAGGCATGTCCTCTACCATAGGTTCCAGGCCAGGGACCCTGGTCTGCTCCTCTCAGCTAGCATTCATCCCTAATTCACCCTGCCAATCCTACCCAACTGGGCAAAATTAGCCCTTCCCCACCCTCCAGATGGAGCTAGATGCACTTACTGCAGTCTGGGTCAGGTTAACTCCTTCTTTCCTGGTGTGTGGTATGCATTGCATTATGAATGCTATTTGATATCGCGTAGGTATGTGCTTATATTAGCTCTTTACAATGAAACCTCGAGGCAACATTTTACCTACACACTTGAGGCAAAATTACATACAAGTAATGAAGTATACAAAGGTCCTTTTTTTGAACAAAAGTATAAAGACAGCTGTGAGTGTGAGCATGTGCTAGCGCTCAGCAGAGGGCAGCAATAGCACACAGTTGCACTGACAAGGGCCAGTCTGTATCACAGTGACTTGTACAAATAAGACAAGATAGCACAATCGGATTGGTAAGGGGTGGAAGAGCCCTTCTACACAGCCATCATGGACAGCATTGCTGGCCCATGCAAGGATCTGAGCACAGATCCGGGCATCACTAGGGAAATGTAAACATGCTGCTAGCCAAACTACAGGGTCTCCTAATATGCCTGTGCCCAAAGGCATGCACAAGTGGGGGGGCAAGCAGGGACACACACCCCAATATTTGCCTTAAGAAATACAGGCAGTCCCTAGGTTACGTACAAGATAGGGACTGTAGGTTTATTCTTAAGTTGAATTGTATGTAAGTCGGAACTGGTACATATTGTAGGGGAAACTCTAGCCAAACATTTCTCCAGAGCTCAGTTTTATTCTCCCACACCTCACTTCCCTCAGCCCTTTATTCTCAAGCTGAGGTATCTGCTGAGAAAAGCCGCTCCGCATCTCCCTAGTCTGCTGGGGGGAAGCAGCTAGTGCGGGGTTGCCTCACCCCGTTTGTAAGTAGGGATCCGATGTAAGTTGGATCCATGTAACCCGGGGACTGCCTGTATGTATTTCTGCTCTAGCCCCAGTCGGACGCAGCCCAGGCCACTACTCCGGCTGACTGGATTTCACTATATTAAGCCCAACTATGCACTGCTCTAATATGCCCATCCAAAAGTGTGGTAGCACTTTATAGACTAACAAAACATGTAGATGGTATCATGAGTTTTTGTGGGCACAGCCCACTTCTTCAGATGACCCAAGTGTGCTGTGTCCATGAAAGCTCATGATCCCATCTACATATTTTGTTAGTCTAAAAAGTGCTACCAGACCATTTCTTGTTTTTTAAGTTTAAGACTAACTCGGCTACCCCCTGAAGCATCCAAAAGTGGTCATATTTAAATTCCTGTGCATGTCCCTCCTTTTTGTGCCCATAAAACAAACCAAAAATAAAGCACCTGACAGGTGGAAGATCAGATGGGATTCCATGCACACAACTACACAAATCTTACTTTACTTGTTTTCATTTCTGCTTTAATGCATGCAGCTGCATTATCTGGAGCACACAAACCTTGATTTGCAAACATCTGCCCTCACCAGTTCATTTATGAAAACAGAAGAGACTTCAGCACCCTCCCCCTCCAGAGCTTTTTAGCTTCTGACCACCTGACTACATATGTACTGTGGCTCTTCAGAAAACTTAGTCTAGTATATTTGCAGTCACGAAAGCTATCATTGGGTACTTATTAATCAACCCATTTCCTCTCCCCAGCTGCACCTCTCTCCTTGCCTCTACATTTGAGGGTCTATTTCATGGTCCTCTGTTTCAAGTTCAGCCCAGCCAGTGAGAATGTTACTGCTGCAGGTTCTGATTGCGACTTCAGCGTGGTCTTGTAAGTCACTTTTCCATTTTGTTCTGTTCCACATGTACACATTCCTTGAGCAACAAGGCACATACTAAGTTCCTCAGAGTGCAGATTTACGGTACATTTTTTTCTCCTCTTTTCTTTCTAGATGGACATGCACAAAAAACTGTGACGCAAACTCCCATATCTATCACCAAACAAAAAGGTAAAACTGCAGTTATGCTCTGTGAAATTCGTGGTGCCACTATCAAGAGTGAATACATACACTGGTATCGACAAAGCCCTGGTAAAGCTCCAAAGAGGATTTTGTATGCTCAAGCGACATCAGTGACTGTGGATGAAGGGGTTGATAAAGGAAGGTTTGAAGTTTCAAATGGTGCTTCTGAACCCGTCTCTATTCTCCGCATGCACGAGCTAACCCCGGAGGATACGGCTATGTATTATTGTGCCGTCTGGGATCGCACAGTATTAGAAAGCCATAGATAACCTGTACAAAAGCTCTGCATTCTGAACTGCAGCCTTTCAAGTGTGCGAAACCGGACACATCCCTTATTCTTCTTCTCAGTGTGGAACCAGCTGCAGAAACTCCTGGCTGGTTTCTGCAATTTGAGAGGAAGAACCGCAACATACAGCTGTGGTTTTGAAATATATTTTGCAACAAGTCACTACAACATCTTTTAGAGGTGATTTCACAGAGAGTTTATCTCCCTCCCCCCGCAAAAAAATGCAATTTCAGTTTGGAACTATTTGCAAATGTGGGTTGAATTTGACAAATGGCGTTGCTGAAAAAAATACTTTTTTAAAGTTGAAATTTGATTTCAACATTTTCAAAATGAGCCATTTTGCCTTTTTATTTTGAAACATTTATTTTTTATATTATCAGATTTATCTACAGAAGAAACCCACTGAAAAGGTAAAACTGTCACAAATCCAAAACATAACAAAAACCAAGGGGGAAAATGCTTTTGCAAGAACAAAATGTTTCATTCAAACCGAAACAAAAATATTTCAGTTTTTTATTTTGATGAGAAAAATGTTAAGGGTTTTTTTATTTTTCTGTGCTGAGCCAAAACAAAATTTGGAGGATATTTTTCAAACATTTACACACTTGCTTAATTTTAAGCATCTGGATAGTTTACCATGTCTGGAAAGTGGACGCTCTCCTATGGTGGCAAACTGCTACATACATACATGCTACACTGCGTCTAGACTGGCAAGATTTTGTGCAAAAGTGGCTACTTATGCGCAAAAACTTGCCAGCTGTTTACATTGGCCGCTTGAATTTGCACAAGAGCACTGAAATGTACAAAATCAGTGCTTCTTGCGCAAATACCTTCACGCTCCCGCTTGGGAAAAAGCCCTCTTGTGCAAGAATACTTGCAAAAGAGGGCCAGTGTAGACAGGGAAGAACTGTTTTGCGCAAAAAAGCCCCGATGGCGAAAATGGCGATCAGGGCTTTCTTGCACAAAATCGCGTCTAGACTGGCCGCAGAGGCTTTTGCGCAAAAGCACTTTTTGCGCAAAAGTATCCATGCCAATCTAGACGCACTTTTGTGGAAATACTTTTAACGGAAAAACTTTTCCGTTAAAAGTATTTCACAAAATCATGCCAGTCTAGACGCAGCCAGAATGTTTGTGCAAATGTGTACTGTATGGTAGAACTAAATATTTGTTTATAAATCCCTGGATTGGGGATCAGACCTCCCAGGGTTAGTCTATATTATCACTGCTCCGGACAACCTCACTTGCAGTCAAGAGTGCTCAGAGATTCTGCAGATCAGGACCGAGGATGAGACCACCGAGAAAACGAGGCACATGCAACGTGTGACCAGCTGTGACTATTTTGGTTTAAATGACTTGCTAGCATCACAAAGAAATCTGAGGCACCAGGAGGGATAGCTTCCAATTATCCCTGGCACCCAACTGCCTGTATCATGAGACCAGCCCTCCCTTTCCTGCAGTCCCCTTCCTCTTCCACCAGACACCTTCCAAATTCTCAGCAAATGAGTTCAAGGTCTGATGTTCAACAGCCTCCTTTGTTACACAGCTCTGACCCTCAGCACACCATCCACCTTGGGAAAAAAATGAAGCAGGAGTCCTGCGGAAGAAATGATGTGTGATAATGTATTTAAAGGCTGCACCAAAGCACATACACATAAGGAAACCTAAATAAGGCTGCATGGGCAACATTAAGTCTGGCATTTAGTAACTGCTGCGTGCTTGATTTTGCAACCTTAATATTCTTTAAAGGACTGTTGTTATACAGTGTCCTAAGTTTAAAAAAACAAAAACAAACAGAGGTTCAGTTTATACTAGACACTTATCCTCTATGTGAACTAGGCACTAAAGGGGGATAATATACACACTTTGCCAGTGGGTTTCATAAGTATTTACTGTCAAGAGAGAAACACTGAAACTCAAGATTCCTGAATTAATTCTAGGAACTGCAAGGGAGGGTTCTCTAGAGGTTAGAGGCCCTTCTGTTTCCCCAGCACCCAACCAGCTAAGTTACCGCAGTATTGGAGAACTTCACAATTTCTAATGCATTTCTCCACATAATTGTGCTGTGAGTTAAGCAAGTCCTATTATGCCAGTTTTTTTCTACATGGGGAACTGAGGTCCATAGAAAGTCTGTGACAGAAGAGAACATTAAAGCTGGGTTTCCCAAATCCTAGGCTAGCACTAAGCACCAGACCCTGTCTCCTCCCTTCCATCTGAACCCTGACTCTGTCCCTCTCTCCCATTTTTACTTCTCCCCTTATGCTCCTATCTTCCCCTGTATCCATGTCTAGACACAACCAAATGTCCTTCCTTCCTTTCCCTCCATTCCTATCTACCACTCACAGATGTCTCCCTCCTCTGCTGTCCCCTTCCCACCCAAACACTGTATCCTGTTTCCCACCACTTTCCCCCCATTTCTGACAACCATCCCCCACCCCCACTCTGCTTCTGTTGACTTGAGCTACCAAACTCTAACAAGGTTCCCCTGACACGTGCAAAGTGAGATTTTTGAAACACTCATAACTTTGGCCAAATTTGGGTGTTCCCCCTGCCCCCCCAGGAATAGTAAACAACTGTTCCCTGATATAAAGGCCACCCTCTTACAAAATTTCAATTCCCTGATGCAGTCCTGGGGGTTCTAGAGATTTTCAAAGAAACAGCAATAAAAATATATAATATACAAGGAAGTATTTTCCTGAAATCTAGTTCTTACAAATGCCTGAATTGTGACACACCTTTTTTTTAACAACAACAACAAAATCAACTGAAAGCAGAAACCTCTGGCATGGAAAATGTCAGTTTGTTTAGTAAAGATTTACGCAATTGAAAAGAGGGTCTTATAATTAGAAGTTTCAGGCAACCTCAGCTTACATGCATCTATAACTAAGGTGTGCCAGCTATCATCTCTCTCTCTCTCTCTTACCACTTTATCCAGCTACAACAAACCCATTTGTACTACATATAAACCCCTATGTTAATGTATAATTACGGTTTCACATTTAAAATAAAAATAGTCAGGAAGAGGAGGAGGAGAAGAGAAGATCATGTTTTTATTGGCTTCTCTTTACTGTTCCCTAAGTGGTCGCCAACCAGGAGCCTCGGACAGGCAATCTTGACTGGCCTGGCCAAGAGGCTGTCAAGTACCAGCACTTCAGCTGCCCCTTTCCTCACTGCTACACATCTTCTGCACTTTGCCTTGGAGCTTTCCCTTCAGGAGCCTCCTGCTTTCTGTGCAGGGCAGGGGAGGGAGAGGAGGGTGCTGATGTCAAGGTGCCTCCTCGTCCATTCTGTATCCTAGCTCCATTTATCAGAGAGGGGGCACAAGAGTGGTTGGGATGGAGTTTTCTGGACACTCTTGGGAATGAGCCAGGGCCAGAGCAGGAGTGAGCCTGCCTTAGCCCCACTGCACCACCACATAGGAGCCACCCATGGTAAGCAGTGCCCAGCTGGAGCCCATTGATGCCTGTTCTAGATGTGATGGTGGTGA
Organism: Pelodiscus sinensis; assembly: GCF_049634645.1. NCBI lineage: Eukaryota > Metazoa > Chordata > Testudines > Trionychidae > Pelodiscus > Pelodiscus sinensis. The sequence goes on from NC_134712.1 coordinate 167,999,785, forward strand.
AATACCAGTGAACACCATTCCCTTCACTACCCCAGTTCTTCCAGTGCTCACCAGTGAAGATTCTCTAGCACCACGCAATGCTGGGAGATATTCCCAAAGAAGTCTCGGGTAGATAAGCCCTTTGACACAATCACCTGCATATTTTTGAGGAGCCTCCCTATGTTTGTTCCATTTCAATTTTTTTATACACAGTCAGTGATTTTGCAGAATTATTCTGCAGGGATATGGGGATTGGAGCATGAGCATCTGTGAGAGACAGAGAGAGAAGGAGGGAGGGAGATAGAGATCAAATATTTTTATTAGTTCGCTTACAATTGCTGTATCAACTTCCAGATGGGTTTCCTTAGATGTTATCTCTATTCTGTTTTAAAACAACTACGTATGCAGAGGAAAATATTTCCCCCTCCTCAACAGCCATATAAAAAATGTCAGTAAATTGGTATTCTAGAACAACATATATACAGATAGGTAGCAAAATATGTATCACGGGGTATGTCTACACTACAACGTTAATTCTAACTAACTTAGTTCGAATTAGTTAATTCGAACTGAGCTAATTCGAACTAACGGATCCAGACTAAAAAACTAGTTCAAATTAGCGTTTTGCTAATTCGAACTAGCACGTCCACGTTAAGTGGACCCTGAACCGGGCTTAAGGATGGCCGGAAGCAGTGCTGGCAGGGCATCAGAGGAGGACTTAGAGCGTGGAGATGGTGTCTCAGGCTAGCTGAGGGCTGTGCTTAAAGGGTCCCGACCCCCACCCCGGACAGACAGTTCTCAGGGGTGCCCCGCTTGCAAAGCAGTCCTGGCTTGGATTGCCCGGAGTACCCACACTGGGCACATCACAGCACTCGGCCATCAGCCTGGCTGCACTTGCCGCAGGCTGCCATCTGGGGAGAGGGGGCAATTGGGGGCCTGCAGGAGAACTTCAACCCCCAGAAGCCCGCAGAGCCAGCCCAGTCCTCCCCATAGGGGGCTCATGCCCCATTCCTTCCTCATCTCCTTCCACTTACCCTTCCCTAGCCCCTCTTCTTGATGTACAAAATAAAGATAACGTGTCTTCCAAAATGGAATCTGTCTTTATTGAACAAAACTGGGGGAGACTGGGAAAAGGAGGTGGGAGAGGGGAAGGCAACTAAAATGATCAGGGTTTGGGAACCGATGCCATATGAAGAGAGGCTAAAGAGACTGGGACTTTTCAGCTTAGAAAAGAGGAGACGGAGGGGGGACAGGATAGAGGTCTCTAAAAGCAGGAGTTGGGTGGAGACGGTGCATACAGAAAAGTTCTTCATTAGTTCCCATAGAGGACACCAAAGAAAAGGAATGGGGAGCAGGCTTAAAAGTAGAAACAGAAAGTTCTTCTTCACAAAGCAAAGAGTCAACTTGTGAAACTCCTTGCTGCAGGAGGCTGTGAAGGCTACAACTAGAACAGAGTTTAAAGGGACGTGAGATCAAGTCATGGAGGTTGGGTCCATGGAGTGGTATTAGCCAGGGGGTAGGAGTGGTGTCCCTGCCCAAGGTTTGTGGAAGGCTGGAGGGGGATGGCACAGACAAATGGCTTGGTCACTGTCTTCGGTCCATCCCCTCCAGGGTCCCTAGGGTTGGCCGCTGTCGGCAGACAGGCTACTGGGCTAGATGGACCTTTGGTCTGACCCAGGACGGCCATTGTATGCTCAGGGATCAGGGTCGGGGGTCTCAGTGGACCCCCTTGATTCTCTTGCACACCTGCTCCTGGGTGGCCAGTCTGGCAGCTCTCCTGCTCTAGACAGCCACTTTCCTGTGCCGAGTGCGGAGATCGTGGGTGAGGTCCACAATATCTGCACGAGCCCAGGCGGGTGCCCGCCTTTTGCGGTCCCGGGCAAGCTCCCGGGAGCCGCCAGCCTGGTCCCGGGAAGAGGGGGAGGGCTGGGGGGCATCGGGTGGGTGGCTCAATCCGTGCCAGGTGCAGGGTCTGCTGGCTGGGTGCTGGCAGGCTTGCACCTGGCATGGGCACCGTAGCCAGCCCGTGCCCCTTTAAGAGGTCCGGGACCGGGAGGGGGGCAGACGAGTTTCCCTGGTGTTGGCCAGAGTGGCCACCAGGGAAACCTGGGGAGGGCTAGCCTCCCACTAGTTCGAATTAAGGGGCTACACACCCCTTAATTCGAACTATCTAGTTCGAACTAGGCTTAATCCTCATGGAATGAGGTTTACCTAGTTCGAACTAAGCGCTCCGTTAGTTTGAATTAAATTCGAACTAATGGAGCGCTAGTGTAGCACCTATGAAAGTTAGTTCGAACTAACGTCCGTTAGTTCGAACTAACTTTGTAGTGTAGACATACCCACAGATGTAGGTTCCCAGCTGCAGTTCATGGAGCTCTTTGTGCTAATCTGCAGAGAGCTGTCAGATCACATAATACTGGTTCTTCCTAATTTCCATCTATTAAATGTCAGTAATATAGCTAAAGAATGAAATACTTTCCAGGTACAATATTATTTTTCCATGTAAGCAATTGCTACAGTTGCCCCAGGGATGTGTGTATGATTGCAGATGGAGAAAGAGGAGCTGTTCAGTTATATTGTGAATGGGATATTATAGTCTATGGCATAGTCTTTCATTTCTATTTGGACCACATAGTGAAAATGTTCGAGAACGGTCTGATCCAAGGGTCTATTTATACCATTAATAAATAAAAGCCGTTATCTAGTTTCCATTTTAAGGTGTGAGAATTCATTAACATAAAAGTTGCAATGACATGTGAAGAGCATCATGGTGAAAAAAAAATCAGCTTTATGGTGGCATACAACTGTGAAATATGTTACATTCTCCAAACAGTAAAGAAACCAAGAATACCTCATTAGAAGTATATTCCCAGCTACTGGTTGGAGCTTGATTATTTGAGCAATGACACAGTGACATCAATACAGTACCACAGCTTCTTGTAAAACAGAAAGTCACCGTGATACTTCCACCTGGATCAAGTACTTTGGCACAGGAACAAAACTGGTTGTTTCTGGTAAGTATTTTTATTCTTGATTGGTTTTTTTGTGGTAAATAAAATCAAAGGACAAAGAAGTAGCAAATGAATAACTATAAAACAAGGAATTTGCACATAAGCCATGTATTGTTCTTGATCTGTATACGGTTCATCCATAGAAAAAAATGGATTGCCTAAAGGGAGTGCTTGGTCCTAATGAGTAAAGTGAGTACAAAAGTAAAGGCTGGGATGTTTCCTGACTAGCTGTTAAGGATCAGGAAGGAGGGAAATGGAGCTTTACATTTAAAATACTGGGCCAAAATCATCTCTTGTGCAGCTCCTCTGAAAGAGTCCAAATGCCATTAATGTAAAAATTACAATCGTATCAATTTAGTAAGCGTGAGATTATTAGAAAGTGTATTTTATTGGTAGGGCTATGTCAGTGTTTGATGACTAATGGAGGAAAATTGTCTGAGATGAAACAATGTCTTCAGAGTGTCAGTAACTGGTTTTATGAAATTATTTTTTCCTCTTACGGATAATATTCCCTATCTACTATTTAAGCTCCAGAAACAGTCCAATCGATAATATAAGTCTGGGTTAACAATGTTCTGTAAATATAAACATATTTAAAATACATTGCTGAGGAACAAAGCCCTGTTTGGGATGATTTAGTTGGGGTTGGTCCTGCTTCAAGCAGATGGTTGGACTTGATGACCTCCTGAGGTCTCTTCCAACCCTAATTTTCTATTATTCTAACTTTGTAAGTCATATATTTTATAAACACCAGACATTAAGAGAGCATCAAATTGTAAAGAGAAGTCCAGAAATTGCGTTTTGTTCAGGTCACATAGGCAGAGCCAGAAACAAAAGCCAAATCTCTTGAAGTTCAGTCCAAATGCTTTGACCACTGGATGATCCTTCCGAGTCCAGACACATTTGAGATCATCAGACTAAATCCTGCTCAACCACTGAAATTAATGGAACTGCTTAGTGACCAGCACTTCACCCCAATCAATTTGCCATACAGTTATGTACATCAAGGAGCAGAAACCATTTTGGTAGCAAAAAGGCACAAGAATTTACAAAGTGCATTAACTCAGATTAATACTCACATAATGGCATGGGTGATAGCAAGTTTAGATTGTGGACCTTCTATTTAAAATATGAACTTCAGAATTTGAAATCAGTGAAATTCAAACCTTGCTGATTCGTTAGTTTTTGTAGAAGATGACAGTGCTGTGAGTATGGAATAAAGTACTTTGGCTCAGGCACCAAACTGGTGGTTGCAAGTAAGTTTCTCACAATGTTTTCAAAGCTAACGTTTACTCTCTGCATTTATTATGCTTTTTATCTAGGACAACAACAAGCTATTCACAAATTAAATGATTCCATTGAAGTTAATGGCAAAAGGATTTCACCAAATTCTAGTCCCTCTAATTCAGAAAGAGCCAGTTACACTTCATTGAGAACAATGTAAAATGTTTGGAGATCTTGTTTAGCCTGGGAAGACTGTGAGAAGATTATGGAAAACTATTCAGAAACTGAACTAACCCTATTGCTAGCTGTAAAGGTGAAATGTAGAATTTGTGTTTTCATACTAAATTGCATATTTAGCACCCAGGCCTGAGAGGTGTTGAGCTCCTTCAATGTTCATTAATTTAAAGGGGAGTTGAGTTTGCTCAGCATTTGCAGCATGTAGCCCTTAGAAATCATTAAGGAGTATATTTATAGTAACAATAAATTGCTGCAGTTGTGTTTTCTTTCCTAATAAAGAAGGCATTTCAAGCATGTTTCTATTCCCACATTATATCATATGGAAATTTTATCAGTGGCATTTATGTGCCTGATATCCAATGAAACTCAGTGATAGATAAATACCTTTTATGCCTTTGGAAATATCTTCCCAAAGTTTTCTCGTTATTTTATGCATACTGTCTTATTTGCAATTTTATTGTAATGTCTAGAAGCAATTTAAAAAGCAAAACTGATTTATTTTAAAACAACCAGTTTTTGTCAGTTCATCAACAAAAAGATACTGGCTCTCTATTTTTGCAAAGGATGTGTTCACAGTGATACTTCTAGTGGTGTTTACATCAAAGTATTTGGCTCTGGCACCAAGCTCATCGTTACAAGTAAGTTCTGTGATAATTACAGTAATGCAAGGATGAAGAGGCTTATGTGATCATAGGAAAGCTTTTTTATCATAGGTAAGGTCAACAATTGTGAGTTAATTTTGTGAAGTACTGGGCATTTACGGTGAGGTGCTAGAAACCATCAATTCCTGCAGACTTCAATGGTAGTCAAGGGTTGTCAGCACCTTGCAGGATCTGACCTTGAAAACATCAATTTTGATATCCCAGCCCAAACTTGATAGATAGAAAGTCGATTTTTTTTCAAGTTAATGAATATGTCTAAAGATTGGCTATGGAATGTCATTTTACAAAGGATGTGCAGCCTTAAGGATGTTGGTCCTTAGTCCAGTTACTAAAATTAGTATTAGTTTTTATATTACTCTGATTCTTTACCTACATTTAATAAATGTGATTAAAATTAAACAATGGTGAAATAAATAACAATGTCATGCTTCTCAGTTAAAACAAAAGAAGCAACCTCTGGAGTAGTCAGTATCTTCATAGCTGAATTTTTCTTCTTCCCACTGTGAGAGTGAAAGAATTTGTGTCTACAGATGACTGTCATGTGTGAAGTACTCTGATAGTGGGAGCAAACTGGTGGTTGCAAGTATTCTTAACAGTGTTTAACAATATATTCTTGGGGCCTGAGTCTTTTTTGCCCTGCTCGTGTAAACCCATTTACACTCATGCAAAGTTGATGAGAAATGCTACCATTCCAATTAGGTAACATGCTACACCTAATTTGCACTGTTATAAAAGACTACACAAGTACAGTACAAACAAAAATCAGATCCTTATTTTCCCAAATCATACTATGCACTTTTATGCAAATCAGCTAGAACTGTCAGTCTATTTTAAATCTTAATTCACAATCAAGTTTCCTTTAGTACCCAATACCTCTCAGCTAAAGGTAAATATTTGTAATGCTGCCTATTAAAATGATAACACTATTGTCGTTAATTCTAAACATATCAGATAAGGATAAGCAAGTTTCTTTAAGTGAATATTCTGTTATATTAATAATGTAATACAATTTATTTAGCATTACAGTTTACAACTGACAGTTTTCCTACGTCAGCTTAATTGTATAAAATCCTGCATTCTTTGCATTGGAAAAATTCCGATAGATTTACTAGATATTTTGCCTGTGTAACAGATATGTTCTGTGGTAATTATAGTAATGCAAAGATAAAGAGGCTGATTGTAATCATAGAAAGTTTTTTTATCATGGGTAAAGTTAACAATTGTAAGCATGATCTGGTAAGGTACTGGACACCTACTATGAGGTGCTGAACAACAGCAATTGCTTTAGATTTCAGTGCCGGTTAGGGCTGTTAATAATAAGGTCTGATCTGAAATGCATGAACTTCTAAATTGCAGAGCAAAACTGCCATTTTTATTGATAGAGTTAATGAATATTTCCAAAGATCAGCTGTTTCAGGGCATTTTTCAGAGGATGTGTCACCATAAGCATGTTAACTTTGATTTTACTCAAATTCTTTAATTAAAATTCATAAACATGCATAAAATTAATCAACTGTGAAATAAGTAAAAACAACATGCATCTCAGTTAAAGAAAAGAAGCTATCTCTGCAGTAGTCAGTATCTTGATAGCTGAATTCTTAGAGATACACCAAAGAGAGTAAAAGAATTTGGCCTTATAAATTGTCATCATGTGTTAAGTATCTTTGGCATTTTGGGCAAAGTAGTGGTAGCTAGTATTCTTAACAATGTTTAACAATATATGCTTGGGGCTTGAGTCTTCTTTGCCCTGCTCCTGTGAAGCCATTTACACTCATGCAGAGTTGAAGGGAAATGCTACCATTCTGGTTAAGTAGCATGTTACACCAAATTTGCATTTGAATAAATGACTGTACAAACATAGGAAAGGAAAATCAAATCCTTATTTTCCTGGAATCATGCTATGCGAATTTATATAAATCAGCTTGAACTGTCAGTCTATTGTAAACCTCAGGTCACATTAAGTTTCCCTTAGGTGCCACTACCTCCTACCTAAAGATACATATTTGTGATACTGGTTATTAAAATGAATATACTATCATCATTAATTCTAAACATAGCAGAACAGAATCAGTATGTCACATCAAGCGAATATTCTCTGGTATTAGGAATGCATATACAATTTAGTTAGCATTATACTTTACAAATCCTCTTACCTACATAAAATCCTGCACACTTTAATGGACCAACCTCTCAGAGATTTACTGGATTTTTTGCCATATGTAAGGAATGGAGAAGCAAGCTTGTGATATGTGTAGTTTATTTATTACAGCCTGAAAACCTAGGATTGCTTCTTTGATTTATTAATGCATTAAAACTATAGACTACAGGTACAAAAAAATACTCTTCTCAAAGAGAAATCTGAAATATTGATAAGCAAGTTTCTCCTAAGAAAAAAAAGACCAAAGATAATGGAGACATTCAAACTTAAGCATAATTCTAAGGAAAGTCACTAGGAATTGTGGCATTTTCTGTCAGGGCAGAATTTGACAGTAGAATTATGAGAGCCAGGGGGATTTCCATTCTAAGTAGATGATTCCACAGAACTCATTAGCATTGCTGTCCTTGGGGTCAGGATTTTACCCATGTTGTATGACCACACTTCGCAGGGAAATATAATTCACAAGTACATCAAACAAGCAGAAATGGCTTTAAAGGTCAGATAGTGTTAGCTGTCCTAATTTTCTTTCACTAGTTATTCCTCTTTTTAAACTGTCTTGACCCCATTCATTTAAACGGAGTTACTCCAGACTGACCCCCGTGTAAATGAAAGCTGGGTCAGCACCTACCAAAGTTTTTCAGAATTCCTGCTGAGTGGAGTAGATGAGAAAACAAATTTGGAAACAGAACCAAGCTTACAGATGTCAATGAGCAAGATATAGGAATAAGTGTGTCCAATAAAGTGCATCTAGTTATCACTAGGGTTCCATGTCTGTCATGGAAGGTGCAGAACTCGTGGATTCTGTGTCTATCTGTGACCTCCCTACTTCTGCAGTGGCCAGTGTGGCTGATCCCAAGCAGCTGGCCAAGCCACTTAAATCTCAAGTCTACTATATTAAGGTGATTCTATGAACTTCTGTCCTGTTCATAATTGCATATAAATAATATGAAGCTTTATGGGCCAGATCTTCAGTGGAGCCCCTCTGATTTCCAGTAACTAAAGATCTGGCCTATGAGTTTTTGCAAAGCACCTGAATACAGTGAGAACAATGATATCAAAGTCTTCGGCTCTGGCACAAAGCTCATTCTTTCAAATAAGTTCTATATTAGCATAGAGAAAACGTTTCTTATGATAATAGAATGCAGAATGCAATTTATTCAAAAAGGATAACAATGGAAAATGTGATATGCAATCTACAGGAGAATGAAAGAATGCCTTTACTATCTAACTATGAAGATAATGTAGATAATTCAGTATAAAACAGAGGAATGATCACCCTGACTATGAATGATTGACACAATTTTTTTGGCTCACCCTGGGTCAAAACTGGACTCTTGTTTTCTTTGTAGGATCAGTGCCCCGGACAAGCAGAACATCCACATTTCTGTCCAGTGTGGGGAGGGGATAAGCCACAGAGCACTAGGGACCAGAGGTAGAGAAGAGTGAGGGCATGGAATAGCCAATGGGTCTGTGACCAAAGAGATCAACTGGCCAAAATCCTGAACACCATTTCATTAGGTCACATCAATTCATTAGGTCTCAGAAATTATGAGTCCAACATTATATCTCAAATGTCAAACAGATCCCCTTCTCAGTGAAATGAAGGATGTTTATATACAATTTAAAAGCTACCCAATTAATATTAATACACAGCATTTGAAAATGTCAGTGTAATCTCACCTTGACAAATAATTATAATTGTCTCCATTTTGGATTGAATTAAATGGCTCTCAATTCTGCATAAATTGCAATAATATAGGCATAATGGCGTACTCTGTCAAATTCAGTTTAATAATTTATCTGAATGCAAGAATTCTTACACTGGCTAAATTTTTATGAATGTAATAATTTATTAACACTCATGACAGTGTAATCATAAATAACAGGCTAACAACAGACAAATGTAGTAATAAAGCTTTACCTCGTGGGTGTAATGTGCATGGATTTTGTTCTCAAATAGTACCCCAGTATTATTTACTTATGTTTACCCATAAGTGGTATGCAGATTGGAAACACACACAATAAATAGTCTCAGAGGGGTAGCCGTGTTGCAAAAACAATAAGGAGTTCTTGACACGTTAGAGATTTATTAGGGCATGAGAACATAAAATTATTAGCAGGGAGTTGCTTACAACTTAATCTTTTACGTTGCAATCCTTACTTTTGCGAACTTCCCATTGATACTAAAGGGAATTTCTTTTGAGAAAGGAGGGAAGTCGAAGGGGCCGGAGCCAATTGCCTTCTTAAAAAAGAAAAATGATACATCATATAATAAACACATCTTAACTACAACACACCTACTTGTTCAAAATTCCACTTATATAGGCTGAAATCATTTCCAAAAAGGAATCTCCACCAGTTTTGACATGAGTGGGACTATTCAGTGCATAATGTTAAGCACATGAGTAAGACTTTGTGGGATCAGAGCTATAATATTTATTATTTATTAAAAACACTACAAACTTCCGTTTCTTCTTTGTGATGCATGTTTATAACATGAGGATCTTTCTTCTTTCTGCAAAGAGTATTTCTTTGACAGTTGGCTGGGATGGGAACCTGATTTTCAGGGATGTATCCCACAGTAACAAATGGGGACAGAGATTAGCTGCCATAACAGGGTTGAGAACCTGTTCACTTCTTGTGATAATAGTAAATTCTATATACTGTTTTTAAAAAGTATCATTTACTGTCAGTCATATGAAACACGCAGAAGGATAATGATTTGTGTAGGGAATTTTCTTTTTTGTTGGCCTAACTCAATATTTATTATTTCATCTCCTTACGCAAACTCAGGGATGAAATAATATTTTCATCCTTTCAGAACAATTTTTAATTAAAATATTTTGGTTCTGTTATATCCAATCCTACAGCAGTCAGCAATTTTTTAAAATTTCATGAAGTGACAATTTTTTTTAATCACCTTTTCTTGTGTAACAAATTCAATACTGTGGCAGAATCTTTCCAAACTACTGCTGGAGATATAGCAGAACTTCACTTTGCTAATCCACTTGAGGATTTGGACACATGCAGTAACCTCCCTTCTGTTCCTCAGCAAACATTAGGTAGCTGAGTTCTGTTGAAAATCCCATTATTAGTAATGCTTCATAATCAAGATTTTCAGAAGCAGTTGCCTAAAGTTACACCTTTAACTATTTCTTTGGGCATTTTTAAGGGACTTGGTTGGTGGAAGTGTTGAGCATTATGCGTAACACTTCATATTATTTGTCTTGCACAAAAAATTCATTTCAGGATGCATAATCCTTGACAATTTCTTAATTAATATTTTTAATGGAGTGATACATGTGTATGTATTTTGTGTACTTTCCCAAAATGGTATTCTGCAACAGCGCCCTCTGATGTGCTAGCAAGTGAGTCCTCTACATAGGTTACTTGGTATGTTGTTTAATGTGATCCATTAATGAAAAATATTGTCAGCGAAGGTTACATTTCACAAGGTGGACAAGAGTTAAAGTTTACTTTTCTCACTTGTTTAAAAAGTGCTTATCAAGGTTCCAAAATAATATGAGTGGTGAGTTTAGGACAAATGGAATCTCTTGATAAAATATTAGAGTGGTTTTTCAAAAGAGGCCTCTTAATATAGTGATAGAAATGTAGCCGTGCTCCCTTCTACAGCCCCCTTCTGTTCTGAAATGTCCTTTGTCCTTTTCATATGTGTTCATTTTTTTAATTGTATCCTTTGGTATATATGGTTGTGACCATTTTCTTCCACTATTTGATCTGAGAAAGTGGGTCGGGCCATGAAAGCTCATCATCTAATAAACCGTGTTGTCAGTCTATAAAGTGCTACATAGTCCTGTATTTTGTTTCAGCCTCTTTATGGCTACGTCTACATTGCCATCCCTTTCTGGAAAAGAGATGCTAATGTGACGAGTCGGAATTGCAAATCCGCGGGGGATTTAAATATCTCCCGCGGCATTTGCATTTACATGGCTGCCACTTTTTTCCGGCTTAGGGATAAGCCAGAGAAAAGCGCCAGTCTAGACGCGATTCTCCGGAAAATAAGCCCTTTTCTACTTGAAAGTAGGAATAAGAAATCCTCCGGAAAAGGGCTTATTTTCCGGAGAATCACGTCTAAACTGGCGCTTTTCTCCGGCTTATCCCCAAGCCGGAAAAAAGTGGCAACCATGTAAATGCAAATGCCACGGGGGATATTGAAATCCCCCGCGGATTTGCAATTACGAAGTGTCTAATCTGCATCCCTTTTCCGGAAAAGGGGTGCAGTGTAGACACAGCCAATATGTTTGTGGAATCTTTAATATCCTGTGGTGCAGGTATCTATACACTGGAATAAACATCACATGGCACCAAATCTCAGAGCCTGGCTGAATTAACTCAGGTTTGTGAGTCTCAGGCTTTGGTGCGAAATACTGCACTGTAGACATTCAGGCTTTAACTGGAGTCTCGGCTCATAGACCACCTCTGTTATTGGCTTTCTGAGCTGATAATACAGCTTGTGCCTAACCATTTATACAAGCAACTTTTAGCCCAGCTCCACAGCCTTGCAAATCAGAACCAGAGGACTTGAGGCACACATGGTTCTCCTGTGAGTCTTTTATTGTTGTATAGATGTACCCTTCCTCTCATTATAATGGTGTCTTTTACATATAAGTTTTGATTAAATAATGGGAAAATTTTCAATGTCACCCATGTTTTGAAATAAACCACAACATAATGCTGTACTTACCGTTAATTTTAAAAAGTCTTCAATATATATTGAGTTTGGAAGACAAATTAGTAGACACTATCACTGATTCTTCTCTTTCATAGAAACGTGTGTTCAATTCAAGCAATGAAGCAGCATGAAAAAACAAAAAACATTCAAAAAATGAAGTTGCCTTTCTCTAAATCTACTTTCAAATCTGTGGATTCTATATTGTTTCAAAAGTGTAAAATGAAATTCTCAATTTACTTAATGACTAATCATTTCATTTCTCTCTCTAAAATGAATCCAGACACAAAAGCAAAACTTAATCCTCAGAAGGTCCAGATCCTGTCTCCTACGACACAAGATGGGAATGGAACATACGTATGCCTCTTTGAGGATTTTTTCCCAAATGTTATTAACGTGACTTGGGAAGGCCCGGATGCAGATAAAAATGCAATACGTGGTGAAATTTGGCCCTCTGGTGACGATCAAAACTCATACTCAATGAGTAGCTGGCTGACTATCGATGATCCTGACCAGATGTATAACTGCACATATAAACATGAAAGCGGAAAAGATTCTGTTCCTCTCCAATCCCAAGGTATATGCTCTATATTTAAAATAGTTCTCTGTTTAGTAGATTCATTGTTTCTTTACAACTCACCGATAAAATGCATTATTGTTCCTAAAAAGGACACACATTTTTCTCTAGTGGTATATTACATCTCTCCATCATTCGGCTCTCACTAAAGCTTGCATTTCCATCATATACTCGGTTTTGGCTTCTTTCTACCAGTTTAAAATCTTCCTCTAATGAACAAAAATGTTGGCTGAGATCCTAAGTTTGGGTAAATGAACCCAATTCTAATGAAGGCAATTGAGACTGTAGATTCAGACCAGCCAAACTCCTGGTTTTCAGTGTTTGATATCAACAAGTGCTACATATTGCAACAAAAGTAACAACACACACACGACATCTAAAGTGTTAAAATGGACTGGAATAATTACACAAACCGAAATAAAAAAGATAATGCAAGAGAAAGAGAAATGTATGTTGAGAAGTAATTTCTGTCTAATTTAGCTTTGCAAGAACAAAACCTTTTCCATGTTTATGATTGAATAGGTATTTCTCCAACTTCTATTTGCATATAACTAGACTCTCACCTGGTGTATATTAGCAAAGAACTGTTGAAATGAACAGGGCCAAGCCAATTGATACTATCTCAGAATCTGGCCTATGTGCCTTACATTTCAGTTCTCAAAGTACCATCAGATAAAAGAAATGTTAAGGTAATGTAATGATTGGCAATGTGCACTTTACCTCCATGTCTCTCAGACTGGAGGTAACTAACAATAACACACACAAATTTATTTTTTCATATTCAATGGGGAAAAACAGGGTCATCTCCCTCTTGCACATCCAAAATGCCTAAGAGATGAGGTTTGGACTGTATGCTCATCTGGATTATTTTCTTCTGCCCCTTACATAGCTATTAACCTATAATACCATTATCCTAAGTACCAACAATCCCAGGCTCCATCAGGCTAGACAATCAGGTGGCCAGGTTTTAATTGGCCGAGTATAAATACATGTTGTCGAAGAGCAAACACAACTGAGTAATTTGGTTGGACAAAATGCATCCAGCCTTATGCAAACAGAAGTTTGCGTGCACAGCGAGCGACATGTCGAGAACCTGCAATCAGATCTGCTAGTCCAAACCCCTACACCCACACAAATACTAACAACTTCAAATGAGCTCCTTTCAGGGACAACATCTCCAACTAAATGAATAGAAAGGCATACAACTACTCATGGAGAGCATTTGTGGGGGGGTTTCCTTATTTATATCTACAAGGTTTTGCCCAATCAATAACCTGCTACTGAGTATATGTGTGAATGGAATTTGACTCCCTCCTCATTTGTTTAAAAAAGTAATTTTTTACATTTGAGGAACTGTAGTTACAGAATTTTTAAACATCCTCGTCTTTGAACTTCTATCAAACTTCTTTTGCTAATTTTCTACAGCACCTAATGCTCCGGACAACCAGATAGTGCCTTGCGTCAACAGAGTTGAGAACGGCACCACGCTTTCCACAGGTAATTGTGTCCAATTCTCATTTTCTCTACAGGAAGATTTAGAACAAACTTGGGCACCCAAGTCTGAATATTGGGCCGTAAAATCATGTCAAACACCCTATTAGAAGCTCTCAGTGCCAGAGTCACTAGCATCCTGCCTACTCCTTAGCAGATGTCAGAGAAGACAGCACTGAAATGGCTTCTTTGCTTCTCTCCACTTTGCTCTCTGGAAAGGGATGATCAGATCATAAAGGACACAATCAGATATAGATTTATGCCCACTCTGATTTGCTGGTATAATTACTACAATCAAATACCATACATAACTTATTGGATCATACCCAAAGCTTCATATTGTTTTTATTTCAGTCTATAGAATATGTACCTTTAACCAGTTGTTGTTGTGTTTTGTGCAGATTATGATTTTACAGAGAGTTTAACGCACACAACTGCATATTTCGTATACATCCTCCTTCTCCTGAAAAGCACCATGTACTACGTCATTGTACTCTTCTTCATGTACAGAATGAAAAGTTCAAGCAAACGCCATGGAAAGAAACCCTGAACTTCTCCTTCGGCCTTCCAGCCTCAACATGTGTGTCTGAAAGTTACTTTGTTTTGCCATAAACCATTTCACATGAAACACCTTGCTCCACATATTAAGATATGCTTTGACTTTGAGTTTGTTGGTTATTTCTTTAATGATAGCATAAGAAGGCTTCTTCTCGTTGGGGCCTAACAGTTTTACAGTTGTCCATTTTTATCATTTTAATTTTGCACCTATTGAATTTCCTAGATTATATTCCTTGGTTTCAGTGGGAATTCTGCCTCACAAAGCGGGGCAGGATCCATCTCTTAGGCTCCTCTACTGCAAAAACATTTGTGCACATAAAGAACATTTTGGATCTGGGCAGCCCAACAGCATGCAGTAAAGTCTGTGTGAAAACTCGGCCCCATACATATTTGCAGGAATGGAGTCCTAATCTGTAACTTAAAAGAATTTCTCATTTCATAGCTACTGATTTCATGTATTTGCTTTATAAAATAAAAACAGGCTTCTGACTATTTTACTTGTAATATTAATGAATTTTAAATGAAATTCATCATTGCAGAATTCTATCCAGTTTATTGATTTAAAGGAAATCAACTCTAGAAACTACAAGGCCTTTTTCACATAGTATCTAAACACATGGCAATCTCTAATGCATTTATCCACAGACCACCACTGTGAAGTAAGGAAGTACTATTGGTCCCGTACTGCAGATAGGGAAGTGTTGGCTATAGAGACTAAGGCCTGGTCCACACTCTAGTGGACGATCAAATTAAGACATGCAACTCAGGTATGTTAATTTCATACCTGGAGTTGACATATTTTAAATTGAATTTCTGCGCTATCCACACAGCGAAAAGCTGACAGGAGCAAATGTCGTTAGACCTGCTAAATCCAACACAGAAAGATCTAATGTGGCAGCTTCAATCTTCCATGTAGTGCAGATATGCCCTTAGTGACTTGCCCAAAGCCGCACAGAAAGCCTATGGTACAAGAGAATTAAATCCAAGGCCAGCACTGAGATCTAAACCATCACTCCTCTCTTTAACCCTAATCCTGTCTCTGTCCCCCCTCTCCCTTATCCACCTCTCCCCATCAGCTTCTATCCTCCCCATATCTTCTGCTGCATTCCCTTCTGCTCCTATCCTTCCCCTATCCATGCCTGCATATTTCCCTCTGGTCCTCCCTCTAGTCCTATCACCTCCAGTCCATTTTTTCTCTGTTGTCCCACCTCCCACACTCTTTCCTTTGTGTCACTGTGTCACCCACTTCTGTCAACCATCCCCATTCCCTCCTACACACACATATTCTTTAACTCCCACTTTGGTAACTGCCCCTGTCTCTCCTTGCGTCCCGCCCCCCTCCCTCCCACACACACACACACACACACACACACACTGTGTTCTTAGTTAGGCTGCTTCCTCCTTCTCCTCCTCCTCCTCGCAGCCAGCAGGAGGCGGGGAAGCATTGAGAAGATAGAAGAGAGAAGGTCTCTGCTCTCACATCTGATGCCATAGTGGCCTGCAGCAGCAGCAGCGCTGCCCACCACAACACTTGAGGTTTTGGCAAAGATGTACAAAAAAATTGCCCCCCAAAATTGCTGAGGCTGGTGACACTGTTCCTCTTACACTCCGCCTTCCCTGCGAAGTCACATGGTGTCGCTCTTCACTCCCATCACCCTAGTGCACGTGTCCTAATATTGCATGTGGCTAACGGGGGCTGTTGCAGAGGAAGGGGCAGCTGAGCTCAATGTATAGACAGGCCACCTCCCTGGTCCCCATCCCTGTTCTGCTTTCTCCTCCCCTCATCTCACCCATTCCCCAAGAAATCACTCAGACCACTCCTGTTCCCGGCCTCCTCTGTCAAGCACGCTACTTCCCTGCTACATCCCAGAACATCCCCAGCACCACAAAACAGCACCAGCGAGCGACAGGCTCTGGTGGGAGGTTTGCAGAGAGTTGAGCTTGTCGGCTAGTGGGTGCTGAGCACTGAGTCATTTTACCCTGTGGGTCCTCCAGCCCTAGAGTCAGTGTTGTTCCCAGCTCCTCCTATTCCTCCCAAGGCTTTGGCCCTGAGTTGCATCCCCACAGCCCTGGAGGGCACCACCCAAGCTGAGGTGGAGGGTGCTCCCCACAGCTGCCCGGGCCCTCTGGTAGCTCTAACTCCTGGCCAGCTCCTGGGTTGCTAGAGAGAGGTGCGACAACGTATTTATTCTATGAGACTTCCTACCATTACACTGAGTTCAGTAAAACCACCTAAAGGCCAGAAACTCCATCAGTGCCAGTGCTGCCATGGTTATTATGGTGTCACTTCATCCTGCTCATCTAGAAACCATCTAGAAGACATGGTGTAGAATGTCTGTGGCTGTGATTCAGCTCGCTACATCGGTTCTCCCCATGCTCACCACTGAAGATTCACCAGCACCATTGCCATCATGGCAGATTGTCCCAAAAATGTCTTGGATAGACAGTTGACACAACCACCTGTGTGACCACATTCTTGTACCCACTGTCAGTTATTTCCCAGAATTATTCTGCAGGAGAGTGAGGTCTGAGGAAGGGTGTCTCTGAGAAAGATCAAATGCTTGAATTAGTTCACTTACAGTTAATAAACTGTCACCCACACCTTTTGTCTGAAATGAGGTGGTCTTTCTCAGATGTTATCTCTGTTCGGTTTTAAAACCTGTGTGTATGCAGAGGAAAATATTCCCCCATCCTCAGCAGCCTCACAGAAAGACACCAGTAAATTGGAAATACTCTAACTATGATGATCCCTACGTATAGATGATAGGGGAAAAAAAATCTATCTAGGAAATAGGTTCCCAGCTGCAGGCCATAATTGAGGTCCCTTTAAGTAAGAAGAGAGCTGGTTGTTCATATGATGTGGTTCCTCCTCTTTTCCATCTATTAAATGTCGGGAACAGAGCTAAGAATGAAATACTTTCACGTATTTTTTTTCCATGTATGCTGTCGCTACAGGGATGTGATGGGAGTGCAAATGGGAGGAGAGAGAGGTAAGCCATGCTCTGTGTAATGGGCAGTTCATGAGATAATCTTTTAGCATGCGGACAAGACAATGACCATTTCTGAGAAAAACCTGATCCAACAATCCATTTACAACATTAAAATAAAACAAAAGCCATAATCCCTTCTCCATTTTAAAGAGCAAGGATTTGCTGAGTTGAAAAAACTTGTGAATAGGATCACTGTGAAGAGAATTCACATATCAACTTTAGATCCACATAAAAATATAAAATTCATTAAATTGCCCAAACTGTCAAGACATAAGGATTTCTTAGTGTTTCTAATGATCTCATCTACTGGCTGGAGTGCTTTGTTATTTGAGCAATGATACAGGAGTGTAAGTAAGGTTCCACTGGTTACTGTAAAAGAAAAAGTCAATGTGATACTTCTGGCTGGATTAAGTATTTTGGCACAGGAACGCAGCTAGTTGTTTCTGGTAAGTATTTTTATTCTTGATTGATTTTCTTTTCCTGAATAGAATAAAAGGACAAAAACTGTACTGAATAAATGAATATAAGAAAAGAAAGTAGCACCTAAGCCATGGATTGCTCTTGATCTGCATATGGATCTATATGTGAGTAAAGTGAATACAAGAGTAAAAGGCTGGAATATTTATTGACTGGCTGTTAAGTACCAGGAAGTGGGGAAATGGAGCTTTACATTTAAACTATAGGGCCAAATTCATCTCCCATTGAAGGAGTCCAAATACCAGCAGAACAGGTATCAATTTAGCAGAAGTGAGATTATTAAATGGTTTGCTATCATTAGTGCTCTTTCAGCCTTTGGTGGTTAATGACAGAAAATTACCTAGGATGCAACAGTCTTCAGGATATTATGGGAATATTTTTTTCTCCTGTGTATAGTAGTCTCCATATATTATTAAATCTACAGAAACAGTCCAATCACCTATATAAGTTCGAGTTAATGTTGAGTACATAGCAGTATTTATAATTGATTGTCTAGCAAATATTATCTAAGCCATACATTATGCACAGACAAATAGAAAGGGAAGCCCAGAGATTGTGCTTTGCCCAAGAGCAGACAGGGAGAGACAGAAATAAAGCACTCTGGTAGTTTAAACACTGGACCATCCCTTCCCATTTAGGCACATATTAGATCATCAGACTAAATCCTGCCCATCCACTGAAATAATTGGAAGAACGTGGTGGCCAGCAATTTATCCCAATCAATTTGCCATTCTGTGGTGTATGGAAATAGAAAGAGAGAGAGAAAAAAAGACCAAGAATTCACAAAGTGGATAAATTCAGGTTAATACTCACATAGTTATGCAGGTATTAGACTGTCTTGTGTGTATTATGGACTCTGTATATTGGATAGGAATGTCTGTATGCTAGTCTGATGAAATTCATAACTTGATGATTCATTAGTTTTTGTAGAGGATTTCAATGATGTGAGTCTGGGGTAAAGTACTTTGGCTCAGGCACCACATTGGTGGTTTCAAGTAAGTTTCTCAAGTTGTTTTCTGCATTTACTATGTTTATTATCCAGGACAAGAACAAACTATTCAGGAATATATGGGGTGAAATCCTGATTCCATTGAAGAAAAAGTCAAAACTGCAATTGACATGAACGGGGGCATGTTTGGATTTAAGGGGACAGAGAGAATCCTATGCCTTTAATTCATCTTATCCTTCCCTCTAAATACTGATAAATCATCCTTCTTGGGTGTCTAGTGCCTGCGACAAATGTTTCTGAAGAGCAACTGTTTTCTGTAGAGGAATAAATCTTATTACACCAAGTGGTAGAAGTTAGCCAAAATGATTCTCATGGACATACCCAGTTGAAGAGAGAGAGCATAGAGAAAAAGTTTCTTACGATAATAGAATACAGAATGCAATTTATTCAAAAAGGATAACAATGGAAAATGTGATATGCAATCTAGAGTAGAATGAAAGAATGCCTTTACTATCTAACTATGAAGATAATGTAGAGAATTCAGTATAAAACAGAGGAATGATCATCCTGACTATTAATGATTGACACACAATTTTTTTGGCTGACTCTGGGTCAAAACTGGACTCTTCTTTTTTGTAGGATCAGTACCCCGGACAAGCAGAACATCCACATTTCTGTCCAGTGCAGAAAGGGGGTAAGCCACAGAGCACTAGGGACCAGAGGTAGAGAAGAGGCGAGAGCATGGAATAGCCAATGGGTCTGTGACCAGAGAGATCAACTGGCCAAAATCCCTGAACACCATTTCATTAGGTCACATCAATTCATTAGGTCACAGAAATTATGAGTCCAACATTATATCTCAAATGTCAAACAGACCCCCTTCTCAGTGAAATGAAGGATGTTTATATACAATTTAAAAGCTACCCAATTAATATTAATACACAGCATTTGAAAATGTCAGTGTAATCTCACCTTGATAAATAATTGTAATTGTCTCCATTTCGGATTGAATTAAATGGCTCTCAATTGTGCATATATTGCAATAATATGGGCATAATGGCATACTCTGTCAAATTCAGTTTAATAATTTATCTGAATGCAAGAATTCTTACACTGGCTAAATTTTTATGAATGTAATAATTTATTAACACTCATGACAATGTAATAATAAATAATAGGCTAATAACAGACAAATGTAGTAATAATGCTTTTCTCTCTTGGGTGTAAATTATACCAGGTGTTGTGCCTGGATTTTGTTCTCAAATAGTACCCCAGTATTATTTACTTATGTTTATCCATAAGTGGTATGCAGATTGCAAAAACACACAATAAATAGTCTCAGAGGGGTAGCCGTGTTTGTCCGTATCTGCCAAAACAATAAGGAGTTCATGGCATGTTAGAGATTTATTAGGAAATGAGAACATAAAGTTATTAGCAGAGAGTTGCTTACAACTTAATCTTTTAAGTTGCAATCCTTACTTTTCCAAATTTCCCATTGATACTAAAGGGAATTTCTTTTGAGAAAGGAGGGAAGTCGAAGGGGCCGGAGCCAATTGCCTTCTTAAAAAAGAAAAATGATACATCATATAATAAACACAAACACACCTACTTGTTCAAAATTCCACTTATATAGGCTGAAATCATTTCAGAAAAGGAATCTTCACAAGTTTTCACATGAGCGGGACTAGTCAGTGCATAAAGTTAAGCATGTGAGTAACACTCTCGGGGATCAGAGCTATAATATTTATTGTTTATTAAAAACACTGGGTCACATTTTCAAAATAATCTGAATTTCATAGGGAATGGGACACCTGATTCTGTTTTTGTTATGCTTCGTAAATTCCAAACAATGTGCTGTGTGGAATATAGGCCCTCTATTTTATTAAATGGTCCCCAATTTTTCAAATAAAATAAGTGTTGGAACAAATAGAGAATGCATTTGATGCTCATTTGGGTACATCTAACACTACTGAAATATCAGCAAACTTCCATTTCTTCTTTGTGATGCATGTTTATAACATGAGAATCTTTCTTCTTTCTGCAAAGAATATTTCTTTGACAGTTGGCTGGGATGGGAACCTGATTTTCTGGGTTTTATCCCACAGTAACAAATGGGGACAGAGATTAGCTGCCGTTACAGTTTTGAGAACCTGTTCACTTCTTGTGATAATAGTAAATTCAATACACTGTTTTAAAAACATGTATCTTTTTTGTCAGTCATATGAAACACGCAGAAGGATAATATTTGTGTAGGGAATTTTATTTTTTGTTGGCCTAGCTTAGTACTTATTATTTCATCTTCTTGCGCAAACTCAGAGATGAAATAATATTTTCATCCTTTCAGATCAATTTTTAATTAAAATATTTTGGTCGTGTTATATCCAATCCTACAGCAGTCAGCAATTTTTTAAAATTTCATGAAATGACAATTTATTCTATGACCTTTTCTTGAGTGACAAATTCAATACAGTGACAAAATCATTCCAAATTACTGCTGGAGATATAGCAGAACTTCACTTTGCTAATCCATTCGAGGATTTGGACACATGCAGTAATGTCCACTCTGTTCCTCAGCAAACATTAGATAGCTGAGTTCTGTTGAAAGTCCCATTATTAGTAATGCTTCATAATCAAGATTTTCAGAAGCGGTTGACTAAAATTAGGCCTCTTACTATTTTTCTGGGCATTTTTAAGAGACTTTATTGGTGGAAGTGTTGAGCATTATGCGTAACACTTCATGTTATTTGTGAAACAAACAAATTCATTTGAGGATTTCTTAATTAATATTTGTAATTGAGTGATACATGTCTATATATTTTGTGTACTTTCCCAAAACGTGTTCTGCAACAGTGCCCTCTGATGTGCTAGCAAGTGGGTTCTCTACATAGGTCACTCAGTATGTTGTTTTAATGAGAATCATTAATGAAAACTATTGTCAGCAAAGGTTACATTTCACAAGATGGACATGGCTTAAAGTTTCCTTTTCTCACTATTTTTAAAAGTGCTAATCAAGGTTCTAAAACAGTGTGAGTGGTGAGTTCAGGACAAATGGAATCTCTTGATAAAATATTAGAGCGATTTTTAAAAAGAGGCCTCTTAAAATGTTTGTGGAATTTTTAATATCCTGCGCTGCAGGTATCTCTACACTGGAATAAACATCACATGGCACCAAGTCTCAGAGCCTGGCTGAATTAACTCAGGTTTGTGAGTCTCAGGCTTTGGTGCGAAATACTGCACTGTAGACATTCAGGCTTAAACTGGAGTATCGGCTCATAGACCACCTCTATTATTGGCTTTCAGAGCTGATGCTACAGCTTGTGCCTAACTATCTACACTGCAACTTTTAGCCCAGCACCACAGCCTTGCAAGCCAGAACCAGAGGACTTGAGACAGATATGGTTCTCCTATGAATCTTTTATTGTCGTATAGATGTACCCTTCCTCTCATTATCATGGTTTCTTTTACACACAAGTTTTGATTAAATAATGGGCAAATTTTCAGTCACAAATGTTTTGAAATAAACCACAACATAATGCTGTACTTACCATTCATTTTAAAAAGTCTTCAATATATATTGAGTTTGGAAGACAAATTAATAGACACTATCACAGATTCTTCTCTTTCATAAAAACGTGTGTTCAATTCAAGCAATGAAAAAGCATCAAAAAGCACAAATCATTCAAAAAATGAAGTTGCCTCTCTCTAAGTCTACTTTCAAATCTGTGAATTCTTTATTGTTTCAAAAGTGTAAAATGAAATTCTCAATTTACTTAATGACTAATCATTTCATTTCTCTCTCTAAAATGAATCCAGATACAAAAGCAAAATTTGATCCTCAGAAGATCCAGATCCTGTCTCCTACTAAACAAGAAGGGAAAGGAACACACATATGCCTCATTGAGGATTTTTTCCCAAAAGTTATTAACGTGAATTGGGAAGGCCCGAATGCAGAGAAAAATGCAATACGTGGGGAAATTTGGTCCCCGAATGACGATAAAGAATCATACTCAGTGACTAGCTGGCTGACTATGGATGATCCTGACCAGTATAAGTGCACATATAAACATGAAAGCACAGAAGGTTCTGTCTCTCTCCGATCCCAAGGTATATACTCTATATTTAAACTAGTTCTCTGTTTAGTGGGTTCGTTGTTTCTTTACAACTCACCAATAAAATGAATTATTGTTCCTAAAAAGGACACACATTTCTCTCTAGTGCTATATTACATCTCTCCACCATTTGGCTTTCTCCATCATTTGGCTCTCACTAAAACTTGCATTTCCATCATACACTCAGTTTTGGCTTCTTTCTACCAATTCAAAATCTTCCTCTAATGAACAAAAATGTTGGCTGAAATCCTCAGCTTGGGTAAATAAACCTAATTCTAATGAAGGCAATGGAGATTGTAGATTCAGACCAGCCAAACTCCTGGGTTTCAGTGTTTGATTTCATCAAGTGCTACATATTGCAACAAAAGTAACGACACACACACAGCATCTAATGTGTTAAAATTGACTGGAATAATTAAACAAACCAAAATAAAAAAGATAATGCAAGAGAAAGAGAAATGTATGTTGAGAAGTAATTTCTGTCTAATTTAGCTTTGCAAGAACAAAACCATTTCCATTTTTATGATTGAATAGGTATTTCTACAACTTTTATTTGCATATTGCTGGATTTTCACCTGGGCTACGTCTAGACTGGACACAAAAGACGGAATAGGCATGCAAAGCAGGCATGTCAGAACAGGGAAATCCACGGAGGATTTAAATATCCCCCGTGGGATTTAAATAAACATGGCCGCCGCTTTTTTTCCGGCTTGGGGAAAAGCCGGAAAAGAGCGTCTAGACTGGGGCGATCCTCCAGAATAAAGCCCTTTTCCGGAGGATCTCTTATTCCTACTTGAAAGTCTAGATGCTCTTTTCCGGCTTTTCCCCAAGCCGGAAAAAAAGCGGCGGCCATGTTTATTTAAATCCCGCGGGGGATATTTAAATCCCCCGCGGATTTCCCTATTCTGACATGCCTGCTTTGCATGCCTATTCCGTCTTATGTGGCCAGTCTAGACGTAGCCCTGGTGTATATTAGCAAAGAACTGTTGAAATGAACAGGGCCAAGCCAATTGATACTATCAGAGAATCTGGCCTATGTGCCTTACATTTCAGTTCTCAAAGTACCATCAGATAAAAGAAATGTTAAGGTAATGTAACGATTGGCAGTGTGTACTTTACCTCCACGTCTCTCAGCCTGGAGGTAACTAAGAACAACACACACACATTTTTTTTTCATATAAAATGGGGAAAAACAGGATCATCCCCATCTTGCATATTCAAAATGCCTAAGAGATGAGGTTTGGACTGTATGCTCATCTGCATTATTTTCTTCTGGCCCTTACATAGCTATTAACCTATAATACCACTATCCTAAATATTGACAATCCCGAGCTCCGTCAGGCTAGACAATCAGGTGGCCAGGTTTTAATTGGTCGAAAATACGTACATGTTTTAGAGGAGCAAACACAACTGAGTAATTTGGTCAGACAAAATGCATCCAGCCTTATGCAAATAGAAGCTTGTGTGCACAGCGAGGGTCATTTTGAGAGCCTGCAATCACATCTGTTAGGCCAAACCCCTACACCCACACAAATACTAACAACTTCAAATGAGCTCCTTTCAGGGACAACATCTACAACTAAATGCATAGAAAGTCATACAAGTACCTATGGGGAGCATTTGTGGGGGGGGGGGTTCCTTATTTATATCTACAAGGTTTTGCCCAATCAATAACCTGCTACTGAGTATATGTGTGAATGGAATTTGACTCCCTCCTCATTTGTTTAAAAAAGTAACTTTTTACATTTGAGGAACTGTAGTTACAGAATTTTTAAACATCCTCGTCTTTGAACTTCTATCAAACTTCTTTTCCTAATTGTCAACAGCACCTAATGTTCCGGACAACCAGATAGTGCCTTGTGTCAACAGAGTTGAGAACGGCACCACGCTTTCTACAGGTAATTGTGTCCAATTCTCATTTTCTGTACAGGAAGATTTAGAACAAACTTCGGCACCCAAGTCTGAATATTGGGCCGTAAAATCATATCAAACACCCTATTAGAAGCTCTCAGTGCCAGAGTCACTGGCATCCTGCCTACTCCTTAGCAGACGTCAGAGAAGACAGCACTGAAATGGCTTCTTTGCTGCTCTCCACCCTGCTCTCTGGAAAGGGATGATCAGAACATAAAGGACAAAATCAGATATCGATTTATGCCCACTCTGATTTGCTGGTATAATTACTACAATTAAATACCATACATAACTTATTGGACCATGCCCAAAGATTTATATTGTTTTTCTTTTAGTCTATAGAATATGTACCATTAACCAGTTGTTGTTGTTGTTGTGTTTTGTGCAGATTATGATATTACAGAGAGTTTAACGCACACAACTGCATATTTCGTATACATCCTCCTTCTCCTGAAAAGCACCATGTACTACGTCATCGTACTCTTCTTCATGTACAGAATGAAAAGTTCAAGCAAACGCCATGGAAAGAAACCCTGAACTTCTCCTTCGGCCTTCCAGCCTCAACATCTGTGTCTGAAAGTTACTTTGTTTTGCCATAAACCATTTCACATGAAACGCCTAGCTCCACATATTAAGATATGCTTTGACTTTGAGTTTGTTGGTTATTTCTTTAATTATAGCATAAGAAGGCTTCTTCTCGTTGGGGCCTAACAGTTTTACAGTTGGCCATTTTTATCATTTTAATTTTGCACCTATTGAATTTCCTAGATTATACTCCTTGGTTTCAGTGGGAATTCTGCCTCACAAAGCGGGGCAGGATCCATCTCTTAGGCTCCTCTACTGCAAAAACACTTGTTCACGCAAGGAACATTTTGGATCTGGACATCCCAACAGCATGCAGTAAAGTCTGTGTGAAAACTCGGCCCCATACATATTGCAGGACTGGAGTCCTAATCTGTAACTTAAAAGAATTTCTCATTTC
This sequence comes from Pelodiscus sinensis, assembly GCF_049634645.1. Taxonomy (NCBI): domain Eukaryota; kingdom Metazoa; phylum Chordata; order Testudines; family Trionychidae; genus Pelodiscus; species Pelodiscus sinensis. The sequence continues at coordinate 168,025,790 of NC_134712.1, forward strand.
ATAGCTACTGATTTCATGTATTTACTATATAAAATAAAAACAGGCTTCTGAAATATGACTATTTTACTTGAAGTATTAATGAATTTTAAATTCAGCATTGCAGAATTCTGTCCAGTTTATTGATTTGAGGGAAATCAACTCTAGAAACTACAAGGCCTTTTTCACATAGTTTCTAAACACATCACAATCTCTAATGCATTTATCCACAGAACACCACTGTGAAGTAAGGAAGTACTATTGGGTCCATACTGCAGATAGGGAAATGTGGGCTATAGAGACTAAGGCCTCATCCACACTCTAGTAGAAGGTCAGATTAAGATATGCAACTCAGGGATGTTAATTTCAATATCTTAAATTGAATTTCCGCACTATCCACAGAGTGAGAGGCTGACAGGAGCCAATATCGTTAGACCTGCTAAATTGAACACAGGAAGATCGACCGTGGCAGCATCAATCTTCCATGTAGTGCAGACATGCCCTTAGTGACTTGCCCAAAGCCACACAGAAAGCCTATGGTAAAAGAGAATTAAATCCAAGACCAGCACTGAGATCTAAACCATCCCTCCTCTCTTTAACCCTAACCCTGTCTCTGTTCCCCTCTCCCTTATCCACCTCTCCCCATCAGCTCCTATCCTCCTCATATCTTCTGCTGCATTCCCTTCTGCTCCTATCCTTCCCCCATCCATGCCTGCATACATCCCTCTGGCCCTCCCTCTATTCCTATCACCCACCTACGACCTCCAGTCCATTTCCTTCTCTGTTGTCCCACCTCCCACGCTCTTTCCTTTGTGTCACTGCGTCTCCCACTTCTGTCAACCATCCCCTTTCTCTCCCACCATCACATATCCTGTATCTCACACTTTGTTTCCTCCTCCTCCTCACAGCCAGCAGGAGGCGGGGAAGCATTGAGAAGAGAGAAGGTCTCTGCTCTCACATCTGATGCCATAGTGGCCTGCAGCAGCAGCAGCACTGCCCACCACAACACATGAGGTTTTGGCAAAGATGTACAAAAAATTGCCCCCCAAAATTGCTGAGGCTGGTGACACTGCTCCTCCTACACTCCGCCTCCCCCCACAGTCACATGGTGTCGCTCTTCACTCCCATCACCCTAGTGCACGTGTCTTAATATTGCAAGTGGCTAACGGGGGCTGTGGCAGACAAAGGGGCAGCTGAGTTCAACATAAGCAGTACCCTGATCCCATGTGCCACGTGACAGTGCTGCTGTTGGCCCTTGCTCCTCCCCAACCCTGTGGCTGCAGCATCCCCTTCTCAGACTGCCCTCTCTCCACTGCTTGCCCTCCTCTTTGTTTGCTTCTCCCCCAGCCTCCCACCTCCTCTTCCTCCTCATACTTATTGAAAGCAAACAACATGATGGGCAAGGATCCAACTATGTCTCAGGTCTCCCCACCATGATAGACCTGGGAACTTTCCCATTGTGTGGCCCCTGCTGCCAAGCGGTATCACATAGGACACTCTGATCAGCTGCCCCACATTGACCATTCTCCAATTCCTTCCAAGGCTCAGGCCCTGGGCTGTATCCCCTCCGCCCTTGGAGGCACCACCAAAGCTGAGGTGGAGGGTGCTCCCCACAGCTGCCTGTGCCCCCTGGCAGCTCTAACTACTGCCCAGCTCCTGGCTTGCTACAGAGAGGTGCGACAACGTATTTATTCTATGAAGCCTCCCACCACTACACTGACTTCAGTACAACCCCACAAAGGCCAGCAACTGCAGCAGTGCAAGTACTGCCATGGTTATCATGGTATCACTTCATCCTGCTCATCTAGAGAACATCTACAAGAGATGGTGTAAAGTGTCTGTGGCTGTGATTCTGCTCGTTACAGCAGTTCTCTCCATGCTCACCCCTGAAGATTCACCAGCACCATTGCCATCACGGCAGATTGTCCCAAAAATGTCTTGGATAGACAGTTGACACAACCACCTGTGTGACCACATTCTTGTACCCACTGTCAGTTATTTCCCAGAATTATTCTGCAGGAGAGTGAGGTGTGAGGAAGCGTGTCTCTGAGAAAGATCAACTGCTTGAATTAGTTCCCTTACAGTTAATAAACTGCCAACCACACCTTTTGTCTGAAATGAGGTGGGCTTTCTTAGACGTTATCTCTGCTCTGTTTTAAAACCTGTGTGTATGTAGAGGAAAATATTTCCCCATCCTCATAGCAGCCTCATAGAAAGACATCAGTAAATTGGGAACATTCAAACTACAATGATCCCTACATACAGATGATAGGGGGAGAAAATGTATCTAGGAAATAGGTTCCCAGCTGCAGGCCATAATTGAGGTCCTTTTAAATCAGAAGAGAGCTGGCTGTTCATATGATGTGGTTCCTCCTCTTTTCCACCTATTAAATGTCAGGAACAGGGCTAAGAATTAAATACTTTTAGGTATTATTTTTCATGTATTCAGTTGCTACAGAGATGTGATGGGAGCGCAAATGGAAGGAGAGAGAGGTAAGCCATGCTCTGTGGAATGGGCAGTCCATGAGATAATCTTTTAGCATGCGGAAAGCACAATGACAATTTTTGAGAAAAACCTGATCCAACAATTCATTTACAACACTAAAATCAAACAAATCCACAATCCTTTCTCCATTGTAAGGAGCAAGGATTTGCTGAGTTGCAAAAATATGTAAATAGGATCACTGGGAAGAGAATTCACGTTTCGACTTTAGATCCACATAAAAATATAAAATTCATTAAACTGCCCAAACTGTTGAGACATAAGGAATTCTTAGTGCTTCTAATGATCTCATCAATGACACAGGAGTGTAAGTAAGGTTCCACTGGTTACTGTAAAAGAAAAAGTCAATGTGATACTTCAGACTGGATCAAGTACTTTGGCACAGGAACACAGCTAGTTGTTTCTAGTAAGTATTTTTATTCTTGATTGATTTTCTTTTCCTGAATAGACTAAAAGGACAAAAACTGTACTGAATAAATGAATATAAGAAAAGAAAGTAGCACCTAAGCCATGGATTGCTCTTGATCTGCATATGGATCTGTATGTGAGTAAAGTGAATACAAGAGTAAAAGGCTGGAATATTTATTGACTAGCTGTTAAGTACCAGGAAGTGGGGAAATGGAGAGCTTTACATTTAAACTATAGGATCAAATTCATCTCCCATTGAAGGAGTCCAAATACCAGCAGAACAGGTATCAATTTACGGAACAGGTATCAATTTAGCAGATGTGAGATTATTAAAAGGTTTGCAATCATTATCACTATATCAGCCTTTGGTGCTTAATGACAGAAAATTACCTAGGATGCAACAGTCTTCAGGATCTTATGGGAATATTTTTTCCTCCTGTGTATAGTAGTCTCCATATATTATTAAAGCTACAGAAACAGTCCAATCACCTATATAAGTGCTAGTTAATGTTGAGTACATAGCGGTATTTATAGTTGATTGTCTAGCAAATATTATCTAAGCCATATATTACGCATAGACAAATGGAAAGGGAAGCCCAGAGATTGTGCTTTGCCCAAGAACAGACAGGGAGAGATAGAAATATAGCACATCTCCTGAGTTCCACTCTTGTGCTTTAAAAACTGGACCATCCCTTCCCATTTGGGCAAATTTTAGATCATCAGACTAAATTCTGCTCATCCACTGAAATGATTGGAAGTATGTGGTGGCCAGCAATTTATCTCAATCAATTTGCCATGCTGTGATGTATGGAAAGAGAAAGAAAGAGAGAGAAAAAAAACAGGAATTCACAAAGCGCATGAATTCAGGTTAATACTCATATGGTTATGCAGGTATTAGAAAGTCTTGTTTGGATTATGGACTTTGTATATTGAATAGGAATGTCTGTATGTTAGTCTAATGAAATTCATAACTTGATGATTCATTAGTTTTTGTAGAGGATTTCATTGATGTGAGTCTGGAGTAAAGTACTTTGGCTCCGGCACCACATTGGTGGTTTCAAGTAAGTTTCTCAAGGTGTTTATAAAGCTAACATTTACTCTCAGCATTTACTATGTTTGTTATCCAGGACAGAAACAAACTATTCAGGAATATATGGGGGAAATCCTGATTCCATTGAAGAAAAAGTCAAAACTCCAATTGACATGAATGGGGGCAAGATTTCACCTGTAGTCTCTCTAATTCAGATATGAGGCAAGATTTCACTCCTGGCTTCTCTAATACATAAAATACAGTTACGCTTCTGTAATCAACAAGATTGATGTAAATTGTCTGGAGATCTTGTTGAGCATTGCAGCTCCGTGAGGTGATTATGCATATATATTTGGAAGTGGAACCAAGCTTACTGTTAGCACCAAGTGCAAAATGTAAAACTTTTAGACAATGTGGTATATTTAGCACCCAGTCCTCTGATTTGTTGAGCTTCTTCAATGCTCGTAAATTTAAATAGGGGTTGAGGATAATCACTCCGAGGATCTGGACCATGGGTGCGGTAAAAGGTACAGTTGTAGTACCAATTATTTAATGCAAATGTGTTTATTTCCTAACAAAGGCTCCAGTTCAGGAAGGCACTTGCAAACATGTATCTATTCCTAATCTGCAAGGTATTTAAGCATGTGGCTAACTTTAAGGAGCAATCATGGACAAAATACATTGAATCTTGTTTCTATACAATAATGCAAAATGAAGATGTGTATTTATTACATAAACATAAGATATATGAGATAGAGTAACCCTTTTAATAAAACACAGTAGATCCAGTAGTATTATTTTCAATTTTATTTTTAAAATTGGCAATTGTTAACATATTTTAGCCACGTTTGGTTTTAAGGGGATAGAGAGAGTTCTGTGCCTTTAATTCATCTTATCCTTCCCTCTAAATACTGATAAGTCATCCTTGTTTGGTGTCTAGTTCCTGAGATAAATGTTTCTGAAGAGCAAATGTTTTCTGTGGAGGAATAAATCTTAGTACACAAAATGGCAAAAATTAGCCAAAATGATTCTCATGAATATACCCCGTTCAAGAGCTGTATTCTGGCCTCAGCCTATTGTTATCATTAGCTGCAACATATAGGTTTAATGTTATAACCAGAGCCTCTGGTCCCTAATTTTCCATTGCCTATTTTATTGTAAGACCCGAAAGCAATTTTAGTAGCAAATCAGGGTTTTGTTTTGTTTTTTAAAAAGCAACAGAATAGAAAGATACCTGATCTTTATAGATTTTTGCAAAGGATTCACTCACTGTGTTATGTCGTCTGGCTATTACATCAAAGTATTTGGTTCTGGTACAAAGCTCTTTGTAACAGGTAAGTCCTGTGCTAATTATAGTAATGCAAAGATAAAGAAGCTAATTGTGATCATAGAAAGTTTTTTATCATGGGTAAAGTAAACTATTGTAAGTATGATCTGATAAGGTACTGGACACTTACTATGATGTGCTGAGCAACAGCAATTGCTTTAGACTTCAGTGCCGGTTAGGGCTGTTAATAAGGTCTGACATGAAATGCATGAACTTTTAAATCCCAGAGCAAAACTGCCATTTTTATTGACAGACTTAATGAATATTTCCAAAGATCAGCTGTTTCATGGCATTTTTCAGAGGATGTGTCACCATACTTTGATTTTACACAAATTCTTTAACTAAAATTCATAAACAAACATAAAATTAATCATCTGTGAAATAAGTAACTGCAGCGTGCATCTCAGTTAAAGAAAAGAAGCTATCTCTGCAGTAGTCAGTACCTTGATAGCTGATTTCTTAGATATACACCAAAGAGAGTAAAAGAATTTAGCCTTATAGATTGCCATTGTGTGTGAAGTATCTTTGGAATTTTAGGCAAAGTAGTTGTAGCAAATATTCGTAACAATATTTAACCATATATGCTTGGGGCCTGAGTCTCCTTTGCTCTCCTATTCTGAAGCTATTTACACTCATGTAGAGTTGAGGGAAAATGCTGCCATCCTGGTTAAGTAGCATGTTACGTGAAATTTGCATTGGTATAATTGACTGTACAAATAAAGGAAAATCAGATCCTTATTCTCCCAGGGTATGTCTTCAAACAATATCGGGGGGGGGGGGGGAGGATGCAACTAGCGCTGTGAATTTGCATACTTCCTCCGCTTTTTTTTTCCATAAGAGGCGCTTCTGGTATTTACCCAGGTCTACAAGTAGTCGAATTTCAAAATAAACTCCTATATCGAAAGACCCCGTATTCCTCCTACAATGAGGACCTAGGACTGCTTTCCTGATTTATTACTGCATTAAAACTATAGATTACAGGTCCAAAAAAAACTTCTCAAAGAGAAATCTGAAATATTGAAAAGTAAGTTTCTCCTAAGAAAAAAGACACCAAAGATAAAGGAGAAATTCAAACTTTAGCACAATTCTAAGTAAAGTCACTAGGAATTGTGACATTTTGTGTCAGGGTAGAATTTGACAGTAGAATTATGAGCACCAGAGGGATTTCCATTCTAAGTAGATGAGGTGAAATCCTGATTCCACAGATCTCATTAGCAGTGCCGTCAATGGGGTCAGGATTCTTCCCATTTTGTATGACCATACTTAGCAGGGAGACTTCATTCACAAGTACATCAAACAAGCAGAAATGGCTTTAAAAGTCAGATATTGTTCGCTGTCCTGATTTTGCTTTCACTACTCATTCCTCTTTTTAAACTGACTTGACCCCATTCACATAAAATGGAAGCTCTGGGGTATAGCCGATTTAGTCTATAGGTCTGGTAGCACTTTCTAGACTGACAAAACAGATAGATGGTATCATGAGCTTTCATGGGCACAACACACTTCTTCAGATGACCAGAGTTTAAAATGGAGTTATGCCAGACTGACATCCATGTAAATGAAAGCAGGGTCAGCACTTACCAAAGTTTTTCAAAATACCTGCTGAGAGGAGTAGATGAGTAAACATATTTGGCAACAGAAACAAGCTTACCACTGTCAATGAGCATGATATAGGAATAATTGTGCTCCTCCTACTGTGTCAAATAAAGTGCACCTAATCATCAGTAGGGTTCCATGTCTGTCATGGAAGGTGCAGGAGTCATGGATTCTGTGTCAATCTGTGACCTTCCTACTTTTGCAGTGGCCAGTGTGGCTGACCCCAGGGCTATCCAAGCAGCTGGCCAAGCCACTTGAAACACAAATCTACTGCGTTAAGATGATTCTATGAACTTCTGTTCTGTTTAAAATTGCATATAAAAAATATGAAGCTATCGGGGCCAGATCCTCAGTGGAGCCCCTATGATTTCCAGCAGCTAAAGATCTGGCCTATGAGTTTTTGCAAAGCACCTGAACGCAGTGAGAACAATTATATCAAAGTCTTCGGCTCCGGCACAGAGCTCATTGTTACAAGTAAGTTCTATAGTAGCATAGAGAAAAAGTTTCTTATGATGATAGAATGCAAAATGCAATATATTCTAAAAGGATAACAATGGAAAATGTGATATGCAATCTAGAGTAGAATGAAAGAATGCCTTTACTATCTAATTATGAAGATAATGTAGACAATTCAGTATAAAACAGAGGAATGATCACCCTGACTATTAATGATGGACATAAAATTTTTTTTGGCTCACTCTGGGTCAAAATTGGGTTATTCTTTTTGGCAGGATCAGTGCCCCACACCAGCAGGACATCCACATTTCTGTCCAGTGTGGGGAGGGGGTAAGCCACAGAGCACTAGAGACAAGAGGTAGGGAAGAGGTGAGGGCCTGAGGTCGTAGGTCTGTGACTAGAGAGATCAACTGGCCAAAATCCCTGAACACCATTTCATTAGGTCACATCAATTCATTAGGTCACAGAAATTATGAGTCCAACATTATAGCTCAAATGTCAAACAGACCCCCTGAAAATATTAGTGTAACCTCACCTTGACAAATAATTGTAATTTTGGATTGAATTAAGTGGCGTTCAGTTGTGCGTACATATGCTATGCTTGTCAAAATCTGATCCATTTGAATAGAAATATGCAGGGCAGTTTTTGTAGTAAGTTGCAATAATATGGACATAATGGCATACTCTATCAAAATAAGTTTAATAATTTATCTGAATGCAAGATTTCCATACTGGATTAATTTTTAGCATGTAATAATTTATTAATGCTCACAATAATGTAAAGATAAGTCACAGGCTAACAACAAACATAAGTAGTAATAATCCTTTTTTCTCTTGGGTGTAAATAATACCAGGTACTGTGCATGGATTTTGTTCTCAAATAGTACACCAGCATTAATTACTTATGTTTACCCATGAGTGGTATGCAGATTGCAAACACACACACAATAGTCTCACAGGGGTAGTCGTGTTTTTCTGTATCTGCAAAAACAATAAGGAGTTCTGTGGCACCTTTGAGATTTATTAGGGCATGCGCACATAAAATTATTAGCAGGGAGTCACTTACAATTTAACCCTGAAATCCTTACTTTTGTAAACTTCCCGTTGATACTAAAGAGAATTTCTTTTGAGAAAGGAGTAAAGTTGAAGGGGCCGGAGCCAATTGCCTTCTTTAAAAAAAAGTGAAACATTATATAATAAAAACATATCAAGTACAACACACCTGCTTGTTCAAAATTCCACTTATATAGGCTGAAATCATTTCAGCAAAGGAATCTTCACAAGTTTTGACATTAGCGAGATTAGTCAGTGCATAAAGTTAAGCACGTGAGTAACACTCTGTGGGATCAGAGCTTTAATATTTATTATTTATTAAAGACAATGGATGACATTATCAAAATGACCTGAATTTCATAAGGAATGGGACACCTAATTCCATTTTTGTTACACTTCATAAATTCTAAACAATGTGCCGTGTGGAGTATAGGCCCACTATTTTATTAAATGGTCCCTAATTTTTCAAATAAAATAAGTGTTGGAACAAATAGAGAATGCACTTGATGCCCATTTGAGGACCTCTAACACTACTGAAATATCAGCAACCTTCCATTTCTTCTTTGTGATGCATGCTTATAAAATGAGAATCTTACTTCTTTCTGCAAAAGAATACTTCTTTGGCAGTTGGCTGTGATGGGAACCTGATTCTCTGGGTTGTATCCCACAGTAACAAATGAGGATAGAGATTATCTGCCGTAACAGTGTGGAGAACCTGTTCACTGCTTGTGATGATAATAAATTCAATACACTGTTTTAAAAAAAAGGTATCATTTACTGTCAGTAACACGCAGAAGGATAATGATTTGTGTAGGTAATTTTCTTTTTTGTTGACATGGCTCAGTATTTATTATTTCATTCCCTGACACAGAGATGAAATAATATTTTCATCCTTTCAGTTCAATCTTTTAATTAAAAGTATTTTGGTCATGTTACACCCAATTCTAAAGCAGTCAGCAATTTTTTTAATCAGCTTTTCTTGAGTGACAAATTCAGTGCTGTGGCAGAATCGTTCCAAAATACTGCTGGAGATATAGCAGAACTTCACTTTGCTAATCCACTCGAGGATTTGGACACATGCAGTAACCTCCCCTCTTTTCCTCAGCAAACATTAGATAGCTGAGTTCTGTTGAAAGTCCCATTATTAGTAATGCTTCATAATCAAGATTTTCAGAAGCGGTTGACTAAAAGTAGGCCTCTGACTATTTCTCTGGGCATTTTTAAGAGACTTTATTGGTGGAAGTGTTGAGCATTATGCGTAACACTTCATGTTATTTGTGAAACAAACAAATTCATTTGAGGATTTCTTAATTAATATTTGTAATTGAGTGATACATGTCTATATATTTTGTGTACTTTCCCAAAACGTGTTCTGCAACAGTGCCCTCTGATGTGCTAGCAAGTGGGTTCTCTACATAGGTCACTCAGTATGTTGTTTTAATGAGAATCATTAATGAAAATTATTGTCAGCAAAGGTTACATTTCACAAGATGGACATGGCTTAAAGTTTCCTTTTCTCACTATTTTTAAAAGTGCTAATCAAGGTTCTAAAACAGTGTGAGTGGTGAGTTCAGGACAAATGGAATCTCTTGATAAAATATTAGAGCGATTTTTAAAAAGAGGCCTCTTAAAATGTTTATGGAACCTTTAATATCCTACGCTGCAGGTATCTCTACACTGGAATAAACATCACATGGCACCAAGTCTCAGAGCCTGGCTGAATTAACTCAGGTTTGTAGGTCTGGGGCTTTAGTGCGAAATACTGCTCTGTAGACATTCAGGCTTTAACTGGAGTATTGGCTCATAGACCACCTCTATTATTGGCTTTCAGAGCTTGTGCCTAACTATCTACACTGCAACTTTTAGCCCAGCACCACAGCCTTGCAAGCCAGAACCAGAGGACTTGAGACAGACAAGGTTCTTCTGTGAGTCCTTTATTGTCGTATAGATGTACCCTTCCTCCCATTATCATGGTGTCTTTTACACACAAGTTCTGGTTAAATAATGGGCAAATTTTCAAAGTCACCAATGTTTTGAAATAAACCACAACATAATGCTGTTCTTACCATTCATTTTAAAAAGTCTTCAATATATATTGAGTTTGGAAGACAAATTAGTAAACACTATCACAGATTCTTCTCTTTCATAAATACATGTGTTCAATTCAAGCAATGAAAAAGCATCAAAAAGCACAAAACATTAAAAAAATGAAGTTGCCTATGTCTAAGTCTAGTTTAAAATCTGTGAATTCTTTATTGTTTCAAAAGTGTAAAATTAAATTCTCAATTTACTTAATGACTAAACTTTTCATTTCTCTCTCTAAAATGAATCCAGATACAAAAGCAAAACTTGATCCTGAGAAGATCCAGATCCTGTCTCCTACTAAACAAGAAGGGAAAGGAACACACATATGCCTCATTGAGGATTTTTTCCCAAAAATTATTAAGGTGACTTGGGAAGGCCTGAATGCAGAGAAAAATGCAATACGTGGTGAAATTTGGCACCGGGAAGACAATACAGAATCATATTCAGTGACTAGCTGGCTGACTGTCGATGATCCTGACCAGACGTATAAATGCAAATATGACCATGAAAGCAGAAAAGGTGTTGTCCCTCTCGAATCCCAAGGTATATACTCTATATTTAAACTAGTTCTCTGTTTACTGGGTTCATTGTTTCTTTACAATACAACATTATTGTTCCTAAAAAGGATACATATTTCTCTCTAGTCCAATATTAGTTTCCATCTCTCCATAAATTGGCTCTCTCTCAAGCTTGCATTTCCATCATTAATGGAGTTTTGGCTCCTTTCTCTCAGTTTAAAATCTTCCTCTAATGAAAGAAAGTGTTGGCTGAGATCCTCAGCTTGGGTAAATAAACCTAATTCTAATGAAGGCAATGGAGATTGTAGATTCAGACCAGCCAAACTCCTGGGTTTCAGTGTTTGATTTCAAGAAGTGCTACATATTGCAACAAAAGTAACAACACACACACAGCATCTAATGTGTTAAAATAGACTGGAATAATTACACAGACCAAAATGAAAAAGATAATGCAAGAGAAAGAGAAATGTATGTTGAGAAGTAATTTCTGTCTAATTTAGCTTTGCAAGAACAAAACCATTTCCTTTATGATTGAATAGGTATCTCTTCAACTTCTATTTGCATATAACTAGATTCTCACATGGTGTATATTAGCAAAGAACTGTTGAAATTAATAAAGCCAGAACAATAGATACTATCTCAAAATCTGGCTTATGCGCCTTACATTTCAGTTCTCAAAGTACCATCAGATAAAAGAAATGTTAAGGTAATGTAATGATTTGTAGTGTGTACCTTACCTCCACGTCTCTCAGCCTGGAGGTAGCTAACAACAACACAAACACATTTATCTTTTTTCATATTCAATGGGGAAAAACAGGGCCATCTCCCTCTTGCATATCCAAAATGCCTAAGAGTTGAGCTTTGGACCATATGCTCATCTGGATTATTTTCTTCTGCCCCTTACATAGCTATTAACCTATAATACCACTATCCTAAATATTGACAATCCCAGGCTCCATCAGGCTAGACAATCAGGTGGCCAGGTTTTAATTGGCCGAGTATAAATACATGTTGTCGAGGAGCAAACACAACTGAGTAATTTGGTTGGACAAAATGCATCCAGCCTTATGCAAACAGAAGTTTGCATGCACAGCGAGGGTCATGTCGAGAACCTGCAATCAGACCTGCTAGTCCAAATTCCTACACTCACACAAATACTAACAGCTTTAGGTGAGCTCCTTTCAGGGACAACATCTCCAGCTAAATGCATAGAAAGGCATACAAGTACCCATGGGAGCATTTGTGAGGGAGTTTCCTTATTTATATCTACATGGTTTTTCCCAATGAATAACCTGCTACTGAGAATTAGTCTGTGAATGGAATTTGACTCCTATTAGTTTAAAAATGTAACATTTCATATTGGAGGAACTGTAGTTACAGAATTTTTAAACATCATTGTCTTTGAACTTCTATCAAACTTCTTTTCCTAATTTTCAACAGCACCTATCCTTCCAGACAACCAGATAGTGCCTTCAACCACAACAGGTTGCATCCACAAAACTGAGAATGTCACCACACCTTCCACAGGTAATTGTGTCCAATTCTCATTTTCTCTACAGGAAGATTTAGAACAAACTTGGGCACCCAGGTCAGAATATTGGGCCGTAAAATCATGTCAAACACCCTATTAGAAGCTCTCAGTGCCAGAGTCACTAGCATCCTGCCTACTCCTTAGCAGACGTCAGAGAAGCCAGCACTGAAATGGCTTCTTTGCTTTTCTCCACTCTGCTCTCTGGAAAGGGATGATCAGAACATAAAGGACACTATCAGTTATAGATTTATGCCCACTCTGATTTGCTGGTATAATTACTACAATTAAATACCATACATACCTTATTGGATCATACCCAATGCTTTATATTGTTTTTCTTTCAGTCTATAGAATATGTACCATTAACCAGTTGTTGTTGTTGTTGTGTTTTGTGCAGATTATGATATTACAGAGAGTTTAACGCACACAACTGCATATTTCGTATACATCCTCCTTCTCCTGAAAAGCACCATGTACTACGTCATCGTACTCTTCTTCATGTACAGAATGAAAAGTTCAAGCAAACGCCATGGAAAGAAACCCTGAACTTCTCCTTCGGCCTTCCAGCCTCAACATGTGTGTCTGAAAGTTACTTTGCTTGTGAACAGGTTTATGACCATGAAACACCTTGCTCCACATATTAAGATATGCTTTGAGTTTGAGTTTGTTGGTTATTTCTTTAATTATAGCATAAGAAGGCTTCTTCTGCTTGGGGCCTAACAGTTTTACAGTTGGTCTTTTTTATCATTTTAATTTTGCAACTATTGAATTTCCTAGATTATACTCCTTGGTTTCAGTGGGAATTCTGCCTCACAAAGCGGGGCAGGATCCATCTCGTAGGCTCCTCTACTGCAAAAACACTTGTGCACACAAAGAACGTTTTGGATCTGGGCAGCCCAACAGCATGCAGTAAAGTCTGTGTGAAAACTCAGCCCCATACATATTTGCAAGACTGGAGTCCTAATCTGTAATTTAAAAGGATTCCTCATTTCATAGCTACTCATTGCATGTATTTGCTTTATAGAATAAAAACAGGCTTCTGACTATTTTACTTGAAATATTGATGTATTTTAAATAAAATTCAGCATTGCAGGATTCTGTCCAGTTTATTGATTTGAAGGAAATGTAGGCTATGAACTATAAGAAAGGTTTCTCTAGTGGGCCCCATCTGTTACATCCCTGGCACGCAACGTGTTTCTATGCCTTTTTCACATAGTGTCTAATTACCTCACAATCTCTAATGCATTTATCCACACAACACCACTGTGAGGTAAGGAAGTACTATTATACCCTTATTTCAAATGAGGAACAGAAGTCTATACAGACTAAATGTCTTGCCAAGACCACACAGAAAGCCTTTGGTAAAAGAGAAAAGTCCAAGGCCAGCACAGCACTAGAGCATCCTCCTCTCTTCAGCTCTTACCCTCTCAATCCCCCTCTCCTATAGCTACACCTGACCTTCAGCCTCTGTCATTCTGCAGCCCCCATCTTCTGCCCTATCTCCTTCTGCTCCTGTCTTTCCTCCACCTCCGTTCTTACATACACCTATATGCCCCTCTCGCCCTCCCTCTATTCCTATCACCCACCTGCTACCTCCAATCCATTTCCTTCTCTGTTGTTCTGCCTCCCATGCTCTTTCCTGTATTACTGAATCACCACCTCTATCAGTCATCCCAACCCCCCCCCTCCACACACACACAAACACTCACACACACATTCTGCCTCTCGCACTCTGGCTCCCACCCCATCTCTCCTTGTGTTCCCCCACACACACACACTGAGTTTTAATCAGGCTGTTTCCTCCTTCTCCCAGCCACCGGGGGCAGGGTGGCCCCAACAACACAGAAGAGAGCAGGTCTCTGCTTTCACATCTGGTGCTAAAGTGGCCTGCAGCAATTCTATCAACCTCAAAACTTGAGGTTTTGGAAAAGGCATGAATAAAAATTACCAGCTGCTGTTGTCTCTTGTGGCTGCAGCATCCCCTTCTCACATTGACTTGTCTCCACTGCCTGCCTGGCTCTCTATTTTCTAGTCATCCCCCCATTCCTACCCTGTTTCCCACCTCCTCCTCTTCCTCACACTTATTGAAAGCAAACAATATGATGGCCAAGGACACAACTATATCTCAGCTGTCACTACTATCACAGACCAGTGAACTTGCCCATGATATGGCCTCCACTGCCAGGTAGTATCATATAGGACACTCTGACCAGCTGCTAAAAACAGAATGGGGTTTAGCATCTGCCTTTCCGGCTGTTGCAAGTACTTTGGACAATAGGATTAAAAATCAAACAAAACATTTCTGAAGTAAATAGGATGAAATTCAATAAGAACAAATGCAAAATATTCCATTTAGAAAGGAGCCATCAAATGACTGTACAGTCAACCTGTGGAATTCCTTGCCACAGGACATTTTTTAAGCCTGTTCTTCACAAAGAACTAAATAAACTCATGGAGGTTATGTCCATCAATACTTATTATCCAAAATGGGCAGGAATGGTGCCCTCGTCTCTGTGGGCATGTCTACACAGCAGGGCTAAAAGCCAAAGTGAGCTACACAACTTAAGCTACCTCAATTGAGTCGCTTAAGTTGAAACAGTTTATTTTGGCTTTTGGCACTGTCTATACAGCAGAAAGTCCGAGGAAGAGTACTCTTCCTCTGACTTCCCTTACTCCTCCTAAAATGAGAGTTACGGGAGTCAAAATAAGAAGTCCTCCAACTCGATATTATTTTGAAATAAAGGCCTGTGGTGTAGACTTGCACTATGTTATTTCAGAATAACATAACGAAATAACACTGCTGTGCAGATGTATCCTGTCTGTTAGTGACTGGAAATGGATGACATGAGAGGAATCACTTGATGATTCCCTGTTCTGTTCACTCCCTCTGGCGCACCTGGCATTGGCCACTGTCGGCAGACAGGATACTGGGCTAGCTGGACCTTTGGCCTGATCCAGTATGGCCGTTCTTATGTAAAATGGAATATAATAGACATGTGACGATGGAGCAGTATATTGCTGCTGACAGGCTGCCCACGGGTCCCATGTGGCCACTGTGGTGGATAAAGTGGTGGTGATTAGGGCCTTGGATGGCTGTACCATGGTTATTGAGGTGTCTGGTGAGTCAGGAGATGAGGAGGATGTAGGTGATAAATCATAGAGGTCCGAGTGGTACCGTGGCAAGCTGTTGGTATTAGGGATCAGAGACTGCAGTTGAGTCGGTTCCACTCTTTGCTGAGGCGTGGTGCATTTCCATGACACTTTGTCAACCACAGCCAGTGCCAAGTGGCATTTTGCCAGTTGTGCTGGAGCATGAACTGACACTGAGCTGTGCGCCTGTGCGGCAGTACTGGCCGGTGCCAGAGAAGTGGCGTGTCCGGCTACTTGGTCTTTGGTGCCACTTGATGGGTTGGTATGGAGGGTGCCATGGAGATCACTTCACGTTTCAGCTCAGATTTGGCTCATTTTGCTAGTGCTGGTTTGCACAGCTCAGCAATGCCAGAAGTGCGAGGTGCCTCAGTGACACTAGCCTTCCAAGAGCTCAGCCCGTGACCATGTCAGAGATGCTCTTGACTTGTGAGAGTCCCAGGTTGGGGAGGAGAGGCCTGGATTTTCAGTTAGAGTGGCCTTCTGAGAGCCTGAGGTACATCTCAGACCAGGGTGGAGCGACCTCTCCAACAGGATCACTTTGACCCTTAGCTCCCTGTTGTGTCTGGCCCTGGTGGTCATACTGAGGCAATGTGGGCTCTTTTGGGAGATGTGGCCCTCTCCCCGCCCCTTCACCCAGGAGGAATGCCCATCAGAAATGGGCATGGGCTCCCTGCAGGAGTCACACTTTTTGAATCCAGGAGAGTTCAGCATATTGGTAACAGGTCTAATTGGGCTTGGAATGAAGAAAGGCAGGATGGGGCGGGGGGAGAGATGGATTTGTTTTAAAGTAAAAATAAGGGGAGAATGGCCAAGTCCCGGGTAAAGAAAAAGAAGGTAAGTCAAACTGTTTTCATTGTTTATAGGAAGAAGAGACGCACTGCCAAGGAGCTCCATCTGCTGCTGAGGATGGTGGAGAAAGAACCAAGGCTGCTACACCACGCCACGCGCATAGTCAATAGACACAAGAGCACGAGGTTACTGCTGTGCATGCACAGTAAGGCACTGCTATGAACAACTTCTGATGGCCAGCACAAGGATGCACTAACACCTAGATTGGAACACCCGCAAGGACACTAGAAGAAGAAGAGCAGCAGAGTGGGGCTGAGTGCAGCTTGCTGCTGGGCCTCTGCGGCTCCTGCCACCAGAGTGAGTGTGGCATAGGGGCAGGTCAACTCCTGCTGCTGTCCCCAGCCCAGTCTATCCATAGGACAGTTGAGGCAGCCACTGTGGGGCAGGGGCTTCCCCGGGGGCAGCAGCCTTGAACCATCCTGGGGAAATGATGGCTCTGGCTAATGTGAGGGTCTGACAGGAGCACCTGAACCTGTGTAGAAGTGGGGGAGCAATAGCAGAGGCACCAACTTTCCCTCTAGCAGGGGATGCTCAATCCCCCCATTCTCTTTCCACACATATCCCACTCCCATTCCACCCCATCCACCTATTCCAGCCCCTGCTCTTCCTCCATTCCATCCCTTGCCTCAAGCCTCCACCCTGCCTCTTTCCCATTCATTTTTGCTTTCTCCATACTGGCAAGACCGAATCGTATTACAACTGTGGTGTTACATAACACACAACTATGACGTGGTATATTTGCTAGGGAGAGGAGCAACAGTGGCCTTATTTCAGGAAACCTCCCGCTGTTACACTAGCTTCAGGATGGCCCCACAAAGGCCAGCAACTGCAGCAGTGCAAGTGCTGCTATTGGTATAGTGGTGTCACTTAAACCTGCTCAGAGAACCTCTAGAAGACATGGTGTAAAATGCCAGTGAACATGATTGTCCTTACTACAGTGGTTCTCTCAGGGCTTGCCACTGACGATTCACCAGCACCCCTGCCATCCTGGGAGATAGTTCCAAATACGTCTTCGATAGAAATGCCCTTTGATGAAGTCACCTGTGCAGTTTGGTGGAACCTCTCTTTTTCAGTTTTTGTAACCACTGTCAGTTATTTCCCAGAATTATTCTGTGGGATAGTGAGGTGGCAGGCAAGGCGTTTGCTCTCAAATGCTAGATTGTCATCCACACCATTTGTCTGAAAGCAGGTGGGCTTTCTCAGATGTTATCTCTGTTCTGTTTTAGAACACGTGTGTATGCAGAGGAAAATATTTCTCCCCGCCCCAACAACCATATAAAAAGACACTTGTAAATCAGGAACATTCATACTACAATGATCCCTACATATATTTGGGTAGCAAAAAAAAAAAAAAAAAAAAAAAAAAATCTAACTACAGAACAGGCTCCCAGCTGCAAACTATGGAGCTCTTTGTGCTAGTCATTAGAGAGCTGGCTGATCACATGATGCTGGTTCCTCCTCATTTCCATTTGTTAAATGTCAGGATTAGGGATCAGAATAGAATACTTTCAGGCATTTGTTTTTCCATGTACACAGTTGCTACAGGGATGTGTTGTCAATGCAAGTGGGAGAAGGTAAGCATTGCTCTGTGGAATGGCTAGTCCGTGAGACAATCTCTCTTTCAGCATGTGGACAACACAATGAAAATGTCTGCAAGCCACTTCATCCAGCAGTCTATTTATAACATTAAAACCAAACAAAAGCCATTTTCAGGAATAAGTATTCATTAACTGAAAAGTAGCATGGACATGTAAATAGAATCACTGTGAAGAGAATTTACTGTTTTATGACAGCACAAAAATGTAACATTCATTTAATTCCCAAAACTGTCAAAAGCCAGGAATACATAATTATTCTAATGATCTCATCTATTGGTTTCAGTGCCTAGTTATCGGAGCAACAACACAACAGTGTAAGTAAGGTTCTTGTAAAACAGAAAGTCAATGTGACACTTCAACTCGGATCAAGTCCTTTGGCACAGGAACCCAGCTAGTTGTTTCTGGTAAGTATTTTTACTTTTGATTGTTTTTTCTTTAGCTAAATAGAATGAAAGGCAAAACATTTTACTGAGTAAATAAATATAAGAAAAAAATTAGCTCATAAGAAATGGATTGTTCTTGATCTGTATATTGAAGTCCCAAGAACACCGAAGTGCTCTCTGAGGGCAGAGTTTGGTCCTAATAAGTAAAGTAAATACAAGAGTGAAAGTCAGGAATATTTACTGACTATCTGTTAAGGATCAGGAAGTGGGGAAATGGAAAGCTTTACATTTAAAGTATTGAACCAGTTCATCTCCCATTGAAAGAGTCCAAATGCCAGTGTATTAAATTTGCAGATCAGGTATTCAATTTAGCAGATGTGAGATCGTTAAAAAGTTTGTTGTCGTTAATGCTATATCAGCCTTTGATGGTTTAAGACAGAAAACTCCCTAGGAGGCAACAGTCTTCAGGATCTCAGTAATTGATCTACGGACATAATTTTTTCTCCTGTGAATAATATTCTGCCTATAATATTATAGGTCAACTATGTAAGTGTGAAAAAAAGTGTCGTCCTACAGCACCTTAGAGACTAACAAAAGAATACAGATAGTATCACGAGCTTTCGTGGGCACAACCCACTTCTTCAGATGAGTGGAGCAAGAGCTAATTAATGTCGAGTATAAAACAGTATTTAGAATATATTACCTAGCAAATGTCACTGTCTACTCTAAACCATACATTAAGAGCACGGTCAAATGTAACGGAAGCCCAGATTGCGATTTGCCCTGGAACAGACTGGGTGAGAGAAAAACAAACCAACTCTCCTGAGTCCCCTTCTAGTGCTTTAACTAAAGGACCATCCTTCCCTCCAGGCACATCTGAGATCATCGGACTAAATCCTGCTCATCCACTGAAATCAATTGACGCACTTGGTGGCCAGCAATTTACCGCAATCAATTTGCCATGCAGTGATGTATATAAAAAGCAAAAAATATTTTTGGCAGCAAAAAGGCCCCACAAAGTACATAAACTCAGGTTAATGCTCACATAGTTATGTGGCTATTAGCAGGTCTTGTTTAGATTGTGGAGTTTGTATGTAAAATAAGAACATCCAAATTTTAGTTTGATGAAATTCTTGACTTGATGATTCATTAGTTTTTGTAGAGGATTTCAATGATGTGAGTCTGGAGTAAAGTACTTTGGCTCGGGCACCACATTGGTGGTTTCAAGTAAGTTTCTCAAGATGTTTTCAAAGCTAATGTTTACCATGCTTGTAAGCTAGGACAAAATCAAGCTATTCATAAACATATTGGGTGTAATCCTGTTTCCACAGAAGTAAAAAGCAAAATTCCAATTGATGTCAATGGGAGGAAGGGAGGAGCAGGATTTACTCTGCTAGTCTCTAATTCAAAAGGGACCACTATGGCAATCAACAAGAATTATTTTCTAGAGATTTTGTTGAGCATCGTAACTCTGATGATTATGCTTTGGAAAATATTTGGAAGAGGAAACAAGCTTACAGCGAGCAACAATTGTCAAATGTAGAACTTGTGTTTTTAGACAACTCAGTGACTGTGTCTACATTGGCAAGATTTAGTGCAAAAGCGCCTGCTTTTGCGCAAAATCTTGCCTCCTGTCTACACTGGCCATGAGTATTTGTGCAAGAACAATGACGTTCTACTGTATGAAATCAGTGCTTCTTGAGCAAATACTCTGACGCTCCTGCTCAGGGATAAGTCTTCTTGCGCAAGTGTTCTTGCGCAAGAGGCCAGTGTAGACAGGTAACATCAATTTCTTGCGCAAGAAAGCCCGATGGCTAAAATGGCCATTGGAGCTTTCTTGTGCGAGAGAGCATCTACCCTGGCATGGATGCTTTTGCAAATCTTTTGCGCAAAGGCACATACCAGTATAGACACTCTCTTACTCAAATACTCTAACGCAAAAACTCTTGCGTTTAGAGTATTTGTGCTAAATCTTACCAGTCTAGACGTAGACAGTATGTTTAGCACCCAGTCCTGTGACTTGCTGAGCTTCTTCAATGCTCATTAATTTAAACAGATGCTGAAGATGATCAGCACTGGAGGATCCAGCCCTTAGGCAGCATTAAAGGATACATTTATAGTAACAATAACTTAGTGGAATTGTGTTTTCTTTTCTATAAAAGGTTATTGTTCAGGAAAAAGTAGGAAGAAAATGGCAGAAGTTAGCCAAAATAGGTTAAAACAAGAAAAATAAATTCAACAATACTTAAGTTTCATAGCAGAAACAAATGCAAAAATATTTAGTGTGCCTATTGAGAGTCCCAGAGATCACATCTTTACAGTACAAAAGAGCTACTATTACTGATAATTTCTTTATTTTGAGAATTATTGGATTATGAGAAGTAGTCTAGAGTTGGTTTAAATTGACTTGCTGCCTTTTGAAACAGTTCTAGGTATTCATTTTTGACATTACCGATTGAATGTAACAAACTCTTTATAGAAAAAATATGTAAGTATCTGTTTCAAAACCCATTGGCTCTAAAAGACCGAATCTAAATTTTATGACAGAAAGTGATATGCATTTGTGAGCAAAGACTCTTTAGAGGACTGGTGTTCACATTAAAAAATTTCATATATCAACTTCTGTTCACAATTGCACATCAAAAATATGAAGCTATATGGGCTAGATCCTCAGTGGAACACCTTTGATTTCCAGCAACTGAAGATCTGGCCTGTGACTTTTTACAAAGCACATGAACACTGTGAAAACTATAACAACAAAGTCTTCGGCTATGGCACAAAGCTCATTGTTTCAAGTAAGTTCTATAATAGCATAGAGGAAAAAGTTGCTTATGCTAATATAAAATTAGAGAATGCAGAGCACAATTTATTCCTAAAGGATAACAATGGAAACGGAACAAATCTCTTTACTATATAATGATGTGTTAATGTACAGAATTCAGCATAAAACAGAGGAGTGATCACCCTGACTATTAATTATTCACACAAGATTTATTTATCTCACCCTGGGTAAAAGCTAAGTTGTTCTCTTAGGGCCCAGTGCCCCAGGATCAAGAGAACATCCACATTTCTACTGAGTGTGGGGAGCTGGCAAGCCCAAGAAGCAATATTAGGGGACCCCGTACACCAAAGTGCATCAGAGATCAGAGGTAGGGAAGAGGTGAGAGCATGGAATGTCCAATGGGTCCGTGATTAAAGTGATCAAGTGGCCTTGATCAGTGGGTGGGCAACTGCATGGACATTACAAAAGCTCCAGGACTATGATGCTCTAGCTAGGTTAGGAGAAGGATTTCATCTTCTCATCCACCGTGTAGCTCCTAGAGAAACCCCCTTTGCTTTGCTTAGTGCTGGTGACCAGGAGTTAGCCTCTTTTATCAAAAGTATGTATTAGCCAGGAGTTCCAGGGCTGTTGATGTCAATGGGAGGTTTGACATTCAATTAGATGGAGCCTGGATTTCATCCTAATTTTTTCTCTCTTGTTAAGGGTATAAAAGCAGGGGTAATGCCTGGGAGAAAGGTTGTGAACCAAGACAACCAATAATTGTGAATATTGTATGTGTGATTACTACCATAGGCATTTTAGATTAATATGCTAATTTTCTATTGCACAAAATGAATTCGAATTCATACTAAAACATGAACAAATCCCATCATATGAGAGTGGAGGGAGAGAGAATTAAAAGGGCCCTACCGAGTATCAAAAGTCCTCATAAAATTAATAAGTAAGTAGAGGATGGAGCCTGTAACTTGCATTATGAATCTAATCCTGAAAGGTTCTGCTCTGCCATTGATTTCCATGGGAGCTGAGGCTCCTCAGTACCTCAGGATAAGACTCACTATCATTTCTTGTCCACGTTAGTCACCCTGCATCATAGAGGGGGTTTCTTCCCAAACATATTAAAATATTGCCATTGTAAAAGTTGGTATTTTCCAAATTATGCAACAATTAAATGAGTGATTGCTCACAAACACAAGCAATATAAAGGAATATAGGCTACTTGTGTAATCTGAATCCAGTTCTCCTCTTATTACATCAATGTAACTGTATTGCTGCCATGTCATGAATTTGGCCAAACATGTTTTGTAGCCTGTTTGTATCAGCAATAGATTCTACTCAACACATTCTATAGAAAGTCTAATTAGGATTTGGCTGTCGTTGCATAATGTTCAATAGTGTCAGCTAGACCTCAGTACGAATAGAAACAATCCCCATGCCTACTTACCTTTTGTGATTCCTTTTAATTATACTGCACAGGAATGCAAAATTGTATGAGACAGTATTACATTTGAAAAATTCAGGAAACTATTCAAAAGGGGAGAAGAGGTCATGAAACGTTTGAGAAAAGGGAATAGGTCACATCACATAGCATACTGTAAAATTAGTATTTTAATTAAATTTTAATTACACTGGTATTTTAAAAAATACACCCATTCCACCACTCTGATTTTATAGGCACAAAAACACTAACCATGCAACAGAATTAAACTGAAATACCCTTTTCCATCAACTAATTAGGCAACAGAAAACACAAGTCCAACATTATGTCTCAAATGTCAAACAGATCCTCTCTGTCAGTGAAATGAAGGATTTTGTTTTAAACAAGTTACCAAATTAATATTAAGACACGGTGTTTGGAAATATCAGGGTAAACTCATCCCCCAAAAAAATTGTAATTTCTTCAGTTTCTTTGGTTGAATTAATTGGTTCTTAGTTAGCCTATGTTTGGTAAGATCTGGTCCCTCTGAACAGAAATAACTAGGGCAGTTTTTGTAGCAAGTTGCAATACTGTGGGAACTGTAAAAATCTTTGGAACAGGCACAAAACTCGTCATAAATAGTAAGTTTTTGGACAAATTATTTTAAATGCTTCATAATGGCAACATCTATTTATTTATATTTATTTATTTAAATATTTTTACCCCACCTCTCTATTTAAAATATTCATGGCGGCTTACAAAATTTTTTAAACACAATACAAATATACATAAAAATTTAAAATACGAGATCCCAAAGGGACATAAAACCTGCTAAAAACATATAGAAAAGAAGAACACACACATACAGACTCAAACACTAATAAAAGCATGAGTAAAAAGGGTGGCTTTAGTCTGATGCCGAAACAATGCTGGTGTTGGTGCCATGTGAATATCCCGAGGAAGAGAATTCCACAGCCTGGGAGCAAAAGCTGAGAAGGCCCTGTTCCGCGTAGATGTTAATCTTATCTCCACAAGTGGGGGAATAAGAAGCAAAGCCTCCCCAGCTGACTTCAATCCCCAGGAAGGTTCATATGGGAGAAGACAGTCCTTCAGATTCCCCGGACCCAACCCATTTAAGGCTTTATAGGTCATAACTAAAACATCTATCAAATTAATATTAATTTATCTCAATGCAAGAAATGCACGCTGGCTAAAATGTTTATTAAGAACATTAATGATAAATATTCTCAGAAAAATATAGGGTCAACCCTTTTCTCTTATGGGTATAAACAATGCTAGGTATTGAGTAACCTCAGTGTCTCTTGATTACATTGGGAAATGAGGAGCATTGAGAACTTCACAGGAGCACTCGGCATTTTGCTGGATCAATTCACAGCATACAAAATAAAAATTACAAGCATATCATTTACCTTTCTTTTAATAAATTGTGATGGTATAATTAATCTCGTTACAAAACAAACAGCATGTTAGCACTATTTATGTAAAATTTACTTATAAGAGGCATGCAGATTGCTAACACACAAAAAATAGTCAGCAATCACTTACAACTAAACCCTGAAATTGTTACTTTAGAAAACCTCCCATGAAAACTAGTAGGATTTATTATTATTTTTTATTTTTGAGATTGAGTGAAGTCAAAGGTTCCGGATTCAATTGCCATCTCAAAATAAAATTAATAAATAAATAAAATAAATAAAATATTTGAACTACAACACGTCTACTTTTAAAAGTTCCAAATAAATAAATTATACAGGCAAGGGGTTCTGAAAAGTTAAGTTGGATCAAAACAACAAGCAGTTCCACACAGGAAATTGTAATTAACTTGGAAATAAAGGTTCTGATCTTCTTAAAGTGTATTATCCAAAGCCCATGGAAGATAATGGAAAGAATCTCATTTGTCTCAAGGGCTCTAGTTTAGACCTAATGTGAGGCCAGAAATTTAAATTGGATTTTGCTCATGCATCTGCACATCCACATTCGCAAACACTCTTGCTGCTTATATTTGCACAATATTCCAATTTTATATTGGATAGGCACCTATCTAAATATTGGCAAATTAAAAATATTTTGTACATGCACTTAAAAGTCCTCATGTAAATGTGAATTGACTTTCTAAAATCATCTGTGAGAAATGCCAGAAATAATCATACATTTTTGCAAAGCACAACATCGCTGGGCAAGAAACTATGTAAAGACTATCAAGACTTGATCATTTGGCAAATCTACTGATCACACCCAATCTGGTATTCCTTGTGGTGCAAATGGAATCTAAGATTGAGCCCCAAATATTGAAATAGTTTGTGTCAAAGGGTGAGTATTTAAATGAAAAAAAGAAAAGAAAAATCAATTCCCTTTTTGAGGGACTAGTTCCAAAATGAGGGAAATTTCTTTAATCTAGGGATTTTTCTTGGTTAGGTAATGTTATATCTCAGCTCTCTTAAATTGCTTCTCAAGTCAAGGTCTTTGAATTACTTTTTGACACAACCCTAAGTACCAGTCTATGAATTGGTTCAGTTCCAAGTTGGTTCAGAAAACTATAGAATAGCCAGACTGCACATAATTAAGCTGAAATCATTTTAGAAAAGGAACCTTTATAAATTTTGACATTAGCAGGACTACTCACAGGATATAATCACGTGATTAAGACTTTATGGGATCAGAGCTTTAGTAATTATTAATCTACAGTATTTCATCTCGGTTGATTAACGACAATGACTGAAATTCAAAGGCGCCTGAATTTCAAAAGGATGTGGACTCCTAAATCCTGTCTTGTGGCCTTTAAAAATTCCATGCAGTATGTTTTGTGGGGTATAGGCCAACTATTTTGTTAGATGCCCTCTAATTTTCACTTAAAATTAAGTGTTGGAATGGAGAATGCACAAGATGCCTGTTTAGGGACTTTTGACATTAGTGAAATATCAACAACCTTCCGTTTCTTCTTTTTGATTCATGTTTATAAGAATGTTGCCTCTTTCTGTACAGAATACTTCTTTGGCAGTTGGCTGGTTTGGGAACCGGATTATCTTGGCTGTATCCCTCAGTGACACACAGGGGATAGAGATTAGCTGCAATAACAGTGTTGAGAACCTGCTCGATTCTTGTGATAACTAGCACATTCAATACACTGTTTTAAAAATGTATCACTTACTGTTAGCCATATGAAATAAGCAGATGAATAATGATTCGAGTAAGGAGTTCTATTTCAAATGTGACAAAATATATACTGAGACAGAATTATTTAAAAATAATTCACGTGATATAACAGAAGTTCATTAACTGGCAATTTGCTAATTCACTCCATGATTTGGACACAGGCAGCAACTTCCCCTCTGCTCTTCAGAGAAATTTGATAACTGAGTTCTGTTCAGTGCTCCATTATTAGTAATGCTTTATAATCAAGATTTTCAGAAGTGGTTGAGTAAAGTTAAGACCGTTAAATATTTTATCTGAGCATTAAGTGGTTTGATTTCAGAAGTGTTGAGCATAAAGCTCCATAAAGCTTGTCAAATACATGAACAAAGTCATTTCAGTTTGCACCACCCTTGCTAATTTCTTAATTGATATTTGTCATTCAGTGGTACATTTTAATGTATTTTCTGTGCTTTCCCAAAATGGCATTCAGCAACAGTACCCCTGATGGTTTATCGGATGGATGTGCCATAGAACACATCTGGTACATTCTTACATTGTTTAAGCTGAATAACTGAAAAATGGTTTAAAGTTTCAGAGCATGGAAAAATCCTAAAGATTACTTCTCTCAGAGCAGGTCTATGTTATAGGGTTAAGTCAATCTAAGTTATGCAACTACAGCTATGTGAACAACATAAATGGAGTTGACGTAGCTTAGATTGGTTTATTATGGTGTCTATACTGCACTAGGTCAATGAGAGAAACTTTCCCATTGACTAACCTTATACTTCTCATTCTGGTGAATTACTGGAATTGATGGGAGAGTAATCTGTGGTAGATCTGCTAAATCATCCCCTACTGGATTGATTGCTCCAGTGTCAATCTCCTGGTAGTAGAGAGAAGCCCTTATTTTCTTTTTAAAGGTGTTAAGATTCTTAATCAGAAAAGGCAGTTAGTCCAGAGCAAATTTAACTCTAGTGATTTTTAGAGGCCTTTTTAAAAGGCTAGTGGAATGTTTAATACATTTCCCTTCAGGTACATCTACATGGCAATAATCCCAGAGCACCATGTCTCAGAGCCTGGGTCAATTGACACCAGCTCATGGATCAGGCTGTGACCGGAGCCTGGGATCATAGACAACTTCCATCATGGAATTACAGAGGTTGTGCTCCATATCGTGCCTGAATATCTACACTGCAATGTTTAATCCTGTGCCCCCACCCTGCAAATCAGAATCAGGAGGCTTGGGTCCTATCTGGTCATGCAATGGGTCTTTTATTGCAGTATATGTGTACCCTTCCTCTCATTATCATGGTGTCTTTTATACACAAGTTTTGGTTAAATACAGGGAAGATTTTCTAAGTCGCCAATGTTTTGAAATTAACTGGATATAATGCTGTACTTAACATTCATTCAAAAAGAATTCAATATATTTTTAGTTTGGAAGCCAATTGAGTAGATGCTATCACAGATTCTTGTGTCACAAAAGCCTGTGTTCAACTCAAGCACATCTGCAATTCCAACTCCCTGAATATGTAACTCATAAGTGAACAATCCACTCCCATCTTCAAGATTTATTAGGCTGTGACCACATATTATTGACTTAAAATAGTTACAAAGCATTTAGCAACAAAATGTGTCAACTCAGTTAGTTTTGTGCTTGAATGCAATCTGCAGGAACAGGATGCAAGAAAAGAAGTTGCCTCTCTTTTAGCCCACTATCAAATCTGTGAATTCTTTATTGTCTCAAAAGTGTAAAATGAAATTCTCAATTCACTTAATTACTAACAATTTAATTTCTCTCTCTAAAATTAATCCAGGCAAAGAAGCAAAATTTGATCCTAAGAAGATCCAGACCCTATTTCTTACTGAACAAGATGGAAAAGGAACACACATGTGCCTCATTGAGGATTTTTTCCCAAATGTTATTAAGGTGACTTGGAAAAGTTCAAATGAAGAGAAAAATGCAATACGTGGGGAAATTTGGTCCCCGAGTGATAATCAAAACTCATACTCAGTGAGTACCTGGCTGACTGTTGATGATCCTAACAAGACATATAACCTCACATATGAACATGAAAGCGGACGAGATTCTATCCTTCTCCAATCCCAAGGTATATTCTCTATATTTAAGCCAGTTCTCTGTTTAGTGGGTTCATTGTTTCTTTGCAATTCAACAATAAAATGCATTATTGTTCCTAAAAAGGACACACATTTCTCTTTAGGCTAATATTAGTTTCCATCTCTCCATCAGCTGGCTCTCACTAAAGCTTGCATTTCCATCATACACTCAGTTTTGGCTCCTTTCTCCCAGTTTAAAATCTTTCTCTAATGAAAGAAAATGTTGACTGAGATCCTTAGCTAGGGTAAATGAGCCTAATTACACCGAAGTCAATGGAGATTGTAGATTCACACCAGCCAAGGTCCTGGTTTTCAGTGTTTAATTTCAACAAGTACTATATATTGCAACAGAAGTAACGACACACACATGGCATCTAACGTGTTAAAACGGACAGGAATAATTACACAAACCAAAATGAAAAAGATAATGCAAGAGAAAGAGAAATGTATGTTGAGAAGAAATCTGTTTGGTTCTATTGGAGAGCTAATTTACCTCTGCAAGAACAAAACCTTTTCAATTCTTATGATAGAATTAGTATTTCTCCAATTTCTATTTGCAAATAACTAGATTCACACCTGGTGTAAGTAAACTGGCCAAGATCTGTTAAAGTTAGTCAGGCTAATTGACACTAGCTCAGAATCTACTCAATGAGCCTTACATTTCAGTTCTTAAAATACCATCAAATAAAAGCACATTTTAAAGTTATTTAGTGATTGGCAATACACATCTTATCTACAGATCTGTCAGCGTAGAGGTATTTAATAACACATACACATTTCTCTCTTTCAAATACAATGGGGGGAAAAGGGTTTATTGGCAACACCTCTCTTGCATATCCAAAATGCCTAAGAGATGAGCCTTGGACTGCACGATCAGGATTATTTTCTTCTGTCTGTTGTTCAGCTATTAAACAATATTACCACTGTCCCAAACACTGACAATCCCAAGCTCCCTCAGGCTAAAGCCAAATCAGGTGGCCTGATTTTCATCTGCCAAATATATGTATTGTAAATGGGCAAACACAACTGAGTAATTTGGTGGGGCAAAATGCATCTGGCTCTATGCGAACAGAAGTTTCTGTACACAGAAGGGCTCACATCCAGATCCTGCAATCAAATTTGCTAGTGCAGACCCCTGCACCCATGCTAATTCCAAAGATTTCAATTGATCTCCTTGCAGCATTGGAGGCTACACTGATTGATCTATTTGCAACATTAACAGCTAAAGCATACCTTCTGCAAGCAAAGTTACATGTGGGAACATGTGCATTTTTTCCCGTTTTAACTCTGCATGGTTTTGCCCAAGAACTACCAGCTACTGAGGATTAGTGGATGGAATGTATATACTGATTTGTTCAAAATAGTAACTTTTCATATTTGAGGCAGTGTATTTACAGAATTTTTACACATTTTTCTTTGAACATCAAAAATGTTTGAATTTTGAACAAGAACCCTTTTGACAAATATAGCTCTTTACATGTTATGCTTCTGTCCTTTCAGGCACCTCCAGAGCCATAGAAGGTTGTATCAACATGCTGCCCGCAGGTAATTGGGTTCACTTCTCATTTTCTCTACAATATAGTTAAGAATTAAGCATGGTTTCATATGGTGAGGACAAAAATGAAAATATTCTCTAAATAGTTCACACAATTATTCTAGATGTGGAATACTGCCAAGAATTTAACTATAAGTTAATGCAATGTGTCCAGCACCAAATGAGCATGAAAGCTTAGGTTAAATCCTGCAGAGGTTCAGCTGAAATACATGTTTTGGTGATATTCCTGGTGCTTTAACATGGAATGTGTCATTTTTCTTTAGCTTACATTTGCAACTGTTTAATATTTAGCATGTTAATTATAACAAGTTTCTAAGGCCAATATTTTCAAATGGTGTTTAAAGGTGCTAAAAGCTTGAAGGCCCAACTGATTTCATGCTAATTTGGGGGTAATCAGGAAATCTTAAAATTAAACCACTTATTAAACTTTGAATACAGACTTAGAACAAATTAGGCACCCAGATCTGAAAATCATGGTGATACCCTATTATTAACTGTCCATATGAGAAGCCCTAGCATCCTGCTTGTTCTGTAATAGAATGTAGGGATGCCAGCACTGAGTACACCTCTTTTCTATTAGCTCTGTGGGATGGACAGGTATGTTTGCAATGTAGACCTGTCTGGCAAGGCACACTCATTTATAAATAATTTGGTTAGCCTGTATAGTTACTACAATGGAATATTATATAGAACTTCTGCCATCATATGCATACTTTTATATTTATTTTTCTTCAAAATTGAAGAATAAGCACCATTAACTGATTTTTATTTTTTTTCTAGATCTTAAAAATAGTTTCACACACACAACTGCATATTTAATATACATCATCCTTCTCCTGAAAAGCACCATGTACTACGTCATCGTACTCTTCTTCATATACAGAATGAAAGACCCAAACAAGCACCAGGGAAAGAAACCTTAACTTTTACTTGCATCTTCCTGCATCAGCATTTGGGTTTGAAATTTACTTCGCTTTGCCATGAGCCTGTTCATCTGAAACACCTTGCTCTAAATATCAAGATATGCATTTTAATTGAATTTTGTTGTTCTCTAATTAGCACAGATGGTTTTTCTTGAGCTATTGGCTTTATGGTTGATCATTTTTGTCTATTCGTTTAATTTTTTAACTGTGGAACTTAAAGGGCTGGGGCTACATATTGATTTCAATGGGAATTTTGCATCACAAAGAAGTCTTACATCAGTCTCTTAGGCTACGTCTAGACTGGCATGATTTTCCGCAAATGCTTTTAATGGAAAAGTTTTCTGTTAAAAACATTTGCGGAAAAGAGGGTCTAGATTGGCACCGGCGCTTTTCCGCAAAAGCACTTTTTGTGGAAAAGCGTCCGTGCCAATCTAGACGCGCTTTTGCGCAAAAAAGCCCCGATCACCATTTTTGCGATCGGGGCTTTTTTGCGCAAAACAAATCTGAGCTGTCTACACTGGCCCTTTTGCGCAAAAGCTTTGCGCAAAAGGACTTTTGCCCGAAAAGGAGCAGCATAGTATTTCCGCAAGAAGCACTGATTTCAGACAGTAGGAAGTCAGTGTTCTTGTGGAAATTCAAGCGGCTAGTGTAGACAGCTGGCAAGTTTTTCCGCAAAAGCAATTGCTTTTGTGGAAAAACTTGCTAGTCTAGACACAGCCTTAGGGTATGTCTACACAGCAGTTATTTCAAAATAACAGCCGTTATTTTGAAATAAGTTTACTAGCATCTACACAGCCAAACCACTATTTCGAAATTAATTTGAAATAGCGGAACGCTTATTTCAAATTTAGTAAACCTCATTCCACGAGGAATAACACCAAATTCAAAATAGCTATTTTGAAATAAGTTTTGTGTAGACACTTATATCGAAATAGAGGGCCTCTAGCCTTCCTAGGGTGCCCTGTTGGCCACTCCAGTCTCAACCAAGAACACTCCTCTCTTCCCCGCTCCAGAACCCTTAAAGGGATTGATTCTGGCCACAGTGCCTGTGCCAGCTCCAAGCCTGCCAGCCCAGAGCCAGCAGTCACTGCCCCTGAGCCAGTGGCCCCAACATGAGCCAGCAAGCCACTGGCAGTCAACCCTCCACTGCTCCCCAGGAGCAGTCTGCCAGCTCCCAGGAGCCTGCCAGGGGCTGGAGAAGGTGGGCGCCTTCCTGGTCCAGGGTGGAGATCATGGTCCTTATTCAGGTTTGGGGGGGGATGTCCCCAATGTCCATGATCTCCGCAATAGACGGAGGAATGTGGCCATCTATGGCAGGATAGCTGCCAGCCTGGACACCAAAGGCCACATGCGAACCCAGGAGGAGGTTTGCATGACAATCAAGGTGGTCTGGCAAGACCCCCAACCCTGAGCTTCCCCTTCCCCTTCTTTCCCTGGCTTCCCCCTTCAAGTTCCCTCCCCCCAGGTTTCCCCCTCACCTCTTCCCCTCTCCCGCCTCCTTTCCCCAGTCTCACCAGAGTGTCATTCCCCCCCTCCCCCAGTTTTGTTAAATAAAGAGAGTTTGTGTTCATGAAAATATGTGTATTTTATTTGACATCAGGAAGGGGGGTTAGGGAGGGTAAGTGGCAGGACATGAGGGAGGAATGAGGCACAAGCCCCCAGTGGAGCAGACCAGGGAGGCTCTTAGTGCTTCTCAGGGTAGAAGCTCTCCCGCAGGGCCTCCTGGATACTGACAGCCCCCAGATGGACCTCCCAGATGGCAGCCTGCAGAAAGTGCAGCCAGACTCACAGCAACACATCCACAAGAAGCATCAGAGTGCCCAGGGGCAACTCTGGCTCCATGCTGCAGAGTGCTGTGGTGTCCTGAGTAAGGGCAACCAGACCACGCAGAGACAATGCTTTGCTGTCCCTCATCGAGGTAGGCAAGCAAGCAGGGAAACCTGAGAACTGGCTGTCCGGGGGCGGGGGAGGTCCCTTTAAGCACAGGCCTCAGATAGCCACAGGCAGCAGCCACACAAGCTAACTCCTGACCTGATACCCTACCGGACCTGGTTCCGGATGGCCTTAAATGCGATTCAGCATCCACTCAGTGTGGATGAGCTATTTCGAAATAGCAAAAAGCTATTTCGAAATGCATTTTGTGTGTAGATGCGTTATTTCGAAATAAGCTATTTCGAATTAACTATTTTGAAATAAGACATTCCAAAATAATGCTGTAGTGTAGACATACCCCTAGGCTCTTAACCTGCAAAACACTTGTGCACAATTTTTTGGATATAGATAGGCCCAGTGCAGTAAGTTAAGTAATTGGAAAAACCTCACTGCTGTAATTACTTGGGTTGGAATCTCTTAATCTGTAATTAATACTTTCATTTAATTTCAATTCATTTATTTCTTTCATTACTATTTCAAAGCCTGTTTTTGATTTTTTTTAAATTGAAAGATTAGATATATTTTAAATAAAATTCAGCATTACAAAATATTCTGTCCAATGTATTTATTTAAGGGAAATCTAACAATTTAAAAACAAGTTTTTCAAGGAAGATGTATACAATCCTGGAAGAGAATGGTAAAAGGTGAATACTTAGTCTTGCCTCATATATGGCATACTTCCATTTTATCTTTTAAAAACATAAAAGTTACAATGAATGAAATACAAACTTAACTGGATATGCCCTCTTCAGTATATGCCTGAAATATTTAAAAAAATGAAATACTCTCTTCAAAATCATACTGTAAGTTCAAACTGATCATTCTTAACCAATAAAGGAAAGTTCTCCGATACCACTCTAAACTCTTCCACATCTCCAAAGTCTGCAATTTTGATGCTTCTTAGTCCACAAATCATGAATATTTATCAGTTTTTAAAATTGTCCAAAGATGGGTAAATTATTAGCACAAGTACAAGCATATTGGGCCCTGAATGCTTGCAGGATCCACATAGGACAGATCCACTCATATTAGCAGTATTTTACACAAATGCACAATTAGCAGTAAATTTTACTTTAATAACTTGTGCAGCTATTTTCTTAGTATTCCACATCCTGTAAAAACATTCAACTTATAAATTAGGCATGTTCTGCATACTTGTTTACTTTTTAAGAGGTTAAAATTCTTTAAAGCAAACAGTTGTGTTATTTGCAAAGTCATACATAGGAGGTTCCTCCTTAAAAATAAAGTTTTCTACCAAACAGGGAAGTGGAAAAAATACAGTAACTAAAATAAATTCTGTGTTCAAAGGATTACACATATATAGGAAAACTAAGTACTTTGCACCAAATGCTGCTATTCCCACTCCTTTTAGAGTAATTTAGTCAATAAAAATCAACAAGATTAGGATTCTACATACTATTCAATCTGAAGTTGGGAAACTGGCCCTTATTCAGCAGACAACATCTTAGCTTAGAAAATCTTCAAACATATTGGCATTTAAAGTGGCTAGCTTGCTCTGCTTAAGAGAAAATGAATACCTACAAAACTATTACAAAAGATTCAAGTACATATATTTTGGAGAAAAACAAAATGAAACACACCTCTATTGCTGCTGTTGGCAGTCCTGAGCACAAGACACCATACAATCCTAAAAGGTTAATATATGAACTTTGCTCTGATCATCCCAGATCCACAGCTGATATAAATTATCATAAATTTGCAGCTGAGAATCAGGCCTGAGATTGAAGAAAAATATGTGTTTCATGCTTGACTACTTACTATTGAGACTTATTTTGTACTATGATTTTGTTTTGCACAACACTCTGAACATCATAGCAAGAAGAGGGGCTACTTCTAAAAATGAATTAGATTGAAATAATTAGATTTGTAGGGCTAATTTTGCCCCCACCATTTGTTTTTCTTGGAGCTTTGCACAAGCAGCTACAGCTTTTATGTTTTTAAGCTTCTTTTGCAAAGTCCTTTGCTTACCCACAGCCCTTAGTATAGCCAACCACTGAGGTTTATCAGTCTGTGGTAGCAAATTTAACAGCTGCACTGGCTCATTAGCATGTAAGGTGACCTGCTGCTGCACTTTTACATGCTGAACATGGGAACCAGGGGTTGGTTTAAGTATTAGTTTTGAGGCTTGAGTTATTTTGTTTGCTATGTGGTTATTTAGTGGAAAATTTTGTAAACTAAGCCAGTCACTGCTGTTTCGGAAAAGTTAGGCTGTGATGGTGCATATGATAACAAGGACAGTTTAACCACAATCAGTCCTGCACCTCACCAAATAGGTACTTACAAGCCACAGCAAGCTAATGGAAATACAAAGATCTGCCTGAGTTACATGTACAGAGTACAGTAAAACTTCAGCTTACTACCACAGCATTTGTAGAAATAGTGCAGTTTAATCTACAGTCTGTTGGAAGTACATTAATATACACAGGTTACTATTGCAAGATTTGGAGGATTTAGGAAAGCTACATGCACTGATGTTCTTGCTTACTACGATGTAGGTATTACACAAAGTTAGATTTTGTCTAGTGAGGTGAATACCATTCAGGAGTTACCCATCTCCTCAGTTGTGAAGGCAAGTGTCCTATCGTACTGTAACCATACACACTGTACAGTGCCAGAATAATAATCCACATTCAAGTAGGTCAAAAGTTACAAAGAAATGTGAATTTACAGATTCTAGCCACCACACATTGATTATAGAACAGCAAAACCGTTGCTAAAAATGCTAGAAAAATGACACGGCAATCACAATCTGAAGGAAACATGTGGAACTTCTGCCATTCAAGCACAATTAAGATTCTTGACCAGAGAGCCTGACTAATGCAATGTTCACTATCAAAGCACCCTGAGACATGTTAGGACAACTATCCATGGACTGTTTTGCACCCTCACATGCCTCATGCAACTCTGGAGAAAATATAATTTGCTAATGGCTGTTACAGAGCTGTGAAAAAAGTTACTGTTTCACTTTGGTTTTTTGCTTGGTAACATGTGGCTAGGTTTGGAAACTATTATAGGTTGGACCAGAGTTTCAGACTAAGAGGTCCAGCAACATCTGCAGTCCTGCATCGTCAGGGTCCCATGGGAGCTCCAGGGTTGGAACACTCATAGGAAAAACTGATGCAGCAGGATCACAGATGTGGTTGGACTATAAAGCCAGGCAGGGATGGGACTGGAGTTCAAGAGCCAGGTGCCGGAGATCAGCAGCCGGGGGCTGGGGCAGAGAGCTGGCAGCTAGCAATGGAGCCTTGCTGAGGCCAGCAGAGCCCGGCTGAGGGAAGCAGAGCTTGTCTGGGGCCAGTAGCAGGGAACTGGCAGCCAGCAGCAGAGCCCAGCCGAGATAAGTGGCAGTAGAGCCAGCCAGTTTCGGGCAACAGGGACTTCAAATT
The DNA here is from genome assembly GCF_049634645.1 of Pelodiscus sinensis. Lineage (NCBI taxonomy): Eukaryota > Metazoa > Chordata > Testudines > Trionychidae > Pelodiscus > Pelodiscus sinensis. The sequence goes on from NC_134712.1 coordinate 168,061,537, forward strand.
TGAAAGATAATAAATTCTCCTAATAGTCTCTGTTCTTTATACTATATTGAAAATATAATTTATGAAGCAGACTGTTGTTAGTATTTAATGACTGGCTTGTAATCTGACCATCATGAAGGATGCTTAAGGAGTGTGAATAGTTTTCATTTGCTAAACCTGATTTTAAAGTAGATTAGTTTGCACCCTCCCACAAACCACATTATTGTGGCAGCTCATTTCCTGAAACTCTTCACAAAAACAGTTTATCATTTGCACTGAAAACTTGGTCCAAAATATTTATTAGAATAAATTCTGTATTCATCTCCCAACTGAATAAACAGGATTCACATTATAAATTAAATTACAGTTCACCACTCTAGTCTATCAGAACAGGCAGGAATAAATTAACTTTATATGTCTGTTCCATAAAATCTATACAATAAAGTCAATAAGATAATTTGTTTCCCCAGTGAGAGACAAGGAATTTGGAAAAGCAGGTCTTCCTACTACTAGGAGAAGGGACAAATATGTCACAATGTGGCACATTGTTTTTATTAACGTTTTTCTTTATTTTACAAACAGTGCATAAGTACATTAAAAATGCATGGAGTTTAAAAAAGAAAATGTAAAAATGAACAGGACAAATATTAACAAAGTAAAATAATTTTATCTAGTGAATTCAAACAATCATTAAATATATTTCCATCATACAGTGTTACTTCAATATATTATTGGGTCTACTGATTAGTTACACAAGCACAACACTTTCCAGTAGCTAACTAGTTGTTAAATCAATTTCAAGAATCATTGAATACAACAAGGATGACTAATTTTTCATAACTGCCATAAGGCAGTCTAATATATATATGTGAACAAGTTTGTGAGGTATTACAGTACAGGGGAATCATTTCCCTTTGCTAATAAATAAATTCTTTTGTTAGCAGTTCCGCCAGTAAGTCAACTGCAGACACTGTCATTACATTTTCAATATAAGCATTTCCCTAGAGACTTTTGATTCAGATTTTCATTCTGTAAGAGATAAAAAAAGTGAAGATGAAAGAACCAACAGTGTTTTGACCCAATACAATGGATATTAATATAGAGATGCTCACTTGTTTTGAGCCATATTGTAGGGTAAACTGAGGCAGACCATTGTATTTCACTGAGAACCCCTATTCAATCCTAAAATTTGAGACAGGCCTGGGAACACACAGCACAGGCAGTTAACATGACGCTGGTCACCTGGCAATCACATTCCAAGGGGCCTCATCTAGATAAGACACTGGCTGGTACCAAAACAAACTTTGTTAATGTTGTTCTCACTGTCTTCCTTTAATCCTACATAATGGGCCTGGGACCCAAGGACCATGCCAACACAAGACGATACCATTCTGCTATAGACGCATCATAATTCCAATAGACAAACTTGCCATTAAATTGTCTGTTATGTTGATGTTGGCTTATTTAGCTTGTTAAGGAAATTACTGTATTAGAGATAAGGTGTTTAATTGGTGATGGGAAGAGATGCTATGTAATCTCCCGTAGGTTACTGGCTTACGTGCTCATTTTGTCTTGCTGATAGAACCTATTGAATCACTTCTCCTCTGTCCATCTGCTGCCTATATAAACTATTGTAATGTTTTGTTTTACCAGTGTTCACCAGCTTAACCCCTGGTTGGGACTCCACCAGCGCTGTGTGTAATAAATCCTCTGACTTGTTTTCACCACATCCAGCTGTCCAGAATTATTCCCTACAAATATCCATTACTAGTCATGTAAAAGTCAGAAATGAGCTATGAAAAGACGACAGCATGAACTTATGCCTCCTAAGATTAATTCCCCATCAATTAGAAATACCAGTTTTAGTAGCATGAGCAGATCCGAAGGAAAGAATAAAGGTAGAACCCTTCTCATCTGAGACTCTGAGGTCCAGCAACATCTGTGGTCTGGCAGGACTAGAGATATTGATAGACCAGAGAGCCCTGGCCACAGAGGTTGAGAGCAGCAGGGTGTGGAGCTGGTCTGGTCAGTGGCAATCTTTGACCTGGGGGCAGGGAGCCCTGGCCGCAGCTGCCATCCTGTGTTGGGCCGGGGAACCCCAGCAGCGGAGCCCCATGAGCAGGCTGGGAGCAGCAGAACCAGGTAGGTGGGCCAGAGAAGGCTAGGTCTCTGGGTTCTCCCAGAGCTGTAGCCAGGAGGGGAGCCCCGGATGCCTAACCTCTCCAGATCCAGCAAATTCCCTTCTTCAGGATTGCTCAGGTCCCCAGGGTGCTGGACGAGGAAGGTCCAACTTGTATTATGAAATAATATAGAAATAAATCTTCTTCATTAGTTAATAAAATTGATATGAAAGAAAATAATTTGCATTAAGTAGTGAAAGGTAACAAAACAAAATGAATACACTAGGTAGCCAACAGGGATTTAGTGTATAGTTGTTTAAATGATTAACAGATAAGCCTGGGTTTATCAATTAATCCAAATGATTACACACACACACACACACACACTAGCTGCCTCTATATCAGAGGCATCAGGGGCTGAGGGGGGAGGAGGCGGTGCATGCCGGTTCCCTGAGAGCCACCTGCTCCTCCCCTGGTGCCTCTCAGAGAGGCAGCAGCATGGGGGGGGGGAGGGAACAGGTGGCAGCTGGTGTTCAGGGGGAGAACTTAACAGGGGGAGAGGCAGGGTGGGATGCGAAGCAGTTTCTGTCCATGGAAAGCTCAGCCCTCCATGGACAGGGGCTGCTTCGTGGGATATCAGAGCAGTCTCCGTCCGCAGGGATATTGGGGTCCCTCGTGGACAGGGACTGTCGCCACCTCACACTGCTGCCTCTGAATCAATTTAAAAATTAGCTCCCACACGGATACAGAGGCAGCAGCGTGGGATGGCAGGGGCTCCCCAGGAGTGGGGCCAGGAATGCACTGGCTGCCACCCCCATGGGGGAGCATTGTAGTAACCCTGTAACTGCTAAAACTTGTTGCTGCTACATGATTACTAAAGTAACCAATACCTAACATCCCTAATAGCCAATCCCTTTCCTAATCCTAATATGTTCTCCTATCCCTATTCTTTCTGTTGCTTAAAGCACTTCAACATGCAGAATTTCCCAATGTTCTACACTCAAGTCATACCTACACCACAGCATGGATATCTACTATATATTGTAGAAACTGTGCGTCTGTGAGCCAGTATAAGGACTCCTCCTAAACAGTAAGAGCTAGGTCCACCAAATGTGGTATGCAGCTTCCCCTTATCCTAACGTAAATCAAGGTCAGGGTTTGGATGTGCCTGGAATGGGATTGTTATCCATGACCGGGAAAGCGAGGGGGCTGCTAGAGAGACAGTGTGTCCACAAGGGTACAGTCATACCAGTAAACGTGGCCAGCTGGGGGAAGGGCTCTGAACATGTCATCCACATGTAAGGCTAATGTGCTGTTGCTGACCATGGTGGCCTCTCCCCACCCTAATCTGATCCCCATGCTCACTTCTCTTCCACAAAAAGATTCTGTAACTTCTTGTCCTCTACTCTCTAAAGTGAGAAACCAGAGCAATGTTAAAGGGGGCAATACATGCATGAACACTGCTAGCCCATGTCCATTCATATGCTTTGACAGTTTAAACAGTAGAGTCCCGATTATCTGACCTAAACGGGACCGACAGGTGGTCGGATTACTAAAAATGTCGGCTAATAGGGAGTACAGGAAGGGATGGATAGCTGCCGGCGCCGGTTGGTCCGCATCCCTGCCTGGCCCTGGCCCCAGCCCCTTCCCTCCCTGCAGCTCCCGTACCCGGGAGCTGCAGGGAGGGAAGGGGCGAGGCAGGGATGGGGACAAAGGGCACTGACAGGAGGCTCCGACCTGCGGGAAACTGCTGGAGCCTCTTCAGCCGGGGAGGCTGCATGCAGCATAGCAGCACAGGGCGGCTGGCCTTGGGGGCCGCATACTCGCGCTGCGCTCGGCTGACAATGGTCTGCTGCTATGTCGGATAAAGCGGAATGTCAGATTACCGAAGGTCGGATAATCCAGATTCTACTGTACCCAGATCCCTCCACTAGAGTGTCCAGTATAACTGACCTCAATTGTTGCTGGCTCCAGAAGAGAAATTGGGACAATCAGAATTCATTGGAGGTGGTTCCTAATCCACTCTTTCAAGTAGTCAGATATTTCAGCATGACTGTACCTGACTTTGCTCTCTAGCAACCAACTCAGACATTAGGAACAGGCGGATTCCAACAGTGGTAACCATCTGGCCTAATTCTTAGGTGTTTAAATGGAAGGAAATTAGAAAGAAAAATTAACTCTTTTAGCAAGAGATATTTTCCCTAAAGGATGACTTGCCTGTTATCGCTCATATTTGCTATACAATTGGTTTTTCACTATCTTGTTTTTCTTCAGATTCTTCATCAGATCCTAAACAGAAAAAAAAAACAGAATTCTTAGATTGGTAAGAAAAGCTCAAGATCCTTATTTAAAAATCAGTTTGAGTTGTGAAGACAACTCTTAGTTCCTATGTCTTAGTTCTAATCAGTTCAGGTCTTCACATGTCCTATAAATGGAGGCTGCGAGGATGGTGTTGCCAGGAGGGCTTCAGCTTCCTTGACCACGGGGTGCTCTTCCAAGAAGGACTGCTTGGCAGAGATGGAGTTCACCTTTCCAGGAGCGGGAAGGCCTTGTTTGGACACAGACTGGCTAACCTTGTGAGGAGGGCTTTAAACTAGGTTCGACGGGGACAGGTGAGCAAAGCCCACAGGTAAGTGCTGAATGTGCGGGACTGGGAGATGGGTTGGAAATGGGGGGGACTACAGACTATAATGGCAAGGAGAAAGGAGAGTCAGGGCACAACAGGGAGGCAAGATCAAATCAGTATCTTAGATGCCTATATACAAATGCGAGAAGTATGGGTAATAAGCAGGAAGAACTGGAATTCCTAACAAATAAATACAACTATGATATCATTGGTATTACAGAAACCTGGTGGGATGGGACGCACGATTGGAATGTTGGTATGGAAGGGTACGGCTTGCTCAGGAAGGACAAACAGGGAAAAAAGGGAGGAGGGGTTGCCTTGTATATTAAAAATGTACACACTTGGACTGAAGTGGAGATGAACGTAGGAGATAGCTGTGTAGAGAGTCTCTGGGTTAAGCTAAAAGGGGTAAAAAATGAGGGTGATGTCATGCTAGGAGTCTACTACAGGCCACCTAGCCAGGTGGAAGAGGTGGATGAGGCCTTTTTTAACAATTAACAAAACTATCCAAAGCCCAAGATTTGGTGGTGACGGGGGACTTCAACTATCCAGACATATGTTGGGAAACTAACACAGCAGGGCACAGGCTATCCAATAAGTTTCTGGTCTGCATTGGAGACAACTTTCTGTTTCAGAAGGTTGAAAAAGCTACCAGAGGAGAAGCTGTTCTGGATTTTAACAAATAGGGAGGAACTAGTTGAGAACTTGAAAGTGGAAGACAGTATAGGGGACAGTGATCATGAAATAATAGAGTTCATGATCTTAAGGAAAGGTAGAAGGGAGACCAGCACAATGGAGGTAATGGATTTCAGGAAGGCAGATTTTGATAAGCTCAGAGAACTTGTAGGTAAGGTCCCATGGGAAGCAAGACTGAAGGGAAAAACAACTGAGGAGAGTTGGAAATATTTCAAAGGGACGTTGTTAATGGCCCAAAAGCAAACAAATCTGCTGTGTAGGAAAGATAGAAAATACGGCAAAAGACCAGCTTGGCTTAACAAGGAGATCTTGCATGATCTCAAAATAAAAAAGGAGTCCTATAAAAAATGGAAACTAGGACAAATAACAAAGGATGAATATAGGCAAGCAACACGGGAATGCAGGGGCAAGATTAGAAAGGCAAAGGCACAAAATGAGATCAAACTAGCTACAGGCATAAAGGGAAACAAGAAGACCTTTTATAAATACATTAGAAGCAAGAGGAAGACCAAGGACAGGGTAGGCCCACTGCTCAGTGAGGAGGGAGAAGCAGTAACAGGAAACTTGGAAATGGCGGAGATGCTCAATGACTTCTTTGTTTCGGTCTTCACCGAGAAGTCTGGAGGTGTGCCTAACGTAGTGAATACAAGCAGAGAGAGGGTAAGTTTAGAAGATAGGATACACAAAGAGCAAGTTAAAAATCACTTAGGAAAGTTAGATGTCAGCAAGTCACCAGGTCCTGATGAAATGTGTCCCAGGATCCTCAAGGAGCTGATAGAGGAGGTATCTGAGCCTTTAGCTATGATCTTTGAAAAATCATGGAAGACAGGGGAGATTCCAGAAGACTGGAAAAGGGCAAATATTGTGCCCATCTATAAAAAGGGGAATAAGAACAACCCAGGAAACTACAGACCGGTCAGTTTAACGTCTGTCCCAGGGAAGATAATGGAGCAGGTAAATAAGGAAATCATATGCAAACACTTGGAAGGTAATAAAGTGATAGGGAATAGCCAGCATGGGTTTGTGAAGAACAAGTCATGCCAAACTAATCTGATAGCTTTCTTTGATAGGATAACGAGCCTTGTGGATAAGGGAGAAGCGGTGGATGTCATATACCTAGACTTTAGTAAGGCATTTGATACGGTCTCGCATGATATTCTTATTGATAAACTTGGCAAATACAACTTCGATAGGGCCACGATAAGGTGGGTGCATAATTGGCTGGATAACCGTAGTCAGAGAGTTGTTGTTAATGGTGCTAAATCCTGCTGGAAAGGGATAACAAGTGGAGTTCCGCAAGGGTCTGTTTTGGGACCCGTACTGTTCAATATCTTCATCAATGATGTAGATATTGGGACAGAGAGTACGCTTATTAAATTTGCAGATGATACCAAACTGGGTGGGGTTGCAACTTCTTTGGAGGATAGGGACATAATTCAAAATGACCTTAGCAAGTTAGAGAAATGGTCAGAGGTAAACAGGATGAAGTTTAATAAAGAGAAATGCAAAGTGCTCCACTTAGGAAGGAACAATCAGTTCCATACATACAAGATGGGAAGCGACTGTCTAGGAAGGAGCATGGCGGAAAGGGATCTAGGGGTCATAGTGGACCACAAGTTGAATATGAGTCAACAGTGTGATGCTGTTGCAAAAAAAGCAAATATGATTCTAGGTTGTATCAACAGGTGTGTTGTAAGCAAAACTCGTGAAGTCATTCTGCCGCTCTACTCTGCACTAGTTAGGCCTCAGCTGGAGTACTGTGTCCAGTTCTGGGCGCCACATTTCAAGAAAGATGTGGAGAAATTGGAAGGGGTACAGAGAAGAGCGACAAGAATGATTAAAGGTCTAGAGAACATGACCTATGAAGCCAGGCTTCATGAACTGGGCTTGTTTAGTTTGGAAAAAAGAAGATTTAGCGGTTTTCAAATATCTAAAAGGGTGTCACAAGGAGGAAGGAGAAAATTTGTTCCTCTTGGTTTCTGAGGACAGGACAAGGAGTAATGGGCTTAAAGTGCAGCAGGGGAGGTTTAGATTGGACATTAGGAAAAAATTCCTAACTGTCAGGGTGGTCAAATATTGGAATAAATTGCCAAGGGAGGTGGTGGAATCTCCCTCTCTGGAGATATTTAAGAACAGGTTAGATAGACATCTGTCAGGGATGGTGTAGACGGAGTGTGGTCCTGCCTTGAGGGCGGGGGGGGGGGCTGGACTCGATGACCTCTCGAGGTCCCTTCCAGTCCTATGATTCTATGATTATTTCAGTAAATGTTTTTGGACAGCTAATGGAAAAAAAGACTTTAAAAATGAAAAGGCTAGTAAAGGGTTCAGTAATTTAAACTATCACAGCATAGTTGTGACCAACTTTGTAAAAATATTAATCCTATTTTACAGACAGGAATACAAAAGAAATTAAATTACTTAACATCATAGATGGCATTAATATCAGATGGGATTAGAATTCTAGAGAACTTCTCTTCCAATCATGAGCTCAAAACACTGTACTCTACACTTTATTAATCAGGAAATCCTTTAGAGTGGTGGTGGACTCTTTCTCTATCCCCGCTAAGACCCTCAACCTACGGTGCCAGACTGGAGGAGTGTCCCTTCAGAATCTAATGCCCACTCAGATAGGACAAGTGCACTTGACAACCTTATTCTTAAGGCTGTCAAGCGATTAAAAATTAAGTGATTAATCACACTGTTAAAGAATAGAATACCACTATTTAAAATATTTTTGGATGTTTTCTACATTTTAAAATATATTTATTTGAATTACAACATAGAATACTAAGTGTACAGTGATCACTTTATAATTATGATTTATTACAAATATTTGCACTAAAGAACAAAAATATATTTTTCAATTCATCTCATGCAAGTACAATAGTGTAATTTCTTTATCATGAAAGCTGAATTTACAAAAGCAGAATTATGTAAAAAACCTCTCTGCATTCAAAATAAAGTAAAACTTAGAACTTACAAGCCCATTCAGCCCTACTTCTTGTTCAGCAAAAAAGAAATAATGCTGCCTACTTATTTACGTCACCTAAAAGTAAGAAGAGGCATTTGCATAGTATAATTATAGCTGGCATCCCAAGATATTTACATGCCAGATGTGCTAAAGATTCATATGTCCTCTTCATAGTTCAACCACCATTCTAGAGGACATGCTTGATCCTGATCCCAAGGAGTGCTGACTGAGGTGATGGAAAAGAACATTCATGAGTCAGATGCCACCAGCAGAAGATTTATTTTCTTTTTGGCAGGTTTGGTAGATCATGGTCTGTAGTTTCCACATCAGAATGTTGCTCTTTTCATACTTGTGAAAGCATGCTCTATACCTCGTCCCTCTTAAGATTCTGAATAGCACTTCAGATTCTTAAACCTTGGTCAAGTACCATAGCTATCTTTAGAGATCTCACACTGGTACCTTCTTTGCATTTTGTCATATCTGCTAGGAAAGCACTCTTAAAATGAACATGTGCTGAATCATCATCTGAAACTGCTATAACATGAAATATATGGCAGAATATGGGTAAAACATACAATTCTCCCTCAAGAAGTTTAGTCACAAATTTAATTAACACTTTTTTTTTTTTTAAAGAGCATCTGCAGCATGAAAGCATGTCCTCTGAAGAGTGGCCAAAGCATGAAGGGGCATATGGATATTTAGCTTATCAGGCAATACATTTTTTAAATTGTAATTAATGTTTTGAGTTAATCGCATGAGTTAACTATGATAGTGCTATTTATTCGGTTTCACTGTGCTATGCCATACACAATTAGGGCAAACAGTCCTACAACAGATTTTTCCAGAGGCTAAGAATTTGTTCTATAACCATTTCCAACTAAGTGACAAGCTACAGTTCTAAATTCATTGATAAGGACATATTCTGTCTTTAAATTACATATCCCAGTCATCTAGAAAACATTTATTTAAGGCTATTTCTAGACCAATAATCAGAAAACAAATGTTCCTATCTAAATTAATTCTAGCAGCCAGTAATGGAATCCAAAGGCCCAATTAAATTTATATTTAACATCTGCCACGCATAAGCCAATGTGAGGAAGAATCGTGGCCTAACATGGAAATTAGGGGTGGGGGGTTGTTTGTGTTATACAAGGTCTTAGTTTGGTCCAAGAGCAATGTTAGAGTTAATTCACTAGAAATTTGAATGCCACTCTGTGTCTGTCAGTCTCATCTCAAGTGTCTCCCTCATCTTGTCATTTCTCACTTCATCTGGATCGCATCTCTTTGCCTTTACTGCAAATATGATGGCATTTCTCAGATGAAATGGCTTGGCTGAACATAGCCTGAACCTCTCATGCAACACTTCCTATCACTAATGACAGGAGTGACTTTGAACAGCTCAATCACTTCACTAAAACACAATTCTATATTAGCAGAACAGGTGGATCTCCCAGTGCTGTGCAGGTACTAAACAAGTCAGATGAGGACTAGCAAACAGTTATATTTCATGTTGTGGATTCCTTTGTCCATACCACACCTGGCATTGAACACTGACCGTGGCCAAGTAAGAAAGTTCTTTCAGCCTTTTAACCATTTCATCTTAGATTATGCAACTTGGACAGTATTTTTCCTGTGAGAATCTCATTTGATGGTAACAGTTTATGATAAAAAAAAATGCCTGTGAAACTTATTCTGGGGATCTGTGCCACTATCTTAAAGCCAGATTGTGAACCACAAGAGTAATGCCATATTTTTCACATGAAATCTGTGGTAAAAAGCCAGAGTCTGGAGGGACTTTTTTTGAACCAAACTGTTCTAAGTCACAAAAATACTTTTGTCGCGGCTTAACTGTCTTTATTATTTTGGAGCTGAAATTTAAAAGTCACTGTAAACATCTAACTGCTGCCTGCCTCAGTTAGCACCTGTTCTAACCACAATGGTTACTCAGCAACTATTAGCCATTTACTAAAGATAAAGGGTCTGTAAGGATAGTAAATTGAAACTGAACTATTTCTGTTACAGATATACAGCTTTATATTTTTGAAAGGACTAACTCAAAACATTACATGTTTCACTAGAGCACCCTTCAAGGGCTTGTCCACATAGTGCATCAAAGGCATGTAGACTGTAGAGTGCACCCAAGTGCTGTACTCTATGGGTACGTCTAGACTACATGCCTCTGTCGCCAGAGGCATGTAGATTAGGCTACCAGACATAGGGAAATGAAGCGGCGATTTAAATAATCGCCGCTTCATTTAAATTTACATGGCTGCCGCGCTGAGCCGACAAACAGCTGATCAGCTGTTGGTCGGCTCAGCACGATAGTCTGGACGCGCGGGTGTGGACATCAAAGGTATTTGTCGACCACCCAGGTAAGCCTCCTGGGATGAGGTTTACCTGGGTGATCGACAAATACCTTTGATGTCGACACCCGCGCGTCCAGATTATCGCGCTGAGCCGACAAACAACTGATCAGCTGTTTGTCGGCTCAGCGCGGCAGCCATGTAAATTTAAATGAAGCGGCGATTATTTAAATCGCTGCTTCATTTCCCTATGTCTGGTAGCCTAATCTACATGCCTCTGGCAACAGAGGCATGTAGTCTAGACGTACCCTTAGTAGACTCTACTGATTCACTCTAAAGGTTCCTAATGCATGCTGACAGACTCAAATAAAACAGCACAACAATCTATGTCAGCGTGCATTAGGAACCTTTTAGAGTGAATCACAGCACAGTCTACATGGTGCAGAGTGCAACATTTTAGAGTGCTCTAGAGTTTCTACCTCACTGGTGCACATGGCCATGCCATGGAGACAAGCCCTAAAAATTTAAAACAAAAAAGTGTAAAAGGTTGTTTTGCTCTCCCATTGATCTCGTTAGCATAAAAACACCAGATTAGCAAGGGGAGCATTAAATGTAACTCTATATGAAGCTACTGGATACAAAAAAGAAATACATTGATAAGATAATTTGTTTATCTTTTAGTTAAAACAATCACTCGTTTTACTTTTAGCAACAGTTAGTACAGAATTTTCAAACGTTATTTTTTCCAAGAGTGTTTCTTAAATGTCTATTGCAGTTTCCTGATAGACTGCAAACACTTGACAGTCTAGACCACCACCTAGACATATACAGAAGTATTCTCATGTCTTACATTAATTATATCCAAATGTTGCTCTTCATTGTTTTTAGTTTTTCCTCATTAACAATGAAAAATATGATCAATTTCTCTCTCCAGCAACATTGTTTATATCATTTATCTTTAAAATTAAATGGCTGAGCTTGCAAAGGCCTTACACTCAACTTGATGGCATTTCTCTGTTCACAACTCAGTAACTGCCAACTCTAAAATGTCAATATGTGCTCTAGTCAGCAATGGGAAAGCTCTTATTGATTTTGGGAAACACTGGAAAACCAGAATGGGGAAATGTAGAGGTGCTTAAAACACTCTCTCTCTCTCTCTCTCTCTACAGTCCACAGACCAAACTGGTTGCCAGCACCCAATAATATATTCCACAATAAAAACCTCATCTCATTTGTTTGTCTTTCTAATATAGTAACATTGACACCCTAGATTATAACTTTTCCACAAAAATAATAACGGCCTACTGGGGAAGTAGTATGTGTATGGAAGGGAAATAGATGCTTGCACAAAGCCCTTGTGAGAACTTGGCATAAGGGGTGGGAAAAATTGCGGGCACACAATTTTTGGAAGAGGAAAAATTGGAGGGATTTTGGTATGGGATACACAAAGATGTTGCCTTGGAGAGAAAGGGAGCCCTTGGTGAGGAGGAATTAGGGATGTAAAATCCTCTGTAATTGGCTAGCCAATTAAACATTGTTTAATGGTTAGCTAATTAAAGTGGGGGTGAGAGGGAAGCCACTCCAACCCTGCTGCAGTGGGCCCTGCCTTGCAATGGGCCAAGGTGCTCTGCAAGCAGGGCACCCTGCTCTGGCATCCTGGTCGAAGCAGCCCAACCTGCAGGGCACCTGGACCCTCTGCAGGCAGGGAGCTGCTCTAGCTTCTACTGGTTAAATCTTTACATCCGTAAGAGGAATGAGGTCATAGAAACCCAGACAGTAAAAACTTAGGGTAGATGGAACAGAGAGGGACGGGAAGATGACAGACACGGAACTTGTCGGAGGGAATGGAAAAATACAAGGATCCCCTGATGTGTACAATAAACTTGGCCCACACAACCTAAGGAAACTTTAATTCATGATAATAGCAAGGAATATTTCTAGAATGAGCATACCTCTTCAGCAAACTTTAAAAAAAGTTGCCTCAAAGGTTGCTATCAGGCCCCATTCTCTTCTCTGTAGCACACATCTATTTTTTAAACTTTTTTTTTAACCACTTGATTGTATTGATCAAGCTACTTACTTCTGCCAATATTCCTCAAAAATCTACTGGAAGTCAGATTAGACTAGTGAACATTTATACTTTTCTAAAATATCTTCAAGTTAATTCTATGATATTTTCGCTCTATGCATCTTTTTGTGATTTTACCACTACATAGTTCACAGATTCAAGAAAAAAAAATACAGGGATTGTGGATTTCAAAGTAAGGTCACAAAGGTTGCAATGCTATACAGGCAGTCCCCGGGTTACGTACAAGATAGGGACTGTAGGTTTGTACTTAAGTCGAATTTATACTTAAGTCGGAACTGGCATCCAGATTCAGCCGCTGCTGAAACTGACCAGCGGCTGACTACAGGAAGCCCGAGGCAGAGTTTCTCTGCCCTGGGCTTCCTGGAATCAGCTGCTGATCAGTTTCAACAGCAGCTGAATCTGGATGCCTGGGACAGAGCAGCTGGGGCGCTGCTGGGTAGGTCTCCGCAGCGCCGCACCTCAGCGCTGCAGTGACCAACCCGGCAGCACCCGAGGTGCTCTACTCCAGGTGTCCCCAAGTCAGCTGCTGCTGAAACTGATCAGCGGCTGATTCCAGGAAGCCCGGGGCAGAGCAGCTGGGGTGCTGCTGAGTTGGTCCAGTAGCGCCGCTCCTTGGCGCTACTGGACCAACCTGGCAGCACCCCAGGTGCTCTGCCCCAGGCGTCCCCAAGTCAGCCCTGCTGAAACTGATCAGCAGCGGCTGAATCAGGACTCCTGGGGCAGAGCAGCTGGGGTGCTGCCGGGTTGGTCCAGTAGTGCCAAGGAGCGGTGCTACTGGACCAACTCAGCAGCGCCCCAGCTGCTCTGCCCCAGGAGTCCCGAGAAAAGCCTGGTCTGCTGGGGGGGGGGGGGGGGGAGCACACTAGCTGTGCCCCCCCCCCAAGCAGACCATGGAGACGCAGGCGGCGGGACTGAGACGCGCCACGGTCCCGCCGCCCGGGTCCTCCGCGACTTTGCTCCGCATCTCCCTGGTCTGCTGGGAGCAAAGCCGCAGACCAGGGAGACGCGGAGCAAAGCCGCGGAGGACCCGGGCGGGACCGCAGCGCATCTGGGTGCTCCAGCCGCCCGGGTCCTCCACGGCTTTGCTCCGCATCTCCCTGGTTTGCTGGGAGCAAAGCCGCAGACCAGGAAGATGCGGAGAAAAGCTGCAGAGGACCCGGGCGGGACCGCAGCGCGTCTGGGCGCTCCAGCCGCCCGGGTCCTCCGCGGCTTTGCTCCGCATCTCCTTGGTTTGCTGGGAGCAAAGCCGCAGACCAGGAAGATGCGGAGAAAAGCTGCAGAGGACCCAGGCGGGACCGCAGCGCGTCTGGGCGCTCCAGCCTCCCGGGTCCTCCGCGGCTTTGTTCCGCGTCTCCCTGGTCTGCTGGGGGGCCCCCCCCCGCAGACCAGAGAGACGCGGAGCAGCTTTTCTTGCCCCGGAGGACGAGGGCGGCGGGACCTCGGTGCGTCTGGGCGGTCCCGCCGCCCGCATCCTCCAGGGCGAGAAAAGCCCGGTTCCTAAGTGCGGATCCGACATAAGTCGGATCCGCGTAACTCGGGGACTGCCTGTACTTCAAATACTCAATCTGTATTCTTAATATCTCAAAATTACAATTTACTAGGTAGATAACCTCTCTCAGAGACAACAAATGACTCAGTATATAAGTATAGGAGCAATGAGCTGTTTTATTCTGTCTCTACATTGTCCTAATTTCTCTATCACCACTAGATGGAACTATACAACCGCTATTTTTATTATACCCACGATGATACAAATCTTGGGTTCTCACAACAAATCTTTTGGTGGCCTCAGAGTGTGCCCATCAACTCTTTCTGGCAGTTGTTCTAACAATTTGTGTTAAAATACTTAATTAACATAAATATGCACACATGTCCAAATCATTGTAATTTATTATATAGGATTTTTTTGCAGACTCAAAAATGTACAGTTTTCTTTACTCTTCACTACTGGACCTAGGCAGAATAGAAACACAAATAAGGTATTTTATATGTTCCTCTCTTTTTTCTTCTTTTTTTTTAAAAGACTTGCTAGATACTAAGTATGCTGTGAAAAGTAATATTAACCAATGTACAAATACCATTTTTCACAGCAGATACTCAGCTATGGCAACCCTGGGGACAAATTAAGCCCTGAAGGGGGAAGTGAGTACAGAGGTAGCAAGGAATAGGAGCATAAGGGCACGGGGGGGAGGGGGAGAGACCGGAGGTCAGAAGTGATGGGGGTGTATGATGAGTTTGGGGACAAAGCTCATCACCACATGGCTAAGGAATGGACCCAGAAACTTGCTATGTACCACCTCAGGGCTGAAGCCTAATCCCACTGCCTTAGGAAGACTGCCTGGTCCTCCAGTTTTTGTTTCTAGAGAAAGTGGCAAGGTGCAACTACCGCTGGTGGCTCCTGCCCACCCACCCACCGCCAATACTGCTGAAAAGGCTGTGGCTGCAAGAACCCCTCCTTGGTGACCACATTTGAGAAATACTAACAACAAACAGCTTAGCATTATACAGTACCAAATTCAGCAGTTAATTCCCATCTTCATAAACATATCATTATAATAAGATCTTTGATTATCTTGTATTCTTGCCCGAGTGATACTTCTACATTAAACCTCCATATAACAGACAAAATAAAAGCCAATAGAAGCCTCATGAAAATAAAATACTGTATTTATCACAAAGTTTTAGAAAAATGGATGCTTGATCTCCCCATGAAAGTTTCTCCTTCAACAAAGAGATTGCATGTGTGAACTCTAGGTTATTAGGGATGTTCGTGGCATGCCAGGCGAGAGCTGGTCTGCAAGGGGATCCAGTTTAAAATCCAGCTCCCCTCATGGATCAGCTGCATGTCGCCCCGTGCTGCTGCCTCTGATAAAGATGCAGCAGCGCAGGGTGGCAGCAGCCCATCTGAGGGTGTGGGGGTCTGAGCTCCCGGACCCGGTGCAAGCCGGAATGCCTGCCCACCTGGCTCCTAATACACTTTAAATGCAGAGCCTCAGCAGGGGTAGGTCCCACATCCAGAACGAGCCAGGTCTGAGCTGGGCTGTTGGCCAGTCCTCTAAAATATGTACTGTTCGGGGGGGGGGGGGGGGGGGGGGAGGGGGAAGGGTTAGGGTTGGAAGGGAGGGGGGGGAAAGAGAGAGAATGTGTGTAGCTTATCCATTAATGCTGTAGACTTTTGCTTATCAGTTAATCGACTACATTATTATTGTTCCTTATTCAAGATATTTCCTCTGCCACAGCTGGTTATTAGGTTTTACTGCTCTGTCAATCTTTTACAAGCCCCTCTCAGCCCTATAACACCTCTCAAAGCATCTGAGAATTGAAGCAGTCAATGTAACTTTCCTTAGTGCAGGAATACAGTTACAAACAGCAGCAAAGTATATCTCCACTTGTTGCACTTTCAATAGCACAAACCAAACTTTGATTTCCAAAAATTACAAGTTTAGTTTTAATGACTGGAATACATTCAAGGAACACCATAGCTGCTCTGGGGCGAGCATGGAAGAGGTCTGCCATTGAAGGGACCAGGCTCACTCCAAACATTGGGGCAACCACTGAATTTGCTGAAGCAGGAGGCTCAGAGCAGATAGCAGCAGATGGACTGAGATGGGTTTGCTTCCAAGAAATGTCTTGCTAGATGAAAAGTCATTCAGCTAGCTAACTTCAACAGTCCAATAAGACCAACAGTCCAGATTCTTGACTGCTGCGCTCCCCACAGAAGTTGGAAATAATTGTTTTGGGGGGTTCCCACCATGGGACAGGACAGAGAATTATGAAGAGTCCCTAATGAAACTAAGGGTATGAACTCATTTAAACTGTGAAAAATGTCAGAGTATACTTTTATAAAGCACAACTTACAAGATTGCAGGAAGGTATTTTGAATGTTTTTCAGATGAAAATATTTGATTTTATTTCATTTCAGATTTCTAAAACAATGAACAGACAGCACGACTGTACTGAAGTTCCAGTTTGAAGAATGTCTAGCATGGTATTGTAGGGTTCCATACTTGTTTCTCAAAGAATTCAGATGTAACTCATTCTACAAATAAACAGATGACATCGTATCTGCACTACCTGCAAACTCATCCTTGAGATCAGATAGCAAAGCTATTTCTCTCTGGTTTGTGTACAGTCACCTCTTAGCCTGGACCAACTGAGTTGCACCACAGGTGTAATTGAGATGCAACTGAAGCTTGCTTCAACAGAATTCAGCATGCTTACACCATATCTCTAACAGATAGTTACACTTCAACACCATATCAGCCAGTCTGATGAAGACATGCTATGCCAACAGGAAAGCACTTTCCTGTCAGCATAACTACTCCACTGCAACAAGAGGGGAAGCTACACCAGTGAGAGAGCATCTCCTGATGACACAGACTGGTATAGACACTGCTTTAAGTCAATGTAACTTACCTCACCCCTGAACATCATAAGTTACATCAACTTAAACAGTAGTGTAGACAAGCCCTTAGTTTTGCTCCAACTTTCTTGTGACATAACAGCAGAAAACCCCTTGATGTCAAGTTCTGATTTGTATTACATTTGTTAGCCTTTCAATTTGGCTTTCATCTTGCTTTTGTATTATGTATCTAAAAACCAAAGAACAGGTTTTATATTTCTTGACACTACTAGAAAAGAATGAGAGATTTTTAGCGTCAAACTGACCTGCTGACATATTTCAAAATAGATCCATCTTCCTATTATAAATGTATAGCAATTGATAAGTCTCTTATTTCTGCAGTTTTAAAATGCTACATGGTATTTTACGTTCAATAAGCGCCTTGCATATTGTAGCAAAAATTACAACAGGCAAGCATACACTGAAAATTGATGAATCAGATCACTTTTAAATTAAAATAAAGTTTTCTGGTACTAAAATTATAACATTACTTTGTCACTACCTTTTAGATTAGATATACTCGGTAGGAATTATCAATAAACCTAACACTCAGAAAATAATTTTCTGAATACACACACTGAACAAAATTACCTGCTGCAGATTCAGGAGGAGAATAAAATTGTCCTTCAGAGGGGAGTCCAGGCTGAAGAAGAGCTGCTCGCTCAGACACATCTTGTACTAGCAAGAGCCCTACAAAAAAAAAGCAGTAATTAGAAATCATGCATCTCTTACCACTATCAGTCGGAATGTAAAGTACTATATTATGAAATGTTTGTTTCCATTGTGATCTGTATCAGAGGGGTAGCCATGTTAGTCTAGATCAGCAAAAGCGACAAGGAATCCTGTGGCACCTTATAGACTTTGGGTACGTCTAGACGACAGGCTTTTGTCGACAGAAGTTTTGTCGACAGATACTGTCGACAAAGCTTCTGTCAACAAAGAGCGTCTAGACTACATTCAGTTCTGTCGACAAAGCAAGCTGCTTTGTCGACAAAAACCTGTAGTCTAGACACAACCCTAGATGCAATAACACCTTCTATCGACAGAACTCTGTCGACAAAAGGCGTTATGCCTCGTAAAATGAGGTTTACCAGCATCGACAAAACTGCTGAGTTCTGTCGACGTTATGTCGATGGAACTCAGCGGTAGTGTAGACGCAGGTTTAGTTTTGTCGACAAAAGTCTACTTTTGTCGACAAAACCCTGTAGTCTAGACACACCCTAACAGATGTATTGGAGCATAAGCTTTCGTGGGCAAAGACCCACTGCATCAGATGCATCTGATGAAGTGGGTCTTTGCCCACGAAAGCTTATGCTCCAATATTTCTGTTAGTCTATAAGGTGCCACAGAACCCCTTGTCACTATTGTGATCTGTGTAAGTTGTGTTACTGAAAGACATTGATTCAATACAAAAGAACACAAAAAAGTTAAGACTTACTCGTTGGGGGTGGAATTTTGGACTAGGCCTCAAAGAAACAAAGAGTACTGTGGGAAAATGCCTGAAATTCTGACAGTCATATTTGTTTTGATGATGACGAGCAATTCTGAGTAAAGCTGAAAGGAGGCTATGAATTCCACCCAGTAATTAGGGAACATGTTCTACTTAAATAACCTTGTTACCAATTGTGCAAATCATAACACTTCTAACAAAGTTTTCTCTTCGTCTACAATATGAACTGTTCACTCCATAAGGCGATATAACATATTCTTGCTAATTAAGTTCTTATGGGAATGAATTCAAGCCTTGGGGGAACAAAAAGTAAAAATCACACATAATGAGCTTGCACGGACTAATATTACTACTTGTTCCGTTGACCTTCCGCCAGTCTCAGAACTGCAAGTGCTGGGTATGGAAGATGGATTCAGAGACTGTATGGAAGGCCAGGTAGAGAAGGCTCTGGCTCCACCCCCTCCTCCCTGTCCATCCCTCAAGGGCTTCCTGCCTCCTATCCACTCCTTCCTTGCTCCTCTCCCACAGGTACCATCTCATCCCCTTATCCAACACCCTCTGCTTCCCTTCCCCTAACTGCACCCACAGTGCTTCCCAACTCTCATCCAACCCCCACTGCTTCCATCTCTGACTGTCTCGCCTCCCCAGATCCACCCCGGGTCTCTGCTCCCTCATGGCACTGTCCTGAGCACTGGGTCATGCTGCCCAGCTGGAGCCCATAGCTACGCTATCCAGAGCACCAGGGCAGACTGCAGCAAGTGGGGGGAAGCTGATGCTGCACGGGAAAAGGAGAGGGCCCAAGGGCTAATATCCCTGGGCAGGTGCTTGGGCACCAGACAGAAGGGTCTGGTGAACCGGATGTGACTAGCGGGCCCTAGTTTGCATTCCTCTGTGCTATCCAGTTCCTTTGGAGACAACAGTTTAAAAACCCCAAAGATTTAATGGTAAGCAATGTTCCCTCTAACTTTTTCCATCCTAGTGCAAAATAAAGTTTGTTGTGTGCACTGAGACATGTGCAAATGTGCACCTCTTCAACAGAAACATATATTGCTAACTAATGGCAGCTGTAGACGCGCTACCAATCAACTGAGCTGCACCTGAATCTCTCCTGGGTAGCCACCAAGAGCTCATCTTACAGAGAACACTGGCAGCAACTGGGAAAATGTCTATCACAACTGATGAATCAATAGGAGAGTAAAAATAAAGGAGGAATTAAAAATGGATCATACAATTTAAAACTTCACCTGAGAAGTAAACCTCAAAATTAGGCAGCTCAGTGCATGGGAGCAGACACGAGGATGTTTAGCTAAACTTCTTGATTTATAAGACTTTTCTGAAAGTCTTGTAAGAAGAAGGGCCCATGAGGTTTTCACTTACTTCTAACATGTCTGGAAGTTCTCTCTATATTTTAGCAGGAACCATAAAATGAATGTATATGTAAGAATGAAACAATACAAAGAGATAATCTCTTCTTTTCCAACCTCAAAATGAATGGGGGTTCTGTTTAAATGGATCCAGGTAGTTTTATCCAGATGGTTAACCCATGTCTACTTATATAACATATATTCATATGCATGTTCCGTTTTATGAAAAAATTAACTAGAATCATAGTATTGCACATTTCATCCTTTTAAAGATACAGAAAAAAAACTACTGCGCTTTCCATAACTTTGTTTGAACTTAGAATACAACTTTTTTTAAAAAGTATGTTGTATAGAAAAATCACATTTTTCTTCACTCAAATGGTGTAATTGGACAGCTGCAAAATCTCTAAATCCAGAGTCACTATTGTAGCAAGATTTCGTATTATATATAAAACCACGGTACATATAAAAGTCACAAACCTGGGAAGAAATCCCACGACTTGCAAAGCACCTACAATTCTCAAATACAAGGAAAGATCCCTGTGGACTGTCTATAAAGGAACTGCATAACAGTGCTCTAACACCAGGGAACACAGCATTTTCTTTAAAAGATTAGTAGCTCAAACAAGAGCATAGTGTACTTCAAAACAGAAGACTCTCTTAGAATAGGACAATCACTAACTCCATTAACTCACCAAAAATGAAAAAACATCTCAACAATTTCTATGAATTGAATCTCAAGATGATGTACAATGCACATATGAAATTTCTTCTTAACTTAAGGATATTAAGTATTAGGTTATTGACTAATCGAATAGTCGATAGGGCACCTCTGCCTTTGAAGAGTAGCAACAGCCTTAGGTCTGTCGCTATACTTCAAAGGTGAAAGCGTTGTGTGGAGCCCAGAGTCAGCTGGAGACTTCCCAGCTGACCCCAGGCTCCGAGTGGCACTGCCGCTTTGAAAGGCTGCAAGGAGCCTGACGTCGGGCTCCCTGCGGTGTTTCAAAGCGGCAGCACTGCACAGAGCCTGGGGTTATCTGGGGAATCCCCAGCTGATTCTGGGCTCCCAGCAATGCTGCCACTTTCAAGTGCCACATGCAGACTGAGGACACTCCAGCTGGCTGCCCAGGCTGCACGCAGCTTTTCAAAGCAGTAGTACCACGTGGAGCCCGTGGTCTGGCCCCAGGCTTCAAGCAGTGCTTTGAAATACTCCCTCTTCTCCCCGCCCCTTTGCTGCCTCTATCTGATACAAGCAACAAGGGGGGGAAGCGATTGATCAACTATCCTGTGGACTATCTGATAAGCAATTGCTTATCAGCTAGTCGACTAGTCCTTCACATCCCTATCTTAACTTTCAGTATTCATTGTAAAAGATGTACTTAAACTAGACTGCTAAATAATAAAAGAAGCTTGACTTTGAATTCCCCAGGCTGTTTAGCTACTGCTGGGATCCTGTGTCATGATAAGTGAAAGAATAACAAAAACTGGCTAATTAGAAAGGTAGAAAAATATAACACGTTTTTATTTAGTGTTTTGGGTTTTTTTAAATAAACAAACCGCTCTAATTATCTTTTTGTTGGGAAGGGATATTGAGTTGGTAAAAAAAGATTTGGCGCTTCAATGTGCTAGATTAACTGAAACATCTTATAGTGAAGAGACAGTGACTTCTACTATTGATGCCACTATCAAGATTGACCTTAGAGGCAAGCATTCACTTATGGTCACTTGTTTCAGACCAGATTTAAAACATTGTATAAATATGAAAAGGTTCACTGTACTATTACAGGTCTGAATCTTCTAGTTGTTGAAAAAAAACTTTTTTTTTTTGTAGAAACACATGCATTCCCCCCCCCCCCCCCCCCCCCCCCCCCAAGATCCTGCCCAATTAGTGGTATCTCTTACCAAAAAAAAAAAAAAAAAAAAAAAAAAAAAAACCACAATGAATGTGAATCTCTCTACCAGTCCTCACCTTCAAGCTCCTCGATTGCCCCTCACTTGTCTCTTCTTGAAGGAACACTTTGCTGCTCTGGTACCATACTATGGCAGATACAGTAGCTGTATTTTCTGCTTTACCCATCCTTTCTACTAGTGGCACCTAGTCTCTTTGTGAACTGAGTCTCCATTCAAGAGAAGGAGCCAGCAGTTGAACTTCCCACTTCACCCCAGTCATCCACTTAGAATTTTTACTTGCCCTACCTAGAGGTGATTAAAAGATGAAGAGATACATAAAATAAGCCATTTTGGGGTTAATGGCAAGCTGCCAATATGGCTCTCCTGTAAGTGTAATTTTGGCATTCCTGATGGATAAAACAGTCTTCCTTCTATACACAAATTCTTCTTCCTTTTTAGGGTAGTAGGGAAAAAAAAGGATAAGATATGCAGTATTGTTACAGCAGTGTTGGGCCCCAGAATATTAGACACACAAGCTGGTTGAGGAAACATCTGTCATTGGACCAATAAAAGAAATTACACTTCACTGGGGTCCCCTTTAAGCAAAGGGCAGCAGCTCTTGTGGTCATGGCCAGAGGAGCTGCGTGGGAGCCTGGGCGAGAGAGCGGCAGGGCAGATACCAGGATCTATACCAGTGAGGCCAAGGACAGCAGGCGCCTACCACAGAAGCTAGGCAGTTGGGGGAAGGAAGAGGGCGAGGTGCGGAATCGGACACAGCTCAATGGGTGAGAGGGTGGGGGGCAGGAGTGGGGATGGGCGAGATACAGGGCTGGGCAGGCACATGTCTCTGGGCTCATGTCTCTGGGCAGCTGTGCACCCTAGATCCAGGTACTAGCTGTTTATGTTTGGGGGGCAGATAGCATGATCCTGGCATATATACTAGTGGCATATGAGAGGGCAGACTGCAAGGCTGGGATCAACTATAGGTTGTGGGGGGAGTAGGTGGTTAGCCAGGCCTATACAGGTACCAGCTGGGTGGGTGTGGTCCTGATGGCGACACAGGCAGTAGGACACGCAGCGTGTGTGTTAGGGGCAAGGGCCAGCAAGCTAGGTGGTTTTCAGGGTGGGTGGATGCAGGGTCATTATCCATTTTTTAGTATTTTTTTCTTGCATAACAATTATTACATTTTTATATATAAATAAAACAAAATTAAAATGTAATTTTGTTAGTAACCAGTTGGGTGCCACAGTGGCACACATTTAGACAAGTGCACAGGATGTCAATATTGGTGCAAAAGACAAAATTCACTTCACTCACAGATGGAAAATCTTAGAGGGAACACGGCATTTCACCTACTTTGTCTCAGATACATTAGTAGTTTTAGGAGTGAGATGAGGGGGGAGAAGAGTATTGTTTTATCATAAAAGATAAAAGGAAGTACAAAGTGAACAGCTATACTTCAGGTGACTTTAAAAAGTGAACTTACTGTTTTCTTCTTCTGCTTCTTGTGGTAATACTTTAAAATCTAGGAACCAGGTTTCTATCCAGGCAAGTATGAAGGATATAATGGGCAGCACATAGCCAAAAGCACCTTGGGAAAACAACTTGAAAAAACAAAAACACCACATTTTTCCTCATGGAAAACCATGATTTTTAAATAAATTAATTAAAATTTTATCTGAATGCATACCTTTGAGAGAATTACTTTTGCTAATAAAAAGGCACTGGTCACTGCTGTTGTGAACTGAAAAAAACAGCATTACAATAGTTAAAATTGTGCTTATAATTGTGGATTTACTTTCTTAGCACAATTCAGCAGTTTAAAGTCACAGCAATTTCATTAAAGTTTACCCGAAAACTAACAAGATCAGAGACTAAGACGACAAAGATGAGAGGATGCTGAAACTTCCAACTCAAATTAGATCATCCAGGGATATACGGAAGTAACCATGGTAATTTGGATCTCTCAAAATACAAGGGGTGCTCACTTGTTTCCACATAGAAATAACCTGGAAACTATGCAGATACTAAATTACTATAAATTGTGATTTAACTATGTATTGATAATACCTTTTTTGGTAAAGCCTCTTCCATTAAATGATAAACCTACTTCGGAAAAAAAAATAGCTAGCAGTCCAAATACCAGCCCACCTACCCTGCTATTCATTTTGCGAGCCATTATGGAGAATCAAAACACTCAGATAAGATAAACATCCTAGAAAAATGCCTCAAATGGTAGGAATAGTGAAGTTCTCATTGGGAGGATGGAGAGGGGGGCAGTTTGCTAAGTGTAATATTTAATACATTTGTGAATGAAATTTGTCATCATGAAACCCAGGGGCTAATAGTAGTGACCTAGGCATACTGTGAACAGATGCTATGCATCCTTCCCCATATTGGTCTGCTAATGCACAGTGGTCCGACATCTCTCCAATATGCAACACATTGTGATTCTCTTCTGATGAGGAAGAAGAGAAATGTAAAATGGGAGATTTTCTAAGAAGTGAATCTCAGGTCTCTTTTTGTATCTCCTCTAATGCTTACCACTTGTGATAGATTTGGATTGTTCTCATAGCCCCTTGTCTAAAGACAGAATATGCAATATAGAAGTCAAATCACCTAAAAATGCTCTTCCTGATAAATACTCTAATCCCCTCTAATTCAGTAGCAATTTCTATTAGATGTACTCCTGTGGCAAGATGGCAACATTCTTTTACTGAATCAAGAGATTCAGAGTCAGCCTATTGAGAGGCATTGTATATTGCTCCCTTGAAAACATTCTACACAGAAATGCAAACACAACCCATGAAACAAATATAGCAATACAACATAGGAAAAAATGCTTTCTTGGACTGGCAATATAATGAGCTAACAGTGTATATTCCTTCATATTACAGCCTGAAGTAGTCACTGTAAACCACCATGTGAGTGGCATGAGTCAGAGCCATTAAATGTGTTAAATTCCTTCTCTTCTTCCTATCAGTTACAGAAATATGTGTTAATTAATTTTGCTCCAATCTACTCAAAAACATTTCCATTTTACAGGTGGCTTATGGGCAGCACTTTGAACCAGAATATAGAACAAGATAAACACAATGACATTTGCCTAAAATCTTAGGCAAGCAGAGCTAAGTACAATACATGAAGGAGTTTGAAGTGGTATGTAGTTGGAGGTCAACACCCTCATGTTGGTATCAGTATACTATTTTCTTTTCCCACAGTCCTCACAGAATAAAGCTGCTTAACCACTGGAAATTAATTAGATTCTTCAAACTCTGGTGTAAAGAAACCAAGTCAGATGGAACAAAAGGTTGTGAAGTGGCATTGCAATTATTGCAACATGTGCTAACCAGAACTTAGAGCAAGGGTGGGCAATAACTTTTGATTGGAGGTGGGCATTCCAAGAATCTGGAAAGCGTTCAAGAGCCACACTCTTCCATGATATTAATGGAGGAGATGCGGGGTCTGGGATGGAGGTTGGATGCAGAAAAGAACTTAGGGTAGGGGACTGAGGTGCAGGAGAGGATTCTGTCGTGGAGAAGAGGAGTAGGAGAGGGTGCAGACTCGGAAAGAGGGTTGTGATCTAGGACAGCAGTGAAGGGGTTTGAGTTGTGACCTAAGGCAAGAGAAGATTGTGACCTGGGGCTGGGGATTAGGGTGTAAGGTCTGGGAATAGATATGGGTACAGGAGCAGGGGTGCAGAGGATCTGGGATGTGACATGGGGCAGACATGCAGAGAGAGGGTGGATGCTAGATGTAGGCTCTGGCAAGAAGGTGCTTACCTTAGCCAGCTCCTGGCCAGAAGACCAGCAAGACCCACAGAGCAGGCTCCATGGCTGCCGCAGTCCCCCAAAACCACTCAAAGGAGCCAGGTGCAAGGCCCATATGTATCTTAGCACACTGCTGGGGAGGAGGGTGACATCCAGCCAATGGGAGCTACAAGATTGTGCTGGAGAGGAGGCAGCACACAAAGCCCCACACCCCAGAGGTGTGCAGAGCTCAGAGATTTACATGGCCCCCATAGCCAGCCACTTTGAGTGACATGGGGGCAGGGTAGGCAGGAAGCCTGCCTGAGCCTCCTGCTTAGCCGCAGGTCAGTGGTAGAGATGTTAAATATTGACTAATCGAACAGTCAATGCATTTTGCATCGATTAGTCGATTGGGCGCCTCTGCCTTTGAAGTCTAGCAACAGCCCAGGGGCGGTTGCTACACTTCAAAGGCGAAAGCACCATGTGGAGCCCGGGTTCCCAGCTGATCCCAGGATCCACGCAGCGCTGCTGCTTTGAAACGCCACATGCATACATCTTGGGGACACCCCAGCTGGTCCCAGCTGGACGCAGCGTTTCAAAGTGCCAGTGCCGTGTGGAGCCCATGGTCTGGCCTCAAGCTCCAAGCGGCACTGCCGCTTTGAAGTACCCCCTCCTCGTCGCCCTTCCCCCCCCTTGCTGCCTCTTTTAGAAAAGAGAAGATTGAGGGGGGACATAATAGCAGTTTTCAGGTATCTAAAAGGGTGTCATAAGGAGGAGGGAGAAAACTTGTTCATCTTGGCCTCTGAGGATAGAACAAGAAGCAATGGGCTTAAACTGCAGCAAGGGAGGTTTAGGTTGGACATTAGGAAAAAGTTCCTAACTGTCAGGGTGGTCAAACACTGGAATAAATTGCCCAGGGAGGTTGTGGAATCCCCATCTCTGGAGATATTTAAGAGTAGGTTACATAAATGTCTATCAGGGATGGTCTAGACAGTATTGGGTCCTGCCATAAGGGCAGGGGACTGGACTCGATGACCTCTCGAGGTCCCTTCTAGTCCTAGTATTCTATGATTCTTTCTGATGGAGGCAGCAAGGGGTAGGAAGCAACTTGTTGACTAGCCTGTTGACTATCTGATAAGCATTTGCTTATCGGATTGCCGACTAGTCCTTCACATCCCTAGTCAGTGGCAGGATAGATCGGCAGTTTGGAAGGCAAGATGCAACCCTTGGGCCATATTTTGCCTGTCCCTGGCTTAGAGCATTATAAAAAAGGTGCAAGAAAAGGTGGTCTTTATATACCGGCACATTTTCACTTCAAAAAGGCATTTATAGTTTAAATACTTCCAAGAACAGAAAGTGCTTAACAAATTTTCAAGACCAAGACTCATTTGTTTGGCATGCTACCTGTTGCCTATTGCTACATATTATATACGTCATATTACCTATTATATATAGATACTTCTCAACATACTAATGTTTGAAGGCATCTAAAATTGGACCCATTTCTAATTAACTGTTATGCTTGGCTATTACTCACAGCTATTGCCCACCAATGGCGCAGTCTGCACATTGCATATGCAAGTATTAAGACGTTAAATCGAAAGACTGCCAGTAGCTGTAGAGAAAAAAAAAAACAATTGTTGGTTAATTCAGAATATATAAAAACCAGCAAGATTCTCAGTTGACAGAAAAATAACTGTTTGCTATGTAAATGAACAGATGCCACAAAGAGAAGAGTTGGTTATAAAGAAAAAGTTTTCAAGTTGGATTTGCTTATTAAACTGTACACTCAACATTCTGGCTATTCAGTCATAAAGCACTTCACTCACTGAGACTACTCACATGCCTAAAATTAAGCCTATGTATAAATGTTTGCAAGATGAGGGACTCCAAGCATGCACCTAAGATATACTCAGCTGAAGTAAACTGAGTCAGTGGGGCTCTGCATAGGTACATGGTACACTTGTGTATAGTTCAGGAACTGAAAATTTAAGCTTTTGAAACAGTTAATTTGTCAGATACCCAGGGCTCAACAAATAATACGATCTACTCGCTCGTGGCGAGTACATTGTAACCTGGAAGAGCCAGGTTCGGGCGATCTGCGCATGCGCAGAACGATCTGCGCATGCACAAATTGCCGGAAAGCACAGCTAACGAGCAGGGGCTCGCCGCGGTTAGGCGAGCCCTGAAAATACCGAATGTGTTACAGCATAGGTTTATTTTAAATAGTTAACCTTAAAATGATAGGAGGGGAAAGTAATGTATTTATACAATGCTTTCTTAAAAGAAGGATTTAAAAGTCCTACTGAAATGAAGGTTGTACAATTACTCATGCACTATAGTCATTGTTAAGGCAGTGTCTGTCATGGAAGTGTGGAAATCAGATTCTGTGACTTCAACAACCTCCATGACTTCTGCAGGAGCCAGTGTGGTTGATCCCAGGGACAGCCATACCAGCTACTGCTCTACTGGGCCCTGGCCAGTGAGAGTGAATGTAGTTAGTTCCTGAGTAGCTGGTGCAGCTTGCTCCTGGTGTTCCCTCCCTCTCAGATGCAGAAATAGCTCTCCTCCAAGATTTAGTCTCAGGTGCTTTTAGCATAAGTCATGGGCTATAAATATTTCTTTATTGCCAGTGACCTGCCCGTGACTTTTTCTAAAAATACCCATGATTAAATTGTAACTTTATTCACTTCTCTTCAGGAAATGCCTGACATTTTTCATTTGTGTTTTAATTTTTTCTTTTTTGAAAATGTCTACTACTTAAAACTAATTTTTTGACAATCAATGTAAATAATGTAAAACACAGATTTATCCATATTTTACAGTAGAAAAGTTTGACAGAGGTTACTGAAACTGGACAAGGCCAAAGAATAAGTCAACAGCAGATATGTGATTAGAATTCTGAATTAGAGCTGCTACTCTTCCATTCCTGTACTCATTCCTTGATACTAGGGCTCTATCAAATTCCTGGTTCATTTTGATCAATCTCACAGCCATAGGTTTTTGTAAATTGGCCAATTTCTGCGAGAGGCAGAAATTTTAATTGTAAGCGCTAAGGGTACATCTACACTAGCCCTCTAGATTGATCTAGGGAGGCTAATGAGGGTGACCGGAATTGCAAATCAAGCCCGGGATTTAAATATCCTGCACTTGATTTGCATATTCCCAGCCAGTCGCCATTTTAGAAATTGACTAGTCCGAATTAACTGCCCGCATCTACACGTAGCAGTGAAACGGGATTCCGATTCAAAGCCCTAAGTCAAATTAGCTGGTAAACCTCATTGCAGGAGGAATACCAGCTAATTTGACTTAGGGCTTTGAATCGGAATCCCGTTTCACTGCTGCGTGTAGACGTGGGCAGTTACTTTGAGCTAGACAATTTCTAAAATGGCGACCAGCCGGGGACATGCAAATCAAGCACAGGATATTTAAATCCTGGGCTTGATTTGCAATTTCGGTTGCCCTCATTAGCCTACCTAGATTGATCTAGGGAACTAGTGTAGACGTACCCCAAGTCATTTATGGATTTCAAAGTCTCCAATTAAGAGTTTTCCATTTCAAGTTGTATGTTTTTCTACATAAGCAGCTCTAACTATAGGCTGGATTTATTTGTAAATTAATAAAATGAACAAACAGATAGCTTTTTTAGCTTTATGAGATGGGAGATACAGTACTATAAGGGCATTGCTGAAGATAGCACAGTGGGAGACACCAGAAGGGACAACTCTTGTCTGCTGGAGCAGGTGAACAAAATTACCACCTCATCCAAAGTGATCTGAGGTAGGGAAGCTAAAATGTGCTTAAACATGTAAATGCTGAAAATTTCAGTGGTTATATGTTCACATGCTGGAGAAGTGAGGGGTAAGAGCCTTTCCCTTTCCTCCCCTCCACCCCAAGCTCTGCTACCTCAGGGGAGGGGGGGTGCTGTGTGTAACCATGAAGGTTAACTGATGAGCACAGGCTCATTGGTTAACTGTTTACACTATCACATTCCTAGTACAAGGCAGTACCAATGCAGAAATGCATGCAAAAATTTACACCAATTTCAAATGAGTAGTCTCAATGCACACAGAGGTGGAACAACTGGAATATGACAAACAGTATGTCAACAATCGCTCTCTCTAGGGTAGACCAGGACAAATGTTACCCAAGAGAAATGAAGGTTATGGGAAAGAAAAGGAGAAGAACCTACAAATCCTGCTGATCCAAAGAGAAGAAAAAGTATTTATTTGCATATGAATATCTGCAGGGCTCTTGCAGTGAAGAGTTGCTTTCTTAGTCCCACAAGCTTTCATGGGTCAAAACCACTTCGTCAGATGCAACTCCATGCATCTGACAAAGTGGTTTTGAGCCACAAAAACATATGACCAAATAAATCTGTTAGTGTTTGAAGTTTCCACAGAACCCCTCGTTGTTTAAGGTTCCACAAAGCAGTAGTTTTGTTTTTGTTTCTAAAGAGAGAGGAAGATTTCTGTCATTCAATATGGAGGATGAATGAGCAATGGAGGTTATGCTCACCCTCCTCCTTGTTCCCGAACGTAAAGGGAATCAAACATGTCATTATGCCTATTGTCATCCATATTTAAAATAGATTTTAATAAATGTATAGAGTGTAAGTAAAAACTTCTATTTCAATTGAAATAGATAAATCTGCAACAAAACTGACATACATATCTCAGCTATTGTCCTGTGATCAATATCCCCCTCACTACTGGTGGGTCTATTTTTGGAATATTGGCCCAACCTAAGATTATCCATACAAATTTAAAGAGAGATATCATTTGGAGTATATGTTCTTCTAAGTTACAAGACAATGTAATCCTTGCACAAGAATCATATTATGGGATAACAACAGATAAATTTTCGCTGGATAATAAAAGCCAATTCTTGTATTAAGCATTTTTTAAATAAATGCTAAACCAAAACACTTACAAATATATCAAAATATGAAGAACGGTAGTCATACTGCAGGACCTCCTTCTCTAAAGTAGTCTCAATGCCTCCATTTACCTACAAACAAAACAAAGTCTTAGCATTTACAGTTTTAGAAAATGGGAAATTATTGAAGTCAGAAGAGTTGCCATTTTCAACTATACATATAATGGTTTCAAAGCATTTTACTTAAATCTATGGTTTCAAAGCATTTCAAAGCAAATTACTTAAATCTATCAAAGTAGAAAGAGAAGACCACAAAAAGTTACCGGCTACATCTATGTTGGTACAAGGAGTTTTCTTTCAATCTTCCTACTCTCAAGGTGTATCTTTTTTCATTGAGACTATTTTCTCTACTATACTGACTATGCTATGGGAATGGAAACAAAAATTAATTTATAATGAAATTGAAAGTTGTGGCTTTAATATTAATTGCAGCAAAAAACAACTGCTTTTCAAACAAATAGTGGAACATCATCTTACATAAAAAAAATCACAGTCCTTCAAAACAACAAAATGCTTCACCATTTATCTTTCCCAGATTAGTGCAGTAATTTTACTTCAATAAATGGTTAACTCACCTACAGTAAGCTACAAGCATTTGGCTTTCTCACACAGTTCCTATTAGTACAGTTCATTCATAATCTAGCGTGGGCCTTTTCCACAGGTTTGGTTTCCCCTAGAGTTCTTTTCCCAGGAATGCTGAGATGCAGCTCTAGATCTTCTTCTCTCTAGAGAACCATTCCTACATGTCTTACATTTATGTGGTAAATACAAGTGACTTGAAATACACTTTTCAAATGGAGTCACTACCTGGCAACAAAGTGGGGTTTTCAAACACATTTGTCCAATCTTTTACAGTTATACTACTCAAATATGTTAGCGGTTTCAAAACATACATTGGCAAAATGTGTATCCTAGGAGGTAGAAACAAGGGGAGCACTGCCTGCAAGATATACAGCGGTTTGATATGTCATTGTATTTCTAAAATTAAACATACAACCTTGCAGAATTTACAAAGCAAAACAAATTCTTTATTTTGGCTACATCTCAAAACTGATCTTTAACGCTTGCATTCTGATTGGAAAGAAAAGCTCCTTTCTTCAGAAAAGAGTGATCGCATAACTACTGGAATTAAATTGGGATGTAATCAATTTTTAAAAATTATGTACCGTATATTCCGGCGTACAAGACGACCTCTGAAGTTAAAAAACATCCCCCAAAAATCGGGGGTCGTCTTGTATGCCGGATGTCCCGCCGCCGGAGCCCCTCCGCGGCTTTGAAAGCCTCGGGGGAAGCCGGCGGCGGGGCATCCCAGGCGCGCATGGGCTGCCCCCCCGCCGGAGCCCCTCCGCGGCTTTGAAAGCCTCGGGGGGAAGCCGGCGGCGGGGCATCCCAGGCGCGCATGGCCTGCCCCCCCTCCGGAGCCCCTCCACGCCGCCGCGGAGGGGCTCCGGAGGGGGGGCAGCCCATGCGCGCCTGGGATGCCCCGCCGCCGGCTTCCCCCGAGGCTTTCAAAGCAGCGGAGGGGCTCCGGCGGGGGGGGGGGGGGGAGCCCAGGCGCTCCTGGCGGCTTTGCTCCCGGTGCCTCTGGTCTGCTGGGGACCATCTCCAGCAGACCAGGGACACCGGGAGCAAAGGAGGCGGAGGGGCGCTGGGGTATAAGATGAAACCCTATCTTTTAATTAAAAAGATAGGGGGTCGTCTTATACGCCCAGTCGCCCTATACGCCGGAAAATACGGTAGCTACAATGTTGATGCACATGCAACAAGCACCCTGATCTCAATCTTTCTGTTCTTTTTAGATTTGCAACAAACCAAAGCCTCCTCTTGGTTGCAATAGAAATTCAACGCAATTCTATGGTTATTATGATGTTCACAGTGTAAATAAATTGGCAAGGATAAACATGGAACAATTAAGAGTGTATTCTAATACCAAGATTTGGAAAACCTGAAGCCTGTATGCCAGTGAGTTACATGTTTTAAGACCAAAACATCTCAGTATGGTTATCAGATCTGACCTCCCAATTGGCTTTTAGAGAGAAAAAAAGACTTTCGTGCCAGCAGGCCTGGCTAACGATAGCCATGTAACTTGCACATCTTAGATGCACAGTAACAGCTACCTCATTTAAGTATCATTAAATGCAGTATTTGTATTCTTTAAGTATTAAGTCTATTTTCACAAGATCGTTTACTGGAGCATTAAGTAAGGAGAACAGGGAATCTCTAGGAAACAGTGTTTTGTCATAAAATTAATTTCTTTAATAATTTTCTCCCAAAATAATCTAATCCGGGACACATACCACATGTGCAAGCATTTCTCCTTTCCCTGAAACACCTCCAACAGAGCATCTCTTTAGTCACAAAAATATGATGGATCTTAAATGGTTAAATGTCATCTATAGAATAATTTACAAAAAATTACATAAATTGAAGATTATATATTCCTTCCCACAAAGACCTACTCATTTAGATTAATCTTTTCATGATGGTTCTTTTCATATTAACATCTTTTTTCAATTAAGACTGTATAATCTCTAAGAAGTTTAATCTTTTGTTCCAGCTTGCTCCTAGGTCAAATGCCTTTCAAAAACCTAGCTAATGGTCCAGATAGTGCCACCAGATAGGCAGGTTTCACAATAAAATATTTGATTCGGAAATACTGAAAACATGAGATCTTTATATTATTACATACCTCTTGGTAGGGTTTCAAATATAGGACATAGGAACAGTAGTTTCAATTAAGTAATCTCAAAACTTACCCACAAGAAACAATTAAAATATTTCTTAGAGTAAAGTTGACACAAGGAAAATCAAAACAACTTTGGTCACAAGCATCCTTCAATGGAGTCTCTCTCAAGAGATGAGTAATGCTGGAAAATATTGTTTTCACTGTGTCATATGGTAAAAACCCTAAACTTGTGCTAGGATGAAATTCATATTTACTGTCCATGTTCACAGATGCTTGAATCTTTTTTATTATTTGCTCTATTAAGTACAGACACTTTCTTTGTTCTAGTTTGACATAGCTAATATAAAGCTTTGTCAGAAATCATCTAACAATACAAATATATATATAATAATGAATTGTAAAACACAGCAATTAAAAACAGAATTGCCACTTCTAAGCTAAATGGATCTCTTTCTTATACTGAGGTTAGACAGCAAGACATTTGTATAGCGCAACATGCAAAACTAGGCTGATAGTACATACTTTGAGTTGGAGTAGAATGGTGGCAATTGGCCACCTAATCTAAACAAATCTAAAAAAAAAAAGCTCAAAAAACGAGACTCACATTTAACTCTATTATCCACAGCAAGGTTACGAATAAAAGGTCAAAGGTAACAAACAAACAGAAAGTCCTTCTGACATCTGATATGCCTTTCTTCTCTCTTCCTTCATAGGACTCAATCCTTGCCATCAGCTGGGCTGGGTTGATGGAATGGACATCCTGCAAGGAAGGGCAGGAGCCCCGACTGCTGTTCTGAGCATTTTCTGCATCATCTGGCAGCCGATTCATCCTGGCCGTGGTTAGAAAAGCCTTTTCTCAGCTTCACCATCACTAGCACCTTGATCCATATAGAAGGAGATGTCTTTAGAAAGAACAAATCCAAAATGTTAGACATAGCAAACTGACTGCTATTAAGAAAACTTCATCTAATCGTACTACAGTTTTTTTGTAATCCAACAATTGAATACTTTTGACAACTGCTTTTAACACGTTTTCTAAACCCACCTATAAATCCAAATTCTAAGCTTAGCTTTGCATCTGATAGATTGGATGGTCTTGGACAAATCCCTGGCTGTCTTGGATTGCAAAACTCTGGTTAACACCTCACCAGGAGGTTGTGTGAACTGGTTAGTTAATTCTTGCAGGATACTTCCAAGCTTTCATCTTTGTTTCATGGAATGATTATTTGATCTTCAAACACCATGTAACCTAAGCCTTACTGCATAGAAGTACTCAGGCCCAGATCATCAAACATCAGATCATTTAGGGAAAGGAAATGAGGGATTTGCTGTCTGCAGACTGAGGTGTGTGGTTTACACAGAGCATTGTAGTGATATAACCAAAGATGTGGTAACAGGCTGATTTAGTTAAAAAAGCCTAAATATCCACATTTCTACTGTTTTTTCTAAACGGATGCATCATCACACCTTAGTTAAACTAAAACAAAAGACAGAACTATGTAGCACTTTAAAGACTAACAAAGATGGTTTATTAGGTGATGAGCTTTCGTGGGCTAGACCCACTTCCTCAGATCAATATGTGGAAGAAAATAGGCACAACCATATATACCAAAGTGATACAATAAAAAAAAATGAACACATGTGAAACTGACAAATCAAGTTTTAGAACAGAGTGGGAGTGAGGGGGGAAGGTAAGTTTCTGTGAGGTAATGACATAGGGGTGATAATAGGGGAAGTTTAAACTAGTACGAGCTCTGTGTTTAGATAAGCCCTAAGATAGCTGATGTTAAATCCTGGCCATCATTTACACCACGTTACATTACCAGTGTGGGTCTCTATGAAGCTATAATATAGAACACGTAATGGCAACATATAAAGGTCAGACACCTAAATCTGTTCACTGCATTTGTATATTATATTGCATTTGTATATTAAGTGATCTCAGATTTCTCAAAATGATTCATTTCTTCATATACCAAGCAGCTGCTGGGCTTTTTTTCCACCACTTGCTATTGCCAGAGATACTATTTTTCTTGAAAACTTCCTCAAAGACAGCTGACTATGGCAGTCATATGCTTCAACAGATATGAAAAACATTAAATTTCTCCAACACAATTCACAAAAATGTGTTACGTTTATCCAAAAACTATTTCTGCAACTGAAAATGATACAGCTTCTGATATAAAATGGTTGTGGCTAATTTAAGCAATACAGGATGCTCCCATTATCTGCATAGCATAGAAGAACATATTTTATTCAATTCTACGGGCAATTCAGATAATCCAGAGGGCAGGAGCCACTCAGCAAGTGGGACAGTCTGCCTGGTAGCTGGGGGCTTCTCCTCTTTACCATCCTGGTCAGGGGTCTCTGCTCTGCCCCCTCCCAAAAGCAGGGCTGCAGTGGACTCAATCACTGTGTGCTGCTGCAGTGCCAGTGACACCTCTCCCACAGGAATCAGGTATCACCAGTCCTGTGACAGCACAGAGAGTCCTTAGCAATTCCACAGCTATGGGCTAGCTCATTCCCACAACAGCCCAGCCACCAAAGGCTTCCAGTGGTCTGGGTTCCCAGGCAGGAGCAATTCTGCAGCAGTGCCCCCCTCCCTGGCTACCAGGGGCTCCTTCTTCTAGCCTTGAATAGAGGTGGAATTCTCTGCTTTGTTATCCAAATCTCCACGTTATCCAAATCTCTTCCCTGTCCATCAGCCAGAGAAACAAGCCCTCTACAGAGGGAACAATGAAGGGACTTGGATAGTGTGGTGGTTTGGATAATAGGTTTTGATAATCAGGAGAATATGTACTGTATTCAGTGTATTTTTACAAATGACTACAATTATTCATGACCTTCTGTTTGCTGATGCCTGTGCATTGCTGGCTCATTCAGTGAAGGATGCATAGGAGCTTTTTGATCATTTTGTTACTTCTGCTCACCGATTTGGACTCACAGTGAGCCTCAAGAAGACAGAAGTTATGCCTCAGCCTGTCTGGAAAGAGCCCAGCACACCAGTGATTACTGCTGATGGTACAGTCCTTAAGGCTGTTGACAAGTTCTGCTACCTGGGAAGTGTACTGTCCTCTAGCATAAACATGGATCACGATGTATCTGCTCGACTAGCCAAAGCCAGCACTACCTTTGGAAAATTGACCATATGCCTATGGAATGACCATGGTATTAAACTCCATACCAAGATAGTAGTTTATTAGGCAGTTGTCCTGAATGTCCTGCTGTATGGCTTGGAGTTATGGGCAATATATCGTCACCATGTTTTGAAGCTTGATCAGTTCCATATGCATTGTCTGAGGAAGATTGCCCACATGAATTGTTGGAACCAAAATTTCTAATATGGAGGTTCTTAAGATGTGTTGTGTCACGGTCACGGAAGCAATGCTTATGAACAAACAGTTTCGCTGGATTGGTCATGTTATGAGCATGTGATGATACACAGATACCAAAGATGGTCTTCATGGCCAGCTTGCTCATGAAAAGCGCTTTATTGGTGGTCAGTATAAGCATTATAAAGACATCTTAAAGGCCAATATGAAGTCATGCGGCATATCTCCCAAGGATCTGGAAACTCACATTCAGGACAGATTGTCCTAGTGACAAACTACTGTACGGTCTCTTAATTGCTTTGAGAGTCAGCGTATCCAGACATTGCAGAAAAAGCACAGGATCCGAAAAGAACATACAGACTCTGCAGCTGGCAGCTTTTTATGTGACATCTGTAATCGGCTCTGCCGATCAACAATTGGTTTAGTTGCTCACCAATGGTGTCATAGAAGATGAAATCTGTCGATCGACGGCTCAGTCCAAGACAAATCAAAGACTGATTTTTTTTTTTTAAAACAGGTTGCTCTCTATTAAATCATACATGGGTAAATAGAGTAACCCTCTCCCCCAAAACTGCAACACTTCTACCCCAGATAAGTTAAAACTGGGGATGTAATAGTATAGTCAATTAACGGATAAGTAAAAGCTTATAGGTTAATGCTACAGACTACATGCATTTCTCACCCACTCCCACCAGTAAATTGTTTAGCAGGCTGGCCAGCAGCCCAGCTCAGTCCTGGCTTACAATGGGTCCAGAACCTAACCCTATGTGGCTCTGCATTTAAAGTGTATTAGGAGTGGTCCCCAACCTTTTGGGGCTGCCGGGCGCCCAGCTGTGCATGTGCCGCGCACCCAGGGGTGGCACCATGTATGCGCCAGGCACCCAGGGCACAAGAATGGCTTGGGCCAGCCCTGGTCACTGGGCGGGGGCGCACATAAATGCCCCAGCGGGTGTCATGGTGCCTGCAGGCACCGCGCTGGGGACCCCTGCTGTAGAGGGAGGAAGACAGACTACTGTGCTGTTTTGAGGTTCCTTAGCAGAGAGAGCTCACAGAGCTACTCATGATTCCATTCCCGGCAGCTAGGAAGCTGTAGAACTCAGTGAGAACTCCAAGATGTGAGAAGGCAGAGCTGATCAATGCACAATACTGCACCATGGGATGCATACCCAAAGTGCATTGCTCACATTGTCAACGATGGTGCCCCCAACATGGACATGATCTGTCAACAGAAGGAATAAGTGTGAATACCCTCTGGCAATTTTTGGTTTTATGACTTTGGGGCGTCAACACAAGTTTTGTTGACAAGACATACCCTTAGTCTATTAAGGCTTATCCGGTGTGTTTGGGGCCTTTTTTTGTTTTGTTTTTTGGCTTAATAACATTCAGATTAAAGTAAGCTATCACTTGCAAACACTTAGATCCTTCTTTTTATAGTTAAGAAAGCCACTTTTGTTTATCATCAAATCCAATGTAAATAATTGTTATTAAAGGGAAGGGAGCAACAACCGTGCATCACTCTCATTGATAAAGAGAGCAAATCTCATGAACTTTCTCTGTGTAAACCTTTTACACAGTAAGACTGATCTGAGGTTTTGGGTAGGGATGTAAAAAGGTAAAAATTTTAGTTTCATATGCTGCAGGCTTTGCTGCCACCGGCCCCACTCCTGGAGGAAATGAAAGTAGCAACAAAACCACCTCCTTGGGAGCGTACAGCCATAGACTGTAACCTGCAGTGGGGAAACCAGGCCTGCCATGGATAGGGGCTGTTCCAGCTGGCTGGGGAAGCCTGTGCATGCAGTGGGCCCTGTTCGGCTGGAGCAGCCCCCTACACACCAGCCCAAGGGGGTAACTGCTTCAGTCCCTGCCAGTTAACCAGAACTGGTAAGCTTCACCCATGTAACAGTGAGTTTAAGCAGCAAGTTTATCTCTAGTTTTGTTCCCTTTTGAAGACTGTGTTCCTAAGTGCTATCCAGTCCCTAAACTGAGGTTCATTTACTAATCAAGTAGTTGATAACAATTCTATCGACTACTCGATTAGCCAGTAGGCAGCTGGCTCAGTCCCAGCTCGCACTGGTTCTAGGACTAAACCCCACGGTGGCTCTGCAATTTAAAAGGCAGTAGGAACCAGGCAGCCTGTACCTCCCCCCCGGTTCCTGCTGCGTTTTAAATTGCAGAGTCGCAGTCGGGTTTGGTCCTGGACCTAGCGCGAGCCAGAACTGAGCGAGGCTGCTTGCCCAGCCAGCAGCAGCCTCTGTCCACAAGGGATCCCAGTGGCGAGTTGGGACCCCCTGTGGACAGGGGCTGCTTCGTGGCAGCAGTCCCTGCAGACGGCACTGTGGAAACGGTGCTGGGGGAACTGGCTTGTAAGATGGCTCCTCCTTCCCTCCCCTTGCTACCTCTGATACAAAGGCAGCAAGGGCAGAGGGATGGAATGTGAGTAGTTGACTACTCCCTTACATCCTAGTCTGTTTTACTTTGCTGGGGGACTGTTATCCCAACTCTGTGCCTTTACTGGGAGAGAATAGAACTTCTGGCCCAGCAGGACAGGGTGGTGGTTGGTAGGGCGGACTCAGTGGCATAATCAGCACACCAGATGACTGCCATCAGGGGATTTCTGTGATTCAACCCATCAGAGAATCTGGAAATAGAAAGGAACCTAATCAGCAAGTTCTGCCCTTAAAGCGACTATGACAGTTAGTTTATACACCACAGCTCTCTTCATTAATTTTTCTGGAGATACTGAACTCTTATTAAAGGACCATTCATCACTTCCTGCACTCACTTCACCCACACGTAAGTGCAACTCTTTTGGTGCCATATTAAATGCCCTGACCAATTCCTACCACAATTAAATGTGCAAATTACAGAGTTTATAACGTCTTCAAACCCAACTGGGCAGGTTCATGAATTTTGACTTTCTAATCCTTCACATCTCAGCAGTTATTGAAAGCTAGGAAGTTTCACATTAAGAGCTGGAAGATAACAGCAGTATAAAGCTTAGCGTTCTATTGAGTGCATCAATGCCTCTATCTATAGAACAAGAATTCCCTTAATCCAGTGGTGGGAAACTGAAGGGGCTGAAGCATACAAAGTCTATAGGTTGCATCTCCCAAATCTGGGATTCTCCGGTCCAGCATGACCATGAATGTTCCTGAATGGGAGAGTCCCAGAGTGGAGGGCCAGAAGCTGGCAGTCTGGTGTAGCCCTCTGAGTCTGCTAGAAACGGTGCCGCAGCAACCTGGGTGGAGTGCAACTGGGGCTTGGACCACAGCAGCCCGAGAAGGGAAGCCTGGCTAGCTGCATCAGTGTAAGTGGTGGTGGAGAGCATAACTGGGGCTGCCCAATTATGAGCAGTGGCAGCATAATTGGGGCTGCCCACAGCCCAGCAACAGGGCCAGGGTTGCAGCTGCAGCAGCCCACCATAATCAGCATGGCCAAGGGCACGTACCGCCCGGCAGAAGGGCTGGGGCCACAGCAGCCCTATCAGGCAACATACTATTTGGCAACGGGGCTGGAACTGTGTGCTGCCTGGCCAGCAGCAGAGCCAAAACTAGCCAGCAGACACCCCTGTGGGGCCGAAGAAGCCAGCAGCAGGGAAGGATCTCCAGTTTTCCAGAAATTCTCCCACTGTCTGGCCAATTCCCTCACCCAGGACCAGTAAGGTCCTGTACTAGACTGGGCCTCCTAAGCTCTGGTGTGTGAGCAGTTAGGGGCCATGTCAATGAAGATTTGGGTTTTTTGCACCTCTCACATGTTTGGCCTGACTGATTTTGTTGTGAGTCAGTGGCCTCCGACTCAAAAAAGGTTCCCCATCCCTTACTCTAAACTATCATATCTCATCTCTATTCCAAATACCAACCTTGTAATAACCCTGTAATCTAATTCAGGATTGGACAAAAATACGACCTAGGAGCCAGATCCGGCCCACCGAGCCGCTGGATTCACGGGAATCCAGCGGCTCCCTGCTTGCTCCACCAGGCTCCACCAGGCTCCCTGCTTGCCCCATCACCGCTCTGCACTGGAAGCAACTCTCTGAATACAGGCAGTCCCCAAGTTACGCGGATCCGACTTACATCGGATCCGCAGTTACGAACGGGGTCCTCTCCCTGGTCTCCAGCAGACCAGGGAGAGGAAGCAAAGCGGCGGAACACGCGGGCAGCGGACAGCTTGAAACTTGTGAGTACTACCAGAGAACAATGTGTGAGAAAGAATCAGAAGGAACAATGTGCTGGCAAAGGCTCTGTGTTAAACTTCCACTAACAAAGTGAAGGATTAGACTAGACCAGAGTGAATGCTATGACTAATGAGAGTTCACCCTCACTTCAAACACTGCTTTACCTTTCTATTTGTCTACTGGCCCTCAAGAAATTCTAGAGGGCCAATTTGATCTTTTCAATGCACAAAAATGCACCAGATGCGCAATGCCTGAACAAATATAATGAAGAAAATATGACACCTGCTTTCAAGATTTCCTCTTCCAAAAAGTTGAATGTGGTATAGTAGCAATAAACTCTCTTATTCTGTGTCTCACCCACATGTTTCCAAGTTATGTTACTGTAATATGTTTGGTTACCAAAAGATACTCTTTAGTTATGAAAACAAGTTTTTGTTTAAATAGAAAAAAAAAAGACCTTTACAATCCTTCAACCCTTCTCCAAGAACACAGATTCTAGGGCAGCATTTCTTAATGCAGCCAGGACAGCCTGGGTAGTGATGGGGTGGAAGCATCAGCTCCTCCCTCCCTGTTGTTCCTTGATGTACAGTAAAACTCCAATAGTCTGGCATCCAATAGACCAGCACTCCTGATAGTTCAGCATCAAAATGGCAAGAGCCTAGTGAGTGAGCTTTGGCAAAAAATGAGTCACAAGGTAACAGCGGCAGCAGCTGAACTGAGCAAAAAGGGTAAAAAAGGCTCAAAAAACTAAAACAGTACAGTATACTGTATACAGTATGTACAATAAAACGGGTTAAGAACACTTTATATACAGTATATAATGTATACAGAATATATATATAACCATCTCATAGTACCTCCTGATAGTCCGGCATATCTGATAATCCAGCACCACCTAGGTCCCATAGGTTCCGGATTATCGGAAGTCTACTGTACCATGCTATTTCACTTCTGGAAATGGTGAGCATAGTGCTGCAGTAACAAGATGAGTTCTTGACCCACCCTGAGTGGGTGGGGAACTATGGGGGACTCACACTTCAGCTCTGAGGTCATTGAGTGGTAGGCTCCAGAGGCAGGACTTCGGGACCCTTACCATGGGGCTCATCTACCCTGGGCTCTGGCAACATGGGGCTTCAGGCTGTAGCCCCCAGCTCCATAATAGCAGGCACTGACCCACAGCTCTGGCTGCAGGCACCGATCCTTGGCTCTGATCACACACTGTGGCTCTTGGCCGCATAGCAGGAGATGCCAACCTCCACTTGAGCCATGCAACAGCATGGTTCACCACTTCTCCCCATTGCCTTGGCACCTGCTGCCCACACCCACCATCCAGGGCTTAATTTATCCAGAGGCTTGCTGAGAAAAGAGATAAAAAATACAAGTATCACTTCCCACAACATAACTGAGTTTTCAAAAAATAGTCTACATAAGTATGTGCCCACTAGTGATACACACTGTGTGTGTCAACAGAATACTGTTCTCTAGCGTCTTGCTTGCAATTCCAGTTCTTATGCCACAAGCATGTGAGAGGTAAAAAGATCATCTGAAAAAGAACGATCTGAGGTATTTTTCGCTTTTTGTTTACTAAAGGCTGGGATAAGTCCCTGTTATTTTTGGGGTGCTCAAGCATACCTTTGTGTATGTATGAGTGAAAGTGCACTCATAAAATTCACATAGGCAAAGAAGTTCCCAGGTTTAAATAGACATGAAAACTGTCTCACATATACATTAAAGAACAAGTTCTCATTGTATTCTGACCCTTTTCTGACAACAAAAATTATTATACAATCCCAGAAGGAGGGATTGAAACCTGAGCCCACACAAACCCAGGGCTTCTGAACCTGTTTAAAAGTGCAGCCTGCTAATAGTTGTATCCATAAGAGTATCTCTAGTCAACCCTCCTCTTTCCTGATTGGAACAATTCAATAAGCAGAGAGGCTGCTACATTCTGCTCTGCCTGAGAGTAGAACCTGCCCCATGCATAGCTCCTCAGAAACACCTCAAATTTCTGCCCCTCCATTCCAATAATGCTGCAATAGCAAGCGAGAGGGAGACATGTATGTGAGGAGGACACACTGACTGTACAGTACCAGTGATTTATACATTTTTGCTGGATGCCTGAACCAACCCACCAGGTAGGGGCATGTGAACACTCTTCTAGCTTCTCTTTGTTTTCCCATCAGAAGTAATTTTTCTGAGGGAAAGCAAAAAAAATCTTCAAGGGACATGAATTCCACACACGCTTCTCCAGGAGTAATGTTCAGTCAGCTAGTACTTTAGAAAATGCTAATCAATCAGCAAGAGTAAAAAAGAATTGCTTTCACAATTGATTAAATCTTGGCATCATTTCTGCTCCCCATCTTCAAAGTGAAAAAATCAAATAGAAATTTATGATGGAAAATGAAAGCAAATGTATATATATATAAATAAAATTGATAGCAACTTGAATGCTTAATGACCATCAATGCATAGATTACAGTGTACTAATCTATGCTTGTGGGTCGCTAATACAAATACTTTATTTTAAACTTTAATAAAGATTACCAACTGTCCATACTAAATTCAAACAATGTATTCACCTGAACATAAAGTAGAAAGTTGACTAAACACTGTTCCCGCCCCCCCTCCCCCAAAAAGTCATATAGACTTCCCCTTTCTTCAATTCACTGTTATACGTTTATTACAATTTATGTACAGTTCTGTAAATCTTCTTACATTAATGTTATTGTTAGGGATGTTAAATATTGGTTAACTGAACAGTCATAAATTCTTATTTGTTAGCCGACTATTCTATAGTCCCTGGGG
The DNA here is from genome assembly GCF_049634645.1 of Pelodiscus sinensis. Classification (NCBI taxonomy): domain Eukaryota; kingdom Metazoa; phylum Chordata; order Testudines; family Trionychidae; genus Pelodiscus; species Pelodiscus sinensis. Next base: position 168,105,112 of record NC_134712.1, read on the forward strand.
GCAGGGGTAGGGCCAGCAACCAGTGTGCTCTGACCTCACTCCTGAAGACCCCTACCACTCTGTGCTGCTGCCACTATATCAGAGACAGCAGCCCTGGGTGCCAGGTAGGAGATAAATCTGTGAGGGGAGCCAGTTTAAAACCCAGCTCCCCTTGTGGACCTGTGCTGTCACCCTGTGCTGCTGCCTCTGATAAAGAGGCAGTAGCGCAGGGTGGCAGCAGCCTCTGTCTAGGGAACGGTCTGATTTCCCGGAACTGGAACTGAAATAGACTGCTGGCCAGACTGCTAAAAAATTTACTGGCAAGTATGTGTGTATGGGGGGGGGGAGGGGGAAGAGAGGGGGAGGTGAGAAGAGATGCATGTAGTCTATAGCATTAACCTATAAGCTTTTGTTTATCAATTAATCGACTACACTTTTATAACCCTAGTTCTTGTATATTCTTTACATAATTCATTTCATCTTGAGAGAATGACAAGATTTTCATCTACTATAAGCTTCAGTAGTACAGGCAGTCCCCGACTTACGCGGATCCGACTTATGTCGGATCCGCACTTACGAACGGGGCTTTCTCGCCCCGGAGGTTGAGGTAGAGGATTGCTACCTGCGAGCTCCGGGGCGAGAAAGCCCCGTTCGTAAGCTGCTCCGGTGCCCCTGGTCTGCTGGAGACCGTCTCCAGCAGACCAGGGGCACCGGGCGGGTTCCCGCGCTTCTGAGGCTTTGCCAGAGCAAAGCCTCAGAAGCGCGGGAACCCGCCCGCTGCTGCCGCTTGGGTCCCGGTGCCTGTGGTCTGCTGGGGACGGTCCCCAGCAGACCACAGGCACCGGGACTGAAGCCGCAGCCGCGGGGGGGAGAGGTCCCGCGCCTCTGAGACTTTGCCAAAGCAAAGCCTCAGAGGCGCGGCACCCCGCTGCCGCTGCTGCTCTGCTCCCGTGTCCCTGGTCTGCTGGGGGGGGGGGGGGGGCGCGGATAGTGTGCCCCCCTCCCCCAGCAGACCAGGCTTTTGTTTTGGACCCTGGAGCAGAGCAGCTGGGGCGCTGCGGATTGGTCCTGCAGCACCAGCTCTGGGCACTACTGGACCAACCCGGCAGCATCCCAGCTGCTCTGCCCCAGGTCCTGATTCAGCCGCTGCTGGTCAGTTTCAGCAGTGGCTGAATCAGGACGCCTGGGGCAGAGCAGCTGGGGTGCTGCTGGGTTGCTCCAGTAGCGCCGAGGGGTGCTACTGGAGCAACCCAACAGCACCCCAGTTGCTCTGCCCCAGGCGTCCCCAAGTCAGCCGCTGCTGAAACTGACCAGCGCTGACTACAGGAAGCCCGAGGCAGAGTTGCTCTGCCCCAGGCTTCCTGGAATCAGCGCTCATCAGTTTCAGCAGCAGCTGACTTGGGAAAGCTTGGGGTTCTTAAGTTGAATCTGTATGTAAGTCAGAACTGGCGGTCAGTTTCAGCAGCGGCTGAATCTGGACGCCAGATCCGACTTACATACAGATTCAACTTAAGAACAAACCTACAGTCCCTATCTCATACGTAACCCGGGGACTGCCTGTACTGCAAAACATCCATAAGAGTTTAGTTGAAATCTCATTAACTACCAATTTACTTCTGAATCAATTTTGAACTTACCTGCTGTTGAGATGAGAAAGCATATTTCAGTAATTCACATAACTATTCAATGGGTATAACTGGACATTAAAATTATTCATTTTGTATGATTACACTCTAACAGGGGACATGGATCAACATTGACCTTGCATTCATTGTCATTATCCAGCCTAGGCAAGCTAGGGGAGCAAATTCAGAATGCCAGTAAAGGAACATTGGGCATATGCTAAAGCAGCGATTCCCAAACTATGGGCCGCAGCCTGTACCAGGCCGCAGGAAAAAAATACCGGGCCTCAGCATGGCTGCCAGGAGGGGAGCAGGACGGGCTGGGAGGAGATGTGTGTATAGGGGAAACCGGCCGCCAGAAAGCAGGGTTGGGGGCAGCGGAGCTGTCCAGCAGAGATGGGGGGAGGGCTGGACAGGAGTGAGGACAGGTGCGGGGCTAGCCAGGGGAGATCGGGAGGAGGAGGACTGGAGAACCAGTCTCCAGAAGAAGGGTTGGATGGGGGAAGCGGAGCTGTCTAGGGGAGATCGGGAGGAGAAGCGGGGGAAAATCGGCCAGCTGGGAGGGGGTTGGGAAGAGCCGGGACTGGGAGGAGGAGGAGGGGACCGGTTGGCAGAAGCAGGGCTGGACGGGGGAGATCAGGAGGAGGGAGGACGGGAGAACCAGCCGCTGGAAGCAGGGCTAGCCGGGGGCAGCAGGGCTGGCCGGAGAAGATAGGGAGAAGCGGGGTAGAACTGTCTGGCTGGGAGGGGTTCAGGGGGAGCGGGGCTGGTCAGGGGGATTGTCCGGGGAAGAGGGGCTGGCCGGGGGAGATCGATGGGGGGCAGATGGGAACCAGCTGCCGGAAGCAGGGCTGGACAGGGGAGATCAGAAGACAAAGACGGGGGGAGCAATTCGGCCAGCAGGAAGCGGGACTGACCCGGGCACACGAGTGAGTCCGGCCTCAGGGATTCCATTTTGCCCCTCTCCAATACCCTTCCTCGAGTAGTTGCGAACTGCCTGGCTAGTAGACACACGCAGCGTGAGCAGATCTACCAGCCAGGCAGTTTGTAGCTACAGACTGATACACCTAATAATAATAAAACTTACCTAATCGGAAAATACCGGACATTTTATATGCCCAGTATTTTCTCAATTTGTTTCCCGGGCAGAACTCTCAAATATCAGACTGTCCGGTACAAAACCAGACATCTGGCAATCCTACCCCTCCTTGTACCCTCCCTCCTAACCAGATATTCTACCCCCAATCTGCTCCTGATCCCGCCTCCTGGAGTGCCCATGCAGTCCCCACAGACCTAGCCCAGGCTGGGCAGAGGATGCAGCTGGGTGAAACACTGAAAATTTATTCATTTTTAATTCTTTTTTTATATGCATTTATATTTTTGGTGTGCAAAAAACACTACTGAAAAAAAATGGGTTCCAACTAAAGTTAAAAGTTTGGGAAACCCTGGTCTAGCCAGCTTTCTATCCACCTTACAGTCCATTTAACCAATCCAGATTCCCTTAACTTGCTGGCAAGAATATTGTGGGTGACCATATCAAAACCTTTGCTAAAGCTGGCAAGGGGGCTTTGGGAGGACCAGAAACAACTTATTTGACTACTCATTATTTGCTTAATGTATATGCAAATATGCGAATGAACGTTACCAGTCCTCCAAAAGCTAAAGAATGGATTTACTGGTCCCCGTGTCAAAAAGTTCAGGAATCCCTGTGCTAAAGCAATGACAGCAGGCAAAATCCTTAGAATGGTCCACCTAAATTTGTTTTGGCTGTTATCAGAAACAATGCAGAGATAGAGAATTGCTGTGGAGTTGTATATGACAGAGCATTAGACCAGTCTCAACCTATTTTCCATTGTGGGCTCTAGATACAATTCTCTCTGTGTTATGTAGGATGCAGCCACACAATACAAATACACACTACTTGTATGGCCCTGAGGATGTCACATGACATGGGCCACATCTGTGCGCAGATGGTTCTCAACCTGAGGGTGGCCCTATGTGTGTCAGACATCACAGGGCACAAAAACATGGGGAGCGGGGGGGGGGGGGGGGCACGTTCCCCTTTTCACCACCCTAAAGGCCAGTGGGATGAGGAAGGGGAGGGCTGAGCTGCGAGGGGGGGGGCAGTACGAGGTCAGGGACACAGTTTGGGCTCGGGTGTTCGGCAGATTCCCGGGCCCCTCAATCCCCTCCGAAACCCTTACGGCTGCCAAAAGCAGCGGGGACCAAGCTGCACACACAGAACAGCCGCGGGCGAGGCTGCCGACGAGCCCAGCGCCGGAGGTTTCTGTTCCTGCCCTGAGGAGAGCTCCCCTCTCCCCGCCCCCCGCAGCAGCAGCCCCCCTCGCGCCGCGGGGGCGGGACACGGACACGCTCTCGCCTAGCGATGCCCTAGCAGCGGCCCCGGCCCGGCCCGGCTCCCCATAGCTCCTGACACCCCCCCCACCCCCACAGACACATCCCGCAGCGACCTGAGGCTCCCGCCCCGCGCCGCCCCCACGGCCTAAAGGCGGGGCAGGCCAAGGCCCCCCGAGCAAAAGGCGGCGGCGCGCGGGCAGGGGCGGGGGTGGGTCGGCGCGGAGGGATCCAGTCACCCAAGGACGGAGCCGTTGGTGGCGCGGGGGGGGGGGGGGCGCTTACCTCAGCGGCGGAGGGGAAGCTGCGGTGCGAGGCCTCGCAGCAACAGACGCCGCCGCCGCGGGGCCTGGCAACTGCCGCCACGTGACCCGAGCGGCAGGGGACGGGCTCGCGTCGGCAGCGAGTGGGCGGGGCTAGTGCCGGGCAGGGGACGGGCTCGCGTCGGCAGCGAGTGGGCGGGGCTAGTGCCGGGCAGGGGACGGGCTCGCGTCGGCAGCGAGTGGGCGGGGCTAGTGCCGGGCAGGGGCGGGCCCCTCCCTTGTTGAGCGGGGGGCGTGTCCAGGGTGCCGCGGGAGAGTCCTGAGGCGCGTGCGCTCTCTAGTCCCTGCGGCCCCCGGCAAACCCGTCGCTCCCTGCCCCTCAGGCTGGAGCGCGCTCCACTGGGAAAGGGGCTGGACCAGTAGCCCCCCCCCCCCCACCTGCTAGTGCAGGGGTCTCCAACCTCCTTACACCCAAGATCACTTTCTAATGTCAGAACAAGCCAAGATCTACTGCCCCGCCCCTTCCCCCTAGACCTCACCCCTTCCTTGAAACCCCGCCCTCTCTATTCTCCTCCTCCCATCACTTGCCATCCCCAGCCCTTATACCTCTACATTGCCACCTTTTTTTTTATTTATCTGTAGGAAGGGGTTTGTCCAACATTTGGCCTGTCTAGACTAGACCAAATGTCAGAAAAACCCCTTCTTTCAGAAGCCCCCTTATTCCTCAGGAATACAGGGGTGACCGAAAGAGCGTGTTTGCTCTCCCACTAAAAAAAGCGGAAGAACAAATGCGACCCTGGATGTGGAAGAGTTTTTCTGGGATATCTCTGGAATTCTGGAAAAACTCCTGGGCTGCGTCTACACTGGCATGATTTAGCGCAAATACTTTTAACGGAAAAGTTTTTCGGACAGGCTTCATTTTTAAATAAAATACTGTGTCAAACACAAAAAGTTTCTGCATTGTCTTTATGAGAAGGGCAGGGAACCTGTTTTGAGTCAGGGGTCACTGACCCTCAGAAAAACCAGCTGGGGGCCACACAAGTGAGATGCAAAAAAAAAAACTCATCCAAAAACTCCCCAAGCCTCACTAATGTGGCCCCAACTGTGCTGGTGGGAGCAGGGGACGTGGTACTGGGGAAGGGTGCTAGTGGGTGCTGAGGCAGGGGACAGGGTGCCAGTGGGGCAGGGGGCAGGGTGCTGGGGGGGGGAGCAGGGGACAGGGTTCTGCAGCAGGGGACAGGGTGCCGGGGGGGGGTAGGGGACAGAGTGTTGCTGGGGACGGGACAGAGTCCCCGACACCTGCCGCCTCCTGGGACTCCTCCCTCCTCCCCTCCGTCCCGCAGAGGAGGGAAGCCCTGGGCGCGCACCTCCTCCCGGGCTGACTCCCCCCTCCCGCAGACGATGGAAGCCCCAGCGCATGCCTCCTCCAGGGCCAACTCCCCCCTCCCGCAGGGGAGGGAAGCCCTGGCGCGTGCCTCCTTTGGGGACTCCCCCCCACCAACTGCAAGTTCCCAGCACGCCACAGACCTGGGGGAGGGGAACAGCCAGTGCACTTCCGGAACCCCCGGAAGTGACGTGCAGCTGTAGGACTTCTGTCCACCCCGCAGGAAGCCAGCACTAACTCCATTGTTGCTGGAGGACGGTAGTGGGGCTTCTTGGAGGTGGGGGGAAAGAGGGAGCCCGAACACCTCACAATCAACTAGTCGAGCCCTCACAATCGACCAGTCAATCACGATCGATGGGCTGGTGAAACTGATCCCAGCAGCCTCTCATCTGATCAGGGCTGTCCTCTTCGGGACCCTATTCATTCAACTTGGTGCCCCTAGGCCTGATAGTGGGACAGAGGGGGGAGGTGAGATATTTTTAGAGAGGTGATTTTATTATCTTTAGCCACACTCCAATGCAATATTTTTAAAAGAAGGTCCTGCAGACTACTAACTCAGTAAAGTCAAGGAGTGGAATAGTGGTACCCAAATATATAGAATCTGAGCTTTTCTGGACAAAAGCCACTTCATCAATTAATATACCTGGGGTTGGCAAAAAGCCTGTTAAATGGCTTAATTTACACTTGAATGGCTCTTCCACAGGTTCAGTGTTCTGCTAATAGCTCTGGCACTTTAAGCTAACCAGATCCTCTCCCCAGGAAGCAGAGCCACAGATAGGAAGAAGAAAAAGGGTGAACATTTAACACCCAGTAGTGCCCCAAATTTCAGTTGCTCTATGCCACTGAGTATTCTGCATATGGATAAGGATGCTCCTGCATCTAATTGTCACGATTTAGGCTCCTGCTCTACTACAAGTGCTGGATCTATGGGTGGGAGGTTGCTGTACCACCCCCTGCCTTGAAGTAATTTCCATGATATCAAGGATTTACAGTTTAGTTCAGTGGCTCTCAGCTGGGGTTGCCAGGTGTCCAGTTTTGAAACAAACAGTCTAGTATTTGAGCTTTATGTTCGGGAAACAAATTGAGAAAATATAAACGAGAAAATATAAATGTCTGGTATTTTCTAAATAAGATGTACTGTAGATTGTGATGTAATGTCAAGTGTGTCCAGTATTTTTGTTGAAACCATCTGGCAACCCTACTCTCAGCACCCCTACAATACAAAGTGTTCCTGTATCCCTGCTAATGAGGTGGGTTACACATAAGGCCCTTAAGTTTTGGTTTCTGCCCATTTCCCACCCCCTAATTCCCAGGTTTTTTAAAAAATAAATAATCAGATTTCAACCTGAATTTTGCAAGTGCAGGAACTCTACATCCAGCTCAGCCTCACACATAGGCCTTGCCCAATAGCACAGCATTGGAGGAGGGTCTATGCAAGTTAGTTGCTGCTGGGCATAGGGTTGCCAGATGGTTTAACAGAAAATATGGAACACGCCATCTCCCCCAAAAAAACACCGGGGAAAAATTCTGTCAAGGAAAAAAAGGGGGGGAGTCCAAAGTTGTTAAGCAAGAATTCCAGCAAATCCCTTAACCCACATGGAAGGAGGGTTACAGGGACATTGGAATAGCACACCCACTATTTCTGGAAATAGCGGGAGCGTTTAAAGACATGGTGTTGCTATTTCGGGATACTTCTGGTATCCCAAAATAGTACCACAGTCTAGATGTACCCTTAGTAACAAGACCACCCACCCCTCCAATGATATGGTGGCCTGAGAACAAGATGTGCACTACTTGGCTGTGTCTAGACTGGCCAGTTTTTATGGAAAATCAGCCGCTTTTCTGGAAAAACTTGCCAGCTGTCTACACTGGCCGCTTGAATTTGCACAAGAGCACTGACTTCCTACTGTAAGAAATCAGTGCTTCTTGCGGAAATACTATTCTGCTCCTGTTCAGGCAAAAAAACCTTTTGCGCAAAAGGGCCAGTGTAGACAGCTCAGATTTGTTTTCCGCATAAAAGTCCCGATCGTGAAAATGGCGATCGTGGCTTTTTTGCGCAAAAGCACGTCTAGATTGGCACAGACGCTTTTCCACAAAAAGTGCTTTTGCAGAAAAGCTCCCGTGCCAATCTAGACGCTCTTTTCCAAAAATGCTTTTAACGGAAAACTTTTCCGTTAAGAGCATTTCCGGAAAATCATGCCAGTCTAGATGTAGCCCTTGGGTATAAAATCTGTTTAAACTGTTGATATGTAGGTCTTCAACCTCATATCATTTTAACACTCACTCAGTTGTAATGTTCTCCACTAAGGCAGCATCATGTCTTATTACTCAATTACCAGTTCCTGTATTCTGTCTCTATAAAATTATTTCTAAGGGTTTGTCTAAAATACACTATGAGAAGTTCTACTTTCCTGACTTAAGAATCCTCTCTGGGCAAATACACACTGTCCTTTGTAGAAATTAGTGCCTGCTATAAATTTAGGGCAGCTTGAAGTTTGTTTTGTCAAATTCTAAGACTGTTTCTACAATGGCAAGTTATTCCGGAAAATCGGCCGCTTTTCCAGAAAAACTTGCCAGCTGTCTACACTGGCCACTTGAATTTCCAGAAAAGCACTGATGATCTAATGTAAAATCATCAGTGCTTTTCCGGAAAAAACTATGCTGCTCCTGTTCGGGCAAAAGTCTTTTTCCGGAAAACTGTTCTGGAAAAGGACAAGTGTAGACAGCACAGTAGTGTTTTCTGCAAAAAAGCCCCGATCGCGAAAATGACGATCGGGGCTTTTTTGTGGAAAAGTGCATCTAGATTGGCCATGGACGCTTTTCCGGAAAAAGTGCTTTTCCGGAAAAGCGTCCTGCCAATCTAGACGCGCATAAAACCATCAACTATGCATTAATGCATATAGTTTTGGTAAACCTTTTCCGTTAAAAGCATTACCGGAAAATCATACCAGTGTAGACGTAGCCTAAATGTTTTTTAAACAAACATTTGAGGTAATCTCACCAATTATGGTGTATATTCTTTCTCAAATAATAGGGCAATTCAGTATACCACTTTGGTGATGTTGTAAATGGTAGAAAAGTGTCCTTGGTAGTAAAAACACATTCCTCTTAATATGCTTGTGTTTATAGTTATTACCTTTCACAGATAGGTTTCTACATACACATATACAGATATTACTAGCCCCAAAAAGCTAGTACAATGTTTTGATTCTTATAGTTGGCACAGGTAGCACAACTGTGGTTAAGGTTGTCTAACACTTCTAATTAAAAGACCCAGTTTTCAGTTGCTTATAACTTGTGAAAAAAATTAACTGTTTGAGATGAAGATTTCCATGTCAGGTAGATGGATGGAGAGACACACAAACTGCCTCAAATATACAGTAGATAGTAACTCCTATCCCTGTAACTTAGTTTTGTTTATATTTTACTAGCTTTTAAAAACTCATCAGGAATAGGGTCAGCATAGCACAAACCATAAGGCTAGCAAAAGGGAAAAACATTTACAGAAAATGAGAAGATACTGGAATGTTTATAAATATTAGAGGCTTGAAAGAAATTATGAAATTGATTAAAAACGTTGGAAAACAGGCATTAAAGTAACTGATTTCCTCAAATCTAACTACTTAGGCAATGTATACACTACAGACCTTACAGCAGCACAGCAATACCATTGCAGCTGTGCTGCTGTAAGGTCTCCTGTGTAAACCACTTTGTGCGGATGGGAGAGAGAGTTTTTCCACCGGCATAATAAAACTACATATGAGTGAGTGGCAGTAGCTATTTTGGCAGGCATGAATCTCCCATAGACATAGTGTTGTCCACTCCCATGTTTTTATTGGTAAATTTTTGTCAGTCAGAGGTTTTTTCCACACCCCCGATTAGCAAAAATTTTATCAACAAAAGTGCTAGTGTAGACAAAGCCTGAGCCTACCAAAGAGAAGGTTTAGGTGAAATTGATTACAGCCTGTAAGTGCCCTATATGGAGAACAAAGATTTGATAAGTTTCAGAGGGGTATCCATGTTAGTTAAACAATGAAAAGGTCTATGGTACATTAAAACTGACAAATTTATCTGGGTATAAGCTTTCATGGGCTAGAACCCACTTAATCAGATCTAGCAGACAAAGGTATAACAGGATCAAATGGATGGAGGTTGAAACCAGACAAATTCAGAGTATAAATAAGGTACAATTTTTAACAATGCTGGTACAGGCAGCCACCCGTGTCCTCCGGGGCGAGAAAAGCTTCTCCCGGTCTCCCTGGTCTGCTGGGGGGGTCCAGCAAAGCCGCTGGACCCCCCCAGCAGACCAGGGACACTCGAGCAAAGCCCGCCGCCTGGGCGGCTTTGCTTGTTTGCCCGGGAGCAAAGCCGCCCGGGCGGCGGCTTTGCTCCCGGGCAAACGAGGAAAGTCACCCAGGCGGCGGCTTTGCTCGGGTATCCCTGGTCTGCTGGGGTGGGGGGTCCAGCGGCTTTGCTGGACCCCCCTAGCAGACCAGGGGGACAGGAGCAAAGCCGCGGAGCACGCCCACAGCGGGACAGCCCGGGCGCGCTTGAGCTGTCCCCCTGCGGGCGTGCTCCGCGGCTTTGTTCTCTGTCTCCCTGGTCTGCAGGGAGACGGGGAGCAAAGCCTTGGAGCACGCCCGCAGCGGGACAGCCCAAGCGCGCCCGGGCTGTCCCGCTGCAGGCGTGCTCCGCGGCTTTGCTCCCTGTCTCTCTGGTCTGCTGGGGGGGGGGGGGCAGCTAGTGCCCCCCCCCCCAGCAGACCAGGCTTTTCTTGCCTACCCCTGGGGTAGAGCAGCTGGGGGCTGCCGGGTTGGTCCCGCAGCGCTGCTCCGGACCAACCGGGCAGCACACCAGCTGCTCTGCCCCAGGCGTCCTGATTCAGCCGCTGCTGGTCAGTTTCAGCAGCGGCTGAATCAGGACGCCTGGGGCAGAGCAGCTGGGGTGCTGCCGGGTTGCTCCAGTAGCGCGGAGGAGCCGTGCTACTGGAGCAACCCAGCAGCATCCCAGCTGCTCTGCTCCAGGCGTCCCCAAGTCAGCCGCTACTGAAACTGACCAGCGGCTGACTACAGGAAGCCCGAGGCAGAGTTGCTCTGCCACAGGCTTCCTGGAATCAGCCGCTGATCAGTTTCAGCAGCAGCTGACTTGGGGACGCCTGGGTTTCTTAAGTTGAATCTGTATGTAAGTCAGAACTGGCATCCAGATTCAGCCGCGGTTGAAACTGATCAGTTTCAGCAGCGGCTGACGCCAGTTCCGACTTACATACAGATTCAACTTAAGAACAAACCTACAGTCCCTATCTTGTACGTAACCCGGGGACTGCCTGTAGTTAGTAATTAGAACAATTTGTCAAAAGTTGTGGTGTATTCTCCATCTCTGGCAGTTTTTAAAGTCAAGATTGGACATTTTGGAAGATAAACCCTAGTTCAGACAGATATTAATTCAGGAAAACCCTATGGCCTGTGTTCGGCAGGAAGTCAAGCTAGGTGGTTACAATGGTCCCTTCTGGTCTAATTTACAAATCTATGAAAATTGCTTTTCTTAATGCTTAGTTGAAGGATACTGTATAAAATTAAGTCCCACATACATAACACTAAAGTGGAAAATAGAAAAAAGTCACAACAGTGTTGCACAATTTTTCTTTTTTGGGGGGTGGTGTCAAAGTTTAATTTCCATATACATTTTCTGAAGATCCCTACACCTTGCTTCTTGATTATTTTTCATGGGAGACACTTTTTTGGCTGCTTTTGATTCCACCATATAGAATACTACACGAGAGATGTCAGGTTACCGTGGGTTCCTCACTTCCAGAATAAGATCACATGCACAATTCCCACAGCATACTGGAAGGAATAAGCCACTGTAATTAACCCTTCTCAAATAGGTCACAAACCAGTTGCACAGAGCACTTCAGCTGCCTACCTGGCCAGCAAGAAGCCTCACGAGCAAAACACCTCAGACGCACCAGCTCTTCCTGTGCCCCAATCAGTCCCAGGCCTGCACACAGGTGAAGGGTTATAGAACCCAATCTCACCTACCCCAAACGGTCTTCTTCCGGTCCCAAGAAACCAGCCACAGTTCCCAGATCAATTTACACTCTGGATCTTACCCACAAGATCATGCTGAGCCAATCCTTTAGAATCTAAAATCTAAAGGTTTATTACTAAAAGAAAGAAAAGCATGAGAGTAAGGTTGTTAAAGGATAATACATTACATGCATTACATGCATTGAATCATCCAGTTCTTGATAGAGGCTCATAACAGAGATGTTATAACTGTTGGCTTAGTGTACATCCTATGTCAGGATGGGTCTACAGTTCTTTCCGGCTCGTTGTTCCCTGCAAGGCTGCATCTTGGATTCGGAGCAAAATTGAAGACCAAGATGGAGAGTGCCATATGGCACTTATGTCTCTCTCCTGGCATCTTGGCCAGAGAAGGTCACATGGTCCAACAACCTATCCTTGTGTCCCAAGTCAGCAACAATTATTCTGGCTGTCTTGCAGATATCCAGGCATTCCTTCAGGTGTGTCTCTGGCACTTAGAGATCTATTGTCCCGGGAGCCTTGCTAATTAGCATAGCCATTGGCTGAGCATTCCTTGCCCAATGTTCAGCCACAGACAGAGAATTCTCCAGCATCCCTATGGAGTACATGTGTATAACACCACATACAGATATTATACAATTACATGAAGAGCATATACAGAATCAGTAGAACAGAAGCTTTTATATGACACCTCACATGGCCCCTTTGAACGGACTTTTGGGGCAAACACCCTCCCATGGGTGCAGCAGTGATCTGGCTGCTCCCCTTAAAATCCAGTAACATGACATCCAGGGAAGCATGTGGTCAGAATTCACACACACAGTTCACCTCCCATGCACCTCCTTGCTCCTTTCCTCTACCATCACACCCTAAACTCTTTCCCACCATACAAATCACATGGCAACAACAGGAACTGGTACATTCAACAGAAGGCCAGCAATCAGAATAGCTTAATATCTGCATATGTGAACCATTCACTCTGTTCAGCCATTCTCAGTGATTATTCCCTCTTAATATCTCTCTTCCTCTGTGGAAGAACATTTAGGAACACATATTTAGAAGCGACAGACACATTGGAGCCTATGTTCCCTTGATTTTTGGAAAATGAAATGGAGTTTTACATTTTTAAGAGAGTTTTTTTCCCAATTCCATTGTAAATAGTAAAAGGAAGCTAGTCAGATATTCCTGCAGTAAATACAGCTTAACCTGTGCACACAGTTCTGCAGCTGAATATAAAGACAACAGGCTCTCAAAGGTTGCGTCTAGACTGGCAAATTTTTCTGCAAAAGCAGCCACTTTTGTGGAAAAACTTGCCAACTGTCTATACTGGCTGTTTGAATTTGCTCAAGAACACTGATGATCTAATGTAAGATTGTCAGTGTTCCTGCGCAAATACTATGCTGCTCCCACTCAGGAAAAAGCCCTCTTGCGCAAATGCTTTTCTGCAAGAGGGCCAATGTAGACAGCTAAAAACTGTTTTGCGCAAAAAAACCCTGATGGCGAAAATGGCGATCGGGGCTTTCTTGCGCAAAACCGCGTCCAGATTGGCACGGACACTTTTCCGCAAAAAGTGCTTTTGTGCAAAAGCATCCATGCCAATCTAGATGCTCTTTTCCGCAAATGCTTTTAACGGAAAAACGTTTCCGTTAAAAGCATTTGTGGAAAATCATGCCAGTCTAGACGTAGCCAGGGTGCGCATTGAGATACTCCATCTCCCCTCCTCCTCCCAGAAACTGCAATTGCGGCCAATCAGAGTGGCAGAGGAAAAGCCTCCAAGCAGCACATTGCTGAACTGCCATTTCCCCAGCCAGGAAGAAGGGGAGTGGCAGTGCACAGAGCCACTTCATCCCCCAACCAGGCAGAGCCTTGGCTTGCTTGACACTGGTCTGCGAGGCTTGGGGCTCCCTCCCCAACAGTGCTCCAGCCCCACAGGGTACACTGCGGAGGGGAGTGGGACACATGGCTGGAGCTCCAGCACTGGCTCCCTGATGCTGGGGAAAACCCCGACCCTTGGGGGCCAGATTCAGTCAAGCCAGGGACTGGATCTGGCCCCTGAGCTGTAGGTTCCCCACCTCTGTATAGTATCAGTATAAAAAACCTTAAAAGCATATGGACTAGTCCACTGGCAGGGGGCTATCTGCTTTCTTCCCACCCACCATAGCACTTGAGTCTACCAGGGAATCCTACTGCCAGCAGGAAGCAGCAACAGGTGAGAAGGGGAGCCTAGAGATAGCCTAGAGATCTCTTCTTAAGAGGAGGAATGGAGGGAAAGGGGAGCCTAGGAATGCCTCCCCCCCCCAACCACTCACATCATACACTCTTTACCTTCCCTACAGATGGCCTCTTGCTACCACTAGGAGAGGAGAAGGGGGAACTGGTAGGGAGGTGGTCGCTGGTGATGTTTCTGAGGCTTTCAGCTGCCAAGCTCTGTGCTGCTTTGGGCCTCAGGGAAGTGCTCTCTGAATCATCAGCTTTGCTCTTCTTCTTTTCCACTTCTTGCTGTGGTCCAAAAGAGGGGAAGCACTGGAGCAGCTGAGGCCCAACTACACTTCCAGGTTCTGGAGTGGAGAACTGCATTAGCGTCCACAAAGGGGCAGCCAGCCTGACAAAGCTGAAGAGATCAGGGAGCCCGTTGCTGGGAGTGTGCCGCCAACACCGCCCATTATTCTCCATTATTCTCCCATGCTCCTCTCTCAAACACATACACCTTGGAGAAGTCCAGAGTGTCAGGCAAGAACTCAAATACTGGCCCCCATGGCCTGTTCTGAATATTGTGTGCTGTATCTCACTGCAAGCATTCCAGCAATGTTTCCCTTCTGCACTTCCCCATCTCTGAGCAAAACACATAGAAGACTACAAACTTTCAAAACAGTTTCTAGTAGGGGAGCTGTCTTATAAGAACTTGATCAAATGAGCTGATATTTGCATCACATACCCTGCCTGGGCCTTTAACTGGCATACTAATATTCAAGCAACTCCAAACTTATAGAGAGATGTTACACAGGTTTGAAGGTTCAGCTTTAAACAGTAAGGCTGTGTTTACACTGGCGTGATCTTGCACAAAAACAGCCGCTTTTGCGCCAAAACTTGCTGCCTGTCTACACTGGCCACAAGTTCTTGTGCAAGAACACTGATGTTCTAATGTATGAAATCAGTGCTTCTTGCGCAAGAACTCTGATGCTCTCGCTCAGGAATAAGCCCTCTTGCGCAACTGTTCTTGCGTGTAGACAGGCAACATGAATTTCTTGTGCAAGAAAGCCCTATGCCTGAAATGGCCATCAGAGCTTTCTTGCACAAGAGAGCCTCTACACTGGCATGGATGCTCTTGCACAAAAGCACATCTCTTGCGCAAAGGCACATGCCAGTGTAGACGCTCTCTTCTCAAAGAGTTTTTGCACAAGAATTCTTGCCCTCATGCCAAGACCAAATACTGTCTAGACCATCCCTGATAGACATTTATCTAACCTACTCTTAAATATCTCCAGAGATGGGGATTCCACAACCTCCTTGGGCAATTTATTCCAGTGTTTAAATACCCTGACAGTTAGGAACTTTTTCCTAATGTCCAACCTAAACCTCCCTTGCTGCAGTTTAAGCCCATTGCTTCTTGTTCTATCCTCAGATGCCAAGATGAACAAGTTTTTTCCCTCCTCCTTATGACACCCTTTTAGATACCTGAAAACGGCTGTCATGTCCACCCTCAGACTTCTCTTTTCTAAATTAAACAAACCCAATTCTTTCAGCCTTCCTTCATAGGTCAAGTTCTCTAGACCTTTAATCATTCTTGTTGCTCTTCTCTGGACCCTCTCTAATTTCTCCACATCTTTCTTGAAACGCGGTGCCCAGAACTGGACACAATACTCCAACTGAGGCCTAACCAGTGCAGAGTAGAGCGGAAGAATGATTTCTTGTGTCTTGCTCGCAACATACCTGTTAATGCATTCCAGAATCATGTTTGCTTCTATTCTCCAACCTTGTTGTCACCAGGTTTCTAAAAGGTTTTTTTTCTTCAGATTGTATCCAAACATGCAAAATCCCATCCCTCCTTTTTCTATAATCTGCTCACATTTATTTAAAATGTTAACTCAGAATAATATATTGTGTGTGTAAAGCTTCTAAATTCTTGTAACTTTGGGTGTGTCTAGACTACAGGGTTTTATCGACAAAAGTGGACTTTTGTCGACAAAACTATACCTGTGTCCACACTGCCGTTGAGTTCTGTCGACATAACGTCGACATAACTCAGCAGTTTTGTCAACGGATGTAAACCTCATTCCATGAGGAATAACTCCTTTGTTGACAGAATTCTGTCAACAAAAGGTAAGTGTGGACGCATGGGAGAAATTATGTTGACAGAAAAGGCCTCCAGGAAGAACCCCAGGTGGACACTCCTGCCACTGCTTCCAACTCTATTGTTCCTGCCCACAGCCATCTTTAAAAGGCACAGGCACCCAGGATCAGCACTCTGGCAGCAAGCCAGCTCCAGAGCAGATCCAGACTGCGCAGCTCTTGTGTGGTGTGCCAAGCAGGAGCCATGTCCCTCAGAGAAGCCCCCCAATATCCTCCTGGCCCCGCTAGGGACACATCCCCCCAGGAAGCCACCTTCCTGGTCAAAGCCAGAGATAAAAGCCCTCCTGGGCCTCTGGGCTGAGAAGAGTCCCTCCAGGCCATGCAGTCCAGCAGGAGAAGGAATGCAGACACATATGCCAGAATGGCAGAAGGCCTGGCCAAACAAGGTCACCACCCTCGCACACTTGAGCAGGTCAAGGCAAGGGTGAAGGAGCTGCGGCAGGGGCATGTGAGAGCCCGTGAGCACAGCTCCCACTCCGGGGAGGCACTGCATGCCTGCATGTACTATGAGGAGCTGGACAGGATCCTGGGGCCAGGGGAACCCCTGCCTCCTGAGAGGCTCGTGGAGTCCGGGCGGGAGACTCCCATGCTACAGCAGCTGCAACACTTGCTGGGGGACCAGGAGCTCCAGGAGGAGGAAGAAGAAGAGGAGGAGGACGGCACCCAGAGCACCCAGGAGCCAGGCACCCAGACGCAGGAGGCCTTCTAGACCACCTCAGACACCGGTGAGGGAACATCAGGTGAGTGCTATGAGGGTCCAACACACACAGGGCAGGGCAGGCGGGAGCAGGGGACGGTGCAGTGCTGTGACATGTCATGCTGAGCACGGCCCGGGGAGAAGGGGAAGCACACACATGGCTGCCCTCAGGGAGGGCCGTGTTACACCCCTGCACCCATATGGTTGCTAGGCACCGCCTGTTCCTGCAGGCAGGGATGCCACATGCAGGGATGGGCTGGAGACGCTGGGATTGCCTCACAGCCACAGGCCTCTCAGCACTCTGCAGGAGCCCCAATTGTGGCCCGACACTTGTCCATGAAAATAAACTGCTGTGGTGTCTGAGGAAGCAGGGCAACCAAAGCAAAAACTGCAGCAGCTTTGCTTTCCCTCTGGGAGATAGGCAAGCCAGAAGCAGAAGCAGAGCAACCACTGTCCAGGAGTATGCCTTTAAGCACGCGTCTCTGCAGAGAGCATGCAGCAGTGCCTGGGCTTTAAGGCTGCCCCTGTGACCTTCCAGAAGCACTTCCGGGTGCCTTCTTTTGTCGACAGAGCATCCGATGCTCTTTATCGACAAAGCTGGTCACTTTGTCCACAAAGTGATGTAGTCTGGATGCTCTTTGTCGACAGAAGTTTTGTCACCAGAATCTGTCGACAAAACTTCTGTCGACGGAAGCCTGTCATCTAGATGTACACTATATGTGGATCTAGACATGGTGGGTTAAAGACTCTTGTTGGAAAAAAAAGTGAATTTAAGATCGCCTGTATCACTGAAGAAGCTAGGATATATCAGTATGTCTGGGGGCATTTTCAGCTACAAGTACAATATTGTCTTCGTGTATAGTTCCCTCCTTTGCTTTCTATGTAACAGTGAGGGTTGCCAGTTTGCTCCACCTACATGTCCAGTCACAATACTTCTGGGAATTCAGTTGTTTCAATCAATGGGCCCTTTGTGGGAACTCAGTTGCAATGTAAAGATCACTGCCTTGGATACTTTTGATTTCAGTTGGAACAAATATCATCCACTTACTGTTAAAAGCTGATGACAAATGTACTGTATGAGAACACTGAGGGAATTAGAAATTTAGTCATCATGAAGAAGAATAAAAAGCTCAGATGCATTTTTTCCCATTTACAGAACATGTTTCAATCCCATTCCCCACCCCCAGAGCTGCCAAACTATACAACTATACAATTGTTTGTTGTACTTGCGGGTGACTGAAGAAGTGACAAATCCAGAGTAATAAATAGTTACTACTAAATAATGTTCATAGTCTTGTCCCTTTGCGGAGCTGTAGCTTATTATTGTGGCCGTGCAGATCAGCTTCCCATTCGGAGCAAAAGTTTGTGATGCAGCAGAGTCAGGTACTTTTAGTCTCATTTGTTCATTTATAATTTCATTTGTTCATTGTATGTATGCAAGTCCTCTTAGCCAGGACAGAGGTAGTAACAGACTAACACAGCCAACTCATTCTTGAAGAAACCACAGGTCAAGCAGTTCTGCCTTGTTTCTATAGCCAGGATTTTATGGAAACCTCACTACCTAAGACTTGTTTCAACTCCAGCCTCCGAGAAACCCTTAATCCAGAGTTCTCCTGGACTGTAGGTTCTACAGTGGTGCTCTACAATACAAGGGAAGCTCAGAAACAGTCTTTTTGGCCCAGAACCCCACTGTGTTCTACACAACTCTGGATAGGATTCTTGCATGGCATCTTCAATTCTTTCTATGAAGAATTTTAACCTGGGTATTTATATATCTCCCTCTCTCTCTCTCCTGATGTGCAAGTCATTATAATCTTTTGGCATATCAACTCCGAAAAAAGATAAGTTTTAGGGACACTGGTAAGTGAGAAGAATATCTGATGGCAGAAATGAAATATTTCCAGCTGGGACAATTGCAAGTGAGGTGTAAATACCATAAATTACATAAATTAAGAAGACTGTTGATGATTTTGTGAATTTAGAGTTCTTTACAATACGAAAAATGAATAAAAACACCAGTTTGATACTTTTTGGGCCACGGCAATGAAAAACAAACTAATCTAAGGGACAAGAGAATTAGTACATTTTGTGAAATTACTGCCGTTACCACAATGGATCTACTAGCCATTGAACTAATTCAGCCTTCAGATGCAAACAGCAAGAGAGAGCTCCAGCTGAAGAATCTCCTCTAGCTGGAAATAGATACAGTTATAGTCCTTTACTTTATGTCCTTGTTGCAGATCTTTAACTGCCCGAAGAGGAGTCCATTACACACTAAAAACTTTAAACAAACTATATCATTTGATGAGCACAAAGAGACATTCCAGCATGGTATGTAGGTATATTATTATTTTTCATTTGTATTGCCACAGGATCTAGGAGCTCTACTCATGGACCAGTCCTCATTGTGATAGGAACTGGATATAGCATTCTAGCATGCACAAACTCAACCAGACTGGATTCACTGGCAGTGGGCTATCAAAAGACCTGTTAGGCATTATAGAAATTCATCTTGTATTAGATTTCAAGATAGGCACTTTCAGATAGATCAAGCATTGAAGTTGATGCTTAGGATATAAAGGTAATCCCTGTTCATTTTTTTCAATGGGATGAAGTAGAGGAATTTTTTTTTATATTTAAACAAAAGATCACTGTGAATTGCTGTTGAGTTTTCATTATTCCACCAATGCATTAGGGCAGTGGTCTCCAACCTTTTTACACCCAAGATCACTTTTTAAATGACAGACCAAGCCAAGATCTACCGCCTTGCCCCTTCCTTGAAGCCCCGCCTTCTCTATTCTCCCCCTCTCCATCACTTGCTATCCCCAATCCTTATACTGCTGCTTTTTTTTAACTCTTCTGTAGGAAGAGGTTTTTCTAACATTTGGCCTGTCTAGACCGGACCAAATGTCAGAAAAAAAACCCTTCTTTTGGAAGCCACCTTATTCCTTGTAGAAAGAGGAATATAGGGGTGACCAAAAGAGCCTATTTGCTCTTCCACTAAAAAAGCGGAAGAACAAACGCAACCCTGGATGCAGAAGAGTTTTTCTGGGATATCTCCAGAATCCTTAAAAACTCCTGCAGTCTAGCTGGACCCTTGCTGTGTTGAGACAGGATGTGTAGGCTCTGGGGTGGGAATGAGGGATTTGGGTGTGGGAAGGGGTGAGAGGTGCAAGCTCTGGGAGGAAATCTGGATGCAGGAGGAGGTTGAGAAGGGGACACTGGCTTGGGGAGGGGGCTCCAGGCTGGGCAGTGTTGGGATACTAAGCAAGGGTATCATGGGGTATATATAACAGCTGGAGCTAGACGCAGACTCCCTGGGCTGAGCGCAGGGCAGCTGGGCTGAAGGGAAGATAAGTGGCTGCCCGGCCAGCAGGCCATGGCACTCAGCCAGGGTGCACCAAACTCCACGTGGGCAGGCGCAGAGGAGAAGCCGCCGATCAGCTGGAGCGCGGGGCAGCTTCTTTCAGCTGAAAGCCTCAGTCAGCTGGCTGGGGTATTTCAGCCCTCCCGACCTCCCAGCTCCCACCATTCCTCGCGGTTACTCACCTGTGTTGTTGCTCGGTGAGTAGCTGCTCCTCAAATGAGGAAATCTAATGTAAATGTACTGCACAGGCGCGCAGTTCAGAGAGGGCTCAAGAGCTACTCTTAGAGCCCCTGAGATCTACCGGTAGCTCACGATCTACTAGTTGGTGACCACAGCATTAGGGTTAGCTTAGTGCAGATTTATCTGTACAGGATGGGTACATCTAGACTACAGGCTTTTGTCAATAAAAACTGTCGACAAAGAGCTTCTAGACTACATCCAGTTCTGTCAACAAAGCAAGCCCCTTTGTTGACATGATAGTGTAGACGCAAAGGACAGTGTAGATGCAATAATGCCTTCTGTCGACAGAACTCTGTCGACAAATGGCGTTATTCCTCGTAGAATGAGGTTTACAGCCATTGACAAAACTGCTGAGTTCTGTCAACGTTATGTCAACAAAACTCAGCGGCAGTGTATATGCAAGTATAGTTTTGTCGACAAAAGTCCATTTTTGTCAACAAAACCCTGTAGTCTAGACACACCCGATGATTTCACTGCCCATTTTTCATTTTTTGTCACTTTCTCCCTGATTCTACTTCTGTATAATTTCTGTTCCCTTCTTCACCTCCCTTATCCTGTTCTTCTCATGCATATCAAGCATCTTCCTACTAACTTTCCCTCACTGACTATTCTCTCTGAATCCTTCTTCAAAGTGGTCCTGTTGCTGTCACTGTGCTGTCTTCTGATCTTTGCTTCTCCAACTGGTCAATTCCAATCCTTATGGAACTTTGTGGTTTCAACATTCCTCCCCTTGTGCTGCTGTTAAAACAAACATTCCTCTCCACGTTAGAGATGGTTGGAAAAGTCTGACTAAAACAAATTTTACAGAAAAAGAACATTTTCAAAGCCTTTATGAAACTGAGTCGAGAGACAGAATCAGGAATCTGAGGAAAAACATAAATGTAATTTTTCCTGATTTTTCTTACTATACCCAAAAAACTTCCACTGTCTGAAAAAATTATTTTATGTGTGCACTTGATACAATACCCACCAACCAGCACACTTCTAGGTGGCTGTGCATGATATCACAAGCTCTCCTCTAGCACTCCCTGCTTACAGCCATTCCTTCCTGACACCAACTAGAATTCCTAAATATTTAGTGATTTATATTCTCTCACACTGCCCTATGTGCTTTAGGTACTTTAATAAAGCCTTTCTAATATTACCCCATTTTCCTGATATTTGTACTAAATATCCAAAGACAACACATGCTACCGATGGAGGGTGGGGAAAAGAATGACACAAGGAAGGGTGGAGGCTTCAGCAGATGTTACTGAGCATGCTCAATCCAGGTAAACATGGTCAATAGAAGCCACATACTTAAATCTGGCTGGGGCAGTATGAGACCCCACTTGTCCCCCACATATTGCTTCAGTAAATAACAATGTAACTTTTGTTACCTTAAGATGTTTGAACTCCTTGTATCCATAAAAGATTATTGTTCCTTTCACCTTAGAGAGTGCACATAGTCCATCTTTGTGCCTATTTATTTGCAAAAGATTTTTATTTAAGCCATAATGCCCAGTTAGTACTCTAAATACAATCACTTCATTTTTCCTATTCAGACCCAGAAATATGTTCTCTTCAAGTCTAGAGTACTATTCAGAAAATTTTTTGTTAGTCCAAATTTGTTGCCATTTCCTATATACTATTCTGTCTGGGTATGTCTACACTGCCACCCTAGTTCGAACTAGGGTGGCTAATATAGTCATTCAAACTTGCAAATGAAGCCCAGGATTTAAATATCCCGTGCTTTATTTGCATGTTCCCGGGCGCCGCCATTTTTAAATGCCCCGTAGTTCGAACTACCTGCCCGTGGCTACACGCGGCAAGGGCTAGATAGTTCAAATTAAAGCTCCTAATTTGAACTACCATTACTCCTAATTGCAGGATATTTAAATCCTGTGCTTCATTTGCAAGTTCGAATGACTACATTAGCCACCCTAGTTCGAACTAGGGTGGCAGTGTAGACATACCCTTTCAGACTTTTGAATTTCTGTTTACACAAGAATATTTCCATGTCAGTTTTTCATTTCTTATTGTATTTTCAGCTGCTTTGTCTATCATTTCATTCTGTTCTCCTGATATATACTGGAATACAAGCTAGTGCTACATGCATTCCCCCAATGAAATATAACATTTCGTTGATTAAATCATTTCTGTATTCAGGGACACCGTTTTAAAAATCACTATGAGGTCTTAAGATTTAATCTGATAAAAAGACCATAGCTTCTGGGCATACATTCCAGATTTGACTTCCTTTACTCCTCACATATTGAAGAGTACTGGACGCCACCGAGGGCTGCCCTCAGCCTTTGATTTGGGGGTCTACACTAGACTTGCTAAATCAAATATTAGAAGATTGACTTCCAGAGGGTCAATCTTCTCAAAAGTGCAGACATACCTTTAAGGACTAATAAACCATCATTTGTGGTTGCAAGAAGCTTAAAATGACATCATTTCATTTTATGCTTTCTTGTTATCTGATTTACTGAAACTTGACATTTACCGAAACTCAGACATTTACCAGCAAATAGGAACTAGCTTAAAATTAGAAGGGGGGGGGGGGGGAGAGAGAGAGAGAGGTCTGAAGTTTTAAAGAAAATTTTTCCCTGACAGTTTAATTTAGTATTTTATTTTGCTAAAGGAGGAATGAATCACATACAATTGTACAGAACCATCCTGTAAGAAACACTGAGGGATATTTTTACCAGACTGGATGTTACCCAAAAAGTATCTATCATATTCATTCTGCAAAGCCTCAGACAGCAGAACAACAGGGTTCATCAAAAATACAGCTGCAGCCTCAAATAAACAACTTCACAAACTTGGACTATTCAGAAAAGACCAGATCTCCGAAGCATGCTGAGCATCCTCCACTTCAATGTAAGCAGAGAGTACTCAGCACTTCAGAAGAGGCATTCAGTACTGCACATGATTGGGCCTTACCACACTCTTGCTATACATAGTAATTATTTCTTAGCTAATCTGGATTTATTCAGTACACACACGTGTTCTCTGGCCTCATGGAGGCTGTTAGTTCTGTCTTAATAGCATTTCTTTCATTAGAGAAGTTGACAGGTTTATTATAGGAAAGTTTGCTGGGATTTCTTTCTTTATTACTTTATTAATTATTATTGTTATTATTGTTATTATTATTAACAGCAGCATTTTTTCTTTATGTACTGTTAAGGTTGCTTTCTCAAAGGTTGCTTAAAAATGAAAGAGAGCATTTTCATGAAAATTGTTAGCATTTGTTTTAAGAATTCAAAGCTCATTTTAAAGCATTTTCTCATTTTTTTTTCATTTAATAAAATTATCCAACACAGCAAAATGTTATTGAAATGGTTTTTGAAGTCTTTTATTTAACAAAACAAGGGGTTTTGGTAAACAGATCCATTTCAACAAAAATTTAAAAATTTTTTGAAGGCACAACATTTTATAATAGTTTTTAACAATGTTGACAACTTTTCTGGAAAAAAAACAACTATTTAAAAAAAGGCCATTTTATTCAAAACATTTCAAAGAAATACTGAACTAAGTTATCCATCATTACTCTATACACTGCATCTCAGATATCCATCATGTACACAGCAAGTTGTTCTTACTTTCTTTTAACCCTCCTTGTTTGTGTCCACTTCCATCTTCTCCCCAGGAATGTACTTATAGGAATGAAACTTAAGCTTGTGTTGCCATTAGAATTAACTGAACAATTTCTAATAACTTAGTTGATATATTTTGTCTTCCCCCCCTCCTGTGCATTCACTATTCACAGTTGTTTACAGGATATTTTATGTAAATATATTTCTTCTTATAGATTTCTTATGTGCTACTCTTGGAGAATTTTTTTAAGTGAATTTGATATTCACTCTGTGATCATCTCACGAATCTGTTAGTATTCTTTTGATCCCTGGCTGGGTAAGAAGCAGTGCCTGGGCAAATTAGAGGTACAGGTTGAATCTCTCTAGTGCGGGGCAACATCCATGGTCCAGCATGATGTTAGTTAGCCAGATGTCCATTTCTCATGAGTGTGGCCAAGTTTCCCACCAAGTCCCATAAAGTTTGTTTACAGCCACCAGTCCTGGCTCTCAGTGTTCTGTGTTGTTATTTAGCTCTAATTTACCCCTAAATGTCTTTTAAGACCGTAGTAGTAAGCAGTGGAAGTGTTGGTAATGCTGTTAGACAATATTAACCTCTCATGGTCTAACAAACTGTCTGGTTTGGCAAAAGTTAGGTCCTGAGGGTGTCAGATTAGAGAGTTTCAACCTGTATTTGATTCTCTCAGAAAAAGGGTAGAGAAGCACTATGACATGCAAATTACATGCACAAACACTCTTGCTTAGGTAGTAAGTAGGTCTAAAGAACTTCAGGACACTTTCATAAACTTTTCCTTTTTTCCTCATTTCATTACATGAGTCTCCCTCAGATATAAAAATAGCAAGGCTTCTTCCGGACTAAGCTCTAGAGAAAGACCGCAATACGTATTGCTTATTTAGCAGACTTTACATTTAATTTTTCCTTTTTCAAATGAACTACATCTGTGTGTATATGGTTCTATTTGTGAGGTTGCCAACCTTCGTCCACCTCATTTACGGTTCTCCAGACTTGTGTTTCTTGTGAAATGCTGTGCAGGATTTTTTTATTTTTAAAAATATACATCAGTCTTGGAGGCATAATCAAGTGCATTTTAGAAATGCCCAATGGGCTCATTTTCAAAGTGAGTCTCCATTCTTGGCATCTGTAATGAGGTGCATTCACAATTAATTAATGCTTTATTGTACACTTCCCTAGCGAGAACCATTGTTGTTAGGCAAAGACGTTATGGCCAGTGACCAGGACCTGAAACAGTACAAGAACATCAAGCTACAATGATAAGACACCAGACTAGTTCAACTACCAAATGAGCGTGAGAGTCATTCTTCCACAGATCCCTTTCTGTCAAGTGCTGGATCAAGTAAACACACAAGAAGAGTTATTGAACCACAGAGATGGGATGGGCAAGTGAAGTGGGACTTGGCCAGCATCCTGGGTTTCAGCTAGCAGAATTCCCGACATTAGTTCAACAGGATCCAGCAACCATCCAACTGGAGGGCCAGCTCTTCACAATGTAACATATTGGGTCTACAAATAGAGAAACCAGAACCACAAAAATGCTCTTTTGAGACATTGCCTCTCTTAGATGCAATTCAGGCTAAATTGTCCATCAACTCATGTGCTCTCATTCTTCCTGAAACTTTATTCTCCCTCCTCATTTCAATAAACAATGCCATGAGAAAAGAAGGAAGAAAAACACATCCAGTCTGATTCTCGTGGATCTGTAATGAGGAACCAAGGTTAGCAAGATAGAAGCATTGTGTATTGAACAGAGGGATTTATTGTAGCCCACCAAACCGTTTTCAGAAACAGCTTGTGAAAGGGAGCTGGCTCCCTCTTCTGGCCATTTGATGCCCTATACAGTCTTTTTTGCAAGTAAACTGATCCAAGAGCACATATTCTTGTAGATGATTCAAGTAATGGGCTATCAGTATTTAAAAAAAACATAAATCAAATTAGGTGTCATTAAAGACTTTTAACTTCACTATAGAAGAGTAGTGTGACTATTGTTCCTTGATCTTAATTATTATAAGGGGCTAGTGAAGATGTTTTTGGCCTAGAAACAGCCTTCATCCTCAAGGAAATCTAACCTCTCTAAGCTGATCAGATAAGAAGCACCCTGGAAAGCAAGTGAACCCAGAAGCTCATTGATACAGAAAATCTGTGGCTTAATACAATGTACTGCTTGAAAATATTGAAAGTTTGAAATGGACTGTTAAAAGGCCTTCAGATTAAAGTGGGTTCTCAATGTTTGCATACCTATGACAGTGAAGATAGCATATGACACATATATTTTCTTTCATATTCTTCCCAGGAAAGCAAGGAAGATAAATTTAACATATGTGATGTACCCCACACAAAGTGGAGAGGAAAAAAGGACAAAAGAAAGCTACAAACAGAAAGGTAACACATTGCTTCTCCATTACAAATGTATTTAAATTACTTCTTTCAGTAGCTTTACAAAAAAAAGGTCTCCCTTCCAGATACAAGAAAAGGACATTGTGATAGGACATCTGATTCAAGTCAGTATTCATTGCAGATATAAAAGGTGTGTTTTCCTCAGCTTTAGATGTATGTGAAATTTTATATTACTTAATAATGTGATCCATCCAGTATCCCCTCATCAAATGCAGTGGCTCTCAACCAGGGTCCAGCGCCGCTTCTGGGGTGCAAGCAAGTTTCAGAGGGCTGCCAATCAGGGTCAATAGGACAGAAAGCCAAAGCCCCATAGTACAAGACTGAAGCAAAAACCAAAGCCTGAGCATGGTAGCTTTGTGGGGGACTCTGTGGCATGGGTTTCCGGGCATTTGCCTGGCTTGCAACCCTGTAAATCTTCTTTTATATGCAGAAAACTAGTTGGGCTGGGTGTTTTTAGAGCATATTGAAGGACCCCAAAAACAAAAAGGTTGAGAACCCCTGTTCTAATGGACACTGCCTGCATTTTCTCCTCTATCCCTACTCCCCATGAATTAAAGGAGGAGGAAGTTAGTTCAGTGCCAAAAAGATACAGGGCCTAATTCTTCTCTTGCTTTCACTCTTGTAATAAGCACTTTTTGCGGAAAAGCATCTGTGCCAATCTAGACACGCTTTTCCACAAAAAAGCCCCGATCGCCATTTTTGTGATCGGGGCTTTTTTGTGGAAAACAAATCTCAGCTGTCTACACTGGCCCTTTTGCGCAAAAGTTTTGCGCAAAAAGACTTTTGCCCGAACAGAAGCAGCACAGTATTTCCGCAAGAACACTAACAATCTTACATGAGATCGTCAGTGCTTTTGCGGAAATTCAAGTGGCCAGTGTAGACAGCTGGCAAGTTTTTCCGGAAAAGCGGCTGATTTTCCGGAAAAACTGGCCAGTCTAGACACAGCCTTAATGTTTGAAATATTTGCCCCTGTAAAATAAAGTTTTAAGTTCTGAAATAAATTCAGTTGCACAATTGTTTGCCAGTTGCAGATGCTCAGGTAGGGAAAATATATTGTTGCCCATGGCACAGCACAGTATTTTATATGATTGGAAATACCTTCTATCATGTGCAGCAGGTATCGTTGCATGGCAGTACAGTAGCCATGTCCTACAAATCCATCAGGGCTTCTATGAAATCTGACCTACATTTTAAAGACCTTTTTTGAAGGACAGTTTGGTTAGCTCTGTATACACATTCAGTTGCTCACCCTACATAAGAAGGACTGTAGTACAGTCACCCTGTCTGAGTCTACAAAACACTGGCTACATTGCACAGTTATTTCAGAATAAACTATTCCGGAATAGTTATTGCAAAACAGCTTATTTCAAAATAGCATGTCTACATTGCAGGGGAAGCCTCAAAATTAGTCCAAGGCAGGCTTCCCTAATCTAGAAGTGCTGTCTCGATTTAGAGCCCCAGGAGGAATAACTTAGAATGTCCCTGGTGAGGGGCTATTTTGAAATAGCAGCAGTGGAGTGTCTACCCACGCTTTATTTCAAAATAGCTGTTTCAGAATAGGCATTATTCTTCATAGAATGAGGTTGTAATAAGGCATCCGTTATTTCGAAATTATTTTGAAATAACAGAAATAACTCTCATTGTTATTTCCAAATAATGGCCTGTGATGGGGTCCCGCCAGCGGCCACTTTCCTGGTGACTCTCGGGGCAGGGGGTGGAGCCGCAGCACCGCAGCACCGGGCACACCGCAGCCCGGGGTCCAAGCGGCGCAGGAGACTGCATACCGGCGGTGTGCCAGGTGCTCACAGGCGGTCACCCCAACAGGACACCTGGTCACAGTGGGGAGTCCGGACGCCAGTGTGGAGGGGCGGTGACATCAGCACATGGCCCCACCGCCGGCCCGGAAGTGTGACCACGCCGGAAGGGGCGGGGCCCCACGGGCTGGGAGCTGGCGTGGGGATTTAAACCCCAAGAGACGCCGGGCAAGGAGGGAGCTTGGAGGGAGCACCCCCGCAATGAGGAGCAGCGACGGATGGGACCCAAAGTAAGGAGGTGAGCCCAGCTGCTAGGGGATGTGGTGATGGCGGAGAGAGGAAGTAGCCCAGGGCGGGCAAAGGGAGCCTGCGGGCTGGCGAGTTATGATAAACGCCCCATCAACCGGACTGGACGGCATAGGCGTTTGTGTCCTTACGGCCCTGGACTAGGGTCCGTGAGAGGGGGCGGGCCCGGACCCCCCTCTCCCCGCCTCAGGGGCTAGTGAACCTCCAACCTAGGGGAGGCCCTACGAACTGCTGTTGAGACAAACTTGGACGCCGGAGGGCGCGTAAAAAGAGGTGAAGGAAGCACGGGACCAAGGGAGGGGTGACATGGTGTCAACGGGGCATCCTATAGACCCATACCTGGCACACCGCTGGTTTACATTGCCTTTATTCTGAAATAACTTTTCTGTGTAAACACACCTACTGTGTCCCTGTAGGGTCTGGGTTTGATTGTGAAGTCACTTCTTTACATGTCACGTTTCTGACTTGATTTTCACAGGTAGTGTTCCTCAGAAAAACTTGGTACAATCTTTCCTTGAATTGTGAAATGTCCTGAATTGTGCAATGTTATGCCTCATGGCATAAAGCAGATAGAGAAGTGATCAATAAATAGTTTAAAGAACATTGTTAGATTAAAAGCATCCCTTAGCCTACTTTTCTCCTACTGTTTACAGCACTATTGTTTACAGCAGGATTATGCTGTCATTGTAATGTTTCCTAGGTGCTTCAACAATTACAATATGTTGTCATTTCCTTGCTGGGAAGTATGTGTTGCTCTCTTTCCTCCTGACCATACACATGGGAGCAAACACTGAATTAATTTAACCATATTTCTGCATGAAGCTGGCATCTGCTAGTGCATAACTATGGTTTTAGCTCAAGCCTTTCTCACGCTGCACAGCCACTATGCCAAAACCCAACGTCTGATATGTATTAGCAGGAGAGTCTAAGACCCTACACAAGAATGTATGACTGAGTAGTCAGTCTGCATTAGGTTGCTGAGCCCTGTATCAATTAGCAAAGTAAATTACTGGTAATTGAAAATGGCAGCTGGGTTCAAGTGGGGATAGTAAGTCTCTAGAGCAGAGAGAGTAAGGGGTGGGACAGAAGGGGTTATGCAGGCTAATGCCAAGGACAGACCAGCATTCGCAGAAAACTTAGGCAGAGGTTTATAACTTGTTTTTTCAATCTGTTCGTAAAAACCTTCAGTGATGGTGATTCCACAACCTCCATTGGAAGCCTGTTCCAATCCTTGACTCATGGTGGAGCCCTGTTCAAACTATGGCCATGATCCTTCTCTTCCTTGTCACCCTTTTTCTACTCCAATATGCGCATCCTCCCAGGGAGAGGTATTGCATGTTGCACCACACTGTGGAAGTAATATGCAGCATACAAAGGGATGGTGACAGACTTTGCTGGGCTTTGGACAATTGGAGGGGAACGCTCAGCTCCAGGTCCCTGAAAGGGAAAGGGCCTTAGGCAGAAGGGGCATGGCTAGGGACAGTCAGCCCTCAGTGCCATCTGGACCCTGCCATACCTCACATGGGGTCCAGGTATCAAGTTAAAGAGTCCAGGGCTGCAGCTGGCCCAGAGCCCCAGTCCCTTTTAAATCAACAGGCCCCAGGGAAGCAGCCCCTTCTCCCCTCCTCTCACCCTACTAGTGGCCCTGAACATGTGGGAATAAGCTATTGACTCCAAGGCTATGTCTACACTCAAGGCTTCTTGTGCAAGTACGGCCGTTCTCGCGCAAGAATCTGCAGAGCGTCCACACTGCCCGCCCGCTCTTGCGCAAGGAAATTTACAGTACAGCGTGGTAAGAGAAGGCTTCTTGTGCAAGAGCTATGCTCTTTTTTAACAGGTGTAAGCACTCTTGCACAGGAGCTCTTGCGCAAGACGGTAGGGTGGACACTCAACAGGGATTTCTTGCACAAGAAAGCCCTATGGCTAAAATGGCCATCAGAGCTTTCTTGAGCAAGACAGTGTCCACACTGCCATGGGCGCTCTTGTGCAAAAGCACAGCTCACACATGGCAGTGTGGACGTTTTCTTGCGCAAGACTCCTGGCACAAGAACCCTTGCGCAAGATGTTCTTGTGCAAGAAGCCGCCAGTGTAGACATAGCCCAAATGAACTAAGGAAGCATTAATGAGAGCCTATGAGGTCAATAATCCACATCCCACTACTCCTGAAATAGCATTAATTCCGGAGAGTAAAGTTAAAAAGGGGACATTCCAACTCAGTATTGGCTGTCTGGATAAGGGAGATAACCTCTTATGCTAGCATCTTGAGAGAAGGCTTGGCTGGGGCCTGGATCTATTAAAAAACTGCTAGATTCCAGATCTGAGAGTAGGTAGGGCTGGCATTAGAGTTACTGGCTGGTATTTGAGTGGATTTTGTATGGATTTGCCAGGTTCCAGAAAAAAATGTAATCTGCCAGGTTTTTTTTTATGTGTATCTAAAGACTTGCATTAGTGTCAGAATACAATGGGATAGCTAATCAGGGACACCATTTTGGGAGAGCAAGGGAGAGGGCAGTTGCAGCTGCACATAGTGGGATGTTGCTTGCTCTTCTTCCCCTTCCCCTCACTATCAGGAAGCAGGAGGTGGTGGGAAGTATACAAATTGTGTGCCATCATCTCACTCACAGCAGGTGAGGGGAAGAAGTAGAGGATTAATTCACACAAGCTGTGTACTTTCTCTGCACTCATTAATCTTGAGGGGAAGGGAAAGAAGAGCCCTGTGTGTGTCACAGTACACACAGCTCCAGCGCCCCCATGCTACCCTCCCAAAATGGTGCCCTTGTAGCTGATGTTAAAAGTTTTCATGTCTAGCTAAAGATGCTAGTGTTCCCACTTCTGCAGTTTAAGTGAAGCAGATCAAAACTGTTGAAACCTTAGAAGCTGTCTGCCCACCAACATTCAAGCCCATCATGCACATGTGTGAGAGAGGGTTTAAGTCAAATGAGAGAGTGAGGAGATGTGAGAAGCATAGTAAATAATGGATAACCAGGGGATGATGTAAGTGATCTTACTATGCCACTGTAAAAAAAAAAAAAGAGAGAGAGCTCACATGAGAAACAGCACATTCAATGGCAACTTGATAAACAAAACATTTTTTAAATGGCCTACAAAATGTGCTGATAAAACAAATGCCTGCTGCATAATTAGCTAAAGCATCGTTAGGACAAAACATAATGGAATTAATATTATTTGGAAACATTCAACCGGAAAAAACCTACAAAACAGCAGTTCAGAAGGCATATCAATGTTTTTCTCACAGGGAAACACAGCTAAAGGCATTGGGCTGCAAGTGGATTGACCTACAGTTTTTTCCTCAGTGGACTGTGTAGCTAATTTGGAGCCAAGGTTCAATTCTGCTTCTACTATGGCAAATAAAATGAAGCTGAGAAGAACAAAAATCAAAAGTATAGTTGAGAATGTGCTCAGGCTATTTTCTGTGGAAGCAGTCAAAAAGCTAAAAGAAAGCACATCTCCATTTGTAGTTGTACTTAAAGCGTCAAATAAAAAGCTGGAAGTTTTGACCCTTGGCTGCTCCTTTTTTTTAATGTCAAAAAAGGCATTAAAATATCTTTTTGGATTTTTATGAGGAAGCAGATGAGACACTGGGATCAATTTCAGGAAGTGTAATTAATACCATAATAAGTTTGGGTTGGACCAAAAAAATGTCAGTGCTTATGGAGCCGATAATGCCTCTCTGAATTATTGTAAGAACACATTGTGTTTGCTAAACTGTGTTTGCTAAGGTGTTCAACCTCTAGCCATCAAACCTAACTGCAACTGTCACATATTACACAATGCACAAAAAAATTGTATGAAAGCCCTCTGTGTGGATGTGGGAAGTTTGGTTTTGAAGATTTTCTATGTCTTTGCATGCAGTACAAAAAAAAGAACATCGCAAATCCAACTTTGAAACTGTGGAGCAATAGAATCAAAGTGCTTTTGCTTTTGTGCACTCACTGGTTAGGTCTCTTTCCTGTGGGTCAAAGCCAGCTAATTGACAAGCAAAGGACAAATTTTTCAGGTACCAGATGAAGAGAGGGTTACTCACCTTGTGCAATAATGGAGGTTCTTCGAGATGGTTGTCCCTGTGGATGCTCCACCTTAGGTGTTTGGGCGCCACTGCACATCTAGTCAGAGATGTTTGGTAGCAGTGTTCTCTGGTGGGCTGCACATACAGAGCAGATGGCACACACAGTGCCGCTACTACACAAGTGCAGCAACCATCCCTTCAGTTCCATCTCTGCCCCGGAAGGAGAGCCTAACTGTGACGGTCCGACCCTGGCCCGCACTCGGGGGGAGCTGCGGCCATGACCCCCCCCTCAAAACCCAGGAGACACGCCCCTGCAGAGTGCCGCACCCGGCACAGGGCAGGAGCAAGCGGTGTTTCCCGGCCGCGCTGGCAAGCCCGAGCATGCCGCGACATAGGAGAACCAGCAACGCTGAGACGCAAGCCCCTGTGGGCCATTTAAAGCCGGGACCAGAGCCAGAGGAGGAGGGAAGACACCAGGAGGGTGATCTCTCCCCCCCCCACCCCGGCTGAGGAGCAAGACCCGGCCGCTGGAGGAGGACATAGACAGGCTGCCGCAGGCCACCGCTGGGGAGGTAAGGGCCGAGAGGCTGCGATCCCGCCAGACCAGTTTGGGGGAGGCTAGGAAGCAGCCTGGGGCAGGGCTGTACTGGCGCCCATGGGCTGACGCGTTATGGGGTGGGACTCCATCAGCTGGGTGAGGGCTAAAGACCCGGCTGGGACCCAGTGGAGAGGGAGGTCCCAGGTCCTCCTAGCCACCCTTCCCCCCCCACACTTTCTTGGTTCCACCGAGCGATACGCACCAGAACCTTAACGTACGTGGGCTTGCAGGGCCGTAACCCCGGTGTCGGAAGGTTACGCGCTCGCGCCCAAACTAGAAGCCGTCACACTAACAGTCTGAAGCAGAGGGAAGGAACGGAGGGCGGTGGAGCACCCACAGAGACAACCATCTTGAAGAACCTCCATTACTGCACAAGGGGAGTAACTCTCTCTTCTTCTTCGAGGAGTGTCACTGTGGATGCTTCACCTTAGCCCTGAAGAAGGCGGGTGCTTTGATTAGGTGTTACTGTGTACTGTGAGGACGGTGTGTCCAAAATGCGCACCCCGAGAGGAATGACTATCCAGAGCAGGAGTGGGCAAAAGGGTCTCCACGGGCCGGATCCGGCCCACCAAGTGGGTTGATCCAGCCCACAGAGGCCCTACTGCTCCCCTGTTCTCAGGCCAATATGGCTTCAAAACACTGTGCGCTCCTGGAAGGCAGGAGGAGCCTTCGTGTGTTCCCCTGCCACCAGGCCAACAGGACCTGGGGACAGGGGGAGTGTTAAGTTTCCTTTGCCCTGCCCCCACCCTGCGAGGAGCACGTGGCACTTGGAAGTGCCGTGTGCTTCTGGCAGGAGAGGAGGAGGCTTTGCACACTCCTCCGCCCCCAGATCCTGATTGGCCTGGGGTGGGGGAGCATGGAAACTCTTCTCCCACCGCCAAGGGCATGGGTACCTAGAGCAGGGGTGGGCAATAATTTTTGAAGGGGGGGCCACCTCACAAATTTCAGAAGTGTCCGCGGGCCAACCAGGAAAAGGCAGGGCCTCGGGCAGAAGGGGCGGGACCTCGGGTGGAAGGTCATATTTGAATGACCTTCACATGTTTTATCCTCCTCCTTAAGTACTACTCTTTCAGAAACAACTGTACCACAGATTGTATTAAGAGCTGTTGTAGAAAAACCCAAAGGGGGGAAGAAAATTGCATGTGTCACTAATGTAACATTTTCCAGTCAATACTTGATCATTTTAGTTTTGTAGCGCACACATCATTTTCATGAAAAGGCATAAGGCACTGAAAATTAATACTTAGTCCTAGCCTGAGTGCAGGGGACTACACTAAATGACTATGAGGCCCCTTCCAGACCTATGATCCATGAAATAGTATCTAAGTCCCTCTTTTTCCTCCCACCCACACTAAGCATACTCAGTTAGGTTTTATGAATTACAAAAGATTCCCACATTTGACTATAAAAATGGAATCTAGATATTGTAAAGAGATAAGTTATTCGGCATTTATAGCTACTTCTTGAAGGAAGCTGCTAAAATTTCCAATGATTAGCTTTTTGAAACTCCTTGAAACACAGGAGCACTTCAGAACACAAATTATTTTTTCAATTAGAATATTTATTTAGTGAAATGAATGGTATATGCACGTGGTTTATTAATTCGTTTTCTCTGCTGTGCTCCTGAGCAAGATGATGCTGAGGAAAGCTCCAGAATCCAGCAAGAGGGATGGGTGGGACCTGGTGCTGAAGAGGCGGGATCGAGAGCTCCCCTACCGGGAGCTTTGCTTGGCCTGGGGTCCCTGCCCCCTGACTTCTGGCCAATGGAAGGGACCTGGAACAGAGGAGAGGGTGCCAGGAGTTAGCCTCCTCCCAGAGATATTTGGGGTGGAGGCTTAGATTTCATATCACAGGGCTCGCAGCTCCTGCCCCTGACTTCTAACCTGTTGTCTAGAAGCTGCCCAGGGTTCAGAAAAGGGCAACTAAAATGATTAGGGGTTTGGAACGGGTCCCATATGAAGAGAGGTTAAAGCGTCTGGGACTTTTCAGTTTAGAAAAGAGGAGACTGAGGGGGGATATGATAGAGGTCTATAAAATCATGAGTGGTGTGGAGAGGGCCGATAAAGAAAAGTTATTTATTAGTTCCCTAAATAGAAGAACTAGAGGACACCAAATGAAATTAATGGGTAGCAGGTTTAAAACTAATAAAAGAAAGTTCTTCTTCACACAGCGTGTAGTCAACCTGTGGAACTCCTTGCCAGAGGAGGCTGTGAAGGCTAGGACTATGAGGGTATGTCTACACTACAAAGTTAGTTCGAACTAACGGATGTTAGTTCGAACTAACTTTCATAGGCGCTAAACTAGCGCTCCGTTAATTCGAATTTAATTCAAACTAACGGAGCGCTTAGTTCGAACTAGGTAATCCTCATTCCATGAGGATTAAGCCTAGTTCGAACTTACTAGTTCGAATTAAGGGCTGTGTAGACCCTTAATTCAAACTAGTGGGAGGCTAGCCCTTCCCAGCTTGCCCTGGTGGCCACTCTGGCCAACACCAGGGAAACTCTACTGCCCCCCTCCCGGCCCCGGAGCCCTTAAAGGGCCACGGGCTGGCTACACAGTTTGTGCCCCGGGGCAGAGGGACCGCTCCCAGAGACGGAGGAGGAGGAGGAGAAGGAGGAGGAGGGCTCCGAGAGCCAGGAGCCTGCCAGCAGCCTGCCCACAGCCACCCCACAGAGCCGCTCGCCTGTGTCATCCAAGGCCGGGGAGGCGTCCACATGTGAGTACCATCGTGCTCCCCTTATGTGTACGGGGGGCTATGGCGAGAGGGAGCCCAGGGACCGTGCGCCTGGGCCTTGCCCACCACGGAGCAGCAGCTGGGGATCCTGCAGGGGCCCTGGCCTTGCAGAAGGGAGCTGGGTTTCACACACCTGGGCCCCTGGGGTAATTGACCGCTGTTCTTGTTTCACCACAGCCGCAGTACCTGGGACTGCAGGGCGCACCACCCCGCCTGCAGCAGCCGTCCGCGCCCGGGCCAGCAGGAGAGCCAGGAACCAGGAGGAGTACCAGAGGTGGCACCTCCGGTTCCTGGAGCAACAGCTCCGTATCCAGGACCACTGGGTCCAGGAGGACCTGAGGCTGCGCCGGAGGAGCTTGGAGGCACTGGAGGAGCAGGGCCGTGCCCTGCGAGGCCACCTCCAGAGCCTGCTCGACCGCTTCCCAATTCCTCCTGCTCCCTCTGCTCCCCCTCCTCCTCCCTCTGCTCTCCCCGCTCCCCCTCCTGCTCCCGCTCCTGCCCCACCCTCCACAACCATTCCCCACCAACGCCGCCGGACCCGCAGTGTTGCGAGACAGGAGAGGTAGCCGGACCCCCACCCCTGAGCTTTCCTTTCCCTTCCTCCCTTCCCTCCCCTTCCATCTCCCTCGTCCCAGGTTTCCCCCTCCCCTCTCCCACCCTCCTTCCTCCCTCCCTCCACCCCAGTTATGTTAAATAAAAAGACGTTTTTGTTGGAAAAACAGGTGTCTTTATTTGACAGTAGGTAGGGAGGGGAAAGGGGAAGGGGGTAGGGTGGAAGAAGGCCCCAGTGGGGCATGCAGGGAGAGGTCAGTCCTCCTCCTGCACCAGGAAGCTCTCCCGCAGGGCTTCCCGGATCCGGACGGCCCCCCGCTGGGCTTCCTGGACGGCGGCGGTGCGGGGCTGACCATAGTGGCCAGCCATGCGCTCAGCCTCAGCCATCCAGGCTGGCAGGAAAGCCTCCCCCTTTCTCTCACATAAATTGTGGAGCACACAACATGCCGCCACCACGAGAGGGATGTTGTGCTCGGCCAGGTCCAGATTGGTGAGGAGGCATCGAAAGCGGGCTTTCAGTCGCCTGAAGGCCCCCTCCACCATGATGCGGGCCCTGGTCAGCCTGGCATTGAAGGCCTGGCGGAAGGGATTGAGGTGCCCCGTGTAGGGCTTCATCAGCCACGGCTGCAGTGGGTAGGCGGCATCCCCCACCAGG
The DNA here is from genome assembly GCF_049634645.1 of Pelodiscus sinensis. Classification (NCBI taxonomy): domain Eukaryota; kingdom Metazoa; phylum Chordata; order Testudines; family Trionychidae; genus Pelodiscus; species Pelodiscus sinensis. Next base: position 168,142,030 of record NC_134712.1, read on the forward strand.
TACATGGGCATGTCCACATCCCCGACCCTGATGTGGCGGTCGGGGAAGAAGGTCCCATCCTGCAGCCGCTGGCACACGGAGGAGTTGCGGTACACCCGGGCGTCGTGTGCTTTGCCGGACCAGCCCACATTAATGTCCGTGAACTGTCCCCGGTGGTCACACACGGCCTGCAGGAGGATGGAGAAGTATCCCTTGCGGTTCACATAACGGGACACCTGGTGTTCTGGGGCACGGATGGGGATGTGCGTCCCATCGATGGCTCCCCCACAGTTGGGGAAGCCGAGGGCGCCGAATCCCCGGATGACGGCGTCTGGGTCGGCGAGGTGGACCACCCTGCGGAGCAGCACCCGGTTGATGGCCTTGACCACTTGCGGAGAGAGACACAGCAAAGCGCCAATCAGTGGGGCGCCCGGGTGGCTGGGAGCATTCGTGCCCTGGCAGTGCCCCGCGCCCCACTCCCAGAAGCAACCCCCCTGGCGGCGTGTAGTACGGCCGGGACAGACCGACCCCTCCGGTGCGGGGCGCTTTCACCTCCTCCCGCCCCCCCTTTGTCCCTGGGGCGGCCCATCCCCTCCTTGCAGCCCTCCTCCCCCTCCCCGGCGCAGTGGCCGACGAGTGCCATACCTGCATGAGCACCACTCCGACGGTGGATCTCCCAACGCCGAACTGGTTCCCGACGGATCGGTAGCTGTCCGGCGTGGAGAGCTTCCAGAGGGCGATGGCCACCCGCTTCTGGAGGGGGATGGCGGGCCTCATGCAAGTGTCCCTTTTGCGCAGAGCAGGGGTGAGCCACTCGCAGAGCTCCAGGAAGGTGTCCCTCCTCATCCTGAAGTTCTGGGTCCACTGTCAGTCTTCCCAGCGCTCCAGGATGATGCGGTCCCACCAGTCGCTGCTGGTGTCCAGACGCCAGATGCGGCGGGGCACGCCAGTGCCGGGGCGCCGCCGCGGCTCCTCCACGGCCCCCAGGGTGGCCAGGTGGAGAGGCAGGGGGCTGACGTGCACCAGGTGATGCCAGGCAGCCTCGAGCCATTGCTGGCAGGCTTGCAGCAGCAAGTCCAGAAAGTGCACCAGAAGGTGCAGGGCGAGCTCTGGCTCCATGTTGCCATCTGCGGCGGCGGCCCCGAAGGGAAGCACCGACACAGACGGGCGCAGAGATCAATGCTTTGCTGCCCCTCGGCGAGGTTGGCAAGCAAGCAGGAAAAGCTGAGAACTGGCTGTCCGGGAGGGTCCCTTTAAGCACGAGCCTCAGATAGCCTCAGACAGCAGCCACACAAAGCAACTACTGACCTGATGCCCTGCCAGAACTGGTTTCAGCCGCCCTTAATGCGCCCCTGCGTCCAATCAGTGTGGACGCGCTAGTTCAAATTAGCAAAACGCTAATTCGAACTAGTTTTTAGTTCTAGATGCGTTAGTTCAAATCAGCTTAGTTCGAATTAACTAATTCGAACTAAGTTAGTTCGAATTAGCGCTATAGTGTAGACATACTCTAATAGAGTTTAAAGAGAAGCTAGATAATTTAATGGAGGTTAGGTCCATAAAAGGCTATTAGCCAGGTGATAAAATGGTGTCCTTGGTCTCTGTTTGTCAGAGGCTGGAGAGGGATGTCAGGAGACAAATCGCTTGATCATTGTCTTCGGTCCACCCTCTCTGGGGCACCTGGTGTTGGCCACTGTCGGCAGACAGGATACTGCGCTAGATGGACCTTTGATCTGACCCAGTACGGCCGTTCTTATGTTCTTATGTACTTAGTCTCAAGCACTTACACACGTCCACAACAGGTTAGTAAAACACTCCCACGTGCAATGAGGAGTAACAGTTAATTCGAGGGAAGGGTTTTGGATCAGACTACCGCATCTACATGTGGCGAGTTAATTCTATTATTTAAATCCCGTGCTTCATTAGCAATTTCGGTATGCTTCATTTGCCTCAAACTAGGGGGCAAGTGTAGAAATACCCATGGGCTACGTCTACATTGGCCCCTTTTCCGAAAGGAGCATGCTAATTTTACAGGTCGTAATAGGGAAATCCGCGGGGGATATTTAAATAAAAATGTCCGCCGCTTTTTTCCGGCTTTTAGAAAAGCCGGAAAAGAGCGTCTACAGTGGCCCCGATCCTCCGGAAAAAAGCCCTTTTCCGGAGGATCTCTTATTCCTACTTTGAAGCGGCGGACATTTTTATTTAAATTTCCCTATTACGACCTGTAAAATTAGCATGCCCCTTTCGGAAAAAGGGCCAATGTAGACGTAGCCTTAGAGAGCACAGCGGTTCTGAATGATGCCAGCGGCAGCAGAGAAGGAACTGAAGGGATAGCTGCTGCGCATGCGTAGTAGCGGCACCACACATACCATTTGCTCCATGTGCGCAGCCCACTGGAGAGCACTGCTACCAAAAATCTCTGACTAGTTGCACCGCAGCACCCAAACACCCACAGGGACACTTCTTGAAGAAGAACAGAGTTTTGCCACACTTGCCAGGAAAAGTGCAGAAATGAAGCACAGATTATTTACAATCAAACTGTAGCTTATATGGAGAAATGGTTTTCTTTTGAAGACTCTCCATTTAAGTAATTTTCATGCCCAAACATCAAGAAAGTTTCAGCATTTGATGACTTAATGAAGCTGCTAGACCTTTTGCAATTGAGTACTGTTATTATCATAGACAGGGATGATTAGTAAAGGGACTCCCGTATCTTATGTACCACTGCCCTAACTCTAAAGGAAGATGACAAACTCACCAGACATGTTGATAAGTGGCATATATTTTTCAGGACAGTTGTAAGCCTCTAATGTCTTGAAAATTGTCCAGGATGCTTTTTTCTGTGCCATGTAGTAATGAATTCACTGAGTGAGTTTTCAGTTTATTGGGAAACATTTGGAGTGATGAGAAAAATTGCCTAGTTGTTGAAGTGGTCAAAAGTGAGCTCTGCATTAGATGCCACCTCAGCTATTCCTGTGTGGAATTATATTGCCATTAAAAATAAGAAATGGCTGGAAACAGTACAAACAGAAAATTCAAATTCAAGAAATAGACTCAGTGGATTCAAGAAACAGACTCTTTATCTATAAAGTCCCAAAACATTCAAATTTATATAGTTAAAATATGGAATTAATGCAGTTTGGGTAAAAAATCTCAGTGAAGATAGACAAAAATAAAGCAGCTTGGAGAAATACAACCAAGGTAAGAAAATGACATTATCAATATTATCTATATATGTTATCTTTTCAGATACTACAGGCTGTTGAAGGGAAGGGTTGTGGCGATGCCTTCTGATTGGGGGTTGGGATTGTGGTGGACTTGCACTGTATGGAGTGGGATACCAGATTTTTGCATTTCAAAGGTAGTAATCCTAGCTGACATGGGTCTTTTAATTTTCTTTATTTCCTGTGGTTAACATGTTTACCATTGGACAAAGAGAGTTGAGTTTGTGGCCCTCTTTGAGCCCTGCTTAAGGTTGGAGTAGAACCACAGTAACCAATGGCCGCCTGCAGTACATGTGTGTTGATACAACCCTACCAGAGCCCTCATAGTTATTTGTCATAAGACTTGAAACAACATTGTCTCACACAGGTTTAAAACAGGTGGATCATGGGCCAGATTCATCCTGCTTGATGTATTTATGTGATCTAAACAAATTCTACAGAATGTAAGCTTTAAAGCAGTTTTAGACCTCAATTACATTGTTGTTCCTTTACCAGTCAAAACTTTAAACAGATAAGTGTTTTCTTCTTGAGTCTGAATACATTTAGAAACAGATGAGTGAACTATCTTCCCCCAACACCAATAATTAATCCATGAACTTCTTAGTGGACTGGCTGGAGAACGTTCTATATGAAGCTCATTGAATGAGTACTGGGATTTTGTGGGACTTATAGAGGGAAGAAAAAATCATGGTAAGCCTAAAGGTGAACATGTTTTCCCATTGAATGATGCCATCTATGACAGTTACAAATTAAGTTATTACACAAGTGTCATAATCTACCTTTAATCTTTTTTTTCAAAGCTCTCAATATCACTGGTAGATTTACTATCGATAAAGGGACAGTGTGTTGTCTTAAGTTTGTCTTTCAAACCATGGACCATAATTAAAAATGTAGGCCTTCTGCATAAAATAAGTTTGATATCTGTGGAAATTAAAATGCAGCACAGAGGTTGCTTAAGCGGACCAGAATCACAAGAGGTGTACAACAAAAAGGGCCACAAATCAAGAAAAAGAGGCTCTATGGCTAAAAGGCAAAGTTCAAAAGGTTATTTGAACTCATCAGGGATCTAAAATCCACCACTGGCAAAGCCAAACTAAAGGAAGATAAAATAGAAACATGGATTAGCTAGGCCAAGAATAAATGTTAAGAACACATAGCTAATTCAGAAAAATATAGTTCTTTAATATATAACTGTGACGATTAAGATAAACAAGGTAGGGGAAAGCCAAAGATTCAGTTTTGAGAAATAGAGACCAATCATAGGTTGCTATAACTGATTAGTGTGATACACAAAGTTTAATACTGGCTGAAATTTAATGTATATAGATGAGCCTATTTTTTTAAAAAGCCACAGTGTTGAAAATATTGTTTTTATTGAAAGAATAGAGATAGTGGTTACTAGAGCACAGTTACTGTAAGCATGAACTTTTCATATCTCATTCATAAGTGATGGCACAGAATACAGAACTAATGTTTTGCTCGTGGTTTAGTTCCGCTCTACCGGATTTTGTTGTAATTGCTGTGGCTTGAGAATAAAGTAACTGATGAAGTAGTACATGATTCCCATGTCAACATAAGCCTCCACAAACAGGGGTGTGGGCTCTTAAATACACACATTGCAATATAGTGTCCTATTATTTACATCTGACAAGACATACCCATTGTTTTGATTGGCCATCAACAAGAAGGGATTAGGCACATTTTCAATAGCTTCACTTTCCGAACTCCAGCTGAAATATCAAAAACTGGAAATGCAAAACAAAAACACAGAGTTCCATACATACAACAGTTAATCTCTCAAGAAAAAGCAACCCTTAGAGCAATTCTACTATGCTAACAATGGCAGATGTTCTGGGTATTAGTGGAGATTTATTTAAAGTAATTATTTAATTCTTTTCCATCTTTTTGTGTCTGTTATTCTGGGATACATAACACATCAATATGTGGATAGTTTTCGGCAATAACATACAGGTCTCATTACTATATATGCTTATCTCACAAGAATATCTGATAAAGTAATGTGAAGACCTAGGGGAAATCCAAAAAATTCTAGAACTAAAGATAATTGAAGAATGCCACAATAACTGGTACAGCTTAGTAGACTGGGTCTATTGGCAAAAATGTGTGAATGGGAACATTCACGTCAGCATTGATCTCAGAAGAGTGATCCTCTATTCAAAGCTTATCAGACCTGTTAACAAAAGATGGGGCGAAGGGGGCAGTTTTCCCAGGTCCAGCAGTTCAAAGGGGCCTGGGGCTCTCATCCACTGCCACTGCTACAGCAGTGGCCAATGCCCCGGGCCCTTTGAATCGCTTCTGGGGTGCTGCTCCACACACTCAGTGCGGCTCTGAGAGTTAGGGGGAGGCAGTACCAGGGTCCAGGTGATGCTGAAGGCTGGCTGCCCCAGCCCCACTTCTTCTGCCTGAGGCTGTGTCCTTCCAGAGGCACAGAGTTCCCCTCTCTTCCCCTCACCCCACACACCTTGCCCCGGGGCTCGCAGAAACTCTCAGCCTCCCTGATACTTCTGCCCATAGAAAAACTGAGCCCCTCCAAACATAAAGTCTTCCCATGGGAATGCTGTAGCAAAACAGAACCCAAACCACAGCTCTATACACCCTCAGAAGAATGATAGCTTAGCCCTAAATTGTGAGGTTAAGCATTCTGTGTGACAACTGGTTTGTATTAGAGAGAGGCTACCTCAGCCAATGTGCTGCTACTACTGTTTTTGAACAGTGTTTAACAATAGACCTTCAACAGACATCCCTAGGTACATGATTTGCGCATTGTAACTTCTTTAAATGAGAGGTCTGGCTCTTCAGACATTAGCTTTGGATCAGATGATTTTTCCTAAACTTTATGACTTACCATGAGAATTACTGGACACACAATAAGATGTCCAAGATGCAGGAACACATATTCAGAGCAAAGATAGCAAGTACCAGATGGTGGTTTTCCCCATGAAATCTGTTTGCTAAACATACCATTATTTTTTCTGAGTTACAACACTGCATAGCAGTCATTGTTTTATTGTATATATTGAAGTCATCGATTGTGGTTCGATACATTATAGGAGTTGTATAATGACAGTGAATAAAAGGGCAGCTCCTCAGTGAGCAGAGTTCATATACAAAATTAGGGCAGTCAGGTTACTCTGCATTATGCCTCCTACAGTGGATGGTTTACACACAATGACGTGCTGTTCTAGGGTAGTACTCTTGAAATAACTGCTGAGAAGACAGAGCCAAAAGTCTAAATAAGCTATAGGAAACCCCCTTGTTACAACATCCCGACTTGCAACCCCCGCACTTACGACCATTTTTGTAAGTGTGGAAGGGGCCGAAACCCCCTGACTTACGTCCTCGGCCTGCATTTACAATGGTGCACAGTGCCTATCATCAATGAGGGTTTGAGTTATGACGCCCCCAACTTGCAACGCTTCTCCAGGAACTGATCGCATCGCAAGTCGGGGGCTGCCTGTATTTTGACTTAAGCTACACAATCAGTACAGTTCAAGTTGCGTAGCTTATTTCGAGTTTAGCTCTGCTGGGTCAACATGCCCTAACTGATCATATGTTCCCTGGAAATGCAGAGAAACTGAAATCATTCATTGTTTTTGTTATAATAATTAGGCCTACAACTTTACCCTAATTGAAAAGTGAGTGAAAACTCATAAAATGGGACAACAGGTCCTGATGGGAAGAGATGCAACTAATTCAGGCAGATTGCATTTGTAAAAAAGCCTACCTGTATAATTAAAGAGCTATGTTAAGATCATGCCAGGTAAACACGAAAAGTGTGGGACCTGAGGCTACGTCTATACTGCAGGTTTTTTGCAGAAGAGAATATGAAAATGGCATGCTCATTTGCATATCTTCTTCTGATCCTTTTTGTGGAAGAGGTTTTGCTGTTAAAAAGCCCCGTGTAGACAGGGCCATTTGTCAGAAAAAAACCAACAAATGTAGACATAGCCTGAGAGAGAGGTGTACTGGATAATAACTTACACTGGTCAGGCTTGTGATCAGGGCAAGACTGTACTGTTCTGGGGTTATAGACTGAAGCCTCTCTCTTGTTGGTCCATGGATAGCTGGTGAAAGCATTGATGTAGCTCAGCTGGGTGTGCCCCTGATTGTGAAAGTTTGTGAGAGTGCAGGACCCTGAGGGGTTTGCAGCTTGTTACAGTAACATGAGAGAGCGCCCAAACTGGTGAGACAAGAAGGTTCAGCAGCAGCAGCAGCATTCCCTCTAATTTTTTACATCCATGTGCAGAATGTATTTTTTATATGCACCAATATGGAGGTGATGTGTGGTGGGGATGAGGTCAAGGGGTTTGGAGTGTGGAAGAGGGCTCTGGGCTGGGGCAGCGGGTTGGCATGCTGTGGTGTGAAGGCTCTGGGGTGAGACTAGGGATGAGTGGTTTGGGATACATGCTGCCCCAGGGCTGCAACAGGGGAGAGAGCCTGCTGTACCTCCATGCAGCTTACAGGGAACTTAGCACAGAGGTACCACAGTTCCAGGACACACCCCTAAGGAACCTGTCACAACCTTCATTGCATCCCGAGAGAAGTCTCTCTCTCTCTCTTTTATATTTCAAATGCTTTAGCTGCTTTACTTTTCTGTATCTTTTAATATGAATGTTAAAGTAGAGATTTTAATGGTGCGTTTGCCATAATACTAAGCAGCCTGAGATTTCTGTATACACAAGCCTAAGCATTGTTTAAACCCATTTAATGTTGGACAGTAGCAGGGTCACTACAGGGTCATCCTTTGGGTTCACTTTTCCATCACATTTAATACAACACTTTGAATGGACACCTCCACAGGTCACCGTGGCTACAAGTTATTACCCCAGGCTCAGTGTTCTCCACAAGGCCTAGCATAATGTTTGTCTCAAAAAAACCAAGATTAGGCACTGGCACTAAGGCGCTGACAATCCATTAGCACAAATATTAATGGAAACTGTGCTACTTGATGATGAAAGAAATGCAGGTAGGTTACAGCAGATGAGTTAATGTTTATTTTTCATAAGAATCAGCCAGTCAATGAGAACTCCTTGAGCCCATCACTACAGACTCTGCCTTACAGTAGAGGACTGTAAGGAGGACAGAGACTCTGAGTATAGCAATAATCAAGTTGCCCTCCTTCTCCAGTCCCAAGAACAAAAAGCAGTACACAGAAGCTCAAGTTCTAGAACCGTGGCCCCCAACATGGTGCCCGCGGGCGCCATGGCGCCCGCGGGGGCATTTGAATGCGCCCACCAGGTGCTCGGGGCTGGCGTGGCCCCGGGCACATGGCGCATGGGCGTTTGCGGGGGGGGGGGCGCGCTCGGCGGGGGGCAGCGCCGGCCCCGGACGCGTGGCGCTCGGCGGGGGAGGGGGCGCCAGCCCCGGGCGCTCGGCGGGGGGGGCGCCGGCCCCGGGCATGCGCCGCTCTGCGGGGGGAAGCGCCAGCGCCGGGCGTGCGGCGCTTACGGGGGGAGCGCCGGCCCCAGGCGCGCGGCGCTTACGGGGGATAGCGCTGGCCCCGGGTGCGCGGCGCTCGGCGGGGGGGGGGGGGCGCCGGCCCCGGGCGCGCGGCGCTTGAGGGTGGGGGCCCTGCTCCCGGGCGCGCACGTGTCCCCGCCCCCTGGCGCCCGGCAGGCGAACGGCCACGCCCCCTGGCGCCCGACAACCTGAAAAGGTTGGGGACCACTGTTCTAGAAGATATCAGTCTCCAAAGAAACACAGCTACAGACAGTGACCCAGACTTCAGGACTATGAAACCAGAGCTGTGGTCCTTAAATGGAAGCAGTGGATTTCTGTTTGGAACAGTTTTGGGACATTCTTTCCATGAACATTAGACATTGAGTTTGTTGGCAAAAGCTATTTAGCAGACCAAGAACTATTTAGCAGCAGAATAGCCTGGAAAAGAAAAATTACCAAAGACTCATCAGCAAGTTAGAGCCAAAGGCCAAGGAATCATACTGGCAAAGTAATAAAAGTCAGAGACTCCCAGAACTGTGTTTTCCACATATTGATGCTGTTTATTGCCCCTCCACTGACTTGTACCATAAAAGATTATATGCAGAAACATGGTAGCCATGGTTGGCTTCAGATATTAAAAGATTGTCCTCTTATGGAAAGAGATTGCCCCCCCCCCCCACCTCCGAGTATGTAGAAACTAGTGGCCTTAAGGTTTGTACACAGGCCAAAGTTCCCAAAGGGTGTGTTATTTGTTCAAATGTAGGATATGCCCACACTCTAGCTAGAAGCTAACTAGTAAAAACGTGATCTTTTGCAAACCACCCCCCAAATCTATTTCTTGTCTCCTATATTTTTGGGGGCCAAGTGACTTATCCCATAGTCACAACCCTGATGAAAAGAGGTCAGTTAGCAGGCCAAATCTTGATTGACTTATAATTATAGAAAGGTAGTGAACCATACCTATGCCTCACTAGGGTCAGCCATCATACCTGCTCTTGCCCGGCTATCAAAGAAGGCCTCACTAATAAACTCTGAAGTATTCCCTGACATACAGTCAGATCTTTTGAGAGGCCATCCTGGGCCTGCAGATACAGAAAAAAAGCAGTGAAAAAAGTTACGATAATATAAAGCAAGCTATATTAAAATGGGATAGGGCTTGCTTGGTGAAACTCAACCAGGGAGACAATCCCCTCTAAACAAGGATTAGAAAATGAGGCTCTCACCAGACAGCTTAACAGATGCCTTTGATCCACTATGAACTGGCAAAACTCTTGATGAAATTAATTGCCAATTGGCTGCTGTAAATGGGAAATCACCCAAGAAAGACACAGTTACAGCAGGACACACTTTACTAGACACTTTTCAAATAATTTAATCCAAACTATTTATCAGGGACTGTGCTTGAGATAGCATAGCTGAAATTCAAACTTCTAGAATGCTTTGAAAGTAATGATCTCATCCACTGACACATTATCTAAACTATGTTCTTTTGTTATGTTCTTACAGTTTACCTGGTGGTAAGTATTATAAACATTGACCCATCAATATTATTAGTGTCAGAACACATCTTGAATTTAATTCAACTCCATGAGCATGAATTAGTTTACTTGCAGGTATTCAACCGCTCTAACTCAGAGATCACCTGCTTAAAAATGCAAACACTTTAAAGACACTGGCTGTGTCTAGACTGGCCAGTTTTTCCCGAAAATCAGCTCCTTTTCCGGAAAAACTTGCCAGCTGTCTACACTGGCCGCTTGAATTTCCGCAAAAGCACTGATGATCTCATGTAAGATTGTCAGTGTTCTTGTGGAAATACTGTGCTGCTCCTGTTCAGGCAAAAGTCCTTTGCACAAAACTTTTGCGCCAAAGGGCCAGTATAGATAGCTCAGATTTGTTTTCCGCAAAAAAGCCCCGATCGCAAAAATGGCGATCGGGGCTTTTTTGCGCAAAAGCGTGTCTAAATTGGCCACAGACGCTTTTCTGCAAAAAGTGCTTTTGTGGAAAAGCATCCGTGCCAATCTAGACGCTCTGTTCCAAAAATGCTTTTAACGGAAAACTTTTCCGTTAAAAGCATTTCCGGAAAATCATGCCAGTCTAGATGTAGCCACTAAGTATCAAGGCAATGGGTTTTTATTCCCCCTGTAAGAATGCTGGATGCTGCTTCTATGAGCTTAGTGCCTAAAAAAATATCCTTACTTATAAGTGACAAGCTAAGGATTTGAGGCAAATCTGGAGAATTACAGACTACTGAGGTGCCTGTACACTAACAGTCCTGGTTAGTTTAAAACCAGTTTTTGTCTGAATCTGACTTTAAAATCATCTCTGACCCCCAAAGCCTCTCAATGCCCACTGTACTGAAACTCCTCTCAGGCCTGACTTACTCACTTCACCTAACACATTGCTGCCATAGTGTTTGTCTGTAAAGAGTGTCATGTGATGCATCAAATGAAATCAACTGACACACCAGTCATTAATATCATTACATAATGAATATGCAGATGGTGTGTAAAGGTTACATCTGCGTGCTTGAAATATATTTTCCTTAATTATGTTTTGGGGAAAGAACTGATAAGTTTGTCCTGTGTCTCTAATGAAAATTGAGCATTGGCAATGCCAGAGACAATGGGAAGCTCATTTGTGTCTGAGATAAACATCAATTCTCCGAGGGATGAGCAAACAGTATGACCTCTGCGCACTGGAAGACACACCACAGTCTGAACCACAGGAGGTCATCCTGACACTTTAGACAGAGTCAATGAACTTGCACAAACATAAGGGCTACGTCTAGACTGGCATGATTTTCCGCAAATGCTTTTAATGAAAAAGTTTTTCCGTTAAAAGCATTTGTGAAAAGAGCGTCTAGATTGGCATAGACGCTTTTGCGCAAAAGCACTTTTTGCGGAAAAGCGTCTGTGCCAATCTAGACGCGGTTTTGCGCAAGAAAGCCCCGATCACCATTTTCGCCATTGGGGCTTTTTTGCGCAAAACAGTTGTTAGCTGTCTACACTGGCCCTCTTGCGCAAAAGCAAGAGGGCTTTTTCCCGAGAGGGAGCAGCATAGTATTTGTGCAAGAACACCGACAATCTTACATTAGATCGTCAGTGTTCTTGCGCAAATTCAAGCGGCCAGTGTAGACAGCTGGCAAGTTTTTCCGCAAAAGCACCTGCTTTTGCAGAAAAACTTGCCAGTCTAGATGCAGCCAAGGAGAAGCAAAAGCACATCTTGTTATCCATCACTGAAAGGACAAAGAGGTCCGTGCTTTTCTCCTTCTCTGAAGGGTGGATCTCTCCCTATGTGGGACTGGTGATGCTAAGAAGGGGTTATAGGTGTAAGGGCTGTGTTAGACAATGATTGAAACCTGTTGAGTTAAGCTTTAGTCATTAGGAAGCAGGATTTTTTGTTTTTTGTAACCATTTGCTGTTTCATTATCTCTGCTTCGTATCACCACTCTTTATTAATACATTTTTCTTGTTTTATGATAAATTCATCTCTGTGCTGTTATATTAAAAGTGAGGTGTGTATTCTCAACTGAGCCAACAAGCTGGGCAGAGCTCTGGCTGTGCCCACGGATCCTGCACTTCCGGTGGATAATGTTCAGCCTCAGAGGCTCGCTGTGTCCCCACACAGCCTCTTTCTTTTTGCTAGAGGCAGGGTTCACAGCTTACTGAGCCATACTCATCACAGGCTAGTCTGTAATATGAGGGGGGGGAACCCCTCTGTAGTCCCCATCTCCCTCTTCAGGGACAGACCCTGTAGTGGCATGGGAAGGGCTGGGGGGAACCTGAGCTCACCCTGGGTTCCAGCCCATGGACCTTAAGGCAGCAGCAACAGATGGGGTTTGTTCTACTCCCCATCTAGCAACTACTTCTCTGGGCCACTTCCCCAAACAATCCCTCTGGTACCCAAGCAGCTTATCCTGCCCCTCCAACACACTCTGCCTAACTTGCAGCATCCAGCTCTCACCCAGACTCCTCTCACTCTCAGAACTTTGGCCCCTTCCTTTCTCTCTCCTCACACTTCTGAACTGACAGAAGAGGAGCCCTTTTAAAGCAGCCTCAACTAGTTCTTGATTGGTCCCAGGTAGTCTGATTAGCCTGACTCCCTTGTTGCCGGAAGGCTACTAATTGGCTGCAAGTGTGCTGACTGGCCTGCTTGTCCAGATGGATTCTGGAAAGTTCCTGCTGGTTGTAGGCCAGCTCCTGCCAGTTTACCCAGGGAACAGAGACCTCCTTATTCTAGGGCTCACATATCTCCCTTTGAATACTCTTCTATATCCATCTGACCTGACCCTGTCACAATATTCTGTCTCTGAAGACATCCAGTAACAGGGGCTGGATGCTGCATGAGGACAGTTCTGGAGAGTGCTGAACTAAACCAAAAGGCACCTTTCAAGCCAACATTGGAATGGGAAGAGTCCCAAGAAGTTTGTTTGGCTAGCTAACAGAGTAGGTTGACAGAGAGCTGCCATACAACGTTGCACCAACAAATCACTTTTTTGCTAACGCAGAAAGGTAACAGGGTGATTTATGGTTGTGGATGCCCCCAAAAAAGCATCACACCATCACCTACTCGCTTATCCTCTCTAAAAAACACATTTGGGATACAATATTGGTAAATGGTATTCAGCATAATAAAATGTACTGGAATATGGCAATATAAAATGCTAATGAAGTTGGACTGAATATGGCAGAATCAGACACAACATTTGTGTAGTGTAAGGCAGTGGTCTCCAATCTTTTTACACCCAAGATCACTTTTAAATGTCAGGATCTACCGCCCCGCCCCTTCCCCCAAGACTCTACCCCTTCCTTGGGGCCCTGCCCTCTCTGTTCTCCTTCTCTCCATCACTTGCTATCCCTGGCTCTTATACACTCTCAGGGTATGGCTACACTGCCACTTTTTTTTGATCCTTTTGTTGGAAGAATTTTTTCCAACATTTGACCCAACTAGACTGGGCCAAATGTTGGAAACCCCCCTTCTTTTGGAAGTCCCCTCATTCCTCATGGAATGAGGAATACAGGGGCTGCCAAAAGAACGTGTTTCCATAAAAACTCCTGCAGTCTAGCCGTACCCTCACTGGGTTGAGGCAGAAGGTGCAGGCTCTGGGGTGTGAATAAGCGATTTAGATGTGGGAAAGGGTGAGAGGTGCAAGCTCTGGGAGGGAATTTGGATGCAGGAGGAGGTGGAGAAGGGGATGCTGGATCAGGGAGGGGGCTCCAGGCTGGGAAGTGTTGGGCTCAGGTGGAGGGTTGGGATGCTGAGCAAGCCACAGGCTTGTGTATATGAGGGTGCAGGAGTTTGGGTTGGGTTGCGTGAGGGGCTCAGGGCAAGGAAGTTGGGCCCCTGGATGGGCTCAGGACACAGATTTGCAGAGTGTGGATGGTGCAAGAGTGTTGTGGCAGAAGACTGAGGATGTGGGGGTGCAGGACAGGAGGTCCCAGTATATGATAGGCTCAGATTTGGGGTCGGGGTGAGGGGTACAGGAGTGTTATGATGCTGTAGCCAGATGAGGGCTTGGCTCCAACTGGCGGCTTGTTGGCCAGGCTTCATTTTAAAAATATTATGTCAAACACAAAAGATTTCAGCATTGTCTTTATTTATAAGAAGGGCAGGGAACCTGTTTTGAATCAGGGGTCACTGACCCACAGAAGTCAGTCGGGGCCACACAAGTGAGATACAAAACCACAACCCCTCCAAACCTCACTAATGTGGCCCCAACTGTGCTTGTGGGAGCAGGGGACAGGGTGCTGGGGCAGAGTGCCAATTAGTGCTGGGGCAGGGGACAGGATGACAGTGGATGCCGGAGGAGGGTGCCAGAGGGTGCTGGGGCAGGGTACTTATGGGGGCCTGGTGGGGGGAGGGGACAGGGACCAGTACCTGGGGATCCTGCAGCTGCACACCAAGGCCCTAGAAGTACGTGGACTGCACCTCCGTCCCCTAAACAGTAGCGTGGTACGTGAAACGCTGGTCCGTCGCATGCCTGATGCCTGCCTGCGCTGGGGACGGGGAGTCCCGGACCACACCAGCCCCAACCGCTGAGGCACCGTGTGCCACCTGAGCAGTTGGAGCCAGCACGCTGGAGACTTTATTCCCCCGCTGCCTTCCCGCACAGGGAAAGGGGGCGAAGGGGAGTCCTAGACCATGCCAGCCCCATCAGCTGGGGCACCATGTGCCTTGCTCCTCTGCTCCTCACTGCAGCACAGGCCACCCAAGCAGATGGAGCTGGCGCGCTGGGGACTTTATTCCCCCGCTGCCTTCCTGCACAGTGGTAGGGTGGAGGGAGAGTCCCAGACTGCGCCAGTCCCAACCGCTCAGGCAGCACACGCCTTGCTCCTTTGCTCCCCATGGCAGCGTGCACTGACAGAGCAGCTGGAGCTGACTCGGTCCAGACCCCCAGCCTCTCCCCCGCTCACAGGAAGGCAGCATGGGAACAAAGTCCCCAGAGCGTGACTGACTGGCATTTTAGGTACCGTGCCAGCTGTTGGGGGTGGAGGGGAGAACAGCCCGCGTACTTCCGGGATCTGGTGCACAGCTGCAGAACTCCCCCACAACCCCGCAGGAAGCCCATGCTACCGCCATAGTCCCTGGAGGTAGCATCAGTGCGGCATTATTCTTGGGGGGTGAAGGGCAGCGAGGGGGGGCCCAAAACCTTGCGATCAACTGGTCGAGCCTCCAGGATCAACCAGTCGATCATGATTGACAGGTTGGTAACCATGGGTATGTCTACACTACCCCCCTAGTTCGAACTAGGGGGGTAATGTATGCATACCGAACTTGCTAATGAAGCCCGGGATTTGAATTTCCCGGGCTTCATTAGCATAAAGCCGGCGCCGCCATTTTTAAAAGCCGGCTAGTGCGAACCCCGTGCCGCGCGGCTACACGCGGCACGGGGTTCGCACTAGCCGGCTTTTAAAAATGGCGGCGCCGGCTTTATGCTAATGAAGCCCGGGAAATTCAAATCCCGGGCTTCATTAGCAAGTTCGGTATGCATACATTATCCCCCTAGTTCGAACTAGGGGGGTAGTGTAGACATACCCCATGTGAGTAAGGATTATATTTTTTATTTTAAAGGAACTACACATTTCAGGCCTAGAAAATTATTACATAACCCTCTTATTGCACCTTCCATCTGAAGTTCTATAGGTGTTTTATAATAATTAATGAACATAATCATGAGATAGCATGTAAAATAGGCATGTATCTTTAACCAGTCTACAAAATGGGAGAGCAAGGGGCCAAAATTCAGCATTTTGCCTTAGGCTGATAGCACAAACAAGGAGTAGAACTCAAGACTCCAGTTTCTGAATTGCATACTTTAATCTCCAGCCCATGCCTCTTCTGCTGGAGAGATTTGAGTCTTAAGAGTTAAGGTGTAACTAGAAGACTCATTTTAGTGTTGCAATATTGAACAACTAATTGTGGTCCATGGTTTTATTTAATATCGCAAAAGTAATCCACAATCATAGCAGCCACACCATACATATCCTTTCCAAAACTTCTGAGTACACTTAAGAAAGGCAAACCAGACCACTGAATACTTGAATTCAAAAGCTATATTGTTGTCCATTCTGGCAAAATTCTCTTTTCTTCATTTATGTCCAGTCAAGTCCCCTCAAAGGGGAAAAATGTTTGCTTCCTGGCTGAGTGTGGCCTTCACAACTTGTGAAAACCGGCAAGGAGATAGATTTTTAAAGGTATTTAGATGCTACCCCATTCAGGACTGCAAAAATGAACTCCCCAACTGGCTCATTCCTAGAAGAATTTTCAGAACCTGAGTAGATAGCAGGAGATTTCTCACTTTCCATGGAGCAGGGGCAATGCAAGCATCTTACTATAGGATTTTTAGAAAGTAGGGAAGAGCATTTTCCTGATTACTCAGATACTTTCCCCCAAGCAATGTGATATGGCTGTGGACTCTAACCACTGGACAACAGAGATATTGACTACAGCTATTAGGCAAATCAGACATTGATTTTCACCATGGGATCATGGGATGACATAGTCTGGAGCATCACCACTAGACAGCATCCCAGTCTTGGACTCAAAGACTCCTCCTCACCCCTTGATAGAGAGGAACCTAATAACAGTCTTCAAATATGTTAACTGCTATTATAAAAAGGATGGCGATCAACTGTTCTCCATTTCCAGTGCAGGTAGAAAAGGAAATAAACAGGCTTAAATCTGCAGAAAGGAAGATTTAGGTTAGCTATTAGAAAAACTTTCTAAATGATACTTAAGCACTGGAACAAATTTTGGAGGAAGGCCGTGAATCCCCATTCTTGGACGTTTTTAATAACAGGTTAGACAAACATCTTATCAGGAATAATGTATAGGTAAAGCACAGAAAGCTGGACTAAATGACCTCATAGGGCTGGAACCAACCTCACATTTCTCTGATTCTATGAGACCCAAAGGCATAGGGCTCAGGTCCCAGATAATCTTGAAGGGTTGAGGGAAAAGGCAAGGCCAGGTTGGGGGTGGGGGGAGTAGTTCTAGCCAGATCTGACTCCCATAGGTCATGTCTTTATGGCTTATTGCTAGGGTAGGCAACTGAGAGAATCTTTGGCTGGCTAGACCCTATAGTCCTTCTACCACCCCACCCTTGAGGAAGTAGTGACAAAAACAGTTTTATATCCCCCGGATGTCCTAGGAGGGTTATCCTTCCTGTCAATGCTTCTAATATGGAGTTCAAGCAGGATTGTCCCAGGAAATCTGCAGGGTGGAACACCTTGGCATGTACAATAGCACAACACTGTTTTTCCAAGGGAAGGTAAATGCTGCCACTGAGAAAGAAGCACTGATGCTGAAGGGAGCTATGGACACTCTCTACTACTGCCTCTTCTCTCCTTGTTTTCAGAAAATGCCCTTCTCTGGCAGCTTAACTCACTGAAGGATGCAACCCGCCCAGCTAATGCAATGATACTTGTACCTTCAGCCAGGTTCAATCAAGATACATCATAAGTTGGGAAAGGCACTCTAGAACACAAGCTTCTCCCAGGAGCATTAGCTCACAGTGCCCTGGGAACAGTCTTGAGGAGGAAGTAGGTAATGAGAGCCAATGGGATTAATCAGCCCTGCCTCCCTACTCCTGCTGACAGCTTGCTGCCTATCAGAGTTTCCCCAGGGGAAGGAAGGCTTGAAGCAGAGAGCCCAGAGGAGCATTATCTAGAAGGGACAAGGACCTGATCCAGCCACTGATGACTCTCCTCTTTGAGTGTTGCATTTGTTTTGGAACTTTGATGCTCTGTGAAGGACTGGAACTTTGGCTTGCTTTAGCTAGAAAGCAAGGACATGACAGAGGGGGCTGATGACCACTGTGACCCAGAAGGAAATTGAGGCAGGTTGAATAGTCCCACAGCAAATACACTGCAGAGATCGACCCTGCCACCAAGCACCCTTGCAAAACGATGAGGTGCGTCAGTATCTACACAGATGTCTGTCAAACAATCGCTATGCAGTCCAGTCAGACAGTTGCAGCCCTCACATTTTACAAGGCATTTCCACTACCTAGTGCAATGCCGGATAAAAGAAATGGTATCCCTCTCCCCTTTGGAGGCTCCCTTAACCCTACAAGACCCAAGGCTACGGAACAGGACACACCTCACTCCACTCCTTCATTAGGATAACTCTTAATACTTCTATATTAAAGTATATTAAAATACTTAAAATATTTAAAGTATATTAAAAAACAAGAACATGAATTTGTACTAGAAAACCACAAATTATTCAGGAATATAATGAATAATCCTGTGGCACCTTAGGGTACGTCTACACTACAGCACTAATTCAAACTAACTTAGTTCGAATTAGTTAATTCGAACTAAGCTAATTCGAACTAACGCGTCTAGAACTAAAAACTAGTTCAAATTAGCGTTTTGCTAATTCGAACTAGCATGTCCACATTAAGTGGACCCTGAACTGGGCTTAAGGATGGCTGGAAGCAGTGCCGGCAGGGCATCAGAGGAGGACTTAGAGCGTGGAGATGCTGTCTCAGGCTAGCCGAGGGCTGCGCTTAAAGGGACCCGACCCCCACCCCGGACAGACAGTTCTCAGGGTGCCCCGCTTGCAAAGCAGTCCTGGCTTGGAGTGCCCGGAGTACCCACACTAGGCACATCACACCACTCAGCCATCAGCCCGGCTGCATTTGCCGCAGGCTGCCATCTGGGGAGAGGGGGCAATTGGAGGGCTGCAGGAGAGCTTCCACCCCCAGAAGCCTGCAGAGCCAGCCCAGTCCTCCCCATCGGGGGCTCGTACCCCATTCCTCCCTCACCTCCTTCCACTTACCCTTCCCTAGCCCCTTTTCTTGATGTACGGAATAAAGGACAATTGGGTTCAAAAATGGAATCTGTCTTTATTGAACAAAACTGGGGGAGACTGGGAAAAGGAGGTGGGAGGGGGAAGAGAGAGGCTGGGAGAGGGGAGGGCAACTAAAATGATCAGGGGTTGGGAACAGGTCCCAGATGAAGAGATGCTAAAGAAACTGGGAGTTTTCAGCTTAGAAAAGAGGAGACGGAGGGGGGATAGGATAGAGGTCTCTAAAAGCAGGAGTCGGGTGGAGAGGGTGCATACAGAAAAGTTCTTCATTAGTTCCCATAAAGAAGGACTAGAGGACACCAAAGGAAATGAATGGGTAGCAGGCTTCAAACTAGTAACAGAAAGTTGTTCTTCACAAAGCAAAGAGTCAACCTGTGGAACTCCTTGCTGCAGGAGGCTGTGAAGGCTAGAACTAGAACAGAGTTTAAAGGGACGTGAGATCAAGTCATGGAGGTTGGGTCCATGGAGTGGTATTAGCCAGGGGGTAGGAGTGGTGTCCCTGCCCAAGGTTTGTGGAAGGCTGGAGAGGGATGGCACGAGACAAATGGCTTGGTCACTGTCTTCAGTCCATCCCCTCCAGGGTCCCTAGGGTTGGCTGCTGTCGGCAGACAGGCTACTGGGATAGATGGACCTTTGGTCTGACCCAGTACGGCCATTGTAAGCTCAGGGCTCAGGGTCGGGGGTCTCAGTGGACCCCCTTGATTTTCATGCACACCTGCTCCTGGGTGGCTAGGCTGGCAGCTCTCCTGCCCTAGACGACCACTTTCCTGTGCCTAGTGCGGAGATCATGGACGAGGGCCACGATGTCTGCACTAGCCCAGGCAGGTGCCCGCCTCTTGCGGTCCCAGACAAGCTCCCAGGAGCCGCCAGCCTGGTCCCGGGAAGAGTGGGAGGGCTGGGGGGCATCGGGTGGGTGGCTCGATCCGTGCCAGGTGCAGGGTCTGCTGGCTGGGTGCTGGCAGGCTTGCACCTGGCACGGGCACCGTAGCCAGCCCGTGCCCCCGGGGCCGGGAGGGGGGCAGATGAGTTTCCCTGGTGTTGGCCAGAGTGGCCACCAGGGAAACCTGGGGAGGGCTAGCCTCCCACTAGTTCGAATTAAGGGTCTACACAGCCCTTAAATCGAACTAGTAAGTTCGAACTAGGCTTAATCCTCGTGGAATGAGGATTACCTTGTTCGAACTAAGCGCTCCGTTAGTTCGAATTAAGTTCGAACTAACGGAGCGCTAGTGTAGCGCCTATGAAAGTTAGTTCGAACTAACGAATGTTAGTTCGAACTAACTTTGTAGTGTAGACATACCCTTAGAGATTAACAAAAATATATAGTACCATGAGCTTTCATGGGTAAGAGCCACTTTATCAGATCAGTTGGAGTGGTCTTACCCAGGAAAGCTCATAATACAATATATTTTTGTTAGTCAGTAAGGTGCTACAGGACTACTCATTTTTAAAGTATCAGACTAACACAACTACCCCTCCGAGACTTTTTATTCAGAAATATGTTATGAACTAATTTGTTAAGCTGGCTTTAAAAACAAAAGCAAAATGCAGGACAATGTAGCACTTTAAAGACTAACAAGATGGTTTATTAGATGATGAGCTTTCGTGGGCCAGACCCACTTCCTCAGATGGATTTCTATCACTATTAAAAACAAAAGTCACTGACTGAAAACATGAAAAGTGTTGTGGTAAGCATAAAAGTTTTCTTTTCAGTTTTAAGTGAGGGATTTGGGGTCATGTTCTTAAATGATATGCTTGTGACTTTCATAAGGTCTAATTAACCATTTGCTTGTAAATGTTAACCCTTTTTGTATAGATTGCACTTCAGCCTAGCATTTTTGTGGAGAAAATCAGAACAAAATGTCATGGTGGGGACATGGGCTCTTGTTACAATGGTTATGCATAAATAAATGTCTTTGTTTTCCAGTGGTCAGAGTAGGTTTTGAAACACTATAATCACTTGTGGCAAAGAAATATTTGCAAGAGAATAATTTGGTCACAGAGGCAGACTGCATGCACACATGTATGGGTTGTATACACCATGGACCTTTGGGGATAATTTTCCATTTTATGTACTTTAAGAAGTGGTTCCCCAAGATCTATGGAGGACAACATTAAGAGAATTATTTTTATGATTGTTGTAACATTGATATTATAATATTGATAAATGATATAGAAGTGTATCCCAAGTCACCAACAGATGAAGTTTTAGTATTTGTCTTACAGCTTCTAAGACACTGTACAAATGAAACACAATGCTACAGAATAAATAAAGTTATTTTATTTTGTAAACCAGTCTCTAGACAAAGAACTATGCTATTTGTTTGACCAACTAAAATGTGCCATATATTTGCTTGTTAGACAGTAGTAATCCAAGCTCTACCAGTATCAGGGAGCTAGAGGCGAGTTAAAAATCACTTCCAAATATTTTGAGGCCAGTCAGATTATGAAATGAAACAGCTATGAAATGATTATCACAAACCTCACCACCTTCTGTTCTCGGGGCAAGGCTGATTTCCTGGGCCTGGCCTTCTGTAACATAAATAAATAGTAACACGCATTAAAAACCTCATGCAAGACAAGATACTCCACTACACACACTTCTCCCCTGGGGAGAAAGAACATACAGGGTGGCCTGTGCAAATATTTCACAAATTCAGAAGTCTTGCTAAATCAAAATGAGGCCATGACATTGGAACCTTTGGGACTGCAATAGACCCATGCACAGGGCCTCACAGGTTTGTTGGGACTTCAGGATTGTTCCTATCATGTGAGCTGCACAGGTCATTACCTCCATGAGGGATAAGTAGGAGAACTAGAATGAAACTCTACCAAAGATACCACAATCAGTCACACAGTTGTTTGGTATTTTATTTATTGTACAGCACCATATGCAATAAAAGTGGAAATATTTACTTAGGTAAACAAGTATAGCATAGAATGCAAAAGCAATCACAAAGCTATCACACAAAGCGATCACTTCAAATTTCCAAGGAAAAAGGGGGAAGGAGAGGAAATATTTGGGATATACTGCACTTAATAAGATGACCAAGTTGACATTTCAACCACAGACGTCAGCACTGGAAAAGAAAAGAAGGATGGAGACAGAACTCACATTTAACCCAGACACCTGCTTTATTTCAAGTTAGTAAGTCATTCAGCAACCATCAGCTTGTCAGAAAGAAAAGTAAATGCTGCATGTGTGATAAACAGCTGCTAATCTAATATCTACACATAGAACAGGTACATCATGTACAACAGCAATACAAGCTTCTCCTTGCCCACTCCCTCCTCTATGGCAAGCTGCAGATGAGAGGTTGTGCTAGAATAGTTTTTTCAGAATTTAAGCTTTCATTTTAAGAAGTCGTCAGCTTTTAAGCTTGCATTAGTGTGGACTTTTAAGCTCTTAATGTGAAACCAATCCAAGGCTAATATTCTTCAGCCAGAGGTTATTTCACTGAAGCATTAACTCAGGAGTGCAATTTCTATTTCACTGCTTACATTTTTTTTTTCAGCAGAAACATCCAGTTTAGGTAAAGTACCATTACTTTCTTTCATAATCACCATTGGTTCATGCAACAGCTTGTTTCCCTAAATTGTTGTGCTTTTTCCCCTTCCATTTAGAGAAACTGTAACCCTACAAGGCATTGTCACAATCAGTATGCATAGTACTCTGATGCCAATAACAAGACTCCACATTTAAATGTGCACATAAATAGGGGATGAGAAGACAATAGAATGGGGGTTGTTTCCCCCCTCTCAATGCCTTAAATTCATCTACAACTACTTGAAAGTGATGTCTCAGCAGTTTAAGTGAGGTCCTAACAAATGCAGAAATGGATATACCCAGCCTGCAGGTGGCATCAGAGACATTCTCAGGTCTTAAAAGGTAACAGTTGTAAAATAGAATCAGATGGGGCACACCTTTCTGGATCAAGATGGAGTTCTAAAGGGAAAGCAACCCATGTATTGAGCAGGTGTGTAAGCTACAAGCATAAGGAAGAATAACAGGAACTGTGTCAGCAATAGAGGATGAAAATGGTAGATTCAAGAAAAGCTGACATAATCCCAATATACTTTGCTTTCAAAGTAGCATACGGGAGATGAAATTCAAAAGAATTCTCTAGGGGCCCATTCTTCTGAGTCAGATATCCAAATGGGGAACTTCACAAAAACTCAGTAAATTGACAAAACAGGGTGAATGGAGGAAGAGGCTTTAGCCTTTCTGCTTTGGAACTTTCTTTATTTTAAAGAATTATTTAGGTCATAGTCCAAGGCACTGGAATGGTCACTTTTAAAGGGTATGTCTACACATCAAAGTTAATTCAAAACAACAACTGTTATTTCAAATTAACTTTACTAGTGTCTACACAGCCAAACTGCTATTGCAAAATAAATTCGAAATAGTGGAGCACTTATTTTGAATTTGGTAAACCTCATTCTACGAGGAATAATGCCAAATTTGAAATAGCTAATTTGAAATAAGTGCTGTGTAGACACTTATTTCGAAATAGGGGGCCTCCAGCCTTCCCAGAGTGCCCTGGTGGCCACTCTAGCCTCAAACAAGAACACTCCTCTCCCTCCCCTCCTTCCCCAGAGCCCTTAAAGGATGCCGGCCCAGAGCCAGCAGTCACTGCGCCTGACCCAGTGGCTCCAAAACATGAGCCAGCAAGCCACTGGCAGCCAGCCCTCCACTGCTCCCCAGGAGCAACCTACCAGCTCCCAGGAGCCTGCCAGGGGCTGGAGAAGTTGGGCGCCATCCTGGTCCAGGGTGGAGATCAGAGTGGACTTTACTCAGGTTTGGGGGGATCCCCCCAATGTCCATGATCTCTGCACTAGATGGAGGAATGCGGCCATCTATGGCAGGATAGCTGCCAGCCTGGCCACCAAAGGCCACATGTGAACCCAGGAGCAGGTTCACATGAAAATCAAGTTGGTCCGGCAAGATCCCCAACCCTGAGCATCCCCTCCCCCTTCCTCACCTTGCTTCCCCCTTCCACCTCTCTCCTCCCAGGTTTCCCCTTCCCCTCTCCCACCCTCTTTCCTCCCCTCTCCGACCTCCTTTCTTCAGTCTCACCAGTTTCATTCCCTCTCCCCCAGTTATGTTAAATAAAGAGAGTTTGTGTTCATGAAAATATGTGTATTTTATTTGACATTAGGAAGGGGGGGGGGCTGAGAGGGTAAGTGGAACAATGTGGGGGAGGAATGAGGCACAAGCCTCCAGGGGGGCAGACCAGGGAGGCTCTTACTGCTCCTCCGGGTGGAAGCTCTCCTGCAGGGCCTCCTGGATACTGACAGCTCCCCGATGGACCTCCCGGATGGCAGCCTGTAGAAAGTGCAGCCAGGCTCGCAGCAACGCGACCATGAGAAGCACCAGAGTGTGCTCTGGCTCCATGTTGCAGAGTGCTGTGGTGTCCCGAGTGAGGGCAAACAGAGCACGCAGAGACACAAATGCTTTGCTGTCCCTCATCAAGGTAGGCAAGCAAGCAGGGAAAGCTGAGAACCGGCTGCCCGGGGTGGGGGTCCCTTTAAACACAAGCCTCAGATAGCCTCAGACAGCAGCCACACAAATAAACTCCTGACCTGATGCCCTGCTGGACCTGGTTCCAGCCAGCCTTCAATGCAATTCAGTGTTCACTCAGTGTGGACGCGCTATTTCAAAATAGCAAAACACTATTTCAAAATGCATTTTGTGTGTAGATGTGTTATTTCGAAATAAGCTATTTTGAATTAACTATTTTGAAATAACACTGTAGTGTAGACATACCCTTAGGGAATTAGTTCATTTTGAGAATTTCAAGACTAAATTTTAGAAACACATTATTTTAGTGACTGCAGTGGATTTCTTTTTTGGGGATTTTGTTTTTGTAAAAACTAAAACAATGTAATTCATTTGTGTAAGCAAGAAATGTTTGATTTTCCTTGTATGCTGTTATGTGGCATAGTCTGGGATGTGGGTTTTTAATGACCCATAGTTTGTGCTTTGTCCCCAATCTATCATCATCAACACATGCTCCATCGTATCCCTTGAGTTTTACAAGAAAAACCTCTGGGCACTTCAACCTTTCCTTTTAGTAACCTTCCACCTGTCACACAAAAATGGAAATTAACCTTTGCAGTTTTCTAGTACTGTAAAGCTATTTCAACAGTTTCAAATGGAAATTATTTAAAAATACTGCAGAATCAAATGCAACTAGTGTAAGCTAAGGACTTTTATCTGTTATGGATTTATGAGCTTAAAAGGGAGCTATGGGACCAGTAAAACAGGTTATCAGTACAAGTGACAGGCTTCTACAAAGCATTGTATTTTATGTAGAGTATGTTTGATACTTAAAAGGACATTTGTGAAGTAAATACTTCAGTGGCACAAGAGGCTTCAGGCATACAAAGATTGGAGAGGGGAAAATTACAGCAGACTCTTCAGATATTTTCATTATTTTATCTCTATCTTAATATTTCTTAGAGTTGGCATCTGGGGGCACTAACTGTATTTAAAAAAAGGAATTTTGGGTGGAGGATAAGGCTCATTGTATCTCAGTGTTAATAGATGTATGGACAACAAGGGTACTGAGTTATGGATCATTGCAAATAATGAGACCAAGAAATTGAGTTAGTGTTGCTGGCTCACCACAAGTGTTATAAATCTTAACTTAATATGTCAGCAGTCAAAATGATATACTTGACACTACAAGTCTCCAATCAGCAAGCCCCCTCCACCCCCCAGTCTCTGAAGGAAGTAAGATGGGGTGGGAAGAGAAGAAAAATCACTTTGTCCAATACAGGCAGTCCCCGAGTTATGCGGATCCGACTTATGTCGGATCCGCAGTTACGAATGGGGTTTGCTCCGCGTCTCGCAGCAGACCAGAGAGACGTGGGCGGCAGACCGAGACGCACCGTGATCCCGCCACCCGGGTCCTCCGCGGCTTTGCTCCGCGTCTCCCAAAGCTGTGGAGCACGCGGACAGAGGACAGCGCAGACGCGCCACGGCTGTCCCGCTGCCGGCGTCCTCAGTGGCTTTGCTCCCCGTCTCCCTGGTCTGCTGGTAACCAGCAGACCAGGGTGACGGGGAGCAAAGCCGCGGAGGACCCGGGCGGCAGGACCACGGTGCGTCTCGGTCCGCCGCCCGCGTCTCCCTGGTCTGCTGGGGGGGGGGGGGAGGCGCGCAGCTATTATTCCCCCCCCCCCCAGCAGACCAGGCTTTTCTCCGGACGCCTGTGGTAGAGCAGCTGGGGCGCTGCCAGTTGGTCCCGCAGCACCGCTCTGGGCGCTACTGGACCAACCCGGCAGCACCCCAGCTGCCTGCCCCAGGCGTCCTGATTCAGCCGCTGCTGGTCAGTTTCAGCAGCGGCTGAATCAGGACGCCTGGGGCAGAGCAGCTGGGGTGCTGGTGGATTGGTCCAGTAGCGCCAAGGAGCGGCCGCGCTACTGGAGCAACCCAGCAGCACCCCAGCTGCTCTGCCCCAGGCGTCCCCAAGTCAGCCTCTGCTGAAACTGACCAGCGCTGACTACAGGAAGCCCGAGGCAGAGTTGCCCTGCCCCGGGCTTCCTGGAATCAGCTGCTGATCAGTTTCAGCAGCAGCTGACTTGGGGACGCCTGGGGTTCTTAAGTTGAATCTGTATGTAAGTCGGAACTGGCGTCCAGATTCAGCCTGTTGAAACTGATCAGAGGCTGATTCCAGGAAGCCTGGGGCAGAGCAACTCTGCCTCGGGCTTCCTGTAGTCAGCTGCTGGTCAGTTTCAGCAGCGGCTGAATCTGGACGCCAGTTCCGACTTACATACAGATTCAACTTAAGAACAAACCTACAGTCCCTATCTTGTACGTAACCCGAGGACTGCCTGTAATCATATTTTACATGGCATTTTTAATCCAGTTAGCGAGAGGCATCCTGGAACACTCCATCAAAATCCTATAGATAAGGCTTAGTGCGTCTTAGCCCGAATTCTGACCACCTTCTAGTTTCCATTTATTGTCACAAGAATGAGAAGACTCTGGGTGTGGCTACACTGCCCCACAAATCAGACTAAAGGGAGCGAAAATGGCAGCGCACTCCAAACTGAAAGTGCCATGTGTGGCTGCTATGGGTGCAGACTAAAGGTTCCTAGTTCTTACTAATGTAGTTTAAGAAGAATTACCATTTGGATTACCACATGATGAAGCCCAGTGGCAGCTCCTGTGGCTGTAGGACTGCTCCCCTCCACATGCAGAGAAGTTTGGGCTCACAGTTCTAGGGCATAAAAGCCATAAGAGGCCAGGTGTGGAATGTGCTCTGGGATGTGACTGAGGGGGACTTTAGGGAAAATGTTCTTGGCAGGTAGGGGAAAAGGTGTATGGCATTTGCATGAGTCTGATGGTGCTGCTTTCTCCTTGCCTTCCCATTGGTTGCTTCACTCTCCTCGTTTATGGGCTCACATGTCCCTGTGGAGTTTTGGGTGGCGGGAGCTTTGAACTCACCCTCAGTGCTCTTTGTTGCCTCTGTGTACAGAGTCCTAAAAAAAAATTAATGGAGATCACCTATCTCCTAGAATGGACCTTGAAAGGTCATTGAGTCCAGTCCCCTGCCTTCACAGCAGGACCAAGTACCACCCCTGACAAATTTTTGCCCTAAATGGCCTCTATAAGGATTGAGTTCATAGCCCAGGGTTTAGTAGGCCAATGCTCAAACCACTGTGCTATCCCCCCAGGTGTTTGAGGGGTGAGCAAAAGATGGATTGAAAGGAATGAGTCTTCTCTGTGCCTGTCTCCTTGCAATACATTTAAGACAGCATATGTGTCCATGTGCTTTCAATGTAAGGAACTCATTACAGCCTGTTTTCACTGGGCCTGTTGTTCTGCTTGACAGACCGTTGGAGCACTTGCTTATGTCTGTCAGCATCAAGGCTGCCATGTATGAGCACAGCCTGTCTCTGTGCTCCCAGCTCATCTGGGCTGTTTTCTAAGCATGTGCCAACTCACCCTGTTCATTGCGTAGGGAGCTTTGATGCCTAATTCAAGCATCATGCATTGCAGCAGTGTTCAAATGCCAGAGGCAACCCAGCCTTCCCTGCCACCACTGCTACCACCATGTCTCCATCAGCCTTACTCTTCCCTGTATGTTAAAGAAATTCTGCTCTGCACCATTCTAAGTCTATCTGTCAAGGAAGGCTCTAAGATGTCCACTATTTGCTTCCTGGGCACTGCCTTTCACCAAAACCAAAAGTAATAAATGGAAGAGATGCAGGAATGACCAACAGCTGATTACAGAGAAAATGAAGAAATTAAATTTGTTTTTCTCAAAGCCTCTAAACTATATCTACATCAAATAAATGGTGGAGAAAGCAAATCAGATCTCCATCTACTTTCTCAGAATACAAGAGCCAGGAGACATCAAATGACTCAGAAAAGATATAAAAAAATTATATGTGCCCCATGAGTTCACAAGTCTGCGATAGCAAAATAAATTATTTCAGCTTTATGCCTAACTTTCTGATACATCTGCACAGTCACTGATGTAAGCCAATGTAACAATGTAACAGTGTCTTTTTGTCCATTGTGTGTGGCACGTTTTTGACTGACTTACTGTGCTCTTTGCCTGATCTGCACCATCCTAAGCAGTGGCCAAACCCTTGATGGGCATGTGACAGGTGAGAGACCTGGGAAGTTTAATGTGTTCAAATGACTATATTGAAATGTACTAGAGAGCATGCTCTTTTGTGACAGTAAGTGTGAATGGTTTTCTTTTGGAGGATGGTTAATGCAAACTGCACAAAATGCAGCTTTCAAAGCTTCACCTTGAGGAGAAGGTAACTGAGTGTGATTTTCTGTTACAGGCAGTCAGATTAAAGGCTCGAACTGTATAAAGAAACAGCTGAACTGTCCCAAAGTTATTCTCATTCCTGATCTGAAACCTGACACAAACTGGTAACCAGAAGAGCTAATCCAGTTGAGGGATTTGACAAACTGACACCTACCAAAACACTGGCTGGGAGCTGAGGTGGAAGGTGGCCTTCGATAAACTTTCAGTACACAAGCAGGTTTCTTTTTATGTTGTCCTCTGTAATATTTTTTCCCTTAAAATAAACATGCTCTCCTGTGTGAAGGCCATTTGGTAACAGGTGTACACCGGTATAATGCCTGAAAAAAGATTAACCTCGTAAATTGCGTAGCTTATTTTGAGTCTATTTCGAAATAGGTTATTTTTAAAGTTGATGCTGTCTACACAGCATCAGATTTTGAAATAACATGCTATTTCGAGCCATCCCTTAACCCTTGTGCAATGAGGTTTACAGGGATGGCAAAATAGCACTCCTGTTATTTTGAAAAATATTTCAAAATAATGGGTGCATTTCTAAGATGTGGGAATAAGGGATATTCCGAAAGATACGCAAATTGCGGTTCTCAGTTTGTGTATCTTTTTCCAATAGAACTCTGCAGTCTAGACACAGCCATAGTTTTGGCTTTGTACATCTTCCTCTTTGACTATTATATCCCAAAATATCTCTGCTGTGTAGACGTACCCTAGGACAGTGGTTTTCAAACTATGGGTTGTGACCCAGTACTGAGTCATGGAATGTCAGCCACTGAGTCTCATTGCTGCAGGTCATCAGGTGAATAGTGGGGATGCTAAGGCAAGCTGCCTGCCTGTCCTGGCACCGCAGACTGAGCTGCGCCCCAGACCAGCAACAGACCTGGTTCCTAGGTAGGGGTGGGGAGAGAGAGCACAAGGCTCCACACACTGCTCCTGCCCCTAGCACTAGCTCCGCACTCTCATTGGCTGGGAACCTGCTGCCGTCTGCTTCTGGGGGCAGCATGATCTGTGGTGCCAGGAGAGGCAGGAAGCCTGCCTTAGCACCCCCGCTGCACTGCTGATCAAGGGCAGTTCCAGATAAGCACCTCCTGCCCCTGCCCTGCCCCCCTAATCCAGATCCCCCTCTTACACTCACTCCAAAGCTCTCAGCCTCAGCCTCACCCCAGAGCCCACACTCTAGTTAAATTATATTGAGTCATGTGCATCAACAATTTTCTTCAACTGGGTCACGAGAAAAAAATGTTTGAAAGTCATTGCTCTAGGAAGACTGGGGTTGGAAGGTGTTGCAGATACAGTTAATTTATGAGCGTGCATACGGCAAATGCCATCAGCTATGTAAGTCACCCATGGAGGGAACATTAATCTACCAAAACAGAACATGGTTCCCCTCAAGAACCATATTTATGAGTGAACTTAAGCATGTGGCTATGAACTGGAACATATGGAAACCACCAGAACCAATCAGTTAAATATTACTGAGAGATGAAAACCATGAAAAAATTATAAGTTAGTATTTGCCTTTACAGCCACAGGAAATTTGTGGTGCAGCATGAACTGAAAAGACAGCACAAATATATGTCCAATTAGGACTAGCTCAGAAAAAGGTAGTTTTTGAACCAGCTCTAATGCTCAGACTATAGTGCTCTAAAGCAGAGGCTAGTGAAAGCCCTAGTGAGAGGCTCAACTCAGAGGGTAACAGTTAATGGTGACTGCACAGCTGGAATGATTCCACGGTGCAAGACATTTTGGGGAGAAAGGAGCATGCACAAAGGCTCAGGAGTATGGTGGGACATCAGGGTCGCTCCCGTTGTGTACCCTGCATGAAGTGTGACAAGCTGGGTGGGGTAAGACACAGTACCATGGCTCTGAATACAACTGCAGACACAGTCACACAAATTGCCACCCTGTGCAGAAGATGGCGTGATCCTCTCTCTGAAAGGGGTATCCATCCATGCAGAGTTTTGCAGATTGGCACATTCTCACGTGTACTTGGAGTTGTGGATGGAATGTGTGTCAGTGCTCAGAAGCCCAAGCACAGATGCACATGCTTATCATGAGGGACATAGCACGTAGGCGCTAGCCATGATGGCCATCTTCAACATCCAACATCTAAAGGAAGTCATGCCAAGTTTCCCCAATCCTACTATGAATTATGTCTGGGCAATGTCAGATCTCTCAATGTGCTTCATCCTAGACAGTTTTCAGTGGGCTGGCTACTAGATAAAATTCCCGCCTTCACCCACCCCATCCTTACAACCCAAGACTCAGCATTTCTACTATCCTTTACCTGCCACATAGGAATGCTATAAGATTTAATTATGTTTATAAAGTGCTTTGAGAGAGTCAGCTGTAATGTAAATACAGAACATACACACACACTGTATCTTTGTAGCTGTTTGCATGACACTAGAACGAAATGCATGTTGTGCTTGTGGGTGCTATACAAATTTCAAATGAGAATTCACTTCCTTTATAGGCTGGAAGAAAAATAGAAATACCCAAACCATAAATAATTAAAAATACTCCATGCTTGGGATTTTATACACTTTCAAATGTGCAAATATCTTATGATTCAATAATGCTTGATCCAACAGGTGATCGCTTCTAGATCAAGTCAAAGAGGAAGATGTACAAAGCCAAAACTATGGCTATGTCTAGACTGCAGAGTTCTATTGGAAAAAGATACACAAACTGAGAACCGCAATTTGCGTATCTTTTTTCGCTTTTCCGAAATTTGGCCCGTCTACACGGGACCAAATTTCAGAAAAACTTCCTCTTTTGGAATATCCCTTATTCCTCTCACCGAGAGGAATACAGGGATGCCAAAAGAACGCGTCCGCTTTTTTGGAAACTGTTCTGAAAAAGCGGACGCATTCCTTGGACGCGGCAGTATCCCAGAAAAGGTCTGCAGTCTAGACATAGCCTATGTCTTGTTTTAAAAAAAGCCCATGAAACAAAAATAAACTAAACAGTTCTACTAAGTGCAGCACAATACAAAAGGTCTTAGTAATGATAATGGCAACACCAGCGTCCTTCACTACAAAATGGATTCATTAAACATTTCAATGTTTGCAAAAAAATTAATCCATTCTCCATTTTTGCTAAAGATTGAACATCATGAGAAATAACAAGGACTCCAAGGATGTTTAATGTAGTGTTAGCTGATGCAGCGAAGAGAAAGGTGCTTGGGATAGAGGGCAGTTGCACTATTTCTGAGGAATTTGATGAGACACACACGAAAGTGGTAAATGCAGGATAAATGGGACAATATCCCGCAAGAGCTAAAAAATCCATGACTTTGCCTAGCATAGACAGTGTGACCCATTATTTTCAAACTATGAAGCTCAGACACTGGTTAAAATTAGATGATTCATCTTGATTCATGACAGGTTTAAAAAAAACCCTCTGACCAAGTTCTTTAGTGGGCAGGAGAGTCTTCTTTGTAAAATACCACGTTTAAAAGTTACTGTTTTCTCCTGGAAAATGTGGTTTCTCTAATTGATGGTTGTAAAAAAGAAAGTCTTTTCTAACATCCCACTCGATTAGTCATTTCAGGGTGGGTCAGTCTTATCATGTCACGTAATGTGATGCAGTGTAACAAATGCACCCCAAATGGTGTGATGCTGAGATCAGTGATCTGCAAAGTTCTTCAAATGAAGTCTAAGTCCAAACCTTTTCTTGGAGTTCAAAAATATTGATTACATCCCTCCCTCCTTAATCTTTGTATTTCTCAGGACATCCCAGATCAGAAACAAAGGACTGCAAGGCTGTTTTCACAATTTTCCCATTTGGAACCAGCGTTATCAGAAATCCTACAAAAGTTTGGTCAAGCTTTCCAACCTAAAATGTTCTGGATAAGCTTCTTAGGGTATGTCTACATGGTAATAAAACACCTCTGGCCCACATCAGCCCACCAGGTGCATGGGGCTTGGACTATGGGGCTATAACATTGACTACAAAATATCTAGATAGTTCTCTAAGGCTGTGTCTACACTACAAAGAAAAGTCAGAAAAAGATACGCAAATTGTGAACTTCAATTTGCATATCTTTTTCCACTTTTCTTCCGAAAGAGGCTTTTCTGACATTTGACCCATCTACATGGGGCCAGATGTCAGAGAAAAAACCCTTTTTCAGAACATCCCTTCTTCTTCATAAAACGAGGTTTACAGGGATGCCAAAAGAACACGTCTGCTTTTCCAAAAAAAATTTCAGAAATTTTCTGTTCCTTGGACACGGTAAAAGCTCTGTAGTCTAGATGTACCTTAAGTATAAGAATATATATCCACAGTGCTTTTATCATTAGGTGACAGGAGATTACTAGACTACCCTAGTTGTATATTTTCGAATGTGTCAAAGAGATGCCTAGAGCAGAGAATAAGTATTCCTTTTCATGGAACATTTATAAATCAAAAATAGAAGTAAGGGACAGAGTAAACTGAACCCTCTCACCTACTTTATAGTTGTTGAAAAGTTGTAACTTCTGTGATTAGGAGTCCTTTTCTCTATTTTGTTTGAATGTGCTGACTGCTTCCTTCTCCACTGCCTCTCTCAAAATACAGTTGCTTGTCTCTCTTCATCCATTATACTTTGCCTCAGGCTACTTATGAATTGCCCTTCTTCCTCAGGCATGTCAGCAAAGAAGAAGGTCTGTTGACTAGCAAGGCACAACAAGGCAAGACAGGTACAAGAGTTTCATTCCATATACACATAAGATGCTCCTTTTGAAGTGTAAATGACTAGAATCTGGCTAATTGTGATGGGCTAACTTTCCTGTCAATTAGCTTCTTCAGTATTAATATTGGGATCCCGCTCCTCAGCTAAGGTAAATTCACATAGCTCCCATGAAGAGATGATTGAGCCTTGAATGTTTATGTCCCTTAAACAAAAGCTACTGATATCCATCCATCAGTAATCAGAAAACAACTAAATAAAATAATTTCAGGGAATCAATAGTTGATTCCTTCCTAGACGATTTGACACTCAGTCATTGAACATTAACAGTGTACTCTTCCAGCCCGATTTTATGGCTCTCAACTAGCTACTAAAAGTTCAAAAATCTTTCTGATGACTTACCTTCCTGCTACAGGGATATACTACGTAATCATGGCAGGTTCTTTTTTGGGGGGGAATGATATTGGGAACACTTTATTATAAGATAAAAAGCGAGGGTGTTCTGTACTTTGCAGACCACATATTTGAAAGGGTTATTTAAAAATGTAGAAGATAATATTTCTGCAGATTTGTTGTCAGCAGCTGCAGAATGAAGAAAGTTTCCATCATAAATAATGTCCTGGCTTTTTTTCTAGCAGAATACTGCCACTTTTTAAAAAAATCTCATTGCTTATTCATAAGTCCTGATTTACACTGGCAGTTGGTTTGGTGTTTGTCATCTGATTAGCACTTCATAGTTTTCTGAACACCACTCTCTATTTTGCTTTGGCAACAAAATAATGGGTATAACATTCTTATTTGTCACTTGAATTTACTAAGGGAGCTTTGAGGTCAGAAGAGTTTTATACAAGTAGCTAGGAGATACTGTATGTCACAGGGTTTTTGTTTGTTTTTAAAAAAATATTTTAAAAACTATAGTAACTTAACTTTGACAACCAAATGCATCATGGAACACTCCTCTCCTCTTCCCAGGTCTGCAGAATACCAATCAACTGACAGGATTATGTAGTTCCTACATAAATAGGAACTAAATTAAATGGCACATTATAGTCACTCATCTCTCCCTCACAGACTTCAAAGATTCAGCACTCCCATATGCCTGCCTTAGGAACAGACCTTCAAGAGTCAGACAATATCCTGGAGGGACTGAGACCTCGGAGCCCCAAGATAGCTTTGTGACACCTCAGGGAAGACATCTTGCTCACTAGATTGCTGCACAAAGCTTTCTGTGGAGATGTCATTCAATACCCACCTCCCCCCACCCTCTTTGCCCAAGAGGCTGGAATGTCTCCTTTAATATGAGCAGAGAATGGAACACTTGAGTTGTTATACAGTAAGGCCAGGTTTATACTAGGGGAGAAAGTTGACTAAGACACTCAGCTCCAACTATGACAATAATGTAGCTGGAATTGATGTATCCTAGGTCAAATTTCTGCAGCATCCCTACTGAGGGAAGTCAATAGGAGAAACTCTCCCATTGACTTCCCTTACTCCTCGCAATCAGGTGGAGTACCAGAGTCAATGGGGGCACTAGCTGCAATCGATTTAGAGGGTCCTTACTAAACCCCCTAAATCAATCCTCTGGAGATCAATTTCCACAGCTTCAATCTCCTGGTAAGTGAAGACAAGGCCTAAAGCTCAGTACGTATGGAGCTTAAGAGAAAACTTCCCTTATTTTCCTCCTCATCCAACATCTGGAGAGGGACTTACTATCTACTAGCTAGAGAGACTCCACTAGGTAAAGGGTCACCCATACACTGATTTACAGTACATTGGGAGAAAGACAAAAGAATTCTCTGCCATCTCCACATTAAACTTTTTTTTCTGTCCTAAGTGGGAAATGCAACAAAGGTCCTCACCTCCTCTGTAATATCTATAGGAACTTTTAGGTTTAAAAATATACTAGGGAGCTGTGTCCACTGCTAGCTACGCTTGCCAACCCCCCTCTTGTGGGGGGTAGGCAATCCCAGCTCCCCCCCAGGCCACCAAGGAGGGGTTACATCTTACATCCCTACTGTACCGTACAGCCCTGCTCTAGGGACCCTCTTTAGAAAAAGTTTTAGGTAATGAGACATTTTGTAGAACATAAATAGGATGGAGTCACATCCAACTTACATACGAGTTGTGTTCCAAAAGCTTGTTTGTAAGTCGGTTGTTTGGAACTCAGAACACATTTTCCCATAGAAATAATGTTATAAGTGGTAGTTAGATTTTGTGGACTAGCCGGAGAATCTATCTCACATATAATGTAGCTGAAATACTGTATACTTGCAATGAAATATAGTGGAAATTGTTTTTTTTTAAATTTAACCTTGAATGCTGGTGCTTGAGGAAGGGCAGGATTAATGAGGAGGATGAGCAGGAAGTTGGAGATTTTGAAGGGGACTTCTGGGTATCCCCTGATTGCTATACCCTTCCCTTTTGCAGGCTCTGTGCAGGCTCCTGCAGCCAGCCCCAGTCCCTGGCCTCCTTCCCCCACCCCTAGAGGATGCACTCTGCCCCTGCTTACCAGGATGTGGTGAGTGGCATCGGTGGCGGCCCATCAATACAGGTGAACTAGGCGGTTGAGGGCTTTGGAGGCGGGGGCGCCGATCACGTGTTTCACCTAGGGTGCCAGTTGCCGGCAGCTCGTCTAGGGCCGCTCCTGAGTGGCATGAGTGTGGGCTGGAGGACTGTAGGGCATGTCTAAACTACATCCCTCTTTCGAAAGAGGGATGTAAATTAGGTAGCTCGAAAGTGCAAATGAAGCAGGGATTTAAATATCCCACGCTTCGTTTGCATAATCGCATCACAGCATTCTTTCGAAAAAGGATATTTCGAAAGTGAAACCGCTGTCTAGACGCGGTTCTTTTGAAAAAAGAAGAGGAGTACAGGATCTTTTGAAAAGGGTTGTTTTTTTTAAAGAACCGCATCTTGACAGCAGTTTCACTTTCGAAATGCCCTTTTTTGAAAGAACGCTGTGACACAATTATGCAAACGAAGAACCTGATATTTAAATCCCCGCTTCATTTGCACTTTTGATCTGCCTAATTTACATCCCTCTTTCGAAAGAGGGATGTAGTTTAGACATGCCCTAAAGGAGCAGGGAGTGGCCATACAGCCAGTGGCTGGAGAGAAGCAGCGATTTCCCCTTCAAAGTTCAGCTTTTCTCCAGCCACTGGCTGCACAGCTGCCCCCAATCCTCCAACATCCTCTGGCCAGCACTTGCACTGTTCACCACCACTTGTGCTTCTTGCTTGCTCTGCTGAGGCCAGGGCCATCCATACCCATATGCAGAATACATAGCTTCATAGGGCATCTGGAAATCTGGGGCAATACTTGGTCTTCCTATCCCTGTTTTGAGGCTCTGCTTCCTCCGGAAAGGATTTAGTTAAAAGTGAAAAAGCCTTCCAGAGCTATTAGCAGAACATTGAACCTGTGAAAGAGCCATTCAAGTGATAATGAAGCCATCTAACAGGCAACTGCAAAACCTAGGTATACACTGTCAGTTTCTGAATTTACTGTGTTAGTCTACAGCAGTGTTTCCCAAAATGAAAGTAAGTGTTCCACGAGAACTCCGCCCCCCCCTTTAAAGAGACAGAATATCTTCTGTGGTTCCCTGCCAGCCCCACTGCATTACCCATGTGGTGGTTGGTTGGTTGGTTTTTTTGCTCGACAACTTTTCCCCTGGCAACCTTAAGCCCAAGGGTTCCGTGGCCAAATACAATTGTGAAACACTGGTCTTCAGGACCATAGTTTTAAAAAATTGCTTTAAAAATATTCCATTGGTGTGTTGCTGACCATTAGACAATCACATCTGTAAAAAAAATCATCATCTCCTACCCCTTGGGCTTCCATTGGGAATGGGGGCATCAGTTTAATAGTACTGCATGGAACCCCATAAAGCCTAAGGATGTCCCTTCCTGAGACTGCAGTGAACTTTATTTGTATATTCAGTGCTTGTAAGTCAGATGTTTGTAACTCAGGGAGTGCCTGTAACTTGGTTGCAGAAACCACCTCTATTTTCAGAGACCACATAGAAAAAGCACTTCTACAAAGACACCTGTCAAATTACTTGCTGTTGGACAAAACCGACTACTGAATGCAGGGAAAAGACTGAAATAGAAGTATCTCAAAATACAATTTGAGAAAACCATCCAACGGTCAATACTGACATAATTTATTTTGCAATAAACTATATACATCCTGGAAGTCAACCAAACGAAACACACCACAAAGACAAAGCTGCAAGGGTATTGAAGACTATGTATTATTGCACCGCTGTAGAGATTCATGCATTTCAGTACAGTAATTTTAGCTAATGGATCCATTAGACCAGGCGTTCTTAACCTTTTACCATCACACCTCCCCTGAAAGTGAACTTAATGTTCACACCCCCCTGGGAGCCATTTTGTGCACAGCCTAACCCCGCCCCCTCACCTGACAGGAAGCTAAGGGGCATGGCTCGGACTATAAGAACTCTGCCAGGGAGCTCAGTTGGGGCCCAGCTATGAGGGAGACAGAGGCCTGCTCAGAGCTCCTGGCTGACGAGGCTGAGACCTGGCCCGGGCCTCCCACAGCCACCTTCCCTCAGGCCAGCGAAGGCTTCCCTGCTTGGGCCGCCGCGACCTGGCCAAGCCGGCCAGCAGGGCTACCCTCTGACCTAGAGGAACCCAAGGCTCTACTGGTGCCTGGCGATTCGGAGGACCAGCCTGAGCTGAAGGCCCGGCTCGAACCCCGAGGCCTGTCTGAACCCGGGGACCTGACGAACCAGCTGGATGCTGGACGCAGCTGTCCGAGCTAATTCCCAAGTCTGATGGCTGGTGGCGCTGTGGGGTGAGTGAACCCTATTACAATGCCTAAATGAATAATATGAGCTTTTTACTTTGAACCTTTTCCTAACAGATGTACGTAATATTTGAAGATGAAAGCTGACAATGCTCGCGTACTGTTATTGTAGTGTGTCGTCACATAGGCCTGATTGATTTGCACTGCTATTGTAGTCTGCCGATCTCTAGAAGTTAATAAGAAATTAATGTTTATAATTTTAATTCAGTCTTCACGGCTGAAGATGTTAGGGAGATTCCCAAATCTGCACCATCCTTTGTGGGTGATGAATCTGAGGAACTGTCCCCGATTGAAGTGTCATTAGAGGTTTTGGAACAAATAGAAAAACTTAATGTTAACAAATCTCTGGGACCGGATGGCATTCATCCAAGGGTTCTAAAAGAACTCAAATGGGAAATTGCTGAGCTATTATCTGTGGTTTGTAACCTATCCTTTAAATCAGCTTCTGTACCTAATGACTGGAAGGTAGCCAATGTGACACCAATTTTAAAAAGGACTCTAGAGGCGATCCTGGCAATTACAGACCGGTAAGTCTAACTTCAGTACCGGGCAAATTAGTCAAAACAATAGTAAAGAATAAAATTGTGAAGCATGTAGAAGAACATAATTTATTGGACAAAAGTCAACATAGTTTCTGTAAAGGGAAATCCTGTCTTACTAATCTATTAGAGTTCTTTGAAGGGCTTAACAAACATGCGGATAAGGGGGATCCAGTAGATATAGTATACTTGGATTTTCAGAAAGCCTTTGACAAGGTTCGTCACCAAAGGCTCTTGTGTAAATTACATGGCCATGGGATAAGAGGGAAGGTCCTTTCTTGGATTGAGAACTGGTTAAAAGAGAGGAAACAAAAGAATAAATGGTACATTTTCAGATTGGAGAGGGGTAACTAGTGGTGTCCCCCAAGGGTCAGTCCTGGGACCAATCCTTTTCAACTTATTCATAAATGATCTGGAGAAAGGGGTAAACAGTGGGGGTATGTCTACACTACCCCGCTAGTTCGAACTAGCGGGGTAATGTATGCATACCGCACTTGCTAATGAAGCCCGGGATTTGAATTTCCCGGGCTTCATTAGCATAAGCGGGGAGCCGCCATTTTTAAATCCCCGCTGCTTCGAACCCCGTGTAGCGCGGCTACACGGGGCTCGAACTAGGTAGTTCGGACTAGGGTCCTATTCCGAACTACCGGTACTCCTCGTGAAACGAGGTGTACCGGTAGTTCGGAATAGGCACCCTAGTCCGAACTACCTAGTTCGAGCCCCGTGTAGCCGCGCTACACGGGGTTCGAAGCAGCGGGGATTTAAAAATGGCGGCTCCCCGCTTATGCTAATGAAGCCCGGGAAATTCAAATCCCGGGCTTCATTAGCAAGTGCGGTATGCATACATTACCCTCCTAGTTCGAACTAGGAGGGTAGTGTAGACATACCCTGAGGTAGTAAAGTTTGCAGATGATACAAAACTGTTTAGGATAGTCAAGACAGAAGCAGACTGTGAGGGACTCCAAGAAGATCTCACCAAACTGAGTGATTGGGCAACAAAATGGCAAATTAAATTTAATGTGGATAAGTGTAAAGTAATGCACATTGGGAAAAATAACCCCAACTATATGTACAGTATGATGGGGGCTAATTTGGCTACGACAAATCAGGAAAGAGATCTTGGAGTTATCATGGACAGTTCTCTGAAAACTTCCACACAGTGTGCAGCGGCGATCAAAAAGGCAAATAGGATGCTAGGAATTATTAGGAAAGGGATAGAAAATAAGACCCAGAATATCTTACTGCCCCTGTATAAAACTATGGTATGCCCACATCTTGAATACTGTGTACAGATGTGATCTCCTCACCTCAAAAAAGACATTTTCGGCCTTGGAAAGGGTTCAGAAAAGGGCAACTAAAATGATTAGGGGTTTGGAACGGGTCCCATATGAGGAGAGGTTAAAGCGACTGGGACTTTTCAGTTTAGAAAAGAGGAGACTGAGGGGGGATATGATAGAGGTCTATAAAATCATGAGTGGTGTGGAGAGGGCTGATAAAGAAAAGTTATTTATTAGTTCCCATAATAGAAGAACTAGAGGACACCAAATGAAATTAATGGGTAGCAGGTTTAAAACTATTAAAATTAAGTTCCTCTTCACACAGCGTGTAGTCAACCTGTGGAACTCCTTGCCAGAGGAGGCTGTGAAGGCTAGAACTATAATAGAGTTTAAAGAGAAGCTAGATAATTTCATGGAGGTTAGGTCCATAAAAGGCTATTAACCAGGGGATAAAATGGTGTCCTTGGCCTCTGTTTGTCAGAGGCTGGAGAGAGATGGTAGGAGACAAATCGCTTGATCATTGTCTTCAGTCGACCCTCTCTGGGGCACCTGGTGCTGGCCACTGTCGGCAGACAGGATACTGGGCTAGAAGGACCTTTGGTCTGACCCAGTACGGCCGTTCTTATGTTCTTATATTAATTATGAAGAAATCTAAACTTTAGAATTTTATCCAGTGAGTAGGCAATTGCAATAAATTTTCTGGGAGGCACCTCACACCTCCCCTGGGGAGGCGCACCTCACTGGTTAAGAGCCCCTGCATTAGACAATGAGCTGAGCCTTTGACTTTTATATAGCTGTCAGTCCTGTGAACACTTAATGGAACAATCAAGCATGTGACTGCTGGGACTTATAGTCTATAGACTGCAGGGTTATAGTTTAACCCTGGGCACTTGTACTTTATAACCAAAGATGAAGGGTAGCCCTTGGTCTTTTCAACCACATGCTTTCAAAGATACAAGCTACACACTGTAAGACACACATTGCAAGATACACTCTGTATTCTAATGTTCGATTCTGTGCTCTAGGTTAACAAGCCAGGGGAATCAAAAGGAAACACAGGATGTACCAGAAAGTTACCTAACTATTTGGAGCTGGAGCTCAGCTAAAACAAATAGTCTTTCAATTTGGGAACAGAACTACAGGTCCTGAATTCAGATAAAGAAGTTGGACGCAGAGTAGAAGGAAGCTATTCCTCTGCAAAAAGAACTTTGCAGCAAGTAAATACCTCTTGAATTGATGCAAGTGATATTAAATATAAACAATATTGTAGAGTCAGAAGTTAAGAGCCAAAAATTAGAAATTTCTGCTTCCAGGTGAGAATGGAGTTTACAATGAAAGTTCCCAAACAGCATGTTCCAGAAGCTTTGCTATAAATACAGAAGAAATGCAATGGCATAATATTTACAGGTGTGGGGGATGCTAGTTCTGAATCCTGTTTTAATTTGTGTGTATATGCACCCCCCCACACACACTATTTGTTGAGATAAATGGTGTAGCCTAAAACATGTATATTTCCTGTAATACTGTTGACAAAAATGTGCGGAATAAGCTTTGATATATAAAGATCTTATTTTAGTTAAAGATACTAACATGAGCTTGTCATAATAGGACAGAGAGAGAGAGAGAGAGAGAGAGAGAGATTGCTTGGCCACCACACTTGAGCAGTTTTACATACGTACTATTTTACAATGAAACACGCTACTGCAAGATACAGCCCCAAATTAGCTGAGACTTTATTTAGGCAATGGCCACTAAAGATGCATCTACACTGCACTCTTAGCTCGAAATAAGCTACGCAATTTGAGCTACACAAATTGTGTAGCTTATTTCGAGTTAATTTAAAAATAGCTGATTAATTTGTCTACACAGCACCAAATTTTGAAATAAAACACTATTCCAAAACATCCCTTAATTCTAATGGAATGAGGTTTACAGGGACATTGGAATAGCGAGCCTGTTGTATTTTGAAATAATGGGTTTCTTTGAAAGACACAGAATAGCTATTTCAGGATACTGGAAATATCCCAAAATAGCACCACAGTCTAGACATACCCTGAGTATGCTGCATATCAAGCTTCAGCAATTTGGGTGTAAGACCCTGAATGCCCAAAATGTACCAAAAGGATCATTTGATATGAATTTGTTCTTTTAAATTCTATCCCACCAGATTAGAACAATGAAATGGAGATCCACAACCAGCCTTGTAGAATGTGAGCAGAGAAATGACAATATTTAATTTGTTGATCTATGCAATAATCTAATATTTTTTTATTATGTCTGCAATATTCAAGTGCAAAGAAATGGTTTGATGAGTTATGTGGAGTCACTCAAATATTCCTTTCAGTATTTGGCAGCATACAACAGTAATAAAGAAGGGGAAAATTGCTTTTTCCATCTTAAATTATTCAAATGTGCTGGTTTTCTATATTGTATACATCTCTCATTTGGGTAATCTAGTTGTAAAATTGAGTATTAAACACTTGCATTTGATGTTCCATATCCTAATACTTTGAAGCCAGTGCAAAGCATGTGGAGACTAATTCCAAAGAGTCACTGATGTTGAGTGAAAGAGAAGTCAATCATTTTTCAATAGGTGGTTGTCCACAAGCAAACCTGCCAAAGTCTCAGTAGGAGGCTCTGTAGGCATATTTTGTTTAACATGTACCTGGCAAGTAGAGAGAAATCCACTCTTCACAATTCTGTACAATGGTTAAATTAAGCTTTCTAA
This sequence comes from Pelodiscus sinensis, assembly GCF_049634645.1. NCBI lineage: Eukaryota > Metazoa > Chordata > Testudines > Trionychidae > Pelodiscus > Pelodiscus sinensis. Next base: position 168,184,829 of record NC_134712.1, read on the forward strand.
GATCTGGTATTTGCCTTGCAACTACTGCAAGCTGTCATGCCTCTCTCTGTTTTTTATTATTAATTATTATTAATTATTATTATTATAATTGTTAAAACCAGGTTACCTACCAACTTTCATCTCAAAATCTCATTTAGCAGTGTTTGTCATTTGCTAATACACAGTACAGGTTGAACCTCTGAAATCCGAGATTCTCCGGTCCGGCAATAACTATGGTCTGGCAGAACTACAGAAGTTGCTGGCTCAGAGATCCCCGGAGCCCGGGAGTGCAAGCCCCATTCCTGGGGAGTCCCAGCAGGGTGGAGCAGCAGCGGGACTAGCGAGCCCTGTTCCTGGGGAGCCACAGTCATGTGGGGCAGCAGCGGGGCAGCCAGCAGCAGAAGCGGGGCAGCTGGCAAGCTCCATCCCCAGGGATCCCTGGCAGAGTGCGACACAAGCGGGGCAGCTGGTAAGCCGCACCCCAGGGATTCTGGGTGGGGGAGAAGTGGGGCTGCAGTGGCTGAGGAGCTCCGTCCCTGGGGAGCCCTAGTGAGCCGGAGCCCAAGTCCAAGTCCTGCAGGCTGGAGTCCAGTGGCAGTGGGGCCAAAGCGAGCCAGCCACAGGGAGCGGAAGCATCCTGGGAGGCGGTGGAAGGGGCCTCCCCTGATCCTGCAAATTCCCTCATTTGGGATGCATAAGGATGCATAAGGTCCCCAGGAATCCAAACAAGGGAGGTCCAACCTGTAGATGGTAATTTCTGCATGTGGCAAGTGCCACCCAGCCTTTAATTAGATTACATGTTGATGACTCCCACTGATAAAAATCAGGTCCGGTCAATCATGTTAGCCTGATTTCATTGCTGTTTGTCAGTGGAGCGAACTTTCATATTTTTCACTACACTATTTGCAGGTAAGATCCTGGAAAAATGCATCACCTTGGAAATCACATAAAACTTCCATTCTTTGACATTCTCAGCTATCGAATAAACTAGAATAATGTGGGGAGGGTGTTCCTGCCAGAAATTTTCTCTTCACTCTCAACACCAAGAAAAGGTTCTGGGTCCAGCCTACTAAATCCCAGCTGAATGGCTGGGTTGTAGTAGACTTCTTTTGCTGTACTTAAGGTCTCCTATGAATGCTAAGAGAAACATGAAGAAATTCTCCAACCTTTAGGTACTGCACTGTGAACTGCATACCATTAATGTGGTTCTATGTCCAGTCAGATCATATTGCACTTTTCCCAATGTTCATTCTTTATGATCCCTAGTACAGACCCTGAAGCTCACGCTATTGCCCCAAGAGATTTAAACATGTTGTTGGGACTGTGATAATTTACGATAATCGGAATGATTCTGGACTCTAAACCAGAAGGTAGAGCAGAGGTTCTCAGCTTGCAGCCCAATCAGCACAGAGCTTCTGCCCATGTGGCATTCCCAGGGCTATGTAGGTAGCATTGGTTGCAAACCACGTAACATATATGACCTACAATGGTAAAACAGTTGAAACCCATGGAGTTAGAGTATCCAGGATAAACAGGCGTATGAAGTATGAATCCTGTATAGATTTTTAAAAATTCACTAAACGAGGGGTAAACATGGTTTAGCCTGTCCATCTAAGCAGTGGACTTAGTGGGAGTGAACCTGTCCTTCCCAGAAAACATAAGAGCCAACCTGGATGAATTTCTGAGATACGTGTAAGTGACTCATGTCGCTGGAAGATAATCCATTCCAGGGAAATGCTTCACTTAAAGACTGTTAGCTTGTCTCTTTCACCCACAGATGTTGGTCCAATAAAAATATTACCTCACTCATCTTGTCTCTCTCCTGTCCCAGGACCAACACAATTTCAACACTTGCTTCACTGAGTCAGATATTGCTTAATAAATTTGCAGATACTGTTTTGTTACTTTCTACACTAATTTCAGTGAATCAGTGCTTGGCCACAGTGGAATAGGATGCAGGGGAAGTCAGCTAAGAGCAGCTACAAATACATGTGGGGCCCATACCCCAAGCTGTAGTGGGTAGTATGGTCAGAGAGAGGCATTCTGAGTTGGTTCTCTGTGGCAAGCAGAGGTTAGTTTAAGAAAGATACTAATTTTAAGCAGCGCAAAACCCATTCCTAAGTAGGATATGCACTAGGGATACAATTAAAAGGGCACGAGGAAGTGATAAACTAGTCAGGAAGGTAATACTGTATCCAAAGTCCTGAAGGCTCAGTCAACCATTCAGCTGTGTTTGTTGACTTTAGAAGCTCATCCAGAAGTCATCTTTTTATGTTTTTTTTTCTCCACTTGTGGAAAGTGGAGCACTAGGAACAGCCTCCTTCCTGCCTAATTAGGCATTAATTGTGGCAAAACATTTCAAAAGAACACCTGTTTAAAAAAGGGTTTCCATAGCTGATGCTGCCTATATTAGGAAAAATCAAATCTGCCTGGCAGATTTTAATAATTAATTTTACTTGCCTCACTGGTTATTTTAAAATGCTCTCAATTTTTAAATTTAAAACAACTTCAACAGGCCAAATGAATTTAAGATAATGCCACAGTTGCCACTGACATGCAACACACACATGCTATTTAATTGTAGCCATCCATGCATTTTAATGTTAATTTACATGTTTGGTACACTTGTTACCATTCTTATCACCTTTAGGCATGAGTCTAGCTGCAGCAGTAAAAGAACCTCTCATCTTTTCAGCATGAACTGGCTGGCTGTATGACTTGCTTTCTCCTTCAGTGTTCTCCCATGAATGACTCTCTTGCCTTCCCCTGATAGAAGCTAGTCCACTTCATAATTCTGTATGAGAGGGCTTTAACTCTGCTTATTGGCAGGGCAAAGGCATCTGACTCTCCATTTAAAATACTAGTGAAAGCAGTGCTCCCACAGGACCTTGCTCATGGTAGCTATGACCCACCCATCTGCTTCTCTGCATTCCAGTGCTGTGGAGTCGCCTAGACTGGACATTAACTACTGGCTCAGGCAGAACTGGTAAATACTGAAGGGTCTAATTTGCAAGCCACTTTTATATAGTGAACACACCACACACGAGATAATTCAAAGCTCCATTACTGCCTCTCATGTCTGCCTGGAATTAGAAAACAGCTTCACCGGGGAGAATTAGGAATAGGGGGAAGTGGGAGTGCAATCCCAAGCAGAAAGCAATTGCAGAGTTCATCTGTCCAGTTGGCAGCAGTGGGAATTAAGCATGTCACTGTCTGGTCTGACGTGTTCTGATAGTTCAGACTGGCTGAGACTGGCTGGGAAGTAGCAAGAAAAGGGCACCTGCACAAAAACAGCAGGACACCTTGCCATCTATTTAGTGCTCTGTAGGAGGGAGATGTGGGAGGTATTTTACTGTCCCCATTACCTGCCATATCTGGGTTGAGTAACTTTGAAGGTACAATGACATAGAAGGGATTCAAGAGTCTGATTCAGTGCAGAGGTCTCTTTATGTTGAATATTAAAATGCACCTAGTAAGAAAAATGGAGGACATGACAAAACTACTTCTATAAAAATAGAGCTTTTCAAATCTGGAGAGCTGCAGAATTGAAAATTTTTTTGTTTACGTCACCAATTCTAAATTGTTTAAGCTTTGGCAATTTGTAGTCTGTCCCTTAATGAATACTTTTAAAACTTTCAGACCTATTTTCAAGTGACATTTGGGGGAGAAGGAACGATCTGTCCAGTGATGTGAAAAAAAGCCTGCTTTAGCTAATTGGTGATGGGCACAAACAGGCAGCATTCTTCACTGTTTCACTAAGGGTACGTCTAGACTACCGCGTTTTGTCGACGGAAGTTTTGTTGACAGATACTGTCGACAAAACTTCCGTCGACAAAGAGCCTCCAGACACATTGAGTTCTGTCAACAAAGCAAGCTGCTTTGTCGACAGAACTCCGTAGTCTGGACGCAACGTTACAGGCAATAACACCTTCTGTCGACAGAGTTCTGTCGACAGACGGTGTTATGCCTCGTAAAATGAGGTATACCAGCGTCGACAAAACTGCTGAGTTCTGTCGACATTATGTCGACAGAACTCAGCGGTAGTGTAGACGCTGGTATAGTTTTGTCGACAAAAGTCCACTTTTGTCGACAAAACTAGGTAGTCTAGACACACCCTTGGTCATGTTAGGAATCTCTTCTAAGGAGTAAAATATTTATTTTATCAGTGTAGCGCTACTAATTAACCACAATGCTTAACAGAATAAGGAGGAAATTTAAAATGGTCACAATACAAATAAAGATTCAGTCTTTCTAAATTCAAATTAATTTTTTCAAACAGCACGTAAAATAAAAATTCAAGCATTAAAGTCATTCCATTTTCACTTTGCATAATTCTTAGCAAATAGAACAACTGACCAATATTCTAATTTAATAAATATTCTAATTTAAACCAATGAGCCAAAAGGCTTTTGGACCAATGCTGAAAATTGTTATTTGAGGGGGAAATGTCTACTGATTTTTTAAAAAGTTGTAATAAATCTTTAATCTGGCTAGTCAAACCAGTTTTTCTGCCTCCCATTATTGACATTTCATGGCCACATTGCTGGTACCCTGTCAACGGACAGAGCAAAGCAATGTGGGTAAGCAGCCAACAGTGCAGTGTTGTAGAATGGCAGAGCTGATCCTCAAGCTTTTTGGAATTCTCTCTGAGTTCTCCCACAGTATTCTCAACTGCTGAGAGCAACATCAGGAGTAGCTCTATGAACTGTCCATGCTGAGGAAAGTCAAAGCAGCACAATAGTCTCTCCAGCCTTCCCCTTGCAGAAGCAGTCTGCCTACTGCTGTGTTTCTTGCAAGGCAATAAAGAAGCATTCCAATGATTTGTTCTTTGTTTTTCAAATGGAGCAGCTCACTCAACTGTGAGATACTTCCCAGAGCTTTGAAAGGGAGGGGCACATGCCTGCAGGGTAGCAGAGATCACAAAACACTGAGTACAGCCATCAGGGCAGGCATTGTAGGATACTGGCAGAAGCCAGTTCCCTTGACAAAACAAACAACAGAATATAAGCTGGATCTTTGTGAACAATAAAAAGAGGGGGAAAAGACAAAAGTCTATCACAGGGCTGAAAGTTTTTTGTCCCCAGAACTGGGTGTTTTTCCAGACAAAAGTCACATTGTAGTGCTGCTCACTGATTTGTTGCCAAAAGACAGTTTTTGGCAACAAAATGCGCCAGTGTAGACAAGGCCATATTAAGCTATTTCTCCAAATATAATATTGTCAGATATAAATTCTCATTCTGAATTCATAGCCAGCTAGAGAGGCATTGTGCTTTGTTTGAAATGGAGCACTCTCCCACCTCTAGCCTAAATAAAGCAGTAGGAGTATAACGGGGAAGACCAAGCATTCTGTTAAATTGATTTTGCACCATCTTGAATGACTTAAGTTCTTTCCCATCCCAAATTTCCACACCACATAAAATCTGAACATAAATTTTAGCACTAAACACCAAGAGCCAGTACGTGCAATTAAACTGTCCCATACATGTGAGAAACTAAGAGTTGCTTGAATGGCTTTAAGCCTCCTGTATATTTATGTCTCCTTTTTATATCCCCCTTATAAAAAACCAAATACCCAGATTAAAAAAGGAATCAACCTGTTCAGTACAGTGGACAATTATTACTTAAATAATTTTGGTCTGTGGTTGAAGGTAATTAGATTTCTGATAAGTGATTCATACATCCTGCTGACCAAAAAAAAAAAAAAAAGAAAGAAAAGAAAATTTTAAATAGATGCTCAGATGCTTCAGACAACAAAACTATACTTGACTACAGGAGGACTGACACTACTGTGTTCAGCATTCTAGAGGCTCCCCCTAGAGGTGTGCCACTACCTCATTAATGTAAACATTAAAAAAGGGGGATCCGTAAACATGCTTGACTCCTACCCCTCCTAATGGAAATAGGATACGGAAGAAGGGTGATGACCTGCTTCAAAAAAAGGCTGTCTCAAAGGATATCCCAGCCGTGTGAGTTAAGTATTAGGTTTTCCCCCACAGACTACCTCTATCACCAGCATCATAAGCAAATTTAAAATCTAAGGACTCATGCTTCTTCCAAAGAAGTGAAAATTGTATGTTTAGGTCCAATATGAGCACAAATATCTATAATCAAGGGTTCTTTCTTAATGTCAGCTCATTCCTCTGTAGAAATGGTTAGACCTCTCAGACCATCAGCCCAGTCTTATAACCTTCCCGGAAGGCATCTGGAAGAGATTTGACAGACTTACTGGATGATAATTCTCAAAGTATCTTTTATTTCCTTTATAACAGAGGTACAATAGTACCACTAGATATACTGGCAGGGACAATCCATGTTATTTTTATTAGTAAATACCTTCACCATAAGCTTTTTTATAATGCTGACTGATTTAAATTTAAACTTCCCTAATGCAGAAGAGTACAATTGGTAAAGTCCACCAGAACAGACGATGCCAGAGGAGTAATGGCTAGGGTATCAATAAAGAATGGGGAGGGAATAAAATTTTCACGAGAACATTTAGAGATGAGAGCTTCAGTATTTATCTTAACCTTATAATTGCCATCAATATCAATGCATTCCTTCTCCAGCACTCTTTGATCAAACTTCTTAGCATAGTTTTTTATATTGCTACAGCCCCTATTTCTAACAAACCCAGCCATAGCTTGAAGCTGTTGCATATACAGCCAAATATGCAACATAATCCAAATCATAATAGAGTATCTTTCATGGGATAAAAATATCGCCTCTTCATAATTTGGCTATCAGTAAATACCTTATGGACCTGTAATACACCTTCAGGCTGAGGAGTTTTTTGAAATGAAGTTACTAGATGCAAGTTTCTCTAATTTTTAAGCTTAACCAAGGGATTCAAAGCCTAATAATAACTTGGTATGTTCCAGAAGAGCAATGTCAATACTCAAACCACTCCTGCTATTTCCGCTCATATTTCTGAGGTTAGAGAGCAGCCTCATATTTCCCCATGAATTATTCCAACCTCTCAGCCTTGTTTAATTGAAAGTATTTCAGATTCAACAAGAAGAAATAAAAGCATAATTAGGCCATATTCCTGCTGTTTACTTTTCTAGGGGAGAGAGTGCGAAAAAGGCCCAATTGCATCATAGCGTACACACATTTTGGAATGAGTAGTGTGTTGTCTACCCAGATATCAAAGTCAAAAGGTTGTCTTTCTCTAGAACCATAAGCATGGAGATGGAATTTAAAGAACTGTTCAGAAAACCTGGCACATGAGAGGGCTCCTTTGCTAGAGAGGCTACCTGATAGAAAAGGTCAAAGTGAAACAAAGTATTCCGTCAGAGAATTTCAGCTCTAGATAACAAAATGAATGCTCAACTTATTCAAGTAAGCTGTTTGCCTATACCCTACTACTCAAGTTAATCATGGGGGTAAACATTATAATTCCAAGAGAAATAGGCCTAATTATAAAGAAAACGGAACCGTTTGTCAGCACAGTCTTTCAACTGATGCTCTACAGAAGGAGGTGAAGTGACAAGGAGATGGGCCTGAGCAAGACTGCATTAAAATATTTCATGAAGATTGCCTCCTGGAATATTGATCTCAAATAACATAGTCCATGCCTACACTCCAAGCAGTCATTTCAACATAATGTCAAAATAATATTGAGCTGGAGGACTTCTTATTCTGACTCCTATAACCCTCATTTTACGAGGAGTAAGGGAAGTAAGAGGAAGAGTGCTCTAACTTGGACTTTCTGCTGTGAAGACAGTGCCAAAAGCTGAAACAAACTATTTTGACTTAAGCTACGCAATAGATGTAGCTCAAGTTGCACAGCTGTGTAGATGTGCCCTAAACGTGAGACCTTTTTTCTTCTAGGCTTTGAATCTCTTTTAAAAGAGAATGTAACGCATGCTAACAAGCTAAGGAGTAGACATGCTTTCTGGCCCTCTTTTTCCACTAAAATAAATATCATATCTATTAAGATCAGATGACCTTCTATTTCCTGGACTTACATTTTCTTTTCAGATATCACTTGTCTTTATTATCCATGGATAGTTAAACTCCTCTGCCTGCAATCCTCTTGGTTTTTCCTCTTATTATGAGTCTTTCTGGGGACAGGTTGACTCTCTCATTGATTCTTTTATAGTACCTATATAGCAAATTTGTTTTTTGGGAAGATTTCCATGCTCCACTTAGTCCTGAAAATGAGGAAATTCCCAATCTCTCTGCTGACCTGGTATATAGAATTTTTCCTTTTTAAATCACCCTTGATTTACCAGGATCGTGGCTGATAGGAGGAAGAGGAGGGGTTTTAAAAATAGGCTGTAATAGGGCTTACAGGTCAAACCCAACACCTTTAAATTCTGCCGAGTAGAAAATAAATAGCAAGACAAATCCAAAATGTGAGGTACCCTGTAACAAACAGGGAAGTTACTGAATTCTACACAGTCTGTAACTTGAAACTTATGATGTTTCCTTATGTATAAAAAGTATTGTAGTTTAATCTGGAAATAACAGATGCATATAGAATACAAAAGATGCCCTTCTGTCAACAAATTGTGATCCCATGAGATAGTGACTATAGAATGCAATATAAATAAAAGTTAACTTGAAATCTTTAGTCATAACTTTAAAAGGCAGTAGCTCCTTGAAGAGTATAAACCTTACTGAGTTGCATAGAAAGGTGTGTGGACTAAATATTATAGCTGTATCGCAGACATCTTTGAATACAGTAATAGATCTTTGCTCATAGTCCAGGCTCATGATATTTGATAGTAGGTAGGAAAAAAATGACAGGAGTGTTGGAAGCCAGTTTCAGCACTGGGTAAAGATCCTACTGTAGCAGACTGAAAACAAGGCAGGCAAAACATACCCCTAACAAGCCTCTGCTGACTTATAGGTGTTAGTGAAGTCAAACTTAACTAGGAACAAGGAACCATTTCAGATACTTGATGAATCATTCTTCCAATTTTATTCTGGGTCTTGATCCATGACTAGAGCTCATTAGTGCTACTGCAAAGCAAATTAATAATGTGCTGCTTGTTAAACATTAGATCTTTTACATAAAACTGAATTTTAGAATTTATTGTAGACAGTAGCTATAACTCTCTTATCAAAACCGGAATTTAGATCCAGGAAGGAGCAATGATTAAGTCAGGAGACATGGGCTTTGTTCCCAGTTCTACCATTGATGGGGTTTGATCTCTGCATTGGTTTCCTATCCGTAAAACAGTCATTATCTTTGTGTAATACTATGAGATGCTCTCTGGATGAAGACTTACAGCATAGTAAGTGCAAAATATGACTTCAGACAGATGTGTGCCAAATGTATTTCACAGACTAACATTTCTCATTCTGGAACATCCATTCTTTGTAGTGTTCTGTGAAGACATGACACTCATCCTACTTCAAATTTTAAGACGATGTAATTTGTTTGCTATGTCACAGTCATTTGAAAACTAAATGCTATGGCAGTCACTTAATATTTAGAAAGCATCCTAGTCTACAGCAATGTGCTGTTTACATTCAGGCAGTTCATCCACTTTGTGCTAGTACCTGATTGCCTCACATCAATGAACCTAGAAACTGCACCAGTTCAAAAGAGCAAACTTTGGGGAAAACTAACATTTGGACTTGAATTAAGAGTTTAACTTATTTATTTTATGGCATGTTAAGGGCCATTATGTGCTGTGGACAAGGACTACTAGGTCTCTTCTAGGAAGCTCTTAAGTATGCTCAAATAAAAAGAAATTAACATCTAGATGGCTTGTTACCAGATTCCTCTTTTTTCCAGTGGGCTCGCCCTTACCTTGTGTCCCACCTGGAGGCAATAAGAACATTCCAAAGATTTAAAGTTCATGATGTTCCTGCTGAAACCAGACTTTTTTTATGTCAGCTGCTGCTCAGTTATAGGCTTATAGCTTTTCACTAGGGCATAGTGCAGGCCAAAGTGAGAAGTTACCTCTGAGGATACAATTACACTGAATCCCTGCACTGTGAATTATGCTAAGGAGCAGGGTACGATAAGCAGCAACACATTTAGAAGTTTAGTAAATTTAAGTGTGTCCCTGTTAACACTAAGCCAGGTTAAAACAGGTGAGCTAGACCAATTGTGACTGGTACTCATGTAACCTTTGGGTGGGCTAGCGTAGTGTTTTTCAATAACCAGTCCACTGTTACCCTAAAAAGGGGGAACTATATTATGGTTTTGTTCAGTGGGTTCCATTTTAAAAGAGACAGTTTGCCTCAAGAGGTTTTTCCATCATGGAGGTTTTCCCGCTCAAACTGTTAATTTGCACATGGTACCACCTTGTGCACCCCTCCCAAATAGGCTGTGCACTCATTACTATCTGGTGCACTCAGCACCAAAAGAGGTGCACTCAGCACAAAAACGCTGCACACAGCCCCTGGGAAGCTGCACTCAACACCCGAGTTCATTAACATATTTTTCCCGCCTCTGGGCCAATAAAAGCCCTGAGGTATCACCGGCTCGGGTCCTTGGATTTTCAACCTTGGATCTCGTCACTCCTTTTGTTGTTCCCTGCTTACCCTTGTTTGTGTATTGTCCTTCCTGAAGCTCGGATACCATCTTGGTAATCTGAGGCCTGGACTTTTGGACTGTGCTACCCCTTGTGTGGTGAATACCCACAAGGTTTCTTTTTGCATCGGCCATTGGAACCGGGACTTTCTCCCTCTATCATCCTTATTGGATTACCCGCCTACTGGATCAGACGGTGTTGCCGAAGGACAGACCAGACTGTTTCCAGAGGGGATTCCTTTCCAGATCAAGGATCCATATCGGGGCTCGTCTCTCCAAAGAGGACTCGCCACTGTGGGATCCCCTGCTTGTCCTCCCCGGAGGCTTCCAAATAGCCCGAGGGTCAAAGGTCACAGGCATCGATCGCCTCAGGCTTTGTATATATACCTTGTGTATCTAGGGAATTGTTCTATCTCCTTTCTTCGGGTTAGGGTGGGTTGGTTTGTTGTGACTTGCTGATAGTTGTATATCTGTTCACTTTATTTCCATCAAATACACAGTTTGGCCCTAAAATTGTGTGTGCCCCATGTGGAGGCGGGGCCACATAGCTGTGTGTGCTGTCCCATCTCAGGCACTGCTCCCACTGGCCACAGTTGTAAGCCAGTGGGAGCTGCAGAGCTGTCACTTGGGATGGGTACAGCGTGCCGAGCCCCCTGACTACCCCTACTTCTGGGAGCTGCCTGGAGATGCTGTTGCATGCGCAGAGCAGTACCGGAGTGCCTCAGCAAAAGCTCGAGGGCCAGATTAAAAGGTCAGACCGGCCAGATATGGCCCATAGGCCATAGTTTGCTCACTCCAGGTTAAAAGATGGAACTGAAAACAGATCTGTGTTCTAGACATTGGCTTGTACCATGATCTTGAGCAAGTGATTTGGGTCCAGATCTTCAAGAGTACTTAGGTACCTAACTAGCCTCTTTATGCATCCATACCCCCTCTGTAAAATGTGGAGATTACCCACTTTTGCAGAGCGCTTTGGTATCTTTGCAAGCAAAATGCGATAGCAAATGCAAAACATTCTCTTTATAGTTATATTACAGACACTTTCTGTATAGACAGTGATTCTTATTATAAGAGAACTGGACAATTTTATATAATAATAGTAAATTATAAACCAGTAAATTATAAACCTGCTTTAATACAGTTAATTGTGCACTACCAAAGTCCTAAGAAGTTAGCAATTGTAAATATTAAGAGCAATAATAATTCAGCCAACCACACTGTTGATGCTGTGTGTTAAGTAATAATGTAGGCCTTCCTTTGGCACGTACAGGTGCTGTACCCTGCAGGTGACATGAACTGTTGCATTCTAGTGAAAGCACAAAAAGAGAGGCTAATGTTCATATGGAAAGGTTAATGTTCATATTTCTCTGCACTCTGCAGTAATAATAAATGTCAAGGCTCCTGTATATCTAGATCAGGGGTGAGCAATAATTTTTAAAAGAGGGCCACTTCACAAATTTCTGAAGTGGCCCTGGGCTGCCCTGGAAGGGACGGGGCATTGGGAAGAAGGGGCGGAGCCAGGAGACTTCTCGTGCTCCCCCGCTCACAGCCCCTGATTGGCCTAGGTTTGGGGGAGCACGTGAAGTCTTTCTCCCGGCCCTCGACTCCTAGAGAGAATTGTTGGCTGTTTTAAAACAACTGGCGATTCCTTGTAGACGCTGCAGCAGGAAGAGACCTCACATGCTCCCTCTGTCCCCACGCCAATCAAGACTGGGGGGAGGGGCGTGCAAAGTCTCTCACCCCCCGCCCACGCCCTACCAGGGGCGCACAACAGCTGGCGGTTCCCTTTGATGCCGCACACCCCTGGTGGGAGGAGGAGACTTCACGCATTCCCTCAACCCAGGTCTTGATTGGCCTGGTGGTGGGGGAGTAGCAGGGCGACTGCAGGCCAGATCCAGTGTCTTGGTGGGCCAGATCTGGCTCTTTGTCCACCCCAATCTAGATCCTGATCCAATACTCAAGTGAAGTCAGTGGCAGGTAGATCAACACTGCAGCTGGAAGTGAACCTCCCAATCCAGGTAGAGAGATACCTGCTAGTGTAATGCTGACAGACCCCAGTCACCTGCAGGCAGAATTTCACCTGGGACCTCTGGAGCTTAGTGTAGATGCCTCTGTCCTCTTGCCGCTGTAGAGCAGACTCATTATTCTCTCTATCAGTGGTCTCAGTGCTAGTAGGTGGGACACTACACCACAGCCAGAAGCTGTGTGGGTTACATTAGCATGCTAAAAATAGCAGTGTGGTACGGGCAGCAGCATGCGCTAGCCACTTGAGTCCAAACCTGCCTGACCCTCTGGATCTGAGCTCAGGGTAGCCACCTGTGCTGCAAAGTCAGTGCTCACCTTTAGCATGTGAGTGGGTAGAGTGAATGTAACTCTGTCTACTCAGGCTGGGAGGAGTGCTCCCTGCTGCAGTGCAGACATATCTAAGTTGGCTTCCCAGGTTGCATTTGTCCTAAACTTAAATGTAAAGTCAAGGAGAGCTTTACCATTGACTTCAATGGCTCAGGTAAAGCTGTCTCACTTGTAAGTACAGTGGGTTGGAGAGGAAGCGGAGTAAAGGCAGAAAATAGGCACATCTGAGGAGATATGAATTTTAGCAGGATCCTCATCATGCTAATTAACCATATGCTACATGGTCACATATACACCCCTTTATACTACTGAGCAGGAGTATCTTGGCAGCCACATAGCAGTTTTGGCAATGCAGGACAATTTTCTCCAGCATTTCTTCTTCTGTTCAGCCTTTTCTTTTGGGGGAAGGGGGTAGTTTCCTTATACTTATGCAACATTTCTCATTTCAACTGCACATAATCAAGCCCAAGGTGCCTACTGCAATGCATTAGCCCCTGTAAATTGCATTAGGCGTTGATGTAAAATTAGTTACTTGGGAATTTACAAGTTCTACTGGCAAAACTGTTGCATCTCGTAGTCTCTGCAAACCCAAATCACCTAAGATTGATTTAGCTTTTCTTAAAAGGAAATATTAGAAAATCTACATGATATAATCCTGCCCAAAATGTATTTTTTTGAAAGTTCATTCCTGTTTATATCTCTCTTCCTACTAATAATGATAAGGATAATGTTTCTAAACAGATTACTGGTGATTCAGATCAAGTTTTGAGTCTTGGCTCTGGATGTCCTTATGTAGCTGAATAACTGATGTAAATTATCTGCTGTTAAGAGATTAACTATGCAACAATACATCTTCACTAACCGAGTACATTTGTTAGACATGCACAGATTAAGTCTAAACTTTCACTGCTCATTATAGTTTGTTGTGCATGACCATCTTTCCCCCCATTCTTAATGCAAAACTGCTGACTTGGCTCATCTTCATACTTAGCTCTCCAGCCTTAACTGAGGACTGAGTGCAATCAAATCAAGGTCCCCCGCATGCACATACATACATACACAAAGTTACAACTAGATTTGATACAGAAGTTCCAATCTGCATGTCAGGTCTCTAAGTATAAACGTAAGTCCCAGACTAGCTCATTCTGAGGTAGTGCATTCTTTCCCAGAAGTAAAATATCCATGGGAACCTTAGCTCTAGTTGCTCAATTGCAAGGAGTTTTAAATTTGGCACTTAGGCAGCACTTTCCCCTTACCCTCCACCCGCTCCAAAAAAGAAAAAGAAATCCAGGCCATTGCCCAGATTTTTGTCTGTGGACAGATCAGGAAGAAAAATGTGTGTCTATACTGACATAACTTCACAGTACAAAAATACCATTTTGGTTAGTTCCAATATACTTGTGTTACGTGTCAGTGTTATGGTTGGTATAGAGATGAGTTTTGTGTGGGTCAAAACTTCATTAGCTCTGAACAACTGGTAATAACCAAGACACCAAACAAACAGGCAATGCTGGGTGGACAAACCCTCCTAAGACAGCCTGCCTCAGCAACAGATACTACTTTGCTGTCTATGAAGATGATGAAAATATTTTCCACACTGTTTTTGCAATGAAAATGGCCCCTTTTGTGACAATAAAATGTTTTGTAAAAGAACTGTCAGCATTATAGAATGTTTCTATTTTTCTGTGACTTTTTTTTCAATCATTTAAATTCTTTTGAACATTTTTTACTGTAGAAAACTTTGTTTCAATAAGAAAACACTGGGTTTAGCAAATTCTGTTAAAATAATGGAAAACTTTCTATAACAATGTTGGCAAAAACATGACTAAAAGTTTCAAAAAAAGATGAAAAAGCATTTTGAAATCTGCCATGCAAGTTTTTTTCTGTCTTTTGACCAGCTCTGTGTCTCTGCGGAGAGAGAAAGTTAAGCTCTGCTGCAGACATATATCTGCCTTATTTACCTCTTTCCACTCCTTGCCAAAGAGCAAGTCCTCTGGCAGCTCCTACCCTGGGGACTGGCCAAACATGCTCTATTTGTGGCCTATCCATGCTACCCATCACAATATTACCTCTGCCACTGACTTTCCAGGAAGATTTAAAAGACTCCAAGCACTCATGAAAATATAAATTAACCATTGTTGGACAGCTGGATATATTAACACTATTTGGGGAAAACAAACCCTAGCAATCAGCTATTATGCTGTTGTGAAGCATTCCGCACCAGTCCCATGACAGCAGTCAAAGAAGCCAAATTAGCTTATCCATAAAATAGATGGAAAATTCCACACAGTGAGACATGCTTGAAGCTATGAAGGAGTGAAAAGAATCTGGGTTCACCCTCCAGAACGCTTCAGACATTAACGTCATGAAGGAAGGAAGGAAAAAAATCTTAATTGCAGTCATGGGAAAAGAATGTACTTACTCTGGTGCAATCAATTGGCTTGGGAAGGAGGTTTCCACCACTATCTGGTTGTCTCTCTCTGCCTTTTTACTTGTCTTCGGTGATTTTAGGAGAGTGGGGTTATCTATGAGGGCAGTGGAAGCACAGCATATTTAGGAGTTATGGTCTCCATGCCCAAGAACCAAAAGGTAATCACAGTAGGACACCAAAGAGTGGTCCAGTAGGATGAAGAGCCTTTACTTCTAGAATTCTTAAACTTTACACCTAAGAGAAAAAGAAAAGGAGCGTAAAGCATAATCTGTGACTATCTGTTTTTATGTTGAAATAAAATGGGTAGCCAAAGAGGCACGGACTAGATAGTTCGGATTAGGCTTCCTCGAGGCGTTCCACGAGGGGTACAGATAGTTCGGATTAGAAGCCTAATCCGAACTATCTAGTCCGTGCCGCGTGTAGCCGCGTGGCACGGGGTTCGCACTAGCCGGCTTTTAAAAATGGCGGCGCCGGCTTTATGCTAATGAAGCCCGGGAAATTCAAATCCCGGGCTTCATTAGCAAGTTCGGTATGCATACATTACCCCCCTAGTTCGAACTAGAGGGGTAGTGTAGACATACCCTGAGAAAGTCTTCGCTCAACCCATGTCTCATCTAGACCTAAGAACTAAAAGCAATTTACCTCAGTTGATTATAACAGGGTTGCCTTCCCAGATCCATCACAGCAGGAACTAACGTTCACGTATCCATCTTCAAACTGCCAAATCCCCACTTCCCAACACTGTTAATCTACTTTCAGGACTGCTATTTATTTGCTCAGAGGATGGATGTTGCTCCTAAACCTGGGAGTGGAAACAGAGACCCTCAGAGCAGGAGTCAATGGACATCTTGCAGTAAACTCCATCATTACCTCCCCTGGCCCATCCCAGCAAACTTTCGGACAGGAACAGTGGAGATGTCTGGCCATGCTCTTAGCTATTGGAAGGTCGTTGGTGGTTGCTTCAGAGCTACCAAATTCTCATACTTTATTTGAGGATTCTTAAAGCCAAGTTCATGATGTTTGGGGAGCCCGAGTCACAGTTTTGGTTGCCTGGCATTGGCCAGACTATATGATTAATTATCATATTTGGCACGTAGGCAGCACTTTCCAAATAAGGTAGGCAAATGAGCTTGAGATAGCTGGGACTAGTCAACTTTGTCCTCCTCCCCCTCCCTGCACTGACACAGGAGGTGCAAGGGAGCAGGAAGGGAAGCATGAAGAAGGGGAGAAGGAGGAGCAAGTAAGCCTTGACTACTTGCTTAACTGTCCTGAGAGTAGACCCTACCAGGCAGGAGAGTGAACTGCAGAAGAAACCTTAATCACCGCCAGCAGGCCTACAAACTTTGCTGGTCCCTGCTAGCCCCACCGATGGTCGAGAGGGTCCAAGTCACTGGCAATGTTCCTGACCATGTGGAAGTGGACACCAGTTGCTACTGTTGATTTTTGTCTTCCCCAGCTGCCTTTGGAGCACAGCACAGCCTGCTGTGGAAAAGGGGAGTGCAGGTATCCGGCAGCAGCAGTGGGCAGGGATAGATACCAATGTTCTTAGCTCCCCCTGCTGAGTGTGGAAGAGGGTTCTGCTTATGGAGGAGTTGCCTTGCACAGCGTCCTGCCTTCTGGTAGTGACAGGGCTGCCAGAGCTATCCCATCCATAGGACAAATTGGGGTGGCTGCCCCTATACTTCTGAGGGCCCTGCAGCAGCTGCCCCAACCACCCTATGGATGGGAGCAACTGGGGGATTACAGAGACTTGGCATGGCAGCAGCAGCAGGGACCACTTCTCCCCTACCCCAAACAGGCTCGCCATGCAGGAGGTGGGAGCTGGAGCGGTGCGGCAGCCTGCTCTGCCCTGCCCTGCTGCCCTTCCGGCCCACTGCATTTGGCTTCTCAGTGGCGGCAGGAAGCAGCATGCCCTGCCCCAGGGTGCTCCACTTCCCTTCCCGTTGTCCATGGAGAAGCAAGGCACAGCAAGCTGGGACAGCAGCAATGCAGGGCAGAGCAGGTTGCCAGGCCACTCTGCTGCCTGAGTGGTAAGCGTGTGGGGGGAGGCGATCCCTGCTGCCGCCTCTGTGCCAGGCCCCTGTAATCGAGGGAGGGGGGCAGGGTGGAATGGAACAGGGGGAGAGTTGAGGGGGGTGGGTCATGCAGGGGGGACTGCCCTAGGCCCTGTGCCTGGGGCACTAGTGGTAGTAGCGGGGTTGTTGCCGCAGGCCCCTTGTTCCCCTCAGGACGGCCCTGGGGGCTGCTGATGTTTTTTGGCTGCCCTTGTTGTCCGTTGTTCAGGTCCCTGCAGAAAATTCCTTCCTCTGACAATTTTTTTTAATTGGACTTACATTTAAAATCAGTTTGGAAAATATGTTGCTTTAAATGAACTCAGTTTTAACAATCAGTTCAAGATGTGTCACTCTGTGAGCCAGCTAGGGTTGGGAGCACTCTACAGGCAGCCCGCTCAGCCCTTCGGGCAGCGGGAGGGATGCTGGAATGCAGGCAAGAGGTGCTTCGGCCAGAAAGGACAGGAGGGCCTGCAACATCTGACAGAACACCAAGGTGCGGATCGTAAAATATTTATTGATGCTTTAAATCTGTGTAATACATCCTTTGTACAGGGCCACATCCTGCACTTGCACAGAAAACTGGCTGCAGTGTTTTAATAGGTTTTTTCCAGTTCTAATCACTATAAGCCCACCTGTTCTTGGCAAATTACCTGCCATAATGTATACCAATAAACGATTCCAATTGCAAAGACCTAAGCAACGATGGCAACAACAGAAGCAAGCAGGACCCGCTTTGTGTAGCCAGCCAACTTCCCGCCCCCAGGTCACTGAGACTCAAAGCCAATCCTCACTGCAGTACCAGGAATTAAAATTCTTCACAACACAGTCACATGTTCTCTAATGGCAACGTGGTGTTCCGAAAACATTCCTGACACAGCTCCACAGTTGCGGCTCTTGTTAATGTCTAAAGGCGTGGGTGATAAGGAATAACTGGAAATTTGGCTGAGAATATGAAAGCCACAGTGCAAGGAATAAATCAAACAGTAGGAGAGTCAGAAGTAGATGCAGGAAGAATGTTGAAGAGACGGGCTAATGAATCAAGACAAACCGAGAAGGAATGAACTCTTTCAAGTAGCAATAATACAAGTCTGGGTGTAGAGTTGCCAATAAGCATCACCCTGGAAAGGCTTGCAATTTTCCTGGTGCAGTGCACGCCTTTAAAAAAAATCAAATCAATCCCAGATTAGTTGATTCTTATAAGTGTGTTTGATTCTTACAAGTGGGGTATTCAGTACTGTAGGAATAATTTTGGCCCAGTAGTTTTGATCACTCTATGCCATTGATTCTTATAAACGAAGTCCACTGTCCCACAGGATATATGTTCTTTGAATGTAACCACGGACATGATTTTTTTTAAATGAAGACTTGATCCCGTTGACTTCAGTGACTTCAATTTTTTCCATTGACTTCAGTAGGTTTTGGAACAGGGCCTTTTTGCAGTAGATTCATCTAGCAACATTAGGTAAGTTTTGAGACCTGCACTATTGGAAGAATGTCTAGAAATAAAACATTCTGAGGGAGAAATTTAAACTACTGACCAGAATGTGCAAGGAGTCCGTTTCAGCCATTTGTTCTTTCTCTTCCATTTTTCCTTCTCCTCTTTCATATTCTTTAATTCCTTCTTGCACCTAATCTGTACTATTCACAGAGTGTAAAACATGGATTCCAATATGCTCATTTGACTTGGTGTTTTTATTTTTGTTGATGCTTTTGGTGTTTGTGCATATTTGTGATCTACAACTAGCTCTTTCCAATGTAAATTATACCTATAATATGAAATACGCAACAATGAAATACAGGGGTTGGCTTGCATAAGCAGGTCCTCTCACAGGACCCACTTTTCTATATCACCTTTTTTACAGACAAAACAATCTTTAAAACATTTTACGTTTTACAATTTCACAACAATTTTCCATCTAAAGATACAGACTTCCTCAGTTATTTACTCTGAGTTTAACTGCTCTTCTCACTGCTCAACAACACTTCCTCTTGGTTGTTCAGGGGATTAACTCAGCCCAGCCTACAACCCTTTCCAGTGGTTGCTTAGTTAACCTCATTCCTCTGTTAAAAACCTCATTCCACGAGAAGTAACAGCTAATTCAAGTTAAGGGGCTTACTTCAAACTCTCGTTTCACTGCCGTGTGTAGACATGGGCAGTTATTCCGGGCTAGCCAGTTTCCAAAATGGCGACCACCCGGGAACATGCTAATGAAGCGCGGGATATTTAAATCTCGCGCTTCATTTGCATTTTCGATCGCCCTCATTAGCCTCCCTAGTTCAAACTAGGGAGCTAGTGTAGACATACCCTAATTCTTCAGGGTCACAAGTTGTCACTGCTCAGAGTTAGTATTCTATACATTTCCCCCTTACATTTTGATGTATTATATATATTTACTTATATTTATAGGATAACAATTGTGTTCTCTTTCTTTATATCATTACCATAGGGTTGTGACAGGATGGTCCAGCCCCGCACTGGCCAAGGGGGGGAGCCAGCTGGCCTGCTGGGCTGTGTTGGCCCCGCCCCCGCAGCAGTGCTGGGCATGCTCCAACTGCAGGCCAGGTACAAAGGCCAGGGAAATAGCTCAGTTATGGCTGGCCTCCGGGGAGGGAGGAACTCCTGCTCAGCCTCCAGAGCCACAGCCAGACCTGCCACTGGAACAAGAGTCGCTGGCCTGCCGCCATTGCTGCTACCATCCCCGGGCAAAGCACGACCACAAAGCCGATCCCGGGGGGCAACCCGCCCCGCCGCGTTGGACAACCCCGTCGCTGCTGCCCCAGACGCCGGACCTGCCGACGGCACGGTCGCCACCAGCCCAGCGCCTGCAGGTGGGGTCTCCGTTGGCCACGGGGCTGGGGTAGGAACCAACCCAGGGCAAGGGGCAGGGAATCCCCTGGTGGGCTCGGTGCGTTTCGGGGAGAACTCCCCACTGAGCCAGTGGTGGGAACCACCCACCACTAATAGGGCCCTGGGTTGGGGTCCGGTGGAGAGGGAGGGCCCGGACCACCCCTACCCCATCCTCCCAGAGCATGGACTAGGCCTCAGGGCCTGCGTTGACCTTGAACTAGGCCTCAGGGCCTGCGTTGACCTTGGACTATGCATCCAGGCCTGCGTTTGTGATGAACTAGGCCTCCGGGCCTGGGAGTGTACGGCCCAACCCCAGGGCCAAGCAGTGCGAGGTGGGACACCCCGCGACAAGGGCTCATACATGCTCCCACTGAAGTCAATGCTCAGAGGGAGCAGAAGTGATTATCTTTTTCTCATAAATATGTTGACTGCGCACAAAAAAGTAGAGATCTCTGTTCAGACAGTAAAGCAGTTATGGATGAGATTTTAACTTTTAAGTCTGTTTGCACATCTTAAAAAGGAAGGCAAGTAGAAGCAAGAGCATTGTATTGAAATTTAAATCTATATGATCATAAAATACAGACAGACATATAAAGTAGACAAACTGGAGAAATGGTCTGAGGTAAATAGGATGAAGTTTAATAAGGACAAATGCAAAATACTCCACTTAGGGAGGAACAATGCGAAGTGATTGTCTAGGAAGGAGTACTACAGAAAGGGATCTAGAAGTCATAGTGGACCACAAGCTAAATATGAGTCAACAGTGTGACACTGTTGCAAACAAAGCAAGCATGATTCTGGGATTCATTAACAGGAGTGTTGTGAGCAAGGCACAAGAAGTAATTCTTCCATTTTATGCTGCACTGATTAGGCTTCAGCAGGGAGTATAATGTCCAGTTCTGGGCACCATATTTAAAAAAAAAAGTTGTGGAGAAATTGGAGAAGGTCCAGAGAAGAGCAAGAAAAATGATTAAAGGTCTATGACCTATGAGAGGAGACTGAAAGAACTGGGCTTGTTTAGTTCAGAAAAGAGAAGACTGAGGGTATGTCTACACTACCCCGCTAGTTCGAACTAGCGGGGTAATGTAGGCATACCGCAATTGCAAATGAATCCCGGGATTTGAATTTCCCGGGCTTCATTTGCATAAGCGGGGCGCCGCCATTTTTAAATCCCCGTTTGTTCGAACCCCGTGCCGCGCGGCTAAACGCGGCACGAACTAGGTAGTTCGAACTAGGCTTCCTAGTTCGAACTACCATTACTCCTCATTCCACGAGGAGTAACGGTAGTTCGAACTAGGAAGCCTAGTTCGAACTACCTAGTTCGTGCCGCGTGTAGCCATGCGGCACGGGGTTCGAACGAGCAGGGATTTAAAAATGGCGGCACCCCGCTCATGCAAATGAAGCCCGGGAAATTCAAATCCCGGGCTTCATTTGCAATTGCGGTATGCCTACATTACCCTCCTATTTCGAAATAGGAGGGTAGTGTAGACATACCCTGAGAGAGGACAAGATAGCAGTTTTCAAGTATCTAAAAGGGTGTTACAAAGACGAGGGAGAAAAATTGTTCTCCTTGGCCTCTGATGATAGGAAAAGAAGCAATGGGCTTAAATTGCAACAAGGCAGGTTTACATTGGACATTAAGAAAAACTTCCTAAGTGTCAGGGCAATTAAGCACTGGAATAAATTGCCTAGGGAGGTTGTGGAATCTTTATTACTGGAGATATTTAAGAGCATGTTGGATAGACACGTATCAGAGATGATCTGATGATGCTTAGTCCTGCCATGAGGGCAGGGGACTGGACTTGATAACCTCTCGAGGTCCCTTCAAGTTCTTGTATTCTATGATTCTATGAATGTGTATCATTATCCAAAGGTGAAAATAATGGCAAATCTTTTTGAAATATCCTGCATAAGGCTACAGTAATCAGATGAGATATTAGAAAGGCTGCAATAATATGATTTTACCTCGAGGTGAAATTTTTCAAATATTCGTGCCCAAGGAATTAACATTAATGGAAACGGGGCATTCAGATTCCCTATGGAGCTTTGAAAATTTCAGCCTAGAGTCCTTAGTTGGGAACCTTGAATTTATTTTATTTCCAGATGTACTATGCTCAAACAGCTCCTATGGACCTGATGTTTTTGGCTTGATGTCATTGTTGATGCATGGAAGCAGCATGTACCCATCATTGAGTTAAATGCTGATGTGCTTGCAGATGCACTGTTCCACAGAAAACAAAGATTTGCAACCATTGTGCTTTGACCACATAGTTTATTTTCTATGCTCAGACTCCGTGCTTGTGAGCGGGGAAGCATTGCCTCTCAGAAGCGCCTACGGGTATTATGTGAATTTCCCAGATTATTGGGTGGAGGCTCAAGCCAGTTCTGTGTTGGGTAGATGGAGAGGATTCCCTAGATATGGAGCCTGGCTCCACCTGGCAGAAGGATTACAGAAATAAAAACAAACCTATTTTGTGAATTTTGATAGAGGCATTTATAGTTCATTTGAATTGAATTTCTGTGTAATTCAGAATCATTTAGCTTGGTGTTCTGGTATGTACTTAAGTGGGTTTTTAAATTTTTTGGGGGGGTTATTCTTTCAAGATTGGATTGATTCTTTCTTTTTTATATTTGCAAGTAGCTGAGGCTGTAAATATATTTTATTTTTATATGGGATCACCACAATAGCCAGACATATGTGAATGTACACAAACTCACAAACACAGACAAGTTAGACTGCAAAGTTGTTTGGGACAGGAAAAGTCTTTTTTAAATAAGAACAGCCATACTGGGTCAGAGCAATGGTTCATCTAGTTTCGTATCCTGTCTGCCGACAGTGGCCAATACCAGATGCCCCAGAGGGAGGGAACACAAGAGGTAATCCTCACATGATCCCTTCTCTGTCACCCATTTCCAGACAAACAGAGGCTAGGGACACCATTGCTACCCATCCTGGCTAATAGCCATTGATGGACCTAACCTCCATGAATCTATTTAGCTCTTTTTTGGACTCTGTTAAAGTCCTAGCCTACATCAATCTTCTGGCAAGGAGTTCCAGAGGTTGACTGTGCACTGAGTGAAGAAAAACTTCCTTTTGTTTATTTTAAACCTTCTGCCTATTAATTTCATTTGGTGACCCCTAGTTCTTATATTGTGGGAATAAGTAAATAACTTTTCCTTATTCACTTTTTCTACACCAGTCATGATTTTATCCCCCCTTGGTCTCTTCTTTTCTAAGCTGTGTATGGGTACGTTGCCTAGAGCAATGGTGATTGGGACTTCTAGACACCACCACAACGCTAATTAGTAATCATGATAATTATCAGGAAAAGTCAAGCACAACTAAAAGAAAGTTAAAATTTTAAATATAATGTAAACATAGAAAATATTGTTGCTCAGCCTTCTAGATTGCTGTGAGTACCCTGCAGAAATGTTGCTGCTTGCTTGCACTTCGCATTTCACTAAAGCTCTCACTTGAAAAAAATGACACTATTCACTGGTAAAAGTAAAATGTGTCATCAATAATTAATACGGTGTGCAAACTTTATATGATACTGAGTTCCTGATAACTTCATGCTAAAAGTTAATTAATTACAAGAACAGAAGTGCTTTCCCTGTAGTATGCCAGTATATTTCCCTCCAACTCTTCCACAGCATATGTGGAATTCTGATATCTGCTGTGCCCTAAGTGCAAGGTGAAAGGAAAATGACTATCATTCAAGGAAATGACATTCTCTTCCAGGAGTTATGCTAAACTGTGCATCTTTCATACCAACAGATATGTGTTAATATTAGAAATTATGAGGTAACATGACCTGTATATTCCTCCCTACAGTCACTGGCACTTTGGGAGGTAATTACTCTGACAGAATAGATTAGACTGTAGTATTGTCTCAAATGGGGTGTCACTGAGGCACTACTGTTAAAATTAACTAGCTGCAGTACATTAGCCTACACTGTACGGGAGAATCCTGGTTGGCCTACCAGTTCTTGTATACCTTTCACTGTCTTCAAGGGTAAGCATGGATTTCACAAATGGCAAATTATAGATGAGAGGCAAATCCTGTATGAATGGATATAGTTCTGATGGATTTAGGGGAGCTACACCAATTCACACCATCTGGCCCAAGTTCTGTTAGGTTTCCTGATGATTGTTATGATTCATCAGACCCTTACTGAAAATATAACCCATTCTTGGTTATCTTAAAAACTGAATAATTAGCTCTTAGTTCCCTGCTAGTACCAAAGGCAGCAAAGGAAGTTCCCTATAATTTCAGAAGGTCTATGGAAGATTTATACATATCATTAATATCTTCCTTTCAATTTTCCCATAGGCTTTAGCATTCCACTTGCTTCTTAACATCAGTTCATCTTTAGATCCTGTGGAAATAACAACAAACCCAAACATGGAGGCTGTGTCTACATTGGCATGATCTTGCACAAATACTCTTTAACGCAAGAGTTCTTGCATTAAAGTATTTGTGCAAGAAAGCATCTACACTGGCATGTGCCTTTGTGCAAGACATGTGCTTTTGCTCAAGAGCATCCGTGCCAGTGTAGACGCTCTCTTTCGCAAGAAAGCTCCGATGCCCATTTTAGCCATCGGGCTTTCTTACGCAAGAAATTCATGTTGCCTGTCTACACTGGCCTCTTGCGCAAGAACAGTTGCGCAAGAGGGCTTATTCCTGAGCTGGAGCATTATAGTTCTTGCGCAAGAAGCACTGATTTCACACATTAGAACGTCAGTGTTCTTGCGCAAGAACTCCCCGCCAGTGTAGACAGGCAGCATGTTTTTGTGCAAAAGTGGCTGCTTTGGTGCAAGATCGCACCAATGTAGACACAGCCCGAATGGAATGAGCTCACACCATCTGCAGAGACTTCTTTTTGGGATATAAAGTGTTTAACTAAGGAAGACACCCCCCATGTGGGCAGCAGCAGTTCAAATAAAAAGCCTTCTATAACAAGTGCATTTTAAATGGAGTTTATGGTGATACACAATGTTACATTAGTTGATATTTGTTCCAAGATTCATTCCAGGGAAATACTAAAATAAAAATTAGCTTCATGAATAGATGTCAGTTTTTTAAAAAAAATGCTAGGTTAAAAGGAAGCATCATATTGCAAAAGAAACTGCAGAATGAGGCTAGAAGATGTTTATTATAGCCAATAAAAGTATAGGAGTTGCAACATTTCTAATATGGCGTTACATTCATCATGTATAAGATGATCATGCGTCTTGTTAATAGTCATACATATGTCATAAACATTACAATGATTAATACATTAATATTTAGCACATATATGCATATAGAATCTTCAAAGCATTTAAATAACCGACACCAATGAGTCTACACAATATGCTTGTGAAGTCTTATTGTCCCCCTGCTACCAATGGAAAAACAGAAGCACTGAAATTAGGTGACTTGCCCCACAGCACCAGAAAGAATCAATATCAGGACCGGGAATGGAAGTCAAAAGTAGGATGTGCGTAGAATGAAGAACTTTGTACAAGAGGATGATAAACTGATATAGCTGGCAGATGGACGCTGATCACACTGAGATAACTTGGATTATTTGAGAGCTTAAGATTTTAAGAAAATGTGAAGCCAATGGATTCCTAACCTTCTGAGAATTCCACAGTGACTAGATCTTCCAGCGGTTCTTGTTGCTAAAGTCATAATCTGAATTTGTCAGTATCAATATGCCTAACTCAGTGATTTCAGGGCTGAATAAAGAATCTATGGCTAATCTTGCTGTAATGGATCTAGTAGAATTGAAAGCATCACTGGAAGTTCCAATTCAAAGGCAAGGTAGTCTGAGAAACAAAAATGAAGTGCCTGAGTTGTAGCTATTTTATATCACTTGATCTTTGCTTCTTTTAGAGTCAGCATGAAGATGAACAGGTCATTCTAGAGAATGCAAAATTCTTGACTCTGGTTCAGAAGTAAAATATGCATTGGGAAGTACAGACTTTTGCCATATCAGGAGCAAAACTGAAGGTATCTTATATTCTCTTTCATGGTCCTACTTCATGGCCTCTTTCAAACCCACGTTTGGATCACAACATTCTAAGATGACCTGCCATGCTGGATATTATATTTTCAGCTTAAATTCCTTGTGGAGAAAATGAAAGTATGATTTGAAGCAGATTACATTATTCCCAATAACTGACATCCTCTTAAACAGAGGATGAAACTGACTTTCTCCTGTAGGTTAATGTAACACAAAAAATGTCTCCATGGTGTTCTCTGCAAAGACCTTTCCTGATACGGGGAAAGAGAGGAGTGAGTCAAGCCCCCAAGACATTTATATGAAGCATTGGCTCTTGGGTTTGTAAAAACCCTGGATTATACATTTGCTGAGATGATCCCTTCACCCTCCCCTGAAAGCTATATTGGCAGTGTCTATTCCTATCACAGATGATGGTGAAGAAGAGATGAATGGTACTCCCTTACCGACAGTATTGAGCTTTATGCACACAAGTAACAGTCTTGAATCTTCCGAGGTAGGATCATACTCCACTTTCATGCAGAGGACGGAATGAAATCCTTCAAGCATGAAAAGATTTACTTTGGAATCTGGAATACGATGTCATGTAGGTCCAAGAAATCATGACTTCCATATCCCTGAGGATAGAACTTATGCTATTTTGACATTGAGAATGAACAGAGAATACTGAGCTGTGAATCTCTTACCTTCTGTTATTTGGTAACTGCAGAGTTGGTATCCAAAACAGCTCTTATAAAACCCAGCTGTGCCCTACAGTTAC
This sequence comes from Pelodiscus sinensis, assembly GCF_049634645.1. Lineage (NCBI taxonomy): Eukaryota > Metazoa > Chordata > Testudines > Trionychidae > Pelodiscus > Pelodiscus sinensis. The sequence continues at coordinate 168,211,754 of NC_134712.1, forward strand.
AAGCATTTTAGCCTTTAAGAATCTTTCTAGCAACAGCTTTATCTTGGTGGGTGGCCTTCACCCAGCTGTACAGACTCTTACAGACTGACAGATTCAGTCTAAAGTGTCTTTCCAATAACTTACGTATTTTATTTCAACTACAGGTCCTTTCTGCAGTCTGCTATATATGACCACTTAAACAATGGAATGGAATGAAGCCACAAGAATGGATGCTAGCTGAACCTAGCCTGCTTTGAACCAGATAGGGGAATCAATTCAACCCGCACACTAGACAATGATGCCAGCACATAACCAATATTAAAACAACAAATCCAAGCAACCACTAAAATAGGAACACAAGCCAGCTAATAGCTGACCAATGCACAAAAGAAGGCTCCTCCTTGAGTTAATCAGAAGTTTCACAAATTTTATTTTTTTCCATGAAACCATTTTCACTCAAATTTTTAAAATTGTTTTGTCTTTTTCAAGTGCATCTCCACTCCATTGTCTTAGCCAGCTCTAGCTGTTTTAGCTGGCAAGAAGGCACCGAGGATCCTAACAATTGAGTCCTAACAACTAATTCTCGAATTCTGAACCAATGATGCACACTTGTCATACGAGTGGGGATCAGGGCTGGCCTTACCATGAGGCGAACTGAGGCAGCCACCTCAGGTGCCAGACTGGGGGGCGGGGGGGAGAGGAGGGGCGCCACTAGGACCCAGAGTGTAGAAAATTGTGTCTGCTGTTGGTGCATATGTTTTCTCTCTGCTCTAGATGCCCAGAGATGGTGGAGTGCTGTGTTGGAGGAAGGAGGGCACAAGAGACATAACAGGCAGGCAAGGGGGCATGGGCGCGCGTCATTTGAGCTCCCCGCCTCAGGTGCCAAAATGTTGTGGGACGGCCCTGGTGGGGATCAGTATGGATGATACTCAGAAGGAAACTTGGCAATGTAGTGTGCTATGTTACATTTTCAAAGGTACTCTAATGGAACTTAACAATAAACCGCTAACTTAGGAAAAGATCAGAATCTTATAGATGTTTGCATTATGATATATGGACATACTGCATTTTATATGCTAAAATAGAGCCATAGGTGTCATATACAGTAAAACTTTAATAGTCCAGCATCCAATAGTCCGGCACTCCTGATAGTCCGGCATCAAAATGGCAAGAGCCTAGTGAGTGAGCTTCGGCAAAAAATGAGTCACAAGGTAACAGTGGCAACAGCTGAACTGAGCAAAAAGGGTAAAAAAGGCTTAAAAAAACTAAAACATTACAGTATACTGTATACAGTATGTACAATAAAAAGGGTTAAGAACACTTTATATACAGTATATAATGTATATGATTTATATATATATATATATATATATATATATATATATATAACCTGCTTATAGTACCTCCTGATAGTCCGGCATATCTGATAATCCGGCACCACCTAAATCCCATAGGTCCCAGATTATCGGAAGTCTACTGTAATTTGTGTTTACTTGTGCAAGCACCCTCCTCTCAGGCCTAAGGGGATTTTCACATGGACAAAGCCTGAAGAGAGGAAAACTGAGCCAGAATCCTTGCTCCCCATGGCCACCACCACAAGCTTAAAAAGTTTAAAAAGAAAGGCATGGAGACTTTATGGACAGAAGGGCCCAAGAAGAAAGGTCTGACTTGGCCACATAACTTCCCCCTTTCCCTGTAATACACCCCTGATCTCTAGCTGAGTTACTGAAGTCTCAAATGGTGATCTGAAGATTTCACATGACAGTGAATCCACCATTTAATTTAAACCTGCAAGTGACCTGGTGCCCCATAATGCAGCGGAAGGTGGAGACTCCTCAGGCCTAGGGGAAAATTTCTTCCTGTCCTCAAATTTGGTGATTAGTTAGACCCTGAGGCTATGTCTACACTGGCATGATTTTCCGAAAATGCTTTTAATGGAAAAGTTTTCCGTTAAAAGCATTTTCAGAAAAGTGCATCTAGATTGGCAGAATGCTTTTTTGCAAAAGCAATTTTGCGGAAAAGCGTCCGTGGCCAATCTAGACGTGCTTTTCCACAAAAAAGCCCCGATCGCCATTTTTGCGATCAGGGCTTTTTTGCGGAAAACAGTACTGTGCTGTCTACACTGGCCCTTTTGTGCAAAAGTCTTTTGGAAAAAGACTTTTGCCCGAACAGGAGCAGCATAGTATTTCCGGAAAAGCACTGACGATCTTACATGAGATCGTCAGTGCTTTTCCGGAAATTCAAGAGACAAGTGTAGACAGCTGGCAAGTTTTTCCACAACTTGCCAGTCTAGACACAGTCTAGAAAAATGGCTCTTGCGCAAGAGGGGGGTTTTGCGCAAAAAGCAGCCATCTACACAGCTCCTTTTTGTGCAAAAGCTTCTTGTGCAAAAACGCCCCCTAATTAATTATGCAAATGAAGCATGGCAATATGCTAATCCACACTTCATTTGCATAGGCTTTTGCTCAAGAGAGGTGCAGTGTGGACATAGCCTGAGTGTGTTTGCCAGACCTGCCAAACAGAGGGGGAGAAATTCCTTCTAGATCCCAAAGATAGAGTTGGACCCTGAGTACATCAGCATGACTTGTTAGCCAGATACTGGGAAAGAATTCTCTGTAGTAACCCAGTGCCCTGCCCACCTGGTGTCCCATCTCTGGCTATTGATGATATCTGCCACTAGCAGTCACAGATTATCAGGGGAGCTGGTCTGCTGGGTAAGGGGGAGGGGGAGGGCTGGCTCCATGCACCTGGAAGGTTCAGGGCTTTGGGTGGAAGGTGTGGGACCAGGCAGCGAGCGCACTATGCCAGCATCTCTGCCACAGCCCTCAGTGCCACCTGGAATGCAGTGCACCTCCCTGCCCCAGCCTTTAGAGCTGCCCAGAGTGTGCCACGCGGTGTTCCAGCAGCAATTTAAAAGGCAGCAACAGTCAGGAGCCCCAGACCTTTTAGGATTTCCAGGCCTTGGGGCAGTTGTCCCTTTTGACTCTCACCCCCCCACACATACACACCGGCAGGCATCCAGGTCAGCTACGTGCCATTGTAGTCAGTTCCATCCTACCATCCTTTCCATAAACTTATCGTGCTCAGTTTTGACCCCAGTTAGGATTTTCCCCCCTCACTGCTTCCCACGGAAGCTGTTCCAGAGCTTCACTTTGGTGGTTAGAAACCCTTGTCTAACGTCAAACATAAACTTGTTATTTCCACTGCCACTATCTTCATCTCCCCCCTGCCCTCAGTTGGAAGTTTTAGGCAGAGAGGGGAGCTGCTACGGATCAGGGCTCCCTGGCTCCTCGTTGATCCGAGACTGCAGCAGAGACCTCAGCTCAGCATTCTTGCTTTGCAGATACCCCAACCCTGTGACGCAGCACTTGCTGAGGACTGCACTGGGCCAACAGAAAACACTGTGTGGCCATAGAAGCAAGCACCTTAAGTAGAGCCCAAATCATGGAGGGTAGAGTCAGCAAGATCAGTGTGACATGGCTCACGGAAGTCACTCATACACACATATACGGCTCAATACAGCAGTGTGGTGTTGAAGCCAGAGGCCTTTAGTATATTTGAACAGGAAGCATCCAGAAGAGGTGAAATTTCTAACCTGAGCTAGGAAAATATATTCAAATGGAGTTGGGATAAGTTAATTAGTGACATGTGTGCTATTCTTTGTTAATACAGGTTGGGATGGCCAATGCTACTGGACTGTATGTGACATCAGTATCAGATTTGTAAAAATGTGAATGGAACTGAGAGTCCTGTGACTGAGACTTTTGAAACCTAGAATGATGAATGAATGCCATGAGTATGGGAAGGTAAACTACAACTGTAAAAAATAGCTCATTTCTGCGACAGGCATCACATCACCTTTCCAGCTGAAACTGAACTGCATAGATCCCTTAAGCAGGCATGGTGAGTTTGTATGAGATACAAGATGTATCCTCGACCATGGGTAACTTTCATAGCTCATTTGTGACTTTCCCCTCGGAGAGTTATTTCTCCACCTCGCTTTTTGGGAAAAAGTTCAGATCCTATATAAACTCACAGCACATCTGTCATTTCCTAATGATTTAGAACGGACAGCTGCCAATACCCGAAATAGGCAACTGGAAGTGGTAGGTGAAGTACAAGTCTTGTCTCCTCATTTTTGTATGCCAAAATTCATATGCACACTTGCATTTTGTAAATAAATGTGTTTATAACACATATGTGTGTGTGCTTAGATAGATGGAGGAAGGTTTTTTTATGCTGTGGCTGAGTGGGAGGCAAGGAAGAGGTTTCTTGTTTCTCTACCACAGTTTCCACAAAAATTTAGAAAGTAGACCTGCTCCAGAATGTACATAGTCTGGTTATTCCAGATTGCCTTTGCTCAACAAGTATTATAAGGCCCTTCTGCTGTCAAGAATTGCTGTATTATTTTGTAGATATCTGGTTGGGTTGGGGCAAACTACCTGCTTCCATGTAGGAAGAGTAAGAGTATGGGATGCAGGTGAAATGTTGGTTGGAGAAGGCCGGGACCTAGGCATTTTGCTGCCCAGGGTGGAATGTTTTCAGATGTGCAAAAAACAAGTGATGTGATATCCTCTTGGATGCTGATTTGGTGCCACCAGAAGTTGACATCAGGGCCATTGCCATGAGTGTCCAGTTACCAGCCTGTGCAAGAGCTTCAACTGGTATCACTTGCTGAACTTCCAGAGGTGTTCAGAGAACCTCAGACTGCAACATGTGACTTGTCCCATGTTCTTCCTGGCTGGAGAAGGACAGGATGTCCATTCCTGCCACAGGCCATGAACATCTGAGAGAGAGAGCAGATGGCTACTTCTTTAACTTCTGATCATATGTAAAAATGAGAATTTGCTCTACAGGTTGTACCTCCCTTAACTGGGAGTCCCTGCTCTGGCAACATCTGTGGTCGTCTGGCATGGACCACAGATGTTCCTGAACCACAGAACTCAGGAAAAGGGAGGTCTGGCAGCTGGGCAGGAGCACATTAGGGGGCACTGGCAACCCAGTGAGTGTGTGTGTGGGTGGGGGGATGATGGGTGGCACAGCGGGGAGTTCTGGTCCCAGCAGCAGCCAGGGAACTCTGGTCCTGGCCATGGAGCCCGGCCCTTCACCCCAGCCCTGGCTACTCAACTCCAGCCCTGGTCGTGGAGCCAGGCAGCTGCTGAGCTGCTCTGCCCCAGCTGCTCAGCTCCGGCCCTAGGTGCAGAACCAGGCAGCTGCAGAGCTCTGCTCCGGCTGCAGAGCTCCAGCCGAGGTGCTCCGCCCTGGCAGCAGAGGGAACAGCAGAATTTAGAGAGTCCCGGGGGTTGGGGCATCAGAGGGGGCAGACTGGAGCCCTAACCCAGTGGAAGCACAAGCCAGGAAAGGGAGGGACTTCCCTGGTCCTGAAAATCCCCTCATTCGGGGCCAGTTAGGTCCTGAGGGTGCCGGACCAGCAAGGCCCAACCTGTACTGTGGTTAGTAAAAAGAAATTAAAATGTCATTCATCAACTTGAGTTCTGTGTTCTACTAGATGTAATCCTGTGATTTCTATATGAAGCCTGGAATACTAAAGACTTGGTAATGAGATACAGAGACTTTCACCCATGTTTAAATCTAGCTCAGCTGAGTGGCAGCCGAAAGTACTGTGTATCTGGTGGCTATGTGATAGGCTGTGTAAAATGAGTTAGTGTTCTCAGTCTAGCTGCTTAAAGACATGTGTCCACATAACAAAAATATGTAGTTACAGCTGGTGGTAATTGGTCCTCCATTTTGTCACTTGAGTTAAAGCATCAAAGGACCGAATGGGCACAGACAATGAAATAGTTGTCAGGGCTGAGACACAGAGATGAAGTAGGAAGGGAGGAGTTTTTGCTAATGCTGCCTGTGTTGTACTAGCCTGTGAATAAGAAATAAAAGTACTAGTTAAGCTCTTCTTCAGCACTCTTCATCAATAAACCTTGAAGCAATTAACAAAGGATGTTAGTAGAGATATCAGTATCCAGGGCTTTTCAGAAACACTTCTGTTGTTTAATCAAGAGAAAGTGGTTGTTGATGACGGTGATAATAAAAATCAATTGTCTTCTACCTTTCCCCAAAAAGCTCATTTGGTCAGTCAGTCTGTCTGTCTGGCCCCATAGTGAAAGGCAGTCAGTGTTAAAGAGTATAGAGCAACACTAAATAATAGTCTAGTATAAGAATTGCAGCACAAGTCATAATTACCCCTGTTCTTTCTTGGTCTAGTTGAAACTGAAGGGGGAATTTAGGTAGGTACAATGTAATTATCTGTGCTGGTATTTGGCTGGGATATCCAGTTCAGATCCTGATACTGTGACTCTTAATTTCTTTCAGTTAATAAAATTTGCTGATCAAAACAGTCTTAGTATTTAATACAATAAACAACTTGCACAATGAGTAGAATTCCAGCAGAAGCCCACCAAACTCTCCACATAAGGAAAAGAAGCTCAATCCCACTGATACCCCCATCCATTTAAAAGCTTGTGTAAACATATGGCCAAGAAATATGCCACAAAGCTAACAAATCTAGCTCTGGAACATTAGCTGGGGGAGTAAAGCCGGAGTCAAAATCCCACGCTAAACGGGTACGTCTACACAGCAGCATTATTTCAGAATAACTGATGTTATTTTGAAATAACACAGTGTGCAGCTACACAGCCACCTGTTATTTCAAAATACTGTCAAGCTGGAGGACTTCTTACTCTGACTCCTGTAATCCTCATTTCACGAGGAGTAAGGGAAGTCAAAGGAAGAGTGTTCTTCCTCCGACTTCCTGATGTGTAAACAGCACCAAAAGCAAATTTAAGCTGTTTCAACTTCAGCTACTCAACTGACGTAGCATATCTTAATTCGACTTTTGCCCTGCAGTGTAGATGTGCCTCAAATGTCCTGACACCAGGTTATTGTTAGTTCAAGTACCTAAGCTAATTACAACTGTGGTGGTATCATGAAGGGACAACACAATCTTTTAGGCAGTGAGGACCTAAACTACAGTATACCATTTTATGGGTCAAAATCTATATTTGAGTTACACTGGTGTCCCTGCAGATTACAGCAATGAAATGCAATTACTCTTAGTGAAGAGCTCCACAGAGCAAATGGGCTGCAGAAATAGCACATTCCCAACAATTTCTACATTGTTTTCAGTTATAGACTCGGATGGTAGCATACGTCGCAGTGAGCTAGTCTGAATGTGATAAAGTCCTACCTAACTGCAATGAAGTCCACATCCAAAAGGAAAAGATCTCATCTTATAGCCAATGTAGATGGAAAACTTGTAGGGAACACAGGCGTACTCCGATTTTTTCTAAAGAAAAATGTCAAAAGATCATTAAGGGCCATGTCCTGAGTTTACAACTCATCCCCAAGAATTGTGTGTGAATTAATATTATTCAATGGAATATTTCAGTGAGACATTTTCCAGTATGAAGTGCTGTTGATCACGGAACACACCACTTCTACAGACACGCTGAGAAACAGGTGGACCAAAGTTCTTTACGCCATTTGAAACACCTGACTAAACACTTGGAACTTATTATATGAATCTCAAAGCCCTTTAAAAGCCAGTGCTTCTAGCAGCTGCCATGGAAATAAGAATCTTTGCAGGAAGTTTTATGAAATGTATTGTCTTTGGCCAATCTTTGTTGATGTTTTTGGCTGGCTGAGATGCAACTTGCTGTTAAGGTATTATCCAACATTTACTTCTGCTCTTAAACAGAACCTCCAGGGAGGGTAAGTAATTTCATTCGTGAGCAACATTTCTGACATCATGCGAGTACTGTATAATATATATAGTATAACAGCAATCTCTGAAGTGTGTGATAGTTCTTTGCTTTCTGAGACTTAGTTCTCTCATTTGCCTGTTCTGCAATTCCAACTCAAGTGGCTCACATGGTGGAAAAGGCAGAAGGTGCATGGGACCATGTCATCATGCCTTGTTTCTTTTTAGACTACACTTTTTTATGATTTCTCAGAACATTTCCTGTTAGACCCATTTGTTCCTTTCATTCCCATCTGTAAGAGCAAAATCACTGGAAAAATATAACCCTAAGGGCAATATACTTTTGGCAGCGTGCTAGAAAAGAAAGACCACAAGGTGGAAATTGCATGGAACAAAGTAAAGAGTTTTTAATTCCAACTTCAGCACCTCAGTTAAGAAAACTTTTCTTGGAAAGAAAAGGACAGGATCATACATGATGACTTAATATCCACAGACTGGATAGGATTTTGCTTTCCTGTAATATCTACCTACCTATTTAATTGGGAATTGCAAGTGGTTAGCATTTCCCAAAATCAAGGCCTAAAAGTCAAATTCACCCAGAGTCCATGCAAAGCCCCGTGCATCACCCAAGCCTGATAAATCCCTGGATTAAGGATTTAACACCAACCTCCATTGGCCGGGAGCCTTTCAGCATATGACTGCACTGCAATTAAAAACCTGTGCCTATGTCAGCTGACTCGAGCTAAGGGGCTTAAGCTAAGGGGCTGTTGAACTGCACTGTAGATATCAGAGCTTGGGCTGGAGTCTAGTTTCAAGCCCTCAATTAAACAGCCCCTCTCTCAAGTCCAAGTTAGCTGGCATGGACCAGCCATAGTTTTTAATTGTAGTGTAGACATTCCCTAAGGCTACATCTACATTGTAGCCTTCTTCTGGAAAAGCTTATGCAAATGAAGCATGGCATGGAATATCGCCATGCTTCATTTGCATAATTAAGTAGCAGCTGCTTTTGCGAGGCTTTTGTGCAAAAAGGAGCTGTGTAGACGGCTCCCTTTTGTGCAAAAACCCCCTCTTGCACAAGAGCTGTTCTTCCTGAAAAAATGAGGAAGAACGGCTCTTGCGCAAGAGGGGGCCTTTGTGCAAAAAGGAGCCGTCTACATAGCTCCTTTTTGCGCAAAAGCCTCTTGTGCAAAAATGGCCCCTAATTAATGATGCAAATGAAGCGTGGCGATATTCCACGCTGCACTTCATTTGCTTAAGATTTTCCAGAAGAAGGCTACAGTGTAAATGTAGCCTTAGTGTGAAGCAGTAAATGTATTGTATGTAGGGATGGGCATGCCTAGTGTTATTTGATATTTTGTGACTCTTGCAATGTACTTTGGGCATCTATGCTATTCTCAAAAGAATCTTTCTTTAAATCCAGATGTGCGGTAAATATTTTTTTAAAAGTTAGAGGGCAGCCAATGCTCTGTATCGGCAACTGCCAAGCTGTCCCAGGAGCTATGCTCTGGACTAGATCTTTTGGACTAGATCTTCATCTGTACCACTGATCCACTTGCTATAGGTGAGGTGAGGAGAGGAGAGCAGAGCAAAGTTAGCTTTAAGCACCTTTGACATCCACCTACTGCCACAGCTTGCAGGTTCCAAGTTGACCCCTAGTGTTACTTAGATCATTCCCAGAAACACTCCCTCCCCAAAGCAACCTCTGGTGTATTTCTCCTCAAAGTGCATTCTCATTCTGGTCACTCTCTGCTCTACTTTCACCCTGTCCTTTCTGGGTCTCCCCCCCCCCATCTTTTCACAGGACCTCTCCTATAAACCATTTAATGTTCAAGTCTGAGCTGAAAATTCCAACTCAGTATTTGAGTAAGTTAGAAATTAGGCAAAATGAGTTTGTTCATTCCTAATTGTGAATGTCTCTGAAGTGAGTATGGGATGTTATTTTATCACCGGTGGTCTTCAAATACAAAATGTGAAAGATCCTTAGGGAGTGTAAAAGCAACAAGGAGTCCTGTGGCACATTATAGATTAACAGATGTATTGGAGCATAAGCTTTCGTGGGCAAAGACCCACTTCGTCAGATGCATGTGTAAATTAGGGAGTGTGAATTGTCATAGATCCCTGGAAGTTTATGAAGCTATAAACAATGTACACCAGCTGAGGATCTGTCCATCTTATAAAAAAAAGACCCACTTCATCAGATGCATGTGTAAATTTAGGGAGTGTAAATTGTCATAGATCCCTGGAAGTTTATGAAGCTATCTGTCCATCTTATAAAACACAAGAGAGCAAAAGATGGTCAGGTCCTCAGCTGGTATAATTTTTTCTATAACTCCATAGATTTCCAGGGATCTATGACAATTAATAGATAACAAGCATTTGTAACTCCTGAATCAACCATCATAAAATATCTTTCTAAGGCCCAATTCTGCTCTCCTCTGCAGTGGGGTAATCCTGTTCTCTTCAGTGGGACAGTATGACATTCCAAGAGCGGAACTGGGTTCTCAGTTCATAAATAGAGGTTTTAATCTAACATTTAGTGCATTCCTCCCATCTAATAAGCACAAAATCTGTATTGGGGAGTAAGAATATTTTTGGGAAAACTGTACTGAGAGAAAAAAGATGTTTCAGTATTGTAACAAATACAAAGAAAAATTGCACTGAGTAAGTATAGTGGACCAGATCTTGAGTGAATATAAAAAAGCACAGGTAAATTAACTGTACATCATCAATAGCTAATCTATGTAATCATATAATGTAAATGAACACAAAATTACATTCCACCGTTACAGCATCGTGAGACTCACCACTGTAGTGTCGCCTGCTGGTTACACTGGAAGTTAGCTCTGTCCTCAGTAGGGCACCCTCTGCTGGCCAGTGTCTCACTTAGCTTCACTCCATGCTCTCTCCGTTCTGTTCTGGACCCATGTTGCTTCCCGGATCACGGTGTCGTCTCCAGGACACTGCCTTCCCGAAGTGCCTACCACATGGGTCTCTCACCTCTGCTCTTCGGTGGTTATCAGCAGTCCGTAATCTCAGGCCTGCCACTGTGGCCAACTGTAGCTTCAGTCTAGCTCCTTACCTCAGGGGCAAGCCACAGCCCACGTGGCCCATGCCTCAGCATGGCTAAGTGCAGTGCAAGGGAAAAGAGGAGGGACCCAAGCCCACTGTGGCAGCAGCCTTGTCCTGCCCTCCTTCTCTACCCTCTACTGCCTCCTGTTCCCTGAGCCACTTCCCCTGGTCACTCCAGCACCTCTCTGGCCCTTGTGTCAAGGCCTGCACCGTGGCAGGTAGTAGGCTGCAGCCTCCCTCTCTCTAGCTCCCCTGAGCCTGCCCAGCACTGCTTTCTCTAAGGTACCTCTCTGCCCACTGCTCTGCTGAGCAGCTCTTCTGAGCAGCTCCTTATAACCAGAGCTGCCTCATTGGCTCCTTCTAAGCCCTTCCCTGATTGGCCAGGGCCCTGCAAAGGCTCCCTCTAGCTTGCTTTAACCCATTTGCCCCACTACACACCCTTAAGAACTTTCATTTCAAAACTAAATAGTAGAAAAGGAAATAACATCTCCAGCTGAAATTCCCAAGACGGGGGTGTTCATAACCGACTGCATAGTTTTAAAAGAAAAAAAAGGTTAAAAATATTTGCTGGCATAAGCTTTTTTTGAACAAATATTTTATACCAGTCAGAGTATATTGTCTCTTGGCTGTGCCAGCCTAAATCCAATTAGCTTTAAAGGGACCAGAGTGGCTTATTCATCTGCCCATGGGCAATGCACAACTCCTATTCAATCCTTCACGGCTGTTCTTCTGCTCCAGTGGCTGGGCTGCCATTAGTTCTGTTCCAGTTCTGACATTTCACAGGAATCAAAGCGGAACTTCATGACATACCTGGAACAAGGAATGTGTGTTTTGCCTGAAAGCAGCAAAATGGTTCCTGTCAATGACAGATAGACACGTGCACATGAAAGAGAGCAGATGTCACTAATAGACAATCCCTCCTGTTGAGAGAAACATCTATATGTGCTAAGGGATATATGTGAAACATAAATAGTCCTTTGTGAAAAGGTTTGATTTTTGTTTTAAGAAATCTGTGTTCTCTTGTACAACTCATTTTTCCCTTTAAAGTAAACTCCAGTATCTTGGTTATTGTGTCATAATTGTGCTCTACTACCTGAGCACCCAGAGTCATAATTAAATGTACTTTGTTAATGGAATGAATGTAGAAGGTGCTTACCAAGTGAATATGTATAGAGTGAAGTACAGCAAATTAACAATATCACAGCAATAAGTAACTAAGAACCACATGAAAAGACCAACAGCCAGCCGAAAAGGAAATGGCAAAAGATGAAGCCCAGTGACATTCAGGCAAACCACTCTATCAAACAAAAGGGAGCAAGTAACTCTCTGTGGGTATGTCTACATTGCATTCCTCTTCTGAGAGAGGAATGCAAATGCAGATGAGCGAAATTGCAAATGAAGCACGAATTTGAATTTCCCGTGCTTCATTCGCATAATTGCGGACCACCACTATTTCGACATAAAGAATGCTGTGTAGATGCAGTTATTTTGAAAGAAACCCTTTCTTTCGAAATAACCACTAGGAGTAAGGGTTATTTCGAAAGAAGGGGTTTCTTTCAAAATAACCACGTCTGCACTGCGTTCTTTATGTCAAAATAGGGTATTTAGAAATAGCGGCGGTCCGCGATTATGCGAATGAAGCACGAGAAATTCAAATCCGCGCTTCATTTGCAATTTCGCTCGTCTGCATTTGCATTCTTCTCTCAGAAGAGGAATGCAATGTAGACATATCCTATTAAAACACAAACCAGGGAAGACAAGGAGTTAACACATCCCAAAAAGGAAATCAAAACAAAGTGGAGAGGCCCAGTAGAGCCAGGATTAAGCTTGATTCAATAACCAGGTCCTATCCAAGCCCTAGAGGCAACCAATGAAGTATCACGTGTGGGAGAGAGTTCTCTAACCCAGATCCCTGGCCCAAGAAAGACAACTGAAAGCTGACTCATGCTTACTGTCCAGAAGTATACAGCAGGCCAAGAAATGATTATTCAGGCATCTAGGTCTTAGATGATGTATGTATTATACTAACTCTCACCGCTTGACATCTGCTTTCAATTTCTATTTCAGTTATGACTAGACAATTTATGACTAGACTATGTCTCCCTTGTATGCAGCTGTGCAGTGGCGGGGAGGGAGTCGGGAGCCTCGCCACCCTTGCATAACCTACATAAAGATCACCCTGAATGGTGTTGCTGGGCTTGGGATAGTGTAGGGGCTGCTCCTGAGTTGCTCACCCCAGCAGCAAGTCACTGGACAAGAGGAGGGGACTAGCTGTAGCAAGTTGGGATGCCCTGTGCATGGGAGATGGGAGGAAAAATATTCTATATCCTTAAAGGGGTATCACAAGTTGCCTCCCAGCAGTCCCTTGTTACAGAGGGTAGGGTAGCCTATTTGCCTCTAACTACATGCCTCAATACAGTCCAATAGAAAAACAGAAATAAGCACTGAAATGAACTTGTCAGCCTATTGAGATAACACTTTTGTGACTGAAAATGATACTGAGTTTGTGACTGAGTGAAGGATAATTTTATTGGAGAGGCCAAAACCCTCAAACCTCTCTTAAAACGACATGGACTGTAACATGGAAATGACAACTGAACTAGTGCTGTTTCGAGAACATCCAAACTGTTTGTTTGTTAGAAATGTCCCTCCCCCGGCTCACAGCTGTTTAAACAGAGCTCCACAAGGCTGCTTTTCTCAGCAGCGTGTGGGGAGCAGCCAGGGAGTCTGCCTGAGGCTTCCTGCTGCATCCGTGGGCCGGATCTGGCAGCTTCACAGGCCGGATCCGGCCCACAGAGGATATTTTGCTCAGACCTGGGCTAGAACTTGCGCTCTGAGACTAGCCTGAGTCAGTGTAAACTCAAAACCTTGTCTCTCACCAACTGAAGTTGTCTCTCTAATAGCCTGGGACTGACATGGCTACAATAGGACTTGTCTTTCCTACTTGTCTTTCATAGCAGAGAGAGTTTTGTGGTAAGTAATCTTATGCTTTATTTTGCTTAATAAGTATTTTGGGCCTTCATTTTGATCTGCTTCCAGAAATGGCTGTATCAATCCATGTGACTCTTTCAGCTAAAGCCTTTTAAAATTATATATATATTAAGGGAAAAAAGTGATATACTGTAGAAAAGCTACAGAGGTGACACTACCACTATGCTAACTACATACAGTATAATTCCTTGTGTCCGAATTCCCTTCATCTGAAAATCCTATTTATTTGATTTCACAGTGTGTCCTCCTCCATATACCCTATGTTAGTAATCACCCATCAGTAACTTCTCAGGTATACTCTTAGGTCATGTCTACATTACACAGAAATTCAACACTTCACTATACCTGCTAAATTGAACCCAGAGAGGGCCCTGTCAGCACTGATACTCCTACTCCTCATCAGAAGTAAGGGAAGCCGATGGAAGCAGTTGTTCCCGTCAGCCTTCTGTGGTGCGGACAGTGCATAAACTCAGTTTAAGATACATTGACTCAGCTACGTAATTAACATAGCTGGAGTTGCATATCTTAATTCAACCTTCTGCTGTAGTGTAGACCTGGCCTTAGTGACTAATGAAGATGGCTTGCATCAGAAACCTGAAGAAACAAAGAAATGCTCACAAATTACAAACTGTGATTAATCAGATTTTTTAAAAGAGATAAAAAATTCAGAATTAAATTATATCCAGAATGGTTTCGATATAATTTTGGTGTTTTAATAAAGTTAATAAAATTATTTTTTATTAATTAATAAAGTACGAACTATTAAGCAAACATCAGCATTACTCCTTTTCTTCCCTGTACTTCCTATATCAGCAAAACTGACAGTCAAAGTAGCCGAACACATGGTTATCTGAAAGTTTCAGATATTCTCAGGCCATTTAGATAAAGAGGAGTGTACCATATATTTTTACCTATGTGTTAATCTTATCAACAGAAGGATGTTGTGACAGTCTGTACCCCATGTTCTCAGAGCAGAAAGGCCTAATTGCTAGATCCAACATAATTATCCCAGTGTGCAGGGCAGTGGGGCCTACCTATCAGGCAGTCAATAGGGTTACCCCAGTACGTAGGCGTAATGTGCCCTGGTATCCCTTTGGTGAGGGAACTTGTCAAAGGCTTTCTGGAACTCTAAGTACACTATATCCACTGGATCCCCCTTGTCCACATGTTTGTTGACCCCTCAAAGAACTCTAGATTAGTAGGGCATGACTTCCCTTTACAGAAACCATGTTAACTTTCTCCCAACAAATTATATTCATAATTTAGTTTTGATAAACTCAGTGCTCCTGCCCCAGCACCAAGCCCCCTTTCGCATCCAAACTCCTCCCAGAGCCCGTACCTCCTCCTGCAGCCCAACTCCTGCCCCAGGCTCAGCCTGGTGCCTCCTCCCACACTCCAAATGCTTTGGCCCCAGCCCAGAGTTCATGCCTCCTTCTCCACAACCCAATCACTTTCCCCATCCTGGTGAAAGTCAGTGAGGGTAGGGAGAATAAATGACGGAGACAGCACGGAAGAAGTGAGTGGGGCAGGGCTTCTGGGCAGGGGCATGACGTTGGGGCAGGGCAGGGCAGGGCAAGGCAAGGCTGTTTGGGTTTGTGTGATTATTAGACAGTTGGCAACCTTACTCTGACCCTAGATTAACATTAGGTCTAAACAAACTAGTTAAAATACGAACTAACCCAAATGTTCAAATCGCTAGGCCAAACTATAAAACAATCTTTTTTGAGTGATTCAGGAATGTCTTATTAGCTTTAAACAAAACAATGTTATGTTTCTCCACTTTCTGCTTTGGCTAAGCATCAAAGCAGAGATACAAAAATATGGCACAAAAGTCTCTTTTTGCACTAAATCTGGCAAAGCTGAAACCAGCCAGTACTGGAAATTACACACACACACACACACACACACACACACACACACACACACACACACACACACACACACACACACACACACACACACACACACACACACACACACACACACACACACACACACACACACACACACACACACACACTTTTTCTCACAAGATTTTCAACTCCAAAGCTACTGTTACTCCTAGCTAGCATTCTTGTGCCTCTCTCACCGCAGATAAGCAATATTTGATTACGCCCAGGGTAGTTGCTGTAAGAAATTATTGTTCCAGAGTGTTAGCTACACAAAAGCCGTTCTACATCAGTCAGGCAATGGAAATGGGCCTTAAAGTAGGCATAAATGTAATTTACTCCCACTATAAAGCACTTAAGATTGCCATAGTGGTGTAAAAAAGTTAATAAGCAATGTTAAAGGCCTTATATGCCTCTGCTGAAAACAACAGAATAAGTTAGGCAAACTTTTTGGTTAATGATACATTAATTTAAAACAATGAGAAAACAGACTCAAGGCTCTTTGTTCTTTTTTTTGACAAGTCCCTTTATTGAATATAGAAAGCAGAACTCAAACATGCAAAAACAGCATTGTTTTATGCTGCATATGTTTTGTCATTGAGAATTAACTTGGCTGTCACAGCAACATTTTTAAAAGCACTTTGTGTTACAGACTTCTGCAAATGAATATTAAAATACCATCTACTGTAATATTATTTTTAGAACCAATATAATCATAAGCATGGTATTACATCCACACACAGAGAGATTACATTTTTATCTGTTAAACCACAACACAGTCTTTCCTGATGATGTGGAATCACATTTCCATGTCTGCTAGACAGATTTATTATATTTTCCAGATTTCAACAAGAACCATATATTAAGAAATGCATGTTGCCCTAATGAAAACAATATGCAGTTAGTATTTAAGTTGTCACAAAATTATAGAGAAATCACATAGACTAACTGCATACTAAATTGATAGGATCACTAGCACATCTCAATAAAGTTTAAGTGTTTGGGAAAATATCACTAATTAGTTATACTTCAGCTAATTCACATGTATACTTGCAGGAAGGACTCCACTAAAGAAAATTCCTTCATAACTCCAGCTCTGAAAGGAAAATACACACGTACACTGTGCTGCAGTGTCTACATGATAAAAGCAGTAGAGAAATGAACATATAGAAACAAATAATGTACCTAGCTCCACACACTTCCAAAGATGGTTTTGGTCTTTGGTTTTTGTTAGCTAAGAAGGAACTACTGATCAGTAAATTATATATTGTAGGTAATCTTCCCCCCTCACTATCACTCTAGATAATTTTCTCTTTAGAAGACTATCCTAGAAAAGGAAGTCTTGTGGGATATTTTCAAAAAATTATCTTTAAGGGCCAAAATTTGATCCCCTTACTGATGCCTCTAAAAGTTGTCCTGTTGGCTTCAGCAGGAGTACTCATGAAATGAGGTACTAGCAAACATGAATTAAGGGATCAGAAAATCTAGGTATATGTATATAATCAATTAACAATTGAAATAAGATCCTAGACTTATAGAAGACTAAAGTATTTACTATAATTTCATACACATGAAGATGGTGACAATTATATAGTCTATATCACTTGAATGTCCTGTTCTGTTTGTACTGCTAAAAATGTACAGTTCCTGGGGTTTTTTTGTTTTATTTATTTAAATGAAGCTCTTGTTCCTTCCCCCAGAAAATAGCTGCATGTGTATATTAATGTTCTAGAATGCTGATTTAACAATGAATGTGTTCAGTGATCAAAGGAAAGGTTGCAAACAAAAGATGATTGTCATTTGTGCTTGGATCATAGTGCATTGAAATCATACCATAAAGAAGGGCTTTAAAATATTATTTTTCCGCCTGTCACACATTTAGGTCTTTCATTTGAATTGCAATGGGAGGAGCTATATATGCATTAATCTAGCTTTAGCTAGTTAGGTGACAGGAGCGGGGGAGAAAAAGGCTTCTGGATGTAGGTGTTACAAACAATTATAGCAATTCAGAGTGCAGTATCTATTAATTTATTTGCACAGATTAAAAGCAACAATGCCTTGACAAAGCATGAATTAGAAATGAATAAAACAAAAAAAATCTCTAATCAGACATTGTAGAAAGGCTTCACTGAGGGATTAATAAATGCAAGAAAAATTATGGCTTAATTTTTTATTTTCTCCCCAATACAGTATTAAAACAGTCATGTATATTCTATGAATAGTTATTCTGGTTCTTTGCAAACAAACAAACAGCCATACACAACACAAAAATCTCAAATCCCCACACTCTTGACTGACAGCTTTTTTTAAGAGCAAGGATAAAAAACCCAAGAGAATGCATTTAATCACTCTGATATTGTCTGCTTAAACTATGCCATTTTATGGTTACAGTTTAGCTCTTAAACAGACTGTATTTTACCAACCTCACAAATCTCTTCAGAAGTAACAAATGATATTCAACTTTTCCTTTATGTTAATAAGAGCACAATATACTTTTGTGTTGGCATTTTGACATATTAAATAATGAAACTTTCAAAAAAATTCACAGCTAACATAGTGCCTATAAACTTCATTGGTAACAAACACAACAAGTGAATCACTGAACAGAGTTTAATTTAGTGAAACAATGAAATAAAATGTCCTTTTTGTTACACATCTTAGCTCTCTGTTCAATTAAATGTTGTGTTCCCTTTCTAGTGAAATTTTAGAATTCCCAAAAGAGCAACAATGGGATTGAAAAGCAGGTTACATGTCACAACCAATTGTCCATAATCAACATTCATCTTTCATCTTTACTGGCTGGGCTTCCTGGCAGGTGCTGGGTGGAATAAACACAGAAGGGTCAGTAATACCCAGCTTTAAATCGAAAAAGCGGGTGGAGGTTGTCACGCTGTAGTTCTTTGTGTAGGTTTCCTGCACTGGGTAACAGTCCTTGACTGTATAAACGCCAACCCAGGACTCAACTATGATGAAACACAAAGTATGATTATTTTATGGGACAACAAAACATTTGTATATTTCCCTAACTTCAATCACAATTTTCAAGGGACCCCTGGGGAGATGGGCACTTACAACTTTTTGAAAATCCCAGCCTTAACAGAGAAGTGAAACGAAAAAATGTTTCTCGTGCTCTTTAAAGATAAAATGTTCAGTCACATCTGACCTGAATATTAACTTCTGGTGCTATTTTTGAAAACTCTGTATATTGTAAACATATCTGAAGAAACTCATGAGATAAACTGATTTCTGCTATTCTAATGGACAGCAGAAATCAATTTAGGATTGGGTTAATTAAATCCCTAATTACCAGAAAATTGTTCTGAATAGAGAATCATGTTTGCAGACTTCCTTCTTCACATCTATTACCCTAATTCATGGCAATATTGCTTCCCTAACCCCTCACTATTACTCTTTTCCATTACTTTCCCTTCCTCAGCTCTCTCTCACCTTTTCTATGGAGCCTTCTGATTTTTCTTTGTACCCATGTTTGTAATAAAGCAGTATTTTCCAAACCTTGGATCATGAACTGTCACTGAGTTGTGGTAAGATTCTAGGGGTGGGTTACTAACTTAGTAGAGAGACGAGGCCACAGTGGAAAGGGCTGGAGAGCTAGCCCAGCCCACACTCATCCCAAAGTGGGGTTCCTGTCCTGTAAGATCTGGCCTGGCTCCCAGCTCTGAACACTACATGATGATTAAGAGGTGGGCCAGGCCAAATATGAGCCAGTGACCCACGTGTGATCCAGATGGCAATGCCCAGTGTGGGGAGCCAGTCCCAATCCTGTGGGAAAGGAGCTGCTGCTGTGAAGTGAATGCAGAATGGGATTGCTCTCCTGCCTCTTTACCCCAGGGCCCTCCCTCCACACCAAGCAGGGTTGCTGTGCCAATGTGTGGCTCTGGGTGGTTGATGGTCTCCACACCTTTGAAGCAAGAAGGAGGAAGAGAAGGTAGCAGTGAAAATGGAGGGAGTTATACATATTGTATTAAAAGAATTATAGCTGAATTTTCATACCCATGACTTTACACACCATTTTTTCCAATTATTTTTTATTAAAAGAGCCACGGCAGATCTGCAGCACTCCCTGTAAGTATCCATGTCTCATCAGTCTAATCAAGAAAGTAGGTTTCTCTCACCTCTCTGTCTGATTCTCTCATAGATCCCAAGTGCCCATCACTTGGAAGGATAGTTATTTTAGTCCTAAATTTACCTACCTGCCACACAAATTTGACATCCTCACCTTTTTATTGTAAAAAATTATTTACCTCACAAATGAAGAACCATGAAAATAAAGTTCTAACAGGAGTTTTTTACATTAAAGGGAGGAACTCCACAGCATTTTGAGTTTCCAGCTTGACAAATGTTGTGTGTCCCACATTTGGGGTAAACATCATACACTGCATCCCACATTTGAGCCTAGATAATTTCAAAGGTCAGAGTACCCTGGATGATCTTCACACTGTACATAACTTGGAAACCACTCTTTCCTGTACAGATTGAAACTTTCTTACCTGGGATTCTCTGGTCTGGCAACATCCAGGGTTCAGCATGATGCTGCAGGACCAGAGAGTCCCAGTGGAGGGCCAGTAGCAAGGATCCCGGTGGGGCTGGCAGGGCAGTGAGCTGCCCAGTGTATGACTGCGGGTCAGCCCAGCGTATGACTGCGGGTCTGCCCAGCAGGGTTGGGAGATATGTGCATGGCTGCCCGGCCTGGCTGGGAACCACGGTAGGTCGGCGGGGCAGTGATCCGCAGTGCGTGGCTGCCCGGTGAGACCCAGAGCCCCAGCATAGCGCGCGCAGCTGCCTGGTGGGGCGCAAAGCCACGGCAGTGATGGCTGCCCAGCGGGGTTGACAGGGCAGCAGGGCCAGCAGGAGGTGAGGCACCAGCTGAGAGGCCAGGAGCTGGGTGAAGGAGCCAGCAGCAGGGGGTCCAGAAATGACCTCCCCTGGTCTGGCAAAATCCCTCATCCAGGACCAGACAGGTCCTGAGGGTGCTGGACCAGGGAGGTCCAACCTATAGTTAACCCATGACAAATATATTTCTTCCTTCTGCTATTGAAGGCTCTCTTTCTATGCTCATACAGCTGGGCCTCAGAGCCACCTTTGATATTGAGGAATACTCAATTTCCACAGCTGTGTAAGATATCTGAATCCCTCCTTGTCCATAGCTCTCCTATTACCTATGAAGTTGCTTGTTCTCTGTTTTGGTGGGAATTCCTTCTCTACACCAAGAATTCTCCTTGGTGGAGACCCACAGCCTTCTACCTTCATTGCGTTCAGTTATCTTAATTTCTAACAGCCCATTTTACACTGATAATCTCCAGCTGTACATATTTTGCCTTTTGACACATCTCTAATAAAAATATACTTGGCTTCGTCTCATCTTCTTCCAGCTAACTATCTCAGACACAGACATGTTAGTCCTGGAAAAGAAGAAGCATTCCCAAACACTATTCTAACTTATCTACCTCTTTCCTTGATTCATTCCTCCCATTCATTTCAGTCTCTTTGTAAACTTGTGGCATCATCCTAATCCTCACATTTTACTTCTCACACAATCCTTTGTCTGCAAAACAAACCTACATCCTCTCCAAGGCATTGCCTATATACGTCTCCTCCTTCCCTGCCCCTGTTGCAGAAATCTTCATCCATACTTTCATTAGTGCAACTTCCACCTCCCTACACATCTCTCCTGGCTCATTCATTTGAAGACCTATTCAAAACTACACTTCTTGGTCCCTATTCTCCACTGCAAGATACAAGTTAAGCATACAAAATTTGTGTCCTAAAATGGAGAATATGTCATGGACTTAATCCAGCATAACTTTCAGACCTACTTTCTTTCTCTCTCTCTCTCTCTCTCTCCCTCTCTGATTCTCCACCACTAGTTTCCCGTTTGTGATGTCACATAATCTTGCCACTGCTGATGCAAGCATTTCTATCTCTGCAGCTTCTGCCCTCTAGACGGATATCACTGATTCACCATCCCTTTTAAAATCTCACCTCATGGTATTTATTTTCTCTCCTGTCTGCACCTCTCAATTTTTCTCTTCCCCCTTTTTTTAACTTGGTGACTGTATTGTTTTAAGTATGTGCACAAATGCCTTCCTTACTTTTACACAGTATTTGGAATATATTTTGCTTGAAAGAGGCTATTCAAAGAAGAATTGTATTGTATTTTATTAGACTGTAAAGAGTGACATAATTAAACACTGGCAAAGCAGATGTATTTATTTTGATGTAATAATTAAGGGATTTCTTCTGTGGAATGCCCTTTTGGGATTATAAGGATGATATAAAATTGGTTACTAACAAATAATTTGAAAGACTAAAGATAAAGAATTCAGGGCATTTTACTGCTGTTAACTCTATTATGGCTTTTAAAAAAATCAAATTCTTCTTGAATTTGGATGTATATATTATTCTTGCATTATATCCTACCATACGCTAGAGTCTATATAGAAATTTCAGAATTGATCAGTGCACCAATTCCCATGTGTTAAATTCTAAGACATGGAGAGGGAGCCTACATCTAGCCATAACCACTTGATAGTCTTTAAGCTTTAAATCCTAGATGCTACCAAGTCTGAGATCCTTCCATTAAGCACTAGTGCATGTGATTAGTATTTCTTATTATAGGAACCCTGATTCCAATCCCCAAGGGATGAAAAATATATGATGGATGCAGTGACCTTCGCATTTTAGTAATCCATATTAGTGACAATTTTTTAATTGCTTTCAACCCTTTAGTAGCCTCTACCTCAGGGATGGGCAAATACTGGCCAGTAGGCTGGATCTAGTCTGCCAGGGTAAGCCTCTAGCGGGCCCCCACACCACCATATTTACCTGCACCTCCACTGGTACAGGGGCTCACAGATCCTGTGGCCACAGATTGCCATTTCCGGCTAATAGGAGCTGTGATCGCCCATACCTGTGGGAGTGTAGGTAAATATAGCTGCAGTGGCCCATCAGGGGCTAATTCTTGTGAATCACCACCATTGTATTGCTCACCCCTGCTCTACCTACCTTCTCTAATCCAAAGAGTGGTCATGCATGCATCATTTTAAAATCCAGTCCACATTATGAAAACAACTTGAGCTGTGACATATACACAGAACATCTAAATAAAGGCTGCTAGATCAGCAATAATTCAACACACTTCCCAAAAAGTCATAATACATCAGCTCACAATGTTTTTAGTGTATTTCATATAAAATGAATGCAAAAAATGCTATTAACGTACAATACATTTCCCTTGAAATCAGAATAACCTTACCATAATAACAATCTCCAGAATCCAAGATAAATTATGTCTGAGGGATGGGTGGATGAACAGATAGAGATGAACAAGACATTGTTTTCTTTCAATATTATTGTATAAAACACTCAAAAATAATTGGGGGTGTATAATATATCAGGGCATATTCAAATGACTTTAAGAGTGCAAATTGCTAATAACTGGTTATGAAGTCTGTAAATCTGCCAACAATAATAGATCTGAATAATAAGTTTCCTGGCTAGGATGGTGATGGTGAATGTTAGAGGATGCATCCAGCATAGTTGGAGTTCTAACAATCTTTTCCTTTATATTATTTTCACATTTTTTTATTACAGAAATATTTTCCCTTGTCTGAGTATTAAGGTTCAAAACCGGGTCATAAGTGTTGCATTAACTGGATAATGTTGTAAATTCAATTTAAATTCAAGGGTTATTAAGAACTATTTTTATTATAGGTAGGGCCTGAGTATGATGCTTCCAGGGGCACCTGGGTTTGTGAGGCACCTCACTACGACCTATTCTTAGCACAAAGAAGCCTCATCTATGCCTGCCAGGGCACAGCTCCCCACTTCTATCAGCCAGAGGCAACAAGTTCTACGTAGGCCCCACTGTTAATGATAAACACACTCTTACCCACGACCCCTAGATATGAGTTAATTAACTAGATACTTTTATGTCTTGTAAAGCGATGCTCACTTGAAGTCCTTTCAGTGTTTTTCACCCAGGTTAGCTGTGACTCAGCTTTCATGAGGCAAAACATGCTGTCAATTTGCCTTCTCAGCAAAGGATTCAGGGTGTTTGCACCCATTGAAATACCAGAAAAAAGCAGGACGCCTCCACTGGTTCTGTTTTCCCATCTACTCCTTTCTTGTAGATTTTGCAATCTTTTAATCAATGTTATTTCTACATTGTGTGACACACACTACCCATATGACCATACAGAGAGATTAGCATCTGCCTCCCTCTGCCAGAAAGGAACCGTCCAAAAGCATGTCACCTCCTAATGACCTGGCCTTATCAGAGGGCCTTAATTTCCATTATATTCTCTTGCACTAATTTAGACATTGGGGACATTTTCTTTAATACAATACAGCACTAATATGATACACTATATATGCTGCATATTTAGTACATATTATTTCTTCCTGCAAATTTTGTGGTAATATGCAAACCCTTACTAACAGTTGGGTGGAAAATTGTATGTTAGGTAAAGGAGATGCAGGCATTTTTAATAAAGCAAAATACACTTACATTTCCTGGCTGGTTTTCTATCAGACCATTCCTGTACCATAATTTCATCTCCAGGCCCCCCAATGTAGTATTGATCTTCATAAGTGGAGTTGTCAGGAATATCATAAGGATCCCATGGCTCAGTTAAAGCAATCTTTGAACACAGCTTTGTGACTTGTTCAATCTGAAACATCACTGCATCTTGATAGAGAAATATATATTCAAAGAATCTGAAACATTTAAAAGAAGAAAACAGTTCATGTTCATAATGGTTTTACATCTGATAGCACTCCCTGTAGTCAATACTGCCTGAGACTCCCCTTCTCATGTTTGCAGTTGCTTATATCTTTGCCAGACTTTAACCATTTTGACTGAACTTCTCTATAATGGGTTTCTGCCTCAACATGAGCCAATGGGAGCAGCGGGGAAAGCCTCCAGACAGTGCATTCATGCACTGCCAATCCCCCAAGCAGGGGAAGGGAAGCAATAGTGCATGGAGCCATTTTTTGCCTCCTCAAACCAGATCCCGCAGCTCGTGCTCCAACCTGGCATGGGGTGCTGGACTGAAGCGCCTGTGCAGCCTCCCCACTGCAGAGGAGGCGGGGGGCTAAGACTTGAGCCATGGCCCATCTGCAAGGTGGCCACAGACCACTAGTGGTCCATGGACTGCAGTTTGATAACCATTGATTGATAGATAAGAGAAAGCATTTTTCATCATGGGTGGTTGGCTGGTGATCCACGGAAAGGTTTGAGTGCGGTGGGCTGCAGACCAAAAAGTTTGGGAACCACTGCTTTATGCTGAGAAATATTACGAACAGTAGCTATAAATCCATGACTGTTGTTGTTGATGTCAGATATACAAGAAAAAGGTCGACAAATCTGAAATTACCAAAACTTCATGGGAAGGAGGAATGGAGTTTCCAGAAATATACCAAAAATAAATGCTTCACAGAATTCCCACTGAATTCAACAAGATTTTTATTTAGAAATGAATACCCAATGTGCAGCCCTTAGCATTCAATGTAAACTCAATATAGTGTGTTCACAAGTGAAGAGAACTGACGAATGTATTTGAAGATGTGTTGTTTGAAATGAAATCTAATTCCATATATTTTTCTAAAATGTATACAAATTATTGGCTTTTTGTGTTTTTCAGCAAAATATCATTTAAAATCCTGATCCTGCAAGCTGCCCCACCTGGGTGCACTTCTATACAAATTCCTTCCTTTTCTCCCTACCAAGTTGTAGAGATTTTTGCTTTCATCTCTGGAGACTCCACCTTGAATCCTTACTGTGTTGGCCATGGTGGAATCTATTACACTGATATCACTCACTTTCTCTTGGAGTTTATTTTTCTATATTGTGGTATCCCAAATTTTCTCAAAACCAAAAAGAAAAGGAGTTGCATTATATCTAATTGCCTTTGCTGTGACTCAAAGAAGTGAGAATGATGGCTGTAGCATGCCAGGACTTACACGATATGTCCAGGGATACCAGACATGGGCATTCACTAGAGAGAAGCAAATTAATGGTCTAAGGCTATGTATGACACACAAACTTTTTAAGTTTTAAATCTGACTCTGCATTACTACTGTCTAAAGCTTTGGGCAAGTCACGTACAATTCTGGAATCTTTCAATTCCACTGAATAATGTTAGGATTTTAAAAAACAATATTATCCATTCCTGGGAAGATGGCTGTAATTTTAGGTAACGAGGACTGTAACCTGTTTTCCCATATTCAGCCTTCTGTGAACATAAAAATCCCTCTCACTTCAATTAGGCCCTATATTAGCTAATCAAGTTTACAAAGTATTTGGAAGGTGAAAGGCAGAATGCTAATTTATTAATTATTAATTATTATTATTATTAATTTGAATATATTGTTCAGATGTAAACAATATCATTTTAAATTGCTGCAAATGAACTTCAAAGTTAACTTTGTTTTCCCTCTACTGAAATAACTGGAAGTGTGAGTTACCGATCTCAGTCTTGTTGGTAGATTTGTCTAGTTGCATTTTCAAAAAGAAGATTCGTGAAATTGGTTTACAAATATTGTGAAATCCTTCTTCCTAGTGATAGAAATTTCACTTTTTAAAAGACAAACGCTTCTTTTCTGATAAATATAACAAAACCTACAGGAGCTCTAAGTCCCTAATTCTTTGGCTTTCTCATGTCATGTTTGACAATATATACTACAGCTTTCATAAAAATTGCTTCTTTTACAAATACGTTTTCTAAGCAAAACAGAGTAATGCCTTGTTCCTTAAATGCTGATAGCAACAGCTAATCACTTCATCATTTTTTAAAATAGGAACACTTTGGAGGAGAAAAAATGCTGCTGAGTAGACATTTGGTGAGATGATAAACACTTTCTTCGGGTCAAAGAACACTTCATCTGCTCTTGGAAATCTCTGACCAACTCATTTCCTAACTGTGAAGCCTTCATTTTTCGGTATACTTCTGGGAACTCCAGTCCCCTTTCCCATGCTGTTTCAGTAATTTCAAACTTGTGTTTTTCTTCTGGTGTATCTGACTTCAACAACAGTAATTTACCATCTTTGATCTCACATGTTTGGCAAAGATACAGGACTACAATATTTTATACAAATACAGCATTATACATATATACATGTGGCAGTACATGTAATCTAATACTGTACCAGTGCTGCATTTTTAACTGATCTAAAATGTTCTCAGATTTTAAGGATTTTCTTTTCCAAGGAAACTAAGCCTTCTGTATCAGGTATCTAACAAGATATAAACATAACTTTGACAATAATAAAAATTTTGAACTGGAGAGATATAGGCAGCTTTAGCCCAGTTAGTTATGAAGCTCAGGTACAATAGAAAATTTTAAATATAAGAAAAGAATCAAAACCTGAAAATTCAAAGATAAATCAGGGAGTATGAGTGAGGTTACATAGGTCTGTGATTTTACTTACAAAACTCATGAAAAAGTTTAATATAACCTTTTATTCTTTTTTACACATAAACTAGGTGGCTGTGACCCATGCTCACCAACCCCTCCCCTCTCGGGGGGGAGGGAACCCCAACTTTCCTCCCTGCCACTCATGGCTGTGCCAGCCCGGGCTCCTCCTTCGGCACCACCCCTCCATTCCCAGCTGTGCCATCCCAGGGCCACTTTTTAATCCACTACTCCCCCCCCCCCCCCGCCTGCCACACAAGCCGCCAGGCCAGGTCCAGCTCTGCCCATGGCATCCAGGGAAGGCCAGGCTAAGGCGTGCCAGCCCAGCTTTCCATGTGGCTGCAGAAGAGAGACGGTCTGGCAGTGGGTGAAGCTTGGCTCCAGGGACAGGGCCTGGGACAGAAGGGGCGGGGTTGGGGATGAGGCTTTACCCAGCCATGCCTACTGCCCAGCCTGTGAACGATGTTGTGATGATGTCACTTTGTCGTCCCACAGGAAAACGATTTGTATATATATATATATAGAGAGAGAGAGAGAGAGATTAGATTACTTTGCTAAAAATGACGGGAAACTAAGTAATAAAAGATTTACGCTGGATTATTTCTTTTTTTGCTGTTTCTTGTGGTCCATTTGATGCTCCATAATATAGAGCCTAATCCAGCAAGCTTTAACAAACCATTCTAATTTAAAATGTCATTCAGGAACACAATTAAAATGAGCTTAAATGCACTCCTAGGGTATGTCTACACAGCAAAGTTATTTCAAAATAACTTTACCAGGGTCCACACAAGCCAACCGCTATTTTGAAATTAATTCAAAATAGCGGAGCGCTTATTTCGAAATTGGTAAACCTCATTCCACGAGGAATAACGCCAATTTCAAAACTGCTATTTCGAAATAAGTTTGGTCACAATCACTCTGGCCACAACCAAGAAAACTACTCTCCTTCCCCCCCTCTCCGGAGGCCTTAAAAGGGTAGAGTCTAGCCACAGTGCCTGTGCCAGCTCCAAGCCTGCCATCCCAACAAACAGTCTGTCTTGCCCCTGACCCAATATGAGCCAGCAAGCCACCAGCAGCCAGCCCTCCACCGCTCCTCAGGAGCAGTCTGCCAGCTCCCAGGAGCCTGCCAGGGGCCGGAAAAGGCAGGCGCCTTCCTGGTCCAGTGCGGAGATCATGGACCTCATTTAGGTTTGGGGGGAATCCTCCAACGTCCATGATCTCCGCACTAGACAGACGAATGTGGTTGTCTATGGCAGGATAGCTGCCAGCATGGCCAGCAAAGGCCACATCTGTACCCAGGAGCAGGTGCGGATGAAAATAAAAGAGCTTGGGCAGGCATATGCCAGGGACAGGGGGCAGCTCCCAACGAGGGGCACACACACCAAACTGCCCTTGCATCCTGGGGGGCGGGACGGTCCATGCCCCCCAGGTGGTTGTCAACCCTGGGGCAGAGGGTCTGACCAGGGCATCAAGGAGAGGAGGAGGAGAGCCAGGAGCCACAACAGACCAGACAAAGCGTGCTGAGCAGCCAGGACCCCCGAGCCACCCCAGCAGACCTGTCGCTAGTGTCATCCAAGGCCAGGGAGGCAACAAAAGGTGAGTGCCATCACTGTCCCCTTATGCCGGGAGGGGTGGGGGGAGAGGGGGAGATGGAAATCAGGGACTGCGTGTGTGGGCCTTGCTGTCCACAGATCAAACAGCAAACTGTGCACGTGCGAGCATGTGCCATGCCACCCCTGGGCATGTGGCCCCAGCTGGCTGCCACACAAGGGCCTTACCCTGTTATCCACACATGCATGTGAAGAGGCATGACATTCTCCTGACTCCGGGGTGGGACACAGCAGGATGCCCTCCCTCCACAGGGCCACTCTACACAGAGGCAGGGGACATCTCCCTCCCCCCCACACACAAACAATACACAGCACAGGGTATGGGTGCGGTCTCGGGGCAGCTCCCACTTCTGGGGATAGCAGGACATTCCGAACATGGCCTCTGTGCAAGCACAGCGGCTCTGATGGTGCAGGGAACAGTCATCCTCACCTTGCAGAGGCGGGCTGGGCTTCACCCACTGTGTCCCCAGGGATAACTGGCCACTTCTCGTTTCTTCACAGCTGCATCAGCTGTGCATGCAGGGCGCACCACACTACCCAGGACATGCTCCCGCACCCGAGGGCTCTGCAGGACCACCCGTGCAGTGGAGGGGTACCAACAGCAGCACCTGGGGGCACTGCGAGCCCTGCACTGCACCCTCCAGCACTGGGTGCAAGAAGACTTGCCATCTGCCAGCACCTGCAGACCATGGTGCAGAGCGTGCTGCCTCCTACCGCTACAGCGCCTGCTGCCTCCCCAGCTACTGATCCTCCTTCCACTCCTTCTCCCTCTCCAACTTCTCCCTCCACACCCTCCACCTCCTCCCCATCCTCCCCCGGGGATGCTGAGGCTCCCACACCCGCAGTGCTGGGAAGCAGTTGGTCCAGCGAGACTTCCAACCCCAAATCATTGATGAAGATATTGAACAGAATCAGTCCCAAAACAGACCCCTGCAGAAACCCACTATTTATGCCCTTCCAGCATGACTGTGAACCGTTAATAGCTACCCTCTGAGAATGGTTATCCAGCCAGTTATGCACCCACCTTAAACTAGCCCCATCTATATTGTATTTCCCTAGTTTATTGATAAGAAGGTCATGCAAGACTGTATCAAATCCTTCACTAAAGTCTAGGTATAACACGTCCACCACTTCTCCCTTATCCACAAGGCTTGTTATCCTATCAAAGAAAGTGATCAGGTTGGTTTGACATGATTTGTTCTTTACAAATCCATGCTGAACTGTTACTTATCACCTTATGATCCTCCAGATGTTTGCTGATGGATTCTTTAATTGTTTGTTCCATTATCTTTCATGAAAGTTAAGATGACTGGTCTGTAGTTTCCTGGGTTGTCCTTAGCTCTCTTTTTAAAGATGGGCACTATATTTTCCCTGTTCTAGTCTTATGGAATCTCTCCCATCTTCCTTGACTTTTCAAAGATGATAGCTAATGGCTCAATACCTCCTCAATCAGCTCCTTGAATATTCTAGGATGCACTTCATCAGGTCCTAATGACTTGAAGACATCTATCTTTTCTAAGTAATTTTAACTTGTTCTTTTCCTATTTTAACTTCTGAACCTATCTCCTTTTTTCTAGCATTCACTGTTTTTAAGCATCCAGTCACAACCAACCTTCATAGTGAAAACCGAAATAAAGATGTTGTTAAGCACCTCTGACATTTTAACATTTTCTGTTACTGTTTTTCCCTTTTCACTGAGCAATGGGTCTACCTTGTTCTTGGTCTTCCTCTTGCTTCTAATATTTGTAGAGACTACATCTACACTGCAGCGTTTGTCGCAAGAGCCTATGCAAATGACGCGCAGATTAGCATATTGCTGCACTTCATTTGCATCATTTTATTCAAGCCATTTTTGCACAAGGGGTTTTTGCACAAAAACAAGCAGTGTGGAGGGGGGGGGGGGGGCGTTGCGCAAAAACCCCGTTATGAGCAAGATCCTTATGCCTCTTTGGGCAAATACCGTCCACACTGCTTGTTTTTGCGCAAAACCCCCTTGAGCAAAAACAACTTGCATAAATTATACAAATGAAGCGCGGCACAAGGCTAATCCACGCTTCGTTTGCATAGGCTCTTGCGGCAAATGCTGCAGTATAGACGAAGCCAGAATGCCTTCTTGTTACCCTTTCTGTCTCCAGCTAGACTGAGCTAGTTTTGTGCCTTTTACTTTCTAAATTTGCCCCTACATACTTGTGTTTTTTTTTATATTAATCCTTTGTACTTTGACCTAGTTTCCACTTTTTATAGGACTCCTTTTTGATTTTTAGATCATTCAAGATCTCCTGGTTAAGCCAGAGTGGTCTCTTGCCATACTTCCTATCTTTTCTATGCAGTGGAATATATACAGGTATCATAATAAATCAAAGATGTGGCCTCATTTACAACACTGTGTACAGTTATTGGTCACCCTATCTTTGTGTTCGATCAACACGTAGCACAACTTTTGTTCCTAAGACATATGGCAGCATTTCCCAAACTATGGGACACGGCCCGGTACCGGGCCGCAGGAAAAAAATACCTGGCCTCAGCAAGGTTGCCGGGGTGTTCCGGGCTCCTGGAGTGCCCGTGTGACACCGGGTCCACCAAGCCCTTGGCTGGCCTGGGCATAACCTGCAGCCTGATGTTCCAGCTCCCAGCAGAGGCGTAGCTAGGGGAGGTTGGGAGCGGGGGGGAGGGAGGGAAGGAGTAGGGGAGAGCAGGCCACTGGAAGCAGCACTGGACAGGGAAATCGGGGTGGGCTTTGGAGATTTGGGGCGAGGGGCAGTGTAGCCAGACAGGAACCCCCCTGTAACATCCATCTGTGCTTGCCTGGAGCATGCAGGGCACACAGAGCAGTAAAAGCCTTGAACAGAAGGCCCGGATATGCAGGCTGCTGTGACCCTGGATGGCTGTAAACAGAGATACGCCAATTGCTGACCAAGAGGCTGCTGAGGTGTGCCCTTGACTGAAACCCATATTGATACGAACACACAGCCGTCCGCAGGGGGAGGAATCTCCCGCCCAGTAAAAAAAAAATCCAGTACTTACAATTTAGTTCTCTCTCTTGCAAGTGTAAATTAAGTTGAAACTTGCTTGTAAGAACTGGCGCCACAAAAACGGACCAGTACAATTTGGCATCTTAGATAAGAAAGAGGATACGGGCCCCTATGGGTATAAAGATGGGTCCAGCAGCACATTTACTGTGAGTGTCAATCTACCATCTATCTGCTGGTCGGGTTAGGTGTTTGACCTCCTGAGGTTCATGGGGACGCCCACCTCGTATTCGTCTTTCCTAGGAATTGAGGGACCGGCCCTGGCTTGACCCGCTGGAGTCAAGAGGCACAGAAGGAGGTAAAAATTGTACCTGGATGTGGTCCTTTGTCTTAAGTGTATCCATAGATTTATAGCTCTTTTAAGATTAAGCTGTCACATGGTACCATTATTTCTATTTTCTATCTTTATTTTTCCTTTGTAACCATTTTTTAAGATCTATATTTGCTAGCAGTTAAGAAATAGAGCAATATCCATTGTAACCATATGATTTATAAGCTTCTTTAATAAACCTGTAACTGTTTTAAGTTTTAACCTGACTCCTTCAGTTGCTGTAACAGAACCAAGAACAATTTAAAAGAACTTCAGCCGGTCATAAGGGACAGGTATAGGAAGAGCTTGGGCGTTTTGGATCGTGACACTCCCAGGTGACAGATCCGTTGGGGCATCTCTCAGTCTTCCCTAGACTGACCGCTGCGAAGGGATCCTGTATCCTAGCAGCTGAAATCTGAGATGTAATAAGCTCTTCCTATAAAACTCGGGGCGTCTGGCAGCCTGTTGGCTGCCCTCCGCGATGGGACCCCGGTCCTAGCGGTAAAGGCACGGACGTTAAACCTTTTCTCGGTAACACACACACACACACACACACACACACACACACACACACGCACACACACACTGCCCTGACCATCGGCTGACAGGCAGTCAGCAGAAGCAGAGCTGGCCGAGGGGCAGGGGGCTGGCCGGGAGATCGGGAGGAGGAGTAGGGGAGAAGCGGCTGCCAGAAGCAGGGCTTGCCCGGGGCATCGGGAGAGATTAGGGGGCGGGGCGGCAGAAGCAGAGTTTCCAGGGGGCACGAGGTTGGGGGTAGGGAGCTGGCCAAGGAAGGTGTGGCGGGGGGGGAGGGGAGAGAAGCGGTAGCCGGAAGCAGGGCTGGACGTGGGCAGCGGGACTGGCCAAGGGAGATTGGGAGAAGTAGGGGAGAAATGGCTGTCCGGGAGGGGGTTGGCGGAAGTGGCGCTGGCCAGAGGTGGAGCGAGGGGGTGGGGGGGACCAGGACTGACCTGGCCATATGTAGATCTCAGGGCACTGCCCCCCCTGAAAGTATGAGTGAGTCCGGCCTGGGGATTCTATTGTGCTCCCCCCAATCCCCTCGAGTAGTTGCGAACTGTCTGTCTGGTAGACACACTCATGCACCCTGAGCACATTTAGCAGCCAGGCAGTTCGAAACTACAAACTGATACATCTAGTAATAATACAACTTACCTAATGAGAAAATACCAGACATGTTATATGTCTGGTATTTTTTCAGTTTGTTTTTTACGTGTTTATATTTTTGGTCTGTGTACCAGTCTCGCCCGACTGTACCTGCTGCCCCTCCCCCTTTTGGGAGGGGGGTAGCCTTAATGTCACCCGCACGCCCTTACTACAGGTCATTGGGGCGCTTCTCTAGCCTTGGCTTCTCCCCACGGCCGTGGGGCAGAGAAAAGGGGGGCCCGGGCCTAGGGCCCTAAGGACACGGAACAATCTAGCTCCGGTCCGGCTGACGGGTCATCCTGCCGTAACGCGTCAGCCCACCAGCCCTAAGGGACTCTGCCCTGGGCTGCTTCCTTTCCCCGCCCCCGGCCCTCCGGCACCAGGGGGCTCACCTTGCCTTTGGCCAACAGGCTGCCGGCGCTGCTTCACCCAGCAATCAGGGGATTGGTCCCACCTGCCGGTTGAGGCCCCCACCGGGCCTTTAGGTGCCGGCTCGCGGTGCCACCCCCAAACCTTCCACCCAACCACCCGTCCTCTCTCCCCCCTTCCCTTTGCCATGGCGGTGGCATTTTTAAGCGTCCCGCCGCTTACACCCTCCCTGACGTCATCGGCATGGGCAGGGGCGGGGCTGGCCGGCTCTGCCGCAGTTTTTCTGACGCGCGGGGCTCTCCAGGCGGGGGAATGCCCCCGCGCTATCCCTGCTCCTGTCACCACACTTTGGGCTTGCCGCCGGCACATCGGCCGGCTCCGTCAGCCCCGGCGCAGCATAAGAACACACCGCGCAGCGCCGGGCTGCCTCTGCCCAGATGCCGAGCAGCGCCTGCTCGGTGGGAGTTGCGGTGCGGGGCGATACTGCCCCGTCACAGTCTGCAAAAAACAGTACTGAAAAAAACGGGTTCCAACTAAAGTAAAAAATTTGGGAAATGCTGGTCTAACCAGCTTTCTGTCTGTCTTACACTCTATTTATCCAATCCATATTCTTTAACTTGATGGCAAGAATATTGTGGGTGACCATATCAAAAGCTTTGCTAAAGCTGGCACTGGGGGCTTTGGGAGGACCAGAAACAACTTATTTGAATATTCAGCATTTGATTAATGAATATGCAAATGAATGTTACTGGTCCTCCAAAAGTTTGTGAATGAATTTACTGGTCCCCGTGTCAAAAAGTTTGGGAATCCCTGACATATGGTTTACAAATAAATAATAAGAAGAGGATATTGCAGAACTAGAGGGTGTTTAGAAAGCAAGGAAAGCTCTTCTATCAAGAGGCTGAAAAGACTGGGATAGTTTATATTTACCATTGAAAGGGGATGATAAAAGTAAATAAATTAATGAATGATAGAGAGGAAATTGGAAACTTCTCCTTCTCTTACAATATAGGTAGAGGGAACATTCAATAAAATGAAAAGGTGGGAAATTAAAAATGGACAAAAGGAAGTACTCTTTCACACAATAGGTGATTTAACTGAGGAATTCATTGAACTTGATGAGATTCAAAAGAGACTGGACATTTATGTGGATATCAAGAATAGCCAGAGTTTTCAAAATCAATGAGGACAAGGGTTTAAGATTATCTCTAACTATTGGAAAGTAGGATGAGATCTATGTAGGGAGCAGATTAACCTGTATCTGCCTACTGTGGGATTCTTACACCTGCCTCTGAAACATTTCATACTGACCACTGTTGGAGATACGATACTGGACTGTGTGGACTTTGGATCCATTCCAATATATATAGCAAACCTTATGTGTCATGTGAGAAGGGAAATGCAGGATGTGGCCCATATACTAAGCTATATTTACTTGATCACATGCAACCGCCTTTTTATAGAAAGCTATTTCAGAACAGTTGATAATAAGTACACACTTTGAAACTGGGACTGTGTACTGCAGCTTCACACACAACTTAGCTTCAATACATACATAGGGACAGTTTGTTCTATTGAAGTCAATGGAACTGTGCTGATTTACCCTGGGAACTTGTCCCAGAGAACTTGTAGGGTATTTGAGTTCTTTGTTTTGGAAATTATGTATAAGAGTTTGTATGTGAACCAAACATTACACAAACTCTTCAGTGGATATGCATAACACAGGAGTTTGACAAAAGTCAAGGGAGAGCAATAGGTTCTTGTGGATCCTCAACTGCCTATTCTGATAGGACAAATATGTTTCCATGATGGAATTATCTCAGGAAAAATCCTTCTGTAGCTGTTTATTTGCTCAAGATTCCTCGTACAGGTATTTTCTTGGGGACGGGGCAATGCAGGCAGTTGTAATTATCATTCTAATATAAAAAACTAAAAAACACTAGCACTGTATTATTAAGGAACGTTGTAAGACAGGTCATTTTGAGTAATTAGCACAGAAGAGAAGTTATGTGCACTTGATTTTTCTGACATTTATTCAAAGCTTTGACTACAGTTTATTTTAAAATAAGTTTTGTGCAAGATGAACATTTACTTCAGTGAAAAAAAAATAAAGAAAGTTCTGGCTTTTTTGTCAGTTTTCTTTTTCAACATAAAAATAACTCTCCTTTGCCACATCCAGAGTTCTTTGTGCAGGTGTGTGTGTGTGTGTGTGTGTGTCTTGCCCATCCCTCTGTAGCAGAGAGAGAATATTGTGTGCATCTAACAAAGATGAGTTTATATGCCAGTGGATGGGCTCAAACCCACATAATTTGGTAAATTAAAATCCTAGGTCAAATTAACATTGATTAGATGTGCAAAGCAAAAAGTATCATGGGAGAGAAGGAGCTGAATGTGAGTGAGACAGGCAGCAACACAAAGAGACAGAATTCAGCCTTCGTAGTTAAGGGAAATGACACTATAGGCAATCACTGCAATAAGTAAGTGTAGTACAATATATAACAAGGAATTGGTAGGGTCATAGTTTTGGATCCATTTGTGATACTTACACTGAGCAGTTCCAAATCCATTGCACCCCATCTAGACTTAACAGTGATGAAGAGACAATACGCTCATCAGATCACCCAAATGCTGTCAGTCTCACTCAAGAAACCATTTTGGATGTCAATAACTTTGCAGTTGTTGTCCTGTCTCAATCCTCCTAACTGTAGGAAAGGCTACTGTGAAAGTAGTTATGGGCCTACTCCAGCTGCCCCTGGATTCCTTCAGTGTTGTACCTTGGTTCAAATGGTGGTATGAAAATGCACTGATATCAGTGGTTAATAATCTCCTTGTAGAAACGGACAAGATTTAGACGTCAGGGTTGCTGATATCAGCTCTACTGGCAGCTTCTTATACCAAGGTATTGCCATCTGTAGGATCTTGCCAGAGCAGCCCAAATGGCTTTTTCTGAGAGTTCCCAACATCTAATGCTGGGCAACTGCTCTTTCTCTTTCAGGGCCCTCACACAGCAGCTCTATAGGACTTATTCCATGTGCTTATGAAGCCACAGGAGAA
This sequence comes from Pelodiscus sinensis, assembly GCF_049634645.1. Taxonomy (NCBI): domain Eukaryota; kingdom Metazoa; phylum Chordata; order Testudines; family Trionychidae; genus Pelodiscus; species Pelodiscus sinensis. Next base: position 168,248,365 of record NC_134712.1, read on the forward strand.
GACTGTGAAATATGGGAAACTGAAGTTCTCCTGCACACTGAGGATATCCAGCTGTATGTGTCTTTTTCAATTAACCCAGATTACAATGTCTCGTTATTCCTCATATTCTCGTTATGCCTGAATGAGTTAAAGGCCTGGACAAAGTAGCCTGGCTAGAACTCTGCACAGACAAGATGGAAGTGATGCTTCTTGGCTCTGGGAGACATTTAAAGGAATGAGCAGAGGACTGCATATGCTGTTTGTTAAGGCAACATGCCTGCTTTTCATCAAAATGGTTCCAGGGCTTTGTTTTCCATGGAATCCATTGTATCTTTCATTAACCACAATTGGCTAGAAACTTGCGACTATTCCTCTGATTAGGAGGCCTTTCCACTGTCATCCACGCATTTGTCATGTTTATCACTGTTACCTTATTCAATGACCGTATCCTTGCTGCTGTACTGGAGATACATATAAAGGGCGCACACTGATTCCTAATCTTACCGTGGAAGAGATATACGAAGATAAGACAAGATGCACTGGGAGAGCACATTAGAATGCAGCATTACGGAGCTTATTTTGTTTTGTTTCACTGATTTCATTTTCATCACCTCTAACATAATACTGCGAGGAACAGACACAGGCTAGTATTAAGTTGCATTGTAGAAGAACTGAGGCTTTGGGAGTGAATCCTTTTAAGTATACTGTCCAGAATCTCTCACTTGTGGAGAATAGAGCTGGCTACCCATGGAATAGATCACTGTGAATACATAAATCTATTCTTAAGTCTTCCCATTGGCTTTGTGGTAATTTTTGAGGTCAGTTCCAGGGCTGCATCATAACCTTTAAAGCCCCAAATAGTCTGCAACCCAGCCATCTGAGACAGGGGTGCACAATAATTTTTAATGGGGGGGGCCACTCCAAGATTTTGGTAAGTGGTCAAGGACTGCACTTCTGTGGAGGGGGCGCGGGGTCTGGGATAGCAGTTGGGATGTAGAACGGAGTTTGGGATAGAGGGCTGGGGTGCAGGAGAGAGTGTGGAGTCTGATGAAGGAAAGGGTTAGATATGAGGCAGTGGCTTGGGGTGCAGGAGGGATTATGGGTGCAGGAAAATATTTTGGGGTGCAGGAGGAGGAAGTTGTTGCTTGGGAGAAAGGAAGAAAGGGGGTGCAGAGGGTTTGGGTGGTAACATGGGGCAGGGGGATGGGGTGCAGGATCCGGGAGGGGTATGTGTGCAGGAAAGGATACTGTCCTGGAGGAGGGCTGTAAGGAGGATGCAGGGTCTGGGAAGGAGTTGTGACCTGGAGGAAGTGGGGAGAGGTGATACAGAGGGTTTGGGTGGTGGCCTGGGACAGGCAGTTGTGGGGGTGGGATGCCAGAGGCAAGCTCTGGCTGGGAGGCACTTACCTAAGTGGCTCCCAGCCAGCAGCTCTGTAGGAACCTGAGACAGGCTCCCTTCCTGTGTGCTGGGTGGGCTGCTCCACATGGCTCTGCTCCAGCACAGGGGGGACGGAGGGAAATGAGGAGGTTTCATTCACTAGCCCTGCCGTCAGCAAAATTTCTCATCTCCTACTGGCAAGAAACTGGCCAATAGGAGCTGAAGGATTTTGCTAGGGGGTGGGGACAGCACACAAAGCTCTCTCCTCCCTGCCCAAATTGCCCAGACTGTATAGCAATTAGCAGCCTGATGTTTAAAGCAGCTGCAGCTGCTTTGCAGTAAGGGTGCCAGTGAGGCGGCTATGGACCAGATCCAGTGCCTTGGCAGGCCGATCCGGCCCGCTAGCCACCTCTTGCCCATCCCTGATCAAAGAGGAGGCTTCCTCTGGCTCTTTCCCTCAGTGACATTTAGATCAGCTGGAAGGTTCTTCCCTGTTTATTCTTGAGGTCAAACACTGCACAATCAGCTGCAGGGCTTTCTCCATAAAGGGCCCTTGCCTTGAGAATTTGCTTTCTTTGCGGGTCTGCCAAAACCTGAATGAGATTAATTGCACGATGTAAAGCAATGACATTTGGTTAGGTATCTTTCAGAGCATTTGTACTTTTTGATTCCTGTTTGATTTTAGTTCTGTCTAAAGAACAGCAGTTTTTCTCTATTACATTAAGAGTTGTAATGACAACAAGATATCTAGCTGCTATTGTGATAAATGTTAATAAGCTAATGAATAATAATCTTTGTTGTTGAAACCAATTTTTATTTTAAAGTCAATATGTAAATAGTAGGTAAATGAGAATTTTAAAAATATGTTTTTAAAGCATTTTCAAATTGTTTAGTGTTTGCTCTAAGGTTAATTGGAAAAATATATGTGACACAGAATTATTTCATATATTACCTGTTAATATACTACAGAAATTGACCATCACTGGTAAACAAACTGTTCTTAAAGACATGATTATCAGCTAAAACAGATTCTTAAAAATAGAAATGTATTTTATCCAAAATTATCCATTTTAATTGTATTAAAAAACAGGTGTAACTAAAAATCATGATTGACACTTTTATTTTTTATTCAAGGACAGTCCTAAGAAATAATAGCAAGGAAGACAAGACCTGTAAATAACAGTGGTATAAAAATACAGGACTAACATGGCTGAAAGTTTTCCACTGCTCAAGGAAAGGTCACTAGACCTACTGAATATATTTAGCCTACCCTATGCAGATTAAAACATCACAGAAATAGATTTACCATGTGGCATTGACATGACTACAAAACCAAAGTCTATGGCACAGGTAAGGCTGTCTAACTTTCCTGAAATGAAAAAGTCGGTAGCACATACCAGATGGGAAAAAAAAGAGTTTGCAATTCACTTTCTTCCATCAAAAAGAACTGATAATTTTTTGTATACATGCACTAGTGATTTACTTTTTCCTCCCAATAAACATTTCCTCCACTATGCCAACAAATATTCACATCAAAGTAACTTCCCTTTTGAGGTGGACAGATTATTATTATTTATAACCACCAAAAGTGTTCATATTGTAATTTTCTTGTATTTCCAATGGCAGGCACATTTAATAAAAAGTAATGACCACGATTTTTAAATAAAAAGTAGTGACCAGTGATTTTGAAAGTCACGTTTCTTGAGATGCCTGATTTTCATATAATTCAGCACTTTCTGAAAATCAAGTCCCTTTAATTTTCTCAGGTTAGCACCCAAAAATTAAGATGAAAATCTTCTAAAATCATTACTTACAGTTGAAAATCTTGGTCACTGGGCTTGCTTGTCTCTAACTGTTGTTTGCATTATTATCTATCCTAATATGCCAGAATAGAAACATTCTTATTAAGGGGCCTCTGCCTTACATTTTCAGGACTTCCAAAGTTTAGGCATTTCTGCCACATCCCTATTTCTTTACACACACATTCTCAAGGCTGTCTTTGGGATTCTTTTCTCAAAGGCTACACTCTTGCATCTGTGACTGAGTAGGTGAAAGTGTTACATCAGTACTAATCCTTTATTAACTAATACTGTTGAGACCTATCCCTCCAATCTCCCACACAGCTATCATGAATCTTTCTACATCTACATCAGGTCTTTCTACATCTGCAATTATTTACAGGTCCCATTTCATCACCCTCTCTATGCAGAACATATACACCAATAAACTTATCTTACTTTCCCTCCCCAGCTCCAGTGTGAGCATAAAGCCCAGACCTCCCAAAACATGTAAGGGCCATCACTCCAACGACTGTACAAATACCAGCATAATCTAGAATGAGCTGTAATCCATTTTCCAGAAAAAAATTAGGGCCTGATTTAAAGCCCAAGGGAATCAATGGAAAGAATCTTATTGAATTCAATAGAGTTAAATCAGGTCCTTATAACCTGTTACATATGGAGGACAAACAGCAGTTGAAAAAAATCTAAAGAGGCATTTGATTTACTTATCACAGATGCCTGTGTCCATTCAGTGACTAATGGGACAGGGGCAGAGAGAACATTGTTTGTTAAATCTTAATTTCCAAAATGTTTGTTTTTTACAAATTTAAGGTAATTTTGAATTTTCTGGTTTTAATGTTTTGGGATTTATTTTAGGCAAAGTAATTAAGAAGGAGGGAGAAAAATTGTTCTCCTTGGCCTCTGAGGATTGGACTAGAAGCAATGGGCTTAAACTGCAGCAAGGGAGGTAAAGGATGGACATTAGGAAAAACTTCCTGTCAGGGTGGTTAAACACTGAAATAAATTGCCTAGGGAGGCTGTAGAATCTCCATCTCTGGAGATATTTAAGAGTAGGCTAGATAGACATCTATCAAGGATGGAGATGGTACTGGGTCCTGCCATGAGGGCAGGGGACTGGACTCGATGACCTCTCAAGGTCCCTTCCAGTTCTAAGGGTTCTATGATTCTATGATAACAGAATACATCTTTACACCCTTGATCATAGCCATCTAAATAATCTGGTACATGTTCTTCCACATAAAAAGACGGTGTTGCACACACACCCTTTTGCCCCGACCAATCTTTAAAGTTAATTAGGTAACTTCTTAGAATAGTGGATTTCTCTGTGATCCACAGACCTCTGGGGGGCTGAAGATTATGTCTAAAATTTGCAAAGGGGTCCACACCTCTATTCAAAATTTTCAGAGGTCCCTAAATTTAAAAAAGGGGGGCTGAAAACTGTTGTTTTAGAGATATAAGATTTAAGAAAATGAAAGGGTTTTTTTTTCTCCTTGTAGTATTTTATTGTAACTGTATATCTCAAAGATGCCTTGCACTTCCCCAGAAAGTCATTTACACTTCAATACATTTTAGCAGGAAATAATATGAAGACCAGGTTGATATTAAAAGTGCATAATAATTAAAAGTAATGGGTAATTAAACATGGGTGAGTTGGCCTAATTTGATCCCAGAGTAAAAGACTTCAAGGGTATGTCTAGACTACATGCTTTTGCCGACAGAGACATGTAGATTAGGCTACCCGAAATAGTCAATGAAGTGGAGATTTAAATAATCCCTGCTTCATTAAAATAAACATGGCTTCCGCACTGTGCCGACAATCACTGATCCGCCACAGGACAGCAGTCTAGACGCGGATCTGTCGGCTGGAGAAGCCTTTGCCAACCGATCCCTTATGCCTCATGTCGGGTAGCCTAATCTACATGCCTCTGTCGGCAGAGGCATGTAGTCTAGACATACCCCAAATGTATAAATAGGTCATTTGTAGTTTTTTTTTTAATTCCCAAAACATATTTTACATTTATTGTGCCTATTGCTATAGCTTATAGCAATCAGAGTTCTACACCTTGTGTACTGTTGCCCATATGCCGGGATGCCAGATTACACTAGTTTCCGTCCATGAAGGGTTTTATTTTCCTACCAGTATTACTAAAGTGACATTCATTTAAGCAAGGGGACATGAAGTGAGGTGCATGCTCACTGAACACAACACTGACTAGGAGAGTCATGCACTCCCTTTGCATCCAATCAAAGCACTGCTATGGTTCAATCATCACATCCTGCAAATTCTAGGTACGCAAGTGCAGTCAGCAAAACTACCCTATCCTGGGAGACCATCTTGTTTATGGCAATCTAGCGGTCCACTGAGATGAAGGAAAGCCACTTATGCAGCCCATTCACTAGCGTATGTTGCCCATCACTGGCATATAGGCATCATAATTAAAGCAAAAATTACATAATTTTGGGTTTTTTTTAAATTTCAGCTAAAATACAAATAGGCATTTATTCAAACAATCAGTGCTTTAAATCCATACTAATATTTACAGAAATCAAGGAGGTCACCATCACCACCTCTAACAGTGGGGTATATATAAGTACTGTATAATGTAATTTATCGCTTACTACATCGTTTGTATCTATAGTAGAGCTTCCAAGATTGCTGTTTTGTTTCATTTCAAAAACATATATGCTGTCATACTTTGTGTTCATAGTCATAAGGTTTCACACCCAAGAATGTTATATATTTCATATAGTCATGGTTTAAATACAGTGTAACAAAAATGAAAACAAATCTACACGTAAAAACATGAGTAAATATTAATAAAATATGCAACTGCCCGAGTTCCGACCCCCCGCACTTACAGCCATTTTTTTAAGAGCGGAAGGGACTGAACCCCCCTTCCGCCCCCCGACTTATGTCCTCGGCCCGCATTTACGACAGCGAACGGCACCTATCATAAATGAAGGTTCAAGTTACGATGTCCCCGACTTGTGACGCTTCCCCAGGAACCAATCGTGTCACAAGTCGAGGGATGCCTGTATTGCAAAATTAGTCTTTACATATGGAGTCAAGATCTAAACTGTTGCTTGTGCATATTCACACATGGTTATAGACACAGACATTTCAAACACTCGATGAAGTAAAAGGAAGCAGCTCATCTGCCCAGCTCTGATGTACCTCCATACTATGTCCACAACTGGATGAATGCGCCTCGTCACCTAGTGCACTGGGGGACCTCACTGGCAGAGATTAGCCCCATCTTCCTTTAGTCCTTATAGGTTCCCATTCTAATTTCCTCCTCATTGTTACTAGTGCAAGGCACACTAGAAACATCTTGACTCTTCTAAAACCTTCTCAGTTATATAGGGCAGATCTATATTAAGGGGACAAGTCGATCCAATCTACGCAATTTGAGTTACATTAATAGAGTAACTCAAATCAATGTAGCTTAGATCTTCTTACCGCAAGGTCCACAATGCACAGGGTTGACAGAACAAACTCTCCTGTTGACTCCTTTTTCTCATCTCAATCTGGTGGAGTAACATTGCTGACAGGAGAGTGACCGGTGGTTGATTTTGTGAGCCTTCACTAGATCTGCTAAATTGACCCTTGGTGGATCAATAGCCATAGTATCAATCCACACCATCATGAAGATATACCCATAGTCAATGTTACTTTGCATTCTTTTGTAATGCATGGAAAATAACACAGCAAACTGATTGTGTGAGGGGAAGATAAGTAGAGGATGGGTTATGTATATGTGCCTGTAAACATATCAGGAAACTCAGAAGTCTCCATGAGCCACAGTGTAAGAAATAATGAATATGTATTTATAACAGTAGGTGTAGGATACCGAATTTGGATTAAGTTAAATTATAACAATTCCTGATAATTTATGGAAACAGGTTTTCCAAATAATAAAAAAAAACCTTAAGAAGGAGTCATATTCATGCAGAATGAGTATATTTTCCAGAGCTGTATGCCTAAAAGTGTGACAGAAACACAATATTCTGGCACAAAAAGTATTTGAATATAATAGAAACCACAGATGCTAAAGATAGAAGAAAGTAATGAAACTGAGTACAACAAATATCTTTCCTTGCACTCACTGTTCTTCCACACAAGCTTTCAAAAGTTTTAGCATTGTCATGTACATCATTACACTTTTAAGCTTTTCAGGCGAAACATAGCTTCTCCACCTCAAAAACATAACTTTTCTATGATATAATTATATATTTCCTAATGAGAGAGAGAGAGAATGGAATCCACCACTTTGAAGAAGCCTGACACAAAGTCTATGCATCAACTTCCCCCTTATTTGGAGGGCTAATGTGGGACTGACATGTGGGCAGAATTCATATTAGCTTTCTGCACAAGACTAAATTCCATGTAAAATGTTTTAAAGAACTCAGCAAAGAGTGACAATTTTTTCTGCACTGTTGTATGCAGAGCTCCCTGATTCTAAATGAAGTATCAACCTTATCTTGAACTCCTGCAAGGAGGTGACAGAAGGAAGCTGATAGATTTTGCTATGCTAAATATGAAAGTTCAAAAACTGACAGAGAAACAGATGGACAAGATTAATGCCTGAAACCTGAGTGGACAGTTTTGTAACCTGTGGTCTTCATAGCCATCTTGTATTGTTTTCTTTCTGTAATTAGTCACAGGTTTAGAACAGGAATGCAGAAAAAAAGCTGAATTATTTTCTTCTTTTCCTGTTGGAAACTGGTGCCATTTAATGATGTGGCATTTTATAACGAAAATCTCAAGAAGAATTCCATTAGTTCTCAGAACAACTTCCATAAAAACATTTAAATCATAGTAGACACTTTTGGATACTAGGTACAAAAACATTTCATCTTGAATAAAGCTCATGATAAACAGAGTGCTTTTAACAGATATGCAAGGATTTGGGATAACATTTTATATTAGTTACATAGGACCAGACTGTTATTTTTCTACCCCTGCAATAAACCCCATTGCCAACTCTGTCCACATATCTATACAAGCAACACCATCACTGGACCTAACCACATAAGCCACAACATTAGAGGCTCATACAAATGCACATCCACTGATGTCATATATGCCATCAAGTGCCAACAATGCCCCTCTGTCAAGTATATTGGCCAAACTGGATAGTCTCTATGACAAAGGATAAATGGACACACATCAGATATTAGAAATGGTAACACACATAAACCGGTGTGGACAGGTTTTAGCCTGCCTGGACACTGAATCATGGATTTAAAAGTAGGCGTTCTTCTACAAAGGAATGTCACGATCGGATTACAGAGAGAGAGTGTGGAACTGACCTTAATATGCAAATTTGACATTGAACAAAGACATTAACCAGATGGCCCATTATAAAACCAGCCTTCCTTACATGTAACCCCTCAATTACATCAAAAGCTAAGTATGGGGCACTTCCAGCCTACTCAACTAGCCTCATTAGCACCAGCACTACAATTGATAGGTACTTTTTTTAACCTCTCCCTTCTTTTTTTCTATTATAATTCTGGGTCCCCCTTTTTTCTCCACTCAAGCTCATCTGAAGAAATGGTTTTTGCCCACAAAAGCTCATGGTACTATATATATTTTGTTAGTCTCTAAGATGACACAGGAATAGTTGTTGTTTTTAGAGTTACAGACTAACAGAGCTATTCCTCTGAGACTTAGTCAAGACAGTTAAGGCCAAAGCTGATTGCGAAAAGTTACAAGGACATCATCCAAAATTGGGTAACTGGGCAACAAAATAACAGATTAAGTTCAACACTGATAAGTGCAAAGTAATGCACACTGGAAAAAATTATCGAAACTACACATACATAATGATAGTTTCTAACTTAGCATTATTACTCAAGAAAGAGATTTTGGAGCCATTGGGAATAGTTCTCTGAACAGTTCAGCTCAACATGCAGCAGCAGTGCATGGTCAAAGTGGGTCTCACAGGGTATGTCTACACTACCACCCTAGTTCGAACTAGGGTGGTAATGTAGGCAAACAGAGTTGCAAATGAAGCCCGGGATTTGACTTTCTCGGGCTTCATTTGCATAAAGCCAGGCGCCACCATTTTTAAATGTCCGCTAGTGCGGACTCCGTGCCGCGCGGCTACACGCGGCACGGACTAGGTAGTTCGGACTAGGCTTCCTCGTTTCACGAGGAGTAACGGTAGTTCGGACTAGGAAGCTTAGTCCGAACTACCTAGTCCGTGCCGCGTGTAGCCGCGCGGCACGGAGTCCGCACTAGCGGACATTTAAAAATGGCGGCACCCAGCTTTATGCAAATGAAGTCCGGGAAATTCAAATCCCGGGCTTCATTTGCAACTCCGGTTGCCTACATTACCACCCTAGTTTGAACTAGGGTGGTAGTGTAGACATACCCATGCAGATATCTTGGCCCTCAGGGCAGGGGCAAGTCATTCGCAGAATTTTAGGAACATGGCCTTGAGCTTGTGGAAGTTCTGCAGCCACTGCTGATTGTCCCCTCTCTGCATCATAAGTCTGAGCTTGTCTCCCAACGTGAGAACCAGGTGCACTAGCATGAGCGCCAGGACTTGCCCGAGCAGGACCTCAATGCTACACTGAGCTTTGTCCTTGTCTTTTTCCCAGCAGAGCAATGTGCATACACTGTTGAAGTACGGCACCATAAGACACACCATAACACACATGAGCATGACGATGCTTTCCAGCACCCTGGACTCCATGCTCGCAGTGCTCTGGCATCCGCACGGGCAACCGAGGCACCAAAAGGCATGAACACACTGCATCCCCTTTATCTCGTGTGAGGGGTAAGGGACTAGAGGAAAGCCTTATGGGATGCAGCCAACATGAGCCCCCCTAACCACCCACTGCCAAGTTTTGTTCCCAGTGGACACCGGAAGCATAGTCCAGGCTGCCAAGCTACCTGCAGTGCCTTTCTCCGTGAGTCAGCAGTAGGCTCCATAATGTGGACATGCTACTTCAGATAACATTTGATTCTTGACCCCTACTGAGGATACAGACCTTTGCCTTCTCAAATTTGGATGCCCAGGAATCAACCATGTTAGATTCAACCTTATCTCATAGAGTAGATGTGTCCTATAATACTTATGGAGCACTGCCTTCTTCCTTGAGCACCACTTTTTAGTTTAGGGTACATCTACACAGCAGGGCTAAGGTCAAGTTAGGCTACATGACGTCAGCTATGTCAACTGTATAACTTAAGTCAAAATAACTTAACTCGATTTTTGGTGCTGTCTACACAGCAGGAAGTTGAATGATGAACACTCTTCCTTCAACTTCCCTTACTCCTCATGAAATGAGTGTTACCATGAGCAACAATAAGAAGTCCTCCAGCTCGACATTATTTTGAAATAAAGCCTTGTAGTGTAGATGCACACTATGGGTATGTCTACACTACCCCGCTAGTTCGAACTAGCAGGGTAATGTAGGCATACCGCACTTGCAAATGAAGCCCGGGATTTGAATTTCCCGGGCTTCATTTGCATAAGCGGGGAGCCGCCATTTTTAAAACCCCGCTGGTTCGAACCCCGTGCAGCACGGCTACACGGGGCTTGAACTAGGTAGTTTGGACTAGGCTTCCTATTCCGAACTACCGGTATACCTCGTAGGAAGCCTAGTCCGAACTACCTAGTTCGAGCCCCGTGTAGCCACGCTGCACAGGGTTCGAACCAGCGGGGTTTTAAAAATGGCGGCTCCCCGCTTATGCAAATGAAGCCCGGGAAATTCAAATCCCGGGCTTCATTTGCAAGTGCGGTATGCCTACATTACCCTCCTAGTTCGAACTAGGAGGGTAGTGTAGACATACCCTAAGTTATTTCAGAATAATGTCAGTTATTCCGAAATAACGCTGCTGTGTGGACGTACCCTTAGATATTTGTAATTCACCACCAATTCTGACTTGGGAAAGTAGTACAGAGGCTGTAGTGTATACAGGGCTCAGAGATTCTCAGGTTTTTGCTATTGTCATCAAATCCTGCTCTGTTCATGGTTAGATTTCATAGTGTTGAAAACACCCGAGTCCTGTCCACACTATAGCTTCTGCCATTGCTACCAATGATGAAGCTGCACTGGGGGTAAATTATGGGACCTAAGTAAAGTGTTTATAATCCATGCTTGAATAAAAGTAGTTCTGATGTATAGTATTTGGTCCTCTGAAGATAAATGTAATGTTGCCGGTCTGTGTGATCTTAATTACATCAAACCTCAAATTCAATTCTAGACTACTCCAGATGGGTGTTTTTCTAATCTGCTCTTAAATAGCTCCAACCTCCCTAGACAATTTATTCCAGTGGTTACCCATCCTGGAAGTTACATTTTTTTCCTAATGTCGAATCAAGGCCTTCTTTGCTGCAATTTCAGAGCATTGTTTCTTTCCTGTCTTCAGAGATAATGAACAATTTTTCTCCCTCCTTCGTGTAACCACCTTTTAGATACTTGAAAACTGTTATCATGTCCCCTCTCAGTCTTCTCTTTTAAAGACTAAACAATATCATTTATTTCAATCTTTCCTCAGAGGTCGTTTTCTAGACCACTGGTTCTCATCCTGGGGCTTGGAGCCCCCTGGCGGGCCACAAGCAGGTTGCAGGGGGTCTGCCAAGTAGGGCCAGAATTAAGCACTTGCTAGGGCCAAGGGCAGAAATACAAAATCCTGCCACATAGGGCTGAACCTGAAAGACTGCAGCCCAGAACCTGGAGCCCTGGGCTGAAGCCTAAACAATTTAGCTTTGTTCCTTTGGCATAGGGCCCCAGGCAAGTACCCTGCTTGCTACCATTTTGCCCTTTTATGGACAAAACCAGTTGTGGTGGCACAGGTGGACCGTGGAGTTTTTATAGCACATCAAGCTGGACCTCAGAAGGAAAAAGGTTGAAACCTGTTCAAGACTTTTCATTACTTTTATTGTCTTCTCTGGAATTTTTCCAATTTGTTCACATCCACGTGTCCAAAGATCCCCTGAGAACCACAGAGTTCCAAACACCTCAGGAATGGCAGGTGAAGCTATGGGTAAAATTACCAAAGTGCCTAAAAGACTTAGAAGCCTAGGTCATATTTTCAAAAGTGTCTTAGAAACTTAGAAGCCTAATTGTTACTTAAGTTAGTAAGTTCTTGTCAGCTTTGAAAATGGGACTTAGGTGCCTAAGTCATTTAGGCAATTCTGAAAATGTTATCCATAGGCACATTTTATTTTCCTAAATGTTGAGTAGCAGAAACCATTCTCAAAACCAAGTCTGAGAAATAAGTTTTCAGTCCTTCAGTGTTGTGAGCTCAATGACTTAGCTTGTTAAGTCATCCTAATGCACAAGAAACAAAAGCAATTACATTATTTTAACAGGTCGGACATCACTGTTTTTCTCTTTACGACTGCACATTCTTACACAATTAAGAACTGGATCAAGATAAATTAGACACACCTGCCCACACTGTTTATTTTGAAAAGTGATCATCTATTCTCTGGACAAATGCTGCTATATTTGCCCCTGACCATATGGTTCTTCTTATCAGTCCAGGAAAAGGATTGACACAAGTATGCAGACAGGCTACAGGAGTGCAGGATGGACTTCCCTAATCATAGCCTTGATTCTCCTGTACAGCACTAGAAGTTTTTGTTCTCAAGTCAAAGAGTTAAGCAAATTAATAATTTGTGTCTGTCCCTTGCAAATACCACTGAGACCAGAGAAATTATCAATAATCACTTCTGTTACTAAAGCAATACTGTCCTAATTTTAATAGTTCAATTTTTTACCCTTCATTATTATTGTCATTATTATAAGTGCAAAAAGGCATTGACCATATTGGGGTCCCGTTGAGCTAGGCACTACAGAAACATACCATAAATTGCAGTTCCGGTCCCAAAGAGTGTATTGCTCATAATACAGTTACAGAAGGTTGAAAATGAATTTTCCTTCTCTCTTGATGATGCTGACCATTCTGTAAATTCAATATTTTTCTTGTACTTCTTTATGGAGCATATAGGTAAAATACCACCTGAGCTTATTCTCCAATGCCTCACTGACTCACCCTATTACTTTTGCTTAGATTGGCTCATCTGCCCCTCATATGTTTTCTTTCATTCATAACTGAGATATATTGCCTGTGTGACTGCCTCGGACACCCCATGAAATATCCTACAAGACAAACATGAAGTTCTGGATTGAAATCCTGGCCCTGGTGAAGTACTAATGTTTGGTATTGACTACAATGACTTCCCCTGATCTGCAGTGATGTGGCCTTTAAATCTAAATCCATCTTTAAATCTAAAGAGATCATATTAAAACGAAACAAATGCCTCAAGCCCCAATCTGTAAACTAGGGATAATGAGACTTCCTTCCTTTATATAGTGCTTTTCATCCAGGGATCTCAAAACACTTTAAAAGAGTTGGGCATTACTGTTACTGCGCACCCACGCACACACACATTGAGTCTGAGCCGGATTCAGCATGTGCTGATGTAACACAGAAAGTTGTCACTGGGCAGGATCAAACTAGGGATGTTAAAGACTAGTTGACTATCCGATAAGCAAATACTTATCGGATAGTCAGTCGACTATTCGATTCCTCCCCCCCCCCCCCACGCGCTCATACTGAGATGTCAGCACTACCCAAGGGGGGTGGATAGGCTGAGTTTTAGAAAGCAGGGGGCCCACAGCATTCCAGCAACAGTGGTCCCTTCAGGCAAGTAGCTGAGAGTTCAAAGGGGCAGCACCGCACAGCTGAGCCCAGCATCAGCTGTGCAGCACTGCGCTCATGGAGCCTGCGGTCAGCTGGAGAGTCCCCAGCTGATCCCAGGTTCTGGGGAAATGGAACCCAGGGTCTGATCCCAGGTTCTGCTGAAATGCCACGCGGAGCCCGGGATCAGCTTGGGACTCCCCAGTGCACCACAGGTTCTGTGTGGCATTTCCCCAGCACCCAGGGTCAGTTGGGACTCCCCAGCTGACCCCGGTCTCCATGCGCAGTGCCGCACACCTGATCCCGTGAGCCTGGAGACTCTTGTGCATTTCAAAGCTGGCACCCTGGTGCAGCCCAGAGTCAGCAGGACTTCCCACTGGCCCAAGGCTACATGTAGAGTTCTGCATTCCTCCTTTGAAATGTACAAGAGCACCAGAGGGTGCTCTTGTGCTTTTCAAAGTGGCAGCGCAGCATGGAGCCCAGGGTCAGCGGGGGACTCAGAGACCCTAGTAGGGGCTCTTGATCATTTCAAAGGAGGAATGCAGAAGTGCCTATCGACTATAGTTGAATAGTCAATGGAAATTCCATCAACTACTTGACTAGTGAGTTAACCACTAGTTAATATCCTTAGATCAAACCTGAGGCCTCTGGGCAAACTCTTCCTCCTTAGGGCCACATCTCGGTATGGAAATTGTATGCAGAGCTCACAAAATTGGTTCCAGGGTCCAGGGGCTACAGCTGGAAGTACAGGCTCTGTAATGGGACCAGAAATGAGGAGTACAGGGTGCAGGAGGGGGCTCAGGACTAGGACTGAGATCAGAGGGCAGGAGGGGACTCTCACCTGGGATAGGGTACTGGGGTTATGGCTGTGGGTGCAGGCTGGGAATAAGGAGCTTGGGCTACAGGAGGGTGCACTGTACTATTATCAGAGGGTTTGGAGGGCGGAAGGGGGATCAGGGCTGGGGGGCTCAGAGGAGCAGAATCTGGGCAGCACTTAACTGAAGTGGCTCTTGAAGGCAGCAGCCCCTTCCCCTCTGGCTCCTATGTAGAGGCGGAGTCACACAGCTCTGTGCACTACTCCATCTGCAGGAACCTCCGCCACAGCTCCCATTGGCTGCGGTTCCCAGCCAATGAGAGCTGTAGAGCTGGCACTCCGGGCAGGGGCAGCATGTAGAGCTCCTGACTGCCCTGCTTCCGGGAGCTGTGCAGGAACATTGCTGCACATACAGAGAAAGGCAAGGCAACCTCTAGGAACACTAGAGTGGGGCAAGGTCCTGACTCCTCTCCCCATGAAAGCTCAAGGGTTGGATTGAAAGGTCTGAAGGGCCAGATGCAGTCCTCGGACCGTAGTGTGCCCACCCACACGCTACCACAAAAGCTAAATACCACACAGGCTCTAAGGCTGTAGAGCAAACTAATTAATTTCTCCCTAAGGGTATGTCTATACTACCAGGTTATTTCGAAATAAGTTCTTTCAAAATAATAACTCCCGAAATAACTATTTTGAAATGAACTTATTCCTCTTCACAAGCGGGAGCTATTATTTCGAAATAACAAGCCTATTAATTTGAAATAACAGGCTTGGTAGTATGGATGCTCTGCTTGTTCTTACAGTTATTTTTATATAACTCCCCAGTGTAGACATGCCCTGAGTGGCCTCAGTGCCACTAGATGGAACAGAGAATCACACCCTGAAGGTATGTGGGTTACATTAACATGAGCGAGCTATTAGTTTTTAACTGAGGTTTAGACATACCCTAAGAAGCAAACTGCCTGGCTATTTAAGCAGTTTACTGAGGGCACTGTAGCTGAAGTGAGTATGAAAATTCCACGATTTTTTAAGTTTTATTTTTAAACATATATCTACATGGAAAGCCCAATTTTAAGCATATATGTACATGGAAAGCCCTAATAAATCCAGTCCTTACTATGGCTACAATCCTGGAAACAGGCAGATGCTTTGTAACTTCTCACTGAAATCACCAAACTTTAGAGGGGCTGGGCATTGGCACATGAACAGTTTGCAGGATTAGGGCCCATATTTGTAGGATTTAAAAAACATTTTGCTATTTACAATTTAATTAAATCTTTGGCCAGCACTGATTACAGCATTTTAACTACATCTGATGTGAGTAAAGTTTGCATATTGCTGGATCATGGGAAATGTTACTAAAACTTCTCTAGAGGATTGCATAGCAGTTTTGTTTGTTTTTGTAATCACTGCCTGCTCCTAATTACCTTTCACTTGCCAATAACAAAGCAGAGGTTGGAAGAAAACTTTTTTTTCAATAGTCTGGACAATTCCTTTTGATTTTAATTTCTGATGCCTTTGGGACATGAAATGTCTCACTATGTCCAAAGTAAAATGAAGTTGTGATCAGGTACAACCAGAGAACTTCTAAAATGCAAGCAAAATGTGCTAAAAAAACACCATATTAAAACTCGGAGACACTAGTCTCATATGTATTAATTATTATTGGGGGGAAATGAACCAGTAATATTCACAAGCTGCCACTGACATAATAAACTATGGCTGTGTCTATATTGGCACCCTTTTCCGGAAAAGGGATGCTAATGAGACCAGTCGGAATTGCAAATGCCGCGGAGGATTTAAATATCCCCCGCGACATTTGCATGAACATGACTGCCGCTTTTTTCCGGCTAGGGGCTTTGCCGGAGAAAAGCGCCAGTCTAGACGGGATCTTTCGGAAAATAAACTCAGGAATAAGAGATCTTCTGGAAAAGGCTTTATTTTCTGAAAGATCCCATCTAGACTGGCGCTTTTCTCCGGCAAAACCCCGAGCCGGAAAAAAGCGACAGCCATGTTCATGCAAATGCCGCGGGGGATATTTAAATCCCCTGCGGCATTTGCAATTCCGACTGGTCTCATTAGCATCCCTTTTCCGGAAAAGGGTGCCAATGTAGACACAGCCTAAATGTATTGAGCATGGACATGACTTAAATCCCTGATGGCTCTTTTCCTGTCACTTGTTTTGATACCTGTATAAGTATCTGTCACCATGAAATGACAGCTCAGTTCATTTAAAAGGCTCTTTCTGGCTTCTCCTTTAACTTCTATACCACCTCCCCTTTCCTTTCCGCAGGAAAAAATACATAAATGCATAAATGTAATGGGTACAGGGGAAGTCTTCTGTCACTATCCACTATCCTGAAATCACCTCATATCATTGTGCTATATACACCCATCGCTGGTCATATCTGTATAAAAACACAAGGCCACATACTGCTCTCCACTAGGCCAGTATAAAGCCAGAGAAACATCACTGACTTAAACTAAGTTACTTCTGATTTACACTGGGGTAAATGAAAGCAAAATCTGAACCAGGGAATCCACTAACCGGTTGGAGTCCAATTTTGGGGAATGGATCTAAAGTGAACTACAGAAACTTCCAACACAATTTACTTTGGCTGAAAATAATGATTTATTTATGTAATTCTTTGGGCAGGCTCACAGTACAAAATGTTAAAGCTGTGTGGCCTAGGAGGCATAAAATATATAATAACTAAGCATATAGCGACAGAACGATAAACAACTTAAAATGTAAACCCTGGGGAAAATAGGAGGTGAGAAGGAAAAAAACCCACATCCCCTGCCTGCAAATTGACTAATGTGCAGGTGGTGGGATGGGTGGAATGGAATCTTTCTCTCTCTGGGCATTTCTTTATGACTATAAGTACTGTTTTGGCTGGGACAGTCCCTTTTCTAAGCCCTGTCCTAGCCATCATAGGCAACTTGTAGCACCCAAGAGGTGCACTGCTCCTCTGTGCCCCTGCCAAAATTTTGATTGCTAAATGGGATGCTCCTTCATGCCCCCTCCCTGTTCTTCTGGGTGGTGCTCCCCACACCCTCTGCACCTTTCTCCCCTTGCAGGCACCAGTCACCTATATTACCTATCCTTTTTTTTTCTTCAAAAAGGAGCCATTTGTCTAGTTTGCTTTTGCCAACTCGTTCAGCTGGCAAAAGCAAATAGGACAAATGTCCACTTTTGTAAAAATTAAAAAGGGGGGGGGGAGAGGGTGCTTGCTCATACTGAGATGTCAGCCCCCACAGGGAAACGGGGAGGCTGAGTGAATGCAGCGGGCCTACAGCATTTCAGCAATAGTGGTTCCTTCAGGCAAGCTGCTGAGCATCCCCTTTTCTCTTTGAGAATTTGACCACTCTAGTGTAGAATAATAGAATTCTAGGGCTGGACTAGATCTCAGGAGCTCATCGAGTCCAGTCCCCTGCGCAAAGCAGGACCAACCCCAACTAAATCCAATTATAGCACTTTTTAGGCAGGTCTGGATTAAGGCATGGGCTAGCCGGACAGCTACCCAAGGCGCCAACCTATGGGGGGGGGGAGGGTGCCTGATGCTATCAGGTGCCATGCACCCAGTTCCCAGATCACAGGCTGCAGCAGCTCCCAGCAGCCACCCTGCAGCGGTCGCCCAGGGCGGGGGCCACATTAAACCCCGCAGCGCCAGCCAGCAGCGCCCTTCCCCCCGCAGCCGCGGGGCCCTGCACAGCCAGGCTCAGTCTGCCAGGGGTGGCTCCAGGCTGCACACCAGCAGCAGTAGTAGGCTGGTCTGGGCACGTGCGTCCTGCTGCCGCCAGCTCCTTGCTTCCTCCCCCAGGCGCCGGGCAGGGGGCGGGGCCACACCTGCACCCTCCCCCAAACCGGGGCGCAATTAAACTGTCTGTCCGGGGTACTGGAATGGCTCGGTCCGGCCCTGCTTGGGGGGGGGGAGAGACTCTGAGTCTGTGCCCCCCTCTGTATCTGTGTCGCATGCCCTGCCTGGAGCTCAGTGGGAATAGCCACTGGCTTCCCTGGGCTCTGACTCGGGCCCTTGGTGCATGGGAAGGCTTTGCCACACCCAGCCCGGCTCCAGCAAGAGCGCTCCGCCCTCCACGGCCCGCGCTGCCCGGCCGAGGGGAGGTCAGGGCAGGCCTGCAGAGCCAGGGCACGGAGCTGGCTGCCCAAAGGGGGGGGGGGGGGAATTTCCCGCCCAAGCCCCTGTCCCAGAAGCGACTGGCTGGAAGGCTGCTCTCTCACCCCACCCCTGCAGGGCGGGGCCGGCCGAAGCCTCTGCCCCGGAGCCGCGCGGCGCCCGGCTCGCACTCACTTCTTGCAGGGGATGAGCCCCTTCCTCTCCTCCAGCACCCGGAGGCGCTGGTTGCTGCCGTCGTACGACACCACGGCCCGGGTGTTGCGGCCGCTGCTGTGATCGTAGGCCACCGTGCGCCCTTCCCACTGCAGCGGCGCCTGGCACGGGCTGGGCGGCTGCGGGGCGGCCCGCGGGGCCCAGCGGCCCAGGCACAGGAGGCCGCCCAGCAGCAGCAGCAGCGGCCTCAATCCGCCGCCGCGAGCCATCCCGCGCCTCTCTGCCCGCTGCTGGGGCTGCCGCTGCGCTCGCTGCCCGGCCCCCGCTGCTGCGCCGCCGTCCTGGGCCGGCGAAGGCGGGACTGCGGCAGCGCCAGGCGCCGAGCCAGGGCGAGCGAGCCCTGCAAATGCTGCAGTCGGGAGCGAGGCGCGGCGGCCGGGCTGAGCAAGGGCGGCTGCTGTTGGAGCGCTCCCTCCTGCCAGTGGGGGCCGCCGCCTGCAGCCAGCGGGGCATCGCTTCCTTACAGCACGCGTGTGGCGTTGGGAGCAGAGGCTGCCCACCCAGCTAGGGCCCTGCCGTCAGACAGTATCCCCCCTACTGCACTGTATTCCAGGCTCATCCAGCTACACAACTGGAGCCTGCAGCCAGCGATCATTTACACGGCACGGTGGGAAAGGATACACACGCCCCCGCCCCAGCTCCCTGGGGTTCCTCTGTATCTACATGTTCTATAGCCCCAGGTCTGTAGCTGGATGAACCTCTAATACCAGTGCAGTAGGAGGGAGACATCGTCTGATGCATGGGTTATAGCGCTGTGGCAGCATAGGGGACCAGTGCCACGGATGGGAGTTCCCACCTGCTGTAGAACTCTGACTAGAAATACTGGCTGGTATGCCAGTTGATGTCTATTTGTATGCCTCTTTATATGCAGCCCTATACGTTTTCCCTTTGAAAACTGAAGATAAAAATGGAAGTTATATATAGTTTAATGACATTTGATAGGATAACGAGCCTTGTGGATAAGGGAGAAGCGGTGGATGTCATATACCTAGACTTTAGTAAGGCATTTGATACGGTCTTGCATGATATTCTTATTGATAAACTAGGCAAATATAACTTAGATAGGGCCACGATAAGGTGGGTGCATAATTGGCTGGCTAACAGTAGTCAGAGAGTTGTTAACGGTGCTAAATCCTGCTGGAAAGGGATAACAAGTGGAGTTCCGCAAGGGTCTGTTTTGGGACCCGTACTGTTCAATATCTTCATCAATGATGTAGATATTGGGATAGAGAGTACGCTTATTAAGTTTGCAGATGATACCAAACTGGGTGGGGTTGCAACGTCTTTGGAGGATAGGAACATAATTCAAAATGACCTTAGCAAGTTAGAGAAATGGTCAGAGGTAAACAGGATGAGGTTTAATAAAGAGAAATGCAAAGTGCTCCACTTAGGAAGGAACAATCAGTTCCATACATACAAGATGGGAAGCGACTGTCTAGGAAGGAGCATGGCGGAAAGGGATCTAGGGGTCATAGTGGACCACAAGTTGAATATGAGTCAACAGTGTGATGCTGTTGCAAAAAAAAGCAAATATGATTCTAGGTTGTATCAACAGGTGTGTTGTAAGCAAAACTCGTGAAGTCATTCTGCCGCTCTACTCTGCACTAGTTAGGCCTCAGCTGGAGTACTGTGTCCAGTTCTGGGCGCCACATTTCAAGAAAGATGTGGAGAAATTGGAAAGGGTACAGAGAAGAGCGACAAGAATGATTAAAGGTCTAGAGAACATGACCTATGAAGCCAGGCTTCATGAACTGGGCTTGTTTAGTTTGGAAAAAAGAAGATTAAGGGGGGACATGATAGCGGTTTTCAAATATCTAAAAGGGTGTCACAAGGAGGAAGGAGAAAATTTGTTCCTCTTGGTTTCTGAGGACAGGACAAGGAGTAATGGGCTTAAAGTGCAGCAGGGGAGGTTTAGATTGGACATTAGGAAAAAATTCCTAACTGTCAGGGTGGTCAAATATTGGAATAAATTGCCAAGGGAGGTGGTGGAATCTCCCTCTTTGGAGATATTTAAGAACAGGTTAGATAGACATCTGTCAGGGATGGTGTAGATGGAGCTTGGTCCTGCCTTGAGGGTGGGGGGCTGGACTTGATGACCTCTTGAGGTCCCTTCCAGTCCTATTATTCTATGATTCTATGATTGCTCAGTTCAGGTATAAGGTAACATATTTCTTATTCGGCAAAAAAGGACAAAAGTGAAATACTTAACAAATAGTCTGGTAGCACTTTATAGACTAACAAAACATGCAGATGGGATCATGAGCTTTCGTGGGCACAGCCCACTTCTTCAGATGTGGTCTGCACCCTGGAAAGCTCATGATCCCATCTACTGCTGTGTCTAGACTGGCAAGATTTTCCGCAAAATCATCTGATTTGTGGAAAAACTTGCCAGCTGTCTACACTGGCCGCTTGAATTTCCGGAAAAGCACTGACGATCTCCTGTAAAGTCATCAGTGCTTTTCTGGAAATACTATGCTGCTCCCGTTCAGGCAAAAGTCTTCTTCCGAAAGACTTTTGCGTAAAAGGGCCAGTGTAGACAGCATAGTACTGTTTTCCGCAAAAAAGCCCCGATCGCGAAAATGGCGATCGGGGCTTTTTTGCGGAAAACGGCGTCTAGATTGGCCACGGAAGCTTTTCCGCAAAAAGTGCTTTTGCGGAAAAGCATCCTGCCAATCTAGACATGCTTTTCCGAAAATGCTTTTAACGGAAAAGTTTTCCGTTAAAAGCATTTTCGGAAAATCATGCCAGTGTAGACGTAGCCTACCTGTTTTGTTAGTCTTTAAAGTGCTACCAGACTATTTGTTGTTTTTTAAGTTTATCCTGTACACACTAACTGGGTTATCCCCTGAAGCATGTGAAATACAGTCATGCTCATGCTCCATATATAAACCTGAATAAGAAAATAGATACTTTCCAGCAAAGAGCGACATGGCCATTTGGTATGGGAAGTGAGTTGTTTGCTTGCTTTCCACTTGAGCCCTATATTTTTTGGTTTCTCTTTGATGAGATGAGCATCTCTAATTTGAAATTTGATTGTGAGCAAATCTGATCATTTTTTTCCTCCGAGTTTGCAGTAAGGGTCCCTATAAGACAGTGAAAGCACACCTTTCAGTATACAATTTTGCTTGCTCCCCAGATTCCTACTAGTCTAAAACCTCTGGTCTACACTAGGGGATATGTTTGAATTAAGCTAGGTAACTTCAGCTATGTTAATTGCATAGCTTAAGTTGAAGTATCTTAACTCAAATTTTGGTGCTGTCCACACTGCGGAAAGTCAAAGGGAGCACACTCTCTGGTCAACTTCCATTACTCCTTGTGGAAGCAGGAGCCCTCTCAGTTCAAATTAGTGTGTTTTCACTAGACCCACTAATTCGAACCCCTGTGACTGCTTCAATTTTAGCTATACAGTAGACATGGCCAAGGACTGGAAGCTTCAAACCAATTTTATCATATTGACATATATCCCTGTCAATTTGTTGTGTGCTTGAGGGCTGCTGGAGGGGTGGGGGGGAAGGATGAGAGAGGAGGGGCGACTGACCTGCTTCTCTAAACTGTTGCTATTGAGAGAAAATATTTCACTTTGCCAAGCACCTGCTCTTTGGTAACTAATAGGATCATCACTTTCCCTCCTCCCCCCCAAACATAACATTCTTCCTCCATTTGTGTTGTAGATCCCTTGGCCTATGTTTGCTCTCCTCTCCTGGGCAATTTCCTAGTAAAGAGGGGAAGAGACTAAGGGTGTATCTACACTTCAGGGCTTAAGTCAAAATAAGCTATGCAAATTGAGCTACGTCAATTGTGTATTTTATTTTGTAATAGCTTTTTCGAAATAGGGAGCATCTACACAGCACTTATTTTGAAATAGAACACTCTTCCTCTGACTTCCCTTATTCCTCGTACAATGAGGGTTACAGGAGTCAGAGTAAGTCCTCCAGCTTGACAGGATTTTGACACTTTCAAAATATCTATCTGCTGTGTAAATGCAGACTAAGTTATTTCAGAATAGCGCAATTTTTTTTTTGAAATAGTGTTGCAGTGTCGACATAACCCATCAGACCTTATAGAGCACCCACAAGGAACTAGAGGCCAGGGCGCTGCTGCTACAAACAGGAAAGCTCATCCTACAAAATGCGCTCTACAAAAGAATGAGAGTGGATGAAAAATTGCTACCTTAAGGCTACAGTCTGCCTTCAGTTACATGCCTGCTAAGCCACTGACTGCAACCTGCCTTTGTTCTCATTGGAGTTGCACCAGTTGAGCTGAAGGCAGAATTTGGTCCCTACTAATCAAGGGCAAAATGGCACTCTTTTACATGGTTGTACATCTGGAGCAATGCCACTAAACACCCTGGGGGGAGGAGAGGGAGGGAGAGGGAGAGGGAGAACTGCTGAATTACACCGGTGGAAAAGAAGAATTTCCAGTCTAATGGAAGCATCTGGGTTTGGAAGCAAGGGACAGAACGATTGGGACGTAGAGAGTCTACATTGTTTTATAAAACGCTTGCTCCTGCTGGTTTGTCCCAGAGTGCTTTTGAAAAACTTTAAATAATACCGTAATGCCGGATCCTCCCCTTCCCTGGATAGCTAGGGGGTTCTCATAGCAGCAACAGCAGGTGTAACGCTGTGGACTGGGTTTCACTCTCCGCTCCGATCGCCGGCAGCGGCTGCGCCTTCCATGATCCGTCCCTAAAAATGTAATTGACAAGTCTATACATTTCGTGGGGTTGGGTTTGTAAAATCTAAGTTTCACAGGCACTAGTTACGTCTGGAGCCATTGCAGCCACTGCGAAACCACCTATCGGCCGCAGAAATAAAGAAAAGTTGCGCTCTTTGAAAAGTTGCGAAAGTTTCTGTTCTTTTATCACGTTGAAAATGTAAGATCGGGGAATAAAGTTCAGTGCTGGTTCACAAATGATCGTCCTTGCGCCCACTGACTCCCCCCTCCCTCTCTTAATGCTGCGTCTGTCCAGACCCGAGACTGCAAGTGAAAGAGGCGCTTTTTCTTCGCTTCGCAAAAGAATTTATTGGCCATATCAAAACTTGGTGAAATGTACCTGGAGTCGCAATGAGAACTGGAGCGCGGTCGCCCTGCGATTACATCGAGTGGAGGTGATGTCACCCTGTCTGAAAAGAAGCACACGCGCGCTCTCTCACACACACACACACACACACACACTGAGTGATGTTGCCAAGAAGAAAGAGATCAGCCCCCACGTCACTTGGGGCACGGATATAAATATGGTCCTGCTATTTCCATGGCTGTCTGTCAGGCTCAGATCTCTTGAACTTTGGAACAAGAGAGAAGCTCTGTGGGTTTTTAGCATCGAGACACAAGGAGCGCGAGCAGTTCATCTTTGCCCGGGGGGGTTTCCGTGCCAGCATCTCCTTAGCCCTTGCCAGTGAAAACTGAATGAGCAACAGGGTTCGCCTGTGAGACTGATTCCCCGGACCCCAAGACTTCGTCAGAGTCAGCAGAGACTCTCCGGGGCGCCAAACAGCCCTGCAACCTAAGGCTGGGAAAATGCTAGCAACCCTGGCAGTGTTCTTCCTGTGGCTCCGGGGCAGCCTGGGGGTGCTTGGTGCTCCCTGCGAGGCTGTGCGCATCCCCATGTGCCAGACCATGCCCTGGAACATCACGAGGATGCCCAACCACCTGCACCACAGTACCCAGGAGAACGCCATCCTGGCCATCGAGCAGTACCAGGAGCTGGTGGACATCAGCTGCAGCCAGGTGCTCCGCTTCTTCCTGTGCGCCATGTATGTCCCAATCTGCACCCTGGAGTTCCTCCACGACCCCATCAAGCCCTGCAAATCGGTGTGCCAAAGGGCCCGGGATGGGTGCGAGCCTATCATGAAGAAGTACAACCACAGCTGGCCCGAAAGCCTGGCATGCGATGACCTGCCGGTATACGACCGAGGGGTCTGCATATCTCCTGAAGCCATAGTCACCGATGTGCCTGAAGGTGAGGAAACAAAGAGGGAGAGAGAGGGTGAAAGGGAGAGAGAGGCACCGGGTTCATGGGGGAGAGAAACGTGATTATAAAGTGGCAATTTTGAATTCAGATTTGTGCCCTGTTTCTCAAAGTCTCTGGGAAGCAGAAAGCTTTTAGTACATGGGTCACAGCTACAGGAATAGCATTTATAGGCAATCTATCTTTCAAATGTAACAAAAAGGGAGAAGTTTTGGCGAGGATTGCAACTAATCTTCTCGCCGGTAGTTTAAACGTGTCCTTGTTAAAAAGACCTCTCTGCAACAGACAAACGAAGCCAAACAAGAAGAGGTTGAATTTCCTATGGGCAGGCAGCTTTTCTGAGAACACTGAAAAGCCAATCCAGGCAGAAGGATTCCAGTATCTTTGTCTCCAAATCTCACTAGTCAAACGAGAGATGATTCAGAGTTAGGCACAAGACTGAATTGCGATGTTCAAAGTATCCCTTTCACATTTGTCTGTCAACTTGGCAATGCGGACACACAAAACTACACACCAAGCTTTTGTTCACGAAGCGAACTACTAGCAGTCAGACAATGATACACTGCGAACTTTATTCCCTTATTTTAAACAATGTACGGCGCGGTTAAAAAAAGCACAGGTATAAGTCTTGATGCAGAACTATTTTCAAAATTATAGTGAATCAGTGGGTCTCAAAAATACAGTGAATCACAACAACTATTTTAAATGCTCTCCAAGATGTGTGTGCTCGTGAAATGACTCCTGAAATGTCAGAGGTGCTTATTTTTCACACCACCTTGTATTAATTTCTAGTTGGTAGAAGAAAGCAAACTGTGCAAATCGTATTTTGTATGTTTTATTAAATAGATGTGAAGTGGATGGATTTTCCTCAAGATGTAATGGTCCAAGAAAAACTTCAGGAACCAAACTGCAAGAATATAAACCATGGTGCGTTTTCTCGGGATCCTCTTCTATTTCTTTCAAAAATAATTATGTAATTGACATTAATTTGTCATCCCCCCTCCTCTTTTTTTTGGAAGATCGATGCAAGTGTCGGAAGATAAAACCTACCCTAACAACATATCTGACCAAAAACTACAGCTACAGTAAGTCAACCGGTCAAATAATTTAATTTCCAACTCTTGGCAAAGGTTCCTTAAGCTATAGTCGCAGTATCTCCAGGTTCTCTTTCCCTGCTTCTTTTGGTATGATCGATTGTAGCTTCTCTACTCGACACACCAAAGCCTGATCAATAAATTAATAATAAAGCACTTTGAGCTGGCACTTAAAATTGCTCTCGAACCCTTGGTTTTTTTCCCGGAAAACAATAAGAAATATTTATCATTAGTCATTATCAATGGTCATTAAAATCGCTAGATTTTGTTGTATTTTTTATAATACAGACCGGTCTAACAAAGCTTAGAGGGACAGATTGGTTAGCAAAAATGAAGGCGGGGGAAGGTAGTGGGGACCAGTGAGCCATTTCAATTTTCCTGACATTATTTAATGCCACTCAGTCTAGTCACAAGCCACAACATAGCTAGAGATCCTATGAATTGCAGTTTTTTATTTTGCTGTTTCAGACGGAATAAATTGGAAGCTTGATTAATCAAATGTGCACTAATGTGCTGTTCTCAGGGGATGAAATGAGTTCATGTGAAAACACTGAAATTGGAGAGACATGAAAAGGCTGAAAAGCAACTGTGTTGTTTTATTTGGTAATAAGTCATAGAATATTTATTGTATTTTGCATACCAGCCATTAGAGTCCTTTGGCCAGGTTCTTCATTTATGTCCATTTTCATAGCTCTTAGCTAGAAGTCCTCAGAGCTGTTACAACTGATATCAGCTGAGATCTGGCCTATGGGTTTTATTATACATTGCATGTCATATTGATAATGCTAATGCCCAGCCACAAAAAGAATTTTTGGATTTATGACCAGAGGAACTCAAAATATTTATTTATAATTTAGTTTTTCTTTCAATAACAAATCTATAAGATTAACAATGAATGTCAAGTGAGCTGTGAATTTAACATGAAATATTATGATTTACTGCCATTTAAAGTGGCTTTCCTGAGAAGGATATTATTTTAATTCATTTATTTTAAACTCTGGATATCATTCAATATGCAGTTTAAAAAATTATATTCAATATCAAATTAAAACAAAAATATTTGGGTACACACTTAAGTCATTATTGTTAAATAATCTTTTAATTCAAATTCAGTTTACAATTATCAGGACAAATGTGACATTAACCTTCCAAAGCAAACTAAAAATATGTTTGTTTTAAATTGCTGCATTTTAATGCACTTATATGAAACATTAATATTTTCTAATATCTAATTTCCTAATCTATTGCTTTACAACACACATTACTTTTGGATGGAACATTGAGGCTGCATCTAGACTACATCCCTCTGTTGGCAGAAGGATGTAAATGAAGCACTTCGAAAGTGCAAATGAAGCCGGGATTTAAATATCCCGCACCTCATTTGCATCATCATGTAATGGCGCTCTTTCAAAAAAGCTCTATTTCGAAATTGAAACCGCAGTCTAGATGCAGTTCTTTTGAAAACGGGGTGCTTTTTTGCAAGATCCCGTAAACCGTCTAGACTGTGGTTTCAATTTCGAAATAGCGCTTTTCGAAAGAGCGCCATTATGTGATTATGCAAATGAAGTGTGGGATATTCCCTTCTTCCCTTCAGTGTGCTGTTTTCTGCAGGATGTTTAGCACTCCCGAACCCAAATACAATCTTAATTTCTCCTTCACATAGTCAGGTAACAAGAATCAATGGGGATTGTATTTGGGTCTCTATTCTCTGTAAAACAGTGGGATGTAGTCTAAACACACCTGAGATTCTGCATTGTCTAACATATACAATGTGTGTTTTTGTGTACATAGTAACTTAAAATTTCAGTATTCTGAACTGAAATAAAAATTGTAAAATCATGTTTAGCTCATTCCTGCTTCCATTGACTTCAGCAGGAGACTTACAAGAGGAAAAACTGCAAGTACTGATCCTACACTTGGAAGAGCTGAAAACACTGCATTACAATGGTTATCTTTGTATTCAAGATTTTAGCTTTGAGATGCAGGGCCTTATTCTGCCCTCAATGAAATCAATAGAAGAGTTACCTTTTGAAGTGGGATGGGGAGATAATATAGGGAGAAAAGTTAAAGTACAAATGAAGTTATGCTAGAAATCCCCTTAATAATATATACAGTTTACCAGTACTTTATTGCAATGAGCGAGGTGCTGGAGCTCAGGCAATTATTTTATATTGATAACTGATGCAGCAAACCCAGAGGAGCTGGGGCTGTGAACAGCTAAGCCTAGAGATGCTGGAGCTCAGCGCTGGCAAGCTGGCACAAAGTAAGCATCACAAAATTAACGCATTCTTCCAGATGATAGGTGATACTGCTTAATTGTTAAATACAAAAGAATCACAAATGGTTATCTGGGTTTAGCTAAGACAGGATAGCTTATTTTGTAAACAGCTCCCAACAACAGTAATCTTTTGAAGTAAGTCCTATGAGGTCTTCACCTTTTAAAATATAAAGCAAATTTCCAACTAAAACTCATGTAAAGATTATGGGTAGACATTTTCAAAAGCACCTTATTTACATAGGATCCTATATCTCATAATGTTTCAGTAACTTTTGAAAATGTGACTTAGGCTGTGTAGTCACGTAAGTGCATTTGAAAATGTAATTAATATCTCTAAAACACTATGTGGATGCTAGATTTTAATATAGTTACTGTTAACAAAGATACCACAAATTGTGTTACAGATACTGTTCTCAATAGTAATATTCCTCTTTTATATGAAACTTTCGTATCTTTCTAGAACATGTTTTATTAATAACATTGTTTATTGAAGATGGAATTAAAAATGTTAAAAAAGGTGTACACTGTTCAACTCTAGGACATGCTGTTGATAGGGTGTGTCCTTTGAGAGTAATGAGTGACCCTTCTTAAATCCATATAGGTGTGCTGTTTTCTGCAGGACGTTTAGCACTCCCAAACCCAAATACAATCTTAATTTTTCCTTCACGTAGTCAGGTAACAAGAATCAATGGAGATTGTATTTGGGTCTCTATTCTTCGTAAAATCCACAGTTGAGGTACTACTTTTACACAGTATCAGAGGGGTAGACGTGTTAGTCTGAATCTGCAAAAGCAGCGAGGAGTCCTGTGGCACCTTATAGACTAACCAAAGTATTGGAGCATAAGCTTTCATGGGCAAAGACCCACTTCGTCAGATGCATGTAGTGGAAATTTCCAGAGGCAGGTATAACTATGCAGGCCAGAATCAGGCTAGAGATGACGAGGTGGATCCAATCAGGGAGGATGAGGCCACTTCCAGATCAGCTACTAGAAGTGGGCCTCATTCTCCCTGATTGGATCCACCTCGTCATCTCTAGCCTGATTCTGGCCTGCATATTTATACCTGTCTCTGGCAATTTCCACTACATGCATCTGACGAAGTGGGTCTTTGCCCACGAAAGCTTATGCTCCAACACTTCGGTTAGTCTATAAGGTGCCACAGGACTCCTCACTGCTTTTACTTTTACACAGTCTCTCAAAGACATTTTTATTTGAAGGAAGACAGCATAAACTATACAAATTATGACAACCTTAGCCTATTAATTTCCTAGTTTTTCATTTAAAACAGTAGTCTTTTTTAAAAAGTGTTTGACGTAATTAAGTTTACAACTAGAAAATTTTATCAATCCAGTTTCTAGATGTAATCTAGACATCAGTAATTTAAATGATTTGTTACTTAAAACAGTGTGAATTTCATGGTAAATCTTTAAGCAAATATTGTAGCTAATCATAAATAACAATGTGTAGCATTTACTCATCTGAATGCTTCTTACTAATTTCCAATATAATTATCCTCGCATATATATTTTTCTATTTGCACAGTTATTCATGCTAAAGTAAAGGGTGTAGACAGAGGTAGCTGCAATGAAATAACCACCGTGGTTGAAGTGAAAGAAACACTTAAGTCTTCAGTGCCTATTCCTCGGTCTCAAGTGCCTCTTCTTACTAATTCATCCTGTCAGTGTCCACATCTTCTCCCAAATCAAGATGTTCTCATTATGTGCTATGAATGGCATTCAAGGTAAGCAATTACAATACAGTGTAGAAAATTACTGTAGTCAAGTTTAATGGAAAACAGGCAAGCAAGCAAGTAAGCAAACAAGAAAAGGCCATTTTCTCTGTTCAGAGGAACAGGTGAACCAAGTGCCAAATTTAATCCCCTGATTAATATCCCATATACAGTTTTGAAGAATATATACAAATATTCTATTAGTTTAACAAGCCTGTAACTTCAAGTAACAACATTAACATTTCAAAATTCACTTATACATTTCATAAACAATCTGAACTTTGATCTGCAACACATACTTACAAACTTTGATGTGCACATGGAACTGAAACTCTATGGCATGGTAAATGCAGCCATCACAACTTTATTTGAAGTTATTACCCTGCTGGGCTAACTACTGCAGATTACCCAGAAGGAACTAGTTAGAGAAAAACAGATTTTAAAAGTGAAAGATCATCATCTGCTTTTTTATTTGTGGAAAGCCAACTAATCACCAAATATGTTGTGAATTATTTGGAAAGGTCATTGAGGTTTTTATTTTAATATGCACTACTAAAATGGATTTGAATACCCCCTCCCCCCACAATCTGTTATATGTTTCCTGTTAAACTCAATGGCATGTAAACAGAAGGTTTTACGTTACAGTGGCTTTTTTAAATGTCAGAAATCCTATCTCCATTGAAGTTAATGGCAAACACCCATTGATTTCAATGGGACCAGGATTTCATCCAATAACTAGTTTTGAGCCAAAGTAACATCAGCTTTGAAGGAAATATTACATTGTGGTTTCATTTATAATGATTTTCCCTTCAGTTTAATGCTACTATTTTTTTCAATAATCACTACTCCAGGACAGAAGGAATGGTGTATTGCCCCATTTTTCCACTGCATTGCTAGCCATTTACATATGTGCAACATGGTTGCAAAATGCTACCAACTCCGCAGGTACCATTTTATGTTCACTTTGTACTGTGTTCATGACTACCTGGGCTGCAAGACAGTTGAGAATCAGGCCCTATAATTGGTAGGGATGTGGAGGCCCTATATTAGGGTAGGATGTGAGGGCTCCAGAAAATTCTCTATAAGGGCATGTCTACACCAGGGACTCATTTTAAAAGAAGTTATTTCAAAATAGTAACTCCTAAAATAATTTCAAAATAATGCTATTCCTCTTCACAAGCAGGAGTTATCATATATATAGTAGCCCGATGTCTGTGACTCTGTAACAATGAAATGCTGGCTATTCCCTCTGGGCGCCGCTGTTGCCTGAGTTATGTCCTTCGCCTCTCGCCGTGGCGCTTGGCTGACTTCTGCACCGCTCAGAAGGGCCACCGCGGGGGAGCAAGCAGCGCAAGTGGCCATTTGGGCACCACGGTCTCCATGCAGCACAGGGCGCGGGGGCAGGGCAGTGACGTATACGGCCACAAGGCAGGGCCCAGCCGTGTACGTCACCTCCCCGCTCCCCTTTGCCTCCCTCCATGGTGCTCAACTGACTTCTGCGCCACTCAGCCAGGCCGCCACAGGGGAGACCAAACGGCCACTTGCTCCCCCGTGGCAGCCCGGTGGAGCGGCGCAGAAGCCAGCCGAGCACCAAGGCTGGAGGCGAACGGGGGTGGGGCGGTGATGTGTGGCGTGACAGCGGCTCCAGGCCCCGCCCCCCCGGCCGTGAACGTTACCACCCCACCTCCCTTCACCTCCTGCAGTGGGGCTTGGTTTACTTCTGCGTCACTCAGCCACGCTGCTGCATGGGAGCAAGTGGCGCAAGCGACCGTTTGGGTTCCGTGCTCCCCATGCAGCACAGGGAGTGCGGTGCCCAAACAGCCATTTGGGCTCCACGGTCCCCCGAGTGAGAGGCAGGAGTGGGAGGAGAAGAGAAAGAGAGAGACAGAGAGAGAGGCAGGAGGTGGAGGAGAGCTGAGAGAGGGAGGGGGGAAGCAGTAGGAGGAGAAGAGAGAGAGAGAAAGAGAGAGAGAGATAGAGCGAGAGACCAGAGGCTCAGGAGAGAAGACCAACGTGGAGGAGAGACCTGAAAATCCCGTCTTATGACGGGCTAATTGGCTAGTTTCAAAATAACAAGTCCTTTATTTCAAAATAACAGGCTTGGTAGTGTCGAAGCTCACTTTGTTATTTTAAAATGTAAGGTTGGACAGTGTGATATAACGTTCTTATACCTGCATAACTCATTAGCCATAGTAGTATTAGCAGTGTCCTACTGGATCAAACCAATGGCCCATCTAGTCTATTATTCTGTGTCTGACAGTGGCCTATATCAGCACTTTTAGAGGATTATATCTCATAAGTAATACAATTGTCTTAAATAAGTGCCAAAGAAATCCTTGTGCCTCCATGAATAATCAGGTAGTCTCTTTCTCCTGGTGGCATTTCTCAGCTAGAGTTACAACAGCAGCCCCTGTATGTCACTGTGTGATATGGCTACTGGAGCCACATAAGTTAGAGCTGGCTGCCTTTCCTCTAGCCCAACCTAACATGGCCCTCATCCTGGGCTCATTGGTTACATGCAGCCCCTCTCCCCACACTGCTGCCTCTAATACATAGGCAGCAGTGGAGGAGGACAGGTGGGAGCCAGTGTTCATGGTGGAACTGCTTGCGCCCCTCTCCCCCAGTGCTTTTGAACCAGAGCAAGCAGCTTGGGGGTAGGCGGAACCACTTCCCCCTGCTTGTAAATGTGTAACTGCTGAAATTTGCAGCAGTTACAGTGTTTTACCTGAATATACACATTTTAATATCCCTAATAGAGACTTTGTCTGTCTGTCAGCAAGGGTATAGAGACATTGTTATGCCCTGCAATTGTCCCTTTGAGAGACTGAAACGATTGGGCCTTGTGCTGTCTTCCACAGACAGAAAACGTGTGTAATTAATTGATTAATTAAATGAAGTGTCATGGGACATGCTACCCAACCCATTGTTCTTTATTCCTGGTGAAGTTGGGATATCTTTCACCTACAACACTATTGCAGATAAGGATATAGGTCCTCGAGTGTTTCATAGACACCAACATAATGCTGCACTATATGGGTGGCAAAAACATCAAAGAAATACCAGTATTTTAAAAAACAATGGTTTAATTGGAATTAAAAAAATAATACATGGAAACATTTATGTTGGTCTTAGGGTTTGTAAAAGTTTATTTGTAGAAAATTTAAATTTTGGGGCTCCTGTTGAGCTGACTGTTTCCCTTTGGAAATCATTTCTTGTCGATGGTAAATCAAGTGGAATGATGACTTAGCACATAAAATCAGGGATAATATCTTTTAGTTATCTGGTATATAGGAAACTAGCTATAGCTCACATTTTTGTATTTTAAAAATTTTAGACTGATGCTTCTTGATGGATGTTTAGTTGAAAAGTGGAAAGATCAGCTAGATAAAAGATACAAGGTAAGTATAACTAATGAAAGTAATGTTTACCTTCTTAATAAAAAGTCAGCCATCAAAATCTACTTGAGCACCTAAATAAATTATCAGAATTTCAGAGATATTGAGCAGTGATAGCTGCCACTGTCTTCTGTGAAGGTATTTAGCAACAAAGAACTTTTAGTTAGATGACCAAATGTAGATCTAAGAGTTTAAGTTTCAAAATTTTGGCCTTAAATTTTGGAGGGGGTCTCTCATGACATGTATAGGTTTTTAATTTTCTGTGCTGGAAACAATTTTTATTATAAAAATCTAAGATTTAAAAACATTTAACAAAAATCTAAAATATTTCTAATATGTAAATGTTTTATGTTAGTGTTTTTTTCCTAAGCATTGATTTGCTACAATGAACTTATGAATTATTTTCATATAGTTGCTAATGCATTAACTATGAAAACCTCTCACTGTTAATTATACAGTACTCATTACAAAATGAATATGAGAATAAGCCCAAATCCTGTTGCACTCAGTGAAGCCAAAGTAAACAGGCTTTGATCCATTTAGAAACATTGCAGGACTGAAGCATGGAATCCTAATCACTAAGAAATCTACCTAGAATCTACTGACCTGTTTGGGAGTCTCCCCAGGGATTTCAGTGGGCTATGGACTGGGCCTTAAGGTGTGTCTACAAAGCACCCGAAACTCGAAATAAGATATGCAAATTGCATAGCTTATTTTGAGACTATTTCAAAATAACTTATTTTGTCATTTGGCACTGTCTACACAGTGGCAAATTTCGGAATACAGCTCTATTTCGAGCCATCTCTTAGTCCTTGTAGAATAAGGTTTACAGGGATGGAGAAATAGTGAGTCTGCTATATTTTGAAATATATAGATTGAAATATATAATAAATTGTGCTCCACAATTTGCGTAGCTTTTTCCGATAGCTTTTCCAGAAAAGGCTTTTCCACCATTTGGCCCCGTCTAGATGGGGCAAATCACAGAAAAGCCTCCTCTTTTGGCAAAGCCCTTATCCTCATGAAACGAGGAATACAGGGCTCCCTGAAAGAGCGTGTTTGCTCCTCTGCGAAAAAAAGCGGAAGAGCAATCGCGTTCCTTGAACATGGTGGGGTTTAACCCTGTAGTCTAGATGTAGCCTAGGTTACCTCCCTCATTCAGTAAGAATCCCACAATTTCTATGACCACCTTCTTGTTCTACACCTGTAGAAACCCTTCTTGTTCTCCTTAACATCTCTTGCTATCTGTGCTTTTACCCTCCTGATTACATCTGTGCATACATCAGGCAATATTTTTATACTCCTCCCTAGTCTTCTGTTCAAATTTCCACTTCTTTTAAGTTTCCTTTTTCAGTTTAAGCTCACTACAGATTTCTCTGTTAAGCCAAACAGTTTGCCATTCTTTTCTGCAACATTGGGATGGCTTGTTCCTGTGCCCTCAGTAAGTCTTTTTTAAAATACAGCTAGCTCTCTTGGACTCCTTTTCCCCTCATAATAACCTCCCATTCTGCCCATCAGTTCCCTGAGGGAGTCATAGTCTGTTTTTCTGAAGTCCAAGATCCTTTCTCCCTTTTGTCAGGATCCTGAACTCAAATCATCTTATCATAGAATCATAGGGCTTGAAGAGACCTCGGGAGGTCATCAAACCTAGCCCCCTGTCCAAAGAGTCCATCCCTCTGCCCAGTGATCTTATGATCATTGCTGCCCAGACAGCCATCTATTTCTACTTCCCCTACTAATTCTTGCCTGTTTATGAGCAGCAAGTCAAGAGGAACATGACACCTAGTCGGTTTCTCCAGCATTTGCACCAGGAAGCTGTTCCGAATACATTCCCAAAACTTTCTATATTGTCTGTGTGCTGCTTATTGTTCTCCCAGCAGATGCCAGAGTCTGAGATCTGGAAAATTCTGTTAGTTGTCCAAAGAAAGACTCATCCTCTTCATCTGGTGGTCTATAGCAGAGGCCCACCATTACATCATCCTTGTTGCTCTCAATTAGCCTATGTACCAGCTGGTATTTTTGATTTTGTTTAATGTGCTGAATGGGGTTGTTGCTGAATAACACAAGACTCTATTACTGCAACACTTCACAGGACTGATGCTAGATATTTTGTCACCCCACGCAAATCTGCATACACATTGTCCTTCACATGTCACAATGTACCCCTAAAAATTCATTGCCAAGGTGGTCATCTAGCTAGCCTATTTCTAACATTATCCCAGTTATTTTCAGTCTAGTGAAAAGATGAACCCAGAATCTATATGCAAGTTTCCTACACAGTGATACATACACTTTTAAAGAATAAGCTGCTCTCCACTTAACTGAAACAATAGGCCAAGTAGGCATGTTCCTTAAATCATTTAGTACTAGTCCTGCAAAGATGTGGGCACACATATATCCTTAAGCCCACTGACTTCACTTAAGTCCCAAGGAATTATGAGCTTTTGTACGTATAGATCACTTTTCAGGGTAAGGGCTATAGCATGCAGTTACTTATTGCACCAGTTTCATTGACAATATCACTGAATCAATGGGAATGTAGACTGCACAAGAAGTACAGGACCAGGCTGTTACTGTAGTAATTGATGACATATTGACAGCAAAAGTACCGTAAAATGTTACGCTATTAAGACTGTACTAGAGATAACAGTTTGCAAGCTATTATTAATAGAATATAGTAACATCTCTTTCTAAGTGTTTTGTTTTGAAATTATTTCCCTAGAGGTGGGAACAGAGACTGCAAGAACAAAAGCTGCAACCAGCCCATGATAAAAATCAAAACATTCGACGCACTGGTCGGAGTGGTACACCAAAACTGAACACCAAGAATACCAACCCCATGCTGGCAACCCCCCAAAAGACCACTAAACTAAGAAATTACCAGAAAGAAACAACCCCCCAAAAAAGAAATAACCAGAAAGAAACAACTGCCAAAAAAGCATGAGTTACGAGTTTTCTTGAGGAAAGACTTTCTTGCATGATGAGGGTCACAAACTGGCTTGAGTAGCATGTGCATTACCCCAGAACTCATCAACTGCAGTATTCTACATAGACATTTTTGTAGCACTTTACTTTTACATGTTTGCCTTTTATTTTAAGCCACTGCAAACCCTAGATTGAAGGTTTGCACTGATGTGTAGTAAGCATATTAAAGCTGATTGATGGAGCTTATATTCAGAGGAATTGAACATATAGTTTACCAATAAGCAACAGGATATGCATTATACAATTTTTTGTGTGTCCTCCCCAAAATACACTTACACTATTAGTAATTGAACTGTATTTGTTTGTGTAGCAAAAACACATAAAAAGGAAACATTTAATATTGTATTGTACTTCAGGCTGGCTTCCTTTGTTATAACTTTAAATATATTTAAATATTTAGATGAAAAATCAGATGTTTTAAAAAGAACAAATTAAACTGACACAAAACTATAGTGTGCTTAACAGTAACATTTACATGTTTACCATTTGCAGAAATATGGCTTTGTTATGAAAAGTTACTTAAAACAACTGGAAGGAAAACATATTATTCTGTTACTGTAAACGTGTCCTTCAGGCTATGTCTAAACTACATCTCTCTTTCAAAAGAGAGATGTAAATTAGGTAGATCGAAAGTGCAAATGAAGTGGGGATTTAAATATCCCGTGCTTCATTTGCATAATTGCATCACCAGGGCTCCACAAATCTGCTTATCTACTCGCCCATGGTGAGTAGATTTCAGCCGGTCGCCCCGTTCACCAGTGGTTCGCACATGCACAGTGCGGGTGGTTTTTGCCGTGATTGTCGAGCCCTGCACATCACAGTGTTCTTTAGAAAAAGGGTATTTCGAAAGTGAAACTACCGTGTAGACGTGGTTCTATAGGAAAAAACCCCTTTTTTGAAAGATCTGTACTCCATCAAAAAAAGAGGTGTACAGGATCTTTTAAAAAAAGGTTTTTTTTTTTTTTTTTTTACCCCTGAAAGAACCATGCCTAGACAGTGGTTTCACTTTCTAAATACCCTTTTTCAAAAGAACGCTATGATGCGATTATGCATATGAAGCACGGGATATTTAAATCCCCACTTCATTTGCACTTTCGATCTGCCTAATTTACATCCCTCTTTCGAAAGAGGAATGTAGTTTAGACATGCCCTCAGTTACGCTGTAGTGCAGATGTTAAAATACACAAGAGAGGAACAAGTGTATTTCAGTAGTAAAGCAGGCCAATGGCCATTTTACCACTGGAGACCCGATTTTAAATTTCACTTAGATCACACAAGAAAATGAGATTGCTACACCCTGTTCATAAACTATTATGCAGTAGTTTGGCACAACTGGAAGGCATTCATTGTCTTGAAAAAGGTCCAGGACAAAGTTGATGCTCATGTGCTTAAGGATAAATATGCTTAAATGTAGGGATGTAAGCGACTGGTCAACTACCCAATAAGCATATGCTTACTGGGTAGTCGAGTAATGAGTTGACTAATCACTCTCCCTCTCCCCCAGCTTCTATCAGAGACAGGTAGCAAGTGGGGGAGGGGAGGCGCTGGAGCCAGTGCTGGAGGGATCTGGCTTAAAAGCTGGTTCCCCGTTGCACTGTCTTCAGGAGTGGGGGCGGGAGGGAGAGGGGTGCAGGGAAGGCAGAAGCACAGTGGGGAAATGGCATGGGGCTCTTGCTACATTTCAAAGGCAAAAGTGCAGCAGTCGGAACATGAAGTTAGTGGGGACTGCCTGAGTCCCCACTCACCCTGGGTTCCCCGCTGCTCTTCTGCCTTTTAAATGTAGCAAGAGCTGTGGACCAGGACAGCAATCACCCCACCTCACACTTTATTGACTAATCAAGTGTCGATGGAAATTTAACATCCCTACTCAAATGCTTTGCTAAGTCAGGACTTAAAACAGTAAAGGTGAGGTAACTTAAATACGAGGTATATTGGCACAACTCAGGGGTGCAGTTTCACTACTCTTGATTGCACTCTGCCTGGCTCAAGCCACTGCTACTGGGGTGCTCTGTTTTTTTTTTTTTTTTGCTAACAACTATTTAATGCCATTGCATAATGAACATTTGGTTGTTAAAGTTTCAGTGCCCCTGAGCTTTAATTAGGATGTGAGAGCTTACAATGAATGTCTCTAAGACTCAACTTCTTCTAACAAAACCATAAAAATACTAGACTTTACATTCCTGGTATTTTCTATCTTTAAGGGGCAAAATACCATTCTTAAAAACAAGCAAGCAAACAAGCTTTCCTACCTTCTTTACCAATCTTAAATAAGAAGAAAGCCCCACAAACCCAAGTTTAAAAAAGTTCTTTGCATGTCTCCTGATTTATCATGTCAGCACACTAATGTGTTGATACATTTTATTGGAAGAATCCTAATCAAGGTTGCACCCATGTATCTGTGGACATACTTTGTGACCCTGAATTGGTAACAGAAAATGTTCTAGCATAAGCAACAAAAGATGCCAAAATAAATCCAAATAGCCCCTTGCAAAATATTACTTTCCTTAGCCATGTTTGTACCAGTGCAGCACATTCACCTTGTTCACTGGCATGCAAGTTAATCAACTTTTCATGTATGCGATTTCTAGCTACAAGACCCTAGAATAGCAGTGGATGTGTGCTTTGTATACTTACACAACTAAAAGAACCAAGTGACAAAAAGTTCAGGCCAAAATGTCCAAACGTGGGCATCCTAAGGTAGGCATCTCCTGCAACTGGGTTTGGGCAGATGCAAAAATTCAAGCCACCAGAATTGGGTACTAAATCTGTATATAGGTGCCTGATGGTATGTCTACATTACGAGAGAAAGTCGAATTAAGATACACAACTTCAGCTATGTTAGTTGCGTAGCTGAAGTCAAAGTACCTTAATTCGACTTTTGGCGCTGTCCACACTGCAGGAAGTTGAAGGGAGCACACGCTCCCTTTGACTTCCCTTACTCCTCATGGAAGCATAGTTACTGGCATCAACAAGAATGCCTCTCTCAGTTCAAATCACAGTGTCCTCACTAGACCCACTAATTTAAACCCTGGAAGATTGACAGTGTAGACATACCCTAAGTGGACTAATCTTCAGAAGTGCTGAGAACTCATAGTTCCCATTGGTTACAATGGAATTGGGGATGATCAGTTTCTCTTAACTCAGGCCACATAGGTGCCCTAAATAAAAATAATGGATGAAATTCTGTTTCCAGTGAAGTCAATAGTAAAATAGTGGAACCAGGATTTCACTTGAGATGCCTAAATTAGACACCCAAATTTGAAAATAGTGACTCAAGAAGCATAAGCTAAAAATTCAATATTTTAAAAAAGCTTCTAAAATAATATGCTTTTAGAGCATTGTAGAAGCTCTAATGTTTTGTTTTAGAGCTGTATAATATCTTAACCCAGTAGGAAGTGTAATTATTGAAAAGGGATCAACATTGTGAACATGGCATTGTTAAGCCAGCAAATACTGTAGTTGTGATACTTCACTTTAACAAGCTTTGTTGTGAGCATACAGTATTGTGAGCATAAGTGTGTGTGTGTTGAATGAAACAGCTGGAGCAGCTACTTAGAAACTGTAGCAGCATTACATATTTCACGTGTTAAAATCAAACTTTTATCCATAGCTTTTGTGATACTAAAGGAAAAATGTAAAAATTATTTGCTACATATAATTTACACCATTCCTTCATATTATAAGATCATTCAACATTCCACTATATGGGAATAAATATTGATGCACTAATACTAGAGGTTTTGTATATTTGCTTTTACATGTTCTCTAATGTACATTATATACATGTCTTAGGCTCATTGCACTTTCATTTTCCTAGTCTTTATAATTAGAAATATTTATAGTTAAAATGCTTGGGAATGAAGGACAATACTGCAGATAACATGGGCCAGTACTATATAAGAAGCAATCCTATCCACAAAAGGGAGATGGACTACATGAGCTAATTTCCATCTCTATTTTTATAACACTGTTACACACACACACACCTCTAATATAATTCTTCACATTTTAAAGTACCTTACAAATATTGGTTAACGAATTCACACAATGGTGGTATGAAGCTTCTTAGTGAATATTTTAACGTCTGAGTACTGATTTTGTTGCTAAAATATAGATTTAGGAACCAAATTTTAGCTACTTAAGTGTGAAACTTTTGGTTAGAAATTACATATCCAAAGCCACACAAACTTATTGTCATAGCCAGTGTTAGAACTAAGGGGTTCCTGATTCCCAGTCACTACAATTATTAATATAATGCATATATGCAAAGTTCTCCTTATATGTTGATGGAGAAAAGTAATCTCTGTCTTTTTTAGTGCTGCCTCCCAATAGTTATGGGAATAAACAACTTCATTAGTTTTAAGACAGAACTAGACAAATTTATGAGTGTGACTGTATTTTGGATCTGTATGTGCTGCTTGGGGGGAGGGCTGCACTGGGGCTCTTTTCCAATGTACGTCTTATGTTCCTAAATCTCATGTTTAAGGTTTCAGCTGGCCACCTGCAAGGGTCAGGAGAGGATTTCCCCCCCCCCCCCCCCCCATGTATTCTGAGTGGTTTTCTTCATCTCCTTCCTCTAAAGCATGAGGAATAGAGATGGCTGGAGATGAGATATTTGATGGGGAGGGCCAGGATTCGAAGGGAACCTCCACAAAAGCAGGGCCAGGATTCAAAGGGCACATCTACACAGCAGGGCTAAAGCTGAAATAAGTTACACAACTTGAGCTATGTCAATTGCATCACGTAAATCAAAATAGCTTATTTCAGCTTTTAGTGCTGTCTACACAGCAGGAAGTCTGAGGAAGAGCACTCTTCCTACGACTTCCCTTACTCCTCGTAAAAATGAAGGTTACAGGAGTTGGAGTTAGGGATGTAAGCAAATGGGGGAAGCAGAAACCAGTGCTGGGGGGAGCCAGCTTAAAAGCCGGTTCCCCCCAGTACCACCTCTGCAGAGGGGGCGATAGGGGCAAGGGAAGCAGAGGGGCAGAGGGGTAGCAGGGATCTGTCAAAATAACTGTTTGTAGTGTAGATGTGGAGTATGTTATTTCAGAATAACGTCAGATATTCCAAAATAACACTGCTGTGTAGACGTACTCTAAGGGATACCAAGCATTCTCCTTGGCTGGCTGGTTCTTGCTCACATGTTCAAGGTCTAACTGATCACCCATACATGGGGTCAAGAAAGACTTTTTTCCTCTGGTCAGATTGGCAGTGACCTTGGTTTTTTGTCTTCCCTTGCAGTGCATAGGTAGGGTCATATGGCAGGATTTTCTGTGTATATTTCACATAATCATTTATCTGACTTTGTGGAGGTTCTGGGCACTAGTGCACCGTAAACTCTCCTTGATGCCTCTGGCACAAAATAACCTAGTCTCTTCTTGGCTGTAATATTTCTGTGCAATGTTGGCTGTTGTGTTTAGGTTTTGGTTGCCTGTGAATATGATATACAGAAGGTCAGACTAGATGACAATATGTTCCCATCTGGCCCTAAACTCTGACTCTATGAGAAGATAGCAGGCCAAATTGAATGACCCACACCAACTTTTGTGACTATCTGATTGCCTGGCTATTATAGGGTCTGTTTTTGAAAGGCCAGAGAGGGTAGTAAATTGGGTGTTACAAACAGGGAAACTTACAATTCTCACAATCAAAGCTATGGAGTTTCAAATGTAATAGAGACAGAACCATTTATTACTTCTAGTTCAACAAGGAAACTCTGAAAAGATTAAGTGGGACCTTTATCATATTTGGTGTACATTGATAGTCCCATCTGTTTTGTAGCTTTTCTTCCAGTCAAGTTATGGCACCACCTTGCCCAAGCCCATAAAATAGGATATCAGTTAGGTATAATCCTTTTTAATAACAACTTTGGCAAACTGAGAGGAGAGAATTTGACTGCATCAGACCCAGTCCTAGACGCATTAGCTCCATTATATATAGTGAATTGGAATATTCAACATATATTTAAAGTGACTTTTTTGCCATCACACAAACATGCATCCACTTTATTAAGGGTATGTCTACACTACCACCCTAGTTCAAACTAGGGTGGTAATGTAGGCAACCGGAGTTGCAAATGAAGCCCGGGATTTGAATTTGCATAAAGCCGGGCGCCGCCATTTTTATATGTCCGCTAGTGCAGACTCCGTGCCGCGCGGCTACATGCGGCACGGACAAGTAGTTCGGACTAGGCTTCCTCGTTTCACGAGGAGTAATGGTAGTTCGGAGTAGAAAGCCTAGTCCGAACTACCTAGTCCGTGACGCATGGCTACATGTGGCACGGAGTCCGCACTAGCGGACATTTAAAAATGGCGGCGCCCGGCTTTATGCAATGAAGCCCGGGAAATTCAAATCCCAGGCTTCATTTACAACTCCGGTTGCCTACATTACCACCCTAGTTCGAACTAGGGTGGTAATGTAGACATACCCTAAGAGACGTAGACTTATGGATCACAACTTCCTTATATGGTATGAAGTATCAGAGGGGTAGCCGTGTTAGTCTGAATCTGCAAAAGTGGCAAGGAGTCCTGTGGCACCTTATAGACTAACCAAAGTGTTGGAGCATAAGCTTTCATGGGCAAAGACCCACTTCATCAGATGCATGTAGTGACATTAGGCTCAGAAGGCGCATGTAGACCCTGGCCATGATTACTGGGAATGTTTGCATGTCCTGGACTGCCAACCTGATTACCAGGAAGTGGGATCTGGGGAGGGAGGCCTTGGCCGCTGTCAAGTCCAGACTGGCGCCCACAAACTCTATTATTGGGGTAGGCACCAGAGTCTATTTGGGCACATTCAGAAGCAGACCCATCTCCTGAAAGAGTTCCTGAGTCATGGTGATGTGGGCCCATGCCTGGTCGGCAGAGTGCCCCCGTAGAAGCCAGTCGTTGAGGTATGGGAACACCTGGAAACCTTGCTTTCTGAGAGCAGTGGTGATGGCCATGTACTTCGTAAAGACCCGGGGGGCAGTGGAGAGCCCAAAGGGGAGGGCCGTAAACTGATAGTAGTCACTGCACATTGTAAAATGGAGGAACCGATAGTGGTGGGGCACAATAGAAATATGAAATTACATGTCTTTTAGATTAAGGAAGGAATGATGGATGCTGAGTCACCATCTTGAATTTCTTCTTGACGATGAAGGCATTGAGGTCTCAGAGATCCAAGATGGGACAGAACCCACCCTTAGCTTTGGGGACCAGGAAATACTGGGAATAGAAGCCCCTGCCCAACATTCTCAGGGGAACCACCTCTGCGGGCCCCAGGGTGAGGAGCTGAAGCACCTCCTCCCTCAGGAGAAGCTCGTGTCCCTGAAGAGGGACAGGTCAGGAGAATGTGAGAGAACAGAAGGGGATGATATACCCCCTTCCCACCGTTATCTAGGATCCAACGGTCTGAGGTAATAGATTCCCAGGCCCGTTGGAAAGGGAATAGATGGTCCTGGAAGAGAGGGGTGAGGCTGGTATGTTGTCCTCGGGTGTACTCTCAAAACTCTTCGCGAGATCCCGAGGATTTGCTGAGTGGACCCTGACTCTGGTCCTGGGTTGGCCGGAAATGGTCTGCCTGAGAAGGAGTGCTGCTGGGTAGCCGGGGTGTGAATACCAAAGGACTTTAGGGTGGCCCAGGTATCTTTGGGGCCGTGCAAACGTTGGTCCATTTACTCAGAGAATAAGGAGGGACCCTCAAAGGGTAGATCCTGTATGGTGTTCTGTAGTTCAGGGGGCACCCTGGACCGCTGCAACCAGAAACTGCGGTGCATAACCAGCCCCATAGTCATGGCACATGCAGCCATGTCAGTCGCATCAAGGGCGGCCTGGAGCACGGCTCTAGAGATCGCCTGCCTTCTTCTGAGAGGCTCTAAATTCAGGCCGAGTCTCCTTGGGGAGTAGCTCAGTGAACTTATCCGTAGAGGCCCAGGTGTTATAGGCATAGCAAGACAGCAAAACCTGATGGTTCGCTATGCGAAATTGTAGGCCTCCAGCCTAATGCATAGGTCTTCCTGCCCAACAAGTCTATTTTCTTGGCATCCCTATTTTTGGGGGTAGTGCCCGGTTGACCCCACCTCTCCCTTTGGTTCACCGCCTGGATAACAAGGGACTCAGGAGGCAGCTGGGAGAAGAGGTATTTGTTCCCCTCCTGGAACACGAAGTATCGACGCTCAGCCCTCTTGTCCATTGGTGGGAATGGAGGCTGGGGTTTGCCAGAGGGACTTAGATATTTTGGCCACCATTTTGTTAATGGGGAGGGCCACTCTGGTAGGGATATCCAACTGTAAGATGTCAATAGTCGGGTTGGAGTCCTCCGACACCCTTTCAGCCTGGACTGGTCTAG
The DNA here is from genome assembly GCF_049634645.1 of Pelodiscus sinensis. Taxonomy (NCBI): domain Eukaryota; kingdom Metazoa; phylum Chordata; order Testudines; family Trionychidae; genus Pelodiscus; species Pelodiscus sinensis. The sequence goes on from NC_134712.1 coordinate 168,293,129, forward strand.
GCCAGGCATCGAACGAGGGTGCCCTCGAGTCCATGGAAGAGAGAGTCACTCATAGCCTCGTCAGGGGAGAAAGATGAGGACCCCTTTTATCCCATCGATACAGGGGCTTCGGTCTGAGAGAGGACCTGAGAGGCTGCCAGTGAGAGCCCCGTGGGGGCTGGACCACCTGGTCCTCAGGCTCTGAGGGCCTTGGGGAGTGACTGCCCCAACGTGGGTGACCGGGTCATTAGGGTTACCGAAGGGGACGCCCTGGACCCAGAGAGAACCGACTCCAGTCTAGAGGGGCCCATGCCCTGGCGGTAGGCCCATGGAGTCCAAAACAGCCACTGAGATGGGCCTGGAGCCTGTGTGGGCCAGGACTGCTTCATCACTGGTACCGGGATTGGCTGTGCCCATTGATACTATTGCTGGTGAGCGGAGGTACTCCAGTGCCGTGATTGGTGGGAGTGGGACCAGTGCTGGGACCTGGACCTGGACGACCAGGAGGACTCTGCTTCTAAGTTGGCTGAATACTCTGACGCTGACCATGGCGGGGCAGAGGCAGATGCAGTTAGTGACCTGCATGACGGGGCATCCCGAGCCATCAACTTCGGCTTACCCTGGTGCTGGCAGGGAGGAAGAGGAGACATGGCCAGGCCTGGGCAGCAGTCAAGACCTTTGCCCTGGTGCTGAGGCACTGGCCGGGGCCAAGCTCACTGTTGGTGCCGGCCCTGAAGGTGGTGCTGCACTTGGGCCTGGAGAGGCATGGGAGATGACTATTGTGGAGAGGTGCTTCTTAGGCTTCGGTGCCAAAGTGCTTGATGCTCCAACCGGTGCCACCTGAGGTCCCAATCCTTTCCCGAGGTCGGTGCCAAGGTAGGAGATGGGGACAGATCAATCAGAACCCTGGCTGCCTCGAAAGCCTCCAGGGTCATGGGCTCCAGGAAGTCCCTCATCAGGCTGGCATCCCAGTACGGACTTGGATGCTTGCCCTGATGGTGCCACGTGCCCCACTTGAGGGACCATGGAGGGCACGCACCATGGTGGCAACCTACCCCTGCTAGACCTCCTCTTCTTCTGAGTCACTGGGGACTGGGAATGGTGTCGAGGTCCGTGCGGTGCCGCAGAGGCACGCAAGTGGCCTGATGCCTCCTGCACCAAGGCTGGGGTGCTCTGCATTGCTGGTGCCAGGTCCAACACTGATGCTGGTCATAAAGCTGCCTCCATTAGAATGATTTTCAGGCACGACTCTCTCCCACTTCATCCATGATTTAAACACCTTTCAAATTCTACAGGCCTTGGACAAGTGAGCCTCTCTCAAACACTTAAGGCAAGCAGAGTACGGGTCACCGTAGGACATAGGCCTCTGGCACTTTTCATAGGTTTGAAGCTCTGAGGGCCGGGCATGCCCCACTGCATGCCCCGGGAGCATGGAGCAAGGACTGCGGTGGGTCCTTATCATTAGAAAACAGTACTTAACAACTATTTAGAGAACTGATAAGAAACATAACTGTTGAAACTAGAACAAAGAACTTTAGAAGCGAGTGACTGCTAACGGGTGCTTGCTAGCAAGCACAGGAGCGTGTTCTAATGACCATCCTGGACTGTAAGAAGGAAGTGAGAGGGTGGAAGGTTAGCAGGGGTATATAGTGGCCGGTATACTGGCGCCATTCCAGGGGGCTTCCCTGCTGGCTCAACGGGGTACTGCTATGGGAAAAATCTCAGACAATGCGAGCATGCTGCGTGCCCACACCTACATGGAATGGGCATGAACAATCACTCAAAGAAGAAGTTATTTGATTTTTAATACTCCTTAATGCCAAGTCTTTGAAGACCCACCAAGGTTGACTGGCAGCTTACTGTGGGCCCTAGGAGCAAGAAAATGATTGCAGTACCACAGCTAAGCAGGTTTCCAAGAGGTGAGAGACCTACATTACAACAGGACAAGTAATAATGGGCTTAATCTGCAAAAAAAGAAAGATTTCGGTTAGATATTAGGAAAAACAAAATTTTTCATTCTGGAGAAAAAGTTTATTTTACCACTGCTTTTTATATAGAGAATAAAACAGAACTAGGCAGATAGATAAATAACCAAACCATATAATGACTTACATTTTAACTGTTTCAGATAGATCTTCCTTTTCTTAGACTATTCAGATCAATCTCTCCAAATACATATTCAATGCTCTTCAGTGCATGTTCCTTATTAGATGAGCCATGAACTGCATTTCGCAAAATATCTTCTGCAAATTGAGCTCTAATTGAATCAGGAGAAGACTCTTTTGCTATGTCTGGATCTGCTGGACCCATTAATTGCCTCCATTCCTCCACAGCATTTTCTTTAGTTAGGATCATTACCATTGATGGACCCCTGCAGAATCAAGATATACAAATATCACATGCATTACTACAGCTTTGCAGCCATAGAACATAGTGCAAGAGTGAACTTTATATTGAGTAGTTAGCAAAAGTTAACTCCTAGGGGAAATGTGTTCCTTATTTATTGTAGGAAACAAGTATGTCTGACATTAGAGATGATGAAAATTAGTTCTGGGGGTGACATTTCCCTCATATACCCCTGTGGGTCTGCATTTGAAAGGCCACCAGGAGAAATGTATGGTGAGGTGAAAAACTGGTGATGCAGAAAGAGTGAAGATGGGAAAGTGATCTACTAGAGGAGGTACATAGTTAAAACTAGAAGATTTACCCAGAGTTGTTTTGTTTTCTTTCATTTAAATCATTGTTCTGAGATAGGGCTGGGGATGCAGGGTGTACTTGGGATAGAGGGCAATCCCAGCCCTCTCTCACTGCAGAAGCTGGAGCCCAGTGAGAAGAGTCTGTCCAAGGCCACTGCAGCTGGTACAGCCAGGGGAGGAGTGCATGTCCCCTGGCTGGGGGACAGACAGACACACAAACAAACTCTGTCAAATATATAGTAGATAGCTGTCCCTTTCTCCATCCCTGCCCCATGTGTCCCAATGGGGTTTTAGCTGTCCCGGGCCCCATCTCTGGCGCCTTGTTTTCCCCTGTACTCATTATACAGTATAACTGTCCCTGCTAGCAGACCTCTCCTTTTCCATTTTATGAGAAAGAATCGCATTCCAGACACATCCTATTGTTCTGGCACAACCAAACCCTGACCTTGCTTTAATTTAGGATAAGAGGAAGCTGCATACCAAATTTGGTGGTCCCAGCTCTTACTGTTTAGGAAGTCTTGAACAAATGGACCTACAGATGGATGGAGAGACAGACAGATGCACCTTTCTAAAATACTTACCTTGCATTGCCTGGGTCCAGTATGGGACTGAAGGGGGAGAGGCTTGGCCTAGGGATGGAAAGGCTCAATCTGGGGATGGCTAGGCAGGCCTCCCACCGGTGCTTCCCAGGCCCAGCGGTGCTGGGAATAGCAGGCTATGGCTTCTGCAGCATGGGCTGAGGCTCTACTACCCGGTTCCAGTGGTGCTCCAGGGAGAAGGCACAGTAGTGTGGCAAGTGGAGCTTCCCGCCACCCCAGTCTGGCACTGAGGCCGAAGTGGGAGGAGCTTAGGGTATGGAGACCACTTACTTGCGTCTGGGGCAGGCAAAATAGTTATCCGCATCCCAGTGGGCCTCTCCCTGGGTAGTGTGGCTGCCCCCCAGAGGTCACTCTGCAGTATACAGCTGTCTCCTACATTTGCTGCCCTCAGTGATGACTGTGAACATATCGTCTCTCCAATCACCCTCCTCCTTTTCCATATTATGGAAAACAATCGAATTCCAAAACAATCAAAATCCCATTTTCTTGGCACAACCAAACCCTGATCTTTCTTTAAGTTAGGATAAGAGGAAGCTGCATACCAAATTTGGTGGTCCTACTTCTTAACGTTTAGGAGGAGATCTTGAGCAAATGGACTCACAGACAGACAAATGCGCAAATCTCTAAAATATAGATATAGATGAAATTTGGATTCCTAATACCCTTTGAACAAAAAAACCCTCATTTATTGTGGAAAACAGTGGCCTTAATTCATTAGCTAACGCATTCAGTGGTTAGATGGTTAACCTATTTTCCCATTCTTTGTCCTTTGCTTGGCTCTCTTTTTTTGAGGAAAAGATCCAAAAGGTGGTCATAACTGGGCTTGGTGGAATTCATAGCTGCTGTAAGTGAAACCCACTGCCTAATAAAGGCAAAAGACTATATTCAAAAAAGTAATAAATGTTTAAATTCTTTTTATACAAATTCTAAAAATGCCCTACATTTGACACAAAAAATGACAAAGAAGGGCAGAATTCCAAGAATTTTCCTATGTTCAACAAAAATGTTTTGCCTGCTCTATAAAGGCAAAGTTATAAATGCTATATTTACATAGCACAATATAGTAAAATCAGGCACTTACTCAGACATATAATTCACTAACTGGTCAAAAAAGGGTTTTCCTTCATGATCTTTATAAAACTGTGTTGCCATTTCATGAGTGAAATTTGTTTCCTTCATCTGAGATACAATAAATCCAGCATTTGCAACCTTCCGCATAATGTCATCTAGGAGAATAAAAATACATTGGTCCTAATTTTTAAAATTATTTTAAATACACGTAGAAATTATAGTCTTGAAAAATCGCAGAAATTGATAATTTATTTTCTGGAAAATTCATGAAATTATAACAATTAACTTGCTATGTATAATAGGGAGCAATCAGGAGAGAACTCTTGAAGAGATCAAGACTCCTTAAAAACATATGATAAGTCATTATCAATCATTTACTAATACAGTTCCATAAAGGTGACATAAAATACGAATCACTATTAAAAATAACAAAAAATCATCCTATTGTTTCTCATTGGACAGTTGGAATATGACATCACATACCAACTGGATTTGCAAGATCAAACTGCATAGTTCTAAGATGGGAAAAAAGAGATTCATAAAAATGAATGGGGGCATATAAAAATCAAAATAATCACAACAGCTGTTATTATAAAACAGAGAATATATCTTATATTGGGGGTCTGGACGAACAGGTACAATTCCTAAGCTTGCTACTGCCAGACTCAACTCCATTTTTTCAATTATGACTATAGGGAGTTTTATCCTTCCTTTTTAATGTCTTCCTCTTTCTCTCTGTATGTCTCATAGTAAGAGATTCATCACCACCTCCAAGTCCTGTGAGAGGAAAGAACCACAGGCAATTTTGGCTAATGAAATTTTAGTAGCGAGGCAGAATCAAGAATTACTTCATTTCCATAAGGTTTTTAATAGGTATGTGGTGAACAAGTAGCTGGTTAAACAGTTTCCCAGTAAGTATCACCTTTATTGGGTGCTGTTTACCAGGTAATGGTTAACCATAACCCAGGAGCAGCCCTCAGGGAGTTCGGGATACAGAGGGTGGGTGAAGCGGCAAAAGAGGGTAGGAGGGCTGCCAGCTCCCAGCCTGTGAGCCCATGCAACTGCCCAACTCTGCCCACAACCATTTAATCAGTTCACTGGTCAAACTTCACGTTTAATCAGTTAACTAAATGAATGGAATTTTACATCCTTTGTTTTTAAACATAGCAAATGCATTTAGGAAAGACAAAAATAATTAATCTGATATAATTTATTTGAAAACTGTACATTGGTACTATTTTGTAGGAATGAGGTCCTCAGTTATTTTGGAATGAGATCCCCAGGCCTGGTATGCATGTTCTAGAATATTTACCTTTATGTTCCATAACCGCGGTGGGTTTGATAACTGCCAAAGTATGTTCCACGGGGAAGAAGAATTCTAGTTCCTTCTCAGCTTCACCAGGTGAAATGCTGCCATGCAGTTGATTGAGAGGTACATTATCTACTGCGTACTCTGAACGTAAACTAACAATTATTAAAACAAGAAGTTAATGAAGTGACATTTTCATGCTTAAGTATTAGAATCTTTATTCCTATGAATCTCCTAACTTAATGATAATTCTGAGGGTTGAGCTGCTAGTGGACACTGGAGACACAAAGTATACTTTGTGAATATATTTTAGAAATGTGCATCTGTCTGACTCTCCATCCGTCTGAGAGTCCATTTGTTGAAGACCTCCTAAACTTTGTGAAATTAATCAATATATTCTAAACTATCATTTTGGCTTTTAGTGGGATTTGTGAACCTAAGTCACTTAAGTGCTCTTGAAAATTTCCATTCTTGTCTGCTGCCACCAGTGAATGTTCAACTACTTCAGAATATTACTTTGTCCTGTTTACCTATGTGATACTATAATGATATGTCTATATCATGTGCTAGCAATATGATTTACTGCTCATGTATACATAGTTGGGCTAGTTCTCATCACGCTAGCACAAATATAAATAGCAGCAGAACAGGGTACAAATAGCATCATATCATGGTCAGCACAGCAGAAACATGGCTGAGCCATGCCAAGTACAAACACTCCTGAAACTGGTGGGTATGTAATTGGTACAGCTCACTTGTGCCTCTGCTGCTGTTAGCCACACTCTCACAGCTACAGTGCTATTTATACTTGTACTAGCTTGAAGAGAACTAGTGTAAATAAGTGTACACAAGCAGGGACTCACACTCTTAGCTTGTAGCACAGATGTAACCCAAGACACTGAACTTGGAAGATTAACAGCAGTTTTACCTACTTTTAGCTATAAATAATCTTTCCTACAATTTTTAAACTATTAACTAATTCCCATTATGACCACTAATAATAAGTCTTACTAAATGATAAATATTACCACTCATACAGATGACAGACACTGATGAATGTTGTAATACCACAACAGCTACTTAATACATTACAAACACTGTGGCCAGGTCTACACTAAAAAGAAACATCGAATCAAGATATGCAATTCCAGATATGTTAATTATGTAGGTGGAGTCAATGTACCTTGTTTTAAGTTTCCCCGCCATCCCCTCAGTGGGAGGCCAACAAGAGTAAACACTCTCACCTGCTTCCCTTACTCTTGGCAGAAGCAGGAGTACAGGCTGCTGGCAGGGGGCCCCTCTGAGTTCAATTTAACGAGTCTTAACTAGACTCATTAAATCAAACTTTGGAAGATCAATTGCAGCAGCGTCGATCTTCTGTTTAGTGAAGACATGGTCTAAGTACCTGACATAATTAGACACATTAGTTAAAAGAAATTAGTATATCTGAAAAAGAAATTGAGCTATAAATAAAAGAATATACTCCCACAAAGGCACCTGAATTCCATTTAGCTAAGCTATAGGACATGTTTCAAAGAGAAAAATAAGAAAACAATTTGAAGAAGATACATCACTGCAACCAGTCGGACATGACTCCCATCCCTCATCTTCACTGGTGTCTAGCTGACAAGACATACTCCTCTGCTTTCCCCTTCTTCCCGGACCTTGGTTTTCTTAGTTATAATTTGTTAAGCTTTTTACCATGTCTTTGGTATGTTATCTGTAGTTTTTTGTATCCAAGGCCATGAGGCCCCATTTTACTTAGAAACCATATTGCTTATGAATATGTATGTAACCTGTGGAATGTGTGTGAGGTGTGAATGAGAAATACCCAACTAAAAGGGCAGTTTAGGATCTGTGACCTTTTAAGGCAGACAAAGACCCTGCAAGCAGATAAATTAACTGAGAAGTAGCCAGACTCTCTCTTGCCTCTCTCTTGGACAAAATGTAACATCACAGCAGAAACCTGGGACCACCCAGAAGGACCTCTCAAAGAACATCATGGTTGAGTCTCCAGTAAGCTGACGTCTGGCCAGCACTCCTGCCACCATCGAAATCAGAAGTAATCTATACTGCACTTGCAGCCTGCCTCCAAACTGCCAGCATGAATGTGATGTGTGTGTGTGAATATCACTTTACTCTTAAAAATCTGTGCCAATAAACAACCCCAGAAGCAATACTGCTCCAGCTCACCCTTTGTCCATGTTTGTTCCTCAGAAGGTCTGAGGAAGTGCAACAATCATCAGCAAGAGTAATATATAATTGATAGTTCACTAGCAGAAAACAGATTAGCTGTCAACTGTGTACATCACATAAATAAATCAAACTGATCATAGTTCAAGAGATCTCTCTTCTTTTCAAAATCTTACAATATTCTTTTTTAATTTTAACTTTCATCTTTGTTTACTAGCCATGTGTTTTTGATGTTATGCGCAGTACACTATATAATCAAAAACACCCTAAAATCTTTCTGATGCATATATCACTCATAAATTAGAAGTAAATTATGGATGTAAATTATGGATGTGAATTTTAGATTATGAATTATAGCTATTGTAAATACTACCTGTTTGGACTCTTCTCCTTAGCCTCTTCAAGAGTCTTTGGGCCTAGTAAATCTCGCCAGTGTTGTACAGCATTTTCTCGTATTAAAGCGAGTGCAAGAGTTGGACCACTGTTAAATGAAATGACTAGTGTTAAAAAAGCATTAAAGGAACCCCCAAAATATCTGTTTAAAGAATTTGATTAAATTAAGAGTAGCCAGGGAAAAGGTGCTTTCATATTGGAAAGATTTAAAATCCAATACACATTTAAATAACTGAAGTTCCAGTGATTTTTTGTATTTTTGGGCAGTGTTGGAGAGCAATGGATGAAGGTAATTTAAATGAACAAGGCTACTCAACAGTGCCATTGCAAGGAATATCATAGATTTCTACATCAAAGGTGAAATCTTGGCCTCACTTAAGTCTATTGGAAGTTTTGCCATTGAATTCAATGGAGCCAGGATTTTCCCTTAGATCACCAGTCCAGGACCACAGAGAATATGGTGAGGATGTCAGCAAGAAATGTCACGGACACACTCTTTGAAAACTGGAATTGCTTTTGCTTGAAAAAACTGTTGTTACTCTGCATGAAAGAAAATGTCTACACTGTAATGATAGTCACACTTACTTAACATATTCTGTTGACATCAGAGGAGGATGAGTGATATTTGTCAGATGTTTGGGGAAAAATAAAAGTGAATAAAAGAGGGTTAATGTGATGAATTGCAAAAATCAATGTTTGTATATGCTCTTGATAATTTTTTTTTGATTTTTCAAATACTGCTTTTGCCACAACTTACTTTCTTGAGATCTAATTATTCCCCAGATTTAGTAACATTCAGTATGTAATTATTCTTAAAGTTTGGAGCTAGTTAGCAAACATAGGTGTGGTCATTCCTTGAGGGAATTCTATCACAAAGTGGCCAACTTCTGGATAGCATGTCTATCTGATATGCCTGTGAATGTTCTTATTATCCATAAAACTCATTTCACTTATACTGAACTCCAGGACTTAACTGTATCTTATGGCAATGAGTTACACAGATTAATTATGTATTGTGAAAAATATTGCTTTCATTTGTAAGTTCAAACTCATTGCCTTTCAATTAATGTACCTTGTCATATGTTCTAGAAGAGTTGGGAAAAAATCTTCATTTTCATGCTCCTTGTAAAATTGACGTGCTTGTTCTTCTGTCAGAACTATTTCTCTTTGCATTGCTATTGTAAAGCCATCATCCTTAATCCTTTTCAGAATAGAATCTACATATAAAACATTGAAATAGTGCTGCACTGTCATAATTTAGTTCATTTTATACTTGTTATATTTTCATATTATAGTTTTTCCAGTCATATCATCTTAAAGTTTTCCAAAAAGTTTTCCAAAAACTCAGGGATGGGCAATAAGGGTATGTCTAGACTACGTGGCTCCGTCGACGGAGCCATGTAGTCTAGATATACCCTAAGTGACCAAGATGCAGTTTGCCATGGTTAGTTCCTGGTGGGCTGCTGGATGCTTTATTTACCTATGCATTCATAGGTATGGCCGCTTACAGCTCCCATTGGCTTCTATTTGCCATTCCCGCCCAGTGGGAGGTGCAGGAGGTGTTGGCCTGGTCCATAGCATGTCCCACAGCTCCCATTGGCTGGGAATAATAAGCCGTGACCAACAGGAGCTGCAAGTAACTGTGCCTGCAGACGTGTAGGTAAATAACATCTCCAATCACCTGCCAGGTGCTAACCCTGGTGAACCGCACCTGGCCCACTGGTTGCTTATTGCCCACTCCTGGGTTAACTTGTTCATTTTGGAATATAAAAAATATAATTCATAACAACTGCTACAGAGATCAAATAATCATTGCCTTTTTTGCCTTTTTAAAATCATTTTGAACAAAAGAAGGAATGTCAGAGAAGTCACATTTACTTTGATTTAGCTTTCTGTTTTTGCAGGTTCTGAAAGTGTCACTGGGTAATCTAAGGGAAAGGTAGGCTGCTTATGAATATATAGCATACAATTACTTTCTTAAAAACCCTTTTACACACACACCCTATTAATAGCAAAGTCTAACCAATCCAATTCATTATGATGAGTCCAAAGTAATGAGTTTGAAGAATGTTGATTTTGGTGCCTAAAAAGATTGACTGTTGGTGCTAACTAGCTGTTTTTTATTTAAAGCAAAGGATAACATTTTGAATCCTGGATTTCTCCGTTATAATTGATTTTCATTTGTTGTTTGTTTTTTATGTAATCTACAGATATTTTGATGATTGCCAGAGATGGTAGGGCACAGTGCAACTTAAAGTATGCCTGATAACACTATTCTGGGTCAGTACAATTGTTTTCACTGCTACGATATCAAAAGTCATGCTTTTCTGAGACATACTCAAAAATAATCAAAATATGTTGGGAGAAAATGGATTGCAACTGTGGCTCTGGCAAGTCAATAAACATCAGGAACTTATAAATGCTGTCAAAAAACCATTTTTTCTAGTCAAGAAATGTGCATGCATATTCTCAAACTGAAATATTAATGAGCATTATCGCTCCCCCTTAGGAGGGTCCGGAAGTTCTAACAGAAGGCATAATTACAACTGAATTCTGTGACTTCTTGCAACTAAGCACTATCTGACATGAACAAAGGTGACAGGATCAGACCCTTTGTAAGGACTGCAGAACTGCTCTCCTGTTTGCATGAGAACTAAATGTCAAAATCACGAAAGTAATTCCATTTAAATGTAAGAAGAATGCTGCTAGTAGTAGTCTTTCAAATCTATGTAACAGACATTATTTAAACTAGCCAAAGAAGCGATCTGGCAGAGAATACTCAACCATTCAAGGACAGTGATACAAGCTAAACTGTTTGAACAGAATGTACAACCCATTTAAATATATTTTCAATGCAGTTAGACTCTCTTACTAATTTTTCTACAATCTGAAAAGGGATCTATAGATGCAATTTTTGACAAACTGACCTAGGATAAAAAATGATATCCACACAAAAGTATGAAAAGGCTGAACAGAACGAACATGTATTTTTTAAATGCACTTCTGTCAACATAAAGCTGAGTGCAGAAAATAATTTGAAGATAGCATGATCTAATGTGCAGAACACTGGACTGGAGAACTGGATTCTGTTTCTGGCTCTGTTATTTGCCTGCTAGGTGACTTGGGACAAATCATTTCACTTCTATGTTCCTCTGTCAATTGGGGATAATGACGTTGACCTACTTTGCTAAGCACGCTGACATTTATTGGAGAAAAGTGATAGATAAAAAGTAGGTATTATTTATTAAAAGAACTAGAATTTTTGGAAATCCAAAATAAAAGACCTTCTTGTGTACAGCAGATGAAAAACTAGTTATCATCACTTACTTCTTCTTTTCTTTAGTAGAGAAGGTCTAATTAAGGCCAATGTTTTTTCAACATTCTGGCCAGTCCTCTTTTTGCCAAAATCTGGAAAAAAGAAGGCAAGCTGCCTGCTAGCCTCTTCTATACTGTCTTCCACATCACATAAATTTAACATATTCTCGGATTCCAAAACTTCTTGCAAGCTAATCAGAGACAAAAATAACTCTAAATTAATGTATCTTTTATATTCATTTACTAATTGATATAAATGTATCAATAATTGACTTGCTGAAAAAATATATATTTAGTACTCTAATAAAACATGTGAGAATAGAAGTTACTTTGATTATGATTCTGGATTCCAGCAGTTCTGCGGAATGAAGATATTATCCATTCCTAAGAGAGTATTAGTTAATTGCTATGTTATACCATAATAACTATGAAAAAGAAATCTTGGTCATGCAATGTTTCTATTTGTTTGCCTTTGAATAGCATCTGTGCTACTCAAAATTAATGGACACTAGCAGTTTATAAAGAATGATTGATAAGAGGATCATGCTTTATGCATCTAAAGCAAGAGCTCTAAAAATAAATAATTTTTATTGTGACGTGTTTATAATTGTGAGGATCACTCAGTTACCTATATATGATCACTCCAATATCATTTCACACAAAATTTATCCAGGAAAGGCTACTGCAGATGTAAATAAAAAGACAAAGGATAATGACTAAAAGAGTTTGTTAATACTATCTTTATATTCATGTCAGTACAGGGTCATGTAATAAGACTGATTTGGATCAGTGCAGTTACATATATTTAGACTGCAATAAGACTTCACAGACTGCAACATCCTTTAATGTGCCTAGCCCACACTGCAAGCCAGTTTGTTTGGGAGGTGCAGATCTATGGCCCTTTATTGTTCTCTTCCTCAAGAATGCACTGATGGGATAGTTCCTGCACTTCTGCAAGTGCTTGGACTGCTGTTGTGATGGTTGGCTGTGTGGGCTACACATGGTTAGAGAGACTCTTGCTTAATCCCTGCATCTGCACAGCTATGCATCTAAAGGCATGTGACAATCAGCTTTTTTTTTCATTATTTCTCATGTAACTCCATAAAACATAAGTGTCATTTGAATTTTTCCAGTTACCTTACTGGCTTTTCAGGCTGAGGCGCTGCAGATATAGACTCATCTGATTTATCTAGTTCTTTCCATTGAGGAACAGCACCAGTTACCTCCTTTGGTTTAGAAATTACCAGAATATGGGATGGTCCACCAGTCATGAATGTAACAAAATCTTCAAAATCAGGCTAAAAAACACAATTTTTCATTTATACACTACAAAAAGATTTGTTTGACCTTATCACCAGAATTGAAACTATATGGCTACATCTACACTGGCATGATTTTCTGAAAATGCTTTTAACGGAAAACTTTTCCATTAAAAGCATTTTTGGAAAAGCACGTCTAGATTGGCAGGATGCTTTTCCGCAAAAGCACTTTTTGCGGAAAAGCGTCCGTGGCCAATCTAGACACGGTTTTCCGCAAAAAAGCCCCGATTGCCATTTTCGCGATCGGGGTTTTTTTGCGGAAAACAGTACTGTGCTGTCTACACTGGCCCTTTTGTGCAAAAGTCTTTTGGAAAAATACTTTTGCCCAAACAGGAGCAGCACAGAATTTCCGGAAAAGCACTGACGATCTTACATGAGATCGTCAGTGCTTTTCCGGAAATTCAAGTGGCCAGTGGAGACAGCTGGCAAGTTTTTCCGGAAAAGCGGATGATTTTCTGGAAAAACTGGCCAGTCTAGAGACACAGCCTACATGTGGGCTATGTCTAGACTGGAATGATTTTCCGCAAATGCTTTTAACAGAAAAGTTTTCTGTTAAAAGCATTTGCGGAAAAGAGCATCTAGATTGGCACAGATGCTTTTCCGCAAAAGCACTTTTTGTGGAAAAGCGTCCGTGCCAATCTAGACGCGCTTTTGTGCAAAAAAGCCCCGATCGCCATTTTCACGATCGGGGCTTTTTTGCTCAAAACAAATCTGAGCTGTCTGCATTGACCCTCTTGTGCAAAAGCTTTTGCGCAAAAGGACTTTTGCCTGAACGGGAGCAGCATAGTATTTCCGCAAGAAGCACTGATTTCTTAAATGAGATCGTCAGTGTTCTTGCGGAAATTCAAGCGGCCAGTGTAGACAGTCTAGACACAGCCGTGCTGTATAACGTGCTCCCATCCCACTGTTGTATTTACAATCACCATATAAAATGATATGAAATGTAGTATAATAGCTTGTGATAAATCCAAATTAGTTCAGGTGAGAGAACAGTATAAAATATGTCCCAACCTTTAGTGTAAATAAAATATCTGAAGATCATTGAAATTATAGTACTACATACAACCTGGGTATCAAATGTTCTTCCAACTTAATGTACTAACAACTCATATATGAGATCAAATGTAATGTGTGCAGCATATTTGACCAAGGCACATGATGTAAAGCAGTAGTAGGGAACCTATGGATCATGGGCCGAATCTGACCTGCATCACAATTTAATCTGGCCCACAGTGGGGCGCAGCAGCCATATAGCACCTCTTCCTGCAGCACACAGCTGGGCACTAATTTCAGCTCCTTTTCTTGAATGTATATGAGCAAGCAAATGAAGGTGGGGTGGTCAGAGTAAAGAACCACACCGGGTGGCTGGGCAGCAGCAGGGCAAAACACCAGGCAGCAGTGTGGCAAACCACTGAACCACTTCCTGCAACACCAGCTCCAACTACCGCTGTCCCCTCCTCCTGCATGCAGGTGAGGAGACGCATGCAGCGAGTAGGGTGGCTGGAGTGCAGAGGAATGCTGGGAGGCTGGGCGGTAAACCTCCAAGTCATTTCCCTGCCTGGGATGGCCAAAGTGGGGAGGAATGCTGGGCATCAGGGGAACAAGTCCTGAGTGTCTTCCCTGCTTGGGGCAGCCAGAGCGGAGAGACAGCAGGGCAAGCCCACTAGCTGCTCTTGCAGCCAGTAGCCCCAGCCGGACACTACTGCTTTTTCCTTCTTCTGTACACATTTTTAGTACATGCTGGCTGTCCTCACTGAAAAAGTGTTGATGGTGTAGGTGGCTGTTTGAAGATAAAAAGAGTTTCGACCCATTTCAAGTAAAAAATGGCTTCTGCACGCAAAAGAAGAAAACAGTGTTGTGTTTTTAATGAAAAATAGACAAATGACTGCTTTTGTGGAAGTGAAATGCAAGCCTGATTCCCTGATTTGTGGAGAAGTGATTTCTGTCATGAAAAAATACCCTAGAAAGACACTCAATTCTGGGGGAATTCTGTAATTTGACTATGGCTCCAAATGCAACAATTGAAGAATTTCCCCAGGAATAGACACTACAACTAAAGCACACCACGGGCAGTTGCATGTGGACAAAATTAAAGAAAGTAAAAAGATTTTGAATACGAAACAAACAATTTCATAAAAACACAAAAGGAGATTAACAGTGTTATGCAAGCTGGTTATGTGGTGAGTGAACTTACTGCAAACAGAATTTGGCTTTATTCAGAAGAAGAGTTTGTAAAGGAGTGTGTTGTTGCAACTGGAGCTTTAGTGGCATGGGAGAAACAAATTATTTGAGAGTATGAATTTGTATTGCAGGACGGAGTCAGATCAAATTAAGGATATGGCTCAGGACATTGAAATGTCTTTAAAAGATTCTGCAGCAGATTTTGAGTTCTATTCTCTGGCTATTGAGACAAGAAAGAAATGGATCACCTTGGCCTTGATCTAAATAAGCTGATTTTGTGTCATTGCATCATTCAACAAGAGACTTTGTACACAGTCCATGTGACTGAACAATGTTGTATCAATAGCAAAATCAAGCATTAACTTTATCAAAAGTAAATGATTAAATAGTTGCCAGTTAGAGCCATTGAAGAAGAGCCATTGAAAAGCTTTGAACCAGTTTATTATTATGAAGTGCAATGGCTGAGCTGATGGACTATCCAGATGTGGTTTTATGACTTGAGGAATGAAGTGAGATTTTTCATGACAATGAATGGAAAACCAGTGGTTGAGCTGAGTGATCCAAAGTGGTTGTGTGACCTTGCATTTATAGTTGACATTACTCATTACTTGTCAAAGCTCAATGTCAAATTGCAAGGGTCTAACCAGCTTCTTACTTCTGTTCTTGCTAATGTCAAATTAGTTGAAGGTAAATTAAAGCTGTAACAAATGCAACTGAAAAGGGCAACGTAATGCATCTGGAAAACGGCAAAAGGAAGTATTTCTTCATGCAGCACACAGTAAAGCTGTGAAACTCCTTTCTAGAGGATGTTGTGAAGACCAGGATTTAAACAGGATTCTTTCTAAAAAGAACTAGATACCTTCATGAAATTCTTGATAGGTCCCTCAATACTTATTAGTCAGGATGGGTAGGAATAAATGCACCATTTAATGTAGAAGTACTTGATGTACCTGAAGCCTTTCAACATGAACTCAGAGAAATGCAAAGCAACAGTGAACTTATGGCTAAATACAACAACATGCTTCTGCGGGAATTCTACACACTCTATGTAAGTGCAGATAAATTTCCAAATTTGGGACAGGCACTGAAAATTGCATCACTGTTTGGTACTACATACTAACTTGAACAGTTATTTTTGAAGCTTTCTCTTGTGAAGAAGTGCCTGCACGTCTGTGTCACATTATTGGATTTTAAGGGAAGAAGCCAGATCACTGCTGCACCCATGGGGGTGGGGGAGTGTTTGCCCCAAAGTCTGTACAAAGGGGGCCATGTGAGGTGTCAAATGAAAGCTTGTGTTCTACTGATTCTATGTATGCTATTCATGTACTTGAGTGACATGTTTGTGGATTTATAAATATGGATTCTGTGTTGATACTGGCCTGGACTGCCTGTTGTAAAGGAGGATTGTCCAATAAATGACTATGCTAATTAGCACAGCTCCAGGAACAATGGGTCTCAAGGTGCCCAATATACACCTGAGGAATGTGTCTGGAAATCTGCAAACCAGCCAGGGCATAATGGCTGCCAGCATGTGAAACAGAGATAGGTCACTCGATCATGTGACCTGCTCTGGCCAAGAGGACGCCAGGAGAGATATATAAGGCCATGAGGCAGACTCCATCTTGTCTTTAATTCTGCTTTTGATTCCAGATGCAGCCTTGTGAGGGACAGAGAACCAGGAAAGATTGCTGACCCATCCTGACATAGGATGTACACCAGAGACTTTTAAGATAGCAGTTTGTAACATCTCTGCTGACAGCCTGCATCAAGAACTTGGTGATTGGTGCATGTAATGTATTTTCTTTAACAATCTTACTCTCCACCTTTTCTTCCTTTTATTAATAAACCTTTAGGTTTTAGATTCTAAAGGATTGGCCCAGCATGATCTTGTGGGTAAGATCCAATGTGTAAATTGACTGGGAACCGTGGCTGGTCTTTTGGGACCGGGAGGACGCATTCGGGGTAGGTGAGATTGGGTTCTATAAGCCCTCACCTGTGTGTTAGGCCTGGGGCTGATTGTGGCATAGGGAGAGCTGGGGTGTCTGAGGGGTTTTGCTTGTGAGGCTTCCTGCTGGCTGGATTGGCAGCTGAAGCGCTCAGTGTGACTGGTTTGTGGCCTATTTGGGAAAGGCCTCCAGTCAGGGGCTGTAAGGAGCCCTGATTTTGAGCAATTCGTCCTGAGTGGACACCCTCAGTGGTGCCCAGATCTGGCCCGGTCCATCACAGGCTGATTAACAGACACAAATCTGGAAAGCCATTTGCAAGTACAGTAGCAACATCTTGAGACCCAGCAGACATAACGAGGCTCACCAAGAAAAAGCAACCTCAGTCATCATACTATATCATAGAATCATAGGACTGGAAGGGACCTCAAGAGGTCATCGAGTCCAGCCCCCCACCCTCAAGGCAGGACCAAGCTCCGTCTACACCATCCCTGACAGATGTCTATCTAACCTGTTCTTAAATATCTCCAGAGAGGGAGATTCCACCACCTCCCTTGGCAATTTATTCCAATATTTGACAACCCTGACAGTTAGGAATTTTTTCCTAATGTCCAATCTAAATCTCCCTTGCTGCACTTTAAGCCCATTACTCCTTGTCCTGTCCTCAGAAACCAAGAGGAACAAATTTTCTCCTTCCTCCTTGTGACACCCTTTTAGATATTTGAAAACCGCTATCATGTCCCCCCTTAATCTTCTTTTTTCCAAACTAAACAAGCCCAGTTCATGAAGCCGGGCTTCATAGGTCATGTTCTCTAAACCTTTAATCATTCTTGTCGCTCTTCTCTGTACCCTTTCCAATTTCTCCACATCTTTCTTGAAATGTGGCGCCCAGAACTGGACACAGTACTCCAGCTGAGGCCTAACTAGTGCAGAGTAGAGCAGCAGAATGACTTCACGAGTTTTGCTTACAACACACCTGTTGATACAACCTAGAATCATATTTGCTTTTTTTGCAACAGCATCATACTGTTGACTCATATTCAACTTGTGGTCCACTATGACCCCTAGATCCCTTTCCGCCATGCTCCTTCCTAGACAGTCGCTTCCCATCTTGTATGTATGGAACTGATTGTTCCTTCCTAAGTGGAGCACTTTGCATTTCTCTTTATTAAACCTCATCCTGTTTACCTCTGACCATTTCTCTAACTTGCTAAGGTCATTTTGAATTATGTTCCTATCCTCCAAAGAAGTTGCAACCCCACCCAGTTTGGTATCATCTGCAAACTTAATAAGCGTACTCTCTATCCCAATATCTACATCATTGATGAAGATATTGAACAGTACGGGTCCCAAAACAGACCCTTGCGGAACTCCACTTGTTATCCCTTTCCAGCAGGATTTAGCACCGTTAACAACAACTCTCTGACTACGGTTATCCAGCCAATTATGCACCCACCTTATCGTGGCCCTATCTAAGTTATATTTGCCTAGTTTATCAATAAGAATATCATGCGAGACCGTATCAAATGCCTTACTAAAGTCTAGGTATATGACATCCACCGCTTCTCCCTTATCCACAAGGCTCGTTATCCTATCAAAGAAAGCTATCAGATTAGTTTGGCATGACTTGTTCTTCACAAACCCATGCTGGCTATTCCCTATCACTTTATTACCTTCCAAGTGTTTGCATAGGATTTCCTTAATTACCTGCTCCATTATCTTCCCTGGGACAGACGTTAAACTGACCGGTCTGTAGTTTCCTGGGTTGTTCTTATTCCCCTTTTTATAGATGGGCACAATATTTGCCCTTTTCCAGTCTTCTGGAATCTCCCCTGTCTGCCACGATTTTTCAAAGATCATAGCTAAAGGCTGAGATACCTCCTCTATCAGCTCCTTGAGTATCCTGGGATGCATTTCATCAGGACCTGGTGACTTGCTGACATCTAACTTTCCTAAGTGATTTTTAACTTGTTCTTTGTGTATCCTATCTTCTATACTTACCCTCCCTCTGCTTGTATTCACTACATTAGGCACGCCTCCAGACTTCTCAGTGAAGACCGAAACAAAGAAGTCATTAAGCACCTCTGCCATTTCCAAGTTTCCTGTTACTGCTTCACCCTCCTCCCTCCTCACATATAAAGAAGAGCATCACACTAAAGGGGTGCTTTGTGGTTTTGTGTGTGTATGCTTCTCACTTTGGGGCTGTTTTACTTTTTTTTTTTTTTTGGCTTCTCACTTGTGTGTAGCTTGACTGATTTTTCTGTGGATCAGAGGCCCAAGACCAAAAAAGGTTCCCCACCCATGAGTAAAGCAACACATTACATTTGCTTATTACGTTTCCTAACATCTTTTAAAAAGTTCTTTAAATTAGGCAAGTAGTTTTTTACTTCATTCCTGATTTTCAGAACATTACCAGACACTCACTTCCTTATCCGTTCTTTTCTCTCTTTTAGTTTTGATCTTCAGCCACATAGAGGGAGACTTTCATGAGAAGCAACCTCCTTGTATCTCTTCATAACTTGGAGTCCCTTTTCCACCAGTGCTGGAATTCTCATTATTCCCTCTACACCCGCTCCACCCCCATTTACTTAATTGCTAATCTTTAAATCCTCTTTTTGCTTTAATATACTATACTTCAATATACTATTGAGTCTCCCCCTATCAATATCTCCCATCTCTTACTTGCATCATATATTTCTCTTTCATACTACAAGTTGAGTCTCTCTAGTCCAACACTCTTTGGTCCAGCAACTCTTTGGTCCGTGGTCCTGAATGATTTTAGTTAGCTGGCTGTCTACTCTACCATGGATATGGCCAAGTTTCCCAGGGTTCCATAAAGCTTGTTTACCACCACCAGTCTCGACTGTCAGTGTTCTGTGTCTTGTTTAGCTTTAATTTAACCCTAAATGCTTCTAACAGACCAGTAAACAGTGGAGATGTTGGTAATGCTGCTAGACAATACTGACCTCCCATGCTTTGGCAAATTCTCTGGCTTGGTACAAGTCAGGTCCTGAGGGTGCCGGACTAGCGAGGTTTAATATGTAACAGGATAGTAAGTAAAAATATGTATTTGTATTGTACTGTTTTTAATGAGTAGTTTTTCTTTTTTCATATTCTGGTTAATCTCTATACACTATTTTACTTTGCAGATTTTATTAATATATTGTAAGGACACTCAGTTCTATACTAATTTTCTGTTGGTGCAAAGCTTTTTGGAATATGGCAGTTTGCATGATGGATATATAAAAAGAAATTAAGTGAAAGCAAACAAAAATGTATTGGGCACAATAGAATACATAAAGTGTCTCTTTTCTGAAAAATGATTAAAAATATTGCACGCTCAGTAATTTAAAGAGTACATTTGTTCCATCAACAAAAAAGAAGTTTGTAATGGCAATTGGTCTACTGCTATCCTACAAACAGAACCTGGTAGTTGAAAGTTAAGCTGGTTCATTCAACATCCCCATTACACGGATTCTACAGGCCAAAATTTGCTCTCAATATACCCAAGCACCTCCATTGCCTTCAAATTCCCTTTTCAGTTGCATTTAGTCATCCCATCGTTTTCAATAGAAATGCACAGTTGTAAAGGAAGGCAGTATTTGACCTCTAGAATAGACAGAATTCTACATTCTGAAACAAATCAAGTACACACTGTAAATAAGTGCTTCTTTTACACACTCATTTTTCAAGTAAGAATTACATTTTGAGAATGAGGAAATAACTGATTTCCCACAGTTCACAGCTCCCTCTGAACTAATATATAAATATTCTAAAATCTAACAAGGATACATGTATAGTTATAGCTGTTGCTGTTGTTATTGTGAGTATACCATGAGTAGTTGTGTTAGGGAAAATGCAACTCTATTGCTCCAGTATGCACCAATGATTGTATGCTGTTCCATTGTTATGTAAATGCAAGGTTGGAACACTAACAACCATAGGCATCATACAGTAGCCGGACTGGAAAACCAAAGCAAAGAAGATGAGAGAATTTTAATTTATTTTCTCTGTGCCATAAATAATTTTAATTAAATGGAATCAATTACATGTTATAAATGTTTTACAAGCCAGATGATATTATCGTCAACATAGCCACCTATATTTGTGTAGTCTTTTTACCTGTTCTATGTTGCGGCTATAGAAATCTCTAACTTGATCTTCTGTTAATGTCTTCTCCTCTTCTGCTGCTATGTGAAAGCCTGCTTCTGTAATCTTTAATTGCAGATGAGCCATCAAGTTCAACAGCATTACAGGGGGACAAAACCAGCAATATTAGTTTGTTTACATATTTTTGCCATGATTCTAAAAAAATATTTTTGTGCAGAATCCTACATTTGAGGTAATATGAAATATCACTAATATGGTAATTTGTTCATTCAGTCCAACTAAATTTCCATCTTTTCAAAGTACTGGACTGGGTTCAAGTATGTGATATGCATTAAAATAAAGAATACTTTAGTTACACATTATTTACTTTAATATACATATTTTATTGAAAATCTGACTGACCATAAAATCTTTACTATGCAGCAGTCTGTCAGGTACTTGTGTATGTACATTCCTAGGAGATTGATCTACTGCAGGGGTGGGAAAGATATGGCCTGGGGCTGGATCTGGCTTGCTAAGCCTTTCAATCCGGCCCATGGCACACAGACAGGGAGCAGCCCCAGAGCAGCTGGCTGCTCCATCTGTCTCTCTGTGTTGGAAGGAGAGGGAAGCTTCATGCACTGTGAACCCCTTCCTTCATTCAAACTCCCTCTCCTATATCTCTATTCCCTACCCTGAGCTCCCTTCTGCCTGCAACCTCCATAGAGAAATATAGCCCTTGACCACTTATCAAAATTTTGGAGTGGCTCCTCCATCAAAAATTATTGCCCATCCTTGGTCTATTGCCATTACAAAATAGATACTCACTTTTTATTATGATGTACTTCCTTTTTTATTTTAGAATGTAAAATGACTTGACTATTTTTAAGTCCCACTGGCATGGTAGAAATATGTTTATGTAAAGTAGGCATGCATTGACATAATGTGTATTACCATGTGTACTCTCTGCATGGCATGCACTGTATGTGTGTATATCCACAAATTTATGTTCTAAAAATAGAAATTACTATCCTTAACCAAATGTTGTAGCTGTCTATAAATTTATATCCTTACGAGTGTATAGTCTGTGACTTTACTTTCTCAATGTATATGCATAAGCTATGCATGCCTGTATACATTCACACAGATGTGTAAAGAATTGGGTAATTTGAGCTTGTTTATTTGTAGATCTAGAATTTTGAAAGATACTGCTGTGAAAAAGAGAATGTTTTTCATATTTGTAAAATTATTTTCTGTGACTCATCTGCACTATCCCAGAATTGATGGTTAATTTTCACTCACCCTTAAAATGTGGAAAGAATGAGGAACTGTTGGGAGATCGGGTAAGCAACTTAGGACGCTTCAGTTGGAATAGTTCTGTGTCAATCAATGATCTGCATAGTATAATTCAGTTCATACCTTTTCTAGCAATGCAAAATATGGTAAACAGCATCATCTTGAAAATCATATGTCTCCAGTCACAACCACTTTATGTCTGTCAGTTTTCCAGGATAAATATTAGTGGATATAACTTTAGCGTTTGTCCTAAATTAATATCTAATTGTACTCCTATCTCACTATCTTGGCACTTAACCAAACATAATGGTTGGGGTTTAAAAGCTTTGTTTACCTTTTGTTTAATATCTTCTAATCTTCCATTTGCAACGGCATCAGGTTTTATAATTGCAACAGTGTATATGACTCCTTCTACAGGAAAAGGGAGAATATATA
This sequence comes from Pelodiscus sinensis, assembly GCF_049634645.1. Taxonomy (NCBI): domain Eukaryota; kingdom Metazoa; phylum Chordata; order Testudines; family Trionychidae; genus Pelodiscus; species Pelodiscus sinensis. Next base: position 168,315,947 of record NC_134712.1, read on the forward strand.
TGCATATTTATAAGCATATTTATTGAAATATATACATAGACTAATTTACTTTCTGGACTTACAACCTGAGCTCTCCATATTCTTCCTTTAAAATGATTTTGGATTCTGCCCACTAAGACAGTGGATCCTGGAAACCAATAGCAGTAGAGGTTCAAACGTGCATTATAAACCTTTATACATGAATCACACACTGAGATGCAATTCTTTTTTCCTACTGTTCAGACTTTAATTCTACATCTTTGAATATAGAGATAAGGAGGATGAGATTATATGTATGAAGTAGATCCATTATGTGAAAGGAAAGCTATTATCTATAAGTGGAGTTCCTCCTATGCACACAGATCTTCCTCAGCAGTCTCGCATACATCAGAATTGCAAATCCTGGAATAATTTACAACTATAAAATAGAGGAGCAGCACTCATGCTTGTGGAGTTCAATATTCAAAGCAAGGTTATAATAGGGTTAATTTTATTAAATTATTTGTAATGGAAAGGTCTCTGAAAAAGGCTGCGAAAGAGGGCAGGTAAGTAAATATTTGCAGAGGAAAGATACTTGCATAACACTATATAAAGGTAAACAGACTTCCATTTTTAAAGGGTTAATTTTGCAGCCAGAGAGCATGATGACGCCATTCTGTCACCTGGCAGGAAATACTTTTTTATAGAGAGAGAGATAATAATAACATAAGCATATCTGATATTAGTTTGACCACTTTACAAAATTGCTATGCACCTGCATGTGATAATTACTACATTAATGTAATTTGTTGGTACAAATGGTCTGATTTCCTTACTGTCTATAAGACAAAACTGATCCCTCATTTGACTTCTTTCACAATCTTTCGTGTTACCAACTAAATCAAATGAAAGTTCTATGACTGGACACACATAATCCTGTAACCAAATAACTAACAAGCTACTTGTTTGAATTTTTTCCTTGTGCTAATCATATTTACCGTCAAGTTGGCTTTCTTCAGTGGTTATTTCTGATGCTTTTTCTTCTAAAAACACAAGCTCTTGTACCTGAGAAAATTGCAGTTTTTATGTGGTTACTTTGTCAGTGTGAAGTTAATATTGAGGTGGCATGGGCCAGTAGAAAGCCCTTTGGAAGCCATGTAAGTTGTGTGTTATTCTGGATCTGCCAGTAATGTTGACAAAAATCACTTCATCGTTCTTTCTCTGTTTTTCCTCACAATTAAAACTACTGCAATGTTAATTTAGCCTCACTACATAAAGATGGGCATAACTGGAAATTTCCAATCTATTTCTCTGATAAAAGTAAAATATGAATTTAACATCAAAATTCTAGCAATTTAAGGGTGTGTCTAGACTACATGCCTCCATTAATGAAGGCATGTAGATTAGACAGATAGGCAAAGGGAAATGAAGCCGCGATTTAAATAATCGCGACTTCATTTAAATTTACATGGCTGCCGCGCTGAGCCGACAAACAGCTAATCAGCTGTTTGTCGGCTCAGCGCGCTAGTCTGGACGCTCCGCGACGACCTGAAAGCCTTTTATCGACATCTCCCTTATGCCTCGTAGGATGAGGTTTATGGGGGATGTCGATAAAAGGCTTTCATTTCGACAGGGGAGCGTCCAGACTAGCGCGCTGAGCCGACAAACAGCTGGTCAGCTGTTTGTCGGCTCAGCGCGACAGCCATGTAAATTTAAATGAAGCCGCGATTATTTAAATAGCGGCTTCGTTTCCTTTTGCCAAATAAACAAATCTACATGGTTCCGTCGACGGAGCCATGTAGTTTAGACATACCATAATATGAGCAACTGGTAATGCAAGCAAGGGAAGGCATTGACTTCCAAAAATTGCCTACACTGACCAGCTGCCTGCAAGGGGGTGAAACTGCACCACATGGCAGCTCAGCTCCCAGGAAAGACTGGGGCCATGCCATGTGGCAGCCCAGCAGCAGAGGAAGGCTGGGGCCAGGCCGTGCAGCAGCGCTGGCCCTCAGTTGGGGTTGGGTAGAGCTTGTCTGAGGAGTGGGGGGAAAAGATTGTCAAGGGGCCTGGTCTCAAGGAAGGGGTGTGGCTTTGGGCAGAAGGGTTGGGGCTTTGGCTGCGTTCCCCAGCTGGGCCTTTACCTGCTGCACAAGCAATCCAACCTAATTATCGAATCTCAATTATTCACAAATTTCAAGTGGGTTTAGAAACAGGCAGTCTTGTTGCTGATAACATAAGAAAAATAATGTATTTATATCGCCAAGTTATCTCTTCAGCAGCTTTATCCCCAGAAGAATAAGATCTCATGCAGTGCTAAGACAATTTAGGTTTATTCTGATTTTTCGTAATCCAGTTGTACAGTAAACTTCCGATAATCCGGCACCTTTAGGACCCAGGGGCTGCTGGATTATCAGATATTCCGGGGTATTGGAAGGGGGGCTATGAGGGGTCTAGGGTGGGGGCTGGGGAACCCGGCAGCAACCCAGCTGCTCTGCCCTGGCTTCCCTAAGTCAGCCGCTGCTGAAACTGACCAGTGGCTGACTTGGGGAAGCTGGGGGTAGAGCAGCTGGGGTGTTGCTGGGTTGGTCCCACAGCACCGCTCAGGTGAGGGGCGGCGCTGGGGGACCAACCCAGCAGAACCCCAACTGCTCTGCCCCAGGCTTCCCCAAGTCAGCCGCTGGTCAGTTTCAGCAGCGGTGGACTTGGGGAAGCCGGGGGCAGAGCAGTTCCAAATGTCCGGCTGGCCAGAGCACTTCCAGGTTCCAGTTGATGCCGGACTATCAGGAGCGCCGGACAATTGGAGTTTTACTGTAGTTTGTTACAATTTCTCTTTTGCATGTACACAAATAAATAGAATGATTTTAACCTACATTTCAGCTGGGAAGAGGAATGAGATAAGAACTAAACTTTTCCCTTATTTTATCTCTTGAGCCCTTAGTAGAACAGGTAAGCATTGAAAGTATAAAAATAAAGAGATAAATACAAAATTAGTTTTTATGCTGTGATATATTGGTTAGTGAATAATCCCTCCTCTACATACAGATCAGTTTGTAAAATTATCAGTATCATTTGCATAAATACCACTTGGTGGAAATTTCTAAAAGGTGAGATACATGCTAATTCATGACATCATCCACATAGAAAGAGACTGTGCAAATATAGTAAAACTATTAATTTATATTTAAACTTGATAAGAAACAGTTATCTAGTAAGTACCTCAGGACGTTCTATTTCCCCTGCTAAAATTTTCCTTTCTTCTTCTAGTAATTCTATTACTGTCTTACTGAGAAGAGGTGCATTTGCACCTCGCACCATTGCTATAATTTTGCAATCCTGTAAAAAGTAAACAGTAAAACAACACTTAGTAAGAGCTATTCATTAAGTGTTGCATATTTAGGTGACTTCTAATACAATCTATTTTTCACGCGCAACAGATAGTTATCAAGGTACTGTGCTTTAAAAATTAAATTTGGAGCAATATATTACTGTAGGTTGATTTGCAAAACATAAAAATCAGAGCCAAAATTAGTATCAGATAAAACTGACTTGTTGCCATTATTTGAAATTCTGTTATTGATTAACATAGCACTTATCTCAAAACTTTTATATTTTAGAACTTGGCATTTTCTTACTGAAAGTGTTTGGAACTGAGATGGAGTTCAATGGCTGATGAGATACAGAGCATTTCATTTTCAACATTTCAAATATAGCCAACATAGGTGATAACCTAAAACTGACATCCAACTGCTCAACAATGTCCTACATGAAATGAATTGGTGGTCTCTGTAGTAAGATGAGGTCCTAAAACATAAGCCAATGTAGCACAGGCTGGTCTGAGGCTTAGCTAACAAAGAACAACACTTAGCTAACATAAAGCAAAGCTAAGTTGTGAGCAAGAGGCAGGCCCCCGCTCACAGAACTTGGCACGAACAATGCTGAGAGTGTAAAACATGAATTGGTAATAGGCTCAGGTGTCGAACAGTAATTGGTATTAGATATTGACTATAAAACAGTAATTGGTACTGGTTATTACTTGAAAGCACATGGCAACACCAGCTCATTAAAAAATACTTTGGTACCCACACTCCCCACAGATACAGACCCAGGGTCAGGAAAGGGTCTAAAATGAAAGCATGATGGTTAGATATGATCTAATCAAACCACAAGGCACAGGGTGATGGTTGGTATCTAAGAAGCGTCAGAGGGTGGCAACCTGACATATCAGGAATGATGTGTAACTTGTTTGTAGTAGGGATGTAAGTGACTAGTTGACTAGTCCCACAACTAATCACTTCCCACTCTCTTGCTGCCAACTCGTAACACATTCAAAAAGCACAGCGGCAGTGGGGTTAGTTCCCAGGGACAGGAGTTACCCGCTGTGGCTCCCTTGCTTATCAACTAGTCAATGGAAATTCCATCAACTAGTCGATTAGTTGATTAATGGAAATTTAATATCCCTAGTTTGTCTTTGTATATAAAGTGGTGTTTATAAAGGGGCAGTGGGACCACCCACTGACTGAGTTATTCTATTGTTACAAATTACATATGCATAGTGGTTCAGTCAAGTCTACTGACAGGAATTGCTATATTTTGCTTAACAATAAATCTTGCCGGGCATCTTTAATTCTTATCTGATATGCAGTCTTTGTGGGACCTAGGGTGGGCGGGGCAGCCCAGCTTGCGCCCGGGGCTACAGGTGCCACGGGGGGCAACGACCCCACCGCCCATCCCGAAACTTCTGCCCCGCTACCTGCTGCACCATGGGGCTGTGCCGGGGGCTCCCCTGTCCTGTGGGCTGCGGCGAGCAGGTGCTGGGCTCCCAGCCATGTGACCAGGAAGCTGTGCCGGACTCTGGGCCGCTCCCAGCACCGCTGCTGCTGCCTCCCTGCTGGGTTCGCCCCGCTGCACCCGCAACTGCCCTCTAGCAGTGGCCACGAGCTCCAGCCCATCGCGCAGCAACCCTTGGCTGCCACCGGAGGGGAGGGGCCCAGGCCGAGTGACATCACGGGTGGGAGGAGGAGGGGGCTCCCCCACCCCAGACACAGCTGCGCAGCGGAACGGCATGGTAGAGGCAAGTGGGGCAGCTGCCCCTCGGAGCGCCGCCCCATCCCTCGCACCTCCACCACCGGCCTTAGTGAGTTACTGTCCCCGCCGCTTCCCCCGGGACGCCGCTTCTCCCTGCACTGCCAAAAGTACCTTAAAACCTTCTCCTGGGGGAAAGGTTACCCCATGCAAAGTTTGATTGCAGTAGCTCTTATAGTGCCCAAGTTATTTAGCACACAAACATTCTCCTTTATATATTAGGGTATGTCTACACTACAGCGTTATTTCGAAATATCTAATTTCGAAATAATTAGAAATAGCTTATTTTGAAATAATGCATCTACACACAAAATAGCATTTTGCTATTTCAAAATAGTGCGTCCGCACTGAGTGGACACTGAATCACATTTAAGGCTGGTTGGAACCAGTTCTGGCAGGGCATCAAGTCAGGAGTTACTTTGTGTGGCCACTGCCTGAGGCTATCTGAGGCCTGTGCTTAAATGGACCCCCTCCAGACAGCTGGTTGTCAGGTTTCCCTGCTTCCTTGCCTACCTCGATGAGAGACAGCAAAGCATTTTTGTCTGTGTGCACTCTGGTTGCCCTCACTCGGGACCAAGGATTTGGAGCAATCAAATTTTTGAATTGCTCCGTTCCGGCACCAACAGTGACTGCTCCAGCTCTGCTCTGATTCCGCTCTCCGACTCAAATTAATTTTTAACTAAATAAAAAAATGCATACTGTAATTTTGAAAAAAAACATTTTTATTCAGAGTTTTAAAACAATTTAAATGTCATCAACAATGATACAAACTAGAAGCATTCATAATTCAACTTGCAAAAAATTATTGCAGAAATCAAGTCGTCTTTCATAGCCTGCTGCAGATGATTTAAAATTAACTTTAAAGCTGAAAACAGTCACTCTATACTAGCTTGAGTTGTTGGCATGCTCAAAGCAATTCTACAGGCAGCCTGAATGCGGTGTGGGTAGCTGTGAATGGCCTCAAAAACAGACAACTTTTAGCCTACCAATAGACTCCATCGCCTCACAATCTTCCCAAAAGTTTCTCTTGAATAATGCTTCATTACAATTATGAATCACAGAAACTTGCCAGCATCTTTCTTGTTTATCCAATTCCTTTTTGAAGTCGTCATCTTCTGAAGAATTGGTGCTTGAATTATCTCCATTTCCCTGCGATGGCTGATGACGTCTCAGGGATGGACGCTTGAACAAGTTTAGAGTAGAGACGGAAGTTTGAGAACAGCCTTCTATTTCTGAAGAATGTGTACTTTCCAAAACCGCAAATTCGATTGTTGATGACTTCTTCTGTTGTGTTTTGTTTTCTTCAACCTCTTTCGCCAAGTTCAAATGTAGCAATAGATTTTGTTTTTTGAGTCATTGAGCAATATTATGGAGCCTTTGCCTTTGGTATTTCCCTTGAGGTAAGAAGAATCCGATACCATGGGTCAACATAAACTCCAGCAAGGACATGAATATTGTCATGAGTTTCTGCATGGAGGACAGAATTTCTTCTGCAATTTGTTCACCATTTTCTTGCAAGAATTTTGACAGTTTTCACCATTCCTTCATTAAAACTCCCGGAGTTACATTAACAGCTTGAAGATTCATGGTTGTTTCGTTTGGCTTTGCCAAGAGGTCTCGCAGGTTCTTCACTTCATCCCATTCAGCTTTTGTTAACTTGAGTTCTTTTGTTCCAGCAGCAGCCACTTGTTCACAGTAAGATTGAAAAACGAGAAGCTGATCAATCATCGCAAATGTTGAACCCCAGTGAGTCACAATATCCAATGACTGAGTTACCCCATGTAGATCAAGCAAAACACTTTGAATACTTGGGGTTCGTAGTTTGACAAAGACTTGTCAAAATTTTGCCAGAAATTTCTTCGCATGTTCTTTGTTCAGTCCGTCCCAGATTGCCAACTGAAGAGTGTGAATACCACACCTCATCAGTTGGACTTTTGAGTCGTCCTCATGAAGCCATGTTGGAAGTATGAGGCTAGGGTCATTAACCCATTGCGCAGCGGCATCCATGTTGAGTTCGATTTCATCCATTCCTTTAGTTCCTTCATCAGGCAAAATAGCTTCAGTTCTGTCCACATCCCTGCTCTCAGAGGTAGAAATAGTTTCATTGTCCTCGCTGAAATTTTTGATGGCACATGTCATGTTTGCTGCATTGTCAACGCAGATGTTCAGCACTTGCATTTCAATGATCCCAAATTTTTCTAAAATAGCTTTTACTTGACTTTTCACGTAGGAAGAATTGTGACGCCCTTCAGTGTTGATTCTGTCCAAGGTTTTTACCACAGCTTTATCTTTTCCTTCTTCGTAGTACTGAGCATTGATTGCAAGGAAATTTGTTTCCATGGGTTGCCGCATCCATTTTCAGGTAGCACAATTTTTGCTCCAAAGCTTTCCTGAGAGGAGTTTTCCTGGTTGTGTCCAGAGTGGCCAGCAGGTCAGCGTCTACACAACACTTATTTCAAAATAGCAGTTTCGAAATTGGTGCTATTCCTCGTGGAATGAGGTTTACCAATTTTGAAATTAGCCCTCTGCTATTTCAATTTAATTTTGAAATAGTGGTTTGGCTGAGTAGACACTAGGAAAATAATTTCAAAATAACAGCTATTATTTCGAAATAACTTTGCTGTGTAGACATACCCTTAGATTAAACATGCTTTGACCCTCAGAAGTTCTTCATCTAAGTTGAGTATGAAGCAGGATAGAGATACTACTACTACTGATACCCAGGATGTATCTGTTCTATAATGGCCAAAATTTGCTATTCTTATTTGAGCAAAAAAGCTATTGGCAACAATAAGAGTTTTGTTCAATTCAGAACTGCAGAATCTGGCCCTTAAAACATAGTGCAACGGAATGTCCAGGACTAGCAATCAGACACCTTTCACAAATTCACTTACAACTAATTTTCTTAAAAGCCAAAAGAAAAGGAAAGGAAAGAACATAGAAGCTTGATTCTCATTTCCTCTGAAATCCCTTTATACTGTTTTCACTATATAAAGAGACTTTAAGTATTACATGTGTAAATTTACTTAATATTAAGGTCCATTTACATTGATAGAATGATGTAGGGACCTTAATATAAATGAGAATCAGTCTTAAATTTTCCATCTCTCTTGCTGTTCTCTTTCCTTACTTCCATCTCTTCCCATTTTTGACTATTCTTGTTTTTTTGTTACTCTTTGCCTCCTTACTCCTTTAGGATCTGAACTTGAGTCCACTAAAGTTAATGACAGAGCTTCCATTCACTTCACTGGTACAGAATTATACCATTTTTGCTTTCACTTCCTACCTATCCTCCCCGTTTCAAGGTTTCTTCCCTCCACTGTTTGTCACTCTCCTCATCTCAGCTCTAGTTCCTCCATTTCTCCACCGCTTCCTTTATTACCCTCCCTGTTGTGTTTCCTTCCTCTGCTCATTGCTCTGCCACATATATGTGTGAGCAGCATTCTTGAATCTGGCTAGCTTTTGGTGAGATCAGAAATACTCTTAATTTCATCTGGCTGCATTCACATAGAGAGGAACAGAGCAAGCCTATTATCAGTCTCCTTAATGCATCTTGGTTATTTGCCTCTAGCTGCTGGAATCCAAATTTCAAAACTTTTAAGTAGAAAAAAAAAAGCATTGTCTACAGAGTTAGCAATCAGGTCTGGCATAATGTACATCTAGTACAGACATGTGGATCACTTTATGATGACTACCTGTTCTGATCATTCTGTCTGGGGCACCTGCATTGGCTACTATTTGAAAGTACTGGGCTAGATGGACTTTAGTCTGACTTTATGGCCATTCTGATAGTCCTAGTATAACAGAGAATTTTCTTAGCAAAAGTACTGTGCTAATACCCCTTCTTTTCTGCATGCCAAAAACATATAAAACATGACTCACTGTTACAATGGCTAGCATGTTCAATATCCAATAATATCCAATACACTAAAATTGTAAAGCTATAATTCACATCTGTACAACTTCACATTTATTTTCAATATATTGATAAATACAAAAACAGGCAGCATGAAAGTAAAAGCCAATGATGTATATTGCACTTACAACACAAAAGAGAAAAACAGGTTCACATTTGTCTCTAAATGTCTGCAGGGTCACAATGCTGTCAGCCTCCGCCTAAAATAAGGACAAATAGATTATGATAGATAGATAGATAGATAGATAGATATTTGAGAACTTTTACAGACTGATTCTCAAACCATGGTTCTGTGGACCAGTGTTCCCTCTAATCTTTTCTATCCCTCTGTGGATTTTTTCCATCCCTGTATGGAATCAAGTTTCATGTGCACCAAGGCGTATATAAATGTGCACCATCAGTAGAAACAAAAAGCTGTGGATGCTCTGCTAATCGGTTTGACAATATTAAAATCTTTCCCAAATAGCCTCACAAGCATGCAATTTACAGGGAACACTGCTGTGGACCACTACTAGACCTTAAAACACTTGCTGTAGTCAGCCTTGCTGGTCACATTGCACAGGCTTTCCTTCTTGTTTACATTAAAAATACTCTGTCCTAATTTTGCTTTTTTATGTAAGTAATGGCTGTAGTTGCCATTGAAATGTCATAGGATAAGAACATAAGAACAGCGATACCTGGTTAGTCCAAAGATCCATCTAGCTCAGTATCCTGTCTTCCAACAGTGGCCAATGCCAGATGCCCCAGAGGGAGTGACCAAACAGCTAATCATCAAGGATGTGTCTACAGTGCACTTGTAGCTCAAAATAATATATGCAATTTGAGCTACGCAAATTGTGTATCTTATTTTGATCTTATTTCGAAATAGCTTATTTCAAAATCTGGTGCTCTCTACACAGCACTTACTTAAAAATAAATCGCTATTCTGAAACGTCCCTTACTCCTCATGGAATTAGGCTTACAGGGACGTTGGAATATTATATTCAAAATAATGGGCATGGTCAAAAGGCACGAAATAGCTATTTTGGAATATCTCCAGTATTCCAAAATAGCACTGCAGTGCAGACATAGCCCAAGTGATCCCTTTCCTGTCATCCATTTCCAGCCTCTGACAAACAGAGGGTAGGGACACCATTGCTACCCATCCTGGCTAATAGTCATTGATGGTCCTAACCTCCATGAACTTTAGTTCATTTATGAACCATGTTAAAGTCCTAGTCTTCACCACATCCTCTGGCAAGAAATTCCACAAGTTGACTGTGTGTTGCATAAAGAAAAACTTTCTTTTATTTGTTTTACATCTGCTACCTTTTAATTTCATTTGGTGACCCCTACTTCTTATGTTATGGGAACAAGTAAATAACTTTTTCTTATTCACTTTTTCCACACCAGTCATGATTTTACAGACCTCTATTATATCCTCCCTTAGTCTCCTCTTTTCTAAGCTGAAAAGTCCAAGTCTTTTTAATCACTCCTCATATGGGACCTGTTCTAAATCGCTAATCATTTTTGTTGCCCTTTTCCGAACCTTTTCCAGTGCCAATATATCTTTTTTTCAGATGAGGCGACCACATCTGTACACAGTATTCAAGATGGGGGCGTACCATAGTTTTATAGAGAGGCATTAAGATGTTCTCTGGCTTATTCTCTAGTCCTTTTAAAATTATTCCTAAAATTGTTTGTTTTTTTGACTGCTGCTGTACATTGAGTGGATGTTTTCAGAGAACTATCCACAATGACTCCAAGATCTCTCTCTTGAGTAGCTATAGCTAAATTAGTCTCCATCCTATTGTATGTATAGTTGAGATTACTTTTTCCAATGTCCTTTATTTTGCATTTATCAACATTACATTTCACTTGCCATTTTGTTGCCCAATCATTGTGTGGTGAGATCTTTTTGAAGCTCTTCACAGTCTGCTTTGGTCTATCTTGAGCAGTTTAGTGTCATGTGCAAATGTTGCCACCTCACTGTTTACCCCTTTCTTTGTACCTTTTAATTTCTGTTTAACTAATCTCATTTTTGTATAGTTCCCCTTTCTGAAAATAAATGTCACAGTGTTGGTCTGCTGAGGTGTTTTTCCCACCAAAGGGATGTTAAATGTTATTATGTTATGATCACTATTTCCAAGTGGTTCAGTTATATTTACCTTCTGGACCAGATCCCTGTGCTCCACTTAGGACTAACTCAAGAATTGCCTCACCTCTTATGGGTTCCAGAACCAGCTGCTCTAAGAAGTAGTCATTTCAAGTATCAAGAAATTTTATCTCTGCATCCCGTCCTGAGGTAACATGTACCCAGTCAATATGGGGATAGCTGAAATCCCCCACTATTATTGATTTTTTAGTTTTAATAGCCTCTCTAATCTCCCTTAGCATTTCATAATCACTATCACTATCCTGGTCAGGTGTCCCTACCGCTGTATTCTTATTAGAGTATGGAATTACTCCCAGGCTGTGTCTAGACTGGCCAGTTTTTCCGCAAAATCAGCCGCTTTTCCGGAAAAACTTGCCAGCTGTCTACACTGGCCGCTTGAATTTCCACAAAAGCACTGACTTCCTACTGTAAGAAATCAGTGCTTCTTGCGGAAATACTATTCTGCTCCCATTCAGGCAAAAGTCCCTTTTGTGCAAAGCTTTTGCACAAAAGGGCCAGTGTAGACAGCTCAGATTTGTTTTCCGCAAAAAAGCTCCTATCGCAAAAATGGTGATTGGGGCTTCTTTGCACAAAAGCGAGTCTAGATTGGCACGGACGCTTTTCCGCAAAAAGTGCTTTTGCGGAAAAGCGTCCGTGCCAATCTAGACGCTATGTTCCGAAAATGCTTTTAACGGAATGCAGTGGTCCACACTACATAAAGATTTGACAAATGCATGTAATAAAATTTATTAACAGTAACTTTGTTTTATTAATGTATTTTTCATATACAATACACACAAACTCAAAAACTATTTGATAAAATACTGATAGAGATGCAGCCATGTTAGTCTAATGTAGCTGAAACAAAAGACAGAACTATGTAGCATTTTAAAGACTAACAAGATGGTTTATTAGGTGATGAGCTTTCGTGGGCCAGACCCACTTCCTCAGATCAATATATGGAAGAAAATCAGCACAACCATATATACCAAAGTGACAATAAAAAAAAAGAACGCGTGTGAAATTGACAAATCAAATTTTAGAACAGAGTGGCGGTGAGGGGGGAAGGTTAGTTTCTGTGAGGTAATGACACAGGGGTGATATTAGGGGAAGTTTCTGTGAGGTAATGACATTAGGGGTGATAATTGGGGAAACTATCTTTGTAAGCTCTTATCGTTTAGGAATTCTTTAAAGAATGGACTCACAGACAGGCAGGCAGGCAGACAGATGCCCGTTTCTAAAATATATAGATAGCTATATGGTATTAGATTCTTAGACTCCAAACTTAACAGGGGGAGATCTTTGTGCTAAAGATCTGTAGGATAAAAATCTTGCTGACTTATCTGTTGACCAAATAGTAGTGCTCCGCATTTGCATGCTGGAAAAATTATCTCCATTTAAAGTGCATTTGCCAACAATCACCACATAGTGCTATCTGTGATTATACAGTTTTTTGGTGCTTGCTGCTGAAGATATCAGTGGTAACTATTGTGGTTATGGTGAGTGCATAATACTTTTTAACGGCTTTGCCATAGGCTAGACACGCTGCTTCTGTCATCTTGCTTTTTGTTTGAATGCAACAAAAGCAACCTGCAGCCATACTGACAAGTATTATAAGCTCCTGGTTGAAAACTCAGAATGAACCTGTGAAACACATATCTTTAGTGCATTAGACTGTAGCTGCCATTTTATCCTGGTCTTCCAGTTGAAAATTTTCTCAAAAACATTTTATTTTTCAGCTTTTCCCTCTTTACATTATAAACTTCAATATTATTATTTTAAGGAGATATGCAGAAAAAATTACAAGCAAGCCAAATTCACCCGACTCTATTGCTACTCAGATATTATGGTGACACATTTATCTATTTATAGGTATCTATTTGGCACTGAAGTTCTAAATAGAATTTACATCCTTACCACAGCAAAATGCAAAAGGCCATCTTCACCTTGCTCATTTTTCAGTTTTCTGAATAAATTTACCACAGCTTTGCAAGGCCCACACCAAGCTTGATACACATCTATTACTAAAAACATAAAAAACTAGAATGAAATTAATCTGTTTCATATAGTTTATAAAATAATTTTTTTTGTGAATATATAGAGGTAGTCCTGGCAATGGCACTGACATACATGTATTTCTAAATCCATTTTTGGTCTTTTTTCTTCTGAAAAACATTACTTTTTGGTATTCTCTCAAACAATTAGGCTTCAGCTTAACTGTCTTAGTCTGTAAGACTATTTATTTAGTCATGGGAATGCAGACATATGAATTTCTCCTTCCCCTATCCCTTTGTCTTGGTTGCCCTTCCTTTCCTATATCTACTGTTAATTGTCTCTCCCTCCTTTGGCCCTTCCATTGGATGTTTCTTTCCATACCCTGACTCGTCTTTTGTGGGCTGTTTTCCTCCTTCCCATCATGCATGCGGGCTGTCTCTCAATCTTACTTGCTACTAGGGATGTAAAATCCTGGTTAATCAGTTAACCAGTTAATCAGTTAACCAGTTAACTCTAAGGTTTAAGTAGTATAGTAAAACTCCAATAGTCCAGCATCCAATAGTCCGGCACTCCTGATAGTCTGGCATCAAAATGGCAAGAGCCTAGGGAGTGAGCTTTGGCAAAAAATGAGTCAGAAGGTAACAGCGGCAGCAGCTGAACTAAGCGAAAAGGGTAAAAAAACTAAAACATTACAGTATACTGTATACAATATGTACAATAAAAAGGGTTAAGAACACTTTATATACAGTATATACTATATACAGTATATACATAACCAGCTTATAGTACCTCCTGATACTCTGGTATATCTGATAGGTTCCAGATTATCGGAAGTTTATTCTATCGTGCTCCTGCCTTTTCCCACACCCCATGCGAGGCTGCCACTACTGGCCTACTGACAGCAGGAGCCAGTAGGCCTGTGCGAAGGTGGGCTGGCTTCTGCTCCTGCCCCACCCAGCTCCTGTGCTTGCGGCTGCTGGATGCCACTGTCGCCACCCACTTCCTATGCTTAGGGCAGCAGGAGCCAGCTTCTGTTCAGCAGCCAGCTCCTGTTTTCCCCCACCCACACCTAATGCAGGGCAATGAACTTCTGCTTTTTGCCTCTCTGCATGGGGTGTGGAAGTGACTCCTGACCCCCACAGGGTTCTGCCTATAAGGGTGATGCTTAGTGGGCAATCAATTACCCATTCATGCACCCCTACTCACTACCCATTCACTCTCACTCTTAGTCTGCTGATCACATCACCCACTAGCCCAGGGGTGGGCAATAATTTTTGATGAGGGGCCACTCCTAAGATTTTGGAAAGTGGTTGCACTCGCCCATGATATTAATAGTGGAGGAGTGGGGTCTGGGATGGAGGTTGGGTGCAGAAAGGATTGGGATGAGGGAGGGAATTTGGGCAAAGGAGGTAGTTGTGATCTAGGGCAGGGAACCAGAGTGCAGGGTTTTGGGATGTGACCTAGGGTAGGAGCAGATTGAGGTGCCAGATCTGGGAGGGGATATAGGTGCATGTGAAATAGTGGGGCACAGGATTGGGGAAGAGAGGGACTGAGGTGCCAGAGGCAGGTTCTCGCCAGGAGACTTACCAGCTGTCGCTACACTTCAAAGGCAAAAAGCACTGCAGGGAGCACGTGACACTGTCGCTTTGAAATGCCACATGCAGCCCAGGGTCAGCTGGAAGCCCTGTACTCCCTGTGGCATTCCAAAGTGGCAGCACCGCATGGATCCCAGGGTCAGCGGGGGATGGGGGGACTCCCCTGCTGACCCTGGGCTCCATGCAACATTGCCGCTTTGAAAATGCCATGTGCCGCCAGGCTTCCAGCTGACCCTGGGCTGCATGTGGCATTTCAAAGTTGCAGTGCCGCGCCGCGTGGATCCCGGGGTCTGGCCCCAGGCTCTGGCCCCAGGCTCCACGCAGCGCTGCTACTTTGAAGCACTTCTTCCTTCCTCCCTCTCCTCCCCCCCTTCTCTTTCTGATAAAGGTGGCAAGAGGGGAAAGTGACTACTCTGTTGACTATCCGATAAGCATTTGCTTATCGGATAGTCAACTAGTCGTTCACATCCCTAGTATGGAGTGCCAGGGATTATAAATCCAACCTTTAGACTAGTGAAGCAGCTGTGGAGTGGCTGTAGTGCAGCCCTGTATCTTGTTCCCAGTTGAGGAGAGTGAATTTCAAAATCTTCAAGTCTTCATGTAGCAACACAAAGCATGTTTACTTAAGCTTTATGCAGGTTTCCAGAACACTTAGCTTTCAGGGGCAAGCCAATGGGAAGTGGAAGTTAGAAGTGTGTGCACAGTGAGAAATACCTAGGCAGGAAAGGGGTTACAAAATGAAAAAAAGATAAAAATGCACACATTTCATTAGTAGGAAAAAAGTAATAGTACCTGTTACACCTTTAGTCAGCAACATTTCATCCCATTGTGTTTGATTGGTTATTATGGCCTGAGATAAAACAAACTCAGAATTTAGTATCTCTAAAAATGTCAACAATTCTACTGAACTCTAGAATTACTCAAATAATAAACATGATTTATACCTGTAGTTGAATTTCTTTCTTCTTTCCTGCCATTTTTCTGTGATTACATGAAACACAGCAAAACATCAAACACTTCTAAAATATACTGTTGTTGCACTATAAGTTTAGCTCATATAAATTGTGGTTTGGGGAACTGATTTACACAATATGCCTTTTCTGCATAGAACTGTTCAATGGGCCAGATGCTCAGCTGGTTGAAATTGATATAGCTCAACTGAAGTTAGCGGGGCTATGTCTATTTACAACAGCTAAGGCTCTATTCCTAAGTATAGCTGACTTCACTGGAGCTAAATTGATTGGTATCAGGTAAGGATTTTACCATGGAATTCATTATTTACAGAATTAGTTATAACATAGGAAACAACATTACAAAATCCACGTTTTCACTGTACTGGGATCAGTTCCCATGTTACTCTATCTCCCATCGCTCTGCTGAGCCTACCTGGAAGGGCACTGTATGGAATGGAAGTTGCTTTGATCTGAACATATTTCCATAAAGTACTGGAGTAAGAGCTTCAACTCAAAAGGCATCAAGTCAAACTTTCTGTTATTGATAATCTGAAATATATTCAGCCGATTGTCCAACATACAACTCATTGCTAACGTTAAGATTTTGTCATAGTTACTTTGAGTAAAAGTTATAGACAGGTAATTGACAACAAACAAAACATTCACAGAAGCCCATAATTGCTAAAATTAACTGTGACAAAAAGGGTTGAGCGCTGGCCCTGCTGCTCGACAGGATGCTTAAGGTGTAGGGTACAGCAACTGCCACGACTGCCTGGGAGCTCTGGGAGCTCCTGAGCTTGAGCAGTAACTGGGAGCTGTGGGATCCACCAGATCCATGTAGTTGGTCAGAGCTATGGGGTTTCCCCATTATCTATGGTGGCTGGGAGCTCTGGATCTACCCACAGTAGGTAGGAGCTGTAACAGCCCCTGATGTCTGACAGCTCCAGCTCCACTATCCCAGGGCTGAAGTGCAGATGTCACAGATTCTGTGAATAATCTTAACTTTACTAATTACCAATCTGTCAAACCAGTGATGGGCAACAGTGGGCCACCATTGTGTTAAACTATCCAGACTAGGCCTCTTCCTTGTTATAATGTTAATATGTATTCTTGTTCTTTGTAGATGAATTTCACCAAATGTCTGAATAGTGTTTTGTAGAAAACCTAACCTGAATTATTTTTTAGTCAGTTTTCTAGTTAAGTTTCAGTTAATTTTCAATTAATATAAGAGGTCCTTGTCCAGATGATGATGTACTCTATTGTTTTTGTTTCTCTGACAATTGAAAAAGTTGTATGTACAAAGTCACTTCAGAGGAGAAAACAGGCATCAATATTTGAACTTCAGTTTTAAAACCAAAGAGTGAATATCTCACTGGACAAAAAAAGAGAATATTTCACTTTCTGGCCACTGACTCAAATCAATTGTTTCTGTCTAATGACTGCTGTAGGGAGACTGACAGAAAATGAACTGGTGGTCTCAGTCCATTTTCTAGTGCATAAATAATCCACCTGACATAATCACCAACATGATTGTTATCCTTGTTGACAATATCAACCCAGAAGTCAAACAGTGAACATGTATGCATGCTGAACTGACCTGTGTCTTCTGTAGTCGGTCCCTTCAGGCTATGGTTGGGGCATATTGCCCGATGAGAGAAATCTTGTTGTGTTGCTGGCTGCTGGAAAAGAGAACTTCACTTTCTAGGTCTGTCAGCCTGGCACCTTTCACCTAGGCTATGTCTACACTTGCGGCTTTTTGTGCAAGTAATATGCAAATGAGCCACCTTTTTTTCAGAAGAGGCTCTTGCGCAAGAAAGAGCTTCTACACTGCGCCTTCTTGCGCAAGAAAAACCCTCTTGGGTTGCACAAGAGGGTTTATCTTGCGCAAGAAGGGGCAGTGTAGACGCTCCTTCTTGTACAAGAGCCTCTTCTGAAAAAAATGGTAGCTCATTAGGCATGCAAATGAGGCTCGGCAATATTCCACACTTAGCTTCCTTTACATATTACTTGTGCAAGAAGCCGTGAGTGTAGACATAGCTTTTTATTTAAACAGTTTATTTAAAGACCTTCAAATCAAACAGTGGGATTGCACTGTCATGTGGCAATATATTTGCAAGTAGGTATTTTATCTTCTCCCAAATAGTTTAGGGGAGATGGTGCATAAAAATTGCCAGGTTATGAAATGTTTTATGAATTTCCCAATATTAGTAATTTGTGTTCAATAGATTTGGTCTTCTCCCTCTTGTCAGCCACTATCACTGTAAGATAAGGAGAATCGCTCTTACAACTTGGCCATTAATAGCTCCATAACACATACAACATAGTATTGCACATGCATATATTCCCCAACTCACGTGCTGACAGATATTTTAAAATTACAATGCACACACACAGTATGCTGTCACACAGAAATGTATACCCTGTTTGGTACATTATGCAAATACAGAGTGCTGAAATGACATATGAATAAACAATTTCATTCATATGCAGATGTAAAAAATAATGAGGCACAAACTTGACATGTTTTCACAATAACACACAATAATATCCTGATAAAATACACATGACAAATTCTCCCTTGCCAAACATAAGAGACCCACAGTACCCTGAAATTCAGTTATTCTCCTAGGTACACTTTGGCACACATCCTCTCACTAAACACACAGGCTGCATCTAGACTGGCTGCTTGATTTTGCACAAAAGCACTGACGATCTACTGTCCGAAATCAGTGCTTTTGTGCAAAAGCAACCGTGCCGATCTAGACGCTCTTTTCCGCAAATGCTTTTAACGGAAAAACTTTTCCGTTAAAAGCATTTGCGGAAAATCATGCCAGTCTAGACGTAGCCACACAGATAACACATCAGCACAGACATATACTAAACATCACATGCACAGTGACAAACTCACATGCAAACAATAGTCTGCAACAAATAGTGCACCCCCCACTATGTGTGCACAACATGTGCTGATTGGACAAATCATCACACCCCCATCCACATTCATGCACATGCACACACACTGAGAGCTCTTTCTTTCTTACACACACACACACACACACACACACACACACACACACACACACACACTCTCTCTTTCTCTCTCTCCAGGTGCCCCCACTTTAATGCTTTCCCCCAAATACCATTCATCTTATTCAACACAGTCTCTTGACCAGGGCTACTTTTTGGTTTGTGGAAACAATGCCAATAGTGTTTTAGAGTGGCTGATGAGTAAGGGAGGGTCCATAAATACCTCCACAGGAGAGCATCACCTGTGTGCACACAACAGACACTCCCTGCAGGGGGGGGGGGGATGGTTTGCAGAAAGGCTGGTGGTCCCCTGAATGCTCAGAGTCGGTCCCCACAAACGCCCTTCCTACCACTTGCCTAAGGCACCCGCGTGCCACTGACACAGCCCTGCGCCACGTGCGCCCCGGCACCCCTCCCCCAGCGCTCGGGCCCAGGCTGCTCCGGGCCCGGGCGGAGCAAGGCAGCAACAGCAACTGGAGCACGAGGCTAGCGGCGGGTAACGCCCCCAAGGGCCAACCCGTGACGTGCAGAACATTCCACAACCGTTAGTCCCGCCCAGGGGCAGATGACCGTTTTACTAGCCCCCCCCCTTTGCCAAGACGCATGCGCGGGGCTTTTTGAAATGCCGGGCTCAGGGCAGCCCCCCCCCCTGCTCGCCCTGCCCTATATCCGCCCCTGGTCCCGCCCCCTCCTCACTGCTGCAGCTTCCCTCATTCTCAGCCTCTTCTTCCCTTCCCGCTCATCAAGGGTGGGCGCGGCTCTCGGAGAGCATCGCGCATGCGCGACTCTGATAAATTGCACACGTGCGGGCCCGGCCAGCCGTAGCAGGAGTGTGGCGCGCGCGCGGGGTCTTATGCCGGGGAGGGGCAGAATTCTTAGCGATAGCGCGAGCCCCTTGTGTTTGCTGCTTGGGCTGGCGCGGGCTTCTCTTCTGTTCCTCCAGCTGGGGATGGGGGGGATGCTCATAATTCGTACCTTCTAGTCTCGGTTGCTGGGTATCTAGCTGGTGCCCTGTTGCGCTCTGCAAGGGTTAGTGGCGGTGCAAGGAAGGAACCTTTGTACCTCGTTTTAGGCCTTTCCTAAAGTTCCTGGGAGGGGAGGGAGACACTGCCCTGTGTAGGTGGTGTTAGCCCCAGCTAAGTGCTGTCGGACACTAGTTATCCCTGCCTTTTCTAGGGTTTAGCATAAATATGGCCTATGGGAAGTGCAAAGCCCTTTGAGTAGGACCTGCAGTCAGTGTGTTTCTCTAGCCCTGTAGGCAAGCAGGGTGTGCTGGACACAGCTTTTAGCTATGAAGCAGGAAAATGAGCACCACTCAGCTGGTTTACCAAAAGGCATAGGGAAATAAAGAGCCTTGTTTAGGGCTTTTAGCAAATGACTTTCTGCTCATGAGTGTGGGGAGTTGGAAGTAGCCACTCACAGGGCCCTTTGCAAAATGGTGGAAAATCTACAGCTATAGTTTCTAGTCCTAGGCTGTTCAGGGATGTAAGAATTCTAGTTTTCCTTACGCAACTTCTAGCATTAACAGTGATTGCCGTATTATGTGGCAACTTGGTGGAATCTTAAAAAGATTTTTCCATTTTACATCTATTGGTCTTAACTTCACCTTGCTCCTTATCCTTTTCTGCAGTAGCTGAGACTTAATTAGTAAAACTGCCAGCTCCTGTGCCAACTAAAATTCCTCTTGGGGGAAGAGGTGATAACTGATGCAACTACGAAAAGCATATGTAGTTGCAGATCCGAGATCGAAGAGTGCTTTTGTTTTACATGTACTAATCACTTAGATTGTACTTGTATATGTGATATGTGCAGACAATAGAAAGTCTACATCCTAGACTGATCCTGATCCACAAGACATACTGGTTTAAGTTGAGGAAAGTTTGTCTAATATATCAACAAAAAAGTAAAGCAGAAACTACTTTTAGGAAAGTTAGAAGCTTTTAGGTTTGAATGACTACCAATGATTACACCAATTTTGTTCTTGAAAACAGACAAGAATTGATAATTAGACGTCTGTCTTACAGAACATATAAATATGTAACAAAACTAATATAAGCCTAAGGGATAACTACATTTCATTTCTAATTATATGAAAACTAAAATCCTTAATCATAGAGCTGTAGGACTGGGAAGGGCCCGTCAGGTCATCTAATCCAGTCCCTTGAACTTTTGGCACAGTGTAGACCAGGGTGGCCAACCAGAAAGTGGAAATATATTGTACACAAAATATAATGATAAAAAAATCATTACGGGACATTTGAGACAAGCCCTTCCTCAGCTGTGTTAACTTGACTGTCAACACAGCACTTTATTTCAAATGTTTGTTCCTGGAGATGTTTAAAACATAACATTAATTCCAAAGGGTTCCAAAGCTGGGCGCAACTGAGAGAATGACAAAATCTTGTTGAGATCTTCATGAGAGCAAACTGCAACTCCAAAAATGTTATCAATATACCTCAGGAAGAGATTGAGTGATGCCAGAAAACTGTTGAAAAAACACCTGTAAAAAACCCACAAATGGACAGGCATAAGAAGATCCCATTTTAGTGCCACACTAACACCTTTTGAGAGCAGAAGTTTGCATTAAAAGTGAACATAAGAACAGCCCTACTGTGTCAGACCAAAGGTCCTTCTAGCCCAGTATCCTGTCTGCCAACAGTGGCCAACACCAGGTGCCCCAAAGAGGGTGGACCGAAGACAATGATCAAGCAATTTGTCTCGTGCCATCTCTCTCCAGCCTCTGACAGAGGCCAAGGACACCATTTTATCCCCTGGCTAATAGCCTTTTATGGATCTAACCTCCATGAAATTATCTAGCTTCTCTTTAAACTCTGTTATAGTCCTAGCCTTAACAGCATCCTCTGGCAAGGAGTTTGACAGGTTGACTACACGCTGTGTGAAGAAGAACTTTCTTTTATTAATTTTAAACCTGCTACCCATTGATTTCATTTGGTGTCCTCTAGTTCTTCTATTATGGGGACTAATAAATAACTTTTCTTTATTGGCTTTCTCCACACCACTCATGATTTTATAGACCTCTATCATATCCCCCCCTCAGTCGCCTCTTTTCTAAACTGAAAAGTCCCAGTCGCTTTAACCTCTCCTCATATGGGACCCGTTCCAAACCCCTAATCATTTTAGTTGCCCTTTTCTGAACCCTTTCCAAGGCCAAAATGTCTTTTTTGAGGTGAGGAGACCACATCTGAACACAGTATTCAAGATGTGGGCATGCCATAGTTTTATACAGGGGCAGTAAGATATTCTGGGTCTTATTTTCTATCCCTTTCCTAATAATTCCTAGTATCCTATCTGCCTTTTTGACCGCTGCTGCACACTGCGTGGAAGTTTTCAGAGAACTGTCCACAATAACTCCAAGATCTTTCCTGATTTGTTGTAGCTAAATTAACCCCCATCATACTGTACGTATAGTCGGGGTTATTTTTCCCAATGTGCATTACTTTACACTTATCCACATTAAATTTCATTTGCCATTTTGTTTCCCAATCACTCAGTTTGGTGAGATCTTCTTGGAGTCCCTCACAGTCTGCTTCTGTCTTGACTATCCTAAACAATTTGGTATCATCTGTATACTTTACTACCTTACTGCTTACCCTTTTCTCTAGATCATTTATGAATAAGTTGAAGAGGATTGGTCCCAGGACTGACTCTTGGGGGACACCACTAGTTACCCCTCTCCAATCTGAAAATTTACCATTTATTCCTACCCTTTGTTTCCTGTCTTTTAACCAGTTCACAATCCAGGAAAGGATCTTCCGTCTTATCCCATGGCCATGTAATTTACACAAGAGCCTTTGGTGAGGGACCTTGTCAAAGGCATTCTGAAAATCCAAGTATACTATATCTTGGCTCCCCCTTATCCGCATGTTTGTTAACCCCTTCAAAGAACTCTAATAGATTAGTAAGACAGGGTTTCCCTTTACAGAAACCGTGTTGACTTTTGTCCAACAAGTTATGTTCTTCTACATGCTTCACAATTTTATTCTTTACTATTGTTTTGACTAATTTGCTCGGTACTGAAGTTAGACATACTAGTCTGTAATTGCCAGGATCACCTCTAGAGCCCTTTTTAAATATTGGTGTCACGTTGGCTGCCTTCCAGTCATTAGTTACGGAAGCCGATTTAAAGGATAGGTTATAAACCACAGATAATAGCTCAGCAATTTCCCATTTGAGTTCTTTCAGAACCCTTGGATGAATGCCATCCGGTCCCGGAGATTTGTTAACATTAAGTTTTTCTATTTGTTCCAAAACCTCCTCTAATGACACTTCAATCCGGGACAGTTCCTCAGATTCATCACCCAGAAAGGATGGTGCAGATTCGGGAATCTCCCCAACGTCCTCAGCCGTGAAGACTGAAGCAAAGAAATCATGTAGTTTCTCCGCAATGGCTTTATCGTCCTTGATTGCTCCTTTTATAGCTCGATCATCTAGGGGACCCACAGGCTTTTTAGCAGGCTTCCTGCTTCTAATGTACTTAAAAAACATTTTGTTATTTCTTTTTGAGTTTTTGGCTAGCTGTTCCTCAAAATCTTTTTTTTTGCTTTTCTTATTGCATTTTTACATTTGATTTGACAGTGTTTATGTTCCTTTCTATTTATCTCACTAGGATTGGACTTCCACTTCTTAAAAGATACCTTTTTGTCCCTCACTGCTTCTTTTACATGGTAGTTAGGCCACGGTGACACTTTTTTAGGTCTCTTGCTATGTTTTTTAATTTGGGATATACATTTAAGTTGGGCCTCTATTATGGTGTCTTTAAAAAATTTCCATGCAGCTTTCAGGGATTTGGCTCTAGTCACTGTGCCTTTTAATTTTTGTTTAACCTCATTTTTGTGTAATTCCCCTTTTTGAAATTAAATGCCTGGGTGCTGGATTGCTGAGGTGTTCTTCCCACCACAGGAATGTTGAATGTTATTATATTATGGTCACTATTCCCAAGCGGTCCTGTAACGGTTATTTCCTGGACCTGATCCTGCACTCCACTCAGGACTAAATCGAGAATTGCCTCTCCCCTTGTGGGTTCCTGCACCAGCTGCTCCAAGAAGCAGTCATTTAAGCCATTGAGAAATTTCATCTCCGGTTCTCTTCCTGAGGTGACATGTATCCAGTCAATATGGGGGTAATTAAAATCCCCCATTATTATAGAGTTCTCTATTTTGGTAGCCTCTCTAATCTCCATCATCATTTCAATGTCAGTATCGCTGTCCTGGTCAGGTGGTCGGTAATATATCCCTACTGCTAATTTCTTATTTTTGGAGCATGGAATTACTATCCATAGCGATTCTATGCTGATTCACTTAATATTTTTATTTCATTTGATTCTACATTATCTTTCACATACAGTGCCACTCCGCCACCCACCCGGCCTGCTCTATCCTTTCAATATATTTTATATCCCGGTATGATTGTGTCCCACAGATTTTCCTCATTTCGCCAGGTTTCAGTGATGCCTATTATGTCAATCTCCTCATATAATACGAGGTACTCCAGTTCAACCATCTTATTAGTCAGACTCCTAGCATTTGTGTACAAGCACTTTAAAAATTTGCCACTGCTTATTTGTTTACCCTTCCCTGATGCATTGGATTCCTTTGTATGCGGTTGTCTGCCTGCTCTGGCCCATGGTTTGCCCTCTCCCCTCCTCTCTTTCTGACTACAGCTTAGAGAATCTCTATCAATGGATTCTCCTCTAAGAGAAGTCTCCATCCGATTTACGTGCATCTCTGCACTGATCGGCTTTCCCCCAGCTCTTAGTTTAAAAACTGCTCTACGGCCTTTTTCATGTTTAGTGCCAGCAGTCTGGTTCCACCCTGGTTTAGGTGGAGCCCATCCTTCCTGTATAGGCTCCCCCTCTCCCAAAAGTGTCCCCAGTTCCTAATAAATCTAAACCCTTCTCTCCTACACCATCGTTTCATCCACGCATTGAGACTCTGAAGCTCTGCCTGCCTACCTGGCCCTGCATGCGGAACTGGAAGCATTTCCGAGAATGCCACCATAGAGGTCCTGGATTTCAGTCTCTTTCCTAGCAACCTAAATTTGGCCTCCAGGACATCTCTCCTACCCTTCCCTATGTCATTGGTACCTACATGTACCATGACCACCGGCTCCTCCCCAGCACTACACATAAGTCTATCTAGATGCCTCGAGAGATCCGCAACCTTCTCACCAGGCAGGCAAGTGACCATACGGTTCTCTCAGTCATCACAAACCCAACTATCTATGTTTCTAACGATTGAATCATCCACTACGAACACTTGCCTCTTCCTAACAACTGGCATTCCCTCCCCCTCAGAGGTATCCTCAGTGCGAAAGGATACCACAACATCCTCTGGGAGGAGGGTCCCAACTACGGGATGATTTCCCTCTGCTCCCATTGAATGCTCTGTTCCCTTGAGACTTTCATCCTCCTTAAGAGCACTGGGGCTCTCAGACTGGAGGTGGGACAGTACTACTGTGTCCTGGAAAGTCTCATCTACATAGCTCTCTACCACCCTAAGCTCCTCCAGTTCAGCCATCCTGGCCTCCAAAGCCCGAACTCGGTCTCTGAGGGTCAGGAGCTCCTTGCAACGGGTGCACACATATGCCACCCGCCCACAGGGCAGGTAATCATAAATGTTGCACTCGACGCAATAAACAGGATAGACCCCACTCTGCTGCTGGGCTTCTGTCTCCATTTTTCTAGTAAATAAGTTTAAGTGTAAACTGGGATTCTTTTTAAACCTCTGGAATATAGATTATTCTAAGAGTTATGTTTTAAAGAAGGTCAGAAGTCACTAGTGCCCTCTAACCTCCTCCTCTAAACTCCGTCTCCAAACTCTCCTGTTAGCTGTTCCTGTTCCCAAGCTCCCTGGTCGCTGAGTCACAGGCTTATATAGCTCTGGTAGCCCCTCCTCCTGACTGAGGCTCAGCCAATTAACAGAGGCTTCTAGATTTCAAGCCTTTTAGAAGCTCCTTCAAACAAACAAACAAACAAACCACCAAACAGAAGCTCAGCACACAGCAAATAACTCGCCCCCCCCCCCACACACACTCCAGACAGCCACTTACCACAAAGGGCCCGTTTTTACTCCTCTTTTACCTGGAGAGCTCCCTCTCCAAACTCTCCTGTTAGCTGTTCCTGTTCGCAAGTGCAACAATTTAATGTAAGCATAAGCTTAGCCAGTCTTAAGAACCCATCTACTGACATTCTTTTAACAGTTTGATCATCGAGGAAATGTTTAAGGACATTTAAACCTTCCTTGTGGGGGATTACGGTGTAGAAACTCTTAATCCATGGTAAAAAGAAGAGGATCATTAAATTTTTTAAATTCTTTGAAATCCTAAAGAATTTGTAAAACAATTTGTAGAGTCCTTCAATTATGTAGATAAAGATTCAACAGTAGGCTGAAATGTGTCATCTAGAAATTTGGAAATGATTTCTATTGGGCATGAGCAAACAGACACTATGGCTGCGTCTAGACTGGCAAGTTTTTCTGCAAAAGCAGCTGTCTACACTGGCCGCTTGAATTTCCGCAAGAACACGGACAATCTCATGTAAGATTGTCAGTGTTCTTGCGGAAATACAATGCTGCTCCCGTTCTGGCAAAAGCCCTCTTGCGCAAATGATTTTGTGCAAGAGGGCCAGTGTAGACAACGCGGTATTGTTTTGCGCAAAAAAGCCCCGATCACGAAAATGGCAATCGGGGCTTTCTTGCGCAAAACCGCGTCTAGATTGACACGGATGCTTTTCCGCAAAAAGTGCTTTTGCGGAGAAGTGTCTGTGCCAATGTAGACTCTCTTTTCCGCAAATGCTTTTAATGGAAAAACTTCTCCATTAAAAGCATTTGTGGAAAATTATGCCAGTCTAGACGTAGCCTCTAGGTGTCTGTCACTATAGGAGAGCTGTAAATTGAGTAATGCTCCTGAAGCACTTATATGTAACTTGTTTGATAGTTGTTATGATAGTAACTTTGCAGTGATAATTTACAATATCTTGGAAAGATAAACCACGTTACCTGGCATGTTACAGTTTTTGATTTAGTGGGGCTTTTTGCAATCCTTGCTTTCAACAATCCTCTTAAAATCTGGCTTGTATTTAGTTGAGGCCACTCTAAGTAATTCCCTCACATGTGTATCACAACAGATCAATGCTTCAATTTCACATGTTTCAATGTAGAAAAAACTGACTCTCAAAGGTATATTGACCTAAACATTGACAGTAGTCTGAGCTCAGCCTGTTTAATATTGGGGTATTTTTCAATCGGTACAGTTGTCCAGAACTCGTGTTCTTTCCTTTAAAAAATACTTCAATCTATCATTCTCTGACAGTTCAATCATCTCAATCTGAGAAGCGTCTTTATCTGTGACTAATGGGGCTTTCAAACAGCCTCCTCAGTGGAAAGGGTCGACAGGAATGTAATCTATGGCCTTTTCGATTGTAGATCATAGAATCTTTCCACGAAACCATCCTGAAGTTTTTTGACAATTGTTGCATACTGTGCTATGGTTTTTTTTAAGGCTTCAGCTGCTTTTTGACGTACATTTAACAATAAGGGAAAATGTATCTGTTCCCGCCTTTGAAGTTGTGCCTTGAACAGCTTGAGTTTGTTGACAAATGCAAATACACTTTGCACCAGGTCAGGCAGCATCTTTAATTTCCCTTGTAGGTCCAGGTTGAGTCTGTCTAGATGACGCAGCATGTCTACCAGAAATGCCAAATCTAAAATCCAATAGGATATTCTTTATGCTTCCCTTCCACTGTTAGCAAAGGCACACTAACAGACTAGAATGTATTAAATATAGGGCCTGATATGGAATGGTGGTATAGTGCCTTTGTTTCAGAAGAGGGTTCACTCTGGAACCTGCCGTATCTAATCACCGGCGGATTTTACGGATTCCAATAAACACAGACTCACTTTCAGATTTAACAGGAATATATTGTACAACACAACAGATGAAACACCACAGTCAATAACAATGAATCAATACTGAACAACTCCAGGCCCTCTTCCTCTGTACTCAGTTAGAGGTCCGAAGGAACAGGAACAGGTGCTCAGGACCTTCTACCCTATGGCTATGGACAGCTGTAGGGGAGGAACTCTGAGGAGTCCTTAGGTATGTAAACCTCAGCGATGTTAGAGCAAGTTAGTTGGCAAGGTAAACAAACAGTTCTGTCTTTGCTTAATCCTCACCTTCGCGATGGAAAACAAAGCTGCTCGGTAATCACAAAGCTGTTCCAGTACTGCAGAGGGCCTTCGCCACAGTAAGCAGGCCTCGCTTCACGATGTTGATGTCCAGCGACTTGGGACGCAGGTAGCTGAGGACTTGCAGTGTTGGGCAGTTGCCACAATGGTGGGTCCAAGCACCTTGATGGTGGCAGTGGAATGAGGTCTGTCTGTAACTTGAGATGGTCCTGGCCTTTGCCATGGCTCCCAGATACAGCAAGCGACTCTCCTCCGTGGTGTGATGAAGAACTGCCAACCCGATCCTCTCAGGAATCAGTGTATTTATGAGTTCAAAGGCAGGAAAACAGCTAGAGTCCCGTGTGTAGAAAAGTAGAATGATGTGTGCAAAGTCTACGTGCCTTGTGCAGACTTCCATACCATGTGCACAACCACAGTGCTGTGTGCAAAAGGTGTTTTGGCAGCAACGTCTCTGTTACTCATGACGGGTTCCATTTTAAATTCCCTTTCAAAACCCTGACTCCATTTTGATTTTACCAACTATGTCTTAACACCATGAACAGTTTCACAGCATCCAAAAGTTCAAAAAAACGATACAGCACTTTGCCTTTTGAGAGCCACCTTATAGTGCAGTGGCAGGTCTCCTGGAAGACGTTGGTCGAGATCAGCAATAAGATTCTTGAATTGTCTGTAGTTAAGAGCATGTGTGCAAATATAATTGATAATTTCTAGCATGAATTTCATTATGTGGTCTAAATTCAGGTCTTTAGACACCAGTTGCTCCTGATGAATGATGCAGCGAGAAACATCCAGAACTCAGGAAACCTGTCATTAGCTCTACATAGCCCCACAAGTCCATTCACAGATCCTATCATAGTCTGCACCCTGTGCATTGATATTGCTGCAAGTTTTGGTAGAGGCAGATTTTTTTTTGCAAACACTTCCATCAATGTTTCTTTCACATCAGTGCCATGGGTTCTGTCTTTTAATGGTACGATATCCAGGAGTTCTTTGTTGATTACACAATCCTCTGACACAGTCTGTATAAATATTGCCAATTGAGGTTTGTCCTGTACATCACAAGACTGGTCCAGTGCGATACTGAGGTACTCGTGTTTTGGAGGATCTGAATATAAATGTGATTCAAATACATCATTTATGTCAGATATTCTGTGCTCAGTGGCATGGCGTGAGAGTTGAAGGTCTGAAACCATTCTTTTCAGATTGTCTCCAGAAAATGACAAGATAGAAACAACATCTACAATGCATTTTTTTTAACACACTTGCCTTCATTATAAGGTTTTTTTAGCACAGGCAGTGTTCCAAGTGACTTGACACGAGGCAAGTGTAACTGTCAGAGTGCTTGGCAAATGTACGGAACACTTCAGTCTGTTTTTCTATTTGACTTTTCAAAATTTTTAGTTTGTGAATGCGTAGTTCAGTACCTTTTGGAAATTCCTGATTGATGTTAGCATGATGTGAATTGAAATGGCGCTGGAGATTTGAACACTTAGTCTGGCATATCAGACAGAGGGGGTTTGCCATTGCATTCAACGAAAAAACAAACTTTTCCACTCGGTTAAGAATGTTCTGTGTTCTTCATATTTGCGCTTATTTTTACATTTTCCTTCCATGTTGAAAGAGGGTTACCACATGTTGTAAACTAAAAAGAAAATGTCAGACACTGTCAAATGTCTCACCAGAAAAAGGTGACAAGGAAGATGGGCTTTTTTAAGTAACAAGATACGCGATTGGTTAATAATAATAAATTCCGTGGAATGGTTCTGTTGTAGAATACTGGGCAGAGAGTTTTTTAGTCTGCTGATTGGCTACTAATGACCAGTTAATTATTTGACTGACCAGCTCACATTCAGCACTAGGGTACAGATTTAAACCTATACAACAGGGAAATGAAAATTAGTAGAGCTGTCAATTAATGCACATTGAGGCCTGCAATTAACGGACAGAATTAATGTGTTAAAATTAATCGCAGATTCACAGAGGGCAGGAAACCAGCATGAACTGCTCCGGAGACTGCCTCTGGTAAGGCGCAGTAATGCAAACTGCCACCAGAGGGCACATGGAAAAACAAAGCAGCGAGAAAAAAAAAAACCCACTGAAGACGTGGTCCCAACTCCAGTGGAGAAGTAAACAAAAAGTAAAGACCCTGACACCCATTCCTCTCCCCTCACAGGTGACCATATTTTTAAAAATAAAACAGTCTGGGGGGCTTGCCCAACCTACCCCCCCCTTGCAGGTCCCACTCAAGCCACCCTCTTTTTGCCTCCTCGGGCTGGGTTCCTCCCCCCTCACATCTGATTCTGGGGCTGAATCTCCACTTCCGAACTCTGGACTGTCCTTGGTGGGGTCTGCCCCCGCCCCTAGCCCAGGGGCTGACTCCTTCCCCAAGCTTAGGGGCTGACCCCCACCCTGATCCCTGTGCCACCGGCAGAGTCTACTCCCCTCCAGCCCTGTGTCACCCGCAGCTGGGGTTGAGATAAAGGGAATCTTTTTTTTTTTTAATAGGACACATTGATTATATAAAATGTATTGAATTATTCCAGACATTGACACAGTTCTGCTGTGTTTTCATGATCTATAGTGATAAAATATCAAAGTTAATGGAGCAAAGCAGCAACAGTTCAAGTCTTTTGAACGGGAAGTTTGTTTAAAACACTTCCAGATGGTTTTTGTTTAAAAGGACTATTATATATAACTATTGCAAGGTTGAGTTCCAATACCATAGAAGTACTTCAAGTCTGCAGTACCACCTACGTGCTAAGCATGCTTTTGCCTCCAGATCTTGTACTACAGATAAATCACAATAGAAGATGGAGGAGGTTCCAGAAGACTAGAAAAAGGTAAATATAGTGCCTATCTATAAAAAAGGGAAATAATGACAAACTAGGAAACTGCATACCAGTCAGTTTAACATCTGATCCGGGAAAGATAATGGACCATAATGAAGGAATCCATTTTCAAATATCCAAAAGATAATGTGATAAGTAATAGCATGGATTTGTCAAGAACAAATCATGTCAAACCAACCTGATAGCGTTCTTTGAAAGGATATATCAAGCCTTGGGAAAAGGGGGAAGAGGTAGATGGGGTATACCTAGACTTCAGTAAAGCATTTGATAAATTCTCCCATGACCTTCTAGTTAATGAACTAGGAAAACACAAGCTAGACAGAGCTATTATAAGGTGGTTGCATAACTGGAAATGGTTATTCAACCAGAAAGTAGTTATCAATGGTTCACAGTTATGCTGGAAGGGCATAACAAGTGGGGTTCCATAGGGATCAGTTTTGGAAGTGGTTCTGTTAAAGATCAATATCGATTATTTAGATAATGACGTAGAGAGTATGCACATGATATGAACGTGGGAGGGGTTGATTCCATGGTCCACGAGCAGTATCTCCAAAGGTGGGTTTGGAATTTATGGACATGCTGATTGCAACACTGCTCTCCTGAAACTGGCATCGCCACAGGCCTGTTGGATGATGGCATAATGAGGTGGGAAGTTATGAAATGACCATGTTGAAGCTTTGCAGATGTTCTGAATTGATATAGATGAGAGGTGTGCTACTGATGAAGTCTGAACTCTCATGGAATGAGCAGTTAGAGTGGCCAGAATAGGAATATTTGCCTGCTCATAGCAAGCTCAGATGAAGGCGGTTATCCAGCTGTCCTTCAATCCTTTCTGCTGCTACAGAAGTGGTGCAGACTTGTAGAGGGGCTTAGTCCTTAACTTTGAAGGCCAGGGCCCATCAAAATGTGATGCTGACATTCCAAAAATGTCCTGGTTGTTATGGAACTGTTACACCATCTTTGTTAGGAAAGTCAGGTATGAGGTGCAGCTGTATCTTATCCTTGAAGAATAGCATAGAAGAAGGTTCTGACATTGGGGATTTGATCTCAGAGACCATTGTGAATGAAGTAATTGCCATCAAGAATGTGACTTTCCCAGAGAGGAATAGTAAGGAAAAAGAGGCCAATAGCATGTAAAGGGCCCTGTGACCTTCCACAAGACCAGATTTAAGTCCCATGAATTGGGTCATGAACCTGCCAGTAGTTCTTCTAAACCCTTATGGAAGCTCATCAGAGAGAACAGACTTGCCCTGTGCCAGAGGGTAGAAAGCTGAGCTGGCTGCCAAGTGAATCTTGAAAGATAACAGGGCCAGACCTTGATGCTTCAGATGGAGCACATAGTCCAAGATGGACTGCAAGTGGAATGTTTCTAATTAGCGAAGTAGGTAGCTCTTCTGTAGGGTTTTCTTTTACCTAGCAAGACTTGCTGGACTTTATCCAAGTAGATCTGCTCCTCAAGCTTCAGCCACACTACTAGGAATAGCGAGGCAAGGTTTGGGTGAAACAACTGATTGTGGTCTTCTGTCAGGATGCGATTGGGAGAGCTAGTGGAGTAGCCACTGAGAGGGTCAGAAGCGTGCTAACCCAGTTCTCTTGTTGCCATGCTGGAGCTATCATGATAACCTTCACCTTGTTTCTCTCCATTTTTTATGAATTTGTGAGCCAGCGGGATCCATGGGAAGGCATACAGCAATTTGTCTGCTCAAGAAAGTAATAAAGCATTGGACAGGGCCCTTGCTGCACCTTCATATAGAATGAAAGTGGTCGCATTTCCTGTTCTGAGTTTAGCAGATCTGCCTTGAAAGTCCTCCACTTCTAGAATATAACCTTGGTGACCACTCGGTGAAGAGATCACTTGTAACAAGAGGAAAAAGACCTGCCAATGCATTCTAGTCTCCTGGAAGATGTGCTGTTTTGAAAACCAAAGTTGCTGTCAGATACAGGGTAATGAAAGGCACCTCCTTCAACACAAAATGCGAGTTGGCCCACCAAGCCGTAGACGCATGAGAGGGGTAGCCAAGTTAGTCTGTAACAGGAAAAACTTAAACAACAAATAGTCTAGTAGCACCTTAAAGACTAACAAAATATGTAGCTGGTATCATGAGCTTTTGCAGGCACAATCCACTTCTTCAGATGACAGGAATGTTAGAAGTCCAGATCCAAGAATAAGTAAGGAAAGGGGGGAGGGAGAGAGGAAGGAAAAAAAAGGAGAGGAGGAGGGAAAAAAAGAGACAGTGATTGGATGATTCAAATAGTTACAAGAGGCTGATAAGAACAATTAGCACCTCCATTGGTTGGTTGGTTAAGTCATTACGATGTGGAAGGTGTCCAAGGCACAACCATACAAAATGGCTGCCCATTGTGAGCTGGCCACAGAAGATCTCACAAGTAGGAGCAGGTATAGGGGGCTCTGTCAGCAGGGTGGAACATCTTCCATATAAGGGCATAAAAACTTAAACAGAATAATTATTCTCCCCTGCTCACGCCTCCCACTGCGGCAAAAACCAGCCAATGAGCTGGATCTGTAAGCAGGTGATAAAACAGGCAGGCAACCCTTTTCTCACCAGGGAATTGAATCGTGTGAACGCCTGGCTTGATCACCCAGACGCCTTGCTCCCCCCGCTCCCGAGTGTTTGCTGAGCGTATTCGAGTGCCCAAGTCTGTCTCTGAGCCCCCCTTCCGGGGGTCGATGTTCCTTCATCGGGCCTTCTTTCAAGCCCTGCAGTCTGAGGATTTGCGGGCCAGAGCTCCCCTAGCCCTGCCTGAGCTCCAGGGAGCCTCCTCCTCCCCCAGCAGCCAGGTTCTCACTGCCCTTTCACAGCAGCAGCCCATCCTCTATTATAGCGCCCAGCTGGGCCCTAATGGACTAGTACAGCCTCAGCTGGGCTAAACTCCCCGGCCCTGGTTGAGGCAGGGTCTGCCCTTAAAAGGCCAGTGCAGGGCGAGGGCCCTGTCACAAGTGGTCACCAACCAGTAGATCAGGTTCTACTAGAAGATCTTAGAACAGGGATTCTTAACCAGTAAGGTGCACCTCCCCAGGGGAGGTGTGAGGTGCCTCCTAGAAAATTTATTGCAATTGCCTACTCACTGGATAAAATTCTAAAGTTTAGATTTCTTCATAATTAATATTATGAATTAAAATTATAAACATTAATTTCTTATTAACTTCTAGAGATCGGCACACTACAACAGCAGTGCGAATCAATCAGGCCTATGTGATGACACACTACAATAACAGTACGCGAGCATTGCCTCGTTAGCCAGGAGCTCTGGGCAGGCCTCTGTGTACCTCAGAGTCTGGGCCCTGACTGAGCTCCCTGGCAGAGTTCTTATAGTCTTAGCCACGCCCCTTAGCTTCCTGTCAGGGGCGGGGGCGGAGCTAGGCTGTGCACAAAATGGCTTCCGGGGTGTGTGTGAACATGAAGTTCACTTTCAGGGGAGGTGTGAAGGTAAAAAGGTTAAGAACCCCTGTCTTAGAGCCTCTGACTGCTGATCCTGATTAGTTTGGCCAAGAGGCTATGAAGTGCCAGCACTTCAGCTGTCCCTCTCCCAATTGCTGCTCATCTCCTGCCTTTTGCCTTGGAGCTACCCCTCCCCCTGGGAGCCTCCTGTTCGTTGGGTAGGGAGAGAGAGTAGGCCATGCTGTATCCTTTCTCCACAGAGCAGAGGGTAGGCAAAAGGACTTAGGATGGAGTTTGCTGGCTGCTTTGGGGAATGGTCCAAGGCCAGGAAAGGGGTTAGCCTGCCTTAGCCCCACTGTACCACCAGCTAGGAGCCACTAGCAGCACTCTGCTGGAGCCCATATCCTAAACTCCTACCCCAGTCATGAACTCCTGCTTGATCCCCAAACCCTTTTCCTAGTCCCAAGCATCCCTGTATCCAAACGCTGTCCCAGAGCCTGCACCTAGAATCCCCTTCTACATCCCAACTGCTTGCCCCAGACTCAGCACAGAGCCCCTCCCTCACTTCACATCCCTTAATCCAAGATCAGAGCCTTCACCTTGACCCTCTGCCCCAGCCTGATGAAAGTGAGTGAGTGATGGGCAAGAGAGGAAAGGTGGAGTGAGCAGGGGTATGGGGCCTTGGAGAAAGGGCAGGAAGGAGGCGCGGCAAGGGTATTTATATTTGAGGTAGATCTTGGATTGCACTTATGTTCAAGAATGGTCTATCTAATGCTCAAAATGATTGGAGACCACTGCCCTAGAGCAAGCTTGTCTTGCTAACCCTTAAAAGGACATGGATATAGCCTTCTACTCAAAGGTCGACACACACAAGTAGACATTCTTTAAAAACAAAATAATTATTTAGGAGAGATAAAATTTTAGTGAGCCTTATAGGATTTAATAGATACGACTGCATAAAATAGTTGATATACCATGGTTTCAGTTTACATAAAAGCTTTTAGTTTTAATGTTATAATCTTACAATCTAACCGTTTTAGTACAGTAGAGTATATGTATTTTCTCTATACTTATACAAATAACCATCATCACATTCATAGATTCAAATTAAACGTTTACGTAACTAACAAAATATTTAATCTCTCACACTAATATTTAACACTTAATATCTGATATTAACTATTCATATTTATATTAACATCCAGGCTGTCACAGAATGGATAGGAGAGATCTCACTAAACTCAAGCATCTATCTATTAACAGGCAAAACCTACATATTTCTTAATAATAGAAAAATTAGATGTACATTTCTTCTTTCTCCCATCTGATATTGTCAAAATGGGCCTTTAGTGCTGTCAGTTGGTAGCATTGCTGTTTTCAAGGCTAGTGCTGCTGTTTTCTTTAGGTCTTCTCAGATGCAGTTGTGGTTGCCACTCATGTTATTGCTGTTAGGCAGTTGCTTGTTGCTGTGGCAATGTTTGAATTTTGCTACAGCTACTGGGTGGAGTTGCTTATTCATCCAGGTATAAGATGAACATATTTCCCCATGCCAAATAGCAAACATCTAATAAAATTGCTCTGATTTAAATGAGTTGTCCGGCAATCAATCAGAACTATGTAGTACAAACATTCAAAATAACGTTATGTTGATTGAACACTCATTAAAGACACACTCCATTATTATCTGTCTATATATTTAAAAAATGTGTGCCTGTCTGTCCATGATTTCATTTGTTAAAGAACTCCTAAATGATAAGAGCTAGGATCACCAAATTTGGTCTGCAGCTTATTCTAACTTAAAGCAAGATCAGGGTTTGGTTGTGCTAGGAAAACAGGATGTGCCTGGACTTCAGAGGTGTAGCGAGGGTGTTAGGTTCCCAGGGACAAAGGCAAAATTTGTGCCCCCCCATCGAGCAGTGGGGCCCTGAACCTGGTGAATGGCTGAGCCCAACCCCCAGAGGAGTGGGGGAAGCTTGTACTGCGTCTTCCTCCCACCCCCTCCAGTTTGGGGCTGTGCCCTGCCAGGACCATCCCTGGGACTGGACAAGCGCAGCTCCCCCAGGAGATGCCAGCAGGATCAGAAACCCAGGCCTGTCTCCCCCCTCTCCACCCCCCAGAGGAGACACCAAGGGACTGGAATCTATGGCCCAACCCTGCCCCTGCCCATGAATAGAGACCAGGGCATATTTCAGGAAGTATTGAGCTGGTCAACTACACACACTTCTGATAGAGTAGTTATCAGCAAAGAAAAAATATTTATTGATTATATAACTAAATTGAACTAACACAAAGTAATGGCAACATCAGTAAATTATTCAGTTTACTTTAGTCAACAATATTTTATTATTGTTCCTTCCGAGGTGATGTAGTATGAGTCATGCAGTAACAGTGCGCATTGCAGCACAACTTGATCTGACTTGCAGATGCATGTTCAATCCTGTTACCATTCAGCTCTTATAAAATCACTGACAAACCTGTGGTGGAGTGGCCCCTGGGGATGGGGCCCCAGGATTTCAGTTGATGGCGGCAGTGCCGCTATGTCATTACCTACTCGTGGCCCCCCTCGTTCTCTGGTGCCAGGAACCCCCCCACATTCACACTTGCTGTTGCACTCGCACCAGCTTCTGGTGGTGGTTTGGGCTCCTGCCGGCAGAGAAATGTGGGCACACGCTGCTGGATTGTCTGCTGTAGGATTGTCTGCTGTAGGCATCGAGCTGCTCCTTTTCTCCCCCTGGGACTTAAGAGAGATTGTTCCCAGCAGTCAGAGATGGCATGTCCCAAGCCATAGGGCTGCTACCGTGGCCTGCCAGCAGCTCAGGTGACTGGCCTCCCTACTCCCCAGTGTTTCGCACATCCTCGCTCCCTGTGGCATCCTCCCTCCTCACATCCCCAGCCTCCCTCATGCCCCCCTCCTCCCCCACAGTTGGAGAAGCCCATGTTGGCAAAGCCGGTGATGATGTCATCCACGTTGCTGAGGTTGATCACCCTGCGCAGCAGGACTATGTTGATGGCCCACACCACCTGTAGAAAGGGACAAACGTACAGAGAATCACATGGGTGCCAGAGCCCTTGGGAGGTCCCCAAGCCCACCCCCTGCTTTCCCCCACACTCACCAGGAGCAATCACCTACATAGCCCATCCCCCGGCAGGGCTGTATGAGGGTGGGACTGAAAAACCACCTGAGGAAGGGGGCTTCCTCCCCTCCCCACCTCAGCCCCTCCCTTTCTCTACGGTTCCCCATTCCAGCAGTTCATCCTGCTCCTGGGATTATAGCCAGAGAGTGCCATATCTGCATGATGATGGCCCTGATAGTCGACTTCCCCACGCCAAACTGGTTACCAATGGATCAGTAGCTGTCCAGTGTGGCGAGATCCCACAAGTGATGGTGACCCATTTTTTCAGGGGGATGCCAGGTCTCATGTTTGTCCTGATGATTGAGGACAGGGATGAGCCAGGCACACAGCTTTAGAAAGTTCTCCTTCCGGATGTGGAAATTCTGGAACCAATGCTGGTTGTCCCACCACTCCATGACTAGTGGAACTGGCTTTTCAGAACTGGTGTCCAGCCACCAGAAGGGGCAGTGCACAGTGGGGTGCATCTGGAAGAGCTGTGTTGCTAGAGAGGTGGTAGGGGTCTCCTTGACCAGCTGGGGATTGCATTCCTGCAGGGCCAGGAGGGCAGCCACCAGAAACTGCAGCACGACAGATGAGGGCCATTGACTGCCCAGAGGCAGATACAGCTCTATGGCTGGATAGCTAAGGCTCATGGCAATCCTCAATTTAGTTGCTTTTCTCTGGGGATGGAGGACAGATTGTCCTTTTGCCAATCCAAGATGGCAATTGCAACCATATCAACCAGATACCTATTTAACCTGTTTCTCTCCAACATCCTGAGCCAGCTGCATGACCATTATGATTCCCTGGGCCGTTTCCCCATGGTCCCTTCTCAGCACTTTCTTTATTTTTAATGGAGGACCTTCCTCCAGGTACCTGAAAGCATTCATACCTCAGTGCAGGTGTACCAAAGTCAGTATAGGTATACCATACTCAGTGTAGGCGTACTAAATCTAAAAGCTTTGCAGGCAAAGGAGCAAGAGATAGTGCAAATAATCAGACAGTTGTCAAAAACAGAGGACAAAAAAAAGGAGCTTGATTTTCATTATCACCATGCTTCCCATCAGGATGTCATCAAGGGACATCAAGAAAATGCCTCAACCAGTTGGTGGATCAAAACAGATTAACAATATCATGGAAATTGTTTGATTTGCAGATAAAACAATTCTACCCCCACAAAAAAGAATGCTTCTTTGTGATCTCAAATATAGGAAAGTTCGTGACAAATGTTGCAAATTGATTTTGTGGAAACTTTACCAAAAACTCCAACTGGAAATCAATATTTGTGGTTATTATTGACACATTCTTTAAGGGCATGTCTATACTACGGAGTTATTTTGAAATGACAAGATGAGCATCCACACAGCAAGCCTGTTTTGAAATATTACAAAATAACTGCCTTGTTGTTTTAAAATAATAAACCCTGCATCTAATGAGGAATAATGCCTATTTCAAAATATCGTTAGTGTGGACACTTTGCTGCTGTTATTTTGAAATAATTGGCCTCTGGAGACCTCTCACATCTGCCGTAGTAGCCACTCTGGCCACCCCCCTGACAACTCTAATGCTCCCTTCTCCTGCAGTGTTTACAGCTGCAGGCAGAAGAGAGAGGACTTATAGCATCATATAGGGTACGTCTAGACTACAGGGTTTTGTCGACAGAAGTTTTGTCGACAAAGCGCGTCTAGACTACATCAAACAGATAGACAAAACTATTTGCTTTGTTGACAGAGAGAGTCCAGACTGCAGGATGCTCTGTCGACAGAAGAAAGTACCCAGAACTGCTTCTGCCAGGTCACAGGGGCAGCATGTACTTCCTTGTTCTGCTGGGTGCGCTTTGCAGAGACACATGCTAAAAGGGACCCCCCCACACTAGCCGTTGCTCTGCTGCTGCAGCTGCCTTGTTTACCTTGCTTATCTCCTAGGCTGTGTCTAGACTGCAAGCCTCTTTCGAAAGAGGCGCTTTCGAAAGATACTTTCGAAAGCGCCTCTTTCGAAAGCGATCGTCTAGACTACAATACGCGGATCGGAAAATCAATCCGCTTTTTGGAAAAAGAGCGTCCTGACTGCTGGACGCTCTTTCGAAATTCAAAGCCACCCGGAACTGCTTCTGCCAGGGCATGGGGGCAGCATTTCCTTCCGGGTGCTGCCTGCCTGCCCTTTGCAGAGACGCATGGTTAAAGGGACACTCCTGAACACCCGTTGCTCTGCTCCTGCAGCTGCCTTTGCTGTCCCTTGAGGAATTTTGCAAGGCATTGCAGTGCTGCTTTGGAGTGCTCAGCTTCCTGGGACACCCCAGCAGCTTTTTTCTTTTGAGGTTTTTCTGCTTGCAGACCCTTATTTTTGGCATGGAGCCAGAGCTGCCCCTGGGCAGGCGATGGCCCCACACCACCATACTGCAGCTGTTGCTGCATCTTCATGACACAGTCATGAGGCTCCTTCCCGAGCTGCTCCCAGACCAGAGGGACGAGGGGTTCCTCCGTCAGGCAGCCGCACTGCCCTTGCCTCCGAACTTTTTCGTGGACAGGCGTGTTTGGAGGTTTGACACCAGCTCTGAATGGTGGGACCGGCTCGTGATGGAGATCTGGGATGACCAAGACTGGCTACGGAACTTCCGCATGACAAAGACCACTTTCCAGGAGCTGTGTACCTGGCTCGCCCCTGCTCTGGAACGGCAAGACACCCACCTGCGGCCCGCCATCCCCCTGGAAAAGAGGGTCGCCATTGCCCTCTGGAAGCTGGCAACCCCCGCTACCGCTCCGTGGGACACCAATTTGGCGTGGGGAGATCTACTGTCGGGGCCGTCTTGATGGAGGTAAGTCATTGTCTGGGGACAGTCACAGTTTGGGGTGGGGGGAAGGGAGACTGTCAGGAAGGGTCAAGTGGAGTGGGAGTGGGAGGGAGCTCCTCCACTCACCCTGAATTGTGGGGGGCGGGAGGTTCTGAGGAGGGGATTCCTGGGCTGTTTGAGAGGGAAGGTGGGCGGTGGGTTCTCCTCCTAAGACATAAGGCACCCCTTCTAACACTTTGTTGTCTGTCTCGTTCTGCAGGTGGTGAGGGCCATCAATTCGGAGCTGCTCAACAGGCTCATCTGTCTACCGGATCTGGACAGCGTCATGGCCGGCTTTGCTGCCCTCGGCTTCCAGAATTGCGGAGGAGCGCTCGATGGGACACACATTGCCATCCATGCACCGCCCCATCGAGCAGCCCAATTCATCAATCGAAAGGGCTACTTTTCTATGGTCCTCCAGGCCCTGGTCGACCATCGTGGACAGTTTTCGGACATTTGTGTTGGGTGGTCAGGGCGGGCACACAATGCCCGCATCTTCAGAAACTCGTACCTGTACCGGAGGCTTCAGGCAGGAACATTTTTCCCCCATCGCCAGTTTGCGGTTGGGGATGTGCACATGCCGGTGTGCATAGTGGCTGATGCCGCCTATCCCCTGATGCTGTGGCTGATAAAGCCCTACACCGGCCAGCTGGATGCGAGCAAGGAGCAGTTTAATGCTCGCCTTAACCGGCTCGCAACCAGGTCGAATGTGCGTTTGGCCGTTTAAAGGGCAGATTCCGGTGCTTGCTCACACGCCTCGACATGGGGGAGACCAACATCCCCGAGGTGGTGGCCGCGTGTTGCGTCCTCCATAACCTCATGGAGAGGAAAGGGGATGCCTTCCTACCAGGGTGGGGGAGAGCTGCTGATGGCCAGGAGAGGCTCTTTGCCCAGCCCCGGACAGCTGCCATCCGCCAGGCTCACCGGTCTGCAGTTGGCATCCGGGAGGCCCTCCGGGAGCAATTCTCCAGTGGAGGCCACTGAGACTGAGTGCACTGAGGGGCTTCTGCCTGGGGACTGGGCCCTGGCCCAATAGAAGCTTCCCTCCACAACCCATCTCCTGACCCAGTTTGGACACATCACTTACACCAGGGTGTGTTTCAAAATAAAATGTTCTCTTTACTTGTTAGGTAATATGTACAAAATTATAAATGTTGCAAACATAGATAAAAATGTTTTTCATTTTTGTTGATGCCAGACTATATACAATAAAGAAACAGTTCGTTTAACCCTTTGTTTGTGCTTTATAACTGGGGTGATGGGGGTGATTGAAACCTGGAGGGGGGAAGGGGACTGGAAACCTGGAGGGGGGAAGGGGATCAGGTTGAACGGGGCTTGGCAGATTTCCCTTTCCTGCCTGGGCCTCGTGTTTGGGGTGCTCCCCGGCTACGGGATCGGGTGATGCACCTGTCGGTTGGCTGGCTGCTGGGGGGCTCTTGGGACGTGGAAGCCTGGGGGAGAGCAGGGCCAGGGGGAGAGAGGGGCTGGGGAACTGTGGGGGCTGGGGGAGAGGGAGGTCCAAGGGGGGAAAGGGATGCTGTTGTGGAAGGGGGGTTTGGTGGGGTGGGGTCATGGGGTGCTGGAGGAGCAGGACCAGCTACAGCAGCAGGCAAGCCGCTGACCTCCCTCAGGGTGCTGTACAGGAGCGTGCGCTGCAGGACCAGCTCGTTCATGAGCCGATCACGCCAGCGCTCCTCTGCCTCCGCCCTCTGTCGCAGGATGGAGTTCTGCTCCTGCACAGCCTCGACGTGCTGTCTGAGGATGTCCGCGTAGACACGCCTGTGTCTGCGGCTCCCATGTCCCCGAGATGGAGATGGAGGTGGGGCTGGGGTGCTGCGGCCCTCTTCCACGGCTGGTCCGGCTGTGGAGGAAAAGAAGAAGACACAATCAGTCCTATAAACTGGACTCTGTAGCACTTACAATACTAACAGGATGGTTTATTAGGGGATGAGCTTTCCTGGGCCAGACCCACTTCCTCAGATCAGAGTAACACGGCTACATTTCTATCACAATCAGTCATGTGTGCAACAGCTGTCCAAAAGGGCATGCCCTCTCCCTTGAGACAGGGGAAGCACACATTCTGAAGGTCACACTGTGTGTGTGTGTGTGTGTGTGTGTGTGTGTGTGTGTGTGAGAGGCCTGAGCATGACAGGTTTCCCTTGTGCATCACCCACTGTGCACCCACCTACCTCCAACGCCCCCCCCCCCCCCCCCCGGGTGTGACACAACCTCACTGTACTCACCTGCTGCTTCCTCTCCTGCGCCAGATGACGCCTGGGAGGCCTCAGAGGTCTGGGTGACTGGCTCCATGGTGAGGGTCGCCGTCTCCTCGCTGTCGTCCTCCTCCTCTGGGCCCATGTCCCCGTCTCCAGACTGCTGTAGCTCCCGCTCTGGAGCATCCACCACGGGGTCTGCCAGTCCGGACTGCACGAACCTCCGTGGTGTGCGTGCTTCTGCACTGCCACCCAGGATCTGGTCCAGCTCTGGGTAGTAGGGGCAGTAGTGGGGGGCTGCCCCAGACCGGGAGCTCTCCTCCCTGGCTTTGGCGTAGCCCTGCCGCAGCTCCTTTACCTTGGAGCGCACCTGGTCCTGGGTGCGGGGGTAGTGGCCCTTCTGGGCCAGGGCTTCAGCCATGTGGCCATAAATGTCGGCGTTTCGCCGCCGGCTTTTGAGGGCCTGTAAGGCCTCCTCCTCTCCCCACAGCTCCAGCAGGCTCTTGATCTCAGCGCCGGACCAGGATGGTGCCCGGCGCTTGGAGCCCTTGGCTGGGTCCCCAGAAGGCTCTGTGGAAGGGCCAGGACGGTCTTGGGGCTGGGACATGCTGCAGCAAGGTCGCCGTGTGCTCTGGCTCCTTGTCTGCAACAAGTGTCTGTGAGGGTGCCTGTCCCTTTAAGGAATGGCTGCAGCCAGGAACCACAGACGTGCAACCCATGGCCCAGATTGTCCACCAGGGCTTCTTCCTGGAGGCCAATTCTTTCGAAAGAAAGGGCTCCCCCCGTCCAGACTCACGTTCTTTCGACGGATCTCCCTCGAAAAAGGCGTTCTTCCTCGTGAAATGAGGTTTACCGCCGTCGAAAGAAAAGCCGCTTGAGTCTGGACGCAGGGGAAGTTCTTTCGAAAAAAGGGTACTTTTTTCGAAAGAACCCCTGAGTCTGGACACGGCCCCAGAGTTATACATTGAACCTTCAGGAGAATACAGTCTCTCTTGTTCTTTTAGTCTCTTAAGCTGGAGGTCAAGTCTAGCATTTTCCTCCCTGGCTAGGGCCATCTTCTTTGCAT
Source organism: Pelodiscus sinensis (assembly GCF_049634645.1). Lineage (NCBI taxonomy): Eukaryota > Metazoa > Chordata > Testudines > Trionychidae > Pelodiscus > Pelodiscus sinensis. The sequence goes on from NC_134712.1 coordinate 168,359,282, forward strand.
GCTCTACCTCTTCCCTCCGCTGTCTCTCAGCATATTCTGCCTTTTTCTCCTCAAGTTCCCGATCCATCTCCTTCTGTCTCTTAGCAATTTCTTCATCTGCCTTCTGCCTTCTTTCAGCAGCTTCCTTGGCTCGCTTCTGATCCCTAGTAGTCAGATTATGACATTAAAATTGATAGGTTCCATGAGGTATTTTGTCCAGAGAATCATCAAGTTATGCATATTTGTGTCCATAGACAATGTCATAAGTATGTGTGTGTGTGGGGGGGGGGGAGTGGACCATCACACTGTGCACTTTCCCCTCACTCCCTGATGAACAGCCAGCAATGTTTCTGTGTGAAGGGGGAAGAAGGGGGAATTTCAGCTCCCCTGCCCTTCCTTAAAGTGTGACTTGGGGATGGGAGGCTAGGAGCTCAGGGATTCCCAGATGGGGGGGGGGGGGGGGGAAGCACACCCCCAGCCAATCCCTTTCATCTTCCTGGTGATATTATCTCTGTATATATGGTTTCTGAGAAGCAATCCTATTCCAGGCATATCCCATTTTACTGGCACAACCAAAACCCGACCTTGTTTTAAGTTATAAGAAGCTGTATTCCGAATTTGGTGGTTCTAGCTCTTACCACTTCAAGAGAAGCTCTTGAACAAACAGATAGACAGACAGACACACTCACAGACAAACTCTTATTATCTTTGTCAAGTGCATTTGTTAACAACAAAACTAGCCAGGCTTATGTGTAAAAAGTAACTTTTTAAACTTTATTCATAGTATCCCTGAGGTGTCCAAACCATGTTTAGAATTTCAAATCTACTGCTTATTTTTGTAAAGAAAAATTAACATATTTACATGCTCTGGTGTAAGTTTTGTGCGCAGCCAATTAATATTTATTCTGCAAGCATAGCCATTCCTAGAATGCACAGGTAACTGTTTGCCCTTCTTCCAAGCCTTGGAAAATGCTGTGCATTGACGGTCTTCCACTCCAGTGGACTGCATTCCAATGAAGGGCAAAGCTTCCTGAAGTAATTTTCCAGTTCATTTTCTACTGCATTTGCTGCCTCCTACTTTTGTGTAACTGTAAACAGGTCACTCACCGACCGCAGGGAGAGGGGGGTCCGGGCCCGCCCCCTCTCACGGACCCCAGCCCAAGGTCCTAAGGACACGGATGCTTCCGCTGTCCGGTCCGGCTGGCGGGGCAATCCGCCGTAACTCGCCAGCCCACTGGCTTCCTTTGCCTGCCCTGGGCTACTTCCTCGCTCCGCGGTCAGATCCCCTTGCCTCCAGGCTCACCTCTTTGCCTTGGGTTCCATCCGCTGTTGGGCCTCGGCGAGAGGCCACTTCCGCATCCCTCCTCCCTCTGCGGCATCTCCGGGGGTTTAAATCCCCGCGCAGACTCCCGGACTGTGGGATCCTGCCCCTTCCAGCGTGGCCCTGCTTCCTGTCCGGCGTTGCTCCTCCCCGCGTCAGCGCCCAGCCGGCCGGCGGTGCGTGGGCATTCGGATGGGGCAGCTGCCCGGGAACAGCTGCCGCATAGCCAGTAGGCCGGCCCCTGCGTCACTCGTCACACGGTGTGCCCGACACCGCTACCCCTCCCTCTCGCACGGGGGCTGCCAGATAAGCGGCCGCCGGCAGGACTGGAGTGCGGGGCGCCTCTGCCCCGTCACACAAACCTTTACCTAAAAGCATCACTATAGCACTTCTTTTGTTTTTGTCGCTGACTCTATCAGCTCGTCTGGTTCATCACTTCTCAGTTCAGCCCTACTGCATGGAGGTTCTTCTATTTCTAACCTTGATGCAAGTTCCAGAAGCTTTGACTTAGCAGCAATTTGGACAGCAGCTGAAAGAAACCAGATGTGTTTATGGCGTCATTCTAACAAGGGGGCAATAATTGCAGGTTTGACAGTTATGGCTAAATCTCTGAATTTCATGCAGTGTTCCAGAGAGCGATGAACAGCAGCTTTGAAAGAAGTGACTTTTCCATTATCAACAGGAGTGTTACCAGCAAAGGCGCACTAGTAAACCTATTTAGACTGGGGCCTGCTAACTAGATGGTAAATGCCTTTGTCCCAGAAGAAGATCCGGCCTGGAACCCACTGTATCTATCACCAGCGGATCTCTCAGATATTAATAAACACAGACTCTGATTTGTAAGTTTGAAAAATCACTAAACTGTATTATATACAACAGGTAATAAAACACAGAACACAACACTTAAAAGAATAACCAACCCCTCACCCTCTGAAGGTAAAAGAAAAGACAGAGATAATAATGAGTGGTGGAAATACTCAGTCTGTCAGAGGCAGCTGAAGTTCAGGACCTACAACCCCTTCAGCTGCAATAGCGGTCAGGGGAGGAGCACTGAAGCGTCCTCAGTGGAGATGAGGCGTCCGATGGTGTTGGCCTCTGCTTGCACAGCTGAGTGGTGGCATGAGTGGTTTAACTGAAGATCAGGAGGGCTTTCGCCACAGCTCATGATGATGGCTCTGTGTGATCTCAGGCGATCCCAGTGGTGTTGGTCAGGAACACAGACAGGTAGCTAAGGCTCACTAACTGGGCTTTCACCACAGCGTGGGCCAGAGCACCCTGAGGACGGCAGGCAGGCGTGGAACCAGACAGGATAGGTTGGACGGGGCCTTCGCCACAGTCCCCTCTGCGTCTCGACTCCTCCTTCTCCAGATGGTAGGGGAAAACTGCCGACCAGAGCTCCTCAAGCTTTGATGCTTTATAGAAATCAAGGCAGAACTTCTCTTGGTCTCGTGTGCAAAGCAGGGCGTGGTGCATTGTGCAGAGGTGTGGTGCTGGGTGCAGAGACAGGTGCCGTGTGCAAAATGGTGTTTTGGCGGCAAAAGTCTTTACAGTCTGCTGGATTCCATTTTGAAAGTCCCAGTATGCTCCTGAACTCCATTTTGAATGTCCGTCTGTGCAGTACATTTCTACCACTGTTAAATCCCTATTAACAGGAGCTTAGCTTCTGAGGTCAGTTTGGAAAAGACTGTTGTCAATTGAACAAATATTTGAAATTGACACTAACTGTTCAATAGACATGGCAGCTGTAGTACACTTTATGGTGCAAAGTGCTGGTAAGAGATCCTATTAATTGCCAGTGCTCATCTTTCAGCTGAAGTGTTCTGGAATCAGGTTGTTCTGTTAAAGTGCTATCTGAAAAACACAGCTGCTATTACAGCCCACCTTTTCTCACTGAATCTTTTAAATATGTCACATTCTAAGCTTCAGTGAGTTTACATGACTGGATCAGATGGTGTAACTGAATCTGAAGCTCTGTTTTCTTTCACGTGCTTTTGCAGCCATAGTGCCGAGGTGGACGTATACAGCAAGTCTACTTGCAGCTGCAACAGCACAATCCGTAAAACTGGAAGAAACCCCATAATTTTTGGCTAGCTGCAAAGAATGGTCAAAACAAATGACAGATTCCCATGCAATGTGCCTCGGTGTATTGGTTGAGCACAACATTGCTTGTAGTATTGTGTATGCACTCCAAAACATGGCCTGCCAGTCCCCATCTTTCCACTGTAGTTCTAAAATTTTCAGCAAGTTTTTCTTCGATATGATGTTCTACCATACTTTTCATTTGTAGAACCGAGGATCGAAGCTCCTATTATCCAATGTAATGGCAAGTGACAGTTGTGTAGCTTTCTGTAGTTAATGCAGTCCCACAGTCAGTGAGGAATGCTACTTTTAACGGCGTTTTCCACATTTTCATGGGCAGACTTCACACAGTCTTCATAGCCCTTCTCTAATTGCAAGGTTATAGGCTGTCTCACGGGCATATGTTATTCAGGTTCTGCAAAACTCATTAGTGCACGAAAATCAATATTCTCAGAGACACAGTCAACATATCTGTTGTGATCATGGTGCACAACAACTCTTAGTTCTTCCCTATGTTGTGCCTTGCATTTTCTTGAACTGGCAGGAACAAATGCTGTCAGAGTTGTCTGATTTTTGCCACCTTTTTTGCATGAAATAAATGGATGTTTCAGCTTCAAATGGTTGAGCATTGATCTGGTGCTCTATGCATACCTCAGCTCTACATTACAGTTTACATTTAACAGCGTCTTCTTTTATTTTTGTGAAATGATTCCAGACAGTACTTTTTTTCTATCATTACATCTTCACTATGGTACAGTAGTTACCAAAAATTACAAAAACTTAAATGATGTTTGAACTTTGAAGAATGTTCCCAAAGTGTTGCAGGCTGGGGGGCACAGACAGCACTGACAAAATGCTGTATTATGCCAAAAAAAATAAGGACATGTGGTAGGACCTTGAAGAATGCTATCAAAGTGCTGGCAGCAGCAACCACAGTGCGAGTCAGCAGCCAACAGCAGGGTGACCAGGGATGCCAGGATAGTGGTGGATAGCAAGCGAACCCCAGGGTACAGCAGCAGCTGGGACACTGGGCAAGCCAGGAGACTGAGGGCATGTCTAGACTGCAAGCTTCTTTTGAAAGAAGCTTTTTCGGAAAAGATCTTCCAAAAAAAACTTCTTTCAAAATTGAGTGTCCACACAGCATAAGCGCATCGAAAAAGTGATCTGCTTTTTCGAAAGAAAGTGTCTGCACTCACTGGACGTTCTCTCACATAAAAGCCCACCCAGAACCACTTCAGCCAGGGCATTAGGTCAGCAGTTGCGTCTGGGTGCTGTTGCCTAAGGTTAGCCGAGATGCGTGCTTAAAGGGACCCCCCCGGACAGCCGTTTCTCAGGTTCTGCTGCAGGCCTGCCTACCTTTCTGAGGGACAGCAAAGCTTTAGCAGCACGTGCTCTGGTTGCCCAGTTTTATTGGACACCACAGCATTTAAAAAATTTTTTTTTTTTTTGCTATGGAGCCGGAGCTGCCCCTGGGCATGTGATGTCACAACACAGACATACTGCAGGTTCTGCAGCATTTTCAGCAGACCGTCTTGCCCCAGCTCAACTCAGACCTCATCTGTGAGTCTCTCTGCCTGGATGCAGGAGCAACACCCTTGCCCCTGTGCCCCATGGTCAAGAGATGATTTTGGAGGCTGGGCACCAGTTCCGACTGGTGGGACCGGCTGGTGATGGAGCGGTGGGATGACCAGCAGTGGCCTCAATAACTTCCACATGCGGAAGGCCACCTTCTTGCAGCTGTGTGCCTGGCTTGCCACTGCCCTCCACGATGGATCCGCCCCTCAGCGACAGCTAGACCGGCTGTGGAGGAAAAGAGGGACAGGCGGTCAGTCATCCATGCAGACATTGTTCCTGAGGCTGTGCCCTCCTCTGTGAGCAGTGAGCAACTCCTTGGAGCAGGGGATGGTGGTGTCCCAAGAGAAAGGCCATGTGTGGTCTGCACAGCAAGCCCTGCCTCACAGGGCCCTGAGGTGTCTGGGCAGGGCTGGCTTTAGGAAGTGAGGGGCCCACTTTGAACAGTTTCGACGGGGCCCTGGCAGCCAGGATTTTTTGTTGAGCAAAAAGAAAAAGCACCGCTGTGGGGGTTCTCCTGTCCCCCTCCCCTCTGTCTGTCACGGACCACCCTCGAGGTGCGCTTCCTGCTCTGTCCCAACTGCAGGTTTGCTGCGTTCCGGGTTTGCAGGGTGGGGGGTATGGGCCCACCCTCACTCCCAGACCCCAGCCCAGGGCCCTAAGGACAGAGTCTCACAGACCTGTCCCACCGGAGGGGTCGTGTCTGTAACCACCGGTGCGCCGGCTCCATGCCCTGCCCTGGGCTTCTTCCACCCTACCTATCACACCTTGCTTACTCCCCTCCCTAACTCCCTTGCTCTCCCTCCCCCTTTACCTACCATCCTCTAGGAACTTTATACCTCCCCCCCATCTTTCCTGGGCGTCTGACGTCACTCCCCACTCCCCCTCTTCGACGTCCTTCATCACTTCCGGCCGCCATGTTGCCCGGGGCCGGAGAGACGCGTTGCTTAGCAACGCTTGCTTCCACGCGAGCCGGTGTGCGCAGGGCGGCGCTACACGGCTCGCAAACCGTCCTCGGCTGTCAGGCCCTTCCCACCAAGGACAGCGCGATCGCTGGGTCAGTGCGGGGTGGGCCTGTTTCAAGGGAATGGGGGGGGGCGGCCCACCCCCACCCCGTCACACACCTTCCCCCTCACGTTCCTTTCGTGTCTCATTTGGTTCCCTTGGTCCTCCACCATGTTCCTTGAGAAGAAGTCCGCATTCCCGTTGGCTTTTCCTGCTTGGTGACTTACTTGGAACCGGTATGGCTGCAAATCTAGGTACCACCGCATGATCCTGGCGTTGGAGTCTTTCATGGCTAGTAGCCATCGCAACGGCGCATGGTCAGTTACCACCGTGAACGTGTTGCCTAGGAGGTAATATCGTAAAAGATTAACAGCCCACTTTACGGCTAAGGCTTCTTTTTCTATGGTTGAATAATTCTGTTCTCTAGGCAGCAACTTACGACTTACGTAAACGATGGGATGTTCCTCCCCTCTCTCCCCTTGCGAGAGCACTGCCCCGAGGCCTACCTCCGACGCATCTGTTTGTAGGATAAACGGTTTTGAGAAGTCTGGCTGGGCTAACACCGGTGCTTGGGTTAGATGTCGCTTCAGACCTCTAAAGGCCTCTTCGCACTTGGGTTCCCACCTTACCTTTTTTGGTGCCGCATCTCGTGTTAGATCTGTCAGTGGGGCGGCTAATGTCGCAAAATCTGGCATGAACCGGCGATAGTAGCTGGCTAGCCCTAAGAACTGTCGTACTTGCCGCTTCGTGCTTGGGGCAGGATAATCTCGCAGGGCTTCAATCTTACTTGTTTGAGGCCGGATACGTTCTTTGCCGACGGTATATCCCAGATAGGAAACTTCCTGTTGGCCAAAATGACATTTACCGGGGTTTGCTGTCAGCCCGGCCTCCCGCAACGATGATAGTACTGCTTCTACTCGTCTTAGGTGTTCGTGCCAGGTCTGACTGTAGATAATTATGTCATCTATGTAGGCGGCGGCATAAGCTTCATGGGGACGTAATACCCGATCCATTAGGCGCTGGAAGGTGGCGGCCGCCCCTTGTAGTCCGAAAGGCATCCTTATGAAATGGTATAGGCCAAAGGGGGTTGAGAAGGCGGTTTTCTCCTTTGACTCGCGGGTCAAAGGTATCTGCCAATATCCTTTGGCTAAGTCAAGGGTGGACAGATATTTAGCGGTGCCCAGCCGTTCCAATAATACATCCACCCGGGGCATAGGGTAGGCATCAAACTGGGAAACCGCGTTGACTTTCTGGAAGTCAATACAAAAACGGACAGACCCATCAGGCTTAGGAACCAGTACAATAGGGCTTCTCCAGGCGCTGTGCGATTCCTCCACCACCCCCCACTGTATCATCTTATCAACCTCGTCTCGGACGGTCGGCCACAGCTTTTGCGGCAGGGGACGAATCGGGTCACGAATGGTACACCCGGGCTCGGTCTGGATGTGATGCCATGACAGCTCCGTGTACCCTGGTGAATCGGTTAGCACCTGGGGGAACCGGTCTAACAAGTTTAGGATTTCTCCTTTCTGCCCTTCTGTTAGCTCCCCTCCCACCTGGAATCTGCGTTCTGCCTCTTCCCCTACCCCGATTAAACTCTCTTGGGCCCGCCAGGCTTTTAGGAGGTTTACATGATAGATATTTGTGGCTTTCCTACGCCCAGGCATTTTTATTTCATAATTTACGTCTCCTATCCTTCGAATAATTTCAAAGGGGCCCTGCCACCAGGCCAGTAATTTGGAGGATTGCTCGGGCAACAAAAGGAGGACCCTGTCGCCTGGCTGAAAGACCCTCAGCCTGGCCCTTCGGTTATAATATTGGGCCTGGCGCTCTTGGGCCTCAAGGAGGTTCTGTTTGGCAAACTCCCCTACCCTCTGTAGTCTTTGCCGCAGTTTGATAATATAGGGTACTGTCTCCATGGCCTGTGTCCCCTGTTCCTCCCATGTCTCCCGAATTACATCTAAAATTCCTCGGGGCTGTCGGCCATATAGTAATTCAAAGGGGGAAAAGCTTGTAGAGGCTTGCGGTATCTCACGTATCGCAAACATTAAGGCCGGCAGAGCCCTGTCCCATCCGCCAGGTTCTTCATGAGCGAATTTCCTCAGCATACCTTTAAGGGTGCGGTTGAACCTCTCAACCAAACCGTCCGTCTGCGGGTGATAGACCGAGGTCCTTAGGGTCCTGACCTGGAATAGCCGGCATAACTCCTTCATAAGGTTGGACGTAAAGTTTGTCCCTTGGTTGGTGAGAATCTCCTTCGGCACTCCCACCCTTGCGAAGACCTTGACCAATTCTTCCGCGATTGTCGAGGCGGTGATATTCCGCAGTGGTACCGCTTCCGGGTAGCGCGTGGCGTAATCTACTATCACTAAAATATACTGGCAACGACTTTTTGTGGGTTCCAATGGCCCCATCAAATCCATGGCTATTCTTTGGAAGGGGACTTCTATTATAGGGAGGGGCACCAGGGGTGCGCGCGGTACTTGCCCAGCCCCGGCCTTCTGACACTCGGGGCACAACTCGCAGAAATCACGGGTAGCGCGGTAGATACCCGGCCAGTAAAATCTTGGTAGGAGGCGGTTTACTGTCTTTTCGTAACCTAAGTGCCCCGCCCAGGGATTGCTATGGGCCAGGCGCAATAGATATCGATAATATTTAGCGGGCACCACCAGCTGGGTGACCGTCTCTCCCTCCTCTTTACTCTTGGTGACCCTATATAGCCGGTCCCCCTGTATCTCAAACCTAGGGAAGGTTCTCGTTACCCTCTGCTTGTCCCATTCCTCCATATTCCTAGCGGCCTGTTCCCATGCCTGTTGTAAGCGGGGGTCCTCCCTTTGTTCTCTCATAAAATCCCCCGAGGCCCCGAGCTCCTCTTCGCCCTCTGGTGCCATTCCCGTATCGGCAGCCAACACTACTTCCTCCTCTCCCGGTCCCGGCCATTCCCGTAGGGCTTGCGCGAAGCCCTTCCAGTCTCGCCCTAATAAGACTGGATATATCAACCCGGGCACGAGAGCCACGTAGGCCCACCCCTCCTGTATTCCGTCCTTCAGGTGCACCCACGTAGTAGGATAAGCCTCTATCCGCCCGTGAACACATTGCACATGCACTGGGGGACCCCTGGGGCCTTCCGCCTTCACCAGCTCCGCCCGGACGAGGGTTTGCCCACACCCTGAATCTACCAAGGCCGTGACCCGCTGCCCATTTACTTCAACTGTCCTTAAAATCCTCCCCCGTCGTTCCCCCTCCGCCGGAGCCGCCGTTATGGTTACCTGACCATAGGAGCAGTCCATAAATGGACAGTCACGTTTGAAGTGCCCCTCCTGTCCACACTGGTAACATCCACCCGTTGTTCCTCGGGTCGGAGTGGGATTATCCGGGCGTGCCTCTCGCGGAATGGGCCGAGGTATAGGTTCAGGGGCTACTGGTCGATTCCACACTGGTGCCAGGCGTCTCCCGACGTTCCTTGTCGGGCTGGGGGGTGGTCCCCCTCCCCCTCTTTCCCCTACCCGCGGTGGGACTTGGCCGCTACCTCGCCCGCCCCCCACGTGAGGATCTTTTCGCCCTCCCGTAACCCCGTCTCCCCCTTCCGCGGCCATATAGTCCTCCATTAAAGTAACAGCTTCCCCTAGCAGCATGGGATGGTGTCGACGTACCCACTGCTGACTCTCTCCTGGTAAAATGTTAATAAATTGTTCTAGTACCACTTTCTCAGCTACCTGCGGCCCCGTCTGTTGGTCAGGCTCCAGCCAGCGCCATCCTGCTTCCCGTAGCTTTTGGGCTACTGCCCTGGGCCTGGCCCCTGGGGGGTACTTTTCTTGCCTAAACCGCTGCCGATAAGACTCGGGAGTCACCCCGAGTTGATCGAGTATTGCTTCCTTCACCTTAAAATAATGTAGGGCTTCCCTGGGATCTAAGCTCCGATAGGCCAATTGTGCGGGGCCCGTCAGGTACGGAGCTAAAATTGTAGCCCAATGTTGCTCTGGCCACCTAGCGGCGGTGGCCACCCTTTCGAAGGTGACCAGAAACGCCTCTGGGTCGTCTAGGGGCCCCATCTTCGCTAACCTTACGGGTAGCTGGGCGAGGGCTCCTCCCTCCATCGCATCACCCCCTTGTCCTACAGGTTGCCCCCGGCCCATCCCCCCCCACTGTCTTACCCAGTGTTCCTGATGGGTTTTGTACTGCTCAGCCACCTCTTGGAGGAGTTGTCTCTGTTGGTCCTGATGCTGAGCTGCGAGCTGCTGTATGAGGGCAGTTTGTTGTTGGTGCTGTTGTCTCTGATTCTCCGTCAACCATTTGAGCATCTCCGCCGTTTCCATGTTTTGGGATACCCTACGGACTGTTAGTGCTTCGTCACCCCCTTCCTCGTGCTCCTCCTTGACCAGTCTCTTTCTTTTCTTATGTTCCAGGGTGGGGTGTTCCCCAACCCTCTATCTTATTTCCCCCTACTTATTCCCACCGAACCCCCGCCTCCTCAGTGCCACCTTTTTTTTTTTTATGCCCCCCCTACCCTCTGGGGTTCAGTCTACCCACATTCTCCACCACGTGTGGGGGTTCTCCTGTCCCCCTCCCCTCTGTCTGTCACGGACCACCCTTGAGGTGCGCTTCCTGCTCTGTCCCAACTGCAGGTTTGCTGCGTTCCGGGTTTGCAGGGTGGGGGGTCTGGGCCCACCCTCACTCCCAGACCCCAGCCCAGGGCCCTAAGGACAGAGTCTTACAGACCTGTCCCACCGGAGGGGTCGTGTCCGTAACCACCGGTGCGCCGGCTCCATGCCCTGCCCTGGGCTTCTTCCACCCTACCTATCACGCCTTGCTTACTCCCCTCCCTAACTCCTTTGCTCTCCCTCCCCCTTTACCTACCATCCTCTAGGAACTTTATACCTCCCCCCCATCTTTCCTGGGCGTCTGACGTCACTCCCCACTCCCCCTCTTCGACGTCCCTCATCACTTCCGGCCGCCATGTTGCCCGGGGCCGGAGAGACGCGTTGCTTAGCAACGCTTGCTTCCATGCGAGCCGGTGTGCGCAGGGCGGCGCTACACGGCTCGCAAACCGTCCTCGGCTGTCTGGCCCTTCCCACCAAGGACAGCGCGATCGCCGGGTCAGTGCGGGGTGGGCCTGTTTCAAGGGAATGGGGGGGGCCCACCCCGTCACAACCGCACACACAAAGTCACAGCCCCTTTAAATCCCTAGCTACAGGGCAGAGTTTATGTCCCGCCTTCCTGCCCCCCACCCAGCTCCACCCTGGGTACCCGCATCCATAGATGAGGATGTGGATATTTACAGCTCTTTTTTACTGACATGGATGTGGATGCAGATACAAATTTTGTATCTAGAACTATGCAGATTTGCAGGTATCAGCTTTATATCTCTGGGTATCTGCATCTCATTTTTGTGGATACAAGTGCAGATTTTGTATCTGCACAGAACTCTGTGTGCGCACTAGGATGCTTCCAAGGGAAAACCCTGAGGCTCAGAACCAGGCCAGCAGCCAGAACCAATGCCAGTGGCAAAGCCCAAGGCATTGGGCTAGAAGCCAGGATACTGCACAGACCAGAACACTGCTGGAGGAAGAGTCTAAGGTGCAAGATCAGCAGCCGAGACCCTACGCATGTGCTGGGATGCCTGCTGGCAACAGACTTCAGGCATGGCGCTGGCAGCTGAGATCCCTGTACGCGCTAGGATGCCAGCCTGTGGCAGAGCATTAGGCGTGGGGCGAGCAGCTGGGACCCCACGCCCGTGGGCACCTTAGGTGTTAGGGCTGGCAGCCAGGGCCCTCTCCAGCACTCTTCCCTCCCTCTTGGTCCCTTAGTAAATATTTAACCATTTAACTGATAGTATTTTGATCAATTACACAGTTACTGTTTTTATACATTTTTATATCCCTAGCTGTTACATATATGTAACAGGGTGCTTATTATCTAATCATCACTTGATAATGAGATGCCACTCACCTGGCCAGGGGCGGGGAGAATATCGCCAATGATTTTACTTTTAGTATTCGTTTATTGTGTGGTGTTTATGATTAATCAGTACGTTACGTTCTGTATACTCACTATGTGTTAATCAAACATAATGAATAGAATTATAGAAGTATAAACGGAGCAAAGTATAAGAGTGAGCAGTATTTAGAGGAATTAGGTGATAAGCCAGACAAGCTGTAATGCAAGGAAATTCACAAATCTCAGGCTGGGTACGTCTAGACTACAGGGTTTTGTCGACAGAAGTTTTGTCGACAGTATCTGTCGACAAAACTTCTGTCGACAAAGTGCGTCCAGACTACTGAAGCAATAGACAAAACTATAGACAAACTTTTTGCTTTGTCGACAGAGAGCGTCCAGACTGCAGGACGCTCTGTCGGCAGAAGAAAGTACCCGGAACTGCTTTGCCAGGTCACAGGGGCAGCATGTACTTCCTGGTGCTGCTGCCTGCACTTTGCAGAGACGCATGCTAAAAGGGGCACCCCCCCGACTAGCCCTTGCTCTGCTGCTGCAGCTGCCTAGAGGGATAGCAAAGGTTCTGCAGTGCCTGTGTGGAGTGCCCTGCTTCCTGGCACAGCACAGCAGTGTGGGGTTTTTTTTTTTTTTTTTTGGAAGGTTTTTCCTAACCTTTGTGTACCATGGAGCGAGAGCTTCCCCTGACCAGGCGCTGGCCCCACTCCACGGTGCTTCAAATGCTGCTGCAACTGCATGAGACTATCATGCTGTTAATGCCTGGTCCGGAACCTGAGCCCAGACTGGAGCCGCTCCTTCAGGATGCAGCAGCACTGTTCCTGCCTATGAACTTTTTCCCGGACACGTGATGTTGGAGGGAAACAAGTACGGACTGGTGGGACCAGCTCGTAATGGAGCAGTGGGATGATCAGGCTTGGCTCCAAAACTTTAGGATGTAGAAGTCCACCTTCCTGGAGCTTTGCAACTGGCTTGCCCCCACGCTGCAACGAGAGGACACCCACCTGCGCCCTGCCATCCCGCTGGAGAAGAGGGTAGCTATTGCCCTCTGGAAGCTGGCCACTCCTGATAGCTACCAATCAGTGGGACTCCAGTTTGGTGTGGGGAGATCAACTGTTGGTGCTGTGTTGATGGAGGTAAGTCCCTTGGGGATGGGGGGAGGGCAGTCCATAAGGGGACTGTAACCAAAAAAGGGGGGGGGCAATGGAGGGGAGGTGGTGGAGGGCTCCTGTGCCTTACACCATCATACTACTGGGAGCAATCACTGGGGGCGGGGGGTCGCCAAAGAACTTAGGCAACCCCTCTTACTTCATAATCTGTGTGTGTTTGTATGTGTCTATTTTTGCAGGTGGTGAGGGCCATCAACTCAGAGCTGCTGAATCGGATTGTCCACCTCGGAGACCTAGACACAATCATGGCTGGTTTTGCAGGGCTGGGATTCCCAAACTGCGGAGGAGCGCTCGATGGAACGCACATTCCCATCTGTGCACCGCCCCATCGAGCTGCCCGGCATATCAACAGAAAAGGGTACTTTTCCATTGTGCTGCAGGCCCTGGTTGACCACCGTGGACTATTTACGGACCTGTGTGTGGGGTGGTCGGGCTGGGCACATGATGCTCGGATCTTCCGCAATTCACACCTGTAAGAAAGGCTGCAGACAGGAACCTTCTTCCCCTCTGCTATTGGGGATGTAGAGATGCCGGTCTGCATTGTGGCCGATGCAGCGTACCCCTTCATGCCCTGGCTTATGAAGCCATACACAGGGCTTCTGACCCCGAGCAAGGAAGTGTTTAATGCGCACCTGACACATGCCAGTTTACAGGTAGAATGCGCATTTGGCCTGTTGAAGGGAAGGTTTAGGTGTCTGCTAACTCGCCTTGACATGGGGGAACACAATATCCCAGAGGTGGTGGCAGCATGTTGCATCCTCCACAACCTGGTGGAGAGCAAAGGGGAGGCCTTCCTCCCAGGTTGGGGGCCAATGGCTGAAGTGGAGGGCAGGCGGTTTGCGCAGCCTCGGACAGCTGCCGTTCGCCAAGCCCATCAGGCGGGGGTTCGCATCCGGGAGGCTCTGCGTGAGCACTTCTCACCTGGAGCCGTATGACTCCCCAAGGTATCCCCAATGGGGTCTGTGGGCCTTCCCACCCATCACAAAACCTTCCCTCCCACAATCCATCCCTGCATCAGCCTCTGAACAGTTAAGGCACACACACCATGTTAAACTTCAAAAATATGTTTATAAAGGAGTAACGTAAGAAATTAGATCTGTAATACAAAATAGAATTGTTCAACAACAGTGAAAAATAAAGTTCTTTTTTTAACTAATAACATGTGTTTATAACTGAGGTAGTAGGGGGGATTTCAACCTGGAGGGAGGGAGAGAGGGAGGATGGATTTCCAACACGGGGGGAGGAGGGATTTCCAACACGGAGGGAGGGAGGGATGGAGGGAGGGTAGACACCTTAAGGGTAATGGTGGCCTCGCCTGGGCCGCAAGGCTTTGCCACCCCTGGTCCGTGGACCCAGCCGTCCTCGGGCTCGAGTGGGGGCTGACAATGACTCTTCCCTAGCAGTGGGGGGGTGGCAGGGGCGGAGGGAGAAGAATGGGGGTCAGAGGGGGCTGAGGAGGAGGACGGGGGGTCAGAGGCGGCTGGAGCTGGATGGGCAGGAGGAGTCCCCAGGGGGAGAGGACCTGGCACAGCCAGGGACTCCCGGACGGTGGCACACAGACTGCTCCACTCTGGGAGGAAGTCCTGCAGCAGGCGAGCATCCCACCGAACCTCCTCCCTCGCTCTTTCTGCCATGGTTTCTTGCATGTTAGCCATGGTCCTCTCCATTTTCTCCATGGCCTCCACATGACGCTTTAGGAGGTCATTATAGGTCCTCCAATGCTTGCGGGTGCTGTGGGACCGGGTGGGTGGTGGCACAGGGGTTGCGCGGCGGACAGCAGCAGCAGGTCCGGCTGTGGAGAAGAAGAGGGAGAACCGATCAGTGTTAGCAATTCACACACAAGTCCATACAACAAGGGATGGGAATATTGTTACTGGTAGGCCACGTCTGGCCTTGCCAGACACCTCGGCTGCACAGGGGACCCGTTGTTGCTAGGACAATGTCCACCTCCACCCCCTAGATCCTCCCGCCCTCCACTGTGGCTGTCCAGGCCAAATAAGTGTGCAGCCACAGTAGGACAGGGGCCTGCTGCACCTTGGGTCTCCCATGCCCCCCACCCACATACCCACCACCTGCCCGCCTGCTTGTACATGCACAGAGAGATGCAAGCTGTCCAGGAGGGAGGACCAAGATGTGAACACTGCTCTGCATCCTCTCTGCTCCCATCTCCCCTGTTCTGTGTCTGTGACCCTGCCTGCACTCACCTGATGTTCCTTCTTCAGCGTCGGACGGTGCCTGCGAGGCTTCCTCTGTCTCTGGGACAGGCTGCAGACTCAGGCACAGGGTATCCTCCGTCTGCTCCTGTGCCGCCTCCTCCTCCTCCTCGACATCTTCCCTGGGGACCTCCTGCCAGCTATGCTGCACCGGTGTGTGCAAGCCTGTCTGCACAAGCACTGATGCAGACATTGGTTCCTGGCCTCCCAGGATGCGGTCCAGTTCTTGATAGTAGGTGCAGTGCACTGGGGCTGCACCGGAAGCCGAGCTCTGCTCTCGGTCCTTCATGTACCCCTGGCAAAGTTCTTTTACTTTGGCCCGGACCTGTTGGAGTGTCCTGGGGTGGTGCCCTTTATCGGCCAGCCCCTGAGCCATGTGGCCATATATGTTTGCATTCCTGCGCCGGGTGTGCAGGGCCTGAACTGCTTCCTCCTCCCCCCACAGTTCTAACAATGTCAGGACCTCTGTCCCTGACCAAGCTGGGTGTTACCTGTCTATCGACAGAATTAGGAAGGATGTCTTAAGGACAGCCTTCCGAAGGTTGATTTAATAACCTGACCAATCCGCAAGGGATGGTACTTAAGGTAACGACCCTCTACTCCGTATCTAGTCACCGGTGAATGTCAAATCTTAGCTTATAGGCGCGTAAAATAAAACGTAAGTCTGTTTTAAAACTGAAAACCACAGGACTATATTATTACAAATAAACTTAACAAAGCAATACCTCAAATGAACACATACAAGGGGGCAGTCCCCGTTATACAAAAACCTAAAGGATAAGAAGGGGAAGGCCCCTCAAACCCTTGAATACTACCAGAGTCTACGACGATGGTGGAGCTGCGGAAGCTGGTGACCTCAAGCCTTTGGCTGATTTGGAGCCTCGGGCGAGGAACGACCAGGCGATCCCTCGTCGGGCGATTCGAGACCGGATAGTCCCACGAAGGCAGGAATTGGGAACGACGACCGGCGATTCGTCTTCCACGAATCGTTCTCTCGTCAGCCCTTTTCACGCTCTTCGGTAGCGTCTCAAACCGGCGATGGTAGACCCTGTCCTTAACCTATCCCAGTGGTGGGCAACCTTTTTTTTTCAACTGAGCCAAATCTCGCCAAAACCACGATTGAAATTTATTTTGAGAGCCACATTTTTAAACCCGAAAATACATAGGATGGTACACTGTTTTTAGTTTCAATAAGTTTTTATTGAGAATATTCTGCATGCAAGTATCCACATAGGTCGGGAGGATCCAAATAACACAACTAATAAAACAAAAACTTTAGAACAATATTATTTATCGATAACGTTAAATTCCGTAAAATTTGCCTTACAAATGTAGAGAAAATTACATCCTGACAATGACTGACAAAGTCACAACCACTAATGTGAACATTGGCCTTGCATTTCCTTAGATAGTTTGAGTAAGTCAGGTTTGTATGTTGTTGTTTTTAATTTTAGGCACGATTCCAGGTTCTCATCGATGAGACGATTTCTCAATTTACTCTTGATAAGGTTCATGCTTGAAAATGATTGTTCGCATAAATATGTAGACCCGAACAAGGAAAGAACAGCAAACGCTAGCTTTTTTAGTTGATTATATGAGTCAGGAATACTATTCCAGGTGTTAAAAATCAACATATCTTCCTTCTCCAGGTCTTTCAAAGCAGACCACTTGTGCTGTGAACTAAGTTCACATTTGTTTTTCTCCAATCTTTCTAAATCAGCACAAAGACGTTCAAATTTCGAGCTCCACAGTTCTTTGTTTTTTAAATCCAGCAATTGCATTTCAAAGTTGCCAATGTCGATATTAAAGGGAGAAAAATTTAATTCCGTTACAGTGGCATCCAGAGGTTTTTTAACAAAGGCCAACGTCGCTTTGCTGTTTCTGAGTTCCTGAAACCTCTTGAGAAAAGCTTCCCTCATATTTAAAAGTGCTGTTTTAAAATAGGTAATGTCAATATCAGAATTATTTTCTTGGCGATGTTTCAACAGGCTTGGAAAGTGAATCAAAGTTTCTGTGTCAAAATCTTGAGCAAAAACAGATAATTTGTTTTCAAACGAAATAAGTTCTTCTAACATCGAAAAAATTGTGTTTCCTTTCCCCTGTAGTTTATGATTAAGCTGATTTAGATGGGAAGTAACATCCACCATGAAATACAGTTTTTGGATCCACTGATCGTTTGTTAATTCTGGATGGTGAACACCCTTCTCGAGGAAAAATGCTTTGATTTCTGATATTAAGGAAGCAAAACGTTTCAAAACGTTTCCTCTTGATAACCAACGTACCTTGTTATGCAGCAGAAGATCTGCGTACTCACTCTCCATTTCAACTAAAAATTCTTTAAATTGGCGATGATGAAGAGCTTTAGCTACAATGGAGTTGATCATCTTAATCACCAATTCCATAACTTTGCACATTTCTTCTGGAAATGTCTGCGCACAAAGTGCTTCTTGATGTATGATGCAATGGTATGTAAGTATCTCGTGACTAATTTTTTCTTTCATAATAGCAACAAATCCATTTCTTACGCCGGTCATACTTTTTGCCCCGTCTGTTGCAATTGAGACGATTTTATCAAGTGGAATATGATATTTTTCAATGCAACCAATTACAGCATTTGCTATATCCTCTCCACGTGTCTGACCTTTCAGTGGCAATAATCCTAAAAGTTCTTCTTTAGGACCTGTAGCTGACATAAATCTTACAAAAAGTGAAACTTGAGCTGTATCATTTAAGTCACAAGACTCGTCAACTGCTATTGATAAAGCTGAAACCACTTTAAGATCATCAACTTGTTGGTTGGTTATATTGGAAGACATTTTGGCTGTTCTATCCTTCACTGTTTTAGCAGACAATGGCAACTCTTTAATTTTTTTTAGAATTTCTTCTTTGTTCTTAAAATCCCTGAATAACTCTTCTGATGCACTTATAAAACAACGTTTTATGTATTCGCCATCTGTATATGGTTTGCCTCTCTTAGCAATCTCTTGACTAACCGCAAAACTTGCAAAATTAACATAGTTGGAAGACTGCACCCACTGATTAAAGGCAGAGCTTGATTTTTCTTGACTCTTCAGAAGTTCCTCAACTGCTTTCTTCCTTGCATCACCAACAGGATATTTATTACTAAAGGACAAGTGTTTTGTTGTAAAGTGTCTCTCCAAATTAGATTTTTTGTTATGCGCCAATTTTTCTTTACAAATAAGACAGGTCGGAAAGCCATTTACGTTCTGAAACGCGAAAGTCTCGGTCCATTCCACTTTAAATTCACGGTTTTCGTCTTCCGTTTTTCGTTGTTTTTTCTTTGTAGCCATGTCAAACAGGGCACCTATAAAAATGTTTCATTTTAAAATAAAGCCACCAACACCAAACCGGCATCCTTAATCACATAAAAGAAGTAATATTGGATGACACACTGTTATTTATCTGTGGATGACGCATTGTTATTTATCTGTGGAAGACGCACTGTTATTTATCTGTGGATGATGCACTGTTATGGGGGATCTGTGGATGACGCACTGGTATTTATCTGTGGATGACGCATATATGGCATCTTATGTGTGTGTAAATAGTATTATAAAATTAGTGGGGCTCATCATGGATATTTTAAGCAGGGTTCTCCACCTTGATGGATACACCCAAACAGTAGGCAAGAAGTAAAAGTAATAAAACAGGCATGAACACATTGCACTGGCTCTGCAGTCAAGTTGAATAAAAGTAAAAAATGACAACATAAAATGAAATAAAAATCAAGATACAACTAAAAAAGTACATATAAAAGTATGTGAAAACACACTCAAATAGTCCTCACTGGTACTGTTATATATTGACCTCAGAACCTGGCCACTAACTTATTTTGCTGGCTCCTAGATTACGATATTCCGCAATTTTATGTCCACACCCCCCTTTTCACATCAACCCTTTTTATGTCAATCCCACAATGTCACATTTCTCCCCTCATGTCACATTTCTGCCCCTCCGTGTCACATTTCTACCCCTCCGTGTCACATTTCTGCCCCTCGTGTCACATTTCTCCCCCTCATGTCACATTTCTCCCCTCTCATGTCACATTTCCCCCTCCCCCCCCATGATGGCCATCACGCCTTTCTTTTTACCCTGCCCTGTTCACATCTCTCATTTCCATAGTTAGGCACACTTAATTCATAATCACCACCACCCCCCTCCCATGATGGCCATCAGTCACCCCTTTCTTTTTGCCCTGTTCACAGTTCACATCTCTCATATGAGTACATAATTCATAATCATCCCCCCCCTCCATGATGGCCATCAGTCACCCCTTTCATTTGTCTCTCCCTGGCCCTGCCCACATCTCTCATTTCCAAGTTCCAGAGGCATATAGTTCATATTCATCCCCTCCCCCTCTCCATTCCCCCCCAACCCTTCCTTTTTCTGTCACAAACTGACGTTCGGTCACAACTTATATAAGGTAGGTTCATATTCATTAACCAGATGGTTTAAATTGATTGGATATAACAAAGATGCTCTTGCAGCGTGGTATGATTTGATTGGCTGATATGAATGCTCATGCATATTCATACTTATGCAAAGTTAACTGTCAGGTAGCTTAAGGTTTAAACTCAAACATTCTACCTGCACATTTGATGCCATACTCAACTGTAAAAGCAACTGTGCAAAGTTCTAAATACAAAATGGAGTTTTGGACTCCATTTTGGAAAACCACAATTTAAACAGTTTCTCCATCATTAGTGGTCTTTACAAACATTTCTTATAATTTGAAATTCCTCCCAGCATTGACAAGAGTACACAGTGCTAGATTATATCACTTAGATTCATTACAAGTAGTAGGCCTCAAAATTTACACAGTTCTTTCTCTATTCAGCATTCCTGCCTTACATTTCCCCTCCTTGATAAAGATCGAAAAGGGAAATGAGATTTTTATCACATTAATTTAGGCAGACTTAAATGCAAAGACTCTCACAGGCAATTTTCTTGGTGGACAACAGAGATAACAGGACAACGCTATTACATAGATGGTCAACATGGTGATATAAACGATAATTAAACCTAAGGGATTGGTTAGTATAGACGTAATACTAATAGAACCTACATCTCCAACGATGTTTCCAAATAACTTGGTCCATATCGTTTCTCTTACATGGATTTTCTTGCCAATTAGGACTATCTCATTCACAGAATGCTGGACCACAACATGTACTTTTTCGCTAGCATTCTTAATGTCTGAAATAATTTGTTTTAGATCAGGGTGCTCCATCATGTTTTTAATAGCATTAATGTTTGGCCCTAATGACACCGGTGTTATGGTATCTATTACGGCATAGCATACCGTAATATCCTCAAACTCAGCATTGATCAAAGTAACGCTGATGTCACAGCCTTTTATTTCAAAGACCCTACATAGACATAAATTCGTTAATTTTGGCATGACTACCGTATAGAACTTATTTACGGTAAATGAGGGACATAGGCTTCTTATGCACACGCAGTGCTGATCTATTTGCACAACCACTGACTTGTTATTTCCCAAAAGAGTAGAGTGTAATTCATAGTTACACTCTCCTTCTGCATTATTTAGGCAGAGATGACCCTGAGTCCATAAGTTGGATGTACATACATATCCCAAATGATCTTGGGACATACACGCTTGCATATTTACTAATTCAAAAACACCCTCTGAGTTTTGACGCACCCAGGCTCTAGTTGTAATAGGCATCATTACCGAACCATTAAGATTCAGTCCAAGCGTAGCTATTGGATATATCAATTCTTTCTATGCGCTTAGAACTGTTAAAAGCACAACATGCAGTACATCATACTTAGGGTCATATTCAGCATGTAGCACATTCCATAGGTCCGAATTTTCCCTTTCGAAAGCTGTAGATATTCTCTTAATTAGGGTGGCAATTTCCACAGGAAGATGGCCTGCTAACGAATCACGGATTATACTGCGTGATAAACCAAATAGCATGTTCTGCACTTGGGTGCAGGCTAATGCTAGGGCAGTATCATTAATAATCTCTTGCATGCCTTCTAACATTTTCACATGATCTTTTTCCTGGGAGTTAGCCCACTTTGGTAACAAGTCGGTTAACTTTAATTGTACTTTGTCCAACCCTAATAAAGACTCTTCGAGAGGGTGTATTAAATCTTCGGTACCCGCGGTTAGTTTGGCCAAGATTTTAGACAGGTGCGCATTATCGATGGCATTAGCAACACCCATGCCAGCACCTACTCCGCCTAGGACCTTAGCCACAATGTCTCTTTTGGCTCTGGTTTGTTGTTCCGATAAGGTGATAGATTGTAGCCATTTGTACCAGCCCTGTATAAGCGGCTCCACAAAAGGCTCACACCTTTCATTTATGTCAGTGGCGTAGGAAGATATCGGCACGTGTACCCATCTGACGTGGTATTTGGGTTCTATAAGTACTTGCCGAGCCATATTGGTCTTAACTACATAAGGGCCAATTTCATGACGGTCAGGCTCTTCAGCTACTAATATTTTTACTGGAAATTTAACCCCGAATAATCCTAACACCGTCCAGGTGTTGGATTCAGTGATGTTTTCTATAAATACTCCAGTACACTCATAACTAGCTGGCTGTGGATCTACTATACAGCTTGGTGATGCAGCAAACTGACTAGTTCTGTGTGGTGATCTATTTGCTGCACAGGTCAATGGCACTGTGGCACGTATTACTCTTGCTGGTGATATAACAGTAGCATCTATTGTAGTCGTAGTAAAATGATCGTGATAAAACTTTATCACCCATACGACTTGTCCTGGCTTCACTATAGGATGATACAGAACGTCCAGATATACGCACGTTGAACCAGTCCATCTAGGAGCTATTATTTTGCAATTGGTCAGACATCGTCTATTATGTATGTCTGATGATGCATGTGCCATGGTTTCATTTATGCAGAGATGGGGGTTAACAAATGTCCATAGGCATTTCTTGGTCGGAGACGTATCTACTAGCATATTTAACCAACCAGGGACGGTAAACCCATTAGCCTTAGTCTCATCTTTACTCATCGTAAAATATAATAATATATTGCCTTCTATTTCATCTCGAACGAATAGATGGCAAACCCGATGATCTTGCTCTACTCGAATTGTGACCATTTGACTCTTAAAAATGGGAAGCCTAACCTCCCAACGATTAGTATTACCTCTCAAAGGCTTATATGTTTTGGAATTGATCACCTGGCGATTATAAACTAGATCTCGGGATTCACGATGAGTCCAGACATATCTTTTTGGTGTCATCAAATCATATTGATGTTGTTTCAAAGGTTTAATGTCCCATTCCCTTAGAGGGCGATCTATTGCTTGACATCTCCATAGTTCATCTTGATGGAATGTCAGACCCTTTAAGTATGCACCAATCGCTGACCCATCTTTTTGTTTAAAAACATGTCCACCTAAGTCCACCCATTCAAGACCATGAGCGCCTTGCACTAATTTTTGAATAGCGCCCTGTTCTACTGTAACCTTTTTTACTGTACTCTGTCTGGTTGGAATTATTACTTTAGTTGTTACAGGATTTAGAATGCTTATCATAATAACACATAGCAAAATTGGCAAAATAAATGACGTCTTCATGGTGGAATGCTCCTGTTAAATACAAACAATAAAGATTTTGATTAAAACCTCCTCACTAGATCCTTTCTTAGATGCTTCCATATTCTTCCTTCCTAGCTCTCTTCCATTTAAGTTTCTTCTCTAATTTCCTTTCCACTCCTTCAATTGGCTCACGTGAAACCATTTAAGGATCTTCCTTTTCCTACTGACTATTTCCACCTGATAGACTGTGGGTCCAGCTTTGTTGACGATATAACACGGACCCAACCATCGCGGACTCAAAGGATGGCTCTTTTCACTGAAATGTCGGTACATGATCTTGCTTCCGACCTCCCAGTTTTGAATCTTAAAATCTCCTGCAAGTCTTTTATCCATTTTCTGGATATTGCCCTTTAGTGTTTGCGCTACTGTGTGCTGTATGTCGGACAAATTATTCAGCAACTGCTGCAAATATTCAGCTACTTTGATTTTTGGTTGAAAGTCGTCAGGAGGCACCCCTCCTTCGATCCACCAGAGCTCGGGCGTCTTCATAGGTCTTCCAAAGAGTACTTCATGGGGAGAGTACCCAGCGGATCCCATAGTGGATCGAGTAGCCATGAGTATAAGTGGGAGATGAGTATCCCACTGTTTGCCGGATTTTTCGACAACTTTTCTTAATGCAGTTTTCAACGTCCGATTGGTTCGTTCAACCAGCCCAGATGACTGTGGGTGGCCTGCAATATGGAACAGCTGTTTAATTCCTAAAGCAACACAGAGTTGTTTAGTGATCTCTGAAGTGAAATGAGATCCTTGGTCACTATCAATGATAGAAGGCAACCCATATCTCGAAAAGACCTCATTTAAGAGTACGTGAGCGGTAGTCTTCGCGGTGCAATTTCGCGTTGGAATAGCCTCTATCCACTTGGTGAAAGAATCTACAATGACTAGGCAGTATTCATTACCACGGCTTGTCCTTGGCAAAGGGCCAATAAAATCAATCTGTAATCTTTGCCATGGTCCAGTAATTACTTGATGTTTCAGTGGAATTCTGTTGTTATGTGCCTTCGGGTTATTTTGGGCACACTGCAAACAATTATTAATACAATGTTCCACATCTGCCCGTAGTCGAGGCCACCAAGCAACACTCTTGATCCTACTGACGGTCTTTTCTACTCCAAAGTGACCTTGCGCATGTGCTAAGTCAATTAGTTCTTGGCGCAGGATGGCAGGCATTATCAGTAATGGATTCCCTGCTTGTTGGTCGGACACCATTTCTTGTGCCATAATCGGCCCATTTACATGCTTCGTTATTACATAATCTTTATACCGGCTCTGTTCTAACAACTGCATCACTTCTCGGTCTTTCTCTTGCAGTTTAACTATGTCCACAGAATCCTTTAATGTCGTCTGGTTTGTTACGGCATCGATCTTTTCTTCATACGCCGCTGGGAGTTGCCAAGTCATATTTGATGGTAGTGTGGCTGCTTGTTTTGCCAATTGATCTACTGTATTATTTAACACCGAGATTTCTTGGTGATCTTTTCGGTGGGCTCTCACCTTAAAAAGGAAAGTTTTTCCTTTCCGATTTTCTGCAAGACTCCATGCGTAATTTAGTAATTGGGCATAGATGACGGGACAATTATCCGTGGTGCACGTTACGTTGCTTCCACACCGTCATCCAATCAATGAAAGATCTTATTACCCAATCAGAGTCTGTACATATGGTGAGGTCCTGATCATTGGCATTTTCTAAAGCTAAAATAATAGCAATTACTTCAGCAGCCTGTGCGGAAGGAAGGCTCACTCGTCTTAGAATCTTCCTTCCAGATGCCACATGCAGTGCAGCGGCACCTGTGATGACTTGTCCATTATTTCGATAACAACTTCCATCCACGACCCAAATATTGTGAGGAGTCGTCTTCCAGACCTCTTCGTATTTTGACATCAGTACGAAGGGTGACTTAAGGGTGGACATGGCTTCTTCTGGTATTGGACACACATGTAAATCTTCCGGCCTGAGTGGTTGACACAAAATGGCAGGAACCAGTGATTGCGTTTTCGTTGGTTCCACCACGATGTCGTGGTTCATTAGAGTGAGGGTCCACTGCGCCAAACGTGGATGACTCACTCTTCCATTATTCGCTTTTCCAGAAATGATGTACCGAACGGGAGTATGACTCGATTTCAGGATGATTGGTGACTGTCCAATTAGGTACTCCCAATGTATGAGAGCCCATGTCAAAGCCAAAACTTCCTTTTCACATGGTGTGAATTGTTGTTCTACACCAGACAAAGTCCTTGAGCCGTAAGCAACTGGTTTTAAGGTGGTGCCATGATGCTGCATTAGCACCGCTCCAATTGCTTCTCTACTGGTGGTCAGTGATAGATGATATTCCTTAGTCGGATCAGGGTACGCTAGCGCTGGTGCTCTCATCAAAGCAGTTTTCAACTCGGAAAAGGCTTCTTCCTGCTCCGAACCCCACTGCCATTCCTGTCGTTTATTCAGGAGTTTGTATAGAGGTCGGGCGGTCTTCCCGAATTCTTCAATGAAATCCCTACAGAATCCAATAAGACCAAGGAACATACGTAGGCCATGGACATCAGTTGGAGCTGGTAATTTGGATATCAGTTCCACCCTGTCCTTGTCAGGTTTTCGACCTTCCACACCTAGATTCACACCCAGGTATGTGACCTCTTGTTTGACCAATTGAGCCTTCTGAGAGTTAATTAGAAATCCTGCTTGTTCCAACGCAGACAGAACTTCATCCAGGACTACTAGATGAGTGGCACGATCTTTGGTGGCGATCAAGATGTCGTCCACATATGAGATTACATTGACTTTATGGGGAATATCTTTCAGTGCCTTTGACACCATACGATGACAAATAGTTGGAGAGTTGTGGAATCCTTGTGGAAGTCGGGTAAAGGTATATTGCTGATCATTGAATGTAAATGCGAACTTGTGCCATGATGTCTCGGCAATCGGTATGGAAAAGAACGCATTGGATATGTCCAGCACTGAAAACCAACGAGCACCATTGGCAATTTGAGCCACGATCTCTGGATATTTGGCGACAACTGGAGCCATACGGGGAGTAACTTTATTCACCCCTCGATAGTCTACCGTCAACCTCCAGGTCTTCCCATCTGCCTTAATAACCGGCCATATTGGAGAGTTGCAGGGACTCTGAGTTTTAACCAAGACTCCTTGAGAAATCAAAGCATCGATTGTTTCTTTAATGCCTTGTTGCGCCTCCACAGGAAACCGATACTGTCTCATAGGTTTTGGGTCTGGACCAGCTACCTCCACGACTTCTTTGGTTTTTCCACAGCTAAGTTTGTGTCTTGCAAAGACTGCTACCATGACGATTTATAACACCTTGCACATCATCTTCATGTGCCTGGAGCTGAAGTTCTTCATTTGCCTTTAAAGCTCCCAGTCGATGAACACTAGGTATTACTGTAGCACTTGCAGCATCTCCTCTAGGCACTTGTATCAGGAATCGGTTTGGTAAGTCAATAACAAATCCAAACTCCTTCAACAAGTCTATCCCCATAATGCCAACACCATCTAAAGCTTGTCGTCCGATTGGTATCTGAGCTGTAGCGCCCCCAACTCGACATTGAATGGAGTTGGTAAAAGGAACCTTTGACGTCTTGCCATTATACGACTGTAGATTCTTAGTATGACTTACTTCTACTTGTCTTACAGTATGAGCAGATGTTGTACAGACAATACTCGTGGACGCCCCTGTATCCACAAGCATTCTTTGCATAATTATCCCGAATCTGCCTCTTAATTCTACCATAATGGTGGGTCTCCCGAAAAAGTCAAACTCAATCGGTGCCACGATTTTTAGGGGCCGAGGCAGATTTCGGCTTCCTCAGTAGAGGGTACCATCTATAGCGGAGATCTGAGCAGGATGACTCTCCCTGGATATAGCGGCCGCACTATTGTTTTCAAATTTTGCAAGTGCTTCGAAGATCTGATCGATATCCATATCCCGCACTTTCGGCCAAGGGAGATATCTAGCCAACCTGTTGGCCAATACCTGCTTAGTTGCAGCTAATTGCTCCCTTCCTCCTTTAAACATTTTAGTGGGCTGGAAAGGTAACTTAGCCAAATTATCCTGCTCATTTCGTCTGTCCTGATTCTGATAAGGACGATAAGCAGCTGCCCCAGGAGGAGGAGGTGGTGGTCGTCTCCTTCCTTTTGTTTGAGACCTCACTTCTTTTACTTCCGAAATCTTTCTTGATGGGCCTGCCACTTTTATTAATCCAGCTTGCGACTGCCACTCAAAGATCTCTCTGATCTTATTTTTCATTATCGCCAAAGGTACTCTCTCAATATCTAAGCTGCTTAAAGCTGCTTTTACTGAAGGGAGTAACCCTAAAAACAAAGATCTCTTAAACTCCGGGGTATCATGAGTGGTATCTCCACTTCCCCCTGGATTCAATCCTGCCAGGCCATAAAGCAATTCTTTCAGTATAAAATAAAGTTCGGGTCTTTCACCTTCTTGTTGTTTACTGGAATAAAATCGTCCCCGAATATCATCATTTGGATAAAATATATCATATAAGGCCTTATAGATTCTGTTAAAATCTGGGTGAATTGAAGTGGCCAAGTCAGCTGGGAAGGCGATAAAATCTTCCGGAAGTAAACATTCTTTGATCACTATGAGCAGATCATCACTTGTAAGATTGGTCCTGGCTAATTTTGCCATCCAATCTATTGCATTGGCTTTCCTACAGGGGCCCAGATTTTGTCCCACAGCTCTAGCCTGCTCAGGTGACAACACTCTCCGCTCATATTTTACAATGGGATTCGGGTCATTAGGGTGGAACACCTCAGTGGTGATAATGGGTTCCACCATGCCCTCTACTAATTCATTGGTTAAGATGGTATTTTCGTAAATATCCTTCTCAATACCTTCGTTAATGGCAGACACAAAACCTCTAGCCAGTCCTAATTTATGTTCTAGTTCCTGTACCTTTCTATTACACTCAGTATGATCTACCACAGCGGTTTTAACTTGGCTTTTTTCATGTAACAGGTGTCGCACGGTAGCCTTGGAATCATTAAATTTTGCTACCTTGTCGGTCAGTTCGCTTTCCAATTGCTGACACCTCTTAATGACATCCTCCATTTGGTGTGTTAAAGCATCCCGTTGAGAGCATAAGGTGCTGTGTTTAGTCTCTCTCAGCGTTAAATCCCCTTTTAATTTACTAATGGTTGCATCTTGTGCCATTCTGATCTCATTGGCATCATTTAACTGTTTACTAATAGCCTTCACCTCGGTATCCAATGCTCCAGCCACCATGGCCAGTCCTTGTATGATAGCTGCCTTTTTAGTCTTTCTATTGGGCTTGGGTCTTGTCTGGACAAACTTTTCCCACATTAACTTAAAATTTTCTAGACAATTTTCCCCTTTAAGATCATTCTCATCCCATACATTAACATTTTAAACAAAAACATTAACATCATCCTCTAGTACACTTTTATTTAACTGCTCCGCCGGCTTGCATCCATGTATGCCGAAAATTCTGGGTATCTTCTTAGAGGCCATACCTAAGTCCTGTGAGCTACTCACCAACTCACAAAACTAGATAAAACCTGATAAATTCTGGGGTTATTGGGTACAGTGGGTTGATCAAGCCTCACTGTCCCACAGAATTTACCTTAAAACTATCAAAAAGAAAATAATAATTGTGCAGTTTGGGTTTGGTCCACCTTGGAACCCTGCACAATAAGCTGCGCAGCACCTTTGGGGTGCTCCACGCAGTAAGCGGCGGTTGCCAAGCAACGCCGACGAACGTTCCGTGCTAGGCAACGTTCCAATATGCAAATTACCCTATGCAAATGCTCACCTATTTAAATTACCCTGAACGTTCCATGCCAACCCAAAATGGCGGAACTGCGAACGTTCGGAACCCTCACAGGAAAACTTTTATGAGGGGTTTAAAATGAGGTTTCTGGCTGCAGCCGAGACCAACCTCTTAGTTTGATGTTACTTCGAACCACGGGCTCTTGGTATGTAATTTAACCAAGCGGGGCTCTCTGTATACCTACAGAGAGTTCCGGATCCCCAGTCCGGACCACTCCAAGCCGAACTACCCAAATCACTAAGCTTTTGGCTTAGGCTGAAATACAAATGTCAGGCTCGAATTGCTTACTTCGAACTGCGTCCAGTCCGAACTAAGGCTTATCTCGAGACACTGCCTTATCTTTACTTAACTTAACTTCTCTTAGTTCGAACCAAGAGAACCCACTTAACTCTATTCTCTAAAGTTACTAGGCCTCTTAAAGGGGCAGGAACCCGAACAAGGCTGAACTGTTTCCAGCCGGGATTAAGGGAGATGTTGGGCAGTTTGGAGGTTCCTAGGGCCCCAAAACTATGGGTGGCCAGTCCACAGCCCAAGGATACCTATCCCCTCCTTGTTACCCTCTATCTACCTAAAACCCTAGCTACAAAGCAGAACCAACCCACAAGCCACACTCTTGGTGTTCATTTGAGGTATATAAATTGTAAAAATAAAACTATGAAATGACACTCTGAGAGGGTCCTGCCGCGGTCGCCACAATTCTGTTACCTATCGACAGAATTAGGAAGGATGTCTTAAGGACAGCCTTCCGAAGGTTGATTTAATAACCTGACCAATCCGCAAGGGATGGTACTTAAGGTAACGACCCTCTACTCCGTATCTAGTCACCGGTGAATGTCAAATCTTAGCTTATAGGCGCGTAAAATAAAACGTAAGTCTGTTTTAAAACTGAAAACCACAGGACTATATTATTACAAATAAACTTAACAAAGCAATACCTCAAATGAACACATACAAGGGGGCAGTCCCCGTTATACAAAAACCTAAAGGATAAGAAGGGGAAGGCCCCTCAAACCCTTGAATACTACCAGAGTCTACGACGATGGTGGAGCTGCAGAAGCTGGTGACCTCAAGCCTTTGGCTGATTTGGAGCCTCGGGCGAGGAACGACCAGGCGATCCCTCGTCGGGCGATTCGAGACCGGATAGTCCCACGAAGGCAGGAATTGGGAACGGCGATTCGTCTTCCACGAATCGTTCTCTCGTCAGCCCTTTTCACGCTCTTCGGTAGCGTCTCAAACTGGCGATGGTAGACCCTGTCCTTAACCTATTCTAATCCTAAACCTAAAATAAAACCCTATCTAGATCCCGACGCGCCCGCCGGACAAACTCGATGATGGTATCTAGTCTATCTAAGGTACTAATCTAACTAAACCTAATCTAAGAAAGAGGAGGTCTGACCTTCCGTTAGCCTACCTCTAAAAGGGACTAAATTAGTTTAAAAGGTGGGAATCATGACCTTCCGTCATATAACCCGATGAGGAAAACTAGAACACCATGAAGATGTCCAGTATCACAAGGATACCTAGTACCATTACGATACTAAGGGATGCTGTACAGGACAAATACCATTAAGGTATTCCTTCTAGAAAAGAGCCCAGGCTAGGATGCTCTAACCCGACGAACCCACGACGCTGCAGGCCCCAGCTAGGTCCGGGAACCAGCACAAACTGACGTTCGGTCACAACTTATATAAGGTAGGTTCATACATATTCATTAACCAGATGGTTTAAATTGATTGGATATAACAAAGATGCTCTTGCAGCGTGGTATGATTTGATTGGCTGATATGAATGCTCATGCATATTCATACTTATGCAAAGTTAACTGTCAGGTAGCTTAAGGTTTAAACTCAAACATTCTACCTGCACATTTGATGCCATACTCAACTGTAAAAGCAACTGTGCAAAGTTCTAAATACAAAATGGAGTTTTGGACTCCATTTTGGAAAACCACAATTTAAACAGTTTCTCCATCATTAGTGGTCTTTACAAACATTTCTTATAATTTGCAATTCCTCCCAGCATTGACAAGAGTACACAGTGCTAGATTATATCACTTAGATTCATTACAAGTAGTAGGCCTCAAAATTTACACAGTTCTTTCTCTATTCAGCATTCCTGCCTTACATGGGGCTCTCTTTTTTTCAGCAGAGGGCACCCGAGATGGCTCCCTCGAAGGTCCTTGGGGGCCTCGTGGCGCTGGAGCTGCACACATGGCCACATGCAGGTTACACTGGGAGAGTTCTGGGCTGACAGGATCTCTCTGTGGCCAGCTTCCTGCCACAATGCCTGCCAGGGATGTCTGTGCCTTTAAAACATGGCTACAGACAGGACCAAGAAGAGGTTTTTCCTAAAGAAGGACTCTCCAGCAGGGGGCTTCCCTGGAGGTCTCCTTCTGTCGACAAAAGGAACCCCTGCGTCCAGACTACCCTTTTTGTCGACAGAACTCTGTCGACAAAGACGTTATGCCTCGTAAAATGAGGTTTTCCAGCGTCGACAAAACTGCTGAGTTCTGTCGACGTTATGTCGACAGAACTCAGCGGTAGTGTAGACTCAGGTATAGTTTTGTCGACAAAAGTCCACTTTTGTCGACAAAACCCGGTAGTCTAGACACATCCTATGACAGGATGTGGTCAGAGAAGATTGGGGATGCTTCCCAGTGGACTGACAAAGCCATTGATACTCGCCTCTTTGCTCTCTGGGACTTCTCACCAGCCTGTTCTTTTGGGCCAGCTCACTTGGTCTCCCCCCACCAAGGCACAGAGCTGAGGTCACCCCCTTTCTCCCGGGGAGCAATATGAACACTGAAGCTTCAGGTCTGAGGAAAATGCAATTTTGGGACTAGCTTGCAGGGAAACTACTCCTCAAATGGGATCAGAACCCCAAATATTTATTCAGGTAAGCCCCCTTTAACAATGAAAGGGAGGATGTAACACACTGATTGCTCCCCCAGGTTAAAAAATATGGTTACTTACCTCTCGTAACTTGTTTTTTGGGGTGTGTTGCTCATGTTGATTCCATGTAGGCATGTATGTGCTATGTGCATGAGTTCTGGAAGATTTTCCCTCAGATGTACCTGTTGGGTGAGCCAGGGAGTCCTTTGGAGTGGCGCTGCTATATTGGTGCATATATATCCCTGCTGGTCCTCCACCCACTGGGTTCGTTTTTGCCAAAAATCTCTTATGAAGGGAAGACGGGCAGGATTTGGAATGGACATGAGCAACACATCTCGAAGAACAACAGTTGCAAGAGGTAAGTAACCATTTTTTCTTCTTCGAGTGCTTTCTTATGTCTGTTCCATATAAGTGACTCCCAAGCTGTACCTTCAGCAGCGGGGTCAGAGCCTAAATGGATATAGACAGCAACACGGCTCTGCTAAGCGCAGCAGCATCCCTGGCCTGCTACACAATTGCATAATGGTTGGTAAATGTGTGTACCGACAACCAAGTAGCCACCCTGCAGAGATCCAGAATGGGTCCTTGTGCCAGGAAACCATGGACAAGGCTTGTGCTCTAGTGGAATGGGCTGTGATGGGAGGGGCGGGTCTTTTTGCCAAGTTATAGCATGTCCTAATGCACAACATGATCCACGAGGATAAGCAATGGGCTGATACTGGCAGGCCCCTCATCCTCTCTGCTATTGAAATAAAGAGCTGTTTGGATCTACGGAATGGTTTTGTCCTTTCCAAATAAAATACTAACTCTCTCCTCACATCTAATGAGTGTAATGCCTGCTCTTTATGAGTGGAGCGAGGTTTTGGGTAGAATACCGGTAAGAAAATGTCCTGAGATATGTGGAATGATGATACCACTTTGGGCGCAGGATAGCTAGGTAAGATCTTAGCTTAACCTTGTCCTTAAAGAACACCACAGCTCTGGCACCCTCTTGGCCGACGTGATGGCCACCAAGAAGGCTACTTTCCAGGAAAGGTGCATCAGAGAACATGTAGCTAACAGCTCAAATGGGGGCCCCATGAGACTTGTTGCAGTTGATGAATCGAGCCTTGCACCCATGAGCTCTATGATCTGTGTAGGAATGAGCGTGGACATTTCCTCATTTAGTAGAAGGCCTAATCAGATAAATGTGTCTTTGACTAGGTCTATATGCTGTAGGACCTGATCTCTTGAAGCTCCCCTGATCATCCAGTCATCTAGGTAGGAGAAAACTTGCACCCTGTGCTTTCTTAGGAAGGCTGCAAATCACTGCTATACGTTTCGTAAAGACCCTGGGGGTTGCAGACAGGCCAAAGGGAAGGACTGCAAATTGGTAATGGTCCCTTCTGATCGTGAATTGGAGGACTGGCCTGTGTTGAGGAATGATAGAAATAAGCATCTGTTAAATCGAGGGCGGTGTGCCAGTCCCCTACATCAGTGGTACACAACCTTTTTTCAACCATGACCTCCATATTTTATTGCACTCGTGTTGTGACCTCCAAAATAATTTGAGATATTTCTTGCTTACTATCGTACCTAAATGTAATACATATGTAATAGAACCTTGATTTTCCACACCGTTTTATCCATCACCTTCTGTTAACCATCACCCCATTGTTTTTAAAGTTACAATGTAAAAACTTTTGTTAAAATGGCATTACATACATATTTCAAACATTCCTAGAAAAAATCATGTTTACTTATCGCTAATAATTCTCAGAATTAACACTAGGCATGTTAAAACCAGTTATAGGAAGTAATAATAAATAAAGCTTTCATATGAATATACATATTTTTATTTTAAATTTTATTACATTATTTTATATGAATGGACATATTTAAAAAATAAGTATATTTTTACATATAGTCATTTCTCGATTTACGTGATAGTTGTGTTCCTGAAAAAGTTGCATAAAACAAAAAAGCGTAAATCAAGAACTAATTTTTCATAGTAAATAAAGGAAAATGGGCAGTTGCATGCATGGGCCAAACCACCTCAGAAGTTTATGGATATTTTATTTATGTAAAATGTTTTGAATAGTTTATTATTTTTTGAAAGGTAAAAAAGACAATGAAGATTTTTTTTGTACATTTATTTTAGTCTAACTAACATAAAAAAAGGTTAAATAATATGAATGTATAAATTCTTTGGAAATGAAGGTGTTGATTCAGTCATCGGAAGAAATGACGATGGCGAAAGTCTTATATGATCTGGTTCCTGATCAATTGAGAAATTACTAATGTAATGAGTAATATGTGGCTTCAAGAAAAAAAAAGAAATAAATACAAAAAAAAGACAAAATTTAGTGAGAAACTTGAGCTTGGATCTTGGATGTTATGATTTCCATTTTCGGATTTATATTTGAAACTGTCACTCTTAGATCTGCCTCCACATTTAGTCTGGACCGATGTTTGGTTTTTATCCCAGTCAGAGCTGAAAAAGCAGATTCACACAAATAGGTTGAGGTGAAGGGAAGTAGAGAAAACATTGCTTTTTTTGATAATTCTGGGTATTTGTTTTTCACAGATATCCAAACTTTATTACACATTGAAGTTTTAAACATGGCATACAGAGCTTCGTCTGATGATAAATCAACAAGTTTTTCATTTTCCTTCATATTCAGTTCTGAATCCTTTTCATTTGATTATGAAGGTAAAAGGACTTCAAATCCAACCTAACTTCTTTTCTGGGAACTCTTCAAATCGTGTTGTAAAAATATTTAACAGGGCCATAAGATGTGTTGTTAATATCGCTTCGATTTAAGTTGAAATCATTATCACTGATAAATTCAGCTAGACAGGGGAACATTTCCACGTTACCAAGGGCAATACAATTTTTCCACATCGTTATCTTCTTGACAAACGCTTTCACTTTGTCTGAGAGGATTAAGATGTTCGTATGGCGACCTTGAAGACAAGTTGAGCCCGTTTAACTTTTCAGATGTCTGCAAGATAACTGAAAATCACCAACCACTTCTCATTCAGAAAATGTTCCGCAAGTGTTTTATTGTGTTCCAGAAGAAAAATTCAAACTTCATCTTTGAATTCAAAGAGACGCAACAGTGTTTTGCCACGTGACAAACCACCTTACTTCATTGTGAAGAAGTGTTTTATAGTCAGAGCTCATTTCATTGCACAGAAATGTAAAAAGTCTGCTATTCAAAACCTTTTCCTTTATAAAATTGATAATGCTTACAGCATCTTGTAGTATTTTACTGATATCTGGTTGGAGTTTTTTTGAGGCTAATGTTTCCCTGTGTATCATGCAATGGTGAAACATTACATGTGGTACGATTTCTTTAACTCTTGCTTTGACTCCTTTCTTCGATCCTATTAACGCAGCTGCACCATCTGTACAAATCGAAATGCATTTGGACCACAAAATACAATTCAATTCGAAAACTAAATCACATGGCCGAAAATCTCTTCCCTTCCAAAGGTTTGCAGAATAAAAATTCTTCGAAGATTTCCCCATCATAGCAGTATCTAACATAAACAAGAAGTTGAGCAAGATTTGCAATGTCTATAGATTTGTCCAATTCGAAGTGATCAACTTCTTTTAATCTATCCAGTAGTTGCCTTTTAATATCGTCTGAGAATGCTACGATGCACTGTGAAACCATGTCTCTCGATAAAGGATTGGTTTTCATTTCATCACTATATTTTTCATTGTGCATAACTGAAACCATTTTAATTGTAGCTGGCAAAATGAGAGATTTGCCAATAGACCGAGGTTTCATTGCTTTAGCTGTTAAATATGAAGTTTCTAAAGATGCTCTCAAAGCTTTTTGAGGAACCGTAGTAAAATTTTGCAAAACTGTTTTTTGATTTTGAGATTCATTTTCACGCCTCTTAAAAAACTTTCAACTTTATTGAGATATTTATGTGTTTGGTTTCTAAGTGTCGCCTTAATTTTGTGGGGTTCATGCTTTCTTTAGCTAATCTTTCTAAACAAACACATTGGGCTCATTGCTCACCATTTACGATGGTGAAACTAAATTCATATTTGATATAGCTCTCTTGGTATTTGAGTTCCTTTTTGCTCAGTTTTTAAAAGGCTGTGGTTACCTTTCCTGATGCCATCACCTTTAAACTCATATTAGCTTCCAAAGATTGTCCCAACAGCTTTCTTTTTCTACTATTGCATGCATTGTCAGCACTATCACCACCTGAAGGTCAAATAATTAACCACTTATCCATATTGGCAGTATTAATTTTTTTAATTTATTAACCGACGACACACCACAAATCACAATATGCAAGTGGGCCGAGGAGGCATGTGGCGTGCACCTTGCGTGAATGGTCACAGCAAAGGCGGGTGAGACACGGGGTTCCAAATCAATGCAGTGACAACGCGATGCGCACAGGCGCATAAAGATAAAGGAAAGGCGAAGCATGATCAAGCGCCAACTCAGCCAATGTGACCATAGTCTTTTTCAAATATGCCTACCGCTACGGCGACCCCCAGGAAGACATCCGTGACTCCTTTGGGAGTCCTGAACCTTGTCCTTCATATGAATTGAACCCTCTAAGATCCAGCATGGGGCAAAGACCCCCTTTGGATTTGGGGATAAAAAAATAACGGGAATAAAATCACTTCCCTCGGAATTCTGGCAGAACCACTTCCACTGTTCCAAGTTGTAGGAGTGAACCCATCTCCTACTGTAGAAGGAATGTGTGAGAGGTGTTCCTGAAGAGGGACTGGGACAGGAAGGCAAGGAATGGGATAGAATATTCCACTCCCACTGTGCCTGGGACCAACCAGTCTGAAGTAATCATGCTCCAGGCATGGTGGAAGTGGAATAGACAGTTGGTAAAGGGACGATCTAGAATTGGAACCATATCTCTGTCCTTGAGCGCATCTTCAAAAGCCTGATGTGGGCCCTTATGCCTTTTTCAAGAGGCCCACCCCCTGGTCTGAAGCAGAATGGGACCACCTCCTATTGGCCCTCCTGTTGTTCACCTGTTCCTCCTTCTTTTGGAGTCCCACTTTGGGTCCTGCTGATAAGTGTGAGGAGGTGGCCTAGGAGTAAGTGGGCATCTTTGTGGGGCAGGCGTATGTATCGCCAAGGACTTCAGTGTAGCTCTGGAGTCCTTGAGGCTATTCAGTTTGCTATCTGTCTGTTCAGAAAACAGTCCACACCCTTCTAACAGAAGGTCCTTAATAGTCGTCTGAATTTCGGATGGAATGCCTGAGACTTGCAGCCAGGAATTCTGCTGCATTACAATGCCTGTGGCCATGGAATGGGCAGCAGAGTCTGCAGTGTTTGAGATACAATCCTGTTTGAACCAAACCCCCAGGGCTTCTTGCAGACCCCTTCTGGGGTATGTGGCAGAGTGGCTACAGGACCTTTATGCCAGCATGCCCTGCCACATCTGGCGTGTGGACACCAATGCCAACTGGTGGGACCACATAATCCTGGAGTGCTGGGGAGACCAACAATGGCTTCAGAACTTTAGGATGAAGAAGGACACCTTCCTGGAGCTGTGTGAGTGGCTCGCCCCTGCCCTGAGGTGATGGGATGTGCACATGAGGCCCGCCATTCCACTCCAGAAGTATGTTTCCATCGCCCTCTGGAAACTCTCCATGCCAGACAGCTACCGATCCGTGGGGAACCAGTTTGGCGTGGGGAGATCCACCGTCAGGGCTGTGCTCATGCGGGTATGGCATTCTTGGTCAACTGTCTCAGGAGGGGGGTGGAAGGAAGGAATGGGCTGCACTAGGGAAAGAGGGTGGGGGTGGAGGTGATGCAAGTCCCCTCCCTGGGAGGGTTTGTTCTGTCCTGCCCCCACAAAAGCCTGCCTGCAGTGGCCGGGATTGCAGGGGCTTGTTCCTGGTGAATGGGGGAGTAGTAAGGGGGAGGAGGGAACTCTCAGGCGTCCTGGCACCCCTGTGATTCTCGGGTTTTGTGTTTCCTTCTGCAAGTGGTCAGGGCAATCAACACCATCTTGCTCTGCAGACTCATCCACCTCGCAGATGTCAATGTGCTCATCGAGGGGTTTGGCGCCCTGGGTTTCCCCAACTGGGGGGGGGGGGCATCAATAGGACACACATCCCGATCCATGCCCCAGACCACCAGGCCTCCATGTATATAAACAGGAAGGGATACTTTTCAGTGATCCTGCAGGCCGTGACTGACCACTGGGGCCACTTTCTGGACATCAATGTTGGGTGGTCGGGCAAAGCACACGATGCCCAGGTCTACCGCAACACATGAGCCAGAGGCTGCACGCTTGGGACTTTCTTCCTCGACCACCACATCAGGGTCAGAGATGTGGACGTGCCAGTCTGCCTGGTGGGGGATGCAGCCTATCCCCTTGTTACCGACCGGGCCAGGTCTGGGCACCGCTGAGGGTGTCTGCTCTGGGCGAATTGCTCTAATTCGGGGCTCTCTCTAGCCCCAGATTGGAGGCCTTCCCAAATAGGCCACAAACCAGTCCCACAGTAGCTTCAGCTGCCTGCCTTGAAGCCTCATGAGCAAAACCCCTCCGACACCCCAGCAATATCTGTGCCCCAGATGGCCTCATACGCAAGTGAGGGGTCTCAGAGCCCAATCTCATCTTCATTTTCTGTCCAGTTCCAAGAAACCAGTCACAGTTCCCAGGTTAATTTACATTCTGGATCTTACCCTCAAATCACGCTGAGCCAGTCCTTTATAATCTACAATCTAAAGGTTTATTACTACAAGAAAGAAAAGCATGAGAGTAAGGTTGTTAAAGTATCATACATTACATGCATCAAATCTCCCAGTTCTTGACACAGGCTTGCAGCAGAGATGTAATAGCTGGTGAACATCCTACGTCAGGATGGGTCCACAGTTCTTTCCAGCTCTTTGATCCCTGCACTGCTGCCTCTAGGATGAATTGCTGAGCTGAGTACCAAGATGGAGTCAGCCACATGGCATATTTATACCTCCTTCCTGGTCTCTTCTTGGCTGCCGCAGGTCACCTGGCCAGCGGCCTATCCCTGTGTTCCCTGGTAGCTCTTAGGTATCATTCCCCATTCTTGAGGTGTGTCCTTGGCCTATTGAGGGCTATTGTTCCACAGAGTCTCACTAATTAGCATGTCCATAGGCCGATCTCTGCCCACCATTGAACCACATACAGAGAAATATTCAGTACTCATACAAAATACATGCTTATAACTTCACACATAGACATTATACAATGACATGAATAGCATATAGAGAATCAGAAGAAAGTAAGCTTCTATTTGACACCTCGCATGGCCCCCTTTATACCACTTTTGGGGCCAACACCCCCCCCCCCCCCATGGGTGCAGCAGTGATATGGCTGCTTCCTTCAAATTCAGTAACGTGACACCCCTACAATCCTGACTGATGAAACCCTACACCGGACACCTCAGTCCTTCCTGACAGGCATTTAATGCCAGGCTGAGCAGGGCCTGCATGGTGGTGGAGGTTGCCTTCAGCCGGCTGAAGGTGCATTTCAGATCCCTCCTCACCTGCCTGGACCTTGGCCAGCAGAACATTCCACACATGGTGGCAGCGTGCTGTGTGCTGCACAACACTTGTGAAAGGAAGGGAGAGGTCTTTCTGCCAGGCTAGGTGGTGGAGGCAAACCACTTAGCCAAGGTATACAAGCAGCCATTCTCGGCTGCCATCCAGCAGGTCCATCGGGGCGGTGCACATCCGGGAGGCCCTGCGGGAGATCTTCTACCCAGAGGAGCAGTAATACTTCTCCCTGGTCCACCCTACTGTGGGCTTGTGCCTCAGTCCTCCCTCACATCCTTCCACTTACCCCTACCTTCCCCCCTTTCCAGATGGAAAAATAAAGTTTTTTGTAACCAGACTTAACTGTGTTTATTTTACAAAACTGTGAGGGCAAAGAAACTTGGGTGAGACTAGGGAAAGAACCTGGGAGAGGGGAGGAGAGAGGGTGAAAGAAGTGGGGTTTGTTGAAAACTTGGGAGGCGGGAGCTGGAAGGGGGAGGAGAAGCTCAGGGCTCAGGCCCGGAGTGGTACTGGCCTTTCTGGCTCCCACCACCACGGGTGCGGGGGGCCTCTGCGTCCCCGGCGGCGGGATGGGGAAGATGTGGAGGGGGATGCGAAAGGAGGAGAGAGAGCTGAGGAGGCAGCAGAGGCTGGAGCGGGAGGAGGCAGCATGCTCTGCCCCAGGGTCTGCAGATGGAGTGGCCCTGGGCAAGCTGCTCCCACCAGCTCTCCCACCGGAGCTGCAAGTCTTTCTCCACCCTGCGGTCGAGGGTGCGGTACAGAGCTCGCAGTGTCCCCAGGTGCTGTCTCTAGTACTCCTCTAGAGGACGGGCATGCCCAGGTGGTGTAGTGCACCCTCCAGTCGCAGCTGATCCAGCTGTGGAGAACAAAGAAAAATGGTCAGTCATCCCTGGAGATACAGTTCCTGAAGCCCAGCCCCGCTCTGCAAGGTGAGGACAAGAGTTCTCTGTGCCATCAGAGCTGATGTGCTTGAAGTCAGGCCATGTGCGCTATGTCCACTGGACCCTGCTGTCCCTGGGACTGGGAGCTGCCCCGAGACTGCAGCCATGCCTGGGTACTGTGTGCAGGAGTCCTCAGTGTGTGTGTGCGGGGGGGGGGGGGGTGAATGTCCCACCCCGGGGACAGGAGCATTTCATGTCTCTCCACATACCTTTGTGGCCAACAGCCCAAGTCCCACGTGTGGCAGCCTGCGGGGGCCATATGCCCCGGGGTGGCACAGCACATGCTCGCACATGCACAGGTAGCTGCAAGATCGGTGGCCAGCAAGGCCCAAGCGTGCAGTGCCTAGTTCCTCCCCACCCCCCACATAACAGTAAAGTGATGGCACTCACACCATGTTCCTTCCCCAGCCTTGGACATGTCCACAGGGATGATGCGGGGGTCCTGGCTCAGCTGTGTGGTGACACTGGCCTCGTCCAGCCCCTGGCCCTCCTCCTGCTCCTCCTCTGTCATGTCGTCGGGGCCTCTAGCATAGACAGCATCAGCCATCTGCACCCCGGAGTCCAGAACTACATGGGAGGAAGGGACAGCCCCACCCCTCAGGATTCAGTCCAGGGAATTGTAGTAGGCGCAGCTGTGTCTGTCCCGTGTCGGGAGCTGCCCTCTCAGGCCCTGGCATGGGCCTGGCACAGTTCTTTTACTTTCATCCGCACCAGCTCGTGGGTGTGGATGTGGCCTCTGGTAGCCATGCAGCCATAGATAGCCGTGTTCCTGCGTTTAGTGCGGAGATCCTGGAGATTTGTCGCATCCCCCCAAACCTCAATAAGGTCTAGGACCTCTGCACTAGAGCAGGAAGGCGCCCTTCTTTTCCAGCCTTTGGCAGGCTCCTGGGAGATGTCTGACTGCTCCTGGGGAGTGGTGGATGGCTGGCTGGCACTGTCTGCCTGGCTCATTCTGGGGCCACTGAGTCATGGGCAGCTACAGGGTGCATCAGGGCTGTGAGGCCTGCTTCAAGCCTCAAACCCTGTCTGCAAAGTTTGCAGCTTTAAGGGCTCCAGGAGGTGATGGGGGGGGGGAGGGGGGAGGAGGAGAAAAGTTTTCCTGGTGCGTGGCCAGAGCGGCCTGCAGGGCACCATGGGAAGGGCTGGAGGCCCCTATTCCCTGTGGACACAGTGCCTATTCTGAAATAGCTATTTCAAAATAGGCTCTATTCCTCATAGAATGAGGTTTACAAAGTTCTAAATAAGCCGTCCGCTATTTCAAAATTATTTCAAAATAGCGGTTTGGCTGTGTAGATGCTAGCAAAGTTATTTTGGAATAACAGCCATTATTCTGAAATAACTTTGCTGTGTAGACATACCATCTAATGGAACCTTTTTTCTTCTGCCTTTATAATTCTTCCAATGTTTAAATACAGTGTCAAGGTTTACTTCTCCACCACTTGAAATGTGAAATTTGATCCTCATTAGCATATCCAGGTGATCTTTCAATCTGTTTCATAATTTAGTTTTGATATTAATTCATAAGACTGAAGCCACAGTCACAATTAGAACTGGAAGCTTGAAACGTTGTACATATATCCCCAAGTTTTGAAACGACACTGAATTGCTCTGCATTCTGTAAAGTGAAAGTCACCATTTCCTGGAAATTTGTCACCATCTTTGCTTCATGTTTCTCTGCAATTATGTATCTGTAGCCATTGTTTTGTCCGCGAGTAAGAGACAAAATGGTTACTTACCTCTTGTAATGGTTGTTCTTCGAGATGTGTTGCTCATGTCCATTCCGTGTAGGTGCACACAAGCTGTGTACACAGATGTTGGAGCCTTTTTCCCCCAGTGATACCCATTTTGCCAGCCAGGGAGTGGTGCCTCTATATTGGCGCATGCATACCACCTGCTGGTCCTTCCTTCTTACTGGAAATCTCTGACTAAGGGGATGTGGGTGGGATTTAGAATGGACATGAGCAACACATCCTGAAGAACAGTAGTTACGAGAGGTAAGTAACCATTTTTTCTTATCCAAGTTCTTGTTTGTGTCCATTCAAGGTAGGTGACTCCCTAGCCCTTCCACTGGAGGCAGGGTTGGAGACTAAGTGGAAATGGGCTGTGTGACGTAGTGGGGGGTAACCTGCTAACTCTGTGGCTGCTGTCTGTAGTTCCACAGAGCAGACAAGCGATGAGTCACTATGCAAAGAGGGTATCCCAACTGGTTTGGCCAGCTGACCCCCATGGAGAGGAACAAAGGAAGGTGGATGCTGCCCTGGCTGGGGGGCAGGGCTGGAGGAGAGTGAGTTAGTTCTTGGCTGGAAAGCAGGGAAGAAGGAACTGGGGAGGGGGCTGGGATCCCCCCATCTCAAGGGGGCACTGAGGCCTCTTAGCCCCAGTTCCTGTAACCAGATTACATCTGTGCTATGCTGTATCCTGGAGGAGCAATAAACCACCCTCAATTCTACTGGCTGGTGGAGTCTGTTTGTGCCATTTCGGGGTGCAGGAGACGGGGGACCCCAACACGCCGTCACAGGCTGCAACACAGTTCTACCAAAGGATGCATCGTCCCTGGTCTGCTGCACAATGGCATAGTGACGAGTGAACGTGTGCACCAATGACCAAGTGGCCGCCCTACAGATACCAAGGATGGGCATCTGCACTAGGAAGGCCACAAATGAGGTATCTGCCTTAGTGCAATGGGCAGTGAGAGGAGACGCTGGCCTGTTGATGAGTTCATAGCATGATTTGAAGCAAGACATAGACCAGGAGGATAAGCATTGGGCTGATAATGGGAGGTTATCCTTTCAGCTTTGGAAATAAAAAGTTGAGCTGAGCTACAAGATGGTCTTGTTTTTTCTATGTAAAACACCAGAACTCTCTTGGCATCCAGTGAGTGCAAGGTCTGCTCTTTGGGGGTAGCATAGGGTTTTGGAAAGAACATTGGTAGAAATATGTCCTGGGACATGTGGAATTGGGAGACAACCGTGGGAAGAAATGCTGAGCGGGTGTACAGTCTGACCTTGTCCTTAAAGAAAACAGTATTAGGGGGGTCTGAATTGAGGTCCCTCAATTCTGACACACTCCGGGCCGACGTGATGGCTACTAAAAGGGCGACCTTCTTCAATAGGTGCTTGAGGAAGCATGTGGCTAGGGGCTCAAACAGGGGGCCCATAAGCCTTGTTAGGACTACGTTAAGATCCCAGGATAGAAAGGGTTGATGGACATAAGGGTACAACCTGTCTATCCCCTTGAGGAAGTGCTTAGCTGGTGCACTGGCAAACACTGTTCTGCTCTGGTCCCCTGGGTGAAATGCTGAAATGGTCACCAGATGGACTTGTACTGACAAGGCAGACAGACCCTGCTGCCTGATCTCTAGTGTGTAATCCAGGACGAGTGGGATTGGGGCTTCACTGGGTTCTACCCCCTACTGGGAGGACCACAAGTTGAAATGTCTTCACTTTACCAAATATGTGGCCCTACTGGAGGGTTTTCTACTTTCCAACAGAACTTTCCTTACTGCTTCTGAGCAAAGATGCTCTGCACCCCTTAATCATGAATGTTTCATGCAGTGAGGTGGAGTGACTGGAGGTTTGGGTGGCATAGCTGCCCTTCCCCCCAGATCCTGGGTGATGAGGTTGAGTAGCAAGGGAAGCATCATGGGCTCCTCTACCAAGAGATCCAGAAGCATGGGGAACCAGTGCTGGCGGGGCCACGCTAGTGTCATCAATATCACTGAGGCCTTGAACCTCTTGACCCTGAGGAGTACTTTGTGTATCAGAGGGAAGGTGGGAAAGGCATAGAGCAGCTGGGGAGGCCAATCTACATG
The DNA here is from genome assembly GCF_049634645.1 of Pelodiscus sinensis. Lineage (NCBI taxonomy): Eukaryota > Metazoa > Chordata > Testudines > Trionychidae > Pelodiscus > Pelodiscus sinensis. The sequence continues at coordinate 168,403,170 of NC_134712.1, forward strand.
CAATACATCTCCCATTGACCCTGGGCCACGGCCCAGGTAGGAGCACAAGTCCTGACACTTCGTGTTACTGTGAGTGATGAACAGATCTAGGTGGGGACATCCCCACCTGAGGAAAATATTAAGATCTATATCCCCCCAAGGGACCACTCATGTGCCTTGAATGACTTGCTGAGCTGTTCCCAGGAGGTATGCCGCCTCCAGGTGAATATTGTGGGTGATCCAAAATTCCCATAGGAGCAGGGCTTCCTGACACAGGGGAGAAGAACCAGCTCCACCCTGTTTATCGATATAGAACGTTGCTGCCATATTGTCTGTTAGCGCTGAGACAACCTTATTTCTCAGGTGAGGCAGAAAAACCTGGCAGGCTAGGCGGACTGCCCTGAGCTCCCTGACATTTATATTTGGTGACCACACTGCTTGGGACCACATACCTTGTGTCCAGAAATCCAAAAGGTGCGCTCACCAACCTGTGTCCAAGGCATCCATGACCAGCTGCACCAATGGGGTCTGTCTGGTGAAGGGGATTCCCTCCTGTAGCCATAAATCCAGGGAATGCAGGATGTCCCCAGGCACAGAGAGCATCATGCCCAGCAGGGCATGGACTGGATTGTGAGTGCGTGCCACCCATGCTTGCAGGGGGTGGAGGTGTAATCTGGCATGTTGCACCACATAGGTACACACAGCCGTATGGTCCAGCAGTCTCATGCAATTTCTGGCCATTCTAAGAGGTGAGACTTTGAGCCCTACGATGATGTCTTTTATTGCCACAAACCTGGCCTGGGGGAGGGAGGCCATAGCTGTGGTGGAATCTATTTGGGCCTCTACAAACTTGATCACCAGAGTAGGGACCAGAGTGGATTTGTCCTCTTTTATTAGAAGGCCCAGCTGTCTGCATAGGTGTTTAACCAGTTCTCTGTGCTGCAACACCTGGCTCTGATGAACCAGTCTTCCAGGTATGAAGATACCTGAACCCTGTGCCTCTGTATAAAGGCTGCTACAGCTGCCATACATTTAGTAAAATCCCATGGGGCCGTAGAGAGGCCAAAGGGGATGACTGAAAACTGGAAATGCTATGCCCCAATGGTGAATCTCGGGAATCTTGTGTGGGAGGGGACCACTGAGATGTGAAAGTAAGTATCCTTTAAGTCGAGGGCAGTGTATCAGTCTCCTCTTTCGAGGGAGGTAATAATGGAAACCGATGTGACCATTGTGAATCTCATCTTTCTTATAAAGGCATTCAGGTCTCTGAGATCAAAAGTGGGTTGTAGACCTCTCTTGGATTTTGGAATAAGAAAGTACTAGGAAATAAAAACCCTTTCCCCTGACTTCTCTGGAACCAGTTCTACCACTGCCAGCTGTAGAAGCGACGACACCTCTTGTCTTAGAAGGTGCTCCTGAGAGGGACAGGGATAGGAGATGGGAGGGCAGGAAGGAAAGGAATGGGATAGAATATCCTATCTTACTGTGTCCAGTACCCAACGATCTGAACTGATCTGGGACCGAGCATGATAAAAGTGGGAGAGATGATTTCCAAATAATTGGACTGGTATAGGGACTAGAACTCTGCCCTCAGGTACATCAAAACCCACCAGACTCGGACCGCTGGTTGGGAGAAGGGCCTGGACCACACTCAAAGTCTGACCTCGATCTCCTCCTTCTGTTCCTTCCCCCATTGTTATTATTGTGACCCTTCCTCCTGTTGGGGTCAGGCCTTTACCCCTATTGGTAGGGTTGTGATTGGGGCGTGTTTGTGGGGCTGGTGTGTGGATCCCCAGGGACTTTAGGATCACCCTGGAGGAGTTGAGGCTGTGCAGCTTCATGTCTGTCTACCCCTGTAGGAATAAATCCTCCCCATTGTTACCAGAAGATTGGAATTCAATTTATTCTACATGAGTGATGTAGCATAAAAGCACTGCTTTTCAATTTAAAACCCTAATTTTTACTGGTAACTAAGGTGTAGGGTTTCCAGATAGTTTTAACAAAAATACCGGACATGCTTGATAAAAATTTGTTGACCAAAAAAAAAAAAAAAACATAATATGGGAAGTTTATTGATGACAATCTACATTATATCCCATATTTTACATTAGATTGTGAAGCTTTTATCATTTTTTTTATTTTTCAAAAACTCAGCTTTTGCTTCCAAACAAGTGAAAGATATATTAAAAACCCAAAGTTGACTTCTTACTGACTCAACACTCAATCTGTTGCATTCATCAGTCCATAGATTACCCATGACACTAAAAATTCTTTCTGCATTGGTATTTCATACAGGAATTGAAACAGAATATTGAACCAGTTTTAATAAATTTGGAACAGTAGGTTCTTTGCTGAAAAAATATTCCTTACCTTAAAAGAGCGGTAAGAAATATGAGAAAGATGAAAGCTAGACAAAGGACAACACTGTCGCAAATCGCACGCTTATAAAAGGAAAATATTCAGCAGTACGCAACTGTGTACCGATACTCGTATCCAAGCGGCAAATCGGCATAGTAGCACATAGCGCAGGCCTAGAGAGTGAGCGAGAATATTTATGCACAAGTCACATGATAATAATAAAACTTACTTAATTAGAAAATAACGGACATTTATATGTATGGTATTTTCTCAATTTGTTTCCCGGACAGAAAGCTCAAAACCGGTTCAAAACGGGACACCTGGCAACCCTACTAGGGTGGTGGCTCACCCTAAAGGGATATTGAGGAGAACTGCAGCTAGCAATGTTCCCTTTAAAAGACATGGCTACAGCCTTCTAATCAAGAATAGACAGTCAAACAGTAAATATTCGAAAATAAAAGTAATATTTATTTAGAAGTTAGTGGTTAAAGAATAGAGAGAGATAAAATAGGGTTATAGGTAAAAAAGGAAGTGAAGCAGTATGGCAAATAAAAACGCACCACAATAACAATTTCAATTGGCTGTGTAGCATATAACAATATAAACATTCACTTAATACTCTATACCTTGTGGAAGAAAACAAGCCTCCACAACCTTATAACAATATACCAATTAAACGTAACAATACTAGGTGGCTGCACCCAGTGCTTGCTATACTCACAACTCCCCTTCTTGTGTCTCTGGCTGCTTTTGTGCTATGCTTATCCATACTCTTCTATGAATGAGACAGCTCAAAAAAATTCACAGATAACTTCCACATCACCAGCATTGAAGATCTCAATGGTTTCGAGCGAATCAGACACTTAGCAAAGGATTACATTTTGTCTACATTTGCGTACAGTCTGCTTCCTCCATCTGTCAGTAGCACGCCATTCAGCCACTTGATCTGCGCTCAAATTTTTTCCACTATGTTGTTCTCATTCACATTGCACAGGCTGCGTGATGATGTCATTGTCGTGTGGCAGAAAAAAACTTTTGTTTATAGAGAGAGATTAATTAAACATTCAGTATTAAATCCTTAAAACTAAGCATGCAGTAAACAACTGGCTTTGTGGTTACTAAATGGGGAGGCGAAGATCTCACGCAGACCACAAACATCCCATCCAGCTTTATTTGCACTCGAAACTCATATACATCAGGGATAAATGGGTATTCAGATAGATTAAACTTATAGAAAACTTCCTTTGAGTCCTTCTGCTCTGTCTCAATGCTCAAGAGCATGATTGGTGGGTTGCTGATGCGAAGCAACTATGGTTGCTCAAGCCTGCACCCGCTGAGGTGAAGTTTCTCTCCAAGTAACAGATACAGAAGCCTCCTTGGTGGCTGCTGTGGTGGACTCATGTTGACTGGCTGGTAGAAATGGCCCTTGCTAGAAGCAACCTCAGAACCTTGGGTGGACTGCTGCTGCAAGTGCTGCTTGAGCGTGTTGCTAATGAGCTTGGTCTGTGGTGGCCTTGCAGCTGCTTGAGAATACTAGTGAGGGTGGGGCTGCAGAACTGCTGTGTGGTGTGGCTAGGCTGGAAAGGCCATTGACTGTTTAGAGGAGCTGTTAATGTGGCTTGCGATGCTGCTGCTGTAGCAGCTGCTTTGTGGGCATTGGCTAATGCTAGTGATCACTATTGATGCTTGTAATTGTTTGTAGCTAGTTATTTTTGCTGCTGTAAAGCAATGGTTTGCTTTCTTACCAACCAAATTCCACTGGTACGGTTGCCATAGCTCCACGAGCATCTTCCTTCCAGACGTTCTGCAGCATTCTCTTCTCTTTCGTGTACCTGTCCTCCAGAAAGCTATGTCCTCCACCAGGCTTTAGCCTGCTGGTTGTCACCTTTATATTCAATTTGCAGCTCATTAACTATAAGTGAAAAGGCACTGAGGGTCCTACTTTTTCCTTCAATGTACCTTTGCGAAGGTGGATTTTCAGCAGTCACTGCAACCAAGACCAAATATCAAAATAGGTTGAATGTTATGTCTACATTAAGACTTTCTTTAACAAATCTCACTCCAGACATTGATGAAATATGCTGTCACATGCAAGCTCATCCATCCTATTAAAATTCATAATTAATTATGTTTGATTAACATTAATATTACAATGATGTTTATTAAACTAAACTAAAATTATTGGTATAAGGTTTTGGTGTAATATCATGCTAAATGTGTTATGTTATAAGATAATTGCTTTGTGCTATCTCTGCTCTTTTTGTATTTTTGTTGTTACACTTTCTTGATATGGTATATATTTTCTGTTATTAAAACCAGATACAATGTTTCTTCTTTGTTGGGTTTTTTTTTTTTTTTTTGGTCTGACAACAATTTTTTTTTGAAAATTTTTTTCATAGGTGTTCCACATAAAAAATATTATTGTTTGGTGTTCCGTGGTCTCAAAAAGTTTAAGAAACACTGCTCTAGACCATTTATAAATAAGCTGAATAGGATGGGTCCCAGGACAAACCCTTGAGGGACCCCACTCGTTACCTCTCTCTTGGAAAACTTACCATTTATTCCTACCCTTTGTTTCAGGCTTTTAACCAGTTATCAATGCATGAGAGGGCCTTCCGTCTTATTCCATGACAACTTACTTTACTTAAGAGCCCTTGGTAAGGGACCTTGTCAGAGGTTTTCTGGAAATTTAAGTACATTATAGTCACAGGATCTTCCTTGTCCACATGCTTGTTGATGCCCTCAAAACACTCTAGTAGATTAGTAAGGCATGATTCCCCTTTACAGAATTCATGTTGACTTTTCTCCAACACATTGTGTTCATCTATGTGTCTGGCAATTCTATTCTGAGGATCCCAGCCCGGTAGGGATGTCCCTCCTGACCCAGGCAGGTGAGAGCAGAAAACCAGAGAGTGATAGAGAGGAGGAGGGAAGAGGGGCAGATAGGGTGGGTCCTCAAGGGAAGAGGTGGGGTACGGGCTGGGCATTGGAGGAAATAGGTGGGCCAAGAGAGGTTCTGACACTGCTGCTGAAAAGTCTGTTTTTTAAATACTAAGGGGCTGCGCCCTCCGCTTGCTGTGCTCACTCTCCCCTTTCCCCCCCGGCTGCTATTGGTCTATTACTCCCTACTAATACGTTACAGTACTTCCTTAAATTCAGTAAAACCTGTGTTATCCGGCACGCCTCGGGGATTAGGGCGTTCTGGTTATCTAAAAATTCCAGTTATCTGAGGGTCCCATCGACCTAGGATAAACCAATGGACAATAATAGTAAAACTTCTTTTATTAAATGGAAACAGTACTGTAATTATTATAAGACACAGTAACAAATTAAAATGAAAAATTTAGTCATTCTCTGGATCGAAATCATTGGCACATTTATTTATTTAGTTATTTTATTTAAATATTTTTATCCCACCTCTCTATTTAAAATATTCGAGGAGGCTTACAAAATTTTTAAACACAATACAAATATATATAAAAATGTTAAATACGAGAACCCAAAGGGATATAAAACCTGCTAAAAACATATTGAGAAAAGGAACATACGTATACAGACTCAAACATTAATAAAAGCACCAGTAAAAAGGGTGGCTTTAGCCTGACGCTGAAACAACGCTAGTATTGGCGCCATTTGAATATCCTGAGGAAGAGAATTCCACAGCCTGGGAGCAAAAGCTGTTCTCCATAGATGTTAATCTTATCTCCGCAAGTGGGGGAACACGAAGCAAAGCCTCCCCAGCTGACCTCAATCCCCAGGCAGGTTCATATGGGAGAAGATTGTCCTTCAGATACCCCGGACCCAACCCATTTAAGGCTTTATAGGTCATCACTAAAACCTTTAATTGTGTCTGGAAACATACTGAAAGCCAGTGTAGCTGCCAAAGCACTGGCATAATGTGCTCCGTATAACTAGTGTTAGTTAAGACTCGAGCAGCCGCATTCTGGAGCAGTTGAAGTTTCCGAAGGATCTTGAGAGGCAGCCTCACATAAAGTGCATTACAGTAATCCAGTCTGGATGTAACAAGAGCATGGATCACTGTGGCCAAGTCATTCTTGTTCAGGAAGGGTCGCAGCTGGTGGATCAGACAAAGCTGCCCAAAAGCACTCCTGGCCACGGAAGGAATCAGGTTTTCAAATGTTAAAAAAGGGTCCAGGACGACTCCCAAGCTGTGTACCTGTTCTTTCAGGAGGAAAGTAACCCTGTCTAAAGCAGGTGCCACGCCACATTCCCGTACAGATGGGCTCCTGATCCACAGGACCTCAGTCTTATCTGGATTCAACTTCAGCTTGTTTGACTTCACCCAAACCATCACCGCCTCCAGACACCAATTTAGATCAGTCACCGCCACACCTGGTTCTGATGTCACAGGGAAATAGAGTTGGGTGTCATCTGCATATTGATGGCACTGTCCTCCAAAACTCCTTATGACCTCTCCCATGTTTCATGGTTCTCCCATGGTTTCATGTAGATATTAAATAGCATAGGGGACAAGATGGAAACTTGTGGGACCCCATAGCACAATCGCCATGGGGTCGAATAGCAGCCCCCTAGCTCCACCTTCTGAAAGTGCCCTAAGAGGTAGGACTGGAACTACTGCAAAACAGTGCCTCCAATACCCAACTCCTCCAGGCATTCCAGCAGGATACCATGGTCGATGATATCAAAAGCCACTGAGAGGTCTAAGAGAACCAACAGGGCTACGCTCCCCCTGTCTATCTCCCGGTATATGTCATCTACCGGGCGACCAAGGAGGTTTCAGTTCCAAAACCAGGCCTAAAGCTGGGCATGGGATGTACATATAAAAGGTGTAGCTGCACAAGGTACAGAAGCTCTCTGCAGCAACTTCCTGTTATCAGCCTGCTTACAGGCCTGCTGTCTCTTGTGCATAAAGTTCTGAAAATTATACAGCTGCATTACTTCTTGAGATGAAAAGGAATGCCGCTCAGCAAATTTGATCAACGTTGAAAGACCTGCACTTGCATCAGCCCAGGAAGTTTTATCTTCAGGCTTTTCTTCCTCAGAATCATTTTCAGGTGGCAAAGACTTTTCTGGGTTGAAAACTTTTTCTATGTTTTCAGTATCACTAGGGCTATAGGTCACTTCTGCATTGTTGTCCATGTTAACCCATTCTTCGACTTCACCTTTTTTGAGATTCTTGAGTGGGTTTTTAGGCTCAGCTTGCTTCAGAACTTCGATGGTATCTGTAATTTCAGTCTTCCTTCTTCTGATGTTGAAGCCTTCAAAATTTTCTTCTTCATCAGATGACCCATCTGTGAATATGGAATTCAGCCATAATTTTCTCCAAGATCTCCTTAAAGTTTTACTCTTAACTGTATCCCATGCACAAGCAACATTGAAGATGGCATTTTTGATTGTATACTAGGATTGAAATTCCTTGATACTGGATCAACTGTTGCATGAAGTCTTCCTTATAGATTAATTTAAGATTTTTAATAACTCCTTGATCCATTGGTTGTATGAGAGATGTTACATTGGGAGGAAGGAAGACCGTGAAAATATTTCCTGAAACCAAATCCGTTTCAGAAAGATGCACTCTGTGTTACCCCAAAAATATTCTCACTGGAGACCACCCAGGGTTACACTACTGTGGGTTTATTGCTTGAAGAATTAGCACTCCACTATTTGCACTACAAGGTTAAACCAAAGAAGATAGAGCTGCCACCAAATGTACAAACTAAAGAAGAAACAGAGCTCTCTCTCACACATACAAACAAGCACACACACCCCTCCTTTCATTCACACACATTCATTTCTGCCCTAGGCACTCACATACTTACACAAGCATATGGATTGTAGAAGGAGCCAAGGCATGTAGATCCTGGAGAGTCTGTCTGTCTGTCTACTCATCATGGCTGGGGAAGCTGGTCAGGAGAAGAGACACTGGCTGTAAACAGGAGTTTCTCAGGAGCAGGGGAAGAGTGAGTCTCACATGTGCTCCCTCTCTTTATATAGTGTCTGAATGGCTCCTATGACTCATTCGCCTCGTCATCAGGAAGCATGCCCAGACTTCACTTTATCCAGCAAATGCAGCAGTTTGTGATGACTCATCAACATGTGCTCCATTGTTCACAGTCTTCTTCAAACTCACTCACACTCAGGGGATAATGCCGTTTAGAGCGAGTTACAAAGTTTGACAAAGATCACAGTGAATTGCACAGTTTGACAAAGATTACAATGAGTTACAGTTTAAAATCTTAGACCTTACAGTTTAGTGTAGTTTCAGAAAATGCTTGTGTGTAAATCAAGTAAGCTCAGGCGCAGGCTTTTTATGCAACACTCTGCAGTTGTCTAGAAGTAGGATGACTTTACTGTCTTCTGGCTTGTTTAATTTTCTTAAATTCTCTTTGACTACAGGCACAAAGGTGTGATAGAATCAATCTGAGAAAATATCACAGTTCATCCATTCATTATATTGTGTTTTGTATTCAACAGGCAAATTAATAACTCCTGTAAGGGCTCTAGGTTTAACATATTTTCCAATAACTAAAAGTTTGATTCTATGATTCCCAGAGGCATTAGCACAAATAAGAACAGTCAGACAATCCTTATTCTGCCTAAATCCTGAAGCCGAAGACTCACTTTCACCAGCCAGAGCTGAAGTTGGCAAACAACGCCAAAAAAGGCCAGTTTCATCCGCATTGTATATTTGATCTGCACTTAGTTCATGTTCAGAGACCAATTTCTTAAAGGATTTACAATAACTTTTGGCAGTTCCATGATCTGCCGATGCTTTTTCTCCAGACACCTCCAATCTTCTGATGCCATGTCAAAGCTTAAAACACTGTAGCCACCCTTCAGAAAATGCACAAAGCTCAGTCAACTCAATTTGTTTATAAAAGTCTTTTGCTTTTTCAATCAGTATTGGCCCTGAAATTGGATATCCTTCAGATCTTTTCAATGTGAACCATTCATTCAACACTTTATCAAGCTGTTCCAATTTTGATTTATGCAGTGTATGGCGTTTTTCAAGTCTTTTCTTGGTCTCCGATTGCACAACAAATCTTAAAAGTTCATCTTTTTGGGCCTTAATGTCATAAATTGTTGAAGAACCGACATTGTATTCATCCCTAAACACTTTTCTATTTAAACTTTTTTCTAAATGCCTTATAATGTCCAATTTTTTACTTAGAGTCAACGCAACTCATTTTCTCTTCTGTCCAGAACTTGTTGATGTTTTTCTTGATGCCATTAATCTTGAATGACAAAATCACTTGAATGACCAAATCACTTAAGCACTATCTTGTGAGATGCTACAGTACAAAACTATTGGATCTCAGGCGCCATCCGGGGAGACGCTGTGGAAGCTTCCAGAAAGGTCAAGCATGGTAGTGCGCAACCTTTTTGGAGCTGCGACTCCAACGCCATAGGGGCCACCAGCTGCCCGGCCCAGCCTTGCACCAGCCAGATCAAAGTGGTATGCTGCGAGGCTGCTCCCAGCCTCACAGCAGCTACATGAAAATACAGCACTGCGCAGCAGCGCCTAGCCCCCGGACATGACAGGAACCACGCAGGCCAGGCTGATGGCACAGAAGTCACAAGTATCCTTCCCCCGCTGGGGTTAGACACCAGGGACTAATCACACAATGTGCAGTAATTAATTTGTGCCTTTGGGGGACTGAAGCCGCCGAGGATTTGCTCAGCCATGGCAGTAAGTGTGTGGGTGACAATTAGGCAAAGCTTCCTTTCAGCACCATGAATAGAATGCCGGAGTCTGAGTGCCAGTTCCCTACACCTCGAAGACTGAAATAGAACCTAGATATCAAAGTACCACCCTGTGTGGCTGCGCTCAGCCCCCGGCCAGCCAAATCAAAGCACTGTGCTGCCCGGCAGCACCAAGCCCCTAGGAAATGTGCAAGTTTCTAAAGTTTTCCGGATAGTTAGGTGCCGGATAGCACAGGTTTTACTGTATTACATTTGTGATTTCTTCGACTGCCATTACTGAATATTTTGATACACTGGGGGCTTCTACCCAGAGACAGAGCTACAGATTGCTGGCTGTGTCCGAGAAGTGCCTTGTCTGCATTTATGTAGAGGCCAATGCAATGGAAGCTCAGTCCCTGTGACTTGTTAAATCATCATGTTGAAGGCCAACCGCAGGGGGAACTGGATCCACGGCAGGACGAACAGCATGTTGACGTTGCCACAGGTATCCAGCTGTATACGTGAGATATATGCTGAAGACATCATTCTGTCATGCAACATGAAAAACTTTCTATATATATATATATATATAAAGAGATTAGCAAGTTGGCAAATCTTTTATAAGTGTTTAAAGTGATCATTTTGGTGCCTGGCCATCTTCCTTTTAGCTGAGGGCTCAGCTAGGCAATGGTCACATGAGCAGTCTTGGATCCCAAGCCAGCCCTTTACTAAAGAGCTGGGACTTGGAGATGTGTTTTTCAGCGTTGCTGCTGACCGAGCTCTTCTTTCTTTTATGGGCCTGATTCCAGGTCTCACACACCTTGCAGGTGTTGTGAGGCAGGGTTTCTTTGGCCTATAGCAGTTTCCTAATTCCTTTCTACCCAGTGTGTACACCACATCACACAGTGTCCCCACAGAAGACTGGTCAAGCTCAACTCCCCTCTTTCCTGACCCAAAAAATACATAAGTTTTATATAGACTCTTGCTCTGTCTCTGTCTCTGTCTCTGCTCCTGCTCCTGCTCCTGCTCCTGCTCCTGCTCCTGCTCCTGCTCCTGCTCCTGCTCCTGCTCCTGCTCCTGCTCCTGCTCCTGTTTCCCTGTGACGGGGCTAACCTGCCCCACACTGAGCAGGAGGAAGAGGAGCCCATTTATTGGGTAGAGCACGCCCCTCCCCCACAGCCCTACTGGGCATGCTCGAAGTGCAGCCTCTCTATAAAAGACTGCTGGGCTGCTCATTTGGGGCGGACTGCCGGGGAGGAAGGAGCTCCGGCCCAAGCTGCAGGCCTGCCGCCAGATTCAGAGCCAGAGGGAACGCCGCTGTTGCTACTACCAGCCCCGGGGTGAGCCCGCTCCCAACGCCGACGCCGGGGGGCCACCCGCCCCGCTGCAGAAGACACCCCCTGTGCTGCTGCCCCAGAAACAGGACCAGCGGATGTGGCCGCTGCCAACAACCCAGCATCGCCAGGTGGGACCTCCGTCGGCCACAAGATTGGGGTAGGAAGCAACCCAGGGCAAGGAGCAGGGAAACCCCCCCCCCCCCCCCCAGTGGGCTCAGCATGTTTCGGGGAGGCCCCCCCTACTGAGCCAGTGGTGGGAAGCACCCACCACCATTAGGGCCCTGGGTTGGGGTCCGATGGAGAGGGAGGGCCCGGACCCCCCTACCCCCACCTCTCAGTGCTGGACTAGGCCTCTGGGCCTGCTGCAAGCGCTGGAATAGGCCTCCAGGCTGGTGGCTAACGCTTTATTCCGGGGAAGAAGGGAAAGGGGCGGGGAGGACCCCGCCACATTCCCCCAAACTCCTGTCTTGCCTCTTGCTCACTCTGCACCCTCCAATGCTTTCCCCAAGCTCCCACTTCCATCCTGCCTCTTCCCATTCTTCCATGCATACCCTGCCTTTTCTCTGCCCCCGTCTCCTCCGTGCCTCCAGCACTCTGTGGAGCAGGTGATTGCAGTGGGCAGGAAGCGCTGGGAGGAAGGTGCACTAATGGGGGAGGGGGCACCAGCGGGTGGGAGGTGCTGACTATGGTGTTGCTGGCAGGTGTTAAGTACCCACTATTTCTTTTCCAGAATGTTCCCCAGGCCCAGAGCACTCATGGAGTTGGCACCTGTGCATAGCAGGGGCAGGGACTGACCTATACAAGCAGGAATATTTGGGTTTTAGCTACCAGGCAGCCTACTCAAAAAATATTTGGTGTACATTAAATAAAACACTGGTCCTGGGACTTGGCAATACCAAGAATGAAGAAGCAAACCAAGGAAATGTTGATTTAAGCTTTTGTTTCCTTCTTTATTTGATTTTGTCTCCCCTTCATTGTGTCTACAGCTAAATGATTTTTATATAACCTTTAAGGAATTCTGAGGTATTCCCCAAGTTATATAAATGTTGTATTAAACAGGATAAGCCAGCAGATGGCCTCACTTGCATTCAAATAGAGGGCATGCTACAAACAGCAATTTAGAAACTTGGATGAACTCCTGTACACAATCACTGAAGATTCATACTTAATGTAGTGGAGTGACATTTCTTTGCATGATTCATGCCATGTGTGGCAGCCAGGAAATTTACCCTTTGAAAGAAATAAAGGTATCAGAGATCAAAGAGGGGTATCACTCTCTCCTGGATGCACACATTATTTCTATTAGTATTAAGAGGATTTAGAAACGTGAATCAAGCAGAATATGTAACTCTGAGGCATCTGCTTTTTTTCTGAGTACTCTGTATTGTTACTCTGAACCTTTTGAACTTAATGGGTTCAAAGATCAAATAAAATAAAAACCAGTGTGGCCACCTGGAGGTTTTTTAAGAGTGTTGCAAAAAAAACAAAACTGTGTTAAAACTGGTGTCTACCTGAAGTGTGACTCAGCTTTTAGAAAAATCATTTCCCTTCTCTGCTTTGTTTTTATTCTGTGTGTTAGGTTTTATTTTTTCTCACTCCCTTCTTTTTTTCTACCTACTTATTCCTCGGGGGGTTTTTTTGTTTTTTTTTTTGTCTATTTCAGCTCCTTCTAACTCTGGAAGCCACATTGTTTCATTTAATTCAAAACCAGGCAAATTGAGTTCATCCCTGCTTCTGTCTCCTGAGACCTAGTTTTAAATCAGAGTATGTCACAACTGAAATGAGGTTATTCGTAGACCTCTAGTCCATCATTTAGACTTATGATATAGTGTTTACTGCACTGATCATCCTTTTTAGTGATTTTTTTGTCTTTTTAATAATTAAGTTTTCCATAAGTAATTCATTAAATGTTCCATGAACTGTCCAGGTAAAAGTGATAAATGTTAAATGATAGTGTCACAATACAATCGACTTGATTTTCAATAATTTTGATAGATTGAAACTAAAAATAAAAATTAGCAGTAATAGGTAAGTACAATCTACTATAGCAAAACTGAAAACTGGAGGAGGGAAGTCTGTTTAGTTGATGTTTATGGATGTACTTTTTGCATGATCAACTCAGTAGTTGGACCATCAGAACACAAAGGTATGAGAAGCAGCAGCTTGAATACAGTATAAATTATTATTCTAAATGCAGTACAGATGGTAGATTAAAAATCATATATGAAGACTCCCTTTCTGGAGCAGAAGACAGGAGTGTTAATGTCTGCTTGAGAAATTACTGTGTACTTTTCTAGCTAATTAGTTCATCTTCATTGTGGAAGGAAAATAAGTGAGTGAGGCAGAAATAAACCTTGAAAACACTCAGACACTTATATAACTCTATAAGACTAATTTCCTTCTATGTCTTCTGCATATGCCATCCCTCACTCCTGGACCTGATGTCTGTCAGCATGCCAGAGTAACTGGCTGAATGGTATCCATGCCAAGGCTTTTATATCTTGTTCGAAGGTGCTGCTTTCCTGTGATCAAAGATGGCTGTATAATGGAGTGCTCAATATCCAATCCTTGCACTGGGTTCTATTCTCCTGTAAGAGCTGTAATCAGTTGTGGGAGAGGGATGTAATTACAAATTTCTAGACACATACCACCTCAGGGGGAACTGCATGTAGTGATTTTCAGACTGCATTCAGGAGCCAACAGACAAAGAATGGACTTTCGGTACAAAGGAAGAGCCTGAACCATCTCAAACTGACACAAAACTGTAACCAAAATGGCAAAATCCTGTGGGATGGGTTTGCAGGACTGGAAAACTACCAAGGTCTCCATGGGGAAGATGGGTGATGCCTGGTAAGCTAGCATGTGTGTACATTGAGTGCTTTCTCTTATATAAATTAATGTTTTGTATTTTGTGGAAGCTGGCTGGTCACTGTTAAATGCTTGTTAAATCATCAACTCCTCTGGAGATAAGGGAATTGCAGGCTCTGGACTAAGGTCAAACATGCTGGGATACACACAGTGAGATGCACAAACTGCAAGCCTACCATTCTGGTTTGAAAGGAGAGGAACACTAATTCCAGCTCGTAGAGCAGGGGGTCTCAAACTCAATTTACCTTCGGGCCAGTGCTAATCCTCAAATCCTCCAAGTGGGCAAGTGAGCATCCCTCCCCACTCTGGTTGCAGCTCTGGGAGGGTGGGGGGGGGTCTCAGTGTGTCCACCTACTCCCTTGCATGTATCTTCCGGCCCCACCTGTGGGCCCACATGCTCCTCTCCTGGTTTTGAGTCATTTTTACATGTTTCCTACAACACGTCCCACAGCCCCATTACACATTTTTCTGTTGACAGTCTCTCAGCCAACAATCCTTTTAGTAGAACTATTAAAAAATTCAGGAGGACTTTCATTGCTGGGAATTGTAATAGCTATTCAAAAAACTATTAGTAAAATTACTTGGGTTGGTCCATATACTGCAAACAGGCATCCCATCTACCTCTAGTTTCACATACCTGTTTCCTTAGGGTACGTCTACACAGCAGCGTTATTTTGAAATAACAAAGTGAGCGTCGACACAGTAAGCCCATTATTTCAAAATAATTTTGAAATAATGGGTTTCTTATTCCGACCTCTGTAACCCTCATTTCACAAGGAATAATGCCTGTTTTGAAATATTTATTTCTAAATAGGGCGTGCGTCGACTGCACAGCTGAATTTACAGCCTACGGCCATTCCCTGACTTACGACCACTTCGACTTACAACCATCCGCACTTACGACCAACCTTGCGGCAGCACATCGTGTTTGCGTGTCTGTGGTCAGGCAACGTGTTTACGTTTCATTCCTTCACAGTGTTTTCGGTGTTTGCTTGTGGCCATCATGTCAAGTAAAAGAAAAAGGGCTAGTGATAAGTGTGGTAATAAGGGTGGTGAGAAAAGAAAGAGAAAAACTATTGATTTGGAACAGAAAATAGCGATAGTGAGACAATATGAAGGGGGGTCAAACAGTGGTCCTTCATGTCGCGGAAGGCTACCAAAATCAACTATCAGCACCATTATAAAGGATAGTGATCGCATTCGTGAAGCAGTGAAAGGGTCTGCTTCTATGAAATAAAAAATTCTAATAAAGCAAAGAGCAGGTCCCATCCTGGAAATGGAAATGGAAAATGGAAAAACTCTTAGTGCTTTGGATGAAAGATCAAATTGAAAAACGCACACCATTAAGTCTCATGACGATACAAACTAAGGCTTATAGTCTTTTTGAAGACTTAAAGAAAAAGGAGAGAGATTACTATGACCAAACTTTCACTGCCAGTCACAGTTGGTTCAAGCGTTTCAAGATGCAAACCTTCATAATGTGAAATTAAGTGAGGAGGCAGCCAGTGCTGATTCGAAAGCAGCAAAAGAACATAAAAATGACCGTATTGGGTCAGACCAAAGGTCCATCCAGCCCAGTAGCCTGTCTGCCGACAGTGGCCAGCACCAGGTGCCCCAGAGAGGGTGGACCGAAGACAATGATCAAGCAATTTGTCTCCTGCCATCCTTCTCCAGCCTCTGACAAACAGTCGCCAGGGACACCATTTCTATCCCCTGGCTAATAGCCTTTTATGGACCTAACCTCAATGAAATTATCTAGCTTCTCTTTAAACTCTGTTACAGTCCTAGCCTTCACAGCCTCTTCTGGCAAGGAGTTCCACAGGTTGACTACACGCTGTGTGAAGAAGAACTTTCTTTTATTAGTTTTAAACCTGCTACCCATTAATGTCATTTGGTGTCCTCTAGTTCTTCTATTAGAACTATTGAATAACTTTTCTTTATTCGCCCTTTCCATACCACTCATGATTTTATATACCTCTATCATATCCCCCCTCAGTCTCCTCTTTTCTAAACTGAAAAGTCCCAGTCGCTTTAACCTCTCTTCATAAAGTTGAAAAGGATTGGTCCCAGGACTGACCCTTGGGGGACACCACTAGTTACCCCTCTCCATTCTGAAAATTTACCATTTATTCCTACCCATTGTTTCCTGTCTTTTAACCAGTTCTCAATCCATGAAAGGACTTTCCCTCTTATCCCATGGCAATGTAATTTACACAAGAGCCTTTGGTGAGGGACCTTGTCAAAGGCTTTCTGAAAATCTAAGTATACTATATCTAGTGGATCCCCCTTGTCTGCATGTTTGTTAACCCCTTCAAAGAACTGTAATAGATTAGAAAGACATGATTTCCCTTGACAGAAACCATGCTGACTTTTGTTCAACAAATTATGTTCTTCTACATGCCTGACAATTTTATTCTTTGCTATTTTATTCTTTATTCAGCAGAATCTTTCATAGAGGAATTGGATAAGCTGATAAAAGAAGGAAATTATTTTCCAGAACAAATCTTTAATGTTGATGAGACAGGTCTCTTTTGGAAGAAAATGCCTGAACATACCTACATACATAGAGAAGCAAAAACTATGCCTGGTTATAAGGCTTTCAAAGATCATCTAACAGTCATGTTAGGAGGCAATGTTTCTGGGTATAAATTGAAACCCCTCTTGAATTATCGCTCTGAAAACCCTAGAGCCTTCAAGAATATCAGCAAGGCTACTTTACCAGTCCATTATCGCGCTAATAAGAAAGCCTGGCTGACGCTTGCACTTTTTGAAGATTGGTTCATGAACTGCTTCATCCCTGAAGTCAAGTCATATTTTCTGGAGAAAGGAATTCCTTTCCAAATTTTGTTTATTTTGGACAATGCTCCAGGTCACCCTCAATACCTAAATTACCTAAATTCTGACGTGAAAGTGGTGTTTCTGCCTCCCAACACCACATCTATTCTCCAACCCATGGATCAGGGGGCCATAGCCGCTTTCAAAGCATATTATCTTCGCAACTCATTTGCAAAGGCAGTAACTGCCACAGAATGCGAAAACGGCAAAACATTACGTGACTTTTGGAAGGACTACAACATTCTGCATTGCATAAGGAACATTGCTGCAGGGTGGGAAGAAGTCACTCCACAATGTATGAATGGCATATGGAAGAAAATCCTAAAAAGATTTGTGAACTGTTTCGAAGGCTTTGAAAAAGAAAAGGAACTGGAAGACATTTCTAATAACATTGTACAGCTGGCGAAAGAAGTGGATCTGGAAATGGATAATGAAGACATACACCAACTGGTTGAGGATGTTGGGGATGAGCTGAGCAATGAAGATTTAATGCAGCTCGAGGTGGAGAGGGTAGCAGAGGAAGAGAGACTAACAGCCCAAGAAGAAGAGGAAGCAGCCCCCAAAAACTTTGTGATGAAAGAAATAGCTGCAGCTTTCAGCAAAATAAATGAAGGAATGCAAATGTTTGAAAAAATGGACCCTAATGTTGCGAAATTCGCAAAGGTGGATTGTTTAATTCAGGATGCCCTGGATTGCTATAAGGAAATTTATAACAAGAAGAAAAAACAAATTGTCCAGTCCAAAATGGATATTTTTTTAAAGAAAGCCCCCAGCAGTGCTGCCTCCCATACTGAACCAATGCCTTCTACAAGCAAAGGAACTGCTGAAATAGAATCTGTTGATGATGTTCTTACCGTAGTTTTTTACTCCTGCAATTCCTCATCCTATTAATTCAATTCACATTACTGTATTTAAGTTACTGCATTGTGTTTTGTATTTCATTTCACGTTTGTTAAATAAAGTTTGCTGTTGCTGCAGTAGTGTTGTTTTTTTTCATGTGTTTCTATTTTTCGTTGTTGATTGCTGTGTTGTTGGTGCTTGGTTACTCTTTGTATGGGGCATTTCCGACTTACGAACAAATCGAGTTACGACCAGCTATTTGGAAGGTAACCTGTTCGTAAGTTAGGGAATGGCTGTATTTTAAAACAGCTGGCCTCCAAGGCTTCCCACAGGTGCCCTAGTGGCCACTCAGTCTACACTTATCAGAATTCTGTAGTTCCCCTTTCCTTGTAGCCTTTAAAGGTGCAGCTACAGGGGAAAGGGCTGGTGACACAAAGCAGGCCCAGCTCGCACCATGCCATGCAGCAGAGCCCTGACTACTTTCATTGCTACCATGGCAGATCCCTGTGCTCCCTCCAAGGCCCCCACAGCTGCAAGGGAGCAGGCGGCCACCTCCCTAGCCCAAGCATGGGGGCGAAAGAGGAGGGTGACCTCGTAAACTGACACAGCTCCTGGATCTCAGTGCGATCTGGGGGGAACACGCCAACATCTCTGCACCAGATGGCAAAATGTGGACATCTATGGCTGGATAGCTGACACCTGCTCCAGAGGAGGCATAGCCGCATACTGGACCAGGTGCAAATGAAAACAAAAGAATTCCGGCAGGACTCTGCTAAGGACAGGGAAAGGAGTTCCCAATCGGGAGCAGCACCCCAGACCTGCCACTTCTTCACCCAGCTGGATGGCATCCTGGGAAGGGGGCAGTCTAGGCACCCCTCCCCTCATCGTTGACTCTGGCCTAGACACACCTGTTGTCAGTCTCCCGGAGGGCGTGGCTGTGGAGGAGGATGACAATGAGGAGGGAGTGGCTAGCACAGACACCTTGCCTGCTAGCCAGGAGGACTGCCTGTTCCTGGTGCCTGTCCCCCCTTCCCAGGATGTCACCCAGGGCTTGGACAAAGCCGGGGAAGGACCATCAGGTGATTTGTATTACTTTACCTGGACACACGTGGGGGGAGGCGGTGGGTGGTGAGGGGCTGCACACTCCTCACTCAGCCTTCTCAGCCTGGGGATAGCACAGTAGCCTGAGCATATGGCACACCAGTCCAGAGCAAACAGCCCCAATGAGGCAGCCATTCTGGAACCTTGCGCTCCTGTTCACAGGGTTTCCGGAGATGCCTGCCTTACTCCCGACCCAGTGGTGGGACACCTTCCCACCACAAGCCACCAAGGAAGCTGGGGCACTGGACACACACACACAACAGTGCCACACATGGCACATGTTCAAGCCCACACTCTTGGGGCTGCATGTGCTCCCAGGCAAGCATGGTGAGGCGGAGGACACCGAGCCCCTGCTAGGGGAGCCTACTGGGAGGGGAAGGAAGTAGAGGGGACCCCAACAGCACCCTCCCCGGCAAGTGGCATCGACTGCTCTCACACACCTCCCACAATACCTTCCCCTGCTGTACTCCAGGGATAGAAGTCCTTCTTCCTGAGGGACACCACCTCTGCTGAACCCAGTGTCTGCACGACATGGAGGAAAGCTGAGCTGCCCCGTCACCCTCCTCCCACCCACCTACACGCTCCCGGCCTGGCCAGCACCTTCACATGCCTGCTTGTCCCTGGGTTGAAGGGGTAGCAAGGCTCTCCCCAGGACATCTGTGCCCCTGCAGGAAAGGGCCAACTGTCTAGACTACTGGTCCCCAACACGGTGCCCGCGGGGCCATTTGTGTGCGCCCACCAAGTGCTCGGGGCTGGCCTGGCTCCGGGCATGTGGTGCATATATGGTGCCGGAGCCGGCCCGGACGCATGGTAAGCGCCGGCCCCGGGAGCGCTGCGAATTGGCCGCTCGCGCCCCGGGCGCACGGCGCTTGGGGGGGGGCGCCATCCCCGAGTACGCGGCTATGGGGGGGCCGCCCACGGGTATGCATGTGTCCCCGCCCTCTGGCACCCGGCAGCCTCTAAAGGTTGGGGACCACTGGTCTAGACCAACTGCCTCGAAGCACATCGTCTTCATCTGTCCTGAGACCTTTCTGTGTCAGCTCAGAGATGAGGGTCAGGCTTCATGCACCCTGTCTCTTGGGATGACTGCCCTTTTCACTTCACAGCTGGACCAGCTGCAAATGGGGCGCAAGCCACATCTCCCGCATTAGCCTTGCAACCCCGTGAGATCCGCAGGTGAAGGTGCCCCCATGAAGACCTGGGGAGCACATTGCCTGCTTACCCAACGAGAAGACCTGCCTGCGTGCCCTGCAGTGGTCTCTGGTCCAGCATGACCGCAGACTGGCTGCTGACCTGAAGCTGCACCACAACACCTGTCGGGAGTTGTTGCAGCTGGCCCAGACTATGTGCATGGCTTACACCGGCACCATCAACTGCCTAGTGCCACTCCTGCTGCTGCTCCAGCTCCCACCCCAGCTCCTGTCCCTCTGGCTTGTCCCCCAGGCCTTCCCATGGCTGCCGAGGGCCCCTCACACAAGGTGGTGGGACCACTTAGGGCAGGCGCCAGTCCCAACCCCACCCTTGAGTCTCTCTGCTCCCCTGTTCTCCCTTCCCATGTTCTTTCCCCAGTGCCCTCCCTAGTTACATTTACCCCAATTAAATAAAACAGGGTGGCTGTGTCCAGACTCAGGGGTTTTTTTCGAAAAAACTTCACCTGCATTTAGATTGCAGCCGCATTCTTTCGAAATTAAATCGAAAGAACGCGGCTTTTCTTTCGACGGCGGTAAACCTCATTGCATCAGGAAGAACAACTTTTTCGACGGCGATCCATCGAAAATAAGTGAGTGTGGACGCGGGGAGGCCATTTTTTCGAAAATAATGGCCTCCAGGAAGAAGCCCTGGTGGACAATCTGGGGCATGCCTTGCATGTCTCTGGTTCCTGTCTGCAGCCATTTCTTAAAGGGACAGGCACCCTCACAGCCACTTGTGGCAGCAAAGCAGCCAGAGCACACGGCTGGTGAAGTGCAGCATGTCCCAGCTTCAAGACCCTCTTGGCCCTTCTAGAGACCCTTCTGGGGACCCAACCAGGGGCTCCAAACGTCGGGCACCGTCATGGTCTGGGCCAGAGCTCAAGACCCTTCTCGAGCTCTGGGGAGAGGAGGAGGCCTTACAAGCCCTAAAAAGCCGGCGGCGAAATGCGGACATTTATGGTCGCATGGCAGAGGCCCTGGCCCAGAAAGGACACTACCCCCGCACCCAGGACCAGGTGTGCGCCAAATTTAAGGAGCTGCGCCAAGGGTATGTGAAGGCCAGGCAGGATAGCTCCCGTTCTGGGGCAGCCCCCCACACCTGCCCCTATTATACTGAGCTGGACCAGATCCTGGGTGGTGGTGAAGCACGCACACCACGGCGTCTCGTGCGTCAGGCTTGGCGGACCCTATGGTGGACGCGCCAGAGCAGGACCCAGAGCAGTCTGGAGATGGGGACATGGTGCCAGAGGAGGACAGTGAGGAGACGGTGACCCTCACCCTGGAGCCAGTCACACAGACCCCAGAGGCCTCCCAGGTGTCATCTGACACCGGAGATGAAGCAGCAGGTGAGTGCAGTGAGGTTGTGTAACACCCGGGGGAGGGAGGTGGAGGTGGGTGCACAGTGGGTGATGCACAAGGGAAACCTGTAATGCTCAGGCTGATGCCAAGGTCACACACGGTGTTACCTTCAGAATGTCTGATTCCCCTGTCTCAAGGAGAGGGCATGCCCTTTTGGACAGCTGTGGCACACATGACTGATTGTGATAGAAATGTAGCCGTGTTACTCTGATCTGAGGAAGTGGGTCTGGCCCACGAAAGCTCATCCCCTAATAAACCATCCTGTTAGTATTTTAAGTGCTACATAGTCCAGTTTTTTGACTGATTGTGTCTTCCTCTTTTCCTCCACAGCCGGACCAGCCGTGCAAGAGGGCCGCAGCACCCCAGTCCCACCTCCATCTCGGGGACATGGAAGCCGCAGACACAGGCGTGTGTATGCGGACATCCTGAGGCAGCATGTGGAGGCCGTGCAGGAGCTTAACAACATCCTGCGAGAGAGGGCGGAGGCAGAGGATCGGTGGCATGACCGGCTGATGGAGGAGCTGGTCCAGCAGCGCACGTCCCTGAGTGCCACTCTCAGGGAGGTCTGTGGCTTACCTGCTCTTGTGCCTGGTCCTGCTCCTCCAGCACCCCATGACCCCGCCCCACCAAACCCCCCTTCCACAGCAGCATCCCTTTCCCCCCTTGAACCTCCCTCTCCCCCAGCCCCCCCAGTTCCCCAGCCCCTCTCTCCCCCTGACCCTCCTCTCCCCCAGGCCTCCCAGTCCCAAGAGCACCTACCCGCTGTTATCCAGCCAACCGACAGGTGCACCACCCGATCCCGTGGCCATGGTGGACCCCAAACACGAGGCCCAAGCAGGAGACTGAAATCAGGCAAGCACCGTGCAACCTGATCGCCTTCCCCCCTCCAGGTTTCAAGTCCCCTTCCCCCCTCCAGGTTTCAAGCACCCCCATCACCCCAGTTAAATGACAAGGAATCTGTTAAACAAAATGTTTATTGTACATAGTTTGCCATGAAAGTATATTTTCTACATCAAAAATGAACAAAAGCTTTTTTATGTTTGCAACACATACTATTTTCCAGTGAGTGATATTTAAAAAAAAAACCAGAACTTATTATTTTGAAACAAACCCTGGTGTTTATTATTTCTCCAAACAGAGTCAGGAGATGGGTTGTGGAGGGAAGCTTCTATTGGGCCAGGGCCCAGTCCCCAGGCAGAAGCCCCTCAGTAGAGTCAGTGGCCTCCACTTGAGAATTGCTTCCGTAGGACCTCCCGTATGCAAACAGCAGACCGGTGAGCCTGGCGGATGGCAGCTGTCCGGGGCTGGGCAAAGTGCCTCTCCTGACCATCAGCACCTGTACCCCACTCTGGTAGGAAGGCCTCCCCTTTCCTCTCCACCAGGTTATGGAGAACGCAACACACGGTCACCACCTCAGGGATGTTGCTTTCCCCCATGTCTAGGCGTGTGAGCAAGCACCGGAATCTGCCTTTTAAACGTCCGAATGCACATTCCACCTGGTTGCGAGCCCGGTTAAGGCGAGCATTAAACTGCTCCTTGCTCGCATCCAGGTGGCCGATGTAGGGCTTCATCAGCCATGGCATCAGGGGGAAGGCAGCATCAGCCACTATGCACACCGGCATGTGCACATCCCCAACCGCAAAGTTGTGATGCGGGAAAAATGTTCCTGCCTGGAGCCTCTGGTAGAGGTACGAGTTCCTGAAGATGCGGGCATCATATGCCCGCCCTGACCACCCAACACAAATGTCCGAAAACTGGCCACGATGGTCGACCAGGGCCTGGAGGACCATAGAAAAGTAGCCCTTTCTGTTAATGAATTGGGCTGCTCGATGGGGTGGTGCACGGATGGGAATGTGTGTCCCATCGAGAGCTCCTTCACAATTCGGGAAGCCAAGGGCAGCAAAGCCAGCCATGACGCTGTCCAGATCTGGTAGACAGACGAGCCTGTTCAGCAGCTCCGAATTGATGGCCCTCACCACCTGCAGAACGAGACAGACAACAAAATGTTAGAAGGGGTGCCTTATCTCTTAGGAGGCGAACCCACCACCCACCTTCCCTCTCAAACACCCCGGGAATCCCCTCCTCAGAACTCCCCCCCCCCAACAATTCAGGGTGAGTGGAGGAGCTCCCTCCCACTCCCACTCCACTTTGCCCTTCCTGACAGTCTCCCTTCCCCAGCTTCCGGAGGGCAATGGCGACCCTCTTTTCCAGGGGGATAGCGGGCCGCAGGTGGGTGTCTTGCCGTAGCAGAGCAGGGGTGAGCCAGGTACACAGCTCCTGGAAAGTGGTCTTTCGCATCTGGAAGTTGCGTAGCCAGTCTTGGTCATCCCAGAGCTGCATAACGAGTCGGTCCCACCTGTCAGAGCTGGTGTCAAGCCTCCAAAAACGCCTGTCCACAAAGAAGTTTGGAGGCAAGGGCAGTGGGGCTGCATGACGGACGATCCCTTCATACCTCTGGTCTGGGTCCAGCTGGGGAAGTAGCCTCATGACTGTGTCATGCAGAGGCAGCAACACTTGCAGTATGATGGCGTGGGGCCATCGCCTGCCCAGGTGCAGCTCTGGCTCCATGCCCTGGCAGAAGCGGTTCCGGGTGGCTTTTAATTTCGAAAGAGCATCCAGCAGTCAGGACGCTCTTTTTTGAAAAAGCGGATTGATTTTCCGATCCGCGTATTGTAGTCTAGACACGCTTTTTCGAAAGAGGCTTTTTCAAAAGATACTTTCGAAAAAGCCTCTTTCGAAAGAGGCTTGCAGTCTAGACATAGCCAGTATGTCTACACTACAAAGTTAATTGGAACTAACAGACGTTAGTTCGAATTAACTTTGATAAGCGCTACACACACGAACCGCTAGTTCGAACTTAATTCGAACTAGCGGAGCGCTTAATTCGAACTAGGTAAACCTCATTCTGCGAGGACTAACGCCTAGTTCGAATTAACTAGTTCGAATTAAGGGCTGTGTAGCCACTTAATTCGAACTAGTGGGAGGCTAGCCCTCCCCAGCTTTGCATGGTGGCCACTCTGGGCACTACCAGGGAAACTCGTCTGCCCCCCTCCCGGCCCCGGAGCCCTTAAAGGGGCACGGGCTGGCTACGGTGCCCGTGCCATGTGCAAGCCTGCCAGCACCCAGCCAGCAGACCCTGCACCTGGCACGGCTCGAGCCAGCCACCCGCTGCCACCCAGCCCTCCGCCTCTTCCCGGGACCAGGCTGGCGGCTCCTGGGAGCCTTCCCGGGTCTGCAAGAGGTGGGCGCCCGCCTGGTCTAGTGCAGACATCGTGGACCTCATCCACGACCTCCGCACTAGGCACAGGAAAGTGGCCGTCTAGGCCAGGATAGCTGCCAGCCTGGCCACCCAGGAGCAGGTGTGCATGAAAATCAAGGTGGTCCAGTGAGACCCCCGACCCTGAGCCCTGAGCTTAGAATGGCCATACTGGGTCAGACCAAAGGTCCATCTCACCCAGTAGCCTGTCTGTCAACAGCAGCCAACACTAGGTACCCCGGAGGGGACGGACCAAAGAGAATGACCAAGCCATTTGTCTCGTGCCATCCATCTCCAGCCTTCCACAAACAGAGGCCAGGGACACCATTTCTTCCCCCTGGCTAATAGCACTCCATGGACCCAACCTCCATGACTTGATCTCACTTCTCTTTAAACTCTGTTCTAGTTCTAGCCTTCACAGCCTCCTGCAGCAAGGAGTTCCACAGGTTGACTATTTGCTTTGTGAAGAAGAACTTTCTATTGTTAGTTTGAAGCCTGCTATCCATTCCTTTCCTTTGGTGTCCTCTAGTCCTTCTATTATGGGAACTAATGAAGAACTTTTCTTAATGCACCCTCTCCACCCCTCTAGACCTCTATCCTATCCCCCCTCAGTCTCCTCTTTTCTAAACTGAAAAGTCCCAGTCTCTTTAGCCTCTCTTCATATGGGACCTGTTCCAAACCCCTGATCATTTTAGTTGCCCTCCCCTCCCCCACCCTCTCTCTTCCCCTCTCCCACCTCCTTTTCCCAGTCTCCCCGAGTTTTGTTCAATAAAGAGAGTTTCTATTTTTGAACACACGTGTCCTTTATTTTGTACATCAGGAACGGGGGCTAGGGAGGGGTAAGTGGAAGGAGGTGAGGGAGGAATGGGGTACAAGCCCCCGATGGGGAGGACTGGGCTGGCTCTGAGGGCTCCTCGGGGTGGAAGCTCTCCTGAAGCCTCTTGATTGACCCCCCTCCAGATGGCAGCCTGCGGCAAGTGCAGCCAGGCTGATGGCCGAGTGCTGTGATGTGCCGAGTGTGGGCACTCAGGGCACTCCAAGCCAGGACTGCTTTGCAAGCGGGGAACCCCTGAGAACTGTCTGTCCGGGGTGGGGGTCGGGTCCCTTTAAGCACAGCCCTCGGCTAGCCTGAGACAGCAGCTCCACGCTCTAAGTCCTAATCTGATGCCCTGCCGGCACTGCTTCCGGCCATCCTTAACCTCGGTTCAGGGTCCACTCAGTGTGGACATGCTAGTTCGAATTAGCAAAACGCTAATTCGAACTAGTTTTTAAGTCTAGATGCGCTAATTCAAATTAGCTTAGTTCGAATTAACTAATTCGAACTAAGTTAGTTTGAATTAGTGCTGTAGTGTAGACATACCCACAGAGTTTATTGGTTCAAAACTAAAGTTCTGGTTTATTTTATCAACAGGGTAAGGGAAGGGAGGACAGGGGAAGGGAGAGGTGGGGAGGGAAAGCACAGAGGGGCAATGCACAGGACCCTTATGGGGAGGCCCAGGGGAGTGTCACAAGTGTCCTTGTCTGAAACTCTCCCTCAGGGCCTCTTGGATACACACACCCGCCAACAGGCTTGCCAGATGGCAGCCATATGCAGCTATTCAAAGGCCGTGTCCAACTGCTCGACCTCTGCTACCCACCCTGGCAGGAAGGTCTCCTCCTTGTTCTCACATATATTATGGAGGACACAGCAGGCTGCTAACGCTTGGGGGATGTTCCACTCACTGAGGCCCAGGCGAGTGAGGAGGCAGTGGAACCTCCTTTTCAAATGGCACCCTTGACAACAGTGCAGGCCCTGCTGACCCTGATGTTAAAATATTCCTTGGTGAGGTCCAAGTGTCCAGTGTAGGGCTTCATGAGCCAGGGGAGCAAAAGGTAGACAGTATAGATAGGCATGTCTATGTCCCTGACTCTGATGGAGTGGTCGGGGCAAGAAGTGCTGGTGTGTAGCTTCTGGAAGAGGCTGGAGTTCCTATATCCCATATTTCCAAAATATTATCTGGTATAGAACACCTCATATTGTCCACTTGTAATAAAATTACTAGCAGAACTTTGTCCTTCCCTGTCACATAAATTCCAAATGTTCCTCCTTGGTTTATATTTGTTAATATGGAGTCAATCGTTAAGGCCTGTTTTTATTTTGCAATTGACTTGGCATGTTCTGAAGTCCACTTCCAGGTGGCTCCTTTCTTTAACAATCCTTACAGTGACCTGGCTAATTCAGCATGAGCTAGCATAAAATCTTTACTGAAATCTGTCATTCCCTGGAATGATCTCAATGCTGTCTCAGACATAGGCCAGAGTAGAAAACTGATTACCCTCATCTTTTCTTGACTGGAACTTCTTCTAGTCTGACCAGAAGCTTCAGGGGGTAATCGAGTTAGTCTGTACAAGATAAACTTAAAAAACAACAAATAGTCTGGTAGCACTTTATAGACTAACAAAACATGTAGATGGGATCATGCACTTTCGTGGGCACATCCTGGTCATCTGAAGAAGTGGGCTGTGCCCACGAAAGTTCATGATACCATCTACATGTTTTGTTAGTCTATAAAGTGCTACCAGACTATGTGTTGTTTTTAAGTGTAGTCTGAACAGTTCTGATTTCCACAAAACTAATCCTTTAAAAAAAAACATCTCCACCTCTACACGTGTTTTCAATCCTTCTGCAGAGACCTCTCAATGTTCTTCTCTAGCTTCTGTATAAATTATAACAAATCATTCAGATGTTGTAAAACCTGATTCCTATTTGTTCACGCTTCCAATACTTGTTTTGTGTGGGCATGAAAAATAGCATTTTCAAAGTGTAGTTCATTCACAACATACTCTACAATTCATTACACACTGCATCCTTGTTGCAATACTTCAGTTTCAAGTATTTTCTTCTGAGAGGCTTTTAACTGTCTCAAGATGCTTCTACACAGCACCCTAAACTCAAAATAAGATACGCAAAGTATCTAATCGCGAATGTATTTCAAAATAGCTTATTTTGAAATTTGGCACGGCTACCCAGTGCCAAATTTCGAAATAACGTGCAACGAGATTTACTGGAATGCCTAAATAATGCACTCGTTATTTCAAAAAATATTTTGAAATAATGGACAGCTTGTGTAGATGAGGGATAGCTATTTTGGGATATCTCTGGTATCCCAAAATAGTCATGCAGTATAGACATACCCTCAGGCCAGGACCAATTGTTCTCTTAATGTTCTAGTTCTGTTTTCATCTCTTCCTCTTTATTTTGCCAAATTAGACTCTTCCTTTATTTGATTTTTGTTTCTTACATTCAGCTTTTAGGGGTGAGTGACAGTCTGCCATATTTTTATTTATTTATTGGTTAATCAAGTCTGCATCCAGCACTTGAGTGTCCACTAATCAGGATCTCCCATTCTTCATATTTTCAAAGCCTTTAGTCATCCACTGGGGCCTGCTACATAGTTTTCTACCCATGTGCCAAGAGTTATCAATACCCTGGTTTGAAACCAGGAGTTGAGTGGAAGATATTTGATCATGAGTCAGATAATCTGCTTAACCAAAATAAATTCCTAACCAGTATCCTCTGCCTTATCCTCCAGCCTGCCTTGCCATGTCTGTTCAACTAATTTTTCATAATATGGTTATGAGTCTAAAATGTAGTGAAAGTACCTTTATTTCTCAAAGTCTGACTGCCTTTTTATTAAAGGAAATTAAATTAAGCCCATAAGCTTAATTGAATATCACTACGAAACCCTTATAGAATCATAGGATTGGTCATCCAGACCAGTCCCCTGTACTCATGGCAAGGCCAGCCACCTTCTAGATCATCCCTGACAAATGTCTGTCTAACCTGCTCTTAAATATCTCCAGTGATGGAGATTCCACAGCCTCCCTGGGCAATTTATTTAAGTGTTTAATGACCCTGACAGTTAAGAAGTAGTTTTTCCTAATGTCCAACCTATACCTTTTCCTTGCTGCAATTTAAAATGATTGCTTCTTGTCCTATCCTCTGAGGTTAAAATGAACTTTCCTCCTTGTAATAACCTTTTATATATTTGAAAACACATCCTGTCCCCTTTCAATCCTCTCATTTTCAGGCTAAACAAACCCAGTTTTTTCAGTCTTCCCTCATAGGTCATGTTTTCTAGACTTTATTCATTTTGTGTTGCTTGTCTCTGGACTTTCTCCAATGTGTCCATTACTTCTTGTGACTTGCTTACAACACTCCTGCTAATACATCCCAGAAAGATGTTCACTTTTTGCAACAGTGTCAACTCTGACTTCATATTCATGTGGTTCACTATGATCCCCCACCCCTGCCCCAGATCCCTTTTCACAGTACTCTGTAGTAGTCATTTCTCATTTAGTATGTGTGAAACTGATTGTTCCTTCCTCAATGGAGTACTCTGAATTTGTCCTTATTGCATTTCATCCTGCTTACTTCAGACCATTTCCTCCGTTTGTCTAGATCATTTTGAATTATAATCCTATCCTCCAAAACATTTGCAGTGCCTCCCAGCTTGGTGTCATCTGCAGATTTTTTTATGTTTACTGTCTATACCATTATCTAAGTAATTGATGAAGATATTGAACAAAACTGGACCCGGGATTGATTCCTGCAGCACCCCACTCATTTTGCCCTTCCAGCATGACTATGAACCATTGATAACTGGTCTCTGGGAATAACCATTTATTCACCTTGCTTACAGTAGCCCAATCTAGATTGCGTTTCCTTAGTTTGTTTATGAGAAAGTCATGCAAGAGAGTATCGATGTCTATCACTTCTCACCCCCACTCCTCCACAAGCCTTATTACCCTATCAGAGACAGCTATCAGGTTGGTTTGACATGATTTGTACTTGATAAATCTATGCTGACTGCTTGCTTATCTCATTATCTTCTAGATGTTTGCAAGTTGATTGCTTAATGATTTGCTCCATTATCTTTCCAGGTACAGATATTAAGCTGTCTGATCTGCTGTCCTTATTTTCCTTTTTATAGATCGGCACAATACTTTTCCAGTCTTTCATGACTTTTCAGAAATAATCACTGATGGCTGAGAAATCTCCTCAGTGAGCTCCTTCAGTATTCTAGGAAGCATTTCATCAGGCCATGATGGCTTAAAGATATCTAGCTTGTGTAAGTAATATTTAATTTGTTCTTTCCCTATTTTAACATCTGATCTCATCTCATTTTTACTATGTTAGATGTCCAATAACTACCAAACTTCTTGGTGAACACTGAAACAAAGTATTAATTAAGCACCCCAACCATTTCCACATTTTCTCTTACTTTCTTTATCCCTCCAATGAGTAATGGGTCTAATCTGTCCTTGGTCTTCCTCTTGCTTCTAATGAATTTGTGGAATATTTCCTTGCTACCCTTTATGTCACACTTCCTTAGTAAGCAATGGCCTGTTACAACAGAGCCAGAAGAACGATTCACCATATTATCCGGGTGTCCCATGGTCTTGGGTGTCCAATAAGCCTTCTGAGCTAAAACTTTTTACGCAAATCTCCCTTTTTTTTATCTACACCTAACTGCCTGCTGGACTTGTATTTGTTACTCAGTGTTTCACTTGTCTCAGATACTGTTTCTTGCCATGGTTGTAAGCCTTCCTGTTATAATGGTTTCATTTAGCTTAACCTACTTTGTGGTTTTCAATTATACGGAAAAAAACCCTTGAGGCTTATAACACAACTTTACTTTGCCTTGTAACAGCAAAGCTAACTATAATTAATTCTACCAAACTGCTGCTTACATTACCATTTTATATGAAGTACCATGTTGCATTATCTACCCTTCAGAACTGAGGGAGCAGGACTTACGATACGGGATGCCACAGCCAGAGAGCTTAGAGGACTGAAAGAATTTAAATACCTAGGATGAATGGTGGCTGCTAAAGCTGCATAATATAAATGGTGAGCTCTGACACCAGGTCTGGGGCAAAAAAAAAGCTACTAAATTCAGGTCAAATGAAGGTTATATAAAGTCTGTCTTAATATACAGAACAGAGACTTGGCCAGCCACAAGAAAGAAAATCAGTATGCTTTTCACCATATACATGTAGATGATGAGAGGGAAGTTGGACGAGATAACATCTTTTATTGGCCCAATTTCTGTTGGTGAGAGAGGCAAGCTTTTGAGCTTACACAGAGCTCTTCTTCAGGTCTGGGAGAGGTACACGGTCTATGTCTACACTACAGCCTATGACAGTATAGTTTATGTCACTCCGGAGCATTAATATACCACTGAGCACTAGAAATGACATCAACTTAAGCGCTCATGTGCACTACACTGTCAGTGGGAGAATTTCTCCTGCAGGCATAGCCTCTGCCATTCATGAAGGCTGTTTTATTATGCCAATGGGAGAAAACTCTCCCATCAGCATAGCTGTATCAGTACAGCTGTGCAACTGCAGTGCGTCTGGTAAAGACTTGCCCTCAGGAGAGTCACAGCTCAATGCAAGGTGGAACAGATTGTTTAGCGAAACTAGGTAACACATATTTCAAGGGAATATTCAAGGGGAGGGGACCCATTAACACCCCTCCAGTTATAAGGAGGAAAGGAAGTGAGGAAGGAGGGGTACAAAGGAGGACCTGGGGTGGGGGTTTTAAGTGGGTTATAGATTGTTGTGGCTCAGCAGGAGTGTGGATATTGCTGGACAAGAGAGCCCTTGGACCAGAGAGCCCTGGCTCGGGGCAGGGAGTTTCAGTAGCTCCTGGGCAGCCCTGGGGCTATGGCGCCCCGGAAGCCCCAGGGAAGCTGAGCTCCAGTGGTCCCATGGCTTGTCACAGAGCCCCCTTGCCTTGAAGCATCTGGCCCCAGAGTCCTAGTGGCCCTGGAACAGCAAATCCCTAGCGGTCCCCAGGCAGTGGAGCCCCAGTGTCCTAGAGCTGGCCACGAAGCTGGCAGCCCGGTGTCCCGGAGGCAGGGGAGCCCGGTGACATATCCCAGGAGTCTGTCAGCAGAGGGGTGGTCCTCCCCTGGTCTGGCAAACTCCCTCCTTCAGAGCAAGTCAGGTCCCATGGTGCCAGACCAGACAGATCTCACCTGTAGTTAAAGCTTATTTCACTCATCTCACTGCCACTCAATGGCTTCTTCAAACATAGACCCCAGCTCATTCTGATGATAGTGACCGCTATGCAACCTTCAGGACCAGAATGTCAAAGCCTGGGACTTGCTGCATGTGCTGTGGCTCTCTGGGGGAAGGACTGGGTAGGGAACACTCTGGCTTAGAGCGGGAAGATTCAGTGGAGAAAGTGAGAGTGGGGCCCTATGGTACCTCAAGCGGGCAGCATCAGAGGCAGGCCCCAACTATGTGCTCAGTTATTGTGTTACTGGTTTTAAATATGTAAGTGCAGTAGAGGAGGGGGCATAAGTACTTGAACTAAGGAGTGTGGGTGCTACCACACTCGTTGGGCTTGAAATGATTTCCATTTTATACAGCAGTTTTAGTTTGGTTCAATGCCTTTCAGCGTGTCCCCCATACACATTGCTCCAGCACCCTTGGGAGGGAGAAGAGAAGACAGAAGGTGCTGTGATTAACCACCAAAGACTAAGAACCATGGACATCCTAACCCCAAGGTCATGAGAAGCTGATAAAGAGCATAGCAGACGTGTAGGAGGAGAGTAGGAAGAAAGCCTATGCAGCAACAAATGCATGTATATACACTGCCCACATATACATACAAATATAGAACTGATGGAAACCATTTTTGTTTACTTAATGTATTCTGATATCACTTTCATTTACATCAGCAACCTGCGAAATACAGCCGCCAGTGATGAATATCAACAATGAAACTTAGGAACATTAAACAAAAACAGTCATCAGACAGATGATTTATTTTCATTTTTTGGAGGCAGATAAAATATTTCCCTTATTGCAGAGTTGCTGTTCTCTTGAAGGACCAAACAACTTGAGAGCGCATTGCATCCCCAGTTTCCATGGCCAGAATCCCAGACGTATCAGCAGTAGATGTCATCCTGCCCTAGAAGTGACACTAAATAAATGTCTGAAAAGTTTGACCTTTTCAGCTGTATATTTTAAAATGACTAGTTAGCATATTTAAATGAGGAAGGTAGGAGCATAATTAGAGGAGGATGGCAAAAAAACATAAAAAAACAGGTCTAGATGTGCTGCGGAGAAGAAAAAAGGGGGTTAGATCCGTCTACTGAGTTTAAGCTTTGATCCAAATGCCATTTTTCCACTCTTTGGACATAGCTTCTTTCCTTGTTAATTCGGAAAGGCTGTTGCAAAAGCACACAAGAGAAAAGGGCAACTTTTTTGTCTGTAGTAGCTCCAAAGGAAGGCGTAAAATCCTCAGAATGTACAATTCTGCAAAAATGTGCTACAGAAGGAAAAATCTTCCTAATCTTTGGCCAGTTAAAGTCTGTTTTGTGGGGTTTTTTTATACCATCCTCAATATGAGCTAATTGTGAGAACAGATTTATTGGGTAAATTGAGCTATTTTAACTGAGGCTACGTCTAGACTATGGGGTTTTTGTGGGATACCTCCCCGCAAAAACCCCGCTGCGTCCAAGGAACACTTTTTTATGTGGAAGAGCAAACACGCTCTTTTGGGGAGCCCTGTACACCTCATTTCATGAGGCATAAGGGCTCTGCTGAAAGAGGAGGCTTTTCCACCATTTGGCCTTGTCTAGACAGGGCCAAATGGCAGAAAAACCTCTTCCAAAAAAAAAAAAAAAAGCAGAAAAAGCTATGCAAAATGTGGAGAAACTCTTTTGAGTGGATGACAAGGGTTGAATCCTTGAAGAGCAATGAGATGAGCAAAAAGAATGGTAGGTGAAATTTGGTGTTGCTGCTAAGACAAAATAGTTAGGCAACGTTAAAAATTAGAGGAATCAAGGCATATCAATGCTCAAGATAGAAAATGAGTTCTAACCACTCCTGTCTCCTAGTGGGCTACAAAAGCATGAAAATTTTACAAATCCAAATACCATTGTCCTCATAGGAAAAATTCAGTAGTTCTTGTAGCTCAGTAAAGTCTTCAGTAGTTTTCTTGTTTAGAAAAGTGGCCAAAATCCACACATCAAGGCTTCCTATACCAGTAGTTCATTTTTAATGGGCTATTCCTGCTATGAAACATAACATATCCAAGCAGCACAATGCTGTGAAAGCTAAGAAAATTTCATTGTATAGAGTCAGATTATTGTCATCCTCTGGGTGAAATTTCTGGATGTAGTATATTCTGAATACATGATGAGGTACAAAACAGACTAGTATTACCAAGATGAAAAAAAAACTCTTCATCTGAGCCCTGAATTCTACATGTAAATTCATGTCAGGCCAGTACTTCATTGCCAACTGAAAGATTACAGCTAATTGGATTATAGAGAGTACAGAGACTGTTGTCACCATAATGCTAATCAAGCAGTAGTTTGCTATTACCATACCCTGCTCCTTCATACCTCTGTGGAACTGAAAACATTTAGAATGGTTATAGTTTTTAGAGGTGCCATAATGTGACAAAAAAATAGGGAAGATAATAACAGTTCCCACAAACCAGACAGCAGCAATCCAAGTAGTAGTGCGCCACCTCTGAAATTCCAGTCTCAAGAGGCGTATTATAATAATAGCTACATAGAAAATGAAGGTGATGTACATGTGGACATAGATCATGCCACTAAACATTTTGCAGGTGAACCATCCAAATTTCCATTCAGATGAAATGTAATAGCTAATGCGGAAAGGTAGGCTGAATAACAGAATGGAATGTACCACCATGAGATTTTTGATAATGATGGTCATCACAGATTGTATTTTCCTCTGAAACAAAAGACGGGACATCACAATTATTCCGGCAATGCCGCCTCCCAGACTGATACTGTATAGTGCTATCAAAATCAAATGCAGCCTCTCCAAATTGTGTGGCAGAGTTCTGTTGGAGGCAATATCCTGTGGTGCTGAGCTTGTGTTAAACATCTTCAACAGTTTTTTTTTTCTCTTTTCAAGTTTACCTAAAAATACAAGAATGGAATATGCATTTTAAAATCTGCATTTAATCTTTCCTTTCTCTATGGATATGCTTTTTTTTTTAAAGTATAGAATGTCACAAATTCATTAAATAATGTTTACCAGATTGTGTCTGGAAATGGTGCACTGTATAATTGTGTATAAGCTTATGACTATAAAAATACACGATCCTCATGAGCAGTGGGTGAAGGTCTGGCTTGCGGAGGCAAGCTCCAGCCCCACCCCTTCCGTGCCTACCAGAGCCAAGCCCCTATTGTATCTGCTGGGCCATGTCCTGCACCCCCCCGTACTCCTCTATTATGGCAGCTGCCTGCCCCCAGGAGCAACCAGACAGCCACCACGCAGTCCTAGCAGCAGCTCCAGCCCTGGGGATAGCAGCACCCTGGTCCCAGATCCAGCACAGCCACCACATGGCCCCACCCCAGAAGCAGTTGGGCAGTCACTACATGGCCCCAGCCCCGGGAGCAGGTGAACAGCCACATCGCGACGCCGGTCCCAGTTCTGCCCCGGGAACAGCTAGACAGTGGTTACCACACCATAGCCCCATCCTTCCCAGCTGGTCAGAACACTGGCCTGCCAAGCAGCCACAATGTAGCCAGAGCCTCGGCCTTCCCCAGCCAGCCAGAGTGCGGTGGGTGAGGCCACCGTGGTCTTTTAGGGAAACCAATTTCTTCCCTTGTCTATGTTACCTGCTGCCCATGATGGACCTGTTACATAGCACTTATTAGATCATTTTTATACTGGCTTCATAATCACAAGTTTTTTGTACATGAACTTTTTTCTTGAATAGCCTAAGTCCCTCAGCCTCTCCTCATATGTCATGCGCTCCAGCCCCTTAATAATTTTTGTTGCCCTTCACTGGACTCTTTCCAATGTGTCCACGTCCTTTCTGTAACAGGGGGCCCAGAATGGGGCACAATACTGAAGCTGTGACCTCACCAGTGCCAAATAAATGGGAAGAATCACTTCCTTTTAAAAATATGAGCCTTAAAATAAAATAACGTTTATAACAATGGTTTACAGAGTAGAATAGTAGAATAGGCTCAGCTTCCTATTGCTCAAGAACTTGATTTCAATAACGTAATTTAACTAGCAGTTCTTAAACATATTTCTGCTTATCTATACAATACCCTTTGTCATTTTTTAACCCCTAAAAAATTTCAAATGCTAGTGAGGACCCCTTAGGAAATCTTAGACATAGACTGTCGACACCAAGGAGTCCAAGGGCCACAGGTTGAAAACCTCTTCTAAAGTAACAGCAACCTTTCATAGGCTCCTCAGACAGTCTGCTGACCCCACCGAGTCTACAGACCACAGGTTGAAAGCCAGTCCTCTGTGCAAGAGAACATTTTCTGCTTCAGTGTATTAAATGCTTTCAGATAAACTCCGAACATTTACCAAAAACTGTTCAAGCATTCTTGTAACACAGAAATTAATAGATAGATAAATTCTCAAGACTATATTGAATAAGTTATGCGCCAGTCAGAAAAAGACTTTCCTTTCACTCTTTTTAAATACATACTTAAAAATCTTTAAAATGTACAGCCATCTGAATATTTAGCAGAATTTCAAGTCAAACTTGCAGAACTGACAACTTTAATATACAATACACTAAAAAGAATAAGAATGTCTCTTTCATCAGTGTTAATAACAGCCATTTCACTCTTAAATTCTCATGTACATATAGTTATGACTCTATTTCAATGGGAGCTTTGAACAGGTACGCTTTCGTTATTTTATAAACAGGATAATTATGGCATTGCATGCCTACAGTTTCAGTGCATTTCAAAAATTCATTGCATTATCAGGAATAATATTGTCATTATCTATTGCAATTTGTAACAAAAATACAAAGAAGAAATGATACCTCCTAATGTGTTGTTGTTCTGATTTCCTTTCTTCCTTCCTTCTCTGTTTCATACATTGCAAGGTTCATTGTGTTCGCTCCTGATATGAAGAGAAAGCAACACATAGTAGCCTTCCTGCAGACATCCTCTCGCTTTATCTACCCACATACAGGAAGTATTCACTAGTTGTAACTTTCCTAAATGCACGCTGAAGTCTAAAAGTTTCCAAAATGCCTTAGAGTGGCATTTTATTTGAACTTGTGGGAGGTACAGGTCTGAACTGGCTCTAGATGCCCAGGGGTTGGCTAGTTTTTTTCAAGTTAGATAGAATAGCGGGGTAATCTCCCTCTTTAAAGACTATGGGTTCTAGTATCAGCCAACCCTTGATTACGAGACTCAGCTGGGATGGCATGTAGTGTGCAAGAGAGAAAGAAAGAGAGACATTGCCTATAAAAGGTCTGAGAGGGCTCAGTTACAGGGGAGCTATGGGGAGGAGTTTGGTTTTGTAGGTCATGTTGGAGCAAAGAGAGATGGAATCGGAAAGGCCTCTGAGTCCTGACTGTCTGGTTTGATTGTGGTCTTTGTGGGGTTTTGTTTGAATTAAGGCTGTCATTTAATTATCGTTAACTTAAGCAATTAACTCTAAATAAATTAACTTGATTAAAAAATAATTGTGGTTAATTGTAGTGTTAATCACTCTGTTAAACAATACCTATTTACATTTAGTACAAATATTTTGGGTTTTTTTACAATTTTCAAATATATTTATTTCAATTACAACACAATGAAAAGTGTACAGTGCTCACTATCTTTTTATTACAAATATTATATTTGCATTATAAAAGGAAGCAAATGAAATAGGTTTTTTTCTATTCACCTCATTCAAATACTGTTGTGCCATCTCTTTATTGTGAAAGTGCAACTTACAAATATAGTTTTACTTTTACATGACTGCAATCAAAAACAAAACAATGTAAAACTTTAGAGCCCAAACGTTCCAAGAGTGCTACTATTTGTTCTGTCAATAGCTAAGAGAAACAAGCTTGTTTACATTTACAGGCGGCAATACTGCCTACTTATTATTTACAATGTCACCTGAAAGTGAGAACAGGCATTCACATGCTACTTTTATCACCAGCATGGCAAGGTATTTAAGTGCCAGATATTCTAAACATTCATATGCTCCTTCATGCTTCAGCCACCAATCCAGATGACATACTTCTATACTGATGCTGCTTGTTAAAAAAAATGTTTTAATTAAATTTGTGACTGAGTTCCTTCGAGAATTGCATATCTCCTGCTCAGTGGTTTTAGCTGCATTATATCATATATTTCATGTAATGGCAGTCTTGGGTGATGAGCCAGCATATGTTGTTTGTTTAAAGAACACTTTTCTTGCAGATTTGACAAAATGCAAAGAGGAAACCAACATGAGATTTTGAATGATAGCTACAGCACTCGACCGAAGATTTAAGAATCTGAAATACCTTTCAAAATCTGAAAGGTACAAGGTGCATCAAAAGTCGTAAAAGAAAAGCACTCTGATTGGGAAAGCACAGAATCCAGTCATTCAACAGACAAGATCATCCTTCTGTTAGTGACATCTAACTTGATGAAAATGAACATGTCTACACTACAAAGTTAATTCGAACTAACAGACGTTAGTTCGAATTAACTTTGATAGGCGCTACACATGCGAACCGTTAGTTCGAACTTAATTTGAACTAACGGAGCGCTTAATTTGAACTAGGTAAACCTCATTCCACGAGGACTAACGCCTAGTTCGAATTAACTAGTTCAAATTAAGGGCTGTGTAGCCACTTAATTCGAACTTTGTGAAAAAGAACTTTCTGTTGTTAGTTTGAAGCCTGCTACCCATTCCTTTCATTTGGTGTCCTTTAGTCCTTCTATTATGGGAACTAATGAAGAACTTTTCTTTATGCACCCTCTCCACACCACTCATGCTTTTATAGACCTCTATCATATCCCCCCTCAGTCTCCTCTTTTCTAAGCTGAAAAGTCCCAGTCTCTTTAGCCTCTCTTCATATGGGACCTGTTCCAAACCCCTGATCATTTTAGTTGCCCTCCCCTCTCCCACCTCCTTTTCCCAGTCTCCCCAAGTTTTGTTCAATAAAGAGAGTTTCTATTTTTGAACACACGTGTCCTTTATTTTGTACATCAGGAAGGGGGGCTAGGGAGGGTAAGTGGAAGGAGGTGAGGGAGGAATGGGGTACAAGCCCCCGATGGGGAGGACTGGGCTGGCTCTGCGGGCTCCTCGGGGTGGAAGCTCTCCTGAAGCCCCCTGATTGACCCCCCCCTCCGGATGGCAGCCTGCGGCAAGTGCAGCCGGGCTGATGGCCGAGTGCTGTGATGTGCCGAGTGTGGGCACTCCAAGCCAGGACTGCTTTGCAAGCGGGGAACCCCTGAGAACTGTCTGTCCGGGGTGGGGGTCGGGTCCCTTTAAGCACAGCCCTCGGCTAGCCTGAGACAGCAGCTCCACGCTCTAAGTCCTAATCTGATGCCTTGCCGGCACTGCTTCCGGCCATCCTTAACCTCGGTTCAGGGTCCACTCAGTATGGACATGCTAGTTCGAATTAGCAAAACGCTAATTCGAAGTAGTTTTTAAGTCTAGATGCACTAATTCGAATTAGCTTAGTTCGAATTAACTAATTCGAACTAAATTAGTTCGAATTAGTGCTGTAGTATAGACATACCCTGATACTGTATTACTTTTAACAATACAATTAAAACTACAATTAATCATGATTATTTATTTAATCTTGTGATTAATCAAAATTCATTTTTAAATGTTTGACAGCCCCTAGGTTGAATTAATAAATCTGTGCCCTGCAGGAATGGATTGAAAGATTTGGGGTGTACTGTCAGTCCTACCTGAGCTGATAAGACAGGCCAACATGATTATATCTGGACAGAAACTTAAGTTGTTTGACTAATTGGATAACCTACTGTGAGTTCCTAGATTTTGTTATTTAGCATGTCAGAGAACAAAATGTAATAATAAAGTAGAGGCGTCTGCATCACAAAAGTGCTCTCTTTTCTGTTCTATACCTTATTATAGTATTGCTTGTTAGGTCAGTAAATTATCTGTATTATGTTCTGTAAGAATAATGAGATGTTTGGCAGAAGGAATAAAAGATCTGACTGAAGCCCTCTGTTACATGTTTCAGATATGAGAAGAGAATTGCAGTGTTTAGTGTGAAATAAGGTATCTGCATTAGTGAAGAGTGAATTAGAAAACTTTTATTGTAAAACAAAACCAAGAGATAGCCAAAACAAAATACAGGACTATGTAGCACTTTAAAGTGCTACATAGTCCTGTATTTTGTTTCAGCTACACCAGACTAACATGGCTACATTTCTATCAACAGTGGTGGATGAAAGATGACTCCAGGCCACAGGCACAAACACTGACCCGAACCACAATTTTCATTGTGTGTCTCACTGTAAATATTAAAATACTGAGCTAGGTCTCTTCTAGAGGCATCAGCATTTCCCTGGGAAAGGCAATTCCTCAATTAACTTCTACCTCAATATAGTTTTTAAGATTGCTGATGGCAAAATTCATGATTGTACATCAGAGTCAGGGTAGCCAATAGTCAGAGGAATGTATTAATTGAAGGGGAAAACACTATGAGAAGTTTGGTGTGCAAAAACATAACTATAAGCAGCAGATATGACAGTAACACTTGCATCCCCTGCCTATTGTGCAATCATTTCATTTTTGGGGATGGGAAGGCATTTTCTCTCCCTCCTGTAAGACAATCATTCTTTTTATTAAGTAATACTACCAGGAAGAGCAAAAAGTCAAGGAGGAGAAGTCACGTTGGCAGTTGAATAAAGTTTGTGATACTTTTTAAATTTTGGGTCATAGTCTGGTCTTGGAAACAAAAGTGCATGCGGTCCTTACATAAATTACAATATCTCCAAGGCACTCCTTCAGGAGATGTAGTAAGTGTGTGCTTGTTACACTCTCAGACAATGGTGCTGTTTCAAGCAGGAGCATTTTATCCACATTCTTGCAAAAATCAAATCAACACACATTTTATAAAAGCCCATTGCTGGAGACTATTTCAGCAGCTCCAAACTCCACTGTGACCACACCCTGCTAATCAAAGCTATGTCCTAGACTTTCAAAAGAGTTCCAAACCTTAGACAGGGCACTGGCATTCCATTCAGTGCCTTATGAGACAGACACTTGGCATGCACAAGAACAGGATACATATCTCATAACTTTTGCATGCTACTGACACTTCAAATATTGTGTGATGTTTAGAATGAAAGGAAACTTGTTTGGTCAAAAGTGCCTCTGCAAACCTTCTTCTAGGTTGCCACCAGCAGACGATCTAATCTCTTTCATGCTTTCCCTTTAAATCCACTGAAACAAGGAGGCTTTATAAACTGTTCTCAGAGGTGGAATGAAAATATTTGTGAGAAAACAGAGAAACTAACATCTTGATTTTGCCCCCTACTCCTTTCATGTGATGTCCAGTTAGAAGTCATTTCTTCTGGGCAAGAAGCATTAGTTTTAATATCAGCCTGTAAATTGCCCAGCAAATATAGCTACCATAAGAAACAATTATTAATGGCGTAATGAACCCAATGGCTCACTGCCGGATGGTCTTCTCACCTAAGAACACCTTGGAAAGGATTGAACCACAGATTTCTCAGAGAGGGAAAAGGACTCCAGTCAGCTCTTTGGGTCAGGAGCCATGACTCTATGTCATGGAGTTCAGAGATTGCACAGTGCTTAAGGTGCTTGCCAGAGATTTCCTTTTTCCTGAGCCCAGTTCCAACTGCCTGGGCATAACACCAAGAGCTTCCCAGTGCCATGACAAGACTCTTTGACATTCCCCTCATACCACACATATCTTTGTTTCTATTTGGAAAGATCCTTTCATAGTGTGGGTGCTACTGAAATTAAATAATAATAATGGAAGGCATTATGTTCCATTGTGAGCAGGATATGAAAAGAGGATGTCAGGAAAAGAAGACAGCTGTTTGGTATGGGGAACAGCTGCCTGAGAGTTGGTCTCAGGGCTGCAGTCCAAGAAGCAAACCTTGAAAGGTTTGAGGAAACAGCAGTTTTAGATGAGGACTGAGAATGGGGGCATGTCTAGACTAAGTGCCTTGTGAAATGAGCTTTACCAGAGCGGTCGACAAAGGCTTTCCTTGTCGACTGCGGTGCGTCCAGACTGCCCTGCTGTGCCGCCAAACAGATGATCAGCACAGCGTGGCGGCCATTTTGATGTAAATGAAACGGTGATTATTTAAATCGCCACTTCATTTTCCTATGTCTAGTCAACTCATCTACATGGCTCCGTCAATGAAGCCATGTAGTCTAGACATACCCTGGGAGAGTAGCCAAGCAGACAGACTGTGTGTAGCCACAGGATGGGACTAGTAGAGAACTGTAATTTCTAAAGAGTCATTGGAGGAAAGGAGGTACCAGCACCAGTGGCTTGGGGAGCTGAGCCAACAGCAGGCTGAATAAGAACAGGGGTCAAGGTTATGGGAGAAGCTTTACCTAGCAATTCTGTGTGGGTACCTGGGGTCTTGTACTGGATCTGAAGCTGCGCATGGGGGACATAGAGCATCAACTAGAAAGGAGAGGCCATGGCAGGGCTCTTAGTGTGACCACTAGGTGATACTCAGAACCCCAGAGGCAGAACCAAGACAGTCTTAGACCAAGAGCTAATGCTCTTTCTCATCTAAGTCCCGTCTGTGGCTTTGGATAGCGAGTGATTCCAGAAGTAAGGATTTACGAATTACCACCCTGTAAACATTTATCAGTGGCTGCTGTCAGCAGTGCTAGGAACTTTTCAGCTAGTTTGTTAGGACATGTGGATTTTTCTTGAAAATTGCATTTGGAAATTATTCAAGGCCTATTAATCTCTCATCTTCAGACTCTTGCCTTCAAATTTTAGATCACAGTCCCGTCTCTGTGCAAAAGAAATTAGTCATTGTAACCAATTTAGATTGGGTGCAGGAAACCATAAGATGTTTTGTGGTTGTTCGCAGAACATCAGCTCCTGACCTTCTCAGTGCAAAGCTGGCAGGGTATTGAGGATGAAAGGTAAGGAGAGCATAGGCATGTGGTAGAGGCCAAAAGGACCTCTATCAGGAAAAGGGGGGAGACATGCTCATGAGATTAATAAAAGTGGAGATGAGGAAGGATAAAAAGAGACAGAAGTTAATGAAAACAGCTGACAGGAATGGAGAATAAAGTTCAGATGATATTTCAGAAAAAGAGGAGGAAGTAGGGTTTGAAAGAGAAGAATGGAGTGAAGCAGAAGCTAAAGGAAGAGGAGACAGAG
This sequence comes from Pelodiscus sinensis, assembly GCF_049634645.1. NCBI lineage: Eukaryota > Metazoa > Chordata > Testudines > Trionychidae > Pelodiscus > Pelodiscus sinensis. Next base: position 168,446,112 of record NC_134712.1, read on the forward strand.
CATTCTTAGCGGTTCAAAGACAGGTGCAGGTTATGTGAAGCCTCTAGGAGATTTACAGAGAGGTTCCTTTAGACAGGCGTTGAATCGGCATAAACCTGGCTTAAAATTTTGACAACTTCAAGCCTTTTTCATTAATTAGTTGCACAGTAGAACTCTTGATCCTTTATTTTATTTAATTTCAATAGACCTTACATGACCTCTGCCAGTGCAGTTGCATATCGAACTGCTTGGTTTCATTTAATCTACATCAGATAACAAAGAATTGTGTTTGCTTTTTTTTATTTTAATTTACAATCTCATGCTGCTCTTTTCTGGATAGTAACAGAGTCCATTACATAGGACAGAGCTAAAGACATTTTGCACTACTGCTAGCTTATCAATTAGTTGCCTCAGTCTAGAGCCGTGGTGTGGAACCAGTTCTGAAGCAGTAGCTACTATAATACTATAAGCAAACTAGCTACACTCAAGTGCCAAATAGCCACATGGTTCAAGTTAACTAGCAACACTCAGCCAGCCAAATAGCCACATGTGGCTAGTGTGCTGAACACCAAGGGTACGTCTAGACTGCGCGTCTCTTTCAAAAGATGCTTTTTTGAAAGAAACTTTCGAAAAAGCGTCTTTTGAAAAAGAACATCTAGATTACATTATGCGGATCGGAAAATCGATCCGCTCTTTTGAAAAAGAGCATCTTGACTGCTGGACGCTCTTTCGAAAGAAAAAGCCACCCAAAACCGCTTCTACCAGGGCATGGGGGCAGCATTTCCTTCTGGGTGCTGCTGCCTGCCCTTTGCAGAGATGCATGGTTAAAGGGACGCCCCTGACCACCCGTTGCTCTGCTCTTGCAGCTGCCTTTGCTGTCCCTCTAAGAGGTAAGCAAGGTATTGCAGTGCTTGTTTTGAGTGCCCAGCTTCCTGGGACAGCATAAGAACATAAGAATGGCTGTATTGGGTCAGACCAAAGGTCCATCCAGCCCAGTAGCCTGTCTGCCGACAGTGGCCAACACCAGGTGCCCCAGAGAGGGTGGACCAAAGACAATGATCAAGCAGTTTGTCTCCTGCCATCCTTCTCCATCCAAACAGAGGCCAGGGACACCATTACTATCCCTTAGCTAATAGCCTTTCATGGACCTAACCTCCATGAAATTATCTAGCTTCTCTTTAAACTCTGTTATAGTCCTAGCCTTCACAGCCTCTTCTGGCAAGGAGTTCCACAGGTTGACTACACGCAGTGTAAACCTGCTACCCATTAACTTCATTTGGTGTCCTCTAGCCCTTCTATTATGGGAACTAATAAATAACTTTTCTTTATTTGCCCTCTGCACACCACTCATGATTTTATATACCTCTATCATGTCCCCCCTCAGTCTCCTCTTTTCTAAACTGAAAAGTCCCAGTCGTTTTAACCTCTCTTCATATGGGACCTGTTCCAAACCCCTAATCATTTTAGTTGCCCTTTTCTGAACCCTTTCCAAGGCCAAAATATCTTTTTTGAGGTGATGAGACCACATCTGTAAACAGTATTCAAGATATGGGCGTACCATAGTTTTATACAGGGGCAGTAAGATATTCTGTGTCCTATTTTCTATCCCTTTCTTAATTCCTAGCGTCCTATTTTTGCCTTTTTGACCGCCGCTGCACACTGTGTGGAAGTTTCCAGGGAACTATCCACAATAACTCCAAGATCCCTTTCCTGATTTGTCGTAGCCAAATTAGGGCCCATCATACTGTAAGTATAGTTGGTGTTATTTTTCCCAATGTGCATTACTTTACCCTTATCCACATTAAAGTTCATTTGCCATTTTGTTGCCCAATCATTCAGTTTGGTGAGATCTTTTTGGAGTCCCTCACAGTCTGATTCTGTCTTGACTATCCTAACAGTTTGGTATCATCCACAAACTTTACCACCTCACTGCTTACCCCTTTCTCCAGATCATTTATGAATAAGTTGAACAGGATTGGTCCCAGGACTGACCCTTGGGGGACACCACTAGTTACCCCTCTCCATTCTGAAAATTTACCATTTATTCCTACCCTTTGTTTCCTGTCTTTTAACCAGTTCTCAGTCCAAGAAAGGACCTTCCCTCTTATCCCATGGCAATGTAATTTACACAAGAGCCTTTGGTGAGGGACCTTGTCAAAGGCTTTCTGAAAATCTAAACATACTATATCTACTGGATCCCCCTTGTCCGCATGTTTGTTAACCCCTTCAAAGAATTCTAATAGATTAGTAAGACAGGATTTCCCCATTACAGATATCATGTTGACTTTTGTCCAGCAAATTATGTGCCTCAATTTTATTCTTTACTATTGTTTCGACTAATTTTCCTGGTACTGAAGTTAGACTTACCGGTCTAACTTGAAACCTGGAGCGGGGAAGGGGATCAGGTTGGATGGTGCTTGCCTACTCACAGGCTCCTGGCGCCTCACGTTCGGGGTCCACCATGGCCTCGGGATCGGGTGGGGCGATTGAGTGTTGGCTGGACAAGAGAGGGTAGGTGCACTTGGGTCTAGGAGGCCTGGGGGAAAGGAGGGCCAGAGGAAGAGGGGGACTGGGGGAGAGGGAGATATAAGGGGGGGAAGGGGATGGTGCTGTGGAAGGGAGGTTTGGTGGGGCAGGGTCATGGTGTGCTGGAGGAGCAGGACCAGGCACAGGAGCAGGCAAGCCACAGACCTCCCTGAGAGTGGCACACAAGGATGTGCGCTGCTGGACAAGCTCCTCCATCAGCCGATCATGCCACCGAGCCTCCGCCTCCGTCCTCTCTTGCAGGATGATGTTGAGCTCTTGCAGGGCCGCCACATGCTGCCTCAGGATGTCTGCATAGACATGCCTGTGTCTGCAGCTCCCATGTCCCCGAGATGGAGGTGAGACTGGGGGGCTGCAGCCTTCTTGTATGGCTGGTCCGGCTGTGGAGGAAAAGAGGAAGACACAATTAGTCATGTGTGCAACAGCTTTCCAAAAGGGCATGCCCTCTCCTTCAGACAGGGGACTCAGATGTTCTGAAGGTAACACTATGTGTGACCTGGGCATCAGCCTGAGCATCACAGGGGTCCCAAAGTGCCAATGGGACCTCACACTGACAACCCACCTGGGTGTGTTCTGGACATGGTTTATGCCACCTCGTGATGCACCCCCATGTGTCACACTACCGCTGAACATGTTGGCACATGCACAGCCAGCTGCATTATGTCCAGGGTGAGAATTACAGGTTTCCCTTGTGCATCACCCACTGTGTACCCACCTCCCCCACCCTGTGTGTTACATGACCTCACTGCACTCATCTGCTGCTTCGTCTCCGGCATCAGATAACACCTGGGAGGCCTCTGGGGTCTGGGTGACTGGTTTCAGAGTGAGGGTCACTGTCTCCTCGCTCTCCTCCTCCTCCTGCACCATCTCCCCGTCTCCAGACTCCCTGGACTGCTCTAGGTCCTGCTCTGGCACGTCCACCACAGGGTCCCCCAAGGAGACTGGACGAGACGCAGTGGTGTGTGTGCTTCCCCACCACCAAGGATCTGGGACAGCTCAGAGTAATAAGGGCAGTAGTGGGGGGCTGCTCCAGAACGGGAGCTCTCCTCCATGGCCTTAATATAGCCCTGGTGCAGCTCTTTCACTTTAGAGTGCACCTGGTCCTAGGTGCGGGGGTGGTGCCCTCTCTTGGCAAGGGCCTCTGTCATGCGGCCAAAAATGTCCACATTTTGCTGCCTCGTGTTCAGGGCTTGTAAGGCCTCTTCCTCCGACCAGAGCTCAAGAAGGGTCTAGAGCTCTGGCCCAGACCATGCCGGTGCCCGACGTTTGGAGCCCCTGGTTGGGTCCACAGAAGGCTCTCTAGAAGGGCCAAGAGGGTCTTGGGGCTGAGACATGGCTGCACTGGAATAGCCGTGTGCTCTAGCTGCTTTGCTGCCACAACTGGCTGTGAGGGTGACTGTCCCTTTAAAAGATGGCTGAGGACAGGAACCAGGGAGATGCCAGGCATGCCCCAGGCATGCTTCTTCCTGGAGGCCCTTTTTTAAAAAAAACTGGCTGCCTGCATCTACACACACTTTTTTTCAACAGATCTCCATCGAAAAAGGCGTTCTTCCTTGTGAAATGAGGAGTACCACCGTTGAGAGAAAAGCCGTGTTCTTTCAATTTAATTTTGAAAGAACGCGGCTGTAGTCTAGACGCAGGTGAAGTTTTTTCGAAAAAAGGCTACTTTTTTCGAAAAAACTCTGCAGTCTAGACACAGCCCAAGGGTCTAGGGTTATACTTAATTGCATTTGTATTATTAATTTAAAATTAAATCCTACTTATTTACATATTTTATTATGCCCTCTCTGAAAACCCCATTACATGTCGCCAAGGTAAAGCCAGCAATATGGTATGATTATGTGTTTACGTGCTTCTTTTGTGTGTGTGTGTGTGTGTGTGTATGTGTGTGTGATTCCCCGTGTTCCTTCACAGTCTTATTCTGCCTCTCCTAATGAAGTCACATATGCTGTAAACTGAGCAAGTGATGTTTCATGGGCTACAATCTTTCAAATTACAGCCGGTCCCCAAGTTGCGTCTGTTCGCAGTTACGACCAAAGCTGTTGTAAATGGCGGACCCCAAGTTACGAACGCGATCCGCACTTACGAACAGCGCGGTCGCGTGTAACTCAGTGGGGTCCAACTTAAGAACAAACTGAGTTACGACCAATTGCTTGGTCCCTAACCAGTTTGTAAGTCAGAGAGAGGCTGTATATCATCCCATATCTTATACATTGTGAGGAGATGGGTGTTTTCAATCAGCAAACAGGCAGCAAGGGTCACAGTAGGCACATTCCAGTCCAAGAAAATAATTCAAGCAGTTTGGGGTTATTAAACCAGTGTTCTGGGGTTACAATTTTGTGAGAGAGATTTTACACTTTGTTCTTTGTGGTGGAAAAACAGGCCTTTTATCTTACAGGATACAAGCTCTAAAATGTATTTGGATTTGCATCAATGACACTTGGTTGGAAATTGCATTAGCTGGATGTGCATCTACAAAGGGTGTTATGTTTTCAGTAACTGCAGATAAGACATTTTCACTTTGATCTAATTCTTCCATAGAGATACACAGTTTTATCACTGATGCGTTAGAACATGGCTTTGAAACTAAACCACGGTCACTTGATTTTGGAGCCCGGGAGGTAACGTACTTGGGGTATACTGTCAGGAGGGGACAATTACGCCCGTTGATTGATAAGATTGGAGCACTATGGGTATGTCTACACTACCCTCCTAATTCGAATTAGGAGGGTAATGTAGGCATACCGCAATTGCAAATGAAGCCCGGGATTTGAATTTCCCGGGCTTCATTTGCATAAGCGGGGCGCCGCCATTTTTAAATCCCCGCTTGTTCGAACCCCGTGCAGCGCGGCTACACGGGGCACGAACTAGGTAGTTCGAACTAGGCTTCCTAGTTCGAACTACCGTTACTCCTCGTGGAACTAGGAAGCCTAGTTCGAACTACCTAGTTCATGCCCCGTGTAGCCACGCTGCATGGGGTTCGAACGAGCGGGGATTTAAAAATGGTGGCGCCCCGCTTATGCAAATGAAGCCCGGGAAATTCAAATCCCGGGCTTCATTTGCAATTGCGATATGCCTACATTACCCCGCTAGTTCGAACTAGCGGGGTAGTGTAGACATACCCTGAGGGACTACCCCGCCCCGAGAACCAAGAGGCAGGTGCGCCAGTTCCTGGGCCTGGCCGGGTATTACCAGAGCTTTGTTCCCAATTTCGTGACATTCGCTACGCCCCTGACAAACCTAACCCAAGGAGCAATGCCACAAAAGATAAGGTGGACACCAGAATGTGAGGAAGCTTTCCGGGCCTTAAAAAACCGACTAACCCATGCACCGGTCCTCACCCAACCCGATTTCAACCAATCATTTACTTTGTAAACGGACGCCTCGGAGATAGGGATAGGAGCGGTATTATCGCAGGGGGAAGGACCGGGAGAACACCCAGTTGTTTATATCAGCTGAAAGTTATTCCCCTGGGAGTGTAAGTATTCCATAATAGAAAAAGAAGCCCTAGCCATAAAATGGGCTATTGAGATGTTACGCTATTACCTCCTAGGAATCCGATTTCGGGTGGTGACGGACCACGCCCCGTTGCGCTGGTTACAGACAATGAAAGACACCAACGCACGACTAATGAGATGGTACTTAACCTTACAACCGTATTCATTTGAAGTGGCCCACAGGGCAGGAACACAACACCAGAACGCGGACTTCTTTTCGAGGCAATACGAGGGGGAGGAAAACAAGGATACAGAGACAACAGGTGACTTAACAGGGGGCGGGGGTGATGGGGTACCGAGACCCCGCACTCAAAGCCTGGGATTCTGCGCTCTCTCAGAGGGGCCGCGGAGTGCGTACTGACTGTGCGCTGATTGCTCCCGAGCTGCGGCTCAGCTGAGTGGCGCCGCGGCTCAGCTGGAGCGATGCCGCAGCGCAGCTGAGACTGCCTCAGCCCCGCCAGTGGAACGGGGGCGGGGGCGGGGAGGAGGAGCGACGCAACGCGCCGGACAGCGTGGGGGTGGGGCACATAACCCCTCCCGGTGCAGCGGGAACTTTAAAACCCCGCCAGCCACTGGAGGTAGGGGGGAGAAGAGGAGACTATCCGGACCCACTGGAGAGTGGAGGGATCCGGACGTTCCCATGAACGTCTCCCCCGGGACACTCGGACGTCGTGAGTGCAGATACCCCGGAAGGGGGTGGGAGAAGAAGGAAGTAGCCCAGGGCAGGGCGGTGAAGAAGCCCGTGGGCTGGCATGTTTAGGGGCACAACCCTGCCAGCCGGACCGAGACTGGAACTTAGTCTCAGTCCTTAGGGCCCTGGGCTGGGCCCCTGAGTGAGGGCGGGCCCAGGTCCCCCCTTCCTTTCCCCATCCGAGGAAAAAGCGGATATTGTAAAGCCCAACGCGAGGGGACTAACCGACGGGCTTGGAGAGACAGCAGACCGGACCCCAGACTAGATTGAAAGGGGGGGACATGGTCACAGAAGGGATAACTGAAACTTCCTTATTCAGTTTTTTTCTCAAGGCCATGTAAGTGCTAAGGCAAATAACAGGGTGACAGGTGGGCGAGAGAGTGCATTAGAGTTTATACAGGAAGTCACTGGAGCAGTGATTTTACAGACCCTTTAAAAGGGTTTTATATGGGAGCTGTCTTGTCACTTCAGTGCCAAATACATCCATAAAACTTTACTGTCAGAAGTTGATATTGCGAAGTGATAAAGATACCTCTTTCAATGGGACAATGCCACTAGAGATACAAAAATGTAAAGAAACTTGGTAATGCACAGGGGCATTAGAGATGTACTGCAAAAGGAAATAGTCTTGAATCATTCTGGTTTAGGGTGGAAATATGCCACTTTTGTAACTGACTGTCAGCTCCTAATAACTTCTCAGGCAGCAACAGGAAAAAAATCAGTGTAAAAGGGATAGAACAAAATAAAATAAATTTCTGACTATGGAATTAATGACCACAGTAAAAATGTTCCTCATTAATATTGTGAGATTCAGATGAGCTGATGGCTGATAGACCTACAAACATTCTGGCTTTTAGTTTGAATTGAATGCAGTGGTGCTTCATTTTGAACTGAGTGGCTAGTCAAAGTTTGGGGCCCAGAATTTGATGGAATCTGATATTTTCTTGACGCAGCCTTCTTTATTTACAAAGTCCTGCTTCTCCCAAGTATACGAGGAACCAAAACCAAAAGGAGCAGGGTTTATTTACTTCTTTGCAGCTGCAAGCCTTTTCTAGCCAATGCCTGCCCCCTCAAATCTCTCTTTCTCTAGCTTTTTCCAGGCCATACACTATGCTTGAAGGCTGTTGCTTGGCTTTCATGCTTTTTTGCCTCTCCCTGTGCTCTCTGTTCTCACTTTCATTGTGTTCTGCTTACACACACATGTAGCTCCCACACCTATAGCCCTACTCAGAACAATATCCAATGAAAGCCTCCACCGACACAATGTTAGTTTCAGGGTAGACAATAAGGCCTTATTTTAATTGTTTCATATAACTCTTTATGTTGAAGGGTGCATGCACACCCAATCTCAAAGAAGTTTGTGATCCAGGCTGCACACCTCAGTATAACAAATGCAATCTCATTCAATTCCTGTTTGAACCTGATGAGTACTGTGTTTTGTGCTCTATTAGAGTACGTCTACACTGCATGCTTATTTCAAAATAGCATGTCTACATTGCAGGGAAGCCTCAAAATTAGTCCGCGGCAGGCTTCCCTGATGTAGACGTGCTATTTCAATTTAGAGCCCCAGGAGGCACTGGGGAGGAATAACTTAGAATGGCCCTGGTGAGGGGCTATTTCAAAATAGCAGCAGTGGAGCATCTACACATGCCTTATTTCAAATAGCTGTTTTAGAATAGGTGTTATTCCTCATAGAATGAGGTCTACAGATTTCGCAATAAGCCAGCCGTTATTTTGAAATTATTTCAAAATAACAGAATGGCTTTGTAGATGCTCACATTGTTATTTCAAAATAGCGCTCTAGTTATCTCGAAATAACGATGCAGTGTAGACACACTTAGACACACCTGAAAAGCCTGGGAGTAAGGTGAGCCTTGTAGTTCACCAAGAAAGATCACAAATCTGCATCGTAGCTGACCAACCAGGGGAGCAGATGTCCTAAGATGAGGACATCCCATGGAGAACCTCGAGCCACTAAGGAAACAGTGGTAGGTTTACAGCTCAAAGGTTTTCCTTGTATGCAAGGGCAACAATTTTCATACAAAAATAGCACAAAGAAAGCAGTTTTGTATTATTCAATGTTAGAAGTGGATTCTGAAATGAAGCACTGTGCAGGCAGAGGTAATGTGGGTAGATGTAAAAGGACATTTTGTCTATCTTCATGCTTAAAGTATGGCCTGAAAAAAAGCCATGAACAAGACGGAAACTTCCTACTGCTGCATGTCTCCTCCCCTCTCTTCCTCACACTCTTCTTTCCCTTTTTCCACGTTTGCCCTGCATTCAGCACAGGGGCCAGGGATGGAGGCATCCACAGGGGACAGGGTCAACAGAACAACTTGAGCGTTAGGGTGTTCTCAGTGGACATGCGACAAAAGGTCATTTCAGGCATTCCAACTTTTGGAGGCCCTGAAGTTTCTTGTGGTGCCCAGTTGGGAAAGAGAAGTATTATTCCAAGCTGAGAGACCAGCAGCATATGCCACAAAAGGATTCAAATGTATAGTGACTGAACAGCACATTTATAAGTGGAGTGGCCTGGTCAGATGACCCTGGAATATATGCCTTTCCCTGATAGGTGGCTGCCTATTTGGAGTTCCTGCTCCGGCAACCATTTACAGCTATCAGCACCTGTGGCTGGATGAGAATTAATGAAGGGGATCAACAGGATGGTGTTCCTGTCCACGTGGCGTAGCCTGTTATGACTGCACGCAAGTGCCCAGAATTCCACCGCCATCCTTATTACCCTGCTCAGTGGCACGTTTCTGGACAAAATTCCACCCTTCCGTCATATCTGGGGCAAGTGATTTTGCCACCTCGGGATTGGGTGGGCTACATTTAACTGACATGGACTAGATTTGTGAACAACACATTCCCCTCCCCTGAGATGACCATTTTCAGGCAGCTTGTGACACTGTTGAGTGGTTACAGAGCAGTCTTGTTATTTTTAATAGCAATGGCCTAGCTAGCAAAATGTGTACCTGTAAAACTTCACTTTTCAAAGCTTTTCTTACAATCCACTATTAGCAGATACGTGCTGCTACCCAGAGCTTGTAACCACTTTTGCATTGGCTCACGAATGAAAATCTTTCTGATTGCTATATTAATAAATGTTTCAGTGGAGCCAGAAGCTTGTCAGGCTCCAGGGCAGCTTCTGCTTCTTCTGTTTACACTGCCCAAACTACAGCAGGGTGTTCATCAAAAAGCTCCTTCAAGAATGGCCCCCTGATGTGCTGCAATTGTTCCTGTAGCAAAGCCTGCTCTTGGACTCGTGTCAACAGCAGAGTCATTTCACTGGCTTCCTTCGGCACCTGTTATTGGCTCCCATTGGGTCCCATGCTGGATTCTGGGGACAGCGAATTACTATCCCAGGAAACCAGGCATCATACACCACTGTAGGCTGTATGCTCAGTAAGTACCTAATACTTGGACACACTCATCATAAAATGTTAACGGTGTTGGTGAGTTACCTGAAGTGCAGGTCTGGTGCCTGGTTTTCTGGTACATTGTCTTGAGCCACTTGTACCACTCGCTACCTGGTCACTGGTCTGTAACATTTCCAGCAGAGCCAGCATCTTTGCTATTTGCTGGTATGGCCAGTTCTGGTTCTCTTACTAAAATCCACTCTTTTGCTGGCCTCATGCCAGTGATTAACCAAAATCTGGCTATGTTCCCTCAACCACAGTGCAGATCTGTGTATGTATAGAAGTTGGGATTGGGCTCAAGTCTGAGTATGGATTTATACTGCATTGTTGACACACCCTCTGACTGCACAGCCTGTAGCTCTCAGGCCTTGGGCCATCACCTCTTTTGTGATGGAGTCACATGATTTTTCCCACTCTCCAGCTATGTCTGGATTGCAGAGTTTTTTCGGGATAGGAAAAGCTGTGCCGCAACCTAGGAACGCGTCCGCTTTTTCGGAACAGTTTCCAAAAAAGCAGATGCATTCTTTCATCATCCCTGTATTCTTCATTGTACAAGAAAGAAGGGATGTGCCAAAAGAGTAGGTTTTTCCAAAATGTGGCCCCATATAGACACGCCAAATTTCAGAAAAGCCTCTTTCGAAAGAAAAGCGGAAAAAGTGGTTCACAATTTGTGTATCTTTTTCCAGCTTTTCTTTGTAGCGTAGACCTAGTCTCCTTTTATATTAACTATGATGACCTCAGCAGATGTAAGTAGACTCAGATTTTGCAGTTCTGTTTCCTTCAGGGCAATTACAATGGTGTGCAGTGACCAAAGAGCTTCCTTAAGATCTCCTTTATTTGAAAAAATAACATTGCAGAGAAAATGTGTCAGCATCTCTTCTGTTGGGATATGTAAAAATTAATAGGTGTCTGGGATGACTTTATATCAGTGGGTAAGGGGACTAGCCAAAGTAGACATTGCCATTGCCCTTTAAACAAGTTTTTTCGCTTTGTCCTGGCAGCCTTGGAGGATGGTTGCTTTGAACAGTGTCTTGCTTTGTCTTCGCACTTGTCTGTAAAAACATTTTCAGGGACGAAGCACTTTCCCCCTCCCTAAAAGCTGCTGAATATGGAATGCTGATTCAACTGAAAACCAGTAAACAACAAATAGGGGCAGGTATAACTGTATTCATCACCTACTGATTAATACTCATTGTGTAGGAGTTAACATTACTAAATAAGGTTTTAGGGAAGGTAGTGATAGATGTGTAAATTAACATACTAAAATAGATAAAAGGGTGTGATTGGCACTAGGTTGTTGCCACTTGGACATTGTGTTGAATGTCCGAGGTAAACGTGCATGGGCAATAAGGCGGTTCCTTTTACCCCATCAGCTCCTGGGTCGCCTGTTTCTTCTCTAACATCTTCGGAGGTAGCTTTAACAAGTATTCTCCTATCTCCTTCTCAGAAAGGCTCATTAGCTTCTCTGAGAATCAGAGAATACTAGGACTGGAAGGGACCTTGAGAGGTCATCGAGTCCAGTCCCCTGCCCTCATGGCAGGACCCAGTACTGTCTAGACCATCCCTGATAGACATTTATTTAACCTACTCTTAACTATCTCCACAGATGGAGATTCCACAACCTCCCTGGGGAATTTATTCCAGTGTTTAACCACCCTGACAGTTAGGAACTTTTTCCTAATGTCCAACCTAAACCTCCCTTGCTGCAGTTTAAGCCCATTGCTTCTTGTTCTATCCTCAGAGGCCAAGATGAACAAGTTTTCTCCCTCCTCCTTATGACACCCTTTTAGATACCTGAAAACGGCTATCATGTCCCCCCTCAATCTTCTCTTTTCCAAACTAAACAAACCCAATTCTTTCAGCCTTCCTTCATAGGTCATGTTCTCTAAACCTTTAATCATTCTTGTTGCTCTTCTCTGGATCCTCTGCAATCTCTCCACATCTTTCTTGAAATGCGGTGCCCAGAACTGAGGCCTAACCAGGGCAGAATAGTACGGAAGAATGACTTCTCGTGTCTTGCTCACAACACACCTGTTAATGCATCCCAGATTCATGTTTGCTTTTTTTGCAACAGCATCACACTGTTGACTCGTATTTAGCTTGTAGTCTACTATAACCCCTAGATCCCTTTCTGCCGTACTCCTTCCTAGACATTCGCTTCCCATTCTCTATGTGTGAAACTGATTGTTCCTTCCTAAGTGGAGCACTTTGCATTTGTCTTTATTAAATGTCATCCTTTTTACCTCAGACCATTTCTCCAATTTGTCCAGATCATTTTGAATTATGACCCTGTCCTCCAGATGAGTCGCAACCCCTCCCAGCTTGGTATCATCTGCTAACTTAATAAATGTACTTTCAATGCCAATATCTAAATCGTTAATGAAGATATTGAACAGAGCCAGTCCCAAAACAGACCCTGTGGAACCCAACTTGTTATACTTTTCCAGCAGGATTGAGAACCATTAACAACTACTTTCTGAGTACAGTTATCCAGCCAGTTATGCACCCACCTTATAATAGCCCCATCTAAGTTTTATTTGCCTAGTTTATTGATAAAAATATCATGCAAGAACGCATCAAATGCCTTACTAAAGTCTAGGTATACCACATCTACTGCTTCTCCCTTATCCACAAGACTCGTTATCCTATTAAAGAAGCTATCAGATTGGTTTGACATGATTTATTCTTTACAAATCCATGCTGGCTGTTCCCTATCACCTTGCCACCTTCCAAGTGTTTGCAGATGATTTCCTTAATTACTTGCTCCATTATCTTCCCTGGCACAGAAGTTAAACTAACTGGTCTGTAGTTTCCTGGGTTGTTCTTATTTCCCTTTTTATAGATGGGCACTATATTTGACCTTTTCCAGTCTTCTGGAATCTCTCCTGTCTCCCATGATTTTTCAAAGATGATAGCTAAAGGCTCAGATACCTCCTCTATCAGCTCCTTGAGTATTCTAGGATGTATTTCATCAGGTCCTGGTGACTTGCAGGCATCTAACTGTTCTAAGTGATTTTTAACTTGTTCTTTTTTTATTTTATCTTCTAAACCTACTCCCTTCCCACTAGCATTCACTATGTTAGGCATTCCTTCATCAGATTTCTCGGTGAAGACCAAAACAAAGAAGTCATTAAGCATCTCTGCCATTTCCAAGTTTCCTGATACTCTTTCTCCCTCCTCACTGAGCAGTGGGCCTACCCTGTCCTTGGTCTTCCTCTTGCTTCTAATGTATTTATAAAAAGTCTTCTTGTTTCCCTTTATTCCTGTACAGGCAGTCCCCGGGTTACGTACAAGATAGGGACTGTAGGTTTGTTCTTAAGTTGAATCTGTATGTAAGTCAGAACTGGCATCAGCCGCTGCTGAAACTGATCAGTTTCAACAGCTGCTGAATCTGGACACCAGTTCCACTTACATACAGATTCAAGGTAAGAACACCAGGCGTCCCCAAGTCAGCTGCTGCTGAAACTGATCAGCAGCTGATTCCAGTAAGCCCAGGGCAGAGCAACTCTGCCTCGGGCTTCCTGTAGTCAGCCGCTGGTCAGTTTCAGCAGCGGCTGACTTTGGGACGCCTGGGGCAGAGCAGCTCGGGTGCTGCTGGCTTGGTCCAGTAGCGCGGCCGCTCCTCGGAGCTACTGGACCAACCCAGCAGCACCCCAGCTGCTCTGCCCCAGGCATCCTGATTCAGCCACTGCTGAAACTGATCAGCAGCTGAATCAGGACGCCTGGGGCAGAGCAGCTGGGGTGCTGCTGGGTTGGTCCAGTAGCGCCAAGGAGCGGTGCTGCGGGACCAACCGGCAGTGCCCCACCTGCTCTACCACAGGACCCCGGCTTTGCTCCACGTCTCCCTGGTCTGCTGGGGGGGCACTAGCTGCGTCTCCCCCCCCAGCAGACCAGGGAGACGTGGAGCAAAGCTGCGGAGGACCCGAGCAGAACCGTGGCGCTTCCAGATCAGCGCCGCGGTCTGGCCCGGGTCCTCCGCGGCTTTGCTCAGCGTCTCCCTGGTCTGCAGACCAGGGAGACGCTGAGCAAAGCCACGGAGGACCCGGGCGGACCCGCGGCTTCCAGATCAGCTGAAAGCGCTGCGGGTCCGGCCCGGGTCCTCCGCCGCTCTGCTCAGCGTCTCCCTGGTCTCCCTGGTCCCAGCGTCTCCCTGGGGCCGGACCCGCACCGCTTCCAGCTGATCTGGAAGCGGCGCGGGTCCAGCTGGGTGCTCCGCCGCTCTGTTCAGCGTCTCCCTGGTCTGCAGACCAGAGAGACGCTGAACAGAGCGGTGGAGCACCCGGCTGGACCCGCGCCGCTTCCAGCTGATCTGGAAGCGGCCGCGGGTCCGGCCCCTGGTGCTCCACCGCTTTGCTCCCGTCTCCCTGGTCTGCTGGCTCCGCCAGCAGACCAGGGAGACAGGGAGCAGCTTTTCTCGCCCCGGAGAAGGCGGGCGGCGGGACCAGACGTCCCGCTGCTCTAGTTCTCCGGGACGAGAAATCCCCGTTTGTAACTGCGGATCCGACATAAGTCGGATCCGCGTAACTCGGGGACTGCCTGTAGTTAGTTTGAGCTCATTTTGTGCCTTTGCCCTTCTAATCTTGCCCTGCATTCCTCTGTTGTTTGCTTATATTCATCCTTTGTAATTTGTCCTAATTTCCATTTTTTATAGGACTCCTTTTTTATTTTTAGATCATGCAAGATCTCGTGATTAAGCCAAGGCGGTCTTTTGCCATATTTTCTATCTTTCCTACGCAGCGGAATAGCTTACTTTTGGGCCCTTAACAATGTCCCTTTCAAAAACTGCCAGCTCTCCTCAGTTGTTTTTCCCCTCAGTCTTGATTCCCATGGGACCTTACCTATCAGCCCCCTGAGCTTACCAAAATCCGCCTTCCTAAAATCCATTGTTTCTATTTTGCTGTACCTTAGAATTGTGAACTCTACCCTTCCTTAGAATTGTGAACTCTATGATTTCATGATCACTTTCACCCAAGCTGCCTTCCACTTTCAAATTCTCAACCAGTTCCTCCCTATTTGTTAAAATCAAATCTAGAACCCGGTAGCTTTTTCAACCTTCTGAAATAAAAAGTTGTCACCAATGCAATTCAAGAACTTATTGGATAGTCTGTGCCCCACTGTGTTATTTTCCCAACATATATCTGGATAGTTGAAGTCCCCCATCACCACCAAATCTTGGGCTCTGGATGATTTTGTTAGTTGTTTAAAAAAAGGCCTCAGCCATCCCTTCCACCTGGGTATGTGGCCTGTAATAGACTCCTGGCATGACATCACCCTTGTTTTTTACCCTTTTTAACCTAACCCAGAGATTCTCAACACTTCCGTCTCCTACGTCCATCTCCACCTCCGTCCAAGTGTGTACATTTTTAATATATAAAGCAACACCTCCTCCCTTTTTTCCCTGTCTATCCTTCATGAGCAATCTGTACCCTTCCATTCCAACATTCCAGTCATATGCATTATTACACCAAGTTTCTGTGATGCCAACAATATCATAGTTGTATTTATGTATTAGCACTTCCAGTTCTTCCTACTTATTACCCATACTTCTCACATTTGTATATAGACATCTAAGATACTGATTTGATCTTGCCTCCCAGTATTGCCCTGACCCTCCTCTATCTCTGCCATTGTAGCCCACGCTCCCTCCCATTTCCGACCCTTCTCCCAGGTCTCCATGTTCTTCACTTACCCCGTGGGCTTTGCTCACCTGTCCCCATCGAACCTTGAGTCTTCTGATATCCAACTCGCCAGACAAAGTTTGTGGGTTGGAGACAGGATACCAGAAGCTAACATCTTGGCCTATTGTCTTTTAATAGATACCTCAGTGTTCTTATCTGAGAAGCCATTGTTTCACTTCCCTGATCCCCACTGTTCCTTGTTATGAGTAAGAGCAATTACATTAAAAGAGGAAAAACTTATAACCCAATACAGACTAACTTCCCCGTGCTGACCAGCTTCCATAGAGTGTTTATAAATTATTATATAGCAGCTCCAGTTTTGTCATCCCGATGAAAGACAAACAAAAGAAACCAACATCAGGTCTGTCACTAGAAATACTACCCCCTACTTAGTTTATTATGATGCGTTTGGTGGTATACATGGCATATGTCTGCCTCTGCTCTATGTCCCTGCTTTATGAAGGTAAAGACTGACAGTACAACCGAGGTCCTCACGTACAAAGGAGATGACTGCCATATGGGAATCGAAATAGAGCAGAACTCTTTGCATCAGCAGATTCAAATCTCTCTCACTCTGTTTCCTTCTTGAGTACAAGTTACTGAGCAATTACTGTAATTGTGAGAACATTCCTCCCCCAGAGCGTAGATGGGCCTTTCAGCTAATTAAAATGGTTTAAACCACCTGCTGAAAAATAAAATATGTGACAGGCTCCAAATGAACCATTCTGCAAAGTCCTATCAGGCTTGTCTTTCCCTTGTAACAAAAATAAACTTATTAAAAGAGACTAGGAGAGACAAAAAAAGCATTTAAATGAAGTGATTAACTAAATCACTTTCCGTTCCACCATCATCATAGACTGCAAGCGAAGGATGAGCTAGGCAGCTGTTAATACCAGCCGAGGGGTGTGGACGTGTGGTCTGGCTATGGCTGGCATATGCCTAAGGGTGGTAGTCTTGGGTCATCATGCCTAGTAGCTATAGTTTAGGGACATGTCACTCACTGGTGAATGCTCAAGGCCACCTTGCCTCATCTGCATAGGTCAGAAAGTATCACTGTTGTGTGTTTCTTTCCCACAACCCAGAACGCACACATTCACAGACAGACTATTGAGCTGGAGAAGTATGTTGTTTCTTTGCTGCTTCGGTGAGTGGCCAGTCCACCAACACAGCATGGAGTTACATGCAATTACACCCCGAGTTCAGTGCTTGCATTAAATATGCTGTTACAAAGTCATTTGCTGTATATTGTATAAACACTTTTTCTGCTTAGCACTGAGATTAGTTAGATAACTCAGTTGTTTAACTGATTGGATTTGCAGGCTCAGCTTTGTAATCTGTCTGTTCTCTTCCCTTGCCAGATAAGCAGGCATCGTCTCACATGTCACAACACCTGACGTATACATTTTATTATACATCCTCCAGCCAACCAATCCCTGAAATTCCAGGCCACCTTGTTTAATGACAACAGGACAGAAAACATTGCCCAGTGGCAAGAGCTCAAGCTGCCTTGCCTTGTACTTATAGCTCAGGAACCAGGGGTGGGGTTAGCAAATGCTGGCCCAAGCTATGCCACCAGGTTTCCACCCAAAATCCTTTAAAACAATATTCCCATCTGTGGCTGAGAATCTGGTGCCCTTGTCCATGCTCCGTGGCTCACGTCCTACCCTTGTTCTAGTCCTGCCATTGTTGCTGCAGGCTGGCCTGGGGATCTCCCAGATTCTCCTCTGGTCCTTCTATGGAGCATCTTCCACTGGCAGTAGTGAGCCATCGCCCTCGCTCTCCATGGTTGGAAGGATCCGAGGGTCTTAGCTAAAAGGTCTGGTCCTGTGTGTTTAGAGTCCTAGTGGCTTTTCTGCAGGAGGCTGCTGCATGTGACTTCTCTCTGTCCCAGTCAGAGCTGAGTTGCTCCCTCCACTGGGCGAGGGGGTGTGGCTCAGAACACCTCTTTAACCCTTGCATCATCAGTGCACATGGTTTGTACACCCTGTCACGGTGCCATAGAAGCAAAGAAGTGACAGTTACTTTAACATTTTGTGTTACATTGCAAGTCTCTTTATAAATGACTAAACATTCAAATGAGTGCAAAATATTTTTAATTAGTGTAGGGAAGTATTATTTTCATTATTTGTATTATTGTAGCAATTTGGATCATGGACTAGCACCCCATTGTACTAAGCTCTGTACAAATACAGAACAAAAAGTCCCAGCCCTGCAGAGCTTACAAACTAAGTAGAAGACAAAAGACAATAGAAAGAATACAGACAGAAAGACAGATGGAGGGGAGTGCAAGGAAACAATCAGATATTGTTGGTCAACATAACAGGCAATGGTCTCAGCACATCAGCAGCCTAATTGTCATCAAGTTTTTGTTGACAGGATCAACAGTTTTTGTTGAGTGGGATTTGTAAAAGACTAATGAGGTAACTCTGTGGGGTTTTATTATGAGCTCCTCCCCACTGTGAGAGGGCAATCTGGTGGAAAAGCCTCCTTCTACTAGAAAGATACAAAATCTCATTCTTCATTGCCTTATATCAGGGGTGGGCAAAGGGGCCTCTGTGGGCTAGATCTAGCCCACCAAGTGAGTTGATCCGGCCCATGGAGGCCCTGCCACTCTCCCCACCTCTAGGCCAATCAGAGCCTGGGGGCAAGTGGAAGCACGCAAAGTCTTCTCCTGCCCTCCCCCGCCTTGCCAGTGGTGTGCAGTGCTTAGAAACGCCACGCAGTCCTGGAAGGGTGGGAGAAGATTTCATGCACTCCCCCGCCCTCAAGCTCTGATTGGCCTGAGGGCAGGGGGAAGTGCGTGAAGTTTCCTCACGCCCTGCAAGGGGCTCAGCAGTTAAAGTCAACCACCAGCTGGTGGTTGATTCTAAGCACAGTGCTCCTTGCAGGGCAGGGAGAGGGAGTGAAAGACTTCATGTGCTCCCCTGACCCAGGCCCTGATTGACCTGGGGGTCAGGCAGAGCATGCGAAGTCTCCTCTCACTGCCAGGGGCATGGGTACCTAGAGGGAACCTCCAAACTGATGGTTCTTTCAGGGTGGGGAGGGAGGAGGCAAAAGCTTTGTGCAGTCCCTCACCCCCAAACCAATCAGGGTCTGTGTATGGGGAAGCACAGAAGTGTCCTGATCCCACCCCTTCTTCCTGATGCCCCTCCCCTTCTGGGGTGGCCTAGGGCCACTTCAAAAATTTCTGACGTGGCCCCCGGTCAAAAATTGCCCATCCCTGCCTTGAACCTTGTGTTGTCACAGGTAACACACACACACGCATCCTTGCTTAAATGTAAATAACTGCACTGACTGCAAGACAAAAGAATTAGGCCCACAGTGTTCAAATTGTAGTATTGACCTTTCTAAATTAGCTGTAAACTTTCATATTGAAACACTAAG
This sequence comes from Pelodiscus sinensis, assembly GCF_049634645.1. Classification (NCBI taxonomy): domain Eukaryota; kingdom Metazoa; phylum Chordata; order Testudines; family Trionychidae; genus Pelodiscus; species Pelodiscus sinensis. The sequence goes on from NC_134712.1 coordinate 168,465,304, forward strand.
AGAAAAAATTGCAAGAAAATCATGTCAATTGAAAATATTATGAATCTCCTTTGTGTGTGGAATAAGAACAAAATGAACTAGCCTCTTCTGGTGATAAAAAAATGTTGCATAAGGTGTAGAAAGATTCAATTACAGTACTTCCATTTTTTACTGAAGCTAGTTTGACAACTCCCTAGTTAATTATCTTATTTCAGTAGAGTCTCGATTATCCGACTAAACGGGACCAGAGGATGGTCGGATAGTGGAAATGTCGGATAATATGGAATACTAATAAAATACACAGGTACAAATATGTATACACTCAATTTATTGCTAAGTCTAACAAAAAATAAAATAGAATATTTCAACAAACAAAAATAGAATTTAGAACACTTTTTTGAATATATTTTATGAATATATAAAAGATTAGTTTTTAAAGAAATAAGTCTGTAGCAGTCGCTTCCCTCTGTTGCTAACGTAAATTAGTGCTGCGTCAAAAGCCTTCACTCCCTCACTGTGACTCAGTCTATCCGCTTTCTCTAGTTTGATGATATCATCTTCCATATCATCATCCTCACCACTGTTCACAAGGTCAATTAAATCTTTATCAGTCAGCTCTTGTTGCTCATCTTTTTCCATCCATTTTTGTACGTCGTCATTGCTTACATCTTCACAGCCTGGTACCTGATTCAATAAGATTAAAAGATTTTCACAACTTTCTTGACCTGTTTCTTCATTTTAGTCTTCTTCATTTTCCGTAGTTAGCTTTTTCCATCATCTTGCCAGTGTTTTTTTTTAATTTCTTCCTAAGCTTGTGCAACTCCATAAACAACATCTTGTAGGTTTATTTTTTTCAATTGATCTAGCAAGCTATTTCCATCATCAATAACATCTATAAGTGATGTAAGAAGTCGACATCGATATTTTTTTTGAAAGCTTCAATAACACCCTGGTCCATAGGTTGGCACAATGAGGTGACATTTGGTGGTTAAAAAAAATCACTCTTATGTCCCCATCTTTCAGTTCATCTGCGTTAGGAGGAGATGGCGCATTATCAACAACCAAAACAGCTTTCCTTTCTAGTTTTTTTTAATTCAAGAATCTTTCTACTGAAGGAATGAATTCATTATAAAACCAGCTTCAACAAATTTCAGAGCTCATCCATGTGCTCTTTTGGTTGCTGTACCAAACTGGCAGTGCTGTATTAGCTATATTTTTGAAAGTACGTGGATTTTAGGATTTTCCTATCAAAGCAAATTTGAGTTTATGGTTACCTGAGGCATTACTACAGGCAAGAATGGTCACTCTCTCTTTGCTTCTTTTATAGCCAGGAGCTGACATTTCTGCACAGGAAGCCAGAATTTTTGATGGAAGCATTTTAAAATTTAGGCCCGTTTTGTCACAATTGTATATCTGTTCATGTAATAACCCTTTATTTACAAGAGACAGAAAGGCTGTGTCTAGACTGCATCCCTTTTCCGTAAAAGGGATGCAAATTAGACACATCGCAATTGCAAATTTAACCCCCCCGCTTCATTTGCATAAACATAGCTGCCGCTTTTTTCTGGCTCGGAGCTTTGCTGGAAAAAAGCGCCAGTCTAGACAGGGATCTTTCAGAAAATAAAGCCTTTTCCGAAAGATCCCTTATTCCTTGGGCTTTCTGTCAGACTTAATTCACTTACCATTAATGGAAAGGGATTTACTTTAAATATATTGAAGCGGCGAGGAGTCCTGTGGCACCTTATAGACTAACTGAAGTGTAGGAGCATAAGCTTTCGTGGGCAAAGACCCACTTCGTCAGATGCATGTAGTGGAAATTTCCAGAGGTAGGTATAAATTTCCACTACATGATCTGACAAAGTGGGTCTTTGCCCACGAAAGCTTATGCTCCAACACTTCCGTTAGTCTATAAGGTGCCACAGGACTCCTCGCCGCTTTTGCAGATTCAGATTCAGACTAACACGGCTACCCCTCTGATACTTTAAATATATTGAGTAGCTTGTACTAAAATACTTGATGCCATCTTACCACAAATTGAAAAGGTACAAGGATCTGTAGAACAAATTGAAAGAATCAGACTTACAGGGAACAAATCCCTTTAGAGCACAGGATCATATTAAAATTGATCTACAGAGCTCTAGAACTCTATTTAATTCAACAATTTAAAATAATGTTCCTATGCATGAGAGGATGCATACACTGGAAATTAAATTCAGTGATTCTAGCCTTCATATATTAGGGTTAAAAGAGGGGGCATAGAGAGGTAATCTACTTTTTCCCCTTGTTTTACTAGATAGGATTTTAAATGTAGAATTCAAAACTTTGGTAAGCATTGAAAAAGGGTTTTTTGCCTATGAACATTTAGACATTAATTGAGGCAAATGAAGTCAATGTGGACTCTCCTCACTTATTTTTTTAACTGATCATCCTTGTGATGCAGTCTGAAACAACATGCCCAAATGCTGTGTAGAAACCATTTCATATTTAGCTAGAAGCCATTCTGTATAACAAAAGCCATTTCAGTTTCTTGTGTCTGCATGAGGGAGTGAACTGGCCTTCACCGAGATGGGGAGAGACGAGACGGATGCGCTGTTGGAATGTGTTAATGAACTATTTTGAGCTGAAGCTGGAACTCCCTTTTAACCTGTTTCTTTCTATGCTGATAATAATTCCTCTTTGAAGTTCTCTTTGATTTCTTGCCCTGACGTCAGACTTGTTTGGTTAAGGGTATAAAATACTAGGATTGATTGTATTAGCCAGCTTTATTGATCAATAAAGCAATCAGTTGTTAGCTGTCTAAACAGAGAGGAGCGTGTTTTTGCTTCGACAGCTGTTATTTGCTGACAGCTCAAGGCATCACAAATTAGAAGAAAAGACATAGTTACGATTTCCTATAATGCTGTTGTTCTCCCTCACTTGGTATTGTGGGTCACCCTCACTTTTCACCATGTTTAAAAGTAGATGGCAAGATATTTTGATGACTTATTATTTGTGTATACCCAATCAGGGTATAATGTGCTAGATGCTCTTCAGATATCTCAGTAAGACACCATTTTTTTTCCTGGAGAGTTTACAGTCCAATTTAAGGTAGCACAACAAGTGGTGTAAGGAACAGTTGAAAGTAATGGAGGAAGAGGGTGTTAGCACAGAAAAATCAAAATTAGGAACTGTGATGTTTCTGGGGTAGCGTCTGACCAAATGCCCCATGCCGAAAATGCAGACCCTTCCTCCAAACAGGGTTTATCACCTGTGGTTAACCTCACTCTTTCCCAAATAATGAGGAGACACTTTGTAAGTTAAACCAAGGAAGAGTAGATTAGGAGTTGAGTACAGTGTCAGGGGAAAATGGGGAAGAAAGCAAAAACACAACAATGAATAAAGAAATAGTGACTCAGTCACTTACCCCAGGAGCATAAGCCAAGTAATCTTAGCCAGTGACTAACAGCTAAGTAATCCCCAAAGACTGGATCTGATGAATGACTATGGCTGCCACTGAGGAGGGTTAGGTGCCCAGGAGGTCTGGCCTGTAGGTCTTTTGGGTCCTTAGGGAGGACAACTGAGCAATCTCTCCAAAATGGCTTCATTGGAGAAAAGTCACAGGTGGCAGATGATTTTCAGAGAGGTAGCTGATGAAGAATGATGGTAATCACATGGGAATGACTCTTCTTTTCTTCTCTGACAGGCACTGATGGATGATCTGCAATGGCTGAAAGAGAACCCGTGCTCTTGCAGCCTCTGGGGCAGACGGAAGCCTGCTGGTGTCAGTCCCAGCCTTTTAAAGACATCTTTGCGGGAATGTGAGGTAAATGGGACGCTCACCACTGGTGGGAAAATCTGAATAGATCCAGTTCTCAGAGGCCACTGAATGTTACAGAGAAGTGTGCACAAAGCCCAAGATGGAGTTCCGGGGTCGAAGATTGTCAACTGCATATTATCAAAAACAAAGTGGTGGCAGCCGCAGGACCAGCTGCAGCCCGGCCTGGCCTGGAGGCAGCTGTGAATCCTGGAAGCAGCCCGGCAATGGCTGACAGCAGCTGCAGGGCCAGCTGTTCCAGCGGCAGCCGTGGGACAGTCTCAGGGCTGGCAGTAGCCATGGGGCCAGCGGCAGTGGGGCCGGCAGCCAAGTGGGGCCAGTGGCTGGGAGCCTGGCCAGAGCAGCAGTCTTAGTGTAGTGGGTGACAACGGCCAGTCTGTGGGTTGGCAGCCGAGGAGGGGGCAGCAGCTGGGACCAGGAGCAGAGCTGGACATGGTGTATGGAATTGACCTCCCCATGTCCGGAAAATTCCCTCCTTTGGGAAGGTCAGTTCCCAAAGGTGCTGAACCCGGGAGGTCTAACATGTAGTGGTTTACACCATTATAAGGTCTTTGGTGGTAGAACTTCTTTCTGGGGAAGTGAGTTATGTCAATGCAAAGTCCTATAGTCCATTTTCAGATTGTGTGTCTATGGGAATGGGGAAGAGGAGGATCCACTAAGTCCCTATGATGCCATATGAAAATTAGCCTGCTTTGACTGTGGAGATTCTCTGCCTCTCTGGGGAAGGTTCTGTGTACAATTTTCCAGTGGAACTGAAAATCTTCATTCCAGCAGAACATTTGTGGTAGGCATCAGTGGTGACACTGCTAGCCCTTTACTGTCGTACAATAGCCAGGTCTTTACTTTGATGCATTTTATTTCATCTGTTGTGGTGGTTATATGTAATTACTTGCAACTATATGATCTGGAACATTTAGCAATACAAGTATTAGTTAACAAAAATCACTGTTGTTGACATACTTTGATCTGCTACACGAGTCAGTGGTGCTTGCTACTTCTGTCAGCTCAAGGTTTTTTAGGATTAGCAAAAATACCCTGACATTAAAAGAAATGAAACTTGTTGGTTCGGATAAAAGATTATTTTTATTTGCATTGAATCACTAACCACACTGATTTCACATACACCTTTGTTCCTATGTATCTTTACAAGTGGTTGTTATGGTGATGCACTTTGCATGCTCTGTATTTTCATACACCTCCCCTTCCCACTTCTATCAAACCCATCACATATTTAAGGGTGACAGCTAGTGATCTACTATCCTGGTTAGGTTTCGGATTTGGTTATAGCACATTTCACATTTTCTCACACATTTATTTTTTCCTACACATAGATATGTATTTCACAGTTTGGTTTTCCTTGTGATCCTTCTTACAGGGTTTGCATCCTAATTTCACCTCTCAGGTTTTACATTTGCTGTTGTAATTGCTGCTGCATTCCATGTTTATCAATTCCGTAGAGTTAAAATTTTAATCATGTAACTTTCTAGTCTCATTGCTTGTAATTTTCCTTCCCAATTACTGCTCTTGTTTTACAGATAATGCCCTCCCAGGAAGCACATGCAAATCTTCAGCCGTTCAGGTTGTTGAACTGGCTGCACTTTACTGCCCGTCACCAAAAAAGGTTCAGAGGGGTCGCCAAGTTAATCTGTAACGGGAAAAACCTAAAAAATAACAAATAGACTAGTAACACCTTAAAGACTAACAAAACATGGAGATGGTATCATGAGCTTTCCTGGGCGCAACACACTTCTTCAGATGACAGGAATATTAGAAGTCCAGATCCAAGAATAAATAAGGGAAGAGGAGGGGGAGGAGAAAGGGGGAAAAAAGGAAGGGGAAAGGAGAACAAAATAAAAAGAGAGAGTGAGTAGATGGTTCAAATAGTTACAACAGGCTGATAAGAAAAATTAGCACCTCCATTGTTTGGTTGGTAGGTTAAGTCAGTGTTTCTCAGCCAGTGGTACGAGTATCCTTAGGGGTACTCGAGAGAAGACTGGGGGAGAATGTCAACACAACTGAAATTTGGAGAAAACTGAATTTTTGTTTTCAATTTTACAGTGCTTTATTATTTCTGTACTTTTTATACCCAAAAAATGTCATTGCCCGCCTGGCTATGATTAAGTTGTTTAAACAAACGTTGTAATGGTAAAAAAAAAAAGTTGTGTCTGAAAACTGTAGGTATTGGGGTACTTATAATTTCTTTAAAGGGATACTTCTTAAAAAAAGGTTGAGAAACACTGGGTTAAGTCATAGGATGTGGAAGATAGTGTGTGAGCCAGCCTATGTCTTTATTCATACTATCTGCATAAGAATTAAACTTGTAAATGAAGTTAAGTTCCAGTCCTTCCCATGCATCTGACGAAGTGGGTCTTTGCCCATGAAAGCTTATACTCCAATAAATCTGTTAGTCTATAAGGGTATGTCTAGACTACATGCCTCTGACGACAGAGGCATGTAGATTAGGCTATCCAGCATAAGAAAATGAAGCGGTGATTTAAATAATCGCCGCTTCATTTAAATTTAAATGGCTGCCGCACTGAGCCGATCAGCTGTTTGTCGGCTCAGTGCGGTAATCTGGATGCTTCGCGGTCAACATCAAAGGCATTTGTCAACCTCCCTGGTATGCCTTATGGGATGAGGTTTACTGGGGAGGTTGACAAATGCCTTTGATGTTCACCGCGGAGCATCCAGACTACCGCGCTGAGCTGACAAACAGCTGATCGGCTCAGCGTGGCAGCCATTTAAATTTAAATGAAGCGGCGATTATTTAAATCGCCGCTTCATTTTCCTATGCTGGGTAGCCTAATCTACATGCCTCTGACATCAGAGGCATGTAGTCTAGACATATCCTAAGGTACCACAAGACTTCTTAATCCTTCCCTGTGTATTGGCTTGTGGAATTGTCCTGAAACAAAATGGTGACTTGGAGATCCATTAATGAGTATCCAGGTAGATTAAAGTGTTCTCCAACAGGTTTCTGTGTGTTGCCTTTTCTGATATCTGATTTGTGTCCATTAATTCTTTCCTGTAGAGACTGTCCAGTTTGGCCAATATACATAGCAATGGGGCATTGTTGGCATTTGATGGCATAGATCATGTTAGTGGATGTTCAGTTAAATGAGCCTCTGATTTGGTGGCTGATGTGGTTGGGTTCAGTGAAGAAACTGCTTGTGTAGATGTGTGGGAAGAGCTGGCACTGGTGTTGATTGGTCTCCTGGATGATTATGATGGAGGTATGTCATGTGGTTATTGGTAAGAATTTGTTTGAGGCTAGGGGGTTGTCTGTAAACAAGGATTGGCCTTTCCTCCAAAGCCTCTAGGAGTGAGGGGTCATTTTCCAGGATAGGTTGTAAATTGTTGATAATGCATTGGAGGGGTTTAAGTTGTGGACTGTGGGTGATGATAAGTGGGATTCTGTTGTTTTCTCTGTGTCATGTTGGGCTATGTAATGTTTAGCAATTCTGTGACAGCAGCAAACAGGTTGGGAATTGCAGTCTCAAGTAGCAATGTACCATTATTTTCCTTATCTCTGCGTGAAGTTCCTCGTCAGTTATTTTTCCATCAAATTAAAATGCATGAAAATGCTTTAACATCAGGTCAGCCACTCTGAATAGAAGTATTGTTGGACATTAGAGTGGTGCTACAGCATTTATACAATAGTTGTTTAGTAAAAGATTGCCTATTGTGAAAATACATTATGGAATTGTACAGGCTAGTATAAACATTTGGGTTACATTAGTAATGGAATGTAATAATTATTAATTAATCCCACTCTATTGAAATGTATTAGCTGGGGTAAAAAATCAGATGTGCAGAAGCAAATCGTTTCTTGTTAAGATCTCATATTATTTCAGAATGCTATGAGCAATATAATGATATATTATACCTTAGAAAAGAATTATTATCGCAGCTCTGGATGTGACTGTAGCCGAGGTTGTGTTCCAGTTTCCATTTAAAGCAGGTATTATACCTCCAGGGGAACTGACAGCCAGGATGGACCCCTGAAGAAGGCGGGGGTGGGGAGAAGAGGAACTGCTCCATACTAACTGTGGGGCCTCAGGCAGAAGAGTAAGGAGTAGGGAAAGTCAGCCCCCAGTGCTGCCCAAACCATAAACCATGGTGTGCCCCCCCCCCCCCAGCCTACTTTGAAATTTAGGATTACTAAAACCAAATTATTAAAAAAAAATACAAGACAAACTGTTCAGATTTGGACTAATATCTAAGACTTGCTACAGAATTCCTTTTCATATTATTTCCAGTATCTGTCATAACTGGTGGGGGGTTTTGGGGGGGAGGGTTGGGTTTGGGGTTTTTTTTGGGGGGGGGGGAGTCAGTCTGAATACCAACAAGTAACATAACCTGGCATAAAAAGATTTTCACCCTTCACTTTGGGTGAATCTCAGGAACTGCAACAGGAGGAGAGAAGCCAGTATCTACCCCATGTTAAAAGAAATACTTACATTACATACGATTTTTAAAAAAATCTGTGAGCAGAATATTTACTTCAAGCATCAACATTTAATGTACAGAACTCTCTGTTCTGAGAATAACATTGTACAAAATTTAAATATAAACCCATTTTTATTTAATTTAGACATTTGTAGGAAAGACATGAATGAAAGAATATGGTGGCTTGGCTCATAAGACATTTACTCTTGTTATTAACGTTTATATAGTGTTGTAAAGGTATAAGTTGCGCTAGAGACCCCATACAAAGTATATTCTGCACACCAAAGATGACATTAAAAAAATACACAATTTCATTTTCATCTTCTCTCCCTGGTGTTATAGTCTTTGTTGATGATTCCAAATTCTAGAGGTTGCACATGAGAATTACTCAGTCTTTCTCCATTCAGGATACTATAACCTGATCAGACTTACTGAGTGCTAAGGAGGGAGTTCTAAACATGAAGGAAGAAAGCACAGAGAGGTGAATAGACGACATCAACACAAAGCATATAGAGTCTTGGCATATAGACAATGAAGCAAAAGGAAACGATAGGTGAGATATATGAAAGAGTGAGGTTACGCAGTGTTGAGGTTGGGACATGGGCAGATCCATGAAAAGGAATTAATCAGATAATTTACCAGCTAATGCTATTGAATCTGTCAAATGATTCAACTGACTCTTGATGGAAAGTTTAAACTTGCAGAGGATTAAGAAATGGAAATAAAAATTATTCACCCACTATTCTGATCTATTGCTATAAATGATATATGCTCTTTATTGGGATATTTACAATACAATAGGTGTGTGGGCTCAAGTATCTTCCACAAAGAGATATTTTGTGGGGGTTTTTTTACATTTTTCATTAGGCCAGGTCTACTCTAGGGGATAAACTCTGATTAAGATGTGCAACTCTAGTTACGTTAATTGCATAGCTGGAATTGACATACCTTGATTCAAACTTTGGTGCCATGCCCACAAAAGGAGGTCAACAGGAGAAATACTCCCATCAGCTTCTCTTACTCCTTACAAGGAGTAGGAGTAGCAGCTCATCATGCATCAATAACTGTGAAACATAACTGCCTGCTCAATCACAGCGCATATCCCAGCCGGTGTTTTTATATTTTTTTAATTGCCCAGATCACAAAATTCTGCAGAACTAATTTTATCCCAGGGACATTCTGAGTGGCCAGACTATGGCCTTCAAAACTGAATCATAGAAAAAGAAATTGTTGTTACCTTGGAGACTAAAATAAATGACGTTGAAGAACAACACAACTGCTGTGCAAACAATAATCTAAGTTAAATTATCTGTAGCATTAACTACAATTCTGTGAAGAAAGAGAATAAACACCGGCTTTTGATTCAGACTGCCAGTGCTGAATATAATGCCCAGTGATATGTAATTATTTATGCAGATATTTTTGCAGCATAGGAAAGAGATACATCATAACTTTCCCTCCTACCATAAAACCATTTTCAAAAGAGTGAGTTCAGGGCTGGGGGGTGTGGGGGGGGGGGGGGGGGAAGAGGAGGGAAGGAGATTTAAAAGATACATTTTCTGCTTGCTTTTTATGAGTTGATCAATGGAACTTGAAAGTCGCATTGCAGTGTTGGCCCAAAATTCCTCAACTAAGACCTGCAGAAACACCACATTCTATCCCAATCGTTGTTATTTATTACACATAAACAGTATACATAACATATGCAGCTCTAGGCACTATGTATTTTATGATTTAAATGACTATTCATTGATTTTGTGTTTTGTTTTGTTTTTCTCTCCACATTCTTCACAGACCATCTTGGGCTATAGTTTCTTTTTCCTCTGTGGTATGGGACTGAAGCCTTGGTCTCCAGTATGGTACAGCATAGAAGTCATCAGACTGCTAAGCTGATGCTGGGAAGACTGGCAAGTATTTCACCTCCTCAAAGAATATATGTTACTTTGCTGGTATCGTGTGTAAGGCATATAAAATAAATACACATAATTTATAAGGCTTTTTGACTTGTCTCCACAAATTATCATTTAGGGAAAAAAATCCAGACATAGCCATCTGTTTTCCACCCACCTAATCTCTGTCGTGTGGAAGATGGTCTCAAAAGATGAATGAACCTAACAGCATGCAAGCGTGTCTCGAAGCATAATAATCTTTTGCTTAAAGAAACGGCTTCCGCTTATAACAAACGAGAGTAAATCAAGACAGCTGATGGCAGTGACGCTCAGACAGATTTCATTGTAATTTTCTAATTGGGGATCTTCATTCACGTGCTTTATGTAAAAGATCCTAAAAAATTGATATGGAAGGAAACAAATGATGATCACAGATATGAACATCAAGCTTTTCATCTGGGCCCAGAATTCTTGATGTGACCAGACAGAGCCTGGAAGCTTCTTCACTACTTTGAAAATGATGAAGACTTGCAAGCCCAGAAGGACACATGTGACGGTAGCTACAGCAGTGATGATTATGTAGTTCAAGGCTTTCACACTCTCCCTCTTTAGTTCTTTTTGGAACTTAAAACATGTGGCATTTGCGTACTCCCCAGAGCTCCCATACCGAACAATGAACAAGGGCAGCACAACCACAAGGACTGCTAGCCACACGGCCGCACTAGCAGCCACAGCATGCAGCTTCCTGTAGAACTCCACCTTGTCCTTCCATTGAAAGAAAATGAGCCACCGGATAATGAGCGTGATCACGTAGAACAGAAAAGTGAGGTACATGTGGATGTGCAGCATAGCACTCACCATTTTACAAAAGGGCAGCCCGAAAATCCACCGCTGGCTGATATAGTAATATATCCGAAACGGCATTGTCAGGAGAAGCAGGCTGTGCACCACTACAAGGTTTACAATCGCCGTGGTGGTCACTGACAGTGTGTTCATTTTAACCAACAAAAATGACATTGTGATGGCTCCAGTTGTACCTCCAATAAATGCTAGCATGTATACTGTAATCAGTATGAAACGTGCAATGTCAGGGGGCAAAGAGACATTCCCAGGTGTAGTCAGTGAGATTGTAGTCTCTTCAAACATGGTCCTGAATAATCTCCTTTTTGGACTCTAGAAAAAAAGACATCAATGTCATTAAAGATTAAAGCAGTCTGAACATTCGGTTCTGGCTCCACGGTGTATGTGTGTGTGTGTGCGCTCAGATTACTTCATTTGTCATATATCAAAGACACGGCAAAAAAGATCTGCTCGTTGGTCAAATTATTTAAGTAAGACCCTTCTGAGCCTTTTGTATTAACAGCTCAGATTTTTATTTTAGAGTATCTAAATACTTAGTGAATATAAAAAAGATGCAAGTGATTCTTAGAATCCTGCTATTTATGACATAAATTTAAGAGCCAGGTTCTACAGTTAATCACATTTTGCTCCATCAAAGTCACAAATGTTAAATGTGACTGAGAGCAGAGTTTTGCTTAGGGATAGAATCATAGAATACTAGAACTGGAAGGTATCTCAAGAGGTCATCGAGTCCAGTCTCTTGCCCTCACAGCAGGATTAAGCACCATCTAGATCATCCCTGATAGATGTCTATAATAAATCATAAATACTGTGAGCTACAGATGTTCAATATTTGTTCTCAGGTGCTAAAAAAAGGAGAAGGATCATTTTTTGCTCAACAAAAAATGCTTGTTTGGTGTTCCTCAGTCTTAAAATGTTTAAGAAACACTGCTCTAAAAGGTTCACATTTATCTAATACAATTCATTGTGTTTTTACACAGGGCCAAATTCAGAAGTATTTACACATCTTTGAAAGGACGAAAAGCAAAGTGAAAATTTTCATTCTGCTGCATAAACGGAGGCATCTTTGCAGTCCTGGGTAGGGTGACCATATTTCCCTATGATGAATGCTGGACACCTGTTAAAATTATTCATATTCAAGCAAGTTCAGTGGCAAAAAATCAGAACTAGGCAGTGTAAACATTTAAATTAACATCAAGTTGACTGGCTCGTTAAAAAAAATATGGTGTAGTTGGATTCTTTTTATTTACTGACTTATCTTTAAGGCTTTAGGTTTCACACAGGGAGGGGTGACATAAATACCTATACCTCTCTCTCATATGCGAGGGAAGGGCAGGTGGTGATCGATGAGCCAGACCCTCCCTGCCTAGTGCTTTCTGCCTTTCATGCCTGGGACTGACCTGCCTCTCCTTTCCTGGTACCTGGTGCTGTGTATTCCTGACATAACCCAGCCACCTCCAGTCCCCTAGCTACAGCACTTGCAGGAAGGGGTTAAGCCCTAAGGATGCTTTGTGCACCAAGGATCCTGATTGTAGGGACTTCAGCGAATCCAGCCAGAAAGGTGGCTCAGCAGGGGAGGGTGTCTAGGGAACAGCACAGTCCCATGAGCCCTGGAAGCAGGACCCAGGCCGGGGAAGGGAAGGGTGAAGAGAGCACTAAAGCCCTGCCCTGAGGCACTGTTGTGGAGCCTGCCGGGTTGGGTCATGTACAGGCTGAAATTTGCTTCCTCCATCTCCGCCACTTCAGGGCTTAGCTAACGCGTAAAGAGGCTTCCCAGTGCCGGCACATGCAGTGCTGTGTGGGGTCTTGGCACGTGAAGGGCCGTCTCAGGTTTTGGCACCCTGGGCCAGAGGGCCTTGGGCTTTTCTGAAGAGCTGGCCCAGCCAGAGGCAGTGAGGGAAAGGAAGGAGCCTGCCAGCCAGGCTGTTGGTGAGCTGAACACTTCAGCCCCAGGGGCTTGTTCTCCACACAGCGCTGGGAGTGGGATGTTCCCTGCCTGGGGGGATATGAAGGAGCAGGAGGGAAGGGCACAGCAGGGAGAGGAAAGCAAGAGGGGAAGCATGTAAAGGGCTTATGGATGGGCAGAGGAAGAGACACATCACTGGCCACTGCCTGCCACCGACCAGCACTCACTAACCACTGCAGGTCACAGTGTGCAGCCAGTGCTGTCTGGAAATGGGATGGGAGGCAGAGAGCAGGGACTACACTGATGAACCAGCAGGAAGAGGGGCTAGTCCTGCATGCTGCATCTTTGTTCTGTCACACCCCCTCCCATTGTCGGCCACTAGACACCTCCCATGCAGTGCTGGTTGGTACAGTCCTGCAAATCCACAGATATCTGCTTTGTATCTGTGGGCATCCACGTCTGTGGCTGTAGATACGGATATCTGTGGCTCATTTTTGCAGGTACAGATGTGGATGCAAATTTTGTATTTAGAACCCTACAAATGTTTGGATAACTACTGTATATATGCAGGTCATTTTTGCAGATGAAGATGTGGACACAGATACCAATTTTATGTCTGTGCAGGACTCTACTGGTTGGCATGTGCCTGGTGAATAGACATCTGGCCTGCAGTAGGACCCACCACTATTGATGGGGAGGAAGAAAACAGAAAATAAAGGAGAGTTTGTCCATTTTTAAGACAGACGGGACACCTGAAGGAGGATTTAAATACAGGACTGTCTTTTTACAATCAGGGTATCCAGTGACCCTAGTCCTGGTGGACTGTTAACACATGCAGGCATGTTAGGTCTCTACAGCTCACCGGAAAGATGAGATCTTGATTTGTTGGAAAGTAACATGTGGGATGGGCAGGTCACAGAACCCCAGGACCACATAGTATTGGAGCAAGCAAGTAGGCTGGATCCAGTATTCCTTCACATACACAACAGTAGCTAGATATTGTATGCATGGTGTCTCAGTCTGGTTTTACCCCTCTCAGCTTCCTCCTGGGTCCTCGTGGGTGAAGCATTTGTACTTGAATTTGCCTCAAGGATCTTACAGTGTAAAACCTGACCTGGTTTTCTTTTTACATCAAAGCAGTGTTAGCGTGCAGTACGATAAGTGGTTCCTCTATCTATTGTATCACTAATCTTTTAGGTGGTTTCCTTAGGTGATAAATAATATACATTTTCACAGTCAAAAGACTATTTCACAATTTCCTCATTTGTGGAAAAGAGGAAATATCTTTTGATGTTTGTACCAGCAGGTTTCAGTTGCTGTGGGACATTTAACAATGTGATATTTCTCAGAGAGTTCAATTTTTGGTAAAGATTTGAGCTATTAACATGTTTTTAGTGTGCCTATCAGGGTAGTATCTGAGCTCTTTGTACATACTGGCTACTATTTAAAAAGTCAATACTTACTTTCACTGTTACTTCAACATATCCAAAGCACCAATTATTTTATTATATCTACCATTGGCACTCACCATGGGACCTTAGAGAAAAAATTGCTGGTAAATATTGACTATACTGGTTGGCTTTGTATCTTAGAGCTTAAAAATATATTTGAAGCTCAAAATCAAATTATCTCAAGATTTTTCCAGTGATTTATGAGCAAGTAAAATGTTTTGCATAAGGGTTTTTTTTTCTCTAAGGAACTACAATTTAGAACATAGCACTGGAAAGGAAGCAGTACAAGTTCTTTTCTATTCTAATTATTGCCACTTCTGTAACATTGTGTGTTAGCTTTAAAATGTTCATACCAGCAGGGATTAGCAATAGTTGTTTGGATGTCAATTTTTTAAAGTTGCCAAACAGTAATTAGAAAACATGTCACTATAATGTTGCAATATCTCAGTCTCAATTTGGAATGTGTGCTTATAGTTTTAAAGTACTACTGTACTAAAGGCAACTTCTGCAAATCTGGGTTGCTATGACAAAACATGATTATCTGCATCAACTGTACTTCTGTGGTTGGAGTCAGATGACCCCTGGTGGTTGCTTTTCATGTTCAAACCTTTTTAGAATTCACAGGGAGGAAAAACAAAAGTAGAAACACCACATTTTGAATTTTTCACAAACCTCTGCGGCTTGAGACAACAAAAAAAATGGTACCTGTGTCCTTCAGTGCATGCCAATGTACATTTCTACAGCATTATTAAAAATCTATGCACCATCCTTGCAAGCATCCACTAGTGATGTTTTTCATGCAAAATAAGCATATCTGCCCACCACTGTTACAGCCATCCAACTGAAAATACATAACATAGCATGAGACAGCATAATATGCTCCACTGAGAAAATTGCAGCCTTCTCATAAGATGTATAGACACCTGAAGAGCCAGAACACCGTGACCGGAATTGCAAGTTCCAGCTCTTACAGAAATAACTTTTAGCAGGAGACACAGGAAATGAGAACATGAAGTCCTATGTATAGAAAGATAAATGCTTTATGACATTAGACCATAACCTTAGAATCTGTGTGCAGTCTAATAAATAGGTTCTATATTAAGAACAAAGGGCAGACAAATATCTGCCATAGGAGGAAGAACAACAGAAGAGTCTATTCTGTGACCACTACTGCAGCTTCAGGGTTGCACTAGTTCCTGTGAGTGACAGCCCTCTCGTATGTGGGTTTCTCTACTTAGTCTATGTAGTTGCAGATCCTCTGGCTAGTCTCACCTCTAGAAGATTCCTATATATATTACGGCTTCACTGCAGGTTTGTTTTTTGTTGCTGCACTGGCTTGCCTTATTGTGGACTTCACCACTGCTGCAGATTGCGGTGCCCATGAAGATGGAAGGAAATTGGATCTACTCCATAATATATATGTTATATATATTACAGCTCTTCAGGGCGGGGCTTGTGTTTCCTTCCTTTCTGACCCTGGGTATATCATGGCCAGTGGTATTATGTGAGACGTGAAGCAAATCTCAAATCCTTCTTTTCACTAAATGTCTTGTCATTTGGCTAAACTTTTGGGAGACGGGTGTTTTGAACTATAACATAAAGGTACACAAACACTTCATTTGGCACAATACAGAAGAAGCCAAAGATGCATTTGTTAAGGTTGTGGGCTTTCAGGAAATCATCAAAACAGCTATATTTTGTTTCAGCAAAGGAGGTAGCAGATTGTGTTAGGCAGGAATCCAGAAACTAGATTCTTTCATAACTGTGATTGACAAAAAGATTTGTGTAATAAATCTGAGTATTGATGTGTCATACATTCATAATTATAATATTATTATTATACTATTCTTATAAATATTTCCAAAAGTGTGTTTGTTTGTTTGTTTGTTTGTTTGTTTGTCCCGAAAGATCTCTGAAACGGTAGGAGCTAGAAACACCAAATTTTGCACGGATACTACTGATTTCTTAACTTAAATAACTGGATTGGTTATATCTCGAAATCGGTTCTCCCGGTTCCCCCAGAGCCCCAATTGGGCCCACTGATATTTCCAAAAGATCTCTGAAATGGTAAGAGCTGGAAACACCAAATTTTGCACAGATACTTCTGATTTCCTAACTTAAATCACGGGATTGGTTATATCTCAAAATCAGCTCCCCCAGAGCCCCAATTGGACCCACTGATAATTAGCTTTTAGTAGTGCTTGATCATAGGCATTTGCTGGACTCTTCTGTTAAGCGTGTCACATAAACTGCAACTACGAGATCCTAGAGGATAAAGAATGTGGCCACCTGCAGCATCATCAAGGAAAAAGCCCATGGGGCAGAGGCTGCAGTGGGGCAGAGAATCAGCAACCTTCCCTATAGTAGGTCTCCAGGGCTACGTCTAGACTACATGGCTCCGTCAACAGAGCCATGTAAAATAGTTTATTAGGCATAGTCAAAGAAGCAGGAGTTTAAATAATTCCCGCTTCATTAAAATAAAAATGGCCGCCATGCTGTGCTGACAATCAGCTGATCTGGCACAGCGCAGGAGTCTAGACACGGCGCGGTCAACAAGGGAAGCCTTTGGCAGCCACTCCAGTATGCCTCATGAAACAAGGTTTACCGGAGCGGTCGACAAAGGCTTCCCTTGTCGACCGTGCCGCATCTAGACTGCCATTCTGTGTCGGATCACCTGATCGTCGGCACAGTGCAGTGGCCATTTTTATTTTAATGAAGCGGGGATTATTTATTTGACTATGCCAAATAAACTATTTTACATGGCTCCATCAATGGCCTTGTAGACACTTGCATTGTTATTTCAAAATAACACTAGTTATTTTGAAAATATGGTATAGTATAGATGCACCCATACAGAAAAGAGGAGAGAGGCCCAACAAAAATGATAAGAAAGGTTTGGAAAACCTGACTGTTGAAAAAAGATAAAAATAACCCAGGGTATGTTTAGTCTTGAGAAAAGAAAACAGAAGGGGGTCTAATAACAACTATGTTATGGGACTGTTATAAAGAGGATGATGATCAATTGTTTTACATATCTGCTGAACACAGGACAAGAAGTAACAGGCTCAATCTGCAGCAAGGGAGATTTGGGTTAGATATTGGAAAATCTTGTCTAACTATAAGAGAAGTTAAATTCCAGAATAGGTTTCCAAGGGAGGTTGTGGAATCCCCACTCTTTTTAAGAACAATTAGACAAACATTTGTCAGGGATTGTCAAGGTTTATTTAATTCTACCTCAGCACAAGGGGCAGGACTTGGTGAGTTCTTGAGGTCCTTTACAGCCTTATATTTCTATGATCCTTCATGGTGTAGATTCATGAGTGACTGTGACTACAATATCCACACACTAACAAACAAACTTATAAAATACTTTTACATTAAACTTGTAAAATACATTTCTGCTTAAAGAAAAAATGCAATGATTAAACATAGCATACAGAAGAAAAGATATTTACTGTACCTACCTATACGATTTTGAGAGATCTCTGTCCCTCTTTCTGTAGTTCATTTATTGGATGTGAGATGGAGGTCCTTCCGTGTATGCTGCCATTTGACTGAAACATTGCAATAGAAATCCAAACTATTGAAGTAGATATAGACAAAGGACATATAACTCACCCCTGGAATGACAGAAAGCAAAGAAAATATCCAATAATGCTGTACAGATTGTTTTGGCTTTTTAAAAATAATTCAATAAAGAATTGAGGAGATTATACACTAGAACTTTCTGTACAATCTTCTTTACTCTCTTAGCTGGCAAGGGCATGCCATCACCAACAGCATCAGAGAAAAGGAAAGATACGAAACCCAAGATTCATGCACAAGAGAGGGAGGAGGAAGGGGAGAAAAAGTGACCTCTTTATACTGGAAACCAAAAAGAGTACGTATTAGGAAAATAATGCCACAAAAAGCAATGAAGAAATGTTTCTTCCGTTATCATAATAGCAGAAGCAAGTAACAGTTGTGAAAAATGTCCACACAGAAAAGCTCTTAGAAAAAGAGCCAATTGGGTGCTTTTTTAAAGTTACAAACTTTACTTTAAAACCAGTTACAAATTGAACCACAAAATGGACTCTTTTCCCAAACAATATGGATTGTTCCTAATCAATGCTTCTCCTCCCCTCACTGAGCCTCATTGATTTGTATTTTTCTTTTGGAGGTTCTAAAATAATTAAGATCCATATTCTTAGAGGTATTTAAGTGCTTAATTCTCACTGAAATGAATTTAAGTCTGGGGAATTATAGAGAAGCTTCCCCACTTTCCCCATTCAACGGATAGACTTCCGAAGGTTGACTTGTCTTCATTCCCAGTGAGCCTCTAAGCTACAGTACTAAGTCCATCTGTCCACTTCTCAGAAGACCCTTGGGTTTAATTTCCAACCTAAGGAAATGCAACTTTATTACCCAACTGGATTTTCTTTTTCCTCTGGAAAACTTTGAAAATAGGCATGATGTGAGTTTCCTTAGCAACAAGTATTCAGTCAGCATAATGTTTTCTGTCATTTGCCCTATGTATGCCACAATAGATTCTCACGTTTAAAATCTGAACCACTCTCTTTTTCTTTCTCCCAATGTTCCCCAAACACCCAATCCTTTATCCTGTGATCTTTATGTCCCACAATCCTTTGTGCAGTTTCAGGAGGAAATGCTGTACTATATAATGTTTTGTTTTAAAGCCATCATGCACATTATGCTAAAAGGACATATTTACTATGAAATCAACAGGACTTCTTATGTGAATGAGGTCTACACATGTGCATGGTGGTTTGCATATGGGGCCCTCAATGCAAATAACTTTGATATGGTTACACTCTTCAAAAATATAGAAGTATCTTTTGTACATTGTTATAGAAATTCCGTAAATTATATATTCCCCAGCACTGAAGTGATTGGGATGTGTGTGTGTGTGTGTGTGATGTGTCTATGATAGAGCAGTGAGAGAAGCCACCAAACCATGATTCACAGGCTAAGAAAGCTACAGTGAGAAGTGAGAATCTCAAATAGAAACCCACAGGTTGTTTGAAGCTGCTTAGACAAGAGTAGATCTTGGAGATACAGTCCTCTTAGCCTCTTAATTAGCAGATCCCCACTCCTGACCCTCCTGCAGACAGAGGACTTTCCCAAGGTTATACAGAGGAAATGAGCAGTAAAGATCAGAGCTCTAAGTTCTAATGCTGCTGATATGGGTCTAGTTGGTGATCTCTCGATGAAGATTTTGAGATGCTAAAGAGCCACATGGGGCTTGCCCAATTGAGACTACCTGAGGTTATTTCCTGGGATCTTGGAGGACATTTGTGGGAAGGGGTTTGAGATGGCATGGACAACCTCAGGAGCAAAGAACAAGTCCTCTGTGCTGCATAGCTACACTGACCTTCATTTATTTCCCACACATTCTTCTCCTCTATCCCTACATCCATAATTACAGGCAGTCCCCGAGTTACGCGGATCCGACTTATGTCGGATCCGCAGTTACGAACGGGGCCGTTCCTCTCCCTGGTCTCCAGCAGACCAGGGAGAGGAAGCAAAGCGGCGGAACACGTGGGCAGCGGACAGGGCTGTCCGCTGCCCACGCGCTCCGAGGCTTGGCTCTGCTTTGCAGACCAGGGGGACGGGGGGGGGGAGGCAAGGCAGAGCCAAGCCGCGGCGCGCCCGGCCAGCTGACAGCCCAGACGCGTCTGGGCTGTCAGCTGGCAGCGCGCTCCGCGGCTTGGCTCTGCTTTGCCCCCCCCCCATCCCCCTGGTCTGCAGACCAGGAGGACGGGGGGGCAAAGCAGAGCAAAGCCATGGAGCCCGAGGGCAGCAGGACAGCCACGGCGCATCTGGGCTGTCCCGCTGCCCCCGTGCTCCATGGCTTTGCTCCGGACACCTGTGGTACAGCAGCTGGGGCGCTGCCAGTTGGTCCCGTAGCGCCGCTCTGGGCGCTACTGGACCAACCGGGCAGCACCCCAGCTGTTCTGCCCCAGGCGTCCTGATTCAGCCACTGCTGGTCAGATTCAGCAGCGGCTGAATCAGGACGCCTGGGGCAGAGCAGCTTGGGTGCTGCTGGGTTGGTCCAGTGGCGCCGAGGAGCGGCGGCGCTACTGGACCAACCCAGCAGCACCCCAGCTGCTCTGCCCCAGACGTCCCCAAGTCAGCCGCTGCTGAAACTGACCAGTGGCTGACTACAGGAAGCCCCTGCCCCGGGCTTCCTGGAATCAGCCGCTGATCAGTTTCAGCAGCGGCTGACTTGGGAATGCCTGGGGTTCTTAAGTTGAATCTGTATGTAAGTCAGAACTGGCGTCCAGATTCAGCCGCTGTTGAAACTGATCAGTTTCAGCAGCGGCTGAATCTGGACGCCAGTTCCGACTTACGTACAGATTCAACTTAAGAACAAGCCTACAGTCCCTATCTTGTACGTAACCCGGGGACTGCCTGTATTAAAAATATCTCTCCAATTTCTCTTCCTTTGGAAACTAAAAAAAAAAAAAAATCAGTGAAATTGAAACATTCTCATAGAAAATGTTGATTGTGCAGAAACTGCATTTTTTATTTAAACTTCCCACCGGTTCTAATACCAACCAAAGCAACTTTATATAGGCTTGTTAATGGCTGGATTGAGTTTGGCTCTGCAGCGCTGTTCTCATAGAATCCTAGAGTTTAGTGACCAATACCTTATCCAATCTGACTGCCTGTATATCAGAAGCCATCAATTGCAACCTGCAACAACCAAAATTAAACTATTTCTCCTATGGCTTCATCATTTTCTATAGAATTTATGCACTCATTTGAAACAAATGAAGTTTATTACCCATAGCCTTGTGGACACAGGATTATGAATCTGCAGATAGAAAGGTACAGGCTGCTCCCATTAAGCACAATGGCATGTTAACCATGAGGCCTAATGAAAACAATGGAAAATGTCAACATTTTGCATAATTTTCATGGAAAACATTTTCCTCATCAATAATTTGACCCCTAGATACACAAACACACAATAGGTTGCACAATAGGTTAGTTGAATAGAGCACCAAATTGGGACTCAGGAGAGATGGGGCACTCACTACCTTGAGAAAATCATTTCTCATCCCCATGCCTCAGTTTCTTCACCTGCAAAATGGAGAGAATGATACTGACCTCCTTTGTAAGGTGCATTGAGACCTATTGATGAAAAAGAGCAAGGGATTTTTTATGACTATTATCTGGTACATGAACTTCTGTATAGTTCTTATCCACTACTGAAATTACTAGCACTATATAAGCCAAGAAAGCCTTTAATGCCACTGAGTAGTGTCCCATTGTTGTCACTGTTTAGTGTCCCATAATACCACAGAACTACGTTGCATTGCTGTGCTCACGTCCCGTGAAACAACAGGATGTCATAACGTAAAATGCTATTTGAATGGTGAAAGCTTTGCACACTTGCTTTCAAAGCCAGTATTCTGTATTCTAACAAACAACAACTTCATGAGAAAACCATGAAAGGCTCCTTATGGGCAAACCCCACTCACAGAAACCCACCAGAGTGAGGAAATCCAAAGCCGAGCTACCCTTCTTAACAGACACGCTTTACACTTTCCATTGTCATTGACAGGCTCTGAACCTCCGCCTTCTGGCAAAAAGAAACACGCTGCATATAACACATTGACCTAGCCCAGGCTCTATTGCAAAACCTCATATTTCTGTACACATACCAGATATGACATAAACGTTTTTATTTCTGTGGCATTCTACAGTATGTTGTTTCTTCTGCCCATGCTAAGGAACTCCAGGACTGGGCAGTAGCAAAGGCTTAATTGCATCCTTACAGAATGCCATACCTGTGTGCATAACAACATAAAGGTTTGCTTTTGCACTCATGTAATCTGCATTAAAACATTTTGGTTTGTTGAGCTGAAATGTTTCATTTCAAACCAGTTAGACACTGAAGAGCATCTGCTTAAGGTGCATCATGGGAACTGTACTTTGGTTGCCACATGCCCCTATTTTCCGTATGGGCTGTGCACCTTGGTTGGATTACACAGCCCCGTGTTTCAACATTGCTGTACTGAAATGCTTGAAAAAATTCCATTGTTCTAAAAATTTTGACACTGTCGCTTTTCATACAGATTTGGGAGGAAAACAAGTGTTGCTACACTGGAATCTACTTTGGGACAGAAAAGTCAATATTTACTTAGCCTTAATAGGTGTCTACTTTCAAACCCTACCTAAGTATGGAAAATTTGGGTACACTTAGCTGAAATTCAGTAATCCTCACAAAGCTAATGGCTAAGATTTCACTACAGTATATATCTATATTTTTCTTTGGAGACTAAACAACTCTTAAGTGTTACAGCCTTCCAGAGAATAGTATACAGAAGGTAAAGTTTACATTTCCATCAGCAACATACAGAGCAGCAGACAGAATGTGATTATTTTAGCAAATCTATACTGCACAGCTCCAGCTGTGTTATTATGGAGGTACTAAAAATCTACATTATTTTAAACTTGTGACTAACAGGAGAGTGCCTTAGGAAAATGACAAATAAAACAAATGCAAATAGGTAGTAGCAGAATCACTGTTTACTGTCCTTTGCGCATCTGGGCCAGATACTCCATTGTTGACTAAGATTTGTTGGATATGGGAAGGTGGGAAACTGCATCAAATATATAATTTCATTCTCCACAATTTACTGAGGTGATAGAGAAGAGAGTGTAATAAGCAAGGATCATCTGAACAACTTAAATTCACTTTGGATGACCTGGTTCTATTTTCAGTTATATCCATGAAAATCAGGAGGTATGCCATTGAAGGTAACAAAATTATGCTAGTCTAAAATTGGTGGAAATAAAAAGAGTGTCGGGGCCAAAGTCTGTAGCTGATCTTCTCATTACCAAGAGCGTGTTTTGAAATATTCCCCAAAGAGCCAGAGCAGATACCCAGGGCTCGTCTCCTGAGTGAACAAAAACTAGTTAGGGGTTGGTGATAAAGCTTCTCATTATACGTAGGAGTAAATTAGAATTAACAATAACGATGTAAAGTTATTCCTGACTATACTGGTTGTTGGCTCCCTTTACTATGGGAGCCTCTGACTTTTACTGAGAGGATCCTTTGTGCTGCAATCTAGCCCTAAAGACTACAACTCCCATGAGTCCTTGGGGAAAAAAGAAGGGAAAACCTCTGGCTCTTTTCCAGGCAGGGAGAATGGGGGAGGCTCCATTTTGGAGAGAGGAACCAGATTGCTGGGGTGGAGCCTTTTCTAGGCCAGGAGCTGTTGTGCTAGAGTTAGAGCCTGTTACTGAGAGCCTGCTGGGGCTTGTATCTAGTAGGCTGCATTGGGGGCTGTTGTTGATTGTCCCTGGAGGGGAGAGATCCTGGCTGTGCCTGTGGCTGAGAAGGGCCTGTATAACCCTGTAAATAGACGGTAATTGTGGCTCTTTGGGAAAGTGCTGCCTGGCATGGAGCACAGAAGACAAACTGACTCTGAGTCCAAAGAGAGCCAGAGTAATCTGCCCAGGGAACCAGAGCTGCGGGCATTTGGTGGGGCCTGCTCTGGTGTTAGAGGGATTTTCCAGCTTGCTGCCTGCATGGACTGACACATACAACCTGCGTAGTGCTGTCTCCACTCCAGCTGCAGACCTACAAGCGCTCCCACGCAAGTGAATCCAGAGGAGTTTACTCTGGGGTGGGATAAAAGGTGGCAGTGGAAATGTCAAATAGATAAGTTTCCTTTATTTCTGTGTACTTTTGCAAATTGGTTTTATTCACTTTTAGCCTGTTCAACCCTGTTTCTTTCAGTTGTTAAGTAAAGGTGTGTTATTTCTAATTTAATCAATTAGATGTATATTATGTATAATTGTTTTGGAGTTAGAGCCAAATTATTACTGGAATAAGTTTATTCCTGGAGGCTCCCGAGGCACATCAGCCATGTGGAGGCACCGCCATTGTATATTCCTTTCAGGAGCAAAGGACTGCTGGAAAGGAATGGACAGGGAAGCCCCAACTATACAACATCACCACTGGGGGTCCTCATGATCTCCTTTTATGTTAAAAACACCAGGTGCCCAGGCACACAGGCGTGTGACCTGCTCCTGAGTAACCCAGGGAGGAAAAAGGGGGTTACTTGCTTAATTGTATGTAACAAGCCAAATTCTGCTCATAATTATGCTGGTGTAAAAATCTAGATGATTTACCGTGCTGTTTTACTTAGTAAATAATTCAGTACTTGCTTTATAATCCCCTTTGTTTCTTGTAAATACTTGGGGCTAGATTCTCAGCTGGAGTAAATCAACATAGCTCCTTTGAAATCAATTCACACCAGCTGAAGAACTAACTTCTCATTTCATGTTAGACTCCGGGTTTGCCTACACAGTGAACTACTGCATGACAATTCACGGTGCTGCAGTGTATTGATGAGGCGTTGTACGGTAGCAAAGCTGCTGTAGACTCACACTCTGATTTACTACACTGTAATTTGTCATGTAGGCAAGACCGTAATGATCCATGATCCTTATTCTGCTTTCAGCTACCGTGGCTTTACACCAGCATGCATCTTACCATAGCACAGGTTCAAATTCTGCCTGATATTACAAATGAACTAAATTTGGTAGTCTCACGCTAGTTTTATTTCCTTCTTCCCAAAACCACCATACAATTTGCCTTGATTGGCTATACAGGCAGTCCCCGGGTTACATCAATCCGACTTACATCGGACCCCTAGTTACAAACGGGGGCTGGGGGGGTGCCGCTAGTGCGGGGTGCTTCCCCCCCCCCCCAGCAGACCAGGGAAACGCGGAGCTAGCGCCCCCCCCCCAAGCAGACCAGGGAGACGCGGAGCAGTTTTTCTCGCCGCGGAGGACGCGGGTCTGCTGAGGGGAACAAGACACCAGCCAAAAGGGGGCACTCCAGAGCGGAAAAATTTATTTCCTAGGGAACAGCAGGAGCAGCAGGCAGTGAGACCCATTGTGTTACAGTCCCCACCTTGGGAGCAACAGCTCTTTCCCTCTTCAGCACTAGAGCTGCAAGTATCTTGTTAGCGTCACGTGAAAAAAACAAGTCCCTTCCAGCCTGGCAGAGGTGAAGCTGAAAAATTACCCAGTGGTGTGGGTGGGCAAGAATGGGGAGGAGCAGGACAGAAGGGAAGAGGGGATAAGCCCCAACCTCACACCCTGGCTGGAGCGGAGCAGGGTAAGCCCCGAGGGGATGGGTCTGGTTGCAAAGTGGGTGAGTGGACAATGAAGACCCACCTGTGGCTAAACTCCTGTTCCCAACACAGAATTTTTCTTTAAAATTAATCCTGTGGATAAATTCACACACACTCTTCACAGGAAGGGATTTCCATTTTCTGCTCAGCAGAATACAACAACAGCTTTGATTGTATCAATATTTCACTGTGCTCTCCATGACTACTGATTACACTTAATACCCATTTCACTGAACCATCTGTAGCAAATTCTATTTGGAACAGTAATGCATTGAATAAACTTTTTTTAGTTATAAAAAACAAAGATTCTGACTATTAAATGAATAACTGGGATCTTTCAGGTACCCCAAAAGGAAGATTTGGATATAGCATGAAACACTGAAACTTATGATCAATGTTTAATTAAAATATCAACCAAAAAAACCTTCATATCAAAACAGTATGGGTATGTCTACACTACAAAGTTAGTTCGAACTAACGGACGTTAGTTCGAACTAACTTTAATAGGTGCTACACTAGCGCTCCGCTAGTTCGAATTTGAATCGAACTAGCGGAGCACTTAGTTCGAACTAGGTAAACCTCATTTTACGAGGACTAACGCCTAGTTCGAACTAGCTAGTTCGAACTAAGGGCTGTGTAGCCCTTTAGTTCGAACTAGTGGGAGGCTAGCCCTCCCCAGGTTTCCCTGGTGGCCACTCTGGCCAACACCAGGGAAACTCTATGCCCCCCTCCCTGCCCCGGACCCCTTAAAGGGGCACGGGCTGGCTACGGTGCCCGTGCCAGGTGCAAGCCTGCCAGCACCCAGCTAGCAGACCCTGCACCTGGCACGGCACAGAGCCACCCACCCGATGCCCCCCAGCCCACCCCCTCTTGCCGGGACCAGGTTGGCGGCTCCCGGGAGCTTGCCCTGGACCGCAAGAGGCGGGCACCTTCCTGGGCTAGTGCGGACATCGTGGACCTCGTCCACGATCTCTGCACTAGGCACAGGAAAGTGGCCGTCTAGGGCAGGAGAGCTGCCAGCCTGGCCACCCAGGACTAGGTGTGCATGAAAATCAAGGGGGTCCACTGAGACCCCCGATACTGAGCCCTGAGCTTACAATGGCCATCCTGGGTCAGACCAAAGGTCCATCTAGCCCAGTAGCCTGTCTGCCAACAGCGGCCAACCCTAGGGACCCTGGAGGGGATGGACCGAAGACAATGACCAAGCCATTTGTCTCGTGCCATCCCTCTCCAGCCTTCCACAAACTTTGGGCAGGGACACCACTCCTACCCTCTGGCTAATAGGACTCCATGGACCCAACCTCCATCACTTTATCTCACTTCCCTTTCAACTCTGTTCTAGTTCTAGCCTTCACAGCCTCCTGCAGCAAGGAGTTCCACAGGTTAACTATTTGCTTTGTCAAGAACAACTTTCTCTTACTAGTTTCAAGCCTGCTACCCATTCCTTTCCTTTGGTGTCCTCTAGTCCTTCTTTATGGGAACTCAGGAAGAACTTTTCTGAATGCACCCTCTCCACCCAACCCCTGCTTTTAGAGACCTCTATCCTGTCCCCCCTCCATCTCCTCTTTTCTAAGCTGAACAGTCCCAGTCTCTGTAGCCTCTCTTCATCTGGGATCTGTTCCCAACCCCTGATCATGTTAGTTGCCCTCCCCTCTCCCAGCCTTTCTCTTCCCCTCTCCCACCTCCTTTTCCCAGTCTCCCCCAGTTTTTTTCAATAAAGACAGAGTCAATGTTGGAAGAAACATTATCTTTATTTTGTACATCAATAAGAAGGGGGGCTAGGGAAGGGTAAGTGGAAGGAGGTGAGGGAGGAATGGGGTACGAGCCCCCGATGGGGAGGACTGGGCTGGCTCTGCGGGCTTCTGGGGGTGGAAGCTCTCCTGCAGCCCCCCAATTACTCCCTCTCCCCAGATGGCAGCCTGCGGCAAGTGCAGCCGGGCTGATGGCCGAGTGGTGTGATGTGCCCAGTGTGGGCACTCAGGGCACTCCAAGCCAGAACTTCTTTGCAAGCGGGGCACCCCTTAGAACTGTGTGTCCGGGGTGGGGGTCGGGACCCTTTAAGCGCAGCCCTCGGCTAGCCTGAGACAGCATCTCCATGCTCTAAGTCCTCCTTTTATGCCCTGCCGGCACTGCTTCCGGCCATCCTTAAGCCCTGTTCAGAGTCCACTCAATGTGGACTTACTAGTTCGAACTAGCAAAACGCTAGTTCGAACTAGTTTTTAGTTCTAGATGCGTTAGTTCGAACTAGCTTAGTTCGAATTAACTAATTCGAACTAAGTTAGTTCGAACTAGCGCTGTAGTGTAGACATACCCTGAGTGTTTTTCTTAGAATAAGGAAGTTGTATGAGAATCAGGGTCTTTTCCACCTAACTCCAGCTCCCCGTCCCCCCCCCCCAAAATATGTACCAGTTCCAACTTACATACAAATTCAACTTAAGAACAAACCTACAGTCCCTATCTTGTACGTAACCCGGGGACTGCCTGTATTTGCTCCAGAAACCCTAGAAAAAAAGACCTAGAATATTGGAGACCGAGAGTGTGGAGAATAGGCAAAGTACATCGTGGTAGCCAGGAGCTCTATGTGTGGGCCAACCAGGGTTGGTAATGCCTCACTCAAGTGCTAATGTCACTCACAATTTTTTGTTAAAGAATAAAGTACCAAAAATATCCACATAGATTCTTATAGTAGCAGTTCCCTAAACCAGAACTGTCAGAAGGGCAGTATTGTAGACAGAAATCCCACAAAAAACATATCAGAATCCACTGTGCTTGCTCCTTACCAATGAACAATGCATTTTTTTTAAATTCACAAAACTATAAAAATAACAGCTCTGATTCCAACAACCACCCTAACTTTTCCTGAGTCTGTTGACATTCTCTACTGACATTTTGCTTTGCCTTCAGTCACTTATAACTGGAAGTATTTGCAGCATCCAGAACCATTTGCACAAAATGCCAACTCAAACTCCAATCTAGTCTGATATTTTCAGAAAAGCTGTTATTTATTTTTAATAATGGCACATTTCCAGCAGTATATCACTGGCTTAATTTTATCTCTTCCTGCAGGTTTTTGCTAGTTCTCATCTGTCATATGCCGCTAGATTTTCAATAGACTTGCTTTTCATCAAAAATCCAGGACAGTCATGTACTTGTTATCAGAACTTGTTCTCAGCATGATAAAAATCATTCAGGGAAGAGTAATTGACAGGGAGAGGAATTTACTCCCACCTGAAAGGTGAGATGAGATTGCAGGGAATAGACTCACTTCTACGTTACAAGCCATTCCAAGAAAATAAAGCACTGTGTTTTCAGAAAGATGGTACCCACCCTAACATTTGTTTCCAATGCATGTGGAGTCATCATTGCCTGCCTGCCACAGCAGGTAGGCTGTTTTGAAGAAGTTTCTTTCCAAAGAAGAAAAAGTTCTATCAAACTTTTATTGCAACCTCTGCTCTCATGCCCTTATTCCCACAGGGTTTTTTTCCCCCTTTGCTGTCTGTTTAGACTAGAGAGTGTAATACAATGGCTATAAGATGCATAGCACATGTTATTTTTCATAATAAACATCTCTTTCATGCTGCAGAAACATAATATATATGAAGCATAGTGTTTGCTTTTTGAACCACCTTATCCATTACACTCAAGTATTAGTGTTAAAAATACCCTGGGAATAGTCTTGTAGAAATACCATGCGTAAACAGAACAGAAAGTGAAGACTTTTCCTCATTCAGCATAAATAAATATCAACTAAATAATTTTATGTTACAGTAAGGAAAGCATTTGGTATACACAGAAGTATGGATGAAATGTTTCTTCCTTATATCTCTTTCAGGGGAATTGTTAACACAGGAATAACTCTTGTATTTTGAAAGTATGGTGGTGTGCAATAGTCTTTCTTAACTACAGCAGTTAAAGAAAGGATCGTTAAAACCAGGTACTCTGTGTCTGACTGCTCCATTACAAATTGTTTGGGCCAACATGATATGTTGCAGTAAAATAGTAAACTCTGAGATTTTTATTCCTCACTAATGGTAAGTATCTGTGTGTGCATATTAGAAAATCTCATTGCCAGCCTTTCTTAGACATCTGTGTGCATATTTTAGGAGCTGCAGCTTGGTTTCTCTACCTGTCCTCCCTTCTTTTTCAGCCTTCACCCTAGAGAAGTGGTTCCCAACCTTTTTGATACAGCAAACCCATTCACAAACTTTTGACGGACCAATAATGTTTTATTTACGTATTTGCATATCATTATGTAAATGAGGAATATGCAGATATACAAATTAAATGTTTCCGGTCCTCGAAAAGCTGAGCCCCCCAGTGGCAGTTCTATCCCCTAGAGCTCCCCACCCTAGCTCCAGCCACTGACCCCAGAGTCCCCTGTACCCAACCCGCCCCCAGTACCAGCCTCCTGCTCCTTTGAGCCCCCATCACCAGACCCCCCCACTACCAGCCTCCTGTTTCCAGGAGTTTACACTGCCTAGTTCTGATTGATTGCCATTGAACTTGCTTGAATATGAATAATTTTACCAGACTTCCAGCATTCAGCATATGGTCATCCTACCCAGAACTGCAAAGATGGCTCATATCCTGGTCTCTCCTTGCCTGTGACTCGCCTGCTGAGGTGTCTGCAAGCTTGGAGGAGATACTAGTGCTGTGAGTCTCCCCAGGCTGGGGCTCACCCCAGCTGAGCCCAGAGACACATGCTTCCCAGTCCTGTGGCCCCTACCCATCAGGAGCTGGCAGAATTGGCTGACCTGGCCATGGGAGGTGGGGCTGGAAGTTCCTCCCAGGGCAATACATTATGGAGTCACATGTCCCGACTTTTTACATTGTTATCCTCACCCCCTGCAGTATCAGAAAGTATCAGTCATCTATGATCTGGTGTGGCTTTGGATTCTGACTCTGATCTTTGGAGCCAGGCTGGGCTCCAAT
This sequence comes from Pelodiscus sinensis, assembly GCF_049634645.1. Lineage (NCBI taxonomy): Eukaryota > Metazoa > Chordata > Testudines > Trionychidae > Pelodiscus > Pelodiscus sinensis. The sequence continues at coordinate 168,495,744 of NC_134712.1, forward strand.
TACGAGGTCAGATTGCCATGTTACAAGCCCTGACACTTAGCCAACGCCAACTGACATCAGTAGAAATCTTTCCATTGTCTATGGTTGTGGGGTCTTTACCATTCCCTCCCAAGAGATGAGGGCCCCTATTCAGCAAAACACTTCAGTGTGTGCTTATGCCCAGGAGCAATGTGCTCGATCTACTTCTTTCTTGCCCAACCTCCAAATGTGTGAGAGCACTGAAAGTGATGCAGTGTCTCCCTGGCTCAAACCTGCCATTTTTTTCTTAGTTTGATATGGGGAAAAAAGATTGATTGTCTACATGAACCTAGCAAAGGAACAGATTCCCACTTAGCATTAACAAGAATCTTGTGTCTAAGATCGCACTGATCCACACATGCGTACAGCTAAGTTTGATTGCAAAATTGTGTCTGCAGCTAGAGGAGGTGCACTTCCACATCTTCTTTGCTTCATCTTCTGCAAATGACACTGACAGAAAGAGAGGTTCATGCTGCCACACGTGAGTTAAATCCCTACTGTTCATGGCTGTGGATGGTTAGTGCAAAGAATACAATACCTCGCTACAGAAGGGCATAATGTCAACTTTCCTTGAAAAAGTGGTTTTCAGACCCATGCTGAAGAAATTGACACTGTTGTTCTCCATTTCCTCCCACTTATGCCTCTTTCTTGGTAAGAACTGAAACACTGACACCCTTCGTACTGCCCCAAAATACTCTTAAGCTGATGATCCAAACTTCAACTATGGGTTGATTTTTTTCCCCAAGAAAGATTTGTTTCCAGAAATCTTAATTAATATGTTCCTTTATTTTCTATGACCTTATTGAAGGCAAATGAAAGAAGAAATTTCCCAGATTGAGTAGCCAATGTCACTTTTGAATTCCAAGTATTTCACATGTTTATATTTTTCTTTCTTTACACTTACAAAATGACAAGAGAGTCTAGGTGCCTCTGACAATTTATTTTAAAATACAGTAATTTAGTTGTGACCCTATGAGCCCCTCGGTGACAGCTGGCCCAAGGGTCCCTTTTCAGTTACAGCAACTTCTACCAGGCTTGACAAACTCAGTACACCTAACACATTGCTGTGATAGTATTTATCTATAAAGAATGTCATGTGAGATCATAAATTCAGGACCAAATAGAGATTGATCCTGGATTTCATTTAAGATCTCACATGACATTCTTTATAGATAAATGCTATCACAGCAATATGTAAACATTGATACCATTGTGAAATGTGTGATGATAAATGCCAAAACCAACACCTGAACTATCCACAAACTACAGGCAGCCAGTGCAGAACACTGAGTACTATTTGAATATTCTTGTGGCAAAAATTGCCTCTTAGTCAGGAGACTGGCATATTCTTCACTAGGTCAACACGGTAGTCCACAAAAATCTAGTTTCAAGGTGACAACAGCCTGATTTATGCTGGTGAGGTTTACAGTAGGAAGAAAGATGCACCCTTCTAGCTTGAAATGAAATGAAAACAAGCCATGGTGGCCACTGTTGAAAGACAATCATACAATGATATTTGAGAATCCAGCCAGACTCTTTAGTTGAAGACACATAATTATCAGCAAAGACATGAGTACAGTCAGAGTTGAAAGAGATGGGGGTGGGCAAAATGGGCAGCTTACCCCCAGACTCCCCTATTTGAGAGTTCCCCTAAAGTGAGTGACATTGTGACCTGGCACATAGGGTAGCAGTGCCACTCAGGTTTGGAGCAGATGTTTGGTCTCCTCCTAACAGTGGATGAAAAACAGTCACCAGCACGACTCATTATGTCCATGTTTCTGTTTTGCATTTTCTTTTCAGAAATGTGTGTTCAGTGCCGGAAAGGATTTCTGTGGTGAACTTGTGATGCTCCCCAGGGGGTACCTAAGGTTGCAAGTCACCTCACCATTTTCTGTCCTTAGCACAGAAGAGTCTTGTCAGTGCTTGCTGGGGATCAGCTCTTGGAAACCTACTGCCTCTCAGGCCTCACTCGTTCTAGATAGGTAGCGACAGGCACATATCAGTCCCTGACTACCATGAGTATGCCACACAATATCCAGATATACCCGTATCTACCAGAACCTCACATAATTATCAGGACTACTGATAGTCCCAGGACTACTGTTCCAAGTTTGCAAGATTCAACCCAGGACTAGCACACTTTGCTTCATAATACAATATATAGGTACATTTATGGTGAAAACAACAATATGCTTATTATCAGAATTTATCAGTGTTTCGTATAAACCAAAATCATAACATACATTCAAGAGACTAAACTAGTAGGTTAAGCTCCTCTCTAAAGAAGTTTTGTTTCACCTAAACACACCTTCAGCATTTTCAACCAAGACAGAATGAGATCCCCACATTCTTGAATGCAAAAGCCCTCATTTTCTTCTTTAGAGAAAGTCACCTGGGTGTCTTCCTTGCCTTCTAGAAATAACCCCCAAGGCCATTGTCTTTACTCATATACAGGATAACCCCTCTCCCATGGCTTGATTTTTCCTGTGCATTCTTTTCAGGTTGAAGAAATGTGAAATCAGTGGTGCTGGAACTGGAGTGCTGGGGGTGCTGCTTGACTCCCTGGCTTGAAGTGGTTTCTATCATATACAGTTTGGTTCAACAGCTCTCAGCACTCCTACTATTCAAATTGTTCCAGCACACCTCAATCTCCTTGTTATCATTTGACATATGTAAATGAACATGAGTTGTGGTAGCTTACTATGCTTAATTTACATCATTACAGAGAGAGGAACTTTTTTTTTTGTTGGAGAGAAAATCTGTGGGGTGTTTTTTTAACTTTTATTGATGACAAATACCTTGATACAGACTCTAAGAACATTTATCCCATACTTATACATAACTCCATATATTGTGTCTGTCCGTACATTGCACTGTAGTATGGTTGACCTATCTGACACTAGCTTTTATTTTTAACCTTGCATGACATTCTTTGGTAAACCAGAATGTATAAATATTGCTGTAAACACTTGCAAACACCTTGCCAGTTGACATAAAGATGTTTTGGGAGCCACTGTCACAATAGATGACACCATAAAAGCAGACCAAAGTTCCTGTAAATGCCTAACCCCTAAGTAAATACTTTTAACATTACTATGTTTATCTTACAGAAACTTCGCAGGGCACAATATTCATCTCAGCTACTGCCGCCTTAATACAAATATGACTCAATCTAAGCTTATCCTAAAGATTTTCCTGACAGCTTTTTCTTTGTTTGTTTTTTATATTTATCTCCTGTCAGGAATTGGTAAATTCAATTCAAAGCTGAAGTATTCTTAGTTTAAGAGGACACATCAGCTGCTTTGTCCTCTAATTCATGAGGGAATCCTAACTTCAGTATCACTGTTAAATACAATTAAAGTGCTTACCTCACTTTCGTTATGCAGACAAATGCAGATATTTATCTCTAATTCATGAGGTGATCCTAACTTCAGTATCACTGTTAAATACAATTAAAGTGCTTACCTCACTTTCGTTATCAGGAGACTCTACTGAAGAACTGAGACCAAGTGTTTATAGTTTCTGAAACAACACTAAAAATCATTAAACCACAAACGGATGTCTGACAAACTCACCCTGGGGCTGATCCAATGACTTTATGTAGAATTTCTAAGTGTCTTGTTAGATTGTAACACATATTGAATATTTCCAATTATTATAACACAACTGTTTGAAAACAATTGCACCTGCATAAAAAGGGGGTCCAACGTAATTGAAAGGGGAAAAAATTGTGTTAGAGTGTGCATGTGAGAGAATGAACAAATTATACTTTGTAGTGTGAGGTGCAAACCACCATTTAAAATTTGATTCAATGCTTGAGTGAGATTTAAGCTCAGTGTAGCTTTTGCAGCTGTTCTTCGTTCTGTGGTCCTGGTTAAACAGCTCCTCAGGAATCCTGCTGGTCTTTGGCTTTTGTTAGAGTCAATATAAAGTCATGAAAAGTTGGAATTTTTTTTAACAATCTCTGTCTGTTTAAATGGGGCTGCTGATACAAGTAAATTGAGAGGGATTTGAAGCTAGTGGAATTTTAATTCTGTAGTATTACTCATATGAGTATGGCAAGGAGAATTTGGGGAGTTGGCTTTTTGTATAAGCTACACAGTGGCCCTTACAGAAATGCTACTGGACCTTGCTTTTTTCACTTTTATACCTTTTTTAAGTGGTACTCCATGGATAAATTCTATAGGCATAACCATGTATACAGCTGTCCCTTATAATGAGAAAAAGAGGCCTCAAAATCCATAAGAACATTAAAGAAAACTAGAATTTTCTATATGGATACAAATGATAAAGGCACAATATGACCCTTATTTTGCCCAAAAGCAATGACCTCATGATAAATTATCTATCCAAGACTGTATGTCAATGGAACAACTTGTTTAGGTAAGTTGAGGGGGATTTGGTTTAGTATCTTTTAAGATTTAGTCAAAAGGAGCAGAAAGTCAGACAGGGATGGGGTTGGAGAAAGTTCTAGGGAAATGTTCTATAGTGAAAAAATAGAGTTTTAGGGGTGATACTACATTCACTATTCCAGTAAAGTGCCTTGTTTAGTGTTAGAAGAAAACAACTTTTTGTGATCTTTTACAGTTGTCACATGACAATACTCTTGTGCAAGCTGTGAAATAAGAAAATGTTCTGGTGGAAAGGAAGTACATTCTAAAGGGTATAAATAGGTCAACTGCATTACTACCCCAGGTTAATCAGTAGGGCATGTCTACATTAGGGAATAATTTTGAAATAAGTAACATAAAAATAATAATTCCTGAAATAAAAAAATTGAAATAGCACATCCCCACCATGGGGGAGTATCAAAATTTGTCAGAACTATTTTGAAATAGCACATCCATACTGATTGGCGCCTTCCTCAGATTTATAGCCCCCGGAAGCTCTCTGGGGAGGGCGCCAGGAAGGCGGACACTTTTCATGGCTTCTTGGTCAGGCAAGCTATGACACGTGCTTGCAGAGGCTCCTCTCTATGGCTGCATCTCACGTGCCAGTCTTCCACCTCACAGGACACCAAACGGACGAGGTGTGCTCTGGTTGCCCTTGCGGACACCACAGCACTCTCAGCATGGAGTTGGAGCTGCTGCAAAGCAGTGCCAGGCTCCTGGGCATCGTGCTGTGCTTCATGGCACAGTTCATCCAGACTGCTTACATGCTGCTTCAGCAGGATGATGACCAGCCAAACCAGAGACTCTCTCACCCAGGTCCTGGCCCTCCTGCTGCTGCAAATGTCCCTCAATCCCCTGGACACCAAAGATACGTTCGATTTCTCAAATGCTGCTTTTGGGGGAGGGAGACCAGTTTGGAGGGACCGCATCGCCATTCAGGGATGGGACGATCAGCAGTGGCTGCAGAACTTCTGTATGTGGAAGGCCTCTCTAAGTGGCTCGCCCCTGCCCTCAAGTGACAGGACACCTGACTGCGACCCGCCATTCCCATGCAGAAGTATGTGGCTATCATCCTGTGGAAGTTTGCCGGGCAGCTACTGCTCTGTCGGGAACCTGTTCAGCGTGGGGATATCCACAGTCAGGGCCATGCACCTGTGAGTAGCCACAAGGCCATAAACCACGTGCTGCTGCAACGTGGACACCAAAATGGATGGCTTTGCTGCCATGGGCTTCCCCATTTGTGGGGGGTCCATAGCTGGCACTCACATCCCCATCCTGGTCCCAACCACCATGCCTTGGACTCCATAAACAGGAAGGGGTACTTCTCCATGGTGCTGCAAGTCCTTGTGGATCACAAGGGATGCTTCACTGACACAAATGTTGAGTGGTTGGGGAAGACACACAATGCCCACATCTTCCAGAATGCCAGTCTGTTCCAAAAGATGCACCCTGGCACTTTTTTCCCCAAGCATACACCCATCAGTCAGGGATGTGGACATGCCCATATGCATCCTGGGTGACGCAGCCTATCCTTTTCTCCCCTGGTTTATGAAGCCCTACATGGGCAGCATGGACCCCACCAAGGGGCTGCTAGTCCCAGGCAGCCTTCTGCTGCTCTCGGTCAGCCTGAGGCTCCTCCTAGTCAGCGGCCCACTCCCAGCACTCCTCATCAGGTCCGCGGTTGAGGGACTGGAGGTAGGCCATCTGCTCCCTCATGAGGTCTTCCTGGGTGTGTTTTGTCCTGCGGATCCCACTGAGTCAGTAAGATGGTGTGAGAGGTGGTGGATGTACCATGCTGTAAGCTGGCTCAGCTGTGAAGAAAAGTGACAAGGACAGTCATCCCGGGAGATACTGTGCATAAAGCCTAGCCCTCCTCTTTGAGCCAACACTGAAGATCTCAGTTCAGACGGTGGCGATGTGCTTCGAGGAAGGCCATCTATTGTCTTGACAGTGGGTACTTTCCTGCAGGGACACAGACATTTTAAGGGAGCACCATTACATCCATGTCCTAGGGATAAGCAGGCATGGGAAGGGGCTGGCCAGACCAGGAGCTTGCGTGTGGAAGGGGGGTGATGGGCCACCTCACCTTCTGTCCGTGCCGCACACGTGCCGGGTCTGGTAGTGGCGGTGTCCTGCAGAGGGAGAACTACTATCCCTGCCTGCTGAGGGAGGGAAGGATTTTGGGGGAGGTGTGTGTGAGTAGAAGACGCTGCTTGCTGGTGGGGTAGTACTGGGGTCCCTTCCTCATCCTTTCCTGAGCAAGTTTCCTGGGGGGCTCAGGGAGTGCTGGGGTCTGCCATGGCAGATCTCACCAAGTGCCACAAGCCCTTCTCCAGCAGCCTGCTGCTTTAAGCTCCGCAGGAGAAGGGGAGCAGTAGAGCTGGCAGGGGTGGCCAAAGCAGCCCTCATTGCAGCTGTGAATGGCCTCTGGAGGCCAATTATTTCAAATGAGTTGCACCAGATTGTCCACTCTAGCACTCTTTTGAAATAAGTATTTTGAAATAAGAGTTACTCCCCGAGGAAAGCAGAAGTGCAGATTTTGAAATAACTAGACTGTTATTGAGAAATAGCGAGCTTGGTAGTGTGGACACTCTGCTTGTTATTTCAAAATAACAGGAGTTATTGCAAAATACCTCCCGGCTGTGTCTACACTGGCCACTTATTCCGGAAAATCAGCCGCTTTTCCGGAATAGCTTGCCAGCTGTCTACACTAGCCCCTTGAATTTCCGGAAAAGCACTGACGATCGACTGTAAAATCATCAGTGCTTTTCCGGAAAAACTATGCTGCTCCCGTTCGGGCAAAAGTCCTTTTCCAGAAAACTGTTCCGGAAAAGGGCCAGTGTAGACAGCACAGATTTATTTTCCGCAAAAAAGCCCCGATCGCGAAAATGACGATCGGGGCTTTTTAGCGGAAAAGCGCATCTACATTGGCACTGACGCTTTTCCGGAAAAGCATCCTGCCAATGTAGACGCGCTTTTTCCGGAAATACTTATAACGAAAAACTGTTCCGTTTTAAGCATTTCCGGAAAATCATGCCAGTGTAGACGTAACCCCCTAGTGTAGACTAGGGCTAGCGTATATGTAGAGCAGTGAACTTGGATTATTGGCACTCGGGGTATGTTTACACTTGCAACCTCTTTCGAGAGAGGGATGCAAATGCAGACATTTGAAATTGCAAATGAAGCCAGGATTTAAAGATCTGATGCTTCATTTGCATATTAGTGTTATGGCGCTATTTCGAAATAGCATTATTTCAAAATAACAGATGCTGTTAAGATGCGGTTATTTCGAGAGAAAACCCTTCTCTCGAAATAACTGGTATACCTCATTGTATGAGGAATAAGGGTTATTTCGAGAGAAGGATTGTCTCTCGAAATAACCTCGTCTTAACGGCGTCTGTTATTTTGAAATAGTGCCATAACATGAATATGCAAATGAAGCACGGGATATTTAAATCTGGGCTTCATTTGCAATTTCGAATGTCTTCATTTGCATCCCTCTCTTGAAAGAGGGTGCAACTGCAGACATCCCTTAGGTCTGAACACTTGGGCTAGCTTGACCTGAGCATGGACATTCCTACAGCAAAGCTCTCCCCATATTACTGCGTCCTCACTCTTCCTACAACTTTCCAGATCTGTGGAGGCCATAGTCTACATTTCGCAACCAAACATTCTGGTGCTTCAAGCTTGTACAAATAAAACTTATCAAATCAATCCATTTGTAAAATATTTTCCATCACCATACATACTGTCACATACATATGATTATATAGAAAGTAAACATCTTTGTAATTAGGATTAGAGTCCACATCCCAGAGGCAGTGCCGTTGCCAATAAGAATGGTGTAGGCAAGTTACTCAGGGATCTAAGTGGCTTAATGTCAGCCGACGGTCAGGGCAGTGAGTGGTGTGTGTGTTTTTTTGTTATACACCTGAGACTTCAACTGCTGAGACCGGGGTCCCTTGCACCGGGCAACCTGGAGGAGGTTGACGGGTGCCCCAATTCTGCCAACTGACAGTCAAGGCAGTGAGTGGTATGTGTGTGTGCTATACACCCGAGACTTCAACTGCTGAGACCGGGGTCCCTTGCAGCGGGCAACCTGGAGGAGGTTGAAAGGCGCCCCAATAAGTTTACGGGGAGAGCTTATTACACCTCAGATTTTAGCTGCTAGAATCCGTGATTCCTTCACAGCGGGCAGCATGGGGGAGGCTGAGAGGTGCCCCAATGGACCTGTCACCTGGGAGTGACACAAATCCAAACACCCAAGCTCTCCCTATACCTGTCCCTTATGACCGGCTGAAGTTCTCTTAAATTGTGCTTGGTTCTGTTACAGCAACTGAAGGAGTCAGGTTAAAACTTAAACAGTTACAGGTTTATTAAAGAAGCTTATAAATCATATACAGGCAGTCCCCGAGTTACGCGGATCCGACTTATGTCGGATCCGCAGTTACGAACGGGGATTTCTCGCCCCGGAGAACTAGAGCAGCGGGACGCCTGGTCCCGCCGCCCGCCTTCTCCGGGGCGAGAAAAGCTGCTCCCCGTCTCCCTGGTCTGCTGGCGGAGCCAGCAGACCAGGGAGACGGGAGCAAAGCGGCGGAGCACCGGGGGCCGGACCCGCGGCCGCTTCCAGCTGATCTGGAAGTGGCGCGGGTCCTGCCGGGCGCTTCACCGCTTTGTTCAGCGTCTCCCTGGTCTGCAGACCAGGGAGACGCTGAACAAAGCGGCGGAGCACCCGGGGCTGGACCTGCGCCGCTTCCAGCTGATCTGGAAGCCGCGGGTCCGCCCGGGTCCTCCGTGGCTTTGCTCAGCGTCTCCCTGGTCTGCAGACCAGGGAGACGCTGAGCAAAGCCGCGGAGGACCCGGGCCGGACCGCAGCGCTGATCTGGAAGCGCCACGGTTCGGCCCGGGTCCTCCGCAGCTTTGCTCCACGTCTCCCTGGTCTGCTGGGGGGGGGATGCAGCTAGTGCCCCCCCAGCAGACCAGGGAGACGTGGAACAAAGCCGGGGGCCTATGGTAGAGCAGGTGGGGCACTGCCGGTTGGTCCCGCAGCACCGCTCCTTGGCGCTACTGGACCAACCCGGCAGCACCCCAGCTGCTCTGCCCCAGGCGTCCTGATTCAGCTGCTGATCAGTTTCAGCAGTGGCTGAATCAGGATGCCTGGGGCAGAGCAGCTGGGGTGCTGCTGGGTTGGTCCAGTAGCTCCCAGGAGCGGCCGCGCTACTGGACCAAGCCAGCAGCACCCGAGCTGCTCTGCCCCAGGCGTCCCAAAGTCAGCCGCTGCTGAAACTGACCAGCGGCTGACTACAGGAAGCCCGAGGCAGAGTTGCTCTGCCCTGGGCTTCCTGGAATCAGCTGCTGATCAGTTTCAGCAGCAGCTGACTTGGGGACGCCTGGTGTTCTTACCTTGAATCTGTATGTAAGTGGAACTGGTGTCCAGATTCAGCCGCTGTTGAAACTGATCAGTTTCAGCAGCGGCTGATGCCAGTTCTGACTTACATACAGATTCAACTTAAGAACAAACCTACAGTCCCTATCTTGTACGTAACCCGGGGACTGCCTGTAGTTACAATGGCTATTGCTCTATTTCTTAACTGCTAGAAAATATAGATCTTAAAAGTGGTTACAAAGAAGATAAAGATAGAAAATAGAAATAATGGTACCAAGTAACCGCTTATCTTTCTATGTGTACACTTAAGACAGAGGACCACATCCAGGTACAATTTTTACCCCCTTCTGTGCCTCTCGACTCCAGCGTGTCAGGCCAGGGCCGGTCCCTCAGTTCCTAGGAAAGATGAAAATACGAGGTGGGCGTCCCCATAGAACCTCGGGAGGTCAAACACCTAACCCGACCAGCAGGTAGAGGGTAGATTGACACTCAAAGTGAGTGTGTGCTGGACCCATCTTTATACCCATAGGGTCACGTATTTCTCTTTCTTCTCTGTGATGCCAAATAGTGCTGGTCTGTCTTTTGTGAGACCAGTTCTTACAAGGGAGTTGTGAACTTAATTTACACTTGTAAGAGAGATAACTAAATTGGAAGTACTGGGCATTCTTTTCTCAGTGGAAAATTCCTCTCCTAGGGACTGTGTGTTCGTATCAACATGGGTGCCAGCCGGGTACTTCTCACAGCCTCGAGGCCAGCTTATTGCCTTAATCGCTCTCTCCTCATATCTATGTTTTCAGTTTCTCAGGATCAGATGAGCCAGCATAGACTATGCTGATTTTATTGCTCCTTCTCTGCCCTGTATGCTTCAGGAACCTCAGAGAGGCAAATAAGATGGATGATATGGGGCGGGGAGTCTGTCTGGCTACACCTAAGCAAGGTCTTCTGCAAAACTTAAACTCTGCAGTTCCTCTTCTCCAGTGAGTGCCTCTCTCTGTGAGCCCTCTAATATGCCTCCCTCTCATTTCTTGTGGAAGTCATCAGAACCCTGAAGGAGCGGCGGTATATAAATCGGGTGGGGAACCTCCAGCCCGGGGGCCAGATTTGGCCCCTCAGACAATTCCATCCAGCCCCTGAGGGGTCAAGCAGCCAAGCAATGCTGTGGCAGGTCCAGGGAGCACCTCACACCTAACCTTACCTGTAGCTCTGGCTGGATGCTTTTGGCTCCTCGTCCTGTACATAGGAGACGATGCCCATGCAGGGGAGATGTCCAGAAGGGTAAGCCATGCAGCATCAAATGTCAGAGCCCGCTTCCCCACACCAGGTAGCCAGAGGGCAGAGTGGAAACAACAGGAGCTCCTTCCCCGCTTGAGCGCTTGCTGCCTTTCCCTCGGCCAGGCGACGGCTCGCCAAGTGCCTTTGTCCGCGCCACCCTGGCCGCAGTAGGGAGCCATGCCGGGCAGCTGTTTCCTGCAGTGTCCAGCCCCAGCCACTTACAGGAGTGGGAGGGAAGGGAAGCCTTCGAACCCCTTCCCTGCACAGGGCATCCTTTTATGGAGGAAGGGGAAGCCAAAGCCAGGCCAACCCCCAAGCCCCTTCCCAGCCTGGGGCTCCCAGAAAAGGGAGGCTCAGCAAGGAGAAGCAAACTCAGCCATCATACTAAAATAGGAAATAAAAAAGAGCATCATATCACATCAAGGGATTTTGTTCGGGGCTTTTTTGGGTCACTTTTGTGTGGCCCCTGGCTGATTTTTCTGTGGGTTAGTGGCTCCCAACCCAAAAAAGGTTCCCCACCCCTGATAGAAATGGATCTAGGCCTTGGATGGTTAGATACAGTTAATAAACACAGTAATTTGTAACATCTACATCTGTGCCATTTCTCCTGTTTTTATGGTTGTATAGAGACTGAACAGAATGCCTTTACATGCCTGTGTATTGCGAAGGAGTGCTAATTTCTAAAGGAGCCCCTGTCATAATGGGTCCTTCTGTGGGGTGAGCCAGAGAGTTGTTATAATCCCTTCTCCAAGCACTCTCCAATATTTGCTTAAAATATCCCTTTTCTGTGAATCCTCCTGCCAGTAAATCCATTCACTAGATTAGCCACAGAACGTGCCCACAGGAAAAGCATAAACACAGTCAAGTTTGTCCTGTTCTTATGGTCAGCACATGTCAATTTAACAGCCTTTTTGTGTAGTTTAAGGTTCGATATTGTAATCTTGCAAGAAATATTGAAATATTACTCCCCTTGCTGGTTTAAAATATATTGCTGTGCTGCACATGGTAACATTGAAATACATAATGTTATGTTATGGCTCCCATTATTTCACTTGTGCTAACTGCCCCATAGGTAGTTTCACCAGATGGAAGCAAGTGATTATTCTGAAATGTTTTAACCCTTGGGACTCTATTATCCATATTATATTCTGTAGTAGAGGGTTGAATTTAATCTATAGACAAACATGTTCTTATCACAGCTTATTGTCTAGTTACAAAACAGAGGAACACTTGAATTTATCCCTGTGTCTTTGGTATCGTAGTGCAGTTTATTTTATAATATTAGACCATGTTGAAGAAGTTGAATTCTTCACATTTGCTTCAACCAGTTTACAAGAAAGAGTGAATGCCATAGAATGACTTATTCTGTTCCCTGTTATGCCACTAACAGAGACTGTATGACCATAGGACAAACATTTAACTTCTGACATAGTTTACGCACATGTAAAAGGGTAAAATACCCATCTGTTGCAAAGTACTTTTAGATCTGGAGCTAAGTACTATCTGTACACAAGAGTAGCAGTGATATTTTTCCGAGGTATATTCAAAACAAGAATATTCTTTTTCCACAAAACTCCGATATACTTTTTAAAACTAGAGGAACCAGGAAGGCCATTTAATTTTCTGTTCTAGTCTAGTGTAAAGATCATACAATATAAAGGGAAATAATGAAAAGAACAATGAGTGCTCATCATGATGGCTAGACACGTTTTTTTAATTTAATAAGAAACATAGTCTTCCAGTTACTGGCAGGTTTTGGTTATGAAACCTTTTCTATAAATTTTTAATTATCCTGGTTTTAAAGCTTAAAATCACTTTAATCCTCAAATGGCATAATTATACTTTTCAAATTATAACGATAATACTTTATTATTTTGCATTCATCCCCTGACATCCATCTGGGGAGCTAAAGTGCTTTGAAAGCACAGATGAATTCATCTTAAGGATGCTGATGTACTGTTATCCCCATTGTACAGGTAGGGAAACTGAGGATTCATTCGATATTACATAGCAAAGGTGCAGAAAAGCCAGGATTAGAACTCTGGTCATCCGATTCCCATTCTTGTGCTATAACCAGTCGCAAATATTACATTTCTCATCTGAACATGATAATTATCTCACTAAACATTTACTTTAAACTGAAAATACATAAACTGTCTCTGAATGTATATTGAATATTGAACACTTTGGCTATGTCTACACTTGCAGCTTCTTGCGTGAGAAATATGCAAATGAGGCTAAGTGTGGAATATTGCCGAGCCTCATTTGCATACCTAATGAGCCGCCATTCTTGCAGAAGAGGCTCTTGTGCCAGAAGGAGCTGTCTACACTGCCCCTTCTTGCACAAGAAAAACCCTCCTGCACAATGCCGCTGCGTGGATTATTTTCAGGAATAATGGCATTACGCAAGAGGGTTTTCTTGCCCAAGAAAGGACAGTGTAGACACACTGCTGTGGTGTCCCTACCTCTAGGAGGTAGGTAAGCCAGTTGCAGCAGCAGAGGAACGGCTGTCCAGGGGAGTCCCTTTAAGCACGTATCTCTGCAAAGAGCATTCTGCAGGACCCAGAAGTAAAGGCTGCCCCATGTCTTGCCAGAAGTGGTTCTGGGTGCCCTTTTTTCGAAAAAGGGGATTGCTTTTTTGATCTGCTTAGTGCAATCTAGATGCTCTTTTTTGAAAAAAGCGTGTAGTCTAGACTTAGCCTTTGGCTGCTTGGAGGAGTAAAGGAAGGAGATCTGAAAAGTGCAGATCCTTGGAATCAGACTTTTTTACTTGGAATTGTTTGTGATATTCTTGACTGAGATGTCAGCAATGTTCTTCATTGCTTTTATGGCAAAATCTGAATGCTTATTCGCACTACAAGTACTGGTTCCAAAGGTCACTGTTCTAATTTTTGTAAAGAAATAAAAACACCAGCAAGCAGCTTATGTCCAGTTGTGGGTTGGGGTGGGGAGGGGAAACAGGGTAATGTATCTTTGGCTACTTCTAGACTGCAAGCCATTTTCGAAAGAGGCTTTTTCGAAAGATACTTTCGAAAAAGCCTCTTTCGAAAAATAGCATCTAGACTACAACCAGTACTTTCGAAAAAGCAAGCTGCTTTTTCAAAAGAGAGCACCCAGGCAGTCTGGATGCTCTCTTTCGAAAAAGCACAGTTTGCATTACATAGCGCCTTTTTTCGAAAGAGCACTTTTGAAAAAAGGTGTTCTTCCTCATGAAATGAGGTTTTCCGCAGTTGACGAAACTGCCGTGTTCTTTCAATTTACTTTCAAAAGAACGCGGCAGCAGTCTAGACACGGGAAGTTTTTTTTAAAAAAGGCCACTTTTTTCAAAAAAAACCCAAAACACGTGTAGTCTAGACACGCCCTTTATGGTGTGATGATCAACAAATGACATTTTCTTTTTGTTTCAATTTGTTGATCAGAAATCTGAAGGCCTGCAAACATTTGTTCAGGTTTTCAAATTTAATGATTGCATTCTGTGTCTCATCAGCTACAGTTAAAAGCCACAAAACTATTTGAGGAGCACAGAATCAACCACATTAGTATTTATAGCTGTCTTTAAAGCAAGAAGTGTTTACCAGTACACCATTTGGCTACTCTGTTCTTGTGGTGTATTTCCTGCCACCTTATCTATGTGCAACTGCAAGAGAGCAGGACAATGAAGATGAACTGGTAAATGTGTGTGTACTCAGGAGGGGGTGGAGGCACCAGGGGCGGACTGGCCCGGTGGAACACCGGGAATTTCCTGCTGGGCCATACTCTGAAGGGCTGGCCGAAGGGCCAAAGGGCTGGTTGGCAGCTGCTGGACGAGAAGGGGGATTATGATGGGGCGCTACAGTCCCGCACTTTAAATTCCCCGGCGGGGGGCACTGTGGGGCGGAAGGAGCGCATCCGCGGCGTGATGAAACACCACGCAACAGCTGAGAGGGGAGATGCCCGGACGTGGCGTAACATCACGGCCTGGGACTTTAAAACCACGTGGCCCAGCTGTAGGCCCGGCAAGTGGTTTGGAGCCCCAGAAGCAGCTGGGACCCGATCACAGACTCCAGCGCTGCAAACTGAAAGGAAGAAGGCGGGGTGTAGAGGGATGGGAATGGGGAAAAATAGAGGGAAGGGGTGGGAGAGGAAGGGGCTTGTGCTGAAGAGAGTTGGGCAGGTCAGGAGAAGAAAGGGAAAGGCACCAAGGGTATGTCTACACTACAAAGTTAATTCGAACTAACAGCCGTTAGTTCGAATTAACTTTAATAGGCGCTACACATAGAAACCGCTAGTTCGAACTTAATTCGAACTAGCGGAGCACTTAATTCGAACTAGGTAAACCTCATTCTATGAGGACTAACACCTACTTCGAATTAAGTAGTTTGAATTAAGGGCTGTGTGGCCACTTGATTCGAACTAGTTGGAGGCTAGCCTTCCCCAGCTTGCCCTGGTGGCCACTCTGGGCACCACCAGGGAAACTCTTCTGGCCCTGGAGCCCTTAAAGGGGCACGGTCTGGCTACGGTGTCCATGCCAGGTGCAAGCCTGCCAGCACCCAGCCAGCAGACCCTGCACCTGGCACGGCTCGAGCCAGCCACCTGCTGCCACCCAGCCCTCCGCCTCTTCCCAGGACCAGGCTGGCGGCTCCCAGGAGCCTGCCCAGGTCCACAAGAGGCGGGCGGCCGCCTGGTCTAGTGCGGAGATCGTGGACCTCATCCACGACGTCTGCACTAGGCACAGGAAAGTGGCCGCCTAGGGCAGGATAGCTGCCAGCCTGGCCATCCAGGAGCAGGTTGGCATGAAAATCAAGGTGGTCCAGCGAGACCCCCGACCCTGAGCTTAAAACATAAGAATGGCCGTACTGGGTCAGACCAAAGGTCCATTTAGCCCAGTAGCCTGTCTGCCGACCGCGGCCAACACTAGGTACTCTGGAGGGGATGGACCGAAGACAATGACCAAGTGATTTGTCTCGTGCCATCCATCTTCAGCCTTCCACAAACAGAGGCCAGGGACACCATTTCTACCCCCTGGCTAATACCACTCCATGGACCCAACCTCCATGAATTTATCTAACTTCTCTTTAAAGTCTGTTAGTGTATGTCTACACTACCACCCTAGTTCGAACTAGGGTGGTAATGTAGGCAACCGGAGTTGCAAATGAAGCCCGGGATTTGAATTTCCCGGGTTTCATTTGCATATTGCCGGGTGACGCCATTTTAAATGTCCACTAGTGCAGACTCCGTGCCCCGCGGCTACACGCGGCACGGACTAGGTAGTTCGGATTAGGCTTCCTATTCCGAACTACCGTTACTCCTTGTAGTTCCATGAGGAGTAACGGTAGTTCGGAATAGGAAGCCTAATCCGAACTACCTAGTCGGTGCTGTGTGTAGCCGCGGGGCACGGAGTCCGCACTAGCGGACATTTAAAAATGGCGGCGCCCGGCAATATGCAAATGAAGCCCGGGAAATTCAAATCCCGGGCTTCATTTGCAACTCTGGTTGCCTACATTACCACCCTAGTTCAAACTAGCGTGGTAGTGTAGACATTCCCTTACAGTACTAGCCTTCACAGCCTCCTGCAGCAAGGAGTTCCACAGGTTGACTATTTGCTTTGTGAAGAAGAACTTTCTGTTATTAGTTTGAAGCCTGCTACCCATTAATTTCATTTGGTGTCCTCTAGTCCTTTTATTATGGGAACTAATGAAGAACTTTTCTTTATGCACCCTCTCTACACCACTCATGCTTTTATAGACCTCTATCATATCCCCCCTCAGTCTCCTCTTTTCTAAGCTGAAAAGTCCCAGTGTCCTTAGCCTCTCTTCATATGGGACCTGTTCCAAACCCCTGATCATTTTAGTTGCCCTTTTCTGAGCCTTTTCCAAGGCCAAAATATCTTTTCTGGGGTGAGGAGATCACATCTGTACACAGTACTGAAGATATGGTGTAGCATAGTTTGATACTTCCCCTCCTCCTTCTTCCCCTGGCTTCCCCCTTCCAGCTCCCTCCTCCCAGGTTTCCTCCTCCCCTCTCCCACCCTCTCTCTTCCCCTCTCCTACCTCCTTTTCCCAGTCTCCTCGAGTTTTGTTCAATAAAGAGAGTTTCTATTTTTGAACACACGTGTCCTTTATTTTGTACATCAGGAAGGGGGGCTAGAGAGGGATAAGTGGAAGGAGGTGAGGGAGGAATGGGGTACGAGCCCCCGATGGGGAGGACTGGGGTGGCAGCTCTCCTGCAGCCCCCCAATTTACCCCCCCCCACCCACCGGATGGCACCCTGTGGCAAGTGCAGCCAGGCTGATGGCCGAGTGCTGTGATGTGCCGAGTGTGGGCATTCAGGGCACTCCAAGCCAGGACTGCTTTGCTGTCCCTCATCGAATTAGACAAGTGAGCGGGGAACCCCTGAGAACTGTCTGTCTGGGGTGGGGGTCGGGTCCCTTTAAGCACAGCCCTCGGCTAGCCTGAGACAGCAGCTCCACGCTCTAAGTCCTAATCTGATGCCCTGCCGGCACTGCTTCCGGCCAGCCTTAACCTTGGTTCAGGGTCCATTCAATGTGGACATGCTAGTTCGAATTAGCAAAATGCTAATTCAAACTAGTTTTTAGGTCTAGATGCACTAGTTTGAATTAGCTTAGTTCGAATTAACTAATTTGAATTAAGGTAGTTTGAATTAGTGCTGTAGTGTAGACATACCCGAAGGGACAGGGTGGAGGAGAGACAAATGCCAGGCGGCCACGTGGAGACTGAGGAAAAGGGCAGGAGGGGAGGTGTCAGTGGAAGGAGGGACAGGGTGATGCTGATAGAGGAGAGGGTAAGGGCATTGGAAGTTAAAGCGGGGAGGGGGAGGTGCTGGGAGAAGGCTTGACAGAAGGGGTGGGCATAAGGAAGTCGGGGATGGACCAAGTCAGTTGTGAGGGAACAGGGATATGATGGGAATGGGGGGCAGAGGGTGGTGAGGGGGTGGGCATCAGGGAAAAAGAGGATAAAGGGGGCAGGGGCAGTGAGGGAACGGGGGGCACCAGGAGGGTGCAGGGGTAAGGGAAGGTGCAGGTGCCAGGAGATTCTGGGGGTGAAGCAGAAGGGCAGACACCTGCAGGAGAGGGACCAGCACCAGAAGAGAGAGGCAGGGCAGGTGTGTGGAGGAAGGTTTTAGGAGAGGGGATGAGGAGGGGTAGCTCACATGATCAGAGTGGGGCTACTGGAGGAGTGGGCACAGGGCGGAGAGACGGGTGGAGGGGGACAGGTCTCAGGAGGGCTGAGGGCAGTGAGAAGGGCAGGAGTCCGATTCAGAACAGCAGAGGAGGGTGAGGGGTTTGGGGGAGTAGGCACCAGGGGAGCTGATGGAGCAATAAAGGGAAACTGTTAAACAGTTACGGTTTCCAGTCCATTTTTACATTATTTAATAATATATATATTGGCTTACAGGGCGGATGGGTGGGCAGGGGGTAGGGGAGGAGGGAGACTAGACCCATTCTGGGCACTACCAAAAATTGTACAAATCTGCCGCCCCTAGTGGAGTAACAAAATGTTGTTATTCGTATTATATGAGTAAAAGGTAACATCCCTCTAGTAAGAGGACAAAAAGGGGTTAGTAGATTATAACAATCTTTAACCCACTAATCCCCCCTTTTTGATTTATGATTACAGGGGTGTTAACAGGCCATACATGGGTCCCTTATAATTTTTTTTATAAAAAAAAAGGTTGAGAAATCCTGGTTTAGCCTAAGTAGTCAGCACATATTCTAAGTACCCCAAGTACCTATAGTTTTCAGACACACAACATTTTTTTCTACTATTGCAACACATTTGTTTAAACAACTTAATCGTAGCTGGGCGGGCAATAAAATTTCTTAGTGTAAAAAGTACAAAAAAAATAAAGCACTGTAAAACTTAAAACAAAAATTCAGTTTTCTCCAAATTTCAGTTGAGTTGACGTACCCCCCAGACTTCTCTCAAGTATTCCTGAGGGTACTCGTGCCACTGGTTGAAAAACACTGGCTAAACTGTTTCACCATGGATTTAGCTGTGACCCTTTGAGTATTTTTCCTAGGCCTGAGGAAAATCTCTGGATGGCTCGAAAGCTTGTGTCTCTCACTATGAGTTAGTCCAATAAAAGATATTACCTCATCCACGTTGTTTCTCTTACTTTGTTTTACACAAACTCAGTGCTCGGGAGAGGGGAAGTATTGCTTCTTAGAGGTGCTGTTTAGTTTTCTTAGATTAGTGGGTGGAGGCTTGAGATGGTTCTATTTTCAGCTGTTAAGAGGAATGCCTAGATACTGAACTTGACTCTTGTTGCTATTGACTCCACCTGGGGAAAAGGTTCCACTAATATTATTTTTAAATTAAAAATAGGATCTAATGCTTTTCTTTTTTTTTCTTCTCCAAACCCATGGCAATCTATGGAGGTCTAAAAACATACCATCACAGGAGGTTGCTTCTCTCTTGGATACCAACTGCTTAGGGAGGGGTTATTGTTCTTATGCTGCCTATAATTTTTTTTCCTTTACAGTGCACTATCCAGATTTTTACACATGGATGATCTCTCTGTATGGAATGCATGCTAGTCTCTTCAGTAAATATGGGTATGGGAGATCTTAACTCTCTCCTTTGAGATAAACTCTGTCCTATGTTTCCATCCTAAACACTATCCTGTGTCTCAGGTTTATACATTTTTAACTTGCGCCTGTCATTGCATAGGTATATTGATTCAGTTGTTAAAGATACTTCATAAAAATCAAATTCATCCACGTTTAACTGAAAACACTGTATCTCTTGTTCTTATGTGTTTCATATTGGTGTTTGCTAGCTGCTATATCCTGAGGAGCACAGCAGTCTTTGTGGATTATAGATGGAGATTCAGTTAGGTTCCTAAATCCTGAATTATTTGTAGCTTTGATGCTCACTATCAAGGCCTGGAACCAGTACTGGAACTAGAATAGGGAAAAAAGGGAGGAATCTGAGAACTGAGACCTAGCCTTCTGAATAGCCTGGCCTATTGAGGCTACACAAGTATGATCTGAGGAAGTGGGACTGGCCTACGAAAGCTCATAATCTAATAAACCATCTTGTTAGTCTTTAAAGTGCTACATAGTCCTGTATTTTGTTTTAGTCCATGAGATGAATGCATGAATTATGTTGTCTAGATTATCCAAGAGAAAAAAGAGTGATGTTTCCTATTTGGCTTGTGGTAGAAAATGGGGTGGGGTTTTGTTGTTGTTGTTGGTTGGTTGGTTGGCTGGTTGTTGTTGTTGTTTGCTATCCATACTACTTGATCACCTATGCTCAGTGCTAAGTTGAACAGGACCTAGAAGTTTCTCAACCCTTTGTTAAAATGGGACAGAGTTCTTCAATGGAAAGGGAGGTTAGTATCTAGCTAGTTTTTCAAAGCAACCATTCACTTTGGTCTTCCATGGTTTGCGTTTGAGCCACCTGGCCTTCCTCTAGGTGCTGCATTCCTGTAGGCATTATGACATCCTGATGGTGCCTATGGCTGCATCTATTGAAAATGATACACAAATAAAGGTCCTTGGCATGTTGTCAGAAGCAGAGCTCACACCATCTCCCTGCAACTCAAAATGGCTTGATGTGCACTGAAGAGAAAGGTGGAATTTCATAATTCTTTAAGAGACTCCACCATTGAGGGCTTCCTGAGGTGACCAGAAATTGTCCATTGTCTCTGTGTCCTATGGGAAAAGAAGATGGAGCCTCTGCAGTATTGTACCGTTCCGGATATGCTATGCAAGTAGGTCAACAGCACACTGTGGTGAAACTCCTCAAAGGCAACAGAGAGAGTTGAGCAGTGCACGCATTAAGCTATGGCCTCTCTTGCATTGAGGAGCCCATTTGTCAGTGCTAAGAGGGCTGTGTCTTTGTGCTGTGTCCTGGTCTGAAACATTCAATAGGATGTAAAATTTCGATTAATTGGCTAATCGAATAGTCGATGCAACTTGCATTGACTATTCGATTAGTCAATAAAGGCATCTCTGCCTTTGAAGTGTAACAACTGTTCAGGACTGTTGCTACACTTCAAAGGTGAAAGCACTGGGGGGAGCATGGGGCGTTTCAAAGTGGCAGTGCTGCAGAGAGTCCAGGGTCAGCGGGGGAGTCCCCAGCTGACCCTGAGCTCCACATGGCGCTGCCACTTTGAAATGCCACATGCAGTCCAGGGCTCCCAGCTGGCCCTGTGCTGCATGCAACATTTCAAAGTGGCAGTACCACATGGAGCCCAGGGTCTGGCCCCAACTCCATGAGGTGCTGCCACTTTGAGGAACCCCCTCCTCTCCCTCTCCTCCCTTGCTTGCTGCCTCTTTCTCTCAAATTTGCTCAAATCTTTCTTAAAATGCAGGGCTCAAGACTGGACACAGGACTCCAGCTGAGGCCTCACTAGTGCTGAGTGGAGCAGAACAACCACCTCCCGTGTCTTACTTGTGACTCTCCTTTCACTACATCAGAATGACATTTGCCTTTCCCCAGCAGTATGGCACTGTTGATTCATATTCAGTTTGTGATCTGTTATAACCCCAGATCCTGTTCTCCAATATTGCTGCCTAGCCAGTTATTTCCCACTGTGTATTTGTGTGATTTCTGTGATTTTTTTCCTTGAGACATGCAATATTTGCTGTTGCCTTTATTGAATTTCACTTTATTGATTTCAGACCACAGCTCCAGGAATTCTGCTAGGAATGGCAGATGGGACACAAGCTGACAATTTAGAACATGTTTCTGTATCTATTGTTGGCTTTTTGCAAGCTAACCAGATTACGGGGGGTGAAAAATAGCGTTGCTGGGTGGTTTTTGATTTGGGTTTTGTTTTTAATAGAAGGTTGCAGGTTTGCTTTTCTGAGGACTTTGCTGATCATTTCCATTAGAGTTTTTAGACGCAGTTGCTCTATGCTGGTCTACAGTAGGGATGTCAATGTATAGTCGACAATACAATTAACTGATAAGCCTAGGCTTATCGGTTAATCCTGTCGACTACATTCATCCTTCCCCCACAGTCTCTCTCTCAGAGGCAGCAAGGTGGAGATCAGGAGCCGGAACCTGTGAGCAGCTGGCTTAAAAGCTGGCTCCCCATGAGCACTGGATCCACCAGCCCCCCACAATTCCTGTGCTGCTGCCTCTGAGAGAGAGGCAGCAGCATGGATGATGTGGGGGTAGGCTGGAGATGATACATGCTGGGAGCCAGCTTTCTAGTCAGCTCCCTGCACCTGTTGACTCTGCGGACCCACCTATCCCCTTCTTGCTGCTCCTCGCTCCTTAAAAGCCGGTTCCCCCCACCACTGGCTCCGCAGTGCCATTTGCCCTTCCTCCCCAACCCCATGCTGCTGCCTCTATCAGAGGCAGAAGTGCAAGGGAGGTTGCTGTGAGGCAGCCTCTGGCCGCGGCGGTCCTCAGGTCCTCACAGACAGAGGCTGCTCCTCATTCCACAGAGTAGCCTCTGTCCATGGCGAGCCTGCCTCTGCCTCCACATCCATGGCACTCAGCACCCCCGGACAGAGGTTGTTGCCACCCCACATTGCTGTATCAGAGGCAGCAGTATAGGGGTGGCTGGCTTCTGGTCTGTACGGGGAGCTTGTTTTTAAACTGGTTCCCCTTGCAGACCAGCTCCGCCTGCCACCCTATGCTGCTGCCTCTGGTAGTGCAGTAGAGGGCTCCCTGGGAGTGGGGTCAGAGTGCGTTGGCTGCTGTCTTCGCCCCTGGGAACTATTGAATAGTTGTGTAACCGCTAAGATTTCCTGTGATTACACAACTGTTCAGTTACAAGATATCTAACTTCCCTAGTCTACACCAGCCAGAAGGAACATTGATCTGTTTCACAGGGAGTTGAGCAAATGTTTTGTTAGCCACCATCATAGAATCATAGAATCATAGAATAATAGGACTGGAAAGGACCTCAAGGGGTCATCAAGTCCAGCCCCCCGCCCTCAAGGCAGGACCAAGCTCCACCTACACCATCCCTGACAGATGTCTATCTAACCTGTTCTTAAATATCTCCAGAGAGGGAGATTCCACCACCTCCCTTGGCAATTTATTCCAATATTTGACCACCCTGACAGTTAGGAATTTTTTCCTAATGTCCAATCTAAACCTCCCCTGCTGCACTTTAAGCCCATTACTCCTTGTCCTGTCCTCAGAAACCAAGAGGAACAAATTTTCTCCTTCCTCCTTGTGACACCCTTTTAGATATTTGAAAACCGCTATCATGTCCCCCCTTAATCTTCTTTTTTCCAAACTAAACAAGCCAGTTCATGAAGCCTGGCTTCATAGGTCATGTTCTCTAGACCTTTAATCATTCTTGTTGCTCTTCTCTGTACCCTTTCCAATTTCTCCACATCTTTCTTGAAATGTGGCGCCCAGAACTGGACACAGTACTCCAGCGGAGGCCTAACTAGTGCAGAGTAGAGCGGCACTTCTCTGATGAGGTTATGCTTCATTGGGGCGGTGGAGCAGAGAGTAGTTCCTGATTCAGCCAGGTTCCGAGTGTTCTGCATCACTTAATTCCTCATACAGCTGTTTGATCTTTCCTCAGAGTAGGAAGAGAGTTTCTCACAGCAGTTGCTGCTTGGGTGTGTTGTTTTAATAATGCAGCTAGCTGACTATGCAGCGTGCTATTGTAGCAGTACTCATGAAGTCCCACAAGAAACCTTCCTGCTGGAGGCTAGGTGTGAATGTTATGCCACTTACATTCTATTTTCTGCTTCTGTGGTTCTGCTGACATAGTTCATTGGTGAACCATGCAGATAGGTGGGGCAACTTAGAGATAGCTGTGGGCATTAGGAGATTAGGCTGCTCTAGTAATTCTTTTTTGGCTTTAACATTGGGTGACTTGCTTTTGTAAGGCAAACTTGGAAGGTATCTTGATTCAAGTTTGCTTGGTTCAAAAGTTCTCCACAGTTGAACCAACTTTTTTAGTTCATTCCCCTGTGTGTTGCCCTGCTGTCAGTGGAAGTTGACCTCTCCCTCAGCACCCGTCAGCCCTAAGCAAACATTCAATATCCTCAGATGTTGGGGCTGAGACAGGAAGATTTATCCGAGGCAGACATAAAAATATCCTTATTCATGCTGCTCAGATTCAGCCAAGTGGTTGTCATGGTTGCAGAGTTTAGCTTCAAACAAGGAATAGTACACGAATTCAAATAATGAGCTGGACAAGAGAACAGAACAGAAGAAAATTTTTATAAACAAGACCTGGGCATTGGCTAGCAGTATAAGCAGGTAACAGAAATAAAAAAAAGAAGAAGAAATGTTATAGTGTAATAAACTATAAATCAGTCTGACAATCTAACTGCAAGTTAAAAATCTCCAAATTAATGAAGGACACAGAGCAGTTCTGAAGTCAATGAGCTGCTTCTCATATACAGCACAAACTCTTTGGTAACCTGAAGACACCATACATGTCACCTACTCTAATGCCATGGTCAGATCACAGGCATGCCATATACCACAAACATTGTTGTTTAGAAGACCCGCCTGGGGAATGGAGTATATCATCTCCACCACCTCCGCCAGCAGGGTGGAAGCAGCATGAGAAGGAATAACTGTTCTAGACCATACTGCCAGTGTGCCAAAAAAATATGTGCACTCGGTCCATTTTCTTTCACTGCAAGGAATTTAATACATTGTGGAGAGTGATAGACTATAGCTGACATCCCCCTCCCAGAGATGGTAGACACAGGTTTGTATGTGTGGCAAGGAGAAGGGGTACACTACACAAAAATTAGACAACTTGGCTGTGTCTAGACTGGCATGATTTTCCGGAAATGCTTTTAACGGAAAAGTTTTCCGTTAAAAGCATTTTCGGAACAGAGCGTCTAGATTGGCACGGACGCTTTTCCGCAAAAGCACTTTTTGCGGAAAAGCATCCCTGGCCAATCTAGACGCGCTTTTGCACAAAAAAGCCCCTATCGCCATTTTCGCAATTGGGTCTTTTTTGCGGAAAACAAATCTGAGCTGTCTACACTGGCCCTTTTGCGCAAAAGTTTTGCGCAAAAGGGACTTTTGCCCGAACGGGAGCAGCATAGTATTTCCGCAAAAAGCACTGATTTCTTAAAGTAGGAAGTCAGTGCTTTTGTGGAAATTCAAGCGGCCAGTGTAGACAGCTGGCAAGTTTTTCCAGAACTGGCCAGTCTAGACACAGCCCTTAAGTATAATGTAAATTAATAAAGTGCATGGCAGTGTCACGCTGAGGTAGTAGATTTAAGCCCTCAAAAATCAAGAAATGGGCAAGTTTAGGATCAATATATAACATTAATTCTTTCCCTTAGAAAGACAATGAGTGGTCCTGTGGCACCTATGGCCTGATCTATACTAGACCAGGCAGGCTGGCTTAACATACACCATCGAGCTATGCAAAAGGTGAAGCTGGAATCAACTTAACTTAAGCTGAGCCACTACAGCGTTTACACTTGCAGGAGGCCAATGGGAGCACATGCTCCCGTCGGCTTCCTTTACTCCCCACAGAATGAGGAGTACGGGCCGCCAGTGAGGGCTGCCCTCATTATGCAATTTGGGGGGTATATATGAGACCCGCTAAATCGAATGCTAGAAGATTGACCTCCGTAGTGTTGATCTTTTCCATAGTGTAGACATGACCTTAGAAACTAACTAAAATATACAGAATTGTGAGCTTTTGTGAACAAACCCACTTCATCAGATGAACTGAGCTTATTTCAGATCTAGACACCTGAATTCAGTTCTCTAACTTGGTAAGCAGTGCAAGGAGAGTGAAGAAAGGAAAAGGAAAGGCCTAAAAGCCTTTTCACAGAGTTGGAGTTCAATGCCATTTCCATCCGCCTGTGAGAAGGCAGTAAGAGTCTTGTGGCTTTTCTGTCTTATCTGTGCCAAACTCTGGTGGGGATTCTCCCAGCCATGAGAAAGGTAGAAAGTCTGTGGTAACACATATTTTTTAAGATCCAGATTTAGTTAAGGACCATATTTAACATTCAGTATCATTATATTTATTTAATAATAGCTATTGTTTTTCTCATTGTTAGTAACATTAGTATTACTGTGGTACCGAAAGGCTTGCTTCCAGGCTTTGAATCTCAAGGGACCAGGCACTGAACATACACCCAGGCTCACTGACTGGGGTGGGGGCAATGGATGCACCTGCCACAGGGCCTAGTGATTCAAAGGAGCCCAGCCCTTGGGCTGCCACTACTGCTACTGCATCCTGGAGCCCGAGCCCACATGGTGCCCTCTGGGAGTTCTCAGGGATGTCTGTGGAGGTGGAGGCACCGCATAGCACAATCCAGGCAGCACTGAGGGAGTGCCACTGAGGCCCAGCTGCTCTCGGCCCCGCCCCTTCCATCTGAGGTCCCGCCCTTTCTGGGAGCACAGAGCTACCTCCCCACACCTTGTCTACAGGCCTCGTGTAGCTGTCGGCTCCCCTGCATACAACTTGTCAGAGACAGTCGCTGTCCTGAACAGCTCACATTCTAAACAGGAAAGTCACACAGACACAGATCAAGAACACATCTCATCAGTGACATTGTGTTTTAAATTGTGCCAAACCAGTCCCTTCCCCACTGCTCTGTGTCTCCTTATGCTATCCTGCCTACCTTAAGAAGACAGTGATGAGAGGAAAAGTGGGTGGGTAAAGGGCTGAATCCAAAGGTAGCTGTGTAATGGAAATTATCTAAAATCATAGCTGTCACTGTTCAGAGCAACTGCCCCTATATTCCCCCTCTGATGTCTTGCAAGGGCACCCCTTTTGGGCAGAGACCCATATTTCTCTCCCTTCTCGGGGGTGGCTTTCCCTGGCTGCTCAGGTTTGCATCTGTGCTTTGTCTTCTCTCCAAAGACTTATGAGCAGTTTATTTGCCCACCGTTCTTTCTAAGCAAGTACGTTTATTCTTATCTTTCCTTTTTATAGATTTGGGCTTTATTATTAAGATGCCAGGAAGAGAATCACTGGGCAATGGGCCTTTCCTGAGGGAGTAGCTTCCCAGAGCTTGGGTTATGCATACAAGGGTTCCGGGTGAGGGAGGGTGAGATTCACATTCATTTTTCCTAGATATTTCCTGGGTAATCCACTTCACGCACATTGTCCCAAAAAAGTCTTATTTGGCACATTGTTTAATATAGTTCTTTGATCATCCAGACCTGCAATGATAACCTCTGGGTTATACACAGTGGGCTCCATAGATACTTAAATTTAATTCAGTAAGGATTGTAGGAAATTGTCATCTAAGTCATAGTAGTTTCTCTTGCTTCTTTGTAGTCCAAGCATGACTTCTACCTGGAAGAGTAGATGATAGGAGACTCCTATCTTTAATAACCTTTTCGTGTGGGATTGGGATTGTCATGGCCTTTCCTCTATTTCTGAAGCTCCCTGGATGTGGGTGCAGAGCCAGAAATGTTTAGTCTTGTATAGCTATTACTTTTTCCTCTCAGTATCAGATATATGTTTATACTCAGATATCTCTTTAAATGGGTCTTCATTTAGATTCTCCATTATTTTGGAGTGTCATGAAGGCCTAGATTTGATAAGAATAAAAACTTACTTTTAACACGTATAACAGCTGTGCTAATTATTCTAGACATCAGTTGGTTAGTTCTCTTGTGATCTTCTGGTTCTGAGTCTGTAAAAGAAAACTATGGCAGCTTACTGCCAGAGTTACCTGAGACTGCCAGGAAGCAGAACTCCTAAAAATCTAGAGGAAAGCAGTCACAAAAGTAGATTACGTGACAGGTCAAAAAAGTGCACATTCCTCCATTTAAAATAAAATTGAGGCATACATAAGTAAATTCACGAACCAGAGGAAATAATACCAGTTCTAGCCACTCAGTCTCAGACTCCAGCAACAGCTTGGCTCAGCAAACTTGCCTCATACCTCAGCATGCAACATCAAATTTAATGCTCTGTACTGCTGTTAGTATGGCAAAAATACACCACAATGGAGATGTTTGCCAAGAGAGGCATGTCACCCCTAGTCACATTTCACTATACAGGACTTTTATTTATTTACTGTAATGTATTCAACCATTTTTCAATCCCCAAGTCATTGTTCTCTCTTGCAGAATTGGGCTATTAGATCTTTGGGTCTATTAGTTTAGTTTCATAGAGGTGTAAAATTGCTGTAGTGTAAAATGCCTTCTGGTAAATAGTAAGCTTGATATATCTTTGGAAGTGAGAATACTCCCGAATGCATGTTCTATTTCCCTCCTTCCCACCCACCCCTTCTATCTGGGGGGTCTAGCGAAACTAGCTGATAGTATTAGGGTTCCCCGGCTGTCTCCACTCCTGCCATCCAGATAAAGCTGTGGTTGGTTCTATTTTGATGATTGTATTCATTTTAAGACTATTTTGGTGTACAAGTATCTATAATTTCCCCAACCACACATTTTTAACTGCCACTGGATCAGCGAGAGATTCTCTGCTTTTTTGAATTTTGGGTTTTGCTGATTGCTTTATTTATCCATTCAGTATTTGCTTACTTTAGTGCTAGTAAAAACGTAAACAACAAATTGTCTGGTAGCACTTTAAAGACTAACAAAACATGTAGATGGTATCATGAGCTTTGGTGGGCACAACCCACTTCTTCAGATGACCACTGGCTGTATACAATAGATTGAGAAATGTTTCTGGGATGGAAGCTGGATGCAGGAAGGTAGGTGTAGCAGTCGGTAGGTTTCCGATGTAGGGTGGTGGAAATTTGTCCCTCATATAATTGTACTGTGGTATCAAGAAAGTGGATTTCTCACATGGACTTATCAATGCTGAGGTTGATGGTGGGGTGGAAGTTGTTGAAATCCTTGTGAAATTCTTCAAGCATCTTTTTTTGTGTAGGTCCATATGATGAAGATGTCATCGATGTAGTGTAAGTAAAGTAAGGTTGTTAGGGAGCAAGAGCTGAGGAAACGTTGTTCAAGGTCAGCCATAAAGATGTTGGCATATTGTGGTGTCATGTAGATGCCCATGGCTGTGCTTCTGACTTGGAGATACAAATTGTCTCCGAATCGGAAGTAGTTGTGGGTGAGTACAAAGTCGCAGAGCTGTGTAATCAGGTGTGCAGTGCTGTCATTGGGGATGGTGTTCCTGATGTCCTGTAATCCGTCTTCATGTGGAATATTGGTGTAAAGGGCTCCTACATCCATAGTGGCCAGGATGGTATTTTCAGGTAGATTACTGATGTTTTGAAGTTTCCTCAAGAAGTAAGTGGTGTCACAGAGGGTATGTCTACACTACAAAGTTAATTCGAAAAAACGGACGTTAGTTCGAATTAACTTTGATAGGTGCTACACTAGCGCTCCGCTAGTTCGAACTTAATTCGAACTAGCGGAGCGCTTAGTTCAAACTAGGTAAACCTCATTGTACGAGGACTAAGCCTAGTTTGAACTTACTAGTTCGAATTAAGGGGTGTGTAGCCCCTTAATTCAAACTAGTGGGAGGCTAGCTCTCCCCAGCTTTCCCTGGTGGCCACTCTGGCCAACACCAGGGAAACTCTATTGCCCCCCTCCCGGCCCCGGACCCCTTAAAAGAGCATGGGCTGGCTACGGTGCCCGTGCCAGGTGCAAGCCTGCCAGCACCCAGCCAGCAGACCCTGCACCTGGCACGGCACAGAGCCACCCACCCGATGCCCCCCAGCCCTCCCCCTCTTCTCGGGACCAGGCTGGTGGCTCCCGGGAGCTTGCCCGGGACCACAAGAGGTGGGCACCCGCCTGGTTTAGTGCGGACATTGTGGACCTCGTCCACGACCTCTGCACTAGGCAC
Organism: Pelodiscus sinensis; assembly: GCF_049634645.1. Taxonomy (NCBI): domain Eukaryota; kingdom Metazoa; phylum Chordata; order Testudines; family Trionychidae; genus Pelodiscus; species Pelodiscus sinensis. Next base: position 168,525,498 of record NC_134712.1, read on the forward strand.
AGGAAAGTGGCCGTTTAGGGCTGGAGAGCTGCCAGCCTGGCCACCCAGGAGCAGGTGTGCATGAAAATAAAGGTGGTCCACTGAGACCCCCGACCCTGAGCCCTGAGCTTACAATGGCCGTACTGGGTCAGACCAAAGGTCCATCTAGCCCAGTAGCCTGTCTGCTGCCAGCGGCCAACCCTAGAGACCCTGGAGGGGATGGACCGAAGACAGTGACCAAGCCATTTGTCTCGTGCCATTCCTCTCCAGCCTTCCACAAGCTTTGGGCAGGGACACCACTCCTACCCCCTGGCTAATACCACTCCATGGACCCAACCTCCATGACTTGATCTAACTTCTCTTTAAACTCTGTTCTAGTTCTAGCCTTCACAGCCTCCTACAGGAAGGAGTTCCACAGGTTGACTCTTTGCTTTGTGAAGAAGAACTTTCTGTTACTAGTTTGAAGCCTGCTACCCAGTCATTTCATTTGGTGTCCTCTAGTCCTTCTATTATGGGAACTAATGAAGAACTTTTCTTGATGCACCCTCTCCACCCCTCTAGACCTCTATCCTGTCCCCCCTCAGTCTCCTCTTTTCTAAACTGAAAAGTCCCAGTCTCTTTAGCTTCTCTTCATATGGAACCTGTATCAAACCCCTGATCATTTTAGTTGCCCTCCCCTCTCCCACCCTCTCTCTTACCCTCTCCCACCTCCTTTTCCCACTCTCCCCCAGTTTTGTTCAATAAAGAGAGATTCTATTTTTGACCACACGTTTTCTTTATTTTGTACATCAGGAAGGGGGGCTAGGGAAGGGTAAGAGGAAGGAGGTGAGGGAGGAATGGGGTACGAGCCCCCGATGGGGAGGACTGGGCTGGCTCTGCGGGCTTCTGGGGGTGGAAGCTCTCCTGCAGCCCCCCAATTGACCTCTCTCCCCAGATGGCAGCCTGTGGCAAGTGCAGCCGGTCTGATGGCCGAGTGCTGTGATGTGCCCAGTGTGGGCACTCAGGGCACTCCAAGACAGGACTGCTTTGCAAGCGGGGAACCCTGAGAACTGTCTGTCCGGGGTGGGGGTTGGGTCCCTTTAAGCACAGCCCTCTGCTAGCCTGAGACAGCAGCTCCATGCTCTAAGTCCTCATCTGATGCTCTGCCGGCACTGCTTCCGGCCATCCTTAACCCCGGTTCAGGGTCCACTTAATGTGGACATGCTAGTTGGAATTAGCAAAACGCTAATTCGAACTAGTTTTTTAGTCTGGATGTGTTAGTTCGAATTAACTAATTCGAACGAAGTTAATTCGAATTAGCGCTGTAGTGTAGACATACCCAGTGGTAGCTAGTAGTTTGGATAGTTTACTGTCCTTTTTCTTCTGAAGGGAGATTAAGTGGTCCTTGTAGGTAGTTTGTTGAATTGTAGTAAAGTCTGGAAAAGATGAAGGCTATGTCTACACTACAGGCTTCTTGCACAAAAGCGCATCCACACTGCCATGTGCTTTTGCACAAGAGCGTCCATGGCAGTGTGGACGCTCTCTTGCGCAAGAAAGCTCTAATGGCCATTTTAGCCATAGAAGTTTCTTCCACAAGAAACCCCTGTTTCCCATCCACACTGCCTTCTTGTGGAAGAGCTCTTGCGCAAGAGGGCTTATTCCTCATGTGGAGAGGAATACCTCTTGCACAAGAAGCCCTCTGTTCTGACACTTTACTGTAAATTTACTTGCGCAAGAACGTGCACGCAGTGTAAACATTCTGCAAGTTTTTGTGCAAGAAAGGCCGTTCTTGTGCAAGAAGCCTGCAGTATAGATGTAGCCGAAGTGTGTGTGTGGAGGATTGGTTTTTTATTATAGTTTCTAATAATGAAAAACTTCCCACGAACACTCATGAGACCATCTTCAGCGATCATCTAAAGAAGTAGGCTGTGCCCATGAAAGTTCATGATACCATCTTCATGTTTTATTCATCTTTCAAGTACTACCAGACTATTTGTTGTTTTTTAAGTTTTTCCTGTTAGGGTTTGTCTACACTACAGCACTAATTCGAACTAGCTTAATTCGAATTAGTGCATCTAGACCTAAAAACTAATTCGAATTAGCGTTCTGCTAATTCGAAATAGCATGTCCACATTGAGTGGACCCTGAACCGAAGTTAAGGGTGGCCAGAACCAGTGCTGGCAGGGCATCAGGATAGGACTTAGAGTGTAGAGCTGCTGCCTCAGGCTAGCCAAGGGCTGTGCTTAAAGGGACCCAACCCCCACCCCGGACAGACAGTTCTCAGGGTTCCCTGCTTGTTTGTCTAACTCGATGAGGGACAACAAAGCAGTCCTGTCTTGAAGTACCCTGAGAGCCCACACTCGGCACTTCACAGCACTTGGCCATCAGCCCGGCTGCACTAGCCACAGGCTGCAATCCGGTAGGTGGGGGGGGTCAATCGGGGGGCTGTCAGGATCCAGGAGGCCCTGCAAGAGAGCTTCCACCCCGAGGAGCCCGCAGAGCCACCCCAGTCCTCCCCATCGGGGGCTTGTACCCCATTCCTCCCTCACTTCCTTCCACTTACCCCTAGCCCCCCTTCATGATGTAAAAAATAAAGGACACATATGTTCAAAAATAGAAACTCTCTTTATTTAACAAAACTGGGGGGGGGGGGATTAACCTCTGGGGAGACTGGGAAAAGGAGGTGGGAGAGGGGAAGAAAGAGGGTGGGAGAGGAGAGGGAGAAACCTGGGAGGAGGGAGCTGGAAGGGGGGAAACCAGGGGAAGAAGGAGGAGGGGAAGTATAAAACTATGGTATGCCATAACTTCAGTACTGTGTACAGATGTGGTCTCCTCACCCCAAAAAAGATATTTTGGCTTTGGAAAGGGTTCAGAAAAGGGCAACTAAAATGATTAGGGGTTTGGAACAGGTCCCATATGAAGAGAGGCTAAAGAGACTGGGACTTTTCAGCTTAGAAAAGAAGAGACTGAGGGGGGATATGATAGAGGTCTATAAAATCATGAGTGGTGTGGAGAGGGTGAATAAAGTAAAGATCTTCATTAGTTCCCATAATAGAAGGACTAGAGGACACCAAATGAAATTAATGGGTAGCAGTCTTAAAACTAATAAAAGAAAGTTCTTCTTCACACAGCGCATAGTCAACCTGTAGAACTCCTTGCCACAGGAGGCTGTGAAGGCTACAACTGTAACAGAGTTTAAAGAGAAGTTAGATAAATTCATGGAGGTTGGGTCCATGGAGTGCTATTAGCACGGAATAGTGTCCCTGGCCTCTGTTTGTGGAAGGCTGGAGATGGATGGCACGAGACAAATCGCTTGGTCATTGTCTTCGGTCCATCCCCTCTGGGATACCTGGGGTTGGCTGCTGTCGGCAGACAGGCTACTGGGCTAGATGGACCTTTGGTCTGACCTAGTACGGCCATTCTTATGTTCTTATGTTCTAAGTTCAGGGTCGGGGGGTCTCACTGGACCAACTTGATTTTCATGGAAACCTGCTCCTGGGTTCGCATGTGGTCTTTGGTGGCCAGGCTGGCAGCTATCTTGCCCTAGATATCCACTTTCTCGTGCCTAGTGCGGATATTGTGGACATTGGAGGCCTCCCCCCAAACCTCGATGAGGTCCACGATCTCCGCACTAGACCAGGAGGGCGCCCACCTCTTGCGGTCCTGGGCAGGCTCCTGGGAGCCGCCAGCCTGGTCCTGGGAAGAGGTGGAGGGCTTGGGTGGCTGGCTCATGCCGTGCCAGGTGCAGGGTCTGCTGGCTGGGTACTGGCAGGCTTGCAACTGACCCAAGCACTGTAGCCAGACCATGCCCCTTTAAGGGCTCCGGGGCTGGGAGGGGGGCAGAAGAGTTTCCCTGGTTTTGCCCAGAGTGGCCACCAGGGCAACCTGGGAAGGGCTAGCTTCCAACTAGTTCGAATTAAGTGGCTACACAGCCCTTTATTTGAACTAGGCGTTACTCCTCGTAGAATGAGGTTTACCTAGTTTGAATTAAGCGCTCCACTAGTTCGATTTAAATTCGAACTAGTGGTTTGTATGTGTAGCCCCTATTAAAGTTAATTTGCCTGTTAGTTCGAATTAACTTTGTAGTGTAGACATACCCTTACAGACTAACTCAGCTACTCCCTGAAGTTTTAGTGCTCGTGTTTTCTATGTTATAGGAGATAGTCCTTAGTGAGCCAATACAACTTTGGCCTTTGCTGCACTAGCCTTCAAACTTTTATAGATTTTCCAGGACTCTAAACTTCATCTGTTAGAAAAGCATAAAATAAAATTGGAACATATATTTGTTATTTTACTGTGTAATTTTCTGATTTGCTTTCAAATAACTCCCCGGTCCAGGAAAGCAGTTAAGTTAAGCAAATATTTAACTGCAAGCTCAAATAGCCCTGGATAAATCAATGTGATGATTCATGTGCATAAGTGCTTTGCAAAACTGGGGCCTGGAAATGCAACTGCCCCTATTCATGTCATGAAATTAATTTCTTTAGTGCCTATCCACATTAGATGCTTTGCTTACAAAAAAAATTGAAACAGATACATTCCATACACCAGGGGTTCCCAAACTTTTTGACACCGGGACCAGTAAATCCATTCACAAGCTTTTAGACAACTGGTAACATTTATTTGCATATCTTCATATTCATTAAGCAAATGGTGAATATGCAAATAAGTTGTTTCAGGTCCTCCCAAAGACCCCAGTGCCAGCTTTAGCAAAGCTTTTGATACGGTCACCCACAATATTCTTGCCAGCAAGTTAAGGGAATATGGATTGGATAACAGGACTGTAAGATGGATAGAAAGCTGGCTAGACCAGGGTTTCCCAAACTTTTTACTTTAGTTGAAACCCGTGGTTTTTTTTCAGTACTGTTTTTTGCAGCCCAAAAATATAAACGCATATAAAAAAAGAATGAAAAACGAATAAATTTTCACTGTTTCACCCGGCTGCATCCACTGCCCAGCCTGGGCCAGGGCTTGGGGGACCCAGCACCGCATGGGCACTCCAGCAGGCAGGACCAGGAGCAGATTGGGGGTAGGGTATCTGGCTAGGAGGGAGGGTGTAAGGAGGGGACTTGGGTAGGAGTTGGACCTCCCTGGTCTGGCACCCTGACTGATTCCAGAAGAGGGATTTTTTAGACCAGGGGAGGTCATTTCAGGGCTCCTGGTCTCCCCTCCTTCCCTCCCTCCCCCGCCCTCCCGCCACTAGGCTTCTTTGCACCTCCCTCCCCTGCAACCCAACTGAGCTGCCCACCCCCGCTGGTTCCCTGCACCTTCCCCAAAACCATCCCCCACAATCCAAGGGAGTGCAGCACCAGTTCCCTGCAGCCCCTCACAGCCCCTGAGCTGCCCTTCTGTTCCCTATGCCTTCCCCCATCCACCTCAACCCAGTTGAGCCCGCACTGGTTTCCTGCATGCCTCCCCCACAGCACAGCTGAGCCCTGTTTCCCTTCACATCCCCTCAAGCCCCGCAGAACTGCTGAACCCAGTTTCCTGCCCTTCCTCCCTCCCTCCCCTTGAGTCTAGCTCCGGTTCCTGGTATCTCCCTCCTCCTGAAGCCAAACTGAGCTCTGCACCTCCCTGCCCCCACTCCCTCCGCAGCCTAGCCCAGCACCCTGCACCTCCCCACTCCCGCAGCCCAGCTCAGCCCAGCATCCCGCACCTCTTCACTCTTGCAGCCTAGCTGAGCTGTTTCCCTGCACCTCCTCCCAAACTGCGCAGACATTCTGAGCCCAGTGTTGATTCCCTGCATGTCCCTTCCTCCCTCCCCTTGAGTCCAGTGCCGTTTTCCTGGCATCCCCCTCCTCCTGCAGCCCAGGTGAGCCCAGTGCCCTGCACCTCCCCCCCCCCTCAGCCCAGCATGGCACCCTTGCCCTCCCCTCGATATGCCTCTGCCAGGAGCCCAGAACACCTAGCTGCATCCTCCGCCCAGCCCAGCCCAGCCCAGGGCTTGGGGGACCCAGCACCACACAGGCACTCCAAGAGCCCGGAACACCCCGGTAGCCATGCTGAGGCCTGGTACTTTTTTCCCACGGACTGGTACTGGGCACGGCCCATAGTTTGGGAAATGCTGCCATACACCATTCACAATGGCTACGTCTAGATTGCATCCCTTTTTCGTAAAAGGGATGCAAATTAGACGTATCGCAATTGCTAATGAAGCGGGGATTTAAATCTCCCCCGCTTCATTAGCATAAAAATGGCTGCCGCTTTTTTCGGAACGGAGCTTTGCCGGAAAAAAGCGCCAGTCTAGACGCGGATCTTTCGGAAAATAAAGCCTCTTAAAATAAGGGATCTTTCGGAAAAGGCTTTATTTTCCGAAAGATCCGCATCTAGACTGGCGCTTTTTTCCGGCAAAGCTCTGTGCCAAAAAAAGCAGCAGCCATTTTTATGCTAATGAAGTGGGGGAGATTTAAATCCCTGCTTCATTAGCAATTGCGATACGTCTAATTTGCATCCCTTTTACGGAAAAGGGATGCAATCTAGACGTAGCCAATGAGAAACAGAAACAGATTTAAAACTTCTGTAGCTGTGACTATTGCCTTCAAACATGTCTGTCAGATTCAAAATGAACCACAGAGAACCAAACAAAATGAATGAGCTTTACACCTTGCTGTGGAGTCTGATAGATTCACTTTGGGTACTACCAAAAGTAATGACTTGCAAAGGCAAAGTCCTGCCACTAAGGCTATGTCTGCATAATGGACTTTAGTATGGCACAGCCATACTGCTGCACCTGCACTGCTGTAAAGTCTCCCCTGTAGCTGCTTATGCCAGCAGGAGGGAGAAAAATCTTGCACAAGTATAATTAAACCATCCCCAATGAGCGGTGGTTGCTATGTGTCTCCTGTTCTCCACATCGGCACTTTTGTTGGTGAAATTTATGTTGGTCACACAGGGGTGTTTTTTCCACACTGTTCACTGAGAAAAGTTTCACCAACAAAAGTGCTAGTGTAGGCAAAGCCTGAGAGAACCAAATCTCATTCTGTGCGCTTACTTCAGCTGCTTCGTAAAAGGATAACATGAGGACTGGCCTCTCAGATAACTGGTTCCCAGACTATTCAGAAGTGTTAAAGATAGATAATCACGTCTGCATTTGAAACCAAAAGGAAACAGGAAATCAGTGCCTAATGTTGTGGGTTCGCTGTTAGCCTTCTCAAGAACCAGCTGTCTGCACTCTGCATTATTTTTAGTTTATGGCCGCGTTTCTCAAACTGTGGGTCCCGACTCCCCGGGGGGGTTGCGAGCAACTTAGAGTGAGGTCACTGTATCACAAAGTTTGAGAACCCTTGGTTTATGGGATTCTCAAGTGGAGGATGCCCTAAATATACAGGTAATCCAGCCTGCAGGCAACAAAGGTATGAATGACCAATGCAAGAGACAGAGTAGAGAAGTGGCCTCCTGGCCAGCCCAAGATAGGAAGGGTACGATGAGCCACCAGTGCTAGAAGACAGTCCATGTGCAGCACTGGAACCAAAAGAACCCCGAACCTCTGTAGTACTGAGAGGCAGGTGTACACCCTCACTAGAGAGGAGCAGAGTCCGATTATTGCTCTGTCTCTGTATATTGATTGTAGTGTGGGCCGCTGACTGCAGTGGGAGCGGGCCTGGCTGAGCATCTCCCACAAAAAGTTAAAGCTTGTCTTCCCACTGAAGTCAGCAGGGAAGTGTTGTCATCAGAGGGAGTAAGACTGAGCTTGAAAGAAGGATGATTAAGGCAAAATACGAGCTTTTCCCTGCTTACTGATCTTAGTTAAGAAATTGTGATCTCATGACACCTCACAAACAAGCTCAGTGCACCAGGAGCTGAGGGTGTGGCATCAATGTAACCTCATTACAGCCTTGCCTAGAAAGGATCTCATGACCTCTGAGTGGAGAAGTGCACTGCCATTGGTAACTTTCACTTCCTACAATGTTCCTGCACTTATTATCTTACTGGGTTCTGTTTTGCTTGGTGCATGGGTGGGGCTGGCTTTATTTTGGGACATGTTTGTGAGTGATCTTTCCAAGCGTGATGGTGTGAAGGGTGCACATAGTATTTAATGAATAGTCTATGGTCATCTGTTTGCTTATGTTTGTGTTAGATACTCTAAACTTACAAAGGGGTCAATACCAACAGGAGTGGACAGCACAAACAGGAACACACACACACGTGATAGCCTCCCACTCCAAGAGTAAGTCTAGACAGTGGGGCTATTTCAGGATACCAGAGGTATCCCAAAATAGCTACCCCACATCTTTTAAACACACCCGTTATTTTGAAATATTTTTTGAAATAACGGGCACGCTATTCCGGCATCCCTGGAACTCTCGTTCCATGAAGGTTAGGGGATGTCTTGAAATAGCACGTTATTTCAAAATTTGGCACTGTAGATGCACCAAATTTTGAAATAAGCTATTTCAAAATACAATCGAAATAAGATACTCAATTTGCATAGCGCAAACTGCATATCTTATTTTGAGTTTAGGGTGCTGTGTAGATGCACCCCAAGAGACCATTCTGAGAATAACTTTTGAAATCTTTCCCCAACTCCCCTTGGGAAGGTACCAAAACTGGTTTGGTTAGGTTCAAGAGTCACAAGGGCAAGCATAGAAACTTTGAAGAGGTTTAAAAGAGTAAGCCTTAAAGAAGCAGGAGTGACAAAGAGAAGAAGAGGCTGTAGTGGTACAAACTGTCTCTCTCAGACCCAGAGGTGGGGTGTCTAGGGAAGCGGGGCCCACCTAACCTTTGGTGAGGCACTTATGCATGTAATTATACTTATTGCACTAATACTGCTTTGCTCTTGTTATGCTGTGTTTCTTCTGTTGAGATTAAACAATGTATCCTTTGGAAAATACAGGACTATGTAGCACTTTAAAGACTAACAAGATGGTTTATTAGATGATGAGTTTTCGTGGGCCAGACCCACTTCCTCAGATCAAATAATGGAAGAAAATAGTCTGACCCACGAAAGCTCATCGTCTAATAAACCAGCTTGTTAGTCTTTAAAGTGCTACATCGTCCTGTATTTTGCTTCGGCTACACCAGACTAACACGGCTACATTCCTGTGGAAAAGGCTGGTCACTGCTCTGGAAGGGAAGACTTGCAGGGCAGTCGAATCTAGTTGGGGCTATTGAGCAGCCATGGTTGGTACTCAGGGGACGGTAGCCTAGTACCTCAGTCTGAGAGTGGGGGAATCATGACGTTGCAGCTAGCCTTATTTTCAATAGCTGTTTTTATCTCAGAGCTACAGATAACTGCAGAACGTAAGCAACTCAGTTACAGCCTTCTTTCACTTAATAGATACATCAAGCAATAACCATGGACTCTGATCAGCTTTACAATTCCCTTCTTTATATGATTTTCCCCTCGACCATTCTGTGTATTCTGAGTATATCACGAGTCCACATGCTTTTAGTTTTATAGCCCACTCCGGTGAGGTATGGTACAAAAAAGAGCTTAAGCTTTGGGTAACATTTAAAAATCTTGAGTGTGTAAGTTTAAATGTAAACCGCATAGTCTGTTTCAAATTTGTGTCACCAGCAGTGATCTCATTGTCTTTTTAATTAGTTTTCATACTTAGAAAAGCCTGATAATGAACTGTAAGTTTAATATTCATTCCGTGGAGAGAGGAGTGGGCATGTTTTCCCTTTGTTTATTTGGATAGTGTAACCAAATGTTCACCACCCGCAAGCCCAGCCTTGCTATCCACTCTTGTGTGTAGTTAGCTTGGTCAGGCAGAAGCAGAGTTCAGAACATCAATGGGCCAACTTTGTCATTTTACTCACCCTATTCAACAGTTCATATCTAACAATACCCGCTATGAATATTGGAGGCAGAGGCCACACATTTTGCAGCTCCTGTGGGGTTTTGAAAATGCTACTGGGAAACCCCTGCAAATTTTCCCTGAATACAGGTTCTATTGCACTTGAAATGTTGTCCGAGTTCAGAGCAGTAGGGAAGTATAAAGAGAACCCCCCCAAGAATTAGTAAAGAGCAAGGTCTTCTGAAATCCATAGTTGATAATGTTAGTACCACAGCTCCTTTTAGATAGCCATCAGCCACTTAAAAAGAGATAATCTTGGGTTATGGCAGAGGACTTGGACTCAGAATTTCTAGGTCCTGTTCCTGGCTTTACCATAGACTTTGTGTGTGACTGCATCAAATCACTTACACCTGCTTGTGCCTTAGTGCCCTGTCTGTAAAATGGGGACAATAATACTTCCTTAGGGAAGATGAAATCCATTAATTAATGTGTGAGACCTCTCTTAGGGTATGTCTACACTACCCCACTAGTTCGAACTAGCGGGGTAATGTAGGCATACCGCACTTGCAAATGGAGCCCGGGATTTGAATTTCCCAGGCTTCATTTGCATAAGCGGGGAGCCGCCATTTTTAAAACCCCGCTGGTTCGAACCCCATGCAGCGCGGCTACACGGGGCACGAACTAGGTAGTTCGAACTAGGCTTCCTAGTTTGAACTACCATTACTCCTCGTGGAATGAGGAGTAACGGTAGTTCGAACTAGGAAGCCTAGTTCGAACTATCTAGTTCGTGCCCCGTGTAGCCGCACTGCACGGGGTTCGAACGAGCGGGGTTTTAAAAATGGCGGCGCCCCGCTTATGCAAATGAAGCCCGGGAAATTCAAATCCCGGGCTTCATTTGCAAGTGCGGTTTGCCTACATTACCCTCCTAGTTCGAACTAGGAGGGTAGTGTAGACATACCCTTAGAGATTATGGTACTAAAGGTAAAAATAAATTATTTGTTGTCATTTAAAAGAAAATAATGAAAGGACTTTGTGCAAACACATTCCATGTGTTGCCATAACATTGAATGTGATACATCTTTGCTAGAACTTGGTATTTGCCACGTGGTCTTCCCAAGGTCCAGAAGGAGCTGCTCCTAAGCACAAAAGAAAGCGCTTTTGATGAGAACTGTCAGGCATGACGAATTTTCAAACTAATGTGGTTCACCTAAATGCCTCGTTCCAACTCTCTAGGAGACAGTTCATGATCTAGACTGTGATGCACAAATGTTTTTGTAGGAGCACAATGATTTCAGACCTGATACTAGCCACCGAGAGGCTAAAAACGGAGAAGAAGTACCTCACTAGAATGGTTACTAAACTTGTTGAAGAAAACCAGGAGCTCTTGGGTGAAAACAGGCATTTCAGAGAAAAGATCACAAGGTAAAAGCAGTGTAGATAGGTATTCTCATTGTTATGTCTATGTAGCTACCACTTGTGAGAACTGGCTTGGTGTAAGCACTCTCAAAGATATCATGTATAATAAGATTCTGGGGCAGGGGTTAAGTTTAGATACTTCTCAAACTACCCAAAACTCCTGAATTGAGAAATAATGCAACAGTTTCTTCCTTGAGATTACTTGTACTTCCTGGTTGTGGTTGCACTAGAAATAATGTGTGGAAAGGCTGTTTACATAATATCATGTGATGCCTGCTTCTTGACCCAAGTCAGAACATAGGAAAGTACAGAAATGGGCAACTATGAAAAAATATTTTCAAAAATTAACCACAGTTTCTCAAATTTTCTTTTTGGGGTTAAGTTCTTATTTTCATTTTTTTACTTATGTTAATTTTATATAACCAGCTTCATAAATGACATGTGGAAGTGAAAGAAGAAGCTGAAGTATGAAACGTGATCTTCCATAGTCTACATTTTTAAAAATCCTCTTACTTGTGCCCTATCAGTACACCAACCATACGGCCCTGATCTTCTGGGACTGTCCCGAATTTAAATACGGTGTCCCGGTGTCCCCATCAACTAGTACAATGTCCTGGAAAGCTCTGCTGGATGAAGTTTGTGGGGAAGAAGCGAGCCAGAAATGGCTTGGTGCTCCGCCATTTCCCTTCCTCCAGCTAGCAGAGCCTCGCAGAGACTCACCCACTATCGTAGCAGCAAGTCTTTCCCCTCCCCCATTCAGAGTACGTAGGCAGCTCTCTTGGTGCTTTGCTGGTGGGCAGCCGGGGCAGCTGGTGGCACGTGGTTTCCAGAGTCAAGAGCATTCTCCGAGTTCCAGCGTGCTGCCACCCACTGAGCCCTCGCCACCCGCACACCATGCAATATCCCACTTGTTCCTTGTTACAGTGGCTACCACTGCTGGAGGGTGCTGCCAGGCAGGTCCAAAGCAAAACTTGGGCAGAGCTGCTCCCAGACATTGGTATCTTGGAGCTGCCACTTCAGCCCTGGGAGGGGCCACGCAGAGCCTGGCTGGGGAGTTGTGGGGTGCATTCACTCGGGCTCGGCAGGTGCACTCTGTGCACTGCCACTCTCTCTCCCCTTGCCCCTCCCCACAGCGCTGGGGGTGCAGCAGTGCACGGAGCCACTTGCTCGGCCGTTCTCCGCAAGCCGGGTCTGATGGGCTCGGGGTTTTCTTCATCCCCACCCCCTTTGGGAAACGAGCTAGAGCTCCAGCTACACGGCTGTGTGGACAATACTCTGCTTGGGGTGGTGTGTGCGTGTGTGTGTGGGAGGGAGTGATTCCTGTCACTCTGCCTTACCATGCAGGGGGAGGGGATGGTCTGTCTATGCTAAGGGGATCCCTAATGGAGGTCCCGAATGCTGGACAGGGAGTGGCCTGGTCATGCTAAGGGGGTCCCCAATGAGTGGTTCCCAAAACTGCAGGGGGCAGTCTGGCTACGCTAAAGGGGACCCAGTGTGGGTTCCCATCACTGCGAGGGTGCTCTGGCCATGCTAAGTGGGTCCTCAGTAGAAGGTTTCAATCACTGTGGGGCCAGTTTGGCCATGCTAAGGGGGTCCCCAATGGCAGGGTCCCATCACTGCAGGGGGCAGTCTGGTCATGCTAAGGGAGTTCCTGGTGGGGGCTAAGCTCAATCCTCCTCCCTACACCCCTGGGGAATGGCAGTGCGCTGTATGGATGCTTTCCCCACTGCAAAGCCAGGTAAGGATCCCCCCTCATGCCCAAACCCCCACACCCAAATCTCCCTCACTCACTCCCCTCTCCCCACCAAGACCCCGCACCCGCAGCTTGCTCCGACACCCCCCTTGCTCCTACATACTCCCTCCTGGCCAGACACCCCTACCCCCAGCCTGCTCCTCCACCCTCTCCCCTGGCCAGACACCTACCCCCACCTTACGCCTGCATCCACCGTTGCTCTTGCCCCCTCCCTCCTGGCCACACAATGCACCCTCCCTTGCTCCTGATCCCTCCACCTGGCCAGACACCCTACTCCCAGTCTGCTTCTGCTCCCCACCTCCCTCCCAGATCCTGTACCCCATCCCTATCCCATTCACTGGCAGCCCTATCCTGCACATTGAACTCCTCCTTTTTGTCCCTACTCCAGAGCCTGAGAGGGTCCATAAAATCCACTAACTTCAGAACTTCAGAAAAGTCAATCTGGCCTATAGGAAGCCCTGAAACTCAGTACTCCCTGTCTCTTCCCCTTGCCCCGTGAGGTTGGAGCACCAGAGTAGTGAGGTATCTCAGTTGGAGGCCACATCAGTGAGGGTTGGGGATTTTTGTAGGAGTTTTTTGCATCTAACTTGTCTGGTTCCCAACTGAGTTTTCTGCGGCTTAGGGGCCCACAACATAGGAAAGATTCCCCATCCTGGCCATAAATAAAGAAAACATTGAAACCTTGTGTCTTGGACATGAATTAATATTTTACTTTATTTAAAATGAAGTTTGATAAACTAACATGAGAAAGTTAAAATACTTAATCTGTTTAATCATTTAAATTAAACCATTCTCTCTAGCCGCAGCACTAGCAAAATGGCTGAGTCATAATTATATAATTAATGGTGAGTTTCCATTAGCAACTTGTAGTCCGTGGAAAGGTTTACATTGAGCCAGGTGGTCCAAAGGCCAAAAAATGTGAGAACCACTAAAATAGAGGCACCCGCAATCTCTTCCCCCTGAAGAGACCTCCGCAGATTCCCTGCTGCTCCACAAGAGCCCACAGAGAGATTGGGTCTGTTACCACAGCGGTGAATCACCGTGTCACTCTGATGTGGATGGTGGACAGACTTTTTGTGAGTCTTCCCCATTCAAGCAGTTGATGATTTAAACAGGGTGTTAAGATGCCACATGAAAACACTTGGCACATCCACAGACAGGCAGGATGTATCATCTCTCTGCAGAGAGGGTTGTCATGACTTGTGTGAAAGGCCAGCTTTAGGAAGTGCGGGGGGCTCCAGGAATTTTTTTGATTGAGCAAGCAAAAAAAAACCAGCACAAAAAATCCCCCACCAACACACACACACACCCTCTCCCGCAGCACAGGAAAACCCTGCTCTAAACTCACACCTCCTGTGACGCAGGCAGCCAACGCACTCCTCCTCCAGGGCCGGCAGGGGTGGCAGATTTGTATAATTTTTGGTGGTGCCCCATTAGCCATGCCCCCTGGCCCCCTTTAACTACGCCCCAACCCCCATTAACCACTCTCCCTGACCCCCATTAGACAGGCCTCTGGAGGTAACACGCTCGGGGCAAGATGGACACGTGACCAGAAGTAAAAGGTGTCATGTCACCCTGTCAAAGGACTTTTCCCACCATCTTCCTACCAATAGGGATTAGTTTGGCCCCCACCAAGCCCCCCTCATGGCAACTATCCTGCAGTTGCATTAACCCAATGTGTGTGACATTAACTCGGGGGCAGAGAGGCTGGGGGAAGTGTTCCCTCTAAGGCTATGTCTACACTCCCGGCTTCTTGCGCAAGTACAGCTGTTCTTGTGCAAGAACCCACAGAGCAGCCACGCTGCCTGCCTGCTCTTGCGCAAGGAAATTTACAGTACGGCATGGTAAAAGAGGGCGTCTTACACAAGAGCTACACTCTTTTCTAACAGGTGTAAGCTCTCTTGAGCAAGAGGGCAGTGTGCATGCTCGGCAGGGATTTCTTGCGCAAGAAACCCCTATGGCTAAAATGGCCATTGGAGCTTTCTTGCTCAAGAGAGCATCCATACTGCCATGGATGCTCTTGCACAAAAGCACAGCTCGCACATGGCAGTGTGGACGTGTTCTTGTGCAAGACTTCTTGCACAAGAACCCTTGCACAAGATGTTCTTGCACAAGAAGCCACCAGTGTAGACATAGCCTAAGACCTTCCTCCCATGAGCAGAATGGATTTTGTGTTGTGCACCAGTACTGAATTCATGTGACTTGTTAGGATGTGCCACTGTGGAATCCAAGTTATTAATAAATATTTTATAAACCTTTACTTTTTCTCTCTGCTGCCATGTCTCCTTCCCTTGCTCCATCAGCTCCCCTGGTGACTGCTGCCCCACAACTCCTCACCCTCCTGTGCTGTCCTGACTCCTGCCCTTCTCACTGCCCTCAGCCCTCCTGTGACCTGCCCCCCTCCACCAGCCCTTCTCTCCCCCCATGCCCACTCCTCCAGTAGCCCCACTCTGATCATGTGAGCTACTCCTCTTCTAACACCTCCCTCTGCACACCTGCCCTGCCTCTCTCCTCTGGTGCTGGTCCCTCCCCTGCAGGTGTCTGCCCTTCTGCTTCACCCCAGAATCCCCTGGCACCTGCACCTTCCCTTAGCCCTGCACCCTCCTAGTGCCTCCCCCTTCCCTTACTGCCCCTGCCTCCTTTTTCCCTGATGCCCACCCTCTCACCACTCTCTGTCACCGTTCCCTCCTGCCCCTAAGTGTCCTCTCACATGACTTGCTCCATCCCCACCTTTCTCATGCTCACCCCTTCTTTCAAGCCTTCTCCCAGCACCTCCCCTTCCCCTCTAGCCCCCAATGCCCTTACCCTCTCCTCTCCTCTTCCAGCATCACCCTGTCCCCCCTTCTGCCCTTTTCCTCATTGTCTGCACTTGACCCCCTGGCATTTGTCTGTCCTCCCCCCGTCTCTTAACCCCTTCCTTTCCCTCCTCCCCCCTCCGCACAAGCCCCTTCCTCTCTCCCCTCCCCCCTCTGCACAAGCCCCTTCCTCTCCCCCGCACCTAGTTTTCCCCCTCCCCTACTTTCTGCCTTCCACTTTGCGGGGCTGGAGTCTGCGCTCGGGCCCCAGACTCTGAACCTGGCTCCAGGCCATGCAATGCAATGTGGTGCCAAAGAGTTTTAAAGTCCTGGGCCGTCGCGTCATGCCCGGGCGTCCTCCCTGCTCACCTGCAAACACCGCACATGGCAGCAGCAGCCAGCGAGGGGGAGCCGCACTGAGAGCCGTGCACGGCAGGGATGGGACAGGGCCGAGGGGGACGCTCTGGGGGCAGAGTGCGAGAACGTGGGGGGGGGGGCCAGGACCCGCTCCAGGCAGAGGCGGGGGAGAGACCCAGTTCCACATATGCTGTAGCAGGGCCCCCGGCTCTGAACAGCAACTCGCTGCCCATGGCACCCAGCACACTTCCGGGTGTGGGGACCCCTTAGGCTCTGGGCCCAATTCAGCTGAATCGGCCTAAGTCCGGCCCTGCTTGTGTGTCTGAGTAAACACGCCCTTTGTGAGGTAAGATGTTTTAACTTCCAGTTTCAAGGGATTTGTTCTTCTGTCTTTGGGCTGCACTTTGCCTAGTCCTGAATGGAATTAGCTGTGACAACTCATTTCTGAGTTGTTCTGACACACAAAATGAAACCCTACGTCCAGTGAGAGAAAGTGCTGCTGTCTGAAGAAGTCAATTCAAAGTTTTTCCAATTTTCTTCACAGATCCCCTCTACCAGGCAGTGGGGCTTTTACCGATTGATCCCTTATATTTTTGAAGGGTGACTAAATGTTAACTGGATCTTCTTGGGTAATGTCAACAGATTGCTTTGGGCCCAATCCTCGCTTAAAGTTTAAATTGGATCAGGCCCTTTGTAAGTAGGTTAATTTGGGAAGTAATTTGGCAATTTTTATTAGGTATTATTTACATAATATAGGCATTGATATATCCATTCCTCAGTAGTTTTACATATCAAATAGCCCACCCGCATTGACCTCCATGGGAAATGTACATTTCAAGCAGTGCTGGGGAGGGTTAGTGACATAGTCTTCTCCACCCTTTAATTGCCATGGTTAGTTCAGTACTGTCATTATGGCTTGTGGAAATGAAGAACACTTGATAGTTTTTCAGTAACTTCAAAAAATGCAGTTGCAAGACATCTCATTAGGGATCTAAATTCCCACTAATGAATTAACTGGTTAATGTTAGGATAGATGGGGGCTGCCACCAGCTCCCAGCCCCCTCTGGAGCAGCCCCTGTTCACAGCAGGCTGGACTCCAGACACTAGTGCAGTCCCTGCCTGCTGGACCCCCGGGTTTCAGATCCTGGATCTCATCTTGAATCAAGTTTGGACCTGTACTGCTGTAGTGTCATGGGAGCCTAGGTCTGGAGCCTGGGTTAATGTAATTGCAGTATAGTTTCATGGGGAGGAGTCTTATGGGGCCCAAATCCATCCCTATTGGTAGAGGATGATAGGAGTTCTAAGAGAGGTCACATGATACCCTTTACCTCTGGTCATGTATCCACCTTCACCCCAGAAGTACTGCCTCTAGGGGTGGGACTTCCTGTGGCAGGTGGACGGGGCCTAAAAATTCAGGGGGTGTGACTAATGGGGTCAGGGACGTGGCTAATATGTCCTCATATTTGGTGCAAAAAATATGGTCCACTGTACCTATCAGTTTTCCTGAAACAAGGACACAGTCTCCCAAATTGCAGTCGATCGCCTACTCTCTTAGCTGTGTCGTTGTGTGTTACAGTTTTCAGACCTCCACAGTGCCTAGCGTGGGGGGAGAGATTGATGAAGTGAAGTCAACCTTTACCAAGATCAAGAAGTTGCAAGATTTAGAGAAAGAAGAAGAGGTTGGTGAATTAAGTCTGTGGAGTTGCTCCTTCAATGCTATGCTGAGATGAGTTAGCATAAGGAAACGCAAAGTTATGTCTCAAGGGTGTAGGCTGAGTCTTCTCTCATGTACACTGTTTTAACGCTAGTGTAATTGCACTGATATTAATATCTAATATTCAGCTGATATCTGGGATCAAGGAACAAGGCCTGTTTTCCAGTCTATGCCACTGATTCATTGTCTGACTAGGCAGAAGTCATTTACGTAATCTCATTTAAATCCTTAAATCCAGTGGAGCCAGTGGGAGTTTTCCCATTAACAGGGACAGGATTTCACCCTCTAGGATTGTTTGTCCATGTGACAAAAGGTTATACTAATAGTTACCTACCATAATTCTCAAGGTATCAGACATCTTAATGAAAGGGAATTCCGATACAATCTAGAAGTTCTAATCACTGTGGCTAATTACAAAGCTTTTCCTATTAAGGGGGAGAGGATTTCACCCTCTGAGATTGTTTGTCCATGTGAAAAAAATGTTATACTAATATTTACCTGCAGTAATTCTCAAGGCGTTGGATAGCTTAATTAAAGAGCATTCCAATGTAATCTAGACATTCTGATCACTATGGCTAACTATCCTAAGGGCAGAGAAGGACCCCAGAGGTTATGAGGGCCTGGTGTGGGGAGACAGCAGGAGTCGACCCCTCTCCTCCTCCTGCACTCACCATGCAAGCAGCAGGAGCTGAAGTGGCCCAGCAGCCTACCCCACTGTGCTCGGCTACTTTGCAGTGACGGGAAACAGAGTACCCCAACCCAGAAGAAAGCAGGATCCAGCACATTGGGAGAGGGTGGTGCAGTGAGGTGTAGCTGGCTGCCAGGATGTTCTGGCTGCTGCCACCCGCATGCTGCGTGGGGGGAGCAACCCCTGCTGCTGCCGTGACAGGTCTCCCATAATCCCCCTGCCTGCATTGCTTGGGGGAAGGGGGCAAAGAGGAGGCGTGGGAGTGGAGCAGGGGTGGAGCTTGGAGAAGGGTTGGAGTGGGGCCAGGGCCTATGGCGGGGGAGGGTTGCCCTGGGGCGACATGCCTGGAGCACTGGGTGGAGAGGGTTGCCCAGGTCCCATGCCCTCTTCAGCCTCAGGAAGTTTCTGGTGGCCAAACAGGGGTTCTTATTTTAGGTACCGAATTAACCATTTTTGGTTTTAAATTGCAGATTTCTGAATTCCACGAACATAAAGTTCATAAGCACAGAGCATTTCTAACTAGAGAGAAGATAAATTACATAAAGGCAAGTGGGAAAATAATACGTGGTCCATTCTATGTTATGGTTAATATATCTGTGCTACCTGTGATACACAGGTTGGTCAGGAGCGATATCATTGTGGGATATGATCACATTGCATTTCACCTCTTAAGGTGAAATTAAAGCTGGTCAGTATTTGTATTGTGGACTTCCGGACCAACACCAAAGTACCATAAAAAGGAGTATTGGATTTTCACTAAGTGGCTTTTGAATCTGAGCTAAATAAGAACTGTACTTCTAGGAGTTTCACTTTTTGAGATGAAACATAAATCCAGGAGCCGGGCCACTTCAATGTATGTAAGAATAAAGTGTTAGTTTAGTCTGTGACCTGGCAGAATTCCAGATTTGGGCAAATATATGCTGCTTATTTAAATTCCCCTTAGAATTTTGATGGCATAACATGTCCTTCATTTCTTGCCCCAAATAGTCATATTGTATTAAACAGCTACCATGTTTCACACCAGATGAGACTATACCTCGTGGTGGGTGAACTGATTCTAGTATATGTAGTTTGTAAGTTTCTGGAATCATTTGGGAAGAAATTAGTTGCTGAACTATGTTGTTACCATGAAAACACCCTGCTGTCCGGTTATTCCAGCTGAATGTTGTAACACTTGGCTCAGCAAATTAAAACATAAAAAGAGGAAAGAATAACATTACTCAGATTGAAGGTTGTTTTTGGAAATGCATTGGGACATTCTAAAACTGTATCTTTCCCCAGTCTGGGAATGACTTGCTGCTTGGGGAACTGGTCAGAACTACCCTTTAAAACAAAAGTAGAGAGAAGAATATACTCCTAAATCTGGACAGGGACCAAAAGTAAATCACTCAGGTGAAGGAGAAATCAGACAGTTTTTATATGTATTAACAAGAGAAGAACCTCCAACAGGAAGAATAGTCTCATCCACTTATGAAGTAGATTATATCAGTTGATCAGAAAACGAGGCATCAGGCCCATGTCAGCTAAATACTTCCACAAAAAGAGAAGGAAAATGTGATGTGGGAAAGAAGTCTGGTCAGGATTGATGTGTGCAAGCCCATCCTTGAGAGAGAACTCTGAAAAAACAACATAGGGTTACAGGCGGCATGGAAAGTCCCACTTCAGGCACATAATAACATTCTGACTTGCTGCACAGACATTTCCAGACCACGTTTCAATAATATAAGGAATGGTCAGCCTTATAAAGAAGCACCGGTGAAAAGCTTTCATTGCAAAAAAGCACAAGTAAAGTTGAAAGGACCCATTTGCTATCGATAAAAGATTACAAATTAAGCATTCATTTCTATTTATTTGTATTACGGTAGCAGCTAGAAGCTCTAATCTGAATTGGGTTGAAAAGGTGGCTTCCTCCTCAAAGAGCTTGCAGTCTAAGCATAGAATCATAGAAGTGAGGGGTTGGAAGGGACCTTAAGAGGTCATCTAGTCCAGTGGTGCGCAACCTGTGGGTCGCAACCCCCAAGGGGGTCGTGGATGTTTTCCCAGGGGGTCATGGCACTTAGATCCGGCCGGTTGGGGGATGGGTGCAGCCGTGTGGCACGGCGCTTAGGTCCGGCCGGCTGGTGGCTGGGCCTGGCAGTTGGCAGCCCCCACAGCGCAGCACCTAGATCTGGCCGGCCGGGGCCTGGGCCAGGCAGTTGGCGGCCCCTGCAGCGTGGGGGTCACAGATCAAAAAAGGTTGCGCACCACTGATCTAGTCCAGTCCTGTGAGCAGAGGCATACCCAAAGAAACCAAGATCAACCCTGACAGGTGTTTGTTCAGCCTGTTCTTAAAATCCTCCAATGATGGGGAGTCTTCAGCTCCCCGAAGTAAACCAATTGCAGTACTTCACTACTTTTAGAGTTAACAAGGTTTTCCTAATATCCAGCCTAAACCTCCTTTTCTGTAAACTAAGATGATGACTTCTTGTGCTACCCTCAGTGGATGAGGAAGACAATTGATCACAGTCCACTTTAGAACAATCTTTTACAAATATGAAGACTCTTACTATATCTCCCCTCAATCTTCTTTCCTCAAGAGTAAAAATATCCAGTTTTTTAACCTTCCCTCATAGGCAGGCGTCTGACAGAACTGCTGGGCCTTTGGGCATGGTGACAGAAGTGGTTTCACGCTCTCAGAATGGGTGGCCACAGGCAGAAAGGGCAGAGCTAGGGGCAGTCAGCCCTTAGAGCTGCCCAGACTGCACTGCACCCCACCAGCCCATAGCACTGGAGCACACAGCCCGGTACTCTGATGGCAATTTAAAGGGCCTGGGATTCAGGCTGCCACCACAATAGCAACAGTGGCAGCTAGGAGCCCTGGGCCCTTTTGAATTGCCAGGCCCTAAGACAACTTCCCTCTCTTCCCCCACTGTTGGCACACCTGCTCAGAAGTCAAATTTTCAAAACTTGTTATCATTTTTGTATCGCTCTTCTGGGGATTCTTCCCAGTTTGTCCACATCTGTGTTTAAGTGTAGTGTCCAAGACTGGACACAGCACTTTAATTGAGGCCTTACCACGACTGAGGAGAACAGCACAATTACCTCCCAAGGTAGGTAGGGATGTGAACGACTAGTCGATTATCCGATAAGCAAATGCTTATCGGATAGTTGACAGGCAAGTCGACTAGTTGCTTCCCCCCCGCCCTTGCTGCCTCTATCAGAAAGAAGCATCAAGGGGGGAAGAAGTGGGGGTGCTTCAAAGCAGCAGTGCCACGTGAAGCCCGGGGTCAGCTGTGGACTTCCCTGCTGACCCCAGGCTCCATGCAGCACTGCCACTTTGAAACACTGCAGGGAGCATGCGGCCAGCAGGGGCCTGTTTGTGTTCCCCGCTGGCACCATGCTCCCCACAGCACTTTTGCCTTTGAAGTGTAGCAACCAAGATTATTGCAACATATTGAAAATAAGATTGTATTTTCACAACTGGACCATTATGATAAACCAGTGAATTCTCCCTGTGCATGACCCAGTTCAACTTCACATGTGCTCTCGCCCCAATCTTTTTTTTTTAAGGTGTACTTGCAGCAGTGTGCGAGGGAGATGGAAGAAAAGAAGGAAGACATTATAAAGGTAACAAGAAAATCCTTTATTTATGAAGGAGGAAATTAATTCCTGTGGCAGAAATTTGAGTGTGATAACTTAAGACTATTAAAATCACTTCATAATGAGAGATCAGTGATGATAAAAGTACTGGCCTCTCTTCTTTAGAGACTGAAGCCTCTAGCAGCACAGTAAATTTCCATGTTGCTCAACGAATGTACTTCACCCCTGAAGAAAGGGTAATCTCCAGCCAATCAGTGTTTTCAAACAAGCAGTTGATCTAGCACAGATAAGTTCCACCAATGGTAGCCATGGTGGGAGTACTAGTGTGCACTAGTCACCAGTTTTAATCAGGGAGGTTATTTAACTCTGCTTAAAGTAGGTCTGGACAACACAGAAGTCAAAGCACCAATGGCTATGACTGGCTAGTTTCCCCGAGGGGTGTAAAAGTTTAACTGGTAACCCAGTAAGCATTAGGCTTCTTGGAATGCTTAGTGAGTAACCGGTTAACTGGACTTTCCCCAAACCCTGGTGGACAGGCAGCCACACCAGGCCAGAGAAGCCCTGACTATGGCTTGCTGGCTGGCTGGATTTTTGCTGTGACAGGGCAGCAGGCAGGACCATGTGGTGGGCAGGTGGAACCTTGGCCACAGCTGTGCTGGAGTGGCTCCAGTGGGCAGGCAGGACACTGCGTGGTGGCCAGTGGTACTCCAGCCATGCTGCAGACAGGACAGACCCCGGCAGTGGCCATGTCGGGCCAGCAGATAGGGCCATGGCCACATGGCAGGTAGGCAAGACCTCATGGCCCATCTGCCAGAGCAGACCCAGCCCCATCTGAAGTGGGCAGGCTGCTATGCCTGCTCCACAGACCCAGTAGGACCAGAGCTCTGGTGGGACCTCACCCCTGGGTGTCCTGCACCAGTCTACCAACAGTTAACAGGTTAAATGATACAATTGTGATCATTTAACCGGTTAACTGTTTTGACCAATATTCACCTCCCAAGTTCCCCCACCAGACAGGGGGTTGAAATAATTTTTTAAATGTGGAAATCTCTGTATTCTATAACCCGCGTAAGTTACTTAGTGTAAGCACAATGTTAACATAAAGCATTTTGGTCTGATGGAAGTTTTTTCTTTGGCTATTTTGCAGGGATTTACGTTAGTTTTGGGTAAGGAAGATTGCTTTTTTAGGGTTTGATCAAAACAGTATTGCACATACTTGTCAAAGCAGGGTCTTTGTCAATGTTTGGAAGTTGCACATATGGCAAACTTCAGTTATTCCCATTAAGCAAAGGCGACACTGAATCAAGCTCACAAGTGTGCAGAATAGTACTGTAGGAAAGATTTAATGCTAATGGGGGCCTGGATCCATTTAAAACTTAGGTCAATCTAGCAACTTTAGACAGGCTCTGAAAATTTTCACTCCCTCTGCAACATGGCTAGGTCTGCCTAACCCTCATTGTAGAAACCACAAGGACAATGGAAGAATTCTTCCATTTACCTAACTATGCCTTCTCAAGGGGGTGGATTTACTACAGTGATAGAAAGACACCTTCCATCACTGTAGTAAATGTCTACACTTGCAGAGCTACACTGGCATCATTGCTGTAGCCGTACCTCTTCAAGGCATGTCATGTAGACATACCCTCAGAGTCCCAAACCTACCTGTGTGTTTGGAGAGAGTGAGGAGGAACTACATCCATGAATTTATTCAGTTTCTCCATAATCAGCCACTGAATGCATGTGTGTGTGAGTGTGTGGCCTAAGAACCAGGACCCAACATTCTACTGTCTGGTCAGCATTGGACCATTTTGTACAAGGGTGTTCATGGGAAACCTAGTGACCTTATTCCGTCTCCATTTACCCAAGAAATGGGCTTAGTAATACTTAGCCACCTCCCATGGGAGTATAAGGATGAATTCATATTTAAATACTTTGAGATCCCTGAGTGATAGTTACTATTTAAGTATAAATTGCAATTATTAAAGAACTACAGTAGGCAGAAACCTGCTACACATGAGCCATTCTTTTAAAGAAATGTATAATTAGGAATAATATTTTTTTTAAGATCAAACAAAGCATCTGATGTTTTTCCTCCAGCAACATGTATATGTTTTGTTTTGTTTTTCAGGAAAAGCATCAAATATCTGAAACAAGAGGAACAGTGGCAGAACAGGGCAAAATTATAGAGGTATAAAATCCTATTACCAGTCTAAATACAATCTCTCTCTCTGTCTTTCTTATCCCTATAACATCTCAGCCCTTCCCAAAATGAATAATAAGAATGACAAGCTATGAAGCAATGGGATAAAATTTAATACAGTTATTATTATAAGGGAATTTGCATCACAATAACTTCTGTAGATTATTGGCACACAAAAGGCATTCAATTGAGAGTGCTTTATCAATTATGAGCACCACCATGTAGAAAGCAGTGACTTTACTTTTAAAGTATGTGTCCCTAGAAATGCATGTAATGCAGTGATGACAGGGGATCAAGGATGGGCGTTCCTGTAAGTTTGTTTATCACAATATGTTTGAGAAATGAATATCTGAAAGAATCATAATGATGTAAATTTTTTGCTAATGAATGGAGACTTGACTTGTATTGAGCATTAGACTGGTGAATTTCCAAATGTGAAAAAGGCACAAATATCTGTGTTTGCTTTCTTTTTAACTTTTAAGGATCTTCAGATACAAATAAACCACCTGCAAGAGGAGCTCAAAAATTCTCAACTAAGTGTATTGTAAGTATTGGCAATCCAATATTAAGCAATCAACATGTAAGCACCTGCAGGACAGTAGAGTTATAAAGAATAGTCATCAATATGCATTTTTCAAGAACAAATCATTCCAAACCAACGTAATTTCCTTCTTTCTCAAGGTTACTGACTTAGTGGGTGGGAGGAAGCAGTAGACGTGAAATAGCAGTATTTTTGTAAGGCTTTTAACACAATTCCATATAATGGTCTCATAGCAAACGAGGGAAATAACTATAAGGTGAATATCTATAAGGTGTCTAGGTGAAATAACTATAAGGTTGGTGCACAACTGGTTAAAAGACCATATTCAAAGGGTAGAGATAAATAGTTTGCTGTTAAACTGGGAGGCTACGTCTAGACTGGCATAATTTTCCGCAAATGCTTTTAACAGAAAAGTTTTCCGTTAAAAGCATTTGCGGATAAAAGCGTCTAGATTGGCACAGATGCTTTTCCACAAAAGCACTTTTTGCGGAAAAGTGTCCATGCCAGTCTAGACGTGGTTTTGCGCAAAAAAGCCCCAATCGCCATTTTCGCAATCGGGGCTTTTTTGCACAAAACAAATCTGATCTGTCTACACTGGCCCTTTTGCGCAAAAGCTTTTGGGCAAAAAGACTTTTGCCCAAATGGGAGCAGCATAGCATTTCCGCAAGAAGCACTGATTTCTTACATGAGATCGTCAGCGTTCTTGCGGAAATTCAAGCGGCCATTGTAGACAGCTGGCAAATTTTTTCGCAAAAGCACTTGCTTTTGCGGAAAAACTTGCCAGTCTAGACACAGCTGGACAGTTTATCTGGCAGGGTTCTGCAGGGGTTAGTTCTGGGCTGGTACTATTCAATATTGTCTTAAGGCTTGGGATAACAGAGTAGAGAGTATGTTTATAAAATATGAAGATACCACAATTCTTGGAGAGGTTGCAAGACCTTTGGAAGTCAAGATTAGAATTCAAAACAACCTTTATAAATTGGAGAACTGGCCTGAATTCATGAAGGTGAAATTCAGTAGAGAAAAGTGCAAAGTACTTGATGTAGGAAGGGAAATCTAAGGCACAACTACAAAATGGGGACTAGCTGGTGAGGTAGTCATAATGCCAAACAAAATCTGGGGTTTACCGTGTCTCACAAACTGAGTATGAGTCACCAATGGGAGGGAGTTGCAAAAAAAGGTAAATATTTTGTGGTGTGTTATCAAGAGGGATGCACTCTCGAAAGGAAACTCCGATTGCTATTTACAGAATGGGCACCAGGGCACCTGAGCTTTTTTCAATGGCCTCTTTTTGCACAAAAAAAACCCTCTTGCCCATCCACGCTCATCTTTTTGCAGAAGAACTCTTGCGCAAAAAGGAGAAATTCCTTGTAGAAGGAGGAATACCTACCCTGCAAAAACTCCTCTGTTATTTCATTTTACTTGAGCAAAAACGCGCTCAAAGTGTGGACACTCCACGAGTTTTTTCACAAAAACTCTGTAGTATAGACCTAGCCTGAGTGTTGCTAGCACTCACTGGCTTATTTTTGTGCTCAAATACATTTACAGAGGAATTTACCAATGTGTGTATGTATCTGCAGTGAACATTAGTCCCTCCTGAGGAATCCCTTCTTAAGTATTTTTCCCCAATAATACTGTTTTCCTCATTCACTGTTGCACTGTAATGTTTTAGTGAGTGGAAGTTGAAGATAGGGGCAACGCTATTGGGTAGGCAGCACATGAAAGCCAACAATGTCCATCACCCAGGGACAATGTCACTTAGAGGGATGAACTTTGGGATGCTGGTGGAACCTTGTGTACATTACACAGCCAATCAGCAGATGGAAAAGAGCATCCAGAATTCCACTTGTAGTGTATGGTCTGCTGATATCACTGGTGGTCATGAAGGTGCAGTGTATGGGTCTCTCCCTGCCCCACTGCTGCTCCTGGAAGCTGGTTTCAACCTGGTTCAGCCTCTGTGACTGAGGGATGGGATAGCACTTGGGCCCTAGTGCCCTTAAAGAGATGGAGTATCTTCAATAAGGGCTTCCTGGCATATGGCAAGGCCTGTGAGTCAATGCTGATTCTCTCCCACCCTGCTGCTGAACCCAATGCTTGTAAATTTAAAAACAATACCTCGAGATTCAAATGGGAGAGAAATTGGGAGGGACGGAAACAGGGACATGCACAGGAGGACAAGCAGGGGCACACACCCATATTAATATATATAAATACTTATTTTTGCCCCAGACCCAGCCATTGCTCTAGCCACAGCAGCTACCCACTAGGGATGTAAAGGACTAGCAAATGCTTATTGGATAGTTGACAGGATAGTCGACTAGTCCCTCCACCCACTTGCTGCCTCTATCAGATAGAGGCAGCAAGGGGGGGGGGAAGAGGGAAGTACTTAAAAGTGGCAGCACTGCATGGAGCCCAGGGTCAGCTGCTCCGTGCAGCATTGCTGCTTTGAATGCTGCGGGGAGTCCGGCGTCCGGCTCCTCATGGCATTTCAAAGCGGCAGCACTGGGTGGAACCCGGGATTAGCTGGACACTGCCCAGCTGACCCCAGGCTCGGCACAGCATTTCAAAATGGCAGCACTGCTTGGAGCCCGGGATCAGCTAAAGACTCCCCAGCTGACCCTAGGTTCCACGCGGTGTGCCAGCTTTAAAATGTACCAGAGTCCCCAGTAGGGGCTCCTGGGCATTTCAAAGCAGAAGCCCCTACATGGAGCCCAGAGTCAAAGGGACTTCCTGCTGGCCCTGGGCTGCACGCGGCATTCTCTTGGGGCTCCTGTACATTTCAAAGGCGGAACACGGAAGTAGTTGACTAGTCTTCTAGACATTCCATTGACTACTCGATTAGCAAATTAATCTCTGCTTAATATCCATACTACTCCCCATTTTCTGCTCCAGCTCCCAGCTGCTGACCCCACTGCCAGCCATTGCTTTGAAATCAACTTTAAATTCTTGTGCACACCCTTGGAGCAAAATAAAATAAAATGACATGAAATCCTGCAGTAAGGAATTTTGTGATAGATTTAGCCACTCAGGCCCCCTCTCTGCTTTCTTATTTTGCCTTAAATGGCACCGATGTGTTCAAAAGTGCCACAACTCCCCCTTCACAATCCATATATCTGTGCCTATGCATCGTTGGGTCTCAGCTTCTTTCTTTGCTGAAGCACCATTTTTGTTTCCGTGAATGGTGCTGATCTGAACTGATGCAGAAATGTCAGCTGGCTTCTATTTTGGTGTCTGTGTTTTTCATAGTCAGCCGGTGGAGCAGAAAGAAGTCAACTTAGAATCACCGATGCCTGAGGTGGCCAAAGCAAACCTGGTAAGGCTGGACTATGCTCATGTCTCTCTTCCTGCTCCTGTACTCTTTGCCTGGAGAAAATGCAAACCCAGCTCTTTTCCCATATGTCAGTCTTTTTTAAAAAAACTCTTGTGATTTGCAACATCCCACCCCTTTAATGGAATTACTGGGTTTAAACGTACTAATCCCTATAGGGTGGCTGGGTTTTGTAACTCTGCAGTGTTTTGCTATTTATTTTTTCTCCTTGAAAGGGAGAAAACATGATTTCAAAGTACGTCCACTTTCCCACGTTCCGGTCTCTATGTCTGCAGCTTGAGACAGTGCATAGCTGCCTAAGCAAAAGGCTCTCTCTGCTCAGGTGGGTGAAATGTTTTGATTATAACCAGTTTGATTTAGCTTTTGTTTGAGAATCATGGGGTTAAGTCTATCCTGATTGGCACTGGAGCCAATGTGGGATAATAGCTCTCCAGGGAAAATAAAATTTTATCTAAAATTAGAGCAGCAAGGGTCAGAGACATTATGGGATTGGGACATAGGATGCTTGGGTTCTTGTCCCAGCTTTTTCACTGAGTTTACTATGTAACAACCATGCAGAAGTCACATAACAGTGCTATGCCTCAGTTTGCCCATTGATAAAGTGTTTACTGTACATGCTTTCCTTGCCAAGACTGGGTAGGTTCCATCAAGATTTTTCTCAGATGCTGCCACTGCCAAAGCAGTACTCCCCTTTGCAATCACCCTTGCACAATGGTGAGCATCTTCTTCTTCCCAGAAAGTTGCACGTGTCTCCTGACTTCCTGTGTGATGTTGGGCAAGTCACGTAATCTCCTGTCACTTAGTTCCCCATCTGTAAAATGTGGATACCTCTTACTTCCTCCTGCTCTAGGCCTTGCACAGATTGTGACTGTTTGAGGGCAAGACTGTCTCTAATGTGTGGGACAATACCCAACATAAAACAGCTCTCATCTCATCAAGAGGAGCTACTGCAATACAAATAATAATGGGAAGGCAGAAGCCATCATGAGACAGGTGGGGTAAGAGTGAAGGAAGAAACTAAATAATTTAGTGGAGCTAGGATTCTGTGTCGTCTTGCCCAAATGGTTTTATCAATGTGTGTGTGTGTCTCTCTCTCTCACCGCAGGAAACTTCCAGAGCTGGATTTCAAACTTTTACTGTGCTTGATCATCCTTCTAGGTCTGATGATATTATATATATATATCTTTCATACTACCTGGCTATGCCAGTTACTGCGGTGCACCTGCTACAAGCACTATGCCAGTTGCCTTCGACCGCACTGATCCGAGAATACTTGAATGGGGTGGGACTGGATTACTACAGCGCTGATTTCCTTTGCCTGATTCTGGAACAGACCAAAAGATGGTCTTTGCTTACAAAATAAACCTGTCACCAACCCCATAAATGTAGGTTAGCCTATGGGCTTTCCAATGAGATCTGCGTAAGTTACTCCCCCATCCTGTACTTTGTTCATTCTACACAAGAGCTTGTGTCCTTGAACTCATCCAGTTCCTTGTAAAATGACTCATGGACCTGAGCTGCAGAAATGAATTCCAGCTCCAGATTCTGAATGCCCAGAAAGCTCTAAGGCATCCATCGCTGCTGGTGTTTGATTTCAGGTCCTCCTCTAAAATGTGCATGAAATTAGGAATGAATGGGACAGATCTTTAGCTGAGGTCAATTTTCATAACACGAAATCAATGGACATGTGACTATTTATGCTAGCTGAGGATCTTCCCCAGCAAATACATTTTGTCAGATTTCAAACATGTGGTACATGTAGCTATGAATGCTGAGTAACAGTTACAATCTTATTAGCTGGGTACTGGTCCACACATAGACACAGGTGCTCCCTGGCCTCAGCCAGCACACAGACCTTGAGTTGCTGATCAAGACATTTGGCTTCAGTTACAAATTTAATAAAACAGAAACCTCAATACAACCTTCCTGTGTGACAGTTGGTGTTTCAAGGGCTTTCCTCCAGGATTTCCTGCATTTTTATTCTCTCTCCCTTAACAACCAACCTCACCGCCTATCTATCACATTTTGGAGTAATGAGTCACACCTGCTTTTCACACAAACCTCTCTGTGCCTCCTTCAATATCCACCCTTCTGTATGGAACAACCTTCCTGACTCTCTGTATCTTCAGGTCCCTCCTCTGCTGCAGTCTGTTTGGAAAACTTGCTACCTGCCAAAGTCATGCTGGAGTAGTACATTGGGTACAATTTACATTTCCTATTTACATATATTTGTTAATATTAATAACAGAGTTGTTGTTAAGCTTTTCATTATTGTTTTCTGATTATTTGACTGTTTGGCCTCAGATTGCGTGACCCTCAAGATAGTTGCCTGCTTGTTGCTTTGTTTGGAAGGGTATTAGCACACTGTAGGAGTCTCCAGAAATTAAAAATAATAATTGGATCTGCTTTAGTGAGTCAGGAGGAATCAATCAGCATCCTCCTGTAGGGTTCCTACCCCCCCCTGCTAGCTGGGTGAGTAAACTCTGCAGAGTCCCACACCACGCTACATGCATCCTTACATGTAAAATCTCATTTTTGCAGGTTGAGAGGAATAGAAACTGGGAAGCTCAAGAAGGCTGTTGTTACAGTGCAAGTCACGTGACACTGTTTTCTCTCTGACTCAGGCGCTCACACTTTTGCTTTATCTAATTTGAAGTAAAAGTCAGGTTAAAAATACACTCTCGGTGCTTTAGATATGAAAAACATAACCATTAATGAAGGCGAAGGAAACTCATAAGGTTGTGTCCAGCTTCTCTGGCCTCCTAAAATGAGTCTAATTTCCATTTTGTTATGGTATCTTTCCCAGCCCTCTTTCTCTTTCTCTTTCTTTCCAGATTGGAAATTCTGTGAAAACTGCTCTTTAATGAATTTTTTGTCCCACACAGTTGGTTTGTGCTATGCCCAAGAGTTATATTTGAAGGTACCAAGTATAAAAAGGGTGAAGAGAAGGAAAATGAGGCTGAACTCTCAGAAACATTAGATTTGGAAAGAAAATTCACAGGTCATGTATGATAGTTAGAAAGCATGCGCAAAGCAATTTCTGAAACCCTACAGCCTCTAATAGTATTATTCCTGTGCTTGGGGCAATTACCATAGAATCTTTTAACAGGAACACTAACATATAACAGTTATCACAGAGCCATACAAAAATGAAAATTAGGCACTATGTAGAAAATAAATTGCATACCCTAAGCCACAAGCTTAAATAACAGGCCACTAGATTGAAGAGTTTCCTACCATACATAAAATAGATGAAATTTAAATGCTGTAACTATAATTGTTGGTAGAGGATACTGGTGATGATGGGTGTAGTTGAAGGGTGTGTTGTTTTTATGTCAAGGCTTAAAAGTATGGGAAATCACACAGAAGTTCAGTTCTGCTAAAAACAGAAGTATATTTCCCCTCCTGATTAGCATGTATTGCTAAAAGTATTAGGAGGGTTTTTCTCTGGGTATCATGCTGAGAGTTCTTCTCTTGTTTCACCCTATTTTAACTACCATGCTAGAGGGAAATTGAGGGGTTGTTGTGCAAGATACTGATGGGGGTTGTAATGGATGCTGGGTTAGAATTTGCTAATTCTGCCAGTTGAGAGAGTCTATTAAACCAACTTACTTGCTCAAATACAGTGGGCAGGTAGACTTTTATAAACTTTCTGAGAAGGAAATGTAGCATTACTTTATTCTTCTCTCTTCTGAACCTACTGAATTTTGTTCTTCGGTATCTATGCCTGAAGTGCACACTTTGTTCTGTCTTTTAATGAGATACAAAGGAATTGTAACACTTTCCTTTCCTTCAGTTTCTTCTAGTGATATTGTGACATTGGCTTCCCCTATTAGTCCATCCCATTGCCCAACACACCTCAACTGGTTATATCAAGTTCTTTCCTCCACTATCAGAATTCAAATGTTCATTAACTATTTTTTTTCTTTAAAAAAAAAATCAGCTTTGACTCTTCTATAATTAATTTTTCCGTGTCTTTGTCACCTTTCATCTGCAAACTGTTGGAATGCATTGTGCTGGAATGAATCTCCCCCATTTTACTGATTGTCAGTTAAGGGTCAGAACAGATGACTTGATAGAAAGCACTCTACAGAAGGCCTACAATGAACTTGCTGTGGCTATTGCCTAGTTACCTATCATCTGTCTTACTGGATCTGTCATCAGCATTCAATAGACTGGAACAAAAAGTATAGTCATCTCATCTATTGTCTCAGCTACACTTGAGGTGGGGTTTTCAACAGCGGTTGGCATTCACCTAAATTTGCGTCAACTGAAGTCAAGGGGAGTTTTCCTGTGAATGCTTTTGAAAATCCTATTCTCTGTGCTCTCGTGTGAATCTTATCTCTCAAATAGACTATTCTGGGTGGCTTATGTCTCTAATCTATCTTTTCTTCATGATAATTTTTCCAGCATATATTCTCTAGAGCTCTGTACTTGGTCCATTTTTTGTCCTTCTATTGTCAGCCACTTGGTGCTTTAATTTAAAAAGATGAACTAAAGAAGTAAACAAACCAAAAATTGTGTGCCTGCCCTTTACTTCTTGTAACTTCTACAAAAGGCATCAATAGATTTTTGGCAAGCTTTTTATGCTTTTTTTACATTAGATATACCTAAACTACCTAGAAATACTACTACTGTCTAAAAGACCTCTCCCCTTTTCTTCTCGATTTGTATTGGGAGAGCTGCAGTTCTTGGTTTCAACCTGCTGTGATTGTCCTCTGAAGACTGCTAAAGTTCTCCAAAGAAGTCAGAACTAGAGATACTTCAATAATTTTGACATATTTGGTTTGGGGAGAGAGACTTTTTTTCAAAAATTTAAAATGATTCCCCTTTTAATCTTTTTGTTAAAATATTTCCCTTTTGTCTGAGCTAGAATTGTTTACATTTTTAATTTAAAAATGCTGCAGAAAAAAACTGAACTCAAAAAAGAAAACCACGTCTGTCATGAATGAGAAGTAAATGACTTTTCATTTTGCTATACTAATCCAACAAAAATCAGACTTGCCCTCTTTGTGTAAATGCAGTGCACTGGTCACACAGGAATATGCAATATTAGCTGTGTAGCTAGGGTAATAGCAATTGGTGCAATTTAAACATATAAATGGAGACCAAATCCTACCTTTCATCCCAAAGGTAGTATCTTGAAAAAAGGTCATCAGATATAAGGGTTTTATAATTAAAGTGCTATCTCATCCTTAAACTATTGTATTGCTAAAGCAGCTCTGTACTGCCTTAAAGCCACATCCTGCCTGAGTCACTTGCTGACATCCCAATCCATGCATACAACATTACTTTCCTTCTGTGTTTATTAATGTTACAAATGCTGATTGTGTTATCATTGCTGGACTGAAAGTTCCGCTAACACAGCTACATAGCTCGGGGTGTGAAAAATCCACACCACTGAGTGATCTGGTTAAACCAGTGTTTCTTAAACTTTTTAAGACCAAGGAACACCAAACAATTTTTTTTATGAGGAACACCAGGGATTTTTTTTGTTGAGCCAAAAAAAAAAAAAGGTTGGCGGGAAAGTTATTGAGCAAAAATAGAGGTTTCCGGCCACTTTAAGGGCAGCCATTTTCAACTCTGTTGTTCTCCGCGGCACACCTCCAAATGCCTCACGGCACACCGTTGTGCCCTGGAACACAGTTTAAGGAACACTGGGTTAAACCAGTCTAACTCCGGTAGACAACATCTACCTTGCCTCTCAAGGAGGATTGGCTTTGCTGATGGCAGAGGATGGCATAGTGTCAATATTGAATCACTACTGGGATGCTGCTACAGTGTTGTAGATATGCTACCATAATGTTTCAAGTGTAGACTAGCCTTAAGACTGGAGGGAGGAACAAGTTAATTGCTGTGCTAGGAAGTGTGGATGTTGCCAGTAGGCAAGTCTTTGATCTATAGACAATCATAGACTAGATTAAAACAAAAGGAAAAACTATGTAGCACTTTAAAGACTAACAAGATGGTTTAATAAATGATGAGCTTTCATGGGCCAGACCCACTTCCTCAGATCATATTCTGGAAGAGAATTGGCATGACCATATATACCAAAGGAATACAATGAAAAAGGTGAGCACATTATTAAACTGACAAATCAGATTTATTACAGAAGGTGGGGTGAGGGAGAGGGAGGAAGGGAATAGCTATTTGAGTCCATGAATGGCTAATCATGGGTGATAAGTGGCAAAGCTATCTTTGTATCTTTGTTAGTCTATAAAGTGCTACCAGACCATTTGTTGTTTTTATCTTTGTAATGGTTAAGGTAATTAGCATCTTTGTTAAGGCCCATTCATAAAGTGTCAAATTTAAGCATGAAAGAAAGTTCTGAAGTTTCCCTCTGTAATCTGGTGTTAGTCTCTTTGAAGTAAGATGCATGTAGTAAGGTCATTAAGACTATACCCAGGTAGGTTGAAATGAAAAGCAACCGGTTTTTCCTTGTGAAGATGTCTGTCTGATTTGTGGGCCTTTAATTCTTTGGCGAAGTGTCTGAGAAGTCTGTCCAATATACACAGCTGATGGATACTGTTGGCACATGATGGCATAAATTATATTTCTGGATGAACAGGAATATGTGTTCTTGATCATATAACTGACATGGTTAGGTCCAGTGATGGTGTCACCAGAGTAAATATGTGGACAAAATTGGCAATGGGGTTTGTTGCAAGGGAAAGTTCCAAGGTTGGTATTAGTGTGGTATGTCCTGTGGTTGTTGGTAAGAATCTTCCTGAGGTTAGGTGGTTGTCTATAGGAGACTATAGGTCTGTCCCCCCAGAGCCTCTCAGGCTATGTCTAGACTGCAAGCCTCTTTCGAAAGAGGCTTTTTCGAAAGTATCTTTCGAAAAAGCCTCTTTCGAAAAAGAGCGTCTAGACTGCAAGCAGTACTTTTGAAAAAGCAAGCCGCTTTTTTGAAAGAAAGCAGGGAGTGAGTCTGGATGCTCTCTTTCTAAAAAGCCTAGTTGGCATTCAAGAACGCCTTTTTTCAAAAGAGCACTTTCGAAAAAAGGCGTTCTTCCTCGTGCAATGAGGTTTACCGCCGTCGAAAGAAAAGCCACGTTCTTTCGATTTAATTTCGAAAGAACATGGCTGCAGTCTAGACGCAGGTGAAGTTTTTTCGAAAAAAGGCTACTTTTTTCGAAAAAAACTCTGAGTCGGGACACAGCCTCAGAGTGTAGTATCCTGTTCCAGTATAGGTTGTAGGTTATTGATAATGCATTGGAGGACTTTAAGTTGGGGACTATAGGTGAGGACAAGTGGTGTTCTATTGTTGGTTCTCTTGGGCCTATCTTGAAGTAGATGGTTTCTGGGTATTCATCTGGCTCTTTCAATTTGTTTTTGCAAGATCAGACTAACATGACTACTTCTCTATTACTGTAGACAGGATTGAAACTGGTGAGCCTGTTAAGTGACAGACACTTCTAATTCAGGCTAAATGGAAGAAGCAATTGAGTTAGTTTGTGGTGTTTCATAGCTGAAATTATAAGTGCCACTGCACAAGGCACTAGGCTGCATGGGAAGGCCTGCATACGTACTAACTTAGCAAGAATAAAAACTCACCGAAAATACAGGCGCTCAAGTGGCAGACATGTTGAGTGGATCTAAAGGTTTCAGCTCTACTGTCGAACCATATGACTGTTGATATGCCATTTGATGTTATGGCATTTCTGTTTCATCAGTTTCCTTTTTTTAAAACATCAGAAATCGAACATGCACACCAAGCACATTTATGCTAACAGAACAGTACAAGTACAGAAGTCAAGCCCTCAAAATCAGGGAATACCAGAGTTAAGGCTGCCCGCTCGATCTTAACAATGTTCTTTGAAAACCGTTTTGTGGCCGTGACTATACACTGCACCCTATGAAATTTGCAACTTGCGATGAGTAAATGTTCACTCAGTGCTTGCCTGAGTAAGAACAGAGGGAAGCCTTTGCCCGTGGATCACACACTTGGCCACCTGGTGGGGGCACAGGCATTCCCATGGCAATAGTTTCCTCCCCTTCTCCTACGGCTATGGAGGTTGTCAGTGGGTTCAGTGGTCTGCTGTGGAGATGAAGTAAGCAGAGGAGAAGGCCAATGGTCATTATTGCCCCCATATCATGAGGAGACCTGTTCTGAATGACAATAATCCCCTCAGAAGATTTGTAGATCTGTAGAAAATGTCTCCTTTTTAATAATGTTTTCCCTTGATCCAACTGCTTAATTGGGGCTATGGTGGGTTGTTTCTGGTGGGGGGGGGGGGGGGGGGAGAAATGTTATGATACAGGTCAACGCTCTTCACTTCAGCTTCATGGCAGACCTGTCCCTCTTACCCTCTTTTCTACTGCCCTTTCTCCACCCCCACATCCCTTTTCAGTCTGTTCAGCCAATACCCTTCCTAACTAACCTCCCCTGAAGACCAAAACAAAATCATGGAGCTAGCATGGTATTTTCTATCATTCCACTATTCACTCTGATTAGTGTTATCTCTCTCCCCCCAGCTTGTGTCTGCCTTGACAGTTTAGATGGTAAAATCTTCAAGGTGGGGACCATTGGTTGAACCTCCCTTAATGGAACTCTATGGTCTGGCAACATATGTGGTCCAGTAGGACCACGGATGTTCCTGGACCACAGAGGCCAGGTATAGGGAGGTTGGGCCATGGAGGAGGAGCAGTAGGGGTGGAGGGTAGGGGGATGATGACTCAGCCAGTGCCCAGTATTATGGGGGAGGGGCAGGTGGTGCAGCAGAGAATTGTGGCCTGGC
Organism: Pelodiscus sinensis; assembly: GCF_049634645.1. Taxonomy (NCBI): domain Eukaryota; kingdom Metazoa; phylum Chordata; order Testudines; family Trionychidae; genus Pelodiscus; species Pelodiscus sinensis. The sequence goes on from NC_134712.1 coordinate 168,562,308, forward strand.
AGTGGCATCCATGGAGCTCTAGCCCCAGTGGCAGCCACAGGGCACCAGCCTGGGGAGCCATGGCCAGGAGGGCAGCAATGGGGCCGGGTTGGAGCTCTAGCTGGGAGCAGCATGCTCCATAATGAGCAGGACTTCCCCGGTCCAACAAATCCCCTCATTTGGGAATGCGGGTCCAGGGGGTGCTGGATAAGGAAGGTTCAACCTGTAGTCTGTACGCAGTGCCACACACAACAGGGCCTCATTCTGAGCTACTACTGTAACAATAACTATTCTTATTTTGGGCAGAGCATTGGCTGGAAAGGCAGGTTTGGAAATGGTGAGCAAGGGAAATGCCTCATGTTTGTTTCTAGTGCCTTCAGGGAAACCGAACTTTGGGTACACTGCTTGTAAATACACAGGGTTGCACCAAAGAATTTACAGTTGAGTAGGATCTGGTAGTGCTTGGATTCAGGGTTTTGGTTGAGACCCATTTCTAATTGTTAATGTAAGTCCTAAGTATAGAGTGAATATTGATTCTTTAAGTCAGCCTTAACAGGGGGGAGAGTTGGAAGAGGAAGTCAGAGGGTGTATCTGTGTGGAAAAATCTTACCTTTTTTTCAGCACCGATGCAGTTGCACTTCCCAGAGATCTTAGATATCACACAATCAAATAATCATGTAACCGCATGAAATCTTAGCAGTTACATGACTATTCGATAGTCCCCAGGGGCCAGCTTCCAGTGCGCTCCTGGCCCCACTCCCAAGGAGCCTCCTGCCATACCTCTCTCTCTGTATCAGAAGCAGCAGTGTGGGGTGGCAGGTGGAGCCGGTTTCAAGGGTAGCCAGTTTGAAAACCAGCTCCCCTCATAGACTAGCTGCCTGATACAAAGACAGCAGCATGGGGTGGGACCAGCCCCTGTCCACGAGAGATCCATCTCCCCATGGATAGAGGCTGGTCCGCAGCAGCAGCCCCTGTGTGTTGGGGGTCAGAGGTAGCAGCACGGGTAGGGGAGTACGTGGATACAGTGCTTAAGGGGAGCCTGCTTAAAGCCAGCTGCTCTCGGGCACCAGCTCCTGCTCCTCCTGCCTTTGCTGCCTCTGCATCAGAGGCAGGAAAGGGGAGGAAGGCGTGGAGTCCTGGCTTATCGGTTAATCGTTTACTCAACTATACACTAACATCCCTACTTCCAATGGTGTGAGCTTGAGTGAGGTGGCACAGGTATTTTTACCAAAGTCAGGAGTGCACAGGAGTTTACATTGTGAGCAGTAGCGGTGCAACTGACCTTTGCTGAAGCATCGAAATGTCTTAATAGCCCCCAGGACTGCAGTGAGCACAGTTAGCATAGGGGGATACAGCATTTCAGATCATTCCTGCTATGGCGAGGCAGAGCCTTCTGCCTGGATATGAATATAGTTGTTTTTGTAAATGTCTGTGTGACTGTCTTTCTGGAACACGGTAAGATATTCATATATGGCCAAAGACATGCCTGAGTGGCAAGTCTCAAAGAGGGACAGTAAATCTGTTCTTCAACAAGTTAACTGATTAGAAAGGTACATTTATACTCCATGTCCAAGCATTTGCAGCTAATCCAAATGATCTGAGACTATAGGAGTTAAAACAAGTGATTTGCATTTCAAAGGGCTCCGAGAATAAGTAGCCCAGCACAGACATCTCTCTCTCTGGTGTTTTTTTTTCTTTTTCCCAGAGATCAGACAGAGCAACAACTTAATCTCTTTAAGCAAGCTTTGATAGTTGTTAAGCAAAAGGCTGGCTCCTGGATGAGGTCCATAATCTATTTTGAAACCCAGCCAATACTGAAACCACAATCAGGATGCAGAAAATGAGGATGAGGTTGCCATTCATTTTAATAAACATATTAGGAACTTTTCCTTTAACATATCTTATGCTCTTTCTTGTATTAGCATAAGCAGATAAATCCAAACAGCTGAACTTTAAATGTAAACCACACCAACTGATGCTTTCCCCCATTCAGTGTCTTTAAGCGTATGACTGCAGAGAGCATTTCTTTCTATTTTTTCCTAGCCTCATTACCTAATATTTCCTTACACTGAACTGGTGTTCATAAGCCACTTTTCTGCCCACACTCCTAATCTATCTGTATCATTCAGAATATCATTTGGGTGGACTGGCAGCTCTACTTTTCATTTTGTCAGGAAAAAAAATCCCCATCTTATATGCATTCCTCTAAATCTTAATACAGGGTGAATTAAATTGGTCCTAAGGATGATCTTTGTGGTACAACACTACTTGCTTTCCCTCATTCTGCCATTTCTACCTCCATAGCAACTCACTCTCCGCTTTCCAGACACAGAAACTGCTGTGATTCGTTACCGCAGTATAGCTGTATCATGCTACCAACCCAGCACTCATAAGAGTGATTTTCATCCAGAAATCTCAAAATGCTTTACAAGGAAGACCAATATCAATACATTCTTTTTATAGATGGAGATACTGAGGTACAGTGATGGAAATGGCTTGGCTGAGGGTAGCCAGCAGCATAGTATGTTAGGAGATATGAATACAAATGTTATTATTTATTAATGTGATTCTAAAACTTTGATTTGGAAAAATGCCTTGTTGTCACATGGTCCTTTCTTTGGGAAAAGCACAATCTAGATGACGCTGAATAACAGAGGTAATCCTCCTAAGGAGCCGGCTGTTTTTCTTTGGCTGGCCAAAAGGCTGTTCCCTTCCCCCTCTGAAGAAGACATGGCCCTTTCCATTCGGATGTTAACCGTAACCGTTTTTAGAAATTCTACTTCCTACTCTGGGAGTGAAAGCCTATCTTATCAGAGCCTCCCATTGCTTCTCTTCATGGTCAGTCTAGCTCCCTGATCTGCTCTGTAATCCCTTTCTCCGGGAGCTAACCAACGATTCTACAATCTCAACCCTTCTCCTCCCCCCCCCAGGAGGTTACAAACAAACAGCTTGGATGGAGTGTCCATCCAGGAATCTAAGGGTATGTCTAGACTACATGGCTCCATCGACGGACATAGCAAATGAAGCGCCAATTTAAATAATTGCTGCTTCATTTACATGAAAATGGCCACCGCGCTGTGCCAATCAGCTGATTGTCAGCACAGCGCAGTAGTCTAGTCGGGGATCAGCAGACCCCAGCACCCTTTGTCGTCGGATCCTGATTGGCACAGTGCGGCAGCCATTTTGATGTAAATGAGGCAGCGATTATTTAAATAGTCGACGGAGCCATGTAATCTAGACACACCCTAAGACTCTGTTCATGAATCATCCTAAATTCTTTCTAGCTCTCCCCCATAACCCAAACCATCATTCTCATTTGCTTATCACTTATCCCAGTGTTTCTCAAAGCGGTTCGCAGACCAAGTCTGAGAGAGCTGCTACCAGGCTGATCCAGTTTGTTTACTTACCAGCTCCATAGCTACGGAGCCTCACGGCTCCCATTGGCTCCCGTTTGCAGCAAAGGGCAACCATGAGAAGCAGTGGCCCAGTCACACTGTTTCTCGCAGCTCCCCTTGGCTGCAAATGGTGAACTGCAAGCAATGGGAGCCGTGAGGTTCTGTGGCTGCGGAGCCGGTAAGTAAACAAACCAGAGTGGCCCAGTAGCAGCTTTCTCGGAGTGGGTCTGCAGACCACTTGGAGAAACACTGACTTATCCTATAATAATATCTCATACCAAAGAGTTTCTAATTAATATATCTCCACAACTGCAAAAAACATGGAGAAGTCACCTCTCCCTCCCCCCCCCCCCACCCCCCGCAAATCCAAGTAAGGCAGGCTGCTGAGCCCATTCCAGCTATGCTGTGCAATCCATGTAAAATTCATTGTACTCATTATTTTGAAGAAAGCCCTTGGTGGCAGAGAAGCCAGCTGCCTCCTCTCCTCTTATCAACTGCACAGCTTCCACGACTAGAACAATTTTTGCAAAAAATTAATATAAACAGATAACAGGAGTATGTAGGAACAAAATTAGAAAGGCCAGGGCACAAAATGAGATTAAACTAGCTAGAGACATAAAGGGTAACTGTGATGGGGAATCTGTCTCACACTGCCATGCAAGGGGATAATAGGGCTCTAAAGAGGCTGTGCAGGAAGAAGCCAATAGGAGAGTGACTATGAGGAGCAGCCAATTAGAGCCCAAATGGGGGGGGGGGGGGAGAGAGAGAGAGACACACACACACACACACACACACACACACACAGAGAGAGAACAGGACTAGAATCAGTTATTCCCTTGAGCTAATAGAAGGTCCACAGAAGAACAACAAAAATGATCGAAGGTCTAGAAAATATGACGTAGGAGGAAAGATTGAAAATAATTGTTTTGTTTTTTGGAGAAGACTGAGAAATAACATAAGTTTTCAAGTACATAAAAGATTGTTCAAAGGAGGTAAATTGTTCTTTTTAACCTCTGACAATAGGACAAGAAGCACTGGGCTTAAGTTGCAGCAAGTGTTGTTTAGGTCAGACATTGGGAAAAACTTTCTGTCAGGGTCTATACATAATCTTGCCATGAGTGCAGGGGCTTGGACCAGATCATTTCTTGAGGTCCCTTCTAATCCTATGATTTCAAGAATGAGTGTTACCTTTAAAAGTGGCCTGGTGGCCTAGGAGTAAAGCTTTTCGGTTTGAATCCCACCAGAAGTTTGAGTAGATGAGAAATAATTCTGGAAGATACGCCAGAGTTTAAAAAAAAAAAATCAGAAGGCTTTGGCCTGTGTTATGCACAAGGTCAGACTAATTTAGCAGAAAGTTTCCTCTTAATATGGGCAGTGGGTATCCAAGGTCACAGCAGATTAAGCCTCCCCTGACCCAAATTGTGACCCAGTGAAGTTCTACCTCAAGGCCCCACTCTTCCTCCGCCTCTACCCTTGGGGGGACTGGCACTGGCAGTGGGGTAGGTGGCTCAGGGCTCCTCTGGCCATGGGTGGTTGTTGCCTCAGGTGGAAGAGGCATGACTGGTGGACTTACTCACCACCCATTCCTTCTGACCTTATTTCAATTACAAGGTATTTATTATAGCATGGGCCTGCTGTGCACAGGATATTGGAAGCGAAAGCTTGAGGCCCACAATATACTGCAGGTACAGCACTTGCTGTGTATAGATGCAAGGTAGTCCTGCAACCAAAACAGAATGAGAAGGCACTGCATTGATTCAGTTACACACATGCAATCTCACCAGTTCCAGTTGCAGCACTTCACTTCTCTCGTTGAGTGTACCCATTAACTTTGTCTCTACATCTGTTTCCGCAAGCATCGACTATCTGTGGCAATAAGAGGTTAACTCAGCCTCAGGCAACATTTATTAATGATTTTTTTGTTTTATTAATAATCTATATTAGAAACTAAAACACTGTTTTTGCTTCAATGAGCCTACTATATTTTTCCTTATAAAGAAATCGACTAATGTGTAGGAAAGCAAATGTGATGTTTCTCTTAACAATTAGCTGGGACATTGTTAATAAAGGGATGTTTATTCTTAGATGACTTAGCCAGATGCAGCAAAGTTTAATAAAATAATAAACAGACCAACATATGGTCGCATTTTAATTGAACATATTCTTTGGTGCTATGGTACTAAGATAAAGGATTAGAAACAAATAACTACACAGATTTGGAGAGCGAAATATAGCCCCATGTTACAAGCAGTCTTTTCTATTTTGGGACATACATTTAAAAAGTTATCTATTAAAACTGACACTCTGAACTCAATCCAGATTTGTGGCCAGTGTTCCCTGTAAGCTGAGTGCTTGGGCAGCTGTCCAGGAAAGATTTAAATGCCACCCAGCTGATTGGCAGAATGCCCACAACCTCCCATAACCAGCTACATGTGTTTCTGTTGGTGGTGCATATCTCCACATGCCTTGGTGCACATAACAAAATGTATTCCACACATGGATGGAAAAATTAGAGCAGTGTTTCTTAAACTTTTTAAGACCTAAGAACACCAAACGGTAACTTTTTTTAATGTGGAACACCAAGGATTTTTTTTTTTGTTGAGCAAAACAAAGAAAAAGATTCACAGTTTAAGAAACACTGCTTTAGATCGTGTATGCAGTTAACCCTCTCCATGTAGTTGTGTGTGAATTCTGGCCCATCTCTTGATAGGTTTGTTTTGCTAACACTGTGCTTTCATGCAATCCGGTCACTGATGCAGCAGGCACAGCTAGCCAGCTCTAGAAGTGTCTTCAAGCGGAGAGAATAGTGATAGAAATGTAGCCGTATTAGTCTGGTGTAGCTGAAACAAAATACAGGACTATGTAGCACTTTAAAGACTAACGAGATGGTTTATTATTGTTAGTCTTTAAAGTGCTACATAGTCCTGTATTTTGTTTAAGTGGAGAAGCATCACATGTAATTTAACTGCTACCAGCAGCAACTTAGACGATGCTTTACATCAGGATAGGGAGCCTTTTCTTGGGTCAGTGGCGGTTAACCCACAGAGATATTAGTTGAGAGATATTTGTGGCTGTGTGAGAAAACACACACACGCACAAATTCCACAAAACACTTTGATGTGGTATGCTGTTCTTTTTTTATTTAGAATTTTAGTGTGATGGCAGAGTTTGCATTTTGCAGGGAAGGGACTGAGGGGGTGTATGATTCCTACCCACCCCCCTTCCCTCAGGTCCTGCATGCCTCCTTAACTGTTAAGGCATTGCTGGCACCGTGTGGCTGGGGCCAAACTATACAGGGAAGGAGTTCTGGGGCTTGCCTACCTGAGGGCCGCCCCTTTCTCCCTAAAGGCACCCCAAGCAGGGAAAGGTGTCTGGGGCTTACCTTCCCTCCCACTCTGGGAACAGATCCCTCCCCCCCCCTTCAGTTCCTCCTTCCCACTTCTCTGGTCCCGCACTTCTCCTTACCAGCAAAAGGAATTTTGCTGGCAGCTTCTGCAGCTGCTGGAGGCTGGGAAGCAGCTCCCGCCTCTTTCACTGCCACCTCAGGGAAACAACACAGCGTTCCAGCACATGGAGCTTCTCCCTCCCTGCAGATCTGCACAGGCCTCTCCCAGGTGCAGGAGAGGAACTGGGTGAAGTTTTTAAAGCAGCCCCTAAGGGCCAGATGAAATTGTTTGGTGGGCTGGATGCAGCCCACGGTCCGGAGGTTCCCCACCTTCACATGGTAGGCTCTCAGAGAATTTAGAAAAGACAAAAAAGCCTCCTGATCAACCGCAGCCTCGCACTGCTAGTCAGGAGCCCTTGCAAAGGGCCAGACAGTCTCTGTTCCCACTGCGGGCAGCTGCTCTCAGCTGGCTGCCACAGGGCTCTCTGCAAGCATCATCAGCGCCTGCAGCTGAGCACGTGCCTCGACGCATCAGCTCCCCCCGGACATGTCCCCCATCGTAGAAGCTTTGACGTGAGCCACAAGTTTTCCCGCCCTCTCCCCCAGCAGGGGCTGGGCTGGCATCACTCACAGCAGCCTGGGGCAGGGTTAATGACGTCACACCTCTCACTTTCCCAACCCTCCCCCAATCACAAACTTAGCCCCAGCTTTCATTTTTAAACCTGAGCGGTCCAGTGCCAAAGGACAGATCCTGCTTTTTTTTTTTTTCTCGGTCCTTTGGCCCCTCCCCTTGAACCTCTGGACTAATGCGGGCCACCTGATGCAGCAAAGTGCGTGTGCCCCGAATGACAGAAAGAGAGTCGCTGGGGGAGGGAGAGGGAGAAAGAAGGTGAGCGCACCCCCCGGGGGCAGGGCTGGGTGGATATAAGAGGAAGGGGTCTCGCATGGTTGCTGAGGGCTGCGCTGGGTGTCTCGTGCACAAATTCAGTGAGGCAGAAGAGAAGAGGAGGGATTGCCCTTTTAAGGCGGCCATTTAGAAGACTCGTCTCTGTGGTACACCTCAGACTGCCTTGTGGCACACCGGTGTGCTGCGGAATACAGTTTAAGAAACACTGAATTAGAGGGAGTAATGCTTGTGGCTTTTATAAAATGTCCTAATGTTACATGCTCTTTCCTTGGCTGTGTGTTTCACTAGCACAAGTATAAATACAATATCTCAAATTAAAAGTGCCCATGTGCAACAAAGGTTTTTTTTTTTTTTTTTTTTTTTTAAACCTGTTAAAACTGTTTCTCAACTGGATTTTTTTGTGATTTTTTTTTTTTTAACACAAAAATGTCTGAAAAGTTTGTTCATCAATTGAAGAAAAAAAAAGTGCCTGAAAACCAACATATTTTCAGGCTGAAAACCATATTTGAGTCTGAAAATGTTGCCATGGTGCTTCACTGGAGCTGATATTTGACTGCCTCATGTCCCCCTTTTCTAACAAAGGCCAAGTACCCTGCCTAGACTAAATCTCCCAGTGCATCATCCTCCTTCCCCAAGAGGAAGTGCATTACGGGAGATGTAGTCCAGTCAGGAAGCCCTGTCTCTAGAGAATGGGAGCATGAGGAACCTGAACTATGACTCCTATTAAGGCACCAGTGTGGCATGTTCAAGTCAAAATACAGTCAACTTCTGATAATCCGGCACCTTTAGGACCCGGGGGTACTGGATTATCAGATATGCCGGACTATTGGAAGGGGGAGCTGTGAGGGGTCTGGGGTGGAGTGGGGGGGATGTGCCCCTCGGTGCTGCGGGACCAACCCGGCAGCACCCCAGCTACTCTGCCCCACACTTCCCCAAGTCAGCCGCTGCTGAAACTTACCAGCGGCTGACTCGGGGAAGCCCGGGGCAGAGCTGCTCTGCCCTCGACTTCCCTGAGTCAGCCGCTGGTCAGTTTCAGCAGCAGTTGAATCGGGAAGGCCGGGGACAGAGCAGCTCCAATTGTCCAGCTGCCTGGAGCACTTCTGGGTTCCAGATGGTGCCGGACCATCAGGAGTGCCGGAGCATTGGATGTTAGACCACTGGAGTTTTACTGTATTTGGTTTTCTAATGACTGCCTAAGCATTTAAATATTTCTTACATGTTCGTCAAAAATGTCTTAATGTGTCAAAGCTTTCAATAGAACCTTCTCCCCAACTCCGTCCATTTTTTTTTTTTTTTAAAGAGCCCCTCGTGCATGCAGTTGAGTGCAGGCCTGTAGTCCAATCTTCAGGGGATAATGACTTGATCTATGCTTAAACGTTAGGTGTGCCAAGGGCCCATTTTTCACTGGCCAGCATTTGGGCTGGCAGCTTTCCCCATTTTGCCAAGGGTTGGGCTTGCATCTGGTTTCTGGGACTCCTCACCCCTGATGTGTCTAGCTCTAGAACAGCTGGTACTTAGCTCTCCTCTCTCTCCCCCACCTTCTAACTGCAGCAGAGCCAGCCCAAGGTACAGCTGACCAGGCTACTGCCTGAAGCGTCCAGACCGGGCAGGGCCACGCATGTGCCGGTGCCCCGGGGGGTGGGGGCTGTGCATGCGCCAGGCACCCGGGGGCGCTGTGCACCCAGGGCCGCACATACGCCACACTCCCGGGGGCGGCACTGTGCTCCCAGGGCCCGGGGGGCATGAATGGCTTGGGCCGGCCCTGAACTGGGGTGGCTTTTAATGACCTCCAGTAGGCCTGAAGTGGAGACAACTGGCTCCATTCTGCCTGGACCAGCTCTTGCCTGCTGTTCCTAATTTCCCTGCATCCCTTCACCCCCTAATGATCATGACTTTTAGCCTTTTGGGGCTGCCTTTTCCCCACTTTGTAGTAGCCCTGTGGCTTGACCTTGTCGCATCAGTTATATAGCTCTGCCAGTTAGGGGTCTGAAAAATCCAAATCTCTGACCAGTGTAGCTATGCCATCCTATCTCCAAATGCAGACAGAGCTAAACTGAGGAAAGAGTGCTTCTGTCAATGTAGTTACAGTTAGCTAGGGAGGAGGCATTCCTAGTCTCATGGAAATATTCCTTCTGTCAAAGTAAACTGCACTTGCAGTACAAGATTATGCCAGCAGAGCTGCGGCGATGTAGTTATGCCAGGATAGTCTCCAGTGTAGTCTATGTAAAGACCAGGGTGATAGAAAGTCTCATTCTTCTTGCCAGCTGGAAATGGGAAAATGCCTCATTGGTTAGCATTGCTGTGTAAGCCTCCAAGAGCAGTGCAGGTCTAACGAAAACCAGGGGTTATACAATGGGGTTACAAATGGTAGATGCTCCCTCATTAGTCCGCTTTTGTTGATATCACCCTCACTAGTTCATGTGTCATAAATTAAGAAAATATCTATTTTAAAGTTCACAAATTAGTTCCCTTCTTTTTTTATGTTGAAAAGCCAATATTTGAAGTGTGAGTTGCCATGGATACAATAATCTGTTTATTTAGGATGTGTCCTCATTCCCCTTGATAACAGGGTGAAATGGATAAGGTGAGACTAGGATTACATGTTCAACACTGGACTGGGTTTATAATTATTCAGTACATTGGACCACTTTGGCACTGAATGATGTCAAGAATTCTCATTGATTTAAATGGCTCGGCTCAGGCCCACTGTATTATGTTACATTATCTTTATAGCATCGATCAGCCAAATTACAGGAATCTCATTGATCGGCCTATAACCTGAGGAATAAAAATGGTGTTTGAGATTTAAACAAGACCGGAAAAAAATCTCCTTCCCTCCCTATAAACTAATGTGAGATTAGATATGGTTCTAATCTAGACACAACTACAATCTTTTTATGTCTACAACAAAGAATGCTGAAAATTTCTCTGCACTGCAGCAAGGTGTATAAGAAATCAGCTATATGAATAATGTACACTGTTTTGCTATGGTAGTTTTCCAGCAATTCACCAACAGAGACTAAATAAAATAAAGCTGACAGCAAAGCATTCAGAGTTTCTTAGATTGGTGATGGCAGCAATTACTGTGGTACAACAAAACTTGGCTGCTCTCCCTGGAGTTATCTGGAAATTAACATTTAGTACGAGGGCCTAAATTTTCAAAACCAGCCTCAGCCTCCAATAGTGTGGGTGTCATTTTTCACCACAATCACCCAAATGCATATTCAGATCATGAGTTGCAGAATACTTCCAATTGAATGTGCACACTAGCCAGTTTGAGGGCTGGCTAAAATTCAGAAGCTTTTGACACACACTGCTGTTACTAGAAAGAGGAGAGAAGGATGTAAATAAGCAGAGTACCCTCCCCTCTTCTGTCAACATTCAGCCAATGTTTGGAGTTTGCTGTTACTGTGAATTTAAATGACAAAATATAAAGCTTAGCTCAAGCGTTCTCCTGAGCTTTAAGATTTATCCATGCAAGACCTGCCCCCTCTCAGAAGTGATGGGTGGGGGCAGAGAGAAGGCATGCAGGGTCACACTTCCTCCCCCTCTCCCCATTTGCTGCTTGGCTTCTACTGAGCATGCTCAGTAATACTATTGAAGCTGACTGCCCTCACTCTCCCCCACCTCTTATCAGCAAACATGGGCCCTCTCTGATTCCCCTGCCTGCTGGGCTATCATTACCCCTCTGAACTTAATGCTAATCTCTTTCAAACCCTTGAATGGAGCTAATAGTGAGTCCTCTTCCCCTCCACTGGTCTGACTTACAGCATAAACCACCATGAATCAGCATTATATCCTAACCCCCACCCAGCCAGGTCCTGCAAGCTGACCTCTCTCAAAGGTACAGGTGGGGCATGTGCTTTCCCTTACAAGTGTGCACTACAACACTTAATTGCCTGTATTCTTCTAACCCTGCTCTCTAAGGGCCCAATCCTGAAAAGTACCGAATAACTTCTGATAACTGATTTGAAACACACTGGTCTGGGCCCTAACACATGAAAGATAAATTTGCGTAATATATAGGGAAGTCAGACTCTTGAATTTGCCAGCATTCACCTATACTTTGATACAAAGGAGATTCAAAAGTGGTATGGCCATGGTGCAGAATGCAGACCGGAACTGACAGCAGAAATAATTTCAGCAGAAGGCTTATGGAAAGTGCATTAGATTCACTCTTTTTTAGTCAGGAGCTCCAGGGGGTAGCCAAGTTAGTCTGTTACAGGAAAAAAACAACAAATGGTCTGGTAGCACCATCTACATGCTTTGTTAGTCTATAAAGTGCTACCAGACCATTTGTTGTCTTTTTAGTCAGTTGCTGAGAACAATTATTTTTGCCTTGGAAGGAAGGAGCTCTGTAAATGCCCTAACTTTCTGTGCAGCACTTTTACCCTATGGTTAAACGTTAAGCATTTCTTCAGCGATGTGACAAATAAGTCTTCTCTTATGAGGGCCACTCTTGTGCACTTGACATGGTTCAGATAAGATCAGAAATAACAATCTAACTTACCTCCCTGTGGTGAGATCGGGCAGGCAGAGAATATCATAGGTGCCAGAACAAAAAAGAAGCCTTAACCACTCTCCACAAATAAACAAAACACGCATTAGCAAGATGTTTGTGAGACCAGATCTCCTCAGATGAAAGCAGAGGACAGGTGCTCGCTGCTGAAGCAAGCAGAAAGAAAGCTTTCCAAACTGAAATTGACCATTTGCTATCAAAGTTGAATTTCATGGATTATAAAGTGAACAGGAGAACAAAATCCTCCACTTACGTCCTTATCCTTTGCAAAAGCAGCTAGGAACTGCTTTTTATTGCTTATATTGCAGTAAGATCTCAGGACTCATCGTGCGAGGCACTGTACACAAATAGAACTTGGGTCAATTTTGATGAGGCCTTATGTGTATTTAATTAATTCAACTTTGGAGTGGTATGATCCTTCCTTTAGTATCCTTTCTTGTCAGAAATAATTGCCTACAGCTTGAAAGCAAATCTGCAACACCACAAACCTCACCTAAGTGATTCTTGTTTGTCAGGCTATATCTACAATGGCACTTTTGTTGGTCAGGGGTGTGAAAAACACCCCGAATGACAAACATTCACAGGCAAAAGCACTGATGTGGACAGCACTATATCTGTGGGAGATGCTGTCCTGCCAGCATAGCTCCTGCCACTCATTGGGGCTGGTTTAATTATGCCAGGGAGAGCATGTTCTCCTACTGGCATAGAGGGCTGCAAAGAGACCTTACATGGCAGAGCTGCAGCAGTAAAGCTGTGTTGCTGTAAGGCCTGCAGTGTAGACATAGCCTAAGATAAGATGGATGATGACAAATATCAGTCATCACAATTTCTTATTTAGCCACGCTTCTTAAAAAGTGGCATCTCCATTATTATTTGAGTGCCGACGGTTTGCTTGAAACAAAAGACAGAACTATGTAGCACTCTAAAGACTAACAAGATGGTTTATTAGGTGATGAGCTTTCGTGGGCCAGACCCACTTCCTCAGATCAATATGTGGAAGAAAATTGGCACAACCGTATATACTGACGTGATACAATCAAAAAAAGTGAACACATATAAAAATGACGAATCAGGTTTAAGAACAGAGGAGGGGTTGTGCCAATTTTATATATGTATGGTTGTGCCAATTTTCTTCCACGTATTGATCTGAGGAAGTGGGTCTGGCCCATGAAAGCTCATCATCTAATAAACCATCTTGTTAGTCTTAGAGTGCTACATAGTTCTGTCTTTTGTTTCAGCTAGACCAGACTAACACAGCTGCATCTCTATGACGGTTTGCTTGTTACCCTTTGTTTGAAAAGGATACAAAGGAAGATATGGGCACTGATATGCTTCTCATTAGAGTTTTACAACATTGACCTCAATGCATTTACTCCTAGTTTATGCCAGTGTAAACAGAGGTGGAGAGTCAAGCCCACTGTTTTCCCTCTCAAGGCTAGCGGCAACATCCAGTTACGAACAGCCCTGGCTGATCAGAAGAATGGTATAGGAGCCCTGCTGGTGTCTGCTTGTTAGACAGACAGACAGACACACTCACCACAGACACTTAAAATGCAGCAGCTGTTGGAACGTGCCATAGCTCTATTGAATTCAATCTCCTTTGGATTCAGTGGAGCTCTGCAGGACCAGCTTTTAATCCCTCATCACAGGGACTTGATGAGAGCTCACAATTTATATATGATATTGAATACTAGTAAGAAATGAGGGAAATACATAAAGTGCAGGCAAAATGGTGCCACTGCCTGTCTTGGGTAATTGGGGGCAAGCTACCATAGGAATCCTAAATAAAGGGGAAATATGTACTGTATGAGAATAGCATTGATGCTGCATAGGGAAAAACATTTTATATTGGGGAAGCTACATCATTAAGCAGAGGCAAGCTGGATTCTAAAAATGATGGTAGCGTAGTCCTCTATCAAGGCATTTGGAAGGGAATTCTTCTGTCCTGGCATTCTACGAGGCCCCACAGGGCATATCACCGCAGGAGGAAGACCCTCCGCCCCCCCCCCCCCCCCACACACACAATGAGATCAGAGCACAGGGACAATCTAAAAAGAGCTGGGATTTGTATGCTGGAAATTGGAGTAGGAGAGGCTGAGAAGGTACCTGGGTGCCATTGCTGATACACGTGAGAGATACTGTAGCATGTACAGTATCGGGGGGGCATGACTAGAGGAGGCACAAGCTCTCTCTCCCTTTGCCAGCTCCTGCACCAGAGCAGGGAGGATGAGAGCGTTCTGACAAGTGAAAACTCCTCTGTTCTACTTCTGATCAGGCCCACCAATGGGAGGGTGGTGGAAAGGGGCAACTGCCCTACAGGCTAGAGATACATACTACCCTACAGTAGAAGCAATTGCTGGAGCCCCAGGCCCTTTGAATCACTCCTAAATCCTTGGGCATCACTCTTCAGGTGGCACTGAAGGGCTGGCAAGAGGAGGCTGACCCCTGCCCCAACCCTTCCACCCGAAACCCCACCCCCTCTGGGACCACAGAGCTACACTCCTCCCCTCCCTCTCCCTCCCTCCCCCTCACCTTGCCCCGGGGCCTGGCAATTCTGTCCCTTGCTTCAGATGACTGATTGTTCAATAAAATAATAATAAAAAGGACCACACTTAGAAAAGTGAAAGGGTAGCAAAACCTGTGCAGTCAAAATACAACCAACTGTTACAACAATAAAGAGGGAGCACTTCTCTGCCTCTGGTTCTTGGACTTTAAGAATACACGAGCAAAATTTTTTTTTCTACTTTCTTAAACCCAGAGCTTTTCATCATGATATGAAATCAACAGCATTTAATAGATCACAGGGAGGGAGGGAAAAATCCTGCAGCAGAAATTTCAGTCACTCGACACGCAAAATAGAATGAACTTTTCTAGACTTTGATGATCTGAAAGCAATTGAAAATATCATTAGTAATGGGCAAATATCATTCTGTGAAATCTTTTATGCAGTTTGCTTTTAATAAGGCTTCATAAACACTGGCTGACAAAGATGAGAGGATTACTCAAATGAATTATCATGAGTTATTTCAGGATCATTTACGCAGTCTAACAGTCTATATCCTGCTGTTCCACTCTTCTGTTTTATAACTAGAGACGGGTCTAGACGGTAAGGCTCACATCTGATATTTCTCAGAATTTGAAGTTTTCCTAGTAATTGAGATGAAGGCCAGCTGCAGTATTTGGATCTAGATACAAAACTGTTTTAAGCTGCAAGGGTGTTCAGCATTAGGATGTTGGGTAAGGCACATTTTTAAATGTCACAAACTGTAAACTGAAGTACGTATAGTACAACAATTATGAAGAAAAACAGGGAAATGTAGACAATTGCATCTTGATGTTAGTTTTTCTAATATTCAAGAAAAAAAATGGTGAAAGATTAAACATCAAGGCCATCTCTACTAATACGCAGTTAGCAGTGTTTTTCCAAATTAATGAGTCGCTTTCCTCCTTTTATTAAAAGTTTCTTTTCTACGCTCAGACTCTGTGCTTGTGTGTGGGAAGGAATGCCTCCCACAGGTGCCCAGGGACGGTGTATGAAAATCCCAGGTTAGAGGGTGGGGGCTCAGAGCTGTCTTACAGTATGAGGATCCAGAGCCTAGTTTCAACTCCCCCTTGAAAGATGAACAATTCTTCGTATCCAGCATCTTGGTTTGAGCCTGTGGCTTTTACAGATGAGTTTGTTTTCTAGGTAGGGCACTTTTAAATGTAAGAAATCAATCTGCCCACCAGAGAGCAGGGCTATGAAAAGAAATGAAATGGGGACATAATCCAGCGTGAGCCACACACGTTCGTTCCTTTCCCGTAACAATTTTATACTTTTTTTTTCTTTCTCTATGTATTATTGTACACATGGGTGGTGGGTGAACCTAGGGCTGGAGGAAGTGAGCCTCAGCCCCACCCCTTCTGTCTGAGGCCCTGTGGGAGCCAAGCACCCTGCACACTGTAGAGGCAGGCCACCTCTCCCCCAGCAGGTGGAGTGTGCTCCCAGCCTCCCACTTCCCCCCGCATCCTCCAGCCCGAGAGCACAGGAGAAGGGCAATGGGGGCATGACCCCAACCTTCTCTGGCCCCAGTGGGAGCATGAGAGAAAGGGAGGGCAGGCAGCCCTTGTCCCCAGCCTTCCCCGGGCTCAATGGTAGCACAAGAGGGGTGGGTGGGTGATATCCAGTTGCAGCCTTCCCCATACGATGGGGAGGGTGGGCCCCCAACCCCATGGGTGCGTGGCCTCTCCTGATTCTGTAGGGCAAGCGGCAGGCAGCCCCAGCCTCAGTGGGGCTGAAGCCCAGGCAACCCTGGGAGACTTGGGGAGGATGTGGGTGGGGCCAGTCTGTCAGTGTGGAAAGGCATTGCTTTCCCTGCCTCTTATACCTGCTGCCCATGATTATACGTGACAGAAAGAATCTAGAAGTCAGTGGGGCTATGACATTTATACCAGGTGATGAACTGGTCCCAAACCATTTTCTGTTCCGTTTACTCCATTCAAATGGCATATTACACTGGTTGTTTACAATCAGAAGCAGTTTTTGTATGGCACAGGAATTCTAATCAAGCTCATGGGTAATAGGAATTATAAAGGATGCCTGTTTTCCACAGGCTTGTCTGTCTGATTCTGATTTGGGAAAAATGAATCATGGGAGATAACCTATGAGTCAGCATATACAATCAATCAGCTGAAAGAGTCTGGAATATCTGAGAGGTTTCTATATGTAGAAACCTCGCTAAAGATGATGCTATTGAGTAGATTAACACACTATATCTATGGAAATCCTCCTCTTATAATCTTCCTCCTATTGGTTGCTGAAAAATACAATTATGTAATAGTTAATGTTAGGCTTTCATTCAAAAGATTTAAAAGCTATTCTAAGCAAAGACAAAAATGCTTTAACTGTGATTTTTATTAAATTATTTAATTTCAGTGAAGCTGTACTCTTAACAGATATGTGTCATGGTTTATTATTTTCATTTCTTCAAACCAAACCGGTCCAAATATATTGAATGATCACATTTCCAGTTAAAAAGAAAGAAAAATAAGCTAGCTTTAAAATTCTAGTTCCCGATCTTTGTCCAGGTGTTACAGCTTGTTAGGTTATTCAACCGCCCACATAAGCACAGACTGAGTTTCCATAGTATTTTGTCCTTTGTCGAAGGCTCGTGCAGTCTTTTTGGAAACCAGTATCTGCCAGCTTCTAGTGAGAATTTGCCAATTAACAACTGATGGAAATTAGAGGTCTCTCAAAGTAGAAAAGCAAAGCAGCTATGCAAGATGGCATCTTCAGTGAGTCATTTGATCCTTGCAGCATGATTTATTATTGCCATGAGACTGGATTGTTTCTGCAGCCATGCCTACACTACAATATAAGGTCAAATTTATTAAGGTTGACTTTTTAGCACCCGATTGTGTAATGTTGAAGGTGCATGTCCCCACTGTGCAAGAATTCGATGTAGTTTGAAGTAGAGCATCCCTGGTAGAATAGCTATTGTTGACTTTGACAGTGATGCATTGTGGGTAGGTACCCCACAGTACCTGCGCACCTTTGCATTCTGGGTTATGCTCCTAGTGCACACTGGGACCAAAAGTGTGTAGGGTGTGGTTCTGAGTACATGTAGTCCCATAATGCAGCTAAGTTCAACCTAAACTCCCAGTGTAGACCAGTCCTGAGCATTATTATATAGCATGTGTAATGTTTTGTTTCAAAGGATTGCTTGCTTTATTAAAAGCTACAAAGCTAGCTCTTCTCCTGCAGAGAATTGCGTCAAAGGTTTGCAAGGGCCCTGGAAACTCCATGAGGTTGATCTGGAGAAGTTTCCTGAAACTGCCCCTTTGATGGGAGGGGTCTCATAGGAGGTAAAGTGGGTTGAGTATATGGTCTCCCCACCCTATGATTCCTGGAGATGAAGAATGCCCAGATTCATGGAGGCAAGAGGCCGCCACATGTAGGAGTGGCCTCTTCCACGCTGCTGCAGTGGCTTCCTACATCACACACACAAAATGCAAAACCTGATTCACTTGAAGGGTCTTCTCCTGAATCCTCAGCAGATGGAGCCAGTGGCATAGAGGTTCCACCCAGTTTGGATCTTCTTTGTGGCTTTAAGCAACAGAGATGGCTTGGGCCCAAAAATCTTTTTTTCAAACCAAACAAGTAGAGTTGAATTTCATTCTATTCCTTGACAGCTTCTCAGATAGGCTCTAACCATTGAAAAGAGCCTATTCTATTGTTCCACTTCCAGTATTGTGTTTGTAATCAGTGTATTCAGAACATTATTTTTTAAGAAATCTAGGGCGCCTAATTTGTAAAATGTTGGAAAATATAAAGAAGGCTACCCAATAAATCTGAAATTGTTGGAACCCAATATCACTCTTTGTTTTGTCCCACAAGGGGACTTCACAGGGTAAATGTAAGCTGGTGCCTAAAGAAGAGTTAAAGGATTTGTCCCTTCATTACTAAATGCAAAAAAAGCAACAACAACAAAAATTGACACTGTTTTTTAAAAACTCAGGTAAGTGCAAGACTCAGGAAATTCAAGGTTATAGTTCCCTCAGCCACAGTACGTGTATTACAAAAAAGCATAAAAGTTAACATCATATACAGTGATAGAAAATGATAATATGCCCAGTAGGCCCAATTATGTTTTTATAGGAGCTAATTTGATGCAGTTGTTGAAGTAATCACTATACACATGCAATCAAAATACAATTTTAGATTTGAATCCCTCTGTCATTGCTTGTTTTGACCTTGTCAGACTTATAATCAGTGTTGCCAGGTAGCCAACGGCAGAGGATGTAGAGTAGGCAGGCGTTTTTATCACTGTTGGCTAAACCCTACTAAAACACTACTATGGAAGTGCATAGGTTTTAGACCAAAATTTTGAAAATTAGAGGTGAAATCGTGATCCCACTGATTTCAGTGGGATCAGTATGTTACCCTAAGATAAGCACCTAAAGCCATGTTTAAGGACCTAAATAAAGGAGGTCTGATTTTTTTTTTTTCAAAAGGTGCTAAGCACTGAAACCATTGGTAGCTGCATTTAGATGATCACCATCTTTGAAAATTAGGCCTCTTTTATTTCAGGTACCTAATTTCAGGTGGCTAAAATTTGAAAACTTTGTCATGAATTACCTGGCAAAGGTTGTACAGATGATCTGGGAGGGTACGTCTTCACTGTGGGCTAAATCGACTTAAGATACGCAACTTCAGCTACATTAATTGTGTAGTTGAAGTCAAAGTACCTTAATTTCGCTTTTGGTGCTGTCTACACTGCAGGAAGTTGAAGGAATAACAGTCTTCCTTCAACTCCCCTTACTCTTTGAGAAATTAGGGTTACCAGCATCAATAGGAGCACTCATCTCAGTTCAAATTAGCTGTTTTAATTCGAACACTGGAAGATCGACAGTGGCAACTTCAATCTTCCTCTGTGGTCTAGACATACCCCCAGAAATCTGGGACCAACAGTCAGGCTTCCTACATACCAGTCTTGTGCTCTGTGCTTTAGACTACACAGCCTTTCTGCTGTAGCAATGGACTTCCCTAAACTTATATTAAAATGTCTCAATTTTTATTGGCACAGTGTAAGAATATTATCTTTGAGGAGAGGAAAGCCTTGTGAAATCATAGTTAAAGATAATCTTTAATGACTTTATACTATTAGTGATATCAAAACCTCCATAAAGGGCACAGAACTTCCCTTTTCTTAATTATGTGTTGCCCGTTCATTTGTTAAAATGGAAATGTCTATGAGCATGTCTGTTCTGAAGAATTATTCCACTGTGAACTGAAGCATAGGGGCTGTACTGGGTGAACATTGGTTGTGTGTCCATACTGGCCATCCCTTTCAGATGAAACTCTGTCCCACCTCTGCATTCTGTACTCTAGTCAGATTCTTCAGGCACACAACCCTCTGAGTACCTATCCTTGGTACAGTTCCCTGAAGTAGTGGCTGATGGGAGATTTTGGAAAAGCCTTATGGGAGCCCAAAGGAATTGTTGGTCAGAGGAGTAAAACTGCTGACCTCCCTAGCTTGCATAGCATATGCTCAGCCTGGAGGCCAGGTTTAATGCCCAGAGTTCACTGTTTTCTCAGTGACCTTTTTCTGGGAGATCCTGAAAAATAATCAACAGACACTTTATGTGGCTAAGGAGGAATGCTGGAAGGTGATGTGGCAGGGAAAGTGGGGATCTAGAGAACAAAACCAGCTGTTTGTGGAACTTACCTTACAGCTCAGTGAGAGTCTCCATCCCATCCCATCCCATCCCATCCCATCCCACAGTCTAAATAGGATGTATTTTACCTGTGCTGCTTTGGGTCTGGACCTTGACCACACACTAGCAGGACAAGATGGTTCCTCATACCTAGGACAACAAGCCAGAAATGCACGATTTGCAAATAAAAAAGGACAACTTTCCTTACATCTGTAGGGAGCTGGCTGCACTACAGTATCTATATATGTTAATTATTGGGAAGAGAGGGCAAATAGGGTAATCTGTGCTGCTAATTCAGTTGTTTAAATGGCGTTGCCTAGAGAAGGGGGCATGCATATGTGATGGCTGACATCCAACTGACATTCTGCAGATGAAACTGGAGCCTGCCAGAGATCAGAGTATGAGCAGTTGCCGCTTAAGCGAGAGGTGGGGGTGTAACAAGCTCTCATCACTGCAGGGGAGTGCAGAGGGGGGCACATTGCACACACTGACTCCTGGGTTACACTTACACTTGCTCCATTTTATGGAAGGAGTATATCCATCAATATCATATGGATTTAGGTGAAAAAAAGTGGCATTTGGAAGGTTCAAAGCAAAGGGGATAGTTACCTGCTTGTATTGTCATTGTCATCAGCACTGTGGGTACCACAATATCTGCCTGTTATGTTCTGTGGGTTTGGGGTTTTTTTGAAAGGCATGTAACAGATGGTGGAGTTAGGAGGCCATAGGTCTTGCTGCAAACTAGCAGACAGATGAGCATGCAACCTGGCACTGTTAATGCCGCATGGACCAGGTGTTTGAATCCGATCAAACAGTTGTGCGCTCAGTTTGCTAGTGACAGGAGATGAAGAAGGGGTCTCGGGCAGGCAGAATGGAATGTTCTCCTTTGCTATTAGGTTGTTATTGCTTAAAATTGGCTTTTGTGTTGCATTTGACCTTATATAATAGCTGTGCTGCTCTGCATCATTTAATAATTTTATTTATGTGACTGTGGGTTAGGAGATCTTGAATAGCAAAGAAGTCTGAGGCTCAGCTTAGTATGGTGGAGGTTTTTCAAGGTTAATTAAATTCTAGTCAGTCAAACCGTAGCAAAGAAATAAATGCTGACAACTAAATTTAATACAGAATATGAAGCTGGCTGCTCAAAGTAGCCAATAAATGACAACAAAAGAAAACCACACATGAAACAAAACCTTTTCCAAAGGAGCTACGTATAGAGTGTCAGTAGCTTTTGTACGTTTTTTCCTGGTTATATGCAAGGATAGGATTCCATGAGACTGAATGGGAAGGGACAGGTGAGACTGGACTGTCGGGTCTCATGGAGCAAGAATGAGGAGCCACTACATTTTGGTACTTGTCTTGAGCCTTGGTCTCTTATCATGATGTACTCCATCATAGCTTCTCTATCCTCTTTCTACTTATGTGTTGTCATTACAACACATGGCTGACTTCCTCCTCCTTGATTTGTAAATGTCATTGTCTCTTTGTGCTGCTTAGCATGCAGATTGTGCAAGCATCCTGCCATATGAATTGCTCAGCCTCTCCTATCTATTTGTTTCAGATAGAATCATAGAATACTTGGACTGGAAGGGACCTCGAGAGGTCATCGAGTCTAGTTCCCTGCCCTCACAGCAGGACCAAATACTGTCTAGACCATCCCTGATAGACATTTATCTAACCTACTCTTAAATATCTCCAGAGATGGAGATTCCATAACCAGTTATCCAATGCTGTAGTATCCAAGCACTTTCCACATAAAATCAGTAGCAATAATGAAATCCCTGAGCCTGGTCATTGGCCAGGCTTTTTTTGCAATAGGTGCACAGGTCGTATCTGAAATGAGAAATCAGGAGTGGGTTGACAGCCACGTTTAATAGACTTGCTATCTTTGGCATACCAAGAAATATATTTTCAGTCATATTTTGAATTCCAAGGCCTTTAGGGATGTTAGTTGTCTCTGGGTTTGGAGACAGTAAGGGTATAAAACTCAGGTTGGGAGATGTTGCCTTTTATCAGGCTTTTATTAGCAAATGCAGATGAGCAGTCAAGGGCTTGAGGGATTTTGCAATTAAAGTTGACAGAATACTTGACAACATCCAAAAGCCAAGAGAAGAGGACCTCATTACCTATCATTTCCCAGCAAAGACAGAGAATGACTGTATTGTGCTCTGTTTAAATATGGCCTTTTCATTTAGGGTATGTCTACACATCAAAGTTAATTCAGAATAACAGCCGTTATTCTGAATTAACTTCCATAGCGTCTGTGGCGGGTTTTAAGGGTGCGAGCCCCGCACCCCCGAAATCCCGCGGGCTGAGCCAGCGGGGTGGGGTGGGGCTCCGCGTACCCACCGCCTCCCAAATGCCCAGTTGCCCTGCCCTCCGGGGTCCACGGGCAAGTCTGGCCCCGGGTGCGATCACCCCTCGCCCCTTGCGGGGTCGAGGGGGCTCAGCAGACCCGGGCCTGTGTCTTCCCGGGCGGCCCCCGACCGGGGGGGGGGCCCGACCGGAGTTCTTGTGCCGTCCCTCTCTTCTTTGCCCCCTCGCCTCGTTGCCCCTCTCTGCGGGGGAAGGGGGGGTGCTGCGTTCGACCGTCGCTGCCTTGTGGGCTTGCGCTGCGGTCGGGGTGTGGGGGAGTGGGGGACCCGGGCCCGCCCTCACCACCGGGTCCCAGCCCGAGGCCCTAAGTGAGATGGGCGCCTTAAGGTGCTCCCCTCACGGCAGGCAGGGCAACCGCCCGAAACTCGCCTGCCCACGGGCGCCAGAACGGCCCCGCCTCGGACTCCTTCCACCCCCGATGCTCCGGCCCCCTGGGCCGGTGCAGAGTCGGGTCACTTACCCCGTCGTAGCCGCCGGGTTCGTCCCAAAGCGAGCCTCCAATTGTCGGGGTCGTCTCCCCTGGTCGCCCGGAAGGCCGGGTGCTTGGGGTGCCGGGAAGCCAGGGTGGCTGCCCGCTCGCTTCCCCCTCCTTGGGCGTCCCGGTGCCCCTGTTATGGGAGCAGCCGGGTGACGTCGGGGGCGTCAGCCCCGCCCCCTCCAGCGAAGCCCCGCGCGGCTCCGGCCGGAGCGTGCCCGCGGCTTCCGCCCGGGGCGTGAACCGGGGCGCCCGCGCCGGACGCTTCCCGGGCCCCCGGTGTTTCCCCCGTCCCCTCTGGCGCGCGCCTGCCCCCGCCTTTAGCCGCTGCGGGGCCGGCGGCGCCGCGCCGAGCGGCTTCTGGCCGTCCCTGGCCGCCGCTTTCTGCCGGAGCGGGGGGGCCTCCCCCGCCCCTAGTGCGGGCCCTGCCGGGCCCGTCACACACCTCCCCCCTTTGGAAAGGTCGCCGTCCGGGGGGGGTCCTCCTATCCGGGAAAAGAAGTCTGCGTTAAGGTGGGTGGCCCCGGGTCGGTGCACTATTTCAAAGCAATAGGGCTGTAGGGCCAGGTACCACCGCATAATACGCGCATTGGTCTCTTTCATTGAGTTAAGCCAGACCAGTGGAGCGTGGTCCGTCACCAATTTGAATTTATTCCCCCACAAATAGTATCGCAGGGAGTCCACCGCCCATTTTACCGCCAATGCCTCCTTCTCAATAGTTGCGTAGGCTTGCTCCCGGGGCAGCAACTTGCGGCTAAGGTATAAGATGGGGTGGTCCCCATCTGGTCCCTCCTGCGTCAATACGGCGCCAAGTCCCACCTCGGAGGCATCTGTATAAAGAATGAAGGGTTCATCAAAGTTTGGCTGCCTTAATACGGGGGCGGCGGCTAGTTTTTCTTTTAGCGTATAAAAAGCCCGCTCGGCCTGCGGGTTCCAACGTACTTTGGTGGGCTCTGAATTTCGTATCAGTTCGGTTAGGGGGGTCGCCACCGACGCGAACTGAGGTACGAACTTTCTGTAATACCCCGCGAGTCCCAAGAACTGGCGGACCTGTTTCTTGGTCGCCGGGATGGGGTACTCCCTCAGTGCCTGCACTTTGCTGAAAATAGGTTTTAGCCTCCCCCTCCCCACCGTGTACCCCAGGTAAGAAACCTCATGCTGCGCGAAGCGGCATTTTTTTGGGTTGGCAGTGAGGCCGGCCTTCTGTAAGGCTGATAATACCGTTCGTAAATGTCCCAGGTGCTCTCCCCATGTCCGGCTATAAATGACGATATCGTCGATGTAGGCGGCGGTGAACTCGGCGTAGGGGGCCAACACCCGGTCCATCACTCTTTGGAAGGTCGCCGCTGCCCCGTGGAGTCCGAACGGCATCGTCCGGAACTGGAACAAGCCGAACGGAGTCGAAAAGGCGGTCTTCTCTTGGGCCTGGGGGTCTAACTGAATTTGCCAATACCCCTTAGACAAGTCCAATGTCGATATGTAGACCGCTTGTCCCAGCCGTTCTAACAGCTCGTCCACCCTCGGCATGGGGTAAGCGTCGAACCGGGATATAGCGTTGACCTTCCGGAAGTCTATGCAGAAGCGTGTGGAGCCGTCCGCCTTGGGGACGAGTACGATGGGACTGCGCCACTCGCTCACCGATTCCTCTATAACCCCCCATTGCCGCATTAACTGAATTTCCCGCTTCACGGTGTCCCACGCTTTTCGGGGGAGGGGGCGCAGAGGTTCCCGCACGGTTCGGCCTACCTCTGTGACGATCTGATGGACCCCCATCGTGGTTCGGCCCGGGCGCGACGTGAGTGTCTCCTGGTACTGGTAGAGGAGGCTCCGCAGTTGCCCCTGCTGGGCAGGAGTCAGTTCGGGGTTCAGGCTAGCCTCTACGGGCCCTGTCTCGGTTCCTCCCCATGGTCCTAGGTCCTCTTCCTCGGACGGGGGTGCGATCAGCAGGGTGTCCCGGGGTACCCATTTCTTCAATAGATTAACGTGAAAGAGTTGGGTCCCCTGGCGCCGGCCCGACAGTCTGATCTCGTAATCGACCTCCCCCACTTTCTTGATAACCTCAAAGGGGCCTTGCCATTGCGCCAGGAGCTTCGACTCTTTTGTGGGTAAGAGTAGCATAACCCGGTCACCCGGTTGGAACTCCCGACGTCGCGCGTTAGCGTCGTAGTACCTGGCTTGGCGAAGTTGGGCGTCTTCCAGGTTCCGTCGGGCGTACTCCCCCAGCCGGCTCAGCTTCTCCCGGAGCTGCGTAATGTACTGCACTGTCCCTCGTCCGGTAGAAGCCTGGTTCTCCCATCCTTCTTTCAGGAGGTCCAGAATCCCACGGCACCGGCGGCCGTACAGCAGCTCAAAGGGGGAGAAACCCGTGGAGGCTTGCGGGACCTCTCGCACTGCAAACATCAGGCTAGGTAACATCAAATCCCACCCCCGGGGGTCCTCCAGCACGAATCGGCGCAGCATTTCCTTGAGCGTTTTGTTGAACCGCTCAACTAATCCATCGGTTTGGGGGTGGTAGACTGAGGTCCGCAGCCGCTGGATTTTTAACATCTTGCACAACTCTTTAATGACCCGGGAGGTTACATTCGGGCCCTGGTCCGTAAGGATGGCCTGGGGTAGCCCTACCCTAGAGAAGATCCGGAGCAGTTCCCGCGCTAACGTCGGGGCTTTTGTGTTCCTTAACGGGATCGCCTCGGGGTACCGGGTGGCATAATCGACAACTACCATAATGTAACGGTGCCCCCGCCCCGAGGGTTCCAGTGGCCCTACCAGGTCCATGGCGATCCGTTCAAATGGCACCGCCACTATTGGCATGGGACAAGGGGGGCTTTTGGTACTCTGGCTGGCGCCGTCCTCTGGCATTCCGGGCAGGAGTCACAAAAGTCTCGCACGGCCCTGAAAACGCCGGGCCAGAAAAACCGCTGCAGGACCCGGTCTAAGGTTTTCTCCCGGCCGAGATGCCCTGCCCAGGGGACGGCGTGCCCCAGCTCCAGGACTTCCCGACGGAAGCGGGTGGGGACCACGAGTTGTTTCCGTACCCCCCCTGCTGCCTCCCTCGTGACCCTGTATAGGCGGTCGCCCCATACCTGGAACTGTGGTCCCTGCGGTGCCCTCTCTTCGCCCTGCCTTTGCTCGTCAGGGGTGCCCGCTTGGTCCCAGGCATGTTGGAGGGTGGGGTCCATCCGTTGCTCGGTCAGGAAGTCCGGCGCTGTCTCGAGCTCCAGGCAGATCGCCCTCTCCTTCTCGGCTGCTGCCGGCGTCGAGTTGCCGGCCGCCCCCCCTCGACCTCCTTCCTCTGCCGGAGGATCCTGTCCTTTTAGGAACAGCTCGAACCCGGGCCAGTCACGGCCGATGAGGACGGGGTACGGCAGGGTTTTGGCCTTCCCTATTGGCCAAACCCGGTCTTGTCCCCCTCCGGTCAGGCGGAGTTGGACCGTGGGGTATGCCTTCACGTCCCCGTGGACGCACCTCATCCACACGGGCTCGCCTTCTGGGTGCCCAGGTGGGACGAGGTCGGCCCTCACGAGGGTAACGGAGGAGCCCGAATCCACCAATGCCTGAACGGGGCGGCCCTCGAGCCATACTCGATGGACCAAGGGACCCCCTCCGGTCCCCCCGTCCTCCCGGGGCTCGGTTGCCGCCCCCTGGCTTAGGGTGCAGTCCATTAGGGGACATTCCCGCTTAAAATGCCCCTCCTGCCCGCACTGGAAGCAGGGCCCTCTTCCTCCTTGACGGGCCTCCCGTGGCCCCCCTTCGGGTCGTCGCTCCGCGTCTGTTCTCTCGGGCGGGGGCCGGGGCCAGACCGGGGCCAACCGGGGGGGGGGTATCGCGTCCCCTGCGCCCCCCTGATGAGGGTTCTCCCCCTGGGGGCTTCCCCTGGGGCCGGGACCCCCCTACCTTCGGGGCGGGCGGGGTGGCCCGTCCGGCGCCGCCCTCTTCCCTCTCCGCGAGGAGATGGGCTTCCATCAGCGTGACGGCCTCATTGAGCGTTGCGGGCTGGTTCCGGCGGACCCACCTTTGCCCGTCCCTCGGTAAGATGTGGATGAACTGCTCCATCACCACCATTTCTGAGACCCGGCTGCCCGTCTTGTGCTCGGGTTCTAGCCACCGGTTGGCCCATTCTTTTAGTCGCTGGGCTACCGCCCGAGGCCGGTCGCCACCTCGAAACACCTCCTGCCGAAACTTCTGCCTGCAAGTCTCGGGGGAGTGCCCCACCTGATCTAGAATCGCCTCGCGGACCTTCGGGTAATTCAGGGCGTCCGCTACGGCCAGGCTGCGGTAGGCGAGTTGGGCGGGCCCGCTTAAGTAGGGGGCCAGCAAGGTCGCCCATTGGTCCGGCGGCCACCGGGCAGCCGTCGCCACCCTTTCAAAAGTCGTTAAAAATGCTTCTGGGTCGTCCTGAGGTCCCAACTTCGTCAGGCGCAGGGGTAAGTTGGGTCCTTCGCCCGATGTCCCCGGTGCTCCAACCGGGGTTCCCCATCGCCTCTCCACTGTCTGCCGCCACCGCTCCTGTTGGGCTGCTAATTCTTGGATCAGCAGCCTCTGATGTTCCTGGAACTGCGTGGTCAGCTGTTGGACTAGTTGGGCCTGTTGTTCTTGCTGGGCCTGGCATTGCTGCTGCTGGTTCTCGCTGAACCATTCAAGGAACGGTCGGGGCTCCATCCGGTCGCCCGTTCCTTCTTCTCCCCACGCGGGCTCTGTCGGCCGGTTGGCCTGTTCACGTTCGTCTATGGGGAGGGAACTACCTCGGTGCCCATGTTCTCCACCAGTGTGGCGGGTTTTAAGGGTGCGAGCCCCGCACCCCCGAAATCCCGCGGGCTGAGCCAGTGGGGTGGGGTGGGGCTCCGCGTACCCACCGCCTCCCAAATGCCCAGTTGCCCTGCCCTCCGGGGTCCACGGGCAAGTCTGGCCCCGGGTGCGATCACCCCTCGCCCCTTGCGGGGTCGAGGGGGCTCAGCAGACCCGGGCCTGTGTCTTCCCGGGCGGCCCCCGACCGGGGGGGAGGCCCGACCGGAGTTCTTGTGCCGTCCCTCTCTTCTTTGCCCCCTCGCCTCGTTGCCCCTCTCTGCGGGGGAAGGGGGGGTGCTGCGTTCGACCGTCGCTGCCTTGTGGGCTTGCGCTGCGGTCGGGGTGTGGGGGAGTGGGGGACCCGGGCCCGCCCTCACCACCGGGTCCCAGCCCGAGGCCCTAAGTGAGATGGGCGCCTTAAGGTGCTCCCCTCACGGCAGGCGGGGCAACCGCCCGAAACTCGCCTGCCCACGGGCGCCAGAACGGCCCCGCCTCGGACTCCTTCCACCCCCGATGCTCCGGCCCCCTGGGCCGGTGCAGAGTCGGGTCACTTACCCCGTCGTAGCCGCCGGGTTCGTCCCAAAGCGAGCCTCCAATTGTCGGGGTCGTCTCCCCTGGTCGCCCGGAAGGCCGGGTGCTTGGGGTGCCGGGAAGCCAGGGTGGCTGCCCGCTCGCTTCCCCCTCCTTGGGCGTCCCGGTGCCCCTGTTATGGGAGCAGCCGGGTGACGTCGGGGGCGTCAGCCCCGCCCCCTCCAGCGAAGCCCCGCGCGGCTCCGGCCGGAGCGTGCCCGCGGCTTCCGCCCGGGGCGTGAACCGGGGCGCCCGCGCCGGACGCTTCCCGGGCCCCCGGTGTTTCCCCCGTCCCCTCTGGCGCGCGCCTGCCCCCGCCTTTAGCCGCTGCGGGGCCGGCGGCGCCGCGCCGAGCGGCTTCTGGCCGTCCCTGGCCGCCGCTTTCTGCCGGAGCGGGGGGGCCTCCCCCGCCCCTAGTGCGGGCCCTGCCGGGCCCGTCACAGCGTCTACACAAGCAAACTATTTCGAATTAAATTTGAAATAGCGGGGCATTTAATTCGAGTTTGATAAACCTCATTCTACGAGGAGTAATGCCAAACTTGAATTAGTTGATTCAGAATAAGTGCTGTGTAGACGCTTAGTCCGAATTAGCTGGCCTCCAGCCTTCCCAGTTTCCCCTGGTGGCCACTCTGGGACAAATCAGGAAAACTCTTCTCCCTCCCCCGAACGCCAGAGCCCTTAAAGGGGCAGACTCTGGCCACAGTGCCTGGGCCAGCTCCAAGCCTGCTGGCCCAGAGCCAGCAGTCACTGTCCCGACCCAGTGGCCCCAAAACATGAGCCAGCAAGCCACTGGCAGCCAGCCCTCCACTGCGCCCCAGGAGCAGTCTGCCAGCTCCCAGGAGCTTGCCAGGGCCTGAAGAAGGTGGGCGCCTTTCTGGTCCAAGGTGGAAATCAGGGTGGACCATACTCATGTTTGGAGGGATGCCCCCAACGTCCATGATCTCTGCACTAGACAGAGGAATGCAGCCGTCTATGGCAGGAAAGCTGCCAACTTAGCCACCAAAGGCCACAAGCAGGTTTGCATAAAATCAAGTTGGTCCGGCAAGACACCCAACCCTGAGCTTTTCCTCCCGCTTCCTCCCCTTGCCTCCCCCTTCCAGCTCCCTCCTCCCAGGTTTCCCCCTCCCCTCTCCCACTCTCATTCCCACCCCAGTTTCAGTAAATAAAGAGTTTGTTTTTGGCAATACATGTGTTTTTATTTTACATCAGGAAGGGGGGTTAGGGAGGGGTAAGTGGAAGGAGGGAGGAATGAGGCACAAGCCCCCTGTGGGGCACAGTAGGAAGGCTCTTAGTGCTCCTCAGGGTAGAAGCTCTCCTGCAGGGCCTCCTGGATACTGACAGCCCCCCGATGGACCTCCGGGACGGCAGTCTGAAGGAAGTGCAGCCAGGCTCACAGCAACACATCCACGAGAAGCACCAGAGTGCCCTGGGCAGCTCTGGCTCCATGCTGCAGAGTGCTGTGGTGTCCCGAGTGAGGGCAACCAGAGCACGCAGAGACACAAATGCTTTGCTGTCCATCATCGAGGCAAGCAAGCAGGGACACCTGAGAACTGGCTGCCCGGGGGAGGCGGTGTCCCTTTAAGCACAGGTGTCAGATTGCCTCAGGCAGCAGCCACACAGAGACACTCCTGATCTGATGCCCTGCTTGACCTGGTTCCGGCTGGCCTTAAATCCAATTCTGTGTCCAGTCAGTGTGGATGCAGTATTTCTAATTAGCAAAATGCTAATTCGAACTGCATTTTGTGTGTACACACGTTAATTCAAATTAACTTAATTCGAATTAACTATTTCAAATTAAGATAACTCGAATTAACGCTGTAGTGTAGTCATACCCTTTCAGAAAATTCCTTTCCCTGGGCTTAACTATAAATAAAAAAGACCATGAATGGCTTGCTAACTACAAAAGCAGCTTCTGCTCTCTTGGAATTCACACCTCCAGATCAGCTGCCAGAAGTGGGCCTCATCCTCCTTGATTGGATCCACCTGGTCATCTCCAGCCTGATCCTGGCCTGTAAATTTCCACTACATGCATCTGACGAAGTGGGTCTTTGCCCACGAAAGCTTATGCTCCTACACTTCAGTTAGTCTATAAGGTGCCACAGGACTCCTCGTCGCTTTATTAGGATTTCAGTAGTGCTTGCTGTCCATCTATGATTATTACAGTGTGTTTTGCACTGAACCCATGAATTCTGTGGTCCTATCCAACAACAGCTAATGTATAATTTTGGTAGTGCTAGTGCATATAACTACATCTTTATTACTTTATTTCAAAAAAATATTTATTGTGTAACAACAGTACAAAAAATAATGTGCAATTAAAAAGCAATTCAATGCGAACACAAATCAATCAACAAAACAGAGCATAGAAATTAGAATACTAGAAAATAGTCCAGTCCATTTCAGTCAGTTCCTGCCAGACATACATTTGTGTTTATGAAGCTATGGTTTTCCTTTCTGTCCCCTGGCATGGAATCGTAGGGATAGGAATGTAGCCCCTAATCCAGTGTGAAATGTTAGGGGCTGTAGGGAGCTGCTGAAATGGGAATTTCCTATGGATTGAAAAGGACAATGAGCATGTGGTTGTTGGACTTTGTAGTTAACAAGATTCTATAGCATTTGTGTTTGCTGCTCGAGAAGCACCATCATGCCCTGGTGCATCTCTCTCTCTCTCTCTCTCTCTCTCTCTCTCCTTGTCCTGCTGGGACTCCTGGGCCTTTCGGCTATCTGCTCTTTCCTTCTCCGGGCTGTCTGTGGTAGCCACACTCTGGGTACGTCTACACTACATGCCTCTGTCGGCAGAGGCATGTAGATTAGACAGATCAGCAAAGGTAAATGAAGCCGCGATTTAAATGATCACGGCTTCATTTACATTTACATGGCTGCCGTGCTGAGCCGACAAACAGCTGATCAGCTGTTTGTCGGCTCGCCGCTAGTCTGGACATTCCCCCTGTCGACATCAAAGCCCTTTGTCGGCAGCCCCGTTATTCCTCGTGGGATGAGGTTTACCGGGGCTGCCGACAAAGGGCTTTGATGTCGACAGGGGGAATGTCCAGACTAGCGGCGAGCCGACAAACAGCCGATCAGCTGTTTGTCGGCTCAGCGCGGCAGCCATGTAAATGTAAATGAAGCCGTGATCATTTAAATCGCTGCTTCATTTGCCTTTGCTGATCTGTCTAATCTACATGCCTCTGCCGACAGAGGCATGTAGTCTAGACACAGCCTCTAGGTCCTCTATTTGAAGTCTGATGCAACATTGACTTCCAGGATCTCACTGAGCATTCTCTCCCTGGTCCACTTCTTTCTCCTCCTCCTCCTTCTCAGGTGTTCTGTGGGTGTGGCAGGGGCACCCTTCAAGGTAGCAGTTCCAGCTAAGACAGACCAAGTATCATTGTACTTACAGTCACAATGGAAAGTGAAAGGTAAGTTTCAGCACGCCCTTCTCTTATTCCTATACATTTTAAATCAGATGTGCTCATTGACACGTCAGTGCTTCTGTGGTGAGTATGGGCTGGTGGAGGCGGTGAGTATGGGCTGGTGGAGGATGGAACTGTTCAGTTACTGAAAACTATTTCCACAGGCACAAGTATAAGTGACTGGCACTGAATACCGGCACTAGCTTCCATAGTGGTGTTGGTTTTGGCAGGAATCTCACTCCTAAGGGTCACAAAAGCACAGAAACACAGCTGCTTCTGGCATCCCAAAGCCCCCTGGGCCTCTGTGCTTCTGTATAGGACTATGCAATGAAATAGTGCCACTGAAGTCATTGGGAAGTGATATGGGAAAGCATCCTTACGTGGAAGAAAAAATTAGGCAATAGACCCCAGAAACCTTTGGGAGATGATCACAGAGCACCACCATGAAAGTTTCATAGAGATCACTCGGAAGGATATAAGGGACATCTCTATGTACATAAACAAATTGCTCCATGTGCCTTCCCTCCCACTCTCCACTAACCCTATAGAGGAATGATAAACAGATAAATCTGTTTGTTGCATCTCTATTGTTTCTTATGTGAGTAAAATAGTGAAAAGCAGATACCTGTGTCCTGCTAACTTGGGGTTGGCCTGGGTGTCGTCTTCATATTTAAACTTTTCCAGGAAGAATGAATCCACACGCTCATCCATGCTCAGCTGGCTAGATGTGGCCAAATCTTGAAAACATCCTGATTCACAGCATAGCTGGAGCCTTTCTCTCCCCCACCACCTCCCATGCACATTGTGTGTGCCTTCTGCTTTGCAGTTCACAATAGGGATCTCTTGTCTTGAGATCCACTGGTGTATCCATGGTGATCGGCAAGGTGCTGCTGGGATCTTCACCAGGCATGGCATGCAGTTGTAAAAGCAGCAGGGCTACAGCTCTGCATCAGATCGATTGCAGGCCTCTTGATATGGCTGCAGCAGCTCCTTCACTTTCACTCAGCACTGTGTCTGATCCCTATCGTACCCCTTCTCCTGCATCCTGTAGGCAAACTTTGCCTAGATACCCATGTTTCTATGGCTAAGCCATATCTATGCTTACACTGCCTCTCCTCCAAACAGGCTCGGATGATCGTATACCAAGCAGGAACATGCTAGCATAGGTGGTTGGATCATTGTGCACAATAAGAGAGGTGGGCTCACCAAGTTGGGTAATCAGGAAAAGTCATTTAAAAAATAGACAGCTGTACTAAAGAGGATGCTGCCTTTGGTCTCCATGACCCTGAGTAGTGGAGTTCCCAGCAGTGACCACAGCAGTCACTGTCAGGTACTGTGGGACAGCCATCGGAGGACTTTTAGGACATGTCTACACTAGGAAATTATTTCAAAATAATAACTCCCCAAATAACTATTTTGAAATAAAATGAATAGTCCTGCAACGTCTTAGAGACTAGCAAAAAATGTAGACAGTATCATGAGCTTTCGTGGGCACAACCCGCTTCTTCAGATAAAGCTCATGATACCATCTACATTTTTATGTCAGTCACTAAGGTGGTGCAGGGCTATTTGTTGTTTTTTAAATTTTTTCTATTATAGACTAACATGGCTACCCCCTGAAAGATTTTGAAATAGCACGTGCACAATACAGGGAAGTCTCAAAATTTATCTGAGGCAGGCTCCTTTAATGTGGACATGCTACCTTGACTTAGAGCCCCAGGAAGCACTGGGGAGTAATTACTTTTACTCCGGGGAACAGTTACTTTGAATAGCAGCAGTGGAGCATCCACACTAATACTATTTCTAAATAATAATTTCAAAATAAGCATTATTCGTCATGGAAAGCAGGAGTTATTTCAAAATAACCAACCCTTTATTTAGAAATAGCAGGCTTGGTAGTGTGGCTACTCTGCTTGGGTATGTCTACACTACCCTCCTAGTTCGAACTAGGAGGGTAATGTAGGCATACCGCACTTGCAAATGAAGCCCGGGATTTGAATTTCCCAGGCTTCATTTGCAAGTGCGGTATGCCTACATTACCCCGCTAGTTCGAACTAGCGGGGTAGTGTAGACATACCCCTTGTTATTTCAAAATAAGGGGGGTTATTTTGAAATAACTCCATAGACTAGACCAGGGCTGAGGGTTGACATAAGTCATGCTGTCTCTAACCTGCACTCTAACCACAGTATATCGGCCCTGACTCATCACAGTTGCAGGAGGTGGTGTTGCTGCATTCTGTAATGGGAGAACATACTTCAACAGGAGACCTATTTGAGCGTAGACGCATACACAAATAAGTCGACCCAAAGTGACTTACATTGACCTAACTTTCTAGTATTGGCCAGGCTTCACTTATACAAGTATATATCAACTGAATTAATTGGAGTTAATCCCGATTTATACCAATGTAAAGCCTGGTCTGCCTATAAATCTTAGATTGACCCCACTAGGTTGTTCAGGTCTGTGAAAAACACTCCCGCCGAGAGCTGATCCAAGCCCCTGCATAGCATAGCTAGGTCAATGGAAGAATCCTGCTGTCAACCTACCTCCTGCCCCAGGAGGTGGTGGATTTACTACAGCAATGGAAAAACCCCTTCCGTTGCCGTAGCAAATGTCTATACTACGGTACTACAGCTGTGCTGCTGTAGCGCTTATAATGTAGACATGCCCTACATGAGAGAGAGAACGAGGCCCAAAATAACCTCTAAGAAGCAATGAGCATTTCAGCCATTCATTTTAATTAGTCATTCAGCTGACACCCTGAGCATCACTTTGAAAATGCAGAGTGGTCTCATGCTTTCATCGCCAGTGACACCATTTATGCACAGAGTGTGACATGTATCCAGTCAAGCAAAAGTGGGACGGAGTGAAAATGAGAAATTAATGTGTCAGTTCTGGCTTTGTTTTCCCTCCGAATCATGTTCAATTTAAGCCATAATGACTTTTTCTAAAAGCCCATTTAACTCCAATTTGGTTCTATATAGCAGAACAGATGGGCAGAGATCCATAAAGATACACTTATCTGCATAAATAATACAGCCAAGTGTATTTGTAGATTGATTGACTGATTCCTCCCCCAACCCTTCCGGAATTTTATTGAGGCAATTTGAAAATAATAACAAATAGACTGACAAGACAGTAGCATCCAAAAATCAACAATTTTCAGTTCACCGCATATTCATTGCTATGTTATGCAACAAACAATTCTCTTCCCTGCTCTATCCCTCCCCTGCCCCCACGTACACAGGGGCATTGTTAATATAGGGTCGGTCTGCACTGTTTTGTGTTCTGCTTCTGGGGAGTGAGCCACTCAGCAAAGAGAGAGAGATTATGTGCATTCCCACAGCTGTGCTGGCACTGGTGCCCTAGCTGGTGCATCAACAAGGAAGTTTAGCAAAACAAAGGCAGAAAGGGCAGCATTGTTCCAGTTTCACAATGGAAAATGGGAGGCAGCATTTGAAGAAGTGTCAAATAGAATTACCAGCCATGTGTGCATTTCAGTGTGCGACACAGACGTCTCTTTAGGGATTTGCTGGAACAGGAAAATCATACCTTAATAAGCTCAGGAAAACAGCATAGTTCACCTACTCTGAGCTCACCCATCCTCTTTTCTTTCCATTTGCCAGTTGTCTCCACACTGTGTGAGGGCTATGGGGGGACTGGCAGTCATTTCCTTTGACAACCAATCACTGCTGCTACTTAATCAATGGTGAGCAGAATCTTGACCGTCCAACCCTGTGTGGGGTAAGTTCAGTCTTACTAGCTCAGTACTCCATTCTTTGGGAAGAATTTTATTGCCCTGCAAATGAGTCTGGGCTGGCAAAAATAACATTGGTTTATGGGCATTACCACATTATATTGCCATGTCGTGTCCATTCCAATGTAGTCTGTCCTCTTAGCTTAGACCTGTTATCTGAGCCTCTTACAACCTCCCCCCAGCTTTTTTGGGGTGTTTTGTTTTCTTTTTCTTTTTCACAAAAAACGACATGACAAAATAGGTGGTGGGATCCCTAAGTAAAGATCATCAGTGATAAATTAGCCACAACTTCATTCATCCCATAGTTCAAAAGGACTCTTTGCTTCAAGATTAGCCTATTCCCTCCCTTCCACTGTGCTGCAAAAGGGGCTTGTAAGAGAAATGGATAGAGCACTCACTAGAAAGAGGGTAGATCCCTCTTCAAAATTACTTCCCCCCCTCCCCCGCAAGTGGAGGGGGACTTGAAGTAGGCAGGTGAGTAATCTAGCCACTGGGCTAAAAGCTATTAGAGTGCTGCTTCTCCTCTTCTTTGTGCAAGCTTATATATGGGGGGAGAGCTGTCTCTCTTGCCTACAAAATTAGGCCCCTAGTTGAGTTAGGGGAGAGACTCCCATCTTCTTCCGATAGTGCATCGCTCTGGGGCTTAGGTGTCTGGATGCCTGGCATGGGACTGCAGTGCACATGTTCAGAGTCAGAAACAGAGATGCCTAAGGGACTTTTACTACAAAAATGTAGTTCCAAAGCACGTTCAGGTGCATGCAGTGTTCAGTGGCAGCTGAGTGAGGTTTCTGTGAATCCCAGTGGGGCCTAATTCTGGTAGATAGATACCTAGAGTGGCAGTTAGGCTACAGGGTCTGAGTCCTTTTATGAATCTAACCCTAAGTGTATAATAACTATTTCTTGAAATATTTATGATGAATTCAAACTGGCCTATTCAAAGGGGTCTAAGTCAATGAGGTTTGTGTATCCAATGCCTTTAAACACCTTTAGACATCCACTCGAAACATCTGTTTTCTACTGGGGGAAGAGTTCGCCCCTTTGGGAGAGGCATGCCATCCCTTTAGAACAGGGCTACTCAACAGGCAGCCCATCGGCCACATGCGGCCCACAGCCCGTTTGTTTGTGGCCCGTGGTGCAGTTTGGGTTTACACAGAGCTCAGTACATGGCCTACAGGTGGGATCCTTTGAACATGGGCTCCACTGGCAACACGCTCCACGACAGTGAGGCATCTCCCAGGTGGGGTGAGCATTGAAAGATGCAAGAAGATGGGCTGGCTGGAACAGATGGGTACAGGGTGTCAGTGTTTCTAGCCCCCAGGAAGGAGGTGCCAGGAGTGCTTGGACATTGTGTGAAAGAAGATATTTGCATATATTTGCATATATATTTGCATGTACATGAAACCACACTTAAGTTGCGGCTCTCGGTATGTACTGTATCATTGTGGCCCCTGGGGCTTCCAAAGTTGAGTAACCCTGCTTCCAAAGTATGGCTATTAGAAATGCTTGGCTGCTTTGTGAAGTTCTCCTGCACTGTAAGAACTATACTTTCACTCATTGATAAGATGTATGCTGGAGATCCTTCCAGGCACTAATTATGCATAACTACCAATACCAGTAGAGATGCTTTTGCAAACTGTAAATGAATTAGGAGCCAAAACCCACTAAAAGTCTGCTAGCTTGTTGCTTCTTAATTTCAGTGGAAAACGTTTTCATAAGTTCCTTGTGACAAAGTGAAAGTGGGATTTAGGCACTTTTGAAAATTTTATACACTGAAATTGTGGTTGGAAACGAATATGCATTAGTGAATTTAACAACCTTTGGAACAATTAAACTACAATTAAGTTTATTTCACATTAAATAATTAACACAACAGTAGATAAGAAAAAAATAAAAAATTGCATTGGACAAATGACAACAGCTTACAAATACTAAAAGTGACAGATATATAAATATTACAGGCAATTACTTGTGTTCTCAGTCACTAAACGGAATTTTTGCAAGCATACTTGGTAATTGTATGAATGAAATATGATTGAGATCCTCAGCATATGCTCTTTCTTACTGGTAGTGGAAGATCTCAGGGCAAAATCTCTGTCCTAAACATGAACCCTGAGTTAAAAGGACTTGGCTCAGAAAACAGTCCACATAGGCAAGGATATGATGTTCGTTCCTCCATGGGAAACGTCCTTTAGAAATTCATAGATATTAAGCCAACAGAGATATTTATAACATGTAATTGCATTCTCTCCATAGATATTACTTTAAAATTGATAGAACTGAATCAAGAGTGGGATCCTTTCATACACTGAACAATCAATAAACAGTTTATCACTTTCTATTGAATCCCCTACATGGTTTCCATTCGGGTTCCTAGGCAATACTGTAGAGTGTAACTGGAAAAATCTGTGTCAATTGCCCCTGACCAGCCCTATGCCTATCCAGTAGCACCCTCCCTGTGGTATAGAGGGAGCTTTTCTCTAGGGCCCATAGTGGAAGTGGGCCCTAGAGAACTGTCAATTGGCTTTCAGTGGCCTGACTGAGCCCAACCCATTTTCAGCCCTACCTCTTAATTCATGGAAATACAGGCAAGTTTGTTAGTTGCCACATTCAGTTTTAATCCATTCCCCTTTCGTGTAATGGGTGAGCAGGGGACATTCTAAGGAGAGGGAACTCTCAGGGTGCATCTACACAGCACCCTAAACTTGAAATAAGATATGCAATTTGCGCTATGCAAACTGCGTATCTTATTTCAAATCTATTTTGAAATAGCTTATTTTGAGTTTTAGCGCGTCTACACAGTTCCAAATTTCAAAATAGCACACTATTTTGAGACGTCCCTTAAACCTTGTGGAATGAGGGTTACTGGGATGTTGAAATAGTGAGCCCATTATTTAGAAAATAATGGCGGCTCGTTAAGACACCCATTATTTCGAAATGACGATTGGCTTTTAAGATGCGGAGTAGCTATTGCAGAATACCTCCAGTATCCTGAAATAGTCGTGCAGTATAGATGTATAGATGTGAATGAACCACAAAAGCTTGTCAGTAACAGATACATTTTTCCAGCCATGAGAAACTGATTTTCAAAGTAACAAAAGCAAACGGTTGTGTGCAAAACTGCTTGCCTTGCATAGCTGCATGTCTACTTTGCACTCTCACCATGACTGCCAGTATAGATAGTGCCCATCTGCATGTGCAGATTGTCAGTGGTTCCTCTAACTGCTCATTTGCACATGCAAATATCCCATTTGCAAGCTATGGCACATGCAAATGAAGGGTAAGATTATGCCCTTTTTCTATGTAGCCATGCCAAGAAATAAGGTGAAATTCTGCCTCCTCCACATCTCCTGCATCTTCTGTGTAGAACCTGCCTTGATCCTGAGAGGCAAGAGCAGTGCCTGTGTGCTTGATATTCACCTCATGAGTAGGGTGACTATACTGAATACGGGACACATGTTTAAATTACTTGTATTCAAGCAAGCTCAACGGCAGTAAATCAGAACCAGGCCGTACAAATGTCAAATTTACATTATATTGACTGAGCCCCCATTTAAAATAAATATGGATTTTATTTACCACCTTATCCTTAAGGCTTTAGGACTCACACAGGGAGGAATGACACACCTCATAGAGAGGGGATGATTGACCTGACACTTCCTGACTGTTGCTCTCTACCCTCCATGCCCCTGGGGACAGATCCTCCTCTCCTGGTGCCTGATACCATGATTTCCTGAGGCAAAACGTGGGGGGAGGGGAGAGTCAGGATCATACCCCTTTACCCCCAAGTTTCTGCCAGAACATGGCCCACAGCAGCCTTTTGGCACTGTGCAGAAGTGAAGGGACAGGAGCTGCTTCCAGCTACAGGGGAGGAGGAATGGGGGAAGGGATAACCTTGCCCATGTCTTTATAGAGCTCATCCCTTCCTGCCTTCAGTGTCAAATGGCAGCTGACATCTGCAGGCTCCTGTTGGCCACCAACATAATCCAGCCATCTCCTACAATGACAGTCCAGCAGGGGGAGCTGCCATCCCCACATGCTGCATCTTTGCCCCATCACCAGTCTTGCACCAGATTGTCTGCCACGGGATGACCCTCTCCCCACCCCCACGCTCACTGCTGGTGGGCAGGCAGCTGGCAAGCAGGGATCTGGCCCACAGCAGGAGCCGCCAAGACTGATGGGGGGCAGAGAGAAAATATGGGACAATTTGCTTGATTTTAAGAAAAGTTGGGAGCTGTGTAGAAGGGCTTATGTGCATGACTGTCGCTTTAAAAATGGCACATCTGGTTACCTTCCTCATGAGTGAAGCAACAGGGACATTGAGGTCAGCCAGGGAAGGAGGACAGCCCTGATTCTGTTCCCTCTCCTCATACCAGCCAGCAATAGGACAAGTAAGCTGCACTCTGAGGGCACATCTACATAGCAGTGTTATTTCAGAATAAGTGATGTTATTTCAAAATAAAAAAAATGCACGTTTTCAGAGCAAGCTGTTGTTCTGAAATAATGTTGAGCTGGAGGACTTCTTTCTTCCACTCCTGTAACCCTCATTGTACCAGGAGTAAGGGAAGTCGAAGGAAGAGTGGTCTTCCTTCAACTTCTTGCTGTGTAGACACACCCAAAGCCAGGTTAAGCTATTTTGACTTTAGCTACGCAATTGACGTAGCTGAAGTTACGTATCTTAATCCGACCTTTGCCCTGCCACATAGATGTGCTCTGAAAGAGCATTTCCCTTATTGGGTAAAGAAGTCATTGCAACCCTAGGTCGTGAATCCTTCCTGGATTGGCTCCTGCAGTGGTGCAATTGCTGTGCCTGTGCTAAGGACTGATACTAAAGGCTCAAAACATGTCCTAAGAACACAACTGTGCAGCCATCTTTGCATCTTCCTACAGATTCAGATTCAGATTCAGAAAGGCTAACTTGCACTCAATTCTCTTTGGGGAAAAAAGGCTTGAAAACAGTAGTAAAGGGCAGAGATAAGTTTAGCATTATGAACATAACATTTGAAAGATTTGTTTTAATTCTCTGAATTATTCAGTGAATTTATAAGTCCAAATGACCTAAAACCAAAAACTACTGCCAAAATATCTCTTGACATGGGCATCATGTGATTTGCAGTGCTTTATTTATTCCGTTTATACAGTTTACATTTGTGCCTAATGGTACTCTAGTACTCACAAATGATGATTCCTAGAAGTTTTAAGAATATGACACTTGTTTTATGTTGAACAGCTGTATAGAACTTTTTTTTTCAACTTCAAAGCCTCTGTCAATTGTGTTTAATATCCGAATTTGTTTCTGTAGCTGCAGCAACTGACAGCAAAGAAAGTATACTGGAAATAAGCTCAAAGTCTAGCATATGTGAACCATGTCTTAGTTAGAGCTGCCTTAAAAAGCACACTCAAGGCACAGTGAAGAGGAGTTTCCATCCACAAGTTAAAGCATGGTTGCCAATACTGGCTGGAAATAAAAGATCTTATAGATTTTTTTTTTCTTTATCCCTCTCACAAGAAGATTGAGCATTAAGCTGACTAAGAGTCTTACATTTCTAGATATTTTTGTGCTTTCTGAAACTGTTTCTATTCTTAATATGTGGTAGTCATTCCATTAAAACCATCTGTGTCCTGCCACTGACATTTTTCAATTGAAATTCGTTTTAAAAGTAGCACTTGTGATTTACAGATGATTGGTTATTTTGCAGTCTAATGATGAAGAGGCATGCAACATGATAGAACATTCTTTTTTACTTCGTAAGATATTATCATCATTTGCTATTTTTCATCGTGATTATATGCACATGCTGAGTAGCAGTCAGTTGCTTGAGGGTGCAGATGGAGTGAACATTGGTAAAATATATTATGAGAGGTTTAACACACATGGAAAATTAAAAACAAACCCCATTTCTGTCCTGAATGATAGGAGTGGTATTTTGACAAGCCATGTAACATTCCCATATGTCTTCCATAAGAGGTAGTTGACATTTTTTAATATACGTTTTTGTCCAACTACTACAATGACATGGTATTTATTTTTGAAGTTTTGTGGGTAAATTGAGAAATGGCGCTAATCATCTCAATAATATGTTGCGTAAAAAGCTCAGTGAAATACATTTGTGAGCAATTATGCAAAAAACAGGGACACGATGAAAAGTCAAGTTTTAAAAAGAAATCCAGCAGCTGTATTTTAAACTTATACATGAATAGCAACATAAGACAGCTCTTTGCAAAACTAAAAGGGAAATTAGGCCATGACCTCTTATATTAAGGAGACATAGATTAGAACAAGGCATAAGGAAGAGTGTGGACCCTGGATTCTTTACCAAACTCTGTTACTAATTTACTCCACAGCTGAAATTCAGGCTTCATTGTAAAACTTCCATTGACTTCAAAGTGGGTCACAATTTTGCCCGGTAACTTCAGACAACTCACATTTCTCTATGCCACAGTTTGCTGATCTGTAAGGGTACATCTACACTTCAGGGCTTAACTCAAAATAAGCTATCTAAATTGAGCTATGTAAATTGTGTAGCTTATTTCTAAATAGCTTATTTCAAAAATGGGGAGCGTCTACACAGCACTTATTTCAAAATAGAGCACTCTTCCTCAGACTTGCCTTACTCCTCGTACAATGAGGGCTCCAGGAATCAGAGTAAGAAATCCTCCAGCTTGACAGTATTTTGACATTATTTTGAAATACCTCCCTGCTGTGTAGATGCGGACTAAGTTATTTCGAAATAACATTAGTTATTTCGAAATAATGTTGCTGTGTAGACATACCCTAAGATGTACAGAGCTTGTCAAATATACAAAAACCACAAATGTGGATTGCTATGATGCATGGGAGTCATATTGTTCATTATCCACAAATATTCAGGTGATCCTAGAGGCCAAGTTTTTCAAAAGGGACTAATGATTTTGAAGTACCTCTACATTTGGGCGTATAGCTAGGCAAACCTTTAAAAGAACCTATTTATAGAAGGTAGGAACAACAGCAATTGCTGAGAATAAGGCCCCCAGAAGGAAGCCAAATATTAAAGGAATCAAAATCACTAGTCACTTTTAAACTATTGGCCCAAATATTTGAGAAATCGATCACAAATCCTGAAAGTTTCCTAAACTTTAGAACAAATGATTTAATCCAAAAGTTTATGCTCAGACTTCATTATTTGCTATTTGACATTCATAATTCTCCTATTTTAAAATGTCACATTCATCCAATTAGGGAGTGGAAAGAATACCAAGTAGCTGAGGTAGCCAATCACACAACAGAAACAGTTGTGAGCAACCCACAGTCTGAATTATTTGTCTGAAATATGTCATGAATACTTACAGATAGCAACACATTCTAAGGAAATCAGGGTTCGTCCATGAACAACTCACTAGAAGCTGATTTTATGACGTTATTTATATTTACTTGTAGAGCTCATCAATCTCTATGTATAACATTTACTTAATTCACGGGCTACTGAGAGGCCTACTTAATGTTTGATAAACACTTGTGTTGTGACCCCTCTTGTGTCATGCACTGGGATTGCATTGTACTAGGTGCTGTCCAAACACAGAACAAAAAAACATACTATGCAAGTACTGTGTATGGCCGGGTGTGTGAATATATAAAAATATCTAGTGTATACACACACACACACACACACACACGTGTGTGTGTGTGTGTATATATGTGCGTATATATATGTGTGTGTGTGTGTGTGTGTGTATGTATATAAAATATACACAAAGATATAGTTCTAATTTATAAGATCTCAATTTTACACATGTATTCTTGCAGTCTATTTTTATATTCAGGTATCAAAGGCAGAACTAAATCCACAAGGCCAAAAAGTCTTGTTTTCCTTCAACTGTCTCAAGCAGCACATTTATTTTTAACATGTACAGTGTAAATTGTTTGGGGGCTGCTGCCTCTTCCCCACAACACACACGGCTTTTATACGGCACTTGACAGAACTTACTTAACATTTCACTGTGAGTGCCTAGCTTGGCCAGGTTTTCAAGTCCATGGCTTTTTCATTCTTAGCATTCACTTCATTTTTGTGGCTCTTGTCTGGTTCCAAGGACAATTGATTGAATGGCTCACCACTCCAGAATAACATCTGGCAAAAACAATTGATTTTTTTCCCCCAAGGTTATTTTATATAATGTAGCAATCACCTGAAATCACTAACAGAGCAGAAAATACTTTGAAATTCTATCAGGACTGTGAATGGCAAGGCCAATTTACCTCATTTTCCAACAATCACAGCTGCCAAAAATGTCGGTGCATAAACTGGATTGGGCAGCTGGGGGTAGAAATGGCAGCAACTGATGACTGCTACGTAGCTGGGTTAAGTGGAAAAACCCTGAGAAACAAAACTGATTGGTGTGGTAATGATGGAAGACTGCAGGAAACA
The DNA here is from genome assembly GCF_049634645.1 of Pelodiscus sinensis. Taxonomy (NCBI): domain Eukaryota; kingdom Metazoa; phylum Chordata; order Testudines; family Trionychidae; genus Pelodiscus; species Pelodiscus sinensis. The sequence continues at coordinate 168,606,465 of NC_134712.1, forward strand.
GAAGCAAAGGAAGGAAACCAACAGTTGGAAGAAGTTTTAGATATTCTGATTGATTTTGAAAGATGATAGAGAGGGCAACTTCTGAAAAAAGCCATAGAGAAAAACTAACGCTTGCTATGAGTACTCCCTTAGGAAACACCGCCTGAAAATCCAGAGGCTCTTTGAAGTGCTTTGAAGTATAAATACAGGCTGAACCTCTGTACACTGGGACTCTTTGGTCCAACAATATCTGTTGTTGGCACGATCACAGATGTTCCAGGACCAGAGAGTCCCGGTGGAGGGCTGGTGGCTAGAATCAGGAACCCAGCCTGCTGGAGCCTGGCATGCAGGGAGCTGGGATGGAGTTGCGCTGCCTAGCATAGCAGAGAAGGAGAGAGGGACCGGGAGGGCAGTAGGGTCAGTGGCAGGGAGGGAAGTCGGCCATGAGGCCTGTGGCTGGTTTAGAGCGCCGGTTGGTAGCGGGGGGGAGAGAGTCAGAAATGACCTCCTCTGGTCTGGCAAAATCTCTCATCTGGGACTGGTCAGGTCCCAAAGGTGCCAGACCAGGGAGGTCCAACCTGTATTTGTAACCCCATGGCCTCATTTCATATGAATTGTAATTAGATGTTGAAATGATTATTATAAAACATTTGCCTCTGGTAATGAAATAAAGTTTGAGACCCCCCCCCAAATCCACCCCAGCATAAGGCATGCCTACTGGTAATGTTTATATGGGTTAGTTTAACTCTATTTTAAGTCATGCACTTAGCACCCTTTCCTGCCATTGTAACCACCAGTAGGCAGATTTGAACCTGGGACCTTTGGAACTTAGTGTAGGAGCCTCTAGGTTCTCAACACAGGCTGTAGGCTTCTCTTGTTCTTATCTATTGCTGTAAGTGGTCTAAGTGCCATTGCATGGACAGTGAGCCACACTTCCCCCAGCTGAGGAAGCGTGTCCCAAGCTTCTAAGACCCATTTGAGATCCCGGACGAGCCCCCACTTGTAACTTCCACCAGGTGGATTTGAACCTGGGACCTCTGGAATTTAGTATAGGAATCTCTAGCTTGAGCTAAAAGCCAGCTGGCTCTTAGACTAGGCTGTAGAGTTATCTTGTTCTTATCTGTTGCTGTAAGTAGTCTAAGTGCCACTGCATGGGACAGTGAACCATACTAGGTGTGTGGGTTACACCATCACCCTAATCCACATTATTAGGTGAATAAACTCCTTGAGACAGATTCCTTTCAGGATTTGCATCTGTGGGGAAACTTTGCTCAAGGGCCAGGCTCTGGGGAGGGCCAGAGAACCAATAATAATGGAAGTTTTACTAGCACTTGGCTGTGGCAGTCGTATGGGTTGAGTAAGTGTCTTGCTCATCTTTCTACCTGAGTGCTGCTTACAGTCTGAACATCATGCATAGAACAGACTCTCAGCAGTTAGTATGGGGCAGATGTAGTCCATCTTCGGCCACGGCTCCATAAGGTACCATTTCTAGTTCTTTATCCAGCCTTGTTCTGAATGACTTAACTGATGGAGCGTTCACCACTTCCCTGGAGATGCTATTGCAGAATGCAGCCCTCGTTGTTAGGGAACGCTGCCTGATATTCAGTGGGTCATCTGTACCCACTGCAGCACAACACCTATTTCTTTTTTTGCTATTTACAGGATGTTGCAACAAAACAGATTTTCTCTAGAGGAAAAGAAAATTTTTTCACTACAGTAACATGTCAAGAGTAATATCAAGGGAGGGCAAAGTATTCCCCTAGTGCCTTCTTCTGAAGTATGTACTAAAAGCTGCTGTGACAGGCAGCATACTGAATGGCAGATGCACCATTGGTCTGAGCCACCTATGGTAATTCCTGACTTTCCCATCAAACAGAGTACCCCTGCTGCAAATTGAGGCAAGCTGAACCATAAGGACAGAGGGCTGCCTGAGTTTGTTAGTGAATGTATACAAAAAGGGCTCCCATTGACTTTTTTTTTCACAAATGCAAGGGGAGGGCAGGCCGTTGATCAGGGCAATGGCAAACCAGTGCTAAAAGAAAGGAGATGAGAAAATGATAAAAGATGAGGGAAGGCACTCGATTGTCTGGTGATTATTTTCCTGGGTTTAATGGGGATATGTGATTGTTTTTCTAAACAGGGATGCGTTAGCAATTTAGCAGACGAAGGTTATTTTGGAGCTACTGCTTAGAGATTTTTGCTGGGTATATCAAGAGATTGCATGCTGGAACAGCTCCTAATGAGCTGCTGGGGAAGTTGAAGGGAGGACAGATAAAATACTTGGAGAGAGAGAACAATATGTAATCTTGTGGCACCGTAGAGACTAATAAATATAGTACCGTGAACTTTAGGGTCAAAACCCACTTCCGCAGATAAGTCGCTAGAGTTAGGCAGAAAAATTCTGATGTGCTCCCACTCCACTTCCGGGGGTGATCCTGTTTGACACCAAGGGCCTGATTCTCCTGTGCTTTGCACCTTGTGGTAGTTATTCACACCAGGGCAAGCTACCAGAAGTAGAAAGCCTGTGGAGCATTTTGGTCTGGTAGTGTTTTAAATCCACTTGGCACTCACTAGGCTCCATCCTCAACTGCGCCAAGCACACTGAAGTGGGAAAGGTACCCCTGGCTCAATAGCACTGATTCATTCTCCCACCGCAGCACTGGCTAAGGCAATAACTTACATTCAGACTCATGGGTCCTAAGATCAGAAGGAACTATTGGGATTGTGCAGTCTGAGCTCCTGTATAATACTGAGCATAGAACTGCCACCAAAATAATTTCTAGAGTGGATCTTTCAGAAAAAACTTCCAACGTTGATTTAAAAATTGGCACTGATAGGGCTCTGCCATATTCACAGCATGAAAAACAGGTCATGGAGCGTGAAATCTGGCCTCCTCATTCCCAAAATCTGGTCTGTTGTAAATTTTTACCCTCTATTATACAGATTTCACTGGGGAGACCAGCGTTACTGTCGTGTGGTTCAATTTATTTTAGATCCAAGGGAAACTAGGACACTCCAGAGAGACCTAATCACTTTCTTATTTCTTACAAGCTTTAAGCAGCTAATATAGTTGTTTAAGTTTTACAAGCCTTAAAAACAATTACTATACAATTTAAACCTTAAATACTATAAATTCTAAAGCAATTAATACAGTGCAAAACAATGCAAAATAATAGAAGATATACTATAATATAATAATAATGCCTAGTTGACTTGCACTTCACCTGTATGCTACCTACAGTACCAGGCAGGAGGTCGTGGTTCCTTTGCTTCCCACCATGTACTGCTGTAGCCGGTGTGAAAGGTCTATTTACTTCTAGTTACAATGAGCAGGACCTGTGGGTCAATCCTGCTCACTCCCTGCCATCAATTCTTCTTACTAAGCCCATTTTATAGCAGAGAGAGACTTGGTCATCATATATATAGTAGCCCAGTGTCTGTGCGTCTCTAACGCTGACGTACACAGCCACCCCCCTGGCCGTATTCATCAGTGCCCCGCCTCCCTTCCCCTTTCCCTTTCGCTATGGTGCTCTGTGCTGCTCAGCCGGACTCAGGAGGGGGAGCAAGCGGCCGTTTGGGGTCCACGCTCCCCATGGATGGGGAGCGTGGACCCCAAACGGCCGCTTGCCACCACTTGCTCCCCTGCCGGGGCCCAACTGAGAGGCACAGCACTCAGTGCCACGGCGGGAAGGGAAGAGGGGTGGTGACGTACATGGCCCCACCCCCTGGCCGTGTACATCACTGCCCCACCCCCCTCCCTCGCAGCAGCCCGGCTGAGCAGGCAGCACTCAGCTGAGCACCATGGTGGGAGGGAAGGAGAAGGGGGGCAGGGAGAGATGGAAGGGAGAGAGCGGCAGGAGGAGGAGGAGAAGAGAAAGGGAGAGTGAGAGGCAGGAGGAGGAGAGAGAGAGAGACACGGAGTGAGAGAGCTCAGGAGAGAAGACCTGAAAATCCCGTCTTATGATGGACTAATTGGCTAGTTCTAATAATATTTACCAATTGCTTACGTATTGTGTAAGATACCTCCAATGCCCTATTTGGAGTACATCCTGCTATTCGGGATGTTGCGCAGTTGACAGTTTTATGGCTGCATCTGTACATTTTGCTTATCAGGAACAGAAGTACCAGTACAAGATTGCTGCTTGTATGTTTTTGACATAGTCACGCTTAATCTGCATTGTCATGCAAAACATTCCTGTGTCTCAAAGCTTCTCTCTCCCAAAGCTTGCCTGTGTGATTATGTGCACCAGACGTGAGACAGGCCTGGGTTTTGCTTTTTAGGGATCTGCATTGTGGTCAAAGCAGACATCACCATTTATTTTCAAGGAAGGGCCATCCAAGCTCCCCTAACAATTACTCAAACTGGAATTCCAACCAAAAAGGAGCTGTGGGGAGGAGGGCGGCAAAGTTATTTTAGGTGGGAAGGATCATGATATTGCCACCCTTATTTCTGCACTGCCTTCAGAACTTGGAGGACCACTTCAGCATAGAAGAGTAAGGGTATCCGTGGGCAGCCAGAATGTGGCACTGCTGGCCAAAAGCCCAGTTCCAAAGGCAGCAGCACAGAAGTAAGGGTAGCAATAGGTACCATGCCACGCTGCTGGTGGTGGTGGCAGCTGCTGCTTTCTGGCTTCCCAACTCTGAAGGCAGCGCTTCCATCAGCAGTAGAGCAGAAATAAGGGTGGCAATTCCTTGATCACCCTGCAATCACCGTGACACCCCACACACACTACCCCTATACTTACGTTATAACACTGTAAGTATTTCAGATGTAAATATCTGAAATAATGAAAATTATGATTTTTAAAATCCTATGACCGTGAAATTGACCAAAATGGACCAATTGCATCAAAAAAGCTATCAGGTTACTTTGACAGGACCTATTTTCCATAAGCCCATGCTGAGTGGCATTAATTATATTACCTTCCTTTATTTCTTTATTAATTAAATCCTGTATAAGCAGCTCCGTTATCTTCCCCAGGATCAATGTCAGATTGAAAGGCCTGTAATTACCCAAGTCATCCCATTTACCCATTTTGAAGGCATGACATTAGCTTTTACACTCTGCAGGCTCTTCTCTGGTGTTCCAAGTTGTAATGAAAATCAACGTTAACAATCCAATGAACTCCTGGTTCAGCTCTTTTAAAACTCTTGGATGCACATTATCCAGGTCTGCTGATTTTAAAATGTCTAACTTTAGTAATTGCTGCTTAACATTCTTCAGACATACTTGTGAAATGGGGAAAAAAAATATTATCATGATATGACTACAGCATCTGGTTTTTTTTCCCTAATGCAAAACACAAACATTTATTGAACACATCTACCTTTTCTACATTATTATTGATCATTCAACCTGTGATGGCTTGGGTCACAACGATCCCCTTGAGATTGTCACCTGATGTGTAGCTCTGAGCCCGCCTACCTACCCTCTGGGGCACCCTGTCCTGCTGAGCCAGAAACTCTGGCCTCCTTCAGCAAAGGCACAGCTTCCCACCCCTCCCCCGCCCCAACACACACTAAGGCTACATCTACACTACTAGATTTCTTGGCAAAAAATATGCAAATAAGGGACTCATTTGCATGAGTCACAATCTCATTTGCCTATTTTCTGCCGATCCATTTTTGCACTGGGGTTTTTGTGCAAAAACAAGCAGCCGTGGACATTTTCTTTTTGTGCAAAACCCCCTTTTTCTGCAAGATCCTTATAAGAATATTTTTTTTCAGGACAGAGCTGATCTTTTTTTCTGACCTGGGCCCAAATATTTCTCTCTCCCCTCCCTCATTAGAGTTCTTTCTTTTCAGGTCTCTTTATGTGTACTGTACTGATGGGGAGCAGTCTGTGAAACCATTGCTTAACCAGAATTTCCCCAGGACAGGAAGTCTTTGTCCCATTTTCCCATCCCCATAGAAAAATACTAAATTCATGGATTCAGGCATGGTCACATGTCTGTCTGGTATCAACCACTGTTTAGGCTAACAGGAAAAATGAGACTCTTCATAGGTCCTTGTCTTGAGCATCAGGCTATTGAGTTCCTTTTAGTGGCTTACACTAAAAGATCAAGATTAATAAATAGGTTTGCACTTTATATTTCTATCTTCACATACAAGAATGATACATGCACACAAATAGAATATACATATTTGGGGAATTACAAACTCTTGAATAATAGGTTACTTGCCCCATTTTGCATAACAAACATTTTAATTATGCATATCCATATTTAAATACACATTTCCATAAAAAAATATGAGAGCCCAGTGTCACATTACCATTTCCATCTGGTAACGGACCAATTCCATTGTTAGGAGCAGGATGGCTCTAAATTACCTCATCCATAGCCAGTCTCCTTCTTTGGCATGTCTCATCCATTTCGAATTCATCAAGACTTTGCACTCTGCAAGGATTTACATGCAACAAGGGGAAACTTAAGGCTACTTTCAAGCTGCTTTGCGTTGCAGCAGGCTAGAACACAGCCAGTTACAATGGAGCTGATAGTGTTAACCTTCATCTATATTAGGAAAAATGTTTAGGATTTAGATCATGCAACAAAACACCCTGCTATAGCCTTGATGTTGTCACTGTGATTCTCCTATTAAAAAATCAGGCATTAAAATGTTTGTGGAACTGCTGTGTCCAGAGCATGCTCTGAAAACATCATTTCAAGCCAGTTTATGATAATGTCCTGTGTAGCTGTATTGATCCTTTTGATGAAGAAAATAAACACATCATAATTAGATGGGGGGGGGGGGGGTTGTACAGACCTGAGATCCTTTGGGGTGAGTCAGAAACTGCCTCTTTGCTGGTCCAACATCATGGCAGTTTTTTGCCAAGATTTTAATTTTGCATCATTTCATGTGTAGAATGTCCAGTGAGAGTTTCATGAACAGAGTATCTTGATTTTTATTAAGACCTTGGGGTAAAATCAAAAACCTGCATAAAGTTGGGAATTTGTAGAATAAAGATTCAGTTGCTGTTGTGTCTAAGGACCTGTTCCTCTAGCCTTTATATGTGCATTGGCAAAAACTGCTTTATAATTCATGTGCAAAGTTCTTGCCATGTGCCAAGTAGAAATTATTACTCACTTCTCATCATGCAAACCATAGGAAGTATTTCTCAGTTAATGCCAGCCTTTTAAAGAAAGGAATGCAGCTGTGTTGCAAGAATTAAATCATCTACATTTGCTTCCTTCTTACCTTTGTTATGTGTGAAAATGGGAAAGGGGGCACAAGATTTGCTGCCCTCTTCAATACATGAATAGGCAAACAGGACAAACAATGGCAGTCTTCATTCTTTGTGCACATTAAAAGGGCTGAAACATGAATCCAGGAGCAGTCTTACCAAGGTCAATATGTGGTTTCATAAGGCTGCTGATCAAAGTAACAGGGCATAATCTGCATTGGATTGTATGGGCGTAAGCAAGGGCAGACTTGGTTTAGAGCATTTTCACTGTGCTGGGCACCAATCCACGGACTCCACACACTTCTGCTTGCCCCGAATGCCTTTTTCTTGTGTGTCCCTGCTTGGCACTGCAGAACAAGGAACAAATGGGCATCCTATTTACAACTACGGGTGTAGGAAAGGTATCCATACATGCTATGAAGTGATATGTGGAAGAAAGGGAACAGGCCACTTCACCTCCCTCCTTCCTCAATAGATAGCTTTACCTAGCCACTGGCCATAATATGGCTGTACTGGTTCTTTAAGATGTATTTTGTCACTGGAGAGTCCTTCCTGCAACCCTGATATGATGCAGTACCATGTCAAGCAAGCAGAGCATTTTTATTCGGGACCCACTTGTTGGTTCAGGATTGGGGCCAAAGTGGCCAAGGGCTATTTTTAGCACAGGCTAAAGGAACTCAGCCTAGCAACTCCTGTCTCCCCTGATTTTCATCATCGGCTATTAGGAAAGCATGCAGGCCTTCCTTCCCCCGCCCCTCAAAGCCACATGTTTCTGGGCTAGATACGCACACTGCTTGTCTGTCACTTGGATCACACACTGGCAAGCTGTAAAGATCAGAGAATCAGTTATTGGAAATGAAGCAGAATAAGCAGCCTCTTTATTGGGCTTTATTCCCTGACAGACTCAGTCACAGGACACTTTATCTTCACTCACAGAGGGAAGATGTCTGGAACGTGATGCTTAGGGGGTTTGCTGGTTTTGGCTCAGAGGATTCCCACGCTTGGTCTCCTCTCTTACATTTGATTCCCTTCCTACTAATGGTTGGCTCCTTCACCATCTGGTCCATGGTTGGTCTGAAGGGGCCTGACAGCCATTCTCTAGCTGCAGTTGCCTGTGCCTACAGTCTGTCTTCTCTCCTCTCATTCCTCCAGGGTCTTCCCTCAGGGGGAAGTGACTAGCTCAGGAAGCTCACATTGCATTGGGCCAGGGAAGCCTATGCCCAAGGTACTCAAGGTGCCACGTGTTGTCCTCTGGCTCTCAGCTGATTTGCTTAGGCAGAACTAGGCCTTCTTACTCTGTGCTCTGCTTGAGAGGCTGATCATGGCAATGATTTCTCTATCTTAAAAAAAAAAAAGGCAAGTGCTATTATCTCCCTTCTGTCGGTTTATCTAAAGGGGAGTAATGGCCGCTTCACACGGCCTCATGGGTCTATCTAAACAAAACAGTTTGGTCTTTTGGGGTTGATATATCACTGCCTTCTGCTTTTCCTTCCGTTCACATGAGTAGACCCTGGATGGGACTGTCTTACATGCTCCACTTCTCTAGAGTGAAGAGTAACATAACATTCTTGACAGTTCATGTCACTGGGGTTATCTCCTGAGAGGCATTTCCAGCCTTAGTAACTGACAACCACAACTCCTGGTGTTCTGAGCTACCACCATGCTTTATTATATCTCTTCAGCCTGCCACTGCCTGGCATGTTATTTACGTACTGTTTACAGTTTGGCCATCTTCCCCGACTTGCTTCTAGGGAAAGGTACAGTATTAGCATCAGCCAGTTCTGCCTACTCCTGCCTTTCTTTAGGCTCCTGCTTTCCTTCCTAGCACTTCTTTCCTGTCTACAGATTAAGTCCCAGCAGCTGAGTGTTCATTCCATCCAATTAGAACCTCTGCAGAGACAGACCAATCCTCACGTACAGACAACCCCCAACCTCAAACAAATTCTTTCCAGCAACTGCAAAGCACAGCTCCATCATACTCATCCAAGAACTCACCCCTGCAATCGGCCCCAGTGCCAACTCTGTCCACAAATCTATACAAACAATATCATCAAATGGCCTAACTACATAAGCCACCACATCAAAGGTTCATATAACTGCACATCTATGCCATCAAGTGCCAACAATGCCCCTCTGCCATGTATATTGGTCAAACTGGATGGTCTCTACAACAAAGGCTTATTGGACACACATCAGATATTTGAAAAGGTAACACACAGAAACCTGTTGAGGAACATTTTAATTTGCCCAGGAACTCATTAATGGATCTCAAAGTTACCGTATTATTACAAGACAATTACAAAAACCAGCTTGAAAGTGAAACTGCAGAGTTTAATTTAATTTACAAGTTTGATACCTACAATACAGCTTTAAACAAAGACCTTACCTGGATTACCCACTACATCCCACATCCTAATGACATAAAAGGCCAAACATCAGGTACTTAAGAGTACTTAGAACCCTCTCTATCAACTTCATTTAGCATGGAAACTCTGACTATTATTTTCCTTTTTTTTTCTTTTTTCTCCCCATCCCCTCTCTTTCTCTGCTCTTTATTTGGAAATTCCATTACTATGAAGTGGATTGTGCCCACGAAGCTACATTTTTTTGTTAGTCTCTAATAAGGGTACGTCTACACTGCATTCTTAGTTATTCCAAAATAGCTTATTTTGAAATAGCACGTCTTCTCTGCAGGGAAGCCTCCAAATTAGTCCAAGGCAGGCTTCCCTACTATAGATGTGCTACCTCAGTTTAGAGCCCTAGGAGGAATAACTTAGAATGGCCTTGGTGAGGGCCAATCTCGAAATAGCAGCAGCGGATTGTCTACACATGCCTTATTTCGCAATCGCTATTTCGGAATAGGCATTATTCTTCATAGAATGAGGTTTACAGATTTCAGAATAAGCCATCCGTTATTTCGAAACTATTTCAAAATAATGGAATGGCTGTGTAGATGCTACATTGTTATTTTGAAATAACGCTAGTTGTTTCGAAATAATGGGGTAGTGTAGATGAACCCTAAGGTGCTGCAGGACTATTAGTCATTTTTTAAGTTTTTTCTATTACAGACTAAAATGGCTACCTCTCTGAAAGTGCAGAGTAACTAACACCCTGTGCCAAGTGCACTGGTAGGGGTTTCAGAGACAAGTTGCTGAGTCATCACCTCATGCAGCATTCCCCAGGACAGGACAGTTGAATAAAAGTGTGCGTGTAAGAGAGTGTGTGTGTGTGTGTGTGTGTGTGTGTGTGTGCGTGTGCACACAAGCAAACACACATGCATTCCCACCCCATGAGCTTGGAGCAACCCTGGCACTTCCCTGGAGAAAGCTCACTTGCTCTCCTGTCTAAGAGAATCACATTGCAGTTTCAAGTCTCTGAAAAGAATGTAGGACATTTAGAGTGGCAACACAATGGATATAATCAGGACCTTCTGCAGGTGTAATCCTCCAACTTTTGCAAGAGGTGGCAAAACATGTAGTGGTTAAACAGAGCCAGTTCCGATGACTTTAAACTATTTGTGACATCAGATGGCATCAACTCACACACTGAATGTTGGTATCTTAAAGCTTTCTGCTTTCATTTCATAGGCCTTAAAAATAACCACTGTGCCTGATGGCTTGTTGGGTAAGATTTCTTCTGTGCTTTTCTGCTGGAGCCATTAGACCAGACTGCCTTTGATGTTATGCACTATGGTAGTGCCATCCATGCCTCTATGCAGAATTACAATAACTATGGGCATGATCTTTCTCTCTTATCCACACACAGTTGGGAGTCTGCTCTGATCTCTTCCCCGGTAAAGGACAGGCCAGCATCCATTGCAACACCCCACTTTTCTGGGATTCTGTAGGTAGTTGAGATCAATGGAGGACCTTTAGACAAGCCCAAGATTTAAATGCCTAGAAGTGGGTGGTAGGGTGTTCTCAGACTTACATTCTCAAATATGGAGTTCATTCCCCTTTGGAATTCATTTCCCCATTCTCTGACAGATTCTACAGGGGATTATATAAGTTTCTTCTCTTCACACCGATTTTTGCCTTTGCTGTGATTGTGGGGAAAGTACTCCATTTGATTTCAGGAGAGGCTATCTAGGAGAGCTGTATTTTGGTGTTTTTAAGTTGCACACACATGCCTGAGCAATTGGCACATTTTATAAACTTCAGCATTAATGTAACACTGAGTCATGACCTGCTGTTGAACTAAATGGCACATACCCCAGACAGGGTGACTGCTTGGGAGCAATCACTGACCCCTACCTGGGCTGCACTAGCTGGAAGAGGAGCATTGTTGGGTCAAATGGGGGATGCACTGAGTCACTATGTCCACATAGCAGCTTCTGCCATTGGATCTCTAACTATAAACTAGACCTTCTCTACTCTGGAGAGAAGCAGAAGGGGAAGATAGTGTTACCTGTGCACTCCTGAGGTCACTGGTGGCTTGGCTGGTGCACCTGACTCCCAACTAGCACTATCTGACCACCTACTTTTCCCCTCTGATCATTTGCAGTTGGGAAAGGTTAAGAGTAAAGAGACAAGGTGGGTGAGGTAGCCTCTTTGATTGGCCACATTGCTGGTGGAGCAACAAGCGGTGGAGCTTATACAAAGCTCTTTTTCAGGTAAATAAATAGTCATGGAACTCAGCTAGCCAGGAAAACTGGCTGGTGCAATACTAGGAGTAGCCAGGAGAGAGCAGTAGAATGCTAAATGATAGAACTAACTTACAAAATTTCTTTCATTTCACAGGTTTAGTCTTTAATAAGCTGTTAAATTCAGTGCTGATATTTCTGCACATAAAATCACGTAGTACAAAAGAGACTTGCAAATTAGATGCTTTCAAAAGTTTGGAGCTCCCAACTCCATTCCAACTTGGCATAAACTGTTTAAACATCATTAACAGCAACTTTGTATTTAATAATATTGAAGTCTTAGCCAAAAGCACCCTAAACCATCAAATCACAGTGAAAAAGCATAACGCAAATACATAAGGCAAGTTGCTTGGTATGAAAGGACATCTCTGTTATGACAGAGTATTGACTTTGATTCAGGAAAGCATCCTGTTTGGCAAAGCACTTAGTTGAATAGATTGGATTTTTGTATGCACTTCACTGCCTTCCACAGTTGGGGCCTTAGAGAATATTGTTCCTTTTGTCAGTTTGGGCAAGAGCCTTATAATTATTTAAAAAGGTGGTTTGATGTGAAGATAGATGCTGCTGTTACTGTCTCTAAAGGTGTTTGCTACCAGTGAGGAAGCATGGTTTTCTGAATAAAGCAATGGGAGCTAGGAGACACAAGTTCTCAGCTTTGCCACTGATTCATTGCACAATCTTGGGCAAATCATTTAATTGCACCTCTAGCTAAGTCTGCCCCTTAACAACTACAGTGGAAAAGCTGCAGGGCTTCAGCATAGCCACTCATTACAGTGACGTGAGGGATTATTTCATTGCCATGTAACTAATTCATTTCCCGGAGAGACAATAGCTAGGTCAACAGAAGAATTGTTCCATTGACCCAGTGCTGTCAAGTCAGTTTAACTGCATCACTTGGGGTGTGGATTTTTCAAACCCAGAGCAACATACATGGATTGATTTTTAACATGTTAGTGCAGATCTGGCTTATGGTTCAGTTTTTCCATCTGTGAAATGGGAATGATACAACCTACCTCACAGATGGGTCAGAGGCTTAATAGTGAAGGGACAGATTGTGTAGGACTGATTTGCACTGGCAAGTTACATCAGGATAGCTGCATCTCTCAGTAAGGATGTAAAAATCCACTAAAATAGTTAACCGGTTAAACAATTTGTTTACTGGTTAACAACCGTTCATAGGCACGGTCAAGCTGGCTGGACCCGCCATAGCCATGGGCAAGGGACTGCCCCAACTTGGCCCCACTCTGCCATACCCTGGGCAGCAGGGCTGTTCTAGCCCAGCCCTACCACGTTGTGTGCAGGAGGGGCTGCTCTGCACCAGAGAGCTAATTATGGCTGCTGCCTTGCTGGCTGGGCTGCCCTGGGTAGAAGGGCTGTTCCTGCAGGTTGAGCCCTCCTGTTAACCAGTTACCCAGTAAGCATGCCAGTAAAGCGAATGCTTATTGGGTAACCATTTGACCCTATAACCCAGGGCTACTCAACACGTGGCCCGTTTATTTGCAGACTGTGGTGCAGTTTAGGTTTATGCAGGGCTCAACCAGCAGCCCGTGAGTGGGAGCCAAAACAAGTAAGTAGTCAATATAATGGTCTTCTGTTGATATGCAGTTTAGTAGTTAAATTCCTGGACTGTCAGATGAGTGGAAATCGGGTAAATATTGCATTTTATTAGTATCAGCAGAACTGACTTAAATGGGGCCTGCGTGTCGTGGAGTCTTACCTTAATCTTTGTATTCATGCCCATCAGTGTGAAATAAACTATTTGCATATATATTTGCATGTATCTGCAACCACACTTACACTGTGGCCCTCGGCATGTGCTGTGAGTATCATCGTGGCTCCTGGGACTTTCAAAGTTGAGCAGCCCTGATTTAACCTTTTTTCACCCCTATCTCTGAGGTGTGTGAAAAATCCACATCCCTGAGAGCTGTAGCTATAGAATCACAGAATTCAAAAACTGGAAGGGGCCTTGAGGTCATCAAGTCCAGTTTCCTGCCCTCACGGCAGGGCCAAGCACCATCTGGGTCATCCCTGACAGATGTCTTCTGTCTAACCTGCTCTTAAAACTTCTCCAGTGATGGAGATTCCACAACCTCCCTGGGCAGTTTATTCCAGTGCTTAACCCACAGTATAGGCAACCCTAGGATGACAGATGAATTCTTCCATTGACCTACCTACCACCTCTCAAGGAGGAGGATTACCTAGACTGATGGGAGAACCTCTCCCATTGGCATTGGTAGTTCTACTGTGAAGCATCACAGTGGTAGTGCGGTAGTGGTTTAAGTGTAGATACACCATCGTTCACGTTGAGTAATGCCACGTACTCGGTGAGATGTCCCACAGATTTCAGTGAGGCTATTCAACAAATAATATGCTGCTCACTGTGCGTAAGTGAAGTAGAATCTGTCTCTTAAGGACTGTAAAATACTTTGAGATCCTTGGATGAAAGGTGTGACAGAAATGCAAGTGATTTAATTACAGTAGAGGTTGGACCTGACCAGTTCTGAAGGAGGGAATTTACCAGACCAGGGGAGGTCCCCTGCCACCGCTCCCCAGTCCGCAGACCCTCAGCGCTGGCAGCTCCATTGCCCTAGCCTACCCCCCTGCCTCTGGCCCCCCACTACCCTAGCCTGGCCGGACTGCCTGCTGGGTTGCTGCGGGCTTCAGCCTAGTGCTGCCACAGGCTGCTGTGGGTCTGACACTGGCCCTGCACTGCCAGGGCTACCCCAGCCCTGCTTCTGCAGGCTAGCAGGGGCTCTGGCCCTGTTGGTGCAGTCTGCCAGGTGCTGCCACAGGCTTGAGCTCCAGCCGTGGCCCCTTGGCAGCAGTCTGAGGGTTCTGGCTCCACTTCTGCAAGCTGCCCAGGGCTCCAGTCCTCACCACACCCTACTATGGGCTGCCCAGCGCTCTGGCCCTGGCTCCACGCCACCAGGGGATGCCACTGGCCCGGGTTCCAGCACTATGGGCTGCTGCCAGTTCCAGCCTCATCTCTGCTGCTGGGGGCTGCCACTGGCCCTGTGGTAGCCTGAGGGCTCTGGCTCCACTTTCATGGGCTGCCTGGGGCTCTGGCCCTGACCCCACGCTGCCGGGGGATGCTGCCGTACTGATCCCAATGCCGTGGACTGCTGGGGGCGGCTGTTGGCTCCAGCCCTGGTCCCACTTCTGTGGGCTGCTGGGGGGCTGCCGCCAGTCCCGGCCATGGTCTTGCTGCTGGGGCTCCCTGATCCAGGAACATCCACGGTCCTGCTGGACCACAGCTGTTGTCAGACCAGGAAATGCCAGTTGTGGGTGATGCAACCTGTGGTATTATTTTATTATTCCCCATTGTCATGAATAGGATTCAATAGCGTTTCCACAAAAATCAATGGGCTGCAGTAACCAATGCATTTGCATTGATTTCTCTGAGGAAGCAAGAAATACTGAATGAGAAGCGGAATCTGATAAAATGTTATTAAAAAGTAGTTACCATCCATGTACAGTAACAAGTTTTGAAATATTAATATATTGGCTTCAATTTAAGACATACTTGGCCAAATCTTGCTCAGTCTGGGACCATTTGCAGGAGTACACCAAGCATCATCTGGGCTGTTATATCTACATTACTCAGAACAACAGTAGAGATTTTATAAAAAGAACTCTTAAGTGCCTGAGAAATCTGGTATCTTAAAAATCAGTTGTTGTTTTTTCTCTCTAGATGAACAAAAAGGCTTCATAAGCTATGTTTTTTTGCTTACAGCCACTCTTCAAATGCCTTAATTGGATTTGTGTTGTACCCCTGCGTGAACTGCTATTTGTTTTCTTATCAAGCTGCAATGTGCATTATTCCCATCTGTATTCTCTTTCCTTCCGTGCCACTCTTGGAAAAAATCAGCAGTTTTAAAGAGCATAACGGTCTGCACAGATTTTGTTTTGACGTTTTATTTATTAATACGCTCTGGATACAGATTAGCATTTTGGTTATGCACTGAAGATGGTTTTAGTATTGAATATTTATTCATGTTTCATCTGCTTTGGAATAGGAACAGCAAGTTCTCTGATAAATAGAAGGAAAGGTTGTCTAATTTTACTGTTGCTTCTGTGTATCCTCTGCTCCTGATCTACTTATTGTAATAACCCCCATCCCTTAGTATAGCTCGGTGACTAACAGTATAGGATAACCCTATAACATGATTAAAAAGCATGAGAGAGATCCCAACAATCATGAGATTGTTGAGATTATCAAAAATAAATGAGTTTAAAAACCCCACAAAACCAAAGCTATATTGTGGATTATTGTTTCTTTCTTCAGTCTGTCTTTTGATTTTTTTAACTCCTTATGCTCATCTCCAGCGTGTGTAACTTCTATCAGAACACCCATGGGACTATTTTTCTTCTTTCTCTGGACGTGGAAGTACATAATCACAAATACTTTTGAAAAACCAAAATAATGGTGCTTTTCAATTCTATAACTAATGGGCATATGTTCTAATTAGAGTCCAGTCCTGCAGCTGGAGCCTTCTGCCAACATGGATTTCAAAGGAATATTGCTGACATGCAGGGATCCGCCCTACTGATTAATTTTGCAGAGGTGGGATACGAAATGACTCCTCTGATTATTTCTTTTCCCTTTCGCTTTCTTCCCCTTTTTAACATTTTATAAACAGATTTCAGCCTAGAGGCAGAGTTTAAAAAGGATGAAATTCTAAATGCCTGAAAAGCAACACTGACAAACCCTTAACTTGTAGCATCCTGAATGACATGTTGTAATGAATAAACTGCACATAAAATAAAGCCAGTGAAAAATGTGCCTGAATACAAATGGACAAAAAACTCCACAAGATACCTGGCAGTTCAAATCTCAAACAGTTTAAAGGAGCTCTGCAATTTAAATGTCAAACCACAACTCCAGCAAATGAAATAGATCTGGAGTGCTGAGGGCAGCATGCAATTTCTTGGTTGGGAAGAATAGCCACAGTCAAAATGAATATTTTGCCAAGCATAGCCTTCTTATATCAAAACCTTGCTGTGATCATCCCAGATAAAACACTAGCAGGAATCTAGAGAATGTGGTTAGAATTTAGATGGAGTAAGGAAAGATTGAATAGCACATTCTTTGTACAGACCAATTGAACAAGGTTGACTAGCTGGTACTAGCTGATAGCTGGGACTATCAAACCAGCCTGCTCCAACTAGTAAAGACTGAGGGTTCTCTAATCCAGCCAAACACTGGGTCTTTATGAAACAAGAACATTTTGGCAGTGTAAACATAGCTATGTTACCATGAATTAATAAAAAAATCATACCCTCTAGATATTGATATCGTTTAGCAAAGGCTACTGTATGGGTCTACATTAGTACTAGAAATAAGATCTTTTCCCTCATCAATAATACCCATTGTAAATAATTGAAATCTTAACCTGAATCATGAACCACAGAGATTTAAAGATTGGACAAGCCATTGAATATACATAACTTGCCAGCTATTAGGTAAAGAGATGTTTCTAATGTATATAGACATCCAGGCTAACTTTAATCGATCCATCCTCCCATGGAAAAGTACTTTCAAGTTAGGCATGTTTTTTTCTTAACTTCCTAAAAAACCTGTTTTATACAGAACTCTAATTTAATAGACACAATGATGTCTGGTCAATTAGGTACAAAATAATTATAATTAATTTATATCAACCTTTGCAGACAACATTCCTAGCCAAAAAAAAAAAAAAAAACTGTCTGGCCACGTTTGATATGCTGGAAAAAGCATCTGAACAGCCAAATTACCTGAGAGGAATGGGTTTTCATTGGGAAAAGAGAACCAGTAATCTCAGACTGTATCACAATAGAACATTTTTGTAAGATACTGTTTTAGTCGGTACCTCACACACCCCAGGTTAGAAAGACACATAAATATAGCTTGAATGAAGATAAATGTTGGAGAAATTGTGGCGAAAGAGAGTTTATGTGTACATGGTACATATGTGCCATCACTAGAACGTAATGGAGTGTTACCAAATATCAGAAATAGTTGGACATTTATTACTAAATGATCTTTTGACAATCCTCCTGGGGCTTCCTAGTTGAAATGGCCACAAATAAAGAAATGAAGAATTAATCTCTTTTTGGCACATAGCTATTTGGCTTTTGATAGTTTCTCACTGGAAAAAAATAGTCTAGCTGTGCGAGAATGGTTCAAAACTATATGGGAAGGTGCTATGGAAAAATATAATAAACCAATTGTGTAAAAGAGGGATAGCTCAGTGGTTTGAGCATTGGCCTACTAAACCTACGGTTATGAATTCAATCCTTGAGAAGGTCATTTAGGTATCTAGGGCATATCTGTCAGGGATAGGGTACTTGGTCCTGCTATGAAGGCAGGGGACTGGACTTGATGACCTTTGGTCCTTTCCAGTTCTAGGAGATAGGTATATCTCCATTCATTTTCATTTTTTTTCATTTTATCCTGCAAAATAGAAAGAAGATAGACTTATTTTGCTATTTTTTATTCAATATTCAGGCAAAAACCATGCACCTGCAAAAAACCCAGTACTCCCAGCCATTTCAGTATCAACATTTGAAAGACATGCCTCGGTCTGCTAAATATATGTAATCAGAGATTTCACTCCGTTTAATAACATCATTAGAAACAACATGTCATGAGTGTTGTAATGATGCTCACGATGTAATACAGTAACACTCTGTTAGAAAAATCTGTTGTCTATGTCCCTGCATAATGTCTCTCTAAACAAAAGCTATGGTTATTACTTGTGTTTTGCAATTGTTATTCTGGGCGGCATCAGATCATATCAGAGAAGTGGAGTCTTGTCCCTGGAAGGGGATGAGAGACTTTGAGGATATAGAGTGGCAGCACCAACTTACCCTGCACTCACTCACTCACTCACTCACTCTGCAGCAGCAGCCCCTGAAGGGGTGGATCCTGCTCCTTTGGCTGTTGCAACCTGGTTGCAGAGCTGCTCAGGTTTGGCTTGGCCTCCCCTCCATCATCATGACGAGAAGTAGCCAGGCCAAATTTGAGTGAGTGGCATTTTGACCTGGCACACAGCATTGCAGCACAACTCTCTAAATTCAGCTGGACCATTCCTTCATCATGATAATGGAAGAGCAGTGGGGCACTAGGTTGAAATGCCCAGTGCTGGGAGCTGGGTCTGCTGGAGCTCCTCTGTGAGGCGACATCTTTTATTTATTTAATTGTGGTTTTATTTTGTGTTAGTTTTTCACTTGAGAAAATGAAATGAGTGTTGGTTTGTTTCTGGTATTTACAGGGCTAGCATCTGTAATCCACGAAATGCTTACTAAATAAGAACACTAAAAAAAGAAAAAGAGTTCCCAGAAAGGTGACAGAATTTATGAAATACATGATATTGGCTATGGTAAAATTAAAAGTTACAATACATGACAAATACAATATTTTATGTGAATTAATAGGCATAATGTAAATATTTAGACGCCAACCTTGCAATGAACTGTGCTGGTGCAGGGATCTGGTTGTGTGGATTTCATTACAGGATCAATACCCTGATAAGGATGTGGACTCTCTTTATTTTCATAAATAGGTGTGTGATCGTGACGCTGACAGACTAGTTCAGTGATGCTGACAGGTCAAAATATTTCAGCTTGGATCAGAATCTCAGAAAAAGTAACTTGGGTGTGAATCTTAAAGGAGAACTAAATGTACCAATTCACTTGTATGTTAGAATACTTCAAAGGAATGTAATAGTACCGTTTTATCTGTTTTCTGTGATTGTTACCCTTTTGCTTAGGGCTTGTCTACATTTCCATTTTATTGCACTGTAACATTCTTGCTCAGGGGTGTGAAAAAACATACCCAACTGCAGCAAGTTTAGCAATGTAAAGCACCAGTATAAACAGACTCCTCAGTGCTGTTAGCTACTCCCCTTGGGGAACTGGTTTAGGTAGTGTGGCGGGAGAGTTTTCTTCCAGCTCTGGTGCTGTGACCACACTGCCATGGCTGTTTTAAACCTAATAATGTAGACAAAACCTTAGTCAGGTTTAACACAAAAATATGAATTAATGCTAACATGAGAAATGGAAAGCTCATGCTGTTTATATACTTTTGTTAGCCTCTAAGGTGCTAAAGGACCATTGTTCTTTAATTTTTTTTCCTAAAATGAGGAAGTGGCTTGATGTGTAAACTCCATGAAAATGAATGAAGAATTGTTTTTAGTTATCACATTGTTCATGAAAACTAATGAAAGATTGTCTGAGTGGCTGTAACTAAATGCAGTACGTACAATTTCTCATCAAACAGGATTACAGCCTTGGAAGTGTCCAGGAGAAAGCATGTTAACTTCAAAGCAGCAATCATTGTGCATTTTGTGTGCATTTAGTCAACAAAGAGAGGGGTCGTGCTGTGATGGGTACTCTTGCAAGATTGCCTTCTGGGGAAAGCAGCTACAGGCAGTCCCCGGGTTACGTACAAGATAGGGACTGTAGGTTTGTTCTTAAGTTGAATCTGTATGTAAGTCGGAACTGGCGTCAGCCGCTGCTGAAACTGATAAGTTTCAACCGCGGCTGAATCTGGATGCCAGTTCTGACTTACATACAGATTCAACTTAAGAACCCCAGGCGTCCCCAAGTCAACTGCTGCTGAAACTGATCAGCGGCTGATTCCAGGAATCCTGGGACAGAGCAACTCTGCCTCAGGCTTCCTATAGTCAGCCGCTGGTCAGTTTCAGCAGCGGCTGACTTGGGGACGCCTGGGGCAGAGCAGCTGGGGTGCTGCCGGGTTGGTCCAGAGCGGCGCTGCGGGACCAACGCAGCAGCCCCCAGCTGCTCTACCCCAGGGGTAGGCAAGAAAAGCCTGGTCTGCTGGGGGGGGGGCACTAGCTGCACCCCCCCCAGCAGACCAGGGGGACAAGAGCAAAGCCGCGGAGCACGCCCGCAGCGGGACAGCCCAAGCGCGCCTGGGCTGTCCCGCTGGGGACGTGCTCCAAGACTTTGCTCCCCATCTCCCTGCAGACCAGGGAAACGGGGAGCAAAGCCGCTGAGCACGCCTGCAGCGGGACAGCCCGGGCGCGCTTGGGCTGTCCCCCTGCGGGCGTGCTCCAAGGCTTTGCTCCCCGTCTCCCTGCAGACCAGGGAGATGGGGAGCAAAGCCGCTGAGCACGCCCACAGCGGGACAGCCCGGGCGCGCTTGGGCTGTCCCCCTGCGGGCATGCTCAGCGGCTTTGCTCTCCGTCTCCCTGGTCTGCAGGGAGACGGGGAGCAAAGCCTTGGAGCACGCCCGCAGCAGGACAGCTCAGGCGCGCCCGGGCTGTTCCGCTGCGGGCGTGCTCCGCAGGTTTGCTCCTGTCCCCCTGGTCTGCTGGGGGGGGGGGGTCCAGCAAAGCCGCTGGACCCCCCCAGCAGACCAGGGACACCAGAGCAAAGCCACCGCCTGGGAGTTGTGGGAAGCGGTGGCCAGCACATCGCTGTGGCCCGCACTGCTTCCTGCAGCTCCCAATGGCTGGGAAAGGCGAACAGTAGTTACTAAACGTTGCAGAGAGCTGTTGGGAGCTACTCCACACAGTTTGACAATGTGATTGGGATTTGTTCATTTCTAACAGCTAGGAGAAATCCAACTGATGTCAATAGACCTGCTCAAATAAGTTAGAGCAGGATAAGGTTATAAATATATGTATACGGGTGAGTGTACATATAAATGTGTGTCTGTTGTTCTGCTGAAAGGCAGAACAATATTCCTGAAATTAGAAGGGCCCTACCCAACCTCGACCCAGGAAAGGAGCAGTGGAGGCTAAAGTGGCTGCAGGGAAAGCAGCCAGACATCCTGCATGGAGCAGAGAATAAGGGACCAACAGCGCCCTATCAAAAAGGAGCAACAGCAAAACAAACAGCTTTGTGATGGAATTAGGGGGGTGGGTGGGTGTGTGTGTGTGTGTGTGTGTGTGTGGAGGGTGTTACTGGCTGGCCAAAAGGAACTACAGCACAACAGACAGCTCGGTGTTAGTAGGGACTAGAAGAGCAAGGAGGAGCTCCTGGCTGGATGCTGGGCCTGAAATTAGAAGGGCTCTGAGCAAAGGGTAAGTCATCAATCAAGGCTGGAGTGCTGGGGAAGTGGCCTGGGGTGGGACCCTGAGTAGTAGGCAGATCTCGGTTTCTTCTCCCCACTTTCTGCCTAGGGAGAGGGAAAGGCCTACAATAGAACAGCAGTAAATCCCTAAAAGGAGACCAAACTGTCAGATGACTCAGCTGGAGAGCTGGGGCTAGGACAGGGTAAACCCATTGTCCCCAGGGAAGAAGCCCTGGGAGGTACAATTGGATATCAAGGCCAGGTCCAGTTTAAAGACTGCAGATACAGCTGACCAGAAGGGGGTGCTTACAAGTGGTATGTGTCATGCTGTTCTACTCCATTATGCAGTTTTTCACACTCCTTCTAAAGCTGCAGCACTGGTTAGTGCCAAGGGGGGAGGCTATCTGATGGACCAATGATCTAATCTAGTATGGCAACTCTGGGTCTATTTGCTTATATTTAAAACAAAACATCTTCTCTGAGGTCTAGCTACAGTATGCTATTCTGGTTTTATGACCACAAGATGACATGTATTTACCACTGGGTTGTTTAACAGACCTAAAAGAAGGTTAAATTTGTCAGCTGTCTTGCTTCTGAATCTTTCTGAGCAGAAGATGACCCCATATGAAAATGATCTGTCTTGTTTTTTCTATATAGGTAAATTTTTACAGCACCAGAATGTTCCAGCTTGTCCCAAACCATCATGGTAATCATTAGTGGTATATATCAATTTAGAAAGCTTCTGCAGTAGTAACGCTGACTGCTTTTCATAAGACAGGGAGTTGAGACATTTTATTTCTAAGAACTTTATTGTTCACACCCAGTAAATCTTAGAAAATGTTACTGTTAAGCCCTCAAACTTCAGTGCCTGCTTCTTAGCTACTAAAGTATCCCTACAAATACTGCAGACAGATATACAATCTTCTAAGCATATATGAACACTGGTGTCTTTCTCTCCAAAATGTGTACAGTGCTGTGTTCCCCCACCCGTGTTTCAAATGAAACCTGCTATTTTATTATATTTTCTAGAGCAGAAATCATTCTGATCTCCTCAGGGTTGGACAGGGACCCAATAGAGATTTTGACATTGATTGCTCAAGTGAGATCTAGAAATAGACTTTTTAGAAGTTCAGTTTCTTTCTTTCTGGCTCATTTTCCAGAACAATCTAAGATAAGTAATGGCAAAGCCTTTATTTTATGACCTTGGTATGCTATATGTTTCCCTCATCAAGCTAAAATGAGAATAGGAAGGAAGTACAACCTTATAAGATTGGGTATTGTCTACACACACACACCAGTTTTACATTATGCATAATCTGAAAACAATTAAGGCTATGTCTACACTACAGCACTAATTCAAACTAAGTTAGTTTGAATTAGTTAATTCAAACTAAGCTAATTCGAATTAGCGCATCTAGACTTAAAAACTAGTTCGAATTAGCGTTTTGCTAATTCGTAATAGCATGTCCACACTGAGTGGACCCTGAACTGAGGTTAAGGATGGCCGGAAGCAGTGCCAGCAGGGCATCAGATTAGGATTTAGAGTGTGGAGCT
Source organism: Pelodiscus sinensis (assembly GCF_049634645.1). Classification (NCBI taxonomy): domain Eukaryota; kingdom Metazoa; phylum Chordata; order Testudines; family Trionychidae; genus Pelodiscus; species Pelodiscus sinensis. Next base: position 168,629,844 of record NC_134712.1, read on the forward strand.
GCTGCCTCAGGCTAGCCGAGGGCTGTGCTTAAAGGAACCCAACCCCCACCCTGGACAGACAGTTCTCAGGGGTTCCCCGCTTGCAAAGCAGTCCTGGCTTGGAGTGCCCTGAGTGCCCACACTCGGCACATCACAGCACTCGGCCATCAGCCCGGCTGCACTTGCCGCAGGCTACCATCCAGAGGGGCATCCGGGGGGGGGGGGGGGGTCAATCAAGGGGCTTCAGGAGAATTTCCACCCCGAGGAGCCCGCAGAGCCAGCCCAGTCCTCCCCATCGGGGGCTCGTACCTCATTCCTCCCTCACCTCCTTCCACTTACCCCTCCCTAGCTTCCCCTTCCTGATGTACAAAATAAAGGACACGTGTGTTCAAAAATAGAAACTCTCTTTATTGAACAAAACTCGGGGAGACTGGGAAAAGAAGGTGGGAGAGGGGAAGAGAGAGGGTGGGAGAGGGGAGGGCAACTAAAATGGTCAGGGGTTTGGAACAGGTCCCATATGAAGAGAGGCTAAAGAGACTGGGACTTCTCAGCTTAGAAAAAAGGAGACAGAGGAGGGATATGATAGAGGTCTATAAAAGCATGAGTGGTGTGGAGAGAGTGCATCAAGAAAAGTTCTTCATTAGTTCCCATAATAGAAGGACTAAAGGACACCAAATGAAATGAATGGGTAGCAGGCTTCAAACTAACAACAGAAAGTTCTTCTTCACAAAGCAAATAGTCAACCTGTGGAACTCCTTGCTGCAGGAAGCCGTGAAGGCTAGAACTAGAACAGAGTTTAAAGAGAAGTTAGATCAAGTCATGGAGGTTGGGTCCATGGAGTGCTATTAGCCAGGGGGTAGGAATGGTGTCCCTGGCCTCTGTTTGTGGAAGGCTGGAGATGGATAGCACGAGACAAATGGCTTGGTCACTGTCTTTGGTCCATCCCCTCCAAGGTCCCTAGTGTTGGCCGCTGTCGGCAGACAGGCTACTGGGCTAGATGGACCTTTGGTCTGACCCAGTATGGCCATTCTAAGCTCAGGGCTCAGGGTCGGGGGTCTCAGTGGACCACCTTGATTTTCATGCACACCTGCTCCTGGGTGGCCAGGCTGGCAGCTCTCCTGCCCTAGCCGGCCACTTTCCTGTGCCTAGTGCGGAGGTCGTGGATGAGGTCCACGATGTCTGCACTAGACCAGGTGGGCGCCCGCCTCTTGCGGACCTGGGCAGGCTCCCGGGAGCCACCAGCCTGATCCCGGGAAGAGGCGGAGGCCTGGGTGGCAGCGGGTGGCTGGCTCGAGCTGTGCCAGGTACAGGGTCTGCTGGCTGGGTGCTGGCAGGATTGCACCTGGCACGGGCACCGTAGCCAGCCCGTGCTCCTTTAAGGGCTCCGGGGCCGGGAGGGGTGCAGAAGAGTTTCCTTGGTGGTTCCCAGAGTGGCCACCAGGGAAAGCTGGGGAGGGCTAGCCTCCCACTAGTTCGAATTAAGTGGCTACACAGCCCTTAATTTGAACTAGTTAATTCGAACTAGGCTTAATCCTCGTAGAATGAGGTTTACCTAGTTTGAATTAAGCGCTCCGCTAGTTCGAATTAAGTTCGAACTAGCGGTTTGTATGTGTAGCGCCTATCAAAGTTAATTCGAACTAACGACTGTTAGTTCAAATTAACTTTGTAGTGTAGACATTCCCTTTAATTAATTCCTTTTTCCAGCCCCAGAACTCTGCTGGAAAACAAAGGTTTGTAAAGACTAGAATTACAATCTCTTGACTGCGATATATGAGAAGTAATTTGACTTTCACTTCCTCACTACAGCCGTGCTTCACTCTAGAACAAATCCTGCTTGTGCTCAATAGTCACGGAGGCCTCAAGGCAATTTTTTTGTGTAGGGGCAGGATTTGAAGAACCTATACAAGCAGAGCTGCCCCATCCATAGAACAGTTCGGAGTGGTCACCTCAGGCTCTGTGCTTTTGGGGGCTTTGCAGCAGCTGCCCCAACTGTCATATAGACAGGATCTGTGGGATTACCTGGAACCGAGCTGCTAGTGTAGGGCGGCAGCAGGGGTCACCCCCCCCCCGCCACACACACACACTCACCAGCGTGGTGGGAGCCGGAGTGGCCTGGCAGTCTGCTCTGACCTGCCCCTCTGCTCTCTCCCAGCCTGCTGCGCTGAGCTTCTCAGAGGTGTTGGGAAGCCGAGTGCCCCAGTCCCAGGGCGCTCTGCTTCCCATTGCCATGGGCAACAGGCTAGGAGGGCAGCATGGCAGAGTGCAACAGAGCAGGCTGCTGGGCTACTCCGGCTCCCACCACCATGATGAGTGTGGAGGACGACCTCTGTTGCTACCCCACATCAGGCCATCTGTAATCCCCCGGCTCAGTGGAGAGATAAGGAGGTGGGGTGGAGTGGGGGTCAGGCTAAGGGAGGGGTGGATCTGGGGCAGGGCCTATGGCTGGGGGAGGGTTGCCTTTTAGCTTCCCCTTTTTGAGACAGCTGTGTTATACGAGGGATGTACCTTTCCTGGCTGCCTACCATAGGACCCATTTTGAGTGGGCTCTCTGCATACTAGCAGTCAGACAGAGATGTGGAGTCATGACAGGAGCTGTGTTTCTAACTATTTTCATTTTCAGGCCTCTAATAAATTTGAAATGCAGGTATAGACCCCTTTGGAAATATTAGTCTACAAACTCCCAGAGGGTTGTTGAAAACTATCATTCCCCCTGTGTTCGGTCTGGGCATCCAGGGACAAGGAGGATATTTCAAGCTCTGAGGCTTCAGTAATGACTGAAGATCAGCTTGTAAGGAGGATTCTACCGCCCGTTGTATCTGAACTAACCCCTCAGTGAATGTCCCCGAGGTTGTGTGTGCACTTAAGCTAGGAGTCTGGCCCGTCCTTTAGTTTGTTTGGTTTTTCGGAGTAAATTAATGCCTTTGGCTTGTTGCCCACATAGAGTAAATTCCTCCTAAATTCTATTCAGGACACACCTCCTGCTTGCTAGCCATAAATCCTTTGTTCTAACAGGCTTATTATTATGCTAGTTTTTCAGTGAAAGACATGAGGAAAACAGGAACTGACCAGGAACAATTTGTTTTGCTGGAACAAAGTATAAAAGAAGCACTGGAATCAGGTTATGCAACCTATTGCACTGTCATATCCTTTGCCCTCTAATCTAAACATTTTTTTTTTTAATTCCAGCACTCTTAACTTTGTATTGCTACAGATTGGATCAACAGTGTAAAAGTGCTGGGCTGAATACTGTCCTCCCTTAAAACAGCTCAAGCCCAGAAAAACTCCATTTTACTCAGTGGAATGATTCTGGATATATGTTGGTGCAAATGAGGGTAGAATTCAGCCCATTGTGTTTAGTTCTGTTCCTGTTTACTGCCCTTGAAGGGCCTGATTCTGTTGTGAGTTAAGCCCAATCCACATAACACAAAAACAGGGATTTTGTAATTGGCTCCATACTTTTCAGAGCATGTGCTTAGCACTTTCTGATAATCAGGCCCCTTCAAGGTATCTCACATTGGGCATCTAAAATAACTAGTACATTTTGAAAATGTAGGCCTTCAAATCCTATTATCAATTTTCTGGGAGCTACTCTTATTAGAATATTCTATGGCAAAGCAAGTAGTAGGGTGAAGTCCTGGCATCAGTGAAGTCGATGGCAAAACTCCCATTGCCTTCAACAGAGTCACAATTTCACTTGAGTGTTTTACAGGCTTCACAACATCTTCCTCAGAGAGAAAGGAATTGACTTCAAGCGTATGTGTGTTTTCTGAAACTTCAACCACTTATGACTTTGAAGAGCTTTACCCTATGAAGTCTCTAGAAGTAGAAATCCTGACTGAGGGGGGAAAAGAAGCTTCTCTTTCCAGGCAACTCTTTGCACCCCACAGCTTGCATAAGATCTAACTGAAGACTTTCTCATGTGTGGTGTGATGTGTGTTTATCCAAAGGGAGCTGAGGGGGAACCTTACCCTTATTTAACATGCAGTTAAGTTTCCAGGGATAGTAAATCCAGTCATCCTAATTGAATTAATATTTTCCCCCTTGTCCTCCATCCTTGAGATCTGGTAAATTAATTACTCATTGTTTTCAACTGCACCCATCTGTAACAATCATCATGATTAGAAGAAGCTGGAGTCAATTAAGATGTCATTTTGAAACATATACAAAATTAAGCAACAGGTTAGTGAAAGGGTGAGTTTTACTGTGTTTTCTGATATTAAAATGTACTTTAATTTTGTAAGAGGTATCTTTAAGAAGGCTACAGAAAAGAGCGTGAATCCTTTCACTGTTTGCTGTAAATCAGTTATGCTAACCAACTGTTATTTCCGTGGCAACATAAATTCAGCTCATTCACTGTGTTTTTTTTGTCCTCTGTGGTTTGCCTATACTATATACATCAACTGTTCCACTCCTAGTTCTCCTCTTTTCATATTCTCGTCGTTGCCCTCTTTACAGATGTCTAAGACCCTGTTCCTAACATTCTTTTTCCTGAAGGAATTTTCAGTGTTCTACTTTATTCTTTCCACCTTGCAGGAGAATACAGATTATGTAAAGCCTCAAAAGGAATTTGTTCTGAATTGCAATCACTCTGTGAAAATATACAAAAATGCTCCTGAGAATGAATTTGAGAGAGAAAATTGGCAAGTATAGAACAGATGGAGCAGTGTGGATACCATTTCAGATAGTGGATTCTGGAAAATACATTGTGAGCCATTTAAACTGTTACAAAAATGAGATCTTTTTATTGTGCACTAAGTCCCAAAAGATCTCTGAAATTGTTTCATCCTGAAAAAGGCTCATGAGGTTGTTTAGTCAATGTCTTGTTTTGGAGTAATAGATTATCTGATCAAGTGGAAATATATTTTTGTTTCCCTTTTCCTGTATGCATGTATGATTGATATGGATTATCAGGTATCTTTAAAGATGGCTCCAAGAGTAATCAAGGGCCTGATCCTGATATAAGTCTGTATACAAACATAGGCTCATGCTGATTTATATCAATTATGAATCTATTTTTTGAGATGCTTGCCATTACAACAAATTTAATGTTGTCATCCTTTTCTGATCAGTTTTTAAATGTACTTTATATAGAGTGTTAGACTATATTCACCCTCAGAAATGAATGAGAAACCACTTCACCATCACATTTTTCTCAGTGGCTATTACTTTTCCCAGTCTCACAGCTGATTTTAAAAATCCCATGAGTTTCAATTTGTAAATAGTTTAGAGGGGTGCAAATAAATCTTTCAACGTCTTTATATTGCCAGAGAAAGCCTACAGTGTGTGTTGTCTCTCTCTCTCTCTCTCTCTCTCTTTTTTCTTTCTTTATTAAAGTTGCTTTGAAATGGTTAGAAAACCTGTAACAAAGCAGCCTAATAATGGGACTTTACAAAAGAACAAAAGTCCTCCAGTAACTGTTCGCCTATTCCATCTCTGGGGGACAAAAGCAACAATTTCCAAGAACAAGCAACCACATTCTCTGTGCCAGGCACTCTATGTTAATTACAACACAGCTGGTATTCAGGTTCACAAGCAATCTGCAGTATGCATTGCATCAAACCACTTAATAGGAACCATTATAAACGTTTTCCTCCTACCTTCCTTGAAAAGCTAGTATACAGCACAGGTTCCTGATTTTGTGTGTGTGTGTGTGTGTGTGTGTGTGTGTGTGTGTGTGTGTGTGTTCTAAACATTATAACAGAAAAGCTTACACCATAAAAATGGTTTAAGTTACTGATTTTGAAATGTACTGTAGTGACCAAAAATAACCATTCTAATGCATTTAACTCATTGTCAAACTTTTTAGTATCTGTTCAGTATGGGAAACAAAGACATGAGTCCCTCTGGTGGAACTGAGTACCAAAGAGATAGGGGCAGAGAAAAAGGGGTTGAAATATACAGCCTCTCCTGATTGTTTTTCTAGGAATTTGTTTCTACTTCCCCCCCATGTACATGTCTGGATACTAATTCTGAATCACAGGTGGAGAGGATGTCCAAGAGCTACTTTCTGGAGCTAAACGGACTTTAATTTATTTATTTATTTACTCCTGTTGACAATTGTGTGTGTGATTTCAAGGACGCTCTAGTCGAGCTGTTTGATTCTTAGTGGATGGGAGGATTCTTATATAGAACCATCATGGGCAAGATGTGAAGCTGCGGCACTGAGGAGTTTTCATTCTAACAGCAATTCTAGCAAATTGTTTAAAGAGAAGAACAATGGGGGTGGGGAGAAATGGAGTGTAATAGGCTGAATCCTTCACTGCAACCAATAGGCATGGATAGTAGCTGAGCAAGGGAACTACAAAGAAGCCATTTGTGGATCATTACATTGGCTGGGGAGCACTAGAGTACAGTGCGCTCCAGCCATTACCACACCTTGCTGCCTACATGTAGAAAGCCAACATGCAGGATGACCGAGCTGACTGTATGCCACTCAAAGATTCTTCACAATTAGGGTACGTCTACACTGCACGGCTATTTCAAAATCAGCTATTCCGGAATAGTTATTCTGAAATAGCTTATTTCAAAATAGCACATCTGCACTGCAGGGAAGCCTCAAGATTAGTCCACAGCAGGCTTCCCTAATGTAGACGTGCTATCTCGATTTAGAGCCCCCGGAGGCACTGAGGAGAAATAACTTAGAATGGCCCTGGTGAGGGGCTATTTTGAAATAGCAGCAGTGGAGCATCTACACATGCCTTATTTTGAAATAGCTGTTTAGGAATAGGCATTATTCCTTGTAGAATGAGGTTTATAGATTGATTCCATAATAACGGAATGGCTGTGTAGACACTCACATTGTTATTTCAAAATAACACTAGTTATCTCAAAATAATGGTGCAGTATAGATGCACTATTAGGATGGTTTTAAATCCTCTCTGCATTCCTGGAATAGCACAATTGAGATTTAATATGGGCTAGGAGCTGATCTTGTTATCTGCACCATTTAGGGTTACCACTGCCAAACTTCCCTGGGCACTGAGTGCCAGTGGGCTTCTAAGTGTTAGTTGGATCTTTCCTAATGAAAGAGCCTTCATGTGATGAATATCCTTAAACATGTACAAATATTTATTAGTAACAAACTATAAAAATACACTTGCCAGGCATCTAATTCTCACCACTTCCAACAAAGACAGACCGACATCTCCCAATGGTCAGTCAAAGCCGATCTCCAATTAACCTCTGGCTTTTGCAGTGTAAGGTGGTGAAGAGGTTTAAAAATTATAGCAGCTTAGGTTTTGAGCTGAATCTCAGAGTTAAGTTTGAACAAGTTTGTCTTTTGATCCTCATTATATAGTAAAAATGAGGATTTTCCTTAGCTTTGTCTTAACCAATTATTGTACTTAAAATGTACCTATGCAAAAACAATCCTTGCATACCATAACACTGAATAGGTCAGGGTTCACATGCCTGAGGTGGCCTACTCATTACCTGTTGTGTTTTTCAAAGTTAGTAAAACATTTCAAGGCCTACTTATCTTTAATCTTTGTTAGTGGGATACATTGCCATGGTAGCGTTGCTTAACGAGAGAGAGTCTGTGACACTTTCCCTCTTTAAAGTACACTAACTATCTAAAATAACCTCTAATTGGCTACAACGATTTCTCTAGCAAGAGAAATACTTTCTATTATCAGAAAAACTCAAGGTGAGCTTGTCTATTCTCTTCCCAGTCTCATGACTTTGTAAGAATATTCACAACCTCCTGTAAGTAAGGATGCATCTGGTACTTTTCTACCTGTCTGCTTACACCAGGGCCAAATTCTCCTGAGTCTATGGGGGAGGAGAAGGGTTGTGTCCAGCTGATGGCCATTGAACCTATAAGATGCACGTCAAGTCCAGACGTCTGATTAGAAACCAGTGGTTCTCATTCTGCTCTCGAGCCAGCAAAACTAAGAGTAACTCAATTTAACATACTGGTGTATGATAAAGCAAAATTAGACCCAAAATGTAAATGTTTACCAGACTACCTGAGGGGAGCCTGTAGGATTTCAGTATTGTCTGCTGCTTTCAGAAAGGCATTGCCAAGAGAACTCTAAATGGATACACCAGAGAAAATCCAGGCTCCCGCAATAGAGACCTACATTTTTCATAACGTTTAATCCTGAGAAGCAATGCTGAATGAGGTAACTGTAATACATGCTCGTCCATTCAAGCACTGTCCAGATAATCAGAAAACCAAGCAGCTGCCAGACAGACTGGCTGAAATCCCATTTATGAAAGAATACCCCCTGAAGAATCCAAATGGCAGCATGTGCCGTTCCTCGCCACAGCGCACGATGTTCCTACCAATACACTGGAGGAGCATAAAGATGCATTGTTCTATGAGCAATTGTAGAAAGGACTCAGTTGGATTTCATGTTGCGATGCTTCCTTCTTGCTCTTTACTGGAGTAAGTGTAAGTATCAGAATCTGAAGCTGATGTAATGCGATGGAAACGGGTCATAGAAATGGGGAGTTTAGGATAGAAACAATAACAATGGGAAATTAAATCACCTGGCTCTTGTCAAAGCAGATTTCTGATTGTGATAGGGACAAAAGCTTCCAAGAGGAAAGTGTGTGCCACAGTGTTGCTGTTTTTAGGAAACAGTAACTACCTTCTCCCATCAACAGCTTGAATGTTCATAACAAATATGCTTATTACCACATAAAAGCAAGTGCGGTGTGTTGAGGGCTAATAAAGCATTAAGGTAAACAGTCCAGTAAGCCTGGACAAGAAAAGTTTGAACAGAAAACTATATTTAGAGGCACTCCCTGAAAAATCTAGTATAATTATGAGGGGACTGATTTTGTTCCCTGTACACTGGCATTAATTAGGATTGGCTCCACTGAAGTGAGTGTAGCTAGCCTAATGAAAGAGAGAATGAGGCCCAGCGTGTATTTCCTACCTTACATCCATTTTTGGGACTCCCCCAGGAGGTTCCAGTTTCCATTTTTTAGAAGAATGTAATACTTCTAACTATTGCACAGTTCTTTCCTCAGAAGCACAAAGCTGCTCATGGCAGAGAAAATAGGTATGACACTAAAAGCCGTCTAATGCATATGAATGAAGAAATAGCTAAGTAGGCTATCTGGAAACTAGGCAGGGACATTTAAGAACTGTACACAATGGGCCTAATTCACCCGTTGGTTAGCATAGTTTTAAACTGCTCCACTGATGTTACACTGGGGAAAAAAGGAATAGAGAGGTGGTGATTCAGGACTGTTATTTATGAATAACATGAAGATAGTGAGTGGAACAACAAGATAGTGGGTGGAAGATGACATGCCTCATGAAGAATAAGAAAGTCTGGGTAAAGAAGCTTGTGAGAGGGATGAAATCCATTTAAAAATCACAAGTGAATTGAGTTGTCTTGTGAATGTCAGTGACTTTCAAACAACTGACTTATCTTCCAATAAGAGCAACTGTGAAGTGACACAGATAGGAAGGATGCTCAAGCTGTAGCAATGCCTTCTGATGGGAAAAATATTTTTTTAGGTCCAAAATGTGGAAAAAACATGGACAATATGCTGCGCAGACTGGACAAAACTGGAGGCTTTCCATACAAAATGTCAATGTCATATATTGGGCATAAAGTAGAATGACTTCATCTGTCATGTAGATGTTTATGGTCATTTGAGTCTACGGTCTACTAGGTGCCTAATGCTTTTTGGACATGTCACACGGATGCCACACGATGTTCCAGTGAACACTGTTCTTGGAAGGGGGAGTTTATAACATCTGGAATAAAATTCCACCAAGCAAGGGGTAGAGGCGGCCCAGAGACAGACACTCTAAAAATGGATTAATAAAATCTGTCTCAATGTTGATCTCTCAGGCCATCATGCATTTGTGAATACGCAGGAGTGGACCAAATGGTAAATGATCACTGAGCATAGAAGAAGAAGAATATATGGCAGTATGGCCCAATATTAAGGTGAGGAGATCAGCACCCAGAAACAGCTGTACTAGATAACCTTCCTTACAGTGGCACAATAACACATACCTGCTCCTGCAGATAAATTGTCTGTTGGCACAGCGTCCAGGAGCTACTGATAAGGAAGGTTGCCAGGAGACCCGCCATCACAGAGGAAAGGGGAAGCTAGCCAGCACCTGCTCTAGTCAGAAGAATGTGGGCAATATCAGCTGTTAGTTGGTATCTCGTGCTATCTCTCTGTTTACAGTGCTTCTGGTCCTTTTCCTGACACATCCAATATCCCAAGTCTTTCTACAGGCACTGCTTCTGTTTAAGCCTCCAGTCGGAAAACAGATTTCATATCATGTGAGTTAGGTATACATCTAGGAACACAAAATGAAGGCCATATTTATAGGATGAGGGACTCCATTCTGGGAAGGTGTGACTCTGAAAGAGATTTAGGGGCAATGGTGGAAATCAGCTGAACATAAGCTCCCAGTCTGAGGCTTTTGTGAAAAAGGCTAATGTGATGTTGGGAAGCATGAACAGGGGAATTTCAAGTAGTAGGAGAAAGGTTATTTTACCTCTGTGTTTGGCACTGGTTTGACCACTGTTGGAATACTGTGTCTAGTTCTGGTGCTAACAATCCAATCAGGATGTTGATAAATTAGAGAAGGTTCATGGAAGAACAACCCTGGGAATGATAAAAGGATTAGGACACATGCATGTAGTAAAGGACTGAAGAAGGTCGATCTATTTAATTTAACAAAGAGAAAGTTAGAGTTGACTTGATCGCAGTCTGTATGTAACTACACGGGGGACAAATATTTTAATAGAGGGCTCTCCAATCTAGCAGAGAAAGGTATAACACAATCCAGTATCTGGCAGTTGAAGCCAGACAAATTCAGACTGGAAATAAGGTGTATCTATTTAACCACAAGAGTAATTAACCGTTGGAAAAAATTAGCAAGGGCTGTAGTAGATTCTTTATCCCTGATCATTCTAAAATCAATATTGGATGTTTTCTAAAAGAGATGCCCAAATAACTATTTTGTAGAAGTTCAGTAAACTATTCCTCCTCCAGTATTTTGAACATGGTTTGATTGGTTAGGCATGCTCTGAGCCTGCCAACTAAATCAGGCCTTGCAGGCCTGGAAAAGAGGTGGACAAACACCTGGCTTCCCACAGTTCCTGGGTTGAGGCTTAAGATGGGTGTCTAGACTTCAAAAGAAAGGCAGCAGTGTGCATACTTGGATGACTATGAAAATGTTGCCATGGAAATGTAGGTATTAAGTGAATTTATGTGCCCACAGGTTAGTTAGCAACTGCACAGGAGATCTATAGATCACAGATGAGTCTAAAATGAGGACTTGGGCCCTTATGTGTCTTTTTTGTATTTTGGCCTCTTGGTTGGCCTCTTGGTTGGCCTCTGGGTCAGCCTCTTCTCTTTGCCAAGTCTATGCTCAGACAAATAGTTTACCTTCTTTCCAGAGGAAAGGCCTGGAACAGATGACCACTGCAAACACAAGAGGTGATGTGTTTAACAAAGTATATGTGGAAACATTGGGATACAGATAGCAACAGCATGTTATCAACAAAAACATGGACTGAGTTTTTGGGGACAAAATCATTTAGAAGCACAAAGGTACTTGAAGGTTTGTGAGATGAATTCCAGGTTCATTTCTGACATGTAATATGTGAACATGGCTGATGGAAAGAAATGAAAAATGAAAGGCCTGGGCATAAGATGGTAGAAGGGTTGGATAGTGGGGTCAGAGAAATATGCCAAACAGCATAATATGGAAACAGCAAGTCATCTCATTCATGTCAGAACATTGGAAGATGCAATCCAAATATGTGCCTCAACCTAGAACTTATCCTCTAGTGTCAAACAGTTCAGCAAAAGATGTCAACATACAAGTTTTAGTTGTTGAAAGTCCTTCTAATAGCAACACTGCCAGATCACTTATCTTGAAGTGCAGCTTTTGAATAAAGAATTAGAATCTTTACAGCCCAATCTGTTTTGTGTTCTATGCCAATGTTGTAGTTTAAAAATGTGTGGCAGGGTCAAGACATTTTGGACAGATCTTACATTATAACTAACTCTGTAGCCTTGAAAATGTCTTTGGCATGGACAGTAGTTTTCAGCTATGAATGTTATCTCCTTTGAGAAATATATAAAATGTGACAACAGGGCAAAATATTTTACAGGCAAAGTGGCATTTCATCATAATGGAATATTAACTGCAAAAAAAAAAAAAAAAAAAAAAAAAGAGAGAGAGAAACAAGACGTACAAATGTAGAAATGCTTTCTCAAAACCATCCATAATGATTCTGCAGCTGTTACTCATGTTGAGTAGCACTAACTCATGTGAATTAATTCCACTAACCATTGACTTCAATCAACTAATTATTAGAGCAATAAGCCAACATAACTTCTGGCAGGTAGCTTATTTTCCTCAGAGTATGTTGCCACCAGCAATTACTGCTTATGAACTAATATTATGAAAAGAGTAAAATGAATGGCATAAAGAAGTGTACACTTTCAAAAGCAAGAAAATCATGAATCTGTCAAAAGAGCTGTAAGACGGCTATGGGACTACTAGTGGAGAAAATCATTACTCACTTTAAGTAAGGGTGGCAGAACTGGGCCTTGATAGGTAATGAGCTGTGATTACTGCTACTGCTTAGCTGTATATGGGGCTGTACACAAAACGAGTCTGTGTAACCCTTCTGCCCGGTAGTGCTGGCAGCAGCCAGGGCCAAGTTCAATATTTAGGGGTTCCTTTTTATCCATCCAACACAGAACTGCCTCGAACCCGCACCCAGTAACCTAGGAAATTAACACACCACCCCATGGCACCTCTGAGAGGCAATGTTTCCCCACTCACAAGCACAAAGTCTGAGCATAGAAAAATAAACTTTTCATGAAAGAGGGACAGAAGTAACATGGCATTAACTTAGGAAAACACCACAGCCAGAGTTCATAACCAACGCACGAGTAAACATCCCAGCTCAAGTAGGTGAAGCAATGTCCTTTGCCTCTCAGGTTCACAAGTCCAGCAATGTAAGTGTCCCATTAACATACCCAATCCTTCTCTGTACCCTACTCACAGTTGCTGCCCTTGGTCAAGGCAGACCAGAGCTCAGACGTGATTTGCAGAGCACACCTCCCATCCTGGAGGGGCAGGGGGTAGGAGGCATCTCACTCACTCTGCTAGTCACTCGCCATCCACCTGCTCACTACTCTCTGGAACCACTTTGCTGGCCTCTTGCTGGCTATTCCCATAGGCTGCCTGCTGGCCACTGCTCCTGCCAGCCACCCTGCTGGTCGCCTGCTAGCCTCCCCCACCAGCAGGCCACTCCCTCCAACTGCTTGCTCCTGCTAGCCAGCACCTGCTACCACTGGCCTTGGATTTGGATCTGGGCCAAACCTAGCGATTTCAGATCTCTGTGATTCCAGCTCTTGACCCACAGTGCAGTGCAGCAGAAAATAAAGAGACTCCTTATGGATTCTGTTTTGGTTCTATCATTAGAACGGGAAGGGGGGGGGGCGGGAGAGGTGTTGAACCAATCTTACAGCTCATGCCTGGAGAGCATGTAGTCTATTGGTTCAGATCTCTGCTCTCCCAATCCACTTCACTTGAGTCTGGAAGGGAAAGTCTTGTCCATCTGAGATTCCTGACAATGACAGTGTCTGTCCTGCAAGCATTGGTGGTTATTTTTTTACAATTTCTACATTTGGTGTTAACATGGTTTGTGATACCACATCAGCCAAATTAGTTACAATAGGCAAAATACCATTCTAACAATTGACTCTCTATCAGGCCTATAGAATTGAATGAACTGTAATTACATAAGCACACTCAGGATTTCTTTCCCATTTCAGCATGAACTGTATTTACATAACAGTTGAATACCTTGCAGGGCTAAACAACTGAGTGAGCATAACCACACCCAGGATTCCTTTCCTCTTTCAGCTGGCTGCGCTGGAAGCATTGATTCAGACCCTGCTTATCTATGCAAAAACCTCATTATTATTATTACAGGTTGAACCACTCTAGTCCAGTACCCTCAAGACCTGACCAGTGCTGAACCAAAGAATTTGCTGAACCATGGGAGGGCAATATTGTCTAGCAGCTAGGGATGCAAAATCCTATTTAATTGGCTAACTGGTTAAACATATAGTTTAACCAATTAACTGATTAAAGGGGATATGAGCAAGAGGGATGCTCCAACTAGGGATATTAAATTTAGATTAATCAACTAATCGAATAGTTGATGGAATTTGTTGCATTGACTATTCGATTAGTTGATAAGGTTGCCTCCGCCTTTGAAATGTGGCAAGACTCTGCTGGGACTTGTACATTTCAAAAGCAGGGAGCAGGGGACCAGCAGGGGACTGCTTGAGCAGCCTCTGTTTAGGGCTGGCCCAAATGCCCTGCAAGCAGGGGCTGCTCCAGCCTAGCCAGAGCACCTACTGCTTGCCCACCCGCTACCTGCTCCGCTGCAGGCAGTGGCTGCACCAGCAGGGCTGAAACAGCCCCTGCCTGTGGGGTATCTGGGCTTGCCCCAGAAGAGGCTGCTCCATTAAGGTTGAAGCTTACCAATTAATTAGTTAAATCTTCACATCCCTACTAGCAGCATTACCAACATTTCCCCTGCCTCCTGGGCTCTTAAAAGTCATTTCAGGATAAATTAGAGCTAAATAACAGCACAGAACACTGAGAGCCAGGCCTGGTGGCTGTAAACAAACTTTATTGGACTGTGGGAAACTTGGTCACATGCATGATAAGTGGACATCCTACTAACTAAAATCATGATGCACCACAGATCTTGCCGGAAACAGAGAGTCCCGGACTAGAGATGTTCAATCTGTACTATTACTCCATCCTCCTTCCCCATGCCCGCATATTTCACACACCTGTTAGTTACACTGGAAGCCCTTTGAGGCAATGTTTGAAATTAACCAAATGTTTGTCCAGTGACTAGCACAACAGGTCCCATACCAAGCTGGGAACTCTAAGCTCTCCTGCAATATAATAAGAAATACTTCTACCAAAGACGGAAACAGTGCTAAATATTGTGACGGCCCCCAGAAATATTTGATCACACAGTGCTTCAAATTTCAACTCCCTCCATCATACAGTGTACAGATTTGATAAAAATGTCAAGCATTTGTCAACTAGTCAGCTACATGCAACACTGAGTGACTGAAAAATTGCAGCACTTTTAAGAAGGCTTTCAATCTAGGAAAGAAGCAAGCAGTCTAAGTAAGACTGATGTGCATTTCCAATAAAAATAATTAACTAGAAAGTATAAATAATTACAAACTGGGTAATGAGTAGAAACATCTGCCAAAGTGAAATCTGATTCTTCACAAGGTAGTTATATAATTAATTTGCACTTCAGTAGTAGCTCGAGCCCCTGTACAAACACATGTGGTAGGTGCTGTACAAACACATAGGCTGCGTCTAGACTGGCAAGTTTTTCCGCAAAAGCAGCTGCTTTTGTGGAAAAACTTGCCAGCTGTCTACACTGGCCGCTTGAATTACCGCAAGAACACTGACCTCCTACTGTCTGAAATCAGTGCTTCTTGCGGAAATGCTATGCTGCTCCCGTTCGGGCAAAAGCCCTCTTGCACAAATGCTTTTGCTCAAGAGGGCCAGTGTAGACAACGCGGTATAGTTTTGCACAAAAAAGCCCCGATCGCGAAAATGGCGATTGGGGCTTTCTTGCACAAAACCGCGTCTAGATTGGCATGGACGCTTTTCCGCAAAAAGTGCTTTTGCAGAAAAGTGTCTGTGCCAATGTAGACGCTCTTTTCTGCAAATGCTTTTAACGGAAAACTTTTCCGTTAAAAGCATTTGCGGAAAAGCATGCCAGTCTAGACATAGCCATAGTGATAGAAAAATCTCTGTTTTATAGAGCTCACTATCTAAATTGACACACCAAAAGGTGGAAGAGACCCAAGGTATAGGAAGGGGAAGTAACTGGCATGAGGTAACACAAGTTAGTCACAAAGCCACAAATAAAACCCAGGTCTTCTGACTTTCAAAGCCTAAATCCTATTTACTAGACTGTATTCCCTCCCTCTGCAAATAACACAGTATAAGCTACCAATCATCCATCTACCAGATAGGACTAAAGAAAAAAATGAAGGTAAAAAAGAACGCATGCTTAAACGTGGTTGAGAACAAAAGGTGAGCTTTATCTTGAAGTTTTAATACATGGCAGATGGATGGAATGCCATGGTCTGATGGTGATATAACAAAGAAAATCAAGCAAATAACCTTATTAACTTTGAGAGGGTGATTTTAAGGATTTGTTTTTGTCTTTCCTTGGTGCTTTTCTTTTGCTGCTCTTTCTAAGTCCCTAAAGTCAGAGCTTTTGAAACATTACATTTCTTTGGTTCTCCATTTTACACATTTCAAAATATTAGTTGATAAACAGTAATGGCTGGTAGCAACATAGCATGACGAAGAAAAGCTTCTTGCTAGCTATTCTGTATGTGCAGTGAAGAACTGTTCACAGATATTGGAGACAGTAAAATCGCTACAATGTTCTGAATCTGTTGGACAACTGCCATGTTAGACATATTGTACAAGAACAATCATTGTTGCTCGGATCGGTAGGCACAATAGAAAGCTGCCAGTCTTATAATGATCTGTAGTCTAAAATGATGAATAATCAACTGCTTCCCCCCAGCCCAAATCATAGAATCATAGAATACAGGAACTGGAAGAGATCTCAAGAGGTCAAGTCCAGTCCCCTGCTCTCACAGCAGGACTAAGCACCATCTAGATCAGAGGTGGGGAACCTAAGCCCTGAGGGCCAGATGCAGCCCCTTGGTTTCCTGGATCTGGCTTCCGAAGCTTAGGGCCTTCCCCAGCAACGGGAAGCCTGCACTGGCATTCCAACCCCCCGACTGCTTCCCTGCAGCCTCCGCTTGATTTTTCTGTAGGTCAGCAACCCCGGCCCAAAAAAGGTTTCCCACTCCTGATCTAGATCATCCCTGATAGATGTCTGTCTAACCTGCTCTTAAATATTTTCAATGATGGAGATTGTACAACCTGCCTAGGCAATTTATTCCTCTGTTTAACCACCCATATAGGAAGTTTTTCCAATGTCCAACCTAAACCTCCCTTGCTGCAATTTAAGTCCATTGCTTCTTATCCTATCATCAGAGACCCAGGAGAACAATTTTTCTCCCTTCTCCTTGTAACACCCTTTTAGGTACTTGAAAACTGCTATCACGTCCCCTCTCAGTCTTCTCTTTTGCAAACTAAACAAACCCATTTCTTTCAGTCTTCCCTCATAAGTCATGTTTTCTAGACCTTTAATCATTCTCTGGACCCCCTCCAATTTCTCCACATCACTCTTGAAATGTAGTGCCTAGAACTGGACACAATACTCCAACTGATCCCTGATCAGCACAGAGTAGAGCAGAAGAATGACTTCTTGTGTCTTGCTCACAACACTCCTCTTAATGCACCCCAAAATCCCGTTTGCTTTTTTTGCAACAGTGTCACTCTGTCGGCTCATATTTAGCTTCTGGTCCACTATGACCCCTAGATCAACAGTTGGTTCCCATTCTGTATGTGTGAAACTGATTGTTCCTTCCTAAGTGGAGTACTTTTCATTTGTCCTTATTAAACTCCATCCTATTTATCTCAGACCATGTTTCCAGTTTGTCAAGATAATTTTGACCCTATCCTCCAAAGCACTCCCAGGTTGGTATCATCTGCAAAGTGGTCACTTGTGCTCTGAATCCATGACATTGGAGTCAACAGACAGATTTTCTCTGACTTCACCAGGCACTGGATCGAGACCTTGGAAAGGAAAGGAAAACCAACCAATCCCAACATATTTATCTATGAACTAGATTTCACTGTTGATCTGTGGGATGGATTCAACTACAGGGATAAACAATGCCTTCAGTTATAGCCTTACATTGTCCGGCCAAATTGAAAGGTGATTATAGTGAAGGCTGGGTCAATAATATGACTTTAAATGGGCATTAGAATGTCTGAGTCTGACTCTTAGGGGTCTACATTGGTGTGATTCGTAGACTTTTTTTAAGGTCAAAATGATCATATAGTCTGACTTCCTGCATATCACACGCCAGATGACTTCCCTGAATTACTTCTTCAATTCCACTTATTGTAGTTGAATTTGAGCCTGTGTTTTAGAAAAACACTCAGTCTTGGTGGAAAAAAAACCCCCGATGCTAGAGATTCCACTAGAACCTTTGGTAAGTTGTTCCAGTGGTTAATTGACCTCACAGTTAAAAATTTTCTCCTTATTTGTACTTTTCTTCAATCTCCAATCATTGGATCTTGTTCAACCTTTGACTGCTAGACTGAAGAGCCCTCTGATATTAAACTTCTGTTTTCCTTGTAAGTATTTATAGATGTGAGATCAAGTCTCTTCTTGATCTCCTCTTTGGTAAGCAAAATAGACTGAGGCTAAGTCTACATGTCACTTTACTGTGCTGCAACTTTCTGCCTCAGGAATGTGAAAAACCCCCACACCTGTCCCCAAAGCACAGCAAATTACAGCACTGTGAAGTGCCAGTGTAAATGGGTGTACAGTGCTGGGAGTCATGCACCCAGTGTTGTTATCTACTCCCCTTGTGGAGGTGGTTTACAGAGAGCACTGCATTCCTGCCATAGCCACACTTTAATTTTAAAGTGCTATTGCCGCTGTGCTTTAATTTTAATGGTGTAGATGAAGCCTGAGTCTTTCACTTGCCCAGAAGACACGGAAGCAGGTATAGGAGAAGACTGGGTGGGACCTACTTAACTTACACCCTCCTGATAGCTGCGTTGTCACTTGTCAAATACATAACATACATCATCGTGCTTAGATATCCCTTTGACCTGGCCTTGGGATGTGTATATGACAGTAAAATGGGATGTGTATATGACAGTAAAAGCAATTCATAAAGCTGTGTCTTTCTACTTGATAGAAGTAATGTATGTTTATGACACGGGCATGGTAAGAATTATGATTTAACTATTTGTTTCCTTGCTTTTATGTGCTTGGATTTAGTAAATGATGATATGGGAATACTTTTGTCACCTAGCAACAATGTTGTTGTTTTTAAGCAATTATCTTTTGCTTTTAGAATGTTACTGTATTTCTATGTCTAGATAGTATGGGAATGGCACTATAAAATAGCTTGAGTAGATGGAGACAGGGTTTTTCTTTGTTTAATTAAAAAAATCTATTTCATGAGTTTTAAAAACTGACTGCTCTGCATATCCCATAAGTTGTTTCCTAATACTTATTATGCATAAGCATACCTCTGTCAAGACTCTGGCAGTGTTAAAATGGGAGTACATATAATTTTGAAATGGATTTACTCAGAAACAGGCTTAAAGTATATTGATTCACTTAAAAAGCCCTTCTTGTAACATGCATTTGTATAACTGAACCGACAACATTTGTTTAGGGATGTTTCAGCATGCACTGAGATTTGTAAGCATATTATAAAGTAGGAACTGAAGTTCAAGTTCCACAAGCCACTTCTTTTTAGAATTACTGCCATCATGGTCAAGCAATTTTGACACAATTTTGAAATCTGTTATAAACTATTTGCAAAAATATTTTGTAAACAAATAAACTAGCATGTTCAAAGCACTAAAAGGAAATAAATTATCTGTGATAAAAAAAGAATAATAATCTGATACCATTTATATGGCAGTTTGCACCTCAAAGTGCATTAAACATTGTGGCTGTGAACCTGTAAATCCTTATTTTATGTAGACAATGCAATTTCTCATATGAATACAGACTAGTCATGGAAGCAAGGATTTACAAGACAAGATCTATATACATATAGCAATTCTGAAGTACATCCATCTGTGGAACTAAAGGGCAGCAAGCTGGATGTTGGACCCCAATGATTACAATGAAAACTGTATGTAGAAACCCTACCATTACAAAAATAGTCATAAGATCTTTACATGAATTCAAGGACAGGGCACTGATTTTTAAAAATAATAGAATTTGGATGATCAACTTGAGATGATTTTCAGAAAATGCCGAGAACCTGCTTGATTCCCCGTTGCGGTGTCTCAAGCAGGGCACCAAATATCATAAGTCCTTTGAAAATCTTTGCCTTTATTTTTAGGGTTGTAGCTGAAATACCCCACACAAAATAAAATACACAGTATTCAGCATACTGTGCTCCCTTGCTCCCTCTTCTGGCTCTTTGGAAATACTTAGCAAATGTACCAACTCCAGTTCTTAGGGGCTGATTCAGGGCCCAGTGAAGTCAATGGGAGTCACTCTAGTGCACAAAAGCTGTTATCATCATGGGTAGTGATGGGTACGCTTAGTGGTGGACACTTGAAAGAGACCAGTGATTGAGGAATGCATGGAAGAATTCTCATCCAAAGTTTTCCAACTCAGAATTGATGTATACTTGCTGCCAGTACTTGATCTGTGTATAATCTAGAGCACATCAGAGGCGTCTAGTCTTCAGAATGCTTTCTAGTTTTTCCCCGATATCAGTCATAAACATTCTCCTATAGAGTTTGAAATCCAGTACTAAGAAACTAAAAGCAACACTGACGTCACTGATTTCATTACCAATCTGACAGAAAAATAGAAGTTAACTAAACAACACTACATTGCATTTTATTTTTTTTAAAACTTTTAATAACCTCAATGCCCCAGTCCTGCAAACATTTACACACATACTTAACTTAACTGTGAGTGATGAAATTAAGTGTATATATGTTTGCAGGATCTGGGCCAGAGTTGATATTTAAAAAAATAGGTAAACAAAATGTTTAAAATATTTTGTAAAATTATACCATCCTGTGTATTTATTTAACTAGACAACCCTCCTTCCTACCAAAACAATACAACACAAAACACACAAATACAATTAAACACCCTCTCCCCTTCCCTCCCAGTCCATTTAACAAATCCATTTACCTGCAATGTGAATTTCATGCACCAAATGTTGATTGGTCTCTCTTCTTGGATAAACTTGAAAGCAGCAGTTTCTTGGAGGATTTTATAATTCACTTTTGTTCTTCTCTACGTCCCTTCTATTATCTCTTTTTCTTTCTGGATACCTCATTATGTCACTTAACTATGAATTAAACATATGTGAAAACACAAATATAAACGTATCTGGTTTGTATCTTTACATTTTGTAAATGATTTGCTTTATTTAATTTAAAAACTAGCACAACTTTAAAATTAAAGTTAGTCTAACAAAGTATGTACTATACAGCTATCATTCACAGGTTGCAAATATCAGGCCAAAACACCCCTTCCTGCACCAGGCTGAGGCCAAGAGGAAAGAAATCTCAGTGAGGATCCCTGAGTATCATGGCTCTACTGGGGCTCTTTTTGGCAGTAGGTCATTCCTACCATGCAGGCAGGCGGAAAGACAATACAGAGTAGGTTTCTAGGGTTGTCAACTCTGACTGAAGCTATTCTGGAGATTCCACCTCCCCCCGCTCCCACCCCCTAACATGTCATAATGTCATTTTCTTAAAATTGCCTATTAAAATCTCCAGGCTTATTTTCAAGTCACCAGAAGAGCCATGCCAATTCCAGGTGATACCAGGCGAATCCTGGAATGTTGGCAACCCTTTTGGGTTCACATGTGGCAGAGAACTTCTATGTGCAGGTCTTGGAGATGTGATCTCATCAGTGATATCACCATCACGGTCATTCACAAGATCTGCATTTTAATGTGAGTAGTTTTATTTAAGTGAGTAGTACCACGGACTAATTCACACTGAATTATTTAGTCAGCTCTAGCACACATACCATTACCACTCTGAACTTCATAGAAACAGTGAGATAAAACTTCCTACTCCAAAGGACAGGCCACCATCTTCTCTAGTTCAAGTAGGGGGCCTAAAATGCTGCGATTCTTCAAGGTCAATGGTGCACATAAACATGAGTTGGTGTATTGCAATTGTACTGTAATTGTAGGGCCCAGGCCTGCAAGCACTTAAGCATGTGAGTGCTTTTATAAAAGTGAAAGCAACGGTACTATTAATTTAAGCAGTTATTCCCATATGTAAGTTTTGTAGTATTGACACCAGTATTTGCTGAAAATGTTGGTGTTTTTCATCAATTATTGATAAATAATTTAAAAAATATATAAATTATGCACAAATATTACACTACTTCTAACAGGAACAAATGGGAAGTTCTTAGGTGGCCTCTTGATTCAAAAGCAAGATCTGAGCTTCTAAGAACCCCTGATATTTGAGGATAGGTTTTGTGAATATGTATTGAACTAGCTAAGATTTTCCAAAGTTATTAGTGATTTTTGGTGCCTCCATTTTGGGGCAGTTTAAAGACATTTAAAGAGATCTGATTGTCAGACAGTGGGCGCTTGCACTTCCTGGAAGTCAGGCTGGGTTCCTTAAATTGGACACTCAAAATTACTAATCGTTTGATAAAATCCATTATAAAGCATATGAGTGCTACCACCCTCTCCTGGATGTATTCTGAACTATATGGGTACATCTACACAGCAACATTATTTTGAAATAACGAGTTATTTCAAAATAACGTAGTCTGCGTCT
Organism: Pelodiscus sinensis; assembly: GCF_049634645.1. Taxonomy (NCBI): domain Eukaryota; kingdom Metazoa; phylum Chordata; order Testudines; family Trionychidae; genus Pelodiscus; species Pelodiscus sinensis. The sequence goes on from NC_134712.1 coordinate 168,652,285, forward strand.
ACACAGCAGACAATTATTTCAAAAGAATGTTGAAATACTGTCAAGCCGGACTTCTTACTCTGACTCCTGTAACCCTCATTTTATGAAGAGTAAGGGAAGACAGAGGAAGAGTGCTCTATTTTGAAATAAGTGCTGTGTAGACACTCCCAATTTCAAAATAAGCTATTTCAAAATAAACTATGCAATTGACATAGCTCAATTTGTGTAGCTTATTTCAAGTTAAGCCCTGATGTGTGGACGCACCCTATGAGTACATCTACACCAGTGGTCCCCAACGTTTTGGGGCTGCCGGGCGCCTGGGGGCGGGGCTGCTCACGTGCCACGTGTACAGGGGCGGGGCCGCTCACGGGCCACGTGCTTGGGGGTGGGGCCAAGCATGCGCCGCACGCCCGGGGCCGGCACCTGCATGTGCCGTGACCCCGGGCAGGGGCAGCCCAGGTGTCGCGCGCCCGGGGCCAGCACCGGCATGTGCTGTGACCCCGGGCAGGGGCCGCCCAGGCGCCACATGCATGGGGCTGGCACCGGCATGTGCTGTGCCCCCGGGGCCAGGGCCGGCACCAGCATGTGCTGCAACCCTGGGCAGGGGCCGCCCAGGCGCCGCATGCATGGAGCCGGCACTGGCATGCGCCACGACCCCGGGTCAGGGGCCGCCCATGTGCCCGGGGCTGGCACCTGCCGCACGCCCGGGGGCGGGACCAGCCCAGATTGCTCCGCGGGCGCACATAAATGGCCCGGGGGGCGCCATGGCGCCTGCGGGCACTGCGTTGGGGACCACTGATCTACAATGCAATGCTATTTCAGGATACTAGAGTATCCTGAAATAGATATCCACTGTCTACACAGCAAGCCTGTTATTTTGGGTTTGCTATTCTGATGTCCCTGTAAACCTTATTCTACGAGGAGTAAGGGACATTTCAGAATAGCACTTTATTTAGAAATTTGGCAATGTGCAGACAGCTCCAAGTAATGAAATAAGCTATTTTGAAACAGCATTGAAATAAGATACACCAGTGGTTCTCAAACTTTTTGGGCTCTGGAGCCCTTTACATGCGTAAAAATGTATGCAGAGCCCTGGCGGTCCACTGATTGTATGTGTTGTACCTATCTATGTTTCCAGTTTGTCTACCTCGTGGAGCCCCTGGAGATGTCTCGGGCTCCGTGGAGCAGTTTGAGAAACACTGAGATATGCAATTTAAGCTATGCAAATTGTGTATCTAATTTTGAGTTCTGGTGCTCTGTAGATGCACCCTAGAAGTGTGTGTCATGTTTGCTGAAAGTTAAAGATGATTTCTCCTGCGGCTCATGCTGTAAGAGTTTGTGCTAAGTAGCAGGATCACCTGAATGCTGCTTATCCTTTTTTAAGTGAAAATTATGTTCTATGTAGAAACAGCTAAAAGGGTGCTGTTGCAAAATCATTCACTGCAGCCAATGAAAAATCTCTTAAGATTGTTAGAGCAAAAGTACTGAGGTTTCTTTTTCAAAATTCTGTACATTTTAGTGATTTTTAAAAGGGGATGTACAAAATGGAGATCGTGGGAAGAAACATGATCACAGCATGCCATGTAGATTGTAAAACCCCAAAGATTACAGAAAGAGCATGAAAGATGCGCACAACGCACAACGGTGCGTCCTGCATTTTGCAGGTGCTGGTAACTACTCAGCATTCCTTCAGAGATACTTCGCAGATTATCTTGGGGCTTCTTGCAGATGCAAATTGGGTGTGTGGCCAGCAGGAGGAAGGAAGAGGAAGTGAGAGCAGCAGCAACAGCAGCAGCAGCAGCAGTGTGTGTGTGTGTTTGAGTCTGATGATGGGATAGAGTCAGAAATACCAAAACAGCAGCGGTCAAAAGCTCAACTTCAATGGTGGGAGAGGCGCGGGCCGGGGAAAAGAAACCACGGAGTTGCCAGGCGCTGGTTGCAGCAGGGCAGCAAACTTGCCCCCGGCGCCGCTCTGCACTTGGCGGCCGCTGACGGTGGAGCCGGGTTTTGTAAGGTACTCGCCTCTCGCTTGGGGCAGGTCTGCGGGGAGAGGCGCCGCTGCGGGGGGCTGAGGTGGGGCGCGGCAGGTTCCCGCGCGGGGGATGCTGAGGGCAGCGGGGGCGGCGCTGGGGGAGGATGCCGGCGGCGGGAGCAGAGCCCGCACCTGGCCGCGGCTGGGGAGGAGGGAGACGCGTCCCGGGGGCTGCCCGGCCCCGCAGGGGAGGAGGCGGCGGCGGGTGGAGCGCGGCCGGGGCAGGGGGGAAGCGGCTGCCTGACATCGGCGCTGAGGAAGAGGAAACGCGGCCGCCCTCCCGCGTGCTTGTCAGCGCGCCCGGCTGCTCCGGGTCAGGGCGCGGGGCGGCTGCTTTGCGGCTACAGCCCCGGGCCCGGCAGCTGCGCGCGCGCGCGTGTGTGTGTGTGTGTGTGTGTGTGGGGGGGGGGCTCGTTCACCTCCCCGACCCGCCCTTTCACTCGCGCCCCCGTGACACCGCCTGCTCCCTCTGCCCCGGCTCTGCTCCGCCCCTCACCCCCTGCCCCAGGCCTCCCCCTCCCAGTCACACCCCGAAAGAGGAGTTCAGGGCTGGGCGCTGTGTTTGTAATTGAGTGCTGGGGGGGTTGATGTCTCTCCAGCCGCCCGCAGATCCCTCTCTGCTGCTCCTCTTGTTCCAAAGTGCTGGGCCGTGGCAACTTGGTCTCAGAGACGGTTGACCTCATAAAGTGGGTTGGGAACATCTGCGTTAGCAATTTGCGTGTCCTCTGCAAATGCACTCAGGCAAAAGCAGGCTGTCTGCAGAGCAGTGGGTAGTTGTGTGTCACTTGGGCACGTGTGTCTAATGCATTGGGGGGGATCATCCTGAAGATTTGAGAGACTCTTTTAATATGTTGGTGGAAGGTGGTTGAACTAAAGGTCCTTGCTCTCCTTTCTCCTCCAACCCAATCATAGATTTGAAGCCTAAAGAGTAAGGGTTCTCTGCATACAAACTTGTTCTGGTTTAGTAACTGCTGATAGTAGCATGGATGCTCTTTTTTTCTGTTTAAGAATGGCTTATTTTGGTTTAATTTATATCTGTTTCTAAAATGTACAAGATACATTGAAATAAGGTTGATTGAAACACAGTTAAGAACTACAGTACAGCATCTTGCAGGGATTATCAAATTAGTTTAAAAAGACATCTTAAATTAAAGCAATGCAACTCTGCATCTAGGCCAGCCCCTTAGTTCATTGCAGTTAGTCACCTTCTGAGTTCATGCCTTCTCTCTTTGCCAAGAACTTTTAGTCAGTTGTAAAAGAGCTCTCAGTAAGGGGTTGCCTTTTCTAAGATTTGTACCCATAGTTATACAAATAATCTGAGGATGCATTTTCATATAAAATTATTGTGCTGGAATGTGGGTGGAAATTATGCATAACCATGGTGCACAACCCCTTAAACCAAGTGGGTATGAAATCTAAGAAGTGGAGTGTTCCGTTTTTTTGGCTTAAAGCCCTTGCAGTTTATGTTGATTATCTTTCCCTTGCAGAATTAACACAACTGTCCAGCTCACTCTTGAGAATATAGAAAATAAATTTCAAAGTTTCGGAAAAATAGCTGAGTACATTTGGGAAGAGCCATATTTTATTATTTTGTAAGCCTTCCTCTTAACTTGTCAAGGGTAAAATGTAGGACAAACATGGAGAAGACAGAGCCAAAGAAGATAATGGTGCCAGAACTGTATAATGTGCTAACTTCTTTAATATAGACAATATTGTCTATAATTTGAACCTCATTTGTGGTGTAAATACATACATTTGAAATACCTTTACAAGTATCTAGTTTTTCTTTAGACTTTGAGCTTAGGCTGTTGCACTGTCCCTTATTAAAATCTTATGAAGGGAAAAGTTAAGGATGACTACAACAAAATCCTTTATTACTCAAAGTGGGATGTGGGCTAGGCAATTGGATTGACTAGCTCATCAGTGAATGGGGTACCAGACCATGCTCTTTCTACATGTTAGAGATCATTCAGTGTTTATTGCTAACTGGCTTCTTTAGTGACATGCCTCCTAAGTAGCTCAACCTATGCTGACTATTTCTCAAATGCAGAAAAATACCTGCATTTTTCCTGGCTCTTTTCATGCTCAACCTTGAGTTCAAATTGTCTGTGCATCAAAACTATTCTGTTTTCCAAGCCAGCCAGTTCCATAATGGAAAAAGAACTATTTAATTCTAGTGATATATTTAATAGCTGTAATCTGACTGTGTAGTAGTACATAGGTAGTAAGGAGAAAGAACTAGTGGTAATTTACTGGTAAACCTCACTGTGGTGTAGCATTAAGGAAGCACATATGACAACACAAATTTTAGGGAGTGATTAAATCATCTTGCAGCAACTTTTAAAATTTACTTGTGTGTGTTGGGTAATAAAGATTAGCATCGCGATGCTGCATTAACTGTATTAAATAGATACTTTTGGCAGATATAGCAGTTCATGTAGATCTTTGACTATCTGATTTGATTTAGTAATCTAGAGATCTGTGTAACTGTCAGTTTCTGTAGGCAGTGAAGCTATACATTTAAATGGGCTAATCATTTTTTGTAATCCTATTGAGGATCACAATGTAGCATTATACATTTTATGTCTTCTCTGTAAATTGCAGTTTAGGGAAGAGTGTTGCTGGCTGAGTTTCTTTGATAAGAAGTAGAAAATAAATTGAGGATTTTTTCTACTCTCTTGATTTTTGAATTTTCCAGAAGTTGTTGAATTACACTAGAAAAATATAATGGAATTAAAGCTGAATGGATTTTGATGACTAGCTAGGTGGACTCTTTTACTCATTGATAGAGCAACTGTATTTTTATCATTGAAAGTAACTAGTTTAACAATGCATTTTACAGATTACATATGGAAAATATTTTTAGAAATGCAATAGATTGATGCAAAACAAAACAAAACAATACTTCAACAATGATCTACTCAATTCCATTTCTTAGCATTTAAGTGTATTACATTGAGTTCATTGTACTGTCAGAGGACTTGATTTCCCCTCCCTTATTGCCAACTTGTTACATGCTCTCTACCAGTGTATAATAGAAAAAGTAAGTGCTCCTAGAGGTTTAACTGTTACTGAAATGCTGCTGCATGTATGATACTTCCTTATAGCAATGCCCTTCTGTGGCAAATTGCAGATCTACAGTGCTGATGCTCCACCCTTCCTTCCGCTCTTTGTTTACTCTCTTAATAGAAATATCTTTGATATTAGGTTTGAGCTCACACATTTTCTTTGCTATGAAGGTCAGGCTTTTCAGAGGTGTTTGGATGTGATCTCATATTTTCCATGTTGTTACAGATAATGCCTGATTTAAATATTGTTTCTTTTGTAAAATATAAGACACAAATTTAGTGCATGTGAAAGTGAGGGACTGACATCCTTACGCATAACTGTGATTAGTGCAAGCTTTCTTACACAGCTCTTCCAGTCCTCCTCCATGCTGTCATGCAGTATGTACCTCCAGTTACTCCAACATTGGGCCTCACCTTTGTTGAATAGATTAGCAAGCATAACATGAAAGTCTCTTGTGGTTCTGTGATTTTGGTAAGGATTCATTTGAGATTATGAGGTCATGAAACACAATTTCCTCCCCAATCTATGACCCTGTTATCACTCGAATTCAGGTCTCCAGAAGCAAATGATGCATTTTGCTGCTGATAAATTGGAAAGGGTTTGGAGAAGAGCCACAAGAATAATTGAAGTATTGGAAAATATTATTTATAGTAGGGGCAGGGAGCCTTTTTTTGGGTTGGTGGCCGCTGACCCACAGAAAAATCAATCAGAGACCGCACACAAGTGAGAAACAAAAAATTAAAAAAAACAAAAACAAACCGCAGAAGCCCCTCACTGAGGCAGGCGCCCCCCCATCCCCCCGAGAAGGAGACATTCCTCTCCAGAGCCTTTGGTAGATTTTATGTACTCCAGCCCCGTGGAGGGACAGTGGGGGGACTGGAGCACCAGCATGAGCATTGCCTTGGGCCGGATCCAGCCCCTGGGCCTTAGGTTCCCCATCTCTCATTTAAAGACTCAATCTATTTACACTGAGGGGAAAAAAAGAAGGTTAAGGGGTGGCTTGATCACAGTCCATAAGTATCTGAGTGGGAACAGAAATTTGACAATTATCAAATTTGATGATAGAGAGCACTTCACTCTTGCAGAGCTAGGTACAAGAAGATCCTGTAGTTTGACAAAGTCAGGCTAGAAGTAGGAGAATTTCTTTTTTTAAACCAGTGAAGTTAGTTAAACATTAGAACTGAGGTGGTGGTAGATTCTCCATCACTGACAATTTTTTAAATCAAGATTGGATGCTTTTAAAAGAGATGCTCTAGTTCAGACAGAAGTTAACTCAGGGGAATTCTATGGCTTGTATTATATAGGAGCTTGGAACTGATGGTCACAATTGTCTCTTTGGCCCTTACACAGCTCTGAATTATAGTCAGTTAACCTTATTGTTTGCCTGAAGTTCTTGTGTGCTATATGTCATTATTAAAAAAAAACCTCTCCTATAAAAGATGATGGATTTTTAAGACTCTTGGAGACTGAAGTGTGCCATTCATCCACAGAAAAGACAGTGGGCAATGCAAGCTTCTTCTTACCACCCTGCCAGTTCACATCAGTGCTGGTCTGAAGGGACAAGAGGGAAGGTGGAAAGAGTAGTTCAGCTCTCTGTGCCCATGGCAAGCTATTGCCTATAAGTGTTGCAAGACATAAAAGGGTGATTTATGAAGAGGTTGGCAGCCCCCATGTTAAATTTCACCTTTTTATCCAATTGCTGTTCAGAACAGTATTAACTGGGAACTGAATGCTACAGGGAATTGGTAATATGTTTTACCTCTCTTACTGGTTCATGTCTAGTACTAAGGTATTGATTTTTCTGAAATTGGTGTATGGATTGCCATTAATTTGTGCCGCACGAGCTGATGGGCCATGGAAAGGAGGGAGGTCTTGCAGTTTGCTCCTTTTCCATGCTTCTGTCTGCCAAACAGCTAAAAATCAAAAGTCAGCTAACAACGTCTTTCATATTTCTTGGTGTCAGTTTTCCATGTAAACAACTGCTGTAGTGGGAAGAGGGATGTAATTGATGGCTAGTGGAAAGGAAGGAGGTCTGTACAATTATTTGTGATTGAAAGCTGAGGTGCCCCAGAGGCACTCTGTATGCAAAGATATAGTGTGGAGAAGTTTGGAAACGTCGCTCTTAGCCATTACCTTAACAGTGACAGGGTGCGGTCACACAGACCTTTTGTGCTTATTTCCTGTGTGCTTGATTGTGCTACTGACACTCATGTTCTTTCTCTCTGGGGCTCCTACCACTCTGTCCTGCTGGGCCAGATTCTCAGGTTTCCCCCAGACAAGGCACAGAGTTGGGTTGACCCTAACCCATGTGGACAATGCAGACATTGAGCCACTTCAACGCTGGGAGAATGCCGTTCTAGGGCAGAGCACCTAGAAAACCAACCCCCCAAAGGGATCAAAATGCCAATTAAATCCATCTTTCTCAGAGTAAAATTTTTACACGAAGAACGCTCGTGAGCATGTTTGCCCTCTTTATCCATGAATGAGAGATTATACATACTGATCGTTCCCCCCCCCCCCCACGTAATAATTATTTACATTGGGCTTTTTAGTAAACAAAAATGATTTAAGGACAAACAGTAGGATGTCTGTGGTTGCAAGTGAAAACAGATCAAAGTAAGTTACAGAAGTAAAATAAAAAGACACATATAGCTAGTTCTAATATATTCAAGTTTATTACAAACTTACCCTAAAACCTGCTCTTGTTTTAGGCACACTTTCAAGAGAAAATATGATCTTTTACTCTGACTTGGATCCCCAGCTCTCCCTTTGAGTGTTGCCAGACAAAGACAAATGGTCTGATGGCTTCCCATTGTTTTTAGACTTTCTCTGCCTAGGAGTCTTTTGTTCTGTATCCTCACTTCCCTGGAAAATTACCTGGCCAAACTGGTATCCCAGTACTAGGTGGTATGGTCACACGTCTTCCTGGAACCAACTGTTGCTTAGACTTAAAGAGCAAACCAAGCAATTTACAAGTCGTTAAGTTGATCACCCAGTCAGTAAGGTTGATGGCTCTCATTTGCATATTTAAAACCGTGAACAATTTTATACTTCATATTTCAAACTTTACATACAAGAATGATACATGCACCAAAATAAGATATACAGATCCAGCAGATTGTAACATTAAAATGGATAGGTTACATGAAATATTTTATCCAAAGCGTCTAAGAGTCATGCATATTAATATCCATAAGCCAATTATATAAAGTATGGGAAGCTCTTGTCATACTTGGAATTGTCATGTGGCTTATGCAAAAGGAGTTAATCTCAGTCCAGTTCTCGTGAGCAAGACAAACTGTGGGTGCATGAATTTCCTTTGGAGTTTTCTAGTTGGCAATGGAGAATACTTTGTGTGTGTGTATGTTACTCATACTAGTGTAGACTCCTTGTGTGTGTCTAGACTACATGGCTCCGTCGACGGAGCCATGTAGATGAGTTTACTAGACATAGCAAAATGAAGCGGCGATTTAAATAATCGCGTTTCATTTACATCAAAATGGCCACCGCGCTGTACCGACGATCAGCTGATCCGGCACAGCGGGGCACTCTAGACGCGCCGCGGTCAACAAGGGAAGCCTTTGTCAACTGCTTCGGTATACCTCATGAAACAAAGTTTATCAGAGCAGTTGACAAAGGTTTCCCTTGTCGACCGTGGCGCATCTAGACTGCCCCGCTGTGCCGGATCAGCTGATAGGCGGTACAGCGCGACGGCCATTTTGATGTAAATGAAACACGATTATTTAAATCGCCGCTTCATTTTGCTATGTCTAGTAAACTCATCTACACGGCTCTGTTGACGAAGCTATGTAGTCTAGACACACCCCTTGTGACTATACATCTCGCCAATGGGAATGTGGAGCCGGTGCTCAAGGTGGGGGAAGCACATGGAGCCCAATGGCCTGCTTGCCTAGAATCTGGGCTTGCTGGATGCTTCTGGGGCACACAGTGCCAGAACAGATAGGGACTCCCCAGTGGTTTTCAAAGCGAGAGTTGTAACCCAGCTTTAGCCAGCTGCCAGGGTCTCAGGGTGCTGAGCAAGGCGATCCAGCGCTTTACATTCTGTGACCCAGTGCTGGGTTACATCCGAGAGTTTGAAAACCACTGGTGTACACTAAAAAATTAGATCAACCAAGCTATTACAGTGCTCAGGGTTGTGAAAAATCTTCCCTCCCCCCGGTGATGGTAGTTAAGTTCCCACATAGACAGTGCAAGGTTAATGGATCTTCTGTTGACCTTGATATCACCTCTTGGGAAGGTGAATTAACTACCCTGATGGGGAAAAAGCATTCCATTACTGTGTAATTGTCTACTCTGAAGAAGTACGGTGGTGCAATTGCAATACCACAGCTCTGTCTCTGTAGCTTTTTAAGTGTAGACATCAAGTTTAAGACTGGAGATTGCAGATGGAGGTATACAACAAAACAATGAGACCGTATTGGTCTATATGATAGGGCAGTGGTCTCCAATCTTTTTAACCATAAGATCACTTTTTCAATGTAAGTGCAATGTAAGATTTACCTCAAACCCCAAAACCCTTCCTCCACTTCCTTCCTGCCCCTTCTTTAAGGCCTGCCCCTGCTCCCTCTCTTCCCTGAGGCCTCACCCTGCTCGCTCCATCCTCACTACCTTTCACCAGGCTCGGGTAGAGGGCTGGGGTGCAGGCTCTGGTCATGGGCCAAGGAGTTTGGAGTGAAAGAGGGGCTCTGGGCTTAGTCAAAGGCAGGGGACTGGGATCCAGAAGGGGTTTCAGGGTGCAAGCTCTGGGAAGGAGTTTGGGTGCTGGGGGACTTACATCTGGGGCAGGAGGTTGGGTGCAGAAGAGAGTTCAGGACTGGGATGAGGGTTTAGGATGCAGGCTCTGGCTGGGCACTGTTTAACTGAGACGGCTTCCGGGTGGAGGAGCAATGGGGTTAAGGCGGCTTACTCCTTCCCTGGTCCTGCCCTGCTCCTGAAAGCAACTGGCATGTACAGCAGCGGCTCCATGGCACCATGTGCTGCCCCTCATCAACAGGCACTGAGCCCACAGCTTCTAGTGACCACAGTTCCCCTTTGCACAGTTCCCCATTCTCACTACTCCAAGAATTAAATTTAAGCATAAGAGAGAAATGATAATTATGAAATGCACAGACCTGTCAAATAACCCACTTTGCAAGCAGTAGAAGTAGTAACAACAACCCCCCACATGTGTGTTAGGTCGGGAGATGAGAGGGAAGGACAATTTGTGTTTGTGAGAGAGAGAGACAGACACACACACAGTGTGTGAGAGTGACAGATTTGCATTGCCGAACTCCCTCCATCCCCCTCTGCGTGGAGAGAGGGTACAGACATGGGGGGGGACACACACCCTGACAAAAGTGCCACCCCTCTTCTGTCTCCCACAAACGAGACAGCAACCAGAAGATTCCCAGCGGATCAGCTCCAAGGCAAAGCGTAGGAGCAGTATGACAGTGGGTGGAGGGGCAACTGAAGTGCCAACACTTGAAAGCTTTCTGGCCAAACTAGTCAGGATCATCTGTCAGTGGCTCCAAGATCTACCGGTAGATCCCGATCTACTGGTTGGTGACCACTGTGATAGGGTGTGGAATCAGTGCACCAATGACTTAGCTGTTGTCTAGTTTATTGTGGGCATCACAGGAAAGGAGAGTTTTTAAGGAGTGCTTTGAAGGAGGGGATGTGAAAAAATGAAAGCAAAAAACAAGCCACAATCTTCTATAATTCTCTCCTCCTGAGCCCCTGCCATACCTGCATCACTGGAAGCAGGATTTTATATTACTTGATAAATGAACATCTTCATTGTAGAAAGTATTTTGTTTGGGTTTCCTCCGCCCCCTCAAAAATGGTTGCTAAATCCTTACATATGCTTTTATCTTCTGTTCTGCTTCTTCTTTTATCTTCTGTTCTGCTTCTACTAGATTGAGAATTTGCTGCATCTTGTATAGCTTGGATATGTCTTTCGAAATAGTTTTTTTGGCCATCATTTACGTTTATTTAGAATTAATCCACTTGCATTTTTTGAGAAGATATTTTAGTTCCCAAATTAGGTAACTTTGACTTTATTAAGTATTTGAAAGAGATTCTCTCATATGTTTCTTGCATTATCCGCAGACTTCACAAATGTGTAGTTGCCTATGTACTTTCAGGATCTACAGCTCAAATTATTACACAGACATTCAGAGTACAGAACAGTCTGTGAAATGATACATCACATTTTTAGTTGTCATTTTAATATAGACATGTTAAATCATAATTTTTCTTCTCATTCTTGTTTTAATTACAAGGGAGACTTGGCCAGTGTTTCTAAGAGGAAACTTTAGATTCCTGAAGTGTGATTGTTTCTAACTGTTTAAAAAAATAAAAACAAAACAAAAAATCAATGTGTGCCTCTATTGGGCAGATGATCTCATTTTACACATATTATTGATGTTGCAGATATTGACAAAATATTCTCGCTGCCTATTTTTAAATCTGTGAAATTTACAAAATGTCCCTTTTATCAAATCAATCCAAAATTTTCAAGTTAGATAAAAGCAAATCAATGCAAATGATTCCAACAGGTAAATAAAGCAACACAATCCATATGAAAATCATATGCGAGCCTTAATTTTTAGTAAGTTTTGCAAGTAATGCCTAAGGTTACCATAACTGAAAGTGTTTAGAGGTGATTTTTCAACTGTACATTTAACAATGCTTTGTCTCTTTCACTGTTCCCAGGTTGAATCAGTTAGACCTCCTGATTCTGCCATTACTTACAAATATGCTTAAACTTAAGCATGTGAGTAGTTCCATTTGTCACTTTCACATGCAGAAAGTTACACATCTGTATAGGGTTGCCAGGTGTCCAGTATTTTGCCGGACAGTCCGATATTTGCGCTTTTTGTCCAGTTAAAAAAAATCAGAGTGTACCGGACATGTGCAATGTCCGGTATTCTCTGATTTTTCCAGCTGCGCACCAGGCGGAAGCCTGGCGTGGACGGGGGAGTGGCTGGAAGGCGGGGTCACGATCGGCCCTGGGAGCCTGTGATTGCGCAGAAGCCTGGCGGGAGCGGGAGGAGTGGCTGGGAGTCTGCCCCCGCCAGGCTTCTGCGCAATCACAGGCTCCCAGCGCCGATGGCAGCCCCGCCTCCCAGCCTGGGAGTCCCAGCTGGGAGGCGGGGCTGCCATCGGCGCTGGGAGCCTGTGATTGCACAGAAGCCTGACGGGGGCAGCGTATTTTTTGGGAGACCATCTGGCAACTCTACATCTGTAAAATGTTTACTGTTTTGGGGCCTAATTTGGTTTCCCTGATGTTGCTTTGAATTTTCATGCAAATATTTTGAAACTTAACTGTAAAAACCTTCACAAAAATTGGTAGAGACATTTTGAGTGTGTGTATGTGTGCATGTGGAAGTGAGGAGAAGAGATGTGTTTATCAGAAACAACTTAACTTGTTTTAAGAAACTGATTAGATTTCAAATTGGCAGTGTCTGCTTACCTATTGTTGGACACTGCTTTGATGATGAAGATCCAGTCTAGATATTCTGGTATTTATTTTGTATCTAAAATGAAAAATTTTATTCCGTCTACAAATATTCTGTGTCACCAGCAAAAAAGAACAGGATTTGTGGAGTGCTGGATTCTAAGTTAGATTCATACAAATAATCAAGTCAGTCCTACTAATGTTATAATCTCATGTTGAAGATCATTCTTTAAAATGTTATTCCATATATTGAGATGTACTCAAATGTATTGCTTTTAAATTCCATAGAAAAAAGGAGTTTATAAATAGTAAAATCCTCTGTCTTCTGATTAGGCGGTACTGTATGAAGGTGATGGGTTGCCTTGTGTTTCTCTTCTTCACTCACCGAAAGGAAAAGAGAAATTATTATAATATAGGCTGATATACTCTTTTACTCTTCACACTGTTGCATGTATTTGTTACATTCCCATAGCATCTTTTCCATCACTTTTATTTTTTGGAATACAGTCACATACTAGTTTTCATAGCAACAGTCATGGCTTCAGCTGGAAATTGAAATCTGATAAGTATTGGCTCAGAGCTACAAAAGCAGTTTATCCAAATGTCCAAATACTGAGCCAAACCAAGGTTACTTAAAATCCTCTCTCCACTCCCAAACATAAGTACTAATCTCTTCATTCTGGAAATGAAATTCAATATACTATTCGGCCAGTAGGCACTCAAAATACTAAACTCCCTGTCCCCCTCAATTTTCTATTTTTGCTTTTCCCCCTCTTGAAGGGGAGAACTGTTGTCTAACTCTATCCCCTGTAGTACAAGCATGTACCTCATAATCAAACGTCACCTTAGGAGCAGACACATGGAGGTCCTTCTTTACTTCCTAAGCTAACAAAAATTTAGACTCTAGACGTGGGGCCTACATCTAATTTGTGCCTTTAAGTGAACCTTCTTTGGTAATCCCCTCTTGTATATACACATCTCTCTTGTTGCTGTAACCCTTCCCTCCATGGAAATTGTGACGATTGAAACAGCTTCTTATTAGTCAGCAAAGGATAGCGTGTTTGGGCCATTATAAACAGAAGTAGTTACAGCACAGTAGAAGTTTATAGGAAAATTACAAAACGGTCAAAATCTCCGTTTTCTTTATTTCGCTTCAGATTTGCAAAAATGACCCATGCTTGTGGCAAAATCTGCAAAACCCTGTGGTTTTTCTTTTCGTGTATTCTGTGTATAGCTAAGAAAAAAAGATTTCTGAGTGAAATTGGGCCCCTTTTAATTGAAAGATTGCTCTAGCTTAGAGCAAACAAGTTAAATTTTTTAAAAGGTACATTGAATTTATAATTTTACTTGTTTTTAATGTGAAAACCATCCGTTTTGTGGGAATTTCACTAGAAACGAAAATTTGAATCACAAAATAATGAAAATTAACATGTGAAACTTTGAAAGAATAAAATGTATCGTTTTCACACAGAGCAGAGCAGTATAAACAGTATAATAATGGCTATACTGGATCAGATCGGGGTTAGTCTAGCTCACTATCCTGTCTTCTGAAAATGACAGGGGGCCAGCCAGATGCTTCAGAGGGAATTAACTGAACAGGGCAATTATAGAATGATCCTTTCCCTGTTCTCCACTCCCAGCTTTTGGCAGTCTGAGGTTTAGGGACATCCAGTGCCTGACCATCTTGGCTAATAGTCATTGATGGATCTCTCCTCTGTAAACTTATCTAATTCTTTTTTTAAACCTTTTATACTTTTAGCTTAATTTCCCAGCAAGTCTCACAGGTTGATTGTATGTTGCCTGAAAAAGTGCTTTCTATATTTGTTTTAAACCTGTTGCCTATTAACTTAATTAGGTGACCTCTGGTTCTCGCATACCATGAAGGACTAAATGACATTTTTTTTCTCTTTCTGCCATTTATGATTTTATATATATCAACCTCCCGCTTACTTGTTTCTTTTTCTAAGATGAAAAGCTCTAGTCTTTTTGATCTCTCCTTGTATGGAAATTGCTCTATACTTCTAATCATTTCTGTTGCTTCTTCCTGTATTTTTCCCATTTCTTATATATCTTTTTTCAGATGGAGTGACTAGAACTGTATGCAGTATTATGTGTGCGTGTATCATGGATTAATATAGCCACATTATATTACACTGCTCTACAGCCAAAATGCTTCTGAAATAAATGTAGTCAAACTTTACTAATTCTGGGTCACTGAGAACAAAAATGATGCTTAAAATTGTTGATTGGCTCTAGTTTTCAAGATATGCTATTGGGTCAGTATATACGACCCTTGACTTGGGAATGGCAGAGGATAAGTGAGTTATAAAGGGAAGGGATCTCAATTTAAACCAGAAATCATTAAAATACATCTTTGACTGGATCTATGAATAAATCTATGACTGGGTTTGGACAGTACTTGCTTTTTAGGCAAAACAATGAATGCAGCAATCTGAAGCTGGTATTGCATCATACATGATATGAATTGCATCATGTTATTCCTAGAAGTCATGGATGATGTAATCATAACGAAGCTTACATCACTCTGCTGAACAAATTGCCCTATATCAGCTCTAGAAATCATACAGTGTTGTGCTCTCTTATTTGTCAGTGTTTGATTTTGCAAAGGGACACATTTCTGTTTAGCCAAAGTGAATAGAGATGCCTCGTACTTGTGTGAACAGTGCAGATAACTTCTGCTATGTTTGTGGTAAAGTGACTTTTGCATCACAAAAGCACAGTATAACCACTATGGTTAAGAAAACCTATCACCTTTATTTTGGCTGCAAAATTGGAGATCAGGTCAAGAGGTGGGCACCACACATATGCTGCAACACTTGTGCAACAAATCTTCGCCAGTGGTTGAACAGGAAAAGGAAATCTATGCCTTTTGCAGTGCCAATGATTTGGAGAGAGCCAACAGATCATACCAGCAATTGTTACTTCTGCATGGTGCCTCCAGTTGGGAAAGGTGTGTCAAAGAAGAAAAAGTGGACTGTGCATTATCCAACCATTCCATCAGCTATACGCCCAGTGCCCCACGGAGAAGGAGTGCTGGTTCCTGATGCACCAGAATCATTCTCACTTTAGTCAGACGAGGAAGAGGAAGAGGATGAAACTTCTGGTCCTGAACCATCAATGTCACAGGACCCACATTTTCTCCCATCCTCCTCCTCTGAACCACACCTTATAACTGTGGTCCCCAACATGGTGCCCACGGGCGTCATGGCGCCCGTGGGGGCATTTGTGTGCGCCTGCCACGTGCTCGGGGCTGGGCTGGCCCCGGGCACGTGGCACATGCATGGTGCTGGAGTCGGCCCCGGGCACATGGCGCACGGTGAGTGCCAACCCCGAGAGCGCTGCGGATTGGCCGCCCACGCTCTGGGCGCGCAGTGCTTGGGGAGGAGGGAGAGCGCCGGCCCCGGGCGCGCGGCACTTGGGGGGGGAGAGCGCCGGCCCCGGGCGTGTGGCTATGGGGGGGGAGGCTGCCTCCGGGCGCGCAAGTGTCCCCGCCCCCTGGCGCCCGGCGGGCGAACGGCCACGCCTCCTGGCGCCCGGCAACCTCAAATGGTTGGGGACCACTGCCTTATAACACAAGGTGAACTGAATGACCTTGTCAGGGATTTGGAACTACCCAAGAGTAAGGCAGAGCTGTTGGGCTCCAGACTACAGCAGTGGAATCTCCTGGCAGGTGATGTTAGGGTTTCCATGTTTCGTGACCGTCAAAAGGATCTTGTCCTATTCTTCTTCATGGAAGGTGATCTGGTAGCCTGCAACAACATCGATGGTGTGATGGCAGCCCTCAACATCGTTCACGATCCAGATGAGTGGAGACTGTTCATTGATTCATCGAAGACGAGTCTTAAAGCTGTTTTGCTGCATAATGGCAATGTTTTGCCATCAATTCCAGTTGGTCATTCAGTCCATATGAAGGACTCCTATGACAACATGAAACAACTTTTGAGGTGCATAAACTATGACCAACATCAGTGGCAGTTTTGTGGCGATTTGAAGGTTGTTGCTCTCTTGCTTGGTCTGCAGACTGGATACACAAAGTACTGCTGTTTTCTCTGCGAATGGGATAGTCGTACAAGAGATTCCCACTACATCAAGATAGATTGGCCACTCCGACAGTCATTGGAGCCTGGGAGGAAAAGTGTTCAGCATCCACCACTTGTTGAATCAAGGAAGATTTTACCACCACCCTTACACATCAAGCTGGATCTGATGAAGAACTTTGTCAAGGCCATGGACAAAACACAAGCAGCTTTCAAGTACCTCTGTGGAAAATTTCCAAGGTTAAGTGAAGCTAAGATAAAGGAAGGTGTCTTTGTTGGTACTCAGATCTGTGAACTTCTTCGAGATGATGCATTTGACCATGCACTGTGTGCCAAGGAAAAGACGGCATGGAAAGCCTTCCAGTTAGTGGCAATACATTTTCTCGGAAACAACAAGGCAGACAACTACAGGTTGTTGGTGGAAAACCTCCTCAAGGCATACAAAAGTCTTGGTTGCAACATGTCACTAAAGATACATTTTTAGCACTCTCATCTAGATTTTTTTCCACCGAACTGCGGAGCAGTGAGCAACGAGCACGGCGTGCGATTTCACCAGGACATTGCAACAATGGAGAAACGCTATCAGGGCAAATGGAGCTCATCAATGCTTGCAGACTATTGCTGGACAGTGACAAGAGATGCTCCATTTAATGAATACAAGAAACAAGCCAAGAAGCACCGACTAGACACTAAACTATGTACATAATAGTTTTTTTGCCTTTTGTTTCATAATACATTTTATTTATATAACCCTTTTGCTGATTTTTAAAGTGTTACATAGACAGGACAGGTGAAATATTATCATGTAAAGCAACCATAAACACATGAAAAGACCTAGGTTTACAAAGTTATGATTAAAACTCTACAATCTACACAATATACATAGACGTAAAATGTAAAAACTTAAATATCTTGGAAACAGTAGCCAATCAGTTGTTTTAATTGTCATATTTGAATTCAGCACATCAAAATACATAATAAAGAGCACATTTTATCTCTGAAGCAGACGACGTCCAAAAAATTGTAGACCAGTGATTATTTTCCTTCTTATTTTTCCTTATGGTTCCTAACATTGTTTGCTTTTTTGATTGCTGCTGTGCATTGCACAGTTATTCAATGTTTCATCTAATCTTTTCCATTAATGTGCAGATCTTTTCCATCTATGTGCAGAATAATTTCTTTATGTACAGATGTAACCACAATTAGAAACAAAAAAACCACTAACTGGGAATGGTGGATAAAAATAAATGATTTTTTAAAAATAAGATTTTTTTAATTTAAATTGGATTTTTAATTTTTTTTCAAAATGTAATCAATAAAATACTAAATATCTAATTTAAAAATAAGTTATAATTAAATCTCATCACAAACATGCTGCACCTACACTTACAGTCTCATCAGTATGAATGAATGGCTCTAGTTTGTCCAGTCTAGCTACTAGCTCTTGCTTTTTGAAAGTTCTGGCCTTCCAGAAACAGTTTCTGTTTCTCAAGCAGACTAAAAAGTAACATGGTCAAAGGCAGACACAAGCTGGTTAGGATTGTTTTTGTTCTGTGCTTATGTGGTGGTGGGCCTTGGCCACGCATGGCAGAGAAGTTAGTTAAGGTATTGTCTTAGAGACAGAGGTACAATATCTAGGAAAGGACAGAGGCAGCATAGCAGTGGAATCGACTGAAAAGAAAAAAGGAAGACCTTATTCAGCACACACGGAGTTTCCTATATTCCCCCACACGTTTGCCATAGAAAAATTGCCATGGCTTCTAGGAGTAAAAGAGAACCACTCTAGGAATATTTTGAAGAAATTCATTCGTGGCTTAAAAAAGTAAAACGTGTGAAGTGTCAGCAGTGCAAGAAGATGATGCAGGGCCTAATTCAAGAATGAAACATTATAAGGAAAACTGCTTATTGGGAGAAAATGATGTAGATGAGATTGTGAATATGGCTGAGTGAATCAGTTGGTTAGTAACTGAAATAATTTACTTTGAAATGCATCGTTCTTTAAGACTCTCTCTGTGCCTTTTAGTTATAAGTGTGATTTGACAAGTAAATCCCAAGATGTTTGCTGTTGTTTGATGTTTGGATGTTGCTAGCAAAAAAAATTTAGCTTAGCTAATCCTTATGGCTTGTTTAATTAGTTAACTATGTTTAGAAGTATATAATGTATACAATACAGAAACATGCAGTAAGAGAAATCTAGAGTTGCTGGTTGCCATTGAGTGTCATTTTATTTTATACATCTTGAACTTCTTTAGTTCAGCACTCTCTGGTCTGGCATGATGTTAGGTACCTGGATGTCCACTTACTGTTGTGGCCAAGTTTTCCACGGTCTCCATTAAGTTTTTTTACATCCACCAGTCTGGGTGCTCAGTGTTGTAAGCTGTTATTTAGCTCTAATTTACCCCTAAATGTCTTCTAAGAGCCCAGTAAGCAGTGGAAGTGTTGGTAATGCTGCTAGACAATATTGACCTCCCATGGTCTGGCAAATTCTCTGGTTAGATACCAGTCAGGTCCCGTGGGTGCCAGAATAGAGAGGTTCAACCTGTATTACACAATACATGTCCCTTATTTTGGAACATCATGGCCACAGACCATAAAGATGATGCCATAAATCTATTCCCTGTTTTACTTTAGCATAACTCAGCTTTTCCAATAGAACCCCACTCTGTACTTGTTTTCTGAAAAAACAGAAGTGCCAGTGAGTTCAATGGGACTTACTCCAAAATTAAATGCTTTAAGTAAAAGCAGTCTTAGCTATTTTGGTAACTTGATTTAAAGCAATGATTTTTTTGGTGATTTAAATCGTGATTTTAAATCAACTTGATTGTAATCAGTCCACCTTAGCTGTGGATGCTCTGCAAATCATCTGGGCAGCATTTGATTCTCTCCAGAGCACTTGCAGGAGTGCACAGCTCACAGGGAATATTGCAGTAGTTTCAGAGAATTAGCCACAATGACTCCAAGATATTTAACTGGTAAACAGCTCATTGGAGCCATCATTTTTCATGTATTGTTGGGATTTTGTTTTCTAATGTGTCTTACTTTGCCCTTAACAGATGAAATTTAATGTTAGTATTTTGTTGTCCAATCACCCCGTTTTGAAAAGTCCTCTTGGCTGTCAGTTTTGGACTTAATTATCTTAAGTAATTTTGTAGCATCTATAAGCTTTGCTATCTCACCATTTACCCCCTTTACAGGTCATTTATGAACATATTGAACAGTATTTGTTTCAGTACAGATTTACTTTATTCCAGTGTGAAAACTGATCATTTATTCTGACTCTTTGTTTCCTGTCTTTTAACCAGTTATTGATCCATCTTATCCCATGACTGCTTGGTTTGCCTAAGACCTATAGTGTCAAATACTTTCTAAAAGTCTAAGTGCACAAGACCCACTAGATTACCCTTCTTCACATGCCTCAATGTTCTAATCGATTGGCAAAGCACAGTTTCCCTTTACGAAAGCCATGTTGTCTCTTTCCCAATACATAATGCTCATCTATGTGTTTTTAAAACTAGAGTTCCAACCAGTCTGCTGGGTACTGAAATTAGGTTTGCTAGCCAGCCTTTAATTGTCAGGATTGCCGTCTGGAACCTTTTAAAAAAAATTAACATTACATTAGCTATTTTCCAGTTACTTGGTACCGTAGCTGATTTAAGTGATAAGTTACATACCCCATAGTTGAGTCTCTTCAAAATTCTTGAGTGAATTCCATCTGGTCTTGGTGACTTATTACTGTTTAATTTATTCCAAAACCTCCTTTTATTGACACCTTCATCTTGGAACAGTTCCTCTTATTTGTCACCTAAAAAGGATGATTCATGTGTAGGAAAAAGGATGATTCAGGTGTAGGAATCTACCCTCACATCCTTTGCAGTGAAGACCATAGAAATAATTAATTTATTATCTCCAGAAAGGCTTGTCTTCCTTCACTGGCAGCCGGTAATTTAGGCAAGGGAAGGCACAGCCTTCCAAAACTGCTTACACGCCCGACCATCGAGGACTGGGGCTGCCGCCAGGGAAGGCTGGGGTTTATGGTACAGTAGCCTGGCTCCCATGGAGGGCTGGGGCTGTGGTGCGACAGCCCCAGTCCTCCAGCTCCACGTGACCAGGAAGGATCCGGCTGGGGATGGGCAGGGCTTGACTCCAGGGGCAAGCCTCCGGGGAAAGGGGTTGGGCTGAGCCGGGGTTTGCTTTCCCCAGCTGGGCTTTTACCCACCGCCTATGTTTTCCTTAGCTTTGCTTTTGCACTTCCATTGTCCAGTAGGCTCACTGATTTTTTTTGGCAGGCTTCCTGCTTCTGATGTAGCAAAAAATCGTTTTTGCTGTTAGTTTCTCTTCAGACTGTTTTGACTTGCCTAATTGTATTTTTGCACTGGACTTGCCAGAGTTTATATTCTTTTCTATTTTTCTCTGTAGGTTTGACTTCCAGTTTTTAAAGGATGAACAACTCTTTTACTCTGTTTAGCCAAGGTGGCTATTGCTTGGTTCTCATTCTGTTTTTAATTTGCACCATGCATTTACTTTGAGCTTCTGTTATAGTGTTGTTGCTGTTTCCCCGAGACCTCTTTCACTCAGTTCCCCGAGAACGTAGTTTAACTCTGGTGTCGTTACTTAGGTTCCTTCATTTGGCAAAGTTGCACACAGTTGATCGGACTACAGTGTAGAGGATGGTATAGAATGTGCCATACTCCTAAATGTGTTTTTGGATTGACTCGTTCACTTCGTACAGCACACACTGTCTGTACACTACTTATTCTTTTCCTCATCTTACTTTCTAGGCTTATCTTATCCATTGTAAATGGTTCCCTGGGTGTTTCTTAGCTTAGTCTCTTTCCAGCCTGCTCACCCATTTCCTTCCTTCCTTAATCTTGTTTCCCAAGAAATAAGGTGTCACCCATGTTCATGTACTCCTGTCAAGCAAAACCGATGTTCCACGGCTTTTGTTTTTCTTTTTTTATTTGTGTTTTTATTCCTTTTTAAAATTAGTTTTAATTTTTATCTAAAATATACATTGTAATGATATAGATTTTATTTTTATTTTTGGTAATATGTATAGACAAATAGATCTTTGGGATACATGTTAATGATTGGATGTTTTATTATATTTTTGAATGGTTATTATACTAATTAAAGTACTTCATGAATGATAATTAACATTAAAAAGCAAATAGAATTTGTATGGCACTTTTAAATTAGAGATGTAAAATCCCAGTTAATCAGTTAACCAGTTAAATGTAATGTTTAACTGGTTAACCGATTAAATGGAGGCAGGGATCTGGTCTAGAGCACCACCTCCCACACACACACACACACACACACACACACACACACACACACACACACACACACACACACACACACACACACACACACACACACACACACACACACACACACACACACACACACACACACACACACACACACACACACACACACACACACACACACACACACACACACGCTGTGGGTGGGAGTAGATCCTGCCAGGCTAGCGTGTCCCTGCCCAAGGCATGCTGAGCCCCACAGAGCTGGAGCAGCCCATTGGTTAACCATAACTGTCAGAATCGCCCAGTAAGGGTGATGTTAACCATTCACATTCTATTTTGAATAGGAACTGAGTAGTTGGGCTTTATTGTTTTATATTGATTTTGTGTGTGTGTGTGTGTGTCTGTGTGTGCTAGGTTGATTTTTAAACCACCCCGCTGGTGGCCTTTTTTGAGCTTTTAAAAGATTTTAAGAAAGAAGTATTTTTTGTATTTTATGGGAATACCTATAATTATTTTTAAAGTTTTATTTTAATGATAATTTTTGTTGTTTTAGTTGCTTTATTACTGACAAAGGGATTTAGGGTGTTTATTTTGGGTTTCTCTTTTTGTTTTCACTTATTTTATGTTTCATATTAATCACTTAATGTAAAAAAAAAAAGTTAAACTTTGTGAAAATATCAGGGAGCTCGAAGAGTTAACTAACAAAGTTATAGCTGTCAGTAGATGCTCGCTGCCAGATAAAGAGTAGATGTCAGTTTTGCAAGCTTGAATAAAATATTTTGAATCGATTTTTAGTGGAATTTTTAAAAAGCTGATTATATATATATATATATATTTTGAAAATTTGAAGTTCCTTGTTATGTTTATTATGAAAGACTAAATATTTTAAACTTGCTTGGCTTACCTTTTGCTAGCTGAAGTTTTGAACTTTTTTGTTTTAAAAATAATTTTAGACTTTCAAAGAGCTGTGGGGTCCGCGTGTGTAAATTGCAAGTTATGAACAAACGACTCATTTAAGTTGCTTACATTTCTAAACTGCTATTCATTTTTATATTTAAACTTTGACCAGGGTGGGGGGGTTGGGGTTTTTTTTGTTTTTTTTGTTTTTGCTGATATCTCTGTTTGGCCTGGGCTTTGATAACTGCTGTATTTTAGAAAAGTTTAGTTCCATCTTTTCCTTCTCTGTTTCAGCTATCTGATCTTAACTAAAATTTTTTATAGTTAATCAGTTAAAATGGGATTGTTCTTGTACCTGCTGTAACCATCACAATTCATATTTACAGGTTCATTTGCTAGGAAGCACCCATTTACTTCAGAATGACTGCAAGGACTTCTGGGTTGTGTGTGGTGACAAATCACATAGTGTTGGGGTGATCACAATAAGCAGTGTGTGGGACAAATCCAGACTGCCATACACTTTTGAACATACCCTGAAATCTTTTTATTTACCTATTATCATTATTATTATTATTTTCTCTGAAGTCTGGACCTTGACTATACCTTGGCTAAGAAATTTAGACCGTGAAAATAAATGATCTGACACACAATGGTCATTGTAACCATCTGACTTCCTCTTTGCATAATTTATTTGATTACTAAGGATGTTACCAGGTATCACTATGCTGAGGTTAAATTACTATTTATGGGTATTAAACCAAACACTTTTTTTATTTTACATGTCATTTTTAAAACAATTTATTACTTTCATTACTGTTGACTATTTAGTCCCCTCTGAACTCTGCAGGGTTAATTTGGTGGGAAAAGCTATTTTTAACTGCACATGCTTTTTTCTTAAATTACACCCTTCAATTTTTCATTGTTTAATAAAAGACTTCCTAAGACCCCATTAAATTCTGGGACTGTAATTTCTATTTACCATAGTAACATGTTTCTCAGCCAACCTTTTCTCAGAAGCTCCAAGCTTATCTTTTTTTGTATTTTGCAATTACTTTTTAACTTAGTACAGGTTGAACCTGTTTGGTCCAGCAGCATCCTTGGTCTGTCGTGACTTTAGTTAGTCAGTTGTTCACTAACCATGAGTGAGGCCAAGCTTCCTGCAGTTCTGCAAAGTTTGTTTACAGCTGCCAGTCCTGGCTCTCAGTGTTCTGTGCTGTTATTAGCTCCAGTTTACTCCTAAATATGTCTTCTAAGAGCCCAGTAAGCAGTGGAAGTGTTGGTAATGTTGCTAAGTATAAGCATGATTTTTTTATGCTTTATCTGCTTATTTCTTTGTGCAATACAGTAAAATTTTATAAGAGCACTAGCACTTTCATGGAAAGAGCCGGTAATTCTTGGCTAGATGTAGGCTTATGCAAAGTGTATTAGTAGAGTCATATATGATTGTTAAGCAGGATTGCAAGGATTCCATTTATTTGCCTCAGCAAAATAGAAGAGATCCATTTGCTACAATTTTGGCCTCCTATGTCTTAGCAAATTTGGCACCAATCAGGTCCCAAACGTATTGCACTAGAGAGGTTTATATCTGTTAAATACAGTGCTTGAAGGAAGGCTGCTTTTTTATTTTGGATTTATCAAATAGGTGAAAGACATTGTGTTCTCTCTGAACTTTCAGGAATCATTTCCATTTATTTAGTTTGTTTTCTCCTCTACAACCTTGATTTGCTTTTTTATGCTTTTTGCATTCATTCCTTAAGGTGACATCCTTGTGAAACTGCTGCCTTGAGGTGGGCTTCCTCCCCCCTTCATATTTGAAAAGAATACCCAAAAATCCAGATGCTATTTTTCAATGTCTGTCAATAGTTCATACTTTTTGGAACATAAGAATGGCCACAGTGGGTCAAACCACTGATATCCTGTTAGCCTGATATCCTCTCTTCCAGCGGTGGCCAGAGAAAATTTTAGTGGCATTCAACAGACATTGTCTGTGTTCTGCCAATAATGTATTTATGGCATTTGATGAACCTCTGGTATGCTCTACCAAGCATTTTTTTTTTCATCTAATACCACTCTCTGGAATTCTTTTTTCACCTGGTTCCAATCTTCCCTCTGAAACTTCTCTGGAGACTCTATATGCTCTGCCCTTTTATTTAACCCACTTTTTCAGAATGGTACTAACTTCCTCATATTTAAATCTTTCCATTGCCATTGCTAAATTTCTGGGTTGCAATCTTAGACAGTAAAAGTTATGTTTTATAATAAATTATACGTTGCCTACTCCAGATTAATGGAATCTGAGTGACAGCACAACTATGTTGGTATTGCCACGAGAACTCTTCCACATGGTTCCACAAGAACTCAGTTTGACTCCAGTTTCATCACTCATGCTCTTTTATCTGACATACAGCAAAGCTATGCTGAGTTGACCAGACTCAAGCATAGAGGGTGTATACAGGGTGTACTACACATCACAGATTACAAAGCAAATATCTTTTATTTATTACACATTACATTACATTACATTACATTTATGATACATTGCATCACATGTTTTGGGATTGACTTGGTCACATTGCAGAAACCAATCTCTGTATAACATGCATGACTTACTCTTTACCACATTTTATATTCCAGATTTATCTTCTTCATTGTTATCATGACTATTGTAAATGGTTCCTTGGGTGTTCCCTTTTATCTTTGCCAAGCCAGACATTCTGTTTCCAGCCTGGTGATCTGTTTCAGTCTGTTTTTGTGTCTTCAGATGTATTGTGTATGATTCCTCTTGTAAACATTTTTGATTTGTAACTTATGTTGTTAGTGTTCAGCCTGCTAAAAACAACTTTTTTTTTCAGTCTCCTTGGGAGTTCAGCTTAGTGGATAACTATTTTGTAACGTCAAGAATAGCTCCATTGGCTATATGATGGTTAATGCTCCCAGAAAACTAGAGGTTTCAATGATGCCCTTAGGGCAGGGGCTGGGCAATTAGCAGTTCGCTGTTCCCAGCCAACGAGAGCTGCCTTCACCACTTCCCACAGCTCCTATTGGCTGGGAATGGTGAACCCTGACCAACAGGAGCTGAGAGTGGCCAGACCTGTGGACGCGCAGGTAAATAAAGTGACTGGTGGCCCACCAGTGGTAAACAGTGTCTGGCCCATGCACTGTTTATTGCCAACCCCTGCCGTAAGGACCTTTAAGGGAGAATGCTTTTTCAGTAACTGTCACTCCTTTATATCCAAGGGGATTCAGGATACCATAAAGAGAGAGGCAATTTCCCAGGAAGGCAGGTTTTAAAATAATATTTAGTTATTCATAGGTCAAAGCCCCACCTTTAACTTCCCCTGGAAACTGGATGATAGGCACTGCAAATCCCAGAGTACTAGCTTCACGTGCTTGCCGTGGTATACTCTGCACTCACTGAATGGGCTAATGCTCCAGACATACATTCTGGGTTAATTTACAGTGCAGTACTGCAATGCAGGTTGCAATTTTTAAGTGACAAAGACATGGATTAGTAGTAAAAA
This sequence comes from Pelodiscus sinensis, assembly GCF_049634645.1. Lineage (NCBI taxonomy): Eukaryota > Metazoa > Chordata > Testudines > Trionychidae > Pelodiscus > Pelodiscus sinensis. The sequence continues at coordinate 168,678,570 of NC_134712.1, forward strand.
GGTGAACATCTGAAGGACACAGCTGCAGTCTCTTGGCCCGATAGTGGTGGTGCTGGGGAACAAATCATCCTCACCAATGATGCTGTATCATGCTCCAACAGGAGTGGTCTGGGGAGAAGGGAAAATAAGTCAACAATTTCATAGAATCATAGAATATTAGGACTGGAAGGGACCTCGAGAGGTTATCGAATCCAGTCCTCTGCCCCTGTGGCAGGACCAAATAATGTCTTGACCATCCCTGATAGACATTTATCTAACCTGCTCTTAAATATCTCCAGAGGTGGGGATTCCACAACCTCCCTGGACAATGTATTCCAGTGTTTAACTACTCTAACAGTGAGGAACTTCTCAGATTGAGAATTCTAGTAACTAATGGTAGGCATCGATTCTCAACTAAAGGGGTAGATATAATCCTTGCTGCATCTTCTGATTGCTTCTCCCTATCTGCCACATTTCTAATTGATTATTTGGAGTGAAGCACTAATCCTGAATTATTTTTCACTATCTGCCAGGCACTAGGTACAGCCATTTAAATGGCACTGAGAAAATATGATGACAGAGGAATAGAGCACATTGAAATCACAGTAGCCTGTGTCTCCCGAGTATCTCAACAGCTGCACATATACATTGGACAAAAGGGGAGACAACATTTAGGGAACACTTTGGAACTCCACATGAGAGAGATCTTGGGACTAAAAAGCTTCTCTGATAGGTCCTAGTGTGTACCTGGGACCTATCAATCAGAGATATGAGAACAAAGCCACTGAAGGTCTATCTGTCCAGTTCAGGATCACCAGTGAGTGAATGCCTCATGAACCATGGGAGTGAAAGTAGCTGATAAACTTCACAGGATCACCATGGACACTTGATCTTGATCTGTGTCTACCAGATCAACCAGTGCTTGGGCCTGTTCTATGCTAAAAAAAAGGTCACAATGATCTGAGGCAGATGGAGAGTAGACTCACCACATCCTTCTCAATAATTTTAAACCAGAAATGGGGAGTTAAATATTAGCAGATAGTTTGTCAGATTGCAAACACTGAGTGATAGTTTTGCAAACAGTTGTACAATAGTTTTCTTAAGAGAAGTTCCTTAAGGCACTCTGCCTTCCCTAATGCACCCACAATGGACCCAGATCTCTGTGGCTCTTCACCATCCAGATGGGACATGGGTCCAAAATACATGTTGTAGTATGAAGTTCCACTAATACTTACAGCACCTCATGAGCAAAACTGGCCTTATCTCAAGCAGAGAATACTTATTATTTGTCCTTTTCAGATACTGACCTATAGCCACAAAAGCGGGTGTCTCAGTTGGAAACTTCTTAACTTTATGTACATCATATTATGAAATTTCCTCACAATGTGATGGACTCTTATCTACTCCTGAATAGGAGTGTTAAATTTTGATTAATCAGCTAATTGAGTAGTCAATGGAATTTCCATCGACTACTCAGTTAGTCAATAAAGGTAAGATTGGGCACTCACCATCCTGCGCCTCAGCCTTTTAAATGTAGTAAGAGTCTTCTGTGGCTCTTACTATATTTCAAAGCCTGAAGTGCCATAGTGGGGACACGGGGAGAGCGGGGACGGCATCAGTCCATACTCGCACCATTTCCCTGCTGTGCCTCTGCCTCCCCTGCCCCCCTCCCCAAGGAGACAGTGCTGGGGGGACCTGGCTTTTAAGCTGGCTCTCCCCCCTTCCCCTGCTGCCTCTCTTTGATAGAGGCAGTGGGGGGAGGGAGCGACTAGTCGTCACTACTTGACTATCCGATAAGCTCATGCTTATTGGATAGTCAACTAGTCGCTTACATCCCTACTCCGGAATGATTCAGGACTCAGAATAAACACATCCCCTGATTGTGACTTGGGGAAAACCACGGTGAAGGCCTTCAGATTAACGACAGTGTAAGATTTCAAAAACGGTTTTGCCACAATCTTCTATGTTCAGCACATGATGTCTGACATGAGCCTCCACTAGGGATATGAAAGGCTAACCGATTATCCAGTAAACATCACCTTTAATGGGTGATGCTTACTGGTTCCCGTTAACCAGTGCGGTCTGGAACAGCTCCCTGTCTGCTGTGGGCAGGGGCTGCTCCAGCCCCATGGGGGCCTGATGAGGGCAGACAATGCTCTGGGCATCCGAAGCAGCCCCTGTCCATGGTGTACCAGAGTGCGTTGCAGGCAAGGGCTGCTCTGGGTGTCCAGAGCTGCTCCTGCCTGTGGACGGGGGGGAGGGTGTTGCACTGCAGGGAGCTAGAGCACCCCTACTTAATTGGTTAACCAATTAAATGGGATTTTATATCCCTAGACTAGCAATCTTCCTTCTCCTTCATTTGTCACAGGTCTTACAAACAACAGTGATGCACGATGGTGAAAGCAGTTAAGAGTAGGAGAGCTGAGAGAAACTTCATCAATAGCTGAAAATAAAAGTTCATTATAAAGCTTTTACTGAACCATTGCTGGAATGGCCTGTCGGGAATGATATTTAGCCCTAGTGTCCCTTGGAAACACTCTGATTCCATTGTTTTTCAAGGGCAGGCATCGGAACAGGTTGTCACACTTACAGGGGAGAGGTGCTAAAAGAATGAGTTGAGAATACATCACACAAATCAATAATTTCATATCTAACTCTGCGGTATCTTGGAATACAGCATTTTGTTTTTCAATCAAAGTTTGTATTTAGTTAAAGAATATGAAACAACATGATCAAATCAATGAACATCAGTTCTTCAGCTTTTCCATGCTTTTTGTAGTCCTAAAACTTAACATTTGGGGGGCAAACAGCTATTCTCTGAGCTTAAACAAGTGGACCCATTTATTTAAAATGAGACCGTACATCTCTGATTTTACTTTCTGTTCTGTTTATAGTTCATTTTGTTTCATGACATGAGTTGGATGTGATATTCTACAATGAAAGTCTAATATTTTTATATGGCGCTTTTTGCCTCCAAAGGATTTCAAAATATTTTACACACTGTATACTGTCTATTATGCTATTGCGAGTGACTCAGGATTGTAAATGTTAACTTCATGCCAGACAGTTAAACACAGGGTACAAACACCAAACTGATTGTGTGTTTTGTTCTTAGATTTCACCAACCAAATAACAAGTGTTATCTCCTCAAACACTGTTACACTCTTAATATGGAGTTACAAACAGTCCCCTTAGATACTCTGATCTAGGCAAGTTTGCCTTTGTGTCCCTTACATGAAAAATCGCAATAATATTTAGGTTGCTCCCAGTCCCAGTCACTTACACCTGGTCAGCTGTAATTTAGCTAGCCAATCCTATTATAAAGATTTGCTAACAAAGAAACACATGAGTTATTTTACAAGGTTAAAGCACATAAACATACAAACACACAAATGAGTTACAGTCTTAGTTTCTTACAAGTCATAGTAATAGCCATAGAGCTTACATATATATAGCAATGTCTACACTACAGAGTTTTTTTTCTGGAAAACGGCATTCTGAAAAAACTTCACTTACGTCCACACTGCAATCGCGTTCTTTCAAAAAAAAATTGAAAGAACAGAGGGTTTTTTCTGACATTGGTAAACCTCTTTCTATGAAGAAGAAGCCTTTTTCCAAAAGAGCTCTTTCAGAAAAAGGCATGTGTGGATGGGGAAGAGGGAGTTCTTTCAAAAGAAGAGGAAAAAGCACAGGTGCCCTGGTGGCCACTCCATCCATAGTAGTCATAGCTGAAATGTGAGAGAGCGTCCATTCAGTGTGGATGCTATCTTTCAAAAAAGCAGATTGCTTTTCCAATGTGCTTTGGCAGTGTGGACACTCTCTTTTGGAAGAAGTTTTTTTCGGAAGATCTCTTCTGGAAAAACTTCTTCCAAAAGAAGCCTGCAGTCGAGACATAGCCTATATGTCCTTTAGGGCTATCCCAAACTAAGCAGCTTGGGGATCCCTTGCACGTGCTTAGAAATACTGTCCTCTCTGAATCCCAAGCAGCATATTGATACAGTTTGTTCTCATCAGACATTTTTATTCTCTTCCCCCAGAGTTCAAACTAACAGAACAAATATCTGTGCTTGTCTCCTCTTCCTGTGTGTGTGGGCGCTGAACAAACTTTTTGTCCTTTGATGTTTGACAATGGCTCGTTTGGATTCAGTGGGCCTTGTGTGCAGGTGTTAATTTAAGCTTCTTTCCTGTTTAGTGAGTTACACAATAGTAGAGGTTTAAAATGCAGGCACTCAATATAAGTTTCTATCATGGGCTACAGGTGCTATAAGTGAGATCAATACATGCCGTGTCCTGCAAGCATTTCATCAAGTCTAAATACTAAATGCATTCTTATCAACTTATTATCTATTTTAACAATGTCAACAGGTGAGCCAGATTGGTTTCCAGATGTGCATTTGTCAGTGTTCATTGAGGCCTTCAGGCCTGGTCTTGAGCTGGCATCTGGTCTGCCTGCATCACACTGTGATCACTATTAAATAAAACAAACATTACTCCTGAGTTACAATACAGTGGGACCTGGGACAGCACAGTCTTTCCTTACTCTTAGAATCAAGTTCTCCATTCAGTCCAATGCTCTACATCAGCAGAGGCCTTTAAGATAGGACATAACAGGATTCTCAGATATATTGCATAGTAAATGTTTTTTGAATTGGTGTCACACCTGTATCCTTTTTTAGGCAGCAAAGCAATGCTAGGCAATTGTATTGTGTTTGAGTGTTGACTGGGAAAACTTGACCCAAAACATGGGAGTAAACCCCCAAACCTTGTGGAACGTTTCATGCATTCTTTAATAACCACAGAGAACAGAAGTGCCATAGTCTTATGTAAAAAAAACAAGCAAGCAATGAACGTTGATAATTTCAAAGGGACAGAACTTTTGCTATGTGCAGAACAATATTGATATGATATAAAGAAATAAGCTATCTGCTTGAATATCATTAACATGCTACTAAAATGGAATAATTTTGATCAGTAAAGAGTTGACTGTCTTGGATTCTGTATTTTGATTGTAAATATGTGTTCATTTTAGGAAAGGCAGCTTCCTTATCATCATTGTACACACTGAACTTGGTTGCTGAAATGTCTGTGTATGTCTTTCTGCAATTGTTTTTACTTAACAAAAATACTCATCTTTTTGCAGCTGACAGTGGTGTGTGTTGTACTGCTATTGAAAGGAGAGGAAGATTACATTGGGATGAATTGCTGCAAGTATTTGCTCCCAGCATTTATTTCTTGCAGGAATGGGGCAGAGTTGCTGGAGAATTATTTGAGATTCGTAGGTTCCAAAGCATTATAGTCATTGTCTGTTTGTCCCACTCTTGCCCCCCTCCCCCAACCTCTCCAGTGCACTTATAGGTGTGTAGGAGGAGCAGGTGCTCCTTGTTGGCTGATTGCCACTCATCAGTAGTTACTTGTTATTTATTCAGAAGGTCTGATGCCAAGATCTTTTGTCTACCCTCCCCCCTTTAAAACTAACATCCTGGCTTTCCTACATCTTCAGACAACAAAGGTGATTGTTGAAATGCTGTTTTTAAAAGTGCTGATTGATTTAGGGTGGGTGCGGGGGCTGTGGCTAACTGGCAGCCAAGGGCAAATTGGCAGGATAATGGAGGATTTGAAAAACTGTACATTCTTTTTAAAACCATAAGTGAGATGAAGGAGGTTGAGGGGGGAAGGAAACCAGAGGGGAGAGTAGAACCAGTAGATTTCATGTAAGTCTACGCTGCAAAGCATGCCTGGAAGAATGAAATCATGGGGTTCTGTTTGTTTTCACAAATAGTTTTCACAAATTGTTGGCTCAAATAGTCTCCCTAATAACTGACCTAATTGAACTATATGATAGGTGTTGTATACAGATGTACTCCAGAAGGTAAAGATTCTTTACATAGCTGGGTTGTCTCATTGGGGGCAGCACAGAACTTGTAGCCAGAGGCACTAAGGCTTCTCTAAGGCACCTTTGCACCCATCAATCTGTTTTGAAGGTGGAAAGGCCTCTGGTGTAAGGTAGTGCTAGGGGCCTGGTGGGTACGTTCAGGCAGGCTGCCCTGTCTACCATAGGACTTCCCAGAATCTCCACAGACGAATGTGGGTTTACAGTCCTATAACTCAGTGGTTCCCAACTGCTGGTCTGAAGACCAGTGCCGTGCTGTGAACCGCTGGCTGCGAGGCCGTGGCACACTGCTAGGCCACGCCCATGACGTCTGCTCCGGGACGGGGGCTTGTCTGAGGCATGTGGCCAGGGACTGCCACAGCTGAAGTTGGCTGTTCGTGGCTGCTCTGGGGGGTGGGGCTGGGTACACCCTAGCCCTGTGAGCCACATCACAGCAGCCGGCTTCAGCTCCGGTTGGCCTGCTGGATGTCTGTGTTCTTTGTGAAAACGGGAGGGGACTGTGGGCTAGTGGTTAGAGCAGGGAGCGATGCCTGAGTTCTACTCCAGTTTGGATGGACCCCTGCTGCCTGCCAGCTCTCAGCATGTGAGGTGGCCCTAGGAAGGCAGAGCCCAGCAGCCAAATGAGTTGGGTGAGTGTGTGTGTGATCACCATGGCTTGCAGTGTGTGTGTGTGAGAGAGAGATCACCCTAGCCAGTAGTGTGTGTGTGTGTGTGCATGAAGCTGAACTTGATCATTAAATAAAGTGTCAGCATAATTTTTAATTTATGCTATTATTAATCATCATGTCAATTATCAATATTACATTTTATATTTTCAGTCATGCAAATGACGTTAATGGCTTAAGATAAGAAAGGACAGGATTCTTTTAACAGAATTATTTTTAGTGTTGTAGATATCTGCAGACTCTGATTGTAATGATTTTATGCAAATTAATTTGCATAATAAATATGCAAATAAAATGTTACTGGTCCACCAAAAGTTTGTGAATGAGTTTGCCGGTCCATGATATAAAAAAGGTTGGGAACCCCTAATGTAACTCATCTGTGATATTCCTGTGCTGCCTCCTAAACCAGGGTTTGTAAGAGGGTCCTCAGAAGTCTGCATTATACCTATCCTTTATGATGCTTACATTGGGGGAATCTTACATAGTCAGCTTCCGAGTTTTTAGAGCCCCTCCTTTTTTTTAAAATCACTGTAGCCCTTACCCGGAGTGAGGGGTGAGGAATTTGCCCACTGAATTCAAGTTAAGCATACGGCTTGAGTCTTGGCAGGAATAGAGTTTTCATTAGTAATTCTGTTGTTGTTGCGCAAGCCAAGAAAAAAAAAAGATAACTACATTCATTGCAGTACAAACTGTTTGCTCCTTGCAATAGGAATAATAGTGGAGAAAACTAAATGCCTTGAAATTGATACAGGGATCAAATCTGTTGAGTGTGAAGGTGCCATTTTACAGTTACTGATCATAAATCCTTTTTGGTATGTAGAAGACTGAAACTGTGTTTCAATTGTAATTGAAATTCAAAATGCGTTCCTTATCAAGGTGTTTTTTAAAAGAAACATTCACACATTTACGTTAGCTAAAATCAGTGGGTCAAGTCTTGTTTCTCTTTGAGCAGTCCCCCCTTGCATTATAGTTATGCAATTTGGGCTTGAACCTGAGCACCTGTAACTTTGCTTTAGGCTCTATGTAGAGGAGACTCCCTTCTCCCCACAACACTTATTCTGGTATGAGTGTCTTTTTTCAGTTTTAACATATGTTGGTTGTTGAGGAGGTTAAGATAAGTGGCCTTTTTCAGTTTGCTCATGCAGCATTAGAGTAATATACCCGTTGTACCTTTATCACGTAGATAAGGCCCAAGAAGAGGAAAAAGAAGAACAAATGCTTAATATGTTTCCTGATATATTTCATGTTATTTCTAAAGTGTTGTGTAAATGTTACAGTGCACAGGGAGTTAATAGAAGTTGCTGTGTGCACTCTGCAGATTTTCTAGCACAGAGGCCAATAAAAAAACCCAGAAGCTAAGTAATAGCTCTTTAATCAGCTTTACCTAACACCTGTTTAAGTCTTTATACATCACTAAAACATTAAAATTCATGAAAAAGTAGTTCTTTCTTCTGTCATCCCAACCCGGTCATTCACTTCCAAAAACAATATTAACCTTTATTAGCTTTGTAAAACCTTTTTAAAAAAAGGTGAAAATCACAAATTAAAATACCTTCCAAAAATGTATTTGTGCTCACCTGCTAAGCAGAGCAGCAAAGCCACTTGCCCCATTCATATTTTCGTACTAAGCTTAATGATGTGATTGGAGCAAAAAGTTGTGTGTATAAATTTATGAACATAACAATATAGCTAGTATCCAATAAGACCTGATTCTGATCCCATTTTTAAATTAGAAGGAGCCTTCTCATACACTTCAGTTGATGCTGGAGTACACCTCATCCGCAATTTGATCTTTTTCTGTCTTCCCCTCCCCCATTTTAGAAATTTATTTTTTTCTTTGACTCTCTTCTAATCTTCTTTCCAGCCATTCTTCCCTTTTGTTTAAGGTCCTCTTTAGACATGACCTTGGGACACACTTCTAAATCCTTAATCCCTCTGAAGCTTAGTCTTTTTTTTTTTCTGTAATGTTCCGTTCACTGAAAACATTTGGGTGGCTGGCTGGCTGGCTGATTGGGAAAGTAGATTTGATAGATCACTGAATTGTAGGGAGAGCTCCAGATTAAAAACTGGGTTTCTTTAGTAAATTCATACCCAAATTGTTCTGAGTGGGTTTTAAATTTCCCAGAAGAGATTCCTGCTGTAAAGAAGACAAATTCTGTGTGTTGCATTGAGAAGAGTAGTTGTGGTAAAAGTGAACTTAAATATAATAGTATTAGCAGTTATATTGTGGGAACAAGGAAGTATGAGAAGCTTAGCCTATAAAGACTGTGTAAAAAGGTAGTTAGACTATTAAATTAAACTGGGCTCAATGCCTCTGTTCCAGTCCAGCTGGGCCAATTAAGAGGATGAGGCAGCACCTGGGAGTAAAAAAAGGTCTGTTGGGAGTTAGACACCAGAAGGGCAGAAGATGGGAGCTGCCAGAGACAGAAGGTGGTTCCTGGGAGGAAGCTGGAGGCAGAGCAGTGGGAAGTGAGGTGTGTTGGGTAATATCTTCAAGCTAGAAGGAGACCGCTCAGGAGTTCTGAAGGTGGGAGGAGGAGGAGGAGCAGCAGCAGCAAAGGTAGATGGCTGCAGGGAGGGGGAGCAGCAGAGGGGCTTATCTACAGATGTCTCTTTGCTGAAGTGCTGGATCCTCCAAAAGAGTGAGGGGGCCAAAGGCTGTGAAGGATGCTCCCCTGGAAGGATGCTCTCAGCAGAGAGGCTTGTGAGCGTTCCCACTGGGAAGTGAGAGGTTGCCATCCACAAGGAAGGCCATCCTGGCAGAGGAATAGAAGAGGATGGACAAAGAGCCTAACTGTGATAGAAGACACAGGGTATGGTGAAAGCCAGGGCTACATGGTTGAAATCCAGTGTTTTCGGACTTTCACAATGGATTATTTGGAGTATATTGTTGTAATATGATACCCTTCCTCCTCTTTTTAAGTAAGAGTCTTTGGGTTAATTATGAGGGAAACTGAGGCAAGATGTCACTTATGGGGCTTCCCTGAGGGGGTGCCCAGCAATGTCCCCTCTAAAATTTTTATTCCATGTGTGGAATAATTTATGTGCACCAAAGCATGTGTGAATGTGCACCACCATCCGAAACAAAAACCTAGATATGGGCGCTCTGCTAATCAGCTGGACGGCATTTGTGCCTCTACTGAGTGGCTGCAAAAGTGCAAAGCATACAGGAAACACAGGTGCCCAAAAGAGGCCTCCGATTTACAGTGTGGATATATATGCAGAAAAAGGTAGCCATGGAAGCAAGATACAAGATAAGTTAGAGACATATAGGAAAATAGACATTAGGGATGTTAGATATTAGATAATTGAATAGTCTTGAAATCTTATCGGTTACACGACTATTTGATAGTCCCTGGGGGTGGGATCAGCAGCCAGTGTACTCCTTGCCCCACTCCTAAGGAGCTCCCTGCCATCCTGCGCTGTTGCCTTTGTATGAGAGGCAGCAACACAGGGTGGAAGGCGGGAGCTGGTCCACAAGGGGAACCAGTTTATAAACCAGCTCCCTGTGCAGACCGGCTGCCTGCCATCCCACGCTGCTGCCTTTGATACAGAGGCAGCAGCGTGGAATAGCAGCAGCTACTGTCCGCGGGGGTCTGAGCTCCCTGTGGACAGAGGCTGGTCTGTGGCAGCAGCCCCTGTTTGCAGTGAGCTTGGACCCCCTGGACAGGCTGCTGCCAGGGACCAGCCTCTGTCTGCCTCAGGTCCAGGCTCGCTATGGACAGAGGCTGCAACGTGGGATGCTGAAGCTGCCTCTGTCCAATGGGCCCTTGGTCCTGCCACAGACATGGGCTTCTGCCACAGACCAGCCTCTGTCCTCAGCGAGCCTGGGCTGCTGTGGACAGAGGCTACTTTATGGCAGCCTCCCCTGGCTCCTCCTCCCACCCCGCCACTTCTGCCTTTGATAGAGGTGCTGAGGGGGAACTGGCTTTTAATCTGGCTCCTCCTAGCACCAGTTCCTGCTTGCCCCCCTCACTGCTTCTAGGAGGCAGCAAGGGGTGGGGCCAGATGGGTCTGAGGAGCCAGAATGCACGGGAAGCCTGCTGAAAGCCAACTTCCCACATGTATTGGCTTCAGTCAGCTCCCCTCACTCTCTGCGCTGCTGTCTCTCTATCAGAGGCAGCAGCACGGGGATGAGGAGGGCAGGTGAATCCAGTGCTTGTGGGGAGCTTGCTTAAAGCAAGTTCCTCACGGATACCAGCTCCTGCTGGCCCCCTCCCTCCTTTGCTGCCTCTGATATAGAGGCAGCAAGGGGGGAGGAGTGCATGTAGTTGACAAGATTAACTGATGAGCCTTGGCTTAATCGTGTAGTTGATTACATGTCGAAATCCCTAATAGACATAAGAATTGTCATCTAGAGGAAACTTCCAATGCTGGTTGTTTTTCTGTCGTCTTTTTCAGCGTTTGCTAGTTAATAGGAAAATTCCTTCTGACCTGAGTCCATTCCAGTGTTGCTCATTAGATCAGATGGTAGGAATTGCAGCAGCATAATAGAAAACAGACAAACTCATGGAATCCTTGTACATATAACTGTGCCCATGTTATTTCAAGAGCTAGAGTTGCATCACCACTACAGTGTCTGCCAACTGGTCAGTTTGATTTATTGTTCTCTTAATGTAACACATCTGTAATCGTGAAAACAAAGATCGTAAAGATAGAATGAAATTAACTAGGATGAAAACCTGCTAACATGGGAACAGCCATAGCTATAAAGCTATTTACGTTTGTTTGTCTGAAGTATGACTGTTAACCAAAAGTGTTGTTTTACTTAAACTGAATGGGAAAATTTTGGCAACAAAGCCATGAAATATAGTTAATATCAAATAAAAAAGAGACCCACAGGTGTGTATATTTCTTTTTCTTGAAGTTTAAAGTGTTAGTCTGCTCGAGCTTTAAATAGAAAAATGCTAAATTGGGGAGAGGAAAGGAGAGCAACAAGCACTTCGAACCCTTCCCCATGTTTTTGACGCATGGGCATGCTCCTGCTCCTGCTCCTGCTCCTGGAAGTGTGTGACAGAGGGAGACTTCTAGTATTCTCCAAAGAAAAATGAAGTAGAAGAAGGTCTGGCAGCTGGAGAAGAGTTTGTGCTAAAAATTCCTGTGGTTGCTATACCCTTCAGCATACAAGGCGTGATGCCTCTGTATTGCCAGGATAGTATAAAGGGACCTTGGTGTAAATGAGACCCATAATTATCTCCCCCCACCCCGTATAAATAAAAATGTTTTTGGCATTTGCTTGTTAAAATAAACACTCTAGAACCAAAACTGTTAAAACATATTTTACTGGTCTATAGGCATTTCTTGGGAACTTGGATTGGATTGATGAATTTAAATACTTGATCTGTACTCCCTTTGTATTCTGTCTGGTGCAATTGAATATAATGTAGGTACACGGTTTAAAAAAAGAAAGCCCTTGGGTAATCTGGAATAATATCACTGACACTTTTTTTAAGGATTGGGACAAAGTCGTGGAAGTACCTTGTTGTGCATCTAGTGGGGGCTGTAGAATGGGGGTTGTAAGAAACATTTAGACTCAAATAACCCTTACTTGGGAGAAGCTTCACCAAATATATTTAGAAAAAGAGGTGGAAGCTGGAGTCTGTCATGTTCATTTGAGGGAGCAGTTTTATGTAGTGTTTTTCATTGGTATTTTTAAAAAATTAAAACAAAGCTAATTGGCAATATTTGATTTTTTTTTTCAAAGCCTGTCTTACCCTCCCTTCTCTCAGAAAAAAAGATAGGGCCAGGGTTCCTGTGAGACTTCCCTGAGAGCTACTGTTCAAGAAAATCACATATTAAAGACTTCAGATGGCAATGATTTATTCCTGTCTGCGAGAACTGACACCATAGACATCCATGTGCTCAGGGCTTGAAACATTTACCAGATGCTACTAGCCAGAGGGAATTACGAAAACTGACCTTATTGATGGAACCTCTTATGGCAACATGCTAATGAGACATCCGACTCTCTCTCCTTGCTATTCCTGGCTTTTAGGCAGGGTTTGGGACTTCTTTTGAAGTGCTCCACTGAACCATGCTTTTAGGTTCTTATCAGCCCCTGCCTAGCAAGTATCTGATAAATTTGGAGTGCTCTCCTCTTCAGATGCTGGATAAGAAAAAGATTTTTTTAATCCTTCTCACATTATTATTATCATTAATATTTTGTATTCTGTTACTGCACACAATATGCAAGGCATTCTTCACAGAGGCAGACAACTGTCTTTTCTCTGAAGTATTTAAAATCTAAAATAGAGCGTTCTGCACAGTACAATGTGGAGTTTCTCTCTGTAGAAACTCCTGGCTGCTGGCGGGAGTATGGGGAAATGTCCCTGTTCCTTTCCCATTGAGAGAGGGGAAATGCAGCTAGGGGTGGGGAGGGATATGCGTTTCACTTCCCCAACCTCAGCTGGTTGGTGGTGGATTGTTTTATATTTAGACTTTTCTTCTTCTATGAATAACTGCAGTGCCTGTTTCAATGTGTAAGAAAATTACATGCGCTGTAGTTCAGTTTCCTCCTTTTCTGGGGTTCCCTCTTCTCAAGATTTCACATTCTCTATTTAGTTTGGCATGCATTTTCTTTCTGACTGTCTCCGTAAATATCTTTATTGATGCTACCTGAGTAACAAAGGTATCCTTATTGTAAGCATTTGTGGGACACGGTCCCACAAGTTTAACTATGATTTGTTTAGAAAGCAAACCCACTAACTAAATTTTGCATAGTCACTTGGGGCATCTCTAGTAAAACAAAAGAAACAAACCAAAGTTCAAGTGTATTGCCCAATGGGGGCTTTGTTCCATTCTCAACATGGAATTACAGTCTGCATACATCTGTTCCTGCTATAAACTCTGAAGTTTGGTCTTCATTGTCTAAATTCACACATGCTTGTTTAATTTGATTTCAAGGATTATGATCCAGTTTATAAAGTCATTTAGAAAGAGTGTGAGACTGTTATATATATATATATATATATATATTTTTCAAATTAATTTGTTATATTAGTCCTGAAGGAGCCACTTCACTTGCTAGGCAGTGTACTAGGAATATAAAATCCTGTTTGTTTAGTTAACTGGTGAAACATTAAGGCTACATCTAGACTACACAGTTTTGGAAAAATTGTTCCGTGTTCAGGGAACGTGCTTGTTCTTCTGCTTTTTTTTGCTCATTGTGTATAGCTTTTTTTTTTTTTTTTTAATGTAGTCTAGCCATACCTTTAGTTTAACCAGATAACTGATTAAATGAGGATGGGCTGGAGCAGCCCCCATATCGTGGGCAGGGTCTCCTTCAGACCAGCTACTTCAGGCCCTGCACTAGGCTGCCGGCTCCCAGCCTGCGTAGGCTCGTGAGGTGGGGGTCGGCAACTTTGCGCAGGGCTGGAAGCAGCAGTGGAGCTGCTCCCGGGTAATGGTTAACTGTTACCCAGCAAGCATCACCCATTAATGTTAACCTGTTACCCATTCACATCCCTATACTGTACCTATCTACTGATATCTGTAAATATCCTATAATTTGTTTTTCTTTGAGGTGATCTCTTTAAAGTTATGCTACAAACTTACGTTAAATCCCAGTCTTGTATATCAGGATTATTTATAAGACACTAATTTTGAGTTACTACTTCAGTTGCCCTCTGAATATTATATTCCTTTACTGGTTTTGTGGGTTAGCATTAATTTAATGCAATTATTTTCGGTTGCTGTTGTTCCCATTTAAATCCTGTCTTTTGCTATTCTCCAGTTAATGAAACACAGCTATATTTGTGGTCTGTCCTGCAGCTCTTACTAGAAGATAGTTAGTGACACATGGGTTGACAGAAGTAGACTTTTTCCCTACCAACAGTACATAGCACCGCTTCATGAAAAGAGTTGCACGAGAATGATCTTTTTAATATCCCTTGGTTTCTCCTTTTGCTTTTAACTTTGCTGTCCCTAATATGCTGTTCTGTTGAGCACTGCTCATGAGCAGAAGTGAAATTTACTGGAATCTTGAGATTACATGGCTAGACAGCATTATGGAGAGAGAGGTGTTTTATTGGTAATCACTTTGTGGGTGACAGGGAGAATACAACTCCTTGGGAATCCAAGGCATCACAGTTTACTCGGTCTGCTAAGGCGACTGTGACCTTAATGTACCCAAAGGCCTTGTGAGATTTGTGCCTTGGAAGGAGCATGGAAGCTGTCCTAGTGCTTTAATATTTATCGGTTTGATTCTTTCAGAGTACTAAATTATTATATCATGTTGAGGATTAAAACTGCATATTTAAAGAAAGCAGATTTGGCAAAAGAACATTCATACCAAAGCAGTTTACTTTGTTGAAAACTTTAATCTCCCTTTTCTGGTTTTTTTTTTTTTTGGACAGGTTTAATTTAAATACAAGTATTTCTCATTTCAGCAGCAGTAACTGAGTTGTCAGGATCTGATCCCAGTACCCTTGAATTCAACGGCAAAACACCCACTGATTTCAGAGGATGCAGGATAGATCGTAAAGTTAGTGCAGTGACTTCACTGCAGCACCAAGTAGGAGGAAAGGATTCACTGCAAGGGAGACAACATATGTTTAAACCTAAATATTGGATAATTAATAAAATTGGCAAGGGAAACTGTAAAAAACATGATATTGGTGTGTGCATATTATTTATATAATGTACGAGTAGGGTGACAATCTAACTACTATGCTTTTAAAAACATTTCTAAACTATCTGTGTATTGCAAATTTTCTGTAGATACATAGACAAAATGCTCAAACTTGAGATTGTGATTTACTGTTTCAGTTTAGTGGTTACGCTTATAAGAAGCACACGGGATACTTTGGGAGAAAAGCAATACACTACGTTTATTAAGAATACAATATCAAAGCAGCTAGCATATGCTTCATAAAGACAAGTGTGCAGGCGCGCACACACACGTGTCCTACAGATGGTGTATAGTTAGTTACCAGAATGTCATGGCTCAAGTCCATCTTGCTGGTCAGACAAGGCTGACTGAGTGAGGAGTCAGGGTTCCTGAAACTCTTCTGAGACTTGGCTTGTAGGAGTGAACCCAGAGACTAATGACCAGAGCCCCCCTTTTTTTCCATTTGAGTCTGAGTTTTGCAGTGTCATGCTGCAATAATTCATCCTTAAATGGTGTGAATCTCAGGTTTTTCCACATCTTGCAGCACCTTAATGTTTTGTTAGTCATTAAGGTGCTGCAAGACTATTTGTTAAGTTTTTCCAGTCACAGACTACCACTCTGAAGGTTTTCCTACATTATTCTTTGATGGTTATTATCTGGTTTCCCATCATTGTCTCTTGTTTGTGTCTCGCTCTTGGGGGGGTGTGCCTGTCACCAGGGTTTGTCAATTCTGCTAATTTAATTTAGCCTCAGACACAATGGATGTTTCCTGGTTATCTTCAAGGTTCCCACTTCTTCCTGACCATGTGGGCATCTGTGATGCTTACACACATCTTCCACTCACACCAAACAATTTACAGAGTTTTCCTGATAAGGATCACATAATTACTAGAAGACACAATTTAGTTTATAATGAGGACATGAGGTACAACTTAATTTGTAAAGCTAACAGGAAACAAGACCTTATAGCAAACATTATCCAGTCATGAGAGACAGGGTGAAATAGAAGCATACTGAACTTATAAGCAAATTATTATACATCAAACTTATATTCTTATACCAATACTAAAATACTACATTTTTGCTACATAGTGTAATTAAAAAATAACTAACTAAAACATAAGATATTTCATTATTTAAATGAAAAGAGACTTTAATGTTTGTTAGGGTAGAAGCTTCAAGCAAGACTGAGGCCCTATTGTGCTAAGGGCTGCATGAAAAGCTAGTGAAGGACAGTCAGTGCTCTAAAGAGCTTACACACACTCTAAATACATAAGACATATAAAAGAGGAAACTGAGAGGTGAAGTGACATGACCAAGGGGTCACAGCAGGCCAGTGGCTTAGTGAGGATGAGCACCTCAGTCTCCTGAGTCCACCAGGCAATGCTATCTCCATTTTTTTTTTTTAGCATCCCTTTTGCTCTCCACAATCAACCCAGTGAGTGTATTGGATCCACCTCTTAATGGGAGAGAAGAGCAGAAGAACAATAAATGTATTAACTAATCTTTGTGTAGGGTATTATTCCTTCAATTGGTTTAATCTGGATTTGACCCCCTCCATTGGCTTTGTAAATCAGGGGAATTTGCATGCTCTCACTTGTGGAGCTAGTGGTACTTAATACTGAGGGAGCGCGAGGACACAAATCATCTAGCACAGAGGGTGGTCTTTTACTGTTCCTTGACTAGGGATGCTTCTGTTACCTGATTTAAGAAACCTCTGCTGCATTACTGTTTTGAACAGGACCAGCTGTCAATCCCTCTGTCTGTGGAGCAAAATGCTCCTGTAATGTGTGTTGTCAGCTTTCTGTGCGCTGCAGGCGCTGGATTTGGCAGGAAAATTAATAGTCTCAATTTGTGGTCATGGCATTGCAAATTGACCAGTCCATTTTTATTTTCATTTCCAGGCACTTGCTCTCCATCCGTCAAACTCAGTCTCAAGACTCATCTTTACATTTTTCAAACTTGTTCCACTTGGGTGGCTTGGTTGAAACCATCTGATGACCACATTGCTTTGTCCTCCCTAAACTATTGCCAAGGGATACTTCTGTCATATTGCTTTCATATACTCTTATGTAGTTTTATGCGTTGTGGCCAATAGGATTATTTCATGGCTAGAACAGATTGGAATAACATCCTTCATATTAAAGAGCTACAAGAGGACTTGGCAAATTAACGAGGAAAGTGAGGTGATTGCTGTTGTGGTCTCAGTAATAGCACTTTTATTACCTTGGACACTCGAACCTTTTATATCAGAAGGAGAAGTGCTGGGCATGGTACCAGGGTTAATTTCTGTTTTTTAAATTGTCATGAACCTTTACTTAAACTTTTACATAGACAAGAATGACTTTAATTAAATGTTTCATGAGAATGACAACCTCTTTAATAGTCTGACACTTTTCCAATACTTTTCTGCAGTAACAATATTGAGTTTGGGTCTTGTTCTCATATAGGTTTAACATTCTTGATAACTCCTCTATCTTATATATAACAAGAAGAAAGGGTGTTGCTTCCAGGGTTACTTACAGAAAGCCAGCATGCTAAACTATATTGTGAGAAATGGCTGCTTTGCCAATAGTATGTTAGCCACCACCCAACAGGAAAAGTTGATGCATTTTTGTTGGCAGATATGAGTCTTGTACCTAAGTACTAGTCACTGGATTCTAAATCAAGACATTCATGCGATTTCCCGTAGTGTTGTGATATTTTGACACACAAGTTTGCTTAGTTTGGTCTTTTCACTGAAATGGAATTATTGATCCACTATTGTACGAACGGTGCTATGCCTTTCAGCTATTAAAGGCCACCATCTGTCCTATGTGGCTACATTCAGTACTAGCCTGTTACTACAAACAGAATTTGTGGGCACTATTTTTGCATTCTTTCTTGCTGCTCTATCTACACAAACTAAAGCCCTGCTCACCACTAGGGAGTTATTTCAAAATATCCCCCCTTATTTTGAAATAATAAGCAGAGTGCCCACAGTACCATTTGAAATAATGGGCTGGTTATTTCAAAATCTGATCCTGCTTTCCTCAGGGAATAATGCTTATTTCAGAATACTTATTTTGATATAGCATTTGTGTGGATGCTTTGCTGCTATTATTTTGAAGTAACTACTCCCCAGAGTAATTCAAAGTAATTACTCCCCAGTGATTCCTGGGACTCTAAGGCTACGTCTACACTGGCCCCTTTTCCGGAAGGGGCATGTAAATTTCACGAGTCGTCGTAGGGAAATCCGCGGGGGATTTAAATATCCCCCGCGGCATTTAAATAAAAATGTCCGCCGCTTTTTTCCGGCTTTTAAAAAAGCCGGAAAAGAGCGTCTAGACTGGCCCCGATCCTCCGGAAAAAGTGCCCTTTTCCGGAGGCTCTTATTCTTACTTCGAATATCCCCCGCGGCATTTAAATAAAAATGTCCGCCGCTTTTTTCCGGCTTTTAAAAAAGCCGGAAAAGAGCGTCTAGACTGGCCCCGATCCTCCGGAAAAAGTGCCCTTTTCCGGAGGCTCTTATTCTTACTTCGAAGTAAGAATAAGAGCCTCCGGAAAAGGGCACTTTTTCCGGAGGATCGGGGCCAGTCTAGACGCTCTTTTCCGGCTTTTTTAAAAGCCGGAAAAAAGCGGCGGACATTTTTATTTAAATGCCGCGGGGGATATTTAAATCCCCCGCGGATTTCCCTACGACGACTAGTGAAATTTACATGCCCCTTCCGGAAAAGGGGCCAGTGTAGACGTAGCCTGAGGGTATGTCTAGACTACATGCCTCTGCCGACAGAGGAATATAAAATAGGCTACCTGACACAGTCAATGAAGCGGAGATTTAAATATCCCCGGCTTCATTAAAATAAAAATGGCTGCCGCGCTGTGCCGGCTCAGCTGATCGTCAGCACAGCGCGTGAGTCAAGATGTGGATCGGTCGACAGGGGAAGCCTTTGCCAACTGCTCCTGTAAACCTCGTTTCACGAGGCATAAGGGAGCGGTCGACAAAGGCTTCCCTTGTCAACCGATCCGCGTCTTGACTTGCGCGCTGTGCCGACAATCAGATGAGCCGGCACAGTGCGGCGGCCATTTTTATTTTAATGAAGCCGGGGATATTTTAATCCCCGCTTCATTGACTATGTCGGGTAGCCTATTTTACATTCCTCTGTCAGCAGAGGCATATCCTTAGTCAAGGTAGCCCATCCACAATAGCGGATCCTACCTTGGACTAATTTCGAGGCTTCCCCGTAATGGGGACTTGCTATTTTGATTTTATTCTAGAAGTTATTTCAAAATAACTAAGTTAGAAATAATGTCCTAGTGTAGACATGCCCTGATGTTGAAGGATCTTTTCTTTGACTAGTTATCTCCAACTTCTCTTACTGGAGCTATTTATTCACAGGCACAGAAGTCTGTGAGTGCTAGTATGTAGCCTATTAAGGGGCAAAGGTAAATAAGCACTGATTTGACAGCCTACCGCAGTAAGATGTACTGGTGCTGATTCTGCTCCAAAAGAAAATGTCTTCAGTAGCATTCTCAGGCACTGGGTGGCTGGGATTAGAGGCCTGGTGAAAGATGCTCCCTTGTTCATACTATCCTTTCCCTTGCATGGAGGGGAAGGAACAGAAAAATCTCTCTTTTCACTCCGGCCTTCATGGTGAATGAAGTTCCTTATTCTGCTTCCCTACTCCTGTGCCTCACAGGGGCAAGAATTATTCAGACCATGTGAATGGAAAAGAGGAGTGACACAACTGGTTTTCCAGATCATGGAGACCGATAGGGAAAGACGAGGTTCTGTGAGCAAGAAAAGAAGAAACATTGCTCCATGTATCATCTGTGTTCTGTTGGTAAGTGGCTGCAGTAAGAATGGAAAGGAGGAGGGCCATTTGCACATGCTACTTAAAATACACAAGCAGCCCTACAGAATTCAGTGAGACTAGTCACAGGCTTAAGGGTATTCACCTGTGTTTGAGGCCTAGGTGGGGAAAATCCATTTCCATACAAAGAGCCATCAGAAAGGCTTGAGAGGTGCATAGGCCTTGTGCTGGTCATCTGCACTGTGGGACCCCTTGTGACATTTTGCTTTCCCAACAAACTTCAATGCCCTTATATCCCCTGCAGTATTTTAAAGTTCAGGGTTCATTCACATACTTGTTTGAGGAGTGGGGGGGAAAAGGGGTGGGCGCAGGAAGTGCCTAGAAATATTTTGATTTTTTTGAATATGGAGTAGATTTTGAACTGTCTAGTGCTCATACTGTATACAGCTGCTCCCCAAGTACGGACCAACACTTTGTCCATAACTGGAAGTGTTCATAACTCGGATCCCATAGAGTTACATGGCGACTGCACTGTTCGTAAGCATGGATCACCATTTGTAACTCGGATCCCCATTACCACCGCTTTGGTTGTAAGAGCGGATGGTTGTAAGTGGAGGTGGTTGCAACTTGGGGAGCGGCTGTAGTTTGCATTGGAGTGACAGAAAAAAATTGCATACGCATTTGAAATGTATGCATCAGATTTTGATCTCAGTTATACCAGTGTAAATTGAGCTACTCCACTAACTTCAGGGAAGGTGTTCCAGTGTAATTGTGGAGTATCTGAGATCACGCTCTGTCTTTTTAAAATTAATGCCCACGAGTGCCAGGCATATCTTGTGATGATTTACATCTATCTCATGTACAACTTCATTTTCAGCCCCAGGTCTGCTCACCCTTATTATTCAGTAGTCTGCAGGTGGCTGCTCTTTACAAAATATACTTGCATATATTTTGGAAATCCTACCTTTCTCTGACCCAGAAATACTCTCAGAAGGAGGGACTGTTGGGAAGTGTGTATGGTCTGTGTGTAATTGATTTTGGCTGTAGGCAGGGGAAGATGTGATTCATATCTGTATAATTCCTCTGCATCAGAGGACATGTATATGGATTCTCGTTTCAAATGCTGATCATGCATATTGTTTCCAATATTCCCAGCATTTCATGCTCTTAGAAAGCCTTCGGGTGTTCTGTGATCACCTTCTGTACTTGGTTTTCTTAGTGATTTAATAGCAAATACTGACTAGTACTTCCATACTGCACTGGATTATTGTTACAATAAATATTATGAGGCCCTTAATATTGTGTGGCATTCATAGGGGGCAATACAAGCCATACTTTGATGTGGCTACAATTAAAAAGTCAGTTAAGTGCTGCATATATTTTTCAACATTCACAGTGGTAAGTAGGTAAGAATGAAGACTATACAACAGTATTTCTTAAACTACGTTCCGTGGAACGCTGGTATTCCGTGAACAACTCACAGGTGTGCTGCAACCTCTTCTTTGGTTTTGTTACTTTTTGGTTTTGTCTTTTTTTTGTCTGAAAACAGTTTTTTTAAGAACATTTTCATAGGTGTTCCTCATAAAAAATATTGTTGTTCGGTGTTCCGTGGTCTCAAAGTTTAAGAAATACTGCTATATAAGGTATCTGATTACCATTTGGTGTTTAAAGTCAATGTACTAATGTTTGGGATCTCTTGTGAATTAGCAAGTTAACAAAAGAGCAGTGATGGTGCATTACAAAATGAATTTTGTTTGCTTATTTGATAAAGTGGAGTTTTGTTTTAATGATGGTGATATTTACAGAAGCTTAGTCGACATTAATTTACAATATACTACAGTAATAACACTTTAATAATAAGATACTTCACTTAGCTCTCTCTCTGATTAAATCTTTTCTGGGAAGAGAAAGGACATTGCTACTTTTGCCTGTGATCTTGGCTTCACTATTGGGGGCAGGGGAATACATTCTTAACTGGAGTTAAAATCCTAGCGAAGACAAGGCACTCTTGTCTTTTCAGTTTTCACTTGAGTTAGCAGGTTGAGTTAAGGACTGGGGCAGTCAAGGGCTACTTTGATTTGCTAACTGAAATGTCTTGATTTCACTATTGTATGCATTGGGGTTGCATATTGGAGAAATTTCCATTGATCCTGTAAAACAATATTACCTCATGAACCTTGTTTCTTGGATTTCATTAAGATTTTAACTCAAGCTGTAACTCAGGTTAGCCTCTCACACTGAGTCAGCAGACTTGGGCTAGCAGGGGTTAAGTGCTGTCTAAATAGGGTTGCCAGATGGTTTAAAAAAAATACTGGCCACGCTTGATCTCAGATGGGGAGTGGGGACTGGCCAGGGGGGGAGCAGGGCTGGCCAGGCTGGAGGGGGAGTGGAATGGGAGGGGGAACCAGTCAGCGGGGAGCGGGGCTGGCCAGCAGGGGGTTGGGGGGAGTGGGACTGGCTGGGAGGAAGAGCGGGAGGGAACCGGCCAGTGGGGAGCGGGACTGGCCCCGGCGCATGCAGATCCCGGGGTGCTGCCCGTCCCGCGCATGGTCCCAGTGGGGCATATGGGCAAGTCTGTGTCTGGGGATTCCATCCCGCCCCGGCTCCCCGCCCCCCTCCTTTCTACTGCGTAGTTGTGTACTGCCTGGCTGGTAGACACGCTCCCGCAGTGTGAACATGTCTACCACTAAGGCAGTACACAACTACGTACTGATACTCATGATAATAATAAAAACTTAATTAGAAAATACCAGACATTTATATGTCCGGTATTTTCTCAATTTGTTTCCCAGAGAGAAAGCTGAAATACTGGACTGTCTGGTTCAAAACGGGGTACCTGGCAATCCTATGTCTAAAACCCTCACATTTGTGACTGATGTATTCCTGGCATCATTGGGAATGGTGAACTCTGCGACTATTGGGGGAGATGGGTCCTGACTGCTTTGGTGAGCAAACTGTGACAGCCTCCCTCTGCCTCCTGGCAACAGTCAGTTGGGGGAGGGGAACTTGACCACTGCTACCAACTTGACCACTGTTACCACTGCAACAGCCCCTCCCAGGCTGGGGAATGAGCTAGGGGCAGTGCTTTTTTTTTTTTGTCGTCCCCCCCCCCCCCCCCCCCCGAAAAAAGGTGCCGGTACTCCAGGGAAAAAGTTGTTGAGCTCTGACTGGAGGTGCTGGTACTCTGTACAGGGCAGTACCATCACAAAAAAAGCACTGGTTAGGGATATAGGAGAGACCAGTGAATATGTCAAATAGCAATCCCGTGAATTATGAAGGTCTCCTGTACCACTATTTAGAGTGTATTAGCACTCACCTTGTTAGCTCAAATGTGTCAAACTGGGCTTGGAGGAATACCCTATGACTAGGCTTCTCTATAGATTAGGCCTTCATAAACCCTGTAAGTGTGTTATGGGGTTTGAAGGTAAGAAAGAGCTGAATTAGCATGGTTCTATCATATCTGGGTTGTTTTATTACCATCTCTTCAAACCGCCAAGCAAGAAAGCATAACCACTGATAGGCAGATTTGAACCTGCATGAGCCTTTACAGCTTGAGCTATAAAGCCAGCTGGCTCTCAGCTAAGGCTGTAGAGCTTACTCATTCTTATCTCTCTCTGGCTACATCTATACTGTAGCCTTCTTGTGTAAAAGCATATGCAAAGGAAGTGTGGCATGGAATTTTGCTACGCTTCATTTGCATAAGTGACAAGCAGCCATTTTTGCGCAAGAGGCTTTTGTGCAAAAATGAGCTGTGTAGACGACTCCCTTTTTGCGCAAAAACCCCGTCTGCTCAAGAGCCGTTCTGCCTCATTTTTTGAGGAAGAACGGCTCTTGCGTGAGAGGAGGTTTTTGCGCAAAAAGGAGCCATCTACACTGCTCATTTTTGCACAAAAGCCTCTTGCACAAAAATGGCTGCTCGTTATTTAAGCAAATGAAGCGTGGCGATATTCCACGCCACACTTCATTTGCATATGCTTTTTCTCAAGAGGGCTACAGTATAGATGTAGCCTCTGTAAGTGATCTAAGTGCTACTACAGGAACAGTGAACCTCACCCACTAGGTATGTGGGTGACCAAAGCACCTGAGCATCTTCCTGAGTTGGGGAGATGCCCAGGAAGACTTGAATTCAGCTTTACCACTATGATTCTGTGGGTGGTTAATTTATTTTGAAAACAGGCAAAAAGGCAAACTAAAACTGGCTCCTGTGCAGAGAACTATAGGTGTAGGCAATGGCAGATAAATAAGAGTAAAGTCTTGCATGGAAACCTTCCATTGATTTTTTTCTTAAGACATGACAATAGGGAAACTGAGGCTCAAAGAAATTAAATTGTGACTCCAAAGTTAAAAATCACAATTTTTATTACTAGCACAAAGTGAAGATACTGTGTGGACATATGAGACTTGGGTTCTATTCCTGGCTCAACGGCTGGCCTGTTGTGGGTGACTTTGGGCAAGTGCTTCACTGCTCAGTGCCTTGGGAAATGATGCATAGTCCCTTTAGTAGATATCAAAGAACCTTACAATGAGGAACACTATATGATAGCTGGGAATACTATATTATAAATTAGAGGTACAAAATCTTAGATTTTGTCTTCACTACTCTAATGTTGTTTCTTTATGTTGAGACAGCTAATGTGTGATAGTTATTCTAGTGAAGACAAGGGATGTGTAGATTTTGCCACAAGGTAACTAGGCAAGGATAGCATTATACCACTTTCCCATGGTTGACATCATGGTAAAACTATCTTGCAGTAAGAACACAATGAAGACAAGGCCCTTGGGAGCTTTTATTGACTAACCCGACCTTTTAATACAGTAAGAATTGCAGGGGCTCTGACTCTTGGCACAAGCTGAGTGTAGTGCCTGATATAAATTCAGTAATTCAGTTGTGCTACTTGGGAATAGTAAATGTTATATATGAATACAAACGAATGACTTGAAAGAGTTCCAAAAGAAATTATGCCTGTTGACACCACAGTGTGAGGCTTTCGGAGCCATTAACAGTGCTATATGAGTAGATAAACAATGTCTGTAAGTGTTCTTTTGAATATGGAAAATGGTGATTTCTGGTATATTATTTCCTGGTAGGTGATAGTATAGTAGTGGGCAGATTTGCCTATGAGGATGTGAATAGTGGAATTATGCCTTTATAATCAAATCCATAATAAACCAGTCACTTATCTCTCACCCACATCCAACTGACACATACCAATTCACACAAAGTATGTCAAACATGCATTTTAAATGCCTTGTCTTTCTGACCACTTTAATGTTATGAGAGTTACATGAAACTTAAAACAGAATGGTACATTGTCTAATATTGTTAATTAAAAACTGTTTGATGTCTTAAACTGAACAAATATATTGTTTAAATACTATAAAGAACATTTTTAAGTTAGAGAATTATTTTCATTCATTAAAAAAGAAATCAGGATGTACATGTGGCTTCCTTTTCCTTTTGGGTTTACAGTGCAATGACAAAGATAAATAAAATCCCTCCGGGCTGAGACTAAATACATGAAATATGGTAACTTCTTGTGCTGGTATGCTAAGACTAAGCACTTAAAATAACTGCTATCTTAACTATCCAGTGCAGGTAATTCTTTTCTAAGCAGTGTTAGCGCTTAGAAAATAAACTTTTAAAAGGTTGTTTTGTATTAAATTTTGAGTAAAAAATCTGAGATTAGCAGCTAAACTGAATTGTGTTTCATTTACTTTTTTAAACCATATCATTGGAAGAGTGGCGTAGGTGTTCCCAGATAAATCTGCCAGTGTGTCTAGGATGAATGAGTTCATGATTTTGCCTAACAAAATACGTTTGTCTGTAAAGGTTGAGGAGTGTAATTGTGTGTAGATGCGCGCGCGCGCGCACACACACACACAATATTGTGTGTGTGTGTGTGTGTATTTTGGAGAAATATATGCACTTAACCTATAGTGATGCCATGTAACATGTTAAATGAAAATACCTACTCACGGCATCTTTTCTGTGACAAACATTTTCTATTTTATATATGTCCTAGAACTACATTTTTAGATACTAGCTCTTAAGTTCTGAATCACTAGGAGCTTAACTTTGGTTTCCTGCTGTCATTATGGGCTGGTCTATGCTAGGAAAATTACCTATTTCTGAGAGCATCTGCAGGAGGTGTAGGTGAATCAGTGCTGTACAGCGCTTAACTACAAAATCAGCCAAGGACACTTAGTACAATTTCAGAAAACTGTATTAAAATATGCTCTGAGCAGAACTTCAATTGATGTCAATTGAAGTTGAGATCTGTCAGGAATCTCTGAGAGGAGAATTGTGCCCTGAAGTTGTTTAAATTATCTTTCCCTTTTCCTATTTTTTAATATATAATTAAATGATAACAAGCTGGCCAGTATTCCCTTGGTCATTCTGAAATGTGAACAATGAAGTGAGAATCTAGCACAATGTAAATTCTAGGATTACTGGATAGAATGTATGATTTCTCCACAACCCATAATTTAATCTATTCAGAAGAACCTCCCATGCTACCTTTATTTCAGTTGTTTTAGTGGGGGCTGATTTTATGAATAAAATTCTTAGTCACTTTCAGAATCTGTTATCTTAAAAACGGAAATGCAAACACTTCTTTGGTGTATGTGTTTTACTCCTTCTGCTCCCCCTCTCTTACACTATTTGAAAGTAGGGGTATGTCTACACTACAGCGCTAATTCGAACTAACTTAATTCGAATTAGTTAATTCGAAATAAGGTAATTCGAATTAGTACATCTAGACCTAAAAACTAATTTGAATTAGCATTTTGCTAATTCGAAATAGCATGTCCACATTGAGTGGACCCTGAATCGAAGGTAAGGCTGGCCGGAACCAGTGCCAGCAGGGCATCAGGGTAGGACTTAGTGTGTGGGGCTGCTGCCTCACGCTAGCCAAGGGCTGTGCTTAAAGGGACCTGACACCCCCCATCTCGGACAGACAGTTCTCAGGTTTCTCTGCTTGCTGGTCTACCTCACTGAAGGACAGCAAAGCATTTATGTCTCGGAGTGCTCTGCTTGCCCTCACTCGGGGCACCACGGCACTCTGCAACATGGTGCATCTCGTGGACATGTTGCCGGCAGCCTGGCTGCACTGTCTGCAGGCTGCCATCCGAGAGGACCATCAAGGGGATGTCAGAATCCAGGGGGCCCTGCGGGAGAACTTCCACCCTGAGGAGCACTAACAGTCTCCCTGGTCTGCCCCACTGGGGGCTCGTGCCCCATTCCTCTCTCTCGTCCTTCCACTTACCCTTCCCTAGCCCCCCCTTCCTGATGTCAAATAAAAGACACGTATTTTCAAAAATAACTCTTTATTCAACACAACTGGGGAGGGGAAATGAAACTGTGGGGAGATGGGGGAAAGGAGGTGGGAGAGGGCAGGAGAGAGGGTGGGAGAGGGGAGGGAGAAAACTGGGAGGAGGGAGCTGGAAGGGGGAAGCAAGGGGAAGAATAGGGAGGGGAAACTCAGGTCTCAGGGGTGGGGGTCTCGCCAGGCCAACCGCCTCCCAGCATGGCGAGGGAGGGGGCCTCGGCGTCTCCGGGGGGATGGAGTGGAGGTTGAGGAGAAAGCAGTAGGAGGGGTGGCAGGCGTGGGAGGAGGGACAGTATTTGGGAGGGCAGCAGGTGCAGGACCAGCACGGGGCACCATGCTCTGCAGCAGGGCCTGCAGGTTAGCATTTCTGGCTTGGTCCTCAACTAACTGCTCCCGGAAGAGCTGAAGGTCTTCCTTCATCCAGGCCTCGATGGTGTGGTGTAGGGCTTGCAGGGCCCCCAGGTGCTGGTCTCAGTACTCCTGCCTTGTGGTGGTGGTCCGGAGCAGGCCGCGGGTGCGGGAGCATGTCCCGGGCGGGGTGGTGCAGCTGTAGAGAAAGAAGAGAAATGGTCATTTCTCCCTGGGGACACAGTGGATGATGCCCAGCCCCTCCCTGTGACGTGAGGGCGACCGTGCCCTGCACCATCAGAGCCGATGTGCTTGCACAGAGGCCATGGTCAAGATGTCTGGCTCTCCCTGGGACTGGGAGCTGCCCCAAGACTGCACCCATGCCCTTGTGCCATGTATAGTGTGGCCAGGGTTGGGGGGAGATGTCCCCTGCCTTTGTGTAGAGGGGGTGTGTGAAGGGAGGGCATCCTGCTGGGTCCCACCCCGGGGTCGGGAGCATGTCAGGTCTCTTCACACACGTGTGTTCCTATTGGGCCGTGGCCCCTGGGTGTCATGCAGCTGGAGCCACCTGCCCAAGGGTGGCATGGCACGTGCTCGCACGTATACAAGTGGCTGCGTGATCCGTGGGAGGCATGGCCCATGTGCGCAGTCCCTGGTCTCCCTCCCCCTCGGGCAGGGGACAGTGCTGGCACTCAACCGGTATGGCCTCCCTGGACGACCCTGCCGACTCCAGTGCCGGAACAGCTGGTGGTGGCCCCTCTGGTGCGCCCGGGTCAGGGCCCTCCGGTCCTGGCTCGCTGTCTCCTGGGCTGGCGCGGACCACCCCGCCTCCCAGGAGTTGGTCGAGGGCGGGGAAGTAGGGGCAGGTGGCAGCCCCTGCTGGAGCGCCGCCCCTTGTGGCCCTGGCGTACGCCTGCCGCAGCTTCTTAACTTTCAGGCCCACCTACTCCTGGGTGCGCCTGTGTCCCTTTTGGGCCATGGTGGCCGCTATGCGGCCGTAGATGGCCGCGTTCCCTCCTAGTGTGGAGATCATGGACGTTGGGGGTCTGTCCCCAAACCTCAATGAGGTCCATGACCTCCGTCCTAGTCCAGGAGGGCGCACACCGTCTGTGGCCCCTGGGTGCTGGAGGACTGGGTGGGGGATGGCCTGGCTCATCCTGGGGCCACTGGGTCAGGGGCAGAGACTGTTGGCAGGGCTGGCTCTGGCAAGGTCCGCCTGGCCAGAGTCTACCCCTTTAAGGGCCCTGGGGCTGGGGGAGAGGAGAGGAGTTTTTCTGGTTTGGCCCAGAGTGGCCACCAGGGGGAACCTGGGAAGGGCTAGCCTCCAGCTAGTTCGAATTAAGTGGCTACACAGCCCTTAATTCGAACTGCTTAATTTGAACTAGGTGTTACTCCTCATAGAATGAGGTTTACCTAGTTCGAATTAAGCGCTTCGCTATTTCGAATTTAATTCGAAATAGCAGTTTGTATGTGTAGCCCCTATTAAAGTTAATTCGAACTAACGGCTGTTAGTTCGAATTAACTTTGTAGTGTAGACATACTCCAGTAGGGTTTTATGACTATAGCAAAAGTGTGGGGCTCCAGTGATATGAATCTCTTATCTCAATGGAAGCCAAAAGCAAAAAGTCTGTGTGACTTCAGTGTGGCAAGGAATTTACACATGGATTGTATTACAAGCTCTGCCAACAATTGCTGCGTGATTATTATTTTTTTAAAGGATATATCCTCAGTGGGAAATGCCTCAAAAGTCCTAGTGACACACGAGTGATTGCACCACCAATGAGGATATAGTGTCTTGGGTATGGATTTGAAGAGTGCATGTTCACACTCAGGCTAGACTAACCTGGGGGCTCAGACCTGAAGGCTAGACTAACCTGGGGGCTCAGACCTGAATACCAACCACTGAAGTTAACTCTGCAGGTTCTTTGTTCTGCAGTGAGTGAAGCAGCATTGTGATTCTTTTCCAGTGATTGTGGAGGAGCCTGTCAGTCTTTCTAGGCACCCAAGGATATTGGGAAAGGTTAGTAGAGAATTGTCAGCATTCAAGTGATTTAGCTTGTATGTGTTCTACAAATTATAGGTAATATGTCAGTGGGAGTAAAAGCAGCCCTCATGCTCCAGCCCAGTTTCTCTCAGGGCATGTCTACACAGCAAAGCTAAACTTGAAATAAACTACACAACTTGAACTACGCTAATTGCATAGCTTAAGTCAAAATACCTTATTTTGACTTTTGGCGTTGTCTACACAGTAGTTATTTCAAGATAGAGCACTGTTCCCCCAATTTCCCTTTTTCCTCATACAATGAGGATTACAGGGGTCGGAGTAAGCAGTCCTCGATGTATGTTATTTTGGAATAACATCGCTGTGTAGACATAGCCTCAATGCCCAGGCTGTGGACCATTCCATTTCTTGAGACAATTTAGAAAGGCAGCCAGCTGTTTTCTGGTATCAAAAAGGTTGAGAAACACTGTTTAGCCTATACCCCCAACAATCCATTTAGCCTGGGTGTAAGCAGCACCAAACTTGGTGAGAGGTTTTTGTATGTGGACAAGAAATGGTTTTGGGCAACATCTGATAAATCAAACTAACTCTACAGTGAACACGCATCTTTGGTTAAGTCATTGAACTGCTCTGTGAATAAACTTGCTTGCCCTGTAAAAGGGAATAATATAGTATTTTACCTACATACTTCAGGAGGTTGTAGCACTGTTGCCAGCTCTTACGACTTTATAGCAAATGTGACCATATTTGGTGTTTTTTCTTTAAGTCCCAGCTCCTGGAGCAAGTGACTGTCAGAATTTCAGCTTTCATTTTTCAAAAAGGAAGCACTGAGGCCTCATGTTTGCAGATAAAGTCTTGTAAATTTGACCCTAGGGTTACTTGGTGGCCCAGAAACCCCAAGACAAAAAGAGTAAAATTTGGCTTAAAAATCTTAGTTTTAAAAATGAATCTCATTTTGAGAGGCATGACTCAAGATTTTTTGGATGTTTGTGGATGGCATTACTGTGCAAGATACTGTCAATATTGTGTGGGGTTTTTTAAGTAAAAATGTAATGATGTACCTCTCAGTAAAATTTTTACATCTATGAATCTTCTCGCTGAAAGAGGAAAGTTGTTAGCAACTGTTGCTTGGAAGAATAAATTTTGTCACTTTAGAATCAAGCAGGGAAAATGTTAAAATTATCTGACCTGGGGTTCAGCTACACTGCACTGGACAGGAAGAGGTTAACCACACCCCTCCCTCTCCACTCTCTACCTGGGCATACACCAATCGGAATCTTAGCATAAAAGGGAGCAGCCAATCTCAATTTGCTCTGACTACAGAGTAGAGAGGATGTGTGTTACAGGCTTCTTGCCATGGGTGCCAACAGCTTCCACAGGCCCCTGGGCAAAGTGTGCGTGGGGCCGTCCCCTTGCTCCCAGAAGGGTTGGGGCTGGAGCACTGAGGACGCCATGCCAGCCCTCCCAGCCCTCCGCATCGCCTGGAGCGTGGTTCACCCCCATTCCAGCCCTCAGAGCCACACGGAGCATGTGGCACGGCACTCCGGCGGCAATTTAAAGGGTCTGAGGTTCTTGCTGCTGCTACTACAGCCAGTATTGGTGGCCAGAGCTACAAGCCCCTTTGCATTGCCAGGCCTATTGGCGGGCCTGCTTCTGGATGGAAGTTACAAGAGCCCTAGAGCATGGAGTCCACCCATGTCGAGACTTAGGCACATAACAGCTGGCTGTGCAAGCCCGTGAAGAGAAGTTGTCATCAGGCGCCGATGCACCTGAAAACGCAGAGGACCTGTTGATTACAGAGTGGGAAGACAGGGTAGGAAGCAGGCTGGGGAACCAGACACCGATCTGATAGTGGACCCAGGAAGCAAGTCAGTGTGTTTTGGGTGGATCTCTGCTAACTTCAGATACACTCGCTACTGAAAAGACCACATTTCCCCACATATAAGGGCAACCCTGCTGACTCTGATTGTTAGGCCTGTCTGCTCTGAAGCTAAAGGCAATCCCAGTGAGTCTGGTCCTTGTGCCATATTTTCCTGTATTCAAGGGAGGTCCTGCTTTTGGGCCATAATTAGGCTATGTCTACACTACAGGGTTTTTGTGCAAAAATCCGCAGAGCATCCACACCTCAAGCGCGTATTTGCTCAAGAAAATCTAGAGTCAGTCGACAGAACAGAGGGCTTTTTGTGGTGTAGATATACCTCCTTCTGCGAGGCATAACTCCTTTTTTGTACAAGAGGTGCGTGTGGAGGCTCAACGGGTTTCTTGTACAAAAAGAGCCTATCACAAAAAGCACAGGTGCTCTGATTGCCATTTACAGAATGGCCATCAGAACTTTCTTGTGCAAGAGTGTCCATGCAGTGTGGACGCTCTCTTGCGCAAAAGCATATTGCTTTTGCGATGTGCTTTTGAGGTGAGGATGCGCTTTTGTACAAGACGTTTTTGTGGAAGATTTCTTCTGCAAAAAGCTTCTTGCATAAAAATCCTGCAGTGTAGACAAAGCCTTAGAGCCCTGAACAGATACAAAATTTGTATTCACATCCAAATCCACAAAAATGAGCTGCAGATACATCCATATCTGCAAATGTGGGTATCCATAAATATAAAGCAGAGAGGTGCAGGTTTGCAGGTCTTTAACAATAATGCCCTGGACAGTCAGGGAATGATTCTGTCTATTTCCACACTGAGGAAAAGGGTGGTTTTATGAACTTGGTTGTAGTGCTATAACTTCCCCCAACCCCACTCTCTGAAGAAGTGATGGGGCATACCTGTCTCTCGACATTTTCCTAGAGCCCGATCCTTCAAACTGCTACTCATGTGAGTAAACCTGTCTGCTGGTTCCTACGAAGTTACTGGAGCTATTCATAGGAGTCAGGACTACACACCAGTAAGTGTTTGTAGGCTTCATCTCTCAAAAATGACTATTTCATATCTCAGAGGATTATGAAGTGGGTTTTACCCATGAAAGCATATACAGGCAGTCCCCGGGTAACATACAAGATAGGGACTGTAGGTTTGTTCTTAAGTTGAATCTGTATGTAAGTCGGAACTGGTACATATTGTAGGGGAAACTCTAGCCAAACATTTCTCCAGAGCTCAGTTTTATTCTCCCACACCTCACTTCCCTCAGTCCTTTATTCTCAAGCTGAGGTGTCTGCTGAGAAAAGCCGCTCCGCGTCTCCCTGGTCTGCTGGGGGGAAGCAGCTAGTGCGGGGTTGCCTCACCCCGTTTGTAAGTAGGGATCCGATGTAAGTCAGATCCATGTAACCCGGGGACTGCCTGTAATATATATTTATTAGTCTGTAAGGTGCTACAGGACTGCTTGTTAATTTCATATCTACATTATTGACCTAAATCATGATCTATTGATTTAATTCAAAGAGCATATTACAGTTAAAGCATTTTGGGTCATCATAACCTTCAGGAAAGTGATCTCCCTTTAGATTTTTTTTCCCAGGAAAGGAGGGATTACCAATTAGCCTAATATAAGAGGCGAAAAGGGCTCTCTAACTGAAACTCGCTTTCAAAAGTGCCTTTGGAACATTACAGGACGTGAAATAGTTGAAACAAAACTGAACAAAAAGTTTTTGGTAAAAACAAAAAGCAACATCATTTCTCAGCTGTCTTATATGGGAAAGAATAGGCATCAGGTTTATGAATAAAACAAGATTTTAGAACAGCTACCACAGTAGGCTAATGGAATAGCATTCACTTCATGCAGAAAGAATTTAAGAATGAAGGTTAGGTTGCTGACCTACTTAAGGGTTCCTCAATTGTTTTGTGAAATTAGAGTAATAGTTGTTTTTGTGTGTTTTTGGAGAAAGGCACCATACCAAATATTTAGCAAAGCACCAAATAATTGTTTATTTTTTTTGTTGAATAACGAGAGCATTGGGCAGTCTTCTTTAATGGAAAAAGACTGCCTGCCAATTGAGAAGGCAGTTCTGACTCATAGTTTAAAATGCTAAAGGGTTGTTCCTAGCCATCTGATTTTCTAATTATTTTATAATGTCTCAATGTAACTATCATGGAAAGAAGGTATGGAAAGCACTCCCCTGAATACTGACGTTCACAGAGGCATGAGCTGAACCTGGATTCTGGAAAATTTGCAAGGATAAACCCAAACTGTTTCGGAGATTGCTGAATAACTCAAGTGCTCACTGTTTACATTTTCCACCTGTCATTATGCTTAGTTTGTGAATCAAGTGTGAAGCAAAATTCTGACCTAAATCCCTCAAATCCTGGGTTTTTCCCCAAGCCCTCATTAGTCTGTGCTGTGTGAGTCAGTCTTGCTGCCTCCTTTCTTTACCTAGGTCACATTGTGGCGTGACTTGGGAATGAGGGGTAACCAGTGCTGTGTCATCTTCTCCCTGGGTCCCGTGCTAATAGAAGTCAGCTGATTGGCTGCATTTTCCCAGTCCAGTGGCTGCTCAAAGGCAAGCTTATTTGAATTTAAGGCCCTTCCTGTATTAGGCTGCAGATTGCAAGGATGCTCCTTACTCATTCTGCTTTTGCATCCCTCCCTGACAACCTATGCATGAAATATTTTATCCTTCTAATCAGAGCTTTCTCTTTCGAAGAGTAAAGTTTAGAAAACTTATGCCTGCATGTCAGGCTTATTGTTAAGGAATGGTCTAACTGGTTTTACAAATATGTTACATGTGAAACTTAAGTGGAACTAACACAGTCTTTAAATACTCTCAAAGAGAGAATAAAGCTTGAAGGCCTGGTAAAATGTAAAGAAAGTTTTACTGGTTTTTTTTCTTTTTAAATAGTTTGATTCAAAAGTCTAAAATGCTCTTCACTATGAAGTGCGGTAAAGTTTTTGTTGGTTATACAGCCGGAGGTGTTATTCTCACAGCTGAATGGATTGCTTTTTTGGTGGAGTTGTAAAAGGCACTGTCTTTTTCCTGTGAGTGCAAGAGTCTTTTATTCTTACTATGAAAAGAAAGGAATTCTGGAAGGAATGGAGAATGTTTTTAACTTCAAAACATTCACGTCCTCTATTCACAGAAACACTTCAGCAGATGTAAGCACATGCGCTCTGTCAGAGTCTGTGGCCCCAATCCATGAAACAATTGGTTGACCTCAGTGGGTTACCAGCTTTCACACTTTGTAAATAAGCACCCGACTTGCACAATAAGACAAAAATCAAGCTAATCCCATTTCAAAGCAAGGTCCAAACAAGCCAGTTGCTAAAAGAATCCTCACATTCTCTGACTATGTCTACACAGCAGTGTTAGTTCAGAATAACTGACATTATTCCAAAATAACATAGTTCATGTGTACACTACAAGCAGTTATTTCGACCATACTGTCAAAATAATGTTGAACTGGAGGGCTTCTTACTCCGACTCCTGTAACCTTTGTTGTATGACGAGTAAGGGAAATCGGAGGAAGGGTGCTCTTTCTTGGACTTCCTGCTGCATAGACAGCGCCAAAAACCGAAATGAGCTATTTTGACTTAAGGTACGCAATTGATGTAGCTCAAGTTGCGTTGTTTATTTTGGCTTTAGCCATACTATATAGACATGCCCTATGTGACTACATCCTCCTGGCATTCAGTCTGGGATCTAAGACAGTGATGAACCTGCTATGCCCGTTTGCCCCCATCTGCCTCTCCTTATACCACAACTTGTGGAAGCCAGCTGGAAAAAAAAAAAGGAAAAAAGCAGCAAGCAGAAACTAGCCAACACACAACTCGCAAGCCAATTAAGCTTGAAATAATCGCAGTTTTTTTAAGTGGTGTTTGTTCTTAGTTTTAAAGTTATACACTTGGTCAAGTATCTGCATGAATCAGGGTCTTTATCAATTTCAAAGAGCAGATTTATGGGACAATATTTCTTCAGTGTGATTTATCCTTAAAGATTTACTAATCTTTAGACTCTCTTTGTAGTGAATTACTTCTGGGTTTTGCCTTGTGGTGCAGATTTTTAAAAAAATAATCTGTAGTAGTTTTGAATCTGTTTAAATATGACCGGAGAAGTAACTATATATCTGGATAAATGAAAACAAATGGTACAATAAAAAGTGTGTTTTACCATGTGGTTAATATAACTAACGTAAAAAACTTTTGCTAATGTAACATTCTGGCTAAGGTGCCTAAAACATTAAATAGCCGCTTTATTTAAAAATTGTATTTATATAAATGCATGAATAAAAAGAACACTCTTTGGGGTGGATATCAATCCTTTATGTGGAAAAGTCAGAAAATTCAAAGTTATAATTCCCACAGCAGTTATAATGGCCCCTTGGGTCTATGTAGTATTTTGCATTCTTTCCTAGAGATCCAATGAGTGAAGTCTTAAATGTTTATGAAGAGATTATAAAGAATGCAAAATACTACAATCTCTTCATAAGCTTGCTCATTGGATCTCTAGGAAAAAATGCAAAATGCTATATACACCCAGGGGGCCATTATGGCTGCTGTGGGAATCATAACTTTGAATTTTCTGACTTTTCCACATTAAGGACTGATACCCACCCCAGAGAGTGTTTTTATTTTTATTCATGCATTTATATCTATAACCTGTACAACTCAGTTCCCTCTGAGTATTAAGGGCCTGGTCCTGCAAGTCATACTCTCACATGTAGACCTATTGGCTTCAGTGGAACTATTTGTATATATGACTGCTATCATTATCTTCTATATATTTGAGAGAATGTGTGTGTGTCGGTCTATCAGTCTGCTTGTTCAAGAACTTCTAAACGGCAAGAGCTAAGGCCACCTAATTTGGTGTGCAACTTCCTCTTCTTATAACTTGAAGCAAAGTCAGAGTTTGATTGTGCCAGGACAGTGGGATGTGCCTGGAATGCTATTGCTGCTACTTACTTGGAAAGGGAGGTGGTCTGCTACCAGCGACAGTCATGCTGCCAAATGACCACAGAGTGGCGGCTGCACTGAGAGCTGAGTGGCCAGCTGAGAGTGGGACTCTGGCTGTTGTTAGTCACTGTACCCCCAGCCAGCCCCAGAGAGCTGCCAACCAGACAGCTTGGTGGCAATCACCCCAACCCAATCCCCTGCCTTAAGCCGCTGCCCCACACCTGACCTGCCCTGACTCCTGTAATCCCCCAACTTCTGCTCTAAGCCATCCACCTCCAGCCCTGACTCCTGCTCTCCCATACCCTGCCCCAGTCCCCTGCGGAGTTTGCATATCCTCTTTCAAAAATAGAACATAGTTTAGACGTACCCTCAGATAATGTCTATACTTAGCTGTACCAATGCAGCTATACAATCTCTTAAGTAGCTGCTCTGTGCCACCAAAAGAGCTGTGCACACAACCATTCGTGGCAGCAAAATGTACAGTTTTTTTTCTATACCCCTGAGTGATGTAAGTACAAATGTAGAGATGGCCTTAGATATCTCAACAGCAGCCAATTTAAAAGTGTCCAGAAAATTTCACCTTTTCACTGGCAGCATTGAACATAAGCTCAAAAGCAAATAGTTTGAAAATGAAAAAATAAGTGACTAGATAATAAGAGTTTTCTCACCCACAACATTAATAAACAAATAACACCCTAAACAAAGGAAACAAACAAATACAACCCATCTCTGAATGTTTCACCATATTGAAGTTTGATCCAATACCAACTGAAGCCATCATTGCAGTATCTGTCCACTGCAAGAACTATAGTCCCTTGCTTTCATGAAAACCCAAATGGACTCGTGACTAGAGCTGGGTGAAAAATTTTAGATGAAACATTTTTTCACTCTTTTTTTTGCTTGTTAAAAACAGTTTGTGAATTTGTGTCTATTTTAGCTAATTATTTTGGTCAAACCAAAAGGACAAAAATATTTGAAAATGTTGAAAAAAAAATGTCAGTGCTATAAAAATGAAACATTTCCATTTTCATGATAGGTTGACAAGGAGATTTAGAACTGCATGAGGAGGTGGTGGGTGTGTTCCCATTAGACTAAATATTCCAGTGGTTGGAACTTTTAGTTGAGATATTGGAGACCGAGGTTTGAATCTTCCCCTCTAAAGCAGGGTCTTACATCCAGGATTCGCTGCTCCTAGGTAAGCGCCTTCTCAGGCATGGGCGATTCTGGGATGGATCTCTGTGTCTCCTGTCTGAAGCAGTTCTACTTTGGAAGAAGGACTGGAAGTATTTATATAATGAGTATGTAACGTCTCACCCTCACCCTAGGCAAGTGCCCTGACCAGGCTATAGAATCTACTCACTTTTTCCAATCAATATTTGAGTGTTGTAAATTAAGTGATATTTTTCAGTTCATTTGAAAAAAAAAAAAAAAAAACCACTCTGGGCAGTGCTTAGTGCTGCCTGGGGTAGGGTAGTTCCAGCCTACCCCCTTCTGCCCAACGCTTTGCCCCTTCCCGGGAGCACAGAGCCAGCCACCTCCTCCCCACCTTGACTCAGGGCCTGATGAATCTGTCGACCCCACTGAGTTCCACTTTTTTTTCCCCCAAGTATTTTAACTGCTCCCAAATTGAAAAATCATTTACCCAGATTTGTTCTTGACTCTAAACCCAAAAACAAACCCAAAAAGAAAAAGAGCAAAAATATTGTTCACCTGTCTATCTCTTGAACTTACTACAAACCCTTAAAAAAAAAGTTGGAAAAAGGAATACATTCCTGAAACTGACAATTAGCAAAGTCCAAACTATTGACTAATGTCTTGGGAAAAAAATGGAAGGCAGGGAAGGAAAGAAACACAAATATTTTTTTCATGGCACAAAGTAGTTTAAATGTGTGGTAAAATCAATAAGCTAGTTTTTGTTTTCTTGTTTCACTAATTTAAGACGTCATCCTGCAAAATCTTCTCATCTGAATAGTACCACTGAATTGATGGGATTACTTTTTTAAACAGAACTCTATGGTCTTAGAATCCATTTTCAGACTTGATTTTTGTGACCAGCTTTGATGCTTTTTTTTAAAGATTTCTACGAAGATTTTAAAATATCCTCTATTTGTTTTTTGTTTTGTTGTTTTTTATTTTTTAAAATAAAAAACAATGCTGGATGCGGCTGTTTTTGGTTTTTGGTTTTGTTTTTTTTAACTTTCGCATAGCACTGTTGTGGGGATTTTTAAAATGGTACAGCTTGGCAGAGGCAAAATTAATTGCTGTTGTGGTTTACAGACATGTAACAATTTAAAGAATTATGGAGTTTGTGTTCTGAATTAAAGTGAAACAGTAGAGATAATAGGGCACAGCTGTGGCCACGAATTAGGCCTCTTTAATTTGCTGCTGTAAAAGTATTGCTTGGTATTACACTATAATTGTTCTTCCAGGAGTAAGACGTGGAAAACCTGATGTACAAAAACAGATGTAAAATATGCAACTCAAAGTTCCTGAAAATGTATTCTGCTGTAGATGTGTATTGGGAGAAGTACTTCTGAATAATGGTATTTTTAATGGTTGTGTATATTTTATATGATTAAATATTGAGGTGTTTTTAAATTTGTACTTTTGAACCTCCCTTTTCAATCTCATTTCCATTTGAGACTTTTGCTAATGGTGGTTTTTCAGGCCTGCAGTGTGTGCATGCAGTCTCATAGGGTTACTTCAGTGACAACTTAAGTCACTTCCTCCATGTATACCGTGGAATCCGCATGACTGTAACACCGAAGGTGAGATGGATTCTGTTCTTGCTCGTGCATCACCCATGGAGATTTTTCTGAAAATCCAGATGCTGAATTTTTATCTTGAGTTGTACACGTAAACTGTATTTTGAGCAGGGGTGGGCAATAATTTTTGGCTGGGGGCCACTGCAAAAATGTTTGCAGTGGTCCCGGGCTTCCCAGGAAGGGGCGTGGCCTAATCTGGAAGGAGAGGGGCCAGGATGCTTCTGGGCTTCCTCACCCCCAGACCATGATTGGTCTGGGAGGTGGGGGAAGCCCCTATGCCCCCCCACTAGGCGCCTATGCCCCTGGAAGGTGGGAAGAGTCTTCATACACTCCCCAGGCCCTGATTGGCCTGGGGGTTGGGGGAACACACAAAGCCTTCTGCCACCCTACGAGGAGCATGGAGCTTCCCTCGCTCTGTTCCTGCCCTGTGCAAGCGTATGGCGCTTTGAAGTGCTGTGCGCTCCTCCCAGGGTGGGTGGGGGGAGGACGGAGTAAACTTCATGTGCTCTTCCTGCCCCCAGGCCAATCAGGGCTTGGGGGCAGGGGAGCGCATGACGTCTCCTCCCACCCTGCGAGCAGCGTGCAGCTCTTCAAAGTGCTTTGTGCTGTTCTCAGGGCGGGAGGAAGCTTCACGCACTCCCCTGCCCCCAGGCTCTAATTGGCTTGGGGGTGGGGGAGCGGCAGGGCCTCCACGGGCTGGATCAACCTGCTTGCTGGGCCAGATCTGGCCCGCGGAAGCCCTTTACCCGCTCTTGATCTTAAGTCATGTCTGCAGTGCAGTGTTCTACACAGGCCGGATTAAGGCATGGGCATGCGCCCGGCTCCAGATCGCGGGCTGCAGCAGCTCCCAGTGGCCACCCTGCAGCGGCCACCCGGGGTAGGGGCCACGTTAACCCCCGCAGCACCGGCCAGCAGCGCCCTTCCCCCCCATGGCCGTGGAGCCCTGCACGGCCAGGCTCGGACGCCCCGGGTGGCCCCAGGCTGCACACCAGTGGCAGTTGCCGGACTGGGCCGGGTCGGGCACGTGAGTCCTGCTGCTGCCAGCTCCGTGTGCCCTCCTCCATGTGCCAGGCGGGGGGAGGGCCATGCATGCGTCCTCCCCCAACCCGGAGTGGAATTAACCTGTCTGGGGCGCCGGAATGGCTCAGTCCAGCCCTGGTTCTACAAACACCTCCCGCACCTCAACCCCCTGTTCCAGCCCTGAGCCATTTCCTGCACATGAATCGCTTATCCTTGCTCCGACCACAGAACCTCCCCCCTCCTGCAGCCCCCTACCCCAGCCTGTGAAAGGGAGTGGGGAAGAGCTATGCGGGGGAGGGGGAAAAGGGGTGATAAATAGAGCTAGCAGGGAATGAGTATTGGAACAGGCGGGGCATGGGTGAGACCTTGGGGCAGGGGTGTTCAGTGTTGGCAAGTGCTAAGTTTCCTGAGTAGAGAATGGACATTGGTGATACATTTTTGTTATGCAGAATAAATATTTGCAGGCTGAGAGGATAAGACTCCATTCTCCTTGTGACCTTAATCCACACTGAATTTCAATGAACGGCTCTGGCATCGGAAAACAATTTATAACATAAGAGATCACACTTTAAGGTTTGTGGTTGTTCCTCCATTCACGGACCTGTACACGCAGGACTGAAAAATTGCTAATTCTCTGACCTTTTAAGAGAAAATGTTCCTATCGGTTTGAGGTTGGTTTTTTTTAATCTGTTTCACAGACCGTTGGAATTTTGGTTGACTGACACTTGATGTGCCAATCTATCTGTGTAGAGAAGCAATGATTTGTGCTTCAGGTTTTGGAGGTTGTATTGTATTTTCTGTGGCAGGATAATTTTGCTTTCAACCTTCAAAATATACTTATTTGATCCTTCAACTATATAGTTATATTTTGTGGACAGAGAAATGGATGAATATTTTAATATCTGGAATATAGGACATGGATGATAAATTGTTTTTCTCTAAAGCCTTTTCTTCTACATTACTTTCATAATCTTGAAAAACAAAAACATTAATAAATCAAAGAGGGTTAGAGATCAGCACGTGGCTTTATTTTAATAAGGGATAAAGCCTAACTCGTACTGAGCATGTATTGTTCACCACTTATTTTTCTGGGCGTATGAATCAGTCCCTTTATCGCTGGTACTTAAGCATTTCCATTTGGGGTTATATTTTCATTGAAAAGCATGTGCATAATAATACTGTGGTGTGTGTAATATACATATTAATTTGCAGCCATTTAAAAGAGTGAAGCTTTGTCGTGGCAGACTGCACTTTCTTCTGCTTACCTGCTCCAGGTCTGGGCACAGTGACAAGAAAGGGGTTTTGGCAGAATGGGGGCAGTTCTCTGCATTCACAGAGGAGGAATGCAATGTAATGTCTTCAAAGAACCAAGAGTAAGGGCATACAAGTTTGTATATGGGATAATACCACTGTGTGTGGAGGTGGGAAAGGAGGAGAAAGAGGGAGAGGAGTGGGGAATCCTGCCGACTGCTTGATAACTCTTCCCCAGAAGTAGCAATGACCTAAAATTGCCTGCTTAGAGAACACCAGGAAACACGCTGTTGTGAATGTGATCATGCAAGGAAAGGAAAATGCAAACAACATTTTAAAATAAAACAATACAGATCTTTTTACCATTCCTTTTTATCACATTTGCTGAAAGAAGCTGCTGCACGAAGGAAGCAACTTGCCTTTTTTTAACCCATTTAAGAGATAACATGTTCAACTTCTGTGTCCCAACTGCTTATGAACTTTCAGTTGCTGATGCCAGTGTTTGTTAGATCTGAGAATCACATAATGGACAGCTGAGTTCTTCAGTTACATCTTGCTTCTTTGCACTGTTTGCATATTCCTGGGCCTGGCTCTGGCCTGGGTGGGCAAAAGTAGGGGTTGTAGGTACACCCTCAGTAGAAAAGGAAGAAAGTTATTCTGTAATGTGGGACAGTGGGAGGAAAATATGGAGCTGGAGAAAAAGTGCTGGGAGATGGAACTGACAGGGAGCACAAAATAAGAGAGAAAAAATGGTGGCGGAGAGATTAAGAAGGTTAACTAGGGAGAGGGAGACAGAATCATGTTCGGTTTTAGGGTCAACATTTTATTTGAATTTTTTTTTCTGGATTGCTAGCTAAAAGGAACATAGTAAATATCCAGTAATGAAACAAGTAAAAACCAGTACACAAAAATTGACTGTTCTCCCTTAACTCACTTACTTGTTGTTTGTTGGAAATTACCAGAAAAGGAAGAAACATAATAAAGATTCAATGAAACTCTTTACAATAGCTGGTGTTTCTAAGGCTTTGGTTCTATAAAACCTTTGTTTTAAATACCAAAAGCAATTAAAGCACACTAAGGACTAATCCCTTCTGAAAGCCATTGTCTAGGTAGACTAGCAGAAAAAAAATAGCATCTTTAAGCACAAGTAATTAACTCTTCCCCTACCAACCATTTATCTTTAAATATATACATTGCCAGTTCAATTCCTTTTTTTAAACAGATACAGGTCAAATCAAGCATTATATAAGATTTAATATAAAAATCTTGAAAGCAGCTTTTATTAGTGTCATTATTGGCTTTTATATTTCTTTTTTGCAACTTTAAAATGAACATGTAGACTTAC
This sequence comes from Pelodiscus sinensis, assembly GCF_049634645.1. NCBI lineage: Eukaryota > Metazoa > Chordata > Testudines > Trionychidae > Pelodiscus > Pelodiscus sinensis. Next base: position 168,721,384 of record NC_134712.1, read on the forward strand.
CCAACCTAATAATAGAGCTTTGTGATTTCTCCCTTTCCCAACATGCACCGTTTTTGTTAATGGCTGTGCCGCATGCATCATCACACACAGTCGTTCAGAGACAATGTGCTCATCAAGGGTTTATGGTTTTCTGTTGAGAGCTGGAAGTAACCTCCAATCTCCAGCAGGGTGGATTTTCATTAGTACAAAGATTTAAAAATGTTGACTCTGCCTGTGGTATAATGAACTGTGCCCGGCTTGGCTAGAGGTGTGTGTGTTTCCTTTTTAACAATTTAAAAGAATTGAACCAAGAAAACTACGGAAGTAGTTTTAATGAAAGGAGTAATCTAGCAGTCATTATTTCAGTTTGTTATGAACAGATGCATTCCCTTGCAAGAAACATGGATCAATTTTCTTGGTAAGCTAATATAAGAAAATGTTTCTGTCATTTTTTTTTTTTTTTTTTTTACTGTTACGTTTTGGGCTTTGTGGTATTTCTGTTTTGAAAGCAACAGAAAATCTTTCCTGCCATGTGGCTGTCTGATCCAATGCCTGTATTTCCACTACAATACATTAAAAAACTGAAAGTGAAAGAGTGGGGATAGCAGCAGCATGCACTAATTTCAGTCTATAAATAAGAGATCATTTGGTGTAGGAAAGGTACTGGTCTGCTGTTAAATATGCAGTGCTGAAGATTAGGCAGTCGCCAATAATGTCTGTTGAGTTGAAGAGCTAGGGGACAAGGTTTTTGTTTGTTTTTTAAGTGAGAGTTTATCTGAGGTCAGTGTTCAGTAACCAAACTATAATTTACAAGGCTGCCCATACCAATTAAAGCCTAAACTAAAGTAGACCAAAGAATATAGCTACTTGGGAAATGACAGTTGCCTGCTGGATCATGATAGAACATTGGAATTTTGACTGGTTCAGCATTCATCTTCCTAGGCCTCAGATACTCTCGAGGTGGTGAGAAACAGTTTATTTGAAGAACCATCAAAAATTAGAGAATCCAGACTGGTTCCCTACAGTGCATTCTCAGTGCTTTTTCGATCTAATCTGGAACAACTCCAGTGATAGGGCTTCCACCTCTTGATTTGGAAGATTAGTCCTTTTATTTGTTCTGCAGAAACAGACCTAAGGATTACAGTGGATGAGAAGCTGGATATGAGTCCACAGCTTACCCTCGTAGCCAAGAAAGCTAATGGCATATTGGGGTGCATTAGTAGGAGCATTGCTAGCAGATCTAGGGAAGTGATTATTCCCCTTTATTAAGCACTAGTGAGGCCATATCTGGAGTACTGCATCCAATTCTGGGTTGACTCCATTACAGAAAGGATGTGGACACATTGGAGAGAGTGTCCTGTGAAGGGCAACAAAAATGATTAGGGGGCTGGAACACATGAATTATGAGGAAAGGCTGAGGGATTTGGGTTTACTTTGTCTACAAAGAAAAGAGTGAGAGGGATTTGATAGCAGCCTTCAACTACTTGAAGGGGGATTCCAGAGAGGATGGAGAGACAGTCTGTTTTCAGTAGTGTCAGATGACAGAATGAAGAGCAATGGTCTCAGGTTGCTGTGTGGGCTGTGTAGGTTGGATATAAGGAAAAACTGTTTTCAGTAGAAGGCTGATGAAGCACTGGAATAGGTTACCTAGGGAGGTGGTGGAATCTCCATCCCTAGAACTTTTAATGTCTCGGCTCAACAAAGCCCTGGCTGAGGTGATTTTGTCCTGCTTTTAGAAGAGGCGTGGACTCAATGACCTCCTGAGGTCTCTTTCCCTATGATTTTGTGGCTTCAGGTGTCAAAAAAAAAAAAAAAAAACCCTATACACATTCACCACATGCTCTGATGAAAATTAAACTTACAAACCATAGGAACATCATTTAATGGGGAATAATTGCAATTGGAAATATTAAAAATGAGTAACCACGTGACACCTTAGAGACTAACAAAAGTATAGGATTATGAGCATTCATGAGTAAATCCCAGTTCATCAGATGAGGTTTAACCCACAAAAGCTCATGATCCTATACCTTTGTTAGTCTCTCGGGGTATGTCTACACAGCAGTGTTATTTCGGAATAACTGACATTATTCCAAAATAACAAAGAGCATGTCTATACAGCAAGCCATTATTTTGAAATAACGGCAAGTTGGAGGACTTCTTACTCTGACTCCTGTAACCCTCATTTTGCGAGGATTATGGGAAGAGTGCTCTTCCTCAGACTTTCTGCTGAGTAGACAGCGCCAGAAGCCGAATTAAGCTATTTTGACTTCAGCTTTGCAATTGACGTAGCTGAAGTTGCGTAGCTTAATTCTAATTTTGCCCTGCACTGTAGATGTGCCCTAAGGTGCCACAGACTACTCTTTTTTAAAGTTACAGACTAACATAGCTACCCCTCTGGAAATATTAAAATAGACAGAAAATGCAGCAACAAAACATTGTTATAGCTGCTCTCCCTCCATCCAAAAGCCTGCTTGCTGACTATGACTAAAAATCTTTCCCAATACATGACTAGTGTAGCATAGTCTTCAGAGGAAAAAATGCAGACCATTCTGGCTCAGCTAGAGTTCTTCTCATGAAGCAAATTCTAGTTGCTGCCTTTACTTTCAATAGGGGGCTGGACTCGATGACCTGCTGTCCTGAGGTCTCGTCCAGTCCTGGGATTCTATCATGTGTATCAAACTTGAGCATCTGTTGATCTCCCCCTTTATAGCGAGATACAGGAAGATGGACACTTTCTCAGCTGGGCAGCTGCACCAGGTAGGTGCCTCCAACCCTTGCCCAGACCCCACACCCGCAGCCTGCTTATGCACCTTCCAGGACCCCACATTTCCACTTCCAGACCATTTGTGAACCCCCTCCCACCCAGACCTCACTCCCTGGCAGCATTCTTCTGCACATTGAACTCATTTTTGGCCCTGCAAAATTCACCAACCCTGGGCTCCCAGAAGAGTTAATCCAGCCCTGGGGGTAAGCCCTGAGCTTCAGCACCTCCACCCAGGGCTGGTGCTTGAGGTGAGTGTATTTTTTTCCTTCTTAGTTGGGGGTCACATTTGTGAGAGGTGTTTTTTCCCTCCCCCTCTGCTCACTTTGGAGGGAGGGGCAGGTCAGTGAGAGCTGTGAGGATTTTTTGTTTTGTTTTTTTGTTTTGTTTTTTTGCTTCTCGTTTGTGTGTGGCACCCGACTGATTTTTTTCTGTGGGTTCCCCATCTCTGCCATAGGACTTTAGAGAGGGTTCTATAGAACACAATGAATACATTAAGCTCCATCAAAGTATTGCATAGTACTCATGTCATGTGTCCCCAGCGAATGCACTACCGAGTACATGGGCTGTCCTCTTTTGAAAAATCTAATTTATGTTCTTACCTGTCCCCCATCATTGTAATATCTGAACAAGTCACCATCTTTCATATATTTACCCTCACAACATGTTGGCAAGGTTGGCCAGTGCTACTATTTCCATTTTGCAGATTGGGTCTGAGGCACAGAGAGGCTATTTGACTTATTCGAGGTGACGCAGCAAGCCTGTGTCAGGTTAGGAAACAGAATACAAGTCTCTCCAAATCCCAGGCCAAAATTATAAGCACTGGTCCAACTTCCTATCTATTTAGATAGAGTTCAGCCATGTACATTACTGAGGATGCTCTACATTTGTTCTTGGCATCAGTGTTGTGGGGAGATGGAAGCTTGAAGGTTGATGGGCATGTGGTCTGTTTTCACTTGTTTTTTGCCTTATCACTTGGTGAGCAAACATAGTTGTCTGTTTTTAGCAATATGCTGGTAATGCGATGAATAATTGTATGAGACACATGAAAATAAGAAACTGCATCAGGCCAGATAGAAGGAAAACACCGATGACTTTGTTACAGTAAGGAAAGTGATAGACCTGTCACTTGCCAACACGTAACTTCTCACTGTTCCTCAGTTTATCCTACGCTTGGCATTGAATGCATTTGCATGATTGTACGTGTTCAGAGTAAATGGGATTGCAATACACTATGCACTTTAAGGTGTTTATATGTTTCACAAATACAGTACTGCACATTTAAAAAAATTCAAAATGGAGGACCAGATTCTGTCCTAGACTGCACCTGTTCTGGTGTTGCACAGGGACTACAAATGCCCCAGGAGCATCTCCTGCAGAAATCCTCTGTCACAGGAGCATTTCCTTCCCCTCATGGAGTTCCTGTAATAAACCTCTATTGGGCTTTCTCACAGTCCCTCAGTAATGACTAGGACAGGCATGGAAGGAGGTCTGCCTGCTGTGCATTGCTCTCTAGCTGTTTATTACTAATGGACTTAGAGTAGCCTTGGGGCCAGCGAAGTCTACTGCCTAGTCCAGAATTTGGGAGATGTAAATGTAGTTTCAGACTGCCTCTTTCTCCCCCTTATTTTACTTTCTCCCCTTTCTTATGCCCAGAGCAGGAAAAAAACAATGGACCTCCTGCGGTTCAGCAAATTCTCTGGTTTTGCACTAGAGATGTAAAATCCCATTTAATTGGTTATCCCGATAAGCATATTGTTTAATCCGTTAACAGATTAAAGGGGGGGTCAAGTGGGGAAGCCAGTCTAGCCCAGCTGCCTCCTCCTTTTTCTCCTGCCCGCCACTGCGCTGGAGCAGCTTTCTCACTGCAAGCAGGCGCTGCTCCACCCCAGATGGAGCAACCCTTGTTAACAGTGGGCCCCACGGGACTGGAGCAGCCACTGTTCACCAGAACCAGTAAGCATCACCTGTTAACTGGCTAACTTTTCACATCCCTAGTTGACACTAGTCAGGTCCTGAGGGTGCCGTACAGGCTCCCCCTGTATTGTTCTAGTAGGGAACACTGCAGCTTTGTGAAAACTCTCATGCATTCCATGTGCAAATTGTGAATAGTAGTTAAGTGTTTTGGGGTATGTAAAATAAAAGCAAATTCAAGTTTGAGAGCTACCATTTTGCTGCAAGGTGACTTCATTTATTTTAAAGGGTGCTCACTTCTGGAGGTTGCAAAGAGTTTTTTTCTGTCCTTTTCCAAATTGTTTAATAGCTAACCAAACAACAGTTATTGTTTGACCAGTAGAGATCCGATGTTAAACCAGTACTGAAATATGATGTGGACTGGTTCAGAATTCAGCATGTTGCACCTTTGACCCATTTTGACCCAAATTACACCATTTTTCAAAAAGCTGCTACTAGCTCCCTATGAAGCTCAGAAATGTGCACTTCATATGACAACTTCATTTTGAAAGGCAATTGAAATGCTTCTCGCTGTGTGAACCTTCTGAGAGAGGTGATAGGCAAAGAGCGATGTCCTTTGCATTCGATAGCAAAACTTGAATGGGGAAAGCTAAGATCAGAAACCAAGAATTATAAATAATTATTTGGCTCCCAAGCAACTTGACAAAATGTTACCTTTTCAGAATACAACCTTAGCAATCATTAAGGAATTCAAAATATCCAAAGACTTTATCAAAATACTCTAGTCTTTGCTGTTTGATCTAATTACAGATTGAACCTCTCTAGTCTGGCACTTTCTGGTCCAGCAACATCAGTGGTCTGGCATGATTATAGTTAGTTGGCTGCAGTGGTGAAAGTAAATTAAAATTTCTCATAGGCACTGGCTATTGCAACCCAGATTCCTGCAAGCTCTTTAAATAGCTCCCTGCTGGCTTTTGCCATAACTCAGCCAGCTCTTGCTGGAGCTGTGCACCTCTGGTTGGGTGTTCACTTACTGTGGTGTGCCCACGACCAGTCCTCGCTCTGTGTCCTGTACTGTTATTTAGCTCTAAATTGCCCCTAAATGTCTTCTAAGAGACCAGCAAGTAACTGAAGTGCTGGTAATGCTGCTAAGCGTAAGCATGTTTTTATGCTTTATCTACTTATTTCCTCATACCAGTATAGTAAAATTGTGTAACAACACTAAGATTTTGTTGCAAAGAGAGCTGACAAGCTTGAGGTAGGTGTAGGCTTATATAGGGTGCATCTGTATAGTCATACATTATTAAGCAGCCTTGCACATGTTGTTCCTTTTATTTGCCTCCGGTGAAATAAAAATAAAGAGGCCTACTCGTTATAGGGCTATGAAAAATGTGTATTTGTGTATACATGTAACCACTGAATTTTTTTAGCAGTTACATGTTTACGTGTAGGGCAGCAGGCGGGAGCCAGTGTTCTCAGGGAGGGGAGGAAGGGAGAGGCAGGCAGCTCAGCTGGAGCTAGTACTCACAGGGAGCTGGCTTTCCAAGTGTACTGGCTCCCACCTACCCTTCCACCACCTGCATGCTGCTGTCTCTGTGGGAGGCAGCTTGTGTGGGGAGGCAGCCCCGTGGAAGTTGGGAGCCAGCTTAAAGGCCAGCTCTCCACACGTAGCCGCTCCCGCTACCCTCCCCGACTTCGATGCAGAGGCAGCAAGGGGGGAAAGGTGCATTTAACCAATGAGTCCAGGCTCGTATATGTTAAAATATTAACATTCAGTAATCTTAGGGCTAGAATTTTTTACTATTTCTCAGCAATTTAGAAGCACATACATCTCATAATAGCTCAGTAGCAGTCACTTCCCTGCTCCCTGTGGTGGGCTGCATGTCCTGTACAGTGTGTTTTAAATTCTAGACAGGGAAAATATTTGATCATAACCCTACTTGAAATCAAGAGAATAATAGACTAAATCATTGACACATTGTTTGTTGTATTCTATATAAAGGTATCCTAGAACAAGAGCTGGCTGGGATTAATTTATTGTTTTGATCCAAGTTGAATTGTACTAGCAATCAATGACTGATCGTTCTGGCTTCTGAGAGGGAAATTGCCTCAAGTAACTCTGCAGAATAATGTGCTGGCACAGTCTAAGCCTCAGTACTTTTGAGAGGGGCACGGGGAGAGGACTGGGTGGTTCCTTGGTTTGGAAACCTAGTGTTTTGAGCCCTCTTGGCAAAACTAACCATATTTCCTGAGACGCTGGAGGAGAAACCTCAGCCATTTTTGGAGACAGGGAAACACAGCTATGCCCTCATCAGTTGCTCCCTATTAGTGGTTATTGGAGTGTGGGGAATGCTTGTAATTATAACTCTTAGAAAGGCAGAAAATAGATAACAAGCAAAACCAGAAATTGTATGCTGACAGTTTCTGTTTTATCAGAAAATAGTCATGGATGAAACAGGAGTAATCATAATAATACTTAGCTACATATAAAGATTTTCACCCATAGATTTCAAAACGCTTCGCAAGGAAGGCAGTATCATTTTGTCTTTGTCTAGACAAGGGAAACTGAGGCACCGAGTAGTGCAGGGACTACATCGCTTTTCCCCCTAAGCCAATCAAGATTAGTAATATTGTGGATAGTTTAAAATAAAAATGAGGAAACCACACAGTGAACTATTGACCTGCACTCCTGACTTGGGTGAATCATACAGAATTTTATCATGCAAGAGATGGTTTTGACTCTAACCTCTGAAGTCTCACAGTCTAAGCTGTTATTAAAGGCGGCAGCCTTCTTGAGTGGATAATCTTTCCTTGATGTCACCCGGGAAGGGTACAGGCTGTGTTGTTCTTGAGTAGCCTCCAGCAGCCACATTACTGCGGAGAGGGCTGTTTGCTGGATAACGTCTCACCCCTAGAGGTTTGTGGGTATGAAGAGGAATAGTATCCTAGAATTGAGGACAGGCCAAGATTTTTTTAGGGACATGACTTTGTTTAGAGCCATTGTCTCAGGATGGGAAGGGGTCTTTCATTTGGGACATAGATCTGTAAAAAGATGCAGCCTTTTAACCCAGTTTGTGTTAAATGTTTACTAAGCATGGACTGTCAGGTTGTCTTTTGTGCTGTCCTTGCTACATATTCCACTGAGAGTTCCTCTTTTTGTTTTGCTGAAGCTCTTTCACTCAGAACCTCCAAAGTCACCAAGTGCTTAGGAGCAGGTGGTCCTATTTGAACACATAATCAGTATTGTATGTTTATTGACACTGGCCTGCATTAGTGTTTTATTAAGTGATTAGAACAAGAAATTATGTTTTTAGCTTTACTAGTTGCAAAAGGGTATGTCCCTCTGTAGCTGTAAATTTGCCTCCTAGTACAGCTAGATGGGTTTAAGCTAGCACAGCTTGACCTAGCGTGCTAAAAATAACTGCATGAAAACTGCAGTTTAGGCTGGAGCTCAAGCCACAATGTCTACACTGCTATTTTTAACACATTTAGCTCAAGCCCCAGTAGTGTGAGTCTGCCTAGCTGGCCTGGGAGTTGCATTCTCAGTTGCACTGAAGACCTACTCAGAATGACCAAACTGATCTCAGAGGAGTCAGGAACACATGTCTAGGTATTCTTGGTCCTGCCTTAGCTTAGGGGAGTAGGCAAGGTGACCCCCTTCAGATCCTATTGAGCCCTCTATTTCTATGATCTTTTGGTTTTGAGAGTGTTAGTTGCTGTTTGATGAACTAATGTCAGTAATGGATATTAATCTGCAACACTGGCAAATATACCTTCACTAATTAGGGATGTTAAATTACGAGTAATTGACTAATCGAATAGTCAATGCATTTTTTATCAACTGTTTGACTAGTCTAGGGTGCCTCTGCCTTTGAAGTGTAGCAACAGCCCTAGACTGTTGGTGTGGTGCGCAGGGGTCAGCTGGGGACTGCCCCGCTGACCCCAGGCTTCATGCGGTGCTGCCACTTTAAAACGCCACGGGGAACTCAGCGTCTGGTTCCACACGGCGTTTCAAAGCAGCAGCGCCGCATGAAGCCTCGGGTCAGCGGCAGGAGTCCCCAACTGATCCCAGGCTCCACGTGGCGCTGCCTCTTTGAAACGATGCATGCAGCCTGGGGACACCCCAGCTGGCCCCGGGTTGCACGCAGCATTTCAAAGCGGCAACGCACGGGGAGCCCGGAGTCTGGCCCTAGGCTCCGTGCGGCACTGCCACTTTGATATATCCCTCCTCTTTTTAATAGAAGCAGCAAGGGGAGGGAAGCAACTAGTTGACTAGCAACTATCCAATAAGCATTTGCTCGTTAGCTAGTCAACTAAGTCCTTCACATCACTGTCACAAACATAGCCTTCCTGATGTCAGGTGTAAGATATTGTGCAATACTGTAAAATGGCTGTTGATGTCATAGTCTAGAGATGTGTCTACATAGCAGAGCTTAACCTGAAATAAGCTACGCAAATTGAGCTATGTCAGTTACTTATTTTATTTTGAAATAGCTTATTTCAAAATTGGGAGCATCTACACACAGCACGTATTTCGAAATAGAGCACTCTTCCTCCAACTTCCCTTACTCCTTGTACAATGAGGGTTACAGGAGTGGGAGTAAGAGGTCCTCCAGCTTGATAGTATTCCAACATTATTTCAAAATAACTGCCTGCTGTGTAGACTCAGACTAAGTTATTTTGAAATAAGGTAGTTATTTCAAAATAATGTTGCTGTTTAGACATACCCCTAGGTCACAGAAACTTTTTCTACTCTTGGCAACAGGATCACTCTCTCTCTCTCCTTCCTGAGTGCCTGAAGAAAGAGGGTGGTATCTTCAACAATTAGTCCTGTAGCACCTTAGAGGCTAACAAGAAATATATAGGATCATAAGCTTTCATGGGCAAAACCTGCTTCCCCAGATATTTTGCCCTTGAAAGCTCATGATATTATTTTAAGGGGCTACAGGACTACTCCTTTTTAAAGTTACAGACTAACATGCAGTCTCCTCTTGAGACTTTTAAACATGCAAGGTGGTGTCTCCAGTTAGGATTCTAACTCTACCCAATCCCTCTTTTCTTTTATTTCTGGTGAATGATATAGATCTGCCTCTCCTATTGTACACTACAGAGTGCCTCTGGCTCTGTACTTATCTCTCTCCTCCATATAACTTTTTCCTTGCAGGATAGGTGATTGCTTTTCTTTTTTTACTTGAGACATTATGTCGGTGTCATGCTGTCACCTAACTCTGATACCTTCTTTGACTCCCACGCTCTGTGATCTGTTTCCCATCTCTCTCTCTCTCTACTGACGGGCAGCTCCTGCCTGTGTTATAACTTCTGCTGAATGCTTCAGAGACTCCACCAGTGTAAAGAGTGCTCTTTGTACTACGTCTCTGACACCACTCCCTAACTTTACTTCTGGCAAAAATTTTGCAATTGTAGCTGACCTTTATCATCATCTTTTCCATCTCAAGTGTCTTATCACTGGAATACAGCCAAAATCATCCTTAACTTGATAACAGCCTCTGCTCAAGTGAAGTAATTCAATTTGAACAGTTATCATCTTGACTGGAGAAGCTTCTCCTTTTTATGTACTCCTCCTAAATCCCTAGTCACTCTAAATTTCAGGGAGTCCCATGTGCTACAGCTAGATGTACTTGTGCCAGAAAGTGGGACTGTATGGGCGTATCTAGATTACACTAGACTTTCAAAAGAGGATATGCAAATTCCATGGGAATTTGCATATCTTCTTTCTAGCTCACTTTTGAAAGCGGCACTTTCGAAAGTGAAAGTAATTAAGACGCGGTTTTGTCGGCGAACCCTCCCGTTCGTCGACAAACCGCGTAAACCTCATTTTTTAAGGAAAAGCAGCTTGTCAACAAACGGGAGGGTTTGCCGACCAAACCGCATCTTAATTACTTTCACTTTCGAAAGTGAGCTTGAAAGAAGATATGCAAATTCCCGCGGAATTTGCATATCCTCTTTCGAAAGTCTAATGTAGTCTAGATTCACCCTGTATACTCCCACCATTTTGTTGTTTCCACTGACTTCTGACTCATCTTTGAATCCCATTCAAAATTGCCTTCCTGATTTGTGAAGCTCCCTATGGACTTGCTCCACCCTACCTCACTGACGTATTATTCATGTACACCCTCAACCGTTTACTCCATGCAGTTGGTGTAATTCTTAGTTATATACTCAAGTTTCTTTAGTGTGCTTGAGTGCCGTAAAGAGGCCCTTACTGTAATTGAGAATCAGCCTACACCATGATCAAGTCATCCCTTAGCCTTCTCACTGTTAAGACAAACAGATGACGCTTTTTTAGTCCATTACTGTAAATCCTGTTTTCTAATTCTATAATAATTTCCATGGCACTTCTCCAACCCTTCTCCAGTTTATTGACATTCTTGTTGAATTATGAATGAGTTCTCCTTTTATGGTTGCGTCAGTGATAGATACAGAGGTGCTATAGTTTTTTACCCGTACTCAAAGTTCTGTAGTTTACACACCCACACAGTAGTCCAAGAAACACAGGGCAGAAAGGACATGAATTGCAATGTTTAAAAAGGGGGTTGTGGTAATTTTCTTTTCTCTGGTCCCCAACCTGTCAGGACTTCTTCATACATAACAGCTAAACAAAAACAAGCAGTGTCCCCCCCCACACACACACCTGCTGCAAAATTATGTGCCAATCTATTATCACGTCTTTTGTAAGTCACTTTTAAATCACACTTTGAAACCTTCCTTTGTCTCTAGCTTAGGACTGAATGTCTTTCTAAAAGCATGCCTATAAAACGTATTGTAACAGGGTTCTCTCATGGCTGAGGCTATGCATTAGCTCTTGTGTAGTCTAGTGCCTTCTTCTGTTGTTCACTCACTTCATAGCTCCCCTGACTCTCTAGGGTACTTTGAGTGCTTTTTCTTTGTGACTTAGTCCACCGACTAGGTCAGTATACAGTTCTCCCTTCCGAGGTATCAACATTCTTCTACCTGCTCATTGGCTGACCTGTCCAACAATCCTGTGCCACTTCCCAGTGAGTGGTATTGGAACCCAGGCCTGCCGGCTACTAGGGGCTACGTCTATACTGCACTGTAGCTTAAAATAAGATACCAAATTTGAGCTACACAAATTGTGTATCGTATTGCAAAAGAACACGTTATTCTGAAACACCTTACTCCTCATGGAATGAGGTTTACGAGGACGTTGGAATAGTGAGCCCAAAATAACGGGTTTGCTGTTAAGATGCGAGTTAGTTATTTCGGCATTCTAAGGTATCCCGTAATAGCGTTGCAGTGTATATGTAGCCCCAGGGTGCAGCCCATGGACCCTACACTCAGGTCTGACAGTCTCTAACCGTGCTGCTCTTTCCCGGCTGTGTTTTAACTCTTCCTTCCATTGGCTTTTTTTCCTTTCACCTTCCCTCAGGGTCAAGAGGCTCTTGTTCAGGGGCTCTTGATCCTTGATTATTTATAAAGCCTAATCCTCCCTCCCTCTCTGGTTATTTTGCCCCTTCTGTGCCTCATTAACACTTTCCAAGCTAGTGTGGTATAAACGCCCCATAACACGTATCCTCCACAGAAGGGAGCTATGTAGTAATGTGGGAAAGTCACAGTGCTGTGTGTGCATGGGGGTGGGATGAAGAAAAGCAGCCCAGTGATGTCTAACACATCTTTCTCAATCTCTCCAAAACAGACTCTTTGGCTATAGAAATTCTCCCCCTCCCCTTGTACATAACATTCAACTTCTTTTCATGTGAGTCCCTCCTGAAACACAAATAGTGGAAGAAGCAGTATTTTTTAAACACACAGAGGACCTCAGGTCCTTCTTGTTATGATTAATAGTATACATCTAGGCTAACTGTGGATTATTGGCATGGACCTGTCAATGTGATGCCAAAGAAATGGCCTATTCTGCACACTGCAGGTCTGATCCAACTCCCTTTGAAGACTACTGGGAATTAGGGATTTAATCTGTTAACCAGTAGGCATCGCTGGGGGGATCCCATTTAAGTGGTTAAGTGGTTAAATGTAATGCTTAACTGGTTAGTTGACCGAACAAGATTTTACATCCCTACTCAGAATCTTTCCATTGATATGTGTTGGATCCGACCTTATGAGAAGCTATATTAGAATGCTAGTCCTCAGAGTGAAGGCAGAGAAAGGATGGAAAGTCTCTCGGTAGGCACTTTAACAGAGATAAATGCCCTGCACTCTCAGCTGCTGCAACTTTAATCCCGAATTGGTTTTTGTCTTGCCCCGTGTCAAATCATCTGTGAGAGTTGTGGGCTTGGGTTTGTTGGGACGGTGGATGTTGTGTCAATTTCAGAGGTAAATCACACTGAATGTATAACCAAAGCAAAGGGAGCAGCAGGAAAGCCTTTGTATGTACAGAAGTTTAAATCCAATGCTCTGGCTGCAATGCACTATTTTGCCTTCTGTGAGAGGTGGTAAAGAATATTACAGCTCCTCAGAATTGGCCGTTCAGGCATGCAGTTTAAATCCAGAACTAACTCTCTTGGGGATATTAATCTAGTGTTGGATTATCTTTCTAAAATTGTTAATCAGAATTGGTCCCTGGGGGACTTTCAGCTTAACTTGCCACTTAGTTTTTGTTCGCCTGGGCTGGCCTCCTGAGTTCAGCAGAGGAAACTGATTAGATTTGACAAGATGTTGTTATGTAAGATCCCAGGAGCAGGGCACACTTTATAACTGGCAGGTTTGTTGTAGTTTGGTGTGACTCCTCTCGGCACTGTCTTACCGGCTATTAGAGAGCTACATGAAGAATAAGGTTGCCTCCTCTCCAGAATTATCCTGGCATTAAAGACTGTTATATGATAAAACCTTCAGAAATATGTCCAACCACAACTGGCAACTCAGTGGAGTCCCATTTCTTCAGCTGGCTGCACCAACGCATTTCTGGAGCAATGTCAAGGAAACCTTTTTGGGACTTATCCAGCTCCACGTGATTCATATTCATCAAAAATATGGAAGGCATTTTGATGTTGTCTATAGTAAACTTTATTTTGGTTTAATTTTTAATCCACACCCCTGAGAGATGCAAGTTTTACTGACATAAGCACTGGTGTAGACATCGCGGTGTGGGTGAGAGAGCTTCTCCTACCGGCAGAGCTAGGGCCTCTTGTGGGAAGTAGAGTAATTACACTGATGGGAAATCTCTCCTCTATCGACTTAGAGCTTGTTCCCAAGAAATGCTATAGTGGTGCAGCTGCATTGGTGCAGCTGTGTCGCTGTTACACTTTTAATGTAGATGTAACAGTTATGACATTGGAGCTATGTCTAGACTACAGGGTTTTTTTAAAAAAACTTCACCTGCGTCTAGACTGCCACCACATTCTTTTGAAATTAAATAGAAAGAACGTGGCAATTTTTTTGACAGTGGTAAACCTCATTTTACAAGGAAGAATGCCTTTTTTCAAAAGAGCTCTTTTGAAAAAGCATTCTTGACCGCAAACAGAGCTTTTTTGAAAGAGAGCATCCAGATTGCCTGGGTGCTCTCTTTCGGAAAAGCGATCCGCTTTTTCGAAAAAATTGTGGCTGTCTAGACAATCTCTTTCGAAAGAAGCGTGTAGTCTAGACGTACCCTGGGAGTCCATTGGTCCTCTCCAATGAAGTGTTCACTAATGTGTCAGCAACTCCTACTAGGCCTGACTAACTCACTACACATAACACATTGCTGTCATAGTATCCAGGGGTGACACATGGGGATGAGAGAGGGGGCATGTGACCCCTCCCAAACACTGTGGGTGAGATGCAAGGAGTCAAAGTCTCTGGGCAGCCTGGGGAATGAAGGGAGGAGAGGATGGTGATGCTGGCAGCCTGGGTCAGGCTCACCTTGCATTCTCCCACTGCTGCTGGTGGAAGAAGAGTAATGTGGGTCCGCTCCCCCAACTCCTGGTTGCATCACTCGGGAGAGGGATGGCACCAGCCCCTTGTATTCACCAGTGGGAAGCGGAGCAATGCTGCCAGGTAGTGGGCCGAGCAAATGACAGCCGTGTCGCTGTGCTTCCCTCCACCATCACTGGTGCATGCGGAGAGGGGGTGCCCCTGCTGTTGGTGCCAGGTTCCTTGGTGGAGGAGGTTTAGAGGAAGAGGGGGGCATGGGACCCGCTTTTTAGCCAGCATCCCCTGAGCATTGACTCCTGCCTCTCCCTACCCTCCACTGACTCTGATACAGCGGGGAGTGCATGTAGTTGATAGGATTAACCTACAGGCTTATTGATTAACCATGTAGTCAACTATATGTGGACATCCCTAGTTTTGAATCCTTAACTCTTTTAATTTTCTTGCTGATTAGGTGACCTTGCACTCACATTTGACCCCTAGTTCTCTCATGTGAAAGAACTTCTTTTTCTTTTTCTTTTTTTTTGGGATGAAAGCCAGGACTGACAGTCGGGAGACTAGACTTCTGTCCTCAGGCATACCTAGACTTCTTAGGGGTGTTAGTGAATGATAAGAGTTTATAGGGATGAAGAAACAAAATGTGCTTGATGGAATTCCGGACCCGAGCAACAACGGGTAAATCTGCCAATATGGTATAAATATATGCTATTTACATTCATACATAGTAGCAAATTCAAGCTTCAAGTCTGTATTATAGAAAGGCATTTCTGTGCACGCGTCTCTTGAATCTGGTGAAAGATGTGATTTTGTTGGTGGGGGGATGCTGTGCATTCTGCCTTCCTCCTGACATCCTGGTTGCTATAGTGCAGTGATCTATTTGTGAACACACAGTAGATCATTGCTATAGTTAAGAGAAACAGTGTTTCCTGGCCATAACTTCCTGGGCAATCTCTTTTTGAAGAGCTGTGTGCAAGTTCTAACAGAAATTTAGTCAGGCTCCTTCCGTCTCCAGAAGTGAAATGCTATGTTCAGCCTCTTGTAGTTTGTAGCTTTTTACTAACCGTAACATTTAAAAATAGTTCCTCTATTTCAAACTGTCTAATGCTTGACTGTTATTCACAGTACATTCCAGTGCTTCAGCCATCTTTCTAAAAGGCTGGCTAGCTGTACAGAGTGCCGCGGCATTGTTCTATATTTATGTTTTTGGTACATGTATATTCACACTCTCTCACACACAAACATGTTTCCATGCACCTGCTGAGCCAGGCAATACATGCAAAATGAAAGCAGCATTATAATTCTGGCTGAACTGTGCTGTATTTTTCTTTCTCTCTCTGCAGGTGTGAATGAAAGTGACTCTCTGCACTATTTAGTATCTAGTTTTACTGGCTTTGAAGAACAGCGGCATCTACAATGCCGCCTCCTGCTGATATAGTAAAAGTGGCTATAGAATGGCCGGGTGCCTTCCCCAAGTTGATGGAAATTGATCAAGTAAGTGCCTGTTTATATGTATAAATATGTATTTATATTTTAGAGTGTACACATATATGTTTACTTAGATGCACCTGTACATTTAACAGCATGGATTCATATACGAAGGCTGTGTCTACATTGGCAAGATTTTGCGCAAAAGCAGCCAATTTTGCGCAAAAACTTGCTGCCTGTCTACACTGGCTGCGAGTTCTTGCACGAGAACACTTACGTTCTAATGTAAGAAATCAGTGCTTCTTGTGCAAGAACTATGGGTATGTCTAGAGTACAGGCTTTTGTTGACAGAAGTTTTGTCGACAGTATCTGTCGACAAAACTTCTGTCGACAAAGAGCGTCTAGACACATTCAGTTCTGTCGACAAAGCAAGCTGCTTTGTCGACAAAACCCTGTAGTCTAGACACAACCCTACATGCAATAACACCTTCTGTCAACAGAACTCTGTCGACAAAAGGTGTTATGCCTCATAAAATGAGGTTTACCAGCGTCGACAAAACTGCTGAGTTCTGTCGACGTTATGTCGACAGAACTCAGCGGTAGTGTAGACGCAGGTATAGTTTTGTCAACAAAAGTCCACTTTTGTCGACAAAACTCTGTAGTCTAGACACACCCTATGACGCTCCCGCTCAGGAATAAGCCCTCTTGCACAAGTGTTCTTGTGAAAGAGGCCAGTGTAGACAGGCAACATGAATTTCTTGCGCAAGAAAGCCCGATGGTTAAAATGGCCATCGGAGCTTTCTTGCGCAAGAGAGCGTCTACACTGGTACGGATGCTTTTGCGCAAAAGCACATCTCTTGCGCAAAAGCACATGCCAGTGTAGATGTGCTCTTGCGCAAATACTCTAATGCAAAAACTCTCGAGTTAAAGAGTATTTGCACAAAATCTTCCCAACGTAGAGGTAGCCAGAGTGTATATGGAATGTGTGTAATCTTACTGTATTACTCAATTTGGTGCTTTAATACATTTGTCTGTTTGCCTCTCTTACACCTGATAATAAACATTCTTTGTCATTGTGTGACCCATTTAACTTCTCCATGCCTGTTTTCCAATCTGTAAATTTTCTAATCATGGTGCTTATATCGTAATGCAAACTGCTTTGAATCATAGAATCATAGAATACTAGGACTGGAAGGGACCTCAAGAGGTCATCGAGTCAGTCTCCTGCCCTCATGGCAGGACCAAATACTGTCTAGACCATCCCTGATAGACATTTATCTAACCTACTCTTAAATATCTCCACAGCTGGAGATTCTAAAATTTATTCCAGTGTGTGACTACCCTGACAGTTAGGAACTTTTTCCTAATGTCCAACCTAAACCTCCCTTGCTGCAGTTTAAGCCCATTGCTTCTTGTTCTATCCTCAGAAGCCAAAATGAACAAGTTTTCTCCCTCCTCCTTATGACACCCTTTTAGATACCTGAAAACGGCTATTATGTCCCACCTCAGTCTTCTCTTTTCTAAACTAAACAAACCCAATTCTTTCAGCCTTCCTTCATAGGTCACGTTCTCTAGACCTTTAATCATTCTTGTTGCTCTTCTCTGGACCCTCTCCAATTTCTCCACATCCTTTTTGAAATGTGGTGCCCAGAACAGGACACCATACTCCAACTGAGGCCTAACCAGCGCAGAGTAGAGTGGAAGAATGACTTCTTGTGTCTTATTCATGTAACTCTTCTGCCAGAACAAGTTAAATGCAGCAAGGGCCGGGTTCAATATCTAGGAGTCTCCTCCTAACAACATAATACAACGCCAGCTCGAGCCACCACCCAGTGACCTGGGAAATCTTACACACACCCCTGGGTGTCTCAAAGAGGCAATTCTTCCCCTCTCACAAGCACAGAGCCTTGGTATAGCAGCAAATCTTTAATAACACAAAATAACCAACATCAGCATCAAAGTGGGAAAACACCACAACTCAGATTCATAAACCGGACATCAGCAAAGACCCACCCCCCAGCCACAAATCACCCAAGGTCCCCAAAAGTCCAACACCCCAAAAGTCTCTGCCCTGGGTCAGTGCCACCCCAGGGTTCAAACGTTTACCTGGCAGGGTTTTACCATCCCAACATGTCGTCTTAGTAGGAAAATATTTCCATGCATTTGGGGGTGAAGGAGGGGAGAGTTAAATGGGTCTAGTAACATAAACAAACTCTTTTAAAGGCAGCATTTAGAGAGGTACCTATATTAAACTTATGGCGTGAAAACCTTTTGTGGAAATGTATGTGGAATAAAATTTTCTCACGTATAAATGTTATGTGAATGGCATCATTTATGTGTTGGACTTAACTGAGATCATATATTGGCAGCTATATTAGTTAATATTTAAAGTGGTGTTTTTCGTAACATATGTGGATCCTCATAGATGAATCATGCAGGCTGTTACCTGTGCAGAATATCGCAACCTGAGAAGCAGATAATTATTTATTTCAGTAAATAGTATTTCATACAAAAGAAAACCCTTGAAAATTATCCCCAGTGTACGTAGGTCCTGATGCATCCAAACATGTCAGTAGTGTCCTTTATGTAAGTACATGCTGAAAATATTTTGTGGAAGAGGGGTCCTAAATTCTGTATTCTTTGTGATCAGTTTCATGCTAGTTTTTGTCACCATTGGGCTATCAGGCAAGTGTCTGTTGGCATTTGCAACAAAAAAGACATTGGGAAATTGGTCAAAATAAGAGCAGCCTGATTCTTAGAGGGTCTGTGCACCCACCACTTGCATTAAGTCAGTGGTGGCATGTCTGTAAATCAGGTCATAAGCTTTTTAATCTTTGTATTTATTTGTTGGAAAATACTAACTTTTTTAAAATAAGAGTTATGTAAACCAAAATCCCTTGCCATGCCCTCTGCAACAAAGACACCTCCTCTATCTCTTTCCTTTATGCATAACATCTATTGTTTGAAATGTTGTTCCCAGAGAAAGTTAGTTATGTGTGTATGAAGAGAGAGAATGGTGCAGCTACAGAAAACTTGCTTCCAACAGGAACTGTTAGGCCAAAAGCTGAAAAACGTAACTTAACTCCTTTTAAGTAATCAAACAAAAAAAGTCCTGCTTAAAAAAAAATAAATAACTTGAGACTTCATGAACTGAAAATAGCATCTGAAAATGTTTACCTCTAGCCATGATGCCTTTTTTGTAATGTTTATCATAGTGTTTAGAGGTCCAAAGCAAAATAATGGCTGCATTGGGCTAAGCTCTGTGTAGAAAGCTTTCTTACCCAAAATGCTTGCAATAAAAATAGAGAAGACAAAGGATGGGAAAGGAAAGCAGTACCAAGAGGTGAAATGACCTGCCTAAGATCACACAGCATGCCAGTGGCCAAGATAGGAATAGAAATTGATTCTCTGGAATCACCATCCATGTCATGATCCACTAGACCACACTGCCTCTGGAAACTTGAAAACTCCACCTACCCTGCAGGATATGTTCCACTGAATAACCCTGAGGTCCTGCAAAAATGAAACAAGAAGAAAAATCCCACCTAACATATTTCTTTCTTGCACGACAAGGTGGTATTTTAAAAGTACAAGCTTGTCTTGTTGACAGAAATGCAGCTGATTTGATCCTAATTTGTTGCAGGGACTGTGCTGCCTTCTGTGTTTGGAAATTTTGAGTACCACTTATATTTATCTATCAATCAATCACTGACAAAGATTAGAGAAAAATTCTCTGTACTTTTTTTTTACAGATTTGATCACTTTTTGATGTTGGTTAAGTTTACACTTTCCTGAACGTTTCCCTTGGAAGAGTTTGATGGCCCTTCCATGAAAGCATCCCATAGTCTACAATCAAATGTAGGGCTGATCCTTTAAGTCCTCTATGTACAAAACTCGCACTGAAGTCGGGGGGAGCTCAGGCTAGTTAGGGTTTAGACACTGAAGTTTTCAAGCTCTGGTGGGTTTTACCTGGTTTTATTTTTATTTTTAGCATATAAATATTATATCCCCCCCCCCCCCCCAAAAAAAAATTTGACCACTTCATAACTTGTTTCATTCACTATTCTCTAAAATATAGGAATGGGAAAGAAATACATGATCTCTCACATTTTTGTTGGAGTAAGTCTTGAATTTAGCAGTTGTGGGCAATGCAGGGAATACACAGAGATGACAGATACAATGTGTGAAATATCATTTTAGTGTAATTTTTTTACACGCAAATAAAAGAAGAAATGTATATCACTGACTAGATGCATCAAATCAAATCTGAAATGCCATGGAACACGCCATAATATAGTTCAATCTATGGAAAAAAGGAGGGAAAATAGTTTGTTTGAATACGTTAGCCAAAACTGACATGAGACTTTGACAGGTCCTAGAAGGAGCGCAGGGTTATGAGAGCAGGGGGAAATGAGAGCAGGGGGCTAGCTTCCCCCAGCCAGCCCTTCAGTGCCTCCAAGGCTGCAGGGCACCCCTTGGCAGTGATATAAAGGGCACAGGGTTCTGGTCATTGAAGCTGCTGAGATAGCAGCAACTGGGAACTCTGGGCCCTTTTAAAATGTTGGGCCCTGGGGCAGCTGCCCCCATGGTCCTCCCTGTCAGTGGTCCTGACTTTATTAGCAGATAATGTTACCTCTGGCACATTGTCACGTGTGAGGTGCACTTTTTTAATATATTTCACTATAGAAGACGTGAAATATTCCTTCCTTACATGATAAACCACTGGCATTACGAAACTCTCCAAAACTGTCATTGACAAGCTACCAATGTATGTTTGCATTATTACTAAGCAGATTGATTAATTATTTTTTGTTTTAAATAGTGAGAGAAATTCTCCTCTTGAGTACATTACTTGTGGAATCCCTTTCAACTTCTTGAATTTAATCCAGATACAAAATGTTTTACATCTGTAATTACATGAGTAGGAAACCTGAATAAAAATATTTAGTTTCACATATTTCAAAAACTGGCAAAAGCTACAGGAATACTGTCAACTGAGGTTTTCTTACTGACACAATGTAATGAAGCACATTACGGGAACCATATGTATTACTTTATATTAATGCCTTTTCTAAGTGTTGACTACCTAGGTCTAATCAATGACCTGATCCTTTAATAGTGGTTTCTTCAATTTTGGGGGTGTTCTACTTTATTTTTTGGCTAGCATTGCTGATAAATGTGGTAGAATATAACTTCAATGGGTTTTCTTTCTTTTTGAGACATTGCAAGTTGCTGTATTCTACTTTTTCCACAATCAAAGGGACAATTGAGATATTTTTGTAAGGGGACTCCTAAGTAATTTTAGGTTCCTAATTTACAGTCAAATCCTTAGTTAGTGAAAATTGGCACAACTCCATTAAAACCAACTCACTGAAGTCATTGGCACTATTTCAGTTTACACCATTCATAGTCTGGTCCTGAGAATTTAAATAAAGATTATAAATATTTAATGATTTGAGGGATTTTTTTTTTCAATTCAATGAAGTTATTTTATTTTACACAAAAGAAAATGAAACAGATGATAAAGTGGAAACTGGCCAAAGTAGTTTCATTGTCCAACCTTAATGAAATGCAGTAAAGAGCATATATACTGAAAATATACACTTGTAAAATCTTCTAGTTTTAATACAAGAAGGGATTGTTAGTAGCATTCATAAGGAAGTTATGTCTCTTTCACTTAATGCACCAATTATTTTGTAAGAATAATAGAAAGCTTTTTTGGGTGGAGGGGGGGAGGAGAGAAATCACTGCCCTTGTACAACAAAACCTTTTGGAAAGAGTAGTCCGGATACTTTAATATGTAAGGTATAAATCAGTGCATTAACGTACAAGTATAGGTAACATCAGGAATCAATAACTGTTCAATTACAGTGGATGATGAAAAAATATTATTTCTTTTCTACTAGTGGACTGTAATGGTCAGAACTAGAGGAGCAACAGTAGTTTTTTGCTATGGTGCCAGAGTGCCATTCTCATAAGAGTTACGTTACAGACAAGTGTTCAGTTTTATTAGTCTGACTGCAGATTTTCCTACCACATTCTGAATGGTTGAGAATTGGCTTTCAGTGGCACATGGCTGGGGCATCCTTACTGACAAATAAAAACTCCCTCCCCTTCGTCTGCTATGTTAAATAGGGAGGGGAGTGGCAGAAGTTAGTGGAGCAGGGGAGGATATTAATAGAAATGGGCTGCAGCATGGTATTTAAAATTAATGAGTTATAATCAAACGCTGTAATAATTAATCTAGCAGAAAGGGCAGTAATAGGATACTTCTGCTGCTAAATACAGGTTGAACCTCTTATCTAGAACTCTTTAGTCTGGAAACATCCGTCATTCAGAATGATTTTAGTTAGCCGGATGTCCACTTTTCATGGGGGTGGCCAAGTTTCCTGCAGTCCCGTAAAGTTTGTTTACGGCCACTGATCCTGATTCTTAGTGTTCCGTGCTGTTATTTCACTCTGATTTACCCCTAAATGTCTTCTGATGGTCTAGTAAGCAGTGGAAGTGTTGGTAATGTTGCTAGACAATATTAACCGCCTGTGGTCCGGCAAATTTTCTGATTTGGCACCGGTCAGGTCCCGAGGGTGCTGGACAAGAGAGGTTCAATGTGTACTTCTTTGCGTACTTGGTGTAGTGCTGAAGGCTTTTACTCTTCAGGTTGATAGCCGAGTAAGAAACATAATCTCACTCACTCACTTAGCTGTGCTATTACAATAATGGGCCTGGGAGGGGAGTGTACATTTCCGTCCCTATTAGAACATTGCTTCTTCCTTCCTTCCCAATCCGGAGGATACGCAATACCCAGGGATGCTTTCTAAGGTCATGACTTCACTAGCACTTAGTTCAGCAAAACTTTTATTGCTCTGGCTGTGGAAAACACCCTTTTCCCCCCAGAGTGATGTAAGTTTCACTGTCCTAAGCGCTCATGCTCACTGCGCTATCTCCTGCCAACAGAGCTACCACTATATCATTGAGCGGATTTAGTTATGTCAATGGGAGATTTCTCTACCATCAGCATAAGGCGGCTATGTGAGCGACCTTACAGGAGCACAGTTGTATCGGTACAGCTGCGCCTCTAGCTTGCTGTTGCAGACATGGCTCAAGAAAAAAGCCTGGACCATTTTACAAAGCCGTTCACAGCGGTTAATTTTGCAGAAGAAGACTGAAGATGAAGTGATGTTTGTGAGTTTTTAGTAGTGCCACAATTTCCGTGAAACCATGCAGTGTGATCCTTACATTTGCAGCATTGGAAATAATGACACTATACTTTTAAAAGTTTCAGAGGGGTAGCTGTGTTAATCTGTAACTGAAAAAACTTAAAACAGCGAGTAGTCCTGTAGCACATAAGAGACTAATACAAAATGTAGATGGTATCATAAGCTTTTGTGGGCATGACCCACTTCTTCAGATGAATGGAGCCAGGAGTTTAGAGTTGCAAATAAACAGCAGAAAAAGAGGAGATAGGGAGGGAAAGAGAAGGAAAAATGTCAATTAGAGGGGATGGAGAGGGAAAAGGAAGGGAGTGGTGGCAGGAGCAGCCACTTTAAAAGTAAGATTGTTCCTCCGTGCCTGGCTCTGTGGTGGGGGAGGCGGAAGATTTGATTGGAGTGGGGCTCCCGTCGCTGAGGATGCCTGCCTCAGAGGGAGGGGGGGAAGTGCACTGGGATGGGGGGGCGCTAAGGGGGCCTGGGTCTAAGGCATAGGGGAGTGCACTGGGATGGGGAGACTGGGGGTATGGCTCAGGGGAAGGGGTGGGTGCATTGGCGGTTAGTGTGGAGTCCCAAACTGGACAAAGTGGTACAACTTTGGCTCCCCCCCCTTTTTTTTGCTTAACAACTTTGGAGCAGTAAGGGTGGGGGGGTCACACAAATTCAGTTAGTATTTTAGGGGCTTGGGGTACCTCAAAGTTTGAGAACCTCTGCGGTATGCAGTTGGGATTTCATGGCATTTGAGGAGCCATTGAGGGCATTTTGTAGCCGATAGGGGAGCAGGAAGTTGGTACATCCTTGCATGTTGGGTGGGCTTCTTGTAGGGAAGTGAAGGAATAATATGTTTGGCTCTTGGAGAGAGAGATACAATTCGGTTTCTTCATCACTTCTTATTGAGATCATCTGTGAGATAAAAAAGAGGCGAGTGCATTTTGGAGGAGTATGGGGTGCCAGCTGAATTACAGCTCAGAATGAAAGGAAAGAAGAAATGTACTTTGCTCCTTTAAGCATCAGAGGTACGCAATGGGTAGCAGGTTTAAAACGAATAAAAGAAAGTTCTTCACACAGCATGTAGTCAAACTGTGGAACTCCTTGCCAGAGGAGGCTGTGAAGGCTAGGACTATAATAGAGTTTAAAGAGAAGCTAGATAATTTCATGGAGGTTAGGTCTATAAAAGGCTATTAGCCAGGGGATAAAATGGTGTCCTTGGCCTCTGTTCTTCAGAGGCTGGAGAGAGATGGCAGGAGACAAATCGCTTGATCATTGTCTTCGGTCCACCCTCTCTGGGGCACCTGGTGCTGGCCACTGTTGGTAGACAGGATACTGGGCTAGAAGGACCTTTGGTCTGACCCAGTACGGCTGTTCTTATGTTCTTATGCATAGGGCTGCCATTACTGTAGTATCTGAGGGTATGTCTACACTACCCCCCTAGTTCGAACTAGGGGGGTAATGTATGCATACCGAACTTGCTAATGAAGCCCGGGATTTGAATTTCCCGGGCTTCATTAGCATAAAGCCGGCGCCGCCATTTTTAAAAGCCGGCTAGTGCGAACCCCGTGCCGCGCGGCTACACGCGGCACGGACTAGATAGTTCGGATTAGGCTTCCACGAGGCGTACAGATAGTTCGGATTAGAAGCCTAATCCGAACTATCTAGTCCGTGCCGCGTGTAGCCGCGCGGCACGGGGTTCGCACTAGCCGGCTTTTAAAAATGGCGGCGCCAGCTTTATGCTAATGAAGCCCGGGAAATTCAAATCCCGGGCTTCATTAGCAAGTTCGGTATGCATACATTACCCCCCTAGTTCGAACTAGGGGGGTAGTGTAGACATACCCTGAGTATCTCCCCAGTCTTTTAATGCATTCATCTCCACAAGACCCCAGTGAGGCAGTAAAGTACTCCTTGTCCCCATTTCATGTATGGGGCTTTGTACTGACTTGCTTGGTGTCTCATAGGAAGTTTGTAACAAAGCAGAGGATTGAAAACCCAGGTTCTTGGCAGTCCCAGTTGCCTAAGTACTAGACCTCTATATTTATAGTCTGCGTTACGTGATGTTGGGAAGCTTGTATTAATTTCTAAAAAATGTGTTCGCACCAGAAAATGTGTTAACAGTAGCATAGTGTTCATTATAGATAGAATGTTGTATTCACCTGTTTTCTGACAGATGTACAGTTCCACAATGGCCTGTGTTTGCTTGTCTCCACGATGTCTTTTCTTAAACAGATGTGCTGCATCTGCTGATTCTCTGGGGCAGGCTTAAAAATTATTGAACAGTAGAGTCATCTTCAGAGGTTCCTTTACTTTCTGTGATGAACAGCATCAGCCAGGGAAACCAAAGACTTTAGTGTGTCCCAAGAACAAATACAACAAAGGAAAAAGGGATACAAACCAGGTCACACTGGTTCAGTGTGCTTCAGTGTTGGCCTGATGGAAGCCCATTTATTTAAATTGAAGGGTGTATCTTCACTGTACAATTAATCCAGGTTCTTGCATGGGTTTTTAATTTTAATCCTCCAACTGTTGAAACAGAAAAACCTTTCAGCCAAGTTTTGAGAGTGTTTTTAAGCCTGGCTGGGAGTATGGCGTAGAGCCTGGACTTTACTTGTGTGTGGAGCCTGCCCACTTTGTAATGAGGTGCAGGCTAAATATTTCCAGAGCTGGTAGTCCTTCAGTGCCTTCCTACACTTCCAAGTTTTCCTGAAATCGTCCAAACTGACTGAGAGCTTCCTAGAGCTTCTCAGTACAAAGGACTGTGGGATATAGAGTTCATGATTCTAAGGAATGGTAGAAGGGAGAACCACAAACTAGAGACAATGGATTTCAGGAAGGCAGATTTTGGTAAGCTCAGAGAGCTGGTGGGTAAGGTCCCATGGGAAGCAAGACTAAGAGGAAAAACAACTGAAGAGAGTTGGCAATTTTTCAAAGGGACATTATTAAAGGCCAAAAGCAAACTATTACACTTTGTAGGAAAGATAGCAAATATGGCAAAAGACCGCCTTGGCTTAATCAAGAGATCTTGCTATCTAAAAATAAAAAAGGAGTAATAAAAAGTGGAAACTCGGACAAATTTCAAAAGATGAATATAAGCAAACAATACAGGTACGCAGGGGCAAGATTAGAAAGGCAAAGGCACACAACTAGCTCAAACTAGCTACAGACACAAAGGGTAACAAGAAGACTTTCTATAAATATATTAGAAGCAAGAGAAAGACCAAGGACAGGGCAGGCCCAATGCTCAGTGAGGAGGGAGAAACAATAAGAAACTTGGAAATGGCAGAGGTGCTTAATGACTTCTTTGTTTCTGTCTTAATCAGGAAATCTAATGATGAAGGAATGCCTAACATAGTGAATGCTAGTGGGAATATGGGGTAGGTTTATAAGATAAAATAAAAAAGAACAAATTAAAAATTACAGTAAAACTCCAGTGGTCCGGCATCCAATGGCCCGGCACTCCTGATGGTCCAGCACCATCTGGAACCCGGAAGTGCTCCGGGCAGCCGGACAGTTGGAGCTGCTCTGCCCCGGCTTCCCCGAGTCAGCCGCTGGTCAGTTTCAGCAAGCGGCTGACTTGGGGATACTGGGACAGAGCAGTTGGGGTGGTGCTGGGTTGGTCCCGCAGCGCCAAGGGGCGCACTCCCCCAACTAGTCCGGCATATTTGATAATCTGGCACCCCCTAGGTCCTAAAAGTGCCGGATTATCGGAAGTTTACTGTACTTAGAAAAGTTAGATGTCTGCAAGTCAACAGGGCTTAATGAAATGCATCCTAGAATACTCAAGGAGCTGATAGAGGATGTATCTGAGCCTTTAGCGATCATCATTGAAAAGTCATGGAAGACAGGAGGGATTCCAGAAGACTGGAAAAGGGCAAATATGGTGCCCATCTATAAAAAGGGAAATAAGAACAGCCCAGGAAACTACAGACCACTCGGTTTAACTTCTGTGCCAGGAAAGATAATGGAGCAAGTAATTAAGGAATTCATCTGCAAACATATGGAAGAAAATAAGGTAATAGGTAACAGCCAGCATGGATTTATAAAGAACAAATCATGTCTAACCGATCTGATAGCTTTCTTTGATAGGATAGCAAGTCTTGTGGATAAGGGAAAAGCGGTGGACATGGTGGTATTAAACTTTAGTAAGGCATTTAACACGGTCTCACATGACCTTCTTATCAATAAACTAGGCAAATACAACTTAGATGGGGTTACTATAAGGTGGGTGCATAACTGGCTGGATAACCGTTCTCAGAGAGTAGTTATTAACCGTTCACAATCCTGCTGGCAGGGCATAATAAATGAGGTTCTTCAAGAGTCTGTGTTGGGACCAGTTCTGTTCAAGATCTTCATCAATGATTTAGATACTAGCTAAGGGTATGTCTACACTACCCTGCTAGTTCGAACTAGCGGGGTAATGTATGCATACCGAACTTGCTAATGAAGCCCGGGATTTGAATTTCCCGGGCTTCATTAGCATAAAGCCGGCTCCGCCATTTTTAAAAGCCGGCTTGTTCGAACCCCGTGCCGCGCGGCTACACGCGGCACGGGCTAGATAGTTCGAACTATGTAGCCATTCCGATCTATCTGTACACCTCGTTCCACGAGGCGTACAGATAGTTCGAACTATGTAGTTATTCCGAACTATCTAGCCCGTGTCGCGTGTAGCCGCGCGGCACGGGGTTCGAACAAGCCGGCTTTTAAAAATGGCGGAGCCGGCTTTATGCTAATGAAGCCCGGGAAATTCAAATCCCAGGCTTCATTAGCAAGTTCGGTATGCATACATTACCCCGCTAGTTCGAACTAGCGGGGTAGTGTAGACATACCCATAGAGAGTGCGCTTATTAGGTTTGCAGAACATACCAAGCTAGGAGGGATTGCAACTGCTTTGGCTGATAGGGTCATAATTCAAAGTGATCTGGACAAACTGGAGAAATGGTCTGAAGTAACAGAATGAAGTTTAATAAGGACAAATGCAAAGTACTCCACATAGGAAGGAACAATCAGTTTCACACATACAGAATTGGAAGTGACTGTCTAGGAAGGAGTACTGCAGAAAGGGATCTAGGGGTCATAGTGGACTACAAGCTATATATGAGTCAACAGTGTGGTGCTGTTGCAAAAAAAAGCAAACATGAATCTAGGATGCATTAACAGGAGTGTTGTGAGCAAGATATGAGAAGTCATTCTTCCACTCCACTCTGCACTGTTTAGGCCTCAGCTGGAGTATTGTGTCCAGTTTTGGGCACCACATTTCAAGAAAGATGTGGAGAAACTGGAGAAGGTCCATGGAAGAGCAACAAGAATGATTAAAGGTCTAAATAACATGACCTATGAGGGAAGACTGAAAGAAGTGGGCTTGTTTAGTTTCAAAAGGAGACAACTGCAAACTGCAAATTGTGTATCTTTTTCTGCTTTTCTGTCAAAAGAGGCTTTTCCAATATTTGGCGTGTCAACCTGATGCCAAAATTTGGAAAAACCTGCTCTTTCAACATATCCCTTCTTTCTCATTGAATGAGGATTACAGGGATTGTGGAAGAACGTGTTCACTTTTTCAAAAAAA
This sequence comes from Pelodiscus sinensis, assembly GCF_049634645.1. Lineage (NCBI taxonomy): Eukaryota > Metazoa > Chordata > Testudines > Trionychidae > Pelodiscus > Pelodiscus sinensis. The sequence continues at coordinate 168,750,071 of NC_134712.1, forward strand.
AATTCAAAAAAGCGGACGTGTTCCTTGGACGCAGCACTCGTCTGGTATCCTGGATAAGTGCTGCAGTCTAGACATAGCTAAATTGTTCTCCTTGACCTCTGAGGATAGGACAAGAAGCAATGGGCTTTAACTGCTGCAAGGGAGGCTTAGGTTGGACATTAGGAAAAAGGTCCTAGCTGTCAGGGTGGTTAAACACTGGAATAAATTGCCTAGGGAGATATTTAAGAGCAGGTTAGATAGACATATATCAGGGATGGTCTAAACAGTGTTTCGTCCTACCTTGAGGGCAGGGGACTGGACTCTGACCTCTTGAGGTCCCTTCCAGTTCTAGAATTCTATGATTCTATGATATGTCTCCCCACTTGTGTGAACAGGTGCAAAAATAGGACACAGCATGGATGATTTTGTGGGAATGCCCATACTTGGGTTAGGCACACTTAGGTGTTCAGACGGAGATAGCAACTATGCACAGAAGATACTGCCTTAGACTCTGCTGACCATGTGCAAAAAATTCAGTTATGGTGGCGGTTTTGTTTAGTGCCTGTTGTGGCCTAGACCCTGTCTAATGAAACATAGATCATCTAACGACCATTAGAGAGTAACTTGCAATCACTGCCATTTATTGGCTTTGAACCACCAATGAAGACTGTGCAGCTGTTTGGAAAAAGATGCCTTTTAAAGGTGTTAACTAAAATGCTTAAAGTATAGTATATACCAGGCAGTTGTTTTGATATGTGAACTGGTTGATGTAGATGGTTTGGGGGGAGGGAGGTAGAATGAAAGTTTGTTACACATTAACACAGGTTAAATTAAAACTTCTCTTGTTCATATTAGGTTTGTTAACTGTGTTAGCTATCATAGGTCTAAAGAGAATAACAAAGGTAAGGTCATAGAGGCTAAAACCAACCAACCAGTGACATAAGGTTTTGGTACTTCTACAGAAAAGCCAGATTTTGGGCAGAATCCTTTAAAGCAGTAGTTAAGCCTACTCCCACCTCCAACATAATTGTTTTTTGGAACTGCAAGTCCAGCAAAAGTTAAGTCTGAATGCAATAAAACGGATTCTGGGGTTGACTTGAGTTGGGCTAAAAATAATGGAATAAAACAATGATTCCCAGCTTGACTCCAGGCCAATATTTACAGCTAGACTTGCAAACTGTTACACTAGCACAGCCTGGGAAATGGCATGATTGTGGAGAGAGAAAGGAGTCTTTCACAGCGGTTTTTTTTTTTAAAGGGAGGGGAGTTTCTACTTGCTGTCTATCACAAAGTACCATACATGTATTAAATTAAACTGTTCTTTGACTGGTTCAAGCATAGAGATTCTTCATATAGTATTTAATAGCAAGGCTGCAGAGGTATCTCGACATCAAGGAATTCTTGAGAGAGAGCAGTGAAGTTTGTCGCTAGCCCATCTGTCATTTCAGAGAAAATAACTCTTTTGTTGGTCTAGAGGAATGCCTTCTGTACAGTGTGTGTTGTAATATTTGCATGATACATTTGATGTGATGTCTGCCCAAGTCTTCTTTACAGCCATGAATTATGTAACTCTACTTGAATGATTCCACAGAGGGAGTTGGTGGAAGCCATCACATGTTTTTAAACACCCTATTGCTTGCAGCTGTGAACATTTGCACTGATGACAGTCAGTGTAGTGTGAAATGGGGAAAGGAATTATGTCCAAGGAGTTGTTCATAGGGAAGGTGCCTTAGAGGAAGGATGTAAGATTAGTTAATTAGGACCTCAATTTTTATTTATCAGTTGCTAATTTGTAAAGCCCCTTTTGCTCGTATCAAATTACTGTTAGATAGTGAAGTTAGATACTGAAGTTAGATAGTGGCTAGTGTGTGAGATCAAATTTGTGTCCCCAAAGAGACCCATTTATTGATTCATTGCAGTTACCTAAGTTCCACTGAGTGATTTCAGAGGTAATAGTCATGTTCCTTATCCTGACTGGGGCCTGAAGGGCAGTGAGTATCACTTTCTGTTTTTAATGTTAGGTTCTTTTGCTTTCCTTTTTAACCACTTCTTAAGGTTCTTAAGAAACTCGAGCCTTTATTTTCTTTACAATTTTGAGTTTCAAGTATCAAATTATTTCATACAACTAAGGTACCGTGGCACAATATAGAGAAAACAACTTACCAAAAAAAAAAAAAAAGAGAGAGAGAGAGAGAGAGTGTATCACATTTGTAAAGTCCTGGGTCCCAACCTGAATGTTCAAGATGGTGGGAAGGTCAGGTGAAGTGTGGCAGAGTAGAATTTTCAAAGGCAAAAGCCCCATTTTCAGAAATGACCTTGCTTGGTCTAAAGATGTTATTTGTACTGGGATAGCTATTTCATTTATGGGCATTTTAAAAGAATCCAGCCCTGAATTAGCTACCTGACTACAAAGCCTAGTGGGAACAGAGCTGAACTATTATAAAAGCACCGTCTGCTGGTGAAGCTTATTCCTCTTCCCAGATGGTCAGAGACTATGGACGTGACCTCAGAAACTATTCCAGCTACACAGGCATAACCCCTTATTGTAGATACAGTTTATGCGAACAAAAGGGGTTTTCTGTTGGTGTGGGAATACTACCTCCCTGAGTGAGGGTAGCCAGGCAAATAGAAACATTTTTCCATTGATCTAGCTCTGTCATCATAGTTATGACACTTAAGGGTGTGGATTTTTCATATCCCAACTGACCTAGCGAGGAGGGACGTGGGGGGGGGGAGGGGCACCCGCCACATACCACCCCTCCCCATGTGACTCCTCCCTACATCACTCCTACCCCAGTGGAGGATTGAGACAACCCCCTCTTCGCACCAGGCCCTGCCTCTTCCCTACTCCCTCCTCTCTGCCCCACTCCACTTCTTTGCCCAAGGCCCAGAGGATTAGTGGGGAGTCTGACCCCAGCAGGAGGGGTCCAGGCTCCCCCTGCATTCACTGCCAGATGTGGGGGCCATGTCACTCCACTTCCTCAGCTCAGTCCATTCCCCTGGCTTCTAGCTGCATTGCTCTGCTTCCCACTGGTGAGTGTGGGGGGTGGTTCCGCCCGCCCTTCAACCAACATGGCTAGGACCTGGGGGATATGAGCAGGCTAGGGCCACGCCACACCATTCAGCTTTTCCCCACTGCTGCCAGTAATTTCAGGATGCCTGGCCCCTGCTGTGGGTGCCAGGGCCCCCCACTGCTAGTCTCTACCCCTAACCCAGGCTGCTTAGAGGATTTGGCCTCTTGCTTCTCCCACCCACAGCATTTGGGGTGTACGTGCCTCCGTGTGCCCCTCCATGTGTCACCCTGGGGCCAACCTATGTCGATCTAAATTGTAAGGTTAACATAGTTTTACCAATATATGCCTACTCTAGGGGACTGGACGGCTTCAACTATACTGATACAACTTGCTTGTGCATGGACAAATCTTTAGACGTGTAAGGCGCCTAAGGCCTGGTCTATTCTGGAAAGTGAGGTCAACATAAATTACCTTGTGTCAGCCTAGTTGTACATGGGTCTATACTTAACTTTGTCTTCTCCCCATATTAACTCTGCTTTCTGCTGGCTGACATGCTACCACCAGCTCCCCACACAGTGTTGAGCTATGGTCAGTGCATTGAGGTCAGCACACGGCAGATGAAGATCCTACATTACCTATGTCAACCTTAACTGTCCTAAAAAACAACTGTCCCCCAACAGTGACCTCTTTGATTACACCTGTGAATTCCACTGCCCAGGGCTTACAGGGCCTAGAAGCATCCCCTCCTGCTCCACTGCTTTAAACCCCATGGATTTTTGAAATCACTTTTCCTGATTGCCTCGCTTGGGGAGCACACCTAGTAGCGCTCCACTGTTGTGAGCAACTGCTCGGCTGAGCATGTCGGCTCCAGGTGTGCTCCAGCCTGGAGTAGAAAGGAGATATTGGATCTCCTGGGCCTGTGAGGAGAAGACGCTGTGCAAGCCCATGTACAGACGAGCCATAGAAATGTGGGCGTCTATGAGCAGGTCATATGGGGGAATTCCTGGAAACGACATAACTGTGCCAGGCATATCAGAAGGCCAGGAAGGTGAATGGTCAATCCAGTGCTGAGCCACAGACCTTCTAGTTTTATAAAGAGCTGTGTGCCATACTTGGTGGAGAACCTACCATGCGCTAGACCAGGGTGGGGAACCTTTTTTGGGTTCGGGGCTGCTGACCTACAGAAAAAAAAATCAGCTGGGGGCTGCACACAAGTGAGAAGAAAAAACAAAAGAGAAACAAGCAAACAAAAAACCCCTCTCTCTGACGTGGCCCGCAACTGAAAAGGAGAAAGACACTCCCCATGTTCCCCTCACACACCAGAGCTTTGGAGAACCCAAGCTAGTAGATTTTGAGTGCTCTTGCCCCACAGGGAGATGGAGGAGTAGGAACTGGAGAACCAGGGTGGGCTCCCCAATGCTCTAGACCTCTGTGGATATCTCCAGTGAACCCAAGTCACAGGCCATTATTGTAAACAGTAAGGACGAGGGAGAAGAGGAGGAAGTGAAGAAATAGGGATATGCAACCAGGGGTCCAGCTATGCTGCAAGCCAGGACCTGTTGGAGACTCCATCACAGTCCTGTCAGTCCCAGCAGTTGAGCACAGGTGAGCCTGATGCAGGGGAAGGAGCTTTGGGTGATTGTGTAAATGTGCTTCCCATTGCAGTGATGTCTGATAGTTGCACCCCCAGCTTCACAGAACTCATCTAGTTACTTCTCACTCACTCGTACTAGAAGAGGTAGGGGTACAACCAAGAAAGATAGTTACCTGCTTTTCATTCCCCTGTAGAGTTAGGTAGGAGGGGCCATGTAGAGCAGTTTGTTTGCATACACACGGGTGTCCCTTGAGTCCTCTTGAGAGAGCTTTACGCAACTTCCATGGAGGCGCTCTGCAATCTTCTTCTGAAAGTTTCTAGGGACAGCAGCCTTATTTCTTCCTCCATGGCAGGGCGCTTTCGCTGGCCAATCAGTGATATCTTCAGCTAGAAACATTGCAGTAAAAAGATTGTGGCTAATGGGCCCAGATTGGATGCCACCAGCCACTGTGCTCTCTCTACTAAAATCATCATCACTTGTGGAAAATGGTGCTAGTATTCAGTGCCATTGCGCTATGCAACTGGGCAATTCCCTTTTCATTTCCCTCAATCCCAGCAGGCCATACTCACCATGGCTGGTGCCTTGTGCAAGTGCTCCAAAGTAATAGTAGTGTCAGAAAACAGATCTTGTTTAAAACTTTAGGAGAGCAGGGGAAAGAAAGTTAAGATCCAGAGCTCCCCTTTCCATGGGGATCATGCTGATAATGTGTGCTTTATCTGTGTGCTTTATCGGTAGCTTTTGCCGTTGTGGCCTTGACTGGTTCTCCCTGCACAGCTGCAGGATACGTGATCCAGATAAGGAGGAAGCACAAAAAGGCTTGTGATGACATGTTCAAAGAGATCCCAGAAGTCAGTGCTGCATCAGACCATGAGCAGAGAACCTGGAGAGTGAAAAATTGCAGACTGTTTTGAAAGAGGCCCAGGACTCCCTGCAGGAAAAGCAGTGTGAGATACAGCAAGACATTATGGCGTTTCTCTGGCAGCAAACACAGATGCTACAGACTCTAGTGAACCGAGAAGGTCAACAGTTACAAGCTCTGCCTCCTTTTGCATTTTGTGGAGAACACCAGTGTAGCACCTCTCTGCACCCACCTCAATATTCTGCATCCTATTCAGGTTGAACCCCTACATCTTCCACTGTGGGTTGGTGGGGATTAAAGACAACCCCATCTTCAAATACTCTGACCTATGAGAGCCACAGCTGATGTGATTAAAATGGGCATGAATCTTCCTTCCCCTCCTTTGGACTCTGTTCCATGAATTTATTAAGATTCCAATATATTTGCTTTTAACTTGTACAGAATTTTTAAGCATTTTCATTAGTCAATAAAACTATAGCTTGGAAAACAATTCACCTTTTATTATAGTTTACAACATATGCAGTTGAATGACTGGCAGTAGTGAAAACACCCACTGAATAGTTACTGATTTGCGAAACCCAGTTCAGGTGCACCGTGACAAACAGTGTAATAAGTATGAATGGACAGCATGCACCACAGAATTAATAGGTGTATTGCCAGTGTTCTGTTTGTAGATGGACACAAAGCACCACAGGTGCTAAGAGGCCTCCACGCAGCAGGTAGAGCATATTATTCCACAATGCATCATTGTGGCTCTCTGGTAAAGTGTTCTTGCAAAGCCTTTCTGAACTGTGTGACTCCATGTTGTGCTTTTCTAACTGCCCTTGTGTCTGGCTGCTAAAACTCAGCAGAGGGTGGCTCTATCTTTATCCTCTACCCCAGTGGCAGTGCTTCCCCTTCTGCTTCACAGATACTAAGTAGGATGCAGAAGGAAGCTATAAACACTGGGATATTTTTGTAACGGAGATCCAGTCTTGTGTGTGTAAACAATGCCAGCATCCCTTCAGCCTACCAGCAGCACATTTAACTGTTATTCTGCATCTTCTGCTGTGCTATCGATGTAGCTGGTGCACAGCTTCGTGAGTCAGGGGAGAAAGAGCCCCTGTGATCACTGTTGACATTTCAGTACTGTCAATGGTAATCTGCCAGTCAGGAAAGCAAATCCCTGCTTGCAGGTTCCTGAACAGTCTTGTATTCTTAAAGTTAGAGAATTATGCACCTTCCCTGACCAGCCAACACTGATGTTAGTTAGTATAAGTGATCCTCCAGTGCTTGTGTAACCATAGAAAAACAGGCCTTTCTGTTGAGCTATTCTGTAACTAAGTGGTCTGGTGCCAAAATAGGGATATGCATGACTAGTCCTCCACTGCAGTTCGGGAGTTCCATAGCTGCAAATCCATTCACTGTGCTCTGCTTGTTGCAAAGAGTCATAGTTCTTCATACCAGGAAATAATTGTGTATACTTGCATACCAGTGGCCTCCACAGTGGATTTTCCAACTCCAAAATGATTTCCCATTGACTTTTAGTTTTGGAAGCTTCCACTGTGTGATCACCACTTGCTTCTCCAGTTTTAGTTTGACACTGGTTCTGGAGGTCTAGGGCAAGCTCAGCACTCAGATCCAGAAAAGTTGCTTTGCACATCCAAATGTTCTTCCTGCTTGTCCTCCCAAACCTGCCTTATGATGCAGTCCGGCCAGTCAGTGCTTAATATTCAGGCCTAGAAACAGCATTGCAACTGCTTTGTGAATGCTGCCAATGCCCTTGAAATGTCCTCCAGCAATCTTCCCTTCAGGAAATGGTCATGTTCCTCACGGCTCTTCTTGTGGCTCTGCTAGTACTGGAAGATTGTGCATCCTGTGCTTGCAAGATTTATAACAATAGTGAAAGCTCCATGGTTCTATTAGAGCTGGTAGAAAATGACAAGGCCCATGTGTATTTGAGGAATTTTCAAATTAAGCATAAAAATTATGGCATAGAGAAAGTTGCATGATAGCAGCTTGACCCTGCAGTTCTGGTCACCTGTGTACAATTCATTTCTCTCCACCATAAAACTTCCCAATTCGTTTCTCTCCACCATAAAACTTCCCAAAACAGTGTATTTGATGATGGTGAGTTGCACCACAGTGTGCATCAACATAAGATCATCTGGTGAGTGTGTGCAGTGCTGAAGTGAAGTATGCACGTGTGCTGGCAATATACTAACTGCAGTAGTTTTATGCTGATGTAAACTGTGTCAGAAAAAATTGGTATTGTAGACATACCTTAAGAGTCACTGAAAATAAGTGGGACGTATACTGCCATGTCTCTTGGGTGCTTTTGCAATGTTACCCATAATCTTTTTTTGCAGAAAAGTGGCAGCTGATGCTGTACTCTGTGCAGCCAGCCAGGAATGTGGAGCAAAGGAATGGTGGTGCTCTAGAAGTGAATTGTGTCTCCTTTCCAAGTGCTTTCTGTACCGTGATCTCCCACCATTTGCGCTGCATCTGCCGCAGTTGGGGTGATGTCCAGGAAGACTTGAGTTCAGCTTTACCACTGTGATTCTGTGGGTGGCTAACTTATTCTGAAAATGGGCAAAAAGGCCTGCTAAAATTGACTTTTATGCAGGGAACTATCAGTGTAGGCGATGGCAGATAAAAAAGAGTAAAGTCTTACATGGAAACCTTCCACTGGTTTTTCTTAAGAGATTAGAATGGGGAAATTGAGGCTCAAAGAAATCAAATTGTGAAACCAAACTTAAAAATCACAATTTTTGTTACTAGCACAAAGTGAAGATACTGTGTGGTCTAATGGACTGGGTTGACGTATGAGATCTGGGTTCCATTCCTGTCTCCACTGCTGGCCTGCTGGGTGACCTTGGGCAAGTTGTTTCACTGCTCGGTGCCTCAGGAAATGATGCATAGTCCTTTTGGAAGGTGCTTGGATATCTACTCATGAGAAGCACTGTATGCCATCTGGGTATATATTATTATTGTTGTTATCGACTTCCAGACAGTGCTGTTTATTCTAAAGATACACTTTTGCTATGTTTGTAACAGTGTTGCAACATCTCCATACTAGACAGTGTTCCTTCTATTTTGGGATTTTAAGTCATGAAACTCTCCTTAATCAGCCCATATGGCATCATACAAAATGGTTGTGTTGCATATTTACGACAAAGCAGATTTCACACAACTGGTATCTTACCGCTTTTCAGTCGATGTTTATTGGAGGAAAGCAATATGTATTTAGGACGGAGTATTATAGAATACATTGTTCTGTTTTCTTACTTACTTAATCAAAATGTAGATTTATCATAATACATGGCTGATACCTGGAAGCAACAAATACAGATTAAAAATATCAAACTATTTGCCTGTTGCTTCTTACATGATTCCTGAAAAATGCTCATTCTGAAATTTGAATTTTCTGCTTACGCTGGGCCACGAGATGCATTGTCCACATAAGATTTCTTCATTTTTCCACAGGCACCCCCTGCAAGCATGCTTGTAGGAGTAAAGATGGCAAAAATGTATCTTTACAGCTAATGCTAAAGTGTTGCAACAAAAAAGTCATGATAATGCTGATGCATAGTATTAATGTCTTTGTATATTTCCTGCATGGAAAACCCCAAAAATTCTTAATGCTATCAAGCTAAACATTAAAAAGTAAGCAAAAGTACTTCTAACTTGCATTATTGAACTGAACCAGTGAAATAATGTAAAATGCTTATTTAATTGCTCTGATGTGATTTTTCTAAAAGTGAATTTTTCTTTTTTTAATCAGAAAAAACCATTGTCTGCAATAATAAAAGAAGTTTGTGACGGGTAAGTTCTGATACCATACTTCCTTTTATTGCTAAAATAAATGAGACACATGATGTGTGAGGTAATGTCTTTTAGTGAACCAACTTCTGTGGGCAAAAGACGAAGCTTTAGAGAGCCTTGTTTCCCAGTCCTGAAGAACAGGTCTGCATAAGCTCAAAAGTTTTTCTCTCTCAACAACAGACAAATGTTGTCCGATGAAAGATTACCCATCTTGTGCCTTTTAATAGTTTGAGATCGACACAGCTAGAACACGGCGTAAAATAAATAACAGACACGCCTATTTTATGTAAGATAAAATATTGCTAGTGATGACTTCCTTACATTTTTATGTTGATTTTCAAAAAAAGTTTATCTTCAGACTTAGAATTTACAAAATCCACTGTCTGGCTAAATGTAGCTTAAACTGCATACTGGGAAGATTAAAAAGTAGTTTAACTTGGTCTTCTATTTTTATTAAAACACAAAACTCATTCCTGTGCAGAAAGCCTTCACAAATCTTATGCACCCCTTATATAAGGCATTTAGAGATTTAATTTCAACCGTAGAGTGCAACCTCTTTACTGAGGATCTCTCAGTTCACAAGACAAGAAACGCATAAACTGTGAACTATATTTCAAGGACTCGTGGATGTTTTGCAAACACCCAGTTTGTGGAACAAACAGCAAAGAAGTGGAATATTAAACATAACCTGGTATGTTAAGGTTTTTAACAATCAGAAGAAACAGTCATATTTTAATATTTAAACAGCATGTTTAATGGTTGCAAACGTGCTGTTTTAATTTTAATAAGGGATGCAAAATAGCAGAAATTAAACTACACAGTTCAATAAACTACAGCTAAAAATATAGTAAAAGGGATGTAGATTTTTGTATTACTATTTTTAAAAAATTGTAAGGAACATCTGTGTGTGTCTGGTGCTGTAGATATCACCAAGACAAACTTTCCCTGCCCATTATGGTTGACAGGTGTACGGCATTGAATGGACAGTTTGGTATTTTCGCCTCCTGTCGGGTAAAAAATTCAGAAAATACTGGACACCTAAAATGTCCAGTACTTTCTGATTTTTTTTTCCCGGCCTAGAGGCAAAAATCCTGGGCTGTCCGGCTTAATACGGAGGCAGTCTGGCAACCCTAGTGCTTACCAGGTTCCGGGTTTTTTTTTTTGCTTTACTGATTCTCGGGGGGGGGGTCCCTTTTTTTCGATATTTTTTCTGAAACCATCTGGCAACGCTATTGCCTATAGAGTTTTCCAGCATAATGATCTGATGTTCTAGGTACATATTAGGTGTTGTAATGAGTTTTTAGCGTGTCCTACTCGTTATAGTGAAAACTGCACTTCTTAGTGTTGATGGGATTAATCTGTAATAAAATAATTTTTTTCATAAAAATCTTGCATTAAATGTTGATATTAATGTAACAGAAGGTGGTCAGATGATTTATTCTGTGTTTATTTTGTATTTTGAATTTTTGTATTTGAAGGAATATATTATTGCCTTGTTTGTATCTCTCAATGATCAAACTGAGAATTCTCAATTTCAAATAGTCATATGGGGAGAAAGGGAACAATATTCCCTTACATGAGTTGTGGGTTTTTAATACTTTTCTTCTCCTTAGATGGATGTTTGTTTTTTCTCATTGTTGAGTGGCTATGTTGAAATCTATAGATAAGTACATGAGGCAGATGGACACTTAATTGTTGATAATGTTAAACACCAATAACAAGACTTCCTTTATTCTCTTTCACTTTCTGATTTATATATTTTCATACTTTTAAGGTGGTCTCTTGTGAACCATGAATATTATGCATTGCAACATGCTGATAGTTCTAATTTCTATATCACAGAAAAGGTAGGTACAACCTTTTGCATATTCTATCTAGTTTTGAATCTAATTTAGAAGTCAGCTTTATTTTTTTAAATTTCATTTTAGAGTACTTGGACCAACTAGGTTGCAATGGGTCAGGCTTGCATCATCTGAACTCTGGCTAGAAAAGCTGTCATGACACAATTCGTACAGGCGTGTAATTGAAATAGGAATGTAAAAGCCTGTTTAATCAGTTAACTGGTTAAGTGTTACATTTAACTGGTTAACCTATTAAGCAAGATCCTGCTGGTGGGGGGCTTGACTGGAGCAGCCCCCAGCCTGAGGGGCTGCCACCTCCTGGCTGCTGGCCCTGTAGTGCAAGGGGCTCAGTCAGGCTGGATCAGCACCTCCGGCCCCCTTCCCAGGGCTTCCACAGGCTGGGGCTGCTTCCAGTGACGTTTACCGGGTAACCGTCCACATCCCTAATTGAAATGAATGTTCCGATTAGGCAAAGACGGTCAATGCACTGTCCTGATTTCTTCTTAATTCAATGCTGAGAACAATTAATTGCAGCACATTTTGTACAAATTAAAAGCTACTTCACTGCCATTAAAATCAGTGCAAAATAAAGATTGTAGTGCATCAAATTTAGAGGCAAAATTCAGCCAGGTTATCTACCATCCATGGTGCAGTTGCACTAGTGGTAGCATCAATGGTATTTTTACCATTGAGCTATCTTGCCACTGTGTGTTGATTATTGTACATTGTTTCCCCTTTCTGCTTTGAGTGGTTATCTAAAATTCCCATTCCTGCATGGTTTTTTAAGGAGGTGAAATTTACAATAGTCAACTGATGATAGCTAGCTGTATCGTTATACATAAACAAGCAGAATTGGTTCAAAACCTATCAGGACACGGGAGGCAGTTCCTTTTACTTTGCCCATAGTTTTCAGGATTTTAGCTTTTTCTCATGGTGATGGTACCAGTGCTTCCATGTCTGTTGCTTGCTTGCTGTCTACTTTCTATTTCCATGTGGTCTGGCTCCTGCTTTCCTGAGCACAGAGCACAAACTGGTCTGCTAAAAAGATACTTGGTGAAGCCCCTTAGCCCAAGTAGTTCAAATTCCTGATCAGCCTCAGAAGTGGTTTGTTTTGGGTGGTGACTGCCAGTGTTTTGATGGGAGGTCCCTTTTGTTTCTACTGTTTGATTCCAGACAGACACTTAATGGCTTCTTATTAACTGTCCTAAATGAAGGGCTATATTTTTTAGAGCCGTTTTAATGAGATGTGTAGCCTGAACCATGACAGTAAGTATAAAGTCAGTGGAGACAAAAAATAAATGCTGGACAAGAGAACTCACTTTTTTTGGAGGTGGTGGTGGGGTGGCAAGGAATTCACAGTTCTGGTAGAAATAATCATAAAATTACTCAGTATAGCATATGTGGTACACAGCCTTACACACTGATCTTACATATTTATGTTTTGTGAAGCCAGCTCAGCAGAGGATACAGTTAGAGTATGTCTAGACTACATGATTCTGCCAACATAAAGTGTTTACCAAATGGAAAGGTTTGGACACAAATCCATGACAAAATCCAGAGATAAGACTTAAGGTATGTCTAGACTACATGCCTCTGCCAACAGAGGCATGTAAATTGGACATATCGACATAGTCAATGAAGTGGGGCTTTAAATATCCCCCGCTTCATTAAAATAAAAATGGCCACTGTATTATGCCGTCTCAGCTGATCGTTAGCACAAGGTGGCAGTCAAAACGTGGATCGGTCGAAAAAGGAAAGCCTTTGTCAACCAATCCTTTAAATCTTGTTTCACGAGGCATAAGGGATCGGTCAACAACAGCTTTCCTTGTTGACCGATCTCTGTCTTGACTGCTGCTTTGAGCTGACAAACAGCTGAGACGGCACAATGCAGCGGCCATTTTTATTCTAATAAAGCCGGGGATATTTAAATCCCCGCTTCAGTGACTATGTTGGTATGTCTAATTTACATGCTTGTGTTGGCAGAGGCATGTAGTCTAGACATATCCTTATGTCTGGATTTTGTCTTATCATGGGTTTGTGTCCAAACCTTTCCATTTGGTAAACACTTTATGTTGTTTTTGGAGCGAGGGTGGTGGTGGTGGTGGGGGGGGGGAGGGGGAGAGGAGGGTGGGTGAGGGAAGGAAAGGGAGAGACGGGCAGGGTGACTGGGTGACTAAATGGAAGATTCCAAGTTTCAGAGGGATACCAGCGATGCAAAATATAAACATTAACTGACCAGCCAGCGTAAGCTAGTTATCAACATAAAAACTAGGGAGAAACTAGCACTTACTGATGACTTTTTTATTAAAATTTTTTTTGCTTGTTTTCAGAATTACAGTGGTAATTGTTTTTAATATGTAAAATAAGAACTCTGAGGGTGCCCGTGGTTTTGATGTTTGATGCTTCTTCAGTCTTCAGACATTCAGCCCCTCAGCTGCTGATCTTTGTGCATGTACGCATTTGCTAGGAAGCAGCACAGAGGAAATTAAAACATGTAAGATGTATGTGATGAAGGCTAAAGAAAGCTTCAGTTCACCACTTCCCTTTTTTCTAAGTGGCTGATCTGATCTAGTAGAAATAAGCTACCAGGGCTGTGTAACACTTGCCACCTCCCTGCTAGTTCTGCTCCAGCTTTGCATGTGTAATGTTGGTTTAAGTCATTTTGGGGCCCAGATGCCATGGCAAAGGGCAGTTCACTGAAACATGTAATTAAGTGACCTGAGATGATAATGATTGCGACTATAATAAAATAGGAAGCATACTAATTAAGTGGGATTCACTCATTTAAACAATTTAAAGGTCCATGTTCCTATGTAGTATAATTCTGCTGAGCTCACTGAAATGACAGCAGTGATGAATTTGATGTAAAGAATGCACATATGTTGCTACAAAGACAGTACCCATAACCTGTTCAGTAAGGGCCTGATCCAAAATTCATTGAGCTCAATGGGAAGACTCCCATTAATTTCAGTGAGCTTTGGAACAGGCCCTAACTGGACTGTGCACAGGAAAATAATGTAACTGAATTCCCAAGTGATGAATATATCTAGATACTGTCTTAATATCAAAGTGTTAAACTGATCATTATCATAGAATCATAGAATAATAGGACTGGAAGGGACCTCAAGAGGTCATCGAGTCCAGCCCCCCATTATGAAGAATGTATTTTTATTTAGCGAAGATGACTTTGCTGGGTTCTGTGTAAAGCAGTTTGAAATTTTTCTGTCAAAATGTCAATATTCTACAAAAAAAAAACAAAAAAAAGCTTTGACCAAATGAAAGCATCCACAGAGAATTTCAATTTTTCATTGAAAAATTGAATATCTTGTAACCAGAAGTTTCTGGAATATTTTGATTCAGATATACTGACAGTGCTTTTTGGGAGTATTAGTTTGGGTGCTTTGTGTCAGCTCTCTCTTCTCTGGGCTGGGCTTCCTGGCTGGACCACATCTCCTGAGATACACTTCCTGTTCCTTAGGAAGACTGAGTTGCATCATGAAAGATGTAGTCTGAGCAGAGAACCTGCCTAGAGAGGGGAATAGGAGCACGAGGCACCTGAATGATAGCTCCCATGAGGCAGCACAGTGGCATTTCCAATTCAAAATATTTTTGGTTTTGGCTACAATACCTGTATTTAGATTTGGGATTTTTTTTTTCCTGAAAAGCCAACATTTTTCTGGGTAGGTAGATGGAACCCATTTTCTGACAAGCTCTAGTTTTATGTCATGTTTATAAATAAAGAAATGTCTGACTGGGATGTAGGCTTTAAGAGATTTATGTGGATGTCTGTGTCCTGGCAATGGTCATGGCCAAACTGAAGATGTTGACACACAAGATCACAAAGGGTTTTCCCCAAAGTCAGTAATTGTGGGTGCAGTGCTTATTAGCATGTGCTTTTATTTATGAGCTTTCCATGCTAGTGAGAACTGTTTGTGAGATCAAATGTACAAGGCAATGTGGTTTTATCCCAGTGTGTCAAGCCACTGGTCTCCCCCAGCAAAGACACAGAGTTGGGGTTACAGCCCACAGCAGAGCAACAGACACTGAGATCCGCTCCAGCTCGGGGAAGGCTCTGTCAAAAGGAATTGACATGGATTTCTGTTAAGTTGAGAAGACCCTTTTTTACGGTTGTCTTCAAGCTGTTTTGTGTATTTCCAGTTGGGACGTAAGTTTTCTTTCTCTTGTTTAATAACTCTCCTTGCTCCCTGCAAAAAATCATGGGGAATTTTAATGACACGAGTAAAGAGTTTAGAAAGACGAAATTTGCAATCTCCGGGGACTATTTATGTAGTTAAAGAAATATATACAGACCATATATATGTTTTTTCATTTAACTGTTTGTGTCATACCAGGCAAACTTCTTTGCCAGCCTCATTTATTTCAGGACGTCCTTCCTTAATCTTGTTTCTTTTTCTTTTAAAAATTAACATTGATACTTCAAAGACTTCCACGAGGGAAACTAATTAGTATGAACTAATTTAGGAAAAGGCTGATATTTTTCCTCCCCTCCTCAATTATATAATGGCAATGCTTTGCCTATTATGTTGAATTGAAACACACATTTTTTTCAAAAAACGTGCCATGACTGAGCTTCGATGTTTACACGGACATACAGGTTGGACCTCCCTGGCCTGGCACCATTGGGGCCTAACCAGTCCTGAATGACACAATTTGCTGGACCAGGGGAAGTGTCCCCTGCCACTGGCCCCAAGCCATCTGTCCCTCTGCCCCCTTCTATTCCCTTCCCAGCTAGGTTGTCCACTCTGCTGCTGCCAGCCACTGGGCCAGATTTCCCTAGCCTCGGCATGTGGCCAGATTTCCCTAGCCCTGCACTGCCATGTGCAGCCAGATTCTATGCTGCCACGGGCTGCCACAATTCTCTCACTCCATGCTGCCATGGACAGCAAGGCTTCTATGGCTCCTGGCCCCATGCTGCTGTGGGCGTCTGGGGTTCTCCAGTCCCCAGCTCTGTGCTGCCGTGGGCTGCTGTGGTTCTCCAATCCTTGGTTCCAACACTGCTGTGGGGCTTCTCTGATCCCGCTGCCCCAAGCTGGATTGCTGGTCCTCTTGCCATGAGGCTTCTGGGTTCTCTAGTTCAGGAACATCCATGGTCCTGCTGGACCAGAGAGTGCCGGTTTTCAGAGGTGCAACCTGTACAGGTACCGCATGTGCAGAGAAGGTTTCTAAGAAGCATGATTTGAGCAAATACAAAGGCTGATTGGGGGGAAAAAAAGCATCAGGGGCACATTTCCAAAGGCTGTTCGGCTCTAACCTCTACCCTGGGCGGGGTTTGATGTTTCTATCTTGGAGAAGAATTGCTTTGGGCTTTTTCCAATTGATTCAGAAGAAAGTTTTCTTGTTTTTTGTTGCTTTTAGTTCATGCTTTGGGTGGGAAGAGACTGTCATTTGGAACATTTTGGGTTGTGCTGCAAGGAAGATTTTGATGAGTTTGTTTATTCCATGCTGAAAAAATGTAGTGTGTGTGACTCTGAGTCACGTAAATAAGTGAGAAGAGCATTAAATGCCATCAGGATTACTCAGATGTCTGTGATTTTTATTTGATGTTCACTGTTTACCACTGTCTGCTGGATGTGGGCTATAAAGAGATGATTATACAAGCCTCTTCTACATGGTCTCCTCATCTTTTGCTTATAAGATGCTGTTGCTGCTTCCAAAGTGAATGAAGGCAAAATGGCAGAGGTCATGATACAAATGTTAGCTATCAGGTAATTGAATAGTCGAGTAACTGCATGAATTCATATCAGTTTCTTGACTGTTCTGTAGTCCCCGGGGGCAAACCGGCAGCCAGTGCAATGCAGCCCCACTCATGGGGAGACCCCCCCACCATCCCGTGCTGCTGCCTCTGTAGCCAATTTACAAACAAGCTCCCCTTGCGTACCGGCTGCCTGGCTCCCTGTACTGCTGCTTCTTATACAGAGGCAGCAGTGCAGGGTGGCAGCAACTCCTGTCCACGGTAGGTCAGAGCTCCCTGTGGACAGAGGCTGCTGCTGGGCGGGGTGGGTGGAGGAGGGAGGCTGACAGCATGTGGAGGATCCTCTTTCCATAAGGAGCTTGGACCCCTGCAGACAGGGGCTGCTTCCGTGAAGTAGCCTCTGCCTGTGACGGGCCTAGGCCCTCCATGGACAGAGGCTGCTCTGCGGGAAGCTTGGTCCCTCCGAAGACAGGGGTTGTTGCTGCGATGCTGATAGAGGCAGCAACACGGGGTGGGGGGAGCAGGTGGCACTGCGGAGCTGGTGCTGGGAGGAGCCGGCTTTTAAGCCAGTTCCCTCCCAGCACTGGCTCCTGCTTCCCACTCTCCGCTTTCTGCCTCTGATACAGAGGCAGCAAGAGGTGGGGGAAATGCTAGTAGTTGAGAATCGGTTAATTGTATACTCGACTCTTCGTTTATATCTCTAGGTCATGATAACCTTGTGTGCTTCAGTGAAGCTAGTAGATTGAGTAGATGGATTAAAGCAGTGAGCAGTTTAACTTTTTTCTGTCATGCTAAGTGACACAGAGACCTCTTATGAGAGTCAGGCATTAAAGCACAAGTTAATGTTTTGTACAGTTGGCAAAGAGTAATTGTTCCTATATAGATATTTAAAAGCCTATGTGCAGGTCATATTTTTGATGAGCTGGTCACTTGTTAACTTACAGCCTTTCAGTTAGATGCTGGTTACAAATTTTGTCTAAAATTGTGTCTAAAGTTGATTATAAAAAATTAATGAAACCAAATGAATGTAGTAAGAAATTTTGATGTGAAAATATTATGAACATGGAGCGTTAACATATGGCTCACAATATTATTTTCGTTTTCCTGTGGTAAACAGCACATCTGTGTCTTAGCTGTCCCATGGGGAACTTCTAGCTTTGAAACTGTTCTTTATTTCCTCATGTAACCTTAAAACCATACACACACACACCGAACAGCTCTCTGTTCATGTGGCTTTTCTAACTTCATAACAAAATGAAATAGTCATTGGAGAAATCAGTGTAAAGATTATCATTCATCTTCATAACCAGGGTAAGGACAAAGTTTTAGCAAGTCAGCAGCCACTGTTTCTACTAGGGATGGGTCAAATCAAGAAAGAGAGGCTTTGGATCCAGTTTGCCAGTGCCCTGTATCCAGAAATGTTTGTGTCCCAGGTTTTGATATGGCCTGTAAAATCAACCCCTCCCCCCCAAAAAAGCATAATAGAATCCTTTTCATTTCCTCCATTCCCATTCTTTTCCTGTTTTCTTCATCTGTTGCTTTGGTGGTGGTGGTGGCGGTGGTTGATTTTGGGGAAAAATTAATAAAATACAAATGTAAAAAAAAGTTATAGCAATTTTTATTGAAATGTAGGGAATTATCAAAGAGAGTAAAAAAAAAAAAAGCAACTTACCTATACCTACTGCCTAAATTTAGCCACAAATCTGACCAGTACTTTAAGGGATCTCTTAATTGGTTTTACTCAATGATTTGCTGCAATTCTTTTAAAACGTTTCTTGTAACTGAAAGGTATTTAAAATATACTTCACACTTCTCATTCACTTCTCGTTCGGTGCAGCTAGGGCTGGGGGAGGCAGGCCCCCAGTCCCGCCTCCTCTACAGCCCCATGGAGGGTCCAAATCCCACCTACAGCCACACACACCCCCACAGGAAGAGGAGGAGGCAGGGCAGTGCACGTCCCCCCACCACCACTCTGGGGAGGGGAAGATTATGCACTCCGCAGCCTCTCCAGAGGGAGGACGTCATGTGGCCTGAGCCAGCCTGAGTCTCCCCGGCCTCCAGAGCCTGGGGAGGGTAGGTGGCATGTGTTTCCAGCTTCCCCGGCCTGGAGCAGTGGGGAGCACAGGTGCTGGGGGCAGCAACACTCCTCCCCCACACTGCCTACAGCAGGCACTCTGGGGGTGAAGTGTGGGCAGGACCATGCCTGACAGATTGGGAAGGCAAAGCCTTCCCCCACCTAGGCTACCAGACACCTAAGATTACAGTACAGATTGAACCTCTCCAGTCGGGCATTCTCTGGTCCGGCAGCATTCATGGTCCATCATGATTTTAGTTAGCCAGGTGTCTACTTATGATGGGTGTGGCCATGTTTTCCGGGGTCCAATAAAGTTTGTTTACAACTACCAGTCCTGACTCCATGCTCTATGCTGTTCTTTACCTCTGATTTACCCCAAAGGTCTTCTGAGAGCCCAGTAGGCAGTGGAAGTGTTGGTAATGTTGCTAAACAATATTGGCCTCCTGTGGTTCAGCAAATTCTCTGGTTTGGCACCAGTCCGGTCCTAAGGGTGCCGGACTAGAGAGGTTCATCCTGTATTTAAATTCATGGTACAACACAGTTAAAGGATTTAAATGAACTGGAAAAGTTTCAGAGAATGGCAAGAAAGAGGGGCATGGATTGACTTCTGTATAAGTAGAGATTAAAAAGATGATTGTTCGGTTTAGAAAGAAGATAAAGGGTGGGATATGGTAGAGGTTAATAAAATAGTGAATGATGTGGAAAAAGCAAGTAGAGAAGTGTTATTTACCCCTTACCACAATAATAAAACCAAGGGTCACTTGATAAAATTAGGCAGCAGGTTAAAGAGAAAGAGGTAGGATTTCTCTTCTCTTCTCTTCTCTTCTCTTCTCTTCTCTTCTCTTCTCTTCTCTTCTCTTCTCTTCTCTTCTCTTCTCTTCTCTTCTCTTCTCTTCTCTTCTCTTCTCTTCTCTTCTCTTCTCTTCTCTTCTCTTCTCTTCTCTTCTCTTCTCTTCTCTTCTCTTCTCTTCTCTTCACAACTGACAATTAACTTTTGGAACTTATTGCCGTGGGATTTTATGGAGATCAAAATTACAACTGGGTTTAAAAACCCCAAATATGTGTTTTATAGGATAGGTCTATCAATAGCAACCAGCCAAGATGGCCAAGGATGCAACCCTATCCTCAGGTGACCCTAAATGTCTGACTGCCAGAAGCTAGGATGGAAAGAAGTGGTTGGATCACTCCAAGTGCCCTATTTGTGTGCTCTCCTGAAGTTCTAGTAATTGGCCACTGCCCAAGACAGGATACTGGACTAGATGGACCATTGGTATAACTGAGCATGGCAGTTTTGTTCTTTATTTTTAGCATATTAGGTTGAGCAGAACTAGTGCATTTGTCTGCCCAGGTTGGGAGGTATGCTTTCAGTTGCAAGGCCAAAATACCTGTGGACTGACTCAGCTTATTGTACAACAAAGAGCTAAGGGGAGGTGTTCCCAAAGTCCTAGCAACATACTCAAGTGAATACAGCATCAGTGATTACAATGACCTGAGCAGGACTTTGCAGTATGGCTTTTTCATATACAGGCTAGGATATCCTGGATACTCAGATCTGGTTGCCTATTCCCTGGGCTAACACTGCACTGAAGATGTGACCTTAGTTAAATTTGTGCAATAAGGCTGTGCAAATACATTCTGAGTTTGATTAGCTTATTTTTGGTTTAATTTAACTTGATTAGTAGCAGGTGCAAACTAAACCAAAACAAGTCGTTCTTCAAATAAAAGAGTTCCCATAAAGCTTTGCACCAGTGTAAATAAATTGGTGCAAAACTATGTGTAGACAATTAGAAAAAAGAGGAGGTAAAAGTGGTTAAATCTGCTGTCATCAATGTACTTCTGCATGTCCTTCTGTCTAGTCACTAAAACTTAGTACATATTGATAAAGTTGATGTAACTTTCATATTGCCTTTACATGCAGGGAACCTTCATTCATGTTGACTGCAGTCAATTCTTATTCAGTCATATTTTCATTGTTTTTAAGCTTTTGTCTGGCACTTATGAAGACATACTATTTTTTTCTTTCCTGCCACCCACAATTCATTTTCATTCATAAATGAGCCAAGCATTGCTTCTCATCATTTATTTTTAGAACCTTTTCCATTTGTATTGTTTTGCAAATGGTGCAGTCCTCATCTGGCTTTTGATCTTCCCCTCTGGGAGGAGCCCCTTACTTTGCTCACAGATGGAATGTTCTTATTGTTCGCAAACCTGGATATAGCAACCAGTATTTGGTCTTTCTGAAAGGTGCCTTTGCTAGTGACCTATTTTCTTTTGAATAGTAACTGTAATTGTATATTTTGGTGATATTCCACCATGTCACTGTAAGCGCTCTGTGTAGGAGGTTATGTAAAAGATAGAATAAGAAATGAACCTTTTGCAGTTTTTAAACTTTCATTTTAGAATTAATCTCTATCTTCTGGGTTGCAAGCAAACATGCTGAGGAGCAGGTGTTTCTGATTTAGTACTTAACCTGGCATTTCTAAACATCTGTGGGTAATATGAAAGCAGGAGACAGCATGGAAGCTAGAGATGGAAGAAACTTGGTAGCTTAGCTTGTCCTTTCCCCTGCTATTTCAGCATTTCCCCCTGCAATATACTTCCTGGCATTGCTGTTGAGTGCTTTGTTCAGTCTGTGACTCAAGCACTGGTGTTTCCACTACTTCCTTTGACGGATTGTTCTGCGGTCTGAGAGATCACATTAGAATTTTTTTGTTCATCCTAAATTTTCCTTAAAAAAAAAAAATTCATCATATCTGTTATCCTTTCTTATACCACCCTAAATATATTCATACTCCTTGGTTCCTGCATCTTTTAAAAAATTTGATACGATTTTATTCCTCATTTAATTGTTTGTCATCATCTAGTTATGCATGACACTTTAAAGGCTGTATATACAGGCAGTCCCCGGGTTATGTACAAGATAGGGACTGTAGGTTTGTTCTTAAGTTGAATCTGTATGTAAGTCGGAACTGGCGTCCAGATTCAGCCGCTGCTGAAACTGATCAGTTTCAACAGCAGCTGAATCTGGACGCCAGTTCTGACTTACATACAGATTCAACTTAAGAACCCCAGGCGTCCCCAAATCAGCTGCTGCTGAAACTGATCAGCGGCTGATTCCAGGAAGCCCGGGGCAGGGGCTTCCTGTAGTCAGCCACTGGTCAGTTTCAGCAGCGGCTGACTTGGGGACGCCTGGGGCAGAGCAGCTGGGGTGCTGCTGGGTTGGTCCAGTAGCGCTGCCGCTCCTCGGCGCTACTGGACCAACCCAGCAGCACCCAAGCTGCTCTGCCTCAGGCGTCCTGATTCAGCCGCTGCTGAAACTGACCAGCAGTGGCTGAATCAGGACGCCTGGGGCAGAGCAGCTGGGGTGCTGCCCGGTTGGTCCAGTAGCACCCAGAGCGGCGCTACGGGACCAACTGGCAGTGCCCCAGCTGCTGTACCACAGGTGTCCGGAGCAAAGCCGCGGAGCACGGGGGCAGCGGGACAGCCCAGACGCGTCGTGGCTGTCCTGCTGCCCTCGGGCTCCGTGGCTTTGCTCTGCTTTGCTCCCCGTCTCCCTGGTCTGCAGACCAGGGGGACGGGGAGCAAAGCGGCGGAACACACGGGCAGCGGACAGCCCAGACGCGTCTGGGCTGTCCGCTGCCCGCGTGCTCCGCAGCTTGGCTCTGCTTTGCCCCCCGTCCTCCTGGTCTGCAGACCAGGAGAACGGGGGGGCAAAGCAGAGCCAAGCCGCAGAGCACGCGGCCAGCTGACAGCCCAGACACGTCTGGGCTGTCAGCTGACCGTGCACTCCGCAGCTTGGCTCTGCTTTGCTCTGCTTTGCCCCCCCCCCCATACCCCTGGTCTGCAGACCAGGGGGACGGGGGGGGGAGGGGGCAAAGCAGAGCAAAGCAGAGCCAAGCCGCGGAGCGCGTGGGCAGCGGACAGCCCTGTCCGCTGCCCGCGTGTTCCGCCGCTTTGCTTCCTCTCCCTGGTCTGCTGGAGACCAGGGAGAGGAAGGGCCCCGTTCGTAACTGCGGATCCGACGTATGTCGGATCCGCGTAACTCGGGGACTGCCTGTATTTGTGATGGGGCCCCCGGGGTTACAATGTGGAACTGTGAGACCATTGTGCCCCTTTAACTCTCCAGCCTGGGCTGTCTCTCACAAAGCTATGCCAGTAAGAAGCAGCAAACCACTCCAAGGGTGTGTCTAAACTACATGGCTCCATCAATGGAGCCATGTAGATTAGGCTGATCGGCAATGGGAAATAAAGCCGCAATTTAAATAATCGCGGCTTCATTTAAATTTAAATGGCTGCCGTGCTGAGCCGACAAACAGCTGATCAGCTGTTTGTCGGCTCAGCACGCTAGTCTGGACGCTCCCGCGCCGACCTGAAAGCCCTTTATCGACCTCCCCGTTATGCCTTGTAGGATGAGGTTTACCGGGGAGGTCGATAAAGGGCTTTCATGTCGGCAGGGCAGCGTCCAGACTGCCCCGTTCTGCCAACAAACAGAACAGAGCGGGACAGCCATTTAAATTTGAATGAAGCTGCGATTATTTAAATCGCAGCTTCATTTCCCTTTGCCGAACAAACAAATCTACATGGCTCCGTCGACAGAGCCATGTAATCTATACGTACCCCAAATGTTTTGATCACTCAGCTAACAGCATGTGGAAACCCACACGCAGTTAGATTGTATGAATGCTCTCTAAGCCCCCATGAATTATACAGAGAGGCCTCATACTTCAGAAATATGCCATCTTACATGGCTCATGACACCCTCAGACAGTACAAACTCACTAAGTTAGTTTGCCACTTCAGCGGACACACAATAGCTGAGCTGAGATTCCCTAAGCACTTCAATCAAAAACCCACACATTCTTTAGGTAAAATATGAAACAGGTTTATTCACTACAGAAAGAGATTTTAAATTATTATAAATAGCATGCATAGAAGTCAGAGTTGGTTATGTAAGAAATAAAAATAAATCACAGTCTAAATTCTAGACAGATTTGAATCAAACAGTTTCTGGCCTCACTGGATGTTTCAGGCAGTTTACAGTTCTTATTACACAGGTGGAATTTGTTCTCAGGCTGGGACTAATTCCCCCAGTTCAAAGTCTTTGTCTTCTAAATGATCTTCCAGGTGTTGTGATAGAAGAAGAGAGAGGCCAAGTGGTGATGTCATCAACTCTCCTTTATACTTTCTTTCCAGGTGCTAGGAAGGTCCTTGCAATGATGTGGAGATTAAGTAGCCTCTGTTGTGTACCTGCTTTCTCTCAGGAGTTTCTGACAGAGTGGATTATTTTTGATGGGCCATCAAGGTCTGTCTGGCCAGTGCTAGTTGCTCTTTGGTTGCCACTGAAAGTTGAGGGTGTCTCTCAACCTCACAAAATATTTCAGTAACACATACTAAGCAAAGCTTCTAACTTCAAATAAAATGGTACAGATTCAGTCTCTGGGATCTCTGGCAACATCCATGGTCTGGCAGCATGTGGGCCAGGAAACCCCAGCACCAGCTGGTAAAGATGGGAGCTAGGGAGACCCAGACAGGGAAACTCTGGGCGCATCAGTGGAGCCAGGTAGGAGACCCCTGCCCTCCGCTCCATCCTCCCAGATTCCCCAGCAGCAGCAGGGCCAGATGACAGCCAGGGAACCCCAGCCCTGGCTGGGGAATTCCCAGTGGCAACTGGATCAGGTGGGCAGGGATCCCCAGCCTCAGCAGGGCAATTCCCTGGGAGCAGCGAGGCTGGCCTGGCGCAACCCTGGCCGGGGAATCCCTGGTAGCAGCGGGGCCAGCCGTGACCATGTGGGGTTGGCTGCAGCAGGGTGGCCCATCGGGGGAGCCCCAGCTGGGTGAGCGTTGGCAAAGCAGGGAGCCCTAGCCTTGGGAGCCCCAGGGAAAAGAGCCGGCAGCAAGGGAGTATTGACCTCCCCTGATCCAGCAAATTCCCTGGTTGGGACCATTCACGGCCCGAGGGTATCAGACTATGGAAGTCCAACCTGTAGCACGTAGTTCAACAAGATAGTAATGTTCAACAGGTATGATACAAGGTATGAGATATTCACACTGACAATTATGAGATATTCATAATTGTATCACAGTGGTGAAAATGGGGGTTCTGGGGTTCTGTTCTGAGGTACACAGACAACTTCAAGTTTTAATTCTTCCTCATAAGTCATTCTCTGCAGCTGCTTGATCATTTCAGCTTCTCTGAATTTGTGTACATTTT
Source organism: Pelodiscus sinensis (assembly GCF_049634645.1). Lineage (NCBI taxonomy): Eukaryota > Metazoa > Chordata > Testudines > Trionychidae > Pelodiscus > Pelodiscus sinensis. The sequence continues at coordinate 168,775,161 of NC_134712.1, forward strand.
TTCTGTTATTTCTGAGCCAATAATAAATGTAGGTGGAGTCTAGCCAAAGTCATTTGGAGACTGCCTCAGTTCAAGTGATCAGCAGGGATTTGAATAACATTGGCCAGTGCACTAAATGTAATACCCTAAATTTAAATGTCTGTAAATTCTGTGTGCTAGAATGATTATTTTTCCTCTAGCCACCTGAATGTTATAGCCTTTTCAGAGAGTCTTAGTTAGGCTGATATGGAATTAAGTTATTGGCAGATACTATTGAGCAGTCTCACAAATGGAATATTAACATTGTACTGTGTGTGTGATATCACAATGACCTATCTTGGGAGAGTAAGTGGGCACTGTATATGACCTGAACTCTATGGAGCTTACGTGAATGAAATCTCTGAATTAACAAGACTGTAGAGGAGACAATGTTTTAAATTATAAAAATACTTTTCAAATAATAGTATAGATTATTACTTCTATATCTACTACAGAATTTCTAAATATAACAATTTTGCTATAGATATGTCAGAAGTAACTGCTTTTAGTATCTTTAAAAATACATGTTTATAAATGTACTTTTATTACTTTTGTCATCAGCAAGCGACATCCAATGTCAAGGCTTGCCTACTGGGGGATAAATCAGGGATGGGAAGTTTGGGTATTTTCTTACTCTAATGTGTATGCAACAGCCTTTGAACACAGGTGGATAAAAAGGACACAGATAATCCCCTCTTTCAGGAATCCAATATTCCCAACCCCACATGTTCAAAAATCACGAGTCAGGCTCACCAAAAATCATGACCTTGTATAAAAATAATACATTTGATGTTCTTTTTATTTGCCTTCTATGTTTTGAACCTTACAGTGCATTGACATCACATTTTGATGCTTTCTCCACTGGCCTGAGGGCTAGAAACTTATTTTTTCTTTAAGAATGAAGACTTGATTCCAGGAGCTGGGGCTTTTAAAGAAAACAATAATTAGTATGTGACTCATGAGTAAAAAAAATTGAGTTGTCAATACGAGAATCTTGGCCAAATTGTTAATGCCTAGTCCCAGTGAACAGAAGATTTCTCTCTAGTTAGATTAAATTTTCCTATTGCTTGCAACAGCTCTTCCTCTCCCACCCAAAAGAAACTTTAATTACAAAATTGACGCAATCATGAAAGCATTGCTTCCAAGACTGAACAGTGGTCAGATGCCAAGTAAAAGAACCTGTAAGAATGTCAGCACCTGTTGACTCCTGCCAAACTATACAAGAAGTTATTAAAAATGAATTTAAAAAAAAAAATACATCTAACCTTTTTTAAATCATACAATTGTTTACTTCTTGAATTGCACTCAGCTTGGACAAAGAAAATGTTAATGGAGAAGGGAACTAAAATATATCTCATCCTAAAAGTGTAAACTGTTTTGTGGCATTTAAAGAGAATAGTTTAGGAAGTTAAAAAAAAAAAAAAAAACCAAAACCCTGCAAAAATGAAGAAGCAATAATTATTTTTTGATATAACTGTAATTAAAGTATTTTTGGATTGTGTAGCAATTGTTTTAAGAAAGACCTATTTTAGCCAGACCCATGCAGAAAAACATTTGTTTGAATCTAAAAATAAATGAAATGTTGAACACAAGAGCCAACGCTTCTGAACTATCTCAAAATACATTTTTTGGTTTTGTTTTTACAAAAAGAAGTATCCCCCAGCACATTCCCTTACAACCAGTTGCAGCAAGGCAAGTCCTGATGTATTTCAGTGGATATAATAATTATAAAAGTGAGAGGACTGCTACACGACAAATTCAGCTTTTAACTTGCTTGGTAGGTTTTTTTCCAGCAAAGCTCTTCTTAACTGGCTTTACTATTTTGATGCAATCTTGGAGCTGAAATGAATATACCTTCATCCCTGTCCATGAGCAGGGAGCTCTTTTAATGCTACTTGCATCTGACGAAGTGGGTCTTTGCCCACGAAAGCTTATGCTCCAACACTTCAACTAGTCTATAAGGTGCCACAGGACTCCTCGCCACTTTTGCAGATTCAGACTAACACGGCTACTCCTCTGATACTTTTTAAATATTGTTACTTCATCAAAAGTCTGGTATGATCTATGTTTTGGGCAAAATAGGGAGGTGGAATCATAAAGTAAATGTTTTGAGATGGAGCACAATCCAGTGGCGGTAGCAGATGCAAGGAGCACCACCATCAAACAATATGGCTGTGTCTACACTGCAGGGTTTTTGTGCAAGAAGCTTTTTGCGGAAGGAATAAGCTATTGTTCTAACACAGGATATCATCAATTTATACTGCTTATGAACCTGCGATGTCTGTGTGAAACAGATTGGTGAGACAGCTCTCCACATACATTGGGAAACAAATGGGCTTTTTACATCCTAGATCAGTGGTCACCAACCAGTAGATCAGGATTTGCCAGTAGATCTTGGAGTCTGACAGGTGATCCTGACTGGTTTGGCCAGCAAGCTATCAAGCGCTGGCACTTCAGATGCCCCTCCACCCACTGTCATGCTGTTCCTGCCCTCTGCCTTGGAGCTGATCCTCTGGGAACCTTCTGGTTGCTGTGTAGTGTGTGGGAGACAAAAGAGGGGTGGCGTTTATGACAGGGTGTTCTTCCTCCCCCCACTCCAGTACCCAATCTCCACACAGAGAAAAGGAGAGGGAGGGAGCTTGGCAATGCAAATCTCTGTCACACTCACACACTGTGTGTGTCTCTGTCATTCTCACAAACGCTCAGGCTATGTCTACACTCATGGCTTCTTGCGTGAGAAATATGCAAATGAGGCTAAACGTGGTATATCGCTGAGTCTCATTTGCATACCTGATGAGCTGCCATTTTTGCAGAAGAGGCTCTTGCGCCAGAAGGAGCTGTCTACACTGCCCCTTCTTGCGCAAGAAAAATCCTCTTCCGCAATGCCGTTATTTCTGAAAATTTAATTGCTGAACCAGTCGTGGCTGGAGTCATTATCCCCTTTGCAGTTCCTGCTTTTTCATCATCAGCCAGTCATTAGCTGGGAGGGAAATGACCCTTCCACTTCACAAAGGTTTCCTTTTTTCCCCAGTGGTAGTCGCAGTCGATCAGATGTGGGAGAGGGTTGGGGAGAACCCAGGCCGGCCCACTTACTCCAGGTTCTGGCCCAGGGATCTTAATTAGCAGCTACTTGTGGGGCTCTTGCCCCATCACCACTATATGTTAGCCTTTTCCCTGGGCCACTTCCTCATAGGGTTGCCAGATAGTTTAACAAAAAATACCAAACACCCTCCCCCCCCCCCCGCCAAAAAAAAAAAACATGGAGAAAAAAATTCAGTTGAGGGGAAAAAAAGGAGGAGACCAAAGTTGTTGAGGAAAGAAAAAAAAAAAAGGACCCCGACAGTGGTTATTAAGCAATAAAATAAAATAAAAAAATATAAAACAGCATGACCCCTTTAAGAAGAGGCTTTTTGCCAGCGGCCATCTTGTTTTTCTGCTCCAGCCACAAGACAGCTCCCTTGCGGAACCGGGTAAGCAGGTGATAGGAGGTTCCGGGGGCTGGGCCTGGTTGCTGAATGTGTGTAGGGTTGCCAGGTGTCCGGTATTTTTGCCTCCTGGCAGGGGAAAATAAAATCAGAAAATACCGGATATTTTAGGTGTCCCATATTTTCTGAATTTTTTTACCGGACAGGAGGTGAAAATACTGAACTGTCCGGGTCAATACCGGATACCTGGCAACCCTAGAAACTTTCTCAACCATTCCCACAGTACCTTCACCCTCAGGCCTGGGGAGGGATCTCTTCTGTTTGCCTCTTGCAGTATGTCTGGCTCTGTTTCTGGCTCTGTCTCTCTCTTTCTCCCTGTGTTTCCTCCTCACTTGCAATCTATCCCCTCTTTCACTTTTTCACCTCCTGTCTCAGGGGAAGCATTTTTATAAGGGACCAGCAGGCTCCCATTGGCTGCGGGTGATCCCATGGTCTGCTGCATGCCAGCCCAAATGAGCTCCAGGTTCCTGCCTGACTTAATTGCTGGGACAGCAGACTCCAGCAGTCTATTCTGCGAACAAAAACTGGTTCACCCAACTTCCCATATATCTGCCCTGTATCAAGCTCCTGCAGTCTATGATCTTTGAACTGTCACACTGCAGACACCACTCCTGTAGCTTCCATTGGTTGGTAATGGGGAACCGTGGCCACTAGAAGCTGTGGGCTCAGTGCCTGTAGATGGGGGGCAGCACATGGCACCATGGAGCCATTGCTGTACATGCCAGCTGCTTTCAGGAGTGATGCAGGGCCAGAGCAAGAGTAAGCGTGCCTTAACTCCACTGCTCCATCACCCGGAAGCCCTCTCAGTTAAACTGTGTCCAGCGAGAGCCTGCTTCCTGAACCCCTATCCCAGACCTGAACCCTCTCCTGCCCCCAACCTCCTGCCCCAGACGTGAGTCCCCCTTGCACCCAAACTCCTTTCCAGAGCTTGCACCCTGAAACCCCTCCTGGACCCCAATCCTCCACGTTGGGCTAAGCCCAAAACCCCTCCCACACACCAAACCCTTTGGCCCAAGACTGGAGTCTGCACCCCAACCTTCTACCCCAGCCTGGTGAAAATGATTGAGGATGGGGGAGGAAGGGAGATGGAGTGAGCAGGATAAGACCTTGGAGAAGGGGTGGAGCAGGGGCAGGGCCTCCGAGAAGGGGCGGGAAAGGAGGTAGGGGAAGGGTATTTGGGTTTGAGGTAGATCTCACATTGTTCTTAAATTGAAAAATTGTCCTTGTGGTTAAAAAGGTTGGAGACCACTGTCCTAGGTAATAATGGCATGTCCTAGCCTCAGTATCCTTAATCCTTGTGTTTCAAACATATTCATACCAGAATCCAAGCTGTTGTTTAAATGACATTCTGTTATCCTGAATAAGAACCTCACAGAGAGTCTCTTTACCTCTAAGCAGATTAGCTGTATATAAATGTTGTTGTTGAAATTAACTGGCATACTGAATACTGCACCGTCCAGTTTACATAGAAAATCCTCTTGGTTGACTGTAATTGTGTGCTTACAGATGGTTTCCTTGTAGGCTCTTAAAGTCATTATTTAGAATGGCTAAACAGAATTGGATTTTTGATCGGAGAGAAGCTAACCCCTTTTAAGTGTTGCTAGCTTATTGTATTAGAGAACTGATGCTTTGGATGTATTCAAATCAAAAGGCATATTTTTTCCCTTAAATTTTTGTTTACACTAGGATTTTACAGACTACTAATTCTCAATGAGAGCTGTTCACACTGATGGAAGCTGTAGTGTAGGAAAGACTCATGTTTCTGTACTGTGCTCTGAAGGAGGTGTGATAAATTGGGGTAAAGAAATGTCTCGAGTCCAGATCTATCCTAGGGGAGAAAGTCAACATGAGATATGCAGCCCCAACTATGAGAATAGTGTAGCTGGAGTCGATGTACCTTACATCAAATTTCTGTAGCATCCCCATTGTGGGAGGTCAACTGGAGAAACTCTCCATTGCAGGAGGTTGATGAGAGAGTTTCTCCCATTGACTTCCCTTACTCCTCGCAACCCGGCAAAGTACCAGGGTTGACAGGCGTTATCAGCATCAATTTAAAGGGTCCTTATTAAACCTGTTGAATCAAACCCCAGGAGATAGCTCTCCAGAGCGTTAATCTTGGGATAAGTGGGGACAAGCCCTGAGCCTTGTCTGCATTACAACTTCAACTGCCTATTGAGAATATGGGGTCTGAAAATCTTGATATAGACCCAGCTAGATAAATGAATGGGGCAGAGAGGTCAAAACAAAATCTCTCCTGGCACTTCTTAACACATTGTGATTCATTTTTTCTTTACAATTCTCCATAATGTGCATCAACATTTGTTTAGGCAGATATTCATCTGATCTGTCTATTTAACCTACATGGCCTGCAATATAATATCTGAATAGCTTCTAAATACCTAACCTGGAACTAGAAATAACATGAATAATCTCTTCCTTCCTCCCCCAACTCTCCCATTCCAAGACTGCCAAAGAAATAGGGATGTTTATTTACTTGCTCTGGGTGCATGTGTGAAAGAGAGAGAAACTCCAGTCATCTGAAGAAATGGATTGTGCCCACAAAAGCTCATGATATGATCTACATGTTTTGTTAATCTATAAAGTGCTACCAGACCATTTGTTGTTTTTTAAGTTTATCCTGTACAGACTCTGGGTACGTCTAGACTACATGCCTCTGTCGCCAGAGGCACGTAGATTAGGCTACCAGACATAGGAAAATGAAGCGGCGATTTAAATAATCGCCGCTTCATTTAAATTTACATGGCTGCCGCGCTGAGCCGACAAACAGCTGATCAGCTGTTTGTCGGCTCAGCGCGATAGTCTGGATGCGCGGGTGGCGACATCAAAGGTATTTGTCGACCACCCAGGTATACCTCATCCCAGGTATACCTGGGTGGTCGACAAATACCTTTGATGTCGCCACCCGCGCGTCCAGACTATCGCGCTGAGCCGACAAACAGCTGATCAGCTGTTTGTCGGCTCAGCGCGGCAGCCATGTAAATTTAAATGAAGCGGCGATTATTTAAATCGCCGCTTCATTTTCCTATGTCTGGTAGCCTAATCTACGTGCCTCTGGCGACAGAGGCATGTAGTCTAGATGTACCCTAACTCTGCTACCCCCTGAAGATTCAAAACTGAAGAAATCAGTTTTGCATATATGTTGTGGATGGAGAGGTGATAGAAGCAATCTCTCTGAAGTAGCTAAGGCCAGTCTCACGAATGGCTCTGAATACCAGAAGATAAACCATATACTAGACTTTATTTAGTGACCAGTTTACTTAGTTTAGCTCCAAGCAGGATGCATCTTATTTATATTATTTTGTTGGAATTACATAAAGGTGAGGAGAGTCAGGGAAAATTGCTTTTGTTTAAAAAGATCCTGTATCTCACCTTTCTTTATCCCTTCCCCCCCCGCCCCCAAAATCAACCTATGGAATGATCTTCAGTGCAGTCATTTAAAATGTTCTTCTCTTGTATACATTTTGCTGCTCTGTATTTTTATAAAAAAAGTAGATAAAATCAAACTACTGTGTTTTGCAGTCATACTAACTCAGGATCACTCTTTTACCTCTAACTCGGATTGATTAATCACACGCTGTTGTATTTAAAAAAATTAATATGTAACATTTTATAAAGTTAAAACAGTGTCTCAAAATAAGAGATTCATAGATTCTGAAGTCACAAGTGACCATTGTGATCATTTGAGCCATCAAATAAAATTCCAGTTTGAACTAGAGTGTATCTGTTAGAAAATCATAAATGTGTTAACAAAAATTGGGTTTATACTGGAAGTATTCCAAATCTTGTTACAAAATACTATAGTAAACGCTGGTACTACTGAGACTTTGAAGACTCATCAAAAGGCCACTGAAGTTCAGTGGGAGTTTGACATCAATTTAGATTTGGGTGAGGTGCTACATAGTCAAATGTGCCATTATATGTTTGGTAGTACTTCATAGGCAGCCTTGGGCTTTAGAATCTCTTTCTCTCAAGATGATTGTTGGTTAGGAGATTGACTTATCCCATACGCTTTTAAAAAACTGTTATGAGGTTCTTAGCTTCCTGCAGGCATCTTAGTTTAATTTAACATTTTATATGAGCTCAGCCAAAAGAAAATGTTATCCCTTCTCTTTCTGCCAACAATGTGAGAAAATGACTTGTGGTCTATCTGAATTTGCAGACATTAGTGATGTAGTTTGACTTATTAACCCTATAGCATCTTTGTTGGCGGGCGGGTGCAAAATATTGTGTCAGAGCTCAGTGGCTGGTTCCAGTGGTTTGTCAGCATGTTCTTGTCATGGAAAATGATGAGCCAGTGGGATAACATTTAAATACTGCAGATGTTTAATGATAGGTTTCAGCAAACTTACAAACTCCCCAGCTATGCAGCACAAGATTAGAGCCAGACATCATTGGGAGTTAGTTATGTCTATTACCTAGTATATTTCAAAGAAATATTTTAGCAATTGCCAATGATAGCTACATTTTGCAGTGTATGAGGTAATTCTTAAAATGGTTCAAATTTGTTAAAATTCATAGGAATGACATTTATATATATGTGTATGTAAATGTGTGTATGTTTACATTTGTTGCTTAAAAGGGGGCAGCAGTGTGTTTCTTAACATACATATACAGTGAGGGAGACATTTACACACTTACATGGCCAAAGCATTATTGCTGATTTAATACTGTATTTCATCCCATACAGGTTGCACCTTTTTTTATGAGGTGATTATAGTCAGAGGAAAAAAACTTTTGGATTTTCTCTTTCAGAATCGCAATGAAATAAAAAATGGAGCGATCCTTCGATTAACAACCTCTCCAGTAAGTTACCATTCTGTTTGCTCTCCTTAAACTTTTTCAGTCTCCCATAATAATGGTTTGGTCAAGGGGATTACTATGATATTTTTTATTATAGGGAATTTAGTAGCTTGTGGAAAGGACTGATTATTGGTGGTTCTCTGTGTTTTGGGGTTGGTGACTTGTCAAAATGGTGCAAAATATTGCCAAATGATCTCCTGTATCCTGCAAAGGATTGTGGTATTTGGAGTGTTTACATTAATTTGTTATTGCTCGCTGTGGGGCTTGTGGATTAGGACTGGTGCTGCTGGGTACTTCTGTCTATCCTCTCTTCAACCCACTTGCATAGCTCACTCATCCCAAAGGTGACACAGCCTCCTGAGTCTGTTAAGATAGCATGAATGCCTCCCTCCAAGAAACTGTTTCTGCTTCAGAGTTCAGAGTTGGAAGGGAAGATGGAGGACAGGCTGGGACAAGCTCTACTATATTTGGGGCTGGGATGACAGAAGGGAGGGAGAGTGAACTACTTATTTCCTCCTCAGGTTCCCAGTGACTCCGAGATTTTACTTTTTTTTTTTTAAACCCCACCTCTTCTCAGCTGGAACTCACAAGATGTCCCATCATGACTCATTTATGGGCTCTTGGCTGTACTACTACATCCCGGAAGGTTGTTTATCCACAGCATGGGTATCAGCAATATAACTTTCCATCCTTCTCACTAATGCACATATTGCTAAGATAGCTTACTTGAGTTTGTCTAGTCATGGTAGCCATAGCAGATTCATGGCAGTGTTCTGGAAATTTCAGTCCCCAGGCGAAGCAACACCTTTTTAAACAATCTCACCTCTATTCTGGCAAGATCAGAGATGAGAAAAGGTGCTGCCCATTCAGTCCTTGGCTTCTGATGAGGCTGCAATAAATAAATAAATAAATAAAAGCAAGTTACAGAGGAAGCTTTGTGATGTGAACACCTGTATACTAGGATCTGGACTGAGACCATTAATTCATTTAACCTAGCCCCTGAGCCGCTCAGAAATTTCAGGTCTGGGAAATCTAGCCTGGATTCTCATCCGTAGTAAAGAAATATTTTTTATTCACATCCACCCCCACCCAATAGAATTTTTGTAGTCACCAGATATGGGGCATACAAATAGCAAAGTTGCAGATATGTTGGAATAGATATAGGGAATGGAAGAGCTCAGTAAGGATACCTATAGGTATCTGGAATGTTTGAACAGGCAAATTGAACTTTTTTTTGTTCCATGAGAGCATAATTTCTCAGAAGGTGACCTGTCCAGGCAGCAATAAAAAGGGGAAGGCAATAGGTGCTCTGTCACCTGCCTTATTTTTACATGCTCAGTTCCAGAGTATCACAGTCCGAAAGCTTAACAGCAGTTTAAGAACAAGGCCCTGTCAGAGCCTGGATTACTTCCAAGCAGTATTATGGGCTGCAATCCAAAATAGCCTAACACCTTGGAAACTACCTGGCCCCTAACCCACTTTCCTGGGATACCTTGGGAAGAGGTGAGATGGGGACTCCCTCAACACTTCCCATTAGAAAACATGTAAACTATTTGTTCCGATAGCACAATGATAATAGGTCAATATATATCAGTGTAGAGATATTCTAAATAGGTTTTGGGTTGCATCACCTTTTATCATCAACTAGTTGGTATCCCTCAACCATCCCTGAAGGGATAAAGGCTCATTCCACTAAAGGTAGGGAAAGCCTACATCAGCTGCATCTCTGAGAGAAGTACTCCGAAATATGTAGGGTAGCTACTTGGAGCTCTTTGCATACCTTCATGAGCCCTTTTACCATCGTACAGTCTCAACTGTGGATACAGCTCTGGGGACAACCTTGCTATAGTCTGGTATCCCTTCTGTTTCCCTGCACCTGCCCTCTGTTTGACTACTCCTTGTTAATTTCTCATGTCTGGAATACATATCACAAACATCACTCAAAGAAAAAATGGAGCTTACTCATCTGTAACTGGAAGTTCTTTGCGATGTGTGGTCTTTATCTGTATTCTAGTATCCTCCCTCTGTCTCTTCTGCTGTGGAATGGGTATTCTGCAGTAAAAATGGGAAACGAGAGGTGTTGTCAGCACCGCCTGTTATGTCCTCATTTGGGATCATGAGGAGAGCTATGACCTGTGTGCAGGCTAAGAGTCTGGGCACTGCTTGAAGGAAATTCTGGACTTGTGCGTAGGGTGCTCTTACGTATACACTTGTGGAATACAGATACGGACCACACATCTCAAAGAACCACCACTTATAAGTGAGCGAGCTCCATTTCTGTGGGCAAATGCCCACCTTTTCACACTTTCAGGTGTGAGTTTCTAGCTTTTATTCCAGAGAGCCAGAAACATTTGAAAGTAGGAAAATGTGGGTTCCCCCCCAAATTAAATCTGAACCTCTTAAGTGTGAATACAGTGGTTTCCCTTTTAATTATCACAAATTTAGATTGCTTGTTCTTTTTTAGACTTTGGCTTCTTTTCTCTACATCTTTAAAGCCTCATTTTTGCAGTAATTACTGGTGCATTGATAAATCCATTATAAACCATCTCCTCCAGAGATTTATGACTTGCCTATTTGAAATTTCACTTTGTTGGACTTCTGCGAATGTGAATTGTTAGACCTGTTGGGAATTTGACCTGCTTCTTTGTTTCTTAGATCTGTTTTGTGAAGTTCATGTCTCATGTGATTCTCTGAGGACTATTTTTCCTCTAAACAATGATTCCTCTCACAGCCTCTTTAAAACACTCATATACTGTCTCCTAGGTTACTTGAGTATATATTGAATTTCTCTCATCTTGTCTTGGCTGTCATTTTTCTATCTTTCCTATTTATCTTTACTCTCTTATTATCTTCCTCAATATCTTTTGGTATGCACTATATAGAATTATTGCCATTTCCATGGCCCATTTCTCTCCTGTGCCCAGTTACAGAAGATAAGTTCACAGAAATGTTTCTTGTACAGCATTTATCTTTTTATAGAGATTTATATAAGAATGAAACATCAGTTTGTCTGGGATTGTCCATTCTGTGATTTTTCTGTTCTACTGATGGGGTGTATAGATGGATGAGTGAGTTATAACCATTATATAGTTTTAGAAAGATATCTATATTAGTCTGTTTCAGCAAAAAAAACAAGGAGTCCTGTAGCACTTTAAAGACTAACACACTTATTAGGGCATAAGCTTTTGTGGGCTGTAGCTCACTTCATCAGATGCATGAAGTGAAAGTTTCAGATGACAGAGATATATATGTACATGCAGAGATGGCAGTGTTACATCTGTGCTATTGAGGCTAATTCAATCAGGGTGGATGTGGCTCACTTCCAACAGTGTTAAGAAGGTGAGAATACTTAAAGGGGAAAATTTACTTAGTGTAATGAGAGCCTTTCCCAGTCCCTATTCTGACCCATTTTGAGTTATTGTATAGTGTGAAAATATTCCCAAAGGACAGTTGTTTGTCCTCCCATGAATAAAACAGAATAGTTGCTACTGTTTGTGAGCATTCATGTGTATATTTTATGTATCAGACCCTGCAAATTCTTATTCTAATGACTGCCCTTTACTAGAGGGAGATAAAATATTAGCAGCAGACAAATTTTAAGTGCATTGGTTAATGAATTATATTATTGGCAACATTGGACATCTGTGTATAGTTCAAAATTATTCAATTGATGGCTTAGGGTTGATTGTGAACTATACCGTAATTATTGATTTTGTATTATTAGGTCTTGATAATATGCTACTTGTGATGTGGGATTAGCCATCTTTTTGTCACATGGGGTTGTTTTTTGGCTCCCTGACTAAGTGACCTACAAACAACTGTTTTCAGGTACATAAAAGGTTGTTACAAGGAGGAGGGAGAAAAATATTCTCCTTAACCTGTTACGATAGGACAAAAAGCTATGGACTTAAATTGCAGCAAGAGAGGTTTAGGTTTGACATTAGGAAAAACTTCTTAACTGTCAGGGTGGTTAAGAACTGGAATAAATTGCCTAGAGAGGTTGTCATTGGCGATTATGAAGAGAAGGTTAGACAAACATCTGTCAGGGATGATCTAGATGGTGTTTGGTCCTGACATGAGTGTAGGGGCTTGACATGATGACCTCGCGAGGTCCCTTCCAGTCCTGTGATTCTATAGCTTTCAGGATGACTGCATTAACATTTCCTGCAGGTTACATGTTTGCACAAGTATCTGTGTGAAAATACATGTGCCCACAAGTACTTACAATAATTATCCTTTTCTGTGAACATTTCAGCAAATGCAGACCCCATTTTTTCCCATGAATGTCCTCAAAAATCATGTGATGTGATCGGTGACCCCCAGAACCTGACCTGTAACTTTTGATGCTTTGATGCTATGCAACTTTGGCTCTGAGCTCTGATGTGGGTAGCTAGTCATATGTCTACACTGGAAAGGTTTGGCAGCAAAAGTGCTGTCAACATGCAAAAGTTGCCAAAACTTAAAATTTGTCAAACCTGATTTTCTACACCCACCGCCAACATTTCATGGCCATGTTGTTAGCTTGCCTGTCAACAGAAAGAGCAAATCAATATGGGTAAGCATTTCACAGTGCCTGACGACATTTTCAGGTGCTAACCACTGTGGGAGTGCTTTTTCATGAAAATGGTAGTGAGGCAGGCCTTTTCTTCTCCCCAATCCTGGATTCCTGGACCACATTATGCTCTCTAGGGATCTACACTTCAGGAGTACATCTAAGCTACATGGCTTCGTCTATGGAGCCATGTAGATTTGTTTTTTTGGCAAAGGCAAATGAAGCCACGATTTAAATGATTACGGCTTCATTTAAATTTACATGGCTGCCATGCTAAGCCGACAAACAGCTGATTAGCTGTTTGTCGGCTCAGCGCGCTAGTCTGGATGCTCCCCTGCCGACATCAAAGCCCTTTGTCGGCAGCCCCGGAAAACCTCATCCCACGAGGCATAACGGGGCTGCCGACAAAGGGCTTTGATGTCGGCAGGGGAGCGTCCAGACTAGCATGCTGAGCTGACAAACAGCTGATCAGCTGTTTGTCGGCTCAGCGCGACAGCCATGTAAATTTAAATGAAGCGGAGATTATTTGAATCGCAGCTTCATTTGCCTTTGCCTATCTGTCTAATCTACATGGCTCCATCGATGGAGCCATGTAGTTTAGACACACCCCAGGGCAGAAAAGAAAATATACCTTTCAGCCACACAATACCCACAATCTCAGCCCTGTTACGAGCCATAGGGCAAGAGCCCAGGGCTCAAAAGGGGAGCAGTCTGCTACTTCCCAAGCCACCTCCTCTAAGCACTTCTCATGGGGTGATTGAGGGCCTGGTATCTTGCAATATCAGCTGCCATTCGCACACCTGTCACACTCCTCAGAAGTCACCTGGTCCTATTTCCCAGCCACTGTCTCACCTCTAACAGGTAGGTCCTAGGGATTGTTTTGAAAAGTTATGCTATTCAATTCATGTCTCTTCCCGACTACAAACTTCCTTCCCTGTTCCCCTTTGGGGACCCTTTTAATGAGAAGCTACTTAATAAGGAAATATATCTTTTGTTATACTATTGAACCAGTCCTGCTGCAACTCAGGAACAAGAGGGTTTACTCCTATTATTTCATGATCCTCAAAATGAAGGGAGGTTGACTTCCCATTCTACATCTAAGGGCATTAGAGATACACAGGAAGGTGCAGATGCTCACACTAGCAGCCACAGATTTCCAACACTTTACCTTTGGCCAGGACCATTATCAGTACAGACTGCTCCACCCAGGTTATTCACCACTCCACCCTCGATGCAGAACACACACTCACCATCTTGGGACAGAGGCCTTCCTAATAAGCTGTGGGATTTACCTACACAACCTCAAGGATCGGGGCAAATAGCCTTCTGCAGAAGTGAGACTGTCTGGATTCAGCATTTTTGCATCCTCTGCTCCAGACTAAGGTGCTTCCCCTTCCCTAAGTTTATGTTAGTGTTTGAAATGTTTAAAAATATAAAGTGAGAAGTATTCTTCTCTGCCAGAAGAATGGGTACTTAGGCAGTATACAGGGGTGGGTTTCTATTTAGCGGTGATTTGTAGGATAAATCTGGAAGTTCCTAACTTCCAAAGGTTTCTATGCAAATTCCCAAATTGGATTTAGATCATTTCTTTTTTTATTTTAAAGCTGTGGGGCAACTCATGGGAGAGACACGGGGAGCGGGGGGCACTAGCTAATGAGAGGGGCATGTGACCTCCCCACATGCCTCCTCCTTCTTGCCCTGTCCCCGGCCCAGGCCCCCTCTCCCCTCATCCTCCCTTCCTTTCACCGCTGCGGTTCCCAGGAGAGCTCTTTGGTTCAGGTTCTTCAGGGAACCGCAGTGGAGAAAGGAGCAGAATGGGGGGCTCGTTGAAGACCCTGTGCCAGCAGTACCTCCAGCGCAGGTGCACCTCCCTTCTCCTCCCTTGCATCTCCTACAGAGCCCAGGCAGGTGTGTGAAAGGGCTGGAGGTGCTGCTGGCGTGGGACCACCTAGTGGCCTGACAATCTGCCCCTTTCTGCCATGGTTCCCTGCTGAATATGCTCTGCCTCAGGATGTCTCTGGAGGAGCACATGGATCTTCTTGCACCTCCCATGCATCACTGTCTCTGTGGGCTGCAGTTGAGACAGCACAGCCTATCCTGGCTCTCCTTTGAACAAGTCAGACAGGACCAGACAGATTATTTTAGCCTTTTTGAAGGCCTTTTGAAGTACTCCAGCTTTGACAGCGTGCATTTTACAAGCTTCCTGTGCGGCTGCTCCTCCTCCTCTTCCAAACTGGAGAGCTTTTAATACAACCCTTACGTTAGTGGAACAGCTGTGTTCTGGCTAATTCGCCTCATCATGTTTCTCAGTCAGGAAGGGTTTTATTTTTTATTCTTACCTGGATGGTCTTTTAATAAGAGCAGACACGTGGCAGCAGCTCGATTGTTCTTAATGAGCGATGCTCTCCACTGTCCATCCACTGATGAATTATAAATCATTAAACGAGCACCCTGCTAACCACTCAGTGTGCCTCATCTGGGTGTCATTTTAATGCATTGTTCAGCAAGCCTCTGCGCTCTGTAAGAGAACATATGAGCACTATGGCAACAAGAACCAGGAGACTTTTGAGGGCTACGTGTTCAGTGCAGCAATATTTTCATCCATGTGGCACGTAATGCCAACAGCCAACTAGAGGGGTTAGGAGTGTATGTGGGTGGGGGAAGTATTGTGACTAATGTGGAAGTTAGGATATCTAGGGGCTGTTCTTTTTTCTGGCATAGGCTTCCATGGATGGCTTTGAGCAAATCACTTAATCTCCATGTGCTTTTAATTTACTTATCTTTCAAATGGATTAAAATGATCTTTCCCTACTTCCTGAGTTGGGGGAGGTGAGGTAGGGAGGCTTAATTTATTAATGTTTATCAGACTTTTTGAGATCCATGAATAGAAGCTTATGTATAAAATACATGTTGGTTTTTTATTATTTCCAGTCTCTTCTGTTCAGAAATGTTCAGTTATGCATTAAGTCTTGGATAGTCACAGCACCACTGAAAAGCCATTGTCCTTGCATGCATAGAATAATTATTCTATTCTAAAGACATTGTCAGTCAGAACAAATTCAGCTTTCCCTACTTTTTCTTCCTCTGCTTGCCTTCAGCAGAGCTAGTGCAAATATAATGTGAAAGAGAGTGACTGTGCCACATCTTACCACTAATTCAGTTTCCAAATGGTAAGCTGCTTCAGATTCATACTTTAGACAGTGCGCACAAGCGTGTGGTAGGAAATTGAATGTTATAAGCATCTTAGTACAGCATGGGGTGGAGGGGGGCTCTATCAGTAACAGAAAGATTGGATAGCTGTTAGCTCAGGGATGGGCAATAATTTTTAACGGGGGGCCACTCCCAAGATTTTGGACAGTGGTTGAGGGCTGCACTCTTCCACGGTATGAATGGAGAAGGTGTGGGGTCTGGGATGGAGGTTGGGTGCATGGGGTAAGGATTGAGGTGTGGGATGGAGAATGGAGTCTGGGAGGGAGTTTGGCTGAAGGAGGCGGTTGTGATCTAGGGCAGGGGACTGGAGTGCAGGTGTTTGGGATGTGACCTAGGGAAGAAGGGAATTGTGATCTGAGGCAGGAGACTGAGGTGCCAGATCTGGGAGGGGGTATTGGTGCAAGGGGGGGGGGAGAGGGTTTGGGTATATTGATCGGTGGGCAGAGGGTGGGGGTGTCAGAGGCAGGCTTTGGCCAGGATACCTACTAGCCAGCAGCCAAACCAGCCTGCCTGCCTGCAGAGCTAAGGCTTGCAGAACTTAAAACGTTTCCCAGCCTGCCTGCTTGCCTGGCCATGTCCTCGTATGAATAACTGAGCCGAGGCGACGGGGCGGGGCATGGTTCTTCTTGACTGCCTGTTATTCAACAGAGACCGGCCAATAGAATTGTGCTGGGGATGGGGCAGCTCCTGAAGCTTTCCATCCTCCCCTCCAGTTCTGAAACAGAAATGGAGGGCCCAGCAGCCATGTTTCTGTGCGGTCTGTGGGGCAAGCTTGGGAGCCTGCCTGGGGGGCTCCCTTCAAGGTTGCCATTTTTGGAGGGTAAAGGGGCAGCAGCCAGGTGCTCCAGGACGCAGATAGCTTTTCATCCCATTCCCTGGATGCTAAAGGAATAAGGGGAAAGTGCTTGCATTCCAGCCAGGTGTGAGAGGCATGCTTGGAATGCAAGTATTTTCCCTTCACTCCCTTAGTGTCTGGGGAATGGGATGAAAAGCTAGCCGGGTCACAGAGCACATGGCTGCTGTTCCCCCTACCCTTCTGAAACGGCACCCTTGGTAGACTGGATCTGGCCCATGAGCCATATTTTGTCCAGTCCTATGTTAGCTGAAGCTTTTGGGCATTGTATCCAGGCAATTGTTGTTCTGGGAGCATTGACTGAAAATGTGAGATTAATGTATTTGAAAGTATTTGCAAAACAGTTTTACATGGCTCTGAATAGTTTAATTTAAAAAAATCCCTTTAGGTCTTTACTTTTTCTTTTCCTGTCAGATGCCACACATTTCTCATTGGAGAATGAGTTATTTTTAATGTATGTTTGAAATAAGTGAAGAAGAAGATGGATGTGTAATAACATTGGATTGTTTAGGAGGAAATAATTCTTATATTCTTTGGAAATTCAGACATTGTGGGTATAAAACTGAGAAAAGGCAAAATAAATAACGTAGTGAGGACATGGGAGCAGGGAACAGAAATCAGAACCATATTTACTTGGCATAGGATCTGGTTTGTTAAGGGTGATGGAATAGTGCATTGAATGGAGTAAGTGTAGATTTAAAAAACTTGTCAGTGTCCTAATTATAAAGGGATTATATTTATATGCTTTTCTTTTTTTTTTGGCTAGTCTTACTGTTTGGGTCATGGTTCATATTAAGGGTACATAAGCTGTTTGGGGGTAATGGACTGTCTTTTTTGTGTGGGGAGGGAGGGAGGAAGTCTCTCTCTCTCTCTCCCGCCCCCCCCCCTGCACAGTAGGATATTGATCCACAACTGCTATGGAGTGCCACAATGATACAATAATATCCATTCCACTGAGAGAAATGTGGTGCTCCAGTACATCATTAGAAATTTGTAACTAATGTTTTGAGGGGGGTTCTTAATGTGTGTTTTTTTTTTCTCTTTTTGTCTCTGGTGAGGCTCAAAATGCACAACAGCTCCACGAGAGGATCCAATCTTCTAGTATGGATGCCAAGTTAGAAGCACTGAAAGACTTAGCCAGTTACTCACGGGATGTTACGTTTGCCCAGGAATTTATAAATTTAGACGGTATCTCTCTCCTAACGCAGATGGTTGAAAGTGGCACAGAGTAAGTATTTTGCTTAAACTGTAACATTTGTTTCCACCGTTTATGTGTGTGTCTCTTTCTCTCATACACACTGTTTTAGCTTAAAGTATTAGTAAACACGCCTCACTTCCCTAATATACAACATAAGAAAATGAAAAACCAGTAGCTGAACAGTCCTATGTTACTAAAACAATATCTGTGCAATCACATGAAACCCCTATAAAAATTGTTGTTTTCATAAAGGAAAAAAGAAAGCTTAGGAAGTTAGAAGTCACCTCTGTGCCACAAAGCCCAGGAATCAATATGATCTTCATTACCCTGAAATAAAAAGTGCTATTTATTAAACATTTGGTCTCAAGGCTCCTGTTAAATAATGACAGCTGATAACTATTTTTTTTAATTTATAGTTTTTGATATATTGTGAAAAATCCATTTCCTTTTGTTTTCTTTATTTTTTTATGTTTTAAATTTTAATTCCATTTTTGATGGGATTTAATTTTCAATAATTTTTACAATGACTCCCTTATACTTTTTTGGAAAATGTCGTTTTTACCTCGTGAAGTGGCCTCATCCTGTTCCACTGAAGTAACTGAGAGTTTTGTTATTGACTTCAATGGGCATAGGATTGAGGCAATTATTGGAAATTTGTGCAAAATAGACCCTGCACCAGCAGGTACATCTCACTGTTAAGCAGTACTTTAATAGCTGTTGTTTGTAATGGGATTTTGAGATGTTTGGATAAAGATGCTGTATCTGATACTGTGAAGGATTTTTGAGATCACTTCTTGTTATCCAGCTAGTGAGTGGTACAAAGGGCTTGATCCTGCACTCTCACAGCAGTTTTACACTAGCAGAAGGACATGTCCATGCTGGAAATGTATGTGCTCTAAAATAAACTCTAGGCTTATCTATACCCACTAGCTCTACTGGCTTAATTAACATAACTTACCAATTTTTTTTGTTAAATTGGCTAATATTCCTTTAGCTTTTGTTGGTTAGTGACCAAATTACCATGTATACTCCATCATAAGCCAAATATTGTTGGTAAAAAAATCATGTTGTGAAAAGCGGGCGTTGGCTTATGATTGGGCCATTGTGCTTCACATTTTTTTCCAATGGGGTGGTGGGGGTCGGCAAACTTCAGTTCCCAGCCCATCTGGGTAAACTGCTTACACGCTGGGACATTTGTGTACTTGCAGCGTCTGCAGGCACGGAGCCTCTCAGCTCCCAATCACTACCATTTGCTGTTCCAAGTCAATGGAAGTGGCAGGAAGTGGCAGCCAGCATGTCCCTCAGCCTGTGCTGCTTCCCACAGCTCTCACTGGCTGGGAACAGCAAACAGCAGCCAATGGGAGCTCAGGGATGTGCTGAGCGCCACTTCCCACTGCTTCAGTTGACCAGAAACAGCGAATCACAGACTCAGGGAGCCTCCAGATACTTCAAGTAAACAAAATGTCCTGACGTGCTTGCGGCTAACGCTGATGAGCTAGGACAGGAAGTTTGGACACCACTGATAATGGAGTCAGATTATAAACGGGTCATTAACTTTTTAACTTTTTTTTTCTGTAAGTAGGGGGGTTCGCTTATGAACAAATGGGCTTATGTTCAAGTAGATACGGTAAGCAAAATGAATATAAGCCAGGTTTAAATTGCTTTAAATGTGTCCTTGCATACTTGTAGTTAAATAAACTTGTGTGTGTGCGTGTGTGTCTGTGTAGGATGTATGCAGTGTTGTTGCAGCTGTGTTGTTCCCTGGATATTAGAGACTCAAGATGGGTGAGGTAATATCTTTAATTGGGCCAACTTCTGTAGGTGAGAAAGAGAAGCTTTCGAGCTTACGCAGAGCTCTGTGTACTCTGGAAAGTTTGTCTCTCTCACCAACAGAAGTTGGCCCAATTGAAGATATTACCTCACCCACCTTGTCTCTGTGTGTAGGCTGGGTAGATCTACTATACAGGCAGTCCCCGAGTTATGCGGATCCGCCTTATGTCGGATCCGCAGTTACGAACGGGGATTTTCTCGCCCCGGAGGACTGGAGCGGCGGGACACCTGGTCCCGCCGCCCGCCTCCTCCAGGGCGAGAAAAGCTGCTCCCCATCTCCCTGGTCTGCTGGAGGAGCCAGCAGACCAGGGAGACGCTGAGCAAAGCCGCGGAGGACCCGGGCCGGACCGGGGCTCTGATCTGGAAGCGCCGCGGTCTGGCCCGGGTCCTCCGCCGCTTTGCTCCGCGTCTCCCTGGTCTGCTGGGGGGGGGACGCAGCTAGTGCCCCTCCCCCCAGCAGATCAGGGAGACGTGGAGCAAAGCCCGGGGCCTGTGGTAGAGCAGGTGGGGCGCTGCCGGTTGGTCCTGCAGCACCGCTCCTTGGCGCTACTGGACCAACCCGGCAGCACCCCAGCTGCTCTGCCCCAGGAGTCCTGATTCAGCCGCTACTGATCAGTTTCAGCAGCGGCTGAATCAGGACGCCTGGGGCAGAGCAGCTGGGGTGCTGCTGGGTTTGTCCAGTAGCGCCGAGGAGCGGCCG
The DNA here is from genome assembly GCF_049634645.1 of Pelodiscus sinensis. Classification (NCBI taxonomy): domain Eukaryota; kingdom Metazoa; phylum Chordata; order Testudines; family Trionychidae; genus Pelodiscus; species Pelodiscus sinensis. The sequence continues at coordinate 168,795,828 of NC_134712.1, forward strand.
CGCTACTGGACCAACCCAGCAGCACCTGAGCTGCTCTGTCCTAGGCGTCCCCAAGTCAGCCGCTGCTGACACTGACCAGCGGCTGACTACAGGAAGCCCGAGGCAGAGTTGCTCTGCCCCGGGCTTCCTGGAATCAGCTGCTGATCAATTTCAGCAGCAGCTGACTTGGGGACGCCTGGGGTTCTTAAGTTGAATCTGTATGTAAGTTGGAACTGGTGTCCAGATTCAGCCGCTGTTGAAACTGATCAGTTTCAGCAGCCTCTGAATCTGGATGCCAGTTCCGACTTACATACAGATTCAACTTAAGAACAAACCTACAGTCCCTATCTTGTATGTAACCCGGGGACTGCCTGTACGAATAAAAAAGTGGATATCATTGACAGGGTTTTCAAACGGGGATAAGCTGCATGGCACAAGCCACTTTTTTACTTGTGTATGTCAGCACTAAAGCTGTGGTTCTCAAACTGCAGTCCACAGCTGCTTTACAGGTGGGCCATAGCTCAGCTCCCTGCCCCCCCGTCCCTCTGTGAGATTGGAGTGCCAGCTTCTCATTTGGGGACAGGGAAGAAAGCCTAGAGCCTTGGCAAGGGATCTGGGGGAACAAGCAGCTCTGTGCACTGCCACTCCCTCTACACAGGGGAGCAGCAGTGCGTGGACATGCTATCTTGAGGCTTTCCCCGCTGCTCCCATTGGCTGGAATTGTGGCCAGTAGGAGCAGTGGGAGGTGGTGCCTGGGATGCAGTGATTGCGAGCGGCACCTAGGAGTGCCGGAGGACATGGAGCTAGATATGTGTCCCCCGTGCTCCCGACCTGCTCTTGCACTCTCCCTTGCTCTTGTAAGCTCACCCCTGGCCAGACACCCTATCCCTAGCCCACTGCTGCACCCTTCCTCCTGGACAGACCTCACTCCCTCGTCCCCTCCTGCACCCAAACTCTCAGCCAGGCCCCCACTCCCAGACCGCTTTAGCACCCTACCTCCCATTCAGACCCTCCCCCCCTCACCCTCTCCTGCATCCCTATTCCTATCCCACTCCTTGGCAGTCCCCTCCCACACACTGAACCCATCATTTTTGGCCTCACCCCAGAGCTGGAGGGAGAGGCTCACAAAAACTACTATCCCTGGGTTCCCAAAAGATTTAATCTGGCCCGTGGGAAACCCTGAATCTTGGTCCTCCTTGCTCCCACTCCCCTCCTCCCTATGGGGCTGGAGCATCAGGGAAGTGAGGTGTCTCAATTGGAGGTCACATCAGTGAGGGATGGGGTCTTTTTGGGAGGGTTGGGTTTTTTTTGCCTCTCACTTTCTGTGGCCCTGACTGATTTTTCTGTGAATCAGTGGCCCCTAACTCAAAAAAGGTTCCCCACCTCTGCCATAAATAAAGACAACATTGAAACCTTTTGTTTTGGACATATTAATATTATACTTTATTTAAAATGAAATTTGGTAAACCAAAATGTTAAAGTGCTTAATCTGTTGTCCAGTAGCCTACTATGAATAATTTAGTTTTTAAGGTCTTTAGAGATAAGCAAAGGGATTTTGTCATCATGGGTGGTTTTGTGGTGGTCCTTGGAAAGGTTTGGGTTGAGCAGCGTGGGCCACAGACCAAAAAGTTTGAGAACCACTGCACTAGAGGTTTGCAATAGGGAATCTGTATCAATGCAGATAGAATGGTGCAAAAATGTTCAGTGTAGGCAATCCTACAACTGCTGTGTCAGAGCAGAGAACCAGGACCAAAGGCTTTCCAATGGAATAACGTGTTGATGACCTATAACTGCTCACTGTATTTTTTTCTCTCCTTGTTTAACTCGTCTGCAATTCATAGTACTGACTGGAGTCTGATTTTTGTTTTTAAAATTTGATTAGGTGAGAGTAATTGTGGAGCAAGGACATCTGCACTGCACAGTGCCACTAGTTCAAGTTTTACACTGGATAGCTTTATACAGTAAAACCTTGGTAAGCGCAAGCCTACTAGCCACAAGGGTAGAAAACTTCAGTTAGAGTTTTAGTGAAAATGGAAAGGGAAAATTCTGTACCTAACACACACGTACAGTCTGTCTTTCTTGTTTCTCTCACTCTCTCCTGTCCTACTTTCATCTTGACTGTTTTGACCTTCACTGTGACTTCACTGCAGAGTTAACTTGAGTTACATGTGTTTGAGTTATTTTTCTCAAGTTAGTCAAGCATGAGGGAGAGCAGCCTCACTACAAAATCACTTTGGATTGCCATGTCCATAGTAGTGCAGCAATCAGTTGCATGTAGTGCTAAGACTTCTGAAGGGATAGCCCATGGTTCTTCACACTGCTGCAGCAAGCTGAGCCACTGGAGGAATTTGTTCCCAGAGAATGGTGGGAGAACTTTTCTAGGGGAATTATGAGAAAGCATTGGAGGACTGGGGTGCTGAAGTAAAGCTTGCTTACATCCACACACAAACATATTTGTACCGGCAGCTGACGAGTTATGCTAACTTGAGCTTTAGGCTATATCCCCTGATGTAACTTCAGCCCATTAAATTCAGCGGATAGGCACCGTAAAGTGAAACTCTGGAGTTTGCTGTAACCTGTGCCATATTTACAACTGTCCTGTTTGTCCCTCATTCCATTACTTCAGTGATAGTTACGACTGCATGTTTTACTGACTAGATTGCCCCTAGATTTCCCAGGTACCCATACCTGTCTTGCTACTAATCTGGTATAATAAAATACAAATTATTGACAGGAGTTATCAGTTTATCCTACTTACATCTGCACATGTTATTTACACTGCTGCATGTAAACTTAAAAAAAATTAAATGACCATTTTGCTACATACTGTCTGAATGGAGATTACACAGTAAATATTCAGGAGAGTTTTGTAACTTCCTCTATTTAAAAAAAAAAATTATATTGTCAAGACCTCCTCTCTGACTACCACACCATTCGAAATAAAAGGACTGCACGAGTTGTGTGTATTGAGATTAAAATATTGTAGCTAGCAGTAGTCTAATCAGAGTGAGGACAGGGCCCTAATGAAGCTGCAAGTATATCTGGTCAATACCAATATTTTTTACAGTTGCTGTTGAGTGGTAGCAAGTCTAGAAATTGCCGGTGTCCATCTGACTCATGTTGGTTGATGCAGCTGGCATAGTGCTTGTGCTCCCGTAAGAATGCTCAGCTTGCTTCACTCCCAGACTCTCTGAGTATGCTGCACATTGTTTATTTTTACTAAATAAAGTCAAGAAATTGGAAAGTGTTTTTGTATTTGCTTGTAACACGCAGATGGATTGTCAAAGTGGTTACTTCAAACCCCTAAAACAAGTAAATGCTGATTACCAACATGAGGCATGCTGGTGTTGAGTCATCTCTAGGACTATGGGCCTATATCCACAGAAAAGACTGCACACATGCACACACAAGAAGTGATTTCAGACTCTTCATGTGCCGGAGAAAGTTGAGGTTTTCTTTTCCCATTTTAAATAAGCTATTTCCATCTAGTACCAGGCTACTCAACTTTAGAAGCTCCGGGGGCTGCAATGATGCAGCACGTGCCAAGGGCCGTAACTTAAGTGTGGTTGCACAAGCATGCAAATATATATGCAAATAGCTTCTTGCACTGTGACAGGCATGAATACAAAGATTAAGGCAAGGCTACACAATAAACAGGCCCCATTTAAGTCAGTTCTGCTGATATTAATAAAATGCAGTATTTACCTGATTTCCACCTATCTGACAGCACTTTTAATGAGCAATTGACAGTCCAGGAATTTAACTACTAAAACGCATATCAATAGAAGACCATTATATTGACTCGCTGTTGTGGAGTGTGTTCCCAGTGGAGGCTATGTTCAAAGGATCCCACCTATTGGCTGCGTGTTGAGCCCTTCGTAAACCCAAACCACACTGCAGGCCACAAAAAAATGGGCTGCGGGCCACATGCTAAGTAGCTCTGATCTAGTACATAGCATTTCTTAGTAGATTTAATTATGACCATACTATCTTTCACAGGAAGCCCAGGTTTCGGGTGGGCCATAGAGGGATGTGCGGATAGATGTCCTGATCCTGATGGTCAATAATTGACATAGAGGGTCAAAATACTATTTGTTCCTGTTCTCCCTTATGGAAGAGGACATGAAAAAGAGGGAAGAGAAGTAAGACTGTGTGACCCCTTCCCTCCCCACCACTACACACACTGGGTCTGACCTGCCCTAATGGCTGATGCAAAATGTTCACCCCTGTGCTTGGGAAACAGAAGCAGAACTGACTGAAAAAGGGATTGTCTCAGCCAAACACACAGTCTCCTCACTGTGCCTTCTAGGATGTGCTCCCCTCCCATCTCCCTCTCTCCACCAAGGCAGAATCAGTATTTTAGCAAATAATATTGGTGTTGCTAGATTTCCTGGTTTATAATAGTTCATGTGAAGAAATCAGGAGACTTTCAGGTTTCATATTTTAAAAGGCAATTTTTAGCTCATATGTATGTAGAGCAAAATTTTGAAAACATGATTCTCAGTGTCTGAAAGGCAGAAGGCAAATAAAAAGAACTCTGCTTTTACTATGTCTTTAAAATAATAAGGTTTTTAAATAAATCTTATGATGGGGGGGCAGATGCATGTTTTTTGCATACTTGCTCTTGGCAATCCTGTCTTTTTGCTGGAAACAGCTGTTGTTAACATAATTCTGAAGCCTTTTCCATAACTACTGAGAACAGTGATTGTTTCTGAGTTGTACATAATAAAAATGACTATGGCAGGGAACATGTTCACAACATATGATAGCTATGTGATAGGACACAGCCACAACTGAGTTTATTTTATTGCTACACTTGGGCCAGGTTGAATCTAGCAGTGCTTTGTCAGTGTAGCTATTGAAATCCTAGGTTTCAGAGAGTTAGTTGTGTTAGTCTGTTTCAGCAAAAATAAGGAATCTGCTGGCACCTTAAAGATTAACAATTTTATTATGGCATATAGTAATAGCTTATGCCGTAATAAAATTGTTAGTTTTTAAGGTGCCACTGGACTCCTAGTTGTTTTTGAAAGAGCTCCTTCTGTGGATGTGGCTTACACTGTGATTTTCCCACTATAACTTATTCTTATTCAGCACACACTGAGTGAAACAAGCTCTATCAGCAAAAATCTTTTATTATCCTATAACTGCATCTGCACTAGTGGCTCTTGCCAACATAGCTATGCCTGTTGGAGATCGCACCCTTGACTGACATAACTTTGTAATGTAGCCCTGGCCTGCATGAATAGGGATGTAATTGGTTGGTAGAGAGGGAAGAGGAGGAAAGTTGCTTCCATTTCTTCATTAGAGGAATTATAGCTTTTTTGCTGTTGGAAACTACAAATACAGACAGACCAGATAAAACTGAATTGATTTCTAAATTGTTGTTCATGTTGGTTTTTTTAAAAACAGAGGTACATCTTCCAATGAGCAAGTCAGACATACATTTCACATGCAGTTACAGCATTGGCAGCTATGTAAATGGAAGCTTTCAGATCGCAATCATGTATGCATTAAGCACAAATCAAACAGATGGTATTGTTGAAGACCTAGTTTGTTTAGGGGAAGACCATGCTAAATTAGTGCTCTTAACTCACATTTTATGTGGTATTATGTACAAGATCAATAGTAAACTACAGAAATTACTGGCATGACATTTTCCCTAGTCTTACACCCTTTGATGAATAATCATCATAATGTGTCACAAAATACTCCTGAGCTGAAACAGCAAGTAAAAGTCGTTCATACTTTATAAAATCTGTCAGGAACATAAGAATCTCCAAACAGAGTTAATAAAACACATGTTGCAATATAGAGGGGACCAAATCCTATTTTATTCCTTCAAGCTCTGCAAGTCCAGGTGAGAGCATAATTTGGTAACACATCTAAAATGTGATTCATCCCCATCTGTACTGCCATATATAATCATGATTTCATTATGTTGTTTGACAACGGTGGATGTTTTCTACATCTCTGTCCCATTATGCTCTCAAAGGAAACCATAGCATACCTCCTCTGGGATAATACTGATGTCGCTGTGGAAGAAAAGGGTAAAAAGAGCCAGGTGTGATAGCTACAAACCAGGAAAGTGTTTTTGTCTAAGTTGTATTTTTCTTCTCAGTCACTTCATGCTTGGAATTTTTTCCTCTTAATTCCTGGCATCTCTGCAACCTAGGCATTGTGTAGAACAGGAAAGTCTCATTTCAAAGACTGATATGTCAGCAAAGAGCACATCCTGGAATAAAAGGGGTGGAAGAACACTGAAAAATCATGCTTTTCTATTAAATGCCTTGACTTCAGTGTTGTGTGCAGTGTTGTAACCATGCGGATCCCAGCACAGACTTCAGCATTGTTTTTCTAACCCTGCCCATAGTTTTAAAAATGATAGCATTTAAATGGCCCTAGCTAGGTGTTAATATTCATGCCTCTTTGGTGTGAATTGGAAAAACTTTTAAAAAAATGGATAGTCTTGCAGCACCTTAAAGACTAACAAAACATGTAGATGGTATTATGGGCTTGTCAGCTGATGGTCAGGGCAGTGTGTGCATATGTGTTACACCCAAGTCTTCAACTGCTGAGATGCAAAGTCTCGTTGCAGTGGGCAGCCTAGGAGGCTGGAGGGCGCCCCAAAAAATAGTTTAACTTCTGTGACTTTACTGCTAGGACCGGGGTCCCGTCGCAGAGGGCAGCCAACAGGCTCTCAGACACCCAGAGTTTATAGGAAGAGCTTATTACATCTCATATTTTAGCTGCTAGGATACAGAAATCCCTTCGCAGTGGGCAACCTGGGGAGGCTGAGAATGCCCCAACGGATCTGTCACCTGGGAGTGACACAATCCAAAACGCCCAAACTCTTCCTATACCTGTCGCTTATGACCGGCTGAAGTTCTTTTAAATTGTGCTTGGTTCTGTTCCAGCAACTGAAGGAGTCAGGTTAAAGCTTAAACAGTTACTATTTTATTGTTACAGGGTAACTAAGTTGTTAAATGCTACTGCTGTGATACAGATAACACAGCCACTACAAAGGACAGGACAGAAATTACACTAATAAGTCACTTATAGGTACCATGAAACCCCTTTGGTTCTCTGAGCTCTTATTAAATGCATGCAAAATAGACACCTAGCAGGTACATATTCTCACCCCTGCATTCCAGACTTGGCGTGGCCAGCGTCTTTCTCTCAATTCCTAGGGAAGAAGTAGGGCGAGGTTGGGCGTCCCACAGACCTTGGGAGACAATCAATACCTGCCAGCAGGTGTAGATGATTGGAGCTCAAATGGGGTGGGCTACTAAACCCCTCTTTATACCCCTTGGGTCACGTAGGCTTCTTCCTGGTCTCAAGTGGCCAATTAGGAAAAATGGCTTTGAACACCAAGTTTCCCACAAAGGGTGCAAAGCATAATTCACACCTGGGAAAATGCAGACAATGGGCACCTCTGGTACGTGATGGGCGAAGATTCCTCTCCTGGGACAGTGCAGGCGTGTCAATTAATGGTACTAGCCATCAGGACGACGGGAGGCCCCGGGTCATCAGCTAGCCCATTTACTGTCTGGTTTCTGTTTATGGTAGAGTCAGGGACAGGCAGCACACCTGAGCAAAGGCTGACTGCCTTTCTCTTGCTCTCTGGGGGAGGGGGGGAGGGGGAACAAGATGGGGTTCATGTCTGGCTACAGGGCTTTCGTGGGCAAAACCCACTTCTTCAGATGGAGTGGTCTGGTAAGGTAGATACTTTGTACTCTCTCTCCCCCTTCTTTTTTTCTAGAAAGTGAAAGATTTATGTAAAACTGAACGAAAGGGAAACAGTGCAGTGCCTTTAGATTTCTGAACTCTCTTCACAAAGAAAATAGAAAGAATGGGCTGCTCCTTCGTATGAATAGTTAGTATTTGAGAAAAATGTGAGACCAATTGAAAATCACAGGATTGGCAATTTTCTAGAGGATGGTGTCTGTCTTTCCATTATGCATGAAGACATTTGGCTTTTATGACGGTGGAAGTGCTGCTGCTCTAGTAGTTATTTTTTGCAAACATTGAATTATTACTTCGTTTGACCCTTGATCAGAATGTTAGTCAAACTGTGAGTATGATATTAAACAGGAATTGGGCCAGATAACCAACTCCCCCCTCACTTACTTAACTATTTTTCATTGATATTTGGGGCTGCTAGGCAACAATATTGCATAAGGGTTTTTTTTTAATATCATTTATTTTGTATGCGATAGAAGCTTTCTTCCTTTTTGGGGGAACTGGGATGTTGTGGCCACTAAAAAAAAATCTTACCATATGTTTTTACAAAATAAGAATTAGCTGAGCCAGAGATTTTTCTGAAATGCAGTTAATTTATCCCCTTGATTTTAAATTGTCCAATGTCCAAAATGCAAATATCTTAATACTAGACTGAAAATCCAGATAGAGGCTTAATTTGGCTTAGCAGATTCTTTCTCTGTCCAGTAGCTGAACTTGCTCGATGGCCTACATGAGGGAATTTTCGTGAAAAATGTCCATATTTCCACTGGGTAGTGGGAGGCTATTCCTCCCCAAACAGCCTGGCATGCCCTGCCCATGCCCTGCCTCTAGGCTCCTTCCCAGATCCTGCTCTTCCATAGTTTAGGCTCTCTGGAGCTGTCATTCAGGCTGCAATGCCCACTCAGGGTGATGGGACTGTGCCACCCAGCGCTCTGGGGCTGGAATTGAGTCGAGGGCCCACCCCACCCTCCAGGGTGTAGGAGCTTGAGCAGCCTGAGGCAGGGCAGTGGGGTATGTGTCCGTGGGGCTCCTGTGAGAGAAGGGAAGCAGAAGGGGAAGAGGCTAAGGACTTCCTTTCCCCAATGGCCAGTCCACTGGCCACCCATGATTTTTTCTTTCATTAGCTTCCCCAATTTTGGAGCCAGACTGTAGATAAAGCTCCTAGTCATTTGTCCCCTGCCTGATGTGATTAACCCAGTGTTGTTTAAACTTGCTCTGAGGCAAGAAGGTTTAGCCACATGGTATTTAAAAACATGGAGGGCCAGTGTACACTAGAAGCTGCTGCACTCCAGTAGTATGTCTGGTGAAGCTACTCTATGTCTGCGAGAGGTGGTAGCAATATTGGTGTGCTGTCCATACTGGAGCTTAGATTGGTGTAACTTACATTTCTTGGGGGCATGGTTTATTCAGATCTCTGAGTGACATGAGTGATAGTGTGTACAGTCCTGTCAGCCATGGGAGATGTGTCTGGTTTAGCACTCTTGATATTGTCAACACCAATACAGCTACACTGGTGTGAAATTTTCACAAAAACTCCTTAGTGTAGATGAACCATTTGTGTGTCTTGTACATTACCTCAGCTGAGGCTCAGGTCTGGTCTACACTAAAGAGTTAAGTCAACCCAGCTGTGTTGCTCAGGGGTGTGATAAATCCCCATCTGTGTGCAACATGATTATAATGACCCAACCGCCTGGGTAGACGGAGCTCAGTAGATTGAGTTGACTCTTGGGGAGGTGGTATACTTATGCCAGTGGGAAACCTCTCCTCTAGGTGCAGATACTGTTTACACTGAAATGCTACTGCAGCTTCAGTGTTTCAAATGTAAAAAAGCCCTCAGAGTAGGTCGTTGCTGCCTAGATCTCAGAAATCTTACCACGTGAGCCAAAAAGCAGTTGATCCAGTAGGAGCAATGCTAAGTTTGCCTCAGCTGGAAGCTGCTTTTGGCATATATTACAATGCATTTTCAGCAAGAATTAAATCTGTGTGGGTTGGGGAATTCCAAATGGAACTGCTGTTTTTTTGGGATTCAGCCAGAAATGTATCTCAGAGTTCCTTCGAGGCCAAACACTGAACATATTGTGGTAGCAGAATGTCTAAACCAGTAAACTTCCATTATTCACTCTTTTACATTATGTTGGCATTCACTTGGATTTTTTTTTCCCTTTATAGAAACTGGTACAATGGCTATATCTGCTCTGTAATACACTATAAGTCCTTCTCAAACATTAATTAATTTACCTTCACAGCCATCTTCTGAGGTATGAAGATGCTGTTATTCCCATCCATTCCAGTGCAAGCAGCAAATGGCACATTCCCAAGAAAACAAATATCACAACCCTATCCCATTTCTGATCAGTAAGATCTTTGCTATATGTAACCTCCTCAGTCGTGACTCACTTGACCTGGTTGGCATTACAGAAAACTGGCTGGCTGATATCATTACCTGATCAGTGTTGGCTCACCTCAGTCTTCAGTCTTCAGATCCTCTGACCAATCCAGGGCCATACCTAGGGAGGACAAATTTCTGTGTGCAGAAGCCATTCTCTTGTCTTCCTGGCTGAAAAAAAGCAGGACGATTTCTCTCAAATATGAATCCTATACTACAATGCCACAGCTATGTCACAGTAATTGCTTCTTATGATGTAAAAAGTTTTTCTCTCACAGCAGGAACTCCAGTTCCCCCAGCAATGGTAGCTAGGTCAACAGAAACATTCCTCCTCAGTGCACCCACAGATTATTAGGAAGTCCAGATTCAGACTTTTCTACAAACACTGAAACACGAAAGCCTTCCCAGAGGAATTGATTGAGATGTTGTGTGACATGATGATGAAGTTCACAAAACTAGTTACTTTGGTAGATTTCCAACATCCACAACTATGACGTCTTTGCTACAATAATTCAGAATTTCCTGACTCCTCCACATTAAGCCGCCCCATTCTCTGCACCCATGACTTGCCACCAGAGACAAGTTCCGTTAAAACAATGTTATTGGAGAGCTGTAGAAGGAATTCTGCACATGTTGGGGAGAGAACTTTCACAGGAACAGAGCATGAACTATTGCACTCAACACATGAGGATGACCTTTCACCACATTCTGAACTAAGCCCAAAATGCATTCGTCTTAGCACCTGTCTCCCCTCCCCCAAGCACACGAGTGAAACACCTGTATTTCAGAAAGGATCAGATGGAAGAAAATCAAGTGAGACTTGTTGTTTCTAAACAGTTAAAAGGTGCTCAGATACTGAGGGTAGTCATATGAGTACCTAGAAACTTCTTATAAAAGGAGATGTGATGTGCAGGGATGCTATGTCCCTGCCCCAAGTCACAGGGGAAGTCATCAAAGGTGAGATCAGAATACCAAGGCAATGCCTTAACCACAAGACAATGCTTCCTCCGGAACAGTCATTCACAAACTTTTACTAAGGTGACACGCCAACTGATTCTGTCTATTTTAGTGACCCACTGTTACCTCTGCTTCCCCCTCCCTTGCTTGCTCTCCCTACCCCCCCACCCCAGCTCTTATGTTCCCAGTAATGCCTCCTCCTACAGCCCTAGCCAAGCCACACTCTTCCTGCATCCAGACTGTAATCCCTGTTGCTGCTGCCCAAGGAAAGTGGGAGTGGGATCTGAAGACACTTTCTTTGGGCTGCAGCTGCCTGCTCCCTATGCAACTGCCCAAGGGAAGTAAGAGTTCAGGTGGATACCAGTGCTGCTGGTGTCACTGCCACCAGGTGGATTTAAACCTGGGACCTCTGGAGCTTACTGTAGAAGCTTCTACAGCTTGAGCTGTAAAGCCAGCGGGCTCTCAGTTTAGGCAGTAGCGCTCCCCTGTTCTTATCTCTTGCTGTAAGTAGCCACTTCATGGGATAGTGAACTACACTAGGTACATTGGCACCCACAGACCCTCCCTGCAGCCAACTGTGAGGCACGGACCAATTGTGTGGGTAAACACTGCTCTAGAGCATAATACTCAAGTGTTTCTCCAGCAGTGCCCTCTTTGAGTCATAGCAGGAGCCATCTCAAGAAGGCACTTGTTTTTCACTCTTTCCCTAGTGACTGAAATGGTGAAACTGCATGGAAGAAAACTTGTATGTGACTGTTGTGTAAATTAGGGATGTTAAATATCAGTTAATTGAATAGTCGAGTAACCTCATGACATTTTATTGGTTAGTCGACTATTCTATAGTCCCCGGGGAGGGGACAGCAGCCACTGTATCAGAGGCAGCAGCGAGGAGTGCCAAGAGGGAGCTGGTCCGCGGGGGGGAGCTAATTTAAAAACCGGCTCCCCTTACAGACCAGCAGCCTGTCACCTTGTGCTGCTGCTTCTGAGAGAGAGGCAGCAGAGCGGGGTGGCAGCAGTCCCTATCTGGGGGGAGCCCCTGAACCCTGCACAAGCCAGAACTGAGCTGAGCTGCCTGCCCCGCCCGTCTCTTAATACACTTGAAATCTAGAGCTGAAATGGGAGTAGGTCCCAGACCCAGTGTGAGCCAGGATTGAGCCGGGTTGCCTGCCCGCTCGGCTCCTAATACACTTTAAATGCAGAGCTGCAGCAGGGGTAGATCCTGCACCCATTGCAAGCCAGAACTGAACCAGGCTGCTGGCCAGCCTGCTAAAAGAATTACTGGCAGGGAGAGGGGGAGAGGAAAATGCATGTAGTCTGTAGCATTAATCTATAAGCTTTTGCTTATCAGTTAATTGGTTAATCGACTATACTATTACATCCATAGTATAAATAGCATGTTCTATACATTGGACTTACAAGATATGGTGTCAAAACGGTATATGATTATCAACACACTGATGCAGTATGTGAAGAACATACAGCATACTGTTTATATAGAGAAAGCATGCATTTCAAAAGCAGGCTGTAGAAGGAGATTCATTCCTGCATTATTGATGTGTAATTAGAGCTACCCTTAATGAAGTTCCAAAACAATTACCATAAATTAGCGCATATAACCCATGCATGTGTATTACTCGCACCGATGCATAATCCGCGGTTTTTCCTGATTGTGTTAAAAAAGTCTTAGATAACCCGCACACGTGTATAGCCCGCGGGAGATGAACAGCACCTGTAATGAAGTGTTAACGAACTGCAGCTGATAACGCTGAGCAGTAAGTATGCTACAACCCTTATTGCTCGTATATATCCCCTTTGAACCACACCATTTTACCATTCATTTATTCCTTTAGAAGTTTTAACTTGTACTTAATTTTTAAAAAGTATTTTAAACTTAAAACTTTCTAAACATGCCTAAACGCAAATCCTAGACAGCCGATTTTAAATTGTGTGTTGTGTCATATGCAAAGGACAATGGAAACAGAGTGGAAGGGAGAAAATACTCTGTCAATGAAAAGTCTGTTCAGGAGTGGAGAAAGGAAGAAGCAGAGCTTGAGAAATTACATCCTAGGAAAAGAGTGTGACACGTAAAGAAAGCCAAGTGGCCAAATCTGGAAGAAAACCTATTGAAGTGGGTTTGTGCACAGAGAGAGGACAAATGGGCGGTGTCAGCGGTAGCCATACAGCTCAAGGCTCGACTTATGGCTATGGAATAGAAAATCTATTATTTTAAGGGGGGGCTTGGGTAATCAGGTGTACAAATTTATGCAGAGAAACAATCTGTCAGGTCGTGCATGGACATCTGCTGGCCAATGGCTTCCCGACGAATGGGAAAAGAAAATGGATGATTTTAAAACCTTTGTATATAAAGAAATTCACCCAGTTGGGCTTGAAACCAAGCAATGTTCTAACTTTTAATGTATTTTAATGCATTTTAACATCACTGCCTCTATAATTTAATTAAAATACGCTGCTTATAACAAGTAAGAGTCAGTCTTGTCTTCCTGTACTTTCAGTAAAAAAAAAAAAACCCTGTATAACACATGGACAAGTATAGCCTGCGGAGTGGGGGGGGTTGTAAAACTTTGCATAACCCGCAGGTTATATACGCTAAAACACGGTACTGTAGACATGGAGCAAGATACTGTTCGTCTGAAAGCAGTTAGGATGTTAAGATTCATGAGAAGAAGTGGTAAAGTATTGGAGGATCATGATCCCAATCCTGACCCAACTAACATCCATTGCAACTTAAATTTGACTTCAATGTCTTTTTTTTTTTAAATCAGTAGGTTACAGAATGTAAGTTTGGCTCTATGTAAATAAATAAACTTTCTCCTTAAAGAAAGTTGCTTGCCTTATAAATGATATCTTTAGAATGAGTTATGAAGGCATTATAAGGACAACACAGAACTGGGTGACCCAGTACCTTCAATTAAGTCAGAGCTTGTGTTGCTCCTAAAGAAAGGACAGAAGGGTTAAAAACAGACTAGTGAGTTCTGCAAAACTCAGAGCTCTCTATAAAAGCACAGAGGATTTGGGAATTCAGCTGGAGTGAAGATGATGAATTTGCTCTTTGGATTTAGTGAGGATTATTTTTTTGGAATGCCACTCTCACCATTCATAGTTTCTTTACCTTAGCTAGTGCAGTGGCATAATCAGCACTTCTGGAACTGGCTATTACTGGGATAATGATTTGAAAATCATGATTAGGGGACCATAACTTTGAAATGTTCTCTTCCCCCACCTCCCTCCACTTCAGATTTCAATTTCCTAAATATAGTAATATGATGCCGTAATTTCTGATTCACTAATGATAACCAGTATTGCATGTCTCTGAAAAAACAGGAAATGTCTAAACAAAACCCTCTTGGCTGTGGTACGTAAACCACCCTCCACAAATAGACACCAAGTGTTTTGGAAATTATTATAGGGGTGGTATTATCATGAAGAATGAAAGTTTGGCAAAAACTAAACCTCTCCTCCTCCCCTGATGCCATTGGAATCTGCACCAATATGTACATTCACAGCTCCTTTTCTCAAATGGGCTAGTCCATCACTCTGAATCTGGATACTCATACATTTAGTGAGTGAAATTTGAAGCTGAGATCCACCTTTAGTCCTCATAGCTATTTTTTAAAACCAAGGGTGAAATCCTGGCCCCACTGAGAGTTTTGCTAATGATTTCAGGAGGGTTAGAATTTTGTCCTGGGCTGTTCAAGATTTCAACCCCGCTAGCTCTTATCTGCACCAACACTTTTAGCCATGTCTTCCCCTCTGATTGAGCTTTTTGGTTTGTAATGTAGACAGGGAGTAAATGAAAAGTTGTTCTAAGAACTGACTTCATGTTATGCAACCTTAAGTCAGAAGATGTCTTGAGTGTACACTTTTATTATCATGAACTCTCTTGGGATCAAAGAAACCTATACGATGATGCACAGTAATTTAAGCTTTCCAGGTGCTCTTAATGAAAAGATAAATAGAATCTAAAGGACCTACGCTCAACTCATTTTTCCATTGGAAACTTTACTTTTTTCTTTCTTTCAACACGTATTCAGGTCAGATAATTATAAGGTATTCTGAATTAACTAACGCCCTTTCCTTCCCCAAATATTTAACTATTTCCTTTCTGAATAAGTGCCAATAATGTATTGCCCTTTCTACTATGTGTCCTATGAAGTTGTACTTTTTTGTATTAAAACATGTCTCCTCTCATGGAAGTTTTTAAATTTTGCAGACGCTATCAGAAATTGCAGAAGATAATGAAGCCCTGGTAAGAACCTGATTGGATCATCATCTTGCACATTTCTTCTTCTTTTTGCATGATTGATTCCAGGCCCTCCTGCTAATTTTATATTTAAATACATCTGCATCTACTGATTCAATAGCTCTTCAGCCTGTTTCCTGCTCTTTGATGTTATCTGTCAAAGATTCTTATGGCCTTTCATTTTTTTATTTTTTTATTTTTTTTTTGCTTTGCTTCTGCAATGGATGCTTCATCTCTATAACTACTAAAACTGTTGTGTTGGGGCTCTCACTGCTTCCTAAAGCAAGGCTGTTTTAATTTCAGCAAGCAGCTTCCTTTTTCGTTCGCTTTAAGTCTGTGGCTTGTGTGATTATTCAGTCAGTGAGCTTTTTTGCTTTTTGATGTTGGTGGAATAAAATTAAGATTGATAATCATACCAATTTTAATTTCTGGTAGTCTCAAGTAATGCTAAAAACTAGTGTGATTTTTTTTTTTGTGTGCTTAAAGGAAAACTGCATAATATACACTTTTCTCAATAACAGGTGTAGTTGACTTCAAATGGGACTATTTGTGTTTAAAGTTAAGCACAAGCTTATGTGCTTTGTGGAATCGTGGCCATAATAAGTATCCTAGTCATTATCTTGGACTACAAAATTAAAATCTCAAATATAAACAGCCAAAACAAAAGTCTAATTAATCATTTAGTCATGGATGTGCTAGCGTGACAGTTTGGGGTAATTTATCTCAGAGGAAATGGGGCTTCCTTTTGGAATGGAGAGTAAATCATGGTGTCAGCTGCTGTAAAAAAAGTTCTAATACGTAGATGATGTCTAAATCATTGCTATACAGGCAGTCCCTGAGTTACGCGGATCCGACTTATGTTGGATCCGCACTTACGAACGGGGCTTTCTCGCCCCAGAGCTCGCAGGCAGCGGGACCGCCCAGAGCGCAGCGGTCCCGCCACCTCGACCTCCGGGGCGAGAAAAGCTGCTCCGGGTGCCCCTGGTCTGCTGGGGACCGTCTCCAGCAGACCAGGAACACCTGGAGCAAAGCCGGGGAGGCGGAGGGGTCCCGCGCCTCTGAGGCTTTGCTCTGGCAAAGCCGGGGAGGCGCGGGACTCCGCCACCGCTGCGGCTTTACTCCCGGTGTCCCTGGTCTGCTGGAGACGGTCTCCAGCAGACCAGAGGCACTGGGAGCAAAGCCGCAGCAGTGGAGGGGTCCCGCGCCTCTGAGGCTTTGCTCCCGATGTCCCTGGTCTGCTGGAGACGGTTCCCAGCAGACCAGAGGCACAAGGAGCAAAGCGGCAGCGGCGGTGGAGTGCCGCGCCTCTGAGGCTTTGCTCTGGCCGCTGCCACTTTGCTCCCGGTGCCTCTGGTCTGCTGGGGGAGTGGGGCGCAGCTAGTGCCCCCCCCCCCAGCAGACCAGGGAGACGTGGAGCAAAGCCCTGGGCCTGTGGTAGAGCAGTTGGGGCACTGCCGGTTGGTCCCGCAGCACCGCTCCTTGGCGCTACTGGACCGACCCGGCAGCACCCCAGTTGCTCTGCCCCAGGAGTCCTGATTCAGCCGCTGCTGATCAGTTTCAGCAGCGGCTGAATCAGGACACCTGGGGCAGAGCAGCTGGGGTGCTGCTGGGTTGGTCCAGTAGCTCCAAGGAGCGGCGGCGCTACTGGACCAACCCAGCAGCACCCCAGCTGCTCTGCCCCAGGCGTCCCCAAGTCAGCTGCTGCTGAAACTGACCAGTGGCTGACTGCAGGAAGCCCCTGCCCCGGGCTTCCTGGAATCAGCCGCTGATCAGTTTCAGCAGCAGCTGACTTGGGGATGCCTGGGGTTCTTAAGTTGAATCTGTATGTAAGTCAGAACTGGCGTCCAGATTCAGCCGCTGTTGAAACTGATCAGTTTCAGCAGCGGCTGAATCTGGACGCCAGTTCCGACTTACATACAGATTCAACTTAAGAACAAACCTACAGTCCCTATCTTGTACGTAACCCGGGGACTGCCTGTATAAATAATTTTAAAGAAAACAAACTCTGGAGCAGTGTAAAAATCTTATTTGTCATTCTAGTAAAAAATGCCAGTAAGAACTTGATTGTTAACATGAAAGCTACATTTCAGAGTGAAACAGATGAAATATGAGGCGGTCTTCCTTAAATTGGATGAGCCGCAATCCCTGCTGTGGGATGATGTGTCTCATACAAGGGAATGTTTGGTTCTCCTCACCAGGAGATTAAATGCGGCTGCTACATGTATAAAGGCACTTTCTGTGCCTCACTATATTTTCCAGCAGGTTGTCTATTTTGGTGAAGTATTGGCAAAGGTCTAAATTCTATTCACCAGTGGGCTTCTCTGCATTAGATTGTGATTGTTCCAGCTTCTAAGCATGTCCTTATAATAGGGCTAAAGCACTGGCCTCAAATGTTAACTATATTGCAGCCTATTCTATGACTTGGTTATTTTGATAATGCAAATGAGCATTACTTATCCAGTATTCTCATTAGCTTGTGGGGATTAAGTTTTGTCTATGCTAGAGTAATTCACACAGGTGTAACTGCATTGAGTTTGATACCAGTGCAAACTTCTAATGTGGGTATGCTGCATTAATACAGAAAGGGGCCCATACCCTTATTCAGGCTTACTCAGATAATTTACATATTTAAGTCATACTAGTGTTAGTCCCTTTTTTAGCACAGTATATTTACATGTTATCCTAGGGCACATTTTTCTAACTCTTATGAAGAACAGGATTTGTCTTTGTTTGTCAGCTCCTTTCACTATAAGAGGGACCAATTTTTCTAGGACTTGTTTTCCTAATTTGTTTTTATTGTCTTCAAACAACACAGAGTCAACCTGTAGAACTGCTTGCCAGAGGATGTTGTGAAGTCCAAGACTATAACAGGGTTCAAAAAAAGAGCTAGATAAATTCAAGAAGGATAGGTCCATCAGTGGCAATGAGCCCGAATGGGTAGGAATGAGGTCCCTAGCTTCTGTTCATTAGAAGTTGGGAATGGGCGACAGGGGATGAATCATTTGATGATTACCTGTTCTGTTCATTCCCTCTGGGACATCGCACATGGCATTGGCTATTGAAAGACAGGATACTGGGCTAGATGGACCTTTGGTCTGACCCAGTATGGACATTCTTATGTTCTTTTAATGTATACTATGTATAATCTTAATAAGTAAATATTTAGGTAGCTGTCCAACTAATTGCTGCAGTTTTCATGCAGTTAGCAAATTGATAAAGAAGAATGCAGTGAAGCTGGAAGAGCCCAATTGAAAAAAAGAACGGTGCCCCTTGTGTGTCACACAGCCTCCCCTTCTTGTCTTCATGACTAGTTACTTTAGAGAAGTCAAAAACTAGTGTTAAAAAAGTGAGTCCTTTTTGCTTAACTAGTTGACTTGCTATTTCAGAGTGTGCTGCTACCTCATTTTCTTACTGACAGTAACCTGAACATGCCATCTTAGGAAAGGTGACACAATTATAACTTGATCTGTTGTCCTACAAGGTTTGTATAATAATCTGCTCTTACTCCTTTTGAGAAATTGTTTAATTTTCCAAATGCCTTTCTTGCTATTGACTGCCTTTAATATATTTTCAAAACTTGTTCACCAGCATTTTTGAGTAAAATATTGCAGTCAAACTGCTGGTGCTATAGCAATGGGGTTAGGGCTTGTCTATACACAAACTTTTTCCTGCTCCTGAATAATTCCTTAATAACATCCACAAAGCAGATTATGTTAAACCAGAATTTGACTAAATCTATACTATGAAGTTTTCCTGGTGTAGATATGTTGGTCAGGGTATCAACTGTTGGACACATATGTTGACCACCTGCCCCTCTGCCCCCAGTAGAGATACAACTATGCTGACAGAAGAGGGCTTCTGTTGACATAACTAAATGCCTCTTATGCAGTTGGTTTAGCTATGCTGGCAAACCAACTGCTTTGTTTGGTATAAGAAGGGTCCACTAGTATAGCTATACCAGTAAAGCATTTGTAGTCTAGACAAGGTCTTGTTCCAGAATGAGTGTGTCTACACATTGAGTTGTTCAGGAGCATCTATTGTGCTTTTAAATTCACACTCTACCTTAATCTAAATTAACTTCCAAGTATAGACCAACTCTCAGGTTATAATACAGAGATATGATGCAAGTGTCACTGAGATAATAAGTTATACTTGCTTGGAAGATGCAGGTGGGCTAACTTTCATACAGGTTGGACCTCCCTGGTCCTGCACCCTCCAGTCCTGATGATGGATTTTGCTGAACCAAGGAAGGTCATTTCTGGCCCTCCTGCCACCAGTACCCTCCAGCCCTAGCCCCACTGTTGGCCTCCCAGCTGGCTCCCCACCTCTTACTGGCACCCGTTGCCCTGTCAGCTCCACTGCCCTGCTGGGCAGCCCCGTCACCCTCTGTGTGTCAGGCTCCCACTGCAGCGCCCAGCAGCTCCGCCATCTGTGTGCGCATCAGGCTCTAGCTGCAGCGCCTGGCATCCCCGCTGCTTCTACACCCCTATTCCTACTGCCATGCCAAGCAGCCCCACTATCTGCACACTGGTAGGTGCCTGCTGCACTATTGGGCAGCCTCACTGCCATGCGCACCAGGCTCCTGTTGCCCTGCCATCCTGCAGAGTTTCCAGACACTAGCTCTCCTCTGGGACTTTTTGGTACTAGAATATCCATGGTCCTGCTGGACCATGGATGTTACTGAACCAGAGAGTCCCAGTTAAGAGAGTTTCAACCTGTAGTTACAATGGCTAATCCTTTATACTAAAAGCTTGAGAAATTGTCCCCAAAGTACTATTACATTGGTACTTGGTGAGTACAAAAATACGATCTGTGATAACTGCAGCATTGCTGTTACATAATTAGATATATTGTTAACACTTGGCAACAGCCTTGCACCTGGTTTATTAGTTCTCCCCTATGCAGTGTGGGCATGTGAAGGGTTGCCATTCTTATTCAGTAGTGGTTTATGTTCACTCTGGTTACACAAGATGCTGGTCAACACCTCCAAATCAGGCTCATGATCTGTGCAGATAAGACTGACGCTTCCTGAGCTGCTCAGTACTCCACTGTAAGCAACAGCACTTTATGCAGGGCTTCAAATTAGTACTTTTCTTCCCTTGGCTTTTGAGTCATGGATTTGCTTCCCTCCCCTGGCCATTTCTTGAGTTACAGAAATCATTATCCTTGCAGCCTTCCCTCCATCCCAGATGTAGATCAGCTGCCTTCCTGCTGTTGCCTTTGTGCTTCTAGCCACCCTTTTTATTTTAGAATTGTCCAAGGGGCAAGTGAATTTTCCCCAGCCACTAACTTCAGTGAGGTGGTATCTTAACCGCTAGTGATAAGCAACAGTTAATATCCAGCCCTATTCATGTGTTTTTTACTCTGACCACGTATCATAGGACTCAATATATCTTCACACAAGCTTTATAATGCTATCCTTGTGTCCAGATGATAGAAAAGACACTTAGTCAGCAAATAATTCACAGTTTTTAGCCAGATATTTGCACACACAAAAAAAGTCCCAAATAATATAGGTTTGAAGAGATTCTTGACCGACTTTTCAGAAGAGGATCACATGCTGGAATTTAGGTGGCAAAGATCAACGTTCAGAATTATTCTCATCCGGGATTGCATGAACAGAGTGGTGCAGATTTGTTGATCTCAGTCTTTATTAAAATCTCAGTACTGCCAGGATAAGAGATTATATTTACCTGTATGTTTGATCAGTAAAGAAAAATGTCATCCTTTTTTTGTGATGGCATACACTAACAGCATCTTCATCAGAAATTAAAATCAGATTGTTAAATCATTTTGCAAAGGCTGCAAGAGTCTGATGTTTATGGGTTGGTTGTGCCTCATGAGATGTAAAATTGGCTTGAAAGTTCTTGGTACAAATGTGAGTAGAAAAGGATCCTTTTTCTTATTGCTTCTATGTGAATGAAACATTAATAGGGATGAGATTTCGTATTACATGGAGTATGCTGTTAATTTTATTAGATTATTGTCGTTACAGACAAACCTGGATTTCCATGAATTTTCTTAACAGCCATTATATTATTTTCCTCCTCTAAATAATATGGGTGTGTATGTCTGTGTGAATGTATTAATATAAAGTTACCAAACTATATTTATATTTTGCTTGGGAGTTCAAGTTCATTCCACTTCCTAAGTTTCTTTCTTTATTTTTTTGCATTTACAAAAATAGTTAATGTTCAGATCTTAACTTGCCACTTAATTATTCTTGGGACTGCTTTTGTTGCTTGGCTGTGCTATTTCTGATGCTCCTCTGTTAAGCTTGCTTTTGGCTTTCCATATTTTGATGATAATAAGCTCCTATTGCTGTATGTTTATGTGGACCTGGGTTGATTTAATTTTTAATTTATACTTGTTCCAACATTATAGCTCTTTTTGCACTCTCTGTTAGTTATTTGAAATGCTATAGTGACATCTGGTGGGGAAAGATGAGAATGTTGTAGTGGGACAAGTATTGGCTTTAAGTTTCAGAGGAATGCAGACTCATTATATGGAACACTCTGGCTACGTCTAGACTGGCCCCTTCTCCGGAAGAGGCATGCAAAGCAGGCAAGTCAGAATAGGGAAATCCGCGGGGGATTTAAATATCCCCCACGGGATTTAAATAAACATGGCCGCCGCTTTTTTTCCGGCTTGGGGAAAAGCTGGAAAAGAGCGTCTAGACTGGCGCGATCCTCCGGAATAAAGCCCTTTTCCGGAGGATCTCTTATTCCTACTTGCAAGCCGGAAAAAAGCATTGCAAGAATTCCTTTTCCCCAAGCGGAAAAAAAGCGGCGGCCATGTTTATTTAAATCCCGTGGGGGATATTTAAATCCCCCGCGGATTTCCCTATTCTGACTTGCCTGCTTTGCATGCCTATTCCATCTTATGTGGCCAGTCTAGACGTAGCCTTTATGTTTTTCTTATGGAGAGCCAAATCTTATCCCTTCCACTGCCCAGATGGGTGCAGATAGCACTGAATTTGGCAGAACTAGTACGGTTTTGGTGATCACAAAGGATTCTTAGAGCCTCCCTCCATTTGTGCCACACAGCTATGGTACCGTTCTTTTTGTGGGTCCTTGCAAACCTGCAGTACCATTGTTGTATGTGGGGGAACACGAGGGGCCACGTGCACCCCAAACACAAAGGCTGTGTCTAAACTACATGGCTCCATTGATGGAGCCATGTAGATGAGGGTTGTAGGCAAAGGGAAATGAAGCCGCGATTTAAATAATCGCGGCTTCATTTAAATTTACATGGCTGCCGCGCTGAGCTGACAAACAGCTGATCAGCAGTTTGTCTGCTCAGCGCGCTAGTCTGGACGCTCCCGCGCTGACCTGAAAGCCCTTTATTGACCTCCCCGTTATCCCTCGTAGGATGAGGTATACTGGTGAGGTTGATAAAGGGCTTTCATGTCGGCAGGGGAGTGTCCAGACTAGCACGCCGAGCCGACAAACAGCTGATCAGCTGTTTGTCGGCTCAGCGTGGCAGCCATGTAAATTTAAATGAAGCCACGATTATTTAAATCGCAGCTTCATTTCCCTTTGCCAAGCCAAACAAATCTACATGGCTCCGTCGACGGAGCCATGTAGTTTAGACGTACCCAAAGGGTGGGAAGGGCAAAGGGCCAGCTAGTAGCTGCTGGGGACAGATTCCCTGATCACTGGGGGAGACTAGTAGGAGTCTGCCCCCATTTTAACCCTCTGCACTCAACAGCAGGACTGGAAGGGAGTCCAAAATTTTCTTTTCACAGATGATTACTTGAACTCTGGATTGATTTCTCCCTTTAATTGGTATTTAGAATATTGCTTGTTCACAAAACTAAGACGTTGTAAGAGATTACTTTAATTTTACAGTGTCATTGCAATACGATGGAACTACTTATATTTAGACCAATGGACCTGCACTGTCTTCCTTCCTCTAATTGTGTAGGTGAAGTCGTCCTTCCCCTTCCCTCCCTACACTCTCAACATCTTGAAACACTTATCATTTAATGGGATAAAAAGTTGTCCAAAGCAAGCTCATGTGAGAGTTGCAAGATGGAACTAAAAACTGATGTCCTTGACATATGTCAACCTAAGGCTGTAATAAAGATGGAAGTTTTATATTTTTTGATATGTTAAAATGCCATGTAATGCTGGATTAATACTGAAGTCCCCAATTATTCCAGTAAACAATGACAATTAGTTGCAACAGTGATCCTTAGTATAGACCTTACCTCATTCCTTTGTATCAGATTAATTCTCCCTTTTGAGCAAATGTTAATCAATTTGGTTGGTTTAGGTTTTATTAAAAAAATATCAGTCAGGGTTATGAATCAAAGTTCTCTTTACTGTCACAGGACATTGAGCTGATTTCTGAATAGTACTGACTGTATGGGCCCGGTCCAGCAAAGCACCAAGGCATGTGCTTAGCTTTTAGTGTTAAAGAAGTTACACTGAAGTCAATGGGACTGCCCTTTTGCTATAAGCTAACCACCTCTTTCAGTATGTTGCCGGATCAGTGGCATAGTGCTCAGTACCATCATGCCTATTTAGGACCTAGTTCTACCACTACCACTCATGCTGTGTAGTCCTTTAATTGATGAATGGCCCTTCTGAAACCAGTAGCGCCACTGATGCACTAAGGCCTTGACTACAGTTACCTGGCTGAAGTTAAATCATTTTTTAAATTGAAAGTTAAATGGGACAGAATCCTGTGTAGATGCTCTTATTTTAGTTTCTTTAGTATTTGGATTAAGTTTAAACCTGTTCCTAATTGACTGACACTGAATTGATATAAATTAGATTGATATTAATTGAGTTTACAAATGTTCACAGAGCCTTTTGCTCTGGTTTCACTAAACTAGTTTTAAATGGCATCATCAGTTAAATTGGTGCCACTTTGCAGTGGACAGCTCTTGAGGTGCTACAGTACTGAGCAGGAGTAAAGGTGGTAGAATTTTGCCTATAAGCAACCTAAATAATGACTTCCCTGTGTAAATAGATTTTAAATCTTAAGTACTGAAAAAATTGTTGGACAATACAGGTAGACTCTCTCTAAAATACTTACTATATTTGTCTCCTGTGAAGAGGAGTTAACAATTCATTACCTTTCTGTGAATGCACCTGACATGATGGTGTAAAAGCAGGATGACATTCAAATGGGAGTGTCCACTTCATTTGCTGAAGGAAGACTCAACTTGATTTCCTTCCTCTACTCTAATAATGTGATCTCACAAAAAGGTTTAATCAGCTGATTTTCTTGGCATGAATTTTTCTTACAAGCGGAGGTTGATATTTTTCAGGAGATAGTCTTTGATGTCCATCCACGCTAAAGTGTTTTGGAATTTTTTTGTTGCACGGCCTCTTTTTCTCTGCTTCTTCCTCTTAACACATCTCTGGCTTTTGTGGTCTTGCCTTTCTAACTGCTTTCTGCCACTGTTCCCTTTATTGTTGCCCTGCTGCATTACTGGTAACTATTGTTATGACACCTGTTTTCCAGCTTTGGAGATATGTTGTCCTTTACACTGACTGCATTTGTTGAGCTGATGGATCATGGGATTGTATCATGGGATACATTCTCCGTGGCATTCATTAAAAAGGTAAATTTCTATCCTACCGTGTGTGTTTTAATGTCAGTTTGTGTTCAGGTTTTAAGCATTTGGAGAGAGCTGTTTTTTCAGGTAGGTATTAACTCAGCAAAAATATGTGTCTGAAAGTGTATGTGGAGGAGGGTAAGGAATGGGGGGGGGACGACCTGAGGGGAAGGTCTGTTTCACACTACATTTTGTTGTTCTTGTGGAGCCTGAATTTACTTCCACTGAAATCTCAGTTGGTGTGCTGCTGTTGACTTCAGTGGAACAGGATCAAATCAGTAGCATCTTTCGTAAGCCTTATGTTCATAACAAAATTATATTGATTTATTAAATTGGTTTAGAAACTAACTTAGTTAAATTGGTCCCTTATGTGGATACTTGCTTTGGCTTAATTGTACCTTCTATCAACTTAATTTAAGCTAAAGCTAAAGTTTAAACTTAAGACAAGACCTTCCTTTGTCTTTAACCAAGAGCACGGGCAGAATGTTTTCTCTTTTTTGGTTGGTTGTATTGTAAACGGAATGAACAGTCTCGGAAAAATGTTTTGTAGTTGGGAAAGCTTGGCTTTTCCCACAGCAGCATTTGTAGAATGAAAAACCACATCCGCCTTATTTATCTAAAGTGAGTTAAAAGTAGTTTGGGGACCTATGCCTGCAGTTGAATCACCCTGCTAATTTCTCTTGTTTTAAAAATAAGAAAATTTCATTACAAATGTTTTTTGTCTCCCCACAAACCAGGAAAAGTGAATATATAGTAGAAACAACAACACAACAAAAGTACTGAAACTGAAATGAAAGTTTCACACAAATGAAACTGGAAAAAAAAAGAGTATTTTCCCCCCTCTAATCTTTTTCATTTATAGGAATCTTAAGTTTTGCTTAAAACATTAAAACCTTAAAAAAAAATCAAACAGTCTTTTTTATTAAGATCACATTTGTCACATGAAAAAGACACTATTGGAACAAACTTGACCCAAAACAATCTTGTAAAAAGACTAAACATTAATAGCAATAATTTCACAAACTAATAACTCTAACAATAGTATTAAAATATCTCATGGAAACTTATCTATCTTAGAGATATTTCCATGCAGTGTCTGCAATGTAAATTTGGTTAGACAGTGACTGTCAACTAAGTGAAACTGAGATGAGAAATAAGCAGAATACAGTCTGAACCCCCCAAATCCAGGACTCTCTGGTAGGGCAACATCTGTGGTCCAGAAGGGCCACAGGTGTTGCTGGACAGAAGAGCACTGGAATGAGAGCTGAGTGAATGTGGGCTGCGGAACCCCGGCTGGGCCAGTAGCAGCTGGACTAGGGCGGTGGCCAGGGAAGCTCCTGCCCCGGCCAAGGAACCCCTGGCATCAGCAGGGCCAGGCAGCCAGGAAATCCTGGCCCCAGCTGGGGAACCACAGCTGCAGTGGGGATTCCAGTGGCAGGTGGCCCGGCCAGGGATTCCCCTCCCCCCTCCGCCTCCCGCAGCAGCAGCTGGGCAGTCCTGGCTTGGAACCCCAGGATACCCCTGATAGCAGCAGGGGTGGGCGGCCCTGACCCTCAGAACCCACAGCTGAAGCAGGGCTGGAAGAGATGGGCAGCCCCGGCTGGGGAACCCCAGGGAATTCCCAACAGCAGCGGTGTGGCCAGGTAATCCCAGCCATGGAACCCCCAGCAGCAGTGGGGCTGGTGGCGGCTGGATGGCCCCAGCCCGTGAATCCTGGAGGACACCATGTGGCCAGGCCAGGAACTCCAAGAGACCTTGGGGCAGTGTGCGGGCAGCAGGATGGGGAGCCTGTGCCATGCCAGCGTTAGTGGGGCCAACAGCAAGGCAGGGAGCCCGAGGAAAGAGGAGTCTGGGAATGGAGCAGCCAACGGGAGCACTGACCTCTCCTGGTCTGGCAAATTCACTGGTTCAGGACAGCTCGGGTCCCGAGGGTGCCGAACCAGGGAGCTCCAACCTGTTGTGAAAAGAGAACTAGATTTTGAAAATTAAATTTTCATAATCAAATCTATTATTTGTGAGCAGTCAAGACATTTGTTTGTTTGTTTCTTAAATATGGGCTCCAACATCTACTCTTTTGCACTCATATAACTTCATTAAATTCAGTTGGGTTTTGTAGTTACCACAGAACAGAATTTCTGTCTCTCATCACCGAGTAGTGTCTCTTTTGAGTAGAATTGGAGTGTCCAATTTAAATGCCCAGGAGGTGGATGTTTACAGACAGATTTCCCAACTGATCAAAACAGTTATTGAACATAGTTCACTTCATATCTTTTCCTGTTTTAAAAACATCTTACCAGTGTTGTAAGTTTATTTTACATTTTTCCACTATAAAGAATAGAACGCAACTGTTTTGTAACAGACTTAAATGGGACGTGATCAAGTACAACATGTCCTGTTTGTTTGGAAGAGCCCATGAATAAATGACTACAAAGCCCCCAAAAGCTATCTTGTCAATCAAATAAAATTAATATCTGATCCAAACTCATCCTTTGCCCTGCAGGATGCCAAGTAATTACAGGAAAAGCTAGCGAGTGCACTGCCTGATATTGGTATGTCTATAGTATGTTCTGGGCAATGCCCCTGGGAAACCTATTAAAATGAGTTCCGTCCTAGCAAGGCATCTAACTCAGCCATCCTGGCTAGGGGAAGGAAGAAATGAGTGAACAGAAAAGGGACCAGTAGAAAGAATGGGAAAGAAAATAGAAAGGAAAGGGGGAGATTCAGGAAAGGTTTATAGTTACACCCAAACTCTGTATTGTATTGTGTGCAAATGAACCTTTTCTCTTCCATAAATTTTATTGGGAATGAAAAATGTCTTTTCCTTATATTTATGATGCATAAGGGTTGTTTTGTTTTTAACTGAGAGAGAAAAAGCCTATATAATGTAATTTTTTCATCCATCTTTTATACTCTGCATATGGCTTCCAGTAAGAGATGTCAACAACAATCCTTTTCCTTTTCCTCCTGCCTCTTGTCTTCTTTCACTCTACTAATACCGCAGTTTTTTTAGGCTGAGGTTTTCAAAGTCACATAATGGATTTGGATTTCCAGTTCTCATGATGACCAGTGGTATTTGTGTCAAAATCCTCTATGCATCTTGCCAAAAAAAAATCCCCCAAAAAACCACACCATACACCCCACACAAGAGAGAGAGACCTAGCTAGTGACATAGTACTTGTCAAATAAAGTGTTCATCAGATAATGGCTACATTTCATGAAAATATTTGTTGATATTTGTCTACAACTATTTTTAGAAAGATTTTTGTAGGGCATTTAGAATTTCACCTGAGGAGAGGTTTTATTTATTTTATGGTTCTATAAATTGGGCAGATTTTTTTTTAAAGGGAAAAAGGCGACTATTATTGTATAATTGAGCAAGGTAATTTGTGGCCAGCACTAATGCAAATGCTCCGTAGAGTTTATTCAAGCTTCCTGTCCCCCCTTGCAGAATATGACTGATGGTAAGGGTAAGTCTTACACTGCACCCTTCTTTTGGAGGCGTGGAGCATACCTTGCATTGCCAACTCTCCAGGATTGTCTTGGACTCTCCAGGAATTAAAGATTAATCTTCAGTGAAAATTATGTCATTTGATAAAATCTCCTGGAATATGTCCAACCACAATTGGCAACCCTAAGTGTACGTACACATGTAGCGCACCTATCATGGGTGTGAAT
Source organism: Pelodiscus sinensis (assembly GCF_049634645.1). Taxonomy (NCBI): domain Eukaryota; kingdom Metazoa; phylum Chordata; order Testudines; family Trionychidae; genus Pelodiscus; species Pelodiscus sinensis. Next base: position 168,824,397 of record NC_134712.1, read on the forward strand.
AGCAGTGTAGATGGTGAGGCATGGCTTAGGTGAGTTGAGTAAACAGATGCTCCAAGGGTGTGTGTATGAACTCAAGTACATACTCACATGTTGCTCTGTTCCCCAAGCAGCACCTTTCCAAGTAAACTGCTATTTGTAGAGGTGGAGTGTCCTGCTGCCTCTGCCTCTGGAACCCTTCCTTCACCCACAAGAAAAGACTGTAGCAAACTTTCCCAGCAGACTTTCTGGCAGTCTCTCCCTTTCCAGAGCTTTTCCTTGCTGCAGCAAAAGGCTCTGGTAGCGTGGAGCTGCTGAAGCTTTCCCCACCACCAGAACCTTTCACTGACAATGGCAGTAAACACCACGGTGTGAACCTGGTGTAGTTTTCGCTGCTGGTGGTAGGTATTGTAGACCCAGCCCTGTGCAAAAAAATTCTGTTACGCTTTGGCTGCACATTTGCAGCAGTGAAAGGGGATTATGTCTGAGGATCAGATTATAGTTTTGGTAAAGGCCTTTTCTACTAAGAGATTTCAGCCACCAGTGTAGCTGCACCAGTGCAAAGCCCTAGTATAGACTATTTTACCCATTTTGAAGCCATTTGCACATGGTAGCTAGACCTGTGCAAATCATAATATACTAGTTTAAATTAGGTCTCCACTAGTGGTTTGCAGATGGCTACAATCCCAGTATAGACAAAGGCAAGCTCTTCTGTTGCTCCGATTGTTGCCACTTCATTATATTTTTTACAACTTACCTTAATGTTAACTTCCTTATACTGTTTGATCTTTGAGTCTTGGCTACCTCATCTAAATTCTATTGTACGCACCTGTCGTGTGGTGATGCATTTGTTGCATCCCTGGGATTCTTGGAACAACCCCCCACATGTCCTGCAACTCAACTGCGGTTCTGCACTCAGAACCCTTCTGCTGGGGCAGTATGGCCTAGCAGCCAGAGTCCTTAGGAAACATCCCTCAGGCTGAGGCAGAGTGGTCTAGCAGCCAGAGTCCTTAGGAAACACCCCTCCCACTGGGGCATTGCAGCCTAGTAGCCAAAGTTAATAACAAAAGCCCCTCTCAGTAAGGCAGTATGGCCTAGCAACCAGAGTCCTTAGCAACACCCCTCCCACTAGGGCAGTCCGGCACAGCAGCTGGCGTCTATAGCAGCAGGTGCAGGCCCCATGAGCTGGGGATTGAGGAGATGGTAGGAGGACCCAGGCCCTCCCTGCTCCACTGGGTCCCAGCTCAGGGCCCTATTAGCAGTGGTGTGGTTCACTGCTCACTTAACGGGGAGTCCCACCACAACATGCTAAAGCACCTTGGGATACAATCTCCCACCTTGGGCTACTTCCTACCAGTCTCCTCTGGACTCCTTCCAGGGTCCTTCCTCCAGATCTTTGGCCGTATCTTTGGTGTCTCATGGACTGGTTCCAGGTCTAGTACTACTGGCAGGTCACCTCCTGGAGCTCAGGCAGTACCTCCTCCCTCCTCAGCAGCCAGCCCAGACTGACCTTCTCTCCGGGCCTTTATACCTGGGCAGCAGTCTGAGCATGCCCAGCAGGACTGTGGGGGCGGGACTCCTTCAGCCAGAAGAACTTGGTTAGGTCTGGCTTCCCTAATGTGGGGCTGGTGCACCCTGTCAGAACATCCCATGTTCTTCTTGCTTTAATACAAAGTAGGTAAAATTACGGGCATTCTGCTTACAACAAACATTTGGGCCAGTAGTCACATCACTCATGTCAGATCCCACTGTATCATTTGCAGGAGCAAATACCTCATACAGATAGTAAGGGGACGGGAGTTGAGGGAAGTGGAGCAGAAGGAGCAGTAGCATATTTCAATGCCTATAGTACACACAATAAACATACAAACTCAGCTACCCCCTGAAGTTTCTCATTGGTGATTCATATAGCATGTGATGTTTGAATACTGGCCAGATACTTAGCTGATGTAAACTGGTATAGCATAATAATTTAAACAAATCTATACCAGTTTACATGAGCTGAGAATCCGACTCGCTATTTGCTTTGACATATTCTGATTTGAATAAACACAGACTGTTTGATACTTTCCTCATATTCATTTATGTACATCTGACAACCAGCAGCTCCACAAACTGTCTCTTCTGCTTTTGAATCCTGCCTTTTCTCATTCCCCATGCATGTAAGCAAGATATGAATTATTCAAATGTTTAAATTTGTAGATAGCAAGTTATGTGAACAAATTTGCCTCGGACATCTCTATCCTGCAACGGTCATTAGCAATTCTGGAGTCTATGGTGCTCAATAGCCATGAGTTGTACCAGAAGGTAGCCCAGGAGATCACAATTGGCCAGTTAATCCCACATCTTCAGGGGTAAGTATGACTTTTGAACAAGCACTGTGTTTCCATAGTTTCTAATAGAGTTTCAGTTCAGCCTCCGTTAACAATAGCTAATGAACTTTGTGGTGCTGTCCATTGTATATCACCAGTTCAGGCTAAACTGGTTGTATAATAGCTGCTATACAGTTGAATGGGATGGGGGAAATGGATCTGAGGTCATGTCTTTACTTCCCGGAAGATCGATGCTATGGCAGTAGAACTCTTCTGGAGTTCGATTTAGCGGTCTAGTAAAGACCCACTAAATCAAATGCTGAGGGTGTCACCATTGACGCTGGTACTCCTCAAATCACAAGATATATAAGGGAAGTCAACGGGAGCATTTTCTCACACCAACCTCCCACTATGGAGATGATGGCAAAGTTTGAATTAAGCTGAAATTGCGCATCCTAATTTGAACTTCCACATAATATAGACTTGGCCTCAAATACAATTAATGGTGAGATGGTTAGTAATATTAGGATGTGGATGGATCCATTTGTGTACCAATGTCTGAAAAACTAATAGACAGAAGAGCATACTTTGTTGAGGGTGAGGTTGGGAAGAAAAGATTTCTTAAATTGAATGTGCTTTGGATAAATACTGGTTGGATGGTTAAGCAGAAGCTGTCTATAGTAATACTCCATGTTAGATACATTGCAGTATGTCTTGTGTCATATTTTAAGAGCTTTCTATCCAATTAAAATGGTATTAAATAAAAATACTGTACTTCTTGATTAGCAGGCTTGTTTACAGACTTAGTGTCTTCAGCTTAATTTTCTGTTGTTCTCACAAAACGCAATAAGAAATATAATTTGTAAAGCTTGTATCCATATACCACCTGTCATAATTATTACAATTATGTTCCACACAGGACAGATCAAGAAATCCAAACCTACACCATTGCAGTAATAAATGCACTTTTCCTTAAAGCACCTGATGACAAGAGGCAGGTGAGTTGCTGGGTTTTGTTGTTTGTCTGAAGACCTATAGCAGAGTCTGATTACTTTTGGCAGCTTATCTACATCTCTTGGTTGGCCTCTCATTTTATATGGGTTCTGATGCTGATCTCGCTTCTGCTTATTGTAGGTTTAGTGGAATTATTTCTGCCTTGCACTGGTGTGTAAATGAGAGGTGAATCAGGCCTATTCTGATGTAATGGAATATAGCTACAGATAAATTGTATTGATTGTGTTAGGAAACTGCGCTCTTCTTGGTGGCTGTATTTACTGCTGTGGGGCTGGCCTAAGTGCATTTATGCCAAAATACCCTGTAAGTTCCTAATGACTTCAAAGTAGTTTGATTGTATTTTACATCGAAGGCAAAATAATGAGGCAATGCAATCAAAGTTCATTTTAATTGTTTGCTGCTTAGACTCAGATTTCCAAGTCCATTTGCCATTGCTGATAGCTGATATGTGTGGAGTAGTGAACTGGAAAATCATATTGTCAGAAACCCACAACACGGGGCATAACAGTACAAGGAATTTCACTAGTAATTGAGAATAATGTGGCTTAGAAAAAAATTACACCTTGGTTCAGAATATGATACTGTCTTGCTTTGTCAGTAACACAACAGGTGTAGTGCTGTGAACTGAAAAGTGTGGAAAATTGATGATTGCCAGAATTTGCATTGCCAGCTCCTCAAAGGGACTACACAATTTTATATCAAAATCCTGCACAATGCCCGAGACTTTGGCAAACTCTCGTTAAGCTGCAGTATGAAGATCCAACTCTGTTTAGTTGACTACATTGCAATTAAAAAAATCTAACTTTCTATTAGTGATTTGTGACTTTATCTTTTTTATATTTTTTTCTTTTGTCTGGATCTATAATGCAAAGAAACAGCTCCCTTCTTGCTTTACTCCTATCAAAGATTAAGTCGGACCACGGTTATTTTTTTTGTCACAATAGCAGAAGAAAACCAAAAGAGATTGAGACACAAATAACAGATTTAAAAAAAAAACTGTTTTGAAATATATAGCTTTATTGTTCATTAATTGCATTTTATTAAGAAGTGATGCTGCAGATTACTAAATAGAGAATTTTGTCTGATCTTGTGTTAAGGAAAGTGTGACGTAGTGGGGGTACTTGCTGGGATGTGGTGACCCCTGCTGTCTGGAGCAAGACCCAGCAGGGAAAGCCTCACTAGGCAGAGGTAATGCCAAACTTGTTGAACCAGTGGCCAGACACCCCCCATGGAGAGGAACAAAGGAAGGTGGAATGCTGCCCTGGCTGGGGGGCAGGGCTGGAAGAGGGTTAGTTAGTTCCTGGCTGGAAGGCAGGGAATAAGGAGCTGGGGAGGGGGCTGGGACTCCCCTATCTCAAGGGGGGCACTGAGGCCTCTTAGCCCCAGTTCCTGTAACCAGATTACATCTGTGCTGCACTGTGCTGGAGGAGCAATAAACCACCCTCAATTCCACTGGCTGGTGCAGTCTGTTTGTGCCATTTCGGGGTGCAGGAGACGGGGAACCCCCAACGCGCCGTCACAGAAAGATCTCAAGAATTTATTTCTAAAATGAGACCCACCCCTCAGTTGGTGCAGCTTTGCTGGAGTCAGAGTGATTTTCTTCAGGCTATGTCTACACTGCTGTTTTTTTCAGCAGGAGATATGCATATCACGCTCTCATTTTCATATCTTCTGCTGATCCTTTTTGTAGAAGAGGTTTTGCTGCTAAAAATCCCCATGGAAATGGGGCCATTTGTCGGGAAAACTCCCTTTTGTGCAAGATCCTTAGTCCTCAAAAAACGAGATTTACAGGATCTTGCACAAAAGGGTTTTTTTCTGACAAATGGCCCCATCTACACGGGGCTTCCTAGCGGCAAAAGATCGGCAGAAGATATGTAAATGAGAGCGCAATTTGCATATCTTCAGCCGAGAAAAATTTGGCAGTGTAGATGTAGCCTCAATAATAGACCAAAACTCATTGTAGATGGGACAGTCATGGCCCAAAAGGAGATCCTAATAAGAATAACACCTCTTGTGTCAGGTCAGGAAACTAAAAGATTCTAAGGGCAAAGTGGACTTTCCCACTTCTTTAAATCATTCCATGATTTTTCCTTAAGCTGAAGGTGGGATTCCTGTATGTATTCCTCATGGAATTGTTTAATTGTCTTAATTATAAGGATATTTATTTTTGAGCAGACTGATTTCTTTCCTGTTCATTCCCCATACTGGAGAGTGTATTGTGCATTTAGCACTCCCCCTGCTGTACTGTTCTGAATTTTATGCTGCTTCTGCCTTGCTCAGGTATCCTTCCTTCTCATGTTTCCTATTTTCTGTGTTCTTGCATAGATTTTTAATATAATACACAACTTGGTTAGCTTTTATCAATGTTATTCTTGTAAACCCATTTGCAAAAACTTTAGTTTTTCTGAATATGGGCTGTATTTTGAATCAATTGCAATGCTGCGCTTGCATGTGTAGAATTAGCATGGTGTGCCAGTTGAACTGCAGCGATGCTTTGATTGGAGGCAGAGGGTTCTCACAGTCAATGTTGTGTGCAGTCAGCATGCAGCTTGCTTCACATGCCTTTGCTCTAGGTGTGTATCAATTTGGTAATACCAACAGGAAAAAAATACTCGGCGGGAAACCAGCAGAAACTGGCAACCCTGCGTGTGTAAATAAAATGTCTTGTGGGCCGCACACACACAAAACTGATGGGCCAAGGGCCACAGCTTGCCCACCACTGCTGTGAAGCCTCAGATTTCTTTTTTGGATGAGAAATATTGCTGATAATCAGCGCTAAATGCACCCAAAAAGGAATGTATGATTCTTTTCACTGCTGCACTGAAATATATGCTTTTAGCTAAATCAAACGTTGTGATACCGTGACCCACCTCTAAGTTGCTGTAACCCCCTTCTAAGTTGCTTGCAACCCCCCAGGGGGTTGGGACCTACTGTTTGATAAATGTGGAGCTAAATCTTTGTTTTTTACCAAAACAGGAGATGGCGAACATTTTGGCACACAAACAGCTTCGTGGTATCATCTTAGCCGTAAGTATTTGTATAAAGTTCCCCGAGCTTTTATTTACTAGCACAGGAGGGAAAAAACACATGTTGCCATTTTGGTGGGCGAATGTTGTATATGATTCGTGCTTACGTTCATTCAGTTGTTTTTATATTTCTGTGTGTTTTTTGGCTTACTAGATAAGGTAGTTCTGCTGAAAGAGCTCAGAAATGACCTTCCAAAGGGGGGAAAGGGTTTATTTCTCCAATCAGGGGCAGACCATAACATTTTGGCACCTGAGGTGCAGAGCTCAAATGACATCCCTACGCCTCCTGACTTGGGCCAAAACTTTGAAAGGTCTCAGTTTTGCCTTCTTCCTGTTCTACTCCTCTCTTGGCAGTCCACCAACTCTGTGCATCTACAGCCGAGAGAATACATATGCACCAGCAGCAGACACAATTTTCTACACTTTGGGTACTAGTGCCCCTCCCCTCCCCCACCCCACACACACACACACACACACACACACACACACACAGAGTCTGGCACCTGAGGCAGCCACCTAGGTTCACCTCATGGTAAGGCCAGCCCTGTCTCCAATGCATAAATTATCATTTCTCTATTAAGATATACTAATGAATACAAACAGTATTGGTAGCTTCCTTCCTCTGGAGAAAGTGAACATTAGCTTGCAGACCAGAAGAACTTTGAAAAATCTGCATTGGCCTTGATTATAATGTGTCCCAAACTTTAAGGTTTGAGCCTTCTGGCAAGCAAGCAGTAGACACAAGGCTCCATGGCTCTCAAAATCAGCTCCTGCGTCTATTTATGCATCATCTGTATAGATGATTTTACAATAGGAAAACTCATGTGTTTCCACATATCTTGAGATCTTAAATGGGACACAGTTTGCCAGAGTTAGACTATTGCTGGTAATAAATAATTGCTCAGAAGATGCATAAGATGTTGCGAAGACATGTTGGATTTTACAAACATAAAGAGCTTGCTCTGTCTCCCTCTGAAGACCATGGAAGTTTTGCCATTTTCCATAGTTAGAGCCAAATGTGGGCTCTTCTAAACTGTATGGGTGCTCTATATGGCCTGACATAGATATGAGCATTAGGCAGTCTTGGGTGACTAGACAGTCGGGGCACATCCTCCTCTCCCACCTTTTTTTTGGAGGTGTGCAGGACTGAGGGCCGAAATGCTGAGACACTAGGCAAGGTGGGGGGTTCTGCCAGGAGGGGCTAGCCTCCCTCCACTAGACCTTCTGCGCTGCCTAGATGTACATCAGTGATTTAAAAGAGCCCTGGGCTCCACAGCGACGTGGACAGGAGCCCCAAGCCTTTTTAAATTGCCAGGCCTTGGGGCAGGTGCCCCTTCCCCATTGGCGGCCCTGTCTGTGTGGACAAAGCAGGCTATTTCCGTTTTGAAGGCTATATTTTGCTTCCCAAATGGCTGTGTATATAGTAGGACCATGAGCAAACTCATTCACTGGCATAAATGTTCGAAAGCCATGTAGTGCAGGACAGCAAACGTTCTATTTGGCCCCACTTCTGAAAAGCACCATCTTGATCGTTGGTCCCAGTCCCCTCCTTCTCTCCTTGCACACTACTGGGCTAGTGACTTCTGGTCACACCCTCTTCAGAAACCCTTGGAATGAAGATTATATAAAGTAGTTAGCTTCCCTGGCATTTTTGTGTGCCTCAGTGACTTTAAAATTATCCATCATTTTGGCATCTGCATTGTAACTTTGGTGACGTCTATATTGTTTGTGGGCGTTTAATTCTAATTTTAATTAATTTTCAACCATTTTCCTCATATAGAATGAGATCATCCGGTAGAGGTAGGAATATGGTTCAGTTGTAATTGATTCCCTGGCAGCAATTGTCTCACTATGACAGCTATATCAGCAGCATGAATACTCTTATACTTAGAAACCTTTTCACTCTCTTTCTTGAAATGCACTCTTGGCATGTGCCCTTCTGAAGAGGGTGTTATTCAAAAGGATGAGCTGGCTGCTAATTTCTGTTCTCTGTATGCACGTGCTCTAGGTGGGGGGTAGGAGGAGAGGACTCTGTGCTGCACTGCTTTCAAGAACATAGGTGATAGGATTTAACATCACAGCCCACGATACACCTGTGTTTCTATCCACCTTACTAGTATTGGGCTTGCCTTTTTTCCTCCAGCAGTATCCATATGCCACTGCTCATCACACATGTAGAGAAATGGGAACACCTGAGCCCACCCGGTGGGAATCAGTGATTGGAAAAGAGAAGGTGACATTCACTTCAATATCTTCCTTTCACAGAATGTTATCAGGGCACAGAGGGCCATCAATAATGAAATGGCACACCAGCTTTATGTCCTGCAAGTGCTCACTTTTAACCTTCTGGAGGACAGAATGATGACCAAAATGGATCCACAGGACCAGGTAAGCATCTCTCACAATCCAGTCCGACCAGTAAGGGGACAGATGTAGTGCCACGCTTAGCCTGTAGAGCCAGGAAAGTCAGATTAATCAAAGTGGCACTTAGCAGTCACGTATATTGTGTGTGTGTGTGTGTGTGTGTGTGTGTGTGTATGTTTAATTCCATGGAATCTGAAATTAAGGCCAGACTTTTTGCTTGAAAAACAAATTTCTTAAAAATGAATTGGTTTATGTTATGCAAAAGCGAGGCAAAAAACTGGCAAGTTTACCACTTTTCAGACCCCTATCTGTTGAGCTTGAGAGTCATCAACTACATGTGGCATCATCCTAAACTAAATCAGTACAGCATTGAGATCAGTGCTGGTCTGGTTTTTGTTTTCTTTCTCTTATAAAGGTTATCAGAACCACCTGAAATGTGTAGTCATACTTGGTTGAAATTGTTCATGTAGATCTAGAGCAAATGATTAAATTATAAATATCTGATGTGGATGGAACACAGTTAAATAACACTGTAACTATAGTTCATTTTTTATTTTGGGTTGTTGTGGCTAAACAATAATTGTTTTTAATACTCCTTAGCTCCAACAACGTGTTTGGTGCTGTGCAGTAAATAAAAGTAGATCTCCCTGCCCCAAAGAGTTTGAAACTTAAATAAAGAGACTCAGAGAAGTTACTATGCCATGGGAAGAGTTTTTAGGTCTAATATATAGGAGCTTCTTGCAGGCTACGTTGAAGAAATGGGTTTTTAAGAGGTGTTTGAATGAAGAAGGAATGGTCGTTTGGCAAACTGAGATAGATAGGGTGTTCCACAGAGAAGAGACAGCATTATACATCGTTCCATCTGTTAGAGCAGAGGTTGGCAACCTTTCTGAAGTGGCGTGCCTGCCCTGGGCTGCACTGCTCTCCTGGGAGGGCAAGGAGGGACTCTCTCCACTGCGTACCCCACTTGGTCGGTCTCCTGCCCTGCGCTCCGCTTTGGCTTTTCCTGTGGGGAGGGGAGGAGCAGCGTCCACACACTTCCCTGGAAGCTGGATGTGGTGTGGAGCCTTGGGGGGTCTCCCCTCTCTCCCTCCCCCCACCCCTGCAGGAAGCTGGTTCTGGCTCCAGTCTTGCAGGGGATGCGATGCTGGATAACCAGCACAGGCTGGGGTCAGGGGGACTGGGGGGGGGGGGTTCAGGGAAATGGGTGAGGCGGAAGTAGGCGAGTGGGTGACCCCAGGGTGTCCAGCCCTGATGCGTGCGGGGTCCATGGTGCCTCGCCTTCCTGCCAGGAACACAGGAGCTCAGGGGCCAAAGTGGCGTTGGGGCAAGGAGACCCCCCCCCATGTGTTTTCCTCTCCCCTCAGCTGCCCCTGCCACTGCCCAGCCCCAGAGCCGCAGCCCAGGCAGCATTGATCCTCACTTGCACTCCAGCACTCACTCGCACGTCAGAGTGAGCTACTTTCCTCCCCACAGCAGCTGCACCCCACCCCAGCTCCAGCCTGCCCTGGCAGCCAGCTTGGGGGTGTCCCACTCCCCATGCAGCCTAGCTGCCCCTAGAGCAGCCTCGGCCCCTGAAGCAGCCATCGGCCACGCAGTCCTGCCAGCCAGGCCACGGGGCTGCCGCAGAACAGGAACCAGGGCCGTGGTAAGGCTGCTCCAGCAGGGACAGCCTCACCGCAACCCGGCTCCAGCCACAGCACACAGGGCAGCCACCGGCCATGTAGCCCCGCTGGCTGTACCATGTGCCACTCAAAGTTGGCTCACATGCCACTTATGGCACATGTGTTCTACGTTGCCGACCCCTGTGTTAGAGTAATCATTGTGCCCGCTTGTCTTTCAATGTATAGAAGCAGGGCAGTTTCTACACTCAGAAGGGGAAAAGATACATATAATTACCTGGTACACATCACACATGACATCATCAACCAAAGTAGCACTTTAGCTGTACTTGGCAAAATAGTTATTGGCACAAGATATTCGTGATGAGCTGCAGATGTGCAGCATTGGTATGTACAGCATCTGCTACCATACCCTCGCCCACTTAGTAGCAAAAACCAACTGTTGTTGAGAGGAGGGCTCAGAGCTCAGTCCTTCAAGGTGCTGCATATGCTTTCTGATCTGGATCTAGCAAGACATTGACCACAAGCTTAAACTTGAAGCATGTAAGCTATCCCATTGACTTCAGTGGTGTTGTATACCACTGTTAATCATGTGCATGTGTGGGTTGGAATACTTAACACTTTGCAAGATATGTCACTAGGCATCTGTCAGGACACTGATAATTCATATGAATCTTCTGAGGAATGAAATCCCTCATCTGTGAGGACTTTTGGAAATGGGGAGACACAAAGTCACTCTCTGGCTGTGTCTAAATTACACCCCTCTGTCGGCAGAGGGGTGTAAATTAGACATTTCGAAAGTGCAAATGAAGTGGGGATTTATACATCCTGCGCTTCATTTGCATAATCGTGTTCTGGCGCTGTTTCAAACAAGAGCCATTTTGAAACTGAAACCATGGTACAGGATCTTTTGAAAAATCACCCCGTTGTTGGAAAAACGAGTCTAACCCGTGGTTTCAGTTTCAAAATGGCGCTTGTTCGAAACAGCACCAGAATGCGATTATGAATATGAAGTGCGGAATATTTAAATCACCACTTCATTTGCACTTTTGAAACATCTAATTCATAGCCCGCTGCCAATAGAGGGGTGTAGTTTAGATGTAGCCTCTATGTCCATCTATCTAATTGCTTAAAATTCTCCTTTGATTAAGGTAACACTGGGGATTAGAGAGCATGCAGCATTTTGAAGCATTCTTTTGAAGTTCCCTGCTGTGACTCAAAACAGGAGACACTTCTCTGCTTTTTTTTTCTAAACTGCCTTTCCCTTTTTGAACCCCATCAGGCTCAGAGAGATATTATATTTGAACTCCGAAGAATTGCTTTCGATGCAGAGTCTGAACCCAACAACATCAGTGGCAGTATTGAGAAACGCAAATCTATGTATACCCGAGACTATAAAAAACTGGGATTTATTGTGAGTATTTTTTGCTGAAACCAAAGTGTTGTTATAACCTGTTGAACCCTTTTTTCATTATGATACAGTCTGAAATCTGGGGCCTCCAGCATAGCCTAACATTTCTGTTACTTCCATTTAAACTAAAGGGAAGGAAAGCTAGTCAAATGCAACATGCTTTGGTTTGTTCCCATGCAAATTCTATTAATATATGAGCTGTATTATTGCAGAGATTTTACCACAGGATGCTTTGCCCCGACCACTGTCCTAGGGAGCATTCATCCATGTGCCAAGGAAAATTTGGTTTCTTCTTTCTCACAAACTGACCAAGCAATCTTTCAGGTGGTAGGGAGTAAAACCATGTCTCATCACTGACACGCTTTTGTACAGTGTGTTCCCTTTCTGGAGTTAGAGTGCAGACATTCTATAGTTATTTCTCACTGCCATGTCAAAAAACTTTACCACATTACTGTGAATGCAGTGCAGAGAGAAGGTACAGCACAGACATAGCTTCAGAGGGCTACTGTAACATTTGTAAAACTGTTAAGTCAGAAACCCATGTGCCAGTTGTTCATGTTGGTCTGAAGGGAGCCTTGTTATTAGTAGAAGCAGATGTAAAATAATATCAGTTTGATTACGTTTAACAAACCAGTGAACAGTGAAATAAAAGAACATGACTCAATCTGAAGAGGTAAGATGTAGCCCATCCTAGAGATTTCTTCTGAAGCCGACTGCAAACTCAGTACTCAGCAATGGTCTGAATTCTATTTCTGTCTTTCCTTATCTGTTTTTGGCACTATAATTGCAAAGAAGATTTACTTTTGTCAGCAAAACATTTGATAACAATAACTACTTTTCCACAGTTACAAAATAGAAAGTTGGAAACAATACTATTAAGTGTCAGAACTTTATAAAATCCCAAGGTCAAATATATAGGTCATGATGAAATAGAACCTGATTTCACAAGCTATTGACATGATTCCTCAAGCTTGAAGCGGTTATTATATTGTAACACCCAGTGCCTTTATTTCCACCTTCATGTACATAAGTCTGTTAAATCCCTGTGATCCAGACTGGGCCGTAAACACTGCTAAAACAGCTGTTATCTTTCACTCATTCATTCCCTTTCTCTGCCTTTTAAAAGTATGTCGAACCTCAGGGTTAGATTGTAGTACACTTGTTTAGTTAAAGAGATGGCTTTAAGTAGGTCTCTAGGCATTTAAAATGGCCACAATTCTTTAGAATACTACCAGCTGCTGTTTTAAGGCCATATTTTCAAAAGTGTTCATCATGGTGTAGCTCCCATTTTCTTTATCTATGCCATTGATTATATACAATGTGTACACATATATACCAACATATAAAATATTATGCACCATAAACCTGTGAGGAGGGTGCTGACTTAATGAGTCATATTTTATTGCAGGGGTGGGCAAAAATTTTTGGCCAGGGGCCACTTTGGAAATTTTTGAAGTGGCCCTAGGCTACACAGGAAAGGGTGGGGCATCAAGCAGAAGGGGCGAGGCCAAGATACTTCTGTGTTCCCCACCCCCAGACAATAATTGGTCTGGGGGTGAGGGAGTGCCTTTGCCCCCCCTCCCCCATGTTCCTTTTAGGTTCCCATGCCCTGGTGTGGGAGGAGACTTCCCGAGGTCCCCTGCCCCTAAGCCAAGTAGGGCTGGGGGGCAGGGGAGTGCGCAAAGCCTCCTCTGTTCTACCCCTGCCCTGAGAGCAGCGCGCGGCACTTAAGTGCCACATGTTTGGGACAGGGTTTGCGTGCTCCCCCGCCTACAGGGCGTGGGGGTGGGGGAGTGACAGGGCCTCAGTGGCCCCGATCCATCCACTTGGTGGGCTAGATCTGGCCTGTAGAGGCTCTTTTGTCCCCTGTTTTATCATCATTGTTCAATGTGTGTCCCAATCTGTTGTTAACTGCTTGTTATTTAAACTCTGCTCTGAAGAGACAATTACTAATTTCCTCACTGGCTCTTAGTCCCAGTCTCCTTGTCAAACCAGTTTTTCCCCTTATTCCCCCATATCTGACCTCAGTGGGTCTGTCTACACTGCAGTAAAACTCCCACATCTGGCCGGTATCAGCTGACTCAGGCTCTTAGGGCTTGGACTATAAGTCTGTAAAATTGTTGTACAGACACTGGAGCCCTGATTCTGGCAACCTCGCACTCAGCATGGGCCCAGAGCCCACGCTCCAGCCCAAGCCCGGGCATCTACACTGCAGTTTTATAGCCCGCAGCCCATGGCTGACATAGGCTAGCATTGCAGTGTAGACATACCTAGTGTTCCAAATTACATCGTTCCTATACCCTTCTTTGCCCTTGGATCTAAGGCCCAACCTGCCAATCCCACCAGTCCCTGCTCCAAGAATGGGAGTGCTAGGACTATCTAGAGAAAGAGTTGCCAGGATTTTTTGTACATGGGAAAAAAGCAACATATTTCCCTCTAGTCTTGTTTTCAGAAATAGTTCGACTTGTTTGGCTGAAATTTTCCAGAAATATCCAACATGAGGCAGGTATCTGGCATGGAAAATTTCAATGCAATTGGTTAAAGTTTGAGCAAGTTAAAAGCAACTGAAAACAGGATCCTATCATAGGAATTGTGAGACCTTAATAATTGGAGTGCTATTTTAAAACACCATCACTGAGCTAAATGTTTTCTGTTTCTTTAAATAATATAAATGAATGAGGTTTGAACTGTTTATTGAACTTGAATTTGTCAATCAGAGATAATTTATATTCATTTCTCTTACCTCTAATGCATTGCTACTTGTAGATGCCATTTTGGACTTAGAAATAGCTATTTATGCTTTATCAATTTTAACAGCCCTGAGGATAATGTTATTTATTTACTTCAACCTAAAATAACTGGAAATAATTATGGGCACAAAGTCAGTGTTTATCAAGTTCTTCTTTGATATGTTCTGATTGAAAATGTAATGTCACTCTTGAATAATTCAGGATCCCAATGTCATAGTTGCTAGCCTTTGCAAATTAATTTTATATGAAGAAAGGAAAAACCTCAAGGAAAATATCTACTTGACGGACAGTGTACAAAACTGGACAAATTGTATGGAGCAGATTAGCTGCAGTCAATTAAGCAGTAAATTGAGGAAGGGCTCAAAAGAGGAAAACATTTTGAGCAAGACTTTCAGGGCAGATGTCATGCCTTGTGGGAGCATTTAACATGAAGCTGAATTCCAGATTCTACAGCTGTCTCAAGTTAATAGTGTCAGTCAGATCCTGTCACCCTTATTGGGTATTTAGAAACTCTACTGGCAGCTGTTTTATTAAATAAAATGCTGTGCCTTTTCCGGCCAACAGGAATAAGAAAACAGCAGGGGGAAAGGAGAGAGAACTTGAGGGTGGTTTAGTTGTACAGGTTGAACCTCACTAAATCGGGACTCTCTAGTCTGGCAACCAGACCACAGATGTTCCAGGACCAGAGAGTCCTGGTGCAGGGTTGGCAGCTGAGAGCCTTATGGCTTGATAGGGCAGAGGGCTGCTGGCAGCAAGCTGCTAATGAGGCCAGGAGCCTGGTGCCCCATAGCTGGGCTGCCCAGTGTGGCCTGGAGCCTGGAAGGGCCAGGAAGCTGGGGCGGAGGGTGGTGGTGATAAGGCAGGAGGGTTGGAGGTGGGCAGAGAGTTGGCCGGGGGCTGGTGGCTGGGCCAGGGCTGGGAAGGCCTGTAGCAGGAGGAGCAGAAATGACATCCCCTGGTCCAGCAAAATCCCTCATCCGGGACTAGTCAGGTCCTGAGTGTGCTAGACCAAGGAGGTCCAACCTCTAGGTACTACTGGGTAGCGGAAGAATGTCTTGCCAAATAGGAAAGGTTAGACACTTGGCATATCACCTTCTTATTATGGGCTGAAATACTGGAGAAGCCAAGAACAAGAGTTTGGGGATTTGTGTTTTTTGGATTGAAATCTGGAGCTGGTGTAAAATCAAATCTATGGAAGTGAGATTAGATGGTTTCAGGCATCTTGTCTAAATGTCTTGTTTATGGTTCTGTGACATTTCCTTCTATCTACAACATCTTGCCATGTTGGGGATTGCTACATTATTTAGGTGCAGAGAACACTTAAACATCTCATAATAGCACAGATGCTTTCTTTAAATCCCTTTCTTGGGCTAGGTAATGAAACAGGTGGATGACATCACATTAGACCCAGTCTTACTCTCAGGGAAGTTGATAAGAATTCAACGAGAGGAGAATAAAGAAATACACTGGTGATTAATATGCACTCTCCACTGCTGATTTGTTTGTTTTATTTCCAGTTTTTACTGTTGTTGTTATTTTAGTAATTCTGCTATTACAGGAAAAAAACAAAAACCACTACCCGCTCTGCTACATATTGGTTAAAGAGAGATTGTTCTAAACTTGGGCAAACAGCATCTAAACCAACTAGGTATTCTTATTGGTGTGTTTAAATGTAAAAATACTTCATTTACATCTTTGACAATGAATTACGTGTCTGAGGTGAACTTTTCTAAACTTTTCTTTGTTCCAGTGTGATTTGAAATATTAAAGCTTCTGATTTAGGCTCACCATCAAGTTTGAAAAACTGTGACTAGGAAAGAGTAAAGGTATAATCTATGAAACATGGAAGGCCATGCTTTTTGGTAGGGATGTGAGCGACTAGTTGATTAATCAACTATCCGATAAGCAGTTTCTTTTTTGGTAGTCGACATGCTGGTTGACTAGTTGCTCCTCCCCCCTCCTGCCTCTATCAGAAAGAGGCAGCAAGGGGGAGAGATCGGGGGACTTCAAAGCAGCAGCTCCTGGGCTCCACGCAGTGTTTCAAAGCAGCAGTGCTGTGTGGAGCTCTGAGTCGGCTGGGGATTCTGAGTTCCCAGCTGACCGAGGGGTCCATGCAGCGCTACCTCTTTGAAATGCCTCAGGGACCAGAGGGCCAGCAGAGAACTGCAAATTGCATTGACTATTCGATTAGCCAGTTAATCTAAATTTAACATCCCTAACTTTTGGATCTTATTTTTGATCTTGGGAGACATGAGACCTCTGGAGTTTGAGAAAGTCCTAGTTAAAAAGCCTATGTTTTTTTCTTTAAGACCTGTTTATGCCCTAGAACCCAGTTCCCCAAAACACATAATCACATGCTGACATGCTTTGCTGAACTGGAAGTTTAGTCCTTTGCTATCACTGTCATTCTCTGGGAGGCTGTTCCCAAATCAGGTGAGAACTCTAATAGGCTTTCAGGAGTGGTTCAACTTGTGATCTATATCTTTTCTGTGATGTGGAATTTGAACAAGCTCCACTTTATGGAATCACCTTCCCTATTGGGATTCAAGAATCTTCCTTCTGTTTTCTCTTTCTGGGCTGCTGTACAATGGATTTCAGCCTTGGAATAATTAATATTCTTTACATATCCTTGTGCTTTAAATAGTTCATTCCAATTGTTCAACCCAGCCTTTGCAGAGACTAAACTAACATCTTGTCTACAATTGGGAATACAACTATTGTCAGGAGCACTAGGTTAACTTAACTAGTTTGGCTATCAGTGTTGGTGAAGGCAAACCATGTGCAGCACCATTTGAGCTAACTCCCCAAAAACAAGGACTTACATGAAAATGCTGACTAGTAATCTGTAAAACTTGCCATTTTCACACTTCCAGAATTTTTTTGTGTCTATTACACCTTGATAGGGAATTAGTTTTCCATAAAGAGTTTTAATATATCTTAGCACTATATCTCCAGCACACCTCCCCCAACCTTATAAAAGTTAATTTTACTTTTATGTTCCATCAAAGGCTTATTGCTGGTGTATTTCCTTTTCCAACCACCTCCAGAAAGTAACCCAATAAATATCCAAAAATAGCAAGGAGATGGGTGGCACTTTAAAGACTAATTGATTTATTAGGGCATTAAGGCATATGCTTTTGTAAGCTACAATGGCACTTTAAAGACTCACAAATTTATTAGGGCATAAATTTTCATGAGCTACAACTCACTTGATCTGATGAAGTGAGTTGTAGCTCATGAAAGTTTATGCCCTAACACCCTAATAAATTTGTTAGTCTTTAAAGTGCCACCCGTCGCCTTGTTGTTTTTGCTGAAACAGAGTAACATGGAACCTCTCTGAAATAAATATCCAGAATTACAATCTCTCACCAGTACAAAATATTTGTGTGTCAGCTCTGTCTCTGACATGCAGCATCATTGTGGTTGGTTGTCTGAAGTTCTTCCAAGTAGATGTTTTCTGGGCATGTACATTATAGATGTAGGTTGTCTCATTTTGACCTTGGTTATCCTTAGTCTATGGTATAAATCCATTGAAATAATTGGATTTTACTCTGGATTTACACAGAGCTAACTGAGATTAGGGTCTGATCCAGAGCTTGCTGGTTGGGAGTTTGCCAGTGACAACCAATTTTTCTTTTTATGTTATCATTGGCGGATGTCAGAGAGGTTTCTGTATACACTGATCTGTGTAAGGAATTTGCTCATGTTATGCAATCATGCAGAGAAGGCAGTGCATTGCTGAAAGGTTATTTCATGTGTTATGTGCTTTGTGAGGCTGAATGCCAAAGACCGAGTGGTTTCAACCACTCCGGAGAGACGTGTGTTAATCTCCAAAGTTGCCCTGGCTACAGTATTGCTATTATGTAAAGCAAATTAAGTAGAAAGAAAAAACAACTAACTAAGCCTATTCTGGAGCTCATAATCACAGCAGTTCTGATTTATTTTCCCACACTTTTCCTTCTAGTGTGCGAGGTTGGATATCCCATTGTGACTTTAATTACAGAGCCTTTATGTTGCCTAGCTAGCAGTAGACAGGGATGCTGTGTCATCAGTTCGGCCTTTTAAATCTCTCGCCGCCAGGAATTTACAAAGTTCATGCGAAGCAGCTGGAAGGATTTTCTTTTACCATTCGCACAACATGCTGATCATGAGTTGAATAAGCAGCAGCCACAGGCTCAGCTCTGGACTTCATTGGAAACAGAACTCGGAATACCTATACACATAGCAAAAATGGAGGACCCAAAATGCTACTTTTTCTTTGTAATGATTCAGACAAATATGAGTTGTGAACAGTAATACCCAGTCGGTGTCAGTACGGCATGGGAGTGCAGTTATATGCCTGCCCTTTTTTGCATAGGCTGTTCTGCTTGGAGAAAACAGCATTTGTTACAAAGACTGTGGCTACTCCCTATTTGTCATGCCCATCTTCTACTTCCTGACCTTTGCTGTCCCTTCATTTTTCTTAACTTGGATAGCTTTAATGCAATGCATTTCACTGCCTTCTTTCCTATTCCAGATGAAAAGTAGTAGGGGAAATAAACCCTTACTGTTGTTAGGGTTCCACCATCTGAAGTATGGAAAACTTTCTGAATTACCTATGTCCTGTTTATCCTGGCCCATTCTTTCCTAGGAGGCTGGGATTTTTGATTTTTGACTGAATTGAGTAATAGTTCACCTTCTCCTTCCAGTGCCTCTATATACAGTCAGCCAATTGTTATCATGTGACAGGGCTGGCTGGTGAATATTTGCTTATGTATTTATTGTTACTACTTGTTTAAAAATTCACTGTTTTACCCTTTTACTTGTAAGTAATACTCTGCACTTCTATGGAGCCATCTAGGGATGTCAGAGCACTTCACAAGACCCTGATAAAATAGATGGAATTAATCTCATTTTATAAATGGGGTAAATCAAGCACTGAGAGATCAAATGACAGATTGTGGGGGAGGGTTAGAGCCCAAGTCTCGTGACTCCTAGTTCTTCTTTGAGAGGCGTCCGTGGGGGTGCTCCACATTAGGTGCTGAGCATCCCAGCGCCTCTGGATGGATTTTTGCCTAGCAGTGCATTAGGGGGTTGCGCTGAGTGTGCGGGCTTCCCCCGGTACCAACGTGCATGCGCTGCTCCCCTCTCCCCTTCAGTTCCTTTCTACCGTCCCCAGCTTCGGACAGAACTCTGCAGTGCTCTCATCTTCTCAGAATTAATTCTTTAGATTACATAGTTAGTTAGTAGTAGTAGTTCTCTGTTCTTATTGTTACTGTTAGTTAGTGTTAGTTTAAAAACAAAAAAGCGGCTCTGGTCTCGAACCGCTGGCAGAGCCATACGCCAGCATGGGCTCACCTGGCTTCAAATGCTGCGTGCTCTGCCTGCCTCTGACTGGCATGACACCTGCGTCAAATACCCGGGGAACTCTCACTCACGGAGAGACTGCCCCCATTGTGCTAAGATAAATGCAAGAACGTGCAAAGATAAGGAGCTCCAACTCAAAATGCTCTTCACAGACAATGGCAAGCGGCATGCCTCTGAACCGGGCTCTGGGCAGCATAATATATCTAACAAAGAATAGTGGTAGAAATGTAGCCGTGTTAGTCTGGTGCAGCTGAAACAAAAAACAGGACTGTGTAGCACTTTAAAGACTAACAAGATGGTTTAATAGGTGATGAGCTTTCGTGGGCCAGACCCACTTCCTCAGATCAAATAGTGGAAGAAAATTGTCACAACTGTATATACCAAAGGATACAATTTAAAAAAATTAACACACATGAAAAGGACAAATCAAATTTCAGAACAGAAGGGAGATGGAGGGGGGGACGAGGGGGAGGTAAATGTCTGTGACCTAATGATATTAGAGGTGATAATTGGGGAAGCTATCTTTGTAATGGGTAAGATAATTAGCGTCTTTATTCAAATTTGAGTGTAAAGTGTCGAATATAAGCATGAATGACAGTTCAGAGGATTCTCTTTGAAGTGAAGTCTTAAAAGGTCTTTGAAGCAGGATACAGGTAATCAAGTCATTGAGACAATGTCCTTTCTGGTTGAAATGGCAAGAAACCGTTTTTTCTTTGTGATCCTGTCTGATATCTGTTTTGTGGGCATTGATCCTTTGGCGAAGTGTCTGAGATGTTTGTCCAATGTACATAGCGGACGGACACGTTCGGCACATGATTGCATAAATTATATTTCTGGATGCGCAGGAATATGTGATCTTGATCTTATAACTCACTTGGTTGGGTCCAATAATGGTAGCAGCAGAGTGAATATGTGGACAAAGCTGGCAACAGGGTTTGTTGCAAGGGAAGGTACCAGGGTTGGTATTAGTGTGGTATGTCCTGTGGTTGTTGGTAAGAATCATATTGAGGTTAGGTGGTTGTCTACAGGAGACTATTGGTCTGTCTCCCAGAGCCTCTCGGCGTGCCAAAAATTGCTCCACAAGTCAAAGGGATACACGTCTGAGTTTATACGGACAATATGGCTTGCATGGTTTATATAAACTGGCAAGGTGGAGCATGATTGCAGTCTCTGTGCAAAGAAACCATAGTGCTCTGGAACTGGGCCTTAGTGCGGGACATCCACGTATCTGCATTTCATCCGCCCAGGGTACTCAATACAACATCAGATGCCCTAAGCAGAGCCCTTCTCCAGGACCATGAATGGGAGTTCAATTACACAATCCTGCTGAAAGTATTCAATCAATGGGGTTACCCCCACATAGATCTGTTTGCCACCAGCACCAACAGAAAATGCACAATGTATTGCTCCAGAGCGGGCATAGGGAAACAATCTCTAGGGGATGCTTTGATCCTAACATGGAACGCACCCCTGCTTTATGCATTCCCCCCTTTTCCCCTCCTCAGCAGAATCATTATAAAGATACGGAGGGACAAAGGAAAGTTCATCCTTATCGCACCATGTTGGCCTCGCCACTCATGGTTTCCCCTATTACTCAGGATGACACAAAGCCATTCAATCATGCTACCAAAAGTTCTGGACATCCTACATCAACCGCAAATCAGGACACCTCACCCTCAATTCCTGATGCTCTGTCTGAAAGCGTGGCACCTCAATGGTTCACTAGCACAGAGCTTCAGTGTTCTCAACAAGTACGTGAGGTCCTCCTGCACAGCAGAGCTCCTGCAACAAGGAAAACATATTTAAAAAAATGATCCTGTTTTACACACTGGGCCAGCGATTGCAATATATCACCGCACAACGGAATTTTGGAGTACTTATTGCATCTAAAACAGTCTCACCTCTCTTTAGCCTCAATTAGAGTGCACTTGGCAGCAATAACAACATTCCATGCACCAGTGGATGACACCATGTTATTTGTGCACCCCACAACCAAATGGTTTCTTAAGTGTCTACAGGCCTTTTATCCTGACATGTCACCCCCATGAGAACCATGGGACCTACACCTAGTATTAACAATGCTAACAAAACCACCATTTGAACCTATGGCCACATACTCCTTACACCACTTACCGCTAAAAACGGCTTTCCTAGTGGCAATTACCTAAGCGAGTTGAGTAAGCGAATTGGCCGTGCTCATGTCTGATTCACACTTTACCATTTTTCTCAAAGACAGAGTGTCCATGCATCCACACCCCAAGTTCTTGTCTAAGGTCCATACAGCCTTCCACATCAACCAGACAATACACTTCCCAGTGTTTTTCCCAAAGCCTCATGCCAATGCCTTTGAAGCACAGATGCACACTCTGGATGTCAAAAGAGCTCTCTCCTTCTACATCCACAGAACAAAGCCTTTCAGATCCTCCCCACAGTTGTTTGTTTCCATCGCAAGCCATACCATGGAGAAGAAAATATCACAGATATTATCCCCTTGGATCTTGGAATGCATCACCACATGTTATTCTCTTAATGACTTACCTCCACCTGCTTCAATTTGTGCACACTCTGCAAGAGCAGTGACAACCTCGGTGGCATACCTGAGGAAAGTTCCAGTGGAGGACATATGCGCAGCTGCAACATGGTCCTCAGATCACACCTTCACAAAACATTATTCGCTTGGTTCGGGACCTCTCGTACAAACTAGATTAGCAAAAGCTGTTCCGCAGACAGCATACTTACCCAATCCGAAGTCCCTACCTCTATGACATGTATTGTTTATAGACACCTAATGTGGAGCACCCTCAGGGACGCCTCTCGAAGAAGAAGAGGAGATTACTCGCCTTCCTGTAACTGACATTCTTTGAGATCAGTGTCCCTGGGGGTGCTCCACTACCCTTCTTTCCACCCCTCTACTTCAGAAACTCAACCCCCCCCCAAAAAAAAAAACCTCCACAAACATGTAACTTATGCTCCTTCGCTGGGTTCCAGATAGAGAAGGAACTGAAGGGAGGTGGGGGGGGGCGTGCATGCCCTAATGCACTGCGGGGCAAAATCCATCCAGAGGCACTGGGATGCTCAGCACCTAATGTGGAGCACTCCCAGGGATGCTCATCTCGAAGAATGTCAGTTACAGGAAGGTGTGTAACCTTCTCTTCTCTGTGCTAGCCTCTGTACCATATTTTATTAGTATTTACAGTACAGCCACTTAGCCCAATGCGTTTTAACTGAATTAGTTTAAGACGACTCCCCTCCTCATCTAGTTATGTAATGTATGAATTCTAGTCCAGGATGTAATGTCACAAGGCGAACATCCCTCAAACTCCAGTTCAATTTCCCTAAGTTTGTCATTTCCTGTCTTATAAATGGCTTTTCACTATGTGGGTACGGTTACAAATATGTGCAGTTAGGCAGAAATGTAGCTGTTTACTGGATGTAAGTGCACTGTCCCAGATGCACCGAGACCTTCTGCCTATCCCACCAAACAGCATAATATTAGGGAATTCCCATGGAAAATGTATGCTTCATCGACAAACTGGACTGTTAATAAAACAGCGCAGGGAAGTCACAAAATCAACATAAAATGTAGTGATATGCCTGCAGATTTATATAAAGAAGAAAAATTGAACAGTTTGGTTGCTGTTGTCAGGCAGGCAGATTACTCAGGAAAAAAATAAAAACATCCTTTGAAAGAAGATAAACACATATATCTACAGCACAAAGTTTCAAGAAAAGTAAACTTTGTCTTCTCTAAGCTCAGAATTTCTTTAAGATTATTTGTAGGTCACTAATAATGTGCTTGGCTTCATACAAGATAGAGGAAGTCACAGACTACCTAAAGTGACTTCATTTTAAAGGACTTTATTCTCATCCCTCTTAATAGCAAATGGATTACAGATATAAGTATTCCTGAGATTACATATGATTTATTTTGCAAATAATGTCTGGCTACAAAAAGCAGACCATCTTCTCTTCTGCCTCTGAAGTTCCATTTAACCCTCTCTCTCCACTCCCCTCCCCCCCCATTGCTCTTGTCTTATTCTGAACTATGGGACTAAGAAAGGACTAAAGGGGTACGTCTACACAGCACCATAAACTCAAAATAAGATATGCAATTTGTGCTATGCAAATTTCATAGCTTATTTTGAGTCTATTTCAAAATAGGCTATTCACCAGATTTCAAAATGAAGTGCTATTTTGAGCCATCCCTTACTTCTCGTACAATGAGGTTTACAGGGATGGCAAAATAGCATGTCCACTATATTTTGGAATAGCCTTCAAAAGTTGCAAAGTAGTTATTTCGGGATACCAGAGGCATCCCAAAATAACTCTGATGTGTAGACATACCCGAAAAGTGCTCATAGCTTGTTTTCTACTATTCTGACCACTAGAGATTGCTCTTGGAAACTCTGTCTGGCAAGCCTTTAACTTGTATATAGAAATCTTACCAGTTTTGTTAGATAACTCATTTTACTTTGGATATTTCTTGTAGTAAATTTAGGAAATTCAGCAAAGACTGAGTTTAAAGTTGGTTTAAGACAAATGGCAATATTTTTAGGGTGACCATTGTTTTCAGTATCTGATTTCCTTTATAAATGCATATGCATAGTTTTGGAGGCACAGTATTGTCTCTTACATTTTGTACACTATTTAGCTGGAGAACAAAGTCTATGGGCCCAATTCTGCAATTCATATGCAAACCAAGTAATAAATAAGTGAGCCTATTGATTGATTTAAGTGAGAATAGTCTTGTGAACAGATGCTACTCAGCAAGAGTGAAGACTGAAGTGTAGAGCCCAATGTAATTCTGACATCTAATACCATGAGATATCTCATACCTTTCAAATGCACAGCCTCCATCATTAACATATTGCATTCTTAGAAACAAGCCCTGCATTAAAGAAATGTTGTTTGCAAAGTCAAGTATTCAAAAGTGAGCAAATGTCAGCATTAAGGTTGCCTGCAAGCGCAATCTTAATTCACCTTCCTTGTGCTACTCCTGGAGGAGTTCTCTGTGACCTTATTTTAAAATTCTGCACACGATATTTTAACATTTTACAAGTGTTATTTGTCAAAATAACAGTCCATAATCACTCAAGTTTCAGTTATTTGGTAATTTATTTAAAAACACCCATTAGCAAACATGTTTGTAACAATATATACACACACACACCCAAATTCCCCCAGGATGAGAGAGTTAAAAGAAACCCCTATGACAACCCAGTAACTGTTTCTCCCTCCCTCCCTCACCACTCGAGCCTACAACCAGGCTTCCACAACTACTTCCCTCCAGAACCCAGCTGCCCACACACCCATGTCCTGCATCCTCAGACAGCTGCTCTTCTAATTGTCAGAGTCCAGGGAGCCAGAGGAAGAACCAGCCTGTTGTTTGGTCCCAGGCTTGCACAGTTTCCTGTACATGCTCTGCCTTCTTCTTCCCTCAGGACATGTGAGGAACTGCAACTGCTGGGAATCTCCTAAGTCCCTTTTTCTCCTCCCTCTGGCAGTATGCAAGTTGGGCTAGGCTGCGGTCATCAGTCCCTTACTGGCAGCTAGCAGCACTGGAGGAGGGTGGGGGGATTCTGTAAAACAATATTAATTTCTGCAAAATTCTGCAATGCGCAGTGATGCAGAATTTCCCCAGGAGCACTATGCATTATGATGCATACATTAATTACATGAGCATAGTATTGTTTTTCTTGTCTCTGCCCCCTGTGTTCTTTTCCCCTTGACCTTGGCTCCTGTCCATCACCTTCTAGCTAATCTTCCTATCTCTCTGTTCTTATTCCCTCTCTACTCCTATCTGACACATACACATTCTGGTCAGCACTAGGAGCAGTCAGAAGCCATAGTATGCTCAGTGCTAAATTGGAGAATTTAGGTGCCATACTCTAACAAGTGTACAAGAGAGTAAATGTAAATTGAAAAATGTAGTCAGATGCTTATAACTTGGCCAAATTTAGTTTAGTTTTCATGGAAACAACTAAAGGCATATCCCTGACCCCTGATGACCTCTTGCCAAATTTTAAGTCCTTACTCCCAAGCATGGGGGCAGTAGAGCGTTTTAATAAAGCAGAATTTTAAAAATATGAGCAAAATAACATTTTTTAAATCTCATTCTCTGAAATGACTGAATGGTTTTAGTTGAAGCAGGCCTCAAAATATAGGCTAAGGAAACGCCTGCATAGAAAACTTCAGCCTATATGGATATAGTTTATAAAATTCATAACTGAAGGCACTGTCTTATAATGGCAGGTGCAGGTAACCTTTATTCTATTTGGTGCTCCCAGTTCCACCTAGAATTATACGTTCCCCCCAGTTTTCTTTTGCTTTCAACAGCTAGTTCACATCTCTGCATGAAGTGATGAAAAAAGCTAAATTTATGCTGTTCATGTGGTGTTGTGTGAAGGTGAAGAGCTTTTTGTTTTCACAAATTGAGAGTTTCCCACTTATCATTTCTTTTCCACACATTTTAAAATTCAGATTTTAAGAGATGCCTCCAGCAGGTAGTTTCCCCCAGAGCAAAGCTTATTTGGAAACTATTAAGGAGAACTGTTGGTGATGCTGCCTTAGGTCTAGCTGGCAACTGCATCTATTCTCTTGTCCATATCTCTGAGTCACTCTCTGTACTCAGACCTAGTGGCAACAGAAATAAGTTTCTGCGGCAGGAAGAGGAAGGAACATAGGCCAGGTCTACACTACAGAGGAGGATTGGCTTACAATACGCAATTCCAGCTACATCAAAAATGTAGCTGGAATTAACATATCTTATGCCAAGCTTCAGTGCTGTCCTCACAGTGAGAAGTCAATGGGAAAATCGCTCTTGTTGACTTCCCTTACTCCTTGCAAGAAGTAGGAGTACCAGCGCCAATGGGGAAGCCCTCAGCATTTGATTCAGTGGGCCATTACTAGACCCTCTCAATTGAGCGCCAGAAGATCGACCATCATAGCGTCGATCTTCCCACAAGCATCGATCTTCCTGCAAGTGGAGACATGGACCTTGGCAAGTTGCAGTTAAATCATTCATGTGTTACTTTATGATTACATAAGACTGTCCAACTACTGAATAACTTTGGTAAAGTGCATACGTTTTATTCAATAAAACCTGATGCTCTTTCCATTGGGAGTGGAGAATATATCGAGGAGGGTGCCATCTGCTGTTTTACTCCATTTAGTGACACATTTTTAGCTGTAGTTTACTCAATGGCCAAGGTTTTCAAAAGAAGCCAGTGAGTTTGGGTGTGTCATTTTTTGGTGTCCAACTTGAGACACTTTAAAACGGTTTAATTTTCTGAAATTGTTAAGCCACCTGCCTTCAGAATAGTAGGGCTTTTTGTGCACTTCAGTTGAGCAACGAGACTCAGCGATGACAATATAAAAAACAAGTGAAAAAATGAAAGGTGCAGTTGGGGGGAGGAAAAAATATTAGATAAGATGATGATACAGCAGATTATGTCACTAGTTAAGATTCATTTAAAGGCAACTGAACTGTGTCCTGGCCAGATGCATGAAGGAGCTGTGATCTACACTGGATTTGATAACCTCCATCCTGGATTTTATAAACTCACATTCAGCATCCGTGCTGCAACTAACGCTTACAAGGGCATTTGTTTCCTAATTACAAATGTGTCTCCATTTTACACCACCAAGACTAACATTTTAGCCTCACGAGGTATTTTTTTTCTCGATGGGAAATATGGTGTACAATTCCACCCTATTGAGTTTTACATTCCCTTTACCACAGTTATGGGAAATTGAATGCTACTGATTTTGCTATTGATATTACTACCCATAATGCAGTAATAGTGTAGGGAATACTTTCCATGCATGCCTTAGAGTTTCAGCTTTAATATAGCTTCTAATGTAAATCATTTGATGCCGTGGTATTTATATTGCACACATTATCAGCAAAACTGCAGAACCCCATTTTAAAAGAAAGTACTACAGGCAGTCCCCGAGTTACGCGGATCCGACTTATGTCGGATCCGCAGTTACGAACGGGGCCCTCCCTCTCCCTGGTCTCCAGCAGACCAAGGAGAGGAAGCAAAGCGGCGGAACACGCGGGCAGCGAACAGCCCAGACGCGTCTGGGCTGTCCCCTGCCCATGTGCTCCGCGGCTTTGCTCTGCTTTGCTCCCCGTCCCCCTGGTCTGCAGACCAGGGGGACGGGGAGCAAAGCAGAGCAAAGCTGCGGAGCCTGGGGTTCTTAAGTTGAATCTGTATGTAAGTCAGAACTGGCGTCCAGATTCAGCCACTGTTGAAACTGATCAGTTTCAGCAGCGGCTGAATCTGGATGCCAGTTCCGACTTACATACAGATTAAATTTAAGAACAAACCTACAGTCCCTATCTTGTACGTAACCCGGAGACTGCCTGTAATATTATTTTTAGTAGCTGACACTAGAGGGCAGTAACTCCATAACATATGAATCTTCTGCATGGACATCTTGGAACAATTTACTTACTATTTGTTATACAGAATCGTTTCAAGTATAGTAGGACTAAGAACTACTGTTTTCTCTAAATTATCACTTCTTCATTGAACTCTAGCAGGAATCATATTGCAAGTTGTCTTATCTAAATTACATGTTTAAAAATAAAGGTGAATGACAGCAAAATTCTCCTGTTTGCTAAATACAGCTTGTTAGAAAATAGATTAACTGGGTACAATGTCTTTTAGTCCTATGAATGATCTTTTTTTTTTCCTGTGAAACACTAAATGTATCAGTGACTTTTTATTCTCCTCAGAGCTGTCCTGTCCGTAGGATGAATCAGGGTGGCTGCCCCAACCATCCTATGGATTATAGGTGCTTGGCGTGGGGTGGTAGGAGGAGTTACCCCTCTGCACTCACCACGCGAGTGGCAGGAGTTGGAGCAGCCTGAGAGACTGCTCCACCCCACTGTACTGCCCCCCCAACCCCCTCCACAACGCTTCTCCACAGCAGCCGGAAGCAAAGCATCCCAGCCTCAACTCTTCTTCCCGCTACCACAAAGAAGCCGAGTGCAGCGGCCTAGAGAGGGTGACATTGTGAGGCAGAGCAGACTGCCAGGTCACTTCATCTCACGTTGCCCATGTTAGTGGGGGGGGGGGGGGCAACCTCTGCTGCTGCCACACGAGGTCCCTCCGTAATTCTCCGGGCTGTGTTGCCCAGAGGATGAGCAAGGGGATGAAGCAGGGGCAGGGCTTGAGGAATGGCTGAGTGAGGGGGTTGCCCTGTGCCCTGTGCTTGGAGCACTGGGGGTTTGTACCGGCCCCTCAGGACAGCTCTGTGTCTCATGTAGGTTCCTTTTACTGCAAACTCACTTTTCTCTAACTGGTCTTGCAGTGCAGAATTAAGAGAACTGTAATATTATTTTGGTTAAATGGGTGCAGAATTGGGACCTTACATGTGTGTGTGTTTTCTCTTGAAAGCAAAGCCTATGTATGTTTTGGTTGAGTTTTTTAAAGGTTTCTCAAGACTGAATCCAAGATGGCAGATAATATTCAATCTATGTGATTTGTCAGATCCTGAAATTTAGGAGCCAGGTTTTTTACCATGTTTTTATAGTGATCACATTGTAGCTTTCACAGGGAGCTTTTGGAACTGTAGCAAGAGTAGCTGCAATCATGGCTACTAGTAAGTGTTCTCCAGAATCTGCTTGTTGTGATATCTTTGAAAAGAATTGTGTTGTGGGTTTTGGATTTCGCTTTGCCTTGCTCTAAGGTTTCTGTTTTGTTTTTTAATTGTTTTGATGTCATTTTATCTTTCTGATTTAACAACACAACATAGACCTATAAAACACCAAATATTGTAAGACTCATGCTAAAATCATTAGTGGACCAACAAATCTCTACAAACAGTGTGTCGTCTTGTAAACCCAGATCTAACCAGTGGTAAAAGGACACATGGGAACTGATGCTATTTGGGAGTTAGAAGAAAGTCTCCTAGGCTATATTAAGGCTATGTCTACACTACGCGCTTTGCTGGAAGAGGCAATGCAAATGAAGCGTAGATTAGCATTTTCTCGCATTTCATCTGCATAATCTCTTCTGATCTGTTTTTGCACAAGGGGGGCATAAGGATCTTGTGCAAAAAGGACACATCCACACTGCTTGTTTTTATTCAAAAACAGATTGGAAGAGATTATGCAAATGAAGCGCAAGAAAATGCTAATAGCCTAAGGAGAAAGTCTACACTTAAAGGGGAAAGTTGACTTCAGATACGCAACTCCAGATTGAAGTATCTTAAATCGTGTTTTGACGCTGTCCACACAACAGGAAATCGACGGGAGCACATGCTCCCATAGACTTCTCTTACTCCTCGTGAGGAACAGGACTGCAGGTACCAACAGGAGTGCCCTCTCAATTTGAATTAGTGCTAATTTGAAACCTGGAAGATTGACTGCAGTAGCGTCAATCTTCTCTGTAAAGTTGACATAGCTATAGAAAAAAATTTCACGCACAGTTTTTATATACAGGAAATCCGACGCAGTTTTCCGATAGCTGACGACTGTCTTGTACATGACTTCCAACAATACAATATAGCTTTGTGGTGCTGTTTTTGAGCCAATGATTATTTATAGAGAGGTTTATGGCTCAGATAATATTGTCACTGTGACCAGTAATCATGGTCATCAAATCCATGTGTTAAAACTATTGTTCTTGTTTATCACACAGCTGTGTGCAATTTACCAGATTTGTTTGTCAGATGAAAATGAACAACTAATTGTTAATATGAATCAACCAGTCTTTCAGCAAATGTTGATGAATGCTTGCTAGTTCTGAGCCTTCCAAAGAGACATGGATTATTTCAGTTTAGCATCAGTTTAGTGTCCCTCCAGTTGAGAAGAAACACTGTTTTTTTTAAAAAAGAGAGAGAACTGATAGTACGAAACTTGGATATGCAAATAATCTTCTATGATATGATTGTCATTTGAAAGCTGAAGTTTAAAAAAAACACAAATATTTCATTCTGATTATGTCTATTTGAAAATGGACTGGACCCAATTAATCCAATCTTTTAGGTCTTTGAATTAATTTTAATCATTTATTTGATCATTTTAGCGCTGCTTACGAATATTACTGGGGAAAAACTATGTAAAAGTAGTAAAAAATAGTGGGTTCTTTTAATGGAAGAAAAAATAGTCTTTTGATCAGGGTTAAAAATACCATTTTTTGTTGCATCTTACTTTTCTTCTCCCATCATGGCTTATGAGAAAAACATTAAGAACTTTACAATCCCCTTTGATGTAAACAAATATCTGATAACAACAGCAACAACATAAAAGTAAAGCTGTTTACTACAAATAAGCCATGTACCTTTTTATGCCAATTCAAATATATTTCTTTTTTTCTTTATTACTCATTTCCTATCTAAAAATTATCAAAACTAATGTTTGAAATAAAAATGTGCATGTTACACAGATTTAAAGGAAAGGCTCTGTACATCTGGGGTCATGCTTGGATTATCTACAATTAAGTCTTGGTTAAAACGTCATAAGATACATACAATACATAATCAGCATTGACCCAGATTTAGGTGTGCAAGTTTTCAGGTAGTAGAAAATATGTGTTTAATCTACATTGCAGTTACAATCTCCTTGGGGAAGACAGGGTTCTGCTAACTTGGTTAAAAACATAAGAGGAACAAAAGAATGGCTATACTGGGTGAGACCAAAGGTCCATCTAGCCTAGTATCCTGTCTTCTGACAGTGGTCAATGCCAGATGCCCCAGAGGGAGTGAACAGAACAGGTAACCATCAAGAGAGCCCTCTCTTGTCATCCATTTCCAGCCTCTGACATACGTCACAGAAAGTTCAGTTCCTTTTCAAGGTAACCCAGAGGTCCACATGAAAATCAAAACAAATCCGGATAATTCTTCTACTCCCTTCTGCTACTGAAGTCTTCTCCTTCCAATCATAAACCCAGTCTCGGCTCCCTCCCACGGCACCTGCTCGACTCCTTGTGGTCTCTTCTACCTATTGTGGTGTAACAATATGGCTTTTCTATAGCCATGTTGGAAGGCCTGTGGTAGGCTTGATCCTAAGGCTTCTTTTGCAGCCAGACTGAAGAGCAGCAGCCATTAGCTGTAAGGCCTGGAGTCACATACTCACATTCCATCTAAATTGTATTAAAAAGTGTCACACCAAGCTGTGAGGAGGGGACTTTGTCCTGATAGCTCCCCCACTGTCACTGGATAAAGAAACAGATCTCAAGATGGGTAAAGAAAACTTAAGTAACACCATTCTGTGTGGCAAGAAACTGCTTATTAATACTTGAGGTTGGGGAATCCTCATTCTATGATCATTGCCATTACACTTTCTTATTGTTTGACTGTGATTTCTGTTTGGTTTGTAACTGTTTCTGTCTGCTGTATAATTAATTTTGCTAGGTGTAAATCAATTAAGGTGGTGGGATCTGATTGGTTAGGTCAGTTTTTGTTATGATTGCTTAGTAAAATTATACTAAAATAATTGGTTAAGGTATAGCCAAGCAAGACTCAGGTTTCATTATATAAACTGGGGTCCAAGAAGGAGACCAGGAAGAAGATCGGAAGTAACAGAAGCAGAAGGAAAGAAGCAAAAGACTGGAAGACCAGGAACACCAAGAAGAAGAGGGAAGACCTGGAAAAAAAGAACTCACTCCAAGACATAGCCTAAAACCAGAGAGACTGATATTCCCTGGCCAACAGGGGAAAGTCTGCCTGTATCAGGATTGGTGAGCATGACACTGTGCTTAGCATGTGTATTCTGCTTGTTTGGGAATTGTCAATAAAAAGAGGATAAGAGTATTACTGTGTGAGGCTCTTTCAGTGGCAAAAGATCCTGCAGAACCCTCAGGAAGACACGCCCTGAGCCCTAGGAATTGGGTAAGGGTAGGTGTGTAAATTAACAGGGTTGCACCTTGAGCCTAAGGAACTGGGTTAAGGTGTGTCTCTCCAGTGTGCAAAGGATAGAGAAATTTGTGTGGGTTACAGTAGGCCCTAATACTACACGTGGTGGCTCACTTTCCAAGAAGAATCCTAACTCCTTTTTCCCAGATTTCCCTTTAACTGAGCTCAGCTCTGTTTAAATAGTTCCCTGAAAGTGAGGTCACTCACTTTAAGTCCATTACAATGCACTACGATCAATTATTGCCCCTACGAGGCTAAATCAAGTGGCAGGACTGATCAGTAATTACTAGTCTGAGCCCCTCTGGCCTTAAAGGGTCAACTAGCCTGTGACTCCATGTAAACGGTGTATTGAAGAGCCAAACTCTGCTCAGGAGGCTTTCTATATTTTCATACAGTGGGCCAGGAGAGAACTGGAGTTAAGGTTAGTTGAATCCAGGACTAAATAGATTCATCAGCCTTTACTTCCTGATTATGTGTGTGCAGAATGGGCATTGGCTATTGCCACCTCAGGTCTGTAGTAATGATTGCCCCAAGACTTTGTGAATAGGTTTGGTTTCTTTCCTCCAATCTGCATGCAACCCCCTACTGTGTGAAGCCTGGCTACCTGTACCTGGGCAGGAAACAAATTTGACTGTAGAGCTCTTAACTCCAAGTAGTGACAAAAGACCACACATAGTTAGGATATCAGAGTTGTTGACAAGTAAGTATCAGAGGGGTAGACGTGTTAGTCTGTATCCACAAAAACAACGAGGAGTCCAGTGGCACAGATTTATTTGATTGTAAGCTTTTGCGGGATGTTGACAGTTACTTTGTAGTAGACTAGTTTTCGGCCTGTCTTTCTTGGTTACTGGAAGCTTGACCTGGTCACAGATAATAAAACCAATGACAGAGTGTAAATCACATAGTTCTGTGGTGCCAGTACGTGTTGTTACGCTTGGGATCTTGGGTCTGTATATCTGGCCATGGATGACATTTTTACTTGGTTGCCTGGTGCTGACTTTTGACAGCTAGTATGTATGTCTCCTAGGCCCCTGGTAAATTCACAAGGCTGTTTCATTTAGAAGTGGAGTATTTGCAAGCATGAGGCTAACACATCCCTGAACTTTCATTTGAACCAAATACAAGCTGACCCATTTCTTTTGCAGTGTTAGTTTGCTTAGAAAGAAAACCCCAAAACCCCGCACCTCCCATCTATTTTGCAGAGGTCTCTGAAGGGAGCTGGGGATAAGATTTCTGCCAGTTTAAAAAACGAATTGCTGTTGGATGTGTTTCACAAGTCTCATTGTTCTCTAGAGGCTTAGAGCATGTGCATCAAGTACACCCCCACCCCTTCTACCCACCCTCACCACAATCGTCATAGTAAATTCACTTATGTGGAAAGAATAACTCATTCTATTAATAGCTACTGTCTTTTTGGTTTTGTGTTTGAACATGGCCTACAAAGTAGGACCTCGTCCATCTCTCGGTCTCCTTGATGCTACCACAATACAAATTGTTGTGGAGTGTTGATCAATTGAAAGTTGTACCTAGAATCTTCTGAGTGATGAAGGGCAGCAATGCATCTGCAGCAATATCCTGTATATTTCTCCTGTGAGTTCCTAATGGAATCATACCCACAGGCAAATTTATTATTATTATTATTATTGTTGTTGTTTTGTTGTTATATGTTCCTTTTGTTGCAGTAGTTTCTCATGTATTCATGTAATGATTTTCTTCCGGTGTTATCCTGAAAGGTATTCTAAGCATTGCATTTTAATTACAAAGATGAACACCAAAGTCCCTTCTAGATTTCACCTGTATCAGACCATCCATCTGCCTGCCTTCTACCCAAACCTCATACAAATAGAGAGGACTGATGGCTCCTCTCTAAACTCTAGAGTATGCAGGACTCTGCCCTTTTATCTGTACTGGACACAGCTTTTTTGGAAGTCTCCAAAATTATTTGTCACCACCATTGGAAGAATGAAGGGGGACGCAGTCTTTTCCCAAAGACTGTATGCATGGATTTCCACCTGTGTACTCTACTGTGAACTTATGGGAGCCCCTTCTTCACAGTCTATCTGGACTCACTAAGCTAGAGCTCCAGCTGCTTCCATGGAAAGAATCCCAGCTACGGGAGGGGAGTCCCATTTTTACATCAAATAGGCATTGTGCCCTCACTTAAGTTTCTGCCAAGTATGAGTTCTTTGGTTCAGCAACCCTATGATCTGTGGTTCTGAACACTTCTCCAATGAGCATTGCTTGGGAATCCGCCACAATGAGCACCAATAGGGGCCAGCACTTGAAGAGAAAGGAAAGTTACTTCCTTACAGTAACTGGAGTTCCTGGAGATGTATGGTCCCTATCGGTATTCATCATCCATCCTCCTTTCCTTATGTGAGTCTCTCTGCCTGTCTCACCTATTAGGCCTTTGATTTGAAGAACAAAGAAATGAAGGACATGGTCACAAACCAATGTCAACTGCTATTGAAAGAGTTTCTGGTCTCAGGCACATAGAGTGCACGTTCCTCTCACAGTAAATACCACTAGGGACCACATATCTTAAAGAGCTTCAGCTACCAATGTTCTCTCTAATCTTCTCTGTCCATGTTCAGATTTTTTCCATTTATGTGCAGGATAAATTTTTCATGTGGCACTGAGAAAAGTGCATGTGCACCACCAGTAGAAATAAAAACCTAGCTCTTGGATCTCTGCTAATGAGTTGAGTGGTATTTGAATCCCTTCTGAGTGGCCACACGAGCACACAGCTTATAGGGAACATTGCTGTAAGTTACCATAAGTTAAGTTACCCCACACAATTTCCTCCCCCCCCTTCTCCTTTATTTATTTTGGTTCTAGACGTGCAACACTCCAGTCATCTGCCCACGAAAGCTCATAATACCATCTACATGTTTTGTTAGTCTTTAAAGTGCTACCAGACTATTTGTTGTTTTTTAAGTTTATCCTGTACAGACTAACTCGGCTACCCCTCTGAAGCATAAGTTAAGTAACCTTCGTTTTTTGGTTGTGCCCAGTTTAGGTCTTGTTCATGATGATCACTTAAATACTGCAAATAAATATAGTTAAAGAAATAATTTAGCTTCATTTCCCCCCTTTCTGTTTCCTCTGCTTCTGCTGATGGTGGATATTCTCACCTATAGTAACAATTTACTATTCCATGTTTTTGATAGCATAAGCTGTAGCAAGTGAAACAGAATGCTCAGGTCCTAATGTGGCAAAGATTTTTTCAATGTGCCTTTAAGATTGGGAAAATACAAAATATTTATATACATGTTAGTTTTCAGTTATTGGTTTAGCTCATTATGCTGAGTAGTTGATGTGATTTTGGGGGTCATTTGAGTTATGCTTATGGGTTGAAGCTCTGCAGCATATTTTTTCTTGGATAGGAGAGTAGAGAATGATTGATTGTTTGGACTGATTTGTTTGTATTTTTAAAGTGCTCTAATCAATAGTATCTTACTGTACATTAAGAACTCAGAATAATGAAACACAACTTGTACAAATTAGGTTCAATGTCAATGAAAAATTCTTGTCCAGTCCATTTGTTCCAGGCCTTTATTTGACCCCATTCCCTTCCCTTTGAGAAATATGCAAAACCAAATAGTCCTTGCATTATACAAAAATAGTGCCAGGGGGACTAAAGTAGCAAAGTAAATTCTAGCACTGAGGACTCAGTGCCAAACAGCCCTTTCAACTAGCTGGTGGTGGTTGGAACTACATTGTAATGCATCACAATGCATTGCCACAGCTTTACTAAACCAGACATGCAGATAGATCTCTCTGAGAGAACTCACTCAAGCATGCTGTTGTTACACAGTTTGCCCCAGACACACACAAGGAGAGAAGCAGGCAAGACCTAAGTTACATAGACTTCAGCACAGAGTAGTCTTGGTGGTTATCTATGTGACTCCTTGTACATTATTGTTGTTTTCCTCATAGCCTCTTGGATTCAAGTTTGTGGGATCACAAACAAGCTTAGGAGAAGCTCTGTGTTTTTTTTCTACTGAAGGGAAGGAATCCCTATCCCTTTGTCAGCATTCATCCCACACACTCTGTCTATCCCTTAAACAGGCATAACTCTTTCCTGTCTAGAGTTTAGCTTACATTGATTTGAGAAACAAATTTTGACTTGGGGATGTGTCACATTAAAGCAAATAGAATATAATTTAAAACACATGCACAGGAAAATTCCCCTGAGTCCAACAAATTTATGTTCCTTCCCCCATCATCCTTTACTAATTATTCAATTTAGACAGTAGAGGGACTGATATGGTAAGCCTTGACTACACACAAAAACTGTATTACTTTATATCAGTATAGTTGAAGCAGTACAACTTCCTAGTACAGACAGTTATATTGATCTAAAGGGGCTGATATCAGTATAGTTATTTCCAAATAAGAAGGGGATAAAATATACTGGTATAAGGTGTCTTTAGACTGGAGTAGATGCATCCACATGAGGAGTTGTATTAGTGTCAACACCCCAGAACAAAATAGTTATACCTGCACAAAAGCTGCATGTGAGCCAGGTCTGAGCTGCTGTGCTGAGTTCAGTGAAGTCTGAAATGTTTACTGATGCTTCTTGAAACCAAGAATAAAAAATGTAAGAGAGAAAAATGTAATCGTAATGGAGATGAACCCTTTATTCATTGTAAACAAAATGAGAATACATGAACTGTATTCACTTCCTAAATGTTAATCTTGCTTGTATTGAACCCAGTTCTGTTTTAAATATCAAAAAGCCACCAGTTCAGATGGAGTACTTATTGCCTTTCAGATTTTAAAAGTCAGCCAACTGGTTTGTAAATGAAAGCCAAAGAGATGATTAGGAACTCTAGCATAAATCAGAAGAATTGGCAGTTCAATGGCATGAAGTCCATTTTTTTTAAAGTTTTGTTGTAGCCAGTAGGGTTAGAAATCAAGAACCAGTGTGACAAGATCCCTGGGGTGCAACTTGAGTTGTGGGTCTGCTGAGCCCTCTGCTGAGGCATGGACTGCCTCTCTCACTGTGATGCTGATAAAACAACAAATGGTCTGGTAGCACTTTATAGACTAACAAAACATATAGATGATATCATGAGCTTTCATGGACTCAAACCACTTCTTCAGATGACTGGAGTTTTGGGTTTAGGATGTGCAGACCCAAAATAAATAGGAGAGAAGCGGGGAGGGGGGGGAAATAGGGATCTAGAGGGAATCAGTAAGTGTCTGAAGATTGGGTAGTTAAAATGAAGCAGATAGGAATTAAAGTCAATTGATAGTATCCTTCCTGGCATAGGAGACCTCACAAAGAGCTGTTTTCACCTTCAACAACTATTAAGTTGATAGTCTATGAGTAGATGTCAGTCTATGAGACTCTGATAGGCACTGCACTCAGACAGCCATCCATAGGCAGGATCATACTCAACTGAGTTGCATGAATTATTTCTCAAACGTTTACAAACCATCAATAGGGAAACTCCATACAGCTTCCTCCAGCTCACCCATCTTGGACCTTAGAACTGTGTTGTCCTGCACTTGTCAGAAGTCTGGCCAGTGTACATTTATTACCCAGTTTGCCACTTTGTCAAAGGGAGGTGGATATGCAGCAGTCTTTGTAACCTGAGAGGACTTCCCAAGCATTTTAGACCAACTCACTGGTAAGGATAAAATATTAATATAAGTTTATTACTTACAGAAAGATTGATTTAAAGTGTTTATAAGTGGTAGGCATATCACTGGTCAGATAGGGCATGTCTACACCTCAAGGCTCAAGCTGAAATAAAGCTATGCAACTAGAGCTATGTAAAATGTGTAACATAAGTCAAAATAGTTTATTTTGGCTTCTGGCGCTGTCTACATAGCAGGAAGGCCGAGTTAGAGCACTCTTCATCCGATTTCCCTTACTTCTCATAAAATGAGGGTTACAGGAATCGGAGTAAGAAGTCCTCCAGCTCAACATTATTTCAACATTATGTCTCAATAACTACTTGTGGTATAGACACAGACTATGTTATTTTGGAATAACGTCAGTTATTCTGAAATAACACTGCTATGTAGACATAGCCATATAATTAACATAAGAAAATAAAAAATAAACATGCATTCTAATTCCTAAACTTTTAGACTAAGAAAGAGCTGAATCAAACAGCTTTTCTTACCCCAGCAGATGGTACAAGCAGCTTACAGTTCTTCAGTATGCAGACTGGACCATTTTGCAGACTGAGTTTAAACGCCCTCAGTTGAAAGTCATTTTTCTTCTAGAGCTTCTTCCATGTGTAGAGGTGGGGCGGGGAGAAGAGGCCAATGAGGATATTACTGTGTCTTTTTATACCTTTCCTAGCTGCTAGCGAGATCTTTGCTGTGATGTGAGAGTCAATCAGTCCTCATTGGTCAAGCAGTCTCCATTGCATATGTGCCTTCTCCAAGAATTCTCTTGGATATTCAATTGTATATTAATGAGCCATAAACAATTTCCTTGTTGTGACTGAAAGGCTGGTTGTAGGTTTTCCTACCTTACAACAAATTTTTGTACATAGATATCTGTACCTCATAACTTCACATACAGTGATAGCACATATAATCCAACAAGATATTATTGTTTAGTAAATCAATACTTAAAAAATGATACCTCATAAGGTATACTTTGTAATCAAAATACATCATAATTCTATCATAGTGATGAGTATGGTGGTTCCAGGATGCTGCTTTGAGGTAAAACTGTGGAATGGTAAAACTATCATACAAATTGTATACACAGCCAAACTGAAGCCACATGGGAACTTTAAAATGATGATAAAACATAATTAGCTAAGCCCAGAAAGTCATGCAATATTGCAAATTGAATTACACTGGTATGCTTTATCTGATGGCTCTAGTACTCTATTTAGGTTGCTAAAGCATAACATTCATAGTTTTGAAATCCTGATAATAAATGTGTCTCTTTCTTTTAGAATAACGCAAAGGGATAGGTTCTCCATTGGTTTCAGTGGAACTATGCTGATTTGTATCAGCTGACAATCTGGTCCAATGATTTTGGAGGTCGGGGGAAGGGGAGATCATATTTCAAACAATACATTTTTTGTGTTTTAGTTGTGGGGAAGGGTTGTTTTGTTTTGAGAGAGAGGAGATCTGGGGGGAGGCCATAATTTCTTTGAAGATTGACAGGTCTGTTGAGTTGATGAGTCCAAAATCTGTCAAGAAAGACAGTTACATAAATTAGATGTATTCAAGTAAGTTATTTTTAGACAATAGCATATGAATGTTATTAATAAGCCTTACAAATCTGTCATAAAAAATTGTCAATGCAGGTACACCCTTTAATTGCATGATGAAGCTAAAAACAAACCTCTGCCACCCCCCGTCTCTCTGAAAACTCTGTGCAAGTGAGCAAATGATTTTTCAAGTTATATATTTATTTTCAAGTTATAATTTTAGCTAATTAGAGAGTTCATTAGATTGTGTCTGTGTATCATATGCTTCGTGCTAAAAGTATTTTAATGATTATAAATATAAATAATTTAATTGGTTAATAATTGAGATGTCTGACTCAAGATACACTGTATTTTTTTCAACAGCCCTCCAGGTAAATTTTCCCTTTGTCTACAATATCACTGTAAGAGAATGCAAAAATCAGAGGAACCTTGGCAATATCAAAATACACGTTTTGCATATTTTCCAAGACAATAAAGAGAATGTTCTCCAATAATTCTCAGTTTCATTTTTACAATGATGATGGTTAAAAACCCTGATACCACTATCACATCTCATTAAATTGAATTGAAATTTGTGCCTAATATCTTTAAATATGGTACAGCTAAATTAAAAATCTTCTTAAGAACTTCAATCAATTACCTACTTACCAATGTATTTTCAGTGCAGTATGTTCTGTATAAACACATTTGTTGGCTAAAATAATTACTCTGTAAGTGAAGCTATGGAAATATTTTGGTTTGACGAGATGAGGAGTAGTTTGGAAAAGGGTCATTCATAGGGCTTGGTATTCACTGATATTTTTACCATGAATCGGTTACTGCTAAATGTTCCCTGCTCAATTATATCAATGTGCCATATTCCTAATTAGCAACATTCATACCATCTCTAGTCTGAACAGTTCCCAAGTAAAAATCAACTAGTGGCCATGTATATGACAATCAAATTTTCAGATTTGACCCAAGAAAGATTTTAACTTAGGTGCCCCAGCAAATAAGAAGTAATTGTTTGTCACGATTTCCTTGCTATCCCTTAAGAATTGCTTTGATATAATAGAAAGATAGAACATATAGTGGAATTTCTTCAAGATTGGAGGTGACCAGTTCTGTGTCTCAAAAATTACAGCAAATGCTAGCCAGAAAATGGGTAATTTTCACCATTTTTGGAGGGAGAAAATACTATCCTTTTCTGTGTAGAAAACTTTCAGCCCCTTCCAGTCATAGCTAATAATAATCAACTTTAAAAGTTTAGTGGTTTTGCTTAAGCACATACTTAACAGTTTGTACTTGTACATAACAGCTAGTCAAACTTTTTGAGACTCTGACTATATAATGACTTTCCCAAGAGGCTCCATCTTCTTTCCTGAGTACAATGCTACTGCTGGTCTTTGAGGAAGAGACTCAATGTTCTCCATCTTGACCATTGCCCGTAACTTGTATACAAGAAAGAGAGCCACATGTCTACACCATGGCTGATTCAAAACAGCCTTGAGAAATTGAAGAATTAGTCTGAAATAAATGAGATAAAATTCAATAAAGATAAGTAAGCACTTAGAAAGGAAAAAAAATTCTCAAGTACAAAATGGGGAATAATTGGCTAGGTGGCAGTATTGCTGGAAAGGATCTAGGGCTCATCGTAGATTACAAATTGAATATTAGTCAAAAAAGAGATGCAATTGCAAAAAAGGATAATATCATTCTATGGCATATGAACAGAAGTTTTGTATGTAAGATATGTGCATTAATTGTCCTCCTTTGCTTCTTATGGTGAGGCCTTGGCAGGAGTACTGTGTCCAATTCTGAGTCTCACAATTTAGGAATGAGGAGATGTTGTGATAAAATCCAGAGGAGGGCAACAAAAATGATAGGTCTATTTTAAAAAAAAATTTTATCAGGAAAGGGTGTTTTTTTTTAAATGAACATGTTTAATCTTAAAAAAAGATGTAGGTAGTACCTGATGAGTCTTCAAATATGTTATGGCCTGTATAAAGAACATGGGGGATCAGATATTCTCCATCTCCACTGAAGGCACGAATAGGAATAATGAGCTTAATATAGAGGAAGGGAGATTTAGATGAGATATTAGGAAAAACTTTCTAATAAGAGCAATAAAGTTCTGAAAAAGGCTTTAAAGAGGGGTTATATAGAATCTCCGTCACATAAGATTAAGAACTGGCTAGACAAACATCTTTTAGGGTCTTTTATGGTCTAGGAATACTTGGTCCTGCCTCAGTACTGCTGGCTAGACTAGGAGTGCGTGTACACTGCAGGGCTTAACTCAAAATGAGCTATGTAAATTGAGTTACATCAATTGCGTAGCTTATTTTGAAATAGGGAGTGTCTACACAGCATTTATTTCAAAATAGAGCTCTCTTCCTCCGACTTCCCTTATTCCTCGTACAGTGAGGGTTACAGGTGTTGGAGTAAGAAGTCTTCCAGCTTGCCAGCATTTTGACACTATTTCAAAATAACTACCTGCTATGTAGACATGCCAAGTTATTTCAGAATAGCGCTAGTTATTTTGAAATAGTGTTGCAGTGTAGATATACCAAGGTCTTTTCTAGCCTTACATTTCTATTTTAGATTCCTGATCGTCTCCTCCTGCCTCCCCCCCACCCCCCCCGCAGGTGACACATACAGTGGCACCATGCTGAAGGCTATAGC
The DNA here is from genome assembly GCF_049634645.1 of Pelodiscus sinensis. Lineage (NCBI taxonomy): Eukaryota > Metazoa > Chordata > Testudines > Trionychidae > Pelodiscus > Pelodiscus sinensis. The sequence goes on from NC_134712.1 coordinate 168,866,939, forward strand.
TATGTAACAAATTCTCAATGAGGCTTAATTTTAGCATGTACAGAACAGTGGCTGTATTCGGCACATGCTACTCAGATACTGAAAGAAATATAACTGTACTTCAATCTGTTATGAAAAAGTTACAAATGAACTAAGCTTCTTTAGGCTAAAAGCAAATCCATTCCCTAAGTGTTCCCCATTCTTGATTGTCGACAGTGCATGAAATTCACAGGACTTTATACTAAACAGATGAATTCAGGTTGCCCCGAGGCATCGTGTCTCATGTTTTTAATAAATTATGTCACAGATGGACAGCTTGAACACTTTTTAAATTATTCACAGTGATATTTTAGGTAGTTTAGCTTGGTATCTTTATCTCATATCCTCTTTTTAGAGGGTCTTATTCAACACATGTTCAACGAAAGAGATCATTATGTTTTAATAAAATGTTATTTTACTTCCTGATTTGCTGAATAATTGAAAATAAATTTTTTCCACACATGCTATGCATTCCGTCATTTATTGTCAGTTGGTATTGCTCCAATGATCTGTGATTTATAGCAGTTGAAGATCCTCGTGTTATAGGAAGTGAAAACTTAAAACTTAGGATCCACAATTTAGGTAGGCATATGGGTTTGAATCAGAAGAGAAATAATGTGTGTCTGGTGTTCTGACTGAACAAGCAGTCTGAGACACCATCCAGTGAAATGAGACATGAGATTTCTCTTGCTTATAATTTCTTTTTTTGTTGTCTCCATGTCATTTAAGGTCACAGAGCAAGACTAGAAATTTGGTCTGCTATAAGCTATTTGTATTTAACTTATTTTTATTTGACTGTTTTATTAGTTGGTTTTAAAATTATTTGTAGATACCAACCAAAGAAATGCTAATATTTTGACAGCTAAAGGAAATTGACTGGGTCTAATATTGATTCTGTACGCTTGCCGGGATAGGGTGTTTTATCCACATACATTTTGTCTACCCTCGAGTTGAAGACAAAGAGAACAAAAGAACTATCTTAGCACTTCACCTAAAATGCAGTTATATTAGATTGTCAAAATGGCATTGTACAGTTCCCTGTTTATGGCCTCTGAAAACTTTCCTATAAAATGTGCTTAATTTATCAGTGCAAAGATGTCCCTCTCCCCCAACTGTCAGTTCTGCAAACTCAGCCAGGGTCATGTTGAAGGTTAAAGTCAAATTGTGTCTCCCTCCCCCCCCCCCCCCCCGGGCTTGCACATCATTCTGCTCCAGTTGAAGAATGTTGTAGCATAGAAAAGGTGCAACTGAGATGTTCACTATTCTATTCGGCCCCTTAAACTTAGTTACTATGCAGGATACATAGATGTTTCCTATGTGTCCGCCTAACACAGCCTTGCAAGCCACACACCAGCTGGGAAAGGTCTCCCTACTGCATGTTCCAGGCAGGGCAGACTCCAGAGCTCTTCTTTCATTAGCTCTTCTCACAGGTGGAAGGCTGTTTTGCCTTCTTATTGCAGTCTGTGTGAAGTTGCCAAACAGTGGAGCTGGTCTATACACCGTTCTTATACCCATTTTAACTCGATTGATTTACACACTGATTGGGGTTCCCTCTAAGATTGTCCATCCGTGAGTGGATTGCGTTTTGTCTTACGCACCAATATTGAGTTCATGTGCACTTGTTCTGATTTGTGCCACTGTGGCACCCAAGTAATTAATAAATATCTTATAAATCTCATAAACCTCTCTCTTTTCCACTCTGCTGCTATGTCTCCCACCCTCCCCTCAGCCCAATTGCTCTCCCAGGACCTGTTGCTATCTCCCACCCCTCACTCTCCTCTGCTATCCTGGCTCCTGCCCTACTCATTCCCCTCAACCCTCCTACGACCTGCCCCTTGCCCATCCTCTCTGACCCCTGAACCTGCCCTTCCCTTCCCCCCTGTGCTCACCCCTCCTTTAGCCCCACTCTGATAATCTGTATCTGTCTCTCCCCATCCCAGGTATCTAAAGGGTGTCACAAGGAGGAGGGAGAAAATTGTTCTTCCTGGCCTCCTGAGGATAGAACAAGAAGCAATGGGCTTAAACTGCAGCAAGGGAGATTTAGGTTGGACATTAGGAAAAAGTTCCTAACTGTCAGGGTGGTTAAACACTGGAATAAATTGCCTAGGGAGGCTGTGGAATCTCCATCTCTGGAGATATTTAAGACTAAGTTAAATAAATGTCTATCAGGGATGTCTAGACCAGTGTTTGTTAAACTATGTTCTGTGGAACACTGATGTTCCATGGATGACTCACAGGTGTGCCACGACCTCTTCTTTATTTTTCTTACTTCTTTGTTTTTGTCTTTTTTTGTTTGACAACAATTGTTTTTGAAGAAAATTTTCATAGGTGTTCCGCATAAAAAATATTATTGTTTGGTGTTCCGTGGCCTCAAAAAGTTTAAGAAACACCGGTCTAGACCCGTGGTCACCAACCCGTCGGTCGTGATCGACTGGTCGATCAGGAGGGATCGACCAGTCGATTGCGAGGTGTTCGGGACCCCTCCACCCCCAAGTTACCTTCCAGTAACAACGGCTTCCTGCGGGGTAGAAGGAAGTCTGGCAGCTGTTCGCCTCTCCTGGGGTTTCAGGAAGTGCGCTCACTGCTCCGCCTCCCCAAACAGCCAGTGCGGTACCACGATCCAGGTCTGTGGTGCGCTGGGGACTTGTGGGGGAGGGGGCGTATGAGTCCCCAGAGGATGCGCGTGCCAGGGCTTCCCTCCTCTGTGGGGCGGGGGAGGAGGCGCATGCCGGAGCTTCCCTCCTCTGCGGGGTAGGGAGGGGGAAGGAGTCCTGGGGGGGAGGCACGTGTCAGGGACTCCCTGTCATAGAATCATAGAACTATAGAGCTGAAAGAGACCTCAGAAGGTCATCAAGTCCAGCCCCCTGCTCTAGGCAGGACCAATCCCAACTAAATCAACCCGGCCAGGGCTTTGTCAAGCCGAGACTTAAACACCTCTAGGGATGGAGACTCCACTACTTCCCTAGGTAACCCATTCCAGTGCTTCACTACCCTCCGAGTGAAATAGTTTTTCCTAATATCCAACCTGGACCCCTCCCTCCGGACCTTGAGACCATTGCTCCTTGTTCTGTCATCTGTCACTATAGAGAACAGCCTCTCTCCATCCTCTTTGGAACCTTCCTTCAGGAAGTTGAAGGCTGCTATCAAATCCCCCCTCACTCTTCGCTTCTGCAGACTAAACAGACCCAACTCCCTCAGCCTCTCCTCATAAGTCATATGCTCCAGCCCCCTAATCATTTTGATAGCCCTCTGCTGAACCCTCTCCAATGCGTCCACATCCTTTTTGTAGTGGGGGGCCCAGAACTGGACACAATACTCCATATGTGGCCTCACCAAAGCCAAATAAAGGGGAATAATGACATCTCTGGATCTGCAGGCAATGCTCCTCTTAATGCAACCTAATATGCCATTAGCCTTCTTGGCTACAAGGGCATACTGTTGACTCATGTCCAGCTTCTCATCCACAGTAACCCCCAGGTCCTTTTCTGCAGAACTACTACTTAACTGGTTGGTCCCCAGCGTATAACTATGCTTGGGATTCTTCCGTCCCAAGTGCAGGACTCTGCACTTGTCCTTGTTGAACCTCATCAGATTTCTTGTGGCCCAATCCTCCAATTTGTCCAAGTCACTCTGGACCCTATCTCTGCCCTCAAGCATATCTACCTCTCCCCCTAGCTTAGTGTCATCCGCAAACTTGCTGAGGATGCAATCCATCCCCTAATCCAGGTCATTAATAAAGATATTGAACAAAACCGGTCCTAGAACCGAACCTTGGGGCACTCCGCTAGAAACCGATCACCATCCTGACATCGAGTCGTTGATCACTACCCGCTGGGCCCGGCCTTCTAGCCATCTTTCTATCCATCTTACCGTCCATTTATCCAATCCACATTCCCTTAACTTGCTGGCAAGAATATTGTGGGAGACCGTATCAAAAGCCTTGCTAAAGTCAAGGTATATCACATCCACAGACTTTCCCACATCCACAGAGCCAGTTACCTCATCATAGAAGCTAATCAGATTGGTCAGGTATGACTTGCCCTTTGTGAATCTATGCTGACTATTCCTAATCACTTTCCTCTCTTCCAAGTGCCTCAAAATGGATTCCTTAAGATCCCTTCCATGATTTTTCCAGGAACTGAGGTAAGACTGACCGGCCTATAGTTCCCTGGATCGTCCTTCTTCCTTTTTTTGAAGATGGGCACTACATTTGCCTTTTTCCAATCATCCGGGATTTCTCCCGATCCCCACAACTTTTCAAAGATAATGGCCAAAGGCTCCTCAATGACATTTGCCAACTCCCTCAGTACCCTCGGATGCATTAAGTCCGGACTTATGGATCTGTGTACGTTTAGCTTTTCTAAATAGTTACTAACCTGTTCTTTACTCACCAAGGGCTGTACATCTTCATACCATCTTGCGTCACTTAGCGCATTTGTCCGGGAGCCCACCTTGTCCGTGAATACAGAGGCAAAGAAAGCATTGAGTACTTCAGCTTTCCCCACATCATCTTTCACTAGGTTACCTCCTTCATCCAGTAAGGGCCGCACACCCTCTCTGATCACCTTCTTCTTGTTAACATGCCTGTAGAAACCTTTCTTGTTATCCTTCACATCCTTAGCCAGTTGCAATTCCATTTGCGCTTTCGCCTTCCTTATAACCCCCCGGCATTCTCGAGCTATACATTTAAACCCCTCCCTGGCCATTTGTCCAAGGTTCCACATTTTGTAAGCTTCCATTTTGTGCTTAAGTTTACCAAGGATTTCCCCTGTAAGCCAATCCGGTTTCCTACCGTGTTTACCTCTCTTGCTACGCGTCAGGATGGTTTCTTTCTGTGCCTTTAATAAGGCTTCTTTAAAATACTGCCAGCTGTCCTGGACTCCTTTCCCCTTCATGTTAGCATCCCAGAGGATTCTGCCCATCAGGTCTCCGAGGGAGTCAAAATCTGCTTTTTGAAGTCGAAGGTGTGTATTTTACTACTCTTTTCTTCCTTTGGTAAGATCCTGAAATCTACCATCTCATGATCACTGCTTCCCAGGTTGTCACCCACCTCTACTTCCCCTATTAGTTCCTCCCTGTTTGTGAGCAGAAGGTCAAGCTGCGAACAGCCCCTGGTCGGATACTTCAGCACTTGTGTCAAGCTTGTTCTGACATTTAAAAAGTGATCTTAGGCGTAAAAAAGTTGGAGACCATTGGTCTAAACAATACTGGGTCCTGCCATGAGGGCCAAGGACTAGACTCGATGACCTCTTGAGGTCGCTTCCAGTCCTATATTCTATGATTCTATCCCCTCTCCTAACACATCCCTCTACTCACCTGCCCTGCCTCTCTCCTCTGCCCTCTCGTGCCCATCCCCCCCCTCCACTCCTCTCTCTGTGTCTACCTTCTACTTCACCTCCACAATTGCCCTGGCACCTACATCTTCTCTTACCCCTGAACCCTTCTGGTGCCTCCCCCTTCTCTCACTGTCCCTGCCCTTACAACATCTACCTCCTTTGCCTTTTTCCTCCCTGGTGCCCCCCCATCACCCTCTGCCCCAGTTCTCCTCATGCCCCTCTGCGCCCTCACACATGACTCGCTTCATTCCCTGCCTTTCTCATACCCAACCCTCCTTCCAACCCCTCTTCTCCCACATGTTCTCCTCCCCTCTCCTATTCCTTCCTCTTTCCCCAATTGCCCCTCCCTTCTGCTCCTTCCCTTTCCTCTCCCAGCATCACCCTGTCCCCTCCCTTCTCCTACCCTTACTGACACCTTCCCATGCCCTTTCCCCTCATTGTTTCCTCTTGGCCTCCTGGCATTTGTCTCTCCTCCACCCTGCTCCTTGGTGTCTTCCCCTTTATTCTCCTGCCTTGGCCTTCTCCTGTCCCCTCAGCACAAGCCCCTTCCTCTCCTCATGCCCACCTTCCCCTTAGTTCTCTTCCTGCCTCTTCCCTCATCTTCTGCCTTCCTGACACCTACACCACTCAGCTCCCTTGAGCCCCCTGGTGCCAGGGCAGGGTTGCATGGTGGGTGGCTGCTCTGCATGCTGGGGCTGGAGCTGGGGCCGTGGTGTTATTTTTAGTACCCTGGCTCCAGCCCAGGAGCAGCTGCACCGCAGCCCAGGTCCAGTTCTGGCACATGGGGCAGCCACACACCATATGGCCCTGCCCCAGGAGCAGCTGGGGCTATGGATGCGTGGCAGCTGCTGGGGCTGGCCCCACAGTACTAAAAATACCACCTCAGCCCCAGCTTCTGTGCCAGCATACGGGGTGTGCTGCCCCATGTGCCAGGACTCAAGCTGGGGCTCCAGTGCTATTTTCAGTACCTTGCAGATGAGCCCAAAAGACACTGAAAAGAAGCCCTGATGAGACTGTGTGTAATGAAAAATAAGAATTTCAGTTTGTTAGATCTTGTCCTTTATGAGACGCTGCTAAAAGGCGCTTTTAAGAGCTGTGAAGTACTGTTGTCTGTCTATAACTCTGCAGATGTTCATATTTATGTAAGCCCTGAATTCCATAGATCTTATTTAAAACATAAATTTCATAGCTGCTTAATCAAAAAGATTCACTAGCAAACCTGCATAGATTTGTGGTTTTGCTTCCAAAGCATGTGGAATTAAAAGTTTTTGCAGTTTGGTCTGGAAGTTGCTAAGTTTGATCTAGTTTCAATTGTGTTTTGCTTTGAGTTTTTGGAGTCAATGAAATCTTAAGCATAAATTTGCAATTCAGATGTGTGAACCAGAAACCTGATAAAATGTTCACAAAACCCCTGCAAATTGAAGCTGCTGAAATTTGCAGCCCGTCCTCTCATGACCATTTATGTGCAGAAGGTAATGAGGGCCAACACAGTTAATCTGTCTTAAATATTACCTTCTGAACTAAATAACTTTCACTCATCCTCATCACATCTTTGATATAGTTCAATGTGTATTGTATTGTTAGACATACCAACGTAGGCCGCATATAGACACGTATGTAACCACATAGTTATTAAAGTTAAAAAAATCATACTAGGGTGAGATTTTCAGAAGCTCCGAAATAACCTTGGCACACAAGTCCTATTGACTTCCAAGGCACCTAAGTGATTTTTGCTTTTGAAAAATGAATCTTGTATAATTATCAAACTATGTCATCAATGAGGATTGTATTTAGACCATGAACTCTTCAGGGCATGGACCATTTCCTTATTCTCTCTTTATGCATGGCTCAGTACAGTGGCAGCATGGTAATACAACTGAATAACAAGAACAAGGTTAATGGCTTTTGGGCAGATATTTATAGTGTAAACCTTTTATCTTTTCACAGAACCATGTAAACCCAGCAATGGATTTTACACAAACTCCTCCAGGAATGCTAGCCCTTGACAACATGCTATACTTTGCCAAACACCATCAGGACGCATATATCCGGGTAAGGGTTCTTTCCCTCTTCTCACATTTTAGTTTCACAGCTCTCACAGATTTTCATATTTGTAACTCATAATTCCAGGAAAACAGATGGGCTCCTAACATCCCAAAGAGTAATTAACAACTGAAGAAAAAGCCACAGGGCATGGAACTCCACGGCTTTCTCTGAAAGCTTTGCGTGAATGCTCTAGTGTTATCTGTCTCATTCAAGTATTAATTGCCTTTATGTTTTCTAGAGTGACCTGCAAAGGAAGGGGGGAAATGAGTTTATGCCCTAAGTTATGTATAAAGTAAAATCAGAAAGATTATGTAAAATATGCAGATTTTCTTTTTTTCCTCCCCCCCCCCCCCTCCCAGAGAAGAATTTTCTGTCCTGCTCCATTCCCTTAACTCTGCCAAAACTGATCTTATCTCCCTAGGTAAAGATTCCTCCGTTGTCTGTCTATTACACCTTGACAACTGACTTTATCAACAGTGTCCTAGGGATTAAGGTGCTTCTAATATGGAGCAATTGGAAATGATGAATTTCATCCCAGGGAGGGATGAAACATGATTCACTCTGCATACCCCACTCTTCTCCCCCTCCCCCCATTCCTGCCCACTCCTCCTCCTACATTAGTTATTCTAAAGACAGTTTGATAGCAATGAGTTATATGTTGCTTCCTTATGTAGAGAGGAGTTGAATAGATAATAATCTCAGAATATTGACATCCTGATCTTTATATTCCTGAAACTAAAGGACAAAATATTCATAAGCCTACCTTCTATAAAAGAGTGGAGTATGAGAAAATCAATTCAGTGGAAGTCCAGAAAGTCATTAAGTATTCCTGTAATAGCTGAATGGCACAACTGCAGACAAGAAGAGAGACTTATTTAAAAAAAAAAGACTAAAGGCAAGAAGAAAAACAATAGGCATGCATTATCATTGTTAGTAAAAAAAAAAATCCAAGAGGAATATGAAATATGGCATGTGGAAGGCTCCAATGAAAAGTGAACTTTAAATACATTCATTAACCTACAGTTCTGCACAAAACAGAATAATGCTAAAGCCTTAAGAGGTTTGCAAAGGGCATGCTGACATCCACTTCAGTGATGACCCATAAGCAGAATGTCACCATAATAGGAGACAATAAGGGATAGGCTGTCAAATCTGCCCTTTAAAGACCTCTCTTTCTCTCTGTCCAGATCTAATGTGGCCATTAAAAAAGCAGCAGTAACATAGAGTGCAAAGAATATTAAACCATATTAAAAAATGGAAAAGTTATTTACATATTACAAGTCAGTTTTAAAAGGAAACACAACTGAGAGACTATACATTGGATCCTATTTTATTTTTAAAGAGAATTAGGCAAATGACTCCCACTGAAATTCATAGATGGCTTTGAAAATCTCAGCACTTGAGAAGAATATTCGTTATTGGGGCAGTTATAATCCCAAGTACAGAAGACGCTAATTTTTAATTAATATGATTTATATTTTCTTATATTAATCTTTATTTTGCTAGTGTTACATTAAGAATGGGATTTAGCTTTTCACACACAAATAAGTTCTATTTAAATATCCCTTAACCACTCCGTGCTGGTTCAACTTGGTCCCATTATGCAGAGTTTTTAAGAAAATTGTTCCAACTAGGAGGAGTCATTGCCATTCACTGACAGATGTCTGTCCTTCTATAATTCTTATATGGTCCACATTATCAGGGTATTTGAGTCCCTACACATATAAAATGAATTTAATCGTATAGTGCTCCAGAAAGTTTGTGCATGTTCTCCTCATTATATAGATGGGGAATTGAGGCACAGACAAAGTAATTTCTCCCAAGCCCACTTGGCATCTGTAGCAGATTCAGGAGTTTAGCCCAGAACTTCTGAGTTCCAGGACAGTGCCCTAATCACAAAATTTTCCTTCCAGTAGAGTACTCATCCCACCTCTGCATTATTCCGCAGTGCCATTTTCAGCAGCATATCTGAACAAATTTGAGATCAAAGGTTTGTGGTGTTCCTGGTGTGCTGCAACTCTGATGACAGGAAAACAGTTCACTTTCATGTTTCTCATTTCCTTGCCACTCTGGCTGAGAGACACTATAATGTATCCCAGCAGGCCACGCTCCTCCTGTCCAGCTCCCTATTGGATCTGCTTGCATGGCTCTCACTGGCCTCTGCTTTCTCGTGCAAGTGGGGTGAGGAGAACAAACCTGTACCCTGTTGTTACTTCCACTTGCTTCTTGTCCTCTGGTTCCCAGTATTTCAGCCTCTGTGTCTCAGGTTTTCTCACTCTACTCCAAGCTGCACTTTTCCAACTTTAATAATCTGTCCCTACTCCTGTCTTCCTGAGCCTTTCTTTCCCATTGGAAGCAATTCTGTTTAAGATTAAACAGCATGTAGGAAGTGGAGTGAGAGTGTGGGAAGAGTGTCAGAAGCTGAATCGTCCATATTTGTGGGCACATTGGAGAGGAACGCTATGGTCAGTAAACCATTAGAATAGAGAGATGTCATTTAACACTGTGTACAGTCCTTCATTAACCACAAGGTAGACAAACTTGTATATTCAGCTTAGTAATGGAGGATGGCTGGTCAGAGTTCAGAGATTTGCCTAATTGCTGTATGGTTCTTTCACATCTCTACCGTGTGTATGAAAATCCCTAGCTTCCTTCTCAGAATGTTCAAGGTTTTTCCTGCTAACAGATGCCACCTTACCTTTTCTCCACCTTCAGTGAAAGCAGGAAAATTCCACATATAACATGTGTATTACACTGAAAACTCATATGCCAGAGTGCAGGCAAGTAAGATAGGGTCCCTTATAGTCTTAGGCTGTGTCTAGATTGGCATGATTTTCCAGAAATGCTTTTAATGGAAAAGTTTTCCGTTAAAAGCATTTTCGGAACAGGGAGTCTAGATTGGCACGGATGCTTTTCCGCAAAAGCACTTTTTGCAGAAAAGTGTCTGTGCCAATCTAGACGCGCTTTTCTGCAAAAAAGCCCCAATTGCCATTTTCGCAATTGGGGCTTTTTTGCAGAAAACAAACCTGAGCTGTCTACACTGGCCCTTTTGCGCAAAAGCTTTGCGCAAAAGGGACTTTTGCCTGAATGGGATCAGAATAGTATTTCCGCAAGAAGCACTGATTTCTTACAGTAGGAAGTCAGAGCTTTTGCGGAAATTCAAGCGGCCGGTGTAGACAGCTGGCAAGTTTTTCCGGAAAAGCGGCTGATTTTCTGGAAAAACTGGCCAGTCTAGACACAGACAGAGGGTTTGTCTACAATGCAGTTAAAAACTTGTAGCAGGCTCAGTCTGCTTTCCTGTTTAACTGCAGTGTGGATGTCTGGGCTTGGGATGGGACACAGTCTTGGGGACCCTGCAAGGTGGGAGGGTCCCCCAGCTCGGGCTGCAGCCTGAACCACAATGTCTGCGCAGCACTGAAACAGCCCCATCGCCCAAGCCCCATCAACCTGACTCAGGTGGCAGGAGCCAGACGTGGGTGTCTGTTTCTAGTGTAGATATACCCTCAGTTTTGACAAACTGTACAAGAGCCGTGGACAAAGACCATGGGTAAGGGAGGAAGAGCTGTGCTGATAAGAAAATGTGTCTGCCGAAGATATTGATGCAAACATCTTGTGAGGTTAGACTGGATTTCCTGTTCCAGTTACTTTACTTCTGCCTTTTTTCAGACCTGTAAGGGAGCTTTCATTGACCTAACTATAGAAGTGTCCGCACTTAAATCTCACCCTTGCCAATGTATTGGCCTCACTTTGTCTACTTAATAATTGCACCTTTGTGAGTGGTGTAGTCAAGGTCAGTATAGTTTGGTTGACGTGGTGTCCATATAGACACTGCTTTGCTCATGTCAACCTCTATTGGCTTTCAGGAGTTATCCTGCAATGCCCCACGCTGACAGAACAATTGCTAGAAGCGCTCCTGGTGAGGACGTGCACCACTGACATAAAGAGCCAAGAGTAGACATGCTTAAGTGATGTAATTCCTACATAAGCTATATGCGGTCATAAATGAGGTCAATTTAATTTTGTGGTGTTGACAGGGCCCAAGAGGGAAAAATTAAGATTTGTAGGTCTTGCAGAAAGTTTTGGGGTAGATACTTGAAGGAGATAAAAGGGTGGAGGCAAGTTGAATTGAATTAAAAGGGGCTTTCAAAGTTTAGGGGATTAGATGAAGAAGATCTAGTGACAAGGCTGTTAGGAAATTGAGAGGGTGGATAACTCTGTGTGGTGAAAGAAGAAAGAATTCCAAGAAGAGAAAAAAAAGCGTTGTCAAAGTTCTGTAATAGAAATAATTAAAAACAAATAAAACGTGAATGACTTTACCCTCTTATCTTTTGCTTCTTTTCCTCCTTCCTCTCTTTTTCTGCTAGCAGTTCAACAAGGGACTTATCTCTAGAATAAATGTAATTTTTTCTTTGTTCACACAATTCTGTTTTTCTTCTACCCCAGAGTCAGTTTTTAAACAGGTTTCATTTGGACTTTTATGTTAATTGTTGAATTTCACCGTCTGTTTACCTATTAATGTGATTAGGGTCTCTTGAGAAAAAGGTTGTTTAGAATAAAGAAAGCACAGTTAGCTCTAATTATATGGGACTTTTTTAAGTTTGCTGTGGAATTAGCTTTTCTTTTTTATATTTTTTTTTTATTAAGTCACTGGGTGATATCTGTGACTTAAGAAAAATACACAGCAGTTTTTTGTGTTCCACTTACAAAATCCATTGTGGTCCGTAGAGGCCCTGCTTTGAAAAGGTGCAGTCATGTAATCTATGTTATTCACCGATGGAAGTAATACTGAATCTTTGAAAGAAATTAAAGAACTTTTAAACATTCAAAAGGGAAAATTGGCAGTTTCCCAAGCTGCATAATTACAGGACAGTTCATAGCGTGTAATTAAAGTTAACAGTGAAGCAAATGATTGGAATAAAGCTTTGTGACAGATAAACTTTTTTTTGTTCTTAAGTAGCAGACAAGTTCCTCCCCACCCTATCCAAACCACCTCAGCTGCAATTTCTAATACATTTTTTACAATAAAATTAAGTTACCATTTAAACATATATTATGCAGTAACGGGATTTTCCAGTGGTATGACATTTTGCTAAAACCAACTTGCAGTACTACAGAGCTGAAACTTTCCTTAGTGTAAAAAGTGGCTTCTGAAAAAGTCTTTTTTCTGGAACTTTTGTTGATTATTATTTGTGGTTATAATCTCTTGTCCTTGCCCGTTGCTTTGTCCGGGATTTTTTTTTTCAAGATACAATTGAGAATGAACTAGAAAGCTTTGTATGTGAAATACTTTGTTTTCATGCAGGTGCCTGCTTGAAAACGTACTTATATCGATGTAATAAATGGAGTGTCTATTCACTAGTCTGTCCCTGGAGCTCTCTTCATTGCCATCTCCCAAGCCAGCTTGCACTCCACTGGGTGAAGTGGAGTGATGGGGCTGGCCCAACAGATGGTGGTGAAGAAGCAGAGATTGCTGCGTTACTCAGCTTCCCAACAGCTCACCTGCTGCAACCTGTGCCAGGCTCCCTAAGTAGTCCCCGAGGCTATGGCCCTTGACGGGAGGCAGGGCGGAGCAGTGTTGGGAAGAGGTGGTGTGGGGGCAAAGCAGGGGCTGGACTTGGGGGAAGGGTACCGACAGCCCCCAAGACTGCAGGGACTCACATGCCAGCAGCCACGTGTGGGACAGATTGTGGGACTGCTCAGGCTGCAGATGGCCTGTGGGCCGTGAATTTGAGATTCCTGCCATAGATCATCTTCACAGATCATCTTTTTATACTGGTGACCTGCATCAGATGTAAACATGGGAGGACAGAATGTTTCTGCTAATCACTGTTCTGCCAAACAAGTCAAATGTGACGTGTGGTGGCTGTTATGCAGGCAAAGAAGGGTTCTCAACTAATGCATCTATTTTGGGTGATGTACAACTCTGTATTTTATTGTGTTCAATCAGAATCTTATGGGTCTTGTGTTTTTTGAGGTCAGATTGTGTCTGGTGGAGACAAATACATCTCCTTTGATTTTAAGTTTCAACTAGTTTTTCTAATGTAGGGACCTTAGCGTGACTATTTGTGAGTTGGAACCATGTTTCTCATATTTAGTAAAAATCAAAATGGAGTGGCAGTGAGTCCATTATTGTTTGAAATCATGAATGTGGCCTTAAGTAAAGGCAAAACACCAGGTACCTGTGGCATCAGTGAATTTCTCAGATTCTTATCAGTAGCATTTGAGTCTTCAAAAATTTTGGGGGAGGAGGAGGTGGCGTTTCTGAGCCAGAAAGATGCAGATGATTGTTGCTGGCATTCTGTGAAGATCATTCATAACCTTAAGAGGTTGAGTCAGACTGCGTACTGTATGTTTTTACATAGTTTTGTTTTATAGGAGGCTTCCTACACGTCCTTCTACCAATTCACAAAAGTTTCCTTGTGCTTACTCATTCTATCCTGATCAGAATGAGTGTCCATCACATAATTTGAGCATTTTTGAAGCAAAATTTAATGTGATTTCTGTAATCCATTTTTTTCTGCCTAAAATGATTGGAAAGGGTTATAATTTATTTCCATGTTGTTAAAGTTGATAAGAAAAGCGATCCTTTATTGCATTTATTTTTCTAATTTATGCAGCTTATATATCTAGGTCATTGATTCCCAAACTTTTTAATTTTATTGTTGCCTTCTCTCCTAATATTTTCATTCTCTGTTTTCTTTTGCCTGTTCTCCCTCTTCTCCACCCCTTTTATTTTATTTTATTTTTCTGTTCTTTCCACCCTCTTGCTCTTACCACATCTTATATTCCCCTCTTCCCCCCCTCCCCGTAGCTCTGTTTCTCCCCTCCTCGTTCTCTCACTTACCAGAAGGCTCCATGTTTCTGAGGGTTGAGAACAACCATTTGTGTCTGCAGAACTGTTGAGTTCTATGGGAGCTGAGAACAGCTTGGACTGATGGGCTGATGATTAAACTTGTGGCACGGTATTGGGAGCTGCCAGCTAAATTGAATCCTGGTCCAAAGCTCACTGAAATTGATGGGAGACTTTGGATCAGGTCCTTTTGGAGAGGTTTGCAGTGTGTATGGATGTGAGGCCTTGTAGCTTTTATCACTTAATCTGTCTCTTTCCTCCACCCCATGTACCCTCTTATCCTCCTGAACTACTCAGGTGGTGTGATGTTATCCAGTTGAAATATTAGACACCTGATTAAAATGTGACACATGGCCAGAAAGCGTTAAGCAGCCCATAGGCTGAATGACCCTGGGTTGACCTCTACAGACTTATTAGGAAGATACGTAAATGATAGTTGAGTTATTATATTAGGTTAGAGAAGACTTTTGAAATGCAAACCTGTATTGTTAGGGCATTAGAATGGTAAGTGATGTAAACAAACAATTCTTGTCTATTACTGTAGCCTTGATTCACATTCAAAAGAGAATATTAATATATCTGATTAAGTAGTATTATTGTCTATATGTTTCTTTGAAAGTTGTGGTAAATTGTATATGAACTATTTAATGGATAAATTACCCTATGCTAATTGCCATTATGTTTGGGAGACAGAAGGTTACATCAAAAGCCAGGCCAAGAGGTTTCTGGAAATCTTAGACACATATTTCTAATATATATGTTATCTGCCTGTGAGTCCATTTGTTCAAGAACTCCCCCTAAACGTTAAGAGCTAGGACCACCTGATTTTGTATGCAGTTTCTTCTTATCTTACCTTAAAGCCAGGTAAGGTTTGGTTGTGCCAGAACAACAGGATGTGGCTGGAATTCGATTGTTTCTCATAAACTGGAAAGGGACGGATCTGGCAGGAGGGACACTTATACTGCAGAATGACCATAGGGGGACACCAAGGGACCATAGATGGCGACTGGGACAGCTATAGCCCCAATGGTCCAGCAAGGGTGGAGAAAAGGACAGCTATCTACTATATATTTGAGAGACTGTGTCTGTTTGTCTCTCTGTCCCCCAGCCAGGGAACATGCACCCCTCCATTGGCCATGCCCACTGCACCTGCAGCAACTATGGACAGGTGCTTCTCAGCTGGCCTCAAGCTGCTGCAGTGAGAGAAGGCTCCATAGGAGCATACTGAACCCATCATCCCTAGTGCCTCTCCCCCCCCCCCACACACACACACAACATGCTGAGCAATGATTTAAATCAGTGTTTCTTAAACTTTTTAGGACCAGGGAACACCAAACAATAATTTTTTTTTTTTATGAGGAACACCAAGGATTTTTTCGTTGGGGGGTGGGAGGGGAAGGTCGCCTGCCTCTTTAAGGGTGGCCATTTTGAACTCTGTTGTTCTCCGTGGCACGCCTCTGACTGCCTCACGCACACCAGTGTGCTGTGGAACCCAGTTTAAGAAACACTGATTTAAATGAAGAAAATCAAAACTTATTTGAGTTTGGGAACCAAGCAATGCCGGGTAAATCTTCTAGTTAAGTATAAAGGCTTTTGGACGTGGGTCTTTATCATCTCATCTCTGCTTGGATACTCATAAGGAAAGCTGCAAGCCATAAAGAATGGGATCTCAGGGTCCCCTTTTGACCCTACAAGGGACATGGACTTAATAATTCTGGATTGATGCTGAAAAACCCATCTGCAGCTACAAAGCTCAACAACTCAATGAATCTGATCACAGAACTTTTCTCATGTCTGTATGTATTTGATCGCTATAACCGATTTCAACTCTCACATTTCCTTCTTTCTTTTTATAAATAAACCTTTAGATTTTAGTTAGTAAAGGACTGGCAACAGCATGATTTCTCGGTAAGACCCGAGTTGTATATTGACCTGGGTGGGTGGGATCAGAAGAACCTATTATTTTATGAGATTGGTTGTAAGGAATTGCTCATCTCAGAAACCAGTGTTTTTGATGGTGTTAATAACACTGGAATGCCTCCAGAACTGCTTATATAACTTCTTGTTAGCTACTATAGGGGCTGGAACAGGTATTTTTGTGGCTAGTTTAAGCTATCTTATGGGTTATAACCACCAGCATTTTGGGATAGAGTTGTCCTGTCGCTCAGCAGCGTGTTCAGAATTTGGCATTCTTAGTTGTGATCCACAAAGGCAGAGCTATAGGTATTATTGACAAATCCACCCCACACATGTAGAATGCTGATGTAGATCAGCAGTTCTGAACTTCATTGTATCGTGATCCCCCGTCTGACAACAAAAATTACTACGTGACCCCCAGTTGGAGAAGAGGGGAATGTGGGGTCACAGTTGGAGCCTGGATGCTGCAGGCAGATCGCGGGGGTGGGAGCCCAAGTTCTGCTACCCTGGCCTGAAGCCCTTGGGCTTCAGCTTTAGTCTGGGTGATGAGGCTCAGGCTTCAGCTTCATCCCTGGACCCCAGTGAGTCTGGTGCTGGCCTTGGCATCGCCATTAAAGTGGGGACATTGATTGGGGTCCCAACCCACAGTTTGAGATCCAAACGTCTTTAATGCCCGTATCACAGCAATGTGGTATGGCACCAGTGGAACTAGCTTAACTCTATAAAACCAGGAAAAGAGATACAGCCACCACCACTTACATGGATGGTGGGTATAAGAGGGAGGGGAAGACAATGCCTTCCCACACTGCTGCCCCAACCACCTTCAGTGCTTCTCCCCTAGGGCTGTCTGTGATTCAGCCATGCTGAGACTGGGGTTTTGCTGCTAGCTCTCTGTGGCTGGGGAGACTGAGACCATACACCGCCTGCCCTCCCTCTCCCCAGTGCGCATCCCACAGCCACATGCCACTTGTCCTCCCTCTCCCCAGTACTTAGTGAAGCCACGTGCCACTTGCCCTACCTCTCCCCAGTACTCTGCCCGTGGCCTTGTGCCACTCGCCCTCCCTCTCCCCAGTACTCTGCCCGTGGCCATGTGCCACTCGCCCTCCCTCTCCCCAGTGCTCCGTCCTCAGCCACTTGCCCTCCATCTCCCCGGTACTCTGCCCATGGCCATGTGCCACTCTCCCCAGTACTCCACCCGTGGCCACGTGCCACTCGCCCTCACTCTCCTCAGTGTTCCGCTCACGGGCACATGCCACTCACCCTCCCTCTCCCCAGTACTCTACCTGTGGCCATGTGCCACTTGCCTTCCATCTCCCCAGTAATCCAGCCAGGGCCAGGGAAGGCTGAGGCACTACCCAATCAGTCTATAGTAGGGGGAGGCTCCCACAAGATCTCAGGCGGCAGGGACAGGGCTAGGGGCTTTCCTACCTCAGCACTAGTTTCACCCACAACCCATGACCACCTACTTGCTGCACCTATTCTGCTCTGATTGAGGAGGTGCTGAAGTGGACAAGAGAACCTGACTCTTCAACTTTGGTGGAAGGAGGAATCCCTGGCTCCATCTGTTGCTCTAGTGGGGAAGACGAGGCATTGCGTGGCATTGCAAAGGCCCTCCTCCAACCACCAGCACCCTCACTGCCTGAAGAAAGTGAAGAGGGGCCCTGGTCCTATTTTCCAAGGTGCATTGGTTTTGGGACCACCTGTTTTTGTTTAGAGGGGAAAATCCCTGCTTCACTACAAAAGGAATTTACTATTCATCTACATTTGGTAGGAATAATGTGAATGCAGCATCAAAGACTCTGAAATTGTGCTGCATACTGTACTGTCGGCACTACTTACAGTCTGACAAGCAGAAAGATTATTTCAGTGGGGAACCATTCATTGTGCAGCACTCTCCATATGAAACAATTACAGGTACATCTCAGATCAGCAACTGGATATTTCAGTATCCATTGCTCAACACTAAACAGTGTGAAGAAATTCATAATTGTCAAGAGTCAAACTAAACATTCCATTCAAAACACACATCTGGAGAACCTCCCCACTGAGTTAAGGAGAATAAGAAGCACTCATCTGAAGGAAATACCAGATTTAAGGTATTCCATTCAAAGGTGTTTAATTTGGACCCACAGTGTGAACGTATTATCTTTACAGTTTTCAGTTATATGACCACATATTATTTGTTTTCTCAGGACTGCTTCATATTGTCTCATGGTTGGGTAACCATATTGGTGGTTCATGCCTTTCTTTTGACAGTTCTTCCTGTGACTAGCAGACTGCAGGTCACCTTCACATAACACCTCAGTTATACACTTGGATATTCTGCACCCAACTTCTCTATGTGGAGATCCATCGTAGACTTATCACCCAGGGCCTTTAACTTGGTCCTGTAGATAAACCTTAGCTCCCATTCATTAAAGTCAAGGTTATTCAGCCAAGTTCCTTATATGAGAGAGACTGTTTCATTGAGGGCTGGTCAGCCTTTCTCTGTCCCTGCCACTCCAAATTTTTAATTCCATAGATCAGAGATTCCCCACTCCTTGTCTGCAAACCTCTGCCTGCTGGGCTGTGGCACTCTGCCAGACCATGCCCCTAGTCATGTGCCATGGTTGGAGCTGGGCCGCGGTGGGCTGTCCCTACTGGGGACATATGCAGTATAAAAAATGTTGGGAACCTCTGCCTTAGATGGTGATCCAAATCCCTTTCTCTGAAAGTAGTAAGTTTTTTGTTTTGTCCTACAAAGCTGTGGTTGTTCCACTACAATGCACTGTAGAAGGCTGAAGAAGATGTGGGGCAGAAGAACAGAGAGGGCAAAAGGAGCATCATGGGAAGGTAGAAGGAAAATAGACATAAGAGATAGGAGGAGAGGTTGGAGGGACAACCCAGAAGGAAGGGTCATGGGGTATGAGTAAAGGTAAATGTTTTTGGGAGAAAAGGCAGAGCGGTGAAAGGTAAAGACAGAAATCCTATCTTCCTTTTATCCAACACAAGCAGGAAATACTACTTCCAGACAAGGCAATTAAGGCACCTGGATGTGACAGGAATGATAGAGATGTTCATTGTACATAACCAAGGGTAACAAAACTAAAAAAATTAAAATGCCAAGGGGAAGAAAAGATGGACTGTCCCGTTTCTTTTGGCATTCAAATACAAGGTGGAACCTCTCTACACTGGGACTCTCTGGTCTGACAACTGGATCATGGATGTTCTAGGACAAGTGAGTCCTGGTGGAGGACTGGCCACTGGAATTCCTGCAGACTGGCTCTGGCCGGCCGCTGGACCAGGGCTGAGGGGATTGGTAGCAGGGGGAGCAGAAATGGTCCGGCAAATGGTCCTGGTCTGGCAAAATCCCTCATGTGGCAGCAGTCACGTTGTAAGGGTGTCAGACCAGGAAGGTCCAACCTGTGCTTCCCAATTGCTTCTACTGAATCTAGTGAGGGTTATTATCTTAGCCAACTCTCCAAACCTTCTGATGTTTGGCTGTCACAAATGCAAGAAAAGTAAGGCTTGGCTATATTATTGTACAAGTCTAGAGAAATATTCATTTTAATAGTGCTGTGCTGCCTGTGAAAGAATTTGCCTTGGGATTTACTGTAAGTATTACTGTCATTGTAGTGGATCTTGTAGTCCTTCACTCTGTATCTCGTTCCTAGTCCTAATGAATCTCTGTGGTATTCCTAAGCTCAGTGAAGGAATCTAAGTAATACACCAACAATTGGTCTGGAGCAATATTCTTTGAGCCAACATCCTAGTGCAAGGGACTAGAGGGCTGGCTAAACATCGAAGGAAAATATTTGGCTTCCAGTTGCTCCCTTCTGTATCTGGATGATGGAAATCATGAAGGCAAGGCCCATCTTTTTAATTTTGTTCTCAGTTACAGGCAGTCCCCAGGTTACATGGATCCGACTTACATCAGATCCCTACTTACAAACGGGGTGAGGCAACCCCGCACTAGCTGCTTCCCCCCAGCAGACCAGGGAGACGCGAAGATAGCGCCCCTCCTCCCCCAGCAAACCAGGGAGACGCAGAGCGGCTTTTCTCAGCAGACACCTCAGCTTGAGAATAAAGGACTGAGGGAAGTGAGGTGTGGGAGAATAAAACTGAGCTCTGGAGAAATGTTTGGCTAGAGTTTCCCCTAAAATATGTACCAG
The DNA here is from genome assembly GCF_049634645.1 of Pelodiscus sinensis. Taxonomy (NCBI): domain Eukaryota; kingdom Metazoa; phylum Chordata; order Testudines; family Trionychidae; genus Pelodiscus; species Pelodiscus sinensis. Next base: position 168,887,257 of record NC_134712.1, read on the forward strand.
TTCCGACTTACATACAAATTCAACTTAAGAACAAACATACAGTCCCTATCTTGTATGTAACCCGAGGACTGCCTGTACTAATAAAAAGTCTATTGAAAACACACAAGCTGCTTGTATTGTCTCGGTTAACATTATGTTATGGTCAGATATGAAAAACATTTATTTGTCCAATATTAAGGAACCGTTTCATGCTCCAATGGCATGGTATTCAATGAAGGATCACCAAAGCATAACAGAAAGTTTCCAGCAACAATTATTAAGTTTGTTTCCTGCTTGTTGATTGAAACTTTATATTATACCACTGTCATTCTGGCATGAGACTTGAGTTTTTGCTGTGTTATCCTCTGTAGTTTTGAACACCTCTCTCTCTCTCTCTCTCCCTCTCTCTCTCTCTCTCTCAAGTTTATTATAAGAGTTTTCGGTCATGCAGGCTCCTGTTGATTTAAATAGCATACTGTAAAGTATATAGAGTAGTGGATATCAACAAAGTCATGTGTGCCAAGAAAGAAATATTCTCCTCTATATCTTTCTAAATGCCTCACTGGGTGAATGGCTGTCGGATGTCTAGCATTCTTCTTTGCTGGAGAAGCAGCTTGTCTCCTTCAAAGACAACTCCTGGATAAATATCTATCTTTTCCAGCTTTAACCCTGTAGAAAGAAGCATCCTTGAAACAATCAGTTTAGTGGACTCATTGCTGCCTAAGGGTTAGCTGCAAGATAAAACTGTGGGAAGCAATAGGTCATCTACACCGATTGCTGACAATTGATGGTGGAGATGGTACCATTTCCAAATGTAAACAAAGGCCTTTGTTTCTCTCTCTGACATGTCTTGATTCTGTTGAATAATTATTTGGAAACCTTCTCCTCAGTCTGACAGTAAAGATAGAAAATTAGGTGGGAAAGGAATATTTGCTGTGACCAGGTGCACTGACAGGGGGAGGTAAAGAGGGCAGTTGCCCCAGAGCCTGGCAATATAAAAGGTGCCTGGGGCTCATGGCCACCACTGCTACTAGTGCGATGGCAGCTAGAGCCCCAGGCAGCGTGCTCTGCACAGTGCAGAAGGGCTGACAGAGAGAGGCTAATCCTAGTCCAGCCCAATCCTGGTGTGCAGAGCTGTCCCCCTCCCGCACACTCTTGTCCAGTGGCCTGCCAACTCTGGCTGTGCCACAAATTAAGTAACTTGGAAAATATATTATAAAACAAAAGGACAAATATTTGCAGCAACATTATCCCTCAACTCCTGCCCCATAATTAGCTATAGATTATTAGTGGTAGGAATGCATTAAAAAAAGGTAAATAACATCTACTGTCTTAAAAATTGTATTGTCTTCCCCTTTCATATGTCTTTAAGCTAGTGGCCATCAACTGGTCGATTACGATTGACTGGTTGAACCTGGAGACTCTCCTGGCTGATAGAGGCAAGCTCCATGCCCTCCCTGAACCCACACTGCTACCGAAAGCAGCCAGCATGCCCCCATGGCCCTGGGAGTGGGAGGGAGAGGAGGGAACAGAGGTCTCTAAGCACTGTTCCTGCCTGCAAGTACCACCCCCGCTCCCCACAGCTCCTATTGGCTGGGAATAGGAACTGTAGCCAATGGGAGCTGCAAGAGTAGTGTCTGCAGAGAGGGGCCATGCATAGAGCCACGGGCTATAGGCTCCTTCTTGGCATGGCGTGGGGCTGGGGATGCCTGAGGTGGGCAGGTTCTGAATGGCTGTGCAGCGTGAAGGGCAGGAGTAGCATGAGTACAGCAGCCCAGCTATACTGGACCAGCACTTCTCTTCCACCATTCAACCTGCAGCCTCGTGAAAGCAGCTTCCTTCCCCCCTCCACCGCATCCCTCTGCCTCAGGCTTGAGCTCCCACCCAGAATTGGCTCCCTCTCTGCATATATCCCTCCTACACCCTATAGCCTCTGTGACAGTCCTGGCCCTCTTTTCCCAGAACCAGGACCCTGAGCACCCTAGTGCACCCAAATTCCCTGAACCAGCCCAGAGCTTACTCCTGCACACAAACTTCCTCCTAGAGCTTGAACCTCTCACCTCTCCTGCACCCCTGCCTCATGCTTAGCCCAGAGACCACTCCCATACTGCAAACCCCTCTGCCTCAGTCTAAAACCTGCACCCCTCTTGTACCCCAACCCTCTTCTCCAGCCCACTAAGAGTGAGTAAGGGTGGATGGGTGTTAACAAGGGGGCAATGAAGTGAGCATGGTGGGGGTTTGGGGAAGGGACGGGGCCTCATGAAAGGGGCAGGGTAGATCCTGGGTTGTTTTAAATACAAAAAGTTAGTTTGAGTGTAGAAGGTTTGGAGACCACTGCTTTAACCCATTCTTACCTTTTCAGTAACATCTTCAATTTGTTCCTCTTAGGGTTTATTTTGTCTTCCTATCTTTATTGTTGTTTGTACTGTAGACTGCAATAGCTATCCTCCCCCCCCCCCTTGTACTTTGGCATTTCTTTGTAGTTCTATTTTTTCCCCTCGGAGCTCTCCCTGGTCTCTTTTCTCTCATATTGTTTCTTCTGTTTGCTCTCCCCTGTAGTTGTTCTGCCTTTTCCTTGGCCTCTTTCCCATTACATCTTTTTTACTTTTTTCTCTACCCTGGATCCTTTTTAATGAGCACTGAACACAGCGGTTGTCTTAACTTTCTTCACAGTGCCTCAGTGGAGGGGTAGTAGTTTCTAAACAATAGCTGATCTTATTTCCCTTACTTAAAATAGTAGTGGGTTAGGTTTGGAGTTTTAGCCTGTGCTCTAAATTTCATACCTTGTGCTTAGTTAAACCAGATAATGTTTTACAAAATATCTTTGTAATAATTGTATGAGGCTGTAAACAAATTCCGTTTCCTTGGATCAGTTAAAAGACTTTTCTGAAAATTACCTTGGTCCAGGGAAAGATTTTTGGGACATTACTGAAAGGTTCATATCCAAGAGAAGATGAAGCCATTATGTACTGCGTTATCAGAATGGTACAGTTTCCCCAAATAAACTGGCATGCACTTCGGAGGAAAAAATACAGTTGCACGCCTCTCAGTTTCTTTGATGGATCTTTGAGGTGGCTGACAATAGAAGGAAATGAAGGCAAGAACTGGATGAGCAATATGCAGCACTCCCACAATTTGGAATAAGGATTGTTTCATTAAATGTGTTTGCAGCACTTACAATGGTAGAGGACCAAATCCCTGATTGGGGCCTCTAGGTGAAAGGCAAATAATAAACATAAAAAACATTTTAAAAAAACAGCTGAGGGAGGTAGTACCACACCAGAAAAAAAAAGAGCAGCTAGGTAGTTCAAGGTTGGGATTAGACCAAGAGGAGTTGCATCTTAACTGTGGATTCTCATTTGAAGAAGTGCTATGTGAGTTTGGCAGCAACTTGGCTATTAGTTTTTCTTACAGGAATAAATAAATGAATAGAATCATTCATCAAGCTAAGTTATAAAAATCTAATACAAAGGTGCATGAATATTTTTGTTCTAGACCTGTATTTTATTTTCTAGATGTGTTTTTTTTTCTCTTGCTCGTGTTTTTGAGCAACTTGCTAAAGAAACCTGTTTGTCCTCTGACTATTTCTGTCCCTTTCACAATCAGTGAGCTCAGGGAAGCAAAGATACTGCCTTTGTCTGCTGTGTTTTATTAATGTTTTAATTTGCATGAGGATATAGAATTCCTGAGTTATGAAAAGTGTTTCACAGATCTACTAATGAATGTTTTAAATCTATTGCCAAAATTAGGAATTATTTCTCCTGGGTTGTTTATAAGAGCTGTTTTTTTTACAGTCATTGTGGCTTATTAAAGATCAGTATCAGTATCTGTAGAATTTACATCCACATATTTAATTGCATCTTCCATCTTCCTTACTTGCTATGTGTCATGTCATCTTTGTTCTGCACAGAAAATGTAAAAAGATTAATTCTTCAATGGAAGGAGGAAGAAGAGCATTCTGAAGCTGCTTTACACACTGAATACTCAAATTGCCATTTAATTCGGCATATCATAGTACACAGTGCCTCAACTGTTTCTCAGCCATTCTTATTGAGTGCAGTAATTCTGCCTTAACATTATACAAAGATAGTGTTACCATTAAATATTTATGGACTCATGAAATGTTAACACATTGGGTTAATGCAAAATTCAACAAAATGCATTTGCCAGGAGCAGTGATATTGCTAAGATATTGCCGTTTCCCCCCTCTGCTTTCATTTGGTTTCTGCATTGATTTTATTACCTCCTTTCTTTAGCTGTATCGAAATCTGTGTCAGAAAAGCCCTCTGCTCCCATATGTAGATTTTCTGTTTTATTGTGTGTGTGTGTATGTGTGTGTGAGTGAGAGAGTGTGTGAGAGAAAGAGTGTGTGAGAGAAAAAGAGAGAGAGAGTGTGTGTGTGTGAGAGAGAGAGAAAGGGATTTCAATAATGAGAGGTGAAACAATGCATTTTCTGTCCAATCCCCAGCATTTGGGTCTGGGAACAGATCACTTTTTTCCTATGAGAAGGGCTCTAAAAGAAAGATATCTATTCCAGAATGCACAGTGGAGATGTTCACATGTTCCTAAAGGGTGACTGCAGGAATGTAAAACAAAAATTATATAGGCATTTCTTTGATTTGGCGCAGCTGTTATCCAGGTACGGCATTGACTAATTAGGTATGGTTTAATTCTAAACTTCTAGCAGAAAAAAGAACTCCTGGAGAGCACTGAACTACTTAAAGGTCAAGAGAATGGCTGCGTTTCTTCTTACACACCATCAGCTAAGAGACTAAATATCTGGAGGAAGGTGGCAGGACATACTGGTGATTCTTTAACCAATCTACATTTGTGTAACAGTCCTGTAGGATTTAATAGGGATACAACCATTAGAATTCTATGGAAATTATTGTAAGAAGCTACAGAATGAAATATTTTCTGTAGGTGTGGGTTGAGTTGTTTTCAGCGATCATATAGATTTCTATGGCAGGAGTTGTTATTCTCTATTTTGTGTAGTATTTGTGTGTTCTTTTTGTTTTTAACTCAACATATAAAATATTTTCTGTTACATTCTATACGATTTTTTTCTATAGGACAAGGTGATTGGCGCTTATAGAAATAGATAAGATTAGAAGACTACAAGATTAGAAGTGTTGCCTGGTTCAGGCCTTGCAGTGGAGGTGCATGCCTCCTACAGGCACTTCCCAGGGCAGTAGGTGGGGCCAGGACTGTAAGAATGTGCCTAACCCAGGACCGGGGGGGGGGGGGGGGGGGGGAAGAGGGCCACACAGGCCTCCCACTGGCATTCCTTGGCATGGGGGGGAGGCAGTGCAGGCTGGCTGGCTGCGGCCACACTGGGTGGCCCAGTGCTTGGGGATGGGGAGGGCTGTGGTTCCTGCAGTGGGGACCGGGGCTGCATTGTTCCTGGGAAAGGAGGGGCATGGAGGTGGAGCTGGGAGGGGGGAGGTATTTGTGGTCAGGGAGCCACTTACCTGGACCAATAATAGGCAAGATGTCAAGCCCCATCCCTAGTTGATCACTCTCTCGGTGGCGCAGCTGCCCCAGTGGTCACTCTGCAGTATAGCACTCCTCCAGTGGTAACTGTGAGTATAGCATCTCTGCGCTCAGCCCCCTCCCTTTCCATGTTATGGAAAATAATTGAATTCTAGACACATCCCAATGCATTGGCACCACCAAATCCTGGCCTTGCTTTGAGTTAGGATAAGAGGAAGCTGCATATTGAATTTGGTGGTCCTAGCTCTTACCTTTTTAGGGGGAGTTCTTAAACAGACTTGCAGACAGACAGACAGCTGGACTCACAGATAGACACACACATCTCTAGTAAGATGAAATCTGGGTTCCATTCAGGTCAACAGGACTTTTACTATTAACTTTGGGGCCAAGATTTTACCCCTGGAATGTTGAATGGTCTCCCACCACTTGTCTGACAAAGGCTGAGTCTGTTGATACCTTGGAGGATTGTTCAGACTCCATTTTCCCCTCACTTTCTTTGGTCATGTACCGTAATTGCTTCACAATGATTTTTTAAAATGTACAAATAAAGAATATGTCTAAGATTTATTTTTAATTAACTGTTCTGACAAGAGTCGATACTGTCCCCATTCTTGGCCCTACATCTCAAAATTCCCAGTTGTGCCATTACCGAAAAAAAAAAGATCATGTCAGGTTTGTTATTTGGTCCTAAGCTTCTGCCTTTAAGTCTCTTTAAAACCATAGATTTGGTTTGCCTCACAGCTATGGGATTAAGCCATTTTGAATTTTCCTATGTCATTTAAAAAACAATTCAAAGGCAAGGATATGGTGGGGAAGAGAGTTGAGAGAAAGAAATCCTACAGAGTAGAGAGTGGTGTCTGAACATTTGTTTCTCAAGTAAATTGAAAGAGCATCTGAGGTACTATGGTACTTAGGAAAAAATCTGCTTTGCTGTATATATTCCATCTGGCCATGCAGTAGTTGTTAGGGCATGTGTATATTTCTTTCTAAAAAGCAGGTCAAGAGTTTGTTATCACAACCTCAGTTCATGGTGGAAAGTTGTTAGGAATTAATTTTTGTTTTCTTTTGTTTTGAGATTCTATTTGATCCTATTTCTTTGCAGTCAAACTGAGAAAGAAGTCACTTCCAGTTTATGCAAAATTTGTACAGATTGAACCTCTCTAGTCTGGCACTCTCTGGTCCGGCAACATCCGTGGTCTGCCGTGATTTTAGTTAGTTGGATGTCCACTTATCATGGGTGTGGCTAAGTTTCCCAAGGTCCTGTAAAGTTTGTTTACAGCGACCAATCCTGGCTCTCAGTATTCTGTGCAGTTATTTAGCTCTAATTTATCCCTAAATATCTTCTAAAAACCCAGTATGCAGTGGAAGTGTTGGTAATGCTGCTAGACAATATTTATTTCCAGCAAATTCTCTGGTTTGGCACTGGTCAGGTCCCCAGGGTGCCAAACTAGAAAGGTTCAGGCTGTAGTATTGTCATAAATAATAGTCTCATCTTTGCATAATGACATTTTTAGGCCATATGTAATGCTCGGGCTTTGTCTAAAATAAGAGTTACATCACTTCACAAAGTATAACATTAATTAAAAAAAAAAGAAGCCGTGTTCCATATTCAAAAGACTTGTTGCCCTTGGGTGTGTTTCATTTGTAGCCTTTATAGTGAACTGTTCCTGAACAGGAGTGTTGTGAGTAAGAGTAATTCTTCCACTCTACTCTGCACTGATTAGGCCTCAGTTGAAGCATTGTGTCCAGTTCTGGGCATCACATTTCAAGATAGATGTGAAGAAACTGGAGAGGGTCCTGAGAAGAGAACAAAAATTATTAAAGGTCTAGAAAATATGAGCTACGAGGGAAGACTGATAGAATTGGATTTGTTTAGTTTGCGAAAGAGAAGACTGAGTGGGGACATTATAGCTGTTTTCAAATATCCAAAAGGGTGTTACAAGGAGAAGGGAGAAACATTGTTCTCCTTGGCCTCTGATGATAGGACAACAAGCATTGGTCTTAAATTGCAGTAAGGGAGGTTTAGGTTGGACATTTGGAAAAACTTCCTAACTGCCAGGGTGGTTAAACACTGGAATAAATTGCCTTGGGAGGTTGTAGAATATAGATAATTGGAGATATTGAAGAGCAGATTAGATGGACATCTATCAGGGACGATCTGATGGCATTTGGTCCTGCTGCGAGGGCAGGGGACCAGACTTGATGACCTCTCAAGATCCCTTTCAGTTCTAGAATTCTATGATTCTGTGAATAATTTACTGAAATCTTTTTCATGCATAAACCTGCACTATAAGTACAATGAAATCTTCATACCTTGTTATTTTAATATGACTTAAATAGGCTTTATGGGTATAGATCTTTTTGCTTGAGTTCTGGGTTCATCAATCTTCGTTCTTATTTTTAATTGTTCTACATTATTTTAAAAAATTGAATTTCCTTTTTCACAGCACACACAAAATTAAATTAAAAATGATCTTCTTTGCTGCTGGTTTCCATTCTAATTTCTGCATTCAGAGTTGGAATCAGAGCAGCAATGTTCTATTGGAATGACAGTGCTTCAAAAATGGTCATGTTTGAACATGAGACACTATTGGTGGTTGTTCGCTGGGAGTCAGTAAAATGAATAGGAACATATCCTCCTCTTTTTCAACAGATTATCGTAAATTAATCTTAATATTTATTTTAATATCTGGGGCCAAAACCCTAATTTGAGACTGAGACGACTTTTAAAGAACTAAGGCAATCATGTGGTCACCGATATGCCGAGCACGGAGAACATTTCTTCAAACACACATGTTGTTCACATAAATGAACTTCCATTTTGGTTTCCACTTCAGATTGTCTTGGAAAACAGCAGCCGGGAAGACAAGCATGAATGTCCCTTTGGCCGCAGTAGCATTGAGCTGACAAAGATGCTGTGTGAAATCATGAAAGTAGGAGAACTACGTAAGTCTAGCCTGTTTATTTAAACAAACTTTTAAGCTTAAGATGCAGATCTGTGTGATTCTTGGCATTGTTTTCCAAAACTTTTTTTTCTGGGGGTGATATATGGATCCCCAGCAATGGATTAAATGATACATTAGTTCATTTCATTAGAAGCACATGCCATTGTGATCCTGTTTTGCATATGCTTAATAATTGAGTATTGTACCAATTGCAACTTGCTGTATTAATTCCAATGTTTTTTTGGCAAATTGTGTGCATTACCACATGTGCATATAATAAGGGAAATGGGCATCCCTACTGTAAATCCTTTCAGACACTTAGGAAGCCTGTTAGTGCATCAGGGTTATTATACTAGCTATATGTGGGTGTTATGAATACTTCCCTCAGAGTCCATACTGGGCCAGTTCCCCAGCAGGATACTTCCAGAACACTAAGCAACTTGTCTCTTTTGGTTAAGAGATAATACCTAAGTCCTGGCTTCTTGTGGTCACTGCAAGATCATCTGACTTTTGCCCAATTATGGTGGTAACTCCAGTGTCCTAGAAAAATTGGGTAATTCTATTTTTTTATTTACATTTTCTCTTCTGTTGAATACAATACTGTATTCTTGACATGCTGTTATACATTGTGCAAGATTGCTATGTGCTGCTTGATCGTTGTCAGTTGTTATCCAGAGAGAGTTACATTTTGGGTGTGATGTTCCAGGTCCCCAGATAAAATATTTGATATTTCAGCCCATACTTAGCTTGCTGAATGTTTTCTCACGTAGCAATCCCACTGATTTAATGAGGCTGCACATGTACATTTGCACTAGCAAACAGGGCCAGATTTCAAGTATGCACAATAGGCATGTGCCTAGGCACGCTGGCATTCTAGGGGTACCTAAACGTTAAAAATGGGTTAAAAGTTTTATTTTTTATGAAAAACACGTTGTATGCTGTGGGGAAGGGGCTGAAGATGCCGCATTTAGGGGCTCATAAGTTAGAAATCCAGTCCTGCAAGTAAACCCATAGGTTGTAAATACATTACAGTATTTAAACTCTACATAAATGTCAGCTATTAGAGTTATCATGTACTGTAACTGTGAGCTGTAGAATAACAAAATTATAATATAAAGTTAATGGTATGATTTCAAGCAGTTTACAATTAGTTTTGAGTACTATATCTCTATAAAGAAAAATAATATATTAAAAAATCCCAGAAAATCATTTCTTAGCTAGTATAGAGTAGCAACGTAAGACTCAGTGTATTATGTATCATTTCAGTTACAAATCAGTATTATTATCGTTACTGTCTTTGCCGACAAACATTGCCACAAGTTTTGTTTCCATAAGCCCACGTTGGCAGCATAGCTGTGCTATTTAATTTATACTGCACACGTTATTTTCTTACATTCTCTATGCTAATCAAGATTTTTCCTTTCCTGTTGCCCCCAAGCCCACTGCAGCAGACTGCAACAAATCTGAGGAAATCAGAAAAGAGAGCACTAATAGTTGTAAGAGTTACTCTGGTTCTTATTCCCACAGGCTCTGCAACATAAATCGGAAATTCAATTTAGAAAGTCTGATTTGGCTGATACTTCATCTAGTGCTTTTAAGTGCAGCATGCCAAGAGAACAGCACACCAAAGGCAAAATTCTTCCCTGTGCAGAGAATAGCCTTGTGCTTAAAGCATTCAAAATAGCTGCTCAGACTCTGATGCATTCAAGATAATAACATAGTATCATATTTGAATTCCAGCATAAAAAAGCCCCCATTGAAAGGTATAAGAAAATGAACAGTACAGACCAGAGACTGTTATAGAAGTACAGGCAGTCCCCGGGTTACTTACAAGATAGGGACTGTAGGTTTGTTCAGAAGTTGAATTTGTATGTAAGTCGGAATTGGTACATATTGTAGGGGAAACTCTAGCCAAACATTTCTCCAGAGCTCAGTTTTATTCTCCCACTCCTCACTTCCCTCAGTCCTTTATTCTCAAGCTGAGGTGTCTGCTGAGAAAAGCCGCTCCGCATCTCCCTGGTTTGCTGGGGGGGGGGGAGGGGCACTAGCTTCGCGTCTCCCTAGTCTGCTGGGGGGAAGCAGCTAGTGCGGGGTTGCCTCACCCCGTTTGTAAGTAGGGATCCGATGTAAGTCGGATCCATGTAACCCGGGGACTGCCTGTACTGTAATAGGACTGAAGAGACACCACAATTGTACAGCTTGAACCTCTAATCCGACATTTTTGGAATCTGACTACTGCTGACTCAGAGAATTTGCCAAACCACAGAAGGTCAATATTGTCTAGCAGCATTACCAACATGTCCACTGCGTACTGGGCTCTTAGAATACATGTAGGGGTGAATTAGAGCTAAATAGCAGCAAAGAACACTGAGAGCCAGGACTGGTGACTGTAAATAAACTTTATGGGACCGTGGAAAACTTGGTCACCTCCATGATAAGTGGACATCTGGCTAACTAACATCATGCTGGACCACAGATGTTGCCAGACTGGAAAGTGCTGGACTAGAGAGGTTCAACCTGTAGTTGGATATACTGTCCTGGGTATTTCCCCCCAAATTATCTTACTGCCACTGGCTAGACTGTAAGACTGCAGAGTTTCATATGTGCAACTGCTGGCTTGTGTGAAGTCTTTGCTGGTAAATTTTGGCTGAGGAGAATAAGAAGCTTTGATCTTTTTTCTATGATTGATATCCTGGTTTCTCCATACTTAGGTGTTTTCCAGTGCACAATAACATCAGTATCCATTAGTACTACTATAGCACCTTCAAACAGTGATATATCACCCATTCCACATCAATGTTTTGGCACCCTGTTTGAAGAGGTGTAGTACAATAGAAAGATTGTGAGATTGGTTGGCTTGTTTCTATTCAGTTAAAATATGTGTTAATAAAAATGAATACATAAAGAATTTTGGTTTTTTTTTTAAACCTAATACATATTTGGTATAGGGTTTTGGAGGAAGGAATCTGGGAAAGCAGGAAAAGGGAGCACTGAGAGGTCCAAACCTGGGAAAAGTGGACAATAAGAGATATCAGGAATAGAATGTTTGGGGCAGGGAAGCAAAGATTAAGAGAGTCTTGGTTGGCAGCAGTGAGTTGGCTTCTAATTGGAATGGCCATTATCTTGTATGGTACTGGTCATTCCAGGGAATTGTAACTTCTGGACACTTTAATCTTTTGGTACAATTTTTCAATGTCAGGTGTTTGAAGAGCCCTGGGTGAGATTGAGTGCTCTTCCATGTGTTTTTAAATAGTTTGATATTAGGCAAACTAATGAAGCTTAAGGTGAGGAAATATGCTTTTTGTCACTATTCAGCATAAGTGTATGCTTACCTAGAGATAGATTTGCTGATGGGCAAATGCTTTTTAGCATCCCAGTAAAATTGGATTTTGCTTTGATCAAGTTTTACAGCCTGTTGAATGCTATTCTCCAGACGCAGAGTATTTGGCACAGAGTTTGTCTGTAAGCGTGTACATTGTGTAGCCAAGGTTCATAAAAGTCAGGATTCATTAAAAAGCATTGGCTTGGTTCTTCAGTTGGTAGATAATTGCCTGAATGAAGCTACACTTATGTACACCAACTGTGGATCTGGCCTATTATGTAGTTATATACTGCCTCATAATAAATGCACATGAGTAAAGTTGAATGTGCTGTGATAGTTATTCACTCTTGAGTATCTAATTGTGCAAACTTAATGATTTTAATATGGTTGTTTATGTAGAATTGCAACTATAAGGTCATTTACAAGGCCATAATGAAATAAAATGGTGTCTTATAACATATATGAGGATAAAAAACTCTTCTAAAACAATATATGTTGTTGTATATGTTAGATCCTTTGTGGTCAGCAAACAAGTACCACTTTTTATTATACTGAGAAGTGCAAACTAGAACTGACATTTAGGAGCACATGTATGGAAACTTTCCTTTTCAATTGAAAATAAAGGCTGTGTTGCTGATCTGGAGTCTTAAAATGAGCCGTTACATTCTAAGTCAAGGGTGTCTCACAGGTATAATGCTTTGTGTTTCCAAATGTGCTTTCAGGCTGCATCGGTTTCTCCTTTAGAAATTCATAGCTAGCCATTATTGTATTGGACTGCAGGATATTTTTTACAGTTTCTAAAGTGTATAATTTAAACGGCACAAAAAATTACTTTCTGCTCCTGAAATATTTAATGGTAGAAACTTTCTTTAAAGTGTGAAACTGATAAATCTTTCTTCATAAATAATGGACAGTCTAGAAGCATTTGACTCTCATTATTTTCTGTTTGCTCAGCTATATTAAATACCATGAGATGATAAAAAGATAAATCCTGAATTTCCTATGGGTTTTTGTAAAGCATCCCACTCATCCAAGGAAAGTGTTGAGGGGTAGACTAAGCACATATATTGTGTCTGGCTTTTGCAGTTCTCCAGATTCATGTATCTGAATTTTTATTTGACCTCATTCTCAACTTGGGTAATCAGGCTCCAGTTAGGTAAAGCACTTAAGGATAAGCTTAAAGCCAAATCCCAAGTCAACGAAGCATAAGCACATGCTTAAAATTCTGCGTATGTTGAGTGCATTCCTAAACCAGGCTTCCAAAACAGGGCAGCTGAAATATTAGGAAATATTAATGTTAAACAGAACTAGAACAGGGTCTGTCCCTTTTACCCATTGGTAGGGTGGCCAGGTGTCCAGTTTTGAACCAGACAGTCCAGTATTTGAGCTTACTGTTCGGGGAAACAAATTCAGAAAATATAATTGTCCAGTATTTTCTAAATAAGATGTAATGTAGATTGTGATGTAATGTCAGGTGTGTCCGGTACTTTTGTTGAAACCATCTTGCAACTTTACCCATTGGCCTCAATGGTTCCTGAATCGGGATAATTTCCTGGATTGGGGCTGTGATGGAGGAACACATTCAACATTAGTCTTATATTGTAGCTATTGTGAGAAACTTTAGGGTAAGAGAGAGGTTTTGCAGTTGGACATGAATCTGATAAGGCCTGCAGTAACTTTGATTACCTCTGTAAGGAAGTTTTGTACTTTGTTAAAGCTCTGTCTCTTGGTATCATGTGTAGGGTTACCAACTTTCTGATTGCCAAAAACTGAACACCCTTTCCCCACCCCAGTCCAACCCATTCTCTGAAACACCGCCCCTGCGGTCTCCATTCCCCCTCCCTCCATCACTCATTCTCTCCCACCCTTGTTCAGTCATTGGGACAAGATTGGGGTGTGAGGGGTGGTGGTGCTGGTGTGGGTTCAAGGATGAGGAGTTGGGATTGGAGGGGGCTCCGAGCTGAGGCCGAGGAGTTAGGTGTGTGAGAGAGAGCTCAGGACTGTGCCAGATGATTGGGGTGTGGGCCCTGGGAGGAAATGTGGGTGAAGAATTGAGCTCAGGAATGGGGCAGGGAGTTGGGGCATAGGGTGGTGGTTCCAGGTGCAGCAGGGTTCTGGTGATGATTACCTCAGGCAGTTCCTGGAAGCCACAAGCATGTCCTTCTGACTCCTAGTTGAAGGCACAGCTGGCCCTGCGTGCTGCCACACAATACCCAATTTTAGCAAGTAATTGGTGGTATCCCTAATTTGACTAAAGGAGTCAGGTTAATAATGGCCACAGAGGAAACTGATGTCAGAGTTGGGATGAAAACTGAGCAGTTCTTTGTTTGCCATGTTGTGTGTTTAGACCACTAGATCAAGGTGGGCCACACCAAGAATTTTGGTAAGTGGTCAGGTGTAGGAGGGGATGTGGGATCTGAGAGGGAGTTTGGGTCCAGGAGGGGGTTCTGACATGGGGGCAGGAAGTTGCAGTGTGGAAGGGAGTGCAAGGTTCAGGCTCTGGCCCTGGCCAGGAGGTATTTACTATAGACACCTCCCAGTCAGTGGTACAATGGGGCACTCAGGCAGGCAGGCTGCCTACCTTCTACAGTGCCCCCACACCACTCAAAGTGGTTGGCTGCTGCTGGCAAACACATATCTGCAATCCTCCTGGGAATAAGGAGGCAGCAGGTTTCCATCCACTGCCTGTACCCACAAGTACTGCTCTGCAGATCCCGTTGGCAGAAATCGGCCAATGGGAGCTGTGAGGATTCATCCCCTGTTGCCCATTCCCAACTTTTGATAGAGGCTAGAGACACCATTCCTACCTGTCTTGTCTAATAGCCACTGATAGACCTGTACTCCATGAATTTACCTAGTTCTTTTTTGACTCCTCTTAAAGTCCTGCTCTTTACAACATCCTCTGGCAAGGAGTTCCACAGGTTGACTACGTGTTGTGTGAAGAAACATTTTATTTTGTTGGTTTTAAATCTTCTACCTATTAATGTCATTTGGGGTACATCTACACTGCACACTTACTTCGAAATAAGCTATTCCAGAATAGTTATTCCAAAATAGCATGTCTACTCTGCAGGGAAGCCTCAAAATTAGTCAGAGGCAGGTTTCCCTAATGTAGGCATGCTATCTCGATTTAGAGCCCCTGGAGGCATTGGGGAGGAATAACTTAGAATGGCCCTGGTGAGGGGCTATTTCGAAATAGAAGCAGTGGAGCATCTACACGTGCCTTATTTTGAAATAGCTATTTTGGAAAAGACATTATTCCTCATAGAATGAGGTTTACAGATTTCGGAATAAGCTATCCGTTATTTTGAAATTATTTCAAAATAATGGAATGGCTGTGCAGTCGCTCACATTGTTATTTTGAAATAACTCTGTTTATCGAAATAACGGTGCAGTGTTGATGCACCCTTGACGACCCCTAGTTCTTATGATATGGGAACAAGTAAATAAGTTTCGTCTATACTAGTAATGATTTTATAGACCTCAATCATATCCACCCCAGTCTCCTCTTTTCTAAGCTGAGAAGTCCCAGTTTTATTAATCTCTCCTCATATGGCACCCGTTCTCTAATAATTTGTGTTGCCCTTTTTTAAACCTTTTCCAGTGCCAATATATCTTTTTTTAGATGAGGTGACCACATCTGTACACAATATTTAAGATATGGGCATACCATGGATTTATATACAGGCAATAAGATATTGTCTGTGGGTATGTCTACACTACCCCGCTAGTTCGAACTAGGAGGGTAATATAGGCATACCGCACTTGCAAATGAAGCCCGGGATTTGAATTTCCCGTGCTTCATTTGCATAAGCGGGGCTCCGCCATTTTTAAATCCCCATTCGAACCCTGTGCAGCGCGGCTACACGGGGCACGAACTAGGTAGTTCGAACTAGGTTTCCTAGTTCGAACTACCGTTACTCCTCATGGTTCGAGCTGCATGGGGTTCGAACGAGCGGGGATTTAAAAATGGCGGAGCCCCGCTTATGCAAATGAAGCCCGGGAAATTCAAATCCCGGGCTTCATTTGCAAGTGCGGTATGCCTACATTACCCCGCTAGTTTGAACTAGCGGGGTAGTGTAGACATACCCTGTCTTATTCTCTAACCCTTTTTTAATGATGCCTAACATTCTGTTTGCTTTATTGACTGCCACAGCACATTGAGTGTATGTTTTCAGAGAGGTATCACAATGACTCCAAGAGCTCCCTCTTGAGTGGTAATAGCTAAATTAATCCCCATTATTTTATATGTATAGTTGAGATTAAATTTTCCAATATGCATTACTTTGCATTTATCAATATTAAAATTCATTTGACATTTTGTTGCCCAGTCACCTAGTTTTGTGAGGTCCTTTTGAAGCTCTTCATAGTCTGTTTTGGACTTATCTTGATCAGATCGGTATCCTCTGCAAATTTTGCCACCTCACTGTTTACTCCTCTCTCTAGATTATGTATGAACAGTGCTATTTTTGTGACAGTACGCACCAGTATGGTGTGCCAGCACCTTTTTTTGGGAGCACTCATGCCATGTTGCTTTCCCCTGGCACAGCCCCCTGCCAGTCCTGGGAGCACTTACGCCGCACATTCTGGCACCCCCCTCCCCCCCCCAGAAAAAGCACTATGTATGAATATGTTGAATTGGGTCGGTACTGAGAGAGTTTCAGATTGTTAGGAATCTTTTAAAAAGGGATAGTAAATAAGACAGAGAATATCTTATTCCCTTATATAAATCCATGGTACGCCCGCATCTTGAATGCTGCATGCAAATGTGGTCGCCACATATCAAAAAGATATCTTGGCATCGGCGTTTACTCCCCACCCCTAAAAGTTTGCATGGAGACATGCTTGCTAGTGGCAGACGACCACTTCCAGGAGTGACGGCTGGCAGACAGGCAGTGTGCCTGAGTGCCTCAGTATGCCATGGGAATTTTAGTGGTCTAGGCTGGAGGGAAATGTTTGGTGAGCCAAATTTTGCCTCCCCCTGCAGTAGACTATGGCCCCTTCCCTTGCATTGTTAGCTATTACTAGTATTATTTATTTGTATACAAAATTGCTTCATAGTTTTCAATGCTTCTTGCTCGTTTTCCACACTGCACTGTTTTTAAAGTCAAATTTCAACTGAAACTGCCACATTGAAACTGACAAAAAACCCACCAGGCTCAGAGATTAGTCTTTGTACAAATGAAGACTAAAGATTGCAGTGGTGAATGTTACGAAGGCAGCTTTTGTGTTGACTTTTCTCATTACGAGTACCAGATTTACATTTGGATGCCATTTATAAGCCTACATGCTATGCCTTCCCATTATTCTCTAGCAAATCATGCCAGGCTTAGAATAGTTTATGAGTGTGTTGTAATGAAAGACAGATGTTGAACTCCATGTTGCCTTTTGATCGTTTTGATGGGTGATGGTTACGGTTTGCACTTGAATTTTACTACAAACCACCTAGGTTTTTATATCACTCACAGTGTATTTCATCCTAGAGCTTGCGTTAAATAAAACTATTTCATTGGTATGATTTTTCTGTGGTTTTTTTTGTTTGTTTTGATTTAATTGCAGTGAATTTCATTCAGTCATGCGTTAGCATTAGTCTTGATCATTTTACACGGTGTTGTTTTCTTAAAGTGTCAGTATATTATTGTGAGATTACCCAGGATACATTCTGGACTGATGAACGTGACCTCAGTTCTGCAGCCTGGGCTATCTTTTACACTGTTTTGCTGTCTCCTCGCATAAAGCTCCCAATATGTATGTTACCTCCATGTATATGCAACAGTGCTACAGCCAGACTCTTGTGTGTTATCCTGCAGAGTGACACCAACAAATTCCCAGTCCCAGAGTTTTCCTCCAAAAAGTACATATTGTACTGCCCATCCCTCTCCGGGACAATACAAGCTCATATAAAGTCTGTCATTTTATTAATACAAAACAATATCTTCAAATCCTGTTATTACAAATGGAGCTTTCCAAACACGTCAAAGCAAACAAACTGTCTAAATAAAACATTACAACAAGTTTATTACTTACAAAATATAGATTTTAAATGATTATAAGTAATGAGGCATAAAAGTTAGAATTGGTTACAAGAAAATAAAAGTAAAATTGCAACTAATGCCTAACTTAAGCTGGAATGAATTCAAAGCAAAGGTCTCTCTTATTGCATGTTTGAGCAGTCTTACTGGCTGAATCTTTCAGTCAGGATCCCTCTTCCAGACCAAAGCTGTTACTTTAATTATTCAAGTGTTATGAATACCATGGCTAGAAAGAAAGTGGAAGAATCTTTTAGGGAGTCTCCACTCTCCTTTTTATAGTTCTTTCTCCTCTTTGAGAATCATCTCAAGCGGAAGTTCAGGAGACAGAAAGTCTTTGTGGATAGGAACTCCCAACTGTTTCTTACTCAAGATGTAGATTTTCACCCACATCCTCCTTCCTGCCAAAGAATGGCCACTTAACCAGGGGATAGATGCTCCATTTGATTTTACTAACACCTTCCTGAAGTGTTGGCTAACTTTTTGTCCTACAAAAGGAATCCTACAACTTTACTTTCAGTGTTGCCACATGCATTTTACCTGGGGGAATAATGTTCAGAAAATTGTACATTTTCAAATGACACCTTACGAGGTATACTTTGTACAAAATTTATCATAGACCTGTAAAAGAAGTGAACATAAAGGTACAGACTGTCAGAATTTTAATATCCCTTTTATGTGGAATTGATACTATTAATACACGGACTTTAGGCTTTCTCTCTACAGTTGTCACACAACCTAACCAATTTCTCCATTGCAGAACTGAAAGAGTTTAGAAATTCTTAGAGATCCAATGTCAGTTTGTCAAATACAATGTGTAGAGGGTTTAGGAAATGTAGAGTTCTACATAATTAAGTCTGCTCAGATGAATATAATTAAATCTCATGCTTCAGGAAGTAAGCTGATCGCTGCAAGGGTCAGGAAGCAATTTTTACTTCAAGCACAATCAACAATCTGCATTATGGTTTTATTTTTTTCTGTAAAGTCTTTCTCTGATATATAAAGCATTGGCCACTGCAGGAATCAGCATATGAGACTCGATGATCCATTTGATCTGACCCAAAACCACAAACACTAATTTAACAACAATTTTATAACTAAATTTTAAAGTTTTTTCTTGCTTGTAACTTTATATGCTCTTTTCTTCCATCAATGTAAATCCCTACAAATATTGCAGAAAGAGACCAAAAAAAAAAAATTGTAGTGTTCTTATGTTCTCTCCTCTGTTATATTTTCACAAGGGCTGTGAAATTTGTAGGTGGACCAGTAAATATAAGATAGTAAGGTGGCGATTTTCTTGCATAGATAAAGGAAGATGACAGCAAAATAGTGCAGATGCCTGTGTCAGATTGAATTTCTTAATTGAGTTACTCTAACCTGGTAAATTACTTAAACCCTTCAGTATCCTACTTCTTCTGTATGTTCCATTCATTCTGTTCATCCATTTCATACCTCCGGGACTCTGGAGCGCAACTGTGCTATGGCCTGACCACTTTTGGGCCAGACCAAACCTGAGTATGCAAACCTATGTGGCATGTTCCAGTTCCTCAGATTGGGAGGGGGGTTATGTAGGAGCTCTTGAGCTGGTGAATGTGGGCATTGGGGAAAAGGGTTATTGCAATTCTTGGCTGTATAAATAGAGGTGGAGTAGTGAGGATGAATAGGGAGGTGATTTTACCTCTGTATATTGGCATTGGTGAGACAGATACTGAACTACTGCACACAGTTCTGTTACCCACATTTTTACAAAGGATGCAGGAAACACTGGCGTCAGTCTGTTTAGTTTCTCAAAGAGAACAATCGAGAGAGAACTTGTTTACAGGTTACAAGAACCTTCCTGGGAAGAAAATACCAGTTGCTAAAGGTCTCTTTAACATCCAGCAATTGGTTCTGTTGTGCTTTTCACCATAAGTTTAGAGACCGATATTTTTCAATTAGAAGAAATGCACACAGTTGTAACAGTGCAGTTGACTAACCATTGGAACAAATTACCAAAAGAAGATGTGGCTTCTCCATCTCTTCTTATCTTCAGATCAAGATTAGAGATGTTCCTGGAAGATATGGTTAGTCAACCACAATTGATTGGGGTCACATGCTGGGATAACTGCATGAAATTCTAAGGCCTGTATTATACAGGAGTAAGACTAAATGATGGTCCCTTCTGGAATTAAAAATCTATGAATCTATTCTCTTTGGATTCTAGAAAAAATAGAGACATGAGGAATGTTAAAGGGAAATATTTGTCAATGTTATTTTCTATCAATCCATTGGTGAAACTGATGGGTTGGTAAATAATAACTATTGTATTTTTAAATATTATCACAAGTGCCTGGAATAGATGTTTAGGACCCTCTTATCTTTTATTTAAAAAGTAGATCAGGAGAAATAATGAAATAAATGTCTACATAGATAGTCCAACAAATGGAAAGATTCAGCTAAAAGAAATCTGATTATTGCCATGGATACAGGTTTAAATGGAATAAGATCCCCAAATGTCACCCATCTTGCAAACTGAACCTTTTCTAAACATCAGATGAATTATTTTATCTCTTGTGTACCTCTGCTCTTCTCAGTTCCTGTGGGGATAGAAAAAGAAGTAATGCAAGTACAGCAAGAATAGCTTTTCTAACAATATTTCTTGCTTTAACAAGGAAGCAATGAAAATCTTGAAGTAGCATATAGGGCTGTGAAATTACTACTGCAGTTCTGGAGATTAAAGTGATTCAGATAATTGAGACATGCAGCCAAACTTTTTAGTGTTTAACCAAACCAATCTTTGAACATTTTAAGTGTTGCCCATTGCTCACAGCTGCCTGAAAGATTAATGCTATGCAAATTGGGCTTCAAAGCAAAATTGTCTTGCAATTCATTCTGGACCTTTGTTCCTCACTCTTGTATGATTAATTTCTGAATAAAGCATTAATAAAAATAGTCAGGGCCCCATATATTCTGCAGAAAGTTGAGATTACATTTTACAATAGATTTTTAGATTTGACAAACCTTTTGCATGGCACATTTAAAGGCCTGAAGCAGTTTCATTTAAAATAAATATAACTTAGTAATGAATTAAATGTCATACTCAACACACTGCAGGGGCATCTACAGTGCCCCTTTACCTCAAAATAACTTATTTTGAAATTTGGTGCTGTCTACACAGTGCCAGATTTCGAAATAAAGTGCTATTCTGAAATGTCCCTTAACCCTCATGGAATGAGGGTTACAGGGATGCCAGAATAGCTCATTCATTTTTTGAAATCTATTTTGAAATAACAGGCTGCTTTAAAGACACAGAATAGCTATTTCTGGGTACTTCCGCTATCCCGAAATAGCACCTCAATGTAGACGTAGCCTGAGTTCAGTAGCACTGAGTTGTTTTAATGATTTCATTATGTTTATTATAATGCTATTTTTGATACTCCAGAGACTTTTATGTTGACTTTTATGTTAACAATGAGAGAGCTTTTTACACAGCTTGGTAGAAGACATTTGGTCTCCCACATCTCAGCAGGTGCCAAAAGTCCCAATTGGAATTGTGGGCTAACTACATCAGCAGATATTTCTGCTAAAGTGGTCAGCAGTGGAATAATTAATTATATTTGGATTCAGGGGCATAGTTGTGGGACTGAGGGATGGATTCCACAGCAAATTCTTCAGCATTCACAAGCCCTGAAAATAATATCCTGTCCTGTGTGTGCTGATTCCCCTATCACGAAATCCAACTGCACAACTGGGACTACCTGGCATCTTTATTATTAATCTGAAGGACTTGCTGGACATAAAATATGAGTTTACTGCTTATCGCTAGAGGTGGTTGTCACAAGTGAAATTTCAGACAAATTTGCAGGATGCTGCAGAAAAGCTTGCACTTCTAATGCCTGTGTAGGAACTATTCTGCCTCTTAATAGAGGGATTTGTTCTCTGGAGTGGTTTGGCTGATGTGATTGCATTAATAATAGCCTTTAATATGGTAGCATGGGTGAGATAATATCTTTTACTAAACCAGCTTCTGGTGGTGAAAGAGACAAAGCTTTTGAGCTTGCATAGAACTCTGGAAAAGGGACTATTGTCCCTGAACCCTGAATCCAGTGTCTTTACTTAGTCCAAGATTTTTGCTGTCTAGCATAATTACTTAGTTCTCAGGCTCGTCTTTTGAAGGTATTGTGCAGGTTTCCTTTGAGGATGGGGAATGAGGGATCAAATATAGAATGATCATTTTGTGAAAAGTATTTGCCCATAGGTGACGTGCTGTTTTTTGTCTTTTATCATTTTTGGTGCAAGTTTATTCAAAAGCATACTGATTGTCTCATGTCACCCACATTGTTGTAGTTGGGGGTAGTTAGCGCACTGTATGTGAGATACCACATTTTGTGATGGGCCTGGTATGTTATGGGGGGAGTACCATTGTAGCATTGGAGATCTCTGCCATTTAGGCATCTGTTGTGTTATCAGAGTCTAGTGCCTCTTTAAGTCGGTGTATCCTGGACTGTGGGGAACTTGGGACTGATGATGAAGTTGGGGAGTTACCTGAAGGTAAGAAAAGGAGTTTAGGAACACTTTGTTTCCCGATCTGGTCCTCATCAAGAGTGGGCCAGAATTGTTTAATGATACCTTGAATGGGTTCCAGTGTGGGGTGATAAGAGACAAGTAGGGTTGTGTGGTCAAAGGGGTCTTTTTCCTGTATTGAAGCAGGTTCCCTCAGAGTATTTGGGTGACCAGTTCCATGATGTCATTTGCTTCTCTGTTGGAATCTCCTTATTTGATTAAGGTGGTTTTAAGTGTTGTGATGGATAGGGGAGTGCTGGACTTTTCTGAACATCCCAGCATTCATTGACTAAAGGGTTAAATTCAGGTAGCTCAGGGAGCCAATGGGAGAAGGTATTAAGATTTGAATTGGAAGATATACCTGCCTGCTGTTTTTCTTTGTGAGTTTTAAGCCAGGAGTTGGGGGGATAAGATGAGTTGAACCAGGCAGAAGAACTATCATACCTACAAAGAATACTGGTCATGGAAATAGACTGAATCTTGAAGCATGGATTGTGAGGAGATAGGGAAATACCTATTTAGACATGATCAAAGAAAACACGTGGTATTGCTTGTTACTTGAGCAGATCACTGTGAAAATGTTTCTGCATCAATATTTCTCGTGGGTGGGTGGGTGGGTGTGTACCTGTTCACATATGTATGCAGGTTTGTCTATACACACGTGCATGTGCTTTTTGAGCCAATACTACTATATACCATTCTTGCCAAAGATTCTCCCTTCAAGACCTTGTGCAGTCATTTGTAGCTTGATCTAATTCACGTTGACATGGGTGGAAAGACTCCTTGATTTCAGTGGCCATTGGATTTGGCTCTTAATCTCTGTGCCTCAGTCTCCAGTCAAAGGAGATCATGATCTGACTTTTCTCCCACTCTTTGCCTGTCCTTCTTAGGCTATTCAGGAGCAGAGGGTATCTTTTACTCTGATTTTTCTAAAGTGTCTGGAAGAATGGTGCCTAAATATTTATTAGTTTCCGGGTGTTACTGTAATCCAATAAATAATAATGCATGTATGTTTGGAATTTGCTTTTATTGGGGAAAAATAAACACTCCTAGTTCTCAGAAAGATAATACAACACAAATGTGAAGTGACAGAAAGATAAGTCTCAATTTTTTTAACAAAATCTTATTTTTTTCTTCGAATTATTTTTCCTTTGGTGGCATCATTTAGTTCTGAAGTATTAAACTTAACTATACAAATATTGTTATAAATCTTTGCCAATAAATCTTTTCTGCTTTTGAAAGTAAAACTAATATAGATGAGTAATCTGAAAATCTGTAGCTGTGTTCTGAGACTGGTACAACAATTAGGACAGATACTTAAACTCTGGGATATTGATGGTTCGGTATACTTTGAAGTATCATCTTTCATTTTAATTTCTGTTCAGACATTCTTGCTAATGAAAAGCTTAAGAAAATTAGCTTCTAACAATTAAACTTCACTTGCCCTTCTCAAGGATCAATAGATCAGTTTTAGCTATGACAGGAGAAAGCTAGTGACCCTCAGGCTTTTACATATCTTAAAGATACTCATGTTCATTTTAAGTTTCAGTGCTTCTGGATCAGTAAAATAAAAGCAGGGCCATCTGGCTTTTTGTTTTATTTTAGTTCATGATGAACAGTATCAAAGGAGACAACATACTGGGCATCCGTAAAAAGTAATCCTTTATAGCTTTTATTGTTTACATTATATATGGTGTTCTCACAAATGTTTTAGTAACTATTTAAACCAGAGTTGGGCAATAATTTTTGAAGAGGGGCCACTTCACAAATTTCTGAAGTGGGCCTGGGCCACCCTGGAAGGGGTGGGGCCTTAGGTAGAAGGGGGAGCCAGGAGACTTCCTCTGTTCCCCTGCCCACAGACCCTGATTTGCCAGAGTGTGGGAGAGCCCATGAAGTTTTTTGGCACATAGTTGGAAAAAATCTGAACATGTATCGAAAAGATTAGAGAGAGCATCAGTAGTGGAGCTCTTTAAGATGTGTGGTCCCTAGTGATATTTACTGTGAGAGAAGCATTCACTCCAGAAACTCTTTCAATAGCACTGGACATTGGTTTATAACCATGCCCTTCATTTTTTTCTTCTTCAAATCAAAGGCCTAAGAGGTGAGTCAGGCAGAGAGACTCACATAAGGAAAGGAGAATGGATGGTGAATACTGATAGGGATCATACAACTCCAGTTACTGTAAGGAAGTAACTTTCCTTTCTCTTCAAGTGCTGGTCCTTATGGGTGCTCATTGTGGCGGATTTCCAAGCAATGCTTGGAACACTTGGGGAAGCGTTCAGAACCACACATCATAGGATGGCTGAACCAAAGAACTTATGCTTGGCAGAAACTTGGATGAGGGCACAACGCCTATTTGACATAAGAATGGAACCCTCTTCCATAGCTGGGATTCTGTCCATGGAAGCAGCTGGATCTCTAGCTGAGTGAGTCCAGACAGACTTTGGAGAAGGGGCTCCCATAAGTTCATAGTAGAGTACACAGGTGGAAATCCATGCATACAGTCTTTGGGAAAAGACTGCGTCCCCCTTCATTCTTCCAATGGTGGTGACAAATAATTTTGGAGACTTCCAAAAAAGCTTTGTCCAGTACAGATAAAAGGCCAGAATCCTGCATACTCTAAAGCAGGGCTATGCAACTTTGGAATTCCCGGAGGACACAATGATACTCACAGCACATGACAGGGGCCGCAACTTAAGTGTGGTTGCATATACATGGAAATATATATGCAAATATATGCAAATAGCTTCTTTCACACTGACGGGCATGAATACAAAGGTTAAGGCAAGACTATACAACACTCAGGCGCAATTTAAGTCAGTTCTGCTGGTATTAATAAAATTCAATATTTGCCCAATTTCCACAGCACTTTTAATGAGCAATGACAGTTCAGCAATTTAACTACTAAAACGCATATCAACAGAAGACCATTATATTGACTACTCATTTGTTTTGGCTCCCACGCAGAGGCCTCACAAAACCAAATCGCACTGTGGGCCATGTGTTATGCAGCCCTGCTCTCAGGAGTGGAGCCATCTGTCCTCTCTATTTTTACAAGGTTTTGGATAGAAGGTGGGCAGATGGATGGTCTGATTCAGGTGAAAACTAGAAAGGACTTTGGTGTTCATCTTTGTAATTAAAATGCAATGTTAGAATATCTTTTAGGATAACTCTGGTGTTTTCCTTTAAAGAGGAGGAAGAAAATCATTAAAATGAATACATGAGAAACTACTGCAACAAAAGGAACATATAATAACAAAACAACAATAATAATAATTTGCCTGTGGGTATGATTCTGTTAGGAACTCACAAGGGAAATATACAGGATATTGCCGCAGTTTCATTGCTGCCCTTCATCGCTCAGAAGATTCTGGGTACAACTTTCAATTGATCAACACCCCCCCAAATACACATCTATTTGTATTGTGGTAGCATCCAGGAGCCCCAGAAATGGACGAGGTCCTATTGTGTAGGCAATGTTCAAACACAAAACCAAAAACACAGTAGCCATTAATGGAACTAGTTATTTTTTCCACAGAACTGAATTTACTATGACGATTGTGGTGAGAGCGGGTAGAAGGGGGAGCGGGTACTTGATGCACATGCTCTAAGCCACTAGAGAACAATGAGACTTGTGAAACACATCCAACAGCAATTAATTTTTAAAACGGGCAGAAATCTTATCCCCAGCTCCCTTCAGAGACCTCTGCAAAATAGGTAATAGCTGCAGGAGTTTGGAGGTTTTCTTTCTAAGCAAACTAACACTGCAAAAGGAATGGGTCAGCTTGTATTTGGTTCAAATGAAAGTTCAGGGATGTGTCAGCTTCGTGCTTGCAAATACTCCACTTCTAAATGAAACGGCCATGTGAATTTACCAGGGGCCTAGGAGACATACATAGTAGCTGTCAAAAGTCAGCACCAGGCAACCAAGTAAAAATGTCATCCATGGCCAGACATATACAGATGCAAGATCCCAAGGGTAACAATGTGTACTGGCACCACAGAACTATGTAATTTACACTCTGCCATTGATTTTATTATCCGTGACCAGGTCAAGCTTCCACTAACCAAGAAAGACAAGCCAAAAACTATTCTAACACAAAGTAACTGTCAACAACCCACAAAAGCTTATATCCAAATAAATACGCATGAAGTCTTTGCCCCTTGCCCCCTGGTGCCTAGAGAGAACTGCCAGGTGTTTTGCTCTGGCAAAGCCTCAGAGGCGTGGGACCCTGCCACCACTGCGGCTTTGCTCCCCGTGTCCCTGGTCTGCTGGGGAGGGGCGCAGCTAGTGTGCCCCCCCCCCAGCAGACCAGGCTTTTGTTGTGGACCCTGGGGCAGAGCAGCTGGGGCGCTGCCGGTTGGTCCCGCAGCGCCGCTCTGGGCACTACTGGACCAACCCGGCAGCACCCCAGCTGCTCTGCCCCAGGCGTCCTGATTCAGCTCCTGCTGGTCAGTTTCAGCAGCGGCTGAATCAGGACGCCTGGGGCAGAGCAGATGGGGTGCTGCTGGGTTGGTCCAGTAGCGCCAAGGAGCGGCCGCGCTACTGGAGCAACCCAGCAGCACCCCATCTGCTCTGCCCCAGGCGTCCCCAAGTCAGCTGCTGCTGAAACTGACCAGCGCTGACTACAGGAAGCCCGAGGCAGAGTTGCTCTGCCCCGGCTTCCTGGAATCAGCCGCTGATCAGTTTCAGCAGCAGCTGACTTGGGGACACTTGGGGTTCTTAAGTTGAATCTGTATGTAAGTCAGAACTGGCGGTCAGTTTCAGCAGCGGCTGAATCTGGACGCCAGTTCCGACTTAAATACAGATTCAACTTAAGAACAAACCTACAGTCCCTATCTTGTACGTAACCCGGGGACTGCCTGTATTCACTAAGATACACAGCATAAAATAACTACATGAATACATCTCCTGCAGTTGCCAGCTGAAAATGCTGATAGAATTCAACTTCATTCATAAGCAACAGAGAAAAGGTAGTGGCTGCCATGAATTACTGCAGTGAGGCCCAATCTTCTTGAAGGACCAGAAATGCCATTTCATTTACATAATACTAGTCAGCGATAAGGGACGCATGCGGTCTGGAGAGTCCATATGATTTGATACCTCATGGGCACAAATTGATATTTCATTTCCTGTGCTGTTAATAGCATTATTTGAAAATATCAGAGGATTGTCTGGGAGGAATACTTTAGAGAAGGGTTTTTGAGAAATGAGTACTAGCCGTAAGTTTTCCCTGTTACAGTCAGGAATTCAAACTCTTCACTTCTCATGAGTTTGGCACTCTATTTCTTTTGGATTTTTGCAATATATTTTTCTTATTTGAAAACAGAACATTTAATTTTTAATTACATGTTAAAAAATACACTATTTACAGTGTGACTGCTGTAAATATTTTCAACATTTTGCATTTCCCGACTCTCTTTTTAACTGTGCCATCTTAATGTTGGGTTAAAGTAATTTTTTTTTTCATTTTTAAATAGCATCTGATTGTTTTTAGGAGTGCTGGAGTTGCATTTCCTAACTTTAGCCTAATATTTGCATATTAAGAGGTAATTGAAAAACATTATGTAAATGTAATGTAGTGGTGAATATATTATCAAATCAAATGGCCTTTAGGAGTAATTATAGCAAGCTGCTCTGAGAGCTAGGGAACTGAAACTTGACTGTGTTTAAAATTTCACATAGAGTTAAATGCTTGGGGTCTGGTTTATTTTGGAGGGTTCAACGTTGCCAATGGAATGTTTAAATTTTTATGGGGGGAAAAGAGTTAATGAAATTAAGAATGGATTTTTTTTAATGTTTTGCCTTAGAATATTTTTAATTGAAGGTTTCATATTACTCCAGTCTGACAATAATTTGTACTGTAATTGCAGTTAGGAAAGGTTTTAAAACTGCATATATTGTACTTTTCTGAAGAGCAAAATGTTCAGTCTTCTCTGCCTAACTTGTAGGTTGAAGACCCGATTAGAGGGAGGCACTATTGTCACACTCCAAGCAGTCACAAGTTATGAGATTTTTATGTGTTCTGTCCCGAAATAGCTACTCCACATCTTATGAAGCCGCCCATTATTTCAAAATATTTTTCAAAATAACGGACGTACTATTTTGGCATCCCTGTAACATTTGTTCCACAAGGGTTAAGAGATGTCTCGAAACATTGCGTTACACAGCACCAAATTTTGAAATAATGCACTATTTCAAAATAGAATCAAAATAAGATACGCAATTCGCATAGCGCAAATTTTATTTCGAGTTCAGGGTGCTGGGTAGACACACCATGTGTTACTCTTTTTACTGACGGAAAGGTGGGGGGAGATATTCAAACACACATAAGAGATTCAGAAGCATAAAACCCATTGAATGTATATTCTTTGGTCTCCCAAGAGTACTTATAATTACAACATTGCTTTGCTTTGTTCATTAACAAAAAGAAATCAACCGGTCCTCAAAAAGATAGGAATTTACAGATCATCTCAAATATATTGGAACTTTTATTTCTGTTACCGGTAATGAATAAATAACCAAGCAGCTCCAGCATCAGTGTTCTCTTTCCAACTCCTTCCCACCCCCAGAGTGGAGAGGTGCATTGGTGACAGCTTGAAGAGAGTAAAAGTATTTTTAGCCACCAGTCATTTTGAAAATTATTTGAATGGCTTCTTCTTGTCAGTGGCAAATGATGATTTTTTTTTAGATGCTTTGGTAAAACTGCAACAGTTGTTGACTAAATCTGAGCATGTACTGCAAAACATGTTTCCCCCTTAATTATTTGCTCTAGTTAAAAACAAATTGCCTTCAGATGTGTGTGTGCAGCTCTTATTTTCCCACTGTGAGAGCTTTTGAGTGATTGAATGTTACTTGCACCAAAACTGTACTAAAAAAAGCCAAAATTTTGGGTGCTTGGGCAGGTACACTACAAGTGGTATGTTTTACGATGAATGGGACACTGCTTGACGTGGCAGAGAAGGATAGTGTACCTGAAATGCCTCATCTGAGACACGTGTTTGCATAGAGACAATTAACCAGGCTAAAAAGAGTTTGACTACACATTTAGCAACTAGAGCTAAAGTGTGCACGCACACTCTCACACAACCACCATTGCTTTTGTGAGAGAAAATTAAAAGTAAACTTTAGATTAATCTCATTTGTCTGGGCCTCAGGTAATATCTTTGTTGCTCAGACAATAA
This sequence comes from Pelodiscus sinensis, assembly GCF_049634645.1. Classification (NCBI taxonomy): domain Eukaryota; kingdom Metazoa; phylum Chordata; order Testudines; family Trionychidae; genus Pelodiscus; species Pelodiscus sinensis. The sequence goes on from NC_134712.1 coordinate 168,916,752, forward strand.
ATGATTACAATTTATCCTCATCTAACTTATCTCTGGAAGCTTTGACACCTCTGTGACTTTGTCAAAATCCTCTGTCTAACAGTAAAATCTCTGCTCATCCAGGTAGGAAAGTAGAACAATATTATATGTCTCTAGTGAGCTATCACAACTTGTGCATACTTACTGCAAACTGTTTGTACTCATACAATAGGAAAACAAACTTGCCAAGTAAATTTGAATAACAAGCTCAGGGCAAATATGAACTGTTTATGGGTACAAAAACAATAAAGTTGCTGAATTAATTTTTTCTAGGGTAGGAGGTTGAGAAGTATTAAAGGAGAAAAGCAGAAAAGGATTAAAGAATCTAAAACTCTAGGGGCTTGTCTACACACAAACATTGTACTATTTTTATTATATCAACATAGCCTTGGGAAGCCATGTTCTGATCTATTTAGAGGCACTACTGCTCTAATGTGGATAATTTGATACTGGCATAAAAGTGCTTGTACCTGTTTAGCTTATTTCTAAAAAAGATGAGGAATAAACTATTTTGGTATGTGGCACCTTTATACTAGTAGAACTCTTCCCACAGTGGCAATTGTACTGGTGTAACTATTTCAGTAAAAATTAAAATCCTAATCAACATAGTCCTACCCGTATAAAATCTTTGTGATCCCATATCTATTTTATTTGCCTCTTCCCACGTGCTTCTTTCCAAAACCATGATTCTGTACAATTCAATAGCCTGGACACATTTGCTCACAGTACTTTATTTCCTAACCACTCCAAAGGGCATGCACAGCAAAATAAACACACACAGATTTCCAACTCTGTCCCGTTTTGACTCCCATTAGGATTTAAGTAAGAAAAAAGGAGGAGTCCAAATATAGAGGAATGACCTGGGAAGACAACAATTCAGGCGATGTCGCCTTCTTTGCAAACCTTTTCTCTTTTTCTAAAACAAACAGGTCTCGTTCAAATGCCTCTTGCTTTCTGGTAAACTCAGTCATGTGATTGTTGTCACATGGTCACATTTGTAGTCTGAGAGTGAAAGGAGTATTCTTTGCTATATTTCTGCTCCAAGCACAGAAATAAACTTTTATTTAACTTTCATTTTATTTAAAGTGACACTCTTGCGTATACAATCTTGAATATTAGGGGATTCTGACTGGTGCCTACAATGAAATACAGATTGAACCTCTCTGGTTCAGCACACTTGGGACCTGATTGATACCAAACTAGAGAATTTGCCCGACCATGGGAGGTCAGTGTTGTCTAGCAGCATTACTAACTCCTCCACTGCTCATTGGGCTCTTAGAAGACATTTAGGGGTAAATTAGAGGTAAATAACAGCACAGAACACTGAGAGCCAGGTTTGTGGGAAACTTGGCCACACCCATGGTAAGTGGACCTCTGGCTAACTAAAATCATGTCAGACGATGGGTATTGCTGGACCAGAGAGTGCTGCACTAGAGAGGTTCAACCTGTATTTCACGAGTCTTCTAGAACATCCATAGAGCATGAGATGTTAAAAAATCTGGGTTAGTGTTGTCCATTTTATTGCAGAAGAAAGTTATCCAATAACTATTTAGGGGAAGCAAATGTTTTTTCTCTCTGCTACTCATTCATATCTGTCTGTTTGCAGAATAAATTAAATAAACAAAGGCTCTGTTACTTTTCTTTTAATGTTTTATGACTCTGGCATTTCACAGAACTGACTCTGGTTGTGGTATGAGAATTCCCAGTAGTAAGTCTGCAGCATTTTTCCCTTCACTGCCTGTGTTCCTAATGTTCTATTGAATTTCATTATGGTCCCATCAGAGGTTTTGCGAGCTCCATTCACTTTGAGCAGATTGATTACTGTTTGCCTCTATATTATGTGGTCTAAAGAACACATATTAAATTTTTTCTGGTGCACAAACAAAAAGGGTTGTGCCTTTAGATATGGGAAAATCTATTCAGTGACAATAAAGTAACACTGATGAATAACCTGCCTGCCATTCTCACAGATATGGTATCTTTTAATGACAGACTCCTTGCCTTGTCAAGAACAGAACTTTGAACTTGTAAAGTCAGCTTGAGGACCTGCCAGTTAATCTTCATTGGTGTTATTGGGTTAGTCTGCGTGTATAAATCATATCTCCTCTCTTGGGACCTGCTGCTAAAAAACCTGCAGTTAGATCACTCATCTTTGTCAGCTTTGTTAGGTGCTAGAGCAGTGGTTCTCAAACAGGGGTTGGGGGTTGCAAGCAGGGCCAGTGTTAAACTTGCTGGGGCCCAAGGCAGAAAACCAAAGCCTTGCCATGAGAGGCTGAAGCCCAGGGCCCAGGCGTGCCAACGAGGGACTGGTGTAATTGCCCTGGGACCTGGTGATTCTAAAGGACCCAAGTCTCTGGGCCCTTTAATTGCTGTTGAAGCACCACATGGCTGCTCTGGGCAGATTTAAGGCTGGAAGGGGGTGTTCCACACTCCAAGTGATGCTAAGGGCCCCAGCCTCCGCCCCTTCTGCCTGAGGCATTGCCCCTTCCAGGATCATAGAGCCACCTCCCGTACCTTGCACAGGGGCCCTACGTGGCTGTTGGCTCCCCTGCCCGGACCCCTAACCCTCCATCATTTGGGGCTGAAGTGGAAGCCTGAGTAACTTTGCTTTTCAGGGTCCCCTACGGTGTGGGACCACAAGCAGTTTTTCTGTTTGCTCCGGCCTAATGCTGGCCCTGGCTTTTATAAATAGAAAAACAGTTGTGGCACTAGTTGGCCGTGGAATTTTTATAACACATTGTAGAAGCAGAGAGAAAAAGGTTGCGAATCCCTGTATTAGAGCATAATAGTTTGGTTTGAATTCAGTTCCCAGCAGACTAAAGTTCATATCATCTAAACAAATTTCCCCAGTTATTTCCCCTCATTGACAGTTGCAGCAAAGAGGCCAAAGATGTTGTCCTATGCTGTATGAACAGTTCCCAGTAGATAAACATAGAGGGCTTCCATCTCCACCTCTGTCAGGATGGCACCTGAATTTTCAGACGCAATTGAAAAAAATAATACAGCTTTAGGGAATACATAAATCCAGCCCAATCCTCTTCCTTGTATCATTTGTGGTTGCGTTTCCCCCGCTTTGTGTATCTTAATATTTTCTTTTCCTTTGGATACATGATTAGCATACTTTCTTTTATATGCCTTGCAAAATGAAATCTAAAAGATACATTTTAGGATTCCTAGAACAGCTCTGTGAATCTAAAATTGAGTGAGAGATGTGTATAGTATATTGCATGAGAGGATTGAGGGGAAATCTTCATTAAGGGAATATTAAGGTTACATGGTTAAGTACTCAAAAATGCCGAAGTATCACATGAGACAAAGTAGGAGAAGTAATTGTTACACTTTATCACTTGGCTTACTTCTAAAAATGGTTAGAATAGAAATGTCATTTCTCTTGCTTGTGTTAAATCTTATATCCTTCCTGGCTTCACCCTCACTACACATTTTTTTCTCCTGCAAAAGATCATGTTTTATCTTTTCCTGCATGGTTTTCAATGCTTGTTCCTTCTTCATTGCTCTCTCTTTTCTATCCTTGCATTATGTTATCTACCTCGCCTCTATTTTTTCTCTCTCCCCTTCTTCCCAAATCCCTTATCAAAATCTTTCTTAGAATGTTCTCTTTTCTAACTATCCCAACACAGTCAACCTCAAGTATTCAAAAATCACGAGTCAGATCCAAAAAAGTTGAGGGATTGGTATAAAATGGTGAGATTTAAAATTAAGCATCTTGGTATTATTTTAATTTGCTTTCAGGTAGTTGGGCCTTTAGGATTCATGCTTTTAAACTCTTTTGTGCAACCATGAGGGCTAGAAACTGCCTTTTTATTATTATTTTTTAAAGAAATCTGAGAGTTGCACATAATGAAATAGCTCCAGGAGTTTGAGCTATAAAGAAAAACACAAGATATCTTGCCTACATCTTCTTTCCCATCTGCTTCCCCTTATACAGGGACTGATAAAACTACCAAACACCTAAAAGCCAAAGGACTAAACTAAGAGTCTCTACCATCCAGAAGCAATGTCTAGGTGCGATGCTAAGCTTCAACCCCCTAATGTAGGGGAAAGTCTTAACTTAGGGGATTCATTTTTTCAGAGCCTCTGGCTAGTAAGTATCTTTGGATGTGTCTACACAGCACTGTAACTGGAAATAAGACACACAGTTTGCACTAAGCAAATTGCGTATCTCATCTCCAATCTATTTCAAAATAGCTTATTTTGAAATTTGGCACATCTACACAGTGCAAAATTTCAAAATAACGTCCTATTTTGAGGCATCCCCTATCCCTCCTGCAATGAGGTTTACCGGGATGGCAAAATAGCACGCCCATTATTTTGAAAAATAATTTGAAATAACAGGCGGCTTGTGTAGATGTGGGGTAGCTATTTCAGGATACTTTCAGTATCCAAAAATAGCCAAGCAGTGTGGATGTATCCTCTATTTGAAATTCTTAACCTAAAGAATTCCACTAAAAGAGAGGTGAGGAAAGAGACTAATTCTCCTCTTTCTCCTACACCAAAGCCTCCTGGCTGATGTGAGAGAGTGTTAGTTGAGGGTTTTTTCTATTTTACTCCTCCCAGTTTTGCTTTATTGAGTTCTTCTCTCCTCTGAATAGGTCCCTGTCTGCTGCTGCTAGTACTAGGAGAAAAGGCTGGAAACTTGTCACTTTCCCGATTATCCACAAGATCCTAGATTCACATTGAGAAAGTGGCCCATGAAATCATAATACTGGAAACTTTTTTTTAGTAAAAAATTAGAATTTGCAAATCACAGTGGTTCTCCCTGTGGGGCAAGCGTGTTTCCCAAATATGTATAAAGCTTGTAGTGGAAACTTGCTGTAGTAATATGCTTCTGAGAGCCTCAGTTCTTGTTACTTTGTGCTTTCTGAAAATCGGAGAGGTCAAACACTGACCTTTGAAAGTCAGGACCCTTTGGAGTGTCTCAGAGGAGCACCCACAAATTGTAAGTCCTTCACCAAATCACTATTCACAATTGAAAATGTAGGCTGTTGTGTAGCAATTATTTTAAAATTCTCATTCTCTTTGGAATACATTTTGTTTGATGTGCCATTTTTTCATATAGGAAGAATTTAACACTGGAGCTATTAAAGATGACTGAGCTCTTTCTTTTTGGAGATGCAAGGCCCTCATTGTAGTAAGCTGGAATCTGACTGCTGAGACATCACTTTTAGGGAAGATGTATGGGCCTGTCAATAGCTGTTTTAGTCTTGGCTAGTGAGACACTCAGTAATCTTGTCACTTCAACAAGCAGCCCCTGGTATATATGGAAAGATCCCAGATAACCCTACGCATGCCAACAGCAGTGCTGTGGGTATATTTTGGGAAGAGGAGTGGAGGAGAGACAAGGGTGCTAATCATATGCAGGAATATCTATTCCAGTGCATAGAACTACACAAGGAGTCTACTTACCTGTTCAGTTTTATTTTCTCTCTTCCTCAACCGCCCTCTTTCAAAATGGTTCTGTTTGGAAATCTTAGTTGATCTCTTGGTTTGGGATATTGATTTCTGCAGGCTGACATATCTTTTGTGTAGAATGAAAGTGGAATTGAGTAGCTACTATACAAGGATAGAAAGACTGGCAGGTTTTTAATAGTCGGAGTAGAAATCCGATTAACCTGTGCTCATCAGAATAGGATGCCAAGATCAGCAGGTTCCAGAGAGGCACAGCATGAGCAGTAAATAATGTAAGCATAACCACTGGCATGGTGAAAGAGAAGAATCATTTCATGCGAAAAGGCTGTTTGTCTAATGTCAGATACTTTCATGTTCTAGTTGATTTATTGGACAATGCAATTTGCTAGCTCATGCTGGTGAATTCTAACCAACTAATGAAACTTTAAAATGTGGCAGTGTGTGAATTGTACATTCACATAGGTGAGTTTTATATCCTTCATGGAACTGCCTGTTGATGGCAAGAGCCAGGTGTTTTGGAGGCAAGTGCTGTAAAAGATTCTCTAAATTGAACCTTGACTGTTGGGGACCTGCTTCGGCTCCAGTTTTCATGGAAATGATGCTCAAAATATAATGGTTTTGACACATCCTCAGGATCATACCAATTGTATCATATGATTAAGAGTATGGAAAGAACTTCCATATGAAGAGGGATTAAAAAGTCTGGCAGGGTTAAGCTGAGAAAAGAGATGACTAAGAGGGATGGCAGGAGAGGAATGTGATAGAAATCTATACAATTGTGAATGGTGTAGAGAAAGTGAATTAAGGGGGTGTTATTTATTCTTTAACATAACACAAGAAGCCGGGTTCACCTGACGACATTAATAGGTGGCAGATTTAAAACAAAAGGAAGTACCTCTTCATACACTGCACAGTTTACCTGTGGTGTTTGTAGCCAGAAGATGACATGAAGGCCAAAAGTATAACTGGATTCAAGAAAGCATTAAATAAGTTCATGGAGGATTAGTCCATCAATCGCTGGCTATTGGCAAGGATGGGCAGGGACATGCTCTGGGTGTCTCTAAAGCTCTAAAGCCACTGTCTGAAGACAGGATTCTGGGCTAGAGGAATCATTGGTCTCATCCGGTGTGGTGTTTCTTACCTTCCTGGTTTTTTACAACCATACTGACTGTAAGAGTTAAGGCGGTGTGTTTCTTTTCTGACCCCTCTTTCACTCAGACCTTTCTAAAACATTCAACTTTGGGTGTAAAATCTTCCAAATGGATCACCTGAAGGTAAATTTTATTCTGAAAGTTTGTGCTAAAAATGTCTGTAATGTCATTTAACCTAATTAACTCTGCTCAGAGCAGAGTTAGATTATATGCTAGTAAAAACCTACCAGTGTCTGCTGTTACCATCAATGGCACTGCACTGGTGGTGAATTTAAGAAAATCATGCCAAATTTAGATATAAAGTTTGCTAGTGTACTGTAGGCAAAGCCTAATAGCATAAAGTGAGCATTGTCGTTGTGGATTCTAGATATCTGGGACTTACTTGCTTAGTGTTCATTGCTCAGTTACGTGGTTGTTTGAATTTGCGCTCTGATAACAACACTCAGCATTTCTTTGTTTGTATGTATGTATGCATGTAATGTGATAGCTTTTGAATGCCACAACCCTGCCATTCCACAATGTCCGGGAATGTTTTCAAGAGGACTGGTGAGACCCTTGTTGATTTGGAGAGAAATCAGAAAACTGAAAGGAGAAAAATGGAGCCCCTGCCACTGCTTAGCACAGCCACAGCATTAGGCATCTCTACAATTGTCTATTAGATCAAACAACTGGTTGACTGCACTCATTAATGCCTTCCAGCATAACAATACTCCTCTAATCTCTGCTGATCTTCCCAATATAGTTTTGCATGATGATAAGCAGAATGACTTATTACTCAGTCAACAGAATAATGGCCACGGAGGAATGCACACATTCCCTGCCATGGAGAAGCATGGAGGAAGTCTGGCAAAATAGGAAGAGGGGGTGGGCGCGCACAATTCCTGGTGGAGGGAGGTTGGGGGGTCCCTTTTATGAGGAGGGAAGTAGGGGCTCCACAATATCCTGCTATGGAGGGGAATGGATAGCATGGGTGGTGTGGAAGTTTGGAGGGCAGACTCTCCTTTCAGCAATGGAAGACCCTGGGAGAAGGAGGAATGGGAGAGGGCACAGAATCCCTAGCAGGCAGAGTTTGAAAGGTGTTGTAGAGAGGGAGGCCTTGTCTACACTCAATCCCCTTGTTGATCCATCCTACGCAACTTCGGCTATGTAAATAGTGTAGCTGAAGGTGACCTACTTGTCACGGTGTCTTCCATGCAATAAAGTGTGTGGGATCTGCTTTCTCATTGATTCTAGCTACTCTTCTCATCCTGGTGGAGTACCAGAGTCAATGGGAGAGTGATCGGAGATCAATGTATTGCCTCTAAGCAGACATGATAAATCAATTGCTGATGGATCAATGCTGCATCATTGATCCACTGCATAGTGAAGACAAGTCCTGAGTCCCCTGAAGTAGAGGGGGATGAGTGGGTGGCATGCAAAGAGTTAGTTGTGAGGAATGCAAGAAGCCCTGGGTGTGTGCAATAAGCCTGGCATACACAAGCTAAGGACTGTGTGCACCTCCTCTGTATATACCTTCTTTTAGAGCAGCTAAAAAAAAGCGCCATTGGAACTTGCTATTCAAATCCATAGTTAGTGCTTTTGGATTGCTGAAGCCACTAACACTAGGCAGAAACAGAAGATGGCGTGGTAAAAATGTCTGACCACTGCACAACTTCTGAGAGCACTTCTGCTACCATAAGAGCTTGTCAAAAATTTTCTTTCAGAATGGCCATCTTTGAGGTAAATGTCTGTCTTTGTTGAAAACTTCCAGGTTTTTATTTTTTATGAAAGTCTGAAAGAGTTCAAATAAATATTTCAACCAATATGATTTTTTTGTTATGGTTCATCTAAATTTTTCATGGAGGAAACAAAATAATATACTGTGCAACTCTAGGCTTCTAGGTGGGGAACTGCCTTGGAGTGCTAAGTGACTAGTATATATGCAGACTTACTGGACTAGATTGTATTTACCATAGTACACTGTGAAAGGGAGATATGGGGCACATGGAGCCATCCACCTAAGGAGGGTCAAGGATCATTGCAGCTCTCTCTCTCTCTCTGAATTTGGGGAATTGCAGGGACTGATCTCTCCTGGGACCCAGCATCCCACAAGTAAGGGTGCCCCTCTCCCTCCCTGCATGCCTCAGAGGAGGACCAGCACACAGCAGGATTATGCTGCACTCCATAAATGCAGATAGCTGCCCACATAGTCTCACTGTGTGCCAGGGAGCTTCAGGTGCTATTCTGCCCACAGTTCAGGATGATGCCTGAAGGGCACAAATGAGCCTGTCGACTGTAGAGGAAGGTAATATAAACTTGGAAAGTAATAAAGACAGAAAAAATAACCAGAGCCAAAAGCAACACTCAGAAAATAGAATTCCTTGGTTCCCCAAAGGGCTGTAAGCAAATAGAATGAGAATGAAAAAGCTATGCACAGGGTTCATAAAGAACTGTATATAGGGATTTTGCCTGAGGTTCTGCTTTTGAATTTTAGAGGTCTCCTCCTCTTTCCACACACACATACTTTCAGAACATTAAAGGAAATGAGAAACTGAGGTGAATGAATAACTTGTGTAATGATTAAATGATGATTTTACAGGCAAGATCATAAATTGACAGTGAATCTGTTTCTAAAACCTGAGCTTAATAAATAACTATTCAAAAATGGAGATCTATTAATTAGAAAACCTGGAACAGGGTTTTGTCGACAAAAGTGGACTTTTGTCGACAAAACTATACCTGCGTCTACACTACCGCCGAGTTTTGTTGAAATAACATCGACAGAACTCGGCAGTTTTCTCAACGGCAGTAAACCTCATTCTACGAGGAATAATGCCATTTGTCGACAGAGTCCTGTCGATAGAAGGTGTTATTGCATCTACACTGTCCTTTGCGTCTACACTCTCATGTCGACAAAGCGGCTTGCTTTGTTGACAGAACTGGATGTAGTCTAGATGCTCTTTGTCAACAGAAGTTTTGTTGACTATCTGTCGACAAAGTCTCTGTCGACAAAAGCCTGTAGTCTAGACCTACCCAGGGAGGGCTGGTTTGGTTTCCTATCTTGTGTAAGGCTTTTTTATGCACTGTGCCTCTGTGTGGAGTACAAGGATGTAAACTGGAGAGCACACCAAAGTGTTGTTTAGTGAGTGCCCTGTGTAGATGCAGCTAGGATGAACTAAAAGTACCTAGTTTGTAAGAGGATTACTTTAATATGAACAAAGTGTCTTTTAGGGTACCTCTACGCTGCAACACTATTTCGAAATAACTTAGTCCACATCTACACAGCAGGCAGCTATTTCAAAATACTGTCAAGCTGGAGGACTTTTTACTCTGACTCCTGTAACCTTCATTGTACAAGGAATAAGGGAAGTCACAGGAAGAGTGCTCTATTTCTAAATAAGTTCTGTGTAGAATAAGGATGTTAAAGACTAGTTGACTATCCGATAAGCAAATGCTTATCTGATAGTCGAGTTGACTAGTCACTTCACCCCCTCCCCCACCCCTACTCCCTCTATCAGATAGAGGCAGCAAAGCGGGGGGAAGAAGGGTACTTAAAAGCAGCAGCGCCACACAGCTGATCCTGGGTTCCCTGTGGTGCTGCCCCTTTGAAACACTGCCGTGGCATTTCAAAGGGGCAGTGCCACAGGGAGCCTGGGATTAGCTATGCAGCGCTTGCCCCAGGCTCCATGCAACGCTGCCCCTTTGAAATGCTGCAGTGGTGTTTCAAAGCATTAGCGCTGCATGGAACCCAAGGTTAGCTGGAGCCTCAAGGCTCTATGCGACGCTAAGCCTGAGATCAGCTGTACAGCGCTCCCCCTTTGAAATGCCTCCACGGTGTTTCAAAGGGGCAGAGCCACCCTATCAACTAATCAAATAGTTGATGCACAAATGCATCAATTATTCAATTAGGCTGTGTCTGGACTGCATCCCTTTTCCATAAAAGGGATGCAAATTAGACATATCCCTCATTTAAAATAAGGGATAAGGGGTCTTTCGGAAAAGGCTTTATTTTCCGAAAGATTCGTGTCTAGACTGGCACTTTTTTCCGGCAAAGCTCTGAGCTGGAAAAAAGCAGCAGCCATTTTTATGCTAATGAAGCGGGGGGGATTTAAATCCCCGCTTCAGTTGCAATTGCGATATGTCTAATTGGCATCCCTTTTGCGGAAAAGGGATGCAGTCTAGACACAGCCTTAGTGAATTACACTATACTTAATATCCTTAGTGCAGACGCTCCCTATTTCAAAATAAGCTATTCCTAAATAAGATACACAATCGACATAGCTCAATTTGCATAGCTTATTTCCAGTTAAGCCCTGAAGTGTAGATGCACTCCAAGTTTGCACCTGCAGCATCCACCTAGGACAGTTAGATGTCAACACTTTGATGGGCTCTTCAATTTGCATCCATGCAGTCTGTGTTGTAAACAAGCCCAAAGAAACCAGTGTTTTCCTGCTTGTAGTATTTTTGACTGGAGATCCAATAAAGCTGGGTTTTGACTGTGCTCAGATTAATAAGCACATTGCTCTGATATTTTCCTTTTGTTTCCATTGGGTGAGGTTATATATACAGGAGTATTTTTAGAGCAGTGGAAATTATAACACTGCATGCTTCTCTTCCTTGCAACCTCTTTTAAAATGGACTGTGAAGAAATATACCCTAACACTTGGCACTGTGGCATTTAGAAATGTCCACCACTGTGAGGAAAATAGTAAAAGGGCCCGTAGCACCAGCTGGACTCTATCAGAGCACTTACAGTGTGTATGTGAATTCATTTTGCATGGGTATGACTTGCTAAATTCAGTAAAGGGGGTAATCATATTTATGGATTCTTCCTCCCTTAGGGTTATGAGGTTCAGTGGTGAGGAAAGAGATGGCGATGGGAGTAAAATTATGGAGAAAGTGTTACAAAAATAGTTCACCCAGCTTTGTGTTATAAACAGGTTTTGAATACCAGCTCTGGCTTCTGAAATGTCCCTTAACAGGGGGAGGAGTGAATAATGGATTTCTCCCTCAAATGATTCTGCTCTAAATAATTCAATCAAGACTGCATCCAGGGCAGAGACCAAATAAATACAGAATTTAATAACTATTATTGGAGCACCAGCCAGATAAAAGGAATTTTTTCAGGTATTCAGAGAAAACCATTTATTAACAGTCATAATAGGTGGAAAATTAACCCTATTTCATATAGATTGCCTTTTCAAACTCCAAGTTATTCTAGTCAGTGCTTCCTGAAATGACCATATCCTTTCTGTTAACTGTTCTATACTAACTTTAAAAGCCTTCTTCAATCAATATTCCTACATTTATTATTATTATTATTATTATTCATTAGTGAAACAATATCATTGTGCCCTTGATCCTGTAAAGCCTCCTTCCTTCAATTGTGTGAGTTGTCTCATTGATTTCAGTGGATCTGTTCACATAAGAAAAGTTGAGGACACAACCATTTGGAGTGTTGGGGTCTATGCTTTAAATATACAGTACCTGAGTTTTAACTATACTTGCAGCTTTAACTATTCTGGAAAGCTGCAAGGTCTGAAAAACATGTTGTTCAGTCTCTAACCAGAAAAGTGGTTCCATAAATTCCACGAACAAGCTGTTCCTTAGATGTTTTGAAGTAAAACTATATTGCTTAAATTTTCAGGATTACTTGGAGATACATGGTTCCACACTTCCCATTACAGTCAGTGGTTCAGAGAACAGAATTTGTTCTCTGATTTTTTTTTTGTGCTACTGCACATATCTAACAATCTCAGGTATGCAGAATTGTTCCTGTATCTATAATTAAAGGAGGAAAAAAAAATTCCTAAATCACTACTGGAACTTCAAATGCATTGTATAAAACATAAAGGAAGTGGTGACTAATGTAACTCTTGAATTCTGATGAAATCATGAACCTCTTCAATTTTGTTCTCGTGGCTACTTATTGGAAATCATGTTAACAGCAATATATCACTACTTCAATTATAACAACTTTTTTTGTTGGCTAGAAAATGTTGAACAGCAAATGTAAGGATGTGCTCTGTGTAAGATCCCTTGATGGAATACTTTACAGATATCTATTAAAACTTAATATCATTGCATGATGGCTTATTCTGATGCTATAATGTGCCCTATGAAAGACAATACAATTTTAAAAATGAGCTATTTTGTTAACATGCATTTTGCCAGATATTTAGGTGAGGTAAGAGAAGATGACTGACTTTTTTGAGAGAGACATACAGAGAGAGAAAGAGAGAAACAAGGTAGGTGAGGCAATATTTTTAGTGGAGCAACTCCTGTTGGTGAGAGACAAGCTTTCATGCTCCATAGACGCTTGTGACTCCAAGTGTCACAGAGAAATACAAGGTGGAACAGGTTGTTCAATATAAGGAGTTAAGATATGTTGCAAGAGACCATTCAAAGTAAAGTGGTCCATTAACACCTCGGCAGTCATAGGACAAGAAAGGGGTTTTAATGGGTTTCAGTTTGTTGTAATGAACAATAAATCCAGTCTCTTTGTTAAGACTGTGATTTTTAGTGTTCAGCAAAGTTATGAATTTAAGCTCTCAGGCTCATCTTTTGAAAATGTGCAGGTTTCCTTTGAGGGTGAGGACTGCGAGGTCAGAGATGAAGTGATTGTTTTTATGAAAAAAGTTTGTCTGTAGTTTTACGGTGTTTTTCTTCTTTATCATTTTCCTATGTGGGTTCATTTGAGAGGGTAGTTATTAGTTTCACCCACATAGTTATTACTTGGGCATTTTGCACGCTGGACGTGATATAGAACATTGTAATAGATGTTTGTAAGAGCTATGGATCTTGAAAGGTGTGTTGTGAAGGGTATTGATCATAGCACTGGAGGTATGTATGCAGGTTTCTCATCTCTTGTTATGGCAAGATCTAGAGCTGTTTTGAGTCGGTGTGTCCTGAATTGTGGGAAGCTTGCTTCAGATGATGAGGTTGGGAAATTGATGTCCAGTTAAGGAAAGATTTCTTTCAGGGTTCCCATCAAGTATGAGATGTAATTGTTTGATAATGCTGGGTATGGGTTCCAGCATGGGGTAACTGGTGGCAGCAGGGATATGTGATCAAAGTAGGTTTTCCCCTTCCTCCTTTTATTAAAGCAGGTTCTTTGAAGGTATTAGCATGGCCCATGCCACGATGCAATCTTTTTCTCTAGTGGAGTGTCCTTGTTTGAGGAAGGTGGTTTTAAGTGTTTTTACATGTATATCCTGTACTTTATCCTTGTGGCTGACTGTAGATAACAAATTTCCTTCATTTTTAGGGTATGCACTAGATGTGTAGAGGTCTGCATGGTGACCTTAGTATACAGTGGTCTTGTAGGGTTCTATTGTTTAAGCACATCATGGTGTTAATGTTGGTGTGGGAGTGTTCTGGGAAGACTATGATGGATGGGTAATGGTTGTTGAAGCTATGGTGGCAGTTCCAGGACAGGACTGGGTTGGAGCTGCAGGAAAGGAGCCTCATGAACTACAGTAGGCTCATGGCCAGGCTTGGTTGGGTCTAGTGCTGGAGGAGAGGAATCTCTTCCTGCAGCAGCACAGCTTAGCAGGAAGTTGTGTTGTGTCCTGGAGGAAATCGACACTTTCCAAGTGAGTGATTTGAGCATTGCTTCTATGAATTCTGCTATTCCTTCAGTAAGGGTGCAATGGCCAGATATGACAGAGTGATGTGGTGGACAAGGTGCAGAGGCCCATGACTCTGCCTCAACCAGCCCCCAGAAAGAGCAGAGGAGAATTCCTCCAGGCAACCTACAGTGGCTTTAGGGGAGTAGCCAATCATAGGAACTCCTGGAACAAACAATCAGGGGCCAGAAGGACCATTCCAGAGGCAGCAGAGGCAGAACAATGACTTGCTGCATGGAGGATGAAAAGGCAGGAATTGGTGCCTGGCTGACTGGAAGAGCATCAGCACCATGGATAGCTCATTAGGCAGGAGAGGTGCCCAGACCCTCATGAGGCCAGGAGAGAGTCTTGTGATTGTCCCTGCAGGTCTGGTTCAAGACTGAGCCGAGGTATGGCTGCTGAAAGGACACCAACTGGGCCCCTCTTGGGCTGTTAAAGGATGCTGTGCCTCCAGGGCTGTGAGCAAGAACTATAGGCTCTATACCCTGGAAGGGGGGAACAGCGTGTGTGATGCAACTGGAGGACTGAGTCAACTGAAAGCCTTCAGAAGAAACAATCAGCCAGAAAGAGGGTGCTCACAAGAGGAGGCTGCCGATGCTGTTGCAGATGGGTCTGTATAGGTTCCTTTATTTTTGTATGTTGGAAGGCATGTAGAAAGTCCCTGGAGTAGACCTTTCAGACTGGCACTAGCTACCAGCACAGTCCCTGTTTATGCTAACACATGAAACTCAGAAAACCACAATGCTGTGGACTACAACTTGTCTACCTTTATCCACCAAGTAACACCTTATTCCATAACAGTTCCAGTGAAGTGAGACAGGGCACTCATGGAGTGCCAGACTGTCTCCTAGGCGATGCAGTGGTGCAGAGGCATAATGGGGCTCAGCACCCCAGGACATCCATCTGCTAGTTACCCACATCTTGATTAACAACACAGGATGGAATGCAGGCTCCACAGAGCTGATATGCCCCTTTCCTGTGCAAGAGGACAATGAGAAGCTGGAGCCCTCCCTATTAGGGATATTAAACATCGGTTAATTGAATTGTCAATTAACCTCATGAATTCTTATCGATTACTCAACTATTTGTTAGTCCCTGGGGGCAAGGCCAGCAGCCATTGCACTCCAGCCCCACTCCTGAGGAGCTCTCTACCACTCCGCACTGCTGCCTCTGTGTCAGAGGCAGCAGCATGGGATGCCAGGTGGGAGCTGGTCTGCAAGGGGAGCCAAGTTTAAAAACCAGCTCCCCTTGTGGACCAGCTGCCTGCCACCCGGGGACTAACGAATAGTCGAGTAACCGATAAGAATTCATGAGGTTAATTGACAATTCAGTTAACCGATGTTTAATATCCCTGGGTAGCAGCAGTCCCTGTCTGGGTGGGGTCTGACCCAGCTGGGTCCTGGACCCAGCACAAGCCAGAATGGATTTGGGCTGCCCGCCCCGCCCCCCCATTCCTAATATACTTTAAATGCAGAGCCACAGCAGGGGTAGGTCCTGGACCCAGCACAAGCCGGGACTGAGCCGGACTGCTGGCCAGCCTGCTAAAAAAATGTACTGGCAAGGGAAGGGGGAAGAGAATGCATGTAGTTTATAGCATTAACCTATAAGCTTTTGCTTATCGGTTAATCAGTTAATCGACTACACTATTACATCCCTATTTCCTATAGCCCCTCTATACTTCAACTATGTGACCATCTTTGGGAGAATACACAGTGCCAGGCATCTGCCCAGAGGATCCAGGAGACCAAGAAAGACTTGGGATTGCTTTAAGGAGAGTGCAGCTTGGGCTGCTTTCAGGATTGTGCAGCAGCAACGTGTTGTCCCTAACACAGAGCTCCTGGCAAAACCATGACTGAGGCCAGGGTAAGAGACCGTTCAGTATCTAGGCATCTGAATCTGGTCCTGTTTAATTTATTCATACATAAATGACCCATGGCTGTCAAAACCTGATACCTTTAGCTTGGAAATGGATATGTGTGTTGGTGACTGACTGCTGCCCATTGTTTGCATGCAGCAGAATAATGAAGCATTACTTTCTGTGTACTTCGCTCTGTGCAGTCCTCATTCATGCAAACCCCACAAGAGTTGCATCAGATTAATGGTGCAGAGACTTCTATGCCAGTGCTAAATAGTGTAGCAGAACATGATTTGAAAATGGAGCACAGACGTGGACAGAGCTATACTCTGAGCATATTAGTGCACTGAAACCTGTCTTTTGGCTGCATTAATTTTGTAGCTCGTTGCTCTGTACTTCTAACAGTAAAAGTGCCTGTACACTACTCATGTTTGGCAAATGTTTCCTTCATCAGCTCAATGCCAAATAAATATTGCTGCCTTTTTAAAGTATAAAACAGTTCATATTATTTCAGGCTTGTTACAAAGAGTCAGTTCAGTCCCTTTTATAACTTCTCTCAGATTAGCTTGCAGTTTTAATTGGCTGCTTATAAGCTGAAATGAAAAGCAAATAAACAACTGAATTGTTTAAATTTTGCAGTGGGAGGGAAATGTAAACATGGAAGATCTGAGCAGCACATTAATAATTCAGAAATCAGTGAGACTTCTATGCCTTTTAATTAATTCATCTTTTTCCCCTTAAGGCTTATGGGAAGGGTTTGGAGGAGCACAAAGGGCAAACATGTGTCTTAGAGGCCCATTGAGTTTCAGGAACAAGATGAGATTCACCCTTTATCCCAGAGTGCAAAAAAGCATTCCTCTCAAATTTTGGAGAACCAAATGATTATAAAACAAGGCCTTTTTAGTGTTTTTTCTTTTTGAAAAGATAACTCCTTTTCCTATGTAGACAAACAGCTTCTATATCCATTCAGCAATATTTGGAATACTGATTTGGGTATGAGACTAGTTATATTGTCTCTCATAGTATGAAATGAAAGTAAATGCATAGAAACTGCAGGCATCCATTGCTGACTGGTATTTTACAAGCTTGCAGAAACTTTTGCTTGTTGTTACTACCCAAGTTTTAAGATCTATCGCTCTGTGTTATGGTTTGACTGTGCCTGAAATATTGGAAATCTCTGAATTAAACAGAAGTCAACAATGTACAATAGTGCTAAATATATTTCTCCTGTTTTGGTTTACACATCATGTTCTCCAATTATCTCTTTCAGGATTACAAACTGCTAGCTCTTGCATTTGCTCGATGCAGCTTATTATATTTGAAGGAACAAGAGGCATGCATAGAGTCTCTTGTTGACTGATTAAAAGAATGGTTTGGAATTTTAAAATCGGATTAAAATGAAATATACTGAATCTTTTTTTCCTATTCTTTAGAAGGGTTTAATTCATAATTAATTAAGTCTTAACCCAACTTTTATATTGTAAATTTAATAATCCTTAGTAGTTTATTCTTATGCTATGTGATCTACATTTTTAGGTAGCATTTGAAATAACAGAAATGAACTATATATTTTTCCAATGATATCTTGAACCCAGCCAAAACCAGGATCCCTGTTGTGCTAGATGCTTTATAAATCCATAAGAGACAGTCCCTAGCCTGAAATATATATAACCCATACAGATTAAGGACCTGATTCAAAGCCCACTGAAGTCAATGCAAAAAACTTGTAATGACTTCTAGAGTCTGGTACTCAGAACTTGACATATGTTTTGTAGAATCTTGTATGTCTTAAGAGATGTGTTCTGTTGCAGATTTCCCTAACACATCATCATCTAGAGCAGCAATTAACATTTCTAGCCCCCCTTTCAGGAGTCTTTGTCTTGGCATACCCCAAGGTTCACCTCACCTAATTTAAAAACTACTTTCTCTCAAAATCAGACATAAAATAGAACACTGTTACTGAACAATTGCTCACTTTCTCATTTTTACCATATAATTATTTTATACTTACATTTTAGAGTGTAGTATATAGAACAGTATAACCAAATCATTGTTTAGAATTTGCTAGCACTTTTTACGTGGCTTTCTGTAAAACTAGGCAAATATCTAGATGATTTGATGCCTCCACCCTCACTCCTGAAAATCTTTGGGGAACTCCCAGGGGTATGTGAGGCCATTGCTGAGAGCCACTCATCTAGAGGATCTGGGCAAGTTAGGGATGCCAAAGCTTCTTTGTAGCTGCTAGGGAAGGATGCCCAGATAGTTTGTCACCACTGAGAGTTCAGAAGGCATCTGTGCATTCAAGAAATGGAATAATGTGGGGGGAGGCGAGGGTTCAGTACAGAGACAGCTGAGCTCCTCTTAGTCAATTTTTCAAGTGAGGCATTGAAGTAGACAAGTGGGTTGTTGGGAACAGGTAAGAGCAGACAGAGAGGGGACTCAAAAATTGCAGAGAACTTTTTAATGGTTTGTTGGGCACATGCTTAGGATCAACTTCAGATTCAAATGTTAGGGGTAGGGAAGAGGCCTAGCTCTCCAAAAATCTTTCTAGGTGAGTCTGAGATTATGCTATCAAGATGGAGGAAGCAATTTAAAGATGGGGTAAGGAATTATACCTCCCCCTGAATTGAGGATGTTTCCTACCATTTGTTGTGTGCAACTTGGGGGTTTTGTATTCCCCAGCTGTTATTAGACAATCCATAGCAGCAGTGACCAGAACAGCTTTTATTCATTATCATATGGCCCTGAGATTAAGACAGATTAAGACAGTTTCTCCTAGATGCAGACCTTGCTGCCGTGATCCATATATCTGTCATGTCAGAATTAGACTCATTCCATGTAGCACACTTCAAAGATTAAACCCAGAACCTGAATGTGATGCAGTTTATCATGGTCAGTGAGATAAGGGCTGGTCATTTGGTGAGAGTTTCCAGAGAATATTTGGGTTTGGTTGCTATTTATGGTGCACTTTCTTTGTTTTTAGAGAGGTTACTGGGCATTTTTTGTTGTTATTATTTTTTGTCTCGGTACTTTATGTCAAAAGCATTCACCATGCAGGATAAGTGCAGTATTGGCAATTGTAAGCATGCAAAAATTACAAGATTGGCTTTGAAATCAGGAGATTTTTAAACTAATAAATGTGTGTTGTTGTTTTTTTTTTAATTTGCCTGCTGGATTTGGAGCCTTTAGGGTTCACCTTTTCACGTTTTGTCTGTATTCATGAGGAATAGAAGATTTAAAAAACAAAGCTGCAATTCTCACACGATTTCCATGACTCTGAGCTAGAATTTTAAATAAAATATCAAATATTGAACATTCATAATAAACCAAGAAAACTGGCAATTTTTGCTATTTACACATTGAATTAACTACGTCAACTGAAAAATAAATAGTACACTTTCATGTCACGTCTTGTCAGTCAAATAATAGCACTTAGCATTTATTAATGGTTTAAATCTTTAATCTGCAAAAGTATTTATTTTGGGGATAATGATAATTTCATCAGTCTTTAGATTCTTTTTGCATCGTTGCTAATTAATTGCCAGGCATTCCAAGTATCTCCAAGGAGAATACACTGGCTGTTCAATCTGGATTTTTCAAATACATACTGGGCTTGTCTACACTGGCCCCTTTTCTGAAAGGGGCATGTTAATTTTACAGGTCGTAATAGGGAAATCCGCGGGGGATTTAAATATCCCCTGCGGCATTTAAATAAAAATGTCCGCCACTTTTTTCCGGCTTTTAGAAAAGCCGGAAAAGAGCGTCTACACTGGCCCCGATCCTCCGGAAAAAAAGCCCTTTTCCAGAGGATCTTATTCCTACTTCAAAGATAATAAGATCCTCTGGAAAAGGGCTTTTTTTCTGGAGGATCGGGGCCAGTGTAGACGCTCTTTTCCGGCTTTTCTAAAAGCCGGAAAAAAGCGGCGGACATTTTTATTTAAATGCCGCTGGGGATATTTAAATCCCCCGCGGATTTCGCTATTACGACCTGTAAAATTAACATGCCCCTTTCGGAAAAGGGGGCAATGTAGACGTAGCAACTCAGTTTAGTAAAGGGATTATACATGATCACTACATACCTTTCCTCAATCCAAGGCCTACCTGTGGAACACAGAGTATGACACACCCAAAATAAGCAAGACAAAATAATCATTCATGTAGAAAATTTAAAGTGCCAGATTAATTCCATTCTTTAATGTAAATAATGACCTCGATTTCATGATTTTCCATTTCTGAGAAAAAACAGTTTTCAGCAGTAAAAGTGAAGGAGGGGGCCACAACTCCGTGTGGAAAGCAGTGGAGGCCATATCTACACTACAAACACTGGTCAATGCAAATTACATCTGCATAAAACTGCTGCAGTTAGTATATTGTTTATGAAGTGCAAACTTAGCTCTTTGTATCAGTACAGCACTTTACGCTCCAGGAATGCTTGTGTCAATGCACAATACATTGTACAGTGGATAGGTATCCCAGCATGCAACTATCTCTATCCCATAATGTCATCTGTATCCTAGCATGCAATTGTATCCATTCCATAATGCCATCTATATCCCATACTTTTGTGTCTTTTAAAAAAATCATACAAACCCTCCTGACAGAATGATGGACCCTGCACAGCTCTGATTTATGGCCATAAGCATTGCAAACACAGGACACGTGATCCTCTGATATTTGCAGAGATGTGAAGAAAAGAACTGAATTAGGGCTGTACAATTGCAAGTAAGTGGGTGCCTTCAGAACTGCTAAGCATTCTTAAGCATACATTGTGGATTAATAAAGGGGAATTATTTTCCACATCATAGAATTTTATTAAGTAGCAATATTAGTGCAAAGGAAAATCTTTGCAAGTTAAAAGCAAATACATTTAAAAGCTTAATAAATTAATGGACTGCAATGAGGGGAAAGAACATACACATCCATTTTATCTACACCTACAGTAAACGTGACTATCAAAGGTCATTGCATAAGAAACTGCGGTAGCCATTAATGTTCCCTCTCCTGCCTCAGCGTGAGTGGTAGAGGTAGAGCTGTGGCCTTGACATGTGGAACATTGAGAGGAACATAGGGAGGGGCTGTAATGGAGTTCTGCACAGACTGTTGAACCCAGATCGGGGTGGGCTATAATTTTTGACCGGCGGTCACTTCAAAAATTTTTGAAGTAGCCCCAGGCCACCCCGGAAGGAGTGGGGCCTAAACAGGAAGGGTCAGGGCTACCTCACCCCCAGACCATGATTGGTCTGCCAATCAGGGTATGGGGGCGGGCTAACGCGGGAAGCCTCCTCCCCTCAGGGCCGGGGCAGGGCCTGGGGGGCAGGGAGCAGCAGGGCCTCTGCAGGCCGGATCCACCCGCTTGGTGAGCCAGATCCAGCCTGCAGAGGCCCTTTTGCCCACCCCTGCCTTAGGTCCACAAGAGTCTGCAGCATCTATGTTTGCTGCCAGAGAAGCCAAGTCTCCCTCAACTTTTCCTGCTGGGCCTCCTGGGCTTTTCACCTGTCTTCTCTTTCCTTCTCTAGCTTCTCTGTGATTTTCACCTTCCATATCCTTTTCTTGCATGATCTCTTTGAACATGTCACCTGAGTTCTCGTATCTCTCCTTACCTGGAGTAGGACGGGGAACCCCCTAAGGGTGCACCAACAACAGTTGCAGATAAAACACAGAGAATTACCATGGTCAGTATAGTCCTGATGGAAAGTGAAAGTCAAGACTCAGACCTTGCTAGCTCAGAGTCATGGGAATCATGTGAGAATTGCAGCTTTGTTTTTTAAATCTTCTAGTCCTCATGAATACAGAGAAAACCTGAAAAGGGGAACCCTAAAGGCTCCAAATCCAGCAGGCAAATTAACCAAGACGTGCTTACTGACACCTCGGCTTCAGAATGTTTCTGCCTAGCACCACTCGCAGAACCAGCCACAGCAAGTACGATCTGCTGGAATGGGGGCAATTAGGAGGGAATTGCTATGAGTACAGGACAGTGGCACTGAATAGTGGCACAGTTTTGCACAAGAAATGGTGATTTTAGCAGATCTCTCTAACCCACAGAGAGCCCAGCTGCTTCTGCTGTCTTGGAGCTGCCTGAGCCCATGTTCCGTGAGCATGGTTACAGCGATGGTACCTGCCCAAGTCATCGTTATTTGGCATAGGAAAGTGTCCTCCTGTGGTGAGAGAAATCAGGCTTCCTGTCCTTAAAAACCATGGGGAGAGAATTGCAGTGCACCTCCATGGAAGTTGTATCAAGAACTCTCAGGGGGATTCACGGGAACAAGTAAACAAACAGCTCCATATGGCGCCTCCTAATTCTATCAGGGAATGAGAAGCAGATGACCACACAACCTCTTCATTGTGCCACTAGCCCTTCTCAAATGAGGAAATTAATTAAATGTTGATAGAAGTGTCTTGTTAGTGATGTCATGGTAAATGCAATTACACACTTACCTGAAGTGCCTTCCTATGCATTGGGCTCACCCATGTCTGAGTGCTGTGGAGTCTCAAACAGGTCCTGGCTCATGGCATAGCTGGACTCCCTGGTCACATGGTACCCATCTTCCTCCTTTTCCTTGTCTTCGCTGTTCATGCCAGGCTCCTTGGAGGTATCCATGATAGTCTGCAGGATAGTAGTGGAGTCTCTGCCAAGTATGTAAAACCGGCAGGTTTGCGGCTTGATACCAGACTGAGTTTTGGCCTCTTTGGCCTTCTGATATGCCTGATGCATTTCATTCACGTTCAAGCAGCACTACTACAGGTCCCTAATGTACTGCTCCTCCTGCATCCCCTATGCAATCTGCTCATACTTGTACAGCCTCATCTCCCCTTAGGCCCAGGAGCCCCATTATCTCCTGTCTATTCCAGTCTGGTATCTGAATGGATCATGTAGCTGGTGTGGTCAGTTGGTCAGTTGCACCACACAATGGAGAGTTGCTAGGTGTGATCACCATGTCCCCTGCTAAATGGGGTTCACTATTATGACCAGATCGGTCAGGTTTGGGCATTGTGGAACAGCTGCTGGAGGAGTTGACATAAGTAATTCAGTATCTACACTCACACTGCATAGATCTCTGTATATGGACCATGGCTCGGCATCCCTCATGGCATGAGATGAAATTGAAGTGTAAACAACAGCAAAAGTAGGTGAAAGCACAAGGCTGCTTACCTCAACCTGGCTTTGGAGTGTAGATCAGACCTGACTTTAATGAAAGATATGGTCAGTAGTGTAAGGGTTAAGAGAGAATGCCAATGTTACAAAAATCCTGTTCCAGGATAATGGTCTTTTGTTCATGCATCAATGCTGAAACATTTATGGGTAATTAATGTCAAAGCCAGGCAGAGATGTTTGTGTCCAAAACAGGAGGTATTGATCTTGTGGTTCTATACTAACAATGACTCTATTTCCCTTGTAGCAATTGACTGATGTGCAATTAAGTATTTTATCTGATGGATGCTGGGGCAACAGAGTGACAGTTACTCACCATAACGTTATTGATTTGCCTCGTCCAAATTGGTTTAAACCTATTTTAAGCCATAGCCAATCAGAGTTTCATATCTACAAAAGTACAATTCTTATTGTTAGTTTTTAAAAAAATCTTGTGCAAAGTACTGCACAGATGAAGATGTAAACTTCAGAAAATGTCTGAAATGTATGAAATGATCCATGTTTTGGTTCTAGTTTCTGTCTTGTTGAATATCGCCTTTGCATTTTGGAGAAATCAGTAAGAAGAGAGAACATTTTGTATTCTGTTGGATGTGAAAAATGTGGTGACCCAAACTCCCTTATGTCAGCAGAAAGACGGCTAATGTAGGGGCAGTGATCAACCAAGAGTCTTGGTAACAGCTGCTGCAGATCCAAAAGTAGGAAGAGTTGATCAGCAGGGTTTGAGGGTTGGTCATCTTGGAAGAATTGCCTTAGCTTGGTAGCCTCCAGCTTGGATTTTAAAGCTGCCCCTCAGGCCCAATACCTGAGGAGGAGGGAATGGCAGTTGTACTGGGGTAAAATCCCCCTCTTATAAAAGTGAGTCCAGGGGATGAACCTAGCTCCTGCACACATTAGAGAAGTGGCAGATACTAAAATCATCCAAGTAAAGACATTTTAATGCAGAAGGTGTACCTTTCAGTGTCCCATTAGCTCGGTGTAACCATGATGAATAAGGTCTTCATACAGCTCAAGCTGATGGCTGCATATTGACAAATTACCTCCATTAGTTTTTGTACTTTTTTTCTCCTTTCAGGACACCACAGGCAGAGACAAGGTCAGTTATACAGCACAGTCAGAGGCCTCTTCCTTCCTTTCCTGCTTTGCTAAATGCTAGTGGTACCCCTGGCATTTCTTCCTATCAAACAAACTTCAACTTGGCACGTCTGTCAAAACATTAGTGGAATTTGGGGTGTTACAATTTATAATAATTGCAAACATGGTGGTTTAAAAAGCTTTTGTTTTCCATTCTGCCCCTCCCCTCTGTTTGACTTTTACTTTTAAAAGCACCTGTAAGCAGGATCCTACTGATATACTATTGCCTAAATCAGCAAGAGTGTGTGTGTGTGTGTGTTTTCCAATCAATCAGTGTTAGTAGGTGATTTTAAAATAACACAGAAGCCACTGAACACTATCAAAATGATTGAAGGGGTTTTTTATGGAAAATGGGATTTTTTTTCAAACTTAGGCTGTGAAATATTTTAACATTGCTGAAATTTGTTTCTTACAAATGTATGCATTTTATATTTTATCAAAACAATTGGAAAAACTATCCATTTTTCATTTACTAAAGTATTCGGTAAACAAAAAATGTATTCTATTTGAGACACAATTTAGGGAAATACTCCCAATAACTTGCAAAAAATCTTTAAAAATGAAAACTGTCAAATACTTTGAAACGAATACAAATTTAAAATATTGAAATATTTCAACCAGCTCCTTCTCTATAGGAAGGGGAAATATAATGATTCAAGGTTTGACTTGACTGCCTGTGCTGAGAGCATTTACTATTTCAATAAGCTTGGCACCTTGACAGAAAAATCCGTGTTGATCTGCAGCTGCCTTCCTTTTGGAAATGGAATTGACTGCCCCTAGAGGTTGAAGCCATTTTTCCTTGGATGGGGGAGTATGGTCACTGTGACACAAGAGCGAGGGAGGCAGAAGTTTCTCTGGATGACACAGGCACTAGGGCTGTGTCCAGACTCAGGGTTTTTTTCGAAAAAAGTAGCCTTTTTTCGAAAAAACTTCACCTGCGTCTAGACTGCAGCCGCGTTCTTTCGAAATTAAATCGAAAGAATGCGGCTTTTCTTTCGACGGTGGTAAATCTCATTTTACGAGGAAGAATGCCTTTTTTCGAAAGTACTCTTTCGAAAAAAGGCGTTCTTGAATGCAAACAGGGGTTTTTCAAAAGAGAGCATCCAGACTGCCTTTCGAAAAAGCAGCTTGCTTTTTCAAAAGTTCCGCTTGCAGTCTAGACGCTCTTTTTCGAAAGAGGCTTTTTCAAAAGTATCTTTCGAAAAAGCCTCTTTCGAAAGAGGCTTGCAGTCTAGACATAGCCTAGGAAAAGAATAAAAAACATGAAGCACAGAAAAATTCTAACATGTATTCACAATACCGAAGACAGAAAGCAAAGATCTTTGATAGAAGTAGCTCTTCTAAGCCCAATCCCAAGGCTATGCACTCACCTGATAGGGCAGATTATACCCAAGGAGCATGAATTATAAAGGGCATCCTGCCAAAGAAGAAATCTGTTTCTCACACAGACACATAGGACAGCTCTCAAAATAGCAGGTACCTTATGAAAGTTGATGAAACGATTATTATTATATAATAATCATACTTAGAGGTTCTACCTAAGAGCAGGTCCTTATTTTGCAACGTGTTGTACAAACACAAGAGACAGTCCCTGTCCCAAGAATCTTATAGTCTACATAAAGTAGACTAGAAAAGGGTCAGAAACTTGCATAAATATAACAGACTTTTCTGCCTGAGATCAGGTCAGTGGAAGAGCTCAGACTAGAATCCCTTTTCCCTGATTCTCCATCCAATGTCTTATTCTTCAGCTAAATCATACTGCTTTTCTACATTATACTGTCATGCTCTATAAGCCTATCAACAGTCCTAGTATTCTGTTTATTCTGGAATATTTGTGACTTTAATGGAAATAGATAGATAGATGCCTTTGTACTGGCCTTGATTATCAGTTATTTTGTCTTTTTGATTCCTACGTAGCTGTAATACTTAGTGTAAGGATTATATTGTGAGGGGAAAAACACTACTGTAAATGAATTGCTTTTAAGTCATTATTCCCTCCTCCTCCCCTTGCCCTGCTGTTGCTGTTTGGCTGGAGGCTGTTTTCTTAGCATGGCTGTTTACATTGCTGTGTCTGCATGTTTTCTGCATTAAAAGATCATGTTTAAAAAAAATGAGAATGTAACATATTTACAGTATTGCAGAGAAATCATGAATTCATGGGATCCTTGTATTAAAAAAATCCTCACAAGCTCAGTCTCAGGTGGTAAGGTACTTGCTATTGGAGGATCTTGCTCTGTGTGGTAAAGAATCATGTTGCGATAGTCTTCATAGAATTGTGAAATTAACAGGTCCTGTGCTTGATGAGGTGTGCAGGAAAAATACCCTGTGATTCTATAACAATAGGCTCT
Organism: Pelodiscus sinensis; assembly: GCF_049634645.1. NCBI lineage: Eukaryota > Metazoa > Chordata > Testudines > Trionychidae > Pelodiscus > Pelodiscus sinensis. The sequence goes on from NC_134712.1 coordinate 168,943,439, forward strand.
GCATAAAAATTAGTATAATAATAGTGTCCTAAGGGCTCAGAAGTAGAGTTGGGCAAAATGTCACCATCAAGTATTTACATTTAAAGCAAAAATGTTCACAGGATATATTTTGTTCGTTTGAAATATTCACATTTCTCTGTAACAATTGAGGGAGGGAGGGTTGGGTCCTTCCTCTCCTTTTCTCCCCCTCTTCACTCCTTTCACTGGTAAAAAATTTTAAAAAATCCATTTCAGTTTTTAGGCATTAAGCCAAAACATATCACATAAATGTGCTTTTTAAAAGTCAGCAAAAATAATAAATGTTTTTGTCCAGTTCTTCTAGGATGATGCCCATGGAGCATGCTCAGAAATTATTCTTTACCTTTGTAAATCCTAGCTGAAAATCTCTCCGGCCGTGTAGTGTTTTAATTTATGGTGTATTTGGAAGATGTTGTATGTAAACATTTTCATCTGTTCTTGGAGAGCCAGATTGCAGTATCATTAGTTACATTGCTTTCAGTGGGACTATATAGGGCAGGGCTAATCAACATGCGGCCCGTGGGCCACATGCAGCCCACAGCCCATTTCTTTGCGGCCCGCAGTGCAGTTTGGTTTTACACAGATGGGATCAACATGTGGCTTGCGGATGGGATTGTTTAAACATGGCCTCCACTGGGAACACACTCCACAACGGCGAGGCATATCCCAGGTGGGGTGGGAATTAAAAGACACAAGCGGACAGGCTGGCGGGAACAGGTGGGTACAGAGTGTCGGTGTTTCTGGCCCCCAGGGAGGAGGTGCCAGGAGCACATGGGCATTGTGAGAAGTGTTGGCTGCTTAGCCTTGTGGGCAGAGCCTGAGAGGTGCTAACTAGCTCATACTGGCCACATTTGGGTCCGGCACCACAGCTTAAGGGTTAATTTTTGTATTCATGCCTGTCAGTGTGAAAGAAGCTATTTGTATATATTTGCATATATAGTTGCATGAATTTGCAACCCCTCTTAAGTTGCGGCCCTCGGCATGTGCTGTGAGTATCATTGTGGCCCCCAGGTTTCCAAAGTTAAGTAGCCCTGGTATAGAGAGTAAAGTTTAACTTCAGTGTGAATAAAAGGTGTCACAGGCTGGGCCTGTGTAGTTTGGCCTCCGTTGATGAGTTTGTCTCTTTCATGAGGGCTAAACTTAAAAAGGGCTTGGGGAGATACTGCAATAAATACAGTAGTTTTTAAAATATCAGACCAGACCGTGTCACGTTTGCAAGGCTTCTACATCTCCTTTAGACTTATCATACAGAATATCAGAAGCAAATACGTAGGAAAATTCCAGTGTATTAATGTAATGCTTCACCCATGGTTGCCAAAGGACTTCCTGATACTTGTCTTCTTAATGCAAAGCTTTTATCTGAATCATCTCCCTGCCTTCTAGTATTAGCTATTTGAATTAATTAGGAAAAGCTTCCTCTGGAAATGTTTTACAGAATTCATGATAGCAGTGATGCGTATAGCTGGTGAAAACCTCTCCCTTATCTAGCTTCTTCGCTAAAATGTCTTGATTCTTCAGGTCCTATCCACTAATGCCATGTGCTGTTTCCTTCTGCTAACTCTGTATCTGGTCATCTTCTATATTTTGCCTTGACTAATGCTTCATTGCATCTGCTAGAAGAACAGTGTAATAATTTTTCGGTGTATCAAGCAGGAGGGTCTGAATCAGAAATGGCTTGTATCCAACAAATAACCGACAGGTCACTGTATTTCCCAAAGAAGAAGGATAAATTAAAAACCACACACAATATCCAGCAGTAAATGAAAGATTGAAAATTACCTGGAAAAAAATATGGCACTTCTCACCTTTACATATAATTGACTGTTCCTGAGATTATTATTAATGTATTCAGGTGCTTCAGACAGTATGTATAAAGTAAAATTTAGCCTTAATTTCCTGCATTAAAAACCAAGGATGAAATCCTGGTGTCATTGAACTCTGAGGTTTTGCCATTGACTTAAGTGAGGTCAAGATTTCATCCAGACAGGATCAAACGTTCTCTACGCCACATTAATATGAAGCATATTTACTACATTTATTTATCTCTAACCTGTATCCTTCCTTTTCCTACCCTAACATGTTATCTGTTTTAAGACTGGCCAATTCCTAAGTCTGGATGAGGGATCCGTGCCAAAAGAACAGTGAGTTTCTGGCACCTGAAAAATATCAGGTCAGGAATCTTACCTAGACATGTGCCCACTGGCCCCTGACTCCTCCCAGAAAGGAATGTATCCTCCTTTTATGAGTCACCTCTTCTCCCTGCTGGTTCTTGTGGCTCTTGAGTCAGGAATCAACATTGGTGAGCCATTATGCAAACAATGAGCAGGACAGGGACAAGAACTCTTGCAGTGACCAAGACTTTTTATTTCAGAAGGTGGAGAAAGCTACTAGGGGGGAAGCTGTTGTAGATTTGATTTTAACAAATAGGGAGAAAATGGTTGAAAATTTGAAAGTGGAAGCACCTGGGGGTGAAAGTGATCATGAAATCATAAAGTTCATGATTCTAAGTAATGGTAGAAGGGAGAACTGCAAAATAGAGACAATGGATTTCAGGAAGGCAGATTTTAGTAAACTAAGAGAGCTGGTGGGTAAAGTCCCATGGGAAGCAAGACTAAGAGGAAAAAACAATTGAAACGATTGGCAGTTTTTCTAAGGGACACTATTAAGGGCCCAAGAGCAAACTATTTCATTGAGTAGGAAAGATGGGAAGTATGGCAAGAGACCACCTTGGCTTAACCAGGAGATCTTAAATGATCTAAAAATAAAAAAGGAGCTGTGTAAAAAGTGGAAACTAGGTCAAATTACAAAGGGTGAATATAAGCAAGTATGTAGGGGCAAGAATAGAAAAATAAGGTGTAATATTTTCATATGTGGGTGCCTAAAACAAGGCACTTAAATCTATACTGAAGTACTTAAAGAAAAGTGGCCTGATTCTTAAGGAAGTTAAGCACTTACAGTTCCTATTGAAATCAATGGGAAACTGCTGTAGTGGTGTCTATTTGGGTACCTACATATGGAAATTCAAGCATCTGACCTAAAGTCTTACTCCAAGGGTAAATGAATTATGGCCACTTATACTATGGATGCCATATGTGTCAGTAAGGATTTGAACTTTCAGCCCCAAACACATAAAACTCTGCTAAAAGAAAGGTCTGTTAGCTGTGAGAAGATGGGGTTTCACTTAGTCCCTGGGGTCAGTTGCTTTAGGTGGTGTCAGAATCTTATGCATTAGGCCAATGTGTTGCAAAGCCACATATAACAGCTTTGTTTTATGTTCCAAATTGGATATTTGCTCTAATACTTCTGAGAGATGAGGTAATCCAGCATCAACTCAAATAAAAGCATTACTTCTTTTGAACACATGTTGGGACAATGGGTAGGAGTGATTTTGTATTATATTCATACTTGGATTACAGAGAAAAGCTTTCTGTTAGAAATTTTTGTTAGCTTGAGAGAGAGAGAGAGTGTGTGTTCAAGGTTATGCCATTGGTGACAGTACATTGGGTATATGTAGCTACACAGTCACAGGGTCTGGCAGTAGGAGGCAGCAGGATACTACGCTGCTAAATATATCCGTGTAGTCAGAGGAGGCAATGCTTGGCAGTGTAGAAAGCAGTGTAGATTCCATAGACTAAAGGTCCAGCCATGTCTTTACTCATCTAAGCAGTGCCTCACCTTCACTGCTATTCACACCCATGTGAAGAGTATGTGCAAAGTATGTATTCTATATGTCACAGTAAGGAGCGTGCAGTGTTGTGGTTCCCTTAGAAACCTTGGCTTTCTCTGTGTTTATTTTTTTTAAATTTCCCTCTGATCTTCCATGCATGAGAAAAAATTAATAGTATGTTGGGTTAACTTTTTGATTAAATCCACTGAAGATGCTTTAATGTTGTGTTAATAGGCACTTGAATGCTTCATAAAAATAGTGACTTTGGCCTGCTAGTAGAGGAGTTTCTGCTACATTTATGTCAACTCTAGAGACAGAGTTGGTGCAAATAAAGGTGCTGGAGGTGCTGTCTTGCCTCCACTTGAAGTTGTTTCCACTATGTACAGGGTTTATGGTTTGGTTCATTGGCTCCATGAACCCCAACTATGCAGATTATTCAGCACCCTTGTCTAAAGGGGAATTGGGCCTTATTTTTTTGTTATGGAGTTGTGTTAACATGGGCTTTCTTCCCCCAGACATGACATATCTGCCATTTTGAAACCAGCTTCCCTAACTTTACCATCTAGTGATGACTGATGAAGGATATTGCAGCTTTTCTCAATGAGGCATTTAACATGTACTGTATTTTGTTTTGAAATATTTGTTGTTTTAAATTGTCACAGCAGCCTGGAAGGCAGGTTTTTTCTTTCTTCTAAATCTTTTTTAAAGGTGTTGGTATTTGCAAATTACATACATATAGTCAGGTTATTCATCCAGCTGATTAGTTTCAGTCAAGACAGATTTGAAGAACTTGCAGACTGAATAGTGATTTTCTGCTTTTTCCAAGATGTGATTAAATGTGGTAAGTTAGTGATTTAGATTTAAAAAGAATACAAGGCTAATATACAATAACTTCCTTACAAAATTTCTGTAAAGCATGTCTGGATTAATGCTTTTTACATAGAAAAGATGTCCTGTTTTTAATTTTGAGAGTTAATTTGGATTGAAATCTAGGGGCAATGAAAACTCTGGTCTGAGATGAGTTTAATTTTCCGTATCTGAAATTGCCAAATGTCTGCTCAGCAAGAGGAGAAATTTTCTAAGCAGCTTAACTCTCATTTCAAATAAAGCCATGATCTCATAAAGAAAATTTTCAGCTGAAAGCTCCTGATTTGTCTTTCATTTTGATTTTGAGGATAGCTTGTTTTTTTTCCCTCCTCTGTTTGTCATTATTTTGCGATCCTCATAAATGCAGATGTTTTCCTGGAGTTATGAATAAAAGATTTGGAAAAGAAGACCCACAAAGAAATGTTAAGAGCACTCAACATGTCCAGAGTGCAGCAAAATGATCCAATATATCTGTTTTGAGATGAGTTGACCATACCTGTACTCAGTATTCAAGCTGTGGATATACCGTGGTATCTATATCTTTCTTAATGATTCCCAGCATTCTGTTAGCTTTTTTGACCACAAAGACTCCAAAATCTCTTTCTTGAGTGGTAACAGCTAATTTAATCCCTATCATTTCATATCTATAGTTGGGATTATGTTTTCCAGTTGCATTACTTTGAATTTATCAATATTGAATTTCATCTGCCATTTTGTTACCCAGTTTTCTGAGAACCCATTGTAGATCACAGTTTCCTCTGGGCTTATTTTTCTTGGTTATCTGTGTATTATCTGCAACTTTTGCCACCTCCCTGTTTACTCCCTTTTCTAGATAATTTTATGCTGAATAACTGTAGCAATAACTGACTACAGATCCCTAGAGGAATGATATAACAAAGACTGGGAACAGTTAGTTCTTCTAGGCAACAAAGACAAAATTAATAATGGGTTTATGATGCAACAGAGAAAGTATAGGTCAGATATCTGAAGAAAACTTTGAGACTATTTAAGCAATAGAACAAGCTTCCAGAGGGTATTGTAGAACTGTCAGAACTGTCATTGCTGTAGCAGGGACTAGTTAGCTATGTGTTAGAAATGATGGGAATAATGAAATTGATCATGCTGCTATGCAAACACGTGAACCAGATCTGTGGTTCTTTGGTTCTTTCATTCTCTGAAATTCGCTTATCACTCGCCTCTGCCAACTTCCCAAATATTCACTTGCTTGTTCTCCAAGATGTTTTATTCTTCAGACCACGAGGAGAGAGATCTGTGATCAGTGGAACTAGATGATACACTCAGCTTCCTTACAACCAAAATGATTCTGTAATTGTAATGAATTGCATGCATTGATATTCACAGGTATATAAAACTATTCACTGGTCTATGAAACAGGTTTCATTTAGAAATGCTTCCTTTCTCTAAAATGCTTCTGAAGTCCCATAAATCTATTTCCCAGATTAAAATATTTTTGTTTAAATTGTTGCAGTATGGTGATTGAAATGTTGATTTAATGTTGAACCCTATAGAAATGCAATATGATAAAGTAGAAGTAATACTGCCGACTAATTAATTATTTCTATAGTATCAACTTTGGACTACAGTAAATTTATCCCATGCCATCTGCAGGCAGCAAGGTATCAAGAGATTTATATTGCTTTAATGAATGAAGTTAAAGAGGCTGGCAAAGCGGTTTGTGTACTAAATATGTCATGTGGAAATCTGTGGTTAAAAAGCAGAAATTAAACCAGTTGCCTAATTAACTTTATTTCCTACAACTCTTTCAGGAGATTAGGTTTTGTAGAGTTAATGTTTTTCTAATGTTGCTATTTGCAAAGCCCTTTGAAGATGTAAAGCACTACATAAGTGGTTAAGGTAAGGATGATGACAGTCCAAACATGCTAACTGTATGCAGAGGATTTAATTTAGTTTGCAGGGAGTTTGATCTTTACCCCATTACCATTCTCCTGCTTAGTGAGTAGTACATTTTAATCAGGTATATGTTAAAGTGTCTGCTTTATTAGTGTGTCTTTTGTTCTGCCATCCTGGCTTTTAACTACAATTACAATTTGTATAAATTATACAAATTTATGTGACTTTGAGAACATTTGTGGCAAAACGCAGTAATTTCCCAAAGTGTACTGAGCAGATTTTAACTGAGGTGCAGTTGTTGACACTCTGGATTTGGGTCTTTCACATCCTGGAGATGTGTGTTTTCATTTTGCCAGGGTTCACATGAAAATGTAAGGTTTGACCTTCCCTCCTAATCACTAATTTATCATGGTCATAATCTCATAATTTAGCCTCCTGGTGGCTCCTAGAACATATTCCAGGATAGACTTGTTGGTGCTTCAAAAGAGCTGAGTGGGGAATCTTGCTAAGAATCTGCCCATGTCATTCCAGCATCTAACTATAGTCACAAGGGTTTTCCTTAACAAGAGTATGCAAGGGAGGGGAAATCCATTTAGGAAAAGACATTTTCAAGATAACACTTCTTATGGTGGAGAGTGGCAAGGAAGAAAAGAAAAATGAAGATGTTGCTAAATTTACTCTTCTCAAGCGACGTGCCTGTAATGTGGCAATGACATATGCACATTTTCAAAGAGAGAGTGAGTGTTGTGTTGATCTCTTGTTTGAGCACAACTCAGAACCTTATTTGCCTTTTGTGCTGCCAGTCTGGCTTTTAACTACAATTACAATTATAGATTAAGAACATTTGATGTTAATGAGAATCCTCTTATGCTTTATTGGTGAGAAATTTCCCCAAACTAAACATTAGCCCACTAACATTATTATAGTAATATTGATTTTCTTTTTCTATACCTCTCATTCTATTATCCTGTTGATATTTTCACAATATCCAGGGCTGATTCAATCCAAGAAAGGCACATGTGCTTGGACAACTTTTAAATTACCCTTGTATAACCCACACACCTAGTGTGGTTTACTGTCCCATGTAGTGGCACTGTGACCACTTTCAACAAGAGATAAGAACAAAGGAGCATTACAGCCAAAGCTGAGCCAGCTGGCTTTATAGCTCAAGCTGTAGAGGGTCCTACTCTAAGCTCCAGAGGTCCCAGGTTCAAATGTCCTGTAGTGGTTATGCTAGCAGCATTTATGGTAGGAGCTACTTTAGGTTTGTACTGAATTATGTCTAAGATATGCTGGCCATGTGTCCTCCGCAGCCATTCTTAGATACTTGTGGAACTTTTCTGGTCGACTCTAAGCAGACACATTGTTAACATCCCCAGACTGGGGGCATTACTCCTGCTGGCCTGTGCTTAATTGAGGGACATGTATTCTGGGTGACATGTGCCAATGCCAATAGTGTAGAGATATGGAGAATTCATGGCAAATATCATAAAAGACTTTGTATCTAATTTAGTGTAACTATTTTTAGAGATGTGACTCAATAATTTTAGGGAGGAGTGTATCTTGTGTTCTTCTCCTTCCTGGCCTAATTGATTGTCTGGAGCCTTCTCCATCAGCTCATTTGTTTTTCCTGCTTGTGATTGTTTTTCCTGCAGTTGCTTGCTTGTAAAATAACTTTTTTGTTATCAGTTTCTGTTGTTTCTACTGCTTACATTATACCATGACCCTTTCTATTTTACACGGTCTTTGTTTACTATGTGAATTTTAGCTGGGACTTGAGGGAGAGGGTGGAAGATATTGGTTAATTGGACTTGAAAATCTCTGCAGAACTCTCATCTAACTCACTGCAGCATTTGCAAGAACAGTTCTTGTTGTTAGTTTCCAAAGGTTCCCTTAGGGTGCACTTACAGATGGAGCCCTGGACACCTAGTTATGGCAGAATTCGTTACTGTCTTTCTTTCTGGAGTCAAAACATAATTTGAAATTGTAATTAGAATATCTTCATGGTGAAATATCTTACTGGAGGACTTTGGAGAGTCATGGTCTGTGACTTGTGGTGGAATCTAAATAATGTAATCATAAAAGAAAACTGGTAATTACACATTAACTGTTTTTAGTAAGCGTGCCATCAAAAAGGGAAGCAGCAGACTGCTGCTATCTAGAGTGATCAGATTTTCAAAGTGAAAAATTGGCTCTCCTCTCATGGGATGAGAGGTCTTGCGGGCCATGTAGGGGACAGTATTGGTGTCCATCAAGAAGGTTTGCAAAGGAAGATGAGAAAGAAAAAGGTTACCTATGGCCTACTGTTCTTCTCCATGCAGTCCACTGCCCTCCCTCCCCCCTCCATCTTACAGAAGTGCTCTCTCTCTCAGATCAATTACAAAGAGTCTAGTGACAAAGTGACCCTCAGAACTCATCTAGCCAATCTCTTTCCCGAAAACTTGTCTCTCTCACCAACAGAATTTGGTCCAATAAAAGATGTTCCCTCACTCTCCTTGTGTCCCTAATATTGTGGGACTGACATGGCTACAACAACATGAATATGATGGAAAATCATTGCCGGGCATACCCTCAGCCGTGGGCTGGGGGTATAATAGGCCTGGGGAGGCTAAGTCTCCCTTTGCACAGCCACTGCCATCCTGCTGCTGGATGTCTGGACTGGGGTGGCCCCTCCTGCACTCTGCCTCTTCCCTTCCATGCTCTACCTCTTTCCTGAGGCCCCTACTGCCCACCTCTTCATGGTGCATGCCTCATCCCCTGCCCACCACTTGCTGTGCCTGTCTTCACACACACCCTAACCCCTCCAAGGCAGGGGATTGAAGGAGAGGAGGAACATAGTGAGTGGTGGTAGGGAACCCAAGTAGGGGAGGGGTCTGTCACAATTTGCTCGAAGCAAATAACTTTTTGCAAAGGGAAAAAGAGCAAATCAAATTTCTCAGCTGATTTCTCCACTAATTGGTTGCGGTTATTCCATGTTTTTACCCAGGGGCAATGTAAATTATGTTAAGACAGGAGATATTTATAGGTTTGAATGTTCTTCACGACAGACTTTCATCTTGACAGGATGAAGCAACTCAAAGTCCTTGCTTGTCTGTCTTCTTTCTGTACTCCTAAAAGGCTCTCTATTTCATCAAAGTGTGTGACTAATCTGAATGAAATACTCCCTCATCCTTGAAAACAAAACTTCCTACATTGGATTTTAAAATTGCATTTGTTATTTATAAGTATTTTTCAATCCAGGAGTGCTATGGGGGTTGAGAGGGGGAGCTGAGTACTTTCCTGGTTGATCTTCATGATGTGCCGTGACATGAAACAGAGTCACATACAGATTTATTTATTTCCAGTGCCTCTTATTTCATCACGAACTAAAAAATAAATGTTTCTTCTGTAGACAAGAGGAAGTCCTTCCCAACATGACTTTGGTTCTCTGTGTCATTAGTTTGTGTCATCAATTTGATTTTTCTGATCACACGTGAATTTTTAGTATTCTCAGTGATCTTAATTTCTTTGCTCTGAAGAAACTAGAACTAGGACAGTTAACCTTTTAAACATTAAGTTTAACTGGCTAACTAGTTACCCAGTAAACATCACCAGCAGCTCAGCCAGACTGGAGCAGCCCCCCTTACCCATGGCACGGTGAGGTGAGCCCAGCTGGGCTGGGCCTGCCAGGCTGCAGGCTGCTCCATCCAGCCTGGGCTGAAACTGCAGCATCAGGGGCCAGACCTGCTACACTTCATCATGGGAAAGGGGGCTGTTGCAGCCAGGCTGAGCTGCTGGTGATACTTACTGGGTAACCAGTTAACTAGTTAACCCTTTAGCTCCCTATTTGGGATGAAAATAAGCAAAAAGCTTATTTAATAGAAAAACACATTCATAGATGAAAACACCAGGGAAAGCAAGCATATACGAGTTACACAGAAAATAATTATCCTTAGTTACCTACTGCCTTAAAATTGTTTCCTGTCCAGCATTCATGAAAAGCCTTTTGCCTCAAGACTGTGACCAGAGTTCTGAATAAAAAGCCTTCAATTACAAGCCTGCTTTTAAAAGGCTTTTTTCCTCCCTCTATCTCTACGGATATCCTTACACCCATGGCATGCCAGTCCCAACTGATGAGGGTTTGAGATAAGGGACTGTTTAATTGCAGGTACTCAAGATAATTGAGTCCAACAGAGACCGTGAAGGATTACAGAGAGAGATCACAAAACTGGATAACTGCACAACAAAATGGCAGATGAAATTCAGTGCTGATAAATGCACAGTAATGCACATAGGAAAACATAAAATGATGAGATCTAAATTAGCTCTGAGGACTCAAGAAAGAGATCTCAAGCCATTGTGGATAGTTCTCTGTAAACATCTGTTCAATGTGCACAGCAGTGAAAAAAGTAAAGAGAATGTTAGAAACCATTAGGAAAGGGATAGCTAATAAGACAGAAAATATCATAGTGCCACTACATAAATCTATAATACACACTCCTTGAAAATACTGTAGGCAGTTCTGGTCACCCCATCTCAAAAGATGTTAGAATTTGAAAAGATACAAAGAAGTGCAACAGAAATGATCAAGTCTATGTAATAACTTCCATATGGGGAAAGATTAAAAAGATAGGAACTTTTCAGCTTGGAAAGAGGGGGTATGATAGAGATTTATAAAATCATGAATGGTGTGGAGAAAGCAAAAAAAATGTGTTACGTATCCCTTCATGGTAATACAGTATTAAGCTGTCACCTAATGAAATTAATAGTCATCAAGTTTAAAACAAACAGCAGGAAATATTTCCTCCCAAAACGCACAGTCTACCTGTGGAACTCCATTGCCAAGGGATGTTGTGAATACTAAATCTATAACAAGTTCAAAAAAGAACTAGATAAATTTATGGAGGATAGAGCCATCAATGGCTATTAGCCAAAAAGGTCAGGGATACAACCTTATGCTCTGGCTCTCCCTGGCGTCTGATTGCCAAAAGCTGGGAGTGGATAATGGGATGGACCTCTCAACGATTATAATAGTAATTACCTGTTCTGTTCATTCCCTCTGGGGCACCTGGCACTGGCCACTGTTGGAAGACAGAAGACTTGGCTAGATGGACCTTGGTCTGACCCACTATGGCTGTTCTTATATATTATAGATGTTTGGGCTCCAAGCTGCATCATGAGTTCCGGGATTCTCCCATCTCTTAGAGCCCTAGAGACTGGCTCCAGATGGAGCCCAAATGTCAATTAAATACCCCTTTAATTCAAGACCTGTGAACTGGCATGGGCCAGCCTCTGGTTTTTATCTAGTTTCTGGTGACTCATGGTTATTCAGAATGGGGAAATTCTCTTGTGCCTTCATAGTCCAGATGTTGTTTTCCATTTCAGTTGTTTCAATGTCTTTCCAGTTATCTCCAATGGTCCATCATTGTATTTCCCTGAAGCTGATCTTGTGTCAACACCTGGCTTGAGAGTCACCCTCTATCTCTGTCACTTGTTTGACTGCTCACCACCCTGCTGAAAGCATAGTTTTATAGATACTCTAATACATAAACCAGGGACTATATACCCCTCTTATAATGACAGTCGAGAACATTACACGTTTTCCTGAAGAACCATGCTTGATATATTTATGTAGTATAATGACATAATATGCGAGCAGTTGGTTTAACTGCTTTGTTTGGGGATTTAAACCTTTTCTCCCCTGGTGGTGTTTGGACCTGGACTGTCATACTTTGCACCTGAGAATTTGAAACAATGGGCCAAATTAATTGCTGCTGTAAAACTGTACCTCTGCTGACACCACTTGAGTGGTATCTTTTTATATCAGCTGTGAAATTGGCCACAGGTCTACAGCTTTGAAAGCTAGTTCCTTGAGCCCTTTTTCCCTTTTTGCTCCATTCTATGTAGAAGAAAATTGCAGCAGTTATTTGTTGACTTGGATTTAACAACAGCAGCAGCAGCAGCAGATATGTCTATAACGTGCTTCATTTTGTAGCTCAACAGCTCTTCTCTTATGCTGCACATTTCTAAGAAAAAGTTCAGTAGCTTGTGTTCTAATGGCAGTTGAGCCTTCTGCACAGTATTGTTCCAATTGGCAGCAATGTTACTACTTCATTATTGCATTGCTTCTGTAGCCCTGTCACAATGACCTTTCCGTGCCTTAAATTACATTGTTTTCCTGTCAGCTAGTAGAAATGTAGCAAAAGATTTATTTCAAAATTACTGCTTGTAAACTGTAGGGAACAGCATTGTAGAGAACTTGACAAATTGCAATATTTCTGCTGTATTAGGAGCACTTCTTCTTACATACGGTATATATGGAGAGAATTTTCAATATTGTGAGTAAAACCGGTCATGGCGGTAGTTATTTTTGTTATATCTCATCTTAAGGCAGAAGCAAAAACTATGAAACTCCCCTCTCGAGAGAACTAATGAGATTTAGTTACTTTTTATGTTGTCTTTTATTATTGGAAAATATTATTTAGAAAACCATGCTGAGTGTACGTTGTATATGTTGCCCATGCTACAAGATTTCACTTGTGGATCTTGCAGCACTTGACAAATAACAATTAGGCCTCTTAACTTCCTTGTGCAGTTAAAATATTATCTCCATGTTATTAATCAGGACATTTAGCATGGCCATTCCTAGAAGCTCTGGTGCCATACACATTCCCCCCCCCCCCCTCCAAAGGAAGGGGGTACACTCAAGACTGCGAAGCTGCAGGGGCAGGAACTCGGGGGGAGAGGGCACCATGACATTTGGGGCAGTTTGGTACTCCAGATTTTGTGGTGCCCAATGTGGCTACATATTTTGCATATTGGGAGGGCGTAGGGACATCCTTGAAACTAAGAGAAAATATTCAGGGGCTAGGGAGCATGCAGCCTCTCCTGACCCCTGGGCAGGGTGGAGGGGTGGGGTCTGGCTCTCTATTTCAGGAAGGGGCCAGGCACCCAGACAGAAGGGGTGAGGCCAGGGCAGCCAGCCCTTAGCACACCCAGACTACGATGGCCCAGCTCTCAGCTCTGCTGGGGGCATGCAGTGTAGCACTCCAGCAGTGATTTAGAAAGCTCTGGGTGCTGGCACAGTAGCAACAGCAGTGGCCACGTGCCAGGGAATTTGCCCCCTTTGCTGCCTGTGTCACTGGGCCTTGTAAGGGGTTGGCTACCTGTGGGATAATGTGATTTCTAAAGCACATTAAGGTGTTGCATATTAATTGGTCCACATAGACTGTGCTAATGTGCACTAAAAGATCCCTAGCATGCATTAACATTACAGCACTACATTAAAGTTCACCAGCAGAGTTTACACAAACCAATTAATGTGCTACACATTAGTGCACTTTAGAAGTCATTTTTCTGAAAAGCGTATTATCTCACCATGTAAACAAGCCTGAAAGAGGCTAAAGGTCATTCCAAAGATGAGGCAGTGGCATATTAGCACAAATGGAATAAATTCTCTCAGTCCTAGTCATTTCCTAATCACTGTACAGGTTGAACCTCTCTAGTCCAGCACCCATGGGACCTGACTGGTGCTAACCCAGAGAATTTGCCAAATCCCGGGGAGGCCAATATTGTCTAGCAGCATTACCTACGCTTCCATTGCTTCCTGGGCTCTTAGAAGACATTTACAGGTAAATAAGAGCTAAATAACATCACAGAACATGGAGAGCCAGGACTGGTGGCTGTAAACTAACTATGGAACTGTGGGAAACTGGGCCACACCCAGGATAAATGGACATCCAGCTACTTAAAATCATGCTGGACCACAGATGTGGCCAGACTAGAGAGGTTCAACCAGTACAAATCTGTAACAGGGAGATGATGATAACGATTTCCTCTATAAACATTTTGTGATCTATGGGGAAAACACATTATAAGAGCTGAGTAATGAATAATTGTTGAGACTATTCTAAAACAAATTATCCAGCTCTAGCTCTTCAATCACTTCAGTATCTTGGAAGAAAGTTTAGTGTATTTTTTCTGATAAACCTGATAAGTTCCTTGGAATAAGCAGAGAATGGCTTATTATAAAAGAGGAGGGAGAGAGATACCTTTTAAGTGTGATAAAATTAATGTCAAGTGATCCTATTTTTGTGTGTGTGTGAATCATTTATTTGATTAATTTAACCTCTCTCCCTCTGTACTTGAAATATCTGCAATCGTGTAGCAGTTTTATCAAATTTATTCATTAACCAAATTTACTCAATAAAATCTTTTAAGTGTTATTTTGTGGACTGATTGTGCATTTTGCTACCCAAGCTGAGTTTTTAACACGTGATTAATCACATTGTAGTATTTTCTGTTCCTAATACAATGGCTTTATAGTCCTTAACATCAAGAGAAGGGTTTAAAGAAGCTCTCCAACTTTGAATCTTTCAAGAGGCAGGGACAGTAGAACAGAAAGAGTTTGCAAATAAACTGAAGTATGACATTTTATAAAATGTCCAACCTTTTCCTTTTTGCTGTCTCATCTTTTCTCTAGAGTACTGAGACATTACTGGTGAACAGCTATGTTCCCTCAGTTCTTCAAAATGGGGTATCTTTTTGCTTTTCTATGAGAGATATCTATCCTGCTCACACATAGCCTTCAGCCTCCCAGTTATATTGTGCTATAACCACTCAACCATGATTTGCACTATAGAGCAACACCAGCAAATTCCCAGTCCCAGATTTCCCCCCATAAATGTACATTTTGTACTGCCCAACTTTCTCCTGGACAGTACAAGCTCATATAAAGTCCGCCATTTTATTAATAGAACATTATAGGCACAAGTCCTGTTATCCCAAATGATGTTTCCCAAACACTTCAATCCGAACACACTGTTTTAGATGAAGCAATACAATAAGTTAGATAACTACAAAAGAGAGATTTTAAGTGACTGCAAGTCGTGAGGCATAAAAGTCAGACTCATTTACAAGAAAATAAAATGCAGCTTAACAAACCAGAGCTGAGTGTCTCTCACCACGTTTCTATCATGTTTCATAAGTTTTCCTAGCTTTTTCTTTTGCTCAAAATTCCTCAAGTGCTTCTTCATTTGTTCTTCAAGTGCTTTCGAAGCCATGAGTAGAGAGAAAGGGAGAGATAATTTGGGGCATCTGCTCCCCTTTATAATAGCCCTTTTTCTTCATCAAGAATCCTCTTCAGCTGAGGTTCAGGAGATGAAAGTCTGTGTGAATGGGATCCCCCAGCTAATTCTTGGTCAGGATTTAGATTTTCACTCACATCCTATTTCCAGCCAAAGAATAGCCCCAGAACCATGTGATGGGCCATCGAATTTTGTTCTTACCTGGCTGAGGCATAAGCTAGACTTTAGTCTTGGGGGAACAGGTTTTTGTCTGTTCCCAGGGCTGGAGACAGACTTTGCCAGGCTTTGGGCAATGAGATGGGGGATTGACTCCAGGCCCACAGAAGGGACCATGGGCAATGGAGCAGCGGGGAGGAAGGGAAAAGTCTCTCGGCTCCAGGCTCCCAGAAGGGGCGGGGCTTGGGTGGGAGGAACAGGACTTGGTGCTGCCAGTCTTCAGAACTGCCCAGATTGCACTGTATGGGACTGTGGTAGTGATTTAAATGGCCTGGAGCCCTGGGCCGTTTTTTAAATCACCAGGCTTGAGACAACTGCCCCCTTTGCCCACCCTCCAGCCCCCTGTTGGTGGCCCTGTCTGCTCCCCCCAGAATTGGAACAGGTCTTAATAATACCTTATGGAGGTCTCTCATAACTTTCCATTAATATTGCCACACATATTTTTCCAGGACATTAACGATTACTAAATTTTGAGGCTTCAAATGATACCTCACAAGGCATAGTTTGTACAAAATTAGCATAGTTCTGTAAAAGAGGCGAACATAAGGTTACGGATTGTCACAGATACCATTCCTAGTAAAATTAGACATTCACAATTAGTTGCTTGGATGCAGAATTTAAATGTAATTTTCATTCTCGCTGCATTTATAATAGCAGTGGGATATGAATGTGGTCCTATGTGTTACAAACGCAGTCAATTCCTAGTCTAGCTTGTTTAATTGTTTCAGTGCAAGGAGTTTGTAAGGGGTTCTGAGATATTTTATCACCACGCTGTGTGCTGAATGTATATGCTTAAGATGAGTTTATGGTAAGTATTTATGTGAAGTAAAGCTACCACGGAAATTTTGATAGAAATCAAGCACAGAAGGGTGTTGGACAGAACTGAAGTGAAATAGTTTTTAAATTTTAACAAATATTCACACATCTTCTCCCTTTGTCTCCTCTTCCCCAGCAGTTTTCACTCTATTCTACTATTTGTTACACAAAGGGCAAGTCTACACAACAAGACTAAAGTTGAATTAAGCTACGCAACTTGAGCTACGTCAATTGCATAGCTGAAGTCAAAATAGCTTTTTTTGGCTTTTGGTGCTGTCTAAACTGTAGGAAGTTGAAGGAAGAGCACTTTTCCTCCGACTTCCCTTACTCCCTGTGAAATAAGGGTTACCAGAAGTTGGAAGGAAGTCCTTCAGGTCGCCATTATTTCGAAAGAAAGGCTTGCCTTGTAGATTTGTTTTTTGTTATTTTGGAATAAAATCAGTTATTCCAAAATAATGCTGCTATGTAGATGTGCCCTAAAGGAATACTGAATTCTTCATCGTTATTCATTCTCTTTGCTCTTGTTGATTTTTATGGCTCCACTAGAAGATTATTTAGTCCATAGTACAGAGACTGTGATTACGATTTCCAGAAGTAAATTGTAATTTTGACTTTTCACCTTGAGATGTCTCAGTGTGGTTTCTAAGAGCTTTCAAATAATCTGTCTTCTTTTGAAAGTGCCTTCTGAAAAGTGGATCCCTTAAAGATGTCCCAGATTGGGTACCCAAAATCAGGGGCTGATTTTGAAAATAACAGACTATCTGTTTCTATGATAGTAATAGCGTATCAATATGTAGCTTTTTCATTTGTAGATCTCAAAAGTGCTTTACAAAGGAGATGACTATCATCATCCTCATTTTACAAAGGGGAAAATGAGGCATCAGCAGTAAGAGTGACTTGCCCAAGGCCCCTCAGCAGGCCAGCAGCAGCTCCAGGAATAGAACCTACATCTGAGTATGAATCCTGTGCCCTGTCATTAGGCCTTGCTGCTCTTTCAGTGCCTGCTTCTTTCTTTGTTTTTCTATTAATTTTCTAGTATTTCTAAAACCAGTAATAATTAAAAACTTCTGGGGTTTTTTTCTTCTCATGGTGGAGAATTGCTGGGATTTTTTTTTAAACAAGAGGAAGAGGTTTGGTAAAAAAAAAAATCAAACCCATGTTTATCTGGTAACCATATAACTTGATCTAGTGGCCTTGGATTTGTGTTGGTGAATTGTGAGAGGCTTTATAAAAGCTACATATTAATACCCTACTACTAGTAGTACATGAAAAACACACCAGCCAGTTGGACTGGCTCACTCATCATTTACAGGAACTGTCTTGGAAGAAGAACTTTGTGCAATCTATACCTACTTTGAAATTTATATCTGTAGTGTTCTCCATGTCAGCCACTTATTAGAACAGACTGTAAACATTGTCATTCCCAAGAACAGACTGATGTGAACATGCAGAGATCAACCTATTCTGAATACTGTCAGGAAAAAAATCCTGCCCAGATTTTATGTCTTTCTCTGATGAAAAAAGCATTCTAGAAATGAGGAGGGTTGAGTGATTTAAAAAAAAATTTTTTACTGTTGTTATTTTCTTCCCAAAGAGGCACAACAAAGGGAAACATAACCAATCTATTTTAAATAGGTGTAATCTGGAGTGCTTAAATGTCTTTTTAAAATAAACAGAGAATCAACATGTACTTGGATGAATCTCTGAAAAAGCATGATGTGACAGGGTGGACTAGGACTGAGGCTCCTGCTGGAGGCCTTGCTGCACCCCACTCCAGGGAGAAGAGCAGAGGAGAAGTCCTTCAACCAGGATAGAGTGGCTGTCTCTGCTGTGGCCAATCAGGACCCTGTAAACTGATATAAAGGAAGCTGCTGGGCTGGAGCCTGCCAGTTCCTCACTGGAGCTTGCCCCAGCCAGATCTAGGCTCTTACTGGGAAGACATCAGCAACTCGGACAGCTCTGAGTGAGAGCTGAACTTTAGACCTGGTTCAGACCCAGGTCCAGAGGCCGAAGACTAACCACAGAACTTTATAGAACCCGGGACAGGGTGCATTGAGAGCCAGGTCTCCAAACCCTGAGAGACTGACAGCTGGACAGAGCAGTGTCTTGGGGAAGTAGCCCAGAGAGCAAGGAAGCCATAGGCACTAGAGACTCTTAGGAGGCAACTGCTACTTATGGAGTCCCTGGGCCAGGACCCAGAGGAGTGGGTGGGCCTGTCTCTCTCTCTCTCTCTCTCTCCCTCCCTCCCCCCAATCCCCAGTAGCCGCAGCAAGGGGGTTAGATGACACCTGGTCCCAGGCAATGGACCTGAAATAATTCGGGAACATTTCTATTCCCAGAGAGCAGCCAGGCCGAAATTTCAGGCATGCCCTTAGCCACAAAGGGGCGTTCACAGGAGAACGACCCTTTTACACATGCATAAATATATTACCTTCCAGAAATTAGTAATGTTTTCCAGAATGCCATTTCTGATCAGTAAATTAGCTGCATTTCCTTTCCTGAAGTTGAACTTGGAAAGGAACTAGAAGTTTGAAGAACTACTTGAATTCCATTAGGTGGCGCACAAACCTCTGTCTCAGAGAAATAAGTATTAAGAATTTTGTTAGGAAAAGGGAATTAATACATTTGTAGCCTGATTTATACAGTCCAATTTTTCCTTCGGATCTGTCTTTCAAAGGAGGTCTCAGAGAGACATCATAAGGCATGATGATAATATTAACATTCAACTAGGATAAGGAACCATGATGATTTAAGTCCCTGAACTGTAGCATATGTTTGTGTGTTTTTAGTTAGTAATAAATGTGGATAGTTCCTGCTAGTAGAAATGTGTTTGACAGTGCTGTGTCTAAGGTCAGGAATATTGCAAGTCAGCTCCATGCAATGTTCTCCAAATTGGTCTGACAAGTTTTAACTTGCCGCTACAGTTGTGCAAAATAATGCATAGTAATACTATGCAAATTCTAGATTTGCCCACTCCTTGAAAAGAAAAGATGCTCTTATGGTGAGTTCCTGTTTCTGCTACAAGCATCCTGATCTTTGACTTTGAGAAATTTGGGTAATCTCTCTCTGCCTCACTTCTCCATCTGTACAGTGCGGATAATAATGTTTCCTTTCTCCCATCCATTGTCTGTCTTGTCTATTTAGGTGTAAAGTTCTTTGGGGCATGGATTCTCTTTTATTATGTGTTAATACAGCATCTAGCTAAATGGGCTGTGATTTTACTTGGAACCTTTAGACACTACTATAACACATAATTGTTGAGTCAAGGTTCTTGCTTGAAACTGGATAATTTTGCATTCATTTTCCAGACAAAAAGTGTCATTCAAGTTAAGCATGGAATTTTTTTCTGCCATCCGGATGTCTGTGGAAAATGAAAGGTACCTCTTCATGATGTAGTACTGAATTTTGAGCCTAGCTAGTTGGGATTGGTAGTATGGTTTAAAACATATTGGCTCTAGACTTCAGATAGATTTAAGCTGGTCCCTTTGAATTCAGTGGAGTTTAAGCTGCGCTTTGTTGGCTAATTGGAGAAAACACTGGCTTTCCTCTCCCCCCTTTTTTTTTTAAACAATCAAAATAAGATTACAGCTTGGTACTTATTATGAAGAGCATGCCTAGGAATTGATCAAGTTTCTGAAAATCCATGAATATCCCATTGAATTTTATTTTTTTAAACAAGAAGGAACTGTGATTAGCCTGAGCTTTGAGCAAGATTAGAGAGAAGCCAGCGCATACCTCATGGTTACTGCCTTGTTTCATGGTCTGATTTATACAGCCAAGGTACAGCATTCTTCTGCTTGACATTATTTTATTTCTCCTCGTCATTACAATATTTTATGGGTTAAGGGCAAGCATGCCTTGAGAACCTGATCTATCATGCCACTGCCATTATTACAGGCTGAAGGCCTGATCATTAGAAATGCTGGGCACTCATGACTCCAACTGAAATGAAGGGAAGCTGAAGGTGCAATGAAAACCAGGCCACTAGCATTTTATTTTTTAAGGGATTGAGGCCTTACTCATCAATTGGAGCCACTGCTTTGATCAATTCCCCCTTGACTACACAATCTTAGACTTGAATGGATTTCATTTGATTAGAAAGAGACCTGAATTCCTAAACTAAGTCCAACCCTATCTTGATAGCCAAAAAATTGATTAGCTTTTAGTCTGACATTACAATTGAAGCGCAGCAGTGTGATTAAGCTTCAGAGCTTCGCCTCCATCATTAGAATGTTGCACCTCAGAAAGATCAGAGACCTTTTTTTCTTTGAGGCGCTAAGTGATCCATTAGCAACAACAACTGCCACAGTAATAATAATTATATGTGCCAAATAGAAAATCGGGCTTCCAAAAGAGACAACATGGCCAAGGGGCTGCAGCAGGCAAGGAGTCAGGCCCAGCGTGTTCCTCATCATTGGCCATCCCTCTGTCAGGTTGTTCAATCTCGATACCCCAAAAAGTTACCATGACTATTCTGACACATTTAATCAGAAGGAAGAGTTTACTGTGGATAATGAGGTGCGTGTGTGTGGAGGGGGAGCACAGGTTGGGAAGCTGTCTGCTCAAAGAGCACACGATGTTACTGTTCTAGTAAAATGTCACACAGGCTGCTTCTGTAAGTGCTACTCTTTTGTTCCTGATTGGTAAGTGAGGCTGGCGGCTGCTGTAAGAGTCCATGAGTTGCTAATCAGGAGGATTAAGAGGCTGTACAGGTTGAGAGAGGCTAAGGGGAATGGAGATGAGCTGTAAGGATGAATGTATCAAAGATGAGCTCAGACTTCACAATGTGATGCTGGCTAGCAGCATGGTGAAGAAAGCTGCGTGAATAGCAGCAGTGAATGGGGTAAAACAGCCTTTTGGGGTATTCCATCCACCAGCGGCCAGACATTCAAAAGTGCTTAACACCCAGCAGCTCCTACTGCCCTCAGTTTTATCCTCAGATTCTAAAAATCTGGCCATAACACAGTAAGCCCAATAGGAGAGAACGGTCTCTTCTGGCAAAATATCTTCCTCCTTTTTGTGCCTCACAAGCCTTCTCTTCTCTCTCTCTTTTTTTTTCTTTTGTTTTTGAATATATACTTGATTTGGGGGTTGAAGAGTTTGTATTCAGTTTCTCCCTTTAAAAAAGAACAGTGTCAGTGTGTGGAATAGGGCCCCATCTATCTGTTTCCTTTTAGTTTAGTTGGGTACATTTAATCATCTCTACACTTTCACAGAGAACATCGTTTTCTCAGATACCTTGGTGGCAGGCTGCCATAGAAAATGGGAACTCATGTGTTACTGCTAGTGGAGCCGCTTGTTGGATCAGACATTGGGCTTTTTATCCTTACTACTTGGGTTCAGCGTCCGCTTGCCAGTCAGCATAGCTTTGGTGTACATATTGCTGAACAATGGGGCAGGTCGTTTTTTTGGTTGACGAGCCTTCAAGTTTTGCCTATACCTTTCTGCATCCTGGCCTGGATGATAAAGCTCAACACAAACAAAACTTGCTCTCACCTCTGAGACACCATCCAGGGAAGGAGGTTCTATCTTGTGTCTCAATTACTTTTAAGTTGCAGACCAGGGCTGGCTTTCCAATGTGGTGAGGTTGTACCTCTGTGTTAGAGATACAGCTCCTGGGAATTACTGTATTTTTTCTAGATTTTTTTTTTCCAGTGTGGGTCCTGTTGCTAATATTTTATTTCCCCTTTCTCTTATGTCTTTAGCCAGTGAGACCTGCAACGATTTCCACCCCATGTTCTTCACGCATGACAGATCATTCGAGGAGTTTTTCTGCATCTGCATCCAGTTGTTGAATAAGACATGGAAGGAAATGAGGGCAACCTCTGAAGACTTCAACAAGGCAAGAGAGGGGGAATAAGTTGGCAGGATTCTAAGATATGAATGTATGCTCTTAACTGAGGCACAAGGGATTTATACATTCCTCTCCTACAAGTTCTCTTGGGTTTCTCCTTTGTAAATTCCTTGCATGTCAGCGTTTAGAAACCAAAGAGCAGTAGATGGGAGGTTCTGTGGAGGCTTTCTCACCTTTTTCAGTTGTGTTACACTACAGACTCTGAAGATAAAGGTGATAAAACCTGGCTTGAGGGGAAACTGCCTTTTTATGTTGTTAATACCATTCTGAAGTGCTACAGCCCTCAAGGTTGTAAATAATGCATGGAGAGTACAACAGTGATAGTTCTATGCTTGTCTTCACTTCGTTTGGAGGACCTGAGTGCTGAAGTGGTAAAATATTCAAGAGTGGACATGATCCTGCTCTAAGTTTAAGAGTTGTGCGTGTCATCAGCTGCAGTTTGAAGTAACAAAGTGTGCAAGCTGTGACATATAACAAGAGAGTTAAACACTGATGCTTGTAATTGTTCATTCTAGATAGTCTTGCCAATTGGTATCCTTGTCCTTGCTGGTTTGACTGGCTCTTGATTCCCTTACCCAAGGTGGGGAATAGAGAAATAGATGGAGAATGAATACTGGAGCTTGTAGTAACTCCTGTGTTCAATACACAGAGGCTTATTGGCAGCAGACTTCAGCCTAATGCCAAACTGAAATGTAGCTGAAAGAGGGTTGGCTGCTCAAGTGAGGGACAACAGTATTCCCTACTTGATGTATTGTGGATCTTCAGGGCACAATGTGGATTGGCCATCTTTTAACTCCAGGTAGTTGCCAAGGAGGACATATGTTCTGTCAAGAGGAGGAAGAGATGCCCATAAAAAGCATACTGTACTTGTTTGGGATTTCATTAATACACTTCTGCAGTTGGCTGGCCAAGCGGTACCGTTATTTACACCCCCATAGTGCATTGGCGAGACCATTCAATACATAGAGTG
Source organism: Pelodiscus sinensis (assembly GCF_049634645.1). Taxonomy (NCBI): domain Eukaryota; kingdom Metazoa; phylum Chordata; order Testudines; family Trionychidae; genus Pelodiscus; species Pelodiscus sinensis. Next base: position 168,966,784 of record NC_134712.1, read on the forward strand.
AAAATTTAAACTGCACATATAAAGATGCTTTTTAAGAAGTCATCATAATAAGTGACTGTATTTAACAAGTGCATCAATGGATGTTGATCATTGAGGCTATATTATCATCCCAGCCCAATAAGGATTTAATATGTAATTGCCGTGACACTGAGCTGAGAATATGCAACTAGTTATCCTAGTGGATTGGTGTCATAGATTAGTCCCATTTCTGAGAACAGACAGTCCCCAGAAATATTCAATGTAGAATGAAAATTAATATATTTATTTTTTAGTGTTATACGTTGCTCTGGGGTTCTTTGGAAGACTAAGTGCAGTTGCCTCCCTGTTCTAATATACTATTTAAACTTTTAAAAGTATAGGATCTTTTAGCCCTTCCTTTTGGAGGTCAGTGTCTGTTTAGAGACAGCACAAAGCAATCCCTAAAGAATGCAGTTTTGTTGTCATACATGACAAATTGCTTCTCTTCACTTTCTATTTTCAATACACATAGGATCAGTTTTTAGTTTGAATAACTTTTTATCACCTCAGAAAGGTCAGAAAGTACCATTTTCGTACAGCTTGTTAATCATTTGAGATGTGGAATTCTTTTCCCCAAAGCTCAGTTGGAAACTGAGTATTGGAGTAAAGCTCTTGGAAACTAACATTTCTGCTTGAGAGCTACTCTGTGCTCTTTAATCATAGTGAAGAAAGGAGAGCTCGTTTAATTTAAACATTGATTAATCAAAGTAAATTGGACACTAGAGTTATTAAGAAGTTTTACAACCTAGCTTGTGTGCACATTTGGAGACTTATTCCCCACCTCTCACACTATAGAAAGGTTAGTATTGCTCAAAGTCAAATCATTGGGAACTGCCCACGTCCCTGTTGGTTCCTTAGTCCAGTGTTTCTGAAAGTGTTCTGTGTGAACACTTAGAGAAATACATTAACTGGCCTCTCCGATGTGTTTACTTATTGGCGCCACGGCCACAGAGCTTCACTGTTCCCCTTGGCTCTGTTTCATCCTTTGCAGCCAAGGGGAGCTGCGGGAAGTGGCGTGGGCCAGGCTACCGCTTCCCGCTGCTCCGCTTGGCTGCAAAGAGTGAAACAGAGCCAATGGGAGCCGTGAGGCTCCATGGCTGCGGCGCCAGTAAGTAACCACACCGGGGCGGCCAGTTAATGTGTTTCTCTAAGTGTTCCCGCGGAACACTTTCAGAAACACCGCCTTAGTCTATTGTTAAGTAAACGATAGCTTAATTCTTTATTTCCGTGGTGAAATCCAGCCACTGCATTCCATACTTGGGAGATTCCATCACTGTTCATTAATTGTAAAGTTTTTTGTAATAGCAGCATACGGTTTGGAGAATTCTGTTGTGTGTTTCAAAGAGAGATGTAATAGCTCATGCTTTTTCTTTTAAACTCCCCCTCATTAAACCTCTTGTCAGCCCTGGCTATTACACTCGCATGCATTACAAAAAGTCTCTAATGTTCCTCTTATCTTAAAGAAGAAGAAAGAATGTTACCATTATAACTGTAACCTTTTTTTTCAGAATCTTAATATAGAGGTAGAAGTCTGCATAAAATAATTCAGTCAAGCAGCTAAACTTACACGGTGGCTTTATGACATACATTAGGGCTTACATTATTCATGTCTAGTAAGTACTGTACAAAAGTTAAACGTAGACCTGCAAATGGAAATAACTCCATTTTACTTGAAGCCTGCCTGCTTTTTTGGAGTGCGCAGGCTATGGTTTGTAAATGTGTGGCATGATTCTCTCCTTGCTGTACATAATCATACATGTTGTATCCTAGTACATGGAAAGTTGTGTCTCAGTTTTATTGTCACATCCACTATTAATGTGAATGAACTGGGGAACACTGAGTTAGCCCCGGGAAATGGACTATAGAACCTTTCATCAACAGGGTGCAGGTTTAAATATAGCTCAAAAGGGACTAAATGGATATTTAGCATCCTGCATAAAAGATATTTGGGAATCACATAAATCTGGTGAGGCCTGCTGTCAGGAGAGCAAAGGGGACAACTACTCTGGAGCCAGGTGACATAAAAGGGCCCAGAGCCCTTTAAATCATTACGGAAGCACCACAGAGTGCCCATCAGGCAGTGTTAAAGGCTGCCTGGGGGAGGTGCAGCGCTATGCAGACAGTGCTGAGGCCAGCCTAGCTCTAGCCCCGCTCTTCTACCTGAGGCCCCACCCCTTCCAGGGTCAGGACTAATTAAAAAACAAAGTAGAAGAACTGAAAAAGAGCCACCGTGACTTAACCATGTAACAGAAGCAGTGAGAGATAAAAAGACATATTTTAAAAAGTGGAAGTCATATCCTAGTGAGGTAACTAGAAAGGAGCATAAACACTGCCAAATTAAGTGTAAAAATGTAATAAGAAAAGCCAAAAAAGAGTTTGAAGAACAGCTAGCCAAAAACTCAAAAGGTAATAACAAAATGTTTTTTAAGTACATCAGAAGCAGGAAGCCAGCTAAACATCCAGTGGGGCCCCTGGACGATCGAGACACAAAAGGAGCACTTAAAGACGATAAAGTCATTGCGGAGAAACTAAATGAATTCTTTGCTTCAGTCGTCATGGCTGAGGATGTTAGGGAGATTCCCAAACCTGACCCATCCTTTGTAGGTGACAAATCTGAGGACTTGTCACAGATTGAAGTGTCATTAGAGGAGGGTTTGGAATTAATTGATAAACTTAACAGTAACAAGTCGCTGGGACCAGATGTCATTCACCCAAGAGTTCTGAAAGAACTCAAATGCAAAATTGCGGAACTATTAACTACCCCATGACTGGAAGATAGCTAATGTAACACCTATATTTAAAAAGGGCTCTAGAGGCGATCCCGGCAATTACAGACCGGTAAGTCTAACATCAGTACCAGGCAAACTAGTTAAAACAATAGTAAAGAATAAAATTGTCAGACATATAGAAGAACATAATTTGTTGGGCAAAAGTCAACATGGTTTCTGTAAAGGGAAATCATGTCTTAGTAATCTATTAGAGTTTTTTGAAGGGGTCAACAAACAGGTGGACAAGGGGGATCCAATAGATATAGTGTACTTAGATTTCCAGAAAGCCATCAAAGGCTCTTACGTAAATTAAGTTGTCATGGGATAAGAGGGAAGATCTTTTCATGGACTGAGAACTGGTTAAAGGACAGGAAACAAAGGGTAGAAATAAATGGTGAATTTTCAGAATGGAGACGGGTAACTAGTAGTGTTCCCCAAGGGCCAGTCTTAGGACCAGTCCTATTCAACTTATTCATAAATGATCTGGAGAAAGGGGTAAATAGTGAAGTGGCAAAGTTTGCAGACGATAGTAAACTTCTCAAGGTGGTTAAGACCAAAGCAAACTGTGAAAAACTTCAAAAAGATTTCACCAAACTAAGTGACTGGGCAACAAAATGTCAAAATATTTAATGTGAAAAAATGTAAAGTAATGTACATTGGAAAAAATAACCCCAGCTATACATACAATATGATGGGGGCTAATTTAGCTACAACTAATCAGGAAAGAGATCTTGGAGTCATCATGGATAGTTCTCTGAAAATGTCCATGCAGTGTGCAGCGGCAGTCAAAAAAGCAAACAGGATGTTAGGAATCATTAAAAAAGAGATAGAGAATAAGATGGAGAATATCTTATTGCCCTTATATAAATCCATGGTATGCCCACATCTTGAATACTGCATACGGATGTGGTCTCCTCATCTCAAAAAAGATATACTGGCAGTAGAAAAGGTTCAGAGAACGGCAACTAAAATGATTAGGGGTTTGGAATGGGTTCCATATGAGGAGAGATTAAAGAGACTGGGACTTTTCAGCTTGGAAAAGAGGAGACTAAAGGGGGGATATGATAGAGGTCTATAAAATCATGAGTGTTGTGGAGAAAGTGAATAAGGAAAAGTTATTTCCTTGTTCCTATAATATAAGAACTAGGGGCCACCAAAAGAAATTAATGGGCAGCAGGTTTAAAACAAATAAAAGGAAGTTCTTCTTCACACAGCACATAGTCAATCTGTGGAACTCCTTGCCTGAGGAGGTTGTGAAGGCTAGGACTGTAATAGGGTTTAAAAGAGAACTAGATAAATTCATGGAGGCTAAGTCCATTAATGGCTATTAGCCAGTATGGGTAAGGACTGGTGTCCCTAGCCTCTGTTTGTCAGAGGGTGGAGATGGATGGCAGGAGAGAGATCGCTTGATCATTACCTGTTCGATTCACTCCCTCTGGGATACCTGGCATTGGCCACTGTTGGCAGACAGGATACTGGGCTGGATGAACCTTTGGTCTGACCCAGTATGGCCGTTCTTACGTTTTTATGTCGTGGAGCTGGATCCCTGCCTCTCCAACTTACCCAGAGGCCCACTGAGACTGTTGCCCCCACTGAACCTAGCACACCACAACAGCTTGTGCTGATTGGATCTTTGGTGCTCATCTCATCACAGACTGTATCTCCTAGTTTTTTCAGTGATGCATTTTCACATCAACATAGAAACTTCAAGATAGCCCTCAATGTCAAATCCTAATGGAGACAAGGCACAGCTAGTTTTTACCTTGTTGTAGCTAGTAGAATTAAAGTCTGGCTAGAGGGGACACTGTTGACCTCAACTAGTTACCTCAAGGTGAATCTAACTAAAAAAGTATCCTGTACCTTGTCTCCACTTATAGTTTATATCAGCATAGCTGTCTTGAATTAGCTCTCTCACTGCAAACACACTTATTTTTGCAGTGAAAATGTAGCCAGAAAGACAAGGATGTCATTTGTCCTTGTCAGGGTTGATGCTGGCTATCATATAAGTGTTCAGTCTCCAGGGCTTTGAATCTGGTGCACCTTAGAAGCACAAAGTTCACATGAATTATTTTTTAATACAAGAGAGGAAGGTGAACAAAGGGATATCTTAATTGTCAGGCCAAGCCTGCAAAACAATATACCACTATCCTGCCTATTGTCTCAAAAGATAAAATAAAATAAGTCAATGCCTCCTGTCCCATTCCTGGAAAAGGAATAAAATTAACTGACTTGGTCACCAAAGTCACACTCCATTCTGCATATTAAAGTGAATAGGTAACCTAATTCCAGGTTTTATAAATAACAGGATAACCATGAGTCCCTAAAAGCCAGGAATGACATTGTCAGGTTTTATAGAAAATGATATTCCATTTATGATGGGGTGTCCAACCCATACGGTGCCTGAGCTGATAAAATAGGCCTTTAGAGGCTGCATCTGGTGGAGAGTTAGGGACAGCTAAGATTTAATGAAGTCCAGCAGTACTCCCTGTAACCTGTGCAGTTGTGTAGCTGTTCGGGAGAGATTTAAATGCTGTCCAGCTGATTAGCAGAGTATCCACAGCTAGGTTTTTTAATTCTACTGGTAGTGCACATGTGCATATGCCTCAGTGCACATAAATATTTTATTCTGCATGTAGATGGAAAAAATCCTCACATGAATGAAAAGAGTAGAGGGAACATGGAAGCTCAGTTCGGGGAGGAGGTGGGCGAGGCCTATAAAGAGAGGAAGTTGGTGCTAAGATGAGTACTGTAGGGAGGAGCTCTGTAGTCATTCCCTGGAGAGGAAGGGAGTTGGGTAGGTAAAAGGAGGAGTTCGGTGGGGAAGTAGGCCCTGCTGGGGATCCTTTCTTGGACTACACACTCTTGCAAGAAGCCAAGAATGGGGGAAGTAGCCATGCAGGGAGCAGAATAAATTCCAGTGGTGACCAAATAGGGGCTGGAAGACCAAGAGAGAAGCTAAGAAGGAGCCCAGGGATATAGCAACAAGGTCAGAGGAAGTGACCTGGCTGGAGGGTTGAGTCATGAAGAGGGAGTAACTGGAGTACGCACGCATGCAGGCTATGTCTAGACTGCAGGCTTCTTGCGCAAGAAGCTTTTTTCATAAGAGATCTTCCGCAAAAACTTCTTGCGTAAGAGACCGTCCACACTGCAAAAGCACATCGAAAAAGCAATGCACTTTTGCACAAGATAGCGTCCAGACTGCCTGGATGCTCTCTTGTAAGTAAACTCTGATTGATTGTTATGGACAAGATAGCCACCAGGGCACCTGTGCTTTTTCCTCTTCTCTCTTCTTGCGCAAAAAACCCTCTTCCCTGTCCACACTCACCTTTTTGCACAAGAGCTCAAAAAGGCATTCTTCCTCATAGAATGAGGATTACCAATTGCACAAAACCCCTCTGATCTTTCCATTTACTTGTGCAAAAACTCACTTGAGGTGTGGACGCTTTGTGAGTTTGTAGTGTAGACATAGCCACATACGGCAAGCAACCAAAGAAAGGAGTGTCAAACCAACTGAGAGCTAATCCTGAGGTGAACCACAAGAAAGTGCCCCAGCAGTGAGTAATAAACAAGATCACACCATCCTGGTTTTTGTAAGCCCTCTGCCCTTGTGCACTCATTGGCCATTTGAAGGAGCAGTTGGCCAGGTTATCTGGAGAATTTGACAGCAGTGTAAGTGAGTGCATATGCACTTCATGGATCATCCTGAAGTCGGTCATATGATGTCACCACTGTACCATCCAATCCATCAAGTCTCCCTGGGGACAGTCCTCTTAGGCCAGCCCCCCTCCACACATGCAGTCAAGCCCATGTAGGGTATGCGACTCCAGGGACTTTTCAGAGTGGTAAGCCTAAATGTAAGTTGGTGTCACTTGATCCCGAGCATATTGTAGATTGGTGTGGAGCTAGTCTACAGAAACTAAGCCACTCCGCACAGGACAGGGAAAGATGGAGGGAAATAGTGAGGGACGCATCGGATACCCATGGGCATTGAGCCCATGGTTGTTGTTGATGATGATGATGATGATATGCAAATTTCCTGTCCAAATCTTTATCATTCCCAATAAAACCATACCTTGTGAACTTCTCTCCCTCAAGGCAAGAATGCAGGTTTTTCACCCTGAAAATCTGGTCAGGCTATGAATAAACTATTTTTTTATTCTTAAACAAACACTTTCTCAGAGTATTTAACTACTGTAATCATTTGCAGTGCCTCCAACTCAGGCAGCTGGGCATTTCAGAGGGACCTGTCTAGTTGCTTTGCATGCACATTCATCCATCAGACTACCCTACTTAAGGCTTCTTGGCAGGTTCATGTATGTTTGATATTGTAAAGCCTGAGTCTTCCTGGTCTTACTGTGACTTCATATGGTTCTTAATCAATATGTAAAAAGTTTGTGTCTTTCAGAAACCAGAGCACTCAGGTAGTCAAGAAAATACAGAATACATCTCTAAGGAGTAAATCTGTTGTGGTGTATCCACGGTTAAAATTTGCTAGTGGTAATGAAGGTGTGAAGACTGTACCATTTCAAGCAGGCTGACAGAATGGCCCTCCCAAGTTAAAGCCACAGACCACAAAAATCCAAAACTTTTAAAGCCCTCACATCTTCAACTTTAATGGAAGCAACTTCTGCAGAAGGAAATCTAGTATATTACTAAACCTATAAGTAGGTTTAAAAAAAGAACAGAGTGAAGATGCCACCTATTCTCAAGTTTTCCTTCCTTGCAGAAATATAATTAACACATTTTATCATTTAGTTGCTTGAGGTCATTCTTCTCAGGTACTGAAGCTATATTTGTATTGCCAAATAATGCTATAAACTTTGTGAAGTTCTATTAAGATCGTTATTTCAAGTTACTGTACAAGACAGTTATATATTCCTAGCTATTGCTGGTTGGCAAACTACAATAAGGCCCTTGATCTGGTGTTTCCATGAGGAGTCTCAGTGACTGTATGGTGATGTCTCACTGGCAGTGGCTGTCCATAATACTAAATCCAAATGCAGAAATGGGGCATAAATTGTTAATTTATGAGATTATATTAAGAATTTACATGAATTATGAGACCTATTGCAGGCATACCTATAACAAACTGAGCTCTGTTTCAGTCAGTCATAAATTTTAATCAGTAACATTCACAGTAATAGCAGATAAAAACAATAAATACCTTCTGTGAATCCAGTAATTAAATACCAAGCAAACACTAAGGCATTTGATGGCCACAAAAGACATTGATTGCTGAGGCACTCCAGCACTGTGAACATTTTTTCCTTCTTCTTTGGCAAGATAACAGAATAGCCAATGAGCATGATATAAAAAATGGAAAAATGTTGTTTCTCTGTTTGTTGAGGATTTGAAAGGGCTGTGCTGCTTCCTTCTTAAATTCTCTAGTGAGTTCATGTTGTAGGCATAGTTAGAATGTGTAATTACTCAGGGGCGGGTTTAGAATATGACTAATTGTTCAAGGGCAGAATTAAAAAGTGAATAATTATGTAAGCAGTGTAGTGATGGAGGCAAGGATGGGGGGAGGGGGGGGCGGGTGTATTTTTTGTTTGTTTTGTTTTGGTCCGGCTCTACTTGTGATTAATAGAGAATACTCGGGAGGAGATTCTTTTCTGATGCTGTTTGAAAGTATGGACTGTAGTGGGGAGATCCAGGGAGAGTAAAGTCATCAGCCTGGGGCCACTTCAGCAAGCACTCAGTCACCTGCCTTGATGCTTCCTCTGGCAGAGGGTGATAGAGTGTGTGGTTGAAATGGTGACAAACTGTGTGGCGCTTACAGATTTTGTCTGAAATCTGGGATTTATTTTGGATATTTTTGGAGCATTCCTGTTTTGTGAGTTATCATGGCCTTGTAAATACAACTTGACATTAGGTCCAAATTCATATTCACTCCGTTTCCATGGGGCAGCACGAAACATTGGAAAAAGAGGAGAAAGTGTCTTGTATCACTTTCAAGTGATTCCCTCTGCTGGTAATAATAATACTTAACATTTTTGTTCAGAGTTAGCTAAGTATTATTCCCATATTTTATGTAAGAAACAGAGGTACAAGCAAACTAGTGACTTGCTCAAGAGAGAGAAGGTGGGTGAGGTAATATCTTTTATTGGAGCTCTTACTCAGGTCTGACTTGCCCAAGGTCACACAGGAAGCCAGTAGCAGAGAGAGATATAGACTTAGGTCTCTAGACCATCTCCATGATTTAGATTTACGGAGCAACCCCAACTAGTTCTAAAACTCCTAATCCTGCATTTATTCCCCTGGACCCACAAAGGCCCTGAATCACAGTAATTGCTTATATCCTTTGCCAAGGAAAACCAGTTACTTACTGGACAGTCAGAATGAGGTACCATGATGAGGATTGGGGAGACAGGTAAAAGAGAAAGGGAACATTAATAGAGCTACATTGCTGCCTGAAAGAGAAAAAAATAAGTAATGGAAAAATAAAAGTGAAAAGTAAAATCCAGTGTACAGCAAATGCCTTTCTTTTTAGTAGCAGGTGCTAAGTAGGTCTTCCCAGATGTTCACAAAAATGTTTATTGTTTTCTTATGGGTATTACAACATTTGTGAAGCAGTGCACATAATTTCTTCTGTGTTGACCTTAGAAATGAAATGTTTATATTTAACTAGGGACAATGTTGGGATAGCTGAATGATTATACCCTTCTGTTAGCCTTATTAGAATTTCATTTGGTAATGCTTTGTTTATATTGGTCAGAGAGGCTGCAAAATGAGTAATTCTCCTTTAGAGTAAATTTCATATCCCTCAGCCTCCAGTAGGTTTGTGCAGATTAAATTAACCCACCTGAGGCTATTAGCACTCTAATGTATGACTTATATAGAAAACTTGATTTTTTTTAAATTAAAAACTACTATTCAAGAATAGTGGAAACCTGCTAGACCAGAAATGGGCAATAGTTTTTGCAAGGGGGTCACTGCAAGAATTTTGGTAAGTGGTCACAGGCCCCACTTTTCTGTTATATTAACAGAAGAGAGGTGGGGTCTGAGACAGAGTTTGGGTGTAGGAGGGGGTTCTGACCTTGAGCAGGAGTCTATGCGGGGACAGGTCTAGAAGGGAGTTTAAATATAGGAAGGGGTTCTGACCTGGGGCAGGAGTCTGTGTGGGGAGGGGGAGAGAGGGGTTAGCTGGTGGCTGGGGTAGAGAGTGGTCTGTGAGCCCTATCACTCCCGAGTCTTTAGGTGCTAGGACAGAGTCCCTTCGCAGCGGGCATCCAGGGAGGCTGACAGGCGCCCCAAAGATACACCTGAGTCCTTGATTGCTAGGACAAAGTCTCTTCGCAGCAGGCAGCCAGGGAGGCTGACGGCTGCCCCAAGGTGGTGCAGAGAGAGCTCGTTACACCCGAGACTTCGACTGCTAGGACAAAAGTCCCTTCGCAGCAGGCAGCCAGGGAGGCTGACAGGTGCCCCAAAGAGTCTGCCCCATGGAGGCAGCATGACTCAATGCTCAGCTCTTACTGCATTTACCCCTGACCAGCTATAGTTCTTTTGATTGTGTTTAAAGCTTAAACAGTTACTATTTTATTGTTACAAGGCAAGCTTAGCTGTTACATGTTACTGCTGTGTTACAGATAACACAGCCACTACAAAAGGCAAGACAGAAAATACAATGAAAAGTCACTTAAAGGTACCATGAAACCCTTTTGGTTCTCTGAGCTCTTACTGAATGCGCGCAAAAATAGACACCTAGCAGGTATATTCTCACCCCTGCGATCCTTACTCCGGCGAAGCCAGCGTTTCTCTCAGTCCCAATGGGAAGCAGTCAATATGAGACGAAGGCATCCCTAAAGTCTCGGGGGTCCAAGACCACCTGACAAGCAGGTATATGGGTGGATCTCCAATTAGAGTGGAGCACAGGGCCCCACTTTATACCCCTGTGGTCACGTAGATGCTTCTCTTGTCATTAAAATGCCAATTAAGTTGGAACGTCTTTATGACGCCCATTCCCACAGAGGGTCCAAAGCTTAATTTACACCTGTGAGGTGGAGGTAACTAAATCATTAGGGCCAGACATCCTTTTTCTGATGGGGCGGCAGATTCCTCTTCTGGGACGTGTGTGTAGGCTTATCAATACTGGTACCAGACAAAGGTAGTCCAAGGCCCCCGACCGCCTGCTGGCCCAATTGCCGCTGTTATCTGGTTCCTGTCTAGCATCGAGGGCCATTGTTATTCCAGCACCTCTGGAGGCCCTGGAGCCTTTGAAGACAGAGTTTTGCTTTCAAAGATTCTCTCTCCCAAGGATGTCAGAGGGAGGAGGGGAGAAAGGGGGGGGGGCGGGTTTCTGTCTGGCTACAGGGAGGGGCTGAATCTGGGTGCAGGAGTGGGTCTGACCTGGGGCAAAGGGCTGGGATGCAGGAAGGGGTACCAGGTCTCAGAGGGAGCTTGGGTACAGGACAAGGTGCAGAGGTTTGGGCTTTGGCCTAGGCCGGGAGGCACCATTGGTGGCTCCCAGCCAGTGGTGCACTCGTGCCATGGTGACCCCTCACTGCTCAAAGCAACTGGCTGCTGCTGGCAAACATCTCTGTGCGTCCCTTGAAGGGAGAGGGGCAGCAGCCAGCCAATGGTAGGTGCCAGGGTGGTGCTTGCTGGTGTGGGCCACATGCAGAGACCCACTGCTTTCCTGCCCACAATGGGAGACATGCTTGCCAGCAGCAGCCAGCTTTGCTGCTTCCAGGAGCAGCATGGCTGGGATGGTGGCAAGCAGGAAGCCTGTCTGAGCATCCTGCTGGGCTACAGGATTTTTAGCTGCCCTGACTCAGAGGATCATGGCAGGCCAGAGGGAAATGTTTGGTGGACTGAATCTAGCCCACCAGATGTATTTTGTCCATCCCTGTATTAGACTGTAATTGGGTACAATGAGGTTATCAGGTCTATTCCATTAGTACCGATTTGTTTAAAAAGGCTTTGCTGTTTTAAACTATTCCGTTTGGTATGTTACATGGAAAATCTATTAATTTAATAATTTTCTTCTTGTGTTTGGTCAATATTCTATTAAATCTGCCCTTTTAGTGCACTTAAAATGTATCCATTTAGCAAATGTGCCCTTCATCAGCTTTTCAATTTAAAATGGCTTTGGTATATATCTTAATCTATGTTTATCTGTATCTTTCTGCTTTACATCAGTATACCAGTATATTTTTGCCAAACCAAGAAAATTATTCCAAGTGGCAGTAGAAGATTAAGCAGAGAAGATGCAGTCTTGTATCTACAGATGAGTCACAATGCAAAGATCAGATTCAAATTTCAATATTCTTACTTGAAAATGTGAGGTTAGTAAGAGCAAAGACTCAACAACCTAACTCTTTTAGGCCCTTTTGAAAATTCCAGACTCAACTACTATTGTGAAGAGTGCATTCCTGGGTTTTTTTTAAAAACCAAACAGTTAATTTAGTTGTGTTTATGAATTTGTAAGTATTTAAATTGAAATGTAAAGCAATAAGAAAAACAAGGATGGCCCTTTTCTGCCCTCTATAATATACAAAGGCAAGCTCATAATTTTAAAAAGAAACTACTTCAGGCATTTACAAGGAAAATATCATGTTCTCACTTCCCTCTTTTTGCCAGATGCCTCAGTAATCTTTGGAGGACCTTCCTAAAAGAGTGGTGTCACTACAGGCTATAACTGGAAGTGTGTAGTAAGTGGGATGCTGATTAAGGCATTCATCCTGTAAAATTATCCACGGAGGCAAACTATTATGTGCCTTCTGCATGGAGTTCCATTGAATTCATGGGAGCATGTTGCAAGGGTACAGCCCTTTTTAGTAGGATGAGGATTAATCATTTTTAGCAGGAGGAGGAGCTAAGAATATAGCTTGTTACAAACGGGTGTGACTCCTTAATTATGTAATCCAAAGGCCTTGCCAAGGTCTCCTGTAGGAAGAGAGGGCTTTGTATTCCTAATGTGATTGTATCAGGGTGAGAGGATACACTGTAATAATTGCATAGGTCTTTAGTAGGAAGAACTTATTATTAAGGGGAAAACATTTTAAGAATGAAAACCTGTCCTTTTCAAATCAATGGCAGTTTTGCTATTCACTTCACTGAGTCCAGTTTTTCACCTTTTTATTTTGCTTTCCAGTTCACCTTTCAATTACATGGCAAATCAGGAAGCTCAGAGAGAGAGAACAAGTTTCATACTTACGTAGGCATATTGTCCAGGGCCGAGAACAAAAGGATGGACAAAACATTCATTAGAATCAAAGCCTCTAGGTAAAAAAATGGGGTTTTTTTGCTATCGATAGGCAATATATTAGGCTTTTTATGTTATTTTATTAGGGTGATAATGCAAGTTGAACCTCTCTAGTCCTGCACCCTGGGTACCTGACCAGTGCTGAACTGGAGAATTTACTAAACCGCAGGAGGTTGATATTGTCTAGCAGCATTACCAGCACTTCCACTGCTTCCTGGGCTCTTAGAGGACATTTAGGGGTAAATTAGAGCTAAATACAGAATGCTGAGAGTCAGTTACAGTAGTTATAACAAATTTTATGGGACTGCAGGAAACTTGGCCACACCTATGCTAAGAAGACATCTGGCTAACTAAAATAATTCCAGACCACGGATATTGCTGGATCAGGGCGTGCCAGACTAGAGAGGTTCAACTTGTGCTAATTTTCTAATAAGAATTATAGAGGTCTGGCCTGAGCTTCACCGTTATCTCTATCATGCAACACAGCTCAGACTAAACACAAAAATCTTATTATATATTTGCAAACTGATGATGGGTCTCCTTTTCTAAAAGCCTAAATTCCCCTCATTGAATGGATTCCATTCTTTCATTCCTTAATTAAGACCATTTGTTACTGTAGATTTCATACAGATCTGCTTAATACCTCTATAGATGGCAATTTAAAAAACTGTTGGCACTTCATGTTTTCCAAGCACTCTTCATTTTCATCGCTGTGGGTGCAAATTGGGCCAATAAACACCCTTAGCTTTCAATAGGGTGATTGTACTGAAAACTACTAACCACGCTTTTTTTGTACTCTCTATAAAAACATTTGGCATTGGAAGAAATTCCATTACTTTCATGCAGGCTGTATCAGTCTGTGCAATGATAAAACCTAACTAAAACTGTCGCCCAAACAGAATATGTCATTCTCTGTTTAAAGTGCTGATAACAGTCAAATTGTGGGAACCTCTCTTACCTTTGTATTTTTATTTCTTCTAATGTATGTTTCCACAATTTGGTTAAATCGGGGGTGCATGGCATATGGTATTTTGCTGCATGAATTGCTGCTGATGTAAATGTCAGTGAGCATATAATACCAGATTTTCATTTGTAAATCACAATGCATGGTTCAGCCTGAAAGCTCCCTAGACTATAGACCTTATTATAGGCGAATAAAAAAAGGGGGGGAAGGGAAGAAATGACGTCTGAGATTTTGTTTCAGTTGAAAGGAGGTTATCATGATGAATGATGCCGCTGACAATGAGATTTTTATAGCCTGTCTTGGAGTAGCAGAGGAACTGAAATTATTATTGGCTCACTTTAAGTAATTGTTATCTAAATAGCACTGTGGTTGAAGAGAGGGAGTGAAAATCATTGAGATGTCTTTTTTTTTTCCCTTTTAAACAAAGCAAGGTTTTCTTTTTGTCCTTGGACAAGTGTCCTTCTTTGTCATCTGAAATTTACATCTCTTGTATTATTTCGATTAAATATGATGACTGCCAGTACTTGCCTATCAGGGATACTGTTCTTTCCCCCTATTCTTAGGACATGAGATGACTGCCAAGTGCAGCAGGTCACCCATCAGTTGATCTGATTCTAGACTCCTCACTGCACCAGGGCAAGCAGGGTTAGTGAGCCTTCAAAGTGATACAGACAAACCAGCGCAGCCTGCTGGAGGACAGAAAGAGTCTTAGGAAGCAAGAGACGGGCTTCCGAGTTAACCCAGTGAGCAGAATGGGAGTTGTCCACATCTCCTCATTGATTCAGTCTGATTACTTGCAGTCTCAGAAAGCCAATCTTGTATGTGTGCACATTCAGAAAGCTTTTCTTCCCAACTAGAAGGCTAGACATTTTTTTTAAACCCCAACAAACCCTTACATTCTGTAGAAACCCTCTGCTTACTAGGGAAAGTTTCCTGCTCACCATTGATGAGTGGACAAGGGAATGCCTAGGTATGCCATTGCTCAGATGTGTCAGTGGTAACAGCTGGTGAATGGTGACTTTCCTATAATTGTAAGCAGGGGAATGGTCCTGCTATTGTGGGGAACTTTCCTAGCTTCTGTGCCACCTCGGTGAAATGGATCAGCGAAAGGATCTAGGTCCCCGCTCCCACTTCCTTTACCCCACGGCCTCCCTGATCCTGAGGGCTCCCCTTCCATGCTCCTGAGTAGCAGAGTCCTCAAAACCCCAACAAGGCTGGGCCCAGGTTTCCTGGGGCTTAATCCCCGACCTTGTAGTCACTAGGGGCAGGAGTTAGGGTGTCCCCACTCGGAGGTGCTCTCTTCACACTGCAGGCCTTCTTGGCCCAGTGATCATTTCATAAGGTTCAAAGCAAATACAATTTATTAAACATCAACTGATTAAAGAGAAAATAATAAGAAAAAATGAGAATGGTTAAATGAGAACACACAGCCCTGCTCTGTAGCATGGGGACATCAAAACAACAGTCTGCAGAGTGTAAGGACAGTTCACAGTCCCTTCCTTAGAGGCCCCTTATAGGCCCTGGATGTGCTGCAGAGGGGCTGCAGGCTGGACACGCTTACTCTGGCAGTGACCACACAGCCTCAAGCTCTAAGTAGCCAGACCCCTCTCCCAGTCTGGCCTGCTGGGCCTCTTGGCTTGGCTCTCCCCGCACTTTGCTGGTCCCAGCTGCTCACCGGTCCCAGCTGCTCACCACACCCAGCGGCAGGCTGTGCTGCTTTGCCAGTCTCCAGCTCCTTGCGTTGCTTCTCTGTCCCTTTTGGCTCTCTGAGCACTGCCAGTCTGCTGCTCAACACAGGATCTGTGCTCCTTGAGTTGTGTGTGCCTGGCTCTGTTGCTGCAAAACTGCCCCTCAACACAGCTTGCACTTCTTGGGCTGTGTGTGCCTGGCTCTGTTGCTGCAGGACTGCCTCTCCACACAGCTTGCTCCTCTTTGTTGTCTCTCAGCTCTCTCCTTGCTCAGAGAGACCCAGAACAATCCCAGCTCACAGGGAGGACGGGGCCTGGCCTCTTACTTTCCTCAATGGCCTGTCCAACCTGTCAATCAGGCCGAGCTGGAGTATTGGCTGCTTTCCATTGTCTCGGGGGTCTGTCAGTCTCATGGCCCCTTCCCCTTTTGATACTGGGAGCTTGTGAACCAAAAACTCCCACAGAGTTTTAGTAAGGGGCTAACAGTCCCCTTACATACTGTACTGCAGTACATTAAAAGCAGCTTGAATGTTTTGCGAGACCTATCCTCTTTCCCAACTCCCCCACCTGCTTCCCCAAAAAACTTCTGACTGGGGAGGGACAATCAGTGTGTACTTGCAGGAAGCTTAATTTTTGTGCTGTGGCAAACCTGAGCTTTTGAACATTTCAGGGCTAGGCTGAAATGTGAGGGATGACAAAGCAACTGTAAGAGAGTTCAGCTCTGAAGCTTTATCATGGAAGAAAAAAACCAAATATAGGGCAGTAGATTGTCACGTATCCCCTTCTATCTCTCACAGAACTTAAAAAGCTTCGTAAAATGCTAACAATAAAGAGAGGGTTTATCAGTGTGACTTTCTTGGTCAAAATTCCTTGAGATCTTCAGATTTATAATCTTGTCTGGGTTCTGGCATGAAGCTGAAATAGGTCTGTCAGTGGGACATAAAATATGAAATGAAATACCTGATAAATATAGCATTGTGCAAGTGGTGACTGCAGCATTGGACAAATAACTTGAAGTCACATGGGTGAATTGCCTTGAAGCAATAGTGATAGGAGGCAGAACAGAAATGAATACCAATCCCATCGTTAACATCACTAAAACAGAAACTAGAATCTCTGATTAAATAACTTGCTACTCCTGGAAGGAACTAAAGTGTACTGGCGCTTCCCAGGGTACCCAGTATTGTGAGGCACTTCACCTCCATCTGCTCGTAGCATGAGGAAATCTTGTTTTGTGCTTGCTGTGGATGTTTCCGCCTGAAATCGCCACCCCTAGCAGGACAAGCACTGTCTTCTAGGCCTCCTTAGATCTCTCTCTATATATATACAGGTTAGCAATAGGGACATACCCCACCTTCGAGTATTCTGCCCTTTATCCACTTAAACACGTAATTATCAGACCTGCTGTATACACAGCGCATAAATATATTTATAGTGAAAACAAGAATAAGTTTATCATCAAAGAACAGAGATTCGAGTCATAGTGAGTATGAAAATTGGAAAATAATAGTTACAGATAAAATGACAACACTCTTTGTAGAGACTAAATGTCATCGTCTTCTTGGACTGAGCCGTCCAAGGGGGGGCGCCCTGCCCCCGGGCGCGCAGCTATGGGGGGGCCGCCCCCAGGCGCGCAAGTGTCCCCGCCCCCTGGCGCCCGGCGGGCAAACCGCCACGCCCCCTGGCGCCCGACAACCTCAAAAGGTTGGGGACCACTGAACTAAACCAATCCTTGATTGGAAGAGCTGATTACAGATGTCACATAAAAAGTTGCCAACTGCAGGTGCTGTATGTAGAGACTAAACATAATTAATGAGTTATTCCCCTTTCTCTTACAAGAAAGCTTACCCCCGTCATTTTCAACCAGGTTGGTTGAGATCCCCTTTCTTATAAAATCAAGAACTAGAACATAAATACCAGACCCAGGGGATTCCTGTGAACCTTATGCATCCCTTATGCCTGCTGCCAGTTGGCATCAAGTGGTCCCTGGATCACAAGTGCCTAGGCAAAAAGCTTCCACACATAGTTTGAGTTGTATTGTGGCATGATTCACTCTGGGGGTTCATCCTAGGTGACATCTACACTGAGGCTTGGGGCTATGATTGCCAGCGTGCACAGACGTACAATAGTAGTGTAGTCAGAGTAGCAGGGGCTAACCACCCTGAACACATACCCCTGGGGTCTGGTTGAGTTTGTACTTTAGGTGGCCAACCAGTGCTACCACTCACCAGTGCCTGTGTTACCTTGGTTACCCTACTATTTTCAGTGCACTAGCTCCACAACAGTTCCACGAGAGCTAGTGTGAATATGGTTCACGCGAGCTGGGAATCGCACCCTCAACTTCACTGGCTGATGTCACCGTAGGGCTTCAGGCTTCAAGTTTCAAAGTGTCACATCCCAACAAGAGTGACTCAACATTTCTTTTGACCTGCTGTTCACTTGAGTCCTCATGGTATGCCTTATAAAGCAAGACACTGCCAGCTCTGTGGGGATCTGCAAGATCCCCTGGCACATCGTGTAAGAATAAGTGTCCTGCTGTGCTTGACTATATGTCCTGGTGAAATCAGAAAGCCAGTTTATCCCTATACACCAGCGTTTCCCAAACTATGGGCCGCGGCCCGTTAAAAAAATTCCAGGCCTTAGTGTGGCTGCCAGCGTGTTCCGGGCTCCAGGACTGTCCGTGCAGTGCCGGGTTCCCCAAGCCCTCAGCCGGGCTGGGCGGATGCAGCCGTATATTTCAGGCTCCCGGCAGAGGCATAGTGAGGGTTACCAGGTGAGCTCTTATTGCTGCCTGTGGAGGGGGGAGGAGAGGTTGGATATGGGCCACAGGGAAGCAGGGTCAGGGCAGAGGAGGTGCCTCGTGGAGATAGGGAGGGGAACCGGCAGGCAGAAGCAGAGCTGTCCAGGGGAGATCACGGGGGTGGGAACCAGCTCGCCGGGGCAGAGAGGCTGGCTGGGGGAGACCGTGGGGCTGGCTGGGGAACTGGCCGGCAGAAGGAGGGCTGGTGGGGGCGGCAGTGGGGCTGGCTAGGGGAGATCATGGGGACAGGGGGAGGGGGGACCAGCTTGCAGGGGCAGCAGGGCTTGCCAGGAGAGATCGGGAGAGAATCGGCTGGCAGGGACAGCCGGGCTGGTGGGGGGGAAAGAATCGGCCAGCGGTGAGCAGGGTAGTTCAGGGCGCACACAGACCCTAAATAAAAATGTAAAGCAGTGCCTTTTAAATATCCCCACTGCTGACAGTGAGGTTTAAGGGCACTACAATGTGTCAGAATGGAGAGAACCTGGTGTATTCACCATCCGGAATGAGAATATGGACAAAAAATTCCAAAGATGGTGTCAGCTTTCTGAAAATAAATGAGCCCCTTTTCAATACACGATGTGGTGGTGCAGGGTTTTATTGGATTACAGTCCATTTTTCCAATCCATATTCCCTTAACTTGCTGGTAAGAATATTGTGGGTGGCCATATCAAAAGCTTTGCTAAAGCTGGCTCTGGGGGCTTTGGGAGGACCAAAATCACCGTATTTGCATACTCGTAATTTGCTTAATAGATATGCAAATATGCAAATGAATGTTACCAGTCCTCTGAAAGCTCGTGAATGGATTTACTGGTCCCCGTGTCAAAAAGTTTGGGAACCCCTGCTATACACTGTTAGCTTATTAGTTGCTATCTAAGATTTATTTTGGCACAGTCCACTTCATAGTGAGAAGAGTATCCGCAAAAAAGCAAATGAGGTTCTGGAGCATCATTGTTTTTGCAAACAGATTTATGAAATGAGGGGCGGGGATTTCATAGTTGCCAACATTTTAATATTCTTTTCCAAGTCCAAGGACTTGTCTCCAGCTAAGCCAATATATGGTAGCTGCCAAAGAGCTGTGTACACATTCTGGTGGATTTTAGGTTACTTTTAATCTGAATGCTGAGACTTGTAACTCTTCTTTCCCTATTATACTCCATTTTGTGATTTTATTAAAAAAAACCCACATAAACTAATGCTTGAGGAACCTCAAAAGTGGAATTCAGAACAAACACTTAGAAATTCAGACACTTTATTGTGACTGTGGAGGTCCCCTGTATTCTTTCTTCCCTCACAACCAATGTTCCCTCTAATTGTTCCATCATGGGCGGAACACATTTTGTTATGTGCTCTGAAGCATGTGTTAATGTGCACCAGCAGTAGAAACACATGCTGCCAACTGTGGGCGCTCTGCTAATCAGTTGGGTGACATCGGAATGTCTCTTGAGTCGCTGCACAAGTACTCAGCTTACAGGGAACACTAGTCACAACCCTTTACCCCCAACAGACTTGCACCTGTCCTGTAGTTGATGTCCTGAATGGCTGAGAGAGGCCCATTTGCTGCTACTGCTCATCCAGGCAGGAGGAGCATGGGGAGTGGTGGGATTTTTCTCACAATCTGTGGCTTTTTCCTCACTTTTCTACTGCGGAGAGCCAAACCCTGTATTCCAGTTATCCCTGCCAAACTGATTTTTTTCCACCACTCCCAACCAATAGGTACTGTCAGTCAGTCTATTTGCTGCTCTTCTCAGTTGTGATGGGAGGCAAACCAAACCACTCAGCCTGTAGCAATAGCCACAGTCCCTGGGTTCTGAACAATTGGGAGCACTTTTGCAAAACCCAAGTTAGTATCAGTCAGAGTGGCACTGCTGACTGCTTATATATTTTCATCACTGAAAGGACACTGAAGGGCATTATTTAAATTAAGACAAAAAAACAAGCAAACATTACAATTTCCACTTCCTAAATATGAACATGGGCACTTGACCAAACAGTGTCCCATACATGTACTTATAAAAAGAACCATTTTTATAATGAAGAAATCAAATTGGACTTTACTTTTTTTAGCTCAAATCCACATGCACTCTACTAGCAGAGTATGTTTTGTTTTGTATTAAGAAATTTGCGATAGTCACACACACACACTCTCTCTCTCTCTCTCTCTCTGATGTGAATAGGTTCAAATGTATCTAGTGCAGATGGCCTTTCACCTACCAAAATCAAAGTACCAGACATAGAAAAACAGTAGGGAATAGTTTACCGTAATTTAAAAAATGAAAATATATTAGACTTTGTTGCGCTAGCATACTGTTCTTTGCCTTGTTGCCTTTAAGCTATAAAGAACTGAATGTTTTGTAGCTGCTCAATTTGCTTTAGTTATTACTGTGTGAAAGAATTTGATTAGTTTAATTTCCTTCTCTACACTTCTTGATTTTAGTACTATAGTAACACTTCAATATCTGTTGTTGATTTTACGATAGCCAGGACTTTCTCATTAATTTTCTGCTGCACCACAAAGCTGAGGACATATAATCACCAAATTCAAACAGGGGCCTGGCAGTAGTTTAATTTCATTTTTGCTGAGTTAATTGTACAGTTTGCATGCTGGCTTTCTCCTTTGGAGATTGACACATTTACAAACTACTTGTTTCATTATCAAATATAAAATGTACATAAATAAGCACTGTTTATTGAAAAGCAAGTGTGAGCCAGAACAAATATAGAATAAGCCAATATTGTGTAATTTATCGAGCATTAAAGATCAGACAAGTTAGAGATGGCCAGAAAACAAGAATTATAGGTTGCGAAAAATGTTGAGGTTTCAGAAATTTTTCATTCTTTGTGCGATGAGGGAAGGGAAGAGAGCAAAACACCCTTCCCAAAATAGCCCTGTGGTTAGGGCACTCACATGGAAGACCCAGATTCAAAGGCTTGCTCCATCTGAGCCAGTGTGTGCCCAGTGAGGCCAGTAGATTTTTCTGGGTCCTAGGTAAGGGGTGGTGTCTGACTCTGGGGCTCCAAAAGGGGGCGGGGCCTTGGGCAGAAGGGACAGAGCTGGGGCTAGCATCCCCCTGTCAGACCTTCAAGGCCACCTAGAGCAAACTCCTGGGACTTCAGCATTGATTTAAAGGGCCCAGGACTCAGGTCACTGCTGCTGTGGTGGTGGTGGGGTATACGAGTCCCAATCACCCAGCCTCAGGCACTGCCCCTCCATCCCCCTCTGCATCGGTGGGCCTGTGTATGCACATTGGTTTAGATAAAACAATAAAACAAGTTCATTAACTACACAAGTGAAATTTTAAGTGCCTGTGAGAAATGAGGCATAAAAGTCAGAAAGGGTTACAAGATAATAAAAATAAAATGCAATGAATGCCTAACTCAAGAAGCTATGTGAATTCAGAGTTACGTGTCTCTCACCACATGTTTCACCAGTCTTACTGGCTGAATCTTTCAGTCAGTATCTTCTCCCTCCCCCCAGCAGGTGTTGTCAATGCTGTGGATCGAAACACATTGAGAGATAATTAGGGACATTTGCTCTCCCTTCTGATAGTTTTTTCTCTTCTTCAAGAATCATCTCCAGCTGAAGTTCAGAAGACAGAACGTCCATATGGCCGGAACCCCACACAACTGTCTCTTTACCAAGATGTAGATTTTTCATGCAAACCCTTTTTTACTGCCAAATAATGGCCTCTTCACTCTTATAGCCCATTTGATTTTGTTGACATCTGGCTAGGCATCAGCTAGCTTTTTTCTCTGGGGAAGTTTGTGACTGCTCCATGGACTTGGAACTTGTCTTAGTAATATAATCTCATACTTTTGCATCCAGTGTTGCCACACATATTTTCTTAGGACAATGCTGATCAGCAAAATTTCAGTTTTCAAATGATATTTCACAAGGCATAATTTGTAAGAAATTTATCAGAGTCCTGTAAAGGGCTTGAAGGCAAAGGTACAGACCAGAGCCCTGGGTGGACCTGAGTGGTCTGAGGCCCACCCACTTTGCATCCAGGCACTACAGGTGGTAAATATTTGTAATTTACTCCTAGTGTAGTTTGGCTTTTGTGTTTCCGGCTCAAATTGTCGGTGGTGATGTTTATGTGTAGCACAATATTGCTTAGTGGCCCCAACTGAGATTGTGACTTTGTTGTGCTTGTCATTATATATATATAATGACAATTATAATGTAAATTATACACACACAGAGAGAAAGAGAGAACTCTTTATCCAGACAGATTATAATCTAAGTACATAAGGTAGATAAAGAATAGCAGAAAAGTAGTATCAATATCCCCATTTGATAGATAGGGGGGCTGAGGTGAAGAGAAATTGAGTGACTCGCTAAAGCTCAGATAGGAAGTCAGGGACTGAGCTGAGATCTAAACCCAGATCTCCTGTCCAAAAGAATATCCTTTTTCAAAGAGATAACAAATTTCACTGGGTCTGACAGTACGCCATTAGTAGGCAAGGACTTGATCTATGGAGACATTGCCTTCAGGATACATACCATTTCCCCCCTTTGTTTGCATATCATTTAAAAGCAATAAAGTTGATAGCTGCAGAGTCAGAAGGATTTTTGTTATAAAGGGGCAAAGCGATGATATGTTGGGATGAGGAGAAAGCTAAGAGATGGCAGTCATATAATCTTTCAGTGCATTATCCTTCATGCACAGCAGGCACACACAAGGCAGATTAGAGAATTTCAGCTGTCCAATGAAAAATGAAGTGAACATGTTTTTTTTTCTCTATTTCTAAATGACTGAAGGTTATAGCCGTGCATGACAGAACTAATATTGAGGAGTATTTACACACACACGAGTGCTGTAGTTCAGCACCGTCGAGACCTGACTGGTGCCGAACCAGAGAAATTTGCCAAACTGCAGGAGGTCAATATTGTCTAGCAGCATTA
The DNA here is from genome assembly GCF_049634645.1 of Pelodiscus sinensis. Taxonomy (NCBI): domain Eukaryota; kingdom Metazoa; phylum Chordata; order Testudines; family Trionychidae; genus Pelodiscus; species Pelodiscus sinensis. The sequence goes on from NC_134712.1 coordinate 168,990,129, forward strand.
CTAACACTTCCACTGCTTACTGCACTCTGAGAAGACCTTTGGGGTAATTTAGAGCAAAATAACAGCACAGAACACTGAGAGCCAGGGCTGATGGCTGTAAACAAATTTTCAGGGACTGCAGGAAACTCGGCCTCACCCAGGATAGGCAGACATCTGACTAACTGAAATCATGCCAGACCATGGAAGTTGCCAGATCAGTGAGTGCCAGACTAGAGAGGTTCAACCTGTACTATGCTTATTAAAATGACAATTAGAATAACAGGGCTGCTGAGGAGGTAGCGCAGGCTGACATCATATTGCTAAAGAGTGCTAAGTATTACCGGGGAGAAAATTAAGAGCTGCTGAATTATATTTCTGCACTGGATAAAGAAAAACAAGCAGAAGAAAATGTGCAGGTTCCATTAAGCTGCAGAAATTTTCCATGGACACACAGGTATATTTTCAAAGTAGCATATGGGTTTATTCTGATGGTTTTATTTTAACATGAATGGGAGTCACATGGCATATTCCCTGCATATGGCTTTGAGAAGTTAAGGAATACTGAAACCTCTTCAACACCATTTTTCTACCACTTCTCAAATGTTTATAAATGCAAGCACTGATGGATATAAAGCATTCCTCCGCACTGTAGAGTGGAAATATAACAGATAAAAAGATATTGACCAAGTGCTTTAAATTCACCTGGGTTCCAATCCACAGGGAACAGAATATGGAGGAAGAAAACCTGGGTCTGCTCCCACTTTGACCACTGATTCTGTGTGTCCTTGACTTTTTCTGTGTCTTTCACTGAGATCACAATGCCTGCCCACACTGGAAAAATGCTTTGATAACTGCATTTTCACAATCCTACGCTGGCACAGTTCCATGATGTTGCTTTTTAGGGCAATGCTTAAATTCTCTGCATTCTAGTTGCTTTCATTGATTTGTTGCATCTGAGTTGGAAAAGCTCTACTTGGAGCAAAGAATCATTTAAAAAAAAAGTTGAGCTCTGTTTCCCTCTCTCACTGACTTTCCTCCTCTCTATGCCTCTGGTGACCAGGGCTGTCCCTAGGCACACACAAAATATGTGACTGCATAGAACACCTGAAAATTTGGGGCACCCAATTTTTGGCTGCCACTAGGCAGCTGTGTGTTCTTGTAGGTCTGAGGATATGCCTCTGCTGGTTGCTTTCTGGCTCCTCCCTGAGGGCTGCTCTCTACTGTCTGCTGCAGGGCTTCTCCCTCCCCCACATGCTTCTCTCAGCCAGCAGCAGCTGGCTAGTGACCATTCCCTGCTTGCCAGACTGGCTGCAGAAAAGCGCCCCCAGCTTCTGTGGTTCCTGGGGAAGCTCCTGAGCCCCACTAGAAGCTTCATAGGGTGGGGGAAGGGAAGCAGCAGACGGGTGAGTAATAGGGAATCCCCAAACCCCAGGTCCCCAGCAGAAGCCACATATGTGTGTGGGGAAGCCCCAGGCAGAAGCTGTGTCTTGGGGAGGGGGTAGCAGAGAGGGAATCCCCAGATCCCTGGCAGAAGCAATCCCTGATGAAGGTATTCCAATGGAAATTCCTAGGACATTGTGATATTATTTGGAGAACCAAGAATTTCTAGGTAAAATTGGAATTCTTGGTCTCTTTATTGGGACTTGAATTAAGGATGTTAAGTAACTAGTCGAGTAGTCGATGGAATATCGACTAGTCGATACACACTTCCGCATTCTTCCTTTGAAATGTATAAGAGCCCCTGCTGCGCTGCCGCTTTGAAATGCAAAGAGCTCTTGTGCATTACAAAGAAGGAATGCAAAACTCTGCGTGCAGCCCAGAGCCAGCGGGAAGTCCTGCTGACTCCGGACTGCACACGGCGAGCCAGCTTTGAAATGCACAAGAGTCCCCAGCGAGGGTTCTTGTGCATTTCAAAGAGGCAGCGCAGCATGGAACCCTGGGCTCAGCCAGCAGCCCTGGCTCTCAGTGTTCTGTGTTGTTATTTAGCTTTAAATTACCCCAAAGGTCTTCTCAGAGCCCAGTAACCAGTGGAAGTATTGGTAATGCTGCTAGACAATATTGACCTCCCACCCTTTGGCAAATTTCTCTGGTTTGGCACCAGTCAGGTCTCAAGGGTGCTGGACTACAGAAATTCAACCTGTGTTTCCTTTTAAAATGTACTGCTACCAGTACCATCCCTCTCTGAAACAGTAACAAATGGTTGATCCTGCCATCCTCAATGATCCCAAGAGACTGATTCTGCAGCCCTTACTTGCTTGAGTAGTCACATGTGCTCAGGCTGGGTGCCTTCAGTCTGCACAATACACTTAACAGAGAGTGGTTCAGCTAGAATCTAGATAAACCATCTTGTTAGTCTTTAAAGTGCTACATAGTCCTGTATTTTGTTTCAGCTACACCAGACTAACACGGCTAAATTTCTATCTTTATTTGCACACCCCTTCCCCCCGCCCCATCAGGTCATCAAAAGATGAAAGTGCTCTGATTTGAAGGTCTCAACCCTGTAACCAGACCTTGTGCCCACACTGAGTCCCACTAACAACAGTACAGGAAGTCCCCGGGTTACGTACAAGATAGGGATTGTAGGTTTGTTCTTAAGTTGAATTTGTATGTAAGTCGGAACTGATACATATTGTAGGGGAAACTCTAGCCAAACATTTCTCCAGAGCTCAGTTTTATTCTCCCACACCTCACTTCCCTCAGTCCTTTATTCTCAAGCTGAGGTGTCTGCTGAGAAAAGCCACTCCGCGTCTCCCTGGTCTGCAGCGGGGGGCGCTAGCTTCGCGTCTCCCTGGTCTGCTGGGGGGAAGCAGCTAGTGCGGGGTTTCCTCACCCCGTTTGTAAGTAGGGATCCGATGTAAGTCGGATCCATGTAACCCGGGGACTGCCTGTACGGTTTTTTAGGGCATTTGCAGGATCAAGTTCTGGGACTGGAGTAGTTGTGCGGGTAAATGACCCCAGCATGTCTTGGCGATAATAACCAATACTCCATATGCTTACATACATGCGTGTGTGTAAATACTCCTCAATATTAGATTTGTTATGCACGGCTATAATCTTCAGTCATTTAAAATAAAGAAAAAAACAATGTTCACTTCATTTTTCATTGGAAAAGAGTCCCTTGCTGACCCCAGACTCCATGCTGCACAGCCAATTTGAAATGCCATAAGGAGCTGGGGTCAGCTGGGGACTCCCAGCTGACCGAGGGTTCCATGTGGCATTTCCCCAAAACCCGGGGTCAGCTGGGGACTCCCCAGCTGATCCCGGGTTCCGTGTGTGGCAGTGCTGAACAGCTGATCCCGGGCTCAGCTGTATGGCACTGCCCCTCTCTTCCCCCCCTTCCCCCCCTTTCCATGCGCCCGCCAGGTGCTCGGGGCTGGCCTGGCACTGGGCGCATGGCAGGCGGAGCGCCGGCCCCGGGCGCATGGCGCTGGGCGAGGGGAGCGCCGGGCGCGCGGCGCTGGGCGGGGGGAGCGCCGGCCCCGGGCATGCAGCTATGGGGGGGGGCCGCCCCCGCACATGCGACTATGGGGGGGGCCACCCCCAGGGCGCAAGTGTCCCCACCCCCTGGTGCCCGGCGGGCGAACGGCCACGCCCCCTGGCGCCCGACAACCTCGAAAGGTTGGGGACCACTGCGATAAGCATTTGCTTATTGGATAGTCAACTAGTCTTGAACATTTAGCACCTTTATGGAAAATTTAGATAGAATTGCTCTTTAAATCAATTCTGGAAGGTCCGGCAGTTGTGCTTAGGTGCAATTTATTGATTAACAAAACTTGATTTTACAGGGCCTCTCTAAGAGCTGTTCTAGCATGCATATACACTACTATAGACATAAGAAAGAGTGAATAAAGTAGCAACAATAAAACAGAGAGGTAAGTAAAATCTTCCTAGAATATGTATGATATTAAATTAGATTCCTGCAAGTGCTCTTTCAATTTCTGATGTCTGTGTTTGCAGTCAAGGATAGCAAAGAATTGAAGGCAGGGCGATTTAATGGGCTCCTTGCTGTTTTGCCAACAAAAGCATTATCATCTGAATCAAAATAAAAATCCTCTTTGAGAAAACTCATCAACAAATAGTCACATGACACAGCTGACCAGCAGTGCCTGGGCTGGGAATACAGTGTACATCAAACAGCCCCTTTCATTATGCTTTGAGGGAGAGCTTGATTTAAGACAAGTGGGCAATAAAAAAACAGCAGCCCTCAGGGTTAGTCCCTGGCGGGCCACCGCCACTATGTTTACCTGTGCCTCAGCAGGTAACAGAGGATCGCAGCTCTGATTGGCTGCGAACAGCAATTCACAGCCAACCAGACCTGCGATCCTCCAATACCTGCAGAAGAGCAGATAAACATGGAGGGACTAATCCTGTGGACTGGATCTGGCCTGCGAGCTGGAAGTTGCCCACCCCTGATTTAAGAGGAGTGGATTGCAGGGGGGTGCTTGCCTCTGTGATGGAAAGCATAGTGATGCACGCCGTGGATGATTAAGACAGAAGTAAAATGCAAGATCTTGGAAGATCAATTAGAGGAAGACTCATTAACTGGAAGGAAGTTCTGAGCAGATGGGATAGCCTTGACAAAATGAGCCAGAACACACACACACAGTTGGGCTTGGCACGTGGGCTGAATGGTGAGACATGTTTGTTGGAGAGGAGGCTCAGCAAGTGCTTTCCAACAGCTGGTCCTTCCTACTAGTCTTGAGAGAGAATAGTTTCAGTAGTCACTTGAAATTTCTTGAAGCAAGTAGAATACCATAGCCGTAAAAAAATTTAGTCTTGAAAAAAACAGAGCAAGTTAGTCTGGTCAATCAGCCGTTGCATTTCTGAGGCAAAATGGAAGGAGGGAAGTAGCTTATCCCTTTCTCTAAACCCCCTCCCTTTTTTTTTATTGCCCACCCATCTTAAATCAAGCTCTCCCTCAAAAGGACTAGGGCTTTTTTGCCAAGAGTATGTAGCGGAGAGGATGGGGTGTGTTGTTTACCGTGATTATGTGAGTTGCCACGTCAGAGCTTGTTAGTCATTATTTTTATAATATACATTTGAAATTCCATTAAATCCTGATGTGAAAGGAAAAAATGTGTTTACCTAAGCACCTTTGTTGTTGATGTGTTACATCAAGATAATGCCCCTCCATGTCTCTTGGTTTCCAAAGTGGAGAGTTTGAAGTTTTTCCTCCTGATGTTCCCCCAGCCCATCTAGCCTGCTTGGAAATTCTCTTTAAAATGCTGGATACAACAAACAATATAAAAAATCCTACTGTGTGAGTGCACAGAGCAACACTCATGCATCTCTATGTGCAACGTGTTTCATTCATGTGTGCATGCAACACATTTGTGCATAATACACATGAGTACTGTATATACACACGCAGACATATTCATGAATATATGACTTATCCCACATACATATGTATGCACATGCAAACATGTATGCACGCAATTTTACACATACATATACATGAATATTGCCCTGCAAAAGGTAGTCTGAAAAATAGAATGCATTTGCATATTAGTCATTGCCTTGTGTAAACATTCTTTATTCATATCAGTATAAAACTTTTCAATAATATTGGCAATTTAAGGAAGCAAGAAAATCGTAAGCAGTGAATTACATTATTTCTGTCCAGTTTATGTTTGCATAAATTTTGTTCCCAAAATTGCAAGACAGTAGATATATTTGTAGGGTAGTTTGAGCTGTTTTAGAAGAGCAGTGTTATTTAATGGCTGGTCAAAAGACTAGCTATCAGGACTTCTGGGTTCTATTCCCAGATCTATCATTAAGTTTAGCCTGGAAACAGTCCATCGCCTTTCTGTGCCTCAGTTTACCTTTTTTCTACTTTAATGTTCTGATATTCACCTACCTTGCAAGGATCTTATGAGGTTTCACTGATTGTAAATCATTTGATAAAAGGCACTATGAAAGGGTATAATATTATTAATGAAACGTTCATAATCATACTAGAATCATTTCTGCAAAGGCTGGTGTACATCTGATAGTTGCTTTTAAATGCAGAAGGCAGAAACTCTTCAAATTTTAACATAAAGTAAACCAAAACACTCGTTTTTTCAAAGCTGCTCCTAAAAATACATACAAGACTTGTAAAAGTTAAAGATGTCCTGTGATCTGCTCTGGCCCACTGTTCTTAATGTTATTCTAGGTTAATACTTAAGACTGCACTTTCAAGGTAATAAAAAAGTCTCACATTAGTAACTTTTTCCCCTTTCAATAAAAAAAAAAAGGTGAGACTTTTGAGTGAACAGATTTAATGTGCCCGCATGGCAAATGCACTGACACATGAATTACTGAAATCTGTGGGGTGAATAATCTCCTCTTTAAGTAGTATCCAAGTATCAGTTTATGTAATTAACATATTAAAAACACATACATGATTATTTACACAATGAATCATGGCAGCTCCAGAGTCATTGGTTTAGCATAGACACTTCTAAGAGCATTTTTAATTTTTTTTCTCTTTATTTTCATACGGTAGAAAATATAATAAAATGACCCAAATAAATCATAATTTTATTATTGTATATAACCAAATAGAGATCACATCAACCTGTTTCACAAGACGATGAGCATAACAAAACACTGAGCAGTTGATAGTCCTGCTAGCATTTATCCTTATAGACACTTGCTGCCAAGTATTCAGTTTGTATGTATGTGAGAGAGAGGGTGAATAGTAGGAAGCAAAGATCTACTTTATTCTCCTTTGTTGGACCAGCATCAATAGCATCCTTGTACGCTGCTCACTTCCCATCATGCCAACAGAGAGCCTTAAAGGGTGTTTTAGATTTTCTGAATCAGAGGTAAATTCAGTCTTTGTCATTAGTGAAGTGAGTGTTAAGGGGGGCAGCTAAAGCCAGGTGCCCCATAGAACATTGTTGGGATGAGGGTGCAGTAGTATAAGATTATTTCTGTGCTGGCCAAATGAGTTCAAAACCGAGAGACTGGGTAAAAGAAGGAAACATGTAATTGATGAACATATGTGAAAGTCCTTCCTGATAAAGTGGTTAAGTATTTTGGCACTGGAAAAAATTACATAGTTGGTTGCATCCAAAAACCCAAGTGACAATGACACTTGAACTTAGGACTTGAAATATCAAATGTTTCTCTCAACTAGCATCTCTCCAGAATGTGAGTTAGGTTTGTAAAGATCATACAAAGATCAGTTTTTTATCCATCAAAACAAAGCAAAACCCCCACAAGCCAGCCATGTAGCTATGTGTAAATTACAATGCAACAGGCATTATCTCTAGAGTGTTACAAAATATGAAATTTCCCCTCTCTGGGTATTATCAGCCAAACTACTGTAGTAGTATTTCTCCAGATGTTGACCAACTTCTCCAGAGCCCAGAGGTCAAGCTTTATTTGAAGGGGCACAGCATGGAGGCTAGAAATCCCTGCATCTGAAAGGAAGAATGCTCTGATCAAGACTATCATGCTAAAATAGTATTTTGGGGTCATATTTCAGTACTGAGGTCAGGGCTCCATTATAGCACTGGGCACTCGACATTTAACTTAAATACTCCACTCAAAGCAAGATAGAGATATTCAAAAGGCAACAACTGAGTAAACTGGAGGAAGGAGTGGGTAGTCCCGATGATGCAGGAGCAGTCTTACATCCTCCTCAAATTATAAGTATAATAACCTCTGGGAATAGAATATCTGAGCCAGAGGATACTGCATAATGGTGATTCTATCCCAGTGGGGAAAGTGCTACATGCACCAAACAACAAATCATATCTCCTTACAGTAGGCTTGAATATTAAATGCTTTGTGCCCCTGCATTTCCTGATGACTTCACTGGGAGCTCTGGTTGTAATATCACCTGTAAAACTGAGACTAATCTGATTTGAAATGGGTTATGTGTATGTGTAGTTACATAGACAGCTAGATATACACCCACACCCACATATCATGTACATACTATTTTTTACAGTCCTACTACAAACCACACTGGAGGCAAGGATGTGATATATAACCTAAAATTCCATCTGCCTGTCTGTCCATCCATGTGTCTGACTATAACATTTCCCCAAATCGGCTTTTTGTGGGATGGCTCCCATATTTCTATGAAAAAAAATGCCACAAACTTTGTGCATGTTTTGGAAGAAAAAACTGTTGGTCTAAAACAAAATATTGAGGGTTTTTCTCAAAACTAGAACAATTTTTATTAAAAAGAAATGGGCTTATTTTCAAAAGAGAACATTTCATTTTTTTCATGAATTTGGAGAAAAAGTCAGTAAATCCAAGTGAATGAAAAATTATCAGACTTGAAGGTTTTTGAAATGTCTTTAAATATTTTCTGAGGCCTTTGTAATAAATGCCTCCCTAAGGGATGAGAGACTTGCAAGAAAGATGTGGGTTTTCCCCTAGAATGAAAGTTTTACCCTTGCAGATTGGTTTTACGGTGGGCAAAACATTCACCCAGAAATTGCAGAGTCATCGGCTAGTTATCTCATTGAAAAGAAAAAGCTTTTGTCACCACAGAGAACTAGAAACTGCTTTATTCTGCTGGAAGTCTATGCAAAGCCTCCATCCCAGTAGATGTCTATCTTCTTTGTGAGGACATATAAGGGCCAAACATCATCTTGTAGCATGACACCAGTTAGAGAAGTAATGCTGTTGATTGTACTGACCTGGTCTCATAAGGTGACAAGAGAAACTGATAAGAATTACTGCTGTCAACATGCATTAACTTCCATGTGAATTTTCACTTGGAAATCCCCAACCTTGTGGGGAGAATACGAAGAGCAGCTATTCTCTAATTCCACTCCTCCTTACCTACAAAACCTGATCTTTCCCTGCCTCTGTTTGCTCTTTGCTTGACTTGTTGAATTCACCTTGATTTTTCTATGAGCCTGTTCTGTATAGGTTCTGTTCTTGCCTCCCTGGTGCCCTCACGAATCATCTGTCACCAGTGCTCATGTGACTCCCCTTTACCATAGTATCTAAGCACATCATAATCTCATGTATGTATCCTCAAAATGTGCTTGTGAGGAAGGGAAGTGCCATTATCATCATTTTACAGAGAAGGAAACTGAGGCTATGTCTAGACTGCATTGCTATGTTGGGATACCGGAAGTATTCCAAAATAGCAATGTTGTATCCAAGGAACATGTCCACTATTTTGAAAATATTTTTGAAATAGTGGAGGCGCTGTTTCACCATCCCTGTAAACCTCGTTCTATGAGGAATAATGGATGGCTCAAAAGAACATTTTATTTTGAAATTTGGCACTGTGTAGATGTGCCAAATTTTGAAATAGCCTCTTTCGAAATTAAATCGAAAAAGATACACAATTTGCATACTACAAATTGCATATCTTTTTTTGATTTTTTTACCGTGCCGTTTAGACGTAGCCTGAGATAGTTAAAGTGATTTACACAAGCTCACAGGGAAAATCTGTAGAACAGAAGCGATTGAACATGGATCTTATGATTCTGGGTTAGCACCATTAGTGATGCTCTTTCTTCTGATTATCATGAAATCAGTTGTATTGGGAAGACAGCCAAGGAGTATGGAAACTGAGCCTAAAGCAGGGTTCATCTTATACTTCAAAACAATATCGATCTTCATTTTTGTGGTAGTGGTTTGTTAAGCAAACTGGACGTGAATGAATGATCTTTTATGACTTTGTATATCATACCCCAATAACTGGCAAAAAAAGAACTATTTATCTGATTAGGATGTTCTCCAATTTAATATTGCCTTAAAAGCAAAATTACTGTGACAGATGATATTTCTGCGTCCAAAGGCATTTTATGTTATGTTTATTTATTTGTTTCTATTCTTTCTACCTATCCTAAGCTCTTAATGGCAACAAATCTTTAAATCCACACAGCCCATAAAACACAACTAATAACAAAATAAAGAATTGCTATGCTTGTGAACATTTGCTTGTATATAAATAAGATAAGCCTTTTACATTAATTCCCTTGCCCTCAAACTACCCTCTTCCCAAATGCCTGAAGAAATAAACATGGCTTTTTTCAGCATACCCAAATGGTTAGCAAATCTGGCTATAAATTAGCCCTTCCCTTCCCCAAAATGCAAATTGGATGCCTTTTGCAATTTAATGTTTCAAAACCAAAAGAGAGATCATAAATGACAAGAGCACTGGATAATTATTTATAAAGATACTCACTCTCAAGAAAGCAGTTGACTGAATTATTTTAAGTGTCTAGTAAAACAAAATCTGGGGAAAGGTAATGGAATGTGAAAAACTGTTCCTAATCCATAGGAAATCCAGTTTGTTGTGCATGATTTAAAAAAGCATTTCTTTTCTCTAAAACAAATGCTTGTGGCCCAGCATGACAGCCTAGTGACGTGAGCTCGGGTGATTCTTAAACGGGGCCATTTGCAATAGTAAATACAGTGGTTCTGTCTATTTTTGTGGAGTACTTGAGCATTTTCTCTAAATAATGGGCCCCTTCCTTCTTGTTCTATGTTTAGTAAGCTCAAACACATTCCTGTAAGTATTTTGACAGAGAAGTGTCTCCCTTTCTGTGTAGGTGAGGTATTTATATGGCCCCTATAACCAGCTGGACATTTTGCAATCTTTAATCCTCTCAACACCCCTGCAATGGATAGCAGGGCAGCTAATCCCATTTTACAGACTCAATAATGGAGCTAAGTGACTTGCCCAAGATCATACGGAAGTTAGTGGCTAGCAGGAAATTGAATCTGGGCCTCCTAAGTTTCTGGCTACTGACCACTGGATCATCATTTCTCTTCTTTTCCCATTGCATCCCCCAGTTTTCTTACCCAAATCAAGCAATGCTTACTCTTTCTGCCGTCAGGGCTGAATAGGAGTGACCTACATTTCTGAATGTCAATCCATGTAGAAGAGAGAGGTTTTTGACCATTGAATGTGAATCACATTTAGTTGAGGGCAGGATAGTGAATATGAATCTGGAGTCAGGGTTTGGGGGCTAAGATAGAGGATCTTAAAAACCATTTGGCAGCAGATCACAAGAAGGAGGCATACAGATGCCTATAAACTACTAATAAAATAATGTTTCAGAAAGTTGTGCAGTAGTAATAAATTGCCCAGCGTCAGTCAGATTGTGGATCCCCTTGGTTCAGGTTTGCATTTGAGAGTCACAGCAATATATTTCTTAGGGCTCCCATAAGAGCTAGGAAGCTAAATCTAACATTTTCAGCGTGCATATATCTATTTTTGTCCTGTGATTGATAGAATGAATAATCATACCCAAAAAGATAAGCAATAGTGTCTGTCTAGAGTGGTGTATATCTCTGAGTATATGTACATGAAGGCATGCTGGTAGTACACATCACGTGCATATACGCATGTGCACACATCCATGTATGTATGTGCATGCTCTCATGAGGTGTAAGTAGCGAGGAAGCAAACAGATGTGTATGCAAAGAAAAAGCAACTACGTGTGTGTGTTTTCCTAGCCTGGATGTAAAGACCAGGCAAACTCTCAATCAAATAAGTAGTGAGAGTGGGGAAAAAGATGAGATTGCAGTTGATTATGAGTCTGGCAGCAGATGTTCTACACAAATCTAGCTTGCTGCATCCAGTCTGTTTCCATGGTGATGGAATCAGTAATTGTTGAGCTCAAGCGCTCTCCCCTCCTCTTCTCCCAGCAAGGTGGAAGCTGGATATGAGTCTGAACTCTCCCTAGACAATTGCCAGGCCCTAAAAAAATAGCAAGAGGGCTGACGGAGTGGGAGAGATACAGAGACAGGGCACTATTGTTTTCCCCTTTATGATACTAGAAGTGAGGCGCTCTTCCTAGGAAATACAGTCTCGGAAGATGCTAAATAAATGGGCAGGAGTTTCCCTGAAATGGAGGCTCACTGTGATTGGCTGCTGTTTCCTATGTTCTTGCCAATTGGAGCACAATTGGGCTCCAACACTCTAAACATAAGCAAAGCTACATGCTTATTCTTTTGGACTCGAACTATACACCAGGCAAAGGTGTGCAAAGGAGGGGGGTCTCCTTTCACATAGCTAAACTGAACACGGATCTCATTAAAGAGCTTCATCGGAGACCATCTGCTATTGAAGCACATTGTTCCTTTCACAGAAAGCATTAAGTCATTTCCTTGCTCTAGTATAGGAGGCAAATTTGTCATCAGGAATGATGGAGCTACAGGATCTCTGTAAGTAAATCTCTGTGTATACTTATCCTGGTATTTCAGTCTGAGAACAGATCAATAAATAGTTTATCCGCCAAGAAAGAGGAAGGCAGATTAGCAACCTCTGTAAGTAGCACAAAGAGGGGCTTTCTGTTTGTTCGTTTCACAACTAGCTAGATATGGTTTTATTAATGTCTCTAGACATCAGATGTATATTAGTTAGCGATCAGCTGCTTGTATTGTGTGGGTTATCATTTAGCCTAATTAGGATTAGTATATGGAAGGGGTTTATCTTTTGCAATGTAATTCAGACAGTTCCTGTTTTGTTTTTTTAAAGGAATGTGAATCTCTTACACCAAATCACATGGAATAGAAAACTACAGACACAAAACTAGGAGCTGTCCGTATGTGGTCACAGGGATGTGTTGTCGGCAGGCACATTTTTGTAATAATCTATAAAGCACTAGTTTAGAATCCAGCCAAAACCAACTATTAGTTGGTAATCATCCATCTTTGTTGTAAACATAGTGAATCATACCTTGGTTGCCCTTTCTTTAGGTTATTTTTAAAAATTAATTTCAGCAGCAGGCTCCCTTCTGTTTTTAAACTTTGAACTAGGAAAGAACCCTTTGTTACTTCACTGAGCAAGTGAATGCAGGGCAAGCTCAGAGTTACCTTCTTCCTTCAGGTGAGGGCATACATTGGAACTTGATTCTCCTGCCTCTTGGGACTTTTCAGTTTAGATCCTATAAAGCAGATGCTGCATAGTTTTAGAGTCAGTGGAGCAAATTCATCCATTCACTGAAGTCAGTGGAGTTCTACCAGCCCGTAATTTGACCTATCGTTGTTTACATTTGATCAGGCACTTGTCATTGGATTGAGAGCTTTACCACTCAAAGCTCTTTGATGACACTCTCCATGTGCAGTTCATTTATCCAGGTCAGGGCATCATGCAGGAGAAAGGATAAAATGAGAAACAACAAGAATTTAGAAAAAGTTTCTGTATTTTATTCCATTGTGGTCACATCTGTCTATGCTCTTTGGGAGTTGTTATAACCAAACTTAATGTGAATGCAGTATGAAGCTGCGTCTAGGGATTCACTGTCGGCATGGTGTGTGCACATGAAGAGTTAATCCCACAGTTTCCTTTCTCAGTGCTAACAACTACCAGAAGCCTAATTTGCCACACTACTGTCTGAAAATTTCATCCCAAGAGTCTCCTTTTCAGACATTGCTAAACTGAACAGTTTTGCTCTCTAGATATTTCCTCACATATTGTGGCAGGTAGAAGTACTATACTACAGTCATTCCTTCCATGAAAGGAATAGACCCTGGTTAGGATGTTGTATCTGGAAAAGTGTGTGTGTATGTGTGTGTGTAATTTTCAAGTACTCTCTGATTAAAATGATTTTTTTAAAATATGGAAGGTGGGATTCCATTATATTAATACAGCCAAAATGCCTCCTAGTGAAAGGTGGCTCTGCTAATTATTTGTGAATGTTTAATATAATTCATTGCTAATGCCGAAAGACTATAGGTTAAGCCTGAATTCTTGATGTTGGTGAACACTACAGTATTGGTCATGGCTTTCAACATTTACCGGTAATCCTGGGGGCAGCTTTTATTAAAATAGTGCCCAGAGATATCTTGTGACAATTTTACTACTGATTTTGCTGATCTTTGCAAAGGGGATAGATGATATGTTTGCAACCATTGGCTATCATTCGGGAACTTAGTGCCATTTAACACTAATGGTAAGTAATAAAAACTAAATCCGGGAAACAAGATATCTGCTGTGTTACTGGACAGCTATTCACCTATTATATATTGGCATCTGCATGGCTAAAACATCACCACATATGACAGGCCAAGCAGAGGGAGGCACCGTCACTCACTATCCCTCTGTGTCAGTGCTGAGACACATTGCAAGGACAGCTGGATGTACTGCCTAGAATGTACCTCAGCTCTGCATGGAAGGCACTGAAATACACACTTAAATTCCATAAAGCAATGGCTTTCTGCTTTCTGCTTTCTGCCCTTTCTTATGACTGATAACATTTGGGATGCAGAAAAATATATTCTAAAGTTATTACAGTGCTGAGATCTGAATTCTTGCTTCACAAATGTAGTCCAGACAGAAAATAAATGTCAAGTTCAGACACTATCGTTAACTAAATACTATTTGACTGACAGAACTCCTATGTCTCCCATAACGTTGTTTGAAAGGATTTGTTTACTTGTCAATCCCTGTGTGTTAACAGATAAAAGGAAGGGTATAGAGAGAGAGAGAGCCTTTAATTGTTAAGCTTCAGTAGTGGATCATAGCAGTCTCTGGTCTTAACCGACTGTGGTGGCTGAGTTAAAAAAGAATCCATGCTGCAATTTTGAATGAGACTTTTGCCCTTATAGTATATAGAGCAATTATTTGACGTCGATAGAGGCATGTTGCATATTAGACTGTAAGCAAACAATGTCAGAATCACAGATAATAAGGAGTTTAGCAACAGAAGAGCAGGTGAACTTCAGTGAGGATTGTGACATGTTGGCAGCAATCAGGATATATTGTGCTGAAGGATGCCATCTTGGGGTAGCTTTAATTTCTTGGGTAGACTTGGAAAACACTTTAAGTGGGCTCCTGAGTCTTTGAAAAATGTTTTTCCAGTTTCCACCAGCTGTGGATCTGGCCCACATTTTTTGCTTACATTTTACTTGGGAAATAAACTATGAGTCCTCATTACAAAGACCTTTTAATTGTTTCCCCTTTCCTGCAGCAAGAATAACTCCTTAAAATAATACAAAACCAAATGTCATAGACATTGCACAGTCACTTGCTCCTAGCTGTTAACTTGTCACAACTTGCTTTCAGATACGTGCATTTACTGTGCTAACCATTTCTCTACAGTTCTTAGGACACTTGTAGAGCCTCATTTACATAACATTAATCTTTACCCAGCAAATACAGCAGAAGGTTAGAAGGGATGCTTCCTTTAACAGAGAAATGGCAGAGCCGATGGCTGTAAATTTTAAATAGTTTCTGTGTATTTGTACACAGTCTAAAGGTATTTAATTGTAATATTCCATGTTTCTCCAGGAACTTAACCTGCATTTCATTTCAGTGGAAACACTGTTGCCATTCCCAGCTGAGGTGAACTGTTCACTGCATTGAGTCTAAAGCCACCAGTGTCATCATTTTGCCAACCCCATGCTTAGTTTCACCCTATTCATCAAATAAGTCAACACACCTTATCTGTAAAGCCAAATTCCACTTGCCATGTAGGTAGTGGAGGAGATAAAATCACAGGTTACTCTGAATAAAACTGCCATGCACGATAACATCAAATGAAAGCAGGTTTTATTTTTTTGTTTACTTGTGTGGTGAAAATATTTTAAGAAAAGGTTAATCTGCAGTAAAAAAAAAAAAAAAAAAAAAATCATCCAACTTCAAATATTGGCCCAATAACAGGTTCCTCACCATGTAAACTGTGTGTGCACAGGTGCATGTGTATGTGCTCACACAGGGAAATAGCACAGAATGAAAATGAAACAGCAAGAAAACAAAAGATTGAATCATGAAAGCCCCTTGATTAGCTTGACTCCCATTTTGTTCAGCATTTTGCTGCATTAATCTGAAAACGTCTATGCTTCACAAAAGTTTTCTGAACAATAGGAACTGTCAACACTGGCAGATTTTACAGACCTGCAATTGTTTCTGCATTGTCTTAAAGCTCTAGGTGGAATGCAAAAAGATTTTTGGCAGTTGTTCAGGAATGCTCTAGTAAAGAGGACTCACATGTTGCTTATCTCACATATGTCATTTGCAATTAGAGTGCAGCTTAGCACAGAACTTTAGAAGCTTGCTTAACCCAATGCCAGTGTTTTAATTGTATTGTATCCACTTAATTTTTTTCTGAAAAGATCACTGTACGAAGATCTTAAACCCTCAGAATTGAAAAGCAAGAAGCCTTACAAATTAGAATGATATACATCTCAGAGTTCTAGTAATGTCACCCATTCTCTCTCTTACAGTTAGGGCCTGATTCCCATATTACCCAGGTTTTACAGTGGTATAAATTCTTTGATTTCAATTAAACTACTTCTCATTTACACCAGCATGAGAACAGAAGTGAGTTCTTTGATGATATGGGGGCTTAAGGAGGCTGCAAAAAAAAATTTAATGTATCTCGTCTTGGTAAGACTCATCCATAATTACCCCACTAATCACTACCAGGTCTGTTTGATTATGCCCATAGCTCGTGGGCAATTGACTTGAAACCTTCTTGCTGATCAACATAAAAATGCTTTCAGTGCTGTGCAGTAACCCATCTGCTACATGGTCATCTCAGAAGAGTATTGCCACTGTCCTCAACCACCTTTCTCAATATGCATACCCTGATCCTCTAAAAAGGGACTTCCTGGGAAGACAAGGGATCTCTCCACTGAGTCAGCCCCACTCCTTTGCCATCTCACTAATCCTCAAAGAGATTTATTGGCCAGTTACTCCCAGCTGCTGATAAATCAAAAACCAGCCTTTTTTAAAAAATCACAAAGGCCATCCCAAACCCCATTCACATGAGAGGGATAATGCCTGAAGTCAGATTCTTGGCACATTAAGAAAAATGTTATTTTCCCCTTGCCTCCCACAATGACCCAGAAACACCAAAAACCAAACCATAGCCCCCTCTAAAAATTAAGAATAGTAAATACATTAACAATACAATACAAAATATAACCAGTGCTATTCACAAAATGCATCTTCCAACATATAACTTCCTCTTTTTTCCATCTTGCCAGCCAGCACTGGCATTCTTGGGAGAACTGTGGTGGACAGCAGTGGGCATCACTAGCGTACAGGCAAGCCTTACATATTAGACCTTCCCTATTCCATCCTGATGTTGCCAGTGGTTATAATGGGTGGCAGCAAGAAGAAGGTATAGAACAGCCTTAGTGTAATAGGTCCCCCATTTTAACTGAAAATACTGCTCTTTGGTCTATTTTTGGCACCGCACAAGTGGCTCCCCGAGGGGAGGTGCACCGCTCCTGGAAGTACTGCAATACCAGGTCGATGCGTGGAGTGGACGGAGCAAGCTCCTGCTCTTTGGTGAGGAGGGGACCGCATCAAACAAAGTAGCAATTTTTATATTAGTTCTCCCTCTCCTGAAAGTGTTATTAACTTTAGGAGGACTTCTATCTGCTTTACTTGCTGAAGTAGCAGCAGTAGTCCACTTATTAGAGGAAGTGATGGTAGTCACCTAAAATTTGGGAGACCTAGGGTGAAGAACCTGATCTAGTAAGAGCAGCCATATAGGTACCTGAAAGAGACTTATTTCCCTTTTCACATCTATTCCAAATGCAATATACATGTTCACTTATAATAAAGATTCAATTATCCCCCAAGTAATGAGGGACATGATGCTCATTTCAAAAAGCAAACTGACTGGTGATGTGCAGTAGTCCTTGGTATCGGTGATCTGCAGAATTTATAAGATCATTAGGAGAGGTTTTAGTACTTGCAAACGCTTCAAGAGAAAGCCCTTCTCCTGCAGACTTTACAGTATGAACTCTGGCAGGCACATCCATTTAATGAATTCAGTGCATAAAGTGTACTGCCTACCAAAACATGCCAAAGTCAACCCTCAGGGGGACATGACATACATGACTCTCAGATAATCAAGAAATTTGTTTAGCTTGGATCTGAAAAATCAGAGCTCTACTGTATGGTGCTAATTCAATCTTGTAATGTGATAAAAGGAAGACATTCATATTGTTATTAGTCCACTGTCAAATTAATGTGTCAAACATTGTACTTTGAATCTGAATTGGTGGACTGCATTTGTCAGTGCTATTGTTGTAGTGAAGAGAGTGCTCATTATTAGTTAGGAACCCCAGTCTGGTAGTCTTCTTTTTTTTTTTAAACTTCATTTCCTCATAATGTGAAATATCATGCTGAGAAAAGCTTTTACAAGTATATGTTTCAAGATTCTCCTCCTAAAGCATGTTAGATGCTACATAAAAGGTTTTTCAAGTGAGGATTTCGAATATAAGTAACCTTGCAGCCTGACCGATGGATCCACTTCCAATTTATACTTCAGAAAAGGTTTCTACCCAGACATCATTACAGCTGATAAAAAGGAAATTTAGAAATCATGTCTGTAGGATTGCCATTTTATCCTGGCACCCACAATAATGAATAGCTAAAAATGGGGAAGAAGGTGAAAAGATTTGAATGGGTTCACACTTATAAGAAAAATGCATCCCCAGATGCTAAGAATTAATAGAGTAGCTCCAGAGTAAGATACACCTGATGTGACAGAAAGTGAATTTCTTTTTTAACCTCACAAAGGTAATTTCAGAATTGAAAAATAAACAATGAAAGGTTTTAGCTATCCTTCGATGTTGTACTGTGATAACTCTCTGATGATATCTTTGGGCTGGATCATCTGTTTGGGGATCTAACGTATAGCAAAGGGCAGTGTTGTGTTGTACTGTCCCTGGAGCAACGCAGCAAGTCACTGTCTCCCCTAGTCTCCCTTCTGCTCCTATACCAGACACAGCACATGCTTCCCGAAGCACTGATGTAACTATACCACTGGGCACACCTGGAGGTAAAATCGAGGCTCTGTCCACTCCCGTCCCTTTTTGCCCACCCATGTGAGGAACTGTGGGGGGAACAAACCGATGCGCCGAATCCCATTTATCCTGATATGCAGGGAGTTAATTTAAGGGAGTATAAATCAGGTGACTGGGCAACAAAATGGCCAATGAAATTCATTGTTGATGAATGCAAAGTAATGCACATTGGAAAACATAATCCCAAATATAGATATGAAATGATGGGGTCTAAATTAGCTGTTAGCAGTCAAGAAGGAGATCTTGGAGTCATTGTGGATAGTTCTTTGAAAACATCCGCTCAATGTACAGCAGCACCCAAAAAACTAATGGGAATCGTTAAGAAAGGGATAGGTAATAAGACAGAAAAACCATTACCTTTATATAAATCCATGGTAAGCCCAAATCTTGTGTGCAGGTGTGGTCAACCCATCTCAAATCAGATATGTTGGAACTGTAAAAGGTTCACAAAAGGGCAACAAAATGAATATAAACAGCATCCATATGAGGAGAGATTACATAAGACTGGGACTTTTCAGCTTGGAAAGGAGATGGCTAAGGGGGGGTATGATAAAGGTCTATAAAATCATAACGGGTGTGCAGGAAGTGTTATTTACTCATAACATAAGGACATCAAATGGAATTAATAGGCAGAAAGTTTTAAACAAACACATGCAAACTATTTTTTATGCAAAACACAGTCAACCTGTGGAACTGTTTGCCAGAGGATGTTGTGAAGGCTAAGAGTATAACAGTGTTCAAAAGAGAACTAGAAATTATCATGGAGACAAAGTCTATCAATCGCTATTAGCCAGGATGGGCAGGGATGGTATTCCTAGCCTCTGTCAGAAGTTGGGAATGGGCCTCAGGGATTGGATCACTTCATGATTACCTATTCTGTTCATTCCCTCTGGGGTACCTTGCATTGGCCACTGTCAGAAAACAGGACACTGGGCTACATCCAGTATAGCCATTCTTATGTTCTTATGTAAGTGTGTGTAATAGGCTCTCCTTAGTGCCTTGCATCAATACACAGGATGGTCCACAGTCTAGCCCTCTGGTTTCAGTATCCTTTAGTAGGCAGTGAGACGTTCTGAAGGAGCAGGTAGTGTATGCTATAGATACTTTCCCAAATATCTTCTCAGGGGAGCGTACTGCAATTTTAGTTGCCTAGGACAAAATTCTCTCCTGCATTAACTCAGCTGGATATTGCGGAACACAGTGGTTGAAAGAAGCTTCTCCTGCAGGGCATTAGCAAAGTCAGTCCTTGGCCACTCTTCCAACTTAATGAGTAGAGTAGTCCCTGTGGCTCTCACCTCACCCTCTGGCAGGGAAGAAAGAAATGTACTGACCTCACCTCTGTCTCTATCCCTTTACGTGAAAGGCTCCTTCTCCCCAATAATGGTGAAGCGAATTGGCTACAAAGAAGGTTCTCTACATCCATAGAGAAGAGAGCAACAGCTACCCCTTAATTTAGGCTACTTCGTTGTCTGGTCATACTGTCAGTGATACACCCAATTAAGGTTGCCAACCTTCTGGGATTGTTCTGGAGTCCTTAGGAATTAAAGAATAATTTTTAATTAAAGTTTGTAAGGTGCTGAAACTTCCAGGAATGTGTCCCACCAAAATCGGCAACCCTACGCAGTGTGTGTTATGCCCATAAAATCCCACCCTTCCACACAAATAGCTATTCTCTCACATAGGTTAAGTAAGTAGAAATGCACAGATACAGTTTGAGCCAGAAGTGCCAGTTTGAACACCCTGGAGAGGCTCTATCATATGTAAACATTTGGCCCAGGATTTTTCTGTCTTTAAATGCTAGAATAAAACATTTAAAAATACTTACTTAGTAGAACTTTGCAAAACTCTCTCCCATTTTGATTCTTATGACTGTTACTCCCCAAGTTTTCCTTTTGAGTTGCAGGTTTGATTTAATATTCAAGGTTTAGCCACCTTGAATATGTTATATAGAAAGGTGGGGTAAAAATATTTAAATAAATAAATTAAAATCCAAATGGCAACAACACGGTTTTAGTGTGTTCTTAAAGTAGGTCCCAACTACTGTTGAAACCAGTGTAATTGTGCTCCAGGTTGAACCTCTCTTGTCTGGGACCTGGATCTGGCAACATCCGTGGTCTGGAAGGACCACAGATATGGTTGGACCAGAGAGCCCTAGGAGCACGTGGAGCCAGAAACCCAGGGGCCTGGGCTGTTCCTGGAGCAGCAGAACCTGGTGGCCCTGGAGCAACAGGGCAAGAGTTACAACTCATAAAAGCTTATGCCATAATAAAATTGTTAGTCTTTAAAGCACCACTGGACTCTTTGTTGTTTTTGCTGAAACAGACTAATATGACTGCCTCTGAAATCTGTCAAATTGCTGCTTGTATGAATGCTTTTAGGATTACTGAGCACTGTGCTGTGAGGCCTGACCCAAGGAGAAAATACTAACTTTTAAAAATACAGTTTGGCATTATTAGCTAATAAAAGACTTATTTTTCTCAGTAGGAGAAACATACGATGGTTTTGCATCCTGAAAAATATAAGAGAGCACCACAGTTAATTATGTACTTAAACACAAAGGATTTACTATGACAGGTCTGAGAAATTAGTCTGTGCTATGATTTAAAGGGATTATTGAACTGAAGATCTGAGGTTGTTGTAGTTTGCTATAGGGTTGAGTTGTATAGTTTTTGTGACTGTAGATGTGCAAATTTCATTGTGACCTGCTCTTCTGCAGGCAAACACCTGGTTCTGGATTCTGGCCCTTTTGATCATGCACTTGTATTCTGGCCACCACAACGTCCTGTATAACCTCAGTGCAAATTACTTATGTCAGAGACACATGTACTCTGGTAAGGGGAAAGTGTGTAGAGGATCAGGTTCTGTGTGTATGTGTGTGTAATAGGTATATTACACACACACTGGGTGCGTCTAGATTGTCAAGATTTTGCCGCCTGTCTACATTGGCTGCAAGTATTTGTGCAAGAACACTGACTTTGTATTGTACAAAATCAGTGCTTCTTAAGCAAATACTCCGACGCTCCCACTCAGGGATAAGCCCTCTTGCGCAAGTATTCTTGCGCAAGAGGGCCAGTGTAGACAGCCATGTTAATTTCTTGTACAAGGAAGCCTGATGGCTAAAATGGCCATCGGCGCTTTCTTGCTCAAGAGAGCGTCTACACTGGCACGGATGCTTTTGCGCAAAAGATGGCTTTTGCGCAAAAGCATCCATGCCAGTGTAGACGCTCTTTTGCGCAAATACTTTTAACGGAAAATCTTTTCTGTTAAAAGTATTTGCGCGAAATCATGCCAGTCTAGACGCAGCCACTGTGTATGTCTTCCAATAGCAAAGTCCCTAGTGGAGCATTTCTGTGTGCCTGATGCTGCTGAGGCCCTGTGAAGTGTGAGTGCTGAGAGTTTTCTGGGAGCTAGGCCCAGATTGCAACATTTGTGCTTTGTGATCCCAAACATTGCAGCACACTTTGGTGCTTACACACAGGGTAGCCACAGCCACTTCAGGACCCTGGGCAAAGTAGGGGAAAGGGGCAGAGCCTTGGGCAAAAAGGGTAGGACTGGGGCAGCCAGCTCACAACACCACCCCCAGCCCTTAGCACCACCCACACCACAGTGCATGCTGCTCCCCGCCCTCCCAATGCCCTCAGCACTACCAGCACGTGGCACTCTGGTGGCAATTTAAAGGGCTGGGAACTCACCAGCAGCAGTGGCGGGAGTCCTTTGGAATCACCGGGGCCTGGGGCAACTGCCCTTTTTGCTCTGCCCTTACCCCTTCCCGCCTGCTTACACATGTCATCGCCCGGACGTGGATTCTGGGAAGCCTACATTAGACAATAGGGTGAGGGGTTTCTGCTTAACAACAACTGCTACAGATATTATCAGCAAAGCCTCACAAGCTGAGGGATTTTTTTTTAAATCTTTCCACCCTGCCCTCCCATAAGTGTCTGTTACAGGTGTCTTATCTGTGCCTGCTTGCTTAGCACATTATGAGGCTGTTATGGCCCCAACTAGAGAGCGCTGGCTTTTGAACTCCAGCTGTCACAGCTCATGCTTTTAGCTCTGGAGATCACCAATTCAAACTAAACTTTGGTGTAGTGACCAAGGTGACAGACATCACACTAGCAACATCAATAGCCCTTGTGTGGGCATTAGTCAGTGGTTTCCATATGCAATGTTTAATGGATTAGAGAGGCTCACAAAATAAGTATGGGTATGTCTACACTACCACCCTAGTTCGAACTAGGGTGGAACGAGGTGTACAGATAGTTCGAACTAGCAAGCCATTCCGCACTATCTAGCCCGTGCCGCGTGTAGCTGCGCGGCACGGGGTTCTAACAAGCCGGCATTTAAAAATGGCGCCAGCCGGCTTATGCAAATGAAGCCCGGGAAATTCAAATCCCGGGCTTCATTTGCAAGTGCGGTATGCCTACATTACCCCGCTAGTTCGAACTAGCGGGGTAGTGTAGACATACCCTATTGGATAAATCAGCTTTCATTTTTCTCTAGGAACTGCTTACTTTGGGCCACATTCTAGGATCATTACTTGTGCTAAGGAGTACTTACATGAACAGTCATATTGATTTCAAGGAGATTCCTCCCCCCCCTGCTATGGGGGAAGTGCTAGCCAATATGAAAAATCCAACCCTTAAGCAAAGTAGGTGAGGAACTTTGAAAGTCAGAGCAACATAACATGTTGGACATGTGGAACAGAAGCTGCTTTTACTGTAGCTTTAAAATGCCCAGCTCCAATTTGGAAGTCTATGAAAATGATCTATCATGCTTCACAAGGGAGGAGAGGGCAATCAATGTATTTGGATTTGTAACTCTAGTTATTAAATGCAATGTAAATGCTATAAATAATCTATTAATGCTGTTCATTTTATTTTGCCCTACAGTGCCGGAAGGCTCCTTACTAATGTGAAATGCATGGTTATCATTGGAAATACAAATTTCTCCAAAATGTCTAGATCTCTATCTTTACAGGTTATTTTTTTCTCAAACCTTGCCTTTACAAATTTAAACAGATGAGGCGATCTTTTTTCGTTTTAAAAGAACTCAGTTAAAATGAGCATATAATACAGACAAAAATGTAAATAAAATGATAAAAAATACAGTTTCCACAAAGGATCCTTTATCAACTATTCAACTCGTTTCCCTGATAGAAGCAATACAGAGTTCTGATGATTTTTTCCTATACAAAGTTTCTGTTATACATTTAAAAGAAAAGAAGAAGGAACAGAATAGATTTCTGCTACTTGATATGTATCTTTCAAGGTAGATGATGATCAAAGCGTGTTTGACTTCAGCCCTTGAATGAAATTATATCTGTTCTTATACTCTTGTGGTAAGCCAGAATTTATTGATTTACAAGCAGGATAATCCAACCCACCTGTAGTCAGTGGTATTAGACTCACCAAGAGGCAATACTGTTCTTGCCCCTCCTGGCAGGAGGTCTCTGCTCTGCTCAGCCCTGCTCCCTCATTCCCATGACAGTTGGGGCTTTAGAGGACTCCTTGCACTACCATAGAGCTGGCAACAAGCAACCTCTGTAGATGCAAGATGCTGGGCACAGGGAAGACCTTGGTGCAGACCACAACCTTCCCTTCATCATGTGCCTGCAGGGATTGAGTGTCACCGCCCCTGTGGCAGCATAGGGACCCCTCACCCGTCTACAGTTAGGACCCTGCTTGCTCACTCCTGTGATAGCTGAATAATAGACACAACACCAGAGAACATGATTTGTAGCACATACATGTAACTCATCTATTTTCCATATATGCATTTGCAGCCATTATCATGAGCACTGGCATTCATTAGAGACCTTACTTGATACTCTTTTGGTGAATCCAGGGAATCCCTGTACCCTCTGCCAATAAGCAAAGAGAGGTCCTTAGAAGCACAGTATTGTATCTCGGAGGGGAGAAGGAGTGTTTGGCAAAGTAACTATGCTTATGAAAGAAGAGAATGGAACTATAACAGGTTGCAAAAGAAAGAAGAGCTCTCTGAGCATGAAAAACAGTCTACACCTTTGAGATTTCTGCACTTCCTGCCCTCTCTTACATACCCCTTTTCTTTTTTTGTACCTAATGGTAGCAGTTGATGGATGCTGTACACTAGTAAGCCTGAAGCACATGGCTACATTTAGAACCTGACAGCTTTATCTTTCTGGAACATGAACATTGCTTGCCAACCTGCCACTGAAATAATTAGCTAGAAAACATAAAGCAGCTTCATAAAAAAGAAATTGTTCTTCCATTAAAAAGATACAGTTATAGAATTTGTTTTAAAAGAAGAAAAGGCTGAACAAATCTCCAAGTACTTAGTTGCTTAACCAGATCTTTTGGGGTCTTAAAAATCTACTTATATAACATTAAACTCATTTAAGATTGTAAAATAAAAGTATAGGCTCCTGTTTTGTTGCACTAGACTGGGGCTGTATAGAGAGAATGAAAAGCAAAGACCAGCTATTTGAAGGGAGACTTTGCTTATTCTTAGTTATGAGCCGTTTGACTTCTCATATGCTTCCCTTGACCCTTTTGCAGCTCTTTCTCGGGGCCAAATTAATTCTGGTTCAACTCCAACTCCACTGAAAAGGATAAAGCTATCCCAGGTACAGAATTAGCACTCAGAGCCTGATCCTGAGGATGCTGAGCTTCCACACTTCCTTTTGTCTTTGACCATTTGTATCTGATTAATGTACTGCTGTAACATTCTGGCTTAGGGTGTTGAAAAAATATCCCTTTTCCCTCCGAGCGCAGCAAGTTACAGCGCTGTAAAAGTGCCACTGTGAACCAGACTACAGCACTGGGAGCCCATGCTGCAAAGTCTGTATTAATATCTAATATGTTTTCCATTGATCTCAGAGACTCTTGGGTTGCTTAAATAATTATCTTTTCTTTATACTGGACATTTGGGGTACATCTAGATTATGTTCTTTTTTCAAAAGCAGACATGCAAATTCAGCACTAATTTGCATATCTTCTTCCGATTGCTTTTTCGAAAGTGGTTTTTTTTCAAAAGTGAAAGCAGTTTAGACAGGTTCTTTTCAAAAGAACCCCCCTTTTTTGAAAGAACCCTTCTTCCTTAAAAAATGAGGTGTACAGGGTTCTTTCAAAAAGGGGCGGTTCTTTCGAAAAAACCCCATCTAAATGGCTTTCACTTTAAAAAAAAAAACTGCTTTCGAAAAAGTGATTGGAAGAAGATATGCAAATTAGCACAAAAATTGCATATCTCCTTTTGAAAGAAGAACGTAGCTTAGATGTACCCTTGGCTAAGTCTGTAATCATCCTACTACTTCCACTATTTCTAATTTAGAAGTAAGCAGATAAATAGTGTATTTGGGGTGCTGAGCCTTCTCTTGCCATCCTGCTGGTCCAAACCAGCTTTTTTCCAGAAAAGTAAAAAAATATTCTGGGAAGTGATTTGTTAAGTGGACTTACTACTACTACATATGTTACAGTACCCGTGCAAGTAACGCTAGAGGCTGCAGCTGAGATCAGAGACTCATTTTGACAAGCACTGTGCAGACACATAATTAGAGGCACTCCCTGATGCAAAGAGCTCGCTATCTAAATAAATCAAATCGGCAAAGGGGGAAGAAAAGAAGTATTATTCCTATCTGTAAAAATGGGGATCTGAGGCACAGAGGGGTTCAGTGACTTGTCACAAGGTCATTCAAGAAGAAGATGGCAGAGTGAGAATTTGGACCCATATCCTCTAAGACTCAGTGCTGTGCATTAGCCACAGGACCATCCTTCCTCTCAATTGCTCTTGGCATCTTGAGAGAAGGCCGCTCAGGCCCCATCCAGAATAAGGTCCTTGTTCAGGTTTTAACTCAGCCTTTGTTCTACCAGTGAAAGTTACATTTGCTATATTTTGCCATCTGTTTTTAAGCAGGATTTTGCTGGGGAGTTTGGTTTACAACTGCCTGGCTTCATATGGGCCTTGAGTATGGACTGTGAAATTTGGCCCCTTGTTTTGAATTAGTCAAGATATTAGAGCCTGAGCCTATATGATGTAGTACTGTAGGATATGGGTTTCAAACTGCTACTGCTCAGGCCCAGATATTATTCAGCAGCATTCAGATTGTTCTAAGCCCCTATATCTGTGGAAAAAATAATTCACAGTATGCAAACTGAAAATGCTAGAAAAATGTGCCAGGCCCACATCAAATCTTCTTCTAGTAAAGTGGGTCATTTGCAACTGAACAATTTTGGGAGGAGTTCAATAACAAAAATGTTCAGAACTGCAGGGTTTCACGCCAGAGAACTCCAGGCTCTCATCCAGGCCTGTCTTTTACTCACCCTCAGTATTTACTGTACTTCCTCATTACCTTCACTATGACTTGATCTCTTCACTTGGGGTATTGTATTTCCTGCCACCATGTCTGATAACATGAATTGTCTTAATGTCTGTGAATCTGCCTTACCACCAAGGTCTGCTCAGAATGGTGCTTAGTTTTGTTTTCTGATGCAGCAAGGGGAAACAATGGCCATGCCCATCTAGTACTGAAAGGGACCAATTCTGTCTACCTAGCTCAAAGGTAGAATCCACTAACAGTGATTTCAAATGCAGTAAAATTCTGTTAAGTGGTGTGAAAGTACAAATTCTATTTATAGAGATCATTCTGATTAGAAAGAAATTGTTCTGTTTAAAAAAAAAAAAAGATTTTACTCTCTAAAGAGTCCATAATATTTTTAAAGAGGAGACAGAGAATAAGTTATGGAGAAGTAGGAAGGTCGAAACTAGGAAGCTATGTGGGTGGTGTGTGAATCGAGGGCACCTTTTTTCATAAATACTCATCTCTTGGTCCACATAACATCCTTAACATTGTTAGAGTTCATCCTGTGAGGTGCTGAGCACTGATTTCAGTGACAATTGAGAATGCTCAGCACCACAAGATTTGGGCTGTTCGTGGTAGAAGGCATTGTGCTCATTTTTCTGTTATCAAATCTTTGAGATTTATCAGCTGCTAGCTATTTTCATATCTCTGCAGCAGCTCTTCAGATAGTAAGATTTGATTCATCCATACTTGCCTAGAACAGGAGCCTGGAGAGATGGCCGGGAGGACAGAGGAGGGTTCTTGTGCTGTATAATTTTAGTGTTAAAAACAGTATCTTTCATAATTCAACATCTATGTCACATTAGTAGATGCACATTCTGGCAGAAAAAAGCCATGAACACCATTCTATTTCTTTGAGAAGTGGCTCTCTAACATCTATCTTGGGGCAATTTATTGACCTTGTCCAAGAGCAGAAAATACACTGTTGTGGCTTTGATATACTATTTAAACAATATTCAAAAGCAATTCGAAACCATGTTAGTGGAGTGGGTTGCTTGTGAGAGAACTGGTGAAGGAGAAAATTATGCAGTGAGAGAATTATCTTTGTTCCACATCTCCTTCTTTCCCTCCCCTCTGAGCATGGGACTATGTAAAATAATTTATTATAATTAATATTAAAAACAAAAAGTACTCTCCTGAAAGACTTCAGTGTACTTTTCTACTATCCCTGTTTAATGTTACCTTTGGTTATTTACATAAAGGCTACGTCTGGACTGGCATGATTTTCCACAAATGCTTTTAACAGAAAAGTTTTTCCGTTAAAAGCATTTGCAGAAAAGAGTGTCTAGATTGGCACGGACACTTTTGCGCAAAAGCACTTTTTGCGGAAAAGCGTCTGTGCCAATCTAGACATGGTTTTGCACAAGAAAGCCCTGATCGCCATTTTCGCCATCGGAGCTTTTTTGCGCAAAACAGTTTTTAGCTGTCTACACTGGCGCAATACATTTGCGCAAGGGGGCTTTTTCCCGATTGGGAGCAGCATAGTATTTGCGGAAGAACACTGACAATCTTACATTAGATCGTCAGTGTTCTTGCGCAAATTCAAGCGGCCAGTGCAGACAGCTGGCAAGTTTTTCCGCAAAAGCATTTGCTTTTGCGGAAAAACTTGCCAGTCTAGATACAGCCAAATTGTATAGTGTAATACATGTGTAATGTCCTACTCACATTAGTATTTGGTCCAGAGGTTACTGACTGCATAACTGACTTGGCAGTCACTTCATATTTATTCTTTAAACTGTTTATTGAAAAATGCTGCTAAGGCTCCTTAATGCTTCACTGTTCTTAAACCCTTCCCCTTCTCAATACAGTCTTGATGTGTGAGCTCATTGTATATGGAAAGACTGTGAAAAGGTGATCTTGCAGAATGCTTTCCTTCAGGGTTAGGGTTAGGAATTGAATTTGAAAATGAAGTCCTTTCGGGAACTGGTTTTAAAACCTTAGCTACTACAGCACTGATGACACAATGTATGCTGTATATAAGTGGAAACATAACAATCAAAAGCAAATGGCTGCATACTGATGGTCATTTATAATCGTCTTTCTCTGATTTACCAACCCCTCCCCTTAAAAAAAAAACCACAAAAAGTAAGGGAATTCAGAAAGCACAAAAGGCTGTAAATAAATAGTCCTGGAGAATCAAGTCTTTTGCATATACACAGAGCAGACACAGTACAGACAGCATCCAAGCAAGCTTTCCGGCTCCTTGAGGCTGTGTCTAGACTACAGGCTTCTTTCGGAAGAAGCTTTTCCAGAAGAGATCTTCCAGAAAAACTTCTTCAAAAAGAGAGCATCCGCACTGCAAAAGCGCATTGAAAAAGCAGTCTGCTTTTTCTAAAGGTAGCGTCCACACTGAATGGATGCTATCTCGCATTTAAGCTGTGATTAATATGGATGGAATGGCCACCAGGGCACATGTGCTTTTTCCTCTTTCCTCTTCTTTCGAAAGAACTCCCTCTTCCCCATCCACACACGCCTTTTTCCAAAAGAGCTCTGGATTACCAATGTCGGAAAAACCGCTCTGTTCTTTCAATTTTCTTTTGGAAGAACGCGATTGCCATCTGGACATAATTGAAGGTTTTTTGGAAATGGCGTTGGTTCCGAAAAAAACTCTGTAGTGTAGACATACCTTGAGTTTGCCTCAACCCTGACCTTAATGAGGTACTTACAGGGATGAGATATTACATGGTTTTCAAACTTTGTTGCATTATAACCCTCTTCTGACAACAGAGGAGAGGGGACTGAAGTCTGAGCCTTACCCAGGTATGTGGGGGAGCCAAAGGCCTTTAGCCCTAAAAATGGAGCCTGTAACTTGAGCCCTGCTGCTTTGTTTTTGGCCTGGAGGGAGAGACTCAGGCTTGGCCCGAAGCAAGTCTAAGCCAGCCCTGGCAATCCTATTAAAATGGGGTCATGACCCACTTTGGGGTCTTGAGAGCCAATGAGATAATAGGTACTTTTCCGTGTCCATGTAGCCCTAGGTCTTGCTGATAGAGCTGCTCGCTCAGGGACAGTTTTGTGATGTAGTCACCTATCTCCTAGAAACTGGGTTGAGATCACCAACTCATTTCACTCCTGCAACTTAACAGCTGTTTGTGTAAGGGCAAATGTGAGTTTCCCAAGGAAGTTTCCCCTCTGCTTACACCAGAAGATAATGGCTGCATGCATGGTAGTCAAAGCACCAGCCAGATTTTCAGATGAGCAACCTCACCTGGTTTTCACACAAAATCTCAGCCTAGTCTTGGCAGGGAGCTGCTGTGGAGCTGCTCCTGCCGAAACAAGATGACTAGATTAGGCTCTTTAACTTTGACAGCCCTTTAACTTCACAGCAATGTCAGAGGATCCCAAAGGCCCCATGGAAGCCAGATGTACACATACCTGTACATTTAATATAACCTCAACCCTTTTGGGTGGGGGACTCATTTAAAAAAATGCTACAGTATCTTCTTTAGAAACGTTCCACTTATTGACATGAAAAGCAGTAAGGTAAATGGCAAAGATGAATTGCAAAATTTGACAGTACCAACAGGTAAATATTGGCTTTGTGCAAACAAGTTTCTATAAATAACCTGTCTGCTCCAGAAACTCTACAGATGGCAGCAGGGCTGCTGGGGTATTGATTTACCCAGTGTGCTCAGTGTAGAAAAGCACAGCTGTCAGCTTTGCTGTTCTTCTTGTACTGAACATTGCTGCAGCTCCTGCTGAGAGATATGTGCCTGTTCACCATTTTTCTTTGGCAAATAGAGATTAAAAGCATGAAAGAGGAAATGGGAAGGGAGAAGAATCAAAAAGACTAATAATAAATGAACAAGTGTGAAGACAAACTCTATATGTTTTCTTAAGATCAGAAGCCTGGAAGAGCTATCTACTCCACCAAATCTATATTAGGTGATTTGATACCCAGCAGTACACAGGAGTCCAAGTCACTGAGACATGAGGAAATGGAAAGGCTTTCTTCAACATAAAAAATAGGAAGAGGCTGGAATTTGGGGGGAGGAAAACTGTTGGTAGTCCACTCTAGTCCTTGCCCACATATGCAGACTCTGTACACAGTCCCATAGTACATGCAGAAATAGGCATAAACTTTAAATTGCCATTGTTAGGTTTAATGCAATATAGTTGTAGATGTGTCGGTCCCAGGATATTAGAGAGTGAATGAGATAATATCTTCAATTGAAACAACTTCTGTAGGTGAGAGAAACAAGACATTTGTGTGGCCTGAAAACTTGTGTCTCTCTCACCTACAATAGTTGGTCTAGTAAAGATCTTTAGGATTTTGCATTTACGCTCATTTCAATGTATAGGGACAGTCTGAATTTCTTATTCAGTCTTCTTCAGCTACAGGGGCGGATATAGGGCAGAGCGAGCGGGGCGGCCACCCAGGGCCTCACACTTCAAGAAGCCCCACGCATGCGCCGTGACAAAGGGGGACCCGGGAAATTGGGCTGCCCTGGACCCTGCAAAATGGTCATCTGCCCCTGTTCAGCTCTACCTTCAGGATCAGACATTTCACCACCATACCATTAATTCAAGCTTTCCTTTGTAACCATAATGACTTGGGTTGCCAAGTGTCCGGTATTGACCTGGACAATACAGTATTTTTGCCTCCTGTCCAGTAAAAAAAATCAGAAAATATCAAACACCTGAAATGTCCGGTATTTTCTGATTTTTTTTTTTTCCCGACCAGGAGGCGAAAATCCCAGGTGTTTACCTGGTTCCGTAAGGGAGCTGGGACACAAGGTGGCGGACAACCGCCAGCAGCCTGTTAGGGCCAAAAAGCCTCAAAAGCGTTTCTTAAACGTGCCATGCTGCTTTTATTTATTTGGTTGGTTGGTTGGTTGGTTGGTTGGTTTTTTGTTTTTTGGGGATTTTTTTTTCTCAACAACTTTGGTCTCCCCCTTTTTTTTCCTCAACAGAATTTTTTCGCCGGTGTTTTTGGTTTGTTTTTTTGGGGGGGGAGAGAAGGGTGTTCTGTATTTTTGGTTAAACCAACTGGCAACCCTAATAATGACTGGAAACTTTTTTTAAGGGGACACCATAAAGTTAAAAATCTCATCTCCCTAAATATGTTTTAATTACTGATGCCCCATAGTGTTCTTATTGAAAGATTTTTTTTTAATTATTTTCCAAATGTGTTTACTTTGTGCATTTAGACAGCAAATTGCATCTATTCAGTTTTATGGTTTCTCCTGTAGAATCGGTTAGGTTTCATTACAGCAAAAGCAGATGAGCACTTGCTATAATTTAAACATGTGAGTAATTACATTGTCTTCAATCAGCCTGCTTACTGTATTTTAAGTTAAACAGCTTTACTGTTTTGCTGGATGGAGACTTATAATAAATTTCTCTTATTGTTTTTATGGGTTATTCACACAAAGAGAAAAGTAGTTTTAACTTAGAAAACCCATAAATCAATAGTACATCCTTTCTTTCATTTCTGTGTTTACTTTACATCCCTCTATCTCAAATAGTCCTAGCAGAAATAGGAAAGGTCAAATCAGAAAGAATTAGTCATCTGAGGAATGAGACAGAGTTTTCTATATGTGGAGATACTGAAAAGACTGGACTATGAAAATAGATTAATAATTTTTTAAGTAGTTGAAATTTCAATGAGTAGGGGTAGCATCTGTCATTAAACTAGTCAGTCCTCCTGTGGTAGGACATGATTTCTTAAGAATATCGAAGAAGGAATTTCTGTGCAATCTGTGATAACATGCTACTGGACTAAAGAGCACTGCTATTCATTTCCTGGAAGACTATTCCTATGTTCTGCTTATCTTCAGTTTTCTCTACAGTAAATAGGTAACAGGAATTCTAATGCTTATCCTTTAAGAAAAGTTATTTTATTTCATCGAAAGCTGCATTTTCTCCTCATGATATGTCAGACTGCCCAATAGGTATGTTAGCATGTAGTCAGTTACACGTTTGACTGATAAGCCTGTGCTTATCAATTAACCATAACAACTACACGCCAAACCCCCTTCTCCTGCTGCCTCTGTATCCGAGGCAGCAAGAGTGGGTGGGAGACGTGAGAATTGGTGCTGGCTCCCCGTAGAGCCGCCTGCCTCTCCCTACCTCCCACAGCACCAGCTCTTGTGGAGCTGTCTTCTCCCAAGCACTAGCTCCCACTTGTCCCCCCTGCATGTAAATGTGCAACCACTAAAATTTCCATAGTTACACATTTACACAAATAAATGATAGTTAACATCCCAACTTTCATCTGTCTTTATATCCAGGTACACCCTTCTTTTCAGAGCACTTTTTTTGGTTTACTCATGCTTGTTAAAATACCATATCCTCCAAAGTTTTCTCAGCTCAGATGGCACATCTGACTGCTTTCATGGCTAGTTAGATGCGGTTTTGTCCATAAATTTTGAAATGAGTCATGTATGATGTACCAAAAATAAAAATATTTATATTTAGTTTAGGTGTGTCATATTGTTCCTAAAGCATCTAAGTTATTTCTTCAGATTTTTCTCTCACTTTGTATAAATATAAATTTTAATGTAACCTAGATAATCACAAGCCATCCCTGGAGTCAGGCTCTACACTTCTCTCTCTCTCTCCAAATCTCACTTCTTATGTCATAAATTTCTTCTGAAGGATAAAATGCCATCCCGTGTCTCCTCAGAAACAAAGAAAAATGCATCTTGTAAAAATGTAACTTGGTGTGATGTCATTAACAATTGTGTCATTCTAATTAGAGGTTTTTAACTGATATTCCAGAGCACTAGCGTTTTCTCCCCAGTCTAATTTCACATAACATCAGCCCGGCTGACAGCCATTGTAGGTCCCGGGGCAAGGTGTGTGTTGAGGGCAGGGCTGGCTCCGTGCCCCTGGAAGGGGCGGGTCCTTGGGCAGAAGGGGCAGGAGTGGGGCAGCCAGCCCTCAGTGCTGCCCTGACCACAGAGCCACCCCATCCATAGTCCTCAGAGGCCCATGGTGTATGTGCAGTGCCACACTCCAGCGGTAACTCAAAGAGGCTGTGGCGGTGGCCGGATCGCCAGGCCCCAGGACAGTTGCCTCCTTTAGTGCCCTGTCCGTGGGCCTGAGTAAGAGTCACAGCATTTTATTTTAAAACAAGATGGAAGGCCATTTTGCACAGTGATGTAAGAATGAACAGAGATTTCTACTCTTGCTTGGTATTTTTTCTATACTGGCTAAAACTTTGAGGTGGGGTGGAAACCTTTTAAAAGAAATTAAAATCAAGCTCCTCCTAACAGTGAGTTAAATCTTCAGCTGCTGTAAATTGCCATCGCTCCATTTTTGGATCTGCCTCAGTTAATGTATGCATGGATAAAATGTAGGCTTTGACATCAATTTCTGTTTAGGAAATAAGAGAATATGAATTTGTGGATCCACACTAGATAATGGACTGCTGTGATAGTTGGACACTGCACAATTAGCAGTCCGAGGAAAAATTGGAAATTGTAACAATAGAGCTGATATAGGCTGGTCTTGAGGTACCTTGGCATCACAGCAAATCAAAGAGATTAAGGTAGGAAATTGTTCTTCTGTCTTGGTAGTACTCACCTGTGGAATCTTATGAGAACTGTCCTATCCATTTCAAAATGCATGTTAAACCTTAAGGTGAAATCATGAATCATAACCTCCAGTGCCAACAGCATACAGAATAGTCACCTTTCCTCTTTCATCTTCATACCAAAAAACCATTATTCAGTGTTCTCAGTCTGCATGCAGGTGAGCACCTAGATGAAGAACAATTCGTTGAAACTTCATCCAGATAAATCAGAGGCAGTTGTGGTGGAAAGAGGTAATTGTTGTGAAGAACTAGCCAAAACCTTGTCATTATTCTCAGTTGAGGCCATCTGTTCTGCAAGTTATCAAAGCAATCTTCTGCATTATTTGGGGATCTGGACACCCCACTGTTATTAGTAGGCAGACATGACTTCTGCCATGAAAACTATTGGATGTAGTCCTGAGCGGAGCGATCTATAAGTATGTTACTTCCAAACCTGACTATTGCAGAAAACTCTGCCTAGGGATAAAAGTGAATGACACAAAGAATCTCCAGATGGTACAGTATGCAGCAGCCATGTTCCAACTAATACAGGATGACAAGAACACATTTCCCTGTGGCTCAACTCACTGAACTGTGACTTCCTATCTAATGCTAAATCCATTGTATGGTCTTGGTCCTGATCATGCAGAGCATTGATGAAGCTGGGCCAAAGCTTTCCCAAGAACTGCATGCTATTCATGACCTATCATAGCATCTGGATTAACCCAGAATTCCCCTTGGTTATGAGTTTTTCTTAGCAGCAGATGTACTGCCACAGGACTGAGGAATTTCAAGGACCTGTATTGCACAGGAAGTCAGACTAGAAGTTCACAACGGTGCTTTTTGGCCTTGTAATCTACGAATCTATCCACCAGAGATAAAATTTCATCACCCTTCATTTACAATGGTTTTATTCCACAGAGTTACTCCTGATTATACTGATGTGAGAACAATATTTTTAAAAAATAGAAAGGAATTAAAGTAATATTTAAATATTGCCATAATTGCATGCTAATTCTCAGGACTTTTTTAACAAATATTTGAGCCACTGTTTGGTAATGTAAGTAGCTTGTTGCCCCAAAAGAAACAGGGTATTGCTGATTCCAAATATACATGTGCTGCCAACAATCCTGTGTATCCTGCACATTATTTCCTTGGGAAGTTGAGTATATTATGTTTGTACTTCTAAACTAGCTGTGTGTTACATTAAGTTAATGTCTTCCTAGGTTAATCACTATTCAGCCTGTGTACTTATTAAATATGTTGCCATGGGCACTGTAACTGCAGAATTGGGAAATGAGCTCTCACTTCTCTGGAGCGAGAAAGTGATTATTTATATGTTTGAGAGACAAGGAGCATGAGAAGATCTTTGGTCTCCACTTGCTTAATCCAAATGGTGTTAGAAGGATAAAGAACCAGGGGGTCTTCTAACTCTTCTAGAATTTCATTGTAGAAACAGTCTCTGTTTATAGTTTATTACTATATGTAAATGAATTGTAGAGTTTGTGATAAAATACAACATGGTTTTACAAAAGGGTAAATTGTGCTATACCAGCCTAACTACTTTGAAAAGAGAACTGATTTTTTAGACAATGGCAATGCAGCAAATCTAATCCATCTGGATTTCAGTAAGGCATCTGATACAATTCCACATAGGAAATTATGAGTTACATTGGAGAAAATGGGGATTATTATGAGAATTGAAAGGTGGATAAGGACCTGGTTAAAGGACCTAGTTAAAAGAGAGCCTACAGTGGGTCACACTGAAAGATGAGCCGTCAGACTGGAGCTTGGTTATTAGTGGAGTTTCTTACGGATTGGTTTTGGGAACTATTTTACTTAACACTTTTATTAATGACCTTGGTGAAAAAGTGGGAGTGTGTTCATAACATTTGCAGATGACACACGGTTGGGAGGAATTGCCAACGCGGGGGAGGGTTGGAATATCATACAAGAAGATCTGGATGACCTTGAAAACTGGAGTAACAGAAACAGGATGAAAATTAATATTGCACTTGGGGGACTAACAACAATGTATGATGTAACGTTGGAGACAGAAGATGGAAGTGATGGGAGGAAAAAGACCTGAGAGTATTGGTTGATCATAAGATGATTAAAAGCTGCAAATTTTATACAATGTAGTCCTAGGATGTATTAGGTGAAGTATTTCCAACATAGACAAGGAAGAGTTAGAATCATTATACAAGTCACTAGGGATGTTAAGCACTAGCTGACTATCCGATAAGTACATATTTATCGGATAGTCAGTCGACTAGTTGATTCCTCCCCTCCCTCCCCCCCACTGCCTCTATCAGATAGAGGCAGCAAAGGGGGGGGGGGGGAAGAGGGAGTACTTCAAAGCGGCAGCGCCACATAGCTGATCTCCGGCTCAGCTGTGCAGCTCTGCCCCTTTGAAATACCGCCTCAGCATTTGAAAGGGACAGTGCTGCACAGCTGAGCTGGGGATGAGCTGTTCGGCTGCCCCTTTGAAACACTGAGGCAGTGTTCAAAGGGGCAGCGTCGCACAGCTGAGCCTGTGATCAGCTGAGCAGCACTGCCACGTATGGAGCCCGGGGTCTCCCCAGCTGATTCTGGGCTCCAGTGTAGCATTTTTGCAGAACCTGGAATCAGCTGGGGAGTCCCCAGCTGACCTCGGGTTCTGGGTAAATGCCATGCAGAACCTGCAGTCAGCTAAGGAATCCCCTGCTGATTCCAGGTTCCACTGAAATGCCGCGCAGAGCCTGGGATCAGCTGGGGAGTCCCCAGCTGACCCCAGCACCGTGTGGCATTTCAAATCAGCAGAGCAGCATGGGGCCCTGGGCCAGTGGGGGACTCTGAGTCTCCCGCTAACCCCAGGCTCCATGCTGCACTGTTGATTTGAAATGCACAAGAACCCCCCGCTGGGGCTCTTGTACATTTCAAAGGAGGAATGCAGAAGTGCCTATTGACTAGTTGATGGAAATTCCATCGACTACTCAAGTAGTCAATTAACAGTTACTTAACATCCTTACAAGACACTGGTGAGACCTCATTGGAAATACTGTATGCAATTCTAGTCTTCCATGTTTAAGAAAGATGAATTCAAACTGGAACAGGTGCAGAGAAGGGCAACTAGGATGACCAGAGGAATGGAAAACCTACCTTCTGGAGGAGGCGGAGAGCATAGCTTGTTGAGCCTAACCAAAAGAAGACTGAGGGGAGACATGAGTGTGCTCTGGAAACACTCCAGAGAGCTTAAATAGCAGGCAGGGAGAGGAGTTATTTAAGTTGAGTGCCAGTACAGCCACAAGAACAAAGTATAACCTGGCCATCAATAAGTTTAGGCTTAAAATTAGATGACGGTTTCTAACCATCAAAGGGGTGAAGTTCTGGAATTTCCAAGAGGAATAGTGAGGACAAAACCCCTGAGGGTATGTCTACACTACAGCGCTAATTCGAACTAACTTAGTTCGAATTAGTTAATTCGAACTAAGCTAATTCGAACTAATGGATCCAGACTAAAAAACTAGTTTGAATTAGTGTTTTGCTAATTTGAACTAGCATGTCCACATTAAGTGGACCCTGAACCGGGGTTAAGGATGGCCGGAAGCAGTGCCGGCAGGGCATCAGATGAGGACTTAGAGCATGGAGCTGCTGCCTCAGGCTAGCCGAGGGCTGTGCTTAAAGGGTCCTGACCCCCACCCCGGACAGACAGTTCTCAGGGGGGTTTTTTTCCCTTTCTTTCTTTTTTAAAAAAAGAGGCAGGGGTGATGATAAGGTTAAACTGTGTAAACTGTTAAAGCTGGTTCCTTTTCACATGTTTTAGCACAATGAGCCTTTGATCTACATGTCTGACGCGTAGCCTACTTCTCTTCCCCTATATCTGGATAGTAAATGTCATGGAGACAGGGTGGCCATTTTTCTCAGGTTTCTGAAATTTTCTTGTATGTAAGAGAATTTTTGACTTATCAAGGTCATCTAGTGAAGGTAGTTAAGACCAGGGTGAAAAAGCTGAGATTTAGGCAAGTTGATTATCTATTCATCAAGTTACTTGAAAAGTATTTGCATAATAATAAATAACTTCAGGATTCTGCTGTTAACAAACCTCTGTATGCTTTGAATGTCTACATTATGTGTGCACCTGTCTTGATTATAACCTACAAGATTTATCCTGGAGACTGTTGCCTCTTTTGAAATTAACAAAAGTGTTTTCCATTAACCATTTTGCTGAATTAAAAAATCAACTTCAGTAGTTAACTTTGCCCAGATGATGTACAAACCCAAAGCTTTTATGTTTGAGCCTCTTGTACGTTAATGTTCTAGAAAAGTTGTTCAAATCCAAGAAGTGCAAGCAAACCTAAGGAGTGGCATTTCTTGGCGGTGTACTTTTCATCTGATTAGGGCATTATATTCATGAGTGTGGGGAAGTTTACTTATAAAGCTCCATTAAAGCTATTGGTTGTTAAGGCTCAATAGGAGAATGGAATCCCTTAGGTCAGCCTTTCTCAAACTGTGGGTCACGACCTCCAGGAGGGTCGCGACCAACTTATAGGGGGGGTCGCAGCTGGATTCAGTTTTTCATTTGCGACCCCTTTCTCCCGGGCCCAAAGAGCGGCAGGGTGGCGGAAGGCAGCCACTGGCAAGCCATGCAGCTTGGCCAGAGCCGCGAGACTCCAGGAACATGGCTCAGATGCAGCAGGAGGCGCGGCGGCGGGAGAGTGAGGCGGGAGAGAGAGGAGGCGCGGCGGCAGGAGTGGACGCGTAAGGGGCCGGCCAGGGCACGGT
The DNA here is from genome assembly GCF_049634645.1 of Pelodiscus sinensis. Classification (NCBI taxonomy): domain Eukaryota; kingdom Metazoa; phylum Chordata; order Testudines; family Trionychidae; genus Pelodiscus; species Pelodiscus sinensis. The sequence goes on from NC_134712.1 coordinate 169,029,467, forward strand.
TGCCGGGCAACCGAACGCTTCCCCAGCTGAGAGAGGGCAGGGGTCCCTCAGGCAGCGGGATGGGGGATTGAGTCACGGCAGAGGACCCGGAGGTAAATAAGGGCACATGGGGGTCAGAGGAGGAGGCAAAGAAGACATGGGAGAGGAGTGAAGGAGAGGAGAGAGAGAAGGAACCAAAGGGATGTGGAGTGGAAAAGAGGCACAGAGGAGAAAGAGACAGGGGGAAGGAGCCTGCAGGGGGGAGGGGCATTAAGGACTGCAGAAGCCTTGAAGGAACCCCAAGAGGGCAAGGAGTCTGGTGAGAAGGGGGGAGAGGAAGCGACCCATGGCAGTGGGGGGGGGGGTCACACACATTAATTTAGCATTTTAGGGGGTCGTGGTATCACAACGCTTGAGAACCCCTGCCTTAGGTCTTTATGTCATGGCTAGCCTTTCTAATACTGTTCAAAGCTACACATTTTTTCCCTTTAAAATTGTCTGAGGAAACAGATTTTTGAGATTGGCTTTTCCTTGTCTAATTTCTGCAAGTTACTTGCTTATTATTGCTTTAAGTTTTGTTAAGGGGTGTGTCTGGACATCTGCATCAACAGACACAGAAAAATCTTTCATTTAATTGAATCACTATAGGCAGCAATTGATCCAGATCTATATTGGGATCTCCTGTTGACTCCAGGACTCCACCAAAACAAGAACAGTGAGTGGAGTTAACAGGAGAGCATCAGCTGTTGACTCACCTCTGTGAAGATACCATGGTAAACAGACCTAAGTACGTCAACTTCAGCTATGTTTTTCATCTATAAAAAGTTGTGTAACTTAGATTGATGGCCTCAGTCTCATTTGACTGCCATAGAAGGAAGAAGATTGTACTCCACAGTTGTCCTATGGGATAGCTTTCTGTATAGATGAACAGAAGAAAGAACAAACAGTTTCTTGAGGGAAACAGGAGATATGATGAGTAGGTTAACAAATGAGTTAGATTCTCTATTTAACCTTTGCCAAGTCATCAGGCTGCAAGGAATTAGCTTATTGCATGTGCAATCAAAATAAATTTCCCCCAGTAAGTTGCCTCATGAGCAATCTTCCTCTAAGTACTAGACACTGAAGACAGGATAGTGTACTGCATGGGCTTCATGCCACATGATCTGAAGGGAACAGATTTTGTTCTGATGTACTTCTATGTTGCTTATGTAATGGAACCTACCTGTTACAATGGTGGGTATTTTAGATGGGCTTATGTAGGCTCTAGATTCAGCTGCACTTAACAGATTGCATCCACTGCCTACTGTCACTTCTGCAACTACAGAAAATAGTAGCAGTTGTCCACATCTTCAGGCTAAGTGAATCAGGGTGTTAAGAAAAGGGAGTTTGAAGAATTCTTCCTGCTGAGGAGCAAGAGACTCCAGAAGGTCTGATTAATGGGGTCATTTTACATAGTTCAGCTAGTGTTACTAGAAGCTACTATATAGGGATCTAAGTGCATCTTTCAAGATGTCACAATGAAGTAGAAACTCCACCACTCTCTCTCAGTACAGAGATGATATTATGGCAAGGCTCAAAAGATAGGACAGAAATGGTTCTTGCAGGATGAAGTAATGTCTCCTAAATTGGAATGCACCAGTAGATAGTTTATCGTCCTGGTTAAGCAACTGCACTGATTAAGTGAAGAAGCCATTAAAAATAAGGTCTAAAAAGAGATCAGGTAATGACAACTACAAAATCTATAGCACTATGCTGAATGAACCCCAAAATTCAATAAATCATTGCATTTTTATCTTAACTTTTATTTTTTCCTATAGTCTTTATTTGGCAGATTCTGTTATAAAAATCTAAAGTGTAGAATTTCATGCCATTTTTACACAATTAATTACTATTTGCTGAATACATGGCCATTAAGTAGAATTTATGCTAATTTTGTCCCGATTAAACAATGGATGTTGCTATTGACTGTGTTACAAATTTGGTTCCCTGGGAGACATCCCATTAAATTGTCTGTGCATCCAAAGAGGAGTATAGTGCATTACATTTTTGACCGAGTTGAATATTTTTCCATATCGAAATAGGGTAGAATTATAAATCAGAAAGGCCTCTTAGATATGCTGTCCAACCCTCTGTGAGAACAGGATTATTCTTTATTGCAATTGACAGCAATTTGTCAAGTCCCTCTTTAAATGGTGCAGGTTATGTGACTTTTTCTATGTGCCTTAGGACATGATTCCACGGTCTAATTCTTTTGTTGATGTTCAGCTGTAAATATTCTTTTCTTCATTTTCATTCCACTATTCCTAGTTATTTCCTTCCGTAAGCCATCTGTTATCTTAAGTTCTAATTCTGCACTAGGATTTGTGTTGTTAGGCCCCCTTACAGCAAAATATGTATGTGAATAGCCCCAGTTAAACTCCCTCTCAAATCCAGGATAGCTGGAGTGCAAAATTTGGCCCTTAGTATCTACAGAATTCAAATACTTGTTCAGTTATCATACAATCCGCACTTCCCACACAACCCTTTTGACTAACCCAAGGCATTACACTAAGTAGATCTAGAAGGAGTAGTGTCCAGCCTTCTCATTGTAGGGGCTGTCATGACTATATGTGGGGAGGAAGGGTGGAGAGAACAAAAAGTAGCTTTAGGGCTTTTAACAAGAGAAGGTTGCTGTCCAGTATTAGGAATTTTAATGGCATGTACAGTGACATTTGTGCTATGTATCAGCATCTCATGTAAAATTGCTATCGGCAATAAATCTTTTCCAAATTTACTTTGCCAGACGTATTGATTATAATGCAGGCCTCTAAATTTTCTAAGCACACTGCATGGAGATTTAACAGCATGACTCTTATCTAAATAGTCTTATTTTAAGGAACTGATGGTAGGGGTGTTGAATATAATAGCCAAAAATTCCATTCTGTGCGCCAAATTGGAAGGCAACAGTAGAAATTTACCGGCAATCCTTTTCCAACCTACCACTGTACAGTCCTTTTTATGCCATCTAGATTAATTGTTTCCCTGAAACCGTCTTATTAGGATTTATATCAGGGCTAATCAACTTTGGAAGCCCCGGAGGCCACAATGAAACTCACAGCATATGCTGAGGGCCACAACTTAATATACAGATATATGCAAATAGCTTCTTTCACACTGATGGGCATGAATACAAAAATTAAGGTAAGACTATACAACATGCAGGCCCTATTTAAGTCACTGCTGCTGATATTAATAAAATGCAATATTTACCCAATTTCCACCCATATGACAGCACTTTTAATGAGCAATGACAGTCCAGGAATTTAACTACTAAAATGCTTATCAACAGAAGACTGTTATATTGACTACTTTTTTTGTTTTGGCTCCCACCTGTGGGCGATGTGTTGAGCCCCGCATAAACCCAAACCGCACCGCGGGCTGCAAACAACCAGGCCACATGCCGTGTGTTGAGTAGCCCTGATTTATATGATGGTGGTGTTCAGAGGTCCCAGCTGTTGTTGGAGCCCTATTGTGCTGATCACTGTAAAAATGCATAGAGAGTCTATGCATGTTTTCCATGTGAGAAGACAGAGGTGAAGCACTTGCACAAAGCAGGTCAGTGGCAGATACAGGAAGAGAACTATTCCTTATCTGTACTGAGCACTATTTTCAGTTGAAATTATATGTTTCATTCTTATGTCCATGATGTATCACCAAATTGATTTGTTATTTTTGATATTTTATTTTTTCAGCCAGATTATATCTATGAACTTACTTACTTTATTATTGCTAGCTTTGCCTAGTCTTATTATTTCATCTGTTACATTTTCTCTTGGGAGATTTAGAGATTCATAGAATCAGATTACAAAGCAGATAATCTTTTAAGAAAGATGTGGACAAATTGGAGAGAATCTAAAGGAGAGGCACAAAAGTGGTAAAAAGCTGCTCCACTGAAGTGCTTAGTGCTAACAGGAGAGCTTCTTTGTGCATGGGCACTCCACCTCCCCAAGAAGCGGTAGCTGTGTCAACAGGAGAGCCCTATTCGTATTAGGAGTTAGGTTTGTGTAAATGCGTCACTTAGGGATGTGGATTTTCCACACCTCTGAGCATTGTAGTTATGCTGACGTAAATTGGTAATGTAGACCAAGCCTCAGAGAGAGGCGAGTAGAAAAGGCTATGTCAAGACTGCTGGCTTCTTTTGGAAGAAGCTTTTCTGAAAGAGATCTTCCAAAATTTCCAAAAGAGAGCATCTACACAGCAAAAGCGCATAGAAAAAGCAATCTGCTTTTTCGAAAGATAGCGTCTACACTGAATGGACGCTATCTTGCATTTAAGCTGTGATTACTATGGACAGAGTGGCCACCAGGGCACCTGTGCTTTTTCCTCTTTCCTCTTCTTCAGAAGAACTCCCTCTTCCCTGTCCACACACGCCTTTTTCGGAAAGAGCCCTTATAGAAAAAGATTTACCAATGTTGGAAAAATCCCTCTGTTCTTTTGATTTTTTTTGAAAGAATGCAATTGAATTGTGGGTGTAAGTGACTTTTTGGGGGGGGAAATGGCCATTTTTCTGAAAAAACTGCAGTGTAGACATACCCAAAGATGTGGGCTGTTGTGGGTGGAGATGGTTTTCTCTTCATGTGTAGGACATCATCCTAACTAAAAGATTTTTTTTGTAAATTTTAAGTTTGGAAGCTGAGCTATGGGTCAGATGGGACAACGTTATGAGCTGTTTATTATAATTATTCCATTCCAAAAGAAACCATACAGCCTTATTAAAGTACACTTTGCTTTGCTAGTGGGTGTTGATTTCTCCTTCCACTTTGAATGAGGAAGACAGCCCATTGCCATCCCAAGCCAGGGAAGATAAGGTGGAGCAAATCTGCAGCATCACATCAGGCCTTCAGGGGCTGCCTGCACGTGTACAGGCAAAAATATAAGAACATAAAAACGGCCATACTGGGTCAGACCAAAGGTCCATCCATCCCAGTATCCTGTCTGGTGACAATGGCTAATGCCAGATGCCCCAGAGGGAGTGCACACAACAGGTAATCATCATCCCTCTCCTGTCATCCATTTCCAGACAAACAGAGGCTAGAGACACCATTCCTACCTAACGTCCATGAATTTATCTAGCTCTTTTTGGAACCCTGTTAAAGTCCTAGTTTTCACAGCATCCTCTGGCAAGGAGTTCCACAGGTTGGCTTGAAAATGCTTGAAAAATAACATGTTTCACTGTTTGTGACACATTCAAGGGTGCCTATGAACCAGTGCAACAGACCTTTACTTTCCTGTTTAAAGGACTCAGCAAAATTTGAATTACCTTCAGATGGTTGTACATAGTCTATTTCTCAGCTGTCAAGAAATAAGCTTGGCCTCTTTGAATAATACTTCATTCTCATTTAAATGTCAGTTGTATATGGGGAAGTAGTAGTTTTGTACTTTCGAGAGAGAAAAAAGAGATACAGGATGTTGATAGATGGATAGGATGGTTCCATGTGCATCACCAGAATATCTGATGCAGAATATCCAGTATCAGCTGAAAGCAGCTATTTATTAAGTTTCTTTCCTTCATCAATCACTGCCTCTACCTTCCAAAAATCAGCAAAAACAAAAAGCTCTTATTTTATTAGTTGTGAATATGAGTTCTCACTTCACTATCTATTCAGACACAACAGCTTTTTTTGGGGAGGGGGAGTTATGGATGCTAATTTCATTTTTCACAATGTCTGACAAAAAGTGAATGCCTGGGTATGTCTCACATATCCTCAAATACAGTTCAATTCCATGTGAGACATGGTTAACTCAGTAGTTCCAAACTCTGTGTTTAAGGTGGGTCAGAGAGGACAAGTATATAGCCCATAACCAGATCCTACTGTTGTCATTTTGCTGTGTAGAGAGGACCAACTAACAATGATTTGAAACCAGTTTAGCCAGTCGCCATACTTCACAGGTCTCTGTGTGGGAGGTTATCCCAAATTGGAATGCATCCTACAAAGAGGGGAAGCTCTCTAATTAGGTCTTCCCTAATAGGTCTGTGCTGAAGGTTTTTTTGTTTTTTTTTATATCCTATTTGGGAGTGAGCAGAAATGTTATAAAATGAATAACCATCCTTTGTACTCAAGTAGGAGCTGAGTTCACGAGAGACACCAACATAAAGGCAGATGATGTAGTAGTACCCAGAATGCATAAGGCAACTATGGGAAGCTTCATATTGATGAGGTTCATTTGTTTTGTTGTGCACTAAGGGAGGAAGAAAACAACCAAATTCAGGAGAAGCAAAAGGTGTGTGTGTGTGTGTGTGTGTGTGTGTGTGTGTGTGTGTGTGTGTGTGTGTGCGCACGTGCACATGTACATGCTGGGACAATAGGGGGCTGAAAGCGCTACAAAAAAGTAGCAAAGGAAGTGAGAGTGAGTAAAACAAAATTGATTTATCGGGTCTAAAACATGCATTTGTATTCCATTCTTCACTGTGCTGCAGAGGAGGAAAGCTGCTCTGGCACAGTGGTTGGGGAAGAGACCCAGGGAGAGGGAGGAGGAGCAGATCTATCACCGGCACTAAGAATGTTTAATTTTCCAGAGACTGTGATTAAACAAATGTTGCTGCTGCCTGGCAGCCCTTGCAGCCATTCCTTGGGACAAAATTACGAGGAGGTAATTTGTCTGTAGTAACAGGCAGAATGGCCTGGCTGCGTAGTCTTAACTGTGCCTTTTTCCCCTAAGTCAGGCATGTCCAAAGTCCGGCCCACGGGCCAATTGCGGCCCGTGTTCCGGTTTAATACGGCCCCACAGGTAATTTGGCAATATCTATTTTTTATGGCCCCCAACGAATCCATATGTATTGAGATTAATACATTGTAAAATCTCAGTTAATGTCAGTTGGTCTAAATCAGTTATAAATATATTTGGACACGACATGTATACTTGGTGTTATGTTCCTGTTCATATTTTTTTAACTTAAAAGTTGACAGACAGCCTTTATTACCAATAATATGTAATGTACTTTACAATATTCCTGACATATATTTCAGCTTCCTGGATTTTTTTTTTCATCTGGCCTTCAGATATGAAAGGCAGAGTGATTTAACACCTGTTTAGATTTGTCATCCATGTGATGAAATGAAAAGTATGCCGTTTGCAGTAAACTTTGCATAAAATAGTTAATTTGCATTTAATTTTAATGGTTCAAAGAATGTCAGGCAAAATGGTCGGCCCTCACGCATGTTCACGTCATCAAATCTGGCCCTCTTTGAAAAAAGTTTGGACACCCCTGCCCTAAGTAGTGAGCTAATGAATGCATTTCCCAGGTTCCCTTCTGTGTCGGAGTTGAACCTGCACATTCTGATTGCTAGGAATGGGAGATTTTGCTTCTGAGGCTACAATTGGGATCTATGGCAAAACCACTGTGGGGCCCCAGCAGTTGGTTTTGGGGTTTGGTAAATCAAATGGAAGCTACTTGCCCTATAAAACACTGAAAAGGGAGAGTGATGCTCACTTGTGATTGGGAGGGCTGTTCTCTACAGAACTAAACTATGAATGAGATTCTATAACAGCAAGGGGCAACACAGGCTACTGAATGGGACACATGAGTGGCCCTCCTTCATCTCAGTGCGCCACATGATTGTAACCAAAACAGTCTTCTGGGATAGGTTAGTTTTGGTAACTGCACTTACATACCTAGAATTTGCAATATGTGTGTCGATTGAACTGAAGCGCCAGATGTACTAGTTGACTCCTAAGCATAGACTACACTGATTATTGGGCACCAATGACTTAATTGAGCTTATTCCTGACTGTAAATGAGGCTAAAGACTGTTCTGCCTCGCTACATTTCCAGAACTGTGTAAGCACATAGAGAGTTATGAAATATTCCTGCTGTGCTCCCAAAAGTATAAAAATGGTTTTATCCACTGACTTTAGTCTTCATTATATGGGTATGTCTACACTTGCACCCTCTTTCGAGAGAGGGATGCAAACGAAGACATTCAAAATTGCAAATGAAGCTGGGATTTAAATAGCCAGCACTTCATTTGCATATTTGCGTTATGGCGCTATTTCGAAATAGCTCTATTTCGAAATAACAGATGCTGTTAAGATACGGTTATTTCGAGAGAAAACCCTTCCCTTGAAATAACTGGTAAACCTCATTGTATGAGGAATAAGGGTTATTTCGAGAGAAGGGTTTTCTCTTGAAATAACTGTGTCTTAACAGCATCTGTTATTTCGAAGTAGCGCTATTTTGAAATAGTGCCATAATGCAAATATGCAAATGAAGCGCGGGATATTTAAATCCCATCTTCATTTGCAATTGCGAATGTCTTCATTTGCATCCCTCTCCCGAAAGGGGGTGCAAGTGTAGACATACCCTATGACACTAAGGATGTACCCCCCTGAAATAACTCTTTCCCACTGAATGAACAGATTTGTTCTTTCTTTCTTTCTTTCTTTCTTTCTTTCTTTCTTTCTTTCTTTCTTTCTTTCTTTCTTTCTTTCTTTCTTTCTTTCTTTCTTTCTTTCTTTCTTTCTTTCTTTCTTTCTTTCTTTCTTTCTTTCTTTCAGCTGTGTGTTGTATATAGGGAATATAGTGAGCAATAACAGTATTGTCAGCAGGATTTTGGAATAGTCCTAATACCAGTGGCAAATCCAGAAGTAAATTATGCAGGTTATTCCCAAGTGAGTGACTATAACATCTTTTATACCACCTTTGCAGAGCGTGTATGTTACAGAAAACCTATTTCAGGGATAAACTAGAGTATTTTGAGACTTTGAGTCCTGGTCAATTGGACTCAAGGTAACTAAGGGAAAGAGAATTTTAAACAAATACATATAAAACAACTCCAAGAATGACCTGGCATGCTGCTGTACATTAACATTGTTACCATTTTAAATGTCAGCATCTTCTGATGCTGAGTAGTTGAATTGAGTACAGTGTGGGTTCTGGAGCTAGTGTTGATCTTTTTCCAGTGGCATTGACCTCCTTGTTTTCAGTCTTCGAAAACTCTGAGATAAGAAGCTTTAAAGCTGTGATTCTTTTTTTAATCCAGACAATCTGATACTAGCCCTGGACTGAATTTTATCCCTCTGGGGACTTCATGTTTTGTAAATGTGTTCGTTAGTTATTTACTTATGTATTATGGGAGTCAAGAATTACACTATTTTTTAGGGGAAAAGGCAGAAACATTTATCTGTCAAGTTGACTTTATAAAAGTAAGAGGATCTGGTAGCTTTTGTGGATGTGGAATTTTAGAGTAAGCCCAAAGGGAGATGAATTTGAGGGTAGAGGGCAGATGATGTTGTCAAAGGTGAATGAACTGGAGAGGAATGCAATACATTTATCACCTGGATTTCTTCTCTGTGGTGCTGTGTTTAGATACACATAGCTATATGGAAAACTTCAAAGAGACAGCTATATACTCATACACAATAGATTTTCCTCCCATATGTACACACACACACACACTTGCACTGAATTATAATCACTAAACTAACCTAATCACCAAAGTATTTTTGGTGAGATGGAAACCTGGCATCTGCACTCTTCAATGCTTCCAGTCACTATATTTAGATTGTATAAGAGCAACCTCCCCCAGCATACAGGTTTCTCACCAGGGTTCTTTCAGCGGGTAGCTGTCTGTCCTTACTGTTCTTTCTGCTCTCCGGTGGAATCTGAACTTATTTTACTCCTCCAGGACAAAGAAAATGAGAGAGAGAAGCTGCAGTGCAGTCTGTAAACTTCTTTGCTAGGAAAATATTGTTGCAAAACCTTTAATAAAAATGTTGTTTGCATAATAAACTCGAGAAGGCCAATTTCCAAATGCAGGCACTGTCCCAGAACGGCCACATTAGATAACACCCATTTGAGGTCTGCAGTCACCATATAAAATGTGTATAAATGCCAATTGGTGCCTCCAAATATAGGATTTGAATGTCCTGTTAAGACATGTGCAGTCCTCATGTTTAAGAGGAAAAAAAGACACATCTGTAACTCCCATGTTTATAGTCCTATAATTCACAATAATAGTTTACATTAAAAAGGAAGGGGCTGCAAGACAGAAGGAGGAAGAGTTATATTGTGATATTATTACATACCTGTAACTCTTTTGGGTTGGTAATTTCTTAGCAATTGGCAGTTTCCCAAATTCTGAATTGAAGTTCATTTGGGGTAAACAGAATGGCTCAGTTCTATTCCTATAGCAGTGGAAGAACAGAAATAACTCTAAAACTCAGGCAGCAGAAGACAGCAGTTCACTTAAATATTTCCATAATGCACTTTTTTTGACAAGAGCAGCTACTGCCACGTGTTAGCAGAAATAGGATCATGCCTAGAAATTGCAATAGTAGATGGCCTATTTGGTCCAGTATCTTTGTCTGTTTTAGATGTTTCAGTGGGAGGTGCAAGAAATCCTGAAGCAGGCAGTTATGGCATAATTACCTTTGGGGAAATTCTTTCTCATTGCGGGGGAGGTCTTCTTAAAAAACTCTTTGACTTTGTTCTACTTGATCTCTCAGTTAAGTTTGCTCCCCCTGCTACTTCCACATGGAGGACAAGGGGGAAAAGGATGAAATATGAGGGGAGGCAGTAGAAGTTGGGGGTTTAGCATGAGAGCAAGCTGGAAGAAAGGAAGATCCAGGGTCACTGAAAGCTTCCATACTTTACTGCGGGAAGCATTCCTTCCCAAGCCTTGCTGGTGGCCAAGCAGGAAACACTGCTGCAGGCTTTGAAAATGCCTCTGAAGATATAGTTTCACCGCTTGGAAAAAGGGAGTGCATGTGGGTGCATCTGTCTGTCATGTCCCAGTTGAGAGCAGGCTGTGATGGCATCCCTAAATGGAGGTGACTCACCCACTCCAGTGCATGTTCTCCTTATCCCTTCCTTAGAGGAGGGTGGAGGGAGAAGAGGGGACAATTGGCATGAGGGTTTAGAATATGAAGAAGGGGACATTTATTAAGCTGCGGGTCATGAGGCCTACTGCAATTTGTTAAAATGTGAATGTGCATGCACTTGTGTGTGTGAGGCGTTGGGAGGGAGGGATTAGAACCAGGGTGGAAACAAGAGCTGCCAGGGGCTAGACTGACATTATATGGAAGATGCTGTTAACTGGATCAGAAGGAATTTGTTGCCAGATTGCATCTCAGAGCGAGGAGGTGCTTGTGGAAGTTCCCTTGGAAAACAATGCTGGCATCCCTATGCAGAACAGGAAGCTCTCTGGTGCTTCTGATACCACTGCAGCTTGCCTGCTGCATTCTGATGTAAATGATTTGTTGACTGATTTGCCTTGTGCATGCAATGTTACAGCTGTTTTGGCAGCTAACTCTGTTACTTCATTAACTCAGCTGCCTACTGATGTTGGAGGAGATCTGCTTTCTGAAGAGGTAACATGCCCTAATAATAATTTCCTCAGAGATGGAAATACTATCGATAAAATTTTCATAGACTGAAATTAGTCTGTTCCAGTAATAGCTTTTGCTCACTCACAGGGCTTGTTAAATCAGACCCAAGGTACACTGATGATGAAGTGTAGTTATTTACAGCTCTTTGACTCCTCTGAATCCTCCACCTCCACATGCACCAAAACATAAAATGCTGCCTCCATTTCCCTAATAGCGAAGGTCCTTCTCCCTGCCTAAGAGTCCTCAGCGAACACCAGAATAACTCACCTCAGCCTCATTGCCACACTTACGTGGCCTGCCTGACAGCCTCCTTGAAGCTTCTGACATTACTTCCATCCACAGAGCAGCTTTGGACTCCATGCCATTTTGTTTTCCTGACTTGAGCCTTACCTGATGGTGTGTTCTACTTCCTCACCAGCATGTTCTCAACCTGGGCCGAGGGTGTTCTGTGAAAATCAGCGGCAGAGGGAAGCAGATCACATAGCAGACAGGAAGAGGGGGAGTTCCTCTCACAAGCAGAGATGTGTTTGGAGCAGGACTTTGCACCAACTTGGGCCTGTTACCCAAAAAGAAACCTCTCTGCATTGGCATAGCATCCTCCAGCAGTCCCCCAAACCTCTAGGCAGCTGTTACACAGCCATTAAGGGGCCAATCCTGCGAGGTGCTTAAACATCCTACACTTCAGTCAAGTTCAAAAGGAGTTGGCGTTCTGCACTTCATAGAATCAGGCCTAGGTTGATGTCAAGATGACTTCACATGGATGGCCTGAACCACAACTTCAGATTCACACACTGTGGGAAAGTTCTCATCGAGATTCAGTGCCCAATCTCACTTCCATTTGCTAGTATCCTCACATCATAAGGAAATTAATCAATGAACAGGATAGGTACAAAAGATTTACCATTAGCAAACATGAGCTGTTGGTTCAATGATAATGAGATTGTCAGGGGAATGGAAAACCTATCTTATGAGATGAGACTGGAAGAATTCAGTTTCAGTCTAGCAAAAAGAGGCTTGGGGGGGAGGGAAGGGGAGAAAGGAAGATACGATTGCTCTCTAAAAATACATCAGAGATAATATACCAGAGAGGGTGAGGAGCTATTTAACCTAAAGGATATGGCTAGATTCACAAATGGCTACAAATCGGTCGTGAACAAATTCAGGCTGGAAATCAAAAGAAGGTTCCGAACTACATAAGAGGGATGAGGTCCCAGAAGAGCCTCCCAACTGGAGTTGTGGGGCAAAGAAGTGAGTTTAACGAGAGAACTGGAGAAATCTATGATGGTATGACAGGTTAGTGTGTGAGCAGGGCTCAGCAGCCCTGGGGCTTACTTCTGAATGATGTCTTATGTTAAAGTCATGCTTCAGGGTTACCGCTGAACTTGCAGGGGTCCTCAAGAGATTTCCCACGCACCTCCCAGAGTTGCTGGGACGTGTGTTACGTGTTTGTTCTTTCTCGCTCTTTCTTCTGAAGCATCGGGGATGGCCATGGCTCTGAGTTTGCACCAAGCATTTTCTGTTTCAGGTGCTTGGCTGGCTAGTTCTTGTTCACATGCTCAAGGTCTGAGGGATCACTGTGTAAGGAGTGATTTTTTTCCTGATCAGAATGGCAGTGACGTAGGAGGGCATTTTTTGCCTTCTTCTATAGCAAGTGAGTGTGGATAACTTGCTGAGGTTAACTGGGCATATCTCAATCATTTTCCTGTCTCAATCCCTACTCTCTGCCATGCACATAGTAATCTAGTTGACAGTGGGCTGCAATACATTGGTCTAATTTTGGGTTGTTTCGTGTGTGGGAAGTGAGTAGTCTTGGTGCCTGTGTTTACAGGAGGTGAGATTAAATTACCTGGTAGATACTTCTGGCCTTAAACTCTGTGATTCTCTTTGTTGACAAATAAATGAAAGTCAAGAGAAATCTGAAATGAGGATTTAAAGGAAGAAATTCTCAGCATTCCTAGAACTGCTCTAACAGTGAAACCAGGATGGCTTGATATTCTACTGTCATTACTCTTTCTCTCTAAGTAACCCACAGTGTTAAAATGATTGAATATTCTTGGCATCTTTTCTTGACTAATTATTCTTTGTTCATGTTTGATATTATTTTGAGGAGAAGTGAGTCTGGAGGAGAAAAAAGATTAAAATGACAAATTGACCAAAAAGGAAGAACATGACAAATAATAGGTGGGCTGAAATCTGCCAAAAATCCAGAAATAAATAAGTCTTCTGCTAAAGTGTGTTGAGGAGGAGGCTGATAATAGTTCTTTATCTGTGTGGGGGTTTTTTGAAGTGTGAAATCTTTCTTTTTAAAAAAAGTTAAAGCTTTCTAAATGCTATATCACATTTACAAAGGAGAATTTAAATAGACTTTACCAGATTGGTGTGGGTTGCTTTTTTTAAGTATAATACTTTTGTTTAAGTTAAAAAAAAACTTCACACCTTTTTCATTGGTTTATGCAAGTTGTTGCTGTTGATAATTTGTAGCACAATAGTACCTAGTGATGCCAGTCAGAAACCAGAGCTCCGGTGTACTATGCACTGTACACACACATAATAGAAAGATGGTCTCTACTCTAGTCCAAAAAGCTGACAAGCTAAGTACACTCATACAAAAGTAGCTCTATAGATGGGCAATTAATTTGCTGCTTATTAGAGTCTGTTAATTCAGTTTCAGAGAAGAGAATTGCTCTGTGGTTTTTCTCCACAGATATCTGAAAATGGCGTCAAGATAAATGTGGCCAAATGTGATCAGAAATACAAGGCCACCTTTATCTGGGGAATAGAGGAGGTTTCTGCTGGAAAACAGGTTCTACAGGTTAGAGGGAAGGAATTTCGGATTCCCTATTTTCAAGCTCAAGCCTCTGTATCAGACCCAATTCACACTGAATCAATGGGAGTTTTTCTGCTGACTTCAGTGGGAGTTGGATTGGTCCCTGTCAGCCTGATTCTCTTTTCACCTGCACCAGTTTTACACTACTGGCTTATAAGAAGCTTCCTCTGCACTGGTGCTAGTGAAATAAGATTCAGGCCCTTTATTCACAACTATGTTGGGACTAACTAATTATAGTTTGAGAATCAGAGCTATTAGTGATGAGGACCATGCCCTGACATTGAATCCATGACTCTTCTCTTAGCTATGAATTCCATATTTTCAGATATTTTACAAATGTTCAGTTTTTCATGTCTTTGAATAGGAGATTGTAAACGTAAATGGCTCATACAGAGAAGGTTCCATTTTAATAATACATTGTGCTCTGTATGTGCGTGTTCAATAAACACACAATATTTCTGAGGTAGAAGCAGTTTGTTTTCCAAAGGTATTCGATTTGCTTATGAAGAAATTCTCCACTTTTTTGTTTTATTTTGTCTTTGTTTTCCTGAAACATCTCACTTCCTTAACCTCCCAGTGAGAATGATGGAATATCTAAGAATGTACAGCAGAGAGAACACTAATTGTCAGCTTGAATTCCTCTGTGCAAATTGTCTGTGGCTCTTTATTGCAATGCAAACAGATGTGTTAGCTTAATTGACTGGTCATTGTTTTTCATCTTCATCGGGATATGGAGATTCTTGAACTTTGTAGTGTCTAGGATCTTGATTCATCACAGTATGTATGTACATGGCTAATTCTAATATTGACTTCAGTGGGACTGCCCACGTGCTTAAAGACAGCCATGTGCATTGCTGAACTGGGGTATTCATCTTTTTTCTCTTCTAAGGGTTTCTTTTTCCTTCTCCTTTTTTGAGGGGTGGAAGCTAGAAAGACTTCCTTAGATTCTGAAGATGAGATCAAGTCACACCCCAGTGGGACTCAGTTGACTTAGTGGAATTATGCCAGTAATAAATTTGCCCCATGGCCCTGAAAAATGACATTCAATTACACTAATGCTGCTTGGCTCTTGTACCACTCAGGCAGTGTCAAGAAGGCCTTGAGGTGGATGTCTATGAGAATTCAGCCCTTGCTGTATGTATGCTGCATGTTAATACATTTTATATAAAGAAACTGTGGAAGGTGTATAATAGGGATTTGAATGACTAGTCAACCATCCGATAAGTAAATGCTTATCGGATAGTTGACATGCTAGTTGACTAGTCACTCCTCTCCTTCCCCTCTCACCCCCAATTGCTGCCTCTATCAGAAAGAGGCAGCAACAAGTAGAGGGGGGTGGAAAGAGGAGGGAAAGCTTCAAAGCAGCAGCGCCTCATGGAGCCCGGGATCAGCTGGGGACTCCTCCAATGACCCCGGGCTCCATGCGGCATTGCTGCTTTGAAACGCCGCGGGGAGCACGTTGAGCATTCATTTGACATAGAATCTGCAGAGCATTAGCTTTCATTTGTCCCTCACTGACCCCATGTTCCCCGGAGTGCTTTTGCCTTAGAGCTGTTGCTACACTTCAAAGGCAGAGGCGCCCTTACTGACTCATCGAATAGTCGATGCAAATTGCATCGACTATTCGATTAGCTAATTAATTAGACTTTTACATCCTTAGTGTGTAACTGAACTAACACTGGAGCAAACTCCTTGTCTGCAAGTCAAGCAGTGCGGTTCCTCATTCTGTCACAGTGCATTGTGAGTAAAGTCTGATACGATGGAGCTTTCTTGTCTTTGTTTGAGCAGTGTCTTAGATCTGCCTTTTTGTTTGCAACCCTTGGAAACTGTTCTTCACACAATGAAGAGTTGGCCTTATTAGTGCAATAAGTTTCTTTTCATCATTCCTTTTTTGCAGCATAGCTAGCTGTGACTCAGAGTTAATGCTCTCAAGGGCTAGTTTCTATATGGCTGTTTAACTCATGGGAGTTGGTAGGACAATGTGTTATTAAAGTCTAAGTATTCACTGGTTTGCCTTCCTTTTAGTTGTCTCCTTTCAGAAGAAAGCAGTATGTGCATTTCTGGTCCAGGAAAGTATTCCTAATTAATCATAATATTTTACATATCACTCTGTACATGTTAAAATATTGTACTTTAAAGAAATAATAATGGAGCTCTATCTAAATTCCAAACTCATTGTGCAGCAAATGTTACCAGTGTTTGAAGATGATCTTATTAGGAGGGATATATTTATAGCTTTGCCTACATTTTAAAAAGTGATTAGTTATTTTGGGTACCTCTGTTTTTGAGTAATTAACTTGAGATATTTAGAAGGGACCAGATTTTAAAAGGGTGGGAGCTTTGCACTTTCTAAAAACCAAACTCCTTTAAGAGGTGTCCAGTTGGAAACTCAAATATCAAAGAACCCCAAATCAGCAATTACCTCTGAAAATCTGGGCCAACATTTTTTTTCTAGATATGTATAGGTGTCTAAATTTGATTTAAACAATCAAAACACAGATTTTAATTATCAGGCACCTGTCTGTGGGTTTTATATTGCTACCTATTTCTTTAGTTTCTGAGTGCCTTCCATTTACAATCAACAACACTAGCCATGTCCCTACTGGACTGAAATTGGAACAAAGCAAAGTATTATTTAAAATCTACATAGAACTTTTCATCTGGTGGGCTCAATATGCTTTGTAAACACTGAGGGTGTGTCTACACAGCAAAGTTATTTCGGAATAACAGCTGTTACGCCGAAATAACTATGTGAGCATCTACACAGCAATTCCGTTATTTCAAAATAATTTCGAAATAACAGACAGCTTATTTCAACTTCTGTAAACCTAATTCTATGAGGAATAACACCTATTCCAAAATAGCTATTTCGAAATAAAGCATGTGTAGATGCTCCACTGCTGCTAATTTGAAGTAGCCCCTCACCAGGGCCATTCTAAGGTATTCTTCCTGGGGCTCTAAATTGAGATAGCGCATCTACATTAGGGAAACCTGCCTCGGACGAATTTTGAGGCTTTCCTGCAGTGTAGGTGTGCTATTTCAAAATAAGCTATTTCAGAATAACTATTCTGGAATAGCTTATTCTGAAATAACTGTGCAGTGTAGACATAGCCTGAGTGAGTCTAACAATAATACTCTAAGTTAGATACAGTAAATATTGTTATACCCATTCTACAGATGGGTAAAGTGAAACACATAGTGGCTGCAAGTAACTTTCCCAGGGCCGCAAAGTAAGGCAAGGCAAAACTATGAATAGTAGCCAGGAACCCTAACTCTTTGTCCCAGTCTCCTACCATCAGACCTCTGACTCAGAAATTCACAAGAGTTTCAAGATCACATTGTGTTGTCTTTTGTTGTTGAAATTATGTCCACCGTTGACCCATAATTACTGTCCTGTGCACAGCTGGCATGGACATCCTCTGAGTGATTATGGATTATAGCTTATTATTTGTATTATTGTGGATCTTAAAGGCTGCAGTCAAGATCAAGGGTCCCTTATTCTAGGATGTTGCACATATACATAATGAAAGATAGCCCCAGCCTTGAAAGAGTGACAAAGTAAACAGATATGGCAGGCAAAGAGTGGGAGAAAGGAAAGATGATTATTCTCAATATAAAGATGAAGGTATCTGAGTTGGTGATTTAAATTTAGGGGCCTCGCCCTCCATCAAATGGGGAGTCTGTGGCAGAGGCAAGGATTGAAATCAGGTCTCCTGATTCCCAATTTAGTATGCTAACCTTGAGATTATACTTTGCTGATCTCAGGGGATGCTGAGAGATCCCGTTTTGTCTGCTCTGTCCATGGCTTCCACCAGCAGTGCCCCATTATGAGATTTTCATATGGGGCACCCAGGTGAATTTCACCTGGGTTAAATAAAATTCCCTGTGTCTAACAAGTACAAAAATACTTGAGCCTTTTATTTTATGTAGGATCTGGAAATTGAGGTCAGCTGTACTGCCTTAGGCAGCCTCTTACCTTCCATCAAAGTAAAAAATGTAATCCCAAATTCACTGTCTGCTGTTCTCTGCATGCTCTGTCTCCAACAGCCATCAGTCTTGTTTACTAGGTTATGGGAGTGAGCTGCACCACCAACTGTGCCAAGATCATGTTTAGTTTGGCAGTGATTAATGATATGCTACAGAAGGAAAGTTGAAGCTTCCTTGCCGAAATGATAAACCAAAAGCTGTGGATTAATTTGTTTTGTGTTCTCTCCCTCTCTAAGATAATTAATCCTGTTTTTATTGTCTGTTAGAAAGTACTGAAACCCATCACACCAGTCATACTGCACATACATTCTGAGCCCTTTTCTCCCAGTATACATAGTACCATGGGGAGTGAAAGGTTCAAAGGCAAACCAGAGTTCATCTATAGCAGGCTGGGCTCCTTGACATAGATGCTGATGGCAGGTTCAGTGATGTGAAGATTTTGCTCCTCCCCATGCTTCCTTAAGCAATGAGATCTCGTTTCCCCTGCTTTTCAGAAAAGCTGTGTTTCC
Organism: Pelodiscus sinensis; assembly: GCF_049634645.1. Taxonomy (NCBI): domain Eukaryota; kingdom Metazoa; phylum Chordata; order Testudines; family Trionychidae; genus Pelodiscus; species Pelodiscus sinensis. The sequence goes on from NC_134712.1 coordinate 169,048,136, forward strand.
TAGCTTCCTTCTGGCTTCTTATCTCACTGTTCTACGGAAACAACCAATTCATCTCTGCCTCCCCTTCTTTGCTGTGTTCTTTGGCTTTTTTCCTAGTTCATAGCTGCCACACAGTGCATTGCAATGCTCTTTTATATTTTCCTCAGTACTGTAATATCACACTTATAAGGGTTCCTCCTGCCTGTCTCTTCCTTGAAATATAAAGTGATGTGTCCCTATGCATGGTGTGTGTTGTGATATTTGGTATTACCTAATAGGCTCATGGGAACCCTTCATAATTCCAGAAAGAGAAAGCTGAAGAAGCCCTGTATGCAGTGGAAATAACAGAAAGCAATAAAAAGTACAGGGTGTTACTTACCATAAAATGACTACCATCCTAAATACCATGAACTGGTATGTGTGTGTATCTCTGTCAGTGTGTGTTCACGCACATGTGCATGGGAGGAAACGCTCAAATGCAACTCTGTGCCACTCTACTTTTCTGAAAGGAATCATAACTACAGCTGATTTTAAAAGTCTGTGTTTTTTTGATGAAGAGCAGATATACAAAATAAGCAACATGGAATTTTGTCTGCCACAATATCCTCAGTTTTTTGTTTGATTGTTGGGTTTTTGTTTGATTGTTGGGTGAGGTTTTAAAAAACGTGTGCTTGTAATAATGACTGTCATCTCACATTCTGATATATTGTGGGGTCAAATGTAAGTTCTGTACAGAGTACCCACACTTTCTGTGGCTCCTATCAGCTTCCCTTACTCCTCACAAGAACAGGAGCACCAGACACCCTCTGAGTTCCATTTAGCAAGTCTTAACTAGATTCGCTAAATCAAACACTGGAAGATAAATCATGGCAGCGTCGAACTTCCGCAGAGTGAAGACAAGGCTTGAGACAGGAAAACTGCTCTATGGAGTCCATTGGCTTCTCAACATCACATGCTCTCAGTTGCACTTGAGTTTCACAACACAGATAAGGATCTATAGGCAATGGAATAGCATTTCAGCTCATTTGACCTTCTCCTTTCCCTCCTAGCACATTGCCCCATACAGAAATACTGAACCATGTATGTACACAAAGGGCATGTTCACTATAACACAACATGTGCTGTTTGAATCATTGTGGACCCAAGACAAATAATACAAGAAAATCTTGATATATAATTTTGCTTAATTACATCTGAGGCATTAGGGGAATTTCTGAATGAGACTGATTGTTTTTAATTTGCTCCACTTTAAAGCCTACAGAGGTTGACATTATCCTTTTAAAGGAAAACAAATGGTTTGCAATGAATTCTGAAAAGATTTTTTCTGTCGCAGGACACACAGCAAGTAGCCACAAGTTATTGGAGTGAAAGAAATTGCAGGCTTATAAACTGTCAAGATCTATAGTGTGGAATAAGTATAGTTATTTTGTTACAGTAATGCCATTCCTGTCACTATAGTTAAAGGCCTTTCCTCATTGAGATTATAAACTCCTTTCTCCAGGTGTTTCACAAGGAAAACTGGTTCCAGGCTGTAAATGTTTTAAGAAATTGTCAAACCAGGAGGGAATGCTGGGAACAAGAACAGGTGTTAAATCATTTGCAGAAAATGAATTCATTCAAGTCTAAATCCTGAAGTTTTTCCTTTTGGAAAATTCCACTGACTTCATCTGGAGTTTTATGTGAGAGTAAAAAAGAAATAAGGACCTCAGGCTCCAGCCTTGGATTGTAGGAGAAAGAGCTGAGGGGCAGAGCGAGTACTAGTTTAAGATACTTCCACTCAAGTGGAAAGTAAGCTGGTGATGGGGCTTGCCAAAGGGTAGCAGAGACCAGATGAAAAATTATTGCTGTGTCTTGGGCTTTGGGTCAAGATTTCATGTAACATCAGATTTATTGTCTGGTATGTTCTCTGCTGCTGGGGTAAATGTATCCATCCTTGAAGGCAATAGACATGGTGATCTAATAGATCTGTTCCATCCCTAACTGCTATGACTGATTATTTTGGCAGTCAAACTAAAGCACTTGCATTCTTTTGAATATTGATGCCAAGCAATTACACCAGTGTTAACTGTATGACAAATCAATAGTACTTAGCACTGGAGACACTTAACTCTCCTATGCCATCTGTGGACCTCAAGAGACTTCCTTTTTGATCTGAGAAAAGTCTCCCGTCTGCTCCCAACAAGCAAAAGCACACGTCTCACAGCTTAATCCATGAAAGCTTATGCAGTTTTTGTACCAGAATATGGCAACTTTGTTACCGTATTTCCTGTAAAAATAACCTCCCAGGCTTTGATTTCTGTATTCTTGCTTAAGCTCTGTAAAAGAAAGGGCATTATTAATATTTAAAGATGGTCCTTGCCCCAGAGAAAATTGTTTTCAATATTTGTTAGGATTTTTCCCAATTAAAATAAAGTCCTAACGATTTTTAGCATAATTTGCAAATGTGTAACAGCTGAAATCAGAGTTTGGGCTGTACCTGCCCAGACAGTACTCACTACAATCTACCAGATTTGTGATTTGTGACCTCTGAGGGATTTTCACCATAGAGAATAATAGCTTTTATAGGCACAGCCAGAATGGGTTTACACTGATCACTGCTTCTTATATTTTAGAAATGATTTAATTAATTCATATGGCAATTTTTTTTATTATTCCTGTACTGAGTGGACTTTTTGATCTCATTGGTGTGCTCATCACTTAAAACACTCAATTGTTAATTGGAAGAGTGCTCAGGAATTGGTGGCCTGCAGCCAAGTTTTTTAGCTCATTGCTTTCTTCAGTGATCTGAATATTAAAATACTGAATATTAAAATATGTGTTTACTTAATTGTTATATCTTACTTGTTAGAAAAGATGCATAAGAAAATACAAATTTATCCAGGTAAATAGTACATCTTTGCAAATGCCTGACTCTGTAGTTGCAAACCTTGGGCAGATTCTAGTCTGATAGAAATTGCTATCACATCATTGAATTCAACAGAGCTATGCCAAATTACATCAGCTGTTTTTCTTCACAAAGGCTTATATGTCTGTACATAGGACAAAGGAATTAATCCAAATGCAAAATTCCATTCTCTCTAATAGAGAGGTACACTTTATTATGTACTGTGAAGGTTTCCTCTTTATAAAAGGAAATAAAACATTAAAGCCATGATGCCTATTAACAAAGGCCAGGAAATTTAAAAAGAGGGCTGTCACCTCTTCCTTGAGCCATATCATTGTCATTTTTCTCATGTTCATATAAATCAAAGCTAAAATGTGAGCATCTAATTTGAAATTCCTGCTTTGGTACTGCTCTCAGTTATGTCAATGTTGTTTTTTAAATCTGTTTTTATATTCGGTTAATATATGGTATTGTGGATTTAAAAGTTTTCCTGCTCCTCCCCAATACTAGTCATCTGGGGGCATACAAATCTATAGGTGAACTTTTAGTCTTCTATGAACATACAAGTTATTAAGACAGCTGTGAATTCTAACAGAGACACCACACAAATATTTGTTCTAGGATATAAATATTTCATTCTAGTCATGTTTAAACTAGATATTTGTGCCCTGTCTCCATGGGAAGTTACAGTTGTCAATTAACATGTTAATTATTACATTTTAACACATTATTAAAATTCAAATGCAGAGATTCCCCCTCTTTACCCCCTCTCTCCCTCTCTGATTCCCCCTTATTCTCATGCGCTCTCTTCCATCTTTTCTCCCTCCTTGAAAACTTGTTTGAGGAGCTAAGAACATTTTATGAGCAAAAAGCCCTGGATTTAATGCCACCCACAGATGATTTGTGCATGTTTTATTTTGCCAAAGGGCTTTGTCAGATACTGAGAGAAATAGTGTAATATTGGTTGAACTAAATTTCCATTAACTATCAAGTGAGTTTACAAGGGCCATCATATTAATTTTGCATATCATTTTATTTGGGGAGAAAAGCTTTGTCATTCAGGAGTCATCTCTTGCCTCACTTGCTCCACAGGCATGATGAACAGAAAGGTTACTGATGTCTCATTTTTTGAGCCAATATTCATCTCCTTCCTTGTATATTAAATGTGAAGAAAGATGTTTTTCATTCCTCTGTTCTTCCTATTTGAATTAAAGAAGGACCCAGGACATGCTGTTTAGATTATTCAGATTATATTTAGATGAGAGTTTTGTGGCCAGATTGCGTGCAGATACATTTCTGTCAAAATGCTGTGAACTGATTTCTCCGTTTTTTAATCAAAAAATACATGTAAACTCACATGACTGGTTCTTGCAAAATTCCTGCTGTTGATTTTCTTCCCTAGTCCTTTTTGTAGTCTCATTTGTCCTGCATTGCACACATTCTAACACCTCCCTTCATTTCTCCATTAATTCCACTCTCTCTTCTCTGTCATCCTTTTCTCTGATGATATTTCCTTTCTAATGGCTGTCTCCTGACACTCAAGCTTTACCTTTTCCCCCTTCCTTTATTCCTCCTCTCGTCCCTTTCATTTGATATTCTTTCATTATCTCTTCCCAGATCCTCCTTCTCTTCTTTTCTGCTCTATCACTATTGAATCTTCTTTATAGTAATATCTCCCAGGTTCACCGTCTCTCTCATATTTTGATTTTTCTTATTTCTCTTTTAATATAAATCAGATTCCATCCTTATCTTTCTAATCCAGGCTGCCAAAAAACCCATAGTAGAGAGAGAGTCTAGAGGCCTAGGCCTAGTGCAAAACGTTAGGCCAGAGTCTGTGAATGCATGTCAGGCCATGTATTAAAGCAGATGCTTACAAGTTCATTGTCCAGTACATAAATTTGGCAAAGTTGCTGCTAGTGTTGTTAAAACATAAGCACTCCAAGAAAGTACTAGGCAATAAATATTTACATAAATACATTCCAGAATCCCAGTGCAAATACATCCCAACCTGGCACAAGATAAGAGGGTTAGACAGAATAATGAATAGGGAAAAAGGAAAAGGAATCAAGTTATAAGTATAATTACAAACAAATATCATAAAATACATAAGCTCTTATGTTATTTCAGTTGTTTGTCTTAATCTATAAATTATATAGACCTTGGCTTTACCCTTTGTGGGCCCAATAGGACAGCAAGCCTGCTGCTGCTGACTAAGACACTCCTGGCATAGGGGCACTCATGTTAATGCAATTGTACAAGTTGTTAGGACTCTGCCTTGGGGTCAATAAATCTGGCCAAGTGCCTTTGTCACCAAACCATGCCTGTGGTCTTTCTCTGTAAGTAACATCAAGGCCTGCTGAATTAGCAGACTGAGCTCTCTACCAGTGCTGATAACACTGGCGCTCCAAGGCCCTGATTAGCTGTACAAACTTAGCTGCCATAACAGCTTTGCAGTAACAATATTCTCCCCTTCTACACTCCTATCAGGGTATTCTTTCATTTTCATAACTATACCCTTCTTTCCAGCCTTCTTTCTTCTTATCTTGCCCTCTCCAGTCTATTCAATATGCCACTACTGAAGTTGTCTTCCTTTCCTATCTCTCCAGCCACATCACTTCTGTGCTAGAAACCCTTTACCATATTTTTGTCCCTTACTGCATTATATTCAAGCAGCTATTTCTCAGAATCAAGGTTTCTGTTTATATTTCAGACTTCAATCAACCAATCCCTCTCATCCCCAAATAAATAATGTTGCAAATGAATTAGAGGTCTCGGAGAGAACCCGTGCAGATATGCATTCACCCAGGAAGATGCGTCAGTGTACCCAGCAGATTGTACTGCTGAAATGAAATGTAAACCAAAACATGTGTTGAGTTCCCAGCAGACTTTTTGCTTTGTCTGCAGATGTCCTGTAGTGCAGGGATATAATGAGTCTAACGCAGCAATTAATGATCCATTTCCTCTGAACTGTATTTACAGAACAGTGAAACATAGCACCATAGAATACTAGAACTGGAAGGGACCTCGAGAGGTCATCGAGTCCAGTCCTCTGCCCTCATGGCAGGACCATCTAGACCATCTCTGATAGATGTCTCTCTGACCTTCTCTTAAATATCCCCAGAGATGGTGATTCCACAACCTCCCTAGGCAATTTATTCCAGTGTTCAACCACCCTGAGAGTTAGGAAGTTTTTCCTAATGTCCAACCTAAACCTCCCTTGCTGCAGTTTAAGCTCATTGCTTCTTGTCCTATCCTGAGAGACCAAGGAGAATAATTATTCTTCTTCCTGCTTGTAACACCCTTTTAGATACTTCAAAACCACTACCCTTCTCAATGTTCTCCTTTCCAAACTAAACAAGCGCAGTTCTTTCAGTCTTCCCTCATAGGTCATGTTTTCTAAACCTTTCATCGTTTTTGTTGCTCTTCTCTGCACCTTCTCTGAGTTGTCCATATCTTTCTTGAAATGTGGTGCCCAGAACTGGACATTATACTCCAATTGAGGCCTAATCAGCAGAGACTCGAGTGGAAGAATAATTTCTTGTGTCTTGCTCACAACACTTCTATTAACATAGCAATAGCAAAGATATCTACTTTACCTCTACCAGGAATATTTAATTACCTGCCCCCTCCTGGCTTCATTCTCAAATTAATCTTTATAGTGCAGAGGCAAGGAACCTTTTTCGGATCAGGAGTCGCTGACCCACAGAAAAAATCAGGGGCTTCACAAAAGTGAGCGCAAAAAAAACCCCCATACCTCCCTAACTGAGAAGAAAAAAATACACTACCCACATTTCCCTTGTACACCAGAGCCTAGAGGGGCACAGGCTGGTATATTTTTTGTGCTCCCCGATGCTGGGGCGAAAGCAGGCAAGCCAAGGGCCACATTTGGCCCTCGGGACTGAGGTTCCCCAGCCCTCGTTTAGGCCATGGAGGCTCTTTTCTAACCTGCCCGTGACTGAGAAGAAATATCATTTCTCATTTTCCCCTCTTCCACAGATCTCTAATAAGAAACAATCTCACCCCTCCTATCTCCAATTGCTCTGTCCAGTTTGGCTCCTCACATCTTGCCATCTTTTGGTGAGTGTTAAGACCAGATGAAGATGGAAGGAACAGGAAGGGGAGGCTGCTACTCAGCATCCTCAGGAATGGCCCCCAGGAGCTGAAAGGCAAAACAGTTGTTTTCCTTCCCTTGTGTTCCACATTATAACTTTCCTCTCCACTCCCTGTCCAGGGTAGGCCTAGAAAGGAAACTAAGAGAGGCTCTTTCCTGTTCCCAAACCTCCACTCTGCTCCTGTGAAAAAAACAGGAATCTCATCTGGACTGTATCCTGGAGCTGAGACTTTTCAAGGGAGAGAGACCAGCTTTGAAGAACTCTGAGGCAACAGCACTGCACTCTTACAAAAACTGATTTAGGGAAGCTATCGCACCCCTCAACCCCCCTGTCCCTTCTCCATCATATGCTGATGAATTGGTGCGGGATGTTTCTGCTAAAACAACCAGTACTAAAATTGTTCACAATATTGATATTTAAATGACATGTTTCAAACAGGACTGTGGTAATCCACACTTCAGTGTGTGCTGCAACTCATATCTTTGTCGTGTGCCCTGTGGAGCCATGTAAACAAGCCCTTACTGTTGAGCCAAAGGGATCAGACTTCTGATCTGCCTATTTGAATGGGATATTCTGTATTTTTGCATAGAAATAAATCCCCATGGCAAGAGATAAGAGAGAAAAAAAGAGAAAAAAGACAGGCGGGATGGGAAGATAAGAGTTAATCAAAATGTGACAGAGATGAGGTCAAACAAGGGTATGTTGAGAACTATCTAAAAAGTTGTATACAAAGTTAGATAACATAGTAGGGGCCAATTTAAAAATCCAATAGATAGATTAGATGTGATAGATATGAAGGGTACTGCCATCTCATTCCAGACAAGTAAGCTGGATTTAAATCACTGGGCTCCACAACATAAAAATATTAATTTTATCACTCCAGTGCTTTGAATATTCACAGGTGAGTCACCCACCTTTAGCAGAGTGCAAAGTTCTGCCTCACTATGTAACAGGGCATAAGCCTGGAAAAACAGTCAAACAAAAAGGAATCTCAGAATGGAGAAAATGTTTCCTCTTAAAATCTGATTCTGCATATGGCCTGTGGAAAAAATACACCCTCCCCCTCCCCCCCCAAAAGTATTTACAGTCACTATATGTAACATTTATGCTTGGCAACACTTGAGGCCTGGTGTTCACTTAGAAAATAGGTCGACCTGGCTATGTTGCTCAGGGGTGTGGAAAATTCACACCTAAGCGACCCTAAATCCCAGTGTTGACACTGAGAGGGTAGCTTTAATATGGCAATGGAAAAATCCCTTCCAGAGGGGCTGACAGGATTGCTGGGCCCCAGGGCAATGTGTGGAGAAAGCAGCTCCATGCTCCTGGAAGGGGCAAGGCCTCAGGTGGAAGGGAAGGGCCTAGGGCAGCTAGCCCTCAGTGCCTCACAGACGGTGCAGCGCCTCTCTTTGTTGGCCCTCAGAGCTGGCCAGAGTTTGCAGTGCAGGGTTCTGGCGGCAATTCTAAAGGGCGCAGCACGCTGGCTGTAAGAATCACTGGGCCCTGGGCAACTGCCCCTCTTCTCTGCTTTCCCATCCCCCATTGGTGGGCTTGATCCCTTCCTGTCATTGTATTAAGTGTCTGCACCATAGTGCTACACCAGTATAGCTGCAGCGATGCGGCTACATGGCTGTAACAGTAGTAGTGTAGATATAGCCTAAGAAATAGGGCAAAAAGCGTTCCTTTAATTACGTCTGTAAGGTCAGATTTTTTAGTGTGTTGATCCTAAGCTTAGAGCAGTTAATCTCCCAAGCAGTAATCAAGACCTGGCGACTCAGCTTTAGAGATTTGGCGCAGATAAGAAGTTCTTGGCAGTGGCTCACAATGCTAGTGAGATGACTCAACTAAGCAGCTCTGACATGTAGGTTGACTTGTTAAATACCATTGCTCTACTAACACTAAAAGGAAGATGATTGCCAGAGCCATCCTTAGGCATATACAGCTGCATGGGGCACCACTACATTGGGGGCACTAGTGGTGCCCTGGGCAGCTGTGTGCTATGAATGCCTCGTTCTGCCACCAGGATGGAACAGCAAGGTGCAGGCAGCATCAGCTCCAGCAGCCAGCTTCATCCCCCATCCCTTCTGTGAGCTGTGCCCAGCTGCTGCTCACCAGCTGTTTCCCCTTCCAGCATTGCTTCCTGCTACGCCTCTGGCCCGCAGCTCACTCTGCTCCCCACTTGGTGCCTCCCACTTGCTCCCCTGCCAGGCCCCTCCCTCTACCCCGGTAGTGGCTGGCGCCCTGCACAGTTACTTTCCATTGCCCCCCTATACGGGGTGGGATTCAGGTGCTCAGGCTGTGTAGGGCATCAGGAATGATAAGGGTGGCCCTAATGATTGCTCCACTGGCATAGCTCTGGTGCACACTAGTTTTCAGACATGCCTGTTGACTCCGCCATCCTGTGCAATGTGAAAAAGCTGTCACAAAGAATAGTTCTTTAACAATACTCCTCTGGATAGCTTTCGAGATTATAGCATTGGAAAACGCACCCATTGTTTGCATTACTACTGCTACTGCAAATACAGACGTGGGAATGTTCAAGAGGATCTCTGGTAGTGTTACAGGTCAGCATGAGTGTCCGTGTTTGCATCATTAGCGTCTAAATTCATGGTTTGATTTTCAGAGATGCTGAGCACACAACTTCAAGGGAGGCTGCGTGCGCGCTGCATTTTTGAGAATGAGGCCGCTCATTTATATGCCAGCTTGGAGGATCTACATTTGCAAATGTACTTTAACAATAGCTACTGTGTAGTCTGAGGTGCAGAAAGCATGGATATAAAACCAGTTTCAGTGCACTGTCCATCACTGGGCCTGTATGAGCTAAGCTAACTACACTATTTTACAACCACGTTCTATATGCAGTCTTGACATTAAAGATGCTCAATTAAAACCTGTAACAATCTTGATAAATAGAAGGGATACCCATGTCCAAATTTATGCTCATTGCAAATACTGAATTGAGATGGCACATTTTCCTTCACGGGTGCTATAACTTTTGCCAAGAAGATGGGGAAAAATGGAACCGGAAAACTGGTGGAACCTGGTTTGTCTAATACGGGTTTATGAATAAGCAATACACCTCTTTTTATGTTAGGAGCATCTGTTTCCAACTATTCCATTATGGACATTTCTTTCATTAGATTTTCAAAACTTCTTTAAGGCCTGATCCAAAGCCTACTGAAGTCTCTAGGAGGATTCCCATCAACTTTGGATCAGTCTCTCCATATTCAAATAGCATGATAGTTGTGCTCATTTATGTTTAATTTCTGGGGTAATGTAAAATCTGTAGCCAAAGATGACTTATTTAATACTTGGACTCATGTAATCTGTTTGCTATATTGCAAATATAGCCAATGAGAAAAGTTTTTCCTCTTAAATGATCTGTTTAAAAGCCTGCAGAAATTGTCTTTCAAATAAGCAGCTAAGTTGTTCACTCACCCTATGCCAATAAGCTGCAGGAAGGGAGCCAGGAGTCAGTACGCAGCTCAGTTGGACTGAAAGGGAGGGGCAGGGGCAGGGAGTCAGTGCATGGCTCACCTGGTCTGCAGTAGCTGGTACACAGCTGAGCTGAGCTGGACTGCAGGGGGTGAGGTGCCAGGAGCTGGCGCGCAGCTCATCTGGGCTGCAGGGGGGAGCCACGAAGCTTGGGGGGGAGGAGGAGTGATAAAGAGGAGCCAGCAGCAGTGGGCCTGAAATAACCTCCCCTGGTCTGGAAACATTTCTCATCCAGGACTAGTCAGGTCCCCAAAGTGCCCAACGAGGGAGGTCAAACCTGTAGAATAATGAGCTAGAAGAGTTCTGTCTGGTGGACTGCAGATAGCAGGCACCAGAAAGCAAGCATCCTCTAAAAGGGGAAAGGAATAGCAGCTGAAACAGGGAATAAAGCATCCTAGATATTTTTACTGAGAAATTATCCGTAAAATATTCATAGATATATCCAAATACCACACTGATAGGGGCATTAAAATGTGAGGATTGATTGACAGGACCCTCTGCTTTGTTTAGTTTAGAGACTACCAAACATATGAAGAGTAGTATCTTACACTACGGCTGTGTCTAGACTGGCCAGTTTTTCTGGAAAATCAGCCGCTTTTCTGGAAAAACTTGCCAGCTGTCTATACTGGCCACTTGAATTTCCACAAAAGCACTGACTTCCTACTGTAAGAAATCAGTGCTTCTTGCAGAAATACTATTCTGCTCCCGTTCAGGCAAAAGGGCCAGTGTAGACAGCTCAGCTTTGTTTTCCACAAAAAAGCCCCGATCGCGAAAATGGCGATCGGTGCTTTTTTGCGGAAAAGCGCATCTAGATTGACACGGACACTTTTCCACAAAAAGTGCTTTTGCGGAAAAGTGTCCAAGCCAATCTAGATGCTCTGTTCCGAAAATGCTTTTAACGGAAAACTTTTCCGTTAAAAGCATTTCCGGAAAATCATGCCAATCTAGACGCAGCCTACAAGTATATAGTCAAAGTGAGTAAAGGGGCAGCAGAAAATGGCCCTTTGGAAGCAGACACGGAAATGTAAACTTGTGTCTGGTAAAAGAGACAAAATAATGGGGGAGGGAGAAAACACCATCATCATTTGGAAATGTGCTGTTGGAAAAGGCTCAGGTGTGGGCAGCTCATGTAGTAGAGAGCTTTTCTTATCACTTTTTAATTGCTTAGATTTGCTTACTGCACCTGGTAGCAAGACTAGAATGAGTGTATCGCTCATTTCCAAAAGGGATGTCACATCTCAGGAAATGAACGTCAATAGTACAGCTCAGTGAAATTAAAACAATAACATGCACACATTTTGGAAAAGAAAAGTTTTCAGATTCTGAGGGATCAAGCTTCCATTTTTAGAATAAAAGAAAAGCAAAAAAAACTATGCAAAAATATTTTCTATACTCTTTCCCCAGTTGTTAGTTTACATTACAGATCTGCTTTGATCTTGGCTGAATGTTACTATTTCTTCCTCCTTCTTGTCAGGCTGGTTTGGCTTTGAGGAAAGAAAATATTTTTAAGTCTGATAAACTGTTTTTTCCCCAACCAACCTAAAGATGGAATCAGATAAGCCTTTCAAAGTGTGTGATTTGTACCAGCAGTGAGAAAAGAAGCACAGGGAGAAAGATCAATCTGTGATGTATATATTGATGGGTACTGGTGCCAAATAAATCCCCCAAGTTAACTGTGTCTCAACAGTTGTCTCCTGGTAAAATAGTTAGCATGCAAATGGCTCTGTTGTGCAGATATCTTTCACGCTAATTCTTTAGGCTGCATTTTTTATGGCACTGCTTCAAAAGCAATCCTATACCAACCTTAGCAAATTGATCTCCCTTTCCTGATTTTATATGCTTTTGTTACTAGCTTGATTTCCTTCACTGTGAACGCTACTCCTTGTGAATAAGTAATGGATGCCTGAGACAGGGTGAAAATCAGTGACCCTCTAGGCTGAGCTTGAAACTTGAGTGGCTGAACCAAAAAGTCTCGAGAAAGGCAAAAAGGAAAGGAATCTGGCATGAAAAATAAAATCACACCACAGTTTTACCTGCACATATATCTTAAGCGGCAATGGGCAACCTAGGCTAATGAGTGGGGTGCGTGAGTGGCCATCCTTCATCTCAGTGGGCTGCAAAATTGTCGTATCCAAACCAGCCTGCCAGGATGGTGTAGTTTTCCTAACTGCACTTGCATAACTAGTATTTGCGGGATGTTCCTGTCGAGCCATAGCAGCGCTTTGATGGGATGCAAAGGGAGTGCATGGCTTTCATAGTCAATGTGTGCAATCAGCATGCACTTCACTTCACAGGCCCTTGCTTTACATGTGTGTCAATTTAGTAATACTGGTAGGAAAAAAAACCGTGGGGACAGAAACCAGCAGAACTTGACAACCCTGCAAATGGGCAACAGTAAACAAAACCGCTTGTGGGCCAGGCATGGAGCCCCAATGGGCCATATGAGAGAGGTGCATCTGTACTAGGGCCCGATGCTCCTCCCCACACACGCAGCAAAAAGTGAGCAAAGTATTTCATCACCAGATTATTGGCACCGCCCCCTGCTGGAGAGAGCAACTTTAAACTCTGCTAGGGCTGTCATAAGAGACCTGCTAATGAATGCTCCTCAGCTTTGTGAGCTATCCAGAACCCCAATAGTTTGCACTGTTGCATTCCATCTTGATGAAGACTTTGTAAAGGGGGCCCACAAACCAGGCTGAGTTGGCAGAAACCAAGGAGTGAAGGCAGTCTCTGGACTCTTAGGGAATGTCTACACTGTGGTGCTATTTTGGGATACTTCAAGTATCCTGAAGTAGCTATTCTGCGTCTCGATAGCTCACCCATTTCAAAATATCTTTTGAAATAATGGGCGCGTGCTATTCCAACATCCCTGTAAACCTCATTCCACGAGGATTAAGAGACGTTTTGGAATAGCGATTTATTTGGAAATTTGGCAATAAAATTAACTCAAAATAAGCTACTCAAGTTACGTAGCTTATTTTGAGCAAAGGGTGCACTGTAGCTGCACCCTTAGAGACAATAGCAACAGTGAGGCTCCCAGGCCTTCACCGGGGGTGGGCGGATCAATTCAATAGGGCCCAGGGCTCCCAGCCAATGCTACTGCAGGGCTGCTGGAGCCCCAAAGCCTTTACATCACCACCAGGAGTGTCACATGGTGCACTCAGTGCAGCGTGGGGGCTGGAGGTGCTGCCCTCTGGCCAGTGCAAAGAACTGGTTGCCCCGGCCTCACCCCTTCCAGGAGTGTGGATCCACCTCCCTCTCCCATTTTGCTGAGAGGGTTGCAGGGGCTGTCGGTGCCCCTGGATGGTGCATTCAGTTTGGCTGGCTCCCTTTATCAGATTAAAATGTAGTTCTGTCTCACAATGTAGAAGTGACTCAACCCTCTGTTACTGCTGTGTTCCCAAACCATGCTCGGCCTTGGACAAAGCAGGGCTATAGCATGGTACTGTAAGACAGTGACAGTCCCATTCACTTTAGAAAATAGGAATCTTGTTTCAATGGTATTAGCAGATACATTTATTGTGACTGAATCCTGTAAGAGGACTATTTATTGTATTGTAGATGAGCCCTTGTTGTTATATGTGGCATCCAGTTAGATGTTAACTCCTTTGTGGTGCAAAATTTGCTTTGTGACCACTTTTTATAATTCTTGAAGTTTTCCTGTTGCCCACACCATCTAATTGCAACATATACTGGATCATTATTTAAAATCAAAACCAAAGCATTAAAAATAATGCTGTCTTGCTTTCATCCATAGGTAATGCAGGTGGTAAAAGAGCAAATAATGAGAGCACTCACTACCAAGCCTAGCTCTCTGGACCAATTCAAAAGTAAACTCCAGAATCTAAGTTACACTGAAATTTTGAAAATCCGTCAATCCGAGAGGATGAACCAGGAAGATTTCCAGTCTCGTCCAATTCTGTAAGTACTTCCCCTCTCTGAGTCACTTCTTGCATGGAAGGAGTAACAAATGTGAATGATGTTTGTGAACTGTTCAGTGAGAACCCAGGGGAAAATTTGCCAAGGGAGCATTGCTGAAAAGCAGTGGAATAGCATCTGATTGAAGTGCATATGCTTTCTTCTGCTGGGAATCTCAACTGTTTCTTTGAGCTCAGTTAAAACAGATTTGGTTAATCCCTATAGGGCCTAGCATGACTTATTTGCAGCAAATGATGCTTTGACATTTCTAGGCTGTGAGTAGTTGTGTGTGCAATTTTTTTTAAGATGAAATTTGGTCTTCTGTCCAATGCCCCAGAAAGTTTCAAAATGTCACTTCTGTGAGCCAGGTAAAGGGAAACCCAGGGAAATAGCACCCAGTACAAATTGGCTTCATAAAAGAATGTGTGTCTGTTAGTGTCATTTTTGTTTGTCTTATCTTTGATGATAGTATGGAACTTTTACCTATTTCTAGGTGATTTCGTATATATTCAGTTTAGTACTTGTTTCATATGGTGTAATGCTATGTATCTGCCATTTTGATCTTCTCTGGGATAGGGCTTGAAGCCAAACTGGTGACATAGGCAGGCTCATTTCCATCGGTGCTCAAATCTCATGTCCTCAGCCAGACTAGCAGAAGCCTTTTGAGATGATAAACTGAGAAACTGTGCGAGTTCCGTCTTCTTAAACCAAAATTTAATTAAACAGACACATTTGAAGTTAAATGGGGCAAAACTGTAAAGATGGCTTTGTGTTTAGGTATTTCAGTGCCATCAGTCAAGCTCAGAAGGATACATATTTGAGACTTTGGAGTTGGTTTATCTCTAAAAAATACATTTATGGCCAATCTCCAGGAACCCTTCTCTGACAGGACAACGGTGAAAGCATAAACGAAGCAGAGTTAGAAACTTAATAATACTAACTGGAATCAAAGGGGTAATGATTCTTTTATGTCTTCAGGCTATTAGAATGATAGGACATTAACACCCAGTGAGAATGGAGATCACCTGCAGTCTTGCATCAGGTCAAAACCAGGGTTTTACGTTCCTCTTCTTCAAAGCAGTTCTTTGCCAATCTTTTGTAACACTCAGAGATTCAAAGCAGCTTAGGGATGCTATACCTGTTCCCAAAGCTTCTCGTTTCCATGACTTTCCCAGTGAATCAACTATTTATCAGTGATAGAGGTTAACTATTTATATTCACTTTGAGCCTTGCCTAGCATGGTAAAATTTGCCAATGCACCACAAGCTCTCTTGATTCCAAATATCAGTATTGCTAACCATTGTCACAGTGTAATATCTGTATCCATGAAATTTAATAAATGCATTCCATGACAGAATTAAAAGCAGTGGAAGTGTTAAAGAAACTCATTTCAGATCCAATGGTGTGTCTTCACTCAGGGTGTAATAGGATATGTTTACATGGCTGACCGAAAAGCCTAGGCTTATTACTTATTGTTATCGGTTACATGCAGGCTCCCGCCCTGCTCCCAGGGAGCCGGCTGCCGCCCTGCACTGCTGCCTCTGCCACAGAGGCAGCAGGGTTGGGTGGAAGCCGGCTCCTTGGGAGCAGGATGAGAGCCAGGAGCCAGTATGTGCCAGAAGCTGTCTCAAAAGCCAGCTCCCGATGCACTCATGGGTCCTGAAGAGCTGTTGAAATTTTCAGCAGTTACAGTTATCCATTTACCTGAATTTTAACATCCCTAGTCCTCACCTGCCAGTAGACAAGCACTGCTGCAGTCAATGCTGCGAGGGTTGATTCAGTGGGTCTGATTAAGACCCACTAAATCAATGGTGGGGCAATCTCCATTCAATTTCTGTACTCCACCTCTCCAAGAAGTGTAAGAGAAGTTGACAGGAAGCAGTCTGCTGTTGACACAACAGTGTAATCACCACTACAAGTAGATCTAAAATGTCGATATCCATTACATTATTCACATAACTAAAGATGTGTAAGTTAGATCAATTTACCACAGAAGTGTAGACTAGCCCCAAGACAAATGATAAGCTTAAGAAATAAATAATGAAGCCGTTTAAACAATCATGAATGTATTCATGATGATTTAAATTCTATGAATATCCATTTTGATTGCATCCCTATTCACTCATTCTTGACTGTGAAAGAAAACTGCTCTTTTAGTTTCCCCTGTGATTTGGTTCCATGTACTGAACTGTGGCAAATTAAGTAGATGCCTCTAATGATGTAAGTACAAAAACACAAATCCATTGTGTATAAAAGAGAGAACAAGCCAGAGAATGTAGTTTTGATTCTCCACCGAGATCTAAAAAATAGTAGATACTTGGAAATTGTTTACAAATGAATATAAAGTCTGTGCCCTTATTTAGAGCTGTATTCGGATGTGATAACTATTCACTATCCCAGCATGGCTGAGTCTTCTTGCTAATTGGCCTGGGGGTGAGGTAGCATGGGAAGTCTTTGCCCCTCACCCCCACTCTGCCAGGGGTGAATGGAGCCTAGAGAGAACCATCCGCTGTTTTGAACAGCTGGCAGTTTCTGCTAGGCACCACATGCTCCTGGTGGCAGGAGGAGACTTCCCATGCTGCCTCCATCCCCAGGCCAATCAGGGTCTGGGAGCAGGGGAGCACACAAAGCCTCGTGACCCCCACCCTGCCTTACCAGGGGCGGTTGGCGGTTACCTCTGGTGCTGCATGCCCCTGGCGGGGGAGGAGATTTTGCATGCTCCCCTGTTCCTGGGTCTTGATTGGCCTTGGGGCAGCAGAGAGCCACAGGCTGGATCAAACTGCTTGGTGAGTTAGATCAGGCCCACGAATGCGGTCTTGCTCACCTCTGAGCTAGATGGTGCTTGGCCCTGCTGTGAGGGCTGGGGACTAGACTTACTGACCTCTCAAGGTCCCTTCCAATTCTATGATTCTATGAAAATACAGATGTTATAGATCTTCAAACTTTTGGACTCCAGTGC
Source organism: Pelodiscus sinensis (assembly GCF_049634645.1). Lineage (NCBI taxonomy): Eukaryota > Metazoa > Chordata > Testudines > Trionychidae > Pelodiscus > Pelodiscus sinensis. Next base: position 169,065,480 of record NC_134712.1, read on the forward strand.
TTCAAATCAACTTTAATTTGAGTTTGAAGTATGAATGGTTGTATTGGTTATTTTATTATTAAATTTAGACTCACTTACTTGTATTAGCTCAGTTTTGCAAGGAGAAATTTATTTCCTTAAGGTCACAATGTTGTTGCGACATTAGAGCTCAGGTCTCATCTATTTCTAGTTCTGGTAATGCAACAAATCCATGGGAGAACAGAGTGTGTTTGAATCCGACCATTTTTGAATGGCTATGGAATGTTGCACCCAGAGTTAGAAGGCCAAATAAAGAAATAGAAAAGTTACTAGCAAAAACTGGAACACACCAAGGCTCTGCCCTAGGCCCAATGAGCTTACAAAAGATACCCAGAGAGTGTCTGCCCATGCATATTTTTCACAGATGATGTAGTGCTTGTTGGGAACAGCAAGGAGGAAGTGAAAGAAGATTTAGAAAAAAAACAGAGGGGAGAATTTAAAAGAAATGGCATGAAAATCAGCAGAAATATAGCAGGTTATTTGGTCTGTAGATTCACTGATACCTTGCAGTAAAACAATTCTAAGTCTGGGAGGCCAGCCACTACCCAAAAGTACAAACATTCAAGGACCTAGGTTCAATAGCAATGGCTAATGATGAATTCAACAAGGAACTTACAAGCAGAACAGGGAAGGCCTAGAGTAACTGGAAAGAAGTAAACAGCATGATCTGTGATAGGAGAGTGCCTACCAAATTGAAAAATCTACAAAATCCATTGTTGTACAGTTCTGAAAGCTGGGCACAGAGGAGGAGACAGAAGCAGGTCTTGAATACAGTGGAAACGTTAAGACAAATGCTTGAAGTTACCAGGATGGACTATGTTTGAAATGAATGAATTAAGAGAAGTGTGATGGTGGGACTAATTATCGAAAAGCTGAGAGAATCCAGGCTTGGATGTTTTGGGCATGTGCAAAAGGAGATTGGAAGAATAGATGGGAAAACAAGGTGTTAAATGTAGAACCAGAGGGCATGAGAAGGGTTGGGAAGTTCCTAAGTTTAAATGGATGGATGTCATACAAAAAGTGTTCGAATCCAACCATTTTTGAATGGATTCGCTGCAGAGTTTCTGAAGAACAGCTAGACAGACTGAAATAGAGAAGAAGCACTGAAGGTGCTAACCGCACATAGATTAAGGCTAGAAGCAGAAGAAATGACGATGGAAAGGTGTACTAGGTCATTTGACATGTTAAATAACAGTAATTTTATCTGTTCACCCAGCTCTATTATATTTAAGAGAAGGCTGACGTGGTTTAGTGAAGGTTTGTTAATGAAGCAGTTGTGAGGGAAGGGTTGCGAGCAAGTCAGCAACGGGGGGAAACAGTTGGAGGGATTTGGATTGTTGTACATTTCTTTTATCTTTAATAATGTTCTGCTAAGCTGGAAAGTGTCAATAATAGCTGTTCAGGAAGCATTAATGAATAGGAAAGGATACAATGTGAGCCAGAAAGATAAAGGAACAAAACAGATGGAAGGTACTTAGGGATTACTTTTCAATTGTGTTATAATGAAGTAAATGGCTATAAAGTACCCAGTTCTAGGAAAAATGATTGTTGCGAATTGGAAGGCATCTGAGCTATGAGTTGGAAAGCTACAGGGTTAGAGACAGGTGATGCTGGTACTACAACCACTCCATTGTTTTCAAAAATATTGAAATAATTTCTAAAGTTCGTGTGTACCATGAGGAACTAAAATACATGTTTTAAAAGCAAGTAGCTGATGATGTGCTGAAATCAATGGGGAGAGTCATCAAGTTAGTGATATCTTAGGCTCTGTAACAGGTCCACCCATTGGTGAGCGCTCTGCTGTGGCTAAGTGACGCTGTGCAGCATCCTTGCCTGGTTGTCCAGTCACCCTCAAAGTCCTGGAATCAGGGCCTGACTAGCCCTGTCCACGGTGCTAGTAAGTCTCTGCTTGTGGCTGATCTTTCACTACTGAGTCTGGGTCTTACCCAGATCTAGGCTCAGCTCACACTGGGAGCTAGCCGTAGTGCTGATCTCCCAGTCAGGATATAGACCTGGCTGGGTGAAGCTCCTGAAGGGAACTGCCAAGCCTCAGCCCTGCAGCTTCTTTTATACCTCTCTGCTGGGTCCTAATTGGCTGCCGCAGAGACAGCCACTCTTTAGTGCCTGGAGGACCTCTTCGCCGCTCCTCCTGCTGGGATGAGGTACAGCAAGGCTGCTAGCCTCCTGTAGGAGGCTTTAGGGCCTAGTCCAGCCCATCACAGGCTCTCTCAAGTGTTTGATCCTGTCCAACTCACCCTTGTGATTATTAAATTTCTGGAATGCTGTATAAATTAAAAAGCACATTAAAGTGATCTATCCCTTCCTCATATTTAAAATTGTATCTCTCTGTCTTACTGCTCTCCACATTTAATTTTAAATTATTTCACTTCTGCTAGTAAGTGGGGTGGAGTGGCTCTGCTAGTTTTGGTCCCAAACCTATAATGGTTGAAATTCCTGAACTCCCCCGACTTGTCTTGAGGAAACTGAATCCCTTTAGAGGCTAAGTTCCTTTGTTTAGGCACATGGCTGGTAATTAGCAAGCTTGCTTGGTGTACACTTCCCCATTTTATATAATCTGAACATAGTACGAATGAATACCTTCCAGAGAGAGAGATTAATTGGGCTTCAGAATAGTCTTGCACAGGAAGCACTTGATGTCATGCTGCTTAAGAAAATTAAATCAAAGTTGGGCAAAGCACTGGGAAAAGTATGGTAGGGATCAGAGAACAATTTTACACTGGCAGCAACTGCTGAGGACACCTGGGTGCAGGCTGACCAAGCAGGAGCACAGGAGGGCCTGGGCTCAAGTCAATAGAGGGAGATTTCCAAAAACATATTGAAAATCAGTGAGAAGCTGTCTGGTCTTTGTGTGTTTTGAAATCTCCCCAGTAATCTCCACATGCCAAAGTTCCCTATCTAAAAACTAGGTTAATAACACTTAGCTGTATTACAGAGTATTTATGTCAGTCAGGCACTCGGAGACTGCGGCTCTGCAGGCCATGTCAGTAAAGAGATAGAAAGACACCTTCATCTGTCATAAGGCAAGACTTTCTTTAGATACTGAGCCACTCTTGAGGGCTTTCATTTGTTGTTTTTGATTGGCTAGCATTCAGATTCGCTCTCTGTCCCTGGTTTATGTTGGGCAACAATGTTTTCCAGAGCAGAGGGGAAAACATGGGCTTTAATGAAAGGGAAAGTACAATCTTGGAGGGGATGAAAGAGGAGTGGGCTTTACCTCAGGTCACATCTATCACCATGTTAATTTGTAAATCCACATTTCCCTATGCGCTGTCTGTTTAGGCTGCAAGTTCTTCAAAGCAGAGACAGTATGAGTCACCTTGTAAACCTGTTTGGCAGCCCACAAATAAGAATTGTTTAATTTGTCTTGGTTATTATTATTTAGAAAACCTCCAATTTGTGTCAAGCATGATACAGACAAAAGCAATAGTCCTTGCCCCAAGGAAGAAACACTGAACCTTACCAATTGGACTAGGATGTACTAGATGACATTTTTAGTTTTTTCATGTCTAATTTCTATAGTGTTATGATTCTGTGCACTTTAATGATAATTATCCACTTTCTGGAGTATTACTGCATAAATATCAAACTGTTCTTTATGCTATGATTGAACACTTGAGGCTCTTCCAGTGAGGTGTACACTATGTTAAAGAACTGTAAACCAATCCATATTGTGACTCATTGTGGTTGTGTTTTAGGGGTCTTTTCTCCATCTCTTTCCTAAAGAGCATGGGGAAGTTAGCCAGCTTGGAAAACATAAAGATCTATTCGAGCGCTACAATCTTTTGATGGTATATAAATACCATGCTGAATATTCATGCCATGGCTCTAAATGGGAAAACTGGTATTTGAAACTAATCAGCGGAGTACCAATAAAATACTTTCTAAAGGTTGTCTGTTTCTAGAATTCTAGTCATTTGATATTTGGATAATTTTTGACAGCTTGTAAATATACAGCAGATTATGCATCTAGATCTCCTTTTCTGATGTATGTAAGCATGTATCTAGTACCTAGGAGGATTATGGCATATCTAATTAAAGGTACATTCTTTCTGCATAGATCTTGCTATAATTTCAGTGGGTTTCTGCATGCTGATGTGAGATGAAGTGGTAAATGAACAAGACAATCAAAACAGATGGAAGGTGTGATGTTTTCCAGAGGGGCGGAATTTTGGTTTACCTCTGAAATTGCACTATTTTCCTGAGTCTTGACTGTGCTTACTGCTGAACAGAATGAAGTCTGATATTACTTTATCCACACAGCAACCCAAAATGATGGTCTTGACACACTTCATATTTTATGAACCCTCTATATTTTCACTTACCTCTTAGTCTAACTAGACTTGCTGTCAAGTTGATGCTTAATCTTTTCCTTCATGGATGCTTAATGAATCTAAATAAGGCTATAGCCAGGGGAGCTGACAGCCTTTGAAAATCCCCTGGGAGTGAGGGGCTTCTGTGGGCCTGAGGGCAGAAGGGGTGGAGCCAAGGGCAGCCAACCCTCAGCACTGCCCAGAATGCGGTGCTCTCTCTTCCTACTCTTAGAGCTGTCCAGAGCACACAGTGCAGCACTCTGACAGTGATTTAAATGGCCCGAGGTTCTGGACACTGCTGCTGCTACTGCAGGTCCTGGGGTAACCGCTTCCTTTGCCCCCTGTCAGTGGGCTTAAACATAGCTAATCAATTCAGTCACTTGTGCATCCTTATGACAGCATATAAAATCTATTTTTCATGCTAGATATACTTTAAGGATCAAGACCTATAGATTTTCAACAAGCTCCATATGGTAGTAAATATACAGAGCATTATGGAAATAATCGAGTAACATCAGTTATTATTTTGCTGAAGCTGGAATAGGGACTGCTCAGTATTTTTTCTTGATGTTTCAGACTGTATAGCAAGGCTTATATTTTCTATCTTGTACTAATTAACAACAATAACAGGTCCACTTTCATAGAACATTGCATCTGAGGAAGTCAAACAACTAATCAAGTAAGCATAATAAAAATCCTGTGAGGTTCGTCATATGCCTGAAGATTATTTTATGGATGGGGCAAAAACTTGCCTAAAGCCTCATTCTGACTTACTGACACTGAGGTAAATAGGGCCTTCCATTCCTGTACTCTTAACTACTAGAAAAATTTCCCTCCTTGGAGCGCACTGGATCTTGGAATAAGACTGCTTTCCCCAGAAACAAACTGAGTTTCTCATGAGGCTGTCTATCTCAGTGAGGAAAAAAATGTTAAGTGAATATTCAAATCTAAAAAGTGTCTGGTTTTGTTTTGTTTGTTTCAGGGAGCTAAAAGAGAAGATTCAGCCTGAAATCTTAGAGCTGATCAAGCAGCAACGTCTTAACCGACTCGTTGAGGGCACCTGCTTTAGGAAACTCAATAGTCGACGGCGACAAGGTACTGCTCAAGCTTGGGTAATCTGGCATTTCACCATTATTTCTCTGTTCTAGGTTAGCTCAGGAGCATAACTTATTGGCAGGACTTTTTAAAGATGTAGCTATTAGGACTTTCCCTAGAGGGGATTAACTCTTGAGTGTCTGGTTCATCACTGGGAATTTTTGAATTTTGCTCATGTGGAATAGGTGCAGTCATTTTAGGTCCAACATTTGATAGAAATCTGAAACAGTGGTTTTGCACCAAGAGCTTAATATCTGGCCATCACTCTCTTGATCTGGCATCTTGCTTGTGACAGAGTCAAACTCCACCTCCCTCTGCAGTACAAGGCTGTAAATTTATAACACACAGCTACTGTGGTATTCAGAACACCATGGACATTCTTACTTAAAAGACTGCTTTTAAATTGCACTGCTAATTATTTATATACCTCATCAAAGGCCCATCACTTTTACTTGTGCACACAACTCACCCCCCTCTCTAGTTACTTCCTGTGCTTAATTTTCTTTTTATGATAGTTTACATTAAACATGGTGTGATGCTTAAATATTTCAATAGCTGGCAGATTTTAAAAAGTACTCAAATCCATAACCTGTGCCCCTTGGGATGAATAAATTATAAGCATAAAACTATCTTCTCAGACACATGCACCATTACTCAGTTTTGGATCGTACCGCTCTCTTTACCAAATCATACTCTACAGATTGTTTTCCCCTAATGTGCACCCCATCAGAGGCTCTAGCATGCATATTTACTGATTGAGGGACAGTACCTAGTGCTTGGAATAACACAGATGCTGCAACACCTTTTGTAAAAGTGCTGCATTTCCTCTTCCTCCCACACATGGGGTCTGCCAGTATCAAGGAGGTGAATGATGCTGTTGAAGCTAAATTCACAAGAAGTCTTGTGCCCAGAAAAAGTAAGGACTGTGGTGGCCTTACTTAATATGTAAGCAGTTTGAAACAGGGAGCATCTTCTTCTCCAGGAGCAGAAGTTTGAGAGAAAAACATTCAACATGCTTCCCAAAGTTGGTTCCAAACTTTGCCTCCATACCCTGGATACCCACATCTGCATTTTGTTGAGATTCACATTTCTATACCAGTCGAACCTTTCTAGTCTGGCACCCTCAGGTCCTGACCGGTGCCAAAGCAGAAGAGTTTGCCGAATCATGGGAAGTCAATAACGTCTAGCATTATCAACACTTCCACTGCCTATTGGGCCCTTACAAGACATTTTGGGGTAAATTAGAGTTAAATAGCAGCACAGAACAATAAGAGCCAGGACTGGTGGCTTTAAACAAATGTTATGGGACAGTGGGAAACTTGGCCACACCCATGGTAAGTGAACATCCGGCTAACTAAAATCATGCTAGACCACAGATATTGCCAGACCACAGAGTGCTGCACTAGAGGGGTTCAACCTGTACTTTTTATTTTTACTGTAAATGTAACATGAATTAGAAAACTGCAAAAGCCTGGAATAAATCTAGAGTGATAAATATATGAGAACTAGAGATTGATGTGAAAGGCAGCTTTCTCTACATACAATATAATCTCTGCAATATTCTCAGCAGCAACAGCAGCATCTTCTGCACAGTGGCTGAGTGGCCAAGAAGACTTGCTCAGTTTTGGCAGGCAGTCATCACCTGGTTTTCATTTTTCTAAACCAAACCAAAATCCTGGTATTGGTTGGATCAAGAATCCATTTTATCTGAACCACTAAAGCTCTGGAGAGGGAAAGAAGAAAGGAGATTTGGGTATAACATTGTTTGGGCAAATCTCTCAAGGAAAGATTGATTGGCATATGTTTGGTTCTTTGTTTAATGCATGTTTTTAAACTAATGTTATTTCAAGGACATGCGAGCCAGATTATTTGCTGGTGTATATTGGTGTAATTCCAGTCACTTCAACAGCTAATTTAAATGAGTTTAAAATCTGACCCATGGTTCAAAAAGTTCCTTGCACCGTGCCTTGCAATGAACTATTTTGAACACTCAAATTAATTGCATTAGTATCGTATTTATGTGGTGCCACAGGTGTGCGTTGTAGCAATTAGAAGACATGGTCCTTCTCTGTGACCCAGTGTACCAGGCTTCTGCAGCCCCTACTGGATACCCCACTTCTCTCCTGCACCCCATGTCAGGAAATAGCTATCTGTGAAGAACAGAACAGCCATTTGGGAAACCAGCAAGATTTGGCCTCTGCCAATCAGGAGGGTTGGGGATAGCAACAGCCAATCAAGGCTCCGCAGGCTACAATAAAAAGAGCTGCCTGCTGCTGTCAATAAGTCAGTTACTAGCTGAAGCCAGAGGAGCCAGGAGGGATGCTCCCTAGGCTGCAGCAAGAGGAACTAGGCTTGATTAGGGACTATTACTGGCCACCATTAGTAGCTGAGACTAAACTGGAGCTCTGTTGATTCAGTCCTTGGAGGGGAATTTAACCCAGAAAGAGTTAAAAACTATTCTCTTTATTTTTGGCTCTGATGGGTAAGGATCTATTTCTAATTTTTTCAGTTTCTTGTATCCCTGCAAATCCCAGAGGGCCAAGTCACAGCATTCCCACAGAGGCCAGCAAATAGTTGCAGGGGGGCACAGCTAGCTGAAGAGAACAGCAGCACCATGACCAGATGGCAATGGATTGCTCAAGGGAGAAGTGGAATCCGCCACATTCCTCCAAAGAGCTGACTTATCATCTACGGGCTACACCTCCACCCTTAGCATATTTCTGAACTTTGAAGGAGGGAGGTGCTCCTCCACCTCACCCCATCAGGAGCACTAGCATAGATTGTTACTGATGCAGGGACAGCACCTACTGCTCCAAACAACACAGCTGCTGCATCATCTTTTGCAAAGATGCTGTGTGTGTGCTCCTCCTCCCACACAGAGCTTGCCAGGAGCAAGGAGGCTAATGATGCTATTTGTGCTAAACTCACCGAGACCTTGTGCCCATAAGAGTAAGGAGTGTGTTGGCCTTACTTAATCTGTAAGCAATTTGAGACAAGGAGTGTCTTTTTGTTACGTGCATCTATGGTACCTTGTATAATGAGACCTTTATTCCTTGAATGGGGCTTTTAGATGCTTCTGCCAAACAAATAACTCATAATAATGGGAGCATGGTGGGGAAGCCTCCATGAGTCTTTTTCTCACCTCTCCTCTGTGCTCACAAGCTGGGCCAATCTCCACAAATCTAAAAGCTAAGATTTAGCAAGATAAGTAACTGAGATGGGGAATCAAAAACCCAGCAACAATGAGGAGAAAAGACAGCTAGGTGATGTAGTTGCTCTAGTTTATTATACATGCATCTTGATGCATCCTTTTTATGATATTTTAGTAATATTACCCCTGGGGCAAATGTTCCACATCTAAAGAATGTGCAAAGAGGTATCTTAGCAAGGCATATCCTTCGGAAACTAAAGCCATTTAATTGCCTATTTGAAAAATAATTAACTGGCATTATCCTGTTATACAGAAGTCAGAGCAAACTTCTATGAAGATTGTTTGAACAGGTGGTGGGACACACATGGTTAGTTAGTCACAATGGGTTGAAAAAATTGTCTTAAAATATAATGACCAGAGAGATTGCAAAACTGTCATTCTCAGAGGGTTGAATTTTTTCATATTTGGAATTAGCTGGAAATCCTCCATGCCAAATATGGAGTATCTGTAGTCATATTAATGCCTTTTGTGTTTGAAAATGGGATACACACACTCACTCACACACACTGCCCTATATAACCTCTAAAAACTTCCAAAGAATATGAGACTTTGTAATGCTTCATGAATAATAATTTTGTTAAAATGGTGACTGTCATCTGGCAGTTAGCCAATTCAGAAAATGGAGTGATCTGTCTGGTCCCATAGTTTAGCCTTAAGAGAAAGGGGAAGAGAGCCAAACAAAAGCCCACAGATCACTGAATAATTCTCAACGTTATTTCCGATGAAGCTAAGTATTAGAAAAGCCGCCCCCTGTAAGTGAATTTTATTGGGCATAATAGATACATCACCATTGTCACCCAGCTCACCCATGATTCATGATGTTGGATGTGTTCTTTGGAAGAAATGCCCTTTTGTCTTTAATAACATACATTTTATCTTTAATCTTTATAAAGTGGGAAACTATGTACTGCAGCCAAAGCCTCTTGGGTAGTAACTTCTGGATGTAGGAGGAACCCTGGTTATATAACCCATTAAATTAACAATGCAAGGGCACCATATTTTTAAAGGAGACCTGGAACAGGAATTTAAAGGGGAAAAAAAAGGCCTTTGCCATTTATGCTGAATGACTCCACTAACCAGGAAGAGGGGTGAATCAGCGTTAATTGAAAACAGTTAATTCAAAACACATCCTTTTTCCTTCTAGTTTCTGCAGCATTCTCTTTTCCATAGGCAGCCTCCTCCACCTACACTTGTTTTATAAAAATAAAAATGCAAAAATAGAAACCTGAGAGTTTGTTGAGGGGAAATCAGTTAAACTAATACCTCAAGTAGTTCTGCAAATCAGTTAATTAAAACTCACATAGAAATCTTATGTAGGCTACAAAGATCTCTGTTTATGTATTCAGGTTCATTAAAATCATAAGTAAAGGCCATTTACAGTGGGAGGAAAAAGTATCTGTGAACACTTGAATATAAATTCAAAATCATGAAAAGGTGAGTTTACCCATAGCAATATTCAAATGCATATGGTCATTTAATTACTTGTATTCTAATAGTACTACAAGGCTATAGTCAGGAAGAATTTTTTGCCTAAGGATTCTTTAATTGTGTATAGTGTGGATCATATTGCAGTATAAAGCTTGGATCATGGTCAATATTCCTCTCATTTTTTTCTGTGCGCAGATACATTTTGTCATGTGCACCACCAGTAGAAACACAGGCTGCTGATTGTGGGCTAATCAGCTGGGCAGCATTTCAGTCTCTCCTGGGTGGCCATCCAAGCGCTCAGCTTACAAGGAACACTGATCATTAGCCACTTCTCCTGTTTGGGACCCTGTGGAGCTCTTCCTTTCCTATTTCTAATCACGTAACTCACTTGTGACACCCCAGAGCATACATTTTATACGGAATAGTAATATTAGGAGACTGTTTAATGCATCTGATCTGTCCCAGACCGTGCTGCTTTCTGGCACCTGCAAAGTCACAGGTAAATATAGCGGTGATGGTTTGCCAGGGACTAATTCTAGTGAACCACCGCCTTTTTATTGCCTATCCTAACCAGCCTGGTCCACCTCACATTTAGCTGTGACACTCTGAATACTTTTCCCAACCTTAAAAAAGAGTTTTGTCTTTAAAAGTTGATTTCTTTCATCAACACAGGTTGAGCCAATAAAAGCTATTACCTTACCCACCTTGTCTTTCTTGTATCCTGGGACCAACACAGCTACAAAAACACTGCATATAAGATGCCATTTAGTTAACAGGCTCCTGCAGCTCTTGTTCGAAGATCAAAAATTTTAACCAAAATAATGATTTAGAAGGTTAAAAATTGGAGCATTTAACTTTGTTTTCTAAAAGAAGACTCTTAGTAACTCTACTTAATTACACCACCTGAAATATAGGCCCTCCGGAGGAACTAAAATGCCTGATGGATACCTAGCTCCCTGTCCTTCCCCAAGAGATTAATTTGTGGGCAGTACTGCAAATTCTACCCACTAACATACAAAGGAGTAGGTTAAGTCCAGAGGATAATGGAGCAAAGTGATAATTAAATGAGCCAATGGAAAATGAATACATTTAACTTTTTCCAGTTGACCTGTCTAAGGAGGAACAATAGTTGGAATTAGGGCAGAGGACCCTGAATGAGGTGATCTGTGTTCTATTCCCAAATTCTGCCTCATTTTCTAAATTACTTTGGTGAAGCCATTTTAGTCTTTTTGTCCTCCAGTTTCCCCATCTTTAAATATGAGGAAAATAATACTTATTGTACTGCATTGCCAACGTCAGGTCATTCGTGTTTGTACAGCTCCCTGAGGTCCTTAGACGGAAGTCACTGTGAGAACTATATTATTATCTATCTAGTTGTAATCTTAGTAATCAAGCTGGTGATCCTAATAACATCAGTAATTCAATGAGGCTCAGCAAGCCAGACTTAAGAACTGGCTAGGAGGCTTTAATAGCATGGTAGTTGTGAATACAAATAAATCATGGCCCTTCTTTTGTTACTTAATACTGTTTCTTATAGCAACAGTTTATCCTTCCAGTAATACTGTTGTATTACTTTAGATAAAATATGTGGGCTCAAAGAGTAAAAGCTGTGAATGTGATCCTGAAACTGTCCAATATTAAACAGTTTTAAATAAGATTCAAATTCAATATACAGACCTCAAGCTGCTTAATACTACATTTTTTGCTAGTCTCTAAGGTGCTGCGGGACCATTTGTTAGTTTTTCAGTTGCAGACTAACACGGCTACCCCTCTGTGACTTTTAATACCATGGCAGTCACATTAGGCAGTTCTTGCCAAAGGCTGGGAATGTATTGATTGGAACACGTGAAAAGGAAAAAGAACAGGACAAAAAATTAAAACAAGACAAAAAGCATTTAAATTGACTGATTATGAAAAAACAAACTCAATCAAAAACTTGTCAAAGTTCCTTTGAGGAGACTGTGAGAACTGGTTAGTGTCTCTTATTCAGCCAAACAGTTCTCATTAGAGAGAAAGAACAGCGTTATTTCTGTTCAATATTGAGTCAGGAGTGATAACTTCTTTCCTGTTTTTAACAACATGGGCAGATGCAGAAGGGAGAAAAGAGATAGGATAGTAAAGATCAGGAAACACAATATTTGTTGATGTTCTTAGGATACAGGGCAACTGATCAGTTATGGATAGATGGTTTGGGCTGGCAGTTTGCCCATAATAGTGGTTGCTGCAGAACCTGGCTCACTTCTCTGTTCGGGGATGTCGTCCAGTTGGTGTGGTCAAGTTCCTGCCCTTTGCTTTTCCTTCTGAGGCTGAATAGTTCTACATAGGCCATCTCATTTCAGCATTCTAATAGTGTGCAACACAAGTTAGGATCAGATGAAAAGCTGAGAGAAAGAGAGTAGGAGGAAGGTAGTTGGGGATGGAAAGGAACATGCAAAGAGGGGAAGGCACAGTAAGATTTCACTTGTATCAGGCTGGGATCCTTGCTAGACTGGAATATCAGTCTAGTGTGTCATATCAACAACTCTTCCCAAGGTAATGTCAAAAAGTTTTCTTTTCCTCCCCCAATGTCCCTTTTTAATAGCCTCCAAAAGGTGATACGTGGAATAATCCATCGTTTGCTTATTTCCATTCACCAGCTAGGCCTAATTTACAAAGCACCAATTTTAGTCCACTGATGTCTGATCCTGTACCGCTCTGGTTTGCTAGTCACAATTTTAACATAGTCCTTGGGTGCTGTCAGTGTATTGTTTTTGTATAATTAACTTAATCTTTCTGTCATCTTCTTATATCTTTTCTTAAGCAGTTTTATGTACTAGATCAGTGGCAATTCTTGAACTGTTACCCACTTTTTACCAGTTACCCCAACAATATGGGTAAATGTGTACACCCAGGAATTGCAACATCACTCATTCTAAATAAGTTTTGTCAGTGCATGTATACAATTAGATGAAACATTGGGGCTATGTCTACACTACAAGGTTTTTGAACAAAAACAGCTGTTTTGCACAAAAACTGGTGGAGAGTCCACACCTCAAGCACACTTTTGCTCATGTAAATCAGCAGAAGAGAAGGCTTTTGGCGGTACAGTTATTCCTCTCCCCACGAGGAATAACTCCTTTTTGCGCTACAGCTCTTGAGCAAAAAGGCAAGTGTGGACGCTCCGCAGGGGTTTGTTGTACAAGAAACTATCTGAAAAAGCACAGGTGCTCTGAAGGCCATTCTGTGAATGGCCATCAGAGCTTTCTTGTGCAAGAGTGTCCATGCAGTGTGGACGCTCTCTTGCTCAAGAGCACATTGCTTTTGCGATGCTCTTTGAGGAGTGGATGCATTTTTGCGCAAGAAGTTTTTGCAGACGATCTTTTCTGCAAAAGGCTTCTTACGCAAAAACCCTGCAGTGTAAATGAAGCCTAAGGGTCTTGTGCCCAACAATTCAGCAAAGGACCCTAGGCTATGGAGCATCTCTATCAAGAAAAATCAGACTTAGCCTAAAGCTAACAGTGTTCAGGGCAAAATGCAAGCTGCCCAGTTTTGATCTGTTCATGCCACCACGGAAGAGAAAAATCTCCAGATAGCTGCACTGACCCACAAATGTGCCGAGTACAGAGATGAAGTTCCATTTTGAAATTCCATTCCAGTCTTTTAAATCCTAGCACAGTACCTTGCTGCCATGGCAATCATTTTTGAAAGCTCTACAGGCCTTCCTAGCCCTGATTTAAAACTACCTCTTCCTAAAATCAATTCAAAGGAGTAAGAACTTGCACTTGTATTTTCCTTTCATTTGCTTGTAGGCATTTGGAGCTGGAAGACAAAAATTGCATTTTTTGTCATCTTAACATTTTTGGTACCCTAACCATAAACAGGGTGTCCTCTCTCTATTAGTTAGCACCATTGTGTGAGGGTTCTTTTTTAGTATATCCTTTCATTTAGAAAACAACTAAATAAAAATGTTTACTAAACCTACCATGTAGTAAAATAGCAACATGCACTTGCACACCACTCCCATAAGCCAACATGGTCCCTTGTAGAGCGGAGATCCCTAAGGATCGTGAATCAAGCAGAAAATCCCAAAAGAAAAACAAGATCTATCTTCAATTGTTACTATACTGGTTGCCCTTCTTTCAGCCTGGCTAGGAGGGTCACTGGAACCATACAGCAGGTGGAATCTCATTAGCTACTTTTTCAGGTCTCATTTAAATCATGTCCTCACCTGCAAAGTTTTGCCCCGGTGGCAGCTATTAATGAAACTCCTGTAGAGTTGCACTGGACACACTGTGAGCTGCAGCCTATGATAATTAGTTCTTTAACTATCCTTTTGACATTGGGAATCATTTTACAGGCCTTCCTACCTAAGCTTTCTTAATTTAAAACTACTGCTTGCTAAAAATTATGTCAAGTAGGAAACACTTGTTTGCTTGGGGCTTTGAAGAAGGTTGTTAAAACACTCTAATCATTATTATGTTAATGATCTGGTCCATTTTAGGTTCTGCAATAACTCTAATTCATAGTCTTTGATGATTCTCTCCATGTTCCATACTGATTTTCTTCACTGACACCATCCACTTACTCATTGCCCAAAGGTATTGAGATTATAGTAAGGTCATGCTGAATTTCAATAGGAAGAAGAGGTTTTTTATCATAAGACATAGCTCGCTAGATTCTTCTGTACTGTTCAAAATTGTAAAACTGTCTCATGAATAGATGAGGTTGCAATTAGAATGAGAGATTATATTCTGCTACTGTGTTTAATAGGAATGTCTCTTTTATGGACAAAAAGGACACGTTTTTTCCGGTGCTGGATGGGGGTAGAATATGTTTCTTTTAAGCATTAGGTATAAAACATTTCTGATAAAACTCCCTAGAACCAGAGGTTCAAATTCAGAAACAATGAATTCAACCATATATTCTTCCAAGACTAATAAATTGAATGCCAAGTAGTTTATCATGTGTGGGTCTGCCATATAAGACCATATTAGCTAAGGGTGCTGTTTGCTTTCTTAAGAATCCACTATAAGATTTTTATTAGACAAGAGACTTGTGGTTTCGCAACTACTGTTTCCCTTCTCCTCAGTGCTATGCAACAAACTCTGTGCTGGTTCCCTGTAGCCTTCTATCATAGGGATAGCTGTGTTTCAGTGGCACTTTATGTCTGTGGCATGAGACTCTAAACCCAGGCACACCAAAGTAAATAAATTAACCCTGGGATTGCACCACATTTAGGCTTATGTAACTGAAATCAGAATATCTCACTATACTACATAAGGAGCTCTGAGTTATTTCAGGAGAAGGTGCTACATAAATGTAAAAATATTTGCATTTCCTATTTTCCAAACATTTTTGCACGTTGACTGAGTGGGGGGGGGGAAGCTAATACACAATGAAAAATAGCTAAAAGGGTGAATCATGTACACAGTTTAAAAAATCCGTGATGTTCAATTACATCTCCCTTTTACGTAATTTATTTTAAAGCATAGACTGTGGAGGATATTAGAGGATAGCTAAAAACATGTGAATCCATTGTGCTGGTAAGGTACTCTGGGGCAGTATCAAAGCTAACCTTTTCCCATGAATTAGCTCATCATTGGTGCCTCTCCACTGGTAGAGAAATGTTGGCAGTGTTAATATAGACAACATTAGGCAGCCACTAGCATATTAACCATTTTGTCCAACCTTGCTCAAAGTTTTAGGAGTTGTGTAGTTCGGGGGTAACAAAAATGCCTCTTTGACAGCTTACTGTGGTCTGTGAAGCAGTATGGTTGGTATCTGGGAGTATGTCTACACTGCAGAGTTTTTCCAGAAAAACTACACTTAACGTCCACACTGCAATTGCCTTCTTTCAACAGAAAGTCGAAAGAACACAGGGGTTTTTCCAACAGCGGTAAACCTCTTTCTATGAGGAAGAAGCCTTTTTCCGAACGTTCTCTTTCGGAAAAAGGCATGCGTGGGCAGGGGAGAGGGGTTTTTTTTTCAAAAGAAGAGGCCTCCAGGGAAAAGCACAGTGTGCCCGGGTGGCCACTCTGTCCATTGTAATCACAACTTAAATGTGAAATAGCGTCCAATCAATGTGGATGATATCTTATGAAAAAGCAGATCGCTTTTTCGATGCACTTTTGCTGTATGGATGCTCTCTTTCAAAAGAAGTTTTTTTGGAAGATCTCTTTCGGAAAAGCTTCTTCTGAAAGAAACCTGCAATCTAGATGTAGCCTGGATGGTGCTGGCATGGAAGTCTGCAGTTATCCTTTCAGAAAGGGCAGTGGCATAGAGAGGGTGTTATGCATCTGGGAGGGGAGAGGGAGAGACAAAGGCAAAACTGCGCCAAACTGTGCAGCCGGGGCAGCAGAGGCTCCCAAGCCAGGGACGCTGGACTTCTGGGCAGGCCTTTGAAGTGCCTGCTCGTGCTGCCCAGCCCTGCCTTGGCACAGCTTGTCTCCAGGGAACAAGTGGCCCAGCAGCTAAATAGGTACCCCCGCTAGTGCGGCACCTGGGGGCAATTGTCCCCCCCTCCCCCGCTACGCCACTGAGAAAGGGAATTGGTGGGCACCTTGCTCACTAGTTAGTATTTTAGCTTGGCTTTGCCAGCAAATATTAGTGGTAGCAGGTCATGGCAATATTGCTCAGAGGAATAATAACTAAGGGAGCTGCAGATGGGAAGAGGTGTACATATACTTGGGCTCCAAGAGAAGGCTGAAATGGAAAAAAAAAAGACAAATAATATGACTACATTTGTGTACATACAAAGCAATGATTTGTTATCTATAGACAAAGGCTTTGGTTGATGTAGTTATTGAAACCAAGGGAACATTATTATGTTGTATAACACAGCGAATGTACATGGTGCTTTACAAAGCATAGGAGAAGACAAATGCCACAGTTTTCAAATGTAAACAGTCATTTTGGTTGCTTCATTTGAGACTTCTTTAATGGGTCTGGTTCTTAATGACTCATCACACTGCACTTCCTCCGAACAATCCCCTTAACGGTGACCAAATTAGGCAGCCAAAGTCCCACGTGAAAACCTTAGCCCATGTCTCTTCCGGGAAGAGTTTAAAACTAAGGAAGCTGTTCTTGTTCAATATTGATTTTCATGAACTGTGGCTGACTGAAAATAGAAATGCTGCAAGAGGCCCAGTTCAAAGACACTGCTTTAAAACTAAGTGAATTTTGTGAACAGGCAAAGTCCTTGCCCTCTTCACAACAAATCACGTGTTTACACAATATTACTTCCCTGTGGTGTAGCATATTAAATGAATAACTTTTTTTCCTATGCTATCAGTGATTAATATGAAAACAGATGCTAACCTTTTTAATGTATTGTTTCATCAGATAAATTTTGGTATTGTCGATTGTCACCCAATCACAAGGTCTTGCACTATGGAGACTTGGAAGAAAGTCCACAGGGAGAAGTTCCCCATGATTCTTTGCAGGACAAATGTAAGTCATGTACATATGGTGACTCTTCTATTAATTTTTTTCTTTTGCTTTTAAGACAATGCAATATAAATATCTCCATTAATGGGCCCGGTATGCTATGCCTTCTCTGGTTAAGGTATATCTCAAGTAGAGATCTCTGCGCAGTCTGTAAAAAGTCTATCAGACTACACTGATTGTATTTTTAAAGGCTATCCAATTGCAGTTCTCCCCAGAAGGATGTGAGCAGTTTCAGTCCGTTTATGCCACCATGTGGGTTGTTCATCTGTATTCTCCTCTCTAGCTTCATCTTATTTCAAAACCAAAAATGAGTGGTCAGAGCTTGTCTTTGTGAATCCATAGGTGGCATAGATCTGCTCTTATGGTCCTGGAACTTGTGAGATTTGGGTTCAGTTCCAGGCTCTGTCACCGCCTTCCCCTTTGTCCCTGAGAAAATTGGTTCTTCTCTTATTACATCAATTCCTCATCTTTAAAGGAGGGACAATGATTCTCCTCTCCCTCATGATGGTTGTGGGAATGTATACATTAACGAGTTAGTGCTATACCAAGACTCCATGGTGGGGGGGGGGGGGGCATAGGAGGATTTAAATAAAAACCATGGATGTTTTTGGAAGTGTTCACGTATCTCTCACAAGTTTTGGAAAGTGTCCATGAGGAATACACACTCTGGTTTCAAATGAGTCTTTACACGTTTCCTACATAATAAGTAGCACAATTCATTCTCATTGCCTTATCTGGCTGCATATGTCAAATAAAATCAATTTGGAATCATAGGCTGAGAAGCACCTTTTTATGTGAAAACAGCTGTTCCTTACTGCTATAAATGGTCTAGTCTCTGGAACAGGAATTCATGATGGAGAGCAGATGAAGGCCTTACTCAAAAGTTGAGACAACTGGCTTGATTACAATGGTTGCATGTGCTTAAGTGATACACTATTCTGAAAAGTGGTGTAGCTTTTCTCTTCACAATGTGTGTTCTCCTCTGTGCCCAATCAATAGAGCATGTTCCTCTTGCATAGCTTCCATACAGAGATTTAAAGAGAGGTTTTCAAGAGCACCTAAAGGATTTAAGAGCCCAAAGACCTATTGAAAGTGTCTGCATTAGCTTAACACATAGGGGCTCTTACTATAGCTCAGGAGGTCCCAGATTTGGTCTTTGATGATGGCCAATATCCTAGTCATTACACATGACCTCAAGAAAATGAAACCAACACTTAAAGACTGGGTAAGAATAATGTCGTTGTATTTTGTCCTTTTTAGTAATCGATGTCATGCGTGGCATTATTGTATCAGTCACCTGTGAGTAAAGATCAGGCACGTTTATTCTGCTTCTTTAGTGCAGTAAAAGAATAATTCTGCAGATTATGGGAATTTCTCTAGCCTGGAAGCTAAAAGAAGTAACTTCAAAACCTAAATGTCTTGCACTGATTAATCAATTATCACAAAAGTTTGGGTTAATGAAATAAAAAGCTTTGTTCTGCGGCCATCCTGTTAAAA
Organism: Pelodiscus sinensis; assembly: GCF_049634645.1. NCBI lineage: Eukaryota > Metazoa > Chordata > Testudines > Trionychidae > Pelodiscus > Pelodiscus sinensis. The sequence continues at coordinate 169,084,485 of NC_134712.1, forward strand.
TGTTTGGATGCTGCTTTGTGCTCTCTTGTGAGGGTAACACATCTAGCTGCAGTCTCATAACAATCACATTCACGTATTTTCACTGCTGTACAGAATTGCCTCAAGGGTGCTTCATGCTTTTACTGGAATCCTTTGTCAGAATGTAGGACAGAGTTTCTTATCACTGCACTAAAGCAATGGTGCAAGGAGAAGCTATTTGTCTGGTCCACAGGTAAAGAAAATATTACAGTTGCTTTGAAGTGAAAAATGAGGCTCTTGAACTGTGGTTCTAGTGACTGGGCCCCAATCTCCATAAAATGTGTATGTCAGAGGACTAAGTGAATTAGATAGTGGCAAAATTTGAGGGTGAATCATCATTCCTTCTGTGCCACAGTTTTTTTGGCTTTGGGGGGGACACATAAATTACCACAACAGCCATTGCATCGTGAATTTGTTTAAATGGGACACAAGGACCATCCAACTCATGTAAATAGAACCCATTGTTAGAACTGTTGTTCTTAAGTACGCCATACAGAACTGGGTTTAGGAACCTACCAAACTTGTGACCAAATGCAATCTCCCTAGATTTTGAGTCATCCCTCAAGAAATGGTGGACTACAGAGATCTGCTAGCATCTGAGTGTATTTACCTACACTCTCCTAGATGTAATTGTGCTCTCCATTGTAAGCTTTTGGGACTAGACTTCTTGCTTCTCCTGACCATCCAGTGAGCAAAGGGGAACAGATAGTGATTCTTCTCTCTTCCCATTCCTCAGTGCAGTAGAGGAAAGAGGTTGCGGGAAAGGAAAATTAGATAGAGGTGACTCGTGGAAGAGAGTCCTCTTTGGCTGCTCACTAAATCTGGATGAACTGGTACAATCAGTTCTCAAAAACATCTTCTTTCACATCCAGCTTACTAAGAAACTTGGTTCCTTCCTCCCTGCTTTCAGAGAGGTAGCCATGTTAGTCTGTTTCAGCAAAACCAACAAGGAGTCCAGTGGCATCTTAAAGACTAACGAATTTATTAGGGCGTAAGCTGCAGTTCACTTTGTCAGATGCATGAAGTGAAAGATTCAGGTGGCCAGGATATATAAATAAATACAGAAATGGGAGTGTTATATCAGTGCTAATGAAGCTAATTCAATCAGGGTGGATGTGGCCCACTTTCAATAGTGATAAGACGGTGAGAATACCTAAAGGGGAAAATTACTTATTGTAATGAGAGAGCCATTCCCAGTCTCTATTTAGACACGTTCTGATGTTGTCAAATTTGCATATGAATTGCAGCTCAGAAGTTTCATGTTGCAGTCAGTTTTTGAAGGTTTCTTTGCTTAAGAATGGCAATTTTCAAATCTGTAATTGTGTGTCCAGGAAGGTTAAAGCACACTTCTACTGGTTTTGACATGTTAACATTCTTGATGGCTGATATGTGTCCATTTATTCTTGTGTGTAGAAACAGTCTGGTTTCTCCAATGTACATAGCAGAGGGGCATTGCTGGCATATGATGACATATATCACATTAGTAGATGTGCAGATGAATGAGCCTTTGATAGTATGACTGATTTGTTTAGGTGCTGTGATAGTGTCACTAGGGTAGATATGTGGGCAGAGTTGGCAACAGGGTTTGCTGCAGGGATTGGTTCCTGGGTTAGTGTTTCTGTTGTAGGGTATGTAATGGGTGAGGAGTATTTCTTTCAGGTTGGAAAGCTGTCTGTGAGCAAGGACTCACCTGCCTCCCAAGGTCTGTGAGAGTGAGGGATCGTCATCTAGGATAGATTGTAGATTCTTGATGTTGTGTTGAAGAAGTTTTAGCTGGGGGCTGTAGATAATGTCTAGTGGCATGCTGCTTTCTTTGTTGGGTCTGTCCTGTAGTAGGTGACTTCTGGGTACCCACCTGACTCTGTCAGTTTATTTCTTCACTTCCCCAGGTGGGTATTGAAGTTTTAAAAATGCTTGATAGAGAGCCTGTAGGTGTTTGCCGCTGTCTGAGGGACTGGAGCAAATGCATTTGTACCTTGGGACTTGGCTGTAGATGATGGCTCATGTGATGTGTTCTGGATGAAAGCTGAAGGCATGTACATAAGTACAGTGGTCAGTAGGCTTTTGATATTGGGATGTGTTTATGTGACCATCACCTGTTTGCACTGTAGTGTCCAGGAAGTGGATCTCTTGTGTGGATTCCAGGCTGACATTGGTGGTGGAGAAGAAATTGTTGAAATCCCAGTGAAATTCTTCAAGAGCCTCCTTCCTGTGGATCCAGATGAAGTTGTCATCAATGTAGCACAAGGGGGTGGGAGGCATTGGGGACAAGAGCTGCGAAAGCATTGTTCTAAGTCATCCATAAAAATGTTGGCATACTGTGGTGCCATGCAGGTACCCATAAGCTCTATACCTTCCATCATTTGAAGGTATAAATCTTCCCCAAATCTGAAATGGTTGTGGGTAAGAACAACGTCAAAAAGCTCAGCAGCCAGTTATATCATGACATCATCAGGAATTATGGATGGCTTGCAGTCCAACTTTGTGTGGCATGTTGGTGTAGAAAGCTTGTATATCCAGAGGGGCTAGGGCAGTGTTTTCTGGAAGATCACCACTGGATTGTAGTTTCCTATCAGTGACGTCTTGAAGATAACTGGGAGCATTGGTAGCATAGGGCCTGAGAAGGGAGTCAACAGCCAGATTGTCCTGCTGTAAGAATTCCAATACTGGACACGATGGGCTATCCAGGATTTCCAGGTTTATGGCTCTTAGGTAGCAGATAGAATACCCGTGGTCTGGGCTCTAAGGATGTGCCTGTGAAGATTTGTTTCTGTACTTCTTCAGTTAGTTTCTTGACTAGTAGATAGTGTAGGGATTTTTGCTACTCCTCAGTGGGAACTGAGGACAGTGGCCTGTCGTGTGAAGAGTTGCCTAGGAGCCTCCCATTCGTAATCTGACCTATTCGTGAGGACTGCAGCATCTCCTCTGCTAGCCTCTTTGATTATAATGTCAGCGCTGTTTCTGAGGCTGTGGATGGCATTGAGTTCTGCACAGTGGGGATTTTGGGGCAAGTGATGCCGTTTGTCCACAATTTCAGCCTGTGCACATCAACGGAAGCACTCCATGTAGAAGTCCAGTCTGTTGTTTCAACCTTCAGACAGAGTCCACGCAGAATCCTCCTTCTTGCAGCTTTGGTAAGATGGTTTCTGGGGATTAACACACTGTTCAGTGGCATGGTGGAAATATTCCCTGAGTCAGAGATGGTGAAAGAAGGCTTCCAAGTCACCGCAGAACTGTATCATGTGCATGGGGGCAGAATTACATTACAATAAGTAGTTTTTCACTTCAGGTTTTCTCACCTTCTTATTACTGTTGAAAATGGGCCACATTCACCCTGATCGAATAAGCCTCATTAGCACTGACGTAACACTCCCATCTCTGTATGTTTATATAAATCCCTGCCATCTGAATCTTTCACTTCATGCATCTGACAAAATGAGCTCCAGCTAACAGAAGCTTATTCACTTATAAATTTGTTAGTCTCTAAAGTGCCACCCAGACTCCTTGTTGTTTTTTCCCCCCCAGAGTAGGAGCTGACCACAATAATCCATGCATTGGTCATATGGCATCTGAAGCAGAATGTGAAGATTCTGCATAGGCTCCTGCTGGTACAGAATGCAGCTGCCCACCGTTTTTCTGGGCTATATAAGACCCATGCTCAAGATCCTCCACTGGCATCCAGTCAGATTTCAGTGCCATCTTAAGGCCTTGGTCTTCATTTTCAAAGCAATGAAAGGATCATGCCCCAGCCACATCAAAGATCAAATTATGACATATGAGTCACTATGACAGATGCTGTCTCCTGGGACAATGCAAATCACAAAAGGCAGGGCAAAGCATGTGAGATCTGCGGATCAAAATTCTTGTCAGTGAGGATTTGGCTATGGAACAACCTTCCAGATGAGATCAAGTGAATTCAGAGTCTGGCCATCTTTAGGAAATGTTACGGAGCCTTCATTTTAGAGAAAGTCTTTTCACCATAAGTGATACTCATATATCTGACGAAGTGGGTCTTTGCCCACGAAAGCTTATGCTCCTACACTTCAGTTAGTCTATAAGGTGCCACAGGACTCCTCGTCGCTTTCATATATCAAACACACCCTCGTATTCCCAACGCTCTCCCAGACCCTCAAAAAACCTAATCCGAGTAGAGTGTTGACCCTAGAAAGAGAGGTGTGTCAATGACTCCATGAAGTTCACTAGGGAATATGCTCTAGCTATCACTGTCTTTATTATGTGGAAGTTGCTGTGATATTCCAGTGATGTATTATAAAATCCTAAAGTAAACTGAGAAAGAAGAGCTTGAATGGATAATCCCAGGAGTAATTCAGTTTCTTGAAATTTACTATATGTAGAAAATCCATTAAAATTGCACTCTAGTTTAATATTTTATGTTGTCTTTTCAACCATAGCACTGTGAGTGGTACAATAGCTCATTGTCTTGGCTGGAGAAGACACATATATAATTCATAAAATATATGTGCTGCTGAGTCCATTGGGGGAAAAATGCATTCTCTACTGTCGCATTTCCTTTAGAGATTCTAAAGGCTCAAGCAATAACAGACATTCATATTATTGTCCTGTTCTGTATGATGCTTTTCCAAAGTCACAAGATAATGGGTTATTTATAAATTGTAGAAACTTTCTGTCATTCACTGACCATATTATATTTAGAATATATAGATTTTCCATAATGTAATTGCTGCTGGAAAATTGACTTCCATTTAAGGACAGATGCATTCATCGCTGTGTTCTAGTGGCCTCACCAAGTTTCCTCCTGCAGAAATGGCGATGAGTGAAACTTTTCAAAACATTTTGAAAATGAATTTACTTTAAAAATGATTTTTAAAAAATGGTGGTTGAACATTATAAACTTTATATAGTTCCCCCATCAAAATAACCAGAGTATGAATGAGCAACTAGACATGGGTAAACTGTAAAGCAACATTGAAAAAGTTTTATATCTAAGCTAACCAGGCAGGTACATGTAATGTGTTGTCTAAAGGTGTGAGAGTGCATAAAGTCTACACACATCAAAACTGAATCAAATTTCCTTCAGGGAAGCCAGAATCCTGGTTCACATTTCCATATGGACATGTGAAACCTGAATCCTTTGTCAAGGCTCAATAATGTCTGTTTTAGTAGTTTTGCTTAGTTTTCTTTCTCACAGCAGACTCTGGTAATGGCATAATAGCTGGAATTTTTGACACGGTGCTTTTGCCTCTTTTTTTGACAGCACAGCTTTTAAACATTTTGGTTATGCTCATTTTCTTTTTTTTGAATGCAGTACCTGTGGCAGATATAAAAGCAGTTGTGACAGGGAAGGACTGCCCTCACATGAAGGAGAAAGGTGCTCTTAAACAAAACAAGGTATGAATTTCAAATTGTTATAATCATTCACTCTGAAGAGGACAGACTATGAACTTGACCTATCCTAAAATAACTCCATTTGTATCTCTCTCTCTCTCTCTCTCTCTCTCTCTCTCTCTCTCTCTCTCACACACACACACACACACACACACACACACACACACACACACACACACACACACACACACACACACACACACACACACACACACACACACACACACACACAGTCTCTCTCTCTCTCTCTCTCTTTCTCTCTGTTTCCGTCTCCATGTTTTCATCTTGGATCCTGAGAGTCAAATTATTACACAAGCATACCTGAATGGCCACAACCCTGTGTTAAAATTTCATGGTATCTGTGCATTGTGATAATTGTGGATAAGCACAACATGGGGGAAGAAGTTATCAGCAGTGCTCATTTCTGCTGGGTTCCACAGAGTCTAACAGAGTAGTAATAACTATTGATGAGTGGGGTCTAACAATGTCACCTGCTGAAATGTTCTCATGAAACAAATAAGTTGTGCTTACCATATTCTCTGATGAATCTCTTACTGTATCCCTATCGCAGACTAAATGTTTTTGTCCAGCTGATAGTAATTTCCAATTGAGCTCTGCTAGAAAACACAGGTGTGACATGAATGGTGCTGCAATATGATGTTTGAATTTTATGTTCACTTGTTACATTGGGAGTGAGAAGAGAAGACAGTATGTTCACATCTAGATTAGGTTTAGGCTATCTTTCAGAATTTGGGCTCAAGAAATTCAAGCTATCACTATTGTTTACGTTTCATATGGCTAAAATCTTGTGGATATTTTTTTTTTTTGCAAGACGTTAGCTCCAAATTGAGGAGAGCTTGGGAGATCAAATGATCCTAGGAAAATTCTGCCACTTTAAAAAATAGAAATTCTCATCCAGGTAGTAAGACTGTCATTAACCTGTGCTGCATCTGAATTTCAGTGGGAGAAATAAAACCCTCATTGCTTTGCATGTGACTTGAAACCAGGGAGATTTGAACATGAATTTATCAATGTCTGAAACTGGGAATGTTTTAAAGCTCTGTTTTGGATCTAACTCTAGTTGTGATACTTAGAAAGATTTTGAGACATGAAATAGTAAAAATAGGATTTCCTGCCTCAGTAGTGTTCAGTTTAGGGGGAAAAGTGTGTATTTGATGTTCATGAAAGTGTAGGGTTAGTGACAGATCTGGACACAGACACCATAGTGATAGATGTAGTGAAAGCTTCCCCACTTTGCCTCCCCCCCCCAAAAAAAAACCCCAAACCATTGCAATAAACCTTTGTCCTTCCATTCCCACCTCTGATCTTTTCCTAAAATGAGAAATGAGGACACATGAAGACAGCCGAAAGACAGGAAAAGTCATTGTTTGCTCAATGACTGCCGCTAAGGTACAACATTGGTGAATGCAGGGTGACTGGAGGGACAGACCATCTCCAAAGCTCTGCTTGCATACATTTCCCATACAGGTAACGAATATCAGTTGTATTGGGCTCACATAGCAAAACAGTCATTCTGAAATATAAAATTTATCCTGAATTTCTTTCACTATAGAATGTTCCTGACTGAAAACGAAAAAGTCCTTATCAAATGAAAATCAAAATCAAACAAAAAAAATTGTCTGAATTAGAATACAAACACACAGATGCACCCAAGAGTTACACACAGATCCCACCTCTTGCTGCATCTGACACACAAACAGTGTTTGGCTGTGGCAGGTATATGACATATTTGAAGTATTTTTAGTGCTTCCTTATCTTGGCATTCATTTTTCCACACAACAGAGAGCAGGCATAAAGTGGGTGGTAAAAATGGTCTTCATAAAGCAGGAGGGTTAAAGAAAAGTTTAATTCTATATAGCAGTGGTACAGATTTGTGTACTCTCAACTGTCAGTCATGTTCCACTTCCTAGGGTAAAATTGTAATGGACTGGCATAAAGCTGCTAACCAAAGATGTGGATATCAGGAATTGATGAGTAACATAATTACAGCCATAGCTTGTGCATTCAGTTTTGGGTACAGACAGTAATAACCTTTCTCATGACTCCATTCATTATACACTTGACCCTCTTTAATCCGGTAGCCTTGGGAAGTAGGCTATGCTGGATTATGGAATTTTCCAGAAGGTGAGGGGGTGTGGTGAGGAAGGGAGGGTGCATGAGGAGGGTGAAGTGTAGGATGTGGGTGTGAGGGGGATGAAGGTGTACTTACTTTGTGTCCTGCTCCTGGGGCACATGTGGCTCCGCGTCCCCCACCGCCTCCAGACCTGTGCTTTCCTGCACTGCTGTTCCTCTAGTTGGGAGGGAGGGGGAGTGGCAGCGTACAGAGCTGCTTCTTCCCTGCCCCATGCCAGGGTCCAAATCATGGGTGTTCCTGGATCAAGGACACCTAGGTTATAGATGGTCAAGTGTATTGATTTTGTCCATGCCTTCATTTTCCTCTTTGGGAAAAACAGAATTTGGAAGGGTAGTTATTGTGTAAAATAGACTGGATACGCAATGTCTGTAACATTGTAATAGTCTGTGCAGAACATGACAGCACTGCTTAGATAAATTTCAGTCTAACTCCGTTTGATGGATGAGAATGAGGTATCAAAATCTCACAAACCTTGTTTTCTTTGTATTTCACAACTGAAGAGTGCATTTAAAAAGACATCTTCATAATGTTATGCCTTTTGGGAAAGAGAACAAGCACCTTAATGTGTATTCATTGGCAGAAAAGAACATTAAATGAGAGAATGCCAGTGTTGCAAAAAGGAGTAGATTTGGCAGAATGTTCTTAACAGTGGCTTCATCATATAGCCATTTGCCAGTATCAGCCTTTACTCGTCTAGTGGGGGCATTTAGAAATAAACAGAAACAAAGCTGAACTGGAATGTTGTTGCAATATGAAACCATAATGACTTGGTCGACGCAGATCTGAATTCTTGGCTGCTCTTCCTCACATTTTCAATTCGGTTCAATTTTCAAGGCTCGCTATTAGGCTCATTTGTGCCTCTCATGTAATATTAATATATTTTATGCAAATTAATGGTATTGGATTTAAAAGCTATTTAACAAGAAAAGTATGAGAGACCTGGTCATCTGATCATTAGTATTCCCCATCCATCTCTACCATTTGCTGAGTTGGCAAGCTTAAAGAGTATAAGAATTGCCCAGATAGGATCAGACCAAAGTTCCATCTGTCCCACTATCCTGTCTTCTGACAGTCGCCGATGCTAGCTGTGTCAGAGGGACACAGACAATCATCAAGGGGTCTGTCCCATGATCAATTCCCAGCTTCTAGCAAACAGAGGCTAGGGAGAGCTGGAGCATGAGGCTGGCAGATCTACCCTCTGTGAATGTATTTGAATGCTACTGTGGTTTTGGCCTTTATAACAACCCCTGGAAACAAGTTTCACAGGCTGACTGTGAATTGTGTGCAAAATGCTTTGGATTATTTTAAACCTGCTGCCTGTTAATTTCATTGGGTCATTGTACTATGTGAAGGAGTAAATAATACTTCTTTATTCAGTTTTCTCCATCTCTGGGTGTGTCTACACATCAACCTCATCATCCTAAACTCGAAATAAGATTTGCAATTTGTGCTATGCAAATTGCAGATCTTATCTCAAATCTATTTAGAAAAAGCTTATTTTGAAATTTGGCACATCTACACAGCACCATCCCTCATCCAACGAGATTTACTGGGATGGCAAAATAGCACACCCGTTATTTCGAAAAATATTTCAAAATAACGGGCAGCTTGTGTAGATGTACCGTTAGGTGCATTTTTACTAAGCAGAAATTAGTCTGATATTCCATTCTTCAGAAACATTTGTTCTCTTTAATTTCATCTTGGTTATCACAGAACAAGAACACCAGTGCCCATTTTAGATAGTATACTGTGGGAACCATACTGCTCTGGCATGTGGATAAACTAGATGACTTAATAAGCCTGTGGTTCCCAATATGTGATGTGGACTCTAGGGACCATGAGAACCCTCATGATGAGGTGGAAGGGTGCTCACATGGTGGGTTCAGCCACGTGTGACTGCTTCGGCTTCTCAGCCTTAGGCAATGGCAACATAACAAATTAACCAGTAATAAGTCTGATTTTCAAATCTGCCCCGCTTCCTTATCCTGTCTCTGAATGGCCCTCACAATGGGATCAGACATAGCAGCAAAAGAGACAGACATTGTGGGAGATGCGATCTGCTCACATTTATTCTGTGATAGATTCTTTATGAGGCTGGGAGTGGTCAGTAATACTCTTTAAGCAGAGTGTTCACTTTCCATTTCAATGAGAGACATATCTCCGATTCCCAGCATTGATTCCTCTTGTAAATACAGAAAGGAGTAGAGACAATTTCAACAGGAGAGGAAGGGAGGAGACCGAGTGAAAGTGAAACTAAGGGAGAGTGAGAAGTTAGAAACAATGAAGGAATGGGTGCAGGAGAAGAAGAGAAACAGAATAGGAAGAAGAGAGAAAATTGGGAGGATTGTAAGAAAAAGAATGAATCTGGAAGAGAAAGAGGACCTTGTGGAAAGAGTTGGCAGGAAGAAGAGGTTGAGAAATGGATTTTCACTGAGAGGCCGAAAAGGGAGGAAACAACAATGAGAAAGTTAGTGGACTGAATGGAAAATTGAAAGTAAAACCCAATGATAAAAACAAACCTGAGAAAATGGGAAAGGCACAGCAAAGAGAGAGAGAACTGAGCAAAATGGTTCCAAGATATGGCAATAACTGAAGGGCCAGGCATGTGGGATAGAGGTCGGAGTCTTCAGCCCAGGTGATGAGTTGAGATGAAGCATTAGTTGGAGAATTTTGTGAAGGGAGAGGTCTGACAGAAGCCTTCTTTGGCAATTCATCCCTCCAGCCAAGTTATACGCTGTGGCTACGTCTAGACTGGCATGATTTTCCTCAAATGCTTTTAACAGAAAAGTTTTCCGTTAAAAGCATTTGCGGAAAAGAGTGTCTAGAATGGCATGGATGCTTTTCCGCAAAAGCACTTTTTGCGGAAAAGCGTCCATGCCAATCTAGACGCGCTTTTCCGCAAAAAAGCCCCGATCGCCATTTTCACGATCGGGGCTTTTTTGCGCGAAACAGATCTGAGCTGTTTACAAAGGTCCAGCTGCTTTTGCGGAAAAACTTGCCAGTCTAGACACAGCCTGTGTTTCCCAAACCCCTCCTGGGGCACACACTTAACAGAGGCCCATCTCTGTGCCCTCCAACAGTGTTCCTCAGTCTGTTCTCTGGTCAAGAATGGTGCCTCTAAGGCTTCCTCTGCTGGACACTTCTTCCTTGCCCTTACCTTAAGCTTTATGTTATAGTCTCACCATAGTCCAAGGCTATGTCTAGACTGGCAAGTTTTTCTGCAAAATCAGCTGTTTTTGCGGAAAAACTTGCCAGCTGTCTACACTGGCCGCTTGAAAATCAGCTGCTTTTGCCACAACCATCCCAGGGGGCTTCAGGGCCTGATCTACCCCATCATAGTGACCTTCTGGAAATTTAGCTTCATATAACAGGTGGCCTCCCCTGTAAATACAAACTCTTCTCTGCAGAAAAATAAAAGATGCATTTTGTTTTTACGTCAGTTTCATGACAAGGCATTTTCTGATGTCAGTAATTGATGACACTCTAAGAAAAGAAAATGCCAGGTTTGTGTGGGCAGAGGTAAATTTGGGTTCTGGAATGAGGATCATTACTCTTAATAAGATATGCTTGACAGACATGCCTAAAAGAGAACATAACTGTGTGAACTATAGCAATTTGATAGTTGAGTGCATCCGTAGAGCCAAGAGCTCTTGCTGCTTCTGGGAATTAACCCAGAGAGCTCGTTTTGTGTATTCTTGAAACACGGCAAGTCTAAGATAATACCCACACCTGCGGAAAACAAGGATTTTTGCCTTGTAATGCTAAAGTCTTAGATCAACCAGAAAATAGGTATAGGGTACAATTTAAATTTTGTCATCTAGATTCTGGTCTTTTTACCCCAGTATAAATCTGGAGTAACCCCGCTGACATCAGTTTTGCTACTTCAACTTTACACTGTATAGCTGTGATCAGATCTGGTCTGGTATATCTGCTGTAGCCACCATAGATTTACAGTTGTTTCCTTTTTTACCCTCAGAGGTAAATGTAGGAAGCCATGTTCCTTTTGCTTCTAACATTTTAGGGATGATTATTGTATGGATCTCTTCTCTCATTCTTCAAGAGAGCCAGTAAAGACAATCCGGGTTATGGGGCCACTGACCAGGATGAAGCGAGGGGGCAAAAAGAGATGGCCCTTGATATGTAAGGGATATTTCTGAGTCCACCAAGTAGAGGCTACGCTAATCATTTCGCTAATGACTATTAACATTAGGTAAAAAAATAGTAAGAATTCATGTTGAGACGTGCCACGATAACTGATATATCACATCTACTTCCTAGACTCAGCATATGAAAATACCACAGTACCTCAGACAACAGAGCAGTCACTGTTGGTACGTGCTGAGTATTTATTTACATGGGCTAGCATTTTCAAAGGAACCTGATTCCCATGAACCTTCAGTGAAAGTTGCATGTTTAACTATCTCCCTTAGATTCCTTTGCAAAATTCCAGCTCAGGTACTTAGTGGAGGAAACTGATTAATTCTCCCCCTTCCTCCCCCAGCTTCCCATTAAACCTTATTTGGGATCTTTATGACTGAATAATATGAACAGAAATATTTCAGATATCAGAGGCAGCAAGGTTGGGGGGGAAAGGAGCCTGTGCTGGGGGAGCCACCTTAAAAGCCAGTTCCCAGCACTGTTTCTGCGGTGCCTCCTGCCCCCCCTCCCTTCCCCTGTGCTGCTGCCTCTATCAATGGCAGCAGAGGGGGGGACAAGGGTCTGCGGCAGCCAGGGCTGGCCATGAACAGAGCCTGCTCCGGCAGCAGCCACTGTCTGCAGAGGTTCCGAGCTCCCTATTGGGACCCTTTGCGGACAGTGGCTGCTGGACCCAGTGTGAGCCAGGAATGGGCAAGCTTGGCTCAGTCCCGGCTCACTCCAGGTCCAGGAGCTACGCCTACTGTGGCTCTGCAGCTTAAATGTAGTAGGAGCGGGACTGCCTGCCCAGCCAGCTCTTACTACCTTTAAACTGCAGAGCTGCCGTGGTGGGTAACTCCCGGAGGATTCCTCCCTTATCAACTAATCGTGTAGTCAACAGAAATTCTATTTACTTGCTTCCTAACATCCCTACTGTGGGCCAGATTCTTGCGTGCAATAGTGGAAGTGAGAGTGAGGAGAAAGACTTAGGTAGCTTTTCACCATGTTTCTGCCTTCCTTATATTATTCATGACAACTCTGTGAAGCTACAGAGCTGCTTTATGCTACAGCAGTTTACACTGACCCTCCAAAGGGCATTACGTTAGTGAGAATCACCAGACTGCAGGTCTGTTTTAACAGGCACCCCCCACAACATGTCCCTGACTCTGGTGGGGGTGGCCCTGAGGAGGGAGAAGACCAGCTATGGCAGTTTTATGCCCCATGGGGGTTTCCCCCAGCGTGGTTGAATTCAAACCTGTAAGGGACACGTTTGCCATTTCTGGTTCAGATGGCAACCAAAATGGCAGAAACTCCTGAGGATAGATAATTTAAGATTTCCAGCATTGATGATGACACAAATACCACAAAATGTACTATCCTTGTGAGAAAACTTGTGGTCTAATGGTGCCAAAACTTTTGAGATTTTGGTGCGGCTGGTCTCAAAACCTAGCCATGGCCAGAACCCAGTATGCAACCCCACACTGTCACTGTTACTCACTTCAGATTTTTAGCCTTGTCTAAACACCCTTTGCCACAGTGTTGCTTCTGTTGTCAGTGTTTCTTGTGATATGCTGGCACCAAGGCGATGTTAGTTGGACATGAAGCAGAATTTCAGGTGAGTAGCATTTTTGTTCGGGTTCATGTAGCAAAGTATTTCAGTTTCCTTCAGAGCTCTTGTCAGGGAAGAGAGCAAGGTGTGATTGTATGACTCTCTCATAGACTTCTAATAAGGGTTTCTTTATGACTCTGTTCTTCCAGGAGGTGCTTGAGCTTGCTTTCTCTATACTGTATGATTCAAATGGCCAATTGAATTTCATCGCTCCTGATAAGCATGAGGTAAGCTGGGATTTAAGTAAAGGAGGGAGGGATGAGATGGAGTGGGGTACGTAGCTTTCTTGCCTCTATAATGATTATAAGGTGTCAAAGACAGTCTTTTTGTCCTATGTCTCATCAGCACCTAACACAATGGAGTCCTGGTCTATGAGAGGGGCTCCTAGGTGGTACAGTAATACAGATAATAACAAAACACAAAGAGACCTCTCTCTCTTCTCCTGTTTTCAGGCCCACTAACAGGGAGAGGAGAAGGGAGTAGTTGCCCCTGGCCAGCCCAGTGATTCCAAGGGGCTCACAGCCACCACTGCTGATACTGTGGCAGTGTTTGGAGCCCCGTGCCTTTTAAATCACTGCTGGAGCACCGTGCTGTGCACTCTGTGTGCCTTTGAGGATTTGGGAGGGGGGGCACACCATGCTCCAGGAGGTGGTACGAAAGGCTGGCTGCCTCAGCCGCACCTCGTCCACCCGAGGCCAGACCCCCTCTAGGAGCACAGAGATATTCTCCCCTGCCTAGCTTAGGGGAGGAATGGAAGCTGTCATCTCCCCTGCCTGTTTTGGGTAAACTGTGCTCATTCATAATTCCTCCTCTTCCTTTCCTGGTTTGGGAAAAGCTCTTCTTAATTCAGTCTAGCTTGACCATTGGAGAGCTGACAGCTCTCCCAAGTGAACAGAAATAAAACTTCTATCTTCTCCTGGGCAATCAGTAATCAGTTCATACAAGATTACAGAATAATTAAGTTAACCTCAGTAGGACATTCCTGCCCTCTACTGTCAAGACTGTTAAACAGGCATCATCAACTCTTCTCATACCCTCAGTGGAGTTTATGGATATAAACATGGCACTGGCCTTTTATGATACTGAATGGCATATCTCCCTGTTTTCAGTTTAATGTCGTTAACCTTATACATTCTGCTCTGCTGCATTCATGGTGTGATATGGGACAAAACTCCATGGGCCAGTGGGTGTTGGCATAAATCTAAAAGCAAAACAATACAACAGTCTATCCCCCAAAGAGGCATACACTTTGGAAATAATGGACAATTTCCAAAGTGAAGGTGAACATATCAAAATTGATTGTCTCAAAGAAGTTAGGCTTTCCAGATATAAACTTAGAAAGATGCTTAGCACAAGAAAGAACAACTAAACTGCATTCGGTGTGCAGCTTTAACATTTGCAATTTTGGTTAAAATCTTTCAAATAGGGGTAAATTCTGATAGAAGAAATGAGTTGTGCTCATTTAGCATTTCCTGAGAATTATTTTTCACAATGTCACTTTGAAAAATTTTCTTTCCAAGAAGATGGCAAATGTTCATTAAAGAGAAGTTGACAATAAAATTTCTACAGCTCCCAAAGCTTTATTTACTGTTAAAAATGGTTGTTTTAGACGAGATATAGTCTTCAACCTCTTGACTAGACACCCATTTGATTTCTTCTGCCATAAATTCTGCAACAATGTAAATACAGTCCATGTCAGCTTTTAGTGACAAATTGTCATGGAAATTATTAAATATTTCAGTCACCTCTACTGAAAAATGCAGCCTATGTTTCCATTTTCTAACGAACTAACAAAGGCCTTATAATCTTCTTCCAAATATCCTCCTCTTTTTTTCACCTTGACCCCGTTGTCCGGGTCACTTAAAACAAAAGTGGCATGCCTAAAAAAGTCTGTGTTTGTGACCAAAAAGTTAGCATGAAGGCCAGTGTCAGAGCTGGGTCGTGGGAGGCCTGCATGCCATTTACTATGTTGTGGTGAGGAGAACAGCAGCAGATGGGTGTTGAGCCAAATAAGGATACTAGGATACTGCTGTCCCAGCAGCAGCCACTTTCATGGCAGCCAGGGATGGCCACAGCCAGGGGCTGCTGCTGGAGCAGCCCCTGCATGCAGCCAGCTCGGGCCCTGCCAACGGGCTGATTGGCAGCAGTCTCCTTCATCCCTCCCCCCCTCAACCGCTGTTTCTGATAGCGCAGTGGGGGGCACAGGTACCACTGTGAAGACGATGCTGGAAGAAAACAGCTTTTAAGCCAGCTCCCCCAGCATCGTCTCCTCTCCCTCCTCCGTCCCCCCATACTGCTGCCTCTCATAGAGAGGCAGCAATGGGTGGAATGAGTAGCTGAGTATGCCACTTGACTGCCTGATAACCTTGTGTTTATCAGGTAGTCGAGTAATTGTCTGCTAACTAACATCCCTACATTTATCCTGAGATATTTTTTCTCTGATTTTTAACAATATTATTTTTCTTTTCTTCTGCAGCACACAATCAGCTGTAGCTCTCTTTAAGTTTGCCTATAACTTATAGCACATGATTGGATAATTTTAAAATCCATCGTTCGGCATGAAATCTACCAGAAAGATTTGTAAGATAAAAATGCAGTTATGATTGATTTAATTTTTCCCTTGCAAACTAGGACACATGAGTTCATGATTGAAATCTTTATGATTAGATTATACCATTCGAGGACTTTTGTTCATAGTTCCATAAATGGTTTGTAGTAATAAATGGAAGTGTCTGATTTGATTGAAGTTTGACTCTTGTTCACCAAACTCTCCTGGGTTTGTTGCTTATCTAAAACAGTTTTTCAGCTTATGTTTATCTCAAACTGTCAGCTTTGGACTAAGATTGCATTTCCTATATTTTTAAGACACGACTACAAAGTTTTCTACAGGCCAAACAAAGCTGTTTAGAATTACGGCAGGGTAACTTGACATTTAATTTTTATGAAGAACAGAACATTGATTGACTTTAGACTATTGAAAATAATTTAGTTTCCTGGTCAGGAAAATAGATGAATATATATTTTTTAACATAAAGAGGTGTTTATGTATAGGTTATACATATATGTGTGTTTGTATACCTTTTTTTATCCATGTGAGTGTGTACAGATACATACTTATTAATATGTAGTTGTATTCAACCTCACCTACATATATATATATACATACATAGTTATCTACTGTCTGACATAATTGATGTGAAATATATTTGGTCAGATCAAATGTATTTTACAATTTAATATATCATTGCAATATCGCAAAAAGTAGATATCTGTAAAGTCCAGTTAGATCTTCTAATCGATCCCCCCTATAGTGCAGGATTTTTCCTCTATAATACATATTTTATTTTATAAAATATACTTAATATTTATGGCAAATATATTTTCCATATAACTAAATACTAGATCAACCTTGGTCCAATTTGTTGTCCATTGAAGTCAATAAAAAGATTTCCTTAGACTACCTAAAACTTAGATCAGGTTTGTAATAGTTTATTATTAAAAATAAATAGGCTGTTTGGTAGAATATCATGATACCAAGTGGCACTCTTGATAGTGAAGAAGAGTCTGTTAGAAACCACTGGATTTATTATATACCTTTTACTGATTTATTGAATATTAGAGCTGGTTGAATTATTTTAATCACAATTTTTTTGAATCTTTTTAAAAAGGCCTTTTTTCGAATTGAAATGTTCACAAAGAAATGTTTCACCATGTTTGAAATTTTCCGAAAAAGCCAAATACATATAGGCTACGGCTAGACTGGCATGATTTTCCGAAAATGCTTTTAACGGAAAAATTTTCCGTTAAAAGCATTTTCGGAAAAGAGCATCTAGATTGGCATGGAGTTCGCGTTATAACGATGCGCTTTTGCGGAAAAGCATCCGTGCCAATCTAGACGCGCTTTTGCGCAAAAAAGCCCCGATTGCCATTTTCGCGATCGGGGCTTTTTTGCGGAAAACAAATCTCAGCTGTCTACACTGGCCCTTTTGTGCAAAAGTTTTGTGCAAAATGAACTTTTGCCCGAACGGGAGCAGCATAGTATTTCCGCAAAAAGCACTGATTTCTCTTACAGTAGGAAGTCAGTGCTTTTGCGGAAATTCAAGCGGCCAGTGTAGACAGCTGGCAAGTTTTTCCGGAAAAGCGGCTGATTTTCCAGAAAAACTGACCAGTCTAGACACAGCCATATTGTTTTGTTGAAAACTGAATGCCAGTTATTTTCAGGGTTTGGTTTGCTGTAAAAATACCCAAACCAAATATATCAGAAAAATTCCTTATCATGTTTACCAGAACATTTTTCATTTGGTTGTTTTTCCAGGAATTTTCTTACTATATTCTGACTAGCAGTTTGAAACATTTATGTGTTTTACATTTCATCACTAGTAAATATGTTTAAGTTAAGCACAAAACGTGTTTTAGTACATCTGTCTAGTTTTTAATTTTAGAGATGTTCTTAAGTCACCGAAGTATAAATGCATTGGAGATTATAGAACGGGCTGATTTGTTTTGCATGGTCTAGACTTAACGGCGGTTCTTGTCTTCTATGACAGTACTGTATCTGGACCGACGGATTAAATGCCCTCCTTGGGAAGGATATGATGAGTGACCTGACACGAAATGACTTGGACACCCTACTCAGCATGGAGATAAAGCTGCGCCTCCTCGACTTGGAGAACATACAGATTCCTGATGCTCCCCCGCCAATTCCAAAGGAGCCCAGCAACTATGATTTTGTTTATGACTGTAACTGAAACTGCCTACTGAACCTCGCATTTAAACTGGAAATATTATAACTGGAAAGATTAAACAAAAAGAGAGAGACCCACATGGGCACACGGGTTATGAACTATGATTGAAACAACTCACTTTTCTTTCCATTCCCTGCATCTTTTCCTTCCCCTGATCCCATCTCCCCCATTGCTAGCCAAAAACTAAATTGCTTTAATTAACTTCTAATTGCAGTCCATTGGATGTGGCTAACGTTGAAGACCACTAAACAGTATCCATCAGAGGAACGTTTACATTTTTAACGCCGGAATAGTCTTTCTAAATAAAATACGATGCTACCAAACTGCATGCCTACGAAACCAAACCTGGCACGGCAGGTGCTTTCTCTGGAAGTTGGGAGGTAGAGAGGAGAAGCAACTACTTAAGTGGAAGGTGAAAAGAGCAAAATTTTCCCAACCCATTCCGAGAGTCGTCTCACAACTGATTCAAAAACAAGATGAAAAATATTAACTGCTTAAACTTCTGCACCATTATCACTATCATCAGCCTTTACAGATCTCCATCATCTGTGTTCTGCCAGAGTTATTGTTACCTAGAATAAGTAGTTTCAGGGTTTTGCTGTACTGTGCACTATAACATTTCAATGCTTCTTACTTTTTTTTCTGCCATCTCTTAAATAGCCCGACATTTCTCCGAAATCACTAGCACAAATTGTGAATGAAGGCTCCACTTATGTTCTCTCCATGTAGCTATTCTAAGCCTCATTTGCCTCTAAAGCTGGCTTGATGACGTTCAAGGTTTTTTTCTGTTTTGGCTCAAAGTAAAATAATAGATTTGACAGGTGAATGAAAATGGTGAGACATCTACATGGGAATCGTCATTACTACACTGTTATGCATTTGCAAGGGATTTATTTTTTGTACGATGGATTTTAACTTTGAGGTTTTGGCCAAACAAATATATTTAATGGAAAATAATGATTATTGTGAGTTCAGTTAGAGATGACGTCTTTATTTTTAATTTCCCTTTGAAACATTTACCCTGGAAAGGGAAAATATCCAATATTCCCTTCAACTTTGCTGTTGAATAAATTTTGAGTTGTGATGATACTGGAACTTTGTTTTCTGTTATTTTTTAAGTTCTCATTTATTCTATATCATTTCTAGCATTTCTGGGGCCTTTGCTACAAAAGGAAGAGGGAAAGCATAACTTTAGGCTTTTATGGCAGCAACATAAGCATCTGATTACAATTACTGTTTATTTATTCGATGACAAAATTGCACTTGGCATGTCTAAAAACCTGCATTGCAGTGGCGAGATGAGCCTTTCTGAAAGCAGCTATTGAGAAATCTAAATGCAAAGAATACCAAAATGATTGTGGTCAGTAGTAGACCATTATTTTTAGCCTCTGATTTGTTGAAAGATCTGAACCTTACGTGCTTCCTTCCCTGAGTGGAGAAACCAGAAACCAGGGCTGCAGATCCAAGGTATGAGAAAGTCCTGGCTTTGTGGCATGTTTTCCTCCTTCTCTCTTCTCCAGATTTTGTGGCTCCTATCTGTAGTTGTTCCACTGCATTCAGGCTTGAGGGATCTGGAGGTGCTGTGCCTGCGTTCTGGTGCATCAGCCACTGCCGCAAAGATTCCATCGCCCCCAAAATTCATATATCTTCGTCAGTGTTAACTTGCATCAATCCCTTCTCTAAAATGTGAACTCACCCACAGGGATTGTATCAGACCCTGGTGCCATGAAGTAAGATGGGTAAATTGAGGAACAGAGCCTTCACGAAGGTGGTCTGTACCTCTGGTCATTCTAACAACATCTGCAACTTTTCAGTAGGCCAAACATACGGACACCTTCACAGAATGGGGTGTGGGAAGGTGTGGGTCACATTTTAGAGATATGGGGCGGAAGAAGAGGAAACTTCATGAATCTGGCATGAGGGCTCTTTATAAGGTACCTTGATAGGGTTGAAACTGCAATTTCAACCATATTTGAAACTGTACTTTGATCTACTAAGATGGAGACACGGACTGGAAGATGGTGAAGTGTTGCCAAGGCAGTATGGGTATGTCTACACTACAAAGTTAATTCGAACTAACAGCCATTAGTTTGGATTAACTTTCATAGGCGCTACACATACAAACCGCTAGTTCGAACTTAATTCGAACTAGGTAAACCTCATTCCATGAGGACTAACGCCTAGTTTGAATTAAGTAGTTCGAATTAAGAGCTGTGTAGCCACTTAATTCGAACTAGTTGGAGGCTAGCCCTTCCCAGCTTGCCCTGGTGGCCACTCTGGGTCAAGCTAGGGAAACTCTTCTGCCCCCCTCCCAGCCCTGGAGCCCTTAAAGGGCCACGGTCTGGCTACAGTGCCCGTGCCATGTGCAAGCCTGCCAGCACCCAGCCAGCAGACCCTGCACCTGGCACGGCATGAGCCAGCTACCCGCTGCCACCCAGTCCTCTGCCTCTTCCCAGGACCAGGCTGGCAGCTCCCAGGAGCCTGCCCAGGGCCGCTAGAGGTGGGCGCCCACCTGGTCTAGTGCGGAGATCGTGGACCCCACCCAGGTTTGGGGGGAGGCCTCCAACGTCCACAATCTCCGCACTAGGCACAGGAAAGTGACCGTCTAGGGCAGGATAGCTGCCAGGCTGGCCACCAAAGGCCACATGCGAACCCAGGAGCAGGTTTGCATGAAAATCAAGTTGGTCCAGTGAGACCCCCGACCCTGAGCTTAGAACATAAGCTATCCCCCCTCAGTCTCCTCTTTTCCAAGCTGAAAAGTCCCAGTCTCTTTAGCCTCTCTTCATATGGGACCCGTTCCAAACCCCTAATCATTTTAGTTGCCCTTTTCTGAACCCTTTCCAAGGCCAAAACACCTTTTTTGAGGAGAGGAGACCACATCTGTACACAGTACTGAAGATATGGCGAACCATAATTTTATACTTCCTCTCCTCCTCCTTCCCCTGGCTTCCCCCTTCCAGCTTCCTCCTTCCAGGTTTCCCCCTCCCCTCTCCCACCCTCTCTCTTCCCCACTCCCACCTCCTTTTCCCAGTCTCCCCAGAGGTTAATCCTCTCCTACCCCCAGTTTTGTTAAATAAAGAGAATTTCTATTTTTGAACACACGTGTCCTTTATTTTTTACATCGGGAATGGGGGCTAGGGAGGGGTAAGTGGAAGGAGGTGAGGGAGGAATGGGGCACGAGCCTCCAATGGGGAGGACTGGGGTGGCTCTGCGGGCTCCTCGGGGTGGAAGCTCTCTTGCAGGGCCTCCTGGATCCTGACAGCCCCCCGATTGACCCCCCCCCCCGGATGACAGCCTGTGGCAAGTGCAGCCGGGCTGATGGCCGAGTGCTGTGATGTGCCGAGTGTGGGCATTCAGGGCACTCCAAGACAGGACTGCTTTGCTGTCCCTCATCGAGTTAGACAAGCAAGCGGGGAACCCTGAGAACTATCTGTCCGGGGTGGGGGGTTGGGTCCCTTTAAGCACAGCCCTCAGCTAGCCTGAGGCAGCAGCTCCGGCCAGCCTTAACTTCAGTTCAGGGTCCACTCAATGTGGACATGCTATTTCAAATTAGCAAAATGCTAATTCAAATTAGTTTTTAGGTCTAGATGCACTAATTCAAATTAAGTTAGTTCGAATTAGTGCTGTAGTGTAGACATACCCTATCATAGATAATCCATGTTCAAAACTGACTGCTTTAGAGGATCCATAATATGGATGCATCCATAATCTTTATGTTGGAATGGTACTTGGAGATTGTGCATGGAATTAGCAGAGCACCTTTGTCCTGGACTGACATTTCCCTCTTTCTCTTTGAAGTCAGGGGTCCTCTAGGTCAGAAGACCTGTCTTTGATCTGCAGACACAGCCTGATGACCTTTTTTTCAGCAGGCTAATTGAGCATGGCATTGTTTTTTATTACTGTAGGCATGAGCCACAACAATTTAAATGGTCTGCATTTTACAAAATCTAACAATAAAATAAATATCTTTCAACTCTAGGTAACGGGGGAGGAGGAGGTCAATGGTGACTAAAGGTTTGGCTACTTTTTGGTAATCTTAGTCCTCAAAAAACCCTTAAGATTGAATGATCATGGAAACAGAATACCCCTCTCCCATATTAAGATGATTTCTCCAGAATAAACTTGAGGCATATTGGGGAGGCTGTGAGTCTGTAAACACTTAGGACCTGATTCTCATCTACGCTGAGACCCCTTCATACCACTTGGGCAGTATAAAAGTGCTGCCTTCTTATGTGACACCCATTCTTGGAGTTTTCCCACCATGATAGCTCATTCTGTACAATCCTCTGTTAATTTCTTTGTGGGTGACTAATCCATTTTATTCACCCACAAAACCACATTGTTCATCCAAGAACTTCTGTTTCTTCCTCATGATCTGCCATCAATTTTCCCCTTAACAGAGCTCGTAAACATTCATTGCCCACTGAACCTTTAAAAATATGCCTTCGAATCAAATCTTTGGTTGGATAAGATTTCTTACTAGCTAGCATTGGCTGAGTTCCAATCATCTCCAATACCTGAACATCCAATCAGCGATATTAGCTCACCCACTTTGTGTCTCCTGTATCCTGAACCCAACACTGCCCATGAAACTTTCAGAATTCTTGCACAACATCATAATTCAAAGGATGGTAGTTTCCTCATTTTGAGTTGTCTGAATGTCCATGTTTCATAGTTGTAATTTAAAACAAATCAAATGTTTTATAAAAGTCAGTATTTAGTATTCAGATTTATGTCCTGTTTCACCAGATATTTATTCTTTCAGAATATCTCTTTCACTCTTTCTATTTTGGTGACGTTAGTATCCAATATTTCATCTTCCAGAATAATACTTCATGAGTAGTGATAATTTCTAACTTTCAGACTGGCAGTGTCATTCACCGGAATCTTGTATATTTTCATAAGATTCTTGCATACCACCATAATTTTTGTTTTCTCCGTATTCAACTCTAACATCATCTTTGTTATAGTCATAGATATATTCTTCACTAATTTCATTAGACCTTCTGTCTCACCCAACAGTGATGTGTCATCCTCATTGTGAATATTATTCACCCATATTTCCATTCCTTTTAATATCTTCTTCTGTTTCTTAGGTTAATTGAATCAATCACTCACTATAAATGTTGAATAAAGTTGATGACACCATACAATCTCATCTCACTCCTCTCTTGATCACGATGAGATTTTCATTTCTCATTATAATTGCCTTTTGATTCCAGAATAATTGTTTCTATTACTTGAAGTTCATATACATCAATTTCTATAGACTTTAATATGTTGAGCAATTTGTAGTGGTAGATTATGTCAAATGCTTTCTGGAAATCAGAAGTGTATCATTTTCACCATTTCAGCTACTCTTTCTGGCATGAGCTTCAAGTTCATAATAGTGTTTATTTCCATATATAAAGCCTTATGGCAGTTTGCTTATTTCCTTACAAATCTATTTTTGTGTTGTATTTTGAACAAAATACTATGTCTAGAGGCATGTGATTGTAGGTTGGTTGTTCTATAGACTTTACAACCAAACTCTGTATCCAAATCCCCAAAATGAACATGGCTATGGATTATAAAGTTTTCTGGTAAGTCTCCTGTTTTTTCTTTACCTTTAACAGAGCTTTCAAGTCTTCTTTGCCTGTGTCTTTTAACAATTCAGCTGGTATTCCATCACGAATCATTGCTTTTCTATACAGAGGTCTCTATATTGCTGCCGTGATTTCTTCGTCCAGTATCGGCAAGCTTGTTTGAGTAATCTCTGGTTTGGGTTTTTCAGATCTATCATGATGATATAGTTCTTTGATGTATTCTTCCCATCTCTTGTTCTTGCCCTTAGGGACTGTCAGTTGTCAGTTTTTCTCCATAAGGGTCATAATGATCACCTGTCTTCTGTAATTGAAGACTATTTTCTTTTGATACATCTCCCTCAGTTTGTTCTATTTATCCAATTGTTCAGTTTCTTTGCATTTCTCATTCAGTCATTCAGACTTTTTAAATCTTCGTTTATTCTTTATAATTTTATTTAGTGTTCTTTTTCTATTGTCAATCTTTGTGCCTTTGTGTGATGTTAATAGCTAAGAAAAGCTCATGCAGAACAAATGAAATCAATGCTCTGATGGATGAAAGAAGAAAAGTAAAAGCACAGAGATCAACAATAGAAAAAAAGAGATCTTAAGGTGGGAGTAAGTTACATTTGATTTAAAGCTGCTACCAGAGCAGTATAAAAAGGCCTTCATGTAAATGAGAGACTCATGCCCTGTAAGTCTCCAGAGCTATCGGTCAAACCTCTTTCTCCATTATGTAATCTACTATATGGTTGGGAGAGTTTGTCTGTGTGTCCATCCATTCATCTGTGAGACCGTTGGTTCAAGAACTCCCAAACAGTAAGAGCTAGGACCACTTAGGGTATATCTACACTGTATTCCTCTTTTGAGAGAGGAATGCAAATGCAGCTGAGCGAAATTGTAAATGAAGCACGGATTTGAATTTCCCATGCTCCATTTGCATAATGGTGTCCAGGCACTTTTTTTAAATACTCTATTTCGAAAGAAAAAACGCTGTGTAGACAGGGTTATTTAAAAAAAAAACACCCTTCTTTCGAAATAACCTTTACTCATTTAAAAATGAGGTTTAAGAGTTATTTCAAAATAAGGGTTTTTTTCAAAATAACTCTGCTTAGACTGCGTTTTTTCTTTCGAAAGAGGGTATTTTGAAAAAGTGC
The DNA here is from genome assembly GCF_049634645.1 of Pelodiscus sinensis. Taxonomy (NCBI): domain Eukaryota; kingdom Metazoa; phylum Chordata; order Testudines; family Trionychidae; genus Pelodiscus; species Pelodiscus sinensis. The sequence continues at coordinate 169,109,231 of NC_134712.1, forward strand.
CCAGATGCAATTATGCAAATCTGCACTGCTTCTTCTTGCACAAAAACCCTGTCCTGCGCAAGAGCCGTTCTGCCTGAAAATAAGCGCACTTTTAAAGCATGCTAGTGAAGGGTATGCATGTGTTCATTTTAAACAAAATGTGGTTTGGAAAGTAGGTATGCATAAAGAAGCATGCTGTGGCTCACCACCCTAGTAACAGCCTAGAAAAGACCAAGGCGCGGGGCGGGGCGGGGGGGGGGGGGGGGGGGGGGAGGGGGTGAACTCAACATGTGGAGTGGAGAAGTACAAGCATGTGACAAACAAAGCCATATATGGAAAGGTTGAATCTGATTGGTTTAGAAGTTTGTGTTATGTAACCTGTAACTGCCATGTGCTGTAAAACAGCAAGGGGAGGGGCTCCTTGCTCGAGGGGCTCTGGCTGATTTTAGTACCAGGGGCTCTCCCTTTGTGAACATTGAATAAAGTCTTGTTGAATTGAATTGAATTGAATTGAATTGAATTGAATTGAATTGAATTGAATTGAATTGAAGACCCTTGATTCTGCCCAGCACCTGACTCTCTGGGAACCACAAAATCCCAACACTAGCAAAGGACAGATCAGATGTTTTAAATGTGAGGAGCTTTATAGTTCTGCACCTCCCAAGTCACAATTACTACCTGCTTCCAGTACCTTTCAGATGAGCTACAGCACATCAATGGAGTTGTTATTCTTCTGGGCATATTCCTACTGTGGGGGGAAAAAAAGTAGGAAGATGTCATGGAAATTGGGACCCAAGAGGGTACTGCAATGAGCACGCTAGATAATGGAATAGGAGAAAATAATCTGTACATAGTACAACATCACCAAGTGAGTCATCCAAGGAAGGACTTTATCTTCTATGATGTCTCAAGATTGGGTTTAAATTACTTTGTCTGTTTAAATTGTCATTCTAGGATTTTGTGGGCTGATTGAACACGGCAATTAAATTCTCCCTTGATGAAGGCTTGTAAATCTAATTTTAAATTTTGCCATCTGCCTCGCACTCCATCTAAACTGTTTTTCAGGTAAGAAACAGCACTTTTCCAAGAGATGTCAGTGTCATATCAGTTTATCTCTAAATGTCAGGCAGTCAGTCTCTTCTTCCCACTCTCATCTCCAAATGTGCACTTGGTGCTTAATGGGAACATTACAGAAGATAGTGTTACAAACTGTGCACTCTAGAGTGATTTCTTGTGTTTTTGTGTGCACCCAAGGTGGCTTTGAACTGAAAGTGCACATATAACTGTGCTGGTGGGATTTGGTGTTATGATGGTAAAGAGCTTGGGGACCTGCAATTATGTTGGTGTGAGACATGCCATAAAGTATAAATTTCCTTTTAGTGTTTATTGTCCTGTGAGAAAATGCACTTGAGCAACATTAATTCTGAATTAACAAAGATTATGTGTTGGAAGTTCCAAAGTTTTGGGATTTTTTTAAATACGGGTATGTAAATTATTACATTTTGGGCCCAAGTACCCTGGGCTGGAGGGAGAAGCTGCAAAGCTAGTCACATATTTATATCTCCGTTTATAAGGTTGCATTCCCAGCAGGGAAACTTTTCACCGGTGCTCCAGCTTCTTCTCCCAACATCCATTTTCGTCCCCTTTTCACGAGCAGCAGCAGCCTTGCAACAGGGCCGGCTCTAGGCACCAGCAAACCAAGCAGGTGCTTGGGGTGGTACCAGGCATTCCGGCCCGTAGGAGGAGCAGGGCGGCGGGAAGCCCTGCAAAGGCCGCCCTGAGCTGGGAACCCCGCGCCCGGCTGCTCGGAGCCTGCAGCAGGCCCCAGGACACTGGGAGGGTGGGGTGCCTGGTTCCAGTGCAGGGCAGCCGCGGCTAGTGCTGCTGAGCCTGGCAGGGCAGACTGTGGCCATGGTGGTTGCTCCCGGCAGCCAGCTCACTGGACTGGAGTTCAGGGGCTAGGGCTCTGCCGTAGCAAGACCCCACCCCCCCGAGCGGGGAGCCCCACGCCCAGCTGCTCGGATGCTCGGGGCCTGCGCCTGGCCCTGGAGTGCTGGGAGCTTTGCATGGGCAACCCCGGGTACTTCCTAGAGGGTGGCTACAGCTGATGAGGCTGAGCCCAGAGGCCTCTTCTTCGCCTTCATGAGTGCGCCCCCCCTCCCCCTCCGGCTGGCAATCCCCCCTCCTGTGCACCCTTTCTGCAACTCACGCTCTCCCGCCCCCCTCCCACCTGTGTTCTCTCCCCTGCAACTCCCCTGCCTGTGACCCCCCCTTGACCAGCTGTTCCCCCCCACCCCGGCCTGTGTGTCCCTGCCCACTATCCTGCGACCCCTCCCTCCCTCCTGCTACCTCTCCCCTCTCTTCTCCTCCCCGTTTTGGCCTCTGCCCAGCAACCCCACCTCCTAGCCCACTGCAACCCTACTGGGACCCCGTCTCCTCCTCTCCCCCCTCCCACCTGGATCCCCATCTCCTGTCTGGCTCTCTAACAATCCTTCCTCCCCCTACTATCTGAGCCCTGTACCCTCCTGCCCCCCCCCCCCACACACACACACACCTGCCCAGGAACCCAACCCCTTTGTGCTGTGTCCTGACAACCTCACACCTGCCAGGGACCCAGGTGATTCTCCCTCTCCCTTTGTCTGAGGAAGGGGAACTCTGGTGTTCCCAGTGCCCGTGTCCCCAAGTCCCTCCCCGGACAAAAAAAGGGGGCGGTGAAAAAATTTTTTGCTTGGGGCGGCAAAGAACCTAGAGCCGGCCCTGCTTGCAATTTGTAAGGCTTTAAGCAATGATTAAGAAAACATGACTGTCAAACAGAGCAGCTCTTGACTCACTGGTTCCTTAATTTTCCCATTCCTGTTGCCCATACCACTCTGCTGCTGTGACCCTCAATCAGTTGCAAGCCAAAGCAGGCTCTTCTGCATCCCGATCCAGTGTCAGCACCTGACTACTATGTATATAAGTTTTATACTTGCACTGGATAATGTAGTAGTGGAAAATAATTGAGGGTGCAGAAAGGTGGAGGCGAAGAGGGGTATGCCTGTCCCGTACACCTTAGAAAGCTCTTCACCACAGTCTTGAAGAAAATCACTGGGGAGCCCCTCCATTTCTGTCTATCATCCGGGATAAAAGTGAGAATGCAGGGTCTTGTTCATCACTCAGCTAATGAAGAGCTGAACAATGTAACTAGCCACGTGTAACTAAGGGCTTATATGTATTAGAGCTTTTGTGCACTTGTCCAAGCCCCCACTCCCACTCCATTGTAGCTATGTTGGACAGTCCCAATGGAAGAAATCTGATGCCTACTATTAGAGCCCCAAATGAAGCACACACTTCTCATTTCTCTCCTTTACGCCCCAGTCCCTGAGCTCGGCTACCTGGTACAATTGTCCTGCCTTTCTAGCCTGTCTCATCAGCCCTTTGTGCTGCATCAGTGTAGTTTACTCCCGTTTGAAACCAGGCAGAACCACATTGCTGCAAGCCCCGCTTTATGTGGGTGCAGTACATCCACACTGGGAGTTTGCACTAGAGACAACTACTATAGCTGGTTAAAAAAAAAGTCAGAAACTTTGGAAAATGCTGTCCTGTCTACAGTGAAATACTTTAAATCATGTTGATTTCACCACAATTCTGTTTCAGATTAAAAAGGGAGGGAGGGAGTTGCAATAATGTTGAAACGTCCCATTTCGACCTTCTTCCGAAGTAAATCTTTTCACCTTTGTTTTTTACATTTTAAATTTCACAGTCTATATCTCTTAAAAAGCCAAAACCAAAATGAAATATTTGGATGTGTCTGAAGTGTATTAATTTTGGGATTTTGTTTGGAGAGAATTTTGAAGCCAAATTTCAAAATCCTTTGTGAAATGGGATTTCTATCCTCTGCACAGCTTGAGCAACTACATCTATGAACTGCATTCAGACCAAAGCCTCAGCCATGACATGCTCAGTCTAATAGACTGGTCACAGATGACTTACCTTACCAAGGCTACACACTTTGCACTAGTATAAAATGAGTGTGAAATGCTGCCAGATGAAAATGGAACAGTGTTACACTCACTTTACACAGATGTAAATGACTGCACAAGGTGCCAGGCAGTGGAGAATCATGCCATTTGCCCTCACTTTGTGACCCTATGAGGCCCCACCCCAGTCCTTCTTTCTGATCTCATATGCCCACCTGTCAGACTCGCCCATTTCCTCCATTCTTTGTTTTCCACATTCCCCCTCTCCTATTTGTAAGCGGGGGAATGGTCCCGCTATTGTGGGGAACTTTCCTGGCTTCTATACACCCCGGTGAAATGAACCAGCGAAAGGATCTGAGTCCCCGCTCCCACTTCCTTTACCCCACGGCTCCCTGATTCTGAGGGCTCCCCCCTCCACTCTCCTGAGTAGCAGAGCCCTTGAAATCCCAACAAGGCTGGGCCCAGGTTTCCTGGGGCTTAATCCCTGATCTTGTAGTCACTAGGGGCAGGAGTTAGGGTGTCCCCACTCCGAGGTGCTCTCTTTACACTGCAGGCCTTCTTGGCCCAGTGACCACTTCATAAGGTTCAAAGCAAATACAATTTATTAAACAACAATGGATTAAAGAGAAAAGAATAAGAAAAAAATGAGAATGGTTAAATGAGAACACACAGCTCTGCTCTGTAGCACAGGGACATCAAAACAGCAGCCTGCAGAGTGTAAGGACAGTCCACAGTCTCTTTCTTAGAGGCCCTGGATATGCTGCAGGGGGGGGCTACAGGCTGGACACGCTAGCTCTGGTAGTGACCACACAGTCTCAAGCTCGAAGTGGCCAGACCCCTCTCCCAGTCCAGAGCCTCTCCCCGCACTTTGCTGGTCCCAGGTGCTCACCACATCCAGCTGCAGGCTGTGCTGCTTGGCCAGTTCCAGCTCCTTGTGTTGCTTCTCTGTTCCTTTTTGCTCTCTGAGCCCTGCCAGTCTGCTGCTCAACACAAGGTCTGCATTCCTTGTGCTCTGTATGCCTGGCTCTGCTGCTGCAAAAACTGCCCCTCAGCACAGCTTGCACTCCTCTTAGCAGTGTCTCAGCTCTCTGTTCCTTTTGCAGGACTTCTTCATACAGCTTGCACTGCTCTTTTCAGCTCTGTCTTTTGCAGGACCTCTTCTGCACACAGCTTGTTCTGCTCTTTCAGCTCCCTGTTTGCTCAGAGAGAGCCAGAACAATCCCCACTTACAACCTGTCAGTCAGGCTGAGCGGGAGTGTTGACTGCTTTCCATTGTCTCTGGGGTCTGTCAGTCTCATGAACCCTTCCCCTTCTGAAGCTGATAAACCAAAAAACTCCCACAGAGTTTTAGTAAGGGGTAACAGTCCCCTTACATATTGCTAGAAATGCTTTCCCAGCCATGATTCACCAAGCCACCCCCTTCCTCTGTTAAAGTCACTCATTACATTGTGCTTCTTCCATGTGTCTGTGAGAAGCAAGCCAGTCCGGAGCTTACAGCTGAATTTTCAAAGTGGATTAAGGAAATGGGGAGTTCCTTGTGAAAAACAAAACAAATCCCTTCAAGGGCCAGATCCAAAGGTCACTGTCAGTCTGTTCATTGATTTCAATGGGCTTTGAATCAAGCCCTAAGTAATTCTCAGCCGTGGGGTTCCTATTGCACCTAGGTTGGCTAACTTGTCCCACTGTCCATGAAGCCATGGCTTCATTGCTATTTTTGGCACGCTAACTTAATCATACCTAGAGTGTGTATGTCCACCCTTCAACTTTAAGCTCTCTGGGGCATGAAGTGTCTTCATTTTGTATCTAGTTCAGTGCATAAGCCATTGCTGGGACTTAAAAAATAAGAAGAATGACACTAGAACACTCTGAAATGGTTAGAGATGTTTGTCTGCTCAAGATTGCAATTAAGGCTGACAGTCCAACATCTGGGCTTTGTCTACACTGCAGGGTTTTTGTGCAAGGAGCTTTTTGCAGAAGAGTTCTTCCGCAAAAACATCTTGCGCAAAAGCGCATCCACACGGCAAAAAGCGCATCTCAAAAGCGATGCGCTTTTGCGCAAGAGAGCATCCACACTGAATGGACACTCCTGTGCAAGAAAGTGCTGATTGCCACTCTCAGAATGGCCATCAGAGCACCTGTGCTTTTATCTGCTAGGCACTTTTTGTGCAAGACACCCTTGTTGAGCATCCACACATACCTTTCTGTGCAAGAACTCTTGCGAAAAATGGAGTTATTCCTCATAGAAAGATGTATACCTACACCGCAAAAAGCCCTCTCTTCTGTTGTTTTACTGTAAATTTTCTTGCGCAAAAACACACTTGAGGTGTGGACGCTTCACGGGTTTTTGCCCAAAAATGGCTGTTTTTGCACAAACATCCTGTAGGGTAGACATAGTCATGGTGTTTTAGTTCATAGGGTTTCTGGAAAGTGATGAGGGTATGCTTCCCTTCATGGTCAAAGGTGGGAAAGCGTTTTTGTAGTTCACTGACTGGCTGAGTTCTTGTTTGAGAGCGCTGGGATTTACAGGATCACTAATTACATCTAGGGGTGCCTAGAGGTTTTAATAATCATCTTCTTATTATTTAAATCTAAATAAATAGAATACTTATGAACTCATCCTTAGATGAATACAAAATTCACCATTTCCCTGTTGCTGACAGCTTAGCACACTCAATAAATATTTCCTGGGTGCCACTAAATGTCACTGACGTATCACTTCTTTCAGGCCTCTTTCAAATTGATTCCACGTAGGCAAAAAAATACTGAAAACTCCCCCAGGCGAGCAACTCTGCCTTTCGGCACTTTTTAAAATGCATGGTGCTCTGTGACTAATAAAAATAAAGAGAGCACATTTTGTTTGTGCTAAGTCATATCCTACCTAATTAGAAACATCTAACATATTTCAGAAAAACAGAATTACACTGTCACTGTAGCAGATTTATTCTAACACCTGAACCTCATTTTAAAATGCCAAATGTTCTTTCTTTCACTGAGCTGGTGAGGTTTTAAGCTTTGCTGTAATTTATTTCTGATGATTTCTGGGATGAGAACTAGAAGTTAGTCATTTTTTTCAATGGATAGGTACTGTTGCCTAAATTAAGGGGACTGTCATAGTAAAATAGCACAGAATTTGATTCAGCTATTGTACTATAGATCATAAATATTCCTCCCCAAAAAGCTTTCTGGGATAGAATTATCCAACAGTTATGCAAGGCCTGAGTGATGGGGAATGTATGATTTATGACATGATCTTGGAGAGTGAACGACTACACTAAGAAATCTGATACCTTGCCTTACACATTACCTGCATCCGGAGAGCGTGAAGGTCTGTTCTGATGTTATAACTCCCTGCATTATAAGCCGTCAGGATGTGTTGTGACCAATCTGCTGCACCTGAGACAGACACAATAAACAGCATTATAAAGGTGATGCATATTATTATAACTTAGTGTGCTTGCTGTAGAGCTCCAGGGGAGGGGGGGCCTACACTTATTTAATAATTCTCCTAGCTAAAGCATCTGTAACTAATTTATGCACATTGGAGTATGAACCTGTATATTGCTACCCAGTTCCTGGGAGGTGTTGAGCCAAAGTAGAGGAGTTATTTCATCTCATGCTTCAATATCTCTTACGCAGTGGGGAATCCTGCACATTTTTTAATCATGACAGTGATTAAAAAGTGATTATATAGTGATTGGGGTTTTTTTCTTTGTTTGTTGTTCATCATTAGTGCAATTAGGCACTGAATGTTCTGTGATCTTGTTATTCTTATTTATATAACAACAGAGCCTCAAGGTGGCAATTGAAAGTAGGACCCCAAAATACTAGGTGCTGCACAATTTTTTTCAGAACAATCCTTGAGCCAAAGACTTCACAAACCAAATTACCAAGCCAGAGAAAAAGTGAGAAGGAAAACAAGAGAGGTGAAGTGGTTTGTGCAAAGTCACATAGCTAGTCTGTTGCAGAGCCAGGACCCAAACACCACTCTTCTGAATGTTGTGCCTATTCAGCAGACCACAGGGCATCTCCAGTTCTGAATTGTTATATTGCCTTATTACTTGATCTTAAATTTCTTTGAGGTTTTGGAATGTGTTTAAAGTAGATATTGTCACAATTGCTCAATGCACTTAACTGCCTTCTTGAAGATGGCAGAAGTGAGGTGGGGAGGTGATGTATGGAGCAGCGGGGTCTTTTGTCCCCCAGGAAAAAATAAACTTATTTTTTAGCACTGGGAAGTGGGATGCATCTTCTCTCTGCTGAGGTCAGGAAATAAAGTAGCTTAATATTTTTGTGAGTGCTTGAATTTCTAGCTTCCGTGTCTCAGCAACTCTTGATGGCAACCAGTTGTCATAGCTCCCAAAATTTACTACTGAATTTTACTACTACCAAAATTTACTACTGAAGCCTAGTTCAAACTACCTAGTTCGTGCCGCGTGTAGCCGCGCGGCACGGGGTTCGAACCAGCCGGGATTTAAAAATGGTGGCACCCGGCTTATGCAAATGAAGCCCGGGAAATTCAAATCCCGGGCTTCATTTGCAAGTGCGGTATGCCTACATTACCCTCCTAATTCGAACTAGGAGGGTAGTGTAGACATACCCTAAGATATCTTTAGGTTCCAGATTAAACACTCTGTTGCTAAGAATGAAGTTTTCTTACATCTCTGCTGAGCCACCATGGCAGGCAATATTGCCAATTTGAAAAGACAACATTTTCTCAGGACACATTAGGAAGGCTCCATCTGTAATCAATAGGGCTAATAAGTAGTAGTATTATTTATAATTAAAATTTAAAGCCTGCAGCCCAAGTGGCTTCTGTGACTAGTTCCATACCCCCAGGATTGTGAAAACAGGGATCCTGTGTATAGCCCAGCCAATTGGTATTAAGTTTGCCTTTCTTGTCAAGGTCATAATCACACACAAACTAACCCAAACAATAAAGTAATATTTTAAAATGAGAGGTTATAATAAAGATTCCAGAAATTCAGTGTGTCCTGCCAGTATTGAAGCTGCTGTGGCCTATTCTGCCGCTTGACCTCTCTTCTCCCTGCAGGGATTATCCCAGGACCTGAGGTGCTGTTTCTGTACAAGTTCCTTGCCTGCTTTTGTTTACACTTGGATGGGTCTTCTCAGAAGTGTTTATCCTGCCAGGGACAATGAAGTCATGCTCCAAGTCACTGCCCAATTTGGCATAAGCAGAAGACAAGCTGAGCTCACACTAAAGTAGATCTCATAGGTACGCTGACAGGAACTCCGATATGAACTACTTTTTAGCAGAGGAGCTCATGTCTCTAGAAGGCCAGAGGGAATGATCTGGATGCTGGAATCCACTCCTGTGTAGTCCCTCCAATGGTTGTGAGCGTGGAATTTGTCCTGTGACTTTGTACCCAGCGTGGAATTTTGCTTTATTATTCAGCTTCTCGAACTACAGGAGAAGATAAATAATGAAGGCTCCATTTCAAATGCTGGGAGAAATGTTTCTCTAGGGGTATGTCTACACTACCACCCTAGTTCGAACTAGGGTGGTAATGTAGGCAACCGGAGTTGCAAATGAAGCCCGGGATTTGAATTTCCCGGGCTTCATTTGCATCTCGCCGGGCGCCACCATTTTTAAATGTCCGCTAGTGCGAACTCTGTGCCGCGCGGCTACACATGGCACAGACTAGGTAGTTCGTACTAGGCTTCCTATTCCGAACTACCGTTACTCCCCTTTTCAATAGGAAGCCTAATCCGAACTACCTAGTCCGTGCCATGTGTAGCCACGAGGCACAGAGTTCACACTAGCGGACATTTAAAAATGGCGGCACCCGGCGAGATGCAAATGAAGCCCGGGAAATTCAAATCCCGGGCTTCATTTGCAACTCCGGTTGCCTACATTACCACCCTAGTTAGAACTAGAGTGGTAGTGTAGACATACCCTATCGGACCTGTAATGCCTGTCGAGGGAGTGTGGCTTGCTTTGTCCTGGAAGGCAGTGAGAATGTAAACATTCCACTTGGAAAATGATTGTGTGGGGGAGACAAAAAGATCATATTTAGACTTCTCTGTGCCTGACACCCCAGACAGCCCTGCTGTCTTTGCCTGACCCCCGCCCCGATCAGGGAACTGAAGCCGAGTACACTGCAACTGAATCAGTTCAGGACTCCCTTAGTGTGTGGCCAAAAGATTGCAGGGCAAGGCTTCTGAAAGCACGGCAGTGTGGATATTGTGAACATACTGAATTCTGTGTACTTCAGTTACAGTTAACCAGTTTAAGTACAATTGCTAGTTTAGTCTCCATCCCTGCCTCCATTTATTAAAGTATCCAAGGGACCATATGCCTTTCGTTCAGAAGATTCATAGAATGTTTTATTGCAGTTTGTAGGACTAGAGGATCACCTCACCACACCACTGAAACACAACCAGCTCCTGCTCCAGCAAGACTGAGTGTGTAAAAGTGAAAGGGAAGAATAACTCACGTAGGTTAAATTGCCAGAAAAGATAAACAATGAAGGTCTGAGTTTCAATTTTGATCAGGATCCTAATCCTGAAAAATCTGCCCTAGGATGCCATCTTTAATGGCTACAAGCAGTCATGTTCACATCCTGTGAGAAATATTGTGAAAGGAAATGGTATGAACATCTGTTTCTCTGTATCAGAACTAGTGGTGGATGAACTGGTTCAGAGACAACAACCACTGAACCTTAGATTGACTTGAATTCTTAGGGTCTTCTCAATCTATGTCATGTTCTGCCCCTACTTTTTCAGGAGTCATACATGAACAATGATGATCTAGTAGTCTCTCCTGGGCCAGCTGCTGTAGGAGGGGCTTTCCCAAGCCTGAGAGGCTCACAGTTAGTCCAGGGTTGCACTTGATCTGGGGAAGTCCTGGCCATGTGAAATTGGGAACTCAACCACCTCAAGCTCACGCAGAAACTGCCAGCTCTGCCCAGGTCCCTGAGACACAACATCATGGAGGAAAGGAGGAGGGAGAAAGAAGAAAATGGAGGAAAGGAGGAGGGAATGGCTAAACTAGAAAATGAAAGAAATTGGCGGGAAAAGAACCATGTGTATGGATATCACATAAACACGATATCAATGGAAATTAACATTTGATTATTAGCAATAAAAGAAGTGTTTAAAATTGCATGGGTCAAATCATTAGCATCTGCAACTTCCACTGAAGTAAGGGTTTGGCCCTATTCTAGTTAAATAAGGAATATAAAACATATTTTTGTATTTATAAACTATAATTCTGTTCACTTCACTCCATGGATTCTATGATGCCAGACGGTCTAAAAATATCTAATAGATAAGTACATTTCAGCACCAAATACTTATTGTTTTCTAGAGTAGGGAAAATCAACTCTTCTCATTTGTTGTCCATTAGTGTGACACTCTGCATCTGAGGCTTCTCTACACAAGTGTGTGGGGAGTCTTCGTTTTGTTTCAGCAAAAGCAGACAGCAATTCTGCCTGTCTCGGTGCTCTTTACTAAAACTCCCAAAAGAGTAGGATTTATGTTGTCCCAGTCTTGTTTTACAGCACGTCACAAATGCCCTATATACAAGTAAGCTGCTTTAAAATGATGAGACGCCTCAGCTTCTTATGCACTCAAGAAGTTAATCATGAGGTCAGCCACAAAGTGGGTTTTGTTGGAGGGGCTCGATATCTCAAAAGCAGCTTATGGCAGAGACAGTGGAGGTTGGTGTGGCATCAGAAAATGGCCTCTCAAGAAAAGGCAATGTGAAAAGTCAATCAGCTCCACAGAAGAGGTTCCAGGCTCACATACAGTGCCACATAGAGAGCACATGACTGGTCTGAATGGCCACACTGAACTAATATTAGCCAAGTCCAACATGGTCAATTTAGGCAATGGAGAGAAGTTGATAGTGGGGCCCCCCAGAGATCTGTACTAGGACCAGTGCTGTTCAATATATTCATAAATAATATGGAAAAAGAGGTAAACAATGAGATAACATTTGCTGATCATACAAAATACTTAAAATAGTTAAATCCAAAACAAACAGTGAAGAGTTACAAAGGGATCTCATAAAACTGGTTCACAGTTATATATGCAATGATATATGCAAAGTAATGCACACTGGAAAATATAATCTCAACTATATATATAAAATGATGGGATCTAAATTAGCTGTTACAACTTAAGAAAGTCCTTTGAAAACGTCCACTCAATGTGGAGGCAAAAAAGCTAACAGAAAGTTAGGAAGCACTAGGAAAGTGATAACTAATAGGTCAATAAGTATAATACTATTATATAAAGCCATGGTATGTCCACACTTTGAATACTGCATGCAGTTCTGGTTGTCCCATCTCAAAAAAGAGATAGTAGAATCGGAAATGGTACAGAAAAAGACAACAAAACAAGATTAAGGGTATGGAATTTATAAGGAGAGATGAAAAGGATTGGGACTTTCCAGCTTGAAAAGGGGATATGAAATGTCTTTAAAATCATAATGGGTGTGGAGAAAGTGAATAAGGAATTTGCCCCTTTACATAACACAAGAACCAGGATTCATCCAATGGAAGTAAGTATTTAGCACAATGCATAGTCATCCTGTGGAACTTGTTGCCAGGGGATATTGTGAAGGTCAAAACTAGAACAGGGATTTAAAAAGAAGAGGGAGAGAGAGAGAAATTAATGAAGAAGAAGTCCATCAATAACTATTAGTCAAGATGATCAGGGATACAATCCCCTAGCCTCTGACTGCCACAAGTTAGGATTGAACAATTGGGAATGGATCACTCAATGATTGCCTGTTCTGTTCATTCCCTCTGAAACCTCAGACATTGCTGATGTTTGAAGACTGGACAGTGGACTAGATAGACCATTGTCTTTGGCTGTTCTTTGTAGACTGTGCTGTGTCTCTGAGGGAAAAAAACAATTAGTTAGATAAAAACAGGCAAATTTTGGATTGCAGTGACTTTTCTTATTCTCCATTATGGTCATTAAAAGAAACTGCTGTATCTAGGATTAAAGAAATGAAAGATGTGAACCCATGACTAATGAATTTTGCATCACTGTATAGCAGGAAATTATTTTCTACATTTTATAATGAGCCAACAGATTTAGAATGCACTAGTATTTTGTATGTATGAAAAAGAAGGAAGTAACACTGGCCATGTGTTTTGGAAATATTTCCCACTACTAAATCTTTCTGCCTTGTCTAAATTCCTTTATTTTACTTTCAGTTGTTTCTTAACTTCTTTGTGTAATCTTTAGAATTCTCAGTACATATATGGAGGAATGCAGGGGCTGAAATATTCAAAAGTGATCAGTGATATTGAGTGCTTCAAATTTTGGGTCTCTCACTTGAAATGCTTTAACAGGCTAGTTCACAGCACTTTCTAAAAACCGCGTTCTTTAAAGCATTTCAGGCCAGGTCTACAGTAGCGGGCAAAGCTGAACTAAGACACACAATTCTAGTTATGTGAATAACATAGCTGAAGTCAATGTACTTTAGTTCAAATTTCTGTGAGGAGTCTACACTTGCAGGGGGTAGACGGGAGAAAATCTCCCATTGATGCCACTTACTCCTTGTGACCTGGTGGAGTATCAGAGACATTGGGAGGATGATCAGTGGTCAATTTAGTGGGTACTTACTAGACATTCTAAATCAATCCCTGAGAGATCAAGCTCCACAGCATTGCTCTTCCAATAAGTGGAGACAAGGCCCCAGATTGGACAAATAAAAATGGAACCACCCAAAATCACTTAGTTCCTTTTGAAAATTGATGTTTAGCTCATCTTCATTTCCTTTTACTTACCTTTGACTAATTTTTCTGCCTTTATCGTGACTTATTTAAAATTGTAGTGTAAAAGTTGTTTAACAAAGTGGCATCTGCAGAACTTTCTCAACAGAGGATCCTTGATGAGAATTGTCTCCTACTGGAGATTTGGTTAAACCCAAATCTACCACCACCTGAGCAAACAGGCCCCATCTCTTTGTGCAGGCCTTATGAAGCATGAATTGTGGAATTCTGTGGACCACATGCTCCTAGATGGCCATTCCCTGGAAGCAGGTTGTTGTGAGGGAGGAGTGGAGATGGTATCACTGCCTTTGGTCTTAATTCTACAAAACATATTTGATGGGACAAGGTACTCATGGGTGTATATAAGGCAAAACTACAGTCTTGATACTTCACAATGAGCAGTGTCAAGTCCCATAAGATACAGCTCAGAAGTGTGGTGGGTAAAAAGGGGAGAGGCGGGGGCAGAGAATGAATGTGTCTGAGAAGATACAGTGACTCCTCACTTAATGTTGTAGTTAGATTCCTGAAAAATGCAAAACAATGTTAAGCAAAACAATATTAAGTTAATCCAATTTACACATAAGAATTAATTTAAATAGGGGGTGGAGTTAGGTTCCAGAGAATTTTTTTCAGCAGACAAAAGGTTATATATATATAACATATTTGTTTTAAACAATTTAATACTGTACACAGCAATGACGTTATGAAACTTGGTTGAGGTGGTGGAGTAAGAGGGTGGAATATTTCCCAGGGAATGTCTTGCCAAAAAATGATGAACTGGCACTCAGCTGAGCCCTCAAGGGTTAAAATGTTGTTAATGTAGCCTCACACTCTACAGACAGCATGGACTGAGGCAGGAGGGCGGAAACACAACAGACACACGACAGTGGCTGCGAACTTCACTGCAGAAACTGAACATGATGAGGAGCCCACACTATCCCGCTAGAGTGCACCACTCTCTCCTCCAGATGATGTGTACACGGCTGCATAGTGCCAAGGGGTGGGTAGGTGTGAGACAGAACCATACACACTGGCTACGTCTACACTGGCCCCTCTTCCGTAAGGGGCATGTAAATTTCAGCAGTCGTCGTAGGGAAATCCGCGGGGGATTTAAATATCCCCCGCGGCATTTAAATAAACATGGCCGCCGCTTTTTTCCGGCTTTTAAAAAAGCCGGAAAAGAGCGTCTAGACTGGCCCCGATCCTCCGGAAAGTAAGAATAAGACCCTCCGGAAAAGGGCGCTTTTTCCGGAGGATCGGGGCCAGTCTAGACGCTCTTTTCCGGCTTTTTTAAAAGCCGGAAAAAAGCGGCGGCCATGTTTATTTAAATGCCGCGGGGGATATTTAAATCCCCCGCGGATTTCCCTACGACGACTGCTGAAATTTACATGCCCCTTACGGAAGAGGGGCCAGTGTAGACGTAGCCACTGTGTGTGAGAGAGACAGAAATGTACTTGCTATATGTATATGTGTTTGAGAGAGAGAGGTACACAGAGACATGCATTGCTGACTCCACTTCAAGTACACTGCCCTTGTAAGTTGACCAGGAAGTCCATACACAGGACTCTGTAGCTGTGATATCCTGCTTTGTGGGGACAGGGTACGTAGCAGGGGGCTCGATGGCGGGGAAAGAGGGACATTTTAGCAGCAGCACCCCTCTCTGCCTGCCCCCCACTCTACACAGCAAGCAGGAGGCACCTGGGAGCAGCTCCAAGGCAGAGGGCAGGAGCAGCATAGCTGTGGGGGGAGAGGCAGCTGAACTGCATTTCTCTAGCTGCATACCTTACAGGGAACTTAGGGACACTGGAGGCTGGCAGCATTGTTCCCTCTAATCTTTTCTGTCCATGTGTGGATTTTTCCTTCCATGTGTGGAATAAAATTCATACGCACCAAGGCATATGTGAATGTGCACCACCAGTAGAAACAGAAAACCTATCTGTGGATGCTCTGCTAATCAACTGGGTGGTATTTGAATCTCTCCTTAGCGGCTGCACAAGGGCACAACTCAGAGGAAACACTGGCTGCCAGCCTACTCCGATTCCAAACCTCCCCAAGAACAGGCTGCTTTTCCAGAAAATCCTGAAAGTTGTGGTCAAAGCAGGCAGCCAAAAGACTTAAGGGAATATTGCACAACTTTAAACAAGCTTTAAACTTTAAACAGATGGAGCTCTAGTATATAAGCAACATCACGAAACATTAACCAGGACAATGTTAAGTGAGAAGTTACTATATGGACAGCAGTCCAGCTGGCCATCTATGTAACCTACTTTATTCTGTGTAGTGCCCCTATCCCCATAGTATCTAGGAGCTAGATTCGTATGATAATGAAACATTTAACTATGTGTTCTCCTTTTGGGTCTTTCTTCTGTCACTCATCAGGAACATGGATGGTCTCCCGGGAGAATTCTCAAAGCAGGATGGAGTTCCTACTTATTCTGCATATCCCCTTCTATCTTGTATGTATACAGGCAATGCTGTATACTTGTACTATTCAGAATCAGACCCTGAGTGGGAATCTGATATGTCATTCTTCAGCTACCCCAGATAACAAAATTGCAGGTACCATTTATTGTATTCATTTCTAAAGTATTTTAGGTTATCTGCTGTATTTGGAAAACAATAGAAAACTATACATATATATAACAAGGAAAAGCATGCAGTAAGCTCTGGGGCATACAGCTAGGTATTTGTTATAATTTTATTTCCAAAATAGTGTTCCTTTAAATTTCTAGGAATCCGATCATTGTAGGAGGCAGCTGCCATTTTGGGTTCAAATGCAGTTTGCTATAGAAGAGACATTGACTGTATTCTTCTCAAACACAATTTACCCCTTTTCTTTCCTTCTTTGTTTTTAAATTTGTTTCAGGTGAGTTTAGTGAAAAGTGACCGAAAACTGTGGTGGTATCCATGTGGTGCATTCTCCATCACTGAAAAGTTTAAAGTCATGACTGGATTTTTAGCTAAAAGATGTACTTTGGTTCAAAGAGGAATTCATTCAGGGAGGTCACGTGGCCTGTGTTTTACAGGTCAGATTAGATTATTACCCTGGTCCCTTCTTGTCTTATGGCTAAGAATATATACATCTATTTGCATTCCCTGACAGACACCCAATGTTCAATCCTGAAAACGTCACTCATTTTAAAAGTCCTTGCTAAAGTAATAAGAAATCTTATTGATTCTCTGTGTCAATGGAACTGCTCAGGTTACTGTGGTTTTCAGGACTAAGGCTATACCTACACTACGGGGCTTTATCGGAGAAAGGTACTCAAATTGCACTCTGCAATTTGTGTACCTTTTTCCAATAGTTTTTTCGGAAGAGGCTTTTCCAAAATTTGGCCCATGTACCGTAGGCCAAATTTTGGGAAAAAGCCCTCTTTCGGAAGATCCTTCTTCCTCGTGGGAGGAGGAAGACAGGGCTTCCGAAAGAGTGTGTCTGCTCTTCTGCAAAAAAAAGCAGAAGAGCAGACACGTTCCCTGGATGTGGCGGAGTTTTTCTGGGATACCTCTGGTGTCCCAGAAAAAATCCGTAGTCTAGACGTAGCCTGAGCTCCCTGTTCTTGACTTTCCAGCCATAGCATGAAGCCAGTCTGTTTACTCAGATTTTGTCTTTGAAGGACCTGGCTGTGATGAAGGCAAAAAACTTAATAATCAGGTTGGATTCTGTTTCATTTGACATTTGTAATTTGGCCCATTGGAAAGCAAATAAAAGAAAAAGAGAAAGTGAGACAAGCTAGGGATACTACACAGTTAACTTCTTTGCTAAGTGAAGATGTGGGTGAAAATCCTTTCCCCTATTTCAATATAACCACAGATAATTATATGTGATCTCTCTGTTTATTGGTTCAAGATATTCAGGCCTACCAATGAGGAGGGGGCAAAGGGAGGAGTTGCCCCGGCGCCTAGTGATTCAAAGGGCTATGGAGTGTACCTCCAAGCCCTTCAAATTACCACCGGGGTGCTGCTCCGCACATTCTGCACAGATCTGAGAACTGAGAGGGGCCCAGCAACGCGATACCTGCCTCAGTCCTGTCCAAGGGGGCAAGGAGCCACCCCCCATACTTTGCCTGGGGGGGGCTTGGAAGCTGTCAGCCTCCCTGATTATAATAGTCCCAACCACTAATATCTAGACAAAGAATACAGAATTAGGATAAGAAAATAAAAATTGAATAGTAACTCTCTTTCTGAGATCTTGATGTTCAGCAGCTTAAGCTGGCTTTAAAAAAAAGTTTTATGACCAGTATATATTTGGACACTTCTGTGCCAAAAAGGAGTGCCTGCTTTTAGAAGTCTTGGAACACATTAGTGCGATAGATCAATTGATTTGGAAAGCTGCAACAGACGAGAATAATTTACTTGGCTAGACTTTGCTAATGCATGTCCTTATATCGCTCATGCTTTAATAAACCTTGCCCTGAGTATATGTCAAGTTTCTGAAAGGATTCAATAACTCATCAGAAAGTGTTATGGTTCCTTTTATGTATCCAGAAGTGAGATTAGAAAAGGCGTGAGAAAAGTATTAGAAGGAGGTGTAAATTTATCTGAAATACTATTTATATTTCATTGACTCAGCTAATGAAATCAGCTGAAAAAGAACTGCAAAAGGCCAGTAATGAGAGGGAGAATCAGCTATCCCACAGAGCACAAAGATCAGTTATCTTGATGGCTGATTTAATGATTCCAACATGGGCTGTAATAGCAGAGACCAGGTAGAAGGAAGCATTCTGCATTCAAGGAACAGATGGAGTAGGAAGATATATAGTGCCTGATTCTTCTCACAAATACCATTTTACACTGATCTTATGGCTACCTTGATTACGCTGGTTTGATTTTCTTGGGACTCCTTATGATCTGTGCAAGAGGAATCAGGCTTGTAATCATAGAATCCTAGAACTGGAAGGGCCTTCGAGAGATCATCAAGTCCAGTCTCCTGCCCTCACAGCAGGACCAAGCACCATTTAGAAATGTTAGCTCATTCCTGATAGATGTCTATCCAACCTGCTCTTAAATATCTCCAGTGAGGGAGATTCCACATTCAGTTATAATTGAACAGAGCATTTGGTTGGGATATAGTCACAAAGACTTGTTTATTTTCCATATTATCTATATTTGTGTATTGGAACACTGGATCAGCTAATCTGAATAAGAGAGATATTACATGAGAGAGGGCACTAAGAACCACATGAATTGTAACAAAACCTTTATGGGTGGTCTGCAGTTTCCTTGCTGATCTTTGGTGTAGGGAAGCTGAATGTGTTTGGTGCACCCAATTCAAATGTTTTCCATTCTGATAAGGGGCATTGTGATGTCAATGATTGCACCTTTCAAAAGGTCTAGTCTAGTAAATTCTAGTCACTTATTTACCAAGTACATCAGTAATTTGCCAGAGCAAGTGATACAATGCAAGATTTTTTCTTTCTTACAGTAGTAAACCCTCTACATACATACATTCAATCATGATTCCAGACCAGTCACAGCTAAAAGTCATGCAACCAGCATAACAACAACAGGGAGTGAGGAAAGAGCTTCATATGAATGAAATAACTCCTTAGTGCATGTGTGTGAGGATGAATATTGTGAGATGCTAAGATACTATAGCAATTGGGATTGTGTGTCTATATATTCGCCTCTTGAATAGATAGGCAGGATTAAACTAAGAGTAACTTCTCGGATTTCAGAGCTGTTAAATCAGCATTAAATTGGTATAAATGAAAGGAGAGTCAGGCATCTGCATAGTTTTTTTAATTACCTGTGGGTATTTTTTAAAGACATATGCTTAGCCTTTAGTTCAAAAGGAATTATATTGTGGAAGTTGTATTGCCTGTGTTATATAGAAGGTCAGATAACATTCTTAGAGCTCTGAGAAGATACTGTATAAGAATGGTATCCACATCTACATCTGCAGAAATGGTTTGTGATTATCCACATCTGGATGCAGATACCAGTGGATATCTGCAATTTTTCAGGGTTCTACATACAAAAATTTGCATCTTTGTCTGCATCCGTATCCTCAAAAATGAGCCGTGGATAGCTGTAGATATAAAAAAAAATCTGCACATTTGCAGGGCTCTGAACATGATGACAATGCTCCCCTCTGGCCTTGGACACAATGAAATCAGCAAATACATGCATGTTATTCATGAATCAGATTTCAGTAAAAAATACCTGGATGACTATGGTTTGTGTACCGAACTATCACTTGTGTTTGGATTGTCGGTGTACGGCTACCAACCTGTACATTAGCACAACAGAAATATGTGGATTTAGTGTTTAACTAAAGAATTCACCTTTTTGCTATGTGCAAAACTGATACTGAGGCTCCCAAAACTCAGACTGTTTAAATTGGAAGAATATGCAAATCCTCAGATCCGTGAGCACGTTTATATGGCTAGGCTTCCTGTACAGTATGGAAACTCTGTAAACGGATGGGTTACTAATGGTCTGTTTGATATTTTAAAAATCATCTTGTAATGACTGCATATTTATACTTACATCACTAGGAAATGTCTCTAAAAAAATCTTGATTTTTTTTTTATCCACGACTACTACAGTTTATATAGGCACATCTAGAAGCACAAAAACCAAAGTCCCAGACCTTAAACAACGCACTTGAACCATTTCATAATCTATAGTGACATGTTTGTGCCACAAGCCAAACTGTGAAGTAAATTTTGCCTTTTTATAATGGGTCTGTTATCTACAGATATCCCATGTTCCAAAAAAAGACTAGGAAGAAATGTTAATTTTATTTTCACCAATGGAGGAAAGCCCAGATGTTACACTCACAACTATAAATACTTTTCACATGATGCTGCCTGTACATGTTTTTGGCCATAGCTAGTAAAAATGCAAATAGTTGCTACAGTTTCGGTTAAACCAACTGCATGGTGAAAATTGTGCAGGGATGGATTTCATTCATTGCTGCCTTGGAACATATGCATCACTTGCAGCAGTGTGCAGTGAAAGTAAAACACTACCACTCTGAGCTGGGGTGTTTCACACCCACTTTGCAGAGGAGCAACTGATTATACCAAGTCAAGGCTGTGGATAATCTAGTCCGGTGTTTCCAGTTTTACTTACATTATGACATAAATGTCCTGAGACCCTGCCAACAGAATTGGTGGGTTACTGGGCAAGGCGTGGCAGGTAGAAGGGACATAGATGATGGCTAGTCTCTCCCAGACAGCCCTTCAGCACTATCTGGCCTGTGGTGGAAGGGGCTCCAGCTGCAACTTAAAGGGCCTAGGTCTCCAACAGCCACCACTCCTGCTGTAGCAGCAGCAGCTGGGAGCCCTGGGGCCTTTTAAACCACCAGGTCCCTGGGCTGCTGTCCCATTTACAGCCCTGAATGTTCTAGTTAATCCCTCCTCCCATAACCTCCTCATCAGTAACTCCCCATGCTCTCATTCTTGTTAACTTGTGAATGAACTGAGAGTTTTCACTGCATTTAGATTAGTGGAGTAGGAATCATGTCTTATTTGTGACCACAGAGCCAAGACTCTGAGCCAGGATAGACTCAAATGCAGTGTCAGGACCTGTGTTTGTAAAACTGCGTGCTATTTTATGATGCTCTGCATGCATTTTGTTAATGAGATTACTATGATGGTTGTACCTAAAAAATCAGAACAAGTGGCTAAAAATGTGGTAAATGTCCTATTCATGTGATGACATTTTATATCGTCACTTTTATTCTAAAAGTCTTAAATGTCTTGAATCACTTATTTTGAATGGAGTGATGTCAGCAATTTACATTTTGAAAAGCACAGGTGTCAACAGCTCTTGCGAGCTGACACAGATAATTTCACTAAAGGTTACAGAATAAAGGATGCTTATCTCTTCTACAGCTTAGTAATAACTTGGAACAAAGTCTCAGATATGAATGTAGAACAATATTGGTTTGAATGCTTTCCCTGGAGCTTTGAATGACAAGGAGATTGAAAGGGAGTCTGAGATAGATGCATAACTTGAACCAAAAGTAGCAGCTGATAAGGAAACCAGGGTGGGAGAATGACTCACTTGGATGTGGTACTGTAGAAAATCCACCTGGGACTTTGGAAATGTTCATGCATGCCAGCGATAATGCACCAACCACAGTCCCAAACATTGTCAGGGGGGTAATGAATAATAACCAATGCAATAAACCAGTGAAACTTAACCTGTCAAAGATCACTGTGAAAATAAAAACATGAAAAGGGAGTGAATTGATCACTGGTCTAAAGGTTTCTCTCTGCTGGATTTATACTTTGTGGGCAGATTCCTAAAAGATGAGGTGTATATCCATTCACTTAGAGCAAATAACATGTAAAAAAAAAAAGGCCTTCCGAAGTAACCATATATATATTTGCAATTTTATAATTTCTTTGTGTGTGTGAGAGAGACTTACATATTGTTAAATTAAATATAATAAAAACAAGAAAATTGTACTGGTGATTAATGCAACAGGTTAGATAGACCGAATAAAGATTTTCAATTGTTATGCCTTTGGAAATGTTGAATAGCATATTTAAGGCTTATCCATTCTAGCAAAATTAGGATTCAATATTCAGCCTCAGTGCATTTTCATCAGTGCTAGCTTCAGTGTTTGCCCCTGGTCATCTGACCCAGCTTATGGTAGGTGTTGGGAGCTGGCATAAAGAGCTTTGCAAAGGAAACCATTTGTAGTACACAACAAGAAGCTTTGAGTCCTACATCACCCAGGAACTAGGCAGCATATTCATATATGCCAGCAACTGTCACCTTGCCAATTCACGTTTGGCATGTAGGCAGATATTAGTGCTCTCTTATAAGAGCAAGGCTAGGCAAAATGGTTATAAAAACATCCTTGTCTACACTGCAGTTGCCACTGTTGTTATCACTGGTGGAGTTGCAATGGGAGTGAATTACAAGTCTCCAATTTTCCAGTGCAGATGCAGACTAGAGAGTGGAGGAGCTGATGCTGCAGAGATAGGACATGTCCATATCCGCTGCCTGATGCTGCAGAGATAGGACATATCCATATCTGCTGCCTTCCCTCTGTCAGTGGCAGGTTAGATTATCTAAGGGACTTTCAACTGGCTTTGCTGTGATATGTCTAACACAGCATTACTCATGCTATATAGGTCAGAACCTCACAGTGGGTTGCAACCCTGTCTTAATGGGGTTGCCCAGGGTCTGCTTTAGACTTGTGGCCAGGGGCTGAACATGAACCCCAAAGGGCTTTGCCAGGGCAGCAGGGTTCGGGCTCCACCCCTGCATTTTCCCCCGCCTGGGATCTTGGGGTAGTTTTTGTTGTCAGAAGGGATCATGATCCAGTGAAGCTTGAGAATTGCTGAAAGGCTTAGTCGGATGAGGTCTTTAATGTCTCTTGCAAGGTAATACATGGGCACCTCACCTCCTAACCATTGCAATGGGAGTTGAAGAGGCTCAGTGTAACAGTGACATTTATTGCATTCAGAACTGTATAGGGTCAGGTCTTTAGTTAGGGATTACATTACCTGGTCTTTCCCATGGTCTAGAGTACCAGATGCCAACAGGGGCATCTTACATGCATAGTCCCTGTGAAATTAATGAGGCAGAGTGACTTGCTGCTCAGTATGTGCAGGGGCAGAGAGGAGAAACAGCAGCATAGAAAATGTGTGGGGCCAGCATCCTTCAAACCTGGGGAATAGAGGTGTGAAGTCCCAACCAGATGTTAAGGCATCAAAATTCACCTCCTGCTTAAAGCAAGACCCATGCTACACACAGGTTTAATTTCCCCTGCCTCCTTCCAATGTGTAGGGCTCTTACAGGGAAATCACAGTTGGCTCCATGCAGATGTGTTAGAGGGGCACGAGGGCATAGGAAGCACTGTCCTTTATCGCACCCCTCCAGTCATCAAGCAAGAACAGGAGTTGAAGACCAGATAAGAAAAGTGTCTCTATGCAGTAGGCCTTCTCCCTAGCATTTTGGATGAGGCAGAATTTTGCCCAATGTAGCTGTTTGTTTTGTTTATTATACATTTGTGCTGAGATAGTAAACAGAGGTCTTTAACCAGGGAAGGATCTGGGGCCCTTAGTTTGGAAGGAATTTCAAGGCTTTTTGCCCTCATTAATCTCATTCACATTTTTATCAATAAATTTGCAATATTACCTGTTCCTTCTTTGCTGTACTAAAGTGATTATAGAGATCATAAAGCCCAGTAAGGTGATAATGTCTGAATACTTGACATTTATTAATATTTTACCAGTTATTAATATTTTTACCTTCAAAATACTCTTGGCAAAAGGAAAGAATGAGTTAATTTTTGCCTGGTCTCTAAAATTGACTGTGTAAATCCAATATTTGCCCAATCAGATTGTACTTTAAGAGTTTTTAAAATTGGTTTAATAGCTTAGCTCTTTGTTACGCACTCCTCTGAGGCTATGTCTACACTATGGCGTTTTTCTGGGAGAAAAACTCCACCACGTCCAGGGAACGTGTCTGCATGTCCGCTTTTTTTTTTTTTTTTTTTTTGCAGAAGAGTAGACACACTCTTTTGGAAGCCTTGTCTTCCTCCCCCCACGAGGAAGAGGGGCTCTTCCAAAAGAGGAGGATTTCCAAAAGTTGGCCCAATTTGCATACTTTTTTCCGATAGATCAGTGTAGGACTGGCATTCTGTCAGCCGACGGTCAGGGCAGTGTGTGCGTGTGTGTTACACCCAAGTCTTCAACTGCTGAGACACAAAGTCTCGTTGCAGTGGGCAGCCTAGGAGGCTGGAGGGCGCCCCGAAAAATAGTTTAACGTCTGTGACTTTACTGCTAGGACCGGGGTCCCGTCGCAGAGGGCAGCCAACAGGCTCTCAGATGCCCCGAGTTTATAGGAAGAGCTTATTACACCTTAGATTTCAGCTGCTAGAATTCGTAATTCCTTCGCAGCAGGCAGCCTTGGGGAAAGACTGAAAGGTGCCCCAGTGGATTGTGCCACCTGGGTGTGACACAAATCCAAACGCCCAAGCTCTTCCTATAACTGTCCCTTTATGACCGGCTGAAGTTCTTTTAAATTGTGCTTGGTTCTATTACAGCAACTGAAGGAGTCAGGTTAAAGCTTAAACAGTTACAGGTTTATTGAGGAAGCTTATAAATCATATGGTTACAATGGCTATTGCTCTATTTCTTAACTACTAGCAAAATATAGATCTTAAAAATGGTTACAAAGAAGATAAAGATAGAAAAATAGAAAGAATGGTACCAAGTAACAGCTTACTCTTTCTATGTGTACACTTAAGACAGAGGACCACATCCAGGTACAATTTTTACCCCCTTCTGTGCCTCTCGACTCCAGCATGTCAGGCCAGGGCCGGTCCCTCAATTCCTAGGAAAGACGAAAATACGAGGTGGGCGTCCCCATAGAACCTCGGGAGGTCAAACACCTAACCTGACCAGCAGGTAGAGGGTAGAATGACACTCAAAGTGAGTGTGTGCTGGGCCCATCTTTTATACTCATGGGGTCACGTATTTCTCTTTCTTGTCTGTCATGCCAAATGGAGCTGGTCTGTCTTTTGTGAGACCAGTTCTTACAAGGGAGTTGTGAACTTAATATACACTTGTAAGAGAGATAACTAAATTGGAATTACTGGAGATTCTTTTCTCAGTGGGAAATTCCTCTTCCAGGGACTGTGTGTGTTCGAATCAACATGGGTGCCAGCCGGGGCCGTTCTCGCAGCCTCGAGGCCAGCTTATTGACTTAATCGCTCTCTCTCTCCACATATCTGTTTTCAGCTTCTCAGGATCAGATGAGCCAGCATAGACTATGCTGATTTTATTGCTCCTTCTCTGTCCTGTATGCTTCAGAAACCTTAGAGAGGCAAATAAGATGGATGTGATAGGTGTGGGGGTGGGGGTGTCTGGCTACACATATTGAAAAGGTAATTTACACTAACATACTTGCTTGTCTGATGTCTGATGAAAATAGGAGCCATTCACTATGAAGACTGCCAGATTTAAGAAGAATAGGTAGAGGTAGGCTTGAGGAATTCAAATACTAATTATTACATTTAGTATGTTTTTACTGTTCATTCAGGCCTATGTAGTGCTCAGCTCTGATTTAAAAAATGAAATTGTGTATACTGTGAGATGCAGCCCACATGACATTTTTGAATAAACCTTTGCAGCCATTGCATCAGAACTTGATCATGTGTTTTTGTTCCTTAAAACCTAAGCAAATTTTCAGTTCTCAAATCCCCTTCACTAAATACTTGTCTAGCCTTTATACGAACTAGGGGTAGTGATTAGGTTGCCACTGGTATTTCTCTCTCTAAAAGCATGTAGCGTGTCTGCGCTTGTTAGCCTCTTCAGTTCCGAGAGACCATTAAAGGCTACCTGTGTGAGGTGCCAGATTCATTCTCAGCTAGTGGTAGGTGAAGTAAACTTGAGTAACTGTAGACCAGTCAATCCTATTCACATTAATGGCTGTTATGGGTTTAGGCAAGGCTTAAATTCAGCTGGAGCTGTCCAGATCAGAGCTCCAATAAATAGTTTCAAACCCAGGAGAGCCTTGGCGGTTCCCACACCACTGAAAACATGAGCCCTGGAACACCTAGTGACACAGAAGCCGTGAGGCCCAGAGCCTCACAGACGGCAGAAGCCCTGAACCCAGGCACACCCACATCCACACTGGGACTAACACCTGAGACCACCACCCTACGGCTAAATCCTGGAGCCACGAATGAGGCAGGGAAGGGGGTCTCCAGGAAAAAAGACACCACTATTTGTGACTGTTTATATTACAACAGTGCTTTGAGACCCCATCTAGTGAGTCAAGTGTGCCAGGTCAAAATGGGTTGCAGGCCCAGGAAATGCAGTTTCCAGGAAATAAATTGGGTGGCTGAGGAGGGTATAGTTTTCATATTACTCTTTCATTGGTTGTTTTCCCCACTTGTCTGCCTCTGGGGTAGAGCAGCCAGTCAGGCCTACTGCAGGAATCCATGAGCATTTTCTCCCTCACCCCTCAGGAATCCGACACCGTTCTCCCAGGAGGGATGAGGGTGGGAATGAAGGAACAAAAAGATCCCTACAGCTCAGAGTGCCTCCACTCCCTTCCCTTCTCCCTCTGCCCATGCAACACATGGCCAGGGAAGGTCAAGGGAGAACCCCACTGCTGCCTGCTCCAGCCTTGGAGAGGGAGTGAAGAACTCCAGGAGCCATGGGACAAGGAGAGAGGAGACTGGGGGACCAGAAAGGACGGGACAGATTTGGGAGTAGAATTAGGGTGGCCAAATTTGGTTGGATGTATTCCTAGAGGTGTCATCACAACCATCATCTGTAAGTAAACATTAATCTGTAATCCCCAGAGACTCTAGGACAGAGCTACTGAACATGCGGCCTGTGGCCTGTTTGTTTACGGCCCGGGGTGCAGTGTGGATTTATGCAGGGCTCAGCATGTGGCCCGCGGGTGGAATCCTTTGAACATGGCCTCCACTGGGAACACGCTCCACAACGGCGAGGTGTCTCCCAGGCGGGGTGAGCATTGAAAGACACAAGCAGATGGGCTGGCTGGAACAGATCGGTACAGGATGTTGGCATTTAGGTGCCAGGAGCGCTGGGGCATTGTGAGAAGTGCTTTGTATTCATGCCCGTCAGTGTAAAAGAAGCTGTTTGCATATATTTGCATGTATATTTGCATGTATATGCAACCACGCTTAAGTTGTGGCCCTCGGCATGTAGCCTTTTTTCAAAAGAACTTCCCCTGCGTCCAGACTCAAGCCGCATTCTTTCGAAATTAAATCGAAAGAATGCGGCTTTTCTTTCGACGGCGGTAAACCTCGTTTCACGAGGAAGAACGCCTTTTTCGAGGGAGATCCGTCGAAAGAACGTGAGTCTGGACGGGGGGAGCCCTTTCTTTCGAAATTATTGGCCTCCAGGAACAAGCCCTGGTGGACAATCTGGGCCATGGGTTGCACGTCTGTGGTTCCTGGCTGCAGCCATTCCTTAAAGGGACAGGCACCCTCACAGACACTTGTTGCAGACACGGAGCCAGAGCACACGGCGACCTTGCTGCAGCATGTCACAGCCCCAAGAGCGTCCTGGCCCTTCCTCCGAGCCTTCTGGGGACCCAGCCAAGGGCTCCAAGCGCCGGGCACCATCCTGGTCCGGTGCAGAGATAAAGAGCCTGCTGGAGCTGTGGGGAGAGGAGGAGGCCTTACAGGCCC
This sequence comes from Pelodiscus sinensis, assembly GCF_049634645.1. Classification (NCBI taxonomy): domain Eukaryota; kingdom Metazoa; phylum Chordata; order Testudines; family Trionychidae; genus Pelodiscus; species Pelodiscus sinensis. The sequence goes on from NC_134712.1 coordinate 169,137,058, forward strand.
TCAAAAGCCGGCGGCGAAACGCCGACATTTATGGCCGCATGGCTGAAGCCCTGGCCCAGAAGGGCCACTACCCCCGCACCCAGGACCAGGTGCGCTCCAAAGTGAAGGAGCTGCAGCAGGGCTACGCCAAAGCCAGGGAGGAGAGCTCCCGTTCTGGGGCAGCCCCCCACTACTGCCCCTACTACTCAGAGCTGGACCAGATCCTGGGTGGCAGTGCAGAAGCACGCACACCACGGAGGTTCGTGCAGTCCGGACTGGCAGACCCGGTGGTGGACGCTCCAGAGCGGGAGCTACAGCAGTCTGGAGACGGGGACATGGGCCCAAAGGAGGAGGACACCGAGGAGACGGCGACCCTCACCACCATGGAGCCAGTCACCCAGACCTCTGAGGCCTCCCAGGCGTCATCTGGTGCGGGAGAGGAAGCAGCAGGTGAGTACAGTGAGTTTATGTCACACCCGGGGGGGGGGAGGTAGGTGGGTGGGTGCACAGTGGGTGATGCACAAGGGAAACCTGTCATGCTCAGGCTGATGCCCAGGTCACACACACACACACACACACACACAGTGTGACCTTCAGAATGTCTGCTTCCCCTGTCTCAAGGGAGAGGGCATGCCCTTTTGGACAGCTGTTGCACACAGGACTGATTGTGATAGAAATGTAGCCGTGTTACTCTGATCTGAGGAAGTGGGTCTGGCCCTGGAAAGCTCATCCCCTAATAAACCATCCTTTTAGTATTGTAAGTGCTACAGAGTCCAGTTTATAGGACTGATTGTGTCTTCTTCTTTTCCTCCACAGCCGGACCAGCCGTGGAAGAGGGCCGCAGCACCCCAGCCCCACCTCCATCTCCATCTCCACCTCGGAGACATGGGAGCCGCAGACACAGGCGTGTCTACGCCGACATCCTCCGGCAGCACGTCGAGGCTGTGCAGGAGCAGAACGCCATCCTGCTACAGAGGGCGGAGGCAGAGGAGCGGTGGCGTGATCGGCTCATGAATGAGCTGGTCCTGCAGCGCACGGTGCTGTACGCCACCCTGAGGGAGGTCAGCGGCTTGCCTGCTGCTGTGCCTGGTCCTGCTCCTCCAGCACCCCATGACCCCACCCCACCAAACCCCCCTTCCACAACAGCAGCCCTTTCCCCCCTTGGACCTCCCTCTCCCCCAGCCCCCCCAGCTCGCCAGCCCCTCTCTCCCCCTGGCCCTCCTCTCCCCCAGGCTTCCACGTCCCAAGAGCCCCCCAGCAGCCAGCCAACCGACAGGTGCATCACCCGATCCCGTAGCCGGGGAGCACCCCAAACACGAGGCCCAGGCAGGAAAGGGAAATCTGCCAAGCCCCGTTCAACCTGATCCCCTTCCCCCCTCCAGGTTTCCAGGCCCCTTCCCCCCTCCAGGTTTCCAGTCCCCTTCCCCCCTCCAGGTTTCAATCACCCCCATCACCCCACTTATTAAGCACAAACAAAGGGTTAAAGGAACTGTTTGTTTATTATATATAGTTTGGCAACAACAAAAATGAAGAAAATTTTTGTTATTTTGCCACATTGTTTGATAATATGTACAAAATTATAAATAAGTAAAGAGAACATTTTATTTTGAAACACACCCTGGTGTAAGTGATGTGTCCAAACTGGGTCAGGAGATGGGTTGTGGAGGGAAGCTTCTATTGGGGGCCAGGGCCCAGTCCCCAGGCAGAAGCCCCTCAGTGCACTCAGTGGCCTCCACTGGAGAATTGCTCCTGGAGGGCCTCCCAGATGCCAACTGCAGACCGGTGAGCCTGGCGGATGGCAGCTGTCCGGGGCTGGGCAAAGAGCCTCTCCTGGGCATCAGCAGCTCTCCCCCACCCTGGTAGGAAGGCCTCCCCTTTCCTCTCCACGAGGTTATGGAGGACGCAACACGCGGCCACCACCTCGGGGATGTTGGTCTCCCCCATGTCGAGGCGTGTGAGCAAGCACCGGAATCTTCCCTTTAAACGGCCAAACGCACATTCCACCTGGTTGCGAGCCCGGTTAAGGCGAGCATTAAACTGCTCCTTGCTCGCATCCAGCTGTCCGGTGTAGGGCTTCATCAGCCACGGCATCAGGGGATAGGCGGCATCAGCCACTATGCACACCGGCATGTGCACATCCCCAACCGCAAACTGGCGATGGGGGAAAAATGTTCCTGCCTGAAGCCTCCGGTACAGGTACGAGTTTCTGAAGATGCGGGCATTGTGTGCCCGCCCTGACCACCCAACACAAATGTCCGAAAACTGTCCACGATGGTCGACCAGGGCCTGGAGGACCATAGAAAAGTAGCCCTTTCGATTGATGAATTGGGCTGCTCGATGGGGCGGTGCACGGATGGCAATGTGTGTCCCATCGAGCGCTCCTCCGCAATTGGGGAAGCCGAGGGCAGCAAAGCCGGCCATGACGCTGTCCAGATCCGGTAGACAGATGAGCCTGTTGAGCAGCTCCGAATTGATGGCCCTCACCACCTGCAGAACGAGACAGACAACAAAGTGTTAGAAGGGGTGCCTTATGTCTTAGGAGGAGAACCCACCACCCACCTTCCCTCTCAAACAAACAGCCCGGGAATCCCCTCCTCAGAACCCCCCCCCCCACAATTCAGGGTGAGTGGAGGAGCTCCCTCCCACTCCCACTCCCACTCCCACTCCCACTCCACTTGGCCCTTCCTGACAGTCTCCCTTCCCCGCACCCCAAACTGTGACTGTCCCCAGACAATGACTTACCTCCATCAAGACGGCCCCGACAGTAGATCTCCACACGCCAAATTGGTGTCCCACGGAGCGGTAGCTGTCGGGGGTTGCCAGCTTCCAGAGGGCAATGGCGACCCTCTTTTCCAGGGGGATGGCGGGCCGCAGGTGGGTGTCTTGCCATTGCAGAGCAGGGGCGAGCCAGGTACACAGCTCCTGGAAAGTGGTCTTTCTCATGCAGAAGTTCCGTAGCCAGTCTTGGTCATCCCAGATCTCCATCACGAGCCGGTCCCACCAGTCAGAGCTGGTGTCAAACCTCCAAACACGCCTGTCCACGAAAAAGTTCGGAGGCAAGGGCAGTGTGGCTGCCGGACGGGGGAACCTCTCATCCCTCTGGTCTGGGTCCAGCTCGGGAAGGAGCCTCATGATTGTCTCACGAAGATGCAGCAACAGCTGCAGTATGGTGGTGTGGGGCCCTCGCCTGCCCAGGGGCAGCTCTGGCTCCATGCCACAAATAAGGGTCTGCAAGCAGAAAAACCTCAAAAGAAAAAAGCTGCTGGAGTGTCCCAGGAAGCTGAGCACTCCAAAGCAGCACTGCAATGCCTTGCAAAATTCCTCAAGGGACAGCAAAGGCAGCTGCAGGAGCAGAGCAACGGGTGTTCAGGAGTGTCCCTTTAACCACGCGTCTCTGCAAAGGGCAGGCAGGCAGCACCCGGAAGGAAATGCTGCCCCCATGCCCTGGCAGAAGCAGTTCCGGGTGGCTTTGAATTTCGAAAGAGCGTCCGGCAGTCTGGACGCTCTTTTTCGAAATAGCGGATCGATCTTTCGATCCGCGCATTGTAGTCTAGACGCGCTCTTTCGAAAGAAGCCTGCAGTCTAGACACAGCCGTAGTCTAAACACAGCCTGAGAGTTTACAAGCCAAAGGAAAAAAGACAGACAGAAAGATGCAGAAATGAAACATGTTCAGCCCCCTTTTATAAAGCGGAACTGAAGCACAGAGAGAATAAACAACTCCAATGGGAAACAAACCTTGAGGTCAGCTCCTGAGGGCCACCCTTCCTCCCACTTCTTTGGCTTCCATAATTAAGATATCGGGGCTCATTCCGTTTCTGACATGATAAGCTATCTTTTCAATATTCATTTCTGCTGCAGGCAGTCAACTTTACTTCATTTTTTATCAAACCGTTTTGTTTTTTTTCAAAACAGGCCACTAACCTTCAGTTGCTTAGATGGTCAACACAGGAAATGTATCTGGCTTTTGAAACCTTAAGATGCTGGTGGGGGTTTTAACAAACTTTAAAAATACTGATGAGACTAGAGATGTCCCCCTCCACTTTGAATCAATCAGCTCTTTGCATCCAGCTTAGCTTGGCTTCTGTTCTTTTCTCGTGATTAGATTTCAGCAGAATGAAACAAGTAAAACACTGGTCTAAAACTCCCACCCCAGTATCAAACCACACTCATTAAGAAAACAGAAAGAAAACAGAAGACCAAGTTACTTCCTAGGAGTGAGACCCCAGCTCAGAAAGCATTTTCTTCAATTATTATGTCCATTATTTCTATTTGTAAATGAAAAGCCCAGCCTGAGATATTACTGGAAAAATTCAAGTTAGGCTTTTTTTTTCTGGGCTTTTTCCCCCCCTTGTGTGTTTTGTTTTTGCCATGTTAGCTGTGGAGGGGAGTGTCTTGCTTTATTAATGCTGAGCGGCTCCAGCAACGACTGTGGTTTTGTAATCTGTTAGTCATCTGCTGCTGCTGCTGCCCTTTCTACAAGTAGCTGAAGAGCCCAGAGCCAGAGCAGGCCAGCAGGGAAGGAAAAGGCAGGAAAGCGAAAGAAATAATACAGGTGTGTGGGGAGGGGGATACAGGCCTACTGTTTTTTTCCAAGTGCCTGGTGTGTGAGGGGGGAGAAGTAGTGTGAGTACTAGTGGGGGAGAAGGAGACTTTCTGGATACTCATGAGGGGTGACCCCTGAATACTAATGAGAGGCTGTGCAAATGCTCCTGAATAGTAGTGACTGGAGGGTGAGGAAGAGACACCGCCTCCCCCCCCCGTCCCTGTTACCACTGAGGGGTGGATATGTGTATGAGAGAACTTTCCTGGGCTCCAAAAAGGGCATGGGGGTGAGAGATATGTTCCCTGTACTGCAGGGTGAGTGTGTGAGTTTCTTTCTGGCCCCCAGAATGAAAAGCAGATGTGCAACTCTCTCCCGGAGTGTTGGGGGGAGGGTTGTCCCTGAATACTCCTCCTGAGTTACAGTTCATTTGTTCTTTCTTCTTTTCTCTAGGATGAGGGGTCACCGGCAGGTGTTTCCTTCTCTATTCTTTTCCCTTCTCTTCCTCATGCTTCCAATGAAAGAAATCTCAACCTCGCCTCTCTCGGTTAGAGCCCAACCAGCTATGGTCTCTGGTGGGCACCACAGTGGACACACCTGTCTCGGTACGTATTCAGGTTTTGTTTGCTTGCTTTGTTCATTCATTTGTTATTACACAGGTAAACAGAGGCTAGCTGTGTACATAATAAATCATCCTTTATCTGTTTCAACAGCTGCTGCTGCTGCTGCAAAACACCAGTAATCTTAGCCCAAATAATAACTGTTCTAAGACTCTAATGTCTTAACAAGGGGTTTGGAGCTTTTCTGATTTAATTTTGAAGCTGCTGTTTGATAGAATTTGTACCTTTGGTCTACAGGAAGGATTAGTGACTTTCACACTTTAGTAGCTAGAGAACCAAAACCAGGATGCAATTGTTTCTAATATTTATTTCCCTTCCCTCTCCCAAAACACCCTCAAAAGAAAAAAGTTTCATCTTAATGGCTTTTTCCTGGCAACATTTTCTTAAGAAGTACAGCTAAGTTTGGGACACAGAGCTTCATGAGCACTTCTTTGGGTTTGGCAATATGTTCCCAGTATTCATGATGAAATTCATCTAATGCAAACGGCCTGAGCAAGGCTTTTAGCACCACATGGGCATTTGCCTGCTGTGGAGGATGTGTCTGCTCTGGTCTGAAAGGCCAGCACAGAGGAAAGCCTTGGGAAATGTTAGGGAAGAAGTCTTGAAATCCATGCTGCCTGTACAAGTGGCATGAAGAGTTGCAGCTGCTCTTACGACTTGCAGGCTGCACTAATAGCCATGAAAGTTGAGATGTGGTTTAAATGCACACATTGAAGGGACACGCACATCACCAAATATTAGATGGTTTGGACTTTATGGGGGGGATGGGTGATGACAAATACACTTTGTCAATTTAGTCCCAAGGCATAGGGAATCTGATAAAAGTACTAAATGTCAGCGTCATCTCTGAGCATTTCTGGCATCTGTGGTTGAAGTGCAGCAGACAGGAGAATCAACCAAGGTACTGAGTGAAGCTTTTCTTTTTTTATTTTTAATTGACATATATTTACAAAACAAACATCCTTTTGCTTTATGATTAGACAGATTTTGTTTGACACCTTTTTGTCCCTCTATAGTGAATTCAATTTTCGCTTAATTAGTTCCCATATGATTCACACAACAGTTTTCCTACTGTTTATACCAATTTTGTTATGTTTCTGTGTGTACAAGAAATACTCCTTAATGTTGAGTCTAAAATTAATTTATGATTAGGGAAGTGAGAATAAATTTAGGCTTTGTAAAAACAAGTTTTTGCAAAACTTAAGATGCATAGAAAATGTTCCTATGAATTAAAAATGTCTAATAGGAACACTTGTTTTTCAACAAATAAATGTGGCCCTGCCATGTCTGCAACCCAACAACTGAAGCATGGAGAACCTGAAAGTGAAACTGACTGTAATCAAAGCAAAATGGTATTAATTTATATTTATTTTTCAAGAAGACAGCAGTGCAAATAATAAACTAACAATTTAAACATTGAAAAATAAATTGTATTTTTAAAATTCTTTGTTTTAATGATTGACACTGTTAACATGAGTTTATTTGTTACATACAATATGTGATTTTGTAAAAAAAAAATTGTGTTCCTTTAAATTTTGCATAAGGCCATTATGTATCTTATCTATCTCTGATTATCACACCCATCACCATGGAAACATTGGAATCCTATCTGGTGCACTGGAAAACAAGGGAAGTAAATTCTACACCCATCCCATCTCCATCATGGCTGACCCACCATTTAATATCTATTCACTTTGAAGATACTGTGAAAACTCTGCCCCTGCACTTTGTCTATGGAGGGATAAAATCCAGAGCATTGTTCTTGATGGAGAGAAAATCTCTAACAGTGCTTAACCATCTACGTGATGCCAGAATTTAACTCATGACTAGGACCTTACCAAATTCAAGCTCATGAAAACCATGTCATGGACTGTAAAATCTGATCTCCCCTGTGAAATCTGGTCTTTTATGTGCTCTGGCCATGTACTATGCAGATTTCATGGGGGAGACCAGTGTTTCTCAAATTGGGGGTCCTGACCCAAAAGAGGAGTTTCGGGGGGGACATAAGGTTATTTTCGGGGGTTGCCACCCTTATTTCTGTGCTGCCTTCAGAGCTGGGTGGCTGGCAAGCGACAGCTGTTGGCTGGGTACTTACCCAGCTCTGGGAGGTAGTGCCCCACCAGCAACAGTGCAGAAGGAAGGCAATACCCTTACTTCTGTGCTGCTGCCTTCAGAGCTGAGCAGCTGGAGAGCAGTGGCTGCTGAGTCAAAGCCCAGCTCTGAAGGTGGCAGAGCAGAACTAAGGTGGAAATAGCATGCCATGCCATCCGCACTTCTGTGTTGCTCTGTGTTTCCAGCTCTGAAAGCTCTGAAAGCATTGCCTTCACCACCAGCAGCAGCCCACAAGCAGGGGTAGCAACACCACAATCCACCCTACGATAACCTTACAACCCTCCTACAACTCTTTTTTTGGGTCAGGACCCCTATAATTACAAGACTGTGAAATTTTATATTTAAAGGGCTAGCATCATGAAATGTTATGATTTTTAAAATCCTATGATCGTAAAATTGGCCAGCATGGACTATGAATTTGGTAGGGCTCTACTTGTGACCAAAACAGATTAGTATGCCTCTGAAAACTCTACAAGCTAAATGTGTGCTGTTCAAGATCAATAAATAGGCAAGTGCAGGGGCCCAGCAGAAGAGCTTTGTAATGTCAGACCTGCACAACCATTCATTATCCCAGACTGCAGTGCTTGTAGTTTAACTTCTCAGTTCCTGCTTTCTGTACTCAGTTTGAAAACAATGACAAGTCCGTTGTGTTTCTTCCCTTTAATAAACAGAGTGTGGAGGATCTGATTCTGACACTGGTATAGAGCAGGAATAACTTCACATAAGTGCCTGGTGTTAAACTGTTGTGAGAGATCAGTCCCTCGATGAAACTAACCTGCTTAAAAGCAAGGGAAGCAAAAGTTCCATTTTTCTTTTTAGAGAGAGGTGTGGACATAATTTCTGACTCTTAGCTGCCCCAAGCCACAGACTTTATTAACTGAATTTCTGTTTTGGCCAGGAGTGAGAGAGATTGAAAAATCATTCAGGACTCTGCTTTTCATATATGTGGGCATAAGATGAAGCAGTATTTTAACAGGAAACGGCAAATTCTCTTGTGAAAATGCCGGCTGTGAAATATATGTGGAGATTTTCTTTGACTTTCAGAGAGGTTAAGTGTCCAACTGGTGGCTAACTTTCAATTAGAGTTACATCATTTGTATAAGTGAATTGGGCAATTGCTCATGTGCATGGACAGTTCAGTTCACTTGTGTGTGCAAATTACCTGATTTGCATGTGTAATCATGGTAATAAGTGGGAGGGGTGATTGTTGAATTTTTCCACTAAACAGTTTGAAAATTAAAATATTATTCTTGGGGAATGCTGCTGCGGTGCCCCTTGGGAGTTGTAATTTGGGTATTTCATACTTCTGTTCTGCTCTGTAGTCCAGATTCGGAGGTCAGATTATATCTCCCATGATGCACTGTACTCTTCCCTCATGGTGAGGGAAAGAGGGTCTCTCTGGCCACAGTGCATCATGGGAGACACAGTTTGCCTCAGTAGCCAATAGTGCGGGATGGAGGCAGAGGAAACCAAGATAGAACTCCCTGGAAGAACCAAGACAGGATATTGAGATCAGTATTTTGGGTTTTAGTCAAAATATTTCTGTTGTCAAGTGTCTGGTTGTTAAGTTAAAATCAAAGTTTTCTGCAGAGTACAGGCACTTTTCACAAAACAAATAATTATGCTAAAAACTGAATTTTCCATCAACAATCAGTTTTGACAGTTAACTTCCATCCAGTCCTAATAATAGAACAAAAATAATGCATATAAGCGTGCGCAGAGTTTACACATGTAATCACATGCCAGACTAGTTTGAAAACTTCTGTTCTGCAAGCTGCAGAACACTTGTTGTGAAGAGCCTTATTATGAAAATGAAAATTATCTTCACAATTTCAGTGTAGCCCTTTGTGAAAGGGGACTTTAATAATGCTGTTTTAAAAACAATAAAGACATTTAGAAACAATTTAGGAACTCCCTCTGATGGTCTTTGTGTTGTGGGTGTGATATTCTCCTTTATCATTTTTATATGGGAGATAAAGAAGAGTTTAAATTTCTGACCTTTTTATATATTCAAAAAGCCATTACTGCTATAGGGAAACGTCTGCTTTTCCCTAGAGAGGCCTAGATCTAGTGCTCTCCATGCAATACAGGTAACTGAATTCTGAATCTGGCTTTGCCACTAACTTGCTGTGTGACCTTAGAAAGCCAGTTACAAGCAGATTTGTAAACCCTTATTAACATTCATGTTCACCTTCTGTTAAGAGTAGCACTCTGCTTTCAATGAGGCAACTTTTCAAGCAAGTTGCTACACACATAACTACGCTGAAAAAGGTCCAAGAGTGTGGCCTTTAACTTCTTATGTCTCCATTTCCCCATCTGCAAAACAAGCAAAATATTGCCCATTTCACGAGGCTGTGGTGAGAATTAAGTAGTTATTATTGACCAAACCCAGTTTGAATGCTAGGAATTGTTGGTCACGTCTAACATTACATTCTCTCTCTCATCATGTCTTCTTTTGCTTCTCTAGTGAATATTTTTTCATTGCTAATGATTTTTACAATAAGCATCTGTTCTCTTCTCTGTTGACCGAGAGTGCAGTAGGGAATCTGCGCAAATGATCAGTGGAGTCTCCGTGATGGTACAGCTTTGTTTTGCCGTTGCAGGGCACCTCTTGCTAATTGCGCATTTTATTTTGTTTTTAAACTGCAGCCTGCACAGCCCCCCTTTGCTGCTTCACTTTGGGGGCCCTTTGGAATGAGAGAGGACAGTACGTTTGGGCAGCAGCTTTTTTAATTGTCTTCTCCTGCTGACTGCTGTTGCATGGGTCATCTTCAGGCCAATTTCATCTTCCCTCGGGCCAATGGAATCCTGTATCACTTGCCCTGTAGCAATTGCCCTGAACCATCCCTCACCTGTGAAAATCTAACTTCTTCAGAGCAGGGTGGGGAGGCATGCGGTTGGCATTACATTAAAACTGTGTATGTGTTTAATAATAATAATGACCACTTCAGAAAAGCAGGAAAATACCTAACACAGAATTCCAAACAAAGAGTTAATGTGCAGCCTTGGTGGCTTGTGTGATGATATTCAATTTCTAAAACTATTTAATTTGGCTTTTTAGGGCATGGATGCAAGATTGAATAACGTACAAGCAGTCCCCGAGTTATGCGGATCCGACTTATGTTGGATCCGCAGTTACGAACGGGGCCGTCTCCCTGGTCTCCAGCAGACCAGAGAGAGGAAGCAAAGCGGCGGAGCACGCGGGCAGCGGACAGCCCAGATGCGTCTGGGCTGTCCGCTGCCCATGCTCCGCGGCTTTGCTCTACTTTGCTCCCCGTGAGCAAAGCAGAGCAATGCCGTGGAGCTCGAGGGCAGCAGGACAGCCACGGCGCGTCTGGGCTGTCCCGCTGCCCCCGTGCTCCGCGGCTTTGCTCCGGACGCCTGTGGTACAGCAGCGGGGGTGCTGCCGGTTGGTCCCGTAGCGCCGCTCTGGGCGCTACTGGACCAACCCGGTAGCACCCCAGCTGCTCTGCCCCACGCGTCCTGATTCAGCCACTGCTGGTCAGTTTCAGCAGCGGCTGAATCAGGACGCCTGGGGCAGAGCAGCTTGGGTGCTGCTGGGTTGGTCCAGTAGCGCCGAGGAGCGGCGGCGCTACTGGACCAACCCAGCAGCACCCCAGCTGCTCTGCCCCAGGCGTCCCCAAGTCAGCCGCTGCTGAAACTGACCAGTGGTTGACTACAGGAAGCCCCTGTCCCGGGCTTCCTGGAATCAGCCGCTGATCAGTTTCAGCAGCAGCTGACTTGGGGAGGCCTGGGGTTCTTAAGTTGAATCTGTATGTAAGTCAGAACTGGTGTCCAGATTCAGCCGCTGTTGAAACTGATCAGTTTCTGCAACGGCTGAATCTGGATGCCAGTTCCGACTTACATACAGATTCAACTTAAGAACAAACCTATAGTCCCTATCTTGTACGTAACCTGGGGACTGCCTGTACTGTAGAGCGTGCAGTGTTCTTGTAGCCATGTCAGTCCCAGGATATTTGAGAGATTACCTCACCCACTTTGTCTCTTTCTGTATGGTAGTAAATTCTAGATCTCTGATCAATGTTGTTTGCAGTTCCTGATAATTTAATAAGGTGGTACATAGCTAACACAGCAAGCAGCTTTTAATAATAATGCTGAAACAAAATGGCTGAGTAGATATTGTCTAGGGAAGCAATGTGCTATAAAACATAATTTATAGTCCAATGAGTGCTGTAAAATGCCATACTTTGGCATTGGAAGTAAAACCACAATTCATTTTAGGCTGACAGTCTAGGCAAGATTCTGATCTCAACAGAGCTGCATAAATGCAGAATGAAGCCATTGACTTCACTGAAGTTACTCTGGATTTACACAGAGGAAAGTGAGCAGGATTTGGCCCATGCTTAGTAGTAAAAGTTACGTGTTTGCTGTAGTACAGGTTGAAACTCTCTAAGCCAGCACAGGACCAGAGAGTTCTGGTGCAGGGCCAGCTGCAGGGAGCTCTGTGGGACCAGCAGGGTAGTGGGTGGCCTCCCAGTGCAGAGACTTTCAGTGTGTGGCAATGGCAATGCCCAGCAGGGCTGGGAGACCCGGCACGTGGTTGCCTGGCAGGGGTAGGAGCCACAGCAGTGGTGGCAATGGCAGTGGCCCAAAAGGGCTGGAAATCACAGTGCATGGCTGCCCGGCAAGGCCAGGCGCCACAGCACACGGATACCTGATGGGGCAGGAGCTGCAGCAGTGACATCTGCCCAGTGGGGTCGGGAGCCATAGCAGCGATGGCTTCCCAGCAGGGACTACAGGTGATAAGCTAACTGGGAGATTGGTGTGCTGGGCCAGGGCTGAGGGGAGGAGGGGCTGATAGCAAGGAGGCCAGAAATAACCTCCCCATGTCCAGCAAAATCCCTTATCCAGGACTGGTCAGGTCCCAAGGGTGCCGGACCAGGGAGGTCCGACCTGTATTTTATTTTTCCCTTTGGTTGAATTATGTATATATGAATCCCAGACATATATAGCACTCTGCTAGTGATACTATACGTACAGCTAAGTAGACATTTTCATTCCAAGCCCCTATTTTCTGAGGAATTTCCAAAACTGAGAGAAAAATTTCAAAGCACTAAGTCTCATTTTAAAAGTGACTTAGGCACCTAGGAGACTAGGTCTCATTGAGAGAGAGAGATCATAAAGCATCCACTACACTCAAATGAATGCTGTAAAATGCCATATCTAGCATAATTATATATATTTTGGCCCTTTGAACATTTCACCTTGGCCCTTTGGGTTGAAATTCCTCATATTTGTTCTTAGACTTCATATTTGTTTTCTCTGTTTCTTTTCTTTTTTTCTTCTTCTTTTTCCTTTTCGATTTACACCTTTAGTAATATTATTTTTGGTCTATTTGAATGGTATGATCATGAAAAGTTGTTTATGATTCCCATAATAGCTAGAACTCAGCAACCAAATATATGCATGCAGATCGATAGATAGAAAGAAACAAACACACGCACATTTCTCTTTATAAATTCATAGAAAGTATTGCACATACTCAGTAAACACATTCTGGTGGTTTGTGGAGTCCTACATTTAACTCTCTTGACTTTTGTGTATATAAAATGTTAAGATTGTAAGTTCATTGGGGAAGGGACCATCTTTTTAATATGTGTTGTATATATAAAGTGCCTAGTCACAACTGGGGCTTCTAGGTAATTCTGGGGTTACTGCATTAATAACTACTATGGTAGTTTTTTGCATTAGACTGAGGACAAACTGGTTAAATTACTCTGTACCTCTTCAAAACCTCCCAGACTGAGGTCTCTTTGTACTTCTTTAAAAGCTATTGGTCTTGTGGGTAGCCTGGTAAGTGAGGTTTTTGAGAAGCAAGACCCATATAAATCCAATGTGCAGCAAGTGATGCAGGGTTAGAGGAACTGAAAGGGGAAAATATACATTTGGGCACATGGCAATTCAGATGTACTATCTTCTATAGAATAGCATACATCTGCAGTGGTGTTTATCAAGAATCATGTATTGAGAAAAGTTGGCAAGCCCTATAGAATGATAATTTTATAATTATCTTTGAGCATGTTGTCAGAGCTGTTCCCCACTCTGGCACTCCAAATGTAGAAGGTGGGGGCACACAAGAGAGTTTTAAAACCTTGCCTCTACAGGCACTGGTTACAAAAACTTCCCCCTCAGAATCATAATACACAGATTTTGGGGAACTGCTGCCACCATCAAATGCTTTTTCCCCTAAAACTGGGGAGGGGGTTGAAATCGCCCCCAGGGATGCCCCAAGCTTTTTTGCCTCAAAAGAGCTTGCAAAAAAGAAAAGAGAAAAACAACCTGCAGTCTCTGATAGCTGACCCCTCAGTCAGAGGCATGCAGATACACACAGACAGACCTTCTAGGACACAAGAATCAAATCATCACCTTAAAATAAGTGATATTTGTTACAAAACCAAAGATAAACTTGGATGCTACATGTTACAGAGCAACTGAGGGAACTGAATTAAAACAAAACAAAAAAACCTCTGGCACAATGCTTACATGGTAAAGAGGAAGGGGAGGCATAGATTCACACAGAGCAGTTCAAACCAAACCACAAAATAAAGAAAAATTACCCTGAACACCATTGGAGTCACATTTCCCTGTATTCACTTCTAATTTTCTCTTTGTTCAGTCCACTCCCATGCCTTGAATTCCAGGGGGGGCATGGTAGTCCTGCCTGGGTTTAAATTGTTCCGTGTCTCTCAACTCTTAGTTTAACTCTCCCACACAAACAAAGCAGGCAGGGAACCTATATCCAATTCAGATTTCAACCTTCTATCTCAATAGGTTCTCCCAGTCCCCTGGATGACGCCTTTGCTAGGTACCTGAGTTAACCCCTTAAACACCAGGTACTGGACAGCATTCCTACTGTTCATGACAAATGTTGTTGAACTTTACAAAAACTGAGCCTGTTCATTGATGGGGAATTGGAGGTCTTGGGAACTGGCTTGTCCAAAATCGCATAGGATGTCTTTAATGGAGTAAACTCAAAGTCTCACAACTCTATGGGGCAGATCTTCTGCTAGTGTAAATTGTCATATCACCATTGACTTCACTTTCACCTGAGGATCTGTTCAAGAGCCTTTACCATTTGATGACATATTTCCTTTACCTCTTTTTGGCTTCAGGGATGATTTTAGCCCAATATGTTGAAACAAGTCAAAACACAACAAATTCTCTGCGTAAGTGCAGTTCCAGAATTGTTTTAAGAACAATTGGCTATATACAGCACACTGTATTAATATATATATACAGCACCTTTTTGGCTATATACAGCACACTGTATTAATCATCCTTAAGGGCTCCAACTGAGACAGCCAAGACCATTTTTTAGTAATGCTTGTTTCCTGATTTTTCTCCATAGCCTAAGGCTTCCTTTTTGCAATCGAATTTTCTGAAACTTGGACAAGTACTGTATTAACTGTGAAGTACAATAGATTAAGGGATGTGGACTTAGAACAATGTTGTGCCAGTTGAAACCATACATTATGAACCCAGCTCTTTGCTAGTTTGCCATTCTATTCCGCTGAAGAAGATAAAACTATCAGGAAGCAGTTAAGAAGAAATGAAGACCACCAGACTCCCCGTCCAAATGCAGGTGTATGGCAATGCAAAATAGTAGGGGTATGAGGCCAGACGACTGTATATATGGGAGAAGTGCTTCAGAAAACCCTAATTCCTGATATCAATAGGAAACATTTAAGATAACATTTGGGAATGGATATTCTTTTTTATAAGGGTCACTCCTTCACAGACAAAAATCAGGAGGCATTGCTGTGTATTGAGATCTACCTTTATTCTCCATTGAATCGGAGCTTATTTTATGGAGACTTTTCCTTGCTAACTAGGATTAGATACCATTTTGCACTGTGAGGTGCAAAAACAAGCCTTACTCAAAGCAGGAAGCAGGGAAAATGGACCACTGCTGGCTCATGCCCACTGGGGATCAGGCAGATGCTGTCCCCCAAGAGTTCTGCAGAGCTAGGCCTTGGACTTTTAGAAGTGGAATGGAGAAAGGAAGAAATGGAGCCAGCAATCAGTTCTTCTCTGCAAAGTGTTTTGCTCCCTACCCCATTGATTACTGAGCAAAAATCTATATTTTAGAGAAGAACTAGCCCCTGCAATCTCTCCTCTGCAGCTAATTCTGGGCAACTGTGAGAGTCAGTCAGTGTTAGTTGGGATCTTGAAAATTCAGTGAAGCTGGCTAGGAACTAGTAGGTACCTCCACACACCAGGGCTACGTCTACACTGGCACCCTTTTCCGGAAATGCTTAAAACGGAACAGTTTTCCGTTATAAGTATTTCCGGAAAAAGCGCATCTACATTGGCAGGATGCTTTTCCGGAAAAGCACTTTTTCCGGAAAAGCGTCCGTGGCCAATGTAGATGCGCTTTTCCAGGAAAAAGCCCCGATCATCATTTTTGCGATCAGGGCTTTTTTGCAGAAAAGACTACTGTGCTGTCTACACTGGCGCTTTTCCGGAATAGTTTTTCTGGAAAAGAACTTTTGCCCGAACGGGAGCAGCATAGTTTTTCCAGAAAAACACTAACAAATTTTACAGTAGATCGTCATTGCTTTTCCGGAAAAGCAAGCGGCCAGGGTAGACAGCTGGCAAGTTATTCCGGAAAAGCGGCTGCTTTTCCGGAATAAGTGGCCCAGTGTAGACACGGCCCAGCAGTTCAGATGTTACATTGTTGATATGGGAAGATCAGAGTTTTCTGAGTCCCTACTGCAATAGTGTCTCTCTGATTTAAGTGCACCATGGAAAGATACAATTTGCTAACAAAATTGCTTTATTCCAGCTGCCTGCTCAATTCACATGCAATAAGTCTTCCTATTTAGAATGTGCTTGGAAGGGTGGGAAGGCCATTTGTACACGAAGAAATGGAATCAATGCAAGTAGATATATGCAGTGCCAATAGCAGCAGTACACGCCCTTACACATTGCCCTGCTCCTAGAGCAGTGGTTCTCAAAGTGTGGTCCATGGACCACTAGTGCCCTGCAGCAGGAAGCCTGTGCCGATGCTCCAGCCTCATGCCCTCCCCCTGTGAGGTGGAAGCACCAGCACCAGCTTCCCACTGTGGGGGTGGAGGGCTGGATCCAGCTTGTGGGGGAAGGAATTGGCTCCGTGCGCTGTCACTCCCACTTGGGGAACAGCAGCACAGGAAACCTCTCACTTGAAGGCTTTCCCCGCTGCTCCCATTGGCCAGAATCATGGCCAGGGGGAGCAGTGTGGGGCAGTGGATGGGAGCAGCGGGAGGCATAAGTAACCCCATCCGCCTTATGCCCATCACCTTAACACACGCCCTCTCCTACCGAAACCATGCACCCTCAGCCCCCTTGTGCACCCTCCATCCCATCCAGACCGCTCCACTCTCAGCCAGCTCCTGCACCCAACCTCCTGACCAGACCCTCACCCCCAGCCCTCTCCAGCACCCATTTTGTCATCATGGGTGGTTGGCGATGTTTCGCGGAAAGATCTGCATTGAGCAGGCTGGGCCAAGGGCCAAAAAGTTGGAGAGCCACTGTTCTAGAGGAGGGGTGAATAAGAACAATTGTTCATGTTCAAGTGGAAAGGGGAATGGTGAGATTTCTCTGTTTGAGCGGAGTTCATCCCACTCTAATAGAATCATAGACTCATAGGGCTGGAAGAGCCCCTCCAGATGCTGCTCTGTAAAAAAGCTACCACGGAAGACCAAATATTGTGCCTTTCCACTAAACAGTGTTCATTATTTAGGGAAGGTTGCACCTCAACCCTTCTACACAGATTCCCACCCTGCCTCGTAACTTGGCACTACTTCAGAGAAAATGCCTCCTTGTGCATCGCAGTAGCACAAGGAGCCAAAAATAATTTGCACCACTTCTTCCTGGAGAACAACTTTCTCTCTTCTGCACAGATTACTGGGTCCGTGGGACTGGGAAGGCAGCAGCTTAGCTCCTTCCACTCCTACTGCCTTTTCAGTGAGTTGCTCTCACGTAGCAACAAATTAGTCTCTGCCCTTATGCTCCTCCGAGATTGCCGTTCTGGGTAACCTCTCCATCTATACCGCAGCTGGAAACAAGCCTCCCAGCCCAGGTAGAAAGACTTGTGCTAGCTCAGAGCTACGTAGCTGCATAACAGGGGAAGTATCATTAGCTGCCTAAAAGGGTCAGTGGGGGTAGCCGTGTTAGTCTGTAACTGAAAAACTTAAAAAGCAATGAATATTCCTGCAGCACCTTAAAGACTAACAAAAATATGTAGATGGTATCATGAAACCATCTACATTTTTTATTAGTTTCTAAGGTGTTGCAGGACTAGTCATTGTTTTTTAAGTTTTGCCTAAAAGAGGAAGCCTGTTGTTTCCTTCCCACCCCATATGATTGTGAAAGGGTTAGCCACAATCTTGCCCTCAGAGTTTTTACAATGGTGGAAACAATCTGCATGGAAATCCCCTCAGCCTTTCTCTCATTTCCTGTCTGAACTGTACTTCTCAGAGGGGCAGTTCACCTAACACTAGAAGTTGGATAAGATAGGTGGAAGGTGTGAGGAAAAACTCTATTGTCTAGAACCCTAGATCAAAGTAAAGGACGGACAGCAATGTTCCTTCGAATCTTTTCCATATATATGTGTGAATTTTTTCCATCTGTATGTGGAATACTGTTTTATGTGCACGGAGGCATGTGCAAAAGTGCACCACCAGTAGAAACAAAACACCTAGCTGTGGGCACTCTGCTAATCACCTGTGCAGCATCTGACTTTTTCTCATGAGTGGGGGCACAAGCACCCAGCTTACAGATAACATCGATGGCCAGCTATTTTCATTCAGTCACATTAAAGTTTGTGGGTTCATATAGCATGCAAGAGAATCCAGTTAACAAAGTCTTGGCTTTATACAAACTTAGTTCAAATCTGAAGCCTACACACTGAAGAGGCAACTGTGTGCACCTTGGCACTTTGCCATAGCCATAGGTATAATTCTAATGAGAGTTTCTTTTGTATGTTGCGGCAGAAGTGGGTGACGCTAAATAGTCTGCTCAGATTGCTAGAGGCTGCATGGCCAAAAAATGAATCTCTCTTGCTCTGGTTTTATTATGGGGTATGTTTTTTTCTAGTCTATTGGTAATGTCATTTTATTATTAAACACTATTTTCAAATACATGGGGAGAAGTGCTCCTTGACATGTGAATTTTCAGATTACTGCTTCTGAGTAAAATGATTATGGTTTCCTCTTATCTCTTCATAAATTAATAGCAAGTGGGACAAACTATCTCTAAAAGAGACAGGCATTTTATTAATGCCAGAGTCTAGTTCCTAATGGCTAGGAGGCATTATAATGCCAAGGCATTTTTCCCAGAGAAAACATTCTTCAACCTGTCAAGGCAGTGAAACCTATTATCAAGTACCATGGAACAGTCAATTTCTTGAATCTTGTTTATAAAGAAAAATTCCACACAACTACAAAAATGCCAAGTTTTTAACTTCAGTTGCAGAACCAATTTAACTTGTTTCATCTGTGCCTCATGCAAAATGAAAAACAAATCAAATATCAAGTTGCTGAATTTAAAAAGCTATAAACAGGTGTTTCTAGATCTGAAACTGGGTAACTTGCTTTTTACTGAGCTCAAGATATTAAAAAGTGTATATACTCTGATAATATTCTCTAACATCAGCAAAAGTGATTGAAACAGGAAAATTTACCAGGTCTGCAAATATAGCTAAGTTTTCTCCCGTCCCCCTTTTTCTTTTTATCTACCTAATGACTTTCCATTTTTTGCCAACAAATTACAGACCCATAGAAATCTTATGAAGATTTGCTAATATTTCTGTGTGAGGAGCTGATGATTTTTCTACTTATTGTGAAGTGTTTTTTTTTTAAAGGCTGGACCAAAAATAAATTCTACTGATGTTACTAGTATATACCTGCAGAAATTGTGATTGTATAAATAGTGTAGGCTTATAATATGATCAATGTACACTAAGGCATAATCCCTGCTTTGACTGGCTTATCATTTAAAAAGATAAGAATTCCACCATAAACTTCCCCATAATCCACCTGAGGGATATTTATAATTTCACCATGTGCCATTCTTTTTTAGGGCCTTGGGAAGGAAATGTTGTATTATTATTATATTGATTTGTTCTCTATCAGTCTTAATTTTACACTGAAATGAAATCTGTCCATAATGTATCAGAATGTGATCGGGACATGCATCCATATAACAATGTAATTAACATCCTTGCAGCCCTCTTATTGTCATGCTGATGCATCTGAAATATGAGGTGGTTCAGTTTTTGCTACTATAGTAAAACTGTGAAGACCAGAAAAGAAGTGGCATGACACAGGATGTACGCCCTCCAATTTCTGTTTGGCTGTAAACATGCTATGATTACAACATATAATCATATTACCCATGACGGCCGGGTATCACACTGACTGGCTATATTCAATGGCACCTATATGGATCCCTAACCACAACAGCAAATATTTCCTCCCTGACCGATAGAGTGCAAAAAAATGCTTGAGGTAGGAAGAAAACTTCCACAGGGACTAACAGGATTGTACCATGGCGAAGACTGAAATGTCATCTCCATTATAAGTGGCTGCAGTACAGTGAGTTTGAAAGAACAGCAGGCGTGCAATTTATTGCTTTGTTAATCGAGAAGTGGCTGAATCTGTCATAGGCGATACAGATGCCAACAGGGCTTAGATGGTGAAAGAACAGTGAGCATACTGAGTTCTCCTTTTTAAAGAAACATGGAAACTTATTTGTCTGCGCTGCAGTCTTTGTCATCCTCAGCTGCTCAATGTGACAGGTTGCTGACCTTGAGTACATAGAGGTTCAAAATCTAAATGAAAATCTCTGCAAATGTTATTTTTTATGGGGGGGAGGGCAGGGGAATATGCCTTTTGTCTATGAACATGCTCATGCTTGGACTTTGTCAATAGATCCTCTTAATCCCTCATTTGAAGTACTGCGTCAGGTTCTTTTTGCATCAGTTGGAACATCTTGCCATGGCCTTCCAGGCTGCGCTCAGTTCTGCCTGAGCCTCCATTTTGGCTCTTGTCTCCAGTCACATTCTCCCCTCATGCCTTTTACTTTTCCAATGGTGTTGACCACAGTGCCCCTGTTGTTTTCTTGTCCCAGTCCCATAGCAATTTTCCATTATCTAAAACGGTGTTACAAGGAGGAGGGAGACAAATTGTTCTCCTTGGCCTCTGAGGACATGACAGGAAGCAATGGGCTTAAGCTGCAGCAAGGGAGGTTTAGGTTGGACATTAGGAAAAACTTCCTAACTGTCAGGGTGGTTAAACACTGGAATCAGTTGCCTAGGGAGGTTGTGGAATCTCCATCTCTGGAGATATTTAAGAGCAGGTTAGATAGATGTCTATCAGGGATGGTCTAGACGGTACTGGGCCCTGCCGTGAGGGCAGGGGACTGGACTTGATGACCTCTCGAGGTCCTTTCCAGTTCTAGTGTTCTATGATTCTGTGATTCCTTTCACAGCCCTTGATCTAAAGCAGTGGTCTCCGACCTTTTTAACCACAAGATCACATTTTCAATTTAAGTGCAATGGAAGATCTACCTCAAACCCAAATATATTTGCCCTGCTTCCTTCTCACCTCTTCTTTGAGGCCCTGCCCCTACCTCACCCTTTCTATGAGGCCTCACCCTGCTCACTCCATCCTCCTTCTTCCCCCATCCTTACTCATTTTCATCAGGCTGGGGTAGAAGTTTGGGGTACAGTCTCTGGTCTTGGGCCAAGAGGTTCAGTGTGTGGGAGGAGCTCTGGGCTTAGCCCAGGGTGGAGGATTGGGGTCCAGGAGGGATTTTGGGGTGTAAGATCTGGGAAGGAGTTTGGGTGCAGGAGAACTCATATCTATTGCAGGAGGTTGTGTGTAGGAGGAAGTTCAGAGCTGGGACAGAGGTTCAGGAAGCAGGCTGTGGCTGGGTTCCATTTATCTGGACTGCTTCCAGGTGGTGGAGCAGTGAGGTTAAAACAGGCTTACTCCTGCCCTGACCCTGCACCACTCCTGAAAGCAGCAATGGCTTCATGGTGCCACGTGCTGCCCCTTATCTACAGGCACTGAAGCCCACAGCTTCTATTGCCCACAGTTCCCCATTACTGATCAATGGGAGCTGCAAGAGTGGTGTCTGCAGGCCAGGACACCCCCTGCTCTGCCTTTCTCAGGGGCCTGCAGCGACATGCCAGCCACTTTCAAGAGCAGGAATAGCAATAGGGATAATGACTCCAGCCACGACAGGTTAGGCATTTGAGAACTCACTACTCAAAGAATTAAATTTAAGCATAAGAGAGAAATGAAAAGTATGAAATGCACAGATCTGTCAAAAACCAAAAATAACACACTTTGCAAGCAGTAGAAGAAGTAACCACCACGTATGTGTTGAGACAGGAGCTGGGAGTGAAGGACAGTGTGTGTTTGTGTGAATGACAGAGACACATACAGTGTATGAGAGTGACAGAGATTGGCATTGCCAAGCTCCCTCCATCCCCTTCTCTCTGTGTGAAAGTGGGGGGAGGAGGGACACCCTGACATCAGTGCTGTCCCTTTTCTCCCTCATGCACCCTACACAGCAAGCAGGAGGCTCCCAGGTGGGCAGCTCCAAGGCAGAGGGCAGAAGCAGCATGACAGTGGGTGGAGGAGCCACTGAAGTGCTATCGCTTGATAGCTTCCTGGCCAAGCCAGTCAGGATCACCTGTCAGAGGGTCCAAGATCTCCTGGTAGATCCTGATCTACTGGTCGGTGGCCACTGGCCTAAAGAGTTTACAGTCTTGAAAACAGAAGCAGCAAGAAAAAATGCATTCGCCAGACAAAAGGCAGGAGTTTGCTTTTGACATACTTTAAAAAGTATTTATTTATTTATTTTAGATACCTGAAAACTGCTATCATGTCCCTCTCTTAGTCTTCTCCTTTCCAAACTAAATGAGCCCAGTTCTTTCAGCCTTCCTTCATAGGTCATGTTCTCTAGGCCTTTAATCATTCTTGTTGCTCTTCTCTGGATCTTCCCCAATTTTTCCACATCTTTCTTGAAAGGTGATGCCCAGAACTGCGTACAGTACTCCAATTGAGGCCTAACCAGCGCAGAGTAGAGTAGAAGAATGACTTCTCATGTCTTGCTCACAACACTTCCGTTAATGCATCCCAGAATCACGTTTACTTTTTTTTGCAACAGCATCACACTGTTGACTCATATTTAGCTTGTGGTCCACTATCACCCCTAGATTCCTTTCAGTAGTACTCCTTCCTAGGCAGTTGTGTCCCATTCTGTTTGTGTGAAAGGGATTGTTCCTTCCTAAGTGGAGCACTTTGCATTTGTCCTTATTAAACTTCATCCTGTTTACCACAGATCATTTCTCCAGTTTGTCCAGATCATTTTGAATTATGACCCTGTCCTCCAAAGCAGTTGAAACCTCTTGCAGCTTGGTATCATCTGCAAGCTAAATAAGCCTACTTTCTATGCCAATATCTAAATCGTTGAGGAAGATATTGAACAGAGACAGTCCCAAAACAGACCCCCGCGGAACCCTACTTGTTATGCCTTTCCAACAGGATTGTGAACTGTTTGTAAATAACTACTCTCTGAGTACGGTTATCCAGCCACTTATGCACCTACCTTATAGTAGCCCCATATAATTTGTATTTGCCTAGTTTATTGATAAGAATATCAAGTGAGACCATATCAAACACCTTACTAAAGTCTAGGTATACCACGTCGACTGCTTCTCCCTTATCCACAAAACAGGTTATCCTTTCAAAGAAAGCTATCAGATTGGTTTGACATGATTTGTTCTTTACAAATCCATGCTGGCTGTTCCCTATCACCTTATTATCTTCCAGGTGTTTGCAGATGAATTCCTAAGGGTGTGTCTAGACTACCTAGTTTTGTCGACAAAAGTGGACTTTTGTCGACAAAACTATACCAGCGTCTACACTACCGCTGAGTTCTGTCGACATAACGTCGACAGAACTCAGCAGTTTTGTCGACGCTGGTATACCTCATTTTACGAGGCATAACACCTTCTGTCGACAGAACTCTGTCGACAGAAGGTGTTATTGCCTGTAACGTTGCGTCCAGACTACGGAGTTCTGTCGACAAAGCAGCTTGCTTTGTCGACAGAACTCAATGTGTTTGGACGCTCTTTGTCGACGGAAGTTTTGTCGACAGTATCTGTCGACAAAACTTCCGTCGACAAAACGTGGTAGTCTAGACGTACCCTTAATTACTTGCTCCATTATCTTTCTTGGCATAGAAGTTAAACTGACTGGTCTGTAGTTTCCCGGGTTGTTCTTATTTCCCTTTTTATAGATGGGCACTAGATTTGCCCTTTTCCAGTCTTCTGGAATCTTTCCTGTCTTCCATGATTTTTCAAAGATGATAGGTAAAGGCTCAGATACCTCCTCTATCAGCTCCTTGAGTATTCTAGGATGCAGTTCATCAGGCTCTAGTGACTTGCAGACGTCTAACTTTTCTAAGGCTGTGTCTAGACTGCAGGCTTCTTGCGCAAGAAGCTTTTATCTAAAGAGATCTTCCACAAAAACTTCTTGTGCAAGAGTGTGTCCACACTGCAAAAGCACATCGAAAAAGCGATGTGCTTTTGCAAAAAAGAGCAAGCAGACTGCACGGATGCTCTCTCAAAAGTAAGCACTGATTGGTATTTTGAGGCTTCCCTGTAGTGTAGACGTGCTATTTCAAAATAAGCTATTTTGGAGTATTTCTTCCGGAATAGCTTATTCTGAAATAAGTGTGCAGTTTAAATGTACCCTAGCTGATTAGCAGAGTGCCCACAGTGCCCACAGCCAGCAGCTTGTGTTTCTATTAGTGGTGCACATCTTCACAGGCCTTGATGCATATAACAAAATTTATTCTGCACATGAATGGGAAAAAATGAGTGAAAACATTGGTTGGGAGCGCAAATGTGTTAATATCTGTAAGGTGCTCAGACATTGGAGCCCTAAGTCGCTCCTGGATACGTTCCTAGCAGGGTTTTTCCATGGTGGTTATATGGATGTATGGGATGTTTGCTCTGGGCATTGATGTTGAGTCTCTGATTTTGTTGCTAAGGTCTTATTATTTGGGATAGTTTATTTGTTATGAACTTATATTTGGGGGGCAGTAAGTGCTAACTCCTTGAAATATGCTGCTGTCTTCCTTCCTTGATGTCTGTGTCAATTTATTCTCTGTTTTATGTTAGGTTATGTGGAAGGATCCATTCTCGTAATAAGCATGCCTTCTGAATTACACTCTGTAAAGGAGTCTTCTTGAGGGTATTGTTTAATAATGCTAAGTATAGTGAAGCAGGGTATGAAATGATGAAATTTATGCCTGCTATGAAATGATGAGCTCACTGCTAGTCCAACTGGTATTCTTGAATTACTTCCTCTAAAATATAAGGTTTGCTTTTCTCTATATAGGATTATATTACCTTGTAATAAAAACTCTCAATAAAGAGATCAGGCCTGATAATTTCCAATGGTGATATATTTTCTCCACTGCTTTCCAAGTGGTAGCCTGGTCCATAAAGAATATCACAGCCTTATTTTGGAAAATAACACCTTGTTTAGTTTATTAGCACATTGTGGCAGGGTGATCTATAGAGAATTTAACTGCCCCTTACTAGAGATAGACCTGACCCTTAGTATTAATAGCTCTGACCTTTGGGAAAGGTTGTCAGTATTAGATTTTGCATTTCTATACTGTGGCAAACCAAAACTTGAGATCTGAGGCTGTGTCTAGACTGCAGGGTTTTTTCGAAAAAAGTAGTCTTTTTTCGAAAAAACTTCACAAGCGTCTAGACTACAGCCGCGTTCTTTCGAAATTAAATAGAAAGAATGCAGCTTTTCTTTCGACGGCGGTACTCCTCATTTCATGAGGAAGAAGGCCTTTTTTCGAAAGTGCTCTTTCGAAAAAAGGCGTTCTTGAATACAAACAGGGCTTTTTTGAAAGAGAGCATACAGACTGTCTGGGTGCTCTCTTTCGAAAAAGTGGCTCACTTTTTTGAAAGAAGAGGTTGCAATCTAGATGCTCTTTTTCGAAAGAAGCTTTTTCGAAAGTATCTTTCGAAAAAGCCTCTTTCGAAAGAGGCTTGCAGTCTAGACATAGCCTGAGTCCCCTCAGTAGTTCCTGGAGGAAGAAAAGAGAGTGAACTGAGCTCTGTTGAGTACAAATGGAGTTCTTTATTCAGAAGGCTGGAAACAATTAGATCTAATTTTCTCAAGCTCTCTAGGGCCTAGGATAACCACAGCCTGTGCTCCTGACTGTCACTACGCAGGTTCTTTCTAAGTCTGCCTATACTGCAACCCGGGATGTAATTTGCAGTTCATGTAGATGTACCCATGCCAGCTTTAATATAGCTAGCTCCTGAAAAATAGGAGGGTGCACATGATAGCTAGTTGGACTGAAGCTAGCAAAGGTACATGAGCTGCAGATCACAGCCCCAACTTCAGTGGAGACATGATCAAAGCCTGACTTGACCTTCACAGTCAAGGTAGGATCTGCTAATTATTTTAGCCAAGACATAAGAACGGCCATACTGGGTCAAACCCAAGGCCTATCTAGCCCAGTATTCTGTCTTCTGACAGTGGCCAAAGGCCACCTATCATGTAGACCCTAGAGGGAATGAATAGAACAGGTAATCATCATGTGATCCATCCCCTGTTGCCTGTTCCCAGCCCCTGACAAACAGAGGCTAAGAATACCTCTGGCTATACCCATTCCTACCCCTTCTGGCTAACAGCCATTGATAGA
The DNA here is from genome assembly GCF_049634645.1 of Pelodiscus sinensis. Classification (NCBI taxonomy): domain Eukaryota; kingdom Metazoa; phylum Chordata; order Testudines; family Trionychidae; genus Pelodiscus; species Pelodiscus sinensis. The sequence goes on from NC_134712.1 coordinate 169,163,063, forward strand.
CTTAGCCTCTGTGAATTTATCTAGTTCTTTTTTGAGCCCTGTTAAATCTTGATCTTCACAACATCCTCTGGCAAGGAGTTCCACAGGCTGACTGAGAGGTGTGAAGAAGCACTTCCTTTTGTTTGTTTTAAAACTGCTGCTATTAAGACTTTGCATCATCTAGCATGGATCCTTAATAAAACAGCATATCCCAGACCCCAAAGTCTCACTGAAGGGAGATCCAGAAACAGTGACAGATACCACAGTTTTAGATGGAGCTATCTGTAGCTTTTGAACCACAGCTCTGGGCAGGGGCCAGTGTTGTGCCACTCAATGAGAGACACTAGCCCTCCTAAAGGCATAGCTCTCTGGTGTTTCCCCTTACACTCAAGGAGAATGAAATGTGCTCTGTTAGGATTCAATAGAACCTCTTCCCTCCCTTCCTGACATTTCCCCTGCTCTGTGGTCTGGCGCAGTGGGGGCAAGGTTGTGTTCCTGCTTGCTCTGGGCTGGAGCAGCAGAGAGCAGTCTCTGCGCTTACCAGTGCTCAGAAAGTGACCCCTATACAACCATCCCAAGGGAGCGCAGTGAATTTAGGAAATAGTTTGGCTTTAGCAAATATTTATTTTGCTGTCTAGAAGGCTTGCTCTTGGAAGTACTCTGTGTTTAGAACCTCCACTGACCCTCATGGAGACCCACCCAGTACAGGACTATGCCATGTGTCACTGGAATGTGTTGTTTGATATGTGTTTATTTGTGGTTGCTGATTTCTCATCTACAGTCATGTAGAAATTTTTCATCCGTCAACTTGTGTCTATTTCAGCCCAGGTGCAGGTTGTGCCGATGTAACAGTTAAGTCACTATGAATCAACTACAGGGATTGTCATTCACATGAAAAGTGCCAAGATACAGTCTGTTGGAATAGTGTTGGATTTCTAGAGTATTTTCCCTTCCTAAATTTTTGTTTCTTAGGTGCAGGTGGGTTCGCACAGGGCCAGGAACCAAACGTAGAAAAATCTTGTCATGGTGTTTCTCACCTGTGTGGGTACAGCTGATTAAAAATTTCCATCACAATATATTTCTGTTGGGAAATATCATGTTGTAGAAATCTTAACTTTCTGCCTCCAGAACATGTAGATGTTGGCAAAAATTAATTTAAAAATATTTTGGATAAAGAGCATTTCAGCATTATCAGAATGAAACATTTTGATTTTTATTCAAAATTATTTTTGTTTAAAATTTTGTTTTATATTATAAATTACAATATAACATAAGAAGGCCAAAGTTGGTAAAAAGCATCCTGATTATGTACAATTAAATTACTTCTTTTTTTTTTTTTAAGATCTTTTCTTCCACAGGAAACTTCTGTTTTTTTCTGTCTCAGAATGAAAACAAATTTTGGAAAGTTAGATTTGATGGGAGTCTTGAGTAGATCTCCATACGGGTATATAAAATTCAGGATGGTTTGTGCATTCAACTACCGATTACATCCAACCCCTAGCTTGATAAGTAGCATTGTTTGAATAAAAGTTACAAATACACTGGGTTTGTTTCTTTAGAAATGTTATCAGCTATGGAACATATCAATAAACAAAATGCCCAATGGTTCGTGTCCATTTAGCTAGACACAGTTTGTATGACCTGGTGATTTCTTGGTTTTGGTTGTTTGCAGGGTGTGTGCTTGTGGTATCAGTCATTGAACAGCTTGCAATGTTTCACAACAGTACTGCAAAAGAAGCATTAGAGAGACTCTGCAACTATCTACCTGGTAAATATCAAATACACTATATGTTATGTTGGTATCACTGCATTTCATTGTTGATTAAAAATACACTTGAATCTGACATTTTTTACCCACTACTGTTACAATACCCAGGAATAATGTATGTAAATGATATCAAGGGTAAAATCCTGGCTCACTAAAGTCAGGGACAGCTCCCACTGACTTCCGTGGAGCCAGAATTTCACCCCAGAGACATCTGCATTAAAATACCCCTCCCAGTTTGTTTATTTTGCATATTTGTCAGCACGTTCAGTCAGTTCTCCTGTGAGTTTTTACACAGAAATGGGAAGATGAAAGCAGTTTTGAAATAGGAAACAATAGCTGTAAGGCCACAACAGTGGCAGAGGGACTGAAGGGCAGGTGTAAGACACTCAATTACTGTAAAGTAACTTTTAAAAATTGACTAGATATATGCTATGGTGCTAATATGGAATAGTACCTCATTCCCTAAACTAAAAAATAACACAGAGGCAACAGTAGCACAATCTGCAGCATGCTGATGGCATACCTAACTCTGCAAATCTGCAGCCTCGCATAGACAGCCAAGTTTCAGTCATGATTAGACAGGTGCTATGCTGCTGCGGGGAGAAGGGTGATGTGCGCTGCTCGCAGAAGAGCTACCCCTCCAGGGTCATGACAGATTCTCCATCAATGACAATATTAAAATCCAGCTTGGATGTTGTTCTAAAAACATCTGTTCAAGGAGTTATGCAGGGAAAGTTCTATAGCTGGTGTTCTACAGGAGGTCAGACCAGCTTATCACAATGGGCCTCTCTGGTGTTGGAATTTATGAATCTAAAGTTGATGCTGTCTCTCGCTTTTCGGATTTAAAAAGATGATTTGGGATTCTTCCTTAAAATGTTTTCTTATTAATTCTATCTCTCAAAAGCTAATGTCTGGCTCTTCAGTCCATTGTTTTATAGAGGATGCATGTCGAATAATAATTCTGTCCTTTCAAAGGTATGATTTGCTCATATGAAGCAGGGAGAAGAAGGGGCTATCTAGAGGTCATTCACTGATAGTCAATTGTTTCCTATTCCATGAGACATCACAGACATATAACCAGAGAGCTTCAATTATAAACCTCAACACTGCTTTTTTAAAGTATAGTTTTCTTCTTTTAAAAAAAAGGCTCTGTAAAAGTTGAGAAGCTATAGTTCTGCTAATTCTCAAATTTGTACAGTGTACAAGTGATGAAATTTAGTTTTAACTGCCAGACCTGTAATCTTGCCCTCCACTCTGAAGGTTAAGTAACATGCTTTCCGGTTCATATATCATTGCAAGTATAATAATTCTACAGGCTAAATTTTGCCTTCCTCTGTATATATATCTCCCCATCACCTCTTAAAATTACATCTGTGCAACCTCATTATCTTCACTGAGGCACATGGATGCTATTGTTATTCTCCCTTGAGGGAAGAGTTAGATCCAGGACTAGAAGTTAGTTAACAATTGTATGGGTGATGCATGAGCCAGAATTCAGTTCAACTCACTCTTCTAGAGGTATAGGCTCTGCAGAGCTAACAAGAGAAAAAATAGTAACAATTTGCTCTTGTTGCTCAAGTCAATACATATTGTTTTGCATACACATAGGGAGCAAGTGCTATTGAGGAAGATGATGTAATTTAAGCTGAAGGAGTAATTCTATTATAATATATAAGCTTGAAGAGCCTCATGTGAATAACAAAATCAAAACTAATTTAAAACAATTATGTTTTCAGAGGAGCTAAAGAGAACATGTGGTTTCTATTAGCCTAATCTAACTTCCTTAGAGGTTAATATTCATCTCCCTCATAAAATAAACACTTCTTACTTGAACCTCTTTTCCTTAGCAAGGTTGTTTCTGTATTTTAAAAAAAGATTTCTGTGTGCATACACTACAGCAGGAGATGTGTGCTTGTACAATACTGACTGATTCTGAGGACATAAATATAAAACATTGGTCAGAGGTTGTGGAATACTGCCTGAAGCCAAATGCTGAATGTAATATGTACAATCCAAGAAGACTGAATTTACCCTAAGGCAGTTTTATGTTATTTCTATTCCCACCTGGAGTCAGTCATTATTTGTTTAGTTATGCCATTGGATATTTATATGCTGAGATTCATAGGCTCCTAAAGAATTCCATGCAAAGAAATGGCTCCAGTGTCTGCTTTCTAGAGTTGATGGCAAGTGAAACCAACCCCTCCTCCTAGCTGCTAGCAGGATTAAACCAGCCAGTTATCACCTCGTGTGCAAGAGACATTGAACAAACCTGCTGGCTTTTCTCCTCAATGGGAAACATTAGAGGATGCTGTTAGCTTTTGTCCACCATGGGAGATGTTGGGGAAGCCAGCTGTTTTCCCTTATAGGACTCTTCAACGAGCCAGCTGGCTTGCTGGCTAGCTTTACCATAGGCTTTTTAATCAGTGATGATAGCAGACATGAGACTTCTGCTCTCCACCGCACATGCCCTTTCAGGAGGGCAATAGTAAAAATCTAATTCTGGTCAGGAGATCAATTTTTGACCAGCAGATTTATTATAAAAATCCAATAGAAAGAAAATATGTGGCAAAGAAAGGAGGCAAATATGTGGGCTAATAACTTGATTGAAATAAAATATTTGACATGGGGTAACAAGGAGTAAACCACAGTAGCTCCTGCAGCTCCCAGCAACACTATATCATTAAGAGGCAGTTGGCGTGGCACTCACAGCTACATTGCTAAACCTTTGGGGCCTGGTTCCTCCCATCACATAGGCAGATTTTACACTGATGTCAATAGGAGCTGTGGGCTTTGTTCTTGCTTCTATATTATGCCATGTTTACCATTTACCTGTGTAAATGCACCTTTATTTCGATGTCTTGCTGTGAAACAAGCTTCACTGCGCATTAGAAAGCAAAAACTGATATTTAGCTGTGGATTACAAGATGCAGGAGACAGATGGGCATTACAGCCCCAGTTGAATAGTACACCCCACTTCAGCACATTTAAGCATCTGATTAGGCCTATGCTTGAGCACTGTATTGAACAGAGATGCATTTAACAATATGTTTAAGTGCTTTGCTGAATTAGGCCCGAGTCCAAATCATAGAAAACTCATGCAGGAAATACTCCAATTCCTTCAGAGAATGACAAGATCTGACCTTAATACTAGATTGTAATTGGATTCAAACTCAGGTTTCTTTCACAACAGTGGACTGCTCTTCCCTCCAGGCGAATATGTTTGTCTTTTTCAGTATATATGTTGCTAAAAAAAAATTAACAAACCTTATTTTGATGTGTATTCTTATTTGTTAAGAATGAGATTTTAGTTAGTAGTTAGGCCGTAATATGAAAGATGACAGAAAAAAAAGGAACACAAGAGCTATTCGCTAAAGTATAATGATTCCTTCTGTTATTCATTGCAAAAGTATTTCTGTGCTAAAGAGATGAGTTTTTTACCTGCATAAATACTTGAAGACACCAAGTAATTCCAGCAGTAATATTAACTCTGATATCTTTTTCTGCATGTTGATTTATCTGTGCTGCTTTCTTTTTGAACTAGAGTGTAAGATAACATCTATGTAGTCTCTAAACTGCTTAGAAGATGTTCTATAATAAATGTGATAATTCTTAAAAGCTATGTTGTGTTATTCATCCTCAAAGCGCTTAACAGACATTCATTAACGAATGCTCATAATAGTTCTGTATGAGTCACCTACTGACACATGGAGAATCAGAACCTTGGTTAGAAGAACTTTCTGATTCACAGTCCTGTGCTCAGACCACTGACTGAGCATCTGTCCGTCTATCTCTGAAATATCCTGATATTCACCTTGATACAAGCAGGTCCTGCTATGTTTCATGAGTTTGTAAAACTACCTTTAATTCTGTTCCATTTTTTCAAAAATGTGTCTTTTCCAGAAATACTGAACTTGCAAGGCCTCTGTTATTTGGTAGTTGAAATGTTTGGACCAGATATAATTAAACTGTAAGTGTTAATTTTTCATCTTAAGTTGGCTTGTTTTCAGGAATTTGTCTTAATGCATTGATGTATTGTCAGTGTGAAGGTTTTACTTTTCAAGTCCCATTAGTATCAGAACAAGTATAACTCTTGCAGGTAGTTTTGGCAATAGACCGAAGTTAGCTGTTGTAAAGACCCCAGAGACCTGGGTCAGCAGAGATGGGAATGGTTGCTATACCCAGTGTGCCACGGGCACGGCATGCAGAGGCACTGCCAGGCAACAGAATGGAGACTAGGCACCGCAATAAGTGCCTCCCAAGAGTCTCAGAGTATCGTTACCCTGAGAAACTTCTGATTGGCTGAACACTCCATTTAATCCCAGAAAAGTCTGGACAACCATGCAGACTTTGGTCTGCTGCAACACTAGATCTTATCTTATCTTATCTTATCTTATCTTATCTTATCTTATCTTATCTTATCTTCTATCTCCTACTCCAGTCTGACTCTGACCCTGACTCTTGCTTATGGAACCTGCTTGCTTACGCTTCCTCCAGCTCCTACCTGGCAAATACCATTCCTGGTGAGCAGTCCTCAGCTCAGCTGTGACAGCTAAGCCTCATCGCTAGTCCCATACAGCTTGTACCTGAATGAATAAATAAATGCTCTTGTCTTCTGCTAAGCATTTTTATAGACCCTTTACATCTGTAAATCTTAAATCAGGTCCAACTGTCTTCCTTAACTTTTGAAATTCAGTCCACTTGGCTGTAGAAGAAATTTCTTGGATCGGTTATGTGTGTGGGAGATCATCTAAAGGGCCATAATATTTTAATCTCTTGTTCCTTAACTTCCTTTTTAACCTTAATGGGCTTTCTAAATGTTATCCTTTACTTGCTTCTGGTCCTTGACCATGATTGAGCACTTGGGAGCCCCACCAACTAATGCAAATTCCATAAAAGTAGGTAGTTTATTCCTCTTTGCAAATGCTCAGATTAATTAAATGAATGTTTGCTTTACATTCTACTTCCTTAGGGCTTCGCCCTCCCCACTAAATCTAGCCCGGAGACCATCTACAGAACTAAGTAGTTCAGTAATCAAACATCTTAATTTAATTCTCTATAAACCCAGAGGCTTGTCCCACAAAGAAGGAAACAGTCCTGACAACTTGTATCTGGTTAGAGGTTTGAAGGATTTCTAGTTATTTTGTTGAGTCAAGGATTGAAAATTTGTACTAGCCCAACTGGATCTGGATTAACTTTATCCCGTAAATCTTTTTCCCATGCCTGATTGCTTTAAAATGAGTACAGAGTCATAACAGATTTGATTAGTGTATAAATGTAGGATTTCTTCTCCCTGGAATCTGGTTTTAAATACTGAGTAGAATGCAATCGCAGAAAATAATTATATTCACGCAACTACAGTGAGCAGAGCTCAAAGACCATAATAAAATGTTATGCGTCTTAGTATTCTGTATAGATGCCCTGCCATTGATGTGGCATATATTTTCTAATATCCGGGAGACCTTACTAGTCTTTCTTGTGCACTATTTCCCTTTAGGTTAAAGGATAAAGTAAATGCTGATGTGGTATGTCATGCCATTAAGCTGTGTAACCAGAATGCAGGACAACCATTTTGTCACTTGTACCCTCCTCCTGAGGTAAGTTATGCTTAGATTTTTGAAATTACAGGTCTTCTTGAATTGTACAACAGAAAGACAGAAGGAAGTTTGCTATCTTCATGCACTGAATCTCAAACAGAAATACTTTATATGTGGACTGTTCCAAAAAGCTTTCAGTAGACTAAAGGGTAATGGGTACATCTTAACTGGTTCTTTGGTTGTGTGTAATGCTGCTGTCAGTAGTACCAGATGCATGGTTATCAGTCTCTATTTATCACACAGTAAATTTTCCTGCACCATTGTGTGTGAGTGTATTTGCCCTAGAATGAGTAAAATTCCTGGATTTCATGTTACATGTAAGTAAAATCCAGTTTTTAAAGAAAAACACTAATACACACACACACAAACCCAAACATTCAAACTTAGATGCCCAAAGTTAGGTACCTGTATACCAATTTAGGCAGCTAAATAGAAATGGTTTGATTTTGCAAAGGTGCTAAACATGCCCATGTTTCATTGGCATCTGTGGAATATATTGGGTTGCTCAGCTCTTCTGAAAATCAACCCATGTATATAGGCAGCTTTTTGGGAAAACCTGTGGAACCTTAGACAGATCCATTTCAGAAATCTAACTCAGTAAAATGCTGTATATGGCCTCTGAATCAAGGCCCACTGAAGTCAATTGGAGTCTTTCTGTTGGCTTCAATGGGCTTTAAATCAAGTCAATAAAAAGTGAGCCAGCTTAATTCTGCTGCTGTTGTGGGGGGAGAGGTGGATAACAACTGACATCCCATTACTCTGACCTCATTAGTGCCAACAACTGATCACTACAATGCATTTCACTTTATGTGATAGGTACATTTCATATCTTTGCTATATCCTCCAGTGCATAGCAACTACAGCAATGGCAATGTTATCAGATGGTGTGAGAGAAGGTAAGCACAATGGAAGGGTGGGGGGTAATCTCAGTCGACTCCTCTATTGTGCTTCCAAGACTTTACCAACTGTGTTCCTGAAACCCTGGTCTACATTAGGGAGTTGTTTTGAAATAACCTCCCTTATTTTGAAAAAATAAGCAGAGCGTCCACACTACCAAGCCTGTTATTTCAAAATAACAGGTTGGTTATTTAGAAATCTGTACTCCCGCTTTCTTCGGGGAATAACTCTTATTTTGAAATAGTTATTTTGGGAGTTATTATTTCAAAATAAGTTGTTTTGAAATAATTTCCCAGTGTAGACATGCCCTCAGCAATGTTCTGCCTCAGCAGACAACTTGTTCCTTGAGTAAACTGCCCCTTCCACAAACTGCCCCAATCCCATACTCCTGCCTTCCTCCAAAAATCTGCCAGTCCCATACTCTTCCCCACAAATAAATTCCCCATTGCTTCCGCTTCTGCCCCTGCCCCTGCCCCTGCCCCTGCCCCTGCCCCAGTATCTCTTGGCTCTTGGGGCAAGACTTTGGCTCATCCCCAGCACTCAGAGCAACAACAAGTGGTGTCAGTAGTGGCAGGAAAAGTCACTGCACTGCAGCAGCCGTTTGGTTCTGCTTCTGTCTTTGTGTGTTCCAGGAGCAGGGCGGGAGGGATGTGCTGAGGAACTATGTGGTACATCCTCTAAGTGCTCTTAGCATCATTGGTGGGGCAGACAGACGGGCAGTTTCCCCCTCAGAAGGTGCCATGGCAATAGCTGCTGCACCTATAGCGCAGCAGATCCCAGAGAGCTAGGTAGATGATGTACCTGTAGAGGGAAGGAAGGAGGCGCAAGAACCACCCTCGGACTTCTCCATGTGCTACCTTGGACCTAGGTGAGCTGCAAAAACCTGTCCTCTGGAGCAAGGGGAAAAGCAGGAGTGAACTGTGCCTAAGGCAATCAGAGAAGAGTCTCTGAAAGCACAATGCTCCCTGGGCTTGTGTACTTCATACCCGAGGGCTATACCCAAAGACTATGCCTACCCCTGAACCAGCAGCAGTTGGGTCAGTTCCAGCCTCAGAGAAGGCTAAAACAACGTAACAAGCAGAGATGGTATATTTTGCCACTCCCTCCACCTAAAATATTTTATTCCTGTCCACCATTTTCATGCTGCTATGTGAAAGCATGGAAGATAGTGTAGGTTAGTGGGGTGATCTTGGGATGCACCCAAATTTAAAGGACACTTTGTTTAATTAATTGTGTAGGGAGGAAATCTGATCCATTGAAGTCAGTGGCAATACTCCCATTGATTTCAATAAGGTCAAGACTTGATCCTGGGTGTGTGCATGTTTGATCTTTGGTTGACTCCCAGCAATCTCCTTCAGCAGGACCTTCAGTCTGCTCTTCCAACCTGAGACTGAGCGCTGTCATCCTTCATTACACTTTTCAGAATAGATCAGCAAACTACTTGGCTAGAAACTTTTCTAAAAAGTCAAGATTCCCATTTGCGTGGCCCAGCTCAATGTTATGTTGAGACTCATGCAAATCCTCTCCAGCTCATCAGTGTTTGCTTATTACTCTTTGGATATGTCTACACAGCAGCATTATTTTGGAATAACTGACATTATTCTGAAACAACGTAGTCCGATTCTACACAGCATGCAGTTACTTTAATATAATGTCAAAATAATCTCAAGCTGGAGGACTTCTTACTCCGACTCCTATAACCCTCATTTTACGAGGAGTAAGGGAAGTCTAAGGAAGAGTGTTCTTCCTTCGACTTCCTCCTGTGCAGACAGCACCAAAAGCTGAATTAAGCTATTTTGACTTAAGCTACGCAATTGACGTAGCTCAAGTTGCGTAGCTTATTTCGATTTTAGCCCTGCTGTGTAGATGTGCCCTTTCTGACAAGCTTCATTTGTCTCTCCTCCCCAGCCAGGCAGATCAATTAAGAGAGAGTTTTTTCCTCCCCAATTTCCCCCCTGAATCTTTAACTATTTGGATACCCCCAAGAAATTACCCAATGGAGTATGGGAAGGGGCTTCATTTAGAAACCATACTCTGCTGGCTGATAAATTGCCCACAGTAACTCGGTGACAAATAACACTGAATCAAAATGAATAGTGGGTGAAATTTTAATATGCACTCAGGGACCTAAATGCATAAAATCCAGTTTACATCACATTTGCTTCCTCAGTTTGTAATTTGATTGATTATTTCAGTTATACAAGCCTGCAAATGTTGGCTAAGTTCCCTGCCAAGTGTTTAAACAAGATTTTAATACTAATGACTGTTTGGTTCAACTCTACTGATTTTCAGGTACATCATTTACGCATTTGGAGGCATGCTTTCCCAGAGTTAGAGCAATATTTGTACTGGCAACGTGAATACAATAAATATGTAGTTGCTTTTCTTTATAGGATGGCATAATTTTTCTTTTTTTAATTGTCTTTATAACAACAAATATTAATTGCACTTTGATATTTAATGGTTTTTTCAATCGATATGTTTTAATCAATATTTTTCAGGTTGTAATGTTGACATTTATAAATGAACATGTTGTACCAAGGGCAAATGTATTCAGCAAAGTGGAGCTGCTGTTCTAAAAAATTAACATAAATCAAATTATGCACTAACCCTCCTCTAGCCATTAATGCTCCCTGAGTATTATAGGAGGCTCGTATAATTATGATTAAAAATAGTTCTCTCTTCATGAAGTGTGAAATTCAATTAACAGAGTGGGAGCTGTAGAATGTCCCCAAACAGTGCAACCAACTCAAAGTAGGCAGATGGCCATAGAACAGGGGTGGCCAACCTGTGGCTCCAGAGACAAAGTGGCTGTTCAGAAGTTAATATGCAGCTCCTTACATAGGTACCAAATCCAGGGTTGGAGCTACAGGTGCCAACTTTCCCCTGGGCCACGGGGTGCTCACTGTTCAACCCCCAGCTCTGTCCTAGGCGCTCTCCCCCTCCACCCTTTCCCCTTAGGATCCTGCCACTTCCTACCCTTTCCCCTGAACCTGTCACACCCATGTCCCCCCCCCACCCCTCCAGTGTCTCCCAGTGCGAAAGAGCTGATCATAGTCGGGCAGGAGGAAAAAGAGGAGGCGTCACTGACCGGTGCGGCTGCCAGTGGGCAGGATGTGCTGAGAGAGGTGGTGGGGAGATGATCAGGCTGGTGACATAGAACTGTTGGTCTTTGGCAATGTGCATTGGTAAATTCTGTCTCCTTCTCAGATTTAGGTTGGCCACCCCTGGCCTAGAGCAATTGTGCAGGGAAACTACCCATTTACTCTGCGTAGTGGAGGTGTGGTGAAAGGGGAGGAAGAAGGAGAGGGTGGCATGCTTTACAAAGCTGCACAAATGATTTTGACACTGAGTCCTTATTAAAATAGGAAGGGGCAGTCTGAAGCCCCTTGCAGGCTTTTTGAAATCTCAGCCTATCTCCTTATCAAGTTTATGTGCTGCAAGAACAAGCGAATTCTATGCCCATGCATTCCTAGTGTATATTTCAGAGCATACTTTAGTAGCATTCTCAGGCTTATGAGGAGGATGCGCCCTTAGGATCTGATATCCATTATTCTCTTTTGACTTCTTCAAAGCAATATGGGTCAAAATTGGAGGAAATACGTAAAGTGTGATGTAGACTTATCTACACCACTTACTGGTGGGTTAGCCAATCTAAGTTCATACCACTTAGAACATAAGAATGGCCATTCTGGGTCAGACAAAAGGTCCATCCAGCCCAGTACCCTGTCTGCCAACAGTGGCCAATCCCAGGTGTCCCAGAAGGAGTGAATCGAACAGGTAATGATCAAGCGATCTCTCTCCTGCCTTCCATCTCCACCCTCTGACAAACAGAGGCTAGGGACACCATACTGGCTAATAGCCATTAATGGACTTAGCCTCCATGAATTTATCTAGTTGTCTTTTAAACCCTGTTACAGTCCTAGCCTTCACAACCTCCTCAGGCAAGGAGTTCCACAGATTGACTATGCGCTGTGTGAAGAAGAATTTCCTTTTATTTGTTTTAAACCTGCTGCCCATTAATTTCATTTGGTGGCCCCTAGTTCTTATATTATGAGAACAAATAAATAGCTTTTCCTTATTCGCTATCTCCACACCACGCATGATTTTATATACCACTATCATATCCCCCCTTAGTCTCCTCTTTTCCAAGATGAAAAGTTCCAGTCTCTTTAATCTCTCCTCAGATGGGACCCATTCCAAACCCCTAATCATTTTAGTTGCCCTTCGCTGAAACTTTTCTAATGCCAGTATATCTTTTTTGAGATGACGTATGCAGTATTACAGATGTGGGTGTACCATTGATTTATATAAGGGCAATAAGATATTCTCCGTCTTATTCTCTATCCCTTTTAAATGATTGCTAACATCCTGTTTGCTTTTTTGACTGCCACTGCACACTGTGTGGATGTCTTCAGAGAACTATCCACGATGATTCCAAGATCTCTTTCCTGATCAGTTGTAGCTAAATTAGCCCCCATCATATTATATGAATAGTTGGGGTTATATTTTTCAATGTGCATTCCTTTACATTTATCCACATTAAATTTCATTTGCCATTTTGTTGCCCAGTCACTTAGTTTGGTGAGATCTCTTTGAAATTCTGCACAGTCTGCTTTGTTCTTAACTAACTTGAACAGTTTAGTATCATCTGCAAACTTTGCCACCTCACTGTTTGCCCCTTTCTCCAGATCATTTATGAATAAGTTGAATAGGATTGGTCCTAGGACTGACCCTTGGGGAATACCACTTGGGGAATACCCCTCTCCATTCTGAAAATTTACCATTTATTCCTACCCTTTGTTTCCTGTCTTTTAACCAGTTCTCAGTCCATGAAAGGATCTTCCCTCTTTTCCCATGACAACTTAATTTACGTAAGAGCCTTTGGTAAGGGACCTTGTCAAAGGCTTTCTGGAAATCTAAGTACACTATATCTGCTAGATCCTCCTTGTCCACATGTTTGTTGACCCCTTCAAAGAACTCTAATAGATTAGTAAGACATGATTTCCCTTTACAGAATCCATGTTGACTTTTGCCCAACAAATTATGTTCTTCTATGTGTCTGACAATTTTATTCTTTACTATTGTTTTGACTAATTTGCCTGGTACTGACGTTAGACTTACCGGTCTGTAATTGCTAGGATCGCCTCTACAGCCCTTTTTAAACATTGGCATTACATTAGCTATCCAGTCATTGGATACAGAAGCTGATTTAAAGGATAGTTTACAAACCGTAGTTAATAGTTCCGCAGTTTCACATTTGAGTTCTTTCAGAACTCTTGGGTGAATGCCATCTGGTCCCGGTGACTTGTTACTGTTAAGTTTATCAATTAATTCCAAACCCTCCTCTAATGACACTTCAATCTGTGACAAGTCCTCAGATTTGTCACCTACAAAGGACGGGTCAGGTTTGGGAATCTCCCTAACATCCTTAGCCATGAAGATTGAAGCAAAGAATTCATTTAGTTTCTCTGCAATGACTTTATCGTCTTTAAGTGCTGCTTTTGTATCTCAATTTTCCAGGGGGTCCTGTGGTTGTTTAGCTGGCTTCCTGCTTCTGATGTACTTAAAAAACATTTTGTTATTACCTTTTGAGTTTTTGGCTAGCTGTTCTTCAAACTCTTTTTTGGCTTTTCTTATTACATTTTTACACTTAATTTGGCAATGTTTATGCTCCTTTCTAGTTATCTCACTAGGATTTGACTTCTACTTTTTAAAAGATGTCTTTTTATCTCTCACTGCTTCTTTTACATGGTTGTTAAGCCACGGTGGCTCTTTTTTAGTTCTTCTACTATGTTTTTTAATTTGTGGTATACATTTAAGTTGGGCCTCTGTTATGGTGTCTTTGAAAAGTGTCCATGCAGCTTACAGGGATTTTAATTTAGTCACTGTACCTTTTAATTTTTGTTTAACTAAACGTTAAACCTTTTCATTTCTGTTTTCCCTTTTTGAAATTAAATGCCACAGTGTTGGGCTGCTGAGGTGTTCTTCCCACCACAGGAATGTTAAATGTTATTATATTATGGTCACTATTTCCAGGCGGTCCTGTTATAGTTACCTCTTGGACCAGATCCTGCGCGCAGGACTAAATTGAGAATTGCCTCTCCCCTTGTGGGTTCCTGTACCAGCTGCTCCAAGAAGCAGTCATTTGAGGTATCAAGAAATTTTGTCTCTGCATCCCGTCCTGAGGTGACATGTACCCAGTCAATATGGGGATAGTTGAAATCCCCCACTATTATTGAGTTCTTTATTTTGATAGCCTCTCTAATCTCCCTTAGCATTTCATAGTCACTATTACTGTCCTGGTCAGGTGGTCGATAATAGACCCCTTCTGTTATATTCTTATTAGAGCAGGGAATTACTATCCATAGTGATTCTATGGAACAGGTTGATTCATTTAAGATTTTTACTTCATTTGATTTTAAATTTTCTTTCATATATAGTGCCACTCCCCCACTTGTACAACCTGTTCTGTCCTTCCGATATATTTTGTACCCTGGAATGATTGGGTCCCATTGATTGTCCTCACTCCACCAGGTTTCTGTGATGCCTATTATATCAGTATCCTCCTTTAACACGAGGCACTCTAGTTCACCCATCTTATTTTTTAGACTTCTAGCATTCATGTACAAGCACTTTAAAAACATGTCACTGTTTATTTGTCTGCCCTTTTCTGATGTGTCAGATTCTTTTTTATGTGAATGTTTCTCATCTGATCTGTCCCATACTCTATCCTCTTCCATCTTCTCCTACTGACTAAAACCTAGAGAATCTCTATCAATAGACTCTCCTCTAAGAGACATCTCTGTCTGATCTACATGCTCCTCTGCACCAATCGGCTTTCCCCCATTTCTTAGTTTAAAAACTGCTCTGTGACCTTTTATTAAGTTGCAGCAGTCTGGATCTACTTTGGTTTAGGCAGAGCCCATCCTTCCTATATAGGCTCCCCCTATCCCAAAAGTTTCCCCAGTTCCTTATTAAGCTAAACCCCTCCTCCCTACACCATCGTCTCATCCACGCATTGAGACTCTGAAGCTCTGCCTGCCTACCTGGCCCTGCGTGTGGAACTGGAAGCATTTCTGAGAATGCCACCATAGTGGTCCTGGATTTCAGTCTCTTTCCTAGCAGCCTAAATTTGGCATCCAGGACGTCTCTGCTACCCTTCCCTATGTCATTGGTATCTACATGGACCACAACCACTGGCTCCTCCCCAGCACTACACATAAGTCGATCTAGATGCCTCGAGAGATCCGCAATCTTTGCACCAGGCAGGCAAGTCACCATACTTACATTCTTAGGAACCAGATGATGGTATAAATGAAAGTTTAATAGCAAGGGTGTGAAGGACTCTTTATCTGCTTTCCAGCACTTATTTTAAAATGTTTCATGTCTACATGCACTGTAGCTCAGTGTCTTTATCCAGCATAGTTTGTCAGGGTTCTTGGTCTTTGAGAATTAAGTATAGGCTATACTAGAAAAGGTTTGCCAATATAGCTTGTACCAGAAGTCTTCCTACGGTAGATGCAACTTACACTAGCATAAAAGTGCGTTCCCCCACTAAAGTAAGTTATTCTAGCAAAAGCACTTTTATGGCAGTATAACAGTATTTACACTAGGACTTTTGCCAGTATAGAAACATTGCAAAAAGTCACATCCCTAATTGACCTTACTGGACCAACAAAAGTTTCTAGAGTAGATCTAGCCTTACATTTCTGAGCTAAATATTGTAATTATTACTCCTCTCGGTGACTCTGATTGGTTTGCCAGAAATCTCAATAATATTATTGAATAATATTGAAGGGAGTTAAGTGATTTCAACTTAACAGAAGTTTTTGCCAGGTAAAGGAGATCAACAACCTTCTTTGTCATTTATATTGGAACTGGAACTTTGGAGCCCAGTGTTTCTTAATCTTTTTAAGACCAAGGAACACCAAACAGTAATATTTTTATGGGCCACACCAAGGATTTTTTGTTGAGCAAAAAAAAAAAAAGATGGGGGAGGGGCAGAATTATTAAGGTCACCTGCCCCTTTAAGGGTGGCCATTTGGAATTCCAACTGTTTAAGAAACACTGTTGTAGCCCCTGGGCATGTTGACACATAAGTGAAACAGGAACCTGACTCAAAGGACCCCTCATCCTCAGCACTACCCTAGAGCAATGGTTTAAATGACACGTTTATTTTCATTTTATTTTCCAAAAAACCTTCACAAAAATTAATTAAGAACCTGAGTTAAGGATGCTGGGTAAATTTAGTATTTATATAAGTTAAATGTATTCAAGTCAGTAAAATCTGGTGAAATTCATCTTATGTTATTTACGGAACTTACCTGAAGCAATCTTGGAAGTGTGAGTGTTTACCTTCAAGAACTCATGGAGGACAGGTAAAGTCTCAGAGGACTGAAGAAGAGCAAACATAATACCCATCTTTAAAAAAGGACACTAATTGGATCAGTCAGGCTAATTTCATACCTGGAAAGATAATGGAGCAAGTTATTAAATAAGCAATTTGTGAGCACCTCGTAGGATAATGGGACCATATTTAAAAGTCAGCATGGATTTCACAAGAACAAACCATGTTAATCTACCTTGTTTCATTCTTGACAGGGCTACTAGCCTAATAGATAGAGGGAAGATGTAGACATGATATATCTTGATTGTAGTAAGGTTGTAGACATAGTTTCACATGATACGCTCATAAAAAAACTAAGGAAATGAGCTCTAGATGAAAATATTATAAGATGGATGCAAATCTGGTTGAAAGACTGTACTGAGTGATTATCTATGGTTCACTTAAAATTGGAGGGATATATCTAGTGGGATCCCATAGGTGTCTGTCCTGGGTTGAGTATTTTCACTCTGTTCAGTAATGACTGGGATATGGAGAGGCGAGTATGAGAATAACACCAAGATGGGAGGGATTGCTAACACTTTCAAGGACAGGATTAGAATTCAAAATGACCTTGACAAATTGGAGAATTGGTCTGAAATCAACAAGATGAAATTCAATAAACACACAATCTCAAAGCAGGACACTTAGGAAGGAAAAATCACATGCACAATGCTTCTGAGACAGTTTGTGGAATCCCCATCATTGGAGTTCTTTAAGAACAGGTTATAATAGCATTGTCAAGGATTGTCTAGGCATACTTGTTCCTGCTACAATGCAAGGGGGCTGGACTAGACGACCTCTCAAGGTTCCCACTCCTGTGAATGTATAAGTAAGGCTGGTGGAAAACATGATGGTCTAAATATTGGTGACATCATACTAGAATTTTCAGAAGCCTTCTCAATCCATTGCTAGGTTCAAACACTCAGTTGACCCCCAAGTGATCTGCTGCATGCCATCTATTCATCTCCTTGCTGGTCACCCCTTTTTACATTGACCTTCCAACATTCTTTCCACAATGACTTTCTCAAAGTTATTTCAGTCTTTATGCCTGATGTGACCTTAATTTGCATCTGTTGATTTCTGCCAGCAGGGTCTGATTCTCTGACCTAATCACTCATCCTCTGTTCTGTCTAGGAGACTCACAGTCTCTTTGGTAGCACCACAACACAGCAGCTTCAGTTTTCTTCTTGTCATCAGCGTTCATTTTCCATGATGCCATCTGTAAGTCACCATGGGAAATTGTGCTTTCCGTCAGTCTAATCTTCATATATTTTGATATGCCAGGGTTTTCCCAAACTTTGATAAGGGAATTCCATGGCCAAGTGAGTCATTCCTAGATTTCTTTTGGTGTCTTTGGAACAGTCTCCTTGGGTGGCTATGTATGACCTGAGATAATTGATAATTCTATGTCCACTATAGCATGTTGGTTAATCATGATGTCTGCTTGCATGCTGTTTTTATTAGTTGTGTCAATACACATGCCTTAGTTTTTGCCAGATTTGGAGATAGTCCATATTCCTCACTAACTGTACAAATTCCAACCTTTGTTGCATGATATTGCATCAGTGGATGTAGCAAAGACTTTTGTGTCATCAGCATACCTTAGGTCCATTAAGAGGTATCCACCAATGGAAATCCCAACTTCTTCCAGGGTTCATCTCATAGTATGTATGCACATTGAAAAGGCATGGAGGCACCCTGGTTTCACACCCCACCCCAGGGAAAACCACTCATTATCACCTGCTGCTATTCATGCCGGGGTCCTTTGCTGATAGTAGGGACTTGTGATGAGTTCAGGAAGGGGCTTGGGGTCCCCAGGTTTGCCAGTGTCTTTCAATGAAAGTCATGTCAGACACTATCAAAGGCTTTTTGAGGAGTAGTGTCAAAGAAATGGCTCTATCATGTTGTGCTAGTAGGAAATACGACTGTATAATCTCTAAAAGACAACCATGAAAGAGCCAGGCAAATGCAAGAGACAGAGCTCAATCTTTCCCTGCCCTCATCTGTTTCATGGAGCCCTCAGTAGCACTGCAGCACCCGTAGGCTTGCAGCCAGGGAAAAGTCATCAACCTGGGTGCTGTTTGACCTGCTCTGGGGGGCTATGCGCTTGTTACAGCAAGGGAGGTTGCATGGGTCATGTAGCCTACAGGGACCATTCCAAAATGGAGCTCTCTGACAGAAACAGAACAGGACATTAAGCAAAATATCTGTCCTCCTCTGGATGCTTGAGAAGGCCAAGAGAGACACTTTAGCCACCTCCAAAAATATGGAGCTTATCCTTTTCTCTCCCTGCTTCCCCACCACACATAAGGCTGCAGTAACTTCCATAGTCAGAGTAGACATATGACAGAGGGCAACTGGACTTAGCATTTTGTGGAAGGACATTTTTTTTCTGTATAAGATGAAGATCAGGGCATTAACAGGCTGAAATCTATTCAAAAAATTGGATGCATTCTTAGTGGCAATATTTACGCAAGATAACTATTCCAAATGGGAGGTGCATGTATGTATTTGAGGACATCATTTGGCTAATGGGAAGAAACTGGCCAACATTGTCTTGGCTCCTTATTGACACATCTCATGTAACTGTCATATGCTACAGCCCAATATTTTTTAAAGACTGTCTTAGAATAAAAACATCATAATGTTTATGCTGTAGGCAAAATTATGTTGCATATACATTTTGCAAAAAAACCCAAAACAGCCTTTGCTTTGAGAGAAGCTCTTCTGCTAGATATTATTAATTAATTATTCCTCATATTGTTTGCCTTTAATTTTTGACCCTTAAATTTCTGAGTTAATTAATTTTGCTTTGATCAGCATCTACAACAATTATAACGACAAGTGGAATTTTATCTCCGGCAAAAATGTTGATGGTGGTTACTTGAAATGCAAATATATGCTGCTTAAAGAATCCAATCTGGCATCCCAGTCTCTCAGTATGGCAACATCACTTGTTTTTTCAAATGGTTTAAATCTGCCACTTGACAAAGTATGCTTTTCCCCACACTGGATTTCTGTAACTCCATCCAGATAAATATAAAGTTGCATTGAACTTTACTGCTAAGCCTTCAAGCCTAGTGGATTTAAAGCTAGCAATTATGTTCTTATGGTGGATTGTAAGAGAGGAATGATAGGTCATAGTCAAAAGGAACAGTTTGTCCTGACTAATCGTTTTGATCAGCAACAAAGCACTCACACAATTGTGACCTGATAATATAATTTTCCTTTCAGTTTGAAAACTGGTCAACAATCACCTTTTTTTTTTTTTACTCCACTGATTCTTGTAATTCACAGAAAGGAAGTAGGGAACCAGGCCCACCAACAGAGGACAAAGGGGACCGTTGCACGGGGATCTGGCGATTTAAAAGGTCCTGGGGTTCTGGACCACCAGCAGTGGTGGGAGCCCTGGGCCCTTTAAATTGCTGCTGGAGCCTTATGCAGTGCAGTCTTTCAGGCTAGTTGGAGGAGACTAGCCCCTAGACTAGCCCCTATTGCCTGAGGCCCCACGCCTTCCAAGGGCCTAGAGCCAAATCCCACACACATTACCCATGGCCTGGTGAAGTTGGTCTCCAGCCCTACAGGGAATCCTCCCTTTGGAAGCTCTTTGTGCCACATGTGAATGGCAAAGGCTGAGGTTATCAGGAGAATGTGCTCCCCGACTGATGTGACTGGTTCTCAGAGATGATCTATGAAAAGCAGATCAACACATGGTGTTCTTTGTAACTTCTGTGGAAGAGTATCATTTAAAAAGTATGTTGTAGTTAGAGCTGGTATTCAGATGTTAAATTAATGGAGATTGCCTGTCTCCTAGACCTGGAAGGAACCTTGAAAGGTCATTGAGTCCAGTCCCCTGCCTACACAGCAGGACCAAGTACCATCCCTGACAAATTTTTGCCCCAAATCCCTAAATGGCCTCCACAAGGATTGAACTCAGAACCCTGGGTTTAGCAGGCCAATGCTCAAACCACTGAGCTATCCCTCCCCTCTGCTTATGCTTATGCTTACAAAAGCAAATTTGCCTTCAGTTCTGGGCCCTGTCCTGCAAACAATCTTCAGAGTCATTCTCCAGAGGCACTTAGCACCTTAACAAAACCAGAATGCATGGACAGGGCTCTTTGGCTTCTGGGAAATGTAAACTTGGAAAATCTTTCTCACATCCATATAGCTTACTCTTGCCCCTCCCCCCACTGATTTTTGTAACATATTGACATTTTAACATATAAGAATGGACATTTTCGTACATAAAGAAAAGAGGGTACAAATAGGCTGTGGAGTACACTGCCATCCATTGATGAAGATACCCTCCCCTCAGCATCCTGCATAAATCGGATTAATATTATTTATAATATAGGGAAGAACAATCCCCCAATATCTTAGCTACCATGGCTCAGATTCTAGACTCAGTTACATCCCAGCCAGCAGAACCAGTGGGGATATCTGTATGTAACCAAAGGAGGATCCCTCACCTCCTTGACAGGGAAGGCTCCTTTGGTAAAGGAACCGATGCGATTCTTCTGTACAAGGATTGGGAAAGACTGTGGTTTCCACACCACAGTATGAGGCCACGATCTAGGTGGCTTTCTGTGCTTCATTCAGCAGTCATGCCAGGGCTGGGGTAGGACTGGGGGCAAGGCAGCCTGAAAGTTCTGCTGTCTGGGACCAGAGTATTTGTGTGCTGTGAGAGTAGCTGCAAAGCAGCTTCTCATCCGTTCCATTGCCCACTTCCTTCTGCACTTTTCTGAGGCCAGTGTGTTTAGACTCAAGATTTTGGCTCAATGTGACCAAAATAAGAACACACAGCTGGACAAATTCAATAAGGGAGGCCACAAATAGGTGGAAAATGAAACTGCAGGAGTAAATTAGTTATGGTCAGTGCTGCAGGCCAGATTTTGGATTCTGCACGGCTGCACGAACAAAACAAGATGCAATGAACCCCTACAGCTCCCACTTACTCTCAGGATCAAACCCTCATATTAGGTGTAGTCCCAAGTGAAGTGACAAGTGTGTAAGTTGCCGGGTTTGCTTCACAGTACGTCTGGCAGATCCCTGCCATGCACTACACAAAGCAGGAGTTACAGACCAGTGGAGCTGCTGATCAGAATCTAACCATTGATAAAAGCTAGATCCCTGGCTGTTTCCTCTTGTACCGAGTGTCCGCTGTATCCTAGCAACATTGCTGGACATTTGTCAGATCCTGGTAGTGAGAACCAGTGATGGTTGGGGATTTGACTGGCACAGAGCACCGCACAGATTACCTCCTCCTGCCATAGGAGCAGGTTCTTGGGATTACTGCCATTGTTGATGTTCGTGGTGCCTGAAGCATGTGAATTCCCTTGTGAATAGGACTGGCTGGATAGATGGCCCAGTAACATTTCTTGTTCCACTGCAATTGTGGGTGGTGAGGTGGGTCTTTGTGCATGCTTCAGGGATGTTAGCATCATTTCGTTTGCCCCTTCTGTGCAAATGCAGGAGAGGATTTTCTCCTTGATGTGCCTTCTTTTTGGCTAATCCCTCCCCCTCTTTGGCTATACCTCCCTGCATGAGTAAGTTTACTGTCTTTTTTGGACACCCACAGAATGCTTCATTAGAACACATGCAAATGGAGCGTGTCACAGGGTGATACTGGCTCTTTGAGAAGGAACAGGGCCAGTGCATCTGTGCCTCATCATGCTCCAATTTGGCCAGTGAAGAGAGTGTTAAAAAGGACACCTGGGCCTAGAATAGGAAGAGACCCAGAGAGTCTGGGTGAAGCAGGACTATGGGCCAGAGAGCAAGGGAGCAGATGTGGGATTCTCTCTGCCTGCTCCCTGAGAGTAAGGGGAGAAGAAGTGGGAAGTTATCTGGGGGAGGGAAGGGAGGAAGTCAGAGGGAAAGAGCAAGAGACCTGATGGAAGAGATCCTGTGAGTTGGAACCACAGGCTGTTGTGAAAAGCCCTGAGACAACATCTGTAAGGAAAAGGATACTCCAGGGGAGCCAGCCTGGAGACCCAGAGTGATATACCAAAGCCAGGAAAGGCACAAGGCAACAAGCCCAGAAATAGGCTGGGAACAGGATTCCACAAGTACTCTAAAGAGAAGCCCCAAAGAGCTGGGGGACTTTTTAGTGTGGTAGAGACGTTTTTGTTTCAGTGTTAGTACCCCAGAAGGGGTTGCATTTGATGTGGCTCAGTCCTCTGGCCAAGTCTCATTGCCAGAACAAAATAGTGAATGGAGAGCTGAAGCAAACCACCTCTGGCAGGGAAACTGAGATGGGCAAACTGGCAGTGGCCACATTCAGCCAACAGGGGACTCTGCAGAGCTATGACAGATGGCAAATCTGAACTGAGAAAAACCCCTTGTTTTCTGGAAACGAGGTGGTTCTTGCATCCTTCCACCCTTTTCCTGGCCAAATTACATCCAACAAGAAGATTGTGCTTCTTTATGAGTCACAATACAGTGCAGCCAAGTTATGAATCCCAGATCTTAAACTGAGCTGGACTTCATCTAAGAAATTAAATGATGCCCTTGAGCAAAATGAACAACCTCTTGCAACTGGAGTTTCCTAAACAGTGATGATGATTAGTCCAATGAAAAGTAGTGAATGATTTATTTGTAGATCCATCCTTCATTTTTGTGCCATGACTGACAGAAAAATATTTCTGGTGAAAATGTACAGGTAATGCAAAATTGATATGTTTTGTTTTTATCTTGCTGTTTTAGATGGGACTGAACAAAGCTGTAAGGGAAGCAAGCAGGATTGTCAAGAATTCCAAAGTTCTGGTAAGAAATGAGACAAAAGGTATTTTACCCAGTGATTGCATTTATCAGGGATGGCTGGTCTCAATTTGCATAATTTGGAACCCTTTTGAACATCATAGATTTTGAAATGCTGAACTGAGACTTCAGTATGTATTGGTTCTGCCCCATGGTTGGGTGAGACTGAATATGGGAATAAAGGAGCCAAGTCAATATTTAGTGTAAACATAGGTGCAAAATACAGCAGAATGAAAAACAACTGCAGATAAATGCAGGAAAAGTAAGAGTCTAGAACCTCTCAAGCTGTAACTAGGCATAGCAGATTTATACATCAGCTGAGATGCAGTACCATACCAGCACACAATTGATGTTAGCTTAACTCTTTGATGATTCATTCATCCTTAATATATAGCTTTTTAAAAAAAAAAAAAAAAAAAAAAAAAAAAAAAAAGAGGAGGGGATTTAAAAACCTACAATGACATGAATAAAGCTCCATGAATTTTAATTAGTTTTATTAACCCTGCCAACTCGATTATGGTTCAAGAAGCTCCCTGAACTCAGACTCAATGCCCATATTCAAATCCTCATCTGAATATTTACTGAAGAGTTCCACTTCATTATTATGTATTACTATGTTGTTTGCATTTGTTTATGCAGAATCCTATGCTGCCAGTCCCACTAATGCTGAATAGTGTTCACTCACGCACAAATCCTCATTCAACCCCACAGGGCTATTATCCATGTAAGCGTAAGGATGGCAGAACTGAGCCTGTGGTGCCTGAAATGTGCTAGGCACTTAACAGAACCTAGAAAAGACACAGTCCTTGCCCCAGTGTGCTGGCTGAAAATCCAAGTGTGCCGCCCAGTGATAAAGGGTAGAATAGGGAGAAGGGAGCGCAGCACAAGGATTATACGTAGGGTCACATAGCAATAGAGATGTAGCTGTGTTAGTCCGGTCTTGCTTAAACAAAAGACAGGACTATGCAGCACTTTAAAGACTAACCAGATGGTTTATTAGGTGATGAGCTTTCGTGGGCCAGACCCACTTCCTCAGATCAAATTGTGGAAGAAAATTGGCATGACCATATATACCAAAGGGATGCAATCAAAAAAAGTGAACACACATAAAATCGACAAATCAGATTTTAGAACGGGGGTGGGGGGGAAGTTAGGGTCTATGAGATAATGATATTAGGAGTAATAATTGGGGAAGCTATCTTTGTAATGGGTAAGATAATTAGCATCTTTGTTAAGGCTAATTATCTTACCCATTACAAAGATAGCTTCCCCAATTATCACCCCTAATATCATTATCTCATAGGGTATGTCTACACTACCACCCTAGTTCGAACTAGGGTGGTTAATGTAGTCAATCGAAGTTGCAAATGAAGCCCGGGATTTAAATATCCCGGGCTTCATTTACATCTTGCCGGGTGCCGCCATTTTTAAATCCCCAGTAGTTCGGACTCCGTGCCCGCGGCTACACGCGGCACGGAGTAGGTAGTTCGAATTAGGCTTTCTAATTCGAACTACCGTTACTCCTCATGGAACGAGGTGTAATGGTAGTTTGAATTAGAAAGCCTAATTCGAACTATCTACTCCGTGCCGCGTGTAGCCGCGGGCACGGAGTCCGAACTACTGGGGATTTAAAAATGGCGGTGCCCGGCAAGATGCAAATGAAGCCCAGGATATTTAAATCCCAGGCTTCATTTGCAACTTCGATTGACTACATTAGCCACCCTTGTTCGAACTAGGGTGGTAGTGTAGACATACCCATAGACACTAAGCTCTCCCCCTCTGTTCTAAAATCTGATTTGTCAATTTTATGTGTGTTCACTTGTTTTGATTGTATCCCTTTGGTATATATGGTTGTGCCAATTTTCTTCCACAATTTGATCTGAGGAAGTGGGTCTGGCCCACGAAAGCTCATCACCTAATAAACCATCTTGTTAGTCTTTAAAGTGCTACATAGTCATGTAGGGTCACAGAGATGCTTGTCTATAGATGTAAGAATATTGTTAATTAAGACGTGGTTGGCAGCATGAATGGGGAAGTAGATTTAGGGCAGTAAATTAAGGAAACAGGAGTCTTTGGAGGCAGCAGGACCCTGTTATGTACTGTTCTCACTGACATCAGTGATATCTGCTCACATAGACCAAAGGCACAATATAGCCCTGGTGCCGCACAGGAATCCAGGTAATAAACACAAAACACCATGACACTGCAATGCTTAGAAGGCTGCTTCAATAGCCGGATGTCAGACATTTTGTTTCAAATCTTATTTGGATCCTTTACCGAAGCAGAAGTTTCCAGAGCACATCAATGCAGTCCAGTGCTCTTCCTCCAGCTGGGCTTCAATATCTGTTCCTGCTCCAGCTTTGTTTTATTTTGCATTACACTTTTCTTCCTAACTCACCATGACTCCAACCTTTACTGCATTCATAGACCTATTGCGAGTGAAGATAAGCCCTCAACCAAATCTCTGCAGCTGAACACTCCTGTGCTTTGGGATTCTTTGAAATCCAAATACGAAACTGGTTCCAAATTTTCAAATTGCTCCTTTTGTTGATGGTGGGCTGAACCAAACTAGCCTCGAGCACTGGAGTTTGAAACCTCACATTCTGAGGCCTGCGTCCATCTCTAATTGTGAAATGAAGCAGTGAAATGAAGATCTCCTTTTTTTTTTGTCGGTGGCTGGCTTCAGTTTTATGACTCGAAGAAACCATGGAGTTTGCTTCCAATTTTCTTCAGGCATTCGATTACTGAGCAAACCTTTTTTGCTGTTTGCAAAGGAATTATTGATATTGTTTCTTCCTGAATCCTCACTGTGATGCTGCTCACAGAAATGAAAACTGAGATTCTTAATTAGCCTTTGGGCTACTGCCAAGGAAATAAACAATGCACTGTAAATAAGGGTTTCGGCTCATGTGGTGCAGCAACAGCAGGACCATGCTCATTATGTTTTCCATTCAGTATCACGTTAGTGATGGTCAAATATTTCTTCCCAAATTGCATGAATTTTTTATTTTTTTCCTATCAATGGAGAAATGTAAAACTGTACAAGGTAGGGGTTTAGTAATGCAGAGACCTCAGCCTTCTTAGAGCCACGGGAGGGGAGAGGGGAAAGGAACATTTTACCCTTATATTAAAGACACAGGAAAAAGGAGTTAAAGCATTTGAAATGCAAAGTACTAGGCAAGGCTTTCACTTTATATTCCCTTGCTCTCATTCCCTTTAGCTGGAGAGAATTTTTTGAAGGTAAATCCCTCTGACAGTCTTTTATATGGTATTAAAGAAGATGATGACTGTATATGGGGTAGGCAGGGGGGTGAGAGAAAAAGTTAGCTGAGAGGCACCGAAGCCATTGTTGCTGCAGCTGCTGTTAAAGTCCAATCCCATTTCCTAAAAGACAAAACAAGACTAACACCCCCGAGAGGTAAGAGAAAAGAGCGGCAAAAAGAAAATAGTTTGTCTCTGGTGTTGACCATCTCTTGCTATCTCACTGCTCAAGAAACTCAGGGATGGAACATAGTCTTATTAACCACTCCAAAACCTGGCAAGCCAGCATTGGGCTTTTGGGGGCATTGTTTTTATTTTCCTCTCTAGTCAGAGGCTTACAATAGCGATGGGAATTATGCTGGCTGGCTAATCAAGACTCTTATTAGATACAAGGAGAGGGATAGGAACGAAAAGTAGTAAGATAGGGAAAGGAATAGGACACACTGAGGAGAAAGGGGATGAAAATGTCTCATATCCCAGATAGTTGCCTGTCAGGATTTAGCTGGAGCCAGTAGTGGTGGTGATGTCATCTGAGTTCTTCTCTCAGGCCTGGTCAGGGCATGTTTTTGGATTAGGAAGAAGACAGCTCAATGGTGACTGTGTCCCAGGAGATAGTAGTGGTGGCAGCCATGATGGTAAAGCTCACTCCTACTGGTTCACCCCTCTCTGAGTCAGTAGCTATAAGTGAACAAATCTTCTTCCTTTCCTTTCCCCCCACAATGGTCTTTTAAGGATGTCAAAAGGGAATGATGGACAGAAGGTAGAAGAAGAACAATGGTCCATTAACTAAGCCTAATTTCCAATACACCAATTTTGCTCCATTGATTTTTTTTCAGTCCTGTGCTTTTCTTTGTTTATTAAACATAATCTTAACACAATCCATGAGTTATACCACTTGGCCTTTTTGTTTGGATTCATTCAGTCTGTCTGTCTCCCTTTTGGACCTTTTCCCATCCACATTTTGTTAGAAGCTATTGCGATATTTTATGAATTTTCACTCACTTTTCACAATTGAGCTCACAACTAGGGTAAATTTGTAAGCTCAGTTAACCCAACAGAGCTCGGTAGATGATGGCCCTGAGACAGGATGTATAATAGTTCAGTTATTCATCAAAATACTAGTTCTCCCATTCACTGCTCAATGAACAATGAGCATGAATTCTTTAAGACAGACAACTTCACGGTGCAAAATCAAAGTTGCATTAAAATTAATTTCTTAGTAAATTGGTTAGGCCCATCCTGAAATTAATCCCAGTATACTTCTAGCAATTACCTCAGAGCTATCCTTATTGAAACATATTTAAAGCTACAAATTAATTAAAATTAACAATTTCCAAGAGTTTAATGAGCTGTTATGACTCACCATACAAAAAGTGCAACCATACACTTGCAGTCGGATCGAATTTTATTTTAGATTCAGGACAACAAAGAATAAAAACAAAAGATTAGCTCACCATCAGAGAGCATAGTGCGTGTGGCCTGTGCAAAAGGCTGCATCCAGTGTGCTTTCCAAAATGGCAGCAGACCCAGCAGACAGGCAGACTTGTCAGAAAGTTGCCTAACTGACTCAAAAAAGTCTGAATGGAAGACCATTTCAAATAATATCCTGTTTCTTTAAGCACAGTCCTATTTAGAAAGCAGGGGGAGCACATTGCTCCCAAAGGGAGATAGAGTTTCCTTGTGTGTAAAGGGAGATATAGAGCGCTCCCTTGTGTAGGCTGCCATATCCTGTAGGATGGAGCAGTCTTCTCCCCTCAGTCCATCATCCCTCTTCTGTGGACCAGTATGTCTGTGTTGTGCGGGAAGGGAAGAATTGTGAGGGTGCAGATATCTCCTTCTGCCTGCTAGGGAAACAGAGTCAGGTCCACCAAGGAGGCGAAGGGGCAAATGAGGAAGTTGCCTCAGGGCCTGATCATTCAACGAGGCCTGGAGCTCCCAGCTGCAACTGCTGCTATTGCAGCAGCAGTAGAGGCCAGAGCCATGGGCCTTTTAAAATTGCTGCCAGAACTTCACATCGTGCACTGGCTGGCCCCAACCCCACCTCTTCTGCACTTGGCCCTGCCCCTTCCGGGAGTACAGAGCTGAACCACTCCCCTCCCCCACACAGACACACACTCCTTGCCAGGGATCCAGGGAGGCTGTCCATGTTTCTGCACAGAGCTGAAAGTATCCCTGCATTCCCCTTTGTGAAAGTAGCGCAGTTGTTAGCTGGCCTGCAATGAGGGATGCAAGGGGAGGAGACCTATTGTGTATGCACAGGACTAGCTATAATCTCTTTTTTGTGTCTTCAAAGACTTCAGTGCAACCATCACCTCAGCTGCTTCTGCCCAAGCTGGAATATCTGCTGTGTACGTGAAATCTTTGAAGTTGATGCGGCTTCAGTCTGAAGCTGCTTTAAAATGACAAGCCAAAAGGAGGGGAGGAAAGTTTCTATTCTACTTACAGCTAAGTTTGGACTCAAATTTGACAGTAAAGTATTTAAAGCACCAGTTTGTCTTTCCAAAGAGGCTTCAGATGTGGCTGTGTTAACATCAAAGGCTTTTTGCACACTGCAGAACATCGTGACTTGGGCTGAAGCTTAAAAGCTGACAGCTTGAGTGACGCTCAGGGTGCTAAAAAATATTTTACAATCTCCGTTGCTTTTGTATTCATCAGCTGAATTAGATTTACAGGGTGGGAGGGGGGCATTTAAACAGTCAATATATTTGTGCAAAGGACTTTTTGAAAAACTAAGCACAGTATCCAAAATTGTTTAAAACAGTTATACAAGATAGTTGGGGGGGTGGGGTGTTGGATGTGTGTGTAAACCACAGCTTGGTAAGTGGTACAGCAAATTAAAGTATTGCTTTATTGTGTGATATTTACACCTATTCAGAGTTTCCAAACTCAGAAGGGACCATTGTGATAATCTGTTATGACCTCCTCCACAACACACACCAGAGAACTTCTCCCAAAATAATTACTTAAGCATCTTTTTTTAGAAAAATATCCTCTCTTGATTAAAAAATTGTCAGTGAGGGAGAATCTACCATGACCGTTGGAAAATTGTTCCAGTGGCTAATTACCCTCACTATCAAAAATGTATGCCTTGTGGCCAGTGTTCCCTGTAAGCTGAGAACTTGGACAGCCACCCAGGAGAGATTCAAATGTTGCCCAGCTGATTAGCAGAGCTCCGACAGCCAGCAGCCTGTGTTTCTACTAGTTGTGCATGTCCACACATGCCTCAGTGCACAGAACAAAACTTGTTCTGCCCATGGATGGAAAAAAATTGAAGGGAACATGGTTTATGTCCGTTCTGAATTTGTCTAGCTTCAATTTCCTGACACTGGATTGTATTGTAGAACCCATTGGTACATATTTATTCCCTAGGTAGATACTTATAAATTACAATCAAGTCACCACTTAGGCTTCTCTTTGTTAAACTGATGAGCTCTGTTTAGACTGTTTTCTAATTCTTTAATCATTTTTGTGGCTCTTCTCTGAACCATCTCCAATTAGCTCCTTGAACTGCTGACACCAGAACTGGACATTGCATTCCAGCCCTAGTCATGCTAATGTCAAAAACGGAGGTAAAGTAATCTCTCTAGTCATACTCGAGATGCCTCTGTTTATGCATCCCAGGATCACATTAGCTCTTATGCCTGCAGCATCACATTGGGAGCTCCTATGCAGCTGTTTATCCACCACAACCCAAAAAGTCTCTCTCAGAGTCATTACTTCCTAAGAGAGAGTCCCCTATTTGCAAGTATAGCCTACTTTCTTTGTTCCTACATACCTCTATTTACATTTAGCCACATTAAAATGCATATTGCTTGCTCCCAAGCAATCCAGATCTCTCTGAATCAGACCTGCCCTCTTCGTTGTTTGTCACTCCCCCAATTTTGTGTCATCTGCAAACTTTTATCATTGAGGATTATATGGCTTCTTCCTGATCATTTATATATATAAAAAAAAGTTAAATAGCATAGGGAACCCTCTGGAAGGACAGCCACTTGATGATGTTTTTCTATTTACACTTATTCTGTGAGACTTATCAGTTAGCTCATTTTTATTCCACTTAATATGTGCCATGATAGTTTTATATTGTTCTAGTTTTTAATCAAAATGATGTGAGGTACCAAACCAAATGCCTTATAGAAGTCGGAGAAAATTATGTCAACACTATTACTTACAGTAATCTAATCAGAAAAAGATACTAACTGGCTACGTCTAGATTGCATCCCTTTTTCGTAAAAGGGATGCAAATTAGATGTATCGCAATTGCTAATGAAGCGGGGATTTAAATCTCCCCCGCTTCATTAGCATAAAAATGGCTGCCGCTTTTTTTCGGCATGGAGCTTTGCCGGAAAAAAGCGCCAGTCTAGATGCGTATCTTTCGGAAAATAAAGCCTTTTCCAAAAGATTCCTTATCCCTCTTAAAATAAGGGATAAGGGATCTTTCGGAAAAGGCTTTATTTTCCGAAAGATCTGCATCTGGACTGGCGCTTTTTTCCGGCAAAGCTCCGTGCCGAAAAAAAGCGGCAGCCATTTTTATGCTAAGGAAGCGGGGGAGATTTAAATCCCCGCTTTATTACCAATTGCGATACGTCTAATTTGCATCCCTTTTACGAAAAAGGGATGCAATCTAGACGTAGTCAGTTAGTTTCACAGGATCGGTTTTCCATAAAACCATGTTGATTTGCATTAATTACATTACTGTCCTTAGGGGTTTTTTTAAATCAAGTCCCATATCAACTGCTCCCGTTATCTTGCCTGGGATTGATATCAGGGTTAATAGGATCTAATTACCCACATCATCCTGTTTTAAGAATGGTCTGTTAGATTTCTTACAGTTTTCTGGAACTTCCTCACTGCTGGAAGACTTGCTGAAAAATACCGTTAATGGCAAACTGAGCTGCTGAGCCAGCTCTGTTAAAACTCTGGCATATAAGTTGTCTGAACTTACTGATTTTAAAATGTCTAACGTTAACAGTTTCTGTTGAATACCCTGGAGAGTTAGATATTAGTGAAATGGAAAGATTGTTAATATGTTTTTTCTCTGAATGCCAAACAGAAATATACCTAAGTGATCATTAATTTTTAGTTTTATGATAAGTTTTTCTTTGTTTAATAGGACAGATCTAATAAAGAATTCCTGTGTCGGCTGCAGCACTTTTTGAGTTAGGGAATTGCCATCTATAATGATTAGAAATTGCAAGGATGTGTTAGTTCTGGCAGCATATGTCATTCACATTGAAGTCCACCATGAGCACACAGCTATTTTTCCTAAACATTATAGATAGGGGCGTTAGAAAGCAGTCATCCTGTTCTCTAGTGTGATTTGATGGGGTGTAGCAGACATCAACTAATATCTAGTCTTGTGCTTTATCTGTTAGGACACTCATCCAGAAGCATTCAAGATCATTTCCTTCCAAGTTATCAGTGACTCAGAAATAAGTAATAGCATTTTTGACATAGAATGTCATTCCTCCCTTTTTGTCCATTCATTTCTCCTTAAATAGGTTATAAACATTGATTTTTACATTCCAATGGTGCAAACCATCCCACTAGGTTTCAATAATTTTTTCAGTAAATTTTATGAGAATTTATTCTCCTAAACAAGCAATTCCAGTTTCTCTTATTTGTAACCCAGGCCTCTTAGCACTGGTGTGTAGGCAATTCAAGAATTTCTCGAATGTCAGATGCTGAAGATAGCTGGTCACTCATTGTGCCCCTGAGACAAAGTGGATAGTTCCCAATCATTTGTTATCGCCTGAGCAAATCTATTTCCTTCTACTCTAATCCCTGCCACCATGGCCATGTTGAGTCCTGAACACAGCAGAACTGGTGCATTGCTACAATATTAGGAGTCATGGTACAAGGAACCCACTCAGAACTCTTGAATCTTCTTGTATGCTGCAAAGCACAGCAGCATGGGAGCGAAATTAGAGAGCGTCGTTACAATTGGTGGGACTGATGGATCTGTGACTGCGATTGCCATTCTAACCAATATTATTCCAATGTACTCCCCCATGTGTCTGTCTGTGCATCTGTTGTCTCTTGTTTTATAGTTAGTTTGTAAGCTCTTTGGGGCAGAGACCATTTTTTTCCTGTTCTGCATACAGTGCCTAGCACAAAAGAATCCTAGTCCATAGTTAGGGCTCCTAGGCACTATGTATTAAATATAACAATAATCTTTCACGTACTGCGGAAAAGATTCTGTTCCAACCTTTCATGCTTATGCCCTACAAACCTCCTTAGCACACTGCCCAGTTACTCAGACTGTGCACTGACAAAAGAATTTAGCCCTTAATATTTATAGTCCATTTGAACATACAGTAGGTCATAATAGCAACATTCTCATTAAATTAATGCCCTGTTTGCATTATGTGAGCATTTCTTTGACAGAAGCAAGTACCAATAAGTGCTACTTAATTATGGGATGTTACAATTAATTTGTGTCCTCCATATTTGGCTTGTCACCAGTGAAGTTTCATGCATTATAAAAAGGGTTTACCTTGGAGTATAGTTTTCTAAAGGTGGTAAACATGGCCTTGCTCTGGGTTTTCTATATAAGAATCCTATAAAAAACCCAATGGGTGTACTCTGTACACATCCAGCCCATGAAATTCACCTCCTTTTGAACCTGATCTTGCATCCCTTGCTCTCTCAAAGCCACTGAGCACTTAGGAACAAGATTTTTGTTCAATGAACATGAACATTTCCATAATTCCTGGTAAGTATCATTCTCACGTGTTCTGCTCTCAGGCAATATGCAGATGGTATATAAAACATTGACATGGACAACTTTAATAAAGTGAAGAATCCTGAAAAATGACTGTTTTCCCCAGGAAATTGTTCATCCCCTTTAATTTTGTGACAACTATTACATAAGCAGGCAGAAGTACATGAACTATATGAACTAATGCACTGTTCTCTTTTTCTAGAAAAATATAGCCGGTTTTACAAGTATATGTGCATTTCCCCCTCTGGTCAAGCTGTGTGAGAAGATTAAATAGTATGTATGATATTTGCAGTTCTTAGTCACAGACATCATAATATTTGTGATACTTGTTCCTTTTAAGAAGTAAAAATATATTCAGACTTAGAAGGGCTTTGTTCTCCTTATGTAGATAACATTGTTTCCCATCAGAAACATCTTTTAAAAAGTATAGCAGTTAAGGTGCTTGTTTGCTCCTGGAGGAGGATGCTAGAAATGTATTTGATTATTTTTAATACTGAAAACAAAAATATAACAGTGGTGGTAGAAGGACATGCAGACCCTCTCCCAAACTGGGGTATCCTGGCATCTTCCCACACATACACCAAACATTCCATGTCCACAAGCCATTTTATCATCTAGCACCACTTCTCCTTACAGATTACCTATCTCCAAAAGACTTGCCCATATTGGTCATTTACCCAGTTACTGTGCTTCCTGTCGCACTGGAGAGAAACATGCTTTCCTTTGATCACAGCAGGTAGCATCTGTATAATTCTAAAAGGCACAAAATAAAGAACGCACAGGCAAAATGCTCAGCTACATGGACATTAAAGCTAGAGTCTCAGTAAAGGAACTTATAACTGGGCATTGACTGGGCTACTAGTTTCAGGGAGCATCTGTTGGAATAGAGAATGTATGGATTAGAGGAATAATACCTGAAGCATATCTAGTAAGTAAGGGATAAGAACACAGAAAGTATTTTTCGAATGACCCAACTCCCCAGCCCAATTTGTTCAGTAAAATTTCATTCTTGTGAGTGAACCTCAAATATCAATAGTAGGAGTTGGGGCGATCTGTGTAGACATGTTAGTCTAGAGAGTCTGTAAAATCCATTAAGTCAAGGCCAGAAGTATTATGAGCAGGGAGAATAGAAGATTTAGCTCCATGAGTCAGATAGTGCTAGTAGGAGCCAAAATTTACATACACATTATAAAATATATGCCTGATCAACAATGTTCAATTCCCTCCCCCCCATACTTGGCAGGATAGATTTTCCACTTTGAACTTGTTCTGGTCTATGCCACTTCCTTTCAACTTACACTAGTCACAGACACTGAATTAGCCTAAAGCAATCAGCACTTTTGAAATACTGAGTGCATGGAGAACCAGGGTTACAACAAGTACAAATAGAACTATCTCCATTGGTTCTTCAGTGCCTGATGCTAATGTACTTTGAAACCACCTAGGCTAGGAACAGCAGCTTAGTTTTTTGACTCTGCTTCAGCAGCTCTCGTGTCCAAAAGGTTGGAAGCTCTTTGAAGGTCATATGCCAAGTTTCCCAAGGAGATGATTCTTAGCATGTCATGCCAAGACCACCACCTGCTAAGCAATACATAGGAATGCTTGTTTCACCACTAAAGACAGATGCTAATCTGCTTTTCCTAGCCAAGGACAGATGTCATAATGTGTAGAAAAGCTGCAAGATCCATGGGGTCCAGTATGCTGTCACTTCACATAATTCAGAAAGCATTAGGCTAGTCTTACTGCAGATTTTATTTGCTAGCTTATTTTAGGAATTGAGTGCCACATTCTAATGTTATGCAGGGGTAACTCCATTGAACTGAGAACAGAGTGTCTGAAATCGATACCCTGAAATGCAGAATTGATACACAGAAATGCGGATACTTGTGCCTGAACATGGAGTGAGGAATTAATTAGCTATCAGCTTGTAGACTTTCATCTTTGGATTGCATTTTTGGTTCTGAAACAAAGTATTGTGGGGTGTTTTTTTTTTTTTTTTTTTTTTTACAGCATCATAAAAAATAAGTTACCTTATGAAGACCTTGATGGAGATAAATTTAGTGCTTTCCCAGTAAGTAAAGTTTCTTTTTTTTTTTGGTGGGATCATCCCTTATTGACAAGAATCTCTCTGAAATTCCTTCTAACTTTCACAAAACCTTTTGCTTTCATGGGAGAGCATAGGAGTTGAGTGAGAGAAGTTTTTATGATAGCAGGTAATTTCTT
Source organism: Pelodiscus sinensis (assembly GCF_049634645.1). NCBI lineage: Eukaryota > Metazoa > Chordata > Testudines > Trionychidae > Pelodiscus > Pelodiscus sinensis. The sequence goes on from NC_134712.1 coordinate 169,198,654, forward strand.
TTTGTAGGAAATTGGAAGAAATCATTCATTTGTGCCATTTTTGGAGATAGTTATGTTGTCTGCAGAAGCAAACAGGTCTGCCGCTGAGTAATATGTTTATTGAATTAATAAATGGCAAAGCAAAGCCGTGTAAAATTTAAAATTGGTGGCTTCTCTTATTTCTGTATCAAAATTAACACAGCATCATTTATTAAAGCTAAGTGTTGGGCATTTAGAATAAAACCCATTTACCAGGCTTTATTCCCGCACCTTGAGTTAGACTCTCATTTTAGATACAGTATTTGAAATTTTAAAAAAAATTAAAAGAGCATCCTATTTGTGCTTCTCTTGGCTTTTAGACCTTAAGGGGATATCACTGGAGAGGCAGAGACTGCAATGAAGGAACAACAACAGTGTATCCTGGTAGACGGTAATCCTGTTAATTATTTTTAGATACGCATGTTAAAAAGAAATGTTTTACATTTTTTGGCCAAATCCTAGAAGCATATGCATTATTAGTGTTATTATTTATTAATTTGTATTCTGAGAGCACCCAGATGGGACCCAAGGGCGATAGATGCTGTACAGGAACACAAAACTTGCAGTCTAAATAGACAGGACAAACAGGGGATGAGAGGAGAGGCAAAGAGAAGCACAGGAGGTGAAGTGATTTGACAAAATGTCACATAGCAAGTCAGTGGCAGAGCCAGGAATAAATCCCAGTTTCTTGAGTCCTAATCCAGTAGACTATACTGTTTCCCATCACTTCCTCCTTGATTTGACTGGAGGTTGCAGATCAGGCCCTTTTGACACTTTTTGATTTTCAAAGTGAACTCCTATTTATTTGGTATTCGCTAGAAGTTGGCTATACTGTTATACTGGTACAGGAAGTATTGCAGAAGAGCAATTAAAACTAGACAGAGTAGGGCATAGGAGAACACACATACATGCACTGTTGTGCCCTCAGATGCACATGCAAGGTTCCCACTGAAATTACTGAGAGCTGTACAGAAGCAGAAACAGGCCAATGAAAGGAGGAAAAGTTCGAGTTTGAATATTATGTGCGTTTAAGAGTAGCACACAGCCCTCAGTCCACATGTGTGGCTCCTACCGAGATGGATGGAAATTTCACCTATAGATGACTGGTTAGATACAGGCTCAGATTCCAGTCTCACTAACATTGGCATACATTCGATGTAAGTACTATTTTCCCTCAGACCACGTAAATAACTCCCACTTGCATGAGTGGAACTTGCATGCACATACAGAGTGGAGAAAGGTACAGTTCTGCCCTTTACTATACCCATGCCATAACATTTTTTTAAAAGGTTTCTGCTCACACAATTGCATCACCAAGCACCCACAGGGTATAAATCCCCAGAAATATTGTTTTAAACCTGTCCCCTAGACAAGATACTTGGCAAGTCCTGAATAGTTTAAAAAAACAGACTAAGCAGAATTATGTTCCACTCACACTGGGCAACACAATTGTATTAGCAGAAACAATCTTCTAAAACCACAGTTAACACAGGAGAAACTTAAGACAGGGCCACAATATAAATTGAGAATGAGCCAGTTGTACTAGCTCAATGTTTCCCAAATGGTGAAAATAAGGGTTCCGTGAGAAAATTCCATTACAATAACATTTGATGACTAAAAAAATAATTAATATTAAGCATTTATTAATTTTATTGAAAACAATTTTCATTTGTGTTTGCCACAATAAGTGTCCCTGTGTAATGCCAGCTTCGCCAGAGAATGGGGACAATGATGTCACTGCTCAGCGCTGATGTCCATATATTAGACTGTTATTAGGGGTTCCACACAATTCTTTCGAGTTTAAAAGGGTTCCATGGCCAAATAAAATTGGGAAACACTGTTCTAGATGATGGGCCTGATCCAAAGCTTGCTGAAGTCAATGGAAGCCTTTTCATGGACTTAGTGGGGCTTGGAATCAGGCCGTCAATAAATGTTGATGATATTTGAAATAGTGTCGAACCAGGGAAGAAAAGGGTAGAGCCAGTTAACTTCAGTGGTAGTGGAGGCCACAAAGACTTGTGGTATATTTTCATTAAAACTGGAGGGGTAATTTTCAGCTCAGGTAGACATATCTGTGGTATAGAATCATAGGGTTGGAAGGGACCTCAGGAGGCCATTGAGTCCAACCCGCTGCTAAAAACTGGACCAGCCCCTCTGACCAAAGACCGGTATCTCTGGCCAAGCTGGTCACATTAAAATAACAGTGTAGGCACATGGCCAGGGCTGAGGATAGAAATGCTGGGTCCCTGGGCCAGATAGGAAGGGCAAGCTTCAAGCCTCCCTCCCAAAAGAGAAGGGCCAGGCTGGGGGCTAGCCTGCCGCTACCAAATGGTCTGCTGCCCAGACCACGCGGCTAGTAGTATGCAAGGATGTAAAGGGCCCAGAGCTCCAGCCACTGCCCTGGCTATGGCAGCAGCGGTGGCAGCCTGGAGACCCAGACCCTTTTAAATCATCAGGGCTTGGAGCAGGCTGCCCACTTTGTCCCTGCTTTTTGGCAGCCCTGAGCATCAGAATGAGCCAGTCACCGCAACTATGTATGTACAGTTTCAAATGAGATTGCACTTGGGGCAGCCAGCCCACCCTGCTGCCCATGCAGCTGTAGCTACGCTAGTATTCTTCCCATGTTGCTGTGGGTGTGTCTATTGAAGCTGGGAATGACACTCCAGCTCCATGGAAAATATGTACCGACTTAGAATTACTCAGCATCTTGAACAGGTGGGCTCTAAATTACTGATCTGTGGGGAAGAGGTCGTGGGGGGATTTCACTTCTCTTAAATTCTGAAAAGAAAAACGTATGGACAAGTTGAAATGTCTAATTATTCTCTTCTAACTGCTTAAATTTGTTCTCCTGCCTGTTTGATCACCTCCAGGGAACACATGTGCTTTGGGCATTAAAGTCTTGTAGAAAATGGACCAAGAAGGCTGGTTTCCTTGAAACGCGCAAAGCATTTTACCATTAGCCCTATGTGATTATTTGTAATGCCATGTCTCTTTTTGTAATTCTGTATTAGCCCTGATAATTGGGATGTGGAAAGGGATTCTAACTGTAATGGTATATGGGTAAGTAAATTATATTAAATCTTGACATTTCTTCCTGATCTCCTCTCTTCTTCCTTCCTTCCACTCACCCACCCCCTATTTTAGAATTAGTCTGCAAGTGTTTAGACTATTTCCATTTACATACCAGATTGTGAGATCACAAGTAATACCACTGAAGTCACTGGGTGTACTTGCAGAATATGCTGCTACTACTTGTGAATAAAAGATATCTCTCTGGGTGGGTGGAGAGAAACATCCAGAGCTTTCTGAAACATGAATCTCACTATACTTCAGGTTTATAGCAATAAAACCCAATTATACAAGTGTTTCCTGGGCTGGTGCTTTGTTTTCATGTGTTAAGGGGGTGATTGTTTTGCCAAAGTTTCAGGCATCTTATGAAGTTCTGTGAGTGCAACATCCAAAAGGGAATGCCTAGAAGTTATAAATGCAGGACTATTTGATCTGAGGAAGTGGGTCTGGCCCACGAAAGCTCATCGTCTAATAAACCATCTTGTTAGTCTTTAAAGTGCTACATTGTCCTGCATTTTGCTAGAAGTTATAAGTATAACTAGAAGTATAGTGCTTCCATCGACATACCTGGAGACAATTGGGAAATTAAATGATCTACTGGAGAATATGGAAAAAATATGACTTTTATAGTGCAGCATTTGAAAGAGACATCAAATCCAAATTAAATCCAAACCAGATGCCACTTGAGAGCTCTGAAACAAGATGCTATTTAGATTACATTGGATTTAACACCACTCCAGTGACACAGTAAGACCTTTGAACTTCTTTGCAATCTCTCTTTTTAAAAAAGGGAACTCCCAGACAAAAAACTTAGTTATAAAAGAATTAAGGTTATAATTAAATCAACATTGTGATAAGATATTTCTTAGAAACAAATATTCTAAATGAAAGTCTTACACTTTGATTTATGCTGTCACTTTAGAGGTATCAAATAGACTTTTTCTCTTCCTTTTTCTCCTCTAACAGGGTGTAGATCCAAAAGATGGAATTCCATATGAGAAAAAATTCTGTGAAGGTAAATCATTAAATTTAGTACATGGCTAATTCAATATTTATGTTACATATATTTTTATACAAAACAGCCACGGTCATTGTAAATCTAGAGAAAAGAACAGATTTCACATCTTCTTTACAGTGACAAAAATGGCAAATTCACTCCTTGCTTTAATATGAGGGGAAAAACTCAAAGGGTGCATCTAGACTGGCAAGATTTTCCACAAAAGCAAGTGCTTTTGCGCAAAAACTTGCCAGCTGTCTACACTGGCCGCTTGAATTTGTGCAAGAGCATTGACGTTCTAATGTAAGAATTCAGTGCTTCTTGTGCAAATAGTTTGACGCTCCCACTCAGGGATAAGCCCCTAAAATGGCCATTGGAGCTTTCTTGTGCAAAAGCACGTCTATACTGGCAAAGTGTTTTTGCGCAAAAGCATCCGTGCCAATCTAGACGCTCTTTGCGGAAATACTTTTAACGGAAAAACTTTTCCGTTAAAAGTATTTCAGCAAAATCATGCCAGTCTAGACGCAGCCTTAGGGCATATGTTGTTATAAAATTGATACTACCTGAAAAATTATTTAAAAAGTGAATTTAGGACTGAGAGATACCCAGCTGAGAGCACTGAAATTTATTTTTTTAATTCATAGACCAGATACAGTGAGTGTAGATGGAGAAGAGACTTTTATTCATCTTGCCAAGCTGAAGTTGTAGGGACTCCCTCTAGGAGTGAGAGGACACTTAAGTTGATATGCATATCTCTATGCACTTCACTTTAAATGCCACAGTCCCGACGGCTTCCTTTACTTCTCCAGAAGGAAGAGCTCTGGAGGCTGGCAGGGGCTCCTCTCAGCAGTCTATTTAGGTGTCTACAATAGACCCGCTACATTGAATGCTAGAAGATCAAGCTCTGGAAGGTTGATCTTCTCTGTAGTGCAGACATACCTTATGAAATGGACAGATACTAACAGCTCAGGCCACTTAAACACACACACGCATGTGTTATAACATGCTAATATTAAAAAATGATAACTTTCAATTGATATCTATATTGACTCACATTATATTAGTGACTTGAAGATGAAAACCTCCTTTGTGGAGCATTTTATCAGTTTAGATGGAAAGTGCTAAGTAACATTAATTATTAAAAAGTGAGATTGTTCCAATGAAACTGCCTTTAAGAGCCCCTGACTCACAAATCTAGTCTTAATATGAGTCATTACCATTTCTCTGATTATTCTGGTTTCCCTAAATGTTTGGTTTTAAGTATTTTTAATAAATATTCCATGAGTTGTAAAAATGAATGTTAGCTTCACAGCAGAGCCTGTGTTAAAATAACAATTCCAGCTTTGAATGAAATCTTATGGGATTCTTTCTCATTAAGCAAAAAGTGTTCTCTCTCTCTCTTGCTCATTCATACAACATGCCTACTTGTTTTTCGTAGATTGTTGTCACATCTGTTTAGCCAGGCTTTTGGTGCAGATGGAGTAAAAATCTCCTGTTCTAGGCTCTGAAATGAACACATTTCAAACACAAATAGTGGCCAATGCCCTATTTCCATTTTGCACACTGAATATACCAGTGCCGTTTCATTTTTTTTTATCTTCATCTTGTTGGGGGTTTTTTTATACAGAGATTTACTTTACGGTGTGACAAAGGCCAAAGGAATTTTAAAAACTACTAATGAAATGTACTTATTAGATGCAGAGTCCAAGGGGATCATTTTGTTGGGAGATTCAGCCGGAGCTCACTTTCACATCCCTCCTGAATGGATGACAGCAGCACAGATGTCTCTGGTAAGGAATTCTGTTCTGCTCATTGAAGCAATGCCAGCCTCAGATTGAAATGTGCCATCTCTCCTATTACATAGGGTGCCAACAGAGAACAGGTGCAAAATGCCCTTTGTTTTGGAAATCCATTGCATTTTTGAAGGAAATTTCCATGCAGTGAATTCTGCAGAGTGTTGGGAAGGGGAAACATCTCAGTCTATGCCAAAATGACTGCCAAAGAATTCTTTTAAAAACAAAATAAAGTGTCACATTTATAAGACAAAGACACAAATTCTTTGCTGCTATGACCAATGTTGCCTCTAATTTTTTCCATCCATGGGCAGAATACATTTTGTTATTTGTACCCAAGCATGTGTGGATGTGCACCACTGGTACAAGTACATGCTGCCAGCTAATCAGCTGGGTGGCATCTGAATGTCTGCTGGGTGGCTGCCTAAGTGCTCCATTTACAGGGAACACTGGCCATGACTCCTTTGATGTGAGTAGAGTTTGGGGCCAAATTCTTTGCTGGCCTAAGCTCCACTATTGCACAGAAAATAAAACCCGTTGGCTGTGTCTAGACTGGCCAGTTTTTCCGGAAAATCAGCCACTTTTCCGGAAAAACTTGCCAGCTGTCTACACTGGCCGCTTGGATTTCCGGAAAAGCACTGACGATCTCATGTAAGATTGTCAGTGCTGTTGCGGAAATGCTATGCTGCTCCCATTCGGGCAAAAGTCCTTTTGCGCAAAACTTTTGCGCAAAAGGGCCAGTGTAGACAGCTGAGATTTGTTTTCCGCAAAAAAGCCCCGATCACAAAAATGGCGATCGGGGCTTTTTTGCGCAAAAGTGCTTTTGCAGAAAAGCGTCCGTGCCAATCTAGACGCTCTTTTCCGCAAATGCTTTTAACGGAAAACTTTTCTGTTACAAGCATTTGTGGAAAATCATTCCAGTCTAGATGTAGCCAGTATGTTTATGCTGGAGCTGAGTCTTGACAACGTGTATGAAGCAAGCAGGAGGGTTTATTACACACAGCACTGGTGGAGTGTCACTTCGCTTGTTAGGCTTGGTGAACACTGCCAGACAATAGATTACAATTGATTATATAGGATGCTGATGGGCAGAGGAAGTGATGTGGGGGGGAGGGGGGGAAAGGAAGATCCCAGACCCCCGGATAGGTGCTAACCATGAGGCGAAATGAGAGCAATAATCTGAAAGGTTACATAATGTTTTCCGCCCATAGCTTAGGGTATGTCTACACTACCCCCCTAGTTCGAACTAGGGGGCGGGTAATGTAGTCATACGGAGTTGCAAATGAAGCCCGGGATTTGAATTTCCCGGGCTTCATTTGCATGAAGCCGGCCGGCACCATTTTTAAATGCCGGCTACACGCGGCACGGACTAGCTAGTTCGGATTAGGCTTCCTAGGGTACATGACAATTGCGCATTTGTTCCTAGCACCATTGAATGTGCTATGTCTTGTCTCTCACCTGTAGGGCCTTTCCCTGGAATGTGATTGTCTGCGTTGTTATCTCTAGGATGACCTTCCTCCATGGGCTAAGCAGGGCCAGGGGTTCCCTTCTACTCATGCAACTGTGCCTTTGACCTATGTGTTCATAGGCCTGTTCCAGACTTGAGATTTGGGATAGGGGTTCTTAACAGAATATCATAGCCTGCCTCAGAAATTTTTACCCTACAGTTTGGCTTTATCAATGCAAGATTTGGGGGCGGGGGGAGGGAATGTTGTTTTGCAATCAGTAGGCCCAGTTCTGTAATCCTTTCCTAGTTTAAATATTATGTATATAAGGAGACTCAGGGTGCATCTACATGCAGCATTATTTCAGAATAACGGCCATTATTCCAAAATAACAATTTGAGCATCTACCCAGCAATTTCGTTATTTCAAAATAAATTTGAAATAACGAATGGCTTATTCTGACTTCTGTAAACCTCATTTCATGAGGAATTAATGCCTATTCTGAAATAGCTATTTCAGAATAACAGTAGTATGGATGCTTCACTGCAGCTATTTCGAAATAGCTCCTCCCCAGGGCCATTCAAAGTAATTACCCTTCACCTCCATTGCCTCCAAAGCCTCCAGTGCCTTATCAAGGTAGCACACTCACTAATTTCAGGCTTCAGACTAATTTCAGGCTTCCTTGTAGTGTAGATGTGCTATTTCAAAATAAGCTATTTCATGGAAAAAATCAGAAATAGCTTATTTCAAAATAAGCGTGCTGTGTAGATGTACCCTCACTGAATTCAATAGGTCTCTTTGTATTAACATTGCTCACTGAATAAGGACTGCAGAATTTGCTGAGAGTCTAGCTGGAAAGCATTTGTCCTCAGTTCAAGGCCTAAATGTCATAGCTTTTATTCCATATGCACATAAAGAGCATGCATGTGGCATGTGACTGTGTGTGTATGTGTTGTGGCAAGGTCCTGGCTCAGGCCCCTTGCCCTAGGACACCTTCTGGTCCACACATCAGCCAGAGACCCCCTCTGGTGCAGTCACCCATGCCTTTTATTGTCAGCTTCCCAGCACCTCCTGTTTACAAAGCTTTTGGATTGTGGCAAACTCAGCCAGCCTCCCCTTCTGGCTTGGGGGCACCCTCACCCCCTCCTTGCTCCCTTCTTGGCTCCTTTTCACGGCCTTATATAGCCCTCTGGCTAATGAGGCCGACAGCTGTTTCTAATAGACCTTTAGGCCTGGCCTTGTTCAGCTGGTTCTAACTGACCTTTTCAGCCAGGCTGCAGTGGCAGAGCTCTGGGTTAGCCAGCAGTCTGTCACAGTGTGTATGTGAAACCAAGGATTCACTGCACTAGTATTAAAGGAAAGAGATTGTACAGGGGACTCTATCAACACCATAATGATGGCTCTTCATTTGGGTCACATCTCAGCATGAGCTCTTCATGTTTTTCAACTGGAAAAAAAAAAGCCAGAATGTAAATTATACTAAGGATGCAGATATTGCAATTGCAAGGTGGAAAGAAAAGGTCAGGGGAGTAAGTCACTTGAAAAAATCCTCCAATATGCCCCTTTCCTTCTCTTTATTCCTCACTGAACAGACATCCTTATGTTGCACAGATTTGACCCACTAGTTGAGAAGGGTTGTATATTAATCCCTCTGGAGTTTATCAGCACTGCATTTGGGTCAGCAGCAGCGGGATTGCTCAGAAGTGACACAAAGTTAGCTGAAGAAACTGAATTTCTCTGTAGCATGCTAAACCCACACTGGCTCCTGAGGAAGAGGAGCGTGAAAAATGTGCCATTTGAAAAGAAAATATTCAGTGTCGATCATTACAGCATTCCTGGTGGCACGCAAATTTCAGTCAGAATTGTATGCATTTTCCATCATTCACTTTTAAAGCTGAACTGATTTAAATGTTCTCGATTAGCAGTTGTTTTTCTTCGTTAATAGTTTGAGAGATGATTAGAGGAATGACATTGATGACAGGGCTGATGATGGAACATAATGAATTAGTGGTAATGATAATTGAGATTATCTTGTCTAATAAATATGGTAATGATACTGACGATGATGACAATAACAATACAATAATAAAATGATGTATTCAAGCTACAATTTTAGACTGTCAGCATTTCTATTATAAATCATTGATGTTTAGATTTTACAACTTTTCTATAAACAGTTTCTCGAGGCTGAAACTTGGCACATAACCTTTCATATTCACAGCATATTTCCTACATGAAATGCAATAAAATTGGTTTTAAGATGTGTCAGGATTATCCAGTTTCTTTTTAGCACAGGTTTAACCCTTGTATAGTTAAGGTTAATTCCATGCCTTCTTCTGATTTAAAAAACTACTTACTGGAGGATTGGATGCAGGAGTGGATTTTAGCTAGCTGAGCCTCAAAGGCACTACAATTGTAGGGCTTCCTCAAATTCAGTGTCTCCTAGAGAGACATTCCAGCCACCTCATTCTTGAACTAGCCATTTCCTCTCCCTCTCTCATCCCAGCTGAGAAGAAGGCCTTAGTCCCTATCAGGTTCTTCCTCTCAGTCTAGCCCTGAAAGACTCATTCATTTTCTTATTACTCAAGTAGTGCAGTATCATCCGGTCCAGTCCATCACGGGCCAACTGTTCCTTGCTTTGTCCACATATAAAGCAGGTCTTCTCTCATGAGAATCAAACTGATTCCCTTGTAACTTGTCCCTGTTGGTCTCCCCTCCAAGCCCTGCTATGATGCCTGCAGTGTGCCCTTCCCGTGTGTTGCTCAATCCGCTGACAATTAGTCTTACACTCATTCAGGTTAGCTCAGTAAGGCCATGTCTACACTACACAGAAGATTGCCGCTTCCATGATTGATCTTTCAGAATTTGATTTAGCGAGTCTAGTTAAGACTCGCTAAATCAAACTCAGAGAGTGCTCCTGGTGGCGACCAGTACTCCTGCTCTTGCCAGGAGTAAGAGGACACCACCACGCTTGACTTAAGGTAAGACAACTCCAGCTATGTATTCAACAGCAGCATGGATTGTCCCCCCGCACTCACCATGAGGGTGGCAGGAGCCAGAAAGGCCCAACAGCCTCCTCTGCCCTGCTGCACGACCCTCTTCCAGCCTGCTGTGTCCCGCTTCCCTGCAGCAGCAGGAAGCAGAGTGCCCTGGGGCTGCTTCCCACTGCTGCTGAGAAACCAACTGCAGCTGGCTAGGGAGGGTGGCACAGCAGGGTGGAGCAGGCTTCTGGGCCTCTCTGGCTCCCACCACCTGCATGGTGAATATGGGGGGACAATCCCTGCTGCTGCTGCACTAGGTGCCTCAAAACCCTCCAGGCCACATTTCTTGGGAGAAGAGGCAAGGACAAACTATTTCACTGGGAGAGTGGTGAAGCACTGGAATGGGTTACCTAGGGAGATGGTGGAATCTCCATCCCTAGAAGTGTTTAAGTTCCATCTTAACAAAGCCCTGGCTGCAATGATTGAGTTGGGATTGGTCTTGCTTTGGGCAGGGGGTTGGACTCAATGATCTCCTGAGGCCTCTTCCAGCTCTAGGATTCTATGGGCCAAGAAGGGATGAGTGGAAGAAATTGGCAAGCAAGTAGCAGTAGCAACACAGCAAACTACCGTGGGATCTGTAGAGAGCAGGGTTGGAAATTGTCTTGGAGAAGGTGTGCTAGAAAACACTGCAGGCTTCAGCAGTGGAAAAAGCTTATGTGACTGAATATGTTCCATGCATGTTCATTGGTGGGTGGCTGAGGAGGCTATCTGCTATTCTGCCTCCCCAGCCTGAACCACACTAAAAACATCCTGCTGCAACACCTGGAATTTGGAGGCAGAGAGGGGAGGTGCATTGAGCATTCAGCGGCATGTGTACAGCCCCCTGTGTTGGAAGGCAGTGCCTTCCTTTGCCTCATGGATGCACACACCCATGTTCACAGTCATGTGTCAAGGTGAGACTGGCTTCCCACAGGGCCCACAGAGGGGAGGGGCAGAGTAGGCATTGTGCGGGAGAGAGGAGTCCCAAACAGCAGAGTGGGAAGGGTGCAGTGGGCAGTGGTGGGAGGGGGGCTGAGAGAATGAGCTGGATATGGTACTGAGACTCTTCTAGCCTCGTTGACTGCTGATTTCTCCATTGCAATGAGCAAAGATCAAACGTCTGCTGACTTTCTCACTAGTCAGCAATCTTTTATACCTCTGCTAAAAGCAACGTAGCCCATGCTCAAGTGGTTTTGTTCTTTCCTCTCCAAATGTCAGGGCCTGTTCTCATTGAACTCAATAGGAAGCCTCCTTTTTATTTCAGTGGGAACAGTATTTGGCCCCAACAAGAGATCAGAGAATGTGATTTTTCTCTGTCCAGAGACTGTTTTCATGCATGTTGTTCTGCCAGGCTGATTTTGATTGCTCCTCCTGTAGGTCATGCTGAGGAAAATAATGAAACAATTGCTGAACATCATCTGTACTTGCTATTTTTACCCATATTTCATGTTAGCATAATGCAAATACAAGCTTTCATCTAGACCAGAAGTTCTCAAACTGTGATCCGAGAATTCCATTCAGGTGGGACAAGGAAAGGTTTTTAAGGGTTATTTTTATAAAGCACTATTATCCTAAGAACTAATGGTACAAGCAACATTTGGAAAGATCACTCTCAGCAATTTTCAAGTGGTCCATGGAAAAAAAAGTTAAACTACAAAAACAATCAAGATACCTTACTTTATTTTTAGTTCCTATTACCTATAAAATAGAAGGAAGATGAAGGGGAAAAAATGAAAAATGAGGGAAGATGAGGGAGAATTTTCTTTTTTTCAGCTGGGGCCCAAGGGAGGCAGCCCCCAAAATGAAATCTAAGTCTGCCACTGCTGAATACCATTAAACATATTTGCTCAAATAGTTGCAATAATTACATTTGATTTGATTTGTTTTTCATCATGAATATGAAAGTGGTAGTCAAGTAGTCTGAGCATAGGATTGAAAGCAGAAAATCCCTGAGGGCTAATCCAGTCTCTGACACTGATTCTCTTACTCATACCTAATTTCTGTGTCTCCGTGCCCCCATCTGTAAAATGGGGATAACAGCAGTTTTTCTACTTTGCACAGGGTTGTGAATACTAATTGTTTCTCAAGCATTTTGAGAATGTGTAGTGCTAAACGCTATTGTTAAATATCCTTCATATACATATTTAAATGAAATTTATATTGAATCTGAATGAGCACAGGAAAAATGTTAATTTTTCTATCATTTAAAGAAACTAGTTATTAGTTAGAGAGCAAGTATGGTTTGACACCCAGATGCAATTATGTCTCTTGATCACTTTGTGAAGAGGTTTACTACACTATGCATGAGTTTTTTTCTGATGACATAAACGAGTGGGTAAAATTGGGGTGAACTTTGGTGCATCTTGAGCCAGGGCCAAGTACTGCACATCTTTGCCTAGAGGACTCTTTTGGCCTGCCTAAAATTTAACCTAAAATAATTCTGCTCTTCCAATTCTAAGCCTTTCTTGAGCAGGAATTGCTAATCAGTAATGTGGGTTTGGGTTGTGAACACAGAGTGAGCTAGTCACATCCTAATCCCCCCAAAATCATCCTGAATTGAGACCAATTCAAGAGCATGATTTTAAGCCCGGGGACGGGGACGGGGGAGGTGAGGAGGTGAATACATTAAACTTCTCCAGTACTTAGCTCCCTCTGACACATAGCTACAGTACAATGTAATACACTTTGCTTTGATTCCTCCAACCTTCCTGTGAATAGATACTTTGGAAAGTGAGTTACTGAACAGTTTCTGTCTGCATTCATTGGCCCCCCTAAAATGACTCAAAGATGGAAGTTCAAAAAAGAAATGTTTTTCCTGAAGTATTTACATCTTGGGGGAGTAGGAAATTAATATGTTGTTTTTTCAGATATATTAAAGGGCTAAGTTTGCAATTTAAAGCAATTCCTTGCATTCTTCAGTTCATCAGCACCACACCAAGATAGACTATTAATTATGGTTTTATAGTTAAGTAGATTAGGCACGAATTTTCCAGGAGAGACTTGGGGGGGGGGGGGTTGTAAAGAGACTAAGGAATGTCTGTTGTGCCTTCTTACACTAGTTGTCCCTGCTCTGCTATAGGGTACAAATTAGATTGAACCAGGGGAGGATTTCAGAATAAAAGATCAAATCTCCTTGCTTAAGAAGTCTCAGGTTATCATGCTGGATAATGTAATAATCATCAGCAGAAATGAGACCCAGACCTTCAAAGCTGAGTAACTAAATGTAGGTACATAAATCTGCATGTGGGCACTCACAGGAAAGGTCTGATATTTTCTTTCAGAAGTGTTGAGCAGCTGTCATGGCCTCACTGAGGTCAATGCAAGTAGCGGGTTACTCCCCACCTCTGAAAAACTAGCCATTTGTTTACATGTCCAAATATGGATTTTAGATGCCTACAATTAGGCATCCTATTTTCATCAATTTGTCCCAGTAAAATGAAAATCAGGCCAGACACTTACATTCACTGGCCCTAACTCGTCCACAGGAAAGCTCCCAGGAGAACCCAGTGCAGATGTGGGGCGGGGGAGAGGAAATCTGCAGGGTTTCCACTGTGTCCTGTGGTAGGAAGGGACAGTGATTTGAAAGCTACATGCAGAGAGTGTGGCCTCCTCTCTTCCAATCCTCAGGTGACCAAATATCCACAGGTAAAATCTGTCTTTCCTGAGATATTTATGGAGAATTAAAGCTTCTACTGTTCTCCCTTGGCTCATTAACCTAAAATCCCCTCACCAGCCCCTGAATCCTAACGCCTACTCTGAGGGATTTGAATACAAGGAGCAACAATAGGTAAGAACTGAAGCTGAGAGTGTTAGTAAGTCTCCCTGGGTTTTGTAACAGATGAGTGGCTCAGTCCTTTCTGAGTTCTGACACGCCCTTAAATCACCAGAGCCTGGAGCATACAGAGGTCACATGGAAGATCTTTGACAGGGCAAGGAGCATTGATACATATCAGGCCATATCTTACCTGAGGATCGACTCTCTGGTGATAGATACACTGGAGTTCGATTTAGGAAGTCTAGTAAAGACATGCTAAATCAAATGCTGAGAGCAACTCCTTGCTGTTGCAAGGAGTAAGGGATTTCGATGGGAGCCTTCTTCCATTGACTTCCCAGTGGGGAGCTGCCCCAGAAAATCAATGCAAGGTACATATCCTGCATCGATTGTTTCCACAGTGTAGACGTGACCTCAGGTTCAGCTACACTCCGATCAGTGGTTCTTGGATTTAGCATGTTTTGTGTTAACCGCCCCCCTCCCACATGGAAATATTCAGCATTTGTGCTCTGTCTATTTGACATAAAAATACAAAAGTTTGTAGTACAAAGACATGTCTCTATAACCAAAGTGGAAATGTGCTGTAGGTGTTTTTATATGAAGGGCTTTTCTGAACAACTTGTGTTTTAAAAAAGCTTCCATGTCTAGCAAAGGATATTGCATTCCTGCTGCTCTGGCCATCTGCTAAGAATTTACTTCCAAAATGCATCACTTCCCTATTATAATGTGTCCAGGACAGGAGATTACCTCTAAATCTCATTTGAAAGGTGATTCTTTTGAAGGTAAAGGCCATATACCATCCGGTTCTGAAATGCTGATGATACTTCTAGGAAGCTGAATTTAAGATAAGTGTTTCTGAACTCAGTAGATTTTGATTTCATGCTGCAGCAAGAGCAAAATATATCCTTAATCTAGCTGTGATGAAATAAATATCTGTTTACCCAAGAGCAGAGTGGTTCTGGTCTTTAAATTAAATAAATGGTTCATATTTGTGGCTCATATCCCTTTAGGCTTTTTCCTCACTGTTTAGATGTTCACTCATGAAGAACACCCACCCCCATCAATCTCCCCTACACAGCTTCAGCTATGCAAATAGCAAAATAGCATACCTCAAAGCAACCTATTTTCCACGGTTTCTTCTGTGCAGTAAGGTCAGTGGGGGCAGCTCCCCCATGAACTTTGGCAACTCTTCTCATTCTGGTGGACTACCAGGCTCAATGAGAGAGCACTCGAAGATCAATTTATCACATCTAAGCAGTTGTGATAAATCAACCGCCGGTAGATTGATTGCTGCAGCATCGATGCACCATGTAGTGGAGACAAGGCCTAAAAAATGTGCACTCCAGGCTTGCTCCTGCACCTAGGGATGTAAGCGACTAGTCGACTATCTGATAGGCAAAAGCTAATCAGACAGTTGACTAGTCCCTCGACTAGTCGCTTCCTTCCCCTCTTACTGCCTCTATCAAAGGCATCTGGGGGGAACAGGAGTTGGTTCTGGGGGGAGCTGGCTTAAAAGCTGGTTCCCCCCAGCACCGTCTCTGTGGGGCCGCGGGGACCAAGTGCGAGCTAGGATATTCCCAGCTCATGCCTAGTCCCAGACACTGCACCTCTGCTTTTTAAATGTATTAAGAGCCTGCTGGCTCTTAATACATTTAAAAATCAGAAGTGCAGCAGCAGGGACCTGGTGTGAGCCAGTACAGCTAATTCCTGGCTTGCTCTGGGTCCCCCTGCACTGCACCAACCTTTTAAATGTATTAAGAGCCATTTAAAAGGCTTAAAGCGCAGCAGGAGGGACCCAGTGCGAGCTGGGTCAGCTGATTCCCAGCTTGTGCAGGGTCTTCCCTGCTGCACACCAGCCTTTTAAATGTATTGAGAGCTGACAGGCTCTTAATACAATTAAAAGGCAGAGCTGCAGTGGGGTTAGCTGACAGGCTAATCAACTAGTCTACGGAAAATCCATCAACTAGTTGATGAGTTGATTAAATAAATTTAACATCCTTACCTGCACAACTGAAAGTAATGGGAATCTGACCATTTTAATGGGAGCTGGATCAGGTCCTGTGTTTGCTGGAATTGAATATTGTATCTACTGAACCACCCATGCTCTAGCTTCAGACTTATTTCCAGCAAAGTTTATGCTATTTTCTATAAGCAAACGTTTTGGTCTTCAGGCTGCTATATTGTTGAGAAATTGGATTTTTATTTTGCTAAACTGAAACCTGCGATTTGCACATTATTGATGTTACACGGGGACAGAAACAAGGACTCTGCCTTGTTAACAATGAGTTCGAACTAGGGGGGTAATGTATGCATACCGAACTTGCTAATGGAGCCCGGGATTTGAATTTCCCGGGCTTCATTAGCATAAAGCTGGCGCCGCCATTTTTAAAAGCCGGCTAGTGCGAACCCCGTGCCGCGCGGCTACACGCGGCACGGACTAGATAGTTCGGATTAGGCTTCCTAATCCGAACTATCTGTACGCCTCGTTCCACTTGGGAATGCTGGCTCTTAATACATTTAATACGTTCCACGAGGCGTACAGATAGTTCGGATTAGAAGCCTAATCCGAACTATCTAGTCCGTGCCGCGTGTAGCCGCGCGGCACGGGGTTCCCACTAGCTGGCTTTTAAAAATGGCGGCGCGGGCTTTATGCTAATGAAGCCCGGGAAATTCAAATCCCGGGCTTCATTAGCAAGTTCGGTATGCATACATTACCCCTTTGTTCGTACTAGGGGGGTAGTGTAGACATACCCTAACTTATTTATGCTGTGAGAAAAGAAACATAGGCTGAAATTTTCAAAGCTGCCATTGGATCCTGGCCACCCAGTTCCCAATTTAAATCAATCAAGCAATTCCCATTCAGTTGAACAGGAACTGTGTATCCCAGATCATGTCATGGCTTTGGAAATTTCAGCCCTCATGTCACGTGTGCTAAATGGTTTTGAAGACAGAGGACATTTTCATAAGTTCAGAAGAGGGTTAGGTGCTCAACTCTTCTTTGTAAAATATTCCCCTGTGTGACAGACCGGGCCGGGTCTAGGCACAGCTGAGGGCATCCGCTCAGGGCGAATTGCTCAAATCCGGGGCTCCTTACAGCCCCCCCTGACTGGTGACCTCTCCAAATAGGCCACAAACCAGTCTCACAGAGCGCTTCAGCAGCCTGCCTGAAGCCTCCCGAGCAAAACCCCTCCGACACTCTAGCAATATCCGTGCCCCAGATGGCCCCGGGCCTCATACATAGGTGGGGGGTCCTAGCACCCAATCCCACCTACCCCGAACAAGTTCTGTCCGGTTCCAAGAAACCAGCCACAGATCCCTGGTCAATTTACCCTCTGGACCTTACCCACAAATCACGCTGGGCCAATCCTTTAGAATCTATATCTAAAGGTTTATTATTACAAGAAAGAAAAGCCTGAGAGTAAGGTTATTAAAGTACAGTACGTTACATGCACCGAATCTCCCAGTTCTCGATGCAGGCTCTAGCAGAGATGTTGCAGCTGCTGGTTTAAAAGTTCTTATTGCACATCCTACGATCAGGATGGGTTCACAGGTCTTCCGGGCTCTTCAATCCCTGCAGTGCTGAGCTGAGAACAAAATGGCATCGACCACATGACCTCTTTATACTCCTTCCTGGCCTCTTCTAGTATGTAGCAGGTCACCTGGTCCTCAGCCTCTCTGTGTTCCCTGCTGGCTGCTCTCAGGACAGCCCCCATTCTTTGGGTGTGTCTTTGGCCCATTGAGAACCATTGTTCCACAGGTAATTAGCATGTCCATAGGCTCCACAGGCTCGGCCCTGCCCAATGCTTAACCACATGCAGGGAAATCTTCAGTTTCCACACAGATTACAGATCTACACACACAGACATTATATACTCACATAAACAGTGTACACAGGATCAGAAAACAACAAGCTCCTATTCAATACCCCACATGGCTCTCTTTCATACAGATTTCTGGGGCCAACACCCCCTCCTAGGGGTGCAGCAGCGATCTGGCTGCTTCCCTCCAACTCAGTAATGTGACACCCTGCCTGTAGCAAGTCATGGCAAAGTTCTTTGGTTCAGATTCACTTGATTTCAGCATAGCTTGGTAACTGTGTACAAATCACCCATTGTTTTGACTGCCGTACATGGTAGAATTGTGATTCTTGAGCTACAGGTAATACAGTACATGATTTTCAAACCAGGGTAGGCTATACTACCATTCTAGGCTAAGGCACCAGCAGAAAATGATTCCTAGGCTAGAATACTGCTTCATAACTAGGCTTAGCTGGAACATTTAAGGCTAGAACACAGTTTCAAGCTAGAACATCCTTGTAATTGTTTTCTGCTGAAGTCTGGTTCCTAGGATGCACCATAATTCCCAAACCAGGGCAGTCTAGAATAGGGTCTTTAAGCTGGTATTCAGGCATGATCTAACCTAATGTAGAACTCATCTAGTGCCTCCTTCTAGACTAGGGTATGTTTGCATGTTAGCTTAAGCTACATTCTGCTAGAAAGTATCTTTTTAGGTTAAGACATGCTTTCCAAATTACATCCTTGTAGAGTCTGAGGATCAGATTTGGGCATCTAGACACCAAAAGATGCAGATAGGCTCTAGACACTTTTGAAAATACTGCTAGGCACTTGTCTGCATCTTCCAGTACTTAAATCATTTAAAAGTCTGTCCCTACATACTTTGCTGGATCTGGGTCTGTGCTGTACTGGAATACAGTTTTAGGTTGGAATGTAATGCTAGGCTAATACATGGTTTCCAAGTCAGTTTCAACATGGTTAGATGCTGGTTATATTTAATCTAAATTATCTTGAAAACCAGCTTAATATCATATTGTTAAACTTTCTCAGGGACAACAGTTCTCAGCCCAGTGTTGGCCGGACCTAATGAGAGAGTGGTTTTAGACACCTGTTTTAAAATACATTTAATCATCTTTCTGAAGCCTTACATGTGTATTCTGTAATTGATAAGGGATCTTAAACAGTATTTTATAGTTACTGGATTTATTTTATGCATTTCATTTCATCGCTAATAATAAATTTATTTTAAGACAAATGTTCAAAAGTGACCAGCCAAATTGTGTGCTTACTCTCTTACAGTTGTGCAGCATTCCCAAGTACTTGTGTATCTTCAGTAAGTGCCTGCTTGCACACACACATCTAGAATTAGAAGCAGACAGATTTGAAAATTGTCCGGTGTTTTCATAAGAGTAAGATGAAAGGTTATTGAGCCAGAATCATTTTCACGTTGGTTGCTAAAGCAGATTTACTGTAAGTAGGTCAAAGATGATGTGACTTGCTATAAACTGGCATCTACTGTGTATTATGCTGCTTATAGCTTGACTTCATGATTTATGTTACCTTCCTTTTCCCAGTCCCCTGATCCCTGACTCTTAGAACCAAAACCAATAGCCATATTCAGGCAAAAATGCCGTCCACCTCAATGATAATTTTGCTGGAATAAGGATTTAAGACTGTAGGATTTAGTTCTTCTGTTGTTCATTGTTCACCTCTGGAAGGAATTATCCACATGCTGGCTGTATATAGTTGTGAGGGTTTTTTAAAAAAAAAAAACACAATTGGTTTAAAAGAAAATGAAGCTAATAAATTAAATGGATTACACCAGCCTTTAGGTTCCCTTGTTTTATGCTGTGACCTTCCTTTGTTTATTTCCTTTTTTCATCAACCATTTTTCAGCATGAGTACAAAGGACTTGTGCATTTGCCTTTGAAAGTGTACCTTGGATTAGTAAAAGCTGAAAATTTACTCTCTCCTCAAACAGGGATGAGAGAGAATGATCTCTCTAGGCCTTTTCCTTCCATTTTTTCTTAACAGTTTCACAAATCAAAATGGAAAAGAATAGAGTGGAGTATATTAAATGCACAATAGAGCTTTCATCTGCATAGTGTCTTTCATAGAAAATGTGTTAGAGGTAAATACAAGCAGAAGCTAGGAAAACATAAAGTCAGCATCTGTTATCATTAAAGCTCTGTGCTAGCAGTTCTTCCTGGTGCTAAGAAGGTATATAATCTGTTCCCCGCTCTTCTTCCATTCATATGCCCTCCTCTGACTCCTTTCCCCATCATTGAATTCTCCCCTGAAGCAGAGGGGTCCCCCAGAATGCCGGTCTTGCCATGGGGAAGATTCCCTCTAAGCTCTGTGACTAAAAAAATTGAATTAAAAATGTTGTCTATGGTAATACCTGGAGAGATTGACTGAGGCTCGGGTCACCAAGATTCACCTTGTGTAGTTTCTATAATAGCATATGTTTCCATACAACCCTTCCCACAGATCTTAGAGGTTAGTGAGAAAAGGAAGGCTTCAGCCTTGAGGTACATAATCCCCTATGTAGTTATACCTGTTTTCCCATCATCCCATAGCATGAGCCCTTAGGACCCATGCAGCTGTTGGCTCATTTGCCCACAGACATCCACCTTTGGAATGGTCCATGAGATGGGTTCAGAAGTTATTGCTACAAATAGATATCTACCACTCCTGTGATGCTGTAGGTGTTGTACATGCTGTAGTTTGTGAAGTACCATGGTGTTCTTCAGAATCAGAGGTGATATTACAATATATGCGCTTAAAATGTTTCTATTAGTGTAAGTGTTTATTGGTTCTACTGTTATTCCCCATGATAATGAAAGGAAATATCTCACAAATAAATATCAACTTTTAAGTGTGACCACTATATAAATGTAAGGTAGTATTACTAATTAGCTGATGCTCCAAATTGAAAATGTTATTTGATTCTGCAAATGGGTTTTTATTTATGAAAACAAAACCATCTTAATTGTTTTTAAATTTCCTTTCAGAAATCATTTTCTAATCTCCCAGTGGCTCTTACCAATGAGTTTGACTGGCCCCATTTCTCAGGGATCACTGGATTTCTGAACTCCACAATTGGGTAAGCTAGGAGAATGGCTAAGTCAAGTTATAGCAAGCCTTAAGGACAAGACAAAAAAAAGGGAGGGTGGGGGAGAGAGGAGAAATCAAGCAAAGATAATTGGAGAAAAATATAATGTTTGGAAAAATAAAAGTGCTGAAATGCTGTGCCTCTGCTTTTCCTAAAACCATGATTGTTAAAGATTGTTCTTTATACACACACTCTCTCTCTCTGCTCAGACATTTTCACTAAGGGTGCGTTTAGATTACATGGCTCCGTCGACGGAGCCATGTAAAGTAGTTTACTCGACATAGTCAATGAAGCGGGGATTTAAATAATCCCTGCTTCATTAAAATAAAAATGGCCGCTGTGCTGTGCCGACAATCAGCTGATCCAGCACAGCGCGGGAGTCTAGATGCGGCGTGGCTGAAATGAGGTTTACCGGAGCGGTTGACAAAGGCTTCCCTTGTCGACCGTGCTGCATCTAAACTCCCATGCTGTGCCGGATCAGCTGATTGTCGGCACTATTTTACATGGCTCCCTCATGTGTGGAGTTCTAGGCCCACCTCATCTACTCCTTCAACTTTGTTTGCATGTTGCACAGTCTCGACAGATGGTCAACATTTCAGAAAAAAAAATTAAATTAAAAAAGATTATAATTTTCTTTTTCCACAAGCCAAAAACATTAACATAAAGCTTTTGGAATTTTTTCCCCCTTCCCCAGAAAAATTAATTCCAAGGATTTAAGATATTGGAATTTTTTTTTAGATTTGTACTTTTCCCCCATCTTGTTTCCTTTTTGCCACTGAATGACTAAGGTCCACATTTTTTGGGGACTTTTTCTTTTTTTATTTTTCTTTTCTGCTTTTCCCATTCTA
The DNA here is from genome assembly GCF_049634645.1 of Pelodiscus sinensis. NCBI lineage: Eukaryota > Metazoa > Chordata > Testudines > Trionychidae > Pelodiscus > Pelodiscus sinensis. Next base: position 169,220,525 of record NC_134712.1, read on the forward strand.
ATATTTGCAAGTCCTCACCCTTGAAAAAGTCACCAGGAAGAAGGAAAATGAAAGTCTAACTCTACCACTTTGTAACTTTTACATGGTTGGAGATGTTTGGAAAATTTGAGGGCTAGGGAAATGTGGGTGAACGAAGTCCTTGACCTCATTCACTTTATTGTGCTGAATGGCAAAATGTTGAGGAATGGGGGCAACAGGAGGATGAAAGGAAGAAAAATTCAAATGTTTTAGAAAAATATTTCACAAAAAATAATAAAAACAAATGACAAATTGTTCCACTTTGAGCTTTGTGAAAGGAAAACAACTTTAAATCATCAGCATTTTTCCTGAAATTATTTTTCCATTTTTTGACCAGCTCTAATAGACTTCCCCATGTGGTATGGAATCCATAAACTAAGTAATGGACACTGAGCAGCTCCACTACTTGTTCATGACCTAGAGACTTTACTTTCAACCTCTCCAGACTACTGTGCCTCCAAGTTTGATCTTACTTAAAACCTACTTACTTACAAAATCAGACATAAATCACAAAAGTGCCACAGCACACTGTTACTGAAAAATTGCTTGCCTACTTACTCCTTTTCCCATATGAGTATAAAATAAATCAATTGGAATATAAATATTGTACTTACATTTCAGTATATGATATGTGCAGCAGTATAAACAAATCATTGTATGAAAATTTAGTTTGGACTGACTTTGCTAGTGCTTTTTATGTAGCCTGTTGTAAAACTAGATAAATATCTAGATGAGCAGATGAACCCCCTGTATCTCTGGTTGAGAACCACTATCTGTCCTACAGAGGCTAATCGAGGTGTATGTAGTAAAGTGGTCAAGATAGGGTTAATAATGCCTAAATTAACATGGGATGGAGAGTTCTGGTCCACTCCCATACCCCTTATTTCCTGTTTAGTCAGCGTGAGGGTTTTTTGTCATCCCTTTGTTGTGGTGTATTTAAATAAACAGCAAGTTCCCAGCCAGCTTTCCTGAGAGTAAACTTACTTTTGTTGCACTGAGTGGTCCCTTTACAAAACTAGGAGAAAAGAGTAGACCTAAGGGTTAGCAGATATACATCTGGAATCTGAGTATCATTGTTTACTCCCAGGATGTTTTTAATTTGCATATCTATTATAAAATAATTGGGCGAATCTATATCTGGAATATGTAAAATTTGGACTTAACCAAAGCCAGCTAAAATCCTATGGAAATTGAATTTTAAAACTGTATGCTGTTTTGTAAGAAGAATTTGTGATTTCTATTGGTTAAGTAAATATTGTATTCTTTGACCAGTACATCCTGTTTGCTTTGCTTTCCACTTCATACTGAAAGCTTGAGAGATTGAATGTGTTATTTCTATAGCCTCTTTTGTAGTTAATGGGCAGCATGATCACATTTCAATGTAGGTAATATTTTTTTTGTACTTTTTTGGAAGACTTATCATGGCTTTACATTTATCAGCATTGTGTTTGCCATCTTTTAGCTCAGATTCCTTTACATCTGAGTTCAAACCTAACATCAACAGCCCCAGTAGGGATGAGCAAATATCAGCAAGGATTCTAGAGAGCTGTCTTTTTAGCAGCTTTCCTTACAGCTATTCTGCTTCACAGGGATTTTTACATTTTTCTCTGCAATACAAAGGAAAGGGGAAAATTGATCAAACACAATCTGTCTTTCAAATCAGTCCACCCAAGATTAAAACACTGGGAAATGAATGTCCTGCCAATACTTCCTCACTTTTATTTACTGTTCCACAACTATAACAAGAAGCCAAAATCTCTGTGTGTCAGTAGCATTGCTTTGATAAATGTTATCCAGCATAAAGGTTGGTGGAGCAATTATCTGAAGAATCAGTAAAAACACAACTAGAAATATGGACAATTTGAAAGCCACTGGCAGCCTATAAAGAGGTTTTTTGGGAGATATCTAGATTTCTACTTAAATTGATATTTTTAAAAGAACATTATTAACTGTAAAAAGAGGAGGCAGAAGAACAAAGAAACATCAGGTTGGGATCTAAAACCAATTTCTGACTTTTCAAAACCACTGATTCTTCTTGTTCTTCTGAGAACTAAATCCAAAGGATGCTAATCCCTTAGCCAACGCTTCAGGCTTGGGATCCTGCTATGCCACGCAGCAAAGCTTTTCCTGGTCATTTATGTGAGAGAAGAGTTGAAGTGAAAATCCTCAGAAATAGCCAGTGCAATTTAAACCAGGCAAAGGCAGTTTTATCTTTTTCTCACCCTATGGGTTGCTACTTCTGGCTACTTGGTCTTCCCTTACCCTTGTTAACCTGCTCCCAGATTGCTGCATTCTGACAAATCTTCCCCCAAAATGTTAAGTTGAATCTGTTCTTAAAACTTTTATAATCAAATTGTCAAAATTGCCATATTCTGTTGGCTTAAATTATGCCTAAATCCCAAAATTAAACTGGGATGTGCGTGCGTGCGTGCATGTGCGCATGCTGAGTGGCATAGCAAATGAAACATGCCAAATAATGGTTCAAACCTGCCAACATTCACTACCATGAGCAGTCCCATTGTGTCTTCAGTGGGGTTACTATTGATAATAGGTATTATATTTGGTAGTAAATACCAAGCCCAGTAGATAGTGTATGTAGAGTTGGGATCTAAAACTGTTGTATATTGTAATGGTTTTTTAATATACAATGCACCAGTCCTTTCCTTTAAAGCTAGCCATGGTTACCTTTTGTTAATGTGTTGCAGAGGCTGGACAGACTCCCTGTATCTACGTTTGCACAGAAGAAACCGCTGCAATCACAGAGACTTCCAGAATATTTCCAAAAATGGTACTGTAATCTCATTTTTCCCCACAGATGAAAGTTTTAGCTTGATGTTGCATTAATGGGTACAGCTCAGAACACCATTCAGAAAAATGCTGCATCAATTGCAGAGAAGTAGAGAGCAGGATCTGTTTAATATGGTGTCTTTTCTGTTTGATTCAATCTCTATTGATTCTGAATAAGAACTTATTTATGCTTGATCTCTTTCATAACTAATAAATGACCTTTGCCTAACTAATAACTGATGCTCTTCCCTTTAACTAACCTAGAATTCATTTTTCTCTATCTAAATTTTTTTCCAAAATTAAAAGTTTAGCTCTTAACACTGAAGTTTGCATTGACATGCTGTGCCTCCAGAATAATGAACTTTAGAAATTGTTGCTGGAGTGGAAATTGTTGGTGCCCTACCTCCTATGGCTATTATACATCAGTGATAGAATTACAAGTCATATGAAGTCCAAACTGCTGGTGTGATACAGAAAGTCACCATGTTCTGAGCCCTGGTGACAGAATGGGTAGTGCCTAACATGGTTAGAATACCATTTGGTGTTGTAATGGAGATAGGAATGAATCTTTCCTGAATTGTGCGATGGCCTATGGTTAGCTCCGCAGTCATCCTGCCTTCTTAAGGCAGGTTGGTTCATTCATCTGATTTCTGCTCCCAAAAGAAGCAACATCCCTCCTTCCCCATCCCTGATTGTGTACTGTACCACCTTCCTGGCATTCAGGTGTGTGTTAGGGGTATTCCTACCCCAGTGTGCGGAGTTGTTCTGGAGATTAGCTGCTCTATATGCAACCCAATCCTTTATCCCCCTAGGGCTGTTAGAGTATAGGTCAGATGTTTGCATAATGTATACATAATACAGTTATTTAAGATGGCCAGGTGACCTTAAAGATTGGCTTTCACAGGGTCAGAGGGCTCAAGTTCAAATCCCATTGGTACAAGTACTAGATGATTACAATGGCCCCTTTTGCTTTTATAATATGTGCATATAATATCATCTTTCTATAGCAGCTTTATGTTCCCTCCTCACTGGCCTTCTTTTATAAATCTGGTGAGCTCCCCATCTCTCTTTCTTTTATTTCAAATAGATATTTTACAGCTATATTACCAAAACCTGTGGACTACTTCTATACTGCACTCTCTTGCGCAAGAAAATATGCAAATGAGGCAAAGCGGTGAATAGAACTGCAACTCATTTGCATACTTAATGAGCCACCATGTTTGCACAAGGGGCTTTTGCGCAAAAAGGAGCTATCTACCCGGCTCCTTTTTGCGCAAAAACCCTCGAAAACCTTTTGCACAAAATGGCGGCTCATTAAGTATGCAAATGAGGCACAGCGGTATTCACCGCTTCACCTCATTTGCATATTTTCTTGAACAAGAAAGCACAGTATAGATGTAGCCTTGGGGTATAAAATGAGGTAAGATGGTGCCAAGGGAAATTCTCTCAAGAAAACTGAAAGAGAACTTTAAGAAGACAAAAATTACAAGGGATAGAAAAATCCCATGATGACTTCCCTTTGTGTCTTCTGTTAATCACACTACTGACAGAGTGTAGAAGTGTTTCCTCATATGCTGTAATATTTTCCCCAAATGGGAAAATTTAAATGGACACTGTCAACATTGGTAAGACTAAAAACTAATCACTGGGCTGACAGTGGTCCCATCTGGGAGAACAATGCTTCCTTCTTACTGCCAGAAAAATGAAAAGATAGAGGATGCAAAGAAATTCACAATGCAGAAATCAATTTCCTCTATCACAGGACCAGTCCTGCAACCTTCTGGGCTTCCTCAGCTCCTAGTGAAGCCGCTGGGAAATGAAAGCACTTAGCATCTCCAGGAATCATGCAGCATTGTGCAAAATCAAGTCTGAATAGCAGAGTACCCTCAGCTAGGTTTTTGTTTCTACTGGTAGTGCACATACACATGCCTCAGTCCACATAAAAATTATTCCACATGGATGGAAAAGATTAGAGGGAACATTGGTTGTAAGTACTGTGGTTTTATTTTGTAGGGGTGGAAAACCAGGAAGCATCTGCATCTCTATACACAATAATGTTCCACATCATCATCCTTGGCCATAATGCAAAGGGAGCAAGGAAAGGCCAAGGGCATGGTCCTTAACAGCTTCCCTAAACATAATTACATCACAGCTTTAAAGCTCTATATCCTGTAAAGTGAGAAGTGGGATTTCTGTGCCATTGCAAACTGGAGGTTCCCATTTCGCAAGGTGACCTAGTAAACATTTATATCCATGGAGATGTCTGAGATACAAAAATTACATTTCTGACAGTGTTAAGGGACAGAAAAACCCTTGTAAGTTATTTGTGAAATTTTTTATGGCTGCATCTGAGCTCTGCACAGTTGGACTCAGTTTCTAAGGCATTGGCTTTACAGATGGAGAGAGACAAAAATAGACACACTAAAAACTATAAAAACTCTCCAGAATACTCCTAAAATAGTTTCTGTAACATATGTGGTATATACAGAATATATAATGGTATAAAGGCTTTCTCCACACATTTGGGATGACCTACATAGCTCACCAGTGGTTTTCCAACATCTTTAATACATGAGCTAGGTTAATAATTCATAACTAATCATTTTCTCTAGCATTTTTACTTCTTTTTTTCTGTTTGCCCATAATCTATAAACAGTTTACAAATCTAATTTATTTGCTCTTCAAAATTATTTGCTGAATAATTTCTGGAAATAATTGTTGGAGCATACCTTATTCACAGCCAGTTCATTGTACTTATTCAATCCATAGTCCTAAATTCAAACTGTTTTCAGTGGACTGATAGGTCACATGGCATATTTTTGTTTCCTGGTTGAATTAGTGCAACTCTTAGGATCAGGATTCCAGTACAAAACCTCCATTATTATGAATTGGAAATGTTCTTTTTATGTATATTCTGCAATATTTGCTTAAAATCTGCTGTTTTGGTGAACATTTCTGCTAGTGAATTTACATTACTAGAATATTCACAAGGATGAACACGAGAGGAACATGAACATGGTCCAAGTGGATTCTTTTAAAAATAGTTACAGAATTTTGTTTTGCAGTGCTCACCCACGTCTCTCTCATATGCAGACATAATTGTTTGTGTATATATATATACAGTAAAACTCCGATGGTCCGGCATCTGATGGTCCGGCACCATCAGGAACCCGGAAGTGCTCCGGGCAGCGGGACCATTGGAGCTGCTCTGCCCCCAGCTTCCCGGATTCAGCCGCTGCTAAAACTGACCAGCAGCTGAATCCGGGAAGCCGGGGGCAGATCATCTGGAGTGCTGCCCAGTAGGTACCAAGCTGTGGGACCAACCTGGCAGCACCCCAGCTGTCCCCTATTCAGCCGCTGCTGAAACTGGCCAGCGGCTGACTCCAGGAAGCCCGGGGCAGAGCTGCTCTGCCCCGGCTTCCTGGAATCAGCCCCTGATCAGTTTTAGCAGCAGCTGACTTGGGTATACCTGGGACAGAGCAGCTGGGGTGCTGCCGGGTTGGTTCCCACAGCACCGAGGTGCGGCGCTACTGGACCAACCCGGCAGCCCCCCAGCTTCTGCGTCCCAGGCGTCCCGATTCAGCTGCTGTTGAAACTGACCAGCGGCTGACTCCAGGAAGCCCGAGGCACAGCTGCTTTGCCCCAGGCTTCCTGGAGTCACCCGCTGGTCAGTTTCAGCAGCGGCTGACTTGTGGACGCCTGGGGCAGACCAACCCAGCAGCCCCCCAGCTGCTCTGCCCCAGGCGTCCGGATTCAGCCACTGGTCAGTTTCGGCAGCAGCTGAATCGGGAGCCTGGGGCAGAGCAGCTGGGACGCTGCTGGGTGGTCCCTGCAGCGCCGCACCTCGGCGCTGTGGGGACCAACCTGGCAGAACCCCAGCTGCTCTGCCCCAGGAGTCCCCAAGAGTGCTGCCAGGTTGGTCTCACCGCGCCAAGAGTCGGTGCTACCGGACCAACCCGGCAGCACTCCAGCTGCTCTGCTGCAGGTGTCCCAGATTCAGCCGAATCAGGGACTCCTGGGGCAGAGCCGGACTATCGGAAGGGGGGGCTATGAGGGGCCTAGGGCCAGACCCCTCATAGACCCCCCTTCTGATAGTCTGGCATATCTGATAATCCGGCACCCCCTGGGTCCCAAAGGTGCCGGATTATTGGAAGTTTACTGTAAATGCATTTTATAATACTGAATGTAATTACTTTATAGTCATATTTTTTATTATCAGTAATTATTGCTAATGTCATAGAACTGAAAGAGTATCTTTATGACAGTAATTATAGTGCAAAAACAATATAGTTAATATATATGAGTTCTAAAAATACATCAGTCAAGTACGAAATCAAAGGGGTGATAATAAGCAGTTTAGTAACATAACTAAACTTCCAGAGTGGGCCTGATTCAAAGTCCACTTAAATCAGTAGAAACACTCCCACTGGCTTCCATGGATTTTTAATTAGACCTTATATGAACAGGTAATATTCAGCAGTTAAAAACATAATCATGGTATATTACATATTTGCTGTGTAACTGCAGTGTGTAATATTCATTGTATTATAAAATATATTCTATGCGTGTATATATATACACACTATGTAGCTTGATAACATCAGTATCTGCATACAGGAAAGTATCAGAGGGGTAGCTCTGTGAGTATGGATCTGCAAATTTGACACCATCAGTTTAGGGTTAAACAAAGACTGTGAATGGCTAGCCAAGTACAAAAGCAGTTTCTCCTGTCTTGGTTTTCACACCTCCACATCAGCTGCTAGAAGTGGGCCTCACCATTCCTGACTGAATTAACCTCATTATCTCTGGCCTGCATATTTATACCTGCCTCTGGAAATTTCCACTACATGCATCTGATGAAGTGGGTCTTTGCCCACGAAAGCTTATGCTCCAATACATCTGTTAGTCTATAAGGTGCCACAAGACTCATTGTCACTTTTGCATACAGGAAAGACTACTTACTTTTGAAGAAATTTGCACTATATCCCTAATTGTTGTTAAGAGTTCTGCACCTACCTTTATTTATTAATGCTGGGACTGTTTCATCATTTGTCATATATTCTCTCATTATTCTGTACTGTGATTGAGTGTGGGGGTGTTTGCCTTTGACCTGAAAAGCTCAAGTGTCCTACCTATTGATGTATTTGCTGGCCCATTGAACATTAAAGCACCAGCTATTTCATTGCAGCCTGGAATACAGTTAAAAGTATAAAATGTTATTTCCGTTTCAGCTATCTGGGGAATAATAGTTCACCTGGACGTATCTGAAGAAAGCTGAAGCCTTTTTTCTTTGCACCCTTATATTTTAAATTGCTTTTATGTCTTTGGGGAGGAAAATAAGCATTAAGCAATAAGACATTCACAGACATGCAGTCCAGTGCTGAATGTTGGCACAATGTGGAACCTGACTTCCAGCATGTTTCAGCAGAGTCCTGTTTTATTCCCACATAATCTGGTGTGCACCAACCAATCTAATAGGTAGCTATTAGTGGCCTAATAATTCATGTACTATAGCATATAAAAGTAGTATTCAGCAAATTCAAAATACCCATCTCTGCCATTTAAAAGAAAGACAAGAAATGTTATTTTATATAAAAGTTACATGTATAAATTACTTCTATGGGGCTAATAAATGATATACTAGAGTTTATTAATAAAATCTCAATCAATTATAGATTGTTCTAGAGTTCATCTGGTTACACAACTAAGGATACCTCTCCCAAGTGCAGGGATTTAGGGCCTAATTGAAGTCTTCATTGCATAATACCACATGATGGATTGTCTGATTTTTTTCCCCTTGGGCAGATGGTCTACATCTTACCATTTGAGTGAAATGCTACTGAAATTCACTGTTGCACTGTATGTTGTCAAAGGTGCTGTTGGCACAGTCCCATTGTTTTATGCTTATCACTCAGAACTTTACCAACCTGTTGGCCATTAATTTTTATTCAGTTGTAAGAATGATTCACTTCTCAATTTGTAGGGAAAGTTAGAAGCAGTTTGACTGTTCACAAACAAAGGTGGGTGTTTACTGGAGATGATTGTGCCCTAGGGATGGGCAAAGCAGTCAAATCTAGATTCAAATTAACCCCAAAGTTCAGAAGTATTTTAATCAGAGGGTTTGAATTAGAACCTTCACTATGATATACAGTACCATTGGAAGCATGTGCATTGCTGGGATTGTTTTCTGCTGGTGAAGAAAAGGAGGTCCGTGGAAAACTTTTTATTACATAAGTAGAATCCAAAAGAAAGGGCATGGAGATTACTTGTGCTTCTAATATTCCCATGTCCCTATACAAACAAATTTACTCTAGAGATCTGTCATTTAAATGGTTATACCCTCTTTCTTTTTCACTCTGTTTGATCATGTAGGTGGTTCTTCAGAAAATCTTCTGGATTTAATTAAAAGGTAAGCACTTAATGGGAATTGTATCCTGGGTGTGTGTACAGTAGTTAATTAGAATTCAACCTTCCAGAAATAAATCAAAACAAAACTGTGCATTGAATATACTGGCTGACAGTGGTTTAAGTCTTACACCATAGATTTGATGACCTACCATATTTTGGAAAACTGTTTATTTCTTCTACGTCATGGAGAATATTTCATTGAAATAAAAACTTTGGATTGAATTGCCTCCTGTTTAGGGCCTGGACCCAGCCCCACTGAAGTCAATGGGAATCTTTCCACTAACTTCAAAGAAGCCTGGATCAGGCCCATGCAACAGGTTGACACTGATGTAACTCCATTGGCTTGCATCAGAATAAATTAATTATTGATTTACATCACAATAAATTAAGTATTAAATGGGTCCTCTGCCTTATTCTGTGAACTATAGGTAGTTCACGAGGAGTAACGGTAGTTCGGACTAGGAAACCTAGTCCGAACTACCTAGTCCGTGCCGTGTGTAGCCGCGCGGCACGGAGTCCGCAGTAGCGGACATTTAAAAATGGCGGCACCCGGCTTTATGCAAATGAAGCCCGAGAAATTCAAATCCCGGGCTTCATTTGCAACTCCATATGACTACATTAACCACCCTAGTTCGAACTAGGGTGGTAGTGCAGACATACCCTAAAAGAATTATTCTGCAATGTGCAGTATGATCTCACAAGCACAGTATAATTTGGGCTATTATATGAGAATGGTCTTCATCATTGATATTGCTACTTATTTATTTTTATATTTTTTAGCTTGGCTAGGAATCAGCTATTGGACAATCCAGCCATTGTTATCTATGCTTCAATTGGGAATGATGTCTGCAATGGGTAAGGTGTCAAGAAACTAAAAGATTGGTTATATTCCCATCTACATGTCTTGGAGGACTGTTTGCTAGCGAGATATTTCAGTCTTATTATTTTATGCTTTCATGCAATTAAAGTTTGCTTTTGGTGTTAGCTGTGCTCTTTTTTTTACTTTTCCTGAAAAATATTAGTCTTAGTTACAGCACTACTTGCTGCCGTGCCCTCTTTCGCATGTCTCAGGCTACGACTACAATGCAGGTATTTGTTGACAGAGGGTATGCTAATGAAGCACTCATTAGCATTTGTCATTTGCGTATCTCGGCCAATGTTTTTTGCACAAGAGGTTTTGCACAAAAACAAGCAGTGTAGATGGGTCCGTTTTGTGCAAAAAGAAAACTTTTGCGCAAGATCCTGTATACCTCCTTTTTTCACTTCACATAATAGTAGGTCTCTTTTCCTGTACTAGAGAAATGACACAATTCTTCCACTCCTTAACCCAGACCTGGGGACATCACATAATCATTATCACCCTTTGAGTCCAATTGGACACCTGAGTTTCTTCCCTTCAGGAGCCTGCGAACGGCATTCTTAAACCAACGTACTATTTAGCAGTATGAACAAAGCAATAATGATTTTATAAACCTCAGATTTTAAAACAACAAAAATTATACATACAGTGTAAACTCAATGTGAGCTGTATTTTGAACATATAAAGTGTTGAATATTCTGAAAAATCATGTCTCAGACATCTCAAATTCAGCACCCAACTTACTGAATTCTTTTGACCTTAATCTTTGTGTCTCAATTCCCCATATGTAAAACTGGGTTAATAATACTTATGTATTTCACAGGTTTGTTGTACAAATAAATCCATGAATGTCTGTGAAGCATACAGATACTGTAGGGTTGAGCACCATAAGGAAACCACAAGGAAATTAATAATTCTGTTTGCGGAGCAGCGCTTAATACTGTGCCATAAATAAGGCCATAGATTGAATATGAGGGAAAAAATAGAAAAAATATTGAATAGCTGTTCATTAAGTCCACAGCAATCTGGTTGAGAAAATAATATGTGATTGTGTAGTTAAAGGCTGTCTCGTAAATCATATATGCAAAAGGCAGAATTAAGTTTGTGTAGACAATCTTAATTCTGGCATTTCCTAGGTTTTGAGTGCTTGACTTTGCAGTTATATTAATATTATTTTATGGTTACATACTCACACACACACCTAGAGAGAGAGGGAGAAATATTGTGTACATGAGTAACTGTGAATACTGAGCTATTAACTAGAAAATAAAGCCATTACATTACCCAGTGGCTCAGTAATACGCCTAAAGCTTTGGAACAGAAGCAGGCTACAATGAAGTAACAGAAAAGACACGACAATGACAAATACATATTATCTTTACCTGGTAATATGTCATCATAATATCATTTCACAAATGAAATATCAGAGGCAATGAGTCTTCATGCAACATCTTAAACATCAATCTAATCCTGGAATCCATACACATGCTAGTATCCATCATGCAGGAGATCAGACCATATGAGTGTACCAGTTCCTTCTGATCTTAGACTCTGTGCATTACCTTTACTCTGCAATATTTTTTCTCTAATTCGGGTAACCCCTCTGCTTTCTGTTGTCTCTAACATAATTTTTTATTCATATTAAAATTATTACTCTTCTGCAGTGTACAATTTATTCTTCACCTCTCCCATTTGTGTAGATTTTTCAAAATGTTATTTATTATTATTATTATTATTATTTATTTTAAATTAATATTTTCTTATCCCAGCCTTCATCACATGACAGTACCTTTTGTCTGCTGAAATATTCTGTGCTGCCTGTTTCCCACCAAAACGTCACTAGGATCAAAAACACTGAGTTGTAAGGATACAGTAATTTTTTTACTCTTTCTGTGAAGGAAAGATGTTGCTCCTCCTAGATAGAATTGAGTGGAAATGAAACCATGGATTGGTTTTCAAGAAGATGTGTCTATATACAGTGAAACTTGTTTTGAGGCATCCACAGAGGTTCTAGTGAATGCAGAGAATCTACTGGGTGTGTCTTTAAACAAAAGTGTAAAGAAAAATGTATTTTAAGGCAGCTTTAAATGATAGTAATAAAGACCTTCCAGGCTAATCCTATATTTCTATCTTCAAAAGAGATAAATGCTGCCATTGCAGGTACAGTCCTTAGCTAAAGCACAGCTAAAATGCCAATATTTCTTTCCATGTGGGGATCTGGGCAGTGAGTAATATAAGCACTCACAGAGGAGAAAGATAATGAAATTGGCAGCATGTGCACTACTTTCTTTTTAGTACCCACATTGTGGTGTCCAATCACGGGGGTTAGAAAAATATAGACAGATGGTGATTATAGCTCTCTGTCTACTGAGGTGCAAATTGTGGGACACAATGTGGCTCAAAGACCCAAAATGAAAAAAAAAGAGAGAAAATAAGTAGTGCAAGAAGTTTAACATGCTGTGGAATTATTAACTGTATTTGTTCAGTTTTAAATCATAAATCATTTCTACAACCTCTTTTCTGATTCTGCATTGATAGTCTAAAGACATTAAAACTGAAATGATAGCAAACTAGTTTTGAAATGGAGGTGATCCACTGTCTAGGCGGGACAGCTGAGATATATGATGGGTAGAGATTAACATTTCATTAGTATAATGTAGCCATTACTGGCTCCACTACCTACCGTCCCCCATTCTGAAAATGCTTTATGCTCATGAGCACTCTCATAAGTGTCAATGGGACCAGTCGTGTGTAAATTTATTCACGAATGTAAGTGTTTGCAGGACTGGAGCATCCTGGGACTAATAATAAAATGTATCCCTTTATACAGGGACAGCCCAAGGCCTATGAGTAGTTAATGCCCCACTGAAATCCTGTTTTGAGTATTTAATTGGTGCATAGGCCATGATCTGGCTTTCTAAGGAAGGCTCAATCTTGTCATACTCTGATGAATAAGGGGTGGAGGAACACACCCCAAACAAGGAACTCTATCTTGTCAGTTATCAGACAAAAACATGGTTGTATGCAAACATCTAAATGGTGTAGAGAAGGGTGTAAGATAACAAAGACAAATCTGTGTGTAGTTCTAAGGGTAATACATGGCCCTATTATTGTAAGAGCAGCCTAGAATAGATAAATATGAAGTACCATGTTTTCAAACATCCACACATTAACATTTGCATGGTCTGAACTGACACAGTTTACTATGACAGAAATCATTTTCTGAATATCTTACTATTAGGGATTGACAAGATATGAAGCCATTGTGGAGCACTGTGTCCAAGAATGGTGCTGATGTCCTTTGACGATGTGTTGACAGTACATGGAGACTTAGTGTTCTCTAATGAGCCTTGAAGCGACTGTTACAAAGACTGAAATGGAAATGTCTATAAGGCATACTTTTGGTTGTTTTGTTTCAAACCCGATCATGGAAAGGAAATTGCAAAACGATACATTAACATAGCAACAAAATGGAGAAAGGTAGGAAAACTTGGAGTAAAGAATGTCACTTTATAGTCAGCTCAACACATTGTGTTTACATAGTGCAAAGGCCTTAGACCAGAATGGTGGTTTTGGACTGTAAATGCTGCAATGCCTAGAGGCTAAATGAGGTGAATTAAGAGCAGGCCAGCAAAACTGATCCTTAAATGTCTCTACTTACGTTATTTTTTGTAGATTCAAGCCTGAATCTTAATGTTATTTTTTGATTTCCAGCTAAGTGGATTTTAAACATGTTATAAACATATACCAAACAAAGACTAGGTGCCAGACAAATAATCTTGTTTAATAATTAATGTGTATACAGATTACAACACAAGCCAGTATCCTGAATCCTTGCTAAAGTACATAGTTCTGTCCCATAAGATTCCTTCACACACACACTTTTCTAAGACCTCAAGACTAAAACAAGAGCCTTTTCAAAGACTCTGCTTTTGCACTATTCTGCTATCCAATAAATTTCACCTGCTCTCCAGAGAGTTTGTTCTTCATTACCAGCATTTTGGTTAGCGTTGCACTACCCTTACACGGTAGTATATATTATTGGCTTTACTTTACAGATGAAGAAACTGTGACCTGAATATCTAGGGCAGCTCTACACAGCAAAGAAAAACTACATCTCGCCCATGCTAGCTGAGCTTGTGTGGCTCTGGCTGTGGGGCTGTTCCTTTGCTGAGCAGACTTCTGTGTTCTGGGATCCTCCCACCTCGCAGGGTCCTAGAAGCTGGGCTGCAGCCCAAGCCCAGAAATCTAAACAGCGATGAAAAAATACTGCTGCCAAGTCCCATGAGCTCAAGTTGGCTGGCACAGGCCAGCCAGGGATTTTTCTTTGCAAAATAGGCTTACCTTTCGGCTATGTCTACACTACATTCTTTTGTCGAAAGAGGAATGTAAATGAAGCAAATCAAAAGTGCAAATGAAGCGCGGATTTAAATATCCTGTGCTTCATTTCAATAAAGGATTTTTCAAAAGTGAAAGCGCAGTCTAAAACTAGACAGGGTTCTTTAAAAAAAAAAATCCCCTCCTGAAAAAATGAGTATCATCTCACAATAGTCTGCATTTGGTAAGATTTTGTTTGTTCCATACTGTGCATGACAGCACACATGTACACATTCCGAATTTTAACCACAGGATCTTAAACTTCCATTTCTACGTGGCTTTTGAGAGCCAAGTTATAAACACAATACTTCACTTCTGACACTTAAAATAGGTGTATATAGTATATATAGTAATGTCCTCTACTTGGCATCTACCTCAAATAGCCAGACTGAGTACTGCATAGATAAGGAGGAGGGACGCAATGAGGCCACTCACTCGATGGCCTCTGTTTCAGCCCCATGAATTCTTAAGGATAAGAAAACTATGGAGAGACAGAGCTGAAGCATCCATACAGGAGGCTTCTCCCATAGGTTATCTATGACCTGTCCCCAATGCACCTGCACGCAGGAAACTCCACAGAGCTGGGCTCCAAGCCATGTAGCAGATGTGTGAGTAGCCCTCTGGTTCCTAAATCTCATTTTGTATACAGCAGATCACCACCAGTTGCACTGTCTGGGGACATCTCGACCACAGAAATAAGAGCTGGATTTGTGCAGCAGATCTGTGTCTGTTATATCGAGAGCCAGGAGTGTATAATAGCAGTGTGTGTATATAGCAGGAAGTTTCATATATAATACAATTGTTGTTTGGGTAATATAAAAAAGAGGGATGTTGTCCTGCAGCCCATTTTAAATTCAAATTTATTCTGTCATCAGGGTTTTGGGTTTTTTGTTTTTGTTTTGTAAACTATTTACTGCTGAATGTAATAGGGCAAAGATAAATCTGCTCTAATGACCGAGACGCATGATCAATAAAAAACTAACTCTTTGCTGCTGTATCTCGATGACAATCTCAGTATTTTAACAATGTTCTTGCATAGTTATTCTATGGAAAATGAAATGTCTGCTGCTCGTACATTTATTTCCCTACGTTTGCTGGCACTCTCTCTTGGAGCACGGTAAAGGATGTGCAAGATTTGAAAGCCTCAACCATCCATGATGTCTGTCTGTTATACCCAGACAACAGTGTAGTATGTGCAAGATGTACACAGTACAGGCAGTCCCCGGGTTACGTACAAGATAGGGACTGTAGCTTTGTTCTTAAGTTGAATCTGTATGTAAGTCGGAACTGGCATCCAGATTCAGCCGCTGCTGAAACTGATCAGTTTCAACAGCGGCTGAATCTGGATGCCAGTTCCGACTTACATACAGATTCAACTTAAGAACCCCAGGCATCCCCAAGTCAGCTGCTGCTGAAACTGATCAGCGGCTGATTCCAGGAAGCCCAAGGAAGGGGCTTCCTGTAGTCAGCCACTGGTCAGTTTCAGCAGCGGCTGACTTGGGGACGCCTGGGGCAGAGCAGCTGGGGTGCTGCTGGGTTGGTCCAGTAGCGCGGCCGCTCCTCGGTGCTACTGGACCAACCCAGCAGCACCCCAGCTGCTCTGCCCCAGGCGTCCTGATTCAGCCACTGCTGAAACTGATCAGTAGCAGCTGAATCAGGACTCCTGGGGCAGAGCAGCTGGGGTGCTGCCGGGTTGGTCCAGTAGCACCAAGGAGCGGTGCTGCGGGACCAACCGGCTGCGCCCCACCTGCTCTACCACAGGCCCCGGGCTTTGCTCCACGTATCCCTGGTCTGTTGGGGGGGGGCACTAGCTGCCAGATCAGCGCCGCGGGTCCAGCCTGGGTCCTCCGCCGCTTTGCTCCCCCAGCATACCAGGGAGACGGGGAGCAGCTTTTCTCGCCCCGGAGGAGGCGGGCGGCGGGACCAGGCGTCCCGCTGCTCCAGTCCTCCGGGGCGAAAAAATCCCCGTTCGTAAGTCGGATCCACGTAACTCGGGGACTGCCTGTAGTTTGGAAAATCTCTGCTGTTATCCAATGCAGCTGTCATAACAGTATCTTCAACTTATACCACATCTTTCAACCTAAAACTATTTTGATACCCAAGAATCATTTCATCCACTTCTGGGGTCAAACACAGCAGCCATTTAACAAAACACAGCAATGGTAGGCAACAATTTTGAACAGTGCAGTGAAGCATACCTTCTCCACATGAAATTTCTGGGACAAAGTTAACACATTGGGTGTAGATACCAAAACTGAAATCTGGCAAGCCTATCACTGTACTTACTGTTGCTGTTTTATTGGAAATTGACATGAAATCTTTCATGAACAGAATAGGCAAGACTTTGATTTTGTGTCTCGTCCAAAAAACTGTACCTTAAGTCACAATGTTAGTGCCCCTTTCACCATGTCCAGGTACAGACCAGTTAGTTTAACTTCTGCCAGGGAAGATAATGGAGCAAGTAATTAAGGAAATCATCTGTAAACACTTGGAAGGTGGCAAGGTGAAAGGGAAGAGCCAGCATGGATTTGTAAAGAACAAATCATGTCAAACCAATCTGATAGCTTTCTTTGATAGGATAATGAGTCTTGTGGATAAGGGAGAAGTGGTGGATGTGGTATACCTAGACTTTAGTAAGGCATTTGATACGGTCTCACATGATAGTCTTATCAATAAACTAGGCAAATACAACCTACTATAAGGTGGGTGCATAACTGGCTGGATAACCGTACTCAGAGAGTAGTTATTAATGGTTCTCATCCTGCTGGAAAGGTATAACAAGTAGGGTTCCGCAAGGGTATGTTTTGGGACTGGCTCTGTTCAATATCTTCATCAACTATTTAGATATTGGCATTGAAAGTTCGCTTATTAAGTTTGCAGATGATACCAAGCTGGGAGGGGTTGCAACTGCTCTGGAGGACAGGGTCATAATTCAAAGTGATCTGGACAAATTGGAGAAATGGTCTGAGGTAAACAGGATGAAGTTTAATAAAGACAAATGCAAAGTGCTCCACTTCAGAAGGAACAATCAGTTTCACACATACAGAAAGGGAAGTGACTGTCTAGGAAGGAGTACAGCAGAAAGGGACCTAGGGGTTATAGTGGACCACAAGCTAAATATGAGTCAACAGTGTGATGCTGTTGCAAAAAAAGCAAACATGATTCTGGGATGCATTAACAGATGTGTTGTGAGCAAGACATAAGAAGTCATTCTTCCGCTCTACTCTGCGCTGGTTAGGCCTCAGTTGGAGTATTGTGTCCAGTTCTGCGCACCGCATTTCAAAAAACGTGTGGAGAAATTGGAGAGGGTCCAGAGAAGAGCAAAAAGAATGATTAAAGGTCTAGAGAACATGACCTATGAAGGAAGGCTGAAAGAATTGGGTTAGTTTAGTTTAGAAAAGAGAAATTGAGGGAGGACATGATAGCAATTTTCAGGTATCTAAAAGGGTGTTATGAGGAGGAGGGAGAAAACTTGTTCATCTTGGCCTCTGAGGTTAGAACAAGAAGCGATGGGCTTAAACTGCAGCAAGGGAGGTTTAGGTTGGACATTAGGAAAAAGTTCCTAACTGTCAGGGTGGTCAAGCACTGGAATAAATTCCCCAGGGAGGTTGTGGAATCTCTATCGCTGGAGATATTTAAGAGTAGGTTAGATAAATGTCTATCAGGGATGGTCTAGTCAGTACTTGGTCCTGCCATGAGGGCAGGGGACTGGACTTGATGCCCTCTCAAGGTCTCTTCTAGTCCTAGTATTCTATGATTCTATGTCTGGATACCAGTTCAATACCAATGTAGAGGATCAAATACTAAGATAAATCATAAACACCATTTTCTACACCATTTAATCTTTCTTGATGTTCCCCAAACAAAACTGTAATCCCACTAGAATCTAGGTACAGAATGATATGGTATGCATTTGTGGATTTTAAGGCCAAAAAGGAACACGTATGATAATCTAGTTTCCCCTATCATCCTATTTCCCTTCTGACGACATACAGAAAAATTAACTCAGTTAAAATCAGTAGAGTTACAGTAGATGAGAAGCTGGATGTGAGTCAACAGTGTGCCCTTGTAGCCAAGAAGGCTAATGGCATATTAGGTTGCATTAAGAGGAGCATTGCCAGCAGATCCAGAGATGTCATTATTCCCCTTTATTCAGCTTTGGTGAGGCCATATCTGGAGTATTGTGTCCAGTTCTGGGGCCCCCACTACAAAAAGGATGTAGGTCCAGCGGAGGGCAACCAAAATGATTAGGGGGCTGGAGCATATGACTTATGAGGAGAGGCTGAGGGTCTTGGGTCTGTTTAGTCTGCAGAAGCAAAGAGTGAGGGGGGATTTGATAGCAGCCTTCAATTTCCTGAAGGGAGGTTCCAAAGAGGATGGAGAGAGGCTGTTCTCAGTAGTGACAGATGGCAGAACAAGGAGCAATGGTCTCAAGTTGTGGTGGGAGAGGTCCAGGTTGGATATTAGGAAAACTATTTCACTAGGAGGGTGGTGAAGCACTGGAATGGGTTACCTAGGGAAGTAGTGGAGTTTCCATCCTTAGAGGTGTTTAAGTCTCGGCTTGACAAAGCCCTGGCCGGGTTGATTTAGTTGGAATTGGTCCTGCCTACAGCAGGGGGCTGGACTTGATGACCTTCTGAGGTCTCTTCCAGTTCTATGATTCTATGATAATAAAAAAAAGTAAAAGAGAGCAGATAATCAGACCATGGGTCCTTTTATGTAGGGAGGCCACTCTCAATGCATCTACACAGCACCCTAAATTCAAAATAAGATACGCAATTTGTGCTACACAAATTGTGCATCTTATTTCAATTGTATTTTGAAATAGCTTATTTCAAAATTTGGCACCTCAACACAGTGCCAAATTTCTAAATAATTGTCAGCCGACGGTCAGGGCAGTGTGTGTGTGTATGCTTCCGAGAAAAGGTTTAACGTCCGTGTCTTTACTGCTAGGACCGGGGTCCCGTCGCAGAGGGTGGCCAGCAGGCCAACAGACGCCCCGTTATATAGAAAGAGCTTATTACACCTTAGATTTTAACTGCTAGAACACAGGGGTTCCTTCGCAGCGGGCAGCCTGGGAAAGGCTGGAAAGGTGCCCCAACGGATCTTGTCACCTGGGAGTGACACAGATCCAAACGCCCAAGCTCTCCCTATGTCTGTCCCTTTTATGACCGGCTGAAGTTCTTTTAAATTGTGCTTGGTTCTGTTACAGCAACTGAAGGAGTCAGGTTAAAGCTTAAACAGTTACAGGTTTATTAAAAGACTTATAAAAGCATATGGTTACAATGGCTATTGCTCTATTTCTTAAATGCTAACAAATACAGATTTTAAAAAAATGGTTACAAAGAAAATAAAGATAGAAAATAGAAATAATGGTACCAAGTGACAGCTTAATCTTTAAAGAGCTCTAAGTCTATGTATATATATACTTAAACAAAGGACCACATCCAGGTACAATTTTTACCCCTTTCTGTGCCTCTCGACTCCAGCGTGTCAGGCCAGGGCCGGTCTCTCAATTCCTAGGAAAGACGAATACGAGGTGGGCGTCCCCTTGGAACCTCGGGAGATCAAACACCAAACCCGACCAGCAGATAGATGGTAGATTGACACTCAGAGAAAATGCGCTGCTGGACCTATCTTTATACCCCTGGGGGCCCGTATTCTCTTTCTTATCTAAGATGCCGAATTCTACTGGTCCGTTTTGTGGCGCCAGTTCTTACAAGCAAGTTTCAAGTTAATTTACACTTGCAAGAGAGATAACTAAATTGTGAGCACTAGACATTTTTTTACTGGGCGAGAGATTCCTCCCCCCGCGGATGGATGTGTGTTCGTATCAATATGGGTTTGAGTCAAGGGCACTCCTTGGCAGCCTCTTGGTCAGCAATTGGCGTATCTCTGTTTACAGCCATTCACGGTCACACAGCCTGGGCCTTCTGCTCTGTGTGCCCTGTATGCTCCAGGCAAGCAAAAATGGATGTTACAAGGGGGTTCCTGTCTGGCTACATTCCACCCCCTGATACGACACACCACATCCCAGGATACAAGATGGCGGTGATACCAGCACCTCTTGCCCACCTTGGGGGAATCTAGAAGTGCCCGATGGCCGGAATAGAAGGTTCAGGATCTAGGAATTGGCTAGGGTCCTTTCCTAGTGCTGTATATCGAATGTGCACAAAAAAGGTAGCTGCTTTAACTAGGCATTGCACAATACATAGAGCTATGCAGAAAATGATTACAAAAATTACAGTGGTTAGAGCAGTGGTTATAACAGAGTGTAAAAAAAATGGAGTTAGGGAAAATTCTAGCTCTTGGGCTAAACAATTTAGCCATGAGATGTTTACATTCTTAGTTACAGCATGTCTTACCCTATACCATCCATTGCCACTTCCTTTGCCTCCCCCCAAAGTTATTTTGAGGATTGCGGTGGTCGCTGTTATCGAACCATACCGGTCTCCATTGGAAGATGTCACTCTTGTTCCATCAGTTGTTTTGGGCTGAGAGGGACAAACTCGATTCTCAGTCCAGTAGAGGAGTTAAGTAAGGTGTTCTGGTACAGCAGTAGCAGTTGGGATGAGGAAGAAGACCATGGCGAGTTGGAGTACCATGTCTTGCTTCAGCTTAGGTTTCTTTTTCTATAGTTCAGTCTATAACAACAGCGATTGCAAGCACTGCAACAGCAAGCCGTATATATACAAAAAGTTCATGATGGTTTCCTGGATCCACACCAGCGCTGGGAGGGATACATCCCACTGGAGCACTGTTCAGGGCCATTGCCTCAGTTTCCTGTAATAAAACAAAAAAGTTCGCCGGTCTTGGATACAATCCAAGCCTCAGTAGTGGTTATTGGTGTTAGCCCAGCATCTGCAGTGGTCCAGACTCCTTTTCCCTTGTAGGAGTGCAGTACGTAGGTTTGCATTCTTAAACTGGGGTGTTTGATTACTACAGTGTCTTCAGGTGCATATTTAGAATCTTTGAGTGGCACAGTGTGGCTAGGAGAGGTTCTCCCTGTAGGGAAGAAATCTCTTACTGATCGGACTGCCCGTAGGGGTCTGCCGATTGTTTAATCTTTGCACCACAGTATCTAATCTGTTTTCTTATTTGCCATCTATGGGCCTTTGGGTCCTCATGGATTCTTTACTTCCCCACTCCCATGGGTAGGCACGGGGGAGATGGGGACTCACCACCATAAGGGCTGGGTGGTCAAAGCTATCCTATTCTTCAATACTGGCTTCCTAATTTAATTTAGTTCCATTAATTAACAATCTAATCAGTCTCTGGTCCAAATATCTGGTTAGATCTAGTGAAGTGGACACAGAGCTGGACAGATCCTTCAAACTATCTAGGATCACTTGGTTGGCTTGGCTGGTGTGTAGGCCTTTACAGGCACTGGATATTACTGCATCTACCAGCCTGTATTCTATACAATTTCTGGGCTATGGCATAAGTGTTGCTGACAGAGTTTCCAGGCTCAAACTAATCTGCGATTGTATCTGTTAAGCCCCGTCGTTGCCTAATTAGGCACTTGCCAATTTGATTAGCCAGTCTAGCACACAGCTGGTCTATACCAGTGTGGAACATCACTAAGGTAAGGACTAGTGACAGTTGTCCTGGTTCTGGGACAGGGGTCTGTTCAGGGCACAATTCACAATTAGGAGGCTTTTATTTTGTCCTCAAGGTCTTGGTTAATAATATCTAAATAAAAGCAAGTTAGCAATGGCCATTGTTTAACAAATGACAGCCATGCCTCAGGGGTTACCTTGTCTGGGCTTTAAGTGGTAAGCCCCAGTGGGAGTCAGTAGGTCCAACTTCAGTGGCCTGATGTCAGTGTTTAGCTTCTTTCCCACAAAATTCTACACAAACTTTAACTCAGAGGACTGTGTATTCTTTGTCCTCGTAGTGTTCATGTTGTTACAATAAACAAAATGATTCTGTGTGAATGAGGGGCGGCCCAAGGCCGTGTATTCTCATTGCCATTAGCGTGTATTTGTTCTATATATGTGACTTGAAGGAGGTTACGTTGACTAGAGTCACTGTTTCTTCTTATAGGACCAAGCATGGTTCACAGATGTTTAACTGATAACTCATGCAATTCTATAATTCTTGAGGCCTTTTAAGGCATCAGGCACCAGTGAGTAGCAGGGCAAGTAGCTGTTATTGCAATGGTGAGGTTACTAGTTTCCTCATTGTTGTGGGCATCTTTACTTAAATATGCTGATGTCCCACTTGCCTGTGTTGTTTCTTATAGATTTCTTATTATCTCTGGCGCTCTAGAGCTATTAAAGCAAAACTAATCTGGTGGGGGAGAGGGCTGGTACCTCACTCCCAGTTTTTCTGTTCACGTGATGCACTCCTTGCTTCTTTCCAGTTTCTTCTTTATTCACCTGTGGAGACATTGTTAACATTCTCCTAGCCTAAACAATTACTAAACTATCATCCTTTCACTAAAGTTTAAAGTTGCCAATTGACTAAGTTTACAGTTGCCAATTGATTGGGCCCAATTATTAATTTTGTTGGTTTAAATTCATGCTTCTGCTTTACTCAGAGTATCCTTTCATTAAAACAATATCTTACACACAACAATATTTTTAATTCGTGTTACAATTAAGACACACAAGACAAACTTGGACAGAACACAAACTTATTGTGTCATGACACAGAACCATGGTTTTTTTGTCGTTGTTGTTTGTTGTTTTTCTTCAGCTGGCACCAGCGCTTTCTGATGATCTGAAAGACAAGAAAACATTTCTACCCCCGTCGGGGTGGTCTATTATAACTTAAAATACTGCCTAAGATCTGCTAGGGGAATCGGTTACAGCTAGTTCCTTACCACTTCCATGGGCGAGTGAGCTATAACTTTACGAGAACAAGGGCGCTTCATCGGTACTCGTGACCTTCCACTCCCTCGAATTACCTCTAGAGTTGCTAGCCTTCCCCAACAGTGGCATGCCTCAGTTTCCCTCTTGTACCACAGATCAGGCTTAATGTGTAAAGCTATAGTGCTTTTCCTTAGCACAAGGTGTTGGTTGGCCAGTTACTGTTCCTGCAAGCAAAAAGCTTTTATTTTCCTGAAAAGAATCATATGTACAATGTTACAGGCTTACTTATGAGGGACAGTTGGTTTCAAACCTCTTCAGAACAGACAGGCAGTCTGCACCCACTTACAACCTTGGATCTGAGAGCAAGCTAAAAGTGTTATCAACTCAGCCTTGAACATAGACACAATGAAGTTTCAGAGTTTGAATTTCTTAAAACAATAACTTGGTTTTCTTAGAGAGCAAATTTAACCTTAAAAGTTGAATGCCTAACAGAAGCACTAACCAATTTGTGCATTGTCTGTTTGCAATTTTAAGCAAGAGGACATAATCCAAAACAAAATAAAACTAGTTCATTTGAAACCTACAAAATAAAGTGACAGTATATAGAGCTCATTCTTTGGACAGTCATTTTCCTTTGGGCTATTCCCGGTGGCAACTCCTTTCCTTCCAATATGGGCTTAATGATTGGGAGAGGAGTGTGAAGTGTTATGGCTTGAGCTTGGGTTAGCTCCTCTGTTTCCCTTAGTGCTGTGTAGGCTGTCAAAAGCACTTTTCATAAAGCGTGTAATTTAACTGTGACCTCTGCCATAACTTCGAGCCAAACTGTATGGGGCGGCGGGGTACAGTTTCTCCTTCTTGCCATAAGGCATAGGACATCTCTGTGTTTCCCACAGTAAGGTACAAATGAAATGGGGCATTCAGGTGAATCGGACCCATAGACTGATAAGTGCGTATCTCATTATCAGCTGTCTCTCAGAGCTTCCTCATGGGGGGGGGGACTCATTTCCAGCGAGCATGCTTCCTGAGCAAATTATACGGGGAGTAGGTACAAATTAAGATTCCCCGTTTTTCCAGATCTTTAATTAGTTCACAGACCGGAGCCATAGCTTCGGCTGGAATGCGGTACTGTATTATCTTGGTTACAGTGGAAGGCGGGAGAGCGGGGGTTTGAGCCAGCAAAGTTTTAAAGCCAGCTCCAAAAGCTCATTTTTCTCCATTAATTACTTTCTCCTTCCCCTCTCTAGCCTCAGGAGGAGCCGTTCCTGAAGGTGCTCCATGTCCTTATTTAGGGTTCACACCTGGGTATCCAGGTTCTGGCATTGCTCCCAGAGTTTGTATCTCTCTCTCTGCACCTTTATCAGCTCTGTTTCTAAGTTCCAGTAGCTAGAGCAGGCTGCTTGCCACACACCCTTTAACAGCCAGATGCAAGCGCCTTTCCTTAACATCTCTTTATCCCACTTAGGGTTGCCCCATCCCTCTCGGGCAAACTCCTTTTCTATACAGTTAAAATCCATGTCAATCGTGACTGGCTTCATGCTGCTGTATTTGAACCAATAGCACAATCCTGCCGACTACGCCAATTCTGTCAGCCGACGGTCAGGGCAGTGTGTGTGTGTATGCTTCCGAGAAAAGGTTTAACGTCCGTGTCTTTACTGCTAGGACCGGGGTCCCGTCGCAGAGGGTGGCCAGCAGGCCAACAGACGCCCCGTTATATAGAAAGAGCTTATTACACCTTAGATTTTAACTGCTAGAACACAGGGGTTCCTTCGCAGCGGGCAGCCTGGGAAAGGCTGGAAAGGTGCCCCAACGGATCTTGTCACCTGGGAGTGACACAGATCCAAACGCCCAAGCTCTCCCTATGTCTGTCCCTTTTATGACCGGCTGAAGTTCTTTTAAATTGTGCTTGGTTCTGTTACAGCAACTGAAGGAGTCAGGTTAAAGCTTAAACAGTTACAGGTTTATTAAAAGACTTATAAAAGCATATGGTTACAATGGCTATTGCTCTATTTCTTAAATGCTAACAAATACAGATTTTAAAAAAATGGTTACAAAGAAAATAAAGATAGAAAATAGAAATAATGGTACCAAGTGACAGCTTAATCTTTAAAGAGCTCTAAGTCTATGTATATATATACTTAAACAAAGGACCACATCCAGGTACAATTTTTACCCCTTTCTGTGCCTCTCGACTCCAGCGTGTCAGGCCAGGGCCGGTCTCTCAATTCCTAGGAAAGACGAATACGAGGTGGGCGTCCCCTTGGAACCTCGGGAGATCAAACACCAAACCCGACCAGCAGATAGATGGTAGATTGACACTCAGAGAAAATGCGCTGCTGGACCTATCTTTATACCCCTGGGGGCCCGTATTCTCTTTCTTATCTAAGATGCCGAATTCTACTGGTCCGTTTTGTGGCGCCAGTTCTTACAAGCAAGTTTCAAGTTAATTTACACTTGCAAGAGAGATAACTAAATTGTGAGCACTAGACATTTTTTTACTGGGCGAGAGATTCCTCCCCCCGCGGATGGATGTGTGTTCGTATCAATATGGGTTTGAGTCAAGGGCACTCCTTGGCAGCCTCTTGGTCAGCAATTGGCGTATCTCTGTTTACAGCCATTCACGGTCACACAGCCTGGGCCTTCTGCTCTGTGTGCCCTGTATGCTCCAGGCAAGCAAAAATGGATGTTACAAGGGGGTTCCTGTCTGGCTACAATAATGCACTATTTCGACACATCCCTTAATCCTCGTGGAACGAGGGTTACAGGGATGCCGAAATAGAGTACCTGTTATTTTGAAAAATATTTCAAAATAATGGGAGCGTTTAAAAGACGTGAGGTAGCTATTTCGGGGCACTTTTGGTATCCCAAAATAGCCCACCTGTCTAGACGTTTCTTCTGTGTGCATATTAGAAAGTATGAACTTGCTTGGTTTTGTTTGTTTGTTTTGTTTATGGGTTTTTTTTTCATGACTTGTGACTGTGGAAACAAACAAAAAAAAAGTGGCACCAAACCAAAGTGTTTCCATTCCATTTTAATCAGTTGTTATAAAACAGAGAAGCAATGACTAATAACATTGTTTAATGCTAAACACAGCCCCTTTTTGTGAGTCTACAATCAGTAAACTATCTGACCTTTTTTCCTGTTCTTTCCTATATAGGAAACCTGACACGGTGGCTCACATGACCACACCCCAACAAATGCACTCCAATGTCATAAAGACACTGCAGTATCTAAACTCTCAGCTTCCAAAAGGCAGCCACGTGATTTTAACAGGCTTGGCAGATGGTCGTTTTCTGTGGGATCAGTTACATAGCAGATACCATCCTCTTGGTAAGTATCTGAGCCTGTTTTTAATTTCCTAGGCCTGGATCTTGAACTCTACTGATGTACGTTACAAAATGGCTTTAGGAATGGTGAACTCAGTGGTATTACAGCTGGATTGGATTTGTCCCAGTTAGTCCAAAACTGCTGTCTAACTGGCTTATCATTGTTTTGGGGTTGGTTGTATCTGGCACTAAACAGAGAGATTTACATGCACATCTGTTCTCAATCAAATTTAAGATATTTAGATAAAATTGGGCCCAGATTTGAACAAGTCCCTGGCTAGGTTTTGCAAAACAACCCCCAATTGATGAAATTGTGCAAAAACAAAGTCATGCCCAATAGCTCCCCACAAAAGTGGAACAGTGAAGCCTCAACGTTCACAACCTTAACAAGACTGTCCTTGGGCTTTTTAAAAAACATGGAATTGTAACAAGGCACTTGGGACAATTCTTGGAAGCCTCTCATTTCAGAACACCTCAGGCTGCTCCAAGGAGTATGGTAAGCTCTTTGGGAACCATATTTTTGTAATGTCTGCACAGCACCTAGCACAGTAAAGTACTGGACCATGACTGTGGCTCCTACACACTACGACAACATTACTACCACGAATAATAATAAATGCAAACCCTGTTTATTGGCTTAATATTATGCCTAGCAAAGAAGAGTGGCACTGTCATGAAAGACTGCCCATATGCAAGCCAGTTGGAAACTCCCTGGAATTCACAGTTCTTGATGCATGTAGATGAGTTATGTTGCTTAGGATGTGCTATGGGGGAGGGTGGGGTCACCAAGAATGCCCCCAAACACACATTTCCCCAAAGTTAATAAGAACAAAGAGAAAGAGATTGCAAACAAAACTGTTAGTGGGTGTGTACTGGGGGGCATTCTTGGGTGAAACCACAAAAAGCAGATCCCAAGCAACATTACTCCTCCAAAGTCTTTGTAAGAAACTGTATATGCACACAGTCATGCAGGGATCAAATCTGGGATTGTCTGCATCACAGGGTTAAGACACACATGTCTACCACTAGATCTAAAGGAGTAATTGCCTTAGATCTGAGTATAAGCAGAAGTCTGTTGTAGTCGCTGGATCCAGTCAATAGAGGAAGAGTTGATCATACTACTAAACCAGGGTAATACAACTGCAACGGATTTTGACAATCTATGGGTATTAGAGACCATCAACACTTCTGTGGTTTCTTTCTCCCTACGTTCATCGTGGTAACTATTGGCATTGTCATTACAGCCTCATCTTATATAGTATATGCTACTCTCACCCTTAAAAGAGCTCGTTTTCCTACCTCACCACAGAATGAACAATCATTTCTGTTCCACTTCACCGGTGTCCTAACGTGCTTTCTTAAAGGGGGTACTTTAAAAACATGTTAATGCTCTCCCTTCAAGACAGAGATGCCTGGCACAATTATCTTTTTACTAACATGAATGCATTGCTTTGCCAAGAGCATATTGATCCCAAAGGTGCTTCCTCATAGCAGAGAGCTGATCGTCAGATGTCAGGTTAGCATTTTATATCAGTTTAATTAGTCAGTGACTATCACAGAAATAAGCCAGCCAAAAAACCCTACCGTTCATACAGCAAGGAGGGCCATTGTGTGGCATGATTAATTTCAGAGGAAGGTCCGCCTCGTGTCTAAGTTAGTGTTTCACTCACCCACGCAGATGTATACATTTCCTTCTATGACAGGCAAATTGTTTCCACCTTTTAAAGATAACCTTTCCATGGTAAATGTGAAAATAGAGCATACACAGTCACCTTCAATCTTCCTTCTGGATTTGAAATGGCTAAATTTGTTTGTGAAGCGAAAGAAGCGTTAATGGATAAAGCATCAGTCATTCACCCTTGAGATTTGAACAGGCTATTATATGACTAAGTTTGCATGGAGGTTGAATTGCCTGTGGAAGGAGAGGGAGGCGTAGGTATGTGGGAGAAAGCAAGCAATTCCTGAACAATGTGGCTGAGATAACTGGCATTGCAGAAAGTTCATGCTGCTGCTGCTGTCACTGCACGTAGGGCAAAATCCTGGATCTTGCAGGATATGAGTAACTCTCCTTGACTTTCATGGAAATTACTTGTATCCGGAAGGTGGAAAATAAGCTTCTACTCCCCTTACCAATGTGAGTAGTCCCACTGAGTGAAATTACTCATGCAAGTAAAGTGAGTAGGATTTAATGCCTGATCTATGTACTTTCAGTTCCTCTTAGCCTACATGGGCTTAAAGACTCCGTAACCAGACACATTTCGAACAAGAAACAACATTGGACTTAAAATATGAAAAGTTAAACTCTGTGTTTTACAGGTCAGCTAAATAAAGATGTTACATATGAACAAGTGTATTCATTCCTAAGTTGTCTTCAGGTGAGTTTCCCTCTTCCGTTGGTTAAATATTTCTTTTTTCTTATCTGTTGCTGAAACAGTATTTTGTTTGATCCCACAGATCAGTCCCTGCAATGGGTGGATGTCTTCGAATCAAACTCTCAGGAACCTGACCTCAGAGGTATTCCTAAAGAAGGCAATTTGATCATATCTTTGGTAACAATTTCTAAAGTGAAAGGTTTTGAATTGTGCTCATGGTTTTCTTTGAGGATGTCCCCTTGATAGGGTCCCAATTGAAAGATGTTAATATTTTTATTTTCAGGGGGGTGAAGTCAAGCCCAGAAAATGCAAATCTGCATTTCTAACACCTCCAAAGCTTAGAATGGTTCAAGTCTCGGATCTGGGCTTAAATTGCAGAAATCTGATTTGGATTCTAGTTATGATTATACCCCAGCCTTAGTCACACGGGACATGATTTACCACCACGCTGTGACACAAATATTCATATTGTAACCCTCTTGACCTTTCAGAATGTTCTTTTAATAAGAAGAAAAATGGCTGCTTTGAATCCATGTGAATGAACAGGGCCACGAGGACTGTAATCAGTGTTCCCTGTAAGCTGTGCTCTTGTGCAGCTCCTTGGGAGAGTCTCAAATGCTGCCCAGCTGATTAGCAGAGCACCCACAGCTGGGGTTTGTGATTCTATTGGTGATGCACATTTGCACATACTTCGGTGCACTTAAAAAATGTATTCTGCACATGGATGGAAAAGTTTAGAGGAAACATTTGTCTCTGAC
The DNA here is from genome assembly GCF_049634645.1 of Pelodiscus sinensis. Taxonomy (NCBI): domain Eukaryota; kingdom Metazoa; phylum Chordata; order Testudines; family Trionychidae; genus Pelodiscus; species Pelodiscus sinensis. The sequence goes on from NC_134712.1 coordinate 169,250,243, forward strand.
TACAAAATCCAAATGCATGACTCTGAGTGGGAGCAGGATCGATCCTTATAAAGGACCAAATTGTAAGGTCTTTACTCACACACATCCTACTGCCTTAAGTACCAGTAAAGAGTGCCTGAAAACTGGATTAGGCCCAAAGTACCTGAATGGGCAGGACTACAGAATGTTGCCAATGCAGGTTTCTCTATAAACCACTCTAGAAACTTAACCCAACAACTGACAAATGAATCATCGGAGGGCCACAAAATGTTAGCCAATTACTTTCTATGAATGTGTAAATATATTTGAGGTTCTCGCCCACCCCCCTCCAAGCCATGCAGAAAAATCAGTGGCTTGTCGTACACTATTGTCCAGATTGGCAGTGTGGTGTATTTGTGAGACTGTTTCTACTCACTAGACAATAATTATGGCCCCAGTTTTGCAGATTTACATACACACTTAACTTTGTGTGCTGTGAGTAGTACCATTGACTATCAGTACACATAACACACATAAGTCTTTGCAAGATCAGAGCTCATGCACCAGCAGCATGGAAATGGGCAATGTATAGGGAAGGCGAGAACTTTGCTGATATAAAGAGTTACAGTTTGTGGAGAAATGTAGAAGGAAAGAAAAGGGCCTTCAGAATGAGGGTTCTAAGCCCTGGTCTACAGGTGTCTGTTAGTTTGATATAAGCACCTTCTGTTGACTTAACTATGTCAGTGTACACACAACATCCTTGCTTGTGCCAATGAAGTACCGTACTACATCAGCATAATAACTTCACCTCCACCAGAGGCGTAGTGTAACTAGAGTGATGTGGTGTCCCCATACACACTGCTTTACTTACCTCAGCTGTTGGTTGCTATTCTTGTCAATTTCATTGCTCCAAAATTGCCAAGAAAGCCCAGGACCAGTATGGGAGCCTGCTGCCTCCATCCCGACTTCCCACTCCATGCCCAGGGAGTTGAGAAGCCCAGATGGCTGGCCTCTTCTTCCTGGCAGACAGTGAGGAGGTGAAAAACCCAGAGAGCAGTTGGACGTCTGGTAGCGAGCTGCATGGAGCTGAGAATCCTGGCTCTCAGCCACCTGCATTGCCCCTGTTTAGTCAGTTGAAACATTCTGGTGGGGATGTGCACCATCGATAGAAGAAAGATAATGGGGATATCAGCTAGTTATTATTGCGGTGGCTGTAAGTTGAACTAACACAGGTCGACTTAAGTTTCTAGTGTAGACATGCCTTATGTAATGAAAGAGGAATAGCAATCGTACTAAAAGATATGACTTTGGTAAAAGAACAAAATATATAGCATTAAACAACTGAACATGTTCAAAGGTTCTGTATTCTACAGTTATGTATTGCAACATGTCCTGGAGCAGTATCCTAAATTCTTCTCCCACATTGGTTACAAAAGCTGAACCCAAATGAAGTTTTTCAGTGGCTGTGAAAATCTCATTGTTTCTTTGGGTTTTTTTTCCAGAGAGCTTTACAGCTTTCCAATGTCCTGAAAGAAATAACAACATCTGAGACGTTTGCCAATTTTGATCTTTTCTACATGGATTTCCCATTGGAAAAAAGTAAGTTGTATTTTGTACCAGTCAGCAAGCATTTAGACAAGAACGGAACAAACAGCTTTAGTATGCTTCTTATTTTTATGCTGTACAGTGAAAATAGCAACACATTCATTCAGCTGACAAGCCATGTGAGGGCCAATGGTCATGGGAGGAGACTCTTCTTAGATCTTCACCCGAGTTCCACAGTCTCTGAGATAGATAACATGGACAGCCCCTGAGACTGAGTGCTCCATGTGGCTCAATTGAAGGCTCTGTGGCTGATTAAAAAGTGGTATTCACAGGTTTCCAAGCAATGCAGGATTTTGGATGTGTATGTTGACAGGTTGTAAAATCTGTGGGGCATTATGAAACTCTCAGAGGAGCACGAGAGGACCCATGCAGGGGATATAGCATTCAGTCTGCAGCATTCTGAACATCCAAGAACAGCTAGAATTACACTTAGAATAAGCAGCACTTTTCACCCAAACATCACACAATAATATATTATGCCTTACAACACATCTGTGAGCTATCACGGGCAAAACAGAGACTACTAACCATTAACCGAGTGGTGGTAGAGCATTCTCTGTGAGTGTCCCTCATTTCCAGAAAAGTCTTTTACCCCAGGTCTGAAGTATTCCAAGTTTATTGACCTTCACAACATGTTGCGGGACAAATCTATTTATGCAGGCTGTCACAGAGGTGAGCTTTGTAGAGGAATCAAATGTGTGGGGGAGAGGGAAGTTTGGTGCTCTAGAAGGGTATGTCTACACTAGCTTGTTAGTTCGAACTAGGTAGGCAAATGAGGGCAACCAGAGTTGCAAATGAAGCCCGGGATTTAAATATTAGAATCTCTAATTTGAACTACCTACTGCGTGCCACATGTAGCCGCGGGCACAGAGTTCAGACTAAGGGGGATTTAAAAATGGTGGCGCCTGGGAACATGCAAATGAAGCCTGGGATATTTAAATCCCGGGCTTCATTTGCAACTCCGATTGCCCTCATTTGCCTACCTAGTTCGAACTAACAAGCTAGTGTAGACATACCCGAAGTGTTCAAGTGTTGTTTTTGTAATTTATGGCATCTGCAACTCTACTCGTAGATAGATACCCATTTTTCATGTTTGTACATATCTAATAATAAAAGAGGTTCTTCAAGATGGGTTTCCACACATTTGTTTTAATAATGAAGAAACCAAAGCAAGGAAGCTTTTGGAGGCATGGGAGTAAATACAGGATGGATGGAGAGAAGGAGGCATTCTTCTTGTGTTGGGATCCAGGAGAACTTGAGGGGAGCACCAAAGGAGCAAGAGGGGTAGCAGTAAGGAGAAGTGTGTAGAATTAGTTTCTTGTCCCCCTCAACTTTGAGGCCAAAATTCCTCAGTTCTTAGAGGTACTGTAAGACTGGACAGGAAACTGAAGCTTTCCAACTTTGCAATCCCCACTGACTTTCCTCTCAGATTCATATTGCTTCTTTGTGGTGGTTACATATTGTAGAAATAGATTTCTGTTTTTAAAATATCCTGATGAAATGCTTCATTAAAAACCTACACAATCATTTTTAACAAAAAACCAAAATCCTCTGTGGAGCTGGCTGCCAGGCTGATGACTCTAATAAAAAAGTATTTCTGTTTATATTGTGGCACACCAGATTTTCTAGGTTGGAGTTTATCATTGTCTCTGTATGCCTGAGATTGCACAGATGGCTGGCATGAATTATAAAATATATTATTTGACAGGCTTTACATTGCATTCTCCGGGATGAACAACTCCTCAACAAAATTGTCTCTTTCAACATGTTTTATTCTGCTAAATAGCACAGACTGTGTTTTCCAAAGTAAAAACTTGAATAAACTCATTTTACCCCATATGGGCTAAATTTTCCTAGAAGCACAGGGCCAGCTTTGGAAAGAGTTCATCGTCTAATTTATTTTGCTTCCTAAAGAGGAGCTGTCCACTTTGGAAGATCTTGCCCTGATTGCTGGTGCTGAGCATGTTTGCAAATATGGAGGATTTTCATAAGTATCTGTGTGTCAGACCCTCAAAAGTATTTAGACACCTCATGCCCATTGACTTCAAACCCAGCCAAGACCCGTGAGTATATAGTCACGTAGTTAGCCTGTGCTGCCATGGCTTCTCTGCTATTGTTGTTCATGTTAGCTAGATCAAAGCTACTAGCTCAGGAAATCTACACAGGCTGCTGTCACACCTCAGATTGCAGCGTAGACCTACCCTGATGCTTTTTCAGGGAGCTCAGGACTGTGAGTCGCCTTGTTACCTCTCCCACCCCTCCTCATCTAGAGAGAGACTTATTGGAGCTAACTGGTATGTAAGTCCCTGATTCTCTATGATGAAATCCCTGATTCTTTTTTATTTTGCTAAAGTCTGTCTTCTTGAAATCCATTGTCTTTATTTTGCTGGTCTCCTACCATTTCTTAGAATCATGAATGCTATCATTTCATGATCACTTTCACCCACACTGTCTTCCACTTTCAAATTCTTAACCAGTTCTTCCCTGTTTGTCAAAATCAAATCCAGAACAGCCTCCCCAGTAGCTTCCTCCACCATCTGAAATGAAGAATTGTCTCCAATACATTCCAAGAATGTGTTAGATAATCTGTGCCCTCCTGTGTTATTTTCCCAACAGATGTCTGGATAGTTGAAGTCCCCCAGCAACACCAAGTCCTGTGCTTTTGGATGATTTTGTTAGTTGTTTAAGAAAAGCATCATTCATCTCTTCTTCCTGATTAGGTGGTCTGTAGTAGATGCCTTGCATGACATCACCTTTGTTTGCAATCCTTTTATCCTTACCCAGAAACTCTCAACAAGTCTGTGTCCTATTTCTATCTCAACCTCACTCCAGGTGTACAGATGTTTAATATGTAAGGTAACACCTCCTCTCTTTTTCCTGCCTGTTCTTCCCAAGGAAGCTGTACTCTTCTATACCAACATTCTAATCATTTACATTATCCCATCAAGTCTCTGTGGTGCCAACTATGTCATAGTTGTAATTATTTAATAGCATTATGAGTTCTTCCTGCTTATTCCCCCCACTTTTCACATTAATATACAGACATCTGAGATACTGATTCTCCCCCATTCTGTCTCATCTTTTATTCCTTCTGTTACTGTCCCTGCTCTCCCCAGTTTCTGACCCTTCTCCCAGGTTTCCATGTTTTTGCCTTAGCTCTAGGTTTTGATCACTTGCCCTCATCAAACCTAGTTTAAAGCCCCCCTCAATAGGCTAGCCAGTCTGTATCCAAATATGTTCTTCGCCTTCCTCACTAGAACAACCCCATCTCTGCTTAGCAGTCCTTCTTCCTGGAATAGCATCCCATGGACAAGGAAACTAAAGCCCTCCTAGTGACATCATCTTCACTATCACCTCTAGGATACATCTGTTTCTGTCTGGGCCCATATCCTTGACCAGAAGAGAACACCACCTGCACCACAAACTCCCTCACCTGTACTCCCAGTACAGGAGGCCCACGCTTTACGACGGCCCGATTTACAACCCCCTGTACTTACAACCTTTTCTGTAAGTGCAGAAGGGGCCAAAATCCCCCGATTTATGTCCTCAGCCCTGCATTTACAGCCCTGCATGAGGCTCGAGTTACGACACCCCCGACTTGCAACACTATTCCCAGAACCGATCGTGTCGCAAGTCAGGGGCAGCCTATACCCTGTAGTCACTTGTGATCTGCTGAGGGTCTTACCTCACAGTATCATTAGTGCCCACATAGATGGATAGCATGCGATTGTAGTCAGAGGTTTGGATGATCCTCGACAATCCCTCCATAATGTCTCAGGGTATGTCTACACTACCACCCTAGTTCGAACTAGGGTGGTAATGTAGGCAACCGGAGTTGCAAATGAAGCCCGGGATTTGAATTTCCCGGGCTTCATTTGCATCTCGCCAGGTGCCGCCATTTTTAAATGTCCGCTAGTGTGGACTTCGTGCCGTGCGGCTACACGCGGCATGGACTAGGTAGTTCGGACTAGGCTTCCTATTCCGAACTACCGTTTCATGAGGAGAAATTCAAATCCCGGGCTTCATTTGCAACTCCGGTTGCCTACATTACCACCCTAGTTCGAACGAGGGTGGTAGTGTAGACATACCCTCAGATATGGGCCCGTGGCAGATAGTACACCTCCCGGGCTGTCATGTCAGGGTGACAGATGGATGCCTCTGTCCACCTCAGAGGAGAGTCTCTAACTACCTTTACCCTACATTTCCTCCTGGGAGTAGTGGCTGCAGACCCCACCCCCCAGCCTTGGGGACAAAATGAGAAGCTGGATTTATCTTAAGCCGAGCTGCCACAGCATCTACACTGCAGGAGGTAGTCCTCACAGAATGAGAAGTACAGGATGCCGTTGCAGGCTGCCCTCAGCATTCGATTTGGGGGTCTACACTAGATCCACTAAATTGAATGCAAGAAGATCGACCCTCGGGAGCTACACGCGGCACGGACTAGGTAGTTCGGACTAGGCTTCCAGTGGTTGAGCAGGAGTTTTGTTAAAATCATCAGTGCCTATAGGCTGGATTTTGGTGCACTTAGCATTGCTTCTATTGAGTATTTGAATTCTTTTCTCTTTCTTTACAATAAGTTACTATGAAATTCTCTTACTTAGTGAAAAATATAATCCTGTATAACTATAGTTATCTAAATTTTCATAAGAATTATTAAACATTAGTACAAACAAAATTATTTTAATAAGTTAAAGTACTGTGTAATTACTTTGGTTTAATGAAAAAAAAGTACAACGTAAAGAACTATACTTTATAACACTACATCAAATAAACTAGGTAAACAAAATCAACCACAACACGTACAAATTTTATCTTGGAAATACATTTTACAAAGTGTTCTACAGCCGATGAGTGTATAGTAATATTGGTTTCCAGTTGGTAAATCTCTCAGTTTCTGAGTTCCCCTTAAGCAGTCTGCTTCATAACAGTGATGGGCACCAGTGTTCCATGTAAGCTGAGTGCTTGCATGGCCAATCGGGAGAAATTCAAATGCCACCCAACTGGTTAGCAGAGCATCCACAGCTAGGTTTTTGCTTTCTACATGCAGTGAACTGCAACCAGTGGGAGCTGCGAGGCTCCGTGTCTATGGACCCTTAGATAAACAAAGCATCAGGTTGCCTGCCAGTGACTTACCCAGGCGGGCCTGTGACCCAACATTGAAAACCCCTATTATAATCAATAAATTGTATTTAGAACAGTCTGTAACTATGGAGATGGTAATGCCCAGAAGTGCTTGCTTGGGAGGGAAATTGGGAGCTAGCAGGGGGTTTTCCCCTATATTTTAATCCCCGCAGTACTAGGTAAGTGGACATGCAAATTGAAATGTTAACTTTGGCTGAAAAATGTATTAGTTTATCTAATGAGGAGAACCATGTAATTTTTAAATGTGCATATAAATTGGCTCTACCTCTTAGAAAGGCAATATACACCCACAGACCAGCTGTCTGCATTCATCAAGCCTTTGGGCGTAGTCAGACAAGATCTAGTCTATGACAGTTTTTAAAGTGAAATACATTGAGCCAAATTCAGACCTGGTGTAAAGGGGTTCACTCCAACACTGTTTCTTGATTAGGAACACTATTACTTCAACATAGTAAAACAAACCACCCACACAAACCCTAACCTGTTAAGTAATGTGATGAGGCCAAATTCAAGCCCATAACTAGGAGACTACCAAATGATTCTGTTTTCTTGATGATAAAACAGCATTCAAGTATTCTGAGAAGCTAAGGGTATGTCTATACATCAATCACAGGGTGTGGTTGCAGCTCATGTCGACATACCCATGCTAACTTTAGTCAAACTAGTCCTGGCACTGGAGCGGTGAAGCTGTGGCAGTGAGCACTTCTGCATAGGCTGTACCAGTAGGCCTGAAATCCTGCGTAGTTACGCGGGTGGCTATCCTGACCAGAAGCATGTGCTGGATTAAGATAGCTGGATTAAGTCTAGCTCAAATGTGTCTATATGAGCTAGTCACACCCCAGGCTGGAGTGTAGTCGGAGCCTCTGTCCTCTTGCTCAGTCCCATGCCCCTAATCTGAGCCATGAAGCTAGTATTGGAGCTCAGGATCCACTTTGAGATTAGGGTTGCCAGGTGTCCAGTTTTGAACCAGACAATCCAGTATTTGAGCTTTCTGTTCGGGAAACAAATTGAGAAAATATAAATGAGACAATATAAATGTCCGGTATTTTCTAAATAAGATGTAATGTCGATTGTGATGTAATGCCAAGCGTGTCCGGTATTTTAGTTGAAACCACCTGGCAACCCTATCTGAGATTAGAAGCAAAAGGTGTTGAAACGCTGGGAGCCCTACCCCGAGACTACAGAGTCAGGGTTCCAGGGTGTAAGTGGCTCAGGGGCCGTGCACTGGTTGTGAACCAGACAGACAGTGAGTGAAACTTCCAACCCATATTGTCACTGTGGCTTTTCTGGCAGTCTCAAGCAGCAGTCAGAAGCTGGCCCATAGGCTTATTTAAAGTAGGAGTAGAAAAAAGTGAAGAATAAGGTCTGGATCATCCTGTTCTGTGGAGAGAGGCCAAGAGGGGTTATAAAGAGTTTCCAGAAAACTTTGTGTGGTGAAAATCACTGAGCTACTTAGCTTGACAGGTCCTGGAAGTTTACAGAGGGAGCCCTACAGGTGTGGGCACACATTAATGGCATCGGCCTGTGCAGGGCTGATGAGAGACCTCGCCAGGCCTTGAGCAGAGCTGGCTCCACACATACACCCCTTGGAAAGGGCAGGGCCTCTACCAGAAGAGGTGGGACAGGAAGGTAGCCTCCCTCAGCCAGCCTTTCAGTGCTACCGGGGCTGCAGGGGCACGCCACTCAGATGTTCTGGTAATGATTTTAAGGGCCCAGAGCTCTAGACACTGCTGCTCCCAAGGTGATGGCTGCATCCCGGGCCTTTTAAGTCACCAGGCCCCAGGGCAGTTGCTCCCTTTATCTGCTCAAACACTAACTTGAATCCCAAAATGCGATGGTAAATCAAATCAATCCAAAATCCTCACAGACTTCCTAGGATTAGTCCATGCTTATGTCTTCCCAAGACAACTTTAAAAATATTCTTAATGCTTAAAAAGAGTTACTAAGCCAGAATAAAGGCATCAATCATCCCTTTGCATCCTTCAGTACGTCTCTCCTTATCTTTCTTGCCTGTGTGAGGACCTAAAATAATTGTACTTGTGACAGCTCAGTGTTGTCTTACTTTAGGATCAAGTGTCCAAAGCGCATAATACTGAGGTATGGCTGAGTAATATTGTATTACTGCAGTATCTCAGGTCCCTTATGAAAATGCAAAGTGTATCCCGTGAGCAAATTTTTTAAAATAATATAATTGCCTAATTTAAGAAGGACTTTGAGTGCCATGATTTGTGTGTGTGTATAAGATCCAGAATGTCTAGTTACAAATATGCAATATGTTTTTAAACCATTTGTTTTGAATCGCTTTTTCTTTGTTTAAGTCAATAGTGTGGGTCTTTGATTCTACAGATAAATTGGTGTTTGAAAAATCCAAATCAGGCCCTAGTTGCAAAAGCAGTGATTCTAAAGCAGATTGTTCAGCCAAGAAGAAATGCTGTTTTCAAAGGGAGATGGAGATGGAGGAAGAGAGCATGTCTTTGCATGATGGATTATGTGCATGATACCATTACAAATTCTTAATCCATCATTATAAAATAAATTATTGAATTAGGACTCAGCTAAGGCCGTTTCTGCTGGTCTGATGTTTGATTGCCACTCAACCCTTTTCAAGAAAAGAAGCTCTTTATTTCTTCCATGGCTGTGGGGCTTGGATGCAATGCTTATATAATTCAGAAAGGTTCTTTTGCTGGAGTTGAAAAGGGCCACTCAGAAGAAAAGTACCGTATTTTCCGGCGTATAGGGCGACTAAGACGACCCCCTAATTTTTTAGTTAAAAGATAGGGTTTCGTCTTATACCCCAGCCTCCTTTGCTCCCGGTGTCCCTGGTCTGCTGGAGACGGTCCCCAGCAGACCAGAGGCACCGGGAGCAAAGCCGCAGCAGCTTTGCAAAGCCTCAGGGGAAGCCGGCGGGGGGGCATCCCAGGCGCGCCTGGGATGCCCCGCCGCCGGCTTCCCCCGAGGCTTTGCAAAGCCGCGGAGGGGCTCCCGCGGCGGGGCATCCCAGGTGCTCCTGGGCTGCCCCGCCGCCGGAGCCCCTCCGCGGCTTTGCAAAGCCTCGGGGGAAGCCCGAGGGGGGGCATCCCAGGCGCGCCTGGGATGTATACCAGCGTACAAGACGACCCCCGATTTTGGGGGGATGTTTTTTAACATCAAAAGTCGTCTTGTACGCCGGAATATACGGGGTAACTGAAAATGACATACTGTTCCTGAAGACATCACCCCAACTGTCTACCGGTGCAATCTTTTTTCCAAGCAGAAGTGTTTTGTTTTTTTTAATTTTTGGCTTTGCTGAAGCTGTTCCTGAAATGAAAAATGAAGGAGTATTAAATCAGTGTTAAATATTTCAGTTTCACTCAGTGCAGCAAAATTCTTAGTTGGAAGACAAAGTTTTACAATCATTTATGTCAAAGAACTTCCTTGTATACATATATTGGATACAAAAAATAAAGGTGTAAATACTACCTTAAGGAAAGGGAATTGAATGTGGTATTGGCGCTGGCACCATTTCACAAATTAGCATAATCTTTATGTGCAGCAGTTGTCTGCTAAAAATACTCTCTCTGATGTGGCATGAAGGGGATGTGATGTGTGTGTTTAATCCTTTGTGATTATGTGATTTTCAGTTGCTGATGAGTGGCACAAACTAGGAGGAGAAAGCTGGCAGCTGATAGAACCTGTTGATGGATTCCATCCTAATCAGGTAAAAAAATATGGGGAAAAAAAGGGAGAGATTGTTTGGGTTTTTCAGAATTGATGCTTTAAACTTCCTGGAACCACAAGGTCAAATCTCAAGAGGAGCTGTCAGCCCATCAACCTTCTAAAATGTGTACATTGAGTTCCCCTTGTGTTTGGAGGGTAGATTACAGCCTGAGGTTGGTTCTGTTCTGTAGTAAAGATATTTGTGTCTTTGGCCAAACATACCTTGTTTTCCCATATAGTTCAGAGTGACATGTGCCTGCATGATGCCCCCAAACCAGAGATGGGCAAAATATGGCCTTTGGGCCAGATGCTTCCCGCCCAACATTTCTATCTGGCCTGCCCAGCTGATTATCAGAGGGTGCCTACATACACCTGACAGTGTATGTTCCGTGGCCCCTCCCCCACACCTTGCTCCATCCTGCAGCCAGCTTCTCCCAGGACCCTCCTGCTAGCTGTGCAGAATGGGGAGGAGGATGGGAGGGGAGTGCTGATGTCAGGTGTCCTCCTGCCCCTGCACCCCATCTTTGCAGAGCATGGTTTGGGGAGAGGAACACGCAGGAAAGCTGCTCCAGTCTGAGGTATGAATGGTCACACACACACACACACACACACACACACACACACAGTCTCTGGGTCATATACATAGGCACCCACTATCTGTGCCACACACTCCCCCTCACATGCACAAAAAACAGTCACTGTACAGACACACATAGTGACACACACACACACACTCTCCCAGTCTCTGTACCACGGAGTCTCACACACACACAATATGTGTCAAAGTCTCTGTGTCACATACACACAGAGTACCTCTAAGCCCCAGCTCTGCCTCTTCTGCCTGAGGCCTTGCCCAGAACTGGCCCCTGATAACATCCCACAATTTGTGCAGTGGTCCCCCCCGCCTCATGTAGTTCCTTTTTGGTTGTATTGCATTGCCTGCTGCAGTTGGAAAGCTTCACTGTAAATCTGCTGCTTTCCTTCCCGTGTTGGTCCGTCTGCCGTTCATTGAAGCCTTATCCCTGAAAACCATGACATGTGCACACAACCACCAGGAGGTGTTGCTCTGCTGGAGCTAGCACACGAAAAAAGTCACAGCGTGGCCACGGCACCAGAGACAGAGACTCAGACTAGCCACCTGACCGCTGGGCACGTACTCAGGCAGCTAGCCTGAGCCACCACCCAGGGCCGCTGCTATTTCAGTGCTCTAGCTCAAGCATGGCTTGTGCATGTATGGCTACCCGAGCTAGGAATTACACCTTCCAGTTACAGAGAAGACATATCCTCATATATGTGCTGCACTGTTACACACGGGCTTAAAGTTAAACACATGCATGAGTTTTTGCAAGATCAGGCCCATGTCTATTAAGCTACTCAGTTAGGGCCAGTTTGTGCTCCACTGCCACATGGATGTGGAAGGTGCACAAGAGGACTTCCACCTCATGATGTGGTAGACATCCAGGAGCTGGTGACATCGAATTGTCTTATTCCATGGCCGGATAGTGCTCTGAGAGAACATATTTCGGCATCGGGGAAAAAAAAAGTAACTGCTTTTGCTTTGCTGGTTTCTAAAATGCACAAGTAAACTATCAGCAAATATTTCCAGTGTTGCCCCCACATAGGGCTAGCTGCCACAGTGCACAAATGCTTCCAGGGCTGCAGCTGCAACAGACCTGGGTAGCTTTCCCAGCAGTCACTGCCTGGCATGAATATTAACTGTTCTCACGTGGTCATTCCCTCCAGTGTGAGTGAACAGTTCTGAATTGCTACTAGTCAGAGGCAAGACTCCCATTCTGGGTAGTGACCTTAGGGTCCTGCCCTATAAGGAGTCAAATTCATAAGTTGACTCAATTTAAATCCTTACCTCAGGCCAAATTCCTTTTGACTCCATAGGAATTTGCTTCAATAAGGACCAACTGCCAGATTTAAGATATTCAAGTGCCTAGCTTCCAAGGCTTTGAATGGAAGTTAGGCAATGCTTCTAGCAGGTTCCAGACAACTGCCTTTCAAAATCTGGCCCCAAGGGCAAAATGAGGGAAGGCTTCGGGGTTTGTCCCATAGGTTTTATACAGGGTTCAGGGATCCTTAAGGATGAAAGGTGTAAAATAGTACTGTGATTATTTTATTAAAATAAACTGGATGAAATCAAGCCCTATTCCCAAGGTCCTCATATTATCGTAAAGAGCTGGTTACAACACAATGCAGAGAGATTGAACAGTACTTTTGGCTGTGCGGGCTAATTACATTGTGGGCTACATCATAGGGAGATTAAAACTTAACTTTATAGGTCAGCTTATTCATTAAAGCCCAATACATGGCCAGGCTATGATTCAGTACACAAGTGGCTCCCACTGGAGTTAGTGCTGTAGTGCATTTTATCCATGGTCACAGGACAGGTCAATTTCCTATGTTTTTAAAGCGTGGCTCATCACAGCAAAGCAAAATGTTACAGACTTGAATTACGAGACATTAAAATGCACAGAACAGGTGAAGAGTTTATCGGGCTTCACATGGAAAATGGAATCAGCCCAGCACTCTGTCATTTAGGGGTGGGTTTTTTTTGCTGAAATTCTCCTATATGTATGGTGTGCAAGACAGCAGTGAAAACAGTGGATGCTATTAATGATCTCGTCCTTTCATGATGGATTTAGCAACCTTTCGCTTAAGGCCCTGTGTTTCTAACATAGGAAGGAGTGCAGAGGCAGATCAGCTATTGGAATGTCTGACCTTCCCTCCAGAGTGGCTGTGGCAGGCATGTTGAATTTTGGTCACTGTCTGGAGGGACTGAGAGTTATTTCTGTGTCAGATAAAGTTAACTGGACAGTATGGCAGAGCCACTACTAGGAATATTGCTTTCAATGGCCTTACTGCCTGTGGTGATGGCATTCAGCATGAGGGCTCTGGTTAACCACAGGATATATATGAGGTGCCATACAGTGTTGGGGAGGACAGGAGTCGGAACACCAGTCCGTCCCTAGCTGTACTACAGCCCATATTCTTAAATGTTGCCATTGGCCATGCTGTGAGGTCTGTGAGATTATTCAAGTCACATGAGATATCGTCGAACTCATCTAGTTTTGAGACAGCTGAAGTAATAGACAAGTTCTCTCGTTCCAAATTAAAACAGACTTGTGCAAGAAATGAATCTTCTTTGCAGCAGACATTCGTGCATGGCTACCCGTACAAATAGCTAGTCACGTAAAAGTACCATCTCAAAGCCTAATGTAGTGGGGAAGGTTTGGAATGGGCTAATTTTTCGCTGAGACGTGGGCTCAGTTTTCACTGCGGGCCTGTTTGAATGAAACATTTGCAAAGCTTGGTGGACTATTTGCAGTTAATAGACTTTTTTTAAAGCTGGCAATAACACTGAAATAACAAATTACAGTCCAGCTCCTTGGATCTGACTGAGCTGTGAAAAGAGCAAACCTGGGGCTTCAGGCAGAGAGCAAAAGTGGCATTACAGCACCTTTATGCCTTCTTAGCTAGCTGCTCACCAGAGGTTGTCCTGAGTCATAGCTAATTTCAGTGGCTGCCAAAAGGCCAACAATAGCATCCACAGATTGCCAGAGTGCATCAGTGCTCCAGCCAGGCCCCTTCTGCCCTCAACTCCCTGTGCTGTGGCAGATGGACAGTGCCATAGAGTGAGCTACGGCTGCTATGTTCCACCAGGTGAGTCTTATCTGCAAGGGGCGTCATCAGCAAACCACATAGGGGATGGCTGAAAAGCTGCTCTGTGCCACTAGAAGTTTAGAACGGTTAATTAGGAACCAGGACCTGCCCCTGTGAGTTTAGATTTTTGTTTGGATTACTTCTCTCACCTCTCGTATTATCCTTTTGCAGATGTTAAAATCTAGTGTGATGGGGAGGGGTTGGCAGGTGCTTTTTATTTTATTATTTTCTGAGGCCGATTCTCTTTAGGTGCCTATGTCCAAAATTTAAATCCTCACACCCCCAACTCAGCTGTGGCCTAACCTTGTAGTGTCAGTACCCTACATTTCTACTGGTGAAGTCTCCTAAATATCTGCCAGTGGGTATATGCAAAGTCTCCTAAGTCCTGACGTTACCAAGCAGCTCACTATTTAACTTGTTCCTCATTGCCAGTGGTATCCTCTGCATAGACGTTCCCCCCATCCACCCACCACCACCTCCTCATGCTTGCACAGCCCAGTCTGGTAGATAAGTTCAGGAGCCACCCAATGCACAGGAATGGGGTGGGGGCACGCCTCAGAAATGGGGCTCATAATGCTATGTAATTACCATAATCTTTCCAACATGTCTGGGCCTCTCCCGTTCAGCTCTGGCCATATCTCATTTGCTGTCTTACATACATGCTTTGAAGCCAGAATCATGTCTTTGTACAGCATCTAGCACAAATCAGTGGAAGTGTTTCAACCAGCTCTAACAATAAGACTGAGGCATAGCTGGGGATGCCCAGATGTCCTAGCCACACGGTCACCGTCCTCCTGCCAACCCGTCCTCCCCCATAAACAGCCTGGGTCCAGTTTTCAAATGTAGGCAACTTAGGCCCCAACCTCACAACCATTAGACAAGTGATTAGCACAGATTAGCGAGTAGCTAGGGCTAGTGGGGGCTTAGCCTCCCTCTACCCTCCCACATCTGGGTCATTCCAACACTCGTGTACATGGCCCAGATTGGCAGGTGATGTACCAGCTTCAGGGGTGCCAGGGCCAGACTGGGTCTGAGCTGGCTGAGTCCCCAGCAGCAGTATCAGCCAGAACAACCCCCGATGCTGGTTGTGGGGAGTGAGATGAGTCCATGGAACCCCGGGGAGATGGTGATTCCATCTCTCCCCAGCCCAAGCAGAGATTGGGCTGGTGCCAGTGAAGGAGGCTGCAGCCAGACCGAGGGAAGACAGATGAGAAGGGGGAAGCGACTGCTGAGGCAGGGGCAAGCTACAGCCCTAGCCAGATGCAGCCACTGCCACACAGATCCCAGCTCCCTAAGCAGCCCTCCTGCCTGTCGCAGGGTCCTTGGGGGTATAACCTGGATTGTGGGCCCACTGAACCCGGAAAACCCACTCCTCTCCCTTCTCCGCACCCCTGTGGTGTTAATGTCAAGCCACAAGCCTCTGCCAGGCACTGCATTTACACAGCCAGCCACCGGCAGGGACACACTCAGCTGAGTTACATGAATGATTTCTCAGGCATCAGGAGATGCGTCAGCCAATTCCCCCCCCAGAGCCTTTGCCTTGCACCCCAGCAGTGCACCATCCTGCACTGCTTGGGGCCCCCTGGCACAGTGCTAACTCATGAGTTTGACTTCGTCATAGGCAAGTGGATATGCACCAGCCTCTGTAAGTTAAACTGACATTCCCCTAGCACAGAAACATACACGTTTTAGAAACCAGATTTATTAACTACAGAAAGAAAGATATTGAGTGATTATAAATAGCAGAGATCAGAGTTGGTTACCTAGGAAATAAACATAAATCTGCAGTTTAAATTCTAACAGACTAAGCAAGATTTGAACCAGTCTCTCAGCCTAACAGATGGAGAAAGCAAGTTATAGTTCCTCAGTACACAGACCTGTCCCCTGCCAGCCTAGGACCAAACTCCCTAAATCAAAGTCCTTGTCCTCCAGAAGATGGCCCAGGTGTTGAGATTTTGAGGGAGGGAAGTAAGGGGTAGAGGCCAAGTGATGATTTCATGTCACTGCCATTCTTCTTCCAGTGGCTAGAAAGATCCTTGCTATGACATGGGTTAGTCTATCCACTCCCATGGCACATGTGTCTTCTCTGAGAAATCTTGTGGGGTAGTTGATTCTTCTTGATGGACCAATGTCTGGGACCTATTTTGTTGCAACTGAGAAGCTGCTGGTGAGCATTTCCCATCCTCGCAGTTTTGGTAGCACACATAGCAATGCTTCCCAACTTCACATACAATGATTGCACATGCACTCCAGGAGGCTATTAAGGTTGAGCAGATCAAGACTTTTCAAATGATAACTCACAAGGCATGCATTGTACCCAGCATTATACCTATGGGAGTTATAATATGGGTGTTGCAGGGTGCTGCTTTGAAGTACAGTATCAAAGGGCCAAACAAGTGTGGAAATTCATACCCTAATTCAACTACCCACATGGTTCATTTAAGGATCCATCTATTACGTCAAGTCTTTGTAAGAGCAATGTAAGAAAAATAATTGCTAACATAGGCGTGCGCAGCACATTTCAATAGGGTGTGCACCCAAAGAAGTTTTTTTAAATGTACTCTTTGACCCCCATTAGCCACACCCTTAACACCTGTTAGCCACACCTCTGGAGGTAACACTCTCAGGACAAGATGGACACACGACCAGAAGTAAAAGGTGTCATGTGATCCCCCCTCTAAGGACTTTTCCCACCATCCTCCTACCAATAGGGCTTAGTTTGTCCCCCATCAAACCAGCCTCATGCAACTATCCTGCAGTTGCATTAACCCAATGTGCATGACATTAACTTGGGGGCGGAGAGGCTGGGGGAAGTGTTCACTCTAAGAGTTTCCTCCCATGAGCAGAATGAATTCATGTGGCTTGTTCAGATGTGCCACTGTGGTACCCAAGTTATTAATATATATCTTATAAACCTCTACCTTTTCCCTCTGCTGCCATGTCTCCTCCCCTTGCTCCATCAGCTCCCCTGGTGCCTGCTGCCCTCAATGTAAGAACATAAGAATGGCATACTGGGTCAGATCAAAGGTCCATCTAGCCCAATTGCCTATCTGCTGACAGTGGCCAGCGCCAGGTGCCCCAGAGGGGGTGGACCAAAGACAATGATCAAGCGATATGTCTTGTGCCATCCATCTAGAGGCCAGGGACACCATTTCTATCCCTTGGCTAATAGCCTTTTATGGACCTAACCACCATGAATTTATCTAGCTTCTCTTTAAACTCTGTTATAGTCCTAGCTCCTCTAGCAAGGAGTTCCACAGGTTGACTATGCGCTATGTGAAGAAGAACGTTCGCTTATTAGTTTTAAGCCTGCTACCCATTAATTTTATTTGGTGTCCTCTAGTTCTTTATTATGGGAACTAATGAATAACTTTGCTTTATTCACCCTCTCCACACCACTCATGATTTTACAGACCTCTATCATATCCCCCCCTCAGTCTCCTCTTTTCTAAACTGAAAAGTCCCAGTCGCTTTAGCGTCTCCTTATATGGGACCTGTTCCAAACCCCTAATCATTTTAGTTGCCCTTCTCTGAACCCTTTCCATGGCCAAAATATATTTTTTGAGGTGAGGCGACCACATCTGTACACAGTACTCAAGATGTGGGCATACATAGTTTTATACAGGGGCAGTAAGATATTCTGTGTCTTATTTTCTATCCCTTTCTTAATGATTCTTAACATCCTATTTGCCTTTTTGACCGCCATTGCACACTGTGTGGACGTTTTCAGAGAACTGTCCACGATAACTCCAAGATCTCTTTCCTGATTTGTCGTAGCCAAATTAGCCCCCATCATCCTCCTCTGCTGTCCTGACTCCTGCCCTTCTCACTGTCCTCAGCCTTCCTGAGACCTGCCCCCCTCCACCAGCCCGTCTCTCCGCCCTGTGCCCACTCCTCCAGTAGCCCCACTCTGATTATGTGAGCTACCACCTCCTCATCCCCTCTCCTAACACCTCCCTCTACACACCTGCCCTGCCTCTCTCTTCTGGTGCTGGTCCCTCCCCTGCAGGTGTCTGCTCTTCTGCTTCACTCCCAGAATCCCCTGGCACCTGCACCTGCCTGGTGCCTCCCCCTTCCCTCACTGCCTCTGCCCCCTTTGCCCTCTTTTTCCCTAATGTCCACCCCCTCACCAGCCTCTGCCCGTTCCTCTCATGCCCCTGTGCCCTCACACATGACTTGCTCCATCCTCACCTTCATCATACCCACCCCTTCTTTCAAGCCTTCTCCCAGCACCTCTCCCTCCCTCCTCTAGCCCCCAATGCCCTTACCCTCTCCTCTCCCAGAATCACCCTGTCTCCCTCCCACTGACACCTCCCCTCCCGCCCTTTTCCTCATTGTCTGCATGAGCCCTTGGCATTTGTCTCTCTTGGACCCTGTCCCTTGGTGCCTTCCCCTTTCTTCTCCTGTCCTGCCCCCTCCCCTCAGCACAAGCCCCTTCCTTCCTATTTTTCCCCTTCCCAACCTTCTGCCTTCCAGTTTGCGGGGCTGGAGTCTGTGGAGCTGCTCCAGCTGCTGGCCCAGGGCCAGGCAGAAGGTCTCCAAGAGACACATGAGACCGTAGTAACCAGAGCCTCAATGCTCTGAGCAGGACCCGCACACGGAGGCACCAGAAGCCACATTTATTCTCCAGGTTCAACATCCCACCTGCCCAGGAAATGTAGCTCCCCAGAGCAAGCTGTGTGGGGCCGAATGGTGATTCCTGGTTGAGTCTGATGCCTTGGGGTGGATGCTCCCATCCCCTGAGCGTGTTGTGGAGCCGCAGCCGGACTCACTTGCACTTCGCCAGGACCATGCGTGGGACTGACAGTGTCCCAGGATCAGCATGTGCCGGGGTCAGTCCCGCTCCCCACCCGACGATTTGCTCCCCCTGCCTGCTTTCCCTGACCCTTCCCAGCCAGCACTGCTGTCCCCAACACCCTCCCAGCCACCCCTGCTTCCTGCCGCCCAGTTCTCCTCCCAATCTCCCCAGCCAACCTTGCTGCCCCCACACACACTCCCCCATCTCCTCCAGCCAGCCACACTGCCCCTCCCCCCATCTACCCAGGCTAGCTACACTGACCCCGCCTGCCAGCCCCACCCCCCATCTCTCCTGCCCCGCCTGCAAGGCCTACATGGCTTTAAGGTCAATGCTTGTTTTAAAAGCAGCTGATTACTTTGTACATATGACACAACCATGCATTTCAACAGGCAGCTAAAAAGAACAAAACAGTTATTTGGGTCATGAACCTACAAAAAAAAAAAGCTAAGCCCTAAGTCACAATCAGAACCTGTATGAGATACTCTAGAGGATTCTTAATGATTATGTACAGGCAGGAAAGCACAGCTTTAGGGTGATTAGTCTCTCCCTTAAGTCATGACAAAATGCATTTATACCAGAAAGACAAAGCTGAAATGACACGTGAACAAGTTATGTATTAAAATTACAGAGAAAATGTACTTTGCCCCAGCTTGGAGCAGCTCAATAAAAAAGAATTAAATAAGCACGCAGGACCAGATGCCCACTGGTGTAAATTGGTATAGCCCTACTGAAATCAGGGCATAGCCTCATTGAAACAGCAAAATGCAGTTGGTGATCTTGCCCCATTTTGGTACAAACAAATGTCCACAATCCCCTGCTAGAACTGGTACTTTTGTTAGCTTTGCAGAAAGCTAGGAATGACCCAGTGCCAGACATTCTCATCCCCAAAATGGCCTTTTGGTCAGAGGTGAAACTTATTTGTACCGAGATGTCAGATCAGTTGAGTGCTGCATATTGGCCACTCCCCAGACTGCTGTGAGAGGACTCAGACATTGGATTCATGTGTTTTAAGCTTCCTGAATCAACAGAACAAAGTCCAGTTACTGCTCTAGGCATGCTCGTGGGGTATAACTCTAGCTGATAAACGCTGCTGGGAGCTTAGACCCTAAGGCCGACTGCCTAATTTAAGACAACTACCCACGTCAACCGCTTTAAACACAGCCTTTCCCCCAATGCTACCTGCCATTGTGAACCTTCTGGTTTTACCTGCTCCGGGGGTACGAGATAAGTTAGAATTGTGTGCAAAGTCTTTATGTGGTGCGTGTATCACACGCTATTGCTTGCTCTTTAATAGTGCAAGTCGCAGAAGGGTAGCCTTTTTTGATCGTATCTGCAAAAACAGAGGAGTCCTGTGATACCTTAGAGACAAACATGTATTAGGGCATAATCTGATGAAGTGGGTTTTACCTACACAAGCTTATGTCCTAATAAATCTGTTAGTCTAAGGTACCACAGGACTCCCCATTTTTAATAGCACAAAGCACTGAAAGATACACACGTACAAAGACCTATCCTCATTGTCTTGCCTCAGTCTCCTCATTCTCCCACACCATTCATTGCACTGGAGTCAGGGGTGCCACCATTTGTGTTCTGATAAACTGAGCTTTCTTCCCCCAGCTTGTCTCCCCCAGCCTAGGCTAATGACTCTCTTGTCAACCCTGTACTGTCAGAATTTCAGTGCAATGGGGAGATAAAGAGGCAACAGAAAAGGCAACTAATCATTGCAGTTAAAGTGAAATTTTCAGTTTGGGAAAAATATGCACACAGAGTTCAGACTCACACCAAATTCATAAATTGTACAGCTTTTCCCAGTCACCAGGCAAAGCAACATAAAGACGCTCATGTTAGCCTTCAGTCACCTGTTCTGTGAAGAAAGGGACTTCAGGCTTCTGGGCTGTCGTTAAAGTACCTTTCATGTGCACAGAATTATAAAAAATCTTTTAAAACCTCCAAAAAGAGTTTTGAGCCTAGTCTGAAACATCTTTGTTGGACTAGCAATTGGGTTTTGTCAGCTCACCAGCATCTTTAATACAACTGCTTTGTTAGTTCTATTTTAGTTTCTGTAATTATAATCAATGTGACAGTGAGTATTCTGAGATGAAAGTAGGCAACTAAATAAGCAAAATGAAGGGAGAATTGTAGGTCAGAAATTACAGTTTAAAAAAGCATCACCTGCATCTGAAAACTTGACACAGAAGACAGGACTATGCAGCATTTTAAAGACTAACCAGATGGTTTATTAGGTGATGAGCTTTCATGGGCCAGACCCACTTCCTCAGCACGAAAGCTCATCACCTAATAAACCATCTGGTTAGTCTTTAAACTGCTGCGTAGTCCTGTTTTTTGTTTCCGCAAGACCAGACTAACACGGCTACATCTCTATTACTGTCACAGAAAAGTCAGGCTGGCAGAGTTGTGGGGTTTTTTTTCACTGAAGTTGTACTGGTCATCGATAACCCTCTTGCACTTAAGGACCCTGTAAGATGAGAGTAACAGCTCTCTAATGAAGCAACTAATTAAGACCTACATAACTAATCAATGCTGTCTTCAAAGGGATTGTCAATCAACCAGCACCACTGGTGAGCTAGAGCTTGAAGGTTGGATTTGAAACTAGACCTTAATGGGCCTCATTTTCAGAGGTGCTGAACACCTGCAGCTCCCATTGACTTTTTGGAGTGAAGGGGGATTTGCACTCAGGCACACAAATTCCTTTGACTTTCCACAGAGTGTGTGTTAAATCATGTAGTGCTTTTGATAGCTCAGAGAATGCTCCCTACCTCTGTAAATTAGGCCCAGTTTGTCTGTTTTAAATAGCAGCTCCTTGAGAATACAGCAACCACACAAGGCTGTAGATTGCAATAAAATATGCTGCCAGGGGCGCTGAAGAGTGGGCTAGTTAACGTAGTGAGGTCCCTCCGGGTCCTATGACCACAGCCTATTTGCCCATTTTTTTAGACCTCAATAATCTGAAAGCACATCTTGAAATGGATTTTGAGTTGCCGCTGCATAGAGTTGTCTACGTGTACAAGCAGCTTAGTCCAGTTTCTTTCCCTGATGAGTGGCCTGATGTTAGTCTAAGTAGAGAAGAACCTGGAAAAAAAAAGTGTAGAGCTAAATATGCTGCCAGCTTGCTTCCAATTACAAGAACAGTCACTTTCCCCAAGTTAACGGCATCTGAGCTCTCACGCCAGGAACACTTGCTCTGCCTAGAAGTTGGTCTGAATGAGCCTTCCCCAGCAGCACCGCCTCCTCATGTTCTATTCCAGCTTTGCTTTATTGCCTCAGAAAGAAAATGTGGCACCTGCTCATTGTCTGAATGGAACGGATCCTCAGGTGTAAGGAAAGCAGGATTCTGCCCACCAAAGGGAATGCTCTTTGGGGCAGGGACTTTCCATTCTGCGCATGTACAGCACCTTGTGCAATGACATCCTGCTGAGTGAGCCGTGGCACGATAGTAATACAAATAACACTAAGAAACTGACAGTATTTGTGTGACCTGTTTGTTTGCAGATTTCAGCAGCCCTTGGGGCAAGCGTTATCTGGCAGAAGGTGCTAAGAGAATGGCCGCACGTGCTTGGAAAGGAGAATCCGTTCAATAAGCAGATTGAAGATGTTTTCAAAGATCAAGGAGGACACTGAGATCAACATAGCCTGAGCCATGCAGAACTGCTTATACTTACTAATGACTTATAAGTTGGAAAAAAAAGGAAAGAAAGCCTCTTTGCCCCTTTTTAGCAGGAAAGAGAGCCAGTAACTGTACAGAGGAGGTTATAGACTTCTTTCCAGAAAGGCTACGTCTAGACTGGCATGATTTTCCGGAAATGCTTTTAACAGAAAAGTTTTCCGTTAAAAGCATTTTTGGAAAAGCGCGTCTAGATTGGGAGGACGCTTTTCCGCAAAAGCACTTTTTGCGGAAAAGCGTCTGTAGCCAATCTAGACGCGCTTTTCCACAAAAAAGCCCTGATCTCCATTTTCGCGATTGGGGCTTTTTTGCAGAAAACAAATCTCTGCTGTCTACACTGGCCCTTTTGCGCAAAAGTTTTTCGGAAAAAGACTTTTGCCCAAACAGGAGCAGCGTAGTATTTCCACAAAAAGCACTGACAATCTTACATGAGATCATCAGTGCTTTTGCGGAAATTCAAGCGGCCAGTGTAGACAGCTGGCAAGTTTTTCCGCAAAAGCAGATGATTTTTTGTGGAAAAACTTGCCAGTCTAGACACAGCCAAAGGGTTGTATCTCAGCTGCAAAGCCTCTTTGCCCCTTTTTAGCAGGAAAGAGAGCCAGTAACTGTACAGATGAGGTAACAGCCTTCTTTCCAGAAAGTGTTATATCTCGGCTGCAGAGTCTCAAACATGAATAACCCAGGCTTTAGCTTTGGTTATGTATAGAGCCATGAAAATGAATCAAATGGATGTTTGGATAAGGCTATTTAACCACATCAGTTTGCAAATCTACAACAGGGCTTTCTCAGTAAATGGAAGAAGCCCAACTCAGCTTTCCTCTGTTTGTTCCCCTGTGTATGAAAGACTTGATGTTGCCATAAATTGTACAGAATGGTTGCTGTGGAATTATTATTAAACAGCTATTTGCTTATTAAAAATGTGCCATGGATGAGTATGAAACAGAATTTTGATTTGTCTGATTGGGCAGAGGTGTTTCACCCCTTCCCCACCACACACACCTATTGATCATAAGCAGAGTTCACCATAACAACCCTTCAATCTTTTTTTCCAAATGCATAATTTCAAGAGTTTGCATATACTATTTATACCATTTGTATGTGGTCATTGGCAGTCATGAACTCTCACAAAATGAGGAAGTTCTTGAAGTTAAGAAGGGGTCTACTCAGTTTAGGATGTTAGGCAAAAGCGATGGAGGGCTGGGTCTGTTCCCTTGGCTGGTCCAAGGAAAGGTGGGAAAAAAAACAGGCAAAAGGTGAACTAGAGCAGCAACAAGGCTTGTTTATTAGTATAGATTCTTAATGGTGCAGCAATACTCACACTTACATCACATTCATACTGACATTTTGGAAGCAGGCTGCAGGCAGCGAAAGTTAGTTTTGATTTCACAGGTGGCCGAGACTGGCTGAGAGACAGCTTCCCCGGAAATCAGCTGTGAGGTGACAGAGTCCCTGGAATCTCTTCGGATCCATGGGAGGACTCTACTGCTTCCAGTCCGGTCCTGAGCTTAGTGTGCTGTTACATCTTTCCAAGAGAATAAAAGCCACACCTGGCAGCACGTCACATTAATTTAAGTATGCTGCAGGAGTTTTCCTTATTCATAAAAGGGAATATATGCTGTGTTGCAGTGGTCCCCAACCTTTTGGAGCTGCCGGGCGCACGGGGGCAGGGCCGCACACGTGCCGGGTGCATGGGGGCGGGACTGCTCATGCGCCTGGGGATGGGGCAAGCATGCGCTGCATGCCCAGGGACGACAACCCCATGTGCCGTGCGTCCAGGGGCGGGGCTGCCACTTTGCCGTGCGCCTGGGGCCAGCGCCCCCCCATAGCCACACGCCCAGGCATAGGGCCGCCCATTCGCTGCACACCTGGGGCCAGTGCTCCCCATGCGCCACGTACCCGGGGGCGGGGCCACCCATCCGCTGTGCACCCAGGGCAGGGCTGGCCCCGAGCACTTGGCAGGTGCACGTAAATGCCCCGGTGGGCGCCCGCAGGCACCACATTGGAGAACCACTGAGTGTGTTGTCTTATGATTGGTTTCTTAGTCACGCTTTTTCATGCATACATTGACAAATTACATATTCATAAGCATAAATACAATTAATCCTATTAAGGCAATGTGGGTTTAACAATTACTTAACATTATGAGGACTTTCCAACAGGAACTATTTAAGCCACATTTGCTCAACTAGCAAGAACTGTCTAAACCGCATTTGCTTAAAAGGAACTATTCAAGCTGTAGCTGAGCGGGAGAAATGCGGGGGGGGGGAGCATGTCCAGCCAGTTACATTCCAATGGGAGGGCCGGGAGGGCCAGGAGTCCCCCCCCCAGCCCCCGTGTCTGGCTGGCTACAGGCTCCATTGGCATAGTGATGTCATTGCAACATTTATTTGCTTGCCAGCACCTGGTTTTTTTAAACAAAAGCGGTTACAAAGTTTCACACCACATAAAACAGCCCTAATGAGGAAGCTGCCATTCAACTAGTAGACAGTATGGCTGAAGCCAGTGTGAGGTGAGGCTGCTCAGTATTTTAGATGATAGGCTGGGGAGAGCTGTAACAACTGGTTAAGTAAGTGCCTCAGGCACTAAACAGACTAATGCAGGAGTCAGAGCTCCTTAATCACCTAGGCAAGCCTGCCTTTAGTCCCATACATAAAAAAAAAAAATCACAATATTCATGTTACTCCCAGTCCCGAAGCACCAGTCGCTTACCACAGGTCAAGTTCATCTTAAACGTATCCCCACACTCTGAATTAACTGCTCACAAATTATTAACAAGGCGAGGGAAATAGTTATGTACAAGATTAAAGCAGGTAAACATACACCTGAGGTTCATCAACCTATTTACCTTTGTGGGCTACAGGTGGCGACCTGTGCCAGACACACACTGGCCCATCCAGCTCTGCAGGGCTACCAGGCCTCTTTTTCTCAGGGGCAGGCCTGTGCCATGCACCACACCAACCATCTCTGCCCAGTAACCCCTTAACTCCCTATGCCCAGTACCATCCCCCAAGACCCAATTGCACAGTGTCCAAAACAGCACCCTGCCCCGCATCCCACTCCCTTTAACACTTCCACAGACCCATTCTCCCATGCCCTGTGAGGTGACTGTGTCCGACAGGCAGCACATTCATGGATTGTGCTAGTCCCAGTCAAAAGAGGTGTGATCAGCCAGGCTGGCACCAGCGCATGGCCTGCCAGGCTAGGTTCCCGCAGGACCCATTTAGGTAACAGGGGCCTCTGCTGTATGGCTGATCACTTCTTCCTCAGTCACAGGGAGCTGCTTTGCCTTCCCTCAGGGCAGGCAGGCTCTAGAAGAAATACGTGCAGTGGTGGATTAACGACTGGATTGATAGGGCCCATGCCTAGGGGCCCTGGACAACTGGGGGAGCCCCCCCCCCCCAAAATGCTTACTCTGCTCCCAAGCAGATGTAATGAACAGGGCGGAAAAAGCCCCAGCATTCAAACTGCAGCCCAGACACCGCAGAAGTGCTGGCTCCCTGCCATGACCAACATTTATCTAGTCTTTGGAGGAGGATGGGGGCTTGTGAACAGGGCAGGAGCATGAGTGGAAGAGGAGCAAAGGCTGCAGAAGAGGCACAATGGGGGGGGCAGAATTGGGGTGGTGCCGTAAACTGATGGCACAGGGAGGGCTCTCCCAGCCGCTTGCTCTGGCCTTGGGTCCCTTGAAACCTTAATCTGCCTCTGGCGGCATAGTACCATTGCCCCCAGACCAGAATGGGAAACTGAGTTTTACTCTCATGTTCTTTTTCTATTCATAAAAATGTACCAACGCAGGAGGCAAGCAAGAAGGAACTCTTTTGTCCGAGGCTAGTTTGTCTAGAGGCAAGGTGCAGCAAAGTACAGTTCCTGCTGGCCATGACCTACCACCTTCTGGTTAGAAGGCAGCATTTCACATTCATTCAGGTCTCTGTCCAGGCTGGTGATTTACAAAGCAAACACTTAAGTAGTATCTTATCGTTGGGCTAGAGATGTTATCAAATGCTTGTAAGTGGCTGCAAGCATTAAAAGGCTAAACACTAAGGCTGTGTCTACAATGGTGTGATCTTCTGCAAAAGCGGGCGCTCTTGCGCAAAAACTTGCTGCCTGTCTACACTGGCCGCGTGTACTTGCGCAAGTAAACTGATGTTCTAATGTATGAAATCAGGGCTTCTTGTGCCAGAACTCTGACGCTCCCGCTCAGGAATAAGCCCTTTTGCACAACTGTTCTTGCGCAAGAGGCCAGTGTAGAGAGGCAACGTGAATTTCTTGCGTAAGAAAGCCCTATGGTTAAAATGGGCATCAGAGCTTTCTTGCGCAAGAAAGCGTCTACACTGGCATGGATGTTCTTGCGCAAAAGCACATCTCTTGCACAAAGGCACATGCCAGTGTAGACGCTCTCTTCTGGGAGAGTTTTTGCACAACAACTCTTCCGCAAAAGAGTTCTTGCACAAGAAGCTGCCAGTGTAGACGTAGCCTTTAATGCCAATACCTATTTAATGCTAGTAAGAGGTGAGCCAGACTCATTCTAGTCTGTATGGCATAGGGATGTTAGATATCAGCTGTTTTAGTAATCGTGTAGCAGTAACAATTTTTAGTGACTACACCATTGCTAAAGCAGCCAGTGCACTCCCAGCCTCACTCCTGAGAAGCCCCCTGCCACAACGTGCTGCTGCCTCCGTACTGGTTTAAAAATTGGCTTCCCCCTCAGACTAGCTCCCACCTGCAGTCCTGCACTGCCGCCTTTGATACAATGGCAGCAGTACTGGGGGGAGGGGAAGGCAGGCAGCAAGCGACTCCACAGAGCCCCCAGCTCCCAAATGCCACCTACGCTGCTGCCTCTGTGGGAGGCAGCTGGGGTGGGAGAGCAGGCAGTGTCACAGGAACCGTCACGCACAGGGAGCTGGTTTAAAAGCCTCCTCCCTCCTTGCTGTCTCTATACACAAACAGCAAAGGGTGGGTGTGTGCGCGCCTGCTTATGTAGTAGTTTGGATTATCTGATAAACCCAGGCTTATTGTTTAGCTGACTATACACTAACATCCCTAATATGCGTGTATGACTATACTCTAACATCTCTGTGGTCCGCAGCAGCATGGAAGCCTTGGCATGAGCTGGCACCTAGTTTGCAATCATCACAGTTCAGGCACATCAAACATGTGCCACAGCATCCTAGTTGTTTTCCAGTCCTCCTGCCTCTTTTTGATGCATGTTAGATTGTAATCCCCTTGAGCTGGTTGAAATCTTTCAATGTTAGCACCATATAAATAATATACAATACTTCACAGGCAGCATTGAGTCTCATCAGAGCAGGGCTCTAGCTAGCAGAAATCTTTCCTCCAATATCGCCAAGGTAGAGACTAAGTTGCTGCTCCCTGCAGCACTCCCCCTCCTGCCAAACAATTTAAGAGTAGTTGGTGAGCATACTCTATGGGAAAATAGAAATTCAACATTTGCATTAATGCCGGGGTGTTCTTCTCAGCCTTCTTTCAGTCACATAAAAAAACTCCACACAGCATTCCCATAGAGAGGAACAACCAACTCACTAAATAATAGTTCTATTGGCTCACTTCAGCTCTAAACTTTTTAAAACCAAAACACTACAGCAAAGCATTATAATTTTGCAAAAATGTTCTGACCACCTCACATTAGGTTCCAGTTCAGCTTTGGGGTCAGTAATGACAGGAGCTTCTTACATCGTAAAGATGAAATTGCTCCAAGAAAAAACACAAACATCCTATTTCTATTTCTGAGCAATGAAAGGCAGGTGTTACACCTGTTACATATGTCCTTCCTTCCTTGCCATTTAACAAGTGTTTTTAGGAGTGCAGAGCACTACTTATTAGCCCTGCCTTAACGTGGCATCAAGCACTCACGACTAACAATTCAGACAATGGAACTTGGAAGCGGATGCTGGAGAGATCTGGGCTTAGTAACAGGCTACACAACCTTTCACACCCAGGACGAAGTTGGCATCACCCAAAAGTTAATAGAGGTCAGTCAGGCTGTGTCTAGACTACATGGCTCCATCGACGGAGCCATGTAGATTAGGGTTATAGGCAAAGGGAAATGAAGCAGCGATTTAAATAATCGCCGCTTCATTTAAATTTACATGGCTGCCGCACTGAGTCGACAAACAGCTGATTAGCTGTTTGTCGGCTCGGCACGCTAGTCTGGATGCTCCCCTGCCGACATGAAAGCCCTTTGTCAGCAGCTCCGGTAAACCTCATCCCACGAGGAATAACGGGGCTGCCGACAAAGGGCTTTGATGTCGGCAGGGGAGCGTCCAGACTAGCGCGCTGAGCGGACAAACAGCTGATCAGCTGTTTGTCGGCTCAGCGCAGCAGCCATGTAAATTTAAATGAAGCCGCGATTATTTTAATCGCGGCTTCATTTCCCTTTTTCGAATACACAAATCTACATGCCTCCGTCGACGGAGGCATGTAGTTTAGACGTACCCTCAGTAGATTATGTGAACTGACTACAGGCTCTGACAGGGGGAATCTGCTTTGGTAGATATCTATTGCACACATTTTCCCCACAGCAGTGTTACCCCCCCCCCCCCCCCAAAAAAAAAAACTTCTCATGACCCTCCCTCCCAAATACACTTTCCCAAAAGCCCCTCGCTGCCTATTTAAAAACCCGTGTTCCAGAGGTTCTCTCCAACTCAGCACTGAATCAGGCAACATGCAGGAAGCATACTGTTAATAATGCATAACCTGCCTTGTGAGTAAAGATGGCTTCAAGCCATCATCTTACACAAGCAATTTTTTTTAAAGTTCTGCAACCCTGAACCCTTAGTTAAAAAGCCATTTAGTAATATTTCTCATCTTATCCTAAAACCATTGGCATTCTCCTTCGACCACGAAATAAATACAATTGCTCCAGTTTTACAGTCAGTACAGTTGAAAGCAGACATTGGTTCTCTGAATCTTTGTTCGTCTAGCCTGAATGTCAATTGCTTAGTCTCCCTGACTCCCACATAGATCAGGAAACTAACAAACCCTGAGGCTATGTCTACAGTCGCGGCTTCTTGCGCAAGAACATCTTGCGCAAGGGTTCTTGTGCAAGAAGTCTTGCGCAAGAAAACGTCCACACTGCCATGTGCGCGCTGTGCTTTTGCGCAAGAGCTCCCATGGCAGTGTGGATGCTGTCTTACACAAGCAAGCTCTGACAGCCATTTTAGCCATATGGCTTTCTTGCGCAAGTCGTCCCTGCCGAGCGTCCACACTGCCCTCTTGCGCAAGTGCTCCTGCGCAAGAGGGCTTACACCTGTTAAAAAAAGAGCCTAGTTCTTGCGCAAGAAGCCCTCTCTTACCACACCGTACTGTAAATTTCCTTGCGCAAGCGCAGGCGGGCAATGTAGACACTCTGCGGATTCTTGCGCAAGAACGGCCATACTTACGCAAGAAGCCGCGAGTGTAGACATAGCCTAAGAGTAGTAGTTCTAGAGTTGCAACTTAAATAGAAGCAATTTTTGTTACTTCCACAAAAGCAAGTTGATGCATTTCTACTGGGGGTACATCCCAGCCCTATGACAAAGTGTTAAACAACAGTAGCCTGGAACAAAATCATTAACAAAGTTTGCAGCTGACACACAGATTGAGGAAGCTGGAAATAATAAAGTAACCTGGGTTGCTTGTTAAACTGGATGCCAAAGGGCAGGCTGTTGTGGTGGCTCGCCAATTAAACACGAGTGCCCCATAACCTTGTGCCCAAAGAGCTAGTACAAACAGGAGAGGGACACTGGTATGACGGCTACTCAAAACTGAGCCTGGTTCATTATAGCCACAAGTCACAGGAGACTCTTGATAAGCTTCAAAAAGCCGCAAGAATTGAAGAACATACTTTATATCAAAGCACTCAATTTAGCTGCGCAAATAGAAGGTGTGGCTATGTCTTGTCAGTAAAACTGACATCAGTCGGGGGTGTGAAAAAACATTACACAACCAACAGGCATGCTGGTGTGCTCTATCCCCAATGAGCATCAGCAAGAGACACTCATCCAGGCTAGAGTTCTCTCCCATTGGCATTTAGTGATTACATGAGAGACCATACAATGTTACTGTAAGGTCTCTAAATGTAGACATACATCTTAGGCTAAGTATCTCCATGGGGAACAAAAAAGTTGCTAATGGGCTCTTCAGTCTAACAGACAAAGATATAACAAGAGCCAGTAGCTAGAACCTGAACAAATTCAGATGGGAAATAATTATTCTGTTAATTTGCAATTTAACTAGTGGAGCAGATTAGCAAAGGTTGAGGTGGTGTGTCAAATCACTAGCTTTTTAGAGCAAGATTACAGGGGGATTTTCCCCTAAGAGATGCTCTTGTTCTGTGGTTACCAACCAGTAGATCACGATCGACTGGTAGATTGCAGGGGCACAGCCAGTTGATCATGAGGAGGGTTTCCAGCCTCCCCTGGCTTCCTCCCACCCCAAACAAAGAGCCCACGCTGATGCTACAACCTCCTGCCTCCCACAAAACTAGAGCTAGTTTCGACTTCTTGTGGCATGGTGTGTGTGGGGGCAGGGGGAGAGTATCGTGGCTCCACACCAGACCTGGCTTCTCAGGAAGCATGCTTCCTGAGAAGCTAGATCTAACCCTCAGAACTCCCCCCCCCCCACCCTCAGAAAGGAAAGCAGGCAGCAGAGGGAAGGAAGGGAAGACAAGAAAGTGCACATTCCTCCCCTGCCCACAACAGCATGCACATGCTTTCTTGTCTTCCCTTCCTTCCCCACGCTCCAGGAAAGCAGGGATGGGTGGGGTTTAAAATGGCAGTACAGGAGCCAGAGTGGCTGGCTTTTTAAAGGAGCCACACATGCGCTTCATCCAGCACTGTCCACAACTCCTGCCCTAGAGATCCTTGACCCTGGAGCCTCGCCCCCTCCCCCCCACTAGCATCCTGCTCCTGCCCTCTCCCTCCTAGCTAGACACCTACCCCCAGCTTACTATTGTACCCTACTTTCCACCCAGATTCTGCACCCCCATCCCTATCCCACTCACTGGATCCCTCATTTTTGGCCCCATCTCAGAGTATAGAGGGGCCCAAAAAAATCTCAGTTGGGGCCACATCAGTGAGATATGGGAGGTTTTAGAGGTGGCAGGCTTTTTTGGGGGGCATCTCACTTCTGTGGTCCCCATCTGTTTTTTCTGTGGGTCAGTGGCCCTTGATCCAACAGGTTCCCCGCCCCTCACGAAGACAATACTGAAATGTTTTGTGTTGGACATATTTTATTTAAAAATGAAGCCTCACCAACAAGCACCCAATTGGGTGCAAGCCCCCAACTAGCTGCAGCATCATAACACTCCTGCACCTCCCAGACCTCAATCCTGAGCCCATCATACACCTGAACCCTTCCCTAAACACCCTCACATCCCCACACTCCTGCACGCCCAACATCTCATCTTCTGTCACAACAATCCTGCGCCACAACCCTGTGTCCTGAGCCCCTCATACATCCCAACCCAAACTCCTGCACACCCACTCTACCTGACCCCAACACTCTCCAGCATGGAATCCCCTCCCTGAGCCATCATACCCTTAACCACCTCCTCTTGCACCCAAATTCCCTCCCACAGCTTGTATCTCTCACCCCTTCCCACACCTAAATCCCTCATTCCCACCTGAGAGCCCTCACACCTCCTGTCTCAACCCAGTGAGGGAGTAAGGGCTAGGGACAGCAAATGATGGAAAGGAGGGGAATAGAGAGGGCAGGGCCTCAAGAAAGGGGTGGAGAAGATCTTGGCTTGCACTGATGTTTAAAAAGTGATCTTGGGTGTAAAAAGGTTGGAGTCTACAGCTGTAGTTTAAACAGGAGTTGATCCTGGTAAATTCTGGGGCCTGTGTAATATAATCTGACCACCTGTATCACAACTAAAAGACTTACCTGGCCTTGCTACCCAAGACAGTGAAACTGTTGGGTGATGTGGGGGGCTCAGGGCACAAGGCTGGGCATGTGGGGATGCAGAAGTAAGGATTGGGGTGCAGAGGAGCTCAGGGGAAGGGCAGCCAGAGGCTTCTTCATGTGGTGATGGGAGAGAAGAGGAACCACACAGGCCCCCTGCCAGCTACTCTTCCCTGGGGTAAGCTGGGGTGGCAGGGCCATGCTGCTAGCCAGTGGCTGCTCTTTAGGGTTGAAGCACTTGCTTCCCCCACCCCATAGTCATTCTGGGGTATAAAATGATAACTGTCTCTGCAGTCACACCCCTCCCCTTCCTTCTGATAGGAAACAACTGCATTCCACAAACATCCCATTGTCCTGGCACAGCCAAACCCTGACCTTGCCTTGAGGCACTAAAACTTCATTTAGCTAACAAAATGCTACCGGGAATGTTTTTCCCTCCTTAGAATCCTCATCTGTATTTCTAATAACCTAAAACCCATTGTTTAAGAATTAAAAATGTGCCAGTCTCCCAAACAGCCAGATCTAGAGTTTGCTGGTGTTTGCTTTCAGCTGACCACTAGTTTAGTTACAAAAATTAAAATCTGTTCCAAAGTAAACTAGAGATGTTAAGTAGCGATATTTCCATCGACTAGTCGGTAAGCACATCCACATTCCATCTCTGAAATGTACAAGAGTGCTAGTGGGGGGCTCTTGTGCATTTCAAAGTTAGAATGCTGTGTGGAGGCCAGAGCCAGCAGGAAGTCCCGTTGACTCCAGGCTCCATGTGGGTGCTTCTGCTTTGAAATGCATGTGCATTGTAAAACAGCAGTGCCACCTGGAGTCAATGCAGGACACCACTGACCCTGGGCTCTGTGCAGCATTTCAAAAGGGCAGTGCCACACTGAGCATGGGGTCCCCACCTGATCCCAGGCTCCAGCCAGCATTCAAAGCAGCAGTGCCACCTAGAGCAGCTGACCCCGGGCACCATGCAGCACTGCCACTTTCAAGTACTCCCCTCTTCTCCCTCCACCCTTGCTGCCTCTACCTGATAGAGGCAGCAAGGGTGGGGGCACTAGTCAACTACCCATTAGCATTTGCTGGTCAGATAGTCAACTAGTCCTTTACATCCTTAATCTAAACCATTTTTTCCCCCTCAGTCCTCGTCATACTCACTGAGGTACTACAGTCAACAGCCCAGATTCAAAGTATATTGGAAAAGAATGACTACAATCACTCCCTTTCTTAAGAAAAATAAATCACTTTCAAGTCCCTCAGATAACTTTTTCCAACATAAAAATAGTTCATTTAAAAGGATTAGAGAAATGTCACTAAATATAGTCACTGAAAGTTCAAACAACTGCTCACTGATAAACTAAGAGCATGTTTCTGCTTACTGCAGTCCTACATGACTCAGCCTCAATGCATTGTGTTTAAAACCCATCATCCAGGTCAGTTTGTAATAGTAACATAAATTAACATGAGTAGAAAGGCAAACAGCATGTTGCAATTTACACTTTCACAAATATACACAGAAACAAGTATTTTATCACCCAGGTATATTGATTTGCACTTTGAGTGGATTAGATAGGTCCATTCCTCCACCTATCAAGCTGAGCTCCCCTTTGTCTACTCTATAGATTTCAGTTTTCCAAAGTTTTAAAAACACTTCTGTACACACCTAGTTTCAGATCCCATCTCTTGCTGTTTTACTAGGGCTGGAAACAAGCTAATGGAAGAATGCAAGTAACTGGCTTTCTTTTGGCATAAAGATCCCATTTGTAGCTTTGGATTTGTAAGGTATCGAATATACCAATTCCTGTGCATGAATTATATTAAAAATAGAAGCTTTAAGTTGATCAGGTATTTGGACTGTTTGAAAGTTCAAACAAACTGAACAGTGTGCCAAGTTCAAAACAGGAACCAAAGGCTCAATTTTTTTTTAAAGTTAGTAGACAGGCCTGATAATAGCATAGTGCTTTTCCCTCTAGAATTCTATGCCAGTGATAGAAGTACCTACATTTCAAATATCATCCAATCCATTCTCAATTTGAGATTAGTCTTCTTTGATACTGCCTTGAGGGTCGCTTATGTTCTGTGTGTTTCCATCACTGGTGGCCAAAAGACTTTGCAATTTTCCTGGAACTTGTTCACTTGTGAAAGATAGATGGATAAATTTGGAGATTCAAGTGCTCTATCCAGAGTGAAGCATGTTGACAAGACAACATTCTATAGTCCTGACCAGCCTGGATCACTAGTCTCCATATCTAACATTTGGTCTCTGATTAAATTGTTAAGAGGATAGGAGTCTGTCTCAGGATTTCCAGACCACTGAACTGGAATGAATATATCAAACAAACAGACCTGACAATTGTCTGATTACTAAGACTCAGGATGGTATGGACAAGACAACAATGTATCCTGTTTTGCATATAAAAGTCAACCTTCCCCACCATTGAGCATATACCATCTGTATATGGATTAGAAGCCTTGAAACAATATGCACTTTTCCCCCTCCAATTCAAAGTGTACTTCGATTACTGCACACAACCCATTTTTGGAAGTTTACTCAGTCCTTTTATTCTTTACATAAGGGAATACAATAAATCTTAATACATCATTCTGAAATATTTAAAGATGACAAAAACAGTAGATTCAAGAGCAATAGTAGAGAAGACAGGATGAAAAGTTTGGTTGACAGAATTTAGTGTTTCAAGTGTGAAGATTTAACAGCTTATAGCACTTTAAAGTACACTACTAATGTACTTTACAGTAAGCGCAGTAGAAAGCTTTTGTGAACATTGCATATTTGGACTTTAACTGAGTAGTTCTGCCATTTTACTGGTGGCCCGAAGTACAGAGTTTTACCTGAACTTATAGACAACTCTAGTATTTCTCATGGCCAAAAAAGTATTAGTTGGCATACAGCAGCTTTGTTGAGTCTTATAAAAAGGAACAAAAATTACAATTTTTTTCTGGTGCTCAAATGCAGGGAAAAAAAAGAATGAGAATTATACTCTGTACAAATCATGAGATTCAGGACACACATATTTGGGCAGTTTGAAACTAAACGTATAAAACCCTAATAGAATATTCAAGACATTTTATTTCTATGAAAATGTGCAACATACTGCATACATAATTCAACTTCTGTAAACCACATAGCATGTGCCATGCACTCGCCCATAAACTGCTTTGTAGAAGAAATGGCAGACAAGATTAAGAATGTAAGAAACAGTTATGGATGTATTTGTACATTTCTTTTTCTGACAACAAGTAGTTTCCACTTTCCACAAGTGAAAGTTTATACCGCATGCTGTAAAGTGCACAAAACTGGCAACTTTTATGCCTAAGGAAGAATTACTAAAAACCTCAAAAGCATTGAAGTTCCTGCTTCAGCACTCTACCTATTAAATGGTGTGAACTCTGATGAGTCACTGTCCCCTTAAAGAAAAATACACTTAACTAGTACACTTGTGTTTTACAAGGAATTTCAGATTTCCTGTAATAAAGCTATCTCCTGATTTAGCTGTTTCCAAAGAAACTTTGATATCTTAATAGACCATACTAAGCTGTATAGATTTTCAAAAAGAGGTTTTATATTCATATTTAGCACATTCAGATAAGGAGCTTAATTGCCTCCTATAACACTCGTTTGCTAAGAAAGTTGTTAAAATTCTAATAAGAAATACAAATACTACATAACAGTCTGTATAATGAATGGCACATACTCTTCCAGATTTAAAGCATAAAGTATAATAAGTAACCCAGAGGTGCTTAGACAATCCTACATTTAAAAAAAACGGATTTATAATGCAGTTTGTTTTCTTCTACATAAGATCTCACAGCAATTTTCCTCGTAGTTTCAAGGCTTTCCAATAGGTTTATAGCATGCATCAGGCTGCCACATACGAAGATCCACAAGAACTTGGTTGAGTTTTTGCATCCAAAGGTTGCGCTCTTCTTTAGTATCAGCAGATAACAAGTTCCTTAAAAAAAAAAAAAAAAAGTCTTGAAACATCCTTCCGATTCTCCAAAAAGTCATTAAAGCCAACCACTTCCAAAATAGTTTTCTTAACCCTCCAACAAATCGAGACCCAGAGCTTAGAAATTTAAAAAAAAAAAAAACACCCCCCCCCCCCGGAGTCTGCCACACAAAACATAACTATGCAAAGTGCTGTCATCAGAAACTACATGACACTAGTACAGCTCTCAAAATAAGAGCTGAAGTTCCTAATTCTCACAAAACTGGACATGAACATAATAGCAAAGCAGAACTAAACAAAATGGTTCAAGATTAACCCATTCAGTCTCTTCACATGGCAATTGATAACAATCCTATTCAAATTCTAAAGTTCAACAGACTATGATACTGTTAATATCACTCCTAATACTGGACAGAAAGATCGCAGCACTTTAAAGCACAACAAAATCATTTATTCACTTACTTGGTGACACAGAGTGTGTCTTTGCATTGGCTGACCAGAGTCTCTCTATCATCTTCCCTCTGAGGTCTGACAGTGATTAGCTCAAAAGTGTTGGGTCGGGCACAGAACTCTCTGTTGGCTGGTTCAATGTGACGATTCGTGCAGTTAGCCAAGTTTATCCGGCCCATAGGATGCTGAAAATTAGTGAAAAAGTCAGGTCATAGCAAACAGGATTTGTAATTCTACATATTTGCACTCAAAATTTAGTCATGTACGGGTAGAAGATCTAAAGAAACAGACATATCTGGAGTGAGATAATGCAGATCTTAATAGTGAAATATGGAAGCCCTACTGTGTCATACTCCATGGCTACAGAATTCAACATTTGCTTTAGAACAATGTTCATACATTTCAGATTTACTTTAAAATGAAACTAAAATGTATAACTCCATTAATAGGCTTGGCAAAATTCAATGCTTTTTGAAAATAAATTTCAGTGTGTAATGTTAATATTTACTTTTAAACATGTTTTCAGACATTTAAATTTTCTGTTGCATAACATGCAGACACTTACTGATTGATAGTTGTCAACATCACATGTCAAAATATACAAAATAAATATCCTTAAATCAAACTAAGTTCAAGCAGGACTTTTCTTACTTTACCTATCTGTAAATTTCAATCATCTATTGAAAAAAAATGTGGTTTGTGTATGTACTGTAAAACTGACATTTCACAACAAAAATCAAATCCTTCCCTATCCAGTCATTAGTCAAAGACAGCTTTGAGAGTATGCACCGAAAAGGGAAGTTACTCACTTTGTACAATAACAATTCTTCTTTGAGATGTGTGTCCC
Organism: Pelodiscus sinensis; assembly: GCF_049634645.1. Taxonomy (NCBI): domain Eukaryota; kingdom Metazoa; phylum Chordata; order Testudines; family Trionychidae; genus Pelodiscus; species Pelodiscus sinensis. The sequence goes on from NC_134712.1 coordinate 169,287,955, forward strand.
TGAGGGTGTTCCACTGTTGGTATCCGGCTTGTCCCTGCACCACTGATCAGAGACTTTCAAGCAGTCATCAGGCAGGCTGTGCATATGCGAGCAGCATTCCCGCCTTTGAAGTAACACGCACAGACCACTTTTCCCTCGGTTTCTTCTTTGACACCCTTGTGAGCTGCTATTATTGCCTGAAGAAGTGGGGAGGAGAGTAGGTCGTGGAGCACCCACGGGGGGGGGGGGACATCTCGAAGAACAATCGTTACTGCATGAAGTGAGTAATTTCTCTTTCTTCTTCGAGTGATGTACCCATGAGTGCTCCACTGTTGGTGACTGTGTAGCAGTGCCCAGATAGATGGTAGGCTTCAATTAATTGCTACAAATTGTGGAGAGGACCGCGGTGGCTACTGCAGAATCTGTTGTAGAGCATGATGGAATAGCATAGTGCTTCATGAATTTGTAATTTGACAATCATGTCGCTGCTCTGTGTATTTCCTGGAGTGAGACCCCCTTTAGGAAAGCAGCTGATGTCGCCATCGCTGTGGTACAATGAGCCCTTGGAGTCGTCGATAATGACCTGTTCTGGAGCAAGTAACAGGTAGTAATGCATGATGGTATCAACTTTGAAATACACTGAGAAGATAGTGGTTGTCCCTTGGTCCTTTCAGCCAGGGATACCAGCAGTCTCTGGGATACCGAAAAGACTGAGTCATAGAAAGATAGAAGGCAATTCCAGAGTGTGTAAAGTGGCCTCTTCTTTGGAGAAGAGCGGTTTTGGATAGAAGGTGGGAAGGACTATCGGTTCATTGATATTGAATTCCGACCCAATCTTGGGTAAAAAGGACGGTTGAGGCCACATAATAATCTTGTGCTTGTGAAAGGTCATGTACGGAAGTAAAGCCGTGAGCGCTGCAAATTCGCTAACCCACCTTGCGGATGTGATTGTGAGGAGGAACAGCATCTTATGGTGAGGAAGTTAAGTGATGAAGTTGCCATTGGTTGGCATGTACACTGAAGAAATCCAGTGCTGGAAGCTCAAAAGCGCAGGCTGGCATGCGGAACTACGTATGTGGTGGCTGCCATGTGTCCCATAAGCTTGAGGCAAGTTAGGATGGGTATGGTTGGGCTGATGGTAACGATAGTGACGAGGCTTTTTCTGTTGTCAAAAGGGTGATTAGGGAAGATAGGCTCATGCTGTTATGGAATCTATGCGAGCCCCTATGAACTCCAAGGATTGCATAGGGCATAGTGTGGATTTCTGCTCATTGATAATGAAGCCCAGCGACTGAAGAAAGGCCTTTGCAAACCTGATCATGCCTCTCGTGGCATGTTGTGAGGGGCCCTTGATAAGGCAATCGTCCAGATAGGGGAATATTGTAATGCCATTGCATCTGAGATGTGCTGCTGCCACTGTGAGGGTCTTGGAAAAGACACTGGGAGCAGAGGAGAGTCTAAATGGGAGGACTCTGTATGGGAAGTGATGTGACGCTACCACAGATCATAGAAAACACCTGTGTGGGATGTACTGTGATGTGAAAATATGCATCTTGAAGGTCAAGGGCTACAAACCAGTTCCCTCTGTCCAGTGCTGGAATTATAGTGGTGAGAGTGATCATTTTGAATTGCTGCTTCTGGAGGTACTTGTTTAATTGCTGCAGGTCCACAATGGGCCTCCAACCCCTTGACCTCTTCTCTGTGAGAAAGCAGTTAGAATAAAAACCTCTCTCTTTGAATCTTTTTGGGACTTGTTCTATGGCTCCTATATTGAGATGCTGCACCTCTTGGTGGAGCAGTATGTCGTGAAAGGGGTCCCTGAAGAGGGGGAGAGAGGGTGGGGTGGTTGGGGGGATTGCTGTGAAGGGGATAGAATATTCACAGTTGATGACTTCTAGTACCCACCCATCCGTGGTGATTGCTACTCATTGATTGTAATAAGGGAACAAGCAGTGGTGAAATGTGTCAGACTTGCCAGGTACTGAAGTGGAAAGGAGGTCGGGCAGACCCTCGACCAAATTCTCACACTTACTACCTAGAGGTACAAGTCATGGAAGAACAGTTAAGGGCTTTTCTACGATGGTTTCGAGGTCAGAAGTGATTCTGTGCAAAAGGCCGGTACTGTTGTTGACTAGAAAAGACGGTCTCTGGTAAGGTGTGCAACACTTCCTCCAGTAGCATGGAGTGTACATCCCCAAGATGCACAAAGCAGTGCGCGAATCTTTGCTAGAGTGTAAGGACTCGTCAGTATCTGCAGCAAATAATTTGGTCTTATCAAATGTCAGGTCCTCTACTTTGGCCTGGAGGTCCTTAGGGACTCCTTCTGCTTGTAGCCAAGACGCACATCTCTCATTACCATAGATGTCACAGCAGACCTAGCAGCATCTAGGGCCATTTGTAGAGCCGTAGTGTATCCCTCTGATTGCCTTAAGGATAGGCCTTTTGTTCTTTGCAATATTGTGCATAAGCTCAGTTAGTTTCGTGAAATTGTCAAAATCATGATTTGCAAGCAGTGCTGTATAGTTGGCTGTGCAAAGCTGCAGGGTTGAGGAGTACATCTTCCTCCCAAAAACATTGAGGCGTTTGTGGTCTTTGTCCTGTGCCTGAGCCTTGTGTTGCAGTTTTTTGGCCCTTTGGTTCGCAGCATCAACTACCAAAGTAGTCAGGCTGTGGGTGTAAATACAAGAATTCCACGCCCTTTGATGGGACAAAATACTTTCTATTGGCCCTTTTGTTGGTCGGGGGGGGGGGGGGGGGGAGGGGGCGACGTGGGGTTTGCCATACTTCATCAGCTGCCTCAAGAATAGCTTCATCTAAAGGCAGGGCAATTTTAGATTTTGCAGAGGGCTGCAGGTTCTTTAGGAGCTTGTGCTGTTTTTCCAGCACCTCTGATAAGACTACCTCTTGACTGATTACTACTCTCTTAAATAATTCCTGGAACTGTTTAAGGTCATCACTAGGTGCTGGATCATTCGGGATAACCACTTCATCAGTAATGGAGGAGTTATCATTGGGTGGTATGTCTGATTGCTGGACCATTGGTTCATCCTTAATTTGCCCTTCCTCTAGGGGGTACCCTTAGATGGGGAATGCGATGGGTCTGAATGTATAGATGTCACAGACCTCTGTGCAGGTGTAGGAGGGGTAATGGAGGTACGACGAGGTGCCCCATAGCGATAGGGGGACCATCAGCTAGGTCTGTCAAAATAGTACCATTCCGGAAGCCAGGGAGGATACTGATAACGAGATAAGCCATATGCCCCGTAAGGTGCATATGCTCTCTCTGGGGAGGAGGGTTGAGAGGAGAACCTACTGCTTGAATCCCCTTGGTAAGCACCGATTTGAGACAAGGCAAGTGAACATGGCGAGCCCCTTATCAGTAATGGGGAGCGAGTGCAGTGCCATGTCAAAAGTCAAGCAGGGGGCCCAGTTCTGGCCTTCCTGTCCTGGTGGTGTATGTATGTGTTTTGTGCATGGGGGAATGGCTGTGGGATGATGCCCTGTGAGCTGTTGCTGAGTCCCCTCGTACATGAAAGGGTGGCATGGGTGCAGTCACAACCCCAGGGGATGTGGGGTTAGCACAAGGTACTGGAGAGCAGCTGGGACTAGCCCCGTCACCCGTGGTGGAGATTACTTGGGGGTTCACGTTGTGCCGGGGATATTGAGTGTACTCAAAACACTTAATGCCTCTGTTACATCAGGCCCTTTAGTAGGTGCCCTTTTTGATGCCTGGGCATAGAGGAGGCTCAAAATTTCTGTATGCCTGAGGTACCTGGTTCATCCCTTTGACTGATTCTTGAGGGGGAAGAGAGCGGATTGGTGAGGGTCTGGTTTCTGACCATGACTTCTGAGGCAAAGGGCTGGAGGGATTGCCCTGAGGAGATTTTGCGCTCAAGCCCTTATTGTCCCTTTTATAGCTATGGGGCTCAAGAGCTTTGGCAATAGACAGCGTGTGGGCTGTGAGCTCTCTTTCCTTGCGAGCACTCGCTGTCAGGCTACAGCAGTGGACACATTTTTGTTGTACGTGTCCCCCCTAAACAGCGTATGCATTCACTGTGGTCATCAGAGGCTGGCATAGGCTCCTGGCATCTTCAACATTTCTTGTCCTTAGGCAGGACTAGCATGTCTCCCAAGGCTGAGTATACCACCCAAGTTGTATAAACCAAACTGCCTGCTTAGGTTATTATTTGGTTTATTCAGGTTGTTGTTTTTTCCCCGTTTTAGTTTGACTCAGCTGCAGCCGCTTGTCCATGTGTGGCAGTGAGAACTGCTAGCAACTTTTTTTGTTTGAACAAAGAGAGGAGTCTATCTAAAGTACTCAATTGGTTGTCAACTGGTTCTCTTTAATATGCAGAGCATGCTGAGGAAGAGAGGGTTGAGCTCCCTCAGTCCGTAGCCCAGGGCCAGGAAGAAGGGAAAGGGGAAAGAGGGCTGTATGTGATACTTCAAAGGTGGGAATGCCACTCTCTGCCCGTGTATGCGCAGCCTGCCTGATGACTGCTTGAAAGTCTCAGATCCATGGTGCCTAGCTGAGTCTGACACCAACAGTAGAGCACCCACAGGGACATCACTGGAAGAAGAACTGACGCTTGGCCAAATCTACTGAATGTCTGAAACAATAGCTTTGAAGTGTAAGCATTCATTTTAGTGTGCAGCATGATTCTGTAGCCACAGGATTTAGTATTTTCCCCCAAAATGGCCTGCATACAGTTGTTTCTTATTCTCTAGCTTTGCTACCAAAAAGTTAGTTTTATTACATTGTGCAATCCCTGCACTATTCCACAGAGGCAGAGCTGTAGTCTAAGTTTGCAGCTTGGGAGGTAGGAGAGCAAAGATAGGGCTCACAAACTTAGTAAGGAAGTTAAATATCAACTAATCAAATAGTCAATGCATTTTCCATCGACTATTCAATTAGTTGATAGGGCGATTCCACCTTTGACAGGGGAGGGATAGCTCAGTGGTTTGAGCATTGGCCTGCTAAACCCAGGGTTGTGAGTTCAATCCTTGCGGAGGCCATTTAGGGATTTGGGGCCAAAATTTGTCAGGGATGGTACTTGGTCCTGCTGTCAAGGCAGGGGACTGGACTAGATGACCTTTCAAGGTCCCTTCCAGTTCTAGGAGATAGGCAAGCTCCATTATTAAAATTAAAATAGAAGTTTAGCAACAGCCCTAGGACTATTATTACACTTCAAAAGGTGAAAGCGCCACATGGAGCTTGGGACTAGCTGAATCTGGGCTCCCCACGGTGCTGCTGCTTTGAAATGCTGCAGAGAGCCTGACACTGGGCTCCCTGGGGCATTTCAAAATGGCAGCGCCACACGGGACTCCAGGTCAGTGGGCGAATCCTCAGCTGGCCCTTGGCTGCACACCACCACTTTGAAGTACTCCCTCCTCTTCCCCCCACCCCCTTGCTGCCTCTTTTTGATAGAGGCAGCAGGGGGGAGAGGGAGAGGGAGGTGAAAATCAACTAGTCCTTCACATCCCTACTGAGTATGAGCCACCAAAGGAATTTCCCTTGACACATGGGGAAGAAGGTTCTGACAGGCCACTAAAATTATGGAGATGTTACTCAACCTAAGACAACCTGTGGTTTAATAATCACAAACACATTTTCATGTTATACGAGCCATAGTTCTGGTAGGGAATGTATTCTGAGATTGAATAAATTAGCATTGTCATGGAATGTAGGGGTTCTTGACAAGACCTTGTATACAGGTTAATAGGAAGAGCAATCACAAGAAAAGTTACATGCCACCAATAATGTTACCTAGTAGCAAAGATTCCCTACCCACAGTTATTAGAAAGAGGCAATGATGCAACCTGGAAGACTGGATAAAAAAAGTTTGGAAAGCAATCCCAAAGCTCCACAGACAGCAAGCTTAGAACTTTTCTTATCTAAGCCATCTTTCCTGCAGTTCTTTCAGGCTGGATGCTTACGGTCTTTTGCTAACAGAGAAACCACATATCTATGCATGTGGACTAGGGATGTTATAGTGAGGTCAACTAAACGATTAAGATATGCAGGAGCTTATCGGTCAACGTTATCAGCTATACATATTCCCCCCATTCCCGTGGCTCTGCAACGTGTTTTTTTTTTTAAATGGGCTGGCTGACAGGCTGGTCCAATCCCAGGCTTCCCATTATGGCTCTGCATTTTTAATAGACTGGGGAGTTGGCCCCTAATAATGCAGGTCCACAGTAGGGATTATGCTGGGACCCAGTATGAGCCAGAACTGAGCGTTTAACTGATAAGGGTTAGCAGTGAAATCAGGTAGTCGACAAAATTTGTCAGCTACACAATTAATGAATTACACGTTTCTTAACATCACTAACGTGGACTGGCACAGAAAGCCCCAGGTGTCCAGTGTTTGCCCCAGAATTAAGAGGAAATTTGTACTTTGACAACTAATTAGAAAGCTTATCAATAAAAGTTTAAGTGAGTCAGGAAAAAAAACTTGTTTTTGACTCCTGAGAACTGCCTTCATTTATATCTGCAGTACAGGCAGTCCCCGAGTTACGCGGATCCGACTTATGTCGGATCCGCAGTTACGAACGGGGCCATTCCTCTCCCTGGTCTCCAGCAGACCAGGGAGAGGAAGCAAAGCGGTGGAACACGTGGGCAGCGGACAGGGCTGTCCGCTGCCCACGCGCTCCGCGGCTTGGCTCTGCTTTGCCTCCCCCGTCCCCCTGGTCTGCAGACCAGGGGGACGCGGGGGGACGGGGCAAAGCAGAGCCAAGCCGCGGAGCGCCCGGCCAGCTGACAGGCCAGACGCGTCTGGGCTGTCAGCTGACCGCGCGCTCCGCGGCTTGGCTCTGCTTTGCCCCCCTCCCCCCGGTCCGCGGCTTGGCTCTGCTTTGCCCCCCCCCCCCGTCCTCCCCCCCGTCCACCTGGTCTGCAGACCGGGGGGGGGGCAAAGCAGAGCCAAGCCGCAGAGCGCGTGGTCAGCTGACAGCTGGCCGCGTCCTCCGCGGCTTGGCTCTGCTTTGCTCCCCCCCCGTCCCCCTGGTCTGCAGACCAGGGGAACGGGGGGGGGGGTGGGGGGGGGTGGCAAAGCAGAGCAAAGCCGCAGAGCACGCGGGCAGCGGACAGCCCAGACGCGTCTGGGCTGTCCCGCTGCCCCCGGGCTCCGTGGCTTTGCTCCGGACACCTGTGGTACAGCAGCTGGGGCACTGCCAGTTGGTCCCGTAGTGCCGCTCTGGGTGCTACTGGACCAACCGAGCAGCACCCCAGCTGTTCTGCCCCAGGCGTCCCCAAGTCAGCTGCTGCTGAAACTGACCAGTGAAACTGACCAGCTGAAACTACAGGAAGCCCCTGCCCCAGGCTTCCTGGAATCAGCCGCTGATCAGTTTCAGCAGCAGCTGACTTGGGGATGCCTGGGGTTCTTAAGTTGAATCTGTATGTAAGTCAGAACTGGCGTCCAGATTCAGCCGCTGCTGAAACTGATCAGTTTCAGCAGTGGCTGAATCTGGACGCCAGTTCCGACTTACATAGAGATTCAACTTAAGAACAAACCTACAGTCCCTATCTTGTACGTAACCCGGGGACTGCCTGTATTCCAGTAGGATTTTGCACCACTGCATGTGCACATATTTCATGGGCCATGCATTATGGAAAAGTTGCTGCAGTTCTGCTTTTTGCCCACTAGAAGGAACTGTGGCATTAGAACATAGCAGCTGCTTCTTGCCAGCCCAAGTTATCATGGGGAAAAGTCTGCAGCGCCTTCTTCATTATGCCTGTCGGCAAGGTCAGGAGACAGGGGTATATAGAGACAGCATGGGGCAGCCGGTGGAGGTGTGGGGGAGGGCAAGAGGGGTTTCAGACAAATTCATAAGGGCTAGGGGGAAAGGATGGACTAGAGCAGGGCTGAATGGAAGCAGAAGTGGAGGACCATGGGGGGGGGGGGGAGAAAGAGGGCAATGTACGGCAACATGAGCAGAGGAGATGGGGTGCAGAGCTACAGGGGAAAAAACTGAATGGCTGAATGGGGGCACAGAGACATATGGCACAGATGATGCAGGGACATGAGGGAAGTGATGACACGTGGACAGAAGGTGCAAGGACTCATGGAGATAGGGGCAGACGTGCCTGACAATGGAAGAGGCTAGAGATCAGCCAGTATCTGCCTGGAGAGTGCTTCCTAACAATCTCTCCCTGCTCTCCCTCTCCCTCCTCCCCCCCAAACAAAAACCAAAACCCTTGTTCCATACTTTTCCCCACCCATACCCCACAACCTTTTAAGTTCTTACCCAGGCTCTTTCCCAGCAATTACTTCCCTCTCCCTCAGTTCCTCCATTAACCCTGACTCCCCCAAACCTTTGCATTTCCTCTGAGGGATGCAGGAAATATAGTCTTATATAAATGTAGTTTAAGCGATTTACTCAGCATTCTGTATTCATATGTCTAATAAGGGATCTAGTTGTCAAAAAAAGTTTCCCAAATCTTTAATGTTTGTATTGTTACACATGTACTTTGATAGGTATTTTGAAATAAATTGCCAAAATAAAACTGATGTGATTATATTGTTTTATTTTGACCAAATATGCAGAATGAAAACATGGGGTGTAGAATTTTTAAATGTTTGGCACAGAATTCTTCCAGGAGGAATCCATGTAGAACTACACCAAGGAGCCAAAGGGCTCAAATCAGTGAGAGATGAACCTCCTTGTTTGGGCCATTAGTAGGGATATTAAATTGCATTTAAACAGCTAATCAAGTAGTCGATGAGTTTCCATCAACTACTCGATGGGGAGGAAGGGGAGAGAGAATTGCAGAGCTGCTGCGGGGTTGCTCCCAGCCCAGGAAGCTAACTCCATTTAAAAGGCAGAGCTGCAGCGGAGTATGAGCTGCCCAGTTCTTACTCCATTTAAAAGCCAGAGGCTCAGCAGGGGACCCAGGAATCAGCTGATTCCCGGCTCATGCCCATCTCCCTTTGCACCTCTGTCGCCCCTGCTCCCAACCACCCTGCAGACATAGTTCAGGGGGAAACCGGCTTTTAAGGCAGCTCCTGCTCCACCCCGATAGAGGCAGCAGGGGGGAGAGATTAGTTGTGTAGTGACTCAACTACCCGACAAACATGTTTATTGGGCAGTCGACTACTCAATTAGTCTCTTACTCTCTAGTTAATGGCTAGGAATGTAACTCAAACTGTCTACAAGATATTCAAAGGAGTAGTGGTATTAGTCTAACTGAAAAAACTTAAACAACACAATCAACCACATTAAAAAATTGCAAGACTACAAGCCATAGTTGTAACATAGTTTGGTCAATTTCATCAGCAGGAAATGATGCTATAAATACAGTTGGGCCCCCTACTATAGTAAAGCATACTGCTCAAAAGTTTTAATGGAATTTGTCAGGCTAACAATGCTGTTTTGACAAAATGGTAAGGCAAACCCCATATCATTTAAATGAACCGTGTTTATCTAAGTTGCCAAGGAGTGTTACATCACCTCTTTTACATTGAAAGAGAGACAAGCATCAGATAAGATACCTAACAGAGAAAGCTTTAAATCTTGAAAGTTAAAGAAAATGAGGGCCTCCCACTCGACCACTATGGAAACGGTCACCAACTTCAGGATCTGGCTCTCTCTTTGTCCTGGCTTATACAGAAATCAAATTGGGAGAAAAGTTATCTTGCACAGCCTACCCCAAAATATTTCAGAGCTCAGATTTTTAAGGACTAACTGCATCAGTTAAAAAAAAAAATAAAAAAATGCAGGATTAAGGGAAGACAGATACTATGAAATACTGCAGATTGCTTAGTGGGAGGTTCTCAATTATAATATTCAATGAGGTGTATTTTAAATTAAATTACCTTTCGCTTTTCATCATCTGGATATGTCCAGTAAGAGATGCAGTTTCCAGAAAGCACACACCAGCGCCGATGCCAAGCCCCAAATCCACTAACATCTTCAAACATTGTCTAAAAAGAATTAAAAAACCTGCATGACTTGACACACTTATTTTATCCTTGTTTAAACTATGTTGGTTAATCATACTGATATAACAACTTTATATCAACCATTGTGTTCAGGGTTTTTTCCTGGTTTTTTTTTTTTTTTTTTTTTTTAAGGGGATGGGAAGGGAGCATACCACTTTACACAAATCAAGTATACTAATATCATTATAGTCAAGGCTGTAATAAATCAGAAGCTAGAACTTGCCTATAGACAAAGAACAGATTGTCAAAGTACTGTCCCTCAAGACAATGACAGCCAGATTTTTCTGCATTTAGGAACCAGAGGATAGGATTGGCCACCAACAGCACTTAGAATTCATTATACTTTGTGAGACATTTCCACACACCCTGCATTCCTTCCCCTCAATATTAAACCATTCTTTGTCTTTCCATAATATATAATTCTTGCCTAGTGCTTTACACAAGATCCAATTCACTGCTAAAAGCTGGCATTTGTAAGGACCATGATTTGACACCAAATTGCCTTCCACAGACCTCACGCCTATTAATATAATAAGCTTTTTTGTGTAAAAAGGCTCGATATGCAAATTGAGATTTTTTTATTTTGTAGATGCATCTGCAATCTAGACATTACTCCTAGGTTTAGAGTGCTGCTACCTCCAATATTTTAAAAAAAATAAAAAAGCAATTAAGTTTATAAACATTCATTTTGTAAAAACTAACATTTTATCTTCAAGCACTGAATTGCAAGCATCTTGAGTGTTAGCTTGAAGAGCCGCTTTCAACTTTGTGGTCCATGGACATCTGGGGGAATGAGGTGTAGAGGATACAAAGCTACTCAAGATTGTTAATTCTGAAAGTGACTGCAGAAAGTTACAAAGCGACCTCACAAACTGGGCAACTTGGCAAAAAATAGCAGATGAAATTCAATGTTGATAAATGCCAACGTCATGCGCATTGGAAAACAATCCAACTATAAATATTAAATGATGGGATCTAAATTAGCTGTTAGCACTTTCTCCAGAACAGTCATGATTTTATAGACCTCAATTATCTCCCTCCCCCCCCACTTAATCTTCTCTGTTCCAAGCTGAAGTCCCAGTCTTACTCCTCACTCCAAATATGGAAGCTATTCCATACCCCTAATAATTTACAATAAGGGCATACAATGGATTTATAGGAAATATATTTACTGTCTTGCTATGTTTCGTAATGATTCCCACTATTGTTAGCTCTTGACTGTCAATGCATGTTGAGTGGATGTTTTCAGAGAACTATCCACAATGACTACAAAATTCCTTTCCTGCATGCGATTTACTCCTTTTCATAAACTCAAGAACTAAGGGTCACCAAATGAAATGAATAGGAAGCAGATTTAAAATAAAAAGTATTTCTTCACAAAACAGTCAACCTGTAGAACTCTTTGCCAGAGGATTCCCTGAACACCAAGACTATCACGGAATTTTTAAAAAACTGCAAATTCATGGAGGAAAGATCCATCACTGGCTATTTAGCCAGAATGAATGGGCAGGGATAGAGTTCCTAGCCCTTCTTTGACAGAAGAATGGGCAACAGGGGCTGGCTCACTAGATGGTTACTTATTCCCTCTGAAGCACCTGGTATTTGCCACTGTTGGAAGACAAGATACTGGACTAGGCTACATCCCTATATTTCTTTAGTTTCTGCAGACCATTTACTGCTCTTGGCAAGATTGGCAGGTTTTCCTGTGTTATATTATTTACCTTTTCCTAAGCAATTCAGGAAGCAACACAATTAAACAGTACAGGAAGCCAGTGTAAAGTAGTCTGCTCTAAAAGGCTTTTAAGATTATAGTAAAAACCAAAATATGGTTTGTGCTTAGCAGAGTATGGCAGTCCATTTTTAAATGCATGAAAATAGAAGTTTAATGTTGACCCAAAAGAGACTGTTAAGAAAAATGGAGGCTTAGATATCAAAGTATGCAGCAGTTTGCAGATCAAGATAACGAAGGGGATTCCAAGAAATAAAATTGGGAACTTATATCTATATAGACAGGAAAGGAAGACAGATTTTGACTCTGAATTAACCAAATTATAGTAGACACTTATGTTTCACAATGGCATTTTTCCAGCACATTTAGTGCCATCTGCTGGATACAAATGTAATAATGCATTTCACTAGGCTGGAATGACAGCTACATTGAATAAACCAACGCCAGGTTAAGATTTGGTTTTACAGATATTGATTTTAAACACATTTTGGATATCGGATTACATAATAATATTTGCATATCGGATTACATAATATTTGCTTTTAAAAGGTCACAGAGTCCTAGTTGTCACAACAAAGAAGTGTGTATGTGAGGGGGGTGTCTAGTAACAGCTGTAGAATCTCACCCTATGCCTGTCAAACTAGCCATATTAGTTCCGTCAAAGGGAGGTGGATGAAAGGACAATTACAATAAAACAAAACATCTGGCCACTAGGAATATTAGACAGTGATTAATTGAATAATTGTGTAACTGAATCAAGTGTTAGCGATTACATGATTATTCGATAGTCCCTAGGGTCAGGACTGGCAGCCAGTGTGCTTCCAGCCCTACTCTGGCAGGAGGGAGGGAGAGTCTGCCACCTTGAGCTGCTGGCTCTGTATCAGCTCCCCATGGTCAGGAGTTGCACTAGTATCCCAGGGAGCGGCATTCCTTCCCTCGAACCTCATGCTGCTGCCTCTGATAGCAGCAGCAGGGGGATGGAGGCTGGAGAAGGCAGTCGCCTCCTGCCTGCCCACCTCACTGCCTATGTGAGAGGCAGCAATGGGGGGGCAAGTGGCTCGCATGAGTTGCTACACGAGGGAAGCTGGTTTTCAAGTCAGCTCCCTGTGTCTATCAGCTCTCGCATGCCCCCCCTCACCCTCCACACTGCTGCCTCTGGGGATGGAGGGGGAAGACCAGCTCTGCAGAGCCACCTGTGCTTGTGGGGAGCCGGCTTAAAAACCAACTACCCCACTCTGATAGACAGAGCAAGGGACGGAGTGGGGGAGGGAGTGCATGTAGTTGATAAAAGAAACTGATAAACCTAGTGTTATAGGTTAATTGTGTAGTCGACTACACATTGATATCCCTACTGGCCAGACATCCAAAAAACAGAACACTGAACTGAATTTTTGTTTTCAGTTTAGTATATCAAAAGGCAATATTGTATTAAAGCAATTTTAGCCTTAGTTTTGCAGATTCAATATAGACTCTGCTTTTTAGTTAGGAAAAGCAAATCTTAAGCCATTCTTACAAACTTTACTTTCAAAATAAGAAGATATGGGTAGAATGGAATCATTTCAATCTGAGCATTTATTAAGCCTGGTTTTGTTACTGCCAAGAAAATAAATGTGCTTGTTTTACTTAAGTCAGAGTAATTTGCGAACAATAAGTGAGCTACTTACCAAAAATCCCTTTTCTTCCACAAAGGAGTCTACCTGACATTTTAGTTTTAGATATATATGGCCTTCTAAAGAAGACAGAAAGGGAACCTGCGGGAGAAAAAAAATAAGTTATTTAATTGATACAGGTCAACTTTTTTCCCTGTACAAATCTGCAACACCAAGAGATTAGCAAAGAATTTTTTTACATTTACATCTATCATTAGGGGCCAGAGACCCCTAAATACCAGGCCCAACAGCCACTTACTGTCAAAAGTGTCATTAATTTTTTAGACTTCACTTGTAAGGGCTTACCTACACAAGGAGCTCTTCCTGATTAACTATTCTTGATGAAGCTCCATGTGTGGATGCTCTTCACTACAATAAGAGTGCCATTTTCCAAAGATGAATCCACTCAAAGTCTGCACAAGGAGTTAAATCAGGAATAGTGACTCCACTTTAAATTCACATCCTATCTTTATATGAATTAGCTTCTCACTGTAGACAACCCTTCACATTTTAAGGTATGAGTGAAATGCTATTTGTATAGTCCTCTAGAAAGATTCATGTTAAAGGTTTGGCTATATAATCTATTGTCCTCAGAATTAGAAGACATTTAGATGACATCTACATTCTCCTGAGGGTAGGGGGATGGTTAACCTTATTTGTAAGCAAAGTAAAGTGGAAAACTTGTCCACAAGATAATATATCCACCCAGAATGCTTTTTAGCTAAACCTAAAACACTTGGTTAGAGTATTCGTTACAGTTGTCTCTGTCATGAGACAAGACAGAGGGTTTGTGTTAACCAATTTTGTGTAAATCTGCTAAAAACATTACTAAGATAGACTAGGGCATAAGTAGGTCCTGTGCCACTAGAGGGCAATTAGAATGCTATCCTGCTGAACAGAACATACATGCCTTGAAACAATTCCATGCAAGTCTGAAGAACCATTCACATATAAATTCGGTCATAATCCCATATCACTATCAGGCTGCTCTATAACAAGCCAACTATTAAAACTCAATGTTTCCTTCTAGAAGCTGTTTCAGTAGAGAGAAAAAAAAAAATCTTGCAATAAAGCTAGGAAGTTGACAAAATTTCATCAGGATTAGAATGATTTAGTAACTCAGAATCTAAGTACAGTAGAGTCTCGATTATCCGACATTCCGTGTTATCCGACATGCCTGTGGCTGCCCAAGACAATTGTGCAGGCAGTGGAGCCGACAGAGCGGAGTGCAGAAGGGAAGGTGCCGGGCATTGGGGAGACAAAGACGGTGAGAGAAGAGGGAGTAGAGAGCAGGGCCATGCGGCAGGATGCCAGAGCCCAGCTGCCCCCGCCCCTGAAGGTCGCAGGGTGCCCTGACCTCCCCCGGCCAGTCGTGCTGCCCCCGACCTCTCCCATCTCCCCCAGCCTGTCTCTCAGTCAGGCAGCGTGACTGGCCGGGAGAGAAAGGGGAGGTCCGGGGGCAGTGCGGCTCCCCACGAAGCAGCCGAGTGACTGCAGAGCAGCAGCTGACAGGGAAAAATACCTTGGCCCCTGCAAGGTATTTTCCATATTATCCGATATTTCGATTAGCCAACCATCCTTTGGTCCCATTTTGGTCAGATGATCGAGACTCTACTGTACATTATTTTGAAGCAGAATGTAGTGCTTACTAATGTTTATTTTTCACATTACTGATGAGATCCAATGTATCCATACAATATCTAAAAGCAAAAAGCGCCCGTGATTCCAACAGATACATTGGTGTGCTCACTACTATACAAGAATACTCCATTCTCCCAGAAATGACTTTGTGTATATCAAGTGAAGAGGCAAATAGAACCAATACCATCCATCACAGTTGACAGAAATTTAGTCAGTGACTTCCTTGGGAACAAGATCAGGCCCTCCATATTCACTGCTTGTAAGACATGTACAAAAATCAAGGAAAAAGCTTCCTAAATAAGAGGTTATAAAAACATGCTTTTATCCATAATCAGAAATGTAGAGCTCTTAGAATTCAAAAACTTGTTGATAGTCAGTAGATATAGTCAAAAATACATAAAGCACATCTGCAGTAGGGATATAAATACCTACTTAAAAAGTTAACTGGTTAAACTATATGTTTAACTGGTTTACCATGAAGGTCCATTCCTACTGGAGGGTATGGAGAAAGGAGGTTGGCTGCCTGCTTTGGCCCAGCCCTCTGGTTAACTAATCACCAGATAAGCAAGTTGGTAAGGCTATCGTTTACCAGGTAACCAGTTAAACTTTTATATCCCTAATCGGCAGAGGCACACAATCTGACAATTGTCTCAGATAAAGTGTGTGGTTTTACTCCTGCACTAGATACTTTAAGGAACAGTGAAATCTTGGCAAAAAGTATCAAAGACTTTCAGGCCCAGAGAGCCCAAACAGGCAATTGTGGAGGGTTCTGTCACTGGTGGCTCAGGGAGTAGTAAGATTTCCTGTGGTGCCAAGATGACAACTTGTGCCCACTATACGCCAATCTGTAGGAGTCAGACTGACTCCAATTGAGTACGAAGACCACAGGGGACCTACATCTCTGACATCAATCTTAGAGGTGGGAGAACTGCTGTGGTCCCTGGAAGGACAGAAATAGGGTAACATGGATGCCACTATTGCTGGTTTCCCTTTGAAGTGCACCGGCAGTCTCATCGGGGGCTGCAGTGCTGATACAACCTCCTGTCTACATGGAGAAGCCAGTGCCAGAAAGCACATCAAGTGCTTCCAGCAGCGAGGGCATAGGTAAGTGTCCTGATGGCACCAGTGAACTAGGTTAGCTGGGACTCGACAGGCATTGTGGCCCAACTGTGGTATCTGTGCTGGTCTGAGAACTGTGAAGCTGAAGATCAGCCCCTGTCCCTCCTTTTCTTTTAGCTAGGCGACTGGAAGAGATGCTGAGGGCCAGCACAGTCCTGAGTAGCAGCATGCCAGTGCCGGTCTCTGCCAGAGTCCTTCTCTCAGTGCTCCAGACAAAGTTTCAAGATCAGTACCAGAGTACTGAAACACAGATTTCGAAACACAGATTATCTAAATGGATTTCAGGCTGTATATGCCTAGCCTATACTATATTTCAAAAGGAGCCCCAGTCCAACATATGGGCCCACTCCACAAAAGCAATGGCAGCATCAACGGGCATTCCTCCAGAGCATATCGATAGAGGGAATGGTACTCTGGTCAAAGTCTAAGTACGCACTGGATCTACAGTGCCTGAATCTGATTGCAGTTTCAAAGCCATTTCCATCAGCAAAATTCTGCAATGGGGGCACTGATCCATCCAGTGCTCCTCACCCAAGCAGTAGGCACACTCAGATGTGGGAATGGATAGCCTGCAGCTCACTGGTTAAATCCTGGTGAGCCAGGTTTGTCCCAGTAAGAGAACCATTTTAGGCGGTTTCTGCCAAGTGGCACCACAAGTGAACTATCTGTACTAAAGTCTACTGTAACCAGGAAAAAACAAACAAAAAAAATTGTTTTAGTCTAACACTATAGAACAACAAGCAAGCGTAATAATAATGCTAAAGTATTAACTATTAACTCTATCTATTCCTAGCTTAGAGTGAGGTCTACTATTAAACTGAAGCTGGTGACAAAGACAGAACTGAACAGACAGTTGGCTGCGCAAGCGGGATAGCGGTTTCAAATGTCGCATAGCAGCATTCTGCGTGTGCATCTGACAGTGGGCACTACTACCTAGAGTCTCCAAGCAGAGGCACAGCGGTGCTCAAGCAGCTAAGGTGGAGCACCTACAGGGACACTACTCAAAAGAAGAATGAAGCATACCCCAGAATCAACATTAACAAGACTGGGACATGTACCTAACAACTTTTCCTAACAAAGCAAACTAAACTGTGAACTAACTGCTAAACTATATGAAAAGACTGAGAAAATTGCTAGAACATTTGTGAGGCAAGTGATGAGCAAGGGGAAGTCTCAGCTACCATCACTGGCAGTAAGAAGGAACTGAGGAGGGGGGAGGATCAGCAGGGCACTATAATGGGCACCATAATGGCACCACTCCAGGGAGGTCCCAGACAAACACAATGGCTAGCTGCTAGGAGAAAATCTTTTGGTTACTGTGCATGTATACATGCACACATCTGTCTGGAACACAAATGAACAAGTACTCTAAGCAGCAGCAAAAATGCTAGATTTTTTTTGTTTACAGCAGAGGTCCCAGGAATCCACGGTTTACTGTGTGCCAGGAAATGGTTATTTATATTCAGATTACAGTAAAAGTGTGTGTGTGCAGGAGGGTTCTTCAAGAACTCCTCTTGTGTGGGAAAATTATGCTTCACTTGACAAAGTCTTCCTCGGTTTAAGTTTCCTTGAAGGACAGATTTGCTGGACAACTTGAGAAAACTCTAGTCCGTGACCTTTGGTTTTTCTAGGTTGCGCCTACCATTAACATGGATAGAATTGGAGCTGCTCGGTAGTTCATGAATGTTGAATTTCAACATGAGTACTGGAATCTTGGCTGTAGGAATACAGTGTTTTCTACTGAACTAAACAGAGCAAAAAAAAATGAAGGGGAGGGGACAAAGAGTGGTTCAAGATAAGTCACTTCTTCACAAATACCTGAGGGCTCAGACTATGCCAGACAGGAAGAGATCCCCTTGCCCCCATACTTCAAAAGACTAGGATGTAAGCACCTGCTGAGGTTTCTGAAGTTAGGCCTGCTTTTAAGAAAGACTGTTTAACATTAGAAGAAAAATATTTTGTGGAGTGTTGTTTTTTTAAGGCCTTAAAAAAAATGCAACCTGGTCATTACACTCACTCACTCTACAATTTTTGGGATGCTAAATAACTTCAGATCCCTATTTTAAAAGCACAATAGTTAGAATTATCCCTTTGATGGAACTGTGTGGAAAAAAATGAAGCAGGGTAACTTTACAGCACTAGTCTGCAAGTTTTTAAATTTGGTGGCATTTAAATTTCAATTCTACAGCAAGCTGGGAAGTCTACAAGTATAGACTATCACTGCACAGACTTTGTAAATGACCCAGTTGTACTATATTGCACTTGTCAGTTTGCTAAGTCTATAGAGGAACCTTGTATATGACCCAGAAAAATTTCAATTTCCAACTACTTCCGAAGCTCAGGAGCAACAGACACGAGCAACATACACTAGGAAAATAGTGTCTTAAGCAAATAAACATAGCAACCTTGTCCTGGAACATAAAGTCCAGTAGTTCTCTTTCCTTCCCTCCATAATTTATCTAAGGAAAAAAAGAAATATGCTGAATGTGAAATTTAGGTTTTTTTTTTTTTTTTAAAGCAGCATAAAAAACTACATTTGAGTATGTTTCACTCCTTTCTTCCTTCAGTCTTTCATTGGAAGTTAAGGGTAGAGACATTTATAACACCACCGTGGTGGTCATGGAAGCCCCCCTGGGGCAAAATTTAAAAAATCGTTTAGCATAGTTAAGGAACACAACATAGCTGAAGTTTAAAAAAAAAAAAGCTAGTAAGTAGTGTCCGATTTCCACTATACCTCTAGAATTACATTTATGATATAGAGAAATTAACTTTAAAATGATAATTCTAGAAGGATTTCCAGGGGGAAAAAAAAAAAAATCTGTATTTCTCAGTGTGGCCCATACACTCAACCACTATCTAATGAACATCATGGCTTCTTTAAATTATATAAATTTTTTTTTATGGGAAAAATGAAACTCAAACACGAAGAACCAAGCATTTAAAGTAAAAAACCCACTACTTCCCCAAGAATCAAGACTCCAGTAACAAATAAAGTGCTGCTTAATTCAAGAACAAATCCCACAAGAGATCCAGGTCAAAAAGGGAAATAAACAAAAAAGAAAAAGAGTTGAAGAAATCAGAGTGTTGGCAGCTGGAGCTTTGTTTGCAAATCCCTAGTTGTGGGATATAAAGATAGCTTACTATAAAAGTGAATTCCACTAAGTCCAATCCTTCTCAACCACACTTTAGTATGACACTTCAAGGTTTATTGGTGTTCATGAAGTAACAAGAGTTATTTTTATATCTGTGCAAATTACTAAATTAGAACAGATGTTGGCATACAGTAATAAAATTGTTAAACAGGTATTTAAATTATAAAGGATCTGCTTCTTTGTTACGCAGTTAATGTTTACAAATTCTAGGGTTACACATTTATGTAGAATATAACTATGACAGCCATATTTACACATGAGTTCTACTGACAGTTCGATTAAAAAACCACCACCATCGTGGATGTGAACCAAAGTTTTAATTGGTTACTATATTAAAATCTGCACAAGATAAACAGAGTCAGCTGTATTAGGTATGTGGTAAGAATGGTTTTTTGGGAGGGATGGTTGTGTTTGTTTTGTGAAATTTAGTGCAAATTCAGATAAGTTACCAATTACTGGCAGAAGACTCATTAAATGGCTTATTTCTTGGGTCATAACATACATTAAGATTAATTTATAAACAGCCACTTCTAAAACAGATCTGTATGAATGAGTTTACTTCTGATAAATTTCATTGATCTGGAATGGATATCAACGTATCTTACATTTAGCTACAGTAACAGTGGTTCCCCATGACAAAATTACATTTTTTGGTACTGCAAATGTGTACTTCAGCCCCTTTAAAAAAAAGTCAATAGGTGATAATGTCTGAAGATATTTAAATGGTTTTATTTTTAAGGTGGTAACATTGCCTAGAAACATTAGGTTAGGTAAAATTCTATATTTTCATTAGTAACATATGGATATTTTTGAGAAAAAAAAAAAAGGTAGTAAGAAATAGGTTCCATTACCTTGTCCAAAGTAAATTTGGAGTTCCCAAGTGAAAGCAGTGAAATCTTGTGAGATCCAACAAGTACAAAGTTACTAGTGCGCACAGCATTGGGGCCACTTGGACTAGCCATGACTGATGGGTAGAGAGAAGAGAACGAGTTAAGATTTCACTTCATGTAATTTTGTGTGTGTGATATTTTGCTGGGCTCATAGTATTGTAGTGTAAAGCAGAAGACAAAGATTAGAAAGGAAAGGATGATTTTTCTGCTATTAACTTCTCCCTTCATTCTGCATGAATGGGCCTTGCAAGCCATTGTGGAAAGCAGAGACATAGGGCATTTATACAGAGTTGGGGAGAAGCCATACAGTAAAACGACTTCCTCAAAACTCAGGAATATAGACATGTGAGAAAGGCCAATGAAATGCACACTGATCCTGTAAAATCTATTCTTATAATTGATTCTCAGAGTTAGTCTATTGCAAAATTATGTTATGCAATATTGCATCTACTGAGAGCAATAGTGCCCAATATATGAATTAAAAATTCACTATAACCTCCATACTCTGGATTTCCCTAATACAGGAACACCCATTATATGGACCCTGGCACGTGAGGAAGTAGCATCTTTGCGTATTTGCACTCCCCTATCCCCCAGCTGGAAGAATGGCAGCGCAGTGACAGTCTGCCAGAGGCTTTTCCCCACTGCTCCTATAGCAATCCGAGTAAGGGAGGAAGGATGTGCCCAGGAGCAGCAGTGGATACCAGATAAACACCATTCTCCTCCCCTCCCTGGGCTGGCAAAAATCTTTAATCTGTCAAATCCTGTTTCCCAGGTTTGCCAGATTAAAGAGGTTCAAGTGTACCATGATAATCCATTGGCTGTTGGTTTACTTACACATCATTCCTTACCTGGAAACGTATGTTAGCTATAGATATTGGATGCCAGGATGGCATTATACAGTAAAACTCAGCTACTTACAACAATACTTTACATATAAACCTGGGCCATATTCTCAGTTGATGTAAACTGACATAGCTCCATGACTCACACCAATAGAGAATTTAGTTTGAGTTTAAAATACAAGTCAATCCTGTTGAGAGATTATTGCTTTGCTAAATAACCCCTAGGTATAAGAAGTTAAAGATATCCCCTTAGTACAAGAAGTTTAGATTTTGCTTACCTGGGGTAAGAAGGGTGCTTTTCTGCAAAGAGACAAAGATTCACCAGGGAAAGAAAACGGGGGAGAAAAACTGATTTTAGAAGCTGTCTTTACATAAAATTAAGATTAACCTTAAATTAGGCACCACACTTGAAATTCTAGAGCTCTTAATGAAGAAGGATATGCACCAATTTTATCCTTTTATGTATTTAGAACGGTCAGCTAGCAAACGGCTATATGCAGAAAAGGGTTGGTAGAAAGTAGTTTTGAATTTTAAGTGATAGACGATATTAACTGTTTGAATTGGGGAAATAATGTTGCTGAGCAAGTGTGAACAGGGCCTTGAATAATGGCAATTTAAATGTCGCAGAAGTCAGAGTATTACACTAGTACTTACAGTAGTAATAGATGTCAATAATCTCTTTGGAGTAATAACCTATGAAAAATAAAAACAGTATGAAGGCCAAGACTGCACTTTGTTGTTAAAACAAAAATAGTTTTAATATATGATAAAAATGCCATTCAAGTTTTGTAGTGTAAAACAATTCTGACTAGCAATTAATTCTTGTCCTCACATAAACAGGTTTGTTTTCCTATACTAAAAGGCCCAAGGTTGAATACTGAACTGTGTCATAAAGTACACAGAAGAGAAAACATATACAGTAAACTTCCGATAATCCAGCACCTTTAGGATCCAGGGGGTGCTGGATTATCAGATATGCCGGACTATCTGAAGGGGGGGCTATGAGGGGTCTGGGGTGGGGTGGATGCCACCCCAGACCCCTCGTAGCCCCCCCCCCCCCGATAGTCCGGCTCTGTCCCAGGCGTCCCTGATTCAGCCACTGCTGGTCAGTTTCAGCAGCGGCTGAATCGGGGACACCTGCAGCAGAGCAGCTAGAGTGCTGCCGGGTTGGTCCCCACAGCGCCGCACGTTGATGCTGCGGGGACCAACCCAGCAGCACCCCAGCTTCTCTGTCCGAAGTGTACCCAAGTCAGCTGCTGCTGCTACTGATCAGCGGCTGATTCCAGGAAGCCAGGGCAGAGCAGCTCTGTCTCAGGCTTCCTGGAGTCAGCCGCTGATCAGTATTAGCAGCGGCTGAATCGAGGACAGCTGGGGTGCTGCCGGGTTGGTCCTGCAGCCCCGAGGGGCAGCGCTACAGGACCTACCAGCAGCACTCCAGCTGCTCTGCCCCCAGCTTCTCTGATTCAGCTGCTGGTCAGTTTTAGCAGCGGCTGAATGGGGAAGCTGGGGGCAGAGCAGCTCCAATGGTCCGGCTGCCCGGAGCACTTCCGGGTTTCTGATGGTGCCGGACCATCAGGAGTGCCAGGCCATTAGATGCCGGACCATCGGAGTTTTACTGTATTTGTTGAAGTGTGCAAGTATACATTAACTGGGTCTAGACAGCAGGTAACAAATATCAGAGTTCCATTCACGTGGAAATCTTTGGTGCATTTAGCAGCATAACTTGTATCTATTACGCTAGTACATTGAACAGTTAATTGAAATGAGGAATCAAATCATGTATACTATTGTAAGAAAATGAGGACCTAATATTTATGTTCTTACATACAGGCAGTCCCCGGGTTATGTACAAGATAAGAACAAAGCTACAGTCCCTAAGTTGAATCTGTATGTAAGTCGGAACTGGCGTCCAGATTCAGCTGCTGCTGAAACTGATCAGTTTCAAAAGCGGCTGAATCTGGACGCCAGTTCCAACTTACATACAGATTCCACTTAAGAACCCCAGGCATCCCCAAGTCAGCTGCTGCTGAAACTGATCAGCAGCTGATTCCAGGAAGCCCGGGGCAGGGGCTTCCTGTAGTCAGCCGCTGGTCAGTTTCAGCAGCGGCTGACTTGGGGACGCCTGGGGCAGAGCAGCTGGGGTGCTGCCGGGTTGGTCCAGTAGCGCCAAGGAGCGGTGCTGCGGGACCAACCGGCAGCGCCCCACCTGCTCTACCACAGGCCCGGGGCTTTGCTCCATGTCTCCCTGGTCTGCTGGGGGGGGGGGGGAAGCTGCCCCCCCCCCCCAGCAGACCAGGGAGACGCTGAGCAAAGCCACGGAGGACCCGGGCAGGACCGCGGCGCTGATCTGGCTTCTCCCTCCCCTCCCCACCCCCAGCAGACCAGGGAGACGCAGAGCAGCTTTTCTCGCCCCGGAGGACGCAGGTGGCGGGACATAAGTCGGATCCGCGTAACTCGGGGACTGCTTGTATTGACAAGTGTCAAGTTATAACTTGTCAAATTAACAAACTGAACAAAACTCCACGTAGTGCAAGACAGAAATACATGAATAGTAATTAAGAGCAAAAGAAATCCAACCTTGCAGCTGATGGAAAAAGACAGATAATTAGTCATCAAAAGCAGATAATATACTATTGCCAAGAGGCTAGAACTGACAAACTTTTCTAGATGACTTGACTCCAGCAAACTTTAATCAAGCTCTGAAAAGTACCTACTGAATTTTCCTGGTTCTACTGCAAGTCCAGCTAACAAGTCATGCTGTGCTTCTAAGAAGGTTCCTTGCAAACTTTGAAGCACCCCCATAGACTACAGTACATGGGAGGAAGCTGGAGCAAGGATTTCAGAATCTGAGGCTTGCATTGGCTAGAAGGAGAAAAGAGTAGACATTCCCTTCCACTCAAGTAGTTTGCGGCAAGAAGCAAGGCACTCAAATGGTGTTAATGAGTTATAAGCACAATGAAAAACTTTTAATGAGCAAACACTGATCTTGAAAAGGAAGATGGTGGTCCTAAGGGGTACATCTACACTGCACACTTATTTCAGAAGAAGCTATTCTGGAAGAAATACTCCAAAATAGCTTATTTCAAAATAGAACATCCACACTACAGAGAAGTCTCGAAATTAAGTGGACACGCTACCTCCATTTAGAGCCCCAGGAAGCGCTAGGGAGTAATTATTTTGAATAGCCCTGGGGAGGAGCTATTTCGAAATAGCAGCAGTGGAGTATCTGTACTACAGCTATTTTGAAATAACTATTTCAGAATAGGCATTATTCCCCATAGAATGACGTTTACAGAAGTTGGAATAAGCTGTCCATTACTTCAAAATAACTGAATTGCTGTGTTGACGCTCGCATTGTTATTTCAGAAGAACAGCTGTTACTCTGAAATAACCCTGCTGTGTAGCTGCACCCATGGTGACCATTCTTCTCTCCCTGCTGTAACCAGTGTCCTCAGCAAAAGTCAAAACTAAGGAGCCGCAGCACTATTGGGTGCTCTAAATGGATATACTTCAGCTCCAAGGTTGAAGGTGTGCACAGGTGAAGACTACCAGAGAGTAGCCAGGGGGAAGAAAGTGCACATGAGGTCTCTAGATTATCTTTAAATGGGGAAGAAGTGGAAGCCTGAGGAAAAAAGGGAATCCAAGATCCTTTGATATACGAAGGCTAACATTTGCAGGAGCTGAGCACAAGAACAAGCCTTCTGTCCTGTAGGAGCCTAGTTTACATAGGAAGGACTGAGGGATGGGATGGGATGGGGAAAGAGACTGAACCTTTTTGTTTTAACTAGAGAGTTCAACATCTCCTACTCCCCTCCCAAAAAGTAATTAGCTTTTTTTAAAGCCATACAGAGTTCATCTCTCATGAATCCTGGAAGGACTATGCTAATCTTTACCCATATTTAGTCATAGAAAAATGCCATAATTAAGGTTTCAATCTTTGCTCTATTATAGTGAGGATGTATTGCCATCATTTCCCTCAAAATATATATTTGCAATATACCAAAGGTTCTCACAAATAGGTATTTTCCAAAATATGAAAAGAGCAAAATATTTTAGATTAAAAAAAAAAAAAAAAAAAAAAAAAAAACAAGAACTCATAGGCTTTCAGGAATGGCCAACTTTGTGTGAAGGGAAATTAACTCATCAATTACTGTAGCTTGTCATGGTTCTGTGCACAGGATTTTAAAAACACCTAATGGACACAAGCTTCATCCACCAAGGATTCATTTTATGTTAACCACTATGGCTATGTTTACATTGGCGGCTTATTGTGCAAGAACCCTTTGCAGAGGAGTTCTTGTGCAAAAAATCTTCCACAAGAGTGCATCCACACTGCCATGTGCTTTTGCGCAAGAGATGTGCATAGCAATGTGGACAGTCTTGTGCAAGAAAACTCTGATGGCCATTTTAACCATAGGGGCTTCTTGCACAAGAAATTCATGTTGCCTGTCTACACTGCCCTCTTGTGGAAGAGCTCTTACGCAAGAGGGCTTATTCCTCATGTGGAGAGGAATAACTCTTCCAGAAGAAGCCCTGTTTCACCATGCTATACTGTAAATTTGCTTGCACAAAAACACTTGTGCAGTGTAGACAGCAGGCAAGATTTTGCGCTGTTCTTGTGCAAGAATCTGCCAATGTAGACAGTCTATAAGTACAGAATTAGTGGATATAAACAAGTGTTAAAATTGCTGCTCTCGAATAGGGAAGTGGCAAGGAAGAAAAGGATGACAACTTTAAGGTGAGGACTGAAGAAAGCCAATATGTGTAACAGTTAAACAAGGAAATGCACAACATTTAGGTGGGGGGGGGGGGACGGAGTGAACATGCAAATGAATTGTATTCTCTCAAGATCTATGTAAACATAAAAGTAGTTATAAATGTAGAAGGATCAAAAGAACTTTAGAAATTGTAGATGAGAAGTTGCCACAAAGGAGGACAGCTCACTTTCCCAAATATATACATTTTCATATACACTTTCCCAAATATATACACTTTCAAATATATACATATGCAAAATATGACTATTGCTAATAACGATGACACTCTTCTTGTAACACATCCATGTTACTCTCAAAACTCAAAAGTATCAATTGGCAGAATGTCCAAGAATGGAGGGGAACACTGATCTTAACTCTCTTTCATTGGGCAGTACAATAGATCCCCAATTCTGCTTGAGGCCTCTAAGCTGGAGTGCCATATAAATATATTCTTAAGGAAACAGATTTTTACAAATAAATAAAATCTTAAGCAAAATTTTGGCACAACATTTGCTATTGTTTGTTTTCAGAGGCAACAGACATCAATTTCTGATTTCTGGGAGAAAAAGGACTTAACAGTCCCTCCTTTCAAGAGATGAGGACTAACCAATTTAGCTGCTCTAATCATCCACAAAACAATACTTGCCAGCTTTCAGAAGTCATTTATATTTTCCACAAATTCACTTGCACTTTCTTCCAGATGGCCACTTGTGCAAAACACCACTTTCCAAAGCACTGTGATGTCATTATCTTGTACTACAAATCCCATTTTACAACCTGCTCTACTGTCATGCCTGCCGCAAAAGGTCAACTGATTAAGGATTTCAATATTTCATTGGTATCTGAAAGTTAGACTCAAAACCTTTTAATTGTACACCTCTGGCTGAATGTTATTATGGGTCTCATCTTCCCTCAATTGTTTAGTATGCCTACTTGTTTCCTGACTTGTTAGATTTAAATTCTTCAGAGTAGGAGCTCTCTTGTGCTGCACTTGTACAATACAACTCCAACTCTTACTGAGGCATCTTGGGACCATTATAATATAAATTAAGACTGGGGCAAAATTGTTTTGTCCCAGTTATGAGAAGCTGGCCTCTTGTTAAGAGAACTGGTGGATAGGGAGTGGAGGGGGGAGGGAGGAGAAGAGAAGAGAAGAGAAGAGAGTAGGAGTGAAGGCTTGCCAGAACAGGTGAAACCAGAAATACAGAATCTACCATCATACTGTGTCTACTCTAGTGGTGACCCATTTTACCAGTAAGCTCCAGAAGAAACCAAGAGAGATCAATAAGTTACAATGTTTGAATAAGCAGATATTTCTGGCTGCAATATACTTTTAAGAATGACACTCATTAAAATACCCTTTGCTTACTTTATCCCAATAACTACATTGGGATTTTTCTAGTTTTAGGCACTGAATACATTTCCATTGACCGATCAACAGAGCCTGTGCAGATGCATGTGGATCTACATTTTTTTTTGTAATACAAATGAAGAGGACCACAGATGCAGATGTAAAGCTGATTATCTGCAGATTTGCAGAGCTCTACCCATTGGGCTATAGCACAGGACACTGATACAGTTTGCACGTTTGGGAGCATGAAGAGGTAGAGAAGGGAATGAGCACACTAAGAACCATGACCCAAGAGGCAAAAAAGTGTCATATATTAAATGAAAGCTTAGAAAGCATGCCACTTTGCAAAAACCACTAGAAGAGAAAAAAACACCCAACCTTTTAGACCAGATACAGTTATCCGCCATTTGAAGATGGCTAGGTCTCAGTTATATTTGGAGTCTTTCAACAGTATAAGATACTCAGACTGATCAAAAGAAAAGGTAAAGGGGTTGTATTTTTTTTAAATGAAGAAGAGTTCCCAGTAGCTAAGTCAGTAAGAGGAAATTGCATCCTCTTTAAATATTTTCAGAATTACAAAACAGGCTGTAGCTCAGTTCTTTGCTCCTGGTTTTATATTGGTTCTCATGTATTTTACTGAGTTAGTGCATCAATTCTGGTGTTTACCTTTGATTTGCTTGCCTTTTTCCTCTTATCATTGCCTGTGCCTTCTTTCTTCTGTACCTGTAAGACAGAATTATTTGAGAAATGTAGAGTGCCTTGCTCCCCCAAGTGGCCTTTTAATAAAAAGACAAATACATACCAAATGGTAAACTTCAACATTTATTTCAAAGTCATTGGACACATCTTGCCTAAAATAAAGAGGGTAGACTACAGTTAAAAGCATTACTAATGACAGTAGTGTTCAAGACATTCTTTTCAAAACAGTAGTTTACCATAACTAGTTATTCAGAAAGCAACATGTACAGTAGTCAAAAACTTGGGTGTGAATCGAAGAACATTATTCTTTCAGTACACCATAGCCTGACCTTCCAGGCAGGCAGGCTTATCTCGCAGGTCTTTTCCATCACTACCATTAACCTTTTTTCAAGAAACAGTATTCCAGCTCATAAATCATAAGAATATATGAGACTTACACCTATTTAGAGATTATTTAAAAAAAAAAAAAAAGTCACAAGCAAGCGACATACAGTAGAACCTTGATCATTTTTCCCCTCAACGGAAAAAGAGATAGTGATGTTAAACAAGTTGATATCTCTTCACATTCCGAAAACTTCGGTGCATTGGAAATCTCTTTTCAGTGGTCTGAAATACATGAAAGTGATGCAATGCACTCTAAATTTAAACCCCAATCTTATTAAGTAGATTGAGGATTGAACATATCAAAATTACAGAAGATGTGGTACATAAATTGTAGTATGTATGTACACACACAACTTTGGGCCACTGTTTGAAAGGAGTGAATACAACCTATCTACAGAAGGACAAGAGTGTGTCCAGAATATAGACTCTGTTCTCCAGACCAAAATGTACACAGACTATTACTTTTCAGAATACAAATTGAATCTCTAATCCAGAATTCTCTAGTCTGGCAAAACTTGTAGTCTGGCATGATTTTAAACAGCCAGATTTCCATTTATCATGGGTATGGCTAAATTTTCCATGGTCCCATAAAGTTGGTTTACAGCCACTAGTCCTGGCTCTGTGCTGTTATTTAGCTGTAATTTACCCATAATAGTCTTCTCGGGGCCTAGTAAGCAGTGGAAGTGTTGATAATGCTGTTAGATCAGGGTAAGGAATCTTTTTTTTGGTCATGGGCCACTGACCCACAGGAAAAAAAAAAATCCTCAGTTGGGGGCCGGCTGCCCCCCCCCCACACACACACCCCCCCAACCCCTCACTGAGGAGAAAGACACTCCCTACATTTCCCTCATACACCAGAGCCCTTAGGGGCCCAGGCTAGTAGATTGTGTGTGCTCCAGCCCCACAATGGCACACTGGGGTAGCAGTGGAGGGAGGCGGGGAGCTGAGCACTAGCACAGACTCCTCAATGTTGGAGGTAGAGACCCAATGGCTGTATCCAGGCAAGCCCTGGGCTTTATGTTCCCGACCCCTGAGCTAGACAATATCGACCTCCCGGTGGTTTGGCAAATTCTGTGGTTCAGTATTGGTTAAGTCCCAAGGGTGCCAGATTAGAGAGAGGGTGAACATGTAATTACTTGTTTCCATCACCTCAAAATAGGTTTTAGTGCCTTCCATGGCTTAGTTTCCAAGGTTTAAAATTTTGGACTATATTCACTTAACATTGGCAGCATTTTTTTAAATAATTTAGAAAAATATTGACTTTGAAAACTTAAATTGAAAAAATGATTAAAGGAAATTATGGGAGAGGGAGATCAAGCAGTTATTTAATGACAGATTAAAAAAAGTTAAACTTATACAATCAGTGAAATAAACCTTTAAATTCACACATCAAAATATACAAAAACAAACATGCTTAAAAAGACCCCTGAAGTTCTCAAGCAGCATCTCTTTGTTGGTTTGTGCATGAATAGAGAAGATGTTTAACCACAAAAATTTAAAAAGTATACTTGGAATGATTTAAAGTAAAGTAGTGTGTATTCCATCCTAAAATTAGCCAACTAAACCCACATTATTGTAAATACCATTAAATCAGCCATTCCTTTAACATTTGACAGGTATTTGGTTAAAATTTAATTCAAGACAGTGTTTTCAGAGACAACAAAAATTGCTACATATAATACCAATCATTACAGCCAACAGAAAACTCTCTCTCAGGAAAAGAGAGACGCACCAGCCATTGCAGATGTCCAAGAGCTAATGACAGGAGAAAAACTATCCATTGATTAAACTGTTCTTTGTGGGGGAAAAAAAGTTTGTTCCAAATATTTCTAGAAGAAATATTCATGTCACAAGATCTCTGAATGTTTGGAGAAAACAATATCTTTACAGAAATGCTAATATTTAAAATTAATTTAGACAAGATTCTCTGGTAACACTCTTCTTCAAAAGACAATTATCTGAGTTCCACAACTGTTTCTTTATACTTACAAAGTAAATGTCGTAGTAAAAGTAAGAGCATCTCCATTTAGGGAATTTGCAATGCTTGCTACAGGAGTTGCTATCATGTTTTCCGCTCCTGATCTCAACAATATTATGTAGTAGTAGTTTGCTGCTTCTGTGGATAGATTTGAAACAATCACTAAGTATGGTCCGGACATCCAGTGAAACAAGGACACCAAATTCTACAGTTAGAATATTCATGACCATGAAATACCCTACATTCCCACCTGCCACAGACATTTTTACTATGGCTCAGTCAAAATACTTGACAAATTAAACAGTGATTAAATTCTTCTCCACTATGTTCAAGTAGTTCAGCTTCCAGGCTTCAGCAGTTAAAATAGGGTAAGACCAAGCTGAACTACCCAGATCATGATTTACGACATGCTACATCTAAATAAATAAAATAAATAATGGAGATTGCCTATCTCCTAGAACTGGAAGGGACCTTGAAAGGTCATCGAGTCCAGTTCCCTGCCTTCTCAGAAGGACCAAGTACCATCCCTGATGAATTTTTGCCCCAATCCCTAAATGGCCTCTGCAAAGACTGAACTCACAACCCTGGGTTTAGCAGGCCAATGCTCAAACCACTGAGCTATCCCTCCCCTAAACATCAGTGTTTTTCAACCAGTGGTACGAGTATCCTTACGAGTACTCAAGAAGTCTGTGGGGTAATGTCAACACAACTGAAATTTGGAGAAAACTGAATTTGTTTTAAATGTTATAGCGCTTTATTATTTTTATACTTTTACACCCCAACATTTCACCACCCACCCAGCTACAATTAAGATGTTTAAACAAATGTGTTGCAATGGTAGAAAAACATTTTGTCTGTATGAAAACTGTAGGTACTGGGGGTACTTCTAATTTTTTTTAAAGGGGTTTATAAAAAAAAGGTTGAGAAACACTGTGCTAGAGCACGTGTCGACCTAGTGGATGGCCAAGCCTCAGAAGGGATCTTAGTCAAAATTCAGCATTTAATCATTTTGGTTCTTCAGGCCACTGCTGCTGTTCTCTTAACATCTTGACTACCCAGCCTTCACATTAGCTTTCTTTGCTCCTTAGCTCATTACCCTTTCCACCTACTTCTGAAGAAAATTTGAATATATACGGTCATCCAGTTAATTCCCGCTTGCAGGAATTACACTGGTCACATTAGGGTTAAAGTTTATTTAGGTGAATGTGTAGCCACTGAGTTTTTCACATTTGAGGTTCTCTAACAGGAAACAGAAATTTCCTCTAAAATGAATGAAAGCAGGGATTTTGGAGTACTTATTTCTTATAAGTATTATAGCTTTTCCTTAATAATAAAATCCCTCAATTATGAAGAGGGATTCGGATTTTTGTTCCCTGACCTTAGGAATATTTTCCCCACAACCCAAAAAGAAAAGAGTTGTGGTCTTAGGAGGTCTCAATAGCGGCCACTGTAGCACACCTTGAGTAAATCTTATGCTTCTTAAGGCCCTGACTTCAGTCTTTATCCCCCCATCTTAGAAGATCCTACAAAAGGACAAAATACCACTTCTGGAATGTCCACTAGCATTTCACAAATCCTCTACCTACTTGCTGAAGTAGTAAAGAAAGTGCAAGCAGAAGTTCTTCCATCAGTGCTGGATCCATGTTGCTGACCTCAATATGGCTCACTTGAAGATGTTGATGAGCTAAGAGCACTTCTAGTCAAGTTCTGAGGGATGAATGGACAAGTTCTCCCACACTACACCAAGAACCAAGCTAACCCTAAAGCAGTTGCAACTAACTGTATTCCAAGTTTCTTTTAACTATATCCCCAGAATCAATGTCTTGAATTATATTTGTACAGCACAATATGGATAGGTTAGCAATCATATGAGGCTCATGTAGCAACACAGCATGGATGCTCAAGAGAAGTCTTGGGGGAAAAAAACCCCCAAAAAACTAGTCTGCAGGCATGGGTCCCATAAACCTTGGTTTACCACGTAGTATAGACATTCCCCTGGATGAGAATACATAGGACATTTGTTTTCGATTTTTAGGCACTTACTTTAGTTTCTAAAATACGAAAGTGAGAACAGATGATGCAATGAGGACTGCAATATCTGAAATAAGCCACAGGTTTCATTTTTCCTTCCTACTTCAAGGCACTTAGGCTGTTTCCTAGAAGGTGCTCAGATACTATGACAAGTGCTGTCAAAAGAACTTAGAATAAAGTTTAGCTAAACCCAGATTTGTATTACAGTCCCTACAATTCCTTCTCAAACCCCATGACATATGTGGGAAACACCAAAAGCCATCATGGATTAAAAGGCATGCAAACCAGGCTAAAAATATTTGTGTTACAGTTAAGCATCTTACCTAGTTTCTGAACTGTACTGCAGACAAAGTCTGCTTTCAGAGGTAATCGCATTTCTGAAAGAGTAACAGATCCCCTGGATGGAGCAAATTCACCAGTTGTGGATGGCACTTTATTTTTTTTGCCCTGAGGTCCCTCATTCTTCAATTTGTTGAGCTCTTCAAGCAAAGCTTTTCTCTTTTCAGCTGTAAAAAGAGAGAATTTAAATTGAACAGGAAAGACCACCAGAAGCATAGAATGATTGTACCCAAGTATCCTTGCTAACAATTCCTTAATCAAGTAACATTAAGAAGTGATTCAGAGAACAGAGTCAATATGCAAGAGGAAATTACGTAAGACTAGTAGATTGATAAAAAGGTGTGGGGGAAATGAAGGGGCAAGTGATCTTTATCCATTTAAATCTCTTCTTTCAGAAGAGGGATTATGAACTAATCTGTAATAGAGATTCATCTGACCTGGGTTTTTATTCTGACAAATCAACCAGGTCAGAAATTATCTTATAATGTCAAGTATTAGTCTGAATATCAGCTATTCTTTAAGACACACTTGCAAGAAGGAGAAGTCTCTCTGCTTCGGCTTCTTCTTGTGATCCTTTTCCGTGTTCCTCATCAATACAGCAGTTCAGAGCTTGACTGGCCTGATGAATCACAGTCTGTTGCAAACTGATTTCATTATTCAGCTCCTAATACAGTCCCATAGTAAAAAATAAAAATAGCGAAGTTACTCAGATCTAGTATCCAAAAAGAAAATCTTTAGAATGGCATTCTTTAATTATGTCCTTCTGACCTGTAGAAACATAGCTAGATAAACTATAAAGATAAACTATAAAGCTTGCAGTATGAAGTTTTACTCACAAGGGCTTTGTTTTCCTTCCACCATTGCTGACAATAGTACAGAGGTGACAAGGCAACAGGTAGAAATTGTTCTAAAAGGATTTACTACCTTCAATAGGGATGCTTATCAAAAGTTAGAGATACATGGTGGAGATACATAAGGATTTGTAGGTAAGAGGAAGGTTAGAACATAGCCTCATTAAAGTTGTAGTTACAATTAATGCACAGTCCTGGAAATGGCAGTATTGTAGATTAGTTAGATCAAGCAAGAGTGCCGAATTGAATAGCCATTCTCTCTTCAGATTTTGGCCCTCAACTAATGGCCTCATACAAGAGAAGCCTCCATTAAATTATACAGAACCATGTCCTGGTTGGACCTTCCTGGTCCAGCCCCCTCGGGACCTGGACGGTCCCAGACAAGGGAGTTTATCATAACAGGTGGAAGATGAAGACAGCACTGGCCTCGCCAGCTCATGAGCTTCATGCCTAGCCACCGACAACCTCTGCCGCTGGGGTTCTGTGGTCCTGCTGGACTACAGATGTTATTAGATCAGAGTCCTGGCCCACAAAAGTTCAACTTGTATCAAATTATGGTACATTTGTCCTGTCTCTAATGTAAGAGTACTAAAACTGGATGAACTACCTTAATTTTATCTTTCTAAGCAACATCTGCATGTGCCGTAGACAACAAAACGACCACACACACACAAAAGCAAAAGGGGGGGGGGGGAGTGTGTGTGGGGGGGGAGGGGTTAAAAGTTACACATACCTGCATTTTCTGTTTAATATTAACTTGATCAGAAGTTCCATTTCTTTTTACTTCTAGCTTAGAAGTAACATCTTCTTTGCGAACAATCACTTGTCTTATTGAAGGGCGATCTGTTTCTTTAAATCTTTCAGATCGATAAGCATCAATGCTTTTTAAAAAAGAAATCAAGTGTTAAATGTATCTAACATTTTTAGGACTTGTCCACCACTGATGCTCTGGCCCAAACATTGTGAAGAAAGTCCAAGTAAATATATTTAGATGGCAGTAATTTTATTGCCATTTCCTGTCCATATTAAAATTATGGAAATATAAAAAGGTGACTATTTCAAATTTTAAATAAAGATAGAGAGATGAGGCTTTTTGAGAAGGTTTAACTGCCAGCTGGGATTCTCAGCATCTCACTATATCCAGTCACTAACATGGCAGGATCCATCTGAGGAATGAATGTTTTGGTCTAACTAGAGGCTTAACACAGAACTACCTAGGTGAATGTAATGTCCTGTAATATACTCCTTTCCCCCGCCCCCCGGGTTTAAGAAGAAAACCTTTTTTAGGTTGGGGCTACTGACCCACAGAAAAATTAGTCCCCTGCACCATCTCTGAGAGGAGCAAGGGAGACAGACAGAGCGTGCGGGCGGGGGGTAGGCAGAGGAGACAGCAGGGAAATGGTACAAGCAAGCAGGGACTGCTTCAGTCTCCGCTGGCACTGGTTCCCACTGCCGGTGCTTCTCCTTCTGAAATGTACAAGAGCCCTCCCGGGCTCAAGCAGTCCCCGCTCATCCCATCTTCTCTGTGGCTTAAAAGCCAGTTCCCCACAGCACCGTCTCTGAGGTGCACCTGCCCCCAGGCGCCTCTATCAGAGGCAGCGGATTCGGGCGGGGAGAGGGGGGAGAAATAAGGGATGCTGCTGGGAAGCAGCCCCTATCCACAGGGGTCCCAGTAGGGAGCTGGGTCCCCCTTGGACAGGGGCTGTTGCCACTGAGCAGCCCCGATTCGCAGCAACCAGGATTGGCCGTGGACAGGTGCTGCTCGGGCAGCGGCCCCTGTCCGTGGCCAGTCCCGGCTGCCAGGAACAGGGGCTGGTCTGGACCGTCTGTTGCCAACAGGGGCTGCTGGACTCAGCACGAGCTGGGACCAAGCAGTCCTGGCTCATGCAGATCGCTGCGCCTCTGCATTTTAAATATAGCAAAAGCACAGTAATTCTTACTACATTTAAAATGCAGAGCAGCAGCACGGGTGGCTCCAGAGCTGGCTCCTGGAGCTACCTCCTCTGAGGCGCTGCAGAGCAGCACTAATCAACTAATTGTATAGTTGATACAATTTGTATTGACTATGCGATTATCTGCCTAATCGTATTTTAACATCCATAGCCCAGGCTAGTAGTTGTGTCCTCCAGCCCCACAAAGACATGGTGATGGGGCTAGAGTGCCAGTGAAGGCTCCCTAATGCTGTGGGGAGCCCTTAGCCTTAGGGGCCAGATCCAGGCAAGACAGGGGCTGCATCCGGGCCCCAGGTTTCCCACCCTGGCCTTAAGCTCCATGAAATAAACAGATAAATTCTTGATGACTCTGTTACAGCTACATCACTGAAATAATCTGTTGTTGGGGCCAAAAGACAGACTGAAGCTTTTAAAAGCCCTTTCTCTCTCCAGGAGAGAGCCAGTTTAATATAGCCAAAAACTACCACAGTGACTTGATTTGTGTGTTTAAGGTTCAACTAAAGCATCTAAAAACGTATTACCTATACAGAAGGTTGTGGTCTTCTGACAAGGAGCCAATACTATCCCCAGATTCTGCTCTAGGGAACCGTGTCCTTTGGAATTTGCCAGACTTTGGACTTTCATCACTTACACTGCTGCTCTCAGCAACTGACCTACTAGGGGAAGCAAAAACCTGGAGGGAGAAGAAAAAGTTATGCATCATAAATAACTGGCCAGTTAAGTGTGGCTTATTCTGCGCTCCCTCCACCCCCATTTTCTCTCTCCACTCTTGTTTACTCTTCCCACGCATTTCCTCTGAGTAAGCAACCCCGAACCTATATTTACATTTCCATAAATGTCAGAAGAACTATTTAAATTGTACTCTGTTTATCCTAAGAGTATTTGCAGTGACAGATAAATGGAGTGACAGATAAATGGATTGTTCCTTGCTCTCCCTTTAGGTACTTTGACAGGTGAGTTGAAACTTGAACATAAAGTTCATCTTTAAGAATGTGATGCTGTCAGCTTGACATTAAGTTCAGATTTGCTAGCAGGAAACTCAAACCCTTAAAACATTTTAAGGGAAGATTATGAAGTATCTTATTCCATAATTACTTCTGTTATAGTTTATTCAAACAGACAGCATTGGATCTAGGACCAGAAATAATTTACTAGATTCTGACTGATGGCCTAGAATGAGAGTCAGCAAGCCTTATGAGCCAGCAGTCCTACCACAATTAATAGTTCTGGCTAAGTAAAGACTTCAGGATAGAATCATCATTTTCAAGGAAAGGAAAGTATTTGACTAATAATGTGAATTAACAATAACTCTCGGGTGCCACAGGACAAGTTGCTGTTCTTCGAACTAGTGAGTCAAAAAAGTTCCTTTTCTAGTTTTACTTTAAACCCTTATATAGGTTTTAATCTTTCTTTAGCATTTGATCAAATGCATTTTTATTATTTAAGTAAACACTCAAGTGCAACTATATTGAAAACTAGAACCTCAAAAAGATTTCCTAAAGTGTTTGTTATGGTTCTTCCATTACACAGTGATTTTACTAGATCAAAGTGTGGAAAAATCCAGGGTCCAGTATCGAGCACTGATAAAACTAATATGTAAGCTATTTGTTTCATCTCCAACTCTGACCTGCAGAGCCCTTTGATTTCATTAGAAAATACTGAGTAATATTAATAATCTTTCAGCTGTTCCATTTCTACAGAGTTGATTGTAACAAACAAATGAAAGTCAAGAAATGAAAGCCTTATGTTACTAAAGTTCACCCACTTCCAATGTAAACCTTAGGAACAAGAAAGAATCTGCGGTACACCTCTTTGAGGCCACGTAGTATAGCAGCTTCATCACAGGTAAAGTACACTGAGATAGAGAGGGAAAGATGAGGATAACTATTTTTCCCTTGCCTTTGCAGTATCAGCAGTGAGTATAACTTTCAAGCGGACACTGTTTGTTGCAAGGAACTCACAGAGCTGCTTAGAGTGTTCAAGCTAGGAAGCACACCCAGTGAAAAAAATTCCACATCAGTGATTAGGTCATGGACTAAGCAGGGACAGCTGTACTGCCTAAGGCACGTGATGCTTCTTTTATGAATTGAGGTTAAAATAGCATGCAATCCCATTTAACAAGTGTGTAGGCACATTGGCTTAAAATTTGAGGAAACTTGGTGAGCATGCGGAGGGACAGAATTTAAGTATTTCATTGATTTAATGAAGTCTCATATTTTATTCATATTTGTTCAGGGACCACAATCCAGAATACCAACATTTGTGAAATAGTAATATTGCTACACAGTCAAGTTGTGGATCCCTGTATTTAAAATCTGTTCTCACCTCTGGACTTACAACACCAACAGATTCTGCTAATGGAGTTAGCAGAGACATTGATGAAATATTCAGTGACTCTTCCTGATCATCATCACTCCCAGCTTCCAGGTTCATACTCATTTCTTTTTTTAGTTTTTCTATGTCTGGTCCATCCTCTTGAAGAACTTCATCAAAAATATCATTTATTACCTTTGAGCTATTCATTTCATCATCCACACTTATCTTAACTTCACATACTGCATCTGAAGAGGAAAAAAACCCACAGAGATCTCAAGAATATTATTTACAAGCATATCCTGTAGTATGTTAAGGGCACTGGTCTTTAATAGAAGAGGCAATTATATGTTTCAAGTAGTTCTGTGCTGTCTCATTTCTATAACTTCATGAAATAAGTTAAAAATGCATCTGAATAAATCTTAACTTACAAGTGTTTCATCACTTTAGGGCCAGTTTTCTCATTGAAATAAGTTCACAGATCAGCCTTCTTGTGTCGCTTTGAAATCTGAATATCACTACAGGCAGTCCCCGGGTTACGTACGAGATAGGGACTGTAGGTTTGTTCTTAAGTTGAATCTGTATGTAAGTCGGAACTGGCGTCCAGATTCAGCCGCTGCTGAAACTGACCGCCAGTTCTGACTTACATACAGATTCAACTTAAGAACCCCAAGCTTCCCCAAGTCAGCTGCTGCTGAAACTGATGAGCGCTGATTCCAGGAAGCCTGGGGCAGAGCAACTCTGCCTCGGGCTTCCTGTAGTCAGCGCTGGTCAGTTTCAGCAGCGGCTGACTTGGGGACGCCTGGGGCAGAGCAACTGGGGTGCTGCTGGGTTGCTCCAGTAGCACCCCTCAGCGCTACTGGACCAACCCAGCAGCACCCCAGCTGCTCTGCCCCAGGCGTCCTGATTCAGCCACTGCTGAAACTGACCAGCAGCGGCTGAATCAGGACCTGGGGCAGAGCAGCTGGGATGCTGCCGGGTTGGTCCAGTAGTGCCCAGAGCGGGTGCTGCAGGACCAATCCGCAGCGCCCCAGCTGCTCTGCTCTAGGGTCCAAAACAAAAGCCTGGTCTGCTGGGGGGGGGGGGCACACTATCCGCGCCCCCCCCCCCCCCCCAGCAGACCAGGGACACGGGGAGCAGAGCAGCAGCGGCAGCGGGGTGTCGCGCCTCCCCACCGCGGCTGCGGCTTCAGTCCCGGTGCCTGTGGTCTGCTGGGGACCGTCCCCAGCAGACCACAGGCACCGGGTCTCATGCGGCAGCAGCAGCGGTTCCCGCGCTTCCGAGGCTTTGCTCTGGCAAAGCCTCAGAAGCGCGGGAACCCGCCCGCTGCTGCCGCTTGGGTCCCGGTGCCTGTGGTCTGCTGGGGACGGTCCCCAGCAGACCACAGGCACCGGGTCTCAAGCGGCAGCAGCAGCGGTTCCCGCGCTTCCGAGGCTTTGCTCTGGTAAAGCCTCACAAGCACGGGAACCCGCCCGGTGCCCCTGGTCTGCTGGAGACGGTCTCCAGCAGACCAGGGGCACCGCAGCAGCTTACGAACGGGGCTCTCTCGCCCCGGAGCTCGCAGGTAGCAATCCGCTACCTCGACCTCCGGGGTGAGAAAGCCCCGTTCGTAAGCGCGGATCCGACATAAGTCGGATCCGCGTAAGTCGGGGACTGCCTGTATATATTTCTATTTTCCAACTACAATAAAAATTAAACACACCCAAACAAAATCAATAGTTTGGTAGCACTTTAACGAAACATGTAGATGGTATCATGAGCTTCCGTAGGCTGTGCACAGCCCACAAAAACTCACGATACCATCTACATGTTTTGTTAGTCTTTAATGTGCTACCAGAATATTTGTTTAAGTTTTTCCTGTTACAGACTAATTCGGTTACCCCTCTGAAACTAATAAAATTAAAGAAACCCAAGCAATGTTCATATGACTTTGATCTCAAATATATACTTCAATAGCAAGACATTTGCTGAATTAGAAGCCCACTTAACTTGCAGGAAATTGATCGTGTATTGGACAAAATAGCAATCAAGTTCATATATGGCCAATGACGTGTTACAAACCATTTTCTTTCTCTGTAAGTCGCTCAAGTTTTGAGACAGACCCTGCTTTTAGTGGATTCTTTAGCAATCCTTTGTTCTTCAGAGGACTGAGTTTTTCAGTCTCTTCACATTTTGAAGAGCCTAAGAAATTGAGAGAGAGAAAAATTACTTCAAGTATGCAGTGGATAGTTCTGATCAATCTGATTCTGAAATTGCTAATTCTTAAATGTTCATAAATCTACAGGTGGAAGCAAAGAGTAGTGCACACAATAGTACTTTGTTTTGTTTTTAAATTTTCATCTGAAACATTTTAAATCTTTTGGAGCACTGGGGAAAACTTCTTCCCCCCTAATCCATGAATGGATAAATGCACTTGGATGGGAGCAATACTGAGACTGCCACTCTGCTCCCAAAGAAGATACAGTAGCCAGCCTACTGCAAGAGGAAACTGGGGATAAAAGTGCACACTGGCCCTAAATGGCTATGTTTGGTACAACAGAACCAGCACAACATCTCTACACACAAAGGTGTAGAGTTGGACTCGGTCCTTTTTTCCCCTCTATTGGGCAGGGCCTCTGAGGTCTCATTCCCTCACTATTAAGTATTTAGTGGACCATCCAATAAGTCTCCCAGGTCCTGCCAGATTCAAGGAGCACTCTTTACCTTTGTAGGGGAGGAGGGATATTTGGCTGCTTCAAGACACCTACAACATTGAAGGAAAGGGGAGGCTTCCTCAGAACAGGTAAACATCCAATTGGGCTCTCTGGAGAACATTATGCTCCCTGGTTTTATTATTCTAGCATGGGTAGTTAACAGCCTTCACACACATTGTGTACATAGAGGGTGGAGGCAAAAAAAAAAAAAAGTCAGATTACCATTTTAAGGTCAGTTTTTGAAGTTTTAGTTCACATCTGCCAATCATTTTAAATGTCATTATCTGATTGACAGTCTGTCAAAGAAGCCTAGGACCAGAAGTGTAATGGTGTTACAGGTCAGGCTCAAGATGCATTGGCAGCATATGGGGAAGTAGTATGCCTATACACTCTGCCCAGTTCTCACCACTGCTGCAGATCCTAAAC
Source organism: Pelodiscus sinensis (assembly GCF_049634645.1). Classification (NCBI taxonomy): domain Eukaryota; kingdom Metazoa; phylum Chordata; order Testudines; family Trionychidae; genus Pelodiscus; species Pelodiscus sinensis. The sequence continues at coordinate 169,328,674 of NC_134712.1, forward strand.
ATTTGTAACAAGGTATTAACATAAATTCCTTTACACCAATAATTCATATCAACTGAAGAAGGGTGGTTCCCACCTGAAGATTCTGAGGGAGATTTCTCAGATGCTGTGGTCTTTTCTGTGGCTACAAGAGAAATAGCATCTGAACTAGCAAGCTGTGTTGAACTAGCAAGCTGTGTTGAACTAGCTTGAGCTTGGCTTTCCTGAAAAAGAAAAGAGTACATTAGAGTCAGTCTCAGAATGTACTATTATTTGTGGTTTATAAAAACTAAATAAACATTTGAGGCACAAGTTTATTATTTACTCAAATTTTATAAAAATATCAGTGCTTTTGAAGACTAGAAAAATAAAAGTCACAACTATAAGTCTCCTACTCAGATGCAGTGACCCAAGTCAGATTCCAGAAGGGAGAGGGGAGCTTTAAAAAAAAGCCACAAAATATTCAGAAGGGCAAATGTTTAATATTGAAAAATAGCACTTAAATTGACAAGAGAGACAAACTTATGTTGAGATATTTAACTCTTAAATTCTAATTAGGAGTATAACAGGGTAACTAGTTAACAGATAAGCTGACGCTTATTGGTTACAAAAGATGTTAAGAAGCGGGTAGTTTGTTACTAGACAATTAGTCAATAAAGGAAGAAGCGCAGTCACCAGGTACAGGAGCTACCCCCACTGCAGCTCTGCAGTTTCAAATGTAGTAAGATCCTGGTGGGCAGGCAGCACTGCAGTGATGGTGCTGGGATTGGGAGGAGGAGGAGGGGAGGGGAGGGGGGGAGAAAATCAGCTTTTTAAGATGGTTCCCCCCAGCACCAGGTCTTGCTTCCCCCTCTCCCCTTGCTGCCTCTTGCAAGCTCATACCATGATTTCTCCTTCCTTTTAAAAGTTGCTAGAGAGAAAGGAGGTACACTAGTAAGGATTATATGAGCCCCTTAGAATAAAGAGTTCTGTTTAGGCCTGTATATGCTTATCCCCAAAACAAAGAATGCAAATAATCCATACTATTACACACTTATCCATGTAGGCTAGGTTTCCTTAAAATTTTTAGATGGTCCTATATTACCATTTTCGTTTCTGGATGTCTGCTTTTTGAATTTTCACCTCTCTCAGCGCTCCACAGATTGCCCTTGTCAAACCGGACACGAATACTAGCAAGTTCTTTTTCACGTTCCTAAGGAGAGAAGAAATCATTGTTATACAAGAACACACCGTAGATTGTAGCTATATATTATGAAGCAGGTTTTTTTGTGTGTGTTGGGGTTTTACTTCCTTATGCTATTGTAGAGCATTGAGAATATTCCTAAAAGTTACAAGCTATTAAGATTTAACAAATCATACCTGCTTGAGCTGTTGTGCTAGACTTGCAGTAGAGGATGTTTCATTCTGTTTGAAAAGTCTTTCCTGGATTGTCTTTGTGTTTGGGGTAATAATGGGCGTTCTGTATCCAGTAGTAGTTGTAACAGGACTTTGAGTACTATTCTCTTGAAAGCGTTCTCCAAAACGTTCCAGAAAGGGTTTGATTCCTGACCCTCCTATAAAAGCAGTACTTTTAGCTTGAGTCAAACATTTAATAATTTTTAGACCGACACATTAGTTGCTTTCTTGTAAAGCTCTCAGTGTTTTTCATACCTTACTACAGTATCTTTTGAACAGCATTTAATTGTTGCTCTCACTCTAAATAGAAAACTAGTTGATTTGCACCACTGTAATGTCCAAGTTAAGAAATACCTCATTTCAAATACAAAGGTCTCTCAACTGATAGTTAAAGTTAGCTTGCTTCCTCACCTACTCTCCAGGAACCAAGTCTCAAGTCAGCACAAAGTAGGGATGTTAGTGTGTAATTGTTTACACGATTAAGCAATAAGCCTGGACTCAGGGGTTAGTCCTAACGACTACATGCCTCCTCCCCTTGCTGCTCCTATCAGTGGTTACACGTTTACAAAAATAAACATTTGCTAACATCCCTAGTACAAAGTGGCACTCAAACAGTTGAGAAATACAGAGTGGAGGTACTGTTTGGCATTTATCTTACTTAAAAACAGACAGACAATCTATACTATTATACCCAACATACTAAGTGAGTCTTAAACAAAAGCTTAGTGAAGCAAAACTGCAGCGCCAACCTTAGGGTAAAAAAGGAATAAAGTTCAGTTTTGCCATTCCAGCTCTGTTCTTTGTACAGTTCATCAGCTAGGTAGCTGTTTATGATTATTTTCAAGTAATCTTCCTTGAACTTCTAGTATCACAATATTAAGAGTAAACTAGCAGAGCTCTCAACTCCTTTTGTACACATATCTTTTGAAACCAGGGAATGAAAGTTTCATACTTTACACAAGGTAAAGCATTAAACTCAACACCTCATTGGCCCATATGTAGCAAGAACCTATAGGAATAATTGGGAAAAAAAATCACTAATGTCCCAACTTGACTAGTAAGACATGTATTAGAAACACATGCAGTATCTTTGAAGAATATTGTATAACCTTCATAAAAGTTATTCTGCACAGCTACAGGACAGTGATTGTGTTCTATATATTCCATAGTGGAGGGTTACTGAAGCTCCTCGAGGAACTAGAAACATTGGGGGTAATTCTTGCAAACAGGTCCAGAAAAGTACCATCTTTGGGATGGTTTGCATACACTGATTTGGGACAGACTCAAAAGACACAGGAAACAAAAAACAATTTGGAGGTATAAATAGCCAGCTGGAATGGATTCAATTCATTTGATTCCAATGGTCAAGGGTGCTGCAAACCTAAACCTAAAACACTGCTTATCTCTATGTAGAGTGGGGATTGTTAGAGGCTTGAGATCTGCGAGAGCTTTCCTTCAGAAGGCCATAAAGAGGGTTCAAAAAACACCAAAACTGACACCTGGGTTTAAAGAGACTTGAAATATTCTTTATCTATAAAGTTAGTTCAGAGTTTTAAATGGTATCAGTGGAAGCTACTAAAAATATGTTCAGAGAACAAGGAAGCTACATTTATGGAGGTTCTTATAAATTATCAGTAAGATGATTGGTTAGAATTCTATTAGAACGTTACAAGAAACTTCAATCCAGGATATAGACAGCTAACCATTGCATGGTGTAGATCAGCATTAGCTGCTAATCATAGTTTCAAACCTGGGTTTGGAGGGGAGGGAATTAGTACAGTTTGTTGGAAATATTTATAAGTTATATATAAAACTTAAGGTAATGGTTAAAAAGCAACAATATCACTCATTGCTTTAACAAAAACAAAAAACACAGAACAGTTCCTTACCTGGTGTTGTAGGCTTATTCTTATGTTCAAGTTGTGTATACGTTATTTTGATTGGCTCTTCTTTGGGCTGAGCTGGCTGAGATAAGATTGTTTTCTGTGGACTGCAGGGTTTCTTTTTTAATGGTTGTGGTACCTCAGATTCCTTAGGATTGGCAACTCTAGAGGATTTTGCTAAGTCATCATTTGATCCCTAAACAGGAAAAGAAATATACTTTGAATATGACCATAGATAAACATGAGACCACACATTCTTCACAAACCAGAAAAAGCTATATTAAGAAATTTTGCACATAACACTGTTTGAAATCTGAACTCCCTTATTTCCCAAGAGAACAAGAGAAAAGGCACAAGTTACACAATGGCTTTAAAGCATTAGATCCAATATCAGTTTTTCAATATCTGACTCCATATTTTTGCTATCTGTTGCACATGTTCTTGAATATTCGTCTATCCTTAAATTCTAACTTCAGTAAAACAGTACAAGTTCATGAATGGGATAGTTTTCGTAACAGATACTACTAAGTTTCTGATGTCTGACTTGCATTTTACAAAAATGTATAGCTGAGTCATGATTAGCCACATGAATAACTAATTTCTAAAAGCAAGACCCTCGTAATTCCAACTTGTCAAGTTAACTTAGGGAGTGTGTCACTCTTATAAATCCCCATTTGGGACTAAAAAGGAGTGCAATGCACTTAGATTTGGTAGTCACTGCTCCCTTCTCTTGCTCATATGGTCCATCTTAATTTTGCAATGAAAAGATTATGATGATTCTTTTAAAGTATCAGATGATTAGTGGTATTAAGAGTGAAATTATAATTAACATTACTTTTTTTAAAACTGCTATGATTACTTGTACACTAACATACAGATTAGACATGGATGGGATAACATCCATCTCACAAAAAAACCAAAACCCACATGAGGTTAGTTAAATTTGATCACTCACCAATATTTCAGAGGTTGCTGGTTTATTTACAGACACCTCAATAATTCTTTGAGAACAGGATGCCGCTTCCTGCTTTACACTGCCACTATTGATTCGAGCAGATGCTTCACTTGTAGTGGACAATTTGGATAAACAAGTAGTGCCAGGCTGTTCTTGTGTATTGTTGTGCTTTGCAGATGGATGACTTAGATCATTTTCCCAGGAACCAATTGTAGCAGCAAGGTTAGCTAAACGGCCTCTTCTCCCAATTGGGGTATCACTTTGCAGAGATGGCTGTTTGGGTGGGGAAACAATCCGTTCTTTTGACAGAAGGGGAGGACTTTCAGATGGATCTGAAAATTAAGATAAGAGCTACATGAACTTTTTGAAATATTAGGACACTAGGAAGAGTCAACCTTTTGCACCAGTTACTGTGTGTGTTTATAACTACTTTTAAAAATAAAGTCCACATTCAGCTCATTTACAACTGTTACTAGTTAGGTTATTTTGCCAAGATGTTGGCAGATTATTTCACAAAATCCCAAGAAATTTAAAATTTCTAAAAACTGATTACACCAATTTTACAATGATGTAAAAAAAATAAAAAACAGAAGAATGATACATTGTACAGAAGGCGTATTCTAAATGATTTCCCATTCTTTTGGGCACCTGTTTCTTTTCCCACGATATTCATAACATTACAAAAAATATATATAAAAGTCAGGACTTGAAATAAATCCTGTATTAGGAACAATCACTAAGTCTGTTGTGTTTGTTTACACCACTGTCACAACAAATGGTTTAATTTTTAAATTATACCAAGCAGAACATACCATTATCATCCCAGCAGCGTCGTTGTTGTGCCAATTTCTGCATACGTGTTTTGACTGTAAGGGCTTCAGGTACTTCAGTTTTCAAGTTCTGTTCTTCCTTCTTAACAAGCACTGGAACAGGCTGAACTGAGGGAGCCCTGTTATTTCCAGTTGCTTGTGGCTGTGCAGTCATCTCAGGAGGAAGATACTTCATGGAAGTTGAATTAACTGGTTGTCTATTCTCTGAGCTAGAAACTGGACCCTCCATGCTGGCAGAACAGAGCCTTTTTGATGGGGATGGCTTTGTACTAGGTTGCACTGTAAAAAGTTAAAAATATATGAACCACAGTCAATTAGCAGCTATCATCTTCACAGCCTGAAGTTAAAAGTACTGAAGTTATATCGCCTTGCTGAAAGAGCTTTTTAGTTTTTAAGCTCACCATTGTGTCTTTTTTAAAAATCAAACTTTTACATAAAAGCAATGGGGAAAACAGATGCCCAATTTTTACATCCATCATCAATTCTTGATTAAAGAATGTAGAGTTTAAAGGGACAAAGTGTTTCAGTATTACTAACTAAGAAGAGTCACTTTCATGGCAATGATTTGTTTAAACTATTAAGTGAGGTCTAAATAACTAAATTAGTGATCTGTAAGACATTTGCCACCAGCTTAAAGGCTAGCCACATTTTGGTCCCAATGGAAAAGGCAAACAATAGCATCTCTTACTGTTAAGTTTTGAAAGAAGAGGGTTAAACTTTGATGCTAAAAAAGTAGCATTTTTTAGTCAAAGTAGTATGCAAGAAAAGAAATGAATGGGAGTTTTCACATAGGAACAATGAGCCATATGATTTAAGAGGTTTTTTATTTTTGCACCACTCTGATGCAAGATACCTTCTTCATCAGGCAAAGGTGATTGGTTATTCGTTTCTGACAAAGGTTCTCTAGTTCTCTTTGTCTGCATTGTGGGCCTCATCCCTGCTGTAGGTCGCTCAGCCATTTTCTTCTGTAAGTTTTCTCGCCTGGCACGAGTACGTTCAAGAAGTTTCTAAATGTTTAGAAAGGCACAGATTATTACATACTTCCGTATTCTGTTGTAATTTCTTCTTTATTAGTAACATGAATTTCCTGAAACACTGACTTTTTAAAGTTAACTTTCAGTTCCATGTTTCTATTGTCCTACAACTGGAGGTCCCCAAACAATTTGGGAGACACAGTGGGCTGCACAGATGGTGGCATGAGTGGGCCACCAAGTCCTGCTCAGATCCCAGCTCTGCACTCAGCATCTGCCCTTGACTGCAGCCTGGCCACAGTTCACAGCTAGACACACCCACACCTCAGCCCCAAACTGAAGCCTCCTTAGTCCCTGTCCGTCCACCCACCCACCCACGATTTCCGCTATGGAAGCAAAAAATTATACATCTCCAAAGTTGGATTTCCTGCACCACTATACTTTTAAATGAAGAAATTCATAAGTAGTGACCATGAATAATAGTGAATTTGTGACAACTGACTTCTAAACTACTAGATGACAGAAACATTGCTAAAGACAAAGTTTTTGGTTAGTAGTTTGGTGAGGGCCTTTACCGGGTGATACTTACCAGGTAATGGTTAACTGTTGCTCAGGAGCCAGCTAGAACCCCCCGACCCAGGGAGACAATGGCCAGCCCCAGCAGTGGCACTAGGAGTGGGAAACCTGGGGGCTGCTCAAGCTGGGCTGTAGTGGTCCTTCGCCCAGACCCCACATAGTTGGTTAACTGATTAATAGGGATTTTACATCTTTGGGGAGTTTGGAGGGCAGTGTCTTGTGTGGATTTTTTTTAAACCAAATTGCCAAAATTGGCATACAGGCAGTCCCCGAGTTACGCGGATCCGACTTATGTCGGATCCGCAGTTACGAACGGGGCCGTTCCTCTCCCTGGTCTCCAGCAGACCAGGGAGAGGAAGCAAAGCGGCGGAACACGTGGGCAGCGGACAGGGGTTAAAGAGCTAGGTTCAGGCTCCAGCCAGGAGGCGCTTACCTTAGGCGCCACCCAAACAGCAGCCCAGCAGGACCCTGGGGCAGGGGGCCCATGTGCTCTCTGTATGCCATGTGCCCTTGGGGGAGCACTCTGCACATTGACTATGCTACAAGCATACCCCAGGCAGCTCCAACTGGCCCAATCATTGGGAGCTGTGAGACTGTACTGGTAGCAGGGGCAACATGCAAAGACACCGCCTATCTCGAACATGCAGAGAGCTCATGACCCCCACAGCTAGTCATTTTGAACAGCTGGTGGAAGGAGGGAGCGCACACAATAGGCCAGGATAAGGATGTTGAATTGCAGTTATCTGGCTAATCGTGTTGTCGATACAATTTGTATTGACTATATGATTAGTCGATAAGGTTCGCTCTGTAGAACCACAGTGGGGGTAGCTCCCATAGCCAGCTTGAGCTGGGACTGAGCAGCCCCAGCTTCTGCCAGCTTTGGGAGTCACCCACACAGCAGCTCTGTATGTTAACTGTAGTAAGAGCTGTTGGACTCTTACTATATTTAAAATGCAGAGGCACAGCGTCCTGGACCAGCATGAGCCGGGACTTCTTGGTCCTGGCTTGTGCCAAGTCCAGCAGTCCCAAGGGAGGGGGAAGCAACTAGTCGACAAGCTTGCTGACTATCCAATAAGCATTTGCTTATCAGGTTGTCATCTAGTCCCTCACATCCCTAGTGCACTTCAGGCTAAAAGCATAATGGCTGAAAGTGTAACTAGGTTAAAACAATTAGAAGTTTAGGCAGGATGTGTCCATAAATTACTATTAGTCAAGATGTTCAGAGATGCAATCCCAAGTACAGGGTGTCCCCTAAGACTTACTGCCAGATGCTGGGACTAGACAAAAGAGGATGGAACACTTGATAATTGCCCTGTTCTGTTTATTCACTTTGAAGCACCTGGCAGTGGCCAATGTCAGAAGACCGGGTACATGGCTATATGAACCATTGGGCTAACCAACTATGGCCATTCTTATGTTCTTGTTCTAGAATTAACGGAATGTCAATCTCAGCAATAGTGTGTGAAAGCAAAATGCTGACTCTAAGTGTCTGTTACTAATCAAGGAGGAAATCCACATGGAGCCAGGAATGCCTGGATTGACAAATTGCATGTCAATTTTGGATGCTACCTTGTTCTCTTGCTCTACCCCACTTCCACCAACAACAAAAAATAAGTGCACAGGGATACATATGTGGAAGAAAGTTTTCAGATGCAAAGACTAAGTTAGAAATATGCAGCAAAGGAATAGTTAAACAGCATGTGTAAAGTAAGACTGAGTTATTCAAATACACATCCACATTCCAATCTGTTCCGTTAGACCAGCATGAGCTGTTTCAGTTACTGCAGCTAGGATGTCATTTAACAAGAATGTGCACCTCCATTCTTGAACTCAAACTTTTGTCAGTTTGCAGCATGCTCAAGTTTTCCAAGTAACCGTTATAATTCAAATTCTGCTCTTAGACATGATGAATAAGCAACACTTGGAAGTAACCTTTAGAGTTAGTTTTGAAGACCACTGTCTTGGGAGGGAGAGGGTGTCTTACTGTAACCTGTAAGAGTTTTTGCCAACAGCTAGAAGTTTAATTAGAATGTTTGTAGTTTTTTGTACTTGCCGTAACAACATACTTACTAAATATATAATAAACTAAACTTATATACAGGCCATTCATCATCTATTATTGTGCCTTAATAGCAAAAACAAGTATAGAGCTCTAAGTTATCCCACCACCACAGTCAAATATTGTTAAGGGCTAGGGATGTTAGTGTTAGTTTAATCGATAAGCCTACACTTATCAGCTAATCCAAACGACTACATGCACTATCCCCTTGCTGACTCTGTATGAGACAGAGCAAGGAGGAAGGGGGAGAGGTGGGAGCCAGTAACTATGAGGAGCCAGTTTTTAAGTCAGCTCCTCGCACATGCTGGTTCCTGTGGAACTGCCTGCCCCTACTTACTCCACTCCTCCTGCTACCCTCCACAAAGGCAGCTGCACAGGGGCAGGTGGGAGCCACTGCTCAAGAGGAGTCAGCTTAAAAACCAGCTCCTCACAAGCACTAGAACCCGCTGAGCTGCCTGCCCTCCCTCCCTCTCACTGCAGTCTCTTTATCAGAGGCAACAGCATGGGGGGGGGGGGCAAGGAGCCAGGCAGGCTGCCGAAGCAGCCTCTGTCTGCAGGGAGCAGAGGCAACAGCGGGAAGGGTGGGGGTAGCAGGGCTCCCCAGGAGTCAGGGCAGGGAGTGCACTGTATGATGGTCTCCCCCTCCCCTCCCCTCCCCCCACATCAGCGAGTATTTTAGTAATTTTTTTTTGCTGCTACATGATTACTAAAATAAACGTTATCTAACATCCCTATTAAGAGCAAATGCCTATTGGATTGTCAACTAATCTTTAACACCTCTAGTGTGGACAGCACACTTTGTCAGTCCAAAACACTCTCACCAATAAAACTACAACCCCTCATTGGGAATGGTTCTATTTTGTTGACAGGAGAGCTCTCTCCTGCCATCAGAAAGTGGCTACTCTACATACCTTAGAGTAGCACAGCTGTGGCAACACAGCTCTGCCAATCTAAGGTATGCAATCTGAACATAGCATAAGGCCGTGGTCCCCAACACGGTGCCCGTGGGTGCCATGGCGCCCGCGGGGGCATTTCCATGCGCCCGCCAGGTGCTCGGGGCTGGCCTGGCACCTGGTGCATGGCGGGGGGAGCGCTGGCCCCGGGCGCGCGGCACTTGGCGGGGGGAGCGCCGGCCCCGGGCACGCGGCGCTTGGCGGGGGGAGCGCCGGCCCCGGGCATGCAGCTATGGGGGGGACCGCCCCCAGGGCGCAAGTGTCCCCGCCCCCTGGCACCCGGCGGGCGAACGGCCACGCCCCCGGCGCCCGACAACCTCGAAAGGTTGGGGACCACTGGCATAAGGCTTTAAAGAGATAATTATTCAACTAATGTATCTGAAATACTAAGCAGATAGCACTTAGTATTTAATTTTAGTTCAAGAATAATTGTGTTAGGTTTGAAGGCTTACCAATATAAGAATATCATACTCCCGCCTTCCAGAAATGGTGGGATCAGTTCCTCCAAAAAGTTACTTGACCTAACAGCCCCAGCTTGTTCTCAAAATTCAGTTAGGGTACATCTAGATGACCTTCTTTTTTCGAAAGGAGATATGCAAATTTGGTGCGAATTTCCATATTTCTTTCCATGTCTTCTTCTGATTGAAAGTGTTTTCATTCAAAAGAGAAAGTAGTTTAGATGGGGGGGAGGGGGTTTCGAAAGATCCCCCCTTTTTCAAAAGAACCCTTTTTAAAAAATGAGGTGTATGGAGTTTTCGAAAAAGGGGGGATCTTTTGAAAAAACTTGGTCTAAACTGCTTTCATTTAAAAAAAGACACTTTGAAAGAGCAATCGTAAGAAGATATGCAAATTCAGCACTAATTTGAATATCTCCTTTCGAAAAAAGAACGTAGTCTAGATGTACCCTCAGTATACAAGATGTTTGTGTGCATACAAGGGATGTCAATTAAGGTATTCTGAACTGTATCAGAGGCAGCAAGGAGTGCGGAGGAGCCAGTGACTATGGGGAGCCAGCTTTTAAGCCAGCTCCTCACATATGCTGGATCAGTCTGCCCCTCAACCTGCCGCACTGCTGCCTATGATAGAGGCAGAGCAGCACTGAGGGTAAAGGGGGCAGGCGGAACTCGGTACACATGGAAAGTCAACTTTCAAGCCAGCTCCCCATGCACATCAGCTCCCACGTGCTGCCTCTCACACTCCTTGCTGCCTCCTATAGAGGGAGCAGGGGGGCAAGCAGGAGCCAATACACATGGGAAGCTGTTGCCTGTCTTCCTCCTCCCCCCCCCCCCCCCCCCCGCAAAGCTCCCTCATTGCTGCCTCTTGAGCTTGGACCCTTATGGACAGAGGTGGTGTTTGTGGTGGCAAGGGCTTCCCAAGACTGGAGCCAGAGCGTCCTGGCTGTCGACCCTTCCCCTGGGGACTATCGAATAGTCATGTAACTGCAAAAATGTGATGTGGTTACATGAGTATTCAGTTAATCGCTATCTAAGATGCCTAGTGCACAATGGAGTACTTCCCAGCATGCAGAACAATTTTAAAGTCAGTCCAGTAGTTTCTATTTGAAAAGGAATTTAAGACGTGTCTCATCAGGTCACCCGCTACCAATTAAGGAAGTGATATTAAGTTGTTTATATATAAACCAAATCTGACCTGCAGAGGCTAGATTAACTCTGTTTTAACATAAACTGAGGGCACAGATACAGTTTGTGCTCCAATTTAGTTAATTCAGTGCTACTTCTTTGTGCAAGTTCTCAAATCATTTAAATTAAATCTCTTCAAAACACTCAGCTACTATTCAACCAGTTTAAGAGTACACATGGAAAGGGGTTGCTATAACTTAATTAAAAGCAGGACAGAATTTTTTTTAATCTCAGTTACATCAGTGCATGAGCTTTTTAGACCAGCCTCACTTGAGAATTTTATTATAGCAAATATCTAATAATGTGTTCATTTTGAATATATATATATATATATATATATATATATATATACACATATACACACACACACACACACACACACACACACACACACAAATTGATGAAAAGGTAAATTAGACTTCTTGACACCATTAGAATTCAATACAACATATTACAAACACACACAACTCAGCTCCACATTGGTAGAGCCCTGCAAATCTGCAAATACCCACTTTACATCCACGGGTATCCACATGAACAGACGTGGATGTCCATGACTCACTTTGAGGATCCAGATTCAGGTACAAATTTTGTACCTGGAACCCTGCAAATTTGCAGATATCCACGGATGTCCCTACAGGTATCCGCAGCTCTTTTTCACAGATACAGATACACATTTCGTACCCATGCAGGGCTCTACACTTTGGTACCTCTGAGTCATCTCTTTGGAATTAGAACATCAATTCTTCACAATTATCATCTTCAGCAGTCACATGGTTAGAACCGTTCCCACCACCATAGGGACTCAAGACTGTTCAGCCCCGCTCAGCTGGCCTTGACTTGCACGTCTTGTGCATTCAGAAGTGACAGACACCTCAGCTCAGCCACCTCTAAACCAATCATTTCCGAAGCAGCAGCACTGACCCTGTCACGCTCACGCCAGGAAAGGGAGACGCAGCGCCAGGCTGGCTACATGGGCTTAGACCCCGCGACAGGGGAGCGCCGCGCCCGACAGGCCTTTGATCCCGGCCGGGCCCCCGGCGCGCACCCTACGCGCGGGCGGCAAACACCGCAGCGCCGCCGAGCCCAGACGGGGTCACGGGCACCCCCAGCCGCGCAAGGAGTGACAGCGCCCGGGGCAGGGGCGTGGCGCGTTATCGGGCTTTGATGCGGGAGTTGCGCGGCGGGGTGGGAGCCCCCCTACTGGAAACACCCCCCCTCACCCCCCCCCACACACCCTCCGGCCACGGCCAGCCCCGCACTGGGCAGCCCCGGAGCTGCCGGAAGCGCAACGTGCCCGGCTGGGGCGAGGACAAAAGCAGCTCGCCCCGCGCTCACTGAGCCCCGATCCCCCCTTCCCTGAGCGTCTCTCGCCCGGCGCCCCCTTCCCTGCCGCCACCTCCCCACGGGGCTGACACCCCCAGCACCGGCTCCCAAGCAGGGAGGGAGCGGCCGTGACGAGCCCCGTGACAGTCTCGCTATAGGGGAGGGGGACCAGCCGCTCGCCTCGGTGAAAGGATCCATCGCTGCTGCTGCTGCCGCCGCCGCCCCGCGCCCGCTGTCCCTTCTTCTTCGCGCCGCTCCGGGAGTGGCACTGACTAAAACCACCGCCCCCCCCCAACCGCTCTTCGGAGTTTGAATTTCAGCGCCCGCCTCCACTGCGCACGCGCCACGGGCGACCATTCCGCCCCCTAAGGCCAGCCAGCGCGGTCACGTGATAGCCGGCACCAGGAAGGGAAGCCAACCGACGCCGCCTCTTTGCGCCTGTGCACGCAGCCCAACGCAACCCGCCTATTTGAATCGCGGTGCTCGCGGCTTGCCCGCTAGGGGAAAAGGGGCGGGATAAAAGCTGCGATTGACATGGGCACGGACCATTCGGTGGACAATGAGCGCGCCCATTCACCGGAGGGGCGAACGCTATGTAAGGGAGAGAGCACTGCATCCCTTTCTCCCCCCCACCTGCCCGGCGTAGTGGCTGGGCTCGCAGCTGCTTGGTGTCACCATCCTGATTGGTTGCATAGGTGCTTCCCCCTGAAAGCGATTGTTTCAGGCTCTCTGCAGACTCAGGGGCTACGTCTACACTGGCCCCTTTTCCGGAAGGGGCATGTAAATTTCACCAGTCGTCGTAGGGAAATCCGCGGGGGATTTAAATATCCCCCGCGGCATTTAAATAAAAATGTCCGCCGCTTTTTTCCGGCTTTTAAAAAAGCCGGAAAAGAGCGTCTACACTGGCCCCGATCCGCTGGAAAAAGCGCCCTTTTCCGGAGGCTCTTATTCCTACTTTGAAGTAGGAATAAGACCCTCCGGAAAAGGACACTTTTTCCAGAGGATCGGGGCCAGTCTAGACGCTCTTTTCCGGCTTTTTTAAAAGCCGGAAAAAAGCGGCGGACATTTTTATTTAAATGCCGCGGGGGATATTTAAATCCCCCGCGGATTTCCCTACGACGACTGGTGAAATTTACATGCCCCTTCCGGAAAAGGGGCCAGTGTAGACGTAGCCAGGCTGATGGTGTTGCTGTGCTTAAGGACCCTTCACGGTTTCAAACTTGCTTTCACTCCCCCCACACCTGGCACTGCACCAGGAAAACTGAAATGTTGAAAAACACAGACACTACAACCCAGGCTCTATTCGAGCTCTGCCGCCGCCATCTTTTCACAAGGTCACATACTGCATTTTCTTGCTGAAATGTGAAGCCCTTTATTTCTCTTCAGATGACATGTGTGTAAATGTCTTTGGCCTTGTCCTGTAGTTGGAGTAGAAAGTGGCTCTCTTGTCTCCATCTCCCCTGTTTCTCACATTGTCATCGCTAGATGTACCCCATGCAGTATTTCTCCCAGGCGCCTTCTCTAGGTTATAGTCACTGATTTTGTATTTGATGACAATATGCCTTAATCTGGCACATTTCACTGTGCTAAAATACTCAAGTAGTTCATAAGCCTGAGATCTGTAGGAATTTTGGTTTTTGTTTTCTATTCCCGAGTGAATAATATATTTTTCTGCTTCCTCACTTTTATCACTCTTCACTACTTCCTTTCCTGCACCTCTTCCCTTCTCTATCCTTCCAGTCCTGGGTCACACTTCCAAGCTCCTATTTTATTTTTTTAATGCTGCCCTCTTGGTATCCCTTCTCTACCTTCTTTTTAAATTCAAATACTTTTATTGCCATGCCAAGCTATACATGTGTTGCCACAGAAACAGGGCAACACAATATGTAACAGATGTTAAAATGCAGTATACCCAATAATTCTCAGGCTTTTCTGAAAAGTGCACAAGAATGTAAGATTGACTAGTCCCTGTCATTCGTTTGGACACCTCCTACCCAGTAGGAATATGTGGGCTGCTCTCATATAACCAGGAGTTGCAGCAGCGCACAATCCAGGGAGACTGCCCTCATTGAGAGCAGCATTGGGACCCTCCATAGTCAAAGACATAGCACTTACACGATGTTCTGAGACTACACAAGCATTCACAACTGTGAGAAAGGCGAGACTCTGTTTCCTCCTCCCAAAGAAGAAATCACCGTTGGTGAGGGTAAATGTGCAATTTCTTTTGCTGGAGTATTAGAAGACTGCATAAATGATAGAAGGATAGCAAGCAAGACATCTAACATGTAATCCACGACAATCCAAAAGGAAGTTGGATCAAGAACTAGTAGGCTACATGCATCAGACATCCCCATGACACACAGTGTGCATACTCCAGCGGTCTTCAGTTTTCTGAAATGCATTTTAGAACTGCAATGGTTTGAGTTACTATGCCTTCTGTTACAGATGCAGATCCAGTAAGATCATGCTGCTCTAGTTTAATTTCTGTACTTCCATACCAGCCCTCCAACTTGCCACTACACTCAAACACACAGAAATGCATTATGCATTACTTAGAGACATCATTTTGACAAGTCTATCTAACACATTAGATATTTAGTTATTAAAATGAAATTATGTTTATTCTTTCAAATGAAATTAAGATTTCAACAAGAGATTATGTTTACTATTATGTTTATTTTTCTCTATTTGGTACATAAATAAATTCTTTATCAATTTGATACAAACTGAAATAGTCTCTGATTGAAGTGACTGGGAAAATGTATACCCTGGTGTTCTCAAAAGAAATGACCTCTGTTATCACTTATAATATGTAACACTTTCATAGCACTTTTCATTGTTAGAGCTCAAAAGCCTTTAGAATATTTAATGCATTTATCCTCATAACCCCTCTAGGGAATAGTGCTATTATCCCCATGATATAGATTTGGAAATGAGGCAGCAATAGACTAAGTGACTTGCCCGAGGTTACAAAGAAAATTTGTAATACAGCATAAAATTGGACCTGGCTCTCCCAAGTCTAAGGCTAGGGTCAGAACTATTGGATCACCCTCTGCTAATATGGTATCTTTGTAGGGACTTCAAAGAAGGTCAGTCTTTTGGAACAGTACTATGGAAGAACTAGTGGGCACAACAGGAGCCAAGGAACTTCAGATTACCAGGTTTCATCACAATAACACTTTTTCCCCAAATAAATTAAGCCTACATGTTTGTGTTCCACAGAACCTAAAGGGAAATTAAAAGGTGGGCATCAAATAATCTTTTACAAATTTGAAAAACTGAAAGGAAGCAAGGAATTCTTTTTCAGGTATAGGTGAAACAATACCCAGTACTCAGCACCAGACTCACAGTAGTGCCAGTCTCAAGGATTAAAACACTATATCATGTGTTAGGCACCCAAATATCATGAGATCAGTTTGAGAGATCATCAGATCTTCCATTTTGCCTGGTGGTAATTGTCACCTAGCAGTGTGAAAGCAGATCCTGTGTGTAACAGTAAACAATAAAATGTAAATCATGTATGAAATACTATGCAGCTTTGAAAATTTGTCATGAAAACTAATAGCTCAAACACTGAAACTAGACATTTGCCTTTTACCATGATGATGATGAATAAATAAATAATATCTGACTTGTCCATTTGTCCTACAAAAATTACTCAAATGGAAGTCAAATGGAATTTTTTTGAAGGGTGGTTTTACATTTCCAAAGAGCTGGACAAGCACATATCTAATGACTAATAAAGTTACCTTCTTACCTCGCTTGGAAAGTTTGGGCCAAATTCTGTTTGGGTCTGGCTTTCTTCCTTAAAGATACCAATACAAACTGGTGTATAAAACACTGAAGATAAAACCCTTGTGTTATGATAGTCCACAGTGTGGCGCCCACCAGTCCAACCTTATTCATCTATGAACTACTATAATTCTGAGAGGATATCTCCCAAACCTTGTCCTTTTGCCAATAGGATAGAATCTACAATCTTGGATCACCAGTGAAAACAACTGGGAGGTACTATGCTTGCAAATGCAAAGTGCCTCCTTAGCTCTATGCTGACAAACTTAGAGGAACCATGCATAAAAGAGACAAATCCTAGCTGATTACCTCCAAATAACAGAGGTTCCTGCTACATACAATGGATACAACACTCACTATTCAAAGAAAAAGTTTACACTGACCTTATTTGCCTTTCCATCTAAGTATTAAGAACATCTCAAAAAGATTTCTTACAATATGACAGGCAGTAGATTTTGTCTATACAAAATCATTTTTACAAAAATTCATGTTGGGTCAGCTGCCAGAGTGGAAACACTAATATATTGTAAATGGCTCTTATATTCTGCTGCTGTTTACAGCACTGTCAATGAAAGCTGTGATCAATTTAACCAATGAATAGCTAGTCTAATAAGTACAGCTGCTGGAACTGAAGAGCTGATATACACAAGGATTAACTCTCCACCGCACTGTACATTGTACATTGTACCAGTGCTTGTGCCATCATTTACATCTGTGCTAAATGGATATAAAACACTCCTACTCTGATGTGGCAGTGTTTTACATTTGCTCGAAACAAAATGGTGCAAAGTAGAGGAAAATCAGGCCGTAGTCAAGTGCACAGGAGCGGGAGTCACAATCTTCTAAATTCTAGGCCCAGCTCTGACACTGACTCGAACTGAATCTTGGGAAAATTACTTAGTATAGGTGAGGGGGCTAACAGGGAAGATCCTATTGCAGAGTTTATTTGGGATTGTTCCATCAAGATGATTACTCCATCCCTAGTGTCCACGGATCCTGGGCTGTGTCTACACTGGCACCTTTTTCCGGAAATGCTTAAAACAGAACAGTTTTCCGTTATAAGTATTTCCAGAAAAAGAGCGTCTACATTGGCAGGATGCTTTTCTGGAAAAGCCCATTTTCCGGAAAAGCGTCCGTGGCCAATGTAGATGCGCTTTTCCGGAAAAAAGCCCTGATCGTCATTTTCGCGATCGGGGCTTTTTTTGCGGAAAAGACTACTGTGCTGTCTACACTGGCCCTTTTCTGGAACAGTTTTCCGGAAAAAGGACTTTTGCCCGAGCGGGAGCAGCATAGTTTTTCCGGAAAAGCAGCTGATTTCTTACAGTAAATCGTCACTGCTTTTCCGGAAATTCAAGGGGCCAGTGTAGACAGCTCGCAGCTTATTCTGGAAAAGCGGCTGCTTTTCCGGAATAAGTGGCCCAGTGTAGACACAGCCCTGGAGTATGCAAAGTAGTACAGGACTATATACATGACAGATATGTCTCTTGCAACAGTTCTTTGTCACTGCAACCAGGGATTGCCTTGGCCATAACTCCTTCCAGGCTTTTCACATGGGGGAATCCCCACCATTGGACCGGGGATAGGTGTGATGCTTATTGGAAAACCATTCACATCCCTATAATCTCAACATCTTGATTTTGTGTTAACTATATGTTCGTATCTTTCCCTTTTTTAACTTTCCTCTTTTCATATTAGTTTAACGCTCACCCAGCTTCTCTCAAAGAGTAGGGACTCATTTCACCTAAGGTAAGGAAACCAGAAGATATATATACTTTTGAAACTCTCTGTCATTATTGTAGCCCCATCCCAAATTTCAGAAATGAGCTCTACATGGAACTGAACAACAGACTTTCAAAACTGAAATCTGATGAAGAAAAACCATTGTCTTAGCAATCCAAATTTGCATCTTTCCAAGGCTGTGTTGAGTAATAAACATTTCTCAGGAATTTGAAAAACATTGCTCCATTCTTGATCTTTTCACTATAACATTGTATCTCAAAATCATAGAAGGTTTCCCAGGACCTCTCTAAACTGAGTCTTCTGACTTTTCATCATTGATGTAGAAAAGACAGAGGACAGGGAGACAAAGACCTCTTTCATTTGCCTCTAATTTATTAAATACCTTCTTTTCTATCCCTTGCAATTTGACATAACTGTGACATTTTGCTGACCTAAAACTCCTGAAAAAGACCAACAGTCAGATGGCAAAAATGAAAGTATTTCAATGGAGTTATGCTTATTTATGCTAACTGACAATCTGGCTTCAAATCTGCACAAAACAGTGGTTTGTGGTTATGCAAAATGACACAAAATCACACCATTAACCATATCCCATATATCATAGTATCATATTTTGTATTTTGGAAGACATTTTTGAAAAACCGAAAAAAATAACGGTTTAAAAACTGAAAGATTTTACTTGAAAAGCTATTTTAATGGAATTTTTCTTACGAAAATGACTCAACAAACTGTAGTCCATAGATTGCAATCTGGTGACACAAAATGCAGTAAATTCAAAAGATAATTTTCAATACTCGGTTACTGCCAAGACCTGATTCTTGTCATGCTGAATTACTGTGTGACAGTACACAATAAATATGTGCTTGAGTGCTTTGCTGAATACCAAGCATACAAGTATTATCTTAAAAGGCCTAAGACCTTCATCTTATGGATATAATATTAGCTGATGATGACCTTGCTCTCTCTACCATTTCTTTTGCACTGTAACAAGTTGCTGTGGTTTACCGCCACCAGGTAGATTTGAACCTGGGATATCTAGGGAGCCTAAGTACTGAAGCCTCTACAGAATGCCATTACACCTATTACTTTTCAGGAAGAACAGCGTTGCGCAAGAGGATTTTTCTTGAGCAAGAAGGGGCAGTGTAGACGCTCCTTCTTGTGCAAGAGCCTCTTCTGAAAAAAATGGTCTGCAAATGAGGCTCGGCAATATTCCACGCTTAGCCTCATTTGCATATTACTCATGCAAGAAGCCGCGAGTGTAGACATAGCCTAGGTGAGTGGGTTACATGGTGATCCCAGAAATATGTTATGCAATAACAACATGTTTACATTAGAGGTCATGACTTAAACAATTAATGTGTTTTAAGAGTATTTAACACATGTTGCAACAGGAATTCTAATTTTACATTAAAATATCTAAGCACTGCTTAAATTAGCAAGAGGTTGTGTAAGGGGTGAACTACTAAAATGCTGTGAGCAATTGAAATCTAAATGTAATGTACAAATGTTTTTCACATCTCTACACTGAAGAGACTTTATTAACATACCCAACTCTGCTGCAGCATTAAACTAATCAGATAAACATGAGAAGGCATTTCCAGGGATGACTAAATATCTACACCATTTCAATCCTGCTTTTATAAATATTACTGAATCAATGGAAAATAGAATAACTGTAACTAAAGGGACATAGAATGGAGATTTTGGCATACACATCAATGAGAAAATAAGCAAAAACCTCTGAAAATAGCACACAAAATACTGATATGTAATCTAAATGTAGTGTTTATAATGTGGCAGTAGTATGTAATCCATACATACATGTAAATTGGAAAAGTATGTAATCCATGGGCAATGGGAAGGATTACCTGCTCCTGCACTAAAACCCCAAAGAAGAAGGTGCTAAAAAGTTTCCCTTGAAGAATTTCCATCACATCATCATTTTGGTGGTGCTGTTTTGGGCAAGGAAAAGAGAGGGGCTGCTTGTTCTTCTCCAAGTCTGGTCCCAAAGCCCTGTAGATCCTGGGGAGATCCAGAGGAGGCCAATGTTGTCTGTGCAGAGGCCCTGTACCTCCACATATTCCCTTGTTACCAGGTCTCCCTATTACCGGGGGTAGGGAATCTGTGGGCTGCAGGCTGGATCTGGTCCACTGTGTCACTTCATCCAGCCCATGGTAAGTCTCTGTGGCACAGGTTAGAAGCCTGAGTCTCAGTGTTCCACTGCAGGGCAGCATGCCTTAGACCCACTGCCTGCTGACTGGGAATAGATTGAGGTAAGCATCACCTGTCCAGTGCGCACAATCCGAACTCCCTCCCATACTGTAATCCCCTGTCCCAGGTTAGAACACCCCCCCCCCATACCTGCTAATTCACTCCCAGATCCTGCATCCCCAACCCATGTGTCAACCCTGAGTCCCCTCCCGTACCAAAAATCCCTCCTGGCGTGTGGGATGACGGATGGCTTATTCCACAATCTGTAAACCTCATTCTATGAGGAATAACGCCTATTCCAAAATAGCTATTTCAAAATAAGGTGTGTGTAGATACTCCACTAGTGCTACTTCAAAATAGCCCCTCACCAGGGACATCCTAAGTTATTCCTCTCCAGCGCCTCCTAGAGCTCTACATTGAGATAACATGTCTACATTAGGGAAACCTGCCTTGGACTAATTTTGAGGCTTCTCTGCAGTGTAGACGTGCTATTTCGAGATAAGCTATTTCGGAATAACTCTTCCGAAATAGCTAATTTCTAAATAAGCGTGCAGTGTAGATGTAGCCTCTGAGACCCTGTGAAAGGGGAATTCCCTACCAGGGAGGACCCTCATTGAAAAGGTCAGACATGTCGTCCTGGCAGTATAGCCTGCTGTTGAGGAACTCCACGGGTGAGGAGAGAACCCTGGCTAGGCTAGACAAAGGCCATTCTATCCATGCAGATCCTGATCCTGGTGAGGGGCTCTCAGTAAATGAGACATGCTGCAGAGGCAGCTGATTCTTCCTTCCATAGGTGCTTGTGGCACTGGCTGCTGAAGTCAATGGCAAAGTTTCCTTGGCACAGGTTCAAGTTCTAGAGAACACTGAGATCCACATGCAAAGAAAGCCCGTCATGGTCATGTATTTCTTACCCCACCTCTTTAATAAATCTTATTTGTCAGAAGTAACCAAAATAGGATTTGAACTATGAAGACTGAAGAGCACCTGGGAAATCCAGATGATAAATGAAAAGGACAGAGAGGTGTTTTAGGCCCAAGTCCTGAAGTCTTAACTCTGTTTTACTTAATCAAAACTGCCACCGCCTTCACCGAGAGTTTTACTTGATTAAGAACTGAACAAACATCAAGGCAGGACTTCCAGATTTGGTCCGTAGTTGGTAAAACATAATGGCTGTGTCTAGACCGCACCCCTTTTGCGGAAAAGGGATGCAGATTAGACACAGAGCAATTGCAAATGAAGCGGGGATTTAAATCTCCCCCGCTTCATTTGCATGAACATGGCTGCCGCTTTTTTCTGGCTCGGGGCTTTGCCAGCAAAAAGCGCCAGTCTAGACGGGGATCTTTCGGAAAATAAAGCCTTTTCCGAAAGATCTCTTATTCCTGATTTTAAGAGGAATAAGGGATCTTTCAGAAAAGGCTTTATTTTCCGAAAGATCCCTGTCTAGACTGGCGCTTTTTGCCGGCAAAGTCCCGAGCCGGAAAAAAGCGGCAGCCATGTTCATGCAAATGAAGCAGGGGAGATTTAAATCCCCGCTTCATTTGCAATGGTGCTGTGTCTAATCTTCATCCCTTTTCCGCAAAAGGGGTGCAGTCTAGACACAGCAGTGATTGAAATGAGAAAGAAAAGAACATAAAGCCATATTCTTCAGTTAATTAAGCCAGTGCAAACTGATTGAAGTCCCCGGATGAGATCCACTCCTGCAGATGTAGGAAGGTAGAGTTTTGTACTAGCAATGGCTGCCACATTCCAGGGAGTCACAGTCAGGCAGGGGCAGGAAGTGTTTTCAGTGACACCATCCCTCATGATTCCATCAGGAAACAGCTTTAGTTACCATATTGCTCCCAGACAGTGCCACTCAGTCCAGGCTGTGCTGGCTGCATACAATTCCTTTGGCATTAACCCTAGGGTTGCCAGATGGTTTCAATAGAAATACTGGACACACTTGACATCACAATCTACATTACATCTTATTTAGAAAATACCGGACATTTATATTTTCTCAATTTGTTTCCCAAACAGAAAGCTCAAATACTGGACTGTCCCATTCAAAACTGGACACCTGGCAACCCTACATAACCCAGCATTGAATTCAGCACCTGCATTCAGGCTAATTCATGTCCTGCATCATGCCTTAGTCTTAAAAAAAAAGATCTGCACAACACCTCCTTATCTTAATGGAGTAGTCCCATTGAATAAGAGATCGGTTTACAAAAGTAGGATGTTCTGGCCCTCTGTAAACATGTAACATATTCGCTGCTTACAGGGATCACTTCAGAATCCAGTTGGAGTCAGACAGCGATGTCATAGACACTTTGAGAGAAGGTTCTAGAAAAGGTGCAACAGAAGAAAGGCTCAATTAGAGGCAGATTGTTAGTGAAGTTGTTTGCTCAGGAACTACCCAAGAAATTAGCGGAACCACTAAACCAGATAATGGAGGCTGACCCTTCTGCTGCGACAGCTCTGACTTTGTGCCACATAATGTGAACTTTTTATTTCAATTGCCTGGGGTCTGTGCTAATCTTTCTGAACAGAGTAGGATCTTATGGATGGCAGAAATTAGCCCGAAATCAGGGACCAACACAAGTGCAACAAAACAAAGCAGAGATTATTTAAAAAAATAAAACAGCTTGTGATTTGCAAGCATGACAGAGTAGGAAACCACAGAATGTCTTTCTGCTCTTCTGGATGATATACATACAGACAATAATGCTCCTGTAAGGATATTTTTCTACATGCAAGTAGGTCAAATAATTATATTTCTGACCAAAGTGTAATTAATCTCTGGAATGAATGCAATGTTAAAGTGGAGATTTTAAATCTTGGGTTCCAAAATTAGTTTTCATTCTATCTCCTAATGAGGGGTGAACAGGGTGATTTGTTTGTTTTCAGGAATCCTACTGTTTCAGGTAGATTTCCAGAGTATGAATATCATCTGTTACCAAACATCAGCTTCCATGCCTTTGCCCTCAGAGAACAAGACCTCCCCACAATAACATCCATCATCCCAAATAGGTGTTAGCTGCATCCCCAGTTTATCTGGACCTGCCTTTTCCGGGGCAATGGGGAATCTCTGGTATTTTACCCACCTGTCAGCTGCATTGAATTTCCTGGCACAGCACAGTCTTAAGGAAAACACGGGGGTCTCTGCACAATCCCAAGCATCTCCCGGCCCTTTCTGCTGCCTCCAGGCGATTTAAACCCACCAGAGGCTTCTGCAGCCACCACTGATCACAATGGGTTTCCAATAGCCTAGACAGGGGAAGGCTTTGCCTTCCCAAGATAGCAGGCATGGTCCCGCCCATACTCCGCCCCCAGAATGCTTGCTGTAGGTGTATTGAAGCGGAGTGTTGCTGCCTCGGAGCGCCTGCCCGCCCCAGTGCTCCAGGACCAGGGAGGATCAGGCCACACAGCCGCCCCTCTACCTGGTGCTCCAGTCTGGGGAGGCAGGGGCATGTGCGCTCACCCCCTACACTCCTCTCTCTGTGGGGGGCAGGGCCTCAACAGAAGGGGCAGGGCTGTAGGTGGGACTGAGAGCCTGCCTCCCCCAGGCCTTGCTGCACTGGCTGCCCATGCTGATCGCCCAGCAGGGCTAGAGTGGTTTCCAGTTGCTACTTCCACACTACTGCCAGCATGTCCCTGTGGCCCAAGAGTGGTGTGTGCAGATTTATCCCATCCACAGGATGATTGGGGTGTCCGCTCTGTTTCCTGTGTTTTGAGGGGCCCCACTGAGTCTGCCCGCAACTGTCTCATAGAGGGAACAGCAGTCTCCCATACTGAGGTTAGTCTGTGAGGCGCTGGGTGAGCTGGGGCTGGTAGCAGGGGCTGGGCCCCCCAGCACTCATTGTGGCAGCAGGACCTGCAAGAAAGTGGAATGACATAGCCGCTTCTGCTCCTTTCCTCTGCCATCTCCCGGGAGAGGATGGTCGCTCTGCTTCTCCATAGAGGGCAGTGCAGCGGAGCAAAGGCTGCTGCCTTGTTTCTCCGTCACTCCCGCTGCCTCTTCCCCAACACCT
This sequence comes from Pelodiscus sinensis, assembly GCF_049634645.1. Lineage (NCBI taxonomy): Eukaryota > Metazoa > Chordata > Testudines > Trionychidae > Pelodiscus > Pelodiscus sinensis. The sequence continues at coordinate 169,352,994 of NC_134712.1, forward strand.
GCCCCACACCTGGCCCCCTGGTAATTTTAAGACAAGGCTGGGAGATGCTTAGGAGTGTGCAGAGACCCTGGCATTCCCCGGGGCCCTGACAGAAGGGAGTGCCTGCTGGCCCACTGGAAGGATTTGAATCCTTTGGGGAGTGGGCATGGGGAAGAGGGTAAAGCAGGGGCAGAGCAGAGGCTGGGCTTTGGGGAATGGTACAGCAGAGGCGTAGCGAGGGTGTTATGTGCCCTGGGGTAAAGGCAACATTTGTCTCCCCCCTCCCGTCGCTGGCACATGTCTGAGCCAGACCCTGGGGGGGGAGGGGGAGCTTGTACTGCATCTTTCCCCACCCCCTCCAGTCTGGGGCCAGGCCCCCACACATACAGCTCATCGGCGGAGATGGAGGAGGGTCAGGCTGGGGGCAGAGAGGCAGGGAGGAGGCTTCAGCCACCGGCGGCAGGCGGAGGAGGAGCAGGCGAGCCGATGGGTGGCAGAGGAAGCGGAGGGGAACTAAATTGGTGCCCCCCTAGTGTGGCAACTGCCCCCCCTCGCTACACCACAGGGGTACAGACAACCACAGGGATGCAAGGACTCACATACTGATAGTTGCGCATGGGCCAGAGTGTGCTACTGTTTGGGCCATAGATGGACTATAGGCAACGAATTTGAGACCATTTACATGAAATGACTTTCCCTCTAGGGTGAGCTCATGTGCAGCCATAACCCCCTGCTTAACAGATACCGCACAGAACGCAATCAGGGCAACTTGGAAGGAGATCCAAGCACCTGACTGAGCACCCCTGCTTCTTCTCTGTTGCTTGTAGCTGCTGCCAGGGAAAATACCAAATCCTGAGCAGCATCCCCATGTCCCACCTTCTATTACCACCGAGAAAACTGGCATTGAATTCTCAAGGGCTCACCACCTCTGCTTCACAGGAAACTACTGGGACCCTGTGTAGGTCTCCATTTTGTTTACACTGTGGTGATTGAATGCAAGAGCATGAATGTGAGAGAAATGAGGCATAAGGAAGAGGTAGCCACCACAGAAAAGTGGACAGAAGGTAGCCAAAAGAGATGGGATGATGTTCAAGAGAGGCAGGGAGAGGAAGGTAAACCGCAGCTATTTATTTTCAAATGCTCTGGCTTTCAGTGATTTTGGGGCTGGAGTCCCAAGACACTATTGAATTAAGCTACCTCCAGAATCTGTGGATCATTGAAAATAGTGATAGAAATGGAGCCATGTTAGTCTGGTGTAGCTGAAGCAAAAAACAGGACTATGTAGCACTTTAAAGACTAACAAGATGGTTTATTAGGTGATGAGCTTTCGTGGGCCAGACCCACTTCCTAAGATCAAATAGTGGAAGAAAATTGTCACAACCATATATACCAAAAGATACAATTAAAAAAATATGTGTATCTGCTTCTCTGCTACCCTGGACCCTCAGGGTTTTGCAGAGGACGGGAAGTGCTATATTTCTGCCAGAGCTCTGTAGGCACTTCACCAGCAAATGTCTCATGGCATATATGCTATATAAATTAGCATGTTACCTGAGTGCCCTGTTGAACAACAGTCAAGTTGTTATTCTCTTATTCTGATTATTTGCATTGCTTGAACAGATCTACTGTTTTTATTATAACTGCCAGGTATCATGTGATGTACCATTGATAGCTTGGTTCTGTCCAAACTGTTTTTATTAATTTCCTTTTATTTTTACTTGTAGAGATGTGTGTGTGTTCAGATACTCCCATGCTATCAAGGTTCATTATAGAGATCAGATGGATTTTAGTCTACAGAAGAGAAGAGTGAGGGAGGATTTGATAGAAGCCTTTAATTTCCTGAAGGGCCGTTCCAAAGACGATGGAGAGAGGTGGTTCTCAGTAGTGACAGAACAGGGAGCAATGGTCTCAAGTTGCAGTGGGGGATGTTGGATATTCGGAAAAACTATTTTACTAGGAGGATGGTAAAGCTCTGGAATGCATTACCTATGGAGGTGGTGGAATCTCTATCCCAAGAGGTTTTTAAGTCCCAGCTTGACAAAGCCCTTGCTGGGATGATTTAGTTGGGGCTGGTCCATCATTGGGCAGGGGGTTGGACTTGATGACTTCTTGAGATCTCTTCCAACTCTATGATTCTTTGATACCATGATTTCTTCATAAGTTAAACTTAAAGTAAAATTAGATGTGATTTTAACAGAATGCAAATTCTTCCCACTCCTAGAATTCTAGATAAAAAGACCTAAAGTTTGTCAGTTTTCAATTGAAGTATAACTGTTTTTCAGTACTAGCTCTCACATTAGTATAGATTCTGAAAATGTCATTTAGATCTTTTTACAGAATGAATTTGATGCCCTTGCTTTTGAGTGCATAAGCTGTGGTGATGATAAAGTAAAGATAAGGCCATCTTTTTAAAAACTGTGACTGCTTATATTATGGTACAGTATGAACCTGAATCATTAAACATTGTTTTTGTGCCCTATTGTTCTCCTTAGATTCCTTGTGCATACCCTGGGAGCTTCAAACATTTAGAGCTGCCTCTGTCAGAAAACTATCAAAAATGGATAGGTGGTGACAAATTTTCTATCTTGATTCATGGCCTATAAACAGGGATAGAAAGAAGATAAAAATCTATATGATCAGCATTATGTGGGGAGAGCCCAGTTATTCAGCCCTTGTATTCTACATTTAAATATATCCATTAGGAAGATTTATGGAGATACATGAAACATTTTCAGGTAGGACTCAGAATTACATTTTAAATTGCTGTAGAGTTGGGGCTTATGGACACTGATTTTCTGTTACATCCAAGTATCAGATGCATTATTTGTATTGTTATGATTTCTGAAAAAAGTCCATACATACTATGTTGAATATTTTGTTATATGGTTAATTCAAATACTGGAACCTTATATGTGAGTGAAAAATAGTGACTGAAAGTTTCAACAAAGTGCTCTTTAGAAAATCAAAATGTATTACTGTACCGAATGTATTCCCAGAGTCTGATTCAAAAAATATTTATCTTGGTAGTCTGAAAGAAAACAAAACTCTACCAGAACAACTGTGTGGTGTTGGTTGAGCAAACAAATGTGTCAAGGTTGTGTAACCTACTCCTATTTGACATTTAGTCAGTGTTTATAATTTGTATAACTTAATTGCTAAGGAATAGGTGAGTGTCATAAAAAGAAATACAAACAGGCTGCTGTCCCTCGCAACGGCCTGCCTGCTTTGAAGGGAACCCACAGCACAGGGTTGATACTGCTTATCCTAGGATTTATTTTGGTCCTGAGAGATTTCATAATAGTGAAAGTCACGTTTTGGTTGCACATGCATTGAATGCAAATCAGCACAAGTCACACAACTCGAGCATTTATATTCATTTTTTTTTCTAACCACGGTATGCCCGAGGGGTAACTTGTGCTGTAGTTTATTTCACTGCTGAATTTGGTCCAGGATTTGCATTTACATCACTCAAATAAAATCACAAGGGGCCCAACTGGAAAAATACAAGTGGAGGTAAACTCTGCCTGCTTGAAATGGCACGAGGAAGTGTCAGCCACTGGGCGTTGTGCAGGTCTCCACACTGTACAGCAGCGTTTCTTAAACTTTTTGAGGCCACGGAACACCCAACAATAATATTTTTTATGCAGAACACCTATGAAAATTTTCTTCAGAAAAAATTGTTGTCAAACAAAAAAGACAAAACCAAAGAAGTAATAAAATCAAAGAAGAGGTTGTGGCACTCCTGCGAGTTGCTCAGGGAACAGCAGTGTTCCCAGAACATAGTTTAAGAAACACAGCTGTACAGCTTTGCCGCAGGACCTGTTTGGAATGTTTGCAGTGGCAACGCTCGTAACCTCCCTCACAGACTCCAAATCCCAGGATGCAATGCTCGGCTTGCTCCCGGCTGTGCATAGGACTGGTAGGAAGCACTGCATGCTGGGGCTTGTAGTCTCCTTCGGGAAGACCGCATTGTCTCTCTCTTTGCGCGGGTGCTGCCGCGTCTTGTTCCGTCCTTCTCGCCCCCAGTGCTGTGCCGTGCCATGGAAGGGTGGCGGGTGTCCTGGCAGCACAGGCTAGCCAGCCGCTTTTCTGCTGCCTTTAAAGCAGGGGGTAGGGGGTGTAGCAGCTGCTGCTAGGTGTGGGTGGGGGCAAGGCTGCACATAGCCCTGCAGCCTCCCCATTGCTGCAGCCGCCTTAGCCTTCTCCTCCTCTGCTTCCCCTTTCACCAGCCTATGTGTAAACAAAAGGAGGGTACTATCTTCACCCTTGTCGTTGCCTGTGTTTCTCAGCTCTCCACAAAGGGGCATCTTTAGGGTGGTAGGGAAAGAGAGGTAGACAGACAGCCCTACACACACACAGACTGCAAGAAGAATGATGCTCGAATCCATCCGTGTCACTGGTGAGTATTACTATTAATTACTATTATCACCATCCTCCTTCTCATTAACTCTCGGTTCTACCCTTCCCATCATATTTCTGCAGTTGCCATCTGCACCAGAACAATAGCATTAGTAGAGAAATGATAAAAATGGCTACAATGGAATTTACCCGCCTCTCTCCTCACTGTATTATTAAACAACTGATAATATTTAGTTTCCAAAGTGATTTCTTTCCCCTAATGCTGTTGGAATGCTGCATTGTTATAATGATTATAATCAACAACAATCACACTGGAATAAAGCTATAGCAACAATATACCCCAAATTAAATACTAGATGGCATGTCATTTTGTTCATGAAGTGGCCATTTCCCATCTTCTTACAGATGTATTTGGCCACAGCCTTGCTAAAAATATAAACATTTCCTAGCAACCTCAGTTAAAATAAAATTACAACAGGAAACAAATCTTCAAAATGGCAAGCAACTAAAATACTAAATCTTACTTACTTTATAAACTCCTTGCTTTCCATGTATTCATTGCCAAGGTGAATTGATGCTGCATATCTAAACAGCTTAAATTTAACCAAAATGAGAGAACAAAAGAGGCAATGTAAAAATCAAAACAGTAGAGTGCTAATAATTTTGTTTGAGGCACCCTTTGATCCTGAGACGTTGTAAAATTAGTATGTAACTACAACATTTTAATGAAAACACAAAAGAGGTAGCAGAAGATTCAAGTAAAGCATAAAATATTAGTAAACATTACAGTTGTTTCAGCAATATCTTCTCCCTCTCCTTGCCACTAATATTCTCAGAGAACTGTGCAGTTACCATATAAAAACATCCAGGGCCATCCCGAGTGGGATGCGGGCAGAGAGCACGCCCCCTGCAGTGCTCAGGCATAGGCCCTGGGCAACCCTCCCTCCTCCACCATCCTTTGCTCCACCCCTTCTACAAGCTGTGCCCCTGCTCCGCCCCTTCTACAAGCTGTGCCCCTGCTCCGCCCCTTTGCCCCTCGTTCAGCTCCTGCCACCCACATTGTGAGTGCGGGGGAGCGACCCATGCTATTACAGTGCACCAGGTTCCTGTAATCCTCTGGGTCCCTCCTGTCCATGGAATGGCCTCTGGTCCCCAAAAGTACGAGGCCTGGGATGGCCATCCCGATTTGTCCTATGGACAGAACAGTTCTGATAACACCAGTATAGAGTAACTGGGTGATTTGGCAAGAAAATGGCAGATAAAATTTTGCATTGATAAATGCAAAGTGGTGCACATTGGAAAACATAATCCCAACTGTATATCCAAAATGATGGGGTCTAAAATAGCTGTTAACACTCAAGAAAGAGACCTTGGAATTATAGTGGATAGTTCTCAGAAAACATCATTTCAGCATGCAGCAGCATTTAAAACAGCTGACGGAGCATTAAAAACCGTTAAGAAAGAAATAGATAGTAGGATAGAATATATCCTAATGCTACTTACTCCCAAGGGCATTCTGCACCAAATATTTGAAAATTCGACACCAAAAATTTCAAACCTCTGTGCGCAATATTTTAAGATTCTGCAAAATTTTGCAAATGTTATTTGTCAAATAAATGTGGAGGCACCAGCATGGCATTGGGGAGCACAGGCCACTGACTACACAGATGTGGGAGGTCACTCTGTAGCTCTCCCCCCCAGGTATGGTTTTAGCAGTGAGGCAGAGCCTAACCCTGACACAGCGCAAGTACTGGGCCTGCCTCAGAAGCACCCAAGGCCCTGCCCCTCTGTGACAGGTGCACCAGATGTGGGCAGGCAAGCTCAGCAAGCCAGGTTCCAACTGTGGAAGGGATTGGCATGGGGAATCCAGCTGTGGGTTGAAAGGCTTTTATGTTGGGCAGTCTGAGTGTGGGCCACTCAGTGGGGATTCGGGGAGGGGGAGGGGAGGAGATGGTGTGTGCAATGATAATGGGACTCTGCAGGGGGGTCCAGGTAAAGGTGTTTGGACTCAGCAGGGCAGGTCTGAGTATGGAGAGCATAAAGCTAAATGTGGGGGGCTCAGCAGGAGGTCAACTAGCTGGGGTGTAGCACTCAATGGGGTGGGAATCCAGGTGCAGCTGATTGGGGTTAATTTGGTGTGGGAGACTCATCAGGATGGTCCAGGTGCAGTGTAGTGGGGCTCACTTGGATGAGGTTCTGAGGCTCAGCAGGAGGGTCTGCATATAAGGGAGTCAGGATGCATAGAGGTTAGGTGGATTTGGGAGCATCTCCTTGCAGCTGAAGGAGTATTAGATGCAGAAAGCAGAGCAGGGAGGGAGTTTGCAGAGTTTCCTGTAGCTAGCAAAGAAAGCTGGGGATGGGTCTGACCGGTTCCCAGAAGCTATGCAGGAGAAGAGGAAGTCCCATCCTTCCCAGACCAACCGGGACTAGCAGTTGAGCCCAGCACTAGGTAGGAGCCACCAGCTAGATCTTCCTCAATCCCATACCTTGCCCCATAGTCATCTGCCTCTCTGCTGGCTGCCCTAGGCACCCAAAACATACTGCTAGGGAGGGTTGCATAGCTGCTCTTGTAGCTTCTCTTTGCTTCCCCATTAGAAAATAATTTCTGTGGGGAAGCAAAGATATCTGAGGAAGACATAAACTCTGTGAATGTACAATGGCACAGAATTTCCCTAGGAGTAGCCACTTATATAAATCCATGGTGCTCTCACACCTTGAATACTATACGCAGTTCTGGTCACCCATCTTCAAAAAGATACATTGAAATAGGAAAAAGTACAGAGAAGGGAAATACAAATGATTAGGGGTGAGGAACAGTGTCCATAGGAGGTGAAATTAAAAAATCTGAGAGTTCATTTTAGAAAAGAAAAAAACAAATGGGAAGGATATATAAAGGTCTACAAACTCAATACAAGTGTGGAGAACGTGAATAAGGAAGTGTTACTTACTTCTTCATAACACAAACAACAGGGGTCACCCAGTGAAATTAATAGGCAGTTAGGTTTAAAATAAACAAAATGAAGAACTTCATACATCGCACAGTCAACCTGTTGAAGTGATTGTCAAGAGATGCTGTGGCGGCCAAAAGAATAAATAAGTTCAAAAAAGAACTAGAGAAGTTCATGGAGTATGGCTCAGTCAATGGCTATTAACCAACATTTTTGGGATGTAATCCAATACTTTGGGTGTCCCTAAGCCTCTGACTGCCAGAAACTGGGGCTGAGTAACACTTGATAATTTGCCCTATTCTGTTCATTTCTCTGAAGCATCTAGCACTGGCCACTAATACTGGACTAGAGGGACCACTGGTCTGACCCACTGTGGTCATTTGTATGTTAAACTCTATGCCACGCTGGTACCCAATTGAAATCAGTAAGCTGAAACAAACTCTGCAGCTACATTTAGGCTACGTCTACACTGGTGTGATTTTCTGGAAATGCTTTTAATAGAAAAGTTTTCCGTTAAAAGCATTTTTGGAAAATCGCATCTAGATTGGCAGGATGCTTTTCCGCAAAAGCACTTTTTGCGGGAAAGCATCCATGGCCAATCTAGATGCGCTTTTCTGCAAAAAAAGCCCCGATCGCCATTTTAGCCATCAGGGCTTTTTTGCACAAAACAGTACTATGCTGTTTACACTAGCCCTCTTGCGCAAATGATTTGCGCAAGAGGGCTTTTGCCCGAACGGGAGCAGCACAGTATTTCCGCAAGAACACTGATGATCTTACATGAGCTCGTCAGTGTTCTTGCGGAAATTCAAGCGGCCAGTGTAGATAGCTGACAAATTTTTCCGCAAAATCACATGATTTTGCAGAAAAACTTGCCAGTCTAGACACAGCCTTATAGTTTTAACGGCAAAAATACACTTTAAATAGTGGATATTAGGTTAGAAGATACAAATGTAAGTGGGATTTTTTTAAACGATCATATAACCAGCTTTGACTTCTAAAATTTATTTTTTGCAGGCATTTCATAAAACAAAGAAGACCCTGTAGATAGGCAGTTATCTGTTTTAATGTCTGAGTTGTTGCGATGGCATGAAGATTAGACATTATCATGCTCATGTGATTCTTTTTATTTAACTCACTGACAAGTTATACAATTAACTCATTTTCAGTCAATAGCAGAGCTGGTCACACCGTGTCCATATAATCAAGTTTCCGAACACTTTCCATTGTAAACCCCATGTTGTGAACCTCCAAACAATCTCAGTTTTCACACATAGAGACAGGAGAGCGTCTTGGGAACTTTTAAATTTATATAAAAATTATAAGTACCTGAAAAATGTGATCCTAGGTATCTCAGGTTGTGAACCAAAATTAGTGGTCATGTTTGACAATTTTGTCTTTAATTTTTCTGTGTCACAATTCCCCAGCTGTAAAATAGGGAAAATGCCACCATTTAATCTCATAGAAATTTTGTGAAGATAAATTCACTTATGTCTGGAAGCACTTGGATGCTAGAAGGTAAAGTAGGGAATCTTTTTTGGGTTGTGGTCTGTTGGCCCACAGAAAAATCAGTCAGAGGGGTTGCGCACAAGTGAGAAGCAAAAAACAAAACAAAAAACCCTCACTGATGTGGTCCCCAACTGAGAAGGAGAAACATAATTCCCTCATTCCTTTCACACACCAGAGCCTGGGGGCTCTGGCTAGTAGATTTTGTTTGCTCCAGCCTCACAGTGGGCAGCAGGAGGGTGGGAGCTGGAGCGCCAGTATGGACTCTCCAATGCTGGGGATGAGCTTAGAATCTCAGAGGCTGGATCCAGGCAAACCAAGGGCTGCATCCAGCCCCCACAAGCCTGAGGTTCCCCACCCCCACTAAAAAAGTGTTATAGAATTGGTTAGGAGGAAGTCGATACTTTTATCAAATTATGAAGTGCAGGATTAATCTTAAAGGGTGAGACTTCCTGATTATAGTTAACTAGTGGGGGCTGGAGCAGCCTCCCGCCTGCTGCAGATATGGTGCTGCTTCAGCCCTGCGAGGCCCACCGCAGGCAGAGGGCACTCCAGCCCAGCCAGAGCAGCCCCCAGCCAGAAGTGGGGAGCACTCCAGCCAGGTCACCTGTGTGGGGAGTCTCAGGGCTTGGGCAGTCGCAGATGGAGAGATCCTCCTAAAACATAATTGCAAATATATGGGATGAGTCAGAGGGAGAACATCTGTCCTAAAGAAATCATTGAGATATCTTCCCTACAGCTTTCCATTTTAGAGTTTTGCAGCTTTATTATTTTGTACATGAATTGCTGTAAACTACTTGGCCTATTTGCAAAATAGGCAGCCTCTTTCACCAGCCTGCTGATTCTGTTTTTCTGTATGATTTCATGAGAAACAATCCCATTTCAGGCACATCCCATTTTCTTGGCAAGCTGTATACTGAATTTGGTGGTCCTAGCTGTTGCCATTTATAGGGTTGCCAGGTGTCCGGTTTTGAACCGGACAGTCCAGTATTTGAGCTTTCTGTTTGGGAAACAAATTGAGAAAATAGAAATGTCCAGTATTTTCTAAATAAGTTGTAATGTAGTTTGTGATGTAATGTCAAGTGTGTCCAGTATTTTTTTTGAAACCATTTGGCAACCCTAACCATTTAGGAGTTCTTGAACAGACAGACAGACAGACACAGAGACAGACTCTCAAATACATAGTAGATGAGTCAGCTTCAGTACGTTTATCATTATAAGAAAACAATGGTCACACAGGGTTTTTTGGTTGTTGTTACTCTGCATACCATGGCCAGTCAGACCATGGCAGTCAGTGAAAGAGGGTTTAGAAGATAGAAGTTGCTGCTTCAAAAGTACTGGCCCCTGTCATTAAAACTATGGTATACATACACATACTAGTCTACTTATTTTACATAGCCCTCAGAATTTTGATTCTACAGCTCTCTGCACACACAATGCACATTAGCTAAAGTCTTCAATACAGTCAGAGCATGTACTGTCTATTAAATGTTTGTGACAAATACTAAATTATTCACAAGTTTAAAAATATTCCTAAAACATAATTGCAAATATATGGGATGAGTCAGAGAGAGAACATCTGTCCTAAAGAAATCATTGAGATATCTTCCCTACAGCTTTCCATTTTAGAGTTTTGCGACTTGATTAGTTTGTACATGAATTGCTGTAAGCTACTTGGCCTATCTGCAAAACAGACAACTAAACACATGATGTAATCGTATATGGTTGCTGATATGAAATAGAAAAAAATCATATTAGGGTAACACTAAGGGTGGTCTAATATGACAGTCACAAAACTAAAATATCAAACCCTTCCCATAATTAAACACATGGGAGGGTGGCCTGGGGAAGAAATCTTTCTGAGATCTCCATGCAAAGATTCCCTACAAAATCAGTACAGTACAGTGAGTGGGACAGTATTTGCAGTATTATACAGCAAATACCATTTTCCCTTTGTGCCTATCTCCATGCTGATACCCTACAAAATAGAAGCAGGGAATGGAATAGGTAGGAGATCTGTGGGGACCCACCAACTGTTCGCTCCATTCCATCATCTCCACCTGCAGTACAAGATGTAAAAGCCTTGGGAATTACCCAGTCCCTGAGGCTGCAAGAGTGACCACAGATGTCCTAGGTGGGAGGAGTTTTCTTCTACCTAGTATATTTAGAGCCCTCTGGTATGATGTTCTTCATCATTTAAGCTGTACACTGCTCAGGATTTGGCCATAAGGGCTGATCCAAAGCCTACTGAAGTCAGGGATACCTTAATTTACTTTGGACCAGATGCTTAGTTAAGAAATGATGCTGTTAGCATTCCCATTTCTAGGAGCTGACAGCAAATAATTTCAATAACAGATTATATAAAATTTAAATCTCTATTAATAATTTCTAATAAATTCTAACAAATATTTGCTGCCTACATGATCTGAAGATAGGCATTGGTTAAAATAAATTCAGTTCATAAAGGCAAAAATGTTATTGTAGCATTTAAGTGAAGTTCTGTATACACACACAAATAATGAAAGGCAGAACTATGGCTCCTACAACAACCACAACTCATCTCCAGTCTTGGGCTTGATTCTCCTTTTCAAGTGGGATAAATCACATGTAATTCCACTTAAGTCAATCTAGTTATATTAATGCAAAACCATCATAAATGAAATCAGAATCAGGTCCCATATATTTTCTATTACTGTACAATATGTGAAGTTGGTTTTCCTGCTGTTTTATGGATCCTTCAGTGTGACTGAGTCATAGCTGCTGTAGAAATCATGACAGTTTCCTGACTTTTGTGTTTAAGAGCTCAGCTATAATATTGCAGAAACGACTCCACAATTAACTGTAGGTTGGTTATAAAAGCAGGAAAGGGGGAATAAGAAAACTAGCATACAAGGCAATCTACAGGGGTTAGGAGGGTACTGAAGGATGGCCTCAGTTTTCACAACTTCTGTGTGATCCAGAGGGGAGCAAAAACATGAAGAAAGCTGGGACAATGTGTTTTAAGGGGATTCTGATTTTTTTTTTTTTTTTTGGTCAGAGGTGTTAAGTTTTTGTGATATGATTGCAATTTCTGGATATTGTGCACTGAGATCAACTGAGAGAATGTGTTTGGATATCAGATAGTTTGAGAGAGGTCATGAGGGCTGCTCAGTGTCTGGGACAGATGCTCTTCTTTATTTTTTTTTTCTGTTGTATAAACTGAAATAAACAAAATAAAGTCAGGAAAATCATAATTATACTTCTAAGAACAGTTGTAACTTGGTCTCCTTGTACACAGACAGTAGGACTTAAAAGTAGGCACATGTATAAGTAATGTGATACAGTATGGTGTCAACTCTTCACCTATAGTTGAGGGAGCCAATTTATGGGAGTGCTTGGAATCTTGATAGTATTAACAGTTGTGTATTAATACAGGCTAATTACTAATTATTGCAACTTCTTATGGATTCCGTTTAATAGCACTGGGTTTCTTAGAAGCCAACACATTTTTCAGTTGTATAAAGCCATTCGTTGGTAGGCTGCAGTTGTATTTAAAACAGTGTAGTATGTCCCTTCACCACACAGCTCTACAACACGTGAATATACCTCAGCAACCATCTGTCTTTTATACTTTTTCATATATTGCAAATACTGATTTGTTTTTATATGGTTTCATAGAGAAGTGGAGAAGTGCCTGTAACTGTAGAGTAGATAACACATCCAAATGAAATGAAACGTCATACATCTTTTTGTTTTGTTGATGAGACAGGAATTTGTGGTTTTATTTTATTTTGCACTGATTTCTGCACTTTACTTCTATTATGCTTTTAACATTTCTGAAATGTGTGTGACATGCTAGTTGAGCTCCAAGGAATTGTTTACATTGTAGCTATAGAAGAACCCTTCTCTACCCCAAACACAGTTTTGGGTAGGTTCATGGTGAAGGTGATAATTGTCCACTGTTAGGGTACATCTAAGACTGCAGAGCTTTTCCAGGATACCTCCAGAATCCTGGAAAAGCTCTGCCACATCCAAGGAATGCGTCCACTTTTCCAAAAAAAAGTTGGAAAATCGGACACGTTTTGTCAGCATCCCTGTAAATCTCGTTTTACATGGAAGAAGGGATGTTCTGAAAGAGGGTTTTTTTCCAAAATTTGGCCCAGTGTAGATGGGCCAAATTTCATCAAAGCCTCTTTCAGAAGTAAATTGGAAAAAGATATGCAATTTGCGTACTGCAAATTGTGTTTCGTTTTCCAATTTATCTTTGTAGTGCAGACACAGCTTTAGATAGTTGGAATGTAATTGGTTTGAGGTAGTCTGTAAAGATACTTTCAGCTTGCATGCACAACCAAAACTGTGCACCCACTATTTTGTGTAAGATTTAATATGATACAGAGCTCAGATTGACATTCCTCTAATTAAGTAGAGCTCTATGTGGATACAAATGTTTACCCACAGATGTGGATACTCATTGGGATCCATTGATCTGCAGGATTCTATTCCTAAGAGACACTGTGTCCAATGAAGAAGAGCATAGTCCCATCACTCCCAGGAGCATCACTTTGTGAAATGGATACTTGCTGTTGTTTTCTTTGTGCTGGGAATTGTAATTTTGCATACCACTGCAGTGTATACCAAAGCAAAAAAACCCAGATAAGCAGTCTCTCCTGCATTGATTGAACTGATTTTATTAAACTTGAGCTGTAATGCCCTGTAGCTATCTCTGTGACAAGTGTAAAGGAAGGACCAGAAAGCAAAACTAATTTTACATAATATTTGCTTGTTAGACCAGAGAAAAAAATTAATACAGTCTCAGAGTTATGAATGCCTCAAGAAAGGAGGTTGTTCGTAATTGTGAAAAAAAACACATTATGGTTGTTCTTTCGAAAGTTTACAGCTGACCATTGATCTAATACAGCTTTGAAACTTTATATGCAGAAGAAAAATGCTGCTTTCAAACAACTTAGTTTAAATGGAACAAGTCTAGAAACAGTTTCATTTCCTTGTCAAATCATTTTTTTTTTAATTTTCCCCTTTATTTTTTTGGTCTCTGTTGCTGTCTGATGTTTACATCTGGTTCCAAATGCAGTGTGGGGTTTGGTCAGTTTGTAACTCTGGTGTTTATAACTTTGTAGTTCTACTGTATGTCTGACTAGGCATGTAAAATCCCAGTTAATCAGTTAACTGGTTAAACAGGGCTGCTGCCAGCCGTGTTGGGGCTGGCTGCTGGTTCCCAGTTGCCAGCAGCTGGGGCTAGCTGCTGGAGCTTGAGCAGTCCTCCACCTGCAACAGGCCACAGGCAATGGCTGTGCCCAGGGAACCATTTAACTGTTACCTGGTAAGCATCACCCGGTTACCTGTTCACATCCCTAAGTTTAACTTCATCCTTAGAGTTGGAAGGATTCTCTAAGACTGTGTGTGATATTGTTCCCCCATTTGTAGATGTTTTGCATGAATGTACAATGTGTACGATACAACAGTACATTGATCTGTTTATTGTTTTTCCCATTAGCTCCCGTAGCACTGAAAAACACGAGTACATATAGTGTGAAATATGAAAATGAGTTCATAAAGTGTGAAAACTTTCAGAGAGATCTGATGGGGTTTTGTCTCATTTATTCTTAGATCCAAGACTAATTTTACTAGAAAAACAAAGCTGGAATTAAATTATTGATTCAGTTACCTCTCAGGGATTTAACGACCCTTTTGTTAATGTTCTGTTCGGAGTATAATTATTGTATATACAGTTAATTACAGTTTGGTTATGCCTAATAGTGAAGTTCTGAGGTCTTTACTAAGTTTAACTCTGTGTATACTGTGGCAAAGCGCCGACAATGCCCCATGGATTCTGTGCTTCTGACGGACAGTTTTTGCCTCAGAGTCTTGCTATGACCCTCCACACAGCCGCTTCTTTTCTAGAGGCGAGGGTCACAGCCTGCTGAGCTATATTCATCACGGACTAGTCCACAGTTTAGGGTGAAAACCCCTCTGTAGTCCTGGTCTCCTCTCTCAGAGGCAGATTCTGCAGTGGCATGGGGAGGGTTGGGAGGAACCCAGGCCCACTCACTACTCCAGATTCCAGCCCAGGGTCCTTAAGGCAGCGGCAACAGACAGGGTTTCTTTTACTCATAGTCTGGCAGCTTTTTCCTAGGCCACTTCCCCAAACGATCCCTCTCAGTACCTGTCCTCTGGTACCTGAGCAAGTCAGTCCTGCTTCTCCACAGCACTCTTCCTTATTCTTCGTCCTCAGCTCACACTCACAGTTCACCTTATCACTCTCAGATCTTGGGCTAAAATGTCCTTTCTGCAGAGAAGCCTTATAAACAAGCCCTAGCAGGCCTTAATGGGTTGTAGGTGCTCTGATTAGCCTGCTGCTTCAGCATGATCTTAATTTGCCTTAGGCGCCTGCCTGATTATGCTGCACTAGGCTCATCCCTATTTACTCAGGGAAGAGAAAACTGTTCACCCATGCCCCAGCATACCTTCCTTCCATTAGTGTGCAGCAGCCAGCTGGTCTGGGTCTATCACAATACTCAGGGCCATATCTTCTATTCCATGGTTCCTTATAGTTTAGGCACTGTAATGAAGTTAACTCACTGCCACAGCACTTCCTGCTGGTCACAGTTGGAACTAGCTCAGTTTGTTGGAGTGCACTGTCTTCTGGCCAGTGTCTCGCTGGTCACTACTCTGCTCTACTCCCTGAGCTGTAGCATCCTTGTCAAGACACTGCCCTTCAGCATTCTGCCCCCTTTCAGGGATAGCAGCAGTCCTCAGTCTCACACCTGCCAGAATAGCCAACTGAAGCCCCAAAGTCTAGCATCTTGCTTCATGGGCAAGCTGCAGTCTGTATAGACCACATTTTTGTGGTGCAAATGGGAAGGGGGGACCCAAGCCAGTCCATTGTCCAAGGAACTTCTGGCAGCCTCCTTGTCCTGCCCTTGTTCACATGCCTGGACTGCTCCCATTCCCTGGACCACTTCCCTGTGACTCTTGCATCTTCTTGGCTCTTTTATCAAGGCCGCAGCCCAGCAGACGTTAGGGGCTGAAGGCTCTCTCCAGCTCCTCTGAGCCTGCCCAGCACTGCTCTATCCAGGTACCGCTGGTTCCCTTCCCTAGTAGGACCCAGTTTCTTCTCCCTGGCAGGTCAAGATGAGGTGAGTTCACCTCAGCTCGGATACCTTTTATGGGGCCCAGCGTGGCTCTGATTGGCTAACTGTTCCTCACCCTGGTTACCCCAGCTTGCGCAGGCTCCCTCTGGCTTGCTTGTAACCCTCTCCCTGATGGATTGGCCTGCTACACCACTACAGGCACGGAAATGGAAAGTGCATCTCTATGACATCATTGCCTTTCTTAGGGTTGCCAGTGCTCCAGGATTGTCTGTCTTATGATGAAACCTCCAGGAATACATCCAACCAAAACTGGCAACTACCCACTTAGTCCCTTAGGCCCTATAGAAGCCTACATGTAGTGCTGAGGATCTGCTGGGGGGGAGTGGATAGGGCCAGTGAAATGCACATCATTCCTCCATTAACTCCATGAGGAATCAGCCCAGAGGCTACATATAGATGGAGATTCTATTAACTGTTGTGTGCAGCTGTTTGGCAGTGTAGATCCCACTATGCCAGGTTTGACCCCTCACTCCCATTTCAGGGTGCCACTGGATGTGCTGGAGTCCCACTGAGCCCACCTGTCCCACCAACCTGAGTATCCCTTACTCTGTCCTGCTGTGATAGGACCTCAAGACCCTTTCTGGCAAACATACAGCTGGGGACACATCCAGCTGTTGAATCACACAGAGTTTTCAGGGAATTACCCAGCCCTCTCCTGTGTACATCTCTGGAGTAAGGGTGTTAGTGTGCAGTCGGTTACACAATCAACTACATGCACCCCCCTTGCTGCCTCTGTATCAGAGGCAGCAAACTGGGGGAGGGGAGGAGCTGGTGCCCGTGGGGATTCAGCTTTAAGCTGGCTGCCCATATGCACTGGCTCCCTACGAGCCACCTTCCACCTATCCAGTGCTTCTGCCTCTGATAGAGAGGCAGCAATGCAGGGTGGAGGGGCAGGCAGGAACCAACATGTGTGGGCTCTGTGCGTGCTGGCTCGTCGGAACCGCCTTCCCCCATTCCCAGAGAGGTAGCAGCATGGGTTGGGGCTCCTGCCTATTCCCCTGTGTATAAACATGTAACCATTAAAATTTCTAGCGGTTACACGTTTACACAGTTAAATGATAGTTAACATCCCTACTCTGGAGTAATAACAACAGAACCAAGCAGATTACCTTAGTAAATAAACAAAACCCGTTAACTGAGCTTAACACTCTAGATCAAGGATGGGCAATAAGCCCCCTGAGGGCCAGACGTGGTTCTCCAGGTTTCGTTTTTGGCAACCCAACAGATGCTTTATTTACCTGTACATCCATTTGCAGCTATCATTGGCTGCAGAGCGCTGTTCCCGGCCAATAGGAGTGGCAGAAAGCGACGAGGACCAGGACACTGTTTCACACAGCTCCTACTGGCCAGGAATGGCAAATTGCGACCAATGGGAACTACAAGCAGCCGTATCTGCAGACACTGCAGATAAAGCATCTGGTGGCCTGCCAGGGGCTAACTCTGGTGAGATGTGTGGAGCCCATGGGCTGTTTATTGCCCACTAGATTTATTGCACTAGATGGATAGGATATTCATTAGCAATGTCTCACCCTGAGTGATAAAAAGGCTGGCAGATTCTTAAGGCGCACCAGTTACCTTAGCTTTCCCAGGTTTCCATACACTGGCTAAAAATCCTTCTAGTCTGGGACCATCACTTTCCACAGCTCAGTCCTTTTCCCCTCCTGTGTGTCCAGGTTTGTTGTAGTAGGAGTGTGAGTTTCCCTCCCAGGATATCACTGTCTCCCTTTTATATCTTCTTCCTGCTTCCTGGAAAGCTCTTTTGCTGTGACCTGGGTCAAATAGTTCCAATGGTGTAGTGCAGTGTTTCCCAATGGTATTTCGTGGAACCCCGGGGTTCTGCGAAGTGAAAATAAGGGTTCAGTGAAAAAATTCCATTACAATAACATTTCATGATTTAAAAAAATAACTAATATTATGTGATTTTTGTTTTTAAATATGAGCAATTAAACTAAATGTTGATCTCATGACCTTCTTTAGCATTTGTTTATTATTATCCTTACTTATTTGTGGCCTACTTTTTCAGCTCCATATATTAGATTGTTATTAGAGGTGCTGCAAAATTCTTTCGAGTTTAAAAGGATTCTATGGCCAAATAAAATTGGGAAACACTGGTGTAGTGCTGTCACTGAGAGGTTTCTGTTGTACACAGTTCCTGGGGTAATCCCTGTGCTTGGGCGCATTTCCTTAGCAAGCCATTAACATTGTTGTACCTTGTGGCTGTTTTCAACCTCAAAACATATTTCAGTAATACTTTCATAGTCAAATTTCATAACTTCACATACAACAATAACACAGGCCAACGAGATACACATGTTTAGCAAGGCAAGACTTTTAGAATGATACCTCACAAGACATACTTTGTTCAAAACATATCCTATTCACATGGGAGTGGTGAATATTGGGGTGTCAGGGTATTATACCCTCCTCCCTGAGGGATGTCCCAGGGAAAGGAACCTGCTGCAGAGTCAAAGCCAGCAGGGCACGAAGCTATTAGAGCTGCCCTGCCATACAATCCAGCAAGGAGACAAGGGACTGACTGCTCCAAAGTGGATTTAACACAGTCCTTAATGAACTTTATTTGCCTGTTGAATTTAGTTTAATTTGTCAGGTTTATACTTTCAAGCACATTATTTTAAATCCAGTAACTGTTGATATTGTGCAACTTTGAGTAGATATTTTGACAATATGGTGTTAAGTTCCTTATTAGCAATAGCTTTGGTACTAACTGCTTTCTTCTTAATAGTCTTAATAAATGGAGGGTTTTAAGTGCTATCAGATAAACTCTTTGGCAACTAAAAATGTGAGTTTGGGGAAATATACTAATAGGTGAACCTACCCTATCATTTTTGTCATTTTAAATTTATTTGCAGAGGCAAGCACATCCTAGATCTCCTTCTTTGGAAGCTTATTCTGTGGAGTTTTGGGGGGAGAAACTTTTTTTTAATACGTAGGGCCCTTCATTTTCAATTTTTATTTTATTTATTTTTTGCTGGGAATTTATTGTTATTTATTACTACAACAATAAAAACAGGTGAAAATCAGGGGAAATCTCAAGTTGCAGTAGGGGAGGTCTAGGTTGGATATTAGGAAAAACTATTTTACTAGAAAGGTGGTGAAGCACTGGAATGGGCTACCTAGGGAGGTGATAGAATCTCCATCCCGAGAGGTGTTTAAGTCCCAGCTTGAAAATCTCTGGCTGGGATGATTTAGCTGGGGTTGGCCCTCTTTGGGCAGGGGGTTGGACTCGATGATCTCCTGAGGTCTCTTCCAGCCCTATAATTCTATGATTCTATATTAATATTTTTCTGGGTATATGTCAAGGTTTATTTTGGTGGACAGAATGTATTTAGTAGATTAAAGCTTTGATTAATGGGATCTGCATGGTTTGCTGCAGAACTAAACCAGAATTCAAAACACAAGGCCACATCTGAGTTTTAAAAGCAATGTATATTTAATCCCCAATAAAAAAATTTTATTTGACTAACCAGCTTAGTGCTGAACTATCAGCCTGTAAATATTTACATTTAATAATTGGTCCCTACCACTTGCAGCACATACACTCAACTTTTTATCCTTTTCTCTTGTTTTTGAGTTAAGCATTACAATATTTGTGTTTGAAGATTAATTCTGATATAGATTTTTATTTTCTTCCCATGTTAGTGTGTCAGATCTTTAAACCGTTATCTATTAGCAGCTTGAAATGTGTATGTGCTGGATGTGAGATTCATCGGTTCGTGTGTCTGTCTGTTTATTGTTTGTATCCTAGATTAGTACATATAGCCTAATTTAGCAGGTAGATTTGCATATATAGACAAACTTAGGTATAATAGTAATACATGTATCTCATCCTAATAAAACAAGTTATTTTTATATCTATTTGAATGATACAAAAGTAGGGTGAAAATCAGAAATAAAATCTTACATTTTGTAAAAAGTGTGATTTTTTTTTCTTCAGTCAAATTAGTTTAAACTGAAAACGAAGGGGCTTATTCATAGGCCAAATTGTCAGCCTCCTTCTGCAGACTCCCCCTTCCCCTCTCCGCCACAGCCTGAGATTCTGGGGGGCTGCCCCCCAGTGACTCTCTCTGCAGGCTTTCTGGGGGGGTGGATGAAACTCTGGGGGCTGCCCTCTGCTTCCAGTGCCGCTGCCTCTCCTCCTGCCCATGGCCTACAGGGTGTCTGGGAGGGTAAGATTCTGGGAGCTGCTCTTGGCCTGCAGCCGCCTCTCCCATGGCCTGCAGGCTGTTGAGGTGGGGTTGAGGCTCTGGCCTGCAGACTGTCAGGGAGGGGAGGGCAGAACCAGGCGCAGTCTAGACGTGGTTCTTTCGAAAATAGAAGCCTTTTTCGAAAGATCCTTTAAATCTCAAAAAATGAGGCGAATGCCCTATCCCCTAAGCCAATCCAGAACCCACCCCACCTCTCTCCCTTCAGGACCTCCCTTATATCCTGTGCTGGTGGTCAGGTCGCTCCCACAGTGGGTGGGTGAGGAAGGGAAGTCCTAGAAGCTGCCACGCTCCGCTCCCCAGTCTAATGCCCTATCCCCTAAGCCACTCCAGAATCCAATCCACCTCCCTCCCTTCAGAACATCCCTTATATCCTGTGTTGGTGGTCCAGTGCCTCCCACGGAGGGCAGGGGGGAAGGCTGGGACTCGAACACGCTGAGACAGGAACCGTATCCACTGCGCCACAGGAGGAACCCCGCAACCTCCCTACATTCTGATCCCCGCCCCCATCCTTCCTTTGTTCCTGGGATGCGAGCTCCGTTCCTTGGGAATCTGAGGGTGGCTGTCCGTGGGGGGAAGGAGGCGGACTTGGCTTGAACCCTCGAATTCTTGCTGCGGAGGAAAATGAAAAAATGAGGTTTACAGGATCTTTCAAAAAAGGCTTCTATTTTTGAAAGAACTGCATCTAGACTGTGGTTTCACTTTCGAAATAGCGTTTTTTCCAAAGAGTGCCATGACACGATTATGCAAATAAAGTGTGGGAAATTCAAATCCTGGCTTCATTTGCAATTTCGAAGTGTCCCTCTGTAGAAAGAGGGATGTAGTCTAGACATACCGATTGATAGATAGATTCATTCATCAGATCTGTATTTATCAGATACAGTCAGATTTGTTTTATCTTTTTGTTTGTTTGGTTTTTTTTGCAGAAAAACTTCACTGGCCTGAGCAAGAGCTCTCTAAAAAGTCAGTCTTAAATCCAGAAGAACATAAACTGATCAAGAATGAAAGCTGTCTTCAGCACCTGTCCTCTGGAATCCTTAAGGATATTTTCACAACAGGAACCAGCAGCTACAATGTCCTTCTGCAAAGTAAAGAGGAGAAAAAACACCTCTCCCAAAAGCTGTCATCTACCCACTACAAGAGGCACAGAAAGTCTACCAAGTCTTCTGCTACCTTGCGAGGCAACGAGCACCGCAAGATCAGAGTCCCATTACCCTTGCTCAGCAGTGGCTGGTATTGCACAAACAGGCAGCCATCCATCTTTATCGCTAGCCCCGTGTCTAGCAGTGTAAAGTTTACACACAGTATTTCTGTTGCAGGGAACAGCATAGGACTGCCATCTCGACCCAAAAGCAAGGCTAAGAGGCATTATTTTTCTAGTATGACAAAGACAAAGCAGCCTCAGTTGTCAAAAAGCCATGATAAAGAAATAGATGTCTCTGGCCGAAAACTCTGTATACTAACTGCCATCAAGCCCTCCAATGTGGAAAAAGAGAAGATTAAGTTCTTCAAGTCCGATTTTACCTATAATCCTCAATTTGAATATGCAAATCCTGCATTGCCAAACGTGTTAGCTAAGCACAGTCAAGCATCCAACAAGTTTCTTAAACAGGTAGAGTTATGGTTACACTCATTCCTTATGCATTCCTTATTATAGTACTTTTTTACCTATAGCATCTGGCTTTGTTTGCTTAGGTGAGAGAATCCCTCATTATCTCATAACAAACTACATTAAAATAGAGGTGGGGGTACAGAAATCAGGAGGGCATAGAGCTCGGTGTGGGCTGCTCGAAACAGAGGGTGGGGGGTGAGAGATATAGAACTCAGGGCAGGGAGTTTGGAGAAAGGGGCTGGGAGACCAGCCCTCCCCCCCCCAACCTGCAGCTGGTCTGGAAGGGGTGTAGGGTTCTGGGAATGGCTCCAACCTTTAGCTGCCCTCCAGCCTGCAGCTGGTTTGGGGCTGGGCCACAGTTCCCACTTCTGACCTCTTCTCAGCGCAGGGCCTCTCCTCTCCTCGCTGTGGTTCTCAGCCCTGGCTTCTCTTGTGGAGGAGCATCTCCTGGGGAAGACAGGGCTGTGCTACCCAGTCAGCCAGTCATCTTTCGGAAAATAAAGCCTTTTCCGGAAGATCCCTTATTCCTGATTTTAAGAGGAATAAGGGATCTTCCAGAAAAGGCTTTATTTTCCGAAAGATCCCGTCTAGACTGGCGCTTTTCTCCAGCAAAGCCCAGAGCCGTAAAAAAGCAGCAGCCATGTTCATGCAAATGCCACGGGAGATATTTAAATCCCCCGCGGCATTTGCAATTCCGACTGGTCTCATTAGCATCCCTTTTCCGGAAAAGGGTGCCAATGTAGACACAGCCCAGGTGTTTGGGGAGTGTTTAGAGAATCTAATATTATAAGTGATGGTTACAAGCCCGGTTATTTTTCTGTAGGTTCTGTTTTTGTGAGCGGGGGTGGGCAAATTATTTCACTTCAAAACAACAAAGAAGTTCAGGGCAATTTTTTTTAATTAGATTTAGTAAGAATTTTATACCCTGCACTTTCAAAACCACTTAAGTGTTTGAAGATCATTTTTATTGATTTGCATAGTTATCTTATTATATTTAGAGGTATAATTTGTAGTTGTATATTTAAAATATATAGTAATGTAACCCACTAACTCGGTTTTATTATGAAAAACAACTATAATTTATCTGCTTTGTTCTAAGACATGGCAAAAAGCTTCTATTGAGGAGCATGTACAGGAAGCCTGACGCAGAAGTTTCTCTGCCCCGGGCTTCCTGGAATCAGCCGCTGATCAGTTTGAACAGCAGCTGAATCTGGACGCCTGGGACAGAGCAGCTGGGGCACTGCCGGGTAGGTCCCCGCAGCGCCGCACATTGGCGCTGCGGGGACCAACCCGGCAGCACCCCAGCTGCTCTACCCCAGATGTCCCCAAGTCAGCTGCTGCTGAAACTGATCAGCGGCTGATTCCAGGAAGCCCGGGGCAGAGCAACTCTTTCTCGGGCTTCCTGTAGTCAGCCACTGGTCAGTTTCAGCAGCGGCTGACTTGGGAACGCCTGGGGCAGAACAGCTGGGGTGCTGCAGGGTTGGTCCAGTAGCGCCGCTCGTCGGCGCTACTGGACCAACCCAGCAGCACCCCAGCTGCTCTGCCCAAGGCGTCCTGATTCAGCCGCTGCTGAAACTAACCAGCAGCGGCTGAATCAGGACGCCTGGGGCAGAGCAGCTGGGGTGCTGCCCGGTTGGTCCAGTAGCGCCGAGGAGCAGCGCTGCGGGACCAACCGGCAGCACCCCAGCTGCTCTACCACAGGCATCCATGAGAAAAACCTGGTCTGCTGGGGGGGGCGCACTAGCTGTGCCCCCCAGCAGACAAGGGAGACGCAGACGGCGGGACCAAGACGGGCCGCGGTCCCGCCGCCCGCGTCCTCCGTGGCTTTGCTCTGCGTCTCCCTGGTATTCTGGGGCCCCCCCCAGCAGACCAGGGAGACGTGGAGCAAAGCCGCGGAGGACCCGGGCGGCGGGACCGCGGTGCATCTGGGCTGTCCCGCCACCCGCGTCCTCCGCGGCTTTGCGCGTCTACCTGGTCTGCTGGGGGGCCCGCCCCCCAGCAGACCAGGGAAATGCGGAGCAGCTTTTCTTGCCCCGGAGGATGTAGGCGGCGGGACTGTGGCACGTCTGGGTGGTCCCGCCGCCCGCATCCTCCGGGGCGAGAAAAGCCCCGTTCGTAAGTACAGATCCGACATAAGTCGGATCCGCGTAACCCGGGGACTGCCTGTATTTGCCTTTTTCTTTCTTTTTCTGCCTTTTTAAACAAGTATTCTTTTGCTCTTTGAATTATTTTAGAAGCATTAACATAGATGATTGCAAATAAGTAACTGCAAATTCAGGTCTTTTCCTTCTACAACCAATAAAGCAGCTTTATTACTAAATTGTGCAGATTGCACTTAAATTAAAAAAGAATTAGTGATACTATGAAAAAACAATTCAGCGTGGAATGTTGGAATTTTTTTTTTAAATGACACCTTAAAAATATTTTTTGTGAAGGCTGCATATACAGAAACCTATGAAATATCTTTTTAAAGGTTTGATTTCTTCCAGACTATTTCAGTAAACCAAAGCAGTGTAATAATGAATGGATGCCTTTTCTGATAGTGAATGGGTCCTCAGCAATATGATGTTCATTTTTAAGGACTGACATGTTACTGTAAACTTTTCTACTTTATAGCTAAATGTGGAGAACCTCAAATTTTAATGTCATATTACAAAAGCAATGAAGAGAATTGTGACATTTCTGATGGTTAATGTTTAGTCAGAAACGGAACAAGGGAAAACTGTTCTTTTCAGATAGAGCTGTGACTAGCTTGATTAAATTAATTATTTTACGTGATTGAAATTGTAAGGAACACCATGTCAAGTCTTACTTGTTAAGAAATTGCATAAACAAATTCTGGACTTTAACTAACAAATATCAGCAGTCATATCAATCCCAGCAGATGGCACTATTTCCTTTTATTAGCTATAGAAAATTTCATGCAGATTTGAATTTAGACTCTAAGGGTACATCTACACAGCAGTGTTTCGGAAAACTGACATTATTCCAAAATAATACAGTCCCTGTCTACACTAGAAGCAGTGATTTCGACAATGTTGAAATGTCGAGCTGGAGGACTTCTTATTCTGATTCCTGTAATCCTCATTTTACAAGGAGTAAGGGAAGTCGGAGGAAGAGTGCTCTAACTCGGACTTCCTGCTGTGTAGACAGCACCAAAAGCTGCATTAAGCTATTTCAACTTAAGCTACACAATTGACGTAGCTAAAATTTGTACCTTATTTCAGCTTTAGCCCTGCTGCGTAGATGTACCCTTACAGATTTTATCCAGATGAACTATATCATATTATACAAAATGACTATCAGTAATAGCTTTACTAAGATGAAGCCATACAGGTTGTTACCTCACTTCAGTGTGAACTGAAAGTCTTATAAGTGAGTTTGGGAAGAGAAGAGGGAACACCCTATAGTCTTCCATAGTGACGGATACATTCTGAAGCGATAGTTCAGTTCTTGTGAACTAGTTAACAAACAGTACCCAGTATGTCAAATAAGTACGTCGTGAAACACTGCTATGTACAGTTCCGAAAGCATTTTTTCTATAACAGGACACAACTCCCCACCTCCCCCCAATGTATTTGCAACTTTTTCTGACTTTGATTTGTTAACATGATTATTTTTGAAGGACTCTCTTTTTACAAAAGAAACCACATACATTTTAAGAGCTTACACACGGTTGGCTTCCTGGAATGTAACACTGTTTACTGGATCTCCTGACTATGGGTATGACTACACTGTGTTTTATTTTTCAGAAGAGGTATACAAATAGCGCTTGCATTTGCATGCCTTCTTCTGTTTTTTCCCCTGGAAGAGGCTTTTCTGCCGTTTGGCCCCATCTACATGGGGCCAAATGTCAGAAAACCCCTCTCTTTCGAAAGCTCCCTTCTTCCTCGTAAACAAGGTTTACAGGAGCTTTCGAAAGAGGGTTTTTTTCCCAACATTTAGCCCCATGTAGACGGGGCCAAACAGCAGAAAAGCCTCTTCTGGGGAAAAAAACAGAAGGAGGCATGCAAATGCGAGCGCTGTTTGCATACCTCTTCCAAAAAATAAAACACAGTGTAGCCATACCGTTAGTCTTTGTAATGGTCTTTTGGTCTTTCTTTCAGCTGTGTGCTAGAGAACGGTGCTCTGTCCCATCTTTGCAGGTACTGCCCTGTGTGCCTGTGCTCTGGGCTCTCTGTACCTTACTATGGCACTGTGGGATAACTGCCAGGTTTTCCTCAGGCCGCAGAGATAGAAACACGGGTAGTGTAGTAGTTATGGAAACGCAAACTCAATTGATACATGGCTATGTCATGCGCACAACCCAACCACATTTATTGTAATTAGAAGACTTACCTGGTGTTTCAATGGGCGGAGACTCAGAAAAGGAGGCCAGGAGCATGGGGATGCTGGTGTCAGCGTGGGGGAGGTTGGGGAGGGGCTCAGGGCAGAGGGCTAGGGATGTGGGAGGGTGCAGTAATAAGGTTGGAGGAATGAGGCAGCCCAGGGTAGGGGTGGAGGGTGCAGGAGTTAGGGCTGGGGGGTGAGGAGGGGCTCAGGGCAGTGGGTAGGGGTGCAGGAATCACTGCAGGGGGTTGGAAGGAGGGGGAGCTCAGGGGTGGGGGTGGGTGGCTCAGAGCAGAGGATGGAGGTGGGCACTGGCTTCTCCCCGGGGGCAGCCCAAGGGGTGGGGACCACATACTCCACCTTCTGGCTTGTCCCTGGGTCAGCCTGGGGGTGGGGAGTGCGCACACTCTGCCCACCAAGTCTGGCCATAGATCGCAGAGCATTTTACAACGTTTTCAGATAGGGGGATAGAGGTACAGAAAGGTTCAGTGACTTGCCCAAGGTCACACAACAAGCAGTTGAACCCAGGTCTCCTGACTCTGAAGCCAGTGCTCCACCCACAGGTTTGCAGAGACTCCCATGCCAAGCGTTAGTGATTGGAGTTTCCTGTCATTGAGAGCTTCATTTG
Organism: Pelodiscus sinensis; assembly: GCF_049634645.1. Classification (NCBI taxonomy): domain Eukaryota; kingdom Metazoa; phylum Chordata; order Testudines; family Trionychidae; genus Pelodiscus; species Pelodiscus sinensis. Next base: position 169,379,723 of record NC_134712.1, read on the forward strand.
TGTTCAGTGTTCTTAAGAAATTTCCTCATTATTATTTATAATGAAGTAGTAGCAGAAAATATTGCATTCTGATTTGTTAAATGGCAGAGCATTTTCCTGGGATAGTATTCTATGTCAAAGCTGCTTTTATTTGCTAAATTGCCTCTGAGGTAGTATTAACATTCCTCTATAAACAATGTCACAGTGCAGGATTATCTACTAAAGATTACCTATAATTGCATTTACTAAATCTCTCCATTTTCCTTTATCTGTGAGCTTTCATGATGTGAACTAACTTTCTAAGTGCCAGGCATTAGATATATTTTCATCCACAACCTCAAATCTCTTCTCATTCCCTTTGTCATCACTCTGATTTATTGTGCTGTTTTCATAGATCATCCCGTCCCTAGCTGTAGAGATTCGTTCTTATGCTCATCCTCTTTGACATTGGCTGTCAAGATTCCTTCCAGCTCTCCCTCCTCCTTATTCATCTCTGCTTCTTAACAAGGGTTAGTCCCCACCACGAGATCTGTTTTTTCATTTTTTTTAAAAGTTGAACTGGGACTAGTGTGTATTTGTATGGAGATGGGCTGCCCGTTGTGTCTGAAGCAGCAGGGCCAACAACCACCTTGGCCCCAGGGCAAGGTGTGTATGTGTGGGAGGGCAGCTCTGCACTTCAGGAAGGGGCAGAAAAGAGGGCAGCCGCTCTTATCACCACCCAGACTGCAGCATGCCCTTTCCCCGTCAGCCCTCAGAGCCACACAGAGTGGCTCTCCAGCAGCAATTCAAACGGGGCCAAGGCTCCAGCTCCTGCGCAGTATTAGTAGCCAGGAGCTCTGGGCCTCTTTGAATTGCCAGGCCCCAGGGCAACTTCCTCCTTTTCCCCCCCTTTGTTGGCGGGCTGGATCTGAGGCATCTCTCTAAGCCCTGATGAGATACTTGGTTCTGGCAGAAACAGTATATTGAAACCACTGCTGGGACATCTCTCTCAAGGGTTCTTAGCATGAGGCTAGGCCTGCCTTTTACTGCCATTTCCACATCCCCCCAACAGAGATGATTCTGGTGCCACATGCTGCTTCTGACTCAGCATGTGGTAAAAATAAATGAAAAGGAAAGTCCTTAAGTGGTGGTTAGGCTAGAAAATAGGAGAACAAAAGAAATTTGGGAGAATTTTGGGAGTAGGAAGCCATATAAAATAAAGCTTTTTGTAAAGCTTCTATTTTTAATTAAAATAAGTTGAGTGATCGAAGCAGGGGACAGGAATCAGGATTTCTCAATTTCATTCCTGGCTCTGTTATTGACTTGCTATGCAACTTTGAACTAGTTATTTACCATCACATTTACAAAAGTGGCTACTAATTTGTCTGCCTTCATTTTTGGTGCGCTCGTCTTGCGACTTCTAGGGCTTGGAAGTGCAGGGCACCCACAACTCCAAGTGCGGTCAAGGGGAGTTATGGGTGTTCAGTACTTTCTGAAAATCAGTCCTCAGGTATCTTAAATTGGGCTTTCAGAAACTGAGGCTTCCAAAATGTTGGCCTGACCGTAAACTGGGCTCCACTTCTGACAACTTGGGCCTGACCCTATCTGTGCTTCCGTTTCCCAGCTAGTAAATAGGAACAATTATGACCTTCCTGAGTAACCCATAAGAATGCAGAGAAGCCAATTTTAGAATTTAAAATATGAAACGTTTTCATGAGGATTTATTACAATTTTGATCTCATTATTTGTGAGCTTTTTAAAGACAATATTGTAATAAGTAATCACACAGAGTAATTTTAGATTTACAAGGATAAAAGGGCACATGCATTTTGCTGATGCAGCATATTGTGGCTTCTTGGGGAGTTGCATTGTTCTGCCTTTGGCCTCATGACTAACAACCCACTCACACTGTGTCAGGATCCTAGCCTGGAATTTTCCCTATTGTTCATTCTTGCTTACACATATTACTGTGATTATTATATAAGTAATGTACTATTATTACTATTTATTATTATTGTTGTGATTAAATTATGAAGTTTAACATGGTTGTGGCAGAAAGTTTTAGGGTCTGATCCAGCTTTCAGTTGAGAAGTTCTAATTGGCGTTTATGAGAACGGTATTGTACCCACAGACAGATTCTGCTGTAGGGATATAAGCGAATAGCTGACTAGACGACTATCCAATAAGCAAAAGCTTTTTGGATAGCTGACTAGTCCCTCGACTAGTCGCTTTCCTCCCCACCTCCCTCTGAAGCCTCTACCGGGGGCCTCAAGGGTGGGGTGGGGGAGAGCAGGAGCCAGTGCTGGGGGGAGCCGGCCTAAAAGAATTTTGGGCCTAAAAGCCTGTTCCCCCCAGCACCATCTCTGTGGGGGGCAGGAGAGGCAGGGTGGTAGCAGGGACGGGGTGTGAGCTGGGAATCAGCTGATTCTCGGCTCATGCCCAGTCCCAGATGCTGCGCGTCTGCTTTTTAAATTCATTAAGAGCCAGTAGACCTGGCGTGAGCCCAGATTCAGCTGGCCCTGTTGATTAAATGAAATTTAACATGCCTCTTCTGCTGACCTAATGCTGAATAGTATTATAATGTGCAAGGAGTTCATTCATTGTGAATTTAAATCCTTATTTCCAACATCTTAATGTATTTTAGTAAAATCGAACCATTATTCATTTTTTGAAAGGTGGAATTGAATAGATGTGGGCTGGGAAATAGAATAAGAGACTATTGGTCAATTAAGTTTAATTGTGAATGCAAATCTCTGTTGCATGTTCAGAGAGATTTGATGCCTCAGAGACTATAAATAGATGCTCAATTGTTAGGATTTAAGGTGCTTAATTTACAGACTTCATTTAATTTCCTTGTTTCAAAAACTTTAAGGAAAAGTTTATGCCAAACGATAAAATATTAAAGGAGATATTCTGTTTACATGAAAGAGTGAAATTAAATTGCTCAGTGAAACCAATTTAATTATACATATAGCAACCAATAGGCAACATGAATATCTTAAAAGATCTAGTATGCTTTACAAGAAATTGAAGAACTGTAATAACAAATTATTGAGGTTATTCAGTGAAAGTAAACTGCATTCCTATACATAGGAAACTTATTTTTTTTTTTTATAAATGATTCGTACAAGCATGAGAGCACACATCAGAATCTGCACAGTGACACGAAAACATCCATTTAAAATGAGTATCAGAAGATGTCTAGAACAAGTTAAGAATTCAGCCTTAAAAAAAAAAACTTGGAAAAAGCACACAAGTTCTCTAATAAACAAACTAGACTGTTAACTTTGCTTTTATCCCATGATTCTGAGAGTTGTTAGTAGCCAGCAATTTTCACTGAAGTTAGCACTGTACGTAGACTGGACCTCAGTGAGAGAAGAAGTGTTAAACACAGAATGCTCAAGGAGCTTAAATTGCACTTTCAGTAGGGCGACTATCCTACCATCCTACCATCCTGAGTTGAATGATTCTGCAACAGCATTTGTCTTGGATTCTCTGCAGCATTGCTCTGCACCTGCCTGAGTCTCCAGGGTGGTACCAGTAGGGTTGTCATGTGTCCAGTTTTTAATCAGCTGGGTCATGGTAAGAGATGCCCAGAGAGCCTGCGTTCCTGTGGGGAGCCCTGGAACCTCCAGCTGCCCTGGGAGGGGGGCATGTACGCAGGCTTGCAGGCTACTCTCAGGCACCGTGTTCCCTCCACACCTTGGTGGAGTGTCCGAGTCTCCCCACAGTTGCCTGAGCATTCTGGGAAGCTCTTATCATAGCCCAGCTCCATCTTCTGAAAGAGGAGGAGCAGGAGGCTTCTACATGTGTCCTGCTTTGCCTTCTGTAAAGGTGATCACCCAATGCACAGGCCTTGTGATTGCTCTTATGCTCAAGGGTTTTACCCAGAAAGCATAGGCTCTAATTATAAACATTTGATCCGTGAGATGCAAGCAAATTATTCCCACCTTTAAGGCACTCATATTCCTGCCTTTAAAACAAAAACAAACTAGTGGATAAACTGTTTGAGGTAATTTTTAAATTAGTCAAATTGAGCTGACCATATGCAAGAAAAATACCTCCGTTATTAATCTAGGCCGATTCCTTTAAACTTTATCCCTCTCTTGAACACTGAGCAGTATGGCTATACACTCATTCCAGGGCTCGGACAACATCACCGTAACTACAAGAGCTGAAGTAAAGTGTTTTTTTATGATATTGTAAACCTGAGGCTTTGTCTACACTACAGAGTTTTCAGCAAAATGGCCATGTCATCACCGCCATGTTGCTAAAATCAGGTGGTATAAATGCTGTTTGTTGGCACTTTTGCTGACAAAATACTCCCAGTGACTATGAACGGGCTTCACGTTGTTAACGGGAGAGCATTCCTGCTGGCAGTGAGCTGTTTACATTGCCACTTGCCATGGAAAAACTTTTGTCTTTTGGGGAAAGAGGTGGGGCTTTTTAAAACACTCGTGAATGACAAAAGTTTTGACCAAGTATCAGATTAGTGCATGGCTTTCTGCTGTATATATTCTCACACATGCATATATAATCACTTCAGGTTTTACAAGAAAATCTTTTTAAAAATTAAAACATATAATCTGCTACTACTAACTGTTATGGTTGTTGGTAATGTGACCTGGTCCAGTTCCCATTGAAATCAATTACAAAAGTCCTGTTGGCTTTTTGGGGAACAGAAAAAAATGCTTTAAGTGTTCTGTTGCAGGTTATTCTGGGGCATGTCTGAAGGGGAGGGCAATGGTGACTTAAAACTCACCTTTGCATTCCCCTGATCCTGGAATTGCTGTGAGCTGGGCTAGTTATCCAGCATAAATTAGAGCAACTGAGGGGTTCTTTAATGTGTGTCAGCTGCAAATGGCCTCCGTGAGCTGAAACTGCAGCTAGTATGTGGCATTAATATGGTATGGGTACTGTTTTTGCTCTGCTTTAGCAGAAGGCGAGAATTGGGGGTGCTGTAAGACCTTCTTCAAGTAGTACCTCCCTGGTCCAGCACCCTTGCGGCCTAACCAGTCCCAGACCACAGAATCTGCCAGATGTGGGGAGGTCAATGCCAGCCCCTCTGCTGCTGCCAGCTGTGGGGCCTGCTCTGGTGGCAGCAAAGGAACCAACATTGACTGAATGGGCATTCGGGGAGGGTGGGGGCGCTCAAGGGAAGAGGCAGGATGAAGGCAGAGCCCCAGGAGTGCAGCCCTGCAGGACCACAACAAGCCCCGTGGCAATCAAGTTGAGATCCTGGGCCCCGCCACCAGCTGTGGTGCTGCACTCTTAGGCCCCAACCGCTGTGGAGCTCCACAGCCACCCTGCTTCTTCCTCTGAGCATCCAGGAGCCCAGCATGCCTGCAGCGGGGCTGCCCAGTGCAGCCAGGAGCTGGGTATATAGTGGGGGGACTGGCAGGGCAGTGGGGCTGCTGGGGGAAGGGAGATGGCTAAGAGGCCGGTCCAGAACTGGAGTAGCCAGTAGCATTGGGGCAGATATGATCTCCCTGGTCCAGAGAAATCCCTCATCTGAGACTGGTCAGGTCCCAGGGGTGCAAGACCAGCGAGGTCCAACCTGTAATATATAGATATATCCTTTCCCCCAGCACCTGTGTAAAAAGAAAAAAAAAGAGAGAGAATTGCTTCTTTAGAGCTAAGTCGCTCTCTTTGAGCCACTTAAAGAATGCTTCATGCATATCAATATACAGTGAACCCTCGTTTATCGCGGTAGATAGGTTCCAAACCCTACCGCGATAGATGAAAATCCGCGAAGTAGAAGTAGGATCCTCAAAGCCTCGGGGGAAGCCGGCGGGGGGGGGGGGGGGGGGGGGGCATCCCAGGCGCGCCTGGGCTGCTCCCCCGCCGGAGCCCCTCCGCGGCTTTCAAAGCCTCGGGGGAAGCCGGCGGGGGGGGGGCATCCCAGGCGCGCCTGGGCTGCTCCCCCGCCGGAGCCCCTCCGCGGCTTTCAAAGGCTTTGAAAGCCGCGGAGGGGCTCCGGCGGGGGAGCAGCCCAGGCGCGCCTGGGATGCCCCCCCGCCGGCTTCCCCCGAGGCTTTGAAAGCCGCGGAGGGGCTCCGGCGGGGGAGCAGCCCAGGCGCGCCTGGGATGCCCCCCCGCCGGCTTCCCCCGAGGCTTTGAAAGCCGCGGAGGGGCTCCGGCGGGGGAGCAGCCCAGGCGCGCCTGGGATGCCCCCCCGCCGGCTTCCCCCGAGGCTTTGAAAGCCGCGGAGGGGCTCCGGCGGGGGAGCAGCCCAGGCGCGCCTGGGATGCCCCCCCGCCGGCTTCCCCGGAGGCTTTGAAAGCCGCGGAGGGGCTCCGGCGGGGGAGCAGCCCAGGCGCGCCTGGGATGCCCCCCCGTCGGCTTCCCCGGAGGCTTTGAAAGCCGCGGAGGGGCTCTGGCGGGGGAGCAGCCCAGGCGCGCCTGGGATGCCCCCCCGCCGGCTTCCCCGGAGGCTTTGAAAGCCGCGGAGGGGCTCCGGCGGGGGAGCAGCCCAGGCGCGCCTGGGATGCCCCCCCGCCGGCTTCCCCCGAGGCTTTGAAAGCCGCGGAGGGGCTCCGGCGGGGGAGCAGCCCAGGCGCGCCTGGGATGCCCCCCCGCCGGCTTCCCCCGAGGCTTTGAAAGCCGCGGAGGGGCTCCGGCGGGGGAGCAGCCCAGGCGCGCCTGGGATGCCCCCCCGCCGGCTTCCCCGGAGGCTTTGAAAGCCGCGGAGGGGCTCCGGCGGGGGAGCAGCCCAGGCGCGCCTGGGATGCCCCCCCGCCGGCTTCCCCGGAGGCTTTTTAAAGTTTTGGTAACCGCTACTTCGCGGTTCCACCATCGCGGATTCACGTATATACATAATGTAATGAAAAAAGTCCGCGAAGTCGTGAATCCGCGATAGTCGAACCGCGAAGTAGCGAGGGTTCACTGTATTGTGTTCCAGTGATGATTGCTTGGCATTGCTCAATTTTAGTTAAAACAAAACAAGACAGTAGCTATTTAAGTTTCCAAATGAATCATATACTATAAACAGTAAGTCAACCCGCAAGTTCACCAAATATCAGAATAATCTATTTGAAAACAGTGTGCATAGTCATCTTATTATCACAGTGTGCTGCTAGTCATAGAATTTTTTAAAAAGTCTTGAGTTTCCTGTTGTTATTAGTGGCACAAGAATTATATTTGCAGCATTAATATGGTAAGGCTCAGTCCTGTTCTATTCTGTTTCATATAGGTTCTTAAAGTATCATTGAGGCATCTGGCACCTTCCAGTAGTACACTAAGGCTTCACAATGTAACTAACATTGGTCACGTATGGTCCCATCTTGCTTTTATCCTCTCCCCAAGGAAAGGTGCTGAGTTCCTCCTAACTTCAGTGTGAATAGAAGACATTGAGCTCTTCTTCAGGGAGGTTCCAGCATCTTGAAAGAGCAAGCCTAGAACCAGCCACACAGTTTGCAGATGCAACTCTCACAATTAAAACATTACAGTCTCATTTTTGCAAGACAAGAAGGCTATGTCTGCTCTTCAAGATTATAGCTCAAGTTAATACACCCAAATGAGGGTTGCCAGGTGTCCGGTTTTGAACCGTACAGTCCAGTATTTGAGCTTTCTGTTCAGGAAACAACTTGAGAAAATATAAATGTCCGGTATTTCTAAATAAAATGTAATGTAGATTGTGATGTAATGTCAAGTATGTCCGGTATTTTTGTTGAAACCATCTGGCAACCCTAACCCAAACTAGTTTAATCTATCTAGCTCAGATTCTGAAATAGTGAAGCTATCGGAGCATGCACTTCAGCTAAGCCTGTAGTACTTGTGGGGTAACCCAGGTTGAAGTATGTGCTGCTTCACTTCATTACTCTGGGACCTGAGAGCGCTAGATTAAAGCTAGCTCAGGGTATGTCTACACAAGGTGCAAGCATGCTCAGAGATTCTTACTCAAGGACAGTGTTTCCTGTAAGCTGTGTGCTTGTGCGGCGGCTCAGGAGAGATTCAGTGCTGCCTGGCTGATTAGCAGAGCACCCACAGCTAGGTTTTGTTTCTCATGGTGGTGCACATTCACACATGCCTCAGTGCACATAAAAATGTGTTTCGCACATGGATGGAAAAAATATGCATGTGGGTGGAAAAGATTAGCAGAAACATTGCTCAAGTTCCACTCCTGCTTGGTGGTGCAGTCCCTGAAATCCCTCTCAGATTACTTGTATTTGAGGGCACTCAAAACAAGCCTTACGTAAGGGAGAAGCAAGAAATATTGGAGGTAGGGTTGCCAGATGGTTTCAACAAAAATACCGGACACACTTGACTTTACATCACAATCTACATTACATCTTATTTAGAAAATATTGGACATTTATATTGTCTCATTTATTTTTCTCAAGTTGGTTCCCAAACAGAAAGCTCAAATACTGGACTGTCCGGTTCAAAACCAGACACCTGGCAACCCTAATTGGAGGAATACATTTGTAATGATGAGACATCATCGTAAATGGGTTGTTTTCCATAAACTGTCCAGAGCCGCATTGGCAACTATCATAGTTTTATCACAAGTCTCATATTATTTTAAGTTTGTCTGAAAGCTCCAGCTCTGTGAGTCTTGTGATCATATGATAATCTCAGCTTTTTTAAAAAAAGCTCTGTTGGTTGAAGAGAAAAGCTTGAAAATGAGTCCCAGTCAAACCCTAAAGGCTCAAAAAACAACAGGGAAATTAAAAAACTCAAACTTTTTTTTAAAAAAATCTCATAATAGTTAAGCCAGTTCCATGTTTGTTTGTTTGTTTTTAACATTTGTGGTTGGCATTACTGGCAATGATATGCTGGTTGAAATTCCTAGGAGCTCCTTGTAAACATTCTCCCAGCTAGCTGAATTCTTGCCTCTGAGGGAATTCTCTTCCCTGCTTTTACTAACCCTAAACTTAAAGCATCCATCTTAAATTTAACATATGCCTGAAATCCATAAAAAAGTCTTAATGAGTATTTTATTGTCTTTGGAGTGGGCATATTGAAAACAAATTGCAACAGGCTATCCCTATCTCCTGCAAGATCTTCAACCCACATTAATCTCAGTTCCCTTCATGCAAGTTGAACACTGTGCTGTGCTATCTATATTTTAGTTCTGTTTTCAGCAACAAAGCATACATATTTAGGGTATGTCTACATGGTAGCGCGTACCTTGAAATAAGCTGTTCAATTTTTGCTATGCAAATTGCATAACATTTCAAAATAGCTTATTTTGAAATTTGGCGCTGTGTCTACACAGAGCTACATTTTGAAATAAATCACTATTCTGGTATCTTCCTTAATCCTTGTGCAACAAGGTTTACGGGAAGCCAGAATAAGAAGCCTGTAATTGCAAATGTATTTCAAAATAATGGGCTTATTGTGTAGACAGTGCAGAATGCTATTTCAGGATAACGGACTTACCCTTACAGATAAATACACTGAGTATCAGTTTGCCAACCAAGTGGTTTTTATCTCCTTCTTTTCTTGGTGCTTCTGAGAAAAAATACTCCCATGCTGAAATAGGAAAACTGAGAAAAGATTTCCCAGTCCTTTATCACTCGTCTCTCCAAACACATACAACCATTGCACAGAAGGTTTAAAATATCAGGAAGACATCAGGAATGCTTAGTTATGATTCAGCATTTCTAAATTTAAAAACATGAAGAAATAAAAGGGTGATTGTAATCATGCTTAACATTTATACTTTCCTGGGAAAATGAATGAGAAAAGTGCTAACTCCTTAACCCTCAGAACATTCCTGTAAGACAGGTGAAGACATACTTTCATCTTTGACTTGCAGGTGCAGACATTGAGACAAAGAGGCCCAGATTTTCATGGTATTTAGGTGCCTACCTCCTATTGAAGAACTGGGTTTACATGATTTTCCCAATGTCATTGAAGGAATTGATTTCCATTTACTGAGCTAAAACCAGGTGTGTGTGTTGCAGGCTATGTGCAAAGGAGTCTAAGATGAGCGAACACGATTCCTGAACTTTTCTTAAGGCATTTGGATTCATTCATGGCTCTGAGTACAACAGAAGTTTTTAGCTTATATGTAACTACTGGGCTACGTCTAGACTACATCCCTTTTTTGTAAAAGGAATGTAAATTAGACGTATCGCAATTGCTAATGAAGCGGGGATTTAAATCTCCCCCGCTTCATTAGCATAAAAATGGTTGCCGCTTTTTTTACGCACGGAGCTTTGTCGGAAAAAAGCGCCAGTCTAGACGCTGATCTTGCGGAAAATAAAGCCTTTTCCGAAAGAGCACTTATTCCTCTATGAATACGTCTAATTTACATTCCTTTTACGAAAAAGCTTAGTCTAGACGTAGCCCTGGAGTTTAGTAGTGCATTCCATAAAAGATAGAGGGGGAAAAAAACAGCCATTCGCTCCATAACTGCAGAGGTAATACAGTCATCAGAATCTTATTGCACTTATTTCTGATATACTTTTGTCTTTTACAGTCTATCAATATTATGGAACGGACATTGCAGAAATATGGAAGCTATGAAAAGTTTGAGCAAGCCACCGGAGGCAGCCTGCTGCCAAAAAGTCGCATCTGGAATCACGTCAGGAAATACATGGTGAAAGAAGGCTGCCTTGGTGAGGTAGGATGCACAAAATGTCAATGAAAACCACAGAATCAGATAGAAGAGACCTTGTCAATATAGACATGCTGCTTACATTATAACCTTTAAAACTATAAAACCATTCTAGATTTTCAATGAGCTAATAATGTTGCTTCCAATTACTTTCCTTGGGAGATTATTCAATGGTGCAATAGATCTCATCAGGAACCTTTCCTGCTACTGAATTATTCTTGATTTTGGTCAAGTATTTGGAGGTATATCCTAAATAACAACTCTCCTTCCTTGTCCCTTCAGTTATATGTAGAGTAGCACATCCCCACTTTGTCACCAGAGTGTATGTCTGCCCCAACCATGTTGGATTTTTCTAATGCTGTATCATACCACAAAATTCCTCTAATTTGCAGTCATCCTTTATTGCAAGGCTTTTTTTTATCTGCTTCCTATAATATTTCTTCTTCCTGTTGTATACATTTATGCTGAATTAATTTTAAAAAGGGGTGCTATGCTGGATCTTGAATTTTAGTGGATAGACTTCATTGGTTTGTCCTGTCTTATATTCATGTCAGGAATGAAAAAAATGTTATTTATATGTATAAATCAAGCATTCATTCCTGAGACACGTATATACACAAATACATGCACACATACATACACACACAATGGGTAAAATTTACCCCTGTGGAGAGAGACCATGCAAAGACTCTGCATCATTTAATCTACCAGACTAGGATTTAACTGAGTATTAAGTGGCCCATTAAACATCATAGTGCAGCAAGATAGCCCACTAAGGGTACGTCTAGACTACCGCGTTTTGTCGACAGAAGTTTTGTCGACAGATACTGTCGACAAAACTTCCGTCGACAAAGAGCGTCCAGACACATTGAGTTCTGTCGACAAAGCAAGCTGCTTTGTCGACAGAACTCCGTAGTCTGGACGCAATGTTACAGGCAAGAATACCTTCTGTCGACAGAGTTCTGTCGACAGAAGGTGTTATGCCTCGTAAAATGAGGTATACCAGCGTCGACAAAACTGCTGAGTTCTGTCGACGTTATGTCGACAGAACTCAGCGGTAGTGTAGACGCTGGTATAGTTTTGTCGACAAAAGTCCACTTTTGTCGACAAAACTAGGTAGTCTAGACACACCCTAAGTCTTCCCACTTCTATAGGGGTATGTCTACACATCAAAGTTATTTTGGGATACCAGAGGTATCCTGAAATAGCTACACCGCGTCTTCACAAGCCACCCGTTATTTCAAAATATTTTTTGAAATAATGGGCGCGCTATTTCAGCATCCCGGTAATCCTCATTCCATGAGGGTTAAGAGATGTCTCGAAATAGCACTTTATTTCAAAATAAACTCAAAATAAGCTACTCAATTTGCATAGTGCAAATTGCATATCTTATTTTGAGTTTAGAGTGAAGTGTACACATAGCCTAGGTCACCTTTAAAGATTATAAATGGTTTCTTTAAAATCTTAGTTTAAATATATTTTTAAGTCTGTATATATTGTCAATTTACGTACCTATTTCAAGGGTTTTCTCTTTTTTTAATTTACCTTCTCTAGCTTCTAGTAATATGTAAGTTTCCAATAAATGATCTAAAAAGAAAATTATTTTCTCTTTTTTCTGTTTGTTTTCTTTGTGCATTTGAAAGTACTTTTTGTTCAGTCAGTTCCACTTTTTCCCCCGCTGTAAGTCAGTTAGATTCCAATTCTGTTGTCCGATTTGCATGTCTGAACCCTCAGAGTCCCACTGAAGTCAGAAAGGATTCACAAAAGCACAGGAGAATAGAACCTTTCTAGACACACACAAATTTAGCACATGGGTAATTTGCCTCTTTTTGGGAAGAACCATGCGAGGCATGTGACCGAGTCCAGGTAGAATGCTGGGAGAGTGGGAGGCAGCATAGAATAGGCAAAAGCAGGAAAGGAAAAAAAAACTTTTATGCCTCATGCCTTCATTTCTCTTTAGATTGTAGTTCATCTCACTGAGGACCTGCTCTCTCGTGCCTCAATGACAGTGGTGAATGGCCGCCCAACTCTGACTATCAATGTTTCCACTGCACGTGAACACTGGCTAGAAGGGATGCTGAGGCATGAAATAGGTATGGACACTTGCTATGAATTCTTCATGTGGGAGAGACTATGTACATTCCTATGTATAGTTTTGCATTACACTGATAATGTTCTAGGCATTGGATAAACCAAAAGGAGGCATGGCTCCTGCCACAGAGATCTTATACTGGAGATGTGGTAAAGCATAAGAATGTACTATTTGTAACTGTAGCATACAGCAGAGTTAACTCACCAATCTAGGACCTTGAGATATGTAGATGCAAGAAATGTTGCCAGTGGAACACAAATCTGTGCAAGTCCCCTCTGATTTTGAGTTATTTGGGAAGAGGATAAGAAAACAAACAACACAGGATAGATGTGTAGCAGTCACTTTGCTTAATGCACTACAGATAGGAAGGCACTCAGATACTATAGTAATGGTGGACAACAATTGGCCTGCAGGGTGGGCATGGTTCAGTAGGAGCTGCAGGAAATGGCACAGACCAGGACACTGCTGCCTGCAGCTCTTATCTGTGAGCCACCCCTGCACTACAGTGATGAGCATGGTATAAAAACCTCTATAACATAGAATAGTTAGGAACGTTACAAACATTTAGCCCAGGATAATAGAGAGTTTCTCAAACTTTTTCTAGGTTTTGGATGAGCCTGTCCCAGTGTAGCAGAGCAAGTCCAGTTGAAATCCAGTGGCCTTAACCGAGTTACTCTTTTAGGTTTTGTTCCCAGTGTCATAACTATCCTCTTGTTAGAGGGCAACAGCCTCTTGTACAACTGCAGCAATGCTCTGCAATTGGCCTCATAGGAATAGAAAGACTAGTGCAGCATGAATCTTCCCTCCTCTAGTCTCCCCACTTTTCATCCACAGCAAGGCCTTGTCCAAACCAGATAAATTTGGTGGGTTATGCACTTTTGAAAATCTCCCTGCAGGGACATAGGAGAGGTTCAGTGGGACTTGTGCTCCTAAATCCCATAAGTCCTTTTAGACCTCTCCACTGGAATCACCCTGGGACTCCCTGCAATGCTGGAGCTTAGATGAATGCTGTTCTACTTGCTTAATTACCATCAGTTAAATTCTCCACTGTTGTCAAGGCCAAAGTTACCTCTTTCCTGGTCCCTCATTGTGCCAATAGGTGAGAAGCCTTAAGTTGGGTCCAAATCAGAGTTTCCATATGGGTTGCCATTACATTTTAAAAGGGTTGCCAAGTGTCTCCCTAGATGGCTCTGCCCCCTTTCCTCCCCCCGTTTTTTAATTGCCTTGGGTCACCAAGTCTTCCTGAATTGTCAAAATGGGTCCCCATCTGGAAAAGGCTGGGAACCGCTGATCTAAACTTAGTTATTTCCTCAAGTAGCTAGTTAGGCTATTATTTGAGGGACTGGTTATTACTCTTCTAAGCTCCATTCTTCTTTCCTTTTAGGAACTCATTATTTTCGAGGTATTAACAACAACAGCCAGCCTTGGTGCAACTGGAATGGACGTAAAAAGCTTGGGTTAAAACCAATCAACCCTACCGAGGAAGGCCTAGCCAGTATTCACAGCGTCCTGTTCCGAAAAGACCCCTTCCTGTGGCGGGCTGCCCTTCTCTACTATACTGTCTATCAAGCTAGTCAAATGTCCTTCAGTCAACTCTTCCAGGATGTGGGGAGGTTTGTCAAGGACCCCAACACTAGGTGGGATTACTGTGTACGAGCCAAGAGGGGGTGGACTGATACTTCCCAGCCAGGTTGGTTTCCTCTGCAGCTTGAGCACATTCCACCTCCTTTCTCTAAATGTTCTATTAGCAGGTTCTAGAATTTGTGCGAAGGGTTGTAAAAAATTAACTTCCTTGTTTTCTACAATGGGTACCATGAAGTGGCAAAGATCTTTCATTTAAATCAATGATTGAAATAAAAAAGGATGTTTTTTTTCCCAGGACTTTCACATTGATTTGATAAAGGAATATTTAATGAATCTTAAGGGGAATATGTGAAAATAATTAGGTATTTGACTTTCCTTGTTTTTTATGCCCTGGGCTTCTTCCCAAAGTGCTGCAGATTTCAGTGACTGGGGGCTTTAAAGCTGCTCAGCTTTATACTCAGCAAAGCCAGTCTGACTAAAGGCCCATTCCTTTGCTTAGTCTAGCTACATCTACACTACCACAGAAAGTCGACCAAGGTCGAGTTACTGTGGGTTCTACACTGCAGGGAGGTAGCCAGGAGAAATGTTGCCATCGATTTCCTTTACTGTTCTCATTGATGGTAGAGTAACAGTGTTGACCAGAGAGCGATCTTTGGTTTATTTGGCTGGTTTTCACTAGACCCCCCTAAATTAACTGCCAGTAGATTGATCTCAGAGCCTCTATCCCTAAGGTCATGTAGATGTCGTCTCAGTGTCTTTCAGGTAGTCTTAATCCTCTATCCAACGGGTGTCTGGTACATTTGTCAAGTCAATAGTAGGAAATACAATTATGTTGTGCATAAATATTTTTGTGAAATGCATTGCTTTGAAAGCCTGAAAATAATACCATGACTGATTCCCTTAGGCTGCTTCAGTAAGGATCAGGTATACTTGGATGGCATCCTCCAAATCTTGAGATACAGGGAGTCTATCGATTTCCACTTACTGATGGCTCTTGGAAAGGTAAGTGAAATCAGTGTTAGAACAGAAGCACTAGTAAGATCATTTTAATACGTGCTTTCCTAAATAGTTGTTAAGTTGCTGATTCCAATATCCTGACTATTACAGCATAACTTCCAATAGAGATTGTCTTAAAATGTACTGCCCCAATACAGTTTCTCTCTCCCCGCCCCCACTCCCCAGAGCAGCCACTCCCCCCATGGAGGGATGTGTGTGCCAGTGCTGGATTGCATAGGCCACCAGTATTGCTAGTGATGGTCTTGAGCAGAGCCCTGTGCAAACAAGGTGTCCATCTCTTAGTTGTCGCTAGCCACGTGGCCCATTGTCTGGATATGGCAATAGTAGGGCACACTGATAATATTTCCATGTAGTGGTTTTACCATGGCCCCAGTAATGACCCGAGGCAGGCTTCTTGTTGTGTACTTGAAAATTGTATTTAATATTACCTCATGCTCTACATAGCTTCAGAAAGCCTTGAATGAGTTCCTCATATTTGAAGGGGCTGATAGGAGCAACCTTAGTCTAGCCTTTTCTTCATTTCAGAAGTCTGGTCAGGAACATGTGACTCAATATAAATTGTTTCCTGGTCTCTTGAGAAAATTATAGGGAAATACTTTATTTATATGGAGAAAAAGCAGATGTGGTTAATATTATACACCAAATAAGGAAACCGTAACAGAGAAGTCATCAACATACAAATGTTACCAAGTAGTTTGGGTTTCTTGTTTGGAATGCTTTTCAGAAATACACATGGGGTCAAACTGAATGGAGTTTCATTTGGTCCATATAATATTAAGCTGTTGTGGCAGGGTAACCCCACTCCTGGGTCTCAGACCCCTGCTCAGTCCTTAATCTGGCAGCCTCAGTACTGTGCCACTAGCCCTGCTAACCCTCTTGGCAGGGTTTAAGCTTTTGTCCCTCAGGACACCTGGCAACCCTAGCTGACTGTGGCAATGCTGCCGTTACCTTTCTCAGTTTGTCTAGATTTCTCCCTATCTGTTCTGGTCACCTCTCACTCCACTTCCTCTCCCATTCTCCTCCCACTCCCTGGGGTGAAGACTTCTTTTTAAAAGACTCTGTGGCAGCCTCAAGTGAGATCAGGTGTCCCTGATTGATTTACAGCAGACCTGTCTCCCCTCCTCCTGATTAGCCAGGGCCATTGCTGCCTTTTAGAGCTGCCTTTCTCTCTCTCTCTCTCTCTCTAATTTAGCCCACCAGCCTGACCCTGTCACACAGTATAATAATGTGTCATATCAGATGGACAGGGGACAAATGATTTTATAGACAACAGTGATAGCGACACCCAGATGTTTAGGCTACGTCTACACAGGCATGATTTTGCACAAATACTTTTAACACAAGAGTTTTTGCGTTAAAAGTATTTGCGCAAGAGAGCGTCTACACTGACATGTGTCTTTGCACAAGAGATGTGCTTTTGCACAAAAGCATCCGTGCCAGTGTAGACGCTTTCTTGCACAAGAAAGCTCCGATGGCCATTTTAGCCATCGGGCTTTCTTGTGCAAGAAATTCATGTTGCCTGTCTACACTGGCCTCTTGCGCAAGAACACTTGTGCAAGAGGGCTTTTTCCTGAGCAGGAGCATCATAGTTCTTGTGCAAGAAGCACTGATTTCTTACATTAGAACGTCAGTGTTCTTGTGCAAGAACTCCCCGCCAGTGTAGACAGGTGGCAAGTTTTTGCACAAAAGCGGGTGCTTTTGCCCAAAATCATACTAATGTAGACACAGCCTTAATGTTTTCTCTGATAGAAACAACTGAAAATAGGCTCTGAACTGCTGAACCTTACCATTTTGGCTGAAGTTTTCTGTGGTGGGTATCTGTCTTGGGCTGACTTTTTTGGGGGAAAGTTTCAATCAAATCAGATCACTTGTTAGGTTTGGGGGGAAATATGTTCTTTTGCCCATATTAAAAAAATTCTTACAGATGGGTTTCCATGCATTGGAGCAGAGATGTGGAATTTGTCAGGAAATCACTTTGGTATCAAGGTATTTGTGATTTATGGTCAAGTTGTAAGCCTCTGGAAAAATTCCAAAAATTATCACAGCCTGCACATACTCAATAGATGTATTTTATAGTCAGGCTTTATTATTTTCTGATGGTTCCTTCTGTGCTGGATTTGTTCAATCCCCACAGTTCCTATGTGCCAGTTGAACTGAGCATGCGCCATCCATACAGAGTAACTGCAGTATTGCCAACCCTGAGTGTTAAAAAAATCACAAGGGAAGCCCCTCAAATATCATGAAATTGGCTTAAAACTTGTGTGAGATTTTCAAAATAGATTTTGTTCCTTTTGTCTTCTGGTATTGGATCATTTAAGGTTCATTGTTTCATGGTTTTGTTTGGAACCATGAGAGCTAGAAACTTATTTTTTCATTTTAATAAAATCCGAGATTTTTCAGATAATAAGTGGACTCCAGTAGTTGAGTCTTTAAAATAATCATATTGTGGGTATTGGCAAGGTTGCAGCTGAGCATGCTGTGTCACAGAGTTTCTGGGGCATAATTTTTTCTTGCAATCACTTCTGGTTGCCAGGAGCCACTGTGGTACCAGGCACTGGAACTGAAAGCAAAGGAAAAATTTTCCTTTGCATTCTTGGTGCACTGCTTACTGGCACCCAGGATACAAAGGGGAGTTGGAAGAAGCAGACTAGCTTGAATGGAAAGGGATGAAGGAAGACTGGGAAGATTAGGACCAGAGGGTAAGAGTGGGGAGAGAAGGGCAGTAAGGTCTACAACCATTTTGAACACGCTCCCCTTCAGAACCTAAACCTGCATCCTGGAATCCAGAGCTGAGCATTCCCTTGCTGTCAGCAAATCAATGTGGAAACCTGCTCGCAGACGGATGCCCAGAACCACAAAGATATTTAGGTTCCCACATGTAATTGATTTCAGTGGAAGTTAGGTCCAGATTCTCAACATTATTTAGGATCCTATGTATCTAGTAGCCCACTACTGCTCCATTAAAGTGGTGAAAATCTGGGCTGTAGATCCAAAGATCCCATGCCAATGATTCATGTAATTCTGTCATGTAAATTCGTAGTGTTGCAAGAGCTACTCTTAGAGCCCCTGAGATCTACCGGTAGATCGTGATCTACTAGTTGGTGACCACGGCTCTACAATGTAATTCTGCCCCCTTTTGAGCATGCATTAGGATACAGTCACATAGTATTTTCCTCACAGGCCCCAGCCTCATTCAATGCACAGGGTGGGTTAGGCTCAGGGAATGAAAGGAGTCTGTATATGTGTGAAACTGTATTGTGTCTGTAGGACCCCTGTTTTCTTTGCCACCGAATTTGGAAGGTGTGCAATGAACAAGGGAGGGAGTTTCAGAAACAGGAAGTAGAGTCTCATTCTTAAGGCAATTGAACGCCTAGAAATTGCGGAGAAAATTACCGAGAAAAACTGAATTCTATCCTGATAGAAATGTAGCCGTGTTAGTCTGGGGTAGCTGAAGCAAAATGCAGGACAATGTAGCACTTTAAAGACTAACAAGATGGTTTATTAGATGATGAGCTTTCAAAGCTCATCATCTAATCTGGCCCACGAAAGCTCATCATCTAATAAACCATCTTGTTATCTGGCCCACGAAAGCTCATCATCTAATAAACCATCTTGTTAGTCTTTAAAGTGCTACATTGTCCTGCATTTTGAATTCTATCCTGTTCCCTGTCATAGAACTCAAGATGTGATTCTGGGCAAGTCTTTTAAAACAAACTTTTAACACACGGTCACTAACTATGTGTTCCTCATTTTCTGGGTGGTGAACCAGAGACCCTGAGATCTGAATTGCAGAACTGAGCACTTCCACTGCAAATGAATTGAGTGGAAGCTGTGCTTTCACATATAACCTGCTATAAAAATGCTAAGTACTCTGAAAAAAAATCACTTTAGATTCCTCAAACTGGACACCAAAAATTGGTCAACACGTTTGATAGTTTTGGCTTTAATCTTTATACCCTTTCTCTATCTATAAAATGGCAATAAGATCACCTTACATCACAGGGATTTTATGAAGATAAATTCATTATTGTTTGTGAAGCACTGAGATATGACCTTGTATAAATGTAATAGAAGAGCCCTTGAGAAAATCAATAGTTTTGTATTGGATGCAGGGTTTAAATGGTATGCAGTAAATATAGCCAGAGGCTACTGCACATTGAATGATGAGGATTAAAACAAATATTTGAATTTCTTTTAAGCACTGTCCATTCTGTGTACTGAATAAAGCAAGGGTCCTGTGGAAAACAACATGGGCTCATGCAATTAGACTGTCATAATGTATACATTTGCAATTTTAGTGTTCTTTTAATGTGGGTTTTTAATGTAATTTTAATCCATTTTGTGATATGTATCTTTTGCAAGAAAACTAAGATTGAGGCATGTAGGATCAGTGGCTATTAGAACATCAAATTCTACTGTCAGATATGAACATATAGCTTCCACTGGAATTTGATGTGTAATAAAGAAGTATTATGATGAGACCAACTTAAAAAAAACCAGGATTTTGATGTTCCAAAATAAAAAAAAAACTTTGCTGAAAGACCTTGAAATCATAAAGGATCCAGTCATAGTGAAGATTGCCACCCATTTGAGAAATTTTCATTTCAAATGAGAAAACATAAAAAAAATGTTCTTATGGCTGATCGTAGCAAAAGTACTAATTATTTTCTACCATGAATGCAAGATCTATGTGGGTCTAAAATGGAATAACTCCTTTGTACATTTTATTGATAGTTAAATTAATGTGGCTGTAAAAATCAATCCCTAATTTCTCACAGGCATGTGTTTAGTTATAGTGCTCATTAAGGAGTTTCTATGTCTTCTTCTCTTTTCCCAGTGCTCAAAGCTTTATCCATTTCAGAAGTCCTGTCTTTTGCTATTTCTCACTTTACTTGGTATTTTGAAGAGAACAGTTTGTAGTAAAGCATATACCAAGACAAGCGTGCTGGTGAAGGCTGCTTGGCATGCCTACAGGGGAAAAATAGATGAAAGAGGCTGAAGCCTAGAGAGAAATAATATTGGGAAATAGCCATTTTAGAGATTTGCAGTAGTTTAGCTAGGAATTAAATCATGGAATTCTTACACAGCAGAATGTGATGATCCTGTACAAATAAAGGTAGACGATAGAAGCAGAGCCCATACATTGCATGTAATTCCTAAGTGCATCAAATCCAAAATGTTTAAAGTTAGAATGGAAAATGTCACTAATACACATTGTTCGGAAAGCAAACTGGTGAGCATGACAGGAAAAAAAAAAACCCAGCTTCAAAATCAACTCAAAAGCAAAAATCTTTTTTTTGGCTCAGGATTATAGGTTTCTCTCAGACAGTGGTGAGCTATGTGGTGAGTCATACATTTTTCTCTCCCAAAATGTTGCCAAATGCCATTTTTAGCGATGGCAGTGGCTACGGTAAAGGCGGCTTGATTAGGGAATACAGCACTTTGATCACGGCTATTGGGCACCTGTGTGGATTCAGGTCAAATTGGAATCTTACCTTTGTAAGAAACAAAAATAAAGGCTTCATTGACTTTATGGAGGAAGGAGGTTGAAATTTGAAGGCAGGATGTTGAAAAGCAGCCTCACAGAGCAGGCCTGCCTTGAGTGCTTTCCAGCATGAGGCCGCTGCATGACATGTGCATCCACTTCAGTCTCTCTCCTACAGTCTCCAGTAACTCCCCACACAAGCTTTCTTGACTCATTAATAATCCTGAGGACCAGGTTATTGCCAAAACAGTTTCAACTCCATAACAAAAGTCCCAAACGTGGTCCATTTCTCACAGCCAGTGTGTATAGTCCATGAAATCCCACATTCTTAGATCCATCGACATGGCACATGCCACACTCCAGCATAGTCTGACCTAGGCTCCTCCTGGATTCTCTCCAGTCTTTTTACTTAGACAACCATCCCTGCCCTTCCAGCTGAAGTACAGCCCCACTCGTCCCAGGTGAGAACCCCCACAGCTTCTCTGCTGGGAGTTCATCCTCACATAGGGAATGTCCCTCATACTCCCTTGGCCTCAGCCCTCTGGATTGGGAAGATCATGCCTTTAGCCTTCCCTGGAACTACCTAAAGCTTTCCTCAGGGACCTCTCAGCCTCCTGGTCTTTAAGAGCTCTCACGTACGGATTTCCAGGCTCTCTCAGGGTATATCTATGCAGTAGTAAAAGGACTGGGGTTGGGCTGGCTCAGCTGACTTTGGGCTTGGTGGGCTCAGGCTGTGGGTCTAAAAATTGCAGAGTAGATGTTCAAGCTTGGGCTGAATCCAGGCTCTGAAACCCCATGAGGGATGGATCCCAGAACCCAGGCTCCTGTCTGAGCCTGAACGTCTACATTGCAATTTTTAGCCCCTCAGCATGAACTCTGCAAACCTGAATCACTTGTCCTAGGCTGTGAGACCTGGTGATGCAGGGTTTTTATTGCACTGTACCTGTACCCTCAGGCTGTCAGGCAGCTCTCACCTGCTTCTTTCCTGACTGGAAGCCGCTCAGGTGCTTCACATTAATTCATGTGGGTGGCAGCTGATGAATCATGGGTGCACTGGACACCACTACCTCTAAAAAATGGCCAGTCAACTTGTGACCTTTTGTAGACATCTAACCCCAGCCATCCTGCGTATACAGATTGAGGGGACAAATTCGACTCCCTGCAACTTTCCACATAGCTTAACAGCACACAGCCAGTTAACCTGAGCTAGGGTTTGGCCGTTAGATGTTTCCTTATTTACACTAGTGAGGCTATAATGCAGATCTTCCCTTTCACTGGACCTTTTGAACAGTAGAATCTCCCATTTGACCCAGATTAGCCTGTGCTTGTTCTCTTTATCAGCATTCATTTTTCCACTATAGCTCAGAAGATGTATTTGTGCGCAGACAGGTGACTTTCCCAACCTGCTCCATGAACACAGTCTACACATTATATGTTGTCCAGTCTCACCTCTTTCATGGAGTTGTTAAATAACAAGAAAACATCAGTGCAGCTCCCCAGACTTGGCTGCTCCTTGACTTTTTCCAATCTAAATCCTACATCCTCTCTTTTCCACCCTACCCACTTACGTGTAGATGGATTAACAAGCCACTTGTCTCAGGGAGTGAGCAGAACTTCCTTTAATTTTTTCCCAACATTGATATGTCACTGCCAGCCTGTTATAGGGCGTATCTAGACTATGCTAGACTTTCAAAAGAGGATATGCAAATTCCATGGGAATTGACATATCTTCTTTCGAGCTCACTTTTGAAAGCAGCACTTTCAAAAGTTAAAGTAATTAAGACGTGGTTTTGTCGGTGAACCCTCCCATTTGTCAACAAGCCGCATAAACCTCGTTCTGTAAGGAAAAGTGGAATTTGCATATCCTCTTTCAAAAGTCTAGCATAGTCTAGATACGCCCATACTGTCATTGAAGCGATATCCTAGAGAAGCTACATTTTTTTCCATCCCTACAATCAAGGCTGGCCTTATCATGAGGTAAACTGAGGCGGCTGCCTCAGGTGCCAGACAGTGGGGGGAGGGGGCACCTCTAGAACCCAGAGAATTGAGACCTTTCAAAGTGTTGGCCCAAGCGAGCGGGCATGGAGGCGTCATTTGAGCTCCCCGCCTCAGGTGCCAAAATGTTGTGGGCTGGCCCTACTTACAATAGCATATGGGAGAACTGTGGGAGTGGGAGCAACCTACACAATACTGCAAAGCTCTCTGGCCACCCTACCACATTGTATAAAAACAAATGGGACGTTTTGTATTGGTTCCTCATTTTAAAAAGAAACAAAAAAGCACTAGCTAAATCCCTTGTTGCAGAGGCATTTGATTTCTACGGTTGCTTTAATTTTATAAAGACAGGATTTGGGGGTTTACTTAGTAACTGCACATGCTTGATGAGCAAAGGGAAGTGAAGGGCGAGATCCTGCAAAAGTGCTTGGGAGAGCATCCCTATGCAGGAGTGGAGCAGGTTTACAGCTTTGTTCTTATGAGACTTCTAGGGAAGAGGACGACACACGATGCAGACTTGGAGAAATGTGGCATGCCAGCTAGTAGAAACATTCATGTTTGAGGCCTGCAGTCCAAGCATGAATTGCCCCAAATACTGGCAGGACGGCTTTTGCAGCTAACACTGGAGCCAGCGCCCCTCTACTCTTCTTCCCTGAACGATTCATTTGCAGTGCTGCCAACTCCAGAGGTGCCAGAACTTCAGGTGTGGAGGTGCTGCAAGACCCCCCTGGCTTTAAATGGTTTTCATTATATCCAGGTTTTACAGTTTGATTCAATGGCTATCAGTACCCACCTCCCCCATACAAATTGTTCCAGTGCCTCTGGCCAACTCTCACAATTGTATCATGAGTCTTGACATATTTGGGGGTTTTCTTAAAGCCCGAGCTCCTGGAGTATACTAATTATGTGAGAATCTTAGCTGTCATTAGAAAAACTATATAGTCTGTGAGTATACATTGCCAGTTGCCCAGTTTTATGGGCCCCAAGCCATCCAGTGTGTCCCAGTTTTTTGTAACTCAGAGGTGGCAATTTTCATACTAGAATGTCACATTTTTATTTTGCTCTGCACAATCAAAATGAATAATTGAGGGTGAAATTAAAGCTTTGGAAGCTTGGGTCACATTAGCACTGACCATATGGCTTCCCCAAAACTTGTCTGAACTGTACAAGAACTCCCCCCATCTCTGCAGCCTCCATACAGCCAGAGAGCCTTTTCACTTCCCTTTCTAGTTCCCCAAACCTTGGCTGCAAAAGCCTCCCCTACCTGCCTTATATCTCCTGTCAGGTCTGCCCCTTGCCTTGCTATGAACATGTGGAAGAGCAGGTTTTCCATTCTTCCCCTTCACCTAAGCACCCCAGTCTTTCATATGCCCAAGCTCATTCTGTCTTTCAGATCTTTTTCACGATACCATCTGTGTAAGAGCATCTCCACCTCAATTAAACTGTGCATCGCTGCAGGAAAGCTCCAAAATACATAAGGTTTGCAAAGAAGAATCAGTCCCAGTGTAAGAAACTGGATGTCTGCTGGCATGTACAACATGAACTTCAAAAAAGCAGAAGAGATGCCATCCTTGTGGATGGGAGGAAAATCAGTTTTTCCAGACTAGTTCATTTATCATTAACAACCACCGATCCTGCTCCCATTGAACTCACAGCAGGCTGGTTTACATCACCATGGGAGATCGAGCTCAGTTATGAAACTTCAGCTACACTATTCACATAGCTGAAGTTGATGTGCTTAGATCTACTCACTGTGGTCTTCATAGTGTTGTGCTGACAGGAGATGCTCTCCCGTTGACTCCCCTTGGGCTTCTCATTGAGGTGGAGTCCCATAGTTGGTGATTGATTTATCATGTCTGTATTAGAAGCGATAAATTGACCCCAGCTGAATTAGTTGCTACCCTGTCAGTCCCACTCTGAGGGTATGTCTACACTACCCCGCTAGTTCGAACTAGCGGGGTAATGTAGGCATACCGCACTTGCAAATGAAGCCCGGGATCTGAATTTCCCGGGCTTCATTTGCATAAGCCGGCCGGCGCCATTTTTAAATGCCGGCTTGTTCGAACCCCGTGCCGCGCGGCTACACGCGGCACGGGCTAGATAGTTCAAACTAGCAAGCCATTCCGAACTATCTGTACACCTCGTTCCACATTAATGCGGGGGTGGAGAGGCTGGGGGCGGGGGGGGGAAAATGTTCCCTCTAAGAGTTTCCTCCCATAAGCAGAATGAATTTTGTGTTGTGCACCAGTACCGAATTCATGTGGCTTGCTTGGATGTGCCATTGTGGCACCCAAGTTATTAATAAATATCTACCTTTTCCCTCTGCTGCCATGTCTCCTCCCCTTGCTCCATCAACTCCCCTGGTGCCTGCTCCCTCCCAACCCCTCACCCTCCTCTGTTGTCCTGACTCCTGCCCTTCTCACTGCCCTCAGCCTTCCTGAGACCTGCCCCCCCCCACCAGCCCGTCTCTCCGCCCTATGCCCACTCCTCCAGTAGCCCCACTCTGATCATGTGAGCTATTCCTCTTCTAACACCTCCCTCTGCACACCTGCCCTGCCTCTCTCCTCTGGTGCTGGTCCCTCCCCTGCAGGTGTCTGCCCTTCTGCTTCACCCCCAGAATCCGCTGGCACCTGCACCTTCCCTTACCCCTGCACTCTCCTGGTGCCTCCCCCTTCCCTCACTGCCCCTGCCCCCTTTGCCCTTTTTTCCCTGATGCCTATCTCCTGTGCCCCCATTCCCCTCATGCCCCTGTGCCCTCACACATGACTTGCTCCAACCCCACCTTCCTCATGCCTACCCCTTCTGTCAAGCCTTCTCCCAGCACCTCCCCCTCCAATTCTCAATGCCCTTACCCTCTCCTCTTTCAGCATCACCCTGTCCCCCCTCCCACTGACACCTCCCCTCCTGCCCTTTTCCTCATTGTCTCCACTTCCCCCCTAGCATTTGTGTCTCCTCTATCCTGTCCCTTTGGTGCCTTCCCCTTTCTTCCCCCTTTCCCCTCCCCCTCCATACAAGCCCCTTCCACCCCGTCTCCTTTCTTCCTCCTCCACCCTCCCCCACCGCAAAAGCCCCTTCCTCTTATTCTCCCCCCCCCCCACTCCTTACCTTCAGCTTCTGCCTTATAGCTTGCAGGGCTAGAGTCAGAGCCAGCCCAAGCTTCAAGGCCGGGGAGGGGCACCCCCAGGATGCCATATGGTGCTGTAGGGCGGGGCTGGGACGCCCCCGGGGCGCCATGTGGTGCTACCAAGCCGGGCAGGGGAGCTCAAGGGCGCTGTGCCATGCTGCCGGGCTGGGCAGGGGCACTCCTGAGTGCCTCAAGGGTGCCACGCCGTGCTGCCGGGCCAGGTGGGAGCACTTCCGGGCGCCTCAAGGGCACTGCACTGCTGTGCTGGGCGGGGGCATTCCTGGGCGCTTCAGGGGCACCGCACCGTGCTGCTGGGCTGTGCAGTGCTGCCGGGCTGGGTTGGGCCCAGGGCCCAAAAATGGCTTGGGCTAGCCCTGTGCGCACACCTATGCCTTTAGGTCCGTGGTCCCCAACACGGTGCCCGCGGGCGCCATGGCGCCCGCGGGGGCATTCGTGGGCGCCCGCCACGTGCTCGGGGCTGGCCTGGCCCTGGGCACGTGGCACATGCACAGTGCCAGAGCCAGCTCCAGGCGCATGGTGAGCGCCGGCCCCGGGCTCGCGGCGCTTGGAGGGGAGGGCGCCGGTCCCGGCCCCGGGCGCTTGGAGGGGGGGGCGCGTGGCGCTTGGGGGGGAGGGGGCGCCGGCCCCGGGCGCGCGGCGCTTGGAGGGGGGGCTATAAGGGGACCCGCGGCTATGGGGGGGCCCCGTCCCCGCCCCCTGGCCCCCGGCGGGCGAACGGCCACGCCCCCTGGCGCCCGGCAACCTCCACAGGTTGGGGACCACTGCTTTAGGTCAACATAGTTAAGTTGACACAGTGTCCATGTAGATACTGATAGAAATGTAGCCGTGTTAGTCTGGTGTAGCTGTATTTTGTTTCATGTAGATACTGTGTTACCCCATCTGCTGCTGGCTTCAACAGCTGTCAGCTCTGAAGTGGCTGGGCTCCTGCTGTCAGTGCTCCCAAATGCCCCACTTAAGTTGAGGCAAGAGCTCCTGGTGAGGATGCGCACTGCTGACAGAAGCAACATACTGTGGACACAAATGGTTGATTTAATTACTGTGAAGGCTGTAGGGCAATCTAACTTAAAGTCAACTTCGTTTTGTAATGTAGACATGCCCTGAGAGTCTGTTCATTGACTTCCATGGAAGCAGAACCAGGCCACCTTTGAAAAGATATAAGTAATTCCCTGGGATCATGTGCTGATGTACAGCTTACTGAACCATACATAAAGCCAGACTGTACAATCACCTCAAGAGAAGGATTATGACAAGCTGCTTTAAAATACCAGTGCCCTGGAATCCTTTTGTCACCTATGGGAAGGGAATGAAATTGTGTGTCTTAGACATGTAAACACACAAAATGGGTCCTGCTTTACTTAATCCCCTATCCTCTCCTCTAGGTCTCTTATGAGGATGTGGATCGCTTGAAAGAGTTTGCTGTGATCGAGAACATGAGAGTCCCACACTTCTTGCAGGACCCTGTCAGATACATGGAACACTTGGAAAAGATCATGGAGGTCAATGAACTGACCGATGAAGAGCTCCAGGATCTCATATTTTAACCATCAGTCATTCCCTTTTACCTGAAATCTGTTCTGTTTGCCAGTTATACAGTACTGGACTTCACCACAGTCCGCAAAAATTGAATGAAATAACTTGGTTTTGTATTCTGCCAAAAGTCTAGAATATTTAGCTCTGTTAATTTTTTTAAAAAAAGAAAAAAAATACAAACCTCAGACTATCAATTCAGAAATGTTTCTTTGAAGAAAAAAAGTTCTTTGAGATATATGGTTTTTTAAAGGGTTTGTGCCTCTTCCAAATTAAATTATGTATTGAACATAGACACATTGTTCATTAGGAGTTCCCCTATGACTGGTCAGTCTTATTGCCCCTTACATGTTTGGTACGCTGAACAGGATAATTTGAAATGTCTCACTTCCATGATATTCTAAAATCTGCTGTTTATTCTTTCTAATGTCTGTGATTTGTAATTTTTCCCCTTGGCTTACTCACATTGGCCTCATTTCTGGTTACGGCCTTCACAGCAACCCCCTAGAGCAGCAAAATTGTGGAACTACTATAGACCATTCCACCATCGTCTTAATTGTACCCCATTGTATACGGCTTCCCTCATTGTAAGATCACAATGAGCAGAGACGTTCTCTTGCACGACAGCATTATAGTTTGGATGTGCTATAAAGGATGTGCTAGGTAGAGGTGATTGCCACACTTTACTTTTCAAGTAGCAGCAATTGATGTGGCTATTTGAATGGCTGTACACAAGCTATAAAGTTGCCCTCTTCATCCCAAGAGGGGTTTGCTGTTGTGGCGTTTAATATATATATATATATTCCACTCACTGAAGTGACAGTCCTCCTCTTGCTTGTACAGTTTGTTTCAGGGGGATGAATTGTAGAAAGGGCCTTTTCTTTTTTTGCCCTTCAAGATCCATTTAGAATGTTTAGCAAATCAAATTAATTAGTCGTTTGGAAGGAGGACTGGGCTGAACCGAGAGTTTTCTGACTGATGTACGTAATGCGTCCAGCTACAGGGCCTCATTTCATTTCAAAAAGAAAAAAACCCAACCCCTTGCTCTAGTACCTGAACCCTTTGCGGGTTTGGTAACTTGGAGTGGCTTAGGCCTTAGTGCTGCAAGGAGCTCTGCCCTCAGGGAGCTTACTGTAGAACTTTAATGGAGGCCGGTGGGGACAAAATTCACAAGTGCCCTATTCCACTATTCAAGTGAAGTGCTCTGACACATCGGAAGCATCGTGGACTCCGTTTTACATTTTGGTGCCATACAAAAGCAGTAGCAAAAGCACGCCACTGTAGTGTATCTATTCAAAGTAACAACTTAGGCAAGACAAGAGAGTTGTTCGCTTCAGAGACCACATTTTCTGAGTCCAGAGTATTACGAAAGCGCGACTTGTGGCTCCCGAGTACATGCTGACTTGAGCTTTGCATCAAACGTATTGGACGGACTTTTAATTCCGATCATTTTACCAAGGCTAAATGAAGCCATTAGCACCATGTGCCTCTGGAGGAGTCCCAGAGTCCCAATTCCTTCTCTTGTGCCTATAGAGAATGGGGGCAGGAGCAGGAAATGGCAGCCTTGAAAAGGAAGCCACATAGGCTGAGCGCTGCTGGTCAGTGTGTGGGATGAGGGAGAGAATTGGAGCCAAAGTTATGCTTGCCTGCTTGGGGGAGGGAGTATTGGCTGCAATCTTCCTCCCATCCTGGAGAGCAGGAGCTGCCTGTGATGTGTGGAGCGCTAATGCAGACACACCGGAGTGGGGGGAGGTAGGGAAGAGGAAGAAGATCTTATTCCCTGGCATAACTGCATCTGGCAAATGACAATCCAGCCCCTGGCATCGACTTGTGTGGAACTTAGTGGTCTCTGATTAAGAAATGGAGTAATCCCCACACCCTCTGACTTTACGCCAAATACAAGGGCGTCCATTCCAGATTTTAAATTTAACAACATTTTGTGAGCAATGAGAGGAAAAGAAATCTCACCAGGGCAAGAGGTTTTGACACTTTCAAATAACCCATAAAACCAGCTGCCTTTAAAGCAGTATTACAGGTTTGTGCAGTGGTGGCTGCTTGCTTGAGAACAGCAAAGCATTTGAGCTGCTCCAATACGCAAATGTGCTGATTTGAGTGTTTTACAAAATATGAAAAAAGAACACCTCACGGTAGCCTTAATTTTGTATTGTTTAGCAGCTTGAAACTCTTTTAATCTCTGCATTGTAGTGAGTGAATCTTCTCCTATGCCCCCAAAATATCAATAGAGATGTACCCATTACAAAGATAGCTCCCCCAATTATCACCCCTAATATCATTATCCCAAAATATCAGTGACTTTTCCTATGCCCCCAAAATGCCATTCTTAGCTGTGCCTGCCTAGCTTTGTTTCAAAGCCCTACAGGCAAACTGAGCTGCTGTACACCTGGTGGAAATATTTACATTTCAGTACCAAGTAATGCACCCCAACATTCAGAATCAGTCAACTCATCTATTTGGCTGTGAGCAACAGAAGCACAGATAACACTTATCACATGTCAAAGGTCGGCCATGAAGATTTCAGGTAAAATGCATGCTTGTGGGTAAGTGGACTAAGATCTGTGGAATTACATCCGGGATGAATTTGGCCCACTGCGTTGAAACAGAGGTACATATGTCCCATTCTTTGTGAAAGGGCCATATGTTAGAGGTGATTTTTTCTTAACGGAAATAATCCCTGCATTCCCCAATTGCTTCTGTGGTAAATACAAGCATATGCTAAAGAAGCCCAATTATACTCATGGTAATAGTCTTGGATATTATATTTACAATAATAGTGTCTCTGAAATAATAATATTTATCTGTTCCTGTGCTACAGACTATGATGTTTACAGCCCCTTCTCAACTCCTTGTCATTACTACACTGTGGCTTTGCTGATGTAAACTCCAGGGCCTTATTTTTCTTCTTTAAAGTACCTGGTGTTTATTTTCCCCACAGACCAATCCACTTCTGCCATTCTCTATTATGTGAATAGGTGCGCTCCAGTACAACGTTAGATTGCGGAAGCATCAGTATGAACGTGCCAGCATAACAGTGCCAGACTTCTCCTGCCTCCTTTTGTGATAGTGTTTCAGATTTGTAATGGTAGTTTTGTAAACCTTTTGAAAATTTTATTGTAATGGACTGTTATTGTCAGAGTATTGAGGCTATGTAATAAAGTTTGTGGATGATAGAAACTCGCATTCTATGTACTGTCTATGTGACAAAGTCTCACAATGTCGATAATGTGATAACAGGCTTCAGGTCTTTAATTGTTTATGTTGAAAAGTGAAGAATATCACCATCCATCCATCACAATGTTTCATGTGCCCTTCCACTTCTCCCCCGCCCCTTTCACACACACAGCCTGTTCTCCATCTCAAAAGTCACCGTTGTTTAACTTACACCAGTTGTAAGGCCTTTAGATGTAAAAAAGCTGCAAATATAGACACGCACGTTAGGCTATGAACAAGCTTGTGGGTCTCATTGCTCCATTAGCTTACAAGCAAGTCAGATCTTTTTTTCTAAATGGAAAATTGACAAAAATGAATCAGAAAGTTATCAATATTTTCCATGGAAAATTTTGACTTTTTTTGGCAAAAATTGAAACCCAGAAGTTTTTCGCCAAAACATCAGTTGCCAAATGCTGCCATTATGTCCGACAGGAATTGTAGTTCAGGTGTCCCATACTTTTCTTGTCTCTTCTCTATGCTGTACTCTCATGAAATAGTGAGATATGTGTTATCAACACTTGATAGAACATAGATGGTGGAATGTTTATCACTTGTTATCAGTACCAAAGTGAAACTTATTAAATGCATTCCAATTTTTCCCTGAAAAAGCAGTTCTGATGCAAAATTTTGACTAGCTCTAGCAGACTAATTCTTTTTGCATGCGAAACTGTAGTCCTTTGGACAGAAACAGCTCCTCTGGCTAGACAAATAACTTGTATGGATAATGCCTTATACAGTCCATAACTATCTGGGGTCTTGGTTCAGTATTGTCTAAGAGTCGTGTGATGTGATATGGTGGGCCCTGCTGAATCAACTTCACCACTTTCTGGAACTCAGAGGGTTTCCTTGGGAAGATCTCCAATCTAAGCAATAAGCTGGCCCTATCGCTTTTAGTTTGTGAGAGAGGATAGACATCACAGAGCCAAAGGAAGCAGGATCATCATGCTGCATAAGGATCTGTGGGTATATCTACACTACCACCCTAGTTCAAACTAGGGTGGTTAATGTAGTCATACGAACTTGCAAATGAAGCCCGGGATTTGAATTTCCCAGGTTTCATTTGCATGTTGCCAGGCACCACCATTTTAAAATGTCCGCTAGTGCGGACTCCGTGCCCGCGGCTACACGTGGCACGAACTAGGTAGTTCGGATTAGGCTTCCTATTCCGAACTATCTGTACACCTCGTTCCACTAGCGGACATTTAAAAATGGCGGCGCCCGGCAACATGCAAATGAAGCCCGGGAAATTCAAATCCCAGGCTTCATTTGCAAGTTCCTATGACTACATTAACCACCCTAGTTCGAACTAGGGTGATAGTGTAGACATACCCTGTCTGAATAGGAAAACTCCAAGAATAAAGACTAGTGATGTAAAAAAATGATAAGCCAGCAGATGGCGCACTTCTCCAGGTCAGCACTGTCACAATTCCCCCAGCAGGATACTGGGGACATTGGTGGTGGTGGAGTGAGGTGCCATCGAGCAGAGGAGACATAACTGAAGTCTGTCACTTTAAGGCTGGGGGGGGGGGGGGCAGTCAACCCTCATCACTGCGCCACACCTTCCCCCA
Organism: Pelodiscus sinensis; assembly: GCF_049634645.1. Taxonomy (NCBI): domain Eukaryota; kingdom Metazoa; phylum Chordata; order Testudines; family Trionychidae; genus Pelodiscus; species Pelodiscus sinensis. Next base: position 169,411,889 of record NC_134712.1, read on the forward strand.
GCCAGTTCTTGCCACCAGAAAGAGCCTGGGGCTTCAGTCACTACGGCTGCTACCACCAGGGCAGCAGAGGCTACTCCGAGCCCTGGGCCCTTTTAAATTGCCAGGCCCTGAGGCAACTGCCCCCTTTGCCTTTCTGTCAGCAGCCCTGCCTCAACTCTCATTTGCCTTGCCTTTAGTTCCACCCCTTTCTGTCCTCACATCCCTCACTCCCTTGCTATACCTAATTTGTCCTGCTTCCAGTCTTTCTGCCTTTCATGCATTTCCCGGTTCTCCTTGCATCTCCTTCCTTCACCTCTCCTCACACTAGTCTCCATTTCTGCTGCCAACTGTCATCAAAATGAGAATTGCAACGTCACTTTCTTCCAGTACTGAACAAGAAACTTTGTTAGAAGATGAGAAATAGCATTATCTCTGAAGTTGCATTCGCTTCAGCATCACTTGCGGTTCTTCTGCCTAAAATCTTAGGCCCTTCCCATCTAGCATACATATTCTCACATCCGCCCCACATTCCCCTGTTCTGTCACATACTCCCCCCCTCCAGGTGAGGCAGGAGCCAGTTTCTTATAGGCCATAATGAGAGAGCGGCACCAAAAGTTCACAAGTTCGCTGTTAAGAGATGGTAGGAAATAAAATCTCTCTGAGAAGTGGCAGGGCCCGGCATGGCTGGTTTGGTACTCATCTCTGGTACGGATGCATGAGGAGATGAGTGACTGTCATGCAGCAGCTGCCTGCACATGGAACAATGTTGCTGAAAACTTGGGAGTGGGCTTCTGACTGCATTGTGGATATGGCCTGCCATGCTGGGAGGAGAAGGCTGACTGGAGGGGGTCCATACAAGGAGGGAGAGTTGCTCATTGAGACATGTTGGGCAGCTCTTTAAAAGGCCCAAAAGGAAGATGACCCTTTGTGTGCTGGTTTTCAGGCCTGGTTCCTAAACATGAGACAGGACAAGACTGAAAGCAGATCCTTTGTCATCTGTACGGGTCCTTTGGGGACAGTGGCAGATATAGGGCAGGGCAAGCAGGGTGGCCGCCCCGGGCCCCGCGCTTCAAGAAGCCCCACGCATGCGCCGTATCAAAGGGGGAGGCCCCGCGAAATTGTGCTGCCCTGGACCCCGCAAAATCCTCAACTGCCCCTGCTTGGAGACAGTAAACAATTGGGGAAGAGCATCCTGAGTAAAACTTGACAGTGTTTCTGCCTTCAGGGGTCTCTGTTTACTCCTTGCACATTCCCAGGATACATAACGGCCTGCAAAGCAGAGCACAAGCCAGTCCCAGCCCAGATGCCTTTTTGCTTCAGCACCTTGCTGACACTGCCCTGGGGAGCATGTCACAGAGCAGTGGGGCTGAAGCGAAAGAGCCTTTAGGCAATGGTACTATTGCACAGGAAGGTAAGAGTAAAGAACACAGAGAGAAATAAGGAGGGAAATAAAGCCCTCCCCCCCTTTACTAAAGGGTTCTCAAACGGGTGCTCCAAAAAGAGCCCATGTCAGGGCCTGGAGATGTTCCCCAGGAGCCCCATTCCCCCTGGTGTTAGACAAACTCCTGCATATTCACAGCACGGCAGGAGGGGAGCTCTGTTCTGCTACCAAAGGGGCTGCTGCACTCAGCGCCACCCTTAGCAAATCTGCAGGGAAATTCTCACAGGACTTACTGCTGGCTCTTCAAACGATGTTTGCGTGCGATGGTGAGTCGAGTCCAGGCACGTTTGCCACTTGCACAACACTGCAGGCTTTCAGACCTCTGAAAGGGCACAAAGGGCCATGTTCATCTCCCATTCATTCTGCAGTTAATCTCCTTCATTCCTTTGGTTTTACGCCGCTGTAGTGGAGCCTTTTCAGATCAAAGGTTCTAATTCAGCCTAGACCACATCCACCTGCTGGTGAGTCTCAGACTGGTCACTCTGGGGTCTAGCAGTGCTTTTCCGTTGTGCACACACAATGCACAATAGGGCCTGGTAGCTGTCTTTTGGCACTACCGCATAGGTGGAGCTGGTACTGAGGCCTGTGGTGATAATAGATAAAGCTGGCAGCAGTGCCTGCAATGAACATGACCTAGCACTTTCCATTGCAAGACCCTGTTTGCAGTTGCTCATAACCACTGAACTTTGCCCATGCAGGCTGAAAGTTTCCAGGCTGGGTGTCTGCTTCAGGCTACATTGTAAGTTTCAGCAAAACCAGCTCAGACATTTCAGATTTCATATCACATGGTGGGGTGCAATCCAGAGCAGTGGGGGGTTGTGCCACTGCTTGGCCTGCAACTATAGGGGCCTCACAAAGCTTTGTTCTTGTAGCTCCCAACCTGGGCTGCTCACAGTGAGCCTGCCGCCATGCAGGTCCTACCCTGAGGGCAGATCCACACTACGCAGACAGGTCCCGCTGAGCTACACAACCTGAGTTACGTTAGTAGCGTAATTGGCGAAGGGGGCAGGGGGGAATGAATTGCCAGGCACTTGAGCAAGGTGTGGAAGGGTTCACAATCCTGGAAGAGGCAGGACTTTGGGCAGAAGGGGCGGGGCTAAGGTCAGCCAACCCTCAGTGCCGCCCAGACCACGCTGCCTGGTGCTCTGGTGGTGATTTAAAGGACCCAGGTTTCTGGCCACCGCTGCTCCCACAACAGCAGCAGTGGCAGCCAGGAGTCCCAGGCCCTTTTGATCCACTAGGCCCCAGGGCAATTTGCCTCCCCATCAGTGAGCCTGAGCATAACTCGAATCAACATAGCCTACATCTACTTACTGTGGGGTCCACGCTACTCTGGGCTGACAGAAGAAATTCTCCCATTGACGTCCCTTATTCATATTGTTCCAGCAAAGTGATGGACACGTTTTAGGTGCGCATGCATGTGCGTGTGCGCACACAGACAGCTTGCTAAGTTTTGCTTCTCTGATCTTAGTTGCTGCTGAAGAGGAATGCAATAGGCAGAGCACAGGGCTGAGTTGTAGACAGCTGGCTGCAGGACTGGTCCTTCGGTTTGGCTTGGAAGCAGAGCTAACATGATGAAGAGGCTATTGAGAAGTTAACTACATGAGAGCATCATTTGAGTGTTGGAAAGTAAAACATCCCCAGACCCCTGCTTCAAACAAGAGCTATTAATGCCACCCACTGTCCCCTAGGGCATGTTCAGAAAGCACCATCTACATACAGGGGTGGGGAACAGTGCTCCCTCTAAGCCAGTGGTCCCCAACCTTATGGGGTTGTCAGGCACCCGGGGGCAGGGCCACTCACGCACCGGGCACCCATGGGTGGGGTCACTCATGTGCCCAGGGGTGGGGTGGGGCTGCGCACACGCCCGAGGGCGTGGCCACCCATACACCGCATGCCCAGTGCCGGCGCCACCCATGCGCTGCACTCCCAGGGCTGGTGCCATTCTTGAGCTGTGAGCCCAGGAGTGGGGCTGCCCATATGCCGCACGCCCGGGGCTGGAACAGCCCATGCGCTGCATGCCTGGGGCCAGCGCTGCTCCTCTGCCGTGTGCCCAGGGGCGGGGACGCCCATACGCCGCGCTTCCGGGGCCAGCACAGCCCATGCTCCGCATGCCCAGGGACGGGGTTGCCCATGTGCTGCGTGCCCGGGGGTGGGGCCGGCCCTGATCACTTGGCGGGCGCACAGAAATGGCCTGGCGGGCGCCATGGCGCCCACGGGCACCACGTTGGGGACCACTGCTCTAAGCTGTGTGGCAGCAGAGCTTCACAGGTGACTAATCAGCCCCACCCAGTCAGTCAGCTCTAGGAACCCTGAGCCTCTGACTGGGTGGGGCTGATTAATCACCTGTGAAGCTCTGCTGCACCACAACTTAGAGGGAACACTGATGTGGAACCTCAGGCCCAGGGGACGATGCAGCCCGCGGGGTGTCTGAATCTTGCCCCTGAGGCTCAGCCACCCTACTCCCCTCCCCCCCAGCACTGGGAAGCCTGTACTGGTACGCCAGGCCCGCTGCTGCTCCACTGTGGGGCTGGAGCACACAAAATCTACTAAGCTGGGGCCCCCAGGCTCTGGTGTGCAAAGGGAATATGGGGATTGTCTTTATCCTTCCTCCGTCGGGGGGTCATGTGAGGGTTAGTGGGTTTTTTTGCTTCTCACTTGTGTGTGGCCCCCAACTGATTTTTCTGTGGGTCAGAGGCCCCCAGCCCCAAAAAAGGTTCCCCACCCCTGTTCTACAACAAACTAAGCAAACCCCCCTTAACGGCTGCTACGATTCCTAGTGCAGAAGACCAACAAGAGGCCTGTGCACTATTTGAAGTCCCAGTGGGATATAATAGCAGCCTATGCCTAACATTCACCCCTTCACAAAGATGAAATTCACTCTCTGTACAGGAATCAAAAGCATCCGAGCTGTTACCTTCGCCCTACAGACTCTTCCCTTGCTCCAAGACAGCTCCTCTTTCTGCTTGACAGCTACTCTACATAGAGTTTCCTGCCTTTCTTCAGTGGAACCTCACTGGTCTGCAGCCTTCAGCTCCGCCCCATTTACCTCCCGCTAGTAATCGCTGCGCATGCAACACTTGAGATCCTGCCTCCTCCCCCAGTGCAGATAGACACTTTTTAATTGCACCCACCCGCCACAGCTTAAAGGCTGCTGTCAACAGACTAGGCCAGAGCCTCAAGCTGGTATAAATGAAGGTCAACTGACTTAAGTGTCACTTCATCAATTCATACCAACTGAGGAGCTGACCTACTAAACCTTTTATTTCATTAGCTAAAAGGTAAATTCAGTCCCCAGATATTTTACAGGAAGAAAACATTGAGGACTAAAGCAGGAAACACTGTATTAATCTTTTATATATGGAGATATACCTATCTCATAGACCTGGAAGGGACCTTGAGAGGTCATCAAGTCCAGTCCCCTGCCCTCACAGCAGGACCAAGTACCATCCCTGACAGATTTGCCCCAGATTCCTAAATGGCCCCCTCAAAGATATAACTCACAACCGGGGGTTTAGCAGGCCAATGCTCGAACCACTGAGCTGTCCCTCCCCCTAGGGATAGCTTGTTCATATATGTCTGAATATGACCCCCTTTCTCATGTTGCGGAATACCTGGCTCTGCAAGTGATCAGTTCATTCAGTGGGATTACTTGAGGGATTAGGTACCACTCACCATGAGTAAGGATGGCAGAATCAAATCCATGCAGCCAAACTGGAGGCTATTCCAAGCTCTGCTGGTCACTCACTTTTATGACTGTGGGCAGTCTCAGTTTCTCTGTGTGAAAATAGGAACTCAAGAACGTACCTTGTAAAATCCTTTGAGATCTATAACCCCAATCCTGCACACATTTATGCACAGGGTTTCCAGAACCAGGGTATCAATGGATGGAAGTTGTGATACAAGTGCAAACTATGTACTAACTCTTTTGCTCTGTGAAACATTTAGGAAAGACTTACCCAATGTTTCATGTTTAACAATACATTTTCCCCTTAACTTAAAAGGGAATGGAGGAAGAGTCTGTTACAAACATTCAGAATACTTTATGAAGGAATCTTCTATTTGCTATTCAACGTTCATTTTTCTTAGTATGGTTTACTCAGAAAACCTTAAACCATTAGTATAATTGATTTGGGTGTAGTTGAGTTGTATCCATTAGCTAAAACTGGAAAGGAAGGGAGAAAAACACATTTCTTCTCAGAACCTGCCCAGTGTGTTGCAAGTTCTTTTTAGACAAAGGGCTTGTTATGGCTTTACTTGCCCTGGCACATGTCTCATAGTTTTCGGTGGACTTAGCCCACGATTTATAGCAGGATCAGTTCGGAATCAGGTCCAAATAGGTTTATTTTATTCCAGTTCTCATTTTTTTAAATAAAATCTGTTCATAATACTTGTTCCCACAAAACAACAATGTGTAGTATGGGTGATATCACTTGGTTACTACTATTTGAGTTTAGGCATTATTTCCAAAAGCCAGCACAATGGAAGTGGTGTGAGGATGACGGATGTATTTTGCTTTTATGCACTTACTGATAATAACCCTCTTGTACATAAAGCTGTTTGTTTTTTCTCCATAGCGCAATGTTACAAACCTTGTACTGTGTTGGGTCTGTGGGCGGCTGGAACAGAGTGCACCTTTGCAAGCTGTTTGGCAGGGCTATGTCTCCTTCCAAATTCAACACATTCCTTTGGTAAATGCTTACTGGCTTTTTCATGTCCTCACTGGCTTTGTGTCTCCTGCATTTCAAAACTTACTTTAGAATTTTCCATGTGTGCAAATGTAGGGTTTGGCTGCAGCCTGTTGACTGAAGTCCCTTTGCCACAGGACAGGCATGGCATGGGAAATAAACTTACCCTACGCTGCCCCACACATCTCACAGATATATTATTCAAGGAAGAGGAGTTCAGAATGGAAAGGTGGAGAGAAGAACTACAGGAACAATCCAGAGAATGGTGGGCCTATCATACCAGAAGAGCTTGACCTGCTTAGTCAAGCCAAATGAAGGCTGAGAGGACTATGATTGTTCTCTGTAAATACATCAGGGTGGTAAATACCGGAGCAGGTGAACATCAATTTCAGCTAAAGGACAATGTCGGCACAAGAAGAAATGGATATCAACCGGCCATGAACAAGTCCAGGCTGGAAAATAGAACAAAATTTCTAACCATCAGAGAGGAGAAGCTCTGGAACAACCTCTCAATAGGAGTTGTGGGGGAAAACATCATAACTCAATTTGAGGAAGCTGGTCAAATTTATGAGTGTGACTGTATGATGGGGTTGCTTGTGATGGACAGCAGGTCAGGAACTCATTTCTGGTTTCTTTCTTATGCTCTTCAAGGCTTATGCTTCATGGTTGCAGCCAGCATCTACAGACATCAGAATTCACCCAACTTCCCGATGTATTCCAGTTTTGTTGTTGTCCTTCCTCTGAAGCCATGGCTGGAGGTTGGACAATAGGTGGGTGAGCCCAGAGCTCTGAGATGGCTCTGAACATTCTGTCTCTTAGGTGTTTGGCTGGTATATTCTTGCTCACAGGCTCAGGTAATTGTTGTATGTGGGGGTCACAAAGGAATTTTTCCCCAAGTCAAGACTGGCAGTGACTCTGGGTTTCTGCTTTCCTCTGCAGTGGGTGGGTGAAAATTGCATGACAGGATGATCCGAGTATACTTCATTTAATCATTTCCCTGCCACAGTGTTGGCCTTGTATACTAGTGCATCTCAGTCCCTCGTATTCTCTGCCTGTGGCTCATAACAGTCCAGTCTAAAGTGGACTGTGATACTTAGGTCTAATTTCAGTTGTTGGGTTTAGCGTGTGGGTGCTGGTGGCATGTTATATACAGGGGGTCAGACTAAAGGAGTTTATTTCTTTTGGCCTTAAACTATATGACTCTAGGAGTGTAGTCCCTCTCAGGAACGTGTAAGGGAGGACTTGCCTATCTAGTGCAGTAAAGCATATCAGTGGGCTGTGAATTCTATGTGCACTAAAGTGTCATATTCCATTAATCCCTGCTGGTGCACACTAAAAGTTCACTCATGCACATGAACTTAGTCTTGGTTGGTGATGTTGGTTAGCATTAGACTTCACACCCAGTGATGTGCACTACCGCACTGTACAGACAGCCCTTTGTTAAAAATGCTAACTCATGGGTACTAGATTGTCACTGCCAGGATAAGTAGCTGGCTGGGTGCACACTGGGGGAGTAAATGACTTTCCACCCTCAAGAGCAAAGGGAGAACTGGGGGATACATTTGTCTCTCTGAGCTCAAAGGAATAAAACTAGCTCTATGTAATCCTCAGCTCAGATCATGTATTGGTCAGAAAGAAGTGTCATGGCAGTTCTTGCAAGTGTTAAAACTATACTTGACAAATCACTGACAGTTCCCAAGGCATGTCTCTTTTCTCTCTTTATGGTCTCTGTTATTGCTTCACTTTACAAGGAATCAATTAAAAACATTAACTGAAAAAAAAAACAAGAAAACAAAACAAAACAAAAAACAAACAAACCAACAACCCTGTTCTGTTGGGTTTTAACAGAGATAATGTGCAGTAGTAAAAGTGCATTTCATTTTCTGTATGATTCTCATCCAACTCTCCAGGCATGGATGCATCCATTGTGTCGGTAACGAGTTACAAATTGCTCAGCTGCAATGAGATACTCTAAAACATCCATGAAGAGCATCAGGGGTAGGAGAGAGACATCATCAAAAGCAGAGGCTAATGCTTTCTAAATGAGGGGGGGAAAGGCAGTTCTGATTCATAGTTAAGCCTCAAGCAATGGGATCTTCTGACTGCCCCATGCCACGCCCTAGTTCATCATCGTTCATGTTTAATGTTTGAATCTCTGCATTCTACAGTCACTCCATTTCCATTTCGGGTCACCTCTTTTCTGTTCCAGTCCTTTTCCATGTAAAATTCAGCTAATACAGGGCAATGGTCTGAAGCCACACCTCCCCAGGACCAGTTATCCGGGATCCATGGATTTGTAAGGCCTTCTCTCACAACGGCCCAGTGACCTGCAGGAAGAAGAATTGCAAAGAAAAAGCTTAATATGGAAAAAGAGCAAGACAGAGGCTTAATCTATATGACCAAGGACCCTGTTCTGCAAACACTTATGTACATGAGGATTCTCAGCCAACTGACATCAATGGGACTGCTCAAGGAGTAAATCAAGATGCCAGCCTAGAAGGGATTTTATAAAGACTCTGTTTTCTTTGTTTCTTGTGGTAGAGATGTTTTACCTGTGAAAACCTTTTTCAAGGTTCGACTGATCCAGATGTTATCCAGCGACTTAGATCCCTGTGGATTCTTTGTGCTGATGTTTGTAAATGTATTTGCAGGGACTAGGTGATGGAATTTTTCCTTTCTCAAAAGATCGTGGTCACTGCTGTCTGGGGCTTGGTTAAAATCACCTAAGATGATCACATCTTTTTCTCCTAGAAAAATGTTAAAAAGACAAGAAAAGAAAGGAGGGAGAAAAATCCATGATTAAATCTGGGATGAAAAGAAATACAACCATTGAGTAGTGATGCTGAATTTACTTTGTATTGAGCCATTTGTTTCTTTAATGTGTCATGATATGATTAAAAATCTTCTCTTGTGAACAAACATATTAGCTTATCTATCTTATTAAAAGCCACTTGTGTTGTTATAATCCATAAAAAGCATCTGGAAATCCAATGTACACTGCACAATTTATGCTGCTTGTTTCCTTTTTGAATTTCCCTCATCACAAATGTCTGGGGAATGATCCCTTCCCTCCACCCCCAACTGTGTCTATTTGTATACAATGGCAGACTGACCCTACCACCAAGTGTTGGCAAGTCTGATCTTGTAGGTTTTAGGAATCTTAGGTGTTGTAAAAAGTGTGAAGATTTTGTTTGCTTTTATTTTAAATAAGACCTACATTTTGGGCCAAATAAGCCCTGATGCTGTCTTTTTACAGTTTTGCAGCTGAGATATTTTTTGCGAAAATATTAAGAAGGAGGTGTGTCTTCTTCGAGAATGGATCAGAGCCAGGAAAAAAAAAAGAGAGAGAGAGAGAGAGAGAGACTGAGACTGAGACTGCAGGACACTGATTCTAAAATTGTAGATTTAAGAAATTTCAAAAAACAACCAGTACTGGTAGCAGAAGCAGCAGTCATACCCCCTTGTAATTAACAAATTGAGGACTCTGTAAATCTATTGAAGAGATGAAACTTGTATTTATTTGTTTAAGTAACTAAACGGATTTTATGGAACTTTGAGATGCCTCAGAGTTTGTCTATGGTTGAGATTTTGAAAGGAACTAAGGATGTTATGCGTGCAACTTCTTTAGGTTCCTTATACTTAAGGTGAGATTTATGTGGAAAATTGTCTAGATTTAAAAATATAATAAAATAAATTTAAACCTCATCCCCATTGCTGAAATATCCTGCTGCTTTGACACCAGTGTAGCTCTAAGACTCTCAATGAAAATATCCTTGATGTATGCTAATGTGAGAGAAGAATGAGACTCTAGGTATTTGTGTCTCTTTTGTCCCATGTTAGGTTGCTGGTGCCTGACACAAACCACTTCATGGGTTGTGGTGATGCTGGTACCCATCCAAAGAAGTCACTGCATTATGACTTGATAAATGACTATGAGGAAACTGCTAAAAAAGGATGCTAGTATGCTAAAATAGCCTAAAGTTTAACCTCAGAAAGTCTACTAGAGAATATCATATGGATTATAAATACCTCAGTATTTTTTTCAAATTTTCCCCTCTGAAGAACATTTATTTCAAATATCTGCTTTTGATGCATCATCCTACATTTATTGTCATCAACCAGACCATCTAGGACCAGCAGTTGGCCAATGTTCCCTCTAATTATCCATGCATTTGTGGAATAAATTTTGTTATGTGCACCGGGGCATTTGCAGATTTGCACTACCAGTAGAAACAAATGCTGCTGGATCTGGACACTCTGCCAATTAGCTGGGCAATATTTGAATCTCTCCTGGTGCACAGCATTGAGGGAACACTGCTGTTGGCTTGTTCCCTGACTAACTTTACTGCTAGACAACTGGTGAGTCCACTGGACTGCCTTGAAACTGAGAGTGGCTCGACTGGCTGCTGGTTAAGCAACCATGCTTATAAGCCTGTCTCCCCAAACAGATCAACAGCTGATCAACGTCCACCATGTATGCAGCTGTGCTTGTCCTTCTTCCAGCCCCACCTCTTCCTCTGGCTTCAAACTCATGCTCTGTCTCTGACTTATTGAGCTGATTGACCCTCTGCTTCTGGATTTGGCTTCAGTCCCTCCAGTATCGACTTTAGCTTGTTTCCTGAACTCTGCCCACTCTAGATCCAGCTCTAACCAGTATGCCGAACTCTCCACTAGCTGTAATTCCACTCTGCTGCTGTAGAGGCAGTCAGCCAGCAGGGGGAGCTTAAGTTAAACAACAAACCCTGTTCATCTCTTCCCTCCTATCATTTTGCTTATTGGACCCTTTTTCTGTTGGAGAGAGAGAGAGAAGCATTTGACAAGCTCTGTCACCAACAGAAACTGGTCCAATAAAAGGTATTACCTCACTCACCTTGTCTCTCTAATACCCTGGGACTGCCCATGGCTACAACTACCCTGCAGTCATCTTTTTGCTTATCATTTAGAAAGGAAAAACCAAGCTCCTATGCAAGAAATAGTGGGTAGTAGGATCAACTATTACCTGATTAAAAATAATGAAACAGAGAAACCACTATTATTTTCTATCTAAGATGATGACAAACAACACAAATATTTAGTAGCTCCTCTGCTATTTTCAGCTCCATTAGAATTATGAAGAAAATCAATGCTTGCCTGACGAATAAGGTCAGAATTACTCTAGAAGTAATCCATTTACTTTCATGCTTCTAACTCAGTACTACAAATAGAAAACACCATTTTAATTGCTTATAAACAAATGCTTGAAGGTACCATCTTCTATAAACTAAGACGCACACGATGTCATGAATCAGTACTGCAAGTTCGTCCCGTAACCAATAAAGATCCCAGTCTTGGTAAGAGCAATGAAATGAATCAGATCACTCTGGGTCATGGTCTTACAATGTTGTAGTGAAACAGGTGGGAAAATATGCGAATTACCTCTAGTTACTAGCTCATCCTTCCTCTTTTAGGGTATGTCTACACTACCACCCTAGTTCGCACTAGGGTGGTAATGTAGTCAACCAGAGTTGCAAATGAAGCCCGGGATTTGAATTTTCCGGGCTTCATTTGCATGTTGCCGGGCGCCGCCATTTTTAAATGTCCACTAGTTCGGACTCCGTGCCCGCGGCTACACGCGGCACGGACTAGGTAGTTCATACTAGGCTTCCTATTCCGAACTACCGTTACTCCTCATTCCACCGTGAAATAGAATCTCCACCGTGTGCAAGGGTAAGACCTGACCTCCTCTCAAAGGAAATAATGGCCTGATCCTGAGTATGGCATGACACTGAGCAGGGTATTTATGAGGAGGCTCCAGAAAGGAAGACCTTCCCAGAACCTCAAAGACCTGTCTACAGTGGGCTGATACATGGACAGCCTGTGGGGAGTTGGCCCACAAGTGGGAAGAGCAGTTATTGGGTCAAGAGCCTGACCGACATACTAGGACAACCAACTGCTTGTATATGGCTGGGACCATCCAGCCTTGTGCTTTGAACCCAGATATGCACAGTGTTTAAGAGTAGAAAAGGAGTTGGCTGCACAGCATCATCTCCCACAAGCTGAGGGAAACACACCCTCTCAATTGCTCCTGGAGGGAAGAGCACAAAGAACCCACGGCTCACTGGCCTAACACCACTGGGCCATTGACCAGGGAGGAAAAGCAGACACTATTGCTCCTGGGGACCAACGGTGCTCCAGGAGGAAACAATGCTTAATAACTAGTTTCCTCCAATGTACAGGTACCACTTCACACATATGCAAGATAACAGACCTATTGTTTGTTCACAAAAGTAGTCTGAAAGCAGAGTTTTCCTGAAAGTCACACCTGAATTCATTTTAACTCAAACTAAATGATAGACTTAAGTATCCCTGAGAAATTAAGTCTTTGCTATCCACATGCATCCTGATTAAGGAAGGAAACGGAGCACATGCATAACTTTAAGTACATGATTCATCTCATTGACTTCAGTGGCACTGAATTCAGCCCAGTTTAAGCTCAAAGTTGTGCATGTACTTAAATTCCATCTTGAATGAGGACCTGTGTGTTATATGTTTTGAGAAGGTACATGTGTCAACTCACAAGGCCAGGGCCCAACAAGATTATGGATTCCTTTCAAGACAGAGTTGTTTAGGGATAGTTGCTTTTATTAATCTCACTACATTACTACTATTACCGGCTTAATACTGCCACATGGTTACATAGCTACTGCAAAGTAATACGCCAATAAGCATAGCATAAAAGTGAGCAACAGGCACATGGAAATGCTTATGCCCCTTCAGTCTGCAGGGAGTCCCGTTCCTGTCACCTCGCACGAGGCCGCAGTGGAGGTAGCTCCAGCTGGGGAGATCCAGGGCACCCTCTGAGGTCTAGGTCCCTGGTGAGACTCACTGGACACGGGACTCCCAATGATCTTATACTTTAGGGCTATGTCTAGACTGGCATGATTTTCCGGAAATGCTTTTCCGGAAAAGCACTTTTTACGGAAAAGCGTCCGTGGCCAATCTAGACGCACTTTTCCACAAAACAGCCCCGATCGCCATTTTTGCGATCACGGCTTTTTTTTGCGGAAAACAGTACTGTGCTGTCTACACTGGCCCTTTTGCGCAAAAGTATTTTGGAAAAAGACTTTTGCCCGAATGGGAGCAGCATAGTATTTCCGGAAAATCACTGACGATCTTAAATGAGATCGTCAGTGCTTTTCCGGAAATTCAAGCGGCCAGTGTAGACAGCTGGCAAGTTTTTCCGGAAAAGCGGCTGATTTTCCGGAAAAACTTGCCAGTCTAGACACAGCCTAGCTGTTTACTGAGTGTCCACGAGCTGGCCCAATGCCACTCTCAATGTTCCCACGGGGCTGAGAACCGAGGTCATGTTATTTATCCCATACTCAGCTCTTAGCTAGCAAGCATAGGCAGTTGCAGCTGATGAAGGCTGTCTGATAAAGAACAGGTCTTTTCATCAGCAGGGCTCATGGCTGGCCTAGAGGAATATAAATGTAACCTCTGCAAGCCCACATATGGCTTTTTATGTGACAACATGGTAATCCTTCATTCAAGACAGGGTGTAAATTCCTATTTTTGGTGAAAAACTTAACATAACACAACCATACCATGCCTCTGTAATGCTCCAAACCAGAAGGACTACTGGTCTGACACAGGGATGTAAAATCCCATTGAATCAGTTAACTGGCTAAACGTTACACTATGCTACGTTTATCTGGTTAATTGCTTAACTGAGATCCATGGTGCAATGAGCCTGGACAGGCTGGAACGGCCCCATAACAGCAGCAGGCCCAGCTGGGCTGCCAGTTAACCATTTACATCCCTAATCTGACAAAGCATGACCATTCTTATATTAAGTCATGGTAAAAATAAGTGAAAACAGAACTAAAATGAAACTAAAGAAGCAGAACTAAATTCAGACCCAAAGAAAGTGGGTGCAAATCCACTTGCTTTAATAAAGCTGCATCTCATTATGCCAGGTCTGAATTTGGCCCATATGGGTTACATAAACAATCCATTTCTTTTTAAGAATCCTTTCAAATTGCAAGACATGTGAAAAAATACTTAACACAGTATGACTTAAAAACAGCCTTGACTGACCTTTTGCAGCTCAAAGGAAAACAAGAGTGTCTAAGCCTCTCCTGAAAGAGGAGATTGGTATTGATTCTTAACTTTTCAAGTGACTGACCTGGTAAAACTGGGTCAAGTTGAAAATCATCACACACATAACCTTATAACTGCTTGGCCTTTGTTAAATAGCAAACAACATGTTCACTTTTCCTATCCCTATAAAGAGACCTAACAATAAGAACTGGAAAATCACTGCTTAGCCCCGCAAGAAATTGTTTACGAGTACCCAAGCAGGAAGTAGGTTTCAGAAGTGGGACAGAGTCAAATGTCTCTCTAATAAATTACACTTTCAGTGCCAAAATCTACTCTGATTTACATGGTGTAAATCCAGAATAAGTCCTGTGAAGTCAGTGGAATTACTCTGAATTTACAAAAATGTATAACAAAGTAGAATTGGGCTTATTTTTTAAAATAGGCATCAAAAGGTTTGGGATGAACTGTTTTTTCTCAGAGTAGTTACAAAAATACTATGAAGTAAAGGTATAAAATCAATTTCTGTCTAAAAATTCACTAGTCCTGATTCTGATCTCATATAAGTCCCATTTTAATAAAGCATTTTAGCATGTGTTTAGCTTTAAGCCTGTGAGTATCCCATTAATTACACTGGTTTATGACTGGGAATAATTCAATATAAAGCAATGGCAAGCCAGCACAAAGTCAATCTGGACTCATGTTATGCCCTAAAAATCGGGGTAGAGGGGAAACAGAAAAAGAAATGCTGAGAAACAAAATGGGCTGGACATAACTTCAAACTTTTAAATGGAAAGGGACTGGTGAGAATATAAAATCAATGTGGGGCCATGTAGATTTTAGTTTGAGATTAACTGTAGTTCATTCTAATTACATGAGCTGAGTGTGTGCATGTCCTTGGATAAAAATAACATCATACCTTTCAGGGTTTCCTGCAGAGTTTGTGCAAAGGTTGCTAATTTGTGGCTATCGTGATTCTTCCCTGGATTCTCTCCTGCTGAGGGTAACAGGGCCAGATGAAGGTTAACCAGTGTTAGATCATTCATTCCAACCTAAACAGGAGCAAACAATGTAACAAAGAAAGGATCAGGATGGTCACAGAAGCGTAAGCTTTTAATTCTGTCATTTACTCCAAGCACACTTTTTTTTTTTTTAGCATTTGGGACTGGTCCTATAGATGAGGGTATTTTTATTTCTTTTAAAAACACTGGGCAGACATTCTGCAGTTCTAGCTGCAATACAGTTGTATCATTTCAGGTCTGGAGAAACAGTTTTTCATAATCAATAAGCTTCTGTACCAATAAAAATCATGTTACAACTGAAAATATAAATAATGCTAACTTTGTTCACAGTTATTACACAGATTAATTATTCCATAGTGTGACCAGAGACTAAACATGGAACACAACTCCTTGATGAAAACTGTTCATTGGGGTCTCTGTCCAGTGTACGCATACTTAGATCCTCATCTGATGTGTGTAAAAAAAGCAAGCAGGAGTATCCCCAATTTTTCCAGGTAGATTTTTGACCTTTTCTGTACACACTAGAAATCATTTCAGAATGCTATCAAAGTCATCACAGTCACAAACCATGATCCCTCTGTTCGCCAACTTATTTTATGTGAAGGCTGGTGCCTCAAGCTGCCACTTGGTCTCAGACTTTCACAGACATCCAAGCACACAGGCACGAGCCCCACCGGACAGACCACCCTTCTAGAATGAGTGGATACTCCTGAATGGGCTGTCCCAGTGAAAGAACTTGGAAACATTGTGAGGTCTCCCACTGGTGGGATTGACTTTACATTTCTCTTTACATTTCTCCATCAAGGGAAGATTCGAAAGCCTGACTCCCCTCTTCTCAGTCTGCAGGCATCAGGGAGATCTGCCTACAGATCTCACTACAACTGGAGCCTCTGTGCTTCTGCACTGCTTCCCATCCTCCTGCCGGAGTTTACGACATACTGACATGCTCCAGTGGTTGTTTCTATTGGACACCTGCCCCCCCCTCAAGGGGGTTCATTTGGTGGGGTGGAACAAAATTAGCATTGACTTAGATTAACATTTCCCATGGAGTTTAAAAGGGGGAAACTCCACAGACAGAATGCCACCCCCCTCCATACGCACCCCTCCTACCATGCATAGCCAGTGAAGTGGGGGGGTGGAGGTACTTCCCCTGGGGTTGATAAAAAGATGGCGCATAGCAGAGAGTCAGCATGCCCTATTAAACACCACCATCCATACAGCTTAGTTCCTGCTGGTTATTGCTAACCCCCATCCATGAGAATCAGGCTGATGGGCCTTCACTCTCACCTCTTCAATAGAGGGGGATACGGTCTGCTAATGCTTATAGAGAGATAGGATAGCCAAAAGGCTTTGCTTATGATGCAACAGGCCAAAGTAGTGGCCTCCATCAAAGGGCAGGCAACTGTTAGTCACTAGAAATGACGTGTTGCTTCTTTGGATTTTCTACCTAAAAGGTTTTTACAGAAGCATAATTGAAAAGGCAACCACAACATGATGCCGCTACCTTGAAACGTGCAAGGTGAGGGTGAGGATAGGCGTGCTTCCCATTGCCGTTAGTGTGCGTGTTCTCCTGTAAGGAGGCATCCCTCAGCTCGATGCCAGCTGTCGTGTCCCAGAGGAAGCCAGAATATTCAACCCCCTACAATTAAAAAGGAAAAAAGCTGTTAACAAAAGCATGAAATATGATGACACCATTGTTGTGACCATTCCATGACACGTACCCAGGGCTGCATTCAGCCCAACCGAGCCCAGAGCCCATCAATTCCACCAGTCTCTATGGTCCAAATTTAGTAGTATCAACAATGGCTATGTGAGCTGGTCAGAAAACATGCGACACGCAGCAGTGCAGGGCAACGTGTGCTGATTTAGCATCAAGTGAAGGTGCAGAATAAGTTTACCTGACCACATGCGCTGGGGAGAAGGGAGAAGAGCAAAGCTACACATAGCAGAATGTGAGAGAATTTACTCCCATAACCCCCTAGAAAGAATACTCCATGGCCAAATTCAGCCCAAATGCGGCAAAGCACTTTAGCCACAACTTCCACTGACCTTAACAAAATTTATTTACATCAAGGACTGAATTTGCACCGCTTTGCACTACTTACAGATACTTATACCTGTCTTCTGGCTAACTGAAGCTCATGTAACTTACAGCACGATTAAAATGAGTCAGTCTCTGGATCTAATAAGCCACCTCAACTATTCCACTGGTAATATTGCTGCATGTGGCATGAGCTGGTGCAGTGTAAGATGCATCCTTTCAAAGACTGTAGTACAGGTTCCTTTGGTATTCTTGGAGATATCTCTGATTTAGACATAGTGCCTCCAGGAGCTCTTGCTGGGATCACCCATGTCTCTGAATGTGTGCGTGTCTCTCTCTCTCTCTCTCACACACACACACACAGCCCTCTCTCTTCCTGACCTTTTTTGAACACCTCCCTCCAAATAAAGCATAGCTAAAGCCAGCCCCAGAAATGGCTTTCCATTCCCTACTGCAGTAAAAAAGCAGCATCCACTGTGCAGTATTTTCTCAGGGTTTGTACAAAGACATTAAGGTCAGTTAATTTTTTTTTTGCTTGCTCAAAGACTTCTTAAAGCTTTAAAATAGTACCATAATTATTTCATCTGACTATTGTTCCATAGCTATAAGTAAGCGGAGGGAGAAAAAACAGCTCTCCTCTTTTCTCTCCATTCTCTGGCTTCAGACTGCCTCATTACACTGACAGCCAGAAATCAATTTTTGGAGGGGCTGAGAAACCACACACAATGGAAGACAGCTCAGTCAACGAAAGGGCTGCTCTTTGTTACTGTACTATGTATACAGAATCTTCAAATAGAACTGTGCTCCTGAGCCACTTACAAGCTAAAAAGTGGCATAGTTAGTGGTTCAATAGCAGAGTCAGTTTTTCTTCTTGATAAAGCTCATCAGTTGAAATCAGAGGACCCAATTTCTATTCCTTGTTTGGCCACAGACTCCCTCTGTGATTTGCATAGGTCATTTAACTTCTCTGCACCTGTGAAACAGGCTTCTTAATAGTTATTAATCAAGCAGTCCTCACTCAGCTAAAACTCCCATTGACTTCAGAGAGAGTTGACACAAGTAAAAACAGAGAAAAGGACTTTTGGATTTGGCCAAGGAATACCAAAAGACGGTATCATTTTTTGGAAGAGGAACAGGGAACTTTGTACCACTTTTATATTGTGTATTCAATTGGTCTCATACAGGAATGGGGAACATTTTTGGAGTCAGGGGCCACTGACCCACAGAAAACTCAGTCAGGAGCTGCATACAAGTGAGAAGGGAAAAAAAAACCTAACCCTCACTGATGTGGCCCTTGACTGAAAAGCAGAAAGACACTGCCCACATTTTCCTCGCACACCAGAGCGTAGGGGGACCCAGACTAATAAATTTTGTGTGCTCCAGCCCCATGGTGGGGAAACGGGGGCTGGAATGCCAGCACTTCCCAATTTGGGGGCGGAAGCCCTGAGCCTCGAGGGTTAGATCCAGGCAAGCCAGAGGCTGCATCTAGCCTTGGGCCCTGGTCTATGTTTAAGATGTTACAACAGATCATAATGCTGCAAAGGGATTGGTGTCCCACCATGGGGATGGGAGTCTCATCGAAGCCAATGGGACTTTGGGGACGAGCAAAGAGTCTTCTTGTAGGTCCCTTGGCAGGGTGGAAGCTCTAGAACGTAATTCTCAGAAATTTCAAGATGAGCCAACTAATCCACTCTGAGCTAGATTTTAATGGTTGACAACAGCAGTAAAATCCAGAGACTTCTTTGGCTCAGCCAAAGAAGTCACCAATTTCATTTTACCCTACATATGATTAATTATTATTATTATAATTATTATAGCAGTGTCTGGAAGTCATCTGAGTTCAGAGTTCTGTTGCGGTAGGTGCACAAGCACATAGTCAGAGGCAACAGAGGAAGAGTAGTTATTCCTTTCTCCTCCTTTCCCCCATTTTACAGAGAGGGAGCTGATGAATAGAGAGTAAATCAACTTCACCTGGCCAAGGTCACAAAGGAAGTCTCACAGAGCTGGGAAATGAACCCAGATGTCCTGAGTCCCAGCACAGTGTACTAACAAAACCACGCTCTCCCTCAGGTGCAGCGACATCTTGGAGTTAAAATCAGCAAATGAAAATTCACATAACTCTTTGGTTTCTTGTACCCCATTCATCTTCTAACCAAGGAATAAAAATGCCTTGAAATGGATTACTTCATTGTGCATACAATGAGGCTCTGTCACATATTCAAATTAAAAGTAGGGGTGTCAATTAATCGCAGATAACTAAAAAAATTGTGATAATCACAGTTTTAATTGCACTATAAAACAATAGAATAACAATTTAAATCTATTAAACATTGTTGAATGTTTTTCTATATTTGATTTCATATGCAACACAAAATATAAAGCGTACAGTGCTTACTTTATATTATCTTGATCACAAAGATTACCCTGTAAAAATGATAAAAAATAGTATTTGTCTGTTCACCACATACAACTATTGTGCAATCTGTTTATCATGAAAGTGCAACTTACAATGTAGATTTTGTTACATAACTGCTCTCAAAAACAAAACAATGTAAAACTTTAGAGCCTACACGTCCATTCAGTCTTACTTTTTCAGCCAATCGCTAAGACAAACAAGTTTGATTACATTAAAGGGAGACAATGCTGCCCACTTCTTATTTACATCAACTGAAAGTGAGAACAAGTGTTCATATAGCACTTTTGGAACTGGCATTACAAGGTATTTACGTGCCAGATATATTAAACATTTGTATGCCTGTTCGTGCTTCGGCCACCATTCCAGAGGAAATGCTTCTGTGCTGATTGATTATACTTGCTAAAAAATAATGCATTAATTACAGTTGTGACTAAGCTCCTTGGGGAAGAATTGTATGTCTCCTGCTCTGTGTTTTACGCACATTCTGCCACATATATCATCTTGGATGTTGACTCAACACATGTTGTTCATTTTAAAAACGAACACTTTCGTACTAGATTTGACACAACACAAAGAAGGCACCAATGTGAGATTTCCAAAGATAACTACAGCACTCAACCTAAAGTTAAAGAATATGAAGTACCCCAAAAAATCTGAAAGGGATGAGGTGTGAAATAGGCTTTCAGAAGTCTTAAAAAAGCAACACACCAATGCGGAAACTACAGAACCCAAAGCGCCAAAAAAAGAAAATCAACCTTCTTCTGCAGGTGGAATCTGACTCACATGATAAACATGCCTTGGTCTGCATTGCTTTGGATCATTATCAAGTAGAACCTGTCATCAGCATGGATGCATGCCCTCTGGAATTGTGCTTGAAGCATGAAGGGATGCATGAATCTTTAGTGTGTCTGGTACATAAATACGTTGTGACACCAGCTACAATAGTGAAATGTGAATGTCCAGTCTCACGTTCAGAAGACAATGCAAACAAGAAGTGGAAAGCATTATCGCCTATAAATGTGAACAAACTTGTTGTCTAAGCAATTAGCCGAAGAAGTAGGATCGAGGGAACTTTTAGCCACTAAAATTATAGATTGTTTTATTTTTTAATGTAGTGTTTTGTTCATACATTTGGCACGTTCAACTTTCATGATAAAAAGGTTTGCGCTATAGCACTTGTGTGAGGTGGACTGAAAAATACTATTTCTTTTGGTTTTTTACAGTGGAAATATTTTAATTAAAAATAAATAGAACGGGAGCACTATAGACTTTGTTTTCTGTGTTATAATTGAAATCAGTATATTTGAAAATGTAGAAAACATCCAAAATATTTATATAAGTGGTATTCCATTACTGGTTAGCAGCGTGACTAAACACAATTAATTTTTTATAGTGCTTGACAGCTCTATTCAAAAGTATTCAAATAGGGTTTCCAGTGGCTGCTACAATACATTTCTTATTATGCTTGTGCGACTTTTCAGTTAGTCCTGGTAGCTATGTCTAATTTGTAAAGGAAATGCTTCTTTTTTCATTTAGCTTCCACTTCAGAACCATTGCAGCACCCAACAACTGTCACAACAAACCATGCTCAAACTTGAATAGGAACATGATTCATATGTGGAGAAGAAAAACAAAGCTGTGGGTTCTTTTTTCAGTACTGTGATGAAGTACTTACTGGGACACAACCGTTTCCATCTATTACATTAAAACAGTACCCAGAATAGACTGAAAATAATCCCATGTGCAACCACAAACAATTCATTTCCTTTCATGGGGCCATGTCTCATCTTCATGGCATGATGTGTGCAGAATACCCAATCTTATAATTATAAGTGTCCTGTAAATTACCCTACTGAACAACAACAGACCAGATCCTGGCATGCTGAAGAGTGAGTACCTTACTCCTCATGTAGTCTCACTGGAATAAGCTACTCAAAAAATAAAACACTACACAACCTCAGTAAGGCTGACAGCATTTAGCTTAGTGTAAATATATTCTATATACTTTACACAGTGGTGGGTGCCAATAAATAATGGTTTACACATAACAGGATGAATACTTTGCTTCCATATACATTCGAAATATTGGAAGTACTGCAGTAGAAGTGTTTATTTTTGAAAAGTGCAAACAGTGTACTTTAAACATATGCAATATACAGTTTATGGAACACATAACATGAGCTTCTTTTCCAGATGACAAAAGAACACTGAATAGACTCCCTGTGATTTGCAAACAAAGAAAACTGGAAAGATTAGAAACTTCCAGCCAAAATTTTATCATGGACCAAGGTAAAAAGACCAGCAGAATAGCACTCAGCAAGTACAGGCAGTCCCCGGGTTACATGGATCCGACTTACATCGGATCCCTACTTACAAACAGGGTGAGGCAACCCCGCACTAGCTGCTTCCCCCCAGCAGACCAGGGAGATGCGAAGCTAGCGCCTCCCCCTCCCCCCCAGCAGACCAGGGAGACGCGGAGCAGCTTTTCTCAGCAGACACCTCAGCTTGAGAATAAAGGACTGAGGGAAGTGAGGTGTGGGAGAATAAAACTGAGCTTTGGAGAAATGTTTGGCTAGAGTTTCCCCTACAATATGTACCAGTTCCGACTTACATACAAATTCAACTTAAGAACAAACCTACAGTCCCTATCTTGTACGTAACCCGGGGACTGCCTGTACTTCAAGATGTCAGCAAGCAGAATGCAGGACTATCTTTGTATCCTATTGTATGGTCTTTGCCACACACTCTTCTTTTTAAAATATGTATTTTTCCTTGCTTCCTGGCTACACAAAGAAAAATTGCTCTTTGAAAAATCAACAACAAAAGTAAAATCAAATATCACAGAAAGAGTCAGCTCAAAATTGAGGAGAACTGCAACCACCGCCCCCTGCAAATTGCAGAATGTTTTGGCCCAAATTAAAAATATGTCCTTGGTTTGAGCAAAACAAAATGAAGTAAAAGGTCAAGTTTTGGGGATTAATGTACCTTATATAGCTGGCCTGTGGGTTTCTCGGAAACAACACCCTTCCAGCATCCTCTAGGGCCCTTCCACTTACGGATGTTTGGCAGAGTCGGCTGGTTCAACTCCATACAAAACTGCAAAGGAAAAGAAAAAGCTTTGTAGAGATTTTTTTTTTCTTCCTTAAACAAGAATAAAGCAGCCTTGTAAAGCAGTATTAATAACAGACATACTAGAGATGACAGACTATAACCTCTATTGAAATATTAAACACATGCCGCCTACAGATGCGAGGCCAGCTCCGCAGACAGTGTAAAATGGCATATCTCTCTTGACTTAAATGGAGTGATGTCAATTTATACCAGCTCTGAATCTGGCCCCTGGGTTTTCATACAGCAACAGCTTGAACGAACTCTGGAAAGGCAGGCTCGGTCACTTAGGCTATGTCTACACTACAGAGTTTTTCTGCAAAAACTCGCAGAGCGTCCACACCTCAAGTGTGTTTTTGCGCAAGAGAATCGAAAGAACAGAGGGGTTTTTGTGCAATTGGTATTCCTCTTTCTATAAGGAAGAAGCCTTTTTGCGAAAGAGCACTTTCACAAAAAGGCATGTGTGGATGGGGAAGGGGGGGACGTTTGTGCAAAAAGAGGAAAAAGGAAAAAGCACAGGTGCCCCGGTGGCCATTCTGTACATACCAATCAGTGCTTACTTTCGAGAGAACTTCCATGCAGTCTGGGCACTCTTTTTCGCAAAAGCCCATAGTTTTTTTGATGTGCTTTTGCAGTGTGGACGCGCTCTTGCGCAAGAAGTTTTTGTGGAAGATCTCTGCCAATAAAAGCTTGTTGTGCAAGAAGCCTGAAGTCTAGACATAGCCACAGAGAGAACAAGCACATGCCACTAGCACGTAACAGAAACTCTGAAACGTTAACATCCATGAGAGTTTGCATAAAGGGAAGACTGAGCCAAAGTCTGCACCAACTTTCACTCACTTTGACATTTTTAGAACTTTTATTAAAACAACTCACTGAAGGTGCTATAATTGTAACTTATTTAAAACATTTGACCCACAAGTTAATTTATGCAAAGCTCCAGACCTTTTAGTGTAACTGTAAGGAGTTAGAGTATTTGAAAGTCTCTACTAAGAATGATGTGAAACTGAAATAGCCACGTTATATTTTAAAAGAATTCCTTTTATGCCTGCTTCCAATTATTATAACTCTATCTTCTAGGCCATAACCACAGAGCCAGACCCATGTCCTGTTCCAGACCCTTTGCACTATTCTGGTATATTGTTCTGCAAAAACACAAATATTTTCAGTGAGAAAAGTTCTCTTTGGGTGAAACCTTGCATGATGTCTGTCACACCAAAACATAGGGCTAAGCTAAAAGCAACAAAGAGGGGTTTATAAGGCAAATGATAACCAGAGCTCCAATCCCTCAAACCGAACAGTGCAGATAGACCATGCTGCCCATGCAGACTTTCACAGGCTTCAATGGGCCTGCTTGTAGGAGTACAGGTCTCCTGCATGGAACTCATTGCCAGGTTGGGGTTGTGGCTTAGAATAACAACACTGGGGCTGCATATCTTACCAGCTTACTATTTTCTGAGGTTTTCACTAGGGATGTAAAAGTGTAGTCGATTAACCAGTTAACCAATAAGCAAAAGCTTATAGGCTAATGCTATAGACTCCCCTCCTCCCCACTTGCTAGTAAAATTTTTAGCAGGCTGGCCAGCAGCCCGGCTCAGTCCTGCCTTGCGACGGGTCCGGGACCTACTCCAGCTGGAGCTCTGCATTTAAAGCGTTTTAGGCGCTGGGCCGGCAGGCAGCCTAGCTCAGTTCCGGCTTGCACCGGGTCCAGGAGCTCAGACCATCCCTAGACAGGGGCTGCTGCCACCTTGCACCACTGCGTCTGTATCAGAGCCAGCAATACAGGGTGACAGGCAGCGCATCCACAAGGGGAGCTGGTTTTTAAACTGGCTCCCTTCACTGGACCAGCTCCCATTTGGCACCCCGTGTTGCTGTCTGATACAGTGGCAGCAGCGCAGAGTGGCAGGGGTCTCCTTGGGAGTGAGGTCGGAGCACACTGGCTGTCGGCCTCGCCCTCAGGGACTATAGAATAGTTGACTAACCAATAAGAATTCATGAAGTTACTCGACTATTCTATTACCATCCCTAGTTCTCACACCTATTTATTTTTCTTTTTTAAAATAAAGTCCGAACCCGTGGACTTGATGGACAGCCTTGTCTCTAATTTAGGCTCAGCTGAGGCTCAAGCTTTTAGCATCTATGCCTCAGGAATATGCTACCCAACAGAAGGCTGAGTCAGTTTTAGTTTCTAAATCAAGAGTTGAAGTGTTTGGTATCTCTTTTTAATTGTGAAGAAATGCAAAGGGCTTTGGGCATTATGTGATTAGAGTTACTTGATTGTAACATGAAGTAGCACTACACTAACACCATGCTTGTGCTTATCAATGAAACCAAGACTATACAGTGCTTAGGACAGGGGTGAGCAAAAGCCTCTCAATGAAGTGGATACCGGCCCGCCTAGGGCTTTGATCCGGCCCACGAGGCAGTTCCAGGCTCTGCCCCCTAGCACAACCTACACACTCGTGCCATGCAAGCCGATTTTCAGCAGCATGCATGAGAGAGTTCACTCCCGTCCCGCCTCCTCAGTGCAGCTGCTGGAGAGCGCTCCCTCCTCCCTGCAGCAGATTAGGATGTGGTAAGAGGAGGGAGTGCTGGGGCTCCGGAAGCTGGAGGTACTTCTGCTACAGCCATGCAAGTCCAGGGCTATGTGGCTGTGGCAGCGGGACTTCCGGCCTCCAGGACCAGTCCTAGACCACAAGGGCTGCAGCCTCAGGGCCGGTCCCAGAACACAGTGGCAGCAGAGCCTCAAGGGCGGCCCTGGACTGTGTCAACAGCGGCAGCTGGGCCTCCGGGGCTGGGCCAGGACAGCGTGGCTGCAGCTGTTGCTGCAAGGGGGCATGAAGCCAATTAAGGTCCTCCCTCATACCCAGACCCCCACACTCCAATCCCCTCACTTCCCTCCTCCCGAACCTGGCACCCCCAGCTTGTTCTGACACTCTACCTTGTTTCTGCAATCTCTCTCCTGGCCAGACACCCCACCCTGCTCCTTCATCCATGATACTCCTGCACCCTCCCTCCTGGCCACATGCTGCACCCTCCCTTGCTCCTGTTCCCTCCACCTGGCCAGACACCTTATTCCCAGCCTACTTCTGCACCCCACCTCCCTCCCAAATCCTGCACCCCATCCCTATCCTACTTGCTGGCAGTCCTGTCTCGTGCACTGTGCCCCTCATTTTGTCCCCACCCCAGAATCTAAGGAGGTCCATAAAATCCACTAACTCCAAAACCCCAGAAAAGTAAATCTGGCCTATGGGAAGCCCTGAACCTCTGTCTACCCCCTTCCCTTTCCCTCACACCATGAGGCTGGGGCACCAGAGGAGTGAGGTGTCTGAGTTGGAGCCACAGCAGTGAGCATTGGTGGTTTCTGGAGGAGTTTTTTTGCTTTTCACTTGTGTGTTGTTTTTTTCTTCTCACTTGGAGGGGAACCCTTTTTGGCCTGGGGGGTCACTTACCCACAGAAAAAAAAAAGATTTTTCTGTGGGTCAGTGACCCCAGGCCAAAAAGGGTTCCCCACTCCTGCCATAAAGAAAGAAAACACTGAAACCTTTTGTATTGTATATAATATTTTATTTTATTTTATTTAAAATGAAGTTTGATAAACTAACATGAGAAAGTTAAAATGCTGACTCTGTTTCATAATTTAAATTAAATTGTTCTCCCTAGCTGCAGCTAGTTCAGAAAATAAGGCATCCCCACTTCCTTTGCCCGGCACACAGATCTGTGAATATGTTAAATCTCAGTATGCCACTTCAGAAAGGTTGCCGACCCCTGCACTAAAAGGTAGATCTGTATCTTAATTTATTTATTAATGAAGCTGCTGTAAGTAGGACTGCTGTTGACTTTAAAAGGTATCACCGGCACTCGGACCCATACATAGAGGTGAATAAGTCAAATAAGCCGGGCTGGGGGGAGAGAGGGTGAGGCAGGGATGCCTGCTGGGGCAGCCTGTCAGCAGCAGGGGATGGGCTTGGCGGTAGTGGTAGGAGACCTCCCCTGGCCTGACAAATTCTCTTGTTCGGGATTGGTCAGGTCCCGATGATACCGGACCAGAGGGGTACAACCTGTATTTTTAATATGAATATACAAATAAGTGCTTGGTCTACATGAAAAACAAACCCATCCTTTATTCATTCTCTAAATTAGATCTGTTAGTAATCCATTTTTAGAGAATCCTTTACATAGACAAGAAACATTAACACATTAAACATTAAACATTAACACAAAACTCTTGATCAAAAGTATGTCCTGATAGGAAAATACGTTCTAGTCTCTTCTATAGAACCTTTCAGATTCCAGATTTCCCCAAAATTGCAGCAAATCAAAATTATTACATTTGGAAGGGAAGTCAAGGGGTTCAGTAATCGTATACTCCATCTACCACAATATACAAGGAGATGTTTTATTTTCTGTGTCCATGAATGTATATTGAGCATAACCCGGAATGTAGCCAATAGCAGTGATTGGACAATTACCCTTAGCAGCTTGCTCTTTTGCAAGTTTTCCTAATATTTGACCTTAGTTGTCATTACTGAAGATGCAAATAATCAATTTTTGTTCCTGTTGACCAACAAAAATAAGCACTCAGTGGAAAGAGCTAAAAGAGAAAATGGAATAATTGTGCATATTAATAAGGCATCATTATGCACACTTTGATGACTCATACCTAGACCTCAAAACCTGTTTCCAAAGGACAGAATTTCTAAAGTAAACAACCTACCTAAAACTTCTCTGTAGTGTAGGCACTGGGATCGAGGCTAAGCCAAGGGCCTGTTTGAGGTGAAGAAACACCTTCTGTCTCAGAAAAGGGTGTGCTCTCCCGCAAGCCACATGGAAACCACAAATCACACAAGAAAACAAAGCTTGGGGGTGTTATAAAGTAGTGTGAGGATATGTTATTTGTTGTTTGCACATGATTCCATTCTGGAGGATCATTACACTTCATACACAAAAGCATAATGCAGGCTGAAAAGGAAAAATGAAAAACGACTTCAAGAGATGTCTGTTGCAAGCCCATTAATATAGCACGGCACACTTCCATGCAGTAATCAATGTGAACCTTAAAAAGGTGCTCAAAGCAATTAGCTGTCCAGTTTGTTAAATTGCCATGGAGGATTTTGAACCAAAAAGGCACTACAGTAAATGCAAACAACAATATACTTCATTAAAGTAATGCTGACCTTGCGTCCACTTAAAATTGGTAGGGAATACATATTCTTTTTTTAAAAAAGGCCTTGCATATGCATTTTTCTATAGATTTTTTAAAAAGTTTCTTGATTCAGCAACTTTAATAATTTTTTTTGATAGAGCAGGGCAGTGAGAGGGAAATAGGTAGTTAATCCCTAGAAATGTGTTTTCTTAAGTGTAGAGGTAACGGGTAAATGGTATCAAATCAATCAATTTGGAAGAAGAGTACAGGAATTACAGATTAAACCTATGTGATCAATTGCCAGTGATTTCAGATATTTTAAGAGGTACACATTAGCAAAGGCAGAGCTGAGGGGAGGCAGAGAGATGTGAGGACAGACACTTGAAGTCCAAGAGTAGTGAATGCTTGCTGTGGTATCTGAAAAGGAGAGCTGGACCAATCAATGACATGTTTTACCATGGTAGGCAAGGATGTGCTATGCACAAAGCAACCATCGAATTTGATATCCTGCCTCCTACAGCAACCAATACTGTGCTGTGTGCTTCAGAGGAAGGTAAACCTAAGAGATCTAAAATATGCTTTGTTAATTGTGCAATTCTGCCTATGGATGCCTCTGGCAATCAGCTTCCATCCTTAAACATGAGCTTTTTTATTTCATATAGGCTTTAAAGGCTAAGAAGATACAACAAAAATGAAGGATGAACAGAATTTCACATAGCCTCCCAGAGATAACTCTCTCCTAATCCAGTTTTTAATGTACCCTTCCCTAGGTCTCTTCTTCCCCGACTCTCCCTTGATTGCTACATTTCCCATTGCCCCTGGAGCTGATATCAAGCTAAAGCAATGCTTCTTGAACTTGGTGTTCAAGTCCTATTTGCTTCTTCACTGTTCTCACCCAGGAATGGCATTTTATTCTCCTCCCAACAAGAATATCTCATCACAGCAAGACACTTGGGCTGTGTCTAGACTGGCCAGTTTTTCCGGAAAATCAACCGCTTTTCCGGAAAAACTTGCCAACTGTCTACATTGGCCGCCTGAATTTCCACAAAAGCACTGACTTCCTACTGTAAGAAATCAGTGCTTTTTGCAGAAATACTATGCTGCTCCTGTTCAGGCAAAAGTCCTTTTCTGCAAAAGGGCCAGTGTAGACAGGTCAGATTTGTTTTCCACAAAAAAGCCCTGATCACGAAAATGGCGATCAGGGCTTTTTTGCGAAAAAGCGCGTCTAGATTGGCACAGACGCTTTTCCACAAAAAGTGCTTTTGCAGAAAAGTGTCTGTGCCAATCTAGACGCTCTTTTCCGAAAATGCTTTTAACGGAAAACTTTTCTGTTAAAAGCATTTCCGGAAAATCATGCCAGTCTAGACGTAGCCTTGTAGTTCTAATCTGAGCTACCACGGGTGAGGTACAGGATGTAGCTAGGCCTAGTGTGGCATAACTGATGCTGTGACAGCCAACAGAAAGGAGAAAAGGTGGTTTAAAGTTCTCCCTTTCTTAAATATATTTTCTCACACTTTCAGTTGAGGTCCTGATTTGACATTGATTTTTCAGGGAATAGAACAAGTTGCTGCTAGAAAACTTTTGCGATGAGGAGAAAAGTAGTACAGTTTTCTTTTGCCTTTTTGTCCAACTGATCATTTGTATAAACAGCAAAACGCAAGGGGCCTCCGTGATTCTCCATTGCC
Source organism: Pelodiscus sinensis (assembly GCF_049634645.1). Classification (NCBI taxonomy): domain Eukaryota; kingdom Metazoa; phylum Chordata; order Testudines; family Trionychidae; genus Pelodiscus; species Pelodiscus sinensis. The sequence continues at coordinate 169,441,491 of NC_134712.1, forward strand.
CTGCACCTTGTGCAGTCATTTATACTAGGGCAAAGTAAGTATAAAGTGCATGTAAAATGTAATCAAACCAAAATTCTCCACCCCCTTATGCAGAGGGGTAGCATTTTACATCCGTTTTGTCTAGGCACAAGACGCTATACGAACTGCAGGGCACAGGTGCATCAGAACTTTTAATGTCATTTTGCTTATCTGCTGGCTGTAAGCAATGGGTCTCATGGCTACAACACTGATGGGGACTCAGAGCATCTGGATTAAATTCCTACTGACATAGGGGAAAAAGCAGCTTGCCCAAGTTCCACTATCTGCCTCAGTTTCCTATCTGTAAAATGGGGGTAATACTACTCTCCAAAACCATAGCATTTGTGTGAATACATTAATGTTTGGGAAGTACTCACCTACTGTATTGATGGTAACCACAGAAGCATGCACATAATCAGGATTCATTTGCTGAAGCATTGTGCTTTATATGTAGCTATTCACTTAGCCCTTTCCAGGAAGGCTTTATTAATGGTCTTTTAATGTTTTTTTCATTAACAATGAAATTGCATAAAAGGAAGATAAACTTGGAGACATTCTGTGAACAACTAATTATTAGGTATTTACAAAAGAGAGAGGAAAACCACATGAAATATGTTTCCAATCACAGACATGTCAATAGGTAGGTTTTGGGAAAAAGCTGTCTGCCTTTCATTCTTGATTTAATTGTATGAGTTCAAGTTAAAAATAACAGCCTTGTGGATTACAGGATCTGAGTTACATAAGTTCAGAGTAAAATGCAAGAATGAATGTAAGTTTAAAAAATGACACAACCACTCAAAAGCAAAAACCAAAATCAAAACTTATGGAAACTTTGACTCTGTCTCATTTTGCCTTTCTACCCTCTTTGCCACGTCACTTTGAAAAACAGAGCATAGAAGAGTCACCTTGAATTTTGTGGCTTTGGATAGGCTTCCTAGGTCTGCTTCTTTATTTGTTTCTCCTAATGCTATTGCTAGATAACTAACAATAACTAGCTCTTAAATAGCTCTTTTCATCTTCAAAGTACTTCATGAACAAATTTATCCACAAAAGAACCCTTTTACAGACTGAAATGGAGACAGGGCAGTTCAGCACTAGACATTCAGCTGGTCCTCTAACCCGTCTCATCTTGTGAATTTCTAGACTTTGCCCACGCTTACACACCAGTCCTCATGTTGCACCTGTGGACACCTGCAAGTGCACTTTAAAAACTGTAACAATTATGCCCATGCATGTGTCAGAACTTATATCTGCACAACTCACTTGTCCTGGAGCAAACGGTAATGTTAGCCTGAGCGCAGCTATTTAAATTGTTCAAGAAACCATGCAAGTGTTTGGGGAGCAATGGAAGCTATGGGCTAAAATTAGGTCCCAGAGCATAGCTCCACAACGGTATAAGCGCGCTTCATCCCCTGACAGAAACACATTATGGGCTCGTCTACACTGGCCCCTTTTCCGAAAGGGGCATGTTAATTTCACAGGTCGTAATAGGGAAATCCGCGGGGGATTTAAATATTCCCCGCGGCATTTAAATAAAAATGTCCGCTGCTTTTTTCCGGCTTTTAGAAAAGCCGGAAAAGAGTGTCTACACTGGCCCCGATCCTCCGGAAAAAAAGCCCTTTTCCGGAGGATCTTATTCCTACTTTGAAGTGCTTTGAAGTAGGAATAAGATCCTCCGGAAAAGGGCTTTTTTTCCGGAGGATCGGGGCCAGTCTAGACGCTCTTTTCCGGCTTTTCTAAAAGCCGGAAAAAAGCGGCGGACATTTTTATTTAAATGCCGCGGGGGATATTTAAATCCCCCGCGGATTTCCCTATTACGACCTGTGAAATTAACATGCCCCTTTCGGAAAAGGGGCCAGTGTAGACGTAGCCTATGATTCCTGCTTTGATGTTGCCTCACCCTCTAGGTACCTAACCTCACTTGGAGCCTAGGTTTTTACAGTAACAATTCTCCTTGTGCTGACATTTCTGCCTGTAGGCACACTCACTGCTACCCCTCTGGAGGTGGCCTGCCTAAGCCCCAGGGTGATTCATGGACCAGGGGAAAATAGGTGTTTAGTTGCCTCTCTTGCCCACAGAGCCCAATTCAATAGGCAAGCTAAGAGGCAGTCTACCAGATCATGTCTCATTCAAAATCTTGCAGGAGGAGATTGTGATAGCATCCACTTTATACCTTTTAGTTCAGTGGTTAAAAATACTCCCCAGGGATTTGGGAGACCCAGTTTCAGGTCTCCCTTCTGCCTAATTGGGAGCAAAGATTTCAATAGGAGACTCCCACCTTTCAGGAGAGAGCCCCAACCACTGAACTATGAGATGGTCTTATATGGGGCTCCTTTAGCCTCTCCCTGCTGAAGCTGGTCCACTCTGGATAAATAAGGAGTTATTAGAACTGGGGGACTGGACCCTGGAACTCCCATTTTCCAGATGGGTGCCCTCACCACTGGACTGCAAAACTAGTCTCACCCTCTTTCTCTCTGGCCCCATGACTCCCATTATCTGCCCTTCTATCTGGCTTGAGTGCTCTCCCGAGAGATGAGAAACCCACTGTTCAAATCCTTTTCCCTGCCTGCTAGAGGGGGGCAAATGGAACTTGGCTCCCTCAGATCCCAACTGAGTGCTCTAGCCACTAGGTGAAATATTATGGGGTCACCAACTCTTCTTCTAGCCATTTGGGGTGGAGTGAAGCAGATGCCCAACTCAGTCTCACCAAAAAAATGACTTGGGCACCTAAGCCATGGGACTCCAGGAACAGTGTTCTGACCTGAGGAGCACTATAAGAGCCAGACAATTATCTCTGTGAGAAGGATAGGGCTTAAGACAAAACCCTCAGGTTGGCATCTCTCATTGGCTAGCATAGGTGGCTCTCGACCTCATGTGCTGAGTTTTGTAGATCACATTGTCAGGCATCTCTATCTCCCCATTCATTGCATTTGGAGCTACGCAAGTATTGTTCTAGAGATTTTCTAGGAGCTGAGTACTAGTTACAATGAACCAGATTAGAACGTGAAGCATTCTTGCAGGTGCGGCGATATCTATTACCCAGGCTGGGCAGGATTGGTGTTCCTACCCTCTGTTTGTTAGAAGCTGGGAATGGATGACAGGAGAGGGATCACCTGATGATTACCCGTTTCTGTTCACTCCCTCTGGGGCACCTGGCATTGGCCACTATCGGAAGACAGGACACTGGGCTAGATGGATCTTTGGTCTTATGTTCTTATTCATTTATTGTGTTTGCATGAATTCTATAATTACGGTGTTCACAGCTGAGGCAAGATATAGCATCCCTTTGTTATTTTACTGTAAAATCCTTATCCTTATGCACAGTAACCTATTTTCACTTATGAACTGAAGGTGCTTGATCCTGACCAGCTTTCGTAAAGATTTGGGTTTTTTAAATCCCAAGGGATTTGCTTTTCTTACTCCAGTTGATGTTTTGGAAAACTGAATATCGAGTTTTAATTGGTATGGGAACACAGAGCAAAAATGTACCACAATTACCTCACAGAAGCCTCCTTTGTAATATCTGACAGGAAATTACACATTTTATCTTTGAAGATTTGATTAAAAAGAGATTACAGTCTACAAAAATAGTCCTGTGTCTATCCTTTAACCACAGGAGTCTTGGGATAACAGTTCAGAACAGCTTTCATTTGTGTTTTCCTCACTTCATTCTAAACAAAGTTACTATTTATATCAAGAAGATATTCTTACAGGTCTTCAAAAGACAGACAGAGAAGCGTAACGTCTTTGGTGCAGGGCAGTGATGTGCAACAGCTAACAGAAAACGTAATACAATCATGCCCTGTAAGCATTATGCTGCCATTGCCAAAGAAACTACAGAACTATCAATCTTCTGCTCTCAAAATGGACTGTAGACTTTTTCTCAACCAGTTTGTTATTTGGTGCAAAATTATCCCTCTTGCATACATGCTGGTTACGTACCCTGCTGTTTTGCTCCCTTATAATATATATATGAAAAATAAGAGATGCTTCCGTTGATTTAAATTATGCAGGATCCAGCCCAATCAGATCCTGCTGCATAATGAGGTCTGAACACATTCCTTTAGAATTCAAGGACTGGACAGTAATCAGCTGTAAAATGACAATAATGTAAACTTCCTCTCCCCAGAAGAAGACAATCACAGATAATTCTGGAGCTTTAATAGGAGGTATGGGGAAAAAGGCAGGGTATGATTCTACATGCTCTTACACTATTGCAAGCATTCAAAAACATGACTCACACCCCTCTCAGCCTCCCTCCCCCCATTCATGAGCAAAATGTTGTTTTATTTGCTGCCTTCTGCTTTGGGGGCTTCTAATGGCTCACTTTTTCAAGCTTTCTTCCACAACCATAAGGGCTAGAATCTTAATTCTATTTTAAATGAAAGCTGAGATACCCATGTAACAACATGACCCCAGAAGCTGGGGCTACTGTATAAGAACACATACCAAATAAAACTAATGGCAAAAATATTCATGGTTTCCTATGTTTCTAATACATACAGGCAATTTTATTGGTTCATAGAGGTTTCGAAGGTGAGTGACTAAATATTGAAAATAATCTGAAGTACTTTCACATAAAACAATGTTTTGATCTGATTTATGCATAAAAGGATCAATATAAGAATAAATAACAAGATTACTTAAATATCTAAATACTGCAGAAAAAGGGGAAGTCCTCATGATCATGATTGGATCTTTTCATCAAAGAATTCTTATAAGAAATGACTCCTTGAACTCAGTCATCATTTCCACATAGTTATAAAATGGTCTACTCATTTAACTGGCTGGAGCAAGAACATGACAATTTCAAAATTAAATTATTTGCTTATTTCTATATTGCCGCTTAGCTGTTCAGTTCTTTTTCAGTGGGTAGTTTCTGGAAAGGGAAGGAAAGTTTTTCTCTTCTACCATTTTAGCCATCAGAAAAACTATAATACAATCTCTCTCTTTGAATTTCATTGTACACATTCTTCCAGGGAATACATAAATGCTTGCTGGATCCTATTAGTGATACTGTTAGAATAATAAAAACACATCAGATTATTAAAAAAAGTGTTACAGGTTTATCAACCTGGATATAGATTCAAATATAAAAGAAGAAATTCAAAACAACAAAACAAAGTTCTGTATGTTTAGCAAAGGTATATATATACATACTCCATTTTACACTATTATTCTGAAGCTGCTCAATGAAACCATGCAGAATGCAATAGATGTTAAAAGGAACTTAACATTCAGGTATATTCTTTTGGGGCCTGTTCCTATAATGTGATGAGCAACTGAAATCAGTAGGGGTATGTCTACACAGCAGGGCTAAAGCCAAAATAAACTACGCAACTTGAGCTACGTCAATTGCGTAGCTTAATTCAAAATAGGTTATTTGAACTTTTAGCAGTGCCTACACAGCAGGAAGTCCGAGAAAGAGCACTCTTCCTCCAACTTCCCTTCCTCTTCATAAAATGAGGGCTACAGGAGTCGGTGTAAGAAGTCCTGCAGCCTAACATTATTTTGACATTATGTCAAAATAACTGCTGTATTATTTTAGATTATGTTATTTCAGAATAACATCAGTTATTCCAAAATAATGCTGCTGTGTAGACATAGCCTAGGAGTGGAATGGGAAAATACTCACTCTCTCAAGTTTACGCACTAATAGCTTGTTCCTGCCGCCACTAAAATGAATTGCAAAACTCCCTTGACTTCTATGGAGCAGGATCAAGACCTTAATACTACATTCTACCTTTATTCACCTTCAGTAGTACGTTAATCATAGAGGACTCAATGGCATTACTCAAGAGGAGTCAGGTTATCAGTATCTGCCCCCTAATTTGCAAGCCAAATAGAGAAATTCTCTCTGAAGTACAAGATAAAAAAATTAGTTTCCTGGTCAATGCTGAAGAAAAATGATAAAAGATGTACAGTATCGATTTACCAAGATTTGGCCTACTATTCACCTTCCTACTGCCACAAGCACTGCACTGAGCAAGATGAAATAATAAAGGAGCTGTAAAAAGAAACTCATCTGAAGAAAGATTTTTAAAAAGTGTACTGACATGTTTCCAGGGCTGAGATAAAATTGTACTTCTACATATAAAAAACTTAAAGGGAAGAGGGGAAAACATTTTTATCTGTTTTTAGCAATTTCAGAAACATTGCTCTAAAAAGGAAAAATATACAAACCAATAGTTTTCTCCCATATCACAATTATTTACCCCTTTATGCATCCTCCAGTAAGCACTGATTACATAGATTTTTCATTTTACTATACATTAAGTTGCACTTCATAATGTCATGGAAACAGATTTCATCATATTTCATTATTTCTTTTGGGTTGCTTATTATTAGGTAAATATATTCTAATTTCATTTCAAAAGACTTCACTACACATGACAAAAACTAGTTTCTTGCAAATTTCCTGCCATTGTCTCCTCCTTTCTCATTATAAATATTTTTCACATCTTTAATTTTCAGGTAGAGTCCTGATTTGACAATGATTCTTTGCTGGAATGGAAGACTCTGTTGCTTGTTCATTTTTAGGAGGAGGAAAAGAAAAGGGCAGAGTTTTGTGTCTTCTCCTTCTGTTGCCCTCTGTCCGCTGATTACATTTAAGAAGAGACCTGCTGTACTTTAATCGCACAAAATGCTATTTGAATAGTCCTAATGGTCAGGCTCCCCATACAGAGTGAATGCATTAGTCATTCACTTAGACAGCTAAAAGCTGATTTAGCTTGATATTATGCTGCTCCTGCTGCTATGTAAATTTAAAAAACCCACAACTATCTAAAACTAGTCTTGGAGCTGTTGGCCTTTGCTGCTTTTCCCACTGTCTTCTGCAACCAGGTCGGCCAAAAAGGACAGAATAAGGGCTCCATATACTATCTGTGAAGGAAAACTACATGGATGGCAGCAAGTATGTGTCCACTGATTCTTGTTCTTCCTTGGCCTGTACATTTTAGGGCGTATTTCACCTATGGTGCAGTTGGCTCAAATCCTGACTACAGTCACAATAGGCCCAGTCATGCACTTAGCACAGAATCCAGAAAAAGCTGTGGCATGAAGCTGTGCCACCTGATAGGGAACTCCCATACACACAGCGCCTCCTGGAGCAGCCCAGCCGTGCTGTGGGAGAGGGTACATTTGCCACAGGTTTTGAAAGGGAGCAATGATAATAGAATCCCAGAGGAGTGTCAGTCTCTTTACCTGAACTGCCCAATGGAGCACATGATGCATGATGCACCACATCGCTTCTCCCTGTCACTAGCTACCTATTAGCTATTCTCAATAGGCATGAAAGAGCGAACCACCACCACTGAGGTGCCTGGACACACATGAAGTAGCCAAAGGACCTCTGCCAGGAGCAGGAGCAGCTCTGAACTCTGGGCAGGCCATGCCCCATAAAGTCTCCTGGTAGAAACAGGCTCCCTGTGGTTTTATCATCCTGCACCCTGAAAGACTGCCAGAGAAGGAAGGGAAAATATATGCAATGGGAGAAATGCTGGAGGAAGTAGAGAAGAGTGAGAGGACGTGCTGGGATTCTGTCAACATTGCAAAGTGGTGCTAGTGATTCAGTAGCAGACACTCTGCTCCAGGTGTAAGGCACTTTTCTTGTCTAATATATATAGCAATAAGTATATTTATATAAAACAAGACAAACTAACAAATGAAATCCACCCACACAACCAAAACATGGCACTCCTACCAAATTACTTAATCCACTGCACATCCTTCATCCTTTGGGGATGACAACACGACAGATGGATAGTAACGTTGCTTAACATACGACTGAAGATGCTCGGATACTATAAGTGATGAGTGTGGTATAAGGACCTATAGAGAAGGGCAGGAAGAAGAGAACAAGGTGAGAACAAGACAACAATTACAATAACTCCAATAGGACCAGGGCACTACTTCTAGTCCTGCAGTGCATGCTCCCCATATTTGCTATGGGCTGTAGCCTACATGATGCTGGTGAACAGACCCTGCATATTAGCAGGTAAAGAGCTAGACCGCCACTTGCATTAAGGATGAATTTAGAAAAGGATAATATGCTGGGAAGTGGAAAGGACTGGACCCAGTTACCCTCCACTCGGCCAAAACACTGCAGTAAACAACCCATCACCACTGTCACTTTGACAGGTTTCCCGGCCTTTCAGTTTTCAAGTGTTTTAACCTACATGCCTCACAAAAACCCTATGCCAGTCTGAACGGAAGCTACGTCTGCTTCAGCTACTCCAAATGAAAATAAGTGAGCTGAGAAGAGCTTTGTGTGAATGCTCATAAAGCATCTCCCTGCTTCCACATAGTACTAAACGGAGCATCAAATTCACTCCATTTAAAAATAATAATCAGGAAGTTTTAGCACTCTACCCATTCAGTATATAACAACCCACTTCTTCTTTCTGTCTGCTCAGTCTTCTCTTAAACAAGAAGCATGTTAGTTTTGCGTTTTCATTGCTTAACATTTTTGGTGTATCTTCTGCCCTATGACCTTACATAGGAGTAATACTGAAGAGCTGCCATTCCTTCTTCAGCAAGAGATGTTCACAAAACAAACCTACGGGTAAGTCAAATTTAGGCAGGATGAGCCTTTTACAACTGCTTCTGGCAGAACTGTTTTCTCCTCTGGCAACAAGCTGTATCCAAAGCAAACTTTCTCTTAGCACACAGACTGGAAAAGTACAGCACCATTTAGAAATGCCTTCAGCATTCTCCCGCACGCCTCTCCTGCAGTGGCTTAACTGCTGTTGTATTTTATTGATATATGAAGTGTTTAAGCATGAAACTTGTAGGAAGTGATCTGTAATCTTCTCACAGGGCACTGTGATAACGTAGACCATAATGTCTTGTCCCCAGGCCTAAACTGACAATGAGAAAAGATGATGTGAAACTACAAATGCTTAAGGGTCAGATTATGATTCCTTTACTCACACTCAATTTTATTCCATGGGAGAAAATGACGCAAGTATAAATTCAATATGTGTTGAGGCTCTGAGTCTTTCATAGCACACTGTTATACAGTCTCAGCTGGAACTGCTATTTAAATCTTTAAAAATTACAATTGGTATAAGAATTTTTGCTAAATCTTAATAGTTTTCAAAAAGATACATTCTCCTCCTGATGTGTGGCCAATGTACTGTCTGCGGTCACTTTGACTCCATTGGAAGTAAAAATTCCACCTCAGGTCCTCCACACAAAATAGCAGCACACTTTATCTAGCAAACAGTTTTTCAATACTTTCTAACTGTGGTATAAAGGACAATGGGTATAAATGTGCTAGTATAAATAAATAATGCTTCTCAATTATATAGTGCCCTACAGCTAATGATCTAAAAGCATTTCAGCAACACTAAGCGATTATGCCTCAATACCTTAGTGAAATAGGCACATTAAATATTATTCTCCCGACATTACAGAATGGGAAGTAGAGAGAGGTAAAATGATCTGTTATAGATTACATTGTAAGTCAGTGCCAGAATCAGAATTAGGCTCACAGGTCTTTGGGTATCTCCTCTTGTTTTTTAAACTATTATGCTGCCTCCCTGTATCACTACAGTATATACAGCACAGATATATATTCAGACGTTAAAACAGATTTTAAAAAAGTCAAGTTTTAAGCACAGTCAATAACTAAGATGGGACTCAACCCCTGATTTGTGTTAATTGAAATACTATCATTTATAGAGTGATTGTCATATGGGAGACAAAACTCATCAGTCCGGTGGCCTTTATTAGTCAGAATTCCCATTAATATCCGGGGGAGTTTTGGGTGATTAAAGGTTTCAGCACTGGATGCTAAATGTATGACTAGCTTACAGTTCACAAAAACGCACACATGAAGATGCAGTACTGGTCTAAGTAGGTGCATTTCTTGCTGAGTCAATAAAACTTACATCCATGAGGGAAAAATTTGTGGTTAATACACTGAACTGGATTTAGGAGACCTGCATTCAATTCTGGCCCAGCTGGACTTCTGGTGTAACTGTTTGAAAGTCATTTAATCTCTGTGCATCTCCATTCCTAATGTATAAAATTAGAATAATAATTCTTCCATACCCCTATGGAGTGCTGTAAGTAGGGTCACCATGCAGCCTGTCTTTCCCAAACATGTTCTCCTTTACGGTCCTTAAATCTCCATCCAGACAGGTTTTTGAAATATCTAAAAATGTCTGGGATTTTGCCCTGCTCATTCTTTTTCAAACACCACCTGCCCCGAGCGTTGCCGTTGAGCTGGAAGCCCGGAGCCCCACAGAGGAGCCCGCCGTCTGGTGAATGTTGTAAAGCAGGCTTTTTCTGTCCATAGCCTTCGCGTATAGCCCATCCTGCCACACAAGGCCCCTCACACAAAACCCAGATACTCAGAGGAACATGGGCAGCACAATGCAGTTTTGTGAATGGAATTTGATCTTATAGGCATTCTGGGACTCACAGGCGCCAAAAAAATAGGGAGGTGAGCATGACTAGATAGTGCTTACAGATAAGCCTCATTTGACCGTTGCTTGACCAGTCTTAGGGGCAAGGGAAAAAGTAAACATAGGGTAATAAAACATAATTGTCTAACACTAACTATGCCCCATCTGGTCCTGTCCACGAGGGGATCACGCATACATCACGAAAATTTCTATAGGGCAGTATTGTCATACTACCTCATCACTAGCCTATCAGGCCCTGCCAAATGCAGACCCTAGCATGGCAACAGATACCGAAGTTTTGTATAAAAGACCCTCAATCCCTTTGTTCGACGGAGGTTCCGTGTATTGAGGGCACGTGTCTTTTTTTTGCCTGGCTAAAGGATTGATCACCCTGAGGCTGCCTCCCCACCCTTCGAATCAAATATAGGGGTGCACGAGTCCTGAGCATGCTCCGAGTTCTAGTGTGTCTTTGTGTCGTTATCGTTTCTGGATTTGTAAGTATTGCTTAAATGTATTAGTTATTGGTTTAATTAATAGTCAAGTTGTGTTAATTTCACTGTGTAATTCTGTAAAGTGTATCTAAGTTCTGTTAACCACGCTGTGTAAATTGTATAATTTTGTGTTGCATAGTAGTGTTGTATTTAGGTTAAGTATAAGTATTAGAAATAGAAGCCCCGGAGTTGTTAAGTTGTAAAAGTAGATTTATAACTAACTCCACCAGCTGTCCTAAAATAACCATAGAGGGGCTGGCTTTGGATGGTTCTTTTATCATCATTATTTTGGCTTTGTTTTTTGTATTTTTTATTTGTATGCTGCGTTGTCTTAGGCGAATTAGGAATAGTGATTTGATATAAGTGAATTGTAATCAAAGAATTGTAATCAGTTGGGTATAATTGTGCCCAAGCTTTTCTACGCTGTAAAAGTACTAAGCAATTGCTAGTTCAAACACCTACTTGTTAATTGCTGGTTTTGACCACTTAATAAAAATCATTTGTTTCACCATCATCCAGTAGTTTTCACTGGATAGTCAGCTTTAACCCTTGAGGCTCACATCACATCACCGAACCAAGGTGTAACAGTGAACTGATGGGCAAGCGAGGGGAAAGCAGGAACCCCCTGGAGCTCCCTTCCAAAGGCCTTCGCCCCCACCATGGACCCCGCTTCTCTGAGCCCCACGCCACCCATCTGAACCAGCCCCTCTGCATGGCCATCCCTGAGCGACCCTGGCCTCATCCCTGACACACCCCTTGCTCCTCATCAGTTACCGCGGATGCCACGCGTAGACATCCCCGGCCCTTATTCACGAACTACCCCTCCCGACTACTGACACTTCACTTCTCCCGACTGCCATCAGGCCCCTGACCTCTCCCTACACACGACTGATCCCTTTATGACTTGCCCCAGAAACTCACCTATCCCCTGATTCCCGCATCCTTCCAGGCCACTTCTCTTCGAACCTACCCCCGAAAGCCCTTTGCTTCCAATTATTCACCCCACTTTTCCAAACATTGCTCTTCAAGTCCACCCCAGACTGGCCCAACCATGCCTTTCTTTCAGCCTGACTCCACTCAGCACTTCCTCTAATCCCAACTTCCTTCCTCTCTCCCTAAACACCAAATAATCGTTAAACCTGTGTTTCCCCCAAATTTGACCAGATCTGTTACAAAACCTGGATCCAGTCTTTAACAGCCAGAACAACCTATGTACCAAGTCACTTAACTGGTCCTTCTTCCGAAAATCAGTAACCACCTCCTCAAATTTTCCTGAAAATCAGCCCCCTCCTCATTGAATTTGATGTAGTGATGAGATGCCTTAATCTTCCGGATTATCCTCCTGGGTGACTGAAGAAACTTTTGCTACTATTGCTTCCTCATTTTACTTTTTTTGCCTGAAGATTTTTCTGAATAGCATATAGGATGAAAGGACGTTTTGGATGTTTCTTTCCACCCTTTGTATACTGGATAAGCAAAGGGGAAATGCCCTAGAGGAATTGAGCACCACCTAATTGAGGAAATTCATTATTTCCCAGATTGCCAATTTTGCTGGACTGCTAAAAAGGATAACACAAGACTGACACAAAGTTTACATCCAAATTCAGGGAGGTTTGAAGGATTTGGAACTTGGAATTCCGATTGCTTTCCTTTTGACTTGGGAAGTATCGCTTCATCTCCCCTACCTCCCAAGTCATAAACTAGTTTTGTGGAATTCATAACTGGAGAATTAAAGTAATAGAATGGCCTCTCGTGTGGACCCCAAGATTAAACAGGCTTTGCAGAAAAAAACACGGGAAAGGACTCAAGAGGTAATGGATTTGGAATTTTCTTTTCACTTGTTTCTTTTCTATACTCACATTGTGTACTCACTGTTACTCGTTGTATATGCTCACGTTGTATTAATGTGTTATATTAACACATTAATACAACGTGAGTGGGTAGATACTGATACAGATACACTCCCTCTCAGGAGTGTCCTCTTTTTTGAAAGTTCAAATATAGTAATCCTAGCTGTAAGGATAAATTCATTAATAATTGTGACGTGGTCAGATACTAACATGATGAGGGCAGTAGATATTATTAAACCAGGTTCTGTTTGTCCTATGCAGATAAGTGCACACAGACTCGTACACATAGGGTGTGTCTAGACAACAGGGTTTTGTCGACAAAAGCAGACTTTTGTCGACAAAACTATACCTGCGTCTACACTACCGCTGAGTTCTGTCGACATAACTCAGCAGTTTTGTCGACGGCAGTAAACCTCATTCTACAAGGAATAACGCCTTTTGTAGACAAAGTTCTGTCGACAGAAGGCGTTATTGCATGTACACTGTCCTTTGCGTCTACACTGTCATGTCGACAAGCGGCTTGCCTTGTCAACAGAACTGGATATAGTCTAGACACTCTTTGTCGACAAAAGCATGTAGTCTAGACGTACCCATAGGAGCATTCCTGTGCACAAGAAGTGATGTGTTAGTACTTAAACATGCAAATAGGAAACATGAGCTGTATTTCAAACACTGAACTCTTCTCTGCTTAACAGTCCTTTCACAAAAAAAGGGCTTTGCTCTGAAAGGGATTTAGAAAGCACAGTGATTACAATGTGTTTAATCATGATTAAAGACTGATCTGGCTCAATCTACTCAAAAGTAGACAAAAAAAACAGCTGACATTCTAACTCATCAGAGGTTGTCAAAGTACGTGCACATAATGTCAGGAGAAAATATTGTATTGAATCAAGAAAACTGGAAATAGTTTCTTGTTAAACAGTTCTGCCTATCAATGCACTTTGCAGACCACAGAACACTAGCGTAGAGACAACACTGCACAACTCAGCATTTTAACAACATGCTAGAAGTGCCTGAAATCCCCTGCAAACTGCAATAATAATTACACAGCTAGAAAAGGGAATGTAACAGAGTTGTATCTTTTCTCCCGGCCTTTGTATTTTCCCTGGAACACCAGGTAATGCTAATAATGCAGCACCCAATACTAAAGACATCTCTATCAAGCAAACAGAATTCAATATCAGTTACTATGCAATTGACATTTGCCTTATAGGAAATAAATCAGCCTGCTCAACACCACACCCATTGTATTTCACTGATAACTCTGTGGTTCTATATCAGGATTCTGCATCAACAGGTATGGTCACACCTACTATGCAGATGCAATATATTGATCTCAACATTTACTGTTTCAAACTGGCAAGGAAGTGAGCATAAAAGATGTGTGTCCTCCTTTTTAAACCAGTTCACTTAAATTTGAATCACAATAACAAACAGAGTTTCACAAAAGGCACCCTGAACTAAAAATGAACATGTATCCTAGGAATTATTTGTATTTTGGGATTATGGCCAATGCAGATAAATGCAACATGTTTTAAAACAAAGATAATTATGTTATTTTAAAGGGAAAATCAGCTCTATCTCCATATGATTTGGGGGTGGAGGGCAGGGAAACATAGCTGCCTGGAGAGATTAGATTTCTCTCTCTATCATTTAGCTTTCTGTGCACATCCCCTCACAAAATGTCAGAGTAAAGAGTATGGTGAAATTTAGAGAACAACAGGCACATATATACTTAACCCACGTACCAAGTCCACAGGACATTAACCCTAGTAAGAAATCCAGTGTGCATGAACCCAATTTTCACCTCAGCCTGGGTCAGCCTGTCAAGAACATCAGTCATTCCAACCTAGACAATTTACTTTTAACTCCTCTAATGAACAATCCACACATTCCAGTTGACCACAGCACTTTCAAAGACTATTGAACAGAAAACATTATCTTAAGTATTAAAACTTCTAATAAGTTGACAAGAAAATAGCAACCCTGAGTCATACCTGCAGTGTAAATATCAGAGTCCTTTATCATAGAAACCAATGTATCAGCAGACACGCAAGCTTGCTAATACTCAATAGAGAAGCCATGGCCTACAGTCAACACAGTATTCTCCAGTACAGGATTAAAAAAATCTCAAGGAGAAATGGGATCAAGGCACCAACATCATTAACAACTCAGACACATCTGGGAAAATACATGACAAAATATCAAGAACAAGGAACGGGAAATAATCTTAATTTTTTACCAAAATAAAAGGATCAAAATTGGTATTACTGGATTCCAGAGAGGCTGTGTAAGGATATTTGAAAAACAAACACACAGTAATCACCAGAGATAATGATGACCACATGTCAATGTCATCTAAGACCTGATCTTTAGATCAATTCCATAATGTACACCTGGCCTAAATTATGTTCTTATTGGGGAACAATACATTTAAAAAACTATGCAAGTCTCTGTTTGGCTTTGGAACTACCATACAATCCACTTAACCAGGTCAGCTGCAGGATCTGAACATTCTGATCAAACATATAAAGTGACTCTGAACATAAGAACAGCCATGTTGAGTCAGACCAAAGGTCCATCTAGCCCAGTATCCTGTCTGCCAACAGTGGCTAATGCCAGGTGCTTCAGAGGGAGTAAACAGAACCAGTAATCATTAAGGGTACGTCTAGACTACATGCCTCTGGCGACAGAGGCATGTAGATTAGACTACCAGGCATAGGAAAATGAAGCGGTGATTTAAATAATCGCCGCTTCATTTACATTTACATGGCTGCCGCGCTGAGCTGATCAGCTGTTTGTTGGCTCAGCGCGGTAGTCTGGACATGCGGGGGTCAACATCAAAGGCATTTGTCGACCACCCAGGTATGCCTCATCCCAGGAGAAAACGGAGTTCTGAAGCATCTTTAACCCTCAGAGTATGTTACTGTTAACACACAGACAGCTAGAGTGTCAGGTTGTATGTGGAGGTGGGCTAATTTACATCAACGGAGGATCTGACCTAGATTTTTTTTTAAAATGCAAAAAGTAAACAAACAGGCATAGCTAAAGTTGAGATTTAAAAAACAAAATCAAGTGACTTTTGCTTTTAAAAATCAAAGGATAGAGAGAAATAATTTAAATATAGTTAGATCTATATCTTGCTCTTTTTCTTGTGTTTAAGGAATGTGTATCAAAAATTGACATACTGAATGATGCTATCACAGGTTTTTTTAATTCCACCATTACCAAAAATATACTATATCCATAGCATAACAGAAACCGCTAATTCCCACCTAACTCTGAGAATCAAAGCAGTGCCATTGGTACCTGACTTTCATGAGCATTTCCCCAAATCCAGATAAACTTTTAAAAAAAGACACAAAATCTATTAATAATGATTGCCTGATCAGTTGTCTTCCTGTTTCTAGAGTTTGATTCTGCAAAGACCTATGCAGATATTAAACTCTACACATTACAATGGGATTTGTCTTCAGTGGGACTACGGTACTCCATAGCACGCAAATTTAAGTATGTGCACAGGTCTTTGTAGGACTGAAGGGGAGCTCTTCCTTCTCTTCCTCCTTCATGGATGTTCACATAAACTTTGTAATATGAAACATTCTAAGGAAACTTTTAAAACTCAGCACAGGATTCTGTATCACAAAATGAAAAATTAGGCTACTAAAGTTAAAGAAAATAAAATATTAATGAATATCCAGTAAGATGATGTGAAAAAATCAAAAACTTATTAAAGGAAAAACATGTTTGTTCTCAAAAACTCATCTAGCTTTAAAAATACACCAAAGCATTTTTAGATACAAGAAAGCTAAGGTATACAGATTAGTAAAATATATTATTTTATTTCTACAATGCTATAGGATTAAATAGCAATTTACAAGATAACAGGAATTGCATATTCCACAGATGAACTCTAAGTAGACAGCACAGAGATCATTATTCTAGTCCCATGTACTTCGGAAAAAAGAGGAGGATGAGGAGTGCAAAATTTCTCTGTATATGTATGTATATGACACAGCACTCTTATTTTCCACTGGGATAAATTGGCTTTTTTAATTCTTTAAGTCTGGCACAGTATCAAAGCAGACATAAAATAGTCACAAGGCTCAATTTAGAAACATAATTTTTCTTATGTTTAATTTTTATGAAGATCTTCCTGCAAAGCTACAAACAATGGCCTGGCCAGAAGTCACACCATATTGAGGTCATCCTTTCTTGGATGGTCTTGTTTAAAGAGGCACTTTGCCAAAAGGTAAACAGAGGTCTGCCAAAGATCTGAGGAATTACAAGTCCACTGACGCTTAATCAGGGACCCTACTAGATCTATCACAAATAAAACAACTCAATAGCTTGTCTGTTATACAGGTTGAACCTCCCTGGTCCTGCACCCAGGGACCTGACTGGTCCTGAACCAGGAAATTTATTGGAGCAGGAGAAGTCAGTGCCAGCACTTTTTCTGGTCCCCCACTTCTGGCTGTGGGTCTCTGAATCATCTAGTCTCTTCTCCCGAGGGCATCCCATCTCTGCTCCTTCCTCTCCCTGAGGTTGAGCACCACAAATCAGATGTTTGTGGTGCTCCAGATCTAGGAGGCCAGGGGAGGAGTTGCTAAGCATAGGGCTGCCAGTGTATAAGGGGAGGAGGAGAGGAAAGAGCTTAGTGCAGTTTTTAACTCGTGAATGTTCTAGCCCATAAAGTCATTGATGATGCTGGACCAGATGTTGCCGGATGAGGGAATTGCAGCTTACAGAAGTCCAACCTGTATATGTGATGGGATTGATGGGTGTATTAAAAGAAAGAAGGATCAGATATCTGATGGCCATTAACCAAAAGACTTGTTCTTAGTTTACTGAAGCCAGTGAAATGACTTCCATTGACTTAAGGAGGTAAGGATAAAGGCCCTTTGTGAACCTCACCCTGTGCAGAAACAAAACACAAGACACAGACCCCACTTGTGCTGGCTCTCAGCATGCAATGCCAAGAGTTTTCCCAGTTGTTCAGGACTGAGGTAGTGCTTTACACATGTTCATCTCTCATCCTATAGTATTTCTAGAATACTGATCATAGGAAATGAATGCAGTGCAGGCTATAGTAACTGCAGATTGAGCAGACAACAAATAGGATGCCTGTTTCTCCATGGTATAGATTAGTATTTTTGAAAGACCTGGAACTACAGTGATTATAAATACATTATTTTTACAATTTACATGAAAAGCCTGGCTCTGGAGTGTATGGCTCCTTAAATGTACGTACTCAGATCCCAAATGGCCTGTTTGTGGTGCATTTTTGGCCTTGCCTCACTAGGAAATTGGTGCTAAAAATTCTCTTTCATTGCAACCAGTGCAGTTTCACTACTGGGATTACTAATGTAGACTGGATGCCTGCAACTGCCATTGTCTTAAACACCATGGCTATGGCTACACTGTTGCCTTCTTCCGGAAAATCTTATGCAAATGAAGCATGGTGTGGAATATTGCCACGCTTCATTTGCATAATTAATTAGCAGCCGCTTTTGCCCAAGAGGCTTTTGTGCAAGTGCTGTTCTTCCTCATTTTTTCAGGAAGAACGGCTCTTGCGCAAGAAGGGGGTTTTGTGCAAAAAGGAGCCATATATACACAACTCCTTTTTGCACAAAAGCCTCTTGTGCAAAAACGGCTTCTAATTAATTATGCAAATGAAGCGTGGCAATATTCCACACCGCGCTTCATTTGTATAAGCTTTTCCGGAAGAAGGATACAGTATAGCCATAGCCCATGTTGTGTAGACTTGTTCTGACTAGCCAAACTGTTAATGCCCTCTCTACATCAGTGCTCCTATCACTACATAAAGCCACTTTACTCCTGGCCATGCTCCTCAGACTCCTACCTAAGGGATGCAGCACAGGATTAGGGCCTTCCTGACCAATCTGAACATTCCTCTCTTTTTGCAAACCACGTACTCACCTAGCTACTAGGAAAGTTGCTTTGGAAATGCTCCTAAAAATGTATTTCCAGAGAGACAGAGAAAGAGAGAGATTTCTTTTCAAATCCTTCTATAAAGTTCAAAAGCCCCAAGAGAATTCAGTCAGTTTAGAACAATATTGTCCCTCTGATGCAATGTGTCATGAAGCTGAAAAGAAGTCCTACTTGTTTATGTTCTGTGCTGTTTGATTTCACATGAAGTTTGGAAACCCTGCTGACATTAAAAGATTTGAGCTTGAATACATTTTATTGTCGTTGCATGAAAGGTTAAAAAAATACCTTTTCCAGAGCATCTCTATCGACCAGCTCCTGTACTGCCAAGAGCTTGATGCTGTAAGAAAGAAACACACAAAATTAATCATTCAATGGCAGACATTTTCACAGCACCTAGTTACACCAGGACTGAAATCTTCCCTTCACTTTTTTTTTTCTTTCAGAAGGTTTAAAATGCCCATTACATGAGGAAGCATGCATGTGCTTTGTTTGATCTGACATAGATGTCCTCCATAGACTTTTTGGTTCCTAAATTATTAAGCATATTCAAATTCACCATTTAATAGTAGTCACCCTGATCATCCCATTTTCATTGTTTAAAACAACACAAAGATCTCTTGAAAACAAAACAATTAAGAGGTATTTAATAGCATGGGCATTTTTCTATCCAAAAGTTTACAGCTCTGCAGTTGGCTCCTTCTTCTTCTTAGATATCAACAATTTACTCCCACCCATCCACATACGAAAAAAAAGAAAGAAGTATAAGATTTACCTTTTCTCTTCAAAACTTTATTCCTTCACCGTTACAAAAATCTCTTCTTTATTTAGCCTACCATGGACGGCTCACAAAATAACTAAATCTTGCTCATTCTATGCCAGCTGTTCTCAAATAGTAAGGCCCCGTTTCAATGGGGTCACCAGGACTGGTGTTAGATTTGCTTGGGCCCAGTTGTCAATGCCTGGAACCAAAGCCAAATCACAATCGTTTCAGCCCTTGGTGGTGGGGCCCAGGTTACAGGATCCCTGCCTGGGGCTGAAGTCCTTGGGCTTTGGCCCTCCCACCTCAGGTATTGGGACTCAGGTGGGCTCGTGTTTTGCCTCTCCCCTGGGATCATGTAGTAATTTATGTTCTCAGAAGGGAGTCACGGTGAAATGAAGTTTGAGAACTCCTGCCCTGTGCTAATGACTTCAATGGGATCGTATGTAAGAAAAGCAGTATTTGCCTAATAAGACACACAAAAGATGTGACATCATCATTAGGTAAAAGCATGCACTGAAGCATGCATCTCTCTACTGCATCATCATGTTAATCAGGACTATACTATACAGAAATTACCCCACTATTCTTTTGCTACATTCACTGACCAAACCACTGCCCTAGTTCTTTGTACACGTGCTTTTTTCCAAATTCCGATTCCATTCTAATTCCTATTGCATGTTTACTGACTTTTTTCCCCCCCACTCTGAGCCTGATATGCACATAATCCAGGGGATTAACTCAAGGTTCACAGGCAACACACTCATTTTTCATCCAGATAATTAAGCAACAGTTATGGTCAAGATCTAATGTAAATGGCTATTGATTTCAAGGGAGCTATGAAGATTTACACCACAAGAAGAAATGGCCCTGTTTGATCTTTCACGAGAGAAGAGATAAACGAAACAAGTGCTTTTTAAGTCAATTTATAACAATTCTCTTTAAACTGGTTATAAACAAAGTTAGCTAGTGAGTGGCAGGTTAAAAATCACATTTAACAGCATTATAAACTCACTATACTTAACAGTACAAGGAAGCTAGTTTCCGGCCACATCCCATGTGGTACTGAGAGCCTCATGGAAGGTGTTGAGCATCCTTAACTCTAGTACAGTGTTTCTTAAACTTAAGACCAAGGAACACCAAACAAGGATTTTTTTGTTGAGAGAAAAAAAAAAAAAAAAAGTCAGGTGCAGGGCGGAGGGGCGGGGGAAAGTTACTGAGGAAAAAAAGGGTCAGGGGAAAGTTAAGAAAGTTATTGAAAAAAAAAAAGCCACCTGCCCCTTTCAGGGTGCCCATTTTGAATTCTGTTGTTCTCTGCGGCACATCTCCAACTGCCTCGCAGCACACCGGTGTGCCACGGAACACAGCTTAAGAAACACGGCTCTAGTAGGAGCAAGAGCCCTTCTGAGTGTATTTCAGTTTTGTAGTCTTGACTATGGGTTTGAAAATAAATTTGGATTCAACCACAGTAACAACCAAGTTAACTCCATGTCAGTCTAGCAGGAAATGGGACCAGAACAGTGTTCAAAATGAAGATATGTTTCTCTGTACTAGGGATGCGAATAGTTAATTAGTTAACCTTAACAAGTGAGGCTTACTGGTTCTGGTTTGCCTGCATCTTTAATCTGTTAACTGGTCAAACATAATGTTTAACTGGTTAACCACTTAAACTGGATTCTACATCCCTCCTCTGTATTGAAGCCAGGTCATTCTCCCACCTTGTAATGAGGTACAGATCTTGGGCATTCCAGGGCTCTGTCAATACGAGGGAATTTTAGGGGGGGGGAAATTCTCATTTATAATACCCTCATTTCAGCTGCATTTTTAATCAGGCTGGTAGGAGCTCTGGTGCAAATAAATCTTTGTGGCTTCCGGTGTCTTTACAAATGAAAAAAGAGCATAACAATGAGGAGTCTGGTATCATTTCCCCCTCCTTTTTTGCAACTTCAAGCCAATTTTATACTACACTTACTTCTGAAGAAACCTTAAGTACTGTTTTATATACATTACTTACGAAGAGTGCTGTCCACTTCAGATTTTAGACTTGATTCAACCCTGTTTGGGTAACAGGTGAGAAACTCCCTGCCACTGTACCAGTAGAGTCAGTGGAGAAGCCAAAAACACTGTCTGCACTTTTTCCTAATCCTGTAGGCATCAGCTATAACGTGAAGTGAAGGTTAACCAAAGTAGGCAATAAATCAGTAGCCTCAGCCATACCACCTAGAAGAAACATGTACCTACTTTAGGGATTGCAATAATACTTTAGGGATTACTGCAGCTCTTCTGGCGGAAGAGGGACATTCTCCACCAGTGTTCTGCATTATGCTGATATTGCTGCTCCAATTACCATGCTTTCTTTCTAGTCTTTCAACCAGATTTGTCCACGTGGCCCTGAGGAAGCTCCACTTTTCCCTAGTGTGCCATTTAGTGGCATCATGGCAGGGAATATTTCTCACAGCCACTGCTAAAATGACTTTGTGATTCTGGACAGCTACAAAAGTGCTTTTAAAGAATAAAAATGGATTTACTTCTGAGTCCATGCTAGGACCTGATGCATAAGCCTGCCAGAGGAAGCCATTTGTAGCATACAAGACCTATAAAACCCTGGAATTATGTTGCATTTCTTGACTGGCATCTTATTTATTAACCAATATATACGGTAGATACACATGTCCAGATATAAGCATTCCTGTAACAGAAGCTGACATAACACAAGGTTAAATCAAGTCCTTTTTACTACATTTCCATGCCTTCCACTAAGAAATCTCATGTTCTAATCTAAACCCTAAATACAACTATATCTTCACCTTCGTGTAATTCTAATTTTCATATCTCTCCAAATTTCATAATGACCAGGTACACTGAAGTTCCAGGCAATGCTTTTTAGGTCTGCCCGGTCTATTGCTATTAATACAGAGAGGGCTAGCATCCTGATAAAGACAGTTCAGACACTAAATATGCTTCCACTAAAGGCTTACACCAGAGAAAACATAGCTCTAATTTACTGCTGCTGCAAGAGTAAAAGAATTATGGATATCTACTATGATTTACTGCATATGCTGTACAATAATATTCTAGTAGAGCAGGAAGAGGCACTTAAGGAAATGCAATGCTGAAATGAGAGAACCTTTCAATCTATTTATCAGAAAGTTTGTAGTTGAACAAATAAGCACTGATGAAAGAATGCATTTGAATAGAAAATGCTATTAAACCACTGCAGACCAACTGCCTCTTATTTTTTCTTGTTTTCTCCCACTCACTTTATTTAATTTTTAAATTGTGCTTGTGAATTCCAAAGTTGTGAGAGATGCTGGACTGATACCTTGCTCCTTTACTTATCCACAGAACACGTGTAGGACTGGCAACAGCAGTACATTTCTCCTCATATAGCACCATAAATACATCTTACTATTGGAGAAGTTACCTCTCTGGACAGGCAATGCAAACTCCATGTCCTCTGAACTCTTGGTCTCTGAGGCTACGTCTAGACTGCAGGCTTCTTTTGCAAGAAGCTTTTTTTGGAAGAGATCTTCCGAAAAAACGTCTTGCAAAAGAGCACGTCCACACACGAAAGTGCATCAAAAAAGCCTCTTCTCTGATGTAATTCCACTTCAATCATTACAGAAGGCCTCTAAGACTATCAACAGATTTGCAGGTATAAAGGCTTTTTGCTGTGTAGGAACAAACTTCTGTCCTTCCTCGATGCAGGTGGCAGTAGTATATTGCAGATCAGCTAATGGAAATGCTGATACCTATTCTTTTCTCTAACCAACTTACAAAAAAGTCACTTTCAATGCCTTTGTTTTCAGTTCACAGTTGACAGATACCAACCCAAAACAATGCCAGTAAGTCTATTTATATTATACTCTTGGGGGACCTCTGTGCCACTGCACCATGCAGAATTTCACAGAATTCCCTGTTTCCCCAGTAGAATTCCTGGCTGCTACCAGGGCTGTTGGACTTTTCAGAGCCCTGCTCACGGTGAGTGGTGCACCCAGCCTGGTGGGGCTGGAGGCTGCATGGTCTTTGATTTTCCTGGGGCAGAAGAGGGCCTAGGAGACCCGACCAGCCCTGGCAAAGAGTGAGGAATGGGCAGGGGCCACAACACACAACGGGGGTCTGGTGGAACAGGACAGTGCAGATGTCTGGACTCTGGGGGTCCCACACAGCCCCTCCAGCCCAAACTGGAACTGGGTTGTGGTAGGTGTTCTTTAGCTCTCTACTCCAGGGGGAATCTTTTTTGCTATAGTCTATTGTTGACAAACGTTTTGAAATAAATTACAAAAATAATTGAAATTGGGGTGATTATATTGTGTTAGTTTGACAAATAAAATATGCAGAATTTTAAAATATCATGCTCAACATTTAAAATTTTTGGCCCAGAATTCCCCCAAGAGAAATATAAAATCCTTATAACAACAAAAGACCATTTTATTTGTCCCTACTGTAGTATATATTGACTTCTTATTGCATTTAACTAGCAACATTAACCCTCATTTAAAACTAGCATTCAGTATAGTTTTGTAATTAGGGAAAACATGCTATGTAAAATTTGTGTTACCAATATTGTTATTCTTCACAGTGCATACATAATTTTCTCAGGCTTTTGTCAAATAGGATGGAGTAGGAAGTGCGTGAGAGAGAGAGAGAGAGAGAGAGAGAGAGAGAAGCGTGTGTGTGTGTGTGTGTGTGTGTGTGTGAGAGAGAGAGAGAGAGAGAGAGAGATTTTTATTGAGACATTACATGACATGCCCCAAACAATTTTAAATTATACTGGGTGATCAAAATCTGACTATGTACAAAGGCCAAGATTTAAAACAAAGATTAGACCACTCATAAAATCAAAGGTACGGAGTGTTTCCAAATACAGGACTATATTATAGTGCAAGCTGGCATTTGGCTCCCTTTCTTGGATCTTCTGAATCATTTCTCGCCTGTATTATCCAGCACTTTTCCAATCCAATCCTGCCTCAATACACCAATGGAAAGACTGATTAACCATTACTTAAATGATTCTAAGGATGTTTTTGGAAGGGCACATAGATGTGATCAATGTTTTACCATCATTCCTGCATTGAAATGATTAGTATTCATATGAATATAATTAATATTAAGGCAGTGTTTAGAATTAACTTGGATTCTACTTGGAGACCATAGTTCTGTACTCTTGCAAAATGGCTTTAAACTTGGGAAGTAATCAAATGCAATTTAAGGTTATTTGCTTCCCTGATTCCCAAGAACATAGGAGCCATATGCTATACCCCCTTAATGTTAAAATGCACATTTTTCTCACATATTTTTAACGCAATGTTACTTGGACTCCCTTGTCCTATCTACACATTTCATTCTCTCAAAGAAGATAGGAATGCAAGTTTGAAATCCTACAGAGAATACACTGGACTTCAGCACACTTGTTCAAATAGAGCTCCACAGAGCAATCATGTGATCCGGTGGTCTGATATATTATTTGACAATGTCTGAATACTAGTAAATATTGGTCCAGTGTTACAGAAATAGGATAGAGTCATCAGGAAACTGGCTGAATCAGCACACAAAACCTCAAAGTCCTTTATCACTCGTCTTTGGTTGTGGTAAAGAGACTGACCCTCAGAAAGTGTGTCCTAGCATTAAGAGGCAAGGGTGCTACCATGGCATGAAAGCAGTGCCATAGTTGTGCTGCTATAGTACAGTCATGGTCTAAGTGTCAAAACTGAAGATGTATATAAAGGAAAAATACAGCTGGATCAAGAGCCTCAGCGACAACTGGTTGGTGAATTTCCACTGAAATCAATGAGCCTTAAAAACCTTTGAGAATCCAGGCCTTACTGACTAAAAAAGTGAAATCTATGTTTACAGTATGTAAATTTTAAGGACTCTTCTCCCCCTCCTCAAAAAAAATCAAAAGCAGTTTATTGGATTATTATATTAAAGGTTAATTCTCCAGAGTAATTTCTGAAACATTTTAGTCCCCTGTAATGCAAGACCATCAGTTAGCATTCATTGCAGCATGTGGGAAATTGGCTGCACGACTCACTGCCTTTAATGTATGAAGGATAATTGCTGCAGCTCACTAATGACTGTGTCCAGCAGGTACTTAGAGCAAAAAAGAATAGAAGCAAAGATCAAAATAGTTCTCACTCCGCATTAGCTAGATTGCCCTTGTTTTCAGAATAATCATCAAACACAAACAGTCTGAGTCACAATAGTCAGATGTTATCTTTTATTTTTTTCATACATCACAGATCATGTGAAGTGATCAATACACATAAGTGTTGATCAAGTTTATGCAGCCTAAATCTGCCTAACCCACAAAGCACAGCAGCTTCAGTTAAATGAAGGAAGCTGTGCAGAATACATCAAATACATCTCAGTTTCCATGGACTGCATAAATAATTTTGACACTTAACCACATTGATCAACTGTGAGGACCTGCCATACATATATAAAATCATAAAGATGAGACTTGGTCAGCCTGGCTAAGGCGTAATCCTTGCTAGGAAAGGGTCTGCCAGAATAAATATACTAGCAAACCTTCCTAGTGCAAGTGCAACTTGTATCATCAAGAATGCTTTTTGCTGGTATAGTTTATACCGACTTTCTCAATGAAATATGCTCTATCAGTATGGCCCTACCAAATTCATAGCCACAAAAAACACATCACAGACCATGAAATCTGGTCTCCCACCATGAAATCTGGTCTTTTGTGTGCTTTTATCCTATATTATACAGATTTCACAGGGAAGGCCAGCATTTTCTAAATTGGGGCCCTGACCCAAAAAGGAGTTTTGTGGGGGGGGGGGGTCATAAAATTATTTTGGGGGGTCACTGTATTGTCACCCTTACTTCTGCGCTGCATTCAGAGCTGGGTAGCCAGAGAGAGGTAGCTGTTGGCCAGGCATACAGCTCTGAAGTCATTGCAGAAATAAGAGTGGCAACACTACACCAGTCTCCACTTACTTCTGCGCTGCTGCTGGTGGCAGCAGCTCTGCCTTCAGAACTGGGATCCCAGCCAGCTGCTGCTGCTCTCTGGCTGCCCAGCTCTGAAGGCAGTGCTGCCCCCAGCAACCGTGCACAAGTAAGGGTAACAGTCCTGCAATCCCCCCCTCTACACACACACACACACACACACACACACACACACACACAAAATAACCCTGTGGCCCCCTTAAAACAATTTTTTGGGTCAGGAGCCCTTCTATTACAACACCATGAAATTTTAGATTTCAGTAGTGGAAATAATTAAAATTATTTTTAAAATCCTATGACTGAGAAATTGACCAGAATAGATGGAGAATGTGGTAGGGCCCTATCTATCAGCAAAAGCATATTTTTGTCAGTATAACTGCACCTACACTAAAGCCACTACAGGAATGTGTGTGTGGGGGGCAGGGGGGTTAAAATAATTTCTAACTCATATTACTAAACTGACAAAGGTTGCTATTGTACCCCTGGGCTAAGAATCCAGAGGCTCCACATTTACAAAATAATCAGTTTAATATAGTAATCAGCATGTCACACAATGTAAAAGAATGTTAACAGGATTAACTCTTTTTAAGGCTATGCCATATGAGAAAATACACTGTAAATAGCTAGACAAAAGGATCCACAACTAGAGTTGACATTAAAATCAATGCGAGTTTTGCCTGTGCCTTTTGCCTGCAGTATTAGTTCTATTAAAAACAGAACCCTGCAATCAAAATGTTAGCACCAACATCAATCAATTCTCCCCTCAGGACACACCTGCTACTGCTATTGAGAGTCCATTTACAGGAGTTTCTGAGAAGCAGCAGGAGTAAACTGCCAAATGCCAACTGCCACGAGTGTGTGGGGAGTTTAGGGACTTCTTTCCAAAAGTTAATTTCAGAAGTCCCATAGTTGATTCATGTGTGAAATTGCATGAATTACAATGGGGAATTCATCTTGGACATTCTAAATGGCATGTATGATGTCAGGACCACAAAGCAAATCAGAGAGTTTCCAATCATGATCCAGCTGCTTTTACAGTAATGATTAATTTAAAATATAACAGGGCTTCATGAGACTGGAACCTAAAGTTAGTGAACAGCCACAACGTTATACAACCATTGCTCGCTGTACCAGAATAATGTCCAAAGGGTTTGATTTAAACCTTCTGGGGATGCATCATGTATCTGTAATTCTAATCCCGGGGAGAATGTAATCCTTCCCCAATTCTGTGAGCCAGCTGGCTGAATCTGCACTATCTGAGCCAAGTGCTATCCGAGAGGCAGGCTCTGTTCAGTATGACAGAATTTTCTAGCAACACTGTACTGAGTGGGAGACAGGAGCAACTAGAAAATAAAGAGTGTTCGAGCAATATAAATATATATTAGGGCAGTCTCTGGCTGTTTTTAATGTATGATGCAAGAACCAAAATTTGTTAACACTTCCCATCCCAACTGATGTAAATACAAAACACACGGTGGAGCTTCCTAGGGCTAAGGGATGGTGAAGAAGAGAATACACTATGAAATCCACTATGAACATCAACATGCA
This sequence comes from Pelodiscus sinensis, assembly GCF_049634645.1. Taxonomy (NCBI): domain Eukaryota; kingdom Metazoa; phylum Chordata; order Testudines; family Trionychidae; genus Pelodiscus; species Pelodiscus sinensis. The sequence continues at coordinate 169,469,485 of NC_134712.1, forward strand.
GGCCCGTTAGCCTGTGCAGCTGTCAGATATTGTAATGATGGATTCTATGGAACATATGACTAGCCATACCTGAGCAGGCCCTTACCCTGTCTGACAGTGTCATGTACTGGATACTCTGTGGGATGGTGCAAAGTTTCAGAGTGGAAAATAGCAGAAGCTCCTATGTGTAAGTGTGGGAGCTATCCCACTGTAGCAGAGAAATTTCTCTGCGTACACCGAATCAAGAGTACACCAAATGATGAAAGAATTTCAGTCCCTCTCCCAATTCACTTCATCCTGGTAACTGCTCACCTTGACTTTCTTTCTCAGCCCTGCATGAACAAGATTCACATCACACAGGGAATCAAGTCCAGAGTGTTTACCTCATTCTCTCCATGCACAATGGTTGGAGTGCCCCTACTTCAGAACTCTCTAACTCACTTGTTACTCCTTTAACTTGTGATCATGGCAATGCACATATATTTACACCTAAGATTTGTATGTGTTGCATTAAATCACACTTCAGTGCAAGCATGAGGACGGAATGGCTTGGATGACTTTCAGTGCTGCAGTCACAAACCTGCAGCAAACTTCACAGATACAACAAACGTATGAGCCCCTTGTCTTTTTTCCTGGAACAGGATGTGCTACCATTAGGCTGCTGGCATGGTCTGCCCTAGGATGGGTTTGGGCTTTCATTCTCCACCTTCAGTTCTGGTGCATCTCTCATGCCATCTCCCCATCTGAGGCTGGCACAACGGCCTCTCTTTTGGTCAATTATTGCAGTAAAGCATGCTGTGTTTTATTGTAAGGAAGATGCCCTCTGGCTACAATCAGCTGAGAATTTTACAGATCAGTGGTATTTTGAATGGTTAATATTTGCGGATCAAAACTGAAGAGACTCTACAGGGATATTCAGATATCATTATAGTGAAACCTCCCAGGAATGGGTGCAGATTAGAGTAAAATATGGCACTGAACCCGGTTTGCGGATTACTCTAAATGCCCTGATCCAATCATGACTCACTCATTTTACAAATAAAAAACACAAGCACTGCATTTGTCATAGTCATAAAAATGCTTTGTGGTGGCAGTCTCCAAACTCTCTAGTCTGATAAGGTATCAGAATCGTACCGTATATGGAACACACAGGAAGCAACATGCAAGACATGAGGCAATGTGGGCTAGTGAAATAAGCACAACACAGAGTCAGAAGCATTTCAGTTCTAATCCTAGCTCAGTCACTGACACAGTGAGTGGCCTCGAATTTAGGTGTCTTGTTTTCAGAGAAGCTCAGCTTGTGTTCACTTCAAGTAAATTTGTAGGTGCCCAGCCTCCCTGAAAAACCAAGCCCTTAGTGCCTTTTGGAATTACATGCACCAATTACAAAAAAAATGTGTTCCTAACTTGTATACACTGCCATGACTGCACACAAATCAGGTAAATGACCAGTTATGCAGCCATTTTTCACTCAAACTGCCTATTTGAATATACATTTGTGATAACTATATGTGTGCAAATTAGATGCATGGTATTGCATATCTAATTTTGAAAGCCCAGATCTTAACCTCAGAGTGTCATGGCTGCCATGCCTATGGCATAACCACATTTACACAACGCCAAGTGTTGGGAGAATTAGCTAGACAATGTTTGAATCACATATTAGAGAAGATGATGTAACAGGTGCTCTCCTAAACTGTTTTCCTGCCACTGTTGGACAGTTCCTTTCAATTCATTTCCTACTGTTTTGTTCAGGCTAACAACACCGACTAGGTCTTCATATGTAGCTCTCTTAGTGTAAATCTACACAGCAGTGTTATTTCAGAATAATTGACGTTATTCCAAAATAACAAAGGGCGTGTCTACACTGCAAGCTATTATTTAGAAATAAAGGCAAGCTGGAGGACTTTCTTACTCTTAACTCCTGTAATCCTCATTTCACGAGGAGTAAGGGCAGGGCTGGCCTTACCATGAAGTGAACTGAGGCAGTCGCCTCAGGTGCCAGACTGTGGGTGGGGCGCCACTAGGACCCAGAGTGTAGAAAATTGTATCCGCTACTGGTGCATATGTTTTCTCTCTGCTCTAGATGCACAGAGATGGTGGAGTGCTGTGCTGGAGGAAGGAGGGCACAAGAGATATAACAAGGCAGGCTGGAGAAAAGGTGGTATGTGGCCGTCATTTGAGCTCCCCGCCTCAGGTGCCAAAATGTTGTGGGCCAGCCCTGAGTAAGGGAAATCGAAGGAAGAATGTTCTTCCTTCAACTGCCTGCTGTGTAGACAGTGCCAAAAGCCGAATTAAGCCATTTCATAGAATTATAGAACACTAGAACTGGAAGGGACCTCAAAAGGTCAAGTCCAGTCCTCTGCCCTCATGGCAGAACCAAGCACTATCTAGACCATCTCTGACAGATGTCTATCTAACCTGCTCTTAAATATCTCCAGTGATGGAGATTCCACAATCTCCCTAGGCAAGTTACTCCAGTGTTTGACCAGCCTGACAGTTAGGAACTTTTTCCTAATGTCCAACCTAAACCTCCCTTGCTGCAGTTAAAGCCCATTGCTTCTTGTCCTATCCTCTCAGGCCAAGGAGAACAATTTTTCTCCCTTGCCCTTGTAACACTCTTTTAGATACCTGAAAACCACTATCCCCGCTCAGTCTTCTCTTTTCTAAACTAAACAAGCCCAATTCTTTCAGTCTTCCTTTATAGTCATGTTCTCTAGACCTTTAATCATTCTTGTTACTCTTCTCTGGACTTTCTCCAATTTCTCCACATCTTTCTTGAAACGTGGTACCCAGAATTGGACACATTACTCCAATTGAGGCCTAATGAGCGCAGAATAGAGTAGAAGAATGACTTCTCGTGTCTTGCTCACAACATTCCTGTTAATGCATCCCAGAATCATGTTTGCTTTTTTTGCAACAGGGTCACACTATTGACTCATATTTAGCTTGTGGTCCACTATGACCAGTAGATCCCTTGCAGCAGTACTCCTTCCTAGACAGTTGCTTCCCATTCTGTATGTGTGAAACTGTTCCTTCCTAAGTGGAGCACTTTGAATTTGTCCTTATTAAACTTCATCCTATTTACCTCAGACCATTTCTCCAGTTTGTCAAGATCATTTTGAATTATGACCCTGTCCTCTAAAGCAGTTGCAACCCTTCCCAGCTTGGTATCATTTGGAAACTTAATAAGCGTACTTTCCATGTTAATATCTAAATCATTGATGAAGATATTGAATGGGACCGGGCCCAAAACAGACCCTTGCGGAACCCCACCCCTTATGCACTTCCAGCAGGATTGTGACCCGTTAATAACTACTCTTTGAGAACAGTTATCCAGCCAGTTTTAAATCCGCCTTACAGTAGCCCCACCTCAGTTGTATTTGCTTAGTTTATTGATGAGACGATCATGCAAGCCCGCATCAAATACCTTACTAAAGTCTAGGTATACCACATCCACCACTTCTCTCTTATCCACAAGACTCGTTATCCTATCAAAGAAAGCTATCGGATTGGTTTGACATGATTTGTTCTTTACAAATCCATGCTGGCTGTTACTTGTCACCTTATTTGATGTAGCTGAAGTTGTATAGCTTAATTCGACTTTAGCCCTGCTGGGTAGACGTACTCTAACAGCTTTAAAAGGCGGCAAGCATTATCCCATTTAACACAGAGAGAAACTGGGACAAAGAAATGTTTAAATTTCTTTGTCCAAGATCAGATCACTGGCAAAGCGTGGTCTCTTGATTATCAGTCCATCCAAAGTCCTATGCCCCACTGTCTTATATTGCCTCCTTTGCACCGTTTTAAAGCATTATGAAAGTATAAACATTATATGCATGATGATCCAGGATGTTCAAAACGCTAGCCACTTGCCACATGTGGCTATTTGGCCAGCTGAGTGTGGCTAGCTCGCTACAATAGTGGCTAGCTCTCTACAATAATGGCTACAGCTTCAGGACTGGTTGGACACCATGGTGATAATAAGTTTATCATTATTGGCCATTTGTTCAGCCTTCAGAAAAACCTTAGAGTCTTATTTATCATTTTATTTAACAGTTACTCTTCACTGTTTGGATTTTAAGACCCTGATTTTTTAAACTGCCTCTTTCTTCGCACTGCAGTTTGTTCTTTAAAATAACTTTTGATATACAAATGAGGGTCTATAGATGACTCACTACCTGAAAAATCAGATACATCCTCTGTGCCCACAAATGGGCATAATTCTTTAAAATGCAAAACTGCAACCAAAAACTATTTAAAAGGGAGGCTAGGTTAAGGCTCCTTTAAAAATGAAGAAGCCAGAGTGTATCACCTTGAAAAAAAATCCAGTAAAGACAAGGCAATTGATTTATTTCATTTTATTGGTTCATTTGATGACAAGCATATGGTATAAGCATAAATAGAACTAGAAATGCAGAAAAGCAACTAGAATGCCACTCCTTTCCTTTTAGTCAAAACAGGCCCAATAGTGCATGCTTTAGCCATGCTCATATTTTTAAAAACTTGAAAAACAACAAATAGTCTGGTAGTACCTTAAAGACAAACAAAACATGTAGATGGTATCATGAGCTTTCATGGGCACAACCCATTCTGAAGAAGTGGGTTGTGTCCACGAAAGCTCATGATACCATCTATATGTTCTGTTTGTCTTTAAGGTGCTACCAGACTATTTGTTTTTTCTGTTAGGGCACGTCTAGACTTGCTTTGACTTTTGGAAGAAGATATGCAAATTTACACCAAATTTGCATATTTTCTGCCGATCGCTTTTTCGAAAGAGCTTCTTTCGAAAAAGAAAGTAGTCTAGACGTGGTTCTTTTGAGAAAAAAAACCCCTTTTTCAAAAGAACTGTTCTTCCTAAAAAAATGAGGTTTATATGGTTCTTTCGAAAAAGCAATTGGAAGAAGATATGGAAATCTACGCTGAATTTGCTTATCTTCTTTCAAAAGAGAAAGCAAGTCTAGACGTGCCCTTACAGACTAACTTGGCTACCCCCCCTGAAGCTTTTGAACATATTTTTAAAGTTGCTCAAAATAAATAAATTAAAATTCCCCAAAAGAGCCATAAGAAAAACAATGAGATTTTACCAAATTCTCAGAATGTGTGACTTGTCAGCTATGCACTCGTCTTCCCCTGTGCCCTACTGTCTATATTTTACAAAGCTTTAAGCTGCTTTGACTTAGGAGTGGATTCGGTCTGCCACGAACTCTGTGCACAGTGAACTTGCTGAACTCAAGTAACCTTCTAAAGGCAAAGATCCAAGCAGACATCTTAGGGGTTACTAGGATTCATATTTAAGGAAGGGGAATGTGGTTTCTATCTAACAAAAATAAAAATTGCTTAGGGCAGATGTGTCTCAACATTCTTGGAAGTAGTTTGCAGATATAATGTGGTTAGGATTGCATTGCTACAGGATTTAATCAGGGGAGTTTCTTTATCTCCTTGGATCAGGCAAAAAACAAAACAAAACAAAAAACCCAAACAAATCAAATTGTTTCAGCTTTATAAAGAATTTTCAGAAATAATTCCCATCAGTACTAACACTGGGTCAAGCTGAAGTGGTGTCAGCAGTAGGAGCCTTAAAGTAGCAAGCCTCTCACCTCCAGGCCTTCTTTTTGCAGGTGTGTCAATTACAAGCCTGCTTTTCCATCCGGTTTAATATGATTTACGGTATTTACATTTACAAGGCTAAAGATGCTTATCCTAGGCTCTAGACATGCTAACCCTTGTGTTAAAGAATACAATGAAATCCCCAAAACACTAAAATAATCAATCCAACAGGAACACAGCCAGGACAGCCGCCCTCCTACAGAAACACCTTTCTACCCTTTCATCATTGTAGGAAGCAAACACACAGCCCTTTCCATTAGCCCAGAGAGGCAGATGGTCTTTTGCAAGGTGTCCAACATGTCACCAAGTCTGGGCTATTTCAGACCAAGATGGAGAGCAAGTTCTAGAGTCTGAGGACTCTGCCTGCTGCCCTGCCTCTCTTGTATAATCAGACGGATCCAGCGGGGGACACCCCTGCTGACTGCAGCTGTGGCAGCATGGCACAAGGAGAGTAAAATGCTTGGAGCCGACATTCTTGCCTACACTAGCAACCAGGTTTATGCTTTTTATCCCCCAAAGTAGTTGAGTTATGGGACAACTAGATTTTCCAGGTGAAAAAAAAACACACCCCAAGGGAAAAGAGAGATGAGGTGTGGTTTTAGAAGGGTGCCTGGCCCCACCCACTTTGGGTCAGTTGCTGCCTGCACACAATAACAATGCGGCAGACCTGCCCATGGGCTCATCACTTGGAGTGGTGCCCTGAGTCTCAGTTAGCCTACATGGATCTGGCTCTGAGTGTTGGGAAGGGCTAGCATGAAGAACAGGTGGTGGTAACATTAATGTACAACAGACCAGGTGCTGGCCTCGGGGGGGCTAGCGCAGCCTGTTGTCCATTACGCCAGCTCAGGTGACCAACAGTTTATTTAAGCAAATTTTCTGCTGAGCTCTATAAAAACTAGAACGAACTATAAAGCCAGCAACCCAGGCACTGTGCCTCAGGACATGTTCCCAGTGTTTCAGTACACGCGGTTTACATTATCCACCTATAAAAAATGGAAAGCAAAATTATGACTTTATATCACATTCTGAGTAAGGTCCCTGTGTAGCTCTGCCATCCCGGGAGCAGTCCAGGGCAGGAACTGTGACTCTTCAGAAGGCAGAGGGGACAGAGCCCAGTCTCTCCTATTCCCCTCCCTTCTGCTCATAGCGCAGAGGGAAGCAAGGAAAGGCTAAGTTGTGAAGGTAAGTACATGGGGCATGCTCCAACTTCATGGAAGTCATAGTAATGCCCTGAGACCCTGGTGAAGGTAGGGCTTGTGTAGGCAAGCTGCTAACCCTGCCCTCAGCCCTGTCCCTTCTGCCCAGGCCACACGCCCCATCACAGGGAGTACAGGCAGCATGCAGCCAGAACCTCCCTAACCGTGAAGAATGGGGAGGGCAGGTGACACAGCCTCCTCAGCCCTGGAGCACGTGCAGGGCAGGCACTCTGGAGCAGCAATACTCCTCTCCCAGAATGCCTATCGTGGGCAGAGTGTGGGTGGGGCTGGGCTGGTGGTTTGGGAAAGCAATGCCTTTCCTTGCCTAGCATACCGCCAATGCCTGAGATTATGCTGTTCATTCACACAAGTACACAGAGAGGCACGAAAATGGCACAGATGAGATAGTTACATGTGGGCTTGGGGGAAGAACTGTGTAAAAAAGATTGGGACAGAGTCCATTTTTATTTTGGGGGAAGCAAGGGGCAGGATAATAGGGTAAATAGCAAAATATTTTACTGGCCTGAACAATAAAAAATGCTAAGGACAGGCCCTTCCTGAAAGAGAAATATGAAAATCTTTAGTAGGAGCCTTCCAAAATGTTCTGATCTATTATTTCAAGCAGTGGGGGAAACAGCAAGAAGTTAACATGAAACACAGGCAAAAAGACGACGGATTAGTCTTTACATGTTAGCGGTGAGGATGAAATGTTACCAGCCAGGACAGGTACAATGGTACAAAGTGCTTTGGGGAAGTAAGATGTGCAGTCACTCCAGATGCTGCCTCCATGTACCAGATAACAAGTCTCTCTCATGCTCAGGCTCTCAAGCAGTAATTTGCTACAAAGACATACACCTTTCCATCACTTAAGAGCTTGCAGAGTTCATGGAAGAACAGAAGACACACAGAAAAATTATGTCTCCATTATACAGTTCTCTCTGAACTCTAACTATACAAAGAGAAGAACCGGGTTATTTGATGTTGAGACATCGATTTTTCCTGTTTATAAAAAGAAATGAAAAATGTCATCCTTTTAAGAAGCCATTAGCCAAGGATACATATTGTGCTGAAGGAAGTTTTTCATGAATAAAACATTTACATAGCTGCATTTACATTGTTATGGAAAGAAGAAGAAAACTGCTATTGTTACAGGCTGTTTCTTACTATGACTAAGTGGGGGATAAGTCTGAGTACGTGCACACATGTGGTTTTCAAGCTGGGCGTGGTTACAGTGGTGGATGAACACACAGTTTGCTGGTGTCAAAACCTCAATCTGAATCACCACAGCAAATGCTGATGTAAAGATTTAGGCAGCAGGGATGACAGGTTACCAAAAACAAATACTGTATAATCAAAAGTGAAAAAGAATCGCCATCTCCGCCTTGACGAAATCTCTCACATGGCATTCAGATCATCTGATCCCTAGCCAGAAAAGCTAGATCTATTTTTTCACACAAGCTAATCTTCTGAGCTGTTTCTTCAGGAAGGAAAATCCCCAGACTGTCTAGATCACACAAACAGGGAATGGGAGGCAGGTTAATTTGAAGCCATAATTTACTGTACCTTTGAGAATATATCAGGGTCCTCCCAAAGCCCATTAGGGTCAATGGAAATGAAAGGGAGCTGTTGAAAGGGGGTTTACTGAAAAAATGTTTTTTTGGGCTTCGCCCTTTCCCAATGCCAGAAGAAAGGGGAAGACACAGAGGAATCAGGATCCTGGGGCTGACTCGGAAAAGGCCAGTGCTCCAAACCAGTGAGTTTGAAAGGGAGGGTAGGCCAACACGAGAGTCAAGAGCTCAGGGCTCAAACTCCATGAGAGTTGGGGTGACAAGAGCAGGTTCAAAAAAATAAATCACAAGACAAACCAAAACCACAATATAAACGCTTGTGATTTATGAGCTAATCTCCTGATTTTTGAACATTAGGAGTTAGAAATACTGACAGTTACAACCTGATCCCACAAAAAGCGACATACAAAAGTATATTTAATCTGTTCAGGAATCTCACTGAAGTCAACTGGTAGTAACTATACTCACAGCCCCAACCTGTTCACAGGATCAGTAGGCTGCAAAATTCGTGAGACAATGTTCTGATGAAAAGTTATGACACCTAAACAGTATATAACCCTATACTCCTCCACCCACCATTGCACTAACATACACCACAGACAACACACCGTTGCCTCTCTCTTTCCCCAGAGTGATACCCACCTTCCATCATCACCTTTACTAAATTACCTCATTCCAAACACACCAAATAACCACAACCAATAATTGTGGGATAACAAAAATTGGGAAAGGGTTTCTGCAGGAGGGTAAAGGAGGTGCCTGGGTTCAAACCTGCCACTGACCTGCAATGTAAATCCTTTCACTGGTTTGTGCCTCTGATTTCCCCCGCCTCCATCGTCTATCTTGTAAATTGCTCAAGACAGGAATGACTTCCTAGTCCATGCCTGTACAATGCACATCACAGTGGGTCCTTGGATGTCTCTCAGTACCACTGCATAATAATAATAAAAATAATAATAATAATATAGTCCAAACTTCCAAGACTCAACTGTGGCACCAGGCAAGAAAAGGCTCCTAATGACAATACAGATACAGATATTCAGGCCTGCTGAGGGGTAGGAGGAAAGCAAAGTGGGCAATTGCCTTGGGGCCCAGTGATTCTAAAGGACCCCGGAGCTCCCAGCTGCTGTCACTGCTGTGACAGTGGCGGTGACTGAAACCGCGGACCCTTTAGAATTTCCGCCAGAGTGCCACATTGCGTGCTCCAGAGCCCTGCATTGCATGCTCTGAGGGCCAGTCTGGGGGTGCATTCAGGCGGCACTGGGGGCGGTCTGTCCCAGCCCCACCCCTTCTGCCTGAGATCCTACTTCTACCAGGAGCATGGAGGTCCCCTGCCCTCATCCCCACACACACATTGCACAGGGCCCTAGCAATCCTGTCAGCTCCCCTGCAGATACATATTCTCTTTCTCCACTTCCCCAAGTCCCTGGTAAAACAAGAGAGAAATGGTTCATTTAAGCGAACATACCCTATTCCTCTAAGCTACATTTATTTCCCCTGGCTACCTGCAAACACATGAAAACTCCAACCCAGCTTCAAATTCTCCATGAGACTGCAGCAGAATCTAGGGGAAGGGCAATTTCTTCATGCTGAAAACTAAAAATCCAACAGTGCTGAACATTGGTGATCGTAAGCCAGGATAAATGTGTGCACACACTGAGCACTGGGATTGATAGCCAGCAACAGCAGCATGAACTGAGCTGCTGGAAGCTGTCCACTAATATACTCTAGATAGAACCACTGTGACTATTAACATACCATATTAGCACTCTGTTGTGTTTGTTGGCTAGCTAATTCATTGTATTACGCTATTCCCACTAACTGCTGATTTCGTTTCTACACAAAACGAAAACAAAATGTGTTCCTTCCCCTAAAAATCATATTCGGGGGATTGGAGGGAGGAAAGGGGGAGAGAAAACAGTCCCTCAGTGAAATGAAACAACTGTGGCTTAAACTTTAAAATAACCAGTCATACAACATATTTAGGAGTTCTCAAGTCTAAAAGTACCCCAGTGCACCAGGCTCAGAAATGTCTGAGTATAATGATGGCCATTAAAGCATAAGCAGTACAGTAGTGCATTACCTGGTGCACAGAAGATTACTGTGTGAGTGCAAATAATCATGGCCTAAGTTTGACTTGTTCTGGAATCAGGAGCTAATTGTGGCCTCTGGATTTCTTAACCTTATTTTGGTCAGGTGCTTTAATACAACCGAATCAATCAATCAATCAATCAATAAATCTCTCACTCTCTCTCTCTCTCTCTCTCTCACACACACACACACACACACACACACACACACGTTCACCAAAGGTTTTCAAAATTATTAAAATCAAAGCGAGTTCATGCTGCAGAAAGCAGGGTTGTCCCTTGGGGGGAGTAGGAATCACAGGGCTTGGAGCAACCTCCCGTAGTTCCCCAGGCAGCCCCCCTGCCGCAGGCTGCACTGTCCCACCCACACTCCACCCCTTCCCCAAGCCCCACCCCTGCTCCACCCCCTTGTACCTCCCCTGCATGACAAACTGGGAGATTACCAGGAGCCAAGTGGCAGGAGGGATCGCTACCCCCAGCAGAGTGCTCCACTCTGCCCTGCACGCTGCACCTCACTTCTCTGGGGCAGCGGGAAGCAATGCACACTGGGGTAGGGTCACTCTGCTTCCTGTTACCGCAGAAAAACCAAGCATAGTGAGCTGGGAGAGGGTGACGGGGCAGAGGGGAGACTGCTGCCAGGCCGCTCCAGCTCCCTCCGCCACAGTGAGTGCAGGAAGAGGCGAGGGTGACCCCTGCTGCCGTCCCGCACCAGGACTGTCCATAGGATGGTTGTGGTGGGCACTCTGAACAATTCTATGGATGGGACAGCTCTGGCAGGAAGGACCAATCGGAATGTGAAGTAGGGATGTCAATGTGCAGTCGACGATATGATTAACGGATAATCTTGTCAACTACACGCATTTCCCTCTGTACCAGAGATGGGGGGTGGGTGGGAAAGAGAAGTGGGAGCTGGTTCCCCTTGAGGAGCTGGCTCAAAAGCTGGCTGCCCATGAGCACTGGATCCGCTTGCCCTCTTTATCCCTGCACTGCTACCTCTGAGAGGGTATGTCTACACTACCACCCTAGTTCGAACTAGGGTGGTTAATGTAGGCAACCGGAGTGGCAAATGAAGCCCGGGATTTGAATTTCCCGGGCTTCATTTGCATGTTGCTGGGCGCCGCCATTTTTAAATGTCTGCTAGTTCGGACTCCGTGCCCGCGGCTACACATGGCACGAACTAGGTAGTTCGGATTAAGCTTCCTATTCCGAACTACCATTACTCCTCGTGGAACGAGGCACAGGGCAACAGGCACCTGGTCTGCATGGGGAACTGGTTTTTAAACTGGCTCCCCTCACGGACCAGTTCCGCCTGCCACCCACTGCTGCTGCTTCTGATACAGAGCCCGGTGGCAGGGGACCCCCTAGGAGTGGAGCCAGGGGTGCACTGGCTGCTGGCCCTGCCTCCGGGGGCTACTGAATAGTCGTGTAACCACTAAGACTCCATGCACGATGTCTAGCATCCCTAGTGTGAAACATTACATTATTACAGGAACATACCAAACATGGCAGGTAGTAACAGCAGTGCAGAACTATGTCTCATGCAGTTATGTATACGCTCCAGATCCACTGTAACAAGAGGATAAGTCATCCCTTAAGTCAAGTCCTTCACTTTACATACCCATGGAAAGTTAATCAAGTAGATTCTCTATAGAGACCAGCCAGACACTGTGACAACAGGCCCTCCGTAGTGCCACATGGCACCTCCCCACTATGTGCCCCACAGAACATGTGACGGCACCATAACAGCAGCTGGCAATGGAACTGTGACAAAAGAAGTTAGGGACATTCCAAAGGGCAGAAGGTGACAGCAGGATACAATTTCACCATACTGAAGCCCTGGTTTATACCAAAGTCTATTTCAACACTGGATGTTTAAATCCTTCCTCCCCCGACACCCAACCTCCTATATTATATTGCTAGTGGAAAGGTACAGAAGAAAAAATCTTGTAATTCTCATCAACAGGATCTGTGCTCTTGCATCTATAAAAATTATAATCCTGAACACTATCCTATTACAACTGCATTCTGATCTCTTGAGACCTCGACTAATTTGTGGTAACTCTGAGGCTGAACTAATCACTGCTCTCACAAAGCATTTGAGCTAGTTTGAAGAGTCACAATTCATACAAGTTTTATTAGTGTGATTGCTTCCTAAAATACTGCCATTAAAAAAAGAGAGAGAGAGAGAACAGGATAAAGTTGTGACGACTTAATACACAGAAGCATGTAACACAGTACTAAAATGCATCCAATATTTATGTCATAACAAGAAATGACAATGTGCATTTCAAAGTAGGGCAAGAGGGAAAAGAATATGACCAGAAATTATGGTAAAGCAGGAAGAAGAGGGGGAGGTGATTGGACACAGTGTACAAGAGAGTGGAGGTTAGGAGGACAAAAGTACATTTTTCCAAGATTGGTGGAGTAGGTTTCTTTTCTCAAAAGCAGTTATATGAAATAATGCAATTATATCCCAGGATTTGGGTGGCAATGAAAAGGGGTGATGGTGGAGGAGAGAGAGTACTTCATCTTGGTTCTGATGGCGTATGACATTGCCAGAAACCTTCAACGGTTCATCAGCCACAGTACCTACACTTGGAGGTATGGCATTCGTGACTGAGCATCTCCCATCAGGTCTGTGGCCTCCACACTGTCAGAACTGCAAATGAGCAGCAGTCTTGAAGCAGCAACAGTGGTGTCATTTTGCATTAGAGCTGCACAAAACCGCTTTCATTCGTTAGGACCCAGGCATTTCTAGTAAGTCCTCCTTTGTTAACCCAGACACAGGGGCCAGATCCTCTGCTAATGTAAATCAGCCTAACTCCACCGAAATCAACAGAGCTATCCCAATTTACATCAGCTGAGGATCTGGCCCAATAGCTAGTACTATTCCAGACATAGGCAAACTCTTTCTAAATCTTGATACTTTTGGATGGTATTAACTCCAAGGGCGGCTATGATTTAATTCAGGGAGACATACAATAGCAACAGGAATGGGCCCAAAGAAGTCAACTAAAATTAGGTCACTAACTTCAATGGAAGCAAGATCAGGAATTCCATACATCTTAATAAAAACTTTCAAACTCCAAATTACATGCAGTCTGCAAGGTTTAAAGCACACTAATCTCTCATGTCAACTCACCTACGATTGTCCTTCTCCTGCATCTGCATAAAAACATAGGAAGCACTGAGCTTAGGAAGGAAATGCTTTAGATATGCACCATACTAACTCAACTAAAAAGACCCATGTCTTGCTTTAATATGGCTCTGAAGTTGATCACTAGAGATAAATAGAGAATAGAAAGTCCATTCAATAGATTATTTGAAGATTTTGAAATTTGGCTTTGCTCTGAATTGGAACAAAATTCCAACATTTCAGAATTTTCTGTAAAAGAACATTCTGGGGGGAAAAACTGTTTCAAGTTGATTAAATATATATATATATTTAAGTTGAAATATTTCAAATGGATTGAAAGGGATGTTTCAACATTTTTGGCACTTGTCCCACCAGTTTTCCTCCAAAACCAAATGTTGGTGAAATGGGCATAATTTTATAACTCATTTCAATTTTTGATGACACTGCATTCTCTGACAGAAAGCAGTTCCCTCACATATTTTCCCCACCAGCTCTTTTGGTCACCCATTATGCACAAATTAAAAATCATGGATGAAAGAAGTAGCAAGAAGGGTGTACAAATAAGTAGATTAAAGTATTTGAAAAACTGTACTAGGTTTAGGAAGGGGGTAAGGGAGAAAGGCAAGCTCAATTACTTGAAAGAAAGATTCAGCACAGATTTGTAGCTTCCCGCTTGTTCTTTAGGCTATTTTTTCCCATGTAAGTTATGAAAGATTGCGTGTCTGACTGAATCACTGACAGGACATGCTGAAGATGACAAAATGACAAGGAATGATGCCCCAGAGGACAAAAGCAAGCTCCAGTGACTTCTGCAAGGCAGGGCTTTGGGAGTGAGTCATCCTAGTTAGGAACGCCATCTCCTTTCAGACTAGTCTCATCGGCCAACACCAGTATCAACTAGCAGCACTGGGGGGGGAAAAACATACAAAGGCTTTGTGTGAAATATCTGATAAGAGTGTTGAGTGCAATGGATGCAAAACATGAGGAAAGCGGAAACCGTGACTGATAAACTGGCCAAGAGGAGAACTGGCACTACAGGAAAGCAGCTGTGGATGGTGTCAGGCACTTTTCAGACTGTGAACACAAACCTACCAGCATCTCAGATCCAAACAATGAAAGTAAATACATTGTTAACATCCCATCTGGAGCTCCTCAGGAAGGAGGAGTTAAAAAAATCTGGGGCCATGAATTCAGCCAGTCCCTTGAGCATCAAGGCCCAACCTTAAGTATCTAACCTTCTATTCCAATCCCAACTGTCCCCAGAACTGCGCTACCATGTAAGTCTGAGGTTGGTGGTGAGGAAAAAGAATTCATCCAGAGTTGGATGGTTCCTTTTTACAGAAAGAATTAGGGGAAAAGCAAATGAAGATTTTGTTTTAAACAGAACAAGGGGGAACCTATGATGTGACCCATCCAGGCCCATGGCAGGGAGGAAAGAGATATCCTGTCACTCTAGCTCAACTCTTCTCCTTCAGAAGTTCTTATTTGCCATGAAGCAACTCATACTGCACATCATGTAGCAACGAAACATGAGCAGCAAATATCACATTACTATTTCAACCACACTTGGAGAAATTCCCTAGTAAGTGGTGACAGTTGTGGCTGCAGGCTAGGCAGCACTGTGTGAACTAGTGGTGAAGAGATCTGCAGGAAATGACCTAGATGTAATACTGTGGACATTGAGAGGAGCAGATGGTGATGGTCTCTATACACCTTCTGTGAAAAGTGATTCCAGCTGCTATGAGATTAACTATAAAATCAGGCCCTTTGTCCCTGTATACATGATACTGCCAGGCAAATACATGAGCAAAATTCAAGGACAGCGATTGTAAAGTATCAGACTAAGCTGATGGTGGATGGATTTTACAAGCAGAACTCTCATCCAACCCAAAAAACAGAACAGCAGACCAAGTTCAAAAACCTTATTTTTCCTGACATGAAAAGGATGTTGAAGGTTGAAAAGGAAGGTTGCAGAAACCCAGTAATGTCAGAAATGAAATACAATATATGACCTTTCTGAATTGTTTAATTGTGTGGCACACACAATCTTTTTGTGCACAAATATGCTTGGCAAAGGTTTCTATGTTTAAGACATGCACATGACATTTTTGTAAGTAAGGCAGAACTCTGCAGAATAAGATAGGCCTTTATGGCAGATCTTTTCATAATCTTTCTTCCAGAAATTAGACGTTGGCTGGGCTTCTTCACAGGGGTGAATATCAGACACCAACTAAGTCTCATTTAAGCCTTCAAATGTATATGACTGGTGCCCAAGCTTTGTGCTGACTGTCCCCACTGCATTGCGCTGCGGAGGCAGGGGGAAGAGGAGAGGAGAAAGGAGGCTGCTCCGTGGTTAATCAGTTAACTTTTTAAATGACAGTTTGCATCCTTGGTTTTGGATGCTTCCTCTCTGGGACTCTAAGCCTAAGAATTACAAGTCAAAACTAGGGATTTATTTGCATGAATTCATTCAACAGTTTTGCTCACAGTGGTAGATGCTCCTGTGAGATCCAAATCTTATTTTTCTGAGGGCCCTATGGGAAAACAATTGAACGATCTTACTCCAGCATATATCAGTACAATACAAACTGATGTAGAGCAAGAAGCATGAGTTATAGGAGCAAATGTATTGAGCAGATGCAATATGTAAGGCTTTATTACATTTCTGAAAATACAGGAAAACTGAAACTCAACACAAACTTCCAAGGGCATCAATAATCTTGTGAAGTTTTAAGTACATGCAAGGAACAGTAAAGCATGGGACATTTTTCTTGTATGTTTTTTCTAAGATGCTGGCTCCTGCTGTTCACAGTGAATCATGGGACCTTCTCAACTAAAAACAGAGGAAAACATTTTTAAAAGCAATCAATGATTTGGGGCCCTCAACCTGAGACACATTAAAGAGGCCTGATTTTCAAAATGTCACTTTTGAAAATGCTGGCTAGAGGCGACAGTACAGGGAAACTTAAGCTACAGCGCATCTATTGTGCCTGTGCTGCATGTACACATACATGTGCACACACAACCCTCTCTCATGATTTAGGTAGAAGCTGCACATGCCCACACGAGGACACACCTTGACCCAGATGCTGGAATGTTCACGTTCATACAGATAATAGTCACTGTCTCTTATGTTGGAGAAATTACCACCACTTGACAGCAATTTGACATTTTTCACACTAGCAGGCAATGGTTTTCCATAACAAACCTTAACTCTGGTTTATATGTTTGGGGCTGTGCAGGGGGCTGGCTGACAGAGATTCCCTGAGGAGGAAATTATGAAAGAGTTGGGCTTTCCCCAGATTTGGGGAACAGCTAGTCTTAGGGAGAAGCAGGTATGCCTACAGACTGGGTGACTGTTTTTACAATTGGTTTTTTCTGCTTTGGCTTTAAATACTTGATACTCTACTTTAAGAAGGCTGCCTGGCCATTGGTTACGTCACTGTCATTATTCCTGAATGGAACGGAACTGCAGGTATTAATGATTGGTTAGACCTCCTAGTTGACCACAGGACACCAAAGCTCAGGGTTGATGCTGAGATGGGGTGGAATCACACATTCTCCCAAAGAAAGGTGATAGTTTGAGGCCCGAGAAGGTGCACCTGGAAAAGACCCGGAAGGGTCAGAGGTGCAGTTACCTCAGTAAGGCTAGGTCTACACTACACCCTTCTGTTGGCAGAGGGATATAAATAAAGCACATTGGAAATGCAAATGAAGCGGGGATTTAAATATCAAAAAATGAGGAGTACAGGATCTGTCGAAAAATCACCCTGCTGTTTGCAGAACCATGGCTAAGCCACGGTTTCAGTTTCGAAATGGCGCTTGTTCGAAACAGCGCCCAAACGTGATTATGCAAATGAAGCGCAGGATATTTAAATCCCCGCTTCATTTGCACTTCCGATGTGCTTCATTTACCGACAGAGGGGTGTAGTGTAGACCTACCCTAACAGTGACAGCTCGATCGACCTGCTGTTGGAAGTCAAAGACTCCCACTGAATTCCACAGGAAGACTAGGGGTGGACTCTTGCTGCAAAATTCATATCTGGACTTTCCCAAAATTTAAGAGTTTACACCCACCATTTCTGTGAATCAATTTCCCTTTGATTTATACAATACAAGTGTGAACTAGAGATGTCAACCCGTTACCCGGTATTCGGGGAACAGCCCCCCGTGGGCAAAGGGCTGCTCTAGCACTGTTGGATCCCCATGCTGGATGGGAGCCAGCAGCTTCGGCCCTGTATGGGGCCAAAAGCAGGCAGGCTAGAGCAGCCCCTACCCGTGGTGGTGGAGCTGCTCCAGCTGGGCCAAGGGTGGATCAGGGGAGCCACTCCCATTTAATCAGTCAACCAGTTAATGATTAACTAATTAAACTGGATTTTACATCCCTAGTGTGAGCATGTATATTATGCAGTCACTCAAGTTCAATTTTGTTTTTAATTGATGTGGCTATTTTTAGGCTATGTAGATGTATAAATACATTTAAGATCTATTGTTGTGTTTGTGTTGGGTCATGCCAAAACCAAGCTGATTTGAGCAACAAAAAGAAAATGGAATTTCCTTTGGCCGAAAGAAACTGAAGCAAATCAGACCATAATGGGGCCTAATATTTTGGTTTAAAAGAAAATTGTAACACTGTGTGTTCTAAAGGTGGCGGCTATTGCTTGTGTTTTGTAACTTAGACATGCACACACACACAATTCTCACAAAGATTTTTTTAATACCAACTGCACACTAAGGAAACTACCTAATTACATATTTACACCGAAAACTGATTGTTCTGTTTAATTCCTGAACTCTTATTTGATTAAGTAAACATATTCTCCTCTAAAGGTTCTTTGGACTGAAGCAACCAAAAATAAATAGTATTGTGTTGCTGATGGCAAAGGGATGATCCCTTTAAAACATACTATAAGTAGGACTGAGCTGTCTTTGAAACTTATTATAAGTAGGACTGAGTTGTCTTTGAGTACAACAGAAATCTTTTAGTTCCCTGTTTATGATTCTAATCCCACCACAAGATTCCAACCAACAGTTTTTCTACCTTAGGCTTGCACATAACATCAAGTCAACCCACACAATTCAAAGTCTCAGTTCTTGCTCTCAATAAATCACAGTGTGAACTAGCATATTTTAATGGGGAAAACAGAGGGATTTAAAAATATATATATTTGTCCTACTTTGACAGTGCTAGTATGCCAGTTTGGATTAATTAGGATCCAGACATGTAAGTATGTGTACAGATATGCAATCAGTGCACATACAGGACAGTAATCAATAAATAAAAGCATTTAGCCAAAATTACCCTATAGTCACTGTTAAAACCATGGGTAACCCTGATACACTTTTCTATGGATGTCTATATTTACTATGGATGTCTATATTTACGAGGCCAAAAGATTTTAAAAGTTACTTAGCTGCTTCCACAGTGCACATTTTCACACCTGCATTTGATCCTTAAGACAGTGCTGTCACAGAAAAATTATGCATGAGCATCACTGTTCAAAATACTACGAGAATTAAGCCAACCGATGTGTCTCTCTCTGTCAAGGTTCTCTGCCTTGCATTAATTTACACTCTGTTTTACGTTTTAATTTTCATTCTAGAAGACAAAAATAAAGTACAATTATTTTTATAAGTTAAACCTACTGTGCTGATATCCTTTTTGTGGAATTTATCCCTCAGTATTATACATCTGCTCTTTCAGTAGTGGTATAAACAGCTTTTAATTCAGTGGCATTACAACAGGGATGCATTTGGCTCTATTTGTTTTAAAATAAAGGAAACCAGACAATCTGTTCTAAGTCAGCAGTTACTGCATACACCACTGCAAGCCGCTTGGAGCTCAGCAGAAACTCACTAAGCCCCACATGAACTGACTCTTGCAGAGGTCATTGACCAGCAATAACTGTGGGTAATGCTGGAATAGATCCAAGTGAGGGAGAGAGAGTGTGTGTGTGCGCACTCTGCAACCACAGCCATGTGATGGATAGACAAGCAAAAAGGAAAAGGGAAAATAAACAGTAAACAGCTCAGAGTCAGCAGCACTGCAATAAAAATATTAAAACAATCAACTAAATTGCAGATTGACTAGACTCAAGGATGGGGGGGGGGGGTTGGGGTTTTTTTTTGGGGGGGGGGGAGGAGAGGGTTGGTAACCATGTGTAAATCTGCAATTAGGCAGCAAACCAGCAAGAGATTTATAAAAGCACAAACTTGCTACAACCTACCACATCACACAGCAAAACCCTCATTTGTCAGATACTGGCTAGTCATCAATCCATTAAATTAATGTGTATACTCTTTGGATTGTATTTCATATCATGTTTTACAATGGGAAACCCATTTTATTAGATGATTTTTGTCTGTTGTTCAGTTCTACCTCACTAAATTAAAACAAATCAAACAAAACCAAGTCAATATTCAGCTGAGAGTTGGCAGTAACTTTCTTTACCTACTTCCCTTCACAAGAAACTCCAACTACACAACCTGTTCACAGAAGGTTATGTTAGACAAATATCAAGGCTGGGTTTGACAGTGAGCAGGATAATTTTGTCTGACAGCCAAGATGTGTGCACAAGGAATAGGACTTGTGGGCCGTCATTCCCATCTCTAATCTATTGCTTCTCCCCATCTCTACACTAAATCACTACCTCCTCTCATTGGCAGCTTTGTCTTAAAGGGTTTCCCTTAGAAACAGCAGGAAGAACATTTCATTGAACTTCATTTCAAGTGATGGAATTTCAGCCCAACAGAGAGACACGTCCGAATGCACAGCAATGCAATCACTACCACACACTGAATAAGGACTGGCAACCTGTACAGTTTGACCATGAAAAAGTAGGATTTAAAACTGGAAAAAATATAAGAAATTTCCAGTACAAAAGTCTCCAAAAAGTATGCCTAATCAGATGGGAATACTAGAATGAATGCATTTAAGATTGATGGTCTTAAGTAAGAAACTGCTGCATTTCTAATGTTATAGCTAGGTATAATGTTCCATTAATATTATTTTCAGTATCAAGCAGTACATTCACGAATGGTAATCATTAGTTATGCTTTCCTTTCCTCTGAGAATGTAATTAAGACTTTATGGGGCAGTTCACATTTTTTAAAATCGTAACAGAGGCCCACTGAGGATATAAATGTTTTCCAGGCAACATTTTTTTCTTATCATGGAGTCCCACTGTCTTCAGTGGAACTACTTAAGTGCATAAAATTAAGCACATGCACAAGATACAGGTTTGGAATCCCATGGATTAAGAACAGTCCCATACTGGACCCTGGTTTTAGCTTTAAAAACAAACACACAGAAGCCAAAACCTCCCAGCTGTAAGAACATAAATGTGATCCTTGAAAGCCAACTTTTGTTGTTGTTGATTGTACAATTATTTTAAACTGCTTAGTTAGAAAATAAACAACTTTAAAGTTCAGATACATTGTATATGCTTCAGAATGAAACAAAACATTAAAGCAGATTCTAAACAGAAATCCTATTTTCCATCACAACTATGTATTCTGTTTACAGTCATCTTGCTGCTAACAGCATGCCCAACGTGTTCAAGATGTTACATGGTATTCCATAATTCACTTTGTTATCTCCAAAGCCTGAGACTCAAGTGAAGGTGGGGATACTCAAGAACTGACTTGAGTAACATGGCTCTGACCCTAAAAGCACAATCACACATGCTTAATTTTACTCATCTGAGTAAACTGAGTTCTGTGGGTCACCCTGCACACCTGAAGTTGGCAATAGCTAACACCCAATACACATGAGTCTTCAAACAAAGAACCTACTGCAAGTCTTACCTTTGCTGCCTTCATAACACACCATTTAATTAGTCTCAAACACTACAGATTATTTTAGTGTTAGGAAATTACTGTAGCACATTCTAACAAGGATACTATGTCTCCCTTTGTGAGCTAACACAGGTATTACAATGGAAAACCTTGATTAGATAAAAACAATGCAATTAAAAATGTATAAACATATTTTGCTCTTGTGATAGATCTTTACAATTCACCCTGATCATCTGGCCAAATCTTGCCGTTCTTATTCATGCAGGATTTTAGTCCCACTGACTTCAACAGGAATTATGACTAAGGACTGGAGGATTTGGGCCATAATGACAGAATCTAAATCCAAACAAGGAGAGAAGGGGAACACTATGTATGTAAAAAAACCATTCTCTTAAATTTCCCATTTTTAACTTGACTAACAAGTAGATGGTGACTTTCCAGATGAGTGCAAATCTGTTATAAAGAAGATATTCTGCTCTGTCAGACAGAGCCATATAACTCTAGGTATTTAAGTCCCACGTCATTAGTACGTAGCCTTTTATTATGGCAAGTTCTCCCCCATCTTCCTGGGCAAAAGGTTGTTTTTGCTTTTGGAAGACTCCTAACTGCCCTTGTTAATCCATGTCGATATACCATTCTTATCACTGTCAAAAGCTGCAAAAATTGCCCTGGAGCAGCAGGGATTCTTCTTACAGGAAACCATCTGCACATACAGACCTGGTATACTCTTTGATATAGTCTTGTGCCCTAAGGTTCTTAGAGGCAAAGATTACAGTCTCTCGGAGTCTGTTCAGGTTCCAGAGGAATGCCTTGTGAAACATCGGGGAGTAATTTGCTGATCAAAGAGTGTAGTTTTACAGCACGTCAGATATAAATTTGCTGTAAGTCCATTGCTGGAATCTGCTAGGTTTTGCAGAAATCACTCATCTCTAGTTTACTAATGCACACAATATATAAAACTAGTAAATTACATAAATGCATCTAACAGGCGAGAGTGAAACTGACTAGATACGCTATGCAGTCATATGCATAAAGTACAGACACTAAAAATAATAAAGACATTTTTCTCTCTAATCTTGTTCAGTTCTAGTCATTTTAGGTGCCACTTTAACAATAATGCAGTAGGTAAAAAACAAAACAGAAATGTTATTTTTATATTGTTGATTTCCCTCTAACCAACACTGTTTCTAGCTGTGCTATCATCTTAAATGCTGGTGCACAGGCAGAGATGTTTTGGTTTGATAATAGCTGGTAGGCGTTAAAGGAAAAATAGCAAAACAGTGGAGAACAAAAGTAAACAAGAAGCCCAGCTCATTCCTCTTCTGCAGTAACACCAATGAAAGGGGTTCCCTCCCTGTCACATTACTGAATTGGAAGCAGCCAGATCGCTGCTGCACCCCTAGGTGGGGGTGTTGGCCCCAGAAATTGGTATAAAAGGGAGCCATGTGGGGTATTGAATGGGAGCTTATTATTTGTTAATCTTATGTACGCTATTTATGTGAGTATATAATGTCTATGTGTGTAGGTAGGAATCTGTAATCTGTGTGGAAACTGAATATTTCTCCGAATGTGGTTAAGCATTGCTATGGACAGGCTAATTAGCCAGGCCCTGTAGGACAATGGCACTGGATGGGCCAAAGACACACCCAAAGAATGGGGGCTGTCACCTGAGAGCAGCCAGCATGGAAAATAGAGATTGGCCTCTGACCAGGTGACTTGCTGCATACAAGAAGAGGCCAGAAAGGAGGTATAAAGAGGCCATGTGGTTGATGCCATTTGGTTCTCAGCTCAGCACTTCATCCCAGAGGCAGCATTGCAGGGATCAAAAAGCCTGGAAGACCTGTGAACCCATCCTGATGATAGGATGTGCAACAAGAACTTTTAAACCAGCAGCTGTACATCTCTGCTAGAGCCTGCATCGAGGACTGGGAGATTCGGTGCATGTAACGTACTAATCTTTAACAACCTTACTCTCATGCTTTTCTTTCTTGTGATAATAAACCTTTAGTTTTAGATTCTAAAGGATTGGCCCAGCGTGATTTGTGGGTAAGATCCAGAGGGTAAATTAACCAGGGATCTCTGGCTGGTTTCTTGGAACCGGACAGAACTTGTTCGGGGTAGGTGGGATTGGGTGCTAGGACCCCCCACCTGTTTATGAGGCCCGGGGCCATCTGGGGCACGGATATTGCTGGGGTATTGGAGGGGTTTTGCTCGGGAGGCTTCAGGCAGGTTGCTGAAGCGCTCTGTGGGACTGGTTTGTGGCCTGTTTGGAGAGGTCACCAGTCTGGGGGCTGTAAGGAGCCCCAGATTTGAGCAATTCGCCCTGAGCGGATGCCCTCAGCTGTGCCCAGATACGGCCCGGTCCGTCACACTCCCATTCCCATCTCAGTAATTCCAAGGTGCACGGCTTGTGGGTTTGTCCTACCCTCCAATGGAGAAAGTTGTGGGATCTGGCCCAAGCCTGGTAGATGCCTAAGGATGCAGAGGAAGCTAGGGCCAACTCGGCAGAAGTTAGTTCTAGTTATCAGTTTCTCCTCCGCTTCAGGCTTCCAAGTTCTATGGCTCAGGGTGCGTTGTCAGGCTCTTCTCAGCTTGTTGCTGTCCTCCGGACACCCAAAGAAAACTCTATAAGACTGCAGGGGGGTGGATAATATTCACTGCCACGATCCCACCCCCCGCCTATTCATTCCACTCCCGTTACTACTTTGTCTCCTTCCCTCTGCAAGGACCTGCGGAGCATCTGTGGGATAAGGATGAGCCAAATAATGTCATGGAGTCAAGAACTGATTCCCCCTCCCAGTAAATAAGACAGTGATTTCCCCATGCGGGGTACTCTCCACAGAGAGATCTTGGGAGCATGATCAGGACTTAAAGTTATTTTTTCATCACATCCACTCTTTATGGACCCAGTCCTGAAAAGAACTAATTGCCCCCAAGTGGCACTCACACCCACACAGGAGCACCCCCTGAACTTTGCAGAATTAAGCTCTATATTCTTCATATCATTCTACAGCCAAGAACCACGTCAGATCCTTAGATAGAGCTGTGCTGATTTGTACTAAGACAACACAAGGATCTGACCAGTAACTTCTTGCTGCATTCCCACTAACATGCTATCCTGAGCGCATTTATGTCAACTTTGCAAACTTCCATTTGCCTGGGATGAGTACAATAGCATTTGTTATTTTGCCCTCAAATGACATTTGTTATTTCCCCCTCATGTTAAAAATGCTCATGTTTACCTATCAGTTATTTTGCCAGAGCTGTTAAATTCTAGGGCAATCTTGCAAAGCTAATTTACATGCATCAATATTTATACAGTTCATGAAAAATTATTCATTTGTGAATTGCATATCGAAAAGTTAAAGTAAAAACAACACTTTTAGTTCTTACATTGGTCTTGAAGATGCAGAGGGTAGGACGTGCTAAAATATTACAAAAGAGGTTGCTGTTTATTCTTTCATATCTTATACTTTATTAGTTTGATCAAATTATTTTGGCCAGGATTCTTTTATTGCAATACAGTTATTTTTGGCTGTGCTCTGCCATATTTTTAGCATGATGGAAGGGAAATAAAAAGATAAAGACACACCTTATTACTTGGCAGGCTTGCCAACTGTTTTAGCAACAAAACAAAAATAATTAACACAAACACATGAGCCTTTGAAACATACTTGTTTGCTGACCAGCTAGTATATGTTACTGTTACTATCAGAAAACATACAAAGGACTTAAGAAAAAGTTATTTGACCGTTCAGGTACATGCACTTCCCTCTCGTCTTTCCATCTTTTGGGGGCTAGCAGGTGGAAATGGAATGCAAACTATCAGGCTTTTTCTTCAACCATTCTCTGACCCTCCCTCCCTGCAAAAGAATTCAAAGAAAAGTAATAAAACAAATTGCCTCTTATATCATACACTTCCTCCCATACCTGTTAGACAAGGTGCATATGAGGGGGGAAAATTGATAGAACAACACTCCCCCCCATCCCCAATTTGTTGTCAGTTTTTCCAGTACAATGAAATCATGTTACAAGTTGTTCCACAAGGAAGATAGATTAAGAGTCTGGGAGAACAGCATGTTTGTTTTCTAAAAAAGAAACAAATAACAAACTTTGGTGTTGCTGAAGTCTTGAAAGCAAAACATGGATGGTCTAATAGAGATATAGTAGTTGTACAGGTTTCTGTGATTTTACAACTTGTGTTTATGTTGATTATGTATTTTATATGACTAATGGGAGGCGACAGTTCCAAAAGATTGATTAAAGTGAGGGATCAAAGCGGAAGATCAAACATAGTAATCTGAGATCCAAGTAGACTTCTTCCATCCTGAATTTGATTTATGCTCCAGGGGATTTGAGCCTCAGTCTGGGCATCTTTTTACCTATTTTTTATTCACTTGGAACAGTTTAAAGGATGCCGTTTCCTAAACTAAAAGATATATACAATTAAGTGCTACACTTGGTTACCAGTGAGTCTGCTAACAAGTGGTGAAATGAAAGGATGCATTATCGATATATTCTCTGTATCAACACAAATTATACAGATAGATATCTTAATCATGTTTCTTGACGTAGCTGCAAACTGTGCACTGTTTGCACATAACAAAAGGACTGAAAAAGTGATGTACACTGAGGAGCAAATCTTAAATCCAGTGCATGCTGGAGCAGCAGGGCCAAGCAGATAGTGGGGTGGAAAGTGGAAGAAATTCTCTCCCCTCCTAATCCAGACCATGAACAACCCTGATGCGAGTCTCCAGCTGTTCTGTAAAGACTACTGCAGCCCAATGGCTGAAGCAGACTCTATATGGTCCATTTTGAAGTGCCCAACTTCCAAAAGAGAAGATGAGAGGAATCAGGAAGTGGTGTTCTTCTACAGTCCCTCACCTTCCCCAGCTTAGCCATGCTCAGCTCACACACACCTCTGGCATATTCACAGATAGAGAGCCCCTGTGAAACCAAGCTAAGAGATGTTTGTGGTGCTCTGGAGACTAATCCTCATTCCCTAATGACATGTTCAAACTTCTGAAAGAGGGTAAGGATTTGGGACTAATGTGGTCATGTACCAGCACAGAAGTACCCAGCATGCAGTTTGGGAGCCAATACAGCCTACAACTCTTAAAAAACGTCCTTAAGGCACAGTCAAGAGGGAGGGGGAGAGAGGGGCATGCTGCACTGAAAGTACTAGGAGACATACAGGCTGACCCAGAACTGAAGTCAAGAGAACTCCACATCTGTAAGTAAGTAAAGTTCTGATCCACAATCAATCAGCAGCACACCATAAATACAAATGCATCACTGAAAGATTCACCACAGTATCATAATTTTGCAGTAAAACCCAGACCTCTGATGATCTAAAATGTATTATCACCCTAGTACAGCTAGTGGAGGCTAACAAGTCTCTTGAAGAAGCTCCAGTGCAACTTATTATGCTGACCTAATGCACACTAATTTGGTAGTACTTCAGAACTATTCAGCAATGCCACTACACCACAAGACACACAGCATCTACGCTAAACTGAAGCTATTTAACTATTGTTGCCAAAGTCACAGCTATACCAGTGAAGATAACTTTTTTTTTCTTATCATGTCCATACAGAATAATCTCTCTGCTCACTCCCGTAAGCAGGACTTTACATATAGCACACTGAAAAGAAAAAACAAACAGCTTAAGCAAGGACAGCTGTTAGCACGTTTTCCAATTACAGAGTAGAGAGGGTAACTTACCAAACTCATATTGGAAACCCCTGTGAAAAGTCCACAGCAAGTGAAAAAATAAAAATTGTCCCCCTCCTGACTCATAGATAACATTTGGTTCAATGTTTTATGAAACTGACATTTGACCCCCATCAAAATGTTCATTATCTATCTTATTACCTCTGAAAACAACTCTGTCACATTATACCTAGAGGATACAAAACTGCTCTAGACCAGTGGGGTTCTCAATCTTTTTTCACTTGCAGACATTTAAAACTTTCAAATCAAGGTACAGACCATGTTAGAAATCTACTGTTTCTGTATGTAGTAGAATTCTGTTCAGTCAGTTTTCAGTCTTTTGCAGAACCCTTAGATATGGTTCATGGATCCTGGACCATAAGTTGAGAACCACTGCTCTAGAGTGCCATCATTTACACTGGGGACTAAGGGCAGCTAGGGGATGGAGATCTGCATTTTGATATAAAGAACGTTAACCAGCTTTAAATAAATCCTGGATTTGTGAACTAGGTCTGCAGAAATGTTGCAGGTTGTGTTAACTTCACTACATTTAATACTTTAATCCAATTACACTACATGTTCTCCAGCACATCTGTCACGTTAATCTCTTCTGAAATTACTATATTCTCTAGTCAATGAATAAAAATACATGCTTCTCAAATTCTGCATGCAATGCTAACAATGGAACCCTTTCTATTCTGTAACAAAGTGTTTTGCAGAAGAGGGGACAAAACTATGCTTCCTTGTTTTTGTATCACAGTAATGGATTTTAAAATGATTTACTTGTACAGACTTGGACTTGTGCATGGACTTGGTGCAGCTAATGCTAGAGCATCATTCCGTTTGCTGCTATCCTGGAAGAACCTTAGTACATCTGGCCTCTGAGCATGACATTTTTTTCCTCATTCTTAGAGAGATTACTCTCTAATTTAATGGGAAGTTTGACCCTTTCTTGCTCTTTCTGTAACCAAAGGACACAGTATTCCCTCTCCCTGTATTACCATTCTTTATACATAGATTATACAGATCTGAATAGTATTTATATTAACTTTTGTCCTCACCAACTGAATGGTCTGTACGCTAAGTAAACAGAGATGGAAAGTAATTTGGCCAGGGTAGATGGTTACTGAAAGAAGCTGTTAACAGCACTGTGTGATGGCTAGTGTAAAATAATCTGGTGGTCTCAAAGCCACTCCCTGTGGGCTGGTCATCAGAAAACCAGCACCACAGGAAGAGGCAGTGTTAAGAAAGAGGACTTGATTCTCCCCTGCCCTGCACTTCGGGCAGACCTTTACAGCTATGCAATGTGAGCATCATCCTGATTTAGCAGTGTTTTATACTGACTTTGCACAGCAAAGGGGTGGAGGACTGTACTTGATGCAACAGTGCAGGAGCAGGCCCTAGATATGCACTAGCTGTTCTGTAGGTGCACAGGGTACTCTAGCCTGCCAGACCAATTATACCAAGGGAAGTGTGTATAAGAGTGTTTAACTTACTAGCTCTGTGCACCAAATACATTAGCAACCCGTCATTCACAGCATGCATGTGCTCCTGCAAGCTAAGTGATAAGGCTAAACAGACTTCAAATCCACTGGACAACAGGTGGAATCAATGCTTGGAAATGTAAGCGACAAATGTGAGCTGCTCACTGTACATAGGGAGCTACTGAAACATTCACCTCTGTGCCTCATTGATCCCACTGGACTCAACAAATGTCAATAAGCCCTCTGTCTCATGTTCTTGACCGAGCAAGCAAGAGCTGAATTGCCACAGCTGATTAACATCGGAAGTTAATCTAACTGAGCAAGGATTAGTTTGCTTGGCACTTTATCAATTTCCAACAAGTATATAACTGGAGAGGGGAATTTAAACATTTTCATGAATACCTACAGCAGAGTTTGATTCTGAGCTCAGTGAAGTCAGTGGAGTTATGCTGCTGTAAAACTGACGTCAATAGCACTAGTATGCACAAGAGGAGATACTTTCCCACTTGCTTCCCCAAATGCTGAATTAATCTATTGCTAGCATAGTTTTTTTTTCCTTTCAGTTAACCCATGTTTACTTCAGTTTCCAGGGAAATGTATGCTTGTCTATACGTTCTAGTCCATGGCTCCCTTTGGCTGGAAACAGCAAACCAGAGCTAATGAGAGACATGAGGCTCTGTGGCTACAGACCCTTAAGATAAAGTGACACAAGCCCTCTAGCAGCTTTCTCAAAGCAGGCCCAAGGAATACTTTGAGAAACATTGCTCTAGTCTTTCATCTTCTTGCAATATATTTTAGAAATGTGCATCTGTCCGTCCATCTGTCTGTGAGTCCATTTGTTTAAGAACTCCTCCTAAATAGTAAGACCTAGGACCACCAAGTTTGGTATGCGGCTTCCTCTTATAACTTAAAGCAAGGTAAGGGTTTTGTTGTACCAGGAAAAGGGGAAGTGCTTAGAAATCGATTGTTTCTCATAAAATGGAAAAGGAGAGGGTTTGCAGGAGGGAGTTACACTGTACAATGACACAGAGGGGCAGCAAGGGGCCAGAGATGGGAACCTGGACCACTATAACACCACTGGACTAGCGGGGGGTGGGGGCACAGAGGAAGGGACTGCTACCTACTATATATTTCAGAGAGCTTGTCTATTTGTGTGTGTGTCTGTCCCACAGTCCAGGGCCATGCACCCTTCCCCCAGCTGTGCCCGCTGCAGCAACCATGGACAGGTGCTTTTCACTTAGCCCCAAGCTGCCTCGGTGAGAGAAGGCTGGGGTTGTCCTCTCTCCTTGCATACTGAATCCCTCATCTCCCAGCCCATCCCAGAATAATGATTTAAATGAAGAAAAACAAAATTCATTTGAATTAAGGACATGAGCAAAGCTGGGTAAATCTTCTAGTTATATGTGCTCCTTATTACAAACCATTCAGACCATACTCCAAAGTGACCATGTGTATGCATGGTTTTTAATGCATGTTCAATGAAAATATCTAAACTGTGAACAAAATAGAAAACTGAAAATTATATTAGCATAGGCTCAACATTTTGGGGAACCTAACTTTATGAGCAAAATATACAAGTGTGTATATAATTCTCTGTTCTGTGCGCATAATTACAAGTGCACATTTTGTAAGTGCTACTTAACTGCCTATTTTTAAAAAAACTTGATTTTTCAGAATTTCCAAGCATTCAGAACTCTCACTACATTCTCCACTAGCTGTTTGATCCATCTCAAGTCCCAGAAGTTGAGAGCACTGAGCACTTCACAAGATT
The DNA here is from genome assembly GCF_049634645.1 of Pelodiscus sinensis. Classification (NCBI taxonomy): domain Eukaryota; kingdom Metazoa; phylum Chordata; order Testudines; family Trionychidae; genus Pelodiscus; species Pelodiscus sinensis. Next base: position 169,499,828 of record NC_134712.1, read on the forward strand.
GGGTCCTATGTAAATTAAATCACTTTCCTTTCAGTACTGGAATTTAATCATCCTGAGATTAGTGAGAATTATTTAGTTACATGTGTTTGTTTCCTCAGCCATTTGTGTTCTTTCTGGACTTCCTTTTGTCCTATTTAGTGATCTTGGCTGCTTCCAATCTACAGGTGGACCACTATGCTCAGTTTGTAATGGTTATTTTTTATAAAAATATAACCAGCAAATAAAATATTACTTTCACTCTCCTCCGATTAACATTACTGGCTTGTAATATCAGTTTATAAGACCACGGCCAAAGTAAAGCATAAGAAATATGAAACCGAGTGGTCAAGGAATACTAAACCTAGACCAACAGCGTGAGGTGGAAATGTGTAGCAGGACTTCTGAACATTTAGAGATTTATACTATTTCATAACCATATGGCTTTCTTGCTATCAAACCATGGCATGTCTGTGCAAAGAAATAAGCTTCCTGTGTCAAAAACACTTGGCTCAAAAGTGATACGTTGCAATAAAAGGAAATTGCAGCACAGCCTCATCAGACAACGTGCATGTTACCTTTTCCTGCCTATTGCCATGGCTTTAAAAAAAACCAAAAAACAAAACAAAACAAAACCAAAACTTGTGATACAGCATACTGTATTTCTAGCTAGCCTGACCTCTGAAATCATATAAACAATTACTCATTATTTAACTTGACTGTAAAGTTTTAGAAAAAACCCAGCAGTATTAATATTGCAACAGATAGTGGCTTGCCAGCACTTCCACCCATCAAAATATCCCATTTCAGAGGTTTGTGAGTCATCCGTACCAATTTGTTTCAGGTTAAAACTTGCCAGGGAGCAAAGTTTGGTTTCACAACATTGGACAACAAAGTCAAATCAGATGTTTTAATAGTGGAAAGAGTGCGGGAGAGAAAAGGTGTTTTCAGAATTCTTTTGCAATTGTATGATGGAAAAATTGCTTTAATTAAAAATAGAAAGCATAGAAAGCAACTATTTATCACGGAAATGTATATAGCTCCCCATCACTCAAGCATCTGTGTGTTACATTAATGAAATAATCAGTTACAAAATAACGCACAACTTCTTACTCACAAAGAATAAAACCATTTCAGGACATTACTAAAGGCCAGTCCAATCTCTGACCAGGCAAACAAGTCTTGAACTGTGCCCTTAAGCTCACTAAAACCACAGTTTGGCAGTCTGCCTGAGACAGCAAGTTCCAGAGGCCTGACTCTGCTCTGGGAAGGCCCTGCTACCAGCCACTAGGTATTCAGCACCAGACAGAAAAAGATGTAGCAGACTGCAACCACCATTACCATGACAGTGCCCAATAGTATTTATACCTTGAATTGCACCTGTAGGTATATGACTATTGCAGATCCCAGAACAGCGTGTGTCCATAATGGCTTGCCTTGCTGTGCATTCTACACTGGCTAAAGATTCCAAACATTTCTGAACGTGATCTTGAGTCATTTGGTAATGAATATAATGGAAGACAGGTGTAGCTAGTTCGGTTCAAGTATATATTCTGTTATACATTCACACAAAACTTTCTGAAGAAATTTAGATGCTTGGGTTGCCATGACGGGGGAAACAGAGTATTCCCATTTGACCTCTCCATAATACATATTCCTAAATTATGCACTTAACCCACCTGGTCCAAAGCCTGTTCAGAAGTATGGTGGCACCACTGAGTACAGCCATCACAGCCTGATAGTTAAGGACGAGCAAAGAAAAGTGAGGATGACGCTTAAAAGCCTCGTGAGGCCGTTCGGAGGCTCGAAATACACAGAGCTTTGGAAACAGGAGACCCCAAATGCCAAGGGAGAAGACTGCACGGGAGCAGCTTACCTGTTTTCCAGCAGCGTCATGCACACCACCTCTCGCACGCCAGGGTTGTTGGCTTTTTCCAGGGAGCAGCTTTGCAGATTCCAAGTGGCCACCCTCAGCACGGGCTTGCCGTCTCTCACCCCGCCAAACATCTCCACCGAGGGGCGAGTGGAGATCAGCTGGGTGGGGCCGCCGGGTGGGACATCCAAGTCCTCGCTCTGCAGGCTCAGGGAGGTGGGGCTGGGGTGAGGCTTGACGGTGAAGTTAAGCCCCCCGTTGGTGTTGGTGGAAGGGGGCCGCGACCTCTCAGTGAACACCTGGTGCCGGATTTTGTCCAGGAAGGAGGAGCTGATGCCGTCCAGTTTCACCAGGTCCTCGATGCTGCGGAAGGGCCCGTGCTCCTGGCGGTAGCCCACGATGCGCTGGGCCATCGTCTCCGTCACGCCGCGGATGCTCATGAGCTGGGCCGGCGTGGCCGTGTTGATGTTGAGCCTGGCGGCGGCGGCCAGGTGCGGGGGCTCGGCGCCGGGGTCCCGCCGGAGGGAGCTGGGCGAGTGCTGGGCCGAGCTGCCCTTGCTGCTCACGCAGATCTCGAACTTGACCTGCTCCAGCCGGGCGGCCCCGACCCCGCTCACCAGCGCCAGGTCCTCCACTTTCTTGAAGCCCCCGATGTACTCGCGGTACTCCACGATGCTCTGGGCCACCGGCCGGGTGATGCCGGGCAGGGTCATGAGCTCCTCCTCCGTGGCGCTGTTGATGTTCAGCCGCTCCTGGTTGACCAGGATGTGGCTGAAGTTGCACGCCGCGCTGAACTTGCGGCTGTGGCACAGGTCCGAGGGGTCCCGCGGGATGGAGCGGTGGCAGCCCAGGTTGCCCCCCATGGCCGGCGGCGAGAGTCGAGGCGGAGCCTCTGCAGCGGGAGAGCGGCGGGCTCACGGCTCTGCGGGGCGCCCCTGGCGCGGCGGGCAAGTGGCACCGCACCCGGCCCGGCCCCGCATCGCCCGGAGGGAGGGGCCTGCCGGCCGGCTGGCGGCGGGTGAGGGCTCACGGCAGAGGGGAAGTTGAAAAGCTCCCCTGCCCCCGCCTCTGGCGAGCCGCCCTCCTCTCCCGGCCCGGGGCAGCCAGCCAGGCAGCCGCGAGGGGTCCCCCTCCGCTTCCTTCCTCTGCACCGAGTTGCTCCCCCGCCCGAGCCAGGCAGGCAGGGGAAGGCGCCTCCCGCCGTCCGGGGCTCCCTCAGCCCTGCGCCCCGCTCGCCCCCTCCCAACCCCGCCAAGGCCGGGCTCTCCCCGCCGCCGCCGCCTTCGGGCGCCCCCAGCAGCTCCGCGCCCTTTGCTCGCCTCGGGGTAGCCCCGCGCGGACGCTCGCCTCCCTCCGCAGGGGAGGAGGCGCCAGCTGCATTGGCCTCCTCCCGGGCTGGTCACATGGGCGCCCGCCTCCCCGCCAGATGCAAAGCCCAAGCGGCAGCCGGGGGAGCGACAGGTAGCTGTGCTGGGCGCTGCTTTGGTCCCGCCGTCTGCAGCGGGCGCCGCCGGGGAACACGCAGCAGGAGCCCGGAGATCTCTGGCAGGGCGCCGCAGAGCAGTTCTTGCCAGGAGGGGCTGGCACTGGGTCACAGAGCGTGGTGCAGGGGAGAAGGAGAGGGGCGAGAGAGTAATGACAGGACTTAGAGCTTATTAGATACAACCGCTGCGTTTCCCAAGTGCTGCACGAACGGCTCTGACTGCCAACCCGTGCAAAACCGCCTTGGGCAGGAGAATTTGCAGTTCATCTGCCAGGGCTTTTGCGTGGTCGCAGCACTTGGACTGCAGCCCTTCTCGGTGGCCTTATTTAAATGGACTTGTCTCTTGGCACGCATCCCTGCTTTGAAGTGGTAGTTGGCTGTCCCCAGCCTGGCCTGGCCATCAGCACATTTTCCAGCCGCTTGGCAAATCTTTAACCTGGGGTGGGATGTCCAAACTTTGCAACATAGGAGAGCCACCATAGCACTTTCTATATGCAACTTTCTATCTTCAGCCATGCATTTGTATTATGAGAATACACAGAAGCCCTAAAGCATAATCCCAGATGCCATTGTACCGCATGCTGTGCCAATCCTAAAAAAGAGTGACTCTGCCCCCAGCGACTTCACAGTCTATGGCCTCACAAGTGGATGTAAAACTAATTGGAAGGAAAAAGGGGGGGAGGGAGGAGAGTGAGGAAAAGAACAACATATGTTTACAGATGTCAGGTCTGTGCACAGCTAGATGAAAATGATATAATACAAATAAATATTTAACATAAACCTCAAAAGTGACTCTTAGCCTTCTATTATATGCCCAATAAAAATAAATCTACACAATCATAATAGCATTTTGTTTTGCATCTCTGGTAGCTTACGTATTTTAGTACACCAAAAATAGAAAACATTTTGATCAGCTTCAACCTGTCACCAAAGGTGCAGGGAAAGTAAACTTAACATTTGAGAGAGGTGCTGGCTGCACGGGGCTCTTGGTCTTCACTTATGCACAGCACCAATGCTTTAACATTTGTGGTATTATATTGTGTATTTAACATGACCTTTTACGTTAGTTTGCTGTTTGAATTTACAAGAAATGTAGCAAATTGGTAGCTTACTTTGTCAGTACAAGAAGTTCTTATTCAAGTGCTTAATTTATTCCATCTGCATCAAAAATAGAAAATATAGTGAATTCCAAACTGTGAGATCACCTTCCAATGCATCAGAAGTCACACTGGGCCTTATTCTGCCAAGCACAGATTAGAACAATTTCAGGGATTAGCGTTTTCGCTGAAATGCATGAATATTGGAATAAGAGCTCCAGGAGCTACCTAAGGATGCGTATACACAGCAGGGCTTAACTTGAAATAAGATACGCAATCTGAGCTACGTCAATTGCATACCTTATTTTGATATTAGGAGTATCTACACAGCACTTATTTCAAAACAGAGCACTCTTCCTCCTCGTACAATGAGGTTTACAGGAGTTGGACCAAGAAGTCCTCCAGTTTGACAGTATTTCAACATTATTTTGAAATAACTGCCTGCTGTGTAGCGCGGACTAAGTTATTTTAAAATAATTATGTTGCTGTGTAGACATAGCCTCAGTGTTGAAAATTCTCATCGTGGTAATGGTAGATTTCTACAATAGATTTAATATGTTTCCTTAGAATTTATTCAAGGAATAACAAAGCACTGAAATCAATGTGAATTGGGCCTATTCATCTGTGGGCAGAACTGGGCCCTCTGTATTTAAAAATAAAGATGGTTTATTGGAGCAGCTCCAAGAAGAAAACAACCCTTGTCACCAACATGAAATTGTTTCTGTTTCATCAGTAGCTAAGAAAGATGTCAGCAATCATTCAACATTTTAAAATACAAAATGTGCATCAAAAAAAGAATATTAAAAGAATTGGCTGGAAAGAACTCTGATCCATTCGTGTTGATTTTTAACTAATATTAGAACAATGGGGAAGATCCAGAGGATTGAAAGAAAGCTAATATTGTGTCAACATTTCAGTAACCCAGGCAACTATAAATGAGTTAGCCTGACACAATCCGATATGGAACACAATCAACCAATAATGAAAAGATGGTGAAGTTGAACTTAGATCGTCACAGCTTGGGGGAGTACTCTAACCATTGGACTAAAAATTACAAGGTGGTTACCTACCATCTTCTCATTTTATCTTGAGAAAGGTCATCCCTAACCCCAGGAAAGGGTTCACTGCTGTGAATTGAAGACAAGCACTTAAGTCTCCTTTCTGAATCTAGCCTGAAAAGGTTAAGAGTTGATTTGAGCACAGTCCTGTAGGAATGTGTTAATTCTATCAAACTTTTTGATAGAAATCCTGTTGCCTGGTTCCCTGCCAGCTTTCCCCAGCTGCCCACCTGGAGGGCTGCTTGGCTTCCTAGGATCTCCAGCTCTCCAGAAGTCCACGGGGCTACCCAGCAACCAGGCTCCCTGGACAGCTGGCTTCTTGAGTTTCCCCTGCTTTCACCATGACAGGCAGCCGAGGGGAAAGGATTGACTTCTTCATGGTCAACCAGCTCTCCAAGCTACCTGGGAGGCTAGGACGCCAGATCACTGTACTGCCAGCTGGAGGGGGGTCTCTAGCTGTCTAGCTCCCTGGATGGCTTGCCAGCTGGCAGACATGACAGCCAGGAAACCAGTCCATCAGGCTGGCAGCTGGCTGGCAGATGGGGAACCAGCTTTTCTGGCTGCTCAGCCAGTTCAGATTATTTCAAAAATTTAATTCCCGTAGAAAATTTTACATTTCTGACTTTGTTCTGATTCAGAATATTTGTCCCCGGAAATGTGAAATTTTCCACAGAAAGGAAATTCTAGTTCCCATACCGTGCTAATAATTAAACATTGGAACAACTTACTTTGGAATGTGATAGGTACTCCATCACTTGAAGTCTCTTTGTCAAAACTGGATATCTTAAAAAGGTATATGATAGCTCAAACAGAAGTTATGGGCTTGATGCAGCCCTCAGCAGTTCTGACCCCAGCAAACTGTATACAGTTTGACTTCCATTTACCTTGGTTACAACCAGCCAGGTGACCCCAACAGACTCCCAGGCCTGAATTTCCCCAAAACTGTATTCCCTCATATGGAGCACTCAGGCTATGTCTACACTGCAGAGTTTTGCACAAAACAGTCATTTTTGTGCAAAAACTTGCAGAGCATCCACACCTCAAGCACATTTTTGAGCAAGAAATTTTACAGTGAATTGACAGGACAGAGGGGGTTTTGAGGTGTAGGTATTCCTCTTTCTACGAGGAATAACTATTTTTTGCGCAACAGTTATTGCTCAGAAAGGTGTGTGTGGATGGGCAGCAGGGTTTTTTTGTGCAAAAACAGCCTATCGAAAGAAGCACAGGTGCCCTGGTGGCCATTCTGTTAATGGCCATCAGAACTTTCTTGCGAGAGAGCGTCCATGCAGTCTGGACGCTCTCTTGCACAAAAGCCATTGCTTTTCCGATACGTTTTTTCAGTGTGGATGCGCTCTTGCTCAAGAAGTTTTTGCGGAAGATCTCTTCCACAAAAAGCTTCTTGTGCAAGAAGCCTGCAGTGTAGGCATAGCCTCAGAGTAACAATGAAGTGCATTGCTTATTTTAAAAGCACAATACAGCTATTCATTTCATGGGATAACTACACCTTTCCCTTCAAACACAGCACTAAGTTGGTTTAAAGTAAAAAATAAAACTCGTTGCTTAAGAGGTACACAGGATTAGGTGAGTTCAAGTATAAGGAATGATGACAATAAAAACAAAACAACGTGGTAGTGGCTAAGACTTAATAAGATGGAGTCTTAGTTCAAGGTAGATTTCTTACCAAACTCTCTGTTCTCTTTCCAGCCATGGAAGACTTTCTCTCAAGTCAGGACCCTCCACAGAAGCACAAAGGCCTGGTTTTCATTGTCTCACATGAAAGGTCTTTGGTTATATATATTTCTCGTCTATATTCGGTGTCCAGGAACTTCAGCCCCCACTCTCCCTTGGTTGAAGAACCTATCAGCCTCCATGAGCTCTGTTCCCTTGTGTCTGGCTAGTGATACATGTCAAAGATGGCTTCTGTCTTCGCTTATAGCTCCCAAAAGTCAAAGATCTTGTTTCAAGAGGCAGGGTGACATGCTGTTCCCCCCCTACCTGTGGGTTTTCCATCCCCATGTATATAAATGGGGTTTCCATCATTTTGAATCCACCTGGTTTATTTTACATAGAAGACAGGTAAAATGCAGTGATGTTTCCTTCTGTAGGGAAAGAACTCATTCTCCCTGTGTTTGGACCCAAAGCGTAAAACCTAATATCTGAATATCCATAATTCATTTATTTCATAATTATATGTACATTTCACAATATTAGTCACCAGTGTATCATAGACCTTCATAAAATTATTCATTCAATAACTTTTATAATGCAATAATATTGTATACCATCAGTTGATGCAATTGCTTATACTTGAGGTTCAGATTCTGTCTTTATACACCAGTAAATTCTTTGAGAAGTAAAACCCACACCAAAGTTTTCTCCCCGCTGAGTGTAGATATCATGCTGGGTCCTCCCCTACTTGTTAACTTAATAGCTTTGTTTACCTAATATGTAAACAGACATTCTTTGTCTCAGGCAGACTTGTTTATCATCTCTCCCTGATTTAAACACACTTAAATCATAATTTCAGTATATATCCATAATTCTTAATATACACTGTGTACATACAGCATGCACGATTATTAATGATTGCATTTAGTGACTTAGATTTCAAATATATTACGTCACATTTCAAATAAGTATCTTGACACCAGTGTGTGAAATTTAGACTATGTCAGGCCTGAGAATAGTTGCTGACACAAAATAGTGATCCACAAATGGGCCTCTGTGTCACAGAAACTACCCAAAGCTTTGTCACTGACGGACTTCGTCACTTCCCAATTGAGCAAAGAGTTTCTCAGAACATTCCTTTTCATTAATGTATATTTCACCCTTCAAATGTCTTTGGCTGAAATTCCTCTATGACAAATAGAGTTATAAAGCACAAGCAAATTGGACTGTTAATTTACAGTGAACCATGGACTTTATAGACACTACCAGGCATTTCATACAATCATTTCCAGGCATTATTATTTCAGAAATCAATATAATTCATTCATGTTTAATGCCAAAAACAATAAGCAGACCTCAGGAGGTCTGCCTTCAGTTTTGTATTTTTTATTGAAAGATCACTTATTACTTACTACTAGCTTCTGGTTTACCCTGTTGATTTAAATGTTGATTTTTTAAAAATTGTCACTTCTCATTGCTAGTACACAGCCACCCCTGCCACTTAGCATTATGTATTTAAAAAGTTTTTATCAACACAAATTAACTAACCCATAGATTCATCTTTATAATAGGTGTTAGAAAAGTTCCTCAGTTATTTGTGAATACTATGTACTGTTTGGGTGGGATTATAGTAAAAATAGCCACCCAATTGAAATGAGTAGCCCCAGTGAAGATAATGGAAGTATTTATGAATGAAAGCTGCAGAACTATACCATTAATTTCTCTGCTCTTCTTATATGTAAGGAAAGTTCATGTACCTAGGTGGTGATTTATATGTTGTATATTACTTCAGTGTGTCAGTTTTTCCATCTCTAAAATGGGGAGAAGGATACTGACTTCCTTTATGGAGTGCTTTGAGATCTACTGGTGAATATGGCTATATAAAAACTAGGCATTCCTATTTGTTTTCCAGTGGGTTTATTTCCATCTCTGCCTCTTCCTTACTCTTTATTAGAAACCACAATTTCCCCTAACTCGGGATTATCAAGACAATTCAGCAGGAGTCAGATTCTCAGATGATATCAACTGTCATTGATTCATTGAGGAACTGCCTTTGGTCTCTGGAATAAACCAAGTCTCATTTAGAAAGAGAGCACTGTTTTACACAAGGTATCATGATTTCAGGGTATGATCCTTCCCCATATTCCAACCTGCGACCTTAAAAACTTGGATCTGTTACATGTAAAGTTTTGAGCCACCCATAAAAACAGCTTGGTGTACTCACACACCCACAGACTTTGAACTTGTTTGAGAAACCTTTCTTGGAGCACTATCAAGAGAAACAAAATGTCAGAGATATGGTTGCATGCTTAGCAAAGGAAACACCCTCATTAAGAGCTGGATCCCATTTACATTAATACCAATGGAAAGATTCCCAATGATTCAAAGTTATGCGATGCTGGTTTATGTCAGCTGACTGATTAAACTGAACCAATCATTTGTTTGTGTAGTTCTCCTTTTCTTCTTCTTTCAGGTATTGGCTCTCGTTTAATATGAATACGAAGGCCATGCCACGTAACATGACTGTCTTCTTCATCAGCTATGCCCTCATGGAAGGCACATAAAACAAAGAGTCTCATTGAGAGGTAGAGATAGGTAAGTTTTCTCCACACCTCCTTTCACTGACTCCATCTCATTTTCTCATCCTTCACATCATATCTTCATTCTGCTTCTTATGCTTGAACAATTTACTATCTTCATCTCTATTTTTAAGTAGTCCTCCTTCAAGCATTTCAAATTCCCCTTTAAAACGCTCTCCCTCTTCCTTTGTTGATGTCTTCCTCAATGCTCTCTCCTAGTGTACTTGGATGTGAACTGTCCTCTTGTCTTTTGTTTTCACTGGTATTAGACTACAAGATCTTCTGGAGAAGAGATGCTGTTTTTGAGGGTAGTGTTATCCAGTTCTCAGGCCTAGGCCAAAGAGTTCATGGGGCCCAAGGCAGCATGCTGTGGTTGGCTGAGCAGCATGGCCACGCAGCTCCCAGTCGGGGCAGGGAGTGAGCGGACTGGGGGGGGGGGAGGGACCAGGAGCTAGGCAGTGCAAGGCCCCGAATGTGTGGGGCTGCGGGGCCCTGAATGTGCAGAGTCCAAGGCAACTGCCTTGCTCACCTTGCCCAAAGGACAGTCCTGCCAGTGCCTAGGGCCTGAAGACTTTTAGTCAAGAAAAATGGGATTTATCCTGAGTTGTCAGGTTCCTTCAAGCAAGTCTCTACTTATACATGCCTTAGTCTCCCTGTATAATGCTCCCCCACATTTGTAAGGCAGTTCAGATCTACAGATGAAAACCATGAGGTAAGACTAAGTATTATTTCTAATCATTTGTTGTCTAAAGCAAACTCGACATTTATAGTGATATATAAATAATAGTTCATACTCACTTCAGAGATGCAAAAGTACTGACTGCCTCCTTAAGTACTTCTACCATTTGGACTCTAGTATTTCAGGAATTATTACAAGCTTCATATTTAAAGAAATTTGAACAAGCCCCGCAGAAGTCAGGAAAAGTACTTTTTAGGAATCTGATCCTCTCCTTCAAGTCAATGAGCGGTTTGCCAAAATAAAGCTATAATAATGAAGAGATATCCTTAAAAAAGATACCCACTGTGTTTGACGATAGTAAAAGAACACACCTGACCTACCTCTGTTAACTTACTAGTTTTCAGCATGATGCCATTAATTACATGATGATGATGATTGATACATTTATGTAATGATATAATTAATGTCCAGAACATGATGCTAAGTTACTGAGTGCTTAGTACTCTATAAGATACAAGAGAGATACAGATCAGTAGAGCTTACAGTCTTAGAGCCATATTCTTCAGTCCTTATTCATGTTGAGTAATACTTACTCACAACAGACTGACGTCAAAGAGACCATTAAATGCTATTGATGATGGATAAGGCTTGCAGTCTGGAGCCAGAAGTATGGCGTTCACATAAGATGTCACATTTTATATTATTAATACATGAAGCATTGTATTTGAAGTCACATTCAAAACCCCAAAAGTTTGATATATATAAACCCATCTGTCCTGAAGAAGTCTTCCCAAGACATGAAGAGCCATGATGAAAAAAATCAGTTGTCACTGCATTGCATGAGCTTTTGTGACATGGCAACAGTGCACCACCCTAAGATAAAGCAAAATGCAGGACAATGTAGCACTTTAAAGACTAACAAGATGGTTTATTAGATGATGAGCTTTCGTGGGCCAGACCCACTTCCTCAGATCAAATAGTGGAAGAAAGTAGTCACAACCATATATACCAAAAGATACAATTAAAAAAATGAACAAATATGAAAAGGACAAATCACATTGCAGAACCTTGAATCAAATTGTTTAATTTGTTCATTTTTTTAATTGTATCCTTTGGTATATATGGTTGTGACTACTTTCTTCCACTATTTGATCTGAGGAAGTGGGTCTGGCCCACGAAAGCTCATCATCTAATAAACCATCTTGTTAGTCTTTAAAGTGCTACATTGTCCTGCATTTTGCTTCAACTACCCCAGACTAACACGGCTACATTTCTATCACCACCCTAAGATAGGCCATTGAATGTTTATTCCCACCCTTCAAAATTATTTTTATTAAGATTGTGCTAAAACAAACAGCAGCCAATAACTGGATAACATGTGTGCAGAAATTGTTACAAATCTCTGGCCTTCTAGAACTTTGTGTTTTATACAGTTTTACTCACCACTAACACAAACTTGGCAGCAGCAATAGGGACAAAACCTCCATACTTTGGCTTCCTCCCATCATTTCACAATGTTTATATATTAGTAATAGATGGCCAATGACATGAAGATGATCAGTGCAGATTCCATCCAGTAAAGAGCAATGCGACATATACACACTAGCCATTTTATTATGCTATTATCCCTGATTCACCTAGACTGAATTATAGTCCTACACACTGAATTTATACAGGTATAGAGGGAATTAAGGTAATAAAAATGACTATAATATGATTCATATGACCTGCTGTTGCAAAGTGATAAGCATCCTTACTCACATCCCCAGCTGTTCCAAGAGGGGTTGAAAGCGTGAGCTCCCACAAGAGTGGGTCCCTACACAAAGAAAATAGGGCACACACAGAGAAAATATTTATATAAACTAGAAATGGCTGAAAGAAAGAAAAAGACATTTTTACATTTTACTTTACAAGGTGTGAAAGGGAGTCTTCTTTCATTTTCCCAGAAAGGTTCCATGACATTGTTATTGGTGGTTTTGAATCAAATTGTTTATAAGGGTCACATAATTTTCCCTCACCAAAGCCAGCATTTTCAGTAAACAAGAGTATTCTACAACAATTTCAAATGTAATTTTAATTTAAAAAATTGATAAAAAATGTTGCAGAAAATGTAGGATTTCAACAGCATCACCATATTTTTGTGAAAAGTTCTATATTGTATAAATAAAAGGCCTTTTTTAGCTGATAAATGTTTTGTGCAAAAAAAATTAAATGTCTTAATATCAAAACACTTGCTCCAAACTTGCCTATCCAGAAAGTCATTATTTTTAATGAACATTTTTGACAACAAGGTTGAAATATCATTGAACTTAGTAGGTTTTTCAAAACATGAAATAAAAATCAGGAAAGTCTGTTTAAAAACAAAACAAAACAGGCTAAGGAGGACATCCCACACTTAACTATGTAGTGCTATAGCCTATTGTGAGAGACTCTAATGGGGTTAACATGTCTATCAGGACAAATCTATAACAGGCAGAGCTGGTAGCAACAACTATTGTTAAGGCATCTGATGTTTTATTTTAGAAGACTCTGTTTTCAATTGTTTATAACTTTGCCAATCCTAATCCATTTGGACTGAAATCTCCCATTGGGATTGTCTACCTTAGGTTGATTTTTTGTGTGGAAAGTTTCAGCAAAAGCAGTCCAGCTATTTCCAAGAATGATATGGTGGGGTGGGGGAGAAAACAAGATTTTGTCCATATTAAAAATTCTTACAACTGTTTCGTGAAGGAGCTGTAGTGGCACCATGCATTGGAACACAGATTTGAGAGAAGAGATGTCCCTCTGGTGTCAGAGATGTGCCTTTTGCTGGCTCCAGGAAAATTGACCCACATTTGGCCAAATGATAAGCCTCTGGATAATCTCAGTTTGCACATTACTCATAGGTGCTGATTCTATGGGTGCTTTGAGGCCCAAGCATCCCTCCCCCCCCCCCAAAAAAAAAGATAGAGGATGCTCAGCATCCTCAAGGCTGGCTTAAACTTTTGTGGGTCCTGCCACTCAGATCATGGGTGCCGGTGCCCAGATTGTGGCCCTGCCCCTTGAAGCCTCTCCTGCTACTCTGTCCTGAGGCCCACTCCCTGCTCAGCCTCTTCCCCCAAGGTCCTGCCCCTGCCAGCCTCTTCTTCCCAAAACTACACCCCCACTAAGCTTCTTCCTGAGGCCTTGTCCACTGCTTACACATGGGGGAGGAGAGGAAGGAGCACCCACCAGCAAAAACAAAAGTCAGCACTTGTGACATGCTCACTAGAGACTTGTCGGAATTTGTCTGCTTAATATTCTGAACATACTGTCTGCGCTGAGCACATTCCCATCCAATCCTTCACAGCTTCTATCTATAGGCAATACTGTATATCTGCTATTCCCACAGAACAACTGACTATGCTCCAACATGCCTTTATTATTGAAGAAAACGATAAGATAAAAATAAGAAGCTCAAAAACCTTCTTCCCAAAATTATCCACTCCTAGGATTCCTTTGGACTGCTCAGCCAGCACCCCTGTCCTCTCTCCCCTGAGCACTACATTTCCTTCTTTTATAGTTAGGTGGTGTCCGTGCAACCCACTTAAGATTTTTCCAGTAGCATCAAGACTACAGATTACACCTCTAAAATCCGAGACACTCTGGTTTGGCAACATCTGTGGTCCAGCAGGACCACAGACATTGCTGGACCAGAGAGCCCCAGCTGGCCAGGTTCAGGGGCTGGGCTGGCGATGGGGAGCACAGCCATGGAGATAGCAGGGCTGGCACGGTGGAGAGCACAGCCACAGCCAGGGCTGGCAGCGGGGAGCCCACGCCAGACTGAAGGCAGCAGGCTGACACCGGGGAGTGCAGCATCAGCCAAAGGGGGCAGCCCTGGTTAGGCAGGCACAGCAGGGAGCGTAGCCCTGCCTGGGCCAAAGGTAGCAGGGCTGGTGTAGCCTGGGAGTGCATCCCTGGCCAAGCTGGCACACTGGGAAGTGGAGGCCCAGCCTGGCTGGAGGCAGCAGGGACGCCAGCCAGAAGAGCTGCCCTGACTGGCACCCTCAGTGGTAAGGAGCACAGTCCCAGCCCCAGGGAGGAGCTTACCCCCAACCGATCTGAGGGCAGCAGGGCTGATGTTGGTGAGCAGGGCCAGGAGGGGAGCCTTGACTTCCATTGGTCTGGGAAACTCCATGGTTTGGGACCACTAAGGTCCTGAGGGTGCCGGACCAGAGGGATCCCACCTGTAGTAGGGTAAGGTATTGCAAGTCTCCTCTGGTCGCTCAACTTCTTGGTTTAAAGAAAGCACTCAAATTTAACACAGTTTTAAATACCTCAGAACTTCAGAGTTATACACACTAGAGGTATGAACTGATCAGTCAACCAGACCCCTCATTTGGAACCAGAAACGCACAATCAGGCAGCAGAAGAGACCAACAACAATAACAACAAAACCAAATCCAGCACAATACTGTGTTAAATGTAAACTATTAAAAAAGGAAAGTTTTTTAAAAAAATGACAAGATAAGGAAACTGTTTCTGTGCTTGTTTCAAGATGGTTAAAAGCAGCATTTTTCTACTGCATAGTAAAATGTCAAAGCTGTACTAAGTCATTGAGCAGTTGTAAGCTTTTGAAAGAACCACAATATTTTGTTCAGCGGTACGAACATTTTGGGTTATGAAAAACCTCCATTCCTGAAGTGTTTGTGACTCTTGAGGTTCCACTGTATTTGAATATCACAACAATCTACATTAACAAACACCATTGCCAAAAATATGGCCTCATTTTGCCATAGCTCTGTAAGTACACATCAAGAAGAAAAAAGCTTTTGCTCCCCTTGGAGTCAATGTGGATTCTTTGGCCCAGGAGGGAAGAGACCCACATTACTAAGAGAATGTCACATCATGAAGTATTAGCTATGGTTACTAGTTGTTAATCACATTTATTTACTGCCGTTGGGCCAAGGACTTTACAAATGTTAAAATGTGGATCTGTTCTCAGAAGCGATTCTAAAAATGGCACCACAGGATTCCAAGGGGTTTTGTAGGGTAGTGGCTCATAAGTGTCTGGACTCAGATTACAAAGATGATTTTCTGCTTGGTAGTTTTACACACTCACTCTGCTCTACGAGAATCATGACTGGTTCTTTCCCTCTTCAGGTCTCGTCATCAATCATTTAGACTCTCTAGGGCAATTTCTGCCTTCAGTGATACCTATGAAGATCTACTGCCTTCATGTATGTAACTGAGGACAAAATTTGGCACTGCAGGGCAACTTGGTGGACACGTCTGTTGACGATGCAACAAACAGAACAAATATATAATCCAGCCCTTTCTCCCATAACTGGTATGGACTTCTCGACAAGTTACTCCCACAAGTGAACATTTGTTCTCACAAGTAATGCGATGTGACTAACAAATATGAGCTCGAGGCTCACAGTGTGACCCTGAAAGAGCAATAGCAGCCGTATGCAGTTTTTTCATCCTCGTGTCCAAAAGACTCTTCCTCTCAGATACATGCCTAGTGCCAGTTGTCCACACCTTAGTCCCCTCCAGGCTGCTCTAGCTGAACATTCCTGTAGCTGGGCTGCCAGTTTGGGCAGTAGGTCTAGTGCCCCAGGTTCTCCTTTCATCCAGTGTGATCCCTGGCTGAGTCAGCATCCATGTCCCAGGGGTAGGGGAATCTGCAGTGAGTTGGGGTTACCTGGGTGTCATGGCCCTGAAAGTTTGATTATAGTCTTTTGTTCCATATCCCCAGAGTATTGATACAGTCAATACTTCAGTGCCCCTGCATGTAGCTTTCACTATCTAGGGCAGGGTTTCACAACCTATGGGTCAGGACCCAAATATGGGTCGCCATTACATTTCAAAAGGGTCGCCAAGTGTCTCCCCAGGTGGCTCTGCCCCCCCCCGTCCCTTCATTTTTTAATTGCCTTGGGTCACCAAGTCTTCCTGAATTGTCAAAATGGGTCCCCATTTGGAAAAGGTTGGGAGCCGCTGATCTAGGGTGATGTTTCGGGGAGGAGGTATGGAGAAGACTCATTGCTGGACTTCTTCTGTAGCAGCTCCTTCTCTTTACTAGGCAGGGGCGGCCTGTGAGCCTAGGCGAGCTAGGCAGTTGCTTAGGGCGCCGCTGCCCCGGGTGCTCAATGATGACGTCATGGCCATTGACAGCCGTGCAGGCAGGGGCGGCAACTGCGCCACCCCGCCTAGGGCACCAGCTGCTGCAGCTAGCCTCGGGCCGTTAGGAATATATAACTAGTTAGCTGATCAGGCTAATGAATCAATTAATTAACCGTCAGCTAAGGGGGTTATAAAAGAAACCAAAAGAAGGAAGTGAAGAGGAGGACTTGGGCTATTTGAGCCCTTCCATGACTCTGTAGGAAAGGGCTAAAGGGAAAGAAAAAGATTGTGAACAATTTGCTGTAGAATCTGAGAAGTTTCTGGGACATCAGAGATTGGGACTGGAGACCCTCCCCCAAGTAGTTAAGTGTTTTTTAAAAAGGGAAAAGTTTCCTATCATGGCTTCTCTTTCCTGAGCTAGTGATTTTTTAACTGCTCGTAAGGAATAGTTATTGCTCCCTCCAGACACATCTCCTGGTGCTTTATGTTTCACTGTTTCCCCTATGTCATAGATTCTTTCCATGTGGGAGAAGGAAGAACTTGTTGGTGCTGACAGTCTTGTGTTCAATATGGGCTATGTCCAAATAAAACCCTAGTGGAGTGAAAAACAAAGGATAATGACAAGAAGACTTACACTCTATAATTAAATCCTAATAATATGTTAGTGTAAGAAGCTGGTGGCTAAGAATTCATAGATCACAAAAAGAATTTCAAATAATAACTTAGATGTAGTCCATGTCTATTTAAAATATTAGAGGTGATTAATATTTCTTTATGATGTATCAAAAGAAGCTCCAATTTATGGACATTCCTCGGTAATTTAGAAAAAGAGGAAAAAATATCCTTTTGCAGACTAGGATGAATGCAGTTCCTGGAAGGTATTTCTCAGAAACAAACAGCTTTCCAATTTTTTCTTTTCACTGTTTATTTTATTCTAGAGTGTCATTTTAGAGGAGGTGAAATACAGAGTAATGGTAGTGGACTAGAACACAGTCGCTTGCTGTTTAATGAATGACAAAGTACAAATGAGTGATGCAGAGGCCTCTGAAAAAAGGAATGCATACATGAAAGATGGCATCCCATAACCACATGACTTGCAGAGAATCCGAGTGAGTGCTGACAGCTCCAGCTAGGTTCATGTATTATGTGACTCATGCACAAGGACACTGAGGTGGTGATGGGGGCGGGGGGGCGGAAAAAGGGATAAGTCTGTGATAAAAACTACGGGAATGTTGGCCTAGTTTTGAGGTGGAAAAACTGGAAAATATTTTTGCAAAATATGAATGTACCCTTCCTACCTCAGGCTCCCAAAGGAATAAAAGAAATCAGCATCCAACTGTTTCTCCATTAAATAATTGTAATACAAGCTGGAAGAATGGGAGATCCAATCCAAATTTAGGTCTTACCCAGCAAAGCATGAGCTTAACGTGATGCATGTGTGAAATTCCATTGTCCTCACTGACTTCAGCAATGCTGCTCAAATTCTAGGACAGATCCTCTGTCTTAGATCTGAAAGTTCCTATTTCACAGGCCATTAAGAGGCTGGATGTGTCCCAGAAATCTGCTGAGTTTCCTGCAGGAAGATGCAAGCCTTACACCAGCACCTCATGCCAAGCAATTTACTCAACAGTTAAAGGGACCATTTGTAGTCTTATGGAATGGATGGAAGGTCTAGTGCTACAGCTACAAGAGGCGATAAGAATCTAGGGACATAAGAGTAATAAAATAATGATGGTAGAGCATGGAAAACTCTAATCTTCTCCAATCATAGAGTGTGACAGGAAAGTCCTGGAGAACTGGTGGGACAAAACCCATTCTGCAAACATTTTGCAGGAGGGGAGTACAAGACTACATCCATACTTCAGTGTTTGTTTCACTACTGATCTAATCTATGTTCTAGAAGTATTTTAATTACCTCGACCAGCTTTGAAGTTAAGAGGTAATAAAATGGAGAGGTATCATTCGTATTTCCTTTCCTATTTTTGTTCATTTAGATATAGTTTCTACAAGGCTGGTTTAAACTGGAGAACAGGTTTGTCAGGCTTCCATTGTGAGTCTATTTCTACAGCAAAAGGCATAAAGCATTGCTTAAAGAAATGAAAGATAGGATTCTGCAAAAACAAATAAATGGAAGGAAAAGAAATCCCTCTAAAAATGAGGAATTCGTGATGCCTAATTCTTCTTTTACTTAAACCAGGGAAAATCTCACTAAAGACAAGGAGTTAAATTACTGAAAATGTAGTTTAAAGTGAAAAAAATGTTTTATGCTGGCAATTTGCCAGTATCAATTTTCTGTCCGGGGAACTAGTGATGTGCTTACAAGGAATAAGTGCTAATCCAAGAACACAGTTATTTTGCCCTTTCAGTCCCCAACACCCAGTGCCATCCTTACCCAACACCCAGTGCTGTCCTTACTCATACGTACAATACGCAGTTGTGAAGAGCACCTGAAAATGTGGGACACCATTGGGTCTTAATGTCCACCCATTCATCTCCTCCTATACCTCCTATTTCGTGACTTCTGCTTCCTTCTGGAAAGATCTAGTTAACTTCAAAGTGAAAAAGTCTGCCAGAGCTATTAGCAGAAAGCTGAAACTGTGAGCCGTTCAAGTGATAATGAAGCCATTTGCCAACCAGCCATTGAAAGTGCAAACAGTTCTTTGTGTAGTATCCTTCCTGACATGGAGTCTATCTATTGACATTGATTCTTATCTGCTTCAGTTTAACTACCCAATCTTCAGATACTTACTGATTCCCTCTGCTCTCTGTTTCCTACCCTCCTCTCTTTTTTCCCCTCCCCTTCCTCTCTCCTATTTATTTTGGGTGTACACATCCTAAACTCATAATTCTGGTCATCTGAACAAGTGGGCTGTGCCCACAAAAGCTCATGATACTATCTACATGTTTTGTTAGTCTATAAAGTGCTACCAGACCATTTGTTGTTTTTTTCTGTAACAGACTAACTCGGCTACCCCCTGAAGCTTCCCAGTATATACAGTACTGTGCGTTTCTGAATTTACTCTGTCAGTCTATAAGACCTTACTTTAAAAATGTCTTTAAAATATTTAATTGGTGTGTTGCTAATGATAATAAATTCACTTATCTAAAAAATCATCATCCCCCGCTCTCTGGCCTGCTGTTGGGCATAGGGACACCAGTTTAACAGTATTGTATAGGGCCCGAGAACTCATAAGATGACCCTGCCCTTACCTAATCATTTTCTGTTTCCATATTTTTTGTTCAGAGTCCCACCTCCCCCTCTAAGGACATATACCCTCAAAGCATGGTGGAGGTCAATCTTCCCTCATCCGTTACTCCTATCACTAGAGGAGGTCACAAAATATATCATAAAACCACAAAAAACAAACAAAGCACTACGGAAAAATACATTAGTGCAGTGTTCTCTTCTGGAAGCCATATAAAACCTAATACGATGTTAAGGCAACCTGACCCTAATACATTCAAAATAGTTTGAATTTAATAACAGATCTTCAAAATAGATAAGGTGGCATGAAATACACACTTGCTTAAAGGGGTTGCTCACTTAAAATGTCCCAAAATCCATGGTAAATAATATAATCCTTTAAGCATGCTTGCCAGTACTTTCCTGGAGTATGTGGCCATCTTAGATGATTTATCCATAGTTATAAATACACCTGATTTGTTTACAATTTACTTTAATTACTTCCAAGAAAGGGAAGGAAGATATAAAAACTCTGGGAATACTGGAATTGCCTGCCTGCCTACCGAAATACATTAAGTGTCATTCTAATTCAATTGTTTTCTTTTCTCGGAGAAGAGATAATAAAAAAGCATGAGTCTTCATATTTCCTATGCAAGACAGAAAATGTTCCTTGGTAACAAAAAAAAGTAAATATGTGAAAATAGGTCACCTCGGGCATTACTAGTCACTGGTTACAACACCTAGATAGTATATATTGTAGTAAAGAAATTATTACATTCAACTGCTAGTTACATGAAATACTGAAAAATTACAGAGTTTTCAGAGTTCTGATGGCTTGTTCTTCTCATCATAAAAGCTTCTTATGACATTTTGTAATACACTCTGGTAAGCATGGCACAGCATGCCAAAGCATTTAATTTTGAAATGCATTGTTAATTTGAGGGACAGAGAGAAAGCTCTTGTTTGAAGTGTGATTCTACTCTGAACAGTATCTATGTAAAAAGAGCCCCTCCTAATACATCTCCCAACATGGATTCCGTCAGATTTGTCAAACTTTAGTTACATTTTAAAAGTCTAGAAAACACAACCTATGAGGGAAGACTAAAAGAATTGGGTTTGTTTAGTTTGGAAAAGAGAAGACTGAGGGGGACACGATAGCAGATTTCAAGTACCTAAAAGGGTGTTACAAGGAGGAGGGAAAAATTATTTTCAGTGTCTGAGGATAGCACAAGAAGCAATAGGCTTAAATTGCAGCAAGGGAGGTTTAGGTTGGACATTAGGAAACACTTCGTAATTGTCAGGGTGGTTAAGCACTGGAATAAATTGCTTAGGGAGGTCATGGAATCTCCATCACTAGAGATATTTAAGAGCAGGCTAGATAGATATCTATCAGGGATGATCTAAATGGTGATTGTTCCTGCTGTGAGAGCAGGGGATTGGACTTGACCTCTTGAGGCCCCTTCCAGTTCTAGCAGTCTATGATTCCAGGAAGTGAACTTTTACTACTTTTTGCACCTGTCAGCCCAGCAGAACCAACACTAATGAGTGAGAGAACTGGATTCCATTCCTTCTTGTGAATCGGCACCAAAATTATGTTACCTTCCCATGACTTTGTAACCCCCTTGTTGAGGTAAAATCTTCAAAGTGAGTCAGTTTCTCAGACCTGAAAAAGAGCCTGTGTGTGGCTCAAAAACTTGTCTTTCACCAACAGAAGATGATCCAACAAAAGATATTACCGCACCCACCTTGTCTCTCTAATATTCTGAAACCAACATGGCTACAACAACACTGCATAGAGCCCCACTGGTGGCAGTGAGGTTGCACAGGTGTTGCCTGCAGAGCTTTTGCAACTGGCCATGACACATGAGAAGGAAAGAACGAAATTGCTTTCAGGATCGTAAATAGAGTCTGTGATGTTGGCACATTAAAAGAAAAGGGGAAAAAAACACCCAGAAAACCTTTGTTGCTTGTAAACAAAAACCTGGAAAGGAAAATAGCAGAGATACAACATGGAATCCTTCTATATCATTTTACAACCACTCTTTAAGCAGAAACACACTTAACGTAAATAGGATAACAGATGTGCCAGTTCATTGATGTTATGTCATGCTGACTTATAAGGAGTGGAATATACTTGTGTCTAAAGCATATTCCCGATATCCTGTGTAGGAGAGAACATTTTATCTCTTTTATGAGTGTCATTCTCTGGTCAATACCTGGACTTGCATCAGTGAGCACCTGAGAGAGAATGTCCTCTTAGCTGGGACATGGCCTTTAGGGGCATGAAAGGGGGAAAGGAGAGAGGACAAGTATGTTAGGGGATTTCAGAGGATGACTTTCTCCTTCCCAATTATGAAGCATTCTCAGTATCCTCAAGAGCAAGAGAATTCTCAAAAAAAAAAACCCCAAACAACCCCAAAACTGTCACTGGGTACGTCTACGCAGCAGAGCAAGAGTTGAATTAAGCTACACAACTTCAGATATGTCAGTTGAGTAGCTGAAGTCAGCTTTTGGCTCTGTTTACACAGTAGGAAGCAGAAGGAAGAACACTCTTCCTTAGACTTCCCTTACTCCTCGTAAAATGAGGGTCACAAGAGTTGGAGTAAGAAGTCCTCCAGCTTGCCACTATTTCAAAATAACAGCTTGTTGTGTAGACATGCTCTTTGTTATTTCAGAATAACGTCAGTTATTCCAAAATAATGCTGTTGTGTAGACATTCCTACCATATGCTCATACGGCAGAGCAATGGACATCACAGATGAACCTAACTATACCAACGCATACCATTCCTTCATTTGACTATGCTGTAGCCAGTGCGAGGACACATTTTGACTCTCACACTTCCCTTACCAGAAAACATCCATGGTCAGCAGAAATTTTCTATCTTTCATTATCTCTGTCACGAGTAGATAGCTTCATATCCAGTAGGCTGGCTCACATTTTCAAATGTTGCCTGGCTCAGAGTGACGCTCTTATGACCTCAGTTAAAAATGAGATTAACTCCATTTTATTTAAGACCATAAAACTTGAGGAACATGACATGCCCAATTATTGCCGTTTAAAAAAATCTAATTCCACATCTGCAAATATCCAAGCCTTTTGTCAAAGCCAACATTCTTAAGTTTACCCAAGTTCTCCAAGACCTTTGCTTCGGAAATAGATGCTTGCAGATGAAAATGGAGATACTAGTATTATATCATGCTTGTTGCTAATCCTATTAGAAGATGAAGGCACAAAATAGTATATATTACATTTGGACTTTCTCAAAGAGATCAGTTTCCCTTTATTTCAGGCTTGAAACATACTCCATCTGCATTTGATTTGGTGGATAATCTGAGGCTTTTTGGCAGGCGTTCAGCACTTTGATCTGAAAATTACCTGCTATCTTCATGGAGTCACTGATGCAAGATGTATAATTAGACTACCATCTGCCACAGAAGATTTGTAGGTCTCTTCTTTTGTGTTTATGCCCATTGTGGTATCCTAGACTTCTGGGAAGGCTAGTAGCATATACTGTCAAGCCCTGATTCAGTAAGGTACTTAAGAAGTGCCTAAGAGTAAACAAGCAAGTATTCTGATGAACTTCAGTGGGGTTATTCATGTGTGTGAATTGACACAGGTGCTTTCATACACTGCTGACTTTCAAGCCTTCAGACTCAACCATAACTCTTCGATCCTGCCTAACTAAGGGGAAAATGGGAGCGATATGTTGCTCGGAGAGTCACAGTTTGGTTCCTGCTTCCTCCAGGGGCAAGGGTGAGGGGAAAGAAATAGAAAGACAATCAATTCCCCCACTATGCTGGCTGCAGTGCAGTTAGGCTGGGAGTCCAGAGTCACTGCAGTGCTCCCTCCTTGCTCTTATCTACCCTCTTTACAGGAGGGGATGTAGCAGCCATCCAGTGGCAACTGCTCTAGGTGAGTAAGATTGCTCCTTGGCTGCTTTAGTCTTCTGTGTGAATGCACAGCCAGGTTCATAGCTAGAGCTGAGCAAATGATGGTGGAAAAGTGAGCACAAAGTATATTCCACAAACGTGGCAATATGTCTTGCTAGCAGTATTTGTTCAGCTTGTCTACACTAGCCCGCATTGTTAGTGCAAAACTGGATCAGCGTGTCTGCATACAGGCCTCCATCCAGTGTTTGTGCATTGTTAAATCTAGCCCACAGCTTAAAGTAAAGGTGCAAGACATAGCACCAGGTGCATATATTGCAGTAGAATTCCGTATTACACACCCCTACGCTGCATAATACACATCCCAGCTATCTGTTGCATATATGCATGCACTTTTCCCTAATTCAAGTGTCTGATAAAATCAAGTTGACTAAAAATGAGTGGGTCTGAAAGTCCATTCTGGAATGACAATTACACAAGGAAAATCTAGAAAGGGAAAAATAGAATGGCTCCTTAAGAATAAAAAAGACACAATGACTTGTCCAGTAGTATTCAGACTTCTTCACATTTTGAGGTATACTACACATCTCACTTCAGCTGCATAGCTGCAGATATCACAGGCCTACTGTCAGAGCTATTCCAGCCACAGGATGTTTTGGGGCAGCCACCTGGGGCTTCGCGTTTTGGGAGTCCACGTGGCGGCTGCCCCAACCGTTCATGGAACAGTCCCCCATTTTGATGAGAGCCTGCAGGGCCTAGGGAGGCCTGGGGAATTACTCAGGAGCCTCCCATAGGGTGACAGCAGGGGCAGGGTCTCTCCACACTCACTATGGCAGGAGCAAAATGCAGGACAATGTAGCACTTTAAAGACTAACAAGATGGTTTATTAGATGATGAGCTTTCGTGGGCCAGACCCACTTCCTCAGATCAAATAGTGGAAGAAAGTAGTCACAACCATATATACCAAAGGATACAATTAAAAAAATGAACAAATATGAAAAGGACAAATCACATTGCAGAACAGGAGGGGGATGCGGGGGGGGGGGGGAATGAAGGAAGGTAAGTGTCTGTGAATTGATGATATTAGAGGTAGGGAGAGTGGGATGTTTGTGAGTTAATGGTATTAGAGGTGATAATTGGGGAAACTATCTTGGTAATGGGTGAGATAGTTCAAGTGTTTGTTGAGTCCTTTTTGGAAAGTGTCGAATTTTAACATGAATGACAGTTCAGAGGATTCCCTTTCAAGTGCAGATGTAAAAGGTCTTTGTAGCAGAATGCAGGTGGTTAAGTCATTGAGAGAGTGTCCTTTCTGGTTAAAATGGCAAGAAACTGCCTGCTCAGCTGCACTGCCATCTCAGCTGCACTGCCATCCCTCAGCCTGCTGCCCTCCACTTCACGGTAGTGGCGGTAAACGGAGCATCCTCTTTCCTGAGTGAGGCAGGGCTCAAGAGACTGGGAGGAGGTGCCCCGCTTCTCGCCAACACAGAGCGTAGCAGGCTGGGAGATGGCGGCACAGCGGAACAAGCTGCTGTATCGCTCCTGCTCCCACCATCATAGCGAATGCGGGGAAGGCTGATCCTTGTTGCTGCCCATGCTCCTAATCATTTTGGTTGCCTATCCCTTAACTTTTTCCAGTTCTATTTCGGAGCTGGAGCAACCAGACCTGCATGCAGCATTCAGGGTAGGGGCATACCATGAATGTATATAGTTGCATTAGGATATTTTTAGTTTTATTATTCAACCCTTTTTTAATGACTGCTAATATTGTTAGGTGTTTTGACTGCTGCTGCATATTGAGCAGGTGTTTTCCAGAAAATTATCTCCCAGTCCAAGATCTTTCCAGATTGGAAACTGTTAATTTAGACCCCATCATTTTACACAGATAGTTGGGATTATGTTTTCCAATGTGCATTGCTTGCATTAACCAACGGTGAAAGCAGGCTGGTGGCCCCAGTGTGGCGCAGCAGTGAGGGTACGTCTACACTACAGCACTAATTCGAACCATCTTAATTCGAATTAGTTAATTCAAACTAAGCTAATTCAAATTAGCGCATCTAGACCTAAAAACTAATTTGAATTAGCGTTTTGCTAATTCGAACTAGCATGTCCACACTGAGTGGACCCTGAACCGAGGTTAAGGATGGCCAGAACCAGTGCCGGCAGGGCATCAGGTTAGGACTTTGAGTGTGGAGCTGCTGCCTCAGGCTAGCCGAGGGCTGTGCTTAAAGGGACCCAACCCCCCATCTCGGACAGACAGTTCTCAGGTTTCTCTGCTTGCTGGTCTACCTCGCGGAGGGACAGCAAAGCATTTGTGTCTCGGAGTGCTCTGCTTGCCCTCACTCGGGACACCATGGCACTCTGCAACATGGAACCAGACCTGCCCCTGGGGACTCTGCTGCATCTCGTGGACACGTTGCCGGCAGCCTGGCTGCACTGTCTGCAGGCTGCCATCCGGGAGGACCATCGAGGGAATGTCAGGATCCAGGGGGCCCTGCGGGAGAGCTTCCACCCTGAGGAGCACTAACAGTCTCCCTGGTCTGCCCCACCGGGGGCTTGTGCCCCATTGCTCCCTCTCATCCTTCCACTTACCCTTCCCTAGCCCCCCCTTTCTGATGTCAAATAAAAGACATGTATTTTCAAAAATAACTCTCTTTATTCAACACAACTGGGGAGGGGGAATGAAACTGTAGGGAGACGGGGGAAAGAAGGTGGGAGAGGGCAGGAGGAAAACTGGGAAGAGGGAGCTGGAAGGGGGAAGAAGGAGGAGGGGAACTCAGGGCTCAGGGGTGGGGGTCTCGCTGGGCCAACCGCCTCCCAGCACGGCAAGGAAGGGGGCCTCGGTGTCCCCGGGGTGGAGGGTGAGGAGGTTGAGGTGGGGGGTGTGGACATTGAGGAGGAGGGTGTGGAGGTTGAGTAGGAAGAGGTGGGGGGGCAGGAGTGGGAGGAGGGGCAGTTGTTGGGGGGGAGGGGCAGCAGGCACAGGACCAGCATAGGGCACCATACTGAGGCAGGGCCTGCAGTTTAGCATTTCTGGCTCGGTCCTCAGACAGCTGCTCCTGGCGGAGCTGCAGGTCTTCCCACATCCAGGCCTCGACGGTGCAGTGCAGGGCTCGCAGGGCCCCCAGGTGCTGGTCTCAGTACTCCTGCCTTGTGGTGGTGGTCCGGAGCAGGCCGCGGGTGTGGGAGCATGTCCCGGGCGGGGTGGTGCACCCTGCACGAGGAGCTGGTGCAGCTGTAAAGAAAGAGAAGTGATCAGTTCTCTCTGGGGACACAGTGGATGATGCCCAGTCCCCGCCCCACGATATGAGGATGACCTGTGCCCTGCACCGTCAGAGCCGATGTGCTTGCACAGAGGCCATGGTCAAGATGTCTGGCTCTCCCCGGGACTTGGAGCTGCCCCAAGACCGCACCCATGCCCCTGTGCCATGTATAGTGTGGGCAGGCCAGGGGGGAGATGTCCCCTGCCTATGTGTAGAGGGGGGTGTGTGAAGGGAGGGCGTCCTGTTGGGTCCCGCCCCGGGGTCAGGAGCGTGTCAGGTCTCTTCACACATGCATGTGCCTATTGGGCCACAGCCCCTGGGTGTCACGCAGCTGGAGCCACCTGCCCAAGGGTGGCATGGCACGTGCTCGCACATGCACAGGTTGCTGCGTGATCTGTGGGAGGCATGGCCCACATGCACAGTCCCTGGTCTCCCTCGCTTCCTCCCCCTTGGGCAGGGGACAGTGCTGGCACTTACCCGGTATGGCCTCCCTGGACGACCCTGCCGACTCCGGTGCCGGAACAGCTGGCAGAGGCCCCTCCGGTGTGCCCGGGTCAGGGCCCTCCGGTCCTGGCTCGCTGCCTCCCGGGCTGGCATGGACCACCCCGCCTCCCAAGAGTTGGTCGAGGGCGGGAAAATAGGGACAGGTGGCAGCCCCTGCTGCGGCACCGCCCCTGGTGTCCCTGGCGTACTCCTGCCGCAGCTGTTTAACTTTCAGGTGCACCTGCTCCTGGGTGCACCTATGTCCCTTTCAGGCCATGGTGGCTGCTATGTGGCCGTAGATGGCCACGTTCCTCCTCCTAGTGCGGAGATTATGGAGGTTGGGGGCCTGCCCCCAAACCTCAATGAGGCCATGACCTCCGCCCTAGTCCAGGAGGGTGTGCACCATCAACGGCCCCTAGCTGGCCCCTGGGTGCTGGGAGACGGCTGGCTGGCTCCTCCTGGGGCCACTGGGTCAGGGGAAGAGACTGCTGAAAGGGCTGGCTCTGGCAAGTGCTGCGTGGCCAGAGCCTACCCTTTTAAAGGCCCGGGGCTGGAGGAGAGGAGGGGTGTTTCCCTGGTTTGGCCCACAGTGGCCACCAGGGGGAACCTGGGAAGGGCTAGCCTCCAGCTAGTTCGAATTAAGTGGCTACACAGCCCTTAATTCGAACTACTTAATTCAAACTAGGCGTTAGTCCTCGTAGAATGAGGTTTACCTAGTTCGAATTAAGTGCTCCGCTAGTTCGATTTAAATTCGAACTAGCAGTTTGCATGTATAGACGCTATTAAAGTTAATTCGAACTAACAGCCGTTAGTTCGAATTAACTTTGTAGTGTAGACATACCCTGAGAGAGCGGCTTAGTGGGGGCAGGGCTCTGGATGCTGCTGGCCACTGTAAAGGAGTAAGGTTACTGGGCTAGGGACGGGCATGGGTGGGCCATTCTTCCTGTTCTGGCTCCCCCCCCCACACAGGCACCCAAACCACTCCTCCCACCTGTGGCCTTTGGGCCCAGCACCAGACAGCTGCAGTTGGGGAGGCAAGGCCCCAGCCCTGGTCAGCATGAGCCAGCACCCACCATCCATGGGTGGCCACAGCACACAAAGGCTCCAATTCCAGAGCTCGGGCAGCTGGACAGTGTGATCATCACTGCCCCAGTCAGCCCTGGGATCTGGTAGCCAAGCATCACGATTCCCACCATCCCAGCCAGCTCCATGGATCCAGTGGCTAGGCAGTGTGGTGGCCACACTCCCAGCTCCCCCACACTTCCTGCCCCAAGTCTCCCCACCTGTCTCTCTTGGCCTGAGACCACCCATCCTGCCTTGACTCCTGCATTCCCCTCTTCTGCTCTGAGCCCCCCCTCCAAAATCCCATGCTCTGAGACCCCCACACATGAACTTCCTGCCCTGACTCTTGCACCCTCCATACTTCTGCCCTGAGCTGCCTCAAATCCCCGGCCCCAAGACCCCTCATAGCCAACCTCGTGCCTGACTCCTGCATCCCCCACATCCCTTTGCCCTGAGCCCCCCCCACACTCCACCACATACTTAAATTCCTTACAGTTACTGTGGTATCAACCTCCCCCCGCCCTCCAACCCTTTGCCCTTGGTGCAATATGACAGCACGTGTAAGAAATGGAAGTTAATTTCAGTCCTGCATATATCAACACTGAATTTCATCTGCCCTTTTCTTGCCCAATAATACAATTTTTTTCAGTCAACTTTGCACTTTACTATCTTGAATATTGTATTGTCTGCAAATGTTGCTCCTTCACGGTTTACCTTTTTCTTCAGATCACTTATGAAGGTTGAACAGCACTGCTTCTGGCACAGATCTTTGAAAACTGATCATTTATTCCTACCCTTTGTTTGCTATTTTTAATAGCTACTGGTCCACAAGAGAACCTTCCTTCTTATCCTATGAATGCTTACTTTGCTTAAGAGCTTTTGGTGAAAGACCTTGTCCAAGGCCTAAACCCAAGTCTGAAGCATGAAGTTCACTATGTCCACTGGATTATCCTTGTCCACATGGCTGTTCACTCAAAGAACTCGAATAGTTTGGTGAGGCTTGCTTGACTCTTCCTCAAGAAATTGCTTTCATTTATGTGCCTGATAATTTTGAGAGGACTTACCTGTGAATTATCTTTCTTTGTAGACAGAAGGAATTATCTTCAGTCTACAAAAGCTATTCTTAATCAGGCATTTTCAAGTTTGCTGATCCCTGAAAGTTGTATACGGTAATGTGTCGGCTCAAGTGGAGAAAGGTCCGAGAAGAGCAATCTGAGACAATCATTTCCCATCCTCACTAATGAATAGGTAATTCCAACGACAGACATCTGATAAATAGGCCATTTGCAATCTTTGCCAAGAATTACAAAGGGATATAAAAATTCAGACCAGGAGGAGCCATGTCTTGCATGTTGTGGGTAAGATAACAGCAGCCCTCAACTTCAGATATTTTTCACACTACTGCAGGAGACATTAGAAGCATTAGTCAATCAGTTGTCCAGCCAAGTTGTTATGCAAGAAGAGTGTGAAAATCCAGGCAATATATTCAATTCCTTATAAATAGCGAACAATGAATTACTTCTATAATGTGTTTCAGCGTCCAACAGCTCTCCATTTCTTACCATCCTCTCCAGATGGCTGCCCAGGATGTGGATGTATTCGTTATCCAAATATTCAGAGAGAGTGCATTGCTAAATGCCAGATATTGGACGTGGTAGCCAAAGCAGGACAATCATTTCATGAGACATGTGCATGCAAACAATTATCCCTAACAATCAGAATCTCTGGCATGTGGTCTGTTAATTGACATGCCTACTGATGAAATTTGTGTGCAAGATCTCAAATGAATGTGCAGTAACTGTGCATTGCATTGGCTACAGGTGATAGTGGTTACCCTTTGAAGTTTTGGCTTTGGGCCATTCCATTCTGAAGCCCCACTTCTCTGCCTTGGATGCTTTCCTGCATTAAATAGGAAACCCATTGTTTTTGGCAATGATTCTTATCCCAAAATAAACTCACCAGGATATTCTGCTTCTTTGAAGAACATGAGTGCCACTCCGTATCAAAAGACGGATGCAGTTCGACAATTAAAGCCATCCCTCAGAAAGACAAATGAGCCGCTGCTAGAACTGTATCCTTTGAGTCCTTTTAAGTTTCCCTCCTTCATTCTGCTACAGAGAATTGCCACTTCCTCAAGGAAACCCAAGACTTTATCGGTTGTGTCGCACGGCAGCACACTTAGACTTAGGAGTCATCCCCGCGAAGTCAAGAGACCTTAATACAACATGCTTATCTCCAGCCTGGTTACAAGACATGTAAAATGGGTGGAGTGTGCCCACTTGTGTCCTTTTAACTGGGTTAAAGCCTTCAACAGTTCAAGGGTTCAGCTGAGTTATGGGGACACCGTTCTCATTCACACTACAGACTTTAACTGGCTCTCCTGACATGCTTGCAGGTGGGTGGGCATTAGCAGAGTAGGGAGAATTTATTTCATTCATTCTCCCTGTGGCTGCCTTGGCACATTTGATGACTGAGGAACGTGTCTGCCTGTGTCAAGCCTGATGGGGCTGACAGCTTCCACAGGACCCCAGGCAAGATGGGGGTACTGGCTCCATGTCCCAGAAGAGGTAGGGCCTCAGGCAGAAGCAGCACCTGGACTATGGCATGCAGCCCACCCCTCCCCTCAGTTCTCTGAGCTGCACAGAGCATGTGGTGCTCCGAGGACAATTTAAAGGGTCCAGGGCTCCAGCTGTTTCTTCTACAGTAATAGTGGCAGGGACTGGGAGCCCCGGGTCCCTTTGAATCACTGTTCTCTGGGGCAACTACTCCTCATGTTCCCCCCGTTGGCAGGCCTGGGCAAGTCCCTGCTTCAGTTGGCTTTAGGGGTAGCTGACTCAAGAGTAGGTTTGGGGGGAGGGATTTTCTCCCAGTCTTACTCCACCTCTAGACTCATTCAGGATGACCTTGTAGAATTCAACACAAGGGTCATATGGATGTGCTAACCTTGAATGTGGTTTCACATGTTACCAAAACTAGCTCTAGTGAAACTACCTACTAAACCAGGAGTGGGAAACCTTTTTGGGGTCAGGCACCACTGACCCATAGAAAAATCAGTCAGGGGCTACACACAAAAACCCCTCACTGATGCGGTACCTGACTGAGATGGAGATACCCTCTGTTAGGCAACCCATACCTCAGTGGGATCTTAACCTGGTGCTCATGGGTCTTATGCATCCTCCATTTGCGCCCATAGGTACATGTTCCCTGTTTCACCGCTCTTGGAAGGTAGCCTTCTTGGTGGCCATTATGTCGGCCAGAAGGGGTTCTGAGTTGAGGACCCTCACATCAGAGCCCCCTTATACAGTGTTCTGTGAGAGCAAGGTGAAGTGACAACCACACCCATGTTTTCTCCCTAATATGGTGTCGCCGTTCCACACGTCCCAGGACATCTCCTTACCAGTTTTCTATCCCAACCCACACACGACTCGCAAAGAACAGGCATCACACACCTACATGGAATGGACATAAGCAACACACCTTAGAACAACAGTTATAAGTAATTGTTTTTTTGTTTGTCCCCATCTCTAACAGCCCATGCTAGAGACTGGTTAGTTGGGACTCTGTTTCAGAGTTTAAATAGGATTCCTTAACTCGATTCAGTGTCCACTGTGGAAGGGTCTGAAATGCTTTTAGTTTCCCCTGGAAGACACGAGATTCTACCTGAATAAAGCAGGATCCTGGGGTTTGCATCCCCTGTTCC
Source organism: Pelodiscus sinensis (assembly GCF_049634645.1). Classification (NCBI taxonomy): domain Eukaryota; kingdom Metazoa; phylum Chordata; order Testudines; family Trionychidae; genus Pelodiscus; species Pelodiscus sinensis. The sequence continues at coordinate 169,531,904 of NC_134712.1, forward strand.
TCATTCTCCCAGACTAGAAGTGCCCAAATAGCTTGTGCTACACTGACATGCCATTGCATGTGAGTGGAAAAAAAAAAAAAAAAACACACACACACACACACACACAGATGTTGTACGAGGAGCTGGAGCAGCAGAAACAGAAAATCACCCCCAGGAAGAGAAAGGGCTGGGTTCACCAGCACTAGTGGAGTTTAGAGACCTGCAAGCTCTCTCTCTCTCTCTCTGTCTCTTTACCTTTATATACGGTTGTCTTGCTCATTAGCCAGGCTCTCTCAGTGAAGTGAGCAGAGCTTACAAAGTTGTATAAGTCAGTGTCGTTCCTCTATGAATCTTCCTATTTGATCTCACTCACAAACTTGCTTATATATTTCAGACCAGCCACACCTGCAGCTTGGTGGCAGATCAAAGTCTTGTGCAGCACTTGACATCTGAGTCATCTGCACTCCCATAAACACTCAAAATTCAGAGAGTTGAAGGGAGGAGGGGAGATGAGAGAGTGACTGGTGAGAACTGAGGCTACACTGACAGCCAAGGTACAGGTTGAACACTGGCGTATTCAAGTGGGTTTCCATGCCAGTCATCTGCACCAATGTTGTTGTTGCTGAATAGAAACAAACATTGACCGATACCAAACCAGAGAATTTGCCGGACCAGGGGAGGTCAATATTGTCTAGCAGCATTATCAATACTTCCACTGCTTACTGGGCTCTTAGAAGATATATAGGGCAAATTAAAGCTAAATAAAAGCACAGGACACTCAGAGCCAGGACTGGTGGCTGTAAACAAACTTTATGGGATCACAGGAAACTAGTCCACACCCATGATACATGGACATGCGGATGTTACTGAACCAGAGAGTGCCAGACTTGAAATGTTCAACCTGTAGCAACTTCTGCTTTTGAAGCAGGAGGAACTGATTTCTCGCGCATCTGTTATTATGAAGTTCAAGGTGAACAGCTTCCTTTGTATTATTCTTTCCAGATTTATAAGGAGGGAAGCAAAAATTTCCACCTGTCTGTTCTTTGGAGCAATAAACTCCCACATTCACCCTCAGCTTGGCTGTTGATTTGACCCACATGGCTTTTATCCATTCAATAAACTCAGTCCATAATTCTCTTTCCAGTTCTGCAAACACACGTTCTCTCCAACAGCAGCATGCAGCACTTGTAGTACATACAGTAGTACTGTGTGACAAAATATTCCTGTAGAGATAGGAGAACTTGTTTGACTCAGAGTAGGATCTCAGAGTCATGAACACCTCTGGAAATGAGGTTGTTCATAACTTTGAAATGTTCATCACTGACTGAACAAATCATTATGGTGGTTCAAAAGTTTTCAGCTGAACATTGATTTAACATGTCTTCATTGTAAAATTTCAAAGAAAAAAAATGCTGCCTCTGACCATTTTATTTTAAATGAAACAAGCACAGAAACAGTTTCATTATCTCATAAAATATGTTTTAAATGTTCTTTTTTTAGTAGCTTAATGTTTAACACAGCACTGTACTGTATTTGGTTGTATCTGATTTTTTGGTCTCTGCTGCTGCCTGATTGAATACCTCAAGTTTTGAATTAGGTGTGTGGTTGACGGGTCAGTTCACAACTTTGGTGTTTGTATCTCAGAGGTTCTATTGTAGTTTCAAATCCTCACAGACATTCTGGCTGTGTCTACACTGGCACCCTTTTCCGGAAATGCTTAAAACGGAACAGTTTTCCGTTATAAGTATTTCCAGAAAAAGCGCGTGTACATTGGCAGGATGCTTTTCTGGAAAAGCACTTTTTCCGGAAAAGCGTCCGTGCCAATGTAGACGTTCTTTTCCGCAAAAAAGCCCCGATCGTCATTTTTGTGATCGGGGCTTTTTTGCAGAAAAGACATCTGTGCTGTCTACACTGGCCCTTTTCCGGAACAGTTTTCCGGAAAAGGACTTTTGCCCGAACGGGAGCAGCATAGTTTTTCCGGAAAAGCACTGATGATTTTACAGTAGATCATCAGTGCTTTTCCGGAAAAGCAAGCGGCCAGTGTAGACATCTGGCAAGTTATTCCGGAAAAGCGGCTGATTTCCCGGAATAAGTGGCCACTGTAGACACAGCCCCCATGTTTGAAAGTTCATACATTTTTGTCTTTTAGTTCTGCTTAGGAGAGAATGAAAAAAAGAAGCAGGCAAGATCCAGTTTGATGAAAAGAACACCCAGACAAAAATAGCACAGTGTTAATAAAAATGCAATGTAACATGATTGTGAAATTAGGAGTTGAGAAGAGGACAAAAACCTCGAACAAAAAAAATAAATCTATATTACATGCACGGCCACCACCTGTATCCATTTTTAGAGAAGAAGAATCTTTAGTTCTCAACACGCCCTATAGTTAAAGAATTGTTTTGTTCTATATTGAGGAGCTATTGTACAAAACCACAGATTTTAATTACAAGAAAAAAATATGAATTCAAATTAGCTTTGAGAATGGTTAAAAAATAATTCCAGAAGTTTGCAAAACCTTAAAGCCCCTTGGGTTCACGTGTCCACATACAGTACTATATAAATGTAATATTTAGAGCAGAGGCTACACTACTGCCCAGTTAGCATTTGCCCTTTAATTGGTATCTCTAAAAAATGTAGAATTGTTATCTGCGAGCCTATGACATTCTGATTCCACAAAGCATTCCAGTTTGCAGGGGGCACTATAATCTGCCTACTTTGTGATACTACATAGAACTTTTAATTCACACTGTAGATCAAAAAGCTCATTAAAATAAATATTGTTTTACAGATGGGAAACTGAGGCACACATTAAATGGGTTTCCCCAGGTCACACAGGCAGAACTGGAAATAAAGATTCAGGTCTCTTGACCTCTAGTCCAGTATTTTTTGATCTTCAATGAAGCTGGTTCCAGAGAATCAATCAGCTCAGACTCCTCTCATTGCAGGACCACTCATATATTCCCCTTGATCACTGTAAATATGAATCCTTGTTTAGTGGGAAAAGGATATGGTCTATTTTACACTATATTGAGCATACAGAAATTTCATGTACATTATCTGTATAGTTAATTTGCTATCACAGAATGAATGAAGCTCATATTCACACTTGGAGATAATCCCTGTTATGATTACATAAAAGATTAATTAGCTATTATATAGTCTAATTTAGGCTGCTAGAGAGCTTTACACTTTTTAGTATTACTGCTTCCCACAACATGGGCTCTGAGTCACACAAAAAGGAAAGTATTGTGAGCTCAGTTTTGCAACTATGATGTCAGTCATATCTTAGCGCATTTCTAACATGGATTTCCTCTGCACCCTGGGCCAAGTTACTGCTGTGTGTGTGGGAAGGTCACTTGTCAGGATTATGTGAGTCTTTCACTTAATCCTCTCCTTGCCATGGTGGGAACCTTGAGCACTGATGCGTCTTAGTCTCTCCTCTTTGCCTGTGGCACAGAAGGCTCTGTGAGGCTTATTTTGGTTGACGAGTTCAGGATGCTAGGTGGTGTTCCTGGCCTGTGATATACAAACAATCAGACTAGAAGATCTAGTGGTCCCTTCTAGCCTTAAACTCTGTGACTTTATGATTTCACCTCCTTGCCTCCGTTTCCTAAGCTGCAAAATGGGACTAACAGCACTTGTTTATGTACCTCTGTGGGCTACTAGGAGAGTTACAGCACTTTGACAATTTAAGAAACAATCCTCATCTTTTCAGTTTCATGGAAGGTACCATAGAGGATTCTACACAGCTGATTAGAGTTAGATATCTGTTGTATACACGTGATTTCACTCCTACTGTACAAATACATTACTGTTCAACTTCAAAATAAATTACAAAATATATTAGAGCAGGGGGTGGTCAAATACTGGCCTGGGAGCTGGATCCGACCTGCCAGCATTAACTTTTGGCAGGACTCCACTGCTGACTTTACCTGCACAGCCATAGGTTCTGGCGATCGCAGCTCCTGTTGGCCACTGATTGCATTGGCCAGGTATGGCAAATGCGAGCTACAGAAAGTGGTGTCATGGTCCGCACCGCTTCCTACCACTCCCGTTGGCCAGGAACGGCAATCCACGGCCAACAGGAGCTGTGAGTGCCAGTACCTGTGGCGGTGCAGGTAAATACAGTGACAACACCCCACCAGAGGCTAACCCTGGCAAACTGTTGCTGTGTTATTGCCCTCTCCTGTATTAGAGTATTTAAAAGAAAAGCAATGTATGAAAAGGATCAAAGCATATTATCAAAAGCTCTCAAGGGAAATTTGTTCTTATTATAACACCAATGAAATACAGGGATAATCTTGGGCAACTAAATACCCCTTAGCTCGGACCTCTAATACCACTACTATTTCCAGTTGGAGGCCTCTCTCAACCCATCAGAAATGGTCACTAGTGCGTATTGTGATGTGCACAAATGCGACAACAAGCAGATATTGTCCAGCTCTTTATTCATGCCCTAAGCAGAGATCGGTGGACAGGCCTCGAGTAGGTAGCATGTTAACTTATTGCACCACTTACTCCCCATTTGATACCAGAGACTATGTCCCTGCATAGCTTAGATTTGAACAGGGTTCCCTCTTCATACCCAGATGGGAGCTGTGCTCACGGACGATGCGTGAGTTCCTTTTAAACTCCGTAGTGCAGCGCTTTCCAACTGCCGGTCTGTGGACCGGTGCTGGGCCACGAACCGCTGGCTGCCAGGCTGCGGCTGCTCTGGGGGCCAGGACTGGGATACACTGCCCAGTGCTCTCCTCCTGCTGTGGCTGTTGGGAGAGGCATGTGCTGCCCGCCTCTCAGCCAGGCAGGGCAGGGTCTCCTCCCAGCTGCGGAAGAGCAGTTTGTTGCATGGCAGAAGGGTCCACATGAAGCCTGGCACAGCAGCCTTAGAGCAGCCATGACCCAGGCCACAGCACTCAGATGGTGGCTGGGAGGCAGCGCAGAGCTAGGTGAGGGGGGCGGAGCAGGCACTAGGGGCTCCAGGGGCAAAGTGCTGGGGTGCTTTGGAGGTGAGGGACTCTAAGAGGCAAGGGGCTGGCACTGGGGGGCTCTGGGGCGGGGCTAGTACTGGGGAGCTCTAAGGGGTAGGAGGCCATAAGAGGCAAGGGATTGACACTGAGGGGCACTGGGGAGCTTTGGGAGTGGGGCTAGTAGTGAGGGGACTATGGAGGCAGAGCTGGCACTGGGAGGCTCTGGGGACAGGGCTAATATTGGGGACTGGTAGCTGGCACTGGGGAGGGATCTGGGGGAGTTGGGTGCAATGGGGCTCTGGAAACAGGAGGCTGGCACTGGGAGTCTGGTGGTGGTGGGGCTCTAAGGAGCAGGGTTTGGCACTGAGGCATTTGGGCTGGCACTGGGGGGGGGTGTTGGGTACAGGCGACTCTGGGGTCACTGGCTAGCGCTGAGAGGCCCTGGAGGGATGCTGGGCTCTAAGGGTTAGGGCTGGCACTGAGAGACTTTTGGAGATGGGGCTTTTTATACTGCAGACCGGCAAACCCATTCACAAACTTATGGCAGACCGGTAACATTTATTTGCATAATCAGTATGCAAATAGAATGTTACCAGTCCGCCAAAAATGTGTGAATGGGTTTGCTGATGTGTGGTCTAAAAAAGGTTGGGAACCACTGCCATAGTGTAACACATGATGTTGGGATTCGCCCCCTTTCTGATCATTGCTATCAGTCCTATAGCTAGTGACATTTTGTGGCCTTGCTGAGAATCAAACACTCCCTTGAGCCAAAGTATAACAGCTTCTAGGCTTTGGGATAACTTGGATTTTGGATCTGAGAATTTCTTTCACTGGCTTAAGTTCTATTCTGACTTGCCAGGGGAGAAAAAATTCCTTTGATTCCTGACACTTCTGACAAATAACTCTATTTCTAGCCTCATTTTGAAACAGTGAGAAGATGTGGGTTTTGTGAATGTCTTTCATCTTGATGCACACTTTCAGATAAAGGGGGTACTTTTTGGTAAATTAAATTCTAATATGGTGCAAACCTTATTTGCATAATATGCTACTAATCTTTCAAGTTCCCTACAGCTTACTTGGCAAGTCTGAAATTTGCTCCAAATAAAAACAAAACAAATAAACCACACACAACCCTTCAAGAAGGGTATGTTCATTTTTGGATATATAATGCTTTGGGGGGGGGGGGGTGAGGGACTCTAAGAGGCAGGGGCTGGCACTGGGGGGCTCTGGGAGCAAAGCTAATATTGGGGGCTCTGAGGCAGGGCTAGTACTAAGGGGTGGGGGAGGCCATAAGAGGCAAGGGACTGACACTGGGGGGCACTGGAGCATCCAGGGTGAGGAGTTGGCACTAAGGAGCTTTGGGGGTGGTGCTGGGAACCAACAGTTGCCCAGGCACCATCAGAATTAGAGTTTCCCAACTTTCCTTCATTTACTTAATTACTTCTGGTAGCAGTGGTATTAAACTGCATAAATCTGTCAGGACATCCAGGAGATGAATAATGGCATTGTTTGCGCCATCCTCAGCTTTGGATTGAGAAGGGAGCCTTTGTTACTGACATTAATATACAAATGACAGTATAACGGCCCCTGCGAGGTTGCCAATTGGAACATTCAACCACGTTTTTTCAAGAAACTGAGTTAATCTGCTGTGGTATTTAATTTTCCCCAATGTACACCCCTGCAAGTAAATGGGAGGGCGTTCTGATCTGTGTCTATGGGCATATCCTTGTTACTTTAGGAATGTTGCCCTTTGTCTAAGCAGGCATACTGTCCTGCCTTCTGCCCAATAATTTAAAGGAGTTGCTTTGATTCTGGGTAGATTTAAGTTTTCCTCTTGGAGGAGAGTAATTTTCCCTGTATACTGATGGCAGGCGGACGCCTCATTATTTGAGGCATGGATATTATAGGCAGTAGTTATTGGTGGGTTTCTATACAAGTGGTTCACTAATAGGTTTCTCAAATGCGGAATAATTGGAATTCTGAAGTCATAGGGCTATGACTTTTGGCACAGCCACTACCAAGCGTGTAAGGTCTGTAAGATGCACTGCCCCAAGAACTTCCATGGGAGATATCATGTCTCAGCGGTGGCAAAGTCAGTTGCTCCAGTTCCTTCTTGCTCTTGGAGTAGCAAATTTGTTGTGCCCCTACAACAATGGCAAGATGCCATACTTCCATAAGGGATTACTCAGGCTTACTGAATCAATGTGTGGGGAAAGGAAGGGAAGGGTCTGGGCTCTTCCTAGTTTGTCCAATTTTTTTTCCTGCAGGGAGTGCATGAATGTCAGCGTGGATGGCAATTTGTGGCACAAATGTCTATCTGCCAAGAGCCTGGCTGCCAAGAGCCTGGCTGAAGTAAGCAATTCATTTAATGGAAAATACTTTAAACTGTCAGATTGTTCACACTTTTGGGCACTACTAACTTGGTCTGACTTTGCACTAGTATTCAAAGGGTACAGGACTAACAATTCTCTGAGCCCATTTGTCTGGAGGGTCTGCAAGTACAGGAGAATAAAGTTGTCCATTAATCCCCATTTAAGTATTTCTTTGAGGAGTAATTCAACATTCATCTATACACTTGGATGATAGATTTTGTTAATATTTTATTATCACTAATAGTCATTTATATTTTTAGAAAGTCATTTATATTTTTAGAAATGGAGACCATAAAAAAAAATGAGGTCAATTTTTCTTCAGATTGCTTTGAAGCAAACTATCTTTTCTTCTGCATAGTGTTACATGAAAGTATTCTATGGCTGATGAATGAAATTAGAGCAAAGCTTAAATTTAAGCCTACCCAGCTTAGAACGCTGTTTTGAAATATGCCTATCCCTGTATCTATGACAGAAAACTATAAACCTCTCATTAGCCAAGTTCAAAAATTTTCCATTCCAAATCTCCTCTGAGAAGCAAATGCCCTAAATATCCTTTTTTACCCTTCCATCCATTTATTTCCACTGGGATCATCCTTTTCCCAGATGAGGACAGTGACACTTACCTTTTCATTTTAAAAAAAATAAAAGTACTGATGTGCTCTATAACTTTAAGACACACAAGCTTTTTGATTATGATTATTCCTAAGTTAATTATTCCTAAATTAATATTTCAAACTGCCTCATTCAAGTTGCAGGGCAAGGAAAGTGAGCATCTTTTGAAAGCCAGCATGGTATTGGCACTAATGAGGCAACCCGGTTGTATTAGAATTACATAGAGACGGATACTATAGTAGGCTATAGGTATTACACAGCTATAATGGCAAAATAACAGGAAGACCAACAATATGGGAAGGCCATTTGGGGGAAAGTGAACAGCAAGGAGCCATTAAAATTATGCTGATCATGTGACTGCATCAGATACCGGGCCAATAGCCACCACAGGCCCCGGGGCAAATTGTGTGAGGGGGCACGGCTCCATGCCCCTGGAATAGGCGGGGCCTCAGATGAAAGGGGTGGAGCCAGGGCAGCCAGCCCTTACAAGTGCTTGGAATGTGACACTCCACCCCCCCCCAGAGCCACATGGTGCATGCAGCACAGTGCTTCAGCTGCGATTCAAGGGGGCTCCGGACTCCGGCTGCCATTACTGTTGTGCTGGGGCTCAGGGCTCCAGGTCCCTTAATCCCTCCTGTCAGCGTACCTTTATAAGATCACCTGAGTTTCCACTACGGACATCACTTTGTGAAAGGTTAATGAAACCCTCTAAAAGAGTTCTATCTGCTTTGAGATTGGCTGGGATTTGGTTGGCCAAATTCTGAAGCTCTTATGGATGCAGAGCTTCCCATGAGCCTGCAGCACCTTTGGTGCAAGAACTGCCTCTTTCCATGTGTTTGTACCAAATCTACAGCCATAGAGCCCTGATCTTGATGAGCGCCTCCAGGTGCTTCCCCAGTGTTACAATCAAAATCAATCAGTAAGAAGGACTGAGTGAAACACTGGAGAAGATCTTCAGTAGTTTGACTTTAGCATGGTATTATACAGATAATGTGGTTTTAGTGGCACAGATGGTGTGGCTGAGCCAAGTTCAGCAAACAGTCCTTGCTACACAAATACATGAAGTGAGCTATACTAGAAACACAGCTTGATTTAATATAGCATGCACCAAACCCCTTCACTCCCTATCTAATAAGCTGGGACACACTGGGCCAACAGCCAGGACATTCAGATTTCAGGGTGACAGAGTCCCGAGCTCATTTTGTTAGAAAGAAGGAAGAGTACAAAAGGTGTGAGATAGTGTCATCAAGATTAACTTTGAGAATTGATTTACTGGCTTTTGCCATGGTTTTCCACCATGCTACAGTGGGTTAAGCATAGATTATTGGTTTAATGATTTAAAAACATCACTTTATGCATGGTTAGAAAGTGTAATTTTCACCTTTCACACCAGCTTTTGTAACTCCGGATGCACACAGCTACACTAATATGAATCAAGAACTGAGGGACTGGATGGCTCAGAAGATATATGTAGCTAGGTCAAACACCTGAAATAAGTTGATGGTTGCAGTTCAGCTCTGATTGGCCAGGGAGCTGCACCTCAAAACCCACCACCAATCTAATCTGTAGAAGTGATCCCTGCAGGTCAGTATTAAAGCACTTCGAATAGGCAAAGTGAGAAAATTGTCACTACCGTCATACACACTGCAATATCGCCAACCACAAGCATCCAAAAATCAGGAGTTAAACTCCCTCTCGCAAAATCATGAGACTTGGTAAGAATAAAATACATACATATCTATAAAATAATAAATGTTAGTTTCTTTTTGCCTTTTATTTCCTGATCCTTTAGGGCACACTGAGGTCACATTTTATAGCTTTTCCCCCACAGATGTGAGGGCTAGAAACTTGCTTACAAATGTGAAGCTGAGATTCAAATGCAAAGCTAGGGCTTTGAGGGTATGATTACACAGCAGAGGTATTTCAGAGTAAGTGATGTTATTCTGAAATAACAAAGAGCATGTCTACACAGCAAGCCATTATTTCTAAATAATTTTGAGATGGACTTCTTGCTCCTTGTGAAATAAGGGATACAGGAGTCAGAGTAAGGGAAGTTGAAGGAAGAGTGCTCTTCCTTCAACTTCCTGCTGTGTAGACAGTGCCAAAAGCCAAATTAAGCTGTTTTGATTTCAGCTATGCAATTGATGTAGCTGAAGTTGTGTAGCTTAATTCACCTTTTGCTCTGCTGTGTGGATGTAGCCGAAGAAAGAACTCTCAGTAAAACTGTCAGAGTTGGCAACACTGACATTCCGCTTGTCAGATGATGAAAATGCAAATTCTCAGTTTGAGTGATTTATGGGTAATTTTGTTAGTAAAAAGTATCCTGTACACTGGAGGTCTGGGAGGTCACAGCCAGTCAGGATTGCAACTAATTTTGGAGAGCCATTGTGCCTCATGGCCTTGTTGGGTCTGATAGACTGAAATCTATTATTTTCCCAGTTGCATATTACTGTCCATAGCTGTTAAGTGGGATTACTCTGGCTTCCAACATTAGAAAGCATACATTCTCAATGTAGCTTTGATTAGCACCCCTATTTTTCCAGGACATTTTTCACTTTCCTTCTCTTGCATCCCTACATTCACCCCTGCATCCAGAGGTGACAGCTGTCCTCCTCCCATGAGCACAGAGTTCACTTAAAAAAAAAAAGTCTAATCTGACATCCAGGAATCTCGCAATGTGAAGTTTTCACTTTCGGTCTCTTCACTTTACATTTAAGTCCACACTGATTGAAGTGAAAGAACATAAGAGACAACTAGTTATTCCTCTTAAGGAATTCTATCAATTACATTTCAAAGAAGTTCTTAAAGCCATGGGAATGGCCAGAAGGAATGAATGGGATCAGAAGTTTCTGTGCAGGAATAAAGAAAGCTCACACTCACCAGGTAATCAAATCAATCTTTTCTTCCATAAGCAGATGGAGACTGATGGATCACGCACTCTCTCTTCCGAGCTTATGTATGAAGCTCAGAGCAATACCTTACTGAGATCCTTATGCTTAACTTTTTGGTGTTGCCCTCAGTGGGCCGTGTGAAAGGGGACAAAAATATAGAAAGATGTGGCTGAGCAGGATGTTCCCATTGTTCTGTATAAGCACTTTTCTCTGGTATAAGATAGCTGTGCAGAGTTCAAAGGGGCATGGGGTTGAGGGCCAGGAACTACATTAAGAAGGTTGCTACCTACCTCCTCAGAAACCATGAGACTCCAAAAACATTAACCTCTGTGTGTGTTCTGTGATCCTTTTTCACAGAGACAAAATGTAGTCTGGCTGTACTACCACAATTGGGACAGGGACTCAAAGAGGGAGTCATGCATCTGAGTGGGATCAAACCCCTAGTTGCTACTGCCTTTTTCAGCCCTGTCCTTCACTGCACTCCCATGTAGCTACAACAGCATCATGGGGTGCAGAAGCAGGTCCATATTTCTGCAGCACCCTAAGTTTCTTATTTTAAAGAAAATTGCCTTAGAACTTAATGAGAAAAAGCTTGTGCTATGCTTTCACTTTATTTAATAAGAGCATACAAAGTATTACTAATGAAGATGCTGCTAGGCAAAACAGGGGAATTTCCCACTGGCTTTTAGCTGTTTTATCAGGGTCTAAGCCAACTCCAAGCAATGCTGATAGAAAGATTCCCATTGACTTTTAACAGAAATAGGATCAGTTCTTTAGAGAAAAACATATTAGAAAATTGTAATTGACCGTATACAACTAATGTACATCCAGCTGTTACTGGAAGTCCCCAAACTTAAAATATTAGGGGAGCAATGGGTAGGAATCGATATACTTGATATTAAGAACTTGAGGGGTGTGCCATTCTCATTGCTGTTAATAGGAGGTGTAGACTTGCCAGGTGAAGGGAGGTGCCTCTGCAGATATGGTTGGCTGAACTGACCAAGAATCAGATTCAACAATTAAAGTGATTAAATTTAGATTTGTTGTTGTAGCAATTTTCACTCTAAAGAAATGTTGGTTTCAATATTTTAATGATTCCTTCCTATCAGAGGATCTGAGAAACACACATTACGTTTCATCTTGCTCATGTTTTTCCACATAATATAGGCCAAAGATCTGCTTTCATGTCATCCAGGCCATTGACATCTGGGTTGGGTTGTTCAAATACAAAGGATCAATAATTTCCCTGAATTATTTCAGCTTCTGTCCTTGAAAACCCAGGTTCTCTCACTGGAGAGGGGTCTAGCATCAGTGTTTCCCCAAGTTCAGTTTTTCGGTCTGAGTTTTGTGCAGGCTTAAAATGTGCATGTCAGCGTCTGCATCTGAAGCCAGAATGAGGAACCTCTGCTACTGTAGCTCCAATTACTTCAGAAAGAAACAATTCTTATGCCTTGACTTACTTGAAAAGTTTTCCTAGTGTAATTATACCAGAGTAGCTGAACAGAAACAGTTCTATTGGTGTAACCGGCCTTGGCAACACTATTGTTTTGCTTTGAAAGTGACTTTCCCATTTTAACGAACTCCTTCTAAAGGGACATAAACTAGTCAGGAAAAGGACACTCTTATACCAGAATAAATGCACCTGTATTGAGAGCTATACCATCATCATGCTACTGCTTTAAAAAATTTACACTCTGAGGCCCCACTCATATTGCAGGAGGATTGTCAAAAAAATTGCTGCTGAGCTGCAGACAAGCCATGAAAAATCATGGAAAAGTAATAATGGGCCTTATTATTTGAGGTAATAGAGTCTATTACTTTTCTGAAATTTTCTGCTCTCAGCTGCCTGGACTGAAAGCGGGTAGCCGGGGCCGATAGCAGGTCGCCGGGGCCGATAGCAGGTCCTCCCCTCCACTTCCCCATCAGCCCTGCACCAGGCTGGGATTCCTCTGTCAAAATTGTGGTGGAAGCCTACTATTGCAGAATTGGCAATGGCACAAGTTAAGTCAGGCCTTATAGCTTGCCTAACATTGGTATAATTCCACCCCATGGATAAGCTAAAAAACAAAATGTTAGTTAACATGCATTAGATAAGCAGCAGGCTCTGTTGTATATTAGTAGATTACATACACAGGGCCAAGTTCTGGTTGATGCTCGGTCGGTCGGGGGGGTCGGTCGGGGTCACACACACACACACACACACGTCCACTGATGGGGGAGGGTATAGGGCAGTGTTTCTTAAACTTTAAGACCGAGGAACACCAAACAATATATATTTTAATGAGGCACACCAAGAGTTTTTGGCTGAGCAAAAAACAAACAAGCCAACCAACCCCCCCCCCCCCCCACACACACACCTTGCCCTTTGAACACCAGATGACACTTATTGACAACAATATTCACTCACTGCCCAATGATATTTAAGTATCTTTTTAACTGAAAAGTGGAACATCTTTTTTAATCTAAGTATCCCAAATATAATCTGTCAATCTCTATCCATTAAATAAAAAAAAAAAAAAGTTGTCCAGCAAAGGAGCAACATTGTATCTGGCCACCCAGAACAGCGGAGGGAAACAAGTGAGGGCTAAAGGCAGCGGTGCAAAGATGGCTTGGAGTGGCGGCTGTAGGGCAGTTCTCTCCCCTGGCAGGCAGAATCCCCAGACCAGCAGCAGAGACAGCCAATCAGAGCTGGCCCTGCAACGCTCCTCCCCTTTGGCACGGGGCTTTCCCAGGCGATTGTAAGTCGGGCACAGAAGCACATGAGGAAGAATGCAAGTAGCCCTGCCTCATTTCCTACCATGTCACTGCTGCATCACGACTGGCTCACCTCGTCCACCCACTGCATCTCAGCGGCCATTATTTTTCTTCAAACAGTCGCAGCACACCTGTGAGTTCTCCACGGCACACAGTTTAAGAAACAAGGGCACAAGAGGTTGTTGCCCTAGGACTCATCAATTCAAAAGGGCCATGGCTCCCAGCCACAGCTCCTTTAAAATCACTGCTGGAGCATCATGCGCGCTCAGGCACTGAACAACTCTAAGAGCTGGGATGGAGGGAAGAGGAGTGTGAGGGTGCGCAGCACACTCCAAGCGGTGCTGAGGACTGGCTTCCTCCGCCCCACCCCTTCTGACTGAGGCCCCACCCCTTCCAAAAGCATGGAACTGTCCCCACCCCCACCTTGCCCCTGCCCCCCCGAATAATGGAACAATACCAAAGTCAATGGAGCTACAGCCACTACACCAGAGAGTTAGGCCAGGATGTGTGCTGCAAAAAGCATTAACATCCATCCACCTTCTGGCACCGAGCAGCCAAAAAACCTGCTTGTGTGTATGGCTTTGTTTAGCAGGCCAGTACGGGGGCCCATAATATGTTCTCTTTATATTTAATCCAAGCTTATGCAATGGCCAATCTATACCTTTTTGGTGTGTTCAGATACAGGTGCAGCAACAAAGGTGACCACAAGCGATGCAGAGTGGATATTTGTTCATATTTTCCCTATGCTGAACTGCTGCTGTTACTGGGCCAAACCACACCAGTCCTTACTCAAGCTCTATCATTAGTGAAGTCAATGCAGCCCTTGCCAAATGACCCAAGTTACATACTGCTTGGAAAGGCAAAGGAGGAGAGGAACGATACATGGAAACCCACTTGGCCCTCATTAAAAGTCAACGGGAGCTGTGAGGAACATTCCTTATGGCATGGACTGTTTTGTTCTGAGTTCATACTGTGTTGTGCCTAGTACAATGGAGTGCTGCTCCATGACTGTGGCTCCTTGGTGCTACCTTACTAATACCAAATGCAGAATACAATAGCCCTAATTTATTGGGCATCATGGTGTAGCACCTAAAGCACTGGACTGGGAGTCAGGAGACAAATTCTTTTCCAGTGTTGGCCTCTGATCTACTGGGTACCCTTAGCAGAGTCATATGTATAATGAGGATAAAAACAATGCTGTCCTTTGTATTTTCTTCTAATTGGTTTCTATGGTTTCATAAATTTAATAATCCTTAGCTGTGATATACCACAGCTCAAAGCACTTTACAAATTGCTGTCCCTCAAAAGAATTACATTATATTAATACAACAGCTTAATACTTCTGCTTATACTTCAACCCTCATTTTCTCTCTCTCTCTCTCTCTAATTAGCATACATCACAAAGCATTTCTCAGCACTCCCAGCACAAAGGACCTGCATTGTTGTAAAATAAACTGCAGTTCACAGATGATCAGATTTCACTCACTGAGTGACCTTTACAAGGGGAGGGGAACAAACTTTTTATTGGGTTTAAATGAGTAGCACATGGGAGGGACAGAGAAAGGTATGTTCTGTTCAAGTCACAATTTCTCAGAGTAACAAAAAAGACCAGGAAGGAGGCACGTGAACAATTTCAGTTAATCCTTGTGGCACAAGACATTTGCTCTTTCAAGTATTCCTGTTACACAGAAGGCAACATGAGTAACTAGATGGACAGCACATTCTTCAACTGAGAGAGTGAACTCATGATAGTCAACTCCAGGAGTTTTAGAGTTAGAGTAATGCCAATGCTCATTGGGAATTTTCCCATGGAAGAATTCCTTGGCTCCATGCCAGGGAGCATTCTACTGCTGTTCCTTCTTTAGCATACAGTGCACAAATATCCAGCTTGCTCCGTCTTACCTTATCTAAGCCAATGGTTCCCAGCCTTTTTGATACGAGGGACCCAGCAAACCCATTCACAAACTTTTGGCAGACTGGTAATATTTGCATATTTGTTGTTTGCATAATGAATATACAAATATTCAAATAAAATGTTACTGATCCACAAAAAGCCCAGCCTCCAGAGTCCCCCAGTGCCAGCCCTAACCCTTAGAGCCACTCATCCCTCCACTACTTTCCAGTGCCAGCCACTGACCCCAGAATCCCCTGCACCAAACCCCCCAGTGCCAGCCTCCCACCCCTTAGAGCCCCACTGTACCCAGCCCCCAATATTAGCCCCACCCCAAAACCTCCCCAGCACTAGCCCCCCCCCCCTTCACCTAGCCCTGCACTACCTCCCAGCCACCAGCTGAGTGCTACTGCCCAGCTCACAGCTGCTCTAGGGCTGCAGTGCCAAGCTCCACACAGCCCTTCTGCCATGCAGCAAAGCACTCTTCTGTGGCCAGGAAGAGACCTCCTCTGCTGCCCTGCCAGGCCAGGCAAGAGCCCAGCTCCCGACACACACGGGATCGGCAGGGTATGGGGCACACACGACAGGGGTGGGCACATGATTTTGGTGGCTCAAGAGTCCTCCCCTCCCCCCCCCAGCTGTTAACAGTCAGGACCTAGAGGCCATGGTCACTCAGCCAGTGCACATCTTGGGCTCATGGCACCCACCTGACAGGTACTATTCCCTGACACCCACTGGTTTGAGTCAGGGAGCCCAGGCTCCCCCTGCACAACTCCGACCAGTGCTGCCAGCTGCGGTGCCCATGGATGTTGGGAAGCAGCCAGACACATGGTGCAGGCCGGAGCCAGCAGGGGAGACCCTACGGGGGAAGCCAGGCCCTGCCGTAGGAGGGGTGGAAATTGCCGACATCTAGTGCAGCTCCCTGGGGCCTCTAGCCTGATCTTCCTTGAGATGCTGATGGTCATGAGGGCTCCACTCCCTGGTCCTGACCACACCACCCACCACGGAAGAGACACGGAGCAGCCGACCACCATGTAACCCTGCCAGCCGGGCTGAATGGCTGCCGTCAGAGCTGGAACTGGGACTGTGGTGAAGCTGCCCCAGTAGGAACAGCCTCACTGCAGGCTGGCTCCAATCACGGCACGTGGGGTAGCTCGCAGTGCTACTCACCCCAGGAGGAGAATTTTTAGTGCATGCAGGCATGCACCTTATAGGGAACAGAGCTTCCCAGTGGATGGGACTCATTAGCAGGTGGGGGCATGGCCTGCCAGAGTGCCATGGTCCGACAGGCAGGGGTTTGCAGCCCGCCACCGGTCCATGGACCAGTGGTTGGGAACTACTGTCCTAAGCTACAGGTCAAATCTGACTTGATTTATAGCCCACTGTTAAGAGGATCTGCAATGGATGACCCTACATTACCTAGATATTACAGAGCACTGAATATGGGACAGTCAATGTATTCTAAGCATAGCATTCTTGGGGACCTGAGTTTACAACTAATAATATCACCTCCTACTGGTCTCCGCTATTTAGAGCAGGTTTTAGCAATGGATGAATCCTCATCAGCAAGAGACTTTCAGCTTCTGGGTTCATCAGTGCATTCAGCAGCAAGGAATAAAAATAAAAGAGGGTGTGAGAGCCATAATTAGTGCTGTTAACTTTAGCTACAATCTGTCAATGAGTCAGGCTATGGAAGTGAGCAATAGTTTGCTAGTTAACTGCAATAGCACCTTTCAGAAAGGTTAAACCACAACCTGAAATGGAAACAATAATAAAATAGGGGTTTAAGCCTCACAAAATTCATAGGTGACTGGGAGCACAGTCGAGTTGATTAGTCATGGGACAGAGAGAGAATGGCTGGTTCTAGCCCTGCCTCTGCATTTGACGTGTTTTGTGAAAATCACTTAGACACCAAGGGGATTTTGGCATCTAAAAAGGCACGTAGGTCCTTAAAAGGTATTTAGGCCCTTAACTCCTATTAATTTGGTTGCACTCTGACTCGGGGGTCAAGTTCTCCCAGGCCTTCTAGCCAAGCTCCCAGCTCCCTGGCCTGGAGCCTAGAAACTCTGTTTCACTGGAAGATTCCCAGCCAGCTCCCATGCTAAGTCCTTTATCAGAAAAGGTAATTTAACAAAAAAAACAAACAACCAACCCCTCTTTCCCCCGCTAGTATAAAGTGATGTATTTATGTTTTGCAGGATTCAGAACAGACTCCTTTAACCAGACATTTCTAATACTTTTTATTAAATCCACTATCAATATGTATCAAGAACCAGGTTTTCAGTTCATAAAAATGATGGTTGTTTAGTTTCCAAACTATTTTTTTTTAAAAGAAAGGCCATTTTTGAAAAATGCAGCTTTAGTGGAAAGATTCTGACCAGCTTTACTTAAAATATTCAACCTCTGGACTGATCCAAGACTTTGAGACAGAGACAGCCCATATCTAAGGCTAGTGGGAGAGAGTGTGAGGTCATTTAACTTCAGCAATGCTACTGAGCATGCTCAGTTCATGTGGGCCTACTCCCTACAAGCAAAGCAGCAAATTGGGGCAGCAGGCATGATCCTCACATGCCTCATCATGCATTGCCTCAGTTTTGAGAGGTTGCTAGAACAGTGTAAGAATTCAACCAGACAATATTAGCAAAAGCTAGCAGTGTCTCTATGAGCATTTTATCCTAGTTACCACATTGTGATACAATGTAATAAACCTCTAAGAGATAAGCAGTAATATTTATATAAAAATGTGAAAGTGGCCTCTTCCATCTTTCAATTTCAGCTCTTCCTGTCCTTATGAAGAACAATTCTTAAATTGTTAGACAGAAGTTAGAGTTAGGCCATAGCAGCATTTTACCCTACTGATGAGTTAATATTGCAACAGTCACTCTGGTTGAAATAAGAGGAGCCAAATGTCCAGGCACTTAGTGTACTGTGTCCATATAGAATATTCTATATTTTCAACACTAGTTCAGTGAACTGGAATTCGTGCCTCCTTAGTTCTTCTCAGGCTACGTCTAGACTGCAGGTTTCTTTCCGAAAAAGCTTTTCCAGAAGAGATCTTCCGGAAAAAACTTCCGAAAGAGAGTATCTACACAGAAAAAACAAAAAACAAAACACACACATTGAAAAAAAGTGATCTGCTTTTTTGAAAGCTAAGTGTCCATTCAGCGTGGACACGATCTCGCATTTAAGGTGTGATTACTATGGACAGAGTGTCCACCAGAGCACTCATGCTTTTTCCTCTTTCAAAAGAACTCCCTCTTCCCCGTCCACGCATGCCTTTTTCTGAAAGAGCTTTCGGAAAAGGCGTTCTTCCTCATAGAAAGAGGTTTAAGAATGCTGGAAAAACCCCTCTGTTCTCCCCTCCTCCCCCGCAAAGAACACGATTGCAGTATAGACATATCCTCATCAGAAGTGTGTTGCTACTCACAACAGATATGTAAATGTAACCTTCAGGTCATTCAACAATGAAAACTTGAATCTTCAAAATTAAAGAGCTCAGATGAGAAGACCCTGGAGAAGCACTACATCAAGACTCACTTTGTTGCTATCCTTCTGAATGTATAGGAAGTCCTGGAACCCCAATGAAAGAAAGGGTCCATATTGATTATTTATATGTTAAGACTGTGTATTGGAGCAACCTGCATGGGATTTGGAGGCAGGAGTGTGGAGAAGGCACCAGACCAGTGCCTGTGGCTGCAGTTGCAGTACTTCTGTAAATAGTTCTCTTAATTAAGAGCCAATTTAGTTTAAAAAAAACCATGGAGACCATGCATGTTATTACCCAGCTAATGATACATAAAATATGTATGAGGTTCAACAACTCATGTATGACTGATTTCAGAGAGGTAGCTGTGATAGTCTGTTTCCACAAAAACACAGAATCCAGGGGCACCTTAAAGGCTGACAATTTATTAGGACTTGCACCTCGTTTTGTCAGATGCATCTTGCTCAGATGTACCTTACAGCTTGCTTAGAGGTGATAATGCTAATACTGTGCACAAGTATCGTTCATTCAAGGAACTCAAATTATTTCCTCAAGACTGGTAGATGTTATCCTCATTTTACAAAGGGGAATGGAGGAGGGAGGGAGAAGGAGGGGAAAGAGGGCAGAATGGTGGGAGAAATGGCTATGGGCATGCAGGCAGGCAGAAACAAAAGACAAGACAAGAATCCAAGCCTCCAGGGTTCCAGTTGGTCAGAATGTGCAGTTGTAGCTAAAATGTTTCTGCTGTGTCATTAGTTTAGTGATTCCCAAAGGAATGCCCATCCAGTTGTGCATAGTAGAGACTTTTCTCCCCATTACATAGTATTGATTCCACTGCTTCAGTTATGCATAGTGTCTGATCCTAGAAGGCATAGTACAATAGGATCTTTTATTGGTGAGCATTTACTTTTAATTTATTTGTGAGGGGTAGATCTTTTGAGCTTCAAAATTTAGTTTCAATGTGAATTGGCACCTAAAAGTTTGAATACTTACACACTTCACTGAATCAAAAAACAAACAAACAAAAAACCAACCCTCCCACAACAACTCGTAAGTAGGCGCACCACACCAAAGTGGGCTTTCCAGTGCTAGACCCATAGCAACTCAATAATAGCCTCTTGTGGTATCCCAGCTCTTCTTTGAGCCTCTTGTTCAGAAAAGTGACAGAGAGAAAGCAGTTCCTTAAGACCGTTGTAGAGAAGTAGGTAAAATTAGATCTCCAATGAGCTGCTTTCTTGTTTTGAGCATTCTAAGCCATTCCCCATAACACTTGCAAAAGCAACAACAGCTTATTACCATGCAGTGTTGTTTTTCACCATACATGTGGTGAATACTGATGGCAACAAGCCCACACATTGCTATTTTCTCCTTCACAGGTATTTTAGCCAAGTCTTCCTCCCCATTCTGCAGCTGCAGCATACATGCTGAGAATGATGCACTTGCAAAAGGGCATTCTATTCACCGACCTGATGTGCACTCACTCACCATCTCCCGTGTCTGTATACATTTGCTTTCACACACACCCCTCCCCCTGTCACAAGTGTCCAGTGAACAACTTCATGCTCTGATTAGCAATGAGGGGGGGGTCCACCAAAAGTTTCACTTCCTGCCAGTCTGACCTTACTGACCTAGAATGGAGACACATTCGCAGCTCTGTAGTCTGTTTTGCAAGGCATTTCGTAGAACATGTGGCTCTCGACATTTTTTTTTTTAATTAAGGAAAATCATTAGACAGGAGAACACTATAAAAAGCTGAAATGGAATAATTTTGACCATTTCAGAAAAAAATATTTCCATTTTCTGTTTTTAAATGACTTTTTCTTTCAGTTTGTTAGATATTAAAAAAAACTGAAATCAGAACAATCTTCCAATTTTATCAAAATTAATGTTTTAGCTAGCTAACTTTTAAAGTCATATGGGGGGGGGGGGGGAGGAGGGGAAGGAATTTAGACATTTTATTTTGTTCTATTTGCAACAGAACAATTGTGACATTTCCCATGAAACAAAAGAATCCAGCTCCCATATAGCTCTTACTTTTCCCCATTTTACAGACAGGAACAGGTAATTCAATATTTCTGAGCTTCAGAACGTTGTAACAAAGCCAAAAACAGAACCCATGTGCTTTGACTCCCTACTAAAGCTAAAGTCATGTAGAAACACATTGACACATTTCTGCCAAATGCTTTGGTTTGACAAGGAGCATTTTTCTGTTGGACAATGCTCATCAGAAAAATATTGACCAACTCTAGTAATAATAGGCACAAATATAGCCCTTTAGTGTTTTAAGTCACTTTGAACAAGTTTCTAAGTCACTTTACAGGTGCTGTAGCAGGGCCATCCATCTCTCATGCAATCCCACATGGCAAAGGCCCAAGGGGCACA
This sequence comes from Pelodiscus sinensis, assembly GCF_049634645.1. Taxonomy (NCBI): domain Eukaryota; kingdom Metazoa; phylum Chordata; order Testudines; family Trionychidae; genus Pelodiscus; species Pelodiscus sinensis. The sequence goes on from NC_134712.1 coordinate 169,553,236, forward strand.
GTACAGGTAGCTTGTCTCAGTTTCCCCTTTTGACTTGTTCAGTAAACTCAGGAAACACTTTTACCCATACCCATCCCTTCTTGGCTTGTGCCTTATTAAATTAATAGACATTCAAAATAAAGTTTTCAAAGCACTCTAAAAAGCATAACTAAAACCAAGGCTGATCTACTTCCTAGGCCTTCCTGCTTTAGCAAACATCTCCCAAGACTTACCTGACTAGTTTCTCAGTGCTAGCTTAGCATTTACTCACTGGTGGCAGTCTCTAATCACACCAGCATAGCACTTTAAATGTTCTTTTTCTTCTTCAGTTCAGTGTAGACTACAGCTGCTCTTCATAGGGCAATCAGGCCATCTCTCCCAGGTGCAGCTCATCTTGTACTCAGGAGTGGGTAGCCCCACTCCCCCATAGGCACGCTCTCCTGTTCCAAGTGTTGTCTGGTTTTACAGATCAGAGAATGGACACACATACTCAATGCCTGGACTAGGACCACAGTGAGCCCAGCTGTGAGCTTAGCTCTCTTATATACCTGTGGTGTGCTCACTATTGGAACATGCTGTGCTACTAGGACACAGTAAGTATGCTGTTCTGTGCTTATCTCAGGGGGCTGCCATGAGGCTTAGTTCAGAAGTGTTTCTGTGTATGCACACTCAATTAGCCACCATTTCTGATCTCTCCCAATCCAGATCTTCCATCTAGTAGCTGGGACTAGGATACTGCCCAACATGTTATACAACAGCATGTACTGTGCTTGTGCAAGAGAAGCCAAAAAACAAGAAAGCAAACTGAAATCAGATTTATTCAAAAAGGAAGCTTCCAGGGTGTGTCCTAGGATCATTACAGATTCAGCCCGAAACTCCTATATCTACAATGATGCCTGATGTTGCTAAGGATGGCCCTAAGGCCCTGCAAGATCCTGAAGTGCCCCCTGAATCATCAGAGACAGATTAAATTATGTTCAGTATCATTTTAGTGTTAGGTGTGCTTTGGACATATGCCATGCGCTGCCTGTTGTGATATATAGTGTCATAAGATCCCCTACTCTATAGAATGCTTTACCTGTGTTCACCTAAATGCTTCAAGAACCAAACCATTCTACAGTACGCTACTTCTACTGGATTGGTGAGTACCTATACACTATTTAATATTTTATTCATTTTATTGTATTTAATGCTTTGAAAAGTGGTATTCCATTGGTAAAGTATAACTCTTGGTTTACCAGAATGTTTAATTAACCCCCTTCCTCCAGTATGCTGTATAACAGACTTTTTAACGTGTGTGTGTGTGTGTGTGAGAGAGAGAGAGAGAGAACGAGAACATGAACATTTTCCTGAGATCTCCTGAAGGAGGATAGGGTATAGTAGAGTGTTTGTGTCTCTTGTTTTCAATTTCTCTTTGATGCTCCTCACCCCCTTTGCTAATTGTTTTTGGTTGGCCTCTGTCATGTGGTGGAGCTATTTTCAAAAAAAACAGAAATTGTTTTGAAATAGAGGATTCAGGGTCAAAACTTGGATTTTTTCAAAAAATGAAAGCATACATCATGCAGCTTTTAAATTAGCTCCCTGCATGGAACATTTTGTGGTGGAAGAAGTTAGTGCACAATAACCAGGCAGGGGACAGCCTTTGTATTTATGAATGGTGCTAGCCATATTTTACCCTGCACAAGCCCAATGAGACCAACATCCCTCAGTCTAAGGTTTCCAGTCATGTACTGTTTTTCAAGGGTGTGGAACCGGTGCTCTTTAGCATATGAACTACTGCTTTGTTTTCTGCAAGTCAAGATGTAAAAAAAAAAAAAAAAAAAAAAGTCTGAATGAATTTAATGTTCATGAACATTAGAGCATATTTTCCTCAAGCCAGTTTCATTCCTCTAACAGTTCCATCAATGTACCTTAGTCATGATCTGCAATAATAGCCTGGCTGTGATTTAAACCCTAGGCCTATTTAAGTTTTTTTTTTTTTTTTTTTTTTTTTGCAGAGAGCACTTCCACTCATTGGCTAGATCGTGCCTTTGCACGTAACTCCGAGAAAGGGAATACATGACTGTCACAACTCTCTTCCTGCCTCCCACCATCTGGGTTATGTTGAAAGGGAGTATCGTCATCTTTCCACACTGTAGAGGTCAAAATCTGAGTAGTGCTTGAGGCATGGGGATGTTACTCCACTTTACTTCTCAGTGGGGGTAGTTGGGCTGTAACAATCCATCCATCTCCCCGGAACTGTGACAAATAAGCCAGTGATCTGAGTCTCCCCTCCAACCTATGTTGAGTCCTGTGCTGTAGTTTCATGCAGTGCTTTTTTTTTGTTTAAAAACAAATATACAAACAAAAAACTGCTAGTTTCAAAAATTTGTCAAGCCAAAAAAAAGCTGGTAGGGAATGGTGGGGAGGTCCCTTTAATTGTACTCCCAAGAGGGCCAGGGGAAAGCCATGAATGCTCCCAAAAAAAGGTGACCGTACACTGTACCAGTGCGTACCGTCACGAAAAAAGCACTGGTTTCATGTATTATTTCACAGATTGCTTCTCTGCATATTGTGTGTTTAGTGGACCAAGCTTGACTACACAATGATATTTTAGGCTCCTAACTTCCACTGCAAGTACTCATAATAGGTTTTAAACCAATGTGTCTCAAGTGGTATGAGTACCCTTAGGGGTACTTGAGAGAACTGGGGGGGGGGGTGTATGTCAACACAACTGAAATTTGGAGAAAACTGAATTCTTGTTGTAAGTTTTACAGAGCTTTATTATTTTTGTGCTTTTTACACCCAAAAATTTCATCGCCCGTCCAGCTACAATTAAGTTGTTTAAAAAAATTAAGTATCCCCAATACCTACAGTTTTCAGACAATTTTTTTCTACCATTGCAACATATTTGTTTAAAGGGATACTTTATAAAAAAAAGTTCTGGGACAGCAGTCCCCTGTTAACCCCCACCACAGAGAGCAGGAGTGAATCCAGCCCCGGGGGAGCTTATCTCAAAACTGCTGCCTGCACCCATTCTCCCTCTGAAGCAGTTGGTGCTGGCCGTGATCACAGATGGGATGCTAGATTAGGAAGTGAGATTAGATAATCTCCTAATTTGTTGGTTTGAGTTGCGTGTACATTTCTGTAGCTCTTTTACCCCCTTTCTGTGCCCCTCCCTCCCTCCAGAGCTGTCAAGTCTAAGATCACGTATCACAGCTCTGTGGCAATCCCTCCCTTTCCCAGTTGTTCTCCTGCCTCCTTATTTCACCTCGGCTCAGAAACCAATCCCTCCATCTTTCCTTATATCCTGTCTTCTCTTTCCAGCCAACCCATTGCTCTCTCTCTCTCTCTCTCTCTCTCTCTCTCTCTCTCTCATTCATATATATACTTGTAGCCTTATAATCAATGGATAGGGATGCCGGAACAATTTGTATAGCCCGAGTGCTGAGTCATTGAACCAAACTGTAAACCCTGGATATAATGGAAACCACGTCAAGCCCTCAGTGTTTCAGCACCTATGCCTACAGTTTGGGTTAGGGATGGGCAAAAACCAGCCCACAGCCCCAACCCGAGCTGCCAGGGTTAGCTCCTGGCAGGCCTCCACCACTGTACTTGCCTGTACAGCCACAGGTACTAGTGATCACAGCTTCTGTTGGCCGCGGGTCGCTGTTCCCAGACAGTGGCGTTAGAGAAGAAACTCCCCTCCCCCCAGTAAAAAAGTTTGGCAAGGCTGCTCTTGCTATAGTGGGCTGCAGTACTCCTCGGGAGAAACCGACCGCACCCTTCCTGCATACCATTGCCTTTAGAACAGTGTTTCCAGTTGGTGCTCCGGGGAACCCTGGGGTTCTGTGAAGAGCTGGCACTCCCCCAGGGGGAGGGAGGGAGGGGAGGGGGGGGGAGAGGAGAGAGAGAGAGAGAGAGAGAGCGCGCGCCAGCAGAGGCATGGGCAGCGAGTTGTATGGGCTCTTGATGTCCATGCTCCACCAATATTTGGAACTGGAGTGGGCCCCAGCTCCCCCTGCGCCGCGTCTCTCCCCTGTCCCCATCCTGTCCCTGCCATGCGCAACCTTCACTGAGCTCCCCCTTGCTGGCTGCTGCTGCCCTGCGCGGTGTGCTCAAACCGGTGAGTGGGGAGATGCCCGGGCGTGACGTAACGTCAGAGCCCGGGATTTTAAAACTGCTGGATGCTGCGTTGCTCCACGTGGCTGAGTTGCGGGTTCAGAGTCTGGGGATGGAGGGCAGACTCCAGCCCCACAAAGTAAAAGGAAGGGGAAGGGCTGGGAGAGGAAGGGGCTTGTGTGGAGGGGGAGAGGAGGGGGGGGAAGGCACCAAAAGGACAGGGTAGCAGAGAGACAAATGCCAGGGGGGCAAGTGCAGACAAGGAGGAAAAGGGCAGGAGGGGAGGTGTCAGTGGGAGGGGGACAGGGTGATGCTGGGAGGGGAGAGGGTAAGGGCATTGCAGGCTAGAGGGTGCAGAGAAATTGAGCTCAGCTCAGTTGCAGAGTGGGGCGGTCCAGGGAGCTGGGCTGGGCTATGGGGTGGGGGGGGGGGGTGTGTGGAGCTCAGAGCTCGGTGTGGCTGCAGGAGGAGGGAGGTGCTGGGAACCAGGACTAGACTCGGGGGAGGGGGGGGCAGGGAATCGGCTCTTGGCTCAGCAGTTTTGTGGGGCTTGAGGGAGGTGCAGGGAAACGGGGCTCAGCTGTCCTGTGGGGGAGGCATGCAGGGAACCAGCACAGGGCTCAGCTGAGCTGAGGTGGATGGGGGAGGGCATACGGAACAGAAGGGCAGATCAGCTGGGCTGTGAGGGGCTGCAGGGAACTGGTGCTGCACTCCCTTGGATTGTGGGGGATGGTTTTGGGGAAGGTGCAGGGAACCAGCAGGGGTGGGCAGCTCAGTTGGGTTGCAGGGGGTAGAGGTGCAAAGAAGCCTAGTTGGGGGGAGGGGAACTGAAAAGGCCCTGAAATGACCTCCCTTGGTCCAAAAATCCCTCATCTGGGACCAGTTAGGTCCAGAGGGTGCCAAATCAGGGAGGTCCAACTCCTACCCAAGTCCTCTCCTTGCACTCTTTCTTGTAGCCAGACACCCTACCCCCAATCTGCTCCTGCTCCCTCCCCCTGGCCAGACACCCTACATCCAGTCTGCTTCTGCACCCTATCTACCTACCACCCAGACCTTGCCCCCTTCCACTCCCCACCTCCCTCCCAGATCCTGCACCCCATCCCTAGCCCGCTCCTTGGCAGCCCTGCCATCCACCCTAGCACCTAGCACCACCCTGTCACTGGCCCCAGAACTCTGTCTCACACCCCGGGACTCAGCACCACCCTGGCCCTAGCCCCAGCATCCTGCCATCCATGCTAGCACCCGACAGCACCTTGTTCCTTGTCCCAGCACCCTGCCAGTCACCCTAGTGCCCAGCATCCCACCACCTGCCTGCCCCAGCACCCCACCACCTGAGCCAGCATCCTTCCACCCAGCAGCAGTGGGTCAGTGACCCTTGACTCAAAACAGGCTCCTCACCCCTCATAAATAAAGGCAATGCTAAAACCTTTTGAGTTTGACATAATATTTTATTTAAAAATGAAGCCTGGCCAACAAGCCCCCAATTGGGGCCAAATCCCCATCTCACTGTAGCATCGTAATACGCCTGCACCACCTGACCCCAAATCTGAGCCTATCGTACACTGGAACCCCCTGTCCTGAGCCTCTTACATCCCCAAACTCCTGCATCCTCACATCCTGAGTCTTCTGCCACAACACTCCTGCACCACCCACACATCTGTGTCCTGAGCCCATCATACTCACAACCTTTTTGTCCTGAGTCCCTCACATATCCAGCCCAAACTCCTGCACCCTCACATCCACAAGCCCTGGGTTGCTCAGCACCCCAACCTTCTACCTGAGCCCAGCACTCCTGAGCCTGGAGCCCCCTCCCTGAGCCAACATCCCCTTCTTCTGCATCCAAATTCCCTCCCAGAGCTTGTACTTCTCACCCCTTCCCACAACCAAGTCCCTCATTCCCACCCCACACCTCCTGTCTCAACCCAATGAGAGTGTATAAGGGCTGGGGATAGCAAGTGATGGAGAGGAGGGGAACAGAGCGGATGAGGCCTCAAGGAAGGGAGGTGGGGGGGGATCTTGGGAAAGGAATGTGATTTTCATGCATTGGTAGAGATTTTCATGAATTAGTGGGTCCCTCCCCCGCCCCTTTTTTTTTGTTGCTTGACAAACCTAGGGGTTCCTTGAAATGCTGAAAAGGGTTCCTCGGCCAAATAAAATTGGGAAACACTGCTTTAGAAAAAGGGAAGGTGTGAAAAGGGGAAAATAGCCTCAGACTCTCCCACCTTGGTGTGAGAACTGCGGGGCTTACCTGGTCACATGAAACCTGCTCAGTTTTGGCCCAACCCCTGGGACACAGACCCCCCACTTGGTGACCATTGGGCCATATATGGTAATATGCAAGTGCGGGAAAGCGATGTGCAGATTTGGGGATAAATACGCATCACACAATTCGCTCTAGGAGGTCTTCGCAACACACGTACCACCATGCATGTGCCTTCCCGTATACTTCAAAGTGCTGCTGGCCTGATCAACTGACCAGCCACCTCCCCCCGACTCTCGGGCGAAACCAAGGCCTTCGCAACCGAACTGATATCTTTGAAATGTTCCGTGTGCTGTGTAAGTTGGTATGTATGATTTGATTTTTTTTTTTCTTGTTGTATAAGCTTAGTGTTGTAGTTGTTTTGGGTAGTACATAGAGTTTGTAATTATCACTGTTATTTAATTAGTGTAGCTGGATATTTTTAGAATAGAGACTATTCCCCTCCCCATTCCCATCCTTATATCTCTGACACGTTTAATAGAAATCATAGAATAAATATAATAAATACTGTAAATTCATTATTAACACGGTCTATTAAAAATCTCAGAATAAATACTATAAATTCATCACTGTTATAAATAAATATTTTGTATTTGATAAAAGTGGGAGCTGTGGGAAGTGGTGTTCTGGTCCCTGCCGTTTCCTACCATTCCCATTGGCCAGAAATGGCAATCTGCAGCCAATAGGAGCTGCAATCTCCAGTACCTGTGGCCATGTAGGTAAATATAGTGGTGGGGACCTGTCAGGGGTTAGCAGCAGGTCAGCAGGGTTATCTTATTGCCTACTCCAGTTTAGGTTGTTGCCACAAATACAGAAGAGTGGGAAATGGTAGGATAACAGTATGATGATTAAAATACTGCCTTTCCTTACAGACCTTTACTCCTCATGAACTACTCATGTGCAGGCAGTGTTAGGAATGTCTAATCTCCAGTTATGGTGCTGCTTTCATCAGGGCAGGCTGTTGTATACCTCCAGTGATGTAAACAGCACAAGATGGGAAAATTAGAGGTTAGGAGAGAGAGATGACTGTTATGGCTTTTGTTCTAAGATTGAGATGAAACAGCACAAACTCTAAATGTAAGCGTATGTCTACATTGTGGCGCTATTTTGGGATACTTCTGGTATCCCGAAATAGCTATTCCGCCTCTTTTAAACAAGCCTGTTATTTCAAAATAGCTTTCGAAATAACAGGCTCGCCATTCCGATGTCCCTGTAAACCTCACTCCATGAGGTTTAAGGATGTTTTGGAATAGTGGTCTATTTCGGAATTTGGTGCTGTCTCATAAGCTATTCCGAAATAAGCTACGCAAATTGCGTAGCTTATTTCGAGTTACGGGTGCAGTGTAGACGCTAAGAGACCTCTATGAGTCTGAGACCTTTGCTTGCTTAGTGTACTGTAGGTTAGCTGCATGCTTGGGACTCAGTGATGCTAACGGCAGTAATAGGCACCAGTAAATACTCAATTTTTCATTTGATAGACTGAAATAATTTATAATGCCATATGTTAGGGCCTGAACACACCACACTTGGAGAAGTTTGGATCCAGATGCAAACACTGTGGCACGAGTCCATATAATTTCTTATGGGATCCCACTGTGTGTGTGTGTGTGTGAATATAATATTTTATAAACACACACAGAATTCATCTGGATATTTATAAATCAGATTTTCAGAAGGACGGGGGCCTGGCCTCACTTTGATTTGTTTCCATAAATGGTTAGTTTAGGGTTGCCGGGTGTCTGGTTTTTGACTGGAACACCCCTCAAAAAGAGATACTGGTGGTGCCAGTTAACACCACAGACCTAGTCAATGGCGCAGTGGAGCTAAGGTAGGCTCGCTGCCTGCCTTGGCTCAGTGTGGCTTCTGGAAGTGGTAGCATGTTTCTGCTGCCCCACGTGTAGAGGCAGCTGGGAGGCTCCACATGCTGCCCCTGCCCTGAGTGACATCTCCCGTTGGCTGGGAACAGGGGGCCAGGTGCCTGGCTGTGCTTCTGCCTAGAGCCAGACATGCTGGGTGCTTCCAGGAGCCCCTGAGGTAAGCACTGACTAGTCCGCGCTCTTCACCTGCCGCAGCCCTAAGCCCCCTCCTGAAGCCCAGAACCCTGCCTGTACCTTTGCCTCTGGCCTGGGGCTGGGAATGAGGGGCTGAGTCCACACCTGCAGCCAGAGCCCTCACTTCAGTTCCCTGCCTGGGGCTCTCCCTCCCATACTCAGAACTTCCCAGCCCCACACCAGGGACTGCACCTGCCTCCAGAGACCCTCTTCCCCCCCCCCCCCCCCCACTTCCCTGCCCAGTCCACTGAAAATGAGTAAAAGGTAGAGAGAATGAGGGAGGAGAGAATGGAGTAAACAGGGAAGGGGCCTCCGAGAAGGGGCATGGCTTCAGAGTGGGGAGGGGCCAAGGTTGTTTGCAGAAAAATCGACCAGAAAGTTGGCAACCCTAGCTATGGCAGGATTCAGATTTGCACCCATAGATAAATTCTAGGCTCTTTTAAAGCCCTGCATAGTTAGGTTAGGTTAGATCTGATGTACTTATGGACGATTGCAAATATCTCCAAGTGAATTAGGATTGATACGATTCATGCAGAGCTAAAAACTGCTGCAAAATCTCAGATTTTTAAATCTGGGAATGGGCGGAGGGGAGCAAAAGAATCAACTGGTGTACCGCCATTCTCTTTCTTGATTTACACAGGTGTGAGAGAAATTAGGTGCATCCATAACACATGTGTAGCTATAGTGCTGCACTTTTTGTTTCCTAACTGATTGGAAGTGCTTCAAATAGCACTACTGTGTTGTGAAAGAAACATAGTGCATCAAATTCATCTCTGATCTAAATCCATTGCGGTCAAAATGTTGCTACATATAGGATGGACTTATTCCATGTGTACTTGTACGTGTTTTTCTTAGCAGTATTGTGAAAAAATGTGTCCACTGAAAACAAATAGATGTTTTGACTGGAAATAGATTTCACCAAGGAAACACTCAAGCCAGGGATGGACACATTCTTTTAGTGGTTTACATAGCTGTCTTGACTGACCCACAGAAGCAGTGTGCTATTAATACATGCTATGTTGGTACAAGTGAACACTGTACAAGCAGATGGTATATTTATTAGTGGTGTTACCAGCTGCTAGGTGTTCAGAATTACACTGGCAATGCCTCACAGGTCAGCAGAGTATTGCTCACCTAAAATCCTTGCATTGCTTTATAGCCAGTGTGGCTGTGACCCTTCTTTCATGAGCCATACATGCTGTCAGCTTGTTTCTTGGAATCCTAAAAGAGGCTCAGAATCCTTCATCTAAGATATACTAGATCAATCCTTTGTCTTTATTCATACATAAGACACCTCCTTGCTGTTTGCCCTTGTAGATTTCCTTTTTTGTAGATTGTGCCCTCTACCAATTGGCTTGACGGGGTCACAGATCTCTTGTCCAGTTCACTTTAAATATAGCCAAAGACATTTTGTCTTTCCCCAAAGTGTAGCATATCAGTTTTGTGGTGAATGAAGTTCTAAGGTACGTTGTGACTTTTAGAGAGAAGCCAACTCATGCTTACAATGGAAACTCTAAAGCAAACTTAATAATGGAATGATGGCTGTCAGCCCATGAGAAAAGCAAAGTCCTTTTACAGTATGAGGTTACAGAACAACACTACAGTGTAAATTCTTTGTTCACCTCTACAGTATTTTGATCAATAATCATTTTTCCTTTAGCATCAAGTTTTGAAGGCATTCCTTTTAGGACAAGTAGAAGCCAGTCAATTTGTAAAGGTGCTTGTGAAAGTTGTGACATTTCAGAGCAGTGGGTTTTCTTAACAATCAGACTTTTTAGCACACTGTAAAATGTTGAGAGAGAGAGAGAGAGAGTTAGCAGTTGATAAACATTTCATCATTTTAAACGTAACTTAAGTGACTGCAGTCGGTCATGTAGCCAAAGGAAAGGGGAAAAAATAAGCTGGAGTGTTGCTGATACTTTAAGGAGAAGGAGTCTTAAATCTTGAGAGGGAAGAAAAATATTTATTTTATGGTGGTGTAAAAATATTAGTTTTCTAAACACAGACAGATTAAAATGTGACCTACAAGTTTATTTAAACATGTTTCTCCCCAGTGTCATTGCATTGGTATAAACAGGATGCACTTTTCAATCCATCATATTTGTTTGTGATGGCACATGTACAAGGAATTAGCACAGATGCACTCACTCATAAATCTAATTAGCTTCCCCAAATAGAACTTTATTACTCTTGTGAAGCCTTGGACTTATTTCAGATTTTCTCATCAAGTATTTGGAAAGACAGAAGAGCAGCTGAATGAATTAGGGGGTGATTAATAGGACACTTATGGTCCCAAACTGAACCCCTGGTAGTCCCAATTCATTTCTTATATGCTTACATTACAGAAGCTACCATTATAGTTACCAATGATGGATGAAGAAGATATTTGGCTTTGGATACTGTTCATCTGTGGAGTAACTTAACATTAAGTTGCTACTAAAGGCTTGCATGTTTGTTTACATTTTATTCATATTTTTAAAAGTTTACTTTGAAATAAATATCGAGCCTGTAAAAACCCACAGTGGAAAATTATGCCTGTTCTGTGGAACACTTAACTGACAACGTCCAGAAATAATATACACAGATTAACTCCAGCTAACCTTAGTGGTCTTAGGTGCTTCCCTTTGCACTTTTATGCTGGGCAGCCTCCTCCCTTAAACATAATCCTTCTAGAAAATAAACACAGAGTATTACACTGCCTATAAACAGTTTGCATGACATGGTCATCTTCCTTTTAAAATTATCTTTTAAGTTTGCTATGTTTGGTTCTAAGTATAAACATTTCCCTTATCTATCTCAGGGTATGTCTACACTACAAAGTTAATTCGAACTAACAGATGTTAGTTCGAATTAACTTTGATAGACGCTACACATGCAAACCGCTAGTTTGAACTTAATTCGAACTAGCGGAGCGCTTAATTTGAACTAGGTAAACCTCATTCGACAAGGACTAATGCCTAGTTCGAATTAACTAGTTCAAATTAAGGGCTGTGTAGCCACTTAATTCGAACTAGTGGGAGGCTAGCCCTCCCCAGCTTTCCCTGGTGGCCACTCTGGGCACCACCAGGGAAACTCTTCTGCCCCCCTCCCGGCCCTGGAGCCCTTAAAGGGGCACGGACTGGCTATGGTGCCCGTGCCAGGTGCAAGCCTGCCAGCACCCAGCCAGCAGACCCTGCACCTGGCATGGCACGAGCCAGCCACCCGCTGCCACCCAGCCCTCCGCCTCTTCCCGGGACCAGGGTGGCGGCTCCCGGGAGCCTGCCCAGGTCCGCAAGAGGCAGGTGCCCACCTGGTCTAGTGCGGAGATCGTGGACCTCATCCACGACCTCCGCACTAGGCACAGGAAAGTGGCCGTGTAGGGTAGGATAGCTGCCAGCCTGGCCACCCAGGAGCAGGTATGCATGAAAATCAGGGTGGTCCAGTGAGACCCCTGACCCTGAGCCCTGAGCTTACAATGGCTCTACTGCGTCAGATGAAAGGTCCGTCTAGCCCAGTAGCCTGTCTGCCGACAGCGGCCAACACTAGGTACCCTGGAGGGGATGGACCGAAGACAATGACCAAGCCATTTGTCTCATGCCATCCATCTCCAGCCTTCCACAAAGAGAGGCCAGGGACACCATTTCTACCCCCTGGCTAATACCACTCCATGGACCCAACCTCCATGACTTTATCTTACTTCTCTTTAAACTCTGTTCTAGTTCTAGCCTTCACAGCCTCCTGCAGCAAGGAGTTCCACAGGTTGACTATTTGCTTTGTGAAGAAGAACTTTCTGTTGTTTGAAGCCTGCTACCCATTCCTTTCATTTGGTGTCCTCTAGCCCTTCTATTATGGGAACTAATGAAGAACTTTTCTTTATGCACCCTCTCCATACCACTCATGCTTTTATAGACCTCTATCATATCCCCCTCCGTCTCCTCTTTTCTAAGCTGAAAAGTCCCAGTCTCTTTAGCCTCTCTTCATATGGGACCTGTTCCAAACCCCTGATCATTTTAGTTGCCCTCCCCTCTCCCACCCTCTCTCTTCCCCTCTCCCACCTCCTTTTCCCAGTCTCCCCGAGTTTTGTTCAATAAAGAGAGTTTCTATTTTTGAACACACGTGTCCTTTATTTTGTACATCAGGAAGGGGGGCTGGGGAGGGGTAAGTGGAAGGAGGTGAGGGAGGAATGGGGTACAAGCCCCCGATGGCGAGGACTGGGGTGGCTCTACGGGCTCCTCGGGGTGGAAGCTCTCCTGCAGCCCCCCGATTGACCCCCCCCTCCCGGATGGCAGCCTGCGACAAGTGCAGCCGGGCTGATGGCTGAGTGCTGTGATGTGCCGAGTGTGGGCACTCAGGGCACTCCAAGCCAGGACTGCTTGCAAGTGGGGAACCCCTGAGAACTGTCTGTCCTGGGTGGGGGTCGGGTCCCTTTAAGCGCAGCCCTCAGCTAGCCTGAGGCAGCAGCTCCACGCTCTAAATCCTAATCTGATGCCTTGCCGGCACTGCTTCCGGCCAGCCTTAACCTTGGTTCAGGGTCCACTCAATGTGGACATGCTAGTTCGAATTAGCAAAATGCTAATTCGAACTAGTTTTTAGGTCTAGATGCACTGGTTCGAATTAGGTTAGTTCGAATTAACTAATTCGAATTGTTAGTTCAAATTAGTGCTGTAGTGTAGACATACCCACAGTTATTTATATTACCAGCCACCACCAGAATATCTGAGTGCTTTCCACATGCAAACCATGTCAATAGCAAAGTCCCTAGAGGACTTCCTGGTGTGTCTGACTATACAAATATGCTCCTGCTTCTATTTAGATAGACCCTGGTCCACCAAAGTGCTTAAGCATATGCTTGACTTTCTGAGTATCCATAGTCCCCATCCCCCAAAGTCAGCAGGACTACATATGTGCTTGGAATTAACATGTACTTAAATGTCTTCCTAAAAAGGGATGGATTTATGCACACTCAATGGACTGAGACCTCAGTTAGTACCTGAGTTACAACAAAATTCTTCTCATGCCCCACGGATTTAATGTATAGAAAAAGATGCAGCTCTGCTAAATACAAATGCCTCAAACTTTGTAGCTCAGTATCCCGTAAGGATGTATCCCTGGTGGGAATGTAAAAACTCAACATAACTTGTTTCCTGTAACATCATCTAAAGAATGATAAACTCTTGTATTAGTGGGGGTCTTTGGACAGGCATCTACTGCTTGGTTGTCCATTCTTTGCACATTGAAACAAACCCAAAACTTCAGAGAGGCTCTTTCTGGGTTTAAGCAGTTGCCATTTGTCAAGTATCCCAACTGCTCAAAAATATTTCCTAAAATAACATGACTGTTTGGGCCAAGGATTAAACTAAATGCTTAGAAAATTACATAAGTCAGTAGTAGGTTCAGCTCAGCTAACACAAACAAGTTCTGATACACTTGCTCTTTTAATTTAATTGCTCCTTTCTGATGTTAGGAATGATGATTTCAACTTATTTTTCTTAGTAAAGAATGGCACTTCCAGCTTCCAAATGCAGTATGTGTATGTCAAACAAAGCTTTCTTTAAACTGAATCCTGTAGAGGGCAAGGAAATCTAGAGGGCAAGGAAATCTGTGACACATGCATTAAACATACTGTGTTACTCTGTGTGCAATTACACATACATACATACGATGCTAGAATTGATTTCTAAATCGGATAAAATACTGTAGCGTTACAGTCATTCTGACAACTCTCAACATTCATTTGGTTTCCTGGTGAGGGGTTCTAGGCAAATCACATGACTGTTTGGAACAAGGATTAAACTAATCCTGGATGGGCAAAAAAGGGAGGAAAATGGAAGAGAAAGTTCCCACTGGAGAGAATCTTGTTTGCAAGGTCTGCTGGGGCTGAGTCACAGCTGCTGGGGTCAGTGATTCCCACCTGCAAGATATTTGGTGAACACCAACCAGGTGTGAAACCTCAGAATCCTTTCAGTTACAAATCTGAATGAAGAGTCAGACTTGTTGTTCTATTCACCCAGGTCTAAAACTTAACAGCCAAATACTTTTTTTTTTTTTTTTTTTTTTTTTTTTAAAGGCATGTGGTGGTGGTGGTGGTGGTGGTGGGGGGGGGGGGGGGGGGGTGCATAGTCAGGAGGCAAATGAATACAGTGTTTGCCTCTGTGGATAGAGATGAAGTCCAGTCTGTAGCCAGTATCTAACAGCCTCCTTTCAGTTGTCATTCATGTCCAACAAGACGTATTTTAGTTCTTGGCATAATGCAGCAATGAGACCGGGGATGGGGAGGGGAGCTTTCCCAGGTGATGCTACAGACCTTTCACTGAGGGAATGCTTTTGACCTTGGATCCCTTTTCTAAAAGCATATTTGATATTTGTCATGTGCGCGCTCTGGCTTGACCTGCACTGTTCCTAGCAGTAAAACTCCTGCTCCAGGAAGCTCATGTTTCTTCACATTTGGACACTTCTGTTGTTTACCGTCCATCTTGAGGCTTTAAGCTGCATCAGTAATTTCTACCATGGCTGGGGAGAATTCCTGCTGCTCTGACCTAGGCTGAGCTTTTGCTGTGAGGTGGAGGCGGGCTAGCCAGGATTGTTCAGATGCTCCAAGTAGCAAGAACGTCAACAAGCTCACTTGGCCTTAGCTGAAAGCTTTTTGCTGAACCCACAGTGCTAGTAACATAAGTGGAGGAGGCAGTGCATGGGAACATTGCACATAGGGCCATGCTTATGGCTTAGAAACCAAACACCAGAGGCACAAAGCCAGAGCCACAAGCTCTCTGGGATTAGGGGATATTAGACACGCCTGTGTCCTTTTAGCCGTTTCTAGTCTCCGCTTTTCTCATCCTTCCCTCTAATCTTTATTTAGTCCAGAGAGAAATGTTCATTTCCACCTGTGACGGGGTCCGTTATGGGCGTGAGCTCGTGCCCCTCCCTGAGGGTCACGGCCCAGCGAGCCCGCCGTCTTATTGGTCTCTCGCGTACCTCTAAGGCTGTGGGCGCGAGCTCCCACCGGCCCTTCCCTCCCCCGGAGGGGGGCGCCCGGCGGGGCCCTGCGAGCCCTAGTCCACCCCCTCGGTCCGGGCGGTGTCGGTCCCGCCTCCCAGAGGTCACTTCCTACTCCTGGTCCTTGTTTCTAGTCCCCCGTGGGGGAAAGTGTACAGCGTTGTGGGCGGGGGCTAGGGGGATCCGGGCCCGCCCTCTCCACGGGGTCTTAGCCCGGGACCCTAAGGGCTTGGGGGCTACCATTCCCTCACCTGGCTGACGGGGTTCCAACCCGTAGCGCGTCAGCCCACAGGCACCAAAAGGTCCCTGTCCCGGACTGCTTCCTAGCCACACCTGTGGGGTCGTCCCTGACCCCCGAACCGCCTGGTCTCACCTCTTTGCCCGCAGCGCCGGGTCCTGGGATCGGGTGCTCCCCCGACGTCCTGCTCATCCGACTCCACCGCGGCGGGAGGGATCGTCTCCGCGGCATCCCTCCCGGGGTTTCTGCCGGCGGCGGGGCTGCTGCCCGCCCCGCTCTAGTGCGGGCCGCTACTGGCCCATCACACCACCCTCCAAATACTCCCCATGTTTCCTCCAGTCCTGGAGATAGTTACAAAGCAGAAAGATAGCTGGCTCCTGGAATGGATTGGGCACCTTTCTTGTGCCTCAAGTTCAGAGTTAACTTGTGCTTTTGACTGGCATTTCACCATGAAATGCCACTGCTCCTGAGGAGATTTGCTTTTGAGCTTTCATGGTCCTTTTAAAAATCCAGTGGACACTTGGAGCAGAGGTGCAAATAAAATCCACATGAACTGAAACCGATGATATGAACTCTCCATTTTTATGAGTCCTTTGAAAGTTGGTGTTTAGCCCCGCCTCCTGTGAGAATCTCAGCCCTCACTTAAAAAAGAGAAGCAAGTTTCTGGTCTTCATGGTTGCAAAGAAAAGCTTGAAAACAGGACCCAAGTGTACCCCAAGGCTCAAAAGCCAGAAGATAAATAAAAGGAATACATTTGTTTCTCTCTTATATATTTATTTTTAGGGCCTGCATCATGATCCAAAGTGCTTGGGGCTGACAAAATAGAGAAGCGAAAGAAGAGGTTGGTAGAGGTTACCAGTGAGAAATTAAACTGCCCTGTTCTGCTCCTCATTCCCACTCCTTTGCTGCACCAGAGTTCAGCTGGGACACTTATGGATGCCTTCCATCCAGTGGAGATCCATTTTCTTTCCCTGATTGTCCCACACAAAGTTCCCTCTAATATTTTCCATCCAGGTGCAGAATAAATTGTATTTCTACTGGTGGTGCACATCTACACATGCCTCAATACACATACATGCTGTGGGAATTCTGCCAGTCAGCTCAGTGACATTTGAATCTCTCCTGGGCAGCCGCTCAAGTGCTCAACTTACAGGGAACACTGCCCCTGTCTTGTTTCTGACCCTGACTGCGTGGAAGTGTTGATACTATTTTGCATTCATACTATTTCCACCCAGCCAACCCTACAGTGCTGTCTTTGATGCTGACTCTTAGCAATGTGACAGTCGGGCCATGCTAAGCCAGGAGACGGAAAATCACTCCATGGTTGTACTTCTGTTATTCCATCCCCTTTCCTCCCCTTCACTTGCTTGTGCATTTCATCAACCCGTCTTGAACAAAGATTATAACCTTGTGTTCTCCAAATCCCCACCCCACTAGAGGACCTGGTTCTAGGAGCAGAGGAACAAATCCCCTTCTGCCATGCCACAGCGGATGACCTAGAAATTATGGTTCTGTAGATTGTTGTTTTTAACCAGTCCAGTGACCCCCCCCCACCTTTGCTTTTGTCACTAATTTGCCTATGGAATTAAATTTGATTATATCGCTGAATGAAGAGTCAGACAGGGGACAGACAGCTGTGTTGGGCCTGTAGAAGCTACTGTAGATCGAATAGTGTATAACAATAAAAAAGCAAGCTCTACTGCTTTGACAATCTCACTGCCTTCATATTAGATTGTGAACTCACTTCTGGTCACCACAGAAGACAGGAGGTTTTAAGAAGGCGGTGAACATTTGAACTACTATTGATCCCTAGTGGATTCATGGTGCATCCTGCAACAATAGATTTGAACTCCTTCAGCACTGGGAATGGGGAGCTCTAGATGGAGTATTGTTCACACTTCAGTGGATGGGATTTCTTTCCTCTTGCAAATGGGGAAGATGAGAGGAAAGGATTTGGGCTTTTTAGGCATCAATTCATCTTCCCTAGTGATCCAATCACAGCCAGCGATAAAGGTGCAGTGTGGGAAAAGCTGAATTGGACACAGTATGTGGCCTGTGGATAAAGAACATAAAAGTCTCTTTGTCCTTTTGTTTTAAAGAAACAAAATCAACTTTGTGCTCAGACTTGAAAAGACAATGGGAGAATGAAATTCAGCTGTACTGGTGCTCTACCCACAAACCTCACAAGAAAGACCCAACTGTCTGAGCACAGGTAAACAGGCCGTCTCTGACCTGACCTGAGCCAGGAATGCTATCAAGGGGCTCTCACCTTGGCTGAAGCAGGGCCTTGAAAATAAGGCAGCACTGTTTTCTTCATTACACAGACTAAATAAAAGGAAGACCAGACTATTTATGGTGACAGAATTAGAAACAAAAAGTCCGATTTTGCTTTTCAGTTTTTCCTCTCCTCACCTACAACTGACATCATTTTTGTCTAAAACAAGGCCGAGATTATACAATGGTCTATGGAATTTAGCAATCAACTGCCATCCACCCCAGAACTCAGATCCAGATGTTAATGTGGTCATGGTCATTTAAATATCTGTGTGCTTCTGCTGCATGGAATCAGAACTGCTCCAGTGTAGTCTTGGGCTCCATACTGCTTTAACAGAAGGAGATTCTCCTTCAAGGCAAGCTCCAGACACTTGTTCTTCTGGTTCAGAAAGATCTGAGTTCTAGCTCCCTTGTTGCTGAGATGTCCCATAGGTCCATGTCAGTGGCAGCCATGAAGTTCTATGTACCTGGGCACAAACTTGTTTCAGCATATTTATCTGGGACTCTTCATATGCATTTTGCTAATGGTTTTTTAATCTTACATTTGCATTATATTTAATTTTAAAAGCATTTCTCTTCACTTTGTAATGTGACCCCATGTGCCTTCAAAACTTCTAGCCCTCTCTCGGTATCGACCAGAATCTCTACTCCATGCCCTTCTTTTAATCCATTCCCTCCAGACTTTCATCACCTCCGTACAGAGCCCCATTAACAGCTCCAGCCTTATGGCATTTACTCCTCTTGTTCTTTGGGCTGCTTCTTCACTCCATTACTTGTCAATAGCACTTTCCAGTGATGAGACTGCTTGCAAGACTGAGGCTCTTTCATAGATTCCAAGGTCGGAGGAGACCACTGTGATCACCTTCTCTTGTATAGCACAAGCCACAGCTTTTCCCCAGAACAATTCCTTTTTGAATTACAGCATGTCTTTTTAAAAAAAACAAAAAACAGTGATGGCCACTCCGACATGACCTTTCTAGGTATCGGGGGATTTCATTTGAAACTATAGGGGTGTGTGTGAGCTCTCTCTCTTCCCCTCCCTCTCCAGAAGGACTTTCTACCACTAGGTTCCCATAGTCTGGGTTCTGCTAGTGGAACTTGTCCTTGTTAGATTTTTTTTGTGGGGTTTGGGTAGGAAAAGATGACATGCCAGGGGCTGTACAATTTTCAGAGTAAAGTTAAAAACTGGGATATTGAGGAAAGGGCGTTCCTGGGTCCTAGCATGTGATAAAATGAAGAGCAGTCTTCAAAGTGGAATTATAAAATCTATTCACAGGCATAACGAATGAGCAAGAACTGTTGGTAATTTCTTCCTAATAAATCCAAACCCAGTTATCAAAGCAGAGTCATGAGTCGTCAACATCTCCTAGAATCATAGGACTGGAAGGGACCTCGAGAGGTCATCGAGTCCAGCCCCCCGCCCTCAAGGCAGGACCAAGCTCCGTCTACACCATCCCTGACAGATGTCTGTCTAACCTGTTCTTAAATATCTCCAGAGAGGGAGATTCCACCACCTCCCTTCGCAATTTATTCCAATATTTGACCACCCTGACAGTTAGGAATTTTTTCCTAATGTCCAATCTAAACCTCCCCTGCTGCACTTTAAGCCCATTACTCCTTGTCCTGTCCTCAGAAACCAAAAGGAACAAATTTTCTCCTTCCTCCTTGTGACACCTCTTTAGATATTTGAAAACTGCTATCATGTCCCCCCTTAATCTTCTTTTTTCCAAACTAAACAAGCCCAGTTCATGAAGCCTGGCTTCATAGGTCATGTTCTCTAAACCTTTAATCATTCTTGTCGCTCTTCTCTGTACCCTTTCCAATTTCTCCACATCTTTCTTGAAATGTGGCGCCCAGAACTGGACACAGTACTCCAGCTGAGGCCTAACTAGTGAGTCTGAGAGGTCAAACTTTCATTTCCTGTGTGTGCAAGGTGATAGCACTTGGACATTGTAGGACATCTTTCTGGAAAGCCAGGGGGCTCCAATTTGAGGCATGTGGAGGCTACAGCTCTTGAGCAATAAAGAAAAATGTGGTGGTGGTGGAATGCGACAACCCCTCTGATGGCAAGTCAAATGGCTGTATACCCAAAATTGCAATTGTTAATTCTGAGTGAAGCTACGTGGAATGTGCAATTGGTGCTTTCGTGCCAGTTTTGTGGCTCACAAATAATCCATTGTGCAGCAGCTTGTTCAGCGTGACACATTCTGTTCTGATGCCTGTTGACTGAGTTCCAATTTATTTTTATTTAAGATTTATCAGAAAGTTTTTGGGCACGAAGCCTGCTTTAAATCTTCTTACCTTGGCTTCTGCCACTGCCGCAGGATTTCAATACAGGAGAATCCAGCCACAGTTATTTAACACTCTGGACTAGCTCCGCATAACACTGATTTCAACGCATTGACAAGGATTTATGCACGTGGAGGATGCAGTACTTACTGTTTCCCATGAATGGAAAAATTGCCACCAACCTTGACCCTGATTTCCCCACTCTCAGTGCTTCCAGGCAAGCCAGCGCGCTTCTGAGCCAGTTCTCAGTTTCCTATTCACACAGCATGATTTGTGCCCTGGTACATAAATCTCATCTAAGCTCCACATTTTGGAAGTCTTGTGCATCATGTATTAATGAACTCATAATAAGAATGCACGTTTGTTTTTATACAAGGCACAAAAGCCTCTCTGCATGCGAGAGCTAAAAATATACTAGGCTGATGGAGCTGGGCAGAGCTCTGTTGAATGCAAACTGTGGCTTTCAGCTATTCTAACACTGTTAATTGTCACGGTTTGGCTTCAGGAACTCAGAAACTGCTGGTTGCTAGCAAAGATACTCCTGTGTGGGTGGAATGATAAAGTTTTAAAGAGCTTCAGAACACAATCGGATATACCCCAATTAAGCCCTGGTTATGAGAAGGCTGCACATAGCATTGCTTCAGTAGTCCTAGCTCATTGCACACAACAGGGCTACGTCTACATTGGCCCCTTTTCCGGAAGGGGCATGTTAATTTCAGCCATCGTAGTAGGGAAATGCGCGGGGGATTTAAATATCCCCCGCGGCATTTAAATAAAAATGTCCGCCGCTTTTTTCCAGCTTTTAGAAAAGCCGGAAAAGAGCGTCTACACTGGCCCCGATCCTTTGGAAAAAGCGCCCTTTTCCGGAGGATCTTATTCCTACTTCAAAGTCCTACTTTAAATCCCCCGCGCATTTCCCTACTACGATGGCTGAAATTAACATGCCCCTTCCGGAAAAGGGGCCAATGTAGATGAGCCCCAGGGGTTCCTTGCATCTTCCATTACTGTCCATAAGCTCTGTGTCTGCCACCCTCTCATCCCCCTCTGTTTTTCAGGGTCTCCCTATAACAACTGCTCTCATGCCAGTGGCTCTATGTTACCATTCCTCCCTCCCCTCATTCTGCTCCCTTGCCAGGGGCTTGGAGTGCCATTGTTGCTCATTCTCTCCCCCTGAAGTTATGATGCTCCAGCCAGAGAAATGTTATCTTGTGTAAAGCCTCTTTTTGCTCCACCAATTTTTTTTATATTAATATATAAAATGGTGAATGATTGAAATGCCAAGATGCTGTGGTAATACAGGCCACAGAAAAGCTATAAACATGTATTTGTTCCATTTTACTTGGGCAGTGGTGATCAAATGTATAGAAATACCTCAGGGAGCTGTACTGGGCATGCAGGTCAAGTGTAACAACAGCAAGCCAGCCTTTGGTGGTCTGCAAACAAAGCTTTCAGAGGTTTTCTTTTCTGCCCAGACTGGCCTCACACAGGACATCTGTGGGAGAGCAGGGGTTTGAACCCCAGAGTTCTGAGTCTCAGCTCGGTGGTTCTCCTGCAAGATCTTCCTTCCTTTTTAGGGTCCTTGGGCCAAATTTTTGCTCCCATTTTTTTTTCACCCACAAGGCTGCAAAGTTATAAGTGAATATAATTTGCAGCTCAGTGTGATGTGTACGAAATATGAGACCAATCATAAGGCCTAAAGCAGTATCTGTCTTGCCTTCGCTGTACAAAAGGTGAAATGAGAAGATATGAGAGATACAATCCCTGTATATTTCTTTAGCTAAGAATTTTAAAACTTCTTTTTTTGGGGGGGGACACTCCATGTGCAGTACAGGAAATTCTGTGAAATGGGTAGAATGGGGGACTAGCAGAATAGACTCCTCTTGTTTTAGTCATGGCTCAGTCACTTTAGCTAGCTCCATCTTTGTTTATATACTGGTCTGTAAAATGGGTCTTCTAATAGCTAATCTGATTTACAGCAACACTGTGTAGATTAATAAATTGTGAATTGAGAGGGATTCTCATTCATTCCAGGCTTTTGTTCACTGTAGTAAAGAGGCCTTAAAGCGACTATAACTGTAATTTGTGGACATTTTAATATGAGAGTTGTGGAAATAGGATTTGGGCTCAGAGTGCTTTTGAAAATCTTGGCTAAAATATGATTTATAACCACAGGATTATTGTAGTGTTTTTTAAAAAAGAGAGCAAGAGAAACCGGGTTTAAACAGGGTGGGCATTATTATAAAGGGGGCATAGCCGTTTATCCTAGCATGGATGTGTAGTCTTTTCAAAGCTACAAAAGCAAGGATAATGCCAGACACGTAGATGAACATAATCTGTTGTGGGGGGGGAAAAGTCAACATGGTTTCTGTAAAGGGCATAGGCATGCGCATGGGGTGTGCCGGGTGTGCCCAGGCGCACACTAATGTCTGGGGCCAGCCAGCAGCTGCTGGAGGAAGAGGCTTTAAATTCCCTGCAGCCATCTACTGGGCATCGTGGGGAAGAAAGAGCACATGCGCGGCGTCCTCAGACACCGCGCAACTGGTGAAAGGGGAAACGCCGGGAACTTTAAAACCCAGTGGCCCAGCTCCAAAAGCAGCTGGGGCCCGACTACAGACGGCGGCCCAAGCCAGTTTTGTGGCCTGGGCCTGGCCCGGCAGCACCGTGCGGCACCCTGGGGTGCCCCTCCCCAGTCCTGCAGCTTGGGCTGGCTCTGACTCCAGCCCTGTATGGCAGAAGCTGAAGGTAAGGGGGGATAAGAGGAAGGGGTGGGAGAGGAAGGGGCTTTTGTGATGGGGGATGTGTGCGTTCTTCCCATCCCCAGGGTGGGGCATGCACATGTGTGCTTGGTGCACTACTCCTCCTCCCCTCTGCCCCATGGTGGGGGTGGAGCCTCAACAGAGGGGGCAGGGCTGTAGGTGGGGCTTCCCCCTAGAAACTTCTCAAGTCTTCTCCAATGTTCTCTGTGACAGATGGCGTGACAGACACCTCTCCTTTTATAATAGTAGTATTATACCTGCAAGAGGCTAACAAAATGAGCATTTTTGGATATTCCTGTCTGCTGCCACTGCTGTGTAATAATGACTGTTTTTAACTGGCCTATCTGAGGCAAATGTTTATGTTCCTTTTAAAAGGATAACTGCTTTGTTTGAAGGGTCTCCTAAGAAGCCACACAAGACATTACGTTCATTGACTTGTCAAGCAGATAGTGTGCAAAAGGCCCATCTGAGGAAACTAACAGGCAACCAATACCCAAATGAAGAACAGAAAGGAAAATCCAATGGTCTGCCCTGTAGCTATTCTTCACTATGACCGGTTTGGATGCCCAAGGGACAGGGCTATAAATTACTAAATGAACACAAAGGTCAGGCAGATGCAGAAAGCCTTTTGCCACAATTACAAAATGACAGTGTTTTCTCCACAGCAAGTCTGAACAGGTCACATGCAAGGACGCCAGAAGTCATTGTGCTGGGCAAATTGGGAGATGTTCTTTGGATCTTGTCTGTTCAAGACATTTTTTGCTAAAGTCTTCTGCTATTGTTCATCCCAATGAGAATGCTGGAAAAGACAAGGCTACTTTGAATCCCCATGACACTTGCATTCCCAGAGGTGGAGCTGAGTATAGTATTGGCAAAGCTGGGGTACTTCAGGGAAGATCTGTTTGTGCAGACACAGCCCACCCCAAAAGTGAAGTGCAGGATAACTGTGATGCAATGTTTGATCATCTGCTTAGTCAGAGGAACAAAAGTGAATCTCTTGGGTAGTTCATGGCATTGCCTCTCAACCATTACTTGTCCTGTTCTGATGTACTTTGTCCTCATGGGTATGTCTACACTACCACCCTAGTTTGAACTAGGGTGGTTAATGTAGGCAACCAGAGTTGCAAATGAAGCCCGGGATTTGAATTTCCCAGGCTTCATTTGCATATTGCCGGGCGCCGCCATTTTTAAATGTCCGCTAGTTTGGACTCCGTGCCTGTGGCTACACGCGGCTCGAACTAGGTAGTTCGGATTAGGTTTCCTATTCCACGCCTCGTTCCACGATGAGTAACGGTAGTTTGGAATAGGAAGCCTAATCCAAACTACCTAGTTCGAGCCACGTGTCGCCGTGGGCACGGAGTCCGAACTAGCGGACATTTAAAAATGGCGGCGCCCGGCAATATGCAAATGAAGCCCGGGAAATTCAAATCCCGGGCTTCATTTGCAACTCCGGTTGCCTACATTAACCACCCTAGTTCGAACTAGGCTGGTAGTGTAGACATACCCCATCTGTGGTGGCCTTCCAGCTGCTAGTTACTCATCCTATACCAAGTTAGAAAATAATACAGGGATAACCCCTGGGTCCCTCCTGGCCAACATTTCTCAATAAAACAGCAGTTAATGTCCAAGTCCATAGAAGAGCAATAGGGCGCTTCATTTACCTGCCCAGCCATTGCCACTGCCCCTTACCTATTTCTAACTCATTGCTTTGTAAATCACTAGGGCTGTGTCCAGACTCAGGGGTTTTTTCGAAAAAAGTAGCCTTTTTTCGAAAAAACTTCCCCTGCGTCCAGACTCAAGCTGCGTTCTTTCTAAATTAAATCGAAAGAACGCGGCTTTTCTTTCGATGGCGGTAAACCTCATTTCACGAGGAAGAACGCCTTCTTTCGAAAGTTCCTCTTTCGAAAGAAGGCGTTCTACAATGTAAATAGGGCTTCTTCGAAAGAGAGCATCCAGACTCACTGGATGCTTTCTTTCGAAAAAGCAAGCCGCTTTTTCGAAATTTCTCCGTGCAGTCTAGACGCTCTCTTTCAAAAGAGGCTCTTTCGAAAGATGCTTTCGAAAGAGCCTCTTTCGAAAGAAGCCTGCAGTCTAGACACACCCTAGGAGATGTCTTGACTATGAAAAGTGGCACATTCTTTTCTTCTTGCTTTTATTTGTCCTGCAAATGAGCATGATAGGATTGTTTATGGACAGTTCCCACACAGAATCATAGAACATTAGAACTGGAAAGGACGTCAGGAGGTAATCAAGTCCAGTCCCCTGCCCTCCTAGTAGGACCCAGTACTGTCTAGACCAGGGGTTCCCAAACTTTTTGACACTGGGACAAGTAAATCTATTCTCGAGCTTTTGGAGGACCGGTAACATTCATTTGCATCTTCATTAAGCAAATAATGAATATGCAAATACATTGGTTTTGGTCCTCTCAAAGCCCCCCAGGGCCAGCTTTAGCAAAGCTTTTGATACGGCCACCCACAATATTCTTACCAGCAAGTTAAGGGAATATGGATTGGAAAAATGGACTGTAATCCAATAAAACCCTGCACCACCACATCATGTATTGAAAAGGGGCTCATTTATTTTCAGAAAGCTGACACCATCTTTGGAATTTTTTCTCCGTATTCTCATTCCAGATGGTGAATGCACCAGGTTCTCTCCATTCTGACACATTGTAGTGCCTTTAAACCTCACTGTCAGCAGTGGGGATATTTAAAAGGCACTGCTTTACATTTTTATTCAAGGTCTGCGTGCGCCCTGAATTGTCCTGCTCCCTGCTGGCTGATTCTCCCCCCACCTTCCACCCCCGTGCCCTGGGCCAGCCCCGCTGTTCCCCGCCAGCCAATTTTCTCCTGGCGAGCCCTGCTGCCCCCGCTAGACCTGCTTCTGCCGGCCGGTTCCCCAGCCAGCCTCACTGCTCCTCCCCCCCATTCGCCCCCGGACAACCCTGCTTCTGCCAGTCAGTTCTCCCTCCACCCCAAGCCAGCCCTGCTTCTGCTGGCCAGTTCCCCTCCCTATCTCCCCTGGGCAGCTCCACTACCCTGACCCTGCTGCCCATATCCAACCTTCCCTCCACAGCCAGCAATAAGATCTCACCTGGTAACCCTCACTATGCCTCTGCCAGGAGCCTGAAACATATGGCTGCATCCGCCCAGCTTGGCTGAGGGCTTGGGGAACCCGGCGCTGCATGGGCAGTCTGGGAGCACGGAACACGCTGGCAGTCATGCTGAGTCTCAGTATTTTTTACCCGCGGCCAGGTACTGGGCCGCAGCCCATAATTTGGGACACACTGGTCTAGAGCATCCCTAATCAATGTCTATCTAATCTGCTCTTAAATATCTCCAGAGATGGAGATTGCACAACCTCCCTGGGCAATTTATTCCAGTGTTTAAACACCCTGGCTGTGTCTACACTGGCATGAATTTCCGGAAATGCTTAAAACGGAATACTATTCCGTTTTCAG
Organism: Pelodiscus sinensis; assembly: GCF_049634645.1. Lineage (NCBI taxonomy): Eukaryota > Metazoa > Chordata > Testudines > Trionychidae > Pelodiscus > Pelodiscus sinensis. The sequence goes on from NC_134712.1 coordinate 169,579,616, forward strand.
TTTTTCTGGAAAAGGAGCGTCTACATTGGCAGGCTGCTTTTCCAGAAAAGCCCTTTTTCCGGAAAAGTGTCTGTGGCCAATGTAGACGCACTTTTCCGGAAAAGAGCCCCGATCGCCATTTTCGCAATCAGTGCTTTTTTCCGGAAAAGACTACTGGGCTGTCTACACTGGCCCTTTTCCGGAACAGTGTTCTGGAATAAGGACTTATGCCCAAGCGGGAGCAGAATAGTTTTTCCAGAATAGCGGCTGATTTTGTACAGTAGAGCATCGTTGCTTTTCCGGAAATTCAAGGGCCAGTGTAGACAGCTCGCAGCTTATTCTGGAAAAGCGGCTGATTTTCCGGAATAAGTGGCCCAGTGTAGACACAGCCCCTGACAGTTAGGAACTTTTCCCTAATGTCCAACCTAAACCTCCCTTGCTGCAGTTTAAGTCCATTGCTTCTTGTTCTGTCCTCAGAGGCCAAAGAGAACAATTTTTCTCCCTCTTCCTTGTGACACCTCTTTAGATTCCTGAAAACAACTATTATGTCCCCCTCTGTCTTCTCCTTTCAAACTAAACAAGTCCAATTCTTTCAGTCTTGCTTCATAGGTCACTTTCTCTAGACCTTTACTCTTTCTTGATGCTCTTCTCTAGACCTTCTCCAATTTCTCTGCATCATTCTTGAAATGTGGTACCCAGAACTGGATACAATACTCCAATTGAGGCCTATTCAGCGCAGAGTAGAGCAGAAGAATGACTTGCTCACAACACTCCTGTTAATGCATCCCAGAATCATGTTTGCTTTTTTTGCAACAGTGTCACACTCTTGACTCATCTTTAGCTTGTGGTCCACTATAACCCGTAGATCCCTTTCTGCCGTACTCCTTTCTAGACAGTTGCTTCCCATTCTGTATGTGTGAAACTGATTGTTCCTTCCTAAGTAGAGCACTTTGCATTTGTCTTTATTAAACTTCATCCTATTTTCCTCATACCATTTGTCCAGATCATTTTGAATTATGACCCTATCCTCCAGAACAGTTGCAACCCCTCCCAGCTTGGTATCATCTGCAAACTTAATAAGCATCCTCTCTATGCCAATATCTAAATCGTTGATGAAGATACTGAACAGAGCCGGTCCCAAAACAGACTCCCTGCGGAACCCCACTTATTATGCCCTTCCAGCAAGATTGTGAACCATTTAATAACCACTCTGAGACTGGTTATCCAGCCAGTTATACACCCATCTTATAGTTGCCATATCTAAGTTGTATTTGCCTAGTTTATTGATAAGAATATCATGCAAATATATCAAATGTCTTACTAAAGTCTAGGTGTACCACATCCACCACTTCTCCCTTATCCACAAGACTCATCCTATCAAAGAAAGCTATCAGATTGGTTTGACACGATTTGTTTTTTACAAATCCATGCTGGCTGTTACCTATCACCTTATTATCTTCCAAGTGTTTGCAGATGAATTCCTTCATTAAGTGCTTCATTATGTTTCCAGGCACAGAAGTTAAACTGACTGGTCTGTAGTTTCCTGGGTTGTTCTTATTTCCCTTTTATAGATGAACGCTAGATTTGCCCTTTTCCAGTCTTCTGGAATCTCTCCTCTCTTCCATGATTTGTCAAAGATGATAGCTAAAGGCTCAAATACCTCCTCTATCAGCTCCTTGAGTATTCTAGGATGCATTTCATCAGGCCCTGGTGACTTGCAGACATCTAACTGTTCTAAGTGATTTTTAACTTGTTCTTTTTTGTTTTATCTTTTAAACCTAGCCCCTTCCCACTAGTATTCACTGTTAGGCATTCCTTCATTAGACTTCTTGGTGAAGACCAAAACAAAGAAGTCATTAAGCACCTCTGCCATTTCCAAATTTCCTGTTACTGTTTCTCCCTCCTCACTGAGCAGTGGGCCTACCCTGTCCTTGGTCTTCCTCTTGCTTCTAATATATTTACAGAAAGTCTTATTGTTTCCCTTTATGTCTGTAACTAGTTTGAGCTCATTTTGTGCTTTTTGTTTTTCTAATCTTGCCACTGCATATCTGTATTGTTTTCTTATATTCATCCTTTTTAATTTGACCTAGTTTCCACTTTTTATGAGGCTCCTTTTTATTTTTAGATTATACAAGATGTCCTGGTTAAGCTACGGTAGTCTTTTGCCATACTTTCTATCTTTCCTATGCAGTGGAATAGCTTGCTTTTGGGCCCTTAATAATGTCCCTTTGAAAAGCTGCCAACTCTCTTCAGTTGTTTTTCCCCTTAGTTTTGCTTTCCATGCAACCTTACCTACCTGCTCTCTGACTTTACCAAAATCTGCCTTCCTCAAATCCATTATCTCTGTTCTCCCTTCTACCATTCCTCAGAATCATGAACTCTATGATTTCATGATCACTTTTACCCAAGCTGCCTTCCACTTTCAAATTCTCAACCAATTCCTCCCTATTTGTTAAAATCAAATCTAGAACAGCTTCCCCCCTAGTAGCTTACTTTCTAAATAAAAAGTTGTCACCAATGCAGTCCAAGAACTTATTGGATATTCTGTGCCCTGCTGTGTTAGTTCCCCAACATATATCTGGATAGTTGAAGTCCCCCATCACCACCAAATCCTGTGCTTTGGATGATTTTGTTAGTTGTTTAAAAAAAGCAACTAAAAAAAACCCCTCCTCTTCTACCTAGCATGACACCACACTTGTTTTTTTGTTTTTACCCCTTTTAATCTATCCCAAAGACTCTCAACACATCTGTCTCCTACGTCCATCTCCACCTCAGTCCAAGTGTATACATTTTTTTAAATATAAGGCAACTTCCTCTCTTTTTTTCCCCTGCCTATCCTTACTGAGTAAGCTGTACCCTTCTATACCAATATTCCAGTCGTGTGTATTATCCCACCAAGTCTCTGTGATATCAATGATGTCATAGTTGTGTTTATTTATTAGCACTTCTTCCTGCTTATCACCCATACTTCTTGCATTTGTATACAGGCATTACATGGCAAGGCTAGTAGAGTGCAATGAATAAGTACTACTCTTTCTTTCCCTTCTTGTCTGTTTTGGAAACTTTTTGGAACCGAGACCAGTTTTACTCTGTACTGTACACTGCCTAGCACAATTATTATTTATGTGTATCATGGAGGCACATAAAGGCCCCAGTATGGATTGGGATTCCATTGACATACCTACCAATAATGAGAAATATCTCTGCCCCCAAAGAGTTGATAGTCTATATAGACATGATAGACAAACTCTACCAATGCCCAGAAGCCCCATCACAGCTCTTGATGGCACCTATTCTAGTCTCCTGGGGTATGTCTACACTAGCCCCCTAGTTCGAATTCAGGTGGCTAAAGTAGTCATTCGAACTTGCAAATGAAGCCCAGGATTTAAATATCCTGGGCTTTATTTGCATGTTCCCGGGCACCCCCATTTTAAAATACCCCATAGTTCAAACTACCTGCCCGCGGCTACACATGGCACGGACTAGGTAGTTCGAATTAAAGCTCCTAATTCGAACTACCATTACTCCTCCTGCAATGAGTTTGAACTAGGGTGGCTAGTGTAGACATACCCCTGGCTTCTTAGCTGTCACCGCTCTTTGTAAAGACATGTCCTTCTCTTCCTCCTGCCCAGGGGCTTTCCCAGGCTGCGCAGCTCTTTGCCTATTCTGTGATATCCACCACAGGCCTGCCGCTGTGCTTGCTTTCTCTCCAAAGACTATAACCAGTGCAATAGCCCTGCAGTTACAAGTTACCAACCAGCTCTTGATAAGCAAGCACATTTGTTCTGAAGACACATAAATTTGGCATTTACAACAATGGACCCCAAAAGTAATTCACTAAGGTTTTTCTAGGATATTGCCATATTTGTCACAGCCCCTATCTGTGTCCCATTCAGGAGCGGTCCTAGACTAGCTGCCAGCAACTGGCACCCATGGCGAACCAGGCAATCGGCGCCCACACCTCCAAAGCCCTCAATGAAATTGTGCCACCATTTAACTTGAATTTGGCGTCCCATTGAACTTGGTGCCCTGGGTGACCGCCTAGTTTGCCTGTATGGATGGGCTGCCCCTGGTCCATTGTGCTAGGCACTATAGAAATATGGTAAGTCTCTGTTTTGAAGAGTTTACAGTCTGTATAGGGTAGGAGAGGGAAAGTATTGCCATGCACATTTTGCACACATGAGGAGCTGAGGCAAAGCTGTGCTGTGTACTAGTCAAGTGCCTTAGACCCTGATTTCTGATAGGGATCCTAGGCATTACTGCCGTGTAAATTATTAATAATCATTTCTTCAGGTGAATGATTGGTTAATTATAAGAGTAGTTGCTGGACCTGTTCTAGGCAGCAGCCTTTGCTGTGTTCACTGAAGTAGGAAGAATCCAAAATCTATTAAAGCTAATCGTGACTGGCTTCTTCAACAAGAATAAAGAGAAGTTGGCTATGCCAGCAAACCATAGCTAGGCCATCACTGGGGAGCACTCCAGAGCAGTAGTAATGCATGCGCATAACACACAATCAGTTACACCCAAGGATACTGTGAGCAAGATAGCTGTGAGCTCTCTGCCTTGGCCAGAATATAAGAGCAGAATAATGCGCTCTGGATGGCTGAGATTTTTGTGGTTTACCCATTGTTTTTTCATAAATAAGGCATATGTCAAGGGCAGGTGTAGTGAGCAGAGGAGCCAAGATCTCTAAGAGGAATAACACAAATATGACACACTCTGCAAATAACCCCTGAGGGGTATGTACACCACATACACGGAGGCAAGATGAAAAAAGGAACTTGTGCCTATTAGCTCAGCTTTGCAAAAGCATCAGATCTAAGTGTCCTCCTTGTGCCATAAAGATTGTAATAAAAGGAGAGTGATATTTTGCCCTTCTGTTGCAAAAAGAAACATGCTCTCTAGGCAAATAGAATTTTGCAAGGCTGATTTAACCAGTTAGACCTGATCACAGGACTGTGGTTTATAATGTTTAGCTGTGTGGAAATAGATAGCTGCTGTGACACTGCTTGTCTACACGTTCGAGCTGTTGCCAAACATTCTTCAAGTACAATGGTGAAGTAAAACCATGTGCCTGAGTGTGGTTTGGCATGTTAAAAAGCTAAGGCCTATTTCCCAACCCTGCTATAATTCAGAAAATTGTTGTGTGCCCGGTCTCTAGGAATTGTCTCTGTAGGTGTAGCTATTTCTTTCCACATTCCATTCACTCAAAACGCTGGCCAGCATGAATTCATTCACTTTCATGAGTGTGGCAGTGTCATCTTGGTGCCAACACCGTCCACTGATTCCAACGGCTGTACTACACAGAGAAAGGATGATTCTGTGGTTCAGGGTATTGGGCTGGGCTCAGGATTCACGTGCCCTCTCTTTACCTTGCTTTATACCTCTGCTTCGTAGGGGAGAGGAGAGGATACTGTGGGGAGGAAATAATTATTTAGATTTTGGAGGGGAGGGAGCCATTCTGGGCACTGTTCCTGCCTTCTGCAAAAGTTGTTTTTAGTTGGACAACAGTTGATCTAAGATATGACACTACTTTTTGACTGAGTCTTTCTCTCTCTCTCTCTCCCTCCCCTTGTTGTTCAAGAGGTGAATTTTCACTGCACTCCTAGAAACTACATTGGAAAGATCTTTTCTAGAAATGCAATCCCCAGTTAAAATGAACTACAGGAAGAGCTAGGAACTAGCCACCCCTCCAGCTTACTCCTCACCTATCTGTGATTAAAAATGCTGTGCCCAGTAAATCAATAACAAAGGTCCAGACTTTTCTAGCTGACGTGTTGGTGTGGCCATCTCACTAGGGACTGCAACCAGCCCTGAAAACATAGTGGGCCTAGTTTTCAGACATGCCAATCATGACGCACTGCCACCAATGGAGGCCTGTAAGTGCTTAGTACCTTGACAAAAATCAATCCCATATATTGCTTATAAACAAAGGTGGTAGCTCAGCCTGCTGCCTTGGTACAAGTCCCTCTCTTCTGATCGCTGGACATGTTTCCTGAGGGACCTATTCTCTTTGCTTGGCTTCGCCTCTTACACCTGGGTAAGCTGTTCAAAGGAGGATGGTTAAATCAACCACCATCCTGCAGGGGGAGCCCTTGTGCACCTGTGGCAACTCTCAACTTTGCACCAGCTCCCTCCCCAGCACCACAGAGAGACTTTTCTAACAAGCTTGGGTTCCAGATAGGAAGACTTGAGAGAGGGAAGAGGAAATATCAGGGGGGTGAAAAGAGGAATGCCATTGTTACTGTGTGTTGCTTGACCGTGCATAAGAGGTGATGCCATTGCAAACTGGGGAGTAGCTGTGCTACCAGCCCACACTCTTAAGTGTGATCAATGCTATGGAAAGAATTGAGACCCTCTCTGTCCACAGTTTGGGGCTCACTTTGTTTAGGGAAATGCTATAGCCCCACTAGAAAACGAATGCGTTGGAAAGACCAGCCACAGTATATAGAACATGATGCTGAAGCTGTGCCAAATGGCACCCCATGATAGCCACAAAGCAGGTCCCCTCCAAAGTTCATAGTTGTTGGTAATTTCTTTATGCATGGAGAAGAGCCAAAAGATGATGTCTTTGGTGGTTAGCATGTTATCCACCATCTGTGGTTTGTGAACAAGGGACAGCGTCTGTGGATGTTGGGACAGCATGTATTTTGGATTATTGCACATTGTGTGGCTAGAATCCTAGGGCTGGAAGAGCCCTCAGGAGGTCATTGAGTCCAGCCCCCTGCCCAAAGCAGGACCAACCCCAACTAAATCATCCCACCCAGGGCTTTGTCAAGCCAAGACTTAAAAACCTCTAGGGACGGAGATTCCATCCCCTCCTCCCTAGATAACCCATTCCAGTGCTTCACCACCCTCCTAGCGAAATAATTTTTCCTAATATCCAACCTAGACCTCCCCCACTGTAACTTGACCATTGCTCCTTGTTCTGGCATCCGTCACTACTGAGAACAGCCTCTCTCCATTCTCTTTGGAACCTCCCTTCAAGAAGCTGAAGGCTGCCATCAAATCCCCCCCTCCCTCACTCTTCTCTTCTGCAGACAAAATAAGCCCAAATTCCTCAGCCTTTCCTCATAGGTCACGTGCTCCAGTTCCCTAATCATTTTGGTCACACTCCGCTGGACCCTCTCCAATGCGTCCACACCCTTTCTGTAGTGGGGGGTCCAGAACTGGACACAATACTCCAGATGTGGCCTCACCAGAGCCGAATAAAGGGAAATAATCACTTCTCTAGATCTGCTGGCAATGCTCCTCCTAATGCAACCTAATATTCCATTCGCCGCCTTGGCTACAAGAACACACTGCTGACTCATATCCAGCTTCTCATCCACTGTAATCCCTGGGTCCTTTTCTGCTGAACTGCTACCTAGCCAGACGGTCCCCAGCCTGTAACAATGCTTGGGATTCTTCTATCCCAAGTGCAGAACTCTGCGCTTGTCCATGTTGAACCTCAACAGATTTCTTTTGGCCCAATCGTCTAATCTGTCTAGGTCACTCTGGTCCCAATCCCTGCACTCCAACATATCTACCTCTCCTGGGTAAGTGTCTGAGAGTTTGACATCTTTCTCTTTGCTGACCGTGGCTAAGATTTTTCAGAAGCAGTTAGTGATTTTTGGTTTCCTCGACTGTTGGTGCTCAGTGTGAAACATAAGGGTTCTTATTTTAAGAAAGTGGTCAGCAGTAACTCTAAAAATCAAGCCCCTTTTTAGGTGCCCAACTGTAGACACCTGAAAGTAAGGCCCCCAGAATCACTCGTCACGTGTGAAATTCTTGTCCTGTTCTTATCCCCTGGAGAAGAGCTTTGCATTGTTAACTTTTTTTTTTTATTTGGCAGGGATTTATTTTGACCAAAATTATAACAATACCAGAAGGAAATCAACAGGAAAAAGTTAACAGGCAAGGACATTCACAGAAACACGACAATCTGGATCTAAAATTAAACGGACAGGGTGTCATTTCCTAATTTATTATTCCTTCCTGTATTCATCCATCAGGCTGGCTCACACGGCTGTTGGAGAAAGAGGGACTCTCCCAAAGTAATTCAACTGCACGCTTGCCCTAAGAAGCGGGGTGGGAGGTGCCAGCATTCCACGGCAATATTTTCTGTTACGTTCTCTGGTTTCTCTTTTCATTGCAGTGTAATGAATCCATTGCAGATTTGCACTTCAAACAAACTCACAGCTGTTGGGCTGTCTTCATTCATTCCAAACCGTATTTTATATTTAAAAATAATGGTCCTTCCCCTCCACATCTGAACAATGAGGGGACCAGGTACTGTACTGAGGCTGGGATATTCAAAAGGCTCTAAGACAGCTGGTAACCCAGCAGTGACTAATTTTCAGTGAGCATTTAGACCCTGACTCCCTTTGGTTCCTTCACCCATCCCAGGCTTTGCTTGCGCGCTCTCTCATGGCCGAACCCATGGCTCTCTGGGTACCCTTTGCTTCAGAGGCGTAGCGAGGGTGTTATGCGCCCAGGGGCAAAGGCCAAATTTGCGCAAACCCCCCCGCCACCACTGTGGTCCCGAAACTAGCGCACGGCTGAGCCCAACCCTGGGAAGGGGCGGGGGAGCTTGTACCACATCTTCCCCCGCCCCCTCCAGTTTGGGGCCGGGCCACTGCATGCACTAACCCACTGGCGGAGATGGAGGAGGGTCGGGCTCGGGGCAGAGTGGTGGGGAGGAGGCTGCAGCCGATAGTGGCAGTGAAGGAGGAGGAGCAGGTGAGCCGAGGGATTACAGGGGAAATGGAGGGGGACTAAATTGGCACGGCACCCCTCTAGCGTGGCATCCAGAGGCAATTGCCCTCCTACTCCTTCTCACTATACCACTGCTTTACTTCGGGTTCAGATCAAGATCCAGATGTGGATTTTGTGGAACAAGCCCTCCACTGCTAGCAGTGCCACGTAATCTCTGATTTCAAGGAAGAGCAATGCACATGGATACCTTTTGGCATCATGCTCTAGATAACCACTAAACAGTGGTTTAAATTCTGACTTGCTGCAGAATCTTAGAAATGGGTGAAAACTTTCCATGACTTGAATGAATAAAGCTCAACAGGCTATGATAAAATATGTTTTGAGCCAGGATCATTGGTGTGCTCTGTGCTCCTTTATTTATTATTTGCATCGCGGTAGCAGCTGCAATCAAGGCCACACTGTGATACGTATTGTACAGATGAGTAGCAAAAACCTGTCCCCAGAGCTCTCCCAGTTTAGCTTGCAACAAGATTCTACACGTGGATAGGAATCAAATGGTGTGGGCTGAAGGGAGCGGAGGATGAAGTAGCATTGAAGGGAATCAATTATCACACTGCAAGCAGTACTCTCAGCTAATCATCGGGGGTGGGGGGAGGCCACAGAAATGCATCAGTGCACCGAACTACTATTCCTCTCCCAAAAAAACCCTCCTTACTGTTCCTATGACAGCATCATTTGAAGTAGGGACTCTGCAATATATTTTGCGTGGTTCAACTCTGCAGCTCTAAGGGCGGATAACCGGACACTTTACGTATGTGCTGCTCCTGATGGTCGGTCGGCAATTGGCTTTCAAAGGCATTTTGTACTGGCTGCTGCTTCCCTGAGGTGGTTTGACAAAGAATGCTATGTTTAGCCTGTTGTTTTCTTGGCTTGCGTTTTGCTGCCATTTCTGACTTGGCTGGAGGTCAATCTATTTTTGAGATGATTAACAAGAAGTTCTGTAACTAGTAAGTCAGCCTGCGGGGACATGCCCAGCAAGAGAGGGAGTGTGTGCGCACGTGGAACGGGCGCTACTGGAGAGTCGTCTGAGCTGCCACATTTGTGGTGGTAATTTGCTGCTGTATAGATTAAAATGCCCCCCACTAAGGTTTGGCAACACTGCCTCTGACTCCTTCAACTTTATTACACCAGCACGTAGGAGACTGTAGGTCTCAGGGTACAATGTTCCAACTTTGTCCAAGTGGAAGGTCATGTAGATCAGGCTGGAGCACTGAGAGCTAAGATTTATCTCTCTCTGGATCCTGCCTTTTTGATGAAAGCTATAATCTGCTCCCTTTTATGCAAATTAGACATGGGGATGGGCTCATGGCCAAGTATAGTCCTTGATAGGGCAAAATATGGATACCTATATTCTAATGTACATGGGCAAGCAGCATCGACCCAACAGATGAAAGGTTTTAAGTAAATGCTCACTTCTTGCAATTGCAAGAAACTGACATCACACCTTGCCTCCCAGCACTGCTGGAATCTAATGTCAATGTCACTCACTGTTTGTACTATTTAGAGGCTTTGCCAAGTCTTGTAGAAGGGGCCAGTATTTCTCTCTTCCTTCAGCAACAATGATTCTCTTCCAACATCGCCTGTGCCACTGAGCTCCTGTGCCACTGAGCTCACGAACTTCTGCCACAAATCAGTTTTCTAACTGTCATGGCCCAAGCTTTTAAACTCATCCCCAGGTAGAAAGAAAACAGACAGTGTATGACATTTAAATGATTGAAGGGGGTGGGGGAAAGACACAGATTTACAGGCAATTGTTCAACAGCTTTCCTGTTCTTTGGGTCAAAACCTCCTGCTGACTCCAAAAATCCTCTTTAAGTTGGGCAAGAATTCTTCCTTAACATGGTGGCATTATACACACAAATCTATCAGCAAACTGGAGCTCCTGGCAGCTTCTAGATTTTAATGGCTCTGAGCTGTACAAATACTGTACAGCCTAGAACAAGGACCGATCTAAGCCACATGTATTTGAAATTCAGCCCCTGTGCTGAAAGTGTCAGATCTGTAAGTGTTAAACTGCATAATGGGTAAGGAAGAATGGGGAGGCCAGAATCTGAGCAGTTGGACAGAGAATTCACAGGAGGCCAAGCTTAAATAAAGCCAAATTCTCTCTGAGATCACAGTTTTATTTACTGGGGTCTTTACTCAAACAAACCAACCTGGCAAGCTAAGCCATCTAAACTCCAAACCAACGTGATAAAATCAAAGCAAAGAACAAGCAGCTTGTATTTCCGGATCTCCCTGCTCTACTTTCTGGTCACCAAACCAAACGCCTGTCCGTGCTGTGAAAAAGCTGGGTGGATACAACCTAACCCCACTTGATCAGATAGAAGTATCACAGATGGATTACAGAAGGGCAGGCAGAGCCTGAGGCATTTGCCCATATAACTCATCTTGAGAGATCTTAATTCCAGGTTGCAAAGAGTTCACTGGAAGGGGACAAACAAGGGAGACAGGATGCAGTGACTATGTCAGGAGGAAGTGTGGAAGTGAGGCTCTACCTAGAGAGCCCCTCTAAGAGTGGCAGTAGCAATGGGAGGCGGGGGTGAGACGCACAGACTGGCTCGCCTTTCAAATGGATTCCCAATCCATTTAGCCATCTCCTGCATTGCTACAGCAGGGCATGATTTATTGTTTCAACTTTGTATTCACAACATTGCTAAACCAGCATCCGCTGCTCCTTAGCTCACAAAGATCTAGCCTGTGGTAACAGAGGGAGAGAGAAATGCGTGTTTAAAAATTAAAGAGAAGCCAGTATAACATTACCCAACATGTAGGCATCTATTTATGATTCCCCTAGTGGGATGCCATCATTAAACTCAGCTGGAAACTTCTAGAATTCACCCACGCACCCCGGGTGTCTCCCGCACCCTGTATAACACATAAGGTTAAAATTAATGACACATCTAGTCTCGTCTTTCAAAATGATGAAAAGGAAATCGGTCTAGGCTCCCCGCCCCATATTCTGAATAATGAATGTTTTGTTGGTGCCACATTCATGACTTGAAATGCTCAAACGTGTCAGATGTACTTCTAGGGAGTCTGTCTGCTGGTTTCTGGGAGTTTTACCTAATGCCAGGTCACTTCTATTTTGAGTAAGAAAATAGCTTACGCAGAGAAGTGCTAGAGCCAGAGAAGTGCTCAACACCCACAATTCTCACTGACTCCAGCACATCTTAAAATCTTGAGGAATAAACATTTAATATGTATGGGTAAGATTTATAGAGACCCTCTCCCCCCCCCCCCTTTCAGCTCAAAAAGCCCTTTCAACTACTTGGAGCCAGACCATGCAAATTCTTCTATTTACTTTCAAGGGTCACTTGAGGTTCAGTGTAACCTGCAGAAGTTCCATTGTTGAAAAATATTTCCTTCAAAAAAACAAAACCAATACAAATAAACCAAAAACATGAAGCTGAGGTTATGGAAGGAGCTATTTACATTAGAAGAAAGAAATCCTACAGCATCTTATGCTTTCCTCATGAAGAATTTCCCACACTCCTGGCTTTGGAGCTGTGGCACACCCAGCCAGCCAGGTCTCAAATTTGGACCCAGGGAGGTATTTACAAGGAGAGGAATTCACTCCTGGATGTTTTCCTACTATTTTAGGTTAGTGAAAATGAAACCGAACCTGTCCCACAACACATTTCAGGCAAGGTTTTTGAAAGTGATGAATGATTTGGGGTGCTCTGTTAGTGATACTTTAATGGAGCTTGCTCATAAAAAGTGCTGAGCACCCCCAATGGAAATTAGGTCACTTTAATTGTGTTTGGAGGGAGGGGTGGAGATAATTATTAGTTACATACGAAAATGAGTTTTGCCTGGGGAAAAAAAAATCACGGCAGGAAAAATACAGTTATCCGTGATAAGTTTTGGACCACCATAACATGGTCGACAGATTCTGAGACATGGGAAACATTAAATGGCTGAGCCCCTCTTTGAAGCTTAGCCAGACCTACAGGGTCTACCAAACTGGGATGGATATCTAGGTCATGCATGAGATTTCCAGCATGTTTGCTGCTGGTCAGGCCAGGAGTGCAGATCAGGGATATTAATGAGTAACTGGTTAACCTGTTACCTGGTAAGCATCACCCTTAATGAGTGATGCTTACTAGGTAATGGTTAACTGGTACCAAGGGAGCTTCTTCAGCCTCGCCGGGGCCCTGCATGGGGCCAGAAGTGGCAGCCCTATGTGGCAACAGCCCTGGAAGTGGCAAGAGCTTCCACTGCCCTCTCAGCAGCACCTCTGCTGGCCCTGCACGGGGCTGGAGGTAGCCTGGTTGGAGCTGCCCCCGCCTGTGATGGAGTTAATTAATTAAATGGGATTATACATCCCTAGTGTGGAGGTGTTACAGAAAGGAAAAAATGGGGCCTGGGGGCTGCTGCTACTTTCCTGAGGGGAAAAAATTTCAATCTCTGATGACTATTCTTGGAGGTAATGCTGAAAGATGAGTGGGAAGGTGATGATGTAGTGGGTGTGCCCTCTCTGAGCCCCACATATAGCTCAGTTCTGCAGGGGCTCTGTGCATTGGGGTTTCATGAGGGCAAGTAGGGGACAACACTGGTATGTCTACTAGCAAGTGTCTCTCACTGGATGGGATAACGGAAGATCCACCACTGCTCCATGGTCCCAGGGATAGGAGAGAATCCAACACCCAGCACGGACCTGCTCTTGGGTATAAAACTATGGAATGAATGGGATCGACATTTTTCTACTATTTCCCCTACCCCCAGGCATCCCATAAATTGCATGGGGAAAGCCAAATCCCATCACAAACTGTTTTCATTACAAGCTTCATCCAAGGTGAAGCAAATTGAATCATTTTTCATCTTCCCACTGGGTTTTCCAAGGTTGCCAATTCTCTAAATTTTGTGGTAAGTCTCGTGACATCGGCTGTTTCTTAGAGCGCCAGCTTCAGGAGTCAGGAGAGAATCTCAGATGATGATAAAATCTAATCCTTGTTATGGGAATAAAGCTTGAAGACTTTAATGAGCGCAAAACCAGAAGGCAAAAGAAGATCCCAAACTGGCTTCAAAGCAAGAGATTTTTAAACAATCTCTTGACTTTTGGTGCCTGACTCATGCTCTCGAGTTGTCGGTGTTGGTTGTCTGAGCAAGAGCATGTTAAAGCAGGAAAGAGGCTAACAAAAAGCATTTCTCAGCGACCATTAATTTCTAGGTCAAAAGGCTTGGCAAAGCATTTCCCTCTTTGTAGAGCTGTCTGTTGGGTAGTTCTTTGCTACTAAAACAGGATGTACATAAATCATTGCTGATGTTTTTGGGATAATAGGAAGGATTAGTTATGTGCCGTGGCACCACAAAATTTTTGTAAGATCAGCCTCGTTCTTGCCAGCTTCTGCGAGGAAAGCCTGCCTTGTGCTTACAGCTTAACTTTGCTTTAGTCTTGATCACTGTGCCCAGACCACACACCAGACTTTGATACCCAGGTTTATATTTCAGGCCCTCATCTTACTGCACCTGCAAACACCATGTCTCCAAAGTGAGCACTTAGCCCCTGGGAACTCGAAGTCACCTGCCTTTCTCCTTCAGTCACATGCTAGTCTACTGCCTGCTCACCACCACCTTTCGACAGGCTTGTTTCCCTTCTGCCTGGGGCATGAGCCTCAGCTAGCTGTGGCTTTTCTCCGTCTGTAACCCTGACTTGCTTCCTCTTTCCAAGGCCTATCATAAGGGACTCGCAGCACCACCCTCTTCCAGCAGCTGGCTCTCTATTCACAGCAAGTGCTGTGGGACAATTGACCCAATGGCAAGTCAGAGAAAATCCAGGTGCATTTTTCCCTCAGCAGCGCTTTGCAAACACTCCAGCCCTCCACCTGGGCTACCTGAGCCACAGAGAGGTTAAGCAAAGTACCCAATGGGATTCTGAATCGGTTGCAGTCAATGTGCCCTCCAAGCTGAGCACTTAGGCAGCTGCCCAGGAGAGCTTCAAATGCCTCCTCCCCCCGCCCCCTGCTGATTTAGCAGGGTGCCCACTGTTGACAGCAGCTGGCAGCCTGTGTTTCTGTTGATGGTGCACCACCACACTTGCCCCGGTGCACATAACAAATTTTTCTCTGCACACAGATGGAAAAAATTAGAGGGAACATAAGTGGCAATATTCAGACTAGTAGCCGTGATTTCTGGATCCCAGACCCCATCTGTAACCATAGAACTGCTAAAATCATTCCAGACTTTAACGTTTAGTGTATATTTCTCTAAAGGCTCAAAACTGAATTATATATCTGAGATTTTCATCTAAAAGTTTCGGTTGATGAATCAAGATAAGATGCATAATGAAAGCAAAAAGACAATAAATAATATAAAAAAAATTGGAGTCAAAATCTCCCCTTCTCATATCCCTTCTTCCCACCCACCCTCACTTTCCTTCACAATGCAACTTTCTGAAGGTTGTATGAGAGAATGGAGCTATTTGCAAAGCAAGACAGCCACTAAGCAACACGTGTGATTAGTGCAGGCCTGAATACCAGGCCTAAGCCTAGCTATGCATGCATGTGTTCTCTCCCCATGCACACGCATACACGAGAGCGCTAGGTTTTCTTGAATATCTCAAGAAATGAGACGATCCCATTTGATGAGATCAGAGAATCAGCACATGGCAGGCAGGCAATTTGGCTTTTCATTACGTAGCCTATAGAACCGCTCTTCTTTTTACACGCCACGTTGCTAAGCTTTCCTCGTCTCCCCGCTCTCTCTCTCACACACAAAGAAAACTGGCACCAGCTTACAAATGTAGCTGCTGCCAATGAGGCTGGAGTAGAGGCTGGGGGAAAGGGAAACCCTCTTTGTGCCAAGTGGGCCACTCTTGTCTGCCTCAGTGGCGTCTCAATCCTTTGGCTGCCTGCTCTCTCATTGGCTGCTGTGGAATCACCTCATTGGCAGCTCTGCAGACTCTTTTCCAGCCAAGGTTAGTTCATCCAACTAATCCAGTTCAGTGTGACAATTTAGGGTGGCTGGGGGGATGGGAGGAAGCTAACAGACCTTTGTTCCCAGAAGAAAAAAACAAAACAAAACTCAATGACACTGAATATCCTCAATTGTCCCCATCGAGGAGGAGGAGAGCAATCCACTTGGGATTTTAAATAGCGGTGTTATGAATTTGATATGAATTTGACTGCTGTAGTGCTTTGGCTATGTAAAATTACTGATCTTTCACTGGTTTTTCATCTGAATTCAGACAGAGAGAAAAAAGGGTGGGAGTGGGGGGAGAGAGAGAGAGAGCGAGAGAGCGAGCAAGAGCGCTAGCTAGCTATTTATGCCTTGAGCTAGCTAGCTAGCTAAACAGTTCTTCTTTGAATTCACTTTCTTGGCAAGCACCAGCAATGAAAAGAATTGAATCTTTAGCTAAGACTATTGGCAAAATGTGTCAGAAATCTAGCCAGTGTATACTTCTGGGGATGGGTGAACAGCAAGGAACAGTCGGGGGGAAAAAGGCATTTGGATACTAACTAAATACAAAAGCCCCTTGTTCTTACTTGTGATATCTCCATAGTCCACTCATGTTCTAGCCTCCTAACCCTTTTGGACACAAGACTATATACAGCCAAGCGTCTTTATAAGTGTCATTTGTATTCCTGAGCGTACAAGATAACTGTTATATTTTCAATGCCCAAATCGACTACAGAAAGGTCAAACCCTTGCTTTCTAAACCACAGCAGAGTTTTCTGTCACAGCTGCTTGTCTTTCCCCCATGGCCATGGTCTCTGCGTGTCTCCCCTCACAACTCCCCTGTCAGGGGCAGGGAGGGAAGTCCCTCCCATCCCCGCTTTACAAAGCTGAGGGGGTTCTCCCCATGCTCTGCAGAGCTGCATCCTATGACACAGTCAGACTAAGGACTAGATTCCCAAAGGTATTTAGGCATGTGGTAGGATTTTCAGAAGGGCCTAAGCATTTTAGGTGCCTAACTCCCATTGGTTTGAATGAAAATCAGGCATCTGATCCACTTGGGCACTTCAGAAAAACCCACATGGCCCCTTTCTACAATGTTAGGCACTCAACCACCTTTGACAATCTGGTATGGCTGCATGGTCACTCAGGAAATTGCTGGCAACTGAACTTCAGTACCTATGTCCCACGTGGGTAGCTTCCCTCACCAATGAAATGCAGCCATATTGAGTATGAGGGGGGGAGGACGGGGAAAAGGAGACACAGTCTAGTGCAGGCAGTGAATAACTTATACAGCTGCATCTCCAGACAGGAAGAATATATTGACTTGGAGCTGGGATTTGGCCAGGACAACAGGTTAATGCCCCAGTCTTGTACTGGCACAGAATAGTCAGGCCCTTAATATTACATTTAACCAAAAAGGCAGTATTACACTTGCCTGCAGCACTACAGCTACACCGGACCAATGCTGAGTGAGAGACAGGAGTGCAACTTATTGAGAGAAAGTCCAAGAGTAATTTGAAAGTCACTGGCAACAGGCTCCTAACTGCCACAAGTCCCCTTGAAAACCTCCTCCTGAAGCACCAGTCCCCAGCTCCTGTAGGATCATATTCCTGGGAGGTCTCATGTCTGAATTTTGATCAGGCTCAGTTCCACTTAACGGGTGAACCTGGATGTGAATCAAAGCCTGCAATCGCCTGGCTGCAGGGGATACCGTTTGTGTTCATTCATAGCTATTAAAAAGTACTTTTGGCCTTTGGGTAGCCTAGAACTATCCGTTATGAACCACGTGATAATTTTTACACGCACACGCACACGCACACACACACACACTTCTGAAGCACTAGTATTAACATTATAAACTTTAACACCTAAATGGCTATTTTGAGTTAAGGTTTCATTTGTTCTTGGCTAACCCAAGAAGAGGGCTGGGCAGAGCAGTGACTTGGCTTGAGGGCTGAGTCATGAAGGACCATCGCTGAAATGAGACACTGGAATCCCTGCAATACCACATTTTGAAAAGGGAGTTCTGGTAGTGAGTGCATGTGGTACTAGAAGTGGGATGAGTGAATTCCACCTTCATTAGAAACAAGCCAAATAAAGATTTGTTGATGCCTTTTGCACACCACCACCAGGCCTGCACTAAGACCCAATGGCTGTTCCTGGAGGTGCAACAAGAGACCCAAAGATCCACTTTGCAGCAGCATACCAGGCTTCTGGCACTGCTTCAACAGCAGTTGCAGGAGTCAATGCTCCAGGGAATGACCAGCCGAGACCCATCAAGAGTAGCAACAATTGCTGTTTTTCCCTTCCAAAAGGGCACTTTCTTAGGGCAGAATTTGTCAGGGAATATGAAAATTAAAGCATTCTGGGTGGGGTTTTTTTTTCTGGGGGAAAATGTGATAGCTTTAGCAGTGGAAACATTTAAAAATGTTCCCTCTTGGAAATTTTGCACTGCTTTACTCCTACCGGGGGTAAAGGCTTCAAATTTCACGGAGTGAGTCATCTTTACTATCTCTCAGATACCGGCTACTGGTAGGAATTTGAACATGAAAATCACATTTAAAAATTAAAGCTATGATCTGTCATGGCTAAAATGAGTTTTGCCATGACATGAAATCCTGGCTTCATCAAAGTGAGTTTCGCTATTGACTTTGGGACAAGCTGGGGGAGAGGCAGGATTTCTCATCAGACTTTAGCTCAGTATTAATATTCTCCAGAGCCATTAGCTGGAGTCATTCTGCAGTCTTACAAAATTGTACTGTTACATCAGACTGTTTTTAACCAGTGTTGGTGTTAACAAATCTTGTGTGTGATTACAGAAGAACAATGGTGGCGGGGGGGGGGGGAGAGAGGGTGGGAAGAGGTGTCACATGCTGAAATAATTCAGTTTTCTCACAAGAAATCAGGAAGGAGCTGCTGACACTGCATTAGGAATGTGACTCTGTTGACCTCTACGTAAATGTGCCCATTCCACGCAAAAGTGCACTTTCTACAACTCTGAAAGACAAAGCACCACTAGGCTAGGAATAGCCAATGTAAGTCAGAGGGCAGGAAAAAGAGACAAGTCAGATATTTCTAAAAATAATGTTAATGCTGAGTATGGATTTTAAAAGACAAATGGAAGACGTGTCAAAGAATAATATGAGGCAAACCCCACAGCTATATGAAAGTGAATGCATTAGGGTCTGTCTGATGCTAATTACAAGAACATGATGATAAAAAGCAATAGAAGAAACATTTGTGTAGGGTCTTAATTCTTTAATCTAAATGCTATCACAGCATATTTTGTCTTAAAATATGTACTGCCAAAATTATATTAGATAAGAGCTCCTGGATTTTCAGTAGTCTTCTGGTTTACTGTGGTAGTGGCATGTAATGTGGATACTGGCACACAATGAAACCGTAACAATCCTTTGTTCCCTCTAAATAGATACTTCCAATTTTTGCTGTAACTTCCACAAGTTACTAAACTAACATTCTCTGCATGGCTTTCTGCAGGGCCACAGAGATGATTCTGATGTTGTAGCCACACTTTTTAATCCGACTTCATTTGGATGCAGCCCCTTCCTCTGTCGGATCTACTCGACTAGTTGTCTTTTTTTTTTCTTCTGAATTCTGTGTAACGTTAGCTCCAGTCCTCAACATTACCCACCTGTGTTCCAACAGGACACATTTTAAAGCATTTTTCTGAACAAACATCAAAACCATGTCTATTTGTCAACTTCTGTGTAGTTTGTCAACCCAGCTACAGAGCAAACATTACATCATTATTTTATCAAATTCATACAGCTGCTTCAGAACAAATACGGAACTCCAAGCCAAAAATGTTAAAGATCAGTGTTATAGAAAAATAACTTATGTTTTTCTACTAATGAGAGAAACCAATCAAAGAGCAGAGCACCAATATTATTCTTTGTTTAATGCTCATTGTTAGCTTTGACAATGCAACTGTGTGGGAGAGTCACAGAAGATGTGTGTGTTGTGGCAGTTGAATATACCTAAGACAAATACCAGCTGCAATGTGAAAGCAGCAGGAGGGGGAATTTAACTGGTGATCCTCTTGGTGTTTTTTTTTTTTTTTTAAAGAAATTATATTCCCTGTGATAATTCCTATGAAGTCCCAACCTCTTTGCCTGCACTCTACCATCAATATCTCTGTCAGGAGTGTCATGTCATAATTCTAAACTTCTGAGCAGCTTCAAACTGCTGCCGTTTTAAAAAATAACCCCTGGTGCTTTCTCCTGCCTTACCCTGTGGCATGTAATGGCTTCCCAAATCACACTGATCCTAGTTTCTGGTTGAGCAGCGTTCAGTATGGACTTGTGACAGGTTTATGGTCCCATATGTTGCAATCTAAGAACTAGAAAGCCTATCTTGACAAAGCAAAAGACCTCAGACCTTGTTACGAGGACCCCATCAAATATCTGAAGTCTTTTTTTTTCCTTCAGGAGTTTCTAAAATGTATGGGTTGCAATAATTTCTCCCAGTAAGGCCTGTGCAGTTGCACTTTTGGGAGGAGCTGGTCTTTACATGTGGGGGTAGGAAAGGAGGATAGTCATTCCAATACCTTTTAAAAAAAAATCTATAAACATTTTTAAATTGTCTCAGTGTAATGTCATGCAAACAAGAAACAAATGCCCCAGGTTGTTGTTTTTTTCCAGTTCACATTTGGGATGAGTTCCATCTGTGTAGTACAATCAGCCCCAATCCATATTAGTAAAATTTTGTATATCACACCACAGCATTATAAATTCTCTCTGTACATTGGAGTCCCTCTCAAATCAATCATTTGATCCATAGACTGACATTTGCCATCATTTAGTCCAGCACCTCAAAAAGCACACATTGAATTTAAACCACCAAAAGAAGGAAGAAATATACTATTTTGCATGGCATTCCAATAGATACAACAGTTCTCCAGTAACTGCAAATGCAGAATGGTTTTCTTTCCACTATCATGCTACTTGTTAGAGCAACAGAAGTTTGAGTTGGATTCACGGTTTACATTCACATTCCCGAGGCTGTGGCATTCCAGCTTCCATCTGTAGCCTTTACCCTTGCTTGTTTTTGCACTTCTATCCCTAACTACCAGAAGAAGAACCTCACTGAATACTCTCTGATAATGCAGTCACCACAGTAGTTGCCTAATTTTTCATGTGGATTTTTGTTGAACTGGTTACAAGAAACCACCTCTCTCAATATGGAGCACTCATGAATGGTTGGAGTATGGTAGTAAGATATTCTGTGATCTGTTTCCAGGTCTTCCGCTGTGTGACTTTGGTAATTGAAAAAAGCTGTGACTTTCCCCCATCTGTGTGATGGGAATAATATCTAGATTCGTTAATTAATATATCTAAAAATGCTTTAAGAGCTTCATGTGAAAGTCATTATATAAATTCAAAACCATTATTCCATATGGAGAGTCAATAGTGTGTTTTTTCTTTTGGTGTTGCTCTTGTGTTGCGTAGTGGTGGTGGTGTGTTTTCTTAATGGTCAGGAAAATATCAAGGATTTTTCTTGTCTTGCCTCGGTTCTGACTAGACCTTAGTGTCCCCTCTAACGTGACCAGAATCTTCAATCTGATGTTACACCGTAATGCTTTCTGTCTGCATGCTCAGCTCATGCTAGAGTTTGGTGTGTGGTTTTAGACAGCTAGTGCCTCTGGATCCAAAGGCGATGAGATGGAAAAAGCACCAAAACTGACAAAGGGTGCCTCTCTGGGCACAAACTTGTTGTTCTTTGTTGGGAAGAAGACATTGGCAAAGGAAAGGATCAAACAAACCCACAGACCTGGTTTTAATTGTCTCAGGTCCTTTGAGTGTTTTCCCCGTCCCTCACCTGTATCACTCCTCTCTTCCCTGGGATGAACACGAGCCAACTGCTTTTTGTCTACAAGCTTATGTCTTCCAGGTGTTGAGGAATCTTAGTGACAGCAGAATAGCAGGGAGTGATGTATAGTTAAGTGTGAGCTGCACGTTGGTGGGCAGGGTATATGGCATTTCTGAGTGGATGGATTGACATTGAAGGAAGAGTACTGAGCCATGTGGACATGCACAGGACAGGCGTTTAGGTGGGGCCCTAGGGAATCTCTAGGGAATGCGTGTGTCCTCTCAGAGTAACCCCATTAATCATTTTATTATATAAGAATCACTCTTGTGGCATTTGACCAATTTCCAATTTAATGTATAGCTGTTGATGTATCCTGATCTATAGGCACAACCTTATTCAGAGTCATCTGGCTTCCAAAGTTAAATTGCCAACCATTTGATCTTATGGAAAACTGCTAACGAGGGATGTTAAATGTTAGTTAATTGAACAGTTGATTAATGTCATGAATAATCAGTAACACGACTATTCTATAGTCCCTGGGGGGTGGGGCCGGCAGCTGCTCCCAAGGAGTCCTCTGCTACTCTGTGCTGCTGCCTCTGTACCGCTTCTGCCAGGTGGTCGCTGGTTTGCAAGGGGAGCCAGTTTAAAAAAAACACTCTCTTCATGGGCTGGCTGCCTGTTGCCCTGCACTGCTGCCTCTGATACAGAGGCAGCAGTGCAGGGTGGCAGCAGCCCCTGTCTGAGGGATAGGGGGGCCAACCTCCTGGACTTGGCATGAGCTGGGCTGCCTGCCTGCCTTCTAATACACTTTTTAAATGCAAAACTGCAGTGGGGGTAGGTCTGGGACCCGGCACAAACCAGCACCAAACCGGGCTGCTGGCCAGCCTGCTAAAAAAAATTTACTGGCAAGGGAGTGGGGGAAATGCATGTAAGTCTATAGCATTAGCCTATAAGCTTTTCCTTATCAGTAAATCGACTGTACTATTACATCCCAGCTGCTAACCTGTATGCACATGTGCTCATGCCTCCAGTAGGATTGTGCTTTGCTTCTTTTCCAACGTAGCTCAGTTCACAACCTAAAGGAAACATTTCTGCATACATTCCACTGTCACTGATGCTTGTCCAAAACCGATGAAATCAGATCAGCCTATTTTCTAGGTGCCCATACATGCCACCAATGGCCACACAAACATCTTGCTGAAATGAAATATTTGATTGGGGGTAGGTGAAGGATTCTAAAGGAAGAAAGTTTGCCCATCTAATGTCTGTTAATTGGAATGGGAGCTTGCTGAATACAATACGCTTCCACTCCAACTACTTTCATTTAATAGTGAAGAAAAAATAGAAGAGTTCCCTCTGGAGTAGCTGGCAGACCACATCTTCTGAATTGCTAATGGGGAATTGAGAGATTACAAATTAAGCCTGAAACTTCTGAAGATGAAAGAAGGGGCAATCTGTGTCATGGAAGAGGAACAAGGAGATGCAGAGAAATGCTGCCACCATCTGTTTAAATCCTGGACAGCTATCTAATAACTATAGTATAGGTTTCAAGGGGTAGCTGAGTTAGTCTGTAACAGGAAAAATTTTAAAAACAACAAATGGCCTGATAGCACTTTAAATACTAACAAAACATGTAGATAGTATCATGAGCTTTTGTTGGCACAGCCCATTTCTTCAGATGTAGAGGTGTTGTTTCCTCACACCCAATAATCTATTTAGAAAGACAATCATGTGTGCAATTCCCAGGCTGCTGTTGGCAAGAGCAGTGTTAGTGTTTCAATTAGTCACAGATAATTCCTATGAATTTGTAACAAGTTGTTGGTTTCTCTCCTACTGTTTATTGCTGTCAGACTTGACAGTGCATATTATGCAGTTCTAGTCCGGTTTTGACACCGCGCTCGTCACCATAGTATCTGAGTCCCTTCTAGTCATTTACTTATGTGATTAAGTATCTTCCACACAAGGGAAAAAGTGTGCAGTGGAATGTCTTGTGCTGGTCATTTTTGTGTAACCTACCTGCTCCTCTGTGCTCATGCTAGAGCCTGTAAAATTAAAGAAATGCACCTGGTTCTTGGAAGGGAAAATGGAGGTAGTGATTAGTAACAGTACTTCTCTACACTGCATAGCACCTCTGAGGAATCTGTCTTCCTTGGGCGTGTTTTGAGGAAGTTACTTCTTCATGAAAAAAGGAACTCTGTTACCCTGGAAGGGTTTTGCCCCTCTATTTATATGGTCCCAGAAATCTATGTCCATCAGCTGTATTGCCTGTTCTGTTCTCAACTCACTTCCAATGTCACATTTAGCTCTGTTTTCTTGTAAGTAATGCGTATTTTGGAAAACAAAGTCATTGAGCAGGAACCATGCCCCATAACATAATTTGAGACTTATTGGGTGGGAGGGAAAACACCTGTAAAATTGAATTTTACTGGCCCACACTTGCATTGAACTGTTGACATGAGTAGGGATGCAAGGATCTGATCTGTGGCATTCCATCATTACAACACAAACACTCCAAGATGAAAAAGACTGATCAGAAAACAAGTGAGTTTGTGGGGATTGCAGTTAGGGGAAAAAACCCACTTTTTTTAAATCTACAAATGGAACAAAAAAGGATGCAGAAAAACAGCCACACACAGTGACTATGGTGCCTCAATTTTTTTTTTTTTTTTGCACTTTCAAGGTAGAACCACACTCAGTATGACCATGTGTGGGAGCAGGAAGTCCTGAAATGGAAGTCAGTGGCTATTAAATTGAGTGTCCGTGTCTAAGGCTGTGTCCAGACTCAGGGGTTTTTTCGGGAAAAGTAGCCTTTTTCCGAAAAAACTTCACCTGCGTCTAGACTGCAGCCGCGTTCTTTCGAAATTAAATCGAAAGAACGCGGCTTTTCTGTCGACGGCGGTAAACCTCATTTCACGAGGAAGAACGCCTTCTTTCAAAAGTGCTTCTTTCAAAAGAAGGCGTTCTTGACTGTAAATAGGGCTTCTTCGAAAGAGAGCATCCAGACTCACTGGGTGCTTTCTTTTGAAAAAGCGGCTTGCTCTTTCGAAAGTTCCGCGTGCAGTCTAGACGCTCTCTTTCAAAAGAGCCTCTTTCGAAAGAAGCCTGCAGTCTAGACATAGCCTAAGAATCCCCAATGCCTGACAACTAGAACCATTTGGAAGCAATATGAAATCTAGTGGTACGGGTGTATATATAGGTGTGCTTATGCCATTGCTCTCAAATAGTTGAAATTATTTCATGGCTTCGCTTTCATAGAATCATAGAATAATAGGACTGGAAGGGACCTCAAGAGGTCATCGAGTCCAGCCCCCCGCCCTCAAGGCAGGACCAAGCTCCATCTACACCATCCCTGACAGATGTCTATCTAACCTGTTCTTAAATATCTCCAGAGAGGGAGATTCCACCACCTCCCTTGGCAATTTATTCCAATATTTGACCACCCTGACAGTTAGCAATTTTTTCCTGATGTCCAATCTAAACCTTCCCTGCTGCACTTTAAGCTTTGAAATGGTTGACTCACAAAGAACATTAACCCTACTATGAAAGAGCTGGTCAAATATGGAAGAGTATTAAGAGAAATTGCAGCACTATTTCCAGTTCTCCCAGGATTAGAAATAGACTCACTTTTCATTTTTTCAAAAGTTACTTTATATTGAAAGCATTATCAAAAAGGTTTTCTAAAAGTTTCATTTAGTGAAAATCTCACATTTAGGTAAACGTTTTCATAAATACTTTGCCAAAATTTGAACTCAAAAGCCTCAGAAAAATTGGGTCTTTTTAGAACAAATATTTTGGTGAAAAAAATGCACAAAAAGTTTGAAAAATTTCAGCCTGTTTTAGTTCTGTAACTACAGGAAGCTTTCTTTTAGCTTCAAGGAATTGAAGATCGGGTATGGATGAGAAAGTCCTCTAGTTTTCCCTGTACTGATTATTGAGGTCTGTTACTACAATTTAGATGATTGAGTATATTTCCTTAGTTAAAAAATTCAAATGTGCTTTCCGTTTACTTTTCAATATGATCTCAGCTTGGAAAGTGGAGCCAATCCTGACTTTGCTCAGTTTAACTTTTCTGGGAACTTTCTCCATTAGCCTGCGAAAATCTGAATTCCAAGGCTGCTTTTCCTGCAAAGAGGAGGGGAGAGGCTATTGAGTTGACTTTGCATTTCAGGAAAATCGCTCAATCCATAGCTAGGGTGGAAACCGTGCCACTTGGCACATTTGAAGGAAACAATGTAATTTGGGGAACAAAGTGTAAATGAATACTGCTAGCGTAGAAACGTTAGTGAAATCTGAAGTGGAGGCTGGAGAGTGATGGCCATCAGGCAGTGTTCCCTGTAAACTGAGCAGTTGTGCAGCCACGCGGAAGAGATACAAATGCTGCCCAGCTGATTAGCAGAGCAGCCATAGCTAGATTTGGTTTCTACTGGTGGTGCACATTTGCATAGGTCTCAATGCACATAAAATTTATTCTACAGCTGCATGGAAAAAATTAGGAGAACATTGCTGTGGGGTGTTGGGTATCATCCTCTGTGCTCTGAAAATAAGTCTTTCCGCTGTTCCCAGCTATTCCCTGCTTAAAACTCAAACAAGCTCTTCAGCCCTATTTGATGAGCCCTAGGGATAAGTCATTTCTGAAAAAGGAATGATGCAACAGTAGCCAAAGGAAGGCATAAGATCCATCCGGTATGAGACCAATTATTCCAGAGCTCCCATCAATTTAGTGATAGATTTTCAACAAAGGGTTCCCAGGAGCATCCAAAAGATTTCTTCAGCACATAGCTGAACTATGTTTTTGTCATCATTGCAACTGTTTGATCCCAGTAGCCCCATCCTGGACTTTGGCTGCCACAAATATTAGCGCCAGCATGCCTGGAAAAGTAAACAGAACACCCCGCTGTGCCACTCATTCTATGATTTCATTGGCCAGTTGGGCTGAAGTGTGTAAAGAGGGAAAACCTGTTGAATAGGTCTTAGTCAAGTTATTGTGGTCTCTTACTTAGATCAAATTATTTCTTGCATAGTTTGGGTGAAGACTGCCCAAATCAAATAATCATGAGAATGTTTTCTCCAGAACCACAAGTTGTGTGTGTAGCTCTATTCAAAACTTGGATTGGGATTTTTTTTTGGGGGGTGGGGGGGGGGGGGGAGGAAAGAAAAAAATCTTGTCTGCATTCTAAAAATGGCCTCACATCATTTGCAACTAGTTAAAGGAGTAAGAGAAAATGCAAAGAGCAACCGGTGAATATTTCAGTACAGGAAGAGAGGTGCTGTGTTAGGAGAAAAACAGTAAGGACTCAACATCAAAGCTTCATCTACTTCTGGCTGGCCTCAAATAACTCATTGAGGGTATGTCTACACTGCAGAGATTTTTTTTCAGAAAACAGCCATTTTTCCTAAAAAACTTCCAGTATGTCCACACTGCAATCGTGTTCTTTCGAAATAAAATCAAAACAGAGGGGTTTTCCCAGCATTGATAAACCTCTTTCTACAAGGAAGAAGCCTTTTCCTGAAAGAGCTTGGATGGGGAAGAGGGAGTTTTCGGAAGAAAAGAGGAAAAAGCACAAGTGCCCGGGTGGCCATTCCATCCATAGTAACCAGAGTTTAAATGTGAGAACGTCTACACTGAACGGACGCTATCTTTCAAAAAAGCAGATTGCGAAAGTGCATTGAAAAAGCAGTGTGGACGCTCTTTCGGAAGCTTCTCTGGAAGATCTCTTCTGGAAAAGCTTCTTCTGAAAAAAGCCTGCAGTCCAGACATAGGCTCGGGCTTGCAGGGTGTGGACGCTGGAGCTGAAAAAATTGTGTAGCTGTTTGGGCTTAGTTGGAGCTCAAATTCTGGGGCCCTGAGCCCAAACAGCTACACAGTAACTTTTAGCTCCACAGCCCATGGCTCTGGCTTTGCTTCCGGTATTTTATCCTTGTGTAAATGTACCCTAGGAGCTAGTTTCACTAACAGTACAACAGTGTTGAGCCATGGTGGATTGTGATGAGGCCTTTATAGCCAAAAATTATGGGCTAGTATGAAGTCAGTCAGGGATCAAAGGGAGATTGTGTCCTTTGCATGATTTTAAAACAGGTGGAAATTTTAAGATGTAGAGCTGGTGATCATAGAGAAATGGGGTTGTAGGCTGGTAGGTCAGAGTATGTTTGCAAGGAGCCTGACAGATTGTAGGCAGGTAGACTTGACAGCTGCTCCTGGGACAGAGAAGTGCCCTTATTTGGGCACCTATCTGTGATTATTACAGCCCGTATTGGCTTCATGAAGGAAAAGGAGAGGGCTGGACAATGCTGTATGGATTGGGAATATGGAACTCTAACAGACTGGTGGAGCCTCAAAGAGGTAGTAGCCATGTTAGTCTAACTGTAAAAACTGTGAGTAGTCCTGTGGCACCTTAGAGACTAGCAAAAATATATAGGATCATGAACTTTCATGGGTAAGACCCACTTCATCTAGATGAAGTGGGTCTTACCCATGAAAGTTCATGATCCTGTATATTTGTTAGTCTCTAAGGCAGGAGGGGGAAAGGGGTGGCTAACAGGTCAAATCTGGCCTGCCAAGCCACAGGATCCAGCCCACTGCTGCCTCGTTGGGATCCTTCAGCATAGCACAGCCACTTTAAATGTGGCTGGAGAGAGGCTTTGTGCTCTGTCCTGCCTCCCCCTCCCCTCCCCCCCAACAGTGTCTCAGCTCCCACTGGCCAGTTTCTGGCCAGTAGGAGCTGGGAAATTTTGCTGGCACCAGGGACAGCCAATGAAGCCACTGCCTTCCCCCTCTCCCCAGAGCAAAGCCATGTGGAGGAGCTTGCCACTAGCCTTTAGGTTTTTGCAGGGCTGCTAGCTGGGAGCTGCTTAGGTAAGCACCTCCTAGCCAGAGCTGACCTAGGGCACCTACCCTCTTTCCCCCAACGGCCTGGGGCAGGCCACCACAGAAACCCTCTGTACCCTTTTGCCAGATAACTCCTAGACCCTGCACCCCCTCCTACACTTCTCCCTCAGGCCAGAATCCTTTCTGCCACCCACATCCCATTCCCCCTGTCACCACCCGAACCCTCTTCACCCAGGTCACAACTCCCTCCCAGATCCTGCACCTCCTCCTAGAGCCCCTCCCACAGGCTAGAATCCTCTCCTGCACCTGTACCCCCTTCTAGACTCTGCACCAGCTCACAACCCCTCCTTCACCCAAATTCCCTCAGACTCCACAACCCCTCCTTCAAGCCCAGTTCCCTGCCCAAAGCTCCCTTCTGCACCCAGCCTAAGACCCCACAATGCCACTTGCCAAGCGCCCCTCCCCCATTAAAAATATTGTTCACCCCTGCTCTAAGGTGCCACAGGACTACTTGTTTTTATACAGGTGGAGGTTGATTGCATTGGTTCTGTACTGTGTTCCCTCAGTTTAAACAAGGTACCTCACAACTGGGTTTGAAATGTCTTCCTGGGGCTTAAAAGCCATCAATTAACTCTACCTCTACAGGGCTGCATCGAGGCTGGCAAGTTTTTCCGCAAAAGCAGCTGCTTTTGTGGAAAAAACTTGCCAGCTGTCTACACTGGCCACTTGAATTTCCACAAGAACACTGACTTCCTACTGTCAGTGCTTCTTGTGGAAATGCTATGCTGCTCCCGTTCGGGCAAAAGCCCTCTTGCACAAATGCTTTTGCGCAAGAGGGCCAGTGTAGACAACACAGTATTGTTTTGCGCAAAAAAGCCCCAATCGCAAAAATGGCGATCGGGGCTTTCTTGCGCAAAACCGCGTCTAGATTGGCACGGACACTTTTCCGCAAAAAGTGCTTTTGCGGAAAAGTGTCTCTGCCAATCTAGACACTTTTCCAGAAATGCTTTTAACGGAAAAACTTTTCTGTTAAAAGCATTTGCCGAAAATCACGCCAGTCTAGACATAGCCCGTGTGCAAAATAGTTTCAAGCCATTCACAATGAAGTTCATGGATTATTTTGTTCCCAACAGAACATACTACACATCTGCCATCAGTGGGAAAAGAACACCTTTCAAGAATCTCCTCTTGGGGGAAATAGATCATTGCAAATTCATTGTAAAACTGAGAGAGAAAATGGATGATTCACTGCCTAGAATAAGAGTACAAACCTCCTCCCTAGCCCAGGAGAATGCAGCATAAGCATGGTTTAACATTCACTCACTGTCAGGTGACCCAGTTTAATAGACTTCTTATATAGGTATGGAAGTATGAGCACTCTTCCAAACTACTTTAACTATTCTGATAGCAGATTCTGCTGTTTTAGCAGAGAATTAGTCAGACTCACCACCTAGTGGTATGCAGGACTATGTAGCACTTTAAAGACTAAAAAGATGGTTTATTAGATGATGAGCTTTCATGGGCCAGACCCACTTCCTCAGATCAAATAGTGGAAGAAAATAGTCACAACCATATATACCAAAGGATACAATTAAAAAAAATGAACACATATAAAAAGGGCAAATCACATTGCAGAACAGGAGAGGGATGCGGGGGGGGGGAATGAAGGAAGGTAAGTGTCTGTGAATTGATATTAGAGGTGATAATTGGGGAAGCTATCTTGGTAATGGGTGAGATAGTTCAAGTGTTTGTTCATTCCTTTTTGGAGAGTGTCGAATTTTAACATGAATGACAGTTCAGAGGATTCCCTTTCAAGTGCAGATGTAAAAGGTCTTTGTAGCAGAATGCAGGTGGTTAAGTCATTGAGAGAGTGTCCTTTCTGGTTAAAATGGCAAGAAACTGTTTTTTCTTTGTGATCTTGTCTGATATCTGTTTTGTGGGCATTAATCCTTTGGCAAAGTGTCTGAGATGTTTGTCCAATGTACATAGCAGACAGACACTTTCGGCACAAGATAGCATAGATTATATTTCTGGATGCGCAGGAATATGTGTTCTTGATCTTATAACTCACTTGGTTAGGTCCAATAATGGTATCAGCAGAATGAATATGTGGACAAAGCTGGCAACGGGGTTTGTTGCAAGGGAAGGTGCCAGGCTTGGTATTAGTGTGGTATGTCCTGTGGTTGTTGGTAAGAATCATCTTGAGGTTAGGTGGTTGTCTATAGGAGACAATGGGTCTGTCTCCCAGAGCCTCTTGGAGTATGGTATCCTGTTCCAGTATAGGCTGTAGTTTATACATTGGACAAACATCTCAGACACTTCGCCAATTTCTATCACCTAGTGGTATGTTAGAAAGCTGTTAATTTTTAAAAGGTGTTACACTAAGACCACAGTGTAGACTAAATGTGATGCAGGAAAGTTTACTGTGACATCTCAAATGTACTTAATTTCAGAGCAATCTGTTACCTAGGATGCATAACCAAACTCTTGTACGTTCTATAGTGGACTGCTTAATTTATCAAGATAGTAAGTAGAGGGAACCTCAGTTTTGTAATAGAGTTATCCTCAGATACAGATCAGTGACTTTTTCTAATTTTTTATCTAGTTTTAAAGTGTTAATAGTTCAGGCCATGTCATCATTGCAAAAAAAATTGGTCACATGTAATACCGGCTTATTGTAACAATTCCATCCTCCCTCCCCCAGTTTGATTTAGTCAGATGTTGAGTAAGATTCCCATATTGAACAGTTTAGGAGAGGGCTGGTTAGAAGCTCTTATTTCACTTTTAAAGCTAATTGATTTTAAAGTCAATCAATTAAAGCAATCTGAATGAAAACAATTTTAAAGAGTTGTTTTACAATGAATACAAGGCCAAACTCTTTAACCACTGATGGGATCTGATGACTCAAAGAATGGGAGAAATTATGGAAAGCCAGTTACTGTTCAGAATTCCTAAATACTTTATATTGTTTCAGAGAATGTTTCTTTTGCCAATCAGCAAAGCTGCATGTCTAGTGTCACAACCAAATCACGGTACATCAATAACCAAAAAAGCTGCTTTAATTTTAGATGAATTTACTTGTCATGAAGTTGCTAGCAGGTGTAAAATGTATTTAATTAAAATATTACAATATATTAAAAGAAAAGTCACTTATAGTGCTAAATATTGAAGACATTTATTCCTGTTAGGCAAACAACATCTGGTGTATCATACTAGAAACTCCAATTTTTGGTCAAACCATAACCCATTCTGGGAAAGTTGCAGCACAAGTTTAGACATGTATTAATCCAACATGTTTTTGGAAATATAGCGATTAGAACTGAGTGAAAATTTTCTAGTTGAACAGTATTCCTTTGGGAAAACACTGATTAGACAGGTCCAGGTGCTTTGTTTCATCTTTATAATGTAGTCAACACAACACATTCAATTAAGTTTATTATTTCCGATTTTTTTCCACAAATTTCACTTTGGAAGGAAATAATTTCCTGCAAATTTAGGACAAATGGAAATGTTCAAATGTTGGGAATTTCCCATGGAATGGAAAGTCCAAGTTATTAGCTTTACGAGCAATAGTCACATGTGATGCTAGTCGTCCTATCCAGTTTATTCAATTTTTTGGCAAGGCACAAATATCAGAAAAGGCTCATGTCCCATACACAGTGTGTTACAATATAAAGGGACTTTGCATTCAGATTGTTAAAGGAAAGCTACACACATTTTGCAGAACAGAATTCTGAATGTTAACACTGTAAGAAAATGTGGCATGTTCAAAGTGAAAGTCAAATTCAGGTGGAGTCTTGAGCCTTGTTCGGGGTGTGCCTGAGTGCCTGTCACTGAAGCCAACATAAGGGGAATCCTGTGCAAAATCAAACTGGAATAGAAGGCAAAGTGACTACTGGATAATACAAGTGACCTCTGTAAAAGCAATGACCATGAATAAAAAAATATATTAAATTAATACAATAACTGGAAATTGGTTTGCCAGTCTCATTGCGAGCTAGGCGTGTCCATTTTTAAAAAGATATGGAAGTCAAAGGTGAGGCAAAAGTTCAGTTGTAAATAAATCAATTGCAAATTCATACTAAAATGTATGTCCTGAGTTTTCTGATCATTCTGGTTGCAAGGAAAGCAATGGTCAGAATGTCTTCACAAAAAAATAAGAGTGAGGCACTGCAGCTAACAATGTAAAAATTCTTATCCCAACTCGGGTTATTATCATTTCACAGTAACATCTCTGGTTAAGCAAACTCTTTAGGCTTCTCTTCCCCTATTAAAAAGTCCTTTTGGGTAACTGTTCCCTGAAATGTAGAATAATCTGGAAAATATGCTCCCATTTCTATTTTCTGGAAGTCAAAAATCTTTCAATTTTTTTGCATCTATCATGACACACAAAGCTTAGTACACACTTCTGTGTAACATTCAAGCATTTTACAAACTACATGCCACCTGCCTGGCTAACCAGTTCAGTTTGATTCACTTACATTTTTGATAAACAGTTGAGAAATCCCAGAGACTGCAGCTATGTCATAGTACCATTAATAACCATAAAGAATTAAACCCTGGGAAAATATCAGAAAGTGTCTGAACTCCTTACTATTTTGGACAGTGCAAAAAATGCAAGAAAATGTGGTACCCTCTTCTGGGTAAGAAATTTTTAATTTGCAATTTCACAGAGCAGTTAATCATGTACTCAGTCACTTGAAATCTTTTTAGGTCAAAAATCCACAGATTGAATACACTTGTCCACCCCGTAAATTGGGAACTTTATATATAAACAAAGTAAATGAAAATTTCTCTATTTAAGTGTGGTTAAATTGAAATATTTCCCAGAGCAAGTACTTTCCTATGCAATTCCTTGAAAGCATATATAGCACATCAGCAGGCTAACATCACAACATTGTTTATTATGTGACTTTTTACAATACAAACAAAAATACAGAAATGCAGTATATGAATACAGCTAAATGCAAAATGGTGACTTCTCAAGAGGCCATGATTCCCATTTCTAGTAAAAGAAAGACAGACTGCACACAGGTAGAAACAGGTTGGTAGTTAACTCCACAATTTTGCCTAAAAATGACCTATAAATGCATTTTCCTGCTACTTACCATAAAATGTAAAAAGGGAGTTAAAGGAAAGATTTATTCACTGGTTCCTACCATATGAAAGAAGCTATATTCTATTTAGCAGGGCCAATATATGGAAAAATATCTAAATTAAATGTTATTACAAAAATGAAGCAGTAATGAAATTCTTCTGGCTAAAGAAGATACTAAATGAGGATAGCATATATTTAAAGAATCAAAAACAAAAAAGGGTTGTTATAAAAAGCTTTAGGTGCACTGTAAGCCTATAAGTTTGTTTTTCCATGTGTATTTTCAAACAATGGAAGTGTCAAAAAATAGGGTCAACTGTGTTAGACTAAATTACATTATTATATATGCTGCACTGAATGGAATTTTGTATTATAATAGAGAAGCATAGTTTGTATCATATTATGGCAATTTATCCTCACTGAAAACCTTCCAGAGTCCTTGTATTTTGGAATATCCTGTAAACAAAAAAACCACCAGAACATGATTGTACAACAGTAAAATGTTTTTTTGCGTTAAAATGACATTTGTTTTAAAAAGAAAAAGGAAAAAAGTACTTAGAGCTGTTATTATTCCAAGTACACAACATCCTAGACAATTCAAGGCATTTCAATCTCCATCAAGATTAACAAAAAATTTGTCATGCTGTTAAATCCATCGCTATGGATACAACTGGTGCAAAACTGGTCAAACGGACCCAACGAACACTGATGTCCAGGCTGGTATATTGGCAACTAATACATAACTGGTGGTCAATAGATGTATTTAAAAGATCTTCCCTTTCTTCTTGTTTTTTTCCAAGGTTCTAAGAAAACAAAACATTTTAAAATTAAAACATTTAGGGACAAAAAGTTCAGCAAATTATTATACGTATTTTTACAATATAGTTTTCAACGGTCTTAGTGTAGACACAGGAAAGACTTTTCCTTGGTGTATTATGCACATAGCAATAATTTTGTCATTATGCTCTTACTTCCAGATGATGGCTTTCAGTTAGTTACATGTCTGAATTCCCACCCATCCCTCAAATAAAATCCAAGGAAATATAAGTATAATTAAATCAGCCTTCAAATTATAATAAAGTTTTCCTACAATGACAAATGGTACCTATTGAGGTTTAATTTTATTTAGCAAGTGCTGAACGGTGTCTGCCTGTTCTGGAAGTTAGTTCTTCCCATTTCCAAAATATGCTCATTTACATCATAAAGCAGTGTGATAATTTCACTATTCTGAATAGGCCAAGCAAAGTTTTAAGGATCAAGATGTGCAGAGAGGTATTTAAATGATCAATTTTTCCTCAATTAACATTACAGAACATGTGGAACATAAGATACAAACAACTTCAGAAAAAAAATTCTACATACCTGGAAGAATTCTGTTGTTCCAAAATACGTTGTTGGGTTTCCCAGTTGGCTTTCTCATCCTCAAACTGGCGGCGCTTTTCCTCTAATTCTTTGTGCTGCGCCTCCAAGTTCTTTTTCATTTGCTCATGGCGTCGTTGGAGCTAAGAAATGGAGGCAACATACTAGTCAAAAACTGTACAAACACCTCAACATTAGAAACAAAATGAGTTGTACTGTATGTAGAGTATGCCACATCAGCAACTGTAACTAAGCCAGGACCTGGTTAGAGACCAAACTGTTGATTCCACTCTTTACCACTTCTAAACTATTTTCTTCACAATCTTCCTTCCAAAGTTCTTGAGCATGAGGTCTATAGCTCCTGTCTTAATCATCTATAATAGTCCAACACCCTCAGCCACAATTTCATTATACAATCATAAAAGTGATGGTCAAGATTAGAAACAAAGAGCTGGAGACAACAGAACAGGGAGCACAAAACAAAATTAAGTAGCATATATATTAATCACAGCTAACCACATACCTAGCCAACCACAGAGTCTCTTTAGTTTCATGCTAGACCTAATGCTCTTGAAGCCCATCATGCCCACCTCAGGATTCTGTGACTGATCACTAGTTCTATAATGTCTTTGAGGGTGGGGCAAGAGCATCAGGTCAATGTGTTAAAACTTCTCTCCACTAGCTGGTAAGTGGTGTTTTAAAACATGTTAAGAAGATAGTACTAACATGTTTTAAACCACCACCACCTTTCCCTCTAGTCTAGATAGGGCCTAAATGACTGACATCTTCCAGACATGTCAGTAGCAAAGCTATTCATCTTCACCTTACCTTCACTCTTAAGTCCACCATATTCCCTCCCCCATGCCAGCATAACCCGTTAGTGCAGAGTAAGCCTATACCATCACTGTGGGTCCTTCACTTCCCCTAGCAATCTTAGCTAGGTCAACAGATTTTTCCATTCACCTACAAGTGTTCACAGTGGGATTAGGTTGGCAAAACTGATGGGTTCAGGAGGGAGGATTTTTATCACACCTCTGAGTGCTATAGCTTTGTCGACCTATATTTTAAATAAATGGGGAGTCCTGGGGCACTTTAAAGGCTAACAGATTTATTTGGGCATAAGCTTTCATGGGCAAAACCGCACTTCATCAGGCCTGACTCCCTTCACTAGCTTTCTATTAGGGATGTTAAAATGCATTTATGTAAGTGTGTAACCACTGAAAATTTCAGCAGTTACATGTTTACACACAGGAGAGGTGGGCTCCCATGGAGCCACCTGTTCCCTCCACTCACCCAGTGCTGCTGCCTCTAATAGAGGCAGCAGCGGGGGAGGGGGCAGGGAAGCGCTATGTGTAACCGTGCACGCTAACCGATGAACATGTTCACATGCTTACTTCCTGTCCCCTTCAATATCAGGTACAAGCTTTTAAATCTCATTTTCAAACCCATGTACAAACTCAATCTATACCTACATGTCTGCTATTTTCTCCTCCTACCTTTCACCTTCTGTCTGTGTTCCTCTCAAGCCTCCTTCCCAAATGCCCTTTGTACTTATCTCCTGCTCTTTGCTTCACACTTTTTCACTTCCCCTCCTCTGAATGCTGAGAGGTTGTTTGGCAAACAAGTAATCTCATCGAAAACAGAGGGCTTTCAGAACTTCAAAGCACTGCAGTCTTGATCTTTAACTTATATCCCACATATAACAATCGGACAAAGTTGTGATTGAATGTAATATCAACAGAGCGATCTACAGTGCACACACATCTACTTTCTCACAAATCTTAAAGTTAATGCATCTTTGACAGAATGTAAAATCATATCTAAGTACATAACACATGATTTCTTCCCATACTCAAGTAAAAGTTGTGATTTGCATATGCCTATTAAGAATTAGGTGTGTGTTGTGGGCAACTGCATATAAATCACTGGTGGTAACTAAACCAACCACAGTTTGTCTCTTATCAATACTGCAGTTACTAGTGATTTTCTTGATTCTACATAATTGCAATTGACAAGTACTCTTTGGCCATCATAACTACATTAAAATTTTGTTGGATTTTCAGGACCCTGAAAAGGCCTCTGAAAATCTACCAACTGCCAATGTCTCCAGGGCTCTTTCCTGAAGACTTTGTGGTACTATACAGGTAGGTCTGAGTACACATACTCATGTTGGGGGTACAACTATTAACTGTGTTTTGTAACCGATCTTTCAAATCAGTTTTTGTACCTAATGGCTGGAAGATAACTACTGTGATGCCAATATTTAAAAAGGGCTCTAGAGGTCATCTTGACAATTACAGACCAGTAAGTCTAACGTCACTACTGGACAAATTAGTTGAAACCATAGTAAAAATGAAATAGACATATAGATTAACCCAATTTGTTGGAGGAAAAGTCAGCATGATTTCTGTAAAGGGAAATCATGCCTTACTAAACTACTTGAGTTCTTTGAGGTGGGTCAACAAATGTGTGGATAAGGGGGATCTAGCAGATATAGTGTACTTAGATTTCTAGAAATACTTTGACAAGGTCCCTCACCAAAGGTTCTTAAGTAAGGTGAGTTGTCATGGGATAAAGGGAAGGTCTTCTCATTGATTGATAACTGGTTAAAAGACAGGAAAAAAGGGGGTAGGAATAAATGGTAAGTTTTCCGAATGGAGAGAGGTTACTAGTGGTGTCCTCCTAAGGTCTGTACTGGGACCGGTCCTATTCAATCTATTTATAAATGATCTGGAGAAAGGAGTAAATAGTGAGGTATCAAAATTTGCAGATGTTACTAAACTGCTCAAGATAGTTAAGCCCAAAGCATACTGTGAAGAGCTTCAAAAAGATCTCAAACTAAGTGATTGGGCAACAAAATGGCAAATGAAATTTAATGTTGTTAAATGTAAAGTAATGGACATTGGGGGAAAAAATAATCCCAACTATACATAAAATACGACAGAGCTTAATTTAGCTATAACTACTCAGCAGAGAGCTCTTGGAGTCATTTGGCTAGTTCTCTGAAAACATCCTCTCAATGTGCAGCAGCAGTCAAAAAACAAACAGTGTTAGGTATTAAAAAGGGGAGAGCACACAAGACCGAGAACATTTTATTGCCTCTCTCTATGAAACCATGGTATGCCCACATCTTGAATACTGCATACAGATGTGGTTGCCTCATCTCAAAAAATATACCTTGATATTGGAAAAAGGTTCAGAAAATGGCAACAAAAATGATTAGGAACGGGTCCCATATGGAGAGATTAAAAAGGCTTGGACTCTTCAGCTTAGAAAACAGACTTGGGGGGGAGGCTCGATAGAGGTATATAAAATCATGACTGGTGTGGAATCAGTCAAAGTTATTTACTTGTTCCCATAACATAAGAACAAGGAGTCAACAAATGAAATTAATAGGTAGCCAGGTTAACACAAAAGGAAGTTTTTCTTGACAACTCATGGTCAGTCTGTGGAACTCCTTGACAGAGGAGGTTGTGAAGACCAGAGTTTAACAGGGTTAAAGAAAAGAACTAGATAAATTCATGGAGGTTAGGTCCATCAATAGCTATTAGGCAGGATGGGTAGGAATAGTGTCCCCTAAT
The DNA here is from genome assembly GCF_049634645.1 of Pelodiscus sinensis. Lineage (NCBI taxonomy): Eukaryota > Metazoa > Chordata > Testudines > Trionychidae > Pelodiscus > Pelodiscus sinensis. The sequence goes on from NC_134712.1 coordinate 169,617,942, forward strand.
AGTGTCCCCTAGCCTGTGTCAGAAGCAGGGAATGGGTGACAGGAGAGGGATTTGCTTCAAGATTTCCTGTTCTATTTACTCCCTCTGGGGCATCTGGCATTGGCCACTGTTATAAGACAGGATACTGGGCTAGATAGACCTTTGGTCTGACACAGTATGGCCGTTATGTTCGTAGAGAGAGAATGGAAAAAGAGGATTTTATGCATGTTGAAAATGTAACAATTTATATGCTGTATAGTTTATATTCCTGTATAGTTTTGATCCTGCTCCAGGTCTTCTACATCCCTCCCCTCTATGACGTGTCCTGAAAAAGATGGTCATGAACTAGACTCATCGTGCACTCATCCTAAAGTATTGAGACATACTTCTGGAACCCAATTCCAATCTCTTTGTCTCTGAACTTGTATAATTTATTTTTGTAGATGTTTACAAGTTCAATAATGAGCAGAAAGCATACACTGGGAAAGCAGAGTGCATGAAGAGAAGGGTTATGGAATCAGACTTCAGTGGACTGGGTATATAACAGGTGAATTTGGGTAGTGGAAAGCGCAGCAGGACTGAACACAGAAGAACAGGGTATCACGGTTTACTTTTCTCCCGCTGTCCTGTCTGCCTCATGGAGTGGCTGGCAGGAGCTGTAAGTGCTTCTATTCTTCTTAGCTTCCTGTAAACCTGCTAAGCTTTTTTAATTTGCAGCTCTGAGTGTTGCACCAGGCTGTTTTAGAAAAGCTGCCTCTCTACTTGAGCTAGAGAATTCACTCGTTTGATTTGTTGTACTGCCCCATTGGTTCCGTTCACAATCAGAACCCCCTTGTGTTAACAGAATAAACATGTAACGGTTGAGGTCTACACTCTAAGTTTGGTCAGTATACCTATGTCAGTAAAATGTGTGGTTAACAAAATATATCATTTCCCTGTCCAATAGCTATGTTGGCAAGCAACATCAGTGTAGATGCAGCCTATATTGGCAAAAAGATCATTATGCCAATATATGCTGTGTCTCCATGAGGTAGATTTGCTGGTATACTATATTGACAAAGCCTTTGTATTACAGAGTAGTCCTGTCGCTGTTCTAAAGAGTTTACAGCTTAAGAAAACTGACATACAAAAGGATATGAAGGGTGAATGACAGTCAAATTATACAGTTTATATAGTAATACAATTTTTAAAGGTTTCAGTAACTGAAAAAGTTACGAGCGGTATCTGTCTATTCCTTAATCACGAACTGTTTGTCACAGGCATCGTGGCAGAATGAAGGAGGATTTTATTGTTGCTAAAAGATTCATATTAGCTAATTTATGCACTGTGTGAAGTCTAAAGTAATGTTTTAGAACATCAAAGGGGAACTGCAGGAGAGATTTTTAGCATGCTGTGATTATGGAAGTGAAAATAGGGGATGTTTAAATTTGAAAGTTACCTTGAAAATACATGCCTGATCCTTTATTTAGATAATGTAAACTTGGGCAATTATTAGTGAGAGTTTCACTTAAATTCTAATTCAAGATTATATTAACTATCAAGCCATGAGGGAGCCTCAAGAACATGTGTCTGTCCTTAAGGAAAAGGCTCTCTCCATTATTCAGTACCGAACATGTAATTGGCATTTAACATTTTAGTTACCTCAGCTTCAGAGTCCTTCAGTTTCTGAACTTTTTCTTTGACCTTCATCTCAAAGACCTGCTCCATTTCCATCTCCATTTTTTTCATTTTGGCCACATGCTCTCTTCTCTCTTCTTCCATCTGTGCCAGAGGGCTCCTGTCATAAACCCAGAGCAGGTTAGCCAATAAGCAAGTGATCTTTTTCGCAATACATAACAGTGAAAAGCAAGGCAAGCAAAAACCAAGATGTTAAATAGAATGATGTCTCTGCATGTTTCTCTATCTGAAGTTCATAATTTTAGAAAACTGAATATGCTCGATCAAACCAATATTAAACTATGAGAAGAAACATGATTTATTTCAGTGTAAACATCTTAAATGTTATGTTTAGGTAAAAAATAATGAAGTCATATATTCAATTCTTTATGTTCTACCTTTAAGAGAATCGCTAGGACAGTGGTTCTCAACTTGCAGCCCACAGGCCACTTCCAGTCCAATCAGCACAGAACTGTGGCCCAGGTGACATCCTCAGGGTGATAAATGCAGTACAGGATGCAGCCCACAACACTACACAGTTTGAGAACCACTGTGCTAGGGGAAAGTCACATCAGGAAAAATTCAATAACAAAAAACTCAAAACCCCTGGCCTCTTCCTGATGATCTTCCAATTCTATGCTACAGTCCCTCCAATCACTAACACATTTGTGCACTCAAGAGACAATTACCTGTTCTATAACTGGCATTTGAGAGGTGTTGCTCATGTTTGTTCCACATAAGGTGTGTGCACATGCATGCACTAGTGCTAGAAGGAATTAGGGTAGGGGGAGAGGAGTGCACTTCTTATACTGCACCATGCAGGTGCCAATCTAGAGATTGCCAGAACTGCTCCCTTATTGCTGAAGGGAAAAATGACTGGCACTGGTGCATGTGGCAAGTACACACTCTTATGTGGACTGGACATGAGCAAACATTCAAAGAATGGGAAAATAGCTTGAAACTAGGATAGAGCAAGAGGAAAAAAGTGTTCCAGGCAAAGAGAAACAGATTTTTAAATCCTAATGTATAAGATAATTATAAAATAAATGCACATCAACAATTTCAGCTTTGTGTAAATACAATCTTTTCCCGTGTCAATTCTTTTTAACACACAGCAGTTCTTACAGGCTTTTTAATAGCTGGACTTCAGATTTGTGAATGTGTTACTAGAATGGAATATTTTGTTTTGTAAAATGCACCTAATTCAAATACATTTTTCCATACACTTTTGGGCAACTAATTTACTAATACTGCTACTGAATTTAAAATAGCATTTAACAATTGTTTTATTCTTCACTATTTTGTAAAATTCAACAGAGACTCATTATATATCCCATTCATGTCACTCTTTTCTGGCTAATGTATAATCAGCCCCTGGTAAGAATAATTTTTTGCTACTCAAACATTAAGAGCCACCAGAACAAATTAAGTTCAGCCTGTACGTGTAGGCTTTTCAAAAACATTTGGGAGGGTGGAGGGAAAGTGCTCTAACTAGCATATGAATATCATGCAAACATATAAATAAAAAAAATATAATGATCATTCTTGGATATTACATACACACAAGAAACAAAAACCGATAGATCAGCAGGGAACATCTATCCATTCAAGATGGTTTGACTTTAACCTAAGAAATCAAACTGTATTGTGTTTACTACGTGTGATTACACCAAAAATAAAATATTTGATTGGGGGATTGAATGTGTTTTATGTTTTCAGGGTTCTCCTAAAAGATTAAAGTATTGCAACTCTCTTTTTGGGAGAAGCAAATAGCTTTAAAAATGTATAGTCAGTGCAATGGAGGGTTTCTCAAATGTGTTTGAGAATTGTTTTGACTATTCATAGCTCATTTTATATGTATATGATTGCTAATAATGAAGTGAAAATGAAATACAGCTTAAGAAATCAAAGCCAACCGAACAGTTTTTAAATTCCAGTATTTTTAAATGTGCTTCAAAAGGTGACAATTTTAGGTATTTGAGATGTATCTGAACCGACATGCAAAATTTAGAGCAGCAGACCAAATGTTAGAAGAATACTAGATTTCAAATGGAAACTGATCCCACTCCAAATTCAGGATTCACTACTTTTACTGTACAAAGGTTGATTGTTAGAATCTGTACCTTCTGTTGATGAAAACAGCGTGTAACTTAGAATATGCCCAATACATTACCAAGATACATAAAACTATTTCATGAGGAGTATGCAACAGTTGAATATTTTAGTGAATGAGAAGTAGTAGTGTGTGTGTGTAAAACACCATCGAAACATTACAAAATTTAACCTCCTGCGGGTACTTTTAACATACCTTCTTTTACCTATATAGAAAGGTTTAAATTGTCTATTCTATATAAAGAACTATTAATCTAGGGGACTGAGTTGTACTGTCACTGAAGTCACTATCAAAACACCCCTCTCCCTGCCACTGATGTCAAATGAAAGCAGATCTGGCTTACTAAGGACATCAGAACCTAAGAACTGGGTAGGTATGTCTTCCAAGTCATATTTATTACAACTATAGAGTTCTTTATGAGTGGGCCAGTACACATTTCTCTCACACAAGCAATGTCTAGAGAAATCAATGAGGTTTAAGCACAAAGAAAAAGGGAAGTCCAAGAAAGTGTGAGGAACATTCCCACCCTTCCTGTACTAAGTAATATGCATGTGTAATGTTAACTCTAAGGTTTAGAGAAAGCTTTTGTTATTCTATGTATACACAAAGTGGAACCTCTGCAAGCCATTTGTATGACAAAACCATAGTCAAATGAATTTGACTACACTAACAAGTCAGCTAGTTTAATGCCTTAACAAAACAAATAGCTATAAATTGAGTGTACAAATACTGAAGATTCCACAAATTCTAAATAAGTACAAATATAATTATTACTCTGGATCTAAATGGGACTGCAAAGCCAATTTAGATGAATTACAGGATTTACATACATCTTCAACCAATACAGTGTTCTTCTAGTCTTTGTTATTCTTATGGAATTTGAGTAAAATCTTTCCAAAGAAAGAGGGAATGTTTCTATGAAGAATATTTGTCACTGAAAATATTTATAAAACTTCTCATCTGAAATGTTAGAGCAGTTTTAGAACAAAAGCACTAAAGTAAAAACAGATGCCAGAAGCTGAACAACAGGAAAACTTAAATTTTGAACACTTAACATTAAAGGTCTTAAGTGCTTAAAGAGCTTTTGTCTGAAATCTTCAGAAAAATTTAAATAACCACTTACATGCCTTCAACTGTGTCAAATCTAAAAAACAAAAAATACAGAGGCTTAGCATGCTTAAATAAAACCACAAAAACTAAAAAGCAGCAATTAAAAAAAGCAAATTCATTACAGATACCTAAAGCTAATTTAAAATTTGTTTTTCCCCCAAAAGCAAGTTTTTCTACAGTAAAATGAAAGATTGTTAGTTAAAGCTGGTTATGTTTGTTTCAAAATTCAGTTAGTAAATCACTACATCATATAAATATTAATGCAGATTTGATGTGCAGAGATATTTCAAAGACAGTATAGCTTCAGTGTTTTGCCTAAAGTATGCATGCTTTTAAAGTGATTTTAAATATTTTAGTGACATTAACTTATCTATTTGTGCTAAGTAAGCTTTCGGAAATCACAGCCATCCATCTCTATGCTTATTTGCCTTATAAAATTTGTCACCTAATGAAGGACGTTATATTCAAAGTGAATGATGGATGTTATATTTAAAGAGCGATTGTTCAGGTGCTACAGAAACAGTATTCAGCTTTACTGGCCAGCAGAGGTCTCACAGAAGGCTATGCTTAACAGCACTAAAAAGCATACAATGTAATGAAGTTTACATGGGGCTTATGGCATTTTACTTTGTGTGTGTGTTGTGTTAGCATCTCACTGATAATAGTAAAATCAGAAGAAAAGATCAAGTTTTAGCCTTCAGGAATTGGTAGCGGTGCATGAAGCCATTTGCAACATAGCATGAAACCGTTCATACTATTAGGAATGATCCGTACAATTTCCCATAGTGTCTAAAGGAAGCACAGAATTTTGGGTTTGTGGCAAGATTATAAACGTACTAGGACATTCAAAAGGAGTTAGAAGCAGTCTAGGCTAAGAAGCAATTAGAAGGGTTTATACATATAATTTGTTACTCTGTGACACAGTTTATTGAACATAAAAGCCTTCTTATCTTTGTTTATACAAACATACTTTTTGATAATAAACTGGTTTATTTTTAACCTCACTGATGTCTATTTCACACCAAAAAGTGAATATAGAACTTCTCGAATTAAGAATTTTTTTTGGTTTCAAGTGCCAATTTTAGTGTGTGTGTGTCACACAGTGCACGTGTACAGTTACACTTATTTGCATAGTGTGAAGAGACAAGTTATTCATATACCTGAAGGTTACCATTTGACATAATATTTTTAGAGATGGGATGATGTTGAAAATGTGAAGGAATCAGACACTAAACCTAAAATACAAAAAGGCTACATAATCATGGAAAAACACATGCTTTGGATTTCTCTTCAGCTAATGTGTTACTTGTAGAACAGCTGATTGTATCAGCTAAACAAGGGAGGAAATTCAAGGGAGTCATTACAAGGCAAGAAAAATATTTTGGTGCATTTGGACAATACAGAATATTTCCTGTAGCACATTCTGTTTTCATAATCACTGAGTTTTGTTCAAAGAAATTAACATTTACTCAAGGAACAGAGCTGCCAAAGGCTAACAATGTTTACATTACCATCAGGAGCAGGCCATACACATGTGCATTGTAAATTCTCACAGCTCCAATAAACTCAACATTTAATACAAAATATTTGGCATCTGCTAACAAGAGGAAGGGGCAAGTGTACAAAATGGACTGGTTAGCTAATAATACAAGAATATGGTCATATGGTCAAATGTTGCAAACCCACACTTCTGAAGCACACAAATGTTTTTGAACAAATCATGGCAACTTAGGTTTCCCTCCTCACTTGGTCCTACAGGAAGGATAACAGTGACCCATGCAAGATTTTCCTGCTTTCTAGGAGTTCCCTTGAGTTGTGTATGGGACTAGTGCAGAGCCCTGCTGTGGGAGTGGGATCTACTGCTACAATAGTGGAAATGAGTATTGTAAAATGAGACAGGAGCAAAATTAAAAATAATCCTGCATTGGGCTCTAGTTCCCTCATCTGTTTTTCCACCTAGATTCTCTAATCGGAGAAATCCATTAGCCTATTTTAACGTATTCAAATAGACAAGAAGCTTCTTGTCTAGGCCTCAGCTCAGAAAGAAAGAAATTTATATCACTTCTTTTTGTCCTGCTTTTAGTGGACATAGAAAATACCTATCACATTTTTTATAGCAACCCTTACATTTTTTTCAATTTTTGTCAGGCCTCTTCTTTTCTCAGGGCTAAACATGCCCAGTTTAACCTTTCCTCATAGGTCAGATTTTCTAAACCTAAATCTTTTTTGTTGCCCTCTCAATTCTCTTGAAGTGTGATAGAAATGTAGCCGTGTTAGTCTGGGGTAGTTGAAGCAAAATGCAGGACAATGTAGCACTTTAAAGACTAACAAGAAGTGTGGCACTTAGAATTGGACACAGTACTCTAAGGCTTCACCCTACAAACAACACACTTAATATACCACAGAATTATTAGATTTTTCACATCAGTGTCAAATTGACTCATTCAACTGCGACTTACTATGTACCCCCAGATCCTTTTCAGCAGTACTACCACCTACTCCGTTCTTCCCCATTTTGTAGTTGGGCATTTGATTCTTCCTTCCAAAGTACTTTCACTTATTTTTATTGAATTTCATCTTGTTGAATTCAGACCAATTCTCCAATTTTTGAAGTCCCTGTAAATTCGAATCCTGTCCTTCAAAGTGCTTGCAACTCCTCCCAGCTCAGGGTCATCTACAAATTTTATAGGCATATGCTCCATTCCATTAGCCAAATTATTAATGAAAATATTGAATAGCACCAGGTCCAGGACTGACCCTGTGGGACTCCAATAACCACACTCCCATTTTTGACAGTGAACTATAACTACTCTGAGTATGGTCTATCAACCACTTGTGCATCCACCTTTAGTAATTTAATCTAGACCCACATTTCCCTATTTTGCTTAGGAGATGGTTATATGGGACTTTGTCAAAAGCCTCACTAAAAAATCAAGTCTACCACTTCTCCCCTTCCAGGCTCATAACCCTGTTGAAGATGGCAATTAGATTGATTAGGCATGATTTTTCATGATAAATTTAGGCTGGCTATCGCTTATAGTTTTATTATCCTCTACGTGCTTAAAAAGTGATTTAATTTCTGATGTATTTGATGACTGTACAATCAAAGAAGCCTGAGCATAAGCTCTGCAGGAGCTCTTAAGACTTTACTAGGTAACTCCTGGGAGAAGAGATTAAGGCAACGATGAGCAACCTTATGCTAGTGAGTCGGTCACATGAGTGGCCCTCCATCTCAGTGGACCACAATATTGTTGCAACCAGAACAGTCTCCCAGGTTAGGGTAGTTTTGCCAATTGTGCTTGCATGCCTGGAATTTGCAGGGTGTGTTCATTGACCATGAGAGCTGTGCGCTCCCTTGGCATCCTGTAGTTCAACGTTGTGTGCAGTCAGCATGCACCTCATTGCACGTGCCCTTGCTTAAGGGCACATCACTTTAGTAATACTGGTAGGAAAAAAAACGACAGACAGAAACCAGTGGAATCCAGCCACTTTGCAAATGGGCAATAGTTAACAAAATGTCCTGTGGGCCACACATAGAATCTTGATGGGCTGCATGCATGGTTTGGACTGCAGGTTGCCCACCACTGGATTAAGGCATCATTGAAAGATTCAGCAGCCAGGAAGAACTCAGGCTTCTCAAGCCAAATGGTGGAGTGGAAGACTTGATATTTGCTTTGTCATTGAAGTCTTGAAAGTGCCTCTTCCTTTGTCTCAGACTACAAAAGCCCCTTCTTCACAGGTGAACATTATTCCTTTCTGCAAGCTGAAAGCATTGCTTTTGTCTGACAAGAAAAATGGCTCAAGCATTGCCTCATTTCACTCCTGTTTTCAGGGATTTCCTTTAGCTTCACAGATGCGCTATTATCCCATCTTCAGGAAATCTGCAAGGTTGGTTTTGTCCGTCACAGCTCCAGAAATCATTTCAGCTACAGAGTGTAGATCAGGGCTACTTAACATGCGGCCCGCGGTGCAGTTTGAGTTTACACTGGGCTCAACACATGGCCCACGGGTGGGATCCTTTGAACATGGCCTCCACTGGGAATACGCTCCACAACAGCGAGGCATCTCCCAGGCGGGGTGAGCACTGAAAGACGAAAGCGGACGGGCTGGCTGTAACAGATGTGTATAGGGTCAGGGTGTTGGCATTTCTGGCCCCTGGCAGGAGGTGTCGGGAGCCCTGGGACATTGTGTGAAAGAAGCTATTTGCATATATATTTGCATGTATATGCAACCACACAGCATGTGCAGTGAGTATTATTGTGGCCCCTGAGGCTTCCAAAGTTGAATAGCCCTGGTGTAGATGTTTCTTAGTGATTGCAAAAATAAGTTTACAACTCCTGAGGGGAGGCACAAATGAAATGTATTTGTTTTCTTTTCCCCATTTGATGAAAGAATACATGGCAGCCAGATATGTTCCTATAGATCATCTTCCTATATTTTATTCTAAATCTGACAGGAACCAAAACTGCAGCAGCACAGTAAGCCAGCTCTAGAGTGGAAGAGTCTAGTAGTGACTGGTTATTAAATGAGCAAGGAATACAATGTCTGCATGTCAGAATTAAAGTGTTATTGTAAAACCTAAGTAGCTCCCAGAAAGTTTCTGTACTGAACAGCTGTGATGCGTTAATTACATTCTTTTCAAATCAGTACCTTGGGATGTATGGTCACTTCTCTAAGCTATGAACAGATCTATACATCTTGTACTCTTCTTGCTAACCCTGCGTATATTTCTACAAGTGCCCCCCCAAATTAAGAAAAATACCCTATTAAGTGATACTGAGATGTACAGTTGCATAAAAACTCCATTTCTTTATCCCCTTTCCCCCTTTAATAGTAAATGGATATAAATATTAGATTGTAACTGTTTAAATTTGTAGTGTGACTGTACTTATAAAACAGATGCTGTTGCTCTGTAGTGACAGTGACAGCCCATTTGTAACTAGTATAAAAATCTGAAACTTTTGCATTTTTCAAAAAAGGGCAAGGTAAGAATTTAAAGTAGGAATAATGTGAAGCAGAGTAGTGCACGCGCACGTACGTACTTAGACACTGGAGAGATACAAGGCAAAATGACAGTAAAACTTAATTTTCTCCATTGAAAAGGCGGCAGAAATCTGAGAGATGAGGCATGAATTAGGAAGAAACTGAGGTGCTAAAAGGTTATGGGCCTCTATTTTAGGATCTGGATTCAATCAGAATTCCTTTCAAAATCCATAAAGAAATCTGCCAGGACTAAACCAGATAACAGTAGCTCCATGATGAATGAAACCAAGCTCAAACTGCCAACTATCTTTTTTTTTTTAAACTTATTCAGTAATGAAATGCTAGTAGAATCCTAAATCAAAGACATCTGCTGCACAGAAAAGTATTCAGAAAGGTGTATTTATTAAATACATCTTGCACAAAAGACCAAATCCATTGGGACTGTCAAAGTGACTGGGGTTTTGGTGGCAAGAAATGAAATACTGAGGCATGCTTCTGAAAGAAGACCACATCATCAGTACTCATCCAGACACTTGTGGGAATCAACACCACAGGGAACACCTATTCTGAATATGAAAGTCTTAGTGATAAATGTTTAGTGCTGCAAATGTAACTTTGGTTTTGGAATCTCTGAATATTGTACATAGAATATGTAGCAAGCAGCACACAAAAAAGTTTTTAATATTAAGAGCAAAATTCAATTGTATACTAAATTTGTAAGAATTTACAGTGTTCAGACTATGGGGGTTTGAAGGCACAGACAAGCAGAAATCTGCTGATGAGACAAAATGGAAGGATAATGGCGAGAGATCAACAAAACTTTGGCAGTCAAAGTACATATAGTGTCTTCTCCTTACTTAACCCTTATTGTAAAAGCAATGGTATTAAATCCAGTTATGTAACAAAATATGGTGCGATCAATTTCTTTTGTTTTTGCGGCAACATCACATGTCTTAAAGACTCCAGGTTTGTAAGACATCCACAAATTAATGAGCTTTATAAGTCTGATGGAGAAGATAGAACTCATTAGTCCAAGATCCTACCACCAATTCAAAGAGGATACACCCTCAAGTTTTTATACTTACCTGTATTCTCTTCTCATCCCTCTACATGCACAATTCAAACATCAAATCAAAATTATAACATTTCTCTTCCTCCCCAATTCTCTTCATAATCCCTCTACCCCGTGAAGTATTTTCTCAATAAAATACAAAGAGTTGATCTGAGCAATGAGCAGAGTGTGTATCCTAGTGTGGATAAGCCCTTACTGTGAAATAGCCATACAAATCAGACGGGCTATGTCTAGACTGCAAACCTCTTTCGAAAGAGGCTTTTTTGAAAGGTACTTTCGAAAAAGCCTCTTTCGAAAAAGAGCGTCTAGACTGCAAGCGGAACTTTCGAAAAAGCAAGCCGCTTTTTCGAAAGAAAGCAGCGAGTGAGTCTGGATGCTCTCTTTCTAAAAAGCCCTGTTGGCATTCAAGAAAGCCTTTTTTCGAAAGAGCACTTTCGAAAAAAGGCGTTCTTCCTCGTGAAATGAGGTTTACCACCGTCGAAAGAAAAGCCGCATTCTTTCGATTTAATTTCGAAAGAACAGGGCTGCAGTCTAAACGCAGGTGAAGTTTTTTCGAAAAAAGACTGCTTTTTTCGAAAAAACCTTGAGTCTGGACACAGCCTAGGTGACCTGTCCCTGCCAGAGATCAGGGATACCCCACACTGACAAATAACTATATAATTTTTAGACAGTAACTGTATAAGACCCCTGAACTCTTACTGATTCTATATTGCAATGCTATTCCAAGTAAAAAAACTAATGACTAACTCTCCTCATTTTTTAAAAACACTTGAAATAATTTTACACTAGCACGCTCAAACACATTACATCTTCACTATTACATAGATGAATATACAGAATTTTAAAACATGTACGGATAGCCAATAATTCTTGGAAATGACCATCTTTGTGTTATAGAAATAGAATAGGAAGGATAAATACATTTGTATTTTATGCTTCCATAATTTAAAACTAACTAGAATGGCATGCAAGTGCTATCATGAAAGGGGAAGAAGTTTTTAGGTCTTTGTTCCTGCTAGAGAGGTCAGAGGTAAGCATTACATCCATGGGTGAATGGCTGCTCCAACCCAGCCCAAGCAGCCCCTGCCTACCCACATTTAATCAGTTAAACATAACATTTAACTAGTTATGGGATTAAACAGGATTTTACAACCCTAGTTCCTGCACTAGTTGGGGGTTGAAATACTGCACTAGCTGCTTCCCTCTCACAAAGGGATGGATATGGAGATTGTTGTGTGTTAACAAGCTTTCTACCATAAAAGGCTTTAAATTTTTTGAGCAAAATTCACTGAAGATGGGGAAGAGACGAGTGATTTTATTCTTGAAGTTATTAAACAGATAACTGCGTCTCCTCTTCCCCAGAAAGAAAGCACTGAGCACCAACAGCAAGAGAAACCAAAAGTCAACAATTTCTGCCCAGAAACAGAAACCTCAATGTCCAAAAGCTCTCAAATGATGAATATGCTTTAAAGATTCATAATGAACATTAAAACTTCTTGCTTGTCAACACACAACAGTTGCATAGGTTAAGCAAACCCATGTCAATTAATGTTGATGCTCCATTGTATTTAGATAAGGCCTTCATAAACTTTAGGTAACAATGAAATTAAGTAGAAAATACAGAATGGTAATCAAATGCTGATGCAAACTTAACAAGCACTTACTTAGTTAGCTGCCCTTTGTTTTTGTTGTTGTCAACTCCATTGTATGTTACAGCTGCCAGCTTTCTGCTCCTGTAGTTCTCATAGTGTACATTGTTAGTGACATCTTTCAGATCCTGCATATGAGTTCTGTGAATACAAGTACAGGTTATCAGCAGAGTTCATTCTCCATGAATATCAAACCATGTGAAGATCAGGTCACCTTCATTTTGCAGATTTAATAATCCAGATTTATTCTATCCTATTGAAGTAAAGAGAATTTGAGAAATATTTTTTATAAAAATTTTTTTTCCAGGGAAGCAACAATATATAAAGCCTATTGCCAAATTCTACATAACTAATTCAAACTGCTAATCACTAGGAACAATGGAAAATAGCCAGAGGTGGTTCTTTTTTATGAGGCCTCGTATTACTTTTCTATTATAAGCATATATGTCTTCGTTTCACATTTAATGAAAGATGTCAGGGTCACAGAGCAGCATTCTGTACATTGATTAGCATTTCAAAATGGAGAGCTTATTCATATAATCTACTTAGATTTAGAGATGGACAGAAAGGCATACTGTCAAATGCTCTCAAATATAATTTGTTCAGGAACTCGTCCTAACTGTAAGAGCTTGATCTACCAAATTTGAACTTGGGAGTTTAATTGCCATTCTAACAAAGAAATATTTTGATATCATCTGCCATAGTGTTGTGAATACTTGAAATGCATGAAACTCAGATGACTGTCTGGTAGACTGTATGCACCAATTCCAGAGTTTTATCACTTTAGTTCCTCGATGGCTGAAGAAATGCATGATGTGATGTTGTCTGTAATTGACGGACCTGATCAGCAGTAGAAAGTGTAAGCAAACATTGGACTGCTTAGTTCCAAAAGACTGGCTTCTTCATAGTATTCTTGTAGAGATCATTTGCCCTGAACTTTGTGAGGACCCATACGTGTCCCTTATTTCAATAGGGAACGGCATATTATGACAGTGATGGAGAGACTCCGGAAAAATGTAATATCTTCACACAGTTTGGAGGAAACCTGCTGGGGAACAGACAGTAATATGCCTAGACTGCTGTCTTGGTTTATAAAGCTTTTACAACTATCCCTTTAGAGCTCTGAGATGGTCTCTCATACTGCACTATGAAGACAGAAGCTGACAGGTGACCCAGCAATTAACACAATTTACCTGAGGACTGCCCTGAATCCTTGAGATCCATTAGAGTGAGAAATCTACTGGAAGGGAAGTACGCTCTGCCTGTCAGGAGCTTCACTGAATAAACAATGAAATCTAAATACTGTATTGGAATCAAAATGGACTTTGAGAAAGATATTTCGAGGCCCTGGCTGCCACACACAATGCTCTCTGACTGCTGCCAATACTTAATGGTACGATCTGCTCCTGATTAGTCATTCATCCAGATATGGAAAAACTAATATCCTCAAACACAGTTGGCAGCAACTATTGCCAGAATATTTAAAATTAATCCTGTTGCAGAAGATGGGCCAAAAGGAAACACCAATAGTAGTAGTAATGCTCATTTTTTATTAGAAATCAAAGAAATCTTGTGTGACTGGTGAATAGCAATATGGAACTATATATCTTACAGAGTGACAAGGAGTCCTGTGGCACCTTATAGACTAACAGATGTATTGGACTATAAACTTTCATGAGCAAAGACCCACTTTGTCAGCTGAAAGAAGGCTACCGTAACGTGGGACAACAATGGAAGCATAATAAGGACTTGCTAAAGGATAACTTAAAAGTGCAACATTGACATTGACACTTGGGAGGCACTCGCCCAGGTTTGCTCAAAATAGAGACAAGTACTAGGCAATGGCTTCCTGCATTTTGAATTTGCCCGTTGATATACTGAAGAGAAAAGGCACAGGAAGAAACAGAGACTGGCTTCTAGTCATGGTCAGCAGCCACTTCCTGTGCTTAAACATCTGTCCTCACTGTAATAGAACTTTTGGTTCAAGGACCAGCCTTATCAGCCACCTGAGGGTCCATAACTCCCATGGTAGATGATCACACTCAGGAACGAGTGATCTCCCATCATCATCAGTCTGAGCTATGCTGTCTACCTGTTCACTAATTGCCTCCACCTTCAGGGAATTCAGAGTTGGGTGAGAGAAAAACCAATTCCCTTGCAGGGACATAATAGTTTCGATACATTCTCTTGAATATAGGTGGTGTGGCTGCTGAGGATTGTTAGACAGTTTTTACCAGGCTCTAGAAGAGCTTTATTATCCAGAATGGTGATATTCGTTGGTATCAAAGTTCATAATACGTGTTACAATTTATGGTGGGATTCCTTAGCTTCTTTAAGGGAATCCATACTATGTTAGCAATTTGCTTCATCAGTTCCTTAAACTGTCTGAAGTCATCCTCATAGAAGCTGGCAAAAGCATTACAGCTTCATCAGGCAACAAAGAAGAAATATTAGTAAGACATGTCAACTCCTCTAGCCTTACCTATTGGTCCTCAAAGATTTTTTTCCTCTAGCACATCTGGTAGTAGTGGAGGTTGAAGCAAATGGACCCCTCTCTGTACTCTTCAGTGATGCGATGACATGGATGCTAACTGACAAGAGAACACCCACAGTGCTAGTAAACCCAAGAAGGGGTCCAAAAGGCACAGATGGAGGCCCTCATGTATACTTCTGCCACACGAGTGCTATTTGGGGTCCATTTTGCTGTAGTATTATCAGTATAACAGGAAGACCAGTGTGTACTAGACTAAACATGGAAAACCTGGACGGATGCTTGAATCTGAGGAGTCCTCCCCTGGAGTATGTGGAGGTAGAGAGCTGTTTGATTTGCAAGATAGACATAGTGAATGCAGTATTCTAGAAGACAGGAAGTCAGTGACAGTCTTGATGCTAAAAAAACCCTGCAGACTTATTAACAGAGTAACTCCTTAAGATATTTAAATTCTTGTGATGCCAAAGGTGTAAAACAGTGGGTGGAGCAAGAACATATGGAGCACAGAGCTTCAGTACTGATGCAGTTTGTGTAAGAGCTTGGCACAGAACAGGCTGAGTCTAGGATTCCCTTGGTATTGCAGGTATTTAAGTGGTCTTTGGGTACCAGTGACTATTCACTGCTGTGTATCTGCCTGTATAGGTATCCAAGCTCAATACTGCAAATGTCTTAGGAGACTCTTCTCCGCTGCAATCCTGACATGACTTGGAGCCTATCTGGAATTTTCTTTGGAACCTGGAGTCTTCATAGTCTTGTGTGTTATTGACAGATTTTATTGGTGAGCTACTCATTTACTGCTGTAGAGAAGCAGATATCAAAAACTGCCTTTGCTGAGTTCTTTGATACATAGCACTGACATATGCCTACATCTCCAGTAGCATGTCACTGAGGATAGGTTACTAGCAGTAACTGGGAGGTCGTCTTCTTTAGGATCTGAAGCTGGTGACAGGATTTTCTCTGTTATCAAGAGTTTAAACTTGAGCTGCCTATTCTTTGGGATCTACCCTTGAAGGAAGTGCAGATCCTGTTTTAGTAGGGGTATAGGTGTTACCCAAACAGTGTAGGCACTGTGAATGGTCTCACAACAAGAGAGGTACTTTTTGAATCTCAGGGAGCTTGGCATTTCAGAGCAAATTCATTACAATTTGACCCCACTGAAGGGAAACACTAACTATCTATCTATAAACATTTTATATTTTATATAATTTTGAAAGGATATAAGAAAAGGACTAACAACTGTAAACAATCTATACAAACTAAATTCTAAATATTCGTAGAGAACAGGCACAGTTGTAGACACCATCTCAGCCACAGATGGTGGAGAAGAAACTTAGCCCACACAACCCAATACAGCCTCTGTAAGGGGCACAAGGATGAGTGGGGCACAGATGTAGGCTAGAGAAGCACTACTACAAAAATCTTCAATGCATTGGCACACATGAAGTAGAGCACCCATGGTGACACTACTTCAAGAACTGCAGCATTCCAAACAATAATGTTGTAATATTCTTTAAAACAGTGTATTTTGTTGGTGAACTTGTAAATGAAGACCAATTCGACAGTCTTATAATAATGCTACATTCGATCTACCTCAGCATGTGTCAGGCAAAAAGTTAGAGTTCCAAGCACAAACTTGACTTAAGTTTCCACATTACTTGTGTGTCCAAGATAAAGGTCAAATACCAACTATGGATGTGAAAGTAACTGTATACACAGTTACATGCAGGCTCCTGGTACGTGCAGGGAGCTAGCTTAAAAGCCAGCTCTCCATGTGCCCCAGCACCCACAAAGCTCCTTCCCCCACTACCCCCAGCACTGTTGCCTCTGTATCAGAGGCAGCAGACCAGGGGGAGCAAAGGAGAGGAGAAGAAGGTGGGAGCCAGGGCACTTGCTGAAATTTTCAGCGGTTACATGTTTACTTAATTAACTGCATTTAAACACCCGTAGTATCAACCATCCATAGCATCCATTCAGCAGCTTAAAGAAAATCCTCTGGAGTGAAGCTAAGCCAGGGGTCCACAGACTGGATCCAGCTTGCCCAGCTGATAAGCAGAGCATGCACACTTATAGCTGGCAGTGTGTGTTCAGCTGCCCCTTCCCCCTCACCTTGCTCTGTCCTGCAGCCAAGCTAGCTATGCAGAGTGGGGGAAATGAAAGGGAAGTGCTGAAGTCAGGACCGCATCTCTACAGATCAAGAGTCAGGAAGAGGGAGACACAGTGGAGCTGCTCCATTCTGAAGCATGGAGTGCCTGTCTTAAGAAGCAGTACACGGATTCTAAAGCATGGAATGGGGAAAACAAAGCAGGACAGCTTTCCCTGTCTTAGAGACAATGCATAGCTTCTCAGAAATGTACTCAGCAACGGCAAGCACACATACTCTGTGTCACTAACACACAGTATCACATGGTCTCTGTGACACACACAATCTATACTGAAGTCTGTTTCTCATGCAGTGTTTTTTACACTCTCACACTTTCTTTCTGTAGCTCAAAATCCAGCCCCTCTGCCTGAGGCCCTTCCCTTCTAAGGAGTAGGGGGAGGCACCTGGAGTCAGCTTGTGACCACATACCAAAATTCATGAAGTGCTTCCTCCCTGCAAAAATTGCCACCCCTGAGCTAAGCTGCCAAACAATAATCGTTATAAATGACTAGGAAATCTAAAACTGCCCATGATAAAAAGGCAGAGAGACTCAATCACCTCTTAACGCCGGGAACGTGGAAAGTATCCATTCTGGAAGTAGGAAACTAAATGCCTCAACAATATCACATAACTACAAACAGGACCTGACCTGTCTGTAGATTTACCAATTTTCAGAAAAAAATAACAGCTTCGAGTTGGGCAGGCAATACATCAACATTACCATTTGCTCTGAATTTGTTTAAACAAAATTACACCCAAGAGTAGGTGTAAGTTAAATACATACATGCATACAACAGGAATTAGAAAAATTCATCAGTCCAGACCTGTCCCTTACACTATATTTTTGTTAAATGTAGCTAATACTTTGCAGATCCTATTTTTGACTTTACACATCTTCCATTATTTCTCTTGGAAATAATTTTTATAATTAGTTTTTGGTTTATTGTCAAGTCTATTTTTTATTCAATTTAAACTCTGTTCTTCAAGGACAGCACTGTTAATTAGTATTGTACTGATTTTTGTGGGGTTAGAAAAAACTTTCAAGTGGCCAACTATGTCAGGAGGCTGAAAAATATTTGTTTACTGTTGTTCCTTGTTCTGCTACATGATTAAGGTTTTATTTTGCAATAAAGGGCTAATTGTAAACAAATTGTTAAAAAGCTGCTTATTCCACGAGTATTCTCTGCATGCACTAAAACAGCATAGAGGAACCATTAAGGAATTCTCAATACTAACTACTAAGGTTGAAAGTCAGCCCTCTCACACATCCACAATTTCTAGTAACTTCAACAGGAGTAGCATATTTTGAATCACAAGTGACAAAACTCAGGCCTTGAACTTTAATTGGAAAAAAAACTAATAAGCAACAGAAACAAAGTTGGCTTTTAATTCAGAATTTCCTTACTGTCATTCGTTCCCCAGAGGCTTACTGTAGTATAGCAAATTTTTAAAAGGTTAAAATGTATTATATACTAAAGTGGCTACTATTTTGTGTCTCTGAATTACTATTTTCATTTTCTACATAATTCTCTGCCATTAATGTTTGGATGGAAACAATGGGATAAGAATCTGATACTAAACAGTATGGATTGGTACAAGAGTGCTAGAAATTCAATCTTGACCTATTTAAAACAATTCTATAAATATTTAAGGGACAAAAGCAAGATTTCCACTGCCAATTAGCCTCCAGAATATATTTTTTTCTCTCTAGGTCAGGTAGCTGTATTTCATTTATTGTGACTGATGAACAAGTCATGACACATTATGGGACTTCTATTCTTTTAGTAAAACAGAAAGCAGGTGCAAATGTTGAATACCGACAAGAGTGAAATATGTCCTTTAAAAAGGATATACATAATACAAGGAGATGGGAACTTACGTTCTCTCTCAAATATTCAACTGAAGTCCTTTAATAATAGGTATGCAATTTTCCACATAAACTTACCTTATCAACATGTTCCTTAGAATTGTGAAGTCACAGTGTTCACCATTTTCAACTGTAGATACAGGGAGAAGAGAAAAGTAGAACATATATTGAGACAGCAGAACCAAAACTTTTGTCATACATAAGGGTATGGATGTAAAATCCCAATCAGTTAACCGGTTAAACATTAGGTCAACTAGCCCTAGTTGTGTGGGTCTGGCTTCTAGGGGTACCAGTTAATCTTGAACATACTTGAGCAGTAATATTTCCATGTTTTATTTTATATATTTATACACACACTCACTCACTCACTCACTCCCATTTCCCTACATGTTCCACTGTATTTCTTTTCCAGAGAGTTTTATACTTTCCACTGCAGACTTTAACAAAGAGCTTTACAGACATACAAAACATATCACTCAACCTACCAGTGAAATGCAGTAGCTATTGGACAGTATGTAACATTTCAGAAGTTCAGGACAGAAATTGAAAAATAATTTCAAAATGAAACAGGTGATTTAAATATTTTAAAGTTGGTGTCACTTATTTTTTTCATATCTATTCTTACAAACAACATCTAAGGTAACTAATTGAAAGATGAGAGAATGTTCTAAATTATCTGTGTACTTAAACTAGCTAAATAAGGGCTGTTTAATGTACAGCTTCCTCTACGTAGCAAAATTTCCCTACTTGTTTAAGTCTCAGTGCAACACAGAAAAAACACATTTATGATCTCAGAATAAAATGTGATTATAAAATAAATTAATAGGAATTTGGGGGGCAAATATAGTACTTCAAATGATATTTTTAAAAATTACTAGATTTCAAGTTGATAATGTCTCTATGAAGGTAAAAAGTAGTAATCACAACCACATTTAATCATGTTCTGAAACATACATCCACATAGATAATGGCAAAGAGCCTCTCAACCCTGTACTATCTAGAATATGTTACAAGTTTAGATTGCATTTTTGCATGGTAACATGTCAAAGTCAATTTTAGAATAGAAGTGACACCAAATTTGATACCAGGAGAGTTCTGCCAATTTAACATGTACAACAGTTAATTTTTCAATTTAAAATGTCTGAACTTCAAGACATTGTAAAGGTATACACACAAATTGAAGAATTTTAAGACTGTACGTTAACCTCACCAGAAAGAGGGCAAGAGAATCTGCACAGCTTACTAAACTAATTTTTTGAGTACCAGTGTCCTGATTTGCCTACTTCCTCCCAAATAAGACTCCAATACCCAAAAAACAAGGTGCCATCACACCCATCACATCACCTCTTCTGAGAACAAAGTCTATCAAGATCAGAAAAATCCTGTTTTAGAATGTTGGGTATATTATGTACATTTACTTTAGAAAGACAATCAAATTTTAATTTCACCCAAACAGTCAAAAGATCTTAAATAAAAAGGAACTGTAATGTGAGGCAGAATCCTACAGTAAAAGACAAATTTAGCACAATAGATTGATAGCAAATCCCCTTTAAAAAACTTGCCAATTTACTAAAATCCCATATAAACACCAATGCACTCTTGATTTCCAATGAAGAATTACAATTCAAAGCACAGAAGTACCCACCAAATTTTATGCTAGAATTGCTGATTTTATCTTTATTACTAATTTACACAGTTTGAAAACCACAAGCTTGTATACCAGGGGTGAGAAAGATGCATCCCAGAGGCCGGATCTGGCCCGCCTAACAGTTGGATCTGGCCCACAGACTGCATCTGACCACTTTATTTATAACCAGAGGCTCATGCCACTGAATTTCCAGGTGGTGGCTCAAGGTGCAGGATCCTATTTAAATAATTCACGATTGAGGCAAGTCCTTTAAATAGCCGCAGCAACCTGCACAGCTCCCAGGCAACAAGTTAGCGGCAGAGCTGGGAGCCACAAACCCTTTGCTGTGTTATTAATTCAAAGTCTTCATCCCCAAACAATTCTGGAGGGAGGCTAGTCCCCAGCCCCTCCCCTTCTGCCACAGACCCTGCTCCTTCTGGGGGTGGGGTGGAGTGGAGCTGGTCCGTGACCATGTACCAAAATTCATTAAGTGAATTTTAAAAAAGTGCTCTTCTGGGCTGTAAACTGACTATTTAGACATTATATAGAGGATCTCTAACTCACAAGATGCAGATCATCAATTCTCAAGTACATAAGCCTGGTAAGCAACTAAGATGGAAATTAGATGTAGTTCTTTGCTGGTGAATCTGAAGTGTGGCTCTATTTACAAAATCTAGTATCTGGTGAGGCTGTGTTTATAGATGAGATGTAAACCATGGGTGAATTTCAACAGGACTGGAATTTCAGCAGAGCTACATAATGACCTGAGTGGTCACTGTTAATGGTTCCAGAATAATTTGCAAACACTGGATAAGACCAGAGTTGTTACTTCCCCTTCTCCTCTCCTCCATCTCCACTTGAATATGGGCACTCAATGGATTTAGGTTAGTTCCAGTTTGCACTGTGATCAGACAGACATTATTATCCAAGACCAGAACACAAACATTACTTTACTTAGATCTTTCTCTGCACAAGAATATTCTACAAAATTGCACTCCTATAATGACTGATCCAAGACATCAAGAGTCTCATTTTATCTTTAATACGTATTTAAATATTCAGTGGCTGAGAAAAATTGAGGTCATGCACGCCTCAACCTGTTGTCTTTGCTTATGGATCAGAGAACTGTGAAAAACACTGAATGATTTCTCCCCCCAGACTGAAAATAGTTAAAAGAGTGGGAGGAATAGGGAAAGAATGGGGGACAGTGGTATATTCTCATGAGGCCAGATCAAGGAGACAAGTGACAGATTGGATAATTATAAAAGTTTTAAAAGCAAAGAATTTGACTATTTAAAATTGCTAAACTAAGAACCTTAACACCTCCCCCTATAATGTTCTACTGCAGCTGGTTTATACTCTTCTCCAAAACCCATTTCCTGTCAGACACGCACTTCAAAGAACCACAGCACTTCCTTTAGCATATTTGTCCATGCTGAGCTATTTTGTTTAGTATTGTGTCAGCTTGATTCACACTTAAGCAGCTTTAAAAAATGTTGCATCATATTTATGGATCAGACAATTATTGTGGTAAACACAATGTAAACCAATCTATCTGGTCACTCCAAAACATATGCTGCAGGTAAGTGCACACAAATACTAATCAAATATATAATAAGCCTTCCTTTAGCAAAGGCAGCTATTGAATCCTCTGGTTTTGGTGCACCACATTTATCATGAATACAGAGAGTAATAATGGTATATAGCAGACAAATAATATTATATAATTATAAACACCCAGTTAGCCTCAAGTCCATACAAAAGCAGTAAATGTATACATATTTCCACTTACTACAGGTACAAAAAGCAAACATAAAACTTTAGACTTTATATAGTGGAGAACGCATTTTAATTTAACCACCCAAATGCCATCTTTGAAATCCATGAAAGATGAACTTTCAGCACTTTCAACTCCAAGGTCAACAGCTTAAGGAAAAAACAACAGTCTAGCAAAAATAAGACGAACGGCCAGGAATTTAAAGTTGTATTTATTCAAGCCTAGATGATCTAACAAACATCCCTAATGTGAAAATCTCTGGAAACAAGAGGCTTGGAAACTGATAGTTTAGATAATAAACCATATGGGCATTTCTGCAACACTGAAATGGAAATGAGAGTACAGGCAGTCCCAGAGTTACGCGGATCCGACTTATGTTGGATCCGCAGTTACGAACGGTGTTTGCTCCCCGTCTCCCTGGTCTGCTGCGCATCTGGGCTGTCCGCTGCCTGCATGCTCCGCGGCTTTGCTCCCCATCTCCCTGGTCTGCTGGTCTCCAGCAGACCAGGGAGACGCGGAGCAAAGCCGTGGAGGACCCGGGCAGCGGTGCTTCTCAGTCCGCCGCCCGCATCTCCCTGGTCTGCTTGGGGGGCGGGGGGCGCAGCTAGTACGCCCCACCCCCACCCCCACCCCCGCCAGCAGACCCGGCTTTTCTCCAGACGCCTGTGGTAGAGCAGCTGGGGCGTTGCCGGTTGGTCCCGCAGCACCCCAGCTGGACCACCCGGTTGGACCAACCCGGCAGCACCCCAGCTGCTCTGCCCCAGGCATCCTGATTCAGCCACTGCTGGTCAGTTTCAGCAGCGTCTGACTTGGGGATGCCTGGGGTTCTTAAGTTGAATCTGTATGTAAGTAGGAACTGGCGTCCAGATTCAGCCTGTTGAAACTGATCAGAGGCTGATTCCAGGAAGCCTGGGGCAGAGCAACTCTGCCTCGGGCTTCCTGTAGTCAGCCGCTGGTCAGTTTCAGCAGCTGCTGAAACTGGATGCCAGTTCCGACTTACATACAGATTCAACTTAAGAACAAACCTACAGTCCCTATCTTGTATGTAACCCGGGGACTGCCTGTACTAGTAAACAGCTGAACATCAAGCATAATTTTGTTTATGTAATGAATTATGAACAGAAATTAAAGACATACTGCTGTTTAATTACAATTCACTGGAAGAAACCTCCATGGGTCTTGAAGAAATTATTCACAAGAAAAAACGTATCTTTCATAAAATGTTTTAATTTTGGCAAGACTGCATTTTTTTCCCGAGGCTGAAAACCGAGGCTTTAGAGAAAATTTGCAGGTTTTATTAAGTTTTCTGTGCAAATACTTTAAATTAAGAAGTTAAAATGTTTGAAGCAAAGATTGTAGATTTGTGTCACCCAAGCATGCACTTACATTTACTAGGAATGCTACAAATACTGAAGAAAAGCTTACCTTCTGCAACACCCCAAGGATACTGCCTTCCTCGGACTCTCTTGCCATTGACTTCAATGATCGTATTACTACCTACGACAGCAAGTGGTAAACGGTCCTAAAAGATAAAAAGTAGTATGATTTTTCAATACCAATATACGTCTTCTGCCTAAACATATTGAAACAAAGCATAAATATAAACTTGATACAAAAAGTGGAGCTTTATTATTCTGTAATCCAGCTCACCAGAAGTTCAGGGAAGCTTGTATTATTTTAGAGTGATTTTTTTCCAGATCTGAAATTCCCTGTATTCTGATTAGTCTGTAAATCAGATACAAAAAATAACTCAATAGAGATTTTAAAAGTCATATAGAATGCAAATAGTTTACTAATTAACAAATGGTTGTCAGCTAGTCTGAATACAGGGTTTTTGGTCACTGGTTATTTCTCATCCTTTACCATGATCAGAAACTTCACTATTTTTACTGGCTACTAGTGTTTGACTGAATCTTGTTGTACACAACTTCTGAGCTGACTGCCATAAAAATGACTGCCTTGGCTAGTGCAGGAGAATTCAAATTTAATAGCTTTTCTCTCCACCTCTATTCTGCTTAAGCTAACAACGGTCCTCTCCAGTTTATCTATCAAAAGGATCTGTGGTTAGAGTCCTTAGATAAACAGACCAGAGCAGCCTGTTAGCAGCTGTCTTAAAGAGGGCCAAAATAGTGCTCCGCAAGCTAGCAACACTCATCACCAGATCAATTCCTGTGTAGGTTTGTGTTTATCCTGAGAGAATCCTAAGACTTCCCCATTCCAAATCTGTTCAATACACAATGAAAACAAAATTACATCTTTTCTAGGAAGAATAACTTTGTTAAACCTTGGGGAAGAAAAGAAATATAGCTAGGAAAATGGACTGAGGAAAACAAAATATGATGAAATGCACTATGAGAGGAGGACTAAGGGTTTTCAATTGTTTAAAAGTTTGAGCTTGCCACAGTGAGGGGCCCTTTTCAGTTTTCTGCAGCTATTCAGCCAATTGCAATTTTAGTATACCAATCATCAGAGGGTGTTTCTATATAACTCTATAACTAAGTGTATCCCGGACTATGGAAAACTTATGCTCTAGACTCCAAATTTATTCCTTATTTTTTAAAAATAGCTAAATTATTCTACAACATTGGTTCAAAACAAAGGTATTACTCAAGTGGCCTTGACCACTGATTTACATTTTTAAATAAGGGATTTAGCACAGGATAGTTACTACATTCAACAGGAAATGTTTTTAAAGTAATTATTTGTATTATGGTAGCACTCAGGAATCCCAAATAAGGTTCATGAACCCTTGCGCCCAAGGTACAGAAAAACCTAGAATGCAGCCATTGCACCATAATTCACAAGTCTACATCAAGCAGGTGGATGAAACAATTACCATAGTAGGAATGGCTTGGGAAAATGTGGAATATAGGCAGTAACATAAGAGTTAATTAAATGTATATTGACTAGTGCAGTCATTCTAAAATTTACTTTTAAACAAAGTATTAGTTTTAATGAGCTTGTGAATAATCTATCTCCAAAAAGGGGAAAGTCATTCATTCTAACATAAAACTGATCATTATTCTCTTAGGGTGTGTCTAGACTACATGCCTCCATTGATGGAGGCATATAGATTAGACAGATAGGCAAAGGGAAAAGAAGCCGCTATTTAAACAATCGTGGCTTCATTTAAATTTACATGGCTGCCACGCTGAGCCGACAAACAGCTGATCAGCTGTTTGTCAGCTCCACACGCTAGTCTGGATGCGCCGCGCCGACCTGAAAGCCTTTTATCGACATCCCCCTTATGCCTCGTAGGATGAGGTTTACAGGGGATGTCGATAAAAGGCTTTCATTTTGACAGGGGAGCGTCCAGACTAGCGTCCGGAGCCGACAAACAGCTGATCAGCTGTTTGTCGGCTCAGCACAGCAGCCATGTAAATTTAAATGAAGCCGCGATTATTTAAATCGCGGCTTCATTTCCCTTTTTCGAATACACAAATCTACATGCCTCCGTTGACGGAGGCATGTAGTTTAGATGTACCCTTAGATAAGCTTGATATATACTGGAGAAAGCCATTCAACACAGCATAGAGTTTTCAACTTTCATGACAATATCTAGTCTGTTACAGTACTTCGTTGTTGTGTGCTTGCCTGTCTGCCATCTTCAGAACGGAAGTTTATAATGTGGGTTGTTCAGGGAGCCATTCAGTGGCCTGCTAAGCCTCTACTACAACCTCTAGCCAGCTGTCCTTCCATCACTAATCCCTTAAGAATTACTTGACAATGGGTGAGGCTAATTTAGAGAGAACAGGGTTTTTAAAAGCCAGTTCACAAACAACCAGAGGAGCTAGTGAACAGGAACAGCAAGAAGGGGAGGTCAGTGAGAGAGCTGTCCAGATGGAGGAGGAGCAACTATGTTACATCGTGAGCTTGCTTGCTGTTATGCCACCTGCTTAATTGAAGTTTATAGTGGGGTCTGTTGCTGGGGCTGTGTGCTGAGCCTAGGGTGAGAGCTTTCTAACAAGTCTCTAGCTTGCCATTCTTTTATAGGCAGAATCCCTTGACAAAGTTGCAGGTCCAACTCAAGAAGAGGGGTTTAATAAATGAGCTTGTAATTGACCAGATAGGCTAGTGAAGACAGGATTTTTGCAAGAGGGTTTAGACAAAGTGAGAGCACCAGAAACACCTAACAAACATTCTCTAAATTAGGACAGTAACCACCCCATCCAAAATAAATACACAAAGAATAACTAAACCCTGCAAGATTAAAAACAATGCAGGCATAAATCAAGCAACAGAGTGGGGTTACGGATCCAGTTTATTGCACTGACTGCAACATTTATATTTTTTCTGCTTTGAGGGCTGGTGGCATGTTTGTGCATTTGGTGTGAGCAACCGATGGCCCTCAGCAACTAAGTAAAAGGGACTGACAAAAGTGACTGAACTAGAGGCACTTAAAAGACAAACTGGTACATAGTTGACAGCCTTTGTTCTGTTGGAGGAAAGTCTTGAAGAACA
This sequence comes from Pelodiscus sinensis, assembly GCF_049634645.1. Lineage (NCBI taxonomy): Eukaryota > Metazoa > Chordata > Testudines > Trionychidae > Pelodiscus > Pelodiscus sinensis. Next base: position 169,644,867 of record NC_134712.1, read on the forward strand.
TCATCAATCAGGAATGAAGGGAAATGATCCCATAGTTGTAACCTCCTTCCAGAAGATGCCATGGCATCCTCTCACACTGAGGATACCCATCTGGGGACAGGCAATAGTGAGGAGGGATTTGATCATTAGGAGTGCATGGTCAACTGCGTAATGAGAGGGAAGACTGTAGATCATCCACAGCCCAAGTATTTTTTTTGCCATCTGACCTGGGAACCTCTGTATCCAGGGGAAGAATCTCTCCCTCCAGTCCTCCGTTGGAAGTTCCACTTCTTTCTACCCTCACCCCAAAGGGATGCAGCCTTGGGAATTACTGGCAGGGTCTGGTATATGGCTACAGGAATGGTTGGGCTCCCCTACACTCACTGTGGCAGCAGGAACTGCAGGAAAGCACAGTGAGTGCGGTGAATGCACTCTGTTTCCCCACAGCTCCCACTGCTGCAGTGAGTGCAGGGGGGCCCTACCTGTGCTGCCACCCTGCGCCAGCCCCTCCCCTCAGTAATTCCCAAGGCTGCATCCTGCAGTGAAGGGAGCTTGGGAGAAGAGGTGCAATGGGGGAAGGAGGAACCAGGTTTGGGGGAAAGATATGGAAATACCCCTTCCCCTCCTCCTGGGCACAGGGACTCCTGGGCTGGATTGCAAACATGCTCCAGCCGTAAATGACTCGTAGGCCGAGAGTTTGAGACCCATGCTGTAGATCTTGAGACAGACAGATAAACTTATGTGCAGTGCTGGCGAGAAGCTAGTGGCTGTAGTAGATCAGTAGTTCTCAAACTTTTTGGCCCATGGCCCACCTGGCTCAATGCAACCCTTTCTGTGGACCACCAGTTGCTCATGGAAACTAGTCATTAATTACATAATTACGCATGAGCCATTTTGCTAGTGCTGCAGCTAGGGAGAATAGTTTAATTTAACCTGTAAGAAAGGAAATATTATTAAACAGCCTAGATTAAAGGTCTAGAAGATGTGATCTATGAAGGAAGACTGGAAGAACTGGGCTTGTTTAGACTGGAAAGGAGAAGACAGAGGGGACATGATAGCAGTTTTCAAGTATCTAAAAGGGTGTCACAGGAGGAAGAAAAATTGTTCTCCTTGGCCTCTGAGGATAGGACAAGAAGCAATGGGCTTCAACTGCAGCAAGGGAGGTTTAGGTTGGACATTAGGAAAAAAGTTCCTAACTGTCAGGGTGGTTAAACACTGGAATAAGATGACTAAGGAGCTTGTAGAATCTCCATCTCTGGAGAGATTTAAGAGCAGGTTACATAGACATCTATCAGGGATGGTCTAGCCAGTACTGGGTCCTGCCATGAGAGCAGGGGACTGGACTCGATGACCTCTCAAGGTCCCTTCCAGTTCTAGTGTTCTATGATTAAACAGATAAACTAACATGAGAAATCAAAGTGCTTAATCAAACTTCATTTTAAATAAAGTAAAATATTAATCTATGTCCAATACAAAAGGTTTCAATGTCTTCTTTATGTATGACAGGGGCGGAGACATTTTTTTGGAAAGGAGGCCACTGACCCACAGAAAAATGAGCTGGGAACCACACAAGTGAGCAGCAACCCCTCCCCTCCCCAATTCTCACTGATGTGCCCCCCAAGGCAGCTCACTCCTCTGGCATTGCAGCTCCATGCGGAAGAGGGAGGGACAGGGAGGACTGAGGTGCAGGGCTTCCCATGGGCTGGATTTACTCTTCTGGGGTTTCGGGGTTAGTGGATTTTATGGACTCCTCCCCCCTCCAGGCTGGGGACAAAAATGAGGGGTTCTGTGTGCAAGACAGGGATGACAGCGAGTAGGATAAAGGTGAGAGCAGGATCTGGGCAGGAGGTGGGGTGCAGGAGCAGGCTGGAAGGAGGGTGTCTGGCCAGAGGGGAGGAGACAAGAGCTAGGGAGGGAGCAGTGTGTGGCCAGGAGGGAGGGTGCAGCAGCAGACTGGGGGGAGGATGTCTCACCAGAGTGGAGGGTGCAGAAGCAAGGGAGGGTGAAGGAGCAGGGTAGAGATGTGGTATCTGGCTGGGGGGAGTGTTCAGGAACAGGATGGGGGTGCAGGGTGTTGGCAGGGGGCAGTACAGGAGCATGGAAGGGATGTGGGGTCTGGTCATGGGTGGAGACACTTACTTGCTGTGGGGAGAGGGAGGGAGGATGGAAGGGGGAGCTGAGCTCAAGCCGCGGACCACCTGGAAGGTTGCTGTGGATCTCTGGTGGGACCACAGTTTGAGAATCCCTGTAGTAGATGTAAGTACCAATGACTTAGGGAAATGCCCTATCACTTAAATCAGCAAAACATGTGGCTCAGGGGCATGACTATTCCACCATTCTGAGTAACAAATTATGCTGGCATAAGCAATAGTGAGCACAGTGGTATGTCAACAGGAGTGCTTCTGCAGTCAGCTACTGCCATCCACTGAGGTGGATCAATAATGTTGACAGAAGGGCTCTCTTCTCTCAGCATAGAATGACTACATGAGAGATCTTACAATGGTGCACTGCATCAGTACAGCTATGTTGCTATAAGCTCCCTAGTGCAGACACAGCCACGGGTTGCTAGATAAGCTATTCAAGTCCAGGACCTCTTTGGTAGCATTCTCTGAAATGTTTTGTTCCCTACACAGGGTCAGTTAGTCTGAACTACAGCAGTCTCAATGAGTACATGAGATGGTGTTCAGAGGACGACTTAAGGTTTATTAGAAACTAGAGAACCTTTTGAGAAAGGAGCTGCTGATACAGGATATATGGAGTATACGTAAACACAGAAACAGACTGCTGACATGTAAAACTGAAAAGGTCACAGAAGTTTTTCCCCACTGCCTTTGGTTTAAAGTGACAGGTGCAGAGCACCACATGGATCTGACACACACACCCTGGAGAAGGGATGTAAAATCCAGTTTAATTGGTTAATCAATTAAGGAGGGGTCAACGGGGTGCCTCGCAGAATGCTGGAGCAACCCCTGCCTATGGGGCACCCAGGCCCACCAAGGATAGAGGCTGCTCTGGGGTGGTGGGCTCCCCTACAGGGCTGGGACAGCCCACTGCCCGTGGCAGGCAGGGAGCTGTTCCAGCCCCACTGATCAAACCTTCACACCCCTACCTTACAGGATAGGATTTATTAAAAGGTATTGATGCTCTATATTCTAATAAAGTGGGGAGGATATAATTTGGTAAATTACCGACAGGACCTGAAGAGAAACAAACAAAAGTCCCATTCCATCACATTACATGAAGGCAGACAATACTGACACGTTTTATAAGTGTTTGTAATCAAATGGTTGAAGCCTACATGTTAAGATGGGTGAACTTGAGTGCCTGATATGAAATGGGAATACTGATGTAACAGGCGACAAAATTGGTCTGATGATGATAATCCATGGGATGTAGTAATACCAGGCTACAAAATATACAGGAATGGACAGGAATAGCAGAGTAGGTTAAGGAGTGGCAGTTTATGAATCCAACAGCATCATAGAATTTCTATGGTTTAATAATGAGTGTAGTGGTAGGAATATACTATCAACCACCTGAGTGTGATGGTGATGTTGCCTGAAATACTCAGGGAAATTAGAGAGGTTACACAGAGGAAACCTAATAAACAATGGTGACTTTCAACTATCCCCATGTTGTCTGAGAACATGTCACCTCAGGATGGGATACAAAGATAAAATTTCTACACACTACTACTCAAAAAGGGCAAGATCTTCTCTCTCCTCTAATAATGAAAGGAGAGTGGTGAACAGTGTGTTGAAAAAAGCAAAAAGCATTTACCTTTATCTTTTTAACCAGCTTATTTTCTTCTTCATCATCTGTTTCTGGAAATTCATATATTTTAATTTTGTGCTCTTGGATTTCTTTCATAATCTAAAAGTAAAAACATTAAGTTACTAACACATATTCCAATTGTGATAATATTACTGAAGCATGCATTGTTTACTTGCTGCCACTTGATCATTCTTCCTCCTTCATTTGATACTGGGGAATTCTCTGCTTTCTAACGTGAACTTAATGCCTCAAAAGGCCAGTTCATAAGATGACTGCTATTGTGTATTAAAGAGTAATACATTTAGTATATCCCCCAATAATCTAATTTTTGGAAATCTGTCTGAAGTAACTTTGAAATTTTCTATTTATTACACAATGCAAATAACTTGTTTTTTCAGTAAAACTTGCCTCACAAAACTTTGAATGATTTTCAAGCATGATTAAATAATTCAAGTTCCTATCGTAGTTACTGTTGTCACTGCAACTTCTGTTCACCTCCAGCTCAGCTAAATTGGCACTGCTTGAAGCAGTATCACTTCTCTTGCCCTCTCAGCAGAATTTGTGATTGATGGACTAACTCCAGCAGCAGAGAACAAAAATTAAAATGCTAGTGAAAATGTAAGAGCAGTTGAGTATCTTAAAATTAGACATTCACCATGCTAATTTCTAAATTACTTATTTGCAATTTTTAAAATAAATCTGATTTCAGTTGTCCAGAATTTTGGAATAAGAAAGTACTACAGCATTTTACAACAGACATGCTACGGCTAGGGGATATAATGTTTTACAGCTTTAGAACAAATATACTAACAATTAAACAAATTGCATACCTAACCATAAACAGCAATATTCTGCTACCCTTCCACATTAAGTTCTACATCACAGAAATGCCACAAATGGTATTCAAATGTGTTCTCCTATGGAAACTGGGAATGCTATTAGCTTTGTAATCCCAAACTCCAATTTTTCACCATGCTGTCTACCTAACTTATCCTTACTATATATTAAAGAAAAATTTTCCTGCAGGACAACACAAGTGACAATGCATTACTCTGTCCTGCAGGAAAAAAGTTTTCATCCTGCTGTCCGTCTGCTCTCAGCCGCTTTCCCACTCCTACCTCTCCAGCTGCCGGGGGAGAGGATCTGTCCAGGGTGAATGGCCTCGAGCCAGCAAGTGGATGTTCTGGGACCAGGCCAAGGCAGTGCACTACAGCACTAAGGCAGCATAGGGCCCGCCCTGCCAGCTTGCACCCACCAGAGGCCCCACATGGCCTGGGCACCTGCTTCCTTGAGGAGCCTCGGGGTTTCCTCCTCTCTCACGCAGGAAGCCGCTGCTGGCATGCTACTCTTGCGGGAGGGGAGCAGGGTTTGAGGCTAGAGCACTAGCAGCCCAAGTGCTCCTAACCGGAGCAGCTGGAGACAGTGGCTCAGGGTCCCAAAGCATTGGGGCTGCAAGTGCAGCAAGGAGCTGCTGCCACTGCCCCCTGGCTCAGCCCCAGCTCTCCTTTAGCAACCAGCTGTTGTCAGCTCCCTGTGCCAGAGCCCTGACAAATCACTGTGGGGGGACGGGAGAGAAAGCTCTGAGTCTCCCAGCACGGAGAAGACATGCTCCCCTTCCCGGGCTGGGGTAACAGCAGCGTGAGAGCATACTGTCTGGAGCCTTCCCTGTGCTCCCACTGGCCAGATTCTGCCTAATGGGAGCAGAGGAAGGCCTGAAGGCAAGTAAGTGCCCCCCATCCTCCCATGTCTAGACCTGTACCCCTAGGCCCTCTGAGCTACTGCCTCCATCAGAAAAATAGCTGATGGGGTGCCGGAGGTGGGATTCATGCAGGGGTGGGGCTGCGGCAGGATCAGCACCGGAGATGTGGGGGAATGGGACTGGAGCACCCCGGCCCCCTGAGCTGTCACACAGCTTCTGGCTGAAGCTCTGGTAGTCACCATGTGGAGGGCAGCTGCTAGTGTTTTAAAAACTGCTGCTGCAGTGGAGGGTGGCAAGGGAGAGAAGGGGCCTTGGCTGGAGGAAGGGGGGAGGGAGTGAGAAGGTGCCCTGGCTGGGGCAGCTGCAGCCTGGCCCTCTCCAGGGGCAGGAGGGAGAGCTGGGGTTGCCCACCCTTCACTACAGGGGGATTGGGGAGTGCGATGAGCACGGGGCACAGCCCCCTAATTTTATTAGAATTGTTTTTCAGAAACTGGATCCTCTGAAATCTTGCACTAGATAATACAGATCAAACCTCTTTCAACTGTAAAGCTGGTTCTCCCAGCACAGTCTCTGTGGGGAGAAGGAGCAGGGTGCAGCGGGAACTAGCAGCGCTTCTGCCTTTGAAATGTAGCAAGAGGATGCAGTTCCTGACTTGGCCTTGTGCTCCAGGCAGCGCTTTGCTTTTAAAATGTACAAGAGACCTCTTGGGGCTATTGTACATTTCAAAAGCAGAGAGTGTGGGGCCAGTGGGGGGACTGCTCGGGTCCCCCACTGGCTGTGCTCCACTCAGCACTTCGACCTTTGAAATGTAGCAAGAGCTGGCACGGCTCTTACTACATTTCAATGGTGGAGGCATTCCTATCGACTAATCAAAACAAATTACATTGACTATTCGATTAGTTGATAAATCTAAATTTAACATCCTTACCACATACTCCCTCCAAAAGAACAAATCACGTCTTTGAGATTCACTCTGTAGCCATCGAGAAGTGCACCCTACAAATCTAGTACACAGGAACAATTCTGCAGCCACACCTATATTACAACTGTACCTCTAGCTTTAAATTTAAATACTGGAGCTCTGATAAGCAGCTGATAATTACGTGTCATGCATAATGCTTTAGCTAGCTACTTGCTCTTCTTTCGTCTTGATGGCTTCATGCTCTTAATTTCTAACATTTCCAAACAACAAAGGAGAATGTTAAAAACAAGTATTATTTAACTTTGTTTTATAATTCAACTTCAAAAACTCCCTTTTTTGCTTCTATTGTTAAAGATACAAATTCAGTGGAAATATTTCACTCATCAAGAATCCCACAACACTTCTAACAGCTCCCCCTTAAGAAGATCACTCCACCAATATATTAAAAATTAGTGATATATGTTAGAGTTTTTCATCTGAGATACTGCTTCAGAGTTTACTCTTAAGTATTTGAACAATTAAACTTCATTAGCTGCATGGAAACCAAAGCATTAAGTCAGGCTATACTGTAAACATATAAATCTTTCGACTCACCTGTTTTTTAAACTGTTGGCATTCCTCAGGTGTAAGTGTGTCTGCTTTGGCAATAAGTGGAATGATATTCACTTTTTCATGCAGGCGCTTCATAAACTCAATATCCAAAGGCTTAAGTCTGAAAAACAGCATTAGGGTCTTGTAATTTCCTTCTTTTAAGCAGTGAGCATTAGATCCCTAAAAAAAGTTATGCTCTGTTTTCCACAGCACTTCTCAAACTTAACAAAAGAACAGCCATACTGGGTCAGAACAAAGGTCTCTTTAGGCTAGTATCTGGTCTTATAATAGTGGCCAATGCCAAGTACTCCAGAGAAAATGAACAGAATGGGTAATCCAGTGATCCATCCCATCACTCATTATTTCAAAAATAGGACTCCCCTTGACCAAAATGCAATTAATTATACCCACTTTGATTTTCACGTAGCGTTTCAGACTACTCTCTCTAAATGTACAGCTCATATGTGCCTCAAACAGTCCTGAGTGCACTTTGTAAATAACTTACTGGAAGTAAAATTAATGAGTGCACTAGTCACTGCATATGTTCTTTAACAGCAGCAATAGGATATTGTTCACTTTAATGATGCAAGGCTTTAAAGAAAATTCTGGAGACTAGAAACTGAAATATTCTTGCACATTTATATAAAATGTGGGCCATAGGTTTCTTAATCTTGCAGAAGAGTTAACTGCAGCATGAACTCCAAGTCTATCAATTCTAAAATGTTCCATTTTATATTTTATAAAATAATTTTCAAGTTATTTCTTCGGATAAGACAGAAGCCACAGTATTGACTAAAAGAAGAAAAAAGCAAACTTCCTTACATAGCATTACCAAAAATCTTCACACACAACATTCAGAAATACACTTGTTTATTCCAAGCCTAGGTCCCTCAACCAGGGAGACCACCAACTGTCATTATGTCATAATATGGATAATACAAAATTCATTTTTCATTTGTTTTTCTATGCCTGGTAAAACCATCATAGAAGTTACAATCGTGGAAAGAGATGAGCTTGTTAGTGGTGGTGATGGGAAACTTCAGACACAAACCACAGCTTTGTCTAGCATTTCAGACTGTCCGGGGAAAGCAGTTCTGTTGTATGAAAACTCCAAATTTTCCCCCAGGGCTCTAAAAGTTGGCAGTCTCCCTAAACTATATTCTCATGCATTCTTTCCTAATTTTATTATGGCAGGAATTTATTAATGCCACCCACCATTCTTCAAACCAAAAGACTTAAATAATATACTCACTCTGAAACTTCTTAAATGTTGCCTACCATCAGGATGCACTATTAGATAATTTATTGGATAGTCCTAACCCTTCCATCACTCCTGTGAAACAACCTCAAATTTCCAGTACAGGTTGTTGTGAAAACATTTGAAGTGTTTTGAATCTCCAGAATGTGTCCCATGAAGCAGTGACCCTTAGTTCAGCACACATTTTTCCAGCATCCTAACCCCTGAGATTACAACTCTTCATGTAATAAATCAGCCTTTGTGGTCACCAAATTTTCAAAAATGTATTGGAATTGGAAAAGATTCAGAAAAAAATAAAAGTTAGGGGTATGGAACCGCTTCCATATGAAAAATGATTAATAAGACTGGATCTTCTCAGCTTGGAAAATAGACTGGGGGAGGGAGTAATACAAAGTCTATACAATCATGACAGATGTGAAAAAAGTAAATAAATATTTACTCCTTTTTATAACGTAAGTAGTAAGGGTCACCAAATGAAATTAGTAGGCAGCAGGTTTAAAACTAATGAAAATATTTCTTTGCACACCACATAGTCAACCTGTAGAACTCTTTTGCCAGTGGACATTGTGAGGGGTTCAAAAGAACTAGATTAATTCATGGAGGATAGTTCCAGCAATGGCTATTGGGCAGGGATGGTGTCCCTAGCCTCTGCTTGCCCGAGCTGGAAATGGGCGATGGGGGATGGATAGCTTGATGATTTCTATTCATTAACTCTGGCATTAGCCACAGAAGAAGAAAGGGTACAGGGCTAGAGGGAACTTTGGTTTGACCTAATATGTCTGTTCCTAAATTTGGAATGAGCCATCAAAAACACAAGCTGAAAAGGAAGCCCTTTTTTATCTATACAAATAAATTTCTTGGTGCAACAGTTTTCCAAGGACCTGATCTCCATTCAAACCTAGGGATGTGAATGTTTAACCATTCAACATCACCTTAATGCATTAGGCTTACTGGTTACAGTTAACCGCCACTGTAGGCAGGGGGCTACTCCACCCCCGGAGAGCATGCCACAGGGGGTGCTCCAGCCCATCCAGATAAGCCTTTTCTGAAGTGGACATGTCCAGGCATGCCACCAGCAGGAGGAGCATGCTAGCTCACCCAGAGCAACATCCATCCATGGTGGGGGGCTCCAACCCAACCCCCTGCTCACCCCATTTAATTGGTTAATCAGTTAAACACAACATTTAACCAGTTAACTAATGAAATGGGTTTTTATACATCCCCATTCAGAATGTGTCAAAGATATGCCTATAATTTAAGATGGGGATCCTAAACTCTTTAGGGTCACAGCTCCCCTTATTCCTGTCTAAACCCACCCTACCCCCACTGGAATCAGGAGCAGGAGGGTTCAGGTGGCATGGCTCCTGTGGAATGGATGGGAGAACGCAACCAGAATACAGCTGGTTAAGTCTGTGGATAGGAATGTGGGTGGAGCCACAGTCAGGGGCCAACGCTGTTGGTGGGGCTCAGTGTTCAGTCGTGGTCAGGGGCAGTGATGGATGCAGAGTCGGGAGCTGGGGCCATGGCTAGAGCAGGGACAAGAGCAGAGAATAGCTGGGTCACACCCCCTCCCTACTCCTTAAGTTAGATTCACTTCTGTTGCTCTCATCTCCTCTCCCTCAAGAGATACTTCGCAATGTTCTCCATCCCCCTTTAGCCTAGAGAGCAGTAGGTCAAATTCAGAGACTGTTCGCTTGCCTATCAATAACACTACGGCACTTGAATGGTCCTCTCATTTATTTGGAAAAAACTGAAAAGTTAAATTAAAATGTACTTCTACAGTTACAAGTGGTTCCCAATTTAAACAAATGAGCTCAATTTAATTCAATATTCTGGAGAGAGCAAGAATTTAATGTCAACAGTACAATTGTACATTCTTCACCGAAAGGATTGTTCAATAAAATAGTTATCAATGTGGGTATCAAAGAATAAACTTTGTTACTTTCATTTTATTTCTTATATTTTTGATACCATGATATTTTGCATTTTAGATGTAATTGACAAAGACAGGTCTGAGGCATTATGACAAAACACCTACATCTCGAACATTAATACAACAAGAATGTATCTGGGGAATGTGTTCTTCTGTTTCATAACATGTATAGATAGGATAAAAATTAACATTAATAAAAAAGTTTATACTGGATTAGCTGAGGTCAGTGGATGCTTCCGAGCTCCAACAAAATAACCAGTCCTGTCCTAAAACATCTAGGGCTGAGAGTTCTGTTCAGCTTCCATGCTGATTAAGTTAGCTGAAGTACCAAAACTGTGAATAAAAGACTGGCAATTGCATGAAGAGGTCTACCATGAGTGGATGTATTCAATTTACTTCACGTAAGCAGCAGGCAAACTGGATTCAAATCAGCAAGAGGCTATGCACATTTCAACTCAACCTGCACTTTTAAAAATCTATGAAAGACAGATTATTCTTGTAAACAAATACTGGAATCTCAATTTATTCAGTAGTATTGAATCCTGATGGGCTAACAAAGGCTGAAATTTTCTAAAATACTAGATGCACCTAAATTTCTTTAAAGATTTATAAGGATTCAAAGCCATAATCTAAAAATTCTTGTGGAAAGGTACTTAACTCCACATATACAATAGCTTGTGCTAAGTGTTGACTTTTCAGCTAGTGTTAAAAACTAAAATTCCCATTATACAACAAAAACAATGCATGTTAAGCTGGTCAAGAAAAATCTATTTGGCAATATGAGCCCATTTTTACATGTCCTAGCCAAAATCTTCAAAATGTAACCCAAACTTGAGATGAAAATATACTGTAGCAAAGAGTTATCTCAACATAAATTGCTGCTATAAACTCAAGGTAACAGCAGCATAAATAAAAAGGGAGGGAATAATGCTAGGAAGTTTTTCATGAGAGAGATGCTGTCATGAACAGGAGGAGTGCTAACCAGAACTTGGTGTCAGCCTGGGGGATGGGAGAACCAATCAAGGTACAGGGTTGATATATGAATTGGATATAGGTTTCCTGCCTGCTTTCTTTGTGTGGGAGAGAGAAACCAGAAGTTAAGACACACTGAATAATTTCAACCCAGGCAGGACCACCATGCCCCCCCAGAATTCAGGACATAGGAGTGGACTGAACAAAGAAAATTAAAAGCAAGCAAAGGGAAAAGTGAATTCAGTCGCTTTCAGGGTAATTTTTCTTTATTTTGCGGTTTGGTTTGAACTGCTGTGTTTGTTTTCCTTAGTTGCTCCATAACATCTAACAACCAAGTATGCTTTTGCAAGTTTATCTTTTGTTTTGTAATAAAAAATACTTAGGTGAGGATTTGATTCTTGTGTCCTCGAAGGTCTGTATGTATCTGCATGCCTCTGACTGAGGGGTCAGCTACCAGAGACTGCAGTTTGTTTTTCTCTTTTATTTTTCAAGCTCTTTAAGGGCAAAAGAACTAAGGGTACTTATGGAGGTCATTTCAAGTGTTCACCCCTGGCTTTTAGGCATCAAAACGCACTTGATGGTGGCAGCGAGTCCCCAAAATCTGTGTATTATGATTCCGGGGACAAGTGTTGTTTTTTTTTTTTTTTTTTTTTTTATAACCAGTGCCAGACAAGGTTTTGAAGCTGTTTTGCAGAGTGCCTAAGTGGGGAACAACTTTGACAGATGCAATCCCAGAACACAATCCCAATTCCTCTGGGTGACTATGCCCCACTTCATTAATCTAGTGGGCATGATATCAGGATCATCTAATTTCTCAAGCTATTGCTGAGGGCGTGGGTGGTCTTCAGTGGGAAGGAGCTTGCTTGTCCTGTCCCTATGTTTATTTTTCATAGGTTGGAGCAGGCGATCTGGTTATAAATTTGATTATTTTTCATGTACATATAAATGCTAAAATTTCAGTTCAATTTGTATTTAATAAAATACTTATCAATTTTAAAGCCAAGAGGGCAAAGGAAAGACACCTCATCTATAAATATTTTTACCCACGTTAGAGTTTTGTTTTATTCAGAATAAAAAGATGTGCATCACCTGATAATGACAGTTATACAAGGCCACAGTGAGCCCAGAAAACACCATCACTCAAGACCTCTAGATACTTTTGTATAGTGCTGGGGAGGAGCCAGTGGTCATAGTACATGTAGGTACCAATGACAGAGGGAAGGGTAGGAGAGAAGTTCCGGAGGCCAAATTTAGGCTGCTAGGAAAGAGATTGAAACCGAGGACCTCTATGGTAGCATTCTCTGAAATGCTTCCAGTTCCATGTGCATGGCCAGGTAGGCAGGCAGAAGAACTTCAGAGTCTCAATGTGCAGATGAGATAGTATAGGAAAGAGGGGTTTAGATTTATTAGGAACCGGGGAAACTTTTTGGAAATATAGTAGGAACATAAGAAATATCCCGGGGGGGGGGGGGGGGGGGGGGGGAAAGAGATGGATAGCTCAGCGGTTTGAGCATTGGCTTGCTAAATCCAGGGTTGTGAATTCAATCCTTGAGGAGACCATTTAGGGATCTGGGGCAAAATCTGTCATGGATGGTACTTGGTCCTGCTGTGAAGGCAGGGGACTGGACTTGATGACCTTTCAAGGTCCCTGCCAGTTCTAGGAGATAGGCATCTCCATTCATTTAAGATGGGTGAACTAGAGTTCCTTGTATGAAAGGAGGATATTGATATAGTAAGCATCACAGAAATTTGGTGGAATGAGAACAATCAATGGGACACAGTCATACCAGGGTACAAAATATATCAGAAGAACAAAACAGGTTGTGCTGGTGGGGCAGTGGCACTATCTGTGAAAGAAAATGTAGAATCAAATAAAGTAAAAATCTTAAATAAACCAAATGGTCCATAATTCTAAGAGGAATATAGCAGTAGGATAGTGATAGTGACTATGAAATGCTAAGGGAGATTAGAGAGATTATCAAAATAAAAAACTCAGTAGTGGGGGATTCCAACTATTCCCATAATGACTGGGTACATATCACCTCAGGACAGGATGCAGAGATAAAATTTCTTGATACCTTAAATGACTGCTTCTTAGAAAAGCTGGTTCTGGAGCCCACAAGGGGAGAGGCAATTCTTGACTTAATCATAAGTAGAACACAGGATCAGATCTAAGTGGTAAATATAACAGGACCACTTGGAAATAGTGACCAGAATGTTACAGAATTTAACATACCTGTGATGGGAAAGAAACCTGAGCAGCCCAACACTGTGGCATTTAATTTCAGAAAGGGGAACTACACAAAAAAGTCGTGGATGTGGTATACCTAGACTTTAGTAAGGAGTTTGATATGGTCTCGCATCATATTCTTATCAATAAACTAGGCAAATACAACTTAGATGGGGCTACTATAAGGTGGGTGCATAAGTGGCTGGATAACCGTACTCAGAGTGTAGTTATTAATGGTTCTCAATCTTGCTGGAAAGGTATAACAAGTGGGGTTCCGCAGGGTCTGTCTTGGGACCGGCTCTGTTCAGTATCTTCATCAACGATTTAGATATTGGCATAGAAAGTACGCTTATTAAGTTTGCAAATGATACCAAGCTGAGAGGGGTTGCGACTGCTCTGGAGGACAGGGTCATAATTCAAAATTATCTGGACAAGTTGGAGAAATGGTCTGAGGTAAACAGGATGAAGTTTAATAAAGAAAAATGCAAAGTGCTCCACTTAGGAAGAAACAATCAGTTTGACATATACAGAATAGGAAGCAATTATCTAGGAACGAATACGGCAGAAAGGGATCTAGGCGTTATAGTGGACCACAAGCTGAATATGAGTCAGCAGTGTGATGCTGTTGCAAAAAAAAGCAAACATGATTCTGGGATGCATTAACAGGTGTGCTGTGAGCAAGACACGAGAAGTCATTCTTCCGTTCTACTCTGCGCTGGTTAGGCCTCAGTTGGAGTAGTGTGTCCAGTTCTGGGTACCGCATTTCAAGAAAGATGTGGAGAAATTGGAGAGGGTTCAGAGAAGAGCAACAAGAATGCATAAAGGTCTAGAGAACATGACCTTATGAAGGAAGGCTGAAAGAATTGGGTTTGTTTAGTTTAGAAAAGAAACGATTGAGGGGGACATGATAGCCGTTTTCAGGTATCTAAAAAGGGTGTCATGAAGAGGAGGGAGAAAACTTGTTCATCTTGGCCCCTGAAGATAGAACAAGAAGCAATGGGCTTCTTAAACTGCAGCAAGGGAGGTTTAGGTTGGACATTAGGAAAAAGTTCCTAGCTGTCAGGGTAGTCAAACACTGGAATAAATTGCCCAGGGAGGTTGTGGAATCTCCATCTCTGGGGATATTGAAGAGTAGGTTAGATAAATGTCTATCAGGGATGGTCTAGACAGTATTTGGTCCTGCCACGAGGGCAGGGGACTGGACTCGACCTCTCGAGGTCCCTTCCAGTCTTAGTATTCTATGATTCACACAGCGCACAGTCGGCCCATGGAATTCCTTGCTAGTGGAGATTGTGAAGACTAGGAATTTAACAGGGCTCAAGAAAGAACTAGATAAATTCATGGAAGTTAGGTTCATCAGTGGCTATTAGCCAAGATGGGTAGGAATGGGTCCCAAGCCTCTGTCAGAGGCCGGGAATCGGTAACCGGAGAGGGATTGCTTGAAGATTCCCTATTCTGTTCACAGCGGCAGACGTAGGGAAGGGCAAGCAGGGCAGCTGCCCCGGGCTTCAATAGGCCCCGCGCATGTGCAACTACCTGTTGGCTGTGGCCATGGCACATGCGCGAAATTCAATAGGCCCCGTGCCCTGGTCCCCGCAAAACTCTCATCCACCCCATCTGTTCACTTCCTCTGGGGCACCTGGCATTGGCTACTGTTGAAAGACAGGATACTGGGCTAGATGGACCTTTGGTCTGTCCCAGTATGGCCATTCTTTTCTGACCATGTAACACCATAAAAACAGGTAGGAAGTGAGTGAGTTTACAGATACAGCATTCTCCTTTTAAAAAGAAAAAAGTTAACTAGGCTTTGGCCATTTTATATTCTCTGAGCATACTTAAATCTCCTTGATTCAATTATATTTAGGGGAGCAGTGTCACATTCTGGGGTGCAATCTGGACCAGCAGGGGTAGGCCCCGGACCTGGCATGAGCCAGGCTGCCTGCCCGCCTGACTCCTAACACACTTTAAATGCAGAGCTGCAGCAGGGTTAGGTCCTGGACCCAGCACAAGTCGGGACTGAGCCAGGCTGCTGGCCAGCCTGCTAAAAAAATTTAGTGACAGGGGGAGGGGGTGGAGGAATGTGCATAGTCTATAGCATTAACCTATAAGCTTTTGCTTATTGGTTAATCAACTACACTATTACATCCCTACCACGCACCCCTCTGATTTGAGATTAAACATGAGGCAATATCAAGTACATAAAGTAATTTTCTCTCCCACCCACTAGAGAGAAGTGTGACCAAATTAAAAATAAGATGGAGTGGATGAAAGCTTTGAATCATAGTGAAATCTGTGAATGAAAGCAGAATTTCAGCAGCAGGGGTTTTCAACTCATTGAACAAAAGCCACAATAATTCCAATATAAATTTATGGCAAATATGAACCACAAATATTTACAGTGGAGTCCGGATTAACCAACACCTGGTAGTCCGATACTCCGCTTTATCCGACCCTGCAGCTCCCGGGGACTTTGTCCCTGGGAACTGCAGGGTTGGATACAGTGCGGGCCGGGAGAACGGCCCCGCTTGCTGCTCCTGCCTGGAAGCATCTCGGCAGCGGCAGCAGCTTCTCCTAGAGAGCGAGGGAACAGCTGATGCTGCTCTGCCAGGGAAGCTTCATCCCGGCAGGAGCAGCATCAGCTGTTCCGTTGCTCTCTACAGTAGAGTCCATATCAACCGACATATTCGGTAATTGGACCATGTGTTGGTCCCGTTTAGGTCAGATGATAGGGACAATTTTAATAAATTGAATGATAATTAATACAGAAATGGCATTAAGGAATAAAAGACATAGCAACACTCACAAACAGATAAACTGACCATATTTTTCTTGGTATTCCGATTTACAACCAGTCTGGTGTACTACTATTTGACAAGCCAAATTACCCCAATGAAATTAAACATGGCTTGTAGTGTAGCAAAAATGGGTATTTTAATATTGCTAATGAGATTATAAGTATGATGCATAATGATCTGATGTATAATTACTTGCTTATAGTTCTGTATGCTTCTTTTTCCCAGTTTTTCAAGATTAGATTATGTTTACTGCAAGGCCTTGATTTCTGTTAGCTTTACAAATTAAGTTGTACCCCTTGTCTGCATCACAAACTAAGTTGTGCAAGATTCCTTTCTTTTACTATTCCCTTAAGTAATTATTAATCTTATCTGAAACTCTGTAAAATTGTTTGGTGTGAGTGCGACAACCATCGAACATGCCAGATGGTCAAGAAAGAAGTGGAAATCTTAAAGATAACCAGGAAACATCCCTTGCGTCTGAGGCTGAATTAAATTGGCAGCATTGACAACCTTGGAGACAGGCAGAGACCCCACCAAGACTGAGACACAAAGATGGGAATCAATAACCATCAAAGGGTAACTCTGGAGAACATCTCTTAACGATGGAGGACTGCAGCAAGACACTGCAATATCCATAGACCCAAATGGGAATTTTATATGTATAAGAAGAGGAGCTCTGACCATTGGAACTCTGGGTTTTTGTTCTGCAAGCCAAACCTTGGAGGAAACTCGAATCGCAATCAAAAGACCCCCAACTCCTCAGTCAGCCTTGCCTGGCCAGTAAGACTGACTTGAGCCATGTCTAGTAACTATGCACCATCTGTAAAGGTGCGTGTGTGTGCGTGCGTGCGCCTCCCTTATAGAGCATATGCTAACTGCTTCTCTACTGCATTCTCAAGAAACAGGGCATATTGCCTTTTCCCCTAAAAAGATCCCATGTGCTTCTTTTCTTATAAACCTAACAGTAGCTTATTTTGAATACTCCTGACCTGGAATTTTGTATATTTCTGGAATGTCAAAGTTTAAAAGTGTATTTTGAGATAGAATTAGGGAGGAAATGCACATTAAAATATCAAGATACTAACCCATGTCCTGAAGGAGCAATGAAGTATAAACAACACTGCACCCTATTATCTGGCATCTGACGTCGATTCACACGGGATTCTGCGTTCAGGTAGTCTTCAAACTTACTGTCAATGTAGTCAATAACAGGCTGCCAACTACAGAGTGTACATAAATAAAAGCCTGTAAGATCATTTATACATATTCACATTAATTGAATATCAATTTCTGAGATACACATACACTGATTTTACTGAAAACAGAAACAGTACGCACAATATTGCTATAGCATTATCTAGTTTAAAAATACTGAAAAATGTAAATGTAGGAGGAAAGTAGATAAATTCTATTCTAAACTGCTTTAAAATAATGAAGCTCTCTTTTTAATTTGAAATGTTAATCAATGCATTCCTTAATGAAGAAATTAAGATTATATTTAGCAAGGTTTTTATAGTCAACAGGATTTCAAACTAACTACACGAACTGCAAGTATTTCTGAAATATTAGCACAATATAAACTAAAATATTGTAAGCATTGTACAAAGAAGGGAAATAGAATATTAAATAATTTAAAAGATCATTCAACTCTTAAAAAAACAAATAAACATCATATATTTAAGTAAACAGTCCACATGTCCACTGAAAATTCCTTTAAACACAGCTATCCACTGTCAACAGTTACTAAAGGAATATACTTTCTAGCAGAGCTACTCAAAATGTGGCCCATGGCCTCTCTGCATGTGGCCCGCAGTGCCTTGAGCTGCTTCATGAGCCACCTGCCTGCCTCATTGCTGGGGCTCCAGCAGTAGTTCCAAGCCGAGGGCCAAGCTGCACAGCTTTGAGCCAAGCCACATGCGCAGGAGCTGCCGGACGGAAGAGGGGGGAGGTGGAAAGAGGTGGTGGCAGAGCATGTCTGCCCATTTGCTACAGTGCAAGTGCATCCCTGCAAGCAAAGCTGCATCTGCACGTGCATGGGAGCTGCTGGCTGACAGGGGAGGGGAGCAGCAAAAGGCACAGCACAGCACGCCTGCCATGTCTGCCACAGCAGTAATGCCTCTCCATGAGCAGAGCCGCGTCTGCGCATGTGTGTGGGAGCTGCTGGCCAGCCGGGGGGCGGGGCAGCAAAAGGCAGTGGCAAAGCACGCCTGCTGTGTCTGCCACAGTGGCAGCGCCTTCCTGAGCCAGGCCATGTCAGTGCATGCACAGGAGCTGCTGGGGGCAGTAAGAGGCAAGTGGCAAAGCAGTGGCGGAGCCAGGCAGCTAGACAAGGGTGAGAAAGGTCTATGCTGGGGCAGCAATCAATATAATGGTCTTCTGTTGATGTGTGTTTTAGTAGTTAAATTGCTGAACTGTCATTGCTCATTAAAATTGCTGTCACATGAGTGGAAATCAGGTAAATATTGCATTATATTAATACTAGCACAACTGACTTAAATGGGACCTGCGTGTTGTGTAGTCTTGCCTTAATCTTTGTATTCATGCCTATCAGTGTGAAAGAAGCTATTTGCATATACAGCCAGTCCCAAAGTTACAAAAGGTTGATTGATGACCGTTTGCACTTACGACCAAACCTCCCATTAAGCCATGGGTTCCCAAACTGGGGGGTGGGGGTGGTGAAGGAATTCGGGGGGGGGAGAAGAGGGGCGCCGCAAGGCGACACTCTCCTCCTCCTCCCCGCCCAGGGTCAATCCCCTTGCTATTTTTGTTTTTTGCCTGTCAGTTCCTTTTTTTTTTGCTCAACAAGTTTTGTTGCTGGGGGAGGGAGGAAGCATGAGGGTTTCTCAAAAATCAAAAAGGGGGCATGATGCTGAAAAGTTTGGGAACTACTGCATTAAACGGTTGTAAAGTCAGTCCCCGAGTTACGAACGCGACCCGTGCTTATGAACAGCGCAGTCGTAACTCAATGGGGTCCGACTTACCAACATTTCAAGTTATGGCCAAGTTTTTGGTCCTTAACCCATTCGTAACTTGGGGACCGGCTGTATTTGCAACTGTGCTTAAGTTGCGTCCGTTGGCACGTGCTATGGGTATCATTGTGGCTCCTGGAGTTTTCAAAGTTGAGTAGCCCTGCTTTATAGGATGTCAAAGAATTATCAATCACGTACCATCATAGAAATAAGTTAGTTTCAGATTACTGGGAGCATTAATAATGCACAAAAGGCTGAAATTTCTGTTCACATTAGAGCTATTTAGAGAAGCTAAAAGCATTTAAACCAAATTAAAATGGCAATAGACAGCCCAACTTTTAAAATAAGATTACTGGCCTATAGGGAATTACTACCAATACAAAATATACGCAAAGCTTAAAAAGCAAACCTTATGATTGAAAAGAAAAAAAAGCATATTTAAAATGAATATTGATATTTACATCCCTAGTGATCAGTTAGCTAGCAGGTAATAGAATTAATGCGGTTACTCAACTATTCTGATTGGTTACTTGACTATTCTATAGTCACCAGGGGCTGAGCCACCAGCCAGTGCGCTCTGACCCCATTCCTGGGAGCCCCCTGCTGCTATCAGGGGCAAGAGCGTAGGATGCCAAGCAGAGCCGGTCTGTAAGGGGAGCCAGTTTAAAAACCTGCTCCCCACACAGACCAACTGCTGCCACCCCACACTGCTGCCTCTGATACCAAGGTAGCAGTGTGGGGTGGCCCTAGCTCCTCATCATAGGGATCCAAGCTCCTCATGGACAGAGGCTGCTAGAGGAGCGGGGTGAGGCTGCCGTGAAGTAGCCTCTGTCCAAAGCAATCTGGGCTGGCCCATGGGGAGCTGGGACCACCTGCGGACAGGAGCTTATGCCATGAAGCACCCTCTGTTCACAGAGAGCTCGGACCCCCCTCCCCCAGGGACAGGAGCAGTGGGCGGCTTCACAGCTGCCTTCCCTACCCTCTTCTCCTCAACACCGGCTCCACAGTGCTCCCTTCCCAGCCTCTCTACTGCTGCCTAGTGTGGGGAGAACTGGCTTTTAAGCTGTCTTCCCCCCAGCACTGGCTCCTGCTTCCCTCCTGCTTGTTGCCTCTGTATCAGAGGCAGTGGGGGGGGGGGGGGGGGGGGGAGTTGATACGATTAACCGATAAATGAGTTGCCCAGGCTTATCAGTTAGTTGTATACTTGATTACTCGTTTACATTCCTACTGATCACCACAAGGACAATTCTATTCAAATTTATTTTGGGAGATCATAAAGTTAGCTCTTACCAATTGCTATTATCCACTGCATCTCCAAATCCTGGTGTGTCAACTATTGTGAGTAGTAACTGAACACCACCTTCTTTGATTAAGACTTTTGACTGTTCAACCTACAAGATTCAAAAGATTTAAATTCTCATATAACAGCTGTAATACAATACTGATTTTAAGTCATTTGTTCCAATGCAAAAAAAACCCAGCAGCCTAAACAGACAATATAAATTATATACCAACAATAAAATAGTTGAGGAACTTTGCAGCTTTCATTTTGAGCTGCGATGGCCCATTCTGCCTGTATCATCTGACTTTTTATTTAAGCTTTAAGACCATGAGGAAAACTGGATACTGTTAATGTTAGAAAATCTACAGGCAGTCCCCGGGTTACGTACAAGATAGGGACTGTAGGTTTGTTCTTAAGTTGAATTTGTATGTAAGTCGGAACTGGTACATATTGTAGGGGAAACTCGAGCCAAACATTTCTCCAGAGCTCAGTTTTATTCTCCCACACCTCACTTCCCTCAGTCCTTTATTCTCAAGCTGAGGTGTCTGCTGAGAAAAGCCGCTCTGCGTCTCCCTGGTCTGCTGGGGGGGGGGGGGGAGGCGCTAGCTTCACATCTCCATGGTCTGCTGGGGGGAAGCAGCTAGTGCGGGGTTTCCTCACCCCGTTTGTAAGTAGGGATCTGATGTAAGTCTGATCCATGTAACCCGGGGACTGCCTGTATTTGCAAAGTACATGGAGAGGTGCTTAATGTTTTCATTGACTGCTAGCAATTTCTAATATTTTCACTGGTTAGCAGTTTTAGAACTCAATTAGAAAAATGAAATGATCAATACTGATAGAAAGTTAACAAAAAATCCAACGCTTGCACAGATTATGCAACAAGATGTAGTAATTCTGTATAGTGATAGAAATGTTCTGAAATGTGATTTGTCCTTTTCATACATGTTCATTTTTTTTTAATTGTATCCTTTGGTATATATGGTTTTGACTATTTTCTTCCACTATTTGATCTGAGGAAGTGGGTCTGGCCCATGAAAGCTCATCATCTAATAAACCATCTTGTTAGTCTTTAAAGTGCTACATAGTCCTGTATTTTAATTCTGTATACATATTCTTACATCCATATATGTGGGTCATCATATTAATTACTAGTTCACTCTCTTCAAAGGAAGTGACTATCCGTTTTTAAAAGTTAATAAAATCCTATGATACCTACTATTTCTATACATTGTTTAAAATATATTTGTTTAACTCGATGATTGTTTGGTAAAGATCAGTTCCAGAACAGGAAATCATCCACTATAATGTTTAGAATTTTATTTTTCAGTTTTAAAATCAAAGCAGCTGCTCCTCTGTCCTTTCCCTAAAAACATATATTGATTCTTAAAAGTACTTAGCACGATTGCCAACATTAAGTATTGGTTTCTTGGGCAGAAACACCACATACAGCTTTTTAAAAACCCAGCTGGACCTAGTTTGCCAAAATCTGTTCTACAATATCATCCAATCAGGTTTGGGTTATATAGGCAAAGATCCTTATCTCACGATGAGGTTATCTGTACTAGTCACCAACTATGCATTAAATCTGAAGGTAAATTGTGGACCCCTTTTTCATAAAGGCTTACTAGAATTAGAATAGAGATGTCAATGTGTAGATGACAACACGGTTAACCGATAAACCTAGGATCGTCAATTAATCCTGTTGACTACATGCATTCCCCTTTCCCCCCACTTCTCTCTGTATCAAGAGACAGCAAGGGCTGAGGTGCAGCTAGTGTTCAGGGGGAGCGCTGGCTCCCCAAAAACCAGCTCCGTTGAGCTCCCTGCCGCCCTCCCCCACCCCGGCTCTATCAGAGGCAGAGGCATGGGAGTGGGGGGGAGGGAGGAGAAATGTCAGAGGAGGCTGCGCCACAGAAACAGTCCCTGTACACAGGGTTCCGAGCTCCCTACAGACAGGCTTCCCTGCATCTCATGAAGCAGCCTCTGTCTATGGTGACCTTGGGCCAGCCTCTGTTTGCAGAGAGCTTAGGCTCCCCACAGACATGGGCTGCTGCCACACACCACTGTTGCCTCTGTATCAGAGGCAGCAACACGGGGCAGCAGGCAGGAGTGGGTCTGTGCAGGGAGCTGGTTTTTAAACTGGCTCACCTTACAAATCAGCTCCCACCTGCCACTGCATGCTGCTGCCTCTCATAGCAAGGCAGTAGTGCAGGGTGGCAGGTGGTTCCCTGGAAGTCGAGCTGGGAGCATATTGGCTGCTGGCCCCTCCCCTAAGGGCTATCGAATAGTTGTGTAACCACTAAAATTTGATGCCGTCACACAACTATTCAACTACATGCTATCTAACATCCCTAGATTAGACAAAGCCCAAAGAAACACGATTTTTGTCTTTGTCAGGTTTCAGCAACCTTTGGCTCTCTACCCAGCAGGGTAAACCACTGATAGGCTGAGACACATTTTTCTTGCCTTGACTGTCTGCAGGCCCATGCTCCTCTGGCAGCTCCCCAGTGGCCGCAGTATGCTGTTCCCAGTCAATGGAAGCTGTGGGAACAGGCACAGGCTCCAGGGATGCATTGGCTATCACTTCCCACAGCTTCAATTGGCGGGGAACGGCAAATCACAAGCACTGGGAACTGTGTGAGGCCGTGTCTGAGGACGGTCAAAGTCAGCAAAACATCTCATGGCCCACCAGCAGATTACCCTAAAGGGCAGAGACACAGAGGTTGCCAACCCCAATTTTAGTCTTTGTTTCTATCTATTGCAGTAGTCTATGCCGATGGTTTTTCTTCGCTATTTCCTTTGGTGATAGATGATGAGAGGCTCAAGTCCTCATGACCACTTTTCTTGAGTATCAATCACACAACATGAACATGGAAACATTGTTCAATCCTCTTCCACTCTTAAGGTGGTAACTGAAGGAATACATATAATATGCCTAGCATTTTCAAAAGTGTGATGTTCCCTATCTCAGAGTAGCATGGTTAGCAGGATTCTGCTCGAGGATTTATTTAGCTATGTAAACCTCAGTGACCTTTCAACAGTTTCTGTAAAGGGAAATCATGCCTTACTGATCTACTAGAGTTCTTTGAGGGGGGTCAACGAACATGTGGACAAGGGGGAATCCAGTGGATATAGTATACCTAGATTTCTAGAAAGCCCTTAACAAGGTCCCTCACCAAGGGCTCTTAAGTAAAGTAAGTTGTCATGAGATAAGATGGAAGGTCCTCTCATGGATTAATAACTGGTTAAAAGACAGGAAACGAAGGGTAGGAATAAACTGGAAGTTTTCAGAATGGAGAGAGGTAACTAGTGGCATCCCCTAAGGGTCCATACTGGGATCAGTCCTATTCAACCTATAAGTGATCTGGAGATAGGGGTTTATAGTGAGGTGGCAAAATTTGAAGATGATATCAAACTGCTCAAGATAGTTAAGACCAAGGCAAACTGTGAAGAGCTTCAAGATGATCTCACAAAACTAAGTGATTGGGCTCAAAATGGCAAATGAAATTTAATGTTGATAATTGCAAATTATTTTTTCCAATCCCCAATATGATGGGATCTAATTTAGCTATAGCTACTCAAGAGAGATGTCTTGGCATCATTGTGGATAGTTCTCTGAAAACATCCACTCAATGCACACCAGCAGTCAAAAAAAAAAAAAGCAAATAGAATGTTAGGAATCGTTAAAGGAATAGAGAATAAGATGGAGAATATCTTATTGACTATATATATTCATGGAATGCCCACATCTTGAATACTGCATGTAGAGGTGGTTGCCTCATCTCAAAAAAGATATCTTGGCACTGGAAAAGGTTCGGAGAAGGGCAACAAAAATGATTAGGGGTTTGGAACATGTCCCATATGAAGGGAGATTAAAAAGACTGGAACATTTCATCTTAGAAAAGAAGAGACTGGGGGGGAGGGTATGATAAAGGTCTATAAAATCATGACAGGTGTGGAAAAAGTAATAAGGAAGAGTTATTTACTTGTTCCCATAATTTAACTTTATAACTGCTCGTTCTTATGTTAATAAGTAGCAGGTTTCTAACAAAAGAAAGCTTTTCTTCATGCAGCGCACAGTCAACCTGTATAACTCTTTGCCAGAGGAGGTTGTGAAGATCAGGACTTTAACAGGGTTCAAAAAAGAACTAGATAAATTCATGGTGGTTGGGTCCATCAATGGCTATTAGCAGGGCTTGTTGAGCCATGGCGAGCCCCGCTAGCCAGCCACGTGGTTCAGGGCGCTGCACATGCACTGATTGTGCTGCGACGCCGTGCTGGGCTATAATTTACTCGTCTGTGGTGAGTAGATTACCTTAATTGTCGAGCCCTGGCTATTAGCAAGAATGGGTAGGAATGGTGTCCCCAGCCTCTGTTTGTCAGAAGCTGGAAAAGGATGACAGGAGAGGGATCACGTGATGATTCCCTGTTCTGTTCATTCCCCTGGGGCATCTGGCATTGGCCACTGCTGGAAGACAAGATACTGGGCTAGATGGACCTTTGGTCTGACCCAGTATGGCTGTTCATGTTTTTAATAGGTTTCAACTAACTTAGAGTGAAAGCTTCTCCATGGCAATTAGCTTTTTAGACTTTCAATATGCCAAGAAATTTTATGGTGGTTTTCCTGATGGTGAGATAGTCAAAACTTTGCCCTCTACAGCACACCAAATGTTACTTTTGTTAGTGTCAATTAAGAGCAATATTAAGAACCTGTGCCATTCATCCTGTTTAAGTTATTTTTCTTCTGTGAACTAAGTGAACACGTTTGTCCATACATGGTCAAAATCTCAGAATGCAGCAACATCTGGAACAGATCCAGAAAACAACTGTAAACTAGTGTCATTCACAGCTAGACTCCAACTGTATCCTATCATCTGGTTTTACATGTATTCCCAAGAGATTAATGGAAAACAAATTAGTTCATGTCCTGGAATTTAAAACTTTTAAGAAATCCATTCCAAATGGCCATTTTCCCACGCACTTTAGTTAAGCAGGTCAGATTGGTCTATTTTACATTACACTAGATCTTACAAAACTGAATAAAACGTCTCAGTCTCACTTACAGCAGATTCTAGTTTGCTGCAGCATTTTTTAAGAGCAAATGCCATTTACAACATTTCCCCTACTGTGAATTGAGGACACTCCCCAAAATAGCAACAGCCACATAGGAGCAATAAATATATTGCTACTAATGAAAGTCTACTATATTACTACTGGATCAAGCATTTCTACATATCACACACCATTTACAATAGTTAACTGATAAAATATATATATATATTTATTTCACATTAGGCGTGTTAGCACATAGTCGTGAAATGATTAACTGATAAACCTGGGTTTATTGGTTAATCCTAACCACTATATGCAACCCTCCCGCCCCCGCTGCCTCTGTATCAGAGGCAGCTATGGGGGGAGGGAGTAGTCTGTGCCCATGGGGAGTCAGCTTTTAAACTGGCTCCCCACAAGCACTGGCTCCTGTGGGACTGCCTGCCCCCACTCCAGGCGTTGCTGCCTCTGATGGAGAAGCAGCAGCACAGAGAAGGGAGGAGGGCATGCGGGAGCCGGTACATGCAGGGAGCCAGCTTTTATGCTGGCTCTCCATGTGTTCCGGCTCATGCAGAGCCACCTGCCCCCCTTTGCTGCCTCCTACAGAAGTAGTGGAGATGGGGGTCACAGGTGGGAGCTGGTGCTTCGGGGGAGCTAGCTTAAAAGCCAGCTCCTCATGTGCACCAGCTTCACAGAGCTGCCTCCTCTGTCCCTCTATGCTGCTGCTTCAGATACAGAGGCAACAGCGCGGGATGGCAAGGGGCTTCCCCGGAGTGGGGTTAGGAGCATACTAGCTTATGGCCCAGCCTCTGGGGACCATTGAATAACTGTGTAACTGCTAAGATTTTGTAAGGTTACACAGTTATTAAATTAGACAATATCTATAGTCCCTATTTTACACAAGTATCAGAGGGGGTAGCCGTGTTTGTCTGAATCTGCAAGAACAACGAGAAGTCCTGAGGTACCTTATAGACTAACAGATATATTGGAGCATAAGCTTTCGTGGGTAAAGACCACTTCGTCAGAAGCATGTAGTGCAAATTCCAGACACAGGTATAAATATACCTCTGGAATTTCCACTACATGCATCTGAGAAAGTGGGTCTTTGCCCACGAAAGCTCATGCTCCGATGTATCTGTTATTCTATAAGGTGCCGCAGGACTTATTTCACACAAGATCATTTACTTTATGGCTTCTTCTGAATTCTCCTACCAGAAATTAATTCTGTGTAATTCATGAAAAAACAGACAGGCTTTCCACTGAAAAAGATAATACTTGTTGATTTTCAGCCACTATGAGATAATGGTACATGAAAAGGCAGATTGCCAGTTAAAGATAGCAACAGTTCCTGGAGGGATGAATGCCCTTCATACAATTACTATAGAATTTAGGATACTTATGAAACCTTCTAATTTAAGCACCTGAACAGAGACTGGACAAAGTTAAACAAATGTGCTGGTGTGGTGAGGAAGACTGACTACTTTCAAGCCATATGGCTGTCCAGTGTCAGTTGGTGTTTCAACTTGTATGAATGTACATCAGGTTAGAATCCTCTTCAATCACAATACACTTGATTTCACTGAATTCTTATGGTAGAGTAAGAAGCATCGTTTTCAGATGTAAAAGTAACAGATTTTAGGGCCCAAAGAGACCATTTTGATCATCTAGTCTGACCTGCATGAGAGGCCAAATGAACCTCATCCAGTATTTTCTGGATGAGCCCATAAATTCTGTTTTGCCCATTTTTTAGAATGATATCCAATCCAGATAAAGACTTGAAGTGATTGAGAATCCATCCTGACTTGCTCCAATAGTTAATTACCCTCACTGTTAAAAATTTGCAAGTTATTCTTATTCTGAATTTATCTACCTTCAGCTACTACCCACATGAGTTCATTGTATTTTGTTCTGCTTGCTTTCAAGAGCCACATACTAAAGTCTCTACACCATGTATGAATTTGTACACGGTAACCAAGTCACTGTAACCTTCTCTTGGGGAAAAAAAAACCCGACATCCGTCTCATATACATGTATGTTTCCCAGACCCTGATGTTTTTTAAAAAAAGATTGTAACCCTTTCTAATGTTATTGGCATCCTTTTTTGAAATATGGAACTCCAGACCTGGACACTGTAGTCCAATAACTGTTTCACTAATGCAGTGTCCTGAGGCAATACCCTTTTTCTACTCATCCTGCTTGAACATTCAAGGATTAGGTTTGCCTTCTTCGGTGCAGTTTTGCAATGGGAGCTCATGTTCAGTTAGCTACCCATGATTAACGTCAAGCATTGTATAACTTATTTCAATGCAGTGCATTTGAGGAAGTGTTCAGTTCCCCTTTAAAAAACAAACAAACAAAACACATCTCATACTGCCCTGCTTTGGTCAGTTCGCAAAGTCTTTAACAATAATGTAAAGAGGTATCATGCTACCTAAATTCTACAGCATTCTACCATTTTGGTGTAATGATAACAAGGAGGAATATAGCCTCTTGAATAGTTTTGTAAGTGTGACTGCAATTTCAATTTGTCCAAGATTATCATCTTAAAACAACTGCACGGGGTGGCACAAAGAGGAGATATGGACTGGGTTGGATGGCTTGAAAACTGGAGTGAGGAGAGGTCAGAAGACCAGACTTTTTAAAAAGGCAAATGAAAAACAGGAAAGGTATTTAAGACGTTTTTATTACTCTGCAATGTTCAATATGAACCTAAGCATTTGTGAATTTGTATTTAAAAAGCCATGCACATTTACAAAGTAACAACCTCACTTCTACAGAGATTCTTGCTTCTGAACAGTAACTGGAATGACTGAAGGGTCAGGGACCTACAGAGCATTTGGTGACCACCTGTAGGACAGTAGAGGGATTTGACTACATCACAGGCAACAGTGGCAATCACACAATAGAAGAGCTTATTGATAAATGCAGGTTAAAATAGATAAAAATACAACAAGCATACTGTACAAGCTAGTTTTCTCCTGGACATTAACTTGAAAACACTATCTTCTACTGTTATCAATTAGCAAATTACAACACAAAAAACAAGGTAGTTTTTTTGCACATACCTGTACAGTCTTTTTAATTCTATGTGAAGGACCTGGATAGTCTGGGGAATACAAGTCTGTTAAAAATAATGAGTTGATTAATGTTGATTTTCCCAGTCCAGATTCACCTAGAAAAAAGGTAGAAGTATTAGTGAGTACAATTAGAAGTATCATACATAGTATATACACCTTTTATAATCTCATTTTAAATGCACTTAAAATTTGGTATGTAAAAAAACCTTTCCTAGCGTCAATCATATGCTATGCAGAAACAGATAACTATTTTACACTACAAAATGAGACTTTCACTGTTACGTTTAAAAGCATCTACTTTTCAAGTCAAATCCTAAAACTGTTATAGGTGTTGAATGCACTTAGCTACTGTTTCTGCCCCTTTTATGGCCTCATCATATGATACACAAATAAGACATTGCCATGTTAAGCTATCAACAGGCTATCTATTTAAAACTGGAAGTAGAATATTAGTGGAACTGGAAGTTTCGTGCAATGATTTTATTATACCAAACGACTGTTACTTTGGCTTAACGCCTGTGGTTCTAAATAATTAGAGTGGAGTTCCAAATGCACATGGTTTGCATGGGAATTATTTTTAAATTTCTTTTTAAGTGACTATAATGCTGGCATGGCTAACATTTGTAGAAGCAATTGCCAAGGCAATCCAAATAAAGTTGCAAACTCATAAAAAAATCTGCCTATTTACAGCTCCATAGAAGCAAGGTTCGAGGTACAACAGCCACTATAATAGTTTATAAAGACCTTGTATTTACAACAGCAAAACCATTAAAACCAGCCAGTTCAGAACTACTACAACATTCACGGATATGTAAAGAGAAAACAAGTATGTGTTAGGTTTGTGGCTTGCTTCAACTCTCAGTTCACTGTGCTACTCAAGAAGGGATTGAAGCACGGATGATGACAGAAATTTGCTCCTAACCCAAAGATGACAAGATACAAACCACTGGTGACATATTTTCTCTAAGGGAGGAGGAACCAGTTGCATCGCTCTTTATAGTAAGATGCTGATTGGCTTACAAAGCCATCCTAGAAAAATCTCATCATAACAGTGTCTTGATAAAAAATCCTAGAATACTGCAAGTAAATGAATGACAATTATTATAACAAAAGCTCCCATTATTGCTTATTTCAATTATGAACTGCAATAGAAAATGGGCTTATCTTCACAGCAACTTAGGTTAACTTGAGTGGAGTAGCCAGAGTTCATTATCTTAAGCTAATGTTAGGGCTTGCCTTCACAGAGCAGCAATGTACTTTTGGAGCTATGACTTTTAAAACATACCTGCATATTGTGCACTGTTGATCAGTACACAATGGAGCAGTCAACAGGCTAAATTCAGAGTGCCAAACAATTCTGAATTGACTCTGACTTTATAATCTTTTCAAAATTATTTTCTATACCTTGACCACAAAGAATTGACTAGCCCTGGTATAGACCCTAGCAGTGAGCACTAAAGGTTTCCGAGGGTGCATTAAAGTACTACTGTTGAAAGAGCACTGAGTTAGATAGAGCATGCTAAGAAATCTTTAGTGTGCACCTGCAGGATTTGTGTGTACCAAATTTATGTTCAACACTTCAGCACCCTTTAGGTCACATTGTCCCACCATGTAGACAAGCCGCACAAACTACACACCGGTGAACTGATCCTACAGTGGTCCTATATAGTGACTGGATTAGCAGCAAAGAATTCAAATTTAAATCTGGCAGGCAAGGCAAGTCTTAATGATAGGCTAAAGCTGTGACAGTAGTACTGAGACAGGTTTTATTTTCAAGTTTATGGTGCATGCAGCAGTTTTAGTAGCTACTGTGCTTGCAAATACTGTAATGAGCTTCTACCAGACATTCTTGTACTCTCTCTGCTTATAAGACAAGGATAAGTTACTCAAATTCTCTCATTTTACAACAAACAGGGGAACGCTAATCAACAAATCTGAAGCTGTAGTCAAAATTTGAGTTTAGTCAGAAAGTTGCTCACTTTACAGTATAAGATACAATCCTGTATAAAAGGAAAGTTGAGGAGAAATTTGTTCTGCCTTTTGGCTTCTCTCTACATTAGGACACCATCTCATTTTATGAAATCTCATTCAACTACTTTGAATGTTACACCTCTAGTTCATTAGAAAAACCTCAGAATTAAGGATATTAAATTGTGGTTCTGGCTAATTGTGTAGTTGATGCAATTTGTACATTTTTTATTGACTACACGATTAGTCAATAAGGACCACTCTGCAGAGCCACAATGGGGATAGCACCAGGAGCCGGCTGTCAGGTTCTTATTACATTTAAAATGCAGAGGTGCAGTGTCCCGGACCAGCACAAACCTGGACTGCTCGGTCACAGCTCGCACTGAGTCCAGCAGCCCCTGGTTGTGGCCAGCCCTGTCCATCACAATCAGGGGCTACTCTGGGGCAGGGGGGGGGGGGGAAGGGGCAGCTCCCCACTAGGACTCCTGTGGACAGGGACAGCTGCTGGTGCAGCCTCCCCTATCCCCCTGCTGCCTCAGAGAGACAGCTTGGGGGGGGAGGAGGGGTAGAAGAGTGATAACTTGTTATTCCAGTCAACTATTTGCTAACATCCCTACTCAGAATGCTTTGTTCTTCCACAAATATCAGACTATATGGGGCTCAGAAAGATATTGGCATGTTATATTCTGGGATCTTGTCAGTGTCACTTTTTTTTTTAAGTTAGTCAAAAGACACTGCTGTTCTAAATGCCCCAACAGTTGTTTCTTTTTAATAAGAACCTTCAACACAGAAATCTTTGCAAAACTGTATGCTTTGGTTTGCTGTGTCAACACTGAGACTCAACATGTGGAAATAACATTCTGAAGTTTTGATGGATCTGATGGAACACCACATGCTCACCTTATAATATGGCAACATTCTCTGAGCTTTCACTCCTTGGTTACTAAAGCTTTTAGACCCCCACAGGTCTTGTCTAGGGGTGTGAACGACTGGTTGACTAATGTACTAGTTGCTCCCCCACTCCTGCTGCCTGTTTCAGAAAGAGGCAGCAAGTGGGGGGGTGGTAGAGGAGAGAAGAAGGGGATGCTTCAAAGCACCAGTGCCATGTGGAGCCCAGGGCCAGCTGGGGTCTGGATTCCCAGCTGGCTCCATGCAGCATTTCAAAGCAGCAGTGATGCATGGAGCCTGGAGTCAGCTGGGGATTCTGAGTCCTCAGCTGACCATGACTCCATGTGGCACTGCTGCTTTGAAACACCACGGCGAGTCCGGTGCCAGTAGGGGACTGCTGGAGTTCCCTGCTGGCCCCGTGCCTCCCACAGCATGTTCACCTTTGAAGTGTAGCAACAGCCAATTAATCTAAATTTAACATCCCTTGTCTGGTCTGTCCATTACAGTAGTAGGGCTGAGAAAAAGGTTTCTTGAGTTGAAGCTGCTGGAAAAATAAGTAGGCTGACAATTTGGAGACAGCCCAATTTTTCTATGTGCCTTAGTTCTTCACCAGATGGTAGACTTGGGTTGTCACTTCAGAAATATTCAGTTCTGTATGCAGAAGGGAGTCTAATTTAACTAACAAAACAGGAGTCACTACTGAGGTTTTTGAAATTGTGTTCTTAACTTTTCAGTAGGCTACAAATACCTCAGTTATAACAAAACAAGAGAATTCAGGTCATTGTAAATTAATCCTCCTTGGAGGATTATTATGGAATAAAAGCATTTTAGGGATGGGGGAATTGGAAGCAGTTTTATACACTTCAATTTATGCTCACTGACTTTATCTGATCAACTTTAACTTTGTAGAGTGCCCATGTAGAAATGTCCGTTAGTCGATTAACCAATAAGCAAAAGCAGAGTTTGGTCCCGGACCAAACTGACGGCCTGGCTCTTACTACATTTAAGCGGCAGAGCCGCAGAGGGGGCAGTTCCCAATTGGAGGCAGCAGTGGGGAGCGGGGGCAGGACAAGTCTGGGCCCACCACAGGCAGAGATTGCTTCATGGCAGCAGCCCCTTTCTGTGGGGGGGGATCTGAGCATCCCGCAGAGAGAAGTTGCTCCGCATTCCACGGAGCAGCCTCTGTCCACGGCAAGCCTGGGCACACCACAGGTAGTGGCTGCTTCATGGCAGCAGCCCTCATCCGCGAGGGATCTGTGTGCCCGCAGAGCATCTTCTCATTCTAGGGAGCTCAGACTCCCAACAGACAGGGGTTCCTGCCATCCCACACTGCTGCCTCTGTATCAGAGGCAGCAGCACAGGGCAACAGGCAGCCAGTCTGCATGGGGAGCTGGTTTTTAAACTGGTTCCCCTCATGGACCAGCTCTCACCTGAAATCTCATGTTACTGCCTGATAGAAAGGTAGCAGCGCAGGGTGATAGGGAGCTCCCTAGGAGTGGGGTAGGATTATATTGGCTGCTGGACCCATCCCCCAGGAACTACTGATTTCATGTGGTTACATGACTATTCAGTTACCCGATATCTAACATCCCTATACTACAGGTCTCTCCTACTCTTATCCTAGGTTCCTATAAACGAATCAAGCATTTTTTTAAAATTTCCCTTCAATAAATTAAACTGATTGCATACTAAGTCTCACGGTGAAGTCATTTTTATGGCTCTCCTCTGACATTCTCTTCAATTTCTCAACATTCTTATTGAAACATGGACACCAAAATTGGACAATATTTCAGTAGAGGTCTCACTAGTGTAATAAATAGCAGTAACATAACCTCCGTATCCATATCTTAGTTTATATATCACATTAAGCCAGACATGGCCAGTAATTTTTGATCGAGGGGGCACTCCAAGAATTTCATAAATGCTAAAGGCAATGGCCCCACTTTTCCATGATGTTAATGGAGGTGAGGGGGTCTGAAATAAGGTAGGGTGCAGAAGGAAGCTTGGGGTAAGGGATTGGGGTGAAGGAGAGGGTATGGGTGCAGGAGGCTATTCTTACCTAGGGGAGAGATGTAGGAGAGGGTGCGGAGTCTGGAAGAGGGTTGTGACCTGGGGCAGAAATGCAGGAGAAGGTGCAGGAATTTGGGTTGTGACCAATGGTAGAGGCTTGGAGTGCAAGGTCTGGGAGGGTTTTGTGACCTCAAGGAGTGGCGTAGGAGGCAGTGCAGGGTCGGGGAGGGGTGTAGGAAAAGGGATGCAGAACATTTCGGTTACATTGGGTAGGGGTGCAGACGGTTGGGAGGAAGGAGAGGCTGGGAGTCTGTTGGCCAGCAGCCCAGCTGGTTTCTCAGCAAGGGTCCCTGCCGTCCACCCCCTGCACAAGCTGCAAGTCCAAACAGGGGAGGGTTATTTTGCTCGTTGCAGGCAGCTCCCATTGGCTGGAAACTGGCCAACAGGAGCTGCAAGATAATGCTGGGGGCAGGAACAACATGCAAGCCACTCCCCTGGGATCACAACATTTAGTGAGCTATTCTAAGCAGCATGCACGGGTGGGATACACAGGGAACCTGGTTCAGGCCCCTGGAGGCCGCAACCAGCCTATAGGCCATATTTTGCCCAGACCTGCATTAGGCTTTTTGGCTACAGCATCATTCTAGGAACACAGTCAGTTGTCGTCCCCTGCTCCTTCCGCCCCCCCCCCCCATCGCTCATAGACCCTTTATATAAGCCACTGCTTCCTATATTTCTCTGTCCTGTGAGAACAGCCTACATTCTTTATGCTAAGACACAACACCTTGCATCTGCCCATATTAACACACAACTGCATCCTTCTTATCAAATGAACCAGATAACGAAGTGATTACTATTAATGCTTCTTCCACCCTCCCCCAGCTGGCTCCTGCCTGCCCTACCCCCCCAAAAGGGAGGAGGGCAGGTGGGTCCACAGAGCTGGCACGTGCAGGGAACAGGCTTTGCCAGTTCCCCACGCGTATCAGCTGCTGCCTGTCCCCCTCACCCTCTTACAGAGGCAGCATCGCAGGGTGGGAGTGGCAGGCAGATCCCGTGCTTGTAGGGAAGCAGGTTTTAAAGAGAGCTTCTCACAGAGGCAGCGGGAGCAGGAAGCCAGTTCATGATATAGACACAACAAGGAGGGGGAGGGAAGATGTGTGTAGTCTACAAGATTAACCAATAAGACCAAGCTTACTGGTTCATCATTGTAGTTGTCTACATGTCAACATCCCTACTAACCCACTGGAAATACAAGTTAATTAGGAATGCTAAAGGGCAAAGTTACACTCATTTTCCAGAATATGTGCAATTTTATCACATCACCATATTTGGAGCACAGAACTTCAATAAAATATTTTAACATTATGGAGATGGTACGAGCAGGTCACTTTCCTAAGTCTCTTTCCTCAATCCTGTAAAGCAGATAATTTTGCTTAATACATTTCATAGCTATTATGACAATACCAATTCACAGAATATGCTTTTGGCTAATGCTTAGTTAAAATCAGATGTATGTATTGTTCATGGCAGGTGTTGCTATATTCCCTTAGGCTTTATTATTATTTTTCCATTTGACAATGCTTTTACATAAGAGAGATTCACATCAATATAAAACTGGTACTTATAAGCCATGGGGGAGGGGGCAGGAGATTTCTATCTGCCAGGCAGTATAAAAAATAATGCATTTCATGTCTTTTCATCCTTGCACAACTCACTGTATATATATGCACACAGTGCCTGAAGCTGTTTGAAACTCCCGATGTCCTGAATAATGGCTCTGACACAGCTGCAGCACCCGGCAGGTAGTGCTGCACACGAATGAAGTTGCACGCATAGGCAAAAGTTCAGTAGGAGACTTGACTTTCTTGGGTGTGTGTAGGGGCCAAAGTATTAGGGATGTTAAATGGGATTTAATCAGCTAATTGACTAGTCAACGGAATTTCCATTGACTAGTCATTTAGTTGATTGGGGGGTGTGGGGGGGGGGGGAAGAGACTGCAGAGCTGCAGTGGGGTTAGCTCCTGGTCCCGGGAGCTAACCCCACTGTGACTCTGTCTTTTAAATGTATTAAGAGGCTAAGTGCAGCATATGGGGGGGGGGGGGGGGGGGGGGGGGGAGAGAGAGAGCCAGGTGCGATCCAGGACAGCTGATTATCGGCTTGTACCTGGACTCCCCCATCTCGCTGTGCTTGTGATTTTTAAATGTATTAAGAGCCTGGTATATATATTATGGCTCTTAATACATTTAAAAATCACAAGTGCTGCAGGGGGACCTGGCACGAGCCAGGAATCAGCTGTCTGGTTCATGCCTGGTCCCCTGCTACACCTCTGGCTCCGCTGCCCACTCCCCATGGATATGGTGCTGGGAGAGAAGAGGCTTATAAGCATCTGCTTATCAGATAGTCAACTCAACACCTACATCCCTACAAAGTATATGAGAAGTAGAAAAGTGCAGGGGTCCCCCAGGAGTAGGGCCGGGAGTGCACTGGCTGCTGGCCCCACCCCCATGACTATCAAACAGTCACATAACCAACAAGATTTCATATGGCTACACAACTATTTGATTACACTGTAACTAGCATCCCTAATCTAAATCTCTTTAGTGATTTTTCTTCTGAAATTAACCACTTTAGGGAAAAATCACATTGACTGGAGCCAAGATTCTATTAATAATTTTCTGGTACAACACAACAGCAGGAAAGCCTACGGCAGATGAACTTTGCTTTTGCCTGTGGGTAGTGACGTTGCCAACATAAGGTTCTGACATTCAGCGCATACAGAACAGTTCTATCAACCTCTTCTAGAGCACAAAATGTAACTTCAAATTCAAAGCAAGACTGCTGTTAGATAATTGCAAGTCACTGTAACCATAAATACCATTTTAATTAGTTCAGAGAATCCACGAAGTGGTGGAGATTGGTTAGAGAAACCTTGTTAGCAGCCATTAAAATAGCCTTTTATAAACAGCTATTATTGCCGCTGCCATAATAAAGGCCAATTTTCAAACACACATTGCCAAGCTAACCCATCTGCCTGCAGTTTGCAAATGTAATCTTATGCTGGAATGGAATATTTTATGGAACACCTGAGGCAAAACAGACAAGACTTTTGCATATAGAAACTTCAGGAACAATGAAATTGACTAAAATGGCAATCACCATCATATTTCAAGAAGAAAGTCTGAGAAGTTTATTTAATAAATCAAGAAATTATTAATAGAGTCTCTCACTATTTGCGCTGCATTGATGCCTCGAGTGCCCCATTTAATATTGAGCCTTGTGCTAGACACTTTTCAGATTTAAAGACAGGAAAACTCAACCCTTAAAAAAAAAGTGTGGAGCCCTAGTACAGTCTACACAAGGAATATTAGCTATCGGATAATTGAATAGTCAAGTAACCAAATGAATTCTTACTGGTTACTTACTATAGTTCCCAGGGCAGAGCCGGCAGCAACCTGGCCCCACTCCCAGGGGCTCCCTGCCGCTGTCTCTGCATCAGAGGCATCAGTGCAGGATGCCAGGTGGGAGCCAGTCCACAAGGGGAGCTAGTTTAAAAAACAGCTCCCCGTGCAGATTAGCTGCCAACTGCCCCACACTGCTGCCCCTGATAGAGAAGCAGCAGTGAAGGGTGGCAGGAGCCCTGTTTATGGGAGATCTGAGCTTTCCACGGACAGAGGCTGCTGTTGGGGAGGCCGATAGAGCCTCTGTCTGCAATGAGTCTGGGCAAGCAAAACCATGCAGCTGGTGCTGGGGGGAAGCCATCTTTAAAACCAGCTCTTTCCAGAACCAGCTCGTTTCCCCCCTCCTTGCTGCCTCTGATAGAGAGGCAGAAAGGGAGGGGGATTCGAGGAGTCAACAAGATTAACCTATAAGCCTAGGCTTATCAGTTAATCGTATAGTATAGAAAAAGATTTTTCACCTCAAAAAAGATATTTTGGCCTTGGAAAGGGTTCAGAAAAGGGCAACTAAAATGATTAGGGGTTTGGAACGGGTCCCATATGAGGAGAGGCTAAAGAGACTGGGACTTTTCAGTTTAGAAAAGAGGAGACTGAGGGGGGATATGATAGAAGTCTATAAAATCATGAGTGGTGTGGAGAGGGCTGATAAAGAAAAGTTATTTATTAGTTCCCATAATAGAAGAACTAGAGGACACCAAATGAAATTAATGGGTAGCAGGTTTAAAACTAATAAAAGGAAGTTCTTCTTCACACAGTGTGTTGTCAACCTGTGGAACTCCTTGCCAGAGGAGGCGGTGAAGGCTAGGACTATAATAGAGTTTAAAGAGAAGCTAGATAATTTCATGGAGGTTAGGTCCATAAAAGGCTACTAGCCAGGGGATAAAATGGTGTCCTTGGCCTCTGTTTGTCAGAGGCTGGAGAGGGATGGCAGGAGACAAATCGCTTGATCATTGTCTTCGGTCAACCCTCTCTGGGGTACCTGGTGCTGGCCACTGTCGGTAGACAGGATACTGGGCTAGATGGACCTTTGGTCTGACCCAGTACGGCTGTTCTTATGTAGTTGACTACTCGTTTACATCCCTAGTCTACATCAAGGGTGAGGTTGGCTTAGTCACATTGTTCCGGGGTATGGAATTTTCACCATCTTCAACTCAATCTTACTTTAGTGTAGTCCAAAACATGAAAATCCAAAATGCCCAAACAATTCACAGTGCACTGAATTGGTTATTCCATGCTGGAAGAGTAGCATTATTTATCTTGGTATGCAATTATGCTAAAGTTAAATGATCCCATAGAAAATCAATTGGAATACCATGGAAAAAGGCTTTAGGCAAGATTCAGATTTGAGCAAAATGTTTTCCCTTCAGCTACATTAAATTGACATTATAAAATATATCAATAACCCTTTTGACTTCTCTAGAATAATTCCTCCAAAAATATACTCACTTTAAATCTAAACCCTAATGCTATGCAGACTCCTTTAAATGTATATTAAGTCAACATAAGCTACCTTTTACATCTGAATCTGTAGTGAGAGTTTCATACACATCTATAATAGTGACTTTAGTTACATACTAAGCTGGATTTTCTGCTACCTTAGAGAACATTCCTACTGGCTCAAAATACAACATGTTTCCTCAATTTGGAACTAAAGTTGCACTTCAGATATATTTCAGGTAGTTAAGTAAAAATGACCTACAGATATAAGAAAATAGTCAATTTTTAAATTTCTGCTGAATGACATCTATTATCCAGAAACAAATAAAGTAGACTTAGGGTCTTCCACTAGCAAGGTGAAAGGGCAACACACTGAAGAGATGCCTATCCCCAATATAATATGAATGTGCTAAAAAAGTTTTAGGGGGTAGCCGAGCTCATCTGAACAGGAAAAACTTAAACAGCAAATAGTTTACTAGCACAGTAAAGACTAACAAAACATGTAGATGGTATCATGAGCTTTCGTGGGCACAGCTCACTTCTTCAGATAACCAGATAGCTGAAGAAGTGGGCTGTGCCCATGAAAGTGCATGAATATGCTAGGGAGAGTTGCAGTTTCTACCAGGGTGCTATATTAATTGATTGAAAAACAGCATTAGTAGGCAAGGAAACAGCTGGCTAATAGGAGTAATAAATGTAAAAGGTAGCTTGCCACACCCTCACTTCCAGTCATTTTAACTGATGAAGAGAAAGAGGAACTCTTTTGTCTTTAGAGTCACCTGAGTGCTACAACCATCGAAGAAGAACTGTGCTACTCTCCTTCCAAGCCTTTATTTTATCATGTAACCTCCTATCACCACCATCGGCCTCTTATGTTTCAAGTTGTGCTAAACAGCAATAATTAATATACTTCTTGATTGACCAGTCTTGCTAAATGCCCACTATTTAAAAGAGTGGTCTTTCAGAAACTCAAGTGTAGTCAGTTAAAAACTTAAATTCAGTGTCCCTTTAAACCCAGTCTTTCCATTACCATCCAGGCTGACATTCAGAAATTCCTTCTATAATCCCAATCACAGAGTTGACTCCATTTCGAGAAGACACAAAAAAAAAAAGTATTTTTTTAAATTCCTGCTAAATGACATCTATTAGCCAGGGACTTTGTAGTTTAAGAAAAATGATGTAAAAGCTAACCACAAAAATCAAAGCAATGCGAGTTAAGAGGGTGTCTATTTCAATGCCTTAAGAAGTTTTATCAAAATAGGGATTTCAAATCATCATGCCAAATTCTCAGTCATACAAATGCTACCATATGGACATAAATGAACCTGTAAAAGTGGAAATAGAACAGTTTAGTTCAAGTCACTAATCTATTTTGTAGTAGCCAAGCTTTAAAAAAAAGCTACTAATTTCACATGCACTCATTCTTATGGGGATCAATTTATAGAGCCCTGGCAGATACAAAATCTTTATCTGCAAAAATAAACTGAGAATATCTGTGGATTTGCAGGGCTCTAGCAATATGTCTGTTTTGCATACCATTGAGTTATGCTCCCATACTGGACTGCAACCAGTGAACATTTGGAACAGCTATAAATTCTATTATGGATTTTCCATAATTCCCACTGTGCTGCAATGGCCAGCTTTCATGTCATAAATAGGAACAAACAGGAAAGAAGACTAAGAACACAACTCAAAAAAAAAAAAAAAGAAAAAAAGAGCAGAAGTACTACTTTTTTCACACAAGCAAAAAGCAAAAACACCACCCATATACACTTCAGCCGCTCCCCGAGTTGCGAATGATCGAATTACGACTGTTCGCACTTATGACCGAAGCTCCCATGGAGCGGTGGTAAAGGCGGTCCCAGAGTTACGAACATGACTCGCGCTTACAAACAGCGCGGTCACGTGTAACTCAATGGGGTCTGAGTTGCGAACATTTCGAGTTACGGACCAAATGTTGGTCTGTAACTTGTTCGTAACTCGGAGAGCGGCTGTACACACCTAAATGCAACTGTGAAGCAAGTGTTTCCATACTCAATATTATAATTATATTAATTCATTAAGAACCAAAGAGCTGCTGCCTGTTACTATTCACTGACCTGTGAGAATTCCAGTTGACAAGCCAATGAATTAATTCACCCAGACATGCTCAAAGAATAATTTTGATCCAATTCAATTTAAGTTGTGGCCAATTATATGAAACTATGGGATACTCAAAACTACTGTTATCTCCCTCAAACTAAATAGTTTACCCCAACTAGTTCGTCTCACTTAATATTGTGACCTCTTCAGAACTTATAAGTTAAATAAGGAGCAGGCCATGTCAATGACTGGGTGGGCCAAATGGAAGACTTGGAGAAGAGTTTCAGTAGAAGACACTTCCTCTGAAGTTGGCTTTAGGCCAGCGACCATTTTGGCTTTGGAGGCACAGTGATCCTGGGAGAGAGACAGCTAATTAGAGACTGGTAATCAATGATTTAAGACAGCTTTTATAAGAGAAAGAACATGAACTTATTTTAGGGATGTAAAATCGCATTTAATTAGTTAACTGGTTAAACATTAAGTTTAATTGGTTAACTGATTAAACTGGGCATCAGCAGAGAGGTCTGGGCAGGAGTGGCCAGAGCTGCGGGCAGGCTGGGAGCCTGCAACCCCACAGGGCTGATCCTTGGTAACCTTTAACTGGTTACCTGTTCACATTCCTAAATCATATCCAGCCCAATATCTAGTTAAGGGAACGGCATTATTCCCATAAAATTCCTCCTCTTGGTTCAAAAGATTACTGTAGCTAACTATCTTGATATCCTGTGTAGTGCTGCTCATTACTATTAATGGTATTTTCCCCCCCAGAGATAGCTGAACGACTGCACGCAGTTAATTACACTGATACAGCACATTGGGATTTTAAGAATTAAAGTAGTTTTACAATGAAAGATTATCAAGTCTGTTTACCAGAACCCACATTCTTTCCAGCTTTTGATGGACAAACATTTATTTAAATATTTTTACCCCGCCTTTCTATTTAAAAATATTC
This sequence comes from Pelodiscus sinensis, assembly GCF_049634645.1. NCBI lineage: Eukaryota > Metazoa > Chordata > Testudines > Trionychidae > Pelodiscus > Pelodiscus sinensis. Next base: position 169,686,189 of record NC_134712.1, read on the forward strand.
AAGGCGGCTTACAAGGACAAACAAAATACAAATATATATACAAATTTAAAATATGAAACCTCAGAGGGACATAACCAGCTAAAAACATATAGGGAGGAGGAACACACACAGACAGACTCAAACATTTTTAAAAGCATGAGTAAAAAGGGTGACGTTAGCCTGACGCAGAAACAATGCTAGCGTTGGCGCCTTCCGAATATCCCGAGGAAGAGAATTCCACAGCCTGGGAGCAAAAGCTGAGAATGCCCTGTTCCGCGTAGATGTTAATCTTATCTCCACAAATGGGGGAACACGAAGCAAAGCCTCCCCAGCTGACCTCAATCCCCGGGCAGGTTCATATGAGAGAAGACGGTCCTTCAGATACCCTGGACCCAACTCATTTAAGGCTTTATAGGTCATAACTAAAACCTGAAATTGTGCCCGGAAACACACCGGAAGCCAGTGCAGCTGCCGAAGCACTGGCATAATGTGCTCGGTATAACTAGTGTTAGTTAAAACTCGAGTAGCCGCATTCTGGACCAGTTGAGGTTTCCAAAGGCTCTTTGGAAGCAGCCCCACAAAGTGCATTACAGTTATCCAGTCGGGATGTAACTGGAGTATGGAGCACTGTGGCCAAATCATGTTTGTTCAGTAAGGGTCACAGCTGGCGGATCAAACGAAGTTGCCCAAAGGCACTCCTGGTCACTGAAGAAATCTGATTTTCAAATGTTAAAGGGCCTAGAAGGACTCCCAAGCTGCATACCTGTTCTTTCAGGGGAAGAGTAACCCCATCTAGAACAGGTGGCCTCCTGATCCACAGGACCTCAGTCTTATCTGGGTTCAACTTCAGTTTATTTGACTTCATCCAAACCATCAGTGCCTCCAGATACCGATTTAGATCAGTCACCGCCACACCTGGTTCTAATGTCACAGGGAAATAGAGTTGGGTGTCATCTGCATATTGATGTACCACCCTCCAAAACTCCTTATGACCTCTCCCAGTGGCTTCATGTAGATATTAAACAACATAGGGGACAAGATGGAACCTTGAGGGACCCCAAAGCACAATCGCCATGGGGTGGATTAGCAGCCCCCTCGCTCCACCTTCTGAAAGCATCCTGACAGGTAAGACCGGAACCATTGCAAAACAGTGCCTCCAATATCCTTCTGGGACGCCTGGCGGTGTTGGGTATCATGGTAATGGTATCAAAAGCCGCTGAGAGGTCTAGGAGAATCAACAGGGATGCACTCCCCTTGTCTATCTTCCAGCGTAAATCATCTACCAGGGCAACCAAGGCTGTTTCAGTTCCAAAACCAGGCCTAAAGCCAGACTGAAATGGATCTAAGTAGTCTGTTTCTTCCAAGAAAGCTTGGAGTTGCAGTGCCACCACCTGCTCGAGTACCTTGCCCAAAAAGGGAATATTAGCAATTGGGCGATAGTTATTTAAGTCATGTGGGTCCAGGGAAGTCTCTTTGAGTAACAGTTTTTATCACTGCCTCTTTCAAGGCAGCAGGAATCATACCAGATCTAAAAGGCGCATTAATAATCCCCTGAACCCAGCCAGTCATCCCTTCCTGGCTAGATTTAATAAACCATGAAGGGCAGGAGTCAAGTGAGCCCGTGGTCGGTCATACTCCAAGCACCTTGTCCACATCCTAAATCTGCAATAGGTGAAACTGATCCAAAGAAAAAAGACTGGGTGGTGCACTCAGCACATTCTGCACCCCACTTACACAGCAACCAGGGTCTAAATCCAACTGGATGCGGGCGATCTTATTTGCAAAATGCTCTGCAAACAAATTGCAGCGGGGGGCCAAAGGGTCCTCTATTGTGTCATGAGTGCCAGACTGCAACAGGCCCCACACTACTCAAAACAATTCTGCTGGACGGCATTGTGTGGATGCGATAAGGGTAGAGAAGTAGCTCTTCTTCGCTGTCAGCACTATCACAGAGTAAGCTCGCAGTTCAGCTCTAACCTGCAGTCGATTAGACTCAGCTCTAGTTCTCCTCCAGCAGCTTTCTAGCCGTCGCAGACTGTTTTGCTGCCATCAGCTCCCTAGAAAACCAGGAAGCAAACTTGGCTCGACTGGTCCGAAGAGGGTGCTTAGGAGACATCGACAAGCATAGTCTCCTTGGGACAAGCATATTACCTTATATACTCATTCATAAGCACAATTTTTGGGGTAAAAAAGTGAAGCATCAAAGAGCGCAGGAGAGGGGAGGAGAGGTCATCTTATCAATGGATGTAGACTAAAAGTTGATGATTTTAAGCTCTACTGAATTGAACTGAATATCTAATATGTTGGCAAATTTTGGCTCCCAGCCCATGAGGCTAAGCTGCTGGTGCGCTGGAAGGTTGTGTTTACCTGGAGCATCCACAGACATGGAGCCCCACTGTCCCAGTGGCTGCAGTTTGCTGGTTCTGGCTGGTGAAAGCTGTGGAAAGCAACAGTTTGGCTGCCACTTCCCTCCAGTCCCATTGGCCAGAACCAGCGAACCGCAGCCTCTGGGAGCTTCGATGCTCTGTGCCTGTGGACACTTCAGGTACACAAAGCCTCATGGCCCACTAGCAATTTACCGGGATTGGAGGGAAGCCAAAAGTTCACTGACCTCTAAAACATAGGCTCTTCTTTTGAAAGAATCTGACAGTTTTTACCACTTAACTACCCATCTTGGGGGACGAGCAGCATTTAAGCCAACAGGCTAACGAAGAAGTATATAAAGTAGTTCCTATAAGCAAAACAGGCCAGAAACTGCAAAACTTTGTCCTTACAGTATAATTTACCATGTAAGAAAAGTTCACAATTATCACTAAGGTCTCACCAACACCTGAACTAGAACCTTGCTCGTTTAGAGTATTGTTCTTGTTAGCAAGATGTTAACAGGAGCTCCATGGTAAGTACAAATAGGTATTAAAAAGCTTCTAATAGTCATAACTACATGTGTCAAGGTAGAGGATTGAGCTCTCAGTGCATAATGGAAAGGGGATGCAGGAGGGATGCTGAATCTTCAGCGGCAACTTTTATCCTGTTTCAGTTACTTGTGTTCAACAGGTGTTAATTAGAAAAACCCACATTTTAAAGAGTTAAAAAAAATCATCATCCCTAAGAGGAGTCTACCTGAATGATTACTGATATAATATTCTAAAGAGTTTTACAATCAACTTAAGAGTCTTTCCAAGGTAGAGTAGAAAGAATCTAAATTTTTAATGTTAATAGTAAGACCTTGCAGCAGCAGTGTAGGGCTTCCAATCCAGTACTTTTCTTTCTGACTGCCAGAAGCTGCTCTCACTAGCCAAAGTCAAGGCAAAGACAGTCAGCAGAAACTGTCCACTCCATCAAAAATTATGTTGCAGACTTTGAAATCTTGGACTCCAAAGAAAGGACCAGACCATATCAGCTAAAAAGTTCTACTTCAATTGAAAAGTACATAGGTGTTAAACTGATGATATTCCTAATTCTCAAACAAAAGCACACACAAAAAATTATGCAGTAAGAAATTGCTTGTATTCCACATACCATTCATAGCATGTACAGCTGGAATTCATAAAATATTGAGAAGCAGACATCATTTTATGGTATGTTTTATCTCCTGATAAGTTCAGAGAAAAATGTGCTGGGAATTCTACAGCAAGTTTCTCTAGCTGAATCAGCATTAGACTAGTACACAGCTACATTCTATAAATACAAGCATGCAATACACACAGTTTTAAGTTTAGTATATTAAAAAAAGGTTATTTAAAACAGCTCACTAACAACCGAATCATTGTCAAAAACAAAATCCATTTCTTTGTTGCAATTAAAGGTGCCTTGTACTTTATTTCTTTCAATATTCAAACCATCAAATTTGACAGAAAAGTAGCAGAGATTATGAGTTACGTGAAAGTAATCAAAACATGCTCACAAGTTTGACATAAAGCCAAGTTTGTTTACTTAAAAGGCCTAGGTCAAATAACTGTACAGTTATGTAGATCACTAGATATAGGAAGAGAATACACCAATTTAAACTGCCAGGAACACATGGCTTTAGAAACTACCTAATTACTGTAGCAATCTACACAATAGTACAGCCATTGGTACCTGGCTTAGATTGAGATGAGAAAAAGGAGGATGAGTGCAATGACATTTTCTGCTTTTTCATAGGATGGGTAACTTAATAGGCTTTCCTCGTCTAATATATGACCTAAGAGTCTGACCATCTTTTATTCAGGCCAACATCCTTGTAGGCGTGTTAAATTTAATAACTGTCTCAACATAAGAGAAGGTAAGCATGAAAAGAGTCTTTAACATTACTGTGCTCAGATATGCTGTGGAGGAATCATAAATTTGTTAGAATATTATGGTTCAGTGTAACTGACTTTTGTACTTATTCCTTATGGAATCCACTTTTGGTGGATATGAAACTCAAAACACGTTAGACAAAATTACGAGTCAGATGGCAGAACCTATTTATACAGTAAATCTATGACCAAGATTATAGTGGGATAAGGTGTTACACTTAAGCCTTCAAGACTATTATCGTCTTGTTATATTTTTTAGAAATGTGTGTCTGTCCAGCCGTCAGAGTCTGTTCAAGAACTCTCCCTAAATGGTAGGAGTTAGGACCATCAAAATTGGTATGCAGCTTCCTCTTCTCATAACTTAAAGCAAGGTCAGGGTTTGGTTGTGCCAGGATAATAGGATGTGCGTGGAATGTGACTGTTTCACATGAAAAGGAGAGGGGTGTGTGTGCTGGCAAGAGCAGCTATACCCCAAGCATGACATGGGGTCAGCAAGTGCCTCAGTTACCAGCTGCTGGCCAGCAGCACCCACCACCCTGGGCTGGGCCTGGGGCAGCGGCCTGTGCCAACCCTATGGCAAAGAGAAGTGGGGTGCACAGCTGCAACCCTGCTCACCCTCCTCCCAACCTTCTGCCCAGACTCCTGCATCTCCACCCGTGCCCTGAGCCCCTTCTCACCTGCCAATCTTGGCTCCTGCACCTCCTACCACATTCCTAGCCCTCTGCCCTGAGCTTGTCCCAACCCCCTTGGCCCCTGACTCCTGAACCCACCACACCCCAACCTCCTGCCCTGAGCTTGTCCCAACCCCCCTGGCCCCCGACTCCTGAACCCACCACACCCCCAACCTCCTGCCCTGAGCCCCCGACACACCTCCAAGGCTCTGCCCTGACTTCTGCACCTCTCCCCCCACTGTAAGCTCCCTGCTCTAAAGGACCCGGGCAATGCCTGGTAAGTCTTCTATGTATTATACCTTGATTATTAGAACTAGAAGGGAGAAAAACACTAACCTAAAAGTTCTAAAGAATAATGTTTATAAAGGTGGAACATCCACCATATATAGCCAAATTTCAAAAGACCAAACAGGATATAGACAACATCAGAAGTTACAAAGGAAACAAGCTTCTACATTATTTACAAAAAACTCCTCCTGCACAAAACTTAACAGACTTGCTTTATGAAGATACCCTGCTTTGGGAGACGAGTTATCTGGACAAGGAGAGAATACATAGGAGCTAACTACAAATATAAAGCTGCTTTTGCCTTTTAAACATTCCATTTTCCACTCCAATGTTTGTGTTTACCTGCTGATGTCATTTTCCAAAGACAACTTAAGAATTATAACCAAATGTTTTAGGAAATGAGCAGTCACATAAATTAGGAACAAACATTTTTGTATATACATTAACATATGTATTGCCTTACACCATTTAGTGAGACTATTTAAGTTAGACAATGTTTACAAGTACATGACATTTCTGAGTATGTTTTGATATGAACTAGACACTAAGCTCATGGGAATTCAAGTGACAATGCCAACATGAAACACAATCTGATAATATTTATTAAGACAGAAGTATTAGAGCTGCACCTTGGAACACCAGAAACAAAAGATTTCTCTACATCTTATTAGGTATGTAACAGTATGAGATGTATATACAGGCAGTCCCCGGGTTACGTACAAGATAGGGACTGTAGGTTTGTTCTTAAGTTGAATCTGTATGTAAGTCGGAACTGGCGTCCAGATTCAGCCGCTGCTGAAACTGACCGCCAGTTCTGACTTACATACAGATTCAACTTAAGAACCCCAAGCTTCCCCAAGTCAGCTGCTGCTGAAACTGATCAGCGCTGATTCCAGGAAGCCTGGGGCAGAGCAACTCTGCCTCGGGCTTCCTGTAGTCAGCGCTGGTCAGTTTCAGCAGCGGCTGACTTGGGGACGCCTGGGGCAGAGCAGCTGGGGTGCTGCTGGGTTGGTCCAGTAGTGCCCAGAGCGGCGCTGCAGGACCAATCGGCAGTGCCCCAGCTGCTCTGCTCCAGGGTCCAAAACAAAAGCCTGGTCTGCTGGGGGGGGGGGGGGGGGCACACTAGCCGCCGCCCCCCCCCCCCCCAGCAGACCAGGGACACCAGGAGCAGAGCCGCAGCGGCAGCGGGGTGCCGCGCCTCAGGCTTTGCTCTGGCAAAGCCTCAGAAGCACGGGAACCTGCCCCGTGCCCCTGGTCTGCTGGAGACGGTCTCCAGCAGACCAGGGGCACCAGAGCAGCTTATGAACGGGGCTTTCTCGCCCCGGAGCTCGCTGGTAGCAATCTGCTACCTCGACCTCCGGGGTGAGAAAGCCCTGTTCATAAGTGCGGATCCGACTTAAGTCGGATCCGCGTAAGTCGGGGACTGCCTGTACATTTGACTAATTCACCCCTTCTCCTCCCAGCACAGTAGTTAAGATGAATTCCCAGTGCAGATGTGACTATGCTAATGGAAGAGTTTTTCCATCAATCTAGCTGTCACTGCTTGAAGAGGTGGATTACATATACTGATGGAAAAACAAAAGTGTATATTATGGCACTGAAGTAGCATAGCTGCAGCACTGTAATTGTATTGCTGTAGTGCAGTCATGCCCTAAAACTCTGATCCTGCAAGCTGAGCCGCTGAGCGACATGGGTGGAAGTCTGCACCCGTGAGAAGACTCAGTGGGAATCTGCATGGATCAGAGGCTAAGACAAGGGGAAAAAATAAAAAGCATCTGTGGAAATACTACAGACCCTGCATTCCTGGCTGTGACACTGATTTTTCCAGTCTGGTTACATGTAAACCGACAATATAAATGCTTTGCTGCGTCATATTTTGTTGTCTCTGGAAACAGTGTGACAGCTATGATCTCCTGAGCCACTACCCTACAGCCTTCCCCAATACCTTCCTTACTATAGGTTCATCCTCCTGTGGTACCTGATTACACTTTCTCCTCCCAGACTCTTCACAACAGTAGTTCCCAATCTATTTTATACCACAGACCAGCAAACCCATTCACAATCTTCTGGCATACCAGCAGTATTGATTTGCATTTTCATTATGCAAATAATGAATTTGTAAATATGCAAATAAATGTTACTAAGCTGCCAGAGCTGAAGCCAACTGGTGTGTGGCAGCTTAGAGGGCTGGGGCACAAGATTTCCTTGATTACATGAACTTATTCAGTATGCCTCAGGGTATTCAAATAAAGATTGTACTGTGGACTAAAACAGGTTTCTCATCAAGAAAAAAAGATACAAGTCTACAGTTCAGGCAGGGGAAAGAAACACTGAAGTATTCTGAAGAAAAGAAGACATTTTAAAGGTCAGTGCTGTTGGAATAACTTGCAGACTTATCTGTATCCAGAGCAAAATGTGACTATATTTTAGTCTTAAAATTGTATTAAAGTAACTGAGAACTTAATAGCAAAAATGTAGATAGACCAGACTCATTAGTATTTGCAATTGTTAAATTTACACATACCAAAACATAAAATAAAAAAATCACAATACTGTTTGCTATTTTTAGAAATGCAATTCTCAGATCACCCAAACTGAGATTAGAGAAATGTCTCTTTTTGGTACACTTATCAGAACTTTGTATATAGTGACTTTCATGGTGTAATTTTGTCAAGTTGGACATAGTCGCTGCCCTTTGTGGTTGGGGTCACTCTAAAAAGGGAAGCAAAATGCAGGACAATGTAGCACTTTAAAGACTAACAAGATGGTTTATTAGATGATGAGCTTTCGTGGGCCAGACCCACTTCCTCAGATCAAATAGTGGAAGAAAATAGTCACAACCATATATACCAAAGGATACAATTAAAAAAATGAACAAATATGAAAAGGACAAATCACATTGCAGAGAACAAGGGCTTGCAAAGGCAGTGACTGGGGACAGATGCAGACCTGGGGTGCTGTAACTCAGAACTAGGTTAAAGTGACAGATCGTCCTCCCCGTGATGTGGGGGCGTTGGGAAGGCTTCTGTAGCACACAGGGCCATCACTCACGCATTGGCATCAGCCCAAACCCACTCATTACTGAACAAAGCTGTTCTGGGGGCACCAAGGGAAGGAGCCTGTCTTGCACAGCCCACAATGAGGGGCACCCCATAATCCCACAAGGCCTCTGCTTGGAGGGATGCCGTTCCTCAAGGTGCCTATAGTACACCCAAGATGCTCCATAGTACAGAAACTGAGCTCCCTCTCCCCACCAGAGAGAAATGAGGATGGGACTGACCACATCCTCCTGCTGGGGACCAAGGGCTGGCTCCCTCCCCTCTAGTGCCTCTCACCTGCCAAGCCTAGCTGGGCACAGCTGGCTGCAGGTGCAAGAAATAGGGGTGGGCAAGCCAGGCAGACATTTGGCCCCAGGTTCTATAATCCTCCTGGCCACCCCACTCCTCGCATCCTTCCGTTTACTTGAACTCTGGCACGCAAGTGCTGATGGGAGCACTGAGGCTGCCTGATCAGCTCCTGCGAGCGATGTCAATCTCAACAATGCAGGGTACCAAGAAGGGACATGGTGCAATGCAAAGCAGACAGCGCAATAGAAGCCCGCAGCAGAAGGCTGTTTTAAACAGGGAACATGTTGATTCCACTTGTTGTGATGGACAGACCTGGTCAAGAGAGGACCGCCCATCCTTGCAACCTAATAGGTGGAGAGGGAGGTTGGGGGCCCTCCCATATCAAATAGTGACATGAGGTGAGCCCAGCCCAGGCTCCTTGCAGGGGGCAGAGCAGTAGACCAGTCTGCACCTGCAGAGAGTGTGAGCAGCAGCTTGTGGGGGAGCACGTACAGCTTGGGAGGCCCTGCTCATAGGTCTTATTAAAATCCCAGGAGGTTTTTCAGGTGTAACAGCCCCTCCTAGCCGGCCACACACCAGGGGTATACCCATGGGCGTGGCTTGGCTGTGTGCCACCTACCAGCAGTTGGGAACTGCTGCTCCACAATACCTTCTTTCCTCAGCTCCTTCTTCCCACACTGAGCAAACAGAAGGGAAGCCTTTTAAAAGCATTTTGAACTACAGGCATTCCCCCAACCTATGACCCCCTGCATTTATGACAGCCCTGCTCCGGCCCAGTGTGGCCTCTCGAGCCCACCTGCAAAGCGAGCCACAGGGTCAGCCAGTCACCCACAGCCCCCAGCCGCCTCTGGACACAGTTTGTGCCACGCTGGTGGGAGCCGCCTACAACCCAGCACAGTCCCCGGCTGGCTCTGGGCACAGCTCACGCCACGCCGCTGGCTGCGGGAGACGCAAAGCCACCTATCATCTGGCACAGCCCCTGGCCAACTCTGGGTCCAGAGTGCTGGGGATTACAAATCCTAGGAGGCAAAGCGGGCCAGGAACAGAAGCCCCATTTATAACATTGCACCTATAGGTAATAAGGGTTCGACTTATGACAGCTCGACTTACGTTTCTCCAGGAACCAATTGGGTTGTAAGTGTGGGGGTCGCCTGTAGTACTCAACTGACCGGTCTCCCTTGAGTCTGGAAGTCTCCTAATTAGCCTGATGGATTCCAGCAGGTCCTGCTGGTTCTGGATAAGCCTCCTAATTTAAATAGGTCCTTCTTCTCTTCCAGATGAATCTGGGGCCAATAGATTTTCTTTCCACTACTTTCCTTTAGCTTTCTGTTCCGACTGTCACACTCCCAAACTTTTCTATGGTGTACCTCTGATCTGGGGTTTAAATAGTTTTCTCTCTGCCAACGGATCCAACCAAAGGCTTGGGAGTTGTGGCAGTTTTTAAACTTCTTGTGATTAGAAGTCTAACTACAGACTATGCAAGACAAAGCTGCAACTGCCAAATGTAGTCAAGCTGTTCTGGCTGCACATATTCACATTAGGAAACTACTCAGTGGCTCCAGTGTCCATGTGTTTCCTAGCCAAAGGGCATAAATCGAATTTTAAAAAACTGGATTTATTTAAATCAGTTACTTTTAAATAACTTTATTGTAAAGCAAAATGTAAGACCTATATTTACTATAATTCATTAAAATCATTTAAATTACATAATATTCAAGCAGTACATGTTTGCTGCTGATGGTAATAGTCAAACTACTGAATTAGTGGAAAGTTATTAACTAACAAACCATGTGAAACCAGGAATTTACTGACATGTTAAACCAGCTTTGGATAGCTGTTGGCTCTTCTGCAGGTACAGAAGAAAATATTTTCTTGGTTTGTTTATTCAACTGGTTCAGTTCAATGATTGCATTCAAAGTTGAGAAACCAACTGGGAGTTGGAAAAGGAAGAGCTTTTCTGCTTTTATCCATGAATAAAAATGAGATTCAAAGAGATCTACTTGTTCTAAAATCCTGAATATCATTGTTTCTGCTCACTATCAGTTCTATTCGCTAATTATTTTTAAATCTAAACTATATTGCTACTTATGTAAGGGGAAAAAGCATCAGCTCATTTAAACTAGCTTTATTTAATATTTTATTAGGTTGTGCATTACTTGAACTCCAGTTTTCATGCAATTCAGCTTCACATAATCATAGCTAAAACATTAGTATACTGAAGAAAAGCATAATGCACCATTTTTAACATGCAAAAATTCAGACTGATTAGTGTACGTTAGGCTACAATTACTTAATTAGGAAGATACATTATCACTACACATTTATCAACAAACAGTACCAAATCACATCAACTTATGAGTATTAACTATTCTTTAGAAAATTAACTAAAGTACAAACACAAAATAAAATTAAAAGTAGACCCTTTAAACCAAGGTTTTCTGCCTGCTGATCTAAAACAAATAACAATTTCTAATTCAATCAACTGAGTACCTGACTAGATTTTTTGTTTACTTTAATCTCTCAAAACTAGTTGTCAAAAACAAAACAAAACAAAATATACCACTTAATCACTTAAATGTTTTCCAGCCTGTTGGTTCAGGAATATTTTAGCATTCTTTACAAAAGCATTACAGTTATAACATAAATGTCTTGTGCTGTTTGCAAGTTTTGATTCCAAGCTTCTACCTCCAGAACTTCTTGAGAAGGAAACGGACATATCAGCAATTCCACATGGCAGAAGAGAAAGCCATGAAAAAATTAAGTTTAAACCCAACAGCTCAATCAGCTAAAGAAGTTTTTGAATGGTAAAAATTATTCCTAGTCCAGGTAGTTCATGATATTTTGATTTTTGTAACCTGAATAACTCTTTGCTGGTACTTCAGTTATGTTTTATTTTTTGGCACATGTTCAGGATTCAAACAAGTACCAAACTACAGCAAACAATATTTTTGCTCTGGCAACAGATATGTACAAATCTTATATGCCCATGAATAAAGAAATAGTGTGACTGTAATGCAAAGTATGTGTCAAGTCAGAGTCAAGAAAAACAAAATTAACATGAGCTAGCCTAGAGATTTTCTAAATAATCATTGGAACAGTTACTGAAGATACATGGAGAACTGGTTTGACATTGAATGACAGTTCCTTATTTACAGTTACAAAATCAATTAAAAAACCCTTAACATTTTACTATTTTTCTACAGAATTAGAGATAGAATTTCAAAACGAATGTTATGAGGAAAACAGGGGCCCATGAAACAGCCAATATAAAATGTGGTCTACATCAGAAAAAGTAGAATTTTGGTTCAACAGAGATATTATGCTAGGAGTATAACAACTTTGATTGCCTGACTACCATTTACTTGAAAAGGTTTGTAACTTTTCCTTAACATTTACTAATAAAAAACAGATCTGATTTCAAATCATCATCCAGTACCTTTCTCTCTCCTCCCTGCCGCCCCCCCCCCCCAATACTGCACATAGTTTTAGGCAGCCTCTGGCCAATCCAGAGTCGATTAAAAAAAAAGTTAAGTACACCAGATTTTTATTTAGATCAGTTTAAGTTAGTTAATTTTTTAATTAAGTGTATTTAAAATTAAATTTGAAACCACAATCTATGTTAAACCCTAAACTTACTCTCATCTGTTAGACACTTTTAAATTAAAGAATAAAATATTTAACAGTGTGTTTGCTGTCAAAGTTTTGACGTCAAACGACTAAATTGGTCGAAGTCACTGGCTAAACACATGGAACCATTTGTTAATGTGCTGAACCTGCTTTTGATAGGCAGTAGCCTCTTTAGGAGACAGAATATATTCTTAATTTCAGTTTATTCAGCTATTTCCATTCAATGATTAATTCACTGAAAGTTAAGCCACCAGGGATTAGGGATGTAAAATCCCATTTAATCAGTTAACCAGTTAAATGTTAGGTTTAACAGGCAAAACAACTAAGTGCTAACCTGGGCAGAGCCCCACACAATTGCCAGTTCCAGCAGCCTTCAGTCTCATGTGGGGTTGCTGACTCTAGCAGCCCTATGCCCGTGGCGGGCTGGTGGTGGTGGCGGGGGGAGGCACTACTCTTAGGTTCAGGTTAACCATTACCCAGTAAGCATCACCTCGGTGATGTGTCTAGGAGAACAATTCCCAAATTCATTCATAATTATTAACAAAGAGAAAATCTTCAATAAATGTTATATAAATGCTTAAATGTGCATAAAAGTATTTGCCCAGCTGGCAAAAAAGCACCAAGTTTTAGTGCAAAGATTATATTTGGTTGCAAATCATAATTTTTTAGAGATTACCAACCATTAAAATCAACCTCTCTTTAGGAAGCCAACTAGAACATATGAATGCAAAATAGGATTCAAACAGATGTAGTTTGCTGCTTGTTGAGTTACTCAGAAAACCCACTAACAATGGTACAATCATCTTCCCAGCACAAGGATACAGAATAGAGACTGTCTAGAGCACAGTGCTCAAAATCATTCAGCTATGCACACGTTTGTGTTACTTTCTTATAACCTTAAAGTTGGTCTTCCCCTAGATTTCTGGACTTGATCCTTAATTCTTTATTTTTTCTATTTTTAGTAGTACCACTTCCCTTCCCATAGCGTTCTGCTTGTTTCTATTCCTTCCGTTCCTCTAAATGCATCACTCATTTGCTTTGCCTACGTGTCTGGGTGGATTTCCCTTTTGATTCTTGTATCCAACGTAGGACAACTCAAAATAAAAGCTCTTTCATTTGCATAACACACAATACTGGAAAGATAACTAACAAGTTTGGATTAATAGTATCAGGCACAACTGAAGAAGCTTGTACCTTGTTCAAGTTGTGACAATGGGTATGGAAGTATCACACCTCTGCAAAGAGTGGCATACTCCTATTCCATAGTCTCCAATTCTTTAAAGTCCTGCAAATCCACAGGTATCCCTTTACATTCATGGGTATCCATAGCTCATTTTTGCAGATGGAGATAAAAAATTTGTATCTAGAACCCTGCAAATTTAAAGGTTATCTGCTTCATATCTGTTGCTTTTTGCTAAAAAATACAGATCTTTAAAAAGTTGTATCAATAGTTTGTTTAGCTAGTATACACAAAGCCTGTGGCACAGTTGGCTTATTGTTAGAACCAAACTGGTCACAAAATATCAGTGTTTTAGGCTGGCATACTTTCATCTCTTCTAATTGTATAGTGGTATAAGATGCATTGTAATTATTCTAAACAACTATGTCCATGCAGAGACTTTACAACTTTCTATTACATGTACTTCCAAAATTAGTTTCTTCTAGTAAGTTGCAGAATGTCCTCTTGAGCTAACTCTCCTCAATTATCTTAACATTTGAATTTAATTGCTTTGAGGACTTATCAGATGTCAGTTGACAATAAACCTTAGCAGGCATCATCCTTAATTCACACCACAGTGAAACAGCACATATGGTACACAGGATCACATATGCAGATCCTTGTATTAAGTAGGAAGAACTGTGACAAAACTGGATTATCAGACCAGATTTTAGCTTCAACTCGGAATTTCTTTGCTTTTGTGGGCTCACCATATGCACAGATATTTTTAGTAACTTTAATAAAGATTCACAACTGTTGACACAGAGTACATACAGTGAGAGCTGTATAAAACTGAATAAAAGTTACCCTTTACAGATTTATAGCCTTAAGAATATTAATGATTTTTTCAACCAATTAATTCCACTTGATCCATTTTTAATCACATGAATTAATCAAATAATGAAGGAAAATTGGATGTGGTGTGCATAGTAAGTAATGAATTCAATTTTTTCAAATATACTGATGAAATCCTTCAACTGGCTGCCATCAGTAGAACACAGATATTTTAGATCAGTTTCAGCAAATTAGAACATTTCTCTACCTTGAGAAGAAAGAAAGGAGAACATATCCTTGAAATAATTCTGTTTTAGTCCAGAAGTTCAACAGTCTTGGACATTCAAGACGTGAGTCCCTTTATCAGTGTTTTTGTGAGCATTTTCCATTCATTATTTTGAGACTACCACATAACAATAGATTTCCATTTGTATTCTTTCCATTTGCAAGAGGCAGGTACAGAAGAAAGATGAGACTGGCTACAGTAAGCATCTCAGTCAACTAAAGTAAACCTAGCATAGACAAACAATTGCTTTAAATTAGCTAACATTTGGATATGCTGAAGTGGACAGCCCACAAATCATTGTGGCTGGACTAGGGATGTAAATCCCATTTAATCAGTTAACTGATTAAATGTTAGGTTTAACCTGTTAACCGATTAAGTGGGTTACCAGGTGGGTGACTGCTCCAGCCTGGCTGGAGCAGCCCCCATCCTGCGGGGCGGTCACCTTCGCCAGCCCTATGAGCAGGTATGTAGGCCTGGCAGGGCAGAAGCAGCTCTCCTCCCACAACTTGCCATAGGCGGGGGTACTGCTCTCAGGCACCAATTAACCATTAACACTTAAGTATCACCCAGTAAAGGGTGATGCTTAGCAGGTAAAGATTATTAGGGATCACTGAAAATCTTTTTTTTTTTTTTTTTTTTTAAAACAACGTGTAACCACTGACATTTTCAGCAGTTACTCGTTTACATGCTCCACCACAGGTGGAGGGCTAGCTTTTAAGCTTGAAACAAAACAATTAACCATTGAGTATAAAACTTTGTCATGCAGCACAATTTAGCAAATGTGGAATTCCTGTCTAGAAGCACAACTCCTGTCCTGCCTAGGGGTGCAAATGGGTAACCAGCAGGGATGTGATAGCATATACATTTAAACAGTTAACCAATGAATCTGAGATCATAGGTTAACCTTCAAGGTTACATGGAACATACACACACCCCTGTGCTGCTGCCTCTGTATCAGAGGCAGAGCATGGGGGAAAGAGGGAGTGGAAGAGGTGGCAGGAACCGGTGCTTGCAGGAAGCTGGTTTAAAAACTAGGGATGTAAGCAACTAACTCCATGCATAGTTCAGGAGTATGGATTTTCCACACCTCAATGACAATTATGCCAACATAAGAAGTTGACAAACTTTAGAAGCATAACAATGAAGTCCCCTTAAAAACAGAATTACAGTATATTGTAAGTTAGTGTACATTTCCCTCAACTAAGAAAAGGGCTAGAGGATATTTTTAAAAAGCCAACAACTTAAAGTTCATATTCAAATTCTTATATTTATAAGGAGTATCACAATGGCTAATGAAAGCTTTTATCTGTGCTGTTTACACTTCAGGGTAATAGCTTGAGTGGTCAAAGGGTACTAGGAGTGGGCTATTTAATGTCTTCTAGAATACCAGCTCCACAGCTATGATCATCAAATGCAACTGCTGCTTCAGGAATACATTGACAGATGTGAGTAACAGGAAACCCGCTGCTGTCTTCTGATTCAGTTATGTAAAAAAACTAAGACAGGGTGAGAAAGCACTTTCAAGTCAAAATCAAGATGTGAAAATCTCACACTATATAATCCTGTAACTGCAGGGTGTGATCAGTTCTAATAGCAACTCAGAATGGAAAAAAAATCTGTAAACATAAGGTTGGATAATAATTTATTTTTCATATCCTCTCCAGGTCTCAGATTTACAGGTCAAAAGCTGATTTGCCACACCAACAAGAAGCTGCACCAGAGAATTCCTTAAATCTTTTTAGAGAAGGCCCCAGAATTATTCTTGTGATCACCCTATTCATCCCAGGATTACAGACTGTTCTAAGAATTTAAGAGTCTGGTCACAATCAGAACCAGCAATACAAGTATTATAAACCACCTAATTACGACCAGTTTGACTATGGGATGAGAATAAGTCAGTCTCTGCACATGGGCTTCCCAAGCTTAGTAGAGCAACAAACTCTTTTGGTATTCCAGGTCTGTTTAAGAGTTACCTCAACACTACTTGACCTGAACATCTGGCTAGTTTGACACAACTTACCAGAGATACTCTGAGTCCAAACTAACCCCCTTACTATTTCAGGTAGTTTTCAGTTGGGTCTCAGTTCTACTCTTGCCATTCTTCTCCAGGGAGATGAAGTGTCCATTACAATAGAAGTATTTTCAACACTGGTTTGACAGTTTACCCCCTTGCAAGTGGTACTTAATAGTCTTATTTAGCTTTCCAAGCCTTATTCTATAAGCATGTTTTTGAATGTTTTTAAGTAGTAATGTTATTTAAGTTCATGATGTCAGAAGTAGAAAGAACATGAACTCACATGTCTGTACATAAACTTTAAAATACTGTCTAGCCATGTATTCATTTAATGATAGGAGATTGCAACTATTTTTTAAAAAGCATTTCAGGTCACAATTAGAAAGTGGATATCTGGGAACACTTCAGATTCTGTTCAAGTAAATAGGAGGTCACTAACATGAAACAACCCTGTTACATATGCACATAGACATAAAAACCACAAGTATGCAATTGTACTTGCTCTGACAACCACATGCTCTTAAAATGACTTACTACACTGTATTTTCTCTGTTTAATCCTATCCCATAATTCTGTGTCATTTCTTTCTGAAAAGCTCCGATGCTTTAATAAATTCCCTTATGTCTTTACTTTTCACTCTTTTGAAGACGAGTCTTTCCTTGTGAAGTCTGCAGTGTTGCTGTGGCAGTCTTGGTCCCATGATATTAGAGAGAGATGGGTGAGGTAATGTCTTTTACTGTACTGACTTCTGCTGTTGAAAGAAAAAAGCTTTTGAGCAACACCTGAGAAGATACTCTTCCTTTCCCAGATGTGAAGAACACCTATGCATAGCTCAAAAGCTTTGTCTTTCACCACCAGAAGTTGGTTCAATAAAAGATATTCCCTCACCCATCTTGTCTTTCTAATATCCTTTTGAAGAGCATTCAGTCATTTGCTTCACTGCACAATTTTATCAAAACTACAACAGATGGATATGTAGAGACAGATCCTTTATGTAAATTGTGACAGTGTTACTGACTCCTTTGGAGCTATGCTGACATTGGCTATGTAAAGCTCTGCTGCATCCAAGGAACATGTCCACTTTTTCGGAAAAAAATTCTGAAAAAGCGGATGTGTTTTCGTCAACCTGTATTCCTCTTGGTGAGAGGAATAAGGGATGTTCCGAAAGGAGAGTTTTTTCTGAAATTTGGCCAAAGATGAGCCAAATTTTGGAAAAGTCACTTTTGGGAAAAAAAGCGGGAAAAAATTGCTGTTTGCAATTTGCGTATCTTTTTCTGCCTTTTCTCGGCAGTGTAAACATAGGCATAGCAACTGAATATGGCCATAAAATACTGTCAAAGGAAGGAAGAAGGCTAAATTTGAAAATAAATACTCAAATATGTAACATTCATGCTCACAAATCATTAGAAATAGTCTCCAGTACCCCAAAATTAAGACACTATAAAACGTGAAATAACTTTACTCAAAGCTTTTACATACCCCTATTTATCAAGGATGCATCAGGAAATTTTTGCAACAATTCTTTTAAAAAGAACTGTCAAGGACACCAGTTTAGAGGAATTATTTGCGGCAAAGATGATGAGCCAAGGGGTAAGTCAGCCAGACAAACATGGAGAAAGGAGATGTGGACAAAATCAAGGGTGCAGATATTGGCTTTAGCAAGACTGGAGCAAGGATGCTTCCCTATTGGAAAATCTGCAGTTTCTGACAGAATGCTTTATGATAAAGAATTGAAATGAAAGTAATGTTAGACTACAATGTCTCCTGTTGCAAAATTGAAAGAGAGACCGACATGAAGGAAAATGGAAGAATTACTGAATTAAAGGTGACATACACATCCTTATCTTAAATACTTTTTTAGAAGGATGTTAAGTATTGCGTACACAATTAGTCGATAAGGGGCTGCAGCGGCTCTGCAGTTAAAATGTAGAAGCCAGGTGCCCAGGCAACCTGGCTCCTACAACATTGAAACTGCAGAGCTGTAGCAGGAGTAGGTCTGGGACCCAGGACCCATGCGGTTCTTACTACACTTAAAAGGCAGAGCCACAGCAGTCTGGACCTAACAAACCAGGACTGCTTCAGGCCCAGCTTGCGCTGGATCCTGTGCCGCAGCTCTGCCTTTTAAATGTAGTAAGAGCCAGACGGCTCTTGCTACATTTAAAAGACAGCGCTGCAGCATCTCTGCCTCCCGCCCAACCCCCTCACTTCCCCACTGCAGGAGATGGTGCTGGAAGGAACTGGCTTTTAAGCCAACTCCCCCTAGAACTGGCTCCTACTCCCCTCCCCCCACTCCGCCTCTGATATAGAGGCGGGAAGAAGAATGTGAGCCCTTGACTTGATTATCCGATAAGCTTAGGCTTATTGGTTAGTTGGCTATTAGACTACTCTTTTACATCCCTATTTAAGATTAAAAACAATCTTCCACAAACTGAGATATTCCTTAATGTGGATATAGATTACAGTATAAAGTCCGAGGTGCTGGTATTTATGTGCAAACCCCCATATATTAAGCAGACTATCCAGAAGTACTGAAATGAGAAAAACTCAAGTTTTGAAGCCTACTGAAGAAACAAGATAGTATTTGTTTCTTTCTATATGAGCGCCTGTGTAGGAGACAAATTTAGAAAAGAAAGCAGGGCAAATGAGTAATATTCAAACAAGGACATTGAATGGGTTCTCAATTTAGATCAATATGCACTGCTAATGTTATATGGGAGAAGCATCTGTTTACTGGATTGGAGGCAAAGGTCACATTTAAGAGGTCAACATGGCTTTACTACAATGGAAAAGTTTAGACTACCAACAATCCCTCCAAGAATATCAAACCAGAATACAGAGTAACCTATTATAACTATGCAATTTTGCTTACTAATATTTCTTTGCAATGCAAGTGAATATAAAATTTCCATTACATCTATGACAGATACACTTGTTTCCTTGCCCTTTAACAGACGTAGTTGTACAAAATTAGCTTTTAGCTCCATGAACATTTGTGGGAAAGTGAGAAAGCAAAATCAAACTCATGTTTGGCAAAATAAGCAGCAGCACAAGAATGTTTCTCATGTACAATCAGCCAGCAAGTGGCACAAATAGCAATAAACCAATAAGAGACATCTATTGGTTAAGCAACTGCTTTAAGATACATGTGTTAATAGAATAGTGGTTCTAAGTCATTGGTTCCCAAACTGGGGTGCGTGAAGAAATTCCAGGGGGGCGAGAGGCAACCCAATCCCCCCACCAAGTTTTGCTGCTGTTTTTGTTTTTTGGCCCCCGTCAGTTTTTTTTTGGCTCAACCAGTTTTGCTGCTATTGGGGGGGGGGGGGGGGGGGGGGATGATAAGAATTACAACCTCCAGGTTGACTGATCTAGACGAGCTGACCTACCCCTCTGGAAAAACCTCTGTGTACCCCCAGAGGTACATACATCCCAATGGTTCTCAAGCAGGGATATAGCAATATCAGTTTGGGGTCTGAGTACCTCCCAATAATGCACCAAACGATGTAATTGTTCTACCAGATATGGGAAATAGCTTTCTATTACAGCACTGGCTGACACTAATAATACCTAGTTACTCAGTAGGCTGTTCAGTTCTTGAAAAGAGAAAAGATGAGAAATCTTAAAACAGTTTAGAAAAATGCCTGGCATTTAGTCATGGAGCTATGCAGTATAACATGCATCAACTATTTATTAGCTAAATAGTGGATCGAAAGGACATGGTGATTGCTGTTTGAATCTGGCATCAGTTACTTTTGGATACATGGTTATATGCTTTCTTTCAGTGTCAATTAAAAATATCAATAGTTTTATCATAGCAACCAAAAGCACACTGTGTGTTCAGTAGCAATCAATATAGACAACCCATCCTCCTTTCTCATGTTATTTCATCAAACAGTTCACTGAATGATTTGTTAGTGAACTAGCTCAAGACGCCTAAGGAAAAGCATATACTTACATGTGGGAAAGTGGTATAAACTGGCTCTCAAACTTTTGTACTGGTGATCCCTTTCACACACAGCAAGTCTGAGTGTGACTCTCTCCTCCTCCCCCCTTCTATAATTTAAGTTTTTTTTTTAAATATTTAACACCATTACATTGGTGACAAAGCAGAGAGTTTGGGGTAGATATTGACAGCTCATGGCACCCACCCCTCTGCAGTAATTTCAGCACCCCAAGAGGTCCTGCCCCCAGTATGAGAATCTCTAGTATGAAAAACTGCAGTAAAGATAGAAGAGACTGTGGAGTACCTTTGCTTATGTTCAAACTAGTTTTATAGGTACCTACCACTACGTTGTAAGATAAAGCTACATACCAAATTTGGTGGTCCTACCTCTTACTGTTTAGAAGGCGTTCTTGAACAAAGACTCACAGACAGATGTACACGGACACACAAATTATCTCAAATATATAGTAAATAATTCATATGCATACCTGTATCAAAGTCACTTTAGTTATCTAGAATTATGACACAGAACACATAAGTGTGTCCAAATAGGAAGTTTACCACCTATTTTTGCCTCATTCTGAAGAAGTTCTAGAAAGAATTAATTCAGCCTAAAAATAAACTTCCCTACAAGACTGATATCAGCATAAAGTTTAAAAAATGGAAGTCTATTAAAGAAAGCTTTAAGCAAGCACTAAAGCTCAACTACACCACTTAGGTTATGCATAAATAATGAAACATTGAGAACTGAAAACAAATCTATTTCAGTCCACACTAAGCAAGTTTTAAAACTTCCATCTTAAAATGGAGAATTAAACTGGTTTTAGAAACTAAAGAACATGCATCTTATTCCATCTAATCCAGGCAAAATATTTCTCCTTTAGGAACAGCTGTTGTAGTAGATAAAATTAATATAATGGTGTTGTGTATGTGATTTCTTGCTTACATCTTCACAACTGAAAATGAAAGAAGTTTCCACCTCACATCAAAGGCGACTAAAAAACTGAGTGAATTTGAATTAACACTTTTTACCCAAATGGCTCTCAATGAAGGCAAGAGGAAACAGAAGTATACAAGAAGTCTGACATGGAAGGTTTAGAAAGTTTTGGCTTTTCTGTGTAGGTAATAAGCATAGCACCAGTGAGGTCCAAGAGAGATAACTGTGGGCAGAATGAGGCTGTTTATTTTTTGTAATTAGGAGATATACCTAATCCTTTACTGCAGCAACATACAGAGAGCAAGCATGTATTTTAGTGATGCTACAAAGCATAAGCCTCACTTTAGAAACCACTAAAAAAGATTAGTCATTTCTTCTCTTATGAATACATTTCAATATCTTCGATATATTATTAATTTATACCTTTTGTTTTCAGTCTCAATATTTCTGAACTTGAGCACTAGAATGTTTGCATTGGGGTATGTCTGAACTTCTGCAGATACAGGCACACTGCCGAGCCTAGCTGGTGATGGGGAAATGCGCTTGGATTTGAAACAGAATGGGGTGGAAAAACGTGAAAAGGGGAAGTTCATTTCTTTGAATGTCACATTCGCTTTTAAAAAGTGAGGCAGCATGGCAAGAAGAAATTGAAACAATATTTTCTCTGGATTATTGATCCAATAAAACATGACATTTGACTGATGACAGAAAAAAACTCAAACACCACCCTCCTAAAATTCTCTTCCCGAACCATCTTTTGGATTTTGCAGTTCTCTTCTGTTTGGAAGTTCTGGGGAAAGAATAAAAGAATAAAAGAGGACTTAGGGAAAGGTGCACAACAACAGAAAGTAAGCCACACAGCTGGGGGTGCAAGGCACTTGGCACTTCTGAGACTGCTGGCTGAGCAATCCATGAGCGCCAAGAACAACAGTGACGCAAGCAAGCACCCCTAAAGCAAGTTGTGGCACCTCAGAGTGTGGGTGCCTGCCTCCTTTCCTAGCATGAGGGGACTACTGCGCCCCAGGCTTCACATCAGCCAAAGAAGCCCCCGGGCATGTGGACAGGCCGACCTAAATGCTGCGCCTACAGCTTAGCAGGCAGGACCCTTGGAAGGTGGAATCTACCTAGGCCAGGCTGCCAGGCAGCTTTGCCAATCCTTGGGCAGTGTCTGGGACAGGAAGCCCGTATTAGGGTGGAGCCTGTGGATGCAGGGGACATACCCCATCACTGTTGTCCCACAGGAAAACTTTTAGAGAGAGACACGAGCTAGGAGACCGTCTCCAATCACTGCTTTCCTCAGATCTATGCTTGTTGCCCTCTGCCCCCTTCATTCACTCTGGTTCCCTCCTGCCCCCTGGCAGACATTTTCAAAATGGAGTATTCAACAGCAGAGCAATCAGCTTCCATCTCACGCTAAAGCCCGTCATGGAAGGAGCATACTCATCTACCTATTTATTTTCTTTTCCCCTCCCTGCATCTCTCTTGCTTTTCAAATGCCATTCCATTACTGCCAAAAAACTGCTCACCTGCACAAGATGGTATGTTAATTTCCCTTCTCCCAGCATATCTGAGTAATGAAAAACATTTAGCTACACTAAATTCAACTGTTTATTGAAGCATTAGTTACAGGAAACGTTTGGTTAGTATTCTCAGTTAGTAATGTAGGCACAGACATTGATTGCCCAGGTGGTCTCAAACTTTTTGTTCTGGGGACCACCTGGCTCGATGCAAATCTTTCCATGTACCAACAGTTGCTAATGAAAACTCACTGTTAATTACATAATTATACCTGACCCATTTTGATAGTGCCACAGCTAGGGAGAATAGTTTAATTTATCAAACTTAATTTTAAATAAAATATTAATTTATGTCCAACAGAAAAAGCTTTCAATTTTTTTTATTTATGGCAGAGGCGGGAAACCTTTTTTTGGGTTGGGGGACATTGAGCCAAAGAAAAATCAGTTGAGAACCACACAAGCGAGAAGCAAAAAAAGCTCCAAAAAACACCCACCACTCAGTGATGTGGCCTCCGAGCCACCTCACTCCTCTAGCACCCTCACCCCATGGTGTTGGAGAAGGGACAGGGAGGACCTGAGGTTCAGGGCTTTTGATAGGACAGATTTACTCTTCTGGGGTTCCAGTGTTAGTGGAGCCCCTCAGACCAGGATCCCCACAGCACCTCCCTCGGGCAGTTCCTGGAGGCAGGGGGCCTGCGAGCAGATGCCATGGCACAGCACAGGGAAGTAGATGCCCATCTCCCATCTAGCGGGACTGGGTGACAGGCTGTGGCAACGCTGGAGCGCTGCTGGTGGTGTGGCACATGGGCTGCTGCTCTCCCGCTGAGCACCACTGAGGTCATTGCCCAGGTAGCACCAGCCAATGGCAGCAGCGGGGTAAGCCTCACTGCAGTTCCCCCAGAGGGGTGGAGCTCAGCTCTCCACACCTCCTCCGTGCAGTAGGTAGGCAGCATGGACTCCAGACCTTGTGGGTGAGGTTGGGGGGGCTGAGCTTGGGCCATAGACCACCTTGGGACCGCATGCTGAGAACCATTGCCATAAAGGTATAAACGCTACAGCTCCCTGCTTAAGATACATTTTATGTATAAACGTGTGCTAAAGGACAAAGTTTACTTTAGAATTAGCATAGTCACACAGATCTTAATGGCTTCTCAGAGACTTTCAAAGACAGACTGCATGTTGTTCAAGCTTCAAATCAATGCAAAACCCGAACTTCCTCTTCACTTTCAGCATGTCTGCAGGGAAAATAAAGAACCTTCAGATTGAGAAATTGCCCAATTTTGGTGCAGACACATGAGAACTGCACAGTCTCTGCCCTCACTCCTGAAGCATTTCTGGGAGCAACAACTTGGTGAATAACTTAACAGCATCTCTCTGCTCTGCCCTTTGCCTTTTTAAATAAGGTCATTCTCTGCCTTTTAGTCACTTGCTTCAATGTAATGTCATCGAGAATCAGGACAGCACACAAGGGATCTAGGGGAATACTTCATAGCTCACCTCAGATGCCCTCCATGGCAAATCAAAGCCACAATGGTAGATCAGTAACAAATCCCCAATAATCACTGCTTTTTTTGTGATGGTATGCCCCAGGAAGGCGTACTGGCACCTATTTTCCCTGCCTAACTTAAATGAATTGCATTCCCCTTGGGAGAAATGGAAACTTTTCCTGGGGCAGGTAGGCTCCTGACAGCAGCCTGATCAGGATACGTGGCTCTTAAAAGGGGCCGCGATGGCATTTTGGTCCTCAGCGCAGCTTTTTTTTTTTTTTTTTGGCTTAACAACTTTCATCCTGGAGTACCATCACCCTTTTTCTTATGAAGAAGCGCTGCTTCCCATGATATTAGAGATGCAAGACTAATTGGTAAACTGAAGAGCTTATGCTTATTGCACCTTGTTAACGGTTAAACTCTGCTAGACAGTAGGGATGTTAATTACCATTTAAAATGCTAATTAAGCATTAGGTTTAATCAGTTAACACTAGAGCAGTCCCACCTGCAGTAGACCAGGCCTGCTAAAATATCTAACTGTGTAACTCAGTGGTTCTCTAACTGCAGTGGCAGCCACCTTCCAGTTTGTCTGCTGCTCAAGCTCAAACCCTTCCCTCCCTCTCCCCACAGCAGGGAGTCTACATTGGTGCTCCAGCCTCGCGGGTGGGAGCACCAGCTTCCTGCTGGGAATGGGGGGAGAAAGCCCAGAGCCTCTCTGCCAGAGCCAGCTCATAGGTAAGAAGCAGAGCCAAAAGCAGCTCTGCATGCTGTCGCTAACCCTTCCGCTCCTGTAGCTGTGAAAACAGCAGCACACAAATATGCTGCCTGGAGGCTTTCCCTGCTGCTCCCATTGCCCAGAATCTGGCCAATGGAAGTAGTGGGGGGCTGTGCCTGAGACACAAAGGCAAGTAAGTTCTCCCTCCCACCCCCTCATACCGAGACCCTGCACCCCTACACCCTTAATTCAGCCCCATACACCAAGACCCCACACTACTACCCTGCTCCTGCACCCTCTTTTGCTTTTGCCCCCTTCCCCTGGCCAGCCTCCCTGTTGCCAGCCTGCTCCTCTGCACCCTACCTCCCACGCAGACCTCTCACCCTCACCCATCTCTGCCATAAAGAAACCTTTTGTATTAAACAGTTTATTAAAAATTTTAAAATGAAGTAAAATATTAACATAAGAAAGTTAAAGCACTTTATTTAATAATTGTAATTAATATTTCCTTTTCTTACTGGTTAAATTAAACCATTTTCCTAGCTACAACACTAGCAAAATGGCTCAGGTGTAATTATTCAATTAACAGCGAGTTTCCATTTGCAAGTGGTAGGCCATGGAAAGGTTTGCTTTGAGCAAAGTGGGCCATGACCCACAGTTTGAGAACCACTTGTGTAACTGTTAGAATTTTGATCAGTTGGTTACAGGTAACTTTTAAAAAACAAAACAAACAAAACAAGAATCCATTTTTTACATTCCTACATGGTACACAGAAAAAGCAAATTTTCCATAAGTCATGGATGTTTAGAGAAGTATGACAAATAAAATAAGTGCCACTGCCACCCCAAAAAAAGAGACTGCAGTGATCACAATCCAATTCCACTATCCAACTGAAAACAACTGGTTGCACAGCTGCACATTTTCTGGCCTGAGACTCAAAGTAAAAGCAATAGGCATAGCTGACAGAATTCAGCAAGCAGTTTCCATTTTCTAGTGGGTGCCTTGCTGTCTGTTCTAACTCCTGACCAAGTCTCTGTACCTCAGCTTGATGCCCCCTTGTTACTAAAGTGTGGGGAAAGTCACAGGGCCTTGCACCGGCATCGGCAGTCAGATGGATTCAGCCAGCAAGTAGAAGAGGATTAACAACTGATCGGGACATGGTGTAGAACAGATGTGTCAGCGCAGAAACCAGAAGCAGTCAGTACAATCCATATTAGGGAGACGGGGCTCAGAGCTAAGGCCCTTGACCCTATCCCTGCACCTCAAGCCAGCTGAGACTAACCCACATACCAGCAGCCTGATCCTTCCTCCAGCCTTTGTCCTGCTTTCCAGGCAAAAGTTATCACCTGGCCCCATACACCCTGCTCAGGTTACAAAGGGCATTGGCCATCACATATGTGCAGCAGGCTGGGGTGGCCTCCCTCAGTGAAAGTTGAAATTCCCATTACCATCTAGGTATTGGTGCAGTGCCCTAGGAAACTTTGGCACATGCACAAGGCACTACAAGGTAGTAGAACTCACATGCAACATAAGGTGAATACAATCCCCATTTTCATCATACCAACTCACAAATATCATGCAAAATACACAAGTTGTCCAAACATGAAAAAACATCAGCTTTCTTTCAGACAACCAATGCAGTGTCATTCTACAGCTACTGAGGTGAAGCGAACAACTTCATTAGTTAAGGAAACAATGGATAGGGTAATTTTTTCTGGGTAACCCGGTGTGGAGATCACTCTGGACACAGGTCTCCTTTACTTATTAAGGTAAACAGAACTGAGTGCTGAAAGATTCTAGCATTGAAGACCTTTCCAAACCACCCTGAATTTATGTCTATGAAACCTACCACAATGGCCAATCATGCTTTAGAGTACCCTAGAAATTTTTTTTCCCTTTATAAAATCAGAGCCTTGATACAGGAGGCAAGCAATTGGCACGTAGTCTTATTGACTGCCCCAATACAATTAATGAACTCCCTGCATGAAAGAAAAAAATCAATCGTCTCCTGAGCATTACCAAGCCTTAAAACTCAGTGCAATAGTAGCTAATGCATGGCATCACACGTGGGCATAGCAATATCCCCAGAAGTTGATCTCACTATCCTGAATTGGATAGCTATGGACCAGACATTCTGGAATAGCCAGTTTTCAGATAGCAATGACAATCTACTTCTCTGCAGATATGGGGCACAGCAAGTTAGCATACTACCAGTACAGCTCCAGTGTTAGTTCAACACTTATCTCCAGAACATTTCCTTTGTCTTCTTGAAGTTCTCCCATCACTGCTGATCACCCCAGGTCTGCAGAATGATTTTTCCCACCAACCCATACTGGTTTTCTGAGTCCAGAAACATACGCTGTACTGTGTGAAGCTCCTCCATGAAGAGTTTCTGTAGTAGCAGCTGCATGTTCTTGTCTTCCACCCTCCGATACTGCTACTGCATCATCTGCATGGTGGTGCAGTGGGTGAAGTACAAAACCAACACCACTTGGTTCCAAGAGCTCAAATAAAGCTCCAACAGCTTCTGCATATTTACATATACGGCAGAATAGAGTAATTGTATTGAGTATTTTAAAGTGGTCACGGGTCAGATGTCTGGTGTAGACAAGGGCTACTCAACACGTGGGCCACATGCAGCCCATTTGTTTGCAGCCCATGGTGCAGTTTGGGTTTACGCGGGGCTCAACATGCGGCCCACGGGTCGGAGCCAGAACAAAAAGTAGTCAATATAATGGTCTTCTGTTGATATGTGTTTTAGTAGTTAAATTCCTGGACTATCACTGCTCATTAAAAGTGCTGTCAAATGGGTAGAAATCAGGTAAATATTGCATTTTATTAATATCAGCAGAACTGACTTAAATAGGGCCTGTGTGTTGTGTAGTCTTGCCCTAATCTTGGTGTTCATGCCCATCAGTGTGAAAGTTATTTGCATATATATTTGCATGTATATGCACCCACACTTAAGTTGCGGCCCATGGCATGTGCTGAGAGTATCATTATGGCCCCTGGGGCTTCCAAAGTTGAGTAGCCCTGGTGTAGACAGACATGGAAAGTGAATTAATTCCAATGTATTTTGTAACAATGCAAATAAGTGAATAATTAGCACCTAATTTTTTAAGAATATTTTTGCAATTTCAAGATACAGAACACTTCCGATAATCCGGCACCTTTGGGACCTAGGTGGTGCCGGATTATTGGATATGCCGGAGTACCAGGAGGTACTATAAGGGGGCATACTCCCAATGCAATTCTCCCTCCCTCCTTCCCCCCACATTATGCTCGGGTCCCAGAGCCACCTGTATAGCCATGCATCTCCCTTCACGCACCGGGGCATGTGCGCTGAATGACCGGCTTTTCAATGAGCTGGCCGGGGCGCTATGAGCAACCCAATCCTCCTCCCCTCATCTCCCCTTCCACAGAGCCAAACACCTCCCCTCTTTGCTGTCACCCAATCCCTCTTCTCTCCCAACCTTATGTCCGGGTCCCGAAGCCGCTGACTGTGCTCAGCAGCCGGCTGCTAGCACATGCCGGCTGGACACTGTGTGCGCTGGGGACCGTGAGCGGAACGGCGTGGGCTGTGAGCACGCATGTAGCTCACAGCGGCCTGGCCGAGAGAGCGGCTGACCTGAGCAGTTCTGGGTTCCAGTTGATGCTGGACTATCGGAAATGCCAGACAACTGGATCCTGGACTACTGGAGTTTTACTGTACTGTATTTTGTTCAATGCACCCTGAAAGTGACTTGCCCAAGCTAAAGTCTGATCAGAGTTGAAATAAGATGAACCAAATTTAAATAGACAAATTAAAATGTATAATTCCTATTAACTGGATTTACCTTGAGATCTGTGTTATGCTTACCTCTTGGTATAACATTTCTCTGATACAGATGGCTATACATCAAGGTGAACAAATTAAGAGGGCAATTCTAACCAAAAACAGGGACAAAACAGAAGAACCTATCTAAAGTTACAATAACTATTCATCTTCCATTAGAGACACTTTTTTAAAGCAGCACATCTGTAATTTGAAGGATTGTACTTTATCTCTTTTCAAGTCTCATGCAAAACAACATGAGCAAAGTTCAAGTCTCACATAGTCAAGCTTAAGTTTGGGACTCTCATCACAATTTAAATACAGTCAATACACATGCTATGGGGTACATCATCTTTCCCACAAGCTAGAAATTTACCTACAGGATGAGCATATATGCAAATACATAGGTTCAGAGTTCAAGTGAGCACAGAGTAAAATGGAAACAGGAACAGCAGACACAGCTTGTGTGTAGCAGCTAGCACGCAGACAGCAACTTACAACTCATATGCATGTAGCTGCAAAGATACGCAAGAGCTGAAGCCACAAGCCATCCAAACTACCAAGTCGGAACACCTAAAATTTACAGTTCTACAGGCAGCTAAACCAGGGGACAAGACAAATCCCTATCCAAACGATATTTCCAGCACTCAAAAGAATTATGAAACCAAAATACAGTGCCTCATCATAGAAACAACCAAAATAAAAATATATTGCATATTATTACACCCAATGCCAGAATATTACAGACTCTGAAATGGGTGGGATACAGAAAACAGGGAACAAAACACCACACCAACCTAATAAGTTCAAAGACACATGTAGTCTTGAGATTAAAACAGTATGAATGTGCCATTAGTGGAGGTGTGAAGAAATCTGTCAAGTACGTTCTGTGACCAAGGAAAGTGAAATCCCTCACAGGCAACACAGAGTTAAGATTCTCAACCAGATAGGTTATGGGATAGCCTATTTTACTAGGGATGTAAAAATCACATTTAATTGGTTAACTAGTTAAATATGGAGTTTAACTGATTAACCAATAAGTGGGGGCAGGCTACAGTGGTCCCCCTAACAACAAGAAGAGGGTGCTCCAGTCTGTGGGCTCCTGCAGGGGGCCCTAGTGTGGCTGCTCCCAGGTACTAGTTAATCATTCCCCAGTAAGCATCACCTGGTTAAGGGTGACTGATGCTTTCCGGGTAACCTGTTACCTATTCACGTCCCTAATAGTTAGCTGGAGGAAAGATAGTGCCCTCTGTCTACAAAACTGGCCAAAGAGGACATATCAGGCGTGATAATGCCTTTCAACATTTTGTCCCACATCCCCACAACTTTAGCATATAACATGAACAGATTTGGAGACCCTCAATGGGACAAGGACATCACACAAACATTATAGTACAGCCTCAGGTACTAACAAGTGGACAACCCAAGAAGCTGTCACATGCAGGGTAAGTAAAAAGCAAAAACAAATCCACATGGCATCATTCCCTCTACCACTAATGCTTCCTTCTGATAATGCCAGTAGCTGGCCCTTTTGGGATGAAACCAGGGGAGACAGACTATGAAGAGGCAGCTCACAAAGTTCTATTTTAGTATGGTCTCTGTTGAGAAAATCAAATGTAAATAGCCAGATGGTCAGCTTCTGGCCTGGCTTTATAGCCAAGCATGCAACAAGGTTAGTAAAACTCAGATCAGTGATGGGTATTTGGCAACCAAAAATGCACCAGTAACAGAAATTTATGAAATCCTGACTACTGAAAACACAGGGGAAAAAAAAGAGGTGTGTACTTATCAGGCACTATATGCCAAAACTGCAGAAATATTGTGGAGGGATGAAAGACTCAAATCAGAACGAGAACATTTCACACAAATATGCAGTATGTCACTGATCACTGGGAAAAGATTCCAGGATGCTGGTCCCCCACAGATCAGGATTATTGCTGAAGATTCTGTAAGCAGTTTACTGGAGGCACAAGTACAAGCGAGATATCAAGCTACATAAATCAGTGCATTAAGGAGGCCCAACTTTTATATCTGTACCACCACCTGGTTCATTTAAAACCTTAAAGACAATAATGCAGATGAAAAAGAAGATGTGCAGCAACACAATACAGGAACACTCAAATGATGTTCAAACACAGTGCATATTTGAAGATCATTCAGCTTTCAAACACATCTGAACTTCATGAGGCATGAAAATGGCATGCTATCAGCATTCTGGATGAACTACACTGATATAGCTGATTTGGATGCTCAGAGGCCCAAGAGCCAGTGAGCAGCCAAGGAAGGTAACTGACTTCTTCACCTAGTCCTGGTAAAAGCAGAGAGATTCTGGTGCTTTGCTTAAGACAAGCAGAATTATGCAACACATCTGTTAGTACACTACACACAAATGACATGGCTAGCAATAGAACATCCTGAGGTGTTCAATTTTTAAAAAAAAGTCTTCTCTATACAGATGAGGTCAAACCACTGTGGATCAAGTCAAAGCAACCGTCAATAAAGCACACAGACAGCAGCTGAGAGCAAAGGATTCAGTCTTACAGATGAGGTAGTGTGCAGGTACTTCCTAATTGCAATGGACAGAAGTTATTTGTCTTAGGAAAAACTCAGGCAAACGAAGGTCTGGACATCTGGCACGTTAGGATACAGAGAGATGAAAGAGACAGTCACTGATGGATACACTGGAAAAGACTTGGGTCAATCCCTTTTTAGAGATGAAGGAGTTAGTCTGTCTCCACTAGTCCTATAGGTGTTTGAGGGGATCTGTTGCAACAAGAAAGGAGAAGGTCCATATACAGCATGCAGAACACGCTAGGAACAGCAGCCAACTCAGAAGTTTTATGACATTCAGCCAAAGCAAAAACTGAAGACGTGCAGCAACAATACAGAAATCCAGGAAGAGATCATATTAAAAGCAGATCACAAGAGTTTTGGGCCATATGCTTTTGGTAGCAACAAGGAAGAATCTGGGCATGAGGGAAGTGTTGTGAAATGCCTTAGGGCTATTGCCTGGGGCTCCAACTTTGAAAGCACCAAAAGGATTCCAGGCCTGGCAAGGAATCTTGAGAATAAAGAACAGCAGCAGCTGTCAATACCTAGTCATTCTGCCTGCATTATAGATGGAAAAGCTCTTGCACAGAAAATAAATGTTGAGAAATGAAACAGTGATCGGTCAGTGGATATCTATGTCAGCCTGCGAGACTGGAACTATCAGTGGTAAGATTGATATATGATCTTGGATGCCTACTTTCCATCTCCATTAAAAATTCCGGAACAGAAACACAGATCTGTCCCTGGAAAACTACTGAACATTATATCTTGCCAATCATGGAAGCCCAGTAATCCTGGATGCTAGCAAGATTGCTGTCATCAAGTTATGATACGATTAATCAAAAAAAGCCCCGTTTTTGGGAGAAACTAGGTTAAGAAAATAGTGAGACATGCCAAAAAGATTCTAACAACCTTAGCCAGAGAAGGGGCATCAAACTTTCTGAACTCAGTCTTCATGAGACAGAAACGGTGATTTACATGCAAAGTGTGCAAGGAAACATGAATTATTATTGTATCTGAAGACAGTGATGTGGTCATTCTTTTCCTCTCTTCGGGGATATCAGCAAAAATTTGTGTAAGATACGATATAAAAAAATTTCTCAAAGTATAAAGATGTAAGCAACCTTGGGAAACTATGAAAGAATGTCTGAACAGACATGTTAGGAACGTACGTGTTGACTGGCTGTGATCGTTAGCACATTTTGCAGGACTTGGTAAAGTGACCAGCCTAAACTGATCACCAGAGAAGAGACTCTTCAGAGACTAACAGAAGAGCTAGGACAACACCAGACCTTGTCTACAGATCTTTCTTCATCTGTGGTACTTAAAACAGCTTGGTCAAATATCACAGAGGGGAATGAGCTAAAATACCAGCTGTACCATGCTAAAAATAGAGATGCTGAATCTGATTAGCTGCCTCCACAAAAAGACTGCCACTAACTTCACACTTTGTGCCAATTACCAGGCTGTTGTCTGGTAAAGGAGCCTGGCCAAGTATCCTGTCATACTCAGCCTAGAAACAGGACATGGCATGGACATGGAGGAGGGTGAGCTGACAACAGAACAGATGAAAGGCTCACATACCCCTGAGGTAGTGATGCAGCTGATGGCTTGGAAATACAATATAGACCAGTGGTCTCCAACCTTTTTACACCAAAGCTCACTTTTTAAATCTCAGAACAGGCGAAGATCTACCACCCCGCCCCTTCCTTGAAGCCCCACTCTCTTTATTCTCCTGTCTATCACTTGCTATCCCCAGCCCTTACTTACACACTCTGATAAACACTTTATTTTTAAATTATGCGATATATAAAATTAAAATCATGTGTTTATAATTATGAAATAAATGGTCTGTTTTTTATTCATGCTATTTAAATCTAAAATGAAGCATTTATAATTATACATTTTGTGGGGACAGAGTGCTGCAGCTGGGGGCAGGGGAGAGGGAACAGGGTGCTGGGAGGGCAGAGGACAGGGTTCTGCAGCAGGGTACAGGGTGCCAGTGGGGACAGAGTTCTGTAGCTGGGGACAGGGGAATGGGGACGGGAGTGGGGACAGAGTTCAGGGAATGGGGACAGGGGAGTGGAGGCTGGGGAGCGGGGACAGGGTGCCAGTGGCAAAAGAGTCACCTGCATCTGCCATCTCCCAGGATTCTCTCTTCCTCCCCCTCCTCCGGGCCCCCCGTGGGAAGCCAGCCCATGCCTCCTCCAGGCCCCCCGTGGCGCAGGGAAACCCAGAGCATGCCTGCCCCAGGGCTAACCCCCGCCTTCCGCGGCGGGGCCAAACCCCTGCAGGAGCCTGCCTCAGGGGCAAACCCCCCCATTCCACGGCAGGGCCAAACCCCCATGGGAGCCTGCACCAGGGGCAACCCCCCACCCCTCCCGCAGCGCGGCCCCTCCTGCAGCACGGCCAACCCCCGCGGGCACCTGCCGCAGGGCCAAACCCCCCCCTCCTGTGGCGCAGCGCGGCCAACCCCCTCCTGCAGCATAGCCAACCCCCACGGGCACCTGCCCTGGGGTCAAACCCCCCTCCCACGATCAACAGGTTGGTGACCACGGATATAGACCATGAATTCCCTATTTGTCAGTGCCTTGCAAATGGATTCAAACATTCCCCAGAATCGAGGCCACAAACAAGTGAGGATATGAATGATGAGTGATGTGAAAGTTAACACATTCCATTAAGACTTGGAACGTTAGGTTACCAAGCCTACAATGATATAAAATGGGTATGTAACTCTTGAACATTATGACAAAACATACAACATCAGTAGCAATGAAAAAGCTTCAAAAATTTGATATTTAGATGGTCAAAGTGGTTTAATTATATATTTTGTCAATTTAGATTTGAAATTAAGGTCTTTAACATGATATCAAAGTACTGCCTCCTGGAGGAATTCTGCACACTGTGTGGGACACAGGATTTATATCTTCCCTCAAAATTCCTTGATTACCCTGTAGCAAGTGAGCTTATGGGAAACACATACCTCTTCCGCAACAGTTCAGACATGTTTGCGGTCTGGGAGGTAAGGAGGAAGGCTGGACATGAGTGTGTGTGTGTTCAGGGAAAAGAACTTAGGGAATGGAGCTGGGTGTTTCCCTGCATGCAAGAAAGAGAGAAAGAGAGACTGTTCCTTATTGTCACTTTTGCTTAATGCTGGGCTTAGAGGCATAGGGCTCTATGATGCAGGCTCTGTCCCTGAGGCAGAGTAGAACTGCAATATCTAAATAGCCAGGCTGCTAATGTTTAATTGTTCCCATTCTTATGTCTACAACTTTCAGGTGTTTTCACCAGTGACGGTGAAGCAGTAAACAAACAAACAAACAAACAAAAACACACCACACACACACTACTGGTTTGTGTACTCACTTCTCCAGGCATCAGTGTTTACACATTTCCAGCATTTCTGTTGCAGATAACAGAAGCACCTTAAGGGCAGCTATCCCACAGTGCAGATCTCTTTATTTTGATGAAAGGTCTCTAGAGAAAGGGGTGATCATGGGGACACCCTGGGTCCCAGCGTAGTCCTCTCACCCCAAACACTGATCAGCTTCAGTAGCTCAACATTGCGCCAACCAGGGGATTATTTGCTCTGCGGAGCAGCCATTGTCACCTAGGCAGATTAAAGTGAGCATTTGCCAAGAAAACATGAAAGCGAGTTTTAAAGTTCCCATGACTTTTAAGTAAGAGATGGGTGGGTGTCAGTGTTCCCTCTAACTCATTCCATTCGTGAATGGAATGAGTTGTGTCATGTGCACCAATATTGAGGTCATATGCTCGCCTGCAGATGTGTGCCATCGCAGCACGCACCAGTTACTACCAAAAAACTTAGATGAAATGATATTTGTAAATGGTTATGAAGAAAAAAGGATACTGAAACAAGGGTAAAATAAGATGCATAACTTTAAATGTTTATTTAATATGAAATCAAATAAAATTAATACAGCAGAATTCAGTAGCCTTTTGGTATCTTATTTAAAAACTGCCTACTTTTGTTGTCTTTGCCAGAAAAGTAGAGTTGAAGGCACGGTGGGCAGGGATTGCGTTGGGATGTTGGGATAGATGTTTCACATTGTTTTCAGCGAATTGCTAAATGCTATTTTATGGACTCTCTCGTGAACACATGCACACATATTGCTCCCTATCACTTAGGAAACAGGTCCCCCCCACCCTCCCAATTTTTCAATTCTGTTTACGTATCTCAAATCTGTCAGACAATTTACTGGAACTGCCTAGGACTTTCTTCTCCAGCTGCCTGTAGATTTCCCCTTCCCCATACTCTAACGAGCAGCCAAGCAACTGGAACTAATTGGAAAAGAGAAGGGGGAGGAGGAGACTGGGAGGTGCCACCACTTTCACTCAAAGCAACCAACCATGTGGGGCTGGCCAAAGGAGCAGCAATGCCTCCACTTTTATTCTCCCTCAATGACTCCTCCCCCTGACACCAGTTTACCATTTCCACTTTCACTTATCTACCCAGGACAAAGTAGCTAATTAGTGGAAGCATATTACATGGCTCCGCTAATGAGGTGAGCAGATCTTAACTGCTTCCTGTGCAGCCATGCACTTTACAGGGAGGCATAGTGGGTGTTTGACCAGCAGCTCTACTGCTCTGAATTCATGAAGAATGGTCACCCTACACCAGGCCTGGGCAAAATACAGCCTGCAGGCCAAACCCAGCTCACCAAGCCACAAGATCCGGCCCACTGATGCTGTGAGGAGCTCCAAGCAGGCTCCCCGCCTGCCTCACCCCACCCACATGCTGCTCAGAAATGCAGCCATAGGGCAGTTTCACTTTAAAAACTGAGCCCAGAGGGGAGGGGGAAAGCTTTAGCTGTTCCCGCCCCTAGCACAATTCCATTGGCCAGCTTCTGGTCAGAAACTGGCCAACAGGAGCTGTCTGTTTCAAGCATAAGGGGCCATGAACCATAAGGGGCTCTCAGTTTTTCACAGAGTACATGGCTGCAGCCTGTGCGGGGGTGAGACAGGCAGGGAGACTAATTCAGGAACAGGCTGCTGGCTGGTAAGTCTCCTGGCCAGAGCCTGCCTCTAGCACCCCAGCCCCTCCCTCCCCCAACCCTCTGCCCCCTATTCCACATACCCATACCCTCTCCCAGATCCAGCACCTCAATCTTCTGCCCCAGATCAGTCAATTCCTGCCCTAACTCACAACCCAAACCCTGTACCCCCTCCTGTACCTCAATTCCCTACTCCATGTCACAATCCAATCCCCTGTCTGTACTTCAGTCCAGTTCCCCAGGTCACAACTGCCTCCTTCACCCAAAAGCCTTCCCTTTACCCCAAGCTCCTTTCTGCACCTAAGCTCTATCCCAGACCCTGTACCTCCTCCATTAAGATCATTAAAAAGTGAGGTCCTCAACCACTTCCCATATTCTTGGAGTAGCTCCCCTGTCAAAAATTATTGCCCACCCCTGCCCTAGGCACTATGGGATATTCTCAGGAGGCTGTAATCTCTTACACATCACCACAAAAGCATCACCAGTAAGAGCTGAAAGCCTCTTGTGCAGGAGGTTTTGTTTTTGCGGTGAAACTTCTGAGTTTCACCGCAAAAGGTCTTTTCAAGTATAGACACTCCCACAGTACTTGCTCAAGAAGAACTTTTTGCTCTTTAAGGGTACGTCTAGACTACATGCCTCTGGCGACATGCCTCTGGGATGAGGCATACCTGGGTTGTCGACAGCTCCCTTTGATGTCGGCAGGGGAGCGTCCAGACTATCGCGCTGAGCCGACAAACAGCTGATCAGCTGTTTGTCGGCTCAACGCGGCAGCCATGTAAATTTAAATGAAGCGGCGATTATTTAAATCGCCGCTTCATTTTACTCTGTCTGGTAGCCTAATCTACATGCCTCTGTCGCCAGAGGCATGTAGTCTAGACGTACCCTAAATGGCAAGTGTAGACATGCCTTTATTCAATTAATTCTCCTTTACTTTACCAGTGTGGTGCAAGGAGCCTTACTGTAAGAGACAGTAACGGAATCCTTAGGTAGGAATTTCTGTGGGCTCTCTCATTTTCTTCCTGTGTGCCAGAGGCACAACGGAGTTAGATTACAGCTCACGATCTATTTTACTTGTGCATTTAAAAAAATGCACGGCAACAATTAGCAAAACTGCACAACTTCCTTGTGTGAAAGTCTGAGCCCTTTAAAGGGACATTCTACTTTACAGAACACAGAACACCAAACACCAAAATAAAATTTAATATAACCCTGCATTTTTATTTACAACTAAAATGCAGGATCTTGGTTACTTTCATGTGTTTTAAAAAGAAACTTTAGCAATCCCTAATTTGTAGTAGTTTAATTCAATTACCTAAATAAGTGAAGCCAATGTGATTATTTTGACAAAATATGCAGAATTTTGGATTTTTGATGCAGAATTTCCCATAAGTCAATATTCTTTTACTTAAAGAACAATGTTAACTATAATATGTTCAGTGTTTTCCATTAATGTAAGTTATTATATTACAAATAGCTGCTTTTAAGGAATTTTTAAAAAGTTCAATTCTAACCTCTAAACTACTCTGCAGGAAGGATCACTAACTTTCTATCCATCCACTGACAGAGCTATCAAAAACGCTGAAAGATTCTGCCCACCTAATGCTACCAATGGACTATTTTTAGGGTTTAACTTATGGATTAGTGAAAGCGTATGAAGAGACGATGAGTATTGTTCATATTACAACTGTGAGATTCAGTTTGTGGGATGCTTTTATTCCTGACAGACTTAAACCTCCATTTCAAAGACTTCCAGCAGAGAACATTAGAGTTTATATTATTATTTTAATATGCTTTATGTCTTATGCCCAAGAAATAAATGATGTACATCTAATTTTTGTTGTTGTACACGGAACTGAAATGTGATCCCACCCATTCAATCATATAACCTTGCAGGATTTAACCAGGATATCATATCTCTCTGCTAATTTTTTGCCTAGCTTTCCATGCAAATGCTTTAATTTCAGAATAAAACAAGTGGTCGGTTAAGGAGAACTATTTGGGTTACTTTGATTTAGCTTATTTTTTTAGAACTATTCTGAAAGAAAACAATGCAAATTTTACTGTTGGGGAAAATAAATATTCAAACAATAGATATACAAGTGAACCAAGGTCAAAAACAGTTAAAATTAGTGATTTCTTATAAGTATAAAATAATTACATTTTAAAATTAAAATGTTACTATAATAGAACGTGGAAAGCTTATACAGACCCTATTTTCTAATTATATATATTTTATACTAAAAACTGCAATGTGGGATGAAGTTATTCTCAGCTAATGCAAGCTTGCATATTTTAATGCAATATTTTCTACAACCTCAAAAATTAACTCTACACTTACAGAATTTGAAAAAAATGTTTAACTGGTTAACTGGCCATGCTGTGGGCAAGTGGCTGCTCCAGCTAGGACCTGCAATGCAGCACCATAGGGGCGCTGCTCTGGGTAGGCCAGGAGCCAGTTACCACGTCAGCAAAGTGAAAGTGAAGCATTCCAACAGCAGCGCGTTCCTACATAACAATGAAGGCCTCACCATCCTGACAACAGATTTAACTTTGCAGGTTATGATAACATCACTGCATGGTTTACACTCAGGTCATATTTGGAAGACTCTCTCTGCAACCATAAGCATTTCAACATTTTAGATGAAAGATGAGATTCTGCAGAAGTTACAGCACTCAAAAGATTCCTACCCATGCTGGGCAAATGGAATTTAAGATCTTCAGTATAAAGCGATTTAATTTATTTTTAAATGTCTTGCATTTAAAACGTATGACAGCTTGACATATATGCAGTTAAACTGAACCGTGGATCTTCCCTACTGAGCAATCAATCAGAAACTAATCCTATGAAAAAACACCTGAAACGCTTGCTCTACTTTACCAAAATAATGTTGATAGCCTGGAATGATCTGTTAATCTTATAAATCTCATCTTCGCACCAAGACAGTTAAAAATGATTAGCTTTACCTCTCTCAATTTGTAAATTAATTTTACAGAAAAATTGTAATCCGTGCTTTCAAATTTGCAGAATATATGAAAGTAGTCATTAGACCCACCAGCTTTGTAGGCCCTAAGCATGATCTACTGTATGGTTCTTACATATGTATAGCAAGCCCACATTGTCTTTTTCACTCCAGAACAAACCGACAGGACACTGACTTTAAAGCAGCTATAAATAAAATATAGCAAGCAGACCAGCATTTACATGAAAACCCATTCTTACAAATCAACATGCATACATGGGTGAGGCAAAAAATAAATTTTAGACAGACTTCCAGAAGGCCATTTTGAACCATGAGTCAACATTTATAATATCCCTTCTTTTCTTCATATATAACTGGACATGAACACGCGCACGCACGAGAGTTTGTGCATCTGTCCACGAGTCCATCCATTGAATAACTCCTAAAAAGAAAGAGCTAAGACCACCCAATTTAGTATGTAGCTTCCTAGCACATTCCATTTTACTTGCGCAACTAAACCCTGACCTTGTTTTGTTAGGATAAAAGGAATGGGACAGTTTTCCGTTACATGGAAAGTGAGGGGTCTGAGAGCAGGGACAGTTATGCTCTGCAATGACCACTGGGAGACAGCGAGTGCAAGGGCAGTTATACTGCTAAGTGATTACAGGGGGGTGGCTGCACCAGGAAGAGTTTGGCCAGTTGGGATTCTCCATATTGCCAGCAACCTGCCCGGGGAAGTGGCAACCCTAGCCCCAAACTCCTCTTGCCGCCACCCTGGGTGGTCCCGGTAAGCTACTCAATCTCCTGTTCTCAGCCTCCCCGCCTCTTGGCCCGCTGCCCTGACTCCTTCACCTCCACACCCCTGAGCAACACTGGGTAAATCTTCTAGTCTAAATATATTCAAGTAACATGAGTTGCTCAAGTTTCAGAATTTTATGTTAATCCAACATTCCATTGGTACATTTTCTTCTTTACTATTAATCATTTACATTGTGGTAGTAACTAAATGCTTCAAATCGAGTCAGTGTTCCCCCCATACTAGACAGCATATAAGTGAGTGATAATCCATTTGTTAAGGTTATTGGAATCATCGTAATAGAGTTATTAAAAAAATGCAATGTTGCAGTGGATTTATAATCATCTTTATGTTTAAAACAGATACTCGGATTCTTTCATGTTTGGAAGGCCCAGTGGAATTGCTCTCAAATCTAAGGCTTTCCAAATGCATGGCTTCAAAATCTCAGAATGAATTCCTCCCCGCCTCATATTCTATTTAAAATGTCTTAATATATTTCAGAATTATTACAGTAGTACTTAACTGCTATAAGTATTCCTAATTGTATTTAGGACCAGAAATGTTAAAGATGATTTACTTTTCTACCACAACTAGTCTAAAACCTTCCTACTCTATTTTTTAAACATTCTGTTTCAGAAGTCTTTTAAAAAGCTCTAATTGTTTTCTACTGAGTGATGTGGCAGGAAATAGAATGGAAAATATGCTGTAGCTGTACCATATGAATTTCTGTACTGTTACACATTAAATACTAACCTAGTGTTACAGGGAATACGTTCATCAAATCAAAGACTAAACTTCTAACATCCAGACTAGATTAAGTCTGTGAAACACCTGGCAATTTTTATCATCATCTCATCAAGGAAATAATTCAAGTTTCAGAGAGCACTTATGCTCTGTGCACTATAATGTATTCACTTCCTGCCAATGGAAGTTCTGATCATTTGCCAGACTGGAATGTGAGTCCATGCTAGAAAGTACAAAGATTTAATACTAAAAACAAAGTCAGTAATTTCAAGAATTGATTCTTAGTTTTCAGGTCAACCTAATGCAAATCTAATTTTTAGACTAAAATTTCATAAAAAAATATTGGTCATTAGTTAGCACTTTTCTGAATATATCTGCACTGAAAATTGCTTTAAAAAAGATTGACATGAGGAACAGAGCTTGTTGGTTCATACATATATTAGGGATGTAAAATCCCATTTAGTCAACCAGTTTCACGTTAAGTTTAACCAGTTAACTGATTAAATAGTGGCGGGTGGCATGGCCATTCACATTCCTAGGACATATTACACTCATTTACTGTTTACCCCTTCACAGCCCTACTACAAATTACATGCACAAGCTAGTGGCTTAACAGCTTTATTTTCCATAAGAAACACATTGAAAAGTTAGTTTCAAAGTACAGGCAGTCCCCGGGGTTATGTACAAGATAGGGACTGTAAGTTTGTTCTTAAGTTGAATCTGTATGTAAGTCGGAAATGGCGTCAGCCGCTGCTGAAACTGATCAGTTTCAACCGCGGCTGAATCTGGACGCCAGTTCTGACTTACATACAGATTCAACTTAAGAAACCCAGGCGTCCCCAAGTCAGCTGCTGCTGAAACTGACCAGCGGCTGACTACAGGAAGCCCGAGGCAGAGTTGCTCTGCCTCGGGCTTCCTGTAGTCAGCCGCTGGTCAGTTTCAGCAGCGGCTGACTTGGGGACGCCTGGGGCAGAGCAGCTGGGGTGCTGCTGGGTTGCTCCAGTAGCACGGCTCCTCCGCGCTACTGGAGCAACCCAGCAGCACTCCAGCTGCTCTGCCCCAGGCGTCCTGATTCAGCCACTGCTGAAACTGACCAGTAGGGGCTGAATCAGGACGCCTGGGGCAGAGCAGCTGGGGTGCTGCCGGGTTGGTCCGGAGCGGCGCTGCGGGACCAACCCAGCAGCACCCCAGCTGCTCTGCCCCAGGCGTCCTGATTCAGCCACTGCTGAAACTGACCAGCAGCGGCTGAATCAGGACGCCTGGGGCAGAGCAGCTGGGGTGCTGCCGGGTTGGTCCGGAGCGGCGCTGCGGGACGAACCCGGCAGCCCCCAGCTGCTCTACCCCAGGGGTAGGCAAGAAAAGCCTGGTCTGCTGGGGGGGGGGCACTAGCTGCACCCCCCCCCCCCAGCAGACCAGGGAGACGGGGCTGGCGGGACCGCCCAAGTCCTCCATGGCTTTGCTCCGTCTCCCTAGTCTGCTGACCTGGGAGACGCGGAGCAAAGCCGCAGAGCACGCGGGCAGCGGGACAGTCCAGGTGCGCCTGGGCTGTCCCGCTGCGGGCGTGCTCCGCGGCTTTGCTCCCCGTCTCCCTGGTCTGCTGGTCGGGAGACGGGGAGCAAAGCCACGGAGCACGCCCGCAGGGGGACAGCTCAAGCGCGCCCGGGCTGTCCCGCTGTGGGCGTGCTCCAAGGCTTTGCTCCCCATCTCCTTGCAGACCAGGGAGACGGGGAGCAGCTTTTCTCGCCCCGGAGGACGGGGGCAGCGGACTGTGGCACATCTGGGCGTCCCGCCGCTCCCATCCTCCGGGGCGAGAAAAGCCCCGTTCGTAACTGCGGATCCGACATAAGTCGGATCCGCATAACTCGGGGACTGCCTGTAGTAGCCACAAAATAAGCACATCCCATTTTGAGTGAATTTATCAATCTTCACTTCTCAGCAACTACAAATTTATGAAGAGTCTTTGTACAGCATGATTATTTTCTGAACTCGCCCTTATTTAAGACCAGTGTGACTAGTAACTATAAAAAAATCATTCATTTTCAGCAAGGGCTATGACAGAACGGAGTTTTGTGCTTTGTGACAAGTTATGCAGCTAAGTGCATGTTTATAGTGAAGCTTTTAAATAAGCCCCTAACTCCAAGTATTTTATTCCAACACACATTCTTCATTTATCTGAACAATGATTTGTAAGACCCAATTTGATCTAAATGTGTGTAACTCAACCAATGTGTACTAAACTTGTGCACAGTCTCTTATAGGGACACAATGACTACACAAGCTAGTTCAATTGAGCACATAATACTGAGAACTTGTAGCTTGATTAACCATAAAGTAAATGGAAGTATTGATGAACAATGACAGTTATTACAGGATGCACCTCTTTTAACATTCCAAATTATTACAGTACATTGTTTAACACAAATTTTTTTTAAAAAGAGCAAAATCTTAGGATGCCAAGCAGATCTTGATCCACCTCAGGATTACAACGTCAAAGAATGAAGGCAAGCCAATACAGCAATCTACTATAATATTTGAGTTTGTCTGTGTCAAGAACTCCTAAACAGTAAGAACTAGGACTACCAAATTTGGTATACAGCTTCCTCTTATAATTTAAAGCAAGGCAAAGGTTTGGTTGTGCAAGGACCCTTCCGGCAAGCACTCTTTCCCCTTTCAGCAAGCATTCACTAAGCAGGTATAAAAGGGATGCACTCTCCTCTCTCCGTTGTTTTAAACTCTCTGAAGTCACTGGAAAAAAACACTACATCATACACTACATAGGAACCAGAAGTGTTTGTTTACATTAAGGTTTGGATTCTGTAGCTCAATTCTGGTGCTACAGACACAGGACACACAGGATCCTGATTACTGATGTTCAAGAAGCACAGACTTTCAGATCCTTAGTTGAAGTTATTCCATTGACAACTAAGCATT
Organism: Pelodiscus sinensis; assembly: GCF_049634645.1. Taxonomy (NCBI): domain Eukaryota; kingdom Metazoa; phylum Chordata; order Testudines; family Trionychidae; genus Pelodiscus; species Pelodiscus sinensis. Next base: position 169,730,083 of record NC_134712.1, read on the forward strand.
TTTTTACTTAACTGAACACACAAGATGCTGAATTCTAGATATTAATGACTTCCACTACATCATTTTTGCAGGTACTTCAGTAGATCCACATTAATATTTCCGCATAGACTAGCACAACACTGCCTCTCTGCTGACAGCTCTTAATCTTCCCCATTTTCTTTCCCCGTCTACCCTATGTAACATAACAAAAATGAATGCTCAACTGGACTGTATGCATTAAAGCCTTTAGAAATGTGTCACATTTTTCAAACAAAAATGGTAAAAAATATGCATAATAATTAACGTACACAAAATGAGACAACATACTAATAGCTGAAATTTCAGTTACTCTACATTCTTTTGGTGAAAGTGAGCCACTAATCAAATGCATAAAACAAAACTCACCTACTACCATGAGTGTGAATTCAAACCCTCTCTTCACAGACTTTCTGTAAACTTGATTTGGAAGATTTGCAAATCCCACATATCCTTCAAGGTTCTTCTGTTGCTAATACAAAAACAAAGGCATTTAAATAGTCAAAAGAAATGCTTGTAATTTTCCAATACTTCAGACTGCTCTTCATTAGATTTTGGTATCTGTACAACTATTAGTGCCAATCCTACTTAAGTCAAGATGTTTATTCATTAAAGTGTAGACAATTTAGTCAACTTTAGAAACAGGCACAGGACTGGAACAGGGAGCAGCCATGTACTGTTTACACTGGAGGTGTGCTTAAGTAGAGCTACACTATTGTGGCGGTACTGGTGCAAACTCCCAGTATACATAGCATTGCAACAGTGTTAAAAAGTGACTTAGGCCATTTTGCCAGTACTATAGACTTATGTTGGCAGTTACATTGGTCGGAGTGTGAAGAGTTGTGATCTCAAACTCAATCAGCTAAGTCAACAGAAGTTTCTACTTAAACTGCAATTATACCAGTGAAGATAAATTTTAATGGTACAAAGTCTTTTGCTTGTAAGAGGGGGGGGGGGGGGAGGCATGATACTGGCAAAACTATGCTTTGCATCAGTATATCCAGTGCTTTTTTTGCTACGGTATGCCCCGGGATAGCGTACCGGCACCTGTTTTCCCCATCATACTTTAACTGAATGGGATTCCCCTCTGGCATAGCAGCACCTATTTTCTGAGGCGGTTTGGTTCCCAATGGAAGCGTGCTCGGGACACGCAGCTTGGCTCTTAAAGAGGCTGCAACTGCATTTCTGCCCCCACCACAGCTTTTCTCCCCCACCCCCCATTCCCTCAACAACTTTGAGCCCAGAGTACCAGCATCTTTTTTCTTACAAAAAAGCACTGAGTACATCTACATACACACTACTGATACAGGAATACAGGTAAAGTAGATAAGCAAAGGGCTGGTAAAGTGCTCCTAATATAGACATGCTCGTCTTGCCTCAGTTTCAGACTGGGCTACATTGTGCCAAGTCACACCAGTGCTCCACTTCTACATGTAATCAGCACTAGTGCAGCTACTTTACTGCAGATATGGCATCTATCTCCTTTTCCTCACTAGTAGTTCAACAGGACATATGTGCTGTCAGTACTTATTTTGTCACCTATTAATAAAGGCTTTTGCAGGTGCTTAATCCTACTTTTTCTTCAAACTAAATCAGTCTCTCTCAACTGACGGGCCACTTGCAGCCCAATCACACAGCTGTGGCACAACACCTCAGGGCCATATAATTAGTACATATGTGGATGTGGTCCACATAACTCAGGGAGCTGCATATGAGGCACAATGTTACCTATGTTGAGAACCACTGATCTAGACCCATTAATAGCACATGATGATGATGCTTATCAGCCACGGGGACATTTCCTGCTATTGCTTTAAAGCAGGGATGGGGAACCTACTGCTCATGGGCTCAATCCAGTCCCATGGTAAGTCTCCAAGCATTGGTACTCCAACACCCAAGTTGAGTGAGTACATAAGGTGAGGCTTCTTTCTTATTATTTGTCTGACTCCCAACTGATTTTGCTATGGGTCAGTAACCCCAGACTGAAAAAAGTTCCCTACCTGTGCTGTAAGGGAGATGGTGAGCCACTCTAAGAATACGATAAGTAGTCAAGGGTCACACTCTTCAATGATATTAATGGAGGAGATGCAGGATGGATGGAAGCTAAGTGCAAAAGGGTGCTTGGGGTAAGGAAATAGGCTAAAGGAGGGTGTGTAGGACCTGGGAGGGAGTTTGGGTGAAGCAGGGGTTACAGCAGTGAGGGTACAGAGGGTTTTGGTTGCATGGGGTAGAGGCGTGGGGAGGTGGAGGAGGAGGGATGAGAGGTTATGGGGAAGCTGCAGGGGCTATGTGCTTCTCTAAAGGCTGCGATCCTGAGAGGTCAGGGGAAGGGGGGGAGGGGAGGAAAAAAAAAAAAAAAAGAGAGTACTTTGCATGCTGCCTATACTACAAACAGGTAGCTCCCATTAGCCAGAAATCCTCCAGGCCCACAATATTCAGAGAAGCACATGATCCATGCAGCCTGTTGGTCTGAGTGGCATATGGGGAAGGGGCAGGCAGGGAACCTGACTGAGGTTCCTGCTAGGTCCTGGGATGACTCCAGTGGCTTGGTAGGCAAGATCAATCCCACATGTCCTATTTTGCCCATCTTCTTTGTAAAGGAATAAACTAAGTGATTGGGGGAAGAAGGGGAAAAGGAGGCAGCTCTGAAAGCCAGTTCCATCACACTAATTGGGGGGAGGAAAAGAGAGTTTATACTTTGATAGTAAAATGCAAAGCCCACCCCTATCCTATACGGTAGAGTAGAAATTGCTTGATCCTGGATCCAGCTCCCACTAGGACCAGGACAATAAAGCTCCTTCATGCTACCCAGTAAACAAGTCTTTGACAGACCTGCTGATATGAAGAAATCCTATGAGGCACAGTTATTCCCCCACAGTTATTCCGCAGAGAGATCAAGAATCCTGTGAATCTTTGTGCTCCCCCAAAATAGATAAGAAAAATTAAACACAACCTATACTGGACTACTTACTACTTTAAAAACAACAACAACAACAACAAAAAGTCACCTTTGGGTAAGAAAATAACACTGTCTTCAATACATGAGAATAGTAATGGTAAATAAGTGAAATGTCCGAGTAGTCAAGCATAGACCTCTCCAATTTAATTGGAAAAAAAATCATGATGAATTTTTAGTGACAGGTTCTCAATACTGGAACCCACTTCCTCATCTGATCCATAAGTACCCAGATCTGTTGATTCTGCAAGTGTGATTTTCTCAGTTTCCCTTTCCCGTTTTGAGCTGTAAGTCCTCAATTAAATTATGTAAAACAAGTCTACATTATCTTGCAAGAACACGATGCATAATCTTTTTACCAACTGTTGCAACTCAATGTAGTCCCAAGCAGTTCTAAGTTATTAGTGTTGCCATGCTCTTGCAATAATACCCTGAGCTAAAAATCTTTAGCTGCCGGAAGAGTGCTTCAGTGCATGTGCAGCAGACATTTTGTAAAATGGGTTGGACTACTTCAGTTTAAGAAGACCAAAGGCAGAAGCCATTACTATATACTGTAACTCATCAGTTTTCATTTTAGGAATATGGTTTACCATGTTTTTAAAGAGTGTAAGTTAAAAACTGTTCTACAGTGCATTTCACACTTGTACTGTCTTTGCATATCTTTAGTACTGTCTGTGCTCAGTAAAAAATACTGCTGTAAATCATTACTGTAATAAATTAAAAAAACCCTTACCTCATACACACCCTAAATCTCTAGAGGAGTAAATTATTTTTAAAAGCCATTTACTCTACCAACTTTGCTTTGATTATATGTAGTGTTGTCTTTTTAACGAGAGTGGATAAAAAGTTACTTACATTATATACGTTTATTTTTTAAAAGAAATCTGTTTGTAATCTATTACGAACATTTAAAGATATGTTGCATCAGAGAGGTCTCTCTTTAAACAAACAGTGCTGCTTTTTCATTACACAAAAATGGGGAGGCAGGCGGAATATCTAACTTTTGAGGTTAACTCAAGTTTATTAGGTACAGCACACCATCCACTATATTAAATATTATTTCCAATCTTTAAAATGGTATGAATATTGGTATTCATATGTTTCCAGACGTAAATACTTTGTTAGCTCCACAGAAAAGTTTTTGCCTTCATTATTTTTTGTTTCAATTTTGTTTCAGAAGCAAAGAATATTTCCTTCACTTCAACTAGTTAAAAGCTGAGAAGTTTTCCTCTTCCAAACTAGTTAATTAAAAACTAGGGGAGAGGATGAGATACACCAGTTCTACAATCCTAAGTGATACAGGACCAGATTTTCAAAGATGTATAAGTACCCTGTGAGATTTCCAAAACTACTCAAGCAGATTAGATGCCTAAACACCTTTGCAAAGTCTGGTCATCAGTAAATTTATTAAGTCTTAAACACAAAACAAATCCTAGAAAAAGTACTTAAGAAAAAGTACCAAGAAATGAAGGTAATTTTTTTTTTAAAGAAAACTTAAGCACTGGTTTGATGCACTTTTATTAAATTCTAATTTCAAATCTGAATAAAGCTTGACAAATGCTGAATAAAAATTATTAAAGAAACACTGCCTTCATCATTTTCTACCATCATAAAACAAAATCTGAATAAATGCATGGTAAGCAATTTAATGGATTGAGATGCAAAGACCCAGGGGTTAAGGTACTCAAGCTACAATTTTCAGTGTCCTGGGTCTCATCTTGCTTGTTCTCACTCTGGAAAGTTACCTCCAGTTCACCGAGGTGTAAAACAGGAACATGACCCATCAAGTTATGGCAGTCAGAGACAGTGAGGCATAATGCCGAACACAACATTCTCTTGCATACCACTGGCTACGAAACTAATGTGCCTTAGGACTCTGTCTTCACTACTGGGAAGTTATACACTTGTGCAACAGTTCTTAATTTAGTTGGTTTAATGAAGATCCACTAAATAGATAGCAGAGCACTCTCCAGTCTACTCTGGTATTCTAACTTCCTGAGAAGAGTAAGGTAGATCTCCCACTGACGCAGCACAATGAAGACACCAGGGTAGATAGAGTCAGTCATGTCAAATCAGCTACAAATAAACATCTTCGTGGTTCTACAGATTACTGAAAACAAACTTCTTTTGGAAAATAATCAAATGTAAGATGATAAAAAGTAAATTTAATTCTAGGTTTCATTATTAATTCTATTTTGCATTATAGGACTTTCTACTTCCCCACAATTTAGTAAATTCTTAGCTTTACAGTTCCTCAAATGGATTTTAAAAGCTGTTTTTGCTACTTTATCACTGAAGTACTTCCTTGCTGTTAATTACATCAGTTGAGAACATCAACTTCTAAATACCTACAGCAGCTTAAGTTTTTTATCCTGAGCTTGATTTTCATTCAACTGTGTTTTGTGAAGTTCTAGTTCAACAGTTACTCTAGCAAACCACTGCTTTTTAGTCTGTGTTATTGTAAAAGTAAAGATACTCACAGCTACTTTGTAAACAACATATTTCCATCAGTTCAGTGTTCCAGGTATTGAGAGACATCCAACAGGTAACAGTAAAATGCGATTAATTCCAAGCATTGCAATGACAGGTCCAGCAACATGTAGAAGAACAAAGCAAGGAGGAAAAATGTAAAGTTACTTACATTTGCTCAACAATCATTTTAACAGTCAACAGAATTTATAATTTGATTTAAAAAAGTGTTTATGCCACTAATACAGACTATACTAAATCCATACAAACATAATTTGACCTCCTTGACTATATGATGAAGATGCAGTCTTAGTTCAGGAACACATACTATTTTTTCCAATACTACCACCAGGGATGCTATAGTTAAACTGTTAAAATTAAACTGATTAACCTGTTAATAGATAAGCTGATGCTTACTGCAGAATGTTATTGGTTAAACTCTGCCCCACTCCCAGGGAGGAGGCTTAATTTCCCCCATGGTCTTTTCTGTGGTACTCTGTATAGCACTGTGATATTATAAATCAAACAATATCTTCACAAAACTCCTGTAAAATGAGGTGATATCACCCCAATTTTACACTGGGAAAACGGAAGCACTGAGATTAAGGCCAAATCAAAGTGTCCATTACTTTTGAGTTCCCAATTTAAGACATATGGCCTGATTTTTCAGAATATTTAGCATTTTTATTACATTTCACATGTTCAAATAAATAGCTCTAATTAACTTCACCTATAGTCATGAGCATTCAGCACTTGTGTTGAATTAGATGCCCGGAAAAAGAGGAACACAGTCAGTGGCCATGAGTGGAAATTTTGGCAAGTGACCTACTTAGCAACACACAGCAACTCTATGGCTGAGGCACAAACAGAATCCATTTCTGCAGAGTGACATTTAAGTTCCTTGACCACAAGACCATCCCTTCTCCTCCTACCATTCTCTGGCTTATTCACTGAACCCTTCTGCAACAAATGAGGTAGGGGGTCCTGCAGACACCTTTATTCAACATACAAGCCTAACAAAGTAACTCTCAGGGCACTGAATGAGGGGAAAAAGTAGTATCTAAAGGCTACCATAACACACATTCAGATGTGTGCCAAACTGAAGCTTCATAACCCCAATTCTAGTGTCTGAGAACTTGGCTTATTAACCATATTTTTGAAATGTAGTTTTTATGTTTGTTCATTTTTTAAAAAGGGGGACCGAACATGCAACGCCATATTTACCCCCTCTATGAATTAAGCAGCAGGTTTGGGACTATTTGAACTAACCGAGTAACTGGCAGTAGGGATGTTAGCTATGCAGTAATAGAATAGTTAACTAACAACATGAATTCTTAGTGGTTAGTTAACTACTATTTAGTATCCAGGTGTGAGGCCAGCAGCCAGTTGCCTGAGGCAGTGGAGTTGGGGGGGGATGGACGGACAGACCATGATTAGGTGACTAATTTAACCAATAAGCCTAAGCTTATTGTTTATATCCCTAACTGGTAGCACTCTCCAAGTGAACGAGTAACTCAAGGGGGATGAGACACACTTGGCTACCAGCTTTCCCAAACACCTGTTGACATGAGGAATATGGATTCAATTGCATGGGGGGGGAGGGAAGAGGTGCTCTTTATTGATTATAAATGTTTTGTGCCATCCTTCAAACTTGTCTGCACCTCTGCTTCTATCCACCCACTGCCAGTTCTGTGTGTCAGTCATTCCCCACCTCTTCTCAAACTGCATTCCAGTTCAGCTGCTACCTCTTTCACACTACCTGGACACCAGCAGCAGGGCACAGGAGAAATTCTCTTGACTCTCAGTTCTACGGCCTGGCACCACAGTGCTCCTGATACCTCTCAGCTACCAGAAGGAGTAATTGCAGAGAAAGTCCTATTTAGCTCCTGCAGCCCATAGACTGGGGGTCACACTGGGGGTGTTAGCAAACAGTCTGAATGATACACAGAACTTTTTTTGAGAAGTAGCATGCTCAATGTTGAGAATCTTTTGGGAATTTACCTGTCAGTGCCCAACACATCTTCACTGAACATTATGAACTTCATATTTTTTAAGAGGCTTGCAACATAGTGATAGGCCTCCATAGGATAAGCAAGAGGAACATCGGCAGTACCAGGGTGACTTTTACTGTCCTTGCCAAAATGTTCTTTTAAAGAAAAATCTTTGTCACTAATGTGGACAAAACATGTTTCCTTTGCTTCAGTCTAAGAAATGACTGTACCATTTTAACTGAAACTTCTTCCAAAAAGTTCAGCCTGAGTCAGTCACCTGCCATGAAAAATTCAGCTCAAACAGTTGGCAGCTGAAAAGCAGGGTCTGAAAACAAAAAGCAGTAGACAACCTTATGCCCATTTGGGAACATTTTATAGGATGCAATGTGCATTTCTTATAAGAAATCCAGATAAAAGAAGCTATGTTTTAATCAATATAAAAAATTGTTTAAAAAACTTGCAGTTTGGCATCTTATGAAATTGCACTTGCTATATCTGTTTTTTCTCCAGTAATGATGTTTAAACAGATTCCTCTCAGAAACCTATCCCCATGTTCAGTTTATTTTGTCTCCATGTTTTTACTCAGTTGGCTATAGACCCAAGATGCTGTGAAAAAAGTGAATGGACAGAATTTCTAGTTTTAGGTTAAATCAATAAACCACAGTTGAAACAAGTAGCTTGTTAACTTATGACATATTTAAAGAGTTATAAATTTCGCAGTGTTAAATTGTCTGGAGAATTTTGGTCAGACCTTGAAGTCTCCCACACTTGCTGATATAACAAGGCTTCATTAGGGATTATGTTTGACATAAGTCAAAACACCACTGAATACTATTGATAAAAAGGTTTCTACTCTCAATCTGACATAATATACCTAAGCACTGAAAAATATCACACCACTTATTAATAGGGTGAATAACACTGTTTCTTCCTCTATCATTCTCCACTCTTGAGATGTAATCAAATCAATACCTGTACACATGCTCTGCAGCTAGCGATTCATCTTATAGTGATACTAGGAAGCTGCACCCCCTGCTCGCTACACTTGCCAAAGCCTCTCTCTCAAGGGATTAGGTGTCTGGCCAGGAGGAGGAGCCAGGAGTAGGCTACGCATGTGGGGTCTTGGTGGAAGAAGTGAGGAAGGAGGCTGGGGATTCAAGGTCTCAGCAGGGTGGTGACTAAGGGGCCAGGGGAGAGGGGGCTTCCTCAAGGTGGGGAGGAAACCAGGAGGAGAGAGCATACAGCTCCTGGCCCCCACAGCATAGGGGGGGAAGGGAGAAGGAGGAAGGAGGCAGGGTGGGTGAGGGCAGCAGGGATGGCAGGATGCAGAGTGACATGACGACATCATGGGTCTCAAAGATGCTAATTACCTTACCCATTACAAAGATAGCCTCCCCAATTATCACCTCTAATATCATTAGTTCACAGAAATTAACCTCCCCCCCCCTCAGTTCTGAAATTTGATTTGTCCTTTTTATATGTGTTCACTTTTTTTGATCCCATCCCTTTGGTATATATGGTCATGCCAATTTTCTTCCACAATTTGATCTGAGGAAGTAGGTCTGGCCCACGAAAGCTCATCACTTAATAAACCATCTGGTTAGTCTTTAAAGTGCTACATAGTCCTGTCTTTTGTTTCAGCTAGACCAGACTAACACGGCTACATCTCTATTACTATTCTGCATGATGATGTCACTCTTTCATCCCTCAGGAATTTTTTTTTATATGGAGAGAGAGATTAGGGATAAAGTTATAGTGTGGTAGTTTGATATGAAAGTATATTAATAGGATTGCGCAAGGCTCTAGTGATGCCTAAAAACAAGATAGATAGCATCAGCTTTTATGAGCACTAATTTAGTTAAAAAATTAGCCAAATTCACAGAACAAAACTCACCCCAAACAAGTGTCTAGTAGAAATAGCACAAAAGGGATAACAATTTATTGTGTTTTATTAAATTATGCTTATCCAAAACTTCTTCCAACAGGAAGATTTTTTTCTTTTAAAAATCAGTTTAAGGTAGAAACATCTACTAAATCAATAATAACTAACTTACTAACAGAGTAGCAGAGGTTTAGCACTGATAGAAAGGAAACCAGTAGAGCTATTCTCTCAGTGGGAGACAGCTGTAGCCAGCAAAATAAGACTTTTAAGAGAAGATGATAATTTGGCCTTAAAGGAAAATTCAAGGTTCTACCCACACAAGAAAGTTAAGCTAACGTTTCCAACTGAACTGGCTAAAACTCACCTCACAAGATAAAAAAAAAAAAAAAAAAATCACTGTAGCTTTCTACTGAAGTTATAGAATGATCTGAGTGACTGGAGAGTCTCATACTGGCACAATTGATGCCCTGTCAACTCAACTGTCACCTATGCCGAATTACATGCAGAAGGAGAGCTGGAAGACAAAAAGCTCTGAGGAGCATAGAGATTCCTATTGCTTCTCTTGCTGCAAAGCTAAAGAGTGATTTTGCTCCATACTACTTTGACAAATGACACCTGATTTATCAGTGAGTTCCTCGAACAGGAAACCAGCTCTTCACTGACTAAGGCACAGCAAAGCTAGAACAGGAGACAGCAAGAAACAGCAGGACACTGCAGCATTTATCAAGGCATCAGAATGAAGTCTCCTCTTGTGAATCATAAATGAAATAGAAGGAGGGGACATTTCTGTGGCAACATGGGTTATGCTGCTGACTGAGAGCAAATGGGAGGGAGCAGAGAAGATTCAGCTAGCAAACCAAAGAGGTTCAACTAGTTGGGAGGACCTGTCAGTTTTAACAGCCCTCGTATCTTAATCATAGGGATATATGGATAAACCTTAAATCAAAGGCCCCCAAATTTTTTACCTTATCCTGCCCCCATCCCTGAGCCAGCTCCAGGAAGGGCAAGGGCAGGAAGGAGACAGACAGGGCTAAGAGGACCAGCATCTAGGACCTAAGCCAGCAGAAGAGCTAGGTAGGGCTTCCTCCCTATCTCTTCCAGGGGTAAAGGGGGCTGGCTCTGGCCCCAGCTGCACCCCCCACCGCAAGTTCTTCCATGCCCCCAGAGTTTTAGGACCTCTGCCCTAAACAAATGAAAGAGGGTTAGAGTGGACACAATCAGCAATTCAACTGCTACAACACAACTGAACAACCACCAAGTGCCTTTGCATGTGTATCATGTTGCTGTTTAGGACGGGGGGAGGAGGAGGGCAAGTTACAGTTGGCAAGCTGGAGCAATTTGATCTGGCCAATCGGGGCTTGGGAACGGGGAGAGCGCAAAGTCTTCTCCCCTTGCCAGGGGCATGCAGCACCAGAGGAACTGCCAGCTGTACAAAACAGTAGGTGATTCCCTCTGGGTGCCACACACCCCTGGCTTGGTGGGAGCAGAGGCCGAGAGATTTCACATGAGGAGACTGCGCACTCCTTCCTCCCTGCATACAGCACAGAGAGAACTGCTCCTTCTGTCTGATGCCCTGCCCCTTCCAGAGCAGAGCCGACCAGACTCAAACTTGTGGAAGTAGCCCCCCACTGCAAAGATTATTGCCCACCGTGATCTAGAAAAACAAAAACGGGCAAAACTCAGTTATTTCTAGACCCAAACACCTGCATACTTCTCGTATTATTTTCTATGTCAAAGTTAAGAATATTTACAATAGCACAGTGTAATTTTATGACGTAAAACATGGTTTCATTCCCACAATCCAGTCAAGTCAACCGTGCACTGTAGATAAGCAGTTCTCATTTAATACCACACCATTCTTTACATTATATGCAGAGTTATTCCATTCACTATTATGATTATGAAAGCAGTGGTCACCTAATTTCTTTGCATATTCTCAAAAGTTCTTTGCTATTATCAATAGCATATTATTTCCATTTAATAGCATCAAAATCTGAAAGTTTGTAGAAATTAAAATTATGCAAGTAATCTCTTGTTCATTTTAACTTACGGACAGCAGGGTTTTTTTCCCCTCTTTTTTTAAGTGTGTGCTATCAGCAGTAATGAATGTTTCAGGTCTTCCAATGCTGAAGAGTTGTATATGTTGTTAGGATTTCTGTTGTCACTACCACTGTGGAGCCTTCAACTATCATACCACCCCAATCAGCAAGTCTAAAAAAAACTCTTCTTGAGCTATATGAAAGAACACAACTTCCTGTCTTTTCTGAAAAGAGCCTGAGAGTTTTCTACTATACTCCCTCCCACAGCTCTCCAGTGATAACACTCATTGCCTGCCTCTGATTTACATATCAGTAAAAGCAGCTTGACATTTACAAATTGACACTCTTGCAGATGCTAAAAGATTGACTCGCAATAGTGAAACCCAGTAGTTGGTACTCCTAAGAACAGCAGCCATCACCAGAACTGTGAACACTTAGACTTCAACTTCATTAATTTACAAATTGTTTTTGTAAGGTTTTCCTCAAACAAACACAAAAAATGTAAATGCAACCTAATTAGGTAGTTTCTTTCATTTGTCAGAGAATAATTCTTTCTTGCCTAGGGATAGTAGATTTTTCAAATCCTGATTTCATATGATTTGGAGAAGCTTTCCAAAGGCAAGAAATAAGTCTTAGGGGTTAATTCTCCCTTCACTTTAATAAAGAGTATCTGAATTCAGCTCCTAAATTAATAAATCCTGTTTGCACTTTCAAAGACAGAAAAGTCAAGATGGATTTCCTGGCCTTTTTCCACTTTGGATATTTCTAGTGCACCAATTAAAAATTATTTCTATTTAAGCCTGCATTTGGAGCCCAAATGTTTGAGCTTTAGCTCAGAATTCTACCACTACCCTTGTATTCTAAAAGTCATTTAAAATATGCATATACAGAATCTTACATTCCAGAGACTCTCCAAACAATTTAAGCTTTATCCATCGCTGAAGTACACCCACTTCCATAACAGTTATTTAACCACAGAAAACAAAAACTACACAAAAAGTTATGACAGGTTAACTACAACTCCAAAGTGGATTTTGCTAGACAATGATAAACTACCCACTTACGAAAAATTGAAGGAATCTTTCGCAGATACCAGTTTGTCAGGATCTCAATTTTATGACTTAAAGACAGCATTTTTAAGGAGAATGCTATATTGTATTAGGCCATTGGTTCAGTACTGACAGACTGAGGAAAGTTACCTCCTTAACCACCAATACTACTTCCTGCAGCTTGTAAGAGTATAGATATTCCTCATACTCTCCCACAGGGATGACACCTCCTTTCCCTAGTGATGTTGTGGATGAGGAGAATAAATATCAAAAGTGTTTTTTCCCATTAACATTAAAGCACTTTCAAAAGTCATAGGCTATGTCTACACTACAGACCTTACAATGGCACACCTGTAACACTGTAGCCGCGCTACACTACAACAGGAGAAAATACTACCATTGGCATTAAACGACCCCTAACAAGCAGCAGTAGCCTTGTCAATTGAAGAGCATATCTTGTCAATATAGCAATGTCCTCACTAGCACTTTGGGAAGTGAAGCTTATGTCAGGGTTTTTTTTTCCTCCCCCCCTCAACAGTTTTATTGCTAGTGCAGACATACTTTTAATGTTTAACATTAGAGACAAGGTGGGCTAGAGAATGTCTTTAACTGGACAATCTACTGTTGGTAAGAGACAAGCTTTTGTAAATACGTCGAGCTTGTCAGAGACGGGGAACATACGGAGTGTCATAGCTAAGTACAAAGATACCAAACTTTAATTTAGCATAATTAGTTAACACATTTCAAGGGACCATTCAAGGTTAAATTAACATCCCTCTAGTCATGGGGGGAAAAACCAGGCAGGGATCCTTTGCGGCTTAGAGAGACATGCAAATATGCTGTCACCTACTTTATATCTCGGGATATTGGCATCCATAGGCATGGATCAGCAATGTCAAAATATGTTTATTTAGGTAATGTGTAACCACTGAATAAATTCAGCAGTTATGTGTTTACAAGCCAGAGGGGCATGTGTGTGTAAGGCAGTTCCAATGGAGCCATCTGCCCTCCTACCCTACCTTTCCTGTTGCTGCCTCAGATACAGAGGCAGGAGCCAGGCAGCAGCATGGGGAAGGGCCACTCCCTGATAAAGAGGCAACAGTGTGGGGAAGGGGAGCCTGCATGTAACTATGACGGTTAACCAATGTGCCCAGGTTCAGTGGTTAACCGTGTACACATTCACACCCCTAATGTGGATATCGGCGGGTCATTTTTGCCAATATAGACATTGATCCAAATTTTGTATGCGTACAGGGTTCCACTTACAGATTGTTCTAACAAGCCATAAATCCAGTGTCTATACAATCCATGATTTGGTGTTTAGCAAAGTTAACGAAGTTACGATTTCTAGTACATCTTTGGGAAATGCTGTGCAGACTCCTTCAAGGATGAAGGCCAACAGGTCAGACACAGTGATCATTTTGTGGAAAGTCTTCACCCGCACATTTAACACAGCTGAGTAAAAATGACTACAGCATCAACAAAAATCTCTCTTGTTCCCAGAGCTTTCTGCCAAGGAAATTCCCTGCCCGAGTGACTAATGGTCCAAAACACTCACTCCTGAAATCGAGAGACTGCTACCTATTTTGAGGCTTATTAGTGAATAAGAGTGTATATTTTCAGCGGTGTGTCAGCCCAAAATAGGACTTTATTTCATTATTGCTTATTAGGCTTACTGGGACTAACTAAACTTGAATTTTATGTTTTATAATGCCTCCTAATAAAGACAAACAGATAAAGGAATTACCTGAAAAACTCCAGGGACACCTAAATACTTAATTCATTCCTTGCACTCCAGGTTAGGGATATTAAAAGTCATGTAAAAATGTTACTCTGTAACTGCTAAAAATCATAGCAATTATATATAGTGCGAGCTCTGCAGTATAACTTTTATACTGCAGAACCACAGAGTAGGGTGACAGCTGACTCCCCGGGAGCAGGGCTAGCAGAGGCAAGATAGTGCAGAGCTGCAGCTAAGACTTCCTGGGAGCAGGGCCAACAGGGGCTTCCAGCCTTGCTCCCAGGGAGGCTTCGCTGTGGGTCACAGAGTGACTGCTGGTCTGCTCCCGGGAAGCTGGATAGTACAGAGCCACAGCAAAGCCTCCTCAGGAGCATGACCAGCGGGCCTTGCTCCCAGTGATACTTCACTAAAGGGGGATATGATAGAGTTCTATAAAATCATGACAGGTATGGAGAAAGTGAATAAGGAAAAGTTACTTACTTTTTCCCATAACATAAGAACTAAGGGTCACCAAATGAAATTAATAGGTGGCAGGTTTAGAAACAAAGAAAGTTTTTCTTCATGTAGTGTGCAGTCTGCCACAGGATGTTGTGAAGGGTTCAAAAAAGAACTGATACATTCAAGGAGGTTAGGTCCATCGATACTCATTCGCCGGAATGAGAAAGAATGGTGTCCCTAGCCTACTTTGTCAAGGGCTGGAAATGGATGCCAGGAGAGGGATCACTTGATGATTGCCTGTTTCTGCTCACTCCTTCTGGGGCATCTGCCATTGGCCACTGTCAGCGGACAGGACAGGACACTGGGCTAGATGGACATTTGGTCTGACCCAGTAAGTCCATTCTTATGCTTTGCAGTATAACTTTTACACTGCAGAGTCTACAGCAAAATCGGCTACTGGAGAGCAAGGACAGCAGCCCCTGCCTGCCCCACTCCCAGAGAGAAGGCATGTAATCATAAAGAAAACTTTTTTAAAAAATTTTAATTGGTTAACCATTTAAATAGTTAAAAAATTCTCTCTCTACTCAAAGCAAGAACCTATTTAGTAGCTGCAGTTTTGGAGATCACTTGCAGATGGATCCCAAATTCCTAAAGCTGTTTGTTGCAACCCCCCAGTTTTTTTGGGTCACATTTTTCCACTATATAATTAATTTCTGTAGTTATTCAGGATTATGTTAGGTACTCTGGGTGGAATCTCCTAGAAGTTAAAAATGAAAAAAATTAGAAAAATAAACTCATCATTTGAAAACACAGGAAGTGTGTACTAAATCTTCCTTAACATTCTTGTAGGACACACAGATAAATGCAAGAAGGTCATATTAAATTCAAACACTGGTATATTAGGTTTGGATGCCTTTCTGAAAGATATTTCTCATGCCCCATAGGGGCTGCGGTGTTGTTCTGTTTATGAATCTCTTGATAACTGTGACTCTCCCATTACATCTGACATTTTTAACTTTGTGTCTGTATCAACTACTTTCTTTTTAAAAAGCTATAAAGAATGGCTAGCAAAAGCAGTACGGGAAAAGGTAACTGAATATTTTAAGGTCAGAGGTAGCTATTAGATCACCTAGCCTTAATTTTCTGTATAACAGACCACAACATTTTATCATGACTAAAATATCTTCCAGAAAGGCATCCAGTCTTAATTTGACAACTTCAAAATGAAGAAACCACCATTCCACTGGGAGTTTGTTTCAATAGTTAAATCAAACTAAAAAATGTGTGGCTTATTTCTAAGTTGTCTCTGTTCCATGTACTGATTCTCATTACGCCTTTCTCCAACATGAAGAGCAAACTTTAGTACTCGGTATTTTCTCTCCATCAAGGTTTTTAAACTCCAATCAAGTGACCTTGATCTCTTTGATAAACTGAACAGGCTCCTTGTAGTCTGTCTGATGGAGGCATTTTTTCCAGCCCCTTTCAATCATTTTGTGGCTCTCTCCTTAACTCTCTTCTATTTCTTAACACCTTTTTTGAAATACTGACGGCAAAGCTGGATGCAGTATTATTCCAATATTCGTCTCACCAAAGCAGTATATTGACGGAGTCTACTTTTTTCTCTATGCTGAGACAAATAAGTTAGTCATTTTTATTATTTATTGCTTCCTTTAGTCTTGCTTTAAATGCAAAAAACTTTCCCCATGTGGATAAAAGTCATTCTCCGTGATACCTGAAGTCTTTTTCTATTCAGGCTGATATTTTTCAAAATTGGTTGCAAACTATAGACTAAACTTTTGCCCTTAACATTGTCACTTTGAGAAATAATACTTCCATTTTCTTAAGAAAACGTAGAAAAAACCCAACTTGAGTCAAAAGCAAATGACTAGGAAACAAACTCAAGTCTATATTCTCATTCTCCCCCTCCATCCACGTGAACAAAGTGATTTAAAGAGACTAAAATATGCAGAGAACTGGTCCTTCCGACAGGATAAATCTCTTCTGTCAAGTACATGATCTAGATCAGTATTTCTCCATCAGTGGTACAAGTACCCTTAGGGGTACTCAAGAGAATTCTGGGGGATACTTCAACAACTGAAATTTGGGGAAAACTGAATTTTGTTCTAAATTTCACAGCGCTTTATTATTTTTGTACTTTTTATACCCAAAAATTTCATCACCTGCCTGGCTATGATTAAGTTGTTTAAACAAATGTGTTGCAATGGTAGAAAAAAAAGCGTGTGTGTCTGAAAACTATAGGTACAAGGGGTACTTCTAAATTTTTTTTTTAACAGGGGGTACTTTATTTAAAAAGGTTGAGAAACACTGATCTAGGTGTTAAAATCAGCTTGAGATACTGGAAGAACTATCAGACTCTCACATAAGATATAATATTGATGGCTAAGAAAGGAATGTGTCAGTTTGAAAAACTGAAGTAAGGCAACATGATAAAAATGACATTGCATAAACATAATGTGGTTCTTCATTTAAGTTAACATAAGGATCTGTATCAGAACAAGCTTCATTCGTTTATATACTACAAATTGTCCACTTTTCTCTTAAGTAGTACTATTTTCTAAGATATTTAGCGGTGTGGCATTTATATGCTTTTCTCCTAGGGATAACAGAGCAGTGGTTTTCAAACTTTTTTTCTCATGACCCAGTTGAAGAAAATCATTGATACCCATGACTGAACATAATTTGACTGAAGGGTGGGGGATAGAAAATGAGAATGGGGTGTAGAAGGGGGCTTCAGTTTGGGGGTGGGTCAGGATTGGGGCAGCATAGGTTTACCTTGAGCAACTCCCAGTCAGAGATGCAGTGGTGATGGTAAGGAAGGCTTCCTGCCTATCCTGGCATTGCAGACCATGCTGCCCCCCAGAAGCAGCCAGCAGCAGGTTCTAGCCAACAGGAGTGCAGAGCTAGTGCTCAGGACAGGAACAGTGCAGAGCCCGGTTTGCTCTTCTGCCTCCTACTTTCACTTAGGAACGGGGCCTGCTGCTGGCCACTCTTGGGGACCAATGCAGTCTGCAATGCCAGGACAGGCAGGTAGCCTGCCTTAGCATCCCCACTGATCACCCTATAGCAATAAGACCCAGTGCCTGACAGTGTCAGGAACATCTGTAACATGTATATGCCGGTGTACTCTCAATGAGTTAAGTGGAAATAAGCCCTATAATAAATTTAAATAAAAAAAAGTGTATCCCAAGTACACTCTCACTAAGCTACAGTTCTCATCCTATAGTTAGTTCTGGGAGTAGACACAGACGTGAGCCTTATGATCTCAACAAAAAACTCACTAAGTGTCTGCATCATCCCATTCAGACATCATAGGTACAGTAATCAAGGATTTGATGCACCTTTTAAACTAAAATTTCCAATTATTTCTCTAACAATGACTGCATGTCTTAGGTTATTCTATTAATAACCTATCTGAACTGACAAAGAACAAGAGCAGGTTATAGAAACTATCAACTAAAATTTTGAAGGAAACTTACAACTTTTCTCCTATAATGCATGTCCTGAACAAAGTTTTCAGATGTATGCAATCAAAATACAAATTTGGGACTACCAGGGAAACATTTGTTTTATTATCCTTTACTTGGAAAGTAGTGTGATAAATACACACACACACACACACACTAAGCGAGGCAAGTTCTAAAACAAGTTATTTGGTTTTGTGGGTAAACTGAAGGAAATGCTGCAGTGCTCTACAGAGCATAGTTCACAGTTCTGCTGTGTCTCAGTCCCAAGAGAATCAGCTACCAGTCTTCTTTTTAAAGTAGTAGATATAAAACAAGTGTTGCATTTATATTAACAAGCTGTATTATTATGACCAAGCATATTACATGCTATAACCTTATCACAGAACACCTATATGTTTACAGTAGCAGTGCATAAATTGAGTAACAAAAGTTACTCATCCAAAGAATGAAGCTACTTTTGGGGACATCTATATGGGGTGATCAGTTTGAAACAGAGCAGTTACTTTTGGATTGGTCACTTTAATTTGACCAAAAGGCAACAGCACACAGGATGATATCCACCATGCTTATAGTTACCCCAATAAGAGGATGATCTAAAAAAGGTGATTAAATTGTCAATTTCAGGGATTACAAAAGTTAAATCATGCAGAGGCAATAAATTCAGACATGATCTAAGCGGATGCTGATATTTTCTAAGTGAGCTCTCATCGGGCCCAAAATTCAAGATCTGGATGATTTAGTTACTTATTCTTCAGCCACTTGTCAAATCCCATATTCGCACAGGATTTTCATTTGCTAGTTCTGGTTCTAGAAGTTTCTGGGACAAAAACACAAACAACATTGCTTTAAGTTGCTGTGCTTTGTATTTCAAAGCTGTTAGCCCAAATCTGCTTATCAATTTTATACAAAAATGTGATGCAAACTGTTACTGGATAAGGAGACATGGAAGAGTTACTTACAGACAGTACTTCACAGAGTCACAAACAAGCATAAAACAAATATCCCTTTCATTCACTAATATCTCCAAGCAAATGCTGTAAATCCCACCACATATATTTTAAGGGGGAGAGAAAAATTACGTAAGTGTTCTTACGTTTTCATTCTTCCCTAATACCTGCATCTGCACTTTAAAAAACACCTCACTTCCACAATCATTAAATTATCCTAATATCACCATCTCACCTGACAATTTACTGATTTTTTTGAACTTTACATTTTAGTCCATCTATACTCAGGCTTAACTGGGAAGTGAAACCTTCTCAACATAGGCAGAAAAGGGATGAACAGCAGACAGGCTATCGTGAAATGCCTTAAAATAAATTTAAATTACTTGAACAAATGCTGTCATCTAGAAACAAATCACAGTAATCCAATTAGTTTCTGTTATTTTTATGATAATCCTAACTTCATATATCCGAGTGAAAAAAAATCAGTTTATGTAACTCAAACAAATTCTGTACTCTAGCAATAAGGTATTTTACAGATGAAGAGTTAAGTTATCTTCTGTGAAATGAAAAGGTGTACCCCAGTTTTCAAAGGTGCTGAGTATGTGTGTATATATATATATATATATATATATATATATATATATATATATATACACACACACACACACACACACACACACAGAGCCAATACTGATATTTCAGATGTGTTTGTTTTAATTGGACAGGATTTTCATTAAGTACATTAATATGCAGCTTAGACTTTTCAATATACAAAAAGCATATTTACTGAAAATTTAACCTTTCCAGTATAAAGATATTACATGACTGAATCCACATATCTCAAGTTGCTCTTACACCAGGGGTGGGAAACCTTTTTTGGTTCAGGGGCCCTTGACCCACAGAAAAATCAGTCAGGTGGGGGGCAGTGGGGGCTGGAGTGCCAGCATGGAATCCCCAGTGCTGGGGGAGGGGGGGGGAGGGAAAGAGTGCTGTGCCTTGGAGGAGGCAGGGGGTCCAAGCAAGTTCCTGAGCCTTAGGTTCCCCATCCCTGGCTTATACAGTGATTATAATGGACAGTAATAAACAAATTCTAAACAAGTACTCTCAGATTAGGTATTACTCCCCTAATTCTGCTTTATTATTGTATCTTCACAAAGAAACATGCCCAAAGCTGTATCCAAAAGATATTTAAGTGCTGCACTTCACATATTTATATCTAACTTTCAAAGGGAGTTAAGTCCTACTGCAACATAAAGTTACAGTATCTTAAAGTAACTAATACTTGCCCCAAAGTTGCCTATTAAGTTCCACATATCCACCACCACAATTTATTTGGCCATCTGTTTTAAAAAGGTTAAAACTTCATTCCATAGGTTTCTTTTAAAAAAATGAATAAAATAGAAGTTATGTACCTTACCTTTATTTACAAATATTTTGAGACAAAAAGTATATAGATGGACTACTTTTAAATGAATACCAAGCAATTCATTTACTAATCACTTAAATTACAGCAAAGAATCAAATAAATCTTGAGACCCAAAAACCTAACAATAAAGCAAGCTCTTCTGGGGAGCGCCTAAATGACTCAAGTGAAACTGAGCTTTCATTTACAACACAGAAAGCTTTTCTTTTGGGGAAGAGGGGAGAGAAATTAACAACTTGTATATACTGAACGTGAAAAAGCTTTACTGAAACCTCACAGTAACTAGGACGGAAACACGCTGCAATTTCTCCAGCATCTCACGCTGCCAAACGCACATTCATTTCCCTCACCCTCCCTTCCCAGCGTTGAGTTCAGTCCCACCCGCTTCTTTCCCGCATATTTTAAGGCTGTTTTAATTCCTGCTGCAAATTCCTCTCTCCCAAATTTGGATGCAAACAGGGCGAAGGGGGTAAAAACCTCTTGGGCATTTCCGATTTTGCACCGGTTCTTTTTTTTTGTTTTAAGTTACAGGGCAGGAAGTGGAAGGGGGGGGGGGGGGGGTTGCCGGAGCCGAGAGGGGGGGGGTGACTGGAGCCCAACGGAAGGGGGGGCAGGTTTAGGGGGGGGCTGGAGCCCCAGCTCTGAGGAGGATGCAGCGGGGCGGGCCCCGCGGCGGTCTGCGCCGGCAGCTCTGGCTGCGAGCGGAGCCGGGGCTGGAGGGGGCGGCGGCTGAGCCATGTCCGCCGGCGGGAGAGACCCACCCTCCTGCACGCCCGTCATGGAGACCCCGAGCCGCCGCCGCCCACAGGAAACGCCGCCACCGCCGCCCCTCCCGCTCCAACTGTCACAGCGCCGCTCGGGGCGGCCCGCGGGCCCGGGGCTGGACACTCACCCATGGCGCTGGCGGCGGATGCGCTGCTACGGACGTTCCTCCACCTCAGCCGCGGCGGCACTGACCGAGCTGCCCCCTCCCCCCGCCAGCCAACCCCAGCCCCTGCTCCTGCCGCTGCCTCCGCCCCGCCGATTCGTCACCGTCCCCTACGCCGATTCCGCAGCGTAGCCGCCCTGCGCACACGAGCCAGCAACCAAGCAGACTTCACTTCCCCCCCCCCCCCCCCACGCCTCTCCTGGTACGCAACAGCTTCCGGCCCTGGGGCCCGAGATTACGGACGCTCTCGAGAGATTTCGCCTCCTACCCGCTCCCTGAACGAGATTTGACCTTCGCGGCCATTTTTAATGCGGGCAAACCGGATGATGAAATGCTCTATTGCATCTACAGCGTTGGCTTGGCTCAGCATCCGGAAATCCTTCTCCGTCCGGCCTGAGTTACGGGTGATCGGCAAAGCTGTGGGAGGGCCGTGCCCGAATCAAAGATGGCTGACTAGCCGGGCTACGCAAGATGGCTACTCCAACCCTTGTCAGGGCTATTCTAGTAGGGCCGTTACTCTCTACGCCGCGTAGGCGCTAACGAACGTCGCGATGCGCTATGTGTTCTAACCCCCCCTCCCCCAGGCCCGGTAAACGTGTGTCACCGATGTACGCAATTAGCGTAAGGGAGGCGGAGGCGCGCGGACAGGAGTGGGGGGAGAAGCCGGGGGCGGCCCCAGGGACTGAGCAGCGGCATTAAGCGCAGCGCCGGGCTGGCCTCGCGCGCCACAGGCACTTCCGCCCGGGCACCTGCGCCGGCTGCTGCGGGGCTGGGGCGTGTCCAGGAGCCAGCGGCTCCCGCTCTGCGCCCTGCGGCTCGGCCTCGAGGAGCTTTTCGGGCCCAGCCATCGAGTTCTTTCTCCTTGGGGGAGACAGACCCTCCCCCCTGCTTTAGCACCCGCGCAAACACGCCGCCCGCCCATTTTCCATTCATAGAGCCCCGGGGGGCAGCAGCAGCAGCTCCTCCCAGGGCAGAGAGCTGCACCCAAACACACACCCCCGGCGCACCACACTGCCTGGGGCGCTACTGAGAACACTGTCCAGCACTGTGGGCAAGCCACTTTGCCTTATGAAAAGTGCCACGATAAACTAAGCCTCGGGCGGGAGGGTGGGTAGGTAGCCTTGTATCTGCAAAAACAACAAGGAGGCCTATGTCAGGATGTTATATTTGGATTAATCATCTAATCGAATATTTGATGCAACATCGATTATTCAATTGGTTGATAAGGGCGCCTCCGCCTTGAAATGTAGCAAAAGCTCTACTGGAACCATGGGGAGCCGGGCCAATGGGGGACTCAAGCCGTCTCCCTAGTCCCCCCGCTGGCTCTGTGCTCCCACTATTTTGCTTTGCCTCCTAGGGCTCTTGTACATTTCAAAAGCAGAGAGTGTGTGGCCAGTGCAGGATTCTTTGAGTCCCCAGCTCGCCCAGGCTCTCCACAGGGCTTCTACTTTTGAAATGTAGCAAAAGCTCTTCTCTTGCTACATTTCAAAGGCGGAAGTGCTGCCAGGTCCCCACTGCGCTGCTGCCCCTTCTCCCCACTGAGACAGTGCTGGGGGGAACCAGCTTTTAAGCCAGCTCCCCTAGCACCGGATCCTGTTTCCCCCCCCCCCCCCCCACTGCCTCTCTGATAGAGGCAGCAAGAGGGGGGAAGTGACTAGTCGAGCCACTAATCAATTATCTGAAAAGCATTTGCTTATCGGATAGTAGACTAGTCGCTTACATCCCTAGTCCTATGGCACTTAAAGACTAACAGATGCATTTTGGTATATGCTTTCATGTGTAAAAACCCCTTCATCAGATGTATTAGATGGGAAACCAAGTTATTGTCAGGCTATTTTATTTTTTGCATTAATGGCTTCCTTTTAAGTAAGCTTATATGAATTTCTTAAACTATAAATACAAACAAAAAAGATTCAAAAGAACTAATTAACTGTATAAGAAGTGGAGGTTTTGGATATTTAATTATCAATCTTCTTTTGACAAAATTCCTGAAGTGTAAATAATGGCCAATTTTTCCTGCTGTCAGCAATTGTCCATTTGGATTGTGTATATCCCAGCAGTGAATGAAATCTTTAAAAAAACCCAAAGTAAAGCCATGTTTGTATGCAGCAATTTGCAGAAAGAAAATACAGGCTTTGCAGGAGACTCAAGCTGTATTCCCTCAGCCCTTTTGTAATTGTTCTGATAATATGTAGAGCCCTACAAACCTGAAGATATCTGTGGACCATTTTTCAGATACTGGAGTAGACATAGATACAACAACTCAGGACTTTACTCACTGGTGGCACCTGATCTGCAGCATTTGGCTTTGGCAGACCAGTGTGTGCAGTGTGTTCAGGGATGGCCACTGGCCAGCAGGTCAGAGTCAGGACTGTACAGCAATCACTCTCCACATTGCTTGCCATCCAGCAGTTTGGGCCTCTTGGGCAGCACCAGCATCCCCGTCATGATAGTTTGGCCTAGCCTCAGTGGCTGTACTCCCAGCTCATCAGCTCTTGGGCAGCAGGGTTTGGAATGGTTGGGGCCCTAGTATTCCACCCTATTGTGATGCAACACATGTTGCTGCTACCACCAGGTGCAGTCCCAGGAGCACCACACCATGTAACACCCTTTCCCCAGCCCTCATCCCTTCTCGAGACCCCACCCTTGTGCCAACCCTTAGACCCAGTCCCCAACCGTGTGCTGCCTTTTCCCTGCAAGACTGCCCCTTTTCCCTCCCCATTTTGCTCCCTCCCACCACCTGATGGTTTTCTATGGATGCTCATGCAAATAAAGGTAGAATGCCTAGCAGATTGCTGGTTGATCCTGGCAGATGCAGATTGGATGTAAATCCACATATTTTTTGTTTGCACAGGATTCTAATAATACCTGCTGGTTGGTTCAGTCTGGTGCATTCCAAAGACAGTAAATGGGCTCTTCAGAGATATCTTTAAGAGTTGGGGATAAATGCCATCACTTGAAAGGATGAAATTTAGCAGTATCTGACAAAAATGAACACCAGAAAAGGCAGACTAATTCCATTTCTCATTCTCAGTTCAAACACTGATCTCAAGAGTTGAGAATATTGCATTTTTATGTTTCGGACAAAAAGCCTTGGAACCTTTCAAAATCGTGTCTTTCAGTGCTAATGCTAAAGACTTGAAGGCCCAGATCCTCAAAGGTATTTAGACTTGTAACTTCCATTGATTTCATGGAAGTTAGGAGCCTATATATTTTTAAAAAATTGGGCCTAGCTGTCTATACCTATGCTGTGTAATTGCATGCTATTATATTCCACATGATTGTGCCAGGCAGTGTACAAACATGAACTAAAAAGATGGTCTCTGCCCCAAGAAATTTACAATCTAAGTACATTTGTTGTCCTAGGGATGTTATAGAGGTCTGTGCTCTCCAATTCTCTTCACGTTGGTGATCAGTACTTTGTGGTAGCAAAGTAGAGGTAATATTCATAGTTTTAGTAAGTCTTATGGTGTTATGTCTGAATGCAAATGATTTCCTGCCATTTTGAGAATGAATGTTTAAGTGCAAGACTGTTACTCCTGGTACAAAAGGAGCTAATTTCCTTACAACTGTCTCAGTATCATACACTGTTGTAGAAGGCACAGGGATACTTATGGGAATTATTTGATTAGTAGTGTTGTAAGAAGATATAAACTAGCAGTGGGAGAGAGAGAAATAGATGAAACCTATTGCCTACCCAATTTTATTTCTTTCCTAAAAGTCTCCATAAAAATACATCTTTTTATTTCATTATGATAACATGGTGAGCAATCACTTCTTGTGAAAACACTGAAGGCACATACTCTTTAGTCTTAAATTAGAGAAGATAAGCATCACCATTCTTTGTGGTTCTATCCTGCTTCAAGAGCTGGAACAGCTACAACATAATGTGGTCCTGAGATACCCAAGAGAGAGAGACACTCTTCCTGGCTTTAGCCACAAAGCTGCTCAATATTGTCTACCATAAACTTGTATCTTTCAAAACAGATAAGAATAAATAATCCTTTTCACTGTAGTTTTTTGGATGACAGTGTTCATGATATTAAAGCATAGGTGCATGGCTTTTGTGGTCAATTTAATGTTAAATAAAATCAAGCACTGAATAGCCATAATAGTTGCTTATTGCACACATAGTATACTCAGGAATACTGAAAAGTATAACACTGTGACAATAAGACAAAACAAGAAAAATAAAATTATTTTTCTCTGTAAGTGTTTCAAGCTGTTGTACTTCATTTTTCCATGGTGTTATCAGTGATATCGCATTGGGACAATAGCTAAAATAAGTAATTTATTGGGGGATGCTCTTAGAAGGGAATGAATTCTTTCAGAGTAGGTCTTTCAGTTAAGAAATTGCTTGATAGATTGACTTGTGGAAAAAACAGTGGAATGGTTACACCACTCTGCTCTCTCTGAAATCAGAGGCAAAATTGCCACTGACTTAATTTGAAGCAAAACTGAACCCAGTCTCATTTGGTTTTTACGAGAGATTAATATCAGGTACTTTTGAACTGCAAATAGCATTTTGTTGTCTATTTTCATACAATAATTAGGAGTATTAGGAAGACTGGTAAAAAATGAGTACATTTTGAGAAAAGAACAACACAAAAAAGCTCATGGCTGAGGCATTCTATGTACAGTATAATAAATGCTATCATTTTAATTTTTCAAGCAATTTACCTTCTTTAAAGGTAAGGACTTTGGCCTCAATCCACAAAGGGATTTAGGCATGGCAGCTCAGAATGTTGTAATGGGTAACTTTTAGGCATCTAGAAAAATCACAGAAACAACTCTGTGATCCACAAAGCCTGAGTTAGGCACATAAGCTACACAAACAATGAATGGGGAAAGACAGGCAGAATGAGATCCACGAAGCTAGTATGCTGGGGGAGGAGTCTTATAGCAGATGTGGTGGGTGAAGCATCCCCTGCGGGAGGCTAGCTTGTGATCCGCCCCCCCCCCCCGCTTCTGCCTACAGCCCACCCACACTCTACTCCCACTCTGCCCCAATCCCAAACCCTCACTCCAGCTGAGCCCCCTCTCCTCTCAGCTCACCCTGTTCCTCCTCTTCTCTATCTCTCTATGCCCCTTCTCTCCTTCACCTCCACTCCCATGAGACCCCCACTGCTTGCTTCTTCATATCCCTTCTCTCCAGTTCCCTCCCCCCATCACCTGTTGTGCACTGCATCCCTCCTCTTTTGCAGCACCCCTTCCTCCATGAGAAGGGATACTGGGCAGTGGGGGTATTGTGGGGGAGCAGTTGAAGGAGAGGAGGGATGCAGTGGGGTGGGGAGGCTCACAGGGAAGGAGTGGAGAAGAGGGGGGACTTAAAGAGTGGCAGACACCTCCAGAGAGCGAGAGTGAAAGAGAGGAGGGACTCAGCCAGGCAGCTGTGGATAGTGGGAGACACAGAGAAGGGGCATTGCAGGAAAGGGTGGAGCATTGGCATGGCCACCATAGCCCAGGGAGTGGGGTGACAGCAACAGCACCAGTGGATGCTTAATCTCCCCTGGCCTACTGTACCCAATGCATGTTAGATAGGCAATGGGAGATGTTGACAAAGGTGTGTTCTATACCTGGCCCCTTTCCAGGAGATAGGTATTTGAGTCCAAGTTGCAGAGAGGCCACTTTCTCTACTTGGGAACTGCATTGGGGAATTTCTCTCTTGGAGTTAGGCACTTGAGTCATTTCTTGCGAGGTGGAAGACCCATGGTCCAGTCCTTCTGTTCCAATGGCTCTTAATTATTTAATCCAAAAAGGAACAGCTGCAAACTGAGAGGTTGGAGGAGCCTCATCTCAGAATATCCCACAAGCCAGTGGGAAGTGCACTCTCCTGAGTAGGGAGATTCTTGTTCAAATCCTTTTCTCCCTGTGGCAGAGAGGGGATTTGGACCTGCGTCTCCCACATCCCAGGTGAGTGCTCCAGCCCCTGGCTTAAAAGTAGGAAGGTAGGTAGTGACATCACCAATTCCTCCTCCAGTGGCTGTTTTGTATGGAGGGAGGCAGGTGCCTAACTCATTCCCACACCTTTGGCACCTAAGCCATCTGACTCCATCTGATGGCAGGTTCCCAGTTGTGAATTGCTAAGTAGAGATAGACACCTCCCTGCTGCCAAGATTTAGTAGCTTAGTCTGTGAGAGGGTGGGGCTAGAAAATGCCCCACTTGCTGGCATCTCCCCATTGATTAGTTTAGGCTTCTCCCCATCTAGTGTGCTGGCTTTTGTGGATCGAATACTGTACTAAAGCTTCTATCTCTTCCCATTTATTATATAAGAGCTTAGATGCCTAATTCCAGCTTTGTGGATTGCACTGTTTCTGTGACTTTCTAGATGTTTTAAAAGTTAGTTGCTATGATGTTCAGTGTTGCAACACGTTTGTGGATCTGGGTCTTCACTACTACACCCCTAAAACTAGGAATATTTCACTTGGGAAGGTAATTTCAAAGCTGTCCAGATTTTGTATAAATTGATCCATTTAAAGAAAACTGCAATTTGTTAATGTGATATACTTGGAAATTCACATTTTTAATAAAAGTGAAATATAGAAAAATTACTAAAGATCAGAATCCAGGGCAACTGATAGAATTACTGGGCTTCTGGGCAAGGTGTGTGGGGGGGACATGGCTTCATGCTTTCAGAAAGGGCAGGACTTTGGCTGGAAGGGGTGGGGCTGGGGCAGCCAGTCCTCAGGACTGCACTTGCACTCCCTGCCTCCCTTCCCCCAGACAACCCTTAGCACTGCCCAGAATGCACTGCATTGGGCTTTCACAGTGATTTAAAGGTTCGGGGGTCTGGTCACTTGGCCCTTTTGAATCCCCAGGCCCTGGAGCATTTGCCCCCATTGACCTCTCCCATCAGCAGACCTATCAGAAACTATTATTATTTTATCTGCCTGCTGATACAGAGGCAAATCCTGCTCACCTTCACGCACAGTTGATTAAGGGCCCAATCCTGAAAAGCAACTAGCACTTCTTACTAGGATCTGGGTTGAGAAAGATCAGCACCTAATAAGAAGTACACTGTCCTCCTCCAAATCCCTCCTTGAACATCTCATTTGCTGTGACGTGTACAAAAAAAAAGATCTTGACAATAGTAAGACTACTGCAATACTGAGACCACATCCTAATCAATATTGTTTCATGGTTTGCTTGGAGTTTCCCATCTATTTGTTTATATCCATATGTGGTCTCTCATAGATTTTAAGCTCTTTCGAGCAAGGCCCATCTTTTTGTTCTGCTTCTGTATGGTACCTAGCACAATGGGCTCCTGGTCCATCATTATGGCTCCTATATACTGCAGTAGTAAAATAAATTAATAATAATAATTATTAAAGATACTTAGAAACACTAATGATTGGGCCACTCATTCCGAGTATCTCAAATCCTGGCTCTGATGTGTAATTGTGTTTAATCAATACGTCCATTTGTGTGAATAAGGGTTTGCAGGAGCAGGGCTTATGTTTGTATAGCTTTTCTGTTTCAGTTGATGTTGTTGAGGTCAATAGGGCAGTCATGAAATGGCAAATAAGCTACAACTCAAAAGCGGCACAGTAAATAAGTATACGATGTCTTTTATACGCTTGTCACCACCCTCACTGCCGGCTCCTGGCATTGGGTGCCACCCATGACACTATTCTAGAAATATGCCAATTAGCCAAGGCATAAGATATGCTTCTCAGACCCTTTTTTAAAATCTCACCACGTTGTTTCTAAAAATATGAACACAGTGCTAAAACAGTGAGATGCCATATACATCACAAATGCTTTTAAAAATAAAAACACATTATCAAAAGCTTGCACTGAACAATAGCCATGAAAAATACCACATCTCTTGTTGTGTAAGGGTGTTACTATTTTGTACTGGTATCCATCCATTACTTCAATTATCTAAAGAAAGAGGCTTTGATAGATTATAACCCAATGATGCGATTTTTGTGAGAGGCGCACACATACTCTTATTGTTTGGGAAGGAAAAGGCATGCTTTGTGTAATAGTGTGGAATACATTATCAGAAGAATCTGCAAAGCAGTTTAACCCTTGGTCATGTATCCTTAGAAATAATGTATATTTCATTAAATGAAGTGAGATGTAGCCATTTTGGAAGTAATTCATTGCTTTACACTATTTTGCTCCTTGTAAAGGACAGGTGGATTGGGAAATATGGTAGAATATTTTTTTATATATAGTAACACTAAACTGTTTGCAAAATGCAATTAATACTTACTTACAAAGTGCTAGGCATTTTATTAACTAATAATATGACAAATTCCCCACCCTAAGGGGAGTTAGAATCTAAAAAAACAACCAATAGTCTGGCAAGGGCATGTGGGTGTAGAAGAGTGACAAAAAGCAATGTGATTGAGATATAGACTGCAGCACTTCTCCTGTAGTTTCAGGTTTATGTTTGTGTATTTGTTAATCAGTAAATCCTACAGGGATGGGCAACCTTAAGTAAAACCTTAAGAGGCTCTCTAGATACCCAGTTTGTGCAATCATTATTACTCAGTGCTGCAAGTCAGCCTGCAGAGATGAGCCCTTGTCCCTGTGCAGTCTCACAGGCATACAGGTCTTTTTACACCGATTGCTTTGCCCCTGAGGAGAGTTGAAGCTTAGTATATAGTTGAATCAGAGAACACTTAGTGCCGTAGTAATGGTGCACTGCATCTGGTAAGACAAAAACAAATCATATACACATGGACGGGTGGCCATTTCTTTATTGTGCAACATTTTTTGAAAATAAAAGAGCGCAGCTTCCCAGAACAAAAAGGCTTCATTACATTTTTGTTTTTTCTGTGCAGATTTTAGAGATTTTTTTCCCCCAGTTGAAAAAAATTGTGGAACAAAAGTGTGTTAATTATCTACAGTCTACAAATTTCCCTCCTGTTTGTTAGAAGGTGGATTATCTGCATCCATTGCCAGTCCCTCCTGACTGCTTTTGTAACAGCCTGCTGTTAAATCAAACTAACTTGTCACACAGCTCCCAGTGTTCCAATATAGAACTATGTAACCTATCTCTTACAACAGTCAAACACAATATAAAAAAGTGTCACCACGTCCTTCATACCATATGTATATATTGTTGTAGGCTTGTTTCATAGAAATCTAGATTTAGTTTAGCCTGGGTGCATTCTTGCTATGGTTGAAGTTAATGGATGTTTTGCATTTGGTTTCAGTAGGAGCACTAGCTCTGTTTTATAGTCAACTAGCTGGACTTACCCGGCGTTGTTCGGGAAACCGGAGGAACAAACTTTAGGAAAGGAGGGGACCCTGAGCCAGGGGACCCCCAGAGCCACAGACCCTTGGGGCTGATGGCTCCTGGCCCACACCTGACCCTCTGAGAGCAACAGGACCGTCCTCCCCTCCTCCTCCCAGGAGAACAGTAAACAGTCATGCAGCCAGTGGCAAGGGGACTTCTCTTTGCAAAGGTGGCTCAGGGATCCACCTGCTCTGCCTTGGCAAGCAAAAGCTCAGAGCTCACATCTAACCCCAATGGCTGGAACCAGACCCAGAAGAGCCCCACTCACAGTACAAACAGCAGCCAGCTGGCTTCACAGCAGTGTGACGCATTGAGAGTTTAACCCCGCCACTCCGCCCTGTGCTGCAGCAGGCACACGGGTTCCTTCTGCTCGGATAAGCCCAGCGAACTGAGCAGAAAGGCTGGCTGGCTTTGGTTTTGGTTTTCAGAGGGGGGGTGGCAGGTGGGGAGCGACCCCAGGGGGAGGGGAGGATACACATGGGAGGGGCGTCCCAGCTCTTGCCTGGGGCTGCAGGTGCCGCGGGGGGCAGGGCGGGTGCCTGAGCCATTGTGCGCATGGGGGTGGGGCCACTGCGTGCTGGCGGGGGGGGGAGGTTGGGGGTGGGAAGAGAGTTGGTTATGTAACCTCGTGGGTGGGAGAGGGTGAGTCCCAGGAGGCTACACGTGGGAGGAGCGCCTCAGCTCGCGCCCGGGGCCACAGGTACCGTGGGGGGCAGGGCAGGACCCTGATCGGGTTCAAAAGTACCTTAAAACCTTCTCCTGGATGAAAGGTTATCCCATGCAAAGTTTGGTTGCGGTAGCTCTTATAGTGTCCAAGGTATTAGCGCAGAAACTTACAAACATTCTCCTTTATATATTAGATCGCCTGCGCCATGAGGGCGGTCCTCCACCCATCGCCTCTGCGCAAACGCCACAGGCCCAGAACAGCAGCAGCCTGGAAGCTCATTGCCGCTGTCAGAGCTAGTGCGGGGGGGGGGGGAGGAGAGGGAGTGGAGTGGGGCCCCCATCACACTCTCCCACAGTACCTTAAAACCTTCTCCTGGAGGAAAGGTTATCCCATGCAAAGTTTGGTTGCGGTAGCTCTTATAGGGTATGTCTACACTAGATCGATAGTTCGAGCTAGGTAGGCAAATGAGGGCAACCGGAGTTGCAAATGAAGCCCGGGATTTAAATATCCCGGGCTTCATTTGCATCTTCCCGGGCGCCGCCATTTTTAAATCCCCCTTAGTCCAAACTCCGTGCCCGCGGCTACACGAGGCATGGAGTAGGCAGTTCGAATTAGAGATCCTAATTCGAACTATCTACTCCGTGCTGCGTGTAGCCACGGGCACGGAGTTTGGACTAAGGGGGATTTAAAAATGGCGGCGCCCGGGAAGATGCAAATGAAGCCCGGGATATTTAAATCCCGGGCTTCATTTGCAACTCCGGTTGCCCTCATTTGCCTACCTAGCTCGAACTACCAAGCTAGTGTAGACATACCCATAGTGTCCACGTTATTAGAGTGCAAACATACAAACATTCTCCTTTATATATTAGATTATGCCTATTATAATAATTATTAGCAAACATCTGCACAAAACTGTGTGCATTTATGTAGAACTCAGTGCATAGCTAAATACACAAATCTAGTGTGCAAAAAGTAAATTATTACGCCTGGATTAAATTAGAAAAACTATATGTACATAACACATGGAAAAATAAATTAGCAAATTAAACATGTATTGAACAGGAGATTTAAATTTACATTCAGATTAATTCTCTGCATTCATACTGTGGATTGCAATGCTTTGAACTGCTATTCTGTGTAAGAAAAATAATCCTCAATAATATTGCCATGATGACTGAGCATTATTTGAAGTATAAACACATCTTTAAAAGAATTACTTAAACAGATTTGGAATTCATAATCTCTCAATGATTTAGCCTACCTGTAAACCTGGTGTACTTCAAGAGCCAGTTTTCAAAGCAGGTATGTCAGAAGAAAACAAGATACATTCTTAGCTTTCCAGAAAAAATATTTACATACTACCACAAAGCTACAGCGTGAGACAGTTTTTGAAGAAATTACTCATTCTCCTTTGTGACAAGCTTCTTCATCATTTTTGTCAGTCATGAACTTTACAAAACAAGACACAGTTTCACAATGTTTTCTCTATTTCTCTGGGTCACAAGATTGGTTTATACTATTTAGGGGTTAATTGACAACATGGTCTCCCCACACATGTGATGTTTATATTAAATGTTATACATCCTGGCTAAAATTCCATCTTTCAGTAAAGTAGTTTGTAATGTGCTGCCCAATGTTCTGTGCAAGTTATGTGTGTTTATCACACTTTATTATTCAGTTTCAATGTGTTCTTTATTTTCTGAAAATCTCTTTGATTTGAATTGTTGCACTAGCGCCTCCTGAAAATGGAAACCTAACTAAAGAGGCACTGGTTGTGCAGAAAGCAAAAATTGATATAAGCAATTTTTGAAAAATTGTTTTGTTTACTTTTAAGGTCTAAAAGAATTGCAGCATAGTTCTTCTACCTGTCATACAAAATTATACTGTTTTATTTGTTCTCATATCTATTAGCTGCCCAAGAAGTTCAGTATTGATAATTCCACTTTGAAAGTCAATGATCTTCTGTTTCATGTCTCTGCCTGTTGACCCAGTTTACTATATTTGTCTGCATTTAAAATGTCTGTAAATATCCCCATGATAATAAAATGCTTTTAACAGCAATATACTGGTATAAGAATCATAATCACATAAATAAAATAAATAAATACAATAACTTATGGGTTAACTAAATACTGAAGGGAAGCTAAGTTGTTTGGTAAAAGCAGAAGCTGTTTACTGTGAATGAAAATCAGCACCATGAACATTGTTCCTATCATGTATTGGATAAGACAAACCATAATATTAAAAATATTCTTGTGAGAGTTTGAAAATTGGGTGCTACTGCATTTGTGGACTTTCTGTGGTCTCTTTTGGGGTGGAGCATAGATTTAATAAATAGGCTTTGTTACTGGGTGGAGTGATGAGAAGAAGGGAGACAGAATTCACTCCAAATGGTGGATTGTACCACTACCACAATGTGATTGGGCTGATGGAGATTTATAAGGGCGATAGTCTCTCTAATGAAGGGATTTTGGACCATTAGAGCCATATGACCAAAAATCAAGTACAGGGGGTCCTCACTATAAGTCTAAGATACATTCCAAAAAACTTGGACTTATAGCGAAACAAGTTAAAGCAGGGAATTTTTTTCCCACAGCTGACTTCCATTTAAGCAAATTGGGGGGAGTGTTTTGTACGACTTATAGCAGGGAATGGGAGGATTTATAACACACCAGTTCCTACAAACGTCAACGACTTTAATGTGGAATGGATGTATACCGGGGCAACTAATAGCAGGGACCCCCTGTTGCCCACCACAGGGCCCTTATGTTGCAACTAGAAAAGATGCCCCCTATAGGGTGATTATGCCATGAGTGGAGGGAATGACCTCTTAAGATCCTTTCCAAGCCTATGATTAAACATGAGCACTACCTTGCTTGCCTAGTGAATGGTGAAAGCAGTACTTGCACAATGTGGAGGGTCTTGTAAATTCCCCATGAAAGTGGATTTTACCTTCAGTAAGGGACAGTTTGTATAGCAATTGAATTATATGACTGCATACGTGTGGTGTCAGTAAAAAATTCCATGTGATTTGCAAGAGATCAGCATCTGATTTTCCTAAGCTGTGATTGGCTAAAAACCTTTCAATATTATTCATAATTACCATAGCTATAAAGAAAGTGTCTGTTCACGTTAATGTCTCTGGCAAACACATTAGCTACTGATGTCTTGTTGTGTAAATGCATGTTGCTGCAAAAATGACAGTTTCTAATATAGTGGAGTGTTATCTGTGGTGATGGTAGTGTGATCTCTTACAATGAACTTAGAGCTGAGGCTCTATACAGTTCACAGAGAATTTGAAAAAAAAAAGCAGCAATTCTAAGACTATATTGATTCATGGTGTGTTAAATCATATCAAACAGCAAAATGAAAATATTTGTTTTGTGGAGGCATTGTTCCTACTACAAGAGTGGGATACAGCAATTCCTAACCAAAGAACACATTTGTCCAGTTGGATATTGTTCATAGTTTATTTACAAAATGAGTCATTTTTCATTACATCTCAGTGTGGCAAGGTGCCCAGATGCTAGGGTACCATGGGGAAGAGTTTATTAAGCCTGCAACATCATTTCCCTACATGAATCAGG
This sequence comes from Pelodiscus sinensis, assembly GCF_049634645.1. Lineage (NCBI taxonomy): Eukaryota > Metazoa > Chordata > Testudines > Trionychidae > Pelodiscus > Pelodiscus sinensis. Next base: position 169,764,954 of record NC_134712.1, read on the forward strand.
GTGAAGCATGAAAAATGTGAGAAATTGAAGCATAATTACCCTGCTGACTTGCTCAGGCAGCCATACCAGGTGGGTCTTATTAGCTCACACACAACAAAAATAAGACAGAGTCCATCTAAAGAGGGAGGAATGGGAAATTTTGATAAGAAGTTAAGCTCATATGGAGACTGTTGACCACTTTTGACAAATAACTCTTTGCTGTGTCTAGACTGGCATGATTTTCCGGAAATGCTTTTAACGGAAAAGTTTTCCGTTAAAAGCATTTTCGGAACAGAGCGTCTAGATTGGCACGGACACTTTTCTGTAAAAGCACTTTTTGCAGAAAAGCATCCGTGCCAATCTAGAGGCACTTTTCCACAAAGAAAGCCCCGATCGCCATTTTCGCGATCGGGGTTTTCTTGCGGAAAACAAATCTGAGCTGTCTACACTGGCCCTTTTGCGCAAAAGTTTTGCGCAAAAGGACTTTTGCCCGAACGGGAGCAGCATAGTATTTCCGCAAGAACACTGACAATCTTACATGAGATCGTCAGTGCTTTTGCGGAAATTCAAGTGGCCAGTGTAGACAGCTGGCAAGTTTTTCTGGAAAAGCGGCTGATTTTACGGAAAAACTGGCCAGTCTAGACATAGCCTTTGAGTTTAGTGGCATGGGCAGCGGGTATCAAAGGCATGGGACAGCCTGCCCATGCCCCACCCACAAGACCCTTCCTGTTTCCTAAGTTGTATTGTGTGGGGTCCTCACCCTATGGCTGGGACTGATGGAGACTGGCCAGCACTGCATAGCTATAGGGGCACACTGACCATTCACCCACTGGGTAGGCCATGCTGCTTGCTCACCTGTCCAGTGCCTCAGGGCTAGAGGACAGCTGTGCTGTGCCACCTGCTCACCCACTCAGTGCTCCAGGGTTGGGGGTGCTCAGGGAAGGGCTAAGCTGCCTTCTGCATGGGCGGGGGGGCCTCTGGTAGGAGGGGTGGGGCCTCAGGGAGAAGAGGCGTGCTGGGCCAGGGACTAGCCTCCCCAAGCCCAAGGTTTGCTGGCTACCGGAGGTAAGATCCATTAAGGTCAGAGACATCATTAGGATTTATGGGGTCCTGAGCAGTACTGTTAAACTAATGACCCTCTACCCTACAGTAGCCTGGGAGATAGAGGAATGATGATTTTTTAAAGAGATGTGATTTTATAATCTTCAGCAACACACCAATGAAATATTTTTAAAGCAAATTTTAAACTTGAGTCCAGTAGACTAACACAGCACATTCAGAAACCGACTGTGTATACCTGGGGCTTCCAGATACCTCTTAAATGGCTTCATTGCCATTTGAATGGCTCTTTTACAGGTTCAATTTTCTGCCCATAGGTCTGCCCCCCTTCAACAGAATTTTTTCCCAGTGTTTTTTTTGGGGGTGGGTGTTCGGTATTTTTGTTTCAACCATCTGGCAACCCTAGTGTTAAACCCAGGGCCCAGTTTACATCCTGAAGTCACTCAGTAGTTAGCTACAGTGGAACAGCTACAACAATAGAAGCCAAGGAAGCACCTCATCAGGATAGCTAATGCACTCCTGAGAAGTGAAAGACTCCTGTGGAAATTCCTTTTTCTCCTCTGCCAGAGGGAGAATTGAACTGGAGTCTAATATCTGAGGTGTGTGCTTTACCCATTCATCTAAATGTTACAAGGGGAAGGGATCAGTGACATCTTTTCCTCTGGCCATTGTATGTGGAGCCTAAAGATTTGTCTACACTTGAAAAGAAGCAGCTGCACTAGTGTAGTGCTTCAATATAGATGCTATCTATACCAACAGCAGGAGCTCTCCCACCTCCCTGAGAGGCAATAACTCAGCTGATAGAAGATTCTCCTGTCAGCATAGTGCTGTCTACACCTGGGGTTATGGCAGCTTAATTACATTGCTGGGGGTGGAATTTTCACACACACCAAGAAAAATAGTTATGCAAAACTGTAAGTTTCCAGTGCAGACCAACCCTAAGTCATTCCTATAAGTTACTTCTTAAGTACCTAAGCTGCAGGAGGCAGCTTCCTGTGGATCACCAAGCAAAGACAGGCACCTCCCTGCAGCCTGGACATGGTGTTAGAACACACTTCTCTTGGCAGCATTTCACATTTTGTGGATCACAGTTTAAGGTGCTTCTCAGGCTTCCTAAATTACAGTGTTCCAATGATTTTTCTAGATGCCTAAAAGTCAGACAGACATTGTAAGGTGATGAGTGGAGCTTTGCTGGTTGAGCGGGGGCACGCTTGTCAGTCCAGTATGAGGGTATCCCCCCTTGCAATCCAGTGGTCAGGCTCCCCCATTAACCAAGTGATTTCTGCACAGCATGGCCTGGGCCCCAGACAGTGTCACCTAATCCAGGGACTCTGAGCAGCAAAAGTAATCAGTTTGTGCCCCCACAGCCTGCTAGCAGGGGCAACTGATAGTTATTAGCAGCAATCTGGCTGCAGCCCAAGGCTGGGCAAGGTAACAGATAGTCTGCAACTAGGAGGTGAAAGTAGACAGAAGGACTTGACTTACTAGTACACTCTGCACTAGGCCTAGCATCTTTGGCAAGGGGGGGTGGGCAGCTGTAGGCCCCAAAGGGGCAGGTCCAGGGGCACACTCACCCACCAAGCCAGCCTTTTGTAGCCATCACTTCAGGAGCCCAGAGCTGCAGCTGTGGTAGCCAGGACCCCAACTTAAAGCCACACTGCTCAGCTTGCACAGAAAGTGCCACACTTGGTCATGGCACTTCCTGCTGCTGCCACAGTGTTTGCTAGAGGTAAGGCGTGGGGGGCCCCAGACACCTGCTGCAGGACTGTGCCAGGACCAACATTTCCTGTAAGCTGTGTGCTTGTGTGGCCACTCAGGAGATAGTCAGGTGTTGCCCAGCTGATTAGTAGCGCACCCTCAGCTAGGTTTTTGTTTCTAATAGTGGTGCACATGCCTTGGTGCACATTAGTTTGCTCTGCAGATGGATGGGAAAAGATTAGGGTAAACATTAGCCAGGAGCCCCAGATAGTGGCCTGTGTTGCCCTGGGCTCTGCACAGCTAATCTGTCTGGGGGATGGTTGATGTGCCCAGCACAGAACCTCCCGAAGCACAGGGCCAGGGGCAGCCATCTTAAGCAGCCCTACGGATGGGACAGCTCTGCTGGCAGCCACATCGCAGGTCAGTGTGAGCACGCAGCTAGTTCTTTCCAGTGCAGTGCACCAGCCCACTTTCACCTCTGTTTGCAGCTCCCTGACAGGGATGGTAAAACAGACTGGGGAAATTACAGCTTTGTATTGACCAAGGGTAATCAGGCTGCAGCCCGTAGGCAGGCAAGGCAATAGGACAATGCGTTTACAGGTTTCACGTCTCTTCAGACTGGAGTTTCTTCTGCAGCTCAGCGGCCACAGCTGGCAGGTAGTTCACGTCCCCAGGCTTTACTGCCAGGAGCATTGCAGTTAATACCTCTATAGAACCCAGCAGCATACTCACTACTCTTTCCCCCCCACCCTCCCCAACTGGCCTGGGCTCCCTCCTTTTCTGAGTTCTTTACTCTGAGCATGCGCTACAGGTAAGAGGGGGCATGGCCTCCTGGAGTCACCCTGATTGGTCTAGCCCTGGCAGCCCAGCACAGGGCTGGTATACCTACCTCATCACACAATATGCCAAAGTCTTTTTCTGGATCTGGGCATGAAGAAATGAAATAAATGATCCAAAAGTGGCTAAGATATATAAGGAACTACCTTGAGCATTCTGTGGTATTTGGGGTTGTGAACCTCTCCTGCTGACACTCAGCATGAAAGTAATGCTTATTAAAATTCTGCATTTTTCTATGACCACTTGGTTGGAAAACTTCGTTACAAGGTAATGTAATATTTGTATTGAGCGTAGAACTAATAAGGTAGCAAGTGAGTGCTAAGTAGTAATGATAAGATACTTATAGGTAAAACACAGCCTAGACTGAAAGAAAACTCTTAAGAACTTTAATTTTTATATACATAAATTCCATTTGTTGTGTATTACTGATGGATTTAGAATAGCAACAGATTAGGCCACAAAATTCTTTTTCCAGCAGTAATGACCAAAAATAGACTTTTGATATTAAAAAAAAATGTGATCATTTTGTCTGATAAGCTTTACTGTTTCTTGATTTGCTATTACAAATGTCAGGGTAAATTTTAGACAACAAAAAGTACATTTACACAAGGGAATTTCTTGCTCATTTCTCAGTAAAAGTGCAGCTATGGCGGTACTGCAAAACAAGGCTTTTCCTCCCGTATCTCATTTCCGCTCAAGGCACTGGCTTCCTCATCTCTCAGTCTTCCTGCTCTTTCAGTGGTAGGGTCCTGTTCTACATTGAAGTCCTTTGGGCACGAGGGAGGGTTTGGCTCATTGGAGAATCAGGGCCTTAGACTGCAAGCTCTTAGTTAGACTGTAAACTGTTTGGATCAAGGACTAACTCTAATTTGCTTGCATAGTGTCCAGCCAAATGGGATCCCAGTGCAGATTTGGGCCTGTGAATGATACTGTAATACACATAGTTTTAAAAAAAAAAGAAGGTGATAAGTTGGTCTGCTCTCAGTTCAACCTGCTGCACACCTCCCCACTATGAGAAAATCCCAAGAGCAGCTGAGGAAATATTTTACTACTGTTGGCTCTGCGTGGCACCCAGCCTCCTTCTCTCCCCAAGGACTAATGCAGAGCCCAGAACAGCTTCTTGAAAAATAAATGTTTAACTTTGTACAGTAAAATATTTTAATCTAACAGTACATTGCATTTATTTAACAAGTATTTTTTATACCATTCTCCACCCATACCCATGGGGCTTCACCTGCTCCTACTAATAAAATAGAACGGCTGTAAGCACACATTAATGTTAAGTAAATAATATTATACCAATTAACACAGATACTTACTTTGTTGATGGTATTACTTTATAGCAGCTGCCTCCTCCATATATAGACTTCATGTGGGAATCACTTGATGAAATTTTACGGTATGTGTTATGCTGGAAATCACAGAAGATAATCATAACAGTCCCTTCTGTCTTCAAAATCTATTAGGCTACGTCTACATTGCGCATTCTTGTGCAAGAAGATATGTAAATGAGGTGCGGCAATGAATATCACCGTGCTTCATTTGCATACCTAATGAGCCGCCATTTTGCACAAGGGGCTTTTGTGCAAGAAGGAGCAGTGTACAGGCAGAACAGCTCTTGTGCAAGAGGGGGTTATTGAACAAGAAGGAGCACTGTAGACTGCTCCTTCTTGCGCAAAAGCCCCTTGCACAAAATGATGGCTCATTATGTATGCAAATCAGGCACAGTGATATTCATTGCTGCACCTCATTTGCATATCTTCTTACACAAGAATGCGCAATGTAGACGTAGCCTTAAGGTATATACCAGGGCGACTCAACTTTGGAACCCCCTTGGGGCCACAATGCTACTCACAGCACATGCCGAGGGCTGCAGCTTAAGTATGGTTGCATATATGTGCAAATATATGCAAATAGCTTCTTTCTTACTGATGGGCATGAATACAAAGATTGAGCCTTAAGCCCTGAATGTGGCCAGTGTGAGCCAGCACCTCTCAGGCTCTTCCCACAAGGCTAAGCAGCCAGCACTTCCCACAATGCCCCGGTGCTCCCGGCACCTTCTCCCTGTTCCAGCCAGCCCATCCGCTTTCAGTGCTCACCCAGCTTGGAAGATGCCTCATTGCTGTGGAGCATGTTCCCAGTAGAGGCCATGTTCAAAGGATCCTACCTGTGGGCTGCGTGTTGAACCCCGTGTAAACTCAAACTGCACTGTGGGCCGCAAACCTGTGGGCCAGGCCGCATGTTGAGTAGCCCTGGTATCGACACTACAAGCCTATGCTAGTGCTATTGCTTCTGAAGTCATCTGATTACATTACCATCCTAGATTTCCTTTTAAAAATAAAAAAATGTCTAGCTCTCACGGTTGCAAAGAAAAGCCTGAAAAAATGTGACCTGGGTGTAATAAATGCAGTGACATCTGCAGGCAGTCTGAAACAATAGCTCTGGGTATGTCTACACTACCCTCCTAATTCGAACTAGGAGGGTAATGTAGGCATACCGCACTTGCAAATGAAGCCCAGGATTTGAATTTCCCGGGCTTCATTTGCATGAAGCCGGCCGGCACCATTTTTAAATGCCGGCAGTTCGAACCCCGTGCCACGCGGCTACACGCGGCACGGAGTAGCTAGTTCGGATTAGGCTTCCTAATCCGAACTAGCTGTACTCCTCGTGGAACGACTATATTTGCTCTTTGGACATTTTTTGTGGAAGAGCAGATGCGCTCTTTCAGAAGCCCTGAGGGTTCTTCCGAAAGAACAGGTTTTTTTCAAAATTTGGCCCAGTATAGATGGGCCAAATTTTGGAAAAGCCTCTTCCAAAAAACAATCGGAAAAACGTATGCAAATTGCAAATTCTGAAAAAAAGCTGCAGCCTAGACATAGTGGCTACGTCTACACTGGCATGAATTTCTGGAAATGCTTTTAACGGAAAACTTTTCCGTTAAAAGCATTTTCGGAAAAGCGCGTCTAGATTGGCAGGACCCTCAGCAAGTTTGCGGATGACACTAAGCTAGGGGGAGAGGTGGATATGCTGGAAGGCAGAGAGAGGGTCCAGAGTGACTTAGACAAATTGGAGGATTGGGCCACAAGAAATCTGATGAGGTTCAACAAGGACAAGTGTAGAGTCCTGCACTTGGGACGGAAGAATCCCAAGCATAGTTACAAGCTGGGGACCAACCGGTTAAGTAGTAGTTCTGCAGAAAAAGACCTGGGGGTTACAGTGGATGAGAAGCTGGATGTGAGTCAACAGTGTGCCCTTGTAGCCAAGAAAGCTAATGGCATATTGGGGTGCATTAGTAGGAGCATTGCCAGCAGATCCAGAGATGTGATTATTCCCCTTTATTCGGCACTGGTGAGGCCACATCTGGAGTATTGTGTCCAGTTCTGGCCCCCCCCCCCCCCCCCACTACAAAAGGGATGTGGACGCATTGGAGAGGGTCCAGCGGAGGGCAACCAAAATGATTAGGGGGCTGGAGCATATGACCTATGAGGAGAGGCTGAAGGAGTTGGTCTGTTTAGTCTGGAGAAGCGAAGAGTGAGGGGGGATTTGATAGCAGCCTTCAACTTCCTGAAGAGAGGTTTCAAAGAGGATGGAGAGAGGCTGTTCTCAGTAGTGACAGATGGCAGAACAAGGAGCAATGGTCTCAAGTTATGGTGGGAGAGGTCCAGGTTGGATATTAGGAAAAACTATTTCACTAGGAGGGTAGTGAAGCACTGGAATGGGTTACCTAGGGAAGTAGTGGAGTCTCCATCCCTAGAGGTGTTTAAGTCCCGGCTTGACAAAGCCCTGGCCGGGTTGATTTAGATGGCATTGGTCCTGCCTAGAGCAGGGGGCTGGACTTGATAAACTTCTGATGTCTCTTCCAGTTCTATGATTCTATGATAAGGAGATGGTTTGAGAACATGATCTTGGTAACTAATTGACCATTCATTATCAGTGAGAAATAAGTCAATGGAGGGATGATAGGAGTTACTATAGAGAACTTTCTGGGTGTCTGGCTGGTGAGTCTTGCCCACATGCTCAGGGTTTAGCTGATCGCCATACTTGGGGTCGGGAAGGAATTTTCCTCCAGGGTAGATTGGCAGAGGCCCTGGAGGGTTTTCGCCTTCCTCTGTAGCATGGGGCACAGATCACAGCTGGAGGATTATCTGCATCTTGGGGCCTTCAAAGAATTTGAAGGCTTCAATATCTGAGACATAGGTGAGAGGATTATTCTAAGAGGGGTGGGTGAGAATCTGTGGCCTGCAGTGTGCAGGGGGTCAGACTAGATGATCATAATGGTCCCTTCTGACCTTAAAGTCTATGAGGACGCTTTTCCACAAAAGCACTTTTTGCAGAAAAGCGTCCGTGGCCAATCTAGACGCGCTTTTCTGCAAAAAGCCCCAATCGCCATTTTCGTGATTGGGGCTTTTTTGCGCAAAACAAATCTCTTTTGTCTACACTGGCCCTTTTGCGCAAAAGTTTTTCAGAAAAAGACTTTTGCCCGAACGGGAGCAGCATAGTATTTCCATAAAAGCACTGACAATCTTACATGAGATCATCAGTTCTTTTGCAGAAATTCACGCGGCCAGTGTAGACAGCTGGCAAGTTTTTCCGGAAAAGCAACTGCTTTTCGGAAAAAGTGGCCATTCTAGACACAGCGGCTGTGTCTACGCTGGCACCCTTTTCCGGAAATGCTTAAAATGGAACAGTTTTCCGTTATAAGTATTTCTGGAAAAAGCGTGTCTACATTGGCAGGATGCTTTTCCGGAAAAGCGTCCATGGCCAATGTAGATGCGCTTTTCTGGAAAAAAGCCCCGATCGTCATTTTCGCGATCGGGGCTTTTTTGCGGAAAAGACTACTGTGCTGTCTACACTGGCCCTTTTCCAGAATAGTTTTTCCAGAAAAGGACTTTTGCCCGAACGGGAGCAGCATAGTTTTTCTGGAAAAACACTGACAATTTTACAGTAGATCGTCATTGCTTTTCCGGAAAAGCAAGCAGCCAGTGTAGAACAGCTGGCAAGTTATTCCAGAAAAGCGGCTGCTTTTCTGGAATAAGTGGCCCAGTGTAGACACAGCCAGCCAGTCTGTGTGTAGAAGGAGAAAAGTAGAGTGGATTCAGCTCACCTGCATAAGCAGATGTGCCCTGGATGCTTGGCTAAGTAGTAGGATGGCTGCTGGCTGTCACCCTACATTGTCAGAAAATGAGACAGTGCCCTTGCTTAGGTTTCTGGTGAGGGGGAAAAAGGGAGCCCTATGCTGTTTCCTTTGCCTCTTTTGGAAGTGATGGGTCAACTACCACTTCCTCTCTGAGTTAGAGCCATGAGATTAGGGGCTGGGCTGTGTGAGTGAAACCAACCAGGACCCCCATGTTATTTTGTGTCTACAACCGCAGATTGCCTTAACCTGACCCTGCACATGTGCTCTACTCTTTACTTACCATCCCTGACTTTCCAGGGCCCACTGCTCATTTGCTATTTGTCCTCATGAGGACTAGATAGTCCCTTCCCCCCATATATCATTGTGGGGCTCATGAAATGAAATCAAGTGTGTATTGTTTGAAATACTGGGACAAGTGGGTCTAGATGCGTGGTGTCCAACCAGATCTGAAGCAGTAGCCACTCTGGCTACATCTACACAGCACTCATTTTGAAATAAGCTATTCTGGAATAGTTATTCTGAAATAGCTTATTTCGAAATAGAATGTCTACACTTCAGGGAAGCCTCAAAATTAGTCCGAGGCAGGCTCCTCTAATGTAGACATGCTAGCTTGATTTAGAGTCCCAAGAGGAATAACTTAGAATATGAACATAAGAACGGCCGTACTAGGTCAGACCAAAGATCCATCTAGCTCAGTATCCTGTCTGCCAACAGTGGCCAGCACCAGGTGCCCCACAGAGGGTGGACCGAAGACAATGATCAAGCGATTTGTCTCCTGCCATCCTTCTCCAGCCTCTGACAAACAGAGGCCAGAGACACCATTTGTATCCCCTGGCTAACAGCCTTTTATGGACCTAACCTCTATGAAATTATCTAGCTTCTCTTTAAACTCTGGTATAGTCTTAGCCTTCACAGCCTCCTCTGGCAAGGAGTTCCACAGGTTGACTACATGCTGTATGAAGAAGAACTTTCTTTTATTAGTTTTAAACCTGCTACCCATTAACTTTATTTGGTGTCCTCTAGTTCTTCTATTATGGAAACTAATGAATAGCGTTTCTTGATTCGCCCTCTCCACACCACTCATGATTTTATATACCTCTATAATATCCCCACTCAGTCTTCTCTTTTCTAAACTAAAAAGTCCCAGTCATTTTAACCTCTCTTCATATGGGACCTGTTCCAAACCCCTAATCATTTTAGTTGCCCTTTTCTGAACCCTTCCCAAGGCCAAAATATCTTTTTTGAGGTGAGGAGACCACATCTGTACACAGTATTCAATGTCCCTGGTGAGCAGCTATTTTGAAATAGCAGCAGTGGAGCATTTACACAAGCCTTATTTCAAAATAGCTATTTTGGAATAGGCATTATTCTTCATAGTATGAGATTTACAGAAGTCGGAATAAGCCATCCGTTATTTCAAAATTATTTCAAAATAACGGAATTGCTGTATAGACACTTGCATAGTTATTTCGGAATAATGGCAGTTATTCCAAAATAACTTTGCTGTAAAGACACACCCTTATAGTGGCTACTGCTATAGTGAACTAGGTACTTTATTCTGAAAATGCTATAGCAAACTAGCCATATTATAGCCACACTCAACCAGCCAAATAGCCACAGGTGGCTAGTGTGTTGAACAACACAGGTCTAGATCTTTCCATAAGTAAAGGCTCTCCCCCGAATAAAGGGGAAGGAACTACTATGGTCAGAATCCAGTTGGCAGTTGGTTACAGGGGATAACAGAAATAGGAATTAAATCAAAGGTAAAAATCAGGGAACCAGGAGTGAATACTAAGCAGAGAGCCCTAGACAGCACCCACTTCTCCTTCAAGAAATCTAAAGAGTCCGTGGATGCTTCCCAAAGGAACTCTGTCTAGAGATGTAAGTGGACAGGGGACTGGAAATAGACTCCAGAGTCACAAAGTACCCTCTATCCAGCTTCATATTTCTAGTGTGATGGATGGCCATCTTGGCCAGTGCCAGGAGTTTGACAAGGATGTCTGTAACTTTGCAAAGCCATGATAGGGTATGCAAGGATCAGGAGATTCAGAGAAAAGTGCTGGACAAGGGGGCTTCAACTTTGGTAGATGTGAACCAGGGTCTCCCTCTCAAAGCAGAAAGAACAAGTATTGGGGAGCTTGTGAAATGTGCCAGGTGCACATCTCTGCTCACAGCTCCAGGGAAGAGCCGCCACCTGATATTCCTTGTTGCTATGGAACCAGGCATCAGAGTTCAGACTGGCCCACCAGGGGCATCACTGGATTCACACTCTCTGATCATAGTCCAGGATGTCTCCAAGTTTAGTGGAATCAGCCAGGACCATCTTCATGTATGCTATGGGGGACTCCGCCACCTGCATACAGATATGGGGGTTGTGTAGTGTCCTCCACATCAACATACATGAAGGTGGTGGGGTCTAGGTGGTGGTTGTGCCAGGTATCCATCAGGGAGTGGTGGCTAACACTCCCTTAGGACATCTGTGGTGGCCTGTACTTCTCTGTCCCAAGGCATTCCCATGTTTCCAGGGCAATGGTAAAATTCTCCCCCAGGGGAGAATGAATGAAGTTGCTCTGGAAAGAGGTAGTAAGATTTCAGAGCTGCACGGCTATAAGTATTCCAGGGAGGGTTAATTTTTAAAATTGGTATCAGAATGATAATTAAATGACTATTTAGGAGATGAAAAATCTCATACATTGCATAGGGAAGTTACTCCTCAGGAATTCCTTGTAGCTCCTTGTTTCTACTAAGTATGGAAATGCACCAGTTAATTTCACTCAGCAGAAAACATCTTCCCACCAGCTGCACCAAAAAATAATAAAGCAACCAAACTGTGGAAGAATGACTCGTCAGTGAGATGTCTGCCTTGCAGTGCTCTCTTAGGGTAAGTCTACACAGCAGCGTTATTTCGGAATAACTGATGTTATTCTGAAATAACAAAGAGTGCATCTACACTACAAGCCTTTATTTCAAAATAATGTCCAGCTGGAGGACTTCTTACTCCGAATTATGGTAACCCTCATTTCACAAGGATAAGGGAAGTGCATCCGAGATGCTCTGAAGGAGAGTTTCACTCAAGGACCCCAGGGATACTCTGCCCTGGGCCTCCCCACAAGGGGCCTCTGATTGCTCCTCTGTGCCTTTCCTCCCACACCCTTCCTTTCTCCTTCCTTCCCTTCCCTTCCCATATTGATACAATAAAGCAGACCTTTTGTTTTTTTAAACAAACTGTATTTTTTGCTTAATTAGGAGGAAATGTAACTGGGGAGGGAATCTGAGAGGAGGGAGGAGGGGGAAGGAAGAGGTCAGGGATCGGGCTGGGAGTGGTGCCTTCCCCAGGTGGTCCCACTGCCTCATGTGCAGGGCCTTCAGCAGCCATAGGGGTGGGGCTAGGGAAGAAGCTGGAGGGGCAGGAGCTGGGGCAGGAGTGGCCATCAGGTAGTCAACGGCAGAGGTGTAAGCCACACACATGGTCCAGACTCTGGGCCTGCTGCAAGAGCTCCTGCCAGAGGGTGTGGCACAGCTCCATGTCCGCCTCCAGAGACTGCTGCAGGGCATGAAGGACGGCAATGTGCTCCTGCTCCAAGTCCTCATGGGCATGTCTGCGGTGGCAGCTCCCATGGGGTTGAGAGGCTGGTGCGGGAGGTGATGCAGGCATCTCACTTGCAGCTTCTCCAGCTGTGAGGATCAAAGAGAAGGGCAGTCATCCTGGGAGACAGGGTGCCTGAAACCTACCCTCATCTCTGAGGTGACACGGAAAGGTCTCGGGTCAGATGAAGACGATGTGCTTGAGGCAAGGCCATCGGTGACCTAGACAGCGTGCCCTTTCCTGTAGGGGCAGAGATGTCCTCAGGGGAAGCCTCGCTGCCCCCAAGTCCTAGGGACAAGCAGGCATGGGAAGGTGCCGGCCGGACTGGGAGCCTGCAAGCGAGAGGGGGGCGACAGGGTGGCTTGGCTTCCCTCTGTGCCACACACACACCGGGACTGGCAGTGGCGGCATCCTGCAGGGAGAGGACTTATACCCCTGCCTGTTGGAGGAGGCGGGGTAGGGTGTTGGGGAACGTGTGTGTGAGCAGTAGATGCTGTTTGCCAGGCGGGGTGTTGCTGGGGTCCCCTCCACTTCCTTCTCCTTCCAGTAGGCTCCCCTAGCAGGGGCTCGGTGTCCTCCATCTCATGGTGCTTGCCCAGGAGCAGATGCTGTCCTGAGACTGCAGGCTTGACCACGTGCCCTGTGTGGCACTGCTGTATGTGCGTGTGTTCGGGATCCCAGCCTCCTTAGTGGTGGCTTACGGTGGGAAGGTGTCCCACCACGGGGTCGGTTTTAAGGCAGGCCTGTGAGCAGGAGCACAAGGGTCCTCTATGGCAGCCTGCTGGGGCTGAGTGCTCTGGACTGGTGCTCCACATGCACCCACGTGCACAGGCTGTTGCGCAATGCCCAGGCCAAGAAGGCTGAGGGTATGTCTACACTACAAAGTTAGTTCGAACTAACGGACGTTAGTTCGAACTAACTTTAATAGGTGCTACACTAGCGCTCCGCTAGTTCGAATTTGAATCGAACTAGCGGAGCGCTTAGTTCGAACTAGGTAAACCTCATTTTACGAGGACTAACGCCTAGTTCGAACTAGCTAGTGTAGCCCTATAGTTCGAACTAGTGGGAGGCTAGCCCTCCCCAGGTTTCCCTGGTGGCCACTCTGGCCAACACCAGGGAAACTCTATGCCCCCCTCCCGGCCCCGGCCCCCTTAAAGGGGCACGGGCTGGCTACGGTGCCCGTGCCAGGTGCAAGCCTGCCAGCACCCAGCTAGCAGACCCTGCACCTGGCACGGCACAGAGCCACCCACCCGATGCCCCCCAGCCCACCCCCTCTTGCCGGGACCAGGCCGGGAGCTTGCCCTGGACCGCAAGAGGCGGGCACCTTCCTGGGCTAGTGCGGACATCGTGGACCTCGTCCACGATCTCCGCACTAGGCACAGGAAAGTGGCCGTCTAGGGCAGGAGAGCTGCCAGCCTGGCCACCCAGGAGCAGGTGTGCATGAAAATCAAGGGGGTCCACTGAGACCCCCGACCCTGAGCCCTGAGCTTACAATGGCCATCCTGGGTCAGACCAAAGGTCCATCTAGCCCAGTAGCCTGTCTGCCGACAGCGGCCAACCCTAGGGACCCTGGAGGGGATGGACCGAAGACAGTGACCAAGCCATTTGTCTCGTGCCATCCCTCTCCAGCCTTCCACAAACTTTGGGCAGGGACACCACTCCTACCCTCTGGCTAATAGGACTCCATGGACCCAACCTCCCTCACTTTATCTCACTTCCCTTTAAACTCTGTTCTAGTTCTAGCCTTCACAGCCTCCTGCAGCAAGGAGTTCCACAGGTTAACTATTTGCTTTGTCAAGAAGAACAACTTTCTCTTACTAGTTTCAAGCCTGCTACCCATTCCTTTCCTTTGGTGTCCTCTAGTCCTTCTTTATGGGAACTCAGGAAGAACTTTTCTGAATGCACCCTCTCCACCCAACCCCTGCTTTTAGAGACCTCTATCCTGTCCCCCCTCCGTCTCCTCTTTTCTAAGCTGAACAGTCCCAGTCTCTGTAGCCTTTCTTCATCTGGGACCTGTTCCCAACCCCTGATCATGTTAGTTGCCCTCCCCTCTCCCAGCCTTTCTCTTCCCCTCTCCCACCTCCTTTTCCCAGTCTCCCCCAGTTTTTTTCAATAAAGACAGAGTCAATGTTGGAAGAAACGTTATCTTTATTTTGTACATCAATAAGAAGGGGGGCTAGGGAAGGGTAAGTGGAAGGAGGTGAGGGAGGAATGGGGTACGAGCCCCCGATGGGGAGGACTGGGCTGGCTCTGCGGGCTTCTGGGGGTGGAAGCTCTCCTGCAGCCCCCCAATTACTCCCTCTCCCCAGATGGCAGCCTGCGGCAAGTGCAGCCGGGCTGATGGCCGAGTGGTGTGATGTGCCCAGTGTGGGCACTCAGGGCACTCCAAGCCAGAACTTCTTTGCAAGCGGGGCACCCCTTAGAACTGTGTGTCCGGGGTGGGGGTTGGGACCCTTTAAGCGCAGCCCTCGGCTAGCCTGAGACAGCATCTCCATGCTCTAAGTCCTCCTTTTATGCCCTGCCGGCACTGCTTCCGGCCATCCTTAAGCCCTGTTCAGAGTCCACTCAATGTGGACTTGCTAGTTCGAACTAGCAAAACGCTAATTCGAACTAGTTTTTAGTTCTAGATGCGTTAGTTCGAACTAGCTTAGTTCGAATTAACTAATTCGAACTAAGTTAGTTCGAACTAGCGCTGTAGTGTAGACGTACCCTGAGAGAGTAGCATGCAGCCCTTGCCACCGACCACCTTCCCCCGGGTGTGTCTAGCGGCAGTCATGGAGCTCACCTGATCGGCCTTCCACTGCGTTGTCCAGTTCTTGAGCAACAACCTGGGAATTTATGGCTTTCACTGAAATCACCCTGGCATCTATTTAGAGCAGGCATGTCCAAAGTCCGGCCCGTGGGCCAATTGCGGCCCGTGTTCCGGTTTAAATCGGCCCCACAGGTAATTTGGCAATATCTATCTTTTATGGCCCCCAACGAATCCATATGTATTGAGATGAATACATTGTAAAATCTCAGTTAATGTCAGTTGGTCTAAATCAGTTATAAATATATTTGGACACAACATGTATACTTGGTGTTATGTTCCTGTTCATATTTTTTGAACTTAAAAGTTGACAGACAACCTTTATTACCAATAATATGTAATGTACTTTACAATGTTCCTGACATATATTTCAGCATCCTGGATTTTTTTTTCATCTGGCCTTCAGATATGAAGGGCAGAGTGATTTAACACCTGTTTAGATTTGTCATCCATGTGACGAAATGAAAAGTATGCCGTTTGCAATAAACTTTGCATAAAATAGTTAATTTGCATTTAATTTTAATGGTTCAAAGAATGTCAGGCAAAATGGTCGGCCCTCACGCATGTTCACTTCATCAAATCTGGCCCTCTTTGAAAAAAGTTTGGACACCCCTGATTTAGAGACTCTGGAGATAATATTTTATTTCTGTGGAATGATCTTTTAACTAGCAGTAGCTTCCCCAAGAAAAGCAATAGAGCTGTAGGCTATATTATATTACAGCTTCTTCCTTGAGATTGTCCAGACATGCTGCTTACCCCAACTAGATTACTTTACGCTCTCTTGAGGACATTTCTAATCTAGTCCCACAAAGCTGCATTACAACCAAAGCTTGATAAAGTATCTTTATTGAGTTACAACATGCAAGTACTGTTTTGCTCTCAAATCAGCAGTCATTCTACTGATGTTTTCTCCCACAACCAACTTCTTTACCAGAAGTAAGAGCCTTCTCTTGCCTCTAAATTGTATACTCTGGAATCTAATTCACCAGCAACCTTAAAAAGCCATGAATTTGCAGTTTAAGGGAATAGTACACTTGCTTCTTATGTAAGATGTGATTGGGAGGCTTGTAAACTTGCAGTGATCCATCTCAAGATGAGAAACACACGGGCTGCGTCTAGACTGGCAAGTTTTTCTGCAAAAGCAGCTGCTTTTGCGGAAAAACTTGCCAGCTGTCTACACTGGCTGCTTGAATTTCCGCAAGAACACTGACTTCCTACTGTCTGAAATCAGTGCTTCTTGCGGAAATACTATGCTGCTCCCATTCAGGCAAAAGGGCCAGTGTAGACAGTGCAGATTTGTTTTGCACAAAAAAGCCCCGATTGCAAAAATGGTGATCGGGGCTTTTTTTGCGCAAAAGCGCGTCTAGATTGACACGGACGCTTTTCCGCAAAAAGTGCTTTTGCGCAAAAGCATCCGTGCCAATCTAGACGCTCTTTTCCGCAAATGCTTTTAATGGAAAACTTTTCCATTAAAAACATTTGCGGAAAATCATGCCAGTCTAGACGCAGCTATGGTGAATAAAGGGAAAGGATTTCAGAGGAGTAAGGAGCATTTATTTAAATGTTCAAGTGAATTAACCACTCCTAGGGTATGTCTACACTACCCCTCTAGTTCGAACTGGGGGGGGGGTAATGTAGTCATACGGAGTTGCAAATGAAGCCCGGGATTTGAATTTCCCGGGCTTCATTTGCATAAAGCCGGACGGCGCCATTTTTAAATGCCGGCTAGGATGAGCCTCCCAAATCGGGGACTCTCTGGTCCGGCACCCGATCACAGATATTGCTGGACCAAGAAGCTTGGGAGGCCAGGAGCAGGAGCCAGCAATGAGAACGCTGTATCAGCTAGGCCAGGCAACGGAGCCCTGGCCACGCTAGGGAATCCCTGGTATCAGTAGACTTCAAGGGTGGGAAGCCTCAACCCCACCGGGGAACCCCTGGAATCAGCAGAGCCAGGCAGTGAATGGGGAGCCCCTGCCCCAGATAGGGAACCCCCAGTGGCAGTGGGGCCAGGCAGCCCAGGAGCCCCAGCGGGGGAAACGGGAATCCCCAGTAGCAGCGGGACTGGGATGGCCGCATGGCCCCAGCAAGGGAACCTCCAGTGGGAGCAGGGCCTGGTGGCGGCAGGGGAGCCTTGGCCAGGGAACCCGGGGAACCCTCAGTGGCAGTGGGGTCAGCAGCAGCCAGGCAGTCCCAGCTGGAATCCTGGGGAACTCTGGCAGCAGCGAGCAGGCAGCAGGGTGGAAGCCCCAACCTTGGGAGCTCCAGGGAGAGAAGCTCGGGAGTGAGGCAGCCAGCAAAGGAGCATTGACCGGAGCATTGACCTCCTCTGGTCCGGTAAACTCCCTGGTTTGGGACCCCTCAGGCCCCGAGGGTGCTGGACCAGGGAGATCCAACCTATAGTTACTGTACCTCTTTATTAGGCATTGTTATACAAAATGAAATATATAGTAAATTCTTTCCCAGGCCCCTAGCAAAGTACAGAAAGAAGTAGAGAAACTCTGTCAGGGCGCAGATCCAGCTTTCTTAATTAGCTAATTAAAAAGCTCAAAGGAGAAAGATGTAAGATTAAAGACAGGTACAGGTGTAGTTGTAATATCTCATCTACGTATCTCATTGGCAGATGACAATGACAGTAGGCTGAATCTTTCACAATTACAACAGCAGAGGAGCATAAAACAAAGGTCAGTATACAATAGGCAATCAACAGAACGGTTTCGGTGTCGATTGCTCTTAGTGAAATCTAGATGTCTATTGGTTATGTCTATTTGAGACTTTTTTCTTCTCATGTTTGCCACTGGCAATAGCAAAAGTATAAAAAAGACACACCCGAGGCAGATGACATTTTAACCAGCATCACCTAGACCTGTTCTGTGCAAGATTAGACAGCACAGTAGCTAAAATGCCAGCAGTCATGCCAGCGGTTTTGCTATTAGTACCACTGGTGGAGTTGCAAAGGGAATTTGAGAGAGAAAAGTCTAAATATGGATACAGCATACTGAGATTTCTTTTTTGCAGTCAAATTAATTGAACCATTCTGCTTTTTATATGAAGTTTTGAAATCCAGATTTTATAGCCAAAAGTGTCAGTTTTTATTATCAAATTCTTTATGAGCTGTTCCCCTAAAGGTGCGCGTTTTGTCCTGTTCTACGATGAACAATAGCCATTTTGTTTTTCAATTTCTGGCTAGTTTTATTTGTCCATTTCCTCCATTGTGAGCTGTCCTCCTTGTTGCAAGAGCAAATCAAGTGACCTGTGGATCTGGAATATTTTAATGTAAAATATTTATTTATTATTATTATTTATTTAGATAATCCAGTCATGATAGAGCCCCTTTGTGCTAGGTGTTGGACACACACATAGTAAGAATTAGTCACTATCCCAAAAGAATTTACAGTCCAAATAGACAGACTAAACAAAGTTTGGGAAATAGAAGGAATTATTATCCTCATTTACTAGATGAAGAAACTAAGGCAGAGAAAGATCAAGTGACTTGTTTAAGGTCACACAGGGCATGTCTATACTCATGATTGACGCTCCAGCGGTAGATCTTCTAGCATTTGATTTAGTGAGTCCAGTATAGACCCCTAAATAGAATGCTAAGGGCAGCCCGCGCAGTGTTCAGTACTCCTCCTTCTGTGAGGAGTAAGAGAAGCCACTGGGAGCGTGGGCTCCCGTTGGGCTCCCGCTGTGTGGACACTATATATTTTGTGTAGCTGGAGTTGTGTACTCTAAGCCGTCCTACCTGGGCTAGTATAAACCAGGCCATAGGGCATCTGTGGCAGAGCTAGAACGAAACCCAGATTTCTTGGGTCTCAAGAAATCCCTTTAAGCACCAGACCATCCATTCTTTTTTAACATCCTTGATATGCCCTGTATATGTCAATGTTTTGCAAAAAGTTGACCCCCACAATATTTTGCTAGTTTTTCATTGCCGATATTCTAGTTGGCGTTTGCTTTTTATCAGTTTCTGCTTGAAATTTGCAACTGTGCTTATACAGGACATCCCTGCTATAAGTTGCCCCGGTATACATCCATCCCACACTAAAGTCATTGTCGCTTGTAGGAACTGATGTGTTGTAAGTCCTCCCATTCCCTGCTCTTAAGTCGTGCACACAAAAAAACCCCAATTTGCGCAAATGTAAGTCAGCTGCGGGGGAAAAAAATTCCTGCTTTAAGTTGTTTTGGAATGTATCTTGGACTTATAGCGAGGATGGCCTGTAACCAGATCTATTAGCACTTCCCTTTAGGAAGGTTGCCCAATGCTTTCTCTTATGAAACCCCATTTTCAGTTGTCCATAACTTTGCTAAACTTGTTTTGAACTGTTCCTTGCCGAAGTTTGTTTGCAAACTGTGTTTGCAAACTGTTCAGCTGTTTACAAGGCTTAATTTCTAATGAAAGAGGTGCCGGGGCTCAAGTGAGTAGCTCAAGCAATTTTTTTTACATTCATAACTATTGTAGCAAGCCCAGAGGTGCTGGAGTTATGATTTACCAGGCCTAGAGGGGCTGGCCTCAGGCTTTGCAAGCCCTGTCACAAATTAAGCACTGTCTGATTGCAAGAATGAGGCTAGGAAACATATTGTACATTGTTTTGGCCACATTACAATTTCTGGCAAAAGCGAGTGCTCCCATGTTTTGGAGCAGGCATTTGAAATGTGGCAGGGTGGTGGCCTTTGCATCAGAGAGATGCCTTTTACCATCCTCTTGAAAATCAGCGCAAATGTGGCCATGTTACAAACCTTTGGTAAATCTCAGTTTGCACATGCTTAGTAGAGGCTGCCTATATTTTAACAGCTAAGTTAGACTGTGTCCACACTGAACATTGCATTGACTAAGCATGACACCCTGTAGCTTGGGGCTGCTGTGAGCCATGGTGGGCCCGGAGTGGAGACAGGTCTGAACACGCGACTGAGAACAAGAGCTTCTCTCTGTCCTGGGCCTACAGTGAACACCCCCCTGCCCATTTGGGCCCAGGAAGCATGGAGAAGGAATCTGCATAAATCAAATACAGAAGGGAGAAGAATTTAACATGCAAGGGGGGGAAGTATGGGAGTAGATTGGGACATGTCACATAGAACTGGAGCTTGGGGAGGATATTGGGACTTGCTGGATCAGGAGACAGGGAACCTATAGGTAGGGAGTGACTAAGGCTGAGTGAGGTGTCAAAGGATGGCTGGGAATGAGAGTCAGTGGTGTGAGAGAAGGAGTTGAGGAGGGAAGAGAAACATCCTAGAAGGAGCCATTATGTGGGGGGAGAACTGGGACTGGCTGGGCAAAGGGAGTGGGACAAGGAACTGGAGTTTGGGAGACAACAATACTGAGACTGAATAGGGAGCTGGGGTGGGAAATTAGAACTGGGAGCTGGTGGGGATGGGGAATGTGGGTGGGATGACTGAAGGCCAAGGCTGAGGCCATACTGGCTAAAGAGCTAGGAAGGAGGGGAAACTGAGATGGGTTGGGCAAGGAGATTGGGGACAAAGAGTTGGGGCTGGGGAATGGAAACCATTGGGCAAGGAAAGTGAAGTGGGACTAGGGTGAGGGGGTTTGGAGGCGATTGAGACTAAGACTGCAGAGCAAAGAGACCGAGACAGGGAAACCTGAGGAATGGAAATGAACTGGCTAGATGAGAAGATTGGGGTAGGTGGAGCAGAGACAGGATTGCGATGGGGAGGGGCAAGAAGGAGACATACTTGGGGAAAGGAATGGACAAAAGAGCACACACCCCTCCAGAGCCTAAGATTTCTGGGTCTCATTATTCCTCTATCAACAAATACCTGTGAAACCCATCCCCTGCTAATGCTATTCAGCCTAGATGATGACAAGCTGCTATTGCCATCAATTATTCTGTGAGTTCGAGTGACAGACATCTGTGTGGTGGATCAATAGATTCCAACTTTGGTAATCATCTGTGAGGGTGTCAGTTTGATGCCATATGATGACAAATCTAATTATTTCAATTTTCTTTGTTAAAAAAACAAAGAAACTGCATGCACAAAACCACATTAAAATAATATTATTAAGGTTACATGCAATCATGAAATTAAAGTCTGGATCATAATGCATACACAGAAGAGGACCAAGTTAAGGTTACACAGGCAACCTTAATTCTGGAAACCCTAACTTTGAAGTGCTTATCTTTGCAATTGTAATAATGTCCTTTTAACTGAGAGGTTTTTTATTGTAGTTTGATAGATAGTATTAAAAAGGTATATTCAACTTCCTTTCATGTGAGAGTTTTAAGTGGTATAACTCATAAAGGAAAAACATTCTTAACCCAAAAATCATTTTCTTGTTCCTTCTAGTGGCTTGGTCTGTGTAATCAGAGAGTGTAAGAAATGTTCAGCTCCACTGGTGGTAATAATTATCTCGAAAGAGAAAGAGATTAGAGTTTGTTCTGGTTTGACTTAGTTCTACTAGAGACACTGGAACAAGGTGGATCTGGAGGCCATGGCCCATCATTTTTAAAAGGGAGGGCTAAGTCCTCCCACTTTTTATTGGCCATAAAGGTGAGCAATGGGAGGGACAGGGGTAGAGAGGAATAATTGGGGGGCAGGGACTTGATGGAGAGGAATGGGCAGTTTGAGGTCAGAGTCTTGGGGAAGGGGTGGTGCAGGGGATGAAGCTACAGTTTGGATGCCAGTGTCCCCCCACACTTTCAGGGACCTTCCATCGCCACTGAGTCCTATAAAACATTTTTCTACAACTTTGTGTTCTCGTATGTGTTTGTCCTCGCTCTCTCTCTCTCTCTCTCTCTCTTCTCAACCACAATCACTGCTTCTATGGCTTGCTTATGTTGATTTGTGTAAATTATTAATTGTTTGTGCTGCTACAGTTAGGATTGCAGTACCATTGTTCTAGGTGCTGTATAAGAGCTCACTTTCTACAATTTGGTCTTGTTCCTAACAGGCATTGTAATGTCATTTAAATGGTAGAAAGGCTAATGCACGTACTCTGACATTTCCATTAAATTGCAAATTGAAGCAAATATAAAGTATTGTTTTATTCCATACAAAAAAAGCCCAAACATGACGGTGGTATTTTCTCAAGCAGTTTTGGAACTGCTGTCACCAAAGTGAAAGAGTCAGTAATTACTGGGAGTGTTTCCTCCCAAACACAATTTTATCCAGAAATGTTCCCCCTCATTAGAAATCCATCCTATAATTAAAGATTAAAACCGGAATATAAGGTACTCATTTGCCACTCTCAGTTTCAATCTTCTAGGAGTTTACATTTCCTAACTGAGGCGTTTGTTGTGTTTGAGCCTTTCCACCCCTTGGCAAGAGGCTTTTTCTTGAACTACATTTCACTTTACCTCATTTGCATACCCCAACCCCACTGATTAAAATGATGTGAGAGCTCGGTGTAAGACATTTTGCTTTAGGGAAATAGAAGCCTTTGATTCTCTGATGACATCACATCACATTACAGAAGTAATTTTTCACCAGCTGGCAGAGTGTTTTTTTGCTATGTATAGGAACAATGCCACCTTTCTTTTAAATTATGCTGGTATAATTTAATCAGAGCATAATTATTGAAGGTGGAGTGAAACAGGGCTTAGGTATTGAAGGTGGAGTGAAACAGGATTATCCAGCTCCCCGTTTCCAATATCTCTTTATCATTCACTGGAGCCAGTAGCAAGGCACATACAGGATTTGCCAGTGGAAAATTTTTTTCTGTCTTCCAAAATTACAGAGTTTCTTTCAAGTGCAATGTAGAAAATACAAAATATGAGAGTTGCTTTCTCAAGTTTAAAAATAGTCAGAATGATTCACTGCTGCTTCCTTGCAAAACTTGGATGGGTCCCTGTGACAGAGGATGTAGCTTTCTGCATTCTGAATCTCAAATGAGAAAGCAACTCCATTATGGGTCCCCTCCATTATGGGTCCCCTCTGGAAAAGTTCATTGCTGCAGGGCGATCAGACTGTAACAGCATACATATCCTGCAAATGTGCCAGCTATCACCCCTCTTTCCTTCGTGTATTTAATTCCATTTCGACATATAAAACATAAGTGTTTGCTCTTCCCACCAGCCAAGCACATGTGACAGATGATTAAAAATACAATCCAAATTGACCACCAGTAACATCAACCAAGTAACTTCCTTCCCTACCCTCCAAAAAAATCCATGGTATAACATGGCAATTTCCTCCCCTGAGATCCTGTAAACCCGACCTCTCCTCCAGTCTCCCCTATATTTACTCTTTTGTTGCCAAATATTTCCCCGTCTTAGTTTTTTCAGCCACTTTATTATAAAAGTGTTACCTAGTTGATGGCAACAGCATGGGAATTCTGCATGCTTCCCAATCACTGCATTCATTGTCTTCATACTCCTTGTTGATCAATGGTGTGCATGCTGAGTGTTGCTGGGATGATGCCAAGAAGTGCATTTTTTTTCACTGTCCTCCACCTCCTGAAACAATAAAAAATTTAGCAGTGGTATCATCATGTTCATTCCCACAATTCATTGTTGAGTTAATGCTCGAAAGTCTGCAGAAGTTGAACACAGTTCTGTTGAATTTGCTTTGACTTTTGGAAACTCAAAGGCTGTGTCTAGACTGGCCAGTTTTTCCGGAAAATCAGCCGCTTTTCCGGAAAAACTTGCCAGCTGTCTACACTGGCTGCTTGAATTTCCGCAAAAGCACTGACTTCCTACTGTAAGAAATCAGTGCTTTTTGCGGAAATACTATGCAGCTCCCATTCGGGCAAAAGTCCCTTTTGCGCAAAACTTTTGTGCAAAAGGGCCAGTGTAGACAACTCAGATGTGTTTTGCGCAAAAAAGCCCTGATCGCGAAAATAACGATTGGGTTTTTTTTGCGCAAAACAGCGTCTAGATTGGCCACGGACGCTTTTCCGCAAAAAGTGCTTTTGCAGAAAAGCGTTAGTGCCAATCTAGATGCTCTTTTCTGAAAATGCTTTTAACGGAAAACAAGGGAGTACAAGGAAACCATCAGACAGTATTAGTCAGCATGGTAGGTTGTGATCTTTGCACACCAGCAGTCTAACCAATATCACAGTTTTTGCAGTAGGAGTGTTTTACAGAGTAATATGAAGGAAGATAATGAGCTAGGTGTGAGGATGTTTACAAGGAGCTCTTCTCAAGTAGGAGGGGCAGCGTGGGGAAAAGCCTGAAGTGCTTGTTTGCATATTTAACAAGTGAGAAATGGAAGCTGGCATTATTGGTCAATCGGAGGTGGAACCAGTATCTCAATAAGGATTGAGAAATAGTTGCATGGGGATAGGCTGTGAAGAGCACTGGAAATGAAGACAAGTAATTTATGTTTGATGCAGGTAAAGAAAAGGAGGGATGCAAAGAAAGGGGTATCATGATCCAGGAGGTAAGGTTAATATTTTGTCAGGAATATGTTTAGTAAAAGTCATGGGCTGCTTGTAGGCAATCAACAATAAATTATTGATGCTTGGTCCTGGCAGTACAGAGCTATTGGTGAACCCCCATCTGCTAAGGTTGGCAAGTGTCCTGTTTTCTACAGGAACTTCTGCTCATAAAAAGACCCTGGTGGCTCCAGTCAGCATAGTCGGCTATTAAAAGTCCGGTTGGCTGTGCAGCTGGGCTAGGACACTCCCTGACTGTCTTGGCTCCGTGTGGCTCTCATAAGCAGCAGTATGTCCCCCTGCCCTCTTGCTCCTAAGCATAGGGGCAGCCAGAGAGCTCCACATGCTGCCCGTACCCCAAGTGCTGACTCTGTGGCTCCCATTGGCTGGAAAGTTCAGTCAATGGGAGCTATGGGAATAGTGTGCAATAATATGGGGCAGTGTGCAATTCTGCCTTGGAGCCAGAGGGGGGACATGCTGCTGCTTTTGAGAGCTGCTTGGGGTAAGTGCCACCTGGAACCTGCCCCCCTGTCCCTGTTCCCTACCCAACCCTCCAGCCTCAGACCTGATCCCCCTCCTGCCCACCAAATACTTAAATCTCAGCCCAGAGCTCACTCCTACACCCCAAACACCTCATCCTCATCTCACATCTTGTACTCTGAGTTGGAGGGTGGGGAGAGCAACAGAGGGAGGGGGATGGAGTAAGCAGGGAGTAGGCCCTTGGGGAAGAGGGAGGGGCATGGATGGGGCCTTGGAGGAGGGGCAGGACATGGGAAGGGGCAAGTGTGTTAATTTTTGTAAAAGTAGAAGGTTGGCAACCTTACCCTCCACCCAGGGATGACATCTATAGAGAGGTCCAAGTTGAAAATGGTACCTGGGGTATGAGCAAGAGAAATACTGTTGTTTGCTGTGGGAGGTAGAGGGGTTGGAGTGTGGGGAAAGATTAAATGCTCTGCTTTATCCATGCTGAGCTTGAGTTGATCAATGAGGAGATACCATGACAAGTATGGAGAAAGTGAATAAGGAAAAGTTATTTACTTGTTCCCATAACATAAGAACTAAGGATCACCAAATGAAATTAATAGGTAGGAAGTTTAAAACAAACAAAAGGAAGTTTTTCCTCATGCAGCGCACAGTCAACCTGTGGAACTCCTTGCCAAAGGATGTTGTGAAGACCAGGACTTTAACAGAAAAGAAAAGAACTAGATAAATTCATGGAGGATAGGTCCATCAATACTTATTAGCCTGGATGGGTAGGAATGGTGTCCCTAACCTCTGTTTGTCAGAGGCTGGAAATGGATGACAGGACTGGGATCACTTGATGAAAACCTGTTCTGTTCATTACCTGTAGGGCACCTGCCATTGGCCACTGTCAGAAAACAGGATACTGGGCTAAATGAACTTTGGTCTGACTCAGTATGGCCATTCTTATGTGCTTATCAGGGAGATAGGCCGAGATTTTCAGTTGGCCAGGAGGAGATAGTGGAGAGGTAGATCTGAGAGTTGTCTGTATATAGACAGTAGTCTCTGCTGTGTCTTCAGTCAGTCACAGTAGGATATGAGTATGTGGTGCTAATGTTCTGTCCGCTTGCCTCTCTCTCACATGCGCTTCTGTGCATGGCTCTACTGACTAGCCAGTGGAGTAAGGAGTCAAGTGACAATTCTTCATAAGATTTACAAAAAAATTAAGATTTCAAATCAGCAGTGGATATAAAATTATACAAACTATAATTAAACTTCTTTGAAAATGAACTTTGTTACTCATTTGATATCTTTATTATAACAGTTCACCTTTAAAATGTCTGTTGCTCCAGATCTATCTATCTATCTATCTATCTATCTATCTATCTATCTATCTATCTATCTATCTATCTATCTATCTATCTATCTATCTATCTATCTATCTATCTATCTATCTATCTATCAGTGTATTGGATACAGTGATCTTTAAACTGTATTAACCATTGCTTATTTTCTGCGTACAGTTTTTACTCCTCTGAATTGCAGGCATAAAATATATTATAGCATTTTTTGTGTAATACAACTTTATTCTTCCAGTTACTCTGGCAGAAATGTACATTACCTCAGTAAAGAAAAGATTAAAACAAACTTCAAGGTAAGTATTGATTTGATCAGGGAAACTGAGTGTAATAACTTTTTAAAAGCACATTGATTGTAAATGAGAGGAAGAAAATTCTGAAAGATGTTTCATGGAGATTAAAAAACGCTATGTAACTTTTTAAACTGCATTTTGCTCATATTATTGATTTAACTCGTGTTTTCAATAAGTGTGAATGGCTACAGCCTCACATTTCCTTTTTGATTATATTTAGTGCATATTTGGTTTTCTTGTAAGTTGTTTTGAATATGCGTATTTGCTCTTCTCACTGCATTTGTCATACTGACATCTTTGTTCTCATTCTTCATAATCTACTGCATATTTTATTTCCCGCTCTGAATGTGCAATTGGCTTAGCTTTACTCAGCTTGGTTTATCATGTTTATTGCATGATGATGTGTTTTTAGTTGCTTTTTAATCTTTCTACGGAGAGTGCTCTTTGAAAGAGAAACATAGCAGAATGGGAAATCCAATAATATAAACTGAAGGTAAGATCCTATTGATGGGAAGGGAGAAATAAAAAGTAGCAAATACGGCTACTAGTGTATGAAAAGAAGAATTAAAATAGTCATGGATTAAAAAAGAAGCTGCATCTGTCATAAATGATACTCAGATAAACATTAATGGGCCCCAAGAATTTCTTTGATCTTTTTCAGAGTGTTGAAAATATAGTAATACACTAGTTCCAGCAACATTTGTCTTAGACTTTCACCATTATCCTAATCCTTCCTAGTTGGGCTTTGGGCCACTGTGTGGCATATAGACAGCACTAGAAAGACTAGGGAAGGATCTCCTTAAGCCTGTTAAACAGTCAACTAATATCAAGTCTGATTATGCTAGATCTATCTGCAACTTTTGACACAGTTGACCATGAGGTAATATTATCTTTTCTGTGGAAAGTAAGTAGGACCAATAGAACCACTCTATGGGTGTATCTACACTGCACCGTCATTTCGAGATAACTAGCATTATTTCAAAATAACAATGTAAGCATCTGCACAGCCATTCCATTATTTCAAAATAATTTTGAAATAGCGGACAGCTTATTCTGAATTCTGTAAACCTCATTCTACAAGGAATAATGCCTATTCCAAAATAGCTATTTTACAATAAGGCGTGCGTAGACAGTCCACTGCTGCTATTTTGAAATAGCCCTTTACCAGGGCCATTCTAATTTATTCCTCCCCAGTGCCTCCTGGGGCTCTAAATCGAGATAGGCTTCCCTAATGTAGACATGCTATCTCGGACTAATTTTGAAGCTTCCCTGCAGTGCATTTTGAAATAAACTATTTTGGAATATCTATTCCAGAATATCTTATTTCGAAATAAGCATGCAGTGTGGACATACCCAAAGATTTTAACTTCATCAAGTCCATTGAGACATATCAAGGGGTAATAATGGACAACTGTTCCACATCGCTTACAGCTCTGTATTTCTGTGTCTGCTGTAGTCCTCTAGCTAGCAGAGTGTTTCTCAACATTTTTGATACCAGGGACTGGCTTGCTGCCTTCCTAAACTGTATCAGGGAAATCTTAGCACTGGTCCATGGACTGATCATTCAGAATGAGGGCCATTGCTAAAGGGGTGTGAGGCCTGGGGCTACCGTCCTCCCAGTGCCACAGGCCATGGCCCAGGGAACCCCCCCCTTGTGCATGTCCCGCCCCTGTTCTGCCTCCACCCCATCCCTTCCTGCCCCTGCTCAGACTCATCCCTGCTCTGCCCACTCCTCTGAGCAATGCAAGCTGGGGAATTACAGGGGAGCCTGGCGTGGGGAGATAGCAGGGTTTGCCCCACCCCACACTCACTATGGCGGTGAGAGCCAGAGCAATTATGCAACCTGCTCCACTCCGCCCCGCTGCCCTCTCCCCTCTTGCTGTGTTCTGCTTCACCAAAGCGTTCTTTGGCAAATACAATGACTCTCCCATTCGGGCAAAAGCCCTCTTGCGCAAATGCTTTTGCGCAAGAGGGCTAGTGTAGACAGCTGAGAACCGTTTTGCGCAAAAAAGCCCCCATGGTGAAAATGGCAATCGGGGCTTTCTTGCACAAAACCGCATCTAGATTGGCACGGATGCTTTTCCACAAAAAGTGCTTTTGCGCAAAAGCATCCGTGCCAATCTAGACGCTCTTTTCCACAAATGCTTTTAACAGAAAAACTTTTTCGTTAAAAGCATTTGTGGAAAATCACGCCAGTCTAGATGTAGCCATAATGTATATATGTTAGATAACATGTTGATTAGTCTTACATTGTATAATAAATGGATAATAAACTAAACTCATTGGCTACAGGGGGAACGAACAGAACAGGTAATCATCTCATGATCCATCCATTGTTGCCCGTTCCCAGCTTCTGATAAACACTCTAGCAAGTGTGGACAGATTATTCTAAGAACACTACTTGCAAATGCATGCTGTGGACTGAGCTCCATACATAGCCTGTAATATGGCTGTCTGAAGAAATACTTGTCCATGTTAGTCAAGAAGGACCCATTCGAATCATGAACATGGATACTGATAACATAATTTCAATGGTAGTGTATATGGGATTTGAATGGTTATGCCTGATAAAATACACAGGCTGCGTCTAGACTGGCATGATTTTGCAGAAATACTTTTAACTGAAAAGTTTTTCCGTTAAAAGTATTTCCGCAAAAGCACATCTAGATTAGTAAGTGCCTTTGCACAAAAGATTTGCTTTTGCGCAAAAGCATCCGTGGCCAGTATAGACGCGATGTTGCGCAAGAAAGCCCCAATCGCCATTTTAGCCATCGGGGCTTTTTTGCGCAAAACAGTTCTTCCCTGTCTACACTGGCCCGCTTGCACAAGTATTCTTGCACAAGAGGGCTTATCCCTGAGCGGGAGCGTATACGTATTTGCGCAAGAAGCACTGAATTCTTACATTAGAACGTCAGTGCTCTTGCGCAAATTCAAGCGGCCAATGTAGACAGCTGGCAAGTTTCTGCGCAAAAGCAGTCGCTTTTGCGCATAATCTTGCCAGTTTAGACGCACCCAATAATGTTACTGAATAGGATGTGTTAACTGTGAGGGGGAAAAGTAAACATTATACACAATGGTTTTGGGAGTGCTCAGGCATCTGAGTCACCTTGTTACCACCTTCCTCCGGCAAGATGGAGACTTGCTTGTGCTTACCTGAGTGTCATCTCCTAACACTGCCAGCTTGCTTGCTATCCAAGCATTCTCTTCTGGGCTACACCAACCCTTACTTTGCCTTTCAGGTTAACATTAAGGGTAACTCTGTCCCGAGTTCCTTTAAAGCATTCCCCTGCAGTGTCCCCAGGTTCTTATCCACAGAAATACCAGAGTGGCTGTCTCCAACGGAACAGAGTACACACCAGCTTGCATGATTCAACTCAGGATCAGTACCTTTCTAATATCACAGATCTTAGATATATTTATAGTGAAGCAAGGATAAGTCTATTACTAAAGATTTAAAAGATGGTGAGTACAGATAATGGAAACAAAAATATATAAAACAAAATCATAACATGCTTTCTGGAGACTAAACTTTACAGGTTAGCCTGCTACTTATAGATGTGTATCTCATCCAAAGCCTTTTGCAGTATCTTCAACCATGACTGATTGTAATCTTGTTTTTATGAATGTAAACACACTGGTCATTTACTTCCTAGGTGTAGAACAGTATGGTGCTTTCTTTGTTTTCCAGATATAGTCCAGCAGCCCTTTGATATGTATCTCAAAATAAGGTTCCCCTTGGTATGTCTACACTACAAAGTTAATTCGAACTAACAGACGTTAGTTCGAATTAACTTTAATAGGCGCTACACATACAAGCCGCTAGTTCGAACTTAATTCGAACTAGCGGAGCGCTTAATTCGAATTAGGTAAACCTCATTCTACGAGGACTAACGCCTAGTTCGAATTAAGTAGTTCAAATTAAGGGCTGTGTAGCCACTTAATTCGAACTAGTGGGAGGCTAGCCCTCCCCAGCTTGCCCTGGTGGCCACTTTGGCCAACACCAGGAAAACTCTTCTCCCCCCCTCCCGGCCCCGGAGGCCTTAAAGGGCCACGGTCTGGCTACAGTGTTTGTGCCAGTTGCAAGCCTGCCAGCACCCAGCCAGCAGACCCTGCATCTGGCACAACATGAGCCAGCCACCCACTGCCACCCAGCCCTCCGCCTCTTCCCAGGACCAGGCTGGCGGCTCCCAGGAGCCTGCCCGGGGCCGCAAGAGGCGGGCGCCCGCCTGGTCAGGTGCGGAGATCGTGGACCTCATCGAGGTTTGGGGGAAAGCCGCCAACATCCACGATCTCCACACTAGCCACAGGAATGCGGCCGTGTACAGCCACATGGCTGACAGCCTGGCCGCCAGAGGCCACATGCGGACCCCCCACTTTGAGGCCCTGGACCGCATCCTGGGGACTCACGCCGTCCATGCCCCCTGCGTGGTGATCGACCCCGGGGCAAGAGGGCCCCGTCCCGGACACAGAGGAGGAGGAGCAGGAGGACGCCGAGAGCCAGGAGGCTTCAGGGAGCCTGCCCAGGACCCAGGACCCCTGAGGAACCCCACGGAGCACATGGAGGAGTTGTGGTACACTCATGCGTCGTGTGCCTTGCCGGACCAGCCCACATTAATGTCCGTGAACTGTCCCCAGTGGTCACACACGGCCTGCAGGAGCACGGAGAAGTACCCCTTTCAGTTGACATACTGGGAGGCCTGGTGCTCAGGGGCACGGATGGGGATGTGCGTCCCGTCGATGGCCCCCCCCGCAGTTGGGAAGCTGAGAGCACCGAACCCCCGGATGACAGCGTCCGGGTCGGCGAGGCGGACCACCCTGCGGAGCAGCACCCGGTTGATGGTCTTGACCACCTGCAGAGAGACACAGCAAACCGTGAATCACTGGGGCGCCCGGGTGGCTGGGAGTGTTCGTGCCCTGGCACTGCCCCGCGCCCCACTCCCGGAAGCAACCCCCTCGGGTGGTGTGTAGTATGATCGGGACAGACCGACCCCTCCGGTGCGGGGTACTTTCGCCTCCTGCCCTTCCTCCCCCCATTTTCCCGGGGCGGCCCATCCCCTCCTTGCTGCCTCCCTCCCCCCCAGCCCAGTGGCCGGTGAGTGCCGTACCTGCATGAGCACTGCTCCGACGGTGGATCTCCCCATGCCGAATTGGTTCCCGAAGGATCGGTAGCTGTCCAGCGTAGAGAGCTTCCAGAGGGCGATGGCCACATGCTTCTGGAGGGGGATGGCGGGCCTCATGCGAGTGTCCCATTGCCACAGAGCAGGGGCGAGCCACTCGCAGAGCTCCAGGAAGGTGTCCCTCTTCATCCTGAAGTTCTGGGTCCACTGTCTGTCTCCCCAGTGCTCCAGGATGATGCGGTCCCACCAGTCGCTGCTGGTGTCCAGACGCCAGATGCGGCAGGGCACGCCGGCATCCGGGCACTGCTGCGGCTCCTCCACGGCCCCCAGGGAGGCCAGGCGGAGAGGTAGGGGGCTGACGTGCACCAGGTGGTGCCAGCCATTGCTGGCAGGCTTGCAGCAGCAAGTCCAAAAACTGCACCAGAAAGCTCAGGGCGAGCTCTGGCTCCATGTTGCCAACTGCGGCGGCGTCCCCAAAGGGAAGCACCGACACAGATGGGCGCAGAGAAAAACACTTTGCTGTCCCTCAGTGAGGTAGGCAAGCAAGCGGAAAAGCTGAGAACCGGCTGTCCAGAGGGGTCCCTTTAAGCACAAGCCTCAGATAGCCTCAGACAGCAGCCACACAAAGCAACTACTGACCTGATGGCCTGCCGGAACCGGTTTCAGCTGCCCTTAAGTGTGCCCCAGCATCCAATCAGTGTGGACGCGCTAGTTCGAATTAGCAAAACGCTAATTCGAACTAGTTTTTAAGTCTAGCTGCACCAATTCGAATTAGCTTAGTTCGAATTAATTAATTCGAACCAAGTTAGTTCGAATTAGTGCTGTAGTGTAGACATACCCCCTGTTCTGTTTCTATACTTGTTCATTCCTTACTGATTTTTTTTCATCAAGGTTCATCTTAAATGGGTGATGAAAGACCTACTGTGAACGAGACAACACTTCATTTACATGTCAACAGAGACAGGTGAATAAATATCCCTTGTGTGACAGAAAACCTGTTTGCCAACTCTGCCTTGAGAAAGACTTTAAAATGTATTTTCTGTATATATACACAGCTCCTCCCATAGTATCTGTATGTACATTTCACAATTATATTTACAATCAGTGTGGTATAGGTTTATTTTAAGACCTCGTGTGACATTTGTTGCTGAGCCAGAATGTTCATAGCAGAATCAGGACATTTTCTTGTAATCTTAAACTTCAGAGGGGTAGCCAAGTTAGTCTGTACAGGATAAACTTAAAAAACAACAAATACTCTGGTAGCACTTTAAAGACTAACAAAACATGTAGATGGTATCATGAGCTTTCTTGGGCATCTGAAGATGAAAGCTCATGATACCATCTACTTGTAAGCTTAAGAAATTCTTGAGTCATAGCATGGAAGAAGAGATTGTAAAACTTGGAAGGAGGCGAGGGCCAATGGTATTAGCAGTTATTACATAAATCTTGTACCTAAGTGGAAGGTAAATAACAAGGAGAAAAGATTTTAGAATGGCTAATAAAGTCAAAATTAGTATGGAAAATGGCAAATACTGAGTGTGAGGAGGAACTGGCAGTATTTGTGGGTATCAATTGTTACTACTAGATCAGGATTATGGGTGTCACAGTTCAGGGCAACTGCACCTATTTGTTCTCTGAGTGATACATTGAGTACACCAGCTCTAGGTTCCCAGGGTATGTCTACACTACAGGTTTTTTTTCCCAGAAAAACGGCCGTTTTTCAAAAAAAAACTGTTAATTACGTCCACACTGCAATCACATTCTTCCGAAAGAAAATCGAAAGAACAGAGGGGGTTTTCCAACATTGGTAATCCTCTTTCTGTGAGGAAGAAGCCTTTTCCCAAAAGAGCTCTTTTGCAGAAAGGCGTGTGTGGATGGGGAAGAGGGTGTTCTTTTGAAAGAAGAGGAAAGAGGAACAAGCACAGGTGCCCTGATGGCCACTCCGTCCATAGTAATCACAGCTGAAATGTGAGATAGCATCCACTCTGTGTGGATGCTATCTTTCGAAAAAGCAGATTGCTTTTTTGATGTGCTTTTCTGTGTGGACGTTCTTTCTGAAAAAGTTTTTCTGGAAGATCTCTTCCAGAAAAGCTTCTTCCGAAAGAAGCCTGCAGTCTAGACATAGACCCAGCTTCTAAGCCATCATGTCTTTTGGGAAGATACACACATTTCTCTCTCTCTTTCCTGATTGGGGTTTTGACTGCTTAAAAGGCCAGCCTCATCAGTATGTTTTCTCTCCAGAATCTCTGCACAGGAAAATTGCCTGCAGTTCTATGTTACCACACAGCAAGCACATTTATTCTTAAGGTGATAAGATTATAGAGAAAGCACATTAAAAGCAAAAGAACTTCCATGTTCATACCACGCGTCACACCAACTCCATGCTTGGGCTATCAGGAGATATCTTGCTGTAATACGCAATTCGTAGATGCATGTGTTGGGTAGGAAAATAATTGGCTGAGAAATGATGTTGATAGCCACTAGCCCTGTTAAGTGGACTTCTACAAGTAGCAATGAGAACTGATCACATTTTCTCCTCCCCTCCCACCAGCCCATGCTCCATTCAGTGCTCTCTTCTTATGCTTCCAATGCCTCATTCTGCTGTTAACGTTATATCTTTTTTCACACTATCCTCCACACTTGGCACTGTCTCCCTTATTCTGTGTATCAACCAATAACTTCCTTAAACCTCACCTTTTTACATGATCTTCCACAGTGACTTCCTCTCAGGCACTATGAGGACTCATTCTTGCTCTTGATCTTGTGTCATTTGAATTGTATTTTCTGACTTAGATTTCAAGATCTTGAATGTAGCGGCTTTGTCTTCCTAAGTGTTTATGAAGTGTTCTCAACATATGCATAGTGCTATATAAATAGTTATGATTATTTATAAAGCACATAGTTCTGCATAAAGCATATCTATAGGATATGAATAATACAATGCAAAACTGTAAAAATGAATTAAATACAGTAGAGTCCCGATTATCCGACCAAAATGGGACCGACAGGTGGTCGGATTAATGAAAATGTCGGATAATAGGGATTACCTGTAATTGATTTGGGTGGCCTGGCCCCTTCCCTCTCTGCAGCCCCCAGGCGTGGGCAGAGAGAATGGCCCAGCTCGCTGCCCCGTCGCTCTGGGGGCTGCAGGGAGGGAAGGGGCCAGGCAGGAATGGGGACTGAGCGGCGCCAGCAGGAGCAGCAGCAGCAGCAGCAGGGACATCAGCAGCTGGGGAAGGAGAAATGGGCCAGGTCACATGGCAGGCGGCCGGGGGCAGCGCGGGTTTTTAGTTTTGCTTTCAGGGGTCGGCTATGTCGGATAAAGCGGAATGTCGGATTAGCGGAGGTTGGATAATCCGGACTCTGCTGTAATAAATGGGAAGCTGTTAACAGGCAGAGAATATAAAATTACTACTTGTGGAGAACCTGCAGGGAAGCAGATTTAGTTGAAATACTTAGAACAATAGTTGGAAAGAAACAGAGTAGTAAAAAGAGAAATCATTTGAATAGTAAAATGCAGTAATTTTTAATACAAAATTTATGGGCATTCCTGACAGCAATATGATGTACTAAATGCTAGGCTGCTGAAAACTGATTAAGACAAGAACCTAACAGGAATGTTAAATGCCAGGATAAGTAGTTTACAAAAAAGATACGTTCAAAGATATAGGAGGAAATGTGTCCTTAGGTTAAGGAGAGACACGCTATCTAACAAAGAAATGTCACAGTCAGGCTGGCTTGTCACCAGCATACAGACAATTTGGACTCAAGTGAAAGATTGGTAAAAAATTATAATCGGAAGCCATTATAGGGCTCTGGGGAAGGATGAGAAAGCAGAACAGGAAATGTTTATGTAGATAAAGGAAGTCTGCAAAACAGCTAGGAGAGTGATCATAGGGATTTCAGTCTGCTTGTTACTGAGGAGAATTGTAATGAGGAAATATTAAATAAGTGTATATGTTTAGATTTAACATAGCACAGAATTATCCCTATAGTAAATGTCTAAAATTCACAGCATGAGGTTCCAAGTTTGTCTGACTCCAAAATAGCTCAGGTCTGTGTAGTAGTCAGAGTGTGTTGACCTTCAGGGTTATGCTACAGAGTTTGTTTTCTCAGGTTTTCAGAGATGGCTGGTGGACTGGTATGCTCAGGGAGGATAGTATATTTTTAAGCTGAAGAGGATTGATTGTCATATTTTTGGAGAGGATAAGCTGTAAATTGTGTGAGAGAGTGGGCTACATTTGTAATGTGTAATAGGGTTGATTCTTTGTTATATTCAGAGAAGGTTAAAGGTTGTATATGCACTTTATTATCTGCATTTCTCTAACAGGCACTTTGAGTGCTGGATGGGCATTAAATATTTTATACATTGAAATTATAATAAATGTTAAAGTAACAAAATCCAATTTGCTCAGTTTACAAGTTAAAACATAATTCATTTTACTGCCAGCACTACACATTCAGCCTGGCTTCTGGGAATTTAAATCCCCTGTCGTAATTTTGCAGAGAGCATTGTTTTTTGCACAGTTTCCTGGCCTTAGTTTTAAGAGAGAAAAGTGAAAGTTTTACTGATACATTCATTCAATACTAACCAGCTGATCTGGTCTCATTCTTTGTTCAGCCTCTTCATACTGTTGGTTTCTCCTCTGGCACGCTTTGCACTCTGCACAGCAGCAGGCATATTGTGGCACAGGGTTCCTTGCTGGTCCTCTTACAGCTGCCAGCCAAATATCCCTGATGTGTGCCTCACCCATAGAAATATGTTTGATAATGGAGCCAGCATAAAACAGGTGGATACCCAGTCTGACTGTAAATTTGAGTAGTCTTACAGCATGTGCCCTTCCATGTTACAGGGCCCAAGGCCAGGAATTGTGACTATCTCTACTGAGAGCAGGGACAACAACCAAATATTTGTGAGCAGCAAGTTCGTGCACATTCTTACGAGCAACTGTTATCTGAAGAGCAGCAATATCCTAAACCTCACTATTGCTAAGATGCACTTGGGAATTTGTCCAGTCTGTTCAGATTCAAAGCACACTCTGACGTCTTGCTCAGAATTTTGAGTTCCTGTGTTACCCTTCTCAGCTGCAGCAAGCG
Source organism: Pelodiscus sinensis (assembly GCF_049634645.1). Taxonomy (NCBI): domain Eukaryota; kingdom Metazoa; phylum Chordata; order Testudines; family Trionychidae; genus Pelodiscus; species Pelodiscus sinensis. The sequence continues at coordinate 169,801,714 of NC_134712.1, forward strand.
AGTCTTTTGCTGCTGCTAAATGATGTGTGAGCTCCCTGGTGCATCATCTTGTCTGCTTTGCCTGCAAATTCTTGAGGACTCTCTCCGTCCAAACCTTGCTTTGCAAGCCACCATCAATTCCCAACTTCTCCAGAGATGCCTCTCTGCAGTATCTGGTCCCTCTTGCTGGGATGTTTCTTTATCTAGGCACAGGCAGGGGTTTGTGATCTGTCTTCCAAACACTTTTTAAGAACATATTTCCAGCAAACATCTATAATTATTTGTATGCATTCTGTATATACATTATACAGTGATTCTGGCGACCAGCATGTCATTAGGGCAATGAGTATGTCAAGCCTGATGTGAGATACAATATGGAGGGTCCTTCCTTCTGCGTAGTACTGAAGGATGGGTTGGGGTCACACACACATGACTGACTGCAAAGTAGTCATTTTCTGTGTTAATAATCATATATATATATATAGTAGCCCAGTGTCTGAGAGTCTGTAACGCCGAAATGCTGGCTGTTCCCTCTGGGCGGCGCTGTTGCTGAAATGCTGGCTGTTCCCTCTGGGTGGCGTTGTTGCTGAAATGCTGGCTGTTCCCTCTGGGCGGCGCTGTTGCTGAAATGCTGGCTGTTCCCTCTGGGTGGCGTTGTTGCTGAAATGCTGGCTGTTCCCTCTGGGCGGCGCTGTTGCTGAAATGCTGGCTGTTCCCTCTGGGTGGCGTTGTTGCTGAAATGCTGGCTGTTCCCTCTGGGCGGCGCTGTTGCTGAAATGCTGGCTGTTCCCTCTGGGTGGCCTGTGCTGCATGGGAATGCAGGGCCCAAATGGTCGCTTGCTCTGCTTGCTCCCCCGCGGTGGCCTGGCTGAGCGGTGCAGAAGTCAGCCGAGCACAATGGCGGGAGGGGAACGGGGGCAGGGCGGTGATGTGCGGCGTGACAGCGGCTCCACCCTCCTTCGCCTCCCGCCATGGCGTTAGGCTGACTTCTGCGCCACTCAGCCAGGCTGCTGCGTGGGAGCAAGCGGCGCAAGCGACCGTTTGGGCTCCATGCTTCCCATGCAGCACGGTCCCCCAAGTGATAGGCAGGAGGGGGAGGAGAAGAGAAAGAGAGAGACAGAGGGTGTGTCTAGACTACAGGGTTTTGTCGACAAAAGTGGACTTTTGTCGACAAAACTATTTGTCGACAGAAGGTGTTATTGCATGTAAACTGTCCTTTGCGTCTACACTACCATGTCGACAACGCAGCTTGCTTTGTCGACAGAACTCAATGTAGTCTAGACGCTCTTTGTCGACAGAAGTTTTGTCGACAGTATCTGTCGACAAAACTTCTGTCGACAGAAGCCTGTAGTCTAGACGCACCCAGAGAGAGAGGCAGGAGGCGGAGGAGAGCTGAGAGAGAGAGAGGGAGATAGAGCGAGAGACCAGAGGCTCAGGAGGGAAGACCAACGTGGAGGAGAGACCTGAAAATCCCGTCTTATGACGGGCTAATTGCCTAGTAACTAAATAAAAAAGAATCCTGTGTTTGGTATTATCTTGCATTAGGTGCACTTTATTCTCAGACATGCTACAATGAATATGAAGTCATAACTGCTTTCTCTTCTGTTCTTGTTTATTTGTACTGGGGAAAGACAGTCTTGTTTGATATTTCTCAAAAAAATATTTTTTGTGTTTGAATTCATAGTTGTTCATTACATAATAATAATTGTATAGGAGAGTCTTGAAGTGAACTAGAATGAAAGCTGATTTTAATAAGGGACAAAGATTAATCCAAGTTTCATTTATAGTACTGGAGCAAACTGTAAATCATTAATTCCATTTCTTACAGGTTCCATGTAAATTCCAGGCTCCAAAATTCTGCAGTCAGATTTTCAAGGGCTCTCATTGGCAAATCATATCTTTTGCTACAACACTCTTGAGAGCTGCTTGTGAAAGTAGTTGTCTTATTTTAGTTGCATGAGTGTCATACCCTGCTTTTCAGCATTGAACAGCTCTTAAATAGCTGTGACAGTTAAACTAGTTATGCTCCCATAGACAGTTTTTAGTTGTCTTTGGTCTGCTTCGAATAAAAATGTATATTAAGGCTCTTTGTTGATTGCAATGTCTGGAATTTAATTCTCTGTAGTCCTGTAATTATCCTTTTAACTTACTTTTGCTTATTTTCACAAATGTCCTAATTTTTCTCCTTACCAGATTATTTATACTACATTATTTATAGTTTTAAAAGCTTACTGCTTATTGCTTGTATAGGTTGATCCTCCCTAGTCTGGCACTCTTTTGTCGGGCAATATCCATGGATCAGAATTATTTTAATTATCTGGATGTTCACTTATCTTGGCTGTGGCCAACTTTGCTGTGGTCCCATAAAATTTGTTTACAGCCACCAGTTTTGGTTCAGTATTCCCTACTGTTATTTAGCTCTAATTTACCCCTAAATGTCTTCTGAGAGCCCAGTAAGCAGTGGAAGTGTTGGTAATTCTGCTAGATAATATTAACCTCCCATGGTTCAGCAAATTCTCTGGTTTGACACCAGTCAGGTCCCAAGGATGCTGGACCAAATAGGTTTAACCTTTACTAACCTTTGCATCTCTTAGATGTGGTGCCTCTTTCTTGTTTAAACCTCAAGAGGATGAGTTTCAGTGTTTCCAACTTCTTCGTAAATATTTTCCTGCCAAAAATTCTCTCTCCTGTACAAGTACCTGAATTATCCACTCCTATGACACAAACATCCCTGTGTTAAAATAGCATCAGGAGTTGACTGATACTTCTGATAGCCTTTCTGTTGGACCCCAGAACCTGCTGCTTCAAACATATGATTTTTGCTGATGTAGTGTGCTCTGGAACATACACCTGGAATGACTGAAGTCTTTTGTCAAGAGGACAAGCAACTGCACGGGCAGCAGTCCTCCAAGACTCTACATCCTAATAATATGCCTCCACTTTATCACAAACAATTCACCTATGTGGGTAAGAGACTAAGTTGTTTGATCTCTGTGGGTATGTCTACACGAGGCATACAGCTAGTTCGGATAGGAAGCCTAATCCAGGGGTGTCCAAACTTTTTTCAAAGAGGGCCAGATTTGAAGAAGTGAACATGCATGAGGGCCGTCCCCGCACTCTCAGCCCCAAGGCGGAGGGCCCGTGGGGTCGGAGGCGGGTGGAGAGCGCAGGGCACGCCGGCCTCACGGCGGCCCGGGGGCAGAGCGAACCCGCAGCCGAACGGGGGAGCGGGGCTGCGGACGTGCCCTACAGGGCAGGCTCTAGGACCACAGAGGCCATGGGCGGCGGTGGCGCGGCCGGAAGCAGCGCGCTGGGCGCGCCAGTTCAAAAGAGCGCCGGGGAGCCAGGAGAGGGGGAGGAAGCGGGGGCCGTATTAAACCGGGACACGGGCCGCAATTGGCCCGCGGGCCGGACTTTGGACATGCCTGGCCTAATCCAAACTAGCTAGTCCGTGCCGCGTGTAGCCGCGCGGCACGGGGTCCGACCTAGCCGGCATTTAAAAATGGCGCCGGCCAGCTTTATGCAAATGAAGCCCGGGAAATTCAAATCCCGGGCTTCATTTGCAACTCCGTATGACTACATTACCCCCCCCCCAGTTCGAACTAGGGGGGGTAGTGTAGACATACCCTGAGTTCCTTGATTTTTTTTTTTTGCCTCTGTTCTGACACTACTAGCAAAGGCTAATTGAGATGATGGATTTTGTGACATTGACATCTTTTTACTAAAAACTGTACTGAGTTGCAGACAGCTAAACAACTATTAGATGGTAACACTTTTTCATCACTACTTATCTGCACCTTATTTGAGCCAGTGATTTGAATAGGCAAGGGTTATACTGTTCTCAATTCCAATTCTAGTATGCTCCAAACAAGATGATCCTAAGGAACTGAAATAACAACTTAAATGTTAATATAAGAATAAAAGTGTCTGTCTTGCTGTCCCCTTTTTCCTCCTACTCCCCCAGCCCTCCTTTCCCCCCCCCCCCCCCCCTCTTGGTAAGCATCAAAGCATGAGAGAAACTGGTCTTATATTATGGTTTTAGATAGATGATCCTACAGATTATGTTAGTTTTCCAGAATACGGTGTCTTCTAGCAGCACGTTGAGACATCCAGTTTCCAACTGTGTTTTCAAATACAGGCCATCCTTTACATGTGGCATGACATGCTTCTCCATGTGAGCTATCAGAATGTCTTACGCAGCAAAATTGGTCACGCTTTCTTTTAAGCATCTCTCCTTACAGTTCTCTAGTACAGTTTATTCAAGCATGCACAGCTCTGGGAGACTGAATCTCCCTTTTGGCCTTTCCCTTTGTTTGAATTACCCACCTTCTGTGCTCCCATAACTCTTATATGTTGCTCTTTGAAGAGAAATTCTTGGCTCGTTAGCTCAGTCCGTTTACAGAAATTACTATCCACAGAGTTCAGTATGAAGTCTTCACAATATAAATCCTTCTCTGTTTCTCTCTCGTTCTGCAGCTTGGTCACTCATTTCTTTGAGCTGAGCAGTCCTATTCTTGTCACCTGCAGTGACATGGAATACTTGAAACAAAGGATGTTAAGGACTAGTCGACTAGTTGACTATCTGATAAGCAAATGCTTATCGGATAGTCGAGTTGGCTAGTCGATTCTCCCCCCCCCCTTGCTTCCTCTATCAGATAGAAGCAGCAAAGGGGGGGCAATGGGTACTTTAAAGCAGCAGTGCTACATGGAGCTGAACCCGGGCTCCAAGCAGCACTGTCCCTTTGAAACGCCGCTGCAGCATTTCAAAGCGGCAGCGCCATGTGGAGCCCGGGGTCACCTGGGGACTACCCAGCTGATCCTGGGCTCCCTGTGGCATTTCCATGGAACCTGGAGTCAGCTGGTGAGGCCCCAGCTAATCCCAGGCTCCGTGCAGTGCTGCCACTTTGAAATGCCAAGTAGAGCCCAGGATCAGCTGGGGAGCCTAGGGCTGCTGAAGAGGCCAGGCCCTCATCCAGCAGAGAGAGTTGATGTCTAGCTGCCTTAGTGGTCAAAAGTCAGAACTACAAGCAAACACCTTCTGGCAGCTTAACTGGATGCTGAGAATGTGCCTGAGGCTGCAGGTGGGCACAAGAGGACTATGTATCGCATGATTATTGTGATGTGTGACATTTAGGAACTCTGCTCCTCCAAAGCCAGTTGAAGACAATGAGAACACTCCCCTCATTTTCAAGGGGCTGTGGATCAGGTCTTACATGTTGTTTCCTCTGTATTGTGACTACAGTATAATAGCCTCTAATTCACCCTTCCTGTCATTCCTTCTGAATATAAACCCACTCATATATGATGGCAAGGTTAACTGGTTCTTCTGAGCAGATAAATCTGCTACACATGCTCATACTAGAAATAATTTAAATTAATTGCAAAAACAAAGCAATCTTTCTTACTGTCTTTATGATATCCAGGACATTTAATTGTACTTGTTACACGTTCATCAATTCCTGTGCTTTTCTTCCCTCATATTGGCCTGTGTTTTTAGGATATACATTTTTGTGTACACTTAATGCATGTAAGAGCTGCTAAATGGACTACCTTGGTAACGGAAGTTCTTTATTTATAAGCAGACTACATGCAACATAACAGTGCAAGCTTCCCCAGGCTTCCCTGACAACCTCTCTCAACCCCAATTTGGTGTGACAACTTCTTGGAAGGAGACAATAATTTGCTCTCACAGAATGCCCATTCAGTTCTCACTCTTTCTCTTGAGGCTAATGAAGGAAACAATTGTAGTGGCAGTTTTTGTGATGTGGACATTGGTGCACTGCAAATTGGTCAGACACCACCAAACTCATTTTACACAGACCACCAGACAAGATTCAGCAGTAACTACTGACTTGGGCTGGATCAGAGCCCACAATAGAGGGGTGACAGTCCTTATAGCCCATTGCTAATCATTGAGCTAGCCAGTTCCCTCCATAATGGTTTATTTATGGCTTAACAACTAGTTGCTTTGAAAATTATTATGATAGCAAGAGCAAATTATAATTTTAGGAGAGGAATATGCAGCAGAAGCAGATGATCTACTCATCAAACATCTTGATTTCTTGAAAATATTCTCTGTAGTAAAGAATAGGGGAAGGGAAAATATGGAAATAATCTTGAGTGTAAACAGAACTATTTCTAAATCTTAAAATTCAAGGGTTTCCATGAGGTGTCAGTAGCTATTTAAACTCTGAAAATGTTTCTTTCCCCTTCTAGGTCATAAAAATATCTGAAGAAAATTTGCTTCTCCAAATGTTGCAAAGCAATAGAGACATCTAGTGGCTAACAAGTTAAGTACAATGAGCACCTTAAAGCAGGCCTGGGCAAAATGCACCCCTCAGGCCAAATCCAGCCCACCAAGCCACTGGATCCAGCCTGCAGATGCTGTGGGGAGCTGCAGGCAGGCTTCCCACTTGCCTCGCCCCACCTGCACACCACTCAGAAATGCAGCTTCAGGTCAGTTTCACTTTAAAAACTGAGCCTGGAGGAGAGGGGGGAAAGCTTTAGGACAGTGGTCCCCAATGTGGTGCCTGTGGGTGCCATGGCATTCGCCGGGGCATTTATGTGTGCCCACCAAGTGATCAGGGCTGGCCCGAGCCATTCCTGTATCCCAGGCGCCTGGCGCATGCATGGCCTTGCCCCTGGCGCCCAGCAGCCCCAAAAGGTTGGGGACCACTGCTTTAGGAGATGCTCCCGCTCCCCAGCACAATCCCATTGGCCGGCTTCTGGCCAGAAGCTGGCTAGTGGGAGCTGTCTGTTTCAATAACAGGCAGCCACAAAGCACAAGGGGCTCATAGTTATTCACAGAGCATATGGCTATAGCCTGTGGGGGGATGAGGCAGGCAGGGAGGCTGATTCAGAAACAGGCTGCTGGCTGGTGAGTCTCCTGGCCAGAGCCTGCCTCTGGCATCCCAGGCCCTCCCTTCCCCAACCCTCTGCCCCACACTCTATCACCCTTACTCCACATATCCAAATCCTCTGTCCCTTTCCTGCACCCATACCCTCTCCCAAATCTGGCACCCTAACCCCCTGTCCAGATCACAGTCTCCTCCTGCCCTAACTCACAACCCAAACCCCTCCACCCTTTCCTGTACTCCAGTTCCCTGCCTTAGGTCACAACTGTCTCCTTCACCCAAACTCCCTCTCTTACCCCAAGCTCCCTTCTGTACCCAGCCTCCAGCCCGGACCCCACACTTCCTCTATTAATGTCATGGAAGAGTGTGCCCCTCAACCACTTTTAAATTCTTAGAGTGGCCCTCCCCATCAAAAATTATTGCTCACCTCTGCCTTAGAGGCTAAGCCAGGTCTTCACTAGATCTGGAAGGTTGAGGTAAGGTCTGCAACTCCAGCTACATGAAATATGTAGTTGGATTAACTTAAAAAACAACCAATAGTCTGGCAGCACTTTATAGACTAACAAAACATGTAGATGCTATCATGAGCTTTCATGGGCACAGCCCACTTCTTCAGAAGACCGGTCATCTGAACAAATGGGCTGTGCCCATGAAAGCTCATGATACCATCTACATGTTTTGTTAGTCTATAAAGTACTACCAGACTATTTGTTGTTTTTAAAGTTTATCCTGTACTGATTAACTCAGCTACTCCCTGATGCTTATGTAGCTGGAGTTGGCTTACCTTAAGCTAAGCTTGGCACCATCTTCACAGAGGGAGGCTGATGGAAGCAAACTCTCTCATTGACTTCCTTTACTCCTCACAATTGAGAGAAGTACCAGCGTTGACTGGAGCCAACCTCAGCATTTGATTTAGCGGGTCTTAAATAGACCTGCTAAATCAAACACCAGAAAATCAATCTCTGGAGTGGCAAGTGAAGACATGGCCTTACAAAAATATATAGGATCATGAGCTTTCATGGGAAAATCCCACTTCATCAATTAAGTACAGTAAGTATATGAATTTATCATTTATTTGAATTTCTGTTTCCTGTCTAAAGTTGGAGCCAATGAAACATTGATTTTTCACTACTCAGATTTCACATTTCTATATGAAAACTGCTTTTGAAAAGCCTGATCTGATATCAAATAGTGTCCTTTATAAAGTAGCTGTGATGCCTTGCTCAGGTTGCCCAGAACTGTGAGTCACTGTGTTACTTTTCTGCATTAGCAAGAGTGAACTTTGCTGCTGCTATGCTATGTGTCATCATCCTGACATACCATCTTGTCTGTCCTGCCCTGCTGGAAGATGCTTCAGGACTCTTCCAGTCTAAACCTTGCCTTTCAGATAGCAATCAGTTAACCCCAATTCCCAAGTTCCTTAGGAGATGTCTTTCTACAGTGTCCAGTCCTTCTCACTGGATAATCACAGAAATTCATTAAGTTCACTGCCTCTAAAGAAACAGTCTGTTAGGGCACATCTATATTTATGAGATGATCGATGCTCCAGTGACCGATTTTCCAGCGTTTGATTTACCAGCTCTGGTAAGGATCTGCTAAATCAAATACTGAGAACACCCCTGTCAATCCTGGAATTCCTCACAGTCCTGGACAATAGAATAGTAATAGAAATGTAGCCGTGTTAGTCTGGTCTAGCTGAAACAAAAAACAGGACTATGTAGCACTTTAAAGACTAACAAGATGGTTTATTAGGTGATGAGCTTTCATGGGCCAGACCCACTTCCTCAGATCAAATAGTGGAAGAAAATTGGCATGACCATATATACCAATGGTCATGCCAATTTTCTTCCACTATTTGATCTGAGGTAGTGGGTCTGTCCCACGAACGCTCATCACCTAATAAACCATCTTGTTAGTCTTTAAAGTGCTACATAGTCCTGTTTTTTGTTTCCGTCCTGGCCAGTTTAGCTGTGGACATCATACTTCATCTTAATACACAACACTGATTCTTAGAGCCCTGCAAATATGCAGATAACTGCTTTATGTCTGCGGGTATCCTCAGCTACAGATGTGAATATTTGTGGTTTATTTTTGTGGATACAGATGCAGATACAGATTTTGTATCTGCACAGGGCTCTACTGATTTTGAATCCAGTGGTACAAGGATTGACTGATCCAACTTGGATCCTAATAACTGAAATTCAACAGTGCCTCAGTGTTCTATATATGCAAATAAGGTAGCAATCTTGTCCCTAAACTGAGCTCACCTTATTCATGCATCATAGGGTAGCTAAAGCTGGAAAGCCATCTGGGCTCTGGCTAATCCTCAGCCTTGCCCATCATCTGCCAATTAGAGACAACTGGTGATTCCTAGCAGGGAGTATTGGAGTTAATTGGTGTGAATGACCCAGCTGTGAATGACTACTTGAAGATGAACGCAAGTCAGTGGAGACAGTATAAGACAGGATTCCTTTGCAGGGGAAAACCAAGTAGGTCAGGGCTGGTGGGCTGAGCCACAGGAGTAGTGCTAACTCATGGGACCCAAGGGACAGGTGTCCAGGAAGGCACAGCTGGGGTTAATGTTGTGGAGGGATGGGGGAACAAGGAACAGAAGAGACCCACAAGGAGCAGGATGAGCTCTAGCAGGAGAGCCTTGAGATAGGGCTTACAACAACGAAGAGCAGGGAGATCCTTGAAAGAAGCCATCAGAGCCCCTGTGGGGGAAGGGAGGCAGTGGAAGAATCCTAATGGGGAAGAGGTAACTCATGAGAAGTGTTGCAGGAATAAGATGGGACAAAGGAGCAGAGGACTTCACTGGTGCCTGAGAGGGATATTTGTTGGGACTTCCAGTTGAACTTTTTGATACCGGGCAAAGGGGTTGAACTTGTACGTGATTTGGTTGGAGGGCTAGGTCACAGATGACCAAATGTGAGACAGAGCATCACAAGGCTGAGGGTATGTCTAGACTGCATCCCTCTGTCGGCAGAGGGATGCAGATTAGGCAGGTCGACATTGCAAATAAGGTAGGGATTTAAATATCCCGTGCCTAATGTTCATAAAAATGGCCGCCATGTTTTGCCGACTCAGCTCTTTGTCTGCAAAAAGCGGCAGTCTAGAGGGGGATCTGTCGAGAAAGAAAGCCTTTTTCAACAGATCCCATATGCCTCCTGCTGAGTGCTGAGTCGGCAAAACACGATGGCCATTTTTATGCAAATTAGGCATGGGATATTTAAATCCCTGCCTCATTTGCAATGTCGACCTGCTTAATCTGCATCCCTCTGTCGACAGAGGGATGCAGTCTAGACATACCCTGAGAGATTGGGCAAAAGGAGGTAAGAGGCATATTCTGTAATGACTTCAAGGAGTGCTAGGGTGGTGAGTATGAGACATGACATCATGTTACAAAAAAACTCCCATTAAAATTGGAACTGATTGGAATTCTTGTTCCAACTTAAACAGACATATCAAGGATAAAATAGGTCTGTAGATTAATTAAATATAGTGTTTCAGTTGTAGAAGAACATGGAACTGGAGACAAAGGCCTCACACACAAAGTAAAAGTGCCTCTAGCTGTTTAAGTGAATGTTTCCTAAAAGCACAGCATAATTAAGGGCTGGCAACAGTAATTTGCTAGTTCAGGCATGGGCAAAAGGGTCGCCGTGGGCCAGATCCGGACATCACATTTGACATCTCCAATGCATTTCCCACATGAAAAGGGGTTCACTCTGTGTCTGACCTCTCAGGGCTCTGTCCCCTTCAACTTAAAGATCTTCTTTCATCCACTACTTCTTTTTGATATAGGTAATTTCAGATCTCTCCATTTAGTTTGCAGAATATACCATTGTCCAGATAGCTGCACAGTGGAAGCTTCTAAGCAACCACAACTCCCACCTGTCCAGAGTAGAAAAATTAAAAGAAATGAGCTTGATCCAAGGTGGAGATCAAGATTCAGATTCACAATACCATCAAAGGTGTATTGTGAGATGCAGAGTCAATTGAACTGTTGTGTAGTGCTGAGAGAAAAGAACTTCAATGCAATACAATAAAGTGAAAGACTCAAAATATTTAGACTGGATGCTTTCATCTAGATTCACCATTGGAATAGTTAATTTTGTGGACAGAAGGAAAACCAAGATGATGGGCAAAAAGAGTAAAGATAAGCCTGACTAAGCAGTGTGGGAACATAGTAGGAAAGGTCTGATGAAGGGCAGGAATTGTACGAGTTTGTTTTTTTTATTGTGTGTTCCTTCAAGAGCTGTTTGTACCATGGGTGATGTGGGAGATAGTAATGAATGGAATCTTGATTCTGTTTGCAATACTAGTTATTCAGAGGATAGAATTTGTCATGGAGGTCTACATGTTGCCACAGTTCTGTTCTGTAGAACCTTTCATTAAAAAAAGTTATAGTACTTAAGCATATGAAGAGATCCTTGAAAATGTGAAGAGAGTGTACACTGATGAACTAGTATTGTTTTTCTTACAGCAGCTCCTAGAAGCTGGAGAATCAGGAAGGTCTCCCTGATATTAAATGGCTATGTCTACACTGCCCCCGTTTTGTGCAAAAAATATGCAAGTGGGGCAAAGCGTGGCTTTGCAGGGCTTGTCGAACCGCAGCGAGCCCCACTCGCCAGCCACGCTGTCCAGCGATCTGCGCATGCACAGATCGCTGAAACCTGGCTCTTCTGGGTTGCAATCTTTATTATTTGTCGAGCCCTGCTCATTTGCATAATTAACGAGGCTCCGTTTTGGCACAAGAGGCTTTTGCACAAGCCGGCATTTAAAAATAGCGCCTGCCGGCTTCATGCAAATGAAGCCCGGGAAATTCAAATCCCGGGCTTCATTTGCAACTGCAGATGACTACATTACCCCCGCTAGTTCGAACTAGCGGGGTAGTGTAGACATACCCTAAGAAAGTAAACATTGCCAGATGCCACAGGGGAAAATGAAGGGCTCTGACAGGAAGTATTTGGGCTCCCTTTCCACAGTGGCCTGAAACTCCAGCTGGTAGCTGGGGAGAACTAGTTACCCAGCCCAGGCTGACCAAGGGGCATCTGTCCCACAATCTTCTAGTGGGAGAACGAAAGCCCAACCCCGGCAAGAATTTACCTGTATTTATAAAACCCAGCAGAACACCACCTTCTACTTTTCTTTAAAGCATAAACATCTTAGGTCTTCTTTAGCCAACATAAAGAAGCCAAAAATAACTGTCAGTCAGTCATTTCCCAATCCACGAAACTCAGCTTTAAGTCTCTTCAATTGTTGATCAACATGTAAAACCGTTGATCTTCTAGTCCTGGGGGAGTTCTGCAATTTATGTCTTTTAATTAAAATTAGATGCCTTTCTGGTATGCGCTTGGATCAAAACTTGGCTACTATGATATATAGGGGGACAGAAGGGCTGGGATATTCAGGGTTCAGATTCAATGCTCTAATGGCCCCTCCTGACCTTAAAGCCTACTAATTAATGAAAAACTGAGAGTGGTACTGGGAGCAGCCTCTAGGGCTTTACTGTACAGCTGGCTTGATCCCCAGACTCAGCTGTCATTAAGTGGGCTGATCCAGTGAAAGCCACTCAAACATCCAAAAAGGCTGGCCAAGGTGAGGACATCAGCCTTACAAGAGAGGTGTGGACATGGTGGTGACATCATAGAGGCCCCTCTTGCAGGACTTCAGCCTATTGGGGAACAGTGATGGGGAGCTGGTGACCTCATAAAGAGACCTTGACAACAGCCAGACAAGACAGAGGTGCAAGGCAGGGGCAACCTTAGACTCCTGTCTTTGTAGCAGCAAGGCTCCTTTTCAAGGTCTCTCTTTGGGGAGAGAGAGAGAATTAGGTTTAATGTGCATGAACATGAGGAGGAAGCTTGTCAGAGTTTTCTCCTTCCCTACTACTGATTTTGTAGTCACTGTTTAGAAGGTAAAAGACTGAGAGAAGTTTGGAACCTGTTCAGTCTGATCCACCTGGTATCAGAGATAAAACTAACCGGGTGCACCCTGGTGCACAGCTCTAGCAAGAGCTGGCTGAGCTGCAGCAAAAGCCAGAAGGAAGCTATTTAAAGAGCTGGCAGGGACCTGGGTTGCAATAGGACAGTACCTGGTAAGAAATTTTAAGTTACTTTCACTGCTGCCTGGTACCAGCTGAATTCTAGGCATAGAAATCACTAGCTTAAGGTGATTTGATTTCCTACCAAGGCCTTTGTCCTGCAGAATCACTCGGGGCATTGGGGATTTGTCCGTTTAAGTTTCTCTTTTCCTCCTTCCTTCTCTTTCTCTTCTTCTCTTGCTTATGTGTGTATCAGTGAGGTTTGCTGTCATTGTAGGAGGTCCTCACAAAGAGGTGGGGCTGGAATAGTGTTCAGAGGCTGATCCCTTCCTATGGTGACCTGGGCCGTCTTTTTGAATTTCTGCTGACACTCCTCTGCGTCTTGATGCTGATTGGCTGAGCAGGTGGCTATTGACAGAGAAGACTCAGGTCCTTTTGTTCTCTTTTAAGACTAAACAAATAAATTACAAGCAATCATGTACAGGTTTTACCTACAAAATCTTGGAGCAGAGAGCCCGGAAGCCTAGGGGCAAAAGGGCCAGGCAGGTGGGACATCACAGTCATCAGCCCAACTGGGAGCAGCACAGGATTGGGGCTGGAGCCCTCCAGCAACCTCTAGGGGTGTGTCTAGACTACATGCCTCCGTCGACGGAGGCATGTAGATTAGACAGATCGGCAGAGGGAAATGAAGCCGCGATTAAAATAATCGCGGCTTCATTTAAATTTAAATGGCTGCCCCGCTCTGCCGATCAGCTGTTTGTCGGCAGATCAGGGCAGTCTGGACGCGCCGCGTCGACAAAGAAGCCTTTCTTGATCGGCACAGGTATGCCTCTTGAAACCAGGTTTACCTGTGCCGATCAAGAAAGGCTTCTTTGTCGACGCGGCGCGTCCAGACTGCCCCGATCTGCCGACAAACAGCTGATCGGCAGAGCGGGGCAGCCATTTAAATTTAAATGAAGCCGCGATTATTTTAATCGCGGCTTCATTTCCCTCTGCCGATCTATCTAATCTACATGCCTCCGTCGATGGAGGCATGTAGTTTAGACGTACCCTAGGAGAGCAGAGCCAGGGCCAGAGTGCCACAGCTTCTCCCAGCTGTGCAAGGCTGGAGCTGGGGCTGGAGCCCCGCAGCTTTCCCTGGCTGTGCAGGGCTAGGGCTGCACCAGGGCTGAGGCTGGAGCCCTGTGGTTTTCTTCGGCTGCGCAGGGCCGGTGCTGGAGTTCCAGCCCCACGGCTGCTCCCAGCTGCACAGGAACTGGAGCTGCCCAGGGAGCCTGCAGTAGCTGGACAAGCAGCCCAGTCAGGATGAGTGGGGAGAGGGAGAGGTAGGGTTGCCTGCTGGGGCAGCCTGTCAGCAGTGGATGACAAGCATGGGGGTTGGTGGCAGACCAGCAAATTCTGGTGGCAGACCAGCAAATTCTCGGGACTGGTCAGGTCCCAATGACGGATGAGTAGAGAGGTCCAACCTGTATTTGACTGTTGGTGCTGCTTCTCTGGATTATTGTATTTGTGCAGTCCCTGATTCTCTTTAATCTTCAAATTCTTCTCAAATACTTGCTCGATAATGCGGGGATCAATTATTGGTCTGTAATTTATTTGAGAGCACTTTATTCTGATCAGTCAGTGTGCCAAGGGGCTGGCTACGGGCAGAACATCAGACTTGCAGGAGAGGGGTGAGTGGGGCCATGACATCACAAGGGTTTGTTGCAGGACTTCACCCTATTGGTGGGGAAGATTACAAAGACACCTTGACACCTTACAAAGACACCTTGACATCTGCCAGGCAGGACAGAGGTGCAAGGTGGGGGCAACCTGAGAGACACCCCATTTATAGCTTTGTGGGAGGCTGTCCCAAAGAGGAGCCTGGACTTGCTCTGAGACTGATCCCTGCTGGTGGTGTCCTGGGCCATCCTTTGGGACATCTTCTGAGACTTCTCAGCCTCCCACTTCAGAGTATCGATGCTGATTGACCAAGAAAGGGGCTTTTGACGGGGAGGAGAAGTTTCCCCAATTTCCCAACTGTGACCCTGGCTGTCCCTTCCTTTGCAGGTTCTGCACAAGGCCTTGTCTGACCTCAAGCATGCCAGGCTGGGGAACCTACTGGCAGAGGACACAGACACAGACAGTCTCCAAAACATCTTAGAAGTGAGCATGATTAGAAGAGGCAGGGGGCAGTTTTACCTTAGTGCTGGGGAGAACGGAAATCCATTTTCCAGTCTGTCCTTCTAGGCTGCACCCCAGTGGGCCTTCCTTGGTCAGGACAGTACTATGTTTGGCCTTTCCTCCTCCAGGGACAGAGGAGGGAGATGGAACTTCAAGTCAGTATCCTGGCTGGCAGTGAGAGCCTCAAACTCCCTACCCCCTCGCCAACATCCCCAACTTCTGCCATGAAATCCAGGAGATATCACAGATTCCTTCCTAGAGAATCAGGTGGGCCCAAAGGGAATCAGCTCTTTTCTCCTATCAATACTGAGAGATGGTATGGTGAAAGAATTGTCCTCACAGTCGCTCACTTCCTCGGACCAAGAGCTTTCAAGCCAGTGACAGGCAATGGAATCTGTCTCCATCCTGATGAGTCAGAAGTACAGAAAGGATGGAACCAATCTAGATACTGAACATTGTTCCTGTCTAGAGAGACAAAGACAAATGGTGACAATCTTCTTCTCAAACACCATGATCAGTGAACCAGGTATTCCACCCTGAGCACAATGTTTCAGCCTCAGGTATGGAGGTGAGCTTGTTTGCATAGCATATGCATCTGTCTACTGATCCTGACCTGCCTTCTTCCCCCATAATGAATGTATCAACTTCTGCCTCAGGTCCAGTGCGTCCCAGGAGAGAGCCAAGGCCATAAAGAACAGCAGAGCTCTGTTCTGATTCACCATCCCCCTCCCTGAATTTGAAGTAAATGACCTCTGACACCAGTCCTTGAACAGGCAGGCTCCTATAGGCTGTAGGACCTGCAGCTACTGGGGCTCTGGGTTGGGAGTGTTCCCCTTAGGAAGGCAGAGTCAGAGCAGGGAATGAGATACACCTGAGTCAAGTTCATCTTCTCCAGGATCAGTGCAAATCCTGAGACTTTAAAGGGACCAGCCAGATTTGTGCCTAGCCTTGAGTCCCTTCTTGTCCTAGAGAGCTGGGAGTGCAAGTCTTCATGGAAGGCTCTGCCCACATCCCTTTGCTCCAGGATCCCTTTGGGGCAGAAGGAGCTGAGGGTCTAACTCTAGCTAGTTCCTCTCTCTGCAGAAGATGCTGGGGGCAGGGAGACTTGGGGGAGGAAGATTCCTGGTCCAGGGGAGATTGGGAGTTGACAGTAGAATGCTGATGGAGCCCCCTCTTCTTCCCTTCCATTAGAACTCAGCACAGTTCCCCTCGCTAGAGAACTTGGTGGCTCCATCAGTGACCCAGCCAAGGACACTGGCTGCCTGGCCAGGGAGGGGCTTTGCTGGTTCTACAAATTGCTGTTATATCTGAGGTAAAGAAACCCAGTTGAGAAGTGGAGCCCAATAGAAAAGTGACACTGACAGAAGCCAGACAACATGATCCATGAAGAAATGGTCCAGCTCCCATCTGAGACAGTCCCCCACCGAGTAATGGGAGCCCTGTTGAAACTCACCAAGTCCTCTGAGACTGGCCCCAGCTGGAGGATGAGTCTGTCTCTCTCCTTCTCTTCCTACTCCATTCAGGATCAAACCTCGCTCCCTTCCCCCGTCCACAGCACCAAGGATACTCCACCCACTGTAAGGAACACTTCTGTTATGTGGGGCCAGAGATGCAACCCAATTGGGAAGGGAAGAATACATCCACCAAAACCAGACAGAGAAATCTGACAACGAGAAGCTGCTAAGGAACAGCTGTCATAGGGAAATGGAGGGAATAGAGACAGGAGCTGGTCCTACAGTGGGGTGGTGAAGTGTCTGGTACTCAGGGCTGGCCTTACCATCAGCTGAACTGAGGTGGCCGCCTTAGGTGCCAGACTGTGGAGGGGGTGCCACTAGGACCCAGAGTGTAGAAAATTGTGTCTGCTGCTAGTGCAAAGGTGTTCTCTCTGCTCTAGATGCATAGAGATGGTGGAATGTTGTGCTGGAGGATGGAGACCTTTCAAAGTTTTGGCCCAAGCAAGCGGGAATGGGGGCATCATTTGAGCTCCCTGCCTCAGGTGCCAAAATGTTGTGGGCCGACCCTGCTGGTACTGGAGGTCACTAAAGAAGAATACTAGTGCATCCCAGGGTGTCAGTTGACATTAGTCCTCCCTGATTCTTGGGGGGCATCTGTAGCCAGACACAAACCCCATCTTGTTCCTCCCCCCCAGAGAGCAAGAGAAAGGCAGTCAGCCTTTGATGCCCTGGGAACACAGGTGTGGTGCCTTTCCCTGACTCTACCATAAACAGAAACCAGACAGTAAATGGGCTAGCTGACGACTGGGAGGCCTCCCGTTGCCGTGATGACTAGTATCAGTAATTGACACGCCTGCACTGTCTCAGGAGAGGAATCTTCGCCCATCACGTACCAGAGGTGCCCATTGTCTGCATTTTCCCAGGTGTGAATTATGCTTTGCACCCTTCGTGGGAAACTTGGCATTCAAAGCCATTTTTCCTAATTGGCCACTTGAGACCAGGAAGAAGCCTACGTGACCCAAGGGGTATAAAGAGGGGTTTAGTAGCCCACCCCCTTTGCGCTCCAATCACCTACACCTGCTGGCAGGTATTGATTGTCTCCCGAGGTCCGTGGAACGCCCAACCTCACCCTACTTCTTCCCGAGGGATTGAGAGAAAGATGCTGGCCACGCCAAGTCTGGAACGCAGGAGTGAGAATTGTACCTGCAATGTGTTTTCTTTATGTGTACACTTTAATTGTCACTCTGTTTTAAGTTTAGTTACTTTATTATAGTTTTCTTAAGTCAAGCTGCTTCATTTCTATTGTAAACTGCCTTTGGTAAGGTGATTTAGCTATAAACTTTGGGAATAAGTGGGGTGCCCTCATTCACTTATAAATATATATATACTGAACCAAGTTTCTTTATTTCTTTTCTTTCTTTCTCATAAATAAGCCAGTGCGTGTCAAGCTTCTGACTTGAACCCGTGCTGCTGTACCCGAACCGAACACAAACAAAAGAACTTCAGCCGGTCAAAAGGGACAGGTATAGGAAGAGCTTGGGCGTTTTGGATCATGTCGCTTCCAGGGGACAGATCCGTTGGGGCACCTCTCAGTCTCCCCAGGCTGCCCGCTGCGAAGGGATTTCTGTATCCTAGCAGCTAAAATCTGAGGTGTAATAAGCTCTTCCTATAAACTCGGGGCATCTGAGAGCCTGTTGGCTGCCCTCTGCGCCGGGACCCCGGTCCTAGCAGTAAAGTCACAGACGTTAAACTATTTTTCGGGGCGCCCTCCAGCCTCTTAGGCTGCCCACTGCAACAAGACTTTGCGTCTCAGCAGTTGAAGACTTGGGTGTAACACACACGCACACACTGCCCTGACCATTTCGGCTGACAGCATCCAAGTCTCTTCTGACATGCCCTATTTCTTCTGCGACTGGCATACATCAGGATCGTGGTGATGCACCAGCTCCACTCTATCTGATACTATCACCTGATGCCTGCAGCTCTGTGCATTTTAGATTGCCTCTGATAGGATGTAGAATCCCACACTGGGTCAGGAGGGCTTAGAAAGCAGGCCTGGGCCATTGGGATCCTGCCCCACTGTCCCTGCAGAACCTGTTGCAGTTGGAAGAAGAGTTTCAAAGGGAGCCTGTCATGGGGTGTATGTTCCTGCACACTAGCTCAGAAACCAAAGAGTAGGTGTCAGGCACTACCAGCCATGGATGATTGACAGGCTAACAGCACCTGGGAGGCTCAAAGAGCTGGGAAGAAGACAGGCAGAGGCTCCTAAAGAGGAGTGAGCAATCAGGAGAAAGGAAGGAGACTGCTAGAGAGTGATCCAGGGGCAATACCCCAGAAAGGGGTAAAGTAGCCAACAGACTAAATCCCATGATAGACTTGAGAACAGAGTGAATTTCCATGGACATGAGAAGTAGACTGGCTGTCAGAACCAGACGGCTCCAAAAAGGGAGAACCAACAGAGAACGAGGGACTGATCAGGGGGGAAGCTGAAGAAGGGTGCAGAAGGAGGGATGTGGCCATATGCCCAGTGGAGAAGAGGGACCCAGGCTTCCATGCTAACCACCCATTTCATGAAGGAGACCCAGACCCATTTTTCCTCCTTTGGGAAGGAGGAAAGGGTAGAGACATAAGCCTTGAGCCATTCACAGGAATCAGAGGGGGTCTGCAAAGCCTTTTTTTGGTGGGGAAATTGGACTGTACATTTTTGTGGAACTCCACTGATGAACTGGCCAGAGGACCAAGGCCTCAGATCCTCATCGCTGAGCGTGGTTGATCCCACACCTTCTCTTATCCCTATTGGAGCTGTTATATGGGAGGCACTGGGAGCCCCACAGGATCTTAGATCTCCTCTACCAGGCCTGGGAAAAGCCAGGCCCAAGAACAACCAGAACAATGTGGTACAATACGTGTTCCACAGACAGAAAACTTGGAGCCCCTGCAGGTTTGTTGCGAGAAAAGGTGCTGTAATCTTGTAACCAGGAACAGGCTGACAACAATGGACCTGCAAGTGAAAATTTAACCGGTGAGAGGGTTTGTTGTTGCTGCCCATTTGGATGTCAAAACTGCTGGCCAAGTGGCAAGGATCATTTACAGTCAGAAATAAATAGGGCAAGGGCAGGTGATGGTGTAATCCACCATCCAGAGAAGAGAAACAAGGCAGAGGCTATACCACTAAAGACTTCAAAAAGACCAAGAGGGCCTCTGTATAATGCCTTTTTCACCAGAACCTGATCTTGGGCTGCCAGCACTCTTAATCCACAATGCTGGAAAGAAAAGAAACAGCAAATAAAATGAATTGCAGACATCCCTTGGTGTCTGTAGCATTGCTAGAACATTCCAATGGAGACTATCATCAAGTGCAGATCACTATGGAGAAAAAGGTTCATGAGAATTTGACTAGGGCCCTATCAATTTCTTGACAGTGAAAAATTGTATCACAGACTATGAAATCTACCCTTCACTGTGAAATCTGATATCCCCATGCTGATAGGAACCTGGGGCACCCAGCTGCTATTCTGGTGAGGAGGAGAGTTGTCCTTCCCCCTACATGGCTACTCTCGGTGAGGCGATCAGCGCCAACTTGAGAGGTAGTGCAGGAATGAGGGTGGAACCTACGTTAACCCTGACCTAAAAGTAGGATAGAAGTGAAGGTGGCATTCTTGGGACCCACTCCCCACAACAACTCCTCTCACTATATGCAGTCTTATTTTGGGTCAGGATCCACAGCATGAAATTTCCAATGTAAACATCTGAAATTGATCAATTTCACAACCTCTAGCCATGAACTTGATGAGAATGTATGGCAAATTTGGTAGGGCTGTATCCATGACCTGTTTAGTGGAAGTTGTGGGAAACAGTCTGCTAGAAACTTTTGGCTGTGTTGGACCTTAAGTTTATTTGGGACTCCCCAAGTGTCTTTCTGAAACTGGGGCTCCCAATCTAAAAGAGGGTTGCAAGGCTAGTGTATGGGGTTCATAAATAAGGTCATTATCTGTCTAGTTTTTCCCAGACATGAACTCTTTTTTGGTCCTCAAATCTTCCTCTGGGCAGATTTTTGAAATATTACAAAATGTTTGTGACTTTTTCCTGGTCTTCCAAGCTGGGTGGCTGTAGAGCAATGGCCACTGTGTAGGTACCCAGTTTGGATGGCAGTGCCACTGCCAGCAGCATCACAGAAGGAAGGGTGGCATAGGATGGTATTGTCACCTTTCCTTATGCACTGCTACTTCTGGTGGAGCTGCCTTCTGAGCTGGGTGGCCTTCTGATCAATGGCCTTTGGTGAGGTGCCCAGCTTGGATGGCAGCACTGCTACTAGCAGCAGCACAGAAGGAAGGGTGGTGTGGCATAGTATTACCACCCTTATTTCTGCAGTGCTGCTAGTGGTATCTCTACCTTCCAAGCTGGGTGTCCAGAGAAAACAAGAGTTCAGCTTTGAAGTCAGTGCCATCACCAGCAGCAGCGCAGAAGGAAGTACAGAAAGCTGTGGTATTGCCACTGTTCTTTCTAAGCTGCTGCTGGCAGTGGCAATGTTTTCCAGGCTGGGTGGTTGAGAGCAGCTGCCAATCTAGCCACCCAACTCTGAAGGCAAGGAAGTATCATGGACATTTGTTCATATTTCCAAAGTCCACCTGAACAGAGATCTGAGGACTAAAGAAGAGATTATAGCCAGGAAAATCTTATGGCGACCCTACTACCAACTTTTCTGCACTCGTCACTCCCTTTTGAGGTAGGAGAGCCTGAGAGAGGCTGCAATAGGGGAATCCTCTACAATCCTGAGGTCCATTATGGTCAGTAGTTCTTGGCAGACCCTTTCTCACAACTTCCATGGAAGTGGTTGTAGATTCTCAGGGAAGTTTTTCATATTTCAAATATCTGTCTGGATTGAGACTGGAAGACAAAAAAGGAGGCCATGTCCAGGAAAACCCAAACACATGGTACACCTGTCAAACATCAGTATCCCTTGCATTAAAAGAAACCTGTTATTTACCCAGAAACAAAAATATTGTGCTCATGCCACTTGTATCAGCCAGAATGTATACAACCTTCTGCTATTTCTGTGTCTCCTGCTGCCTCCCCCTTAATTTCCTGGAAAAGCAAAAGATGCTACGTCAATGCAAAATTCTTCATCCTGGGAGCACAGCCAACCTCAGGTGGACCAACACATGGAGCCAAATAAAAAATATCATGAGACTGGCTTAAAATAATGAGATTTTAAAAAAGAATTGTTTGGGGTTTTTATGTGTCTTTGTTTTCTGACTCTTGAGGACATATTCAGGTCACATTTTCAGCCTTTTGTGTGCAAACCTGAGGTCTCAAAACACTTTTTACATGAAAGCTGAGAGTGTGTTTACGTTACAGAGCCTCTGACATAGCTATGCCAGCATAGCTCCCTAGCTTAGATGTAGCCAACATGCACAGTAAGTTTTTCTATTGGCATAACAATACCACCTCCCCAAATAAAGCCCCCTTTGATTCACAGTTTCGGTAGTAATGCCTGCCAGTTAGAGCAGTGATCATCAGCTATCAGGATTCAGAGACATGGGTCAGAGCTGTGATAGGAGTCCAAGAGCAAGGTAAAAGGCAGGTCTCATTGACTCAGATTTTAAGGGCAGAAGGGACCACCATGATCACCTGGACTGACTTCCTGCATGTTGCAGGTCACCAAACCTCATCCATCAACCCCTGTAATAGACCCACAGTCTCTGACAGAGCTACTGAAGTCCTGAAATCATGATTTAAAGATGTTAAGTTATGGAGAATCCACCATTTATACTAGTTGAAACCAGAAAGTGACCCATGCTGCAGATGAAGGCAATATTGTCCACTCCCTCCCCCAGATCTCTGCATATCTGACCCATTGAAAATTCCTTATCAACCCCAAACATGGGGCTAGTCAGA
Source organism: Pelodiscus sinensis (assembly GCF_049634645.1). Classification (NCBI taxonomy): domain Eukaryota; kingdom Metazoa; phylum Chordata; order Testudines; family Trionychidae; genus Pelodiscus; species Pelodiscus sinensis. The sequence goes on from NC_134712.1 coordinate 169,824,105, forward strand.
TCATGAATATTTTGGCAAAATCCACCAGCCAAACACCTGGGAAAGAAGAAGTGAGTTTTGCTTACAAAAGCTCATGATTTTTTGTTAGCCTCTAAATTACCACAGGACTAATCATTTCAGAATGCATTTGAGGTGTTTCTCCCTCCTTTTTGTATTTTCAGTGCTCCTCTTGAAAAACATTTCCAGTTAGGTACCAGGAAACAAAGGAAAGGAAGTTCAGTGCTGTTTTTTCCTAACTAGGCTGAACTTCTTTTGTTATCCTTTGTGCTTGATGACTGTTGAAATGCAATTTAGGCAGAGCATGCATTCCTTTGTTTAAGACAGACCTGTTTGCCAAGCTCAATTTGGAACATGTGCTAATAACACCTGTAGAGTGGACTTCTATAACTTTGACGTACACAAGAGTCATACATTTTATTAGGAAAATAATGGCCTGCAAATTGTAAGTTTTCAAATAACACCTCAGAAGGCACACTTTGCACAATAGGGGGTTGGGTGCAGGCACGGAAACATTGTCACACGCTGACAAGCAGAACTCTTTAGCTGTATTTGAACAAGGCTCCCTTTACTATCGTCTTGAAGTCATTTTGTTCAGTGGTATACTGACAATGAGGTTTTGCTGACAACCCACATCCTGTGTCACAAGCCACGTCTGTCTGAGCAAAATGTGAGTGCGGGTATAACTACATCCATATAGTCACAAGTCTGTAACCCATTAAAGCAGACGTTCTGCAAGAAGAAAAGCAAGATTCCAACCTGCATAATAGGGACTCTGGGGTATGTTACTTGGTCATATTAGCATAACCTACCCATTGTGCATCGGAGAAATTTGCATTGACATAATAATTAGGTAGTGATAGAAATGTAGCCTTGTTAGTCTGGGGTAGCTGAAGCAAAATGCAGGACAACGTAGCACTTTAAAGACTAACAAGATGGTTTCTTAGATGATGAGCTTTCTGAGGAAGTGGGTCTGGCCCACGAAAGCTCATCATCTAATAAACCATCTTGTTAGTCTTTAAAGTGCTACATTGTCCTGCATTTTGCTTCAATAATTAGGTAGACGTAATGGTGTTGGTGCACACGTCTCTAGGGCTTCCAGAGCGGCAGTCTGCTCCCCTCGCATACTCTGTGGCGTGTGATGCTTTTACTATAGTTAGGTGCAGGGCACTAAGCCGAAGATCAACCCCTTATTGCAGCGAGGAGGAGGAGGAGAGCGAGCGGGGAGGGGGCGGGCTTTTCTCTCACCCCCGCATCCCAGAGAAGCGAGACTAAAGCTCCAGGGAAGGTGCCCCGCCGCCGCCTCGCTGCAGGGGGCGCCCTTCTCCTTGGGTGTCCCAGCAGGGCTGGCGCGGCCGCCGCCCAGCGAGGGAGGCCGGCGGGGGGAGGGGCGGGAGTGTGGCTGTGGAGCCGGGGCTAGCGCACTGCAGCGGGCGCTCTGCGCGGGGGGGGGGGGGAGGGAGGGAGGAAGCGCGCATGCTCAGCTCGCCGCCGCTTCCTCGCTCTCTCTCCCAGCGCCCCCTGGCGCCGCGCACGGGCAGCCGCAGGCGGAGGGAGGCGAGCCACTTCCGGTCTCCATTTTACGCCAGCGGAACGGCTCCGGCACCGGCTGGGCTGAGGCGCCGCCGGGTTTCCGGGAGCGCGCGGGCGGGCCAGGTACGGACCCTCCTGCCGCGTGGGGGTGACCAGACCTCGCCCGGGGGCCGGGCCCTGAGTCACTGACCCCCCCCCCCCCCCCCGCTCGGGGCGGCGGCGGGGCCCTGCCGGGGGCGGCCCTTGTTGCGTGGGGGGGGCCGGTGTGTGACGCCTCTAACCCGCCGCTCTCCCCTCTCCGCAGGCGGGCACCGCCCTGGCGCGGCTCGGCGGGGTCCCGCCTCCCCCCTCCGCCCGACCGGTGCTGTAGGGGCGGCTCCCAGCGGGACCGCGGCGATGGGCGCCCGAAGCCTCCCCGTGACAGTCGCCGCCGGGCACTGAGCCTCTTGCCCGAGCTCCCGTGGCTTCGCCCCTCGCGGAGAGCGCGAGTCCGTGCGAGCAGCATGGAGCAAAGCCTGGTGGATCACCCGGTGACCCTCATCATCAAAGCGCCCAACCAGAAATACACCGATCAGACCATCAGCTGCTTCCTGGACTGGACCGTGGGCAAGCTGAAAACTCACCTCTCCAAAGTCTACCCCAGTAAGCCGGTAAGTCGCTGCCTGGCCTCGCAGCAGCCGGCACAGGACCATGCTGCCTGCTCCGGATTTATTGCTTTTGTTTTGCACCAACTCCTGGGGACTGGGATCGGGGCCCTATTGTCCTTGGTGCGGTACAAATACAAAAAGTCCCTGCACTGAGCCATTGGCAAAACAAGTAAAGTTTTCACTTGCCTTTTTATGTTTTGGGGAAAGAGGCAGCATAATCAGTGTCTTCCTCCTTTTGCATGGTCTAAGGGGTGCAACACAGTTGGCTTGAAGGGTGTAATTATTTCAATAAATATTGTGTATTAATAGTTTACTATTGTGCTAAGCAACTAAAATTGGGAATCTATAGGTTATCTGGAGCAGTAGTAGATGCTTTTGACTAAAGTTCTGTAAATAGAAGGCCTCAGGGCTTTGGGTTTTTTTGTGGGGGGAGGGAAGAGGTGGTTAGTGCTTACATTCGTATAAGATATAGTACAATCATGAAAGGGATGGGCTGCAGGAATGCTTAAACAATGTTTAGACAGTACTTAATAAGAGAATAATGGCCAAACTATTCTCTTCTCTTCCTCCCCCCCCCACCTTGGTTTAGAATCAGCTCTTCCTAATATTGAAGGCCATTTCTGTGTTCTTAATTCATGCAAATACTTTTGATTGATCTGACCTGTTACCCATTTTTACTAACACGAAACATTATTGCTGGCTTCTGAAAAAAATTTGTAACTTCCAGATTGAAATAACTTGGAACTTTGTTAGTTACCATTTGGCACATTAAAAGAACTGTAGCAGCTATGAAGCTAAGGAAAAGAAATTGGTTGAAATACATTAAGTGCATTCTTAATACATCCAAAGTAATTGTTACTTGCTATTAATTTCCATTTAAAATGTGCAGGAAGTAGTGTATTTGATTCTGAGGCACATTGAAAGATGAGTTGATTACACTGTTAAATATTTACCTGGGGGGCAGTACAGGATATTAAAGGGCTCATTTTTTGTAGTGGAGAAAGGCCTAAGAACTGGACAGATTCAAAGTAGAAATAAGGCACTTTTTTTAAAATGAGGAGGATGAACTGTGGGAACAAACTAGAAAGGGAAGTGGTGGATTCTCCAAATCTTGATTTCTGATCAAGATGCTTTAGCAAACACAAGTTAAAGGAGTCAGTATTGGGAAGCTGGGTGAAACTTCAGGGCCTGTATAAGAGGTCAGATTAGATCAGTGGTCTCTAACCTTTTTACACCCAAGATCACTTTTTAATTGTCCAAACAACCTAAGATCTACTGCCCCATCCTTCCCCCAAGACACCACTCCTTCCTTGAAGCCCCGCCCTCTCTATTCTCCTCCTCTCCATCACTTGCTATCCTCAGCCCTTATACACTCTACACTGCTGCTTTTTTTTTTTATTCTTCTGTAGGAAGAGGTTTTTCCAACATTTGGCCTGTCTAGACTGGACCAATTGTCAGAAAAAACCCGTCTTTCAGAAGCCCCGTGGAACGAGGAATACAGGGGTTACCGAAAGAGCATGTTTGCTCTTCCACTAAAAAAAGCAGAAGAACAAACGCGTCCCTGAACGCAAGTGTTTTTCCAGGATATCTCTGGAATGCTGGAAACACTCCTGCAGTCTAGCTGTACTCTCACTACCTTGAGACAGGATATGTGGGCTCTGGGGTGGGAATGAGGGATTTGGGTGTGGGAAGGAGTGAGTGGTGTAAGCTCTGGGAGGACATTTGGATGCAGAAGGAAGTGGAGAAGGGGACACTGGCTTGGGGAGGGGGCTCCAGTCTGGGGAGTGTTGGGGTCAGATGGAGAGTTGGGGTACTATAAGCCACAGGCTTGTGGATGTGAGGGTGCAGGAATTTGGGTTAGGGTATCTCAGGGGTTCAGGGTAGGGGGTTCCAGTGTATGATAGGCTCAGATCTAGGGTCTGGGGGAATGGGGGGTGCAAGAGTGTTATGATGCTGCAGCCAGATGGGGACGTGGCCTCAACTGGGGACTTGTTGGCCCGGCTTCATTTTTAAATAACATACTATGTCAAACACACAAAGTTTCTGCATTGTCTTTATTTATGAGAAGGGCAGGGAACCTGTTTTGAATCAGGATCACTGACCCACAGAAAAGTCAGTTGGGGCCACACAAGTGAGATGCAACCCCCCCCCCCCCCCCAGCCTCACTAATGTGGCCGCAACTGTGCTGGTGGGAGCAGGGGACATGGTACTGGGGAAGGGTGCTAGTGGGTATAGGGTGCCGGGGGGGGGGGGGGGCAGGAGACAGAGTTTTGCAGCAGGGGACAGGGTGCCAGTGGGGACAGGGATCTGCATCAGGGGACAGGGTGTTGCTGGGGGCAGGGACAGGGAGTCCCCCGCACCCACCTCCTGCTGGGACTCCTCCAGGGACAACTCCCCCTCTCCCCTGCATAGGAGGGAAAGCCCGGGTGCACACCTCCTTTGGGGACGATGACTCCCCTCCCCCCCTCAGAGGAGGGAAAGACCCAGCGAGCACCTCCTCTGGGGACTCACCCCTTCCCCCTTCGCCCCGCAAGTTCCCAGCACACCACAGACCTGGGGAGTGGAGCAGCCAGCGCACTTCCAGAGCCCCTGGAAGTGGCGCACAGCTACTGGACTTCCATCCACTCCACAGGAAGCTGGTGCTACCTCCACTGTTGCTGGAGGTAGGTAGTGGGGTTTCTTTGGTGTGGGGGGAAAACGGAGGAGGGGAGCCCCAAACATTTCGCGATTGACCTGTCGAGCCTTTGAGATCGACCAGTCGATTGTGATCAATGGGTTGGTGATCACGGGATTAGACGGTCTGATGGTCCTTTCACAGAGTTTTAAAGCAAAGAATCTATGAAACTTGTATAGATTGCAAGTTCTCCAAGGCACAGGCGGTTTTATTTTATCTTGTAACAGTAGCACAATGGGGGTGTAAGTCTGGTTGTCACATCTAGGTACTGGGGAAAGAATAAAACACAGGATGAGTTTGTATTGCAAATGGGTAGCATAGAGCTAATGTAAAAAAATGGTCAGCCACTTTACCAGTCTTCTTTAAAAAAGTGTAATTTACGATTCTACATTAGGAGTAAAATTATTGTAGTTTCCTGTTTGAAAGTTTGAAAGATTATATTGTAACTGATAAAGCTACACTGAAATCCATTGGAGTAAATATCCTCAGGGCAAGACTTGTGAATCAGTGTTCCACCAAGATTTTGAGGCCCGCCCACCTTGTCAGCAGAGCCCGTCAGTAGCTGTTCCGGGCTGGGGCCATGTGGCGTACAGCTGGCCCGCCACCACGCAGCCCTGGCCGTAGCTTCAGCCCGTCCCCAGGGCTGGAGCTGTGGGCCGCCTGGAGGGCAGGGGCTTCTCTAACGACCCTGGCTGGAGCTATGTTGTAGGTAGCTGACAGCAGCAGCTGCTCCTCCAGTGGTCTTGGCTGGGGCCAGAGCTGGAGCCGCGTTGCAAGCAGACGTTGGCCTTGGAGAGAAAAAGCTGCAGGCAGTGGCAGCAGCAGAGCCCAGGAGCTGGAGCTATGGGGCAGTGTGGGTTCATCTCCTCCAGAAACATCCTGGTCTTACTCAACCTCATCTTCTGAGTTGGTGGGTGGGCAAGGCCAGGGCTGGCCCTCTCCTTCCACGGTGGGTTGAGGGGCGCAGTATCTGCAGTGGGTCTGAAAAGCTCCGGGGGGGGGGGGGGCGTGTCTTGGCTGCAGGGGTGGGGGGCTTCAGAGATGGGGGGCTGGCACTGTATAGCTGGGGATGGGGGATTTCTATTTGCCTGATCAGGTCGGATGCGACCAGCATTGCACCCTCATCTAGACTGTGCCTTGCCCAGTCTAGATGAGGAGCTGTCTGGAGGGTGAATAATGCTGGTGCTGCTCACGCTGCCTTCCAGCTTTACATCCCGCCACAGAGCAGAAGGGCTGGAAACACTCTTCTGCTTTAGGTCACTTCTGTCTTAACCTGATGTGAATCCTACACCTTTCCAATTTGGGGGCACAACATGTTAGTAAATGCAGGTTAATATGATAGGTGGGCTGCAGGGTTATTGGGACCTTAGAAGAAAAGTACTCCAGATAGCAGTTTCCCAATTATGAAGTTCTTGTGGCCTTTTTCAGATCTCTATGCTGTTTGTGGTCATCTAATGTCTGGCCAACTAGCGAGGAACTATATAAAAATAATTGATTGTTGGGTGGAGGTGGGAATGCTAATTTTATTTAAAATCGTATTAATGTTATAAACAAAGCAATGATATTCCCTTTTATTGTAGTCCCAGTATAACCAATCATACACTACCATAACTAAAACATGTGGACAGGAAGAAAAAAGCTTATCTGGATTAGTAGAACAGTAGATGTCTCTCTGTAAACCATTTTTTTCAACGTAGGCAGTGAGACTACATTAACGCAAAACCCCATTTCATCTTGGCTATATCAATACAGCATAGCTAAGTAAAAAAAGTCCAATTTACAAATGATACATTAGTGCATTTAAAGTGCAGTCTTTCCAGTTTGATGGTACTGGAAGTATAGGCATGCAAGACTGTTGCCCCAGCTGTTCAAAAATCTTAGACTCTGGACGGGGAAGGGATTAAGGATTTTAAAATGTGGTTAATTGACTAGTTGATGGAATTTCCATCAACTAGTTGAGGCATTTCTGCATTCCTCCTTTGAAATGTACAAGAGCCCCAGCAGGCTTATGCATTTCAAAGGAGAAACACAGAACTCCACCTACAGTCTGGGGCCAATGGGAAGTCCTGCTGACTCTGGACTGCAGCTGGTTCCTGCTTTGAAATGCACAAGAGTCTCCAGCGGGCGCTCTTGTGCATTTCAAAGCCATGGAGCCCGGGGTCTGCAGCGATTTAAATGGGCAGCCGTGAAGCCCCAGCTGACCCCAGGCTTCCCACGGTATTTCCCAGAACCTGGGATCATCTGGGGAGTCCCCAGCTGACCCAGGGTTCCTGTGAAGTGCTGCACAGAATCCAAGGTGAACCCCTGGCTGTCTGGTGGCTGAGATTTTAGGGTGCACCTACTTCATTTTCTAGCTTTCCTCTCCCACTATGAGGACTACAAATACAATTTCTTTTAAAAGGTAAAAGCAGATATTGTGATGCAAACTCTAGTTTCCAGTGAGGCTTTAAGAAAAGTAATGCAAGTCCTATAATAAAAATCACAAAAGGTGGTAAGACTGGAATAGAGGGAATGGACAATACAGCCTGGGTCTCACCATATTTATTAAAAACTGTTCTATACCAGGGCTGGCTGACCATTTATGAAGGAAAACTGGACCGTTGACAAAACAAACCTTTTCCATGAAAACTGTTTACTTTCCTTTAAACACTTTTTTTTTTTTTTACAAGTAGGATTTTCCCCCACTGAAATGTTCAGCATTTTTTGTCGAGCTCTACTTGTTATCCATGAACAAACTAGAGTAAAAGTTTCTTGTATGTTACTACCTGCTAATTTTCCTTTAGCTCTATTTTTCGTAACTGTAGGAGTGAGTTTTAGGCAGCATGGAATGTGATACAGTTCTTATTGATGATGAAGGAACATCCAAGGGGAAAGAGAGCAGCACAACATCACAGCAGAGATGTAGGTAACAATCAGAATCCCTCATATTATAATAGGTTCACCATTCAGTAAAAATGCACCGCTGCCCTGGCCCCAGACAAGCCGCAATGCAGCCCCGGCTCGAACTTCAGCAGCCACCATCTCTGTAGCTATTGCAAAGTACTGTTAACAGTTAATTTGTTGCAGGTGAAGCATGCCACCCTGGATGTTAAAGATTAGTTGACTAGTTGATTTCCCCTCCCTTGCTGCCTCTATCAGATAGACGCAGCAAAGAGGGGGGGAAGGGAGTACTTCAATAGGCAGTGCTGCACAGCTGAGCCGAGGATCACCTGTGCAGTGCTGCCTCTTTGAAATGCCAAGGCTGTGTTTCAAAGCAGCAGCACTGCCTGGAGGCCAGGGTCGGCTGGGGAGTCCACCACTAACCCCGGGCTCCATGAATGTGCTTATGCTTTGAAACGCACAAGAGCCCCCGCTGTGAACTCTTATACATTTCAAAGCTGGCATGCCCATATGCAGCCTGGGGTCAGCGGGACTTCCTGCACCCCCGTCCATTATCCCGTATGCCCTTCTGCACTGAGCCTCAATCCTACCTAGACCCATTGCAGTTTATATGCAGGCTCCCCAGGAGTAGGGCTGACATCCCTTGCTGGCCCTCATCCTGGGGGTGCTTTGCTGCAGACTCTGCAATATAAATCTCATTTAAGCTTTATACTGCAGCACGTGTAACTGCTAGGATTTTTAGTTGTTACATGGTTAAATTTTTAAACAATTTTTTACATCTCTAGTTGTCACGAGTAAAAGTATTTTTAAAAAACTCGTTAAAAATACATGCAGAATGGATCTAATATGGAAAATATAAGTGCAAGCAAACCATGATGTCATTTATCTAATTGAGTCCTTTTTAATGTGTCATAAAAAAGAACGTTGAAGAATTAGAGAGGTTGCAGAGGTGCAAATCAAAAAATAGGGGTATTAAAATTTTTCATTTTAATGAAAGGACTGGAGGGGACAAAAGAAAGGACATAAGCGTGTAAAATAATGAATGCTATAGAGAAGGTGAATTTGGATTTCCAATTTGTTGTTATGAATCAAAGGAAATGGGGGCATTCAGTAAAACTGAAATGTGGCAGATTCAAAACAGATGAAATACTCTTCCCCCTCCCCCAGTGCATTATTAGACAGTGAAAGGACTGGAGGGGACAATATCCATCACCACAGGATATTCTTGAGGCAAAAAAACTTGGACAGATTCTAGGAAGGATTAGACATTTATATAGCTAGCAAGACAATCCAAAGTTATTGTTGTTAACCAAATGTAATCGCAAGTGTTACTTTTTAATGAGCAGGTCTGTATACTTTAAAAAAAAAAAAAAGTTTGTCCTGTTTAGCATTATGACCTTTGAGGTGAGCCTTCTGGGATCTTTAATAATCGTGGTATCTTGTGATACTGCTTTTGTCTGTCTCCAGAGAACTTTTAAATCTTGTAGGAAGTACAAAAATATGGTCTCTTGTACAATATTTGCTCAGTAAACTCTCCCTGTAATGGCTCTGCTTTTCTGGAGAAGTAGAAAACTGAGGTTTTATCACGCTAGGATGTAACATCTAGTGAAGTTCTTATAGCAAACGCTTTTTCTTTCAGCTCTTTTCAAAACAATGTTAATTGAATAGGAGGAGCCAAAGCCAGGGGCATTGTAAGCATGGAAAGTAAAACTAGTAACTAACAAATTATGAATGTTCTCTTAAAAAAATAGTCCTAGCAGTGAAATGTGGAAAGAACATAGTGTGCTGCAATACAGAAAAAGTTGCTTGCAATTGCCAATAACATGTTAGGCAATAAAATTTACTGTTAGTAACGTAAATTGGACTCTACAATGTGAGGAGGGCACTGAGGAGTTGTTTTGTTACTGTTTTTCTTCTAAGTATCACTAGGAAAAAACAAGTTTTGTGCATTTGTGTAATGTTTTCCACCAATATCCCCTGCAGTAAACTTTGCCTTCTCTGTCACAGCTGGGTTTTTTTATTTTCAGGCAGCTTGTATTTGATATGTAGCTATTACTTCTAATGCAGAAGTGGGGAGTCTTTGAGGCTTGGGGGCCATTGACCCACAGAAAAATCAGTTGGGGGCTGCACACAAGTGAGACACAAAACAAACAAAAAACCCAAACCCTCACTGATGTGGCTCCCAACTGAAAAGAAGAGACACACTCCCCACATTCTCCTCACACACCAGAGCCTAGTGCCCAGGGGCCCAGGCCGGTAGATTTGTGTGCTCCAGCCCTGGAGCCACAGCAGGGGATGGGCTGGAGTACCAGCATGGACTCTCCAATGCTGTGGGTGGGAGTGGAGGGGTGGAAAGAGCTCTGAGCCTCAGGGGTTGGATCCAGGCAAGATGTGGTGTCCAGGCCTTAGGTTTCCCACCCCTGAATGTGACTGGTGAATGTGGTACAGAAATTGGAGTTGGAAGGAAACTTTTTTTTTAAGTAATTGGGCACAACTGTACACGATGGCATATTTTCTGATTCTTTGCCCAGTGTTTTAATTGCTTGTGGTACTGGGGCTTTTCCCAGGAAAAAAAAATCTGTACCAGTGTAGTGTCTGGGATACAGATTGCTAAATTACAGGGGAGTCTATAAAAGGTGGTTGCCAAAAATAATTCACCAAAAAAGTATATTGCCTTCTATTGCATGGTGACGTATCAAGATGGTCTCAAAGGCTCTTGCATTAGAAATCTGGACTTCACCAAGATCTTCGTGGTTGAATAATGACTTTTATGAGACCGTATACTTAGATGAATATGGGGGGCAGGAGGGGAAGAGATGAATGCAGAATTTTTAGCAATGGGTACACAAGGGAAATTTTCAAAACAAATTCGCCACCGATAACAGGTTCTAGTTGAACAAATGTTAACACTAGTCTAAATGGGCGGTGCATAGTTTATATCCAATTGCTGCCATCTTGTCAGCTAGACCTACTCTATATTGAGTTAGATATGCTGAAAGACTTGGCCAGTTGTAATCTTTACTACACCAGGATTTTTAATGTTTTGTGCTCATTTGAGTGAAGTTAGCAAAAGTGGGAACCTTTTTTTCTTTTCTTTTTAAAGTCCCCACAGTTGTTAAGGCTTCAAGGCCCATAGAATCATAGAATACTAGGACTGGAAGGGACCTTGAGAGGTAATCTAGTCCAGTCCCCCGCCCTCATGGCAGGACCAAATACTGTCTAGACCATCCCTGATAGACATTTATCTAACCTACTCTTAAATATCTCCAGATATGGAGATTCCACAACCTCCCTGGGCAATTTATTCCAGTGTTTAACCACCCTGACAGTTAGGAATTTTTTCCTAATGTCCAACCTAAATCTCTCTTACTGCAGTTTAAGCCCATTGCTTCTTGTTCTATCCTCAGAGGCCAAGATGAACAAGTTTTCTCCCTCCTCCTTATGACTCCCTTTTAAATATCTGAAAACTATCATGTCCCCCTATAATATTCTCTTTTCTAAACTAAACAAATCCAGTTCCTTCAGTCTTCCCTTATAGGTCATGTTCTGTAGACCTTTAATCATTCTCGTTGCTCTTCTCTGGACCCTGTCCAGTTTCTCCACATCTTTCTTGAAATGCGGTACCCAGAACTGGACACAATACTCCAACTGAGGCCTAACCAGCGCAGAGTAGAGTGGAAGAATGACTTCTCGTGTTTTGCTCACAACACACCGGTTAATGCATCCCAGAATCATGTTTGCTTTTTTTGCAACAGCATCACGCTGCTGACTCATTCAACTTGTGGTCTACTATAACCCCTAGATCCCTTTCTGCCGTATACCTTCCCAGACAGTTGCTTCCCATTCTGTATGTATGAAACTGATTGTTCCTTCCTAAGTGGAGCACTTTGCATTTGTCTTTATTAAACTTCATCCTATTTATCTCAGACCATTTCTCCAAATTGTCCAGGTCACTTTGAATGATGGTCCTATCCTCCAGATTAGTTGCAACCCCTCCCCGTTTGGTGGTATCTGCAAACTTGATAAGTGTACTTTCTATACCAATATCTAAATCGTTGATGAAGATATTGAACAGAGCCGGTCCCAAAACAGACCCCTGCGGAATCCCACTTGTTATGCCTTTCCAGCAGGTTTGTGAACCATTAATAACTATTCTCTGAGTATGGTTATCCAGGCAGTTATGCACCCACCTTATAGTAGCCCCATTTAAGTTGTATTTACCTAGTTTATTGATAAGAATATCATGCAAGACTGTATCAGATGCCTTACTAAAGTCTAGGTATACCACATCCACCGCCTCTCCCTTATCCACAAGACTCTCTATCCTATCAAAGAAAGCTATCAGATTGGTTTGACATGATTTGTTCTTTACAAATCCATGCTGGCTGTTCCCTATCTCCTTGCCACTTTCCAAGTGTTTACAGATGATTTCCTTAATTACTTGATCCATTATCTTCCTTGGCACAGAAGTTAAACTAACTGGTCTGTAGTTTCCTGGGTTGTTCTTATTTCCCTTTTTATAAATGGGTACTATGTTTGCCCTTTTTCAGTCTTCTGGAATCTCTCCTGTCTCCCATGATTTTCCAGAGATGATAGCTAGAGTCTCAGATACCTCCTCAGCTCCTTGAGTATTCTAGGATGCATTTCATCATGCCCTGGTGACTTGCAGGCATCTAACTTTTCTAGGTGATTTTTGACTTGTACTTTTTTAATTTTACCTTCTAAAACTACCCCCCCCCGCCGCTAGCATTCACTATGTTAGGCATTCCTACAGACGTCTCGGTGAAGGCCGAAACAAAGAAGTCATTGAGCATCTCTGCCATTTCCAAGTTTCCTATTACTCTTTCTCCTTCCTCACTGACCAGTGGGCCTACCCTCTCCTTGGTCTTCCTCTTGCTTCTAATGTATTTATAAAAAGTCGTCTTGTTTCCCTTTATTCCCGTAGCTAGTTTGAGCTCATTCTGTGCCCTTTCCTTTCTAATCTTGCCCCTGCATTCCTGTGCTGTTTGCCTATATTCATCCTTTGTAATTTGTCCTACTTTCCATTTTTTATAGGACTCCTTTTTTATTTTTAGATCATGCAGGATCTCGTGGTTAAGCCAAGGCAGTCTTTTGCCATATTTTCTATTTTTCCGACACATTGGAATAGCTTGCTTTTGGGCCCTTAACAATGTCCCTTTGAAAAACTGCCAACTCTCCTCAGTTGTTTTTCCCCTCAGTTTCGATTCCCATAGGACCTTACCTATCAGCTCTCTGAGCTTACCAAAATCTGCCTTCCTGAAATCCATTGTCTCTATTTTGCTGTTCTCCCTTCTATCCTTCCTTAGAATTGTGAACTCTATGATTTCATGATCACTTTCATCCAAGCTGCCTTTCACTTTCAAATTCTCAACCAGTTCCTCCCTATTTGTTAGGATCAAATCTAGAACAGCTTCCCCCTTGGTAGCTTTTTCAACCTTCTGAAGTAAAAAATTGTCTCCAGTGCAGTCCAAGAACTTATTGGATAGTCTGTGCCCCGCAGTGTTATTTTCCCAACATATATCTGGATAGTTGAAGTCCCCCATCACCACCAAATCTTGGGCTTTGGATGATTTTGTTAGTTTAAAAAAAAAGCCTCATCCGCTTCTTCCACCTGGGTAGGTAGGTGGCCTATAGTAGACTCCTAGCATGACATCACCTTTGTTTTTTATCCCTTTTAGCCTAACCCAGAGACTCTCAACACTTCCATCTCCTATGTCCATCTCCACCTCACTCCAAGTGTGTTCATTTTAATGTATAAGGCAACACCTCCTCCCTTTTTTCCCTGTCCTTCCTGAGCAAGCTGTACCCTTTTATACAAACATTCCAATCATGTGTGTGATCCCACCAAGTTGCTGTGATGCCAACAATGTCATAATTGTACTTATTTATTAGCACTTCCAGTTCTTCCTGCTTATTTCCCATACTTCTCACATTTGTATATAGACATCTAAGATCCTGATTTGACCTTGCCTCCCAGTTTTGCCCTGACCCTCCTTTCTCTCTGCCATTGTAGCCCACGCTCCCTCCCATTTCCGACCCATCTCCCAGGTCTTCACTAACCTGTGGGCTTTGCTCACCTGTCCCTGTCGAACCTAGTTTAAAGCCCTCCTCACTAGGTTAGCGATTCTGTGTCCAAATAGGGTCTTCCCCCTCCTTGAAAGGTGGACGCCGTCCCTGCTTAGCAGTCCTTCCATGGTTAAGTCAGCTATCTAAACTACAAAAACGGTTTGGGGTGTAATGGGTATTCTGAAAGTTTTAATACTACAGTAAACTTTCAATAATCCGGCACCTTTAGGACCCAGGGTGTACTGGATTATCAGATATGCCGGAGTACTGGAAGGGGGTCCGGGGGGTGGCGAGGAACTGCGCAGTCTGGGAGAGGGCGCCGCTTCGGGACCAACCCGGCAGCACTCCAGCTGCTCTGCCCCAGGGCTTCCCCAAGTCCACCGCTGCTGAAACTGACCAGTGACAGACTTGGGGAAGCCAGGGGCAGAGCAGCTCCAATTGTCCGGCTGGCCGGAGCACTTCCGGGTTCCAGACTATCAGGAGCGCTGGACCACTGGATGCCGGGCAATTGGAGTTTTACTGTACTTGTATTTTGCCTTTTGAAAGTAGAATCATATTGTGAACTTTTATCAAGGCAATGACATGGTTAAGTAATTCATTTCAGTTTGATCCTACCAGAAAAATAAGACCAAAGAGTTTTTTTTCTGCATAAAATGCTTGATACCAGTGGTAACATGAAAATCACATTGGGAGCTGCAGTAGTATAAATTGATTTAACATATACTTTGCAACTATAGTGTGAACTTCAAATTAGCATCCCTTTACCCTGAGATGGGAAGAATGGTAGCCACGGTTCAGTTTATATAGTGTTGTCATGTGGCACAGTTAATATCCTACAAATAATCAGAGATCATTCAGTAAAGGAAGTGAGGGCTTGATCATTAACAAATGTAAAGTGTAGGGATTTAAATGTTAAGTGCTAGGGGCTGGAACAGCTCCCCACCTGCTCCTGGCAGGGGGTTGCTCCAGCCCCTTGAGGCCCACTACTGGCAGAAGCTGTCGTTGGCCTACCAGAGCAGCCCCTGCCCATGGCGGACCTCGCCTCATCGCCACAGCTTACATGCTAGCTCCTTGGGAGCGGGCTGAAGAGCTTGCAGCGAAGCCTCCTCATGTGTGGGGCCAGCAGGGACTGTCAGCGCCACTCCTGAGGAGGCTTTGCTGTGGGCTCTGCAATGTAACTTTACCCTTCAATGTTTGAAACCGTCTTTGCCAACAGATTAGCCATAAAAAGCAGAACCAAAGTTATGTGCTTTGCAGTTCATCTTAAAATAGAGGGAGCTGTCTGTACACATTCTCTGCTACAAATATGGACTTTATGGAAAATTCTTGCTATTATCGAAAAATAAAGTAAAAGCGGAAAAGGAGTATGACTAAAGACTTGCCATGTAACTTTTAAAAAGTGCTATTTTAGTTATGGGGGTAATCACCAGTAGTTACAGTATATGAAATACTTTGTGGTGGTCTCTTTTCCACCAACTATTTTTATCCACATTTTGAAAGTTAGATGTCTTTTTGATTTCCTTGTGGTAGTGGAAGGGAAGGAAAAGAAGGGTGTTTGAACTATGTTTTGAAAGAGCAATTTTCAGATATGCTTTTGTTATTGGCTTTAATGAGCAAGATGTATTACTTTTAAGTGGATGGTTGCGGATTGAGTTTCCTATCTAGGACACCTTTTGCTATGCATACTCAGCAATTTTTCCATAACAGTTGAAATTACAAAACCACTAAATATGCTTTGCAGACTAAACAGTAGGTGGTGGGAATTTGCAAGGCATTTTTTTTCATCTACAAATGTTGTTTCCAGCTGTAAATCTGTATAGCTGGAAGAAGCTAAATTCCTCTCTTTGTCCCGTCTCATAGTCTACAAAGGATCAGAGACTGGTGTATTCTGGCAGACTGCTTCCTGATCATCTGCAGCTGAAAGATATTCTCAGAAAAGTAAGCTTTACATCAACACCATATGATATTTTAAGCAAAACCATTGTGTGGGGGAAATAGGATTCTCTAAACTTGCATTGTTGTTTAACTTCCAACTTTTCATTCTTGCATTGAGACTGAGCATCTTATTAGACATCATGCAGTCTAAATGTGTTGAGGTCAACTATTTTGAAAGTCAATATCCATCTGTAGGAGTAGAGTTTCTTGAAGGATTGAGATATGGTTTCCATTGGTGGGAGAGGATAGAATATTTTTCATTAATTCTTAACTAGTAGCACAAGGAATAGGATAGTGACTGGTTTTTGAAAGCTGGTCCAAGTATTAACTTCACTGTTGGGTAATGGAATGTTTTATTTGCAGCATCTGTGAAGCATGGATCCTGGATACAAAACTCAGCAATAGTTCTGAATGTATTTGTAAATAGTTCTATTTATAGGGCCATGTTTTCCTCAATCCGAAACAGGATGCTTAAAAAGACTCATTTTTCTTCAAGTGATGCTAGTGCATGGCTGTTCATACATAGTAATATGTATCTGCACTTTTTAATAAGTCTTTCTGCATGGCATCCTGACTCTTATCCTGATTTTAACTAGGGATGTTAAATATCAGTTAATTGAATAGTCAATTAACCTCATGAATTCTTATTGGTTACTCGACTATTTTATAGTCCTGAGGGATGGGGCTGGAAGCCAGTTTAAAAACCAGCTCCCCTCATGGACCAGCTGCCTGTCTCCCCATGCTGCTGCCTCTGATACAGAGGCAGCAGCACAGGGTGGCAACAGTCCCTGTGCAGGACGGAGGCCTGCGCTCCTGGTATGAACCGTAACTGAGCCTGGCTGCTTACCCGCCTGCTGCTAATACATTTTAAATGCAAAGCTGCTGCGGGGGTAGGTCCTGGACCTGGTGTGAGCCAGGACTGAGCCAGCACGCTGGTCAGCTTCCAAACAAATTTACTGGCCAGGGGAGGGGGAATGCGTGTAGTCTGTAGCACTAACCTATAAACTTTTGCTTATTGGTTAATCGAGTATGCTTTTACATCCCTAATTTTGACCTGCTGCTTGCTATGCTACATTTTGTTTGTGACTACTTGATAGTATTGACTTTTTCTCTACTGGTTCACCTTACAGATTGACTTAATGTTACTACAGGTTGAACCTCTCTAGTCCGGCACCCATGGGACCTGACCAGTGCCGAACCAGAGAATTTGCTGAACCATGGGAGGTTATGATAGAACAATGAGGAGTCCTGTGGCACCTTGAAGACTTAAGCCTCTGTGTGTAAAAACCACTTTGTCAGATACATATGTTGAAGTGTTTTTTCCCCATGCAATCTTTTGCCCAAATAAATCTGTTATCCTTTTAGGTGCCACAGGATTCCTCGTTGTTTTTGGAGATACTGACTAACATGGCTACCTTTCAGAAAATGATAGTATGGCTGTTCTATTGACAATTGGAACAGTTTTTCCAAAAGGATATTTATCAATATAATTTAAGCAAATCTCAGCAGCTTCACACTATTGTTCCCTTCCTGTTCTAAGGTAATTTTGTATTACATCAAATACCACCAAACTTATGACTGTGGTCAGAGGAAAACTATGTAAAATTATATTTGTTGACAATAAATGTTCTATTCCAATTTTTTTGTTTTGTTTCATAGAATGTTTTACATTAGGGATGAGACTAGTCACTTCCCTCCCCTTGCTGCCTCTATCACAGAGGTAGCAATGGGGGGGAAGAGGTAGGGGTGCTGGAAGGAGCTGGATTAAAAGCCAGTTCCCTCTGACTCTGTGGGTGGGGGCAGGGGCGCAGTGATGAACAACTTTGAAATGTACAAGAGTCCCTGCTGGGGCGCTTGTACATTTCAGAGGCGGAACATGGAAGTCCTTATTGACTAATCAGATAGTCGATGGTAATTCCCTTGGCTATTCAATTAGTTAATCAAAATTTAACATCCCTATTTTGCATCTACTCTTTGTGCAAAAAGTCTACAGCAGCTCTATGGCTTATGGATTTTTGCAAGATATAGGGTACATAAATCAGTTGTCCTGTTATATATCCTGCTTTCTCTTATACACAAATTCAAGCTATCCTTATCTACTGGAGGAAGAGGCCATAGAATTAAATCCTGCTCAACCAGTGATTCTACAGACATTTTTATAACTAGCTTCAGCTGCTTTATATGCAATTGTTTCATGTAAAGATGTCTCCCCTAGTTCACTTCTGTCATCTTAGGGTGATGTAACAAATTCCTTGCAATCTTTTCCTAATTAGTCTGATAATGTGAGAGGAAGGAGGGAAAAGAAAGGGTTTTTTTGTTCACCATATCCACCTTCCCCAAATCTTTATGATTTTGCTTTAGATTTGGAAAAGAATTTTTTAGCTCATAGTCTCCAGTACTTTATCTAACTAGCCATCTGTTCTGATATCAGCTAGGGATTTGATGAATATTTACTGAAACTTTCTTCTGACATATTGCTCTCTACAGATGGAGTGCCATCAGTTGACTAGAATAGTACGTAAGCACATGTTGAGATATCTAGGAACTCCTTCAACATATACATTGAAAATCTGTACACGTGCGCCCAAGACACATGATGGTAATGCCACTGGGTAGTGCCAGTCTCAAGATACTGAGCTTGAAAGAATGTTGTATAATGTGAACCATTCTGTAAGTTACAGCTTGGGGGAACCTTATCTATCAGTGTAGAGATTTTTTTTTAAGTGGTTAAATTCCACTGCTCTTTGAATGTGACAAACATGTATAGCAGGGAAAGAAAGGTACCAGCTAGGGCAAGGGCGGGCAAGATCTAGCCTGCCAAGCCTTTTGATTCGGCCTGCAGCCGCCCTGCCAAAACCACCAAGGCAGGCTCTCTGCTGCAGCCTCAGGCTGCTCAAAACAGCTGTCTGCTCCCTCCATGTGCCTCTCTGCTCTGTGTGTGTGGAGAGGGGGGCTTTGACTGTAGCCCCCACCCCCTGCCCAATCACAGAACCCAATGGCCAGTTTCCATCCAATGGAGCTGGCTAGAGTGGGAGTGTGCTGTAGCTGTGTCAGTCCCAGGATATTAGCGATGTAAGAGGGTGAGTAATATCTTTCATTGGCCCAGCTTCTATTGGTAAGGAAGACAAGCTTTTGAGCTTACGTAGAGTTCTCCTTATCAAAACCAGGTCCGTGTAAGGTCAGAGCTCGCTAGCCAACATAAGTTCGTCCAGTGAAAGAGATTTTCCCCCATCTTATCTCTGTAGAGTGGGAGTGGCATTTGTTGGGGTTTAGCATCTGATTGGTTAATTTGCTTGATTGCATCAGCAGGAACAGAGAATGTGGGGTAAAAGCAACCTTTTCCTTATTTATTTTGAAGATTTAAATATGGGTATTTAGGTTTAGTGTTAAAAATTTTATCTTTATCTAAAAACTAAAATACTTGTAAATGTATCCTTGTAACTTTTGTAATAATGTAACATTTTATTTATACCCTGGAGTGGTGTGGCAGCATGACTTCAGAATTGACACAGGTATGTGAGGTATGGTTTGGGGCAAGTCACTATAGCTTTTTTCCTTCAGTTTCCCCAAATAAAATAGGGATACTTTCTTTAGCTCATGTTGGTCAGAATTACGATTTGTAAATCATTTTGGATAATATGTAAAATATAGAGTATTTACTGTTTGCAGAAATTACATTTAGCACTCATTCACACATCTCAAAGCCTAGAAACAAAGAGCATATTTTCCATTTCACAGATGGAATATTTAAGGTACAAAACAGTAAATGACTTAGTCAACTTAGTACCATAAATTATTGGCAAAGCTAGAAACAAAATGCAATCTCCTGTTTCCTAGTTGGGTGTCATACCCATTGTACCATACTGCTGTTCTAGAGGCAGGGATAAGAGCAACTTATGCCAGAAAGTATGCTGTTGTGCATATCGATAGTAAATTGGTTTAAAAAAAAAAAAAAAACAACTTAAGCTCACTATTACATTCACACCTTTTGGATGCAGTTTTAGATTTTTATGGCTACTAGATTTTGCATTATACTGCCTTATTAATTGTGAGTTTACTTTGAGACTAGGTTTTTAACTCCCTTTAACCTAGAAACTTCCCAAATATTGTTGCTTAAACTCTTCAATTTCTTTAATTTTAGCAAGATGACTATCATATGGTTCACCTAGTATGTACTTCACGGACTCCCCCAAGTTCTCCGAAATCAAGCACTAGATCTGTGTGTCATGGAGCATCAACATCTAGCAGCAGCTCAGTGAGTAGTTATTGAGATGAGTGGTGCTTTTCTTATTTGATCATGGTGTTTTTTGTCAGCATTTCCTATTGTTTTATAATCTGGTATTAAAAACTAATAATGATACAATACAATACAAAATGTGATATTAAAATCAACTTGATGTAAACTGTCTGTTTTATGCTGTTAAATTGTGTATTATAGAGTAACTTGCTTCAAATATTAACATTTTAATAGACATAAACACCAGAACTCTGTTCTGGTAACTAACAATTTTGAAATCTGCATAGTCCTTATTAGAAGATGAAATTTGTGACTTCAGAACTGCTATGTTTTATTTTTTTAAAAAAAATCCTCTTTTCCTTGAGCCTGAAAGTGGGAATTTTCTTTACTGTGCTTGGCTATGGTAGGGATGTTAAGGACTTGTCAACTATCCGATAAGCAAATGCTTATAGGATAGTCGACTAGTCGATTCCCCCCTGCCCCACCTCCATCACATAGAGATAGCAAAGAGGGGAGAAGAAGGGGTACTTCAAAGTGACGGCACTGCACAGCTGATCCCGGGCTCTAGTGTGGCATTTCTGCAGAACCCGGGATCAGCTGGGGAGTCCCCAGCTGACCCTGGGTTCTGGGGAAATGCAGTGTGGAACCCGTGGTCAACTTGGGGACTCCCCAGCTGGATCCCAGGTTCCTCTGAAATGCTGCACGGTGCCCGGGATCAGCTGGGGAGTCCCCAGCTGACCCCGGTGGCTCCTCATGGCAGAGTCCCCCACTGACTCTGGGCTCCATGCTGCACTGCCGATTTGAAATGCCACGCAGAGCCAGGTTCAGCTGGGGACTCTTGTACATTTCAAAACTGACTTTCCGCTAGCCCCAGACTGCAGGTGGAGTTCCGCATTCCTCCTTTGAAATGTACAAGAGCCTCAGCAAGAGCCTCAGCGGGGGCTCTTGCACATTTCAGAGGAGGCATGCAGACGTGCCTATTGACTAGTCAATGGAAATTCCATCTACTACTTGACTAGTAAATTAACTGTTACTTAACATCATTAGGCTGTGGTAGAATGATGGAAACTGCTATTTTAAGTCTTTCCCTTCATTGTTGTGAGCCTCATGCTTCCTTCCCTTAGATGGGAATGTGATTCTTTTCCAGGAGGCTGTTGTGGGTAGGGATGTTAAAAAGTGGTTAATGAAGTAAACGTGTAACTGTTAGTAATCTTAGCAGTTACACAGTTACATGCTACGTGCTCTAAAGTTTATACTGCAGAGCCCACAGTGCAGCTGGCTCCCTGGGAGCTGGGCAAGTAGCCAGTGTGTGTACCGCTCCCGGTGCGTACTGGCCTCTGGCTCCACCCACGTGTGGCTGGCTGCCACCCTGCACTGTGAGCTCTGATTCAGAGCCAGCAGCATGATGTGACAACCAGTTCCCTAGGAGCTGGCGTATAACTGTTTAAATAGTTACACTATTACATCCCTGGTTGAGAATTATCTGAGATATGCACATCGCCTCTTGACTATCAGTAAGCAAAACCAGCACTTCTGCAGTGAGCAACTGTCTCCTGTATTCTAATCTCTCTGGAATGCCAAGTTTGGTTGTCCTTTCTCGTACCTTAGAGCCCTGCACAGATACAAATTTATATCCACAGCTGCAGATGGCTGCAGATAGCCACAGATATAAATCCATATCTGCAGGATTCTCCTGGGAACTGCATCAGCAAAAGGAGCAGAACATGGAGCCACCACTTCCAGGAGCCAACGCACCCTGCAAGGAGCTCTTCCAGCACAGCTGTACCACCTCCAGCCCCACTTGGTGGGGCAGCACAAGGCTCACTAGCATACCCCCAGACAGGAGCTGACA
This sequence comes from Pelodiscus sinensis, assembly GCF_049634645.1. Taxonomy (NCBI): domain Eukaryota; kingdom Metazoa; phylum Chordata; order Testudines; family Trionychidae; genus Pelodiscus; species Pelodiscus sinensis. Next base: position 169,845,947 of record NC_134712.1, read on the forward strand.
TCTGCATGGAAGAGACGGGCAGAGCTTGAGGTGGTGCAGCCACACTGGAGGAGCTACTGGCATATGACACTGGCTTCTGAGGGGGTTGGCTCCATGTTCTGCCCCTTTCACTGCAGCAGTTCCCAGGAGAGTCCTGCGGTTTTGCGGATACAATATATATCCACGTAGGGCTCTATATACCAGCACTAGACAGCATGCAGATTAGGAGTTCCTCCAGACTCTTGAGTAGCTAAATAGCTTAAAACAATCTCCGGGAAATGCTTGAGTAAGTGCATTGAATTATTCAGAGGAGTTTTATGAATATTTCTGTTAAAGTCTGTATTACAGTTACAAAATAAGAAGTTTCCACTCTTACTGCTTTGTGTTATAAACTTCCTGTGTACACTGTGAATCACATTAGCAACCGGTGCCAGATTTCTAATCTAGTGGAAAAAGCATCTACCATAACGCATATGGACTTTATCCATTATTCATTCATTCTTCTGTCTTCAGTTGTCACTCGAGAAGGTAAAACTATCTCCTGCATGTTTTTTGCTGAGGACAGATGTTATAGTGTAGAGATTTGTTCCCACTGTGACTTCTATATCACGATGACATTGTTCTTCACAATTAGCTTAGTCTGGGCATTTTCTAATATATAGACACTGTTCTTTAAAACCTAATATGAAGATTTGGGATTTATGAAAGATAATACCTTTATTAGCCAAATTCTAGTCTAGGTGGCTGGCTATGCTAGAATATGTGCTACCCTGCATTCTGATCTTCATTCCTGAATATCACAGCCTGAGAGGGAAAGAATAAAGGAACAAGATGATAGCTTAATGCACATCTGAGCCTTGTAAAAGAACACAGAGAAATCACTCTGGTGTGGAATCACAGGGAGCAGCCAGACAGGCTACTGTGGAAGGCTTGGAGCCAGCACCTACAGAACATTGGTACTCCAGGGAACTTGGGGAGGGGGCAGGTAAGTTGTCTATCTTGGAGCCAGAAGATCTTTCAGAGTTAGTCCAGGAATGGGCTGGGAAACTAGGTTGTACAATTGTTTTAAAGAACAATGAGACATTCTGGCAGCAAATACTTCTGTTAGTGATGGCCATTAGTATTCTCTTTCACTGTTAAACATTTGATTCACATTTTTTTTTCTGAGGGAACTGCTAGGTAGTGGGCATTTTTGAAAACCGGGCTTCATACTTTTCTTCCTGGATGGGCAGTTGTATGCTTTTCAGGAAAGTCTGGCCTACTGAGAGGTGGTTTTTTTTTTTTAAGGAAAAAGTTGCTTGTTGAATGTGTGTGTACCAAGTTAAGAGCATATCTTTAATGCAATATAGAAATATTGAGTCCCCCCTGTAAATGTGGTGAAAATATTAAAGGAAATTATTTTATTTTAAGAATTCAGAACATTCTGGATCAACAATTCCATCACCCACAAGCCAAGGATCTTCATCCACATCTATAAATGCTAGCTCAGATGGAGTGAGGCATCGTAACCTTCCACAAGCACAAAGCAATCCTGTGCAAAGCCACCAGTTCCCATATTTAATGCAAGGGTAAGTGAATTTGAAGTAATCCTCAGCATTATGTCATAGTGCTGTTTTAAAATCTAAAGTTAGCTCTAGATACCTCCTTTGCACTTTTAGGTTTGTAGTTGAAATTATGGTTACTCCATAGTCTGTGATGGAATGAATAGTTATTATTAATGATTTTCTACATTTGTGTAATCGATCTTGATGTATCTGAGAGTAAGTCCTTGGGTAAGAATTACTACTGCTGCCTTCCATACTATTTCCTTTTCTGTCCTTACCACATACCCTTGGCTTCTCTTTCTGTTCCCTTACCGTTGGGTTATATGATTGTGTGATATCTCCATTTATGGTTGAAACATAAGCAAATAAGTCCACAGAGCATCAGCCGATGGTTTTTCCCCCTCATTGCTTGTATTTTAATCAAGATGACCTAACATTATTAAATTATTTCCAAGAACAATGTTGACTCGGATTTTTTTTATGGCCTACACATATACAGAGAAGCAACTTGACACCTTGCTCCTAGTCTACATTGAATTGAACTGTAAAAGTAATTCATGGATATCTTGAGTAATAGATAGGCTGCCTTGTACTTGTATGCAGAATAACCTAACAGACTGCCTTCATGTTCTGCTAGGAAGAAATAAATCTGTTTTCTAATTGGTAGGAAGATTTATGTATTATGTTGCCCTGTGAACATTTATTCCTTGGATAAATAGCGACACTTGCCTTTGAGGAGACTGGGTGAAGCCAGCTGACGATCAGGGAAACTGCTTACTGTAGATTAATAAGCTTCTCCTCAAAGTAACTTGTGGAGTGTTCATCAAATATAGAGGGTTTTCTTACACTGTTTTTTGGGTGGAATGGGAGAAGGTGGCTGGGGGAAAGATGGGATAAATCTTTTTCACATAAATGTGCCATATAGGGTGTAAATTCTTCATCAGCATGCAGTTTAAATAAATGATAAAAAGGACCACTTGTGTGTGTCACCTGCAGACTGACACTAAGGGCCTTATATCAAAGTCCAGGTGACTTAGAATGCATTCTTATAGAGAAGTAGGCTTGATAGAGGCCTGGCTAAGGGGTCGGTGAACTTTGTGCAGTTTGCTTTATTTGAGGTTTTCTCTAGAGTAATTAGATTAAATATTTTATTAGATTGATCAGTATTTTGTAATACATTTTTAGGTATGGGTTACTGGACACCAGACCCTCTATTTGCTCACTGATCATTCTTTGTCAGTACTGATCCTATTTTCTGGTTTTGTTCAGACAGCAGTCCTTCTCATGACCCTCTTGATGAGTTAATATGCAGCCGTTAGTCCTTCTCTTTTTTTTCTAGAGAGCAGGCTCTTAAGTCTATACACTGATTATAGTTCTGAGTGACAGATGATGATGTCTGCAGTGACTGAGGTGATTGAGGAACGTGAAAGGTTAAACTCTGTTCCATCCCTTTTGTGGATATCGAGGTATCAGCCTATGCTTATATCAGAAAGAGGCAGGGATGTTAATTTGGATGAAGGAGAGTTAGGAGGGAGATATGAGATTCATCAGCATAGATATCTAAATACATGTAGTAGTAATGTGGTGTTAAAGCAGATTAATGTGGTGTTAAAGCAGATACTAGGCCAGGGTGGGCAAAATTTTTAAAAGGGGGCCAATCAGGGCCTGGGGGAGCATGCAAAGTCCCTTGCCCCCAACCCTGCCAGCGGTTGCTTCTGATGCCACGTGCCCCTGGCGGGGGGAGGAGACTGTGTGCGCTCCCCTACCGCCTCCCCGCCCCCCCCCCCCGGCCCTGATTGGTCTAGGGGTGGAAGGGCATGTGCAAAGACTCCTGCACCCTGCCCTTACTCTGCTACGGGTGTGCAGTGGCTTGAACCACTGGCTATTTTAAAAACAGCTGGCAGTTTCCTCTGGTGCCACATCCCCCTGGTGGGGGAGGAGTCTTCTCACACTCCCCTCTCCTAGGTTTCAATGGGACTTGGGATGGGAGAGCAGGGCGGCTGCAGGCTGAATCTGACCCATGGGGGCCCCTTTGTCCACTCCTGTACTAGGCCCTCTCATATATAATCTCTTATATTTATGGCCAAGTAGTCACAAAATAAATTGACAAAATAGTTTTATTACTGTTAGGTAAATGGAGTAACATATCTTAAAAAGTAAGAATACCCTGTACACTTATTATGAAAGGATTGTGTTGCAAATCTTACCTGTTGCTTACTAAAATGAGACTGTTTGGTAACTTAAATAGACAATATTTTGCTCCACTGCAAAATCCTCCTCCAAACTATGCAGACACAAGCTACCTAGACAACATAATGATCATCTTTCAGATTTTCTGGGCTGGTTTGTGTGTAGCTGTCATGAATGTGAGGAGTGCTGACCAGCACCTGGTGGCTAAAGGATTAACTCAGGTGTCTAGCAAAGGTGTCAGCCAGGGGGCCAAGAGAACCTATCGAGATATAGGGTTGAAATGTGAATTGGGTATAGGTTCCCTGCCTGCTTTCTTTGTGTGGGAGAGTTAAACCAGGAGTTGACACACACATACTGATTTAAATTCAGGCAGGACTACCATACTCCCCCCTCTGGAATTGAGGCATGGGAGTGGACTGAACAAAGAGAGAACTAGAAGTGAATACCAGGGAAATGAGTCCAGTTGTGTTCAGGGTAATTTTTCTTTATTTTGTGACTTGGTGTGAACTGCTGTGTATGAATCTATGCCTCTCCTCCCCATTTACTACCATCTAAGCATTGTGCCAGAGTTTTTTTTCTCTGTTTTTAATTTGTTTTCCTCAGTTGCTCTGTAACATCTAGCAACCAAGTATGCTTTATCAAGTTTATCTTTAGTTTTGTAACAAATCATTTCTTTTAAGGTGATGATTTAATTCTTGGGTCCTGGAAGGTCTGTCTGTGTGTATCTGCATGCCTCTGACTCAGGGGTCAGCTACCAGAGACTGCAGCTTGTTTTCTCGTTTCTTTTTCAAGCTCTTTTGCCGCAAAATTGCTTGGGGTACGTCTGGGGGTGGTTTCAAGTATTCACCCCTGTTTCTTTAGGGATCAAAAAGCACTTGATGGAGGCAGCAAATTCCCCAAAATCTGTGTGTTAGGATTCTGAGGGGGAAGTTTGTTAACCAGTGCCTGTAGAGGCAAGGTTTTGAAGTTCTCCAGTAGACCCCCACCTTCTGCATTTGGAGTGCCAGAGTGGGGAACAGCCTTGATAGTAGCTTGGAAATTGTTCTGATGGCTATAATATGACATGTGCAACTTCTTACAAAACTTACTAAAGTCAAAATCCTTCCTACAGAAAATAATCTTTTTAGTTCAAGTGCTTGTTCGTGTGCATTCCAGTCAGATGTATTCACATATGTGTGCATGGAAGCGAGAAGATTTTTGCCTAGCTGCAACTGTCAAGTCAGCTTAAGTCCCTTCCTGGAATGGCACTGATATAACGCTCGATATATAGCCTTCCTGACTACCCATCTCCTCAGTTCTTTCTAGGCTTGCCAGATGCTTTCACCGAAAATCCTGAACATGACAGGAAAAAAACTTGGTTGAGCAAAAAAAAAAAAAAACAAACCCCAAAACAACCCCCACTCCCCCAGGAGATGAAAGTTGTTGGGGGGGGGGGGGAGGGGTGGAAGATCGCTGCGCCTTTAAGAATCCCTGCGCTCCTTGCTTCCCCACGCCAGACATGGCGGGGAACCATGTCCCCGCTGGCCTTCCGTCCAAGAAAAACAGAAAATACCGGACATGTTTTTCTGGGGTTTTTTGTTTTTTACTGGACAGGAGCCAGAGATAAAGGATTGTCCGAGTGAAAACTGGACACCTGGCAACCCTCGTTCCTTCTTACTACCTGGTGATGGTAATGAAAAAACTCTTGCTCTTGTGATCAGTAATCACTTCTCGCAGCAGTTTTTGGGCCACTCTGTTCATTTACATAATATGTTCGTTCTTGTGTGGTTTGGGCAGGAAACAAAGATGAAAAACTTCTTAAAAATATTGATGGCTTACACTTTCAGAAATAGTTTTCATTTGTTCACAGAATCAGTGAGCTTGATGATGTTTTTGTGTTCATAAAGGTAAATGTTTAATTTACCCTTGAATGAAAGCTTATTTGTCAGGATGCAAGATGACCGTCTTAGCAAATCAGTACTTTTTCTAAGTCTTTGTAATGACTTGATGCTGCTCCTGTCACAGAATGAGGGTCTTACAGTGCCTGCCAGTTCAATTCTGGAATTGATCAAGAAACAAAGTTGTTTTCAGTTTAGTGCTGAATGTTCAGTATAATTTGGTTAATGTGAACATTTGTACATATTTCTGATGTCTATGCAGTATTTGCTTATTGTTGCTCACTATAGATTAATAGATAATTAGTTGACTGCATAAGGATCTTGATAGCCCATCTGGCAGAATTGTGTATGGTAGGGTGAGGGAATTGTATGGTGATTTGTGCTCAAATTGGCAGTAGGGATGCGAAAGAGTAGTCAATTAGTCAACTATCCAATAACCCTAGGCTTATCGGGCAGTCAAGTTGACTACTCACATTTCTTCCCCCTCCTCCCCCCCCCCCCGCCCCGTTGCTGCCTCTATTAGAGGCAGCAGTGCAGTGGGACCAGGGTAGGCTGCTTCACTGCTGCAGGTCCTGTATGAGGTGGGGGGGTGTGCCCCAGCTCCCTTCTCAGACCTTCTGTAGACAGGCTGCTGCTGGAGCAGCCTCTGGTCATAGTAGCCAGGGCTGGTTGCAAACAGGCTGCTCCAGCAATAGCCCCTGTCTGCAGGGGTCCCAGTCCCTGCTGTGGATAGGGGCTGCTGGACCTCGTGTGAGTCAGGACTGAGCACCCGGCTCTTCCTACATTTAAATTGCAGAGCCGCAACGGAAGTAGCTCCTTTTGAGCTCCTTCCCTTATTGACTAATTTTGTAGTTGATGCAATTTGTATTGACTACACAATTACTCAGCTGTACCCTGCTTAACATTTTTATTTGGCAGCAGCTCAGTTCACCCAGTTATCCTCCCTCTTGTATCAGGAAAGAAAAATGATTTTAGCAACTTCCACTCCTCCTTCTCATTTGACTTTCCTTGTTTATCTGAATACCTGGTGGACTAGTGGGATCTGATGGTAACATTTTTCTAGTCAGTGATCTCCCCAGTACAAAATTGTAGCCTGCTATACTCCAGGACAGAATGATAGCCACCATATATTTGCAGCATTTGCTGCTGTTGCTAACTGCAATATCAATAAACTTTTAAAAACTATTGCATAACGCTGTCCTGAAATATCCATTGGAAGATTTCATAAACCCCAGAGTTTTTTAGGAAGACTTGGGAATCAAGTTAGAAGATGCTTTTAAATTCCTTCAGCTTCCAAGTATGGGGGAGATTCCCCGGGAAACAAAGTTCTTTATCCACAAAACAGACTGCATAAGTTCATGAATTGTCTTGCAATCAGGATATGAAAGGGCCACCTCTAGAGGAGAGAGGATAGCTTGCTTTCTATACCCAGTCAATCCTTGCTCGTTCTGTGGTTGTGTACAGTGATATGTATCATTGCTTCCAAGAATATGTAATAAAGTTTTAAAAGGGCATTTTAATGAATTCCCTGCCATTACAGGGGCCTTGGATATTTGTGAATTTCACTCCCTCTTGTTTTCTGCCTCTGGAACATAACATTTGAGTCTTCTGTGGGCTGTACTCCTTCAGTCTAATTTTAGTTGTGTGGGTTTAGTGTGCATGTGTTGTTGGTGGCCTGTGATCTGTAGGAGCTTAGATTATATCATGTAGTGGTCCTTTCTAGCTTTAGCTACTTGATAGTTCACTGTTGCTAAACTAGAGAATTTGGTGGACCACAGGAGGTCAACCATGGCCTGGGAGCTCTGGCCACCGATAGGCGTAGAGACGGGGGGGGGGGAGGGGGAGGGGAGGGGCACACAGGAAACTTGGTCCCACCCATGATAAGTGGACATCCTGCTAATTAAAATCATGCTGAACCAGAGAATCCGGACTAGAGAGGTTCAACTTGTAGTAGGTTCTGAACCTATAAAGAAGTCTTCTACTGCAGATATCCCTCCATATAATATATACCAAGTGTTTGAGCAGCAACTCTGATTTATGAAGTTTCAGTTTTCTAATAATGAAATAATTAACAATGATAATTGGCTACAAACCCATTAGTCAGACATAGTTAATGGTAGAGCTTTTAAATGCAATAAATGCTTTTAGAATGAAAATAATGTTGGCTCATTCGGATGAGAATTGATCACATAATTGTGATGACATTTTATCTCTGACAAAGAGCTCTTCATTTTGCACATTAATACCGTTTATGTAATGGATCAGGTATGTAGCCAAAGGATGTATTCACAGTTTTATTGATGTTGCATTGTCTCCAGTGAAGCATGTGAAGAGAAAAGTGCTTGGCGTAATATATATTTTAGGGTGGTATATTTGTGATCCATTGATAGCCATAGCCTGAGTGGATATTTTTGCTTTTAATTCACTGTAGCAACATAAGCAACCAGTTTCCAGGTCAAGGTGTTGCTACTGGAATTCCAATATACCCTGCATTCAGCCCATTACAGATGATATGGTGGCAACAACTGTATGCACGTCAGTACTACATGCAATAGTAAGTTACTTTATATATACTTTATATACTAGTGCTTAATGCACCTAGGGTGATCACGACCTAGCCTAAAAAATAGGTGGCTGCTGTCTGACTGTAATTTCTGTGCTTTATCTCTTTTTTCTTTTTACCTGGTTTTACTGTTTTACATTTCACTGAATTTGGGTGTTAAATTAAAAATTACTTTTAACACACTTCAGAAAATGTATTCCTTTTAAAGTTTTATGATTGAGAGTTGAATTCTTCTATTTGTTTGAACATATCTTCATTAACATTTACCTTTGGAATTGCTGTGGTACAAATGTTAACCTCATTGGGCTCTTGTACTGTCTAGGCAACACTTTGACAAGATGAGACTAGCTAGTAAAAGCCTCCAAACATAGTTATTTATTAAAAATATTTTCAAATTGAATCATCTCCCATGCCAAGTAAAATGGATTCCATTGGTTTAAGCCAGAAAGCAAGGGAAGTAGCAGTGCGTCATGCTGGGTTAGAATTTTGGTCCTAGAGGGAGATTTTTCTCTTCTTCCCACCTTACTCATTTGGCAGTGAGGCTGGGAGCATCATGGTGATAGCACACAACTACTGAGTGAGAGGTAGTGCCACATGACACTCTTATTTCTGCTACTGGATAAAGTTATAATAAAGGCCAAATTTCTCCTACTTTTAGCTGCTTAGGTCCAGATAATTGCAGTTTAAATTCTGTGGTAGACCACACAATCCTCTGAGACCCTAGTGAAGATGTACCTATTACGTAATAACGAAAAGGTTATTAAAGATGACGTTTCAGGATTTTTCAAACTTTGATGTTTTACTAAAATATATTTTACTTTGTATGTATCTAAATTTATTTCAGAATCTGTGTGTGTGTGTGTGTGTGTGTGTGTGTATAAAATTAGAGATTAGAGTGTCTGTCTGAGTCCGTCTGTCTGTCAGTCAGTGTCTCTCTCTGTCTGCGAGTCCATTTGTTCAAGAATTCTCTCTAAATGGTAAGAGCTAGGACTACCAAATTCAGCATGCAGCTTCCTTGTATCCTAACTTAAAGCAAGGTCAGGATTTGGATGTGCCTGGAATTTGATTATTTTCTATAACATGGAAAGGGGTGTGTGGAGTGAATGGAGGGACACTGTACTAAGTCACCACTGGGGGCAGTGGGCATGGAGTACAATTATGCTGCCAAGTGACCACTGGGGCCCTCAAGCGAGTGGCCAGCTGAGGATGGGGCTTGCCATCTTACTTGCCACTGGCAAGTGGCCCCCTCTTCCCCCAAACTCCTACTCATCCCCAGTGCTGGATTGGGGAAGAGGGCAAGCCCTGCTGGCCCTACTGCTGTGGCCCTCCTGGGAGCACCGCCAAGGCTGGGCAGCATAGTCCTGACTCCTACCACAGGATCTCCCCCGCCCTCAGTCCAGACCCAGGCAATGCTGGGTAAGTCTTCTAGTAATGTATAACAATGGAGGAGGGAAAAGATGTACATCTGTATTTCACACAATATCTATGAAGTTGGTGTGCTTTGTTTTAATACTGTTGTTAAGATCTCAAATTTCAGCTGGTATTTTTCTCTGTACAAAAGAGCTGTAAATGGATGGAAGGAAGCTTGGGTTTAACTATTGGTTCTGATACAATGTTGGCTTTTCAAAAAATGTATTTTTAAATTTCAGTCAAGCTGCAGTTTCAGCCCAGGCGACATCCAACGTTGAGCCAGTCAGACCAGCAGTTGTGCAGCCTGTGAACTCAGAGCATGTTCCTGCAAATGAGCCTCCAGCAGTGCCAAATGTAGCAGCACAGGAGAACAGACCTGTAAACCAGAATGTTCAAATGAATGCACAAGGAGGTCCAGTAGTAAATGAGGAGGACTTCAATCGAGACTGGTTAGACTGGATGTACACGTTCTCTAGAGCAGCTATTCTCCTCAGCATTGTATACTTCTATTCTTCCTTCAGTCGATTTGTCATGGTGATGGGAGCCATGCTACTGGTGTACCTGTGAGTAAAAAAAAAAAAAAATTTTTAGTTAGGAATAGATATATTTTAGGTGATGACTGTAAGCTAATTTTTAAAGGTGTAACATTGGATCACTTTATAGAATTCCATCTCGGAAGAATTAATAATCATTAATGGGTCACATCCAGAAAGTGGGCTTTCAAACAGATGTTCAGATGTAGTCTCAAAATATAGAATTGAATTCTGCATTTCCTTTCCCCCTTTATTAGAATTAGGGGGTTAATACTTAGAACATAGTACTTTTTAGATATTTGTGATGTCAATTGATCAGCTGTTGCAGGGAATGCATAGAATTACGGGAACTGAACTTAAGTGAGTGTCGGAAGAATTAAATTTCAATTGATTTCAAAAGCATATGTTTGCATTGGCCTAAATTATGTGTGATTACTGATTGGGGACCTTAAATGTGAACAGTAAAGCAGAACTTAAGCCCAGATATACTTAGTGAATGCTTCCAGTAATTTATATGGGCTCTATGGAGACACTCCAGAATCCAGCATTCTGGGAGACTATAGATATTGGAACAAAAAACTTTACAGTCCACTGGTTTTTAAAAGACTGGTTTTTGTCTTCTGCTGTCAAATTTCATTCACAGTGACACTGAGGTTTAGTTTAAAAATACCATCTTAGCCAGGATGAAGGTACCTAGTGGGTGATCTGGATGCAAGTGGAAAGTGCCAGAAATATTTTATGGTTACATAGCACTTCCATTTGGGGCTGCTTTCAAAAGGTATTTTTCAAGGGTTTACACTTTAAAAGATCTACATTTAAGATTTTTAAACTCAAGTTTAACTGGTGGTGTGATGACTTAAAAATATAGTTGATTCTGCTATGTCATTGTGCCACCAGCTGTTTCAATAGGTTTTATTCCCCTAAGAATGGCCTTAATTATAATGTTTTAAAAATGCCTGTGAGAAACCTCATTAAAACTGAGCAGCTCAGAAACAAAATAGTAATTTGCACTTTACCATGATCACCAATGTTAATAAAAGATATAAGTGGTGGGGTTTTTTTTGGACAGACAAGTGGTGGGGGAGGGGGATGACTTGATGAGCAGAATTTCAGTTCTGATTTCCAGGTAAATTGTTCTATGTAACTTTAAGAGGCATTTCATTCTATATTTGGGTTAACAGAGATCTGTTCAGTTAGTTTTGTTACTTAGAAATAATGCCCAGACTCCAGTATTCCCCAACAATGTAATCCAGATGAAGAATGGATTATCTCCTCTTGGCCTGCAAATTAGCTGAATGAGACTTGGGCATGTAGATATTTCATAATCAGCTTCACAATTTAAAGAGGTAAGTCTTTTAATTATTCATTTTATTCAATAGACACCAAGCTGGATGGTTCCCTTTTAGGCAAGAGGGAGGCCAGCAACAGGCAGCCAATAACAATGCAGAAGGGAATCAGGATGGACAAAATGTAAATAATCCTGATCTTGAGGAGATGGTAGGTGAAGGTTAACTTGGATGTTTTGTATTTTCCTGTATTAACTCTTTCAAATAATTTGTGTTTGTAACTGAATGGTAGTACAAAATGCACCTTTAATCGGAAGGGGATGAGGATGGAAATGCACATCCCCTTGTTAAAAACGTAACCTTAATAGATGGGATGGACAGAAAGGAAATGAGCTTTTTGGTTTTATATGTTTAATAATTAAAGCCTTATTATGAAACATCAGATCAATACTTCTCTTGTCTTTTTCTATAGTATTTAACAGAGAATTGCTAGTTAGATTTATTACACTGTAGAATAGGTTCTGTGGTTGTAAATCACAGGGAGTTGCCATGCTAAAAGGGTTACTTTATGTAGGAAAATATTGCCACTATATAAAAATAAATTTTTTTCTGCGGGATGACAAAGTGACGTCATGTCATCTACATCCACATGCTGCCACTACCCGCCTCTGTCCTCTGCTGCTTCAGCGCTGTCCCCTCTGTCCATGGGTTGCTTCACTTCCTGGGGGGCTACGCCTCCGGGTAGAAGCTGCTGGGGCTGGGTTCTCACTGCCATCCGAGCCTGACCCTCCAGGGCTGCGCCAGGTCCCCTCCACCATCTGTGCTTGCTCCCTCACCCTTTCTGCTGAGACTCTGCACCCCCAGTCTGCTCCTGCCCCCCTTCTCTCTGGCCAGACATCTGCACCCTTCCCTGCTCTTGCCCCCTCCTCCCTGGCCAGACACCTACCCACAGAGAGGGGGGGGGGGGGGTTGGCAAGTGTAGCAAGCAGTGGGCACAGTTCCCCTCACCGGTCTTTATTAAAACAATTAAACCGTTCAGACAACTTCTGTTTTAAAAGGAGCGTCTTATGGATGATGGGATTGATGAAGAGAGTGGAGAAGATACAGGAGATGATGGCAGTACAGAGCAGCATCCTGGATTCATGGCTTCAGCTTGGTCCTTCATCACCACCTTCTTCACATCGCTCATCCCTGAAGGGCCTCCACAGGTTGGCAATTAGGTTCAAGAGGAACTATGCCAGGAAGCATACGCAGCTGTATGTAGAAGAGGGAGCTGAATCTAGGGGGTATTTTAAATACAGTGCAATTTCAAAAGATTTATAACTACTTTTTTGATCATGGTGTACAAAAATGTGTATTTTTCCCTTTTGGCTTTCTCATGCATATGAATATTTTAAGCACAAGTGGACTACTAATTTTTTTTAAGTTCTTCTATTTTCTTAAGAAGAAGTAAATGTAAAGATACTGGTCTTCCATGTTTTATTTTAATTTTAGTTGTACATTACACTGAGACAAGCTTGTAGGTTGTGTGCACGATTATTCCTTTGAAGAGCTGTTAAAGTATAAATGTCAACCGAAATCTTTTAAAAATGAGATTTATCCTCCTGGTAAATTTAACTTAACTGTGAGTCTTCCTAATAGTCTTAAACACTATATAAATCCTCCTCTGAGTTTTGTGTTTCTGGCATTTCTCTAAAGGATTCTATTCAGACAATATTACCTGCTAATGTAAAGTACCTGCCATAAAGTACCAAGCCTCTCATGTACAAAGTATCTGCCATAGAGTACCAAGCCTCTCGTGTACAAAGCTGAAAAGTTTAAATATTTTGAAACTATACAGCCATCTTCAATAAATTTGTGGGTGGTTTTCCTTTAGACAGCTCTTCAAAGGAGATTAACAGTGATGAAATACAACATCAGTGTTTGATACCTGCAGTACTTTTTAAAAAGATGTACTGGAAAACAGACATGTAATTAGTTTTTTAAATAAAAACAAAGTTACAGTTATCTTTATGAATGCTTATTCCTACAAACAATCTTTTATCTTGAGTGCAAAACCCCTACACCTATAGGCGGCCCCGACTTAGGACATGATTGGTTCCCAGGGAAGTATCACAAGTTGGGGGTGTCATAACTCGAGCCTCATTTACAATAGGCGCCATGTGCCGTCATAAATGCAGGCTGAGGACGTAAGTTTTCAGTCCTTTCCACACTTACAACTATTTTTATAAGTATGGCGGGTTGTAACTCAGGCGGTTGGAAGTCCGGGGTTTCCTGTATACATCATTAAGAATGAGAACACGTGAATCACAAAGCTGAAAAATGGTGACAGCACCCATATTGCACATAGTGAATAAAAATATATATTTATAATGGCATGGGCAATGTGATAGCTTGTCAATGTTAAGTCTTTAATTTCAGTACTGCAGAAACAAAATGGCTTGAATTCTTTTTGGGGTGAAACTAAAGATGGTAGTTAGCCCTTAAATGAGAGAAATAATAAATTGCACATCTGTGGCCCAGTCTCTTACTTTATGCAGTAAAGTCAGGAAGTCACTGTATCCTTACCCATTTAATAGTTGAACTATGCAGTTAAATGTAAAACACTTGTTTTGTTTTTGGATGCTCAATACTCTTGTACCTTGTGTGCTTGATTGCTTCATAAATAGTTGGATAGATGATGCTCGCTTAAATAAAATGAGGGAATTAATATCTTGCCTCTGTACAAACATCGAGTTTAAACCAATAAGCAAAATTAAGATAATTCATGATCAAGTGAAAAACAAGGCTTTAGAATGGCCTCCCCTTGTCTCTATGAACTGTTTAAAGCACTATAGTAAGGAAGTATTTAATGTTTAAAATAACTGGTATTTCTTCTTCAAGAGACATCCATGAGGGTGTTCTTCAGCGCCGCAGAGTGGATTCTTCATAGCAGTGCATTAGGGCTGCGCTTCAAGGCGCTCCTGATATGTTAAAACCACAGTCTTGATAAATACAAGAATAAAAAGGAGTTATCCTCAAACTAGAGAATAGTCAGCCATGAAGATGGTCCTATCCATAAATATTAGCCCTTGGTACATAAATACCCATATTTTCTTAATGCTCCAACATTTGTAATGCCCTCTTAATGGTTTGAAAGTGTTTTTTACTGCCTGTTCTGGAAATAATAGATTGCAAGTTCCCTTGCTTTCAGTGGACCAGAATTCATAAATCTCTTTGGTTTATGTCTTTGTTATGCAGTAGCACAGTTATCTAAACTCTACCCAAGTGATAACCGCCTTGGCAAGTTGGTATGTATCTAAGTTAGGGATGTGAATGCCCAGTCGACTATCCAATAAGCAAATGCTTAGACACACTTGTCGTCCCTCCTCCCCCCGCTGCCTCTATCAGAAAGAGGTAGTGAGGATTGGGTACTTCCAAGCAGCAGCACCACCATATGGAGCCTGGGGCCGGAGCCTGGACTCCATCCTGCACTGCCACTTTGAAATGCTGCGTGCAGCCTTGTGCCAGCTGGGAATCTTCAGCTGGCCCCGAGCTGCGTGCGGCATTTCAAAGTGTCAGCGTCGCCTGAAGCCTGACACGGGGCTCTCCACAGCATTTCAAAGTGGCAACGCCATGTGGAGCACTGGGTCAGCTAGTCACCAGCTGACCTCAAGCTTCCATGCAGCGCTGATGCTTTGAAATGCCATGGGGAACATGGGGCCAGAGGGGGACTGCTTGAGTCCCCTGCTGGCCCCATGTTCCCCACAGTGCTTTCTCCTTTCTCCCCTGGGGCTGTTGCTACACTTCAAAGGTGGAGGCTCCCTTATTGACTGATCAAATAGTTGATGCAAATTGCATCGACTATTCAATTAGCCAATTAATTGAAATTTTACATCCCCAATCTAAATCTCACGTAATGGATGTAAAATTAATGTTTGCAAGCATGCTGATCTTGACTAGAAAGATAAGACTCAATGGCAACCCTAGACCTTGTAGGACTAATTTGTGATAGCCTACAGCACTAAATTAGAGGCACCAAAATCCCCAGCATGTACCCTCCTTATCTATTGCCCATGCAGTTAGTCTTCTCTGCTATCTTACAATCTGTGACTAACATCTTCTGTGCTTACAACAAGGTGGCAGCCCAACAGTAGTAGTTACTCCTTGCTGGGGGAGATCCATTTTCATGCTGTAGCGAGCAAGTGCTGGCTGATTCCTGCTACTGACAAATGGGATTGAGTGTACCATGCTCAGTGATTCTGGCCCTATACCAGTAATAATGGTGGACAGTACAGAAGAGTCCCTGCTTGACTGTAACCAGACAAGCTGAGAAGAGATTTGAATGTGAGGAAGAGAAGACCATGAGAATGGCAAATGAAGCAGGAAAACCTGATGAGTGAAGTCAGTCATGGAAAAGAGCAACTTTTTAGTTACATCCAAATCCATAGCTTTGGAGGAATGAGAGCACCAGTTCTCAAGAAATCATGCTTCTAGGAGCAGAGCATATTGATCAGAACACTGATCCTTGAAAACTCTTGTCCTTGGTGTTGCAGGGAAAAGGATGGAAGGAAGAAAAATGGACTTGGGACAGTGACTGGAGAAGAGGGAAGGAAGTAGTTATGAGAGGGAGAATGAAAACTAGAAGGGTAATGGCAAAATGACAACATGTGAGGAAAAAAGTGTGAAGAGCTAGAGGGTAGCTGACAAAGTAAAAGATGGGGTCTGAAGTAGTGTTCCCACTAAGTAGCTCCGTGCATGGAGCTGACTGACTGAGTGGGGCTGATTAATCATGTGTGAAGCCGTGCTGTTGCACAGCTTAGATGGAACACTGGTCTGAGGGTGAGGAAAAGGGAAGGAAAATAAAGGCGATAGAGAAAGGGGAAGTGATTGTAAGATAGTCACAAAGGAAACTTGCAAGACCAGTTGAGAGTAGAGACCCATTAGGGTTGACTAGAGTCAGTGAAGGATCAATTCCTGGTGCTGAGGGATTGCAGGTGGATAAAGGAGGAAGGGGAGTGAGAGGGAAAGAATGATCAGAAAATGGAAAATAAATAAAAAAGGAGGGCAGAATAGAATAAATGAGAATAATAGAAAAATAAGTTGAAGATTAATAAACTACTTGTTCATATTTCTTATTCTGTCCTGTTTTAGGAGCTGATTTCAAAAAGACATCACCAAATTTTGCCCTACTTTACATCCCAAGCACCTTCATTGAAGTCAGAGGGAGTTGTAAAGCAGCGTAGAATTTGTCCCTATATCCGTGTGCATGTATTATTTAACACTATGTATTACATCAATATAGAATGAAAAAGTTTACATTTTGTCTCCAATTTTTAGGGTGACTTAGGGAGGAGACACCTAGAATATTATAGTTAAGATACGTCTACACACCAAAGAAAAACCTATGCTAGCCAGCTTGGGCTTGCAGGGTGTGACGTGTCGGGGTTCCCCTGACTCCTGCACCCTCGTAGTGGCACGAACAGACTCCGCCAGCCAGTAGGATTGAGGGAGTTTATTGGTTCTCCAAGGATACAGCACAGATGTAATCTAGTTACAGGTCCAGGCTTAGGATGCCTCAGCCCCCCTTGAAATGGGGGAGACTGGGCCCCTAAATCCCAAGCCCCTTTGCTTAGGCTGCTTCCTCCATGATTCCAGCCAGAAACTGCCCAACTTCCAGCCCTGCCCCCAGCTAGGGGCTGCACTCCGCCTTCCTCCCTTTGTTCTTCTCCCTCAGAGGCGACCGGTTGGATAGGTTGGGAGACCCTTGCCTAGTGACTCATCTGCTGTCCTGCTGGGCCATGCTACAAACAGCCACCAGTGGAGGTCACCCACAGCCCACTGCCCAAGCTCAGTAACCAGCAAGGCCTCCACACTATACCACATCTATCTCCCCCTCCACCCCCCCCGAGAGCGGATTGAGGGGGGCCACTCTGCTAGTGCCCTGAGGAAGTTCGGGCCCCTCACTACGGGACTGCGTGTTGGCCCTGCTCAGGCTCTCTGGCCAGGCCCATGAGCTCCGCAAGTCTTTCCCGGAACATCAGGACGTATTCCACTACCGGATCACCCTCTGGGGAGGCCTTCCCCTCCCACTCATCTCTCAGTAAGTCCAGGGGACCCCTCACTCGCCTCCCATATAACAGCTCGAATGGTGAGAACCCCGTGGACTCCTAAGGCACCTCCCTGTACGCAGACAGCAGGTGGTGTAGATACTTGTCCCAGTCCTGCGGGTGTTTGTGCATAAAGGTCCTTAGTATCTGCTTCAGAGTCCCATTGACTCCACCAACCTGTTGGTTTGGGGGTGATACACCAAGGCCCAGGTGTGCTGGACCCCACACTTCTCCCACAAGCAACGGAGCAGGGCCAACATGAAGTTGGATCCCTGGTCTGGGGGAACCCCACCTTGCTGAAAATGATCAGTAGCGTGTCTGCCTCGATAGAGGGTAGGGCCACGGCCTTGGGGTAGCGGGTGGCAAAGTCCACCACCACCAGGATGTATTTCTTCCCTGTCTGGGTCGCTCTGCTGAAGGGTCCCACTATATCCATCGCCACCTTCTGGAAAGGCTCCTCTATGATGGGCAGGGGTCTCAAAGCAGCTTTCTGCCTATCTTGGGCCTTCCCCACCCACTGACAGGAGTTGCAGGACGGACAGTACTGCTGCATGGCCGCAAATATCCCTGGCCAGTAGAAGTTTTGGAGCAGCCTCAGCTGCGTGCGCCGGATCCCCTGGTGTCCTGAGAATGGGACGTCATGGGCCAGGTATAGCAGCTTGCGGCGATACCTTTGGGGGACCACCAGTTGCCGCTGGAGCCCCCACTTCCCTACCTTCCCAGGGGGAAGTCATTCCCGGTACAGAAATCCCCTCTCCCACTGGAACTTCTCCCGGCAATCTCCCCCTAGGGGTTGAGCTGTGCCCAGGTCGGCCCGGTTCCTCAGGGTCTGCAAGGAGGGATCTGCCCGCACCTCAGCTTGGAATTCCGTGGCTGGGGCTGAGACAGGGGTGCGTCTCCCCCCCCCCCCCCCCCCACACACACACTGCCTAGGTCCAGAGCACCAGCCTAGTCCCGACTCCATGTCTGCTGGGACGGGGCCATGGGCCCCCTGTTGGGGGACCTCCTTGAGTTCTGGGTTGCCAGCCCCTCGCTGGCTCTGGCTACGGGTGGTGACCAGGGCCCTCTTGGGGACCACATGGCCACTCCTCTAGGTCACCCCCATCAGCACCTCCGTGGGTAAGTGCAGATGCACTCCCACTTCCTTAGGGCCCTCCTTAGTCTCCCATTTCAGATGCACCCTGGCTACGGGTACCTTACATGGGGTGCCATCTATGCCCCTCAGGGTCAGCTGAGTGTTGGGTAGCATATGGTCTGGGGCCACTATGTCGGGCCGGGCCAGCGTCACCTCCACCCCCGTGTCCCAGAAACCCATCACCTTCCTATCATCCACCTCCAGGGGCATGAGGCACTCGCTCCGCAGGGGCCGCCCTGCCCCCACCCAGAACATGGAGAAATCTGCCTCCCGAGGGTCAGACTTCCCATGGGAGGTGCATTGGGCATCCCTCCCCCCACTCTGAGCTGAGGTTTGCCTGCCAGCCCCTGCCTCTGGGGCGGCCTCCCTTCCCCTTCCCCCGGTCAGTTAACCCTGGAAAATCTCAGGCCGTGGGACTTGTTCTTGGGCCTGGTGCATTGAACCCTCTTGTGGCCTTGTTGCCCACAGTGATGGCAAGTTAGGTCCTGCGGGCCCTTTTGGGCCGGCTCTGCCCAGGCCCTGGCTGGTTCTCTGGGGCGCTGATAACTGGTCCTGGTCCCTGGGGCTCGCCTGGCAGGTGACTCTCTCCATCGCTCAGCTGAGAACTGGTCTCTGCGCAATTCCCTTTCTCTCCGGGACTTCTGTTCTCTCCTGGACTGGCTCTCTGTGAACTCGTCCGCCAGCCTCCCAGCTTCCTGGGTGTTCTCTGAACTTCGGTCTTTGAGCCACAGCCTTAGGCTGGGTGGGCACGCTTCATAGAACTGCTCCATCATGATCAGCTCTGTGGTCTGGGCTCCGACCCCGGACACCCACTTGTGACAGTATTGCACCAGGCGGGAGGCCATATCCACATAGGTCTCCCGTGGCCCCTTCTGCACCTCCCAGAACTTCTTCCTGTATGTCTTGGGAGTCAGCCCGAACTTGTGCAGCAGGGCCTCCTTGACCAGTTGGTAATCACCTGGCTGTAGGTCCTCCAGCTGATTGAGGACCCCGGAAGCCTCCTGGTTCAGTGCGGGAATGAGCTCCTGCAGCCAGTCAGCAGGGGGAACCCGTTGCAGTCCACAGGCCCTCTCAAAGGAGCTGAGGAACCCATCTATGTCGCCCACGTCCTTCAATTGGGCCACCCCAGGCTTCTCCAAGCGTCTGGCCGCCCCCACTCAGTGCAGCCGGGGCTCCACCGCTTCTCCGCTCTGCCATGGCCAGCTCATGCTGTCGTTGCCTCTCTCGATCCTGTACTTCCAGTTCCTTCATCCGCAGCTTGATCTGTAGCCGCTGGAGCTCTGTTGGGCTGAACACTGCCCTGGACGAACTGCAGCTGGCAGGGCTTCCTTGGGAAGTTGTCCCGTCTCCCCGGTGGGCTTCCGTTCTCCGCTCCCTTTGGGAGCCTAAGACACTCCCGGGAGGGGGGGGGGGGGTCTGGCTGCTTCCCACTGGGACAGGGTCCCGGTGCCCTGGCTGGTCATTCTCTTCCAGACGGGCAATCAGCTGGGCCTTGGTCGCTTTTCCCATGGGCAGGCCCCTCTCTGCACAGCCTCACCAGCTCTGCCTTCAGGAGTCGGGCGTAGGCCATCTCCCGCCGGTCCCCTCTGTGCGGACTCACCGGTCTAGTGCTACAGCACCCCACGATTCCCAGGAACTGCTTCGCTCTGTCTCCAGCACGCCTGGCTCTAAGGCCCTTCCTTCTACTATGCCTTGTCACTCGCTACTGGAAGCTCCATCCATGGGGTGCAGTGTATCCCGCTCCTGACACCACTGTGACGACGCGTCGGGGTTCCCCTGACTCCTGCACCACTGTAGTGGCACGAACAGGCTCCACCAGCCAGTAGGATTGAGGGAGTTTATTGGTTCTCCAAGGATGCAGCACAGCACAGATGTAATCTAGTTACAGGTCCAGGCTTAGGATGCCTCAGCCCCCCTTGAGATGGGGGAGACTGGGCCCCTAAATCGCAGGCCCCCTTGCTTAGGCTGCTTCCTCCATGATTCCAGCCAGAAACTGCCCAACTTCCAGCCCTGCCCCCCAGCTAGGGGCTGCACTCCGCCTTCCTCCCTTTGTTCCTCTTCCTGGGAGGCGACCGGTCGGACGGGTTGGGAGACCCTTGCCTAGTGACTCATCCGCTGTCCTGCTGGGCCGTGCTACAAACAACCACCAGTGGAGGTCACCCACAGCCCACTGCCCAAGCCCAGCAACCAGCAAGGCCTCCACACTACACCACAAAGAGTTTGGGTGACACCGTTCAAATGCTGGGTAGTCTTCCAGGCTCAGGCTGGAGCCCAAAGTCTAAGGCCTTTCTGTCCTATAAAGTTTCTAGATCAGCGAGGGGCAGCCTAGGCTATTAAGTGGGCCTCATGAGTGCCCTGTATCTCAGTGGGCTGCAAGATTGTCATAACCAAGATGATCTCCTGGGATAGGGTAGCTTTGTTAATTGCATTTGCATATCTAGTGTTTGCAGGGTGTGCTGATTGAACCACAGTAGTGCTTTGATTGGAGGCAGAGGGAGCACACAGCTCACACACTCAATGTTGTGTCCAATCGGCACACACCTCACTTCATGTGCTCTTGTTTTAAGTGCTTGTCTCTCTCTTGTAATATGGGTAGAAAAAAAATCTACAGAGTTGAAAGCTATCAGAAATTGGCAACCCTCTGTGTGGGTAACAATAAACAAAAGTGTCTTGTGGGCCACATGTAATCCCAAAGGGCCACAGATTGCCCACCACTGTCCTAGAGCCTACCCTTCCCCTCCAGCCTGAGCCTGGAAGCTTACCTAGCAATGAAACAGCCCTGTACCAACAGCCCCACGAGGCAGAATTGGCTGCCATAGGCCAGTCATAGGTTTTTCTTTTCTATGTAGCATACCATTAGATTACACTGTTACACATCTTAAGGCCAACCCTACTTCAAAGTATCATATACCACTGTTAGAGAAAATAAATTCTGGCTACAATTTTGAAGCACTCACATAAGACTGCACCATCTTAAATATCTTTGAATCTGTGAGGACACTGATGAGGACAATCACCACTCGTGTGGCAAATGCATGCCACCAGCGTTGTTGAACATCATTGCTGCTCCCCTTTAAGACCAATGTGTGCAACCTAAAAAAAAACCTATTCAGTTTCCCTGTGTATAATGTGTGGAAACACCTCAGGTGAGCATTCAAGTTTATTAAGCAATAACTGAATTATATCAATGGACTTAAAAGAAGGCTCTCACTCTTCCTCCATTTTAAATATCTCTGAAAATATTTAGTATATTACTTTTCATGTTCACTTGGATAGCATGATCTATGAGCTTCCAGTTGACTGGGAAAATGTTCAGTGTTCAGCCTCAGCATCCCATTGCTCCATGCAGTGCTCTCATCTCAGTTAACATTCTGACATACAACAAGCAGCAATGGTTATAGAGAGTACTTTGAGTACATATTTACCTTCAGGAAAGATCTCCATCAGTCTTTCTAAAGCACACTCAAAAAGCGTTCTAGATGCAGAGATTCTAATGCTATGGCAGGGGCCATTGTGATCATTTCATTTCTTGACTGTCTTCCTGCATAACACAGGCCATAGAACTTACCCAAAATTCTTAGGGCTTCTCTTTCAGAAATAAAATCCAATCTTGATTTTAAAATTGCCAGTGATGGAGATTCCACCAAAACCATAACTTGTTCCAATAATTAAATTTTTAACCATGGTAATTATACCTTATTTCCAAGCTGAATTTGTTTGGCTTCAGCTTCCAACCATTGCATCGTATATCTTTGCTTAATTGAAGAACCCAGTATCAAGAATTTGCTCCTCATGTGCCTGCTTATAGACAGGTGTAATCAAGTCACTCTGTAACTTTCTTTCTGTTAAGCTAAATTGATTGAGCTTTTAGTGTCTATCCCTGTAGGGCAGGCCTGGTCAAAATACTTCCCACAGGCCAGATTTGCCCCATAAACTCATTGGGGAGCCTCAGGTAGCCTTCTTGTTTGCCCCCCATAGCTGCTGAGAAAAGCAGCTGTTGCAGGGCTCTGTTTGAACAGCTGAGAGCCTGGGGGAGGGAGGCTTCAGGTGCTGCCCCCACCCCTAGCACAATCCCATTGGCCAATTTATTGTCAACCGGTAGCTTGCAAAGCACCCTTCCCCTCAGGTTCATAGCTGTTCAAAGACTACATGGTCCCTGCAGGAGTCTGCCTGAGAAGACTGCTGGCTGAGAGTGAAGCAGGTAAGTCTGGTCAGAGCCTTCCTCTGGCACCCCAGCCCTCTTCCCCCCTCTTGCACCTATATCCCCTCTCAGATCCTGCACCTCAAACCCCTGCCCCAGGTCACAAACCAAACCCACTTTGCCCCTGCCTCCCTGCACGCCTACCCTAATGTGATGGGGTGCGGTTACAGAAGACTCCTGGGGGGTGCTTTCCGGCGTGCTGACAAAACCACTGGCAGCTCCTTTCTCTCTGGGGTTTCTCACCACCCTGTCTGGCTGGTCCAGATCTGCACCACCAAGATACAGAGCTGAGATTACATGCCCCCCCATACCACCCAAAGAGCTATACAGATACTGAATTTTCAGGTTTGAGGAGAATGTAGTTTTGGGCCCAGCTTTCAAGAATCCAGCCCCCAAATAAATCATTCAGGGAAGCCCCCTCTAACAATGAGAGGAGGATGTGCACACTGATTGCTCCCCCAGGTAACAATTATTTACACCGGGCTTGATAGTAAATAAAAGTGACTTTATTATGTACCAACATTAGGATTTAAGTGGTTACAAGCAAAAACAAGAAGAGCAAAGTAGATTACAAGTTTAAAATAACAAAAACCACACTGATAGTTCTAGCACACTAAAGTTTACCCTAAAACTGTTCTTATTTCAGCTATACCTCCAAGCCAGGGAAGATCTCTCTTCCTTGGGGTCTCTGGTTCGTTCTCATGGGAGTGACATGCCAGACAAAGGGACAGCTCGCTTTCCATTGTTTCATAGATTCCACTTTGGGTAGGAACTCCCCCACCACCTATGGAAAACTACCTGGCCAGACCCTCACATTGAGTCTAAGCACTGGTTGGTCTTAGGAATAAGAGGATGAAAGAGGCTGCTTACAGGTGATCACCCAGACATTGAGGGAAACACTCTTGATAGCTTTCATTTGCACATTTAAAACCATAAACCATTCCACATATCTGTACATACAAGAATACCTATACCAAAACAAGATACACAGGTCCAGCAGACTGCAATATTAAAATTGATAGGTTACATGAGGTGTATTGTCCAAAATATCTTTGAGTTATGTATCCACCAGTCAATTACCTACATTGGGGGGAGGGGAGGGATCACATCCACATAACCCCTACTGTAAGGATGGCCTGTAATCCCACATTTTTATATTTAACTATATTAAAACATTGTTTGCTTGCACCCTGCACCTGCCCTCTTCATTATCTGCCAATTATTGGGTTGCCTGTGAACTTTTTCAGTTCTGGTTTTGGTTTCTTTGAGGTGATTGATTAAAAATGTTAGCGAAGGGCTAAGAATTGATCCTTGTGGGAACCCACTAGAAACCTTGGGCTTGGTGCTGATTCATCGTTTATGGTTACATTTTGGCTACGTCTACACTGAAGGCTTTTTGCTCAAGAACAACCGTTCTTGTGCAAAAACTTGTGGAGTGTTTACACTGCACATGCATTCTTGCGCAAGTAAATTTATAGTAAGGTGTCAGAACAGAGGGCTTCTTGTGCAAGAGTTATTCCTCTCCCTCAAGGAATAAGCCCTCCAGCACAAGAGCTCTTGTGCAAGAAGGCAGTGTGGATGGGCAACAGGGGTTTCTTGTGGAAGAAACCCCTATGGCTAAAATGGCCATCAGAGCTTTCCTGTGCAAGAGAGCAACCACACCGCCATGGACGCTCTTGCACAAAAGTACATGGCAGTGTGGACACGCTTTTGTGCAAGAACTCTTGCGCAAAACAGTTCTTGCGCAAAAAGCCTGCAGTGTAGATGTAGCCTTAGAGATTTGTTTTACCTTATTTGTCCAGTTTTGAAACTAATGTATCGTGTATATTTTGTGGGGTTTTTTAATCAAGAACTTGTGGAGTACTAAGTAAAAAAACCTTATATAAGTATTGTTAAATCAGCACTGTTCCCTTTTTTAAATAAGATTACAGGTTTGTTAGAGAACAATATCAAGTTAATTTGACAGGATCTATGTTGATTGTCATTAATTATATTGTTCTCCTTTAATTCTTTATTGAGTTCCATATCAGCCTGGGATTAACATCCGGCTGATTGGCTTATAATTACCAAGGTCATCCTTTTAAAATACTGGCACAACATAATCTTTCTGCCACTGCTCTGGAACTTCCCATGTTTCAAGACTTATTGAAAATCACACAAGAGGTCTTGTGAGCTTCTCAGACATCACTGCTCAGTAGGGAAATTGTTATTTATATGCAAGGTTCCTAAACATTGCAGTTAGCACAGAAATCACAATTTTCCTGCAATGTTGAAGAAGCGATATCTGCCACTCTTTTCTTGCGCAAGCCAGAATTTGAAAGCCTTCTGGCATGAACCATGCCTAATCAGCCATCAGGTTTTACAGCAAAGAAGAAGTTGTTGCAATCCACCACAGCGGAGTGAGAAATCACAGTTCTAATTTCTGTCTGCGGAGGAGGGTAGAGTATTGGGAAGAGAGTTCTGTCACTTGTACTAGCATCATTCAAAATCCTGAGGTGTTTCAGAGGCAGTTTATTGCTCGCCTTTGGATTTGTTCATTTGAACAATCTCCATTCCTGGAAGATGCTGGTTTGACCATTCTGAAAGATACAAAACTTATATTTATCTACCAAACTACAGGTTGGATCTCCCTGGTCCAGCAATGTGAGAATTTTCCAGACCAGGGGAGGTGTCCCCCGCCACAGGCCCTGAGTCAGCCAACCCTCTCCCACCCAGCTAGGCTGTCTGCCCTGCTGCCCTAGGTTGCCATGGGCATCCAGGGTTCTCCAGCCCCTAGCCCTGAATGGCGACTGTGGGCAACTAGATTTCCTCGGCTCTGCACTGCTGCAGGCTACGGGGATTCTCTTTTCCCACACTGCTGCAGGTGGCCTAGTTTCTTCCTTCAGCTCCGTGCTGCTGTGGGCAGCTGGGATTCTTCCCTAGCCCCGTACTGCCACAGGTGGCCAGATTTCTCTGGCCTCCCACTGCTGTGGGCTGCCAGGGGTCTCCATCCCTGTGGTGCCACGGGAAGCCAAGCTTTTTCTTCCCCTGGCTCCATGCTGCCGCAGGCTGCTGGGATTCTCCAGCCCAGCCCTAGAACTTTTGTGGGGCTATGGCCCCGCTACCCCTGGCCAGGCTGCTGACCCTCCTATCATTAGGTTCCTGGGTTCTCTGGTCCAGGAGTATTTGTGGTCCTACTGGATCATAGATGTTGCTGGACCAGAGAGTATCGGTTTCCAGAGGTTCAACCTGTAGTATGAGACAGCTTCCCCATGCTGATGATTCAGCTTATCAGGCTTTTTCTGGAAACTAGTCTGATGATATGAAGGTCACACATAGTAGTGTCCTCGAAGAAAATGGCCTAGGAATAAAAAACAAATAACTTTAAATGGTATCTGCTATTCCTTTCCTGAGCAAGGTAGAATTTGAAAGGGTGATTTTTGAACTTGTAAAAAGAAAAAGGGTAATGGTTTTTCTTTCTTCCTAAATCATCAATGTATGCTTAATTCAGAGCTTTGCATTTCCTTATTTTGTTGAGCTATCATTAGTCAATAGTTATACATTTCTAGTATATGTGAAGGGGCACAGTTTAAAAGAGATGCTGTATATGTGGGGACCAATCAAAACTAGGCTGCTAGTCTAGTTTTGCTATTACAAATTGTCATCAGTATGTGGGACCCTGAAGCTGAGACCTATAGTGATTATTTATATGAAACTTTGCTTGTCCCTTAGCTTGGCTTTCTGTCCAACGTTCCGGTTATCACTGGATGGGGACTAGGCACAGCTGATACCTGTTTTTTTTCCCCCCAGATGAGCAAGGTTTGTCCCAAAACTGTTAAAGGTGTTAGACAAGTAGAAGGGGAGGAAGGATAGTAGGCCTAGAACTTCACTTAGACTATCTCAAATATGAACTCATAGACTTTGTCTACTCTAGATTTTTACAATTGCTGTAAACATTTATAAAAGATTTAATTGATATGAGTTCACCATGATTTGTACTGGAGCAGCTTAATCAGGTTTTCAATAGGAGTAAGCTTCATTGATACAAATTGTCTATCTTGGGTGTTACCTGGGCGTTTCCACCAGTCGCCTAAAATGCAGTGGAGACAAGGTGTGAATGTGTGAAATACAGCAAACCTTGTTGACAGAAGGAATTCATATTTACATCCTATCTTGGGGGAGCTGAACGAGGCCAATAGCATTCTTCATATCTCCCACTAGATGGAACTGTAATTGCATCCAAGTCTAGATCACACAAATTCCATTTTAAACTTTCTCTGGAGAGCAAGCATTTTCATATGAGAGAGCACATGTCTAAATTACAGCTGAGTGGACAATACTTGTTTAAATACCAGCAGACTGTGATCAAGGTAGGGGTGGAGAAGCAGTTTTGTTTGGGGTGAGGGGGCAGGCATGCTAAAAATCTGTGTGATTTCAGTAAGTTATTTTAAATTTTAGCTCTATCACACAGTCAAATAGAGTTGTCCAGGACAATTTAGTTCTGGGGGAATTCTGCAATTGTTGCATTTGGAGCCATAGTAAAATTGCAGATTTCCCCCAGGACTGGTTTTGTTACCAAGTTAGTTCCATTCTCTGCCTGTAAAGTAAAGGATTGAAATACATTAAACAGTAATAAGTCACCAGGACCAGATGGTATTGGCCCAAGAGTTTTGAAGGAACTCCAGTGTGAAACTGCAGAACTCTTAACCTCGGGCATGTAACTTATTTTTTAAATCCGCCGCTGTACCAGATGTCTGGAGATAACTAATGTTGATTTTTATTTTTTTTAAAGGATCGAGAAGTAGTCCTGGCCTTTACAGGGTGGTAAACCTAACTTTTGTACCAGACAGATTGGTTGAAACGATACTAAAAAACAATATTATGAGACTCATAGATGAATGCGATATGTGGGAGAAGAGTCAACACGGTTTTTGTAAAAAGAAATCCTGGCTTGTCAATCTATTAGAATTCTCTGAGGACATGTCTGTACTAGGAAGTCATTTCTAAATAATTTACTTTGAAATAAGCTTATTCTCCAAGGAAAGCAGGAGTTATTTCAAAATAACCAGCCACTTGTTTTGAAATAATGGGCTTGGTAGGGTGGACACTCAGTAGTGTGGACGCTCTGCTTGTTATTTTGAAATAAGGGGAGTTATTTTGAAATACCTCTGTAATGTAGATGAGGGCTGAAGCTCTCAGTAACAAGTGGACCTGCGTGATCTGTTTGCCATAGTGTAATTGGACTTTTAGCCTTTAACAAAGGTCCATTGTCAAAAAGTGTTAAGCAAACCAAGCAGTCATGATTAAGGCTAAGATTTTGTCAGATATTTTCAGTAAGAGTCATGGACATGTCATGGGAAATAAAAATTCACCAAAGTCATGATCTTTTCCTGACTTTCACTCAAAATATCCACGACAAAATGGGAAGCCATGGGGCAGCTGAGGAGGTGCTGGGCATCCCACCACATGCAGGATTCAGAGCTCCAGGGTTCCCCTCCCCTCATAGCTCTGAATTGCTGGGTTCCCCACCACCTTTGGTGGCCAGGACCTGCAGGAGGACTGGCCAGGGGCTGTGGGTTCCCTCTTTGCCACTCACTGCAGTTTGGAGTTCCTGGTGTCCATGGGGTGAAGTCATGGAGGTCTTTGGAAGTCTCAGATTCCATGAGTTTCATGACCTCTGTGACAAAATCATAGCTTTAGTCATGATCAAAAAGAAGGTCCTCTCATGAATCAATAACTTAATTAAAAGAGAAGAAACAGAGGCTAGGAATAAGCAGCTGGTTATCACAATGGAAGGATATAAATATCAGGGTTTCCCCTAAGGATCTGTAATTAGACTTGTGCTGTTCAACATATTTATAAATGAAAGGATAAAGTGAGGTGGCTACATTAGCAATTGATGCTAAATAAGATAGTTGAGTCCAATGCTGCATATGGAGAGTGAGAGAGAGATGTCATAACTGTGTGTTCAAAATGACAGGTCAACTTCTGACTTCATAAGTGCAAAGTAATGCATTTTGGAAAGAATAATTCCAACTACATGTATAGAACAACCGGGTCTAAATTAACTGTTGCCATTCAAGAAAGATCTCAAAGTCACTGTGGATAGCTCTCTGAAACCATCTGCTCAGTTTGTGCATTTATCAAAAAAGCTAACAATATTAGGAGCCATTTGGAAAGGGAGAGATGATAAAACAATAAAATCATAATGCTCTTATATAAACCCATAGAACGCTACAACTGTGATGGATAGGAAGAGTGCTGGCCAGCATTTGGTGACTAAAGAGTATCTAGGGGGTGTGGGCAGAGAGCGAGGAGAGCCAATGGGAGTGGTTGTTGAGATTCGAATTAGAAGATATATCTGCCTGCTGTTTTAATTTGTGTGAGTTTTTAAGATAGGAGCCGGGGAAACAAGATGAATTAAACCAGGCAGAACTACCTTGCCTACAAGAATACTGGGTATGGACTGGACCTTGAAGCATAGATCATAAGTAGATAGGGAAATGTCTATTTAGTCACGTTTTTCTTTGTTTTGTTGTTTAGTTAAACTTCTCTGTGCTAAGTCCATATGCCCCCTCCCATACACTGTATTTTAAGCTGTATCCCAGATATTCCATTTCTCTGTGTTTTTTAATCTGTTCTTAGTTGCATTGTAACACCTAGCAACCAAGTATATCCTTTTGTTTTAATAAAAATCACTTTATTTTAAAGGTGATGATTTAATTCTTGTGTCCTGGAAGGAAACTGGAGGTGTGTGTGTGCATGCCTAAGACTGAGAGGTCAGTTATCAGAGAATGCAGTTTGTTTTCTCTCCCCCCCCCCCCCCCCCCGCCAAGCTCTCTTGTGATAAAAGAGCTTGGGAGTATCTCTCTCAAAGTAGTTCAATTGCTTCTTCCTGGGTCCTAAAAGAAGGGTGGGGTTTTTTTTTTTTTAACCACTGGATGGTGGCAGCATATCTCCCAAGGCCAGGGAAGCTGATAGAGGCAAGGTATTTTAAGGTCTCTTGCATGCCCCCACCTTCTGCACTTAAAGTGCAAGAGTGGGGAGCAGCCTTCATAACATCTTTGAATACTGTGTTGAATTCTGGTTGCCCTTCCTCAAAGAGCATGCATTAGAATTGGAAAAAGTGCTGAGAAGGGAAATGAACATATTTAAAGATATAGAACAGCTTCCATCAGAGGAGAGATTTAAAAAAGATTATTCAGCTTAAAAAGATAGTCTATAAAATCATGAATGGTGAGAAGAAAATAACTAGGGAAATTCTGTTTCTCCCTTAACATAACACAAGAATTAGAAGTCACTGGATTAAACTAATAGACAGCAAATTTAAAACAAATAGACTCCAAGGTCAGAAGGGACTACCATGATCATCTAGTCTGACCCTCTGCACAATGCAGGCCACAGAATCTCACCCACCCACTCCTAGAATAATCCTCTCACCTATATCTCAGATATTGAAGTCCTCAAATGATGGTTTAAAGACCCCAAGATGCAGAGAATCCTCCAGCAAGTGATCTGTTCCCCATGCTACAGAGGAAGGCAAAAAACCTCCAGGGCCTCTGCCAATCTACTCTGGAGGAAAATTCTTTCCCCACTCCAAATATGGTGATCAGCTGAACCCTGAGCATGTGGGCAAGACTCACCAGCCAGACACCCAGGAAAAAGTTCTCTATAGTATCGCCTATCATCCCACCATTGGCCTATTTACCACCAATAGTGAAAGGTCAATTAGTTGCCAAGATCATGTTATCCCATCAAACCATCCCCTTCATAAACCCATCTAGCTTAATCTTGAAGCCAGATAGGTCTTTTGCCCCCACTACTTCCCTTGGAAGGCTGTTCCAGAACTTTACTTCTCTAATGGTTAGAAACCTTCGTCTAATTTTGAGTCTAAACTTCCTGATAGCCAGTTTATATCCATTTGTTCTTGTGTCCACTTCGATATTGAGCTTAAATAATTCCTCTCCCTCCCTGGTATTTATCCCTCTAATATATTTAAAGAGAGCAATCATGTCTCCCCTCAGCCTTCTTTTGGCTAAGGTAAACAAGCCAAGCTCCTTGAGTCTCCTTTCATAAGACAGGTTTTCCATTCCTCGAATCATCCTAGTGGCCCTTCTTTGTACCTGTTCCAGTTTGAATTCATCCTTCTTAAACATGGAGACCAGAACTGCACACAGTATTCCAAATGAGGTCTCACCAATGCCTTGTATAACGGCACTAACACCTCCTTATCTCTACTGGAAATACCTCACCTAATGCATCCTGAGACCGTATTAGCCTTTTTCACGGACATGTCACATTGGTGGCTCATAGTCATCCTGTGACTGTGATCAACCAGGACTCTGAGGTCCTTCTCCTCTACCATCACTTCCAACTGATGTGTCCCCAGTTTATAACTAAAATTCTTGTTATTAATCCCTAAATGCATAACCTTACACTTCTCACTATTAAATTTCATCCTATTGCTATTCCTCCAATTACAAGACCATCCAGATCTTCCTGTATGATATCCCGATCCTTTACTGAATTGTCAATACCTCCCAACTTTGTGTCATCTGCAGACTTTATTAGCACACTCCCACTTTTGGTGCTGAGATCAGTAATAAAAAGATTAAATAAGATAGGTCCCAAAACTGATCCCTGATGAACTACACTAGTAACCTCCCTCCAACGTGACAGTTCACCTTTCAGTATGACCCACTGTAGTCTCCCCTTTAACCAGTTACTTATCCACCTCTCAATTTTCATACTGATCCCTATCTTTTCCAATTTAACCAATAATTCCCCATGTGGTACTGTATCAAATGCCTTACTGAAATCGAGGTAGATTAGATCCACTGCATTTCCTTTATCAAAAAAATCTGTTACTTTCTCAAAGAAGGGAGATCAGGTTGGTTTGGCACGATCTACCTTTTGTAAAACCATGTTGTAAAAATATGGTGGAATTCATTGAATAGGGATATGGTGAAGGCCAAAGGTATAAGTGGGTTCAAAGAATAATTAGGTTCATAGAGAATATCTCCATCAATGACTATTAGCCAAGATGGTCAGGGATGCAACCCTGTGCTGCAGGTGTCCCTAAACATCCAGCTGCCACAAGCTATGACTAGATAACTAGGATTGGCTCACTCACAGTTGCCTTGTTCCCTCCCTGAGAAGCATCTGGCACTGGCCATTGACAGAAGACCAGATACTGGGCTAGATGGACCATTGGTCTGACCCCCAGTAAGGCTATGCCTATATTCTTATTCAAGTCCAGAATCATGTGTTGGGTCATAGCCTTCATCTTAAACATTTTTTGTAAGAGAGAGGTGGGGATTGACATGTAGTCAGTTGCCTGTCCCTAATTCACATCCATTAGCAAGTGTCTTATGTCTGTCAGCACAAATATTTTTGTATCCCTTTCCTAAATATGTATTGTAGACAATGTCATTGTGGGCGGGGTTATCCATATAAATATAACAGTTGGCAGCGCTCTTGTGGCAATGAGTTTCTCAAGTTAATTATGACAGAGTGTAACGCGGGAGCCCGTCCTGCTCCCCGTCATCTCTGCTCCTTCCTCCTCCGTTCGCTCTCCGTCTCCCTCCTTCCTCCTCCTTGCTCCTCCGTCCTCTCCCCATGTCTTCCCCCGTTCCCCCTTTTAAAATCCCCTGCTGGCGTCCGGTCCTGGTGACGCCACGACACCGGGCTCCGCCCCCGCCGCACGTGGTCGTCCAGACGTCGCCCCGCCCCCGCCGCGCCGCCCGTTATCCGGGCCGCGGCAGAGGAGCAGGCTCTGCAGTGCCGCCGCGCTCCCTGGGTGGCGCCCAAGAGAGCCAGCGTGATCGCGGGCTGAGTGCGGGGCGAGCCGCCGGGTGGGGTGTGGGGGCGGCGCGACCCGTCACAGACCTCCCCCTCCAGGTTCGCCTGTTCCTCTCCTCGCGTCTCTGGGGTCTCTTCAGGTATTCTGGAAAAAAAGTCCGCATTCCCATGGTTTCTCCCTGCCCGGTGGCTCACTTTAAACCGGTAGGGCTGCAGCGCCAGGTACCACCTCTGGATGCGGGGGTTGGCGTCCTGCATAGCCTGGAGCCACCGGAGAGGTGCGTGGTCGGTCACCACCGTGAACGTACTGCCTAGGAGATATCGTAACATGTCAACGGCCCACTTAACAGCCAAGGCCTCCTTTTCTATTGTTGAATACTGCCGCTCCCGCGGGAGCAGCTTGCGGCTCACATATACCATAGGATGTTCTTCCTCTCCTTCGCCCTGGGACAATACCGCACCGAGCCCGCGCTTGGAGGCGTCCGTTTGCAAAATAAATGGGCGAGAAAAGTCGGGTTGTGCCAGCACAGGGGCTTGGGTCAGCCGCTGCTTTAGGGTCTCAAAGGCCTGGGCACACTCGGGGTCCCACTGCACCCTCTTAGGGGCCGCGTTCCTGGTTAGATCCGTCAGCGGGACCGCCACGGTCGCGAAATCGGGCACGAAACGCCTATAATAACTGGCGAGTCCCAAAAACTGCCGGACCTGGCGCTTCGTGCTCGGGGGGGGGGATAGTTTTGTAGAGCCTCCATTTTCCCGATTTGGGGCCGTATCTGCCCTCCCCCCACCGTGTACCCCAAGTACGACACCTCCCGCTGGCCAAACTGACACTTCGCGGGGTTAGCGGTGAGCCCGGCTTCCTGTAGGGAGGATAATACCGCATCTATTTGCTGTAGGTGCTCGGCCCATGTTGCGCTAAAGATGATTATATCGTCGATATAGGCCGCCGCGTACGTCCCGTGGGGCCGGAGCACTTGGTCCATTAGCCTCTGGAACGTGGCGGCGGCGCCATGGAGGCCGAAGGGCATCCGCTTGAATTGATACAGGCCGAACGGCGTGGAGAATGCGGTCTTCTCGCGGGCCTCCTCCGTCAGTGGGATTTGCCAATACCCTTTCGATAGGTCAATAGTGGATAAGTATCGGGCATTCCCCAGTCACTCCAACAATTCGTCTATCCTCGGCATTGGGTAGGCATCGAACACGGACACTGCGTTGACCTTCCTGAAATCGATGCAGAACCGGGTGGTGCCATCCTTCTTAGGAACCAGTACGATGGGACTTCTCCACGCGCTGCGGGATTCTTCGATCACCTCCCACCGCAGCATTTTGTCCACCTCGTCGCGTACCGTCCCCCACAGTTTCCTGGGCAGCGGCCTGACCGGCTCTCTCACGGGCGACCGGGTGTGGTCACGATCGGGTGTTGAATCAAATCGGTCCGCCCTGGTGTCTCCGTCAGGACCTGTGAGAACCTCCACAAGGTTTCCTGTAGCCCCTGCTCTGCCCTGGCGTGAGGTCCGGGCCCAGGTGAGGCCGGGCGGCCACTTCTTCTCCCCTCGATTCTGAGACCCACCCCGCCAGGGCCTCCCGGGACCGCCACGCTTTAAGCAGGTTGACGTAATAAATATTGGTTGCCTTCCGTTTCCCGGGCATCCTGATATCATAGTTCACGTCCCCGACCCTCCTGATCACCTCGAAGGGGCCCTGCCAACTAGCTAACAGATTAGAGGACTGTTCGGGCAACAGGAGGAGGACCCTATCCCCGGGCTGAAAGGTGCGCAACCGGGCACTCTGGTTATAGTAACGGGCCTGTTTCCCCTGTGCCTCCTCCAGATTACGCTTGGCGAACTCACCCACCCGACGTAGCCTTTCCCTGAGCCTCAGGATATACTGCATTGTCCCTTGTACTCGGGTCTCCTGCGCCTCCCAAGCCTCTCTCACTATATCTAGGATCCCTCTGGGATGCCTACCATACAGGAGCTCGAACGGGGAGAACCCCGTGGAGGCTTGGGGTACTTCCCTTACTGCAAACAGGAGTGCCGGCAGGGCTCGGTCCCATTCTTTAGGCTCCTCTTCCACGAATTTCCAGAGCATCCCCTTGAGCGTCCGATTAAATCGCTCCACGAGCCCGTCGGTTTGTGGGTGGTAGACCGATGTCCTCAAGGTTTTTACCCTCAGCAGGCGGCACAGTTCTTTCATAAGCGCCGAGGTGAAGTTCGTCCCTTGGTTGGTGAGGATTTCTCCCGGTATGCCTACTCGTGAAAAGATCTTAATCAATTTGTTCGCGAGCGTGGGGGCGGTTGCGTTACAGAGCGGTACTGCCTCGGGGTAGCGGGTTGCATAGTCCACTACCACAAGGATATACTGGTACCGGTTCTTTGTCCGCTCCAATGGTCCTACCAGGTCCATAGCGATCCTCTGGAATGGGACATCTATCACCAGCATTGCCACTAGCGGGGCCTTGGCCACCCTCCCTGGTCCCATCTTCTGGCATTCCGGGCAAGATTCACAAAAGTCTTTAGCCGCCCGGTATATGCCAGGCCAGTAGAATCGCTGCAAGAGGCGCTGCACCGTTTTCTCATACCCCAGGTGCCCGCCCCAGGGGTTGCTGTGAGCCAGGTCCAACAGCCGCCTGTGATGTAGCTTTGGTACGACCAGCTGCGTGACCACCTCCCCGTTCTCCCGTCCCTCAGTGATCCTATATAGGCGGTCGTTCTGGATCTCAAAGCGTGGGTAGATCCTTTCTCCTTCCGCCCCTGTGGTCGCATTCCCCCATGCTTGCTGCAGGAGGGGGTCCTCCCTCTGTTCCCGGATGAAGTCGGGGGACCACTCCCCCTCCATGCCAGTCGGGCCCTCCCCGGCCCTGGCTCCCATCTCCCTCATTGGGGCCTCTGCGTCTTCTGTGGCCAAGGCGGCTTGGTCCCCCTGCCACTCCCGGAGGGCCTGCCCGAACCCGCTCCAGTCTCTTCCGAGGAGCACGGGATATATTAGTCCCGGTACAAGGGCGACGTAGGCCCTCCCTTCCGAACCCCCATCCTTTAAGTGCGCCCAGGCAGTGGGGTATGGCTCGACTCGCCCGTGTACGCATTGGACGAACACGGGGGGTCCCCGGGGCTCCCTGGGGGGAACTAGGTCAGCTCGGACCAGAGTCTGGCCGCAACCTGAGTCCACGAGGGCGGTGACTGCCTGGCCCTCTACTTCCACCTGACGCAGTATCTTTCCCGCGGCCTGGGGCCCCGACCTGTTCTGCCCCGCCATTACCTGCGTAAAGGAGCAGTCCATCAGCGGGCAGTCCCGTTTGAAATGTCCTTCTTGGCTGCATTGGTAGCACGCTCCCCCGGGGCCCCGTGCCGGGGGGGGGGGGGGATTGGTCTTCCGCTCCTCCAGGGCGGCTGGGCGGGAGGTTGGCTCTTCCCTCGCGGGTCGGCTCCACACCGGTGCTAGGCGTCTGCCCCCAACGCGGCTGGGGCTGAGGGGGATGCCCGGGCCCCTTGCCTCCCCTTGCCGGGGTGGGGGTCTGGTCTCTCTTGATGCCCCACTGGAGTGTTCCCCCCGGGACCCGACTCCTTCCCTGCCTCCCTCGGCTGACATGTAGTCCTCCACCAGGGTTACCGCGTCGGCTAGAGACGTAGGGTGGTGCCGTCTCACCCACCGCTGTCCTTCCCTCGGAAGGATGTGTATAAACTGCTCCAAAACCACCTTCTCCGCTACCTGGGGCCCTGGCCGCAGCTCGGGCTCTAGCCAGCGCCAACACGCCTCCGTGAGCGGCTGTGCCACGGCTCGCAGGCGGGCCCCAGGGGCGTATTTTTCCTGCCGGAACCGCTGTCTATAGGTCTCTGGGGTGACCCCTAGCTGGTCCAGGATTGCCTCTTTTACTTTGTAATAATGTAGGGCGTCTCGCGGGTCTAGACTCCGATAGGCCAGCTGAGCTGGGCCCGTGAGGTACGAAGCTAGCAGCGTAGCTCAATGTTGCTCTGGCCACCGGGCGGCTGTGGCTACCCTCTCAAAAGTGACCAAAAAGGCCTCGGGGTCATCGGCAGGGCCCATTTTAGTCAATCTTACGGGGAGCTGAGCTAGGGCCCCGCCTTCCGCTCCTTCCCCCACGACTGCTGGGGCTGGCCCCCGGCCCGCATTTTCCCACTGTCTCACCCAGTGGTCCTGTTGCGCCCGGAACTGCTCAGTCACGTCGCGCAGTAGTTGGGCCTGCTGCTCCCGATGCTGTGTGGCCAGCTGCTGAAGGAGGGCCGTCTGCTGTTGTTGCTGCTGGTGTTGGTTCTCCGTCAGCCATTTGAACACGTCGGCAGTGTCCATGGCTCCGCGCTGCGCCCGGTCACAGCTTTGCTGGGCTGCTCGTCCTGGTACACCGTCACCTCTTCCACCCGTGGGGTTTTTTTTTTTTTTTTGTGAGTTGTTGTTGGGGTTGTTGTTGGGGTTCTGTGATTTTAGCTAGAGTTCAGGTGCCCACATTCTCCACCACGTGTAACGCGGGAGCCCGTCCTGCTCCCCGTCGTCTCTGCTCCTTCCTCCTCCGTTCGCTCTCTGTCTCCCTCCTTGCTCCTCCGTCCTCTCCCCATGTCTTCCCCCGTTCCCCCTTTTAAAATCCCCCGCCGGCGTCCGGTCCTGGTGACGTAGGACGCCACGTTGCCAGGCTCCTCCCCTGCCGTGCGTCCGGGTCCGGTGACGCCAGACGCCACGTCACCGGGCTCCGCCCCCGCCGCACGTGGTCGTCCAGACGTCGCCCCGCCCGCGCTGCCCGTTATTCGGGCCGCGGCAGAGGAGCAGGCTCTGCAGCGTTGCCGCACTCCCTGGGTGGCGCCCAAGAGAGCCAGCGCGATCGCGGGCTGAGTGCGGGGCGGGCCGCCGGGTGGGGTGTGGGGGTGGCGTGACCCGTCACACAGAGTAAAATATTTTCAGTATAAAAGGTGTTGTCTTTCACTTACATACAGTGTGCTTGGTGCTATCAGTCCTGTTCCTAGGGGGTAGGTTTCCACATCAAGAGAAAAAAATACAATTCAAACCCTTTATACTAGTCTTAGTGAAAATACTAGGGATTTAATTGGGGTCAGCATTGGCTCTCCATCTCACCTCTACAGGTGGCCCTTTGAGCTCAGGGCATATTGCTAAAATGCTGCGGACAAGCTTGCACTACTGCTGCCATTTCTTTGCCTATTCTTTAGACTAAGCTCTTCACCTTTCAAGGCTGCAAATTCAGCAGCTTTCACAAACTAGATTCTCTCTCTCTCAGAAATATTTGGTAATATTTCAACAGGTTCAAGCACTGAGCCTAGGATTTTCCAAGCTGCCTAAGGGGGTATATACCCCAGGGACATAACCTTAAGTTTTTGTGACATTGTATTGAGGGTGGGAAACAGGGGATTAATTGTTTTATTACTCTATTCATTTTTTCTGTCTCACTTTTTCTTGCAGCTACATGGCATTATAGCTACATTGTAAGCATCTTTCTGCAATTAGCTGTTCATGACGGACTTGGATCCTTGTATATTTTGTAGTACTCTGAACTGTGTCTTAATTATAATACAAAGAGCAGCATGGGTGCAACTTGGCAACAACAAGGTTGTATATGGCTCTTGAGAACAAATATATTTCCCTTTTTAATTTGATAAACTAACCGTTTATCTTAACAGTTATCCTCTAAGTAACTTTTCCCCCTAAACAAGCTGTTGTGTGTTGTTGCTCATGTAGGCTGCCTGAGATGTCACACACACAGGATGGCTGCCTTTCACTTGTGAAGACGGGAATTCATATCTCATCTTCATAATATAACACAGTATACATCATTTGTTGGATTCCTTAGAAGCTGTTTCTTCTCTTATTGTTCCAAAGTTCAGTTCAGGAACTTGGAGGATGTATTTTCAGGACTTTAAGCTTTTCTGTGTAATATCCTACATTTCTGTCCATTTCAAAAGAAATTTGTGTGGATAAAGGGCAAGGGTAGGCAAAACTATAAAGAACATAACAAAAAGCAAACAAAAAAATGTGAGGGTCTGATCCTCAGCTGGTATAAATGGGCAAAATTTTGTTGATTACACCAGCTGAGAATCTGGCCCAAAATCATCTATCCACAAGCAAGGCCTGATGAAGATATATTCCGCTATCTTTCAGCTTTCTCTCACTACATGGGACTATTTCTGTGGCTAGAGTGTTTCTACTGTATCCTGTTGCATCTGATTTATGAGAGGTCAAACACACATGAGAAATAGATCAAAATTTCCTTCTATCCTTCAGTGTCCTGATTCCTCCTCCCTTCTTTTTACTGTAATTTAATAACTGCTTATGTGTTAAATTTGAGAACCTGATTGCTGCATTGATTAAAGCTCACTACGCTACTAATGTTCGTGC
Organism: Pelodiscus sinensis; assembly: GCF_049634645.1. NCBI lineage: Eukaryota > Metazoa > Chordata > Testudines > Trionychidae > Pelodiscus > Pelodiscus sinensis. The sequence continues at coordinate 169,884,888 of NC_134712.1, forward strand.
CTCTAATTTCCTCCCTCCTCTACTTTAGTGAGTATCCCTGTTTGGTCTCTGCTGGGCTGACTGGTACAGAATAGAAATAGGCAGCTATAGAAACAGGTTCCAAATCTTTTGATGATGGTACTTCAGGGGAAAATTTTGAGGATGGTGATATTATTTTCTTTAGGACTTTTTGTCTAACTTTATTGCATGTATCTGACATCTGTACAGGAGGAAACTCAATTTAGTGTTTCTGGAAAAAAAGGAAGTGTGTCATGTTATCTTTTGCTTTTTTCTTTTCAGTCAAGTTGAGTAAATTTATCTAGGTCCAGGGTGGATTGATTTAAATCACCAAAATTATTTAAATCAAGTTTCCCACTGATACAACTTCACATTTCTTCAAATAATGGTGCAAATAGATCACTAAAAAAAGTTGATTTACATCTCAATACAGCATTTTACAACATCTAAGAGGGTATAAATTGTGTAATTTTTTAGATTACTTAGATTTTTACCAATTTAGGAAATAGTACATAATACTCGTTACCTGTGTCAAATTGCAGAAGCAGTACATTGGGAATGGTAAGAACTAACTCTCTCACTCAAACACAATAGCACTTATTTTATTAAACTAAATCTTAAATATTACATAAATGTTTCACATTTGCAATTACAGCAGTCTCCAGAGTTGCCAGCTGATGGCTGTCCTTAAACTCTCTCTCTCTTAATTTCAAATGTTATTACTTCTAACAGACAAGTCCTCAGAACACTAAATGCATGGTGTCCTTAAACTTCTACAACTAGCTCTCATCTTCCCCTCTCCCACTGTCATTTTGATGCAGATCTGATTCCAAGTTACCAAAAAAGCTAAGACTATTCTTAGAGTGCCCTTAATTTTGGCGTAAGACCCGTTGAAAACAAGTATAAGATGGGATTCCTTTGGGAAAGCAGAGTTATGCTCAAGTAAAATAGGTAATAGACTAAAGCCATCACCATTATTTATGGTGTGTGGCCATGATGTACCAAAATAAGAGGCATGTATTATGTAAATTAAGAAAATGACACTCCGTGGCAACTGGCAACTCTAGATTTCTCTTACTGCAGCTTTCTGTACTGTGTACTTGGGTGATAGATTCTAAACCTAGTTAACTAATTAAACAAGTCATAAGGATAAGATTACTTAAATTAAACTTTTTTCTAGCGACGTCCAACATAGCAAACAGCTTGGGAATTACTTGTTAAATCACACTAATGCTAAAGAGCATAGAGAGAGTCTTGAGGGATTATGCATTGCAAAGTTCATCCACATTGTTCTTCAGACAGATCCACATTTTCATCCCTATCATTTTCTCCTAATAACCAGTTTTCCTTATGATGATTCATTCTTGCAGCTAGGCTCTGCATCATCTTCTTGCACTGCTTACACTTGACATGCTTTCCTTTTTTACCCAGGGAACAAATTTCTTCAGGTAGATTCCTAGGTAGGCTCGCTGTCATGCCCAGAAGCCATAACAGTTTTCTGTAGCAAAATTGTGGGGGAATATAAGATGGTGTGTGTGTTGAATAATGTTTTCCTTCTCCCCCATCCCATCCACTGCACTGTTCCTTTCTATGCTGCCTCTGTCCTTTCCTATATATTGTGTCTGTCTTTCGACAATGTCTTAATTAACTCTGCTGTGGTTGGCCCAAGTCCACCACTACATAAGCCCAGAATCAAAAGAATCTTATCCAGCCTATGTCTGCCTTTGCATATGTTCGTCTGCTGAGAAACAAAATGGAAGACTCAGAACTTTCAAGAAGCAAGAGCCGGTTGTTAGGCTGGACAGACTAGAGCCATTACATTTTTATGACACTGTAAGTGTATGTGTAGCATGTATGCAATGAGATTTAATTTCAACAGTTACTTTTAAATGAGAAATTGAGTATTTTATTTGACTTTTAAAAAAATCTGATTTAAATTTAAAAAACCCAAGTTTAAACAAAATTTTAAACTGATTTTTATGCATCCTGTCTAGGTCACTATGCAACAGTCTAGCTCTGTGGTTCTCAACTGGTGGTCCATGGTGACTTTTTCGGTGGTCCACAGGAACATTGTCTAAAGTCGCATGGTGTGAGCAGGCTCTGCCATTAGGCTGTTTTACTCTGTGTTCACAAGCACACGGCGCGTCATCCATAGCGTCACCTAGGACGCAACCGCATTGTGTTCCCAGTAACTTCCGTCTGAGGCTCTGAGCGTCAGTGTAGCCGCCACCGTCGTGCAGAGCAGTTGCTGTGTTGTTCGTCCTGTGCTAATGTGCTGTTTTACAGGTGATGTGTAGTTTGTTTATAATGGCAACAACCAGAAGAAATGTCAAGCGCAAGTATTTGGAGGATTACATCAAATTTGGCTTCACTTTTCAAGAAAAAGAAGGCGTGGATTTGCTCTCAACACCAGGCTGTTCAAAAGATTTTGCCTGGACATGGGTTCTGACTTTGATGTGTTGCTGTTCTACACTTCTGTACAGTGGTTGTCAGCAGGGAACGTACTCAACAGAGTTTTTCAATTGAGAGAGGAGTTGGATTTATTTCTCCAGGCTCAAGAGAGAGAGGAAATTCTGAAATGTGCTGAAGCAGTCAAATTTAGAACTTGCGTATCTTGTTGATATTTTTGGAATCTTGAACAAACTGAATCTTCAGCTGCAAGGGAAAGGTACAAATCTGTTCTCTCACCAAAGCATCATCAAGGCTTTTCTTGACAAATTGGAACTCTGGAGCGTAAGAGTCGAAGGCAATAATTTGGTTCAATTTCCATATGTGGATGCCATGCTCGGGGAAAAGGAAGCCATTCGAATGCAAATTCTCGATCATTTATGGAAGCTACAAGATGAATTCCAACAATACTTTCTGGAGGTGGACAGGACAAGGGATGGATTATCTTTCATCAGGAATCTATTTACAACAGATGTTAATAGTGTTCCAGAAGATCTGCAGGAGGAATTCTTGGATCTGAAAAATGATTTTGTGGCTCAAGACGTGTACCAGCAGTCTACCATAGAGAAATTTTGGTCCAGCGTGACTGGGAGTTACTCAAATCTGTCAGCACACGCAATCAGATTTCTTTTGCCATTTGCATCAACTTATATGTGTGAGACCGGATTTTCATGTTTGTTGCACATTAAGTCCAAACAGAGGAATCAGCTTGCAGTGGAAAGCGATATTCGTTGTGTGTTATCAAGTACCACTCCAAACATTGAATAGCTTGTCAGTGAGAAGAGAATCCAAAAATCTGTTAGTAAGAAATAAATTTCAAACCAAAATGTTCATTGTCTGCTCTTTTTTATCATGTCTCAAAAAGGAGGTGGTCCATGATAATGTTTTGATTGGCCTGGTGGTCTGTGGACTGAAACAAGTTGAGAACCACTGGTCTAGCTGTTTCCCCCTTGAATAATTTTTACATGGTAAGAATTACTTTCTGTTCTTTTCTTCCAGCTGCCTAGTTGTGGCATTTCTTTCTTTGCCTAAAGTGAGATTGTGGCACATCTTGCACCAATTGGTGGTGCACTTATATCCAATAATATGAATAATGTTACTGACTCCTCTTGTAAAGCACAGTGAGAGAGACTACAGGAAAGCACTATATTAGAGCTAGGTATCATGAAGTATATCCAAGTTCCATGAATGCATGGACTGGAGAAATTTCTGCCCATTTCCCCTCTCCTTCCCCTCCCCATTTAATAGCACAGCACCTAGAGTGCTAGGCCTCACCTGAGCTGGACTTGCCTGTTTCTCCACATTGTCCGGAATTTTATTGCTAAGGATTTGGTAAAGCGGAATACTGCTGCCTGAACTGGTGTTAATAAAACCACCTCACATAAGACATCAGATTAAACTCCATCTATAATCCCAGAAGAATAGGTGGGTGGGTGTTGATTTCCCCCCTCCCCCACTTCTGATGCAACAAGGTATTTACGCTCATGAATAATCCCTCTAACTTAAAATGTATCTCAAAGGCTATGTCTAGACTGCAGGCTTCTTTCGAAAGAGGCTCTTTCGAAAGCATCTTTCGAAAGAGCCTCTTTCAAAAGATCGCGTCTAGACTGCAGGCGGATCTTTCGAAAGAGAAATCCGCTTTTTCGAAAGAGCACCCAGCGAGTCTGGATGCTCTCTTTCGAAGACGGCCTCTTTACATTGAAGAACGCCTTCTTTCGAAAGAGGAACTTTCAAAAGAAGGCGTTCTTCCTCGTGAAACGAGGTTTACCGCCATCGAAAGAAAAGCCGCGTTCTTTCGAAATAATTTCGAAAGAACGCGGCTTGAGTCTGGACGCAGGGGAAGTTTTTTCGGGAAAAGGCTACTTTTCCCGAAAAAACCCCTGAGTCTGGACACGGCCAAAGAGATTTCCTTGAATCCACAAATCCTAGGAAATAGTGAAATTCCACCCTCAGTGAACCAGTCTTGGGTGAGGCTGTACTCACCACATAAACCTTGGAAGAGCACACGCATCCTTGCGCACTGTGGTGAATTTAACTCTTTGTCTTGAAGATTACACTGTGGTGCCTTGGTACATGTTAGTCACTCACTCCTCTTGGCTCTGCTATACTTAGACACAAAGATGTGAAGGTACCTTGAGGAATCCTTAAGTGAGTTTCTTGCATTTAATTCAAAGTGTGAGTTTATTTTCCTTAGTTTTACATGTGCTCTTTTCAATTCTGGAATACTAACTGTGATTGGAACCATGGATGTTGATGTCTCAAACCAACTTAATTTTGATTTTAATAGGTTCTAAAAGTTTTTCCCATTGATTTATGTCTTCATTTATATAGTTCCATTAGCTACAGGGTACTATGAAGTGTTTTCATAGTACACTGTATAGTTTATATATAAGTGTTTTATATATAAACTATACTAGAAGATTTATCCAGCATTGCTCGGTCCTTAACTCAAGCACATGTTGTTTTTCTTCATTTAAACATTGCTCTGGGGTGGGGATGGGGATGAGGGGTTCAGTATGCAGGCAGTCCTGGGGAGAGAGGACTACCCCGCCCTCTCTCAGCACAGCAGCTTGGGGCCAGGTGAGAAGCGCCTCTCCATTGGTGCTGCAGCTGCAGTGGGCTCAGCTGGGGTAAGGATGTCAATGTGTAATCAACCACATGATTAAGGGATAAGCCTGGGCTTGTTGGTTAATCCTTTCAGCTGTACACACTCCTCAACTCCCCTTGCTGCCTCTGTATCAGCTTTTAAGTTGGCTACCTGTGAGCACTGGCTCCTACTTGCCCCGTGGTGTGTAAAAATGTAACTGCTAAAATTTCAAGTGATTACATGTTTACACAAATATCCAATAGTTAATATCCCTAGCTGGGAGAAGTGGGGGGGTGCATGTCCCACAGCTTGGGGAACAGACAAACACACAAACAGACAAACTCTCTGAAATATACAGTAGACAGCTGTCAATTTCTCCACCCCTGCTCCCTGCTGGCTCAAAGGGTTATAGCTATCCTGGTCCCCACCTCTGGCCTGTCACTGCTTCCCCGTGGTCATTCTGCAGTATAACTTCCTCCGACCAGACTGCTCCCTTTCCATTTTATGAGAAACAATCAAACTCCAGGCATATCCCATTGTCCTGGCACAACCAAACCCTGATCTTGCTTTAAGTTATGATAAGAGGAAGCTGCAAAACACAATTTAAAAGGTGGAATTTGTTCAGCACACAGTCACTGATGTGTGTGCAATCAGCACGCTTCACTTCACATGCCTCTTATGTGCATGTCATTTTAGTAATACGGGTTGGAAAAAACAATGCAGATGGAAGCCAGTGGAAACTGGCAATCCTGTGCCATATGCAACGATAAATAATATGTCTCATGGGCCAGATGTAGAAACCTGTGATGGGGTGTAGCAGCCCCACACTGTGGCCAAAGGGGTTAACCTGGCCAAGTTGGCTGAGAGCTGCATCCTCACAGCCCTGCTGGGCATGCTTCAACTGGAGGTTCACTATAAAGGCCTGTGGAGCTGCTCAATCAGGGCTGACTTCTGAAGGGGAAGGAGAGGATGCAGGAGCTCCAGAGAAGGAAGCACAGCCCAACCAACAGTGGCATCCAGGCCAAGCGGGACTGGAGCCTCCAGACCAGAGTGTGAAGATGGGAAGGACTTCTTACAAGCTCTGGGTAGGAAGTAGCTAAGGGTGGAGAATTGCTCCAAAAGCTCAGTGTGCTGTGATAAGATTCCCCACTCAGCTAGCAGTGGACCACTCCACTGCTGACAGGGCCCTGAGCTAGGACCCAGTGGGGAGGGAGGGCTCAGGTCTCTCTTTCTCTTCAGATACCCCCACATGTGGGAGCTTTGTTAATTATGTATTGACCCTGGGACCATTGGACTGTACTACCCTGATCCCAGAGAGACTGAATATGGACTCTGAGGCCATGTATAAACTCGGAAGCTGCTGGGCTGTACTGTGTACAGCAGTGTTTCTTAAACTGTGTTCTGCGGCACACCAGTGTGCCGCGAGGTGGTCGGAGGTGTGCTGCGGAGAACAACACAGTTCAAAATGGCCACCCTTAAAGGGGCAGGTGACCTTTTGCTTAATAACTTCCCCCCCAACTTTTTTTTTTGTCAATAACTTTTCCCCAGCTAGGCTATATTGCCCTGAGCGCAGGTTGCAGCCTATGAATTTGGGGAGCTGATAGGGTGGCCTATCTGAAATGAGAGTCCAAGAGGCTGCACTAGACTTTTGCCACTCTCTCTGGGGGGGAAGACAAGGCACTCTTTGACAAACCCCAATGGTCTTTCCCACTACTGTATTAGACTACCTTCCATGGTTGAAGACTATAATGTGGTGGTGAGAACACTGTTAGGCCTCATCTACCTGACCGTTCTTTACCATATTAAAATCAAGTTGTAACCTATCGGATCACCCAGACCAGTAAGAGGCTCTCCCATTACCCACCCTGTAACCTGGAATGTGTGCTGTGAGCTGTATTTGAAATTGTAGTATAGGTTATGAGCAAGTTTTTCTATATACACAAATACATAAATTCCTAACCAATCTGTGTATATTTCATAATCACCACCAAGTTCAGAACATTACAAGCTTTCATAAAGACTTTACTCAATATATTTTTAAATAGAATTACACTGTATACAATCAGGTGATTCAGTTGTTTATTCTTTGGCATTTTTAGACCGCTGTTCTCCTCTTGGAGCATCTGAACCCTAGTTGTGACACAAGGCCCCTGCTTAGACTAATAATGTCAATTATGAGGAATACTTTTATCTATGGGCTAATGCTGTCATAGACCAAAACAGGTTAAGCAGCCTGTGAGCAAAATTCATCTCTAGCAATAGCAGAGGCAGATTGCCTTTGGAGTTGTTTCTGCTTATTTGGGAGTGAATTTGATCTTCTCCCCTTAACTACTACAGATGATATTAATATTATTTGTGAGAATTGATGTGAATAATATGTAAATATGCACAAAATTGAATATAAAACTTTACTTTTTTTTTGCACTTCTGTAACTTAAAAATACACAAGCCCATGCCAACAAAATTTGACACACAACTAAAAATGTCACTCCCCAAAGCTGATATATAGCTTATGAGTTTTTAGGACAAGGCAAACTTACAAGAGTTTCAAATCTCTGGAAACTGGAGTTGATAGTGAAACATCGGCAAAGCCAAACAGAGAGTGTACAATTGGTCCACCTGGGTTTAGAGTCCTTGCTCTGAACATATAGCCAGTTCCAAGGAGGAAGAAGCTTTCAGTATAAGATCAGCTTCTGAAAGAGCTCCAAACTGGGCATGTGCACATCATCTTGAGGGTTGTAGGAGTGATGGAATCCTTGATCTCAGACATAGATAAGAAAAGACAAAGAAACATAGGAGACAAGAAGGATGTATAAATGCCATAATGAACTCATGTGTCTTGAGAGAACCTCTAATCTAATGAGAATGGATTTTGTTTGGGAGATTGTACAAGTACAATTAATTATTCATGGCAGCGACATCATTAGGATTTCATTTTGTTTAAAGGCCTCTAAGTGACTTAGAAAATTGGGTTAAGCTGAAGAGGAGTTTCAGGAGAGAGTCCAGGGAAAGCTTTTCATTATATTGACTTTGTTTAATATTTTCTAGATGGATATAGACACACATTACACTCAAACTCTAAAATTCCTATATTAGACTTGGACATCATTTTTATGCGGTATGGATCTAGAAGTTCAGGCAAAATTGGATTTGTGATGGATATGGGAATGACTTAACTGGCTGCTGTTAGTTTGGGATGTTTTCCCTATTTTTGTAGAGAGCTGCATCTTGTAGCATTGATGTAGCAATGACGTAACATTGCTTGTCTTCATTGTTGTTAATTAACATGAGAGCATGTTCATCTGAGGTTCATCATCAAAGTTTTCAAATCTAGGCATATAAACTTAGGGGCCTAGGAGGAGATTTCCAAACACACAAAGGGTAGCTAATCATAGAATCATAGAATAATAGGACTGGAAGGGACCTCGAGAGGTCATCGAGTTCAGCCCCCCGCCCTCAAGGCAGGACCAAGCTCCGTCTACACCATCCCTGACAGATGTCTATCTAACCTGTTCTTAAATATCTCCAGAGAGGGAGATTCCACCACCTCCCTTGGCAATTTATTCCAATATTTGACCACCCTGCTTTCACTGAAAGCCCAACTTACTGGACCTCTGGGCAGTACGGTGGATCCTCAAGGCCTTTCGCCCATTCCTGCACCATTATGCCATGTATGTGCTTGCAGACACACTACAGCCATGTACTACATCAACAAGCTGAGAGGAGTATACTCCCAGTTCTGATTTGCCAAGTTAAGAAAATTTTGGCTAAGGTGTATTCAGAACCAAATCCAGCCAATAGCTCCTCTCTTTGCTGAGGATGTTACAACAAACTCGCTCAGCAGGAGGTGTCAAGAGCACCACCAGCAGAGATCAATGCACTATTCCATACATGGGGCCAACCATTAATAGGCCTGTTTAGGTCTGAATAGAACACCAAATGGAAAGTTAGTCAAGAGCATGCAAAGAGAAGCTGTCTCTCAGACATTTTTCTGTGGGACTGAAGGCAAAATCTTCTATACACCTTCTCTCCCGCTTTGTCTGTTATCTAGGGTCATAAGGAAGATCAGACTAGAAAGAATCAGGATTGCATTAATAGCCCCAAGTACTGAGAACTAGATTTCCTGTAGCTGTCCAAGGAGCCACCTTATCGGCTATCTTTCCCTCCAGACCTTCTGCCTCAACAGTAAGGAAGGAGCGACTCCACCTTGCAGCATGGGGGGCAGCTAGCCTGCTGACTTATGTGGACTGTTTCTGTTCTCACGGGGTTCAGGCCATCCTAGTGCAATGCAGGAAAGGCTGCACTCTGAAATATTATAGACAAAAATGGATACTGTTTAGTATCCAGACCCCTGTTAAAGGATTGGTAGTGACGGAGCCCATTTGTTATGACATTCTGCAGCACTGCTGTTCACTGCATGCTACTCTTTTGTCCCAGTGTGTTTCTGGCATGCTCTGCTAACATGCTAGTTTTTCAGAGTAATTCTTTAGCATTGTCTTTTTTTTTTTTTTTTTTTTCAGTTTCCTGACATTCTGTGCAGTCCTACGGCACCTTCTATGCCTTCGCTCCCAGGGCCTTAATATCTTAAGATAGAAAGATCTTTATGGCAGCAATATCTGCTCATCACAGCTACACTGAGGACAAACATGCAGCCTCCAGATTCCGTACAGAGTGTATGGGTGTATTTCCACCCATTGGAGAGCCGCACATTCCTGGGAAGTAAATCTTGGCCTAATGAAGCTGATGGGCCCAACTGATGAACCTCTTGTTCAAGCCTCTATCAAGCACTTATTAATCCGAAACAGCCTTCCTCACAGCAGCTAGGTGGGTGAGGAGGCTTACTACTTTGAGCACCAGTCTATCTTTATACTGTGGTCCACAGGAACAAAGTCACTATGAAGCCTCATTCCAGTTTAATGTATAAGCTGAGCTGAGCTTTTCACCTCTCTCAATGTATTTCCCACCCCATCATCTTCTTCTCTCTTGTATCTCAGAGTTTTAGTCAGGGCCCTTTAATTTAGGGAGAAGAAACTGAAGTGATTTGGATTGAATGCACTTCGGCAGTGATGTGGCTGTCACGTGAGATCTCTCATGCACTGCTACCCAATGGACCCAGCATTTCAAGGCAGTTTTGCAGCTTTTCACTGGGGGTATCCTGTCCCACAAGAGTAAATGCACCGAAGTGATGTGCTAAGAACAAAAGCAACTGGTAAGTAACCTCTCTGCATGTATTTCAATGCCAGACATATCTGCAGGGGGAATTTCAAATACTATACTATGTGGTTTCCAACCAGCGCTACTGTTCTGCCTTCTGGACAGACGGATTTGGGTTAGGCTGACAAGTGAAATAAGGCCTATTGCTAAGGGCCGCTAAAACTCAAGTGCTAGTGTTCTGGGATATTTGGTTTTTGTTTATTGGAATAGAAGACTTAAGCTCTGATTCCAGTATAGCGTGTCTACAATTAGCTGATGCTGTCATGTATTTGTGTCTTCATTCATGGATATGTTACACTTTGAATTGCTAACAGTGGTGTGCTCACAAAGAGAATTTTTTAAGGTATATATGCTAGTCTGGGAACCATCCAGGATTCGGATTGTTTAAAATGTCTGGTTTTCTTTTTATTTTTACTTCTCCTATTTGTTTATTTGTTCCTTTCTCTGCAATTCTCCCTGTTAACTCATGGACATCATTCAGGGACAGATTTAAATCGAAGCAGACAGTCTCCAGTTCTGCTCTGTCCCTTGAAGAGTTGGATTTGTTTAAATGTGCTGTTGAGAGAATGCTTGGTATGAATGGAATGCTTGTGTCTTTATTTTTCATTTTGTTTCACATGTGAGGCTTCCCTGCTCAAATTTGAGATGTTCGCATACCCCTGGTGGTAAAATCTCTATTGTGACTGGATGAGGCCATGTGAATTGTTTACAGTAGCTTACTGAGGGCAACCAGAAACTATGGATTGGCAGCCCAGAGGCTGCCTCATCTCATGTGGACCTATCCAACACAAGATTCCTTGGGGAACGATGCCTCAGTGTTGGGTCATATCTAATAAAAATGGAAGCGTGGGTCTTTAAAGCAAAGGTTTAGCAAAACAGCAAAGGCGATAACTGTTTTTGTGCAAGTTCAGCTTGGCTTAAAATTGAGCAACTGCCTCTTCAGACTAGAGACACACCTGTTTCACAATCCGTACCTAACCAATATTGGAAGGGGAGACGCCAGTAGAATTTATCTAAGTAAAACTGCAGGGAGGATTTAGACAGGTCTAACTGGGTTACCATTTGTCCAAGATCATAAAGTTAACATCCTTCCTCTTATCAGAGCTGTCTTGGGAAAGGATTGACAACGGCTACAGGTAGACATGGCCTTAATTCTACTTTTCATCTGAAGGATGGCATTCGTAGCAACACAGTTCCTTTAGCGTCATGCTAGACAAATGGATCAATGGGAGAGAGCCAACACCTGCTGAATCACCTATCTGGTTTTTTTCAGCACATGGACTTCCCATGGTGATCTCCTATTATATTTATTGTCTCAGTTTATAATTTTTAAGGGGTGTCAACCTGCTGCTTTGGTTGCCTTTGACATTATTTACAACAACAATACAATGTAACCAAAATAAACTAACCTGAATACCCACATGCCGTAGCACTCTTGGATGGTCTTTTACCGTGCAATGAAAGGCAGCGATGGCAGACTTTTTTGGATCAGCAGTGGAGGCTGGTTCCCCACAGGACGGTTTTGCATGTAGAATGCTCTACTATCCACCCTCATCCTACTAAATGGAGGGGACTCCACCTTCAGCATCTCGGCTCACCTCAACTATAGTGGGATAGCATGGAAAGAGGAGGTCTTTCAAGCAGGCAGATCCCAAGCTATCTAGGACTTTAGGATTTGATACTATGAGGTGCTAAGCACCTCTAGGTCCCATTAGAATCAAAAGAAATTGAGGGTTCTCAGTAACTGTTGGGACTGAGGTTCTGTAGAATAAAACAATTGCCTTGTATAAATACATACCATGAAAAAACGTGGCTGGTGAATTATTGTGGTACATGCATAGCTTTACATGCCCTAACTACAAGATTTCTATCTGCGGTGATTCCCTGACCAGTGTTATTACATAGGTCATAAGAAAGTGGGCATCTTTCATATTGCTGATGGAGCATCCAGAAGTGCCCACTTCCCTTCTGCTGCAGCTCAGGCACATTTTAAAAGTCTCCCTAGAATGCCCTGTCTTAATCCAGGGATGCGGGGATTGTTTAGTTCTGTGCGTCTCTCCCTGAGAGCCTGTGCTTACTGCTTCCCAAGGGTAGCGTTTTCACACTTTAAGCCAGCAGGCTCACAGCTTCCCCCAAACTCTTAGTAGATGGAATGTGGCAGCTGCTTTAGTGTTTATTTAGTTTTCAAGAGGTAGAAACCACAGAAGGAAAAAAATGTTTTTGAATAATAAAATTTTTCTTCTGATGACTTTTTGATGACATTGGTGGCTAGACACTTGTCTTTACAATATGTAAATACTCATTTGTTTCCCACATGAACAGAAAATTCAAGTCAAATAAATCAGTCAATTTATCACTTTCATTTCTTTCTCTCTCTCAGTTGTTTAAAATTCTGTTTTATATTTGCAACCAATAAGTAATGTACTTTTGGCTAATGTCTTTTTTTTCCATGGCTGAACCTAAGTAACTACCATCCATTTTAAAATATAAGTGAAATGTAACTTCTTATGGTGTAGTGCGCTACCTTGGTATAACACACTGTTTTAGTCATGCATGTTTTCTCATGGATGGGCCACGTTTAGTCCTGTGCATAAGTGTCTGTTGGATCATACCGAAATAATTTCCTTTTAAAATTCTTCCACAGGTTTTGGCTTTTTTTCCCATAGGAATTTGGTAGCATTACTTTGGTTGCTGTAGAATGCCAGTATTTTTGTAATTTGTTACTACTAAATATCATAACCTGGGTCTTGATTCAGCAAGTATTGGGCTCAGATTTTGAAAGATATTTAGGCATCACTGTGCTCAGTGTTGCAACACCTAGCTGATTTAGGAGCCTAACTCTCATTTTGAAAAGGGATTATAGGAGTCTAAATTCCATTTGACAGTGATATTTTGGCTCTTAAATCAGGGAGGTTTTGCAATAAAGAGCACAACGGTGTCTAAATACCTTTAAAAATCTAGGCCTTGAGTACTAACTTTGGCCCTGCTCCTTGCCCCATTGAAGTGAATTGAAAGTTGCCATTTATTTCAGTAGTGCAGGATCAGATGCCGTTAAGCATGTGAGCAGTAGGTATTCTCTCAGGCCCACCAAAGGGGGCGGGGGGCAAAGAGGGCAATTGCCCCAGGCCCGGAGATTCAAAGCAGCCTGAGGCTCTGAGGGCTGGGGTGGGGGGAGAGGAGAGGTGCACTGCTGCCTGGGCAGCATTAAGGGCTGACTGCCCTCAGCCTTGCCCATTCCAGGGACATGTAGCAGTCCCCTCATCTCACCCAGTGGCCCATGGTGGCTGTTGGCCCTGCTGTAGTCCCTGTACATTTACACATTGTTTTACCAACATAGATCCTGATTCCAGACATGCTCACACATACACGCAAGTTGTCCCACTGGGCAGCAGTGCAGTAAGGACACTTAAAGTTAATTGAATGTTTAAGAATTGTGATGATGGGGATGGACTCAAGCACATATTTAGCTTTTAAGCAGGTGCTTAAGCATTTCACTGAAGAGGTCACTGTGCAAGTGCAGAAGAAGGGAAAGCAAGATGAGACGGTGCTGTCTTTCGATAGATACTGTTACACTTGATTTTTGAGAAGTTTGGTGGGATCCTTAGCAAGGTGGGGTTCTGGGAAAGGAAAAAATTGAAGGTAGAGAATAGTTGATGGGGATTATCATAAACAGCCTGAGAGGGAGAGAAGTAAAGCTTTGAAAGAAAGAGGGCAAAATTAATGCAATCAAAGCAATAGGAGAACGGGTGGAAAAACATGGCTATAGATTGGGAACTGGGCAGCCAAAATCTCATTCGTAGGGGGAATGATTATTAACTGCTGAAAATATAGTTCTTTGTTGGATGCTGAGAAAATAGAAGATGTGAAGGCTTTCTCCTAGAATCACAACTGCAGCGGGTTTAAACTCACTACTTTTCCCTATAAAGAATATACATACTAAATTACCCAGTCATTAGGTATTATGCTTATCAATTCACAGACATGAAATTAACTGCAGGAAAGCACCTCTATTTTCTCCCATGATGCAACAGTAACAGGTTGGAAGGTTGGATATTTTTCAAGTAAAAAATGAATACATTAATGTAAAGTCACATTGAAATTAATGACTGTTAAGTTTCTAAGCTTCTAAGGTACAGTTGACAATTCCACTAGGTGTCCAACAGCATGTTTAGGCTCCTAAATACTTTTAAATATCTGGCCCTAAGTGCCACTTTTGAAAATGGGACTTAAGAGCCTAAGTCACTGATGTGCTTTTGAAAACTTTACCTGTGATGCTTTACAAACAAGGTCCTGCCCTGAAAATCTTGCAAGTAAATATACCACACATTTCTCTGTATAAAAAACCTTTTCCTGCGGGATAACAGAGTGACATCAACACATTACCCTGAATCCTGCCGCCCCTCCCCACCCCCCCGGTGCTGGGGGGTGGGTCTGGAACTGCACAGCCTTCCCCTTCCCCCGTCCCTGATGCTTGGGAGGGTGGGGGTGAGTGGGAGCCATGTGGCCTTCCCCCTCCCTGGTGCTGGGGGTTGGGAGCCACGCAACCTTCCCTTCTCCTTTCCTCCCTGGGGCTCGGGAGCGGGGGGATGAGAGCCCCACATCCTCCCTAGTGCTGGGGGGGGGGGGGAGGGGAGGAGCTGCATGGCCTCCTCCTTCCCCTCTCCCCAGTCCTCGGGGGGGGGGGGAGGAGGAGCTGTGCAGCCTCCCCCCTCCCTGGTGCTCTGGGAAGGTGGGAGGGGGATTGGTGAGTGTAGCAAGCAGGGGGCACAGCCCCCAGTAAATACAAAATGTAATACAGATGAAATCTTATTTCCTGAGTGGTTTCTGAAATTTTTTTTAAAAAAAGATGTTTTTACATTTAAACAATTTCCCCCACCTCATGTATGTTCTGTTCAGTATCAATGAGTTAGATTAGGGATGTTAGTATCTAATCAAATAGTTGACTAATCGATAAGCAGGAGCTTACTGATTAGAACTCTGAACTAGTTGCTTTCCCATCTCTCCTCCCTCCGCTGTGGCTCTACATTGAAAAGCCCAGGGAAACTGGTGCGTGAAGTCATTAGTTCAGCCCCTGCTCCCCGGGTGCTTTTTCATTTGACACCTCACACACACACAGCTGCGGCTGTGCATTGAAAAGCCCAGGGAAGCCAGCCCGTGAAGTCGCTAGTTGGGCCCCTGCTCTGTGGGTGTCTTTTCATTAAGACACCTGTGGAGCAGGGTCTGAGCTAGCAACGTCACGTGAAGTCTTCACTGGGCTTTACAATGCAGAACTGCAGCTAGGGAGGTTTTGCTGTGTATCAGCATGAGCCAAACTGAGCGCTGCAACTGCTTAGCACTGTCCGACTAATCCAGGAGTGGTCAACCCGTTACAGACGAAGAGCCAAAATATAGTGGTGGATATAGCACAGAGCCGCGGGGGGGGGGGGGGGGGGGGGAGGGGGAGGGGAGAGGGGGGAGGAAGCCCCGGCTGCTGCATTTGGTCAAGCAAAAAAAAAAAGGGGGGGGCCTGGCTGCAGCCCTTTTAAGAACAGAGCAGGCATTGCCCTTTTAAGGGGTGGTCATTTTGAAGTCTGCACTGGCATCCCATGCAGAGAGAAACATGCTGCCCCTTTCAGAGCAGTGGGTGTGGGAGCTGCAGTTTTTTCTTTGAAGAGCTGCATGCAGTTCCACGTAGGAAGGAACAATCAGTTTCACACATCCAGAATGGGAAGCAACTGTCTAGGAAGGAGTACACCAGAATGGGATCTGGGTGTCATAGTGGACCACAAGCTAAATGAGTCATCAGTGTGACACTGTTGCTAAAAAGGCAAACATGATTCCAGGATACATTAACAGGAGTGTTGTGAGCAAGACCCGAGAAGTCATTCTTCCGCTTTACTCTGCGCTGATTAGGCCTCAGTTGGAGTAGTGTGTCCAGTTCTGGGCACCGCATTTCAAGAACGATGTGGAGAAATTGGAGAAGGTCCAGAGAAGAGCAAAGAGAATGATGAAAGGTCTAGAGAACATGAGCTATGAGACAAGGCCGAAGGAATTGGGCTTCTTCAGTTTTGGAAAAGAGAAGACTGAGGGGGGACATGATATCGGTTTTCAAGTATCTAAAAGGATGTCACAGGATGGAGGGGAGAAATTGTTCTCCTTTGCTTCTGATGTTAGGATAAGAAGCAATGGGCTTAAACTGTAGTAAGGGAGGTTTAGGTGGTTCATTAGGAAAAACTTCCTGGCAGGGTGATGAAACACTGGAATAAATTGCCTAGGGAGGTTGTGGAATATTTAAGAGCAGGCTGGATAGACATCTATCAGGGATGATATACACTGTGTTTGGTCCTGCCATGAAGGCAGGGGACTGGACTTGATGATCTCTTGAGGTCCCTTCCAGTTCTAGTATTCTTTGATACATAGGACATTGGTTAAAATACTTTATATGTAAAACCAGGGAGACTGATTCTGCTTTGCACTAACTGCCTGTTACACTGTGTGAAAGGCAGTGTGAAAAAGCCTTAATAGGTATATAACGGTAACCAGCTTCCCCTTTAAGGCTCTGGAAGGCTGTCAGAGAGTGGTAAAAGGGTCTGAATGGAAATGAGATGCAGGTCCAGAGTGCTCATTGTCTTCCATTTCATCCTTATCCCAGTGACTCCCCTATTACCCCCCTTCCAGCCCAGGTAGGGTTGCTAACTTTTTATTGGCACCAAAACTGCACACGATAGCCCTGCCCCTTCTCTGAGTCGCTGGCCCCCACTCTCCCACAGTGGTTAGCTTTCCTCTACTCTCATTTTCATTGGGCTGGGGCAAGAGGTTGGCATGAGGACTCCAAATGGAGGGTCCTGGTTAAGAACGGAGCTCCGGAGCTGCCAGAGTCCCTTTTCGATTGGATGTTCTGGTCGAAAACTGGACATCTGGTCACCCTGATCCCAGGGGCTTTCCATGTCCCCCCATGTCATCCTCCCCAAACCATTGTCCCTTACTTTCCCTCTTTCTCCCCCCTGCTGGAGACAAACAGAAGATCCTGTCATGTTGAGTGTATGGCCTTGCAATCTTGGCCAATGATGTTTTTGAAAATGCATTGCCTCAACCCTGAGATTCTCAGTGTTCATATCATCTGAAATGATTTTGTACCTGACCCAGTGCATAGATGGCACTCTAAGAACCTATGAAATCTAGAATTTTCTCTCCTTCACTCTTAGAATGAGCCATGGACCATGCACAGTGCATGCCATCAGGCAAAGGCTATGACACAGGAGAAAACACACATGGCCAATACTTTGGTTATATATAACTTAAGACATTTTAAGGTACACTACATACATTTTAAGCTATGTCTACACTACATACCAATGGCAGTGGTGTGTAGGTACACACCACAGTGACAAGTGAGCTGTATTCAGACTGGGTGTAGCTGCATGTGTCATTGAAAGGCTTTGATAGGGAAGAGCGGCTGGAGCCTTTCCTCACTGCCTGTTCCTGCTGGAGCATTTCTCAGTGATTCCCTTCCCTCTTGGAGGAGGCAGCGGGTCACTACAACGTTAAAAATAGCTCTGTAGACAGGGAGGTACTGCTTGGACAAGCAGAGAGCTTGGGGGTGGAGTTATATACTCAGATACATACTGACAGGCTTTAGGCATGTCTTTACTTGCCTAGGCCAGGTAGGGTTGCCAGGTGTCCAGTTTTGGACCGGATAGTCCAGTCCAAAGTCCAGCTTTCTGTTTAGGAAACAAATTGAGAAAATATAAATGTGTGGTATTTTCTAACTAAGATGTAATATAGATTGTGATGTAATGTCAAGGGTGCCTGGTATTTTTGTTGAAACCATCTGGCAACCCTAAGGCCAGGCTTCACTGTCTACACTGCTATTTATATCTGTAGTGGGTGAGGGTGGGGCACTATCCATGTGAGTGTGCTACACACCGCAGTTAGACACGTTCAGTGTAGATGTCCCTTTAAAAGGGTCTGATTTTTGGAGGGTGGATGCTCAATGCTTTCTGATGACCAGGCTTCTTGGAGGTTTTTCAAGTTAGGCACCCAAAAAACCCACAAGTCGCTTTTATAAATCTTGGCCATATACTTTCATACCTTAGAACAGCATTAATTAGGGTGGAAGATGGATATTTGACATGGAATGTATGTGGCTATTTTATAAATCAACTGTAAGTTAAACAGGGTCCTTCAGAAGTACAGAATGTGTAAATGCTTCACAGCTGTAGATGCTGAGTGCCAGAACATTTCGTGAATGTATTCGTTTGGGTCGGAGTGCTTTTCTTTTCAACGGGATATGGCCAACATTTCAACAAACACAACATTCTTCTTACTATATAGCTATATTAAATGATTGGCCTCTCAGTGCTAGATGTTCCCTATTGATTGTTCCCATTCCTTCACTTAATTAACTAAAGAATTTGGGTATATGTGTATATATTTATACTCACAGACTGAGAAATATGTTATTCTCCTACTTTAACTCGTACCACTGAACGAATTCTTTACACAGTTTATACAATTTACAGCTAAATGTTTAGTCCACAAAAATAACCCTCCCTCTCAGAGCCAAATGCTTAGCTTTCAACACTGCTTCCTTCATACCAGGGCCAGGGTGGGATTCCCAGCCCCAGGCTGATTCACAGCTCGAGACTGAAACTAAATACAATGCCTTGGGACAAAGGCCGTCATTTGCAAAAGTCGGGCAATAGGAAATGTTTCTTGTGTTAGCTCAGCTTGTGGCCACACTAGAAGAATTTGTTTGCACACCAAACAGATGACTGATTTCTCTGGGTTGAGAAGGAAACCTATGAGTGATCTTTGAGAGGAAGGACTGTACCTTGGTAGTAGCTCTCTCTACAGAGGAGGGGCCAATAAGTAACCCTACATTGTACTATTCTACGTACAGTTCTTTCCTTGCTCTCATTCACCCTCCTGCCCCATCTCATGAAGTAGCTTAAGGAATCTTCTAATCATTAGGACTAAAAATACACCTTATATTATTCTCTCCACTTACAAAAAGAATGACGGCGTATAGAGCCAAAGGAATTACATTTACAAATTGGCATCTGCTTTCCAAATTGAAGGGCAAATCAAGATGGTTTAAGATGCAAACTTCATATCTAGGTCAATAGCCTCAATAACCCCAAAGTTTGGGGGTGATTGGAGACAGGAGTTTGGTCCAGCCTACTGTAAAGGTAGAACCAGTTGCAAAATATTGATGTGGATGTGAGTTTGCATGTACAGGCAGTCCCCGAGTTACGCGGATCCGACTTATGTCGGATCCTCAATTACGAACGGGGCCGTTCCTCTCCCTGGTCTCCAGCAGACCAGGGAGAGGAAGCAAAGCGGTGGAACACGTGGGCAGTGGACAGCCCTGTCCGCTGCCCACGCGCTCCGCGGCTTGGCTCTGCTTTGCCCCCCCCCCGTCCCCCTGGTCTGCAGACCAGGGGGACGGGGACGGAGACAGGGGCAAAGCAGAGCCAAGCCGCGGAGCGCGCGGTCAGCTGACAGGTGTCAGCTGGCCGCGTCCTCCGCGGCTTGGCTCTGCTTTGCCCCCCCCCATCCCCCTGGTCTGCAGACCAGGGGGACGGGGGGCAAAGCAGAGCAAAGCCGCGGAGCACGCGGGCAGCCCAGACGCGTCTGGGCTGTCCGCTGCCCGCGTGTTCCGCCGCTTTGCTCCCCGTCCCCCTGGTCTGTAGACCAGGGGGATGGGGAGCAAAGCAGAGCAAAGCCACGGAGCCCGAGGGCAGCAGGACAGCCACGGCGCGTCTGGGCTGTCCCGCTGCCCCCATGCTCCGTGGCTTTGCTCCGGACGCCTGTGGTACAGCAGCTGGGGCGCTGCTAGTTGGTCCCTTAGCGCCGCTCTGGGTGCTACTGGACCAACCGGGCAGCACCCCAGCTGCTCTGCCCCAGGCGTCCTGATTCAGCCGCTGCTGGTCAGATTCAGCAGCGGCTGAATCGGGACGCCTGGGGCAGAGCAGCTTGGGTGCTGCTGGGTTGGTCCAGTAGCGCCGAGGAGCGGCGGCGCTACTGGACCAACCCAGCAGCACCCCAGCTGCTCTGCCCCAGGCGTCCCCAAGTCAGCCGCTGCTGAAACTGACCAGTGGCTGACTACAGGAAGCCCCTGCCCCGGGCTTCCTGGAATCAGCTGCTGATCAGTTTCAGCAGCAGCTGACTTGGGGATGCCTGGGGTTCTTAAGTTGAATCTGTATGTAAGTCAGAACTGGCGTCCAGATTCAGCCGCTGTTGAAACTGATCAGTTTCAGCAGCGGCTGAATCTGGACGCCAGTTCCGACTTACATAGAGATTCAACTTAAGAACAAACCCACAGTCCCTATCTTGTACGTAACCCCGGGACTGCCTGTAGTTCACCTTTGAGGTTCAGAGAGCTCACATCTAGTGTTTGGTTGTGCAACATTATGCATGGTAAGTTAATTGTAGTGAGCAATGTTGGAATTTCAGTTCAATAGTCTTTATCTCTAGAACAACCCAGCTTTGTTTATTGAACTACAGCCCCAGTTTAATTTGGTTTTGACCTCCCATTGTGCAAGGAACTGAGACTCCTTCTTCAGGTATTGGTGCTCAGCTTTGGCACAGATCTAAACATGGGGTTGATCTCTGTGTGTGGCAATGATTAAAATGTCTTGTAAATCAGTGGTCTTGTAAATCACCAGCCTGGTAAAGAATAGGAGGCTAACATGTTTGTTGTTGCTGTTGCAGATATTGTCAGCAATATTTTACTTCTGGCTCGTGGGTGATGAGTGACCTCATCACATGAAGCCTGGTTTTGTTATATGAGTCTTGGTGAACTTTGTATGTATGTGGAGTAACAGTTGCTGGGACTATTCCTTATCTGATGTGTCTCATTGTATATTAAAGTGCGTCTGTGTCTGTCTGTGAGTCCATTTGTTCAAGAACTCCTAAATAGTAAGAGCTAGGGTCACCAGATTTGGTGTGCAACTTCCCTTTTTGATAACTTAAAGCAAGGTCTGGGTTTGGTTGTGCCAGGGCAACCGGAAGCCCTAGAAAAAGTTTTCCATAACATGCAAAGGGAGGAGCTGCTGTTAAGAGGGACATGATATGAGTGAGACCGCTGGGGGTAGCTAGCCTGTGGCAACTGTGTCACCAAGGGAGGGGCCAGCAGGGCTAGGTCTCTGCCATTTTGCCTGCCAGCGCACTGAGTAAGTAGCCCCTCTGCCCCAAACCATTCCCCCCCACCGTGGCTCTTGGCTGCACTGCTGGGGGGGGGGGGAGAAAAAAGGCCCCTGGCAGCAGGGGCGGGGGGGGGGGGGGAGGGAGGGAGGGAAGGCCTCTGGTTGCTGCAGGGGCATGGGAGGGGGCTGATGGGAGAGAACATCCCAGGCTGCTGGGAGGAGAAAAAAGATCCATGCTAGATGGGACCCCTGCCCTGAACCTTTTCTCGCTCCCCAGTCCTCACTCAAATCCACCTCTATCCCCAGCCTCCTGCATCCTCCCCTCCACATCCCCAAGGCCATCTCCTGAGTTCTGCAAACCCCACCCACTGCCAGCCCCCTGTCCTAAAGGACCTGGGCAACTCTTGGTAAGTCTGCTAGTTTCTAACTAAAACAACGCTGAGGCCACGTTAGCTAAATGTAATAATGTCACTTCTTCTTTTACGCATACTTTATAACATAGGGGAATCTCCAAGATAAGCCCTTGGCCTTGGTTGCTATGGAAATGTATAATTGAAATGGGAAAGTACTGCCTAGTGATAACTGAATGAATCTGAATCAAAGTAAACTGGACTACTCTGTAGAGATGGTAATATAAGTTCTCAACTTCATAAAATTACTGTTGGACAGTTATTGTACCAGACCATTAGCACCTGGTGATCCATAAGAAGATGAGAATGGCCATACTGGGTCAGGCCAAAGGTCCATCTAGCCCAGTATCCTATCTGCCAACAGGGGTCAGTACCAAATTCCCCAGAGGGAGGGAACACAGCTAGTTAAAGTACTGCTTAGTACTGCACTCATTATGCAGTTTGCAACTCAGAGGCTTTCATTTGGAGCAGATAGTATCAGAAATAACAGACACAGGAGTTCTGCTTTCCCACAAGTCAATGCTGATGATCAGTTGTATAATCTGACTGCTTGCCACAAACAGTGGGCATTGCATACATACCAGCAGGAAAGCTCTTAACAGAGGCAGGACTGTCTACCCCTGAGAAAAATGGACCAGAGTGGGGAGTGTCTCTGTAGGGAGAGTTCACATTGAAACAATGCGGCATCTCACATAAGCTTGGAAATAAGATGAACCAGCCCAGGAACAGCTCTTCTTTTCCTGCTCACTCTGAGGATCAGCTGTCGCATAGCACAGTGATTTCAGCTACACAAGGGCAGAAGAGCTCGTCTGAAGGAATTCCAGCCAAATAACAGACTTAGGGCATGTAAAACACCCAAGAAGGAGATGTGTGAATGCAGGACTCTATACAGATGTTGCAAGCTTCAGCCATTCCAATAAATGGTTTGTTGTATTGCATTTTCACCTAATGTAGATGGGGCCTAGTAAATAAAAAGAAATGGACTGCAATGTAAGCTTGTGACACCCCCATATTCGTCACTGCTGTGCAATTAGGATATATTGTCTTGTGAGGTATCATTCTAAAAGTCTTGATCTGATAGGTATTTACAGCTCATTGCATTGTGTGTGAAGTTATGAGATTTGGTTATGTACGTGCTACTGAAATAGGATGTTACAGCAGCTCCTGCCCCGCACCCCCCGCTTAATCAGTTCACTGGTTAAACAATACAATTAAGCAGGCTTTTACATCCCTATTATCTAGTGTGCTAAGCTTAGTTTGTGGGTTTTGTTTATTTACTAAGATAACCTGCTTTGTTCAGTTTGCTCTCCCTTATAATCACTTAGGGTATGTCTACACTACCCCGCTAGTTCGAACTAGCGGGGTAATGTAGGCATACCGCACTTGCAAATGAAGCCCGGGATTTGAATTTCCCGGGCTTCATTTGCATAAGCGGGGGGCCGCCATTTTTAAAACCCCGCTGGTTCAAACCCCGTGCAGCGCGGCTACACAGGGCACGAACTAGGTAGTTCGAACTAAGCTTCCTAGTTCGAACTACCGTTACTCCTCGTGAAATGAGGAGTAACGGTAGTTCGAACTAGGAAGCCTAGTTCGTGCCCCGTGTAGCCGCGCTGCACGGGGTTTGAACCAGCGGGGTTTTAAAAATGGCGCTCCCCGCCTATGCAAATGAAGCCCGGGAAATTCAAATCCCGGGCTTCATTTGCAAGTGCGGTATGCCTACATTACCCTCCTAGTTCGAACTATGAGGGTAGTGTAGACATACCCCCACATTTGATCTTTTGTAGTTAACAAACTTATTTCTTGTTTATTTCAAAACCCAGTTTGTGCAATTCACATCTGAATGGGGAGAGCAAAAAACTGTGTATATATCCCTCTACATTGAGGAAGGGGGTGAATTTTTATGAGTTTGCATTGTGCAGCCCTGTCTGTACAGCCCAAAACAATATTATTTTGGGTTCACACTCCAGTTGGCATGTGCACCGGTGTGCTGGGTAAATCCCCGAACTGAACCCTTTCACACAAATCGGACTGTAGTCTATGTCTATAGCTGTGTAGGATCTTGCCTGGGTGTGTGCTGGAAAGGGGTTCAAAGGCCTGACGCAGCAGCTCAGGGCAAGGGAAACTCGGGCTGGTAGGGATTCCGACACCTTTGGTGGCACCTGATAGTGGGGTCCAACCCATCACAAAATGAAAGCTGCAGAGGCCACTGAAAAAAAAAGGCCTGGTAGCTGTGAATCAACACCAGTTCCTTTATTGGTTTGAGATTAATGCTAGAACTGAATGAAACTCTATTGTTTTGATTTGCATGGTTTTTCACTCCCTGGACTTGTCTTTTTTCAAACAAATCTCATACTAAAAAACCAAACTCAGATGAGACAACCAAGCTTTTCCTGTTTTTTCTTGGAGAGCATGCAAAACCACGAGTAATAGCTAGTTTTGACACGAAACCATAAATCATTGCAGATTTGCTCCAAACTTGGCTGAGATTTGCTCAAAAGTGGATCCAAGTTCATTGAAAATTAATATTTGAACATATTACATGAACTAGGGCTGATTTTCAAGTGTGCAGTGGAGTTTAAAATCAGACATGTTGTATCTCTTTTTGGTTTTCATTGAGAATATTTTGCACCAGGAACCAAGGACGAGATCCTTAACTGAAATGCTGATAAGTGGAATGAAAAATACCTGAGCATTAAATGAAATCTAGTGAAGATAATATTGGGTGTTAAGCCAGACTCCTAATAACTTATTCAGTTGATTCATTTGAAAATTGATATTTTTTCCAAAGAAGCTCTATGTTGTAATAGTGGGTTGGGTGCCATGCCAGCTCTTATGTGTATTTTTTTTTTTTTTTTTTTACTTGACATGGCTTTGCCAAGTATATCTGGGCTTTTAAAGTCAGAGTGATTTGAACTCTGACCTAGGTAACAGGCGCCAAAGATAGTATTGAAATGTTCATTGTCTATGTATTCCTAAACTTAACTGAATCAACTTCAACCTAGATAGATAGACAGTTCAGTGGCTCACAACAAAATGTAATAAACGAAATAACTCTAGGCTTTAATATAATCTCACACAATTGTATTACCTCCCAATTACTTTTTTGACCTTTTTAGGCCCACACTTCCCTTAAAACACACACAATCTGCAGTTTGGAATGTCCTTCACCATATACTGTGCTGAGGAAATCAATAGATTGAGCAGAATGAATATCTCACTTGTGACTTCTGGTTGTAATAATATAGTACCAGGAAAGGCATTATGCATGCCTCAGAAATAGAATAACCCATGATGTATGCCATGGGCAGAGGTGCTTGCTAGCTATTGTTTCTATTTAGTCCAGATTCTAGAGGACTCAGAAGTCAGCTATTATTTTTAAGGAGATTATTTTATTTTACTAATCCTAGCTGAGATTTTTAAAATCAGTGATGTTAGCTCAGGATTCATCTTGCTGAACTGAGGTCCTATAGACCTAATGTCCCTGCCAAATGTAGAGTTTAGTCCTGTGAGTATGCCCATTGACTTCAGTCAGACAGCTCATGGTGGTGAGCACTAGCACTCTGATCTAAGAAAGCCCTTGGGCTTGACCTCAAGAGCTCTGTTGAATGGGGATGCTTTCCTGAAATGAAGCTTTATGGTGACGGTATGCAGGGTGGGGCCTTGTGTTCAGGCAGGAATGATTTTGTCCACCACTACAATACAGCTGGCTGTCCCTTGGATGAGTGGCACCCAAGCAACAGCTAGGGCACTGCATGATCCTCATGAGTTTCAGGAGAGAAACCTTGGTCAAAGAGTGGGCAATCCTTTGCTTTTATGAAAAATGTCATGGGATCTTTCTTGTGGGGAGTTGTACCTTTAAGATGCTTGGAGAACAACCGGTTGGAAAGGGGTTTTCTACCTTACATACAAGGTTCATGCTATGTCGTGCTGATCACTTAGGCTCAGATACTGAAAGAAGTAGGCTGCTGTCAAACTCTGGGGCTCTGAGACCTGAATCTATAAAGGGACCTAGGAATTGTGATGTCTAACTTTAAGGTGCTTAGAAAATCACTGGAACAAAAATAGGATCTACAAAGCCTGCGGCAGGGTGTGGTGTATAGATATAGGGGGAGAAGTGCCAAAAATGGGATTCACAAAAGCAAGCATACTAGATAGGGAGGTTTCTAAATTAGTGAATGAGGGATGCTGACAAGAGGGGTGTGTGTAAGCCCTGCCCTTCCACTGAGATAGGTGCCTAAGGACTGGCTATGCTGCCAAATTAAGTTGACTTAATTTAGGTTGGCATATAGCAGCCTCAGTAATTACCTCACTTGCACTTGTCCTCTTGCTCCTTGTGTCCACGATGCATGTCCTGACCAGAAGAGTACTCAGTGACTTTAATTGTCAGTGTGGGTTAGCTTCTGAAAGACAGCAACAGTCGATGTAAGAAACTCAGTGTCTACACTGACACTGTGTCGAACTAACTACATTGACTCTCTGCCTCTTGTGGAAGTGGAGTTAATACATTTGTGCAGAGAGGCAGGTATGAGCAAAATTTTAGTGTAGCTACTAAAGAGGGTTGGTGCGAGGGACCGGTAAAAATTGGTCACCAATGCCAGACTAGATACAACTGATGTTAAAATGCTGCCCTTTTTGCTCCTCCACTGTCCGTGGCCCTGCTATAGGTCCAAACCCTACCACAGGGCTGCTGATGGAGGGTGAAGGGGAGCAAAAGGGCCTGGTGATTGAAAAGGGCCAAGGGCTCCCGGCTGCTGCAGTTTCTGGCTGCCAGCCATGAGGGACTAGCTGAGGAGGTAAGTCCCTTCTAGGGATCCAGAGCTGCCCCCACTTGCCAAAAATGCTGGGCCTGGAGCAGGGAGAACCAGTAAATCCTGGCATCTACTTTCACCCTGAGATACTTCCACAGTTAGATCAATATAAACTGTTTTATGTCTCCCTAACTCCGTAGTGCAGAGCAGGCCTAAGTGCTGAGTGCAGAGAGCTGCCTGTCTCTGGTAGTGACTCAGAACTGGGACTCCATCTCCTGCAGTTGGGCAGCTTAGGCGCTGAAGCCATTTTGTGCAAGCAAGTGTTCAGTGCCTGCCTCACTCCCCACAAATCAGCAGCAGAGACTGGAGGAGGAAGTGATGTCCATCATATAGCTTACCTCCCAGCAGTTGGCACATTCCCCTGGGATGTAGGAAACCCATTTTCAATTCCCCCTTTTCCTAAGAGGAAGAAGGATTGTGAACAGAAGTGGCATACACCTCTCAGGTGAGTGCTCTAACCATGGGGCAACGGTTATTCTGATGGGGGGGGAGGGTTCCCTTAGTCTTTCAGCTGAAGCTGCTCTGTGGATAAATAGTGAATGAGGAGCAGGGGGCCGAGTGGGGAGGGGGGCTCTAAATGTCATCAGAGGTACCCTAAAAGGCACAGACCCTCAGGCACCTGGGGACAGGATCAGATGAAGTGGAGCTGGCACATCATTGTGACTGTGATGTCTTCCTGTCTCAAGAGAACAAGGGTATGTGAGAGACTTAGATGCCTCCTGGAATGAGGCTTAATAGCAACAGGTACCCTGAGATGGACTTATATTCCTCTCTAGTGACCACCAGTGCCAGGCACCCCCCACCACATTGTGGGAGGAGTGCCTCCCTCTATTTTCTCCATCTCCCTATGTTCCTTAGCAGCTTCTCGTCAGATTTCTCTGATTAGCTTTGGTGGCTGTATCCTTCCATTCCCATTGGGTTGCATCTCTGGCCCCACCGAATAGCAATGCTCCCTATGGTGGGTGGAGTATCCTTGGTGCCGGGGGTAAGGTGGGAGGGGAGTGAGGTTTGATCCTGAATGGAGTAGGAAGAGAAGAAGAGAGACAGATTCATCCTCCAGCTGGGGCCAGTCTCAGAGGACTTGGTGAGTTTCAACAGGGCTCCCATTACTCGGTGGGGGACTGTCTCAGATGGGAGCTGGACCATTTCTTCATGGATCACGTTGCCTGGCTTCTGTCAGTGTCACTTTTCTATTGGGCTCCACTTCTCAACTGGGTTTCTTTACCGCTGGTGTAACAGCAGTTTGTAGAACCAGCAAAGCCCCTCCCTGGCCAGGCTGCCAGTGTCCTCGGCTGGGTCACTGATGGAGCCACCAAGTTCTCTAGCGAGGGGAACTGTGCTGAGTGCCAATGGAAGGGAAGAAGAGGGGGCTCCATCAGCATTCTACTGTCAACTCCCAATCTCCCCTGGACCAGGAATCTTCCTCCCCCAAGTCCCTCTGCTGGAGACACTGGGGGCAGGGAGGGGAGCTAGAGCTAGACCCTCAGCTCCTTCTGGCTTCAAGGGATCCTGGAGTGAAGGGATGTAGGCAAGGCCCTCAGCTGCCCCAGGAGGACAAGAAGGAACCCAAGGCCAGGAATGAACCTGGCTGGAGCATGGGTTGGAACATGATCCCCTTAAAGTCCCAGGCTCTCCACTGACCCTGGAAAAGATGAACTTGACTCAGGTCTACCTAATTCCCTTCTCTGACTCTGTTCCCCATAGGAAGGCACTCCCAACCCAGAGCCCCAGCAGCTGCAGGTCCTACAGCCTATCAGATCCCAGCCTGCTCAAGGACTGGTGTCAGGAATCTGGGGTCAGAGGTCACTTATTTCAAATTCAGGGAGAGGGATGGTGAATCAGAACAGGTCTCTGGCTGCTCCTTGTGGTGTTGGCTCCCTCCTGGGACACTCTGGACATGAGGCAGAAGTTGACACACTGTGGTGGAAGGAGGCAGATTAGGATTAATAGACTGGTGTGCATATTGTGTAAATGAACCAACCTCTATCCCCAGGGCTGAGCTATTGTGCTCTGGGTGGAATAGCTGATTCATTGATCATGGTGTTTGAGAAGAGAATTGTCACAATTTGTCTCTCTAGACTGGGACAATGTTCTGTGTCTGGGCTGTTCCCATCCTTTCTAGACCCCTGATCCATGAACAGCTCATCAGGATGGAGACAGACCCCTTGCCCCTCGCTGGCTTGCAAGCCTTTGCTAAGAGGAAGGGAGCGACTGAGGGGACAATTCTCCCCATCTCCCACTCAAATCTCCATGCTTCCTTTTGGCACAGCTGGTTCTCTAAGAAGGAATCTGTGACACTTCTGTGAGCACAATCTCCTGGATCTCATGGCAGGAATGGGGGAGGTGGGCTGGTGGACAGGAGATTTGAGGCTCACTGCCAGCCAGGGTACTGACTTGAAGTTCCATCTCCTTCCTCTGTCCCTGGAGGAAGAAGGGCCTAACAGCACTGTCCTGACCAAGAAAGGCCCACTGGGGTGCAGGCTAGGAAGACAGACTGGAAATTGGATTTCCTGTCTCTTTTTCAGTTCTCTCCAGCGCTAAAGTAAAACTGCCCCCTGCTCCTCCTGACCATACTTACCTCCAAGATGTTTTGGAAACTCTCTGTGTCTGGGGACTGTGCCAGCAGGTTCCCCAGCCTGGTATGCCTGAGGTCAGACAAGGCTTTTTGAAGAGCCTGAAAAGGGAGAGACAGCCATGGGTCACCACTGGGAAATTGGGAAAACTTCTCTCTGGCAATAGCCCACTACTCGGCCAATCAGCATTAAGCTTCTGAGAAGTGGGAGGCTGAGAAGGGCCATTCTTTCAGATGTATGGCGATCTATGTCACCAGCAGAGGGGATCAGTCTTGGAGCAATTCCAGCCCCACCTCTTTGGAACGGCCTCCCACTAAGCCATAAGGGGGGTTTGTTCTGAGGTTGCCTCTTCCTTGCACCTGTGTCCTGCCTGGCTGATGTCAGTGTCTCTGTGAGGTCACCACCTCGCCACCATGTTTCTCCAATAGACTGAGGTCCTGCAACAAGCCTTTGTGATGTCACTGGCTCACCTACCCATCCTTTGTGAGACTGATGTCCTGCCCCTAGATAGCCCCTTTGGGCACATTGACTGATCAGAATAATCAAATGAACTACAGAGTAATAATTGTTTGGAGTCATTATTGAGCAAGTATTTGAGAAGAAAAGGAATATCTGAAAGAATCAGGATCTGTGCAGAGACAATTATTGCAGAGAAGCAGCACCCAAAGGTAGAATTTTGGGCAGGTGGGGGGGGGGGGGGGCAGCAGCTGTGTGCTCTGGGATGTGGCTTGCTTTTCATCCTGTGCCCTGGACTCTAAGGCTGTGTCTAGACTACATGCCTCTGTCCACAGAGGCATGTAGATTTGTTTGTTCAGCAAAGGCAAATGAAGCCGCGATTTAAATAATCGCGGCTTCATTTACATTTACATGGCTGCCGCGCTGAGCCGACAAACAGCTGATCAGCTGTTTGTCGGCTCGCTGCTAGTCTGGACGTTCCACCTGTCGACATCAAAGCCCTTTGTCGGCAGCCCTGTTATTCCTCGTGGAATGAGGTTTACCAGGGCTGCCGACAAAGGGCTTTGATATCGACAGGGGGAACGTCTAGACTAGCGGCAAGCCGACAAACAGCTGATCAGCTGTTTGTCGGCTCAGCGCGGCAGCCATGTAAATGTAAATGAAGCCGTGATCATTTAAATCGCGGCTTCATTTACCTTTGCTGAACAAACAAATCTACATGCCTCTGCTGACAGAGGCATGTATTGTAGACGTACCCTAAGGGAGTGAGGGGAGAGTACTTGCATTCCATTCATGCCTCTCACTCCTGGCTGGCATGCTGGGGGCAGAGCAGGATCACTGAAGGATGGGGTAGGGCCTTCGATGGAGAGAGGGCTATCTCAGGCCTAATACAGCCCTGCCTAATACAGATCCTGGGGGAACCCATTGGGCACTTCCTTACTTTGTGAGCTCCTGTGAGCCATAGTCCACCTGTGGCCTCTCTGTGCCGGAGCAAGGGGCTTTTTAAGAGAAAACCAAGGTGCTGATAATTCTAATGGCATGTCTCTCTGAGCTAGTGCACTCAGGCAACCTGGCAGCAGGGCAGCAGAAGGTGGAGGGGAGAAATAACCCTGGTAGGCTGCCTTTTTTTTACTGCCCACCTCTGCTCTAGCCCCCATGGGAGAGCTACAAGGCTCAAGTCTTACCTCCTGGCTGGATTAACTCCGGAGCCTGTGGATTTTGAGGGCTCCTGACATGGGGCTAGCCTCTAAGGCCAAAAGGGCCATAGAGAAGTCCTCCAGGAGGCTAGAGTGACTAGGAGGAAACCAGCCAATCAGAGGTCTAGAGGGACCAAACAAAAGGAGCTGCAGGACTAGAAGCAATTCACTTACAGCCCAGACTTGGACTGGAGAATGTCAGGGGTGGCTGGCTGCCAGAACCAAGGACAGCTCAGAGTGGGGAGCTGTGTAGGACATGGACTCCAGGAGGAGAAATCTTGGGAGTACTGCTCTTATATGAAGTGGGGAAACTGATTGAGAGACCAAACTGGACTGAGAGACACACTCTACAGAGGGCACCAGGATGGGCCTCTGTTAGAGGTGTACCCCGGAAGTGGTTTCACGCAAGCCTGTGAGACTCAGCTGGACGGCTGACTCGCCAAAAGGCTGAAGGCAGTGCAAGAACCTGCATTTGGCCAAATGGGGGCACTTGCATGAGGTGTTCTAATCCATACCACTTCCCACTGGTCCCATTGGCCGGGAATAGTGATCCACAGCTAATGGGAGCTGCAATTGCCAGTGCCTGCAGAGGTGGTGATGGCCTGGCAAAGCACTCTATTTTATTGCCCACCCCTGATATAGAGTAAAGCAGCTGTGCATGAGTCCAGAAGGAAATTGAGGGGGTAGGGAACTCTTTAAATGTAGGCAGAGAGAGTGTTTTGGTATTTACAGGGTTAGGCCTCTGTTAAGTGGGAGTTTTGTGGCAGTTATGCCTAATATTGGAATTTAGGTGCCTAAGGCTGAGGCTTAGGGGCTTTAGTCCCTTTGTGGACCTGTGCCTGAGTGTTTTCTGAACACCATATGATTCTTCTTGGGAATAAAATTACCTGAGGAAATACCCGGAAGACTCTCTGGAAACGTGGAAGTTGACTAGAGAAGGTTTAAGCAGTGCCACACTCTGTGTTTTTGGTGGGTGGCTGGAAAAAGAAAGACAGTCAGAAGTTGCTCTTAATTCTGACAAGGGCTGGCTCTGATGCACTTGATGGGATTAATAGTTTTCAGTTAACCCAGGGCACGTCTACACTTAGGGAGAGTGACAGAATTGCAGGGCACCTGGGCAAGGGATGGGGCTGAGAAACTAGGGACGGGCAGCCCTCAGTGCCGCTTGGATCATACTGCACGGCCTCCAGCCACCCTTTAGCTCTAGTCGTGTGAATCGTTGGGCCCTAGTGCAGTTGCCTGCTTTGTCACCCCCTCCTCTGTCTACACTTAAAAATCTGTAGCAGCCCAGCTGGTCTGGAATAACTGCATCAGTGTAGTAGTGCTTCAGTGAAGATGCTGCACAGAGAGCTTCTCCTGTCACCTCTGAGAAAGGTGTTGATGGGAGAAGCCTGCCCATTGACCAAGCACTGTGTACACCATGGACTGGGTGGCTATAACTGCTTTGTTCTAGGGTGTGGATTTTTCACACCCCTGAGCAATGTATTTATACCAATGTAAGTTTGTAGGCTAGCCCCGGCCTGAGGCAGAAGAAGCTAATTATGAAAAAAGTTAAAACATGTAAGGAGTTCCACCCTTTCTGAATAGACAGGAACTTCTTTAACTGTCAATGTCTCATCCAAAAAGCCCCTGCACAGCATATAATCTCTTCTGTTACTGTTTATGGAAAAGTGGTAGGATGCAACAGAAGAAAGACATTGGGTATTAAGTCTAGATTCTACTAGCAGTAAGCTTTCACATTTCATGCTTATTTCTTAACAAGATTCATTGACTTTATAACCTCAGTTCTCACTGTTGGTAAAACTTATTAAAGCCAACAAGAAGAAAAGGACTCAGCCAGACACAGAATCAGGCCATACAATGGACAAATAAGTTTAAGAAATAACAGTTATATAGGAAGATGAGAGACCCTGTAGAAATTAATTTTAATGAAAAATAAAAATTCATTAAAGATCCACAGAAAATTTTCCTTTTTAATGAAAAACCCCAAAATATTTATCAGAAATGAAAAATGTTTTGGTTTTATTAAATTAGAATATTTCTTGTGAAATAGCTTTTCTCATTATTATAACACAAAATTTCACCTTTCAACAACATTACGGGTTGAACCTCTCTAGTCCAGAGCCTTCAGGACATGACTGCTACTGAACCTAACAATTTTCCGAACTGGGGAGGTCAATATTGTCTAGCAGCATTACCAACTCTTCTACTGCTTACTGGGCTCTTAGAAGACATTTAGGGGTAAGTTAGAGCTAAATAGCAGCACAGAACACTAAGAACCAGGTCTGGTGTCTGTAAATAAACTTTGTGAGACCATGGAAAACTTGGCCATATCCATGATAAGTAGACATCTGGCTAATTGAAATCATGCCAGACTACAGGTGTTGCCAGACCAGTAAATGCTGGACTAGACGGGTTCAACCTCTAGAACCTATGTTAAAAGGTAATTATTATTAATATTACTCACACTTAGATTAATAGATTTTAAAGCTAAGAGGGACCATGAGATTATCTAGACTCGTTTCCTATATGACGCAGGCCAGACAATTTTATCCAGTTATTCATGTACTGAGCCCAATAACCTGTGTGTGACTAAAGCATACCTTCTAGAAATGCATCCAGTCTTGATCACAGTGGCGGATTTAGGGCAGGGCGAGCGGGGCTGCTGCCCCTGGCCCCGCGCTTCCCGAGGCCCTGTGCATGCGCCGTGGCACCACGGCACATGCACCATGGCACCACGGCACATGCACCGTGTCAAAGGAGGGGCCCCGCGAAATTTCGCTGCCCTGGGCCCCGTGGCACTTTCATCCGCCCCTGCTTGATCAGAAGACTTCAAGAGACAGAAAATCCACTGCTACGTCCAGTGCTTAAACTTTAATGTCTGTGCCTTTGAAATTCCCAGATGAAAGTGCTTTAAAAACAAAAATTAAGTCCCATAACAGCCTGTGACTTACTCTATGTAAGTACTACAGCACAAATAGGCACACTGACAAAGCGGTTCTGACTTCCCCCAGCACAGTGAACTTGGGTGAATAAAACTTTTATCTGTGGAGGAGTAAGGAAGAGGTTGGTACAGGCTCAGGAAGTGATGTGATGGGTGGAATCCCATTTCTCCATAAGGAGGCCCCTGAAGAAAGGACTTGAGGCTATCAAGTCGAAGGACACTGCAGGTGTTTGCATCTGAAACAGGAAGTGTTCAGCAGTGGTTGACTTTTTGAGACAGGTTTGTTTTTTTGAAGGAGAGAGAGACTGGCTGGGGCAAGCCCTTTGTATTCTTTTGGCCTGGGCTGCAGAAAGCCTCAAGAGCCCTCTGTTGAATGGGTGCTCCCTGAACGAGAGAGAAACAGTTGTATTAAAGTGAACTGCTTGCAGATTGAAAAGGAAGAACAAAGATTTCCCTCTGAGATCAAAGTATGCCGACTGAGGAAGGTGTTCCTAAAGAGAACCCTCCACAGCCCTACAGCAAGTCACAACTCTGTTATGCCTCCCAGAGAAATCAAGTCAGTAGGACGCCATGTGCTTAAAGTTTAAGCAGGTGCTGAAAAGCTGTGCTGGACTGGGGCCATACAGCAGACAGCACATAGAATGAATAGAGTACCAAAGCAAACCAACTGCATTTTACTGAGGGAAGTTTCTTCTCCTGCATTTAACTGATTGAACTCAATGTCTCCAGAGCATCCAGTTTACTAACCTTACACTCCTGGGCTATGTCTACACTGGCGCGATCTTGCGCCAGAGCGATGCAAATGAGGCTAAGCGTGGAATATCGCAGAGCCTCATTTGAATAGCTAATGAGCCGCCATTTTTGCAAAAGAGGCTCTTGCGCAAGATGGAGCTGTCTACACTGCCCCTTTTTGCGCAAGAAAAATCCTCTTGCGCAATGCCATTATTCCTGAAAATAATCAGCGTAACAGCATTACGCAAGAGGGTTTTTCTTGTGAAAGAAGGGGCAGTGTAGCCAGCTCCTTCTTGCACAAGAGCCTCTTCTGCAAAATGGTGGCTCATTAGATATGCAAATGAGGCTCGGTGATATTCCACGCTTAGCCTCATTTGCATAGCTCTGGCGCAAGATTGCGCCAGTGTAGACATAGCCCTGTAGTTTGTCTCTCTTCTCTCACAGTAAGAATACAGCAACTACTGTACACAGAGGAAGAAAACACAATGAATATGAAGGAGAGGGGGGAGAAAAGAAAGGAGGAGGAAAAAGAAAGTCCTTTAGAGTCAGAGATAAGTAAGGAAGATCAAAGCAAGCAAGGACAACTTCAGGGAGAGAGAAATATCAGATATAGTGTGGAGCTGGGGGAAATCTTCATTTTGCAGTATTCTTTCTGGCCTTCAGCCTGGCCCCACAAAACCACTTCTATCATGCAGATGAAAGATTAGAGCCAGGGATTAAGTTGCTGAAGAACAAAGATTTACAGCTCATGAGGTACATCAGAATCTAAAATAAGATCAGTTCTGTAGCATACAGTATCTCAACCACTTTGAAAACTATGGCAAAGGAAAAAAATTCTTTACATCTCTGAGAGTAGGATTCTGTTAACTACCACAAGAAAGTGATT
Source organism: Pelodiscus sinensis (assembly GCF_049634645.1). NCBI lineage: Eukaryota > Metazoa > Chordata > Testudines > Trionychidae > Pelodiscus > Pelodiscus sinensis. The sequence goes on from NC_134712.1 coordinate 169,920,268, forward strand.
TCTCAAGACCACTGGAATGTGACTTCTGGTGTGGGGTTCTGCTTAAAATATTCTCTTGTTTGGCGTGTGCTAAGAATGAATTTGATGGAGGGAATCCCCAAAATGGAAAAATATTTTTTCATTTTTATATGTTAAAAAGTCCTAGCCAGAGGAATAGGTTGTTGAGGTGACCAGAAAGACAGTGTCCCATTCATGCAATGTTGCTTAAATGCTGGGGTCTTTTTATTTGGAGCAAATAACAAACACACTAGATATGTTAAACCCTGGAAGGGAAGCGTACATCTGCTAGATCAGAGTCATGTGCCTGAGGAAGGTTCAGAGGACATCAAAAGGGAAGATTTTCTCAGTCGGAACACTGTGGCTGCCACCACTGCTAATTTTTCCAAAACTGTATTGCAGATACTTCCCTGAAATGATGGTATTTAGATCTTTCCACAGTACAATGCAGCAACCTGTCTAAGCTTGGATTTACATATGGCTGACTGGGCAATATTGCCAATATAGTACCAGCCCTGTACTCTGACTTGTTCCCAGAAAGGCAGCTACCTGGGGAAATTGGGTGAAAAGCAACACTTTACTAGAGATCTAATTATTATTATTTTTGTTGTAGTAATCTAGAGGCCTCCACTGTCATCAAGGTTCCGTTGTGCTAGGCACTGTACAAACAAACAGGTAGGGTGTGTATATATATATGCTGCAGTTGGGGGGGGGGGGGTGCTTCCCAGCATGCTTCCCACACACATGCTAGCTCTGATTGAGCTAATGTGCTTTCAATCACAGTTTCACCGGGATAGTGGCTTGGGGGGTCCAGGTAGGTTTTTACTCAGGTGGCTTGCTTGAGCCACTGCCCATGTGATCATGGTTGTTTTAGCACTCTAGGGTATGTCTACACTGCAACACTATTTAGAAATAACTAGCGCTATTCCGAAATAACTTAGTCCACGTCTACACAGCAGACAGTTATTTCGAAATAGTGTCAAAATAGTGTCAAGCTGGAGGACTTCTTACTCCGACTCCTGTAACCCTCATTGTACGGGGAGTAAGGTAAGTTGGAGGAAGAGTGCTCTATTTCGAAATAAGTGCTGTGTAGACACTCCCTATTTTGAAATAAGCTTTTCAAAATAAGATATGCAATTGACGTAGCTCAATTTGCGTAGCTTATTTTGAGTTAAGTCCTGCAATATAAATGCACCGTAACTTGAGCAGAACGAGCACACAGCTGTCTATCCATACTGGAAAGCACACTTCCAGCTGCCCTGTAGACATACCCAGAAGACAGTCCCTCAGGAGCGTAAAGTCTAAATGCTGAATGTGTCAGTCATGCGTTGTGAAGGGAAACAGAGGCACAGAGAGGCAAAGTGATTTGTCAAAGGCTCCATAACAGGTCTAGGAAGTGCCAGGGTAGAACTCAGTCCCAGTCTCTCAGTCCAGTGCTCTATCTACTTGGCCATGTTGCCTCCTCTTTGACTAGCTCAAGATGCTGGGTTCTAGAAGGGACCTGAATTCAGCTGTCTTTGCTACAGGGAGGAACACTATTAAGAAGACCCTTTGAAGGTTTGGGGAGGGAGAAAACCAGAGAATACCTGCCGCAAGGAAAAAAAGGAATAATGGATTTGTGATTATGATACATTTCTGTGTCTACTTTGTAAATATCTTTACACTTATCTCTTGGTCTAAACTTGTGAGGCAGTAGATAGTCTACAGCCAGATTCAGAATGCTACCTCTGAGGTCCAAAGCAGACTTAAAATATTATTACCCAAGGGAATGCATACTTTTAGGAAGTCTTTGTTGCTTGTCACCTGAGGTAGCAATGTCCACCACAAGTAAAACTGAAGATCCGTTTGTCTCAGAGCAAAAAGAAAATAAATTCAATAGATAGAATTTTCTTCAAAGTGCTCCTAGAACTGACTTGTGCTGCAGGGGAGTAACTCCTTCAGGGGGAAACAGCGTGCTTTCCTCTGGGCATGGGGCAAGTTGTCTTGCCCAACTAGAAAAGCACTGGTAGTTTACTCCTAGATCTGTTACAAAAGGACAGGGATGGTTGACTTTCCCCTTCCTTCTTTTGTGCACCCAGGATTTTTACCAATGGGGAGAAAACCCCCAAGACAGCAGATTTTTTGCAGTGGAGATTGTTGCTGTTCTCTAGCAGGCCACCTGTCATCCTCAGTTTCTATTAGATGGACATTTACTCTTGTGGATACTAGCAGCAAGATAGCAATATTTCCCTGCAGAACTGGAGTTTCCTTGGTATCCCGAGAGTCAGACCTCGGGGATTTTAAAGCAAGGATTTGTGGAAATGAGAAGAGCCTTAGCACGGCGGGTGTTTGCTAAAGGCGAAGCTGTTAACCACAAAGCACTATTTCCGTTCCAGAGAAAGTAGGAGAACTTTCAACGGACTGTTTCATGCCATGTTTGAGTGCCATGTTTGCATTTGATTTTACGCAGAGGTTAGTGGTGGGAGAGCAAATACCAAGTACCAGATCGCCTGTTAGCTGTAATAAGGGCTGCATGCCTGATTCCCCAGACAGCATGCTGAACATTTGCCCTTGCCGGCCTGGCCGTGCTAAGCAGAGTAAATAAATATATATATTTAGCTGAATAAGTGGAAAGTATTTTTTTTCTTGCTTAAAATATGCTGACATGAGCTCTGGAAAAAAGTCATTTCAGAGCAAACACTGCAAATTCCTCTCAGCCTTTGTTTAAAAAAAATAAAACAACTCATTACCTTATTGGAAAGATACGCCATTAAGATGAATATTACCCTCTTAGGGCCAAGTTCTTTTTTGTTCTTTCTCCATTTTTTAAAAGGTTACCCCCCAGTACATTTTTCAGCATAGGGAGGCAGTGTCATCTAGTGGTTAGGGCACTAACCCATGAGTCAGAAATGGTAATGCCATTGACCTACTTTGTGACCTCGGGCAAAGCTCTTAGTTTTTGTGGCCTGTTGTTTTCCTTCCTACTTTTTCTCTGATTTGTTTATTTAGAGATTGTAAGTTCTTTAGGTTCTGACTGTCCATTCCTCTATATTTGTGCAGTACCTAGCACAATGGGGCTGTTCTGAACCATCCTGTGTGTTCTACCTCTTGCTGTTCACAGATCTGGTAAACAGGGAGACTTGTAGATGGACAATGTTAGCCACTTCCAGTATTCATAGACGAGAGAAAATTGACACACTTCAAAAATACAAAGGCCTAGATGCTGCCTGCTCCTGGTGTAAGTGACCAATGGGATAGGAGAAGGATGCTGCCGCCTTATACCCTGCATGCTGAGAGGAGGCACAGTTAATTCCCTGACAGTGTTTCCTGAGGGGCTGGCCAGTCAAAAGGGAGCAGGAAGGAGGCGGGCCTTGACTCACAAGCATACATTCTGAACCAGCCAGTGGAGCAGGCTGTCTCTTTCTGGCCATTAAGGAGCTTCTGGAAGCACGGTGCCTCCTTCTCTCACTATCCCTTCAGCGCTTCCTCTTGGGCTATCTTGTCGTTCACACATCTTGATCCTATGGCATCTGCAAGGCCCCATAGTTCCCTCTTGAGTGTCTGTGTCTATCTGGTCCACACTATGCTCTTTGTACCCACCAGAACACTGACTGAGACCATTGCCTCTGTTTCAGTAATCACTCTCCACAAGAACTAGTCACACAACACTACCCACACCTCTTTCGAAAGAGGCTTTTTCGAAAGAATCTTTCGAAAAAGAGCATCTAGACTGCAACCAGTACTTTCGAAAAAGCAAGCCGCTTTTTCAAAAGAAAGCACCCAGGCAGTCTGGATGCTCTCTTTCAAAAACGCCCTGTTTTTCGAAAAAAGGCGTTCTTCCTCGTGAAATTAGCTTTACTGCCGTCGAAAGAAAATACGCGTTCTTTCAATTTAATTTCGAAAGAACGCGGCTGTAGTCTAGACACAAGTGAAGTTTTTTCGAAAAAAGGCTACTTTTTTCGAAAAAACCCTTGAGTCTGGACACAGCCTAAGAGTTCATCACAGGAACAGAAACTTAAAGTTGGCCCAGAAGAGAGAGGAGACTTGACAAAACCCAGCAAGAGCAGCATGGTCCAGGCCAAGGTTGCCACACTAGCAGGGACTGGCTGGCAATGTCATTTAAAGGGCAGCATATTTTTAATGCAGAAGCAAGTGGCTTTTAGAAAATGGCACTAAGGAAGATTTTGATCCTTTTAGGTTTAAATGCATACTACTTATGGGTGGAGATTAAGGGAAAGGGAGGTATATTTGGAGAAACTGATGTCAGATCTGTAGCAAAAGCTGTTCACTGGCAGGCACATAGCAGTAGCAAAGAGGGAAAGAAATATCCAGGAAATCATAAAGCATAAGCCCAGAAGTCAACAGGTTCCGTGAAAGTAACAGTCAAAACGCAAAAGTTAAATCTTACTAAGCTACTACCCAAGAATCTCTAAACTTTCAGACGCCAGCTTTATCCAATATGCGACTGCTCTTCTCTACTCAGGTTATGGGAAGATGTTTGTGGAATTCAACCCAGATGTCCATAGTCTTTTAAATCTAAACCTTTCTGAAGCACTAGACCAGCAAGATGCGCAGGTTTTTAAACCACCAGGTACCAGTCTGTTAATGACACAGCAGATAGCAACAGATAAGATTAACTGACTAAGCTAAGGGAAGAGAAACAAGCCAGGGTAATGGAAATATGAAAGGGAGAATTGTGACTACCAGCTAAATACTCCAGTCTTGGGATTATTTTTCTTTTCTTTTAGGTTTTACTGTTTGGTCTGAAATTCTAGTTTTCTTCCCCCAATCTTGCAAGTCTCCAGAATGGGTTAGGAGGGTACTAAAAAAGTACTGGCCGCATCTGCTGTGGCACTGTGATGTGTGTGGTCACTACAGACATAGACCCTGGCCCCACGAAGTCAAAGCAGATATGCAGTGAGATGAGTTGGCTGTGCAATGGAGCCACTAAAGGCGGGGCAGTTCATTGCCTGGCTCTGATCTGTTTCTGGGCCAACAGATGTAGTCAAGCCAAGGAGGACCAAGCCAGTGAAAATAATTACTGGCATTATTCCTTGGCATATGTTCATATGTCTCAGTGCATTTTACATGCCTAGAGCTAGCTTTGAAGTGCTGGCTGATGTTTGAGCACGTAGAGGTGAAGCAGACCTTGGGTTTGGCTCTGCTCTCAGGTTTTATGGCTTGCCCAGTTCGACCAGGGATTGCAACAGAAATGATCGGAGTGTAGATACTGTGGTGACAGATGCAATAGAAATGGATAGGGACTAGTTTCTGAATTATGGAACTTCCTTAATCCTGGAGAACCTCATGGTTCTGTGTTGATTAGAATTGCATTGTGGCCTATCTGTAGGCTATTTTGGAACAGCTTTCTTATTCCAGAACCAGACATGTCTATCTTCTACTGAAGATGACATGGGAGGAGCCCCTCCCTTGTATTCCAGTAACTTGGCTTCGGGTGTCCAGTCAGTAGATCTGACTGGACACCATCAGGCTCCCTTTTCATCTGGACTTTCTGGTCCAAAACCAAACACCTGGGCCACCCTACTTGGGATTACGCAGAAACTGTTCTAGGAGAAATTTGCATAATATTGAATCAGCAAACACAGGGTGTGAACTAAACATTCGGATGTGAAAAAAGAAAACTGGCAGTTGGCCAGATACCAAAATGGAAAACACTAAGAAACTACATTTAAACATCAAGGACACTTTCCTTGGGATGTGGGGGAGGGGAATAGTCTCCAAAGGGACAGAACTAGAGATTTGAGTCCTTTATCCACGTTACAAAGGCAACATGGGCGGTGAAGATACAAGCTTCCTCCCAGCATCTTTCCAGCCTGTTTCTCTGCCAAGAGGGTCATTCATTCTCGGTCCATGTGCATTCTCTGCAGGAGGCATCTCTCAAGGATGGGGCAGTAATAGAGTGCTTTTCAAAGGCAGAACTGAACTGATATTGCTAAGTCATTCCTCCTGGACCACTGAACAATAATGAGGTGGGATCTACTTCTGCTCATTACTGACATGGTTCAAATGAATTCTCTCCATCTAGAGAAGGTTTGTTTTCCTGTTACAACACCTTACCTGTGCAGCCCCTCTTGAATAATTGTCCATTGTACCCCATCTTGTGACCTTTGGTCTATGTGCCTTGAGGTTCATATTTCCACCCATCCATGGTGGCTGAGACAGAAGAAGAACAAATCTGAATGTCATTCCATTGCTTGGCTGATGGCACAGGGGGCCCTGTTTGTTCAGAATATTGCAAAGGACAATATTTTAAACCTGCATAGTTGCATGTAAACCAGTGGCATCCTAAAATTCTTCTCCCTCCTGGCTCTTATCTACCAAGCTGGATGGTATGAGGAGTTCCCGGGCCAGCCCACAACATTTTGGCACCTGAGGCGCGGAGCTCAAATGACGCCCCCATACCCCCTCGCTTGGGCCAAAACTTTGAAAGGTTTCAATTCTGCCTTCTTCCTGTTCTACTCCTCTCATGGCACTCCACCATCCCTGTACATCTAGAGCAGAGAGAATACATATGCACCAGCAGCAGACACAATTTTCTACACTCTGGGTCCTAGTGGTGGCCCTCCACAGTCTGGCACCTGAGGCGGTTGCCTCAGTTCACCTCATGGTAAGGCCAGGCCTGCAGGCCAGGCACTTAACTGTCTGCGTTCCAAGTGCTTATAGTATTGGGCTCCGTGTTTGTAGGCAGTTGAAACGGTCAATGTCAGCTAATTTGAGGCCTCCAGTTTATTTAGAGTTGGTAATAAATAGGTCTTTACAACATCTAATCTGAATAGTTGTTGGATTTTTAAAAATAATTTAATTAAATCATTCTCCCTGCAGAGCTGTGACTCCAGATACCACAGCACTGGCCTGGTGTAGGAAAACTAAAAAGTGAAAGCGAGAGAAAAAAAATGAAATTTCTCAGTTGGCAAATTGCTCAAACTGAGCAAAATGCAATGAGACATGATGGAAAGTATTAGAATCTAGCGATCTTAACCAGTGATCCTTGTAAGCTGAATGCTTAGGTGGCCACCCAGGAGAGCTTTGGGTGCTGCCCAGCTGATTACCAGAGCACCCACAGCTGGCATGAGGTGTTTCTACTGGTGGTGCACATCTGCACATGCCTTGGTGTACATAACAAAATTCATTCCACACGTGAGTGGAAAAAATTAAGGGGAACATTGATCCTAACCTTCTCTCATTGAAATTTATGGGAGTTTTGCCATTGTTTTCAATGTCAGGCCCTAAACATTGATTTAAATGTTTATAATTTAGATAGAATTATTAACACAGGTGAGGAAATGCATCCCGTAAATAAGAACCTTATACTGGTGATGCCTCTTAACAGTTAGATGTTACGTTTTTTTCCCCCTTCCTGACTGCATGGAAATGTCTCCAGTTAGGCAATGGTCCTTAGCAATGACTGCGGTGATGATGAGCTTTCTGTTCAGACAGTAAGTCTTTGGGTATGTTACTGCAGGCCCAGAAGGGAATTATAAAAGCAGAGCTGTGTGGTGTATGTATGTGTAGATAAAATGAAAAAAATGTACTTTTTGTGTGTGTGTTTTCTTTGCTATTTTAATTAGGGTTCTATTGCCCATGGGGTTGTATTAATGAACAATATAACCAAAATGCTACATCAGTAAAGGCTGCATCTACATAGCAGGGTTTAACTCAAAATAAGCTATGGAAATTGAGCTACGTCAGTTGCATAGCTTATTTCAAAATAGCTTATTTTGAAACTGGGAGGATCTACACTGCACTTATTTTGAAATAGAGCACTCTTCCTTCGACTTCCCTTACTCTTCATACAATGAGGGTTACAGGATATGGAGTAAGAAGTCCTCCAGCTTGGCAGTATTTCCACATTACTTTGAAATAACTGCCTGGTGTGTAGACGCGGACTAAGTTATTTCGAAATAACACTAGTTATTTAGAAATAATGTTGCTGTGTAGACGTACCCTAACTTTCTGTAATATTTTGAATGAAAGTTTATCCTTCTCTTTTCTATCTCTAATTTAAAATGGCTGGGAGTCTGTGCTATCTTCTTCATTACCAGCAAAAGGAGCAGAGTCAATGGATAATCTGCAAATGGGACCCCAGCAAACTGCATTGTTTCCAACAACGAGTAGTCCTGTGGCACCTGAGGGCATGGCTACACTAGGAAATTATTTCAAAATAACTTATTTTGAAATTAGTCCTTCCACACTACAAGGCAGCATCGAAACACTGATTGGCGCCTGCATCCCATTTAAAGCTCCTGGAAGCACTCCAGGAGCACAGACTCTTTCTGAAGCTTCTTGCTGAGGCTAGCTGAGACTCGCGCTGAAAGGGGCTCCTCTCTCCAGCCATGTCTCACATGCCACTTCTCCACTGCCTCCCCCCTCGTGGGATACCAAACTCACGCCGCATGCCCTTGCAGACACCACTGCACTTATAACATGGAGCTGGGGGTTCAGGGATAGGGCTGGGAGTCATGCCTGCCTCAGGTACCTCTGGAGGCTTTGTCTGCCTGGGAGATCCCACTGCCATGTGTTCAGGAGCCCCAGTGACCACTGTGGGGACTAGGGGGAGAAGCCAGGAGGGCAGGTGAGGGGACAGGGAGTTGTGGGGATGAGGATTTACAAGGGGGCGGAAGTGGAGAGGTGGCTGGTGGCCTGCTCCATACACGTGGCCATGCGCTCCATGACAGATGTTATGGAGGAGCACATGGCCTCATGCTGCTGCAACAGCTGCTCCCACAGCTGCTCCCACATGGTCACAGTCAGCCCAGCACTCCTTGTGGTCGGCGGTCTGCTCCCAGTTCTCCTCATTGAACCCCTGGACGAGGGACCAGAGGCAGGTCATTTGGTCCTGCGGCCGTTTGGTCTTCCCTGGTGCACTTTCTGCAGTGGATCCCGTGGAGTCGCGTAGATGGTGTTGGAGGTGGTGGATGTGTGATGCTCGCAGCTGGCCCAGCTGTGAAGAAAAGTGAAAAGGGCATTCATTCCAGGAGACACTGCATGAAGCCTAGCCCTCATCTCTGAGCCGACACCAAACGTCTCAGTTAGACTATTGCAATGTGCTTCGAGCAAGGCCATATGTTGCTTACACATTGGGCCCTTTCCTGCACGGGTACCGATGTCCCAGGGGAACATTGCAACCCTCATGGGCCAGGGACAAGCAGGCATGGGAAAGTGCCGGCCAGGCCAGGAGCCTGTGAGCAAGAGGCAGGGGAAGGGATGTCTCGGCTTTCTCCTGTGTCCTGCACATGATGTGTTCGGCATTGGTGATGTCCCGCAGAGGGAGAACGTTTATCCTTGTCGTGTGTGTGTGTGTGAGAGAGAGAGAGCAGCAAAGGCTGCTTGCCAGGGAAAGTGCTACTGGGTTCCCCTCCTCTTCCTCTCCCTGGTAGGTTCCCATGCAGGGGATCAGTCTCCTCTGCATTGCTGTGCTTGATCGGGAGTGGATGCTTCCTGAGTGTGGGCATGACCCTGGGCCCTGTGTGGCACTGTTGTATGGTTCCATGACCCCAGCCTCCTTAGTGGTGGCTTGTCATGGGAAGGTGTCTCACCATGAGATTGGAATGAGGCAGGCTTCTCCAGGAACCTGGTGAGAAGGCGCGAGGTTCCTGTGTGAGCGTGTCATGGAGCTGAGCGCTCTGGTCTGGTGATCCATGTCTACCCCTGTACACTGGCAGCTGTGCACCCCTCCCAGACCGAAAAGGCCAAGCAAGGAGCACGCAGCCCCTCGCAGCCGGTCTCCTGCCCACACATGTGCATGGGGAATGTTATAGAACTCACCTGCAGTGCCTTTCCTGGGATTGTCCAAGCTCTGGGAGACATCCTGAGAGTGGGGGAGGGTCTGGTTCCAGGCTGAGGATCAGCTCCTGGCTGGCAGTCATGGTGTCCTGGCTGGCCTGCTCCTCCTCCTCCTTGTCTACCTCATCCTCCTCCACAATCCTCCCCTCGTGGAGGCTGATGCCAGATGTGAACTGGCCAGAGTCAACAATGATGGTGGGTGGGAGGTGAATGGCCCTGCTCCCAGGATGGCATCTCATAGAAGTGGCAGAGTGAGAATTTTGCTCTCTGGCATTAGTGCAGGCCTGCCGGAGTTCTTTGATTTTTCATGCAGACCTGGCTGAGCGTCCGCATGTGTCCTTTCTCTACCAGGCTGGCAGCCATCCAGTCATACACGTCGGCATTCCTCCTCCTGGTGCGGAGATCCTGGATATTGGTCTCCTCCTCCCAGACCTTAGTGAGGTCCAGGATCTCTGCACTAGTCCAGGCCAGTGCCCTCTTTTGTGCCTGGCCAGAGGCATCAGAGGGTGTGGCAGAAGTGCTGGCAGCTGTGGGGTGCAGAGGGCGTGCTGGGGGATGATGGCTCCAACAAAGGGTGCTGTGTGGCGTGGGTCTGGCAGGGCTGTCCTGGTGTCACAAGCATTTTCCCTTCTGCCTGCAGCTTTAAACTCTGCAGGAGAAGTGGTGCATTGGAGTTGTCTGGGGTGTGGCCAGAGCGGCCACAAGTGCAGCTGTAAGAGGCCTCTGGAGGCCAATTATTTCAAGATAGCAGAAGCTGGGCATTCACACTTAGGGTATGTCTACACTTGCTCCCTATCTCAAGATAGGGATGCAAATGTAGTGTACCGAAATTGCTAATGAAGTGTGGGATTTAAATATCCCATGTTTAGTTAGCATAATTGCGTCCGGCCGCCATTTTGAAATCGCATTATTGCGAAATAAAATGCCCCAGGTAGCAGCATTATTTTGAGAGAAAACCCTTCTCTCGAAATAACTGTTAACTGTTACTCCACATACAATGAAGTTTAACAGTTATTTCGAGAGAAGGGTTTTCTCTCGAAATAATGCTGCTGCACGGGGTGTTTTATTTCACAATAATGTGATTTCAAAATTGCAGTCGCACGCGATTATGCTAACTAGGCATGGGATATTTAAATCCTGTGCTTCATTAGCAATTTCGGTACAATATATTTGCATCCCTATCTCGAGATAGGGAGCAAGAGTAGACGTACCCTAACACTATTTTGAAATAACAATTTTGAAATAACCATTTTTCCTTGTGAAAAGCAAGAGGAGTTATTTTGAAATAACCAGCCCATTAAAATAACGGGCTTGGTAGTGTGAATGCTCCGCTTGTTATTTTGAAATAAGAGGAATTATTTCAAAATAACTCCCTAGTGTAGACCAGTGCTTAGATGAGCTTGAATGGAGGAAAAAAAGGGGCCCCTCAGAGTAAGAAGGGAGAGGGAGAAAAGAAATTACCTTTCAAGTGTAGTCCTGATGCTAATGAGGCTAATTGAGTGGGCTGGAAGTGTCCATTCCTTAGTTTTCGTTGTCAATGAGGTGTTGAATACTTTTTAAGGAAATTGGTTTTCTATGTGCCATTCAGTTCAAGTCTTTGTTCAGGCAAAAGAAGATGGTGTCAAATTTGCATATGAAGGTCAATTCCACACTCTCTCTCTGTAGCTGGCTTCTGAAATTCCTTTGTAGAAGAACGGCTACTTTTAAATCCATTAATGAGTGCCCAGGCAGGTTAAAATATTCCCCTACAGGTTTCTGTGTGTTGCCATTTCTAGTATCGGTTTTATGTCCATTTATCTTTTGTTGTAGAGACTGTCTGGCTTGACCAATGTACATTGCAGAGGGGCACTGCTGGCACTGGATGGCACAGATCACAGCGGCAGTTGTATGAGCCTCTGATGTGGTGGCTTATGTGGTTAGGTCCTGTGTTGGTGTCACTAGTATAGATGTGTGGACAGAGCTGGCAACAGGGTTTATTGCATGGGTGGGTTCCTGGGTGAGAGTATCTGAGGTGTGATGTGTGGCTTGCTGGAAAGAATTTGCTTCAGGTTAGGAGGCTGTTTGTAGATGAGGACTGGCCTGTCTCAGAAGGCCTGTGAGAGTGAGGGATTGTTTTCTAGGACAGGTTGTAGATTGTCAATGATGCACTGGAGGGATTTAAGCTGGGCGCTGTAGGTGATGACTAGTGGTGTTCAGTTATTGTCCTTGTTGGGCCTGTCTTGCATTATTTCCAGGCATTTGTCACCTGAAAGATCCATTATTGCACTAATCCTCTGAGACTGGAAGGAGCATGCCACAGAACATTCAAAATGGAAAAACACCCTCATCCCCTCCCTTGTTAACAGTCTACTTCTCAACATCATTTATTGAGAGGGTGTTTTTAACTCAATGTTGAACCATTGAACCATTTCCTGAGCACACAAAAAAGTACACACTTTCTGCTCATGTACTTTCATGCACCTGCACGTTGTCTTGCTGCTGCAGATGTTATTTAGGTCCCCTTCTGGATGCAAAGTAATACAATCCTCAGGCACCTTTTATATTAGTTATATGCATCCATCATTGATCTCTGAGAGCAGGCACAGGAATTAAAATAATGGACATAAATTATTGGCAAACAGTAACTGTATTAAATTCTCACCCCGGGAAACAATTCTTTACATGAGCCTGATAATCTGCCTTAAATATCATCTAACTTAGGTTCTGTTGGCCTGATGGGAGGAAAAAAGGATGAGACCGAGAATGTCAGGCAAATGTCCTTCCACCAGATTCTAGACAGTCAAACCTAGGTTCTGTAAGCAAGAACCCCTCATCTGATCTCAGCTGTCACCCGGGTGCATAGGAAAAGGGCAATCAGAGTGAGTTATCAGTCAATAACTCTAAGCCAGACCCTTTGCATGTGATAACAGATCTATCAGTTCCATCTGACCACTCATGCATGGAGAATAAAAGAAGATTAGGGTCTGGAAAAAAGCTTCAGTGAACTGTAGAGTGCCAGAAGATTTTTCTTGCTAGCACTCTGTATAATGTAACAAAACCGCAGTAAGCACTGCTTTTCTCTTAGCTATTCAGTCTCCTGTATTATGATGTAGAAAACACTTGGTCTGTTACCACTGAGGAATCAAAAGACTTTGCCTTCCAAAGTTGTCTGAATCCCAAATTACCAACGGTTACTCAAAGTTCCTGGGCCACAATTGTTCTTCAGCCTGCTCTGCACAAATCAAGATTTGAACTCCTGTTTGCCTTTCTAACCATATTTCCAAGCTTCCATGTTTCCAGTGCTTCTATTAAAAAAAATAAAAGAAAAAACCCCCCCACCTCTGAGAAGTTTAAAATGTGCTGTCATCATGGTAGGGAGGAAACAATGTTTATTTTATAATGAATTTCTGCCTGCGATATACACACTTATTTCCAAGTCATTTCATGCATTCATTATTCACTTCAGGTGAAATTCAGCCAAGTGTGGCGGGGCACTGGAAAGGCCTCTGTAACATTTACACCCCTTATGAAGTCTGTGCTAGGGACTGCTGGTTAAGTGAGTACACAGAGGGGTCTGCAATCCACCTACATGAAGTAGAAAAAAAGTCTCTCTGAAGGGCCCATTGTGAGTGGGTTAGAGAAGGATAAGGGAGGGGGCATAGACCCATGTTTATGGTGATCCAGGGGTACCAGTTACTTACACATCTGGTGGGTGTTCTGTGCAGTAAGTAGCGTACTCTGTGGCCCTGCACTAGTGAGACTTTTACTTCCTCAGCCACTCACAACTCAGTCCAAACACTAGGGTTTTATGTAATGAATTGGATTTCATTACCAGGAACTGATTAATCAACATAGCTCTTACTGCTAATTGTTGATGCACATAATCTCTCTGGAAGTTCAGGCTGCTCAGCATCTTGTATCCCATACTCAGCACTATGCAGGGCTGGACTGAGAGGCTGTTTATAAAGCCATTTCTGAGTGCAAGGCACTATGTAAATATAATGTAAGTCATTATCATTATGGTACAGTCATGTTCCTGCTCAAATCAGTGATGTACCTTCTGTGTCCAGCTGACCAAGCAGCATTTCTTGCATTAGAGGATTCTGATTCCAGTCCCATTTCTACACTCATTACTATCTTGGAGAGCTACAATTTCATTATTAATATATCAACATAACTGGGTACAGATTATAGAAAGGCATTCCAGAGCCTCAGTTAAATATTTGTGTTAGGAACAAAACATGCTGCTTCAGTCAAAGATAAGGTCCCTGTGGCATAAATACTTTCTAGAGACAGTTGCAACAGTACCTGAGAAACATTGTTAATTGCAGCTGGAATGTTTTAAAATGAAACAGAATGCTGTAAATATTGGGTTAATCATTTCTGTGGTGCTGGATTATTGGAAGCAGTGAATGTTTGTCACTGAATTTTGAAACATAAACCTCTGCTTAACACACTATTTATATGATAGCCAAAGGCTAAACACACTGCTTCTCATGTGTTTCAGATATACAGTAAACAGGTCCAGAGAGGCAATATATAGACTCATGAAAATGTAGGGCTGAAAGGGACCTCCTGAGGTCTAGTCCAGCCCCCTGTGCTAAGGCGGGTCAAGTATGTCTAGAAGACCTTCGCTGACAGGTATGTGTTGAAACTGTTCTTAGAGTGACTTTTTAGACCTATGAAAACCATTGATCATGGGAACCAACAACAGCCAAATGACTTTCTCTACTTAGAAATATCTGGATGCTTACATAGGTCCCATTAGAGTAATATTTGGATGCACCACAAAAGCTAATGTATTTATCCTCAGAGCAAACTGTAAGGCATGGAGGTATTATGATCTCTATTGTACTGTAGTGAAACTGAGCTATTCTGAGCCAACAAAAAGCAAAACTCTCTCTTATACACACACATGCATTCACATACACAATCTTACATACACTTGTTTTTCCACTTGCACACCTGTAACAATCTCTCCCCCGCCCCAGTCCTTATCCAGCAAGATGGATAACTTTAAGTACATGAGTAGTCCTATTAAATTTAATGAGACTAGTAAGCATCAAGTTTTGCAGTACTTAAGTATCTTGCTGGATTTGGGCTTTGCAGATTCTTGAAGTTCTTTCAGTTTTTATTATGTATTTTATAGTCTAATCTTCCAAGACCTCATGCAAGGCTAAGGGCCTCCCTGTGCACAGTGCTGTACACACCCATAATCAGAAGAGTGGGCAGTCCCTGCTGCAAAGAGTAGTTTTTGTGCATCAGCAAATCTTTATTCATTGTCCTGTCTCACCTCAGTTCTTTGATGTGATTAGGGAACACATAAATGTAATGAGCGGGAACAGTTTCTGGACATCCAAAGAAGCACTGTTCGTTGTTTTGTCATCATCATCAAGTTTAGAGTGTAATTTGGGAAATTCTATACAATGCAGGTAAGATGCAGTATGTCCTTCATAGATATTCCCTCATCCAGTTCCTCAATCTGGATTAAATTATTTTATGAACACTAGTGCTGATGGGGCTGAAGTGCTGAGATTCGTTTTTAATCACCGGCACCAGATTAACTCGCTTTTAGTCTTTTGGAAACTCACTTAGGCTTAATGAGTTTTCCATGATAGCTACCATAAGTCCACAAATTTCCTGTCTAGCTTCTTTTGGCACTCTCAGATAAAAATGCCATCTGGAGGGGAGATTTATTGGTTCTGAGCTGCTGTCCCTTCCTTATCACCTTGTTTTAATGGCCCTGAGCTCATCCCAGAATTGCAGTAGTTATATAGGCAATATCAGTATCCTTTATACTCAGATGATGGAAAAATTAATTAAAAATATCAATAGCTTGACTTTTTTCCAACCTTCCAAGATCAGACTTTCTCCCCGGATAAAACATCACACCCATATAATAAATATGAAAATTGTATTGTTTTGTATTGCATTGCATTTGTATTTTATCATGATTCCACCATAATCTCTTATTGTACAGATATTTGTCTGTCCATTTCTTTATTTCAGGGTGGAGCTTTGTATTTTCAGTATCTTATTTTGTTTGTCATGGTGCCTACACTAGAGGCAGAATTCTGTTTATATAATGTCTTTCAGCCCAACACACCTTTTGAAAATGTTATCTGTACAACATACCTTATACAGAGGAAACAATGCAGCCATGTTGAAGTTAAACAGCAGGGATTTAGCAGCATACTGCATAACAGCTTAGGCCAAAAAGTGAAGAATTCTTTTTCCGTTTGAAAATTAAGAGGGAATTAAAGTAGGCAAAATAGGATGAGCTCATGTACAATTTGTCCAAGATGAACACATTCCATGTTTGCAAATCTGTCATGTGATCATTAACCACCACCGTTAGTGAAGAATACAATGTCTTATGTCTCATTTCAGCAGCTTTATGCTGCCAAGTGTCCAGCATGGAGGGAAGGCCGTGGTGGTTTGGGTCAGTGCTGGTTCAAGCTATGTCTGCACAGCCAGAAGAGAGCTGGTGTTAACTCATGTTCGTTAACTCAGATTCCAATAGCAGTGAAGACATGGTAAGTTGGGTTTTAACTTGAGTGAGCACGAGTCCAGTCTCCAGCTCCTTTGTAGCCTTTTATTTGAGCTGCTGATGTGAATTAAAAACCAAGTTGCCCTGTCTCTTGCCACTGTTTTTTTAACCTGAGTTAGCTAATGCAGGTTAGCTAACCTGAGGTAAGAACACACCTTATTGTAGTGGAGACATACTCCCAAAGTACAGGCAGTCCCCAAGTTACGCGGATCCGACTTACGTCGGATCCGCAGTTACGAATGGGGCCCATCTCCCTGGTCTCCAGCAGACCAGGGAGAGGAAGCAAAGCGGTGGAGCACGCGGGCAGCGGACAGCCCAGACGCGTCTGGGCTACCCGCGTGCTCCGCGGCTTTGCTCTGCTTTGCTCCCCGTCTCCCTGGTCTGCAGACCAGGGGGATGGGGAGCAAAGCGGCAGAATACGCTCATAGGGCTGAGCTGAAGGGCTGAGCTGAGAAAGCAACGGCAGTAGTATTAAAATATAGAAATAGAACAAACATGAGCTGAGTTCAACAGTTTCCAATGTGAGTATGCAATGTTCTGTTTCTGCCGGGTATAGTGCAGTGTGAGACTATAAATCATGATGTCAAAAGGACTCACCTCAGACTCAGGCTAGTGGCTTCTCTAGGGACTTCCTCCAGAGGGGAATGTTACCTAAAGTAGGAGAATGTCTGCTTGTCTACATTTGGAGCTTAGGAGAGAGAGGACTGACTTGGCAGTGTGCATGCCAAGACATTTTATAAATAAATACATTAGAAGCAAGAGGAAGACCAAGGACAGGGTAGGCCCACTGCTCAGTGAGGAGGGAGAAGCAGTAACAGGAAACTTGGAAATGGCAGAGATGCTCAATGACTTCTTTGTTTCGGTCTTCACCGAGAAGTCTGGAGGTGTGCCTAACGTAGTGAATACAAGCAGAGAGAGGGTAAGTTTAGAAGATAGGATACACAAAGAACAAGTTAAAAATCACTTAGGAAAGTTAGATGTCAGCAAGTCACCAGGTCCTGATGAAATGCATCCCAGGATACTCAAGGAGCTGATAGAGGAGGTATCTGAGCCTTTAGCTATGATTTTTGAAAAATCATGGCAGACAGGGGAGATTCCAGAAGACTGGAAAAGGGCAAATATTGTGCCCATCTATAAAAAGGGGAATAAGAACAACCCAGGAAACTACAGACCGGTCAGTTTAACGTCTGTCCCAGGGAAGATAATGGAGCAGGTAATTAAGGAAATCATATGCAAACACTTGGAAGGTAATAAAGTGATAGCGAATAGCCAGCATGGGTTTGTGAAGAACAAGTCATGCCAAACTAATCTGATAGCTTTCTTTGATAAGATAACGAGCCTTGTGGATAAGGGAGAAGCGGTGGATGTCATATACCTAGACTTTAGTAAGGCATTTGATACGGTCTCGCATGATATTCTTATTGATAAACTAGGCAAATATAACTTAGATAGGGCCACGATAAGGTGGGTGCATAATTGGCTGGATAACCGTAGTCAGAAAGTTGTTGTTAACGGTGCTAAATCCTGCTGGAAAGGGATAACAAGTGGAGTTCCGCAAGGGTCTGTTTTGGGACCCGTACTGTTCAATATCTTCATCAATGATGTAGATATTGGGATAGAGAGTACGCTTATTAAGTTTGCAGATGATACCAAACTGGGTGGGGTTGCGACTTCTTTGGAGGATAGGGACATAATTCAAAATGACCTTAGCAAGTTAGAGAAATGGTCAGAGGTAAACAGGATGAGGTTTAATAAAGAGAAATGCAAAGTGCTCCACTTAGGAAGGAACAATCAGTTCCATACATACAAGATGGGAAGCGACTGTCTAGGAAGGAGCATGGCGGAAAGGGAACTAGGGGTCATAGTGGACCACAAGTTGAATACGAGTCAACAGTGTGATGCTGTTGCAAAAAAAGCAAATATGATTCTAGGTTGTATCAACAGGTGTGTTGTAAGCAAAACTCGTGAAGTCATTCTGCCGCTCTACTCTGCACTAGTTAGGCCTCAGCTGGAGTACTGTGTCCAGTTCTGGGCGCCACATTTCAAGAAAGTTGTGGAGAAATTGGAAAGGGTACAGAGAAAAGCGACAAGAATGATTAAAGGTTTAGAGAACATGACCTATGGAGCCAGGCTTCATGAACTGGGCTTGTTTAGTTTGGAAAAAAGAAGATTAAGGGGGGACATGATAGCGGTTTTCAAATATCTAAAAGGGTATCACAAGGAGGAAGGAGAAAATTTGTTCCTCTTGGTTACTGAGGACAGGAGAAGGAGTAATGGGCTTAAAGTGCAGCAGGGGAGGTTTAGATTGGACATTAGGAAAAAATTCCTAACTGTCAGGGTGGTCAAATATTGGAATAAATTGCCAAGGGAGGTGGTGGAATCTCCCTCTCTGGAGATATTTAAGAACAGGTTAGATAGACATCTGTCAGGGATGGTGTAGACGGAGCTTGGTCCTGCCTTGAGGGCGGGGGGCTGGACTCGATGACCTCTCAAGGTCCCTTCCAGTCCTATTATTCTATGATTCTATGCATGGTGTTGGTGGTTCACCCTCCTCTCCATCAAGTCTCTGTATTTAGCTTCAGGGAAAAAGGCTGATCTATAATTAAGGTTGATTTGAACCCTTCTGTGAAATTCCCACTCTCTGAGACTTTCCCCTCTTCTGTGCTGTATTTCTCCATCATGGTCTCCTACTCCAAGTACTGGCCCAACATTGTGCAGTTTAGAAGCTTCGAGGGTAGCTGAGTTACAGGATAAACTTAAACAACAACAAATAGCCTGGTAGCACTTTATAGACTAACAAAACATGTAGATTGTAAGAGCTTGGTGCAGTGGCTGGATATCCACATTTGTTCTTTATCCTTTTGGTTTAGGAGGACTTGATTCTCACCAATGGCCTGGGATAGTGACCTGAGTGATAAGGTGATTTTTTTTCCTGACTAAAACATGCTAGTTTTATACTTGTTGCTCTACTAATGGAAGATATGGAAGATGGGAGGGAACAAATGTCCCCATTACCCTGCCCATGTGTTCACAGGGGAATCAGCATCATGTCAAATTACAGGCCCTGAGTCCTGCCAGACAATCCTGCCTTATCTTATCTATCTACATATTTTACAGTGTGCTCATCCCCATGGTATCTGAGTGCCTTAAAAGTTTTTCTTTGCTGCAGAGGAAGAGATGTTTATAGATATCTTTGTAGAAAAATTTCCCTGATCCTGAATCTGGCAATTGGCTCAATCCATGTCAGCAAAGGAACAAAGGTTAAAGTGCAGTTGTACTCAGAAAAGTACAGTGTAAAGTGACCCTTTCTACTTGACAACTCTGCTCTTTGAGCATATTCAGGCTCAGAAAGAAATCTTGATCCTGTAGGAGCTAGATACATTTATGGGAGCCCAAGCTAGATTCAATTGTTACTCCCGTGTCTCAAAAGAATTCTAACGAAGCATCAGCTTCAGACCACATTCTGCCATGAATTACATCTATGCCCGTGTTTCTCACAGTGGTCCACGCACCAACTCAGAGCGCTGCCAGTGGGCCACTCTGGTGTGTTTACTTACCAGCTCCACAGCCACAGAGCCTCACGCTTCCCTTTGGCTCCGGTTTGCCGTTTGCAGCCAAGGGCAGCTGCGGGAAGTGCCATGACCTGGGCTGCTGTTTTCCACGGCTCCTCTTGGCTGCAAACAGTGAACTGCAGCCAAGGGGAGCTGCAAGGTAAATAAACAAACTGGAGCAGCCTGTTGGCAGATTTCTCAGAATGGGTCCACAGACCACGTTGAGAAACACTGATCTATGCAATGTAATTCTATTGTCCGCAGTAGGATCCTGCAGATGGAAATAAATGGAGGCATTAATCTGCAGAATATTTGTTTTGTTTGCTGTCCTGGAGGTGAAGTGCAAAAACACAGTTTGATTTTCAGATCCCCATATGAGTGTGTGGTATGGATTGTAAGAAAACACTTTTTCTTGTGAAATGAGCAAATTTAATATGGAAAGCATTGAGACAATATGGAACCCTGTAATGGCATTTGTAGAGTCACTTGTCAGGGTATAACCAGAGTTTTAATCCCATAAATACTCTGACTTGTCATTAATATCCTACTAATTGTCTATTTTTAATTAATCACATTGATATGGATTCTGCTAATGTCTCCAGGCAGAAAGAATTGTAGGTGCTGATTAGTTTCTAGTGGCCAAAAAGCCCCTATGCCATACAAGTTGAACTGCCAAAGTGTCCCTAATAATTTTACCATCACTAACTGGTTAATATTTGCTTGGTCCTTGAGATCTGGATACAACTATTGTCTGATGCACTGGAATTGGAGGAAGCATGATACCTCTAACTCTGCTGTTGTCTTTATTTTCTCTTTTGTGCATCTTTTAGTTGTCAGGGACCCTCCTCATTACTGGTAGACTTGAATTTGTCAGTGAGCAAGGTGCAGTTCCTACCATGCCTGTCTGATCTGATTTTTCCATTGCACGTGATTCTATCTCTTCCCTAGCAAATTCAGGCTGGGATATGTCATATACTGTAGAGAAAGCTCTTTGATCCTGCTCTCTGTGAGTCAAACCATGGCTGATTCACTGAGATCACGATGAGATCTGACAGCACTGGATTTTTCACCCCAGAGCAGTGTTTTCAAAGTCAGCAGGCCAAAGGCTATCGTTGATCTTTTATCTCTCCCGGCCCCTCTGCACACGTCCCTTGTCGTGTGATGGAGACTTTATTCTGAAAAGTGTCTCTTTTATCCTTGGCTCTGGCAGAATGAGGATTTGGTGGAGATTTGTTTGGGCATGCAGGGAGAAATGGTTCACAAGTGTTTCAGAGTAATGCCCTCCTGTTGTTGGGTTCCCAAACCAACCTCTAGTAGCTGACTCAGAATTCCCTTTCCACTGGAACAAAGATTGGGCAAGCTTATTACATTGTTGGATTTCTAGGGGAAAGTCATCGATGTGTTGGTGCCAGGGGCTTTTATTTATTTATTTTGGGGGCTGTAGCAACTCGTATGAAAACGTCACATGTTTCACCTGCAAAACTTTGTGCTGTCAAAACCAACTTGTTCTGCTGATATGGTCAGAAAAATCCCAAGTGAAGCAGCAGACAGTGCAACATGGCCTATATACTGTACAGCCATCCCAGTCAGACATAGTCAGTGCAAAGTAAATAAACTACAGCCTTGTGGGTTCTGCTGCAAGAGATTTGGTAAGAGGGAAGGTATGAAAGTATGAGTGCTCAGGCCCTGATTCAGCATGTATCTAGTTAGAAGCATGTGAGTACCCTGGTTCTAACTGATGACATTATTTACATGCTTAAATGGAAGCATCTGTTCAAATGCTTTCTAATGAGAGAGAAATTTCTCTTTGGGAACTTGGCTTAGATTAAAGAACAAGAGAGAGAAAGAGAGTGAAGATTTTTTAACCCAAGTATTCCCTTCAGTGGCTAGTTTTTGTGCTAGTCAGAGTCTGATTACTAAAGATTGTGTGATTGGTTTTGCTCTGTGCTGAAAGATTGCTTCCTCCAGCCTTGTGCTCTAATTTCCTGTCTTGTAATTAGCTCTTCCACATGGTTACCCCAATGTGCACAGCATGCAGTCATATGATGGGTTTATGCCACTGGACATCCTCCTGGTTCATAATCACAAGGCCATGTTTTAAATCCTGTGTTCTGGAACTGTCAGATCTTAACTTGGCTTGGCAGTCAAGTGGAGGAGCCTCGTAGTGGACAAATTACCCCTGAGTGTGTAGAGTTTGCTGAAGTTCAGACAGAGGCGGATTACTCAGGTCTGAGAGGCCACAAGCACGTCTAATTACAACAGTAGTGTTCTTGGAGTTTTTAAAAATATGGAACTGTTCCATATGCCTGGAAAGTCATAGAAATTACACAGCACAATATACCAGATGGGGGAACAATAATTTAGCTTTAATATATCTGGTGTAAGTAGAAGTCTGTGGAATTGAAGGGTTTCTTTTATTAATCTACCAATGTCTCTTCTTTTGTCTAAACTCATGAAGAAAAAATTCTGCTGCTCATGAGAGGTGTGTGAGTAACAGCACTGAAAGCTTAATTCCCCTCTGCTGGCATAACCTCTGAATAAATACAGTGCAAGCTTCCCAGCACCAATCTGCCAGGGTTCCTGTACTGCATCCAGGAGCAATCACCCATTGGTGACTGTTATGCTTGTTCTTTTCTCAGCTACTCTGCTGGAGCTGCTCCATTCAGATCCACTTGCTCCACTGCTGCTATTTCAAAAAAGCTCCACATTAGGAGAGCCTGTCTCAGACTAATTTTCAGGCTTCCCTGTAGTTTGGACGTGCTATTTCAAAATAAGCTATTTGGAGTATTTCTTCCGGAATAGCTTATTCTGAAATAAGTGTGCAGTGTAGACATACTCACTGTGTAGCAACTGTCTCTTTGGTGTCTAGGACAATGAGGACTAGTCTCTAGGTACTAATGCAATATAATAATAATAATTAATAATTGTGATAGAAATGTAGCCGTGTTAGTCTGGTGTAGCTGAAACAAAAAACAGGACTATGTAGCACTTTAAAGACTAACAAGATGGTTTATAAGGTGGGTCTGGCCCATGAAAGCTCATCACCTAATAAACCGTCTTGTTAGTCTTTAAAGTGCTACATAGTCCTGTTTTTTGTTTCTACAATAATAATTGTAATAATTATTTATTTATTTATATATTATTCCCCCTTTGCACCAGAGGAACATGTTGTGGTGATTAGAATACACAGGTTGGATTTTTTTTTAAGGTGCCTCAGAGAGGTAGATGCTACTTTTGAACATTTTAGTAGCTGTAGTTGCCTTCTTGGACTCTTAGGGTGCATCTAGACAGCACCCTTCTGTCGGAATAAGTTACGCAATTTGTGCTATGGAAATTGTGTAACTTATTCTGAGTCTAAGTTGAAAGAGCAGCACCAAATTTCAAAATAAGGCACTATTCCAGCAAACCCCTTAACCCTTGTGGAATGAAGGTTACAGGGATGCTGGAATAGTGCACCCGTGATTTCGGGAAATAGCGGGAGCATTTAAAGACACGGAGTTGCTATTTTGGGATACTTTCGGTATCCCAAAGTAGCGTCATAGTCTAGATGTACCCTTACTGATGATTATCTTACATATCTATTCTTATCAGTTTAGTATCTGAGGGTATGTCTACACTACCCTCCTAGTTCGAAGTAGGAGGGTAATGTAGGCATACCGCACTTGCAAATGAAGCCCGGGATTTGAATTTCCCGGGCTTCATTTGCATAAGCGGGGAGCCGCCATTTTAAAAACCCCGCTGGTTCAAACCCCGTGCAGCGCGGCTACACGGGGCACGAACTAGGTAGTAACGAACATGAGGAGTAACGGTAGTTCGAACTAGGAAGCCTAGTTTGAACTACCTAGTTCGTGCCCCGTGGAGCCGCGCTGCACGGGGTTCGAACCAGCGGGGTTTTAAAAACGGCGGCTCCCCACTTATGCAAATGAAGCCTGGGAAATTCAAATCCCGGGCTTCATTTGCAAGTGCGGTATGCCTACATTACCCTGCTAGTTCGAACTAGCGGGGTAGTGTAGACATACCCTGATATATTCTATCAGGTGACTATGCCATCCACCTGTCGGGAGATGGACTCAATGAACTAATAGATCTTTTTTCCTCTTTTGTTGTTCTACACTTCTGCTTCAGTAGTCACTTTTACTACTACTTCCTAATTTCATCATAAAACAACCTGAGTTAGTCATTGCTGTGTGAGTGGCCAGACTGTATTGAACCAATTAATAAAGTCCCTTATATGTCCCCTGGATTTGCAATATGGGTGTGTCTCAGCCATTACTGTAGTTAAAACATGAATAGGGAGCATCATGATCCCTGCACATCCTGGGCTGTGATTTTGCTTGTCCTGAGGGCCCAATGGGGACTTATGATTGCTTGAGAATTGTCACATACACTCCATCTGTGGAAAGCAGTTAGTTTCTGTTGATTCTTGAGATATTGGACCTTAAAAATCACATTCTGGTTCATCATCTATCTCCCTTCCCCTACTCCAGTTACAATTTGTTTTAAGTGGCTGCTGTCTCAAGAGCTGTCCCCGAGTCTCATACATGTCACCCACCATCTCTGAGAAATAGCTCATAAGAGGCATAAGTGCTGTGCTGAGGCCATGTGTGTGTGTTCATCATGGCGGTAGCATCCCAGCCAGTGATCCAGCCAGTTTCCCCTTGGCTTATCTTAGCTGGACTCAGGTCACTGCATGCCTTGTAGCCACTTTGCTTTGGGGTAATTGGCTGTCTCCTATGATGGTGTAAGCCAGTGATGTCAATGGAGCTGTACTGATTTATAGCAGTCTGGCCCAATACCTTTTTCTGTAACATTTGATTTTTGTATTTCTCTTTTCATTTTGAGTATAATATACATCCTGGACCATTGCATGGAGAATGCTAAGAGAGGGAAAGTGAAGGAATACATTTCTGTGTGCGCAACTTGTCCCACAGTCAGCAAACATCTGCCTGCATGTGCTTTTCACCCCAAAGTGAAAACCACTGCCCAAGAGCTTCATTCTGTTTCCCTCCAAACTGATTTTTAAGCACGTATTTCTATTTCCATTCACATTGTTGTTACATATTTGTTTCACACCTCCATGTATTACGCTTCTCTGACAAGACCCTCTGTGGAGACACCAAAGAAATAAATTCTTTTTTTTTTGTTACTCTTTTTGCTGCGTCTGTGCAGGGTATTTGTTTGCAGAAGGCTTGTATTAACACTCCGTCCTGCCTTAGACTAAGCAGACTAATAGACTCTTTCAGCACCTCTGTAGCACTGCCTGCTGTGGTAATCATTCAGCGGTCATGGCTCTCTGCAAACAGCAGCCCTGAACTCGCCTTTCAATTACGAGTTTATTATTCTAAGATGTCTGGGGAGCTGAGTGGTGATAGCCATATGCCAATAGTGGTATGGACTTCTTGTGAAGTTCCACATGGGATACTGAAAGCAAAATCAGGGGTCAAAGCAGTTCTCTTATGCTGGTGACTGACAGCATCTGACATGGGCTTAAAACAACCAGCCCAGAAGGGAAAACAGCTAACCTCCAAATTCCTGATAAATGGCAGGTTAGCTTGAAGGTCAGTGTTTCTTTTTTCCCACTTGGCTGGGTTTTGGGTCAAGGTGAAGGTGTGTTCATCTACCAGGAAACCTTTATATTTGATGATACTAGTCTAACATGCCAAACTGATCAGTGTATAAGTATTTCACTCCTGTACTTCCTAGGCGCAGTGAGTTGATCACCTTGGAGTTTCATGTATCCAATATAAGAGCAATCAGTTCTTCCCGCTGGTATGAAAGACTTGAAACTGGAGGTGAAATGGGAGGCTCCAGGCTGATGAAAACTGAGTTTTTCATTATGTTGATGTGCTTCGCTGTGCGTGGATTGAACTAGACACTGTAACCTTCACACAGCAGTTCTTCTGGGCTGGTCCATGCAGGTATCCTTGGAGGAGAGCTGAGATATAGAGACTGAAATAACAAAAGGAGCAGCCATCACGATGAAAACAAATCTACTGGATCTACAGTGTATTCACTTGCCTGTAAAGTTTTATAGAATAATAAAGAAGGATATTTGAGATCTTAAGCCCTTACACAATTGTGTCAACTTACACAATTTAGCTATGTTAAGTTTAAAAAAAGCCATGAGAAACTCAGTGGCCCCATAAATTTGGGCCTCAGTCCTGACAGCTTAAGTACTGACCAGCAAAATGCTCGTTGAAGTCAATTGACCAGGTCATTCTTGACTTCTCAGTTAAGAATCTGGGCATTTTACTGTCCATTTAGCACCCTCTTTAGGAATCATGGTTTATTTTTCTTTCCTTCCATGGTACCCTAATTTTGCTTGTCTTTCTGTTTTCTCCACAACACACCTCATGTACCCTCCCAATTTGTCCCCCATCTCCCACTACCTTAGGTTCGTGATTGGAATTTGCACTCCAAACCAACGAATAGCCAAATATTGTCACTAGGCCAGTGCACAAACTCTCCTATCCTCTTTAGTAGAACAGAATCATAGCAAATCAGTACAGTTTATTCAGTGTGTAGACTGACATCAGCTTTTAAACCTGCCTGGGAACCTGTCCCTTTTCATTATTAAAGTTTGAATCCATAGATACTACAAATTTGGTAATCACTAAATTAGGGCCCTGACCTGAATTCCTAACTTGGGCACTTGGGAAGCTGTGTGCGCACATGAATATTTGACCCCACAGGCTTGCTCATGACATGGCAGGGGAAGTAGATAGCTGTGTGGGCTCAGTTTTTAGGTATTGGGAGTGTACAGGGAGAACCATATTTTAAAAACAGAATGGTGACCAGCTTGCACTCACAGAAGTGCATAGGTGCTTTTATTCATTTGTGTGTGCAGTAGCTCAGTTTGCAGGTGTATGTGATTTATGGCCATAAGTAATTGCCTGTATGGGGAAATTTAGAACAAAAATGACCCTGAGCTGCAAAATTAGGATCCAAAAGTCTGAACCTTCCATATGGCAGAGGTGTTTGTATCCAGATTTTGGCTTGGGATCATACTTATATTACCTTTAAATCCATGGATATCTACAGGTATCTGCATTCGTGGATGCAGATATCCATGGCTCACTTTTGCAGATATCTAGAACCCTGCAAATTTGTGGATATCCTCTTTATATCCATGGTTATTTGCATCCATGGATGTGGAGGCAGATATCCACAGATCATTTTTGCAGATGCGGCTGCAGATATACATTTTGTATCTGCAACGGGCTCTACATATTTAGTCCAGGGCAGGAGAAACTCAGTATGATAAAGACTGCTGGCAAAACAGAGTACAATGAAGAAATGGCAGGGTAAGCAAGGAATAATCATTCTGACTGAGAATTAAGGATATATTGCTAAGAGAATCTATTATAGACTAGCTGGATCAGAAGGACCAATAGGATGAGAAAAAGATGATAGAAATCAAAGGCTTATGAAATGAAAGGAATGTTAAGGGGGAGATTTAATTAAATTTGAGAAGAGAGGAGGGTTACATAATCATAGAAAGACAAGGAATAAGGCCAGAACAGAGCAATACCTACACATTGTGAGGAAAAAGAAGGGCAAGTAATAATTAAGGTGCTGACACAGGATGCAAAAGTCTTAAATTCGAATCCCTGTTCTGCCACAAGCTATTTGACCTTTGGTAAGTCACTTAGTCCAGAGTTTTTCAAACTTGGGTTGTGGGGCCACCAAGGTAAGCTACTGTTGGGCCCTTGCCACTTTGTTTACTCAATGTGTCCATAGCCACGGAGCCTTGCAGCTCCCATTGGCTGGAAATGGCATACTGCAGCCAATGGGAGCTGCGAAGCACATACCGGTAGATCTCGGATAGTGATTCATAGATACCAAGGCTATGGCTAAATGCCAGCATCATAGGAACTTCAGGGTGTTATTGAATAATATTGCAGTGGTGTCCAGAAGACCCAATCAGTAGTGGTACCAAATTGAACCAGACACTGTAGAAAGCTCAGTCATTGGGTTGACTGGACAGAAGTGCAGGGTTATAAGGAGTAATGAGAAGTCTGTGAGGCTTCCCTAAATCTTGGACTGGGGCACAGAAGTGAAAGCAAGGTGCTGTGCTTCTGTTACCCAAGTCCTCTGAGCAGATGGGTATAAGACGGGAGAGGAGGGACGGCGGCACAGCTGAGCCAGCATGGCGGAGGAGAGGTTGTAACTGCTCTAAACACATAGCAGAGAGGAATTTTCACTTCATTCCATATATTTTTTCCTTTCTGGGGTCATGCAGCTAAACAGTGCTGCGTGCCCAGAGCAGAGTCTAGCTATAAACAAGACTGGGCTGTTGGAAAGACACAGGGATTATGTATGGCAGCTAGCAATAAACATGTACTCTAGAAGAAAAGAAGTTAGAACAAGGGTCTATATTTGCCTCTTCCTGCTGAATGCAGTATCTCCCTTTCTAAATAGGAAGGCTTAGCTGCCAAGTTTTTTGCCAGTCCAGGTTTGACATTTTATGCAAACTGTTTAAAAAACTTCACTTAACACCACAGACTTCAGTGTATGGTCAATGCACCCTACCTAACCCAAGCAGCAGTGATATGAAGCTGCACAAAACTGTGCAGTGGTGATGCTTGATAGATAGGAAGATGGGTAGGTGAGAACGTTGCTAGGGATGTTGAGTGAAGTGAATAAATTTTGGGGTGTCTGGATGCTGTTTAGTGGCAGCTGGAAGCTCTCATGGCATGGCTGGTATTGGTAAATAGGTAGGTCTCAGGGTAGGGGTGCTGGGAGCTGGTGCCTGGGATCTTTCTATGAGGGGCGGGAGGGGAGTGAGGATATAGGTCTTTCATGTATTCTTCACACTGTCTGGTGATGTTACCTAATCGGAATGATGATCATATCTGGAAGTCCTTGATCAGGCTAACCTTGTTGTGGAAAATCCTGTCAATACTGACCCATTGGGTTCAAATATTCCTTAGGCATCAGTTTTGATACAGTGTTTCTAGTCCAGTGGTTCTTAAACTTTTTGGCCCATGGACCACCTGGCTCAATGTAAACCTTTCTGCTGACCACCAGTTGCTAATGGAAACTCACCGTTAATTACATAATTATGCCCAAGCCATTTTGCTAGTGCTGCAGCTAGGGAGAATGGTTTAATTTAAATTATTAAACAGATTAAGCATTTTAACTTTCTCATGTTCATTTATCAAACTTCATTTTAAATAAAGTAGAATATTAATTTATGTCCAAGACAAAAGGTTTCAATGTTTTCTTTATTTATGGCAGGAGTGGAGAACCTTTTTGGGTTGGGGACCATTGACCCACAGAAAAATCAGTTGGGAACCACACAAGTGAGAAGCAAAATAACTTCTCTAAAACCCCCCAACCCTTACTGATGTGGCCCCCAAATGAGACACCTCACTCCTTTGTCCCTCCAGCCCCATGGGGCAAGGAGAAAGGACGGGGGGTGGGGGGGGGGTGAGGTTCAGGGCTTCCCATAGGCCAGATTTACTTTTCTGGGGTTCCAGAGTTAGTGGATTTTATGGACCCTCTTAGGCTCTGGGGTGAAGAGAAAAACAAGGGCTTCAGTGTGCGTGACAGGACTTCCAGAGAGTGGGATTGGGATGGAATGCAGAATCTGGGAGGGAGGTGGGGTGCATAATGGGGAGAAGTTGCAAGGTCTGGGTGGGAGGTAGAGTGCAGAAGCAGACTGGGAGTAGGGTGTCTGGCCAAGAGCAAGGAGCAGGAGCAAGGGTGGGTGCAGTGTGGGGACAGGAGGCAGGGTGCAAGGAACAACAGTAGATGCAAGAGCAGAGTGGGGATAGATGTCTGGCCTGGGGGAGGGTGGAGGAGCAAGGGAGGGTGCAGGAGCAGGCTGGGGGTAGGGTGTTTGTCCAGGAGGGAGGGTGTCTGGCCAGAGGCTGGGTGTCCAGGCCTGCTGGGGCGGAGTCCTGTGGAGGTCTGGTCCATGGTGCAAGGACAAGTGTGGAAATGGCTTGTCCCCTTCCCCAAACCAAGTCCTAGCAGGTGCAAAGCCCTGAAGGGCACTGTGCTCCCACCTGTATCTTGCATGTTCGGGCTTCTCAGCCCCAGTGCCGTTGCCTCTCACTGCCACCAGGTGTGGTGCAGTGTAACCTGCTGCCCGGGAAGGGCATCAGCCGGTTGGTCACCACGAGAGCCCGCCCTGCCCACCTGGGCCCCACACAACCCAACTTGCTACCTGCCCCATGGGAATAACTAAGGGACATGCCGCTGTTACCATGGGGACTGCAAATTCAGCAGGGCCTAAGTGAGGCAGATGCCCAGTGGCGGGCAAGACTTTCCCATGAAGGATGGTGGGGTGATGCTCCTCTACCTGTAGCTCTGAAGCTTGCGCAGGAGGGTGAGTTTGCGTTCTCCACCCTTTCCCCCCCTGCACATGTCCTCTGAGCTGGAAGCCGGAGCTGGTGCTACAGACTTGTGGTTGCACGCCAACTGCAAGGCTTGAGCAGCACTGTGGACCCACTGCTGCATGGGAGAAGGGGGGGGGGACTGATCTCGAGCTGCGGACCACCTGGGAGTTGGCTGCAGACCACTACCGCACTTTGAGAACCACTGTTCGAGTCCCATTAATTTCCTTCCTTTGTCAGCATTTGCCACCACTAATAGCTGAGGAGTCATGGTCCTGGATGCTCCTGGCAATGAGAGTTCAGCACATCTCAAAAGAATTTGCATCTCTGAGCAAGAAGGAGATTCCTCTCCTTCCCTGAGGCCTGTCATTCAGCAGGAGATAAGGAATGTAATGAAAGTAATAGAATTAGCTAATTTAACGTGTTTTCTTAGCTAAAATAGGCTATTTAATTTCTTCCATGAATAACTGGATACACTCTTTGAAAATAATTACATAGGTTCGGAACTAGCAGTTCTTACTCAGTTAAATCCATGGCCATTTTGCCTGAGTAAGAACTGCAGAAGCAGGTGCATATTTTTTTATATATTTCTAGCAACTGAAATCTCTGTGGGAGCAACAAGTCATAATAAAGACAGACTGGTTTCCCTCCTTTATTACATGTGAATCATGTGGTACTTACTCCATATGACAGTCCTGTAGGAGACCTATATCTTTGAATTGCTGTTACCAGGAAAAAGGAGCAAAAAAAATCAAGTGAACCAACCAAAAGATTTAACCTTTGTTCAAGTCTATTCCAGTTTGCCTTCTTTCATTGAAAAGAGGCCCAAGCATGAATTCATTAAGGACCAGGTTCTTGCTCAGGCTGATTAGTACTTTACTCCGCTTGTTTCAGATGACAGATTGTTATTACTCAGTGTGAATAAGAGTGACACAATTTGACTTTAGTGAGCCCCAAATGCACAATGTATGTGAAGGGGTTTGCTTAGTAGAACGTCTAGACAATATGCTAAAATAATAGTTTTCACAAGTGCTGTGCACATGTGTGTATTTACATCAAATAATATTCCTTTGGGAAAGGAAAGTATGAAAATGCCCCAAAATAAGTAGATTTAACTTCTAATAAGCTGCTGTAACTCTGCTCTCAGAAAAGACCCTAAAAAAGCTGCATAATCATCTTTAGATGGAACTTCCCTTTTGGGGTATTTCAGGTGATTCTGATAGGGAGAAGCTTTCTGCTTTTGAATAATGAGTCCATTATCAAAAGAGTTCTCATTTTATAGGCTAGTACATTTGTGATTGTAGGCCTGAAAGCAGAGGACCTGAGAAGTTTTCCACCACAATTGCTTGCATATGAGGGGGCAAAATTTAGATCCTGGGAGCATCTTCGGAAAGGAATAGGAATTTGAACAGAGATAATAAAAGGAAAAAAATTCAGATGGATTTTTGCCGGGGGAGGAGGGGAAGGAAAGCATTCAGAATATGCATGTAGTTGGAACTTCTGATGGACTAAGTGCTAAAAATCCTTTGATGCTTGGAATTGGTGCTAAAAATCCTTTTGCAAAATGAGTCCCAGAAGCATTAGGTTTAGTGAACTCTTCTGAACTGGCGAAACTGAAAACAATAAGACCGTTACCTCTTTAAGAAAACCAGAGGAGGATCATTAGCGAGGACACTTTAATAACTTCCACACCACTGACTGTGGGAAAGGTAAACTTGACATCTGCTAGATCAGATTAGTACAGCAAATTCTATGTCAGGATATCACAGTAAAAATGTATGGTGATTATTCAAAAGATGGCCTCCCCAGGCTGAAACAAAAGTCTGTTTCTCACAGCTAATTGGAGGATTTCATACACACTTGCATTCTGTGCATGGTGATCATACTTGGGTGTTTTGGAATGACAAGGGCAGCAATGCTTTTCTGGCCCAGTGCATTATCAAAGCTGCAGAACAGATGGAGCTTGACTGGCTCAGAGAGTTATGAGATTTAAGTCTTTGCTAAAAGAAAAAACTGATAATGCCTTAATATTGTGTTTGACTCAAAGGGCTTATAGAAATATGCCTCGCAATAATTCTTCTTTTGAACCTCCTGCTTATAGTTTATTCTCGCCATTAATGTTTTTGTAACTACATAAGACTCATTAAATCAGATCCAACTGTTTCTTTTTGGATGAGCGGTCACATTTACACAGAGCTTAAACTGGGCTGTTTTGGGATTAAGTAGCTCTTGCTAGTAGATCTGTAAAAACTTAAAAAACAACGAATAGTCTAGCAGCACCTTAAAGACTATCAAAGCATGTAGCAGATCTGTGTTCAGGGTTGAGACTTCAGTGGCCTGATTCAAAGCCCACTGAAGTCAGTGGAAAGATTCTGGATAAGGCCCCATTGAGGATCTATGCCAGATGGAAAGGGGCTTTGTCCCTGATAGTATTTAGTGCATGTAAGTGGTCCCCAAAATGTAGGATCGTATTGCTGTTTAAAATATTTTATTGTAAATATCTACAGTTGCATCGCTTGCATGATGACATAAAGAAGGATATATTAAAATTGAAAATGCCATAGGAATAAGTTGGGTCCATTTGTTATCAGGTACCTCCCAATAGCCGTACACCAAAGAATTCCCCTCCAGAGAATTTAGTGTTTATACATAATTAGCTACGTGGCTTCCTTTTGTGGTTCTGTGGGAGTGAATCAATACTGTATGCATGAAGGGTAATCCTGATTCCATTCAGCTCATTGCTAACACTCTCTTTAACCTCAATGGATGCAAGACTGCGCCCCTCAAGTTTGTGATTAGTGGGACTAGAATGATAGTAGGGCCAGACCCTCACATTAATGTGGGCCAGCTGAGGATGAGGGCCATAGTTGTTATGCCCAGAGACAGGCCCTCTGTCAGGGGACTAAGAGGTCAACTCTTCTGGGGCCTGGTGATTCAAAGAGGTCAGGGACTCCTAGCCACTGCTGCTTCTATGACAGTGATTGCGGCTTGAGTCCTGGGCTCCTTAAATCACTACCAGAGTGCTATTCAACATATTCCAGAGCCTCGGGTGGCACACTCAGGATGGTGCTGAGGCCTGAGGGGGGGGTTAAGGTGCTGAGGACTGCCTGCCTCCAGCCCCGTTCCCCTTCTGCCCAAGGCCCTACCCCTTCTGGGAGTGCAGAGTCAACTCCCCCTCCTCCCGGGCCAGGGGCCTGAAGAAGCTGTCGGCTCCCTGGTTCAGAGAACTCAGGTTATAAGTGATATTATTTTATCCCCCTATTTATTTTGTGCCCTGTTTGGATGGCTGAAAAAACAATAAACATCTCTCAGGGGCTGCAAAGGTCCCTTTCAGTATTTTATTCTGGAACATACATAGATTCTTTTTATGGCTTTCACACATTTTGGGGCTTTCCCCTATTCCAAAGATTATTGTATGCATGAGTATGAATGTGAAGTGGGAAACTTGCACATACTCCATCCTTTCCCTCTCCAGCTCACACTGCTCTAGACACTTGGGTTTGAGACAATAATCAGCCTGATTCATCTGTCCCTCTGACCCCCATCTTCAGTGGATTCATGCTCAGAGATACATTTGGCACATTGTTTTTATTTTGAGGGATCCATGGTGCCCATTCCACTTCTCCCAGCCTGCAGCCAAGGATAATTATGATGTTTGCATGGTCAGCACATTCTTTTGGAAGAAAGAACCCGCCCCTGGTCCGCATGCATAACTTAAGGGATATTTTCAGCAGTGTGCAGCTGTAATCAACAGAGCTCGTCTTGGCAATTTTAATCCTCCGTTGTCTAGTTTGGGGCTGCTTGTTATGCAGCCAGCATTCACTCAACATAATGGTTGCTACCTGCCAATGTGCTTTGAGGGATATTGTTAGCATTAAATTTGCCATTTACATTTTCATGTTTGACATAATTGAGGAATGAATGCTCTTATGAAAATTAAACTTGTGGTCCTCCTGGACTACTGTAACCCTGTTAAAATGTAATGCGATTCTTGATGCGTCTTCTTTAGGTTTTTATTAAATAGAATATCCGTATGACTAATTCCCCTGGCCTAAATGTAGGCTGGGAAAGGAGCATTATTGATAGAGCTGAGCACAAATGGCCCTCTATACTCAGCCTCTAATGGCCTAATAATGCATTATACTTGAATCAGAAATACTTTGAGTTGTAGTGCTTATTGCCATTATTGAAAACACCTGGATGCTCCATTCATCAAGGTTATATCAAAATGGGCCCATTTGTTTATTAGTCTGTCAGTAAACATCTTTATTTAGTTTTGTGCCCTACTGCTTTGGGTTGCACTGAAGGGAGTATGGGACCAGGCAGTGTGGCTCTTTGTGGTTTCCCATTATTAGTTTTCCCTGAAAAAGAAAGATAATGAAAAGTTTGGCTGGCTTCATAAAGAGATCATTATTCTTGGGCATTATGTTTCTTTTTTCTTTTGCAAGTTAAGGGAGAGAAAAAACAAACACATTACCTACATAATCAATATAAGCTATGTAGCAGCATTACAGCGGCAGATTGACTTTCCTGAGACTGACATGTAAAATGTGGATCATAGTAATGCAGACTCCAATTTCCACTGCCACAGGTTTTACAGCAGCCCGGTCCTACACAAGACGTTTCCCTCCAACAGTCCTCCAACATGTCAGTATTTTCTGTTCTAAGTGCTACCACTCAAGGGTGCAAGAAAAAAAAAAGGTCCTACTTTTAAATCAGAGGACTGGGACTGAGCCCTAATCAACACTACACGCTTGTCTGTATAACTAAGTGATACAGTTATACTGACCTAACAGTGCTAAGCCATTTGCCATTGACATAGCTACCACCTCTCAAGGAGATGGAATCCCCCACACTGATGGGAGAAGCTCTCTTGTCAGCATAGGCAACATCTTCACCGAGTGCTCTCGTGTTACAGCTACAAGGTACTGTAAGTGGAGAGAAGCAAGAAGAAAATCTAGTTTCAGGTCCCAGCTCTGTCTCAGACTTCCCGAGTGAAGGTGGACAAGTCACTTAGCCTCTCTCTATCTCAGTTTCCCCATTGGAAAAAGGATAAATTATTTAAACTTTAAGTGCTTTGAAGGTAGACAAATGTTATTTTTGGGGATGAAAATAACGTTGGTTTTCCAATTCAATGGAAAACAGATGGTTGAATTATTTTGGCCAAGACATTTCTCCAGCTGGTATAATTGAAATCTGTTTGTCTTGGTTTGTTTTTGGAAAATGTTGATTTCAACAAAGTGATCTTCAGTGGAAAAATTCAAAATGCAGTTTTTGAGTTAACATCTCAAAATGTTGAAAAGGTTGACAAGTTGAAACCATGTGGAATTTCAAATGAAAATGTCATTTCTGTGTTGACACTGTAAAACAAAAAACAAAACAACCCTCCGTCCGCCCCTCCTCCTCACACACACAGGTTGGCCAGGGAGTAGGACTTCAGAAGAAGAGGCGGGGCAATGGCAGGGCCACAGAGGGAGTGTGACTTCACCCCTCCCAGTTTTAAGAAGAATCTGTTGCCCCAATATGGAAGAGATCATTTAGCATAATATAGTTAGCACATAATGTAAGGGACCATTCAAGGTAGAGTGGCCTGTTAAAGATCTCTGCAGTCATAGGATAAAAGGAGAAGGTTAGTGGTTTAAAAATTCTTGTAATATGTTGTAAAACCAGGGCTTAATCTATGATTTTTAGTGTCTTTAGAGCTATGATTTTCATAGAACCATGGAATCATAGAACTGGAAGGGAACTCGAGAGGTCATTGAGTCCAGTCCCCCGCCCTCACGGCAGGACCAAGCACCATCTAGATCAGGCATGTCAAACTCGAAGGCTACTGAGGGCCGCACAAATGAAAACTGATAGCTCTCAGGGCCACCAAAGAAAATGTACTTCTATCGGAAAGTCATAATTATTTATTATTATAGATTATATTTTAGGTATATTTTATAATTTTTCAAGTCTTGTTTTAACATAATACAATAATTTGATGTGTAAAATTATTTGCCCGTATAAAATATTTTTTAATTTAAATATAAATGTAAGGTACTTTTTAATTTTTTATATGATACATAACTTGTTTTGTTGAAATAAAAAAAAGTATAGCTTGTGGTTAATCAAATAGAACAGGCTTCAGTGAAAATTTCAGATACTTTGTAAGTTTGAGATTTTGCATAAACATATAATATTCATGCAATTGCAAAAAATTGACATATTTATTGATATAAAATTAATATACATTTTGTGATTTTTATTTAGGAATAAATTTAAAAAAATGGTAACAAAATATCACCCTCCTCTCCCATACCCCCGTTCTAACCCAATCCCCCTTGGCTCCCCCAGAGCACTCCCCTGCTCTAACCCAATGCCTCATCCCTCCCCAGAGCCAAGCACCCCTAACCTAATGCCTCCTCCCTCCCCCAGAGCCAGGCACTCCCAGCCCCCCCAATCTAATGCCTGGGTCCCGGAGCTGCCACCGCCACACATTTCTTCTTCAGGTGCTGGGGCAGCGTGAGCACAGCAGCCAGCTGTGAGCAGGCGCTTGATGCCTGTGCAGAGCAGCCATCTGACCGTGAACATGTGCTGTAGTGCCCAACCCAGAGCGCTCGGCCAGCTGTGAGCACATGCTGGAGTGCCCAGCACAGAGAGGCCCGGTTGGCCACGGAGTGGCCCAGTCGGTCGTGAGCAGTCACTACAGGGCCGTGTGCAGAGCAGCTGGTCAGCCAGCTGTAATCTGCACTTGGCCACGTGCTCCAAGTGGCCAGCGGGCTGCATTTTATTCTTTTATAAGAATGTAGTGGCAGGCTGCAAAAAATTTAGATCAGGCCACGTGCGGCCCTCCGGAGGCCTGTTTGACATGCCGGGCCTAGATCATCCCTGACAAGTATCTGTCTAACCTGCTCTTAAAAAGCTCATTTCTCTTATCAATACATGTTTTCCACTAAAAGATACTACCTCACCCACCTTGTCTCTCTAGGACTGTACGGACACTAGAAAATTATTTTGAAATAACTAAATTTGAAATAATAACTCCTGAAATAACTATTTCAAAATAAGTTT
Organism: Pelodiscus sinensis; assembly: GCF_049634645.1. Classification (NCBI taxonomy): domain Eukaryota; kingdom Metazoa; phylum Chordata; order Testudines; family Trionychidae; genus Pelodiscus; species Pelodiscus sinensis. The sequence continues at coordinate 169,957,524 of NC_134712.1, forward strand.
ATTCCCCGAGGAAAGCAGGAGTACAGATTTTGAAATAACCAGCCTGTCATTTCGAAATATTGGGCTTGGAAGTTAGACGCATGGCTTATTATTTCAAAATAAGGGGGTGTTATTTAAAAATAATTCCTTAGTGTAGATCAGGGCTATGAAAGCACGTTCATAGAACAGTTTTCCACTGCCCTATCAGATTGAATGTCAGGCTGGCTCAAGTATCTGTGATCCCAATTTCCTCTAGTGCTACCCTACAACTGTGGTAACATCTCTGGCTATCTTAGTGGAGAACCCATTGATGGGCTAAGTTTAGAGAACAAGCTCCTGTTTCAGAATGCAGATGAGGCCTACTGATGGGATTGGGATAACACGGGGAAGCTTGCCTTGCTTATTCTCATGGCAAACCTTTTCTGTGGATAAATAGAATTTGGTTTCCAGAGCTGTCAGTTTAAAACATTTCCATAGCATTAAGTTTTCTTTAAAAATCAAAATCAAAAGGTCAGCTTAAACGGCTCTTGTTCTTGAACATTATGAACAAACTACAGCTTTCACTTCCACATGCAAGCTGACAGGGAACAGGTATAAAACCCTGGGTGTAACAGCAAGTGAGACACACATGTACTTTTCTTAATGATCCATAATGAAAATAACATCTTAAAGCTGAACTTTAGTAACTGGGAAAGAGTTGAAGAAAAAAATTGTTGAAGATCTGAAACTATGAATATGAAAACAGTCATTTCCACTTAGGAAATATCTAATGAAAATGTTTGTGAAATCCCATTGGGGTTGTCACTCAGTGTGCAGTTCAAGCCACTGAGCCTGCTTTCCTGCAATCTGGGGAGTAGATGGTGGTGCTATTTTGGGATACTGGAGGCCTTTTGAACCAGCCCATTATTTCGAAAGAGATTTAGAAAATGAGCTCGCTATTCCAACATCCCTGTAACTCTCATTTCACAAGAGTTAAGGGACATTTCAGAATAGCGGTTTATTTCAAAATTTGGCACTGTGTAGACCGCACCAAATTTCAAAATAAGCTATTTAGAAATTATATTGAAATAAGATACACAATTTGCGTAGCTCAATTACGTATCTTATTTCAACCTTTGGATGCAGTGTAGATGCACCCCATCAGAGCAATACAGACACTGAACCAGCTACAGCCTATAGTTGGCAGCACCCAGGAACATAGCCCTCAAAAGGAACCAAAGACCCAAATAAATCCATCCTACTCTGTATAAAAGTTTTACACAGAGAACTCTTATGCCCTCTTTATCAGTGAAAGAGAGAGATGCACAGTGGTTGTCCTCCCCTCCCCCCCCCCCCCCCCCCATTCCCAGGTAACAATTATTTACATTTAGGCTTGATAATAAACAAAAGTGTTTTATTAAGTATAAAAAGTAAAATGACTGTTAATGAAAACAGACAGATCAAAGTAAACTACTAAGCCAAAATAAACAAAATGTGCCAGCTACTTTTAATAGACTAAGTAACTTATTACAAGCTATATTCTTCACCCTTGGTTTTGTTCTTAACTCTGGCCAGAGTTAATCTTTTTCTGACCTGGGCCCAGCAGTTTTGCCTCAATCTTTCCCTACAGTTCTTTGTTTCCAGGCCTTTTCATATGTATCCTCTTAGGGTGGGGAGGCAATTTCAAAAGCCAGATGAAGACAAAAGACTGATTGCTTTCCATTCCTTGAATAGACTTTCCCCAGAGTAGGAACCCTTTGTTAAGTACTCCTCATCACTATGGAAAAATACCAGGTTAAATATGGATTCCAGCACCAGGTGGGTTAGCCACATGTCTTTGTAGGACCAGCCACAGTTTGGGCTTCCAAAAAACCAAAACCATTCACAGGCCATAGACTTGATCACCAAGCCATCAAGTTCCTAAAGTATCACTAATGGATTTTACTAGAATACATGGACTAATGAAGTAGTTTTTCACTTAATATTTCTAACTTCACACACAAGAAGGATACATGTACATAAATAGCATATACACATTCAGGGGATCACAAGCTCTTGAATGATAGGTTACATGACCTGTTTTGCAAAAAGAGTCTTTGAGTACTGAATACTCATATTTATAAGTCAATTTTCATAAACCATGGGGAACTGTGAGAATGTTATCAAACCAACCCCTTGGTTATGGACAAGTAATTTACATCAAAATGTTCACAGTTGGCTACTAATTGTGTGTTCCTCATTTTCTAGATGGCCAGTGTGAGACACTTGAGATGAGATTTGCAGATACATTGAATACTCAGTTGCAACTGAAGTCAGTAGGAGGTGTGCCCTTGTAAAGCCAAGGGACTCTGGTCATCAGCAGGAGGGACTGAATCTCTGCCCTTAGGTGCTAAAGCTATAAGACTGTACTGCATGAGGTAAAAACCAAACTGGTGCTCATCGAAGGCTGAAGAGAAGACTTTACTCTTCCTTGTCAGTGCCTCTGTGTTACACACTGAACATACAAAGTGCTATAAAAATGCTCCATAATCTAAAAAATCAAGTCATAGGAATCTCAGATTAAGCACCCTAAATCAGTGGACACTTTGGGCCTTAATGTATTTGTGCATTATTTTATCTATTATATGGGGATCATAACCAGAGCTGGTTGAAACTTGGAATTTCTGTTTTTCAAAAACCAAATATTTGTTATAGTGCCATCAAAATGGAAATTTTGAAAATATTCTGCATAAAAAAAGCTCATTTAGGAAAAAATTAATTTCTAAATTTTTTTTGTTTCAGTTTAATTAACATATATTTTTTTACTATTTTCACATTATTTCATGGTATGTCAGCAGTAATAATATATAGTGTGACAAGTCATATATCAAGCCATACTATATTATGACATGGTGTAATAGTCAAAATATTCTATTTTGTATTTTTAAAATCATCAAGGCAGCTGTTACGTGGTATGGATTGAAACATATTGTCTTATTTTCTAGATTAATGTTTTCTGCTTGTGTCGTAATAAAACAATTTGGCACTTCAACAACAAACAATAAAGATAAACACTAGGTGAACTAATTAGAAGAGCAGCTTTTTATATATTCTTGTGTTAGCACAGAATCATTTTTCTAGGATAATGTAAGATAAGATATTTCAGCAGGTTTTATCTAAAAGTTGTCCTTAATGATTTAAAAATAAATCAATATAAAATAAATAGAGGATTTTGGCTATTATATAACCAGTCAACAGTGACACAGGTTGAACCTCTCTAATCTGGCACCCTTGGGTCCTGACTGTTGCCAAACTAGAGAATTTGCTGAACCACGGGAGGTCAATAATGTCTCGCAGCATTACCAACACTTCCACTGCCTATTGGGCTCTTAGAAGACATTTAGGGGTAAATTAGAGCTAACTAACAGCACAGAACTCTGAGAGCCAGGACTGGTGGCTATAAACAAACTTTGAGACCACAGGAAACTTGGCCACACTCCTGATAAGTGGACATCCAGCTAACTAAAATCATGCTGGACCACAAATGTTGCCGGACCAGAGAGCATCAATTTAGAAAGATTGAACGTGTAGTGTACAGTGACATGTCATGTCAAAATTTTGTTTCAAATAAAATATTTCAAAAAGTTTCTGAAATGAAATTTTTGAAAATGAAATTTTTTTCATTATTCCTTTTTGTTTACGAGAAATGTCATTGAAACCAGCCTGTATCATGACAAATTTGTCAAAAAGGCATTCTCGGATAAACTGTTTTGATGAAAATTCTCCAAACAGCCCTAATAATGATATCATCTGTTTTTCCAGAGATGTCATTACTATTTGTCAAGCATTCAGATATTATAATGAAAGCATCATAGAAATATCCAGGAGGCAATTATTATTTTGTATTCAGAGCGTGGTTTGGGTGGTGGGCAATTAATTAAGATAGGCCACACACTGCATAAGGAGGGTAACATAAATATTTACCAATGACATACTGAATAAGGGCCAGGGTCCCATGGAAAAAATATTATGTGATCATGCACAGGCAATTTTAATTCAGGCATTTACTTGAATTTGGAGTGCTTGACTTTGTGATCTACACCGTGGAACCCAGCGGACTCCCCATTCTGCTCCAACTAAAGGCTGCAGGCATTGTGTGTATAATCACAAGTAAACCTCTGTGTGTAGCATGGCTTTATTACCAAAAGTAATTCAATTTAAGCATACACTCCCGTTTATGTCTTCTTCCCAGCCTCAGCTACCCAGCACAGAGGTTGCTACCACACGTCCTAATTGTTTCTGACTCTAGGCAGAGGTGCCAACAGCCTCTGTAGGCCCCTGGGCAAGGGTGGGGGGCAGCTCCATTTTCCCAGAAGGGGCAAGGCCTTGGTTGAAAGGGATGGGGCAGTCAGCCCTCTGCACCTCATGGAATACACCTCCCTGCCACCCCTCCATGTCTTGTGGAGTGCAACGCTCCTCCTCCTATCCCCCAGAGCCACCCATAGCAGCAGTGGCAACTGGGACCATCAGGTCCCAGGACAACTTGGTCCCCCTATTTCTGTCAATGGGCCTGCCTAGGTTTCTCTCTAAAGATGGACTACTTGCACCTCCCTTATATTCTGTGTGAAGCTTTACAAGCCCCATCTGACTCACTGAGTCAGTTAGGGGAATTATCTGCAGCTGCCTGCAAGGTGCACCTGAAAGAAGATCCTACCACTGTGTTTCAAGAAGCTTTTTTTTTTCTGACAAAGGTGAAAAGCCAATCGGAAAGCTTGTTGATTATGGAGTGTCTATTATCAATTTGAGTTTGCTTTATTGTTGTCACAGTCTGTAAAATGGATATGTGGTATATGGAAAACTGCATTAAACCTGTGAGCTATCACTTCGCATTTCTGTGGATTTTCCTTCTCCTGCTTGTGGGCTAGAGAAATGTGCAATCAGAGCCAATCTGCAACCCGCCAGTCTGCAGTAATGCGGGGGTGAGTCACATGTCTGTGTTTTAGGGAGCAGCCTTCTTTGGCTCGGTCTGTTTTTGCATTCTTGGGCATGCTGAATTCAAAGAAACAAAGTAATGTTACATTGCAGCCTTTTTGCAAGGGTACTTTATATTTGTATCTAACTTCTAGGTGTATGCTGTGAACATAAAAATATATGTTTTGCCCAAAGCAAACTCAAATAGCTATATACAGGAATTTATTTATTAAAGGGAAAGAGAATCCTCACTCTGAATCCTGGAACAAAATTTTATTAGTACAGACATCCCAAATGTTCAAAAGCACCACTCAACTTCTCCTCACTAGCAGTGAATGCTTACACACTAATTCATCTCTAAATAACTCTGAGTGCCTGGCAGGTCAGGATCAGTTAGCATGATTTCATAATGTTGTTATAGAGTATGATGAAGCAAAATATCAGGCATCTGCTAGAATCGTGGAGCAATAAATATATACATTTCAAATACTTGCTAATCATGAATACAGCAAATGGTCAGCTGGCTGTGAAAAAGTCTTACACAGAAACAAGGGAGATTAAAGGTCGTCTAACCACAGGTCTGAAGATGCAGCTGTAAGTAAATTATTCTTCACATAAAAGAAGTCTAAGCAATAAAGATTATAGAGCCTTGATTTAAGGTAAAAGAAATCCTAATTATCCCAGATTTTTACAAGTCTTGCAGATACCATGTGGGGATGCAAGAGAGAGCCAGGTTTCTTGGGATATATTCCTAGATTGCCTACTGGCTCACTGTTTGGCTCTGGGGTAGGTATTTAACTTCCCTTGGCCTAATTCCCCACCTTGAAAAAGCATAGTATAATCTATAACCTTGTAAATGTTAAGTATGTTGTTATTAATTAAATTGATATGGTTGATTAATATTTGGAAAGTGATTTGATATCGTCAATGAAGGGTGGTGGAAAAGTGTAAAGTATTTTTATCTAGAAATAAATGAAAAAGACCTTTGCAATAATTTAGAACAAAACAATAAGAATTGCTCATAGTTATGAAGGTGCTATAGAGCCAAGCAATGATTTTGCAATAGTAAAATGTTAAGATTTTGTTGCCAGTAACACTAGGTGGTGCTAACATACAAATGGTACACTGGTATGTACCTGTGGGTACATGTCCTGGTGTGTGCCAATATCAAACATATTGTACCTGGTGGTTCAAAGTGAAAACCATGTAGCTCTTTTTGAAGGCTAATGTACAGTTCATCAGTAGTGGAATGGCACTTGTGGTAGAAGGAGATACGGAAAGGTTAGCTAAGTTCCTGCAGAGAAACCAATATTGCATTATTTGATCCCATCAAATGTGGGTAAATGGGAGTTTTCAAATTGCTTTCACCTGACTTATCTCAGAGGGTAGACTAAAAAGCATCTGATTTGCAAGAGCAATTGTAGTCAATACAATTAAAATTGATTGAGTGCAAACCTTTTAATTGTATAACATTTTGATTGATGACATCAATAAACAAATCTAATTAAGGATAATGGGCACATGTTTGGGGGAATTTAGAACCCACTCAGTCATTGTGGGTTCAGAATGTCTAGACATAACCAAACCTTTTGAGATTTGAAGTCTATTGCTCATACTGTCCCTTTAAGGTAATGTATGAAAGAGGCGGAAGTCTAAATAATACTTTACTCCTTTCAGCCTCTCCATTGTCAACCAGTGGTTTGGAAAAAAAACGTGTTGTGGGGTAAGGAACTTCAGCAGCAGCACAGAAAGGCTTTAGCACTGCCTAAAATAGCTTTCGTCGGAACCTCATCTTTACTGTAGTGAACATATTGCAGACAAGAGAAATCCCATTTCAATGAGAGGAGCATGCTTAACAGGTCAGGAGCTGTAGTATCCAGCACTCTGACATCCTTTGCCAGCAGAATGGCTTTAATTTATACTGCACTAGTCATACCTTAGGATTATGGTAGAGGGGACAGTGGCATTACCCTTTTTCTGCTTCCCTACCTCAAAGGTGCACTGAACTCACCTTAGGTGCACTAGCAAATTGATCTGCTCCCTTTATGAATTGCCGGGAAAAGATCACTGAGTTACTCTGACAAGTGCAGTCTCTATGCCATGCTTTGTTGGAGACCCAGCTTGAGATTGGTCCAAGGAAGTTAGAAGGATCAAGATATTTTGAAGCTTCTCTTGCCACTGTATTTTTCATGATTTTCACTGAGTCAGGAAGATTCGATTCTTGTCAATAACTGGCTCCAAACTGGCTCCATTGTCAGCAGCAAGGACTGGCTGAGCAGAGATTGAACATGTGCCTCCCTTAAAGCAATCAGTACCTTTACCTCCTGAGAGAGAGCACTGACAGCCTCTGCCAGCACATTTTACATCTCCACTGGTCTTTGCCAGGTAGGAAGGACCAGAGCACATATTGCCAGAGCAAATTCTCTCTCAAAAAAAAATGAGGACCCTGCGTCACCTTAGAGTCTAAGGGTATGTCTACACTACCCCGCTAGTTCGAACTAGCGGGGGTAATGTAGTCATCCGCACTTGCAAATGAAGCCCGGAATTTGAATTTCCCGGGCTTCATTTGCATGAAGCCGACCGGCGCTATTTTTAAATGCCGGCTAGTTCGGACTCTGTGCTGCGCGGCTACACGTGGCACGGACTAGCTAGTTTGGATTAGGAACTAGCTAGTCCGTGCCACGTGTAGCCGCGCGGCACGGAGTCCGAACTAGCCGGCATTTAAAAATGGCGCCGGCCGGCTTCATGCAAATGAAGCCCGGGAAATTCAAATCCTGGGCTTCATTTGCAAGTGCGGATGACTACATTACCCCCGCTAGTTCGAACTAGCGGGGTAGTGTAGACATACCCTAACAGATTTATTAGTCTCTACAGTGCCACAGGACTCCTTGTTGTTTTTGTAGAAACAGACTAACACGACTACCCCTCGGAGACAAATTCTCTCAGTGCACAAAGAGTCTCTTCTAAGGTAAGCAACACTGGCAGAAACTCAAAAAAGACTTTGTATTTATTCTCTCTAAATATTGCCTTGCCTCCTCAGAAGCAGACAGTTCAGCACTGCCCCACACGGTTCTATCTGCAAAATAAGCTGAAATTTCTTCACCACAGGGAGGATGTGTCTCAGCAAACAAGTGGAGACAGTGTGGATAAGCCAGGCTGTTCATGACAAGGAACTTATCTGCTGATTGAGACTTTTCAGATGCTCTGTGGGCTTCAAGAATTTAGAAAGTCGTTCTGGTGCAGTCAGTCAGCTGCAGCATGAGACTTCTGCAGTTACTGAAGATTTAGCAGTCTGCCTCCTGGCTTCATCTTCTTCCACTCATCTATAAATCTTAATGACCTACGAGGACAGAAACGCAGAGGAGCATACCAACTCAATAGCCAAGGACAAAAGAGCAGTATAAAGTCCTATTAAAGCAGCAATAAAATGACTAATCAACAATGTTATATTCCTTCTCGGAGTCCTCTGGAAAGATGTGGGTTACATTAAACTGTATGGACTGAATGTCAATCCAGTCCCTTCTTTTTTAAAGGAGAGATGAATCTCAGTCTAAAACTACAGGAAACACAATGGTTGATAGATTACCCAGCTATCCAATCTCTTAATTCAATGCATCCAATGAAGAACCTGGCTATCTGAGAACATTTGTACCTAGGAAGGATAGATGGGTGAAATCCCGATTTAAAAGACTACCCATCCACATGGATGTCAGTCCAGAAGCACTAACCAGCCTTAGTATATGGTTATTTCTCCTGCAGGAACTCAAAGCAGAGAGCATATGCAATGTTTTTATAACTGTTCAGTCTTAGAGGACCATTTCTTACTCTAGAGAGATTTTAATTCCTGAAATTTTTCTTTGATTGTGCCTGCATGGAAATCTTAAATCTTTGCACAAAATAAGTACCTATTAATAGATCTCTATGAAGAGGCTAGGATATGGAACTGCTTTATTGCAATCCCATTGAGCAGTGGGAAATGTCAAGAGAAAGCACTCACTTGATCATTGTCATTGGTCCACCCTTTCTGGGGCACCTGGTGCTGGCCCCTGTCGGCAGACAGGCTACTGAGCTAGATGGACCTTTGGTCTGGCCCAGTACGGCTGTTCTTACGTTATGTTCTTATGGATTAGAAAATATAACACTACCAACCAGATTAAGATTTTGTGTGTGTGCATGCATGCATGTATGCCCCTTATCCTATTGTACGCTTAGCAATTATTGTAAATTAATCCTAGAGTATGTCTTTGATGTCGGCAGGGGAGTGTCCAGACTAGCGCGCTGAGCCGAAAAACAGCTGATCAGCTGTTTGTCAGCTCAGCGCGGCAGCCATGTAAATTTAAATGAAGCTTCATTTCCCTTTGCCTACAACCCTCATCTACATGGCTCCGTCGATGGAGCCATGTAGTCTAGACACAGCCTCAGATATCTCCTCCTTGATATCTGGTTATCAGTTCAAGCTTAATGTGTCTTAAATGGATCTCTTGATTTCCCTCCCCCAAACCTTCTTTGCTATCTTCTTTCTCAATTGCTATATGCCACCTTCCTGCCTGTCATTCGGGCCTGTGATCTGGGTATGATCTTTGTCTTGAACATCTCTCTAGAGCAATGGTGGGCAACCTGTGGCTCACATGTGGCCCAATGCGCCTCCACCTGTAGCCTACGGACCTCCTAACTGCTTCTCTTTCCCACACACCTCTTGTGCATTGGGTCACTGGAAGAGCCGGGACAGAAAGTGAATCAGATGATTCACATGCTCCAAAAGGGCTGGGAGGGAGGGGAAGGAGCAGTTAAGTGTGGGGCTTCGGTGTCCCAGTGCGCTAGAGGCATGTGGTGAGGGCAGACAGGAGGCCACGGGGCTGCAAATGGAATCCTAGTGGGCCATGGGTTGCTGTGGCCCCCTGAAGTGAAGGAGGACCACTAATGCAGCCCACCTTTTTATTTGTGGCTGCCCATTGCTGCTCTTGAGCAAATCTTTCTGCTTAACCTCTCTAAGGGTATGTCTACACTACCCTGCTAGTTCGAACTAGCGGGGGTAATGTAGTCATCCGCAGTTGCAAATGAAGCCTGGGATTTGAATTTCCTGGGCTTCATTTGCATGAAGCCGGCCGGCGCCATTTTTAAATGCCGGCTAGTTCGAACCCCGTGCCTCGCGGCTACACGCGGCACAGAGTAGCTAGTTCGGATTAGGCTTCTAATCCGAACTAGCTGTACACCTCGTTCCATGAGGCGTACAGCTAGTTCGGATTAGAAGCCTAATCCGAACTAGTTAGTCCATGCTGCGTGTAGCTGCGCGGCACGGGGTTCGAACTAGCCGGCATTTAAAAATGGCGCCGGCCGGCTTCATGCAAATGAAGCCCAGGAAATTCAAATCCCAGGCTTCATTTGCAACTGCGGATGACTACATTACCCCCGCTAGTTCGAACTAGCAGGGTAGTGTAGACATACCCTCTGATATTGCTTTCTGATCCTTCTATCAGCTAAAATTGCTGCCTAAGCTCTCATCGTCTTGACTATTGCTACATACTTTATGCTGGCTGTGACAAATGTAATGCTGCCCTGCTCAGATGTCTTCAGAATGCTCTGCAAAGACCATTCTCCTACTCTGTCACTTTGACCATGCCATTCCTCTCTTTATATCCCTCCACTGGCTCCTCCTTCTCTACTATTTGAAACATAAGCTGCTTGTCTTCACTTGCATGGCTCTTCATGCCCTATCTCATCTCACCTAGCATCTCGTCTTCATCATCAAAATCTTGACTCCTGCGTCTGACTGCTCATGCTGCCAGCCTCCATTCCGCACTTGTTAACTTTTCAAAGTGAAACCTTTGAGCTTTCTTCCATGCTGCCCACATGCTTGGCAAGACCTCCCAGTAGTAAACATTTGCAAACCTAACTTGTTATCCTTCTTCAAACCTTCCTTAACACTTGCCTTTGCTTTGATGCCTAAAAAAAACTTGACAACAGTTAGGCACTGATCCCATTGCATATCCAGCTACCCTATACTGTTCTAATTGTCTAGATTATAAATTCCCCAGGGGTAGGGCCTGTCTGTTCATTTTTATGATGCTGAACACAATGGGGTTCTGATCAATGGGTAGGGTGCATAGGCACTACAGTGAAATAAACAATAAAAATAACCATAAACTACATCCATGGGAGAGTGTCTCCCAGCTTACATGGCGTGATTAAGAATATCTGGCGTGAGAATGGGATACATTTATCTTGGAGAAAAACTTATTTCCTAAAACCACTGTAGGTTACACTGAATTATAGTTATCGTACTATCAAACAAATGTATATTAACCTTAAAAATCAAGATGCTACTGCACTATTTGGTAGGAGCCAGCCAGTCCTGTTTTAAATAACCCAGTGCATTTAATTGCAGAGCTAAACCAGGAAGCAGAGTAGTAAAGCTTTAGCAGTGCCACAACAAACACAAAGGTGCTGGAACTAGGGGTGCTGGAGGATATGCTGCAGCAACTCTTGCCTGAAGTGGTCTCCATTATATCCAGGGTTTACAGTTTGGTTCAGTAGTTCTCAGCACTCCCACAAATTGTTCCAGCACCTCTGACAATAAATCTGTCTGATCAACAGTGTCTGAGAGAAAATAGTTTGGGCCAGATCTTCTGCTTCTGCAGAGCTATGCTGATTTGCACCCATTAAGGATTTGTTCTTTAACGTGGTCAGCTATCAGCATTTTTTTTGTGGCTGGCAATATCCATGATGCTTAATTGGAGGAGAGATGGGAGTGACAGGGGTAATCAGAGAAATGCTCAGTAGTCAGAATGAAAGGCTGCTTTTTTATGTTGCTTCTCTTTACTATGCCTGCATCTGTCAGATCAAGGACTCATATAGCCCCACTTCAGAAGATACACAAAAACATAGATTTCACTGACATGGAAGTCAATGGAAATCAGACAGTTCATCATTTGGTACATTTTTATTATCTGAACAAAGTGAAAAGTACAAACCAGATGGACCCACCAAAATTCTGTTTTTCATATGGTGCTTGAGAATATCTAGGCCAAGAGCAAAAAAACCCCCAAACCAAACCAAAGTCCCTCCTTATGGATTCTAGTCTCCTTGTTTATGGTCGACATCAATGGGATTAATATAAAAGATCAAAATGCCACTCCTACGAATGATTCTACTCCATTGACTATACAGCCAAGTCAGTACATATAAAATTGCAGGATGCATTTAATGTAATTCAATTAGGTTTAATTGAATTAAAATTATTATTAAATTCAGCCAAAGGTAAGTCTATGGAGTTTTTTTTCTAATAACTCAAAAAGCTCAAGTCTGGATGAGTTTAAAATAATAATCCTACAAGAGAATATGATTGAATAAGTAAGAACCTACAAACATTTAGGAGTCTGGCTGGACATTAAGCGGAACTTTATGTATCACATAAATCAGTTATTAAAGAAATGAAAATCAAGTGGGTGGGTGCTCTCAACATAATTTTTTGCTCTGTCTTTAAGTGTTTAAAGAAAGATTGATTTCATGTCATTTTAATTGGCTAACCCAGCTAAATTTTGTGTCCCCAGTGTTAATGCAATGAAATTTCCTTTACCATATGGCCCATGAGTTTATGGAAGCTGTTTACCTAGGCCATTTCCCCAGTCCCAGCAGTTACTGGCAGTTAATGTCTTGTTACTTTACCTTTTCTAGAATGGGATTGTAGGGGGGAAGCCGCCCCACTCTGGCAAGGGAAGGGTTAAAAGCAAGCTGGAAGGATCCTGTGCAAATCATTCCAATCAGAGAAGGCTTTAGGGAGTTGATCAGAGGGTGGCTTGCTAGGACAGCCCTGACATAAGGAGCTGTTCCACAGAGCAGTGGGCAGTTGAGTCCTGACTAGGGAAGGTGCAGGACTAGTTCCCAGGTAGAGTAGTGCTGGGCAGGCTCAGGTCTGATATCTGCCAGGCTGTGGCCTTGACACACGGGCCAAGAAGGTGCAAGGATCACGGAGAAGTGGCCCAGAGAACACTGAGAGCAGCAGTGGAGAGTGAAGGAAGGTAAGGCAAGGCTACTGCTGGAGGATCCCTGAGCCAGAACCCAGAGTAGTGGTTGCACTGCATGTGGCCACCATTGAAGCATGGCCTCTACAGACCGCAGCTTGCCCCTGAGGCCAGGAGCTAGATGTTGGGCTGCCGTTGGCCATGGTGGCAGGTGTATTGACAGAGAACTACTGACACACCCAAAAGGGAGCAAGAATGGAGTGGTGGGCACTGCCAGAGTGCAGTGTCAAGGAGGATGGTGCAGTCCAGGGTGTGACAAAGGTCTACGATGAGATGACAGAAATAGTGGAGCAGTATGATAATAGGTGAGAGTGGCCAGAAGGTGGCACACTCTAATGGACAGAGCTTATTCCCAATGTGACCAGTAGGGGATATTGCAGCAGTGAGTCTGACTGTTACAAGCATATTAAACAGCTCATACACTCCCCTCTCCCAGATGTCACCATTTTTAGTCGCAGTCTCCGTTTCGCTCTTTTTTTTTTTTTTATCTTCAGATGTCAAGACCTGGGAGTGAGAGTGGACAGCAAATTAGATAGTATTGTGCAGTATGATGGGACAACTAATGTGATCTTGAACTTCATACCTGGAGGCAGCATGGTGTGGAGCTGGGAGCTAATAGTAATAATAATAGGTGAGACTGTAGTGACCTGTGGCTGCAAATTTATAGACATTGTTGGGGACTAGGACATTCAGCATCAGAGGCATAACACGTTATCATTGCAAGGAAATAAGTAAATCACTTTTGCTACCATACATAGAGAGGTTGTATCCTTGCTGTGGCCAGCCACAATGGTACGTCGTTACTATTTATTACTTGTATTGTGCTAGTATATGAAGGGGCCTCAAGTGAGATCAGATCTGTCTTTTGATAGATGCTGTACAAACATATAGCAAAAGACCCAAATAATAAGACCCAACCATGCCGTAAATAATGTAAATAAAGAAGATGTACAAAGAGACAAGGTGGGTGAGATAATACCTGTTGATAGACTAACTTCTGCTGGTGAGAGAGACAAGCTTTCAACAACACTGCATAAAACATACAAAGGCTGACAGAGGCTCAGGGAGATAGTGACTGACCTGCAGTCCTACCGCAGGAACTACAACTCATCCCTGGATTCCCAGGCCAGTGTCCTATTCACTGGATCAAATTTTTATTAATACTGTTAGGCAAGAATGTGTCATATTAAAAAGTACTTCTCCCAGTAGTGTTAGAAATGCTCCCATTAAAATGTTTTTACTGAAGTAATTAAGAGTTTTAGTTGCATCTTTGGTTAAATTCCTATGGTTTGAAGTTTAATTAAAAATTGTGATAAAATAAAGGCAAAAAGATATATTGAGATTATATGGCCTGCTTGTATAATGTCTGTTAGAACTAGAGCATCTCTCTTTTGTACTCCCTTCATGCTCATCTATTACATAGAGTCACTCGGCTCCTTAGGCTGTTAATACAATAACCAAAACAGTTTTTCCTGTAGATGGCTCTGTTTTCCCATCAAATGTTAGGAGTGCCATAGTCCTAGAAAAAACTATGTAGCACTTTAAAGACTAACAAGATGGTTTAATAGGTGATGAGCAAGTGGGTCTGGCCCACAAAACCTTTTAGCAAGATCAGACTAACATGGCTACCTCTCTATTACTATAGTCCTAGAAACATTGCATGAATAAAGTTGTGATTGAGATTTTTCAGTGTTTCTTATGTCCAGACTAATAATAATTGGAATTAGATATTACTTTTTTATAGTATGCTTGCAAAGCATTTTAATTGGGTCTGGCTGAAAATTTTCTGTGAAAATTATTATTTGATGGAAATTTTTTTTTTTTTTACATAACAAACATTTTTGTTTTGCAGTATAAATTTGACTTTTTTGACTCCCCCCCCCCCAAAAGGAGAACATTTATGCTAAAATCTTTCAGCTTTTGGATTGTAAAAGTTTCAGGAAATGCTGTCATTTGTATTTTTAATTGACATTGCCTGCACATCCCTGCCTGTCTTCCCCCTTTTCATATTTTCTAACCAGTTCATTTTTAATATGTTAAAAAAATCACTGTGAATAAGGACCTAACTTGAAGCCACTTTACCTTTCAAAAGTCTCAAAGTGGTAAAATAACAAGTAGTCCTGTAGCACCTTAGAGACTAACAAATATAAGGGATCATGAGTTTTTGTGAGTAAATCTACTTCATCAGATGAGTTCAAGTGAAAATAACAGAATCCAAGGTGTATATATAACAGCAAAAGCTCTTATAACCTGTCAGTTATAGGAACTGTGTTAATGTAAGACACATCCAACCTACTTAATTAGCATGGTAGCTTTGACAGGCAACTGCTTTTGCTGTTATATACACCTTGGATTATATTATTTTCATATCAGCAAATCTGATGAAGTGGATTTACCCAGGAAAGCTCATGTTCCTATATATTTGTGCTCAAAATATGTCAAAGGTAGGACATGCCTGTTTGGTGAACTATGTAAATAAGTTTGTAGTCTTAGGCTAATTCCTAGTATCCACAGCACACACCCCAGCGAGACAGTTGACTGAGGGCTGGACTTAGAGGCAGGTGACTTCTTTGAGTGCCTGCCAGGCTTGGGGTTCTGTATAGTATTCAAAAGTTTAACAGATGGAAGGGGAGGGAGAAGATTCTCCTTGCCTGGGGAACCATCTGGTTTAGGTCTGGCCCTGGCTGACATTAACTGTCATGGTACCTCAACAATCATGAGAATGGGTAATAGCGAATGGATTACTCTCTTCTGCCTTTAGGATGAATCTTCCAGGTGAGGGCTAAGGTGTGTAGGCTGAATGTTTTCATTTTATGCTGACCATGCTGTGTCTGCTTTGGGAGACGAACTGAAGATTTTGGGTGCCAGAGTTGTCTGCCTACTTAAATTCTCTTTAAGACTAACAAAACCAGAAAGTATTAGAAGAAACATTAGTAAGATGTCTGTTACTGCATCTCCCACCCCCTCTGCCATTAGGTCCTCAGGAACATTAGGAGTTGGGAGACTCAAGCTCATTAGAGCACATTGAATTTTTGGCATCACAGACATGCCCAACTCAATCTATCCAGCTAATAATACTTGGTTAATTTCTATCCATGCCGCATGTTATTGAACATAGAAACTACAGATCATCTCATCCATCTCCAGGCCATGGCAGGAATGTATAAGATATAGCTGTGAACATTGGAGGATTTGGTCACTGTTGCTTCTTTGGTCATCCTGTTAACAGCAAATCTCACAGGTTGCTAACTATGAAATACTTCCACAAAGAGAAAATTAAACCACAGGCTCATAGATGCTCAGGAAGAAACATCACAGAAATCCCATTGGGGAGAGTCTAGATGGGCCAGCTCTGAACATACATTTTAGAGAATGCTAAATACATTTTGAATACATTTGGTGAGTGTAAATATCATTTCAAGCTAGTTATACATGTTAATGTACCTCTGCATTGAGTTATGTCACATCAGAAAGCACTGAAAGCAAAATTCAGCTCCCTCCTTTTTTTTAAGCACAATAATCACGACATCATCTTCATTTGGTCAAATCTCTGATGCGGTAGTTCTTTTTTCATGCTGGGGGCTATGCTAGTGCAGAAAGGGGGATAATTACCAGAGAGATGGCTGTCCAAACAAAGTTTAAGCATTTTAAAATGAAATTATTGTGAACATTATTTTAACAAGTAACTAGAGGAATCTAAACATCAATTTTTTTTTCAGAAAAGGGCAAAGGAAGTGATTGGAAGCTGGAAAGACTTTCATAATAGGAGAGATTAAAAAGATTAGTTATTTAGTTTAGAAAGGAGATGAATAAGAAGTGACATGACAAAGGTATATAAAGTAATGAATGGTACAGAGAAGGTCAGTCATGTGCTTCTTTTGATCCTTTCTTCATAATACAGAACAAAAGCACACCAAATTAAATTAAAAGGCAGCAAATTGAAAACTGGTAATGCTTTATGTGACATAGTTAATCTGTGGAACTCATTGCCACAAGAGATTGTGGAGCCAAAATATTTTGTTGAATTTAAAAGAAGGATTAAAAGTTTAAGGATAAAATTGTAAAACAAAATGCGTAAGCCTCATTTTCAAAAGGAATTTAGGCACTTAGGATTTTTATTGTATTTCAAAGAAACTTAGACTCCTAGGTGCCTACATCAATTTTAAAAATAGAACTTAGACTCCTAAATGATATAGATACTTTTGAAAATGTTACTGTAAAATGAATAAGAGAACACCTTCTACAATTATGACCTCCAGTGACTGCCATGTTATGAAGCTGTTGATAGATAAAGAGAAGCTTGTAAGTGAGGAGACAGACCTTTCACAGGAGCTGAACCTCATTCATGTAAAAATGATGAACACCATGGAACTAATCACTTCCAGAGCTGAATGTACAATGAATTTATTGGCTTTAGACCTTACTGGTTCATACTAGGGATGTAAGCGAGTAGTAGACTAGTCTAGCCTAGGCTTATTGGTTAATCTAGTCAACTACTTGCTTCTCTCCCTTGCTGCCTTTGTATCAGAGGCAGCAGGTAGGGGGGAAAGGAGCCGGTGCTGGGGGGTAGCCTCTATCAGAGGCAGCAGCGCAAGGGAGAAGGTGGACAGGGAAGGCTGCTGCAAAGCAGCCCCTGTCCGCTGGGACCCCCATGGACAGGGGTTGCTTCCACAAAGCAGCCTCTGTCCATGGTGGCCTGGGCTGGTTGGGGACAGAAGCTGCTCTGGCCGGGCAGGAAGCCTGGCTGAGTCCCAATTTTGCACCAGGTCCAGGACCTACCCCTGCTGTGACTGTGCAGTTTAAATGTACTAAGAGCCATGCCTGCTTTGCTCTTAGTACATTTAAACTGCACAGCCACAGCAGGGGTAGTTCCTGGACCCAGCATGAGTCAGGACTGAGTCGGGCTGCCTGCCCTTATCAACTAATTGAATAGTCGATAAAAAGTCTATCGACTACTCAATTAGCCTATAAACCGCATCTTAACATCCCTAGTTCATACTCAGTAGCTGATGCACAGGAGGTTTTATGCATAAGACTATTGACTGGGACTCAGGAGATGTGTGTGAAGTACCTACTTTGACAGACTTTCTTCATGACTTTGGACAAATCATCTCATCTCCCAGTATTTCAATTCCCTGTGTGTAAAATGGGGTTAGTACTTCCTTTACACCACCTTAGTCTTGTCTCTTTAGTTTAATGCTTGTGGCAAGGCATCTTCTCTACCTCTGCAGGATCAGTGCTTCTCCCTCTTCTGCACAAGGCCCTCTCCCTCTGGGAGCAGGGAACCCAGCTCCCTCCCACCTTGCCTGCTGAGGCTATTAGCCCTGCTGGGGTACAAGTCAGTCCCCACTCTGGACAGTGTTTTCCCACTCAGAACCAGCTCCAGCCATTCCTGTGCTCCTGGCAGGGGGCGTGCAATGCATGTGCGGCCCCACCCCCCAGTGTGCTGCGCACCTTACAGCTGCAATTGGGTGCACAGTGCCTGATTGCAGTTCTAAGGGGCACTGTGCAGCCCTCAGCCCTGGACACGCAGCGCCTGATGGCAACTCTAAGGGGCGCCGTGCAGCTCCCGGCCCTGGGCACGCAGCGCCTGATGGCAGCTCTAAGGGGCGCCGTGCGGCCCCCAGCCCCAGGCACACGGCGACCCTTACAGCTGCCATCAGGCGTCCACCATTGGTTGGCGCCCCGAGCAGCTGCCCGGCTAGTCCCCCACCCTTAATCCGGCGCTGCTCCCACTTGGGGGTTATCTCCTAGTATCCTTCAGAGACACCTGGGGCAGGCCTGAGGCTCCTCTGCCTGAGAAAAGGAAACAAATTCCAATGGAAAACAAAAGAGACTGTGAGGGTGGGTGGTCTTGTTATTGGCCTCGGGATGCCCATCCTTCCCTTAAACAAGCAGCCTGTTTTGTAGCTTCCCCTGCAGGGAGGAGAGGGGAGAAGCCCTCCACCCTGCAGCAGATTTTTCTCTTTGCTGCCACTAGCCCTGCAGAAAGTCGACTCTCCCTTACCCTCCTTCACCTGAGGAAGAGTTTCTGAAAGTCTCAGGCATCCCTTAATTGGACTCAGGTGTCCCTATTGACCTGAGGTAACCCCTTTTCAGCTTATAAGGAAAAGGGCTTTTAGCATTATAGGGCTAACATGCCTGCCTTCCTACCCCTCTTAGGCTATATCTACACAGCAGTGTTATTTTGGAGTAACTGACCTTATTCCGAATAACAAAGTGTGCATTTATAAAACAAGCCACTATTTTGAAATAATGGCAAGCTGGAAGACTTCTTACTCTGACTCATTTCACAAGGAGTAAGCGCAGTTGGAGGAAGAGTGCTCTTCCTTCGACTTCCTGCTGTGTAGACAGTGACAAAAGCCAAAATAAGCTACTTTGACTTAAGCTACGCACTTGATGTAGCTCAAGTTGTGTAGCTTAATTTGACTTTTACTCTGCTGTGTAGACATGCCCTTACAGGGCTGCTCTGTGAGTGTGGGACCTATTTTCATTCCTCCCTCCATTCATGCACCCAGCCAGGAGTTGCCTGGGCAGCATCTGTTGGCTCCCTCCATATCTTTGAGGAGCAGTGGGTACTGTCTAGGTTCTCTACTTGGTGTCCCGTCCATTTCCCTAAGTTTGCCCTGCTGACCGCCCCACGTCTGTTCCTGTTTTTTGCTTTCGTCCCCCAAACTTAGTTGAGTGCTGGGCTCAGTAGCTCCTCTTTAGGGTGGAGGTGGAACTTTTAGCTGAGGTTGGGCTTCTGCCCACCTGCATCCTGGCACTCAAGAGGAATACCCTCTTACAGGACTTCTCTCTGACTGTGGGACCTGTTTTCATTCTATCTGTTCACATATGCAAGCAGAGTTCTTTATGTGCATTGGGCCTAATGGTGAGGTGTCTTCTCAATTTTCTCTCAGAAGTTATCTTTGGGAGTTTATCTGAATAAAGATTGGGTAAAAATGGAGGGCCTGATTGTATCCGCAAAGAGCTGTGCACTAAAAGGCTGCTCTTTGTGTGGTGGTCTCTGGTTCCTGTGAGAAAGAAGGGAGAATGCTGACTTTCCCCCTACCACCCACTGCTCTGGATCCTACAGAGGACTGTACATGGGTCCAAGAATTTGCAGAGTGGAGGAGTGTTTGAGCCAGACAAAGGCTGAAAGGTCACATGGGCTACACTACAGTGTTATTTCGAAATAATGTGTCTAGACATAAAATGCATTTTGAAATAGTGTTTTGCTATTTCGAAATAGTGTGTCCACACTAATAGGACGCTGAATCGCATTTAAGGCCGGCTGGAACCGGTGCTGTCAGGACATCAGGCCAGGAAAGGTTGTATTATCTTTCTACAGAGAGGGACTCAGAAAGATAATGATATTTGGGCCTGTCTGACCTTTCTAAGGTCCCTCTCTGTAGCTGGGACCTGCTTTTAAAGGATTATGACTCCTGGCTGGCTGTGGTAATTATTGTGCAGCTGTAATGGAGTTTACAACTTGTTTGTTCACATCACTGATAGAATATTTTCCCAGTTTTGAAAGGTGCTTTTCCCTCTCAAAAGTTAGCAACAACAGGAGGTGGTTAAAATCTTCCCTTTCTTTCCTGTGTGTTGTATATGTGAGCTGTGCACTGTATAATATAATTGCTGCTGGCATCAAAGGTGGCAATGGCTGTGCCATCCTTGGTGATTGATTATAGCATGTGACTTAAATGAAATTAGATAATTAAAGTTTGTGAAAGACTGTTTCCATTAAGCCAGTCTGGGTTTTCTATTGTTTGTTAACTGTCTATCTGCCACATTTAGTTCTGGGTTTCTGAATTGACACAAAATGATGCTTTCTGTGGGTTCCATTTGAACACATGATATCATGTTAGTACAAGGGACTGAGTAAAGAAGTGGCAAGTATGCAGAGACACTGAGTGTATTCAAACCTGAATGCAGGGATCCAAGCCCAGAACATGTGCACAGTATGTTAAGCCAACCTCATATCTTAGTATAGAATGGGAAAGTAGTGACACTACCTTCCCCTCCCACCGCCAATTTGATTCCTGCTTCTGGAGGAAGAGGGATTACATTTCTCCAGTCATTGGAAATCCTTCAGATTTACTAACCTTCAGTTGTAGATATGTTGTCATCAGATGGCTCCATTCTGCTAAAGTCCAGGAAGCATTTAAAAGGAAATAATGCATTTTAGGCCAATATTATTTTAAAAATACATTCCTACAATCTCCTCTTCTTGTGTGCCATTCATTTCATCCCATTAAAACATTGAAAAAAATGAATAGTCCTGTTGCATCTTAGGGTATGTCTACACTACAGAGGAAGATTGAAGCTGCTGCTATAGATCTTCTAGGGTTTGAATTAGTGAGTCTAATTAAGACAGCTAATTCAAAGTGAGAGGAGAACGCCAGTTGATGCTGGTAACCCTGCTAACACAAGGAGTAAGGGAAGTCAAAAGAACAGTGTTCTTCCTTCGACTTCCTGCTGTGTAGACAGCGCTAAAAACTGTGTTAAGCTACTTAAACTTAAACTACGCAATTAACGTAGCTGAAGTTGCATATCTTAATTTGACTTTGGCCTATTGTGTAGACGTTCCCTTGAGACATATATATACACACAGGGTTCGCCGAACCACGGCAAGCCCCGCTCGCCAGCTGCGCTGTCTGGCGATCTGCGCATGTGCAGATCATTCTGCACATGCACAGACCGCCCAAACCCGGCTCTTCCGGGTTACAATCTACTCGCCCGTGGCACATAGATTGTATTATTTGTCGAGCTCTGTGTGTATGTGTGTGTGTGTGTGTGTGTGTGTGTATATATATATATATATGAGTTTTACCCACGAAAGCTCACAGTAGATAGATAGATATATTTGTTAGTCTCTAAGATGCGACAGGATTTTTTTTTTAAGTTACAGACTAGCACAGCTACCCCTCTGTGACATTGAAACATTGGTAAGACAACAGTGTCATAAGAGTTTACATATGGTTATATTAGTAGGATGGCTGGCATACGAGTTGCTTTGGTGTGTGAGCAGCCTTTGTTCTGTCGAATCATTATTATTGGTGATAGCATGGGAACATGTAAGCTGCACTTTAACATCCCATACTGGTGCTACACACTGTGCACTGAGGAGAATTGTCATATTTGTGACCTGTGTACATTTGATAGAGAGATAACTGAGGCACAAGCATAGAATCCCTATTAGCAGCAGTTTCTCAGTCACTTCTGAGAGCAGAACTGCACCCTACCATGCATTTGAAACTTCACTAACAATCTGCTGATGCCCCAAGAGGAGTACACACTACCTTGCATTCCCATGATTGTTTTGACCTTACTGTGCAAATAGGAATAGCTGACTCTTTGAATGAACACAGGGAATAGACTAGCAATTAAGAGGATGCTATTTTTGCAGTCAATTTTCTGAATAAAATGTTAACGAGCAAGCAGGATGGTTACACCTGTGGAAATAAAAGCTTTCTTTTCAATCAAAGGATCCCCTGAACTTGTAACACCTTCATCAGTTCACAAAACTGCAGTTCCTAATGGTAATAGGGGTGCTTTGAAGATTATTGGTCAGAAGTCCATGCTTATTAGCTTTTAAAAAGTTGGCCTTTTACACAATGCAATCCTATTGTCTATTTCCTTTTCTTTCACAAATCTTCAGTCGCTCTCACCCAGGGAGATAAGTAATATTTTATCCTCTGTGTTCCATATGCTAATGCCATATGAGCTCTGTCAATTTGACCACTATGTCACAGTGGGATTACAAAGTTTATCTAATATTATAAAATATTATTTTTTACTCACCCTAGGTTTCTGGGTTGTAAACATATTGTAACATGCATGAGTAAGTTAACAGATTCACAGAGATGTTGATATTAAAAGAAAAAAACTCAGATTTTTCTGTGTTCTGTTCTTTGCAACATGGCTGCTAAGATTCAGTGGTTTGTAGTCATGCAAAACTATTATCTGCCTGGCTTTCCTAGCTTTGTGTTTGGGCGAATGGAATAGGTTAAGGCAAGGGCACAGCTAATGTTCAAGTGTTTGTGGGTAAACGGCAAGAGAAAATAAATGAGATGGAATTCTAGCTATTGCCAACTGCTTCCTCAAGCCACAGGAAATTCTTATACACCTCTGTTTACTTGATTTATCCAAAGTATATTGAGGTTCAACAAATGTTAATCCTGACTTTACTACAAGCTTACTGTATCATCTTGGGCAAGTCACTTAACAGCAGCGTGCCTCAATTTCCCCATCTACATAATTGGGGCCATGCTAATGTCTTTAAAAAGTGCTTTGAAATCATCACATGAAAATCAGTATAAGTGCCAAACTTTCATTTCATTAGTTGTGCTAATTATTAGGATTGATGGGTTATTGATGACAATTACATTGGTGCTAGTGTTCAATATTAATATATTAGAGCATACCTCTAATATATTTAACTCATACGATTGTACCTTTTGTAGAAAACAGCAAAGAATTTGGCTTAGGAGCTCTTCTGATTTGGGACAAGTAAGTTGTCACAGGAAGAACACTTCGCTATCAAAGTGAGATAGAATGGGAACTGCTGGCACTAAACCATCTTCACTGAGGCTATGTCTACACTCACGGCTTCTTGCGCAAGTACAGCCGTTCTTGTGCAAGAATCTGCAGAGCGTCCACACTGCCTGCTTGCTCTTGCACAAGGAAATTTACAGTACGGCGTGGTAAGAGAGGGCTTCTTGCGCAAGCGCTACACTCCTTTTTATCAGATGTAAGCCCTCTTGCACAGGAGCTCTTGTGCAAGAGGGCAGTGTGGACGCTCGGCAGGCTAAAATTGCCATCAGAGCTTTATTGTGCAAGAGAGCGTCCACACTGCCATGCGTGCTCTTGTGCAAAATCACAGCTCGCACGTGGCAGTGTGGACGTTTTCTTGCACAAGACTCTTGTGCAAGATGTTCTTGCGCAAGAAGCCGCCAGTGTAGACATAGCCTGATAGTATTGGCTTTCCAAATCCTCCTTTTTAAATATGGAATACATGGCACTCAATTAGTAAAGCGAGAACGCAGAATGCTAGAGGCAGCTTAGTTCTAGATGTATGCTCCAGTTTCAGAATCGAGTAATTATAGATACCCAATGTAAAATGTAATTTCCTATTATAAAGATGATTTTATTCTGGTGATTTTTTAACTAGACTTTGTTTTTAATGCTAATTGTTCTGTCAAAGTAATAAAAAATGTTCCTTGACTTTCTCCCAACCCCCACTTTCCCCCAAAAAGAGAGAGTGAATGTGCTCCCACAAGAGTATCATAGAATCAATTTTTCAGCATGGGATTATACAGTTTGGCTGTATAGGCTTAAGGCTTTTAATTTGCTTACACATAGATAGACTGGCTTGAGCTCTATACATCACCAGATCAATGCAAATCTGTTTACTCGAAACTTGGTTCAATTTAAAAAAAAATCCATTAACCAGCAATAAAAGCCCTGGATTAATATAATTACCATAGGGTTCCAAGCACATGAGGAAGGACTGGGTATTTTCTATAACAATCTTAACAAGAATGCTGTGGAACATCTTTTAAAAAAACAAAAGAAACTGAAAAGGAAAAGAGAAAAGACTGTAGATAAAGTTTGGATCTCCCCTTTAAATAATAGCTGACAAACAACACCAGCAATTAATGTAGATCAGTGTTTCTCAACCAGTGGTATGAGTACCCTTAGGGGTACTTCAACACAACAGAAACTTGGAGAAAACTGAATTTTTAAGTTTTACAGTGCTTTATTATTTTTGTACTTTATACTGAAAATTTCATTGCCCGCCTGGCTACGATTAAGTTGTTTAAACAAATGTGTTGCAATAGTAGAAAAAAAAATTGGTTGGTCTGAAAACTGTAGATACTGGAAGTACTTAAACATTTTTTTAAAGGGGCACTTTATTAAAAAAGGTTGAGAAACACAGATGTAGGTGAATACTCCATTTCTGTGGGGAGAGTTTGGAGTGGTGGAAAGCACTGGGGCAAACACAGAAAGGCAGGAGTCCTGAAAGGGGGACAGAGAATCAGGGGACTAAGAATCATAGAATACTAGGACTGGAAGAGACCTTGAAAGGTCATCGAGTCCAGTCCCCTGCCCTCACAGCAGGACCCAGTACTGTCAAGACCAGTGTTTCTTAAACTGTGTTCCACGAGGCATTCGGAGGTGTGCCGTGGAGAACAGAATTCAAAATGGCCACCCTTAAAAGGGCAGGTGACATTTTTTCCCTCTAACTTTCCCCTGACCTTTTTTTCCCTCAATAACTTTCCCTCTGACCCCTTTCCCCCCCAACCTTTTTTTTTTCTCAACAAAAAATCCTTGGTGTTCCTCATAAACAGAGCTCGCCAAACCGCGGCGCATGCGCAGACCGTGGCGAGTAGATTACCTAAATTGTCGAGCCTTGCTCATAAAAAAAAATTGTTTGATGTTCCTTGGTCTTAAAATGTTGAAGAAACACTGGTCTAGACCATCCCTGATAGACATTTATCTAACCTACTCTTAAATATTTCCAGAGATGGAGATTCCACAACCTCCCTGGGCAATTTATTCCAGTGTTTAACCACCCTGACAGTTAGGAACTTTTTCCTAATGTCCAACCTAAACCTCCCTTGCTGCAGTTTAAGCCCATTGCTTCTTGTTCTATCCTCAGAGGCGAAAATGAACAAGTTTTCTCCCTCCTCCTTATGACACCCTTTTAGATACCTGAAAACGGCTATCATGTCCCCCTCAGTTTTCTCGTTTCCAAACTAAACAAGCCCAATTCTTTCAGTCTTCTTTCATAGGTCATGTTCTCTAGACCTTTAATCATTCTTTTTGCTCTTTGTCTGGAAGAAGGACTAGCCTATCTCTGCAGACAGATGTAATAGAAACTTGAAAGCCACACAGAACAAAAATATAACTGTTTCGTACAGCAGAATCATGGCTAGGGTGACCACCCATCCCAAAATGAGTGGAATAGTCCTGAAATGCAGAATTGAAGTCCAGGTCCTGGGCTGAATGACTCCAGGACTGGATTTGTCCCAGATATCCTGTGGCACCTCTCCATGTCTGTCTAGAGCCAGCCTCTTCCTTGTGGTGGAGATGGGGGCAGAGTCGAGCTTTTGCCTCCCTCCGCCTTTCTCCATGAGGCTTTCCCTCCTTCTACCCCCTCCCCCCCGGAGACCCTGCCCCCTTGCCAAATAAGAAACTGGGAAATAGTAAGAGCCATTCAGGAAGCTTTGGCCACTGTGGGGAGCCTCAGATGCTGCACTTTCCTGGGTGGCATATCCTGGGGAGTGGGGACACAGGTCTTTCTTGGGCACCCTGGCCTCCTGTTGAGGCAGTTTTGTGGCTTCCTATGGTAGGCCTGGCTCCCTGAATGGCTCTTACCACTTGCTGGCTCTGACTTCTGACCAGGCCGGTGGCAGTGCCGGGAGAGGTGGAGTCTGGGGAGGAAGAAGAGGTGGGCCTATTGTGGGGAGTGGGGCTCCAACACGTGTCCTGCTTTTGCCTCTTGAAATAGCCGTCTTAGTAGCAGTGAGAGATGTGTAATGGGTCTAGACTTCCAAAGCTTTCACTACAACTGGTACAATGGAATTAAGCATCTTTTAAAAGAATGGATGGATGTGGGGGAAAGGATGAGGACTTGGATAATAACACAAGGTTCACAAGTGTTCTGTAGTGAAATGGAGTTAAGAAAATGCCCTCCCCCTTCTCCTAAATATGCTGGGGGTGATGTGTCTGAGGAGATGGACACTGGATCCATCCCTAATGGCTGCATTTGAAGGCACGACACTTGGATTAATTTTTTTAGAGCTGATCAAAATGTTTTCAATTTTCATACAAAACATTCATTCAACATTTAAACTGATTTGAGAGAGGGCTGTAAAATGTTAAAAATCATGGAAATCTGGATTATTTTTGAGAAATGTGTGAAATATTTTACTGGGCCTTTTGACCAGATCTGTGGCTATTTTGAGTAGCAGGATTTTAAAATAGTTGCAGAACAGGGACAATCATTGCACTGAATTTTGTATGAGAATGAGGGTGCAGGGCTCTCTCAAACTTCTGTGGAAGCTGTCTGCATATAAGGAAATTAAATCTTGAAGACTACTCTGTTTTTCTCTGCTTTGGGCTACTCAGCCACAGGACTGAGATCTGACATTATTTCAGCCAGAGCATATTTGTTTTTTCATCAGCATGAGATGCTGTAAGAGGAGCTCATAGTCTTTGTCCCAAGATTTATATTTAAATTCATGAAAAAAAAATCCTATATCCGTAACTTTTTGGAAAGTAAAGAGAAATTGTTGTCTAAAGCAGCATTGAGAAAAATGTTACAGAAAAAACAATATATTCCCCGTTAACAATGTGAAAGTGACAATGTTTCCTACATTCATACATTCACTTAGGCCTTGTCTGCACTTAACATTTTTTTGCTGGCATAGCTGTATTGGTTAGGGGTGTGTGTGTGTGGGGGGGGGGGGGGAGGATGAGGGGTGGACTAACGGATGGAATCAGACCTCTAAGCAATATAACTATGCCAGCATAAAAGCCCTAGTATAGATGCATTTATGCTGGCAAAAAAAGTGCTTTTGATGGTACAGAGTTTTAAAGTCAGGGAACTGGTATAAGTTGTTGTGTTGGCAGAAGAAGCTTTGCCAGCAAAATTAAATCTAGTCTGGCTATAGGAGGTATAGGTATACAACACCTTTCCAGCACTAAGTTTCAGCCTTTAAGATTTGTCTTCCTCCTAACTAGATTTCCTCAGGCTAAATTAAGCATTTTCTGATTTTACATTTTATTTTCTGTTTCTTTTCATTTGCTCAGTTAAAAAAAAAAACATACTTTTCAGACATCCTGTGACCCCTCACTTCAAGCAGCCCTAGACTTAACCTTCTTTGACACTTAAAACACTTTCTTCTTAAAGGAAAAACTTTTATGCAATTCCATTCTGCACTTTATCCCCTGTAGCCCTTTACTGCTCCCACTATGAAAAAGAGGATGAGAAAATTCAGAGGATGAGAAAATGTGGCGGAATGGATTTCTTGTCTCTCCTCTGTCCCCTACCCCCGTATATACTACTGCTCTTCTTTATTTCACAGAAAGCTGAAAGAATAGTTTTATTTTATTTTTTGTGGACTTTGGATCAAGGCTGTTTGGCAGAAAATCCTGTTTTGTTTTGTTTTGTTTTGTTTTAATACTCACTGTCATAAGTAATTTTAGGGACTGTATGTAAATGGTTTATTATAGCAACTTGTTCCTCTGACTACTGAATGGTTACACAGACTATTATACACTATATGACATGACCCAACATATATGTTTGCTAAGTTATTTGGCAGGTTGTGAGAAGGCTTGTTCTGAAAATTTTTCACACTCCCTTAACCCCATTGGTGCTGGGAGTCAGGATTTCCTCATAAAGTGCTAATGCAAAATGCATTGGCACTTTTCAGCAGGAGAGAGGAACCCACGGGTGCCAGGGGTAATTCAGTCTGTTTCAGTTAGTAGGATGGGGTCAAGCCTGTCCTTATACCAAAAAGAGAAGGAAAAATATCCCCATACTTTTTTTTTCTGATATTTAACACAGAAATTTAAAATTGTTTTCATTGCCCCTTCATCTACCAATCTCTACTGTGGCCTAGTAGAGAGCTTTTGGTCCATAAATCTCAAAATAACTTACAAAGCAAAGCATCATTATTCCCATTTTGCAGGTGGCTGACTCATACTTAAAGAAGTGAAAGCCATGGTTTCAAAATGAAATGCCTCCACATAATTACTAGGGGTATGTCTACACTACCCCCCTAGTTCGAACTAGGGGGGTAATGTATGCATACCGAACTTGCTAATGAAGCCCGGGATTTGAATTTCCCGGGCTTCATTAGCATAAAGCCGGCTCCGCCATTTTTAAAAGCCGGCTACACGCGGCACGGGCTAGATAGTTCGAACTATGTAGCCATTCCGATCTATCTGTACGCCTCGTTCCACAGGCGGGTGGGCAGCCGGTGGAAGCAGGGTCAGGGGTAGCAGTGCTGTCCCGTGGAGATCCAGGTGGGTGAGCAGCGGGTGGCAGAAGCAGGGTTGGAGGCAGCGGCGCTGTTCCATGGAGATGTGGGTGGGCGTCCAGCAAAAGCAGGGTTGGAGGCAACAGGGCTGTCCTGTGGAGATGGGGGGGAGGGGCAAGCGGGCGGCAGAAGCAGGGTTGGGGGCAGCGGGACTGTCCTGCGGAGATGGGGGGGGACTGTCGGGGGTGGAAGCAGGGTTGGAGGCAGTGGGGCTGTCCAGCAGAAATCGGGGAGGGCAGGCAGCGGAACCAGGGCTGGACGGAGGGTGAGGGGGCTGGCCAGGGGAGAACAGGAGGAAGAGGACGGGAGAACCAGCTGCGGGAAGCAGGGCTGGACGGGGGCAGCTGGGCTGGTTGGGGGGGGTCGTTGGGCGAGCAGGACTGACGGGGGAGATTGGTGGGAGGCGGGGGGAAATGGCTGCCAGAAGCAGGGCTGGATGGGGGCAGCAGGGCTTGACTGGGAGATCGGGAGGAGAAGTTGTGGGGGAGCGGGACTGACCTGGGCACATGCAGACCCTACAGTCCCTGGCAGATCAGTGAGTCTGCCTGGGGGTTCCATTTTGCCCCCCCCCCCACATATCCTCCCTCGAGTAGTTGTGAACTGCCTGGCACGTAGACACACTCAGACAGCGTGAGCACATCTACCAGCCAGGCAGTTCCCAGCTAAGGACTGAGACACCTAACTACAATAAAACTTACCTAATTAGAAAATACCAGATATTTTATATATCTGGTAATTTCTCAATTTGTTTCTCAGACAAAACCCTCAAATACCAGATTGTCCGGTACAAAACCGGACACCTGGCAACCCTACCCTTCCTTGCACCCTCCCTCCTAGACAGCTACCCTCCCCCCAATCTGCTCCTGCTCCCACCTGCTGGAGTGCCCATGCGGCACCGGGTCCCCCAAGTCCTGGCCCAGTCTGGGTGGAGGATGCAGCTGGGTGAAAACTGAAAACGTATTCATTTTTCATTCTTTTTTTTATATGTGTTTATATTTTTGGGCTGCAAAAGACAGTACTGAAAACTAAAGTAAAGAGTTTGGGAAACCCTGGTCTAGCCAGCTTTCTATCCATCTTAGGGTACGTCTAAACTACATGGCTCCGTTGACGGAGCCATGTAGATTTGTTGTTTTGGCAAAGGCAAATGAAGCCGCGATTTAAATGATCGCGGCTTCATTTAAATTTACATGGCTGCTGCGCTGAGCCGACAAACAGCTGATCAGCTGTTTGTCCACTCAGCGCACTAGTCTGGACGCTCCCTTGCCGACATCAAAGCCCTTTGTCAGCAGCCCCGGTAAACCTCATCCCACGAAGAATAACGGGGCTGCCGACAAAGGGCTTTGATGTCGGCAGGGGAGCGTCCAGACTAGCGCCCTGAGCGGACAAACAGCTGATCAGCTGTTTGTCGGCTCAGCGCGGCAGCCATGTAAATGTAAATGAAGCCGCGATCATTTAAATCGCGGCTTCATTTGCCTTTGCCTATGTGTCTAATCTACATGCCTCTGACGACAGAGGCATGTAGTCTAGACACAGCCTTACAGTCCATTTATCCAATCCATATTCCCTTAATTTACTGGCAAGAATATTGTGGGTGACTGTATCAAAAGCTTTGCTAATGCTGGCACTGGGGGCTTTGGGAGGACCAGAAAGAACTTATTTGAATATTCATCATTTGCTTAATGAATACGCAAATATGCAAATGAATGTTACTGGTCCTCCAAAAGCTCGTGAATGGATTTACTGGTCCCAGTGTCAAAAAGTTTGGGAACCCCTGCACTAGATCATAGGTGCCTACGCTATGTAGCTCTGAGCTGACAGGAATAAAAACTATCACTGTAATGTGGGTGTTATTTTCTTTCCTTGCCCCCCAGTATAGTAGTTTTAATATGGATTCTTAAGATGCATGACTCCAGCTACAAGAATAGCGTAGCTGGAGTCAATATTCCTTAAATCAAATTTCTGTGGCATCCCCATTGTGGTTGGTTGATGAGAGAAACTCTTCCGTTGACTTTCCTTACTCCTCATGATCCCGTGGAGTATCAGAGTTGATGGGGGTGCCATCAGCAGTTGACTTAATGGGTCCTTTTTAGACCCACTAAATTGAACACTGAAAAATCTATCTCTGGTGCATCCATCTTCGGGTAGGTATAGACAAGGACTTAGATATGCTATGTCTTTGGCTATCTTGTACACTGGTGGCCTGCAACATCTCCCTAGGTGGTAGGCTATGTGGGACTGAGCAGTTTAGTTCAGTGTGATTTGCCAACTGATACTACAGCCAAAATAAAATGTTTATTAGAAGTGGTAGATACCAATTAAAAAAATCACTCTGTACCGGCATCCACCTAAAGAACCCAATTATAAGAATAATGCTCATCCAAACAGAGAACAGAGTCAATAGCATATGATTTGCATGACCAATCACAGCTAGGCAAATCACATCTTAAATAACGATCATGCAAATTAAATTTGATATTTTTGGATCCATCATGTTAGAAATGCCAAGTAGGCTTCTTGGTCCAGAGATATTTCCTGAAATGAAAGTGGTTTAATTTTAGCAGTTGGAAGTCTGCAGCTGAAAGTCAGTCTAACCCATTAATAATGACTTGTATTATTGTAGCACCTAAAAGCCACAACTGAGATGGGAGCCCCAGTGTTTTGCAGAGATGCATATAAGGCAATCCCTGCCCAAAGAATTTACAGTCTCAATAGAAAATAATATAACTGGTTGAAAAGTTTCTGATCAGAAACTTTTGGTTCTAACTGAAATGTGTCACATTTTCTGCCAGCTGGCTCCTGGGCTCCTGGCTGTCTGGCCAGCCAGCTGGCAGCGGAGTTGGCTTCTCAGCCTGGAATTCTTTGAAAATGTCTATTCCACAGACGACTTTACATTTGACTTTTAGTTCCAATTCTGAATGAAAAAATAAGTTTGGAAATATGTACTCTTCCATGGGATAGAAAGTCTGCTTCCCGCATACCCTAGTCAAGACTGGTAGAGTTTGAGAGGGGAATCGGAGGTAAAGCAGCTTATCTGAGGACATAAAATAGGTCAGCAACAGCCCAGGAATAGAACCCAGGGATCTAGACCAGTACTCTATTTTAGTATTGTTAATGCATTAGGATT
The DNA here is from genome assembly GCF_049634645.1 of Pelodiscus sinensis. Lineage (NCBI taxonomy): Eukaryota > Metazoa > Chordata > Testudines > Trionychidae > Pelodiscus > Pelodiscus sinensis. Next base: position 169,989,617 of record NC_134712.1, read on the forward strand.
TTATTGTAAATTGAACAACATTCGATGGGGTTTTTTTCTGAAAGCTGCAGCTCATGGAGTCTCGTGATTGTATGAGACTCATTCTGGCCCAGAAAAAGAAATCAAATTAAAAGGACCTAAAATATGTCCTCTTAATCGTTTTTAGATCCAACTTCATAATTTTGGCAGGCCCTGACTGATTATTTTTGACCATTAGGGGTTGATGATAATCCACTGATTAGACCAGGGGTTCTTAACCTTTTTATTTGAGGCCCCTGCCCCAAAATGCTATAAAAACTTTACAGTCCACCTGTACCATAATAATGTTTTTTTCCCCCTGCAAATATATACGCTAGCTCAGTTAAAGGATAGCAGGCAGGGCAGCTTTTAGGACCCCACGCTACAGGGGGCACCATGAAGCTAATGCTCAAACTTCAGCTTCAGTCCCAGATGATGAGGCTTGGCAGGCCTTTCACTTTCTGCCCTGGTCTTAGAAAGCGTTTAATGCCAGCCATGTTTGTTGGATATGGTGGTGTTGTCTTCAATCCTTCCTGTCAAAGGTAGGGGCCCAGGCAGAGACAGGCACATCTTGGAGGTGAATGCCTGGCTGCAAAGATGGTGTCACCAGGAGGGCTTTGGCTTCCTTGACCTCAGGATGCTATTCCAGGAAGGACTGCTAAGCAGGGATGGCATTCACCTTTCGAGGAAAGGGAAGCCCGTATTTGGATACAGACTGGCTAATCTAGTGAGGAGGGCTTTAAACTAGGTTCAACAGGGACAGGTGACTGAAGCCCACAGGGAAGTGAAGAATATGGAGACCTGGGAGATGGGTCGGAAATGGGAGGGAGTGTAGGCAGAGAGAAAGGAGGGACAAGGTGGAACTGGGAGGCAAGATCAAATTAGTATCTTAGATGCCTATATACAAATGCAAGAAGTTTGGGTAATAAGCAGGAAGAACTGGAAGTGCTAATAAATGGAGGGAGGGAAGAATCTCTTCTTTCCTGCTCTTTTTCTGCTCCTGGCGTGTCAGACCAGTCCTCTGATGCTCTGTGTGACTGCGAATGCCTGACTAATGACCTGACTGCACTTGGCTGAACCAGTGTTCCCAGCTGTTTGTTTTGTGCCAAGGCCTCTGTTTCTTTGAGCTCACGCTCAATGATCTGTTCTTGATCTGTTCTGCCCGGCTCTGCTAACAACCTGTTCTAAAGCTCTACTCCCTTTGTAATGGACATGCATGTGTCCTGAACTCTTGTTCCTGAGGCAACTCACTAATGTGTGTCTCTTGCATTTTATCTAGAGAGAGAACTTCTATGAACCCACCCAACCCCTCACCTGAGAATAAAAAATCAGCTTTCGAATTGGTTTCAGTTTTAAGGTTAAAATGGGCTGTAATAGCCCAAGATGGCTAATTGTTTTTTGTGTCTAAGTACTAGTTATACCCTTCGTTTTCCTTCTATCTAAAATGTCTCACAGAGGGATAGAATGTAGAGGGGAGCATTAGAAAGTCCATCTCTCTTCCTGTTTCTTCCCTGCCCCCCTTCTCTGGAGCTGCTGGTGGCTCCTAAAAGGATTAATTAGAAAGATGTGAGCAGGGGTTGGAACGTCAAAAAACAATCGTCACTTTCATATCTGACCCCTATCACCAGCTGCAGAATTAACAAATTGAATGTCGTCAGCAAACAGGAGTTGCAGATGATATGAAGTTCATTACTAGCAGCACAGGGCTTGTGTTCAAAGCTCACTTTAAACAACTCTTGCTGATTAAATTCCATGCAGGAGCTCCTGCCAGAGACTGTTAGAAAATACGAACATCTAACAACTCTCTCCCTCCCTCTCTCTCTTTTTTTAACATGTGCCAATTATTTGTCTCCTATCTGCAGGTGCTGGCAAGTATCAGTGCTTTGGCCCCACTGTCTACAGTCTTATCCATTTGGCGCCTGATCTAGTGCTCTCACATTACCAGCCGTGGGTTCTGTTTTCAACTGTGAAAAGCTGTGAGCATAACTCCTGCTCTCCCCGCTCCTTCCCCCCCTTCTCCCATGGCTCTTTTAAAGTGCCTGAAAGTGACAAAATAGACTCCTGGTAACCTTGTTAAAGACGTTATGAGGAAGCGTAGAATAAAAAAAGTGAGAAGTGCTACTTCTGTTTTAACTGTACAAACTCAGGTATATTTCCATGGTCATCCTTCTTTTCAGTGGTGGTGGATTTCTGCTTGTCCTAAATACTCTTCCTTTCACAGGATAGAAGCAGCTACATGTAGCAAAACTAGAGTGGTGTTCAAAGGTGCTAAAAATCTATCAAGTCTATCCCTGTACACAATCTCCTTCTATTGCCTAGATAAGAAGGAAAGGAGAGCATGATGGAAGTGAATAAACATGGAAACATATGTAAGATCTGGCATTCCTGTGAAGGGCTTTAGCCTCTCTCCAATGAAACTAAACTCAAACACACATAGGTTAAAATCACCTCCCCCAGCATATTTTGCTCCTTGTCTATGCAGTCAGTCAAACAGATTTTTAATTGGATAGTTATATTACTATGAAATTCAGATGAGTCCTAGGGAGAATGTGTCAATGTACCCCACTGCGGGATATGATACTAGCAGGATTCTAGTTCTATTCTTCTTGGCCTTGGTTCTCAGAGGTTACCTGCGGGGGAGCAGGGATACTCTCTGGATCTACCTGTTAGGAAGACTGTGGTGTCAGAGGATTGTGTCGCAATGTGGTAGCTAGTCCCCCATCTATGTATCACAGGCTATTTGACTTCCGTGGAAATATACCATGGATGAATGTGGCTGATGGGGTCATCTTACATACAAAGTTCCTATTGAAATTTCTTTGCTTTGAATTGTATGTGAAGCTTTCCCCCAATATGGATCTAGTAATTTCACTTAAGAGCCTGATTTGCAAAATTAGTACCTGGAAAAACTTCATAAAAATTACATAGCACTGCAAATTCCAAATTAACCTCTGTTAGATTTCACTTGCATGTACTTCTGCTCTTCTCTGTGCATATAGTCCCAGCAACATACCGGTACTTCATAGTAGCAACTTCCAGAAATGACTGCCTGGTCCATAAAACATCAGATTTCTCCTCTAGAAGCTCTTTCATTCTAAAAATTAAGGTAACTGAACCATTAACATAGATTCAGGAACCACCACTCATGTAGCCTTAAATGAGCACAAAAAAACCCAAATTCATTGCCATTGTTGTGGCAGGGTGCACACCAATGGAGCAACATGTTATAGTAGTGTAATTAAAAGCATCAATCAAAACACCTTGTCTGTATGTCTGAGCATTGGTTCTTGCATTTCCTGTAGCCTTTGTTCTGGTGTTAACTGAAAATATCATCATTTTTCACAGACAAAGTGCTGCAGATAAATATTAAAATTCATTGCTATGTTAGTCCTTGACATTGGCAACCCAAGAGAGATCTTCACCTTGCTCAGTCTCCCAAAAGCTTACTCCTCTAGCATCTTGCAACTGTATATAGAGTTGATCAAATCTGGAAAATTTTTGTAATTATTGAATAGTTTCACTAGCCACAGTAAAAATGGGTACTCTGAATCACAATGGGATTTCATGTTACTGTTGCTTGATGAGGATAGAATATTAGAAAGCTGTTTTAGAAGTTCAATTAAAAAAAACATTGGCATTGTCCACCTTCCTTGGTCGTTCTATGTGTATGTTGCTGCTTATGACCCAATTGATTAACCAAAATTAGGGGTCTTGCAGGTTGTTTCAGTTAGGGGGCTAAATTAATAATGGAGTCAACTATTTCTCTGAAGCAATCTTCTACATTTACAAAGAACATATAAAGTCCTGCATTTACAAAGACTATATGAAGTCCTGTTTCCCTGAACACAGTAGGAGGCAGTTCCCTGACCCTTTCTAAGCCAGCACTTAGCATAAAATTCTTAGATTTCTTTTTTTCTGGGTTAAGGTACCAGGACTTTCTGGCTGTGCCAGGTGCCTTGTGTCTCCATCTGTGGTGTTTTTGCCTCGGTCTGTGCATGCACGCACCTACACATACAAGCAAAACCCTTCAACCACATAATAGTTTCTGACTAGGCATGAACGGCTGGCCTGTGGCTCCTATGTCCACTATCTCTTGCATAAAGGAGCTGGTTATTTTTCTTCCACTTCACCACTATCACCAGTGTTCACCCAGGGTAAGTGCACAAAATTTAAGGTGTCACTCCACATCCAGTAGAACACACAGTTTCAGTGACTTCCCATGATGATCCATGGGTGCAGTGTTCTATCCTGAATAACATCCCTCTAAGTCATTATTCTTTGGGGCTGTTGGTGTGTTGTGGCAGCACAGAGTGGACTCACTGGTCCCATTTGTAGCTCCTGCGTGTTCAAGGTTCGTTTAAATTCTCCGGCAGTCTCTGGCATACTGGCCCCCTTGAACATATGCTTTAGCACAGCGTGTATTACCATGCAAACCTTCATGACATCATGAGCTTCAGAATCCAGGACTGATGCCCTGGATAACTGGTAAAGCTGTGACAGGACCAGTGACTCTTTCCCTAGGAAGTGGCACACTCATGTGAGCTGACTTGGCAATTGGGTGACTAGCTGTCCAGAGAGATACAGAAATGTCATCTTACTCATTCTGGAGTTAGGCAGCCTCTGCTTTTCCTTCCATTTCTTGATGATCAATATGTCCAGTTAGTCTGTGATCATGGTCTGGTCTCCCAGCAAAAGCACTCAACTTGGTGAGCATTTCTCCTCAATACTGCATGGATCCACCAGCTATCCAAGAGCTGTGAGTGCATGGTGGTTGCAACATAACTTCATCTGCTGACCTTGGTCTCTCTCTCCCTGCTGATGGAGCAAGACCAGAACATTCATTCTGCATTTCATTTGAAGAAAAGCCTTGTACAACACAAGTGTGTAGGGTTTTATGGTAACTTTCCCCCTGCATTATGCAGTTTTGTATATATTCTGCCACAATTTCTGTGGGCTGCCAGACGGCCCTTTTGACACTAAGGGTATGTCTACACTACCCTCCTAGTTCGAACTAGGAGAGTAATGTATGCATACCGCACTTGCTAATGAAGCCCGGGATTTGAATTTCCCGGGCTTCATTAGCATAAGCGGGGAGCCGCCATTTTTAAATCCCCGCTGCTTCGAACCCCGTGCAGCGCGGCTACACGGGGCTCGAACTAGGTAGTTCGGACTAGGGTGCCTATTCCGAACTACCGGTACACCAGGTGTCTGAGTCAAGCAAACACTCTTATTTTCTCATTAACATGTACACCAAAAAGCAGACTGAAAGATTTTTTTTTGCATTAAATAAAAATAAGTTAGTGGTCATCGTAGTGCTCCCCATTTCTCTTACTTTGTACAAACAACAGACACATACTCTACAAGTGAATCCATTAAGTGTTCTTTATGAGCTGTGACAGAGAGCGCACTAAAACCCATGTTTTGGCCCCTGGCCCTTCACCAGGACATTTCTTGATTGAAGAGGGCACCATATAAGTAGTGTATTCTGTAGCTATACAAAAGCTATAATAGAGTTAGCCAGCAGTAAAATTGTAATTAATGTCATGTAATATAAAGATTTACCATTTTCTCTAAGGACTCTCCCCTCAAGGCAGTTACTTTGCGTCACTCAGTAATGCTCTAAGTTAAAATGACCGTGTCTAAGTCCCCCTGTCCTCCCTCCCCCACCCACTCTGAAACTTTTTACCCCTTTGAAGTCCTCTGGCTCCATACATGTTCCAGAGGATGTGTACCATGGGCAGCTGTGTCCGTAGAGAGGGGTTATAAAGCTATGTTAAAATGATCAGGCAGTATCGGCACTGGTTTCTATCTTTTGTTAGTCTGGTAAAAAGTGAAATGTTTTGTGATATGTTTGGGTTTGAGTTTTTTTCTCCCTTCAAGCCTTTTCGTTTTTTCCACAAGAACAGTGTCTGTTTTCCCCACTCCCAGTGAATTACTTCTATGTAGCTCTAAAGACGGGAAAAGTGCTATTGGAGCTAATTTTGAAAAATTGATTTGCTTTTGTCACTTTCTCCCATTAGGGGGCTTTTGCTGAGGTGGAAGTGGTGAAATATTTTGTCTTATTGAATGAGCAAACACCCTCACATGCTCAGAAGTCACAATGTTCACATTTAAAAATTCACTTCTGTGAAGAGGATCTATGGGAGACCTCAGTACACTTTTAATTCCCACTTAAACCCTATATTAAAGAGTTACTTAAGATTTAATTGGTGTATGGATCTTGTGCTGACCCCTGCATAAGGATGAATTTTACTCAAGCAAAATTGCAAAGGGTTAATTGCAAGGAGTGGAAATATTTTATTTATTTAAATATTTTTACCCTGCCTTTCTATTTAAAATATTCAAGACGGCTTACAAAAAACCCCACAATACAAATATACATAAAAATTTAAAATATGAGACCTTAGAAGGTCATAACCAGCTAAAGACATATAGAGAGGAGGAACACACACATACAAACTCAAACATAATAAAAGCACGAGTAAAAAGGGTGGCTTTAGCCTGATGCTGAAACAACGCTAGCCTTGGCGCCATGCGAATATCCCGAGGAAGACAATTCCACAGCCTGGGAGCAAAAGCTGAGAATGCCCAGTTCCGCGTAGATGTTAATCTTATCTCCACAAGTGGGTGAACACGAAGCAAAGTCTCCCCAGCTGACCTCAATCCCTGGTTCATATGGGAGGTTCATATGGGAGAAGACGGTCCTTCAGATACCCCGGACCCAACTCATTTAAGGCTTTATATATCAGAACTAAAACCTTAAATTGTGCCCGGAAACACACCGGAAGCCAGTACAGCTGCCGAAGCACTGGCATAATGTGCTCGGTATAACTAGTGTTAGTTAAAACTCGAGTAGCTGCATTCTGGACCAGTTGAAGTTTCTGAAGGCTCATTGGAGGCAGCCCCACGAAGTGCCTGACAGTAATCCAGTCGGGATGTAACAAGAGTATGGATCACTGTGGCCAAGTCATGCTTGTTCAGTAAGGGTCACAGCTAGTGGATCAAACGAAGTTGCCCATAGGCACTCCTGGCCACTGAAGAAATCTGATTTTCCAATGTTAAAAAAGGGTCCAGGAGGACTCCCAAACTGCATACCTCTTCTTTCAGGAGGAGAGTAACCCCATCTAGAACAGGTGCCATGCCACATTCCTGAACAGGTGGCCTCCCGATCCACAGGACCTCAGTCTTATCTGGGTTCAACTTCAGTTTATTTTACTTCATCCAAACCATCAGTGCCTCCAGACACTGATTTAGATCAGTCACCGCCACACCTGGTTCTAATGTCACAGGGAAATAGAGTTGGGTGTCATCTGCATATTGATGTACCATCCTCCAAAACTCCTTATGACCTCTCCCAGCGGCTTCATGTAGATATTAAACAACATAGGAGACCAGATGGAACCTTGCGGGACCCCATAGCACAATCACCACAGGGTTGAATAACGGCCCCCTAGCTTCACCTTCTGAAAGCGTCCTGACAGGTAGGACTGTAACCAATGCAAAACAATGCCTCCAATACCCAACTCCGCCAAGTGTCCCAGAAAGATATCATGGTCAATGGTATCAAAAGCCGCTGAGAGGTCTAAGAGAATCAACAGCACTCCCCTTGTCTATCTTCCAGTGTAAATCATCTACCAGGGCGACCAAGGCTGTTTCAGTTCCAAAACCAGGCCTAAAGCCAGACTGAAATGGATCTAAGTAGTCTTTTTCTTCCAAGAAAGCTTGGAGTTGCAACACCACCGCCTGCTCGAGTACCTTGGCCAAGAAGGGAATATTAGCAATTGGGCGGTAGTTATTTAAGTCATGTGGGTCCAGGGAAGTCTTCTTGAGTAATGGTTTTATCACTGCCTCTTGCAAGACAGCAGGAACCATACCAGATCTAAAAGACACATTAATAATCCTCTGGACCCAGCCAGTCATCTCTTCCCGGCTAGATTTAATAGGGGGTCAAGTGAGCACGTGGTCGGTCACACTTGTCCACATCCTCAGTCTGCAATAGCTGAAATTGATCCAGAGAAAAAAGACTGGGTGGTGTACTCAACACATTCTGTCTCCCACTTACACAGCAGCCAGAGTCCAAATCCAACCGGATGCGGGTGATCTTATTTGCAAAATGCTTTGCAAACAGATCACAGCAGGGGGCCAAAGGCTCCTCTATTTCGTCATGAGTGCCAGACTGCAACAGGCCCCGCACTACTCAAAACAATTCCGCTGGACGGCATTGTGCGGACACGATACGGGTGAAATAGTATGTATACTTTGAGCATCGAAGCAGCTAAATCTCTAGTAATTTCTAGCTCAGGTTACTCCTTTCCCAAACTTCCTAGGGCATTGATGAATAGCTTAATTTTTTAGGTTTATTTAGAACTTAATCCAAAGCCTGTTGTAATCAATGAGAGACTTTCCATTGACTTCAGTTTGGATCATGCCCTTTATGAATTGAGCTGCATGAATCACTTTTTGTTGTCACACAAAATGTCAGGTTGAATATATGTTGGTCAAGTAAGGTGGCCAGATGGTTGGTTTTCAGCCAAGCACCTGCTCAAAAAGGAACACCTCCCCAGGCCGATGAAAATGAACAAGTGAAGGTAGGGGAGAATAAGTAACTGAGGGAGTGGGGGATGGAATGAGTGAGATGGGACCTTAGAGAAGGGCCAGGACAAGGGTGTTTAGGTTTTGTTTGGTGAGAAAGTCAGTCACCCTTTGCATGCAGCCATACAGTGAGCACCTGAACTAACAACCAAGAGTGCCAATGTCTACCAATAAAATATCAAATGAACAAAAAACACTTAGGACACGTCTATACAGCAGGGCTAAAGTCGAATTAAGCTATGCAACTGGAGCTACATCAATTGTGTAGCTTAAGTTGAAATAGCTTAATTTGGCTTTCGGTGCTGTCCACGCAGCAGGAAGTCGAAGGAAGAACACTCTTCCTTCAACTTCCCTTACTCCTCGTGAAATGAGGGTTACCATGAGTCAGAGTAAGAAGTCCTCCAGCTCAACGTTATTCCGAAAGAGAGCGTCCACACACAAAAGTGCATAGAAAAAGTGATCTGCTTTTTTGAAAGATAGCATCCATTCAGTGTGGAAGCTATCTCGCATTTAAGCTGTGATTACTATGGACAGAGTGGCCACCAGGGCACCTGTGCTTTTTCTTCTTTCCTCCTCTTTCGAAAGAACACCCTCTTCTCTGTCCGCACACAGCTTTTTCCGAAAGAGCTCTTTTGGAAAAAGGCATTTCCTTGTAGAAAGGGGATTACCAACACCAGAAAAACCCGTCTGTTCTTTCAATTTACTTTCGGAAGAACGTGATTGCAGTGTGGACGTAACTCAGGTTTTGTCAGAGAAATGACCATTTTCCTGACAAAACTCTGTAGTGTAGACATACCCTTGGCGTGAAATCCTGAATGACAAAACTCCTCACTGACTTCAGTGGAAGACAGGTTTTCACATCTAGGCTGTGTCTAGACTGCATCCCTTTTCCATAAAAGAGATGCAAATTAGACACATCGCAATTGCAAATGAAGCAGGGATTTAAATCCCCCCCGCTTCATTTGCATAAACATGGCTGCCGCTTTTTTCCGGCTCGGAGCTTTGCCGGAAAAAAGTGCCAGTCTAAATGTGGATCTTTCGGAAAATAAAGCCTTTTCCGAAAGATCCCTTATTCCTTATTTTAAGAGGAATAAGGGATCTTTCGGAAAAGGCTTTATTTTCTGAAAGATCCGCGTCTAGACTGGTGCTTTTTTCCAGCAAAGCTCCGAGCCAGAAAAAAGCGGCAGCCATGTTTATGCAAATGAAGCGTGGGGGATTTAAATCCCTGCTTCATTTGCAATTGCGATGTGTCTAATTTGCATCCCTTTTACGGAAAAGGGATGCAGTCTAGACACAGCCCTAGTCTTTAGATCCTGAGTAGGGCTGTGCAGGTGGTTTCCCTCTGAAATCCTAAGACAGGCAAATCTCACCTGATATTAGTTTTAATGGAAAAAGAACCCTTCTCTGAGATAAATAATCTTGGAGATGTATGTGCCATCCAACAAACCATCTTCTTTCCCTTCCCAACACGTTCCCTACAGAAGAGACTCAGATGCTATCAGTGCATAGTGTGGGTCTTCTGCTGACCTATCACTGCATTCATGACATTCAAAATCAGGAAATGTTCTTCAGATGCAGCAATACTCGTTGTCTTTGTCTCCATTTTCTGTAGTGCCCCAGTGCATGCAGTCATTGTGGCGATGGCATCATCTGAGAAGATGGCCAAATCATTCTACCCCTTGGAAAAAATGAGTGCTACAGGAAGTATTCAAATTGATTTGGGGAATACTTAAAGCTGAGCAGAGCCTTTTTATCTTTCTGCCCCCCCCCCCCTTTCCTTTCCTGATATTAGAACACATAGTTGCTTAGACTGGTGACTTGCAGCTATTTTGTTTCTGGCCCTTTAACAGACTATGCTATAAGCTATAGTAGTATGGATGATTTAATAGAATGTGTGTGATCCTCCTGTTATCACGTACTATAAAATGTAGAGGTGGCAGGCCACCTGTGCACATGGCATTGACTAGAAATATTGCCTAGCAATACTGCCATGTTATCACAGACTATCAAATTAATACGCAGTTTGATTTTCCATCTGACTGTACATTGCCTGGCACTGACCTGGTGAGAGAGGCAGCTGCAAATGGTCATTTGCACCAAACAGCCTTCAAGTCAGTTCCCATTAGAACTGTTGCATCTTTTTTCAGTTAATGAATTGCTCACATCTGTGAAATTACAGCCACTCACTTTTGTTTTGTTTAAATCAAAATTGCAGAACCCATCAGGCAGTCTGTTGCTTCCAGCTACCGTATTCACACAACGTGACATTGACATGTGTGCTGCTGGTCTGTGGTGGGGCTGTTTGAGCTGGACAAAGAACATATTATGCAAAGCATCCTGTCTCCATGAACAAAAGCCACCTTGGTAGGCAGTGGTGGTTTAGAAGTGTGAGCTGTCCTATGAGATGACAGGAAAGGGTCTGAGTCCTGGAAACAGAAGAACTCAGCCTATGAAGCCTCTGATGAGTTATCAGAGACTTACACTGTGTAATGCTTTTCTAGGGGTGTGACCTATTGATTGAAAAGAGTGGTAATAAATTCAAAGACTGCCCACTTCTGTCCTCGCTCTGCTACTAGCAGTAGGACAGTGATTATCTTCACAAATCAATAAAGGTGAATCTTTGAATTGGGCACATAAAACATGTTCTACATATCTGATAGTGTGCTAATTAGGATTTAATTATTGTGGGGGCACCTAAAGACTATCCTTCCTGAAAAATCTCTGCTCTTCATTGCTGGCCGATGGACTAACACAGACCTTTTCTACAGAGTCTGAAGTTGGGAATTCTAGCAAGTGGGTTTAATCTGGCAAATATTCTGTCTCGTCATGCATGCACCATCCTTTTCTGTTTCTGCCATCAGTGAAGTCTCTCTTCCCTTTTGTTAATCTCATTTGCAACTTGCTAAGGGCTTGTTTTTATCTACCCGGAGATTGATCTCCTGGGATTTGAGTTAGCAGGTCTAGTATAGAACCGGTAAATTGATTGCTGCTGATGTTCCCCTCTGTCCCCTGTTGATCCTGGTATTCGCAAGGACACTTGAAGAATTATGCCTATAGATGTTATCTTGATTACCAGGATCCTTCCACCTTTGTCTTGCTCTCTGAGTGCCCCCTATGAGCTCTTGGGCCTCATGTCTTCACCACTTCTGGACTGAAATCCCTGATTCTTTCCTACTGAGTAGTGTCCTGAGCTACAGCCCCTTATAGATCAACTGTGATTACTCAGCAGACGGGGCTGGTTTTGACACGTGGAGTTCTTCCCTTTCGGAGTATGATCACTGGTTAATACACGTAGGAAAACAATTTTCTCGGACCAAAAGCATGATTTAAGCGTTACAGCAGCAACAAAGCCTATTCCAAGAGAAGAAAGGGCTTTAAGATAGTAAAAAACCTATACACAGGTCCCTCTTCCCCTACAATCATCCAGCCTGTGGTGTTGGGCTGGATAGCTTTTGCTTCTTCAACTGCTGCAGGGAGTTTACGTTTGTCAGTCTGACATGGGCAAGCAGCCCCCTAACTACCTAACTGCTGGGGTCTTTTAAAATTGTTTATGGTATTTTAGTCTCTTGGCTTCTAGGCTTGGCGCAAGAAGTCCTGTAACTTTGGCTGGAGACTGGAAGTAGCATCTTCCCAGCAAAAAGCTCAGGCATTGTCTCTTAAAGATTCCTGCCATGTTTACCAGGAGGTTGCTTAAGAAGCTATTGTGTTACTTGCCCTGCTATTAAACTAAAACAGGATCTGAACACAGAAAAGGCAACAATGTCATAGTTAACGGCCCCAATAACAGCATTCACAAATTATTACAGATCTACCACACCAGTGACATGCGACCCCCTCCAGGGCGGAGTGGTTACGAGCTGGCACAGTGCACAAGCGTGGATGGAAGGGTGGGCCAAAGATGCTTTATCTCTACCACTCAGCTGATTAAGCAGAAAGAAACAGATTCTTTCAATTAAGCTACCAAGGATTTTTGAAGGGAAATGAGGGGGGGGGGGGGGGGGGGAGAGGGAGGAAGCCTATCGTTTTTGTGACACCAAAAGCTAAGAGAGCTGCATATTTCTGCCTCAAATGTATTTTGTGAAAATGGTAACTTCTACCAGTAGAAAACTATTGTTTCTGTAAATAAAAACTTGGTAGCTGGCTACACACAGCCAGAAAGAATATTTAAGGAAACAATTGTGCTGTCTGGGTACTTTACAAGGCCTCCATCGCTGTAGTATCTGAGCACCTCACCGGCAGTACAGTCTTACAGTATCTCAGTGCGGTGGTATGTTTATTATCCCCTTTTTATAGCCAGGGAACTGAAGGAGACAGAGAAATTGTGACTTACTTAAGGTCTTACAGGGAATCTGTGGGAGAGCCAGGAAATTAACTCAAATCTCCTAAATCTTTGTACAGTGCATTGACCGTAAGGTCATTTTCTTCTGAATTCCTAGTTTTTCCCCTTTTGTTCCCTCAGTCTTATTGGGAAGAAATTCAGAGAGCACTTCAGGTAAACATCCCAAGTGTTAGGGCTCTAACACTTGTCTGAGCCCTGGGAGAAGAGACTAGATGAATGGCTACTGCAAGAGATTTTACATTTAGAGCAAGCTGCTGGCTGTTTAAGAGGCACATGAGACCATCCAGCCATTTCACGTTGGACCTCTGGCTGAAATTGTGTGTCCCAGAAGTAGTTGGCAAAGGTCTTAATCTGTTTATTAACAGAGGCTGTCCTCTTGCTTCTTGAGATGACAAATTTCTCTTTGTATTCCTCCCCATGTTAGACACTTGTCGTCTTTGTTACAAATGTGTCTTCCTCATTTAAATGTACACTGATTGGCTTGGTGCTGCGACCTACCAGTTGTTCATTTCATGCTCTTGAATTTTATTATAGAATTGTTTCTCTCTCTTTTTTTAAAAAAAAGTGTGTGGGAGGCAAATTGGTTTTCCAGTGCTTTAATCTGTGATAGGATTAAACTGGACTGGCTCCTTTAAAAACTGTCCCCTTCCCCATCGTCCTCCCCACTTCCAATTACAGCACTAATTTCAGTAATGGAGCATTAATAGAGTAATGGGCTGCTGAAGCTGGCCTGAACGAACTGTAGTGCTCAGCACAAATTGAGTAAATAAACCATATATTAGATTTCTAAACAATACTTTTAGTCTAGTCCCCAGGGAAAGAGAGTTGTCAAGACTTACTTAAGTCAGCCCTGCAAAATGTATGCAAAAGAATCATCCATTCATACCCCAAGAAACAACAATGCAGTTTAAAGAAGCAGAAAATTTCTATCCCATAAATCTTTGAGATCCAGAGAGAGGGAGAGAGACTTGTGCTGTTTCCCCTTTACAATTCCTTGGCTTGACTTATTTACCAATAGCATATTTACACCTATTTCTAGTTGTGCCCTAGTTAGGGATGTAAGAGTTTAACTAGTTAACTGATAAGCTGATGCTTATCTGTTCTGGTTAACAGGTAAACTCCTGCGGGGCCAGTGACACAGGTCAGTTGGTGAGCTGGGAAAAGAGCCTGAATCTCTTTCGTGCCATGAGATAGAGGCATATAGATAAAGCCTATCTACAGCATGCTGCCTGCCTACCAAATTAATCCCATCTCTAGGGCCTGATCTCAAGAGGTAATGAGAACTCATAATTCTCATTCAAGCCAGTAACCTGGGGGTGCTCTGTACCTCTGAGTCACACCCTAATTTTTTGATACACCAATAGTTTGCCCAGGCCCAGGACTCTGCCTCTCCTTACCTGTGCCTTTTCAAGTTTGCACGTTGAGTACTGCTTTCCTGAGAGCAACTGCGAGAGCATGGCGTTTTTGACACTGGCACTTAATCTGATGGACATGGTATGTCCTTTTTTTACCTGAAAAGTAAATCCATCTCACTTGTGGCCACTCTGATGGCTACAGGTATCTTAAAGTGACATTCAGCTCTGAAAAGTAATTATGCAAAAGTGACATCATCTTGTCTGCCATTTTTCCTGACTCCTGTGACAGAAGTAAGTTTTCATTGTGTTTTAATTCCCACTAGCCCAGCAGTACTGACCTACCGAATGAACTAGGCTCTAGACCTTCTTGTGCACCAACAGACATGTTTTCTGAGTTTTTAATCAGTGAGGCCTGGGCAAACTGTAGTGGAGCAAAGGATTTGTCTGAGTGTCATCAGTGGTTTATACAGACCTGCAGGACTTCTATTGCTGTAGATCACATACAAGATGGTTTGCAAGAAAAGCTTTCCTAAGCAAATGATGGCATGTTATAAAGCACTTTCTATTCTGTGTAGATCAACAAGCTTCCCAAGGCAAAAACACTCACTGCATGGATTCCCGTGTCACTGAAAATAAGTTAAATAAATTTATGCTTGAATTAAAAGGAATGCTTTAACCCCAGAATGTGACTGGTAGGGAAGTCCAATCCAAAGGACTCTAACAGGAGAGTTTTACAGACACCATTAGCCCGATCCCAACTCCCTCTCATCTATAACCTGGTTTCATTTAAATCAGTCCCTTACTTGACTTCAGGATATGACATATATAAGGAATCAAAACCCATAACTGTATGAAGTTGATGTAATGTTTCCAATGGCTTATTGAGGGAGGGAGCTACAGTAATTCCAAAAGACCAGACACAAAGCTCTTGAGCTGAGTAATGCAGTTAGAGGACTCAGCTCAGAGAGGCAAAAAAATCCTGAGTTCTAATCCTGACTTTATAACTGACTTCTGCATGGGATCGGCCAAAACATTTAAACTCTGCCTTGGTGTCATCCTTCTGCAAAGGAGGGATATTTGTTTAGCTTAGCCAGGAGGATGAATGACTTACTACTTGAACAGCTCCTTTAAAAGATAAAAGCAATTAGACTACCAAGTGTGATTATTTTATTACTGAAAACACATACACTACTGTGGATTAAAAACTTAGGTACAAGATTGTGTCCCGACTGGAATGTCTGGTACACAGAATCTTCATTAAAAAGATTGGCTTCTTAAGAAACTTCTCTGGAATTTAGACCCTTCTCTATCCTCCCCTTTTCACAGCTTTAATGTTCTCAAATTCAGCTCTCTGTGTACTGAACCTAGGTTGATTTCAAGGTGGACTTAGAGGATCAATATGTGTGTCTGTTATTCTTATAAACACACACTGTCCTTCACTCCCATCTCCCAACCCAACACATACATGGGGGGCTGTTGGTACTTCTTTTACTGCTTGAAAAGTGTATTAGTTTTGGTTTTTGACTCGTCTGTGCATTTCATAAAATTTCGTTTTTCTCTTCTGCTTTAATTTAATCCCTTGAGTAGTGAGTTCTAAAACGTCTAACCTGTTGTGGCTGCAATAATTATCCCTGTTGTAATTGTTGCTCCTGGAAGTGGCTGGCATGTCCCTGCAGCCTCTGAGAAAGACAGGGCGGGGGGGTCTCCACATGCTGTCCTTGCCTGCAGACGCTGCTCCTGTAGCTCCCATTGATCAATAACACAGAACCCTGACCAGTAGAAGCGGTGTGGTCAGTGCCTGTTGATGAGGGGCAGCACATGGTGCCATGGAGCCATTGCTGTACAAGCCAATTGCTTTCAGGAGTGGTGCACAGTCAGGACAGGAGTAAGCCTGCCTTAACCCCATTGCTCCATCACCTGGAAGTCATCTCACTCAAACGGTGCCCAGCCAGAGCCAGCTTCCTGAACCCCTGACCCAGCCATGAACCTCCTGCTACACCCAATCTCCTGCCCCAGATGTGAGTCCCCCTGCACCCAAACTCTTTCCCAGAGCTTGAACCCTGAAACCCCTTCTGGATCCCAATCCCCTAGTCTGGGCTAATCCCAGAGCCCATCTCACACTCCATACCCTTTAGCCCAAGACCAGAGCCTGCACCTAAAACCCCTAACCCAGCCTGGTGAATGAGGATGGGGAAGGAAGGGAGATGGAGTGAACAGGGTGAGGCTTCGGAGAAGGAGTGGAACAGGAGCAGGGCCCCAAAGAAGGGGCGGGAAGGAAGTGAGGGAAGGGTATTTGGGTTTGAGCTATATCTTATATTGCACTTAAATTGAAAAAGTGATTTTGTGGTTAAAAAGGTTGGAGACCACTGTTTTAGAATATATGTATTTTGTGTAGCAGTTTAAGAGATTCAAATGCTGTAGTCTCAAGCACTGAAGTGCTTTAGTGTGGTCAGAATGAGTCGGCATTATCCAGTGAAGAGGGCACTGGCTTACTTGGGCTGTATTCCTGGTTTTGCCATTGATCTGCTCTATGACCTTGGGGAAAGTCATGGATTTTTCAGGCCAGAAGAGACATGCAGAAAGCCTGTCACTGCTGCTTGAATAAGAACACAGCTTGCTGAAAGGTATCTTGTTTGTATTCAGTGATTTTGTTTTTAATGTAAAAACTTTGTCGTTTCACTTATCTGTCTATTTTTTGTGTCTTAGATTGTAATACTTATTGGATAGGGACTGTCTCTTAGGATTTGTATAAACAGAGCCAAGCATAAAGAGGCCAGGATCTCAGCTGGAGCCTCTATCTGTATAAGATTCCAAGAGTCCTCTATCTGTATAAGATTCCCAGTCCTTATTTTTCCTTCCAGGCTCATTGTCTGTGTCCCAGTCTCACCAGTTCCTATATCCAGTCTCTCTCCCCATCCAGTTCCAGTTCTTCCTTCATGGTCCCTCATCCAATCTGGCTCCCATTCTCCCTCTCTGAGCTCCTTATCCAAATTCAGTCTCCTCACTTATCCTCCCAGCCTCTCTTTCCATTCTGTTTGCCCAGCCAGCCCTACTTGTTCTGTTGATACTCCAATATTGTTTGATCTGTCCTCCTCCTGCTCTCATTCTCCTCTACTGTTTTAGCCCCAATCTCTTTGTCCACCTACTACCAGACTCCCATAGCTCTTCATTCAATCTGTGTCCCCACCTTTCAGTCAAGTTCTTCCTCTACCCGCCATTTTCTTCACCAGCTCCCAGACCTCCTTCAACCAGTTCCAGCTTCCCCAACTCCTAGTTCCAGACTCTTTGCCCAACTAGTTCCAAGTCTCCACTCCCTGGTTTCTAGTCTCAGCCTACCCACCCGATGAATCAACCTCTGCTGCCCTTACTTCAACTCCCAGTCCCTGTGCCGAACCAATCCCAGTCTCTCCGTCCCTCTTCTTCCTCCAGTCTGTCTCACCAACTCCATTGTCCTCTCTGAGCTCTGGCTTTTGTCCCCTTTGCATTTGAACTGGGTCTTCTTCATTCACCCCATATTAGCAAGGGAGTAACTGAGAGCACGGAAGAAATTGGCTTCCTGCTCTCATTCTGGTGCCTGGCCCAGACTCGAACAGCTTTACCCTTGTAACTCAGATTTGGAAAAGGCGTGGGCACACTCTAGGGCTGGCTCATGTACAGTCTGGTCAGCACAAGGAGCTTAAATTGTTCTGGAAGAGACAATCTTCAGAAAATTAACTATTAAAATCAAAGAAATCTCTACTGAGCATGTGCAAATGGCATTTTTCCAAAGTGTATACTAGCTAAATTTGCAAGAATTATGGGGTGGTAAAAGGCACATCTCACAAAAGCCAAATTTGAAGTCACTATTCCAAAGCTTCAGAGCTCTTAATCTATTCAAAGACAAGGGCAAAAGGATTTTCTTAACATGGGCAAAACATGTTTTTCCCTAGCCTCTTTTTTTCGCAACAAATAAATTCAGCTTGAGGCAGCTACATGGCATGAAAAATGTCAGGTGAAATGGTTAAAGTTTTACAAAGCCATCAGCACCTGAAAATGGAGTCTTATACTAGAAAATATTAAGCAACGTTAATAACAGGCCATGCTACCAGCCAATAACAATAATGGGTTATGAAACTTTCTTTTCGTTGAACACCCGAAACACAGATCTTAATGTCTGAGACTTGTTACTGGATTAAATAAAATCTTTTTTTAATTGAAAAAGTGTAGGCAGTTCAGCAAAATATATTCCTGTTTATACCTTGACATACCTGAGGAGTAAATTAAGCCTTTTCTTTGAAGAGTCTTCCTTTATTTCTGTCTGTGCATTTATAATGTGCCCTTCACTGTGGTGTCTATTTGGTAAATCAGAGCAGCATTAAAAACAATTAATTTAGTGCTAGTGAAATGCCAAACGGACAGCCCTGGAGCCTGAAGCTCCCTGTTTGTCCCCAGAACAGGTACAGAATGGACTGTGCCTCTGATGAGCCTGCCAAGCCAACAAGGTTGTAAATTAGTGTCTCCTGTTGAGACTGCTTTTCTAACATGGCCATCTGTTCGCTGATCTGAAACTAACCTAAGCAACCAGTCATCAGATGGAAAACAGGTATTTTTCAGCTTGCAAGATGTTTTTTCTTCTTCTTCTTTTTTTTTCTTTTTTTTTTTTTGCACTTGAATGATAATTTGGAAAAATTACCACTTTATAGTTTTTATTGTATATTTTTTCCTTTGTGATGTGTTGCACATTTTTAATTTCCAATATTGTATTTAGGTAAATACATAACTATCTATATTTTGAAAAGTCAGCAATATTTTATGAAACTTCTCACTATTCCATGGCTCTTCCATCCCAGTTTTTTTCTAAATTCTAAATTCTTCTTTTAGATACTTATGTGTTAGAAGAAAATTTGCTCTGTAATTGGTAGAGAACTCTAGGATTCTTTGGGATGAGGCTTTCTTATAAAGTAATAGTATTATGGGTAGTTGGAGTTGTGTTTTGTTCACATGGAAAAATATTAATTGCTTTCATGAAAAAGTTTTGGGGTTTTGTTAAAAAAACTGAAAAATGTTGGCCCAACATTTGTTTTTATTTTCAGTTTTTTAGTTTCAAGGTTTTTGACATTGACGCTCATGTCCAAAAAGCACAACATGAACATTTCTTAGAGAAATTGCCCTTTGGATGGGAAATCCATTTTTTGTTTTAAAACCAGCCTTTTTAGAAGAAAAATTTTGAATAGGTCTAATTATTACCTCAAGTTTACTTTGCATTTGCTTGTGGTAGCATTGTTCTGTACTTCCAGGGTATGTCTAGACTACAGGCTTACGTCGACATAAGTTTTGTCGACAGATCTGTCAACAAAACTTATGTCGACGTAGAGCGTCTAGACTACATCCAGTTCTGTCGACAAAGCAAGCCACTTTGTCGACATAACAGTGTGGACGCAAAGGACAGTCTAGATGCAATAATGCCTTCTATCGACAGAACTCTGTCGACAAAAGGCGTTATTCCTCGTAGAATGAGGTTTACATACGTCGACAAAACTGCTGTGTTTTGTCGATGCTATGTCGATATAACTCAAAGGCTGTGTGGACGCAGGTATAGTTTTGTCAACAAAAGTCCACTTTTGTTGACAAAACCCTGTAGTCTAGACACACCCCCAGGGAAGACTCCGCCACCCTCATTCCCCCACCCCCCGGTAGCCCTACAATAAAGCCAAAGAATCAAACCAAAGAGAAAAGACTTCCACTCCTCGGGGGAGTGAGGTTTGGTTCACTATAAGACCATTACTTCCTCTCCCCTCCCTTCCCTCCCATTGCTGCCACCATAATGTTCAGTGTCATTGTTGGTAAAGTCCATCAAAGGAACACCACCGGAAGAGCAGCAAAGTGCTAGCACTGGCTACCAACTTGAGAAAAATACTCATACTATTGAAGACCACTAATAGCAGCCTGTTCCTTCCTCCTCCACTATGCAGGCTGCTAAGACTGAGAAGAGCTGCTGGAGAGATCACAAGATCTGAAGATTTTTTTTGAATGTGTTATGCTTGAAAGCGGTAGGAGTCTTGGAAGGCATTCCATTGCCACAGAATGGATGCACAGAAAACATCCCAGACCCTGACTCTATGGGTCTCTAAAGAGGGGGAAACCGGGTCAAATGCTTTTCCCCCATATGGTATTAAATCTCCAATTCTATCTTAATGACTGTGAGAAACTAGTAGAAAATGAATGGTTTTTTTGTATTGAAGAGGCTCCAATGCAGTTCACTACATTTCCAAGACCAGGATAAGCTATCCAGAAGATAATAGAAAAGTAGCTGGGAGGAATCCGATGTCCAGCTGAATAGCTTTGCAGCTGAGGTACAAAGGAGAAGGCTGGATTTTGAGGGAGGTGAGCGTAAATGTATGTGTGCTCCCTGCATAGCCACATGAGGGCTTCTTGTCTGACATTGTGAAAGGGAGGAGGTGCAAGCAGATCAGAGGTGAGGTGAGGTAGAAAAATGTGCCATGGCGCTGTTCCTCAGGCTTCTCTCCTTCAGGAAGATCGTTAGGAACACGAAGCAGTTTTGCAGCCCCTTTGTAAGCTTGACTGGGGTCTGCTTCCTCCATTTCTTTCTATGCATGTCCCTTGCACTGTGCACAGCTACTGGGATTTGGCACTTGGACAAGAAGTTGAGCTTGCAGTAAAAGAAACTGTAGGAGCTATTGCACAATTTAGGCTATTATATGAAAATCCTGAGTTTAAAAGCAATGAATAAGTTCAGTTTAAGAGGAAAGAGATTACTAGGGTATAGCCTCTAGGCATCAAGGCATCAAAGATAATAGAACTGTGCCAGCAATGAATTTGGCCTAATCTTTTAGGGTTACTTTTTTAATTTGTATGAAAATAGAATGGGTTTAGTGGTCTCTAGTGCATGGATTAGATGGAACTTGTTTATCTCTCAACTGCTTACATAATTATGCAAACTTCATTTAACTGTAGGGACATGGCTAGCATGGCTCTCACATTTTTTAAAATATTGGTTTCCTAGAGCCCTTCTACTTGCTGCGCATTCCTTCCAGTCCCGTCAGTCCTCCAGAGTTAAAGAGGATTGGGTTGGAGCAATGCTTGGATGAAGTGCTTGTCTAAAGTGATTTCCTCATTATATCACCATCATTTGTCTAGCTGCCTTAAACATAATGGTTAAAGAGAAGGAATGTCTGGTGGGCATTCTCTCTGAGGTCTCTGGTAATGATTCCCCTCCCTTTTTTAGTCTGAAACAGCCCAAATGTGTTGCCTTTCTGAGCATGCAGCGAAAGACACCTGTTTGATAGGTTATTGGGTATGCTCTGCAGAAAGGGACAGGGTGGAACAGAATTTTTTGTATGTGTGACTGGCTGGCTGAGTTCTTTCTGGGATTATTATTGAACTCTGCCAGAATTTTGTGTGTTGGTAATATTAGTTGTGTGTTAGAGAGCCTAGAGCTTTATATAGGCCTCTTTTTAGTATTCAAATTTAAATACTTTAAAAAAAACAAAGTGAAGTTGTGGCATAGGGTGCTGATGCCTTCTGGGGGTACCTCATTCATGATCCTTAATATAATTTCTGTCTCCTCAGGAATGGAACCAAATTATATGCATGTCAATTGAAAGCTCATAAACTGTGTATATCAAAAGTAATGGCAATTTTCATGTCCATCATCTAGGACCTGATTATCCCAAGAGATGGACATATTAATAACAACACATAACTGCTAGATGACACTTTTTCATCAAGACCTACATTCCCACACAGAGCTCCAGTTAATGTCCTTGATGAGTAACTAGCATGACTAAAGTTTCATTTTCCTGCATCAATATTAGATGTGACTAATGCTCCTTAACATTAGGGCTGAGGAGCTGGAAAAGTACAACACAACACACAAACTACTAAACAAGCTGGACACCTAATTTTAAAAATAAGACTTGACATGCATAATAACTATGACTAGCACATGATTTATTGCTCACACCCCATCATATGACAACCCTCAGTTACTAGCATAATAAGACTTATCTGACTGACACCACTGAATTAATTGCTCTCTGTTGCTGAGCAGGAGAAGACCTGAACTACAACAGGTTTGATTTTCTCTTTATTCTTTACTGAATCTCTGAAATTAACATTTTCTCCCACCCTGTATCTCCTGTTCCTCACCCCCACCCCCAGAAAATACTTTCTCATTTCTTCTGCTTTGTAAGGTTAAAAATTGGTTTGTGCACATGTTATTTCTAGCTGATGGTAAATAGAACCTTTTAGCTAGGGTAAGTGAGCCTGATCCAGGAATGTAGGAGATTGTAGCTTGAAAAAAATCAATATTAAGATGTACAATTACTCCCATGGTATTGAAAGAATTAGTTGATCTACATGCCAAATGACAACCCCCTTGATAACAGGGATTATGTGTCCTGTCTTTCCAGGCTGTGCTTCTTGGGGGCTGCTCTTTAGGTCCCTGAGGCAGAGATAATCTAATTAGTACAACAAAGACCAGGTCAATTTGAAAATGTAGGAGGGGGTTGGCCAGAGTGGTTGTTGGGGGTGTCAGTGTTACAGCTACAGACAGGCCTGGAAAGTTACAGGGGAAGAAGGGAAATGTAGAACACAATTTAATCTTCAGTTTGGCTCCACAAACACTGGAAACGCAGACCTACTAGACTATTACCAGACAAGCCTCAACTTAGTGAGTGCTTACAGCACACACATGCACTCACTCTGTCACACGCAGGGAAGGAGGGGGTCAAAAGGAAACAAAAGTCAGCTTGTTTTCAGGAGAGAGAGGAGATGGTTTTGACCTAGATAGGCCTGTCTGCAATGAAGTCATGGGTTTCTGCCAGAAAGCCACTTGTTACTAACAAACATTTCACCATAAAACTTCCCCTCTCTCTCTGAAAGAACATGAAATGCATCCAAGAGTCCCATTCAGCAGTCTGCCCCGGTCAGCAAAGCACTTAAGTCTGTGCTTAGCTGCAGGTCTGTGCTGAGATCTCACTGACTAAATTTTAAGCACATGCCTGGAGTGACGCATGCGCTTGAGAGCTTTGCTGAACAAGGGTGGACTTTAAACCTCAATACTTCTCTGCATTGATCCCTGGCTTCTCAATTGGAGTAAAACCATCCTAGCTCTGTCTGAGTCAATGAAGACACGAGGGACCAGACTCTCAAAGCTATTTAGGCTTCTAGCTTCCACTGAAATCTTACATCACTGAATTAATTGCTCTGCTGCTGAGGTGATATGAAGACCTGAAGTGAGACAGGTTTAGTTCAGTCCAGCAGTTCTCAAAGTATGGTCCGCAGACCATTAATGGTCCAAGACCATATTGTAGGCAGGCCACGGGCTCAGGGCTTGTCAGCCCTCCTCTCGCAGCGGCCCTGCAGCTGGCACCCCAGCCCCACATGCCTCCCCCTACCCCCAGCTGGCCAGACATCCACCCCGAGCCTACTCCTGCACCCTACCTCTTGCCCAGATCCCTACCTCCCTTAACCCCAGACCACTCCTGCCCTCAGTCTCCCAGCCAGACTCCGCCCCCCCACCCTGTCCTGCACCCATTTTGTTATCTTGGGTAGTTTGCTGGTGGGCCACAGAGAAGTTTGTGTTGATCAATATGGGCCGCGAATCAAAAAGTTTGAGAACCACAGGTTTAGTCATTGTTCTTTACTGGAACTGTGAAATTAGCATTCCCCCCAGCCCTGAAAATACCTTTTCATTAATTCCAGCAACACAGAATAATAATACATAATTAACAAAAGGTTACAATGTGCAAAACACGAAGGTTATGAATGATGTCAACTTCCAAAGTCATTCTAAAATGACTTGATAAATTATCAGCAATTTCCACCGGACCTGTACTTAGCAATGGTTGGTTAGTGATTTCTTTATACCAGACCAAATTGCATTGCCGTGGAGGTTTATTGTTCTGGCCCTTCAGCATATCCCATCAGCCTCATAAACCTTGATGCCCTTGATTACCTATCACTGTTTTCAGCAGTGATAAGATGAATAGCGAGGACCAGATGCTTAGCTAATGTAAACTGGCATAGCTCTCTTGCAGTCTTAGGAATTGCCTATATGCTTACAGTTCTGCATATACCTAAGTCTTGGCATCAGGTTCTAAATAAATAAACATTTTGCATAACTACCATTTTTTTTGTCAGACTAAAAGCTACTGGGATGAAAAAGGATTGACTAAATCCATAACAGTGGCCATACTCGGTCAGACCAAAGGTCTTACTAGCCCAGTGTCCTGTCTTCCAATGTGGCCAGTGCCAGGTGCTCCAGAGAGAATGAACAGAACAGGTAATCAAGTGATTTATCCCCTGTTGTCCATTCCCAGTCTCTAACAAACAGAGGCTGGGGACACCAATCCTGCGTATCCTGGCTAATAACTATTGATGGATCTAACCTCCATGAATGTATCTAGTTCTTTTTTGAACCCTATTATAGTCTTACCCTTCACAATGCTGGATTTGCAGAAACCAGTGTTACAACTGGGTCTGTGATCTGTTACCTACCAATCTGGGCAGAGATGGGGCAGAAAGGGAAAGGAATGAATGGGTGATGGGACTCGATGGGAAGGGGCAGGACCTCAGGAGCAGAAGAAATTCTGGCATTCCTGCTGGCGTCTGCAGTCTTTAAATATTCCAAAGCCAGCAACCCTACTGTTCAGTAAGTACATGCCAGAGTTTGAAATTTTGGAATCCAATTAAAGATTTTCCAAAGTCAGAAGGTGTTTGTCTTTGAGATTTTAGTATTATCCATTATAGGCCATAATGAATCCAGAGCCAAATGTGGTTAAAGTCCAGTGTTTGGATCTGGACTTTGGTTGGGGCCCATTTCGAACATGAATATTTCAAAAGCTGCTTTGTGTAAAATGTGTACTGGGTGCTTTGAACTAAATTAATGTAATTCAGCATCCTGAAGAAGTGAGACATTTGACCTCTCACATCTGGAAGTTGCTCTTTGCTAAGGATCATGCGTGCATAAAGTTCCAGCATTTTTTGCACGGCTCCCCACTGACTGTTGCATCTATGTCATCAAACCCAATCTTGTTGCTTTGGCAAATAGTCACACAAATAAGAACATTGTAACAATGGGATCTTTCTTGCAATGTTTCCTCCTCCTCTTCCCCCTCTCCCTTGCTGCTTGTCTCTCCTACATTAGAGAGACAAAATTTGGAGAGGTGGCAAGGATGAGATCATAGTGCTGTGCGAAGTGATGGGAAAGCTGGCTGGCCTTTTCCCATGAAGCAGATCTGATGTTTTTTCCCCTATCCGTAGCTGCACGGAGACATCAGCACTTTGGAGACGGTGCTCGCCAGCCACTCTGGTAAAGCTTCAAGAGTGCAGATAAGACCCTGAGACGTGGAGCCAACCAAATGTGAATGTCTAGCACTGAGCTTGCATTCCTGGCTTTGCTTATTGAAATAAGTTTATAAACAGGAATTAGCAAGGCACCAAGGCTTGATACATTTTGGGAATTGTCACAGACAGCAGAGTGGCTCTGCTGGGGATGCTGTGTGTACCCCAGTTGTCATTAATCTCAATTATGGATGCAGAAGCAGCCATTCATTCATGTTTATTAGTCTCCTATTGGTTAGACCCTAGTCCCCCGCCCCTCCCCGCTTAGCTCTTAAGCTCAAATCTAGGCATTCAGTTAGTCGATTAACTGTCAAAGCTCGATTTTTTGTTTGTTTGTTTGTTTTTTGTTTCAAAAGAGCCTAAGGGAGTGAGGCAACAGGACTTGTGCATCTTTTTGTCTTTGACATTTCCAGCCCTAAAGACCTGCTGGGTGCATTTGTGCTTGGAACTGTGATTTCAAGCACTGCCATTGCATCATACAGGTGCTATTGGGATGATTGTTTTGAATAGAGTTCCAGAGGTATACCTGGCCCTTTACAGACAAGTAGAAAAGCCAGGTTCCCGCCCCAGGGAGCTTACAGTCTAATTTGGACATACAAAACACAGCTGGTTAAACAGTTCTAGAGCAAGAAACGGCAAATTAGGTACATGGTTCTACACAGAAAAGAAAGTCTGTACCCAAGTGACTATGAATTCTCCCTCTATGGGCATGTCTACACTAGGAAATTATTTTGAAATAACTTATTTCAAAATAATAACTCCTGAAATAACTATTTTGAAATAAGTGTTATTCCTCATGACAAGCAGGAGTTATTTCAAAATAACCAGCCTGTTATTTTGAAATGGTGGGCTTGGTAGTGTGGATGCTCTGCTTGTTATTTCAAAATAACTCCTTAGCGTAGAGCAGGGCTGAGAAACTATTGCTGTGTTTCACTTTTTAGAGAAGAATTAGAGATTGCGTTCACATCAGTGGAACTTGTGCCTTTGACTTCAGTGTGACTCGGACTTGGCCCTTTGGGCCAAGACTTATTTGGTTAGTTGGTTGTTTTTAAAAATGGATTGCACTTGATTGATCTAGAAAACAGATGATCTTGGACTGACTAGGAAGCAGCCATTTATAAAGTGCAAATTTGACCATCCATCAGTCAAGGATATTGAAATACTTTATTAATTTACGTTTCCCAAGCTGCCTTGGCATTCCATTAGTTTACTTAAAAATTCAAATAGAATTCACATATAATTCTTCCCCATATCTATTTTGTATTTTATGTGAATCATTTGAGAGAAGATTCCTGCCTTTCAGAACCCACATATGAATGCACCAGGAACATATTCTCCTGGTGCCACCTTTTTGAAAATCATAGATGAAGAAGACTTGTTAGGTCATCTTGTCCATCCCCTTAACAACACAGAACGGTTCCTTGTGGTATATTGGGTGGTCCACCTCCTGGGTGTAAGAAGTGTCTGAGGACAGCCACCATCTTTTTGTTCTGTGTTTGAACAACACCCAGAACAATGGAGACTTGGGCCATGACTGGGGATCGTAGGCACTACTGCAATATAATAATAGTATGCTCTGTTATATGGCTCATATCAGCTCCCAGGGAAACACAACCTTTTGCAATATAGCTGAGATACACTTTTGACTGCAATGGGTTATTTCGATTAGTAATTACATTGGCTAATACTGAGAAGCCTGCCTTGAAATGTTGGCATTTCTCTCTGTGAAGTGCTATGCCATTTCAATTTGGAGTCCTTCATTTGGTTACCACTTTTGCATCAGTGGAAAACCATGCTTACTTCCCATGTTACTCACTTATGTAACATGGTTCAAGTTTAATTCCTGTAGGATTTGTGTGCCTATGGTGTATAATTCCTGATGTATTCTATAGCACAGGTTTGACCGCCCTGGTCTGGCACCCTTGGGACCTGAGCGATCCCAGATGAAAGATTTTGCCGGATCAAGGGAGGTAATTTCTGGCCCCCTGCTGCTTGCTTCCCTGCCTGTCCTCTGGCCTCTCAGCTGGCACATCACCTCCTCCTGGCCCCACGGCCCTGCCAACCCTCTGAGCAGCCATTGCATGGCTCCAGGTCCCGTCAGGCAGCCACACACATTGCGCTGGGGCTCTGGAACCCGTCCGGCAGCCGCGCGCCGCAGATCCCTGCCCCACTGACCTGCTGCCACATGCTGGGAGGCCCTGCCATCAGCTCGCCGTGGCCAGCCCATTGCTCTGCCAGCTCTGCGGAGATCCTTGCCACTGACCCTTCCCCAGGACTCATGCCGGACCATGGATGTTGCCAGACCAGAGAATCCTGGGTAAGTGAGTTTCAGCCTGTAAATTAACATTATTTAATAACTGTGTGATATATAACTGGATTTTACCATTTGGTACCTTTGGCTATTGCAGTATGTTGCGCCACTGCAGATTTCACAAATATATATTGAAAATTCTTATTTCATTTGATAAGAGACTATAGAGTGAAACAGAGCAAATCAGATACAATAGACCAGAACGTAGCTGTTTGCATGGGAACACTGCAGACTGTGTCTCTCACCCTCACAGGCCACAAAGATAATTTCCTGACTTCTTTTGGTTAAAAAAAAAATCTATTAGACAACTTCTCCTCACTCAAGGGAAATGTCTATCAGCAAAGCTGATTAGAGATAAGGGTAAGCAGATGTTGAAACAGCAGACCACCAAAGAACTGGGGGTCCCAAAGTGAACTGGGAGAAATCCAGCGGGTCTGAGTAATAAAAGTGGGGCTGTCATAGCACGATTTAGGGCCCAATCCTGCCTTCTCTGTGCTGCCTTCTCTGTGCTCCTCTTTACTTCAGTAGGAGTTTGGCCATAAGTAGGGCTGTGTGATTGGGTGTTGAAGATATGCCTTGCAGTTTTACAGATGAGAATGCTTTCATCCCTCTTGTTAATTCTTTTTTAAAAAGACCATTTTCCATAACCACAGTCCTAAAGTCTGAACTGAAATTGAAAACAATAGGCAAAACAAAATGGAGAACTGTAATGCAGATTTTCTCAGTAATTCATTATGTTCACAAGGGAGGGATTTAATATAAATTAAATTGTTTTGTGGAGGGGAGAAAAGGCCCTATTTTGGTACTAAAGGAGTTTTGCCATTGTCGTCAGGGGAACTATGGATTTGGACCAAAGTGTCAACTGGAGAATCCAAAAACACACACACAAACAAACAAACAAACAAAAACCTAAAGTAAAAGTAGATCAGGTCACAAACTTTTCTGATTGAATGTTCCTTATCAATAAATGGTGATTCAATGACATCCAAACATTTCTTGAAGGTATTTTGTATACATTATTGAGAGGAAATTATTAAAAGTAAAAGTTCTGATAAGATTAAAATAAAACTTTTCAGACTGTTTCATTTTATGAAACATTCCAAGATTTCTACCTTTCCATCTGAATTTGGGAATAAGTGAAATTTTGAAATCTCAGAATTTCCCTTGGGATGGAATTCTGATTTGGTGGCTGCTCTACTTAAAGGCCAGAATGAGCCAGCAGAATCTACTTTACATTTTCCAGCAGTACCTGCTTGCAGGATATCATGTGTCTGGCAAACCGCACTGCTTGCTACAAAGTGCTTTTACAACTGCAATAGGATTCTCCATTGTTTGAAGAATGAAATATTATTTCATCTGATTGCATTGTCAGCATCTAGTGTCATATTATCAAAACACATGGCATACAGAGTGAGATTTTACTGAGCAGTCCTCGACTATGTCTACCAAGAAAGCCTGTTCCTGCAGACTTTCCAGTCCAGTCTGGCAGGCCTCCTGCAAAAAGTTTACATTGTTCAGAAAATAATTTGTATTTATGGGGTGCTTATTTGAACCCCCAAACAGAAAGCCTGGTTTGTGTCCATTAAAGGTGTTTTGCAGATTAGTCAGATGCAAATCTTATTTATGAGCAAAGTTCAGAATTCCTCACACAAGCAAACTGTTTTCCAGGAATGTGACTAAGAACTTAGTCTGTATCACTCTGTTAGCAGCTGACTCTCTAATTCAGGGGAACCTCATGCCTGGGGACTTGATGTGGCCCTTGGCTTGCCTGGATTTGGGCCCTGAGGCTCAGGTCTTCTCTCCAGAACTGGAGAGCCCGTGCTGGCGCTCCAGGCCCTCATGGTCCCACCACAGAGCTGGAGCACACAACATCTACTAGCCTGGCCTCCCCTAGGCTCTGGTGTATGAGAGGAATGTGGGGAATGTCTTTCTCCTCAGTCAGGGGTCATGTCAGTTAGGGTTTGGTTTGATTTGGGGTTGTGTGTGTTGTTTTCTGTGTGTCAGTTGGCCCCAACCCAAAAAAGGTTCCTCACCCCTGCTCTAATTAGACAATTATCTGCAGAAGGGAGATTTCTTTTGCACACTTCTCTTTAGTAATCATCATCTAAGGGAAGGAATAGGTTTTTCCCCCCTGATTCTCCCCATTCCTTTTTTTTTAATTCTAAGGTTGGATTTTGTTATCTGATTTGACTTTTATGCAAGTGAAAGTCTGACTTAATAGAATGTAGCTCTATTGTCCTTTACCCCAAACTCACGACTGCTTTATGCAGCTGGGGTTTCTTCTTAAAGCACTGCCACCCATTTTCTGTTGACTGAAAAAAGCAGAGTAATCCACAAGTACTTAAATTTGATCCACCTGTATCAACCAGCCTGTCACTTCTAAAGAGGAATGAAGAGATTTGAACAAATAAAACAGGCCACACAGTGTTAACAAGCCCCCACAAGAAAAGGTAACTGAATACTCAAACTTTTACCTGTGCATGAAATGGACTGGAAAATTCAGACAAATTCCAGCGGATTCTTTCTATATTTAGATAGCAACTCTAGACTGCCACGGGGAAGTGGTGGTTTTACCAAGAGTATATGAAATACACTTTTCCTCTTTTTTTATTAAAAGTTTTTTAAAATTCTGGACCAAATTTTCCAAAATAATTCATAGCCTTCCTGTAGGCCTTAGACACTTTAGAAAGTGCTATTCTGCACAGTTGGTTCTATTCAAAAGTCTTTACTGCAGGCCCTTGTATTTCAGTAATGTTTAAGGACTGATCTGCCCACAAGCTTTCACTGAAATGACTAATCTGGTTGCGGTTCACAATTGGTGCAAGTCTGTGTGTGTGTGGGGAGGTGCTGCTTATTTCAGAATTCAAATGTTCTAATTAGATTTAGTGTAAGTCAGTACAAAGTAAAGTAAGATAAATCTAAATAGGACATTTCTATTCTGAAATGTGTCCACAAACAGTCTTGCACAAAATTAACAAGCCCTAACAAAAGGTACGTCTGCCTTGTTGTTGGGAGATGTGAGTCCCAGCCCATGTAGATGTACCTACGCTTACTCTCCTCAAGCTTTAACCTATACAATAGTGTAACTGAGGCACTACTGGATGGGGGATAGAAGGGAAGAAGGAGCTCAGGCTATCTGCCCAAATATATATGTGGGACATTATATTTAGGCCAGCTAGTTGGAGCTAGTGCCCTTGCTGCCAGGGACACACTGGTATTTTTAGGCACTAGCTCAAGCAGAATTATAACTATCATAATAGAAGCTAGGAACTACATTTCCCAGCTCAAACGGAGACTATGGAGACATACCCTAAAGCTGTTGGAAGCTCAGCAATTGAATTTATCAGGTGCTTGTGGTATGATTTTGGAGGGGGGGGGGGATAGTGTCTCAGTTTGTTCAAATTTTACATTTAATTTGGACACTGAAATGTGTCTAAAAATGGAAAATTCAGCCACACCCTGAGAGTTCTAAGGGGAGATAAAAGGAGGAGCAGAAGAATGACCAGACAGGCATAAATCCATGTTGGCCCCTGATTTTCAGTGGATAATATGTTCAATGTTTTCTGAGGCTTCTGAAGTCGGACACCCCAAAATCACTAGCCACTTTAAAAAACATAGGCCCTAGAAAAGCTTTTTCTGAAATGGGCCTTTGTTTTTTCTTTAAAAAACAACCAATATCCTTCAAATACCATGCTCACTATAGCCAATAGTATTTCATCTGAAAATAGGATTAATAAAAGTGCAAAAATGCCTTCTCTTCAAAACTAGCTAGTATTAAAGGGATGTGAAATTTGTCCCACAACTGGGACATAGTGGAGTGCAATCTTTCACAGTTTTCACAAACAGACAAAAGGGAGAAGCAGAGAAAATGCCTTATAGCTACTGCTGCTTTGTAGTATTTGTTTATTGTGCAAAACATCTTTTTCTTTTATTTTGAAAGCTGCTCTCAATGTAATGAGAATTCTGAAAGGAGTGCAGCATGGTGGGGGAGGAAGGTCAAAAGTTCAAATTCATCTTCCCTCAGGAGTTCTCTATGTGACTCTCTTACCCACTTGATAAGTAACACTCAGGGGTGCATTTTCAAAGCGTTGCACGGGGGTATTTAGCCATCCAACCCCCATTTAGCCATATTGATAGGAATCCTGCAGCTAATAGCTCTATGCATAGCATTTATTCTAACCTTGGTTCATACCAAAGAAACCTTGAAGGGAGAAGTGGGGAAGATACCAAAAAATCTATAAACTATCCATTTCTTCTTTTAGTCCCCTTTTACTAAAATATCTAGTTAAGCCCTTATTGCCAGTAATGCTGCTGACTTCCATCTTTCACTCCCTACATTGCTACACAGTGAACAATAAAGTACATTTTCAACCCCTGTATCCTAATTTTTTTCTTACATATGTTTTCTTAATGATCCAAAGAGTTTGCAGGAGATCAAAAACATTTGGATTGCTGGGTTTCAGATAAATAGAGGAATGAACCAATTTGTGTGTTTTTATGGGGTCTGATCCAAGCTCATAGAAAGACTCCTATTGATTTCAGAAATGTGTGTGTGGGCGGGAGTGTTGGATCAGACCCTTAAAGCCAGATTTTTATGTCCTTCCTCATTCTGTGTTAGTAACTTACTACAGAAATAGTTCCATTGGAGTTGCTTCATCAGGTGCATTCCACTAGCACCTTGAGTTTTTGCTCATTTCCAAGGCATTCCATGGTTTGGGCATTGGATATCTAAAGATTGCCTAAATCTGTGGGATGGAGATAGTGGTTGACACTGCTGATTCATGGGCACAATGGAATTTTTTTGCATAAAAACAAAGCTTATTTGTGCAGGAGACAGAGCTTTCTTGGGACCTGTCCTAGTCTGTGAAACAAACTTCCTCTGGGAACCCATGGTCATCATAAACCTTAGAGAAGTGCAGGGACCACTTCTCTAATACAAACAAACATCAGTGGTACATTAAACTACAGGTTGGACCTCCCTGGTCCAGCACCCTCAGAACCTGAGCAGTCCCAGATGAAGGAATTTGCCAGGCCAGGGAAGGTCCTCTGCCACTGGACCCCTCTGCCTACCACCCCTCCCTGCTGCTGGCTCCTTTGGCTCCACTTCCAGCTGGGCAACACAGCCAGGGCCGACTTTAGGCCGATTCCACCAATTCCCCCGAATCGGGCCCCGTGCCTAAGAGGGCCCCGTACCCTAAAGCCAGAAGTGTGCTGGCTGCTCCCCTCCCACAGCTCTGTGGTGTGCTGGGCGCGCTGCGGAAAGGGGCATCGGCCCCAGAGGAGGAGCGCGGTGGCTTTCCTGCACTGCAGGAGGGGTGAATCGAGTGCAGGGGTTTCCCTGCGCCACGGGAGGGGGGTCAGCCCTGGGGTTTGGCCCCGGGGCAGGTGGGACATGACTCTGCCCTGTAACTGGAGATTTAAAGGGGCTGTGATTCTTTTTTTGTGGGGTTTTTTATTTATTTGTTTGTTTGTTTGTTTGTTTGTTTATTTATTTATTCTCCTGGCTGCCGGGGCCCTGTCAAAACTGTTCGAATTGGGCCCTGAACTTCCTAAAGCCAGCCCTGAACACAGCTGCCCTGGCCCTGCTGCTGACTGGCATGTGGCCCCAACTGGGCTGTTGGCCTGCTCTGGGCCCAGTTGGGTTGCTGTGACCCCAGACAGGCTTCCCCTGCTGGGCTGCTGTGGTCCGGCCTTACCAAGAGCCAGGCTGTCATGGCTCTGCTCCCGCTGCCAGGTGTAGCACCAGCCCTGCTGCCAGGCCAGCATGCACAAGCTGCCCTAGCCCCAGCTGGGTTGCTGCGCTGTCCCTACCCCACAACTACGTCCCTGCTACTACCGCTGCTGAGGCATTGGCTCCTTTACCACCAGGCTCACTCTGCCTGGGGGCTCTCAGCTGCTGGCTCTCCTGTCCTGGGGCTCTCTTGTTCAGGAACATCCATTGTCCTGCTGGACCATGGATGTTGCTGAGAAAAAAAGTCCTAGTTTAGGGAGGTACAACCTGTACAAAATAATCCCCCAAAACAAAACCATACCAAAACAAAGCACCACACTGTACACACAATACTTTGTCTGTGCGGAAAATGAGAGGGAAGAACTCATATCTGACAATCATTATGGCACTTGATGAATTACTGGAAAGGTGCTCACATACTACTTTGATGAGAGTGGTAAAAAAATTAGCTTTCCCAGCCTAACTGACCACAGAAAAGCCAAAAAAGATGCCCTTGCTGGATGTTCACCCTTTTCTATCTTTGCCCTGGCAACTTTCTTTCAAACTAGCATAGATTTTCTGCAGACCATGCACACTGAAATGTTCTGCAGACAGCCTCTTTTTCATATACACTTTTATTGCTTAAATATAAAGATGTGTAAGATTAATATATTAACAGAAGAAATCCTACAACTTCCTCCACTCTAAGAAAAATCAAATACAGACATTGGGTCAGACCCACAGCTGGTATAAATTGATGTTGTTCCATTGAAGTCAATGGAGCTGTCATTTTACACTAGCTGAAAATCTAACCCATAATATACACATATATTAAAAACAAATCATAAATAAGCAACAGAAAACAATGAAAGCAGCTGTAGATTTGTTTCAGGATACAGAAGTACATTGAATAATATAATACATCATCTATAATGTAAGTCACAAACATTGGACTTAATCAAATATATTAACATTAGTCATAAACCTCTAAAAAGGGCTGGATGGTTTCTGTCTTCTTATTACAGTGATAAGTTATTTCACTTAAACCATTTTCTACCAATATGAGATGCTCAACAGTGTGATGGATTTCCATTTTTATAAACTTTGTCTCTGAATGGTATGGTGTACCCCGATCACAGGAACTTTTTGTTAAAAGGTTTTAGAAATATCATTTAAGGCAGCTATAAGAACAAGAATAAAAATGGCTGGATCTTGATACCAATCACTACTTGATGTAGGGTTGTTATAATTTCTTATACAGTTGGAATGTTTGGCTATTTGGACACTTGTAAAACATACACAGTCTTGTGCCATTTGGTGGACCTCTGTTTCAGAACCAGTACACTGGATACCGCTCTAAGGATACTATGAGTGTTCTTAATTCCTCCTTCAGGCAAAGTGTCATCATAATTTTTGCCATAATTGCTCCATCTCAAATTTTAGTGGTGAACTTCAACACTGGTAGTACAGAATCTGTATCAGTCTGTTCCAGAAACATGCTGAGCATTTGCAATCTGATTGCAGTGGAGGCTGCAGGTGACTTAGCTCTATTCTGGATCAGGCCTTATTGGTCTGCATCCCAGCACTGTTTTGCATATTTAAAGACAAAATTCTAATCAGAGATCTATGTGGTAGAACTTTAATCTATTGTTCTCCCCCTCCCTCTTTTCTAATTATTAATTCCTTGCTATTCTGTATTTAACTGTTTCATCATTCACAACTGAATAAAAATAATTATATATTGGTCACTCTTTATTTTATGTATACTTCTAAACTGATCTACTGAAGAATGCCAGCTAATTTAGCCCCATTTATTATATTGAATTCTTTACCTGTAGCTATTTCTACTGTTGTGAGGTATATATACAGGTTGACCATCTCTAGTCCGGCAACCTAGAGACCTGACTGATGCCGAACCAGATAATTTGCTGAACCACAGGAGGTCAATATTGTCCAGCAGCATTAGCAACACTTCCACTGCTTACTGGGCTCTTAGAAAGCATTTATGGCTAAATTAGAGCTAAACAACAGCACAGAACACCGAGAGCCAGGACTGGTGGATGTAAATAAATTTTATGGGGCTGCAGGAAACTTGGCCATACCCATGATAAGTGGACATCTGGCTAACAAAATCATGCCAGACCACGAATGTTACCAGACCAGAGAATGTTGGACTAGGGAGGTTCAACCTGTATATACTTTACTCTCTTTTTTCTGTGCAATGGCTGCATTAAAGTATATTTGAGAGACTCACTCAGAAGGGTTTGTCTCAAGTTGAGGTAGTATATGAAAATCTTCACAAAGTCCTGAGCATTTCAAAACACAGGGAGAGAGATTCCTCCATACTTCTGGGTAGTGAGCATATTTTCTGTCTAGTGTCATCGCTATTATACCCTTTGAACATCAGCCTTTAGTGTCATTGCTAAGAGTGCCAGCATCCAAGGACATGACTCCTTAGAAGAACAGAACTGCAATTGGTGCCACCCTGCTGAGCTTACACTTCCACAAGCCCAGTTTGTGCCTTTAGGCCTAGCCCTGAGAAATGAGCAGTGCAAAAGCCCTTTGCCCATAGTGGCAGCACCAGTGGGTTTTGTACCTCAGAGGGTTTTTGTACACTGCAGCTGGGAGCATGCTTCCCAGCACACGGAGCAGACATGCTAGCACTGCTTCTGCTAATGCAGTAAAACTCATATTCACCCCTCTCATATTTAGAACCATGAAACAGTGTTAACATGGTCTTACTCTTCTCTACTTCTCTACACAGATGCATTAGACACAGACAGAAGCTGTAAATTAGATAATTGGATCCTAAATTTCACATGCAAATAATTGTGTTTGTAAAACTGTCCCACATTAGACACAGAAACAAGCTGCAAAATTGTGGGTGAAAAAATGAAGGCCCATTTTATGTAGTGCACAAAAGTGAAAAGTACACACACTTTACTTAGAGAGCAAGTATTTGTTATCCATTAGCATTTACAGGGCTGGTTAGAACCTTGAATTTCCTTTCTGCAGTAAACTGACATTTTGAAAACAAATTTTGTTCTGAATCAGAACAAAAAGCCAAATTTCCAAATTTGATGTGAAAGAGAAATTAAAAAAAAATTAAATTTGGGACCATTCCAATCACTTCATTTTACTAATGGTGAATTGTTTGTTTTAATACTGTTAAAATGCTTCATTTCAAAAATTTTGAAATGTTTCATTTTGATAAGGTAAAACATTTTTACCTTAGTTGTTCAGTTCATTTTGGCTTGGGCTTTCACTTGACTGGGAAAGGTCTTACCGTATTCCTAACAAAACCCATTTGTACAGATGTCTAAGACTTGAACTTGGCTGTCATGCTCTAAGAACCATCAGCGGGGTTTGTTTTTCAATCATAGGCAGATTGTTTGTTTGTATGAAGAGGCCATTTCTACAATTTTATTTCTGTCAAGCTCCCAGTAAGGTCAATGGGAATTTGATTTGTGCAAAAGCTGCAGGTAGGGTTGCCAACTGTCCAATCACACAAACCCAAACATCCTTGTTCCACCCTGTGATGAATAGGAGGAGTGCTGGCCAGCACCCAGTGACTAAAGGGTTAAACTCAGGTAGCTAGAGGGTGTTGGCAGAAAGCCAGGAAAGCCAATGGGAAAGACTATTGAAATGTAAATTAATATAGATACTTAACTGCTGTTCCTTTGTGTGAGTTCTAAGTTAGGGCTGAAGGAAGCTGAGATGAAGTAACCAAACAGAATTACCATGCCTACAAGAAATATTGGGTATGGGAATGAACTGGGCCTTGAAGTATGGATCAGTACAGATCATGAGCACAGAGAGGAATGTATGTTTAGTTGTGATCAGGGTAATTTTTTTTGTTTTGTGTTTGGTTAAACTTCTCTGCATAAAATCCACGAGTCTCCCTCCCCTCACTCACTATACCTAAGCTGTGCGAAAAACAGCCATTTTTTCTTTGTTTTAATCTGCTCCGTTGTTCTGTAACACCTAGCAACCAAGTATATCTTTTTGTTTTGTTTTGTTAATAAAATCATCTTTTTTAATGGCGATGATTTGATTCTTGTGTCCTGAAAAGTAACAGGAGGTCTGTGTGTGCATGCCTCTCCTGAGAGATCAGCTCTCAGTGACACACTCTGCACACTCTGTTTCCGGGGGAGGGGGGGGGCGAGGGGGGGGGAAGGGAGGAAGGGATTCAAGCTCTCTTGTGGCAAAAGAGTTTGGGGTACCCCTTGAGAAGAAGTTCAAGTGTTTCTTCCTGGCTTTCAGGGGTTTTCTTAATTCACTTGATGGTGGCAGCCTATCTCCAAAGGCCAGAGAATCTATAACCTTGGGGAGTTTTTAAGTAGAAGCCTATAGAGGCAAGGTATTTTAAGGTGTCTTGTGGGCCCCCACTTTCTCCATTCAAAGTGCCAGAACAGCCCTGCCACACCCCATGCCCAACCCCTTTCCTGAGACCCCACCCTGCTCACTCCATCTCTCCTCCCTCTGTCACTTGCTTTCCTTATCCTCACTCACTTTCACCAGACTGGGGCAGCGCATTGGGATATGGGATGGGGTGCAAACTCTGGGCTGCAGCTCAGGAGTTTGGAGTGTGTGTGTGTGTGGGGGGGGTGTCTCCAGGATGAACCTGGGGTAGAGGATTGGGGACCAAGAGGCATTACAGGTTCTGGAAGGGAATTTTGGTGTGGAAGTGGGCTCAGGGCTGGGGCAAGAGGTTAGAGTATGGGAGGGAGTTTCGAATGTCAGATAGGACTAGGGAACTGGGGTGTGGGAGACTGTGCAGGCTGCTGGATTTGGCCAGGTGAAGCTTACTTCGGATGGCTCCCAGTCATTGTCCCAGCAGGGCTAAGGCAGGCTCCCTGCTTTCTCTGGCCCCGTGCTGCTCTTGAAAGTGGCCTGAAAGTCCCTGTGACCCCTGGGGAGACATGGCTTTGAGTGCTGTCCCTGTCCCTGTAGCTCTCATTGGCTGTAGTGCCTGAACAATGGGAGCTGCAGAGTCAGTGCTTGGGGTGAGATTTAGGGAGTTGCAGGGACGTGCTGACCACTTTCAGGGGCAGTGTGGTACTGGGCCAGGCTAGACAGGAAGCCTGTGATACCCTTGCTGTGCTGCTGGACTTCTAGTTGCTAAGAATCTCCTGGACTGGCTGCAGTAGCCTCTGGGAAATAGAGCCTGATTCTGGGAGCCTGATTCTCCCAGCAAAACTGAGGGGGTTGGCAACCCTAGCTACAGGGCACTAGATATTACAAAATCTTGGCTAACTACCCCAGAATGATAAATAGCCTTACAAGAAACATCCTGTCACATCATTGTTACCAGGTGGTCAAGGGCTTCCATCATCTTCCAGTGACAACTTGCTTTACTTTTGCCTGCAGAAATTTCTGGGCCTCCACATCCGGTGAAGAACGTGGATTTCACAGAGGGCTAAAATGTCAAAGGCTCTTGAAAGCTGGTCCAATTTCCACTTTGCCAGACATGATGATGATGACTGAAGTGAGAACTAATTTTGGATAATGAGCAGTCAGCAAGAACAGAGCCTCTTAGAGGTATCAGTTGAGAATACAGTTGAACCCACTTAAGTAAGATTTGGATCGTCAGAAAAGCCATTTTCATAGGACAAACCACAAGGAGCCAATTATGGTTTCCCCTTAGGTTGAATTAGTATTTTTGTTCCACTAAAGGACAATTGCAATTGCTCAAGAGGACTGTTGCGATGATGCTAGACTATAAAGCCTTGCTAATTAGATTTAAAGAGGTTAATGTGGTGATTCAGGTTACAAGATGCTGGTGGGTTTTATTCTCTACTTGTCTCACACAATGGCATCAAGAAAGGAAATCCATATTAATGTTTTGCTCTTTAAAAGATCAAAATATTCATATTAGCATTAAATTGGTATTGTATTGCAAGATAATCAGTTTTGTGCAGTAATATCTGGTTCATAAATGTAATCATGATTAAGTTGGATGAACTGAGTTGCAAAGATATGTGGCAGAAATATTGTTTTGGTGAACTTCGTTTAACTGGAATGGCTACCTAATTAGGATGAATTAGAATCTATCAAAGCATCCTGAGTGAAGAGACTACTGCTGCACATAGAATTCAAATGGATGAGTTCATTCAGAACTTGCAAATACAGAACGCTATATCTTTATGGTTTCTGCCTCCTCACAGTTAGAAGAAGGTCTGAGTAATTCCCAAATATGAGACAGCAGATTTTCTCATCTTTAGATTCATACACCGCTTTTCCCTACAGGTTGAAATAAAGCAGTGACCTCTTGAGTTAAGTGTAGGGGCAGATCCTTTGCAGAAGATAGGAACTTTTGGAAAGCAACACTGATAATGTTTGCACAATCTTTTTTTTGTGATAAGAAGCTGACTTTTTCCATTTCTGTTTTTCTTCTGACTCATCTTAGGCCTAAAAGAACACTTTGAAAGCATCAGATGTCAGGTAAATGTCATCGAGTTCAGAATGATCTCTGTGCCCCAGCATGGATTTGAATACAAAATCCTTTTAGACTTCTGGCTCAGCAGTTCCCACAGCAGCTTTTAGAAACCATGTATATCAAAGCTAGTTTGTGCACTCGTTCATGATCATGTTTCCTCTTCCCTTGTTTCACATTCATTTTTAGAACATGTCTTTTCAACAATATGAGCAGCATCAACATATAGTCATTATAGCGGAGCTTGGCATTTAACACATTATTCTACTATTAATCTCTTAGGGTATGTCTACACTACAGCGTTATTTCGAAATAACAAGGTGGGCATCCACACAGCAAGCCCGTTATTTCAGAATTATTTCAAAATAACAGGCTTCTTATTCTGAAATTGTACCACCTCATTTCACGAGGAATAGGGTGAGTATAGAAGGTGCAGCTGTTCTCCTTCTGAAATAATTGGCCTCTAAGGCTGACAGCTACTCTCATGGCCACTCTGTCCACATCCCTCAAAACTCTATGCTTTCCCTTCCCCTGAAGTCTTTAAAGATGCAGACAGAAGGGACAGTGCTTGTTGCACCGCAACGGCCCTGCCAGTCCTGTGCCACAGAGCAACACCCTTCAGTGCAGCCAGGAGTGACCCCAATGCTCCCACCAAGCCCCCCAGGGCAGCAAGCAAACTGGCAGCCAGCTCTGAAGCCCCTGGCCAGGGGCAGAAGAAGAGGGCCCCTTCCTAGTCTGGTACAGAGATCCTGGATGTCACTGAGGTCTGGGGAGGTAGCTTGTTCCCGAAGGAGCGGTAGCTGTTTGGTGTAGCGAGTTTCCAATGGAACTGATCAATAAGATGTACAAACTAACACTTGTTAAGGACATAGGAAATATAGCATGAAAATAGGTAGTGCTCCTATACAAACACAAATGTCATTTTTGACTCTATGAATATCTCCATTTGGTAATGTGTATTCAAACTACCCATCACTTTCAGTGTACCAGACTTTGGTTAATCTCCACAGATTAAATGGAAAGTAAGGCTGGCAACTTTTTTTCAGTTTCAAAATTCTGTGTGAAAATTTTCATCAAAAATTCTCATTTTGATAGGGGAAAATCCAGGAGCAACTTAAACAAATTTTATTTTTTTTTGTTATATTTCTGTAGAGACTTAAAAATTTCAATGTTTTAAAAATTGTCAAATTTGATTTGTGATATTTAAAAAAACGGGAAAGTTACATTAACATTTATATGAAATGTCTCCCCTTTTTTACCATTTTTATTACTAAGGCTGTATTTCAAAGAAGAATCACAATGGGTTAACTGTGGCAAATGTAGATCTCTTTATAAATGTCATATGGAATTGTGTATAGGAATTAAAATTCTTATGTCAATATGTAGAATACATTTATAAATAAATGGAATTTAAATATAGACATGTATGGTTAGCTACCTTTGGACATAATAGGTGTAACATAGCTCTTTAAAAGTTCAATGCACTACCTTTGAAAAACTGAGATTATCAATATGGTTGGTATTAATTTGACTTATACCGTGTCTAATTTCCTTTGGTATTGATGTAAATTAGAGTATTTTAATTAAATATATTTATTTCTATGTGATTTTATCTTAAATGATAAACATTAATATAATATGGATTGTATAACTCAATATTCCGTTTTAAAAAACACACTAATATAAGTCATGCATTTACAGAATTTATGAAAAAGGAGGAATAAATTATGGTGGAAAAATGAGGGAAAATAAATAGGAGAATGGAAAATCAGAATGAAGTAGTGAGAAAAAGAAGACATGTTGATCCTAAATTACTTCACACTAGGAGGTATGATTTTAATTTATAAAAGCTTATCTATTAACCTGTTTGAATTATTTTTGGAAATTATAACAACGTGGGGAAAATTAAGCTAGTGTAACAAAAATCATTTTGTTGATGGATAGCCACCTTACTGACACAAATTGAAATCCTCACTTTAGATTTAATTTTTCTCTGTACTGGGACTAGAGAGCAAGTGGAGAGTATGCTCTTGGGACGAAAAAGCAGAAGAGGAAGGGTTTGATCCTGCAAACTCTATGAGCCATCATGTTAGTACTATGAGGGTATGTCTAGACTGCATCCCTCTGTCGGAAGAGGGATGCAGATTAGGCAGGTCGACATTGCAAATGAGGCAGGGATTTAAATATCCATGCCTAATTTGCATAAAAATGGCCACTACGTTTTTCCAACTCAGGACTTTGTCGGCAAAAAGGGGCAGTCTAGAGGAGGATCTGTCGAGAAAGAAAGCCTTTTTTGACAGATCCTGTAAACCTCCTTGCAGAAGGCATAAGGGATCTGTGGAAAAAGCCTTTCTTTCTCGACAGATCCCCCTCTAGACTGCCGCTTTTTGCAGACAATGTGCTGAGTCGACAAAACACAGCGGCCATTTTATGCAAATTAGGCACGGGATATTTAAATCCCTGACTCATTTGCAATGTCGACCTGCCTATCTGCATCCCTTTGCCGACAGAGGGATGCAGTCTAGACGTACCCTGAGAGAGACCTGGTGGGTGAGGTAATATATTTAATTGGGCCCCTATCTGTTGGTGATAGAGTCAGGCTATTGAGCTACACAGAGCTCTTTTTTCTGGTCTGGAAAGTCACGCAGAATGTCACAGCTAAATACACAGTAGCGCACATTGTTAACTCTAAGGAGCCAAAATGTTGTAAGGAATCTTTCAAGATGAAGTGGCCATCTTGAATGGGGACTCTCGATCTCAGTCGACAAGTGATTCTTCTTGGTAAAAATTATGGCTGTTCATAGGATGTGGCCTTCTGTTTCTAAACCTCTATACATTGAACAACAGAATGCAGACTTACTAATGTACAGCAGCCTTCTGAATGCTGGAGTGACAGGATAAGTTACTGTGATTATAGAACTCAGATGGAATTGATGTGATTTTTTTTCTATCACGGAGTCAGAGAAAAGTAGGACTGCAAGGGCCCTCAGTAAGCACTGAGGCAGGACTAAGTATTATCTCCCTGACCAGTGTTTGTCTAACCTGTTCTTAAAAACCTCCAGAGATAGAGATTCCACAACATCCCTAGGTAATTTGTTCCAGTGCTTAATTACCCTGACAATTAGGAAGATTTCCTGATGTCTAACCTAAATCTCTCTTTTGCAATTTAAGCCCATTGCTTCTCGTCCTGTTCTCAGTGGCTAAGCAGAACAATTTAATTGTCTCCTCTTTATTATAATCTTTTATATACTAGAAGACTTTTTTCATGTACCCTCTGTTGTCTCTTCTGCAGACTAAACAAACCTAATATTTTCAATCTTTCTTCATAGGCCATCTTTTCTAGACCTTTAATAATTTTTATTGCTCTCTTGAGTTTTTCCACACCTTTTCTGTAGTATGGTGCCCAGAACTGGACACAGTAATCCACCTGAAGCCTTCCAGTGCTTAGTTAAGTGGAAGAATTACTTCTTGTGTCTTGCTTTCAGCACACCTGCTAATATATCCCAGAATGATGTTTGTTTGGTTTTGGTTTTTTTGCTACTGTAGTGTGTGAACATAGGGAGTAATTATCTCTCTAAAGTAACTGTATGTCTTTGATGTTTCAATATATCCCTCATTTTCCCATTCGTCTCTGTTGTTCTAAAAGATTTACAAGCCATGTACCATGAGAGTGATGGGAGCTCCATTTTTATATGATTTTTGCTGGGTTGTACCTAGTAACACAGAAAAGCAGAAAATAACAAGGGAAGCAGCCGTATTCATCATGGAAGCTGGCATTTGGTTTTTTGGAAGCTTTTTCCATTCTTCTCTTGCTGTACTTCCACTTACATCCAATTAGTTCTCCTAATCAAGTCAAGTCCCATGCCACTGGCCAAAGATGTCATTCTGGCCATGCGTACCAGGATGCTGCTTGCTCTTCTTCACGTTTTCTTGACTATCACGGCGTGAGGGGAAAGAACACGGATTGCATGACTTACTCCTCTTCTCCCTTCCCTGACCAACTGGGAGTAAGAGGAATGCACGCAAGACGTGTACTTTCCCTTCACTCCCTGACAGCCAGGGGAATGAGGAAAAGAGCAAGCTGTGTCCACATACACACAGCTGCAGCCCCCCTTCTCAAAATGGAGTCCTTGCCACTGCCTTAGTCCAAGTCACAAAATTTTGACAAGCATATCTGCTCTTCCTAAACAATGTTTTTAATGTTGGATAAAGGATTGGAAGTGGGTGAGAAAGTTCAGCTATTTCTTTCCAAGCAGCTGTTTGCCTATCTTTCCTTTGGCTGTTACATAAAGCGCCTTTCCTTTTTTGCCCAGCTAGCGATATACATTGGGCCATGGTTCTGCTCTCCAGAATGGAGTTACTCCTTATCAATGTTGATGCTCCTCAGATCAGAATCTTACCTTCCATTATATGGAAAATGACTGTTTCATCTCTTGGTCATCCTTGCATTTCAGGAAACTTACATCAGTTGAAGACAAGAGGGATGTTCATGTAGAACTGAAACAGTGTGAATTGAGGGAGATTTGTGGCAACTTTGGTGTTTGTGTTTTGCAACTGTGAAAGAGAATATCTTCGTAGTCATGACAACTTTAACACTTAAAAAGGAGAGGGAGGGTTTTTTTAGGAATATGCTTTTAAAATACATTAGTGATTGCTATTAAATATTATTCTACTGATAAGTGAATGTTTGCATCAGGATCTGACGTGGATGGGGATCAATGGACACATCAATAAGAAAAAAACACTGAGCAGTATAATGTCTGGAGGCGATGATACCTTGGAGAGCAGCATCCTGCATAACCCAACCTTTCTTCCTT
Organism: Pelodiscus sinensis; assembly: GCF_049634645.1. Classification (NCBI taxonomy): domain Eukaryota; kingdom Metazoa; phylum Chordata; order Testudines; family Trionychidae; genus Pelodiscus; species Pelodiscus sinensis. The sequence goes on from NC_134712.1 coordinate 170,034,520, forward strand.
CTTGAACTCTGCAGACTTCCATCCATTGCAGAGCCAATGGGGGGTGACTCCAACCCATCCTCCAGTATTGTACAGAAAGATCCTTACATGAATGATCCACAAGAAGATCCATTACCATAACTGGACCCCATGGCTTATATTTTGAAAGAGTGACTAGTAATTTTGGGTGCCTAACTGAAGACCTGGTAAAGGGGTATGACTTTTCAGAGGTTTTGAGCGTCCAGAATCACTAGTCACTTTTTTTAAAATGTAGGTTCATAAGTCTGTTCTGTAGTTACAAGGACTCTCTTTTTTTATTATGTCCCCTGCTGTCATTATTAATCTCTTGAAATATCATCTTCCTGAAACCATGTTCACCGGTTATAACCATACACCATAAAAAATGTTTGTATGTATTTGTATCTTTGTACAATAGCCATACCCTCCAAAAGCTATTAACTGTCTAAGACAATGTAATGAAAAGGTGCAAAGGGAACCTCCAGGGAAATCGACTATTATTTGCAGAACTAGAAAGCATTTTCATGTGAGTGGGCGCTAATTATGCAAGATTCATCAGGTCAGTGTTCTTTAAAGCTTGCTTTTCCAAGTCTGATTTTCGTAAAAAGATGGAATGTGGGGAAGGATTCTTATTTATTTATTTGGCGTCAGATATTTAATTATAAACTTGTACCTTCAAAGCCCACAAAACTTGATAATGTTAGACCAGGAAGTGGACTGTGATAAAGGTATTTCATCAACCAATCAATTTTTCTGCATAACTATTTTGATTATTTTAAGTATTACATCAAGATTACAAATGTGGCTGTCATAGCATTGTATGTAATAAAAAGGTTATTGTGAATTACTCTTCTCTTTATACTGAAGAATGATTGACTTCATCAGAAGATTGCAAAATAAAATAATTGAACATAGATGTAAGTCAACAATGTTCACTTGTGTGGAACCAATACTTTATACTATATCAAAGAACTATGAATTATAGAGAGGCCCAAGCTAGAATCCTTGATTTACACACCCTAAGGATTTGAATATTTCAGATTCAAATGTAGATCTGAAATTTGTTGCTGGATAACAAGGTAACCCAATGTTCCTTATACAAAATTAAGATTGTTTGGGTGACCTTACTTATTCTGTGTGTTCATACAGGCAGAACCAAATTTGTATTTTCAGCCTAGATTATTTTTATTTCATATTAAAGAAAATCAACAATAAATGAAGAGACCCTTTTTCTCCATGATGTTACATTAGTTTCAGTGTGGTCATAGTGACATAAAATTATTGTGACTATAGGAAACAAGCCCAAAGTCTCCATGACAGAAAGATTGTATTGTCTCACTCTTCAACATTATGCAATGGAACGGGGATTCAAAATGGTAGTTTTTTTCTAGAAGAGTCATAGACATTTAAAAATATAGTAACTATTACATAGCTATATATAGCACATTAATGATGCTTTTTCAGCCTTTCATAAATGTAAGTGTCTGTATAAATTCAATCAGAACTCCAAATTCCATAAAACAATGAGGATCCTGTGGCACCTTAAAGACTAATATGTATTTCGGCATAAGCTTTCATGGGTCAGAACCACTTAATCAGATTCATGGAGTGCCATGTGGGTACTCTGCTAATCAGCTGGGTGGGATCTGATTTTCTCCTGAGTGGCCACTCAAGCACTCAGTTTACAGGGGACAGAGCTTACAAACCCAAATCATTTGGCCTGGGTTCTGAGACTTGCTACTGTTAATTTGTTTTAGTTTTTTTAAATCCAGAGTTCAAACTCTGTCAGATTTAATCCTTCTTCTGGCTCTACCTAAATTGTACTATCCTAGGGCTCAGATCAGGGTCTCAGGATTTTAGAGGGGTGGAGGGTCTACCTCTGAGTCAAAACCCAGCGTTCAAACCCTGTTGCGCTGCAGTGTAGACATAACCCCATTGCTATGTTCCTGTTCTGAAAATCTGTCAAAAGTGTCACAAGCCAATGGACTGATTTTCATTGTTCTCTGAACAATCAGGTTTGGTTGACAGGCATTCTCCCACGCTGCACCGAAAACAAGGGCTAGCATGGCCACATTTTGGGAGGGCACTAGGAAGTCTAGGATATGAGTTGAACTCTGTGGCACATAATGCAATGTAGACATTAGTGCCCCAGGCTGATAACTCCAATATTCCTAACCTACGGTAGCCAATGAGTATAGACACTCATGGCCTCGGTTAACAAATCCAGGGTCTGCTAACTTGAGTTCTACCTAACCTGGGCTTTCGCTGCCATGTAGACACACCCTGAGCCTAAGACATTTTAACAAATTGGGACAGATTCAGTATCTGTGGTAATGGTTGTGCAAGTTCCATGTCATGTAGGTTGGTCAGAGAACAAGTTTTAGTGGTAGAGTAGTATAATTTGAATGAATACCACATTCAGTGGATGTGGCAAAATAAGTGCAATTGATATTCCAATGGGTGGAAAAGAGAATGTAGCAGAAAGGCAACTGTCAGGAGGGGATCAGACCAGGTAAGGGAGAATCTGCTTTTATCTTACACCCTCTTGTTAGTTGCTTTTCCACCTAACGTCTTGCCATCCTCTCAGCCTGTCACTTTTACTCACTTTGGTTGGTGTACAAACTCCAAATCATTGCAAGTCAAATGGCATCACCACTTACACTTTTTTCTACCTGATGTGTACTATTATTGTGGTCATTTATTATTTGTATTACCATAGGATTTAGAAGTCCTTGTCCTGAGCTAGGATCCCGCTACATTAGGTTCTGTACAAACACAGAACAAAAGACAGTTCTTTTCTCCGAAGATCATACACTGACAGTGCATGTAAAATTTACACCTTCACTTACATCACGCACTGAATTTGGCCCCAGAATCTTGATCATCCAGTCAATTACATGCATGCAACCCCCACTGGAATGCAACACTTCCAATATATACTGAATTTCTCTAGCCAAAGCTTGGCAGTCACTATTCATAATATTTAAGGAGTATCTTATAGTTTGTTCTTTTAAGCTAGTACCTTAATTCAATTGTTAAATAAACATCATTCATTTTATATTTGATGCCTGCAATTACTTTACCTGAACAAAACCAAGACTAAACCATCCATATGGTAAAGCTGTGTTTGAATCTTTAGTACTCCTAAATAAACTTTTATATTCGGTGTCTTTTTCTTTATTGGTATTTGAGCAACATCAATATTAAACCACACTAACCTACTCATCAGAAAGCTGTATTATTTGTGTATCGGGCTAAGGTGATATGCATAAAGTATTGTAATTTTGATCTTGTGTTTTACATTGTTGCATTCTTCAGTGTAGACAACAGACAAAACATCATGAAGTAGAATGGCATTTATTCACCATATAGACATATACCCCCCCCCCCCACGCACACATATAATGTAAATATAGTAGGTAGAGAGATAGCTATAAGAGGGAATGTTGTGTTTTTAAAATCATTGGAGACAGCAAAGTTATGCTCCCTCTCTTTAATAATAACAAACTAGTGCTTATAACTCTTATCAAGCTGTCTGTGCAACGTCTGCATCCTTTCACTAATTTCAACAAACTGTCCTAAGGAGTGGGAAGATTAGGCAGGGGGATGTTTATCCTCTGTGGAATTGTTGCCATGTTCCCTTCAAGTGAGTAAGATATGAAAATCAAATTTTGTTTGTATTTCTTCTTTCCTGTGTTCCTGCGATGGAAGAAAGCAATGTCAAGTGATTTAAAGTGTAAGCATACATGGAGCCTTCCCTCCGAGCACTTCCATTTTAGGGAGCCTTGTAATCATGTAAGAGCCAAACTATTTCCTTTTGCAGTGCTGCCCTGGGTGGGATCGGTAGATGAGGTCCTGTTTCATGAAAACAGACACCATTCACTGTACATGAACTACAAACTGCTGACCCAGTTTTTCTTTCATTAAAATGACTCAATAAAATAATGAAATGCCTGTCCTGTAAACATTATCAGCATCCCCAACCCTCATCCTACCCTATTCCAGTGAACAAAAGAACTGGACCATTCCAGCAACCAGATCGTGGAGACAAAAAGGTGCAAAATGGTGGGCTTCAAAATGTTCAGCTGACAGAGCAATTAATTGAACATCACAAACTTCTGTGTAAGGCTCCACATGAATAAGCATAATTATAAATTCCACATTAACCTCTGTTAGCTGATGGGTTTTTTTTAGGCTCAGAAACATAGCATTTCCCGTATTCCTATGCACAGCGTATGCAGGTCACTGACTTGAATCTCCATTGCTTTGTGGGAATAAAGAGCATTGTGGATTCAGACTAAAGTGAGGGATTTGCACCTACCCTCTCCATGATGCCAGTATCTCAACAATGAATGGGCTTCTGAGGCGATTTAAATCGGTGTAAGTTACATGGGGGACAGAAGTCAGTTGGGGATATAGACGGGAACCCAACTAATGGGAAGATGTAATGCGGGTTTGTGCTTTTCTTGCTATACCCAATTTGTGCCCATTTATGCCCATATGCAACTTGTACCACTATTTGTCTAACTGAATTGAATGTGAAATGAAAGCCCAGATTCAGACATTGGTTATATAATTATAAATCAAAATTACAGCAGACTTCTACCACGTAACTGAGATCTCTGTCCAGGGGACAATTCCGATCTCATTTGACACTAGTGTAACTCTACTGATTCCAGTGAGGTTGCTTTGGATTAACACTAGTATAAGAGAGATAAGAATCAGGAACAAATTATCTTGTGCTTGCCTGGATGTCCTTTCAGGAAACAGTACTTCTTCTGAGCATGCTCAGTGAGGGTTAAGCCTGTGCTTTGAGAGAGGGTCTCTCTTCATGTCCCTGTACCCTCAATGTGCCTGTACAACAATGCTGTGCTGGTGCCATCAATATACAATTCATCCTCAGCTGCTGGTAACTTGGACTTCTTTGGTTTTCTATCTCTCTTTTTCCTATTATTCCCAAGGCTCCCTCAATTGAAATTATAACTATGTTATAAGCAAGGAACAGATTACCTTATTTTCACTGTTCGAATGCAGCCACTAACAAACAAACAAACAAACAAAGAGCAAGATCAGGGGAACCCTTCAATGCCTCATGTATGACTGTATTGACACTGAAAGTCTGGTGCCACAAGTCTAAGCTCCCGCAGGCCCCGACAGACTGCAGCTGCTCTTGATGCAATATTAGAAAGGCCTAGAGGGAGGAATTGTTCAGGAATTCGGACAAATAATATGGGCAGGAAATATCGGCTAAAGGGTGGAGGCTGCTGAGAGTTGTATTTTTTTATTAATGAGAGAGTTTGACTCCAGTCGTGTTTATCTCTGATGGAAAGGAAGTTTGCAGCCAGCGTGATGCACGGGAGGGGTCTGTCAGAATGATGTCATAGCGACAGGGAACAGAGACTGATTGTGTGTCACACATATTGGAAGCGGCGCTGCTGAGGCCCATAGCGACCACCTTATCAATTAGGTAATGTCTGACCTAGATTGGGGGAATTTCATTACATTGTGCTAAGTTGTGCTGATGTGTTACCAAACATCTGGAAGGGCCCTTTCAGTTTGTTGGGGAGAAATGACTTAAACTGAATCACATTCCCCACACTGAGTGGGTGAATGATAATTCCCAAAAATGCCAAGAGGGCTTTGCCCTCGATGGGTATCCTATTGAGATGTGACAAGCACTGTCTGTGCAACGTTGACTTTTAGATAAAGTGTTGTTTACATTTACACTATTAACATGCATTGTTTATAATAACAGCTAGCATTAATTAGCAATGCGGAGCCATTGTTCTGTAGGCACTCTGAGGATGTCTTGCAGCCGCTGTTGGAGTTTTGATCTTTTTAGAGGCAGATTTAGAAGCCAAGTGAAACAGGAAATATTAATAGAGTTCTTTCCTTCGTAAATGCATATTTTGATATTTGAACAAAGTTGCTTATTGGTAACAGTACTGAGGTATTTGGTGTCTTTCATCCCAGGCTCTCATTGCAATTTACAAACAGCACTTAAGTGACCCTCACACTATCCCCATGAAGAAGCAAGACTGTAAGTGCTTTGCAGAAGGGAACATCTTTTTGTTCTGTGTATAGCAGCTAGTACAGTGGACTCCTGGGCTACAAGTGGGGCTATATAGCATTATAATGAAACAAATAAGAAATATTACAATATGTCCATTGTGCAGATGAGTAAAACAAAGTGCATAGGAGACAAGGCCAAGATTGTTAAAAGTAAGTCGTGATTTTTAGGGCCTTAGATTTTGGCTGCCCAACTTAATACATGTTAAAGGGGGCTGGTGTTCAGAAAAATGTTAAGCAACCACCCACTGAAAATCAGGTCCTTTTTAAGGTGTCCCAACTTGGAACCCTCCCCCCCCCCAAAAAAAATGAGGTACCCAGAATCATAATCAGTGTGGAGAATCTTAGTCAAGGTGACTTGCCAGAGATAGAAACAGACCTCAGGCTCCGGGGCACGCAAGCCTTAATTAGAGCCATTAGACACCACTTCTGCCCAGAAGCCTGCCTACAGTAGCAGTTATTTTAGCTGGAGTTAAGTGATAAGCAAAGGGGTAAGAGGCCAGGTGCAAAGGTTCGCAAATTAGTTAGTAATACAATCTCACTCAAAAACTTTATTATTCTGTTTACTGTGGGCCAAAAGTACCATCTGGAATTTTACAAACAAACAAGAAATGAGCCCTGTCCCAAGAAGTTGACAATCTCGTTAATTATTCCTGTGATTAATTATTGCAGTCATCCAGAGACCATGTTTTTTGTGAACGTAGCTTAAACAATATCTCAGGAGATTGGTGATCACATACTACAGACAAAAGAATACAACAATAGCTGGATGTCCAAATATGGGAGTATCAGAATGACTGTCAGACACAGACACACAGTAAAATAGGACAGTTACATGACTAGGTACATAACACCTGATTCTGATCTCAGTTAACACCAGTGTAAATCAGGATTAGCTCTGTGGAATCTATGAAGCTATACTTGCGTAAATTCAACATGAGAGGAAAATCAGGCCCACAGAAAATTAAACAGACTTAACTATGCAATGAATTCATTCCTGCCATATCCCCTAAACAGACCAGGCTTATAAGCCTCTTTAAGTCTCTGGTATGCTAAACTGATATCGGAGCCCACTTATTACTGCAGTATATAGAGACAAACATGGCTGAAAGAAAACAGTGTTGTCCATTACCATTCAAGGACCCTACCTCCTCACCTTTTCCCATCAGAATAACACCACCAATGTGGGTGATACCACTTTTATTTCCCAGTGCGTGCTTTGGGGATATTCTTAGGGATGTCTGAATGCAGCTCTGGGTTCCCTTCTGGTGGCTGCCAATCTGCAGGTTGTATGGTCTACAAGCTGTTGAGCCAGTAGGGGAGAGCAAATGATACAAAACTGCTGAGTGGAGAAAACACATCTCCTAGCTCAGACAGCAATTGATTTAGGAGCTTTTCTTTCGTAAAAATTTCATCGCTAAAGAGCTTTCTTCCAAGAGCCACTAAGAAACTCTCTCTCTTTCGCTCTCTCTCCTTATACATATATATATATATTGCAGTGCCCCTGACCCAGGCTGCGAATACTTGAACTAATGGACTTATTAGTTATCCTTGCCTGAAAAAAATAGAGTGGCAGGGTGTAAGGTGGCATAAAAATGACTGCAGCATTATTGCTGAGCAGTAAGGAAGTTATTTGCGATGTATTAAGATGGATAATAACCTTGGCTTTTTCCTGTAAGACTGAACTGAGCACTAGGAAACAGCAATAGTCATGTTTCCTATAATTTGCTGCATTCGCATTTGAATCAAAATCAAATAAACACACAGCCTTGGAATTGCCTTTAAGATACACATATCATAATTCCTTGTTGGGAAAAGGTAGTGCCCCCCCGATCATTTGTTATTTTTGTAGCCTTTGCAAGTGGGATTTTTCGGCCCTGGTTCTGAAAGCTACTTCATTTGGGTGGACTTCTGCAAAGAGCCTACTGAAATCTACACAATCTATATTCAAGTCAGTGTGGTTCTATGTAGGGCTCTGGCTCTTCCTACATGGAGAAATTTTCAGTCTTAATTCCATATATGTAAAGTAATGTTTGAAATGTGATTAGCTCTTGCTAAAAACCAACATAGCGAGAAAAATGGTGAAATGTTTTTACGAAAAGACTTTGTCAAAACTTGAAATCCATACAATTTTATTTAGCTCTGTTAAGAAACTGTCTGAGCTCACTCTCTTGAAAGGGATTGGGAAGGTCCTGTCGCACCCAGAGGCTTATTTAAATAAGAAGAAGGGGTGCAATTTGAGAGATAAGGACCACTTGGAATACTGCAGTTCAAGTCTTCGTTTTCTGAGTGGTTTAGTCTGGAATAAGAAAAGACGTATTCTTCAGTATAGACTACATTTTCAAGGAGATTAACCTGGATTGTTCAAAGTGGTAAGAGAAGGTGATAGCAACCCACACTGTTTACGCAAACTGAGGATGTAAATCAGTTAACTGCATGATCAATTTGCAATTATATACTTTACAGCTGAGTGAGTAATGAGTAGTTCTGGGCCAGACATTAGTACCAAATAATACTTCAAATTCATTTTCCTCTTTGTGTAATTTCAAATGACATGCAAACAAAATGAGATTTTCTTGAATGTATTTGTTTTCTGAAAGGACGTGGCACGTAAGCTGTCTTGGGACAGATTGCAATTACTTGGATTCATTGCAATTACCTGGATAACTGTAACAGGAACTGCTTTGGACAGTCATGTAAAGCACCTTGTCTTGAATGCAAAAAAGCAATTAAACATCTAAATCCCTATGTTAGGCATCTATGTCCCAGTTTTGTCTTCACTGCAATGCACACAACTCCTGCTTAACACTGCAAGAGTAGATCTACACTGTATGGCTATTTCGGGCGCACTATTTTGCCATCCTGGTAAACCTCGTTGCATGAGGGGTAAGGGATGGCTCGAAATAGCGTGTTATTTTGAAATTTGGTGCCGTGCAGACATGCCAAATTTCAAAATTTCAAAATAGATTTGAAATAAGATATGCAATTTGTGTAGTGCAATTTGCATATCTTATTTTGGGTTTAGGGTGCTGTGTAGATGCATCCTAAGTGACTAAATGCCCTTAGCACCTAAGATTTCAGAATAAAAGCCCTCTGTGTATCTGTTTTAGCTTGTAAATGTGAGCACGGCTCTTTCTCTGTTGATAAATATTTACATAGTCAGGGAAAGGGAGAGTCTGCCTACTTGACCTGTCTGTAGTCCAGTGGTTAGGACACACACCTGGAATATGGGAAACCCAGTCCCCCCTGCTCAGAGTACTCTCTCATTCTTTATCCACAGTGGCACAATTTTAGCAAGAGAGTTGGAGGGATCCCCATAGCCCAGTGGCTTGAGCCAGGGGGGCTGACAGCCTTGCCAGGCCCCCGGGAAAGGTGGGAGGAGGGCCGCTCTGTGCTCCTGGAAGTGTCGGGGCTTTGGGTAGAAGGAGTGCACCTGGGAGCAGCCACTCGTCAGCACCACCCAGACTATGCCATTCCCCCACCTTGCCCTTAGTGGTGCTTGGAGCACGCTAAGCAGCACTCCAGTAGTGATTTAAAGGCCCTGGGCCCTTTGAATTGCCATGGTGGCCGGCCTAGTGAGGGCACTCTTTTGAGAGGTGGGATACCTCTGTTCATATCCTTTTTACACCTCTGATAGAGAGGGGACAACTGACCCTGGGTCTCCCATATCCCTGCTATGTTCTTCAACCACGGGACTAAAAGTTATAAGAAGGGCACCACCACTTTCTCCTCTGGCTTCGTGCTCAAAAGAGGGCTCCCAGGGATGTACTGCTAGCAGAGATGAGCACATCCCTGGAGCCTGGACTTAGCTGCCTGTCTCTGTAAGAACATGTCTACACTAGGGCTAGGAGTGGGATGCCTAACAGATGTTACATATACTTGTGCTAGCTCTCCTGGAGCTAGTGTGCTGAAAATAATGGAGTGGAAGTAGCATGGCAGAACCATGCCAAGCACGTACCCACCAGTGCTGCTGCTGCCGCCAATACTGCTGCAGCTATGCTACTATTTATGCTCATGCTAGCTACATGGTGCTAAGATGAGTATGCGGGCACAAACAGGGAGAATCACACCCCTAGTATATGGGACAGATGTAGCCTCAGGCTTTGTGAATCGCTGGGATTTTCCAGATGCTGAAAGTTGAGGCACAGTGATTCTCTGTGTCACAGCCCCTACCTCTTTTTATGCATCCAAGTCTGTGTCTGTTTCTTCACTAGCTGAGCAGAGTTAGGTTCCCAGTTCAATGATTATTATAAAGCTGAAGGGTGTTCAGAGAACACACTGCAGGAGTCATTTACAACTCACTGCATCAGCAAACATTCCTGTCAAAGTTATATAGATGCTTTCCCCAAGAAAACTGCCTTTTATTTTGCCTCAAATGCAGGCGGCGTGGTGAATTCTGCTTGCTGTGCTACATTATCTAAATCAGGGCTACTCAACACGCGGCTAATGGGCCGCATGCAGCCCGCAGCCCGTTTGTTTGCAGCCCTTGGTCCGGTTTGGGTTTACGCGGGGCTCATCACATGGCATGTGGGTGGGAGCCCAAACAAAAAAGTAGTCAATATAATGGTCTTCTGTTGGTAGGCATTTTAGTAGCTAAATTCTTGTACTGTTCATTAAAGGTGCTGTCATATAGGTGGAAATCAGGTAAATATTGCATGTTATTAATATCAGCAGAACTGATTTAAATGAGGCCTGTATGTTGTGTAGTCTTTCCTTAACCTGTGTATTCATGCCCGTCAGTGTCAAAGAAGCTATTTGCATTTATTTGCATGTATATGCAACCACATTTAAGTTGTGGTCCTTGGCATGTGCTGTGAGTATCATCGTGGCCCCCGGGGCTTCCAAAGTTGAGTAGCCCTGGGTTAAATCTTGCCAATGTAGACCCTGATCTTGCAAACACTTACATCTGTGCTTAAATTTCTGCCATGCATAGCCACATAGATTTCAATGGGAAGTTCACAGCAGTAAAGTTAAGCAGGTGTTTTCAGGATCAGGGCCATAATTAGCAACATTTCAGCTTTGTACTTAGAACAGCTTGTGCAAGCAACTCAAACCCTAACCTTCTCAATCAATTTTACTATGCAATTTTCAATATATAAACACTTTGCACTCCTCTCAAGACAGTGATACAAGAATGATTGAGAAACTGTCTTCCTCTGCAAGCAAAGGAAGAGCACGTCCATTGCTGCTTTGAACCCTGCTTTTGCTGTTAGTCAGGAACAGGCTGCTGTGGGCCCTTCAGTCCCCCAACTGCTACTCATTAGAGAGGGACTATTGACTCATTTGTGCTCAAGAGGAAAAAAAAAAAGCAGAAACTTTCAGGCACAAAACACAGAACTGCTGCCACAGGTTGCCTTACAGCTTCCTGCAGAAACCTGAATGAAAATGGAACCCCTGCCACGGAGATACAGGTGCATCGTCTAGTGACTGATTTGGCTGACACCTGTGGACTGACTCCCAAGCACAAACTGGAGACAAGTTATTTGACAGCAAAGCTGCTGTAGCCCTCTGTCCCTGTTTCATTGTGATATCTGGGAAGTCACAGCCATTCTTGAACTTCAGTTAAGAGAAAAGCTCACTGGGATGACAATGCTGCTCAAGGTGAGGAAACAGAAATAGAATCAATTATAGATCCCCAAAGAGACTTATTAATGATGTGGGGGGAAATGTAACAGCTCATCTATATAATGGGGTTGGTGGTAGAGCATGATGTGTCTGGATTTTAAAACCATAAAAGCATAAGGAAGATCATAACTTTTCACATACTCAGACTTGTACAAATCCCTCCCACTAGCTTCCTGTCACAGATCAGCTCCGATTGCTGGTATAGGCTATGCCAGTGTTTCTCAACTGGGGGGCTGTGGCCCCCCTAGAGGTCACAGGGTCTCACAACCCAAACTCAAGGTTGTGAGCCCCATTGCCTCCCTGTAGGGCAGCAGCTGGGAGCTGCAGGGTTGAAGCCCTGAGGCAAGGTGCCCTGCCTTTCTAGCTACTCTCTCCATGAACCCTAAGCAACACCCCTCACTGCACACAGCCCCTAGGTATCCCCTGCTTGCACCCTGAGCTATCCCCTCACTGCACACAGCCCCTAGGTATCCCCTGCTTGCACCCTGAGCTATCCCCTTACTGAACACAGCCCCTAGGTATCCCCTGCTTGCACCCTGAGCTATCCCCTCACTGCACACAGCCCCTAGGTACCTCCTGCTTGCACCCTGAGCTATCCCCTTACTGAACACAGCCCCTAGTTACTCTTTCCCTGTACCCTGAGGTCACTACACACTCCACAGTTTTCAAACTTTTTGAGCTGAGATCCCCCAATTTATTTTTTTCCTGTTTGTGTCCCCCTCTCACACAACCCAGACAGGCTGAGTGGCCTGCTGAGGTAAGTCTGGGGAGGAGGTAGTGTTGGTGTTCCCTCCCTGGATACCCTCTCCCTCCTGGGGCAAAGCTGGCCTGAGCTTCACCTAAACAGACGTCAAACTCGGACTGTGTCCTAAGGTCCCCTATCCAGCCTGGAGCCCTGAATAGTCTCCTCCACTCCTGCTGGCCACTGGGGTTTTTATAGCATGGTGGGGAGGAGGAAAGAAAGAAAAAAAGGCTGAGATAGAAAAAGGTTGAATATTCCTGGCCTAGCCACACACAGCCATTTCTGCGTGATCCCATATCAAGCTTCACAAATAGGTCTTGCAGCACCTTACAATTTGGCTGTGAATAAATGCAAATCAGTGAGACTAGCAGATTTCCCTTCAATGTGTTCTCCTTTTACCCATCTCCTAATGTTCCATAAATGAATACTCAGTGGCTAATTAAAGCATATTTAATGAGATTAATGTCTAAAACCATGTAGTTTACAGTACGCTTTACAGGGTACATGTTTTAGGGAACACTGATTTCCCTCCTGGAGAAGGATATTCTTTTACTGTGTCTACATTGGTGCGAACTTGCGCAAAAGCAGCCACTTTTGTGTCAAAACTTGCTGCCTGTCTACACTGGCCGCGAGTTCTTGCGCAAGAACACTGACATTCTAATGTATGAAATCAGGGCTTCTTGTGCAAGAACTCTGATGCTCCCACTCAGGAATAAGCCCTCTTGCACAATTGTTCTTGCGCAAGAGGCCAGTGTAGACAGGCAACATGAATTTCTTGCGCAAGAGAGCGCCTACACTGGCACGGATGCTCTTGCGCAAAAGCACATATCTTGCGCAAAGGCACATGCCAGTGTAGATGCTCTCTTCTGGAAGAGTTTTTGCACAAGAACTCTTCCGCAAAAGAGTTCTTGAGCAAAATCATGCCAGTGTAGACGTAGCCTTAAACTTTTTGTATATCTTCACTTTCCTTACTTCTTATTGCCCTGCAATTGTAGGCTAAACAGTACAGATCCAGTATGGTTCACTGAACTACAGCTCAGGAGTCCTTGGTTCCCTTCTTGGCTCTGCCATCAACAAGGGCAGGTCATTTAACTTTTGCAGACAGGGACGTAGGGATCATAGTAGACCACAAGCTAAATATGAGTCAACAGTGTGATGCTTTTGCAAAAAAAGCAAGCATGATTCTGGGATGCATTAACAGGTGTGTTGTGAGCAAGACACAAGAAGTCATTCTTCCACTCTACTCTGCACTGATTAGGCCTCATTTGGAGTATTGTGTCCAGTTTTGGGCTCCACGTTTCAGAAAAGATGTGGAGGAATTGGAAAGGGTCCAGAGAAGAGCAACAAAAATGATTAAAGGTCTAGAGAACATGACCTATGAGGGAAGACTGAAAGAACTTTTTTTTTGTTAGTTTGGAAAAGAGAATACTGAGAGGGGACATGGTAGCAGTTTTCAACTACCTGAAAGGGTACCAGGAGGAAGGAGGAAAAACTATTCTCCTAAACCTCTAATGATAGGACAAGAAGCAATGGGCATAAGTTGCAGCAAGGGAGATTTAGGTTGGACAGTAGGAAAAACTTCCTGTCAGAGAGGTTAAGCAGTGGAATAAATTGCCTTGGGAGGTTGTGGAATCTCCCTCTCTGGTGATAGTTAAGAACAGGTTAGATAGACATCTATCAGGGATGGTCTAGACAGTGCTTGGTCCTTCCAGGAGGGCAAGGGACTGGACTTGATAACCTCTCCAAGTCCCTTACAGTTCTAGTATTCTATGATTCTGTGCCTCAGTTTCCCCTTTCATCTCTTGTCTGGCTGATCTTCTTGCTCTGTAAACTCTTCAGAGCAAGGATTATCTGTGTCTTTGTAGTGCACCTAGCACAATGAAGTCCTGTTGTTGGTTTTTTTTTTTTTTTTGGAGTGTCTAGCCACTAATGCAGTGATTCCTTAAACTTTTTACCTCATTTCCCCCATTCCCCTAAGTCAGGGGTGGGAAAATGCAGATGGGGTAAGGGAGTCTGAGTCTGGGGCCAGAGCTGGAGGCTAGCCTGGTGAAGGAGCCTACAGCTGGAGTTAGGAATGGATCAGGGTGCTACTGTCTCTGTCCCCCTGTGGGTACATCTACATTGCACACTTATTTAGAAATAAACTATTCCAGAATAGTTATTCTGAAAAGCTTATTTTGAAATAGCATGTCTACACTGCAGCAAAGCCTCAAAATTAGGCTGAGGAAGGCTTCCCTAATGTAGATGTGCTATCTTGATTTAGAGCCCCAAAAGGTACTGGAGAGGAATAACTTAGACTGGCTCTGGTGAGGGGCTATTTTGAAATAGCAGCAGTGGAGCATCTATACAGGCCTTATTTTAAAATAGCTATTTTGGAATAGGTGCTGTTCCTCATAGAATGAGATTTCAGAATAAGTCACCTGTTATTTTGAAATTATTTTGAATGGCTGCGTAGACTCTCATTGTCATTTCGAAATAACGCTAGTTATCTTGAAATAGCGGTGCAGTGTAGAGCTAGCCAGAGCCCCAGTCACATCCCTCTGTGTTCCCTACAGGGTGTGTCTCATAGTGTGGGGACCTCTGCCCTAATATAATAGAAATGATAATCTGTAGAACAGCGGTGTCCAACACACTAGCCGCTATCCATATGTGGCTATTTGGCTGGTTGAGTGTGGCTAGTTGGCTTGAACAACATGGCTATTTTGCCGGTGGAGCGTGGCTAGTTTGCTATCGCATCAGCCACTATAGTGGCTACTGTTTCAGAACTGGTTGGGCATCGTGGCTGTAGAAATTCCTTCATGCTGAGAAGGGCTGGACTTTGTTCTCTCTGGATCCTGTCAGTGCCATTCTTGAAATGGCCAAGAGATACTTCAAAGAGGCAGGGTCTAATTTTTCACTGTTTTCATTTTAGTGTTGTCCTTTTATCGCTATGCAAAAAGTGAGTATAGCTCATAAAGATGACATCTGACTCCCACTTTGCACATACTCTTGCACAGGCATAAATGACTGATCAGAATGCATGGAGGTGAAAGATCTGTCATTAGATTCTGCTTCCTCATTCTCTTCAGGGATGAGCCTCCTGCCCTTACAGTACCCCCGTCCCTGCCTGCTGAGAAGCAAAGGACCAAGGGTGACCCTGAGTTCTATTTCTAAACCACCAGGTCAAACTAATCTGTTCTAATGTGACGGGGAATTAGATCTGTTCATTTAGATTCCATGTCAGCCAACCTCGGCCTGTGAATTTGGAGAGCCCTCTCCATTGGTATGCAGATTAGTGGTTTCCTGGGGTGGTTATGAAACTTGGAGAACTAGGATGGTATTTATTTCTTCAGTGTTGCGATTTTTGACCTTAAAAGGGTGAGTGTGTCAATTTTTTTTTCACATATCCCCCAAAAAGATTTCCAGAAGTCTGTAGCCATCTTTGCCATATCTCCTCCTTGCCTCTAAATGCTGCTGCCTCTCCTTGCTTGTGTGTGCATGCCCACTGCAAAAAAAATTCTGTGCATATTTATATCTCGGTGGCTGTGTTGCCAAGGAGCTCTGAAAGAAAGCAGAGCTGAGATAACTTCTAATCCACCTCTCTGTGATAGTGTGGCGCAAGTGAAAAAAGCCAGGGGTCTCTCTCTTCTCTAGCTATGCCCTCGATGTGGTAAACAGGGGGCCTTTAACAGACACTACAGGCATGTGAGAGAGTAAAGTTCCAAGGCCCATATTTGGTGGGGGAAGGGAGTAAATATGTGGGCAGTTGGAGGTTTTTTGTTAGGAAAATTTAGAAATTGAATGAACTCTGGCCATCAAGCATGAGCAAATAGACTGTGGGTTGAGAGTGACAATGCCAGTCCCTGAACAAACATGAGTGGTAGTCCACGGCCAGGCTTTGACAGAGTCATGGAGTTAGATATGTTAGTGCACACACTTCCCTCTGTCACACAGGATTGTCCAAGCTACAGTGAGACACATGCTGAGCAAGCTACTATTGGCTCTCTGGAACAATTCACACCTCTGTGCACAATGCAGTGGATAAAAACAGGCGGTAGTTCTGGACAAAGAGTGGAGCCCAGAGGAGCTCCAAAGAGGAGCATCGTATCATTACTGACGTGTATGGCTAGCATCTCTTGTTCTTCATGGCCTTGAATATCTTGGCCTCCTCCATGTTGTTCATTTATACATAATATAATATAGCTGCTGGTAGCTGGAACTCCTGATGGTATTCTGTTGGGTCTGTCTTTGTCTGGCACATAGAGATGGGTTGGTAGAGAATCTTTGGAAGATAACGAATCCCTTCTTTCAGAACGATTTAAATTCAGTGTTTTACTTTCCTTCATACATGGGTTTTACTGCTAACGGGCCAGACTCCTCTGTGATGTAACTGTGTTGCTTCAAAGACGTTCACACTAGGGATAAATGTAGCTTATGGTACATATTTTCCCAGTTTGGGCAGGGTTTTTTGCTAATTGATTTTTGTATCTTCCACTACTACATTTGGGAACCGCAGAATTTGCTACATAGGAAGTGTTTTGAAAATGTATTCTTTTACAGATTGATTTGTCATGTGGCTATCGAAGGCTAGGATCAGCTTAAGTCTTACTCAAATCACTGCTGACAGTTGCTGTGATCTGACTTCTCTTTACTGGCTGCTCTCAGATTATTTGTTATTCTCTGCAACACTTCTAACAGGCAGGTGTCTGTGTAAAACAGGAGTTTTCAAACTTCTTTTTCTCATGACCTAGTTGAAGAAAATTGTCGATGCCCACAACCGAACATAATTATATCTTTTGACTAGAGCATGAGCTTTGGGATGGGGCTGAGATGAGAGGTTCAGGAGGGGGCTCTGAACTTGGGCGCTGGCTTACCTCTGGTGGATCCTATGCAGCAGCGCATTGGAGATGCTAAGGCAGGTTTCCTGCCTGTCCTGGAACTGTGGTATGTACTGTGCCCCAGAAGTGGCCAGCAGCAGGTCCAGCTCCCAGGCAGAGGTGTGCAAGAGGCTCTGCACATTGCTCTTGTCTGCAGACACTGCCCCCCACAAGCTCTCAAAGATTCCCGTGCCCAGTCTCTGCTGGTAGTAGTGTGGTCCACAATACTGGGACAGGCAGGAAACCTGCCATAGTACCCCTGCTGGTCACCTGGTCACTTCACACCAAAGCGACCCAGCGCCTGGCATTCCATGACTCAGTACTGGGTCACAACCCATAGTTTGAAAACCACTGGTGTAAGAGCAAAGATCTCATTAATGGTAGCTTGTCTCAGCAGAGAGGCAAAATATTAACGGCTCTTTGAAGGACAAAGTCCTGTCTCAACCTTAATGTTGATGCTTTCAGAACAGGGGTGAGGTCTCTTTGTTAGGCATTATTTGACATCCATGGGTACTGAATCTAAGAACGCTGTACCCCATGGCTTGAAGTGGTTTCCTTCATATCCAGGGCAGTTTGGTTCAGGAGCCGTTGGCACCCTCATTATACCAGTTGTTCCAGCACCCAAGGTGCGTTCTGTCCTGCCACTGTCCATGCTGTTGTACAGAATCTGATCAATACACAAACAAAGGGTTTCTGTTCCCCGAAAGCACTGTTTTGAAATTTATGGATAAGATTTTATTTACTCAGGGCCCTCTGCTGCCTGTTTTTACTTGAGATGTGGCTTAGGCCTGGGTAATGCATGAAGAGCAGGGAGTGAACTGTACTAGAGACAACTTGTACTTTTTTTTTGTCTACCGATTTTTTTTTTTGAAAGACTCATTTCACAAATAAAATAAATAGAATCATCCTTGGACCCTAATGTATCGTGTTAACAAACTTGTTTGTACATCAAACTTAATGGCATCAGAGTACCAGAAAAATGCCTAGGTCCATTGAATCTCAGAAATGATAGCTTTAATTCTGGCATTTCCTAACTTTTCAGAGGCCAACTTTTGCAAATTTAATAATGTGCTTTTTTGGAGGGAGAGGGTAAGGAATAATTTCTGAGGGTTTTTTTTTTTCTTTCAACAAACTGAAAAAAAAAAACCACTTTCACCTTGTGGCTCAGATTAAGCCTCCGCGTGGTTCAACAGCAGGCTTGGCATCTTTAGACCCATAGAATAGTTCTCTACTACTTGAGCTGGTGGAGTAACTGATATAGACTGTCGACTTCTCTGCAGACCGACTGCTAGAGGGGTGGCTCTCTAGCCTGTACTGCTGCTGCCCCTACTAGTTCTCTTTCCCGTCTTGTAGTTGAAAGTCCCTGCTGCTCAGGACTTTGGTTAATGCTGCCCGTTGCTTTGTCATCTCTTCTCCTGATGCCTGGCAATGCTCAGGAAGCAATAGTGTTGTTTTTAGTGAGCAGACAGTGCTGGATAGTGAAACTTGAGGAAGATTACATGCCATTGGTGCTAGCTCCTACAGTAATCAGTGGATCACCGTAAGATTCTGTAATAAGGACCTAAAGATTGCTGCCATGGTACAGACTCAGGCTCCAGTCTTCAAAAGTCCAATGTCTGAAAAATTAGACACCTTGAAGATATTGCAAGATGAGCACTCAGAATCAGCAGTCACTCATAAAAACCTTGTCTGCTGCTGCCCAGCTCAGCGTAATGCCCTGTCCTGCCCTACGTTTTACACACACACACACACACACACACACACACACACACACACACACACACACACACACACACACAAAATCGGAGCATGTCTGTTAGAGTGAATGGAATTCTGTTGGTGTAAAACTTGAGAGAAATCAGGCTCAGGCCCCAAATTCTAATTTCACTTCAGTTTTTATTGTTTTTCCCAAATCTGATTACTTACTTTAATGGACTATGTGGTTGCAAATATCATCTCAAAATAAATCAGAATCCATGTATGTCTTCCCCAGTGGCTAAGCATTTCTGTACTAGACAGGTTATACTGTGCTTGTTGAGAAGTCTGCTGCATCCCTAGAGAAAGTCTCTTCCCTAGCCTGTATTTATCCCAAGCTGTGCTGTAATATTATGAGCAATCTACTATATATTCAAGAGAGTCTGTCTGTCTGTTCAAGAACTCCTCTTAAATAGTAAGAGCTAGGACCACCAAATTTGTTATACAGCTTCCTCTTATCATAACTCAAAGCAAGGTAAAGGTTTGATTGCTTCTCATAAAGCCATATAGAAAAGAGAGAGAATCAGCAGCCAGGTGAAAGGGGCTGGATGGGGCATGCCACCCTCCTATCCAGGACTGCCCAAGCCCAGAGCCTCCCCCGCCCCCCAGGTGCCTTTTAAAGAGGGTGTGGGGAAGGGGAGGCTAAAGCTCCCTCCCATTTATACGGGGACATTGCTGGCTGTTCCCCTTCATCAAGGAGCAAAGGGAAAGTGCACAGTTTGCTGCATTCCTCATTTTGGCTGGCGAGCGCAGAGGGCAACCAAATCTAGATCTGTGCCAGCCAGGGGACATGCATCCCTCTCCTGGCTGTGCCTGCCAGAGCTGAAGCGGCTATGGAGGGGCACTTTCCACCTTGTCCCAAACTGCTATAGTAAGAGATGGCAGGGGCTGTCCTCTTTCACCAGGGAAACCTGCATACTGAACCCCTCATCCCCCAGCCCCACTCCGCAGTAATGATTCAAATAAAGCATGTACATTTTCATTTTATTCCCCCAAAACAAAAATTAATTGAGTAAAGGACCCAAGTAGTCCCATGTAAATCTTCTAGTAATAAATAACTAAAGCCCTAGTCCTTTTGGAAGTAGTGTGCAGGGTAACCCTTGTACAAGGATAGACTCAGGAGAATGCCCTTTGCTTCTGTATTCCTTTGCTTTCTGTGTTTTCTACTCAGTCTTTAAATATCTGTGGTAAGAAAATAACCTGCAAAGTTAACAATTCAGCTAATCTTTATTGAAGAGTTAATACCTAAAGAGAAGCACCTGTTAATTTCATAATACTGGAAATAGCTAATATCTATGAAGGAGAGCTTTTTAAATAATGGGACTTTCTCTTTTGGTCAAATGAAAATAAAGTCCAAACATAAAGTGAACCTCTCTCCTCACCTTTCCAAATTCTTCTTGAATCATTTCCCCAAATATTGACCCTTCTCTTATTCTTTTTAAAAACTTTACTTTAGTGTCTTTTAGTTATGACCTAAGAAAAAGAGCACTCAATATTTGGGACCATTACTACAAAATGCTGCTGTATGGTTTTTAATTACATTTACAAAATCTCTAGGGAGTTTGCCTGTTTGACATTTGCCTGATAGCTGGATTCATTCCTACTTTTACAGCCCATACACGGAGAGAGTGACACTCTGCAAACAAAACATTGTCACCTGAACAATTCACTCAGCAGTTTGCTTTGCTGTCCATCAGAGGGGACTCATCTCTTTCTCTTTTTTTAAATTCCCCCTTCAACCCCCCTCTCCTCCCACCCTTTGTTGACGTTGACAGCTCATCCTTTGGCCATCATTCATCCTAGCCACTGCAAACTTTGGAGAAAATAAAAACCCTGCTCCCCTAATCAGATTAGAGGGCCTGCAAATTGAATTCAGCCCCTCTCAGTGTCCCCTTAGCTGGCTGTCATTAGGAGCAAAGGCTGGCCCTTGGCAGAGGCCCAAACACCAGCTAACTGAATTTCAGATGCTGGAGTCTTGACAGGCCAAGGAAGGTAATTGAGGAGCCATGGGGATCTTGCAGAATTTCAGGCCATGAGTATTACACTGGGGGATCCTGGGGCCCATCTGCAGTGGGGATGAGGCTCTAAAAAAGCTATGGCCTGGGCCTTTATCATCACTAGAAGGGTCAACACAAATGGATGGATAGAAGTAAGGTTGTGGGTTTTTTATTTTTTATTTATTTATTTATTTTTTACCAAAATGAAATTCAGGTTTTGGGAATTCTCTATTTTTATTTCCTTCTTGAGCCCAAATCTGAAGGAAGGTGGTTTGCTTTGTGTGTGTGGTTTTTTGTTTGTTTGGTGGTGGTGTGTGTTTGTTTTTTGTTGTAATAGTATAGGAAACTCCAAAGACTCAGGCACTGTTTAAACACCCCGTAACAGCAAGTGTTATTTCTGATCCATGCTATGTCAGATAATGTATTAGTATAAATAGAAAAAATACTACAAAGTCAATGTGTGGCTTATTTCCACATTTTTATTTTTTTTTTACTTCTGAAGTTGTATTCTTTTGCTCTCTTCTTTAGGTTCAATACAGAAGTAATTGGATGAAATGTAATGGCCTATGATCTACAGATTGTAGATTCAGGGCCTGACTTTAAATACATTTTTCTGCGTTTAATTTTAATTAAAATTTACCTACTTGTTTTTATTGTTTAAAATAGAATTGCTTTTAAATCACTCTTTTTCTGTAGGTTAAAATTCCTGTGTTCATCTCAGTAAAATTGTTTAGTTTACCCTCCAAAACAAAGCAATTTTTACTGAATCAGGACTAAAATATCAATGGTCCAATTTGACATTAATTTGTATGTGTTTAGTGCACTTTCTAAAGCTCTTTAACTTCTATGGCAGATGCTCTTTCTTAATCATGGGGCACTGGGCACTTTGACAAAGTGTCTCAGAAAGCTAGATTGATCTCAAAAGAATAAACTTGAAGCTAATCAGAAACCTGCCAATCTTTATTTACTTGGAACAGCTATAGTACATAAAAGAAAATATAAAACATTGTAAGTAAATCTGTTACATTTCTAAAAATTACACACATTTTAGTAGATTAATGTGGATCAGAACTGATATGTGTTTATTGCCTTGTCTAAGGACCCAAGCTATACTGCTTTATATACACTGCTATAGACAGAGGCACAACAACTGTGTAGCATATACACAGTTATATTGGTATAATCTTATTTACACTAGTAAACCTTATTCCTATACATGAAGAAGAATAAGCTATACCTATATAAATCACCTCTATGTCTATAGAATTGCATCCACTCTAAAGGTTGTGTCACTCTTGGTACATTTATCACACCCCTAACTGAAATAGTTTTACAAAAACAGAGTGTAGACCTGATACGGTAGTGTACAGAACTAAGAGAGCTTCAGTCCCAAGAATCTCAAGCTTCCTTAAATCCTTCAAATACTAATTCTTTTTCCAGAGAGACCCATGATGTCAATACTTTGGGATTGAAGCTATTATGAGACATTGTATAACAGTCATGTAACATGCAAACAATGAAGTCTCAAATGAGCTAATGGTACATGTTTACAGGTCTCATCGGGAAGAGTTATCAGCAACTTCAGCCCTCTAATATATCACTTCAATGTAAAACACAGTAGAACACAGCACAACAAGGGACCAGAACTTCAGCTTGTGTAAACCGACAGCCCCATTGCATTCATAGGAGCTATGCTGGTTTACATGCCCTACGTGTTTCCACTGTACTGCAAGTAGGGCTGGTAGCTATTGTTGCCTGACTTTTCATTATAACACCCCATTTTCAATTGTTCAGACAGGTTGAACCTCTCTAGTCCGTCTCTCTCTGGTCTGGTAACAGCTGTGGTCTGGTATGATTTAGCTAACCAGATGTCCATTTATCTTGGATGTGGCCAAGTTTCCTGCAGTTCCATAAGATTTGTTTACAGCCACCAGTCCTGGCTCTCAGTGTTCTGTGCTTTTAGTTAGCTCTAATTTACCCCTAAATGACTTCTAAGGTCCCAGTAAGCAGTGGAAGTGTTGGTAATGCTGCTGGACAATATTGACCTCCTGTGGTTTGGTAAACTCTCTGGTTCAGCACCGGTCAGGTCCTGAGAGTGCTGGACTAGAGAGGGTCAACCTGTACTTTTGTCAAACTTTAAGGGCTCGTCTACATTGGCCCCTTTTCCGAAAGGGGCATGCTAATTTGACAGGTCGTAATAGGGAAATCCGCGGGGGATTTAAATATCCCCCGCGGCATTTAAATAAAAATGTCCGCCGCTTTTTTCCGGCTTTTCGAAAAGCCGGAAAAGAGCGTCTACACTGGCCCCGATCCTCCGGAAAAAAGCCCTTTTCCGGAGATCTCTTATTCCTACTTCGAAGTAGGCCAGTGTAGACGCTCTTTTCCGGCTTTTCGAAAAGCCGGAAAAAAGCGGCGGACATTTTTATTTAAATGCCGCGGGGGATATTTAAATCCCCCGTGGATTTCCCTATTACGATCTGTCAAATTAGCATGCCCCTTTTGGAAAAGGGGCCAATGTAGACGTAGCCTAACTGGTTAAGCTGAAATTTTCTCTGCTAGGGGTTTATCTCAGGCTGAATGATTTTTAAAACTTTCAATCAAAACAGTTGAACTGTTTTTGAGAACAAATCTAGGGGTAGAAGGAGTTTTGCCCCTCTGAAAAAAATTCTGGCAACTTACTTTAGCATCCCCATGCTTTGAAGCAGGGACCTGACATTTGGGAGGGATGTTCCTTTTGCCATCCTGGTGAAAACATGATTAAGTTTGGCCCATTACAAGTCTTTTTGAAAAATTTCAGTTCACACGTGCTCAGAAATGACTTGTTACATTTCAGAAGCTAAATTCTTCAAAGATTCCATCCATGCTGAGCATACCCTAGCCTGGGTCTGAGCAGACCTTTCTCTATAACCATAGCCCTGGGATGCTGTGGACTCTGTTGGGTCTGGGCACCTGAACTCAGAGCAGGGAGCCTGAGTCCTGTGCTCTTTATGACCCTCCTTTTGGGCCCAGCCAGCTTAGAAGAAAAACTTCCCTTTCAAATGCAAAGGGGACAGGAAGCAGATTTGTGGGAGTGGATTAGATTAGGAGGAAAAGCCTGGGGAAAATGGGGAGCAGAAGCAGGGACCAAAGCCAGGAGAATAGGGCTGGGGGGGCGGGAGGGGAGGAGGCAACAAGACTAGGACTTAGCAAATCACCCTGTGGGTTCTATTACAGATCACTTTTATGTATAGATTTTTTTTATATATATATATGCCAATAGAATTCCATCCACACTAGGGGCTGTACCACTCTAAAGCACTTTCTTTACTAACTAATAGAGACTGCATGAATGGAATCTTTTCATCACAGAAAGGTAGCAATTTTGGAATGGGAGACAGCAATTCTTTAACCTCATACACACCAGTTTAAAACAAGAAATGGAAAAAGAATGCCACGTCCAGTTGAAACGGTAAGCAGGTTTAAAAATTGTGCCGTGTTTCACTGAATACAGAGTAGATTAAAAACAGGAAAAACTCTTGCTTTTAAAGTTGTAATGCAAAATGACTTAGAATTCAGAATGATACACAGGAGCCAAAAAAAGAAACAAATCAGGGTGCTCCATAGAACAAAGAGGCACTTATATCACCTTATTGTAGACAGGCT
Organism: Pelodiscus sinensis; assembly: GCF_049634645.1. Classification (NCBI taxonomy): domain Eukaryota; kingdom Metazoa; phylum Chordata; order Testudines; family Trionychidae; genus Pelodiscus; species Pelodiscus sinensis. The sequence continues at coordinate 170,059,203 of NC_134712.1, forward strand.
ACCTGAAAACCAACTCCTGCTGCTAGACTCACATTGCAAAATCATCTATGGAATCTCTCAGGGTCATCTACACTGCAACACTATTTCTAAATAACTAATGCTATTCCGAAATAACTTAGTCCGTGTCTACTCAGCAGGCAATTATTTCAAAATAATGTCAACATATTGTCAAGCTGGAGGACTTCTTACTCCGACTCCTGTAACCCTCATTGTACCAGGAGTAAGGGAAGTTGGAGGAAGAGTGCTCTATTTCGAAACTAGTGCTGTGTAGATGCTTCCTATTTCGAAATAAGCTGCTTCAAAATAAGATACACAATTGACCAGAGTTGTTGACTTGCATCCCATGACTTGAACTCGAGTCCGACTTAAGTCGCCTAGGTATCTTGACTTGAGGCTTGACTCGGGTTCATTGTTTGTGACTTGAGACTCGACTTGAGACTTGCTAATTTTGTTAAATCACTTTTTTCACCAAGTTGATTTAACAAAATTAGCAAGTCTCAAGTCGAGTCTCAAGTCTTAATTTAAAAAAAATGTAAATCACTTTTGTACAAGCCATCAATATTGGCATTTTTGGACACTTTTTTCACCAAGTTGTCCAAAAATGCCAATATTGATGGCTTGTACAAAAGTGATTTACATTTTTTTTAAATTAAGACTTGAGACTCGACTTGGGACTTGATTTGAAAGTGACTTTAGGGACTCAACTCGACTTGAGACTTGAACTGTAGTGACTTGAGACTCGACTTGGACTTGACAATGACAACTTGAAGACAACACTGCAATTGACATTGCTCAATTTGCGCAGCTTATTTTGAATTAAGCCCTGCAGTGTACACACACTCTCAGTCTGCAAGCAGGACTAGTAAAGCTCCCTGAAATTTACAGTGATACTGTATAATTTTAAAAGGGTTTATTGCACTGTTCACATGATAAGGAAAAAGTGAGATTTCTATAGGCTACTCATGTCACACTAGAAAGTATGGTGACAAGGTCTCAAGCAAAGCTCAAGCTTGCCACTCTGCAGAAAAATATCCATGTTATAACTGTATACTGAAATTATACGCTTTGTAATATTATGAGCAGTAGTATAATGTTTTACAGAATGCTTACTTTAACACTGAAAATATTACCTTCACACTTAATCTGTGAAACAAATTGTGATCACATATCTGTCAAATATAAAACCTGGTATAGACCAGTGAAATATCAAATTGTAAATTCAATATAAAACCATGAAATGAAACACGGTGACTATAATAAGGGAATTACACACTGGAGCGCTGGTAGGAAACTCAGCTGTATTTCTCTACCCCAGTCATCTGAAGTGGCTCATATGTCATGTGCCAGAGGTCCCTGTTTGCTGACGTTAGTGGTTACAATGACAGATGGTGACAAACTGTAGGCCACACACCATTTCTTCTTCTGAGAAAAATGTGCATGTATTGTTGGTGAAACAACTGAACGTTCTTGCTAGTGTAATTGGGAAAGCTCGTGGGGATGTCTCCAGTTGGGAACTACTGACAAGCTATATTGCACAGAAGGTATGCTTCACTGAACACCATGGAGGGTGTGGCAATGAGCCATCTTTTAAAAATCCTGAAAATTTGTTCAGTGCTTATGTGCAATGTAACTAGCATGGAAACATGCTGGATATTTTCTTTCTTGCCTTTTTATTTTAAATGTCAGTAGCCCGTGTTGGGCACTATTGACATCTCCACCAGCTGTCCTTGTTACACTAGCATAGGCTGTGTCTAGACTACATGGCTCCATCGATGGAGCCATGTAGATTAGACAGATAGGCAAAGTCAAATGAAGCCGCGATTTAAATGATCGCGGCTTCATTTAAATTTACATGGCTGCCGCGCTGAGCCGACAAACAGCTAGTCAGCTGTTTGTCCGCTCAGCACGCTAGTCTGGATGCTCCCCTGCCGACATCAAAGCCCTTTGTCGGCAGCCCCGTTATTCCTCGTGGGATGAGGTTTACCGGGGCTGCCGACAAAGGGCTTTGATGTCGGCAGGGGAGCGTCCAGACTAGCGCGCTGAGCCAACAAACAGCTGATCAGCTGTTTGTCGGCTCAGCGCGGCAGCCATGTAAATTTAAATGAAGCCGCGATCATTTAAATCGCGGCTTCATTTGACTTTGCCAAAACAACAAATCTACATGGCTCCGTCGACGGAGCCATGTAGTTTAGACGTACCCATAGTGTCCATGGCTCCTCTGGGGGTAGTGCTCTCAGAAGTGTTGCTCTTCTTTTGTAGACGTTGTTCGGCTTTTTACCAAAATCCTATTGTTTTTTTAAATTCCTTTTTAAGCCCTAATCCTACCCTTTCCCCCTAACTCTGGCCATGTGATGTCTCTGTTCCCCTTTTCACTCAAATGCTTCCATAAGCTTCATTGATCCACATCATGATCAAGTCTCCCCACAACCCCATGCAATGACCATCCTAGCCTCTGCATTTTGTCTGTACTCTGTACTCTGCCATCTCCCTGCTCACCGGATCCTTTGCCTCAACCTTCCATTTGCATCTCCATGGCTTTTCCTGTGAAACTCTCTGTCTGGAATGGTCTCCTTGCTCCATTCCTCCTTGCTCTTCTCCTTCAAGTCGCTTGTATGCTACTTACTTACTGCTTCTTACAAGTCTTTCGGACATTACGCATTCACCCTTTTCCCCCCCAACCTACAGCCAAAGATAAAATTGATGCTGTTACACTGACCAGCGCAATCCCTTGTTATTTTAATGATTTTTTATATGTATCACCAAACCTGCTGAGATTACATCAATGTTGCTTCATCTCTTTCGTATACAGGCTTGAGCAAATGCAAATCTTTTCAATTCACTTTATTCTGTTAGCAACAAAATGTGCCCCTTGTCACTGTGAACCAAGGGCTCTGCCGGCAGGGGAACTGAATGTGATTTCAGTGCCTTGGAGAGGATCAGGTTTGAGGAGCTCATGCAAAAGAGGCACACATGCCAGTGTGCCATCTCCATAGGGACACGGTTCCATTGGGAGTGGGACTTGCGGATGACCTGCTATACTGACTCACCAAACCATTCTCGGCATGGGCACAAGCACCACAGAGGACATTCTGGTCCTAACATTGGTGTGATGGTGGTGGAACATCTTCACAGCCACTCTTCTGAGGCCTAGAAGGAATTATTCCTTTGGCCCCATCCTTAAGGAACTTTGTGACGTGCAGCTTAGCTGTTGAGGTTCTACTGTGGAGACAGAATTGTGGCCTCAGTCATTTAGGAGGTCTCACAATTCTAATTTTTTTTAAATGTTACTTTTCCTCTTTAATTTGAGGTTCTACTCTGAAAAGAGTTTTTTAGTGAGGGGTTGGACTGATGGGATTGCTGCAGTCACAGAGGTGGGGGGGAAGATAAGGGCCTCCATTCACCCGATGATTCTGGACACACTTAGTTATTGCTAAAAGTTGCCTTTTTCTTCCCCAGCAGAGTATTTTGCCTCTTCTGAAACCTATCTAATCTCTTACCCTATTAAGGTCTATCTCTCAGAAGAAACCTCTCTGGAGTGGCCTGTGTATGTTTGCTGTACAGCAGAGTGCGAGGCCTCACTTTGTATAATGGTTTAATTACAATGTCAGTGTGGATTCATTAGCATGACAGCTGTCACTGTAAATGGGTGAGCAGGGAGGCTTTCAGAGCCCCTGGGGTCAGGATAATTGATGTAGTGAACAGAATACTGTATTTACTAAACAATGGGCTGGGTCTCTATTTTGACCTGGGAAGGGCAATCAGCGTAAGAAGGGAATCGATAGCAGCTGAATTTTCATCAGTGATCAGATTGATTCAGCCACATTAACCTCCTCACGCAGATTATGCTTTCCTGGAGCTTGGCTCATGATAGCCGGCTCCAAAGTAGGATTTACAGGCTCATGGTGCTTTTAAAAAAAAAATACCCATCATATTCTGAGATTCTGATCAGCAGCCTGGGCAAGTCAAAGAAAGAGAGAATCTATATGAACTGCATTCAGATTTTCTTTGTATTTGCTTCTCCTTCTCTGCTCCAGTCTCTTACTTTTCCTGACATAACACCACAGGTTGATTTTTCTCCCCTATTTTTCTTTGTAAAATGGGCTAATACAATAGTGATTAGAGAGGCATTAACAATATTGACATTTCTTGTGAAAGGAGTTCTCTTCCATGAAGTTTTAACACATCACTTTTGCCACCCAGAATCTGCTGCTTTGTGTAGTAACCAGTTGAGATTTGATGTTGTTCAGTGTGGTCTTCCTGGTAACACTGTTACTATAATGGATCTTCCGGAAAAGGGCTTATTTTCCACAAGATCCCATCTAGACTGGCGCTTTTCTCCGGCAAAACCCCGAGCCGGAAAAAAGCGGCCTTTGAGACAATCCCTGCTCCCAATAAGCTTACTGACTAAATAGGGTGGGAAGGGAAATAGACATAAAGGACTGAAATTATTTCTCCAAGTTCACAGAGCAGGTCTGTGATAGTGGCAGGATTAGAAGTCTCGTGACACCTTCTTCACTAAACCAAAAGGCCTATCTTATTGTAAGGATTTATACATGCTACCACCAACATAGTATTTATATACACTCACCATATTGTTCTTCCACGACAAATACAGTAAAATAAGTAAATGCTGATGGTACATGTCACACTTATCAAATTCGAGGCATGTTAGTGGAAATAAATCTTACATAACTCTCATGAGCTATAAACATCCTGCTAGGTTCTAAATGGGGAGCCTAATCACCATCTCAGTGTTTTCACTCTAATTGCAAAAGCAGAGGGAAAATATTTCACAGCACTGTTAACATGCCGGAGAGTAAACCAGACTGTAACAGTCTGGGAAGTCCCTGAGAAGACACAGGAAATTGGCACAGCCAGGGTTAATCTAGGAGCCAGAGGATCTTCACTTAGTTAAAAGGCAGTGACTTCTATGATAAGTTAGACTTGCATAAAGTCATGGCAAGGACACTAAGTGTGTGTTGCGGAAGATAGTGACCCGCTGAGATTCAGAATTGTACTATGGAAATTGTTGTGGGTTTTTTTGTAGGTATTGTCCTATGCCTGGTTTAAAAAAAATGTAAAATTAAAATTATTAATATTGGTAATGGGTAGACAAAGGAGTAGGTGGGGAGAGAAGAGGGCGCAATTAAATTGACTTTAGAAGAGGCTTCTGTGCACACACACGCATTGTGTCGCCTCTGTTGGTTGCATAAGTGCTTTTAAAATAATGAAATTACTGCCATCAGCGAGAGGAGAGAGAGATGCTTTTGTCATGAGATTTTGGATGTGGGGCAGAAGGAAGGAAGAGTGGAGTTGACTAGTTTAGTTTTTAAATATCTATTGCTATATTTGCCCTGGCCCAGGAAGTTGAATTGCCAAGTTTTTTAATAATTAGAAAGAAAATGCATGACCAAGTAAGAAAGCATATGCAGAAGCACGTGGGGTTTTGTTTGTTTTTCAAAAAGCAAATCATCCTGGAGATTCATACTGTGTGGTCTTTATTAGTTATGGCAGAAGAGTGCTTTACCATTGTTAGTGGAGTAGGAAAGTGAAAGACAGTATGTGTGTGAAAGATACATAATATGCCTGCTTGTGAACTGATCAAAACGCTGCTTCCAAAAGCAAGAGGTTCTGTGCATTTTACTTCATTGTGAAGGCAGGAGTGCTGTGTAGCTGTGAAAGTTTCAATTCCCCACCTCACCCATTCTTGACATGTTCCAGTGAAGATTAAAGATGGGATATTAAAACAGAAGGAGACATGTCATTTCACTCAGGTTGGAGAAGGGAAGAAAGCAGGAGGAGGGACAATGGAGGGGAGGGAGCTCTCCTGTGAATAATTTTCAATTAAATTAGTCTGTGCTGAACAAGGTAATAAAAAGCATCAGGGACGGGTGCAGATGTTTCAATAATAACTGGCTCCGCTAGACTCTTCATTGATATGGAACAAAATATAAACAGAATGCCTGGGTCAGTGCTTGTGACAATGGGGGCTTTTACTAGTCAGCCAAATACCTGCTAGCAGGACTCACCAAAGAGTGAACGTAGAGAACCCACAGGAGAAACCAGTTTCCAGTGAAGGCTCGTCACTGTACGTAGCGATAACACTTCTTTTCATGTTGTCACCAATCTGGTGCACACTCATGCCCCGGGACAGCCGTCTTGTGCTTTTCCCTGGGTCAGTATAGCTCTGTTAGTTGACACAGACCAAGTTGTGCGGGGGCGGGAGGGGGGAGGAGTGTTATTCTTTTGTTTGTTTTTGAGAGAGAGCACTGATAATTTCAGGCACACAACTTCGTAAATGTTATGAACTGATGATGAGAAACATTCAGGATGCGATTTCATAATGTGGCTTGACTAACCAGCCCTTTGATTTCTATAGTAGAAATAGGATTATATATCTAATATAAATATCCCTCTTATGGCTTGGTGTATGTTTGCAGCCTTCTGTCCCTTATTTTAATGACACATTTGTACAAAGTTAGACTAAACTAATTGTTGGTGCTAAAATATTAATCAGATCTCCCCTTGATATTTTGCTATTTCTTAGTGTGTAATATGATAACTAGTGTGTCATTTCCCCAGCTAACTTGTTTATGTTTGATTATGTTTTATTTAAACCTACTGCCTATTAGTCCCCAGATAACTAGTGTGTCATGTCCCCAGCTAATTCATATGATAACCAGTGTGTTATGTCACAGAGGATAAAGGTCCACTACTGCTCCCCACAAATGGAGTTACACTTTGATAGCTCAAATACTAGAAGCCTGAACTTTGGAGTTCTGTGCCACTATTGGGTTAGGGATGTTATCATAATGAGCAATTTAGCCAAGAAACATGCCTCACATGTTTTGTTTTGTTTTCCTCTCTAGTCTAGCTCAACCTTATAAACCCTATTATTTCAATATTTAAATATTAGACTGAGTGTTTCCTTGGGAGTTACAATGAACTGGCAGAGGGTAGATTGATGGTTTAATACCATAGGTCTTTCCCATATGTAACTTCTATGAAAACCTGCTTGCTGAAATAAAATGACTAGTATGTAAGTATGCATGTAAGAAGTAGCTGAAGAAATTGGGAAGGCAATCCTTAGAGATCAGCACGCTAATAAGTACTAATGAGAAGCAAAGGGAACTGACCTCCTCACTTATTTTCCTTCTGAAGTGTCTTTATTTCTCCTGTACCAGACGTCACTTACGGGAGTTTTAGAACAGCAGAATTTACATTCTTGGGTATTTTGCTGACCAGGTTCCTTCTCAGAGCTCAACTTTCTGAACTGTTGCAGGTGTGCACATAAGCCCAGTGAGATCTGGTGCCCTATGCTGGTCCAAAATAACTGGGCATTTCTTTCTTACCAAAGGACCTTCATTCTTCCTTAAAGTGATTTGGTTTCATTTTGTTCTGCAGACACCTTCCTGAAATTCTGGAGGCTGTCAAGGAAATGACCAAATGTTTTCTCTTATAAGTAGACCAGAAGTCTGTAATGGAAGAGTCGGAGCTGATTGCCTATCTTATCTCAGGCCATCGGTCTCTAGTTCAGACTTTCACAATCAACTACAAGTCCCACTCTTTTGGACCTGCAGGTTAATGGCCCACTGTGTTCAGTGTAGTACTCTTCAGAGTCTTTGACTATCACCTGAAAATTAAAGTTAAAATCCTTTCTATGAGGAATGTCATTCAAATAATAATCCTTGACATAAACACCTACGAATGTGAAAGGGGAAAAATCTGGCTCCAGCTCTGAACTTTGTATCTTCTGTTCGTCCCTGCTTTAAGTAACAGGCATGGTCTGAAGGGATGAATCCTAGAATAAAGGGTAATTGTGCTGTATGGTTGACCCCTGAAGCTCATACTGTTGTTAATTGGTAGGATGCCAATGATTTGTATTCTTTACCTATATGACACAAATATGAATGAAATATCTAAAAATAAATAAGGTCGTCTCTTGAGCCATAAAGTTACTTTCACTGGCCAGAGGGTTTGCCTTTTCATAGAATGTTGAGTCTAACTTTCTCTACCATTAGTACCATTAGGTTATGGCAGAGATTTTTCAGACTTGTTCATAATGTAGCTCACACTTTAATACAGAAATTGTCCTGAAGGACCATATGCCAACCCTTCCACAATCACATGGATTGGCGTCCTCATAATAATGATGGGTAGGTAACCATTGACTAGCCTGGAGAATATTATCTTTTATTTAGGTATCTCAAGCCAATTTAGCAGCTAAAAATGAAGACGAGCAAAGACTATATGACAAATCAACTCTTCTTGGACCTTCATGAGTTCACCATGAACCAAAAGTGGCCCAGGGGTCACAGTATGGAAACTTGGGGGTTATGGATTTAAATTTCTCAGTCTGGTTTTATCAATTTGCTATAAACACAAAATTTTGGCTGACTGCTGCCAAGCTGGCTTTTCCAGTTATTCCAACATTGTGATAAAGTCAGGTTGGTAGTCGTGGATTTACATTTCATCCCTGTAAAACCATTGAAATGGTTGCAGAAGTCAATGGCACTATGCTGGCCCATCAGGTGACCATCCATCCTGTTTTTACTGGGACTGCCCCGTATTTAAGCTGACTTTCAGGCATCCCGACTTTTTTTTGAAAAAGGTACAAAATGTCCCGTATTTGTACTTCCCCTTGCTGGTCCTTGAATTCCCTGGTCAGCACAGCTGCTGCAGCCTCCTATTGTGGCTGGCAGTAAAGCAGGCACCAGAACATGGTGTCTGGAGTCAGGCAGGGTGCCAATGGAGAAACCAGGTAGCAGTGTGTGTTTTCCCTTTCCGTGCACACTAAAGAAGGGGAGAGGCATGCCAGCCTTTCCAGAACATGCCCCGACTGCCGCCCCTCCCAGGGCTGAAACCCCTTTCTCTGGTGCCCCCACTGTGGACTGCAGCCCTTGCCACAGGGCTGAAGCCATTTGCCACCGTGGGGCTCATCCCCGTTCCTGGACAGCCTTCTTCCAGAGCTGAGAAAGTACCCAGGAGTCCTGACTGGGTCTGTCTCCCTCCATAGAGTTAGTAACAATATAAATAAAAAATTTAAGTCTAACCAGTGTTCCGTTAGGGTACGTCTAAACTGCATGGCTCTGTCGTGTAGATTAGTTTACTCGAGGAAGGGAAATGAAGCGGCGATTTAAACAATCGCCACTTCATTTAAATAAAAATGTCTGCCACGCTGTGACGATCAGCTGCTTGTCAGCACAGCGCGGCAGTCTAGACGGGGATCTGCCGACCCCAGAACCCTTCACGAGGCATAAAGGATCTGCCGACGAAGGGTTCTGGGGTCGGCAGATCTGTGTCTAGACTGCCGCGCTGTGCCGACAAACAGCTGATTGTCCCAGAGTGGCGGACATTTTGATTGAAATGAAGCGGCGATTATTTAAATGGCCATTTCATTTCCCTTTGTTGTCCTGCCTCATCTACATGGCTCCGTCGACAGAGCCATGTAGTTTAGACACACACTTAGTGACTTGCCACAAGATGTCAGAATATACTAATGTTAGAGCTGAGTGGGTTTAATATTTATTTAATTTTCTATTGTATATGAATTAGATACAGTGCTCCTGTCAGCTAACTACTAAGCTGTCTGCCAAAAAAAAAAGTTTTCCAGTGCCGTAGTAGCCCCGGGATAGAGATGAGGTGTGTGTGTGTTTGTGTGTGTGTGTGTGTGTGGGTTGGTGGGGATGGGATTGGTTTCTCCCCCCTCCCGCTTTGGTGCTTGGTTTGTACTGAGCATGCTCAGTAACACTGCTGAAGCTTCTGTCTTCAGTCCACCCCCCATCATGACATACACATGTTAAGCCCTCCCCCCCATCTGAAAAGGTGCTCCTGATTTCCACTTGTTGGTTGTAGACTGTATCTGTATGTGACAGATCAAAAATACATGGCCTAGAACTACAACTCTTCTGGATAATAGGACAAACACACTCTCAGGACTATATTTGCAGAATGGGAATTGCACTGTCTTATGTAAATAAGTGCTGCAAACAAACATACAGGTGAATGTTCTTTATTAACAAAACTTCAGCAGTTGGCTTCATGTTCTAAGAGCCAATATACTAGTTTAATTTCTAGTAATGCTGGACCAGAGGGTCTCAGACTATACAATGTTTGCCTTAAAGGGACACTATTATAAAAACCCTCTTTCTTCAGGAACAAGGTAAGCCATAGGTTGACTCAATCATGATTGGTAAGATCAGCTATCAACTTCTGCCTTGATAGTTCTTCTGCCTTGTCAGTTTAATAACGGCTAGTTACTAAACTCAATATGTTTATGCCATTCAAATTTCTCTATCAATACAGGCAGTCCCCGAGTTACGCGGATCCGACTTATGTCGGATCCGCAGTTACGAACGGGGCTTTTCTCGCCCCGGAGGACGGGAGCGGCGGGACGCCCAGATGAGCTGCGGTCCCACCGCCCGCATTCTCCGGGGCGAGAAAAGCTGCTCCCCATCTCCTTGGTCTGCTGGTCAGACCAGGGAGACGCGGAGCAAAGCCGCGGAGGACGCCCGCAGCGGGACAGCCCAGGCGCATAGTGGCTGACTACAGTAAGCCCGAGGCAGAGTTGCTCTGCCCCCGGCTTCCTGGAATCAGCCGCTGATCAGTTTCAGCAGCAGCTGACTTGGGGACGCCTGGGGTTCTTAAGTTGAATCTGTATGTAAGTCAGAACTGGCATCCAGATTCAGCCGCTGTTGAAACTGATCAGTTTCAGCAGCGGCTGAATCTGGACGCCAGTTCCGACTTACATACAGATTCAACTTAAGAACAAACCTACAGTCCCTATCTTGTACGTAACCCGGGGACTGCCTGTAGTGTCAAATTCCATATAATATATTATACAAAATTAAACAGTTAATTTGGTGAATCAGAGCTGATTTGTTTGCAGGTACAGAATATTATAACAGATACAGCCCACTTTAAAAAAAAGGGTTCTGATATTGTATATAAAACATTCTATTGTTTAGTGTAGAGAAAAATGTGATTCTCTAATAGATCCATGCTTTTAATCAGGCTGATTTTTTTTTGCGTTATTTTAACTTTTGATACCTAAAACTATAGTCTCTTCTCTTACTCCCACTGGGTTAGGAAAGAAAAAGGTGGGGGGGACAAAATATTGATGACAGTGCTCCCTTGTGTACCATTGGCTATGGAAACTTACAGGCTGCAGAGGCTGATGTTTTGAAGCACATCAACAGTGGCTCTTATGCAGTAACCCAAAGGGTTTAATGGTTATTTGTATCCTAGAGTTTAAGGCCAGAAGGGACTACCAGCTCATCTACTCTGCCCTCACAGACTAGCAATAGCACCTGCACACTAAATACAGCCATCATACAATTGTATTATATGCTAGGGGATCCTATCTGCTGTCCAAATCTTGTTCAACATGCTTATCTGCCAACCTCTCTCTCCTCCTCTTTTGTCTCCAGTCTGCAGAAAATTTGCTCAAGGCAAAACCTCTGGTCAGTGAAAGCCCAGAAGCAACTTAATGGTACACTTAATCCTTTGTTGATTTTACTCCATATAGAAAAAGCAAGCTCTGGCGGCTTTTACATGTAACCTGGTTGTATTACTCTAATACTATCAGTTTTGCAAGCTTTTTTTCTTCTTCCTAGAGAGGCACTATTGTGATTTTAATTAAATTCATTTCTGCTTGAGTTTTCTGTGTCCCATATAATTCATTGCTTTGTGTGTTGTGGTGTTGTATTATTTATTGTGATTTCTACTGCAATGCTCCCAAATGTGCTCAATATCGGTACATGCGTTAGGGGTGCCATTTTCAAAAGTGTTTAGTGTTGATCTGATTCTACTCTCATTGAAATAAGTGTTTGGTTGAATCTGCCTGCATTAAAGTCAATAGCAAGCACTGCCATGTTTGAAAATCATTCTCTCTCAGCTATAAGAAAGAGGAAAAATATATTAATATTTAGCTACATATTCTACATAAACTTTGAGGAACTATATTCTGTATGTGTGAAGCATGTAACACAATAGGAGCCTCAGTCATGGATCAGGCCCCAAGTGCTCCTACAATGCAAATAAACTCCACTATTTCGATCTCTCTGTCACGCACCCTCCTCTGCCCTAGGTTATGTGGGATCGGGGCACCCACGTTAATGGCACGGAGGCCCCGATCCTTGGTTTTGATCTGGGCTTGTAAGTCCTAGGGGACAGGCATGTTCCTATGAAAAGGCGAGCCTGAAGTAGGATAGCCTACTTCCCCCCACAAGCTGTCCGTCCCCTTACGGTGGACCAGGGGGTGGGGAATAGTCCGAACCCACTTTGGGGTGCCTTTCGTCCCCGCCCCGTCACGCAGAAGAGTCTCGTAAGACGAAAATCCCTCCTAGGGGCTGACTTTCATCATCTTTATAATGTTTGGTCCAGGTGGGGTGGGGGAACTCGGGCCCTCCCCCACTCCCAAGCTCTGGCCCCAGGACCCTGGGGTAAGGCCTCACTGACCTAACTCGAATGGTGAGCTTAGACGCAGGTCATTCACCACCCCTCTCGGGGGTTTTTGGTTGCCGTCCATGCCAGCACCCCCATCCTGGGACTACTCCCAATGGCTTTCAAAGGCTCCTCCATCGGACGAAACGTTCTGGCAAGCATTCTGTTCTGGCGCCCTAGGTGCTGTTCACTGCCTGGGGCTAGGACCTCTGGCCACCCACGCTGGCTGCTGACCTCTCGGCCTCAGCGTCGCCCTCCATTTCTGCCCCGGCCCCAGTTTCCCCGGCCGCTCTCAGCCCGGTCCTGGCGCCTCCTGCCGCTTCTGCCCTGGCTCCGGTGTCTCCGGCTGCTCTCCCCCCGGCTCCGGCGTCCCCAGCTGCTTCCACCCTGGCTCTGGCATCTCCAGCTGCGCTCACTCTGGTCCTGGCATCCCCGGCTGCTTCCACCCCGGCTCCAGCATCTCCGGCCGCTCTCATCCTGGTCCTGGCGTCCCCAGCCACTTCCGCCCTGGCTCCGGCATTTCCGGCCGTTCTCACCCTGATCCTGGCATCCCGGCTGCTTCTGCCCCAGCTCCGGCGTCTCTGGCCGCTCTCACCCCACCCAGCTGCACCGGCATTATCCTTCCCCCTGCCAGCTGAGCTGGCGCCGCTTTTAAATGTGGTGCGCGGCTCAGGGTGAATGCGCAGCACTGCTGGAGGGGCGGGGGAGGAGGGGGTTCCTTGCATCTATCCCCGGGCCTAGGGGTTGCTCCGGCCCGGGAGAGGGGACGGGTTCACCCCGTCACACTCTCTCTCTTATGCATGAATGATTTTCAAACAAACTGAAAGGCCTATACATGCATCAAACTTTTGATTTTGATTCTAGCATTTTTGCAATATTTTACAGGCATGGCTGCTGGTCCATTTCCTGTCTGATTTATGTTTTATTATCAAGAGAGCTAAAACAGCTCAGATAATTTATGAGTGAAGTATGTTGCTTTATGTTAGTGAAATTGGAAGGTACGATCTATCAGCATGTAATGTGACCATAAAAATAAGCGCAGCCATAACATGCTAAAGCGGAGTAATTGCATCATTGCAAATATACACTCAAAAACAACCTTCCACTTAGAACTTCTGCAGTATATCAATGGAACTTTCTGTTATTCTTGAGTGGAACAATAGGCCAGTCTCCTTCTAAGGCAGTGGGGAGAAAGAAAGGAACTGTTTGTATTTTATAACCCTACACAATACAAAATAAATGTGATTTCTTAGAAATATTATAGTTCTTGGTTCTCAAGATACCCCAAAGTGGATCTAGTCTGGACTTAACAGCCATTATAGCATAAAATAACACACTGCCTGAAGACCAGAATACCGGGTGACTAGTACATTAGGTACCTTCTTTGAGATTTGAAAATTATTGTAAACCTATTTTTGATGACAACACCTACTCTGCTCTTTTAAGTCCTACTTGTGCACTAAGCACAAGCGGCTAATTTCTTGGTTTCACTGTTGAGCTAAAGTGTGGGACTGTTCAGCGTGCCAGACAGGCCTCAGACCCGGAGATCAACACGTCAGCCAGGCCTGCCTCACTGCTGATGAAAGGTGCCTGTCACTCTGAAGGCAGATTATTCACACAGAATGACAGCGGGCACATCCCCCTCTCTCTCACTCACCCACACCATTGTTCGGGCTGGGTGAGCTGGAGCGCACATTGGGCTCAGATCAGGAAATGTAAGATAGGGAATCATGAATGTTTTAATTAAACAAATGGCTCTTTTTTTCCTAGCTAAGAGCCAAATCTTGCTTGCTTTACTCCTGGGACTAGTCTTGTTGGGCTGAGTGGGGTTAAGTGTGGGGCTAGAGGATGTAGTATTTAGTCCTAACGGTGTCAAATTGCCACCAGTGAATTACTGTACTGCCATTTGAGGCTTCTAAATTGGGTCATGGAAATGAGGAGGCCATTGTGACAAATCTTTTTCCGCTGTTCAGAGCATTTTTGTTTTTTATTAGCAATCTCACTGGTTTTATAGCGTAATATCAGCTGTCACTGTTAGATACAAAAAAGGTCATTTACAAATGTTTGTTATAATTAGGAGATTAGCAAAAACATGAAATGCAGCCATGAAATGGACCTCTGCCAAAAAATAAACTATGTAGTAGATTGTCCATCAGCTTGAGTTCACAGCAGAAATGATATCCTGGATGAACACCAGACAACAGGCTGTGAGAGCAGAGGTGAGAATAAAATGGTGAGCTTTAAACGAGAAGTTTGTACTAAGCCATGGGGTCCTCTTTCACTGACTTTCCTTTCCTTTAGCATAGATACTTTTGCCATAAATATCATGTGGGATATGACAAAGAAGGGGTTAAGGTAGCTAAAATGACCATTCAAATTTCCTTTGCTATGGATGATATCATTAGCTCAGCCTAGCTTCTCCTTACTCTGGTTGTGTCCTAATCAAGTAGTTCCATAGGCACTCTGGTTCCACAACTAACTTCTTGGATGAAAAACAGGACCTGCAGATCACTTCAACAAGGGTTTCAACTTCAACAAGTAGGGATCAAATGCTGGAGTCTGCTCCCATTGAAGTCCAGGACAAAAGTCCCCTTTTACATTGGTGGTGAAGGATGATGCCTTTACATACCAGGAATTTTAAGGGCACCCAAATATGAAACAAATTATTCTGATTGTTGCAGGAGAGCAATGGTACAAACATATGGCATTGTCTCTCATCTGTCAGCTTGTCCATCTGTCTAGCTCCTATCACCATGGTGTCCAAGGAACTCTTACTTCATAAAAGTACATTGCCTTGACCTATTTTCCCTCTAGCTGTATCTCTGTACCTATCAAGATATTTAATTTGTTGAATTGCTTCATTTTAAGATTTCTCTGGAGAAGAGGAAATCCAAGGATTATATTTCAGATGTTATATATCAGGAAATTTGAAATTGGATTAGCCTGTGTTTTCTTATACTCTTATGCAATGCATTTTAATGTTTCTTAACAGTCTAGCAATGGTGTATGTTCTCCAGTACATGAAAAAGGGAAGATCAGACCCATATCTTAGAAAGTCACAAAATTTTATAAAACAAAATACAGGACTATGTAGCACTTTAAAGACTAACAAGATGGTTTATTAGATGATGAGCTTTCGTGGGCCAGATCCACTTCCTCAGATCAAATAGTGGAAGAAAATAGTCACAACCATATATACCAAAGGATACAATTTAAAAAAAATGAACACATATGAAAAGGACAAATCACATTTCAGAACAGAGAGGGGTTGCGGGGGGGGGGGGAGGAAGGAAAGTAAATGCCTGTGAGTTAATGATATTAGAGGTGGGGAAGGGGAGATGTCTGTGAGTTAATGGTATTAGAGGTGATAATTGGGGAAGCTATCTTTGTAATGGGTAAGGTAGTTGGGGGTCTTTGTTCAGCCCCCTGCAGAGAGTGTTGAATTTTAGCATGAATGCCAGTTCAGAGGATTCCCTTTCAAGTGCAGATTTGAATGTCTTCTGAAGTAGGATGCATGTGATTAGGTCATTGAGACAGTGTCCTTTCTGGTTGAAATGGCAAGAAACTGTTTTTTCTTTGTGATCCTGTCTAATGTCTGTTTTGTGGGCATTGATTCAAAATTTTATAAAGTGCCATGATGTATAGGAGAGGTACAAAAGTAATATTTGGGTAAAAATGTCTTTAAAAGTGTCAAGGAAATACTTTTGTCTATTCTTCCATGTATTTACCATTGTTCCATCTGAGCTTTTCCATCCATGTGTGGATTTTATCCATCCATGAATGGAATACATTTGTATGTGTATTGAGGTATGTATGAATGTGCACCACCGGTAGTAACACAAAATCTAGCTTGCACGCTCTGTTAATCGTCTGGGCACCATTTGAACTTTTCCTGAGTAACTGTACAAGCCACAGTTTACAGGGCACACGGGTGCTTACCATGTGTATTTTGTACCTTTCATCTTCAAAGCTCCTTACACATGTTAATTAAACCTGACAGTGCCCCTGTAATGTATCTATGAAGGGTGAAAATTGAAGAAGAAGTTAAGCAATTTCCCCAAGGCCAAAAAGTCAGTCAGTACCAGGAATAGAATTTGGGAGTTTGTAGACTAAGACATTCAGAAAATCCTGCTCTCTGAGGCATAGATTAGATCAATTGACATAGGCTAAGGCTACACTATAATTAGATGCCTGTGCTTGTGCCAGCTGACTTGGGCTTGTGTGGCTAAGGTGCTGTTTAACTGCAGTGTAGATTCCAGTTTGGGCTGGAGCCCAGGTTCTAGGACCCTGGCAGATAAAAGTGTTCCAAGAGCTTGGCAGCAGCTGGAGGTCCAAAGCTTACAAAGCCGTTTCAGCTGTCTGACTGCAGTTACCCCTGAGGGCACTCTGCACCAAAAACCTAAAAATTCTGCAAATGTTATTGTCGAATAAACGTGAGGCACCTGCCTGGCATTGGGGAACGCAGGTGAGAGATGGGAGATCACTGTGAGGACCCTTTCCCCCAGGATACAGGCTCACTGCTGAGGCTGCACCCAACCCTGGCACAAGGCAAAGACCAGGCATTCCCCTGAAACACCCCAGGCCCTGGCCCCTCCATGCCAGGTGCATCAGGTGTGGGCAGGCAGGCTCAGCAAAGCAGGATCCAAGTCTGAAGAGACTTAGTGGGGGGTTGCTGGTGTGGGTTGAGAAGGTTCTGTGTGGGGTAATCTGTGTATATGTGGCTCGGGGGGGGGCGGGGGGGTCTGAGCATGTGTGTATGCAGGGATCTGGATGCACAGGGGCTTGTAGGGGTTTGTGGCACAGTAACAGGCGTGGGAGAGTGCAAAGCTTCACAGCAGGGTTTGGAGGTGAGTGATCAGGGAAGGGTCCATGTGCTGAGGCAACGAGGCTCAGTGGGAGATCCATGTGCAGCTGGTTGGGGCTTGACAGAGTGGGGCTCTGAATGTGGGTGGCTCATTGGGGTGATCCAGGTATGGGAGAATAGGGCTCACTGGAGCGATGCAGGGTGCAGCGGATGAAACTCGTCAGGAGGGTTTGGGTGTGAGGCGGTCTGGAGGCAGGGGGGAGGTAGGTGAGGTAACAGCTCTGTGTAGAGTGGTCCCTCCTCCTGCCGCAGAGGATCTGCTGGGGCAGGGAGAGTTTTCAGAGCTTTGTACAGCAGGAAGAGAGATTTGGGGGTGGCTCTTTCGCAATCTCCCCTCTTAGCCCACCAGTAGCATAGTCAGAAGAGCCCACTTGGGTGAACCCCAACTTCAGATGGGTGGGAAAGAATGGGGGTGGGGAATGGGACAGAAGGGATGGGGGCAGGCCCCAGCCCTGCCCCACCGGATGACTCACCAGGTGGAATGGGCTAAGCCCTAGCAACTTTCCCTGGCTAGCTCCCCCAGTGAGCTGGAGTGGGGTGGGCCCCAGTGAAGAGTGGGTGGGCCACCGCCCATTCAGGCCCACCTATGGCTATGCTCTGTGGCCCACAGTGACTCACCTCTCTGCCAGACATACTGTATGGAAGGGTCACATGACCATTCTTGTGGCTTCCCTTTGCTCCCCTGTCAGTCATGTTTCTGTGGGTAAGCAAAGAAATCTGTGGGAGACATAAATTTTGCACCTGCGCAGTGGCAGAGAATTCCCCTATTGGTATTGCAGTATAGACACACCATTAGTCTTTCTCTCAACTGACCTAAGCTTTGCTTCAACTAACAGGGTTTTCAGAAATTCTTAGCCCCTTGTCTCCATCCCATGATGTATCTAAAACCAGAAGCAAAGATGGTCCAAGCAGATGCAGTGTATCAGGGTGAAGAACTAATTACTGTCCGAAGAGCCACCCATATGGACCCCTAATGACCATCAGAGAGTCTGTACAGACCTAAGAGTTCATGCGGGAAGCACCCTTTGCAGAATGATGTCAGTGATCTGTTTGAGTACACCCACTTAGAACAGTGTTACAAATTCCAAGTAGGCAGGTGAAGGAATTAGTGGAGGAGTTGTTAGAGAAATGGTAGCTAGGAACTCTGTAGCAAGGCACATTATACCAGGCAGATTCACTCATATATGATATACAAATCAGAATGTAAATCCAGAAGCTGTCACCTTGGTAGGGAATATGTACTACGTATAGTTCCCTCACACTCTCCAGTGTGCGTGCCAGAAGAACAGCCAAGCTACGGATGCGAATGAAGAGGTTAGTGAAGGTTCTGGTACCATTCAATTACAAATAATGAAAGTGTGGATTGCAGTAACTCAGTAAAACATTGTAAACTAAGGTCATAATAATATACAGGTCATCACACACCCAGACATTGAATTAACTTGTTTTAGCTTGGAATATGTTATGGGAAATCTGAAGTGTCCATTTAACAAAAATCGGAAGCTGTTTAATGTGGGGGGAGACAGAGAGTGGGTTGTTATAACCCCGGTGTGGCATCTCCTCTACTGGGATTGGTCGTGTTTATTCATTTGATTCCAATGACACTGTGTTTATTAGGTAAGTGACTAGTGGCAGGGATATGTTTTCTAATTTGACACATGAAAAAATCCTAAGGATGGATTGACTGTCATGTGGGCAAGCAAAAGTAGTCAGTGTTGCCATGTTAGGACCAAAATGGGATTTTTTTTTAAAACAAAATACCTAATAGAGGCCAGAAAAATGTTACCTTCCAACTTGCAAACTGAAATGACATGCAGAAAATGGTCTAGTAGGAAATTCAGCAAGGCTGACCAACTCATTTCTCTAGGAACTTTGAAGAGAGACTTGTGACTAGTGATGAATATGACCTTTAATCCTAGAAGTGCTACACCACTCAGTGTGCTCTCCACCCCCCAAAACTCTTGCGTCCACCCTGAAAGTTCTTTGTCCGATTGTACAGTAAAAGCTGTAAATCTGTACCCTTGTTTAGTGTGGCATGCACTCTGCCTCTAATCCAATTTCCCTTCTGTTTGTTCTCTGTACAGCCTCATTCGGCCTGACAGCTATTTAATAAACCTATTTGCTTTTCTTTGACATGAGGCAGAAGTGGTGGGTGTTGAAGAGCCATAAGGCCCTAGTGGACAATGAAACCCTTTCCCACTCAACACTCTTCCAACTTAGCACAGATAAATTGTGAAGAACTGGGAATTAACCCATCCTATCTTCTTTAAGGGGAAAAATAATCAGAGCAATATGCATGGGCTGGCACGCAATGAATTCAAGTCTTTGCTTCTTCCTTCTGCATAAGAAATCCTCTTTCTGCTTCTTGACTATTCACCAAAGGGGTAAAAAGACAGAAGTGCTAACTCTTTCTAATGATCTTTTTGATTTCCTCATGCAGAAGGGAAAATATACCTGAGACTAAATACATAAATGGAGAGACACAGAAAACACAATTCTGAGTGAGAGCACAATGCTTCAAACCATTTATAGAAGTTTGGAGAATGTTAAATAACTACACAGTCCATTAATGCCTCAATTCCTGCGTTTGCTGGTTTGCAAACTGCCACATAATTCCTATATGTTATATGTTCGTTCATCTACCTCTCATTATGTCATTTGTGCTGTGTATGTATCCTAGGGTACAGCAGACAGGGTGTACTCACATGTACAGTGGTCCTCTTGAGAAGAGAGAGATCAAACAGCATGTCACATTCCTTAATGCACTCCTGATGGAGTTCTCCTGTTGTGATGAGTGTGACATAAGAACCTATCATTTAATCAACATGTAACTGAATCAAGCTATACCCTATGGAAACAAGGTAAACTTTAATTTGCCAGCATCCAGGATCTATTCAATATAACCAGGATCAAGACATTGCTCTTCCTACCTGCACCACTTCTACTGATCTCCCGTGTAATTTTCCATGAAATGTGCACTTTAGAGCTACATGGAAGATTTAATCCAAACTCAAGCGTGTCCCAGAGAGAGAGAAGCATTTGGGTTCTGGGAATACAGGATTTGCACCCCCTGAAAAGAGCACAAGCTGAATGAGTGATTCCAAAATGGCCGCCCCTTTCTGTTACAGGGAATGTGCCAATTGAAACACCTAGAGATAATTTCAGCCTTTGCTGGTATGCTCTTCATAAGTGGGCTTATTGTATTATTTGTATGGCAGTAGTAGCATCAACAGCATGATAGTGAGTGGGTGAAGACTGACCATGAAGGGCCTTGGAAGTGAATATAAACAGCTTATGTTTGATGCAATAGGGAACAAAGAGGCAGTGGCAAACTTCTATTAAACCATGTATTGTTCGTTGGTTTGTGATGCCAGAGGATATTCAGACAATAAATATACTGTTGACTAGAGTTAATTGAATTATTGTTGCTAGAAATTTATTCATTGAATATTAATGTTTCCTTCTGAATAACTCTAGAGATAGTCCAGTAGTATTTAGTGAATAATTTAACACACTTTTTTCCTCAACTGACTAATAACATTCACAATTAATAGCTTTTCATTAGATGACCAGCCTGGCCATTCACTTAATTTTGTTTGCAAGCGGGTGACCTGTTGGGTGAGAAGTCATTTCAAAATAGTGGCATCACCTGCCTACTAATGCATATCCCTTGGGACTTATCAGACTGCTGAGCATCCTTCAATAGTTGCCATTTTTAAAAAAAATTATTCTGACAGGAAATTGCCTCCACCTTTATCCCCCAGTCTGGGCTTTCCCTTCAGCATTGCCATTCTGTTAGGTCCATCATGGACAAGATTCAGTGCTGAGCCAATAACAACTTTCCTAGGTGTAAATATGTCAAGATTAGGTCTGGCTGAAAATCATCCATCAAACTATTTTTGATGGGACATGAATTTTTCATGAAAAGTGCCTGTCTTCTTTGGAAGTATTTGAGTTTTCATTGGAAAATTTTTGGATGGAAAAATAATAAATGTTTATTTTTTAGCTTTGAACCTGTTGGCTTTCATTGTGTGGGAGGGTTTTAGTTTAGTTTTGCTTTAAGTGAAAGTCAAAGATTTTTCCATGTTCCAACCATCTGTAGTCATGACTTTAAAGTTCAATATCTTGTCATTTTACAGAAATAGAAATGAGAATTTTAGACATTGAGAAGTAAAGATTTGTACTTCTCCAAAGAAATCCACAATACTCTAGATTCCTCCTCCCCCCCCCCCCCCAACAAAGGAAGGTATCAACCTGAAATATGTCCCTCGACTTTATGCCCAGAAAAGCTATATGGAATCATTTTGGGGGATTTTGTATTTTTTTCTGTCCTCTGAACCCTATATAGTTGGATTCATGATAATTAAGGCACCTGGAGTAGAGAGATACAAGAAATACTCCCAATGTAACTTTTTAAACACGCCTTAAAACATTCCTAAAATAGCATGTTAATAAAAAAAAATGTGGCATATACAAAGACTGGCTGACCCACATTTGGCTGGTTTCGATATCAGCAGTGCCAACCCCATCATGTATTCCCTGTCTATTCTGCTCACTTCAAGAGATGGAACAAAAAGGATATTTGAGAAATGTTGACTTCCAAGCCCTGCAACAACACACTTGAAGTTGCTGATATTTTGAAGTTGTGAAGCCTCAGCCAGACCAAAGAGGTAAATCTGTCTGATGTCATGTCATGTAGGAGCAATATCAATTGTGGCAGCACCTGTCCACAGTGAAAGGCAAAGTGGCATGCTGAAATATGTTAGAGAAAGGACTTGCTGGCAGATTGATGGAGAATGCTGACGTATTTCTGTAAACCACAATAAGAAGGGAGATAATCAAGATCAGGACGAGAATTCTTCTTCCTAGGAGTCGCTCCTCACCTCAATTAGCTGTTAGTTTAGTTAAACACATACATTGGTTAGGCTCCATCAGTCTGAGTGGCGCTTTCTTGAGCAACTTGTAGACTACAGCATTCAGTGAAAAATGGTTCGGTGATTATGCTGCTATGAGCCAATGAATCTTTCTCAAGAGCCGCAGCTTACTTTCTTGGGCCAATAATGCACCCTTTTCAATGCATGCGTAACACTTCATGTTTATATGCAGGTTTGTGAACTTAATTTATTAGTTTAAATTGATTCCATTACATTTTTCGAAGGAGGTGTGTGTGTGTGTGTGTGTGTGTGTGTGTGTGTGTGTGTGTCTAGACTGCAGAGTTTTTCTGGGATACCAGAAGTATCCCGGAAAAACTTTGCACGTCCAAGAAACACGTCTGCTCTTCCTAGAGATATATATATATATATATATATATATATATATATATATATATATATATATATATAAAATCTTTTTTTTGGAAGAGCAGATGCATGTTTTTGTCATCCCTGTAAACTTGGTTTTACGAGGAAGAAGGGATGTTCCAAAAAAGTTTTTTTTTCTGACATTTGGCCCAGTATAGATGGGCCAAATGTCGGAAAAGCCACGTCCAAAAAAAAAAGTAGTGGAAAAAGATACAGAAATTGCAGTTAACAATTTGCAAAAAACACGAGAAGTCCTGTGGCACCTTGTAGACGAACAGATTTATTGGAGCATAAGCTTGTGTGGGCAAAGACGCACTTCGTCAGATGCTGTTCGCAATTTGCGTATCTTTTTCTGGAAGAACTGTGTAGTCTAGACACAGCCTGTGTGTGTTTCCATTTGAATTTCCATATTATTCTGTACTCGTTTATCTCTTTCCGAGAATGACCACTGTCTTCCTATTTTTAATCTGAATATTTTTTCTATTCTGGAATAACAGAGAAAGGGACCTACAGTGCAAGCCATTTTTGAGTAGTATAAACCCACAAATAAAAAGGAAGAATAAAAAGCCCTCTGGAGACTTTAAACAAAGGCTGGAAACAAGTAATGGGAGAGGGGGAGCAGTTGGGTTTTTAGTACATTCCCAAAGTATGATCCATTGTAAGTAGCAGGCCTTTTGTTTCCCCCCAAAGACTGGTAGGGTCTGCATGACTGAAATGTCTCCTCACTGCACTGTCTCCATTTCAATTCCAGAAGTGCAGCTCTCTTCTCTACTTTGCAGAATGTTCTGTATGCCTGGCAGATATTTTTGTAATTGCTTTGAACCACATTAAGGGCATGTCTACACTTACGAGACGATCGACCCTCTGGAAGTTGATCTTCTAGCATTCGATTTGAGTGGGTCTAGTAAAGAGCCCTAGATCGAACGCTGAGGGCAGCCCCCACTGCCATCCAGTACTCCTACTTCTGTGAGGAGTAAAGGACGCCAAAGGCAGCAAGTGCTCCTATCGGCTTCCCGCTGTGTGGACGCTGCCATGGCTCAGCTTAAGGTAAGTAGACTCCAGCTATACATTTTGCATAGCTGGAGTTGCGTACCCTAAGCCAACCGGCCTGGTCTAGTATAGACCAAGCCTAAGAGCCACTTCAGAGTAGAACCTCTCAGTGGCGCTGTGTGATACTGGCTTCCTGTGGCAGGTGTCTTCAGGCACACTTCCTTTGCCCTGTAAGCAAAGGACATCCATATTCCTCTGCCTGCATCTGATGTTCTGGGAATTAAACCGGTATATAGCCACGGTTTTTCCTTCTAGCCCATCAGCAATCAGAATCCCAACCCATCTAGCTAAAATGCAACTTTAAAATACTCGGAGGAATTGGTCAAGTAGCTAACACATGATCTTGTGATGAAACACTAATTCTGCCCTCAGTAATATTTGAGAAACCCCACGGAAATCGATATGGTCATTCAGATATAATGGAAGGCTTCACCACTCTGTCCCATTTGAAATGTATAACTTTAAGTGGAGGAAGTTAATCTTGTTCATATTTTGAGCTATTCAATTAGAAAGTTTAGGATATGAAGCACTAGAACCATCCATGTCATCTATCAGACAGAAAAAATCCTCTTATAAGACAATATTTCTATTTGGTGGTGGTGAGAGGTCTAATGTATGACAGGACAAGGCAGAGGTCAGAACCAAGGATAAGATAATGTGGAATACTGTACCAAGAAAACTTAGACAAACCAAGGTACTGTGACAGACAGATTTTTACCATATAAATATACTAGCGGGGCTGCACCTCTGCTTGCTACGCTCACCAGCACCCTGGTCTCGGGAGTAGGGTGCAGGGTGTCTGGCCAAGGGGGAGGGGCAGGTGCAGGCTGGAGATAGGTGTTTGGCCAGGGGGAGGGTTCAAGAAAAGAGGAGAGTGCAGGAGCAGGTTGGGGGTAGGTGTCTGGACAAGTGTGGAAGAAGTAGGAGCAGGCTGAGGGTGAGGGTCTCTGTGGAAGGGATGAGTGAGAGGCCTGGGTTGCAGGGTCTCGGTAAAGTGGTGAGTGGGGCTGCGGGGTCTTGGTTTGGGGGGTATGAGTGAGCATGTTGGAGGTACAGGGTCCTGGCTGCGGGGGCGTGTGATGGGGCAGAAGGTATGGGGGAGGGGGAGGGCACACGGCTCGCAGCCCCCCCTAGAACACCAGGGAGGGGGAGGAGGAAGGCCAGGCAGTTCCAGCCAGGGGAGGCTGCGTGGCTCCCGGTGCCTGTATAAGAGAGGAGGACACGCAGCTCCCAGCCCCCCTGTGCAGTGGGAGGGCGTACAGCTCCCAGCCCTCCTGCGAGGGGCAAAGGCCTTGTGGCTCTGGCCCCCTGGAGGGTGAGGCAGCGCAGCTCACAGTCCCCCACCAGAAGGGAGGAAGGAGGCAGGGCAACTGAGGGCAGAGGGAGTGGCGGGACGCAAAGTGATATGATGATTTCACTCTGTCATCCCACAGGAAATTTACACACACACACATATATACACACACACACTCTCTCTCTCTCTCTCTCTCTCTCTCTCTCTCTCTCTCTTGCTGCTGCTGTGGTTTATGCCTGTTACAATGTATTAATCTGTGGCACGGTGTATCATTACTGATGCTACCAGGGATGGCCTACTTATCCTCTTAGTTACGAAAAATTGCAAATTTTTGGATGCAATGAGGTGGAAAGAGATGACAAACTTGCTCTTTCCTGCACAAGAGTATATTGCAATTTTATTTGCAGCCAAAGAACTACTCTAAAATAATATTGTCTTCCATCTATATGGTTAGGGCCATACTTTGCACTGATTTATGCCCTCATGCACAATCAATCAGCACTAAACTTAGCCAGGAGGAAATTCTGCCTTACTCACATTGCTCACAAGTATAAATCTGGAGAAACTCCCCTGCAGTTACTAACTAATTACACTGCCATATAATTGATATGAAAGGAGAATCAGACCTATTATCTTTTTTTTTCTTTGTTATGTAAATTATAGGTGTTTTGACCATGTAATTCTACAGGGTGCTGCATGATCTGCACTT
Source organism: Pelodiscus sinensis (assembly GCF_049634645.1). NCBI lineage: Eukaryota > Metazoa > Chordata > Testudines > Trionychidae > Pelodiscus > Pelodiscus sinensis. Next base: position 170,084,864 of record NC_134712.1, read on the forward strand.
AGCAGACAGGGTGTACTGCTTACAGTCAGCCTGGAAATACACTGGAGGAAGGATATGGAAAACACTAAATTAATTCTGCCTGCCTGAAAGAGCTGTTCTCTGCCAATGAGATTAAAATATCACTGGCACTAGAAGTTAGTCCCAAGTATATTTCTTTTCTGTCAGCAAAACATTCCCCTCTTGCCCTCTCTTATCTAATGGCTTCTCTTCATTCCAACTCCCTGCCTCATTACTGCTGGGAGCCTAGTGGCTCAGACTCCAGTCTGCAATCTAGGCTGGGACCCCCACCAACAGTAACTGAGAGAGTATATTGGCAGGCCAAGCCTACCCCCACATCCTTCCAGTCCCCACCCCCTACCCAGAATAGCTAAAATCCTATCAGATGTTTCAGGAGGTCTCAGCACTAATTAGAAGCATTATCACTTTGCAAAGAAATAACATGAGCACAGAAAAAGTCTCTGTTAAATGTCTTGGACATCACAGGATCAATCTGCCTTGACTGAAGTCAGTTAAGATCTTGGAGCCTGTTTGCAAGGGTTGCTGCTTGTCTGTGTTAAAAGAAGAACTGAAGCTCCTGAATATAATGGTGTATGGAATTATGCAAGATTCTGGTGTTCACTGTTACGATGACAGCACATAAAAATAAGCCCTCTGTACATTCTGTGTCCAAGGCCTGTAGGGGGCTGGTTGGGAAAGTGCAAAGAAAAATACAGGTTATGAATATGGGACCAAATTCTGAAGCCTTTCCTTTATTTTTGCTCAACCATTGCTGAGGCAAATTCTTATTTAAGCACTGTACAGACCCAGAACTTAAACAAAGGCCCTGTCTCAAAAAGCTTGCAAGGGATTTGATTTATATTTAAAAGACCGTATTTTGGATTTTCCCTCCAAAGATAAGTGATTAGACTATTAGAAAACCTGAAAACATGCTGAAAAGCCATGGGAACCCTTCAATGAGTGATTCAACCCACTCTATCTTTGTAACATCAAATCTCTGGAAAATGTACTTTGAAAGATTTTAATGTTCATAAAGGTTGTCTAAGTGGTGGGTTTAGTGTGGCTGGGAACAAGGAGATGGTAGTGAGCTTTAGAAAAGTCAAAAGACAATTAGAGAGACCATGGTAGAACTGTGAGGAGTGAGGCATTGTGAGCAGTTGTCCCTTATCTTTTTGTTAGGTATAAAGAAATGGCAAATCATAGATGGCAAAGAAGGAAGGGTTAGGATCTGAGGATGCATGCTCAATTGCTTCTACTGATTGCCCCTATTTCTTCCATCATGGGGGGTGGGTAGGAGGAATGGACTATCCCCATGTATCCTTAGTGCTCAATTTGACACCTTAAAGGAGCTAGATTACCAAGAAGTCCTAAGTATCCATGGCCTTGTAAAGTATTTAAGATTGGGCACCAGAAACTGAAGTACACAAAATCTTGACTGCTAAGCCTCAGCGTTCAGCTTTAGTTTGAATGGAGAACCTGCAAAAACTTCAGCCATTCACTTAGGAATATACATGCTATTTGTATCAAAGTTTGAAGGCCCTTAATACTGGGAATGATGGGTCATTCCCCTGAACTAACATTTTGGTATTTAGATGGGTATCTCTTTGTTGCACAGCAAAATGATTCAAATTCACTTATAGAAGCCAGTTCTTGCCATTTTTTTCTTACTAAGATAAACCCTGTTCACGGAGATTCAAATTTGCCTGTACAAATTAGGTAATTATGTGTACTTTGCCATAGCATGCTTTTTACTCTGGTTAAGGTTAATTGGTCAGCAATAATCCCGAGACGCATAATTTTAAATAAAATTAATCTTTAAAGGGACTGACAATGTATCATACAGCATTAATGTGATGAACTTCTCTGTACTGTGGGAGTAAGAATTCTTACCTGTTGGATTGTGGGGATGTTGCATGACAGGGAAAAGCAGAACAAGAATTAATATGTAAATGTTATGCTGCATGTGGAAATAATCCACTCCAATAGGGAGTGTCAGAAAAATATATTTTAAACCAGAGGTTCCTAAACTGTAAGAATTGGCCTGTCTCGGGAGGGACACAAAATATATTTGGGGGTGGGAATCTGAAAAGCTTTAGGGGAAAAATATTTATTGCACACATTTTACCCACAGCACAGAATAACTAGCAAAGCGGATTTCTTCAGACATATCAGGTCCCCAGACAACACTGTGCATACTGTGCAGCACTTGACAGATTTCTGTTATAAAATGCTATGCAGTCTTAAAGTCATTGCCATTTGTATGTTAATCCATTTGTTATGACTTGGTGTGCACATTGAATTGTAAGCCTCAACCACAGTTGCAGTTCTGTTTTTGCTCTTATTACAATAGATTGCTGGCTCTGTTTGAATCAATTCCTTATTGCTTTTAATATTTAGTGAGAGCTCCATGTTTATTATTTTAAATCAGTATATGTACATGGGTAGCAGGAGGGGGGGCATAAACTACTACAGACACAAAGAAGGAGGGTTCAATCAAATAAGTTTCAGAACAACTGTTTTCAAGTGCCTAGGGATGGTCTTGTAGCCACCAAAACTTGGGGTAAAACATTTATCTACTTGCACAAGCTGACTTCTATAAAATCCCAGAATAAATGTTTTCCATTTTCAGTAGAGTGGGAGACCACGTGCTGCAGATGCTGAATAAGTCCAGGTCTACACTAGGCCTGGAAGGTCAGGTTAAGGTGCGCAACTCCAGCTATGTAAAATATGCTGCTGGAGTTGGCTTACCTTAAGCAGAGCTTGGCGCCATCTTCACAGAGGGAGGCCAATGGGGGCAAATGCTCCTGTCAGTTTCCCTTCTGTGACTACAAGAAGTACCGGCGCCAACTGAAGCTGCCCTTAGTGTTTGATTTAGCAGGTCTTTATTAGACCTGCTAAATCGAACACCAGAAGATCGATCTCCATTGTGGCAAGTGGAGATGTGGCTTAACTCAGATGGTTTTGAAGTGTTTCTGTTCTATAGGATGAAGCAGTGATAGTGTGGGTAACTGCTTCCTGAAACACTATTCAAGGACTAAGTCACCAATCCAGCCTAGCTCCATGAAACCACTGTAAAATCTTTCCTATGTGCTACGTAGGTTCCTCTGACATTATTAAATTAGCAATTCTTAATGTAATTAAAAACACTTTTATTAAAGGCTAGGGATCAAGTAGATGATGCCCCATAAAAAATCTAATTCTAAGACACAGCCACCTCAGACATCAGTGTAAGACTCCCATGGAGTTTCCGAATGTTATCTTACACAAATGCTAAAGTCAATTCTAATGCATTCACATTCCCCTAGAGATCTAAAGTAACAGAAACACAGAGGCTTTTCTCTGCCAGTATTTGGATCCATGTTCCACTTTCCAAGAAAGCAGAGACATATTTCACTTGTGGGGCTGTGTTGCCTTGGTGCCTGACCTGTGAAAGAGTCACTGAGAGTTTGACTAAAGGTAAATTTTGCAAACCTATTTCCTGTAACAGGATTGAAAAGTTTCGCAACTCGGCATAGCTCAGGCTTTCCCTATCAACTGGCAGAACTCTCAGCCTTTTCCTGCCTGGCAGTTGCAGACAGTGAATTACTGATAGCCAGTCTGAAATCTGTCTCTTTCTCTGAATGACTCCATAGCTACCTTGTCTGGCTGCACTTATAAGCCATGAGAGACTTATATAAAAAAAAATTAGGTCTAACCCCAGGTCTCCAGATTCCTATGGGACTCTGAAAGGAAGCTAACTTGCTCCCTTTTCCTATTTCTTTCTTGACCTTATCCGAAAGCAGCCTGCATATCTGTAAGTGGCAACTGTGGAAAATGTGCTCTGGCCACTTGGTGTGAAAGATAGGCAAGACTCCTAAAAAATCTTCTCCACGGCTTATCACCTTTCTGCTGGCTCCACGGCAGGCTAGAGCCCCAATGCACAAGGAAACTGCCTGTCTGTAAGACTGGACAGGGCCTCATCAACAACTGATAAGATCCTCTGTGAACATACAGGCTCTTCGGAGCTTACTATCCTTTCAAATACCACAGAAATTACTGCATCACACATACATACGCACAGACGCACACAAGCACGCACATAGGACTACCATCCTTTTAAAAATGTTCTGCACTTCATTTTCTCTGATTCACATGTGTCCTTCTGACTTCAGCAAAAGTTACTCCTGCTTGACATTGCTGTGAATGCACGCTCCTATAAATTGTCAATTCTAAAACAGTATAGACCGATTCAAAAGGCAATTCTTCTGCCACTAGATTACAAAAAAAAAAAAAAAAAAAAAAATATCACTAGAATATTAAATGGAATAGATGAGAAGGAAAAATGCATCTTGGAAAAAAGTTACATGTTGAGACTCCAAATGGAACGTTCTCACTTTGAGGTTTTGTAAACGTATGGCAAATTAAAAAGAACAGATTAAAATACCCTCTATTATAATTCAAGCAAACAGAGCAATTGGGACAGGAGGAAGTGGAAACAAAACATCTGTCTCCCATGATACGGCTGAATTCATTTTATTTTTAAGAATAGTTCCATGAGGGATTGATTTTAAAAACAAGAAACTCTTAAGTTCAGAAGAAAAAGGCAGCTGTTGATTCAATACCACATTATATACAAAATCTTTCAAGCCAGCAGCCTCAAACCATGGCCCTGATTATGCAAATACTTACATGAGTGAGTAACTTTAACATGAGAGTTGTCACAGTGTCGCAGGATCAGGTCCCAAGATAATTTCAAAGTATTGTAGGGGATATTTAGAGACACACAACTCCTGGAATGCTTAAGAGTCTGCCACTCGGGAGCTTGCTTTCCCCTTTCTCTCTGCAACACGGTGTAAAAAATCTCAGACGTGTTTACCTTGAGAGCAAGCGCAGGGGCAATCAACTTTCCTTGCCTTCTCATAGAGGAGGTTATTGAAGATGGTCTGGGGACTGGAAATGGCCACTGCTAGTGAATTGGGTGGGTGAAGAAGAGTTATTTTAAATGGTAATTGTTATATCATAGCTGCACACTGCACGTGCCATAGCACAAGAACGTTTTGTACATTAGTTAAAAGATAAACGGGGCTTCAATAAAGGAGAGAGTGAAAATACCATAGTAAGATTGAAATGCTGAAAAATATTTCCAGGATATGCATTTTGAAGATATTAGCTTCTGCGAGGGATATAAGTAGTGATAGAAAGCGGCAGAGAGGGAGCAGTGATATTCAGAACAGAGAATCAGCCTTTATTTATTGTTGCAGACTATCCAATGCAAATTAATTTAGGAAGAAAAATATTTTGTATTTGATCCTGAGTAAATGTTCTTGGAATTATTTTTTCACTTTAAAGTTTTGAATGATTTTTGATCCTCCAGAATGAATTAGACTCCAAATCTAATTCTAAGGCCAGATCAACTCATTTCTAGCAAGTAACAAACAGAAGGCTCACAGTTCATGAAAAAAATTAGAAGTGAGAGAGAATGATGTGGGTAATTGGATACTGAAGCTTAAGCAACCTTGATGTCCTAATACTCACATACTATAGATTGCTGGGAAACTAAAATAAATGATTTGTCTGCACAGATTAATTGCCAGTCCTCTTACCTCTGCTATTGGCCATCCACATGCAACTACTTTATAATCAGGGTTCATAGATGTCAGTCAAAAACATTTGGAAAAATTTGGGAAGATGGTGCATAAGAATGGCCATACTGGGCCAGACCAAAGATCCACTTAGCCCAGTATCCTGTCTTCCATCAGTGGCCAATGCCAGATGCCCCAGGGGAGTGAACAGAACAGGGAGTTAAGTGATCCCCCTCCTGTCATCCATTTCCAGCCTCTGACAAACAGAGGCTAAGGACACCATTCCTACCCATCCTGGCTAATAGCCATTGATAGAGATATCCTCCATGAATTTATTTAGTTATTTTTTGAATCCTGTTAAAGTCCTGGTCTTCACAACATTCTCTGGCAAGGAGTTCCACAGATTGACTATGTGTTTCATGGAAAAAAAACTTCTTTTTATTTTGTTTTAAACCTACTACCTATTAATTTAATTTGAGAATGGCTAGTTCTTATGTTATGGGAACAAGTAAATCATATTTCCTTATTCACTTTCTCCATACCTGTGATTTTATAGACCTCTATCATATCCTCCCATAGTCTCCTCTTTTCTAAGCTGAAAAGTCCCAGTCTTTTTAATCTCTCTTTATATGGCTCCCATTCCAAACCACTAATCATTGTTGGTGCCTTTTTCTGAACCTTTTCCAATGCCAAGATACCTTTTTTGAGATGAGGTAAACACATCTCTGTGCAGTATTCAAGATGTGGGCGTACCGTGGTTTTATATAGAAGCCATAAGATATTCTCTGTCTTATTCTCTATTCCCTTTTTAATGATGCCTAACATTCTGTTTGCTTTTTTGACTGCTGCCGCACATTGAGTGGATGTTTTTAGAGAACTAGCCACAATGACACCAGATCTCTCTTGAGTGGTTATAGCTAAATTAGTCCCCTCATTTTGTATGTATAGTTGAGGTTATTTTTTGCAATGTGCATTCCTTTGTATTTATCAGCATTAAAATTATTTTGCCATTTTGTTGCCCAATCACCTAGTTTTGTGAGATCCCTTTGAAGCGCTTCATAGACTGCTTTGTTCTTAGCTATCTTGAGCAGTTTAGTGTCAGAGCTGAAATCAGTTGTGGTAAAACTATGTTTCATGGAGGATAGGTCCATCAATGGCTGCTATTAGCCAGGATGGGTAGGAATTGTGTCCCTAGCCTCTGCTTGTCAGAAGCTGGAAAGGGGCGAGATGGGTGGGATCATTTGATTACCTGTTCTATTCGTGGCCACTGTCAAGAGACAGGATACTGGGCTAGCTGGACCTTTGGTCTGACCCAGTATAGCCGTTCTTATGCTCTTATGTTCTTATTAGCATTTACCATAATATAGAGGCTCCTAATGTAGCCTTTTTAGCTCTTGCTTTGAACAGAGGAGGACAAGAGGTTAAACCACTCCAAGATGGATCCTTGGTAAGGGTTTGCAGCTTTTTCGCTGGGGACATGTGTTCCAGTCCTCTTACTTTCTCAGGGCTTTTATGCTTGAGGCCATGGCTAAATAGGTTTCCTTCAAATGAGGTTGCTTCCCTCATTGGAACAGGTTAAGCACAGTCCTACTCCAAATACCATCCCAGTGGTCTGCTCTCTGCATGCTGAAATAATAATTGAAGGAACTATTTGGGTCATCTGGGCAGCTAAGGGGCTAGTTATTAATGTCTCAATTTATAACTGGACTTATTGTAGATGTAGATGAGTGAATTAAAAATAAACAAACATATCTGAGTCATTCTTAGAGAAGGCTCAATAAAATCAATCCCTGCTAAGGGCAACTAAAAACAAATAAAAGTTAATCAAAAGCTGATTAAGCCAAAAAGCTTTATAATGTGGGTTGACAAACTTGGGCTCTGTCAGGTTGTCAGGCACAATGAGTTTCTAAGGCAAAGGTCTCCGCTGAGAACGTTTTTGCCTCCATCCTGGAAAACAGGTCAATCATAAATGCTTTGACCAGATATAAGGAGAGAAATAATATCTGAGATAAAATGCTCCATCAGGCAGGGGATCCTACCCTGATTTTAAATACTACAGTGTTCCTGCTAATGGTTGCCACTCCACCTTCCTTCCCATTGTACAGCCAGGTTATGGGGATGCTGGTAGAACTGTGCATTAGACTGATTTTTTTTTTTTTTTGGTTCACTGGCCTTATCAAAAATTGGTGAAAAATATTGTCTCGGGTTGACTCAAAACAAAAATGTGAATTTTTGACAACTTGAAAAAAGATTAAAATAAATTATTTTGAGTTAAACAATACACAGTATATTACACTGTAAAACTGAAAACAAATGGTAATTTTGAACTGAAAAATTTAAATATTTCAAAAATGACAAGCCAAAGCATTTTGAGTTTGGAGAAATTTTATTGTTTTGTTTTTAACCAAAACAATTTGGTGAATTCAATGTAACTTGACAAAATACTTTGCTTGACCCGAACTCTGCCTCTTTGGTGAAAAAAAGGTTTTGCTGAATAATTTTATCCTGCTTTTGATGCTGAGACTCTTGCCCATGGCTGCTAGTCCAGATTAATCATCACTCTGGATCAGCTGTGAGTTTTGAAAAATTTATGAAAATCGTGCTTTATAGTGGAAACTACATCTTTTAAGTAAGATCATCAATGCTAGTGCTTTTGAACAGATTGTATCGTAAAGTATAATTACGTACATGGATCTATATGTGGTGAATACAGATAGAGAAGATAGAGAGAGAAGACAGGCCTTTGGAGAAACCATTTATCTCTATTATAAGGCCTCATTAAGAAGTACTGGAAAGAATTCCACAAAGGATCTCTTCTTTCTGACCGAAGGAAATTGCGGAGACCTGCTCAGCCATTTTGCACAGAAAGTATATACCTTCTCATATAATGGCTACATCTACATTGTGCTCTCTTGAGCAAGAACATATGCAAATGAGGCACAGCAATGAATAAGTGGCAGAATGGCTCTTGCGTAAGAGGGGGTTTTTGTTCAAGAAGGAGCAGCATAGACTGTTCTTTCTTGTGCAAAAGCCCCTTGTGGAAAAATGGCAGCTCATTAAGTATGCAAATGAGGTGCAGTGATATTCATTGCTGTGCCTCATTTGCATATGTTCTTGCACAAGAGAATGCAATGTAGATGTAGGCCCTGGGTCTTAAACAGCAGCCGCTGAAATTAATGGAAATATTTCCGTTGACTGCAGCAGTGACTATGTCTATACGGCCTTATCTATAGGGCCTCATTGAAGTAAATGATTATTTACTGCTTACTTCAGTTAGAGTAACTGCTGTATTCCTCTGAGGTAAAAAATATGCGTAAGTGGTACAAATCAAGGTGAAAAAGGAGTGCAGATCTCAGTTACACCTTAGCTAACACCTATAATAACCACAGTTGGCACCAAAGAGAAAGAACAAGTGATAAGAAGCAGTGTTCATTTCTAGGCCCTGTTTAGATTGCTGGATTGATTTCTTTTGTTTTGTCTGTATAGCATCTAACCCTGTGGTGAGTAGTGGGCAGTATGTGTGCTGGAAGCAGTTCACCTACGTAAGCCTCTAGTGAGCGGCCAGTGCTTTATTTACCTCTGTGTCCTGAGGTACAGCCACCTGAAGCTCCCATTGGCTATGCATCACTGTTCCCGGCCAATGGGATTTGTAAGCGGCTGGACCTGCCTATGTGCAGGTAAATAAAGCACCAGAGGCCCACCAGAGGCTAACCCAGGCGAACCACATCTGGGACGTGGGCCACTTATTGCCCACACCTCACCTAGCCTGATGGGTCTCATCCATGACTAGGGCTCCTAGGCACCACAGCCATACAAAGAAATAAGGGTGTTTGGGTGCCTTGTCACAATCTGAAGAAGGAAAGCAACATGCAGATTCTTAGCTCTTTCCTCTCTTCAGCTTTCCATTGTTCTCTGTTCATTCTCCCACCAACAAGAAATTGAATTATATAAACCTAGGGAGGGACTCTGACCGCTGCACATTTTCCATTTTCAGTGTTATGTGAGCATGTTTACTGATCAGGGGTTGATTTTCCCCTCCCCCTGTGGAAAAGCAGAGCTTTAAAGATAAGAAAACAAAAACTGAAGGACAGTTCTGTTAAGCTGAAGGCTTCAGTGGGCCGGATAACGTCCGATTTCCATCTATTAATATATCCTGTCTCGGAGAGGGAGCAGGAACGGGTGATATAATATAACCTGGCTTTCTTTAATCACAGTGCAGCTTGGTGATTTTTGTTGGGTCAAATGATGAGTTTTGAAGGAGATGGTCACTTTTGACAGTAATACTGTTACTGGACATTACAAATAAAATAAATAAATAAAAAGCAGCTCAGAGCCCTATGTTGACAGAGGAGTGAAAGCAGCTGATTGTGGTAACTGGTATATCCTAATTTACACATCAACACCTTTTTAAAATGCTGGAGAGCTGATTTTAGACTAGGATAGGTTAGTGGAGACAGACCATCTTTTTCCCACCCAGTGACACACTGCCTGGTCTGTTATGATGCTCATATTCTAGGGCACATGTGCTCACAGAGAGGAGAGATAATCAACTCTGGAATCTATTCTTTTATTTCCCCTCTCAACAAACAAACAGTCATCAGGACATGCAAGTGAATGAATGGCAGATACAGAAATGCATATGAGCAGCAGGCCACAAATGTATTATTTTAAAACTGTGGCAGAGGAGGGTGTTACTATGTTCCCTGCTCTGTACTCTCACATACAAAGCAAGCATTTAACTCTCCCTGCATGGGATTATTGGGCTCCCACCAGATAAACAATAGCTATTAGTAGACCTGCCACAGCCTACCCCTTGGACTTACTATAGTTCAGAATCCTCTCTATCTCCCTCTGCCCAAAGAGGAAATGGACAGAGGTTACCAAGGGGAGACATTAACCCATGAAGACTTCAGTGTTCCTTTCTCCTGTGGACATAAGTTCTACCTGTGAAATCCTGGGTTCGTGTTTTCCTGTGGGATCTGGCCCTTTTATTCTTTATCCCCACTGGACTATTGCCACAAGTTGCAATGAGCTAAACAGTCTCACCATTCCTAGCATTAAACATTCAAGTCCTGTTGTTTACAACCCCACTGTGCATCCAAGATACTGTGAGGAAGGCCAAAAAACCCAGCAGACTTCTGCTCATTGGGGAAAAATGCCTTGTTACAAAACAGGCAATCGGTTAGCTCTGCAAACACTTCTCGGATGATACAACGAAAGAGAGGAAAGGTGGGGCAGCTAGCAGGAGCCACGAGGCCTGGGGGAATTAAAATAAGCTGGGAGGGAGACCATATAGCTAGACTAGAGATTACTAGTAAACAGGCCAACAAAGGTACAGCATATTTCGGCAGAAACATTATTTTTCTGATATAGCTTATATCAGTTCTCTGAATGAAATAAGTTGTACTGGCAAAAGGTTGTGTTGCCAGTATGACAGCATCTGTTTTAAAGTTTTTTCCAACACAGCTATGTTGAGCTCCATCATGGCATGGGAATCACCCCAATTTTCTGTTTGATGGCTGAATAACAACGTCTGGCATGTCATTGGTCTTTCACCCCCTTTTAGAGAAGATGAAGTGGTTGACTGTGGCATTATTGTACCTGGGGGAACATTGGGTCATCAGAACAGGAATGCTGATAATACTGCTTAATGAACTGCAGAGAATATATATAAGCATTTGAGTTAATTATTAGAGTGCACATAGTACAGTAAACTTCCGATAATCCGGCACCTTTGGGACCCAGGGGGTGCCGGATTATCAGATATGCTGGACTATCGGAAGGGGGAGCTATGAGGGGTCTGGGTGGGGGGGAGGGGGTGCCACCCCAGACCCCCTCATAGCCCCCCCCTTCCGATAGTCTGACTCTGCCCCAAGCATCCCTGATTCAGCCGCTGCTGAAACTGACCAGCAGCGGCTGAATTGGAGACGCCTGGGGCAGAGCAGCTGCAGTGCTGCCGGGTTGGTCGGGGTAACACCGACCCTTGGCGTGGCGAGACCAACCAGGCAGCACCCCAGCTGCTCTTGGAGATGCCTGGGGCAGAGCAGCTGGGGTGCTGCTGGGTTGGTCCCGCAGCGCCGCTCCTCGGCGCTACTGGATCAACCCGGCAGCACCCCAGCTTCTCTGCCCCAGACGTCCCCAAGTCAGCCGCTGCTGAAATTGGCCAAGAGCTGACTCCAGGAAGCCTGAGGCAGAGCAGCTCTGCCCCGGGCTTCCTGGAGTCAGCTCTTGGTCAATTTCAGCAGCGGCTGACTTGGGGACACCTGGGGCAGAGCAGCTGGGGTGCTGCTGGGTTGGTCCCTCACTGCCGCTCCTCGGTGCTACTGGATCAACCCGGCAGCACCCCAGCTTCTCTGCCCCAGACGTCCCCAAGTCAGCCGCTGCTGAAATTGACCAAGAGCTGACTCCAGGAAGCCTGAGGCAGAGCAGCTCTGCCCCGGGCTTCCCGGAATCAGCCGCTGGTCAATTTCAGCGGCAGCTGAATCGGGGACGCCTGGGGTGCTGCCAGGTTGGTCCCGCAGCCCCCAGGGGCAGCGCTAGGGGACCTACCCTGCAGCGTCCCAGCTGCTCTGCCTCCGGCTTCCCCGATTCAGCCGCTGGTCAGTTTTAGCAGCGGCTGAATAGGGGAAGCTGGAGGCAGAGCAGCTCCAATGGTCCGGCTGCGGAGCACTTCCGGGTTCCTGATGGTGCCGGACCATCAGGAGTGCCGGACCGTCAGATGCCGAACCAATGGAGTTTTACTGTACTGGCAAAGAGTTGCTCTGCAAGAGTTATTAGAGGCAGTAGCAGGGATGTCACACTGCGGGGTCCCCGAATGGAGCTCCAGCCCCCATCATTGTCCCCTCCAAGTCTTAACCCGCCACCGTGTCCGTGTAATGAGTCCACGCCTTTTTTTATAAAGTTCCAAGAGCGCTGCTTCTTTGCCATGCCAGTCCCACATCACACTCCCCAGATGCTAGGGGGTAGGGAGACTCAGGCCCTCCCACTCTCCGAGTCTTGGCCCAAGGGCCCTAATGACAGAATGCACATTTCTCCATCCTGGCTAATGGGGGACTCCGCCAAAACTCATCAGCCCATGGGCCTTTCATTAGCCCCGCCTTGGGCCACTTCCTCCCCCTGCTCCAGTGCACAGATGTCCCTGGAGCTCCAGTCGAGCCCCCTCCCCCAGGCCTCCCTAGGTTGCAGGGTCCACAGAGCTCTCCACTACCCGGGGGCCCCCTTTCCTCCTGTTGGGCTCCTCGCCCTTTTATACTGCCCACGCCGGCCACTCCACTCCACGTAGGCGTCTGGGTCAGCGTCTTCCAACATCCGGCCTGCCCCCTTCCTTTTCGGAGCTGCCTAGGGGGCTGCACCCACAGCATGCCACCTCTGTGTCCCCGCCACTCGGCGAAGTCTGCAGCACCAGCTCGAAACTCCAGCCGGCAGGAGTGCAGGGCTGATCTGCCCCGTCACAAGGGGCCACATGGAGGTGGAAGGAAGGTTCCAAGTTCTTTCCACAAAACAAGTTCTGCTCACCTGACTCACCAGAATAAGACATCACTCACAGGAGGCCAGTCAAAATAAGACGTATTCTCTGTGCTGTGCTGGACACCTTAAGTTTGGTTTATCCTTAGTAGGATTGAGTTCATGTGCTCTGCTAGGTTCATTGGCTCAAATTTATAAAGGTATCTAGGCATTGCTGCACTCGGTGTTGCAAATTGTAAATGACTGAGATAGTGTAATCACATTTTCAAAATGAAACAGTCCCTTTGGTGTATATTTGTAAAAAGCTAGCAGATATGCACTGCTGCTGTGTAGCCTGGGACTTCCATTAGCAGCTTCTGACCACATCGTAAGAGTGAGTATATAATGTTAGGGGCATCTGTGAAAGAAGCCTGTGATAGTAAAGTGTGTAAACCATTTTGGGAATGAAAGGCACGCTATAGAGATTAGCTATCTAATCTATCTAAATTTCTATACTGAGCACATCACCATGGTCTCTAGGCACTTTACAAGTTAAAAGTGTAACAGGTGTCTTAGTATAGCTCAAGTTTCTCCTGTTTTCTGTACCCATGCAAGTTATTTTTACAAATATTTTATTTTATTACTTATGTGAAAGCTAAGCCAAATAAGTAAGTTTTGTGTGTGTATATATATATATACTAGCTGGAGTTACCTGGTGTTGCTTGGGAAACCGGAGGAACAAAATGTAGAAAAACTGTAGTCCATTATCTTTTTTTGAATGGTAGAAAAGTTGCACTGATTTCTGGGAGGGGGGGTGTGAGCCCAGGTGGAGGGGAGGTTACACGTGGGAGGGGCGCCCCAACTCATGCCCGGGGCTGCAGGGTGGGTGCCCGAGCCATTGTGCACGTGGGGGTTGGAGCACTGCGTGCCAGCGCGGGGGGAGGGGTGGAAAGAGGGTCGCTTATGTAACCTCACGGGCAGGAGGGGGCAAGTCCTGGACGGCTCTGGGGGCCACAGGTAGCAGGCATGGGACCTAGGGTGGGTAGGGCGGCCCCTGCGGCAGATTACTTTTTGATTTTTACAGCTTGAGCTCGGGCCCAATCAGGTCTAAAAGTACCTTAAAACCTTCCCCTGGATGAAAGGTTATCCCATGCAAAGTTTGGTTGCAGTAGCTCTTATAGTGTCCAAGTTATTAGTGCACAAACTTACATTCTCCTTTATATATTAGATATATGTGCTGTTGCTGCAGATTACATAAATTGGCCTCTCCCCATTGATTTGAATCATGTGAAGCTCTGGATTAAATAGTAGATTTTATATGAGAATCCAATTTAGGAAGGATGCTACCTTTTGAACTTTTCTCTGATTTTTCTGTTGCCTGAAGATATTATATAACAAAAATTCTCTCTATATAACAGTAGAAGTAGGGTGTTTTATGCAATTGTTAACTTTCGAGCTGTGTTCTTTCTCACACAGTATAAAATACATGTACATCCTTTTAATTTTGAAGCAAATGCCACATTTATCAGACCGTGTTATGGGCTTTCCCCCACACACACACTTTCTGTAACATACTTTTTGACATATAAAAATGCAAATGATATCAGTCTTGGTGAAAGATGAGGCTGAACCAGTGACAAAGTGGAGTGTGATAGTAATAAGGAAAAGGCCTGGAACCCAGCAAGATACTGCAGCAGGATAGATAGCATAATAGGATATGTAAAGGTTCCCTAATGGGATGTGGAATTCATGTGGGAGAAGAGCTGATAGCCAAGCATTGGAGCCACAATTGACTTGTTAATGTTAGAATAATATTTTTTTAAATGTGTTAGAGTATGCATGAGTATTGCAGAGATACAAGCTCCTGTTTTACTTTTGCTCAGCAGTGGATTTTAGCTTATGACATTTTTAGTATTCTCTAAGGACACCCGCTTGCAGAAACTTATGCACCTGAGCAACTTTAAGCATGTGAGCAGCCCCATTTTGTTCAATAGGACTAAAATGACTCATGGGCATAAGAAACTTTCCCATCAGTTTCCCTTTCTCTACTCATCTGGGGTAGAGTAGCAGGGTGGACAGGAGAGTGATCTGCGGTCAGACTGGCAGGTCATCACCAGACCTGCTAAATCAACCCCCGGTGGGTTGATCTCAGTTCATCGATCTGGGCTGTAGTGTAGACGTAGCCTGATAATGTGGAATGAGAAGAAAACACGATAAATATAACTAGAGGGGAAGCTATTTGTGGACTTTATTCAGCAAAGCTTAATTTTAAGATCAGACATCTCCATTTGGCAAAGTGCATAGGTATGGACTTAAACTAAACTATGTGCATTTTGTTGAACTGCCTAAACCAGTCAGGCCTATCCTGCAATGACTTTATGCTCAAACCTTGACTTCAGGAATAATTTTAGGTTCTCTCTCATTCATATAAATAACAATTTTGGACTTGTTCCTGTGAAATTATGAGTACCCTAACCAGTGTTCTCTGTAAACTGTGTGCTTGGGTGGCCACCCAGCAGAGATTCAAATGCCACCCAAATGATTAGCAGAGCACCCATGTGATAATTACACTAATGTGTGTCCACTAGTAGTGCACATCCACACATACCTCAGTGCACATATCAAAATGTATTCTGTACATATATGGAAAAATTAGAAGGATCGTTGACCCCATCCCCTCTGCTACCCACATCCTCCTCCTCACAGGCAAGGGAGAAAGACAGTCCTGGCAGCAGGCTCTGAAAGCTGACAAATTTGGATTATTACAGAGCTGGGGTGGGAAGCGTGCTCAAAAGGCCCAGATGCTTCACAGAGACTACGCCACCATCTGAGCCCTTCTCTTCTCTTCTCTTCTTCTTCTTCTTCTTCTTTTTTTTTTTTTTTTTTTTTTTTTTTTTTTTTTAATCCCAGTGTATCTTTATCTCGGGATCTCTATTTGACCACCATTGTGGCAGCATGTCATGAGGAGAGAGGCTGTCTCCTTGATAGGTAGGTCCAGGCTATATAGGGCCTTATAGGTTAAAATAATCATTGTTAGTGAGCAGTGACTATAGGAGCAAACCCTACATTGCCTGTTCTATACTTCTGAGGCCTCAACCCAGAAAAGCACTGGTACGTGAGTAAGATCATGAGGAATCCCATTCACTTCAGTGGGACTACTCCCATGCCTGATGTTACTTGCATGCTTAAATGTTTGGTGATTGTGAGTGCAAAACTCCCAAGTCTGTAGGAAAGCAAAAGCAATGTAATTTAGGGAATCTATTTTAATTACAGGTTGAACTTCTCAAGTCCAGCACTCTCTGGGCTGGCAACATCCATGATTCGGCATGATTTTAGCTAGCCAGATGTCCATTTATCACGGGCATGACCAAGTATCTTGTGGTCCCATAAAGCTTGTTTACAGCCACCAGTGCTGGCTGCCTGGCTCTCAGTGTTCTATGCTGTTATTTAGCTCTAATTTACCCCGAAACGTCTTCTAAGACAGTGTTTCTCAACCGGTGGTACGAATATCCTTATGGGTATTTGAGAAAAATCTGGGAGGTACATCAACACAACTGAAACTTAGAGAAAACTGAATTTTTGTTTTAAGTTGTACGGTGCTTTATTATTTTTGTATTTTTTACATCCAAAATTTCATCGCTCACCCGGCTACAATTCAGTTGTTTAAACTCACTAGAACAGTGGTTCTCAACCAGGGGGTACATCAGTTAATTTAGATATTTGACTAATTGTTCCATAGGCTACATAAAAAGCACTAGCGAAGTCCATACAATCTAAAATTTCATACAGACAATGACTTATTTACACCGCTCCATACACACTATAGACTGAAATGCAAATACAATGTTTATATCCCAGTTGTTGTATTTAAAAGTCACAAATGAGAAAGTAAACAATTGTCCAGGGATTGTGTGCTGTGACACTTCTGATTTTATAAGAAAATAGATTTTAAGTGAGATGAAATTTGTGGAGATACACAAGACAAACCAGACTCCTGAAAGCAGTACAGTAGTCTGGAAAAGTTGAGATTTCAAAAGGATTTCAAAAATTCATCCTGAGTCAAATCCTGGACGGGTGAAGTGAATGAGAGTTTTTCTCTTGACTTTAGTGAACCAGGATTTGGACACAAATAATGAAATAACTCTTTAGGCAGTGAATTGGTAGGGCTTTAGCAACAGCCAAAGTGCCAACATCCTGTCTAGTGCTCTCCCTATCCCTACTTCCTACACACCTATCTTTAATGTAATTATTTTAAATAAGTAAAAGAAAGTTTAGCTTTTCTGTTGAGATTATTACTTCTAAATCTGTGTTAACATAATCTCACAGCTGACTGAACACTACCCTCTGACCTTTCCTTCCTTGGGGACAAACTCAGGTTTAATTGACATTTGTGTCTGCCAGCTCTGCTGAGGAGAGATTAGCAGTGGTTTAGCTAATTAGTATTTAAATGTTCACTAATGTTCCAATGAGTTTGTCAATTACAATCTTATTAAAAATTGATTCAAATTTTCACAATTTGGAAAAATAGAAAAGATATCAGATCTCATTCAATTTCTCGGAAGGATTAAAGAAAGAATCAAATCTGCTATTATGATCTTCAGTCATATTACTATTCAAAAATATTTTGAACTGTAAATGGCCTATAGGTTTCCAAAAATAGTCACACCACATTAATACACTGAAATATTTGCAGAAACAGAAGATCCCAGTGGATACAAAATGTTAACAGAGTATATAGTTGTATTGTTTTGCAGCTGCAGTAAAATCTTTACACTGAAAGTGCAGGGGGGTTCCACATATTTTTATTGTTAGATCAGTTTAAAGCTCATTTGTACTCTGGGAAGTCAGTTTTTCTTTTTGCTGGTGTCACAAATGATGACACTTCCTAGAAGTCTAGTGACTACTAGTTAGTCGTTTTTAACAAGCAATTTAATTTCCAACACACTTGATGCTTCATATAGTAAGTGAGGAAGGCAGTTTCTGGTGATGGAAAATCTGTGCTGATCAAAACAGGTGCAGCTTTGTTATAAGCTAAAACCCTCACTCTGACTTGGTGGGCAGAGGAGGGTAACGTAATAAGACAACTTTCTTTGAACTGACCATCCAGGTTCCACTAATGTATTTCAACACACACAGCAACTTGGCAAATAGCCTCTGGACTACGTTTTTAAACATGGGTGCTTAAAGTGAGGGCCCTAAATCCATATATAAAGCTATTGTAATTATCAAAGTATTAAGTACTGCAACTCCCATGGAGTTGCAAGCACTGAGTGAATGTTCAGCACCTCTGAAAATCACTGTTTTTATTTAGGAACTTAAGTGTGGATTTAGAATAATAGAACACTAGAACTTAAAAGGGACCTCGAAGTAATCGAATCCAGTCCCCTGCACTCATGGCAGGACTCGGTGCCATCTAGACCATCCCTGATAGATGTCTATCTAACTTGGTCTTAAATATCTCCAGAGATGGAGATTCTACAACCTCCCTGGGCAACTTATTCCAGTGTTTAACCACCCTGAAAGTTAGGAACTTTTCCCTAATGTCCAACCTAAACCTCCCTTGCAGCAGTTTAAGCCCATTGCTTCTTGTCCTATCATCTGAGGCTAAGAAGAACAATTTTTCTCCATCCTCCTTGTGATAACCTTTTAGATACTTGAAAACTGCTATCATGTCCCCTTTCAGTCTTCTCTTTTCTAAATGAGCCCAATTCTTTCAGTTTTCCCTTATAGGTCATGTTTTCTAGACTTTTCATCATTCTTGTTGCTCTTCTCTGTATCTTCTCCAATTTTTTCACATCTTTCTTGAATGTGGTGCCCAGAACTGGACACAATACTCCAATTGAGGCCTAATCAGCGCAGAGTAGAGTAGAAGAATGACTTCTCATATCTTGACTTAACTTTAAGTTTGAAAATGTTGGCTTATGGGTAAAAGTTTTAGAAAGGCCTAAGTCCATTGACATTTAATAAGAGCTAGGTTCGTAAGGCCCAGATGCTCAAAAGTACTGAGGAACCTAGTTTCCAGAGGTACCTAAATGCCTTTGAGGATCTGGACCCTTGGTATCTAAATTTAATTTAAAAAGGGAACTTAGGCAATTATTTAGGAGCTTTGAAAAATTTACCCCATGTGTCAAATGAGCAATATCTCTGCTTCACTGGCCAGTTCAAACTGCATTGCACAAATGAGCTGATTGTGCTTGGTGACCAAAGTAATCATTAGCAAACACAAAGAATAAAGAAACGTCTATCTCATTAAGATGCATTTTTTGATATTAAAAACCTGAAATGGACCTAGAACTAGACACCGGATCTAAACTGCTCTCCTCCCAAACTGTGACGAAGTTTGAATCTAGGATAGAGCCAAAAATTGTACCAGATTGTGATCCTCTTACACACTCTGGGGAACAGTTCTAAACATGAATAACTCCATTGGAGTCACCTGGATGACTCATGTGACTGACTGCTTTCCATTATGAGTAAGGAGATACAGTTTGATTTGGGTCCATCTCTGTTAATGATTGGAGATTATCTTTTTCAGTCTCCCAGGGGCAATAGTTTCCCTGATAAACTAAAGGCAGGCCAATAGTGTAATGAATTAGATAGAATAGAGTACAGGTGCACCACTGCCTTCTGCTGGATGGAATGAGAACTTGTGCACATCTAATCCAAGCGGATCTTTTTAACTCAAGATTTAGAGGCCTTTGTTGTTGGAGCAGGAGGGTTTGAGTTTTGTTTTGAACTTTTCATTTTATCTCATTTGTTACAGTAATGCAACCTTTCCCATCTGCGGCGGTGTCTAACAGGCTTTCTCTGTCCTCTAATGGAGGCATCGGTACCCCATCTCTCCCCTCCCAAGAAAAAGCCACTCAGACCAGAAGAGCAACAAGATAGTCCTCCAGAGGCCCAGAAAGGCCAAGACTGACCAATCCGGAACCAGCAGGCCAGTTAGAAGGCTTGTCTGCCTTTGCTCAGAGGTAGAGCTGGCTAAGCATGGGAGAGAACATGAGTTTCTCAGGCTGAATCCAGAACCCAGAACAGTCCCTTGTGCTGAGTGCTGCAACTAAACATTTGCATTTGAAGGCTTCTAAAGGCAGTGACAGCTGAATCCTGAGTTGCTTTTTTGTTAGTTATTTTGGAGCACCTGCAGTACCATCTGTAGCCCTGAAGAACAGCTCCACCTCCCACAAAGAGGTGTTGTGAATCCTGCTGCAGCAGAACTCATCTTCAGGCAACCGAATCAGCACAACTGGCCTGCAGCAGGATGCTTGAGTAGTCTCCCCACCTTACTAGCTGCAGAGGCCAGCAGGCTGGCTGTCAAGCTCACTGGCTGCTTAATTGTTCACACCCACCACTGTGCCTGCTCCCATGTTGCCTTCTTCCTGCTGCTCTTGCCTGACACCCAGTCTTTTCTCAGCCCTGCCCCTGCCCTGAACTTCTCCTTGCCTGCTACCTTGCTCACTCCTATTCCTGATCTCCAGTTTTCACCCTTGACGTTGGTTCCTGAACATGGGACTCCCATCTTTGAACTCTTGCCTCTGGTATCCAGCTTCTGCCTTTCAGTTTGGCCCTTAGCTTTGAGTTCTGAGAACTGATTATGGCTCTGACCCAGGCCACTAGGCCTGCTATCCTCTCCAGCCACTAGACAAGACTACCCTCATCTTCATCAGCTGACACTTGGTACCAGAAGTGAAATCAATTTTCCTCCTTTTTCCATTGAGGAGATCATATGATTCCTAGCTCAGCAGAGGCCCAGCATCTTTTCCTGGAAGGGAAGCAAGAATTGACCCCGCAGCAGCAAGCTATGCTCTTTGTGCTATTGCTGCTAACACAGGAACAACAGTGGTGGCAGCCGCAGTTTCAAGAGGTGAGGCATGAGCAGATCTTTGGCCACTCCCTCTTTGAAGTGACTCTGTCAGCATCAGCTTTTGTCATTTCTTAATTGGGACCCGCCGATGACCACAACGTGTACCTTGTTAGATGCGAACAGGTAGGTCCTGCCACTCAATGGGCGAAGATCACCTGAGTTGCATGACTGGCCCCTTTTCTGACAGGGGAAGGATGGCACTAGCACGGCCATACTGGATCAGACCAACTTCCATCTGGCCCAGTATCCTGTCTTCTCATGATGGCCGATGTCAGATGCTTCAGAGAGAATAAACAGGAAAGGGCAATTTATCCAGTGATCTAGCATCTAGCAATCAGAAGTATAGGGCAAAGCATGGGGTTGCACCACTGATCATCTCGGCTAATCGTCATTCATGGAACATTTCCATCAACTTATCTAATTGTTTTTTAACTTCAGTTATACTTTTGGCCTTCACAGCATTTTCTGACTTAGAGATCCACAGGCTGACCATGACTTGTGTGAAGAAGTATTTCCTTATGTTTGATTTTAAACTTCCTGCCTATTAACTGAATTAGGTGACCCCTGGTCTTTGTGCTATGTGAAGGAGATAAATAACACTTCTTTAGTTACTTTCTCAATACTACACATGATTTTAGAGACTTTATCATCTTGCCCCTTATTTATTTTCTGTGCTGAACAATTCTAGTCTTTTTAATCTCTCCTAAGATGAAAGCGCTTCTGTATCCTGACTCACTTTTGTTAGGGTTGCCAGAAGGTTAAACCAAAAATACCGAATCCCTTTTCTACTCCCCCCCCCCCCAAAAAAAAACCACCAGGGAAAAAATTCTGTTGAGGGGAGGGGGGGAAAAAGGGGAAGACCAAAGCTGTTGAGAAAAAAAAAAGGGGACCCCGTGAGTAATTAAGCAAAAAAATAAAATAAAATAAAACAGCATGGCCCCTTTAAGAAAAGTCTTAAGACTTTTTGCCAGCAGCCATTTTGTTTTCTTGATCAGAGCCAGGAGTAACACTTAATCTGAACTAAGGACTTACTTCAGATTAACTTTAAACTGCCGCGTGTAGCCGCGGGTAGTTCGTTCGAATTAAGGGGGATTTAAAAATGACGGCCGGACGGGAACATGCAAATAAAGCCTGAGCTATTTAAATCCCGGGCTTCATTTGCAACTCCGTTTGCCTGATTTGCCTACCTAGCTCAAATTAACGAGCTAGAGTAGACATACCCTTAGAGACTAACACTGGGATAACTCCCCAGGGTTATACTGATGTAAATCCAGAGCCTTTCCATTAACTTTGCTGGAGTTGATCCAGATTTCCAATGGAATAAATAGCAGCCCAATTTGGCTCTGTATAACAACATGAAATATATTCATACATGTGCCACTTTAGAATCTGGACATAGGCTTTCTTTGATCTCAGGCTCTCTCAATGGAACATTGCTTACCTGGCTGTTGTATGACAAGTGGCCTGCGTGCTTTACTTCAGCAGCTAATTGCTGTTTACATAATCAAAGGCTAAGGGTCTTCTCTAATGTGGTGCTCCTTTGAAACCAATGGATTCCACACCTGATAGAGAATGAGCCTTCCAGTAACTTTGAGTAAATCAGTTCCCATCTCTGTTTTCCCTTTCCTCTGTTTTATCTTTTTAAATTGGGAACTTCTCCAAGTAGGGAAACTCACTCACTACATGTCTGTGCAGGTATTAACACAGTGGACCTTTGGTTGGGACCACTGTGATACACACAATAATACTGTAACTCATTAGGTAAAAAAGATAAGTGCTATTTAAGAAAACCACTGACAGATGACCGTGAAACTCCGTGCAGAATGCTCTGAGCACAGAGAGAGAGGGTGTATGTGGGTGACTTCTGCTGGTCCACCTCCACGTGCTGTGTTGAGAATAAAAGCTTCATGGCATAATGATGGTGGTGATGACAAGGGTAGTAATGCTCATGGTAATAAGGACAAGCAGGGATTCCATTTCCATTACAGGAATCAATCGATGCTTTTTTCTTTTTCCTTTTTTTTTTAAAGTAGGTTCTGCAAGGGCCAAGAGCTAGAACTCTGCAAAGGCAGTTAGAAATGAATTTGGAAGCAGCATGGAATTTTAAAATCTAATCTGTAATTTTAAAAATGAAAACTAATGTGATTTGTGTACAATACATTTCCATTAAAACTCAGAGACCACTCAGTCATTTCATCTCCGGATAGTCAAGATTAAAACAACAAATGCATTCCTTCCGCCCCTGCCCCCCCATCCATCCACCCCCAAGGAATTTGTATTTGCAACAAACCAGAGATGGCTTTTGGCATGTGTAGGCTTTACTCTGAATGGAGAATAAAAAGAACAAAAACAAAGACACCCCATTCAGCCAAAAAAAAAACCCTAAAAAAATTAATTGATGTGTCTTAAACAGTTGTTTGAACTCAATGCTGGTGAAAGGTGCTGGCTTCACAGCCAGAAGTCCTCTATTTCTCTTAAAAGGAAGAACAGCATGGGCGACAGCAGTCCAAGCGTCTCTGTAACTCCCCATTAATGCACCCAACTCAGATGTGGAAGTACCATCTCTATAGACTAGTTCCTTCTCCTCTGTTGGTTTGGTTCCTGGTCCCTATGCTGGTACTGCTAACCAAGGTGCCCCTGTGATGGGTTTGTCCTTTCTTCATACCCAGACAATAAGAAAGGGTTAAAAACTTGCAGAAGACTTTCCCCACCCAATGCAAACTGCCAAATTAAGGATGGAGAGTCCCCCAGAATGGCCTTTTTAAGTATTTGGAATAGAGAAGAGGGAGTGGTGGGCTATTTGGCACTCAGGATAGAAGCAGAATTTCTCCTCCTCCTGTCCAAGAGGGAAAAAGGTTTGTAAAGCTCCTGAAGCCAATTCTGAGACAAAACTGCTGGAGAAGAATTGCTGCTTGGAGCAAAGAACTGCTGCTTGCTTTTATGTTAGGACTTGTCCAAAGTAAGTCCATATGGTGTATTTACTTCTGACTGCTTGAGAGAAGTCCTATGTGGATGTGCTGCAATACTTGGAAGCTAGAGAATTAAGTTTATTTTGACACCAAAATGTCTTCCCTTCATTGTACTCATCCATTGGTCTGTCAGGGGCTTGCTCATGACTGCTGGGTGACAGAGATTATGTTTTGGTGCATGCTGTGATGTATGACCACTTTTAGAGAAAATTGAGGTAAGGTTTTTCTTTGTGGGAGGGGAAATATAGATTTGTCCGATTTTTTTTTTTTCACAAGCGGCCTCCAAAGCTGTGGCCTTCAAGTTTTCCCACAACTTTGTGTTAATGTCAATTCACTTCTTTCCCCTCACCTTACACTGAGCCTATCAGATTGTAGCTGGAGCACCAAATGGGCCACAGACTGCAAAAAAAAAAAAAGAATAAAAGTTAATCATCATCATCCTACAAGCAGTGGTATTAAAATAACAAACCATCCTTTTCAGCATGTAATAGACAAGAGATATAATCAGGGTTCAAGGGGAGACAACAAATCCTGTGCTATAGAGAGTATGGGAAGGAAAAGGGAGTGTTTAGTAGAAAGGACTTTAGCGGGATAAAAGGTGATGTGGAGCAGTAGAAGTTAAGAGTGTGGCAACTAGAGAAATGAATCTGGCAGCGGAGGAGGAAGAAGCTGATAATGCTCTGGCAGTTGACAGTAGGAGCTTGGCCATTAAAAAAGGCAGGCCTTGCAGATGGAGAGATAGTACCCAAAGAGACCCTGAGATCACAAACATAGATACAGAACATTGAGCCAAAGAGAGGAGGCCTCTATACAGAAGTGAACATGGAGATAGGGGCTTAGAAGCAAGGAAGAAAAATAGTCTGGATATAGCTCTGTGCTTTGTATGTATGTACACATAAACATATCCCATAATATGTATTGCTTTCTGCATTGGTCCTGGGAAGGAAGGGGGAATGGCTCAATATTTAAAAGCTTTAAGATTGGAATTTGAAAGGGGCCTTAGGAAAATAGATCCCCAATTCACATTGAATTTCTATGGATCTGAATGCCTAACTCCCTTAGGCCTCATTACAAATCTCAGCCTAAAGTGATTTACTTTAAAACTCTAAGCAGCTTGGACATATTTTAAAACACCCACCACCCCCAACTTTTTTCAGATGTTATACGTCCATCTCGTCTCCGGGTAAGCTCTGTGAAACTGTGACCTAATGCATAGCAAATAGCATGTCAAAGATAGTATTACAACCCCAGTCTTGAGTGCGATGCTAAATCTCCTGTCATGCGTGGAATGTAATTACCATTAAGGCTGAAAAATGAGGGAGACGAACAGTAGTGGCAGTTTTTCTCAAGTTTACATAAACACTGGCTACAAGACGAAGGCAGGAACATTAGAATCAAAGGGCTCCTGTCACATCAGCCCTTTAAATCTCTAAGCAGCTCCTTGAAAATCATCTGGCCTCGGTGAGCACAAACAGCTGATAAAAGCCTCAGCTAAGGTCTGCTGTTATCTGCTAATTTCAGGGCAGTCTTGCCCTGTAGCCACTGTCCCTAGGAAAGTAGCGATTTTGGCACTTCCCCACTCCCACCGCTTAACAGTTACAGTTTAAAGAAATGCTAAAGAGGCAGAAATTGCTTCCTAGATGTTTGAAAACCAAGACACCGTAACAAATGATGAAGCATCTTTAATGAAACATCTTCTTAATGTCTGTGTCCAAAACAAACTTTTTTTTTTTGGTATGGTAATATTTAAGGGCTTAAGATAATATGAAATGCCATCGCTCCTTTTGTTTGCACTATTGGTTGAACCTTGCTAATCTGGCACTCTGGTCTGGCAACATCCATGGTCCAGCATGATTTTAGATAGCTAGATGGCCACTTACCATGGGTGTGGCCAAATTTCCTGTGGTCCCGTAAAGTTTGTTTACAGCCACTGGCCCCGGTTTCCAGTGTTCTGTGCTGTTATTTAGCTCTAATTTACACTGAAATGTTTTCTAAGAGCCCAGTAAACAGTGGAAGTGTTGGTAATTCTGCTGGACAATATTGACCTCCTGTGGTTTGGCAAATTCTCTGGTTTGGCACTGGTCAGGTCCCTACTGGAAAGGTTCAACCTGTAGTAGCTGTGTCCTTAGCAGAATGTCTAAGTGGCTTCAGGATTTTCTGTAACATTCTTTCTGTTTCATCTGTGAGACTTACTTTTGGGCTAGGACATGAGCTGTGCAGAGCTCAGCAGCTTCAATATGCAAAGGTTCTTACCCACAAGGAATCAAACAAATTCTCATATGAACCAGGCACACTGAGACTGCTTGGTTCTGCACCAGAGCTGGTTGGCTGAAAAATTTCAATGCCAATCTGTCAATATTTAAATATTCCACGGAAAAATTGTCTATATAAGCAAAGAGCACATGCAAACCAAGACACTTTCATACCAACCCTCTGGACCAGCTCCCCGCAGGACCATCAGATGGAGTGAAATGGAGGCAGGACTCCCAGCGTCACTGGTTCTGAGGTTGATCTGTTATCTGGGAAGCTAGGCAGCTGCTCTGTGGAAAATCTCACGATTTTATGGTGGTTGTTCCTACTTAACGGTATTCTGAACACTTCTAAAGTGATAGCTATACCCAGGCCCAATAATGGGATAGAGAACAAACTGCCTAACCAGTAGAAACCACTTGGAAGTGGGAGATAGAGTCTATATTTTCCAGTGGAACTAAATATTTTGGAGTTCAATTCAAAAATGATTTTAAAAGCCATTCCAGTAAAGCCAGTTAGGATGAAGAGATTTGAGTTCACTAGAGATTTTCATAGCATAGACTCAGGCCTTATGCTGTCAGCCAACCTATTGCTTTTAGAAGATGAGCTGAATGACTGTGTGAGGAGAAAAGCGGAGAGCATAAGGTAACAATCAAATGGCATTTGTTACTGTCAGAAGCATTTTGGAAATAGTACGGGTGAGTGTGGGTATGGTTGAATATTCAAGTGGCAAGGTCAAAGTGGTAATGGGGAAACCTAGGGGGCTTTGGGATTGAAAGACAAACCTTAAAGGAGAGGAGAACTGAGCAAAGAGGAGGATGAGAGCCTAGCAGCTAATGAAAAACACTCAGTACCAAACAGATGAACTGACCAAAAAAAGGGGGGGGGGCAGAGAAAGGACACTGTTATGGCTAAGACACTGTTTGGGACAAAGATGTTCACAGTTCAACTCCAGGTATTGCCACTTTGGGCAAGTCATTAATCTCACTGTACTTCAGTTTCCCGAATGTAAAACTGGATGACAACACTACCTCCCTTTAGTCACAAGTACATAGAGTAGAATCTCTTCAGTGTGTCTGTCAGCTCCGCTGCCTCATGTGCTGTTCCACCCATCCATGCTACCCTGAAAGGATTGTGGTCCTGTTGCCATCTTCAGCAACCCTGGAGGTTTGGACCACTCTCCCTTTGGTGGAGAGGGGCATGAGGCAGGGTAATAGCTTTCTAAAATCCTGGATGGATTTCAGGAAGAAAGGATTAGTTATTGGACTTCCTTCCATCTCACTGCAATGGAGTCCAGAACGTCCCTGTTGCTGCCGCCAAGATAGGTTTTGAAGTTTATTAAAAAATAAAACAAAGTCTCTATGAAACAACATACACATGGGCATCTGGTGGCTTAGGTGGGGGAAGACTCTGCCTTCCCAAACTGCCAGCCTGGCCCTGCCCACAGTCTGCCCCCAGAACGCCTATTGCAGGCATTCTGCGGGTGGAGCGTTGCTGCCCCCAACGCCTGCCCTCTCCTGTCCTCCTGACTGGGAAGGCTGGAATCACATGACCACCTCTCCTCCCCTGGTGCCTCAGGAGCTGCACTGTGCATTTGCTCCCCTTGTCTCTGCCTCTCTTTGGTGCTCCAGGGAGGTTGGGGAGCACTCAGCATGCTGCCCCACTTCTCTGCCCCTCCCCATTACTCCGGGGAGGTTGTAGAGCACTCGGCATGTTGCCTGTTTTCTCTGCACCTCCCCTGTGCTCTGGGGTGGCTGGGGAGTGCTTGGCACACTGCCTTGCCTCTCTGCCCCTCCTTGGTGCTCCAGGGAAGCTGGGGAGTGCTCAGTGTGTTGCCCCACTTCTCTGCCCCTCTCTGGTACTCCGGGGAGGCTGGGATGTGCTTGGCACACTGCCCTGTCTCCTCCCCTGGGGTGGCATGCTCAGCACATTGCCCTGCCTCCTCCCCTCCCCATAAAGGGCAGGGCCTCAGCAGAGGGATCAGGGCTGTAGGTGGGGCTAGGGGCCTGCCTCCCCCAGCCCCAGATGCACCAACCAGCCATGAACATGCAAATGTTTCTTTGCATAAAAGTGGCTTCTGCTAACCAACCTAAGCTCCTGCAATAGGCTCAGATGATCAGAAAACTAGAAACAACATCATGTGGCTGATTTGGTCAGCTGCAAAGACTTAGACAAAATACAAAAAAGTAAAAATGACTCCACTATTTTAGCAGTTCTTGAAAATGACTGAAATCTTCCACAAAATTATCTTGGGTCTTTAAAGATTTTTCTTCCTTGTCACAAATATTGTGACTCCTAAAACAAGTATTGTTCATTGCAAAAACTTATTTTTCTGGAAAAGAGGCTATTTCTCTCAAGATTTCCAGCATCGTTTTGCAGGTTCAAGGATTTCCTATAGTACAGCTAAGTCTTCAGTAAGTTTCTGTGTTTTTCTTTGCTTATCTGAACTTGAATCTCCAGACCTTCTAGAAGTTCTTCCATCACTAATGTTCAGAAACACTATATGCTACACAAAAATAACTGCTAGAGACTGACTGGTACTTTTTCTGAACTATCCATGGCTTATTTATGATGCTGTAAAATGTTCCTCTAAGTCTTTGATCCTGCAAACCTTTTCTGAGTGTGTGTCTTTACTCATATAAATAGTCTCATGTAGCTCTGTGGGACAACTCACATTTGCAAAGTTGCTCGTGTGTGTAAGTATTTGTAGGGCTGACGAAATTTATTGTCTTAGATCTCACAGAAAGATCGTCCTAATCCTATGAATTTGTCACAACGGGTATTCCTGTTCCAACATGGTGGTGATAGATATGAACGACTTCATCATTTTGTTTGTAATTGATGTCTGTCTTCTACCAGTGCTTCGTCTAACTCTAAACCGGGGTGGGGAGGGGGGAGAGGATTAAATGCATTGCTTGACAGCACCTATCAAATATTTATTAACATCTTCATTGGAATAAATGCATTAATGTAAAAGTGTAGCACTCAAGTGGAGTCAAAACACCCCCAGAGGCAAGTATCCTTCAGTACAAGTGAGACAAAAATTGGAATCTTTACAAATGGTGCGAATGTTCCTGAGCGTACAATCCTTTTTACAGTGTCACACAGCTAAGCAGGACTTTTATCAAACTGGTCTGGCGATAAAAGCCTGGGATTGCAGAAGACCAAATGGAAAAACTAAAAGCAGGAGAAGATGGTAGCTGTCAGTGAAGGGTAATGTGCTGTTCATTGGTTTTACTCAAGTTCTGCATGTGGCTGCAATAAGGACATATGACTAGTCCTCCTGTGAACAGTTCATCCTCCTACCAAAGGTCATATTTATTCATGAAGATGAAAGGATTGCAGCAGGGCATAAAAGCAGAGGCTGAGTTGGAGAACCAAACATTCCTCAGAGTATTCATTCTCCACAGAAATCATTTTGCCTTTCATTCCACATGTGAATAGCGTGTGAAAATAAAATACCGCTCTACCATTCCCTACAGTATCAGGGCCCAAAATGGGGTTGACCCCACTGAAAATAATGGAGTGAGATCATTCACATTTTTTCACTTCCTTTTGAAGTACCTTTTTCACTTAGCTTTTCCCCCGTTAATTTGTTCCTCTGTTTATTGAGATATAAACTTCAAGAACCAACTAATTTCTCTGCCTCTCCCTCTCTCTTTCTAAACCCCCCCACTTTTCATATGAATCAATTTCAATACCTTTAGATGGAAATTGATTTAGATGGATATTAAGGAATTATCAGATACAGGAAAAAATCAAAATTATGAATGACATAATAGAAAGTACTTAAAGAAGAACTATGAGATAAGAAAACCACAACTTTTAATGGTGATTGAGATAAGAGGCTTAATCATTTGATTTCAGTGGGAATTTTCCCTAAGCAGTGTCTATAGGATTGGGCCTGTATGTTAATATTTTATGTTTTGTTAAGTGGAATGCAAACACTTATGTGGACCACAATGATGCATATAACTGATTCAAACAGATACAAGTGGCTTATTCAAAATAAGAAGTGGGGTGGTCATTACACTAGGGTTACTTATGCAGTCTTTAAGGGTATGTCTACACTACCCCGCTAGTTCGAACTAGCGGGGTAATGTAGGCATACCGCACTTGCAAATGAAGCCCGGGATTTGAAATGAAGCCCTTCATTTGCATAAGCGGGGAGCCGCCATTTTTAAAACCCCGCTGGTTCGAACCCCGTGCAGCGCGGCTACACGGGGCTCGAACTAGGTAGTTCGGACTAGGATTCCTATTCCGAACTACCGGTACACCTCGAGGTGTACTGTGGCACCTTATAGACTAACTGAAGTGTAGGAGCATAAGCTTTCATGGGCAAAGACCCACTTCGTCAGATGCATGTAGTAGAAATTTCCAGAGGCAGGTATAAATATGCAGGCCAGGATCAGGCTGGAGATGACGAGGTGGATCCAATCAAGGAGGATGACGCCCACTTCTAGCAGCTGATCTGGAGGTGTGAATTCCAAGAGAGCAGAAGCTGCTTTTGTAGTTAGCGAGCCATTCACAGTCTTTGTTTAATCCTGAGTTGACTGTGTCAAACTTAAAGATGAACTGTAGCTCAGCAGTTTCTCTTTGAAGTCTGGTCCTGAAGTTTTTTTGCTGCAGGATGGCTACTTTTAGATCTGCAATTGTGTGTCCAGGAAGATTGAAGTGTTCCCCTACAGGTTTTTGTATGTTGCCATTCCTAATATCAGATTTGTGTCCATTGATTCTTTTACGTAGGGACTGTCCAGTTTGGCCGATGTATATAGCAGTGGGACATTGTTGGCACATGATGGCATATATTACGTTGGTAGATGTGCAGGAGAATGTACCAGTGACAGTATGGCTGATCTGGTTAGGTCCTGTGATGGTGTTGCTGGTGTATATATGTGGGCAGAGTTGGCACCAAGGTTTGCTGCAAGGATTGGTTCCTGAGTTCGAGTTATTATGGTGCGGTGTGTAGTTGCTGGTGAGAATATGCTTCAGGTTGGCGGGTTGTCTGTGGGCAAGGACCGGCCTACCTCCCAAGGCCTGTGAAAGCGAGGGATCATTGTCCAGGATGGGTTGTAGATCACTAATGATGCGTTGGAGAGGTTTTAGCTGGGGACTGTAGGTGATGGCCAGTGGTGTTCTGTTGGTTTATTTCTTGGGCTTGTCCCGTAGCAGGAGGCTTCTGGGTACACGTCTGGCTCTGTCGATCTGTCTCCTCACAGCTCCTCGCAGAGCTACTGTTTTCTTTTCCTCAGCTAATCTGTGAGCAGTTTAAACCAAAGAATACCAAAGGTGTGCTCGTCTATAATGTCAGTCCAGGTCCACCAATGGGAGAGGGAGAAGGGGTCAAATGCCTCAGGGCCCAGCAATTCGAAAGGGTGCAGGGCTCCCAGCTGCCGTCGCTGCTGCGGCACTGGCCAGAGCTCTGGGCCCTCTGGAGCCATGCTGGTAAGGGCTGGCTGGTTGGGAGGGAGGCAGGGTGCACTCTGGGTACTGCCGGAGGTGGGGGCATGGGACTGTCTGAGTGGCATTGAGGGCTGGCTACCCCAGCCCTGCTCCTTTGGGGAGAACAGAGCTGCCCTCCCCTCATCTTGCCTAGCAGCCCAACAATTCTGTCAGACCCCCTGAATTGTCTCTCACCTATGGACATAGCCTCTTTCTCTAAATACCCCATTTCTCTTTAGACCAGAATATTGCATGATGTGTGTGTGATGTGGCGTATAGCATCTCAGCAGCAATGGGATGCAGTTTAACCAGCAGCAGCTGTTTCTCATAACCCATTTCCTGATGTGTTTTTTTTTTTTCAAGGAAAGGTATAACACTGCGTGGATATGACTCCATGTTTCATGCCACCATCTGAAGGCTATGCTCAAGAGGTTTAACCAATGTATGTCAAGAGTGCCCTTTAATCAGGAAGTGATTAATACATAAATTATATAAAAACTCAGGGCTTTTCTACTCTCACATCTAATTTACACCAGCTTCTCCACTGACTTCACTGGAATCCCAGACTGAGAGGAGAGTCAGGCTCCAAGCCTTTAGAAATGAGAGAGAGAAAAAAGCAAGCTTTTTGGATCAACAGGACAATTGTCCTCAGTTGACACTGTGACTTATTTAATTTTATTTAAAAGTGTCTTATTTTAAAAGATGGGTCTTATCTCTTCCCTGCAAGAAGGACTAAGTCTCTCTTTTAGAGTCACCAAGCAATGGGTATTAGGGGAACTTAGTAACACTTCCTTTTATAGAAACCTGAACTCCATTAGCAGAATAGAGATTTTAACAGATATGGACCAAGCATCTGTCTTTTTAAAAAAATAATAAAATGGGAGGAGGGAATTGGGGACAAGAGCCCATTGAAATCAACAGGAAGATTCTGATTTCAGTGTGCCTTGGATTAAGTCCTGAAAGAATAAAAGTGTTTGCATAATGTAAAACAAGAAGTTAAAGAGATACTGTCTGTTAATTAAGGCCATGATTTTGACCTAAAATTATTAAAATTACTTCTCTATTCTCTAGGAGTGATCCAGCCCAAGGGAGATTGACATTAGGTGTGGCTATGGCAGAAGGGAGTCTATTACTGACCCTTCCTAGAGGGATGTGCAATAGACATGTTCACATTGTCTTCCGTGGTATTTCAGAGGGTAGAATGCCTGACACAGCTAACCCTGAATCAGGATGAGTTTATATCAACGTTTCTCAAAGTGGGCTGTGGGTCAATGCTGCTTTGTTTGCCTAAAGGGTCTGTAGCTACGTAGCCTCATGACTTTCATTGGCTTTGGTGAACCATTTCCAGCCAAGGGGAGCCATAAGAAGCCGAGGCCTGGGCCACGCACTTCCTGTGGCTCCCTTTGGCTGGAAATGGCAAACTGGAATCAAAGGGAGCTTCAAGGCATCATGGATATGGACCCTTTAGATAAAAAAAATGGTGCAAGTTGGCTAGTGGCTTTCCCATAGCAGGCTCATGGAACACTGAAAAATATTTCTTTATCACCCTCAGTTCTGGTGTGTTAACTGTGAAATCTGTCCTATAACATTAAATCTATAGCTGTTAACATATGTCATCGAAGATATATTTACAAAAATTGTTTTTCAAAGGAAAGGAAAGTTTGTAAAAATTTACATTTTTCTTCAAAATGTGGAATTTTTTTTAGATATACAAAGAGAACTCTCATTTTCCAACAAAAAACATTTTGTTTCAGTAAAATAAAATAAAGTAAAATAAAATAGTGGTTAAATTTTTCAAGGCAAAACCAAACATTTTCATTGAAAATTTAGGGCAAGGAGGGAAATCACCTTTTCCAACCAATTCTGGAATTTGATGTCATTTGAAAAGATGTAATTTGATTAAGTGGAACCTACTGGTTCTAAACTGGTTGCTAAGAAGGTGTCATGTAGCATGTTGGGTTTTGTAACCTCTTTGCTTCTGATGATTACAAAATATCTGTTAATCTTTGCAAATATAAGCCACGTGGCTTTAACCTTGACCAGAGGTTAAGGAGCTCTCTTCTCCCATCTGTTGGCGAACAGGTGGAAGAACAACCATCTGCATCAGCTATATACCCAGAACTCCAGATGGACAAAAGCTCCAGAGGGTGAGGAGCTCTCTTCCGCATCTATTGGTGAACTAGGGAAAGTACATAAACTTTCTACCCAGAATTCTCCAGAGACACTTTTTGGGAGCCACCATAAGTCTGCCCAAACTCAGAACTGATTGGGTAGTGACAGCGAACTAAGAAAATGAGAGAGACAGATGAATCTGTGCAAAGGAGTAAATCCCCAGTAGTGAGGTGTTTGCTCAAGACTCCTCTATGCTACTGGTTCTCCTCTTCTGAGATTCCTGTGTTATTGGAACAACTCTTCAACAGAACAGGCTGCAAAAAAAATAGAGTGACAGAACTGACTAAGCCGCTAAGTAAAGCTAAAATCACTATAGCTGTGTTAGGTGGTGACTCTTGAGACACAACCAGCTAGCACTTCCTAGGAGATTGCAGACAGGCCTGTCCAAGAGCACTGCAGGAATCTGGGACTATACTGCTGACTGATACCAAAGCACGAGAGGGATTAGCAAATGCAGGGGAAAATGATACATTAAAAAGACATTAACCTATTAGGCATTCACTTAGGGGAGAGGAGGAGGAAAGAGAGTTAATCTACAGCCAAAGTTACTGTTTTATTTTTTACTTATTTAAATGTACTTTTGTGGTGTTTTCCCAAGTTGATGTATACTCTTGTCGCCTAATATTTTTTAATTGTTTCACACACAACTTCAGTGCTTGCAACAGGAGAAATATTGCGTATTTAAGGTATCTGAGAAGGGTACTTTATGATCCCAGAAATTGGGTCTGGGCTCAAATTGGCGGTGTCAGTTATTTTAAAGAGGGAACCTAAATCTTATTGTTTCCAACAACAATTGGTGAAAAAATTGCATACAGCCTAATTTGGATAATGTTTTTAAATTCCTTTGCTATGCTTACCTTCTCCATGTCTTTCTGTGCATATGTATTTTTCTTTGACCGCTGCATAGCGTCATAGAATATCGTAGAGCTGGGGAAACAATTTTTGAAATATTGCACTTAGTAGCTACCATAAGACTAAAACTAACTTTGGATTTAAAAGTTAAACGGAACTGTTGACACAACAACAAAGCATTTCTTGCATAAGTATTAAAAAAAGAGGGGGGCAATATAAAAGATAAGAGAACATAGCTGAATGGAGGTATTATAGGGTTAGATATGTTGTTTTTTTAAACGTATATTTTAAAAATAAATCAGTTTCCTTGTTTTTGCATGTATTTACTCGAACTCAAGTTATTAATGCAATTCAGGCAATGTGCACTCACACTATGGACTCAAATTTTTACAGTATGACTATTAATCAGGCAAGAAGGAGCAATGAAGTTAAAAACTTTATATGTAAATGGATAGGGGGCAAAATGATTTTCCTGTTTCTCCTTAAGCTGACATGTTGTTTTACACTTCTATAGAGGTATTTTATACCGTATTCAAGAAAAGTTTGCTCTGCTCATACATTTCAGATACATGTTTTGGAAAGCTTAGCCTTGCATGTTTATATGTGCTTGGAGCTGCAAGTCAGATTTCTGCATCTTTACTATATTATACTTGGCTCTACCATATGCAGTCTGGTTTTTAACCCATTTGTTGGTGAGACTGGGTACTTTTATTTGGTTTTAAACTGTTTTTTTATGTTCAAAATATATAACAGTTGTGCATTCATAAAAAAGACTGTTGTGGTTAGGGGTGTGGCAGTAACTGCAGGAAGGACTTGTCATTTGCACTAGAAGTCTACATTGCTATATTATGATATGCAGTTCTGTACCCAGTGAAATGGATGACTAAACTACCATTTTGCCTGTCATCTGAAGAAGTGGGTTTGGTCCATGAAAGCTCATGATAACATCTACATGTTTTGATAGTCTTTAAGGTTCCACTAGACTATTCATTGTTTTTTAAGTTTTTCCGGTTACAGACTAACTCTGATACTCCTCTGAAGCTTTTAAAACTACCATTGTCCTTCACAGGAGATGAATTAGCCCCCAACATTTCAAGGAAAAATAGAAAAATTGGCAAAAGGTAGTTCTTGTTTTTTAAAATAAGTGGTCACTTTTCTGAGCAATAGTACATTTTCAAAATAGTTTCTCACTTGAGGAGAAAACTAGGCTTCCTCAGAAAGGGTCTATAATAAAGGCTCAATTTTTCACTGTATTTATGAAGCATAAAACCTCACTCAGGGTGTTGTTCCATTGTTTTCAATGCCTGAATGGTGAAGTTGAGCTCTTAGAAATTAGTGCTTTGCTTAACTGGTCCCTCACTTCCCCCTTGGATACATTTTGCAGTGTCTAAAATGTCATATTTCCAATCTAATGCTGCTTGCTTGTGTCAATAAAAATTAGTTCAGTATATACAATATTATGATAATGTTTGGCTACATAACTGATGAAGATTTTTTTGTCAAAATTTAACTCCTCTCTCTTCAATATGTAACAATATTAAAATAAATCTTCTGGCTAGATCCCTTTGTTGAAAAGAACAGGAATGGGGAGGGAGTTTTTTTTATGGGGGTATATACCTGGATGTTCTACCAGCTACTTCTGAATTATTTTGCAAGGCTGTCAGCTTGAGAATCCATTGACAGCCCAAACTTCATAGAAGTTCCAGTTATTTGCTTTCTTATTTACTTAGAACACCAGAACCATTTCCTATTAAAATTTATATCCTGATTTCATCTAATGTCAAAATTTTAATACAATGTTATGTGAGCTGTTTTATCCCACTTATGCATTCCAGCATCTCAAAGAAATGAGAATGTGTCTCAATGTATATATTTAAATCAGTGTTCAACTATACAGCAAGATCTGCTGAAGAATCCAAAATAAAATTACAACCATTTAAAATTGTGCATGTTTCTGAATTCTGAATTTGCCCTGTTCGACAATGTGTGCTGATGGCATGGGAAAGCAGGTTGTAATCTGACAACAAATGATGTTACAAAATCTGACTACCAGAAATCTTTGGCCAAACTTTATAGGTTTTCTATAAATTTCATGAGTATATTTAGAACTACAGTAAAATTACGAGTATAATGCATATATTTAGAACTACAGTAAAATTACGAGTATAATGCACACTTTTTTTCCGGATTTTTTAGCGTCAAAGACTGGGTGCGCATTATTTATAGGAGTTACTTTTTAAAAGTTTTCATTTAGCAGTTCCATGACAGTTAATTAATTGCTGGACACCGGAGGTTAAGTTGAATTTTATTAGCATAGACAATCAATCATATACACTTTCATAAAAGTAAGGAAATCAACACCGCAGCTCAAACACGCAAATATGTTAATTGATCATCTACTCATCTTTGAAGCCCTCGAATTCACTGTTGTTAGAATCATCCTCAAACAGACGAGCAATATCTTCCGGGGTATAACCCTCGACATCTTCATCCGGGTAATACAAGTCATTGTAATCTTCGCATAATTCGCCCTCAGCCGATTCATCGTCACTTGGATCCGTCCACAGGGTGGCATCCTCGCTGCCATTCACAGCATTAGAGATGCTGCATTTCAGAAACCCCTTCCTTATGATGGTGGGATCAAGTTGAAGCCAGACATCCGCTATCCGCTGGGTCACGTCTTGCAGCGTCGGAGTTCGCATACATCCACCTGCAGTAAATGTATGTTCACCTTCCAACAACCAGGTGTTCTGTTTCCTGCATAGTACATCTTTCATTGGCTTGTTAATTATCACGTCAAACAGCTGCAACATTTTAGTCATTCCACCAGGAATAATTGCCAAGTCTGTTTTGTACTGCTGAAGCCTTTTCTTGATGGATGGCATATGATGACAATGAAATGCATCCAAAACTACTACAGACCGCTTTCTCATAAGTCCACCCGGCTGCTTCACCCAAACCGTCTGTAGCCAATCAAGCATTAAAGCTTCGTCAATCCAGCCTTTAGGGTGAACACTCACGTGAACAGTGTTCGGGAATATAACATTCTTTGGCATTGTCTTGCGCTTGAAGACAACATAAGGAGACAGCTTCATTCCGTCGGCCATGCAAGCAAGCATTATGGTGAACCTCGACTTTTCATGCCCTGTGATAGCAATTGAGATGGTCTTGACACCTTTCATTTCAAGCATTCTATCGTAAGGATTATCGAAATTTAAAGGTGTCTGATCTGCGTTACCGATTAATGAAAGGTCGTACCTGTGCTCCTTGCGTAGTATTATGATAAACTTTTGGAACTGTAGTAACTTGGTGTCAGAGTCCACAGGTAGCTTCTGCGCAATTGTTTGGCGTTGGACCGATAGGCCATGCCAATGCATGAACCGATTGCCCCAGCCATGTGAAGCTTTAAACCTGGCTGTGTTAGTGCAAGTTTTTGCAAAAGTCAAAGCCTTCATTCGAACCTCCTCAATCCTATCACCACTTCCTTGCTGTCGATGCTCAGCAATCCACTCAAGTAGCTTGGCCTCCAGCTCAGAATATGCAGCGCTTTTACCTCACTCAGCCATCTTCATCCGAGGCAATGCTTGCAGGCGCTCTTTCTACCGTCTCCAAAGCCGAATGTTAGACTCTGCTATGCCATCAAATCCGTGGCTGGCAGCTCTGTTGCCATGAGCCTCAGCATACATAAGTACCTTAAGTTTTTCAGCTGTAGTGTAAGATCGCCGACAATGCATAGTATCACAAAGAAAGCATCGAAACGCTGCACAATATATACTTGTGCACTCACGTGCAATCTACCAGCAATACAAAAGGGCAGGAAATACAGCAAATTCTGGGGGGCGCATTATAGATAGGTGTTCAGTTTTTTCCATTATTTTGACATAGCAAAGTTAGGGTGCGCATTATACATAGGTGTGCATTATACTCACGATTTTACGATGTACAATGTTCTTTTCTTTTCTTTTTTGAAAAATGCAGAGCCAAATTCTCCTCTCTACTATATCTATCAAAGGGCAGACTTTTTTGCTCATTTTCCATCAGTATACTCTTGGACTAAAATTCTCAAATATGTCCTCTGTTGTCTGTTAGCCAACCCTAAAAGAGTGTCCAGTCTTTCCCCCTGGC
Organism: Pelodiscus sinensis; assembly: GCF_049634645.1. Taxonomy (NCBI): domain Eukaryota; kingdom Metazoa; phylum Chordata; order Testudines; family Trionychidae; genus Pelodiscus; species Pelodiscus sinensis. Next base: position 170,123,536 of record NC_134712.1, read on the forward strand.
AATGATGATCTCTATACACAAGGGGCCACATATTCAGAAATGTTCAGACACCCTCAGCTATTCCTAATGGGAGCTATCAGATTCGGAGTGCTTCTGAAAAATGTAGTCCAACTGAACCAAATGATAACTAACCAGAGGAAAATGGTGAAAACTATCTCCATACAGGAAGAGGGGTGTGTGTGTGTGTCCATCAAAATAGTTAATTATCACCCATTTCACTTGCACGAAATGTGAAATATAATGTAATATTTCTTCTAAGTACAGCGTTTAATGAAATGACAGGAATGGTGTCTTTTGATTTTGGGTGACCCTGTAGCCTGTCTCACACACTGCCCTTTTCTCTTTGAACAATGAGATTGAAGGAGAGAACTTCAGTTTGGAAATTCTACCACCTTGGTGCTCATGCCTACTGGCATGGCTTAAGTTAATTATTGTAGGAGGGTTACTCCTATGTCGGTAAACCAAGCACTGGATTGATGCTCCCTGCAATATCAAGATCACTATTTTCATGAGACTTGCTTCAGTAGACATTTGCGAATGACCTTTAATCCCAGCAAGGACTTCCTGCTGTTCTTTTGTATTTCACATGCCCTGGGTCTCACATGGATAAAGCCAGGACAAATTCCTTGTGTAATGATCTTGGCCAAACCTTGACGAATGTGCATTCTCAGCAACAACATGAACTTAGCCTTTCTTCTAAAATATTCTACTGCACTGCTTGCCTCACATTTTGTATTGCCGTAGGTGAGAGATGGGGAGTAGTAGGAAGTGTGTCGCTCCGGTTCCCCAGTACACGAGAGGCATATGGGAGACAGGGGCAGACAGGGGATCCACAGGCCGCAGGTGGAGCCCCAGTGGGCTACCCCTGGTGTAACTCAAATGCCGTGCTGTGGTCACTATGGGTAAATATTGACTTCTTTTTGAGGGCAATTGTTTTGTATTAAGCAGAGATTTGATACCCCAAGTGAGACCAAGCCTCCTTGTGCTAGGCACTGTACAGACATACAGTAAGAGCCACTGTCTTGAAGACCTTACTGTCTGAAGAGACAATAAATAAGAGTTGAGAGAGGAAGTGGAGGCTCAAAGAGGTGAAATGACTTACAAATGTCACAAGGCGGGACAGTTGCACAGCCAGGAATGGAATCCAAGTCTGCTTATGATTCCCTGTCCATTTGGCCAGGGAATAGCACCCTATTCAACAAACTATGTGCAACTTTGAATTAGTCCCACTGACTTTTTTCCCCTCCTTCACTGTGATGGCCAGAGGAAACACTTCTGCTGGAAATTTTTGATTAAAACAAATCTCTCAATGTTTGGTTTCCATTTTTGGCAATAGGCTTTTTAGTTAGATTGACACATTTCTTTCTGCACTTTGGTTTTCATTTTTGAAAAAGCCTTGGTGGAGGTCAGTGTTACTAGCCTCTTCAGGAAAGTTGTTTGTTTCAAAACAAAAATCCCAAGCCAAGGACCCAACTTCTGGGCTGAAGGAAAAGTTGCTGCACGTTCAAAAGAGTTTTACTCAAAATCTGAGCTAATCACAAAAGTGTATGATAAGGCTAGTGAGAATGGAACGGAATCCAACCCCTTTAGACTGGTGCATTATGTATGGTGAGCTAGGTGTCTTCCAACTGAAAGAACCAATTTAAGTTGGTCAGAGAGGAAGAAAACTGAGCATGATTCATCTTGTTGAATCATCCTCTCCAAGAAGGGTTTAATAATCAAGTGATTCAAGACACCTCCCTGCATGGAGATGCATAAAAGGGAGACTCGGCTACACAAAGATCTCCTTTCTACAGCGAAAGGTGCCTTTAGGGAGAGCAGAGGCTCCATTACACCCCCAGCACCTCCTATAGGATTTCCGCTGGAAAATTGTTAGAGTCTGCAAGAGGATGATGTTATAGAGAGTGTCTCCTCCCATCAACTAAAGTTTCTAAGGCTTGAGGTCCTCTCTTATCAAACAGGCCAATACAGCACAAAGCAGCAGCAGCCTCAAGGTGCCCCCTCTCAGTTATGACCTGGAAGCTAGGTCCAATAATGGCTATTAGTCAGGATGGGTAGGATTGGTGTCCCTAGCCTCTGTTTGCTAGGGGCTGGAAATGGATGACAGGAGAAGGATCACTTGATGATTACCTGCTTCTGTTCACTCCCTCTGAGGCACCTGGCATTAGCTACTGTTGGCAAACAAGCACTGGGTTAGATGGACCTTTGGTCTGACCCAGCATGGCTGTTCTTCTGACCTGTAGGGAGTGCCCACTTGGAGGTTTGCTGATTCTCAGGAACAATGCTGTACATGTGCTATCCCCACAGAGAAATATACCAAGATTATGCAATTGTGACTAGTGAGCGCAGGGGAAAGCCATTCACAAAGTTCCCAGAACGTGGCCTTGTGCAATCAGAAATTCTGCAGCTACTGTTGATCATCCCATCTCTGCATCGCAATGCAGTCCCACCAGTCTGAACTTGTCTCACGGCACCAGAACTGGTGTTGCACTGTGTCCAGAGGACTGACTGGTGGGTGCGCTAGGATGAGCACCAGACCTTGCCTGAGCAGCACCTCCATGACCTGCCGAGCGTCATACTCATCCTTTCTTAGCAGAGTGACACGCGTGCACTCTCAGAGTACTGCACCATTAAGTGCATAACGACACCTATGAGCATGACAATGCTTTCATGCCAACCACGCTCCCTGCTCGTGCTGTTATTGGATCTGTGTGGGCAACCAGGGCACAAAAAGGCACAAGCACTCTGTCTCCCGCTGATGTCATGCAAGGGGGACAGACTAGACAAGTGCATTCTGGGGCACACTACTTTGGAAGACATTTAATTCTTCCCTGCAGTGAGAACACAAACCTTTGACTTCATAAAATCAGGTGATAAGAAATCAACCATATTAAATTTGATCTTATCTCACAGTGTAGACGTGCTCTGAAGGGGTTTGCCAAGCTGAAGCCAGAGTGCTCAGTATCTTGCAAGACTGAGCCCTAAATGTCTGATTTGATTAAACTCTATCCAACTCCCATACCATGAAAGCCTGTGCAAAGCCCAAAAATCCCCCTAAAAGTTGATTGCTGGGCAAAAGGGTTTGAGTGGTCTAGTTTGGAATTTAGTCCTCGGTTGCCTGCAGATTTAATTGGAGAAGACAAATAACCCAGCAGCTAACTTCTGTGCATGTTGTATTCTGTTTTTATAAACAGTAGAGCAAAAAAGTATTCATGGAAATCTAGTTATGAAAATAAGAATTGACATTATTCTAATAAAGAACTGCAGTATCTAAAATACAGTCAGAGCCAAAGTTCATTACATAAATACACCTATGATGTACACTCACTGAGACACAAGCCTTCTTAGCCAAGAATTCCTCATCTAATTGCTGCAGGGATACAATTGGCTACTTTATCTAAGTGATAACTGCAGCCTATGAAAGTGTGTTAATTGTGTTCCTGTTTTTCTATGTATAAACTCTAAAATGTGCACTCTAAGTGGAATGAACCTCTCCCTCTCTCAGTCTGTTCCTTGTCAATTCACATCAGTTTAAGGTCAGGAAAGCTAATAGGGAACAAGGCACTGCAGCATTTGAACTCAACCTTGCTTTCCTGGGGAATAAACTGACAATTAGTACAGGGCTCAGCATCAAAAAAGAGCAACCCAGCATGAAGTCTGTCTAATTAGTCATATGAACTGAGGGCTTCCCCTCCACTTCCTCAAGAACACATGCCTGTCAGATCGTATACAAAAAGACTTCTCTCTCTAACATAATACTGAAATTAGGTTGAGAACAGGTAGCCCCATTTGAATAGTTGGATTAAACACCAGCATCTACGGCTGTTCTGTGCCAACCCATTTGTTTGCAAGATCATTTCCAGACACTTGTTTTGCAACTGTGTTGCAGGGCATTTCCTCCTTCTCTAAACAAATTAAAAATTGGCAACCTCGCTTATCACTAATCTTCTCATTTTAATAACTTTTCTTATTTAGATGGAAAAATGAGCATGATGGAAAAATTTGAGATGAAAGCTGCTTCTAATCCCAGAGAACTGTGTTGTTCAAGCGGCTGTATATTTTTACCCTCTTTCTTTCTGTTTTTCTTTCTTCTTTTAGTGTGGTATTGGCAGCCTTTAAGACCAAAGCCTCTTATTTATCCCTACAATATGGAAAATAAGGGACGCAGCAATGAAAGCCCTCCTCTTATCATGACTATTATTATTTATTATTTCTTTGTTAAATTGGCATCACAGTAGGGCCTTGCAACCGCAGGCAAGATTGCAACCCCGTTGTGCTACATACTGTGTGAATGCATAGCAAGAGCCAGGCCTGACCCAACCTTGCAATCTAGGGCTCCAATCAGTGTGAGCACTTGGGCAGCCACCCACCTGATTAGCAGAGTACCCACAGCCAGCAGCATGTGTTTCTACTGGTGGTTCACATCCCACATGCATTGGTGCACATAACATTTATTCCACACATGGATGGAAAAAATTGGGCCCAATATTCCTGCTAATCTTGCAATAAGAGTTTGTGTAAATTTAAATGACTGCTACTTTAACAATGCTGGAATAGTTAGAGAGACCCTTCATTCACACATGTCTACGTATGCAGTTAAATTGGTAACGAGAGGACTTATTTGGTTTGCCTGAGTTGGGGTCTGGCCCAGGGCAGTGGGGGCCATGTGGCCTGCCCGATAGCTTCTCCCCAGGGTTAATCCAGGATGGGAAGGCATGCAGATCACCCACTAGCTTTTCCCCTCAGCCCTGCCCAGGGTGGAGGAGGCTATGTGGCCCATTTAGTGGTTGATCTCAGGACAGGCTGGTGAAGGCTGTGCTGCCCAGCCAGTGGCTGCTCCCCAGGATGCTTGTTGCCCCCATGTGGTCATTCGTGAGTATAACTGCCCCTGCTCTCACTCCCCTCCCTTTCTGTTTGATGTGAAACAATCACATTCTATGCACATCCCATTGTTCTGGCACAATCAAACCCTAAACTTGTTTTATGATAAGAGGAAGTTGCCTACCAAATTTGGTGGTCCTAACTCTTACCATTTAGGAAGAGTTCTTGAACAAATGGATTCACAGATGCACAAACTCTCTAAAATGTCTAGAAGATAAGGCACCTTTTATACATATGCAACTTATTCCTGTAAGGGAATAATTTATGCCACTATAAGTAAGACCCCACCCAATTCACGGTCCATTTTGGTTAATTTCACTGTCCTATGATTTTTAAAATAGAAAATTTTATTATTTCAGCCATTTAAATCTGAAATTTCATGATGTTGTAATGATAGGGACCTGATCCAAAAAGAAGGCTTATTGTGTGGAGGTTGCAAGGGTATTGTATGGTGGTTGCAAGTATAGCTGCTCTGTGCTGCTGCTGGCAGCAGCAATGCCTTCAGAGCTGGGCAGTGGGAGAGCAGCAGCTGCAGACCAGGAATCAAGTTCTGAAGACAGCGATACCGCCAGAAGCAGTGCAGAAATAAGGATGATATATTATGCTAGTGCCACCCTTACTTCTGCACAGCTGCTGGCGGGGTGCTGTCTTCAGATCTGAGCACCCCCACCAACATTACAACCACTGCTTTCCAGTTGCCCACCACCAAAGGCGGTGCAGAAGGAAGGGTGGCAATACTGTAACCCGTCTAAAATAACCCTGGGATCCCATGAACTCTTTTGGGTCAGGACCCCCAGTCTGAAAAGTGCTGGTCTTCTCATGAAATCTTTATAGTATAAGGTAAAAGCACACCAAAGGCCAGATTTCACAGGAGCACACCAGATTTCATGATCTGTAACACATTTTTCATGGCTGTGAATTTGGTAGGGCCCTAACTATAATGCACCTTAATACAGATACAACTGTATCCACATTAAGAGCTGTACTGGAGAAAATAAAAATACCTATCAATGCTGCAATAATTATATTGGTACAAATACTGTGCATAGACCAGGCCTTAAATCCACACAAGCAGAGTCTGGCAGCTTCACAGTGTCCCACTGGCTTCATAGGGGCTCCACATGGTTTTCTGGTGTCAACCTGCAATAATCTCATTTCAGATCATAGTCTGGAATTCAATGATCTCTCTAAGACTGGAGCCATAGTGTCCCTTCTGTTGGTTTCTATAATGTTGCTGCACTATTGGACTGAGACTAGTAATTTCTTCCACATAGGCTACTAAGTAACTTTTAGTCACTTCGGAATGATTCAGATGCATCTTTAATGCTATCTGAGCATCTTCTGAGACTATCTACCGGTATATAAATCAAAGTCTCTATATCCTGTGAGGAACATCAATTGTACACTGAGATTTTCCCTGCCCCCCAAAATTCTTGTCTAGGAGTGGTAAAAGCTTTAAATGTATACATGGTAGCATATTAAGTTTACCGTATCAGGGGAAAGACTGGCTGCCTTCAGAATGTAACGTTGGAATTTTTGGCTGGCCTTTCTCCTACTCAGTCTATCCAGTTGGGCTTTTTCTTGTTGCCATTTTGCCTATCAAATTTTAGGGGAGAGACAAAAGTAGAAACAATTCTGATGTGTTGAGCGAAGCTATGGCTTTGGGAGGAGTTGTCAGGGGGGAGTTGTCGATTAAGTAGCCCCCAACTATTTTCTCACTATTTTTCTCTCCCACACGTCTCCCACATATCCCCCACTTACAAATTAACTGAACTGACATTGTCTTCCTATAAGAAGCATGTGTTTTATTTAAAAATTAGACACTCACTGCCACACTTTCACTGAAGAGCACCATGGAGCATGTGCTAATGCTCCGGAAATCCATTCCTGCATGTTTTCTGGCATGTCCTGGTCCACTTAGCAGCTACCAGCAATGTCCTCTGCCTTTAAGAAATTGCATGGAAGCAGTGCTCTTTCAGCTGAGGGTATGCCAGCCATTCCATGCCACCAGTGAACAGGCAAATGCACCTGTTGGTGTCCACAGACTAGGCTGTATTTGAAATGCAAACAGGAGGCACAGCTTAAGTGTCATGCAGCTACGTAAAAAAAGCCCGTTGACCAGTTATACCTCTTTGCTACCACCTCAGAAAAGGCTGTTGACCACTAAGATATCCCGCAGATTCAGGGTGGCGAATCTTTCTGTAGCTCGAGGGCAATGCTCAGAAGCCCAGAGTTCCCTCCCCTCAGGTTTTCTCACATGGATTCTTCCACTCTGAACAGCCACAGTCTTCCCGTTGTTGCTGCTGCTGCTCCACTGCTGCTTTTCCAGTGTTGTGGTATTGCCTGATATTTGGGTCACAGCCCTTCCAAATGCCAGCAGCCACTAGATCATTTAGTCTTTGCTTCCAGTGGTAGGCGGGGTCAAAGCGATCATATTTTAACGACTGGTGTTCATAGCTGTAGTCACAATTGCATATTCTTGTTGGTGTATTTCTCTGACCTCTCCAACATGTGCAGCATTTTTCCTGTCACTGCGGCACTTGTGGGTCACCTTCCTTGCTGCCCCGCTCAGCCATAAAGCTTACATTTTCTTCCAGTTGATATTTCAATGGCGGCAGCTGCTAATGCAAGCAAGCCTCATCTCCCCTGAAAAAAACCTCACAGCAGAATCAAAAGACCTGAGGGTATTGCCCAGAGGTTTAAGTAGGGGCCAGTCTGCTAGTGTATAGTGCAGACAGCTGCCTTCCTGCGCCTCACTGAAGGGATGTAGGTTGGAACATTAAATAACGTCTGCTGCACATGAAACCTGTTCTCTTTGTGGAGTGTGGTAGCATCACCTCTCATGTCATGTAGCAACCAGTGCTTTAATTGAAGCAGTGAGGACACAATGCCCTGGACAAAACCAAGTGCTGTAGCTACAGATCTTAGAGGCAGCAATGAGGGCACCAGTCACTGTCACATTCCTCTCATGTTAGCTTCAGGTATGGTGCAAAATGAGCTTTGTGAGAAACTGCCATCATGGGCTGCCTTCCTCATACTTTACCCACCAATTGGGGCCAGGAACTTGGGCTGGGAGAGACAGGAAGGTGCGGCCCACTAGTCTGTCACCACACGCAGTGTATCAAATAGGTCAAAGACAATGGCAGCGTGCTGCTTCTCAAGTCTGCACAGGCAGACAGTGATGCTGTGGGGGTTTGATCTTGGTGCTCTTGCTAAGGCTAAGACAATCTTGTAATTATTTTCTGGATCAGTGGGCCTCTTGTCCAAGGTCAGTTGCATCTTCCCTCTCACTCTGTATTGCAGCCTGTATTTCTTGACCACATGCACATCTCTAACTATGCTTTCTTGGGGGGAGAAAGCCTCAGCCATTGGTTCCCAAAAGTCCTGAGCCTGCCCTCAAGAGTAACAGTAAATTAGGCATTGGTAAGTTTTGTAGAAGCAATGTTCAGTAATAAGACTTCAGCCAAATGTAAACTTTTTTTTTTAGCCTTTAAATCTCTTGTCCAGGGTCATTGGGGTTGTTTTGCACTGGATCTCTTATGGAATATATTGGGCACACTGGAGATGTTGCTGCTAGTGTGACTCGCACAAAGCTTATTTGACACATGAGGAAAGCCCTTCTCTGTCTCAGCCATACTGCAGCTCAACCTGGTTCTTGTTATGTACCTCCCTATCACTGTGCTTTTGCGTAGATGTTGTACCCACCCAGCCGGGGTCAAGTCTGCTGCTAACCATGTGCTGACATATTAGACAAGTTGCATGGGTTTCATCACTGCTGTCAAGGGAAAAATATTCCCACACTTACAATTTCAGTGTCCGGTTTCCCCCCCCCCCCCCCCCCCAGCTGTTGGTAGAGTTGACTGACTATGTGAAGCACAACAGACTACACTATGAGCGGCTCCATTACGCCTGCTGCCTCCTGAGATCTTATCCCACAAGTACAAGGATCCTCTTCTTTCTCTCCAGAGGGATAGATCTAATTCCTTTTGAGACAAAGGGAAAGTAATGCCTCAGCATGTTGTTAGCTTCTTCACCTGCTTACAGGTATTCATGTTTATCGTGGCCCTCAGGAGTCAACCAGCCTAGCACAGTCCTAGGTATAAACATCCTCATCAGCAACTCTCTCACTTGGGGGAAGCAAGGAGTCATCTTCATAGGGATCTTCCTCTCCCACACTGAATGCCTCTGCTCACTGCTGCTGCTGTGGATGGACAGGAACATGTAACCCAATCCCATTATTCATATCTCTCCCACAGCCCCTGATTTCCTGCTTTTTCCAGTCACTTTGCACAAATAGGGGCTTTTCTTTATGTAATGCAAAGCACTGGTGTGTGATGGTTGTTATATTGCCATGCTGATGGTATCCATTGCTGGACTGCCCCTATATTCTCTGGTGAGTTTGGGTTGGGGATGCATTAGGTGTACAACTCCCTTCCTCCACAGGTGATCTGAGTAGACCATACACACATGTGTGCATGCCAACCAGCAACGGGAGTTACACATAGGAGTCACTGCTAAGCAAACACAGCCTGGGGGCAGACTTATGATGAGTATTCCCCAATCCCCTGCAGTGGATTTGGTTTCCCATTACAGAGCTTGTTCCTGAGATCTGACCTGCCTTTCCTAGCACTCACTGGGCTTGATTGTGTGAATACAACACAGGCGATAGGCAGTTTTAAAAAGTGGAAGACTGGTAAATTCAAGAGATGTCCCAGGGAAATAAATGAAATTGTGCTGTGTTGAGTTTCCTGTCATCCCAGTGCTCCAGTCCTTTCTCTCCTTGTATTGGTGCTCAGACAATTAAATATGCCACCTGAGGGACTGACCACAACCTTTGAAACAGGACCTAAGGGAGCCAGCAGCCATGCTGGGTTCCTGGGCAAGGTGTGTGGGGCAGGCTCCATGCTGCCAGAAGGGGCAGAGGGAGCAGAGCCAAGACAGCCAGCCCTCATGGAGCATGCCATACTACCCTCCCTCCTAAGTCCTTAGAGCCGCCTGGAGTGTGCTGTGCTGCAGCAGCAATTTAAAGAAACCAGGGCACTTAGAATCATCAGGTCCTAGGGCAGCTGCCCACTTGGCTCCTCCGCCGGCAGGCCTGACAGGACCACATGTTTATATGTCTGCACTGTTATTTGGTATCAGGGTGTCAGAGAAGTGAATGTAAAATTGGCTAAATAACCAATCAGCCTGGCTTCTGGCTTTCTCGTTTCATCAGTGAGAAGGGGAATAGACATATTTTTAAATCTGGGACCCATATGCAAAGCCAGCTATAATCTTTTCTTTTTTTCAAAAAAGGACAGGAAAAGCTTTTAAATATCTTAAAGTTTCTCTCATGTTGTAAGCTCTTTCCTCCCCCCTCTCTCCTCCAAAAGCACTAGTGGTTTGATCAGGCATGCTTCCTGAAACACACATGAAACACACATGACCATCTAAATATTAACAAACAGAATCTCTGATATGATAGTGGTAGGCATGTTATAAGAAACTAGAAAGACAAAATAACCAATAATCAAATACCCAATATAAGGATAATACCAAGAATGGCATTTGTTCAGGCACCTGACTCATGAAATTAGTGGATAATTAAAGAACAAATTTGGGGAAATCATGAGTGTCTTGTGCCAAGCTTGCAAAAATAAAGGGTTGGTTGAATTGAGTAGATAGCTGGTTGCATGTGTTTCTGCCACCACTGTCTCCTAATTATTTATATTTTAATTATAAATTATATAAAACAGATTATTTTATGACCATTGGAAGGTAATTTAGAAAAAAAAATACTGAGTTACTTGAAAGTGACACTTTCTCCGGTGTTAGATTCTACATGTTCCAGCAATTTTTTCTGTGGAGAGCTCAGTTGATAAGTTAAATTATCCATTAAAAATGTAACCTTGATTAGAAAACCTCTGGCTGAACCATCAGTGAAGTCAGTAGGGAAAATGTTGCAAAACAACAACTATGTGATTGCCACTGCCCCCACAGTTGTTCTGATTCTGTACTTGACAGGCATGATGATCAAGCTGTAGCTACACACCCATGAGGTTTGGGAGACATTGGCGTTTTTAAAAAATACAGACATCACTTGTATTTAGAAATGCAGAGTGAGGTACAGATGTTGAGGGCTGCCGCTCTGGAAGTGACTGTGCTGCAGCAGCAACCCTGATGTGAGATCAAAAGTTCTTGACTAAAGGTCGTCTTGGTTTATAGAGATGTTTCTGGAAATGATCAGTCCTCCCCTTCTTTGCCCTTGCTGCTCTACTATAGTTTGCTATTCTTCAGAGATATACATTTCACCCATTGATCCACCTTCAAGCCCCTTCCTTAACCCACCAGCATCGCGAGGCTGCACAATTAAAGAATACATACTACAATCAACCTAAAGGTGTGCTCAGTTAGAACAGGAATTGGCAGGAATCTGCACTGACGCTTACATTGCACACAGATACAACCCCTTCACTATGTCACATCTTTCAGGGATCCCATGGACCCTCTTTGGAACTCAGATTTGGCCTCTTCATCCTTGAGATTCTGTATCCCAGCCAATGTTTCTTCATGAGGTGTGAACAGGCTTGCAAGCAGAGATTTCTATAGCCACTCCTTTAGGGCTTCAGCCTGCACCATCAAATCAAATTGTAGTTAAGCCATTGTCTTCAGAGAGGCCAGAATCAACCCCTCAATTAGAAGTGGCATGCTGATCAACAATGCATAAACCATTCCCATGCATCCATCCTCCCCTGCCCTGAGTATGCCACTCCCATAGTAGACCTACCCCTACTGGGCAACAAACAAGAACCAGTAACCTAATCTGGTCTCAGCCCACCAGTAAAGAGGCTGTTCTGCTAACACATTTGATACTGTCTGCTCACGTAGTTCATGATGAAGATCAGTAAGAACAACAACCTGTTGTTTGTTGGTCTCAATGTTTTGGCTTTAGCGGTCTGCATCCCTTCAATCCTCCCATGTTTGGTCAAGACATTAGAGAAGAATATGTACCCAAAGATTCATGTTGTTAATGGCAGTGGCACTAAAGGAATACTGTCTCTTCCCTGTAGTAGTCCAGGGCTAGTCTAAACCCATTTCCAAATTGAATTGTGGTTTAGTTAATTCTCATTCTCTTATGGGACACTGCATCGCTGGACTGCTGCCTTAGCTGGTGTTCGAATCCTTTGTAGTGAAGAGATCGGAAACACTTTTTCAGTCTTCAGCAGAAATCTACTGAAAATATCAATTGTAGAAAGCTGATGGTAAGTTGTTTGACAGATGCTAAATAGCGAGCCCTCTTATGCCATTGGGAATGGTTATTTATAGTCATAATCTACACTAACAAATTGAAGAAAAGGATGCCACACAGTTAGCAAATATTAAGTGACAGATTTCAAATGGCCTTGATTGTTGTTGGAAATACCACGGGTATTCTTCTGTGCTTTGCTTACAACCTTACCTTTCATGCCTTAGGGTGTGTCTAGACTACAGGGTTTTGTCAACAAAAGTGGACTTTTGTCGACAAAACTATTCCTGCATCTACACTGCCACTGTGTTCTGTCAACATAACGTCGACAGAACTCAGCAGTTTTGTCAACAGCTGTAAACAGAACTCTGTCGACAGAAGGCGTTATTGCATCTATACTGTCCTTTGCATCTACACTGTTATGTCGACAAAGTGGCTTGCTTTGTCAACAGAACTGGATGTAGTCTAGATGCTCTTTGTCGACAGAAGCTTTGTCGACAGTATCTGTTGACAAAAGCTGGTAGTCTAGACGTACCCTTAGAAACCACGGAGGGTAAGGGGTTCAGGCCATTTTACAAACAGAATTTAAGAAAAGGCTGGTGGGGGGTAGCTTTGATTAAATATATTGAAAAACAAGATAATAGACAAATAATATTTTAAGTTCGGTACAAATGAACGTGTTGGACTTTTCAACCCTTAATGAGCGGCAACACCAGATTTATGGCTGTTCTGTTTCCCACAAAGCAAGCACAGACTACCGCTTGGTATATCTTCCAAACTTCCTGTTTTGCACCTCATCCCAGTAATAGGTACCTAACTCTCATCTTCAGTAGATTTTGAAGTGCTTTACAAAGGAGGTCAATGTTGGTAGCCCTATTTTACAGACAGGAAATCTGAGGAAGTGGAAGGTGAAATGATTTGCCCACGGTCACCCACAGGCAGAGACAGGAACTGAATCCAGGTTTCCTGAGCCCCTGTGTAATGTTCTGTTTGCTAGGCTCTGCAGGCTCAGAGCAAAGGTGAGGTTCTTACAAAAGGAATGACAATTCTGTAATTACAGTTACAATTTTTCATCTCACTGAAACCACTTTGTCCTGCTGACACGCAGTCCTATTGCTCAGATTTTGCTTTTGTTTTCAATGTTCTTTCTATTGTTGGGGAAAGTGTAAAATATGCCTGTGTCTGTAGTAAAAAATAACCGTGTGTTTCTGATTTTGCTATAAAATAGCTGCTGTAAAATGCCTGCTAATTGGGTCCATGCCTCCCCATCTTAGAGCCTGGCTAAAGCTGTTATCTTTCTTTTAAAGTGCCAGCCTCACTTTTACTATGTGCTTAGTAAATCCACATAATTTATTCTAGTAGGGCTAAAAGGATTTTCCCTTTTCACTTCTCATTTATTTTGGGCCCTTTTAAGTTAGTAATGTTAATCATGGGGGAACACTAAGTATTCATGAAATCTACAAGCTTTCTAATGCCATTTTCAATAGGACCATTTATGCCCACCCACAATATTTTAGGGTAAAGGGTTATTTTTTAAAGCATCAGCCCCATAATATTAATTATATTCTAACCAAAAGCTTCAGTATTAGAAAAATATCCCAGATATACATCAGTTGGCTTTAAAAATAAACGATACGGGGCAAAAATCTGCTGCCTGCAGTCACATAGGGAGTCCCAATGAGAATTAGAAGAGCAGAATTTGGCCATGTGTAATAAAGAGCCATCCTGTATTGTAGATTTTTCTATAGGACTCCTCTCATATTTCAATACAATTGAATCCCTCATTGATTTCAGACAGTTCAGTTCCTAGAATAAATTAGGGTTGCTTTTGCTACTAGGAGTAAATGTTTGTTATGATGGAGGGGCATATTACAAAAAACCAACCAAACAAACAAAAAAGAGCCATTCCATGTCCTGAAAGACTTGCCATCTGGTTTGCACTAGGGCTATCAGAGAACACTCTTGACTATCCCAGTCATTCTGATGAGAAAGTAGAAGTGTTAAAGGCTTAATGGGAAAGGAGCATTTTGTGGGAGACACATCACTAGCATTATAAATTAAATGTAATTATAGATGGACTTAACCATGTCTGAGTCAGAGTTTACAGGTAGAAGGTCTCTCTCTTATGAACAGTTTGAACATTGAATTGATGAAACAGTTTGTTTGGATCTGGATTTTGAACAGCTAGATCCAAGACTATGCAGATCTTGGTTTTTGTTTCATCCTGGGTCAAAAGACCCAGAAATCAGAATCGGACTGAGAATTTAGATGCAATGTTTTACTTTGGGACCACCCACCTCTAAAACTCATTGGTGGTTTTTATAGTTGTCCAAATATGGATATATTTTGGCATTTGACACTTTTTGTGCCAAATCATCAACTGGTATAAATTAACTTTGTTTAAGCTGAAGCCAATTTACACCAACTGAGAACCTAGCCACTTGAACTTCAGTGGCCATGCTGCACTTCTACAGATTCTGACATCCTCAGCAGGGTATGAGGTTATATGCCCTTTGGAAAGAATGCTTCCATTGGGTGTCTACAGCAAACCTCAGAAAGGCAAATGTTTAAACTTCTAATGTTATGGCTGGCTTTTTATTGGTTTGGGCAATTTATTTAACACAGTAACTTTAGCACAACTGAAATTTAGGTTTTGTGGAACATAGACATGTTCCATGGATTATCATTGGCACTGGTGATAGCCAAAAGGATTCAAAGCTATCTAAATAATCTGGTAATGTCTGATTGCATGTTCTTCCTTTCAATATAAAAAAGAAACATTGGCAATAATATTTTGCATTTATATAGCACTTTTCTGGGATCCATAGCTAAACTTTTTAGAAGGGGGAGAAGGCTTACCTAACAATATCAATTCTGATCTGCAGTATTGCCAGTCCTGCCTATTCAAGACACATACTTGCACCCCCTCTCAAATCATGGTATTTTAAAAATAAAATTGTGTTCCATTATTTACTTCTGTTTTTTGAGATTTTAAGGTTCATGTTTTTATGCCTTTCTCCATAAGTATTGAGCTTAGAAACTTAACCTTCATTTTTTAAAAAAATAGATACTCACATAATCAAAAGACCGCAGGAGCCAGGACTTTAGGAAACATACCAAATATCATGAGACTAGTGGTAAAATCATGAGAGCTGAGAACAGAGGATATGATAAATAGGAGATGCATAAAACAGGCAAGTGAGAACACATTCTAAGAAAGATGTATGCGCTCTGTACATTCTACAGTAAGTATTCAGAATGTGGTTAGTGAATTTGAGCTAACTGTGTCTTAGGACAATCTGTGTGAGTATACTTATCTAAAAAGAATATTGTTCTCAAAGTGTACATTTCATAAACAAAATGTGTGAACTTGATTGTTAAGTTACAGGTAGGATCTATTCTCCAATAAAACATACTGGGTGAATTCAGAGAGTAAAAAAGTATACTTGGGTGAAATCCTGGCTTCATTCAAAATAATGGGAGTATGGCTGTTGACTGCAGGAGTTCAGGATTTCACTGATAAAATCTAAAAGTCACTTGGCTTTTATAAGAGTTTTACAGGTTCATCATCAAGTTAATTGGTTTCATTGCCCAATGCATAAATATTAGAACTAACTGTTTATTATGCTGTTTTGGAAATGGGAGTGAACAGGAAAGATCTACAATGGACAATTGTCTTCACACCACTGAAACAAAAACAGTTTCAGTGCAATCTGCCTGTAAAATTAACACAGCTAATCAGAAGCAATGCATAGACAGGCCATGTGGAGTCATGTGCCCTTCCCCCCAAATCTGTTGCTTGGCTTTGTACTGAGCATGCTCAGTAGCACGGCTGAAGCCAACTGCTCTGACTCTCTGCCCCCACTATGGGCAGGCATGGGTCCTATCTGCTCCTAGTTATACACACTTATGAATACCTTTCCCCTAATGTTATTTATGAGCAAATTACAGAGTTTAAAATAAGCTTTGTTTTCTTCCTAAGTGCTTAGAAATTTGCCAGATAAGTCCACAAAATATTGTATTAGTGATAATGAAACATGTTCCTATAGACTTCATTCCGAATACTTTCAAAATGTCAAGCCTTAATGCTATATGTGGGGAAATAGTCTCTCGTGGTAATAATCATAGACACTTTTTCTCATCTTGCTAAAACAAGCAAACATTGATGCCTCTCATTTATCCTGGGCTATGTCTAGACTGCATTGCTATGTTTGGATACTGGAAGTATCTGAAATAGCACTGCTACGTCCAAGGAATGTGTCTACTATTTTGGACAATTTTTAGGAATAGCGGATGCGCTCTTTCACCATCCCTGTAATCCTCGTTCTATGAGGAATAAGGGGTGGCTTGAAAGAGCACTTTATTTCAAAGTTTGGTACCATGTAGATGCACCAAATTTTGAAATAGCCTCTTTTGAAATTAAATTGATACAGATTTTTACAGCGCAGTGTAGATATAGCCCCTCCCCCCCTCAGCTCCGAGGGCCTGTTGCACCCCCCTCCCATTGACCCAGAGGTCAGTGCGAGATGCTCCCGCCGGCGCCCCTAGGGTGCTCAGGCAGAAAGAGGTGAGCGCCGGCTCCCTGCTGGCTGGCGAGTGCGCTGCTTCTTCCTCTGCCCAGAGCCCTGCGAACGCGGTTGCGCGCACGTGGAGGGGCGCGGAGGGCCGGGCGTAGGTGCTGTTGCAGCCGCTTTCCTGCAGCGAGGGCAGCCGCCGGCCTGGGAGGCTGACCCGCCCCGGGCACATCAAAGCTAGGGGCGGTGGCTGCGGCATCGGCTCCCCCAGCGCAAGCCCGCTGGTGGCCGCGGCAGCTCGGTTGCAGAGCGGAAAAGCAAGGCGGCTGGTCCCTGTGGCACACCCCTGGATGGGTCCTGGCACGGGTCTGCGTGTCAGAGATGCAGGGGCCAGGCCACACTCCGGCTTAGTTGTGACAAGGGGAATTAGGATCCCCCCTCTGTGTTACAGCGCAGCAGGCCCGATCCGCCTGTCTTCAGCCTGGCAAAACCCCGGGAAGTCAATGGGAATTTTTGCTGGAGTGAAAAAAATCCCTGCTGCATTGGACCTTGTATTAACAGAAGATTGTCTTGAAATCTTACACAGCTCTGCTGAAGTGCTCCTAGTCCCTGGTTCGTCCCTGGGATTTCATGGATGTTGTAAATTACAAGGAGAGAAGGGAATTCACACCACAGGCCAAATCAGAACTGGGTGGTTTATTGCTTTGTTTCTTCTGTTGTGGCTTTCTTTCATTGTATCGCCGCTAAATAAATATAGGCGTAGGAAAGTCACATAGTGCATTTTTCCTACGAGTCTAAGGGACCCCCCCCCCTCCTCCCGACACACACACCCAACACACTTTCCTGGCACTTTGTAGCACACATTAAAGCAACGATTCAAGTGCTGCTGAGAATTTTAAAACGTGGCACGTAACCTGCCTTTCGTTATGAACGAGTTGACTGATGGGAGATATCCTAAATTGGTAGATGAACAGACAGATTATTAAACACCTGTCAAAGCTAGTCTTGCTACAAAATGGACACGAGATACAAAAGACTCACAGTTGTTTAACTAACTTAAGACCATGATTATCAATCATGCAATATTACTCAAAGTATCTAAAGGGAAGGAAGAGCTTTTGATTTAAATGTGTATTATAAAAACTCCTAAAACTGTCTATACTTCAAACAGTTAATAACAATGTTAATTCATGCTCATATTCATTTGAAGCTCACACTATTTTTAGGCACCTTATCCCACAGTCCTTATTCAGGCAAATATCCCCTTGAAGTACTCGAGAGTAAAATGTACTCTATTCAAGATCTTCCATAGAACACAGTTCCTGACCAATTCATTAATCTTAGGAAATATGCTCTGTTACTTAATTAAGAACATTCAGTAGTTTATAGGACATTTTATGATGAATTTCAGATGCCGTTTTTGAACATGTGATTCCAACCGAACCAAGTAAGCTAAACTCAGATTTGTAGTTTAATTTATGCTAATGGCTTTCTCTTATCAGTCAGCAATACTGTGCTCTAGATGAAATAAGTACTAACTTACTTGGCTGGACTAAATTTTAACTAAGATGTAAAAAGGTATGTTGCGGTGTAATAAGTATTTATTATTTCAGTTGTGTTTGGTTTTTAACCAGCAAATCTCCAAACGTTGTATTAGTAGTATCTGGGATTAAATTTTGGATTTTGCTTTATTTCTAGCATTGTCTAACTTAGTCTTCAAAGACAGCAGCTTTGTAATCCTAATGCAATTTTGGTTAAATAGTGTACGTTTACCGATTGCACGATAAAAATACTATTATTGACGATCGTACTGTATACACTGTGCAGAGCTAAAACAATACTTTCAAAAACATGTTAACTTATTAAAATCTATACAGGAAGGGAAAACAATTTCTTCTATGTAAAAACAAATGTAGCTGTATACTTAGTAAGATCATATTTTATAGATCCATTGTAGCCAAACAAAATTCATAGTATTTACTTTAAACTTTCACTCCGAAATCTTAGAACCCTTAATAATATAGTAAAATAGAGAAATCCAAGTATAGGGGGTTGATGTATATTTGATCATGTTTCAAAACAGAACCGATTTGATAGTGGCAAAAGCTGGCTTGTATTTAAATAACTTTATAAAAAATGTCAGCACTTCAGTGTTATAAGTAAACTTTATATAAAATGTACAACCAATGGAGCTACACAAGAAGCTGTACATCCATTCTTTTCTATGCTACACATACATTGTGTATGTATTTGAGCCCACATGTGAGCATAGACACACACATTTATATTATATAATTATGTGCACAGTGTATGTATATGTATACATATATGATTAGAGACATTCATCCACTACACACACACACACACACACACACACGCACGCACATTTACATCACATCGTGAGTACGTGTGAAAGAAGAGAGAGAGAGAGACTAGGATGGCTGGCTGTCCACTGTCTCTGTAGACAAAGACGTCTCCTGTGTTGGAGTGCAGTAGCCTGCAAAGTGTGAATAATTTTCAGTAAGGAGTTACACTAAGTGGGAAAGCTTTTAGCACATTATCCACTGGCAATTGGACTATAATCTAATTGTCAACCCTCGGGTCTTAATAGAGCCTTTCTCTTTCCACCCCTGGATTTGCATCTGGGAGATACCTAATGGGTTTAAAATGCTCCAATAAGCCACCTTCTCAGGGTAGGTGACATTGAGGTGTTTTTGTTGTGAAATTGGATATCGGTTAGTTGGGTTTCTGACGAGCTGACGCAGCTTTTTTTTTTCCTCCCCCCTACACGAAGTGTGATCGGTGGGCTGGAAATGCCGTGTCGATTTCAGGAATGGATTTCAACCCGGATTTGTTTCGAAACCCAGCAATGTAGTGGGATAATTAATCCGGAAGAGAGGGCTGGATATGCAGTAGAATTGTGTACAGAGAGGGGAAAAAAGGAGGCTTGAATCGAGAGCCATCTGAGAAAATAGATTACGCTAGATACAGTAGCGCTGTATGGTGACTTCTCGTGACATTTTGATTCTAAAGTGGCAATACATGTAAAACGACATGAGTGTGCTTTGTTGTGTCCACCAACGGATGCATGATTTGCTATTGAAAAACATGATTTTCTCCCGACTCTAGATATGAACACCTCCCAAAAAAGCAGCAGTCTCTAGTTACTTTGACCCTGGTAACATACGTCTCTGAAAAGCAGAGAAGTATAATTCTAGCTCAGGGCGAGATTTCAGAATTTACGATTGTGATCGCAAAATGTAACAGAGAAGATGTCACGAGGAAAAGGCGCCCGAATTCTTCAGTAGTAGTTGTAGTGGGCAGGTTATAGGATAGCTGCTTATTCGGTCTGTAGGCACATGCTAATCGCCTATAGGCGACTAGAAAAAAAAACCAAGCCAAGAGGGCGGGAGGGATCAAACGCAAATCCCGTTATCTCGGGGACAGAGTGAGGGGAAAATATCATGCTCGCACAACGGTATGATTCCAAGGGAAATAAGTTTTCTTCTTGATGTGATCGTACTGCAGAGCCAATTTAAATGTTCTAATATTCGCAGACTTAGGAGCGAATGTTTTCCCATCGGGATTGTAGTGTAGAAATGATTGCGATGCACTCAAGGAGCTACGTGAAAGGGTACATGGAGTAGGGAATCATATTGGCCGGTTGTTTGGGGGATCGCAAAAAGACACCTTGGGGTTAAAACTGCAAAGGAGAAATTGGAACTATAGTGCACAGAGAACGCGCACGGACAGCGCTGAGCACGGGGCTAAAGAAAATGTATTCGTCAGATAAAGCTATCGTCAGCCACCAACATCTGCGTGTGCTGGAGAGCCAGGACAGCTTCCGGGGGCGAACGCTGATTAAAAGGGAAAGGGGGACCTCCCCCCCCCCCAATCCCTCACCACTCTGCAGATTGCTGGGGGAAATGCACATTCAGTGTGCAGGGCGGCAGCTGAAGGATTTGATTAAGGGGGGTAATGAAAGGACACGCTTCTGCGCTCGCCCAGCACGAATCTAACGTGGCCATTAGCGAGAGGGACTTTGGCTTTGCATAGTCCCAGTTTGGCGGGGGAGGGGAGGGGAGTATTTTATATAAGACATGGCCGAGAAGTCATGAAGGAGCAGCGCAGCGCCCAGGAGGGAGGCCCCTTCCCAGCGAGGTGCCAGCCGTGCGGTGGCTGCAAAGTGACGCGCTGTAGCGATAGGTGGAGGGAGGGGAGGGAAACTCTTCTCATGAGCCACCATGGGAGACGCTTCCTCCAAAACGGTGGCAGATCCTCTCGGATTCATACTAACAGTTGCATGAAACGCGCGCACTCAGGTCCCGGAGCAACTTCCTTGCAAACTCCACTAATGGGGTAGAAAACAGGATGGCTAAATACTGGGGGTTAGGTCCTGGACTCCTTACTCCGGAATCCTTTTGTGCTTGAGTGAGAACTGCAAGGCCTGGCCTTACGTAGGGTCAGCAATTGCAAAATAGGCTGATGTTAGAGGACATCGGGGTTTGCTTTCAGAGCTAAATCCCCTCAAGGAGTAAAGGATCTGAGCGAGACAGGGACAGGGGAGCAGTTTCAATGCCGTTCTTCAGCCCCCAGAATGCGCGGTAGAGTTCACGCGGCCGGTTCAGACAGGCAGCGGGCCCTGGGCTTTCTGCTGAGGCTTGGCTGAAAAGGGACCGGAGTCAGCTCAATTTCAGCTCCGCTCTCTTCCTTTGCTGCCCCCGGGCAGTGCGGATCGAGTGTCTCCTGGACTCTGGCCGGGCCTGGGAGCTCGCCGGAGGGAGTCAACATGAGAAATTGGCCCCTCGAGGCGAAACTCATTAATTCCACAAGGCACAAGACTGGGGGCGGAGGGTGGAGGCGGAGTGCTCGAGGTGTCTAGACAAGACTCATTTCCTTATCCGAGGCGCAAAACTAAGATTCTGGTGGGATCTAAACGGCGCACACAAGCGTCGGTTTATCTCGCGTGTGTGCAGCGAAGTGGGCCCCTGGCTGTCCCCGGCTCTATTTCTAGCCTCCTTTAAAGGTCGGGTCCAGTGTTTTATTTCCAGAGCTTTACAAGGCTGATTTGTGACTTGCCCATAGTTTTAATGCCCCGAAAGGATCTGTCCACCAGTTTATGGTATGAGGTGCCATTCCCGTCTGCTTTGAAACACGGCCTCTGTCCTAAGGCTCACGAGCCACCTTCCCGGCGGTATCGCATCCCTCTTGCTAGGTACCTAGCACTGAAGATGGGAAATGTAATTCACATAGCGTCGCCCCTATGGTTACATACCCCCACTGATCCGAATTAGCGGGCTCCGTTCAAGTCAGAAGGCGCATAGAGAACAAGGAATTTCTGATTGTCCCTCCCCCCCAAGGAAGATAACTGAAGTAAAACATCCTACTTCTATAGCGTTTCATGTTGGGAACCTCTGGCTTACCGGAGTAGCACTAAACCGAAACAAAACTCAAACAAGAGACATAGTAGAAAACGAGGCAAGAAGACGCAGGAGCGTGAGTTGAAATCAACGGCTCGTTGTTTTTCTAAAGTAGGAAAAGCCGCACGAGGAGAATTTTCTTGGAAAAGACACATGGATCAAAATCATACCCGCTGCCAGCAGTGCCCGGCCACTCTTCTTCGCCGCCTGCAGTGCACCTCCCCACAGCCTAGCGCATAGCGCGACTGGTGAAAGGTGCGTGTCAAGGGCGGGATACCTCTAATCAGTCACCAAGTCCTGTCCAAAGCAGGGAGTGTCTGACCCCACCCAAAAGACCGAGACCGACCATTTCCTTTCCACACCGCTGCTGAGCCCGGCTTGTCACCCTACCGCAGCTCAGTGAATGTCAGGCTACCTGGGCAGTGGCCTCCAGGGGCAGGTATATTACCCACATGCTGTCTGCCTGCTACTTGATGGAAACATGCTGATTTTTAAAAAGAGCGTCAGCTCTATTCTACCAGTGGTGGTGCAGAAAGAAAACACAACGCAGGGCTTTGGGGGGTGGGGGTTAGGGGGAGGAGGCTACCTATTGCTCAGGTTTAAAAGTCTCAGAGGGGTAGCCCTGTTAATCTGTAACGTATGTCTACACAGCAAAGTCATTTTGGAATAAGGGCTGTTATTCGGAAATAATTATGCGAGAGTCTCCGTTCTAAGGCTTCATCTAGACTGCAGGCTTCTTTCAGAAGAAGTTTTTCCAGAAGAGAGCTTCAGGAAAAAAACATCCACACTGCCAAAGTGCACCAAAAAAGTAATCTGCTTTTTCGACAGATAGCATCCACGCTGAATGGACGCTATCTCGCATATAAACTGTGATTACTATGGACAGAGTGGCCACCAGGGCTGTGTCTAGACTGCAGGGTGTTTTAGAAAAAAGTAGCCTTTTTTCGAAAAAACTTCACCTGTGTCTAGACTACAACCATGTTCTTTCGAAATTAAATCGAAAGAATGCGGCTTTTCTTTCAACGGCGGTACTCCTCATTTCACGAGGAATAACGCCTTTTTTCGAAAGTGCTCTTTCGAAAAAAGGCACTATGTAATGCAAACTGTGCTTTTTTGAAAGAGAGCATCCAGACTGCCTGGGTGCTCTCTTTTGAAAAAGCAGCTTGCTTTTTCAAAAGTACTGATTGTAGTCTAGATGCTCTTTTTCGAAAGAAGCTTTTTTTGAAAGTATCTTTCGAAAAAGCCTCTTTTGAAAGAGGCTTGCAGTCTAGACGTAGCCCAGGGCACCTGTGCTTTTTCCTCTTTCCTCTTCTTTCAAAAGAACTCCCTCTTCCCTATCCACATATGCCTTTTTCCAAAAGAGGTCTTTTGGAAAAAGGCTTCTTGGTCATAGAAAGAGGTTTACCAATGTTGGGAAAAACCCTCTGTTCTTTCAATTTTTTTTGAAAGTATGTGATTGCATTGAGGATGTAAATGAAGGGTTGTTGTTGTTTTTTTTGAAAAACTGGCTGTTCCCCCTCCCCCCCCCCCAAAAAAAACCAAACAAACCCTCTGTAGTGTAGACATAGCCTAAGTTATTCCTCCTGGGGCTCTAAATCCAGATAGCATGTGTACATTAGGGAAACCTGCCTCAGATTAATATTAAGGCTTCCCTACAGTGTAAATGTGCTATTTTGAAATAAACTGTTTTGGAATAACTATTCTGGAATAGTTTATTCCGAAATAACTGTGCAGTGTAGAAACTTTTAAAAAAGGTCCTTCAGCACCTTAAAGGCTAACATATATATATATATATATATATATATATATATATATATATATATATATATATATATATATATATATATATATATATATATGACAGTATCATGAGCTTCCGTGGGCACAACCCACTTCTTCACATATTCAGGTTGTCTTTTCCACAGGCCAGATTTTAAATGGCAAAAGAGAGGTGTGTTTGAAAAGAGATGTGTGTATGCAAAATGTTACCAGCATTGCAACTCATGGGGTGCACCGACTTGAAAAAGTTCTCCCTGCTCAGCAAAGGCCCGGTTCTGATTTCATGGAAGTCAGGGTGAGTTCAGCCACTGATATCAGTGGGGGAGGGCTCTCTTCTCTTTAATACTTTGGTCCAGTGTGGTCCAGTACAGGGCAGAGGCTTTTTAAAGAGAGTGTATTGCTTTCCTTCTGTCCCCGAAGGAAGACATGTAGCGCCGAGGGCCATGGTAAAGCAAAACAAAAGAGTTGTAACGCAGGGAGCTCGGATGGGAGTTCTACACCATTTATGTTGTAAGATTTGCTTAGCTCATTTTGTACTAGACTGAAAGAAAATACTAATTAAGAAACCGATCTTACACGCCTGGATCAAGCTAAAGTGCCTTTGGATATGACTGGGTCCAAATTACTGATTACTCACACTGAAATCCTCTGTAAGGTTACTAACCCTTACGGTGGGCCTGAAATATTTGTTACAGTCGATTAATCTATCAATCAATGAATTGGACATTTATGATTATTTTATTTTATTTGGAGTTAATGTGACTAAAAGGATGATCCGAATAAATGACACGAATAGCTCTCGCTCACTAAGCAACAGGGCACTAGTGTGTATACTATTATTGCATTATAAATGACACTGCGATTGTTTCAACAGTGACGAGATGGTACGTAATTGTGGTAGGACACAAGAAATATTAATGGATAATTCTACCAGCAACATCTTTCTAATTATTGCATAGCCCCTGTGAATCTCTTCACCTTTTACAGCATATAGAAATTAACCATATTTAGCTCTTTAGCTATACTTCTCTGAATTTTTCTTAGTGTCCAGATACACATGGGGAGAGAGAGCACTTTTAAGTTTAATAATATTTAACAGTTTTATTTGCCTATATTTAAATAATGTCTCTTACAAAAGTCTGTGCTTAGGTCATCGAGACGATAATAAAACCCAGCCGCTGTTCTTTGCTTGATTCACCTGATCAACATCAACTTATTTTACTGGAGTTTAGTCAGTCCAGGTTAGTTGAAATTAATGTAGGCATGATTCTGCCATTCTTGTCGGAGTGATAACTTCAGTCGGAGTTTGTCTGAGTCAGGAAGATAGCAAGATGGGACTCTGATCCCAGCTCAGTGCGGTTCAGGCAGGTGAGTACACCTGATTCTGATATGCAGTCCAATCAAATAATATTTTGGAACTGGTGTAGAAAGACCGGGGCCAATAGCACGTCTAAACTGAACTAACCAATCCCATCTATATATATAAGCAACCAACAAAGAAAACCAAATGACAACGCAGCTGTTCCACGCCGTTAAAATGATAGTGGACCAAATCCTGATCGCTTTATTCCCACATATATTCTGTTCCTTGGGGTTTGTTGGAGCGTGGATAATAATAATAAAAAAAACCAAGAAAATATTGTAGATAGTGGAACGTACACGAGAGTTCACGTGTGGTCACTTGCAAACACACCATTCATGAAATACTTCTCTAAACGGCATATCAAACTCAAACCATTTTTGTACGTGTGTTTGCATAGAGCTACAGAGATAAAATCTAAGAGCTAAAAGGTGGTGGCCATTTAGGAAATGTGTTGTAAAGATTGTCACTCACTCCATCTTTTGTTGGAGGACAGACACGCCAGAGCTCAGGGTGGATGATGTCAGGTATAACTCTGACATCTGCGTTTTTCTCTGCGTTTGTATATTTCTTAGATAAAAATAACATGATGTGCTCAGATCTTAGAATATTTCATTTCTTACCAGAACTTCCTTTTTGTAGGAAAAATAAAGCAAAAGGATTTACTAATTTGTGAAGCGTGTTCTATTTATGGAAGGCACTACTCCATTGTTTAAATACCCACTTCAAACACTTTACAGAGCAAACTATCTAGGGAATCATTTATCGAGGTATTTAGGAAATTTTAAGACCTATTGTATGAGCATACTACATCAAAAGGGCTCTTTTGAAACTGTTCAACGGGATAAATATATGCGCACACAGACACGCACGCACACATACTACAGTGTATATACACACTACTCTCTCTCTAGTTTGTTCTCTTCTGGTCTGCCCTGTAAAACATTTATTTAATCTTTGTATACCAACACTATGTAAAAGCTACTTTATAAATAACCATCGTCTGAAAAGTAAATATTGAGTTAGAGTGGAGGGCAGCAGGCTGAGGGATGGCAGCCTTTATTTTTATCAGCTTTATTTCCAAAATGGGGAAGAGGAGAATGATATGGATGAGGATCTCTTCAGATTAAGCAATGAACTTGCCTGCAGGTGCATTTGTCAGAGGTTGGAAATGGCTGTGCATCGTTTAGAAACAACCCAGCCCCTTGCCTGTCTGTGTCTGGTACAGAGCAGTGCGTATTGCAACTTGCCATGGCCAGTTTCACGTCGGAATGGGCCCCTCCAGTCATGAATAAATCCTACCCGGGGAAATGAAAAGGCCTTTCTTACGATTTCGGCGCAATTTAGATAAAGTAAAGCTGGGCCGGAAAGCCGCTGCAACACACGCAGGGACAGACTCGTGCTTTTGTCGCACACGGTCTGTCACACGCTAGTAAGCGACTATCCTTCCCAGCTGTGGCAAACGCAGTTCTGCCTAGGGACAAAGCCTGGCTTGGAAAGGGCTGCGGTCCCCTGCGATCCAGGCTCCCTGGGAGTCCTCCCAGCAGCGACTGCTCTGAACTGGGCGCGAGTGTGACCCGCGGCAGCCTGCCTGCTCCGCTCCTGCCTTCTTCCCTCTTGGCCGGAGCAAGGGGGAAGGCAGGGAGGGGAGTTTAAAGAGCTCCGCGCTCCCTCCTCCCCACCCTATCGCCAGGATCCGAGAGCCCTTGACGTGGCCCGGAGCCGATTGGCCAGCAGCCGATAGGATCTCTGCGGCCAGCAAATTAAGGCGGAGGAGCGTGCGCGGCTGATCGCAGTGGCCACCCTTCTGCCCTCTGAGCCACTCCGGCTCCCACCCGCAGCCCGAGCCAACGCGCCTCTCCCGCACGCAGCGAGCCTGCTAGCGCAGCGCCAGGGAGACGATGGGGACAGTTTAACCTAATCCTGTCCGGGGCCTTAGATCCCTCCCTGCAGGCATCGTGAGATCCTAATTATCCTCCATCCACACACAGTTGTGTGCCCCCGCAGGGTCTCCTTGCCTCCCCCGGGCCCGCAAGCTCGCCTAAATTCGCTTCCCAGTCAGAGTAGCTGGCTCTGTGCTCTCCTGCTTGGCGCTGCTGCTTAGCTTTGGTAGGACTTTTGTTGTTGTTGTGCTGGAAGCTGGGGATCCATTTAGGACCTTTGCTGGCTTGGTTTGTGGAGGATTTACTCTGTGACCATGGAGTACACAGCCTCCCCCAAACCGCAGCTCTCCTCCAGAGCCAACGCCTTCTCCATCGCGGCTCTCATGTCAAGTGGCAGCTCGAAAGAAAAGGAAAGTGCGGAGAGCACCATCAAACCTCTGGGTAAGTTGTGTGCTCGGGCTGTTCCCTTTCAGCCGCAGGACTGGGTCCCGTGTCCTTCCTGCACAGACAGATCGCCGGATCCAACACAGAAAGTAAGGAGCTAGAGAGGAGAAAAGGCAAAAATATCTGTTGGGAGAGAGGGGCGTTGAGTATCATTTCAGTCAGATTTCAGTTAGGGAGCAATCAGATGCAAAGCAATGAAAATAAAGGAAAATGTTTAAATTGCACATTGTTGTTGTGCGAAAGAAGCCAGGCTGAGTTTGGTCCGTGTTCCTGATTTCCCTTTTGTGTTATTTTTAGTCTGGTCAAAATAAATACTAAGGCATTGCAACATAGTCTATCTATTTTCCTATATTTTACATTGGTTCATTATGGCACTGCTTACTTTTCTAAGGTGAGGCTTTCCTTTAGCATAACGCGAAAAACCCGATACAATTAATAGAGACGCCGCTGAAAACTGAAGTTTGGAAGAGGTAATAGCTGCTGATAATAGTTACAAATAAAAGTAGCCATCCTGGGATCCAGTTTTAGTAAATTATAAAGCTAGATTGAATTATATACACATGCATGCATTTAATGGGATAACACGAGGAGTTTAAATACATATTTAACACCAGGAAGATAAATTTAAATTGATGTTTAATTGTGAGATTTTCTAGTTTCCAAAGACTGCTGACCAAATCAAAGAACAACGTTTGTTTCTTCTGTTTTAAGTCCTAATAACTATTTTCCTTACAGAAGGTAAAACCCTTATCACAAAGCCATCTTCTTTTTATTACCGCCGTCATTTTCAGTTGAAGTAGTTTAGAACATTATCCAGTAACCATTTTCTAAATTCCTCAACTTTAGTTACTTTTACTTTTAGTTATTTAACAACCGTTGCCATTTATAGAAAACATGACATTGTCATTGTTATTGCAGAAAGCAGATAAGTTTCTCCCCATTAATGAGAACAATGCACACATTATGTTACATTTTTAGTTTAAATTACCTGTACTTTAAAAAGTACAACAAGCAAAACCCGAAAACAACGATTACAATATTGTTTGCAGGTTAGCAAGCGCTAATAAAAATTATTTACACAGTTCTGAAGAGTTTTTTATTCTTTGATTAATCTCCGCGCCTTGTGAGAAAGAAAAATCAGATTTCTTATTTTTAGTACATAATCAGTTTGAATGGTAAGTCATTATGAGTTTTAGTAAATGAGTTCACTAAGTTATTTAAGCTCTATAGCGAATCTGATTGAAAGCGACCGAGTTGAACATCCAGTTTTATCACTCTATCCAGAAACTCGAAGCAAATTGCAGCAGCATCAACAACAAAAAAGATTTTTTCCTAAATTGTAGGGTATAGATTAGTAACATACAGCCAAAAATTTGAGGGATTCAGCATTGCCACGTCTAACAAAGTTATAAGTTGGCTCATCTGCAAATCTTTAGTGAATTTTAAATATTATTTTCGTTTTCTAATTTTTGGTTTATGATGTGATGTAGGCCGGATACGTTATAAAATGTATGCTTGACACAGAATCCCGTATTTATCTTCCCGTTTAACTTTAATGTATTCACTGCTTTTGCCATGTCTACTGGAAACACGTCTTCAAGTCATGTTCTACTTCTTTTGGTGTGCCAAAACATTCAAAAACCATCTAGTACGCCAAATATCCTAACTCTGTATTTGTACTTTTAAGTTTTGGGACAGAAATCGCTGTCTTGTGATTTTAAGGGCGTATTTGTTCAGTTGAGTCTGGAGATTCAAATAGTATGTCTATCATATTGCTGTATTTTTAGTAACAAGATCATATAAAATTAAACCAATACAGTGGAGTTCGTTAAATTTCTGACATAACATGGAAGCGATTATTTACTAATGTCTTTGAATTGGTTACGCTTCAGATGAAAATTACGTTAGTTTATAAAGCTTGTAGAGGTTTTAGTAGGAAAATAAATCTTAAGTGTTCGTACAGAAAATTATCCTAGAATAAACATTAGTTTCTGTATTACCTAAAATATTATCTCAAAATTCAGGGATGGGAAAAATATCCAAACGACGGATACAGATTATTTTTTAGAATTCCTGTAACTATACGTTCTAAACATCCTTTGTTTAACAATCATGTTTTCTCGACAATTTACAGACTGGTTTCAGAATGTGTTAGCTGTATTTTTCCTATTTCTTTTAGTGTAAGCGCAGACGTTTAAATTATTTAAGGTGAAGTGTTTGGTCAATCTTGTTAGGGTATCAGAAAAGCTGTAATTATAGCGGGGAGGGAGAGGTTAGCATGAATCTCGGTAAAGACTTCAAAATTCTCTCTTACTATGTTGCCTTCTATTTTCTATTTATATCCACGCCTCCCACAAAACACTTCCTACTCACAAAACATCTCCTGCATCACAGTCAAGTAGTTTCTTTTTAAGGGTTATGATAATAGAAACAATTAGAAAACTCTCCCGCATTCAATCCCATTGATTTGCGCAGTCTGCCCTTATCAAAACTGGAGCCGAATGCTCCTGTTTTAATGAGAATTAGTCATCTTGTGGTCAGTGGCAAAGTGACCTTTCCACTGAAATCCCCTATTAGAAGGAGATATTGGACAATCAGCTTCCCTGTGTGTCTGAAGGGCGCTCCGCGCCAGGCTCTCAGGTCACACTAGGGTAGAAAACCAGCGCAAATACGCAGTCAAGTCCCTTCGCTTGTCGATTATTTTCTTTTCAAGTTTTTAACTTATTCCGGTTCTGTTCATTCCTTCCAAAGACCCAGGCACCAAGACAGGATCCTTGGCTGGATGGACCCTTTGTCTGACCCCGTACGGCCACCCTTACGTGCTTCTGAACACTTAGTTATGGGAATGCTTTCTGGGCTCGGGAAGGTGGGACCTCACTGTATATAAATGATCCACATTCTTGAGATTCAGATGTGGGAAAGCCGGGTTTTCTCTCTTCCCATCCTTAGTCCGCTCGAGGGAGAAATTTCTCTCACTCTTGGAGCTGTAACTTCCCCAGAGTCCTGTTTTTGCCAATTCTGTCATTTGGGGGTGCGGGAATGCCCACGATGCTGAACGGGCTGCAGTTGGAAATTCTACCTCCGAAAGCATTTCCTGGCCAGTGCCTGCCTGGATAATATTGCCAGGGACCAAATATTGCTCCCCCTCCCCCGGGAAGCCAGCGTACCGGAGTCAGTATCCGGATGCCCAGTTTGGGACCCTCGACAATAGCAGTCCCTTTCAGAGGGACTCTGAGAATCAGGCCCACTCTCAAGTCAGACACCCCAAAATCTTTAATGACCTTTAAAAGTCTTTAAAAACACCGGGTAGTCCTGTGGCACCTTCCCCAGTCCTTGTTTGTAAAGTTACGGACTAACACGGCTACTGAGGCTTTGAAAAGCCTCCCCCTCCCCCCGCCCCCACAGTAGTTTAGCTTTAGACAGGAGCCAGCTGAACTCCTGGTTCCCGGCGGAGGCTCCGAATCTAGACGCCTGAGCTGTCAAAGCCCTGTTCGCTTATCCGCCCGATCGCGCTTCCTCTCCGCTTCCAGAGCAGTTCGTGGAGAAATCCTCCTGCGCCCAGCCCCTGACCGACTTGGCCAGCCTGGATCCGCACGGCGAGTTCAGCCCCAGCCCTTCTGCCCTCTGCACCGAGCCCCTCATCCCCACCACCCCCATCATCCCGAGTGAGGAAATGGCCAAGATCTCCTGCAGCCTGGAGACCAAGGAGCTGTGGGACAAGTTCCACGAGCTGGGCACCGAGATGATCATTACCAAGTCTGGCAGGTAAGGCGGGGGAGCAGCGCGCGGGGGTGGGGAGGCTGGGTCAGGGGAGAAAACCCGTCCCGTTTGCTACGCTGCCCCGGCCTGTTAGCAGGGCCTTGGAAAGAAGTCCCCAGGGCGGTTAAATGCAACGTGCGGCCAGCAGGAGTGGGAGGGACGCATCCGGCAAAACGGGGCGGAGGCCCAGGCTAGGCGAGGCTGGCTCAGTGCGTGGCAAGGTGTCCGGGCTCCCCGGGATGGGAGCAGGCCATGTGCGCGGAAAGGCCTTGGGACCCGCTCGGGCTCCCATTCAGCGCGAGCGTCAGGCCTTAAGCACGGGAGGGGGCACCGCCTTTGCCAAACACAATCTTTTTCTTGTCCTGGCCTGGGACTGGGCTAGGAAGAGAGGCCCCCCCCAGCCCGCTGGACGGATCTCGAACCCCTGGCCTCATACGCAGGGTCACCCTCCCAAATGGCTCCATCCAGTGCTAAAATACTATTTTACATGTTTTTAGAAGGACAAGTTTGATCCCGAATTCCTTCCTAAAGAAACTTAAAAAAAATCCCATTTATTGTACTTCTTTGCCCTGGGATTACTATAGAGTCCCTTAGCGCCCCCTGCAGGCCGGTCGCCAACACTATCCCTCTGATGCTGAGAGAGAAAGGTTCAGCTGATTCTGTGTCATTAGCTGGGAGGAGGAAACTCCTGGTAATCCACTGACTGATCAACAGTAGGCTCTGGTGTTACCAGATTGTGGTGAGGGTGCTTCAAGTCAGCCTACCTAATGCTCCTGGGAAGAGCGGTAGCTGTTGGAAAGGGGACATCATTCAGTTTCCTCCCACCCACTAGTCCCCTTAGCTCTTGTACAGGAGATTCCCTCCTTTAGCTTTGGAGAGGCACGATCCCCAGGCCATCAGGACTGAGCACTTGTTGGTTCTGACTTTTCGTGTAGAGGTTGTGGGCAAACACTGGCAGGGATAGATAGGCTCAAAAACACTGGGAAAGTTGCAACAAATTAGATCCTAATGGGCTATTTGTAAATGCAGGAATTTCAGATGCATTTGGATTATTGTGGAAACCTTAAAATCCTGAGCTTTCAGTGTCCCTTTTGCAGATTTGAGGAAGAGGATTCCCATGTTGCTTTGTCTCCTTTCCTTTATAGTTTAGGAAGTAAACTGAAGGTCAGAGTCAGCCCCATCAAAGGCTTCTAATGATTTCAATAGAGGTCCCACTGATTGAGAGGACATCTCTCTGCTTGGGAAAGTGTCTCCAGACTATGCACATCATATAGACTATTCTCTGGTTGTGCTGATCCTGGCTCCATTGAAATTAATTGCATGACTTCCCTCTGAATCAGTGGGTAAATTCAACCCCTTTGTTAACAGTTGGGCAGGATCTGGTGCAAAAGACACTGAAGTAACAAGAGATAAGCCATAATGACAAATTTCAGTGAAAGCAGAATTGGGCCCTTAATTTATTGTGAACCATAGCAACATTAGAAAGATAATATATGGGAATGTAGCGTTGTGATATTACAATGTTTTGAAAAATTGTTACTTTGTGTTATAACCTCTTAGTTGCATATTTGTGATTACATACACAGAGTCCCAGAGACATAAATCATAATTTAAATTTGACAAATATTTTCTTTATATTTTCGCAAATGCACAACTCCCCCATATGTAGTTATGCATGAATGTGAAGGTATGTTGGCATTTAGGTCAGTCAAAACAGCTTTGTTTGGTAACTCGCAAGTCACTCGGTAGTGGTCAATTTCCTGGTTATGATTTTCATAATATTCAGCAGCAAAGCATGTTTTGTGTTGCAACATGAGGTGTAACATTTGCAACTGGAAATGTGCATTTTCATTCATTAAATAATTTAAAATGTCATTTTTGGCATATATTGGAGCATTTAGTCTTAAAATTCATTTTGCACCAGAGTTCTTTTAAGTAAAGCTAATTTGATAGAATACTTCTGAATAATATTAACAGAGTAAAAGAAAGTAAATTCAGCATTTGCAGAATGAAATAGTATTTTCCCAGCTCCAATATATATGTATATTTATGAAAAATTACACTGTGTGTTTATAGGAATGACATGCTGAAATTAGAATAATTATACTTTAACTTCCAGGCAGGAAATATCTATCCTATGGAAATTTATATTTCCTACTATTTCAAATAATTACTCTAATTTCAGAGTATCAGTTCTATGTGTATTTAATAGGGGTACAGATGGCTTAAATGCTCACCAAATGGAAATAACTATATAAATATTTTGAAATTTATATTTCTTCCTGGTGGCTTGAATGTATTTTTTAAGATAGAGCAA
Source organism: Pelodiscus sinensis (assembly GCF_049634645.1). Classification (NCBI taxonomy): domain Eukaryota; kingdom Metazoa; phylum Chordata; order Testudines; family Trionychidae; genus Pelodiscus; species Pelodiscus sinensis. Next base: position 170,157,118 of record NC_134712.1, read on the forward strand.
CATTTCAAAGGCCCCTTTTTCTGCTGCCCCTTCATATCTTTATTTTCTAATTTGTCTCTATTTCAGGAGAATGTTTCCTACTATTAGGGTTTCCTTTTCGGGAGTAGATCCTGAGGCCAAGTACATAGTGCTAATGGATATCGTTCCAGTGGACAATAAGAGATATAGATATGCTTACCACAGATCCTCCTGGTTGGTAGCTGGAAAAGCTGACCCTCCACTCCCTGCAAGGTTTGTTCATTTTATAGCTCATCTCTTTTAAAAAATGTTGAAAAAGGGATTTCAAATGGTCTTTCAAAGCTGTTTGCAAACTGTGCTCCAAAAGCCTAAGTCTGTGCCCGCTGGAACGGATGGCAAAGCTCCCATTAATTTCAGTGCTGCACTATCAGGTCTTGTATCCATACATGAGCCAAATTTTTGACTTGCAATAAATTCCAAAGGCAAGCTGGACTTGGCCTGAGGATGAGTTACAGAAACGTGGTTCTGACGATCAAAAGAGAAGGAACCTTTTAAAAATACATTTATTTTCCTCTTATTATGACATATTTCCTTTTGGCCTCCTTTTTAAAGCAAGCCAGGCCCCTTGTGCTGTATGCCAGTAGAAATATTAAATTACAGGTTTGATACTACTTAAAGTAGAAATGCCAGATTATTTTCTAACCAATGACCAATATTCCTAACTGATGAGTTTACTACTATATTGTACTCTATCTCTTACATCACCTACTATGCATGTATCAAATACACACACTTGCAAGTCATTTTTTAAAGGAAATTTAGGATTTCTGAAACCTCAGAATAAGAAAGTTAAACAAGTTGACCCCCTTTCCACAATGGACAAACCAGACAATTCACTCCTAAAATGATTGCCTTTACTGCAAAGGCTATGACCTGGTTATGAACTCATTGTGAAACATGTGCAGGCAGGTACCATAGCTTCAGTCTAGAGCTATCTAGACTTCAGTATGTAGGTCCCAATATATCAAAGTATATAAGCATGTGCTTAACTCTGGCCCTATTCAGCACAGCACATAAGCACATACTTAAGTCCCATCAATTTTAACAGGACTTAAGCGGATGCCTAGGTGATTTTCTGATTTGGAGCGTTTAGCTGCCATCACATTTTGGGCTGCAACTCAGACCAGTAAGAGGTCGTATAATTGATTATCTTGTAATCCCGAGTGTCTTAAAATGTGCTGCTTCCTGTTTGGACATCCTCAGCCAGCAAAGAAGTATGCACGAATACAGGCAGCCCCCAACTTGCAACATGATTGGTTCCTGGGGAAGCATTGCAAGTCGGGGGCATCATAACTTGAACCGTCATTTATGATAGGTGCCATGTGCGGTTGTAAATGCGGGCTGAGGACGTAAGTCGGGGATTTTCAGCCCCTTCTGCAGTTATAAAAATTGTTGTAAGTGTTGGGGGTTGGAACTCGAGTGGCTGCATGTCGGGGGTTTCCTGTAACTGTTTGTTAGAAGCAGCCCTGGTTCAGCAATACTGACCCAGTAACCTGCTTGTTACACCACAGCCACTTTCAGATCTCCACCGGTCTTGGTTACCTCTGAGGCTTTATTTATACTAAACAGAAGATTGCTGCTGCCATGATCGAGCTTCCGGAGTTCGATTTAGTGAGTCTAGTTAAGACTTGCTAAATCAAACTCAGAGGGCACCCCTTCCAGCAGTCAGTACTTCTGGTTTTATGAGGAGCAAGGGAAGCCCATGGGAACATTTGCTCTCTTCTGCCTCCTGCTGTAGGGATGCTGCCAAGGCTCAAAGCAGCTGCAGGGACCATGTGCTGCTCTGAATATTGGGAGCCTGGGGGATGGTGGGAGAGGTACTTTGAGCACTGCCTGACCTGCAAACAGGCAGCTCCCACTCACTGGTTTCTGCTGCTCTGAGTGGTATGTGGGCAAAAGGCAGGCAAGGAGCTTGGCTGAGGCTCCCACTGGACTGCAGGCCAGATCCAGTGGTTTGTCAGGCCAAATCTGGCCCACAGGCCGTATTTTGCCGCCCCTGAGCTGGACTGTCTTAAACATACTCTAGTAACATTAGACAGAGGGAATTAATGACCAGTATGTTGTTATTTTCAAATGATACCCTACAAGGTATATTTTGTATATACAAAATTGCAGCTACATGTAGGGTTTGCATACAGGGTGCTTAGGGTCACTTCCCCAATCCCACACTGAAAACCATGCCAATGGACTTCTGTGTCCGGAAGTAACATCTCTGAAGTTAATGGGCTTCTGCATGGCAATTGGAACCCACCTGCGGAGTTCTTGGATGCTCTATAGAAAGGCACATTAGAAACCACCTAAGATAGGTAGAAAAAATGGAAGCATTTTCTTATGTGCAAATATGGTTCCAAATCCTACTTGCTTTGCAAGTAGTCCTACAGAACTCATGAAGTCTCACTGCTGATCTCTGGTAGGGCAGAGCGGGTTTGGTATCAGTGAAAAAATGACTATGCGCAGCTCACAAAGGTGTGTCAGATTCAGCCAGTTAGAAGTTGTGTTTGTTTTCAGGGAAAACAGTAATTTACTTACTATTGTTATTTAATTTGTATGTGATAGCAGGATCCCATTGTGTTGGGTGCTATAAAATCATAGGCCAAAAATATGATTCCTGCCCTCAAAATAACATCAATTATAATAATTAAGAAAAGTACACAAATGGCCTTAGGACAGGGTTCTTGGGTTCTTATTTGTCTGTGAAGCATCCAGTGTATTTTAAATCCCTTGAGGTATGCTAATAATTTATGTGTATTTTGTAGGTAGCTAATATATAGTATCAATACAAAAATCAGAATAATATATCATATGAATGTGAAGAGCCTAATCATGTGCCAATTGAACTCATACTGACTTTTTAGAACCAGAGTCAAGCCCTGTATGATTTTATTATTTAAAGTTTGTATTGTGGTAGCGTGTAGAGGTCCCAATCTGTACAAACATGGTAAATGCAGAGGTGAAAGTAAGTAGGTGTGCTCCAGTGCTGAGCTCTGGCAAGAGCTGGCTGAGCTGTGGCAAAAGCCAGCAGGGTGCTATTTAAAGAGCTGTCGGGGACCCCAGTTGCAATAGGACAGTACCTGTAAAACATTTTAAGAAATGTTAAGAAATTCACTGCTGGGTAAATGACTATCCTTTCTTCATTTTCACCGTGTTTAGGCAAAAAAAAAAATTGTAAACCATAGCTACATGTTGTTCTTTTATCCCTTTTATTAATATTATAATTTCAATTTTACAAGTATTATTATAATGTTCAGTTTTGTTTCTTATTGAAAAAATACCATCTTTCTTGTGGGAGAGGAAAGATAACAGCTGTAAGGATGCCAAAATTTGGGGAGCTCGGTGTTTTTGGGGAGCTTGATGTTATCAGCCGTTGATAGTTTTTTAGTGTAAATGCTAATTTTTTTTCAAATAAGGTTTTTTAAAATGTATTGCTGCAAGTAAATAATTGATAATTGTTGTTCTTTTAAAGTGTTTATCAGTCTTTATCTTTTTGATTTCATGGACCGTTCTCTTTGCTGTCTTAACCCTGAATAATCTGACTCCAGTGTTATAAGATAAAAATGGCTGATTCCCCTGGATAACTTTTGAGATGCTATCGGGTTTTGCAGAATTCTGTAGGATTTCTTGGTAACTGTATGCAAACTTTACACAACAATTTGTAGTTATGTAATGGGAATTCCCTCACCTTGTGTAGGTTTGTCATAAATCTCAGCTACTGGAACCACAGGCAAACAAATAACCCATTATTTTTTTAAAAAAAAATTGTGTGTCCAGTGCACATGATATACAATTATTTTTAAAACCAAGATTTCAGTACTGTATTTCTGCCAAATTAGGACCTGGTCCTGCTCAAATTGAAATTGAAGGTACAACTCCTATTGACAATCTGGAGTTCAGTTCTGCTCCCAGTATCAGGAGTCATGGTTATGTTTTCATCTAATTATTTCTAAGATCCTAAGCCTACAAACACACCTGGGTTTTAACTTTAGTAATATGAGACATATAATTGGGCTACTCCATGTGCTTAAGTGTTTGCAGGATCAGACAGAACCTATGGCATTAAGATGTTGATCCCTCAAAGATATATGTACACGCATAACTTTACCAGCATGAATAGTCTCAGTTGATGTCAATGAGATTATTCACGGGAGTAGAGTTATGCACCTGTGTGAGTCACTTCAGGACTAGGGCCTTAAGGCTTTTCTTTATTTTACTATAAAAATAACTTTCAACCCTGAAACAACAACTGTGCTTGAAATTACTAAGTACTATATGATGCCACTTAGAAGATTATGCCTGCATGGATTTTCACTACAAATAACAATTATATCCTTTTTTTCCTGCTGTCAACATTTAAATCAAGTTTATGTTATTACAACCTCTTGAATAAAAAAAAACATTTTCAGAAAATCCTTGTAAAACCTTTAAAATGCTTCCAGGTCCAGGATAGAATTCCTGAATAGTGTTCTTTCTTTCTTTCTTTCTTTCTTTCTTTCTTTCTTTCTTTCTTTCTTTCTTTCTTTCTTTCTTTCTTTCTTTCTTTCTTTCTTTCTTTCTTTCTTTCTTTCTTTCTTTCTTTCTTTCTTTCTTTCTTTCTTTCTTTCTTTCTTTCTTTCTTTCTTTCTTCAAAGAATGTTTGAAAGAAGTCTTAAAGTTTTTGCATGTACCTTTATACTGTACCCTCCCTCTTTCCTCTCTGTTTGTATTAATAAATGTTTTTTCTAGTTGTCTTGGCTAGTCTAACTAACCCATAATGGTCTGGAGATTGAATTTGTAATATATATGCCTTTGTAGCAGATAATAGCAAAAAAACTTTTTAAATTACATTTTCAACTTGCAATTTGAGCGTTATTCTGCCAACTTTCTGTCTGTACAAAGTACAAGTTAAATCAATTGAAAGTCACATGCATTGTGGGCTTCCAGCATCAGGCCCCATATTAACAAACTGAACAAAAGGAAAATGTAATGAAAGCTAAATACGCTAAAAGGAACCTAAAGTAGTCCATTTAAACTGTTAGTACTATTGCAAGTAACTTAAAATAACATACAATAAATAATACAAATGTGTAAAGAGAAAATTACCTTGGGACTCACCCGTGAATTAAAATTCAAAAAAGTGTTTGAGATCTATGGTGCCACAGCCACAATCTCTGACGATAAATCCCCATGGTCAACAATGCACATTAATATGTACAAGCAACCATGGGCAGAGGACGGGGGATGAGCTCTCTCCATGGCTTTCCCATCAGAGTCAATGTTAGTATCTTGATTTTAATAAACCTTTTGATATGGTCTCACATGGCTTTTCCATAAACAAACTAGGGAAATACAACCTGGGAAGAATTGCTCTAAATTGGGTGAAAAACTGATAGTATAATGATCCCAGAAAGTAGTTATCGATGGTTCATATCATACTGGAAGGATATAACAAGTGGGGTCCTGAAGGGATCATTTCTGGGTCTTGTTTCTGGTCTTCATCAATGATTTAGATAATGGCATAGAGAGTAAATACACTTATAAAGATTGCAGATGATACCAAACTGGGAGAGGCTGCAAATGCTTTGAAAGGTAGGATGAAAATTCAAAATGATCTGGACCAACTGGAGAAATGGTCTAAGTAAACAAAATTAAATTTAATAAGGACAAAGCACTCCACTTAGGGTGTGTCTAGACTACCTAGTTTTGTCGACAAAAGTGGACTTTTGTCGACAAAACTATACCAGCGTCTACACTACCGCTGAGTTCTGTCGACATAACGTCGACAGAACTCAGCAGTTTTGTCAACGCTGGTAAACCTCATTTTATGAGGCATAACACCTTCTGTCGACAGAACTCTGTCGACAGAAGGTGTTATTGCCTGTAACATTGCGTCCAGACTACGGAGTTCTGTCGACAAAGCAGCTTGCTTTGTCGACAGAACTCAATGTGTCTGGACGCTCTTTGTCGATGGAAGTTTTGTCGACAGTATCTGTCGACAAAACTTCCGTCGACAAAACGCGGTAGTCTAGACGTACCCTTAGAGAGGAACAATCAGTTTCACACATACAGAATGGGAAATGACTGCCTAGGAAGTAATTCTGCAGAAAGGGACCTAAAGGCCATAGTGGACTACAAGCCAACTATGAGTCAACAGTGTAACACTCTCTTGCAAAAAAAAAAAAAAAAGTGTCCGTTCTGGGATGTATCAACAGGAGTGTCATAAGCAAGAGATGACAAGTAATTCTTCTGATGCACTCTGTGCTGATTATGCCTCTACTGGCACCACATTTTAGGAAAGATGTGGACAAATTAGAAATAATCTAGAAATGAGCAAAACAAATTATTAAAGGTCTAGAGACCATTACCTATGAGCAGGGCTCGACGATCACGGCAAAAACCACTCACCAGCCCCGCACCATGCATGCTGAGGTGAACGGGGCGACCGCCTGAAATCTGCTCACCACAGGCAAGTAGATAAGCGTATTTGTCAAGCCCTGCCTATGAGGAAAGATTGAAAAAATAGGGTTTGTTTAATCTGCATAAGAGAATACCAGAGGGGACATGATAACCATTTTCAAGTACATAAAAAGGATGTTACAAGCAGGAGGGAGAAAAGAAGTTCTTCTTAATCTCTGGAGATAGGATAAGCAAAAAATTTAGATTTCAGCAAGGGAGGTTTAGGTTGGCCATAAGGAAAAGCTTCGTAACTGTCAGAGTGGTAAAGCACTGGAATAAATTGTTTAGGGAGGTTGTAGAATCTCCATCATTGATGATTAAGAGCAAGTTAGACAAATACTTGTCAGGAATGATCTAGATCTGGGGTGAGCACTAATTTTTGATGGAGGGGCACTCCAAGAATTTGGGAAGTGGTCAAGGGCCATACTCTTCCATATTAATGGAGGAGGTGAGGGGTTTGGGATGGAGGTTCAATGCAAAAGGGAGCTTGCAGTAAGGGATTGGGGGTGCAGGAGAGGATGTGGGGATCTGGGAGGGAGTTTGGGTGAAGGAGGCAGTTGTGACCTGGGTTAGGAGACTAGGGAGCTGGGGTTTGGGTTGTAACTTTGGGCAAGAAGGGATTGTGAACTGGGGCAGGGAACTGGGATGCAGGATCTGGGAGGAGATATGGGGGCAGGGAGGGGGCAGAGGGTTTGGGTTATATTGGGTAGGAGGAGCTAAGGGTTGGGGTGCCAGAAGCAGGCTCTGGCTGGTAGACTTTACCTGCTTGACTCCCAGTCAGCAGCCTTCTCAAGCAAACTTCCTTCCTGCCTCGCCCCTGTACTGGCCTGCAGGGGCCATGTGGTTTTTGAACAGCTATGAGTGTGAGGAGAGGGAGGGAGGGATGGAGGAAGGAAAGGTGCTTTGCAAACTGCCTGTTGACAACAGGCAGCTCCCATTGGCTGGTTTCTGGCCAATGGGATTGTACTGGGGGTCAGAGCAATGTCGATCGCCTCCCACCCCTCCCTGGGGCTCAAACTGAGCCCCGCAACAGCCACTTTTCTCAGCAATGTGTGGGGGGCAGGCAGGGAATCTGCAAACCCATTGCAGAGTCAAACCCGTTGCGTCTGTGGGCTGCATCTAGTGGCTTTGTGGGCCAGATTTGGCCCGCAGAGGGTATTTTGCCCAGACCTGATCTAGATGATACTTAGTCCTGCCATGAATTCAGGGGACTCGACTAAATGATCTCTCAAGGTCTCTTCCAGTCTAATGAATCTAGTCAATGAATGTATAGCCCCTCCCCCCCATTGTTGTGGTGAGAGTTAGCAGTTGGCATTTGGTTTAAGGTAACTGTGCACAGGAGATAAACACAAAATGGTCCCTATCCCAGGACCACTGATGGAGGGATGGGAGGTGGCGAAGGGGCCAGTTGCACCCAGTGATTCAAAGGGGCCCAGAGCTCCTGGCCGCCGCTGCTGATACTGTGACAACGGCAATGGCTGGGCGCTCCGGGAACCTTTGAACTTCCACCAGAGTGCCACTCCACATTGCTTTGAGTGCCACGGTCTGGGCAGTGCTAAGGGGTAACTGTCCTCGGCCCTGCCCCATCTAGGGGTGCAAAGCCGGGCCCCTTTCACACCTTGCCCCAAGGCCCATAATGGCTGTTGGACCTGCTGCTCTACCCAGTCTCCAAACATACACCTGAAACAGTTTAGCTCTTTGGTCCTAGATAGTCATATCTTGGTAAGACTGAGTCTCTTTGATAATGGTGATCTAGTGCAGGTGAAAGTAATTACCAAGCTTAATATTAATAATAAGAAACAATACAGCTCCTCTGGATTCTCTGACTAGTTCTCTAACTGCAGTATGCCTTTTTCTTTGAGCTGGAGTCATTGTTATTTTGAGCGCTTATTAATACAGCTGCCAGAAGACATAATTAATTTTTCATTTGGAAGAAATACATCAAAGTGAAATAATGACTCAATTTTAAATTATTTTTATTTGTTACTTAGATTAAATTAGAATCATAGAATCATAGAATCATAGGACTGGAAGGGACTTCGAGAGATCATCGAGTCCAGCCCCCCACCCTCAAGGCAGGACCAAGCTCCGTCTACACCATCCCTGACAGATGTCTATCTAACCTGTTCTTAAATATCTCCAGAGAGGGAGATTCTACCACCTCCCTTGGCAATTTATTCCAATATTTGACCACCCTGACAGTTAGGAATCTTTTCCTAATGTCCAATCTAAACCTCCCTTGCTGCACTTTAAGCCCATTACTCCTTGTCCTGTCCTCAGAAACCAAGAGGAACAAATTTTCTCCTTCCTCCTTGTGACACCCTTTTAGATATTTGAAAACCGCTATCATGTCCCCCCTTAATCTTCTTTTTTCCAAACTAAACAAGCCCAGTTCATGAAGCCTGGCTTCATAGGTCATGTTCTCTAAACCTGTAATCATTCTTGTAGCTCTTCTCTGTTCCCTTTCCAATTTTTCCACATCTTTCTTGAAATGTGGTGCCCAGAACTGGACACAGTACTCCAGCTGAGGCCTAACTAGTGCAGAGTAGAGCGGCAGAATGACTTCACGAGTTTTGCTTACAACACACCTGTTGATACAACCTAGAATCATATTTGCTTTTTTTGCAACAGCATCATACTGTTGACTCATATTCAACTTGTAGTCCACTATGACCCCTTTTAGTTATGCTTATAAAATAATAAAGTGCTTAGAGAATGATAAAGTCTTAAAAAAGAGGGATTCTTCATTATATTGTAGTGGGTGAAGAACTCAGTCATATCTTATATAATTTTCCATTACTAATTAAGGTATTTCATGGATGCATACGTTTTTGGGAATCCTATGTCTCTTGCTTTGCTGGTCGTGATCCTAAGACATGAGAAAATACCTCTTGATGAGACCACTGGAGATTGTGAAGGCAGAAAACGTATTTTAATTTTGTGCGGATACATGTTTATAAAGTCAGTACCATTTACACAAATCTGTCTATAATACTGTATGTGTGTGTTTTTTTTAGGTTGTATGTGCACCCTGATTCTCCTTTTACCGGGGAACAATTATTAAAGCAGATGGTGTCCTTTGAAAAAGTGAAACTAACAAACAATGAACTGGATCAACATGGGCATGTGAGTAGCCTATTCTGTGGTAAGGTGTTTAAAAAAAAAAAAAGACAACACAAATTAGCTGACTTAGTCTATTACTGTGTGACATTAATTGGCAGACTTCTCAGCACTCTGATCCCAATGCCAAATGTGCAAATGGGCTTTGAGACTGATCTACCCTTCCACCTTCTCAGGCGGTCCCTTCATGTTGGTGGCAGTGTAATGGCAGAGGCTTATGAGAGAGTGCGTTTTCTTATGAGAGAGTGCGTTTTCTTTGGTTTGTCCTCTTTTTAGACTAACAGGTGACTTCATTTTTGTCAATTCAGCACTTTTCAGCAGTGTCACATTTACCTTTTGGGGGAAATGTGTGGTATTACCCCTTGCAGTCTAAAGCCAGAGACAGTTTTTAAAAAAGAACTATGTTTAGATTCCATGATTGAGCATTTGTATATTGATTTATTAATAGGATGGATGGGGGTAATGCCCAGATCATCTTAGTGTTCTGAGCTCACTTCCACAGCTATCAAAAGGGACAGAATCCAGACCTAAATGAGGGGAAGAGAAAAGGGCCACACATGGTTTTTCCTAATCTATTTCCATCTCTATTTTGCTTTTGACTTACTTGTACGCTTTGCCATGCCCCTCTGGATAGTGAACTGGTCTCTTAGACCAGAGCTACTCAACACACGGCCTGTGGGCTGCATGTGGCCCATGGTCCGTGGTATGGGTTGGGTTGACGGTGCGGTTTGGGTTGATATGTGTTTTAGTAGTTAAATTCCTGGATTGTTGTGGAGTCAAAACAAAAAAGTCATCAATATAATGGTCTTCTGTTGATAAGCGTTTTAGTAGTTAAATTCCTGGAGTGTCATTGCTCATTAAAAGTGCTGTAATATGAGTGGAAATCGGGTAAATATTGCATTTTATTAATATCAGCGGAAATGACTTAAATGGGGCCTGCATGTTGTGGAGTCTTGCCTTAATCTTTCTATTCATGCCCATCAGTGGGAAAGAAGCTATTTGTATTTATATTTTCATGCATATGCAACCACATTTTAAGTTGCTGCCCTTGGCATGTGCTGTGAGTATCATTGTGGCCCCTGGCGCTTCCAAAGTTGAGTAGCCCTGTCTTAGCTACTACCCAGTTCTTTGTCATGTATGCTGACAAATCCCACTCTGCTGAATTTGTTGTCAGTACGCTAAGCAATCTGGTTCAAGAAGGACATATCTGTTACATGCAGACCCCAAGTGGACTGGGCTAGGTGTCAGTACTGTAGTCCTGACACACCAGTAAGGGTTAATCCACCACCGCAACAAAGGATATAAAACTAAAAAGACAAAATTGCTCCAAAGTAAATGTTGTTGGACATAGACACACTCCACCTTTCCATAAATTAAACACAGGGAGTCCCAAGCTGAATGTGGGACCTTATGGGGGTGAAATCCCAGCTCTGACCTGTGCTAAGTTTCCCCCCTAAGTTAAGGGACTTGGAAAAGTGAAAGCTTGTGGCTCAAAGCAAGTGGCTGGGAGCCCAGCCTGGTGAGGGAGGATAAGCAGTGGCTCTGTGCTGGGGAGCCTTTCCACGGGAAGGCTTAAGACTTTGTGATTGTCTAACTTGGTGGGAAGTAATCCTGAGGGAACCCAAATGTGAAGCGTAGGCTCAGGGTGGGAGTTTCTTGACCGAGAATTAAACTAGAGGGCTGCGTCTAGACTGGCAAGTTTTTCCGCAAAAGCAGCTGCTTTTGCGGAAAAACTTGCCAGCTGTCTACACTGGCCGCTTGAATTTCCACAAGAACACTGACGATCTCATGTAAGATTGTCAGTGTTCTTGTGGAAATGCTATGCTGCTCCCGTTCGGGCAAAAGCCCTCTTGCAGAGGGCCAGTGTAGACAAGGCAAAAACTTTTCCATTAAAAGCATTTGCGGAAAATCATGCCAGTCTAGACGTAGCCTATACGTTCGTGTTAATAAGTGAAACCTCAGGAAGGGAGAGCTTTAAATGTTAAAACATGGAGGAAGGAGACATGTGAGATACTGAGTAAGAAAACTGAGGCATGGGGATACTAGACATTGGAGACCCCTCCTCAGACAGTGAGTGTTATACTGCTTTTTCAGAGGGTTTTTGATAAGGCAAGTTGTTGTCTGAATTGCCTAGTAGGAATATTTCCAATCGGAATGAGAGTTTTATCCATTTAAGGACTGCAGGGATGGGAAATACCTGCTGAAAACAACAAAGAAAAGCATATATATGCCAACATCCTGTTCTTTTCTAAAGAACTCTGGATACATTTTTCTTAGACCCCCCCCCCCCCTTCTGAATAGTAGCATGGCTTTTGTTTTATTTTTTTGCTCTTCTTCCAAAAGCCGATATTTTGGTTTGTTTTTCCATTGACTTCAATGAGCATAGGATCATACCCTAAGATCTTGATCCTGCAATGAGATCTACATGGCTGAATGATGTGCATACATCCAGTGCTGACCTCAGTGAGGCTGCAGGTGGGTAAAGGAATGCCCATGTATAGAATTCATTGTATGAGTGAGGCATTTATTTTTTTAACTCAGCTAAGACATTTATACACACGCATGCACGCAGATTTACCCGGCGTTGTTTGGGTGTATAATTCAAGAAATGGTTGGCTGGGTTTTACTGGGAACTAAAGGAGGAGCGGCGTGGCAAGGGGGAAGGAGAGCATCCTTAGGCCCCAAGAACTACCGTGTGTGCATGGGGAAGGGTAGGGAATCACCAGGCTCCGGATGAGTTGGCATGGGGGAAGAGGGGATGTGAAGGGAATCCCTATGTTCCAGGTGAAGTGGCAGAGAGGGGCCAGGGCAAGGAGGAGGAGAGGGAATCTCTAGGCCCTGTAGGAGTTTCACAACAGGGGATGGGGTGGAGTGGTGGAATCTCAACATGCTCATGTGGAGTGGCGGGGGAGGGAGAGGGTGTAGGCCCCCAGAGGCAGTGTGTGTGTGTGTGTGTGGGAAATCCCCAGGCTCCAAAGCAAGATTGAGGATAATGCCCAGGCCATGTAGCTGTGTGGGGGGGAGGAGGGAGAACCTTACTTATAGAAGGTAGCCTGGCTGTCAAAATGCAGAGCCCCATCTCCAGCCAGTCAGTCTCCTGCTGGTGTGACTGTCCCCAGTGCTCACTCTGAAGTATCCCAGCCCCACTTGCTGCCCCAGGGGTGAGTGTGAAGATCGTGTCCCTCCTTTCTCTGCCCTTTCGTTTCCATGTTGGGGGGAAAAAGCCCCATGTTCCTGTCACACCCAAACCCTGACCTTGCTTTAAGTTAGGGTAAGAGGAAGCTGCCTACTAAATTTGGTGACCCTAGCTGTTCCTGTTTGGGAGGAGTTTTTGAACAAACAGACAAACAAAGAGACATTTCATTTCTAAACTCTCTATATAATCTGACAATCTACGTGCTGTAGCAAATACATTTTTGTAAATACAAGGCTGTTATTTTAAAAAAAATCAGTTTCCTGAGCTAATGCTGCAAATGATCACTTTATAGTGAAACCTACTTCTGTGAATGCCGGACAAGGAGACAATCCTGCACAAGGCATACTCACTGATGTAGCAAATAGTTAGGTATAATAGCTATGAGAGCTGTTAATATCATCCCCTTGTGAAAGACTTTGAAACAGATGGCCCTTTGAGTTATGGCAATGATATTTCTGAGTTCTACTACAGCGAGTTAAGCTGGTTTGTTTTGTTTTTTTTTAGAGACTTTTAAGGCCTTCTGCAAAGGCCTCTTTGAATTTAGAAAGCTTCTTTTCTCTGGTTGATTCTCTTATTTGGCCTGTTAAAATGTTCATTGTGCTTGATAGGCTATGTTGGCTCATGAGGAAGTTTTAGTGTATGTCTACACAGCACCGTTATTTTGGAATAACTGATGTTATTTCGAAATAACTTAGTTTGCGTCTATACAGCAGGCAGTTATTTCAAAATCATGTCGAAATACTGTCACGTTGGAGGACTTTTTTTCCAACTCCTATAACCCTCATTGTACGAGGAGTAAGGAAATCAGAGGAAGAATGCTCTATTTTGAAATAAGTGCTGTGTAGACGCTCCCAATTTTGAAAGAAGCTATTTCGAAATAAGCTATGCAATTGACATAGCTTAATTTGCGTAGCTTATTTTGAGTAAAGCTGTGTAGACGCACCTCTAGTGGCCATAACACATCTATTTTAGTTTTTTAGATATAAAAGTTGGCACTGTGCTAATCCCTGTTTGTTATGGTCACTTGTCCTGTCCATCCTCTGAAAGACACTTTTGGTTGCTAAAGAATGTGAAGTATTGGGGTGCTCTGTTTATAGAAGGCTTCTTTTTCTGAAACCGAATCCATCTGAAGTGAAGAGGTGGACTTCTTTTATAAGTAGAATTTGTTTTTCTTCTCTTAGTCTGTGACTTTTTGACTTGTATCCTTAGTATGCAACGTGATGGCACTATTTGTATTTGGTCTCTGCACTGGGCAGTAGTTATCATTGTATGCATGACACAACATTTCTTGCAAGGAAACACACAGTAAAACTCTGCATTTGTATGGATGTCTCTGGATTACTTTTTAGAGACAAGTGAGTAAGATAGAAATAATATATTGAACACTCTTGCCTCTCTATTTATGGAATGTTTTTGAATGATTTTTCTCAAATTTATTTTAAAAAGTTGATAATATTTTTGACAGATTTCATATACTTTATGTCTTGTTACTTATGCTTCTTCACTGTTTTTGGTTACATATATCACATGGTTTCTGTTTCTTAATTAGATCAGCTCTGTGTATAACTCTTGCATGGCATTTGTGCTAGAGAAACTTGATTGCATGCCTATTCACAGAAAATGTACACCCAGGGTGTCAGCATGGTTTAAGAATAATCATCATTACAGCTGAGATGTTTCAAAGTAGCCTATGGGAGTTAGATACTAACTCTCTTCAATGGATTCTCATAGGCTACTTTGAAAATGTCAACCTTAAAATGTGAATAAATATCAGTGGAAATTTATTTGCAATATTCACAGAGCTCTGATATCAAATGAACTTTGCCACTGTTCATCTACATGAGTTGACTTGTCTCTGGCATGCACAGAGTAACACACAGGTGAACCTAAGATATAAACAGTTGAGTGGTGGGAGCGTGCCCATGTTGGAGGATCAGTAAATGACTCTAGACACAAAGAAGGAGTGTGTGATTAAATACATTTGAGAACTACTGACTTATACTGTCCTTCACATCATTTTTGAATTGGGTGCAGACTACAGTGTTTCTTCAGGACTGATACACTTTATGAAACAGGTTGGATCTGAGACATTTTATATTCAAGCAGAAGAGCGAGGGGCATTGAAGTGTAGAAACTGGAAGGCTAAGACACACACTTGGTAGTGGACAAAGATGACAAAAGAGCAGGGAGGTGAGAAACTTTGGAGCAGCATAGAGGATGGAAGGAGAAGTTGAAGAAGGGCAGAGAACTATATGAGGTGACGTATTGTGTAGTATCTTGAAGATTAGAGCAAGGAGCTTGAAATCAATGCAGGGACAGAGTGCAAGCCAGTGAAGTCAGTCATAAAAAATACTACACTGTGCACTAAAACAATGTCACATTCTTGTGATGATTGTAATGTACAGTACTGCATTCTTCTCTCTATCGTAATGTGTGACCCCACTGAAATCAGAGTACAAGTCAGAGCAGAATTTGGCCCAGTGGGAGGAGAAAAATGTACAACAGGAATCTCCTGACATAACAAAGCTGATGCAAGAGCACTGCTGTAATGCAATTTGTAACCTGCATTATTTTCAGAATTATCAAGAAAGACTGCATTTCTTATGTTGATTTTCAATTTACCTCTTGTCTTTGAATGTAGACTATTCCAGATGATGTATGGAATTTCCTGTGACCTCCTTGCAGCCCTGTAGAAGGAATTACCCAACCCAGGGCTAGCTTAGTCCCCAAACTGTGACTATATCCAGAACAAGATAGGGCACAAATCTAACGCTTTCATTTTTATATTCTTAAATTGTGATTTGAGCTGGGCAAATAGAACTTAGTCCAATGCCAGCTAAAATGAATGGGTGTCTTTCCAATGACTTCAGTGGGCATTGAAGTCAGTTAGTTGGAGGATTAAACAAGAATGGTCACAAGCAAATACTAATGAAAAAAATGGCAGAATTGCAACAAACATTTCTGTTAATCAGTCAAATTTGAGTAGAAAGGACAAACTGTTTTAAAAGCCATATTTGCACAATAAGGACCTAAGTTTTGTTTTTTCAAAGGGGCCACTGGATGGCATCATCATTTTGTGTGCACACAACTTTGCAGTTGCCCACTCCCGCGCACACATTTTCAAGCACTCAAACCTGCACAGGCAAATAATAAGGTCAAACACCCTCGCACATAAGTGGTGGAATTTGCCTGTGTCAAACCTAGCTCCTGGGTGGACAAGTGTTAATTCTTGGAAAGAGTGTGCTCAGGAATTTTATGCATGCTTGGGGTGGGGGAGGGCATTTTTTAGAAAATGTACAGTCGACCTGATTATCAGAAGTGAGCACCCATTGAAGTCAAAGGAAGCAGAGGTATTCAGGACCTCTGACATTCAGCCTTCTATATATCTACGTTTCTGCTGCCATGGTGTAGCCCTGTAACTTTAATGTGCACTTGCTTCTTACAGTCACATTTTGCTACTACTTTGAAATGTTTTGTTCAGTTTGCCTTAATCTTAAACTCAGCACAACCTTTTGCAACTCTTTGCTTCAGATAATTTTGAACTCCATGCACAAGTACCAGCCCAGGGTGCACATCATTAAGAAGAAAGACCACACTGCCTCTTTGCTAAACCTGAAATCTGAAGAGTTCAGGACATTTATCTTTCCAGAGACGGTTTTTACAGCAGTTACTGCCTACCAGAATCAGTTGGTGAGTGTGATGCTAGATCATTCTTAGAACTCTTATTAACTTGTCCAAAATTCTGTGTGCTAATAAATTTTCCCTATTTAATCTAGCATAGAACTCTCTCCGACATAAGAGAGTTCTTTTTTCTTTTCTTTGGGCCTGATCCTTCTCATTTTCCATTCAAGAGTAAATCTGCATATATATGTTTAGTCTTAATAACACCAGTGGGTTCACAGAACAATAGCAACTCATAGAACAAAAAGGATTATTCAGGAGTAAAGATTACAGAAATAAACCCTTTAGTTATCGGTCTGTCTATCTATCTGTTCTATCTATTTGTTCTTTCTATCTATCTGTCTGTTCTTTCCTGAAAAAATGAGGAGTACAGGATCTTTCGAAACGAGACATTTCTGTCAAAAATGCCCCGTCTAAACTGCTGGTTTTTTCCAAAAAGCCCCATTTTGAAAAAAAGCGGCGGCCGCCATTATGCAAATGAAGCATGGGATATTTAAATCCCAGCTTCATTTGCACTTTCGATATGTCTAATTTACATCCCTCTGCCAATAGAGAGGTGTAGTTTAGATGTAGCGTCTCTGCATAATGCTCATTATTGCTTAGTATTTACAAATTAATCCTTTCAGTTCACCTTGAGGCTGTTCCAACTTCCAGTGATCCTATGTCTCAGAACTATTGCCTGAGCCATATACTGGCTTGGATATATTGACTGCCAATTGACTAATTAAAATACAAGGGTAAAATGTAAGGGGAAACAAACCAGAAATATTCCTTTCTCATGTTGGCTAGATATACCAAACTATATATACTAGATATATCAAACTGGTATGCCAGTGAATAACATTCCCAGTATGGACTAAGATCATAACAATGAAGCCTGCTTTTAACATTGGATTTAATAAGTAACCGTAGGAATTTTGTAAACCATTCACTTCAGCTGGCATTGGACTACGTTCTATTTGCCAAGCTCTAATCATAATTGAATGTTATGATCACAGACTTAGTGTAATCTGTCCAAAATTTTCAACATTTCCTAAGAGAAAACAAAACTTCCAGATGCAGTAAAGGGAATAAAACTACTGTGTGTTGTATATAATAAGCCATGAGGAGTCCTGTGGCACTTAAAAACTAACAGATATATGTGGACAATTTATGTGGGACTCCATGCATCTGATGAAGTGGATTTTACCCACAAAAGCTTATGCGCACATAAATCTGTTAGTCTTTGGTGTTTTTGCAGATACAGACTAACACGGCTACCCTTCTGAGAATAAGCAATATAAATAAATATTGCTACTGTATGAACTGAGCAATTAATCTGCCTTAGGCACATCTTTATCTCATATTCATAGAGTTTAAGGCCAAAAAGGATCATTAGCTCATGTAGCCTGTTAAAAATTCTTTTTTCTAAGGATGTGACTTGATCTTACAGTTATGACATGCACTAAATCTAGCTTAATATCTGCTCTGCAGCTCAAAATTATTTCCATTTCAACTCAGGTTTATAACTGAATGTAAAAGAAAATTAGCCATGTGGCAATCTTGATAGTACACCAGCAAGACAATTTGTTGAGAAAAGAAAGGTCAGTTGACTTTCTGTAGAAATAAGCAAAATTTTTAAAAAGTCAATATAAAACTGGAATTTACTTCTGTAGAATAGATTTGTGCTTCTTGCTGACATTTAGATCATGGCCATTTCCAAACAAAACTTCCCAAAATATGTATAATGAATACTGCAAAATTTCTCAATGGTACATCTCTGGAACCCCTAGAGACTGATCCTGTCATTCTGTCGATGACTAATGAAAATGGATTTTTTTTTTCATTTCTGCCATTTCTTTCCATGCTGTTTTAAAGGGGATTGATTACATTTCTTCAGGTTATTAGATAAAAGCTAAATACATTACACTTTCAACAAACTATCTCATGTTTTAAGATTTAAAGGGCACACATTTGTTTAACAGTCAAACCACTGCTACAGAGTTGAATTGTAGGTCAAATTTCAATTTTAAATGCTTTCTAGCAGATGTTCTTCTGATTGTTTGTGAAATAGTCTCTGAGAATAAATGGTATTTCTATGTAAGAACCTAAATGGTTAAGAGTTTTATGCAGAGTAGGTAGCTTGGACACGTTTCACTCAGAATGTCATACAGAGCCATTAGTGTTAGAGAAATGTCCATTTGATTGGCACAAAAATAGGTTTAAATAGGTTTCCCTCATGATTCATAGATTCCAAGGTCAGAAGGGACTTCTGTGATGATCACTTTGCACTTCTGTATAACATGAGACATAGAACTTCTCCAAAACAATTCTTTTAGTATGTTTTTTTAGAAAAACAACCAATTTTGATTTAAACATTTTTAGTGATGGAGAATTCATTGCAATCTGTAGGAAGTTGTTCCAATTGTGGACTTACCACAATGTGTCAATGTCAGAATTAGTGTTTGGAAAGGGGACTTTTCCCAAGTCAGGATGAAAAATGAGCTTCATTTAGGTTAATTGAAACATTTTGTTTTGATTTTGATCTTTATAAAACAATGTAACTGACATCCTGAAATTTCAAAACAAAAAATAGCTTTGAACCAAATTATGAAGCTTTTTGTATCAGAAATGTCAGAACAAGACACACTGGCTACGTCTAGACTACATCCCTTTTTTCGTAAAAGGGATGTAAATTAGACGTATCACAATTGCTAATGAAGCAGGGATTTAAATCTTCCCTGCTTCATTAGCATAAAAATGGCTGCCGTTTTTTTTCCGCACGGAGCTTTGTCAGAAAAAAGCACCAGTCTAGATGCTGATCTTGCGGAAAATAAAGCCTTTTCCAAAAGATCCCTTATCCCTGTATGATCCCCGCTTCATTAGCAATTGCGATACATCTAATTTACATCCCTTTTACGAAAAAGGGATGTAGTCTAGACGTAGCCACTGACAAATTTGAACATTATTGCAAACCTGATTTGAATTGGAAGATTTGTTGAGATCAGCCCTTTTCTATGTACAGTTTTGAAAAAATCATTCTTTTCCAAAGAAAAAATAGTTTAATCAGAAAATTCCCAATCACTTCTAGTTACTATAATTTATTTGTATTGTGGGGAATGCCTAACAGCCCCAACTGAGAATGGGGTCCCCCTTATGCTTGAATAACTCCTCCCAACACATTGTAACCCCTTATCCCCATAAACATCCCCAAAAACTTGGACTCTAATTAGTCAAAACAGAGAGTCAGAGAAGAAACAGCAGCACAGAGATGTGAAAAGACTTGTCCAAGGTCATGCCGCAGGTCAGTGACAGAGGATGAAATCCAGACTAGTATGAGGTCAATGGGAGTTGACTGGTGACTCTACTAGACTCGGCTGCCTATATATTTGCCTATATGTTTGTAGTTCCTACTTCCCAGACTTTTAGTCAGACCACTAGGCCACACCTTTCACTGGTATAATGCAGATAGCAACTTGAGAAAAACATCAGTCCTCCTTTGCTTCTTCTAGTTTCCCAAAGCCAGTCCTTCCCCTCCTTTGACTTCCTGCCCAGAAGCGTGGTCTCTCAGAATGGAGAATCTGATTTGGCTGTAATCGTCTCTGGTTTTGGATGAGTCACCCAGCCCTAAAATATCCTTGCTCTGTGAAAGCATGTGAACTGGAAATGCTTGTTTTAATTTCTGAAATTTCAAGGCCCATTTTTGTAAGCAGAGTGGTGACCAATATATCACAGGCCTCTGATGATGGAAGCCAGGATGAAATTGAAGATGATACTTCAGTGGTGCTAACCTTTGTTTACATATGAGATTTTGAGTACCTTGGACTCTCACTGGCTTCAGCAGGAACTGATGGAACATTGGAGATTCCCAGGATCAAGCTACAAATCCTTACTTCCAGCAGCCTTTTAATTCCTTCAGAGCAAAGTAGATTAAGCAAATCTGAATTTGGTTACATTTTCCCACATATTAAGCACTGAATCTGCTTATTGAAAGCCAAAGCTCAGGTTCGATCTGTTTTATCATAAGACCAATTGAAACCATCAATTGCAAATTTGGGTAGATGGGCACACAGAATTATTTACAGTGACCTGGCAGACAGTATGACAGTGGGGGACAAAATTTACTGGCCAGTAAAACTGAAATGAACCACATGAAGGCAAATCCATCCCTTTTGTGAGCCAAAGCAACTCTAATGGTTTCTCAGGATGATTGCACTTTTTCCTTTAAAGTCTTGAAGAGCCGAGGATATCTTGACCAAAAGAGCATCTTTCTTTATCTTGCTCCTACCCTTGTCCCACTCCAACACCCATATTTTACATCTACTATATATTTGAGAGAGTTTGTCCATCTATCTGTCTGTTTGTGTACCTCTCCTTCCATCTGTGAATCCATTTGTTCAAGAACTCCTCCTAAATGGTAGGACTAGGACCACCAAAATTGATAGGCAGCTTCCTCTTATCATAACTTAAAGGAAGATCAGGGTTTGGCTGTGTGTTTGAATGTGCATGAAATGCAATTATTTCTCATCAAATGAAAAGGGAGGCTGTGATAGCAGGGACAGTTATACTCCTGAATGACCACAGGGGACAGCAAGCATCCCAGCCCTGGGGAGCAGCCACAGGCCAGGCAGTGCGACCCCACCACTCTGGGCTGGACCCAGGGAGTAGCTACCTCTGCCTCCTGCTCTGGGCCCCAACTCCCTGCTTTGACTCTTGCACCTCTCACCCCCTGTCCTGAGCCCCTCCTCATCCCCCAACTCTGACTCCTGCACTCTGCACACCTGCAGCCCCATGCTCTTAGCACCTCACATCACCAAGCCCCTGCCTTGACTCCTGCACACACACCTCCACAGCCCTAGCCCCCTGTCCTGAAGGCCCTGAGGAAAACAAAAAAAATCTTTTAGTTACTATATAAATATGCATGGATTTTCACGGAGCACTGTTGGCAGAAAATGGCATATGTATCTGTCTGCATAACTTCACTTTGCTGTAAGATCAACACATATTTAAAGAGTTATTTGGGAAGTTTTGACCACATTAATGGCAACAAACACAAATTCTACCTCCCCTCTTCCCCCCCACAGTTGCTTCTGGAGCAAAGCTCTTGCTTATTATGTTCTGTTATTTTTATATTCTGGTTTTGCTCTCTTCTCTAATGATGCCTAAAGGGCCCATAGAAGGTGTTTATGTACAGTCCTCCTGCTCCTGAGGAGGACATTTAGCAGCTCTGAGGAGTAGGACAGAAAGACTTGAAGTTCTCAAAGGAAGCTTTCCTGCACATCTCTTTTGAAAATGAGAAGCTCTCAGGGTATGTCTACACTGCCACCCTAGTTCGAACTAGGGTGGCTAATGTAGGCATTCGAAGTTGCAAATGAAGCCCGTGATTTAAATATCCTGGGCTTCATTTGCATCTTGCTGGGCGCCGCCATTTTTAAATCCCTGTTAGTGTGGACTCCGTGCCCGCAGCTACACGCGGCACGGAGTAGGTAGTTCGAATTAGGCTCTCTAATTTGAACTACTGGTACACCTCGTTCCACGAGGAGTAACGGTAGTTCGAATTAGAGAGCCTAATTCGAACTACCTACTCCGTGCCGCGTGTAGCCGCGGGCACGGAGTCCGCACTAACGGGGATTTAAAAATGGCGGCGCCCAGCAAGATGCAAATGAAGCCCGGGATATTTAAATCCTGGGCTTCATTTGCAACTTCGAATGCCTACATTAGCCACCCTAGTTCGAACTAGGGTGGCAGTGTTGACATACCCTCACTGTTTAAGCCAGTAGCTGAATTTGAAGAAAGGGAGAAAGTTTTGGTTGTAAGAGGTCCAATTTCTTAAAACTACAAGGCTGTGTCTAGACTGGCAAGTTTTTCCGGAAAATCAGCAGCTTTTCTGGAAAAACTTGCCAGCTCTCTACACTGGCCATTTGAATTTCTGCAAAAGCACTGACTATCTCATGTAAAATCATCAGTGCTTTTCCGGAAAAACTATGCTTCTCCCGTTTGGGCAAAAGTCTTTTCCCAAAAGATTTTTGCCCAAAAGGGCCAGTGTAGACAGCATAGTACTGTTTTCTGCAAAAAAGCCCCGATCGCGAAAATGGCGATTGGGGCTTTTTTGCAGAAAACCGCGTCTAGATTGGCCATGGACGCTTTTCCGCAAAAAGTGCTTTTGCGGAAAAGCATCCTGCCAATCTAGACGCGCTTTTCCGAAAATGCTTTTAACGGAAAACTTTTCCGTTAAAAGCATTTTCAGAAATTCATGTCAGTGTAGACGTAGCCAAATTGTTTTAGTAGGGTCACTCTTTTAATTCAGCCTTTCCAAATCTGGTGTTAACTGTGATGTGTTCCCCTTTCTCCATACAAAACAATGCCAGTGTCTCTGTGGATGTTTTACTAGGATCATCGTGGGGCAGTTGTATTACATTCAAACCTAGCAGATTGGGGGGCACCCCACCAAAACAGGTCATAATGCCAGTGTAGTGTCGTTTGCTGCTTATATTTCAGTGCTGCATGGAGAGAACTATGACCTGCTTTGTGCAGATGGAAATTGCTTTGGAGACAATAGCTTGAGATTCCTGTAGAATCAAATTATTTCCTTCTTTACCATAGTTAAAGATGGGGCACCTCACAGGTTCCCCCTGTTTCTGTTTAACTGGAATCCTCAATCTACTGTTTCCCTAGCTCCCTCCATTAACACACACAACCATTTTAGATCCATGACCTTGCCCTGCCCTATCAGCTATCATGACACAGGACTTTGGGACAGATGCCAGAAGGGAAGCCTGATTCATGCTTTCCCTTACATCAGTTTTACACCAGTGTAAGTCCATTGACTTCAGTGAAATGCCTCCTGATTTTATCCTGGTGTGTGAAGAGAATCAGACTTGGCATCCTGAGCTTTGACTTTGGCGGAGCCATGTTAGTGGTTTCACAGAAGTGCTCATATTTGCTTGCTGCAGTTCAGAGAGTAGCCATAAAAGAAAAGGGGATGTGAATACATGAAGTTGTGTGGTCATGAGTATGGATTGGTTAACACTTTGTCCACTGCAATACCTTTGTTCCACGCTCATGTTGTGTTGCTCTTTTCTGTGTTTCCAGATAACCAAGCTGAAAATTGACAGCAACCCTTTTGCTAAAGGATTCCGGGACTCTTCAAGACTCACTGATATTGAGAGGTAATGGGGACTTGTTGTTTACTTTCCATGCAGATAAGATAAAGAGAAGAGAGAGTATGTAGGAAAAAGCATCCTTTCAACTCCTGAGAAGCTGTGCATTTTAACGTTATCTTGTTGCATATAGTAAGTCTCCTCCACCTCCTTTCAAAATACTTATAAACCGTATGAAGACAGAGCTATTTTGAGCCTTGACAGCTGCTCCAGTTGACTCTGATATATTCCTTTCTCTGATGCTGCTTTTTTAAAGGGTCGCTTTTATGGCTTCCATTTTTCTTAAGTTGCAGCATAGAAAGCAGCCTTCTTATCATTCCATTCAGTCCTACTGGAGGTGATGAGCTGGGCCTCCAGGAAATGCGATCTGTGGTACTTTAAAAAAGCAACAACAAAAACCTTGTATTATCCACTGTTCCCCTTAAGGAAAAAGAACAGGAGCGCTTCCCAAAATACACAGTTAAAACCTCATTCACATTTTTCTCCTTTGGCATTCTGTGTACTTTTCATGTGGACAGTTTTGGAAGTCCTGCTGTTGAGTCCAAATCCATAACCCACACATTGATGGCAGAAATGCTACTTTGTACTGCAGGATTCATTCTGGGGTGAAACAGGGAGGGGGGAGGAATATGTTTGGAGAAGGCTATGAAGATTGTGTTTATGAGTTGCCTCTGTAGTAAGTAGATACTTAGCTCTATCTTGTGATGAGGGCATTAATGCAGAACCACTATGGATGCGAAGGACTAGGAAATAAAGATCAGTTTCTTATCATTACTCCTGTCAGTCTCACCTTTACCAATTAGGCTACATCTTTTGAAAGAGAGCATCTAGACTGCAACCACTTCTTTCAAAAAAGCGAGCCGCTGGATGCTTTCTTTCAAAAAAGACCTGTTTGCATTCAAGACCGTCTTTTTTTGAAAGAGCACTTTCGAAAAAAGGCATTCTTCCTCGTAAAATGAGGTTTACCGAGGTTGAAACAATTGCAGAATTCTTTCTATTTAATTTTGAAAGAACGCGGCGGCAGTCTAGTCACAGGGGATGTTTTTTAGAAAAAAGGCCACTTTTTAAAAAAAAAAAAACCTGTAGTCTAGACACACCCTTAGAGTCAAATGTAAACTAACATTTTGTCAAAAATAGAGCAAATTAAGCCATCAGACTCCTTCAGTCTGGAAGAGGATCTGACTGATTAATGAAGCCTAGAGACAAGTGATACTGGAAAAATACTATGAAAGGATGAAATCCTCCACACCTCTATGTGTGTCTGGCCCAAAGGCCCTGATGATCTACAGCAGAGTTTCTCAATGACTGGCCTCTGGACCAATATCAATCTCTGAGTTCGCCCCAACACAGTTTAGGAAGATAGCAAGCTGTCTCTGGCATCAAAAAGTTTGAGAAACACTGATCTGCAGTACAACCCTGTGTGGCCACATAGAGGATTGCAAACTGTTATGTGTTTATCATTACAAAATTTCAGGAATGCTTTGATCCCAGCAATAATATTATTTGGGGAAAGGCACATTTTTTTTGTAAGCAAGGCTATGTCTACACTTGCACCCTAGTTTGAACTAGGGATGCAAATGTAGACATTCAAAATAGTCAATGAAGCGGGGATTTTAATGCTTCATTAGCATGATCTCGCTGGCGTGTTACTCCGATCAACAGCTGTTTCGAAAGTGAAAGTACGTGCCGGTACGCGTTAGTTTGAACCAAACTAAAAATGAGGAGTAATGTTAATTCGAACCAAGTGGTTTGGTTCGAACTAACGCCTCCCGGTGCACACTTTCACTTTCGAAACAGCTGTTGATTGGAGTAACGCACCAGCGAGATCATGCTAATGAAGCGCAGGATATTTAAATCCCGCCTCATTAACTATTTCGAATGCCTACATTTGCATCCCTAGTTTGAACTAGGGTGCAAGTGTAGACATACCCAAACTGACTTCCAGGCAAAACCATTGATTATTAGCTTTGTTACCTATGTATTTAACGTAAGTCACACTGCTTTAAACAGTTAGTGGAATAAAGCAGAGACTGAATTAGAAGTGGTGTGATGGATAAATAGGGCAAAGAAGAATTACAGTGATAAATGGAGTTTGCATAATATAGGAAATATTTAAAGGCTGGTGAAAATTGCTTTCCAAATGAAAGTCTTAGTAAGCAGTGAAAAAGCTGAAGTTCATCTAATTAAATAAGCATACCATGGCCTAATGACAGAACACAAGGGTAAACAAACTGCAGTGACCAGATTTTTTTAAATAAACACTGAAAGTAGGAAGATGGGAGGACTACCATATGATCCCTTTCTGACAGTAAATGTGATAATCTCCAACAGGGAACACAAAATACTGAACAAGAGATTGAGGAAAAAATGCTTAGGTGCCTCCAAGCATATAAACTGATTGAAACAATCGAGATGAAATTGCTGGCTGTAAAGGGAGTTTTTACAAAGGACATCTTAACCTTACAGCACTTGTCACGAAGTCAGAGTAGTGAAGCATAATCCACAATGCCATTTTGATTATTGAGACATGTAAGAACAGAGTCTGAGACAGCCTATCCTGGGCAGGCATGAATGCTGCCATCAAAAATAAGGTACCTAAGTGTAATATCTTGAATACAAGAAATGGAATGTACAAACCATGAAGCCACAGGAGGGTCCTGCTTTTCTGTTGGTCCAAAGTTGCCTTGCATCTATTTTGCTATTAAATTGAAAGATTCCCTCTTGTTAGTAGCCTATTGCATTTTTAAAAATTACGCTGTTGTATAATACAGCAACTAGCAATGAAGTAAAAATGTAACATATAAGAGTGCTGATAAGAGACTGGTTGAGGTTTTTTTTTAAATTTCTTATACTTAGTTTAATGGATCAGAATTGTAAAATATTGTATCTGTTCATAGACATTAAAATACCTAAGCATGTTAAAATATGAAAAGTAATATCTGAAAGTGTTCCTTTTGTAAGATGCACATCTCCAGTCATAGTATAGTATGTTTTTATAATAGCCAATGATAGCATCACCTAAGGTGACAGTTAAATGAGCCCAACAGAAAGAAAAAGAAATAGTAAAAATATGATCTAGTGATCCCATGCGACAAAGAATAAGGCAGTATGATTTTTTCATATTTGACATGGATTAAATGTCAGTATTACAATATTTTAGGTAATACATTTTTCTGTCAACCATAATAAGTAGTTTCAACAAGTCCATCACTTGAAATAAACAATATTGCTATTTTATTTCTATGGCTTGGAGAAGAATATGCAAGGCAAATACACATTTACACATCTCTTTATGGTTGAAAATTTGACTAGGTGTTGCAAGAAGATTTTCCATGCAGTGTATGGGCTTTCCAAAGCAGACATGCACACAATGCATGCATAAATAATTTTAAATGTTGCACAGTGATTTTAATTATCTCTAATCTGTGAAGCATCCCATGAAGTAAGGGCCAAGAGAACACTCATTCATCATCAGCTGCAAGTTTGCAGGATGACTTAAGTAGTGTGAAAACGGACAAAGCTTTGGATTTCATTTCCAGGTATTTAAGTCTGCTTTTTTCCTAAAAAGCCTGTGGGGAGGGAAACAAATCAGATCAATTGATCTTTAGAGACCTAAAGAAATTAAATTAGTCTGGAGTCAGTTACTGCACTAAACCATCTAGTAATTGGATTGCTCCTTGTTACTGATTGAAAACAGCCCCTATCTGTAACAATATAGGGAGCTTTTCTTTATAGTAGATCTGAGAGAAAAACACATCTTTTTATGACATGATGACAGAAATTGCACTTTTCTAACCTAATTGAATATGATTTTATAAATATGTGACTTTAACGATTTCAAGTTTCCTGCTCCAGATTTACGATCATTATGGTAGAAATCCAAACTGAAAATGCCTTTAGGATTGAATCTGCATTGTACACATTGAAATTAAGATAATATACATAAGGATTATGGGTTGTATAAAATAGTATAGTCTTTGGGCACCTGTAATTATTGGTGTCAGTATTTTTGCTATCATTCCTATTCAAACACCTGAGCATAGTCTTCTCCTGATTAGCTTTCCATTCTTCGCTTTTATCTATCTGACTAAACTTAAAAAACAATGAATAGTTCTGCAGCACCTTAGAGACTATCAAAAAATGTAGATGGTATCATGAGCTTTCGTGAGCACAACCCACTCATGAAAGCTCATGATACCATCTACGTTTTTTGTTAGTCTCTAAGGTGCTGCAGAACTATTTGTTGTTTTTTAAGTTTTTTCTGTGGCAGACTAACATGGTTACCCCTCTGAGACATCTATTTGAATGTTAGGTGGCTGTGGTATATATCAGATTTACATTAGGATGTGAGACTCCTTCTGTAATCAACTAAGAAGTGAAAAAATAGACACTATTTTCTTTCCAAAAATTACATTTTGTAATAATCTCTCTGTGCTTCCTAAGGACAGAGTTTATCCAGTAGCTCTTGGATAAGTCTTAGATAAGTCATTGGCTCCCCCATTGATACTTGTTTTTTTTATTTGTTTTTATCTTCTATACATCTGCTCTATTGTAGATTGGTTCCTACAGCAGTTGCCTTTAAAAAGTTAATTTACCAATTGTCACACTCTAGTATATGATGTACCATGGTGTTACCTGTAGTATATCAGACACTGTGATGTGGTCACTATTGGTGAACGCTGTTTTTTTAAAATGATAACTGTTAAGAAGGCCATACAATAGAATGAAAATAAGCAAACATCCTTGGCAATATGTATGAAGGGAGCCTCTTGATCCTTTATGCATCTGTCACTCTATAACTCTTTGGGATCCTCATACATTTCTTTCCCACATTAGCACTCGTCCTGTTCATCTCACCTGCTCCACCACTGCCAAAGTCTGCAAGAACTGTCAAACCACAAGGCCTATAGCAGTGGTCCCCAACCTTTTGGGGCTGCCAGGTGCCCGGGGGCGCACGAATGGCTTGGGCCAGCCCTGGTCACTAGGCAGGCGCACATAAATGCCCCGGTGGGCACCATGGCGCCCGCAGGCACTGCATTGGGGACCACTGGCCTATAGGTTCACTGTTGACTATGAATCTGAAGAGCTTCTTTGGATTTGTGCTGAAGAATTATCCTTGGGAATAATATCATATCCACCAGACAGCAAGAAATTCAATCAGTTCAAAGTATGGGAGTCAATAGAATTATTGAACCATAAACTAGTCTAGTTTCTTTCAAGCTTTCCTACCCAACACTGTCTCCAAGTGACCAGGAGCAAGCCTTTTCTCCTCTCCAGAATAGCATGGTCAATAGTCCAGCTGAAACCTTGGAATCTGTCCCCTTCCCAATATTCTAAACACTTGGAACCCAGATTAGTCTCCTGTTGGGCCGTATTTACTGTTGCCTTGTCCCACGTGTAGTAATTTACACCAATGGAAAGTGGGGGCTAAACACTAGCATTCTGATTTGGTAGCATAATATTTTTCTACCCATTGTGCATGGGTGTAGTACGAATGACTACACTAGAAGCAGAGCAATAGCAAATCAAGCTCATCATTTCCACTGCAAAGGAGATTCTTTGTGTGGATTTTTCTTATCCTGCATGAGAGGGAGCATCAGTCATCTCCAGGACAGTGCTTTCACCCCACTTCCCTGACTTTCCAGAAAAGAGCTCTCTGCATCCACGGAGTAAAATCTGACCCAGTGGAGTCATACCAGGAATGATTTTGGACCCATATGTCATTAGTTTAAGAAAGAAATAATGTAAATACTTCTAATGCACTTTCCTATGAATTTTCTATTTGTCAAATCAGGGGCGAGGAATATAAAGTGAACATTTTACTTTTCTAAAACAATGAGTAGTCCTGTAGCACCTTAGCCTTGTTCTACACTAGGGAGCTAATTTGAAACAACTCCCCTTATTTTGACTTAACACGTAGACCGTCCTCATTACTAAGCCCGTTATTTCAAAATAAGGCGCTGGTTATTTCAAAATAATAACTCCTGCTTTCCTTGGGAAATAACGCTTATTTTGAAATAGTTATTTCGAGAGTTATTATTTTGAATTTAATTATTTTGAAATAATTTCCTAGTGTAAACATACGTTAGGGTATGTCTACACTACCCTCCTATTTTGAAATAGGAGGGTAATGTAGGCATACCGCAATTGCAAATGAAGCCCAGGATTTGAATTTCCCGGGCTTCATTTGCATAAGCTGGGCGCCGCCATTTTTAAATCCCGGCTGGTTTGAACCCCGTGCCGCGTGTAGTTCGAACTAGCGGGGTAGTGTAGACATACCCATAGAGACTAACAAAAATATATACGTAGTGTCATGAACTCTCATGGGCAAAACCTACTTCCTTAGAAGTGGATTTTGCCCACAGACGCTCATGACACTATATAGATGTTAATCTCTGAGATGCTACAGGACTACTCATTGGATTTTTAAAGTTACAAACTAACACGGCTACTCCTCTAAGACTTTTACTTTTCTGATTTGCAGCATATCACTTTTTTCCAGTTTTTGGGGAGAGGAGTGAACATGAGGTAGGGGAAGGGATGCTTAATAACTTCAGCCTTGCATTCCACATTTCTACTATTTTTCCATATAGTGGTTTAAATCTTGCTACTTCACTTACTGCGAAGTAAAGGGCTTATCATGGCTCTTCTAAAGTTCAAAGGAATGGCCGGTATGTGCATTGTGATGATGCCACCGACTCAGGAAGTATCATTTCTGAAATAAACTCTGCTGTACCATACTGGTTTCCCAAACCCATTTTTTTTCCCAAATACCAGCAAAGATTTCATTTTGATCTATCTTCTTTTAAAAACTGTGAGTCTTTGCTTTTTGTGTGTTGTATTTATCCAGTTCTAGCATATTGGTTTTGATTTTCAATGGCTAATTTTAGCTACCTAGAATACCTTGGGCCAGATTCCATTTTCACTTTAATCCATTTACTTTGATGGGCCAAAATTCTCAGCGGGTGTTGACTGGCTGAGTTCTGCTGAACTATGCCAATTGACACCAGATGAAGAGTTTGCCTGATGGGTGTAACTATGGGCTGAATCATGTTTATAAAGCCAGCGTGCAATTTCATAATATCAGCATAATTTATTTGCCATATCAATATATCACCATAATTTGCTAATTGTGTGTTGTGTATACACAGTAAACTTTGTGGCTGAAGGAGTCCTGAGCAGGATATGAGATGAGTGTTTGTTATTAATTTTGCTCTGTTCCCCCTTCAGTAAAAGGGCACTTGTTCCTATCCCCCTTTTTAAAAAGGGGCTCCTTTTCACCACTTGAGTCTTGGATAGATTAGTCATTTTTTCCTTTAAAAAAAAAGTTCTACTTTAGTGAGACTTCCAACAAGTTTAATTTTTGCCTTCTGAGCCCATTTATTCTGTCTGTCTTCACATCACCTCACTTCTGATGTCTTCTGTAATCTGGGCTTTCTTCCAAATGTGCTAACTGGCAGCTACAAAAAGCTGAAATCCAGAGCTAAAGAAGTTATTCAAGCTGTAAACTGATAATTCATACACTCTGTATCCTGTTTGGTATTTTGCTTCGTGTTGCACTGAATGGCCAAGCAAAACACAATTGTCAGCTCTCCTCTTACTCTATTGTACATTGCATTTTATTTAAAAAAAAAAGAAAAAAAGAAAAAGAAAAAAGGGGCAGCAAAATACAGTGGAGCATGGGAAGTGGATTAGGATTGATTGTAGTTTATTGTTTTGCTTATTGCCCAGATTAATAGGGAGGGAACTCCTGAAAAATGGAGAAATCACGGACAAGTTGCTCAGTGTACCCCATGAAGTCTGTAGCTATTTAGATATTCCTGAATGACAGCATCTCCTCGCGGAACTACAGATGCAGAGCGCTCTTCTCTGAGAGCACCTGAAGCAAAAGGGTGATAATATAGTGGAGTTTCTCTAACTTCAGTAGCATTGGGTCAGGCCCATTATGGAACAACAGGATGAGCAGTAGGTAGGAATTCCTAACTTTTGTGTCTAAAGTGGGTGCTTACCTGCACCTGGCACTATGCGAGAGATGCAGTTATGTATTAGATTTGTCTATTGCCTTCAGCTAAGACTAAAAATGCTGTCTAAAGTCTGCTCCATTCAAAGGGGGAAGGTAGAAATCTTATCCTTATGTCCTATACTTTTTCTCTCTAGCACTTTTTTCAGTAGAAAAAAAGACACATCTTCAAGTTTATGCAAGAAAAGAGTGGCCTGAATGTGTATGGTCCTGACTTTACAGTGTATTATGCACAGATAGGCCCTCGTTGACTTCATTGTGACTCTATGGGAATGGGATGTGCCTATGCATAACACACTGCAGCATCAAAGCCCAGGTGATCAGAGCATGCTATACTGTGGGCTGTAGTGAGGGCATAACAAATAGAAAAAGAGAGATTTGATGAAAAGTCATCAAAGGAATGCATCCTATTGCCTACAAGGAAGCGTAGCCCCTTTCATCTTGATTGAGGATCTGGGCATAGTGATCCTTGCCTTTATTATCTCCAGAGTGAATTTCTATAATTCACTTGGGTTTGATGATGGAAGGAAACAGATGTTCCAGCTTATGTGAGATACTGCCCCGCTCCTCAGTTGCAAAGAACACTTGTGAGTGCTTTGTATTTTTTACTGGCTCCCAGGTTACTTCCAGTGCCAATTCAAGGCCTTAGTCTGACTCTTTTAAGGGGTCAGGTCCCAGATACATCAAAGATTGCCTGTCAATTCATGGTCCTGTGAGGCAGTTCTGCTGTTCCAGGACAGTGTTGTTAACAAGGCCTAAGATTGTGGTTGTGAAAGCTGGAGGTCAAGTAATGTCAATCAAGAGAGCTCAGCTTTAGAATGAATTACCATAGGAGTTAAAAGCCATCCAGATTAATATACCACAAGAATTGGTGATTTGATGTTGCTGCCAGGATGGGAAAGCTCTGATGATCCTCTACTAGCTTTAGAGTAAATAATATTCTCCATTGTCCATCAGTAGGTGTCACTATCCTGGATATGCAGCCTATGTTGGGTGCTCAGTTACCCATGCATCATTGGAATGCTATGTCCTGTCCATAGTATTGGTTTCATGGTTCAGAAACACTATCGCTTCTTTCTGATGTGGAGAAGAGTGGGATTTTATTCAATATAAATGAAGGTTGATTGATCAGGCTTGTGTCATCATGTGCTTCCGTCACTCTACAGGTCTTTGAGAGCCTCATACGTTCCCTTCCCACATTAGCATTCATTCTGTTCATCCTGCCTCCTCCACCACCACTGCCATCAGTATGTCCTCTTATTCCATGCTGACCAGAAGCAACTCGGTTCCTCCTTGCCATCTGGTACACAGTCAACCCCCCCGTTCAGACCACCTCTGCTTCTGTCTTCTAGGATCTCTTCCTAATCTCCAGCCCATTCCATACTATTATTGTATAGTTGTATATTTAGCATAATTCAGTACTGATGTTTTGTAGTCCAAATGTGTGCATTTCATTCATATTTACACTGCAATTAAGTTTAAAAGGGGATCTTGAAGTTGAAAAAATATGGGGAGACCATGCAAAAGAAATTGGCAACAGGACAGCACCTTCACCTCTGTTTCTCTGTTTCAGTATTCAGTTACATACATTTATTGGTAAATAGAAGACACTGTAGAAATCTATGTTATTTCATAAAGTAAAAATCAGTTGAGTTAAGCATTAGGCAATAACTATCTGCAAACTGAAGACTAAAAGCTTTTCTTGGATTAAACTGAAATGACTTCATTTTTCACAAGATGGTCAGCTGATTATAGATCAACTCTGAACATTTTCAAGGAATTCTTCTAAAACACCAACAATCTGATTTTCAGTCTACAACTTTCATTTATTGAGTATTTTATTGAATAGAATATGGCAAATATTGATTTATCTTTTCAGTGATTTATAAAATTTGCTTAAGATCTTTTGCACACACAAATATACAACTGTAAGTTTTAAATCATTAAATTCATTTCTGTGTTTGGGGTAGGCTTTTTGAGTATGTCTCCCCCCATACCAGTCTCCATCTACTGATTGTCATCTTTAGGTATCCTAGATTTAGTGCACTTCTTTATACTCCAAAGTTTCAGGTAATCTGTGTAGGGGTTCTTGTTTGGAGGGTTTATTCTTTACTTCCCAACACACAGGCATCATGTGAATCAAAATCTAGACCTTTAAAATTAAAAATCATCAGTTGTTTTGTAATGTAAAATTTTAAATTTTAAACCTCACCTGCGGAGAACAGAACCTTGTTCGCACTAGAAAGCGTTTGCCGTTACAGCTCTAGCAGCATACCATCTCATTGCTGATGTAACTTGTACCCAAAATGGAGTTCTTTTGTTTGTACAACTCATTCCAGTTCCTCAATGAAATAAGCAATACTAGCAAAATAACTTTTTTGCTAGCATAACAGTATCTACACTAGGGTTTTAGATTGTATGCAAATATAATTAAAATATGTTACAGCCCTGAGCGACCTTACTGTACCGACAAAAATTTCTGTTTAGATCTGGCCTACGATTATAGCTCAGAACTAACACTTTTATGTCATGACCTGCTTTTTCTAATTTCAGTTTCCTAATTCTTATTTTTTTCCTATTTCTAAAATACTGTTTCTTGTGATAATGAACCTGAGGTTTTTTTGGCATGCTATCTGCAAAATGATAATAATAATTAATAAAAATTATAATGTACTGTGCCTCATTTTCAAACTTTTCACTTTTAGGGGTCACTTAAAAGTCATATCTCTTTTTTCCCTCTGAAAAAAAAGACAACAAAATAAGATAATATAGTTCTATGTCTAGTAAAGTGACCCATCTGGAAAGAATTTAGATGGCAATAATTGTGGGTATTTGATTTAGTTTTAAATTCCCATAGGACAATTCAAAGGTAAATTTACTGGGCCAAACTTATCTGCAGTGTACCTCCATTGAGCCTCATAAGGTTACAGATGAATTTGGCCCACTGAACTAGAACTGGAGCCTGTATTGTTTCTGCTGTTTCACACTATTACATACTGTGCATCATAGTATATCATTACAAGTGGACATTTACTAGTAATAAAGTCAATACAGACATATCACCTGAAATTAATTTATTTTTTCCCAGCTTTTAAGGTTAGTCGCTTGTATATCTGGCCTTCAGATGTGAGAGTGCTTCCTGACTGGCATATACCTTGCTTTGCCAAGGCAATCCCAATTCATTATTCTATGCTGGTTATCTATTCTCCATGTTTATTTATTTATTTATTGGTAAGAAACATTTCCCAGTGTGCTTGAAAAGAAAGCCCAAGAGGCATTAAATACATAACATAAACAATGCCGTCTGTCTTTTTCTTTGTAAAATCTTCTTGGAGATAGTCCTGATATGCCCACTGTTTTCAATCACTTAAAAGGCAATAATTCAATTATATCATCCTCCATGTAGAAACTGCCATTGCTTTCAGTCCACTTCCAATCCTGACACAAGTAAATCACTTAGATAAGATCCCCTTTTTATTTTTTTTCCAGGGCACTAGCATAAGTAATGGTACCAGCAATAGACCAAGGACAAAATGACTATAATAGCCTTTTTGTAAGAAAGGAAAACATGTGCCACGGTGATTTATTGTGCTATTTGGAACATGTTTTTCCTTGGAATTTTTGCTACAGCGAGTTGCCATAATAAAATACATGTAGCAAATGTGAATGATCAAATGGTAAGGCCAAAAGAAACCGGCACCAAACAGCTGTATTAATTGTGTGAAGGTATAAAGGTAACCGTGTTTGTGGGGTCGGAGGCTTACAGCTGGTTGGCTAGCTAATTAGACCTGCTCTCCGCACCTGAGAAAAGAGCTGGACTTCAATAGCTAGTTCTTATAAAAGAGGACAACAGGAACTAGAAAGGGGAGATGGCAACACTCATCAGAAAGCTGAGGGATAAGGAGGGGCTGTGCTCCTAATGAACTGCTACCACAGCCACTGCAGAGAGGAATTGCTCCAAAAATGAAAATTGACAGGAAGGAGATTGGGTGACGTCCTTTATTTCTGAGGGAAGAGCCAGGAAGTTTGGGGTTGCTGAAGTTAGTGGTGTGAGGGGCAGAGTTGGGGAAGGAACTATTTGGCCTTCATAGGCTTTGAGGGAGGAATCTGTGAGGTTTTGATTTGTTTTTGTTAAGAAGCCTTAAACTGAAAACCACTAACTCTGCTGGAAAGAGAGAGTGTCTGCTTGCTTGGATTCTGCCAGAGAGATCAGCCAGAGTTACCCCAGGGAATGAGCTGGCTCAGCAAGAACAAAACGTGGCCTGGTAGGAGGCGGGTGCTGTAAGATAGAACCCAGTCCTTTACAGACTGCATTTCTGGGATGAGAACAGGAGTTTGAAGCCACATTGGAAATGCATTAGATTCACTCTTAGTGTAATGCCACTGATTTAAATGGAAATATACCAAGGATTAATTTGGCTTACTCATCATATAGCTTTGACTTTCTTTTATTTAAAAAGTTTGTGTGAATTCAGTGCTTGTTCATGGTGCCAGGCTGAAAGGTCTAGGCTGACCAGTTCTCTACTAGCCTATAGAATATGTATCATGTGAGAAGGAGCAATGCAGTTTTTCCATGTTGTATTGTTAATATGCCTAAACCCTAAGGGTATGTCTAAACTACATGGCTCCGTCGACGGAGCCATGTAGATTTGTTTATTTGGCAAAGGGAAATGAAGCCGCGATTTAAATAATCGCGGCTTCATTTAAATTTACATGGCTGCCGCGCTGAGCCGACAAACAGCTGATCAGCTGTTTGTTGGCTCAGCACGCTAGTCTGGATGCTCCCCTGCCGACATGAAAGCCTTTTATCGACATCCCCCGTAAACCTCATCCTACGAGGCATAAGAGGGATGTCGATAAAAGGCTTTCAGGTTGGCGCGGAGCGTCCAGACTAGCGCGCCGAGCCGACAAACAGCTAATCAGCTGTTTGTTGGCTCAGCGCGGCAGCCATGTAAATTTAAATGAAGCCACGATTATTTAAATCGTGGCTTCATTTCCCTTTGCCTATCTGTTTAATCTACATGCCTCCATCGACGGAGGCATGTAGTCTAGACACACCCTAACTGTGGGGGACTGTCATAATAGGTGAGCTGTGTTCATGCCCATGCCTTGATCTTGCTGACAGTCTCTGCAAGAATGAGAGAGTACCAATTGTGATTTTGCGTATTTTTGAAGTGGATGCTAGTTCATTGAGATTTCAATTGTGATAATCACTTCTGACCCAGACCTAATTTCATTAGCACACATGTTCACGGTAAGCTTACATCCTCAAATACTTGCTGAGTTCTGTTTATATTGACTGTAAGAATTCACACCAGAAACCAGATGGTAAACTTACTCTCATTGATTCCAGAACCAGACAAAATACAATGTAACATGTGGCCAACGATGAGTAAACAATATTGATTGAATTTGGGATTTTTAACACAAGCCACAGAGTAACTGAAATGCATGAGACATCTTGTTTTAATTATACTGAGAATTTGAGAAAATTATGGTCTGTTGGTGCACACTTCATGAACAGAGACAATCTGTGAATCATTTTTTTTTCTCTAATTTAATTATTCGTTCAGCTTTAGTGTCTGGGCTGATGTCATCCATATGCATTAGACACATTTGGCTTAGTTATAGAATAGAATGGTTTATATACACTAAATGGAGGAGGTGATGCATAGGATGCTACCAATGTACAATATTGTTTTTTTTCCACAGAGAAAGTGTGGAGAGCCTTATTCAAAAGCATTCCTATGCACGCTCCCCCATCAGAACCTATGGAGGAGAAGATGATGTTCTGGGAGATGAGAGCCAGGCAACACAAAACAGAGGTAGGAAAATATACTGATGAGAACACACTAAGGGCTGAATTCTCCACTGACTCTCAACAGGGAGGAGACCACATCCAGTGCTGCCAAACTCTCCAGAGTAGCTTTAACTTCTGCCACTCAGGTAAGGCCTCTCACTTACGTCACACCTGTGGAATTTAGTCATCACCCCATCTTTGGCAACCTCCATACACTGGTGGCAAATTGAGGAGTGGTTGGTGCAGGAGAAAGCTGCCTTCTCCAGCTTGGTTCCTTTATGCAAGAGGACCTCTTTGCTGGCCACCTCCAGACAGAATATGGCTACGCTGCATTGCCTGAGCAATGCCAAGGGACATAGCAGGCGGGAGAAGTGGCCTTGAACTTGAAACCACCTAGCTTCTAAAGACACACTCCTTCTTGTCATTTCCCCCACAACTTACTTAGTTTTGCTTGTTTCACCAATCACAAAACCAGTGGCTACCCTGAGTTGATTCTCAAATGGCTGCTTCCTGGAGAAGTTACTTCTGCAGTCACAGTGCTAGTCAAAATAAATCTTCAGTGCCATGGGAATCACTTACTGCCCTTCATGTGTTATTCCCTGATTGCTGACTTTCATGGCCTGTTTTATCTGCAATAGCCACTCGAGGTAAAACATTTCTGTCTGCCTATTGACTGGCAGTGCCCTTGTCTTGTCCTCTAACTTCACACAGTGTTGCTAAGACCCGAGCATTGTTCCTGTTCATAAGCTTTCTTGACTTATGGGCAAAACTATGTTCACATTGAACCATGAGTTTCTCTTCAACAACAGTGTTCATTTGCACATATTCATGCATACCTGTGCCTAAGAACATTGCCTTAATTTCTGGAGTTGCTGGACCAGATCCTCAGCTGGTATGTTTGAAATACTTCCATGGAGTCAAGCCAATTTATACCAGCTGAGTCTATCTTTGATGCCATATATCCTTGATATCCGTGTTAAGCCCCGCCCCCCCCCCCATCAAAAACATTGAATCTTTAAAGTGCTGAGATTAAGGCATCTTCCTGCTATGGGGAGCTTGCTCATGAACAATGAAATGAGCAAGTTATACATCTGAATGTCATTATTTGGAGTCCTGAGAGGCAATGTAGTGTATTTTTGTTGAAATAATTGATTTGGTGTGACATATGGGGCACAACCTATGTGTGCAAGGAAGTAGGAAAGTGGAAAAGATGATAGACAGAGTTTGTCAGCCACTTGGTAGTTCTGGGAACCATGTTGCTGGCATGGGAGGGGATTGTTCAGGACAAACAGTGAAATACATAGTCACGTACAGCAGTGTTCCCTCTAAGCTGTGTGGCAGCAAAGCTTCACAGGTGATTAATCAGCCCCACCCAGTCAGAGGCTCAGGGCTCCATGCACAGAGCTGGCTGACTAATCACCTGTGAAGCTGTGCTGCCATGCAGCCTAGAGGGAACACTGGTGTACAACTTAGTGCTTCTCCAAATCAGTAACCCTGAGGTCCCCAAGCCAATGACCTAACCCCTAGGCCACTCTCGAACCCACCCTGCCTCTACCTTCAGGGTGCCCCTTATCCCACCTTCCTACTGGGGCTGGCTGGTGCTGGCCGTGGTGACAGTGATGGTCTCAAAGTGTAGGGCTGTCAATCACTTCTTACTCTGACTCCTGGAACCCTCATCTCACAAGGAGTAAGGGAAGTGGAAGAAAGCGGGTTCTTCCTTTGACTCCTGCTGCATAGACAGTGCCAAAAGCCAAGTTCAGGTACTTTGACTTAAGCTACGTAATTAATGTAGCTGAAGTTGCGTATCTTGACTTTAGCCCATAGTGTAGATGTTCACAAAGGGAGTTGAATGAGACTTGGCAGGTGAGCACAGTGCTGTTGGCTTCAGCACATGGCAAGAGGTCTGTGTATCCTGACCATACCATCTCCCCTGTAGGCATGATATTTGGGATTCACTGGAGCACTGTTTATAATCCTCCTCTACTTATGTACAGACATGAAGCGGCTCCCACTTCCCCATCAAGTGGCATAATTTTGTCTCTAATGTATAGAAAAAGAAGATTTTGTCATACTTCAAAACCCATTCTGTTAATTCGTTTCCAGATTATTTTGTACTGGTGCTACTAACCCCTTGAAGTACATGGACATATAAAGCTGGGGGAGATGAGAAGGAAAAATGACTGTTTCAGGATCTCTAAGGGTATGTCTACACTAGCCCCCTAGTTCGAACGAGGATGGCTAATGTAGGCATTTGAACTTGCAAATGAAACCCGGGATTTCAATATCCCGGGCTTCATTTGCATGTTCCCGGGTGGGCGCCATTTTTAAATCCCCTTAGTTCAAACTGACTACCCGCGGCTACACGCGGCAGTCAGAAATTAATCCGAACTAAATTCTTAGTTCGGATTAATTGTTAATCCTCCTGCAATGAGGTGTAACAGTTAATCTGAACTAAAGATTTAGTTCAGATTAACTTCTGACTGCCGCGTGTAGTCGCGGGCAGTCAGTTTGAACTAAGGGGATTTAAAAATGGTGCCCGCCCGCTAACATGCAAATGAAGCCCGGGATATTTAAATCCCTATCTTCATTTGCAAGTTCGAATGCCTACATTAGCCACCCTAGTTCAAACTAGGGGGCTAGTGTAGACATACCCTAAAAGATTTTGGGTTTAATTCTTTTAATAGGCAAAGGTTTGCAAGGGTCCTTCCTCCATCCCACCCCAAATTGGTTTGACTATTCCATTTAGGCAGCACAGATGGCAGGTATAAGAGGCAAGGGGAGGCAGTGCCTTCTCTGAGTCTTAGTGCTCAACCTCTCCTTCCTATCCCTATTCAAACCATTTCTTAAGACTCCCACAGCAGGCTGTTGCAGACTCCTGAGTCCGCCTCCCCGTGGCTGTATTAGTGGCTGTATTACTTACTTTACAAGTGAAAAGCCTTCCGGCTTGCCAGACCTATAGTATAACATTGAACCTGTGAAAGAGCCATTAAGTGGTAATGAAGCCATTTAACAGGCATGTGCCAACCCAGAATTTACTGATAAATGGTATTTCTAAAAATCCATGCATAGATATTAGATGCACAATCTGAATATTCAGCTTTTAGCCTTAAATGCATGTATCTTCAGACATATCGTTTTTAAAAATTCTTCAAAATTCTACCCTTATCTAAAAACATATTTTAATTACTATAATACATAAACTTGTTTCCAATGTCTTATTGTCTTTCTATCCATCCCTATTCTACTTTCACCTCTCGTCCCTGACATTGAAGAGAGCCCTTAAAGGGACAACATTCCTTTTTTTCATGATAGGAGGACAAATGAGTTTCCTTTTCTTTACCTCTGACTATAGTTTAACTAGTTTTAAGAGACCCCTCCACCAAATTCAGAGCCTTAGTCAGATATAAAATCCTTTGTTATGCCTAAAATCTTTGGAAACCTATTTTTATCATATACATATAGTGAAATTTCATAAACATGTCTCTAATTATGAAGATCACATAAAATAAATTAGTGTTCTCTTTTTCTAAAAGAAATGAACTTTGTTATGAACACACCAAACAGCTCTGATTAATTTAAAATAATGTCTTTGTTTCAGTGCATTATAATGTAATCTGGAATGATTACTTTATGAAGGTTTAGTTATATTTAAAATGTAAAATCAACTTACAAATACTGATTAAGAAAATGTAAAACAGAGCTGCATCATGTATTTCATAATAATATTTAATGTCTGTATTCAGCAGGACAGCTGACTTGCCCTTACTACAAAGATTTTGCAAAT
This sequence comes from Pelodiscus sinensis, assembly GCF_049634645.1. NCBI lineage: Eukaryota > Metazoa > Chordata > Testudines > Trionychidae > Pelodiscus > Pelodiscus sinensis. Next base: position 170,198,305 of record NC_134712.1, read on the forward strand.
CAATCTGACAAACTTCAGGATATATTAAAAAATCCATGACTGACATTTTTATTTCCAAATTTAGTGCTTTTAATTAGGTACTTTCTCCATATCCAGTCTTCACAATCTGGCATGCAGTGCAAAACAGGCTCAGGTTTTTTTAGGAAGAAATTTTAGAATACTGGGGTTTTAAATGTCACTTGCTGCATTTGGATTCAGGTAAGGAAAAAGAGGAGGACGCATGGCCTTGACAGAGCAAGGGTGGAAAATGGACTGGGCAACTGACTGGGGAACTTGCGTCCCCAAGCAGCAGCGTCACCCATTGCCCATGCTAGGGATTCTTAGGGAGTTTAAAAGTACAATAATTAAATCAGAAAATGTGACCATAGGCCAGTAGTTGTCTGAGAATCCCAGAGAAGCTATCACTGATTCTGGAAAACAAAATACCGAGTTCAAAATGACTCGCATTATTGAATATTCACTCTATAACATGAAGTCTGATTAGCAAATAGGAAGTGTATAATATATCCTTACATGTAGTAATAACCCTTTACAGTTAAAAATATATTATATGCGTACCTATGTATGCGCATGTATACATGTGCATGCACACAAACTCATTTGACACAACTCAGGGTTCCTACTAAAGATATGTCCAAGTGTAAAATTCAGATTCTAATTCAGATCTGGATATTCTGATTTAGGGTTTATACAAGATTTTGTTTAAGCCTATTGTAGGGAGAAGCAATCTTTGTAGTTTGACTCTACCATATCCAAACTTCCCCATGTTCAGAATTCGGTTCAAGTCCACCTCTGTCATGGATTTGACATACTTTCATTCTAGAGCAGGGGTTCCCAAACTTTTTGACACGGGGACCAGTAAATCCATTCACGAACTTTTGGAGGACCGGTAATGTTCATTTGCATATTTGCATATTCATTAACCGAATGATGAATATTCATATAAGTTGTTTCTGGTCCTCCCAAAACCCCCAGTGCCAGCTTTAGCAAAGCTTTTGATATGGTCACCCACAATATTCTTGCCAGCAAGTTAAGGAATATGGATTGGATAAATGGACTGTAAGACAGACAGAAAGCTGGTTAAACCAGGGTTTCCCAAACTTTTTACTTTTGTTGGAACCCTTTTTTTTCCAATACTGCTTTTTGCAGCCCAAAAATATAAACACATAAAAAACAAACTGAGAAAATACCAGACATATAACATGTCTGGTATTTTCTCAGTAGGTAAGTTGCATTATTATTAGAAGGAGGGAACAGGGGCAGCATCCCAAGATCTACATATGGCCGGGTCAGTCCCACTCCCCGCAGGCCGATTCATTCCTCCCCTCTGCTCCCCCCACTGTGCCACTGGCCAGCCCCACTTCCCCCAACCCCCTCCTGGGCAGCCAGGTCCCCTCCACTTCTCCCCAATCTCCCTTGGCCAGCCCCGCTGCCTGCATCCAGCCCTCCTTCCAGAGGCTGCTTCTTCTCCCCGCCCCCATCTTCCCCTGCAAGCTCCCTGCCCCCAACCTCGCACCCCCAGGCAGCCCTGCTTCCACTGGCCCCCCAATCTCCCCAGCCTGCCCCGATTCCCCCGTTCACCTTCCCTTAGCCCTGCACCCTCCTGGTGCCTCCCCCTTCCCTTACTGCCCCTGCCCCCTTTGCCCTCTCTTTCCCTGATATCCACCCCCTCAGCACTCTCTGCCCCATCCCCTCTGTGCCCTCACACATGACTTGCTCCATCCCCACCTCTCTCATGCCCACCCCTTCTTTCAAGCCTTCTCCCAGCACCTCCTCCTCCAGCCCCCAATGCCCTTCCCCTCTCCTCTCCTCTCCCAGCATCACCCTGTCCCCCTCCCACTGACACCTCCCCTCCTGCCCTTTCCCTCATTGTCTGCACTTGGCCCCCTGCCATTTGTCTCTCTCTCCTGCACTCTGACCCTTGGTGCCTTCCCCTCCCAAGCCCCTTCTCCTTCCACTCTTCCCCCTCCGTGCAAGCATGCCGCCGCTTCTTCTTCCTCCTCCCCCGCCCAAGCCCGTTCCCTACCTTCTGCCTTCCACATTGCGGGGCCGGAGGCCGCCGGAGCCACCGTGGCCCCGCCACATGCCTCCAAAGACTTTTAAAATCCCGGACCGTGACATCACGTCACGCCCGGGCGTCCTCCCTGCCCACATACAAGGCTGCACATGGGCAGCAGCAGGCGGTGAGGAGGAGCCGCGCATGGCGGGGATGCTCTGGGGGCGGGGTGGGAGGACGCGCGGGGGGGCCGGCGCGAGGGCCTGGGTTTGGGCCCGGTCCAGGCAGAACCGGGGGAGAGACCCAGCTGGCACTTCCAGGTTCAGGGGCTTGGGGCCCGAATCAGCCTAAGGCCGGCCCTGCCGGCAGTCATCAGGCACGCTGAGGCCCGGTATTTTTTTCCCACGGCCCGGTATCGGGCCGCGGCCCATAGTTTGGGAAACGCTGTTCTAGAGCAATTTACTTTTCCTGGACAATTTTTCCTGTCTAGTTATGTAGGGAAAGCCTTTATCATGAATAACTTATCCAATGAGTTTTGCTGTTTTTTCTGCTTTGAGGATTTGTCCATGATCTGACTGATTTTTGTCCAATGTGTGACGGGCTGTGTCCATAGGGGTACAGTCTAGGAGCTGTTGGAACCACTGTGCCCCCTAAGAATTCTGCTAGGTTGTTTTCTCTCATATTGCTTTGCTGGTAACATAGCCAGCCTCTCCAAGCCCTGTTATCATCCAACACGACAATAGGAGGACCATATACCCATCTGAATTACCTGAGTACTTTACCTGAGCCACTCATGGAAAAATAGAAGGCCCCCAGCTAGCTTCAGCTCTTCAGCCTTTCACTTATAGTGAAATATAAACCCAAAATTATACCATCCTGCACTGCAAAGGATCTGTATGATGTAAGATCATTAATTAATTAGCTCCCCCCTCACTGTGGGTAAGGTACGCAATAGCCTTTGTTTCAGAATTAGAGTTCCCAAACACTTCATTTAAACTCACTAGTTAAGATAAAACTTAAATCAAGTACATTAATTACAGAAAGGTAGATTTTAAGTGATTATAAGTAACAGTAAACAGATCAAAGTAGATTACCTAGAAAACTGAGCCTAATATAATACATCGTTAGTATCGGAGTTAGCAATAACTCATATTGACCAATGATACAAGCAGTCTATGAAGTTTCTATACACAGCCTGGGACCAGCATTTGCCCCTGTTGAGTTTCCCCCCTCGTGTTTCCAGGTGTTGTCTAATGTGGGGAATTAGATCCAGTCATGATGTCACTTTCTCTTTTTAATTTGCTGGAAAGCTCTTTTGCTGTGACTTGGGTCAAACCATTTCCATTAGGAATTGCTATCAAGAGGTTTCTGCTGTACACAGTTCTTGGGGTAACCCCAGTGCTCGGGTGCATTTCCTCGGTCAGCTATCAAAATTGTTTGCCTTTTTTTATTGGTTTACCTGAAAGGCTACTTGTGGGTATTCTTAGCCTTACCTGTTTCAGTAACACATAGATAGCCAAACTTCATAACTTCACATACATAGGATTATATTTGTTATCATTGTATGTTTAACTTTTAGAATATCTCATAAAACAATATCTCATAAAACATACTTTATACAAAACAATCATATGACAGTGGTGAATGTGGGATGCAGAGTAGGGATGTAAGTGACTAGTCCACTATCCGATAAGTAAAAGCTTATTGGATAGTTGACACACTAGTTGACTAGTCGCTTCCTCCCCTTTGCTGCTTCAAGGCAGCAAGGCGGAGGGAGGGGGGTGGAGGAGAAGGAGGAAGGAGTGCTGGGGGGAAGCCGGCTTAAAAGCCGGTTGCCTCCAGCTCCAGCGCCATGGGAGGAGGCAGAGGTGCCGCAGCAGCGTTCCACCTTTGAAATGTAAAAGAGTCCCTGCTGGGACTCTTGAGCATTTCAAAGCGGAAGCACTGCATGGAGCTTGGGGCCAGCGGGGGGTCTCAGTCCCCCGCTGGTTCCGGGCTCCATGCAGCATTTCAATCTGGTGCTCTTGTACATTTCAAAGGCAGAACCCTGAGCAGCACTTCCACCTTGAAATGTAGCAACACCCGGGCAGGCTCTTGCTACACTTCAAAGCTGAAGCACCCTTATTGACTAGTCGAAGGAAATTCCAGTGACTGTTCGATTAGTTGATTAATCTAATTTTAACATCCCTAGTGCAAAGCACCACAAAACATATTTATTTGAAATTCTTCTGTGAAAAATTGTTTGCCTACAGGTTGATCCTGAGCTGTTTGTTATGAATAGTCAGTATTTGACATTTAAACTGCTTTTCTTTGTCACACAGATGTTTTCATATTATTTCTCTTCCATGATTGGCTAAGCATATCTCTTCCAGTCTAATTTCTGAAGCAAATGCTACCACTTATAAATTTAAAATTCTTTCCTTGTGAGTAATCTGCAATATTGGCTTAAAATTATGCATTGTCAAACACTCTTGCAGTGAACTTACTTCTTAAAATATAGATTTAGGGTGAACTCCTGGCCTCATTACAGCTGACCTGAATCTTGCCATTGGTTTCAATGGGACTGAGGTTTGGACAAGAAAGCAAACACAAAAGGGACATGAACAAAGACATAATACAAATTTGTAAGGGTTTTTTTTGCAGCATTTATACAACTCTAAAACCCAGCTGAATGACAAATGTGCATGAATAACTGACTTGAGTGCACCATCTGCATCGGATTTTGAAAGTGACTGACTTTCAGAAGTGAAAAATCTTTTCTATAGTTGTAATCCTCATCTACATAACCATGTTAGAGGCATATCACGACACAGTAGCTATACTGTTGTAGTGTCTGTACTGTAGGCATGGGTTTAGTGTCAATATCAATTAAATTATCTGTAGGCATGCCAAAACGATTGCTATCAAGTGGGCTAATTGAATCTTTTTTTTTTCATTTGTAATTTGAAGATAGTCTTACCATTTTCTGTTTCTGAAATCCCCAAAGAAATGCCATTGGGTGTGAGATTTTAGAAAACATTAGTTTTTGGACATTAACAAAACTTCCAGAAAAATTTCTCCTTACAGCTCATGTTTAATAGAACTGCATCCAATATTCCAATACATATTGAAAGATTTCAGTAACCAGGCAAGTCTGGTGATCTTACAACTTATGGTTACTATCTGACCACTAGAGCTCGCTGAAAACAGATTTAAAAAAGAGTCTTTTTACTGTTTTACTTTCTTCCCTCACTCCACATTTTTTAAAAAGTCAAAATTTTGATATCTGAAAACCTCAATTTTGACAAATGTTCCCTGGGAAGAATCCCTTTAACATTTTTTATGACATTTTCATCAAATTCAAATTTTCAAAAATTGTAACCAGCCTCGGTGACTGGCTGTTATAAGTTTTTCTTAACATAGTGATGCACTGAAATAAGACTGTACCTTTGATGGCCAGATGTGTCAGTATTTGACACCAGCATTAGCAGTGGCTGGTATTTTTATGCCTATCTATAGATTGACAAACTACAGAATAAAATTCTATTTTTAAAGTGGTGGATTCCTTGAGGTATCATGTAAAATAAATAAGCAATGCTGAACAGCTTTAACCAGTTTCTTAAAATGCAACTTTCTGCATCATGTAGGTATATAAAAGAGCAACCCATAAATAACCTAAACAATTAGTGAATTCTTTGAGAGCAATTGATTTCAAATGGCGTCACCTCTTAACATAAGAATGGCCATACTGAGTCAGACCAATGATCCATCCAGTCCAATATCCTGTCTTCTGACAGTGGTGAACACCAGTTGCTTCAGAGGAAATGAACAGAGCAATTATCAGAGTGATCCATCCCCCGTTGTCTAGTAGCATCTGTCATTTAGAGCCTGAGGGGGACACAGAGCATGGGATTGTTTCCCTGCTCATTTTGGCTAACAGCCATTGATGGAGCTATCCTCCCTCAGTGCTGGATGCTAAGGGTGCTGCCACACCCCCTAACTTGAAGCAGTTTCCAAACAGTGTGTTTCAATGGCTTTCAGCACCCTCACAATAAAAAAAATGTTCCGGGTCCCCTGCTATCCTCCATGAACTTATCTAATTTTTTGTAATCCACTTATAGTTTTGGCTTCACAACATCCCATTGCAATGAAGTGAACAGTCAATCTGTGGAATGTCTTTCATATCAACGTTGCTGTGAAAGTTTCCCTTTTCTTTCTTTTTGCTATTTTAGCTACCTCTGGCTTCAGCTGTTTTATTTTCTTTGCAGGATCAGCTTTTACAACATCCGATAACTTATCTCTCAGCTCCTGGGTATCCTCTTCAACCAGTTTTCCTGGATTTCAGCACCCACAGTCTTTGACTGCCCTTGGTACCAGCACTGCATCCATAGCTACACCCATTCCTCATCCAATCCAAGGATCTCTGCCTCCATACAGCCGTCTGGGAATGCCTCTTACACCTTCTGCCATAGCCAGCTCAATGCAAGGGAGTGGCCCAACGTTCCCGTCATTCCACATGCCTAGATACCACCATTACTTTCAACAGGGGCCTTATGCAGCTATTCAAGGACTGCGTCATTCCTCTGCAGTGATGACTCCATTTGTATGACTGACATCAGACAAGAGAAATCAAGATTTTAAATGTGAAAATTTGCCGTGACAGTACAGCAGACCTTCTTGAATGATCTCTGGTGAAAGAGCTGAACTCCTAACATACCAGCTAACAATGCATTATGGCTACAGATTCCTCCATTTAGGGATCGTGGCAAGAAGGAATGCAACTTGGGGTTGCAAAAGAAGCCATCTACTACAGCAAAATGGATCACAAAGTTCACAGGACTTTTAGCCAATTGCTGGTTAATGCAAAGGTTCATTATGCCTGGTGGAGTAAGAAGGTGCGTTTATGCAGCAATGTACAAATTAATTGTGTACAGTTTTTTTGCCCACATGCTAAAAGAACCCTGAAAGAGGCAATATTCTTACTAGACTCCACGTCATCTTTCCCCACGAATACTGAGAGCCAATATGGAAAGATGTATTGCTATAGCTTTGAGCATGTTTAGGTTATCACTGCATTAGTTTGTTGGGAGAAGGGTGGGTGGGTTGTTCTTTTAAAGACTGACTTACTTTAGTAAGAACAGTTTCTTGGTTCCAATGGGGAACTATCAAGAAAACGTGATCACAAAACAAGTTTGGAATTCTTTATTGTCTTTGAGTTCACAAAGTTATCGTTTCAGAAAAAAAGACTGTCTGAGAACTATATAAAATGTTTGATTCTGTGCTTTGTCTAAAAATGAGCTCACAAATCCCAGAAGGGGGCAATTTAGCATCTGTCTGGAGTGATGGAGGGAAATATTTATTCTGAAGGATCTGTTACTTTTAATCTGAAAATGAAAGATCTCAAATCTTCACCCTGAATCATTTATCTGCCACTGATACTAAAGGACCGCACTCTCCAGATGTGCATTTGTATGTGATAAAGGAACAGAGCCAAATTCTTTTACTATAAAGATCTGCACAGTGGATCTCAGTGCATGGCCAGCACAAGAATTTACCAGCTTATCTGATTTTTTCATTGTGATGGGTAATGTTGCCAACTGTGCTGCCTGCCAGGCAGACCAGAGCCAAATTCTGGGCTAACATCTGTCCCATTTTGATCTGTGGAGTGGTCTGGAATATAAATCAGCACATAATTTGGCCCATAATATTTTACTCATATCCATCTTTTGATGGTTTCTAATTTAAATATGGCTGTGTTAACAACGGGTCTCATTCTGGCTGCAATCCAGACTTTCTGGGTTTTTTTGTCTGTACTATAATAATGTAATTAGCATAATTGCTCATATTTGCTCCTGGGTAGAAAGCCACCTTGAGGACTGGGCACCACTGAAGTCTTAAGAGAGGTTGATGCCTTGTGCTGGCTCTCTGTATGGGGTTAATTTCAACATCTGTGAAGAATAAACCACATTCAGATGAAAGAGAAGGGTCCAATCAACTCAGCCATCATATAGTTTCTGTACATCCATAAGAAATACCATATGTTTATTGACCCGGAGTTCTTATACCCTAGTCATGACTTCTATAAGGGGCTGTAGTGGTTTATCTGAAGTAAGGCTTCAAGAGTTCAAGGCCTGTCTTCATTTTCTTATTCTGTTATCCCTAACCAGTGTATATTACAGCACTGTGCAGTTAGAGACCTCCATATTTTATGCCATGTGCCATACATCTGGGTGAAGTGAAAGACATGTCATATGAAAGTCTTCAGTCTATAGCCTATTGACTAGTACAAAATGCTGTAACACCATCTCACATTTTGCCCGATTCTTTATTTTATGAGGCTGCAATGGAACACAAAACAAAGATGATATTTATGGCACAGATGACAACTATTTTGATAAATCACAAATGGTGGCTTTTAAAATCTCCCCAGTTTTTGTCTTGAATAGGTACCATTAGCTCCGTAATTGTAGCATTACTTTGTCTTTGCCCAACTTTGCTTAGGGAATACTACAAAGACTGATGTAAAAGTATCCAAAGCAACTGAGCGTTTGTTTTGTGGTTTTTTGAATGGGTGAAGATGGTGATCCAGTCATCATTTTTGGACTCAGATTCCCTATGGGGAATGTCACAAATCAATATACAGGGCCAACCCTGTATGCTTGCTTAGGCTGTTCAGATGTCAAATTTGGCCTTCTGTACCTACATACTGGAGTTCGCTGTACCTAAATACTGTTGAACTTAGCTGCAAGGTATTTGTACTGAAAATCCATTTTTGGCTAATCATGCCCTGTTCTGACATGAAGAACCCTAATTTGGGGGAAAATCTGAGAATATTAGTGGATCAGATACATATGCTGCAAAAGCTAGTTAACAATACAAAGATAATACCACTTATATTTTCAGTGCTGATTTGGAGGGACAATTGACAGTTTTCTCTCCCCTTTCAACTGTTTGGCTTACCTAGAATAAATGTGGCATTCATTTTTAACCAGATGCTAATCCTACAACAGCTAATGGCAAAATCTGTGGGGTAAATTATCTAGTGGTGCATTCAGTGTTACCGTGGGAAAAATTCAACCCTGTTGCTTTTAAAGCTCTTTTTGTGTGTGTGCACATACTAGAAAATGCTCAAGTGAGTTCCTGGGCTCCCTGTTTCCATTGATTGAAGAAATAAATTTGAAGCTGGTAGACTACATCCTTTATAACATGAGACCAATCTTCTCACATTGGCCTCTGTTCCCGTATAAAACAAAATTCTAAACAAGTTCTTTGGCCCCTTTAGCTCTTTTTCATGAGCCCATCCAAATAACGCCAATATTCTCCATATAAAATTTCTGCTGTGATGCTAATAGAATATGTAAATGTACCCTAGGAAGAACTACAACTCTCCTTGAAACAAATAGGCTGTGTCTACATTGGGCCACTTATTCTGGAAAAGCAGCCGCTTTTCCGGAATAACTTGCCAGCTGTCTACACTGGCCGCTTGCTTTTCCGGAAAAGCAATGACGATCTATTGTAAAATTGTCAGTGTTTTTCCAGAAAAACTATGCTGCTCCCGTTCGGGAAAAAGTCCTTTTCCGGAAAAACTGTTCCGGAAAAGGGCCAGTGTAGACAGCACAGTAGTCTTTTCCGCAAAAAAGCCCCGATCGCGAAAATGACGATCGGAGCTTTTTTCCGGAAAAGTGCATCTACATTGGCCACGGACAATGCATCCTGCCAATGTAGACACGCTTTTTCCGGAAATACTTATAAAGGAAAACTATTCCGTTTTAAGCATTTCCGGAAAAGGGTGCCAGTGTAGACGTAGCCATATAGTATCAGAAAAATGCTAAAATATCCAACAAAAGGCAAGTGCTTCTTCATTAGGAATAAAACGTGAAATATATATGAAAAGTATGGCACTAGTCCTCTCCTCATGTAGAACTTTCATGGGAGTGGGAAGTTCCCTCAAACTCTGATCAGACTCATGGACTACTTCCCACAGCAGAGTGGAATTTGTCACCCTATCAGTCAAGAAGGGGACAAGGCTTTTAAACCTCCCTCTGAGAATCCTACGGTCTCTGAGTAGCCACCCCTCTGTTGTGCAGTCTGACTAGCTCATCCCTACAGCAGTATAACTCCTTTTGAACCATGAACCCATTGGGTTCCCCTCCAATGCAGACAGAGAAAACAAACCGCTCAAAGGCAAAATGGCCATGGAGTGCCCAGCAGCATTAATTCAGGGGGTCTCCACCTTATGGATCTTGTGGGAGAGTAGAACATTGTTACTGAATGGAAGCCCTCAGCCCATTATTGACATAGGTTTATTATTGTGATTTGCTTGTCTTCTAGCAGAAAGCAGCATTGAGTGTACCTAGTGGTACCCTGATTGTACCTTGTGGGTGAAATCCTTGCCCAGTGAAGTCTGTATCAAAACTGTAATTGACTTTACTGGGCACAAGATTTCAGTTTGCCTTTCCTATCTCACAAATGGCACCCAGCTAGCCAGACAGTGACATTTGTGACTCTACCAGTATAGGAACTCTACAGAGGAGACTACAGACCAGTTTTCCAGTTGCTTTCCATTGATTTTTATTTTTGTAGATTAAAAATTTAGAAACGTAATCCAGATAGCTGCTTAAACATTGACATTGTTATGAGTGCTTGAAAACAAATCCCTGTACTGCTTTGATACTGGCTCAGTAATCTCTTCCAGGAACTCCTGTCCTGCCAATGGCCCAGGGATATCACTTTGAAGCAAGTGATTGGTTGATGACTGACCAATGCCAAATATAACTGAAACTCTTATTGTTCTATGTATTTCACATTTTTATGCCTGACGTGGAACATTCCTCACTTTTCCATGCTTTCTTGGCTGTGCAGAATAGGAGCTGGTCCCTTTTAAGAAGGGCTGGATGAACATGCCTGTATTTGTATTTCAAAATGAATGGTAAGATTATCCTCAGTCTATTGTTGTATTGCCTGGCTCAGTGTTATGAATGCATTTGGATGTTTTTTAAATTACTCTGTTACCCAGAGAAATTCACATCTTGTATCAATCAAAAGAATCACAGACTAAGGCAAATGACTTAAGCCTCTATCCAATTTCCTTTTTAGTTCTGGAACACTGTAATGAGTAAGACATCAAACACATCTTAAATTTAGCTGTTCAGTTCTCAGAAATGGTCTAGCTGATCTGTTGCCTGCCCTGCAGGATAGTCATGGGTCCAAATTGAGAGCCACTGATTGGTAGTACAGTATCTGTGAATTGACTTAACTAGTATAGGGCGAATGGGTTCAGTTACAAAACTAAGGTGAGATTGCTTTTCTTTTGGATAAAAACGGTCTTTGTTAGGTCAAGGAAAACATTAGATCTTCTCAACACTGGGGAAAAATAGTAGTCATATTTCAGTACTGGTGCAGTCCCAGCCAATGTTCCCTCTAATTTTTCCCACCCCTGAGCAGAATGATTTTGGTTATGTGCACCAAATGTGGAGTAGATGTGCAACACATCACCTCCACATTGGGGCACATGAAAAATTCATGTGTCGGGAGCGGGGCCAATGGTTCTGAGTACAAGAAGGGGCTCAGGCCTGGGGCAGAGGATTAGGGTGCAGGAGTGGGGGGGGGGTTCTGGCTGGTGGTGTGGGCTTGGGGGGTTGAGGGATGCAAGGGCTCTGGTTGGGGGTGCAGGCTATAGGGTGGGGCTGGGGATGAGGAGCTTGGGGTGCAGGAGGAGGCACCAGGTTAAGGAAAGGGCTCAGAGCTGGGAATTGATGTGCAGAAGAGGGTACAGGCTCTGGATTGGATGTGTGGGCTTTGGGGTGAGGCTGGGAATGAGTGGTTTATGCTACAGGAGGTGGCTCAGAGTGGGGCAGGAGGTTGGGGCTCAAGCTTACCTCGGCAGCTCCTGGGCAGTGGTGCTAAGTCAGGCTGCCTGGCCAGGGGTACTGAGCTGCACTCTAACAGTGGCCAGCAGGTATCCTGGGGGTGGAGTGTGGGGCTTGAGGCTCCATGGCGTGGTGCACTGCACACACTGCTCTTGCCCACAGAATGGACATAGTGCCTGGTGCCCTGTGGTCCCCCTGCCTAGGAGCTGACCATGCTGCACTGGCTGCTTTCTCGCTGGCTGCAGCATAGAGCTGTTCCACCTGCAGCCCCCAACCCCTGCGCAGGGCTTCATGGGAAGCCTCACAGCCACTTAGTGGAAGCATATGCCCCACCTATGGGTGAGGTCCAGTGGAGACAGACTGCAGGTTGTCATTGGCCTCATGATCTGTGCATAGTCTGCACTAGCTCTTCTCTGGCACTAGTGGAACTACACCAGTACTGGAAAATCTCTACAAAATTTCCTAGCAAACACACCCTTAAGGATAAGGCCTTGAGAGCAATGGCAGATGCCAAGGGCTTCTGAAAGCCTGGCCGTTCATTAATGCACTGTCTCTTCCTGCACTGCAGTGAAGCATTCTGATGACAAGAGAAAAGGGGAAAACAACATCCCAAGAGTCAGCAAATATTCGACATTTTAAAAAGTCAACTTGTTTTTAAAAACAAAAAGGTGATTTGATGATTTGTTTAGATTCCACAAGGTCCTATCTCTTATGTGTTTGTATTTGAAGAGGCATTCAAGGTGAAGTAGCTTATTACCTACTTATGCTAAACCATCTCTTCTACCTTGTATTTAGCTGTGACACTGCCCTGGTCTACATTAGGACTGTATTTCGAAATAACTCCCACCCTCCAAGGTCAAATTTATAAGCAGACTGTCCACTCTACCAAGCCCATTATTTCAAAATAATGGGCCATGGAATTTGAAGTCTGTACTCCTGCATTTATCAGGAGTAATGCTAATTCCGAAATAGTTATTTTGAAATAATAATGAGCTCTGGGACAGTTATTTTGAAATAATTACTCCCCAGTACTTCTGGGGCTCTAAGTCTAAAGGTAGCATGTACACATTAAGGGAACCTGCCTCAGACTAATTTCGAGGCTTCCCTGTAGCGTGGACATGCTAGTTCGAATTTGTTAAATTGGGAATTAAGTCACATTTACTAATTTTAGAAATAGATTTCTAGTGTAGACATGGCCTCAGAATATGTTTCCCAGTCCTGAAGAAGAGCTCTGCATAAGCTCAAAAGCTTGTCTTTCTCACCAGCAGAAGTTGGTCCAGTAAAATATATTCTCTCATCCACCATGACAGTTCCAGGATATTAGAGACCTGACGAAAACAACACTGCATACAAGTTTTTATTACATGATTTTCCCTTTTGAAATAAATTAAGCAGTGATCTAAATAAATACTCTATGAAGTAACGTCTTATAGTATATGGACAAGAAATACAGTTTGTATTTTACCTCTGGCACATTTTAAATAGTCTCTATTTTTTTTCTTTTTGTACCTTAAGAAAGGAGGAAAGATTTCTTTTTAAAAACAGGGAAGGTAAAAACTGGATGTGTAGCCTCTTTAACCGAATGTACCACAGTCCTGCTGTTTGCTGTGTTTGTTTATAATGCCTTGAGTGAGCACATTTACCTTGTAATGAAAGTGTGTGTTTGGGCTAGGAGCAGGGAGGGAATAATGGAGGGGAAATCTTTTTATGGGAAAAAGTTATGAACATAACAAACTATGAAGCAACATCTAATGAAAAGTTTCTTTTTAAGTGCAATATATTTATTTCTGCTAGAAATATATCAACATTATGTAATATTTGAAGCATTAAATGTTATTTGTAAACAGCTTAAATTTATTATATATATATATCACAAAATTGTACATAAGTGCAAATGTGTGGATAGCCATTTCCTTTAATTAAATATTGGGTGTTTTGATATAATCCTTATTTATACGAAGTTTCCTCCTTTTGATGTTCTCCAGTTAATCGCTGATGCTCTTCTGTGAGGGCATACACAATTCAGATATGACTGCTGATGTGTGAAAGATAGCCTAATTTCATATTGAAGCCACAGTCATCATAGGAGAGTGATAACTTTGCTATAGTTAAGTGTAGTTGAGATTAGACTACTGTTTAGTAGAAAAGTCATGTAAGTGTCTGAAATCCACGTGTTTGCTTACACCAGGGGTGTCCAAACTTTTTTCAAAGAGGGCCAGATTTGATGAAGTGAACATGTGTGAGGGCCGACCATTTTGCCTGATATTCTTTGAACCATTACAATTAAATGCAAATTAACTATTTTATGCAAAGTTTATTGCAAACGGCATACTTTTCATTTCGTTACATTGATGACAAATCTAAACAGGTGTTAAATCACTCTGCCTTTCATATCTGAAGGCCAGATGAAAAAAAAATCCAGGAAGCTGAAATATATGTCAGGAACATTGTAAAGTACATTACATATTATTGGTAATAAAGGTTGTCTGTCAACTTTTAAGTTCAAAAAATATGAACAGGAACATAACACCAAGTATACATGTTGTGTCCAAATATATTTATAACTGATTTAGACCAACTGACATTAACTGAGATTTTACAATGTATTCATCTCAATACATATGGATTCGTTGGGGACCATAAAAGATAGATATTGGCAAATTACCTGGGGGGCCGTATTAAACCGGAACACGGGCCGCAATTGGCCCGCGGGCCGGACTTTGGACATGCCTGGCTTAGACTGTCTTGAAAATTGCTGTGCCTCATAAGAGCCAAGGATAAGGTCAGTGGCTGATATTTGGGGTTGTTTGAGCAAAGGTTTTCCTATTTAAACTCCCCCTTGTGTTAATCCTCTAATCCTTCTAATATCCATGTGCACAAATTGGAATGCAGACTTCAAAGTAGGAATAAGATCCTCCGGAAAAGGGCGCTTTTTCCGGAGGATCGGGGCCAGTGTAGACGCTCTTTTCCGGCTTTTTTAAAAGCCGGAAAAAAGCGGCGGACATTTTTATTTAAATGCTGCGGGGGATATTTAAATCCCCCGCGGATTTCCCTATTACGGCTTCTGAAATTAACATGCCCCTTCCGGAAAAGGGGCCAGTGTAGACGGAGCCTAATAGTATTATAATAATCCCCATTCCTTTCCTAAAAGTTCCTAACCTTCTGTTAGCCTTTTTCACTGCTGCTGTGCATTGAACTGAAGTTTCCAGAGAACTGTTCACAGTGACTTCAAAATCTTTCTTGAGAAGTAACAGTTAACAAATAGCCAGGAATGTAAATATGTAGTAAAAATGTTAACCAGTTAAATGATTTAATTATAATTGTTTAACTGGTTAACCAGGTGGCTGGGATCTGGCTAGGCCACTGGACAGGGGACTCCTTTAAGCAATTTCTCCATGGGCGGATGGTGGACTGCTCTGGTCAGCCATTGTCTTGCCATACCATAGGCAGAGGTTGCTCTGGCCACCATCCTATGTCCCACCACACCACAGGTGGGGAGCTTCTCTGGGTGGCCCCGTGGTTAATCTTTTACATCTCTACTAAGAATCGATCATTATATATGTGTAGTTGAGATTATTTTTTCCAGTTTAATCTCTGTGCACTATCAAAGTTGATTTCCATCTGTCATTTTGTTGACAGACACCCAGTTCTGTGAGATACCTCTGTGGCTCTCTGTAGTAAGATTTAGATTTACAAATAATATTCAGGATAGTTATTGTGGACTGTGCCTCATGTGGGTAAAAGTTGAGACTGCTGAATTCAGGACAAACTGATGTAAAAACAGGGTAGCTGCACCCCAGAACTGGTGGTTATTCTGACACTAGAGGTCACCAAACAAGCAACAAAAATGAACTCCTGTATCACTACACTGATTAACTAGAAGCTAAAAGCTCAGTCTCTTTATCATCACCCAGACATCTGGTCTTTATGATGGCAGGTATCTGAAAACCAGATTCATCACACAAAGTTCTTCTAATCCCAAAGGATCAGCCATTCCCCCCGGTATGCTTTAGATCTTACCCAAATATCATGCTGCAGCCAATTTCTTTAGTAACTAAAAACAAAAGGCTTATTAAGATAAAAAGAAAAGACAGACATTAAATGGTTAAAAGGATCATGTATGTTACAATTGATTTCAGAGTTTGCAGATCAGGATCATAGCGCCAATGTTAAATCTGTTATCTTTTAATAAATCACCCAAGCAATTTGGGGGGTCAGTCAGTCCTTTGTGCAAAGCTTCCTTAGAAAATCACAGTCCAGAGATGAAAAGCAGAAATGAAGACAAAGCAACGATGTCACACCTTCAATTTATAGCTCAGCCCAAGTGCAATGAAAAGTTACTGGCTAATATGGGAGCTAAGGACACATTAATGGAAAGTCACTGGTAAAAGATGGAGTCTTGGATAATATATCTTTCTTGAGGCATTTTCAGGAAGCGCCCTAGAAAAATTGGTTGTCCTTAATGTGCCATCAAGCAGGCTGGTTATTTTGAGGCAAGTCTGTCTGGGGGTGTCACGCAGTAACATAATGCATGTTTGAGATACTAATATATAGTGAATATTCATATCTTCAAAGACAAAGATAGTACATAAACAGGATTATCATACTCGACAGTCTAACTTTTCCATTGATACCTTATATGACATACCTTAACAGGTTTTTTGCAACTTTATAGCAATAATGCCTGTATTAGTGTAACTAATTCACTGTGATGCTGTTCAAAAGGAAGATATCTGTAAACTTTGCCACTTCACTGTTCCCTCCCCTTAGCCAGATAATTTATCAATATGTTGATCAGGACCGGTCCCAGCACAGATCCTTGGGGGAGCCTGTTGTTTACTGCTCTCTACTGTGAAATTGGACCACTTATTTCTACCCTTTGTTTCCTAATCTATGAAAGAGCCTTCTCTCTTATTCTATAATTTAAGAGCCTTTGTCAAATGACTGCTGAAAACCCAAGTACACTACTGTATATCAACTAAATCACCCTTATCCACATGCCTGTTCACATCCTCAAAGAATGTAATAGATGGGTGAGGCAAGATTTCCCTTGACAAAAGCTATGTTGACTCTTCCACAACAAATCACATTAATCTATGTGGTGGATAATTCTATTCTTAACTATAGTTCAACTAATGCATCCAGTATTAAAGTTAGGCTCACCTGCCTGTAATTGAGATTGCTGATGGAGCAGTTTTTAAAAGTCAGCATTATAGGCTGGCACGGAGGCTTGTTTCAGCAACAGGTTACATATTACAATAAACATGGATTGAATCTCTCTAATACAGAACTCTCTGGTCCAGAAACATTTGTGGTCTGGCATGATTTTAGTTAGCTGGATATCTACTTTTCATGGGCATGGTCAAGTTTCCCATGGTCCCATAAAGTTTGTTTACAGCAACCAGTCCTAGCTCTCAGTGTTCTGTGTTGTTATTTAGTTCTAATTTACACATAAGTGTACTAGGCCAAAAATTGCCTTTCCCCTTATGGGTTGTAGGACAAGGTGCTCCAAGAAACAATCATTTATGTTGTTTAGAAATATCCTATCTGCATTACCCCCTCAGGTGACATTTTGTCCAGTCAGTATTAGGGATGTGAAGGGTTAACCAGTAAGCTTCACCCTTAATGGTGATGTGTTCTCGGGTTTATGGATAACAATGCCTCTTCTGGAAATCACAATAAAAACTCCTTCCACTTTAAGCATTACAATAGTAATTTTGTGGCATTGTATGTACACGGTGAACAGATACATGCTAAGTCTCTGCTACCAGATTTTGAGTCCAGGAATTGGATGAATGTTCACGAATCAGGAACAAATATCTGGTAACATAACTATAAGCAGTTTGCACAAGGTTCCACCTTGTTTGCCTTTGACCCATCTCCTGACTAGGAATGCATCGATTACTATTTTCAGATTAAAACTGGGTTTCTAAGAGCAGAAATACATTCAGCAAAGACCGGGATAGCTGACAGACTTTTCAGGCCTCTAGGGAATGTGGGGGTGGCAAGGTGGAGAGACTGCTCTGAGTTCCCAGAAGGGGCAGGACCTTGGGAGGAAAGGGCAGAACTGGGGGCTAGTCTCCCCCTACCAACACTTCTGCACCGCTTGGAGTTCCGACAGTGATTTAAAAGAACCCAGGGCTCTGGCTACTGCCACTGCTGCAGTAGCAGCAACTGTGGCAAAAGAGCTCCTGACGCTTGAATTAGTAGATCCTGGGGCAGTTGCCCCCTATGCCCCCCGTCCTTCTCCACCCCTCCCCTGGTCATCAGCGCTGGCAAAGGCTTTGAGAATCACTGTCAATATGATAGGGTATGGTGCTTTTGACAACAGCAAAGATAAAGTAAAGGAGAAACATTCTGTTTTCATGCATGAGAATATGGACATCACCAAGCTATTGGGTATCTTATCAGTGGACCCCCTAAACCAAAGAGAATTTCTTAAATATGTTCCCTCGTGTTTGGCTCCTAGCTGTCTCAGCGATCCATAGATTTGGAGGTCAACACACACCTACACTTTAACTTGGTGAACACTGATTTGCCTTGTACCTGGCAGATTGCAACTGCAGAAAGGTTTTTGACTCATACAAATATCCCTTAACCAGCCTGTTCTTCCCTAGAAGTATTGTGAAACTTTTAAACAAAAATGCCACTGACACTGAGTTTCACACTAGACAACTATATGTCTTGCTCTCTGTCATCTGTGAAAATTATTGCATGTTTTTCTTACATAACATCACCATAACAAGGGTTTATTTTTTTACCAGATTTTAAAATTGCATTGTAATGGCTTAATGCAAAATGCCCAGATGATGATGAATTTTTTAACAAAAATAAATAATGTAAAATCTCAGGGATATCTAGGCATGCACAAAATGGGTTTCAACAAGCCCAGCTATGTATATCTTTCAATGACTTTCATAACCATGTTTCTCAGTAAAGCATCCCAAAGGAGGATTCTAACCAACAATTGATGTTTTTATGAGTTTTTGTTTGAAATTTTTACAGTGACCAATTCAGAGATAGTATACATAGATATTTCACATTTTTAAAACATAGAAGTATTTTATTTGAAGCAAAATGCTTTTAGAATTATGTTTTGAAAGCATGAACAATATTATGTCTTGAGCCATTTGGGTCTGTTAGCCAATCTTCTTTCTAGGGCTGTGTGTAGACTGCGGGGGTTTTTCGGAAAAAGTAGCCTTTTTTCGAAAAACTTCACCTGCGTCTAGACTACAGCCGCGTTCTTTCAAAATTAAATCGAAAGAACGTGGCTTTTTTTTCGACGGTGGTACTCATTTCACGAGGAAGAATGACTTTTTTCGAAAGGGTTCTTTCCAAAAAAGGCATTCTTGAATGCAAACAGGGCTTTTTCGAAAGAGAGCATCCAGACTGCCTGGGTGCTCCCTTTCGAAAAAGCGGCTTGCTTTTTTGAAAGTACTGCTTGCAGTCTAGACGCTCTTTTTCGAAAGAGGCTTTTTCAAAAGTATCTTTTGAAAAAGCCTCTTTCGAAAGAGGCTTGCAGTCTAGACGTAGCCTAGGTGATAAAAAGTAGGCTCGGAGTATTATTTCTCAATTACCCCTGGAGTCAGCAGTCGAGGCCTTCAGACATTCCAAAATATTTCTGTGGTCTGTGTTGCCCATGATGAAGATGGTATGTTCAGCTCCACCATGGTGTTCATAAACACACTTCATCCTTTAGTTGCATGTCTAGTGGGAACTGAGCCTGTCTGACAACCCTGACTAAGTCAAGCATGCTAGAATAATTAACTACCTAGCCTTTGTAGTCAAAAGATCTTTTATCGTTCCACGAAGAGGTATTTTTATCCTGGCCCAGTTTATTTAGCAATATTAATGCGACTTTGTGTAACGCATAGCCATGTTATTTAACATCTCCTAAGCAACACTGTTAACGTTCTTTGGTGTTTCTGGAAGTTTCACCGTCATGCTTTACTTGTGTTCTGCTAGAAATAGATTTATTTCTCCTTTATCCACTTTTCTCTCTCTCATGTAAATTAGTTAGATTTGAAACACAGCAAAATAAAGTGCAGCCTTTTCGTATTCAGCTAAGTTAGTCCTTTGAAGAGCAGACTTTATTTCAGTATCCAATAAGTGAGTTTCAATCAATCTGGTGTTTTCCTCTGCCAGAGGGGGGCCCTTAGCTGGTCCAAATGGTGCTTAGCTGCCAGATACATTTTTGGTTTTGCCTCTTATTATTGATTAATTAAAATGCCTATTATCAGAGGTATAAAAAATCTTAACAGTGGTCTGATAAACCCCCAAGACTGCTTCATCAGATGCTCATTTCTTTTAAGTGAAAACCTTGTTACACACACACACACACACACACACACACACACACACACACACACACACACACACTTGACTCTATCAAAAGTATGTTTCCTTTTAAGGTATTGAGTGATATTTATGATAAGTCTGCTACTAAATTGTTAGATGTTGAATACAATATAGCTTTCCTTATTTGTGAGGGAGATTTGCTAAGTAATTTTAAAAGGACTAGATTTCTCTTCACATAGGTAGACATCATATCTGGATATTTAAAAGGAGCTGCTGATATTTCATCTCTTTTAATATCTAGCAGTTATTTATACTGTACTTTGAAAAGAACTGCTGGCCAGTTAGTGTGGAAAAGACCAGTTTTAAATCTATAAGCATCTGGTATAGAAGTATGTACTCCTAAGATATTTTGGTAGAACTCTCAAAAGCTTCCAGGAAGAATTATGCATTGCTTAGTTACATTTGCTGAGCAAGCATAACCATTTGTAAATTATCCCTGGGATTTGTGAACAGAACCAGATATTTTGTGTTTAAGCTGATTATATAACATTTTCCTTTGACAAAATAAGTTCTGAACTATACACATAATTTTCAGGTTTCTGTGAGGTAC
Organism: Pelodiscus sinensis; assembly: GCF_049634645.1. NCBI lineage: Eukaryota > Metazoa > Chordata > Testudines > Trionychidae > Pelodiscus > Pelodiscus sinensis. The sequence goes on from NC_134712.1 coordinate 170,219,057, forward strand.
ATACCACTTTCACAAGCAGGGTTAATCAAATTGTCTACAATAATCATATTTTCTTTATTGGTAGGAAACTAGCCATCATTGTTAAAAACATTTGGCAATCCATACACAAAACTGATAAAAGGGTATTTATAAAACAATTATTTTACAAAGGTTGCCAGCAACTTTAACACCACACACTAGTCTTAGGCATAACATGCAATGTTCACTCAGAATTATCCAACATATTTTTTAGAAACTAACTTTTCCTGCAGTTTCTAGACCCTGGAAGAATTACTGAAAAAAGATGTTTCCATCACATTTCCATTTTCAAATGCTATAGAGTAGGATTTTAATGCCTTCTCTGATGAACCTCTTGTTGTAAATTATTTTCTGAGTTTTCTTAAGGGTCTTTAACTCTGCAACTTATTTTAGTTTCTTACACTAGAGAGCTGCTGCACCTCTAATTTTTGTTGTTGTTCTCTCTTGGGTCTACATTATAGTACATGACTGTCAAAGCTGATCTTATCACAGGTTTAACTTTCATACAGGTCTTTCTTCACTGACAGCTTGTACCTGTATGATTTGGGACTGGCTGACACAAACTCTGATGTGTTGATCTGGTGGGAGGCGGGAGGAGACGGTATCCAATCACTTGCCCTTTTCACATATCACCAAGTCTTTTTCATGATGGAGTTCATGATTCTAAGGAATGTTAGGAGGGAAAACATCACAATAAAGAAAATGGATTTGAAGAGGTGTGGACTTTATGCGGACTTCAGCATACTCAGGGAGATTGTAGCTAAGATCTCTTGGGAAGCAAGTCTAAGGGGAAAAACAGTTCAAGAGAGTTGGAACTTTTTTAAAGATACACTATTAAAGGCCCAAGAGCAAACTATCCTGCTGAGTAGAAAAGATAGGAGGTATGGCAAGAGATCATGCTGGCTTAAGCAGAAATCTTCAATAATCCAAAATTCAAAAAACAATCCCACAAAAAGTGGAAATTAAATCAAAATACTTAAGGGTGAATATAAACAAATAATAGACTTCTGTAGGAACAAAATTAGAAAGGCTGAGGCATAAGATGAGATTAAACTAGCTAGAGACAAAAACAAAAACAAGGAAACATGCCATGAATACATTAGAAACAAGCAGAAGACCAAAGACTGGGAAGGCCCATTATTCTCTGAGGATGGAAAAACAATTACAGAAAATGTGGAAATGGCAGAAGCACTAAATGACTTTAGCAGCAATTGGACATCTAACAATGAATGCCAATGAAAATTAGGTAGGATCAGAGTTAAATTACTTAGAGAATTTAAATATTAAATATTTAAATATTTTCAGGTCCCTAGGGCCTGATGAAATACATCCTTGAACACTCAAGGGGTTGACTATGGAGATATCTGAGCCATTAGCAATTATCTTTCAAGTCATGGAAAACAATGAGATTCCAGAGCACTGGAAAAGGACAAGTAGAATGCTAATCTATAAAAAGGGGAATAAGGACAATCTGGGTAATTACAGACCAGTATGTTTAAGATACTGTTAAAGATTATGGATCAAACAATCAATTTGCAGACACGTAGGAGACAATAAGGGTATAAATAGCAAGTCATCATGGATATCTCAAAAACAAATAATGTCAAAACATCCTAATAGCTTTCTTTGACAGGGTAACATGCCTTGTGGATGGGGGAAGAGGTAGTTGTGGTTTATTTTGATTTTAGTAAAGCTTTTGATACCCTGCCTCTGGAATTTCCACTACATGCATCTGACGAAAAGGGTCTTTGCCCACGAAAGCTTATGCTCCAATAAATCTGTTAGTCTATAAGGTACCACATGACTTCTTGTTGTTCATGCAGATTTAGACTAACATGGCTACCCCTCTGATACTGTCTTGCATGACCTTCTCATAAACAGACTAGGGAAATACAACTTACATGAAACTACTATCAGGTGAGTGCATAACTTGTTGGAAAACTATTCTCAGAGAGTAGTTATCAATAGTTTGCAGTAAAATTGGAAGGACACCTTGAGTGAGATCCTAGGCTACATCTAGGCTATGGGGGTTTTCTGGGATACCATGATGCCCATGTGCATGGTCACTGGAGATCCCCATCTCAGTGGCACCCACATTGCTGGCCACAGCAACCCACGCTGTGCCCACAGCACACAAATCACTGCTGACCTTTGCCCTTCCAGATCCCTTTGCCCTTCTATCAGCTGTTCTGATAGAAGAGTATGAGGGTGGGTAATGGGACAGACATAAGCAAAGCATCTCAAATAACAACACTTATGAAAAGTAGGTAACCCTTTTTTTTCTTTTAGTGCTAACGCATGTTGATTCCATTCTAGGTGACTCACAAGCAGCATCAAGGGAGGAGGGCTCGGAGTTCACTGTTGTGTAGTTTACAATAACTCTCCCAAAGCCAGAGTCATCCCATGACTGCTGGGCTCATGTGTATTGCAATGCAAACTGTATGGACAGATGAGCAGGTAGTGACCTGATAGATCTCTTAGATCAGCACCTAAGCCAAGTAGACTGCCAAAGATGCCTGCGCGCTAGTAGAATGAGCCTTTACAATCATTGCCAGGGACACTTTGCCAGCTCCTTGCAATGACAGATCGAAGACAACATTTCTTGGGCTGACACCAGGTAATCCTTTATCCTGTCTGTGTCTGCAACAAACAGCTGTATTGAGTTATGAAACAGCTGTGTTCTACTGATGTAGAAGGCCAACACCCATCTGACATCCAGTGTAGTCAACTGGTGCTCCTCGTCCGATGCACGAGGTTTCAGAAAGGGGACCAATAAATAGATGTCCTGGCCCATGTGAAACTTGGATGCGAGTGCAATTAGTCCTTATTCCTATAACTATATAGGGCAGCTCCCATGTGAGCATCCTGATTTTGGACACCCGCCTTGCTGCCACTATAGGGACCCGAAGGTTACCTTCCAGGAAAGGAACAGGGGGAAGCAAGAAGCTAGGGGTTCAAAGGGAGAGTCCATGAGCATCCAGAACACTATGGGGCAACTGGGTCTTCAACATGTGAGTACAGGCACTCCAGACTTTCAGAAATTGTGCCGTCACTGGATGGATAAAGATGGGCCTACCCTGAAGCAGTGGGTAGAATGCAAATAAGGCTACCAGGTGCACTTTGACTGAAGACGACAAGCCCTAGAGCTTTAGGTGCAACAAATAGTTCAAAATGACCTGCAGTGCTGCCTCCTGAGGACAAATGCGCTTGTACAAAGTCTAAGCTGCAAAGTGCTTCCACTTGGTCATTTAGGTAACCCTAGTGAAGGCCTTTCTGCTGTCTACCAAGACCTGCCTGACCACAGTAAAGCACTCTTGCTCATTCATGCACAGCTATGGAACAGCCATGCTGTCAGGTGCAATTCCAGGCTCAGGTGTATTAGAGAGTTCTCTGGCCCTTGACTGAAGGCTTCATCCACTATGAATATCTCTTCAGTAAATGTTCATAATCTTTTTCATAAGTTCCTTTTGAAATAGATTCATGTGGTTGTCTTTTCTAAAAGGGGCAACAACCAGATTTATTTTAAAACTTCCTCTATAAACCATTTTCCATAAGATTATGGATATATGTACCCTATGGCACCCCAGCAACCAAAGAGGGTAATACAGGCTCTTACAGGCTCTAACCATACCAGTGCTACTATAAGCAGGCACCTTCTACGGAAGAAGCTGGTTTGTCCTTAATACAAATAATTAGAATATAGTCCAGACACTGAAGATTATTTTAATTATTCTTTGGTTCATTAGCCCACTTCATAATTTCTAGAGCAGGGGTGTCCAAACTTTTTTCAAAGAGGGCCAGATTTGAAGAAGTGAACATGCGTGAGGGCCGTCCCCGCACTTTCAGCCCCGAGGCGGAGGGCCCGCAGGGTCGGAGGCGGGCGGAGAGCGCAGGGCATGCCGGCCTCACGGCGGCCCGGGGGCAGGGCAAACCCACAGCCGAGCAGGGGAGCGGGGCTGCGGACGTGCCCTACAGGGCAGGCTCTAGGACCGCGAAGGCCATGGGTGGTGGCGGCGCGGCCGGAAGCGGCGCGCTGGGCGCGCCAGTTCAAAAGAGCGCCGGGGAGCCAGGAGAGGGGAAGGAAGTGGGGGCCGTATTAAATCGGAACACGGGCCGCAATTGGCCCGCAGGCCGGACTTTGGACATGCCTGTTCTAGAGTCACCAAAGTCACCACCATGTAGCAGGGCATCTTGAATTTTCAGGTTCTTGTTTTTTTTTAAAGACTTACCAAAGTACAACTATAGAAAAAATATTTAATGGCTACTACCCCTAGTAACATTTTTGAAAAAGGAATTGAGTACAATAGATCAGTAATGAAGTTTATGTTCAAGTCCTGATTCAGTGAAGCACTGAATCATGCCTCAGTGCTTGGCTTGATGTGAGCCATAGTCCTTCCTTGGGCAAATTCCCACTGAAGATATAGGAAGAATTTCAATCATATTAATTCTTCTTTAACATCTAAATTTCAGAGCTAATTTGATACAGTAATATTTCACAATTAGGGGATTTGTTCTTAAAAGAAGATGTGAAAAAAGGAGTTCAGAAAAGTCTTTTAAACTTTAAATTACATTGTGACTCTCATGAGGTGGAGACTTTCACCAAAATGGAAAAAACGGACAAAATTCCCCAACTGAGGAAGGAAAAATCCAGATTTTTACCATACTACTATGGAAATAAATCAGAAATACAGCAACAGAGCTAGTGTTTCATGTGAATGTAAGTATAGATACTAAATTAAGCAAATAACATGTCATTCCCACATGAACAGCTGTGCTTGCCAACAGCAATAAATGTGTACTACAGGGAAACTGGAAGGCAATCAAGACATTTAAGTAACACACTCATAAGAAAACAGCAGGAAGAAGAAAAATCACACAAGCCACATGAGTATAAACACATTGTAAGATGGTTAAAAAAGACAACAGTAGTCCAGCAAGAATACTTTTATAATAATGTAACCTGAGAAGAATCAGAGCATACAACAAAATTTTAGTTGTACCAATGATCATGACTCCGAGGGTATGTCTACACTGGAGAGTTTTTTTGGAAAAATGGCCATTTTTCCAAAAAAACTTCACTTAAGTCCACACTGCTATTGCGTTCTTTCGAAAAAAATCAAAAGGACAGAGGGGTTTTTCCAACATTGGTAAATCTCTTTCTATGAGGAAGAAACCTTTTTCCGAAAGAGCTCTTTTGGAAAAAGGCGTGTATGGATGGGAAAGAGGGTGTTCTTTTGCAAGAAGAGGAAAGAGGAAAAAGCACAGGTGCCCTGGTGGCCACTCCGTCCATAGTAATTACAGCTTAAATGCAGATAGCATCCATTCAGTGTGGACGCTCTCTTTTGGAAAACGTTTTTTTCGGAAGGTCTCTTCTGGAAAAGCTTCTTCCAAAAGAAGCCTTCAGTCTAAGTATGTGCCTCAATACTTTGCTGAATCAGCCTGATTCAGCAAAGTATTGAGGCACATACTTAAGCTGAGTTTTAGGCATATTAAGATGTCTCAAGATGCAAAAGGCAGGAAGAACTAACCTTTCAGAATCAGTGCTGGTAGACTCCTATTGACTATCCTGGGATGCTGCATAGATGCAGGGGACTGCCTTCATGGAGTTAATTGCGGAACTGCAACCAAAATCAGTGATTCAAACACACACAGATAATTAATGGGACCAAAATAATGGCTTTCTATCATCTGTCTTTCACAACACAAGATGAGCACGCTTCCAGTGGAGAGATTATTCACGCAGACAGAAATACAAAGAGCCCCAGAAAAGGAAGTAGAGAACTGTATATCATCATAGTTTAAATAATGAAAACCATAAGAATTATTAAGTGCAACAAGATGTTGTAGATATGCAGCGAAAAGAAACAGACCCCTGAAAAACATCCACTAGCAGAGTACATGAAATACAGAGGTTTAATACAAATAATGACTTAACTTTTGTCCTGTTCTATATGTCATTGATGTTGAATCAGTGAAACATTTTTGTAATTAGATTTCTTCATGTGAAATGGCTTTGCAAATACAGTGCTTAAAAAAGCACTTAGTAGTGGGGAGATTCTTTGTAAAAATATTGCGCACCATACTGCATTTAATTAGGGAAAGCAATTTTCAAAGAATAAAGACACTTTGATAGAGAAGACAGAAACCTAATTCTCAATTAAGAAATCATTCTTTGTTTATGTAAGACAAAAGTACGTCTTAAAAGGTCTCTCGGCCTTCTTTCTTCACCAAGGAAACCTGTTCATGAAAAGTGTAGCTTCATCTCTTCTCGCTGGGCTTCCAGAAAAACAATTCCAGATCATAGAAGCTGGTTGATTTACTTTGCTTGACTGATGGTTACTTGATTCTGTGATCCTGTGCATTGCTGAACTATAGTGACATGGGAACACAATTTTGAATCTGAATTTGAGATAGCGACAATAATCTAAATCTAATTTATAAACCAAAACATTTCATTTCTGAATTAAGGCAAATTGTTCAAAAGCATGCAGTGTTTCCAACTATTGCCATTTTTTTTTACAGCTCTTCTGATATTTGGTGTGCTTTCTTCCCTCCTGTGGCTGAAATCAAGAAATTGTCTGAGACTTTCAGTTTTTATTAAAAACAAAATGTTTAGCCTTTGTAATTGCAGAAAAATGCTGGGAAAATGTGGACTACATGCACCCTGAATTTTCAGAAATAAGAAGGCAAATACCTCCCAAATTATTATTTTTTAAATCTTGCAATTAACTTAATCTAATGATTTTTGAGGGGTTCTGATTCATAAGTTTGGAATTCGTGGGATGTCAATACTGAGAACCTATTGCCTAGTCTATATTAGAAAGGGTTTGCTGATATAGTTCATACCAGTTTCTTGAACAAAATAAGTTATACCAATAAAATATATTTTTCTCTTATATGTAAATAAATTTTTAAAATGGGAGTCACTTAGTTACTTTGGAAAATGTTACCTGTAGCCTGTATATTAATAGTCTCTTTGTAATATTATGATATACAACATCATAGAAAAAAATTACTGAAATACAATTTTGTTTTTTGAAATGTGTGTTACAATAAATGACTGCTTTGGTGACCTTGTTTGTAGTTATAAAGCTAATAAACTAGGAAATACAATCTTGGTATGGTATTTCTCCTTGCCTACTAATGTTTTCAAAAGAAGTGCACCTGAAAAAGAATGAATAAATCTTTTAAAATCACTATATTGAGTTTATGCAGCCATGTCGGACCTTGGATATTAGAAAGACGAATCTACCAAATGTGCATAAGACAGTATCTTTTATTGGATCAACTTCTGTCTGGGAGAGAGAAAAGTTTCCAGTGCTTTTTCAAGATTATATATTTAACAGACTCTTATTGCCATCTGCTGGTTGCATAATGCTATTTCCACATGTAATTACTGGCAGACCTACAGGGGCTATGGAACATACATAACATTATGTCCGTGTGCAGTTCCTATTTTTATTTTAAATTCTATTGTACACTGTTTAAGGGGGAGAGTGCATAAAATGTGTGCAAATAGGGGTGTTTCTGCACCTGAATCAAGAAATGAGCTTACCTTTATTAATTGTAATAATATTTAGCATAGTGCTCCTTTTGTTCAAAGTGCTTTACAAATGTTATCTAATTACTCAACCTTGAACAGCACCAAACTGCCATCAAATGTTTACTATGTTTACTTTTAATTATTACCTATCTAGGCCAGATCTGAGCCAATGATCAACTTTGTAACCACTTGTCAGCCCTCCAAATCATCAAGACCTGACAGATTTACTTGTGCAGATTCTGTACCAGATCAAGCTGCTAAAATCAATGTACTTGCACATCAGCTTACACTAGTTGAGGATTTTGCCTTCTCTCCTTAAAAGCCATGTGTGCTTTTAAATACTTTAGCACAGCAAGTAAAAATACTCAGAATTGATACAAAAATGGAAGGCAAACCAGATACTTAATGCACTAGATCACTAGATGGCTGAAATGTGATTTTCTAAGCTGTTCTGATCGTGATGTTGCATTATATACACTTTATAAAAACATGCTTATGGATGTGAATATTATGTTACTGGAATAAGTTTTATGCAAAATACTTTCTGTAAGGTATCATTGGAAAAGTTGTAATCTACAGTATGTGCATCTACTGTTGTAATCTACTGAATTTGTGTTCATGTAGTAGTATTCCTGCATTTGAAATTAGATATATGGAGTATAAGCCTGTGCTATTAAAGTAGACATGCTAAATGAGAGCCATTAATGTTACTTCAGGATCTTGGTGGCCCATTGAGAAGAAAACAATGAATTAATGGATTTATTTTTCCTATGAGAGAGAGGGGCTATGGTTGTTCTTGCCATGTCACCTGATGCTGGGACCCATATGGTTACTGTACTTTTCCACTGAAAATGAGAAAAAGTTTAAACTGAACATAAAGGATTCCTGCCTTTGGCAAAATCTATATAAAGGTGGAAAGCTAAACAATAGGAGCAGCTGCCAGATGTGAGGGCACCCCTGCTTACCACTTATGATGACTACTGGAAAGACCTAAGGATGAACAGAGAAAGGATTGAACCCAGACTGGGAGGTTGTATAGTCCATGAAAGAAGCTTATCAGAATAACTCAGGGTGAGATATTCCATATAACCAGTTTCTTAGTGTATTAAGCTTAGCTTGCATGTTTTGTTTTGTAGCCTACATTGTTCTTGTCTGTTATCTGTTATGCAAAGGTGAAAGTAATTCACATTTCTTTCAAATATTGTTGTGTTCCAATCCTCTCCCAGGGGGTGTCATGGTAGGAGGCTGGGAGTTGCAATAGGACAGTACATGTAAAAAATGTAAGTGTGGGATGGCGTGTGGGGAATTCAGGGCAGCAGGTTGGTGTGTGGGTGGGTGTGGGGAAGCTCAGTGTAGTAGTTTGGTTGTGGGGGTGCAGGAGTCAGGGCAGAGGGTTGGGAGATGTAGGGGCCTCATGGGAGGGAGGCAAAGGAGTCAAGGCAGAGCTGTGAGGTGGGGGGGATCAAGACGGGGGTGTGGAGTGTGTGGAGGTGTATGAGTAGGGACAGGTGGCTGTGGAATGTGGCAGGCTCAGAGCGAGGATTCAGGTGTGTGGGGCTCAGAGAAGGAGATTGCAGGATTGTGAGGGGACCTTGGGGTTGTAAGAGTGACCACTACACTGTCCTGCTGCAGAATCCCTGGGACTGGCTGGAGTGCAGCAACTGTGCTGCCTGGCCACTGGATCCTTGGGAAGGTGGGGACTGCACTGCTTGGCTACCTGAGCATTAGGGCTGGAGTCTGGCTGTGCTGTGGCCACACAGCCTGGGGTGCTGGTAGCATCCAGAGGCCTATCCCCAGCCAGCCAGTCTCTTACTATTTCAACTTTTTTTATGGCCACTTAAATCCTTCTCTTTATACTTTCATTTATTAATAAATCCATTGTAAGTAATTGTTACCTGGGACAGTGTGGGGAGGCAAGGAGTCTGTACATATTTCTCTTTACGCTGAGAAAGGGTGACATGCCCTTATATACAGAGTAAGATGGATTTATGTGGGGTTCAAGTCCCATTCAGGCATTTGGGTGCTGACACAAGTCTCTTTGGCTGAGCATTCCCAGAGTTGAGCTGATCTCAGTGTCTGTATTATACTGCAAAGGGCTGTGATCCTAACTCTGTGTCCATGCTGGAGGAGACTGGAGAGCCTGGTTCAGCAAGACACAGTCGAGGGGTATCCAAGAGAGCGGGTAAGCAGACTTAATGGTATTTCAGCATCTCAAGCGATAGTCACAAAGGAGTCTCTGTGACTGAACCCCTCACAATAAGCTTTATGCATTATTGTGGTAAAATATGTTATAATTCGTATACATTTTAGCATATATGAAATATCTAGAACAAAAGCTATTGGAAGATGTGTGTGGTTATATCTTTTATTGGGTCAACTTCTGTTGGTGACAAAGAAGCTTTCAAGCTACCCAGAGTTCTTTGGGACTGGTCTCTGAAGAAGATCTCTGTGTAGCTTTAAAGTTTGACTCTTTCACCAACAGAAATTGGCCCAATAAAACATATTACTTCACATATCTTATCTTTCTAAAACCTGGGGTTCACCATGACTACAACAACACTGCAAGATGGATCTCCAATTTGCTAATCACTGCCTTGTTTCTTGTATCAGGTAGAACACTGACCTCCCTAAAATTGGAAAAGTAGTACATTATAATCAGGTATTGCTTTTACTTGAAGGTAAATCTGTCCTCTTCCTTGTTTATCCGTGATTTGGTGGGCAACTAATGTAGTACAGAGTCTTTTTCTGTCAGAAGTTATCACACATAGTGGTGTATTCATTCCCAGCCAGTAAACACATGCTCAATCCCATCTAAAACATTTGTCAATGACCCGGTATGAAGTGTGTATTTTTTGCATGACATCCTTTTGTAATGTGGCAGCATCAACTGCTCTGTGCCCTTGAAATATGATTCTATTCGGCACACTCACCTAACCTTTCATTTGAAAAAATGGTTCTGCACCCACTGGTATTTATTTTTTGGTCACCCTGGCAGTATTGCTCTCATGACTATAAGTTGTTGAATGTCCTTTTCAATAACCTATTTGATTTCCATCAGTTTCACTGTTGAAACTAGGATATAGTGCAGTGTGCTGATGAAATTAATATATTGATATCTTTTCCCCAGCTTGTTGATTCTGATTATATATGTCCTGCTCGGTATCAGCTAAGTGTTACAGTTTGACAACATAATGAAAGTGACAAAAGTGAAAATAGAAATGTGTTCAGCCAACTTTTTAAGTATTTGGGCACCGTAATTTTTGCAACGTGGCTCTAAGGATTTGAGCTGTTCAGGTCATGGGAATCACAATGAAATAATCAGCAAAATAATTCACACAGACTGGCAGACTAGTGGAAAAGATGAAGATATTTGTGGTTATGATGGATGAAACTGCTGACATTAATCATCAAGAACAAGAGTTCAATGTGCGTTTGATTTGCAAATAATGAATGGATAATAGAAAAAGCATTGTCTGTAGCCATAGTAACAGAGGGAAAAGCAGCTGCACTTTGCAGTGCCCTGATCAATGCTCTTGGAAGGCGAAGATTATGATAGAACCATACAAATATAAGGGTAGTTGGGAGATAGATGGATCATCTAGTCCTTCTCCCCATGCTGAAGCAGAACCAAATATACCCAGATCATCCCTGTCAAGTGTTTGTCTAACTTATTAAAAATCTCCAAAAAGGGGATGCCACAGTCACCCTTTTTAATCTACTTCAATAATGAATCATCCTTATTGTTAGTAAATTTTTCCTAATATCAAATCTCAGTCTCCCTGGCTGCAGATTATGACAACTTTAGGTGCATCTACACAGCCGTGTTATTTCGGAATAACAGCTGTTATTCCGAAATAACAATGTGAACATCTACACAGCAATTCCGTTATTTTGAAATAAATTTGAAATAATGGATGGCTTAGTCCAACTTCTGTAAACCTTATTCCGTGAGGAATAACGCCTCTTTTGAAATAGCTGTTTCGGAACAGCAGTAGTGTGGATGCTCCCCTGCTGCTATTTTGAATTAGCTCCTCCCCAGGGCCATTCAAAGTAATTACTCCCCAGTGCCTCCTGGGCTCTACATCAAGGTAGCACGTTCACATTAGCGAAGCCTGCCTCAGTCTAATTTCCAGGCTTCCCTGTAGTGTAGACATGCTATTTTGAAATAAGCTATTTCAGAGTATTTCTTCTGGAATAGCTTATTTCGAAATAAGCGTGCAGTGTAGACGTACCCTCCTTGTCCTACTTTGGATGGATAGAGAGAATATTAGACCATGGTTCTGTGTATAACAGCCCTTAACATGGCTGAAGACTGTTATCAGGTCCCCCTTCAGTCTTCTCTTCTCAAGTCCGAAAGGCTACATCTATACTCCACGATTATTTCGGAATAAGTTATTCCAGAAGAAATACTCCCAAATACCTTATTTCAAAATAGCATGACTACACTACAGGGAAGCCTGGAAATTAGTCTGAGACAGGCTCACCTAATGTGGATGTGCTACCTCAATGTAGAGCCCCTGGAAGCACTGGAGAGTAATTACTTTGAATGGCCTGGGGGAGGGGCTCTTTTGAAATAGCAGCAGTGGAGTGTCCTCACTACTGCTATTCCAAAATAGCTACTTCAGAAGAGGCAATATTCCTCATGGAATGAGGTTTACAAACGCCAAAATAAGCCACCTGTTATTTTGAAATAACGGGCTAACTGTGTAGATGCTGGCATAGTTATTTCAGAATAACGTCCGTTATTCTGGAATAATGCTGCTGTGTAGAGATACCCAAAGTGTCCAGTTTTTTTAACCTTTTTGTATAGGTCAGGGTTTCTTTGTTTTTTTTGTTGCCTTCCTCTGGACTCTCTTCAATTTGTCAGCATTTTTCCTAAAGTGTGTTGCCCAGAACAGGACACAATACTCCAGCTGAGGCCTCTCAAGTGCTGAGTAAAGTGAAATAATTACTTCCTGCATTTTACATAGGACACTCCTGTTGAAATAACCTAGAATGACAGCCTTTTTTGCAGATGCATCACATTGTGCAGCAATGAAAGAACAATGTGTATCTTTTTTTAAATGTGCATGTACAGCATGGAAAATAAGCATACATAAAAATGGATATGACAGCTGTGCAGATTTGGATTGTTTTTCCCTACTCTGTCCTTAATTTGTTGAATGTCTTAACTGTGATCCAATTTCCGCACAAACAAATGGAACTGAAAGTACTGGTGTCTATATTTGTCACCCTGTAAAGCACTGACAATACCCTTAATAAAAAAACATACATACAATAATTGCATCTGTTTCCTCTTTTAAAATAATAGTTGTCATTAGATCTATAGACAGTTGGGTGCTACTCTATTTAAAAAAATCTGGCTCCATTATATGTTGCTGGAATAGTGAGAGTGAGTCTATGCCAGCAGGCTGACTCAGCAGTCTGTGTACCAGAACATCCTCCAGCCACATGATTCTAGTTCCTCATTTTTTTCAAGTCTTCAGTTTTACTCCTTCAGAATTACATGTCAATTGTGTCAGACATGTCCTTTTCCTTTTGACCTAGGCAGTCATATATAAAGTGGGTTCTATTCCCTTACCTAGGGACTCCCCTGGGGGTCTTCTTACAGTTCAACTGAGTTATTTGCTGGTTTTTATTAGGGATGTCAAGGTGTAGCCAACTAGGTTTAATGGTTAATCTTATTGACTACATGCACTCCCTCCCTTGCTGCCTCTGTATTGGAGGGCAGGTTCCCCTTGAGCCAGATCTGCAGAGCCACCTGCCCTCCTCCTCCCTGCGCTGCTGCCTCTGATAGAGAGGCAGCATCACAATTGAGTGAAGGGAGCAGGTGGGAGCAGATATACACGGGAATCCAGTTTTCAAGACAGCTCCCTACGTCATATTGGCTCACACAAGGCAGTTGTCCTCCCCCCCACACACACACTGCTGCCTCTCTATCAGAAGCAGCAGCATGAGGAGGGGGGCATGTGAGAGCAGATATATATGGGGAGCCAGCTTTTAAGCTGGCTCTCCTTGCATTCCAGCTCCACAGAGCTGTCTCCCCCTGTTAACTGCGCACATAGCAGTAACATCCTGAGCAGCAGGATGTACCCCAAATAGAGCATTGGGCTTTTTACGTATCCTATATAATACGTAATCAATTGGTAAATATTATTAGAATGACCAAGTCTCTCTCTGCTAAAAATTGGGTTTAGTAAGAACAATCAGTGGGAGGGAATGGGCACAATTGACCCACACATCATGCTCCAGGTAACTAGAAGTGATTAGGCCCCCTCATATCGATGCTATGTCAGTGGTGACGTTCCTATGGGTGGGAAAAGATGGAAGCACGACCTCCTGCCTGGCACTGTAGGAAGCATACAGGTGAAGTGTAAGTGAATTAGGGTTTATTATTATATATAGTAGATCTTTTAGTAACTGCTTTTGCATTGCTTTGTGCTGTATTATTTGCTTTAGAATTGATAGTATTTAAGGTTTAAATTGTATAGTAATTGTCCTTAAGGTTTGTAACTGTATTAACTGCTTAAAGCTTGCAATAAATAAGAAAGTGGTTAAGTAGCCCTGAAGTGTACTGGTTTCCCTTGGATCTAAAATAAATCGAATCACACGACAGCATGGTGCTCAAGGGGTGGTATCAGCCCTAGCTCAGCGCAGTGTGGCACTGAGAGGGATCAGCCCCAGCCATGGATGGCATGGGGCACAGAGCTTGGGGAAGGGGTTAGCCCAAGTTCCAGGCAGTGTGCGGGTGTGGGAAGGGGGTAGTTCTAGCAAGCACTGTGAGTGGGGGGAGGGAATGTGTGGCTTGGGTGAGTCCCAGGCTGTCCCATTTTTACTCTAGGAAAAATGGTCATCAGAGGTATGGGTTACATCAAGAATTCTCAGACTGTGGGCTGGGACTGCCAAGTGGGTTGCAGCTCTTTTAATGGGGACACCAAGGCTGGCATTAGACTTTCTGAGGCCTGGGGCCAAAGCCCAACCCCCAATGCCAGGGGCCAAAGCCTGAGAGTTTCAACCCTTGGTGGTGGGGCTCAGGTTACAGGCCTCCTCCCTGGGGCTAAAGCCCTTGTGCTTCAACTTTGTGTAAAGTTGGGATAGTGAGAGTCAGGTGAGCTCAGCTTTGGTCCTCCCCTCCTGTGGTCATGTAGCAATTTTGGTTGTCAGAAGAGGATTGCAGTGCAATGAAGTTTTACCCTATTAGATAAAAGAGTTGCAGAGCAGAGTGAAATATTGCACCCCTTTGGTATTCAAATGAGCAAGAGGCACAAGAAGATGTAACACAGAGAAGATCCAGTTGGCATTTGCCCACTATTAAATCTGTCCCTGACATACCACTACTCCATCTTTTCCTTCAAGTCAGATCCACTGTCCTTTCAATTGTCACAGAAACCTCTGATTCCATGTTCCTTTACCTATAAAAAAATCACTATTCTCCCACTCCCAAATAGTTTCCCGCTATACAAAGTAGTTGGATTCTAGAAAAGAGTTGTTCAAAATGTGGATGCAAGGAGTGTGTGATTTTGAAATTAACACATAGGACTAGGAATCAGGAGACCTAGGATCTCAGCTGTGTGATAGATTTCCTATTTGACCTTGGGTAAACCACATAATGTTCCCTACATGCCTCACTTCAACCAGCTTCTGATCTTCAACTTTTTACCATTTTTGTCATCTTATCTATTTTCTTCTGATTTCATTGCATCTCTTACGATGTACCCTTTACTTTGGTAGTTGAACCTGAGATGCAGTTGTTTATTCATGCTGCAGATGTTATGCATTGCTGGAATTTATTTATGAACAATATGATGTGTTATTTACTCCATGATGTTAAAACTTTGAATTCTAGCATTAAGATTCCTGAAAGATGCTTAGGAAACCAGAGAGATGCATGAACATTGAGAACTATTTGTAAGTTTTGGGACAGATTGCAAAACTGCTCTGGAAGGAGAGAACCCAAAAATAGTGTAAGAAGAGAATCAAGAGGAAAGACAAATGCAAAGAAAATTCAGAAGACTTGAAGACCCAGAAACAAAAGGATATAGTATGAAGACAGAAGGAGGGGTCCAGAAAAAAACAGACATAAAGAACGGAACAGGACCAAGGAGTATGGTTGAGGCAGACATAGCCATAGGACAGACAATAATCAGGAGCCAGAGAAACACAATGAAAAGAATCTGGAGAAGCTATAGTAAAGGGATATGTAATAGGGGGCAGTGGAGGGGGAAGCTGCCCAGTGTTCTAGTTAATCATTATAAATATGTAAATTAAACAATATATATATTAATATTTCTTTCAGATCTGATAATGTTGGCCTCAATAGTCCCTTGGTCATATAAGCACAGTTGGGAGTAGAAGAGAGTTCTGCTTTAACAGAGTCTCCATTCTCCTACCACAGTAATGCTATATTTGTATCCCTTGTAGGCTGACCTTCTGATGGTGGTAATCAATTATGTATATGTGTTAATTACACAAATTTGTATGTTTATTTGATAATGTTAAGTGATATTTCTAGGCTGTTTGTGAAAAACAATATGGAGTCTGTATACCAGGTGACCTCAGGACAGGGAGGGGCTCTCCATCTCAGAGTGGTAAACAAAAATTGGCACAGACCGGAATTTCCTGCCTTTTCTTAGTTACCTCAGAACTGGTCCCCACTGAGGGGTCACATGGTAAAAATCACCTCAGAGGTTTCCTGCCCTGACGGTTTTATAAGTCCAGACACAGCTCATGGGGGGTGGTGTCCATCTGAGTGGCAGTGTTTGCACGTGTTGTCAGCTCTCTTTCCTGAGACCGCCACGGGATCTGATCCAGCTGCAAGCCAATCAGAGGAATAGAAGAGGGAACCCCATCCATTGTCTTCCATCTACACGAGTGTCATCTGCCTGCCATCCTCTTCAGGGTTCCTGTACCGCCAGCAAGGGACTCCCCAGCGTTCCTCCCTGAGGGCTCTCAGGCAGCCCAAAGATTGCAGGTCCTGGGCAACACACCTCTGGCTCAGCCACTCCAGTCCAAAAGAGTAAAATAACCATTTGTATTTGGGGTAGAACCTACCAATTATTTTCATGCAGTTCAGTTGGGACATTAAGGGTTTTACTGGTCACTTCCACTGTTTTGTTAAAGGTTATTAGTTTGCATCCGGTTTCTCCCCTGCTTTTTTCACTTAATACTGTATAATACCCCTAATACAGTTTCTTTTTGTTTTCACTTTTAATTGGAATCTGTTTTCCTTTATCGGCATAATTCACAGGTGACCCTGTGGGAGGGGGCGGATCTGCTTTCTTTTCACTGGGGTTCCACTATCAGGCCACATTTGAGTGTTATCGAGGCCCCCAGGGGTAACACCCTGCAGAAACAGGAACTGTAATTCCTACCAACTGTAATTATTAGTGTAGGAGGTGCAATGAGAGCTGTGGCAATTTACTCAAGAAGACTGATTTAAAAAGTTGTGAAATAGTATTTCAGGTTCCATAGCAACCAGACAGATAATGGATTATCCACGTTTCCATTTATAGTAGCCAGGCATTACCCGTGTGCTATTTTGACAAGTTTTTTGCTTTGTTAATAACGATAGCCATTTGGTTGTGTGTGTATCCTTTTTTTATGTACTGTGTTGACTTTGTGCAAGTAGTTGACACAGCAGACTTTGGGAGAGCCCCAAGGACCATAAAATTAGATAAGGATTGAAGGCACCAGGTCAGGTTTATATGTTAAACCAAGTACAGTAATAGTTAGTAGATTTTACCAAACCACTACACATATGTACCCCTGACAATGGACAGACTTAGTGCTAGGAATGTGAAACTGCCCTCTCAGTTGGACAAACACAACTTTTTGGGGTACATTTTTATACACAAGCACATTGCCTTTGACATATTAGGTTGCCACCCCTTGATGTACCTAGATTTACCCATTACCTTGTACACAGGGGTTTGATTACTATTTTTGTGCTGTTAGTTTAGACTCTGTTTTGGACCCGGGTTGGTATGTTTTTGTTATTTGTGGGGTGTGTGTTGGTACTGAGATTTTTTTATGTGGTGTTTTATTATGACCCCATTGGAATTTGTTTATGGCCTATGCTTAGTATCTTTTAAGTATGAGTGTCTGTAATATTAGCTGTTTTTGCCAACTTTTGGAAGCTGGGGCTTACCTTTTGCTTACAGCTTTACTGTACTTTATATTAGCAAAGTTTTGACAGTTGCCGTTCAGATCTTATACCAGGCCTGTGATATATTGGCTTATGTTTTAGGCCCTCATTTGACTACACCATCAATCACGATTTATAGGACGTGCATTTTATGTTATAAAATGAAAGAGTCAGATTGCTTAGTAAAAAAGCCTAGAACTGAGATATTCTTTTAACGGTCTTTTGTACCCCAAGTCACCAAATCCTGCTGTGTCCAGACTCAGGGTTTTTTTGGGGAAAAGTAGCCTTTTTCCGAAAAAACTTCACCTGCGTCTAGACTGCAGCCGCGTTCTTTCGAAATTAAATCGAAAGAACGCGGCTTTTCTTTCGACGGCGGTAAACCTCATTTCACGAGGAAGAACGCCTTCTTTCGAAAGTGCTTCTTTCGAAAGAAGGCGTTCTTGAATGTAAATAGGGCTTCTTCGAAAGAGAGCATCCAGACTCACTGGGTGCTTTCTTTCGAAAAAGCGGCTTGCTCTTTCGAAAGTTCCGCGTGCAGTCTAGACGCTCTCTTTCGAAAGAGGCTCTTTCGAAAGATACTTTCGAAAGAGCCTCTTTCGAAAGAAGCCTGCAGTCTAGACATAGCCCTACAGCACAACAGTTTTGCTGTTGTGTTTTAGAATGATGCTTTAAATGACTCACTGAAACCCATTTTTAAAAAAATCTTGGTTACTAAAGCAAGGATCCTGGTCCAGATCCTTAGCAGGTGTAAATCAGTGTAGCTCTATTGATTTTATTCGAGCTGTGCATATTTATACCAGTTGAGGCTCTGGCCCGCTGAAGCCGCGCACAAATATGGTAGAGCAGTGGGAGGACATAAGTAGGCTATTGCTGTAACAAATGATCCCTTAATCACAGCCGGTCGCGCAGCAGAGGGGGCGGGGAGCGAACTCCTGTGCCAATCTGCTAGGGAACAAAGCGTGACCCGACCCAGGTGGCACTGAAAAGCAACCCAAAGCCCACACAGCCCAGCTCGCGCTCCAGCAGCTTATGGGATGAAAGGGTTCAACAGCATCCGCGAGAGGCAGCCCCCAGCAGGGCAGCCAGGGGGCAAGGCGGCCGGGGTACCAGGGCAAGCTTCCCAGTTGCAACCAGGGGGCTGAGGAACACTGTAGCCGCGCCACTGGGGTGTCAGGGCCAGAGCAGGAGGGGAGGGGGGCGGAGCGAGGGGAAGGCGGGGCAGGGGGGCCGCAGCACGTGCTGGGCCCGGCAGATCCGTTAGGCTTTGGGGGCGGCGCGCGGGCTCGGCGTTCGGCCGTTGCCGTGACAGTTGCCAGCGGTTTGCTGGGGAGCTGCGCCCGCCCCACGTGGCTCGCGGGGCGGAGCAAGCGGCCAGCAGCGGCGCCGCCCCTCGAGAGCCGAGAGGGCAGGAGCCCGAGGGAGAAGTGACCGGCCCCGCCCCCCCGCTCCGCCCATCCGCCGGCGCGCGGGGACGGTGCGGAGATGGTGGTGCAAACGCGGGGCAGACACAAAGAGCCCCCCGGCTGCCCGCAGCCCGCGCTCCCGCCCGCAGAGAGCCCCCGGGCCGGCCGCGGGCTGGCGCCGGGGAGGCAGCTGTCAGGCGGGGCCGGCGCCATGCGGAAGGGAGGCACCGGCAGGAAAGGGGCCGCTAAGAGCGAGCCCCAGAAACCCCACCGCCCCCTGGCCCAGAGGCTGAGGGAGATGCTGGGCCTGGGCCAGGTGGGGCCGCTCCGGGGCTGGAGACACGGGCTGCAAGGTGAGCGGGGCCGGGGGTGAGGGGCGGCTCTGCACAAAGCCGCTTCCATCTTGTGCCCCCGTTGGGAAGGGGCGGGGGTAGCATCAGCCCCTCTGCCAGCCACCGGGCCGATGCAGCTACAGGCAGAGCCAGTCTCAGGCCCCCTCCTTGAAAGGCAGCGAAGTCCTGGGGGGGCAAGAGAGGCTTTAACCCCCCCCCCCCCGCACCGCCATGTGTCCAGTGGCTGCTGGCTAGTCGGGAAGCCGAATTGCCTGGAAATTGTACGATCAAAGTAAGGGAGCATGTTTCTTTCGCTCCTACCCCCGTATATTTACCTGGAGTTGACAGCAGTCAGACGTGTATGTCACTTTCCCTTTTCCTACTCCATAGTCAATTACCACAGGAGAAAGGTCCCTGAACGTGGCCTGGAGAAAGAAGGTTTGTTCAAACCTTATAAAAGTTGAAGGTTTTTAGATAGAAAATAAATACAGGACATTACACAGCCTTTATGCAGCATCAGGAACTACATCTTTTTTTCTTTAAATTATGTTTTATTTAGCTTTATTACTATTGGGATTATCTACCTGACACTTGACTATGCCTGGATGAAAGGATTAGGGGGTTGATTAGTGCAAAAGAAAATAAAAAGTTAAAACTTTATGCTACAAAGTTATGCAATTCAGAAGTAAAGCTTTTGTACAAAGTTTATTTAAAAAAAACACTTCTCATGAACTCTGTAGAAATAAAGTGATTATTTATTGTAGTCACCTTGATTTTTGTTTTCAAGCATGTTTAATCACAGGCTCTGTCTCCCCGTTTCAGCTGTTATAAAGCAAAGTTAAGGTGGCTATAGACTATGAACAGTATGGCCTGTGAGCACATCTCTTCAGATGAACTTGCTTTTAATAGTTTGAAGTTTAAAACTAAGTGTACTGCTAAGAGAGTTATTTTCTTTTAACAGACTTTATTGAAGAAAAAGGAGCCTTCATCATGAGAGTAGATGGCAAGATATGGTTCACTTTTATATTGGGTAAGAAGACAAACGTACCAGTTCTTAAGGCTTTATAAAAATGTACTATACCCGAATTTGTCTGGAATGTAATAGGAGAGGGTGTGGAAAATGTGATGCTTCTTTGCAAGATAGTTATCACACAACCACTCATTGATTCTTACAAATAATAATTGAGAGTGGGATTGGCAGTAAAGGTTAGCATTAACATAAATAAGAGCTGAGTTAAGCCAATAATAAAATCCAAATGTATTAATATTCTACTGATACTGTTACTCTTTATTTAGTGTGCATATATGTGCATATACTTCCCAAGACATGCATCTGGAAGGTATAATAAAGTACTAATTGTTCAGTGTAAGCTTTTTATTCTTAACATTACAAACATCCTATTTACCTAACACCTTAAGAAAATTGTTGCTCTGTTAGTGTATGAGTTCAGTAAGTAACTTTGGAAAAGTAAGGGAAAATAGTCCCATATTTTGCAAGTATGTGTCTGTCTTACGTATAAATAGTATCACTACTGTCCCAGGACACTTCATAGGAAAAATTAATAACTGGCTGAGGTGAATGGCCTAAGACGGAGGTTTAGCATCATCCGCTTTCTTCTAACCAGTCTTTATCTTCCAAGAAATAACCTGGGTTGTTGATCTTTAATGAATTAATAATGTAATCTGTGGAAGTCTTTGTTAGCTGGCATTATTTGCTTAAGAGCACTTAGCTATAGGTGGACGTAATATCAAATTTATTATATTTTTGGGGAGGAGAGGAAGATGATTCTTTCGTATACTGTGCTTGTGAGACAACAATAAAATTCATTCCCACACTAATGAAAATAAATGTAAAATATCTATTTGCTACATTAAATGAAGATGCTGGATCAGAAACTTATAAAGAGAGAACCAATATCAAATTTACCTTTAAACTTTAAGTCTCTTTGACGTTATTTTGCGTTAGCGACATGGGTGTGCCAACACAGCCATCTCACTAAAAGCTGTGTAGTGTAGACATGGCCTTTGTCTTTGCAGCCCTTCCTGAGGTCCCAGTCACTATCGGGATAGTTGAAATCCCCCATTATGTTTCAATTTTTTGTTTTTATAGCCTCAGTGATCTCCCTGAGCATTTCACAAGTTAGGTGTCTCTTCTTCCCCCTCCCCTCCCCGATATATTAAGTATATATTTCTGATGTAATTAAAATATTCTAGGGCAGATGTATAAAAAGTAAAGCAACTTGACTGATTTACGCCCACCATTGTCTGAAATGCAGATATTAAGATGATGAGCACAAGCAAGCACAATATTATTGAAATGGTTTAATCATACACACACATTGAAGAATGGCATTTGTGAAGTTCAATAAAAGATTTATATGAAATTATTGTAAAATTTAATGTGACCGATTGTGTTTGTTTTAATAATGGTGGTGGTGGTGGTAGTAATAGTAATAATACAAATTTCTTAAACTGTCTCTGCTGATTTTTTTTTTCTGCTCAGTTAAGTTACTTATATTATATTTTTCTATGAAATATCTTTTGAAGTCAAACACAGTTTCTGTTCTTTATTTTAATATGTAATTTCAGTTTTTTAATTGAAATACTGTCAATTTGGTTAATAAGTTATGAAAATCAATTTTAAATTGTGTGTAATTGCAAATCTTTTTTCTTTGACACTCATTGTGTGTAAGGTTAAGTTGGGGTCTAATTATATTCAGAATCCTTTTCATTCTGCAATGGTATAGTCTCTATTCTTTGCACATAATTTATTTCCTAACATGAACTTTCTTGAAATCATGGTTGAGAACATTTTTAAGGCTAACTGAACATACAATAACGCAGCATTGTCTTACTGGGCTCATCTAGAGTACGCAGAAGGTTCGAAAGAGGATATGCAAATTCCATGGGAATTTGCATATCTTCTTCCAATCTCACTTTAGAAAGCGGAGCTTTAGAAAGTGAAAGTAATCAAGACGTGTTTTTTTTCTGGCAAACACTCCCCTTTTTCAAAAAGCCGCGTAAACCTCATTTTTGAGGAAAAGCTGCTTTTCAAAAACAGGAGGGGTTTGCCAAAAAAAATGCATCTTGATACTTTCACTTTTGAAAGCTCCGCTTTCTAAAGTGAGATTGGAAGAAGATATGCAAATTCCACAGGAATCTTTCGAATCCTCTTTCGAATCTTCCGTGTAGTCTAGATGAGCACACTGGGTTTCTGAACAGACTGATGCAGTAGTTTGGAACTACCGCACTCTTTCCACATAGTTAATTTTGAAACATACAGCTGGTGATTTAAATGTTAGTTGTTCCATCGTTGACACCTTGGCTGTGTCTACACTGGCATGAATTTCCGGAACTGCTTAAAACGGAATACTATTCCGTTTTCAGTTTTTCCGGAAAAGGAGCGTCTACATTGGCAGGCTGCTTTTCTGGAAAAGGCCTTTTCCCGGAAAAGCATCTGTGGCCAATGTAGACGCGCTTTTCAGGAAAAGAGCCCCGATCGCCATTTTCGCGATCGGTGCTTTTTTCCGGAAAAGACTACTGGGCTGTCTACACTGGCCCTTTTCCGGAACAGTGTACCAGAATAAGGACTTATGCCTGAGCGGGAGCAGAATAGTTTTTCCGGAATAGCGGCTGATTTTGTACGGTAGAGCGTCGTTGCTTTTCCGGAAATTCAAGGGCCAGTGTAGACAGCTTGCAGCTTATTCTGGAAAAGCGGCTGATTTTCCGGAATAAGTGGTCCAGTGTAGACACAGCCCTTATGTGCTTACTCAAATTCCGCATAGCTTCCCTGGCAATCAAAATTTCCAGTTCTCCATTAGAATGCATATAAACATCAGTACGAAAATCTCATACAAGTTGCAGTTATCCCTAGGGTATGGCAAATCGGGGCAAGTCTGTCAAGCCCTGTACTTGGGGAGCCCTCTGGACCAGCATGATCGGCCAATATGACAGTCTCAAAAGTGACATTTGTCATATCTGCCCCATGCTCCAGACCCCCCTGAGAGGTCTCTGATTAAGCTGAAACTATGCAATTGAAGTTAAATAAAAAAATAACACGGAGAGTACAAGATAGAAATACTTCTGGAATAAGTTATATAGAAGGCTAAAAATCTGCAATATTCTAAATTTAAAAATATAATATAAGTTATATGGCCAAAATGTAAGCTTTTATTAAAAGCTGTGTATAATATTATAGTCAGACATATTTTTTTCATCTGTCTTCTGTTTGCTGGATAAGGAATGTTTTCTGTGCCATTCATAGTTACTATGAAATTCTGGAAGTCACTTTTTTTTTTAACAAAATACACAGATATTGTTTGTGCTTGCTTTTTCCTTTAGTCACTTAGACTTTGTTTTACCTCTAGGTATTGTTTAATGCAAGATGCTAATAGTAGTATATATTACTTTTAAAAAAATCTCATTGGTGTTGCTGTCTTAATGTATGAAGTGTACTGTATCAGCAAAGTTGAGTGTGATGTTTGGCTTTTAACAGCTTATATAGTTTTCTTTCTTGCTATTTGAAATAAATGTCTTTATTTCTAAATAGTCCATTTGATATATGGCATGTACTGAATTATCATATATTAATACTGTCTGTTTAATTCCAGATGTTTGTGGCATTGCCCAAAAAGTTCATCTTAAAAGCACTTCAGGATGCTTCTATTCCTTCTTTCTCCCAGAGGCTGAGTTGAACATCGTATGCAGTGTGCTCTGCCCTGATAATTGTTCTGTAATTATTTTAAAGAACATTTTTATGTTTAAGTGTTTGATTATGAAGAAATTTATCTTTTTTTTTTTTTTTTTAAACAGCTGCTTTTTCAGGAGTCTTACACTGGTAAGATTATTTTTATTGACTTATGGTCAAAATAAATAATGAGAAATATTACTGTTTTAAGACTACATGAAGCATCACGTATAGAGGAGTAGATACTGATAAGCTAAAGGAGTAGCTAATTTATCCATTATCTTTGTATCTTTCCTTTTAGTGAAAGTCCTCTTCATTAACAAAAAATAGTTCTGGTTTTGTGATTCTGGGTTTGAAAATTTTTTCCCTAAACTTTTTGCCAAAAAGCTAAGTCTCTTGGTGAGGTGAAGAATACTTATATGGCCTTGACCCTCACAGCCATATGTATTTTCACTGGCACTCCTTCCAGTCATCCAGTAAGTTCTGAGGGGCCCCAAATCCTTTTTGTCACCCAGTTAATTTTGCCCATGAATAAATGCACTAATTCTGTCTACCATTTAACCCCCTTTCAGGGCATCTCTGCTTTTGCTCTTTTGTGTCCCAATAGGCTGTTGGGTTCCCAAATGTAGGTCCTTTATCTGAGAACAGTATCTGTAAAAAGGATCAGTAGGAAAAAAAAATTAGCAACTCCAGACGATTTGCTCCCATAATCCTTCTACTTCACTCCTAAAACTCTCCCCACCTCAACTAGCAGTATCAGGTGCTGTTTCTTACAGCTCCCTCTCCTAATAAAGCAACCGTGGCACTTGGGATGTTTTGTGCCTTTCTCCTCCCCTCTGTTCCAGAGACGGAGCTAACCCTGTTCAGTTTGCTTGCAGAAGCACATTATATATTTGTTCTGGCAAGTGTTGTTTTTCAAGATCTGTACCTTTTCCTATCATTAAATACCATTTCATGTCCTCATACTGGTACATAATTGCACTTTAGTAAAAGACATTGAGCAGAAGACTTGTATAGGCAAACATAATGTACTTCCATTTTATTGTAAGATTTACTCCACTTTTTTATTCTTTCCTTCCATTCATTGATTTGGTAGGCATATATCAGAATTTCCTTCACTGAAGTTAGATTTGATAGTTTTAACAGCACTTAGTATTTGATCCCTGAGTTTCTTGTGCTTTATTATAAAATAGTCTTTATATATGTATTTGATATTTTTTTAAAAGTCCCTCTTTAATGGCTTGCAAGTGACAACTGTAGATTCATATTCTTTGTTTCAGTTAATTCACTTAAAATGGATAACAAGCAGAGAATGGAAAGTAATCAACAGTATGACACCAGACTGAATTACAGTAGCTGTATTAGGTCTACTGTGTTTTCTGATGTGAAAATATTTACCAAAGGTTTCATAGTATGTATAAATCAGTACTGGTTTTAAAACCTGAGAAGTGAATCTGAATAGGTTTTGTTCATACAGGTGTCATATTACAACTCTTTTTGAAAATGACCGTCATTTTTCTCACCTGTCAACGTTGGAAAGAGAGATGGCTTTTCGCACTGAAATGGTTAGATCGTTTTTCCTTTTTTAAACAATTTAAATAAAAAATGACATTATAGTCTTGAAAGCTTTTGTCTGCAATAATTGATTATATAACTTCTAAAATTCCACAGCAAGGAAAAATAACAGCTACAAATGTTTTATAACTAAAATGTTTATATGTAATTTTGAGGTACAAATCTTATATAAAGCAACATGAAAATACCCTTTCAAACGGATTTCAAAAATATTTTAATAACTTAATGTACAATAAAATATATGAAATTTTAAATACCTTTTTTCTAACTTTACGTAATTATTAATTAATGAAGGCCATATTTAAAATGTGAACATTTATTTCCATATGCCAATTCCTTGGTCATTTTGTTAATGAATTGTATTTTCTAACTTTATCGGACATTTTAAATTATCTTTCTCTAGTATTTTGTGCTTCTTTTGAGACAAAATGGAAGTTCTCTGAGTGTTTTGGACAATTGAGTTTTGAAATGGTATTCACATGAGAAAACTTGGAAAATTGTGTAATTGTCCTGGTAGCTTTGTGCTAGTCTTTATAATATAGACCTTCACTTAAAAGAAGAAATTTTATGTAGCAGAATACAAAGGGCATTACCTGATTAATTTCTGCTAAATTATGCACCCTTCTAGGGTCTTTATTATTCCTATTTCAAGACGATTGTTGAAGCACCATCATTTTGGAATGGAATGTGGATGATTATGAACGATAAACTAACTGAATATCCTTTGGTGATTAACACATTAAAAAGGTTCAATCTTTATCCAGAGGTAAGCCATATTTTGAAAAGATTACCTGTATCTATGAAAACTCTGTTTACTTTCTGAATAAAACACTAAGACATTAAAGAGCGTGTTGAAAAGGGTGATATTACTCTAAAGGAAAAGAAATGGTCCCTCAAATGTATATTTAATTGTATGATAACTTCTTAAAATTAGGTAGCTGCTATTAAATGTTTTTGTTGGTGTGTATCCCTCACTAATTTTCAATCAGGTTGCAGCCAATCAAACTATTGACATTTTTCACACCTTTATTTTCCAGTCTTCGGTAGCAATGTGTTTTCATTCTTCCCTTGCTTTCTTGTTTTTCTTGCTGCTACTGAAGAATGTCAGGTTGGTGATGCCGCTTTATCTCAGGGTAACCTGTTTTTTCACATTATCAACAGTTTCTTTAAGAAACCATTAAGGAGGCACCATTGGTGAGTAGATTTGTTATTCACATGCACACAGTCTCAAAGCACCAAAGTTACTTGTAGGTTAAACATTCTTTATTTGCTTGATTCGCGAATCACTAAGTGAAGATTTTTCATTGGTGCTCTGGAGAAAATTAGATTCTGATCTTAATTCATAAATCATAGTACGACTTCCATTTTGAGAAGCAAATGCAAAACAAGGAATTCTTAGGGCACACTGCCTGCTTTTACTTTATATTTATTAATATTTGAAACTAAATGTTACATAAACCAACTAAATCAATCTTTTTCTGAATGTAGCTAAAATACACAAAAGGAACCTTATTCTTCATACATTTTTTCCCCTCCTTGGGTTACAAAATAAGCTAGTGTACAACATTTACACACTATTTTGCTTATGTGTTAGAAAGTTTCTTTAATTCTGTGGCAGTAGTGCATTTTGGCTTTCAAGTGACTTAGTGAAGAGGAACCTCCCTGGTGAAATGTGTATATTCAAACTGCAATTAGTAGTTAAAATGAAACCTGGTAAATATCCTAAATGAAGACAACAGTGGGTCAATCAGATACACCACATAAGAGTTTGAATAGGCTGCAGAGCAAGAAATGTAGATGAGTTTGTTTGGCTCCTTTTAAAATCTTATTGGCATAACCCAGATCCCAAAGATTCATTGACAAAGCTACCTGGACCATGTTTAAGTATTAAGAGGCTATTGATATATTATTGACATAGTAGTTTTCCTACATCTAATTCTTCTGTTTCCATCAAACATTAGTCAAGTCATCTAAAGGAAGTCTTTGACAAGAATGTTGTTGGTGTTTAGTACAAGGTACTTGAGCTGGTAGTCTCCTGGGAGGAATGGTATATAATATTTAAAACTAGTTTAGCTCCTGAATGGGCTCAAGCATTTATTCTTGATAAGTCATTTAAAACTTAAATAGAATGAAATAACAGGGGCTTTCAGACAGTACTTTCAAAGGAGCCTAACTAAGATACTTAAGAACATAAGAATGGCCATACTGGTTCAGACCAAAGGTCCATCTAGCCCAGTATCCTATCTGCCAACAGTGGTCAGTGCCAAGTGCCCCAGAGAGCGTGGACCAAAGACAATGATCAAGCAATTTATCTCCTGCCATTCTTCTCCATCCTTTGACAAACAGAGGCCAGATGCACCATTCCTTAGCCCCTGGCTAATATCTTTTTATGGATCTAATCTCCATGAATTTATCCAGTTCTTTTTTTAAACTCTGTTATAGTCCTAGCCTTCACAGCTTCCTCTGGAAAGGAGTTCCACAGGTTGACTGTGTGCTGTGTGAAGAAGAACGTTCTTTTATTAGTTTTAAACCTGCTACCCATTAATTTCATTTGGTGTCCTCTAGGTCTTATATCATGGGAACAAGTAAATAACTTTTCTTTATTCACCCTCTCCACACCACTCATGATTTTATAGACCTCTATCATATCCCCCCTCAGTCTCGTCTTTTCTAAACTGAAAAGTCCCAGTCTCTTTAGCCTTTCCTCATATGGGACCCGTTCCAAACCCCTAATCATTTTAGTTGCTCTTTTCTAATGCCAAAATATCTTTTTGAGGTGAGGAGGCCACATCTGTACACCAATATTCAAGATGTGGGTGTACTATAGTTTTATATAGGGGTAGTAAGATACTCTTCGTCTTATTTTCTGTTCCTTTTTTAAATAATTCCTAGCATCCTATTTGCTTTTTTGACTGCCGCTGCACACTGCATGGACATTTTCAGAGAACTATCCACGATAACTCCAAGATCTTTCCTGGCTAGTTATAGCTAAATTAGCCCCCATCATACTATATGCATAGTTGGGGTTATTTTTTCCAATGTGAATTACTTTACACTTCTCCTAATTCAATTTCATTTGCCATTTTGTTGCCCAGTCACTCAGTTTGATGAGATCTTTTTGAAGTTCTTCACAGTCTTCTTTGGTCTTGACTATCTTGGAATCTCGAGAGGTGTGCTGCTTACCGGGAGCTCGCATTCAGGATGTCACTGAGAGGCTTACCAAGCTGATCAAACCTTCGGATTGTTACCCCTTTCTGCTTCTCCACGTGGGAACTAATGATACGGCCAAGAATGATCTTGAGCGTGTTACTGCGGATTATGTAGCGCTAGGAAGAAGGATCCAAGAATTTGGAGCGCAAGTGGTATTCTCCTCCATCCTCCCTGTTGAAGGGAAAGGACTGGGAAGGGATCGTCTAATTGAGGACGTAAATGCGTGATTGCGCAGATGGTGTCGCAGAGAGGGCTTTGGTTTCTTCGACCACGGGACTCTGTTCCGGGTGCAAGGATTGTTAGGAAGAGATGGGATCCACCTAACCAAGAGAGGAAGGAGCATCTTCGCGGGCAGGCTTGCAAACCTAGTGAGGAGGGCTTTAAACTAGGTTCGTCGGGGGACGGTGACCAAAACCCTGAGGGGAGTGGGAAAGTCGGATACCGGGAAGAAATGCAGAGAGGAAGGGCAAGAAAGGAGGACCCATGTTTCGAATGGAGAAGATAGGACGATCAACTGGTTACCTGAAGTGTTTGTACACTAATGCGAGAAGCCTGGGCAACAAACAGGAAGAACTGGAGGCCCTGGCCCAGACCAAGAAATATGATTTAATTGGGATAACAGACTTGGTGGGATGACTCACATGACTGGAGTGCTGTCATGGAAGGGTATAGACTGTTCAGGAACAACAGGCAGGGGAGAAAAGGAGGAGGAGTTGCACTATATGTAAGAGAGCACTACGATTGCTCTCAACTCCAGTATAAAGAGGGAGAAAAACCTGTTGAGAGTCTATGGGTTAAGTTTAAAGGAGCAAACAACAGCATTGATGTTGTGGTTGGTGTTTGCTACAGGCCACCGAATCAGGTGGATGAGGTAGATGAGGCTTTCTTCAGACAACTGAGCGAAGCTTCCAGATCGCAGGCCCTGGTTCTTGTGGGGGACTTTAATCACCCTGACATCTGCTGGGAAACCTATACGGCCGTACACAGGCCATCCAGGAAGTTTTTGGAGAATGTTGGGGATAACTTCTTGACACAGGTGCTGAAGGATCCGACCAGAGGCCGTGCGCAGCTTGACGTTCTGCTCACAAACAGGGAGGAACTAATAGGGGAAGGGGAGGTGGGTGACAACCTGGGAAGCAATGATCATGAGATGGTAGATTTCAGGATCCTGACCAAAGGAAGAAAAGAGAGTAGTAAAATACACACCTTGGACTTCAAAAAAACAGATTTTGATTCTCTCCGAGATCTGATGGGCAGAATCCCCTGGGATGTTAACATGAAGGGGAAAGGAGTCCAGGACAGCTGGCAGTATTTTAAAGAAGCCTTATTGAAGGCACAGAAAGAAACCATCCCGACGCGTAGCAAGAGAGGCAAACATGGTAGGAGACCGGACTGGCTTACAGGGGAAATCCTTGGTGAACTTAAGCACAAAAAGGAAGCTTACAAAGAGTGGAAACTTGGACAAATGACCAGGGAGGAGTTTAAAGGTATAGCAAGAGAATGCCGGGGGGTTATCAGGAAGGGGAAAGCGCAAATGGAATTGCGACTGGCTAAGGATGTGAAGGATAACAAGAGAGGTTTCTACAGGCATGTTAACAAGAAGAAGGTGATCAGAGAGGGTGTGCGGCCTCTAATGGATGAAGGAGGTAACCTAGTGACAGATGATGTGGGGAAAGCTGAAGTACTCAATGCTTTCTTTGTCTCTATATTCACGGACAAGGTCGGCTCCTGGACTTCTGCGCTAAGTGACGCAAGATGGGATGAAGATGGACAGCCTGTGGTGGGTAAAGAACCGGTTAGGAACTATTTAGAAAAGCTAAACGTACATAAATCCATGGGTCCGGACTTAGTGCATCCGAGGGTACTGAGGGAGTTGGCAAATGTCATTGTGGAGCCTTTGGCTATTATCTTTGAAAAGTCGTGGAGATCGGGAGAAATCCCGGGATGACTGGAAAAAGGCCAATGTAGTGCCCATCTTCAAAAAAGGGAAGAAGGATGATCCAGGGAACTATAGGCCGGTCAGTCTTACCTCGGTTCCTGGAAAAATCATGGAAGGTATCCTTAAGGAATCCATATTGAGGCACTTGGATGAGAGGAAAGTGATTAGGAATAGTCAGCATGGATTCACAAAGGGCAAGTTGTGCCTGACCAATCTGATTAGCTTCTATGATGAGGTAACTGGCTCAGTGGACATGAGGAAGTCAGTGGATGTTATATACCTTGACTTTAGCAAGGCTTTTGATACGGTCTCCCACAATATTCTTGCCAGCAAGTTAAGGGATTGTGGATTGGATAAATGGATGGTAAGATGGATAGAAAGCTGGCTAGAAGGCCGGGCCCAGCGGGTAGTGATCAATGGCTCGATGTCAGGATGGCGGTCGGTTTCTAGTGGAGTGCCCCAGGGTTCGGTTCTAGGACCGGTTTTGTTCAATATCTTTATTAATGATCTAGATGAGGGGATGGATTGCACCCTCAGCAAGTTTGTGGATGACACTAAGCTGGGGGGAGAGGTAGATACGCTTAAGGGCAGAGATAGGGTACAGAATGACTTAGACAAATTGGAGGATTGGGCCACAAGAAATCTGATGAGGTTCAACAAGGACAAGTGTAGAGTCCTGCACTTGGGACGGAAGAATCCCAAGCATAGTTACAAGCTGGGGACCAACCGGTTAAGTACTAGTTCTGCAGAAAAGGACCTGGGGGTTACAGTGGATGAGAAGCTAGATATGAGTCAACAGTGTGCCCTTGTAGCCAAGAAGGCTAATGGCATATTAGGTTGCATTAAGAGGAGCATTGCTAGCAGATCCAGAGATGTCATCATTCCCCTTTATTCGGCTTTGGTGAGGCCGCATCTGGAGTATTGTGTCCAGTTCTGGGCCCCCCACTACAAAAAGGATGTGGACGCATTGGAGAGGGTCCAGCGGAGGGCAACCAAAATGATTAGGGGGCTGGAGCATATGACTTATGAGGAGAGGCTGAGGGACTTGGGTCTGTTTAGTCTGCAGAAGCGAAGAGTGAGGGGGGATTTGATAGCAGCCTTCAACTTCCTGAAGGGAGGTTCCAAAGAGGATGGAGAGAGGCTGTTTTCGGTAGTGACAGATGGCAGAACAAGGAGCAATGGTCTCAAGTTGTGGTGAGAGAGATCCAGGTTGGATATTAGGAAAAAGTATTTCACTAGGAGGGTGGTGAAGCACTGGAATGGGTTACCTAGGGAAGTAGTGGAGTCTCCATCCCTAGAGGTGTTTAAGTCTTAGTTTGACAAAGCCCTGGCCGGGTTGATTTAGTTGGACTTGGTCCTGCCTAGAGCAGGGGGCTGGACTTGATGACCTTCTGAGGTCTCTTCCAGTTTTATGATTCTATGATTCTATGAACAGTTTAGTATCGTCCGCAAACTTTGCCACCTCATTGCTTACCTCTTTCTCTAGATTGTTTGAGTAAGTTGAATAGGATTGGTCCTAGGACTGACCCTTGGGGAACACCACTAGTTACCCCTCACCATTCTGAAAATTTACCATTTATTCCTATCCTTTGTTTCCTGTCTTTTAACCAGTTCTCAGTCCATGAAAGGATCTTCCCTCTTATCCCATGATGATTTAATTTACATAAGAGCCTTTGCTGAGGGCCTTGTCAAAGGCTTTCTGGAAATCTAAGTACAGGCAGTCCCCGACTTACGCGGATCCGACTTACGTCAGATCCGCAGTTACGAACGGGGCTGCCCCAGAGTACACGGACTGCGGGACCTCGCGGTCCTGCCGCCTGTGTACTCTGGGGCTTTCTCTGCGTCTCCCTGGTCTGCAGACCAGGAAGACGCAGAGCAAAGCCGCGGAGGGGCTCGGGAGGGGGGGGGCGGGGCTCGGGCAAAGCCGCAGGGGGGGGGGGGGGCTTGGGCAGCGGGGTACCCCAGGCGCGCCTGGGCTGCTCCGCTGCCGGCTTCCCCGAGGCTTTGCAAAGCCGCGGGGGAAGCCGGCAGCGGGACAGCCCAGACGCCCCGCGGCTGTCCCGCTGCCGGCGTCCTCAGAGGCTTTGCTCCCCGTCTCCCTGGTCTGCTGGTCTCCAGCAGACCAGGGAGACTGGGAGCAAAGCCGCGGAGGACCCAGGCAGCGGGACCGCGGTGCGTCTCGGTCCGCCGCCCGTGTCTTCCTGGTCTGCTGGGGGGGGGGGGGGGCGCAGCTAGTATGCCCCCCCCCCCCCCAGCAGACTAGGCTTTTCTCCAGACGCCTGTGGAAGAGCAGCTGGGGTGCTGCCGGTTGGTCCCGCAGCGCCGCTCTGGGCGCTACTGGTCCAACCCAGCAGCACCCCAGCTGCTCTGGTCCTGATTCAGCTGCTGCTGGTCAGTTTCAGCAGCGGCTGAATCAGGACGCCTGGGGCAGAGCACCCCAGCTGCTCTGCCCCAGGTGTCCTGATTTAGCCGCTGCTGAAACTGACCAGCGCTGACTACAGGAAGCCCGAGGCAGAGTTGCTCTGCCCCGGGCTTCCTGGAATCAGCTGCTGATCAGTTTCAGCAGCAGCTGACTTGGGGACGCTTGGGGTTCTTAAGTTGATTCTGTATGTAAGTCAGAACTGGCGGTCAGTTTCAGCAGCGGCTGAATCTGGACGCCAGTTCTGACTTACATACAGATTCAACTTAAGAACAAACCTACAGTCCTTATCTTGTACGTAACCCGGGGACTGCCTGTATACTATATCTACTGGATCCCCCCTGTTTACATGTTTAACCCCTTTAAAGAACTCTAATAGATTAGTAAGACATGATTTCCCTTTACAGAAATGATGTTGACTTTTGCCCAACAAATGATGTTTTTCTATGTGTCTGACAATTTTATTTTTTACTATTGTTTCAACTAATTTGCCTGGTACTGACATTAGATTTATTGGCTGATAATTGCCAGGGTCGCCTCTAGAGCCCTTTTTAAATATTGGCATTATGTTAGCTGTCTTCCAGTCCTTGAGTACAGAAGCTGATATAAAGGATAGGTTACAAACCACAGTTAATAGTTCTGTAACTTCACATCTGAGTTCTTTCAGAACCCTTGGGTGAATGCCATCTGGTCCCAGTGATTTGTTACTGTTACGTTTTTCTATTTGTTCCAAAATCTCCTCTAATGACACTTCAATCTGGGACAGTTCCTCAGATTCATCACCCACAAAGGATGGTGCAGGTTTGGGAATCTCCCTAACATCCACAGCCGTGAAGACTGAAGCAAAGAAATCATTTAGTCTCTCTGCAATGACTTTATCGTTTTTAAGTGCTGCTTTTGTATCTCGATCTTCCAGGGGGCCCACTGGTTGTTTAGCAGGCTTCCTGCTTCTAATGTACTTAAAAAACATTTTGCTGTTATTTTTTGAGTTTTTGGCTAGCTGTTCCTCAATCTTTTTTGGCTTTTCTTTTTGCATTTTTACACTTAATTTGACAGTGTTTATGTTCCTTTTCCACTTTTAAAAAGATGCCTTTTTATCGCTCACTGCTTCTTTTACGTGGTTGTTAAGCCACAGTGGCTCTTTATGTCTCTTATTATGTGTTTTTTTTAAATTTAGGGTATACATTTAAGTTGGAGCTCTATTATGGTGTCTTTAAAAAGTTTCCATGCAGCTTCAGGGATTTTACTCGAGTCACTGTACTTTTTAATTTCTTTTTAACTTCCTCATTTTTGTGTAATTCCCCTTTTTGAAATTAAATGCCAGAGTGTTGGACTGCTGAGGTGTTCTTCCCACCACAGAAATGTTAAATGTTGTTATATTATGGTTACTATTCTCAAGCGGTCCTGTAATAGTTACCTCCTGGACCAGATCCTGCGCTCCAGTCAGGACTAAATCGAGAATTGCCTTTCCCCTTGTGGGTTCCTGTACCAGCTGCTCTAAGAAGCAGTCATTTAAGTCATTGAGGAATTTTAATTCTGCATTTCATCCTGAGGTGATACGTACCCAGTCAATTTGGGGATAATTGAAATCCCCCATTATTATTGAATTTATTTTGATAGACTCTCTAATCTCCCTTAGCATTTCAACATCACTATCACTGTCCTGGTCAGGTGGTCAATAATATATCCCTACTATTATATTATTATTACAGCATGGAATTACTATCTATAGTGATTCTATGGAACATGTTGATTCATTTAAGATTTTTACTTCATTTGATTCTACATTATCCTTCACATATAGTGCCACTCCGCCACCTGCACGACCTAGTCTGTCCTTCCGATATATTTTATATCCCGGTATGATTGTGTCCACTGATTGTCCTCATTCTACCAGGTTTCTGTGATGCCTATTATATCAATATCCCCCTTTTAATACGAGGTACTCTAGTTCACCTATCTTATTATTTAGACTTCTAGGATTTGTGTGGAAGCACTTTAAAAAATTGCCACTGTTTATTTGTCTGCCCTTCCCTGATGTATTAGATTCTTGTATATGTGATTGTTTCTTCTCTGATCTGGCCCATACTTTATCAGCTCCCCCCCTCTCTTTCTTACTAAAACCTAGAGAATCTCCATCAATGGACTCTCCTCTAAGAGAAGTCTCCGTGTGATCCATGTGCTCCTCTGCACCAATCGGCTTTTCCCCATCTCTTAGTTTAAAAACTGCTCTACGACTTTTTTAATGTTTAGTGCCAGCAGTCTGGATCCACCTTGGTTAAGGTGGAGTCCATCCTTCCTGTATAGGCTCCCCCTCTTCCAAAAGTGTCCCCAGTTCCTAATAAATCTAAACCCCCTCTTCCCATCACCATCATTTCATCCACGCATTGAGACTCTGAAGTTCTGCCTGCTTACCTGGCCCTGCGCATAGAACAGAAAGCATTTCTGAGAGTGCCGCCATAGAAGTCCTGAATTTCAGTCTCCTTTCTAGCAGACGAAATTTGGCCTCCAGGACATCTCTTACCCTTCCCTACATCGTTGGTACCCACATGTATCATGACCACCAGCTCCTCCCCAGCACTATACATAAGTCTATTTAGATGCCTTGAAAGATCCGCAACCTTTACACCAGGCAGGCAAGTTACCATGCGGTTCTCCCGGTCATCACAAACCCAACTATCTATGTTTCTAACAATCAAATCATCCACTACTAGCACCTTCCTAACAACTGATGTTTCCTCTTTCCAGAGAGGTATCCTCACCAAGTGTGTTTGAGAATCTTAGCTGTAGTATTGGAGTGTATAGCTGCATTCAGTAATATTAACTCATAACTCACTTCATGGCAAAAGAATATTTGTCTCTCTTTAAGGTCTGGTCAATCATTTAGTCAGTTTGAGAGATGTTGGAGTTGGTAGCTAAGAAATCTAATTCCCGCAAGCCTCAGATTTCTGCAAGGAGGACTGAAAAAGGGAAACATTCTTTTTAAGAACTTAAGTTGATTTGTTTCTTCTGGTGCTGCTTCTGTTTCTGACAAAAGAAGAGGCGTTATAAAAGGGACAGCTGTGCTGAAATCCTGTCCCCACTGAAGGTAATGGCAGAAGTCCCATTCACTTCAACGGGGCCAGAATTCATTCTGTAAGTTGAACTTTCTTCAGCCTACTTCCCGTGTTAAGTCACAATTCTCATTGCTTGGAACTTTAATTATGAGTGTGCCTGACACTTTTGAAGTTTATAATTGGCTTCTCTAGTCAATTTAGATGTTCTCTTTGATGGCAGTTGAATGAATGCTGGCCTTGTGATTAATGGTCACTAGTGATTAAAGCAGAGGTCTGAGTGGTGAGTAGTCTAGATTCCATTGTAGGTTTAGCCACACTTTCTAGCTTGTCTTGACTTTTGTGCCTTAAGTTTCTATCTGTAAAATGGGGATAATACTATTTTCTCTCTTTCAGGACTGTTGATCCTTAATTCACTCTTGCTAGTAAAAATACACTAAAATCTTTGGATGGAAGGCAATGCTATGGAAGTGTAGTATTATGTCAAATTCTTAGGTCTTTACAAAAACAAATTCCAAATCACACTCTAAAAATGAGTTTGAGTAAAAAGGGAATAAAAATTGACTACAGAACTCAGTATTGTCCATTACTACTATTATTATTCTGGCCATGACAAGAGGTAGCCTTATCCTGTTCTCTTTTTTACTTAATATTATTTATGGATCACTATGTAATTCTGTCTGAATATTTTCTCTAAAGAGATGTCTGTTTCATGTTCATCATCTTTCTATATCAGGTTTCTGGGAGTGTTCCAGTCAGATGCATTTGATTTTGTATTAAAGGCGTATGAATAGGGTATTTGGGTACTTTGTTGTCTGACAGCTTCTTCTATGCATGCTGTTCCAACTTTGTGGGCAAAATTTGGGACTATCAGAGAGACATCTGTTAGTTAGTTCATAGAGCCACTTCCATTAAAACTGTTCAAGAGTACCAGTTCCTATGTGATTCAAACTACAGTGGTCCTCACTCAGGGATACGTATACTCCTGAATGTATGAAGAGGTCTTCTTGGGGGCAGGGGAAGGAGGGCAGGTACATCAATTAATCTAGATTATTTGCCTAATTTTACTATAGGCTGCATAGCATAGAAAGCATTTAGCAAACTAAAATGTCATGGACTATATATAAACTAAAATGTCATATGGATGAGGACTTGTTTATACTGCTCTATAGACTAGGGATTTAAAATCCCATTTAATTAATTAGTAAACCAGTAAAACTTGAACTGATAAAATGGGGGTAGGGGCTGTTTCTGACCCCATGCTGAGTTGCTGGCAGCTCCTCTCCTCCCCTTCTTCCCCCTCCCCCCCCAGTTGCTTCTGCTCCTCTTCTCTCCACCCGGTGTGAGGCTGCTGACTTTGAGCCCTCCTGAAAGGGGTACATTTAGTTTGGAAAAGTTGAGAACCACTGCCATAGGTTGATAAGTATATAGACTTCTGCTGTTAAGTTGCTATAGTGTTAAGGCTATTGCTGAGCAATTGCCTTATGTTAGGTGTTCAGTGTGGATCATTGCCAGAATGATTAATTTTATAGAAATGTAGAGCTTTTGAAACACTTTCTAAGAGCCAGGAACTAGAAAAATGCCATGAAAGGTTGCTTTAGGTATTGAGATAATCTCTAAATCTAAGTTCCTACTGTCAAATCCTGTTTTCTACACAGGTGGTCCTAGCCAGCTGGTACCGAATATACACCGGGATAATGGGTTTTATTGGTCTTCAAACCAAGACTTGCTGGACTGTAAACAGAGGAGAAGGGCTTAGTCCTGTTGAAAGCTGTGAAGGCAAGTTTTTTCCTAGTATATTCTTGTTCTGCATATACAGTAAAAGCTATTTTCTGGCATTTTGTGGGACTAGAGGGTGCTAGTTAGTCAAATATTCTGTTTAATTTAGAGTTAATTGGAATAAGTGTGGAAGAGTCCTGGCTCTGGGCTGGGGAGATGAGGTGTGGGAGGGTTTTGGTTGCTGGATTCTGACTAGGGATGTTAAATATTGGTTAATTGAATAGTCAATTAACCTCATGAATTCTTATCGGTTAGTCAACTATTCTATAGTCCCTGGGCAGCCCCTGTCGGGCAGGGCAGGGGAGAGGAAGGGGTCTGAACTCCTGGACCGGCATGAGCTGGAACTGAGCTAGGCTGCCTGCCTGCTTGGCTCTCATACACTTGAAATGCAGAGCCTTAGTGGGGGTAGATCCAGGATGCTGTGCAACCTGTGACTAAGCTGTGCTGCTGGCCTGCCTAAAAAATTTACTGGCAAGGGGTGGGGGGGAAATGCGTGTAGTCTATAGTGTTAACCTATAAGCTTTTGCTTATTGGTTAATCAACTATACTATTACCTACCTAATCCTGACAGCACTCACCACTGGCACCTCTTTGCCAGTGGGGATGTGTCCCTGCTGCCCCTAGTCAGAGGCACAGCTAGGAGCTGCACGTTGTCTCTGCTGTCTGGCACTGCCCTCACAGTTCTCATTGGCTGGGAGCTATAGGCAAAAGGAGCTAAAGAGCCAATGCTTGAGGTGGGCTGGGGTAGTACACAGAGTCCCTGTGGCTGTTCCTTCACCTACAGGGATATGTCACTGCTTCCAGGGAGCCAGGTAGAGAGCCTTCCTGCCTTGCACCAACTGCACTTTCCAAGAAGACCAGAAGTGCTGATTTATAGAGCTTTCCAACTGGTGAAGTGCTGGATGAAATCACTTTTACTGTATTTTGGGAATAGTAGTGTTAATGTGGGTTAATCACTGATTCGCTTTCATTTAGTTAAGTCTATGGTTTTTTTTTTAGCATATTTTGCAACATGGTGTATGAAACTTGAAAAAAAGAGATTTTTGTACTATGCCTACTAGAGGTAGAGCACAGAACTTTTGCAGCCTGAGTGGTAAGGACAAAGGGTTTATCCTCACATCAGTGCTAGCTAGAGCTATAACTTGAATATGGGCCCTAACCTAAGTCATGTCCATGTGCAAAAATGTCAAGCCTTTTGATGAGCATGAGTT
The DNA here is from genome assembly GCF_049634645.1 of Pelodiscus sinensis. NCBI lineage: Eukaryota > Metazoa > Chordata > Testudines > Trionychidae > Pelodiscus > Pelodiscus sinensis. The sequence continues at coordinate 170,258,370 of NC_134712.1, forward strand.
GGAAGTTGCAATACTGCTGGCAGTGGAGTTAGTAATGTAATAGGCATACAGCAGTTCAAATTATAATTCTACAGCTGTTAACCAAATTAGACTGTGTTTAAGTGGCAAATTAGGCTAGTTTAAGTAGCAAACTCAAGTGTACTAACTCGAGCAACTGTGGTAGTGGAGACCTAAAGCTTTTAAAAAAAAAAAAAAAAAAAAAAAAGCTTTTTTGAGCCCTCCCTCTCTTGGATAGCTCTGAGGTCCAGAGTGGCCCCAGCATAATTTAAACAAGTCATCAGGGTTGTATAAGTAAGGCAGCTCTGTTAGGCTGCTGTCAGGGTGATGGTGCTACTCAAATATCTGCAGTGCTGGGCTCCTGCCCTGTATATTCCATACACGAGAGCTTGTGAGGGATACAGCTGTCTTCCACAGTAACTTGCACTGGGGCCATCCTCCACTGGGGATAATCTGGATCTTTTGTCCAGTTTAAATGGCTGGAATTGATGAGAGGATCTTCCATTTAATCTTTAATTCTCAGAACTTGGGCATGACAAACTGCTGTTTCAGACGTGGAGGAATGTGCTTGATAATGTGTGATAAAGCTTTTTATAATACCTTAAGTAGAAAAGATGTTTTGTGAAACAATTTCATTTTGTCACTTAAAATATAGCTTTTTTTCTAAATTTCAACTAAGCAGCATAAACAAGATTAATATTTAATTATTTTAAAAAAAAAATCTTTATGGAACAGACTTTAAAAATCCAGTTTTACCTTATGAGCTATATGTAAAATAATTGTAAAGGTTAAAACATTTGTATAGTAATAGAATAAAAAGTTAATGTTTTAGTTTGAATTGTAATGCTAGTTATGTATACTGTTTATTTCACAAACTAGATAATTGTTACTTCGCATAATCTAAACTTAACCCCACAGGTATACTGCCTTCCTTTTTAACTTGTTTACTGTGAGCTTTACTTGAAACATCAGCTTTCATAAAACTTTGTAAATATATTGTGGGTTCTTTCATGTATGTACTGTTTATGTTGAGACATCTGATTAATTTCTTCTGTAATTATTTTAATACTTCATTATTCTTAACTATACCTCCCCCCCCCCATGAGAACTCCATAAGAGTTTACTTTTTATCTTAGTCAAAAGCAAGGAATTTTGAATTATTCTCCTGACTACTTTCAGACATAGTATGTTGATGTTTATCAGGACTTATATATATGCCGGTCCATTGGTTTCAGAGAGATTCCCTCCAATGGTTTTAGCATTTGGAGAATGTCTACTGGCTGGGTATCATATTTTTCTTGCCAGCCCCTATGTATTGAACATGGCTCTTTCTTTTCCCACCATAGGGGTATATTAGAGCTCACTTTTTGTTTATGAATGCCTTGAGACTGCATTTGTTTCACACACTTTTTGGTAATGCATTCCTCTTATCTACTCTGTTAGCTTGTCGATATCAAAATATATATATTTTTTCTATATAGCATGTTATCTTCATATATATACCATGCTAGTCTGACTTTGTTGCTAGAATAGCTACCCATTTAAAATTTGTCGTCTTAGTTTTTTTGTCAATATCTGTATGTTAATTGCTGTTTCTTAGGATTGGGAGACCCTGCTTCCTTTTATGTCGCTATGATCTTTCTTTTAAATGGAGTAATGATGTCATTGTTCTTCATATATGGCACATACCTAAGGTAAGACAATTGAGCAGCAAGTAATTTCAATGGTAATAAGTATTGTTGTTTTTATTTAAATTATGTTTGTAAACATTTTAATTTATGTAAAATGGGTTTCTTGGGATACTCAAGGGAAGCAATTTGTTTTGGAATATTGTTGACAAGTTGGTATTAAATATACAGTTTTTGTATCATATTGGAGAATAAAAGTAAGCAAATATGAGAAGATTAACATTTGGAAATCAGTAAGCCGGATAAGTATCCATCTTCAATAACATTGGATGCCATGACCTCAATTATTAGTGTGACATTTTCTTTTTAAATGTAGATGTTCAATTATGCCTCTAAGCAAACCTGAGGTTTTATAATGCTTTGGCTGCTGCAACAGTGCCTTTGAACTTAAGCTTCTTAGCTAAAAATCTAAAGATTAAGGGTTTTTTTCCTTCTCAGTTGGGGCAATCTTAATGAAATAACGTTGCATATGTTTCCTCCTGTTGTGAATTTCTATGTTTATTTACAGCATCAGTACTCAGTTCAAGATCTACTTGGTTACACTTCTGTTTTTCTGTTGAACGTGAATTAATTCCCTTTATTCTCATAAGCCTGTGGTCTGCCAAACAAAAAGCAGACAATGGATGCAGTACTACACTTCTCTGCTCCTTGATTTTTCTCCCTCCTCTTTCTTCTCATAGACTTTAAGGTCAGAAGGGACCATTATGATCATCTAGTCTGACCTCCTGCACAATGCAGGCTACAGAATCTTACCCACTCACTCCTAGAATAATCCTCTCACCTATATCTCAGATACTGAAGTCCTCAAATGATGGTTTGAAGGCCCCAAGATGCAGAGAATCCTCTAGCAAGTGATCCGTGCCCCATGCTACAGAGGAAGGCGAAAAACCTCCAGGGCCTCTGCCAATCTACCCTGGAGGAAAATTCTTTCTCGACCCCAAATATGGTGATCAGCTGAACCCTGAGCATGTGGGCAAGACTCACCAGCCAGACACCCAGGAAAAAGTTCTCTATAGTAACTCCTATCATCCCACCATTGGCCTATTTACCACCAATAGTGAAAGATCAATTAGTTGCCAAGATCATGTTATCCCATCAAACAATCCCCTTCATAAACCTATCTAGCTTAATCTTGAAGCCAGATAGGTCTTTTGCCCCCACTACTTCCCTTGGAAGGCTGTTCCAGAACTTCACTTCTCTAATGGTTAGAAATCTTCGTCTAATTTTGAATCTAAACTTCCTGATAGCCAGTTTATATCCATTTGTTCTTGTGTCCACATTGATATTGAACTTAAATAATTCCTCTCCCTCCCTGGTATTTATCCCTCTAATATATTTAAAGAGAGCAATCATGTCTCCCCTCAGCCTTCTTTTGGTTAAGGTAAACAAGCCAAGTTCCTTGAGTCTCCTTTCATAAGACAGGTTTTCCATTCCTTGAATCATCCTATTGGCCCTTCTTTGTACCCGTTCCAGTTTGAATTCATCCTTCTTAAACATGGGAGACCAGAACTGCACATAGTATTCCAAATGAGGTCTCACCAATGCCTTGTATAATGGCACTAACACCTCCTTATCTCTACTGGAATTACCTCACCTAATGCAGCCCAGGACCGTATTAGCCTTTTTCATGGCCATGTCACATTGGTGGCTCATAGTCATCCTGTGATCAACCAGGACTCAGAGATCCTTGTCCTCTTCTGTCACTTCCAACTGATGTGTCCCCAGCTTATAACTAAAATTCTTGTTCTGAATCCCTACGTTCATAACCTTATACTTCTCACTATTAAATTTCATCCTATTACTATTACTCCAATTTAGAGGAAGATCTGGATGATCTTGTATGATATCCTGATCCTTTACTGAATTGGCAATACCTCCCAACTTTGTGTCATCCGCAGACTTTATTAGCACACTCCCGCTATTGGTGCCAAGGTCAGTATCCTTCTGTACTCTTCTGTATATGGACTGGTGGTATAGAGAGAATGACTTGTTACATTTTGGACACTCCCAACTGCAAATAGCTGTAATGAAGAACAACACTGGGCGAGGGGAAGAAACTGAATAAAGTAGTGAAAATGGGAAGTTGCCTAGTCCAGCTAACTAGTGTCAGGGGTGATACTTAATGTCCTGTTCTGTAGTGGGATTATTTTGTGTGTATATTTGATATTCTACTGGGTAAATGCAGCAAGTTCTGAGGTAACATAACTTTTATGTAAAATGGAGGCTGTCAGGTAGAGGATGCTGCAGAATGTTATTCAAGTTCTTAGTATTTTGTGTCTTACGTTGGGCTGTGCTGGTATACATTTTCAAATTAGATATCTCGTACCACATTTTTTTAAAAATGTAAACACAAGCCACCTGCAGTTCAAGTATATACAAAAGTTTAGATCTTTGAAATCAAAGGTAAGATAGGTAATATCTCTTACGGGGCCAAGTGCTGTTTTTGAGCTTCACAGAGCTGATCTTCTGGACTTCCTTCCTGTAAAGAGGAAGGTAGTATATCATCAGTGTAAAAATAATGGCAGAGAGAAAATAGTATTCTTTTTTTTCCCTTTCCTGAAAAGCTGTATAATTAAAACTGATGAAAGGAGTTTTAAAAACTCACCCTCTCTCTGATCAACCAACCAATGTAATTCATTACTACAAGATACGGAAGTCAGGAGTTTGGTAGGATTAGACATTATATTGTGTATGTGAGCACTCATGCTCTCATATATAAAAAAGATTAAAGATGCCTTGAAACAAGAGGGTTTAACCATCTTATTCACAAACCAAGTAGCTGCTGAAGTTTGTGAGGACTTCATAGCAAGTGATTCCATAAAGGGTTTTCTTATGTGTTCCCTTCAACTACTTGTTTGTTGCCTATTTTTAAAAACAGGAAAATGGATTAGATAAACAATTGGTAATCCTAGTATGGCTATCAATCTTGGCTGCCTAGAGATTGAGGGATCTTAGATAGTTCCATGAGATGTGAAAAAAATCAAAAGGCAGAATGGCCATTTTGAAGGGATTTAGAATCAGGTGTGCACTAATAACTTTTAATGGACCACCTTCTGTTTGAGATGAGCTTTCAAGCTACACAATGCTGCTATTCATGTCTGTGAGGCATGAAAGCTAGTGTCTCTCACCAACAGAAGTTGGTCCATTAAAAAGATATCACCACCTCCACCTTGTCTATCCTGTACACATGGCCAGGGCTTGACAATCTATGTAATCTCCTCGCCACGGACGAGTAGATTACAACCTGGAAGAGCCAGGTTCGGGCGATCTGCGCATGGCAGATCGCTGGACAGCACAGCTGGCAAACGGGGCTCACTGCGGCTCGGCAAGCCCTGCACATGGCTACAACTACACTGCATAGAATCAGGTCAGTAGTTTTGGTTAATAACTTAGGGTATGTCTGCACTACAGCGCTAATTCGAACTAACTTAGTTCGAATTAGTTAGTTAGAATTAGCTTAGTTCGAATTAACGCATCCAGACTAAAAAACTAGCTCTAATTAGCGTTTTGCTAATTCGAACTAGCATGTCCACACAGAGTGGACCCTGAACCAGGGTTAAGGATGGCCGGAAGCAGTGCCGGCAGGGCATCAGAGGAGGACTTAGAGCATGGAGCTGCTGTCTCAGGCTAGCCGAGGGCTGTGCTTAAAGGGACCCGACCCCCACCCCGGACAGACAGTTCTCAGGGGTGCCCCGCTTGCAAAGCAGTCCTGGCTTGGATTGCCCGGAGTACCCACACTGGGCACATCACAGCACTCGACCATCAGATCGGCTGCACTTGCCGCAGGCTGCCATCTGGGGAGAGGGGGCAATTGGGGGGCTGCAGGAGAGGTTCCACCACCAGAAGCCCGCAGAGCCATCCCAGTCCTCCCTATCGGGGGCTCGTACCCCATTCCTCCCTCACCTTCTTCCACTTACCCCTCCCTAACCCCCCTTCCTGATGTACAAAATAAAGGACAATTGTGGTCAAAAATAGAATCTCTCTTTATTGAACAAAACTCGGGGAGACTGGGAAAAGGAGGTGGGAGAGGGGAAGAGAGAGGGTGGGAGAGGGGAGGGCAACTACAATGATGAGGGGTTTGGAACAGGTCCCATATGAAGAGAGGCTAAAGAGACTGGGACTTTTCAGCTTAGAAAAGAGGAGACGGAGGGGGGATATGATAGAGGTCTATAAAAGCATGAGTGGGGTGGAGAGGGTGTATACAAGAAAAGTTCTTCATTAGTTCCCATAATAGAAGGACTAGAGGACACCAAAGGAAAGGAATGGGTAGCAGGCTTCAAACTAGTAACAGAAAGTTGTTCTTCACAAAGCAAAGAGTCAACCTGTGGAACTCCTTGCTGCAGGAGGCTGTGAAGGCTAGAACTAGAACAGCGTTTAAAGAGAAGTGAGATCAATTCATGGAGGTTGGGTCCACGGAGTGGTATTAGCCAGGGGGTAGGAGTGGTGTCCCTGGCCTCTTTTTGTGGAAGGCTGGAGAGGGATGGCATGAGACAAATGGCTTGGTCACTGTCTTTGGTCCATCCCCTCCAGGGTCCCTAGGGTTGGCCGCTGTCGGCAGACAGGCTACTGGGCTAGATGGATCTTTGGTCTGACCCAGTACGGCCATTGTAAGCTCAGGGCTCAGGGTCAGGGGTCTCAGTGGACCACCTTGATTTTCATGCACACCTGCTCCTGGGTGGCCAGGCTGGCAGCTCTCCTGCCCTAGACGGCCACTTTCCTGTGCCTAGTGCAGAGGTCATGGACAAGGTCCACGATGTCTGCACTGGACCAGGCGGGTGCCCGCCTCTTGCTGCCCTGTGCAAGCTTCTGGGAGCCGCCAGCCTGGTCCTGGGAAGAGGAGGAGGGCTGAGGGGCATCAGGTGGCTGGCTCGAGCCGTGCCAGGTGCAGGGTCTGCTGGCTGGGTGCTGGCAGGCTTGCACCTGGCACGGGCATTGTAGCCAGCCCGTGCCACTTTAAGGGGTCTGGGGCCGGGAGGGGGGCAATAGAGTTTCCCTGGTGTTGGCCAGAGTGGCCACCAGGGAAAGCTGGGGAGGGCTAGCCTCCCACTAGTTCGAATTAAGGGGCTACACAGCCCTTAATTCGAACTAGGAAGTTCGAACTAGGCTTAGTCCTCGTACAATGAGGTTTACCTAGTTCGAACTAAGCGCTCCGCTAGTTCGAATTAAGTTCGAACTAGCGGAGCGCTAGTGTAGCGCCTATCAAAGTTTATTCGATCTAACGTCCTGTCAGCCGACGGTCAGGGCAGTGAGTCCCTTATGACCGGCTGAAGTTCTTTTAAATTGTGCTTGGTTCTGTTACAGCAACTGAAGGAGTCGGGTTAAAGCTTAAACAGTTACTATTTTATTGTTACAGGGTAAACTTAGTTGTTAAATGCTACTGCTGTGTTACAGATAACATAGCCACTACAAAGGACAGGACAGAAATTACACTAATACGTCACTTACAGGTACCATGAAACCCTTTTGGTTCTCTGAGCTCTTATTAAATGCATGCAAAATATACATAGCAGGTATATATTCTCACCCCTGCGTTCCAGACTTGGCGTGGCCAGCGTCTTTCTCTCAATCCCTCGGGAAGAAGTAGGGCGAGGTTGGGCATCCCACAGACCTTGGGAGACAATCAATACCTGCCAGCAGGTATAGATGATTGGAGCTCAAATGGGGTGGGCTGCTGAACCTCTTTTATACTCCTTGGGTCATGTAGGCTTCTTCCTGGGCTCAAGTGGCCAATTAGGAAAAATGGCTTTGAATGCCAAGTTTCCCACGAAGGGTGCAAAGCATAATTTACACCTGGGAAAATGCAGACAATGGGCACCTCTGGTATGTGATGGGCGAAGATTCCTCTCCTGGGACAGTGCAGGCGTGTCAATTACTGGTACTAGCCATCAGGGCGACGGGAGGCCCCGGGTCGTCAGCTAGCCCATTTATTGTCTGGTTTCTGTTTATGGTAGAGTCAGGGACAGGCAGCACACCTGCATTCCCAGGGCATCAAAGGCTGACTGCCTTTCTCTTGCTCTCTGGGGGCGGGGAACAAGATGGGGTTCGTGGAAAAACAAGATGGGGTTTGTGTCTGGCTACACGTCCGTTAGTTCGAATTAACTTTGTAGTGTAGACATACCCTTATAGATGAAGTGAGAGCAAGAATCATAGAATACTAGGACTGGAAGGGACTGAGAGGTCATTGAGTCCAGTCCACTGCCTTCATGGCAGGACCAAATACTGTCTAGACTATTCCTGATAGACATTTATCTAACCTAGTCTTAAATATCTCCAGAGATGGGGATTCCACAACCTCCCTGGGCAATTTATTGCAGTGTCTGACTACCCTGACAGTTAGGAACATTTTCCTAATGTCCAACCTAAACCTCCCTTGCTGCAGTTTAAGCCCATTGCTTCTTGTTCTATCCTCAGAGGCCAAGATGAACAAGTTTTTCTCTCTCCTTATGACACCCTTTTAGACATCTGAAAACGGCTATCCTGCCCCCCCTCAGTCTTCTCTTCTAAACTAAACAAACCCAATTCTTTCAGCCTTTCTTCATAGGTCATGCTCTCTAGACCTTTAATCATTCTTGTTGCTCTTCTCTGGAACCTCTCCAATTTCTCCACATCTTTCTTGAAATGCCGTGCCCAGAACTGGACACAATACTCCAACTGCGGCCTAACTAGTGCAGAGTAGAGCGGAAGAATGACTTCTCGGGTCTTGATCACAACGCACCTGTTAATGCATCCCAGAATCATGTTTGCTTTTTTTGCAACAGCATCACACTGCTGACTCATATTCAGCTTGTTGTCCACTATAACCCCTAGATCCCTTTCTGCTGTACTCCTTCCTAGACAGTCGCTTCCCATTCTGTATATGTAAAACTGATTGTTCCTTCCTAAGGAGGAGCACTTTGTGTTTGTCTTTATTAAACTTCATCCTGTTTACCTCAGACCACTTCTCCAATTTTGAATTATGACCCTGTCCTCCAGAGCAGTTGCAACCCCTCCCAGCTTGGTATCATCTGCAAACTTAATTAGTGTACTTTCTATGCCAATATCTAAATCGTTGATGAAGATATTGAACAGAGCCAGTCCCAAAACAGACCCCTGTGGAACCCCACTTGTTATACCTTTCCAGCAGGATTGTGAACCATTAATAACTACTCTCTGAGTACGGTTATCCAGCCAGTTATGCACCCCACCTTATAGTAGCCCCATCTAAGTTGTATTTGCCTAGTTTATTGATGAGTATCATGCGAGACCGTATCAAATGCCTTACTAAAGTCTAGATATACCACATCCACCGCTTCTCCCTTATCCACAAGACTCACTATCCTATCACAGAAAGCTATCAGATTGGTTTGACACGATTTGTTCTTTACAATTCCATGCTGGCTGTTCCCTATCACCTTGTCACATTCTAAGTGTTTACAGAAGTTTTCCTTAATTACTTGCTCCATTATCTTCCCTGGCACAGAAGTTAAACTAACTGGTCTGTAGTTTCTTGTGTTGTTCTTATTTCCTTTTTTATAAATGGGCACTATATTTGCCCTTTTTCCAGTCTTCAGGAATCTCTTCTGTCTCCCATGATTTTCCAAAGATGATAGCTAGAGGCTCAGATACCTCCTTTATCAGCTCCTTGAGTATTCTAGGATGCATTTCATTAGGCCCTGGTGAATTGCAAGCATCTAAATTTTCTAGGTGATTTTTAACTTGTTCTTTTTTTATTTTATCTTCTAAACCTACCCTCTTCCCACTAGCATTTACTATGTCAGGCATTCCATCATCAGACTTCAGTTAAGACCGAAACAAAGAAGTCATTAAGCATCTCTGGCGTTTCCAAGTTTCCTGTTACTGTTTCCCCCTCCTCACTGAGCAATGGGCCTACCTTGTCCTTGGTCTTCCTCTTGCTTCTAATATATTTATAGAATGTAGTCTTGTTTCCTTTTATGCCTGTAGCTAGTTTGAGCTCATTTGTGCCTTTGCCTTTCTAATCTTGCCCCTGCATTCCTGTATTATTTGCCTATATTCATCCTTTGTAACTTGTCCTACTTTCCATTTTTTATATGACTCCTTTTTTATTTTTAGATCATGCAAGATCTCGTGGTTAAGCCAAGCCGGTCTTTTGCCATATTTTCTATCTTTCCGATGCAGCAGAATAGCTTGCTTTTGGGCCCTTAATAATGTCCCTTTGAAAAACTGCCAACTCTCTTCAGTTGTTTTTCCCCTCAGTCTTGATTCCCATGGGACCTTACCTATCAGCTCTCTGAGCTTACCAAAATCTGCCTTCCTGAAATCCATTGTCTCTATTTTGCTGTTCACCCTTCTATCCTTCCTTAGAATTGTGAGCTCCATGACTTCATGATCGCTTTCACCCAAGCTGCCTTCTACTTTCAAATTCTCAACCAGTTCCTCCCTATTTGTTAGGATCAAATCTAGAACAGCTTCTCCCCGGTAGCTTTTTCAACCTTCTGAAATAAAAAGTTGTCTCCAATGTAGTCCAAGAACTTATTGGATAGTCCGTGTCCCGCTGTGTTATTTTCCCAACATATATCTGGATTGTTGAAGTCCCCCATCACCACCAAATCTTGGGCTCTGGATGATATTGTTAGTTGTTTAAAAAAAGCCTCATCCACTTCTTCCACCTTGGCAGGTGGCCTGTAGTAGGCTCCTGGAACAGATCTGGAATAGAAATGGAACCGATTCGGAAATGCTTGAGCATCAGTGCCCCCTATGGGTCTGGAACTGTGAGTACTGGCTTGCTGGTGAGTCTGTGCAGCTTGTAGGCAGAAGGGGCAAATAGGGACGCTCTATGTGCTGGCTCCGCAGCTCCATTTGGCTGGAAAGCATGGCCAACAGGGGATGCTGCCTGTAGGTGCAGGCGGTGTGCACTGTAGAGAGCTATCTGTATGGGCCAGACATGATGGCTGGTTCTGGGAGCAGCACAAGCCAGGGGAGGCAGGGAGCTTGCCATAGTCTCACTGTATGCCTAACCGACAGCCTCATGAGGTAAATACTGCCTGGTCTGCAACCCAAATCTCTTTCCACACCTCAACTGTGTCATGTCAGAATCCTTTTCCCCACCTTCACTCCTTCCTAGAGCCTGTACCCTAACTTTGAACCTCCTTATGCCCCCCCAAGATCTCATCTGTACTGTTCTGCACCCTACCTCCTTGTCCCATCCCCAGTCCAACTAAAGTCCACCTCCCCCAACGAGCTGAAGCCTCCCACTGCAATCCTCTGCCCCAGCTATGACCTGGCTCCTGCACACCAAGCCCTTTGGCTCCAGTCCCACTCCCCTCTCATGCCAAGTACCACCCCAGAAACCCCTCCTGCACCTGAACCCCTCATTTCTGACCCCACACAAGAGCCTAGGGGAAGTCAGGAGCCTCTGCATTGAACCCCTGCTCCCAGGGGTCTGTGTATAGCCTACAACTGACTTTTTTTTTTTCTGTGGGGCAGTGGCTCCTGATTTTCAAAAAAGGTTCCCCACCTTGCTTTAAACTATAGCTTATTTTTATAATTAATTTATAATATTTTTTTAAATGTCTCTGTACTTCAGCATATTGTATCTGGGAAATCAAAATAGTAGTCCTTTCATTGCTCTCGTGCTAGCTCTGCTAGAGGTTATTTTAGTATATAACACGCAAAAATAAGATTTTCTAGTCACAGAAACTTGGAGTATGCAGCTTCTAGCTGAAGGGCTTATTTTTAAAATTCCTAAAAATACTTAATTTTTGTGCCCCGCTCTTCAAACACTAGTCCAGAATTTGGTCAAGATATCCACAGTTTTTGGAGTTGCTACCCCTCTTTTGTGTGCATGCGTGTGTGGTCCCCAATTTCAGGGGGGTAGCCGTGTAAGTCTGTAACTGGTAAAGCTTAAAAAAGCCAACAAATCGTCTTGCAGCACCTTAGAGACTAACAAAAAAAATATAGATGTTGGTATGAGCTTTTGTGAGCACAACCCGTTTCTTCAGATGAATGAAATTTAAGGGGATGGTCCAGTTTTTAAATAAATAGCACATAGAGGAGATGGGGGTGGGGGCAGGAGCAGGGAAGAGGAGGAAAAAGAAGGAAAAAGACTGGAAAAATTGTCAATAAGAGTGTCTATGCTAAATGAAGCTGATAATATTTATTACCCACTTTAAGGACCCTTGGTTTGGTTTCTTAAGTTATTAGGATGTGGAATGTAGTGGGCCATCCAGTCAATGTCTTTGTTTATGCTTCTGTTGTAGGAATCAGACTTGTAAATGAAATGGAGTTCTGTAGTTTCCTTGTCAAGATGGCTTTTGAAATTGGTTTGAAATAATACAGTGACTTTGAGATCCACTGATGAGTGCCTAGGCAAGTTAAAATGTTCACCAGCAGGTTTCCGTGTGTTGCCTTTTTGGATATTTTTGTTAACACCAAACTGCCAAGTTAGCCAAGTCTTAAGTATAACCTTCCTTCTCCTCCTCCAAGTAACCACCCCCAGCACTCTCCCTAAATAAACTCTAATAATTTTTTCTAAGAAAAGATTTTGCTTACCAGCAATTCTCTACTATTTTATACTTCAGTATTCTAAACCCTCTTCCCATATAGTAAGCTGTTTATATTCGCTAAAATACAGTACCTGTTAGTATTGCATACGTTGTGGGAGATTTTGTGACTATTTTAGCATCCTTTTGATTTGTTTAATCCTCCCAACAGAGTCGTACCTGGAACTCATTGCTTCTATATGACCTACAGTTTGAAGTGACTGCAGGAACTTTTGAGTGGTGTGGTGTTTTTTGTTTGTTTTGTTTAAACCCTAGCCATTTCTACTGAAGTTTTGTTAAACTGCATTATTTTATTGCTTTTTATTATATCAAAAATAAACTAGGATTAATTCTTTGGTCAGCTTAGAGTTTTTGTATTTTAAAATTTATACTGCACAACTTAACTTGTTAGCAGTTGTACAGAGTTTACAAACTAAAAACATAAAGGCTTTGTCTATACTTACCTGGAAGGTCGAATTAATGTACGCAACTCCAGGTACATTAATTGCATAGCTGGAGTGGGCGTGTCTTAATTTGACCTTCAGCACTGTCTCCACAGTGGGAGATTGATGGGAGCAAAAGCTCCCATCAACTTCACTTACTCCTTGTGAAATGAGTGCCGGTGTTGATTAGGGTACTCTCAGCATTTGATTTAGGGGTCTTTACTAGATTCACTAAATCAAACTCTGGAAGATAGAATGCCTCAGCATCGATCTTCTTGGTAGTGAAGATGTGGCCAAAGGAAATTACTTTTACAGTTCTTGAATACAGATCATACTTGAAATATTTAATATTTACAAAATTTTTCCAAGACTTAAGTCTATACTGTTGGCTATTTTTTCAGCTAGAAAACTTTTCATTTTTAAAACTAGCATTTTTTGAACTATTAAAGGACAAAATACTTTCAAAATAACTACTTGTTCTTGGGCAGGTTTTATATTCTTGTAACTTCAAAACTAATGTATATAGCACAAATTTAAAAAAACCCACATTACTCCAGAGCTAAACATTCCTGTCTCTTTTGACACCCGTGCTTATATTTCTGAATTACAAAATGTAAACAGTAATTTCTAGGAAAGTGAAGATCTTATTACTGTACAGCAACACAAGAGGGCACTGCTGTAGTATTTCTATTTCCAGAAAAACAGAATATGCGATCTAGCTTCTTAACACTATATTTTTTTTCCACATCAGATTATTATTTAGTCTGCTTTAATATCAGATTTAGTGCTAAAGTTTTAGGGTAACATTTTCCCACTTTAAAACAAATTTGTTTGGTCTTTAAATTTGTTCAAATGGTTTAACATGAAGATGATTTTTGACAAACAATACCAACCTAATAAAGTCACCGAATATGAACAATGTCAATATAGTGTTTGTTTGTAACCACTTCCAGATTGTTTGGGGGAAATAATAGCGGGAATATAGAGTAACAAAATCATACAGAAAAGCAACAAGCATTGGGACCAATCATGTGCCATTACATTCAGCTGGAGCCAACTCACATTGACTTAAGTGAAGCATGCCTAGGTTTTTGTCACCAAAAAAATTTGATCTGGGTATTACTACTAGCATAGTTCCTATTAATATAATATGTTCACATGTTAGTCAGGTTAGGAGGAAATTCAGTAATAAATGACTTTTGATTTTCTGGATGACAAATTTTTTGTTGTGTTTTTTTTTTTTTTTAACTTACCAAAGCTCTCAATGTTACAAAGTTATCAGGAGTCCATTTCAACACCTAAAAATAGGCGATATGGGGAGGGAGTGATTTTGGATCCTATGCTGCACTAAATGGGTCATGTTTCTCCCTAGGTTTTAATTGCTGAAGCTGGTTACCTTCACTCTGCTCCTCCTCTTCCACAGGTACAGGTTATCAGTGACCCAAAAGGAAGCTTTCCTTTTAGTTGAAACATTATGCTTGATCACACACAGTACTCCTTTTTTTTTTGACTATTTTTCGTTGGCCATTTTATATTGAAATATTTCTTAGTGTTCTGGTAAATCCTGCCAGTTTCCCTGAGATGTAGCAGATATGAGGAACGTTGTTCATGATACATAAGTGAACTACGTGTTGCACTGTGAGTATAGTTTCTCTTCAATTATGTTACTACACTTAAACCATTGGATTTAATTTAAGTTGAATTGCTTTGATGTAAAAGTTGAGCAGTGAATCAAGGCCTGACATACTTCTGTTGAACATATTAAACTCTTAGGCCAGGTCTACATTAGACCTGGAAGATCGGCTTAAGTTACATAATTCTAGCTATGTAGAATACGTACTTGGAGTCGTCTTATCTATAAAAAGGGGAATAAGAACAACCCAGGAAACTACAGACCGGTCAGTTTAACGTCTGTCCCAGGGAAGATAATGGAGCAGGTAATTAAGGAAATCATATGCAAACACTTGGAAGGTAATAAAGTGATAGGGAATAGCCAGCATGGGTTTGTGAAGAACAAGTCATGTCAAACTAATAGCTTTCTTTGATAAGATAACGAGCCTTGTGGATAAGGGAGAAGCAGTGGATGTCATATACCTACACTTTAGTAAGGCATTTGATACGGTCTCGCATGAGATTCTTATTGATAAACTAGGCAAATATAACTTAGGGCCACGATAAGGTGGGTGCATAATTGGCTGGATAACCGTAGTCAGAGAGTTTTTGTTAACGGTTCTAAATCCTGCTGGAAAGGGATAACAAGTGGAGTTCCTCAAGGGTCTGTTTTGGGACCCGTACTGTTCAATATCTTCATCAATGATGTAGATATTGGGATAGAGAGTACGCTTATTAAGTTTGCAGATGATACCAAATTGGGTGGGGTTGCAACTTCTTTGGAGGATAGGGACATAATTCAAAATGACCTTAGCAAGTTAGAGAAATGGTCAGAGGTAAACAGGATGAAGTTTAATAAAGAGAAATGCAAAGTGCTCCACTTAGGAAGGAACAATCAGTTCCATACATACAAGATGGGAAGCGACTGTCTAGGAAGGAGCATGGCGGAAAGGGATCTCTAGGGGGTCATAGTGGACCACAAGTTGAATATGAGTCAACAGTGTGACGCTGTTGCAAAAAAAGCAAATGTGATTCTAGGTTGTATCAACAGGTGTGTTGTAAGCAAAACTCGTGAAGTCATTCTGCCGCTCTACTCTGCTCTAGTTAGGCCTCAGCTGGAGTACTGTGTCCAGTTCTGGGCGCCACATTTCAAGAAAGATGTGGAGAAATTGGAAAGGGTACAGAGAAGAGCGACAAGAATGATTAAAGGTCTAGAGAACATGACCTATGAAGCCAGACTTCATGAACTGGGCTTGTTTAGTTTGGAAAAAAGAAGATTAAGGGGGGACATGATAACGGTTTTCCAATATCTAAAAGGGTGTCACAAGGAGGAAGGCGAAAATTTGTTCCTCTTGGTTTCTGAGGACAGGACAAGGAGTAATGGGCATAAAGTGCAGCAAGGGAGATTTAGATTGGACATTAGGAAAAAATTCCTAATTGTCAGGGTGGTCAAATATTGGAATAAATTGCGAAGGGAGGTGGTGGAATCTCCCTCTCTGGAGATATTTAAGAACAGGTTAGATAGACATCTGTCAGGGATGGTGTAGACGGAGCTTGGTCCTGCCTTGAGGGTGGGGGGCTGGACTCGATGACCTCTCTAGGTCCCTTCCAGTCCTATGATTCTATCTTAAGACGAGCTTGGTGGTGTCTACACAGTGGGAGTCTTAGGGAAGCCAACAGGAGTATTTGTTCCCATTACTGCTCATGACTGTGAGGAGTACAGGCGCTGGCTGGAGCTGCCCTCAGCATTCGGTTTATGGGTTTAAATCAAATCCACTAAATTGAACACCAGAGCGTCTGGCGCTGCGAGTGTAGATATGCCGAGAGCCAAAAAGGATCAAGTCAGTTAGTTATAGACCCTTTTTAAATGGCTCTTGAAATATAATTTCCATCTTAGCCTCAAGTTTTCAAAATATGACAGCTAAGAATTGCAAATGTATGTTGTGTATAAGAAATGTAAAAGCTAATTGGTCAGGACCTTAATTTTATGATGCTAGCTATTTTTCCTTAGAAGTAAAAATTAAGTACCAGAACCCTAGTTTAGGTATAAGAAATTGACACAGCTAATATTGAAATGTAGTTGGTTGTGTTAAACAGACACATTTAATTATTTATTAATATTCCTTTAATCTACTAGAAGGCAATTTTTAAAAAATTTACTTTCAAATAAGTCCCCAGAAAAACTAGGACCTTCCACAGTTTTTGCTTTTTCTTTCAAATTGGTAATTCATCTGTTCAACTTTGAACATAAAACCAATGTAGTACACTTTCTATCCCAGTTTTATGGGATATAACATAAGATATCTGATATTTATTAAAACATTTGAAAAGCATACCAACTATCTATGGTGAATAATAACTGTCTCCTATGCTTTTCTAATGTTTGTCTTGTAGGAATAGAATCTTAAGCATAGGAAGATGTCATGGAGAAAGGAAGAAGGGTTTTATAGTAGTATGACTGTTCTAGCTGTAGTCATTTGTGAATGATACAGTCTGGAGAGTGCGCACATAGGTATCGTTTGAGAAGAAAGTGAAGGGTGAATTTTAAAAACATAGCAGAAAAGGCGTATTTAAAAAGCTGAAATGCCATTTTGGTTTTTGACATTCCATTACCAAGTTTAAAAGAAAAATACATTTTCAGGCAGTCTTTCTTATATTTTATTTGTTTTCAGTTAGTGAAACTTCACAATAGCAAACACACTGAGTTATAAGGGTATATCAGACTAATGTTGATGGGACTGAGAAATTCACTCACTACTGGTTAATAAAAGGCTTTTCAGAATGGAGAGGAGGATCATTGCCACCCATTTTACAGAATTTAGTAAAGCTTTCGCTAAAAATAACATTGTAGGCCTTCTTGTTGGAAAGATAACTTTGTAAATACTGACTGAATATATACTTTATTATATACCTGCAGCCCCCAGATCACCATACTTTTGCTGCTGCTCATATTCTACCAAGTGGAACCTATTCAGAACCTTATATGCAGCACTAAGATTGATAATCATGTTAAATTCAGTCGGCTGCTTAACCTTGAAACAGCAATAAGGAAAGGCTGGTGCTGGAGCTGTTGCTCTGTGAGACAGATGCAAAGTGGGATTTGGAAAAGTTGTATGGAGTGAGGGGGACATAGCCCTTGTAACTGCCAGTATGTGAAAGCAGGGGTAGAGTTGCAAGATAGTGCTTTGGAGAAACTGGGAATCTCTGATGTGAAGTAGAGAAATGGAATTTACTCTCTCCCATAAGCAGTTGTGCTCTTCCTCCTCCCCACCATTTGTCACACTTATTGGTGCTTTGGAGAAACTGGGAATCTCTGATGTGAAGTAGAGAAATGGAATTTACTCTCTCCCATAAGCAGTTGTGCACTTCCTCCTCCACACCATTTGTCACACTTATTGGGCAGAGACTATTATTAGATGTAGACAGCACCCTCCTTTCTCCCAAGAGATAGGGAGGAAGCGTGCATGTGTAAGGCAGATTTACTTTTCTTTGGTATGTGTATTAATGGTGGGGTTTTTTGTATTTTACTGTACAGAAGCACAACAGTTTGGAGAAGTACGTCATAATTTTAATTAACTCTTTACTTGTGGCAGGGGCTCCATTCACCACTAGGCTGGAATGGCACCTTGTCTTGGCTCCTTTGGGAATTAGTTCATAAGGTTGATGCCCTTTGATTGGTCTCAAGCTGTCCCTCTTTCTCTGTGGTCTGAAGCTCCTTTCTTGCTTCTGGAATCATGGTTTCTCTGTCGAGTGGTGCCCCCAAGGGTGCTCCACTCGAGGTGCTGGGCTCGTCCCGGCGCCGGGATGAACCCAGCTCCTCGAGTGGAGCATCCACGGGGACACACATCTCGAACAGACATTACTGCACAAGGTGACTAACTCTCTAATCCTCTTTGTGACTTAGCCTAAGTGACATGGCAGGAGAGCCATGTCTACACTACAAGATTTCCTGGAAAAGGCAATGCAAATGAAGCGCAGATTAGCATTTTCTCATGCTTCATTTGCATATTCTCTTCCGATCCGTTTTTGTGCAAAAACAAGCTGTGTGGATGGTTCCTTTTTGCGCACAAAGGAAATGTTCACACTGCTTGTTTTTGCTCAGTTTCCTCTTTGCGTAAAAACCCCCTTTTGTGCAAAGGGGGGTTCTTTGAGTGGTCCCCGTGGGTGCTCCACTAGTGGTGTCGGGCTCATCCAGGTGTCGTGGATGGGAGACTTGCAATAGCCATGTTCAGCTGGACCATGCATGTGTGGTCAGTGTCTCGCACCATTCGCGCCTTTCATCCGTCGCGTGTGGTCCTCTCACCTGCCCTCAGTCATGGATGGAGCTCCCTCTTTTCAACAGTGATCCTCAAAAGTATCTGTAAATAGTCAATAAGTTAATAGTTATTATTATTTTAGTCTGTTGTCATTATGGTTCGTGTTCTAGTTTAAAAAAACCAAAACAGTTTAAGTAGTTTAGTCATTGTGGCCTAACCGCCTCAAAAAAAAAAAAAAAAAAAAAAAAAAGAAAGAAAGATGATAATAATAGATATAAATAAGAAGACAATGAGTGAAGGATTTAATCACCTACGCTAAAATGCCTGGATCCCCAGGTTTTAACAAGTAGCGTCTGCTGTGAAGCCATGCCGGCTTCAGATGGACATGCGGTATGTATCAGGTGCTTGGGTGTGGCACATGTGCTATAAAAATGCACCCACTGTTGTAAACTGACTGCCAGAGCTTGAAGAGATCAAGAAATGCACCTTAAAATGATTGTTTGACAAGGCGCTTCAATCTTCTGATGTCCCTGCTACCGAAGAACATTCCACACACACACACACACACGGCATATTCTCCTGGGACTGTTCTTTCAAAGAAAATAAGGGCATCCCCAACTCTGTCCCTACTAGCTGCTCCAATCAGCAGAGTGAGCTTGAGGGATAGACCTGGTATGTCTGGGTCTCAGCAGACTCCTGGTGTTAAGCCCAGAAAATTGCCTCTCCCGGCACCGAAGGCACGATCAACGCTGGCGCTGTTGGCACCGGAAAAACTGCCAAGAAAAGCAACCATGCCAGTGTCACGGACACTCTCTGCACTGGCCTCGACAACATCCCCACTGGCGCCAACACTCCTGGTACTGATAGCGGCGCCAACATCAGCACCGCCCACGACACTGGCACACATGAGTTCACCGGCACTGGTATAATTGGAATCAGCACCGCAGTCCGTGACATCGATGGGAGACAACACCACCGCGGCACCGAGAGAGGCCACCGCAAAGACACAGTGCGTCCCAGCCCTCAGTCTCGTTCCACGATTTTCATCCATCGCGCGTGGTCCTCTCACCTGCCCTCAGTTGTGGATGGAGCTCCCTCTTTTCAACAGCGTTTCTCAAAAGTATCTCCCCAGAACCGTCTCCCTCCCCACTACCACAGCAGTCTCCAACGCCAATTGATCACTTATAGATGAGAGAATAGGTGTGTTCCCCTTGGCACAGCCCACCATCTGCATACCGCCAACCTCGCCACAGGGACACCAGCTCTGGCGAAAGAAGACTGTCGCCCTCTCCTTCACTGAGGCGTTCAACACATCACCCATGATCGCCAATACGATCACCACGGAGTGACTGTTATTTACGACATAGCAGTGTATTATCCTCCCATCGTTTGTCACCTATGCACTCAGAACGTTACTCTGGGCACTACCATAAATCCTACTACCCCCCTCATCATGAACATAGATCACATTCCTACAGGAGGCCCTCATGCTGTTGTCGATCACCCAGTGTCCAATCTTTACCTCTTGAACTAGAACAACGACACTCACCTCCACCACCTCCAAAAAGTCCAATGATCCAACCGGAACAATTGGAACCTGAAGAAGGGCAGGAAACATCCACACTGCTTGTTTTTTGCACAAAAACACCTTGTACAAAAACGGATCGGAAGAGAATATGCAAATAAACCATGAGAAAATGCTAATCTGTGCTTCATTTGCATTGCCTCTTCTGGCAAATCTTGTAGTGTACACATAGCCTTAGGGTTTTCCATTCCCCCTTCCAGGGTATAGTCCTTCAAAGTCTCTATCACTCCCATAATGACCCAGCCAGTCTTCTAATTCACTGTTCCACCAGAGCTACTTCCCCAGTACTCTACACCAGGTTTTAGTCCAGGGTCCCTACACACACAGGCACAGTCTGCTCAGTCCCCAACTGTGCTGTTTACTTCCTTGGCTGATTCCTTACCTCTTGGCTCTCCCCGCTTGGTTGGCTTTGCCAGCTTCTCAAGACCCTCCTCATAGGGAACAGCCATGGGCTACTTGTCTCTCTAGCTCCCAAACCCACTTTTTCTCCCATGGAGTAATTGCATACTACCACCTTGCAGACTCCTTGCTGTCAGCTTCTTGGTTTTCTAGAAGCCCTGCCTGTTCCCTCATCAGCAAGCTTCCCCTACTTAGCCTTCAGCCTGATAGGCTAATTGCCCATTTGGCCTCCATTAATCCCTTCAAGGTGAGTGTGGGGGTGGATATTGCATCATATTCGTGGAAAACTTACACATACAGGAAGAGAACTGTATATATTAAAATATTGTGTATAGTGTGTTACTTCTCTGCCCACTATAGAACTGTAGAAAAATTAATTTTCCTGTTTGTTAAATCCATATTGGAATATGGTGGCTTAAGTATCCTCAGTTTCTACTGCTTGTTTCCTTTAATCTTCTTTCATTATTCCTTTAAGTGATAGCATTCATAAGATACAGAAACTGAAGTCCTCTCTCTATATAAAGAGGTACAACTAAAGCATTAACAGTACAAGTTCCCCAACTCCCCTGTCAGCTTGTTTCAACTCTGATTGGGACAGATTACCGTGTGATTGAGAGAGTGGTTCTGTCTCCATGACAATTCAGACTTTGGCTGTTCAGTTGAGACTAGTAGTAGGGATGGGTTTTTTTGTGCTTGTGGTGATATTTTCTGTAACTGTACTTACAACCCCATTCTGATAGAAATGTGGCCACAAAATTAACTTTGTAGAGGCCAATAAACAGCTCTTGGCTAGCCTCTGGCTTTGCAACACACCAACTGTACGTAACCAGTTCAGAGTTCCTTTCTCCCATTACCATTCCCCAGAACCATCCATTGCTTCATCCCTTTACTACATAAGAATGGCCATATTGGGTCAGACCAAAGATCCATCTAGCCCAGTATCCTGTCTGCCAACAGTGGCCAGTGCCAGGTGCTCTAGAGTGGCTGGACCGAAGACAATGATCAAGCAATTTGTCTCCTGCCATCCTTCTCCAGCTTTTGACAGAGGCCAGATGCACCATTCCTTAGCCCCTGTCTAATAGCTTTTCATGGATCTAACCTCCATGAATTTATCCAGCTCTTTTTTTTAAGCTGTGTTATAGTCCTAGCCTTTGCAGCTTCCTCTGGAAAGGAGTTCCACAGGTTGACTGTGTGCTTTGTAAAGACGAACGTTCTTTTATTAGTTTTAAACCTGCTACCCATTAATTTCATTTGGTGTTCTCTAGTTCTTATATAATGGGAACAAGTAAATAACTTTTCTTTATTCACCCTCTCTACACCACTCATGATTTTATATACCTCTATCATATCCCCCCTCAGTCTTGTCTTTTCTAAACTGAAAAGTCCCAATCTCTTTAGCCTTTCCTCATATGGGACCCGTTCCAAACCCCTAATCATTTTAGTTGCTCTTTTCTGAACCTTTTCTAATGCCAAAATATCTTCTTTTGAGGTGAGGAGACCACATCTGTACGCAGTACTCAAGATATGAGCGTACTATAGTTTTGTATAGGGGAAATAAGATATTCTTCCTCTTATTTTTCTATCCCTTTTTTAATAATTCCTAGCATCCTATTTACTTTTTTGACTGCCTCTGCACACTGCGTGGACATTTTCAGAGAACTTGCTATACAGTAAAATGTGAATGCACTTATGGCTTAGTTATAAGATCCTAGGATTCTTCTTCGAGTAGTGTCCCCATGGGTGCTCCACTCTAGGTGAAGGGTTGCCCCAGTAAGTATCCCTGAAAAAGGCTTGAGATAAAGCAGAAATTCTTGCCACTTCAAGAAGTTGCCACTTTAATACCAACCTAATAATAATTGACATAGCCATCCTTTGGACAGGTTGTAGGGCCCACAAGTGCAATGTGCAAGAAGAATCAAAGGTTTGGGCAGTCCAGAAGAGGAAAGAAAGCATTCCCAGAAAGAGACATGGACATAAAAGAAGCAGCACTATCTTTCCCTGTCTGCTAGTGCTCCAATGATCTGTCAGTGGAATACAGTTAAAATGTTTTTTTCCTAATCATGCAGTTCGCCTGTTGTAGATGTTTGCTTCTGAGTAGCGTGTTTGAGTCCTAAGCAGCCCCCATGTTATATGTCTGATGTGTACTTCTAACAGTCAACAATGGTAAATTTGCATACCAGAAGTACTCATGATATCTTAAAAAAAGATATAATACAGCTTCACAATATCAATGAGAATTTTAGGTTATATAGAGAGAGCTCCATTTTTTTTATAAGGCACAGATTCAGACTAAAATTGTGTTTAATGTTTGGGTGCCCAAACTAAGACTCCTGGAACCTGATTTCTTTTCCAGAAGTGTGGAACATCTGCAACGCTCATTGAAATCCACTTAAGTTGCAGATGTTCAGCACTTCTGGAAATTAGGCTCTGAGTGTTTCAAGTTGTACACCCAGAAAATGGGAAACACCTCTAATTAGTTCCTACCTCTTAAAAGTTGGCCTCACAGGGGAGTCTGTAGCAGAGCTAGGTAACCACATCTACTCTACTGGCTCTGTTAAAGGTATGAGGCATTCACAGGAAAGAGTTGCGTACAAGGATGTAGGTCAAAGATGCACTGCTCTAAAACTAACATTGGTTGCCTATTTGGCTCTTAACTGGTTTGAAACTTCCACCTCAAAAACCATAAATATATAATATTTCCTACTGTATGTTTTAAAATGAGACTAGATATTCTGGTGTGTGTGGACAAATCTTGTGAAACTGGTTTTTGGAAGATACTGAATATTAAATTCTGTTGCACTCAATTTTCATTTTCTTTTAACAGTGGGAGCCGTCTAGGAGGCCTAGTTACAGTATTGTGCTACTTTTTCAATCATGGAGAGGTAGGTCTTTCAGACATCAACATTTTTGGTTGTTTTAGGCTAAAACAGATGTGTGGCTAAAAACAGAGAATGCCTTTAGTTTGCATTTTAGCATAGGCTTAAAGATAAGAGAACATTACTGAAAATAAAAATATGTAGTATTTTGAAAGTGCCTGTGAATGTTAACTTTTTATGGTGCTTAAGATGCCATCAAAACCAGCTGCTTTTCCCCTCTCAATTTCAGTTTTCATTTCTCAGATGCCTGCATATGGAAAAACTCTTAATAGACATACCCTTTTTCAAACTCCATCACTAAATATCAATCTCAGTGACCAATATTGTGGAGTGATTTAATTTATCTTTCAGTTAGCTTATTTTTTAATGAAGGAAGGTAAAACATGTAAGAAATGTTGGTACCTAGAGATGTGAATACTATTTAGTCTTTTTTTTTTTTTTTTTTTTTTTTCCCCCTAAGGATGGCTTAGCATTTATGCTTGGTTTGGTCCATTAATGCCCTTAAAATTAATATAGATCAATAGCATTCTTATTACATAGTAATATAATCCAAGCAATTCTATCTGAATATTTTTGATAGCTTTCCATAAACATATAGTTATGGTGGTTTTTATTTGAATAATATTCTTCTGGCTTCCCTTTCCTCTGTCTTCAATATAAAGGCAATATTATTGAAGCTGGATTTTAGAGAAACACAAGCTGATGTATGGGACAGGTTTGAAATTTTAATTGCACAAAAATTAGGAAATTAAAAACTGACTTCATTTCTACTCCAGAAGTAAATTCGTATGCTGTGTATTCTGCATAACACTAGTCAGAAGACAATACAGGTTGTACCTTCCAAAACCAGGACTCTCGTCCAGCAACATCTGTGGTCTAGCAGGACCCAGGGGCGGCCCATGGTTATACGCCGACTCGGCCGTTGACTAGGGCGCTGCCTTCAACCGCACCCGATGATGACATCACA
Organism: Pelodiscus sinensis; assembly: GCF_049634645.1. Classification (NCBI taxonomy): domain Eukaryota; kingdom Metazoa; phylum Chordata; order Testudines; family Trionychidae; genus Pelodiscus; species Pelodiscus sinensis. The sequence goes on from NC_134712.1 coordinate 170,282,691, forward strand.
GGGCACCTGGGGCGCCCGATGATAATGTCACCCCATTGACAGCCCACTGATGGCTGTGGAGGCGGGGGCGCCGATCGTGCGTTCCGCCTGGGGCGCCAGCTGCCTCAGGCCGCTTCTGAGCAGGACTGTGGATGTTTCTGAATGAGAGAGCCATGGAGCAAGAGGGCCAGCAGCTGAGAGGCCGGTGTACAGCGAGGCTGCTGGTAGCGGGGCCAGGGCCTCAGCAGCATGGTAGTGGGACAGAGGCAGTTGAACAGCCCAGTTGGGGCTGGAGCAGCCCATGCGTACCAGCCCGGCAGCATGGCTATATCGCAGCAGCCCGATTGGGGCTGCATGCTAGCCTGGCAGTGGGGTGAGAGCTATGGCAGCCTGTTTGGCAGTAAGGCTAGGCCACAGCAGCCCAGCAGGGAAAATCCGTCAGGGGCTATGGCAGTGGAGCCAGGGCTGCAGCAACCCAGTTGGGGCCCCAGCAGCCCAATCAGGGCTACGTGCTGCCCAGCAGCAGGGTTGGTGCCATTGCAGTGGAGCTAGGGCTGCTTGCTGCCGTGCCGGTACCGGGCTGGGTCAGCAGCACTGGCAGGGGGACTGTGACAGCCGTGTTGCCCAGCTGGCAGCTGGGCCGAAGGAGCTGGCTGCGAGGAGTGATGGCAGGCTGAGGGAGCTAATGGCAGGAGAGCTTCTCTGGTTTGGCAAATTCCTTTCATCCAAAGACCGCTCAGGACCCAAGAGTGCTGGACCAGGGAGGTCTAACCTGTACTATGTGTGTGAAATGCTAGCCCCAGTGAAGTCATTGGGAAAATTCCAACTGATATCTTGGGAGGGCTAGGAGTTCAATTTGTGTTTGCACAGATATTGTTGCTATGAAAATTAAAACTGTAGCTTTGAATACCATCACTGGTGCTCTTTAAATGTATATGTAATGTTGCATTATCTATCTTATGCTCATCAGAAGAGTTTTGTATATCCCTTATATATCTCTGTTCTGTTCATTGTATTATTCTACACTTCAAAGGCGAAAGTGCTGCGTCTCCATGCAGCACTGCCACTTGCAAACACTTTGAGGAATCCTGCATCAGGCTGCACGTAGCATTTCAAAGTGGCAGTGCTACGTGGAGGCTGGAGTCAGCTGGGGTTCACCCACTGATGCCAGGCTCCTTCAGGCGTTTCAAAACGGCAGCGCCACATGGAGCCCGGGATCAATTGGGCTGTCCTCATCTGATCCCGGGCTCCATGCGGCATGCAACCTGGGGACACCCCAGCTGGCCCTGGGCTGCATGCGGCATTTCAGCTGGCTCCAGGCTCCATGCGGTGCTGCTGCTTTGAAGTATCCCCATCTGTTCCTCCTCCCCTCCCCCCCACACACACACCTAGCTGCCTCTTTCTGATCGAGGCAGCAAGGGGGGAAGCGACTAGTCAACTAGCCTGTTGACTATCCAATAAGCATTTGTTTATTGGATAGTCAACTAGTCATTCACATTCCTACTTGGGTACTGAATACAGTGTTGAGTTTCAAAAACTTGTTCTGCAGAGCCTTGCCAATGCAGAAGGGGAGGAAGAGAGTCCTCCGGTGGCAGCGGCCTTCTCTTTCCCAGATCAGGCTGTGTCAAGAGTGGGTGTGTCACCTCCCTAGGAGGACTGTAAGGCTTGCCAAGAGTTGAAGAGGATGGCCTTAAATTTAGCCATAGAAGTGGAGGTAGTGAAGCGGTCATCTCCTAGCCTGGTTGGCATTTTAATGGCAGTAGGCCCATCAGAAGTAGCACTGCCTCTTAATTGAGGCCATTATGAACCCCATTAAAGACCTGTGGCAGACTCCTGCTTCCCTTCCCTCCACATTAAAAAGAAATGTGTGGAAACGCTTACTACCTGCCTATAGCTATGATTTCTTCTAAATTACCTCCCCCCCCCACCTTCAACACCCTGATGATATTTATTGCCAATGAAAGAGATCAGAGTCATCAAGGTACAACACCAAAGTGAAGGACCCCAAGAAACTGGATTTTTTCAGTAGGAAGCAGGGCTGGTTCTAGGTCTTTTTACTGCCCCAAACAAAAACATTTTTGGCCGCCTCCACCCTTTTTTGTCCGGGGAGGTTACGCATGCAAATGCAGCACTCACGGCTTCTTGCACAAGTACCGCCGTTCTTGTGCAAGAATTGGCAGAGCGTCCACACTGCCCGCCTGCTCTTGCGCAAGAAGATTTACAGTACGGCGTGGTAAGAGAGGGCTCCTTGCACAAGAGCTACACTCTTTTTTAACAAGTGTAAGCCCTCTTCCGCAGGAGCTCTTGCGCAAGATGGCAGTGTGGAAGCTCGGCGGGGAATTCTTGCGCAAGTAAGCCCTATGGCTAAAATGGCCATCGGAGCTTTCTTGCGCAAGAGAGTGTCCACACTGCCATGGGCACTCTTGCGCAAAAGCACAGCGCGCACATGGCAGTGTGGACGTTTTCTTGCGCAAGATGTTCTTGTGCAAGAAGCCGCCAGTGTAGACATAGCCTTGGTGTCCATGGACAAGAATCAGCTTCACTATACAATCAAACAGTTCAAAGGGATTAAGAGAACTTGTGTTTCAACTCCCCAGCTCAACTGTCCAGAACAAGACAAAAGCGACAAGGAGAATCCTCTTGTAAACAGGATGTAAACAGTGGTTCTGGGTACTTACGCTAGTAAACTGATAGAATTTCTTTAAAAGTTGACAGGAGACATGTTCTATTTAATTTTTAAATTTAATTCATAAGTTATTTAAATAGGTTATGATAAATTTAGACCATAACAATTTTTAATTTAATTTTAAAGGTATATTATTTAAAACAAAGCCTATTTAAATGGGATCACAATTCCAATTTTAATAAAGCTCTCCTACCCCAGACAGGAAGGGACTTGGGGACACAGGCACTGGGAACACCAGGGTTCCCCTTCCTCAGACAAAGGGAGAGGGAGAATCACCTGGGTCCCAGGCAGGTGTGAGGTTGTCAGGACACAGCAAAAGGGGGCTGGGTTCCTGGGCAGGAGGGGGGGGCGGAGGGGAGGGAGGGATCAGGGCCCATAGAGTGGGGAAGGAGGGATTGTTTAGAGAGCCAGACAGGAGATGGGGATCCAGATGGGAGGTGGGGGGAGGGGGGGAGAAGAGGAGACGGGGTCCCAGCAGGGTTGCAGTGGGCCAGGAGGTGGGGTTACTGGGCAGAGGCCGAGGCAGGAGGGGGGGTGTGGGACAGTGGGCAGGGGCACACAGGCCAGGCGGGGTGGGGCGGAGGAGTGGGAGTTGCGTGGAGAGTGCACGGGAGGCGGGGTGGCCAGCCAGGGTGGCTCATGGGCGGTGGGAGGGGGGGGCACCACTCAGCATAAATCTTCTTCTAGTGGTTGCTCATGTCCATTCGAAGTAGGTGTGCACACCGCGTCTTCCGGAGCGTTTTCCCTAGTGGTACCCGTAGCGCTGGCAGGGCGCCCTCTGGAGTGGCACTGCCATGGCGGGGCATAAGTACCCCTGCCGGTGCTGCCCTACCTCAGTTCCTTCTTACTGCAGTGACGGTCGTTGGAGCATCTCTATATCTCTGTCTCTTAGGGTATGTCTACACTACAGTGCTAATTCGAACTAACTTAGTTCGAATTAGTTAATTCGAACTAAGCTAATTCGAACTAACGGATCCAGACTAAAAAACTAGTTCGAATTAGCGTTTTGCTAATTCGAACTAGCATGTCCACATTAAGTGGACCCTGAACCGGAGTTAAGGATGGCCGGAAGCAGTGCCGGCAGGGCATCAGATGAGGACTTAGAGCGTGGAGCTGCTGCCTCAGGCTAGCCGAGGGCTGTGCTTAAAGGGACCAGACCCCCACCCCGGACAGACAGTTCTCAGGGGTGCCCCGCTTGCACAGCAATCCTGGCTTGGAGTGCCCTGAGTGCCCACACTGGGCACATCACAGCACTCGGCCATCAGACCGGCTGCACTTGGCGCAGCCTGCCATCTGGGGAGAGGGGGCAATTGGGGGGCTGCAGGAGAGCTTCCACCCCCAGAAGCCTGCAGAGCCAGCCCAGTCCTCCCCAACCGGGGGCTCGTACCCCATTCCTCCCTCACCTCCTTCCACTTACCCTTCCCTAGCCCCCCTTCCTGATGTACAAAATAAAGGACAATTGTGGTCAAAAATAGAATCTCTTTATTGAACAAAACTCGGGGAGACTGGGAAAAGGAGGTAGGAGAGGGGAAGAGAGAGGGTGGGAGAGGGGAGGGCAACTACAATGATGAGGGGTTTGGAACAGGTCCCATATGAAGAGAGGCTAAAGAGACTGGGACTTTTCAGCTTAGAAAAGAGGAGACGGAGGGGGGATATGATAGAGGTCTATAAAAGCATGAGTGGGGTGGAGAGGGTGCATACAAGAAAAATTCTTCATTAGTTCCCATAATAGAAGGACTAGAGGACACCAAAGGAAAAGAATGGGTAGCAGGCTTCAAACTAGTAACAGAAAGTTGTTCTTCACAAAGCAAAGAGTCAACCTGTGGAACTCCTTGCTGCAGGAGGCTGTGAAGGCTACAACTAGAACAGAGTTTAAAGAGAAGTGAGATCAATTCATGGATGTTGGGTTCATGGAGTGGTATTAGCCAGGGGGTAGGAGTGGTGTCCCTGCCCAAAGTTTGTGGAAGGCTAGAGAGGGATGGCACGAGACAAATGGCTTGGTCACTGTCTTCAGTCCATCCCTTCCAGGGTCCCTAGGGTTGGCCACTGTCGGCAGACAGGCTACTGGGCTAGATGGACCTTTGGTCTGACCCATTACAGCCATTCTAAGCTCAGGGCTCAGGGCCAGGGGTCTCACTGGACCACCTTGATTTTCATGCACACCTGCTCCTGGGTGGCCAGACTGGCAGCTCTCATGCCCTAGACGGCCACTTTCCTGTGCCTAGTGCGGAGGCCGTGAACGAGGTCCACGATGTCTGCACTGGACCAGGCGGGTGCCCGCCTTTTGCGGTCCCGGGCAAGGTCCCGAGAGCCGCCAGCCTGGTCCTGGGAAGAGGGGGAGGGCTGGGGGGCATCGGGTGGCTGGCTCGAGCCGTGCCAGGTGCAGGGTCTGCTACCTGGGTGATGGCAGGTTTGCACCTGGCATGGGCACCGTAGCCAGCCTGTGCCCCTTTAAGGGGTCCGGGGCCGGGAGGGGGTAATAGTTTCCCTGGTGTTGGCCAGAGTGGCCACCAGGGAAAGCTGGGGAGGGCTAGCCTCCCACTAGTCCGAATTAAGGGGCTACACACCCCTTAATTCGAACTAGTAAGTTTGAACTAGGCTTAGTCCTCGTAAAATGAGGTTTACTTAGTTCGAACTAAGCGCTCCGCTAGTTCGAATTAACTTTGTAGTGTAGACATACCCTTGGTTAGTTAATGGTTCCCATTCTCACATTGGTTTGTAAATAGTTCTTGCAGTTAGATAGTTAGGTTCTTTGTTTTGTTCCTTCCCCCTTGGGGGTAAGGAATTCCAGGGCCGCAAGGCTTCAAGACGTGCGCTGACTGCGGGAAGTTTATGCCCAGAGGCGACCCACACAACAGTTTTCTTAAGTGCTTGGGTGAGGCTCATCTGGCTATTGCCTGTAAGATCTGCAAGTCCTTTAAGCCACTCCAGGGGGTGCACTGCCTGCGCAACGGGTACCGTTAGGGAAAATGCTCCGGAAGACGCGGAGCACACGGTGCGCACACCTACTTCGAATGGACATGAGCAACACATCTCGAACAACAGTTACAGGTAAGTAACCGTTCTTTTCCTCCTCTAGGCCAGAATGCCGCCCAAGCACCTGCTTGTTTTGCTGGTGCCTGGAGCCGGCCCTGGTAGGAAGATTTATTCTACTGAGTGGTGTGCAGCTTGGAATCGCAATTGTGTGGGCCTCATGGGGAGCTATGAATTCAAGATATGCAATACATTTCAAATAAAAGGTGAAGGTTAATGATCCCTTTTTTGCCTGGCTTTGTGTCTTGTTCAGATGGAATCTAGTTACCATATGGGTACATTATGAGTTGAAACTAGTTTTTCCTTTCCCAGTTTCCTCAGCTGAGCTAGGTAAACGTGAGTTAGGTAAAGGTGTTTCAATATGTTCAGCTACCCTTAATTGCATTAAAGCTTCATTAACTACTTCATAATTCATCTCAGATCTTATTGAAAGTCTTGTTTAAGACTAATTAAAAACCTGGAGAGTGAAATGGCTAATGCACTGTATTTGAAATGGAAATTCAAAATAATTCTCTAAAGATATCTGAGCAGGACACTCACTTGTGTTAGACACAACTTTATAAAGTTTTAAAAATCACTGATTCTTAAGGGTAGCAGACAAGTGTAAATGTGTTGCACCCCACCATGGAAGTTAACCATTGTCTTTTGATGTTTCCATTTATTTCCGCCTTCAGAGAAACACCTAGAATTTTTCACATAGTTTGCAAAACCAAATCCCTCTGTGTCTGCAACCTCCAGACATCCCCACTACCCTTTTGCTGACCAGCTCTCCTATGTGGGCACTTACCACCTCTCCTAGGGAGTCTTGTGGGCAGAGCAGAGAGGCCATAGCTGGTGGAAGTGGATTGAAGCTGAACAGGCCCCTAATGGGAATGCCCTGATGCAGCCCCCATGGCTGTGGTTAGGAGGCACAGTGCTGGTTGCTCTACTGCCCCCTTAATTTTGTCCGTGAAGCCTGTCTGTCATGATAGAAGAGCCACGGTGCCAAATCTCAATGGCACTTCGATCCCTGTGCACCAAATTGCAATCATACTCACTTAATATTGGTCTGGTCGCCTGCCTCTCTGTCACAACAGGGACTGGAGGGGCAAACCTGAGTGACCAATGAGGCTGCCAAAACTGCTCTTTGCTGTTTCTGTGGGCCTGGCTTCTGCATCTGGGCTACCCACTGGCACCTTGCCCTACTGTACTCCAGTACACTTCTAGCAGCCTGAACCCTGAGTGCTCTACCAGTGATATGCAGCATGTGTAACATACATTTATAACGATGGGTGCCACTTCCTTGACTACAGATTAACATTGTTACAGCTTCAACAAAATGCTAAAGGAGTCATGTATGTGTGTACTGTATGTGAGATTTATGTATTATATCAAACAACTATTTAGCATAAAATAATGGTGCTTTTGGCTATCTTGAAAAAGTGCCATTTAAATTAGGGCAATATTTCAAGCATAGGAAAATGGCACAACTCATGGTAAAGTCAGTTTATATAGCAATAAGGTAAATGTTCCCTTTTTTTGCTGGTTCATCCTAAGTATCACTTTTGTTTTCACTACTTTTTTCTTTCTATATCTTGCAGATTTGGCACATTCTAAGTGTGATTGTACTCTGAAAAATATCTAAAAAATGATAGCACTTATTGGTAAAAGTACTTGTAGCATAGTATCTACTTATTCACCAAAAAATGAATTAACATGTTTGTGCTGCAGAGCCAGTACAGCTAGGAGTGAACATTATTCCGTTCTTTCATGCTAATTTTAAAGAATTATTTACTAAGTTCCAGTTGATTACACCCACTAAAAATCATGTTAAAGAATAATACAGAGTGTGCTGGGAATTTAACTTGCAGGTGATCTGGATGAATAGTTATAAACTGGGGAAATAAGGATCTTTAGAGCAAATTTAGATCTTTGTATGGCTGGTAGTTGAAATAAAAAGGAGGAGAAAATAAATCTGTCAGTTGAACGCACTTCATTTGGAAATTAAGGGCAAACATGGAGCCGCACAGTGTTGTATTTTAGTTACCATGCTGTGTGGAACTGCACTTTGTCATTTTTTTCTGTCTTTGCAGCAGACTATTTTCTACCTTTGCCTCTGTTTTCAGTGGCTTGTCCTATTGCATCTGTGTATGTTTCCTTTTTCAACTGATGTTTTAATATTGCATGATCACTTTTGTTCCTTATCCGGAATTTGTTCTCTTCCCTTGATTAAATAACTTCCTTTTAAAAAATTCTCTCTCTCTATCTTCTGCCTCCTTTGTGCATCATCTGTCCATTAAACTCTGTGTCCACCTATCTCACATGTAGCTAGCAGAGGACATCTATCAACTTAATTTTTTTCTGACCGATTTTGCTAAGTTTGAGCTGCCTTTTGGGCTTGTACTCTTTCTCTATTTTCTTTTGTACTGGGAATTGCTTCTGTGTGGAGAACAATACTAACTGGCTTAAATATGATTGGAGAGTAAAAGGTGATATTTAGGGGGGACCTTAGACTGGATGCAATACACATGCTCTTGCTGCAAACTAAATTCTGTCATACCCCATGGAGTCCAATCAGTTAGTAATCAAAAAAGAAATAGCGGGTAGAAAGAAAATATTGCGGATGTGTAAGTTAACATAAAAACAAGTCCATAGAACTGCTTTGATTGCTACCAGCAATTCCTCAAGTTTTAACACTGGAAGTCAAGCAAAGCAATTCCCCTTCCATTGCAACAGTAAATGCAAACAAAGGAGAGATGTACTTTGTTCAAGATTACTTTAAAAAAATGTGGGATATGTGAATATGTACCTGATAGCTGTCTCTTTCTAATTAAAATTTTCCTCTAATTTTGCTTGTATATTTCATGTTGTTAAAAGGTTCTATATTTAGATACTGAATTGAATTTGTAGTATATCTTTAGAGCAGGTCTTTGTCATATAAGTTTTCTCTCACATTTAAATTGCTGATGTGTAGATAGGAACATCTTTGAAAAGATGAAATAACATGAAGCCCCTTCTGTATAATTGCACAGTAACATTAATTTGAAATGGAAAACTGATGCAAAGAATATTCAAAGATTTAGTTAACTCCTGTGCAGTGTTCCCTCCTAAGATTTTCTATCCTTGGGTGAGTTGAAATTTCTTATGTGCAACACCAATATTGAGGTAGCGTGTGGATGTGCACTGCCATTACAACCAAAATCCACACACATGCACACACTAAACAGTCGATAGTGTAGAAGAAAATATATTAAAACAAGGGATAGTTAACAAAGAGGAATGCTTATGATATTTAATATGAAATCAAATAAAGAAAATTAACACTACCTTTGGAGTCAAGTATCAGAGGGGTAGCTGTGTTAGTCTGGATCTGCAAAAGTGACAAGGAGTCCTGTGGCACCTTATAGACTAAATGTTGTAGTGGAACAGAAGCTTTCGTGGGCAAAGACCCACTTTGTCAGATGCATGTATTGGAAATTTCCAGACATTTCCACTACATGCATCTGACAAAGTGGGTCTTTGCCCACGAAAGCTTATGCTCCACTACAACATTTAGTCTATAAGGTGCCACAGGACTACCTGTGGAGTACATGTAAAATCATCCTTCTAATAACTCAAGTTAGTACACACAGCAAACTGCATATTATCCACACATAGCTCAGCTTTAAGATCCTAAATAAATCTGAGTCAAGTTGAAATAGTACTTGCAAGGAGTGCATGACTAATACAATATTTACTGACCCTGGAAAAAGTAAAATGCATTCACTCAGGCTTATACAGTTTCTTTGAGTAATGTTTAGGATCTGTGCTGTAAAAACAGATAAGTTCTCCTGATTTGAAACTTTTACTTTGTGTGTCACCAGCTCAGAGTAGAATCCCCAGAACAAATTAACACATGGGTTCAGGGTTTGTAGACAGATGCTTGTTTCAAAGAGCTTGCAAATAAGGTTTCATTCTACAAAACTAGCATCACACCTAGTACTTGCTATTTCTGACTCATGAAAGCCGGAATTCTGCCACATAGCAAAGATCTGGTCTTAATGCAATACAATATACCAGCCCACCCAGCTGGAGAGGATTATAGGAAGTGAGTCAGGATATTCCAAACAAACCGTCCTCTGTCTCCACCTCACTGCACAGATGCCAGTACCTACCCACCTCTTTCTCCCCACCTACCCTGTGCAATCTGCTTTCCCACACTGCCCAGCTCAGCTGGGGGCTAGGATAAAATTCTGCTTCTCAAACTAGCAGGCACAAGCATTCTAGCTGGGAGTCAAGACACAGCACAAACTCTCTACCCCTCCCCCACTTCACTCTAGGACACAGCATAAACTCCCTCCTGCCTCCACCTCACCCCAGTGCCATCACCCACCCCCACCTAACTCCATGTAGTCATCCCCTTACCTCCCCCTTCCCACTCTAGGAGCCTTGAAGAGAGTGCAGGATTTCTGTTTCTGTCACTCTCTCCCTCCCTCTTCCTACCGGTCACTTTTTCCCCTCCTTATTTCCCTTCTTTACCTGGTCTGGGAGCTCCCCAGTTCCAGCATGCATCTAGCTCCATTTAGCTGCTACTTAGGAGATGCACCTCCTCCCGCTGGTCAGCTGAGCTCCCTGCCTGTGCAGGAGCTTTGAATCTCTGGGCATGGCTCAGAAAACAGCTGAGCAGCTGTGCAGCTTACAGGGAACTTAATTCCTGCATAGAATTTGACTTTTGGAAACCAAGGATCTGATTTCTGAAAATCCTTGGGTAGAGGTGAACCTAAAGGCTCAATCTAGCCCATATGAGGTGGTACAGCAACATGTTTTGCTGTGCAAAAAACATTCTGGGAAGAAATTGTTTGTCGTAATCAGTGTTCCTTCCCCCATTTCAGTGTAAATGATGAGAAGTAATTTGCAGCAGTCTCGTAACATATACACTTACTTTCAGATGCTCCAAATTGCTGGCTTGTATGCTGGCAGGCAGAACCAAGGTTCTGTACATTCTTCTTCAAGTGATTGCTCATGTGCATTCCAATATAGGTGTGTGCGTACAGGTGCATGCACCATCTGAGACTTTTCCCTCAGCAGTACCTTTAGGGCCAGCAGGGAGCCCCTTGGAGTGGCACTGGTATATCGGCCCATATGTACCTCTGCTGGCCCCCTCACCCACTCAGTTCCTTCTTACTGCCATGACGGTTGTTGGAACAACCCTAGCTCATTCTTGAGTTTGTTCTCTTCACTGTTCTTCTCCTTTGTTACCAACGATCTTCAGTTAAGTACCTGCAAATTTAGTTAAAGACTTTCCTTTGTAGTTTTCTTCTTTACCCTGCCGCAGCGCACCGTATACCTGCGGCGCGCTGTGCACCCATGGAAGGGCATGCCCGGCATGCAAGGCTTTAAGCCCTACAGGAAGTGTACTAAGTCTATGCCATGTGGTGACCCACACTCCTCGTGTTTGAAGTGCCTGGGAGAATCGCACATAACAGACGAGTGCAAGATTTGCAAAGCGTTTAAGCTCAGGACCAAATGCGAGCACAAGTCACGGCTCAAGGTGCTCCTGATGGAGGCGGCACTCCATCCGGCACCGCCTTTGGCACCGGACTCAATACAGGATCCAACAGCACACCGTCCTCAGTGCGTGACAGCTCCACACACCATGCCTCTCTGGTACCGCACTGGGCCAGATGTCACTCCCAGTCACCGGTACCGCGACGGAAGAGGAGGACTAACGGGTTGGTCCCCACCCTGGCACGCACCCTCCCTGCCCTCTACAGTGGGACACATGGTGCCAGCTAGTCCAGAGCCCAGGTCTTCTAGATCGGGTGACTACTCTTCCTACCAGAGGGACATGAGTCCTTCAGAGGATCTCCTGAACCCATCTACCCCGGAGGCAGCAAGGGTCCTTATCGATTCATTTCCCTCCCCTCTGCCCACCCCAGAACCTCAAGAGGGCACGGAGATGCTCGGCACTGCTCCCCTCCTAGGGTGCCCAGTGAAATGGTGCACAAGGTGCGGCAGAGACATGTGTCATGCGGCACCTCTCCCGGCACCAGCCACTGCGACACCTGTGCCATTGACACCGGCACTGGCAATGGACCTGGCACCGGATGCAAGGCAGATTACTCGCCTGGCACCACTACTGGCCCTCAGCACTGCAGCACCTACCTCGGTCAGGGATCCTGTTTCAGCCGTGCCTCCTCCTCCGCCTCGGCACTGTGGCAAGCCAGAGGCCATGTCTCGGCATACTGCAGTACAGTCGGCATCGGCATCGCCATGGTCCACCTTGGAGTACTCATCCGACTCCAACACGGAGTCAGCATGGTCTTCAAGGGGCTCTAGGTCTCGTTCATGACACCACTCCCGCTCCCAGCACTGGTCCCGGCACCATACCTCTCCCCACCAGTGCCAACAACAGTGGGCCCAGCTGATCCCCGTACCGATGGTTCAGCAGACGTGGCCACCCCAGCCACTCGGGCAGTGGCCTTTTTGGACCCCCTGGGCCTACCATCAGGGACAGGACGTGAACCCTCCTAAACTGGCTTCCGTCACGTCAGGTCCACAAGTTCCTCCATCAGTGATACCTTTAGTCTGGTCCCCCACGTTGGCTAACTCGCTGCCTCTGGACCTGTCATCCCCAGGCCCGGGGAGAGCACGGCTCCAATGAGACAACCTCTCCCCCCCTCCCTCCATGGCCACTTCTGACGATCCAGGCCTTACAGATGCCCCTGTGGGCGACATGGTGAAGAGGTCATTGTCCTCCTCCCTGGATGAGGCATTGGCAACTTTGCGCCCTCCATGCTCTCCATGGATGCCAGGGCCCACCAAGACCTTCTCCGTTGCCTGGCCCAAAGTCTGGGAGTCCAAGCGGACAAGGTCTCTGAGGACTCGGACCCAACGACATCTTGCACGCAGATACTCCCTCCAGAGTGGGGCTAGCAATCAACAAGATGGTAGCCAAGATTTTGGCAACCTTGTAGCAAACTCTGGTGTCCATACTGCCCACTGATAACCGTGTGGAATGGAAGTATTTTGTCCCTCTCTCCCCTGGGTTCTTTAGTAGTACAGGCAGTCAATCAGAGGGAGAGGCAGGGACAGCCCACGGCCACCCCTAAGAGCCGGGAGGCTAAAAAGGCCAACTTACTGGGCAGAAAAGTCTATGCATCGGGGGGCATCCAATACCGAATTGCCAATCAACAAATCCTTCTGTCCAGATACGCCTACAACACCTGGGCATCCATGGGCAAATTTATGGACTTGCTCCCCAAAGACTCCTGTGTGGCGTATAAGGCCCTTTGAGAAGAGGGGAGAGTAATTTTCCGAACTGCGTTACAAGCAGCACTCGATGTGGCTGATGCGGCTTCATGAGTCATGGCCACCGGAGTGGTCCTGCATTGGAGTTCCTTAGGAGACGCTCTCCTCCACTGGCCTCAAGGCCTGCTGTATGCCTTACCACCTTTCCCACTAGTTCACAGGGTCCTGCTGAAAGAGCGGGAGTTCAGGACACCATTAATTCTAATTGCCCCAGTGTGGCCCAGGCAACACTGGTTTTCGATCCTCCTCAACCTCTCATGCAAGAGGCCCATAACCTCCCACTAGTCCCGGACCTGATATCCCCGGACTCGGGCAGGCTTCACCACCCAGACCTGTAGTTCCTCCACTTAACCATGTGGAAACTCCATGGTTAATGGCAGAGGAGCTCCAGTGCTCTCAACAAGTTCAGGAAGTCCTACTGGGTAGCAAAAAACCTTCCACTGAAACCATGTACCTCACTAAGTGGAAGCAGTTTTACTGTTGGGCTTCTCAGAAGGGGCACCAGTCCCCCTGATCCTGGATTACCTGTTGGACCTTAGGCTTCAGCATCTCTCTTCTTCCTCCTCCTCCATTAAAGTCCACCTAGTGGCCATCTCAGCCTTCCACACAGGGGAAGGGGGGAAAATGCTATTTGCCAACCTAATGGTCAATGGGTTCCTAAAAGGAATGGACAGACTCTATCCGCATGTCTGGCAACCTGTTCCCCTGTGAGACCTAAACTTGGTTCTATCCAAACTTATGGGGCTCCTGTTTGAACGTGCTAGACACGTGCTCCCTCCTTCACGTACCATATAAGGTATCCCTCCTAGTGGCAATCACATCCGCGAGGCAGGTGTCAGAGCTTAGGGCACTGATGTCAGATCCCCCCTACACAGTGTTTTTTAAGGACAAGGTTCGGCTCCGCCCTCACCCAGCCTTTGTGCCAAAGGTGGTTTCTGCATTCCACACTTCCCAGGATATTTTTCTACCAGTTTTTTACCCAAAACCACGTGCATCTGGGAAAGAGCAAGCTTTACACATGTTAGACGTCCATAGGGTGTTAAGCCTTTTATTTAGACAGGACCAAACCATTCTGAAAATCACCACAACTTTTTGTAGCCATCGTGGAGCACATGAGAGTCAAACCTGTATCCACTCACAGGCGGTTATCCATGAGGCGATCCACTATCAGGGAGTGCTACTCTCTAGCAGTCATTTCAGCTCTGACTCTTAGAGCATGCTCTATGAGAGCTGTGTCAGCTTTCACAGCACAGGTTCCCATCCTGGACATATGTAGGGCTGCTACATGGTCCTTGGTCCACACGTTTGCCAACCGCTATGCGCTGTCGTATCAGGCCAGAGAGGATGCTGCCCTGGGTAGGGCAGTCCTTAACTCCTCTGTTGTTTTGACATCCGGCCCTCCACCTACTTAGGTTCTGCTTTGGAGTCACTTGTATTGGAATGCACATGAGCAGTCACTCGAAGAAGAAAAAATGGTTACTTACCTCGTAACTGTGATTCTTCATGATGTGTTGCTTATGTCCATTCCAAATCCCTTCCCAACGCCCTTTATCTGGAGTATAAAAGAAGAAACAGAGTGGGTGAGCTGGGCCAGTAGTGGTATATATGGGCTGATATACTGGTGCCACTCCAGGGAGCTCCCTGCTGGCCCTAAGGGTACTGCTGAGGGAAAAGTCTCCAATGGCTCGTGCACACTGTGTACACACACTTATATTGCAATGGACATGAGCAACACATCTCGAAGAATCACAGTTATGAGGTAAAAAAACCTCTTTTCTTCAGTGCTGTTGGGTACACAGCTTCTGCTTTCTTCTCACTGTGCCTGAGCCACAATAAGGGAGACCTAATATAGGCATGCAGGATGTCGTTGGCTTATGAGTCTCTCTCCCTGGTCCCCCTGCGTGTAGCTGCCTTAGCAAGTAAGTCTTGCAATGTTAGTGAGTATTCCTTAGGGTATGTCTACACAGCAACATTTCAAAGGGTATGTCTACACTACCACCCTAGTTCGAACTAGGGTGGTAATGTAGGCATACCGCACTTGCAAATGAAGCCCGGGATTTGAATTTCCCGGGCTTCATTTGCATAAGCCGGCCGGCGCCATTTTTAAATGCCGGCTTGTTCGAACCCCGTGCCGCGCGGCTACACGCGGCACGGGCTAGATAGTTCGGAATGGCTTGCTAGTTCGAACTATCTGTACACCTCGTGGAACGAGGTGTACAGATAGTTCGGAATGGCTTGCTAATTCGAACTATCTAGCCCGTGCCGCGTGTAGCCGCGCGGCACGGGGTTCGAACAAGCCGGCATTTAAAAATGGCGCCGGCCGGCTTATGCAAATGAAGCCCGGGAAATTCAAATCCCGGGCTTCATTTGCAAGTGCGGTATGCCTACATTACCACCCTAGTTCGAACTAGCGGGGTAGTGTAGACATACCCAAAATAAGTAGCATAATTTTGAAATAACACTCTGTGTCTACCTCAATTTGTATAGCTTACTTCGAGTTAAGCTCTGCTGCGTAGACGCACCCTTACTCAGATGAATAATTCATTGGTTTCAGCAAAGACTGTAAATAAGAAGTTGCAATATATGGCCATAAAGAAGTGGAGGTGAAGAGAACCTGTTTTGCTACTTTGACATCTTTATTTCTCGGTGCACAAAAGTTCTCCAGAGCTGTCAGTTGGTTTTTTTTTCAAGAGCAGGGTATCATTCCGGCTGCAGTTCTCTCATGTCAGGAGATAGCCAATAATAGTGGTTGACCCATCCCCACAACGATTAGAGACCGGAAGCTGCATCTTCACTCATTCATGTGTGCTCCTTCCTTCCATAACTTATTTTGTTAACTTGTGAATGACTCTTCATCCAGTTTGTTTTTGTACTATTGAAGTTTTCGTAGTTGATATTTTTTAATAATAAATGCATTGCTTTGTGGAGGGTGGGAATTAAAATGTAGCAGAAAATGCTGTGAATTAATCTAGTTCTTATTTTCAGTGCACACGTGTGATGTGGACTCCACCTCTCCGTGAAAGTTTCTCATACCCATTCCTTGTTCTTCAGATGTTGCTTTTGACCTACATTCTCAGGTAGCTTCCAATTTATTCATGATTGTTCAAAAACAGAATCATTTAGATGCTATAGTCTTATATATACCATTTTTTTCCTGAGCAAATTATTGCCCATGATTGCTAACATCAATGCAGCTTCATCTCTGGTAGTCATAGTGATAATACTGTATAAACCAGGTTACTGTGATGACAACACTTTCAGTATTGGGCTAGTGTAGCTACATTGATGGTAGCAACACTGACAATGAAATAAACTTTTAGTTTAGATACAGCCTTACTATACAAACCAGAAATTATATATGATTCTTTGAGTTGTGGCACCTGTCCATTCCCCTATAGATATGTGGGCACCGTAGTTGGATAACTTTTTACCAAAGCATTACCCTTTGGGGAGCTTGTGACCCCTCTGTTTACTTTCGCTGGGAAGTGAAAGGGGCAGTTGCCTTGGCCAACCTCAGGTCCTTCACCACCCGTAGGTCTTTCACCGCTCAAGATCAATGTAAGTGTAAGTGCCTCTCGCTTCCCCTTTGTGCTTTAGAGACCTACATTTCAGCACAAGTTACTTGATAACGAAGTATTTAAGACTTTTATAAATGAGGGTTGTTTGCCCATTCCTCTCCATAAGCTGTGCTAGATGGAACAGACTCAGCAGCTGGAATGACTGACAGCCATCGCTACTATGCACCGTATTTCATGGCTGTACCAGTTGAAGTCCTGCACACAATAGATTATTTGACCTTTTAAAGTTCAAATTTGTTTTTGGCAAAACAAATAAAACTCTGAACTCCCCCCAAAGATTCTAGTATAAACCTGAAATCAATGGATAATTATACCCTGCTGTAAAAAGTAAATAGTTTTGGCCTCAGGTCAAGCCCAGGTACCCATACTACCAAGTGAAACAGCCTAAAGATCAAAAAACCATTACAGGTCTAAAAAGAAGAGACCACCTTCTCTGCCTCCTTCAACTTGCGCAACATTAAACTTCCAAACAGTCTTACTGATTCTTTGTATGATGATAACAAAAAACTCCCAGAGATCTTACCTCCCTTTAGCAACACGTTAGTCCTACTTCCTAAATGTCTGGTCTCAAATTACATCAAATGCCCTAAGCATGCTGGAATTGGGATATACCCTACAATTCACATATATTCCTCCTGCCTCCCTCCCTGACCTTTTTCACAGATTACTCTTACAAGTTTGTTAATTTAAGCAGTGCAGACTCCTGTGTTGTCAAAGCCCATATAGAAAGTTCCTCCTCAATATTGTGGAGAAAAGGATTTTATTTCTAATATTTGCTTATTCTGAAGTCCAAAGGTGGTTTTATTATGACATTTATTGCCCAACAAAAGAGTGTAGGGACCAAGACAGCCTGCATCACAGCACATACTGATTTAAAAGGTGCCCTTATGTGATTCACCAGACATACACAGGCAGTGGTTCCATTATACACTTCACTAATCAAGTTCAGCACAGTGTTGGTTTACTTGTGCACTTTGTCAATTGAATCAAATGCAGCTTTTCTCTATGTGCATGGTTTTCTTGAATTTATGGTGTATCTTTGACAATAAATGGAGGGACAAAATGGGATTTAATATGGACTTCATAAAACCTGATTGTTAGACACAACATTTTTGATGTAGCAGAGGCTCCAAATATGCCACCAGACAATGCACATATACCTTCTCTGGCATAAGTACAAGGTAATCAGCCTGCAGCTTTTGCATTTACTGTGCAGTCCCTTGTCCTTTTTAGGTGAGATCACCTTCCAGGTGTTTGGCAGGGTTTTAGTTCTCCATGCCAGATGAGAGATGGCCAGGAGTGACTGTTACAGGTTCAGTAGCCTGTTAGCAGCTCTGGAGAGATTCCATCATTCTTCTTTGAGGAGTGTCTCTGTGGGTGCTCCACCTTACGTGCTTTGGGACTGCAGCACACCTGGCCAGAAGATTTTACTAGCAGTGGCTTTGACAGCTAGCTCACACATGCGTAGAAGCGCTACATGCACTAGGCAGCTAATGCACATGCGTGAGAGACGATCTCCTCGCAGTGTGCTCAGCAGATTTTTCCTCAGAGACAGCTAGTCCTAGTTTTTCTTTTCTTTTACTTAGCCTTTTTTATTATAATTTACTATAATCTGTGATCCTTCAAAAAAAAAAAGACTGTGTGTGTGTGTGTGTGTGTGTGTCTGTGTGTGTGTGTGTGTGTGTGTCTGTGTGTCAGACATGGAGACAAGTGCGGATTCTGTGCCTCGTGCTTACCCTCAGGGGACTTGTCTCTCCTGCACTGAGGAGCTTCTTTTTCCCTCAGCTTCAGCCTCCTCACATAAGGCTGAGAGAGAGTTTCACAGATTTGAACTTTTTTCTCCAACGATCTTTTTTGTAGTGTTCTCCCAAGCCGGAGCTCTGTTTTAAACACATTTTTTCCCCTCACAGGCTGTCAGTCTTGTCAGACTAGTACTCAGTGCATACATTGTCTGGACAATTACAGTGCAGTTCACTATCATCAGTGAAAGTTTGGCAGCTGGGCCCAGGAGAGCCGGGAGGTTTTCAGCTCATCCTGATCTCCCTCAAACATTCCCTCATACCAGCGTCAGACCCTGGTCACCCTGCATCCCCGCTATTACTGTCACTAGCGGCAATGTCAGATAAGGCAGTTCCCCCTGCCTCAGCTGCAAGCTCTGCCTCTTCCAAACAGAAGAGAGCAGATAAAGCAGCAAACAGGTAATCCCTTTCACATAAGAAAGGGTGATCCCTGAATCCTAAGCAAGCTCCATCCCCTGATGGGGCTTCAGATAAGCGCTTACTGGGGCAGCATTCACTCACAACCCCCCAAGGATCTGTGGACCTGGCCAGTTTGCCTAAACATGCTGATAAGCCCAAGCCTGCCACAGCTGAACGGCGCAAGGCTTTAACATCATCATCAGTCCTACTGACACCAAGCAGTGCTGTATATAAGGGTAGTGCAGGGACCTGCTCTATCCTCTCTGCTCGCGAAGCCAAAGCATACACCAGCACAATATCCTTTACCACCTGTGCTTCCTTTTTGCCCTTATACATCCACAGATGATTCTATGATCTCTTCAGTACCCGTGACACCATTGTTTGGCACAGATTCCTCCTCGCATACCGAGGGTTTTTCTATGTATATGCCTGGCACTTCCATACTTCTGTTATCTGGTGAGGAGGATCAGGCTTTGTGACCTCAATTCCTCCCAGATACTCTACCCTGAGGCGCAAATTCCCTCGCTTACAACCAGCCGTACCAAGTTGGCAACCTGCCCATTGTCTGCCACCATCTATGCCAGTGCCCCCCAACGTGGCGCTACTGGGACCCTAGGGCACCTTACAGGGCTCAGCAGCAACAGCATCACCATGTTGCTCAGCTCAGGTCCAGGCCTACATCCATTGTGTCCCTTGATGCCTCAAGGGACCAGACAGATTTCAAATAGTCACTAAGTGATGAGGAATCCACTATTTCCTCTCACTCATTTACTCGGATATCTCTTTCCTCCCCAGGGGACACACTCATGTCTCTACAAGCCCTATCTGGGGATGATTTTAAGGTTTTCCAAGACCTCTTTAAGAGGGTAATTGAGGTCCTCGAGAGTTAACCACACTGCCTAAACGCAGCATAAACTCACGAGCATCCTCCATACCTTTCCATCCACGAGGTTCGCTCGCCCTCATGGACCCAGCCAAGCAACTTTGGCAAACACCCACCACCATTCACCCAGTGGGCAAGAAGGTGGATAGGAAAGACTACATGGATCCTCAGGGTGCTGAGTTTTTATTCTCACATCCATCCCCCAACTCCATAGTAATTGAGGCAGTGAATCAGAGGAAAAACAAAACATTGCCAAATCCACCCCTCCTGATGAGTGGAAAAGTCTAGATATAATGGGAAGATGGTCATACTCCTCTGCCTCCTTACAGCTATGTAACACTAATTACTCCGAGATGCTGGCAAAATACACTCATCACATATTTGAGCAAATCACAGATTTTATTCAATTCCTTCCAGAGGAAAACATAGAACAAGTGAGAGTTAACACCAACGAGGGTCTCCATCCGAGCTGTTTTGGACTCAGCTGACACAGCTTCATGAGCCTTGCCATCTCTGTGATGAGAAGAGCCCCCGGGTCCACCTCTCTGGTTTCGCAAAGGAGGTCCAGACAAAGGTGGAAGACCTTTCGTTCGAGGGCTTGAAGCTCTTCACTGATAGCACAGATGCTTCTTTACACTCCTTGAAAGACTCCAGGGCCACACTTAAAATGCTGGGCATCCAGGCTCCTGCACCAAAATACAAACAAAACAAAACTCATGTTCAGAGATACAGACCTTCCCTCTTTGAGAATGACCAAAGACAATACGACCCTAGAAAGCACCAGCGTCAGGAGAAGGCGACAGTCTGCTGAACAACCCACTCCATCTCAGTTCTCTGACTCTAGGCAAACATTTTGAAGGTCTGGTCGAGAGCCGTCAGATTTATCTTTCCTCACCCGAGCCTCTGATCACCCTATTATCCAACCACAGATTAGCACTGTTTTACCATCACTGGTGCCTCATAATTACAGACAAATGGATTCTGGATCTTATAAAGTTCGGGTACCGCATCCCCTTCCTATCTCCTCCCATGATCCAACCACCCACTCCGTCCCTTTTATGTCAAGAGATTGACCACCTGCTCTATATCAATTCAGTGGAATGAGTTCCACAACAATATAAAAACTCCGGCTTCTACTCCCAATATTTTCTCACAGACAAGAAGTCAGGGGGGCGGGAGACCTAGATTCAATCTCAGAGCTCTCAAAAGATATGTCCTGTACCAGTGCTTCAGGATGGTTACCCTCTCCACCATCATACCCTGCCTCAACAAAGATGACTGTCTGGCAACTCTCGACCTCCAAGACGTGTATTTCAACATATCCATACATCCTGCGCACAGGAGGTACCTAAGATTCACAACAGGAGTGGGGGGGGAGAGACAACATTTCCAATATACAGTACTACCTTTTGGCCTATCCATGGTGACAAAGGTCTTTTTCAAGGTCTTGGCAGTTGTGGCAGCCAACCTGCAAAGACAGAGATTGTCAATGTATCCATGTCTTGATGACTGCCCTATAAGGGGCAAGTCAATTCAGGAAACTCAGCACTCAGTCATGATCACCATTTCGCTGTTCTGTTCACTTGGCCTTCAAATCAACTTCTCCAAATGCCAACCAACCCAAGTGCTAGAATTTATAGGAGCTCAACTCGACTGCATCCCTGCTATCGCATCCTTACCCCATCAGAGGTTCCTCGCAATACTACAACTAGTACAACTTCACACCATGGTCCACAACTTCCTGCCAGGGCGCCTTTCCAGCTATTGGGCCATATGGCAGCAGCGACAACAGTTGTCCTGCATGCCAGATTACACATGAGGCCTCTATAACACTGTCTGAGCACAGTATACAAACCTCGAATAAACAGCCTGCACAAGCTGGTCTCACTTCCAAACATGGTCAAATGCTCCCTCCAGTAGTGTTCAAAAGCACAAAATGTGTGCCTGGGGTCCCCTTCCACAGGCAAGCTCCATCGTTCACCATCACCACAGACACATCACAACAGGGCTGGGAAGCTCACTTGGGTATCCTCACTACACAAGCACAGTGGACCCACATGGAGACCACAATGTACATCAACATGCTTGAACTTCGAGCAGTATACAACTCCTGCCAGCATTTTGTGAACCGTATTTCCAACTTCACCATGCAGATCTTTACGGACAACCAAGCTGCAATGTTCTACATAAACAGGCAGGGAGGTGCGAGGTCCTACCCCCTTTGCAGAGAGGCAGTCTGGTTATGGACTTAGCATCGCTCACAACATAATCTTAATTGTTTCACATCTACCAGGCAAAGACAACATAACCGCAGATAGCCTCAGCAGGAACTTTCCTATGAACCATGAGTGGGGACTAGACTCCACCATTCTGCATCAAATCTTTACACAATGGGGCTTCCCACAGATCGACTTGTTTGCCACTAGTGCCAAGAAAAAGTGTCCACGCTACTGTTCCGTGCGGGCACTGAGACACAATCCCTAGGGGACGCATTCACGATACACTGGGGAAAACCCTCATATGCTTCTCCCCCCCCCCCCCATACCGCTTCTCCATTAAGTAGGCACGGAGATGCACTTAGACAATGTCAATGTCATACTGATAGTGCCAGTTTGGCCAAGACAAACCTAGTATACGTACCTGCTGAAAATGTCAGCCGATTGCCCATGGCGTCTTGCATGGCTCCCACATCTCCTCACTCAATGTTGTGGTTGCTGTCAGCATCCTCATCTCCACACCCTGAATTTTCAGGCCTGGCTCCTCAATGGCTCACTTCAGAAGCAGAACGTACAGACAAGGTCCAACAGAACCTCCTTAGCAGTCAGAGAAAATCCACTCACAAAACTTACCTGTACAACTGGCGTCAATTCTCCACCTGGTCTCACCTTTTCAATTTCAACCCATCTTCTATTCCATTTACCCGCAGTCCTGCAATACATAACCGAACTCAAAAACTCAGGACTTTTGCTCAGTTCCCTGAAGGTTCACCTCTCTGCCATAACCGCTTTACATCAGCCAATAAACAGCAAGTCACTATTTACACATCCCACGACCAAAAAGTTCTTCAAAGGATTGTAGAACATGTATGCACCAATCAAACCTCCGGCTCTGGCCTGGGGCCTCAATTTGGTTCTGAGGGCCTTAACTCATAAACCGTTTGAGCCTATGGCAACCTGCTTCGGGCTCCACTTTTCCATGAAGGTGGCTCTTCTAGAGTCAATAACATCTACTAGGAGAGTCAGTGAAACTGCTGCTTTCATGGCAGACCAACCTTCACCACCTTCCATAAGGGCAAGGTATCCCTCCGACCTCATCCTAAGTTCCTGCCAAAGGCACCGTCTCCTTTCCACTGTAATGATTCTATTAACTTACCACACTCCAGATACTTGATTTACAGAGGGCCATTGCATTCTACCTGGGAGGAACCAAGAAAATTTGGAAAACTAACAGGTTATTTGTATTAACCACTGAACGATTCCAGGGACTCCCTATCTCCTCCCATAAGATCTCAAAATGGATAGTTGAAGGCATAAGTATAGCATATTCAACCTTTGAAGAGCCACCTGTACAACTTTGTGCACATTCAACCAGGGCCATGACAGCATCAACAGCCTATGTACAGGGTATCTCCCTGTCTGATGTATGCAAATCAGCCACCTGGTCCTCTACTCATACATTCGCTGCTCGCTATGCTCTGGACTCCTATGTGTCCAGAGAAACTATGTCCGGACATACAATCCTTTCCATCGTCCAAAAGGATTCTACACCATCTGAAGCTCCTAACTCCAGTGGATAAACTGCTTGTACTCACCTAAGGTGGAACACCCACGGGGACTCTTCTTGAAGAAGAAGAGAAGGTTACTAATCCTCTGCAGTAACTGACATTCTTTGAGATGGGTGTCCCTGTGGGTGCTCCACCACCTACTCTTCCTCCCCTTTCTTTGGTATTATTTGCATACTTTTCTGGGACAGAGAAGGAACTGAGAAGACTGTCTCCCCCGTACGTGCATTAACCTCCTGGCGCATTTAGCGCTGCTGTGCATGTGTGAGCTAGTTGTTAAAGGCACTGCTAATAAAATCTTCTAGCCAGGTGCATTGCGGTGCCAAAAAACATAAGTTGGAGCACCCATAGGGACACCCATCTCGAACATCAGTTACTGGAGAGGGTGAGTAATCCTCTTGTACCATCTGCACATCCAAAGGTATCCCTAAAGGAATTTATACAATCAGTATAACAGTGAATTGAGTCTTGAGAATTCTAGGACACATGGCAGCATGCATGTACTTTGTCTCTGACTTCACCTCCGATTCTGAATGGAGTGATTGAAGTCTGTTTATCATCTTTCTCATCTGTTGTACATGCTATCTCATATACCTGCAGCTGTTCTGTCTTCCCTGAACTGATGGGTGGACCTAGCCATATATGTAGCAGGGTTCCTTGAACTTGCTCTAGAGTCAGTGACTGGTCACAGAGGCATTACCTGTTGGTGGGGGATTGCATCTGGGAAGCTTAAGAACTTACTCTCTCTCTATCAGTGTCAGGAATCTTTCAGCTCCATGCCTCGACCATTGGATGTGTCTCTGATGCATAGCTTGAAGTTCAAAATATGTACTCACAGACAGTACTGCAGCAATACCTTATCTCAACCAACAGGGAGGGGCCAGATCTGTATTTGTCAAGAGGCAAGGGACTTTTGGAATCTGCACTGAGTCAAGAATATCACTGAAAGCATATCACATTCCAGAGTGTCAAAATTCTCTAACAGACCATCTTACCAGATCATTCAGTTCAAACCCAGTGTTATAAAATCCATTTTTTAAATTTGGGGTGCATCAAGGTTGGGCTTTTTCATTACCTGCTCAAACAGTATGTCCCCAGTTCTGTTCAAGGGGAGAACTCTGAGCCAGCTCATCAGCAGATGTGTTTTTGCTGCCTTACAAGGTTAAAGATTTTTTATGCTTTCCCCCACCCATTCCAATGGACTGCTAGCCGAGCTCAAGCAGGACTACTCCATTCCAATAGTGTCTGTTTGTCCCAGTCAACATTAGGTCTCTAATCTCTTAAATCTTTCAGTTTGGGATCCAATACCCCCTCCTTTTGACCTGGATATAACCTCATAAGTGTATGGCTAGACTCTGTATCTCAACTCCCTCAATTTGCATATGCATTGTTTAGATCATCAGGAATCTGCCTGCTTCTCTGATGTTTGAAATATTCTTCTGAATAGTAGGAAATAGCCTATCAGGTGTACATACCTCATAAAAGGGAAAAGATTGTTTGGTCCTGGCAGAGAGACACCTCTTCCCAAAATCCTATCCAGTTTCTCATTGACTACTTAGTACATTTAAGAGATGGGCTTGTCAGTTAGCAGCCAGTTTATGCTCAGTGAGGTATCTCCATACTTTAGCCATCTGATGCTTGATTCATGTTCTTCAACACTATGACTATCACTTTTTTAAAAAGGTTTTTACAGACTGCTTCCCGCCCTACCCTGTTTAAATATTCAGTTCATTAATAGGATTTAAATGTAGTTCTCTTTAAACCCATTGCCACCTAGTTTGTGAGTCTCCTGTCAGTGAAAGTTGTGTTTTAATAGTTATTACCTACGCTACAAAGATTATGGATCTCCAAGCTCTTAGGATGGACCCTTTGTACACCATGTTTTATAAGGACATACTGGCATTTATCTTTGCTCCATATTTTTCTTTCAAAACAAATTGGATGTTCATGTGGATCAGACTATTTATTTGCCAACTGTCTATCCAGAACCCCACTTGCAAAGATGAAGAGGCTACATATATTCAAGAAATGTTAGTTTTTTACTTGTGGACAGAACTAGAGTGTATCTTCTCATTTAATCAGCAAGTGAAACAAACAATTGAAAGAAACCAGTTACTTCCCAAATGATCTCCTCTTGGTTTTTCACCTGTATTTGTTTTATGCCGCAAGATTGCTAAGGTATTTCTTCCTCACAGAGAATGAGCTTTCTATACAAGGGTGCAAACTGCTTCAGCAAGTTTTCTCTCTAATGTTCATGTTTCTGATATCTGCAGAGATATTTATATTCCCCTGTGCGCATTTGCTTTGGTCGTCCTTTAAATAACCACAATTAGTTTTCAGTCCATATGTTCAACTACCATTAGTGTCTTGCAGTGCTCTAGAGACTATGCTAAGTTCAGGAAGGTAGCATTACAGTCCTTGTTTGAGTCTATTGATACTCTCCTCTGAGGAACTGCTATGAATCACCTAGGCTACGTCTACATTGGCCCCTTTTCCGGAAGGGGCATGTTAATTTCACGAGTCGCAATAGGGAAATGCGCGGGGGATTTAAATATCCCCCGCGGCATTTAAATAAAAATGTCCGCCGCTTTTTTCCGGCTTTTAGAAAAGCCGGAAAAGAGCGTCTACACTGGCCCCGATCCTCCGGAAAAAGCACCCTTTTCCTGAGGATCTTATTCCTCCTTTGAAGTAGGAATAAGATCCTCCGGAAAAGGGCGCTTTTTCCGGAGGATCGGGGCCAGTGTAGACGCTCTTTTCCACCTTTTCTAAAAGCCGGAAAAAAGCAGCGGACATTTTTATTTAAATGCCGCGGGGGATATTTAAATCCCCCGCGCATTTCCCTATTGCGACTCGTGAAATTAACATGCCCCTTCCGGAAAAGGGGCCAATGTAGACGTAGCCCTAAACTGTAATGGACATATGTAGTGAATTGAAGAAAAGTTATATGCACAGATACCTGTTCAATAAATTTTGTTCTGTGAGATGTGCATATCCATGCCACCAACCACCCTCCTTCCCTTGTACATTGCGGTCACTGCACATATTGGCTACCAGTGTGAAGAAGTTTAGGGAGTTAAGTGTGATGGGAGTTTAGGGTTGGCCTGTCCCTATATCTCAGCAAGCAGCACAAGCATATGAAGTGCACGTATGTTACCACAATGGGTAATGCTGTGGAAAAAGTTTGTTGATTCTAGTTTACTGGTGTGAACACATCTAAAGTGGAATGGACATCTTGAAGAATAGCAGATACTGAGAAGGTATGTAGCTAACTTTTTTCTTTAAAGAAGCAGAGGATTCTTACTCTGGTGTCATGATTCTCCCATTGAATAGTAGTGTGCAACTCACCCAGGTCAAAGTGTTTTCCTGTTTAATGAGTAGTGATGGTGGTGGATAGTGATAGCGCTTTTTCTTTTGGACTCTCTCTGCAGCTGAAGATGAGCTCCTCTTTTATTTACAAACCTAAGCTTGTTCTAATAAGACTGAGGGTTTAACTGTGAAACTATCCAAGATATAACTGGACAATTTTCTAAATCTTTAAGATAGAAGTATATTTTACTGAGTTGTTGCCAAAGCCAATGTTTCTTCTTCGAGTAGCTTGCTCATGTCCATTCAACACAGGTGCTTGTGCCTGCCACATGTAAGAGAGTAGTCAACTAGCTGACTACCTGATAAGCCTAGTCAACTTGACTACTTGCATTCCCCCCACCCCCCACTGCCTCTATAGCAGAGGCAACAAGGTGGGGAGAAACAGGAGCTGGTGCTGAGGGCAGCCAGCTTAAAAGCCGGTTCCTTCCAGTACCATCTTCGTGGTGCTGCCTGCCCTCCCACCCCCCTGCTGCAGATGCAGAAGCATGGAAGGGGGAAATAGGGGAGGCTGCTCTGACAGCAGTCCCTGTCTGCAGGGAAGTCCCGGTGGGGTGTTGGAACTGTCCATGTACATAGGCGGCTGCCTGCTGGGAATGCAGCCCAGCTCAGTCCTGGCTCACACTGGGACCATATCCCGCTTCAGCTTTGCAATTTCAAATGCTGTAGGAGCTAGGCAGCCTGCCTCCCCCTCAGTTCCTACAGTGTTTTAAATTTCAGAGCTGCAGCTGGGTTTGGTCCTGGACTTGGCATGAGCTGGTCTGCCTGCCCGTCAGCTCCTATTGCTTTTAAATGCAGAGCTGCCCAGCTCAGTCCATGCTCACACTGGATCCGGGACCAAATTTAGTAGGATCTGGGCAGGCAGGTAGCCCAGCTCAGTCCAGTACTTGTGCCATCCCAGGGCATGCCATGGCCACCTTCTCAGTGGCAGGCGCAATGGTGCCTATGGACCTCTTGGGGCTTTTTGGTACAGCCCCAACGTAACCACTTGGTTGCAAGCACATCCCAAGCCCCCTTATTGCTGCCACGGTCTCATGGGCCTCAACAGGATACAGGAAATCCAGTTCCCCCCGCAGCAGACAGCAGGGGTGAATGGTCAATCCGCACCTTTTGAGGAAGGCCAGCCGGCCCAGGCTGCTGCCTCCTTCATCACCAGATGAGGCAATTGTGGCGTCTCACCCAGCGGTGCCCCAGGATGGCTCGAGAGCCCACCAGGACCCCCTGAGGAGGGTGACTAATGGTTTGGGCCTCCAGGCTGAGAAGGTGCAAGAGACCTCAGATTTGTTCAGGGTCCTGGTTCAAGCTGGACCTGGCAAGGTGGCCTCACTCCTGCATGAGGCGGTCACCAAGATTGCCAAGACTCTATGGCACACCCATTCCTCCATCCCACTTATAGCCAAAAGGGCTGAATGCAAGTACTTTGAACCATGACTACCTTTACACTTACCCAACTCCCTTGTGGTGCATTTGGTCAACCACAGGAAGTGCCAGGGCCAGCCAGCCCCCAACCCCAACAATAAAGACGCTAAAGACTTGGGCATGTTTGGTAGAAAGATTTATTCTTCAGCCAGTTTTCAGTTAAGGGTGGTGAAACATCAAGCTTTGTTTGCCAAGTATGAAGTAAATAACTGGCAGGCACTAGCCATATTTGAGATCTCCTCACATGAAGCCTCCCATAGGACTATTAAGGCCCTGATCAAGAAGGGGTCCTCCATGGTGCTGGTGGCCTTGCAGGCGGCGTCTGATGCTGTGGATTCGTCAGCTTGCTCTATGGCTTCTGTCATCTCTACGAGGTGTACGCCCTGACTTCTTCTCTGGAGGCGACAAACTCCATCCAGGTCCTCCCCTTTGACAAAGGAGCCCTATTTGCAGAAGAGATGGACACGAAGTTTCACAGGCTAAAGGACTCCCATATGATTTTGAAAACCCTACGTCCCTACTTCCCGGAGTCTGAGAGGAAGAGGTTTAAGCCCCAATCCTCCCAACAAAAGGGCCAATAACCCCACCAGCAGCCTGTTCACACCAAAAACTCTCCAAGTGGAGAGGCCAAGGCCGTCATCCTCTGTGTGGCCAACAATCGACCAGCCAGTTGAAATCCCATATCAAATGTTCCTTTTGAGGTTGAACCTGGGGGGGACGACTCCTAAGATCTTGCCCACCTGTTCTCCTTCAGGCTCCATCCATTCCTCCTGGCATGGAGGGACATTACTTTGGACTGTTGGTTCCTATCCACTGTCCAGTGTTACTACACCCTCCAGTTCTCCTCCACACCACCCTCTGCCCTATCCTCCTTCAGGAACCCTTCTCATGAGCAGCTTCTTGTGAACAGGAGCTATCCCAGTTGCTCCAGGTGGGAGCAGTGGAGAGGATACTGCTGGAGTTCGAGAACAAAGGTTTCTACTTGCTGTGTTTTGATCCCCAAGGTGAAAGAGGGCCTGGGGCTCAGGCCCACCCCCACTCTGAGCCCCGGCCCAGGGCCCTAAGATCTGAAGGAATCTCTCTTCTACGGTTTGGTTGGTGGGGGTAACTACCCATAACGCACCAACCCACGGGCATCCTCTGCCATGGCCTGGGTCACTTCCTACCTCCCTCATTCAGCCGTCTACTCCCCAGCCGTAGAACAGTCCAGCGTCCTCGGGAGCCTTTTTCTCCGCTCCCTCTCCTCCCTCCGGTGACATCCTTTTGAATCGTCCTGCCAGCTCAGCGTCTGACGGAGGAGGGGTGGGGCGGCTGTGCGCCCGTGCCCAATCCCCAGCCACTACTGCATGGGCGCGTCCAACACGGGCAGATGCAGACGGCCTGTTCCCCGTCTTCCCCATGTTGGCGCCACTCCTCCTCCCCCTCCCTCTGCCCCCGGCGCGGCCCGCCGACGCCGCTTCCCGCACGTAGGGGGCGGAACCTCCGACACTCTGCCCTGCACAGCCCTGGCACAGACGTGTCAGAGCCAGGGATGCAGCAGGAGAGCCATCTCTCTCCACATAGTGCTGGGGACAGCACGGCTCCGTAGCGGGGCGCCAGAGCGTCCCCTTTACATCCATTCTTGGAGGTTATTGAACTTCAGAGGTGGCTGCCTCAATTTTTTCAAGTGTTACAAATTAGCAAGAAAGCTTCTATTTCCCTTCCTGTAGATATGCCTTTTTGGGAGGTCAGTGAACTTTGAAGACAGAGTCCTATATACTCTGAAATAGTTGGCATATTTTCACTCCACCTTAGGAATGAGTGGAGTTTAATGGACCCCTACAAATCCTGCAGATTTCTGCTTTATATCCAAGGGTATCCGTATCCACAGATGTGGATAGCTGCAGATCATTTTTGAAGATGTGGATACCAATTTTTTATCCATGCAGGGCTGTAGAGATTAAATAATACGTGGGATGAGATCAAATTCTGAACTTTGGTCAGTACATACTGTTGATATCCCCTGTGTTTTTTAACATTGTACTAGAAGTGTTGTCACTAGAGTAATGCATCATTCTGTCTGTCATATCAATGAGAATGAGGGAACTTCAGAGAAATCAGAAAAGTTGGATCACTTCATAAAGCCTGAAAAAATGTCTAAACTAAATGTTAAAGTTTTGAGATTGTTTACTTGAATTTCTACTTTTATTCCAAAAAGTGAGCTATGAAATAATAAAGATGAAATTTTTTTTATATATTTTTGCAATTAGTACAAAATATACTACTGTACTTTTCACAGATGTCAATTTACATTGCAAGTCTAGTTAATACTTTAATTTTTTGACATTATTCTCTGTTGCTTTTTTGGATGACATGCCGTGACCTATTATAGTTTAACTTAATGGTATCTATTCTATTTCTTTTTTCCTAAGGACTCCGAATATTAATAGAGGAAGCTTGATTGCACTGTGTGTTTCTAATGTCTTTTTCATGCTTCCCTGGCAGTTTGCTCAGTTTGTCCTTCTGACACAAGTAAGACACTTTATATTGAATATCACCAAAATATTCATGGATATATTAAACATTCCTCTGTTCCTGTACACAGGATGATAGCACAGTGTTTATGAAGCTTCAGAATAATAAGTTCAAGCTTTATAGCGGTACTCTATATACCGTGCATATTTAGACAACTGTGTAATAGGAATATTAGATATTGTGTAATTGAATGGTTGTGCAACCGCATGAAATTCTAGGTCCCTGGAGGAAGGGCTGATAGCCAGTGCACTCTGGCCACAGTCCCGGGAACGCCCCCTGTCACACCATCCTGCTGACTCTGTATCAAAGGTAGCAGCACGGGGTAGCTGGCAGAACCGGTCCGTGAGGGGAGCGAGTTTAAATACCAGCTCCCCTCACTGACCAGAGGCACCAGCATGGGATGCAGAGCAGTCTCTGTCCACAGGGAGCTCAGAACCCCCACGGACAGGGGCAGCAGCCACAAAGTAGGGAGAGGGTCTGGATAGTAGGGAAGTGGAATTTGAGATGGAGGTGCAGAAAGGGTAGGACTTGTTGGTTTGGGGAGTTTGATGCAGGAGACCTGACTACTGCTGCTGAGGGAATGCCACCTGTTGGGTTCTGCTTGACCCCTCTATCCTCCTGCCTTGTCCCCTCCTCCTTACTCAACTCCCTGACAACTGCCACTATCCAGCTCCTCTCATTTCCACTTTTCCCCTCCCTCATTCTCCTTTCTTCTCCACTGCTGCTTCCCACCTTCTCTCATTTCTTCTGATCCAATCCACCCCTCTTGTTCTGCCCCAATGCAACCACTCACC
Organism: Pelodiscus sinensis; assembly: GCF_049634645.1. NCBI lineage: Eukaryota > Metazoa > Chordata > Testudines > Trionychidae > Pelodiscus > Pelodiscus sinensis. The sequence goes on from NC_134712.1 coordinate 170,314,188, forward strand.
ATTGTATGGAAAACAGAATGGCTTCCAGCACACAGAAGAGGAGCAGGACTGGAATTAGGGCTCAGGAGATGGCATTCCACTACAGCTAGCCATAGCAGAATTCTCCTTCACCTGGATAACACTGGGATCATAGAAAGTAAGGGGTCGAGGGCAGTGGAATGTGACTCTGCATGTCCCCATGCCTTGCCTCTGAGGGGACTATGGTCTCCTAAACTATGCTCATGGGCATTCCCACCCCAGTGCCCATAGAGATTTACCTCTCTGCCACCTGCTTTGGGCACTGGAAACTATGGCAGCATGTGACAACTCTTACAGCTTCCCTTTGCTTCTGCATTTTTTTCTGCAGGGAAGCAAAGGAATCTGCAGGGGAAACATATGCAGTGGCACAATTCTCCCAGGAGTATATAATATACTTTAAAAGATGTGTTAAATATACCTCTGGGCAACACCTCATCTTTATGCATTTGAATGAGAGAAAAATGTAATCCCTGAAATGTTAATTAACACAAATTAAGAAAGTTCTGTAATCAGGGCTTTTAGGAAGTTTTTCAGTCAATAGGAGGTGTATAAGCATTTATCTCTAAGGAGAAGTATGGGCTTAAGTTTCACAAAACAAAGCATTGGTCATATATAGCTTTCCCAGCAAAATATTACTCTGTGTAGCTTGTAACCACAAGTGCTCTGATTGCCTGATTCCAAGGGTTGTTGCAATTACAGACCTCATTCTTCAAAATAAATGGATATGGGAACATGACAAATTAATTACTAACCCATGTCAAGTTTTTTTTTAAATCTGTGTGAGACTTTCAATGCATTCTGGTCTCTTCAGCTATTTTTTTTCTTTTAGGAACAGAAATATTTTCGCTCTTTGGGTCTGCAGAAAACAACCTTCTGCTTTAGATATCTACTGAAGAAGTTGGGGTGCAAAATGAGAGGCATAGAAAAAGCACTCATGCCTCCCTAAGCACCTGATATACTTACTGAGAGAGGGTGCAAGACATCCTTTACTCTTAAATTAAAAGATGGTAAATGAATGAATAACTGGATAAGAAAATAACATGCAGAAGTAATTAGCAAAATTATTTCCGAGGCTCTCCCCCACCACAAGCATTTCCACAGCTGAGTTTTTCTTGTACTTTTGAAGAGCAAATATGCTCTTCTCTCTCTTTTCTTTGTGAACCTAAGTTGGAATACAGGAACTTTTTTTTTCTTCTCTTCTCCCGTCTCATTTGGGCTTCTGTATTTTGGAATAGCAGGTGTTCTTTTGAACAAAACAATTTGGGTTGGGGTGGATGGGTCTCACATCCGTAAACAAGAAAATTAGTTGTAGGAGACTACCAATAATGTAAAAATCTAGGAAATTTTTTATTTTTAAAAAGTCTGAGATGACCCTCATTTTTCCAGAAATTTAAAGCATAGACAACAGGGGTTTCACTCTTCATTAAGACAGTAGACTGGAACTTTAGAGAGCTGAGTTTGGTTCCTAACAGTTGCATAAACTTCATGCATGACCTTTTTTGTATTCATTGGTGGTTATAAACAGTCTTATTGAAATTAACACCATTTTTCAAAATAATTTCAGAAATTCATAAGCCTTTAAACATTAAAAGGACCCATGGATGTCTGTGGTTTATTTATGCTGCATTAATGTATAGTTTTTAGTTACTTCAGTCTTCTCTTTTTAATTCCAGACAGCCTCGTTATTTGCTGTGTACATTGTGGGTTACATTGACTCGCACAAATTACAGAAGATACTTTGTGCACATCTGGTAATACATCCTTTTTAAAAATGAATCTAGTCAAACTAAACTCTAGCATAAAGGGAAACTAGTGTCAGAAGTTATGACACGTTCTTCTGGGATATCTTATTTTAACAAAGTTGTCAACTTGTAAGAATTATCACAGAAATATTTGCCTTTCCTTTCTCTACCTGCTTTCTTCCCACTCCCTCAGTTCTGTAATTAAGGTTGTGGACTCAAATCCCAAAAGCAAGAAAATGAACTAAATGTCCTTAACATAGTATAAAAGATTAAAATGCATCTTGCCAGAGAAAGTAGCACTCATTTAATTGAATGGATTTCTCTAAAAATGAAATACAAATAGCCAGTGAAAACTGCTTCTCCTCAAGGCTCTTCTGTCATTGAATGAGAGGAGCTCCTTACTCTAAAAAAAAAAAAAAAAAATCACAGTAGAGATAAGTTGTAGTTCTTCTTCGAGTGGTCCCTGTGGGTGCTCCACTGATGGGGTGTGTCTAGACTACATGCCTCCGTTGACGGAGGCATGTAGATTAGCCAGATCGGCAGAGGGAAATGAAGCCGCGATTAAAATAATCGCGGCTTCATTTAAATTTAAATGGCTGCCCCGCTCTGCCGATCAGCTGTTTGTCGGCAGATCGGGGCAGTCTGGACGCGCCGCGCCGACAAAGAAGCCTTTCTTGATCGGCACAGGTAAACCTGGTTTCACTAGGCATACCTGTGCCGATCAAGAAAGGCTTCTTTGTCGGCGCGGCGCGTCCAGACTGCCCCGATCTGCCGACAGCTGATCGGCAGAGCGGGGCAGCCATTTAAATTTAAATGAAGCCGCGATTATTTTAATCGCGGCTTCATTTCCCTCTGCCGATCTGGCTAATCTACATGTCTCCGTCGACGGAGGCATGTAGTTTAGACGTACCCATGGTGTGGGGGCTTGTCCTGGCACCGCAGCTCAGAGACTTTCAATATCTGTGTTCAGCCAGGTCGTGACCCATGGCTTGTGCCGTTCGCGCCCTTTGATCATCGCTCGCACCCAGCTCCCTATTCAGTTCCTCTGAACCATCCTCGGTCACAGATGGAGCGCCTATCCCTTCAGCATTCTTTCAATCCCCTCAGGGAATCTGTAAATAATTAGCTATAAATAATTATCCCTTTTTTCAATCAACCTTTCTTCTTAATTAATAAAAAAAAAGAGGATCATTAACTTATTCAAGCTGTGGCTTTGTCAGCAGCTAGCGGCTTTAGCCTGTGTGTGTGTGTGTGTGTGTGTGTGTGTGTGTGTGTGTGTGTGTGTGTGTGTGTGTGTGTGTGTGTGTGTGTGTGTGTGTGTGTGTGTGTGTGTGTGTGTGAAATTGACAGGGAGTGAAACACATTAAACTCGATGCCTGGATCCCCTGGCTTCTAAAAGTGTACTCTCTGCTGCAAGCCCATGCCAGTCTCAAATGGGCATTCAGAGTGTATACGCTGCTTTGGGGAAGCACATATTCCCTCAAAATGTGGGCACTATTCCAAAATGACAGCTTGCGCCCGCAGGGACAGAGAAATGTGCCTCAAAATGCTGCTATTTGATAAAGCGCTGGACCCTAACACAACAGCTGGGGGACAAATTAGGGGGACTCAGAAATGAAGAGTCTCCCCCCTGACCAAACTTCATATAAAGAAAAAAGACTTCCCCTGCGAGATTGCTGCTGCCTGAGAGGATCAGCGCAGGAGATAAGGCAGGAACATCTGGCTCTGCCCCATGACCCTCAGCGCCAGGGCCAGGCACAAAAACAAAGACGACTTTGGTGTCTGAGTGGTCTTTCTCAGCACCGAAAGCGGCTTCAGTGCTGACAAGTGGCATCCGCACTTCAAAAGCACCGGCACCACTCCCTTCAACCCCGCAGGTGGCGCTGGAGCAATGGCTACCCTCTTGAGGAGGGTTGTCACGAAAAGAAACTCCCACTGGCGCCGGCAAGTGGGCCAGCACCGATGTCGGCACCGCAGAGCACTCCTGCGGTGCAGGCAGTTCCGGCAATGGCAGAGGCATCGGAGCCTCTAGCGAGTCAAGTGCTGGCACCAGAGGAGGAGCTGGCACCTGTGCAGGTGCAGGCATTGGCACTGGTGAAAACAGCTTCAGAAGTACAGAGACACGGGAGTCCCCGTTCCCTGTCTCCGACATTTTCACTGGGACCCTGCCCCTCCCCTCTACTATACAGCTTACCACTTCATAGAATCATAGAACCATAGAACTGGAAGAGACCTCAGAAGGTCATCAAGTCCAGCCCCCTGCTCTAGGCAGGACCAATTCCAACTAAATCAACCCGGCCAGGGCTTTGTCAAGCCGAGACTTAAACACCTCTAGGGATGGAGATTCCACTACTTCCCTAGGTAACCCATTCCAGTGCTTCACCACCCTCCTAGTGAAATACTTTTTCCTAATATCCAACCTGGACCTCTCCCACCACAACTTGAGACCATTGCTCCTTGTTCTGCCATCTGTCACTACTGAGAACAGCCTCTCTCCATCCTCTTTGGAACCTCCCTTCAGGAAGTTGAAGGCTGCTATCAAATCCCCCCTCACTCTTCGCTTCTGCAGACTAAACAGACCCAAGTCCCTCAGCCTCTCCTCATAAGTCATATGCTCCAGCCCCCTAATCATTTTGGTTGCCCTCCGCTGGACCCTCTCCAATGCGTCCACATCCTTTTTGTAGTGGGGTCCCCAGAACTGGACATAATACTCCAGATGTGGCCTCACCAAAGCCAAATAAAGGGGAATAATGACATCTCTGCATCTGCTGGCAATGCTCCTCTTAATGCAACCTAATATGCCATTAACCTTCTTGGCTACAAGGGCACACTGTTGACTCATCCAGCTTCTCATCCACTGTAACCCCCAGGTCTTTTTCTGCAGAACTACTACTTAACTGGTTGGTCCTCAGCTTGTAACTATGCTTGGGATTCTTCCGTCCCAAGTGCAGGACTCTACACTTGTCCTTGTTGAACCTCATCAGATTTCTTGTGGCCCAATCCTCCAATTTGTCTAAGTCATTCTGGACCCTATCTCTGCCCTTAAGAGTATCTACCTCTCCCCCCAGCTTAGTGTCATCCGCAAACTTGCTGAGGGTGCAATCCATCCCCTCATCCAGGTCATTAATAAAGATATTGAACAAAACCGGTCCTAGAACCGAACCTTGGGGCACTCCGCTAAAAACCGACCGCCATCCTGACATCGAGCCGTTGATCACTACCCGCTGGGCCCGGCCTTCTAACCATCTTTCTATCCATCTTACCGTCCATTTAACCAATCCACATCCCCTTAACTTCACCATGTCTACCAACAGAACAGCCCAAGACATCACTACTACCGCAGGCACTATTCGCCATATAGATCCCACTCTCATTATAGTGATCATTACAGACATCGATCCTGACAGGCGGTCTCCATACTACTCTCCTTCTCTACATGCCAGTTACAATAGGCGACATGCAAGCAGCAGATCATCCAGGTACTCATCACCTCATCCATCCAATCAGTACTACGACTACTGTTGTGACCCCCTGTGATGGGGCGAAGCAGCCCCGCCCTGAAGTTTCAGGGCCTAGCCAGAGTTACCTGGCCGCAGAGGCCCTTCCCCTGCAATCCTACTGGGCATGCCAAGACTACAACTCAGCTATAAAAGCCTGGGGAAGGGCTCAGTTTGGGCAGCCAGAGAAGGGTCCACGAAGGGAGCTCCTGATCAGCGTCAATCTGAGACCCCAAGCCAGTGGGGATGCCAAGGCTAGGGAAGGCCCATCCCGTACGCGGACTTCAATACCGAGGGCTCAGCACTGTTCTCGCTCCTCGGCACTGAAGAAACTAAAGACTTTGCGGGGTAGTTCTCCGAGCTGGAAGTCCAGGTCGGGACTACACCATTGCTTCAAGTCCCCGGTGCAGGCGTCTCCAAGTGCTGCTGTGCAGCGGAAACGAGCAGGCCGACCATCCAGTCTGGGTCAGCTACCCTCGCATCGTCCCTCGACGCTGGACACTTTTGAGGCAGTTCAGGACTTGATTAGCCTCACTACCTCCCCTCCACCGTCTGTTGAGGCAGAGAGGTTGAGGTCTTCTACGCCGGGAGCCATGTTGGCACTGGTTTCTCCGCCGTACTGGCTGGATCGGTCGGCACTGGTCACGTATGCAGTGGGACTGTCCCCTGTGGGACCAGTACCGCTTGCCTCTACGTCGTTGTCAGTCTCGGCACAGGTTGCCAGGCCTCACCCAGTGCTCAGCTGGACTCGACCTCCCTCAGTGCTGGGACCTCTCCCGGAACCGGTCTTAGCTGCGCCGGTGCCGTATTACTCACGTCTTGTGGCACCGACAATGGCACCGTCAGCAGTACTGGCACCAGGCCTTTTGCCCGGGGTGCTGGTACAGTCATTGACACCAGCATCTTCGGCACCACTGTAAGTTTCGGCACTGCTGCAAGTACCGACATCGGCCCCGGGGGCCATGCCGGTACCACCATTGCCAGTGATACCGATCCCTTCTAGGGCGGCCACCATGGCTCTGGTACCTTCAGTCCTACCCACCATGGCACCCACGGTGGCACTGATAGGGGTGCCATCTCTGGGGCAGTTGGACTCCGCAGTTCAATGCCCGCAACCGGCACCGACCTTGGCACTGCAGTCCATGTGCAACGTTTCGATGCCACAGTTGGGCCCGAAGCCCGTCTTTCCGGTACCAGCACTGGTACGACCTCACCTCACGCATGCGAGCAAGCCAGAATCCATGGCCAGGTTGGCCCCCCCGATGGTGACGGGGTACTCGTGGCCTGAGTCTGATTAGTCTTCTGATTCAGATGTGGGCTCTTTCAGATCGGGATCTTCGAGGGCTTCGTCACAGCATAGATCCCGTTCCCGGCACCGGCGTGATCGTTCGCACGTGCAACAGACTTAGTCACCCCAGCCGCACTGGCCTTTTTGGAAGCCATGGGCATACCGTCAGTGGCAAGGGACTGTGCCCCGTCCACGGTGTCCACTGTCTCCGGGCACCAAGCGCCCCTGTCGGCATTGCTGTCATGACTCCCTCCCTCGCTCCAGAGGACTGCTACTATAGATGCCGCTAGAGTCCTTCAGGCTTCGGTGCCAGAGCCACTTCCACACACGGTGGTGCCTGTCCAGCCTTCTCCTCAACCGGGCCCTATGCTGGATCCGGTGCCGATTCAGGAGTCGTCGTCGTCTCCTGATGAGGCCTTAGTGGATCCCGCACCGGGGATGCCGACCATGGATGCTCGATCGCATCAGGATTTGCTCTGGCGACTGGCCTCCAACCTGTGTGTCCCAGTGGAGCCAGAAGTAGAGGACACGGATCCGATGATAGACAACCTGTCCGACGATGAGCTCACCCCTTTGGCTTTGCCACTGAACAAAACTGTAGCTAAGATCACTAACGCCCTGTGGCAGACCTCAGCTTCCTTAACACCTACCTTAAAGGAGTCGAGAGGCGCTATTATGTCCCGCAGTTGGGGCACGAGCACCTATATTCCCAGCCTGTCCTGGGGTCCTTGGTCGTCCAAGCCGTGGCCCAGAAGTAGAGGCTTCCACGGCTGGGGCCGTCCCCAAAGGCTAGGGAGCCCAAACGCCTCAATTTAATGGGGCATAAGGTGTATGCCACCGGTGGGGTGGAACTCCGTATTGCTAACTAGCAGGTAATGCTGAGTCAATACGCCTATAACACATGGCAGGCGATGGATAAGTTCAAAGATAAGCTCCCCACTGAGTCGCGTCAAGAGTTTGGGGCTGTGACCATAGAGGGAAGAACTATCGCCTGCACGGCTCTTCAGGCTTCCCTGGATGTTGTTGACTGCAGCCCGTATCATGGCATCGGGTGTAGTTATGTGCCATGGTGCCTGGCTGCAGGTGTCTGGAATACCTCCTGATGTCCAGACTAATATTCAGGACCTGCCCTTTGACGGCAAAGCATTGTTCTCTGGGCCTACTGACTCGAGGCTGCACACGCTCAAGGACACAGTCTGCTCTCCGGTCCTTGGGGATCCATACACCGGCTCTTCAGCGATATCAGGTTCCTTACAGACAATAGGGGAGAACGCAGTCCCAGGTCCCTCGTGGGGATTACTGGAGATGCCGTCCTCGTGCTCCCAGTGGGGGTGTGAGGGTGGCTCTGGCCTCGTCTTCGGCCAGAGCTTGTTGTTGCTGCCCAAGAGGGGACAACCCCCGTGGGGTTGGTCAGGGCCCCTCTCAACAGTCCAAGCACCCGTTTTGACGGTCCTCTAGAGTGTTGCGCACCAGTTTCCCCCCCTGACCCCATGTTTGGGGCCAGGTTATCCCACTTTGCCTGTGCCTGGGCAGAAATCACCACCAATGCTTGGGTTCTGAGACTAGTCAGGGATGGCTATACTATCCTTTTCCTGGGCTCGGCCACTTCCAACCTGCCCACCCCGTCGCTTTTCAGGGACACCTCTCACGAAGGAATTCTCCGCCAGGAGGTGTTAGCGCTCCTCCAAAAGAGCGTGGTAGAAAGGGTCCCTTCACACTTAAGGGGCAAGGGGTTTTATTCCCGGTATTTTATTGTCCCAAAGCCTAAGGGTGGGGTTCGTCCCATTCTAGACCTCAGGGACCTCAACAAGACAGTGGTGAAATCCAAATTCAGAATGGTAACCCTGGCCTCTGTTATCCCGGTATTACAGTTAGGAGACTGGTACACAACTCTCGATCTCAAGGACTCTTACTTCCATGTGGCAGTAAGACCCAGCCACAGGAGGTTTCTCCGCTTTTTAGTGTCCCGCTGTCACTTCCAGTTTACGGTGCTCTCCTTTGGACTTCCAACAGCACCCAGGGTCTTCACAAAATGCATGTTGGTCGTAGCAGCATTCCTCCGCAAAAAGAGGGTACACGTCTTTCCGTACCTAGACGACTGGCTAATTCGTGGTCGATCCTACGAACAAGTGGTGGCTCATGTTTCCCTTACAAGGACTCTCTTCTAAAGACTAGGTCTCATGCTGAACAAGGAAAAGTCATCGTTGACTCCCTCTCAGCGCCTAGAATTCGTGGGGGCTCTCTTGGACGCCATGGTGGCGAGAGCATTCCTCTCCAGGAACAGATTTCTGTCCATAGTGGAGCTGGTCTCCAAGTTAACCCAGTTCCCCATTACAACCGCCCGAGTCTGCTCAAGACGGCTGGGACACATGGCGGCATGCACTTATGTGGTACGCCATGCTCAACTGAGGCTCAGATTGCTGCAGGCCTGGTTAGCGAAGGCGTTCAACCAGTCCAGGGGTCTCTGGGACATGGTTCTCATGGTGCCTCCAGCGGTAATTGCCTTCTTGCTGTGGTGTGCAGCGGGGTTCTGTTTACTGTACTTCCCCCCTCGGTGACACTGGTCACAGACGCTTCAGACCTGGGTTGAGGAGCGCACCTGGGGCATCACAGGACCCAGGGCTTGTGGTCCCCTGCAGAGCGGGCTGTACATATAAATGTCTGGGAGCTCAGGGCAGTCAGAAGAGCTTGCGAGACCTTCCTGACAAAGCTGTCATGCCACTCCATCCTGGCACACCTGGACAACACGGCGGCTGTGTTCTACATCAACAGGCAGGGGGGAGCCTGGTCTCCTCCCTTCTGTCAGGAGACTTTGTGACTGTGGGACCTGTGCGTAGCGCACAATATATTTTTGCAGGTGGAATACCTGCCAGGTTGCAAAAACGTGCTGGCTGATGCTCTGAGCAGGTCCTTCGGAGCCCACGAATGGTTCCTCAAGGATTCAGCCCTTCATCAGGGCTTCCACAGGTGGGGTTGTCCTCTAGTAGACCTGTTTGCCTCGGCACACAACACCAAGTGCCAGAGTTACTGCTCCCTGTTGAGGCTGGGGGACTACTCCAGGGGAGATGCCATGACCGTGCTGTGATCAGCAGGCATCCTCTATGCATTCCCACCGTTTCCCCTAATTCCCAGGGGTCTGACCAAGGTCAAGACCTTCAGGTCCACAGTCATCCTGATAGCTCCTCGGTGGCTTCAGGTTCCCTATTCTGGTGGATATGCTCAGCGAGGAGCCTATAATGCTCCCACCAGTTCGGGATCTCCTGACCCAGCCTTGGGACGGGGGGCTCATGGTTCACCCGAATCTCAGCTCTCCCGATCTGACGGCCTGGTTTATCCGTGGCTGACGCAACCAGAAAGGAAATGTTCCCAGAAGGTGTAGATGGTGCTCTTAGGTTGCAGGAAGCCATCCACCAGACGATCCTATGCAACCAAGTGGCGGCGGTTCTTCTCTTGGGCATCCAGAAGAGGGGTGTACCCATCCTGTGCACCTGTCCCGTCTGGACTATCTTTTTGAACTCAGGTCCGGTGGGCTCTCTACCTCTTCTATCAAAGTCCATGTGGCATCACTCTCCGCCTTCCATGTTGGATTGGTGGGATTCTCACTATTCTCTGACCCTGTGGTCAAAAGGTTCCTTAAGAGTTTGGATAAGTTGTACCCCTCGGTTAGACCCCCTCTCCCCGCTTGGGACCTTAACCTTGTGTTGTCTAGACTTGCGTTGCCCCCCCCCCCCCCCCCGAGCCACTGGCCACGTGCTCTTTGAAGCACCTCTCTATGAAGGTTGTGTTCATTGTAGACATTACATCGGCTCGCAGGGTCTCCAAGCTGAGGGCGCTAACTGTAAACCCTCCCTACCTAGTGTTCTCGGAGAATAATGTGAGGCTCCATCCTCACCCAGCTTTTCTCCCCAAGGTGGTGTCACCGTTCCATCTGTCCCAAGAAATTTACCTCCCGTTTTTCTTTCCAAAGCCCCATGCCTCTCCTAGGGAGCAAGTGTTCCACTCTCTAGATGCTAGGCAGGCGATAGCCTTCTATGTCGCTAGAACGAAACCCTTTTGTAAGTCCACACAACTGTTTGTTGCTTTCGTGGACAGAATGAAAGGGCTCCCTATCTCGACACAGAGGTTGTCCAGTTGGGTTACAGGGTGTATGAGGGAGTGTTATGTCCTAGCTGGGAAGGTCCCGCCCCGGGTTATAGCACATTCCACCAGAGCGCAGGCATCCTCTGTAGCTTTTGTGGCGCAGGTTCCAATTACTGAAATCTGCAGGGCAGCCACATGGTCATCAGTGCATACCTTTACGGCGCACTATGCGCTGACACAGCAGGCCAGGGAGGACGCAGGGTTGGGCTTTGCGGTCCTCAGCTTCGTGTTGTAAATGTATTTGTTTTTAATCTGTACCACATTGCACTTTTTTTCAACAGTTCTCTGTGTTCTGTTACTTGAATAAATATATTTGGATTGTTCAACTTTCGTGGACTTCTCTTTCTGGGTGCTCCGACCCCTCCTCCGTGAAGTGGGGTTGGCTTGGAAGTCACCTGATTAGAATGGACATGAGCAACCACTTGAAGAAGAAAAGAACGGTTAATTACCTGTAACTGTTGTTCTTCGAGATGTGTTGCTCATGTCCATTCGATTCCCCCTCTACCTCTCCTTCGTCAGAACATCCGGCAAGAAGGAGCTGAGATGTGGGAGCGCTGGCAGGAGTACTTATGCTCCACCATAGTGGCGCCACTCCAGGGGGCGCCCTGCGGGCGCTACGGGTACCATTAAGGAAAACGCTCCAGAGACACAATGCACACGGTGTGCGCACCTGATTCGAATGGACATGAGCAACACATCTTGAAGAACAACAGTTATAGGTAAGTAACCATTCTTTTCCCATTTTCTTTGCTGCCTCCAAAATTTTGTTTTTTTCTTATTCTGAGGAGTCCAACTTTTTTTCTTAAATCTGCAATGCTGAGCAACATGGGTTTTAAAAGGTGGCTCTCTTCAAAGAGTCATAGGTCCCTTTCTCGTTACATGGACAAAGAGTTTTCCTCTATGCATTTCCATCAAACCCATTGCTTTTAAAGGTTCTCAGGATCAGGCACAATAAAACCAGGGTCATTTTGATTACATCAACTTGGTCAAGACAAGTTTTGTTACCTTATTGAACTCAACCTCTGCCCTATTTGGCACCTCCACATCAGTTCTTGACTGTTTAAGAATATGGGTTGAAGTCTTCATCCCAGTCTGAATGTTCTGCAGCACCAAGCATGGCTCCTCATTGATTTTCAGGATTAGATGCATCCTGTCCACTGTGAATATAACATGCTGTTAAACAGCAGGATGAAATCTATAAAATAAATCTGTTTATCTCCAGAAATGAAGATATCATCTTTGGTGTAACCACTGTTATTTTTTTACCTGCCCGTTCATCTCTTTCCACACTCTTAGATTGACAATTGGAATTGAAAACATAAGGTCTCTGAATTCCATCAAGATTAATTTAGAATTAATGACACCTTTCCTGTCACCAGTAGATAGTTTCTAAGCTTTCACACATCTGACCACAACAAGGTTATACAGATTAATGACCCTACTTTGGGATTTCAACATGGTTTTTCATTATCCCATGAAACCACTTTTTGAGCCATTAGCTATATGCTATGGTACATTTGTCCATGAAGACAGTCTTTTTGATGACCTTCATTTCTGCACAAAGGGATAGAGAGATTGGGGCTTTAATGGCAGGTTCTCCATTGACTATGTTCTCCAAGAAAAAGGTATTAACAACTCCCTGCAAATTTTTTACCAGAGTTTTCTTCTGTTTCATATTAATCAGACTCTTCACTTTCCAGTTTTTCTTTCTTAAGCTGCTTTATTCTACACAGGAAGTGATCATTCATATGCTAATGTTGAGAGGGAACTGGCCTTTTTCTTGAGCAGAACTAGAACATTCAGGAAGTTCCTATGACTTTTGGTTTGTATTGAGGATAGGGCTAGGGTATACACCATCTTCCACAGAGACTCTCTTGCTGTAATCAGATTTACAGAGTTCTGCGACTTGGTCCTCACCCACAACTACTTCTGATTTGGAGACAATTTGTATCTTCTTCTTTGAGTGGTCCCCATGAATGCTCCACTCTAGGTGTCAGGCTTGTCCTGGTGCCGCTGGTCGAAGGATTTTTATAGCCATAGTCGACTGGACCACGCATGCGCGGTAGCACCACGCACCGTTCGCACCCTTTCCAATGTCGCGCGATCTGGCCCCTTGCCAGTACCTCTCAACCGTCCTTGGTTGCTGGCGGAGCTCCATTTTTCTCCTCAGAGAGAAGGCCATTTTCTGGAAAGAAAGTTGTAAATTTGTTAGTCTTAGTTTTTTTAGGTAGGTAGAGTTGTTCTCGTTATATTGTTAAAAAAAAGAATTTTTATATAAGAGCCTTGAGTTTGTCAGCGGTTACTTTAGTTATTGTTAGCTAAGGTAGGTTGTTTAATTGGCATCCCATTTGGACCGGGGCCAATATGCCTGGTTCTCCAGGTTTTAAAAAAATGTTCCCTTTGTAGGGAAGCGTTGCTGGCCTCAGATGGCCATGCCACATGTATACGCTGCCTCGGGGAGTCACATGTTCCCCAAAAGTGTGCCCACTGCTCCAAACTCACCGCGAGAGAATGTATATTTCCCATATCAAAGATAGTATGATTAACAATTCCAGAGATGCCAACAATGTCCATTTGATCAAACGCATCCTAAACAATGACCGCAACGAAGGCGTCCTCAACCATCCTGTGTGACCAACCCACTGTCTTCCAAGCAACAAGTTTGACTATTCCATCGAGGGCATGCACACACCAATCGCTGTCATAAACACCACGGGCACCACCCCCATATTTCACCATTGTGTACGACGCTTCTACAACCAATGGGCCAAGATAACGTCCGACAAATGGGTATTGGAGGTTGTACAAACAGGATTCACCATTCCCTCTACCTCTCTTCCCCCCACCAGTCCACCAGCCTCGTTCCTCTTCAGGGACCCATCTCACAAGGACCTCTTACAACAGGAAGCTTATCGCCTTCTTGCCATCGGGGTGATAGAGAGGGTCCTAGACCAGTTCAAAAGAAGAGGGTTCTATTCGTTTTACTTCCTAACGCAAAAGGAAACGGGGGGTAGGGGGGATTGGAGACCCATCCTTGACCTACGACAGTTGAATCGTTACCTTTGAAAACAACTATTCAAGATGGTGACACTGACCACTATAATCCCGTCTCTCGACAACAATTGGTTTGCAGCCCTCGACTTACAGGATGCTTATTTTCACATCACTGTTCATCCCACGCACAGACGATTCCTGCACTTTGTAATAAACAACGAACATTTCCACTATTACATTTTACCGTTCGGCCTGGCTTCAGCTCCCAGGGCCTTTTCAAAAACTCTCATTGTCATTGCGATGCATCTGCGCCATTGAGCAGTCGTCATATTTCCCTATCTCAACAACTGTTTAATAAAGGGTGCAACGCAACAAGAGACTGAGCACATGGTGGCCATTGTCAGAAAGACATTCGACTCCCTCGGCCTCATAGTGAATGAACAAAAGTCGACACTAACTCCAACGCAAACCATAAAATTTATGGGAGCCATTCTCGACTCCCTTGCGGCAAGGGCATACCTACCATAGGACAGGTCCCAGGCAATCCAAAACCTGGTGAACGTACTAGACAAAGCTCCAACAATCTCAATACACACCTGTATACGGCTTCTAGGCCTCATGGCCACTACTACCTTTGTTGTTCCTCACGCATGGCTGCATTTACGGAGTCTGCAACACTGGCTGGCAAGTGTATATACGCCTGCAACAGCATCACCATAACAGCATCTTACTTACCTGGCATCACCAATGTCATTGCAGACTCTCTCAGCAGACAGTTTCCCCTAGATCACGAGTGGGAAATAAGAACAGATATACTACAATGAGTTTTTCAGAGATGAGGAACACCCTTGGTAGATATGTTCACCACCACCAACAATGCGAAATGTCCCCTGTTTTGCTCCAGAGCAGGCATTGGAAAGGGTTCTCTCGGCAATGCTCTTCTAACCCCCTGAAAGAGAAGCAGCAATGGTCATCCTGATAGCCCCGGCTTGGCCGAGACAAGCATGGTATCCGTTTTTGCACAGAATGTCACTACTGCCACCTTGGCCTCTCCCGCCTTATCCAGATCTTCTCTCACAGGAGCAAGGCTCTCTGGGTATGTCTACACTACCACTCTAGTTTGAACTAGTGTGGTTAATGTAGGCAACCGGAGTTGCAAATGAAGCCCGGGATTTGAATTTCCCGGGCTTCATTTGCATATTGCCGGGCGCCGCCATTTTTAAATGTCCGCTAGTTCGGACTCCGTGCCCGCGGCTACACGCGGCACGAACTGGGTAGTTCGGATTAGGCTTCCTATTCCAAACTACCGTTACTCCTTGTGGAACGAGGTATACCGGTAGTTTGGAATAGGAAGCCTAATCCGAACTACCTAGTTCATGCCGCGTGTAGCCGCGGGCACGGAGTCCGAACTAGCGGACATTTAAAAATGGCGGCGCCCGGCAATATGCAAATGAAGCCCGGGAAATTCAAATCCCGGGCTTCATTTGCAACTCCGGTTGCCTACATTAACCACCCTAGTTCGAACTAGGGTGGTAGTGTAGACATACCCTCTCCTACATCCCAGATTGGATGCATTACACTTGACGGCATGGCTGCTAACTGGCTCAGAAGGGAAGAGACCCTCGGTTGTGAACAGTCAAAACGATACTGCTACACAGCAGAAAGTCGTCTACACGGAATACTTACCTTGCAAAGTGGCATAGATACTCCCAATGGTGCCTTTGGAATGACATCCAGCCGCTTGTCTCGCCTCTACATCAGAGCCTCGATTATGCTGTTTACTTGCAGAATACGGGTCTTTCCCTAGCGTCCCTGAAAGTACATTTGGCAGCCATTAGTGCTTTCCATTGTCCCATAGATGGTTCCTGAGTATTTACTCATCAAATGATGGACAAATTTCCACTACCCTATACTAGAAACCTACCGACCACTACACTTACCTTCCTGCCTCTAGCTTCCATCCCAGACACATTTCTCAATCTATATACAGCCAAGCCCTGAGATACAACCCGATTTGCTCCAATCCCACAAATAGAGACAAACACCTACAGGATCTATATAGAGCATTCTTAAAACTGAAATACCTACCTGAAGAAGTGGAAAAAACAGAGAGAGAGCACCAAAAAAGTACCCAGACATAAACTACTTCAAGACATAACTCAAAAGAGATAACAGAATTCTACTTGTCATCACCTAAAGTTCTCAATTTAAAGCCCTCCAACGCATTATCCAAAATCTACAGCCTAGCTTGGAAAATGACCCCTCATTCTGAGGCCCTGGGGGAAAGGCCAATTCTTGCTTACAAACAACCACCTAACCTCAAACAAATTCTTTCTAATAACCATGCAACTCACTTCCATCATAATCATCCAGGAATCCACCATCCCTGCAATCTTCCCCAGTGCCAGTTCTGTCTACACCTCTACACAAGTGATTTAATCACTGGACCCAACCACATCAGCCATCAAATCAGACACTCATTTAACTGCACATCCACTAATGTGATCTATGCAATCAAATGCTAGCAGTGCCCCACTGCAATGTATATTGGCCAAATTGGACAGTCTCTACGGGAAAGAATTAATGAACACAAATCAGATATCTGAAAAGGCAATACACAAAAACCTGTTGGAGAACACTTTAATCTTCCTGGACACTCATTAATGGATCTCCAAGTTGACATTTTGTTTTAGACCAATTCCACAGGCCAGATAGACAGAGAAGGGTTGGAACTTAACTTCATTTACAAGTTGAATTCTTATGCAAATGGTATGAACCCAGATATTGGATGGCCCACACATTATCTTCCATATCTTAATGACTTAATCAATTAGACAAACAACGAAGGTGCTAATGGTTCTTGATGTCTGTAGAATCTGATGTTGGTCATCTTTCTTTCCAAGTGCAAACTAATGGTTATCAGCCTTTTGTAACTATTTAGTCTTTAAGGTGCTACTAGACTATTTGTTTTTAAGTTTTTCCTGTTACAGACAAACTCAGCTATCCTTCTGAAGCTTATCTACTCACTGACTCTTTTTTTCTTCCTCCCCTCAATTTTTTTCTTTCTCCCCCATCCCCTTCCCTCTTTCCCTTATTTATTCTTGGATCTGAACTTCCAATACTCCTGACATCTGAGGAAGTGTGTTGTGCCCATGAAAGCTCGTACCATCTACATGTTTTATTAGTCTTTAAGGTGCTACTAGACTGTTTGTTGTTTTTTCGTCTACTAATAGTTTGTCTATGACCCTACTTAAGAGCATTCCATTTCCTGAGATCTTCAAAGCTGCAATGTGAAGTTTAGTGTGTGTGTGTGTGTTTAGTTATGCTTTTGTTCATGTTGGTAGATCAGGTGCTATAGTAAACAATACCTTTCTCTCTTCAATGCTGGACTCTAGTCTAAACTTCCCATTTCTTGGACTTAAGGAGCCACTTGAAAGGGAGCACCCACAGGGACAATGCTCAAAGAAAGATTAATTGTTACTCTGTTTGTTTGTGCAGAAACTGGAGTTCTTCAAGATGTGTGTCTCTGTAGGTGCTCCACTATCTGCCCTCCTTCCCCTTTGTTTTGGAGTTTCCTCAGTGGGACTTTGCAGTAGAGAAGGAACTTGTAAAGTCCTATATAGTAGTTCTCCTGTAAAGTCCTATGTAGCCTCCATTTGGGGAATAAGCATGAGTAGTGCACCATATGCCTGCCAAACAGGCACTGCTGTCAGAAATCTCTGATCAAAGGTGCAGGATCTATGCACATCTCAAGTGGAGTACCCAGAGGTGGACACATCACAAAGAACTCCAGTTATTATGCAAGATAACCACTGCTTTTTTTTTTTCTCCTCAACATTTCATTACTGCTTTGTCCCCAGAATTCTGAGAAACTGACTCAGCATATAAGTGACCTAGTAAAATAACTTGAAAGAATGAATGAAATATCAGGAATAGCTTTACAAAATGAAAAAAAATATTACTATGGGGTCAAAATATATGGTTATTAAATCTTGTAGTCCATATAGGCTGTATTGATTTAAGTTACTTACATCATCATAGTCATTCATGTTTACTATCATTTTAAACCTTTATTACTAACACTCCTGTCTTCTGAAGAAGTGGGCTGCACCCACGAAAGCTCATGATACCATCTACATTTTTTGTTCGTCTTTAAAGTGCTACCAGACTATTTGTTGTTTACGTTTTTCCTGTTACAGACTAACTTGGCTACGCCTCTGAAATTTTCTCAATACAGTTCTGTAAGTTGGGTCTGTAGTTTAAAGTTGATGCATAGTGTATACATATTGATCTCATATTTAAAGAGAACCATGGTATTGCTATCAGTTATCAATATTTATAATATATATGTATTTAAGAGACTGACTTGATGGTTTAGGATGGTATTCAGAGGTGTTTTGTATTTTCTTATTTCAGGCATCTCTTGCACTGTGTTTCATTTTGATGTTTGGCAACTCAATGCTATTGACATCATATTATGCTGCTTCTTTAGCAGTTATCTGGGTAAGTTTTAGAAGGACTTATTTGAGATGCTTAGCAATATACTTCTTCACTATTATCTGTAGATTAGACTGTTAAATGGAGAATTGCAACTACTCTATAGAGTAAGAAATGATGATACTTCCTTGCGATTAATAAGGCTAGTCTTGCGAGATGTTTGGGAAATGGTGAAATGTTAATGAAGTCAATAATCTGTAGACCCATCTAAGCTGTGACACAAGAGAAGCTGAATATGGATTTACACTTTTTTCATGTGTAAGGCTAAAACAATTGTTTTACAGCATCCTAGAAGTTATTAATGTGCTGGCAAATTTTGTAGAACATCTGCCATATGAGAGGTGTAGGTGAGTCATTTTAAAGTCGAAGCAGTTAAAGCTGTAGCTTAAGTAAGTTTCTGTTTGACGCTTAAGTAGTACAGAAAATAATATAGAGTCTTAAAATATGCATGTTTTTTTCAAAACTGCAAATAGTGTAGAAAAGAATGGTTACTAACATAAACAACAACTAATCAGAAGTTAGAAGTCTATATGCAAACAGTCCATTCTCTCAGGAAAGTTTGTCATTCAGTATCCAGCACCTTCATCACCCCTGTTTTTCACAGAAAAAACTTAGTTAAGCAAATCATATACTTGATTGATATACTTGATTGAGGAATCTCACCTAACAGAAGGAAGAGTGGTTCTAATTCATTGTATAGAAAATGGAATAATAAGGACATCAGTGCTTTAGTCTGTCTGATCATCATGAAATTGCAATAAGTGATTTGTTGCATGATATTCACTCATATAATGTATAGGTTACACGGGTTTGAACGAGACTTTTTAGTTTATATGTGAAATGTAAAGCTATAAAGAAAGAATACCTTTTTTTCATGTGTTACTGGAGTATGATTGGAAATATAAATACGTTTATTAATTTTTAATTATTATTTTAGGCTATTCTTGTATTGAGTCCAAAATTTCTGAAAAAGGGTAGAAAAGAAGTCAGCTTATGGGTAAGGATTGATATTTCATTAGAATTTATCAGAAAAGAACTACCACTTACTGGTCAGCCAAATCAGGAAATTTTCCATGTGCTCCTAATGCAGTGAAGATGTGAAAACTGATAGTTTCAAGTAATATTTTGAATATCACTATTTCAGAATTGACTAATATCCCACAAGGAAAACTGAAACACAAAGGAATAAACTTTAAAAGTAGTTGTAGCCAAAATTGCTGTGTTTTTTAACTAATAATTCTTTAAGTATGAAATCTTTTAGTCCAATTTTATCATAAAAATTGCACTGCTTAAACAAGACTTATTCCCAGGATGTTTCCAGAGAACAAAATTGCAAAATAATTCAATGTCTTATTTTTAAAAGCAAATTGTATGCACTTTTGTTTTAGAAATTCTGGGTGATATTGACAATGTGAATTTAGACTCAGAAACAAATATGAACAGCAAATTTCTCTACAGCGTCGAAAAATATGATTGTAGTACAAATTCACCATCATGGAGAGAATACCAGTAGAAAAATATGATTAAATATTGGATCTCACCAGTGTTGCAAAACAAAATCAACTCAGTACATTTTTGGAAGGAATACCATGATATGGGGGATAATTTGCACGTCTTATTCCTAAATTTAAAGGATGCTGATTAGCTAAAAAAATTAATGCAAATTTCTGTTACTTTGTGGTTAGAAAAAGTCTCTATTTGTGGAAATTTTAATTTAATTTCTTGTTACTATAGCCAATACATGTATTTCATCCTTCTGGTTGGGAAAAATAACATAATTAAAATAAATGTGAAGTGATACATACATGGGTATGTCTACACAGCAGGGCTAAAATTGAATTAAACTACACAAATTCAGCTTTGTCAATTGCATAGCTTAAGTTGAAATAGCTTAATTTGGCTTTTGGCACTGTCTACACAGCAGGTAGTCGAAGGAAGAACACTCTACCTTCGACTTCCCTTACTCATGAAATGAGGGTTACCATGAGTCAGAGTAAGAAGAACTCCAGCTCGACATTAATTTGAAATAAAGGCTTGTAGTGTAGACATACACTGTTATTTCGGAATAACTTCTGAAATAACACTGCTATGTAGATGTACCGTAAATTAGATTAACTGAACTATTTCAGGAAAGATGACCAAAATGGGTTATATCAATTTAAAAATTATAATATGGACACTTCAACTTACAACTAATCTGCTAACTGTTGTGATTTGTTTTATAAAAAGAAGCTAAAAGTAAGATTCTGGAAAGCTAATTTCTGCTGATTGAAAACTTGCTGTGACATTGTTTCAAAGCTCTAGAAAAGAAGAATAGTGATAGAAGGGAGTCTTAATTCTAATGATTGGAGCAATGTGCATAAATCAGTACTAGATATTTCCATTACAGTAGGAAATTTTTTAATATTACTACTGTGTCCTAGAATTATTGAAGTGTACTGTGACTGTCTGTTCTGTTATTCTTGACACTTTCCTGACACACGAGAACTTTTTCCACTAACTGCAAAATTCCTGTATGCTTTTTCCCCCCTCTTGTTTTACTCTTTCAGTCTCAATGTAGCCTTTATTTTGTAGGCCATTGAAGGAATTGCTTGCGTATTTGGGACAGTGACCTTGAAATATTTGACATCCCTTATATTCAGAGTCACCGATGATGTAAGTACTTATTTTTAAAATTTAGTCATAGTTAAAAGTATTATTTTAGACAATTAAGTTGCTTCATTTCTTATTTAAATCCTTTACAATAGTTTTTCTTCTTTTAGAAATAAAATATTTTAACTGCACAATATTGATGATGAAGGTTAATTTATTATTCCATCTTCTTTATAAATAAAATGAACTTAAAAGTTAAATCAAATCAATAAATAAATGTTGTTACTTTTTATCAAGCCAATACATTGTTCCCAGAAAATGAGTTAGTGGGAAAAGTGGAACTTTGCTCAGATCTTTTAACTGATCACCGTTGTTATAGGAGTATGCATTTCTTCTTTGGGTGATGTCACTGTGGGTGCTCCACTGTAGGTGATGGGCCTTCCCTGGAGCTGCAGGATTGGAGACTTTTTTTCATAGCAGTCAGCAGTTGGGCCATGCATGCGCAGTAAGCATCTCACACTGCTGGCGGTTTGACAGTTGAGCGTGGCCTGACTCCCTCCCCTCAGTTGCTCTTCTACCGCCCTCGGTCACAGACGGAGCTCCCCTGCTGCTTCAGGAACTTCTCTCCTCACAGGAAAATTCTCACTCTCTTCGCCACCTTTTGACCTCATTCACTTACAGATCATCTTGTTATATTCTTTGCACTTAAAAAAAAAAATACTGGGGGAACAAGCTCTTCCCTTTGTGCTAGCAGCTTCAGCGGCAGTGGCGCTTCTCTGTCCCAGCTGGCTGCACTCTTTTAAAAAAACAAAAAATAAAAAACCAGCCGATGAAGAAAGAAAGGTGGGGGGAAAATAAAGACTTAATAAAATGGCAGTCTTTATACACGAGCTTGCCGATAGTTGAAATAAGAATCCTCCCTCAGTTCCGGGCACCAAGAGCTTCCAATATGACTGGCTCGCAGGGGTTTAAGAAATGCCACAACTGCAATGAATCCATACCAACTTCTTATGGTCATAGCTGCAGTATTAGATGTCTTGGGGAGTCACACACCCCACAAAAATGTGAACACAGTAGAATCTTGTCAGCCAGGGCAAGAAAAGATCCGGAGCTGAGGTTCCCAATCCCCTCTGGAGAAGGCTTTACAGCCGACAGGACAGCTCTTATTAAATCAAACAGCAGACCCTTCCAAACGCAGATCAGCCTCTCCGATGCCTCAGGGACATCAAAGGACCTGTCAGATCCTTACTGCTTATCCTTCCCCCAGAATGACCAGGGGAGATATGGTGGCCATTTCTAGCTCTGCCTCAGTGGCACTCGCTCCAGCACTGAGCATGAACACAGCAACCACATGCTCATCCTCTGCACTGGGGAAAGCGCACAGACAAACCCGGGCACTGAAGCAAGCGCCTACATGTGCGGCACCGGTGAATGGAGTGTAGCCAGCCACAAAAAAGCCCCATAGTAAGTTCGAATTAGCGCTGTAGTGTAGACATACCCTCATTTACCTTATGTCTATGCAAA
This sequence comes from Pelodiscus sinensis, assembly GCF_049634645.1. Classification (NCBI taxonomy): domain Eukaryota; kingdom Metazoa; phylum Chordata; order Testudines; family Trionychidae; genus Pelodiscus; species Pelodiscus sinensis. Next base: position 170,336,480 of record NC_134712.1, read on the forward strand.
GGCCATCTTAAAAAAGGTACTTACCATTGGAATGTGGTTCTCGTGACTGTATTGCTGCTGCATGTTGTTTTATCGATCGACCTCCACTGCCTTCCTTTGACTTCAGCTCCTAAGAACTCTGAGGTGGCTGGGGTTGCATGATTTTCTCATAAGCCTTGCTCTTAATGCTTCATGCTGCAGAAAGTACATGTGTAGCCCCAACATTAAATGTATTCCATGATGTTCTAAAGTTCACTGGTACCACATGGGGACAGAAGATAGGGACCACGTATCCCCTAAGTTGGAACATGCAAAGCAGAGGCTCTTGATGAACCATAGTTACTTGGTAACTAACTTTTTACTTGTAATGTTCTGTTGTTTGTATTTTAGCAAACCTAAGAATTTTGTACCTGAAGGTTTCATGTAAAACATCAAAGTAATGACTTGGTACATTTACGCTTATGCTACAAATAAATACTTTGTTGAACTAAATATGAAAGTTTATGAAAAAAGAACTTTGTTGCAGAATGTGGTATCAATTCCTCATTTACTGATAGTTTTTGCTTTATATTTCCTATCAGGCACATATAAGTAGCTTGCTAAAATCAAAATTTATTGGCTACAAGGATTTTGATACTCTAATGTACACCTGTGCTGCAGAGTTTGATTTCATGGAAAAAGAGGTAATTCACAAATCTTGACTTACAAAAGAGAGAACTTCTTTCTTTTACCTCAACTGTGATTGTTTGTTTTTACCAACAAATCTGAGAGGTATTTACTGTCATTGTAAGAACTTTGTCTCAACGTTCAAGAGGATCTATAGGCCCAATGACAGTATTTTTGTTTGTCGGTTCAACGTCATTGTAGATTTTTGTGAAGTTAGAAATAGAAATAGTATGATTTCAGACTTGAAGGAGCTCTTAGATTTGGAGGAGAGAGTAAGTGCTGTGTAGGAGCAGAGTCTTTGATGCTACTTGTTATTTGTAATTAGCAATCACTAACAAAAATGTTGAAGGGTTGAAAAGTAGAAGACACCCATATACCAAAGTCTGGTCTCTTGTGGCTTGTGCAAAGAATCACTTTGGCTGGATGAGTAAGAATGTTTTTAAGGCCAGTAAACTTGTCTTGGAGCAGTCGTAAATTATGGATGTTAAAGGTATTGGTGAGTTTTTTAAGTGATCTACAATTTAGTTCTAGCCTTATGACAAAGATCTAAAGAAAATAAACTGGAGATAAGATTGAAGCCTCCAAGAAGATTCTAAAGAAGAGAGAATAATTTGTGAAGGGGAGCCACTTCACACATTTCTGAAGTAGTCGTGGGTCACCTCGGTAGGGGTGGGGCCTCGGGCAGAAGGGGCAGGGCCAGGAGGCTTCCCGTGCTCCCCTCCCCACTCAGACTCTGATTTGGCCTGGGTGTAGGGGAAGCACTTAAAGTTTTTGCTCCCACCCCCAGATCCTAGAGAAAACTGTCAGCTTCCCTGTCCCCAGGTCTCAGTTGCCTGAGGGTGGGGGAGTGGCAGAGTGGCTGCGAGCTGGATCATTTGGCTTGGTGGGCCACAGAGGTTGTCTTGCCAACCTGTGGGGTAAGGGATTCAGGTCCAGGAGGGGCTGGTAGGGAGTTTGGATGAACAAGGCAGTTGTGACCTGGGGTACAGGATTGGGGTGCAAGGGTTTGGGTTGTGACCTAAGGCAAGAGGGGGTTGTGATCTAGGGTAGGGATGCAGGAGGTGATGCAAGGGTTTGGGTTGTGGCTTAGGCAGGAGCGGATTGTGATCTGGGGCAGAGGATGGGATACAGGGTCCGGGAGAGAGGATATAGGAAGAGGGCAAGAGGGTTTGGTTTATGTGGGGTAGAGGTAGTGGGGGAGAGGGGCAAGAGCTGGGGAGGAGGAATGAAGGGGTTGGAATGCCAAGGCAGAATTACCAGTCAGATTCCTGGCCAGCAGCCCAGGTTTTTGCCTGGGAAATGAACTGTCCCTGCCCCGCACAGACTTCTTCACAGAGCACATGGCCCTGCAGAGCCTGAGGGGAAGAGGGAGTGGTGCTTCACGTGCTGCTTGTTTTTCAAACAGGCGCTTCCATTGGACAGGGATTGTGCTGGGGCGGGAGCAGCCATGAAGCACTGCTCCCCTTCCCCTCTGGCTCACCATTTGTGGAACACAAATGGCTTGCTGCCACTTTTCTGAGCTGCTTGGGGGGCAAGACAAGCAGTGCTACATCCACGGACTGGATCTGGTGACTTGGCAGGTCGGATCTGGCCTGTGGAGAGTGTTTTGCCCCGGCCTGTTCTAAAAGCAATTATAAAGTAGAAATTGAAAATTCATGTAATGTTAATATTAGTTCTTCTATGTTTAAGGACGGATACATTTATAAATACTGCATCAGTATTCTAAATACTAATTATGTAATTGCATTGAGCTTGAATTGAATTTGAATATCCTTTCAGTTCCCCTTGTTTTTCCGCTGATGAAATTAAATCTACCCCGAGGAAAAATATTTCAGGTATAGACCATGGTAGCTTTCAGAGTAAGAATGGTAGTACATAAAGCTAAACTTGAAGGAAATAAAAGGTTTTTTCCATTTCAGACTCCAGTGAGATACACAAAGACATTACTACTTCCAGTTATTGTGATGGTTTTTGGTGTAATCATCATGAAGGTAAGTGATTCATTTAAAGAATTAACTATTTTCTGTTTTGATGGTGTACTGAAGAGGGCAGTAAGTTTGTTGGAACTGAAGAAAAGCTAGCTAAATTAAAGTAGAAATGATAGCCATATTTTTTGTTTTTTTGGAAGAAATGCTGTATTGTCTCCTGCATGATATAGTCCATGGACCTGATCCTGCGCCAGCTGAAGTCAATACTAAAACTTGCATTTTGCTTTATAAAAATCAGGTGTAAAAAATACCTATTTTAAAATTCATGGCTAGTTATAAACCATTTAATATATATTTAGGACTAATTTTCCTCCCCTAAATGCCCTCCTTCTCTCCCCATGATGGTGTGGGATTTGTATAGTTGGATGGGGTGAAAGTTATTTCTAATTGTCCTGGTCAATTAGAATATTTTATTCTAATTTATGTAAAAATGAAATTTTAATAAAATGTATAGTAGTATCACTTTGCATCTATTCTGTAGCTGATTGACAGACTATATAATTATTTTTGTTATTTTATATAGCATTAATATATAAAGCATTGCAATTTAATCCATTCAAAAGCGGACAGGCTAGGTGCAGGCTACTTGCCTAATTCTTTGTATATCTAAAACATAATGAATGAAAACTGGCTTTAGTATTTTAGTTTTACCATCTCAAGCTCTTAATTTAATTTTGGAATTTTAAAATGTTCAGAAATGTTTTGGAAAGATACTAATTTGTCCATACTTCATTAACTTTCATTGTGTTCACAGGCAGTTAAATATATTGTGTGGATTTTATCTCAGAAAGACCTGTATGAAAGGTATGGATTGTATTTGATATGTTAAATTTTATGATAATCTTTGAGTGGCTCTGCATATTCCTTCTTATAAGTATTGTGCTATCTTGTGGTGCCTAACTGTAGAACCTTCCCCAGTTGTGGTGGTCCTACCACTTCTCTGAAAGTTCTGCAGTCTAGGCCATTTAAGGATGTGCAGTGCCCTCTATCGTCTTAGTCCCTTTTAACCATGTGCCTGCAAATGAACCATTCCAGGCCCTGCAGAACTGGCATTTTTCTCCATGAGTGTTTGTTTAATATTTTAGTGATATGTGTAGGTAAGTAGTTAATTTGTTAGAATCTTGGTTCCAGGTTATGGTGGAACTGAAGAGAATGAAGCCGAGATTCAAGAAATACATGCCCTGCTGTTATTTCAGCATTGGAAGTTAGGTGCCTGATGTTCCCGGAAGAGTGCCGTTCTCCTTCTAGGGGTTAAATCTGCCAGACTTTTACACTCTGAACTTGCCAGAGGCAGAATAGATTCCAGGTGCTTCTCTCTAAGGCTAAGCCCTGTGGATCTGGACAGTTATTAGATCCAAGAGGTCAGTTTCAGCTCCTGTGACTTCCATGAAAGCAGTTGAATGGTTAAAGGAAGTCAGAACCAGTGTTGGGTCTGGCTTTGGTTGTCTCTGCTCCAGCTGGCAGGTCCTCAAAGACGCCTATGTCGGAACTAAGGATCATGCTATTAGTTCTGACGGTTTTGGTTCCAAAAAGGAATAGCTCTAGGGATAAGACAGACACTGTTAGCAGTGCCAGATCATGTGCCTCAAATTTATCAGTGCCATCTGATTCTAAGGGTACGTCTAGACTACCGCGTCTTGTCGACGGAAGTTTTGTCGACAGATACTGTCGACAAAACTTCCGTCGACAATTTGCGTCCAGACACATGGAGTTCTGTCGACAAAGCAAGCCGCTTTGTCGACAGAACTCCGTAGTCTGGACGCAACGTTACAGGCAATAACACCTTCTGTTGACAGAACTCTGTCGACAGAAGGTGTTTTGCCTCGTAAAATGAGGTATACCAGCGTCGACAAAACCGCGGAGTTCTGTCGACGTTATGTCGACAGAACTCCGCGGTAGTGTAGACGCTGGTATTGTTTTGTCGACAAAAGTCCACTTTTGTCGACAAAACTAGGTAGTCTAGACACACCCTAACACAGTCTCTGTAGCTCCAAAATAAAAGTTTATCTTAGTCTGAGCTTCAAGAGCCAAGAGAAGGGATTTGAAGCTTGTGTCAGATTGATCCCATGTAAGTCTTTGGGTCCAGCTTTAATCCCAATTCCAGGTCTGTTTTCAGTTCCAAAGATTAACTGTGATGTGCACCATATAGCTTCTGATAGTTGCTCAGATCTGTATGACAAAACAGACAGGCTTTATCAGTTCTGAGATCTGCATCTTCGTCACCTGACTGAAGGAGAAGAGCAGAGGAAGTTGTTAGTCTGTTTCATGAGCATTAATAGCTCTTCCTTCTAATACTCCCACAGAGTTTCTATGAAGATCTTTCTCTCCACTCGTTTCTGGCCTCCCTCTGGATTAGTTATCTCCAGTATGTTCTGTCATGGTTTCAAGGCCAGATTTGAGTCTAAGTTGCTAGAGAGCTGGGCCGTTCTGGGCTTTTATGGCATTACTGGAGGCTACTATAGAAATGTCTTCATCAATATGAAAGACTAGTCATGGAGCAATTTTTCAGAATGGATCATATTTTGGAATGTAATATAATTTCCCTCGACTCATTGCATATTTTGTCAACGTATCTCAAGTGATTATAATAAATTTCTGTTTTCAGTTGAAATTTGCTAACCATATCAGTAGCAGCAGATTGTGTGCCCGTTGTTTGTATATAGAGATCCTTAAAAGATGGCTCTTCGTGAGCACCGGCTCCTGCCTGGCACATCTGTTAACTGTGTACATGTTTACATGTTCACATCCCTTGAAAATACCTGGATTATTTGTATTTTACATTAAGGATCACATGGATTGTATGGTGTTTTTCCAGAATTATTACAGATGGATTAAACAATGTATCGCTGAAGGTTATATTGTAGCAGAAATGTTTGTACCTACCATCACATTCCATGAGAGCTATGGCAGCTTCTCCTGCTTGCCTTATACATTCAACTACACTATTATGTTTTTTCATCTTTATTTCCATATATGCTCACCTTAGTTCGGGTGGTCTTTATCAGATTTTTAACAAATATGAAACTCCTCAGATTGACGATCATTTTCTCACAAGAATCTTGCAAAGACGTGAAGCATACATGCATTAGTTTTTTGGAGACTGATTTACAGTAATTTCAATACCGAAGTTAAGGTTCTCTAGAAATACTTTTTAAAGGTCTAAATAAGCTTCATAAGTTGTTGTAAAAACAATGTTTTGTTCACAAGGTTTCCTCCTAAAGAACAAGAAAAAATACACGTTGTGGTTAAGTAAATGGTTGACTTGTTTAATATTACTAGTAGGACATATTCTGAGTACTTACCTTTTATTAGAAGTTTTTATCTGTGTCCAAACAGCTACTCAGATGTAAAGATTGTTTGTAGAAGTAATTCAAGTATTAGAACACATTTTCCTTATTGGACAAAAGTCAAAACATAAATATGGGATTAAACTATGCATCCACCTTGTAAAGAGCTTTGAAATCTGTGGGTGAAAAATAGCCATGTAAGTGATAAATTTATATTAGATTATTTTATTCATGAAATAAGTGGTCTTCTATAGGATATATCAATGATTTTGTGCTAAATAATTGTTTCTCTGTGCTTTCTCTTTTTCCAGAGAGGATAATTTTAACCATGGTGAGGTAAGATTTACATCTTTATGATTTCATGTGTTACTCTTTAATTTGAATAAGTACAGTTATAGCTTTAATATAATTTAAATGAGAATTACTTTTGTATGACAGTTCTCAAAAGTAGGATTTTTTTTTTTCTAATTTCACACTTCTTGGTCAGTGTCATCAGAATAACTTCTTTAAAATAACAAATACGAAACATCTCCCTTTTGGGGAAAACTCTGATGCTTTGTCTTTATTATATAAATAAAACATTGTGGATTTCACATTTCATTTTTTTTCTTGATTTAGTTGAAGACTACTTCCAACTAAGTACTGTTTGTGTGAGGTAGTTAAGGTTATTGCTTTACTTTCTGCCCTTTTTTCAGTTACTCCGAGTGTTTTGTTAATGTGTCAGTTTTTCTGTATTTGGTTAATTTTTTTCCCTCCATTTTAATGTCAAAAAGTCAGCTTCACCTAATATGACATATGCTTGATGACAGGTGGAGTCATCAAAGTTGAGGTAGACAAGATTATATCTTGGCATTCAATTCCCTAATTAAAATTAATCAGTCTAGGAGTTCCATTGAAAGACTATGGTGAATGCTTAATTTCTACTGACTTGAGGAAGCCTAGACTTAAGTTCAAAATCCTTCCATATTTCCTACAATTAGAAACTAATTTGAGTCAGAGGGTTAACACGCAGAACATAGTTTCCAATAAGTCTTCAATCCTTGGACAATTGCTTCCAATTGGAGGAAGGAATCTTTCCATGCCAAAAAAAAAAAAAAAAAAAAAAAAAAGCTTCCTAATGAGCCATCCAGTTATTTATTTTCCTGATTTATTAGGGCATTGTTCTATTTTGCTCTTTAGAAACATAACTCATCCAAAATGTTACAATGGGTATTTGAAATAGGTAGAAACATTGATTAGAATGGCTGCATTTTTAGCACAAATTCTCCTCAGGTAAAGTGTGTCTCATGTTAGATGCATCAAGAGATAACTATTGAGTCCAGCATCAGTACTTTGAACTTATTGATATTTAATTTTAAGAGTATTAGAGCAGTATCTTAGAAATATATGCAAATTAGAAGACTTACCCAGAGTTGCCCAGGTCCTTTAGGGTAGGGTGTTGGCGGTGTGGACGGTGCAGGAGTTAGAGCAGAGCCTTGGAGATGAGTGGGGGAGCAGGAGGCTGGAGAGCATAGGGGGTGCGAGAGTGAGGATTGGGGGGTGAGGAGGGACACGGGGCGTGGGGTCTTCTCTCCTCTTCCAGGTTCCCCCAGCCAGCAGACTCTTCTCCTCCCCACACCCAACCCCCACACACACTGGTGCTCTGATCAAGGGTCAGGAGGAGGGGGGAGAGGAGGAGGATTTGTTGCAGGTGTGCTACCTACTCAGTCTGATAGCAGGCAAGATGATAGAGCAATGCCCCACCTCCTGTTCAGTCACCCCAGAAACAGTGCAACCCCTCCACTGGTCACTCTGCAGTATAGCTCTCCCCTGTGTGCTCACTGCTCCCAGTGGCCACTCTCAGTATCTTGTCCCTTCTCTCTGTTTCCTTTCCTTTCCATGTTAAGGAAAACAGTCCCATGCCTGGCACTTCCTGTTTTCTTGGTACACGCAAACCCTGATCTTGCTTTAAGTTAGGAGAAGAGGGAGCTGCCAAATTTGGTGGCCCTAGCTCTTACTATTTAGGAGTAGTTATTGAACAAATGGACAAATCTCAGATATATATGAATGAGAGAGAGACTGTCCTTGTCCCTGGGTTCACCATTTAATAATGGTGATAATTTGCCATGCCTTTCATCTCTGGGTCACTAAATCTTTTAGATACGTTAAATAACTAATTCTTTTTCTCAAGTGATATATGAGATAGTCTTGCAGGGAATCCTAGATCCATCATTTACTGCTTGTCTTGCAGCTCGGCCTCCTGTATATCCAGCCATGTATCCAGCTATTCCTTCTATGCAGATTTTCCCACTTGTTTGTATTTTCTATCTGCATGTAAAAACAAAACTAAAAACCTCGCAACCCCCAGGGAAGAACAACAAAACCATAAGAACATAAGAATGGCTGTACTGGGTCAGACCAAAGGTCCATCTAGCCCAGTAGCCTGTCTGCTGACAGTGGCCAGCTCCAGGTGCCCCAGAGGGAGTGGACCAAAGACAATGATCAAGCGATTTGTCTCGTGCCATCCACCTCCAGCCTCTGACAAACAGAGGCCAGGGACACCATTTCTATCCCCTGGCTAATAGCTTTTTATGGACCTAACCTCCATGAAATTATCTAGCTTCTCTTTAACTTCTCTTTAACCAACTTATTTTTTTCATTGTTTGAATTTGGAAGATGATTTTACTTTGGCAATAAATAAATAAACTCTTAAATAGTTTATTAAACTCTTGTATTTTTCAAAGATTTGTTCTGAATATCAAATGATCAACATTTTAGCTTATGCATTCATATTTTTTTTGGCAGCTGATATATCATGCATTGCAGCTATTGGCATTCACTGTACTTGGCATCCTAATTATGAGACTGAAACTATTTCTGACTCCTCACATGTGCATTATGGCTTCTTTGGTTTGTTCAAAACAGGTAAGATATATTTTAATCCTTCAATTCTCTCAAGCCTTAATATTACTGTAACACATTGTTCTCTGGTTATCCAAAATTATATAAATTGCTCTATTATTCATAATTGCTGAATATTTTAATGATAATATGTATTAGAAGATTTACTCATTGTTGCTTGGGTCCTTCAGGGCAGGAGTCTGGCAGCTCTGCACAGGGAGTCCAGGGAGGGAGCACCACCTCCATCTCCTGACTCAACTCATCAGTCTACCCAGCCTACCTGGGCTATGGAGGGATGCAACTAAAAATATAACTCAAAGAGGAGACTCAGCTCAAAATGTTTGAAAACCATTCAGGGTTCAGGCAGGAAGTTAGCTAAGGGCTTTGTACAGTTGAGATTAGGGGGGTTTGCTATGGGCTGTGTGTGGGTGGGAGTCTTTGAATGCGGGTCCAGCTTCAGTAGGGGTTTGGGTGTTGGGGCTCCCAGACATTCCTGGCTTGCTGGGAGGCCTGCGGGCTTCAACTCTGCACCACTCCCAGCTTTGGGGATGGTGGACACCTGCCAGCTTTTGCCCCGTGCCACTTCTGGTTTCTGGGTGGAGTGTTCTGCTGGCTTCAACCCCATTGAGGGAAGGCACTGGGGTTTGGGACAACAGGTTTCAGCACCAGGACATTGCAGACACCCAGGAAGGACTTGCTAGACTTTCATTTGAGAACCACTGCTATGGTATCCAACTACACTGGTTTTACATATGAGGCCTGGATATTTCCAGTATGTACCCTGTTTTCATTTGCTTTATAACTTTGCCAAATTTTAACTGTTGAGAGGAAATTTTCTATGCCAGATTGTCTCAGGCTGTTTAATTTTTTTCATCTAAACAGTGCAACTGTTTCCATGAGAAAAGCTAGAGGGGAAATACATTTTGCCCATATTAAAATTTTGTGACAAGTTGTTACACAGTCATGCATTGAAGCAGGGCATTGAAATGTCAGTTTTTCAGGGAGCAGATAGCCCTTTAGTTGATAGATGGAGAGGCACCATGGGGAGCCCCTGCGGTATGGGGCTGGCAGCAGGGTGGGGAGCCCAGGTCTGGGGAGTCCCATAGCCTAGAGTGGGGCTGGCAGCCAACAGAGAAGCGTTGTCCTCCTCTGGTCTGGCAAACTCTCTGGTTTGGGACTACTCAGGTCCCAAGGGTGCTGGACTAGGGAGGTCCAACCTGTAGTCTCAAATTGGACACCCAAAATGAGTGCAAGTTTTAATCTTAATTTGACTGTCACCCTGCTCTTCGTCTGTCAAGTGTACTGGCAACTTGAAAACATAGATATTTGTGAGTAATTTTTTAGTTTCATGCTTGGGGAATGTATGGGAGAAAAGACCAAGGAGTTATTTATGTTAAGATTACAAAAACATTTGTATAGACTCATATTCCCCCATTTTCCCCATAACTTTAAAATGGAAACAAAATTCATGTCCTGGGATTTTTTTTATAATTTTTTAAATTCTGCAAGTTCTTGGTGTGTTAAATTAACAAACTTCCATTAACGTTCTCAAAATAGACATTCTAAAGTTGTTTCTTCATCAGTCTCTACATTAGTAATACAAATGGCATGTACTGTTATTTGACATAAAAGTTGCCCTTTGAACCAGGAAATCAATCAAATAAACTTAGTCTTTTGTTCTCTCTCTCCATGTTTCTGTTGTATCCATCACTGTGAACTGTAGGCACTGATTTAAAAATTATTCACAATAAATTCTGTATAAAATAGGCATACATTCTTCTTCCTTAATCCCTTATTTTAGTTGATTTCCATTATTCATGAGAATGCTGTTGAGCTATTCTTCAGCAAACTGTCTTAAGAAGTTTGCCCTGTAGCTGTTAATACACCTACCAAAGAGCTGTCAGTTGCTAAAACAGATCAGCAGTTAAATTAATGGGTTAATAACATGTTATATTTATATGAAATGACATTTTAATTTTTGGAGGCTAGTCTTACTATATTTTAGAAATGTATGTCTGTCTGTCTGATTTTATTTGTTCAAGAACTTCTCTTAAATGAGAAGAGTGAGGACCATCAGCAGGAAGTAAGGTGGAGAAAGGAAAGGAATAGCTATTTACTATATATTTCATTAAGTGTGTCTATTTATCTGTGCGTCCCCCAACCAGAGGATATGCACCCCTCCCTTGACTGTGCCTGCTGCAGCAGCTATGAAGAGGCACTTCTCACCTGGCCCCAATCTGCTATGGTGAGAAAGGTTTGGGGTTATCCTCTTTCCCCAGGGTAGTCCTCATCCCCAGCTCCATCCCAGAACAATGTTTTAAATTAAGTAAAACCAAAAATTATTTGAGTTAAGGACCTGAGCAATGCCAGGTCAATCTTCTAGTAGAATTATAAATGTCCATAGAATGGTTGTGTGGTATTCTGGCATTTAGACGTTGAGCTGCTTACTTTTGTTCTCTATTGTAACCATGGTCCTCTCAGAGCAGTAACTTCCCTAAGAAACTGATATAAATTATGACCCTCTCAGGTCATGTCTAAACTACATCCCTCTTTTGAAAGAGGGGTATAAATAAGACAGATCGAAATTGCAAATGAAGCTGGGATTTGAATTTCCTGTGCTTCATTTGCATAATGGCAGCTGGGTATTCTTTCAAAAATGGGTATTTTGAAAGTGAAACCACCGTTGAGACATGGTTCTTTTGAAAGAAAAACCCTTTTTTGAAAGATTCTGTAAACCTCATTTTTTGAGGAATACAGGATCTTTTGAAAAAGGGTTTTTCTTTCAAAAGAACTGCATCTAGACAGTGGTTTCATTTTTGAAATACTCACTTTCAAAAGAACGTGCGGCTGCCATTATGCAAATGAAGCCTGGGAAATTCAAATTTCAGCTTCATTTGCAATTTCGATCTGTTTAATTTACATCCCTCTTTCAAAAGAGGGATGTAGTCTAGACATAGCCTAAATGTTGTTATAGAGTCTTACGTCTATATAAGAAACTCGTTATGCTACATTCATTCAGCAGACTGCAGGTTGCTTCCTTTTGATTACGTAAACTAGTGGTCTTGATTAATGTCCAAAATAGCAAGAAGCTATGACTGCCCTTCTACCCTTGTGCTGCACCCAACTGGGGCCAGGTTCACTGTGCACAAGGAATGCTCCAGTGCCTTTCTTTGCTTGTGCGAGATTACTCGGGAGATGCGGGGGGGGAGAGGGAAGGAACTGGGTTCTCTGAGAGATGTATGTTGTACGCTTTAGAAGGATAGTGCTTTGGCCATATTCCCTCAATTAAGCATGTGCTATATGAGATATTACAGGCTTATTGAGAGGTCTTAATTGGAAATTAATTAACCTAACAACTGTGATTGGTAATTCCTGCTGCTTTAATAGTACAGTAATTACATAAATTCTGTTTAATGGGAATGCATTCAGGTAGTGCCAAGTAATTTAAATAGTGTGTAAAATGAGCATCATAAGCATAAAGTGTAAAGCCACTTTTTTAATTTGCGAGTTGACAATAAAAATTAAGGGATGTGTTTTGTGAGTACTTGGGGGATAAGGTCAAGTATAGCTGGGATACAATGTCCTTGATGAAGCAAAATAATAAAGCAGTAAAAAGAGAATTCCTGTTTCCTTCCCCAGTATTCATTTTACTGAGGTGTGCACTTCAAAGTGTGTTTCAAACCATTTGCATTGTTGTTGAAACAATGGCAATCTTTTTCTGTGTAGGAGAGGGAAAGAGTGAATGTAATGTAAAAGTAAGGTTGTACCATTAATTTTTGCCATTCTGATTTGCTTCTAGGTTCTTTAAAAAAGTTTACTTATTCTTTATCTTTTTATGTAATACATTTAACATGATCAGATCTATAGGCAGTCCCCGGGTTACGTACAAGATAGGGACTGTAGGTTTGTTCTTAAGTTGAATTTGTATGTAAGTCGGAACTGGTACATATTGTAGGGGAAACTCTAGCCAAACATTTCTCCAGAGCTCAGTTTTATTCTCCCACTCCTCACTTCCCTCAGTCCTTTATTCTCAAGCAGAAGTGTCTGCTGAGAAAAGCTGCTCCGCGTCTCCCTGGTTTGCTGGAGGGGGGCACTAGCTTCGCGTCTCCCTGGTCTGCTGGGGAGAAGCAGCTAGTGCAGGGTTGCCTCACCCTGTTTGTAAGTAGGGATCTGATGTAAGTCGGATCCATGTAACCCGGGGACTGCCTGTATACTGAATTGTTCATTTGACAAGAATATAAAATACACCATATGTGAGATATAGAAGCTGACATTGCTAAATTCCCTGACTTTTTCACTGCAAATTTAAGGTTATATTAATGTGTATTTTCTTATTACATAGAATTAAAAAAGTAGGAGCAATGTACTACAATGGCGTCAACCTAAGTGTATACTTGTTAATGTCTTAATCCTTCTCTCACTGAAATAATGGCAAAATTTCCACTGATGTCAACCGGAGCAGGACTGGGCCCTAAAAAATCTTTTCATTGTAATGTCCTTGATAGGATTCTACTAGAGTTATTGAAATCCTAAGACATGAGTATTGTGTAATACTGTAGGAATCAGAGAATTAACTGGCTTTTATATTTCAGTTGTTCGGATGGCTCTTTGTCAAAATCCAGCCCAAAATCCTGGTCTTTGCTATTTTAGCAATAATGGCAATTGAAGGATCAGCAAACCTTCAGAATCAATGGAACATCATGGGAGAATTTAGTAATTTACCACAGGAAGAACTTTTAGAATGGATAAAATCCAATACCAGACAAGGTAAACTATTTATTTAGTTATATGTGATGTCCTTATTTACTTTTAGCAATAACTGAAGGAATTTTTAGCAATAAACTGTTAAAAAAAAGTCAGGAAGATACTGGAATTGAATCAAGGTTAAGTCAAATAAAATGCTAACTGCATTTTTCAAAATACTGTTGTACTATTACACGTTATATGGATTTTGACACAGATTAAACACTTTTTTAGCTAACGTTTGAAATGTTGGAATACGGTCCTTGTATTTCACTTAGAGTTAACTGAGAATCTTCTATTGTGCAGACATATATTCTACTCAGGGGTGCATGTATCCAGTGACCCAAAGCCAGAGAATTTTTCCTAGAATTACCTATAGGTGCTGCATTTGCATTCTCCAGCTCCTTAAATCCTCCCCAAGCTATTTAAGTTGGTGCAACCCCATCTGTCATCAGTTCCTTCTACCTATACATGGCTAGAGTTGGAACAATCACTGTGATAGCTCATCTCAAGCGTCTTTATCTTAGTCTTTTTCTGGGATTTTATTGTTGATATCCAGATCTGATTAGACAGCACTCACTGCATGGATGCCACATAGATAGTATTTTTTTTTAACTGCAATGTTCTTTCCTTTCTTACATTTATTTTGCTGTATTGCCCCTACAGCTGTGTTGGCTTGAGTATTTCAAACTGAAAATCTCTTCTCCCTTTTTCTTATTATCCCTAACTTTAAATAAGTCTTTCATTGTATATTTCAGATGCTGTTTTTGCAGGAGCGATGCCCACAATGGCAAGTGTCAAGTTGTCTGCCTTTCGACCTATTGTAAATCATCCCCATTATGAAGATGCAGGGCTGAGGTAAATTTCTAAGTTCAGTTTTATTCCCCTAACATTACCTATTTGGGTCTGGTAATGTACAATAAGACTGATGATCATGATGTCTAGTACAGTTTTTAAAAAAAAAATCCATGCAGTTCTGTGTCAATTTTTGTTGGACTAATCAACGTTGTTTTAAAATACTCGTGAACAAGTTGAAGGACAACAGTACATTGTGGGTCAGAAGTAGTAAAAACATGCTAAAGGTTGAGACTTAAGACTGGTCTCTGCTACAAGGTTAAGTTGATTCATCTGCATCGCTCAGGGATATGAAAAATCCAACACCACTTTGGCATAGTAAAACCAATATAACTAGTGGTGCAGATACCTAGATCAACAAAAAATTCTTCTGTTGACTGAGTTTCCATATATTCAAGAGAGAGATGTCCCTATAGGTGCTCAATATTAGATCGGTGTGCCACCGCTGAGCCTTAGAGTGGAGATTTGAGAGTAGTGTCCCTGGGGCCATGCATGTATGCACTGGCTGCTCCCAAGGTGGGCAGGACTTGAACCTGTGCTCCCCAGGAAAATGCTATATCCCCATGTCCACTCTAGAACCCTCCCTACCTCCAGAGAGTCCCTTAACCCACTCCTCAGTTCCTTCTCTACTGCCTCTGGCTACAGACAGACTCAACAGTGCATCCTAGCTTCTTTGTCTTTGTCTTCATGATTATCTCTGCTTAAAACTAGTTTAGTTGTAATTATAGTAATTAGTTAGTTAATTAGTATTTAAAAAAACCGAGATTAGTATAAGGCTTTTTCTCCTAGTTAATCCTTTCCTGCTGTTCCTTGACTGCTTTCACAGACATACCTGGCTCACTGGGGTTTAACGCTGCCCCTCATGTAAAGAGCCTATTCTAATATCAGATGGCCATTCATAATGCGTCCACTGCCTCAGAATGCAGCATATCTACCAAAAATGTCCTCGTTGTGCAAAGTTAAAATTGTGGGCGTGGAAGGACAGAGACCTCCACCTCAAGCTATTTTTACTTGAAAACTCTCTGACCAGCTTCTGACCAGGGCCAACAGCCTGAGGAACATAAACAGCAGGGAACCAAAAAGCCTGCCAAAAAACAAACTTCCTCACTACCTTAGGGGGCTACAGCTTTTCCCCAGATAATTCTCCTTACCCAGATCAGACTATTTACTCTTCCAGATTTCGGAATATGCCTTCATATTATGGCAATCCCTGGGTACCCCCGCCCGAACCATACCACCACTGGCAATACTGGGACAAATGGCAATATTATCAGATACACCAGCATGGCTGGAAACAACACAGAATGCAATATCCCCCTTCTAAACAAATACAAGAAGGGGACCCACCCACACAAGAAGGGGCAGTCTTTCTGGACCAAAATGATACCCCCCAGTGAAGGGAGCATCTCTGGCCCGAGCTCCAACTACCTCAGATGATGGTAACTTCCAAGAGTTTTTTAAATGGGTAGCTGCCGAATTAAACATTCCTCTTTAGAAGGTTGTGGAAAATCAGGATGAGTTAACTGACCTATTGCACTCAGTAACACTGTCAAAAGCACTGCTAATTAATCCATCAATGATGGAACTGGCAGATACAGTATGGCAAACTCTGGCATCAATCTCTTCTACAGGTAAGAGAACAGAAAAGAAATGTTATGTTCCACCCAAGGAATCTGAATTTATTTTTACTCACCCAGTACCTGATTCCCTCGTAGTGGAGGCTGCACAATAAAAATCCAAGCAGCAACACTATCGGTCTACTCCATCAGACTGCGATAGCTAAAGAATTCATTTGGGTGCAAAATATATGCATCTTCCACTTTACAGTTTCACATTTCGAACTACACAGCTTTATTAAGCAAATATGACTACAAAAATTACACCAAACTTAATGACTTTACCATAGATATTCCCAAGGCTAAGAGACAACAGTACAAAGCACTGGTAGTGGAGGGTCACATGATTGCTAGAACAGCATTGCAAGCCGCTGCACGATCTACAGCAACAGCAGTAGTAATGAGAAGGGTGTCATGGTTTAGCTCCACTCCATTCCCCAGAGAGATTCAATCTACAATGGAAGACCTGCCTTTCAATGGTCTGAAGTTGTTTGCAGCTAACACCAACGAAATTCTCCACTCCATGAAAGACTCCAGAGTAATACTCTAGTCCTTGGCAGATCCACAACCAGGCAACTATAAGAACGTAATATAGGTATCATCCCTACCTGAGACCTCAAGACCCTCCATGTATGCACACATTACAACAGACAAGGCCAACATCGGCAGAACAAAGCCAGTACTCAACAGCGCCACCCTTCCCCTACCAACTCACAACAGTCGCAGCAGTCCAATAAGCAAATTTGAACATCAGGTCGAGGGTCAGGAGAGCCTCTCACCTATTCCAATGCCATCGACGCAAGCAAACCTGTTCCATCATCGATTGCTACCCTTCTTTAACAATTAGCAACATATAACCTCTGACAGATGGGTCCTGCAAATAATTGAAAAAGGCTACCATATTCCCTTAGTGTTCATGGCCCCTTCTCAGCCCCCTTCCTGGTCCCTTTTTAGGGACCACTCTCATGAGATTCTACTTCAAGAAGAGATAGAGCACCCTTTGCACATAGGGGAGATTGAATCACTCCCCACACTATTTAGAGGCAAGGGGTTCTACTCCCATTACTTCTTGATAGAAAAAATATCGGGAGGCTGAAGACCTATCCTAGATCTTTGGGGCCTCAATAAATTCGTTGAAAAAAAAATTCAAGATGGTGACTCTTGCCACTATATTACCGGTGTTGGAACAGGACGATTGTTGCTTGTCTCTCGACTTGCAAGAGGTGTACTTTCACATTGCCGTCCACCCTGCTCACTGATGTTTTCTTAGTTTTGTTGTAGATTCTCAACACTACCAATACAAGGCGCTTCCATTTAGACTCTCTATGGCCCCAAGAATCTTTTCAAAGGTTCTAGCAGTTGTCACAGCATATCTGAGAAAACAAAGTGTCATATTTCCTTACCTGGACAACTGCCTCCTCAAGTCGCACTCACACAACGATTCCTGCAGTTCTGTCGGTCACAAGACACCTATTCCGACATCTTGTCCTTCAGGTGAATGAAACCAAATCGACACCGTCTCCTACACAAAAGATACAATTTATAGGAGCATCCCTCCCTACGGACTGCTTCCAAAAAATTGTGGCCTCGGTAAATACCTTACGATCTAGCCCCCACACAACAGCACTCAAATGCCTTTAGTTGTTTGGAGCACTTGGCAGCGTACAACTTCATAGTCAACAATGCGCACTTGCACATGAGATACTTACAGGGCTGGCTGAGACAGGTTTACAAACTCAATGTCCATCCATTATCCAAATCCCTAGTCCTCCCAGAGATAGTAAAGGAATCCTTATGCTGGTGTCTAAGCCCATGGACCTTTGTTCTGGAGTTCCCATCACCCACCAGAACCATCTGTCTCCGTGATGACAGATACATCTCATACAGGATGGGGCATCCACTTATGACTCATACGTGCCAGAGTCTGTGGTCCGGGAGTGACAAAAACTTCCACATAAGCATCCTGGAACTTCATGCAGTCAGGAATGCATGCATCAAATCACTGCCATTCATCACCAACAATCATGTCAGACTATACATAGACAATGTCGCAGCAATGTTTTATATAAATCCTCAGGGCGGAGCCCGATCTCAAGCGTCTTGCACAGAGGCAAAATATACTGTTTGGCCATAGAACTTTGGAACTGGTGAGTAAAATACAACTTAATTATCACCGTAGTGCACCTTCCAGGTGCCCTGAATATAAAAACAGATGCACTCATCAGAGCCCTCCTGACCTGTACATATTGGCAGACATCTTCTGTTTGTGGGGTTACCCTACCATAGATCTGTTTGCCACGCAATCTAACAAAAAATATCCCCTATTCTGTTCCAGGGCAGGTACAGGCAAGGGATTTATGGAGGATGCCTTCCTCATCAGCTGGACATTCCACCTAATTTATGCATTTCCTCCCATACCCCTAATGAACTGGGTAGTTCACAAGACAAGGAAGGACAAGGCCCATCTGATACTTATAGCTCCAGCATGGCCACGCCAACCATGGTTCCCCTTTCTAGTGGCAATGTCTCATGCCTCACTGATCCACCTACCTTACAGCGAGGATCTCCTTCTTCATCTGGGCCCCCATGCCACCCAACCGAACCTCCACTCATTACACCTGAAGGCATGGCTCATGGATGGTTCTCTAACCTAGAGTTGACTTACTCACAAGTAGGTACTTCTACACAGTAGGGTACAGAACACCTGTAAGAATTACCTTCAGAAATGAAAAAGATTTTCAACATGATGTGTACGCCACCGGGTGGCTCCTTCAACATCCTCCTTACCTACCATCCTTGACTACATTCTGCACCTTAAACAAACAGGCCTCACAGTAAATTCCTCTAAAAAGATCACTGCTCTCAAATCTCCCCTCTAAGGCTGAGTGGCAGCACACCCTCCTAATGTGGAGCCCCCATGGGGACACTCATCTCAAAGAATGGCAGTTACTATCTAGATGAGTTACTATCGAGGTGCATGTGGATTACCTATATCAATGAGAAAAGCACTCATAGGAAGTCTCCACACAGGAGACGTCTAGTGATGCAGCTGCACTTGTCCCATTATAGCATTTAAAGTGTAGATATAGCCTCAGTATTCAAAAATATTCTGTAATTACAAAGTCTGGAGCAAATCCTGCTAAATCTATGTCTTATTGCTCTGTTTTCCCTTGTCCCAGTGAACAGGCCAGTTTTCAAGATTGCAGATTTATTTTTTTAGATATTGTAAGCAAGGATTGTTTTCTTGAAATATTAAATAATAATATTGAAATGTTGATTATAAAGTTAGGAACTTATTTTATTAAGACTATTCAAATTTTATGCAGACTCTTTTAGCCAGTTCATTTCATATGGTATTTTATGGCTTAATTTTTTTCCATGGAATTTTCAGAACATACATTTTTGTATAAATTGGCATCTGAAATTCATTTATTTAAAAAGTTGCAACATTTTGCATCTTATTGCCAAGTATCTTGGCAACTCAAGTTTGTGGAAAGAGAATAAAGGAAAGGGAGCTCACAGATATTGCCACCTGTTTATAGTAAGTTCGTAGTCATATGTACACCAGCATTACACTATGTCAGATGGAAAAGAAGCTAGGAACAAATGCTCTGCAGTTGCTCTTCTAGAAGTAATATGGGGTCAGTACTGGATCCTTTCAGTCAAGTAGGCAAATTAATTTAAGCAAAAAATTGGGCAGCCACAGCATGATGGAGTTAGAAAGCATAGTAATACTTACTTTGGTTTATTTATAGTATGGCATAAAAATTATTAAAGCTATCTGAATCACCATAAAACCCAACTATAACCATGTGCTCTCTGTCTCCAGACAATCCCCTTAAACTGAATTTGGTATCAGAGACTTAATATTTTGGGAGAAGCCTGCAAAATAAGCTATTTGTCTTACTTCCCCATTCCACAATCATATAAGCACTAGACTATTAGGATTTTATGGAGAATATTCTGAATGATTCACTTCATGTCTTCAGCCTTTCACCAACCTTCTCTTTTACAAGAAAAGTAAAATTCTGTTAAGGTTATTAAATGATTATTCACATTACTTCTGTGCATTAACAGTGGATCATAATTCCAGGCTTCCTATTTTGGTGATTCTGCTTATCCTTTCTTGTCTTGAAACTAAAATCTTGTTCTGTTCAGTCTATTGGGTAACTGAAAGAAAAAAGTTCTGTTTATTTGGTTTTGAAGTCTCTTATTACAAATCTAAGGAAGCCCTTATTACAAATTGAAAGAGCATGAGCCGCAGCAGGATTAGTTTCTAGGGATGGGAGCTAACCTTGCTGTGGCTCTCCCACTTATTGACTAATCGACGGAAATTCCATCATCTAGTTTATTAAACTTAATTTAACATCCCTAAGGCCAATTCAGTAGAAAGTCGTTGCTTCTTACCCCCAACACATGATGCATATTTGGTATGAAATAAGCTGCATTGTTTCCTGGTGCCATGTCTATAGTAGAAGAACAAATAACTTAATAAATGTTAAACCAAAGTACCCTAACACAGATATAATTTTATTACATGTTTTTCTAACAAAGTGGTTTCTGCCTTTTTTTAATATCTCTCTTATAGTATCTCAGGCTGGGTATTTTATGCATCCTACATAACTTGATTCTCCCCACCCTCTCATCCTATTTGTTAAAAACTTTCATGGATTTTTCTTTTAAAGGGCAAGAACTAAATTAGTGTATTCCATGTATAGTCGAAAACCAGCAAAAGAAGTGAAAAAAGAATTGTTAAAACTAGGAGTGAATTATTACATTTTAGAAGAGTCATGGTGTATAAGAAGAACTAAGTGAGTATTGGTATTCAGAATCAACATTCTGTCCAAAGTATAGCTGAGGTTATACTGGATCTCGTCTCTGGATTTTGGAGACTGGTGGTAGAATTATGGTAACTATGTCATTAGAACTTGGAGATACCACAGTTAGCACAAGTTCTTAAACTGAAATGAATTAATGCAGTGCCAGGCTCTATAGCCACCACATAGATTTGAAATGTGTGGATAGAAATACAGACTTGACAACTCTGAGAACTTTCATAGTCATTGTACCTCTTTATGTCAAGGTATGTTGTTCAAACACCCCTACAGGCATGTGAACCATAGATATTAGATAATTTTGAGCTAGATATGCAGTCTGAATTTGCATTTATTCTTAATCATAATTAAGTATCAGAAATACATTTGTGTCCAGATCCTTGAGATGTGCAAGTAACTCTTCACCAAGTAATTCTGTTAACTTCATTCATATGTGTAAAGTTAAGTTTGCCTATGAACATTTTAGGATTATAACCTTAAGCATAACTCTAGAATACAATTAAAGCTAATGCCAAACACAGATCACTATGCTGTGAAAGCAGTTGCCAATGTGTATGTATAATTAGGTCCAAAGGTGTTGAATTTGTTCTGCAAAATGCTAATTAATCACTGAAATTAAATAGATGTTACAAATCCAAATTACTTTTTTGACTCTATACTTTTTTCATCGATCTTGTAATATAATTTCTTTGAGTGCTTGCTCCTATCTATTCCATTCTCTATGTGCATGTGCTCTCGTGCGCAGTTGGCAGAGATAGCACTACCCATGTGGTTGGCTGTGGCACCTTCTTGAGGGCCATACTTCTATGTTGATATATTAGTGTCTGCTGGCATATGCTCTGTCAATTTCTTCTTGCTACTTATGGTGTTTAGTCAGAGTGCCTTTTCATTGCTTAACAAGGGCTATAAGTTTTGTCTATACTGTCTTCGAGTCTTAGGACCTTGTAAATAGTTTTATGGTTGTTTTTAAGAAGTTTAACTATATCATTGGAAGTTACTCCCAATAGGGACTTTGCTTGACTCTGGTTTCTGGGTTTTAAGCCTTGCTCTAACTGCAACAGCCTATGCATGTTAGTGACCCCCATTATAACTGCCTGATGTACTTTAGGAATTGCATATGAAGGGTAAGTGTTGCATCTGTAAAAACTTTCAATCCAGGATCCAGAAAGAGTGCAACATCTATTTGAGGGATGTCCTACTGAAGGCTGCTCTCTCCTGGCTTCTGAGCCTTCCTAGCAAGACTTTACCCCTAGCATTTCAGCCTCAGTGTGTAGTCCCTGTATTGGACTCTATCCAGCACAGCTTTCTGTTGCCAGTGCCCACAAAGTCCAAGGAAAACAGGTCCCCAGAACCAAGCATGAAAGGCCATGGGATGTCATGCAAAGAACCCAGCTTAGGCTACTCAGCCACACCAGAGCCATATGGACGTGCTTCTCCAATGGGGAACCCAGCCAAAGAATCTGCCACTGATTCCCAGGCGCGGTAGGGGACTCAGGCTTATGGCACAGCTGACGCTTTCCCAGGTTCTCCTGATGTCCAGGGATCAGAGGCCTCTACCAGTACCACTGCCACCACATAACAGGAAGTGGCAAAGGCTCCCTACAAAGCCAAGTCAGCCATCAAGCCTCCCCAGAGGGCAAGTAAGTGGTGCCGATGCCCAGAACCAAAACAATGGTCTGTCTATTCATTGCAAATCTCTGGCTTCAGAACCCAGGTTTTCTGCAGGTTGGCCTAGATCACTGGCACCACGATTGCAGTCTCTGCCCTCTCTATATGGATTGCCTAGGGGAAGGTACCAGTTACCATGTTACTATCACTGTTCACACTCCCACCAGTTGTCATCTAAGCACAGATCCTGTCCCCCACATGGTGGGTAAGGTCTCTATCACAGCACTGGCCCTGCTATTTTCAAAGCTGGTGTTCAACAGCAATAGTTATCTGCCAGACGCAGGCACTGACAGTCCCTTGATGGTCACCAGAAGGGGATTTCTCTGGTACAATGAGGTAATTCAACCCCTTGCTTGAAGCATCATCGGCATAAGTAGGCATCCAAGGCTGTGGCGATCTCTGTGGTGCTGTCTTGGCAACATGGCCAGTGGCCAGCATAGTGGCCCTACTGAAGTGCATGGGGCATGTGATGGAGTGTGGTCATGGAAGACCCCTTGGAGGTGCCTTCCGGGGTGCTGACAAAGCCCCTGCCACTCGCCTTCCTGATCTCTGGGGCCTCTTACTACCAGCTCCGCTGGTCTCCCACAGCCAAGGCACCAAGATGAGATCAATGCCCCCCAAGAAGCAGTCGTTGTCATCATCAACAACCATGGGCTCAATGCCTGTTGGTATCCGATGCCTCCCTCATTATTTCCTTCCATCTTTCCCTGTCCAGTGCAGAGTGGCCTAGTTTCTGTAGACTAGCTCCGCACCAATCTACTATATCATCTATCCATTTTCTGTGGGGTCTGCCTCTCCTATTCGGACCATCCATTATGCCGAATACCAGGATCTTAAGTTTTCGCTCGTTGTTCATTCTGCAGATATGCCCAAATAGCTGTAACTTCCATTGTATAAGCTTCTGCAGTAGGTTCTCTTTCAGCTGTATCTTCCTATATAATTCCTTGGTGACCTTCTGCATCCAATATCCTTCTCTTCGAATCTTTTGTTATCACCCATGTCTCACATCCGTACAACATGCTTCTAAATATGCACATTTTCAAGATGCTCAGCTTTGTTCCTAAGCTTAATCGCTTTACTTTTCCAGTTCTTATTTATCGCCTTCAAACTCGCTCTTGCTTTCACTATTCTAGTCGCTATTTCCTTCTTACAGTCTAGATCATGTTATGTTGTTCCCCAAATACGTGAACTTCTCTATGTTCGCTAGTTTGATCCCATCTACACTGATCTTCCTTCCTATCTTCTTATCTCCAAATATCATTGTCTTTGTTTTATTGATATTCATAATCAGTCCATACCGCTTCCCTTTCTCATTTAACACCTGCACCGTTCTTGCTAGCTTCTCTTCATCTTTCTTGATGATAACTATATCATCTGTGAACCTCAAGTTGTTAATTCTCATCCTGTGCACCGATATCTCTTCTACCTCTTCCTTGATCTTGTCCATCGCTCTCTCTAGATGTGTGATGAAGATGCTCGGCGGTATCAGATCTCTTCATACCTCTACTCGTTATAAACCAGCTTCCCAACTCTCCGCATGTTCCCACCACTGACTCTGCATTATCGTTGATATCCTTCAAGAACCGTATCAGTCTGCTATCCACTCCATAGGATTCCAACACTGCCCAAGTTACTTTCTGGACCTGTGATGCTTCAACAAGTCTCAAGAAGTTGAAGTTTCACATAGTCTCCGTGGCCTCTTCCTTCTGTTTCGTAGATCTGGGAGACTGATACACTGCCCTTTACTTGAAGACCATATATTTTTGTATTAAAAATTCACAGATGTGTCCATTTCAGAGTGAGCAGATGCCATTTCCAATTAATGATGCTGTCCTGTGATCTCTCATTGGCCCCAAAGGTGTTCACCAAAGGTGTTGGCCCCAAAGATGCCAGTGGCCTCTTACTTAAGGTACTGAGGGATCCATATCTTCCTATATCATGATGATTGACTCATCAAGGGCTAGTCTTGGGAGCTTTAGTCTGGCAGATTCCACCTGCTGCAGCCTGGGCCTGTTGATAAATGAGGAAAAATACACCTCAAGGCCAGTCCAACAAATCAAGTTCATTGGGGTGATTCTCAACTCCACACAATCCAGAGCCTTACTTCTGGAAGTGTGTTTTCAGGCCCTCTTGGTCCTGATCTCCCATGTGAAGAACCACCCATAAGTCATTGCAAATATGATTGGAGTCATTCATGTTCTAGACCAGGTCCATTCATCCCTGGTTGGTGTTGGCAAGAGTTCCCACCCTGATCCCAGCACTGATGCAGGTCTCCAAGGTTTAGGGCCTGGAGTGGGGAACATACCTGGGTAAGCTCAGCATGTGGACCTGCTAGTTGTAGTACAATGTGGCTGTCCATGTAAACATCAAGGAGCATAGAGCAGTTCACCTACCTTGCCAGGCTTTCTTGCCCCACCTGATGGGCAAGTAATGCAGGTCCTCACAGATAATACTGTCATAACGTATTACATGAATAGGCAGGGTGGAGATACATTGT
Organism: Pelodiscus sinensis; assembly: GCF_049634645.1. NCBI lineage: Eukaryota > Metazoa > Chordata > Testudines > Trionychidae > Pelodiscus > Pelodiscus sinensis. The sequence goes on from NC_134712.1 coordinate 170,361,494, forward strand.
TGGCCCTTTACCAAGAACTCCTCCATTGTAGCATACCATTAATCTGGTAGCTGTACATCTGCCCAGGCCCAGGAATGTGATAGCAAATCACCTCAGCAGGACCTTCTTGTTTTGCCATGAGTGGGTGCTCCAATCAGAGGTGATCAGTATAATTCACTGACCTGGGAAACTCCCCAGGTAGACTTGCTCATGTCCTATCATAGGGATGGCCAACCTGTTACAAATGAAGAGCCAAAATAAAAAAAAGCCCCGGCTGTCATTTGGTCAAGGGGGAAAACAAAAAAAAAAAAACCCCAGGCATTTTGAGGGATAGCTCACTGGTTTGAGCATTGGCCTGCTAAACCTAGTGTTGTGAGCTCAGTCCTTGAGGGGGCCATTTAGGAGCTGGGGCAAAATCTGTCAAGGATGGTACTTGTTCCTTCTGTGAGGGTGGGAGACTGGACTAAATGACCTCTCAAGGTCCCTTCCAGTTCTATGAGATGGTATATCTCCATATTTAAGGTGGCCATTTTGAAATCTGCACAGGACTCTGCAACTCCTGCTATCAGACAGAAACACACTGCACCTTTCAGAGCCACGGGTGTGGGAGCTTCAATTTTTTCTTTGAAGAGCCGCATGCGGCTCGTGAGCTGTGGGTTAGCCACCCCTGTCCTAACAGAACAGGAAATGCCATGGGCTCCTTGTCCAGATGCCTTTCTGTTCTCATGATCACGGGCCCTGATGTATGTTTCCCCACCAGTATGATTGATCCACAGAATCCTTTTGAAGAACAAACAGGACAGAACAGAGGTTGTGTTCATAGCCTCATGTGGCCTCAACAGCACTGGTTTGGCAGGCTCTGGGTCTTTTGGTAGCTGCCCCACAGCAAGTCTGGCTAGAGGGGTAGCTGCAGTCCCAAAACCTTGTCAGTTTTCTGCACCTAAACCTGGTAGCATTGCACTTAACAGTATGGCTACTGCATCACTGAAAGTGGAAGAATAGGAATGTTTAGGCCAGGTTCAACAGATGGTGTTGGGCAGCAGAAAATCCTCCTCCGCAGAGACTTATCTAGCCAAGGGGAAAACGTTTACATGCTGGGTGTCAAAAGGATAGCCAGACCTCACAGTTCTTGCTACAGGCTATTCTGGATTATCTTCTGCAACTGAAGCTCCAAGGGTTGTACCTGTCATCAGTCAGGTCCACATGGCTGCTTTTTCAGTCTTTCACCCTCCGTGCCAACGCAAGTTGGTCTTTGCTCGCAACATGACAGCCCAGTTTTTGAAAGGTCTGGATTGTCTCTACCCTGATGTCTGGGATTCTGTTGCTCCCTGGGACTTGAATCTCATGCTGTCATGGCTCACTGAGCTTCCCTTCAAATCTTTGGCTTCCTGCTCTCCTCTTTTCTCCTGGTATCCTACAAGGATGAGGTCCAGCTGTGGATGTACCTAGCATTCCTTCCCAAAGTTATTTTCCAGTTCATACCAGCCAGTTTATATGCTTACATGTCTTCTTTCCAAAGCCTCATAAATTGGAAGAATGCAGGTTGAATGCCCTGCACATCTGGAAGGCACTAGCCTTCTATGTTGACAGGGCAAAGCCATTTTGCAAGTCAACGCAGGTGTGAGCCACAAGGAAATGTCACTCAGTGTCTGTTCAAAAGATTTCATCCTGGATCACAGCCAGCATCTGCTACTGCTATGAGCTCACAAAAGTGCTTCTACCAGTAATTGTGCAGGTTAATTAGACTAGTGTAAACATCCTCTGTGGCCTTCCTGACACACATGCCAGTCCAGAAGATCTGTAGAGCTGCTTCCTAGTCATCTCTGTAGATGTTCACATCATGTTATGCATTTACTCAGCAAGTTCAAGACAATGCTGTCTTTGGCAGTGCAGTGCTACAAGCCTCATCCTCAGGAAGTCCAATCTCACTTCCATCGATACTGCTTTTGAGACACCTAGAATGGGATCAAGATGAGCAAGCATTTAGAAAAATGGTTGGTTACTTTTTATTTTTAACTGTTGTTCTTTTGAGATGTGTTGCTTATGCCCTTTCTACTACCCATCCTCCTGCCCCTCTGGAGTTGCTAGCAAGAAGGAACTGAGAGACCGTACGGCTGGCGGCAACTAATATACCAATGCATGCGCCCAGCATTCAAGATCACAGCCAACCTTATGCATATTGAGAAGGGAGTAAACAATCTCCAATAATGACTGCACATCTAAAATAGATTTAGACATGAGCAGTCCATTTCTAAGTACAGCAGTTATGAAAAGCAGGAAACTGGTTTTTCACAATTTCTCTAATCTGACATGTATTCCCAAAGTAAAGGCAGGTGGGGAGGTGCCTTTTTAAAGAAGAGGTTTCCATAATTTATCAAAAAGAAGCAAGAATTCAGAATCCCATGTTTTTCCTTTCTGGGCCAGTCATTTTTAACTCTTAGCTTATAAAATAAATTTGCCATATGTTTCCTTGATTACATTTACTTACTTGTCCTTTATTTTTGTTTATATATTCAAATATATTCTAGGCCTGGTTGCAGTATGCCTGAGATTTGGGATGTGGAAGACCCTGCCAATGCTGGCAAAACTCCTTTATGTAACCTTATGAGTAAGGACCCTAGGCCGTATTTCAACACAGTATTCCAGAACAGTATTTACAGAGTCTTGAAGGTTACAAGGGAGTAACATTTCAGTGCAAAGAACTGTCCGTCTTTTTCAACTTTTTAACTGGTAACTGTATAAAAATTCTAAATCAAACACCTTTTATACTCCGCTTAAAACAATGAAATGTGTATTCTTTATTTTTTTGTCACTTTAAAGGAATTTTGACAATAGAAGTACCATGAACTGACCGTTTGGATTTCTATTACAGGGTCAGTCCCTTGAGGTTTGCTATGCAAATGATTACATGTTTTCACACACTAATCAATACTGATCCAAACGAGTTACAGTGGCTATAGAAAATGATTACAGTTCTCAAAACCAATCAGATTGTGAAACAATGCTGTCATTCAGTCTTAGCAAAGCAAGATTATTTAAACCATTGTTGCTAGTAATTAGGAATTAACAGATGGTGCTATAACATTTAGCAGCAGACTTCTCAAATCACCATCACAGTATGATTGCTCCCAGTATTCCTCTTTCAATAATGTGACATTGATCCCACATTTCTGAAGAAGTCATACAATTTCATTAGCCATTTCTGTGTCTAGGTTGGTTTTAAAAGAAACTGAAGAAAGATTGCTGATAGTTTTATATCACTTTAAAACATGTCATGGCTTTAAGTTTATCTTTTTAAATGGAAATAGTTTTTAAACAATCTTGAAATAGCACACTTTAGATGTGTACTTTGCATGTGCTTGGAACCATAACTTCAATATTAATTTTTAAAATGATTAAAGCAATAACAGGAATATCTACAACTGTTCAGTAGCTTAGCCTGTGATTGCCAAAGGATTTTAACATTCCAGAACATTCAAAACAATTAGACATGTACATGTAAAGTTTTAGAAGGAAAAAATATTTTAGTCAAAATCTATCATTTATTTTTGATTTTATATAGCTTTAGAGAGGTAGTAGAATAAACTCTGCACTGATTTAATAGTGCTAGAGCTGCATCTCAACTCAGTAGGAAATGCTGCATCTAGTTCTTATCACATTTTCTTTCCCCATCTATTAAAGCCTGTTTAAGTATTCTGTTGTACATTGGCCATCTAGCTTCATTTAACTAATATTGGTTTTTCAAAATAATTTTTAAAATTATTCAGATAATACTGAATACACCTTGTAACAAAATAAACTTGACTATAATAGATTAGTCAAAAGATTGTGTAAATTCAATCACTAAACCAAATATTAAATATAGGTTAATTGAATTGTCTGACCATGGACAGTGCAATTTTCCTTCCTGCTCTCAAGCTTTTCCTTATTTCTATCACCATATTGTGAAAGGTACAGGACTTAATTTCACAGAGGAATTCACTTATGCTAGAGCAAGGACACCATACAGACTCTTAACAAACAAGATATTATAAATTCCATATGTTACAGCCACTGGAAAGCATCACAAGTGATATAGATTTGTAACTTTTGAGACTATATCAATGTTAACTGTTCAGTCAGCAGCCTAATCACATGATTGTGGTCTAGATGGCTATACTGGATGTTTGGCCTTGACTGCATCAGTAGATTCTGAAGAAATAAACTTTTTTTTTTACATGTGACAGTAGTAATAAAATGTTGAACATTGCGAAAACAGTGGAATAAAATGATATTACTGCTGATCAGTATTTTATGTATTTGATTTTTTTAATTGTTTTTGGTGGGTGGGATGCAGATAAAGGTTTGAAAATATATTTTAACTTTGTATAAACTTTTTGGTAAAGTTTCTATAAAGAAACTGGATCACTAAAAAGGGCTTGGGAGTGGAGATATAATGTTTTAAATGTTGAGTTTCAAGAAAGCAGTAAAAAGCCTACCTTTCTTTATAAACATTGTAACTAAATAGTGTTTTAGCACAAAAAGTTACTGTATTTTTATGGGGTTTATGCCAGTTGTTCACATGTACTTATATGTAGTTAAATAAAAAAATTCATGGAATGTGTTTTTTGTATTTTTATTCACTAATATCACATTTTACAGAATTTAGTACAGTAAAATAATAATGTCAGTTTACAGGTATGACAACCACATAGGTTAATAGTCTTTGTGAAATAATATGAAACAGACCAGGAGTCTGTTATGCTTTAATCAAATTCTGGCGATCTCACTTTTCCTTTCTCTATAAATGTCCCTTAGTAATATAGGTACAAAACATTAATCATGAGCCAAACTCCAAAATGTTTATTTCAGTGGCAATTCATTCCTAAATGCGAAGCTTCAATTAGTCTAGTCTATTTACTGAGATTTGTGTTCAATTAAAAATTAGTGTAAAATTTAGCCTTTGAAAAGGAAGCTATACAGTGTCAGTGTGTATATATCCCCAGGCAATATTTTGAGAATGATCAAAGCACCTCTTTCTTTGAAAGTGATTAATGCATTTTGAATAGTTATCCCTTTGACCTTTTCTAAGCTGCATATGAATTTTGTATTTCAAGGCCAAAAAAATCTTTCAATCTAATATTAACATAACATTAGCATAAAAAGGTATAGTAATGAGAAAATATCAGATGAAAGTCTGTGATACAGAGAAAAAGGATTTTGAGCTAAGACTTGGGGAGACTGGGAAAAGGAAGTGGGAGAGGGGAAGAGAGAGGGTGGGAGACGGGAGGGCAACTAAAATGATCGGGGGTTTGGAACAGGTCCCATATGAAGACTAAAGAGACTGGGACTTTTCAGCTTAGAAAAGAGGAGACAGAGGGGGGATATGATAGAGGTCTATAAAAGCATGAGTGGTGTGGAGAGGGTGCATAAAGAAAAGTTCTTCATTAGTTCCCATAATAGAAGGACTAGAGGACACCAAATGAAATGAATAGGTAGCAGGCTTCAAACTAACAACAGAAAGTTCTTCACAAAGCAAATAGTCAACCTGTGGAACTCCTTGCTGCAGGAAGCTGTGAAGGCTAGAACTAGAACAGAGTTTAAAGAGAAGTGAGATAAATTCATGGAGGTTGGGTCCATGGAGTGGTATTAGCCAGGGGGTAGAAATGGTGTCCCTGGCCTCTGTTTGCGGAAGGCTGGAGATGGATGGCACGAGACAAATGGCTTGGTCATTGTCTTCGGTCCATCTCCTCCAGGGTACCTAGTGTTGGCTGCTGTCGGCAGACAGGCTACTGAGCTAGATGGACCTTTGGTCTGACCCAGTACGGCCATTCTAAGCTCAGGGTCGGGGGTCTCAATGGACCACCTTGATTTTCATGCAAACCTGCTCCTGGGTGGCCAGGCTGGCAGCTCTCCTGCCCTAGACATCCACTTGCCTGTGCCTAGTGCGGAGGTCGTGGATGAGGTCCATGATATCTGCACTAGACCAGGCGGGCGCCCACCTCTTGCGGACCCGAGCAGGCTCCCGGGAGCCGCCAGCCTGGTCCCGGGAAGAGGCGGAGGGCTGGGTGGCAGCGGGTGGCTGGTTCGTGCCGTGCCAGGTGCAGGGTCTGCTGGCTGGCTGCTGGCAGGCTTGCACCTGGCACAAGCACCGTAGCCAGACCGTGCCCCTTTAAGGGCTCCGAGGCTGGGAGGGGGGCAAAAGAGTTTCCCTGGTGGTGCCCAGAGTGGCCACCAGGGAAAGCTGTGGAGGGCTAGCCTCCCACTAGTTCGAATTAAGTGGCTACACAGCCCTTAATTCAAACTAGTTTATTTGAACTAGGCGTTAGTCCTCGTAGAATGAGGTTTACCTAGTTCGAATTAAGCGCTCCGCTAGTTCGAATTAAGTTCGAACTAGCGGTTTGTATGTGTAGTGCCTATCAAAGTTAATTCGAACTAACGTCTGTTAGTTCGAATTAACTTTGTAGTGTAGATATACCCTAACAGTGTAGATAAGAATCAGTGCTAGTCAGCTGAAATCTGATATCTAAAATAAGGGCTTTTTAAATACATTAAAATTGTTTAGTTATAATATTACTAGTTTATTAATGTGGTTAATTAGTAATCATGCCTCAATGGGCGTAGCTCCCTTTACAAAACAAAACTAAAGATGCGAGTTCTGATTCTTTACTGCCTTACACCTTGTGTTAACCATGTATTTATGACATTTGTGAAATCTGTTTCATTGTGTACCATTTTACCTTTTGTGTGTGTGTGTGTGTGTGTGTGTGTGTGTGTGTGTGTGTGTGTGTGTGTGTGATTAACTCAACTTGATCGCAGAAATTAGAAAGCTCAACTGCACTTTAGTGTTCAGGTTTGTGTCCTATACAGGTTATATTTCCCTAAATTGGAACTCTCTGGTCCAGGAAGATACGTGATGCTGCTGGACCATAGATGATGCTGGACCCCAGAGCCAAGGGACAAGGATGTCTGGCTGAGGGGCCAGGAACACAGTAGGAGGGACCGGCACCTTAGCTAGGAGGTGGGGGAGGGAGCGCAAGTGGCATATTGGGCAGCTTTAGCCCCTAGACGGTGGCCAGGTCAGTGGCAGGGGGGCTAGGGCCAGAACCCGAACCCAAGGACAGTGGGGCTGGGCATAGCCAGAAGCTGCTGGCAGTAGGAAGGGGCTGCAAGCTAGGACAATAGCAGGGGACCTCCCCATGTCAAGTAAATCCCCTTGTTCTGAATCGGTAAGGTCCCAAGGGTACCAGACCAGGAAGGTCCAACCTGAACATGTTGTTTTTAATTAAAAAAAATCAGACCCTCATCGTTAAAATAATTTCAAACATTGCATAAGGCTTTTTAATACTTTTCTTCTAAAGCTTGAAATTTGGGTTTAGTTTGTTAGTCCTTTGGTGGGTTGAAGTTTAGTACAAGTGAAATAAATTAGTTGGCACTTGTAATCATGGATGACTGACTAGATGGTATTACAAATACTATTGTTTCACCTTTATTAAAATGAAGAATATGTAACAATTATAAAAATGTAATTCTGTTCAACCTTCCATCCCATCAATTGATATGAAAAGTGAAGAGATTAAAATAGAATGGGACTTTAAAAATTAGTTTCCAGCTGGTGTCAGATCCTGATCTTATAATCACGGCACAAAAATGATGTACAGGCAGTCCCCGAGTTTCGCGGATCCGACTTATGTCGGATCCGCAGTTACGAACGGGGATTTTCTCGCCCCGGAGGACTGAAGCTGCGGGACGCCTGGTCCTGCTGCCCGCCTCCTCCGGGGCGAGAAAAGCTGCTCCCCGTCTCCCTGGTCTGCTGGGGGAGCCAGCAGACCAGGGAGACGGGGAGCAAAGCCGCGGAGGACCCAGGCCGGACCCGCGGCGCTTCCAGCTGATCTGTAGACCAGGGAGACGCTGAGCAAAGCGGCGGAGGACCCGGGTCGGACCGCGGAGCTGATCTGGAAGCGCCGCGGTCCGGCCTGGGTCCTCCGTCACTTTGCTCCGCGTCTCCCTGGCTGCTGGGGGGGGACGCAGCTAGTGCCCCCCCAGCAGACCAGGGAGACGTGGAGCAAAGCCCGGGGCCTGTGATAGAGCAGGTGGGGCACTGCCGGTTGGTCCCGCAGCACCGCTCCTTAGCGCTACTGGACCAACCCGGCAGCACCCCAGCTGCTCTGCCCCAGGAGTCCTGATTCAGCTGCTGCTGATCAGTTTCAGCAGTGGCTGAATCAGGACGCCTGGGGCAAAGTAGCTGGGGTGCTGCTGGGTTGGTCCAGTAGCACCGAGGAGCGGCCGTGATACTGGACCAACCCAGCAGCACCCGAGCTGCTCTGCCCCAGGCGTCCCCAAGTCAGCCGCTGCTGAAACTGACCAGCGGCTGACTACAGGAAGCCCGAGGCAGAGTTGCTCTGCCCCGGGCTTCCTGGAATCAGCTGCTGATCAGTTTCAGCAGCAGCTGACTTGGGGATGCCTGGGGTTCTTAAGTTGAATCTGTATATAAGTTGGAACTGGTGTCCAGATTCAGCCGCTGTTGAAACTGATCAGTTTCAGCAGCGGCTGAATCTGGATGCCAGTTCCGACTTACATACAGATTCAACCTAAGAACAAACCTACAGTCCCTATCTTGTACGTAACCCGGGGACTACCTGTAGTTCAAACAACAATTGTGCTGAATAAATACAACCAGGGCAAATTATTGGTAAGAAGGGTGTAAAATTAGTGTCTTCAACCACTGTGTCAATCCACATTTTTAATGAATTATAGGCATAGAATCAAATGGAGATTGTAATAGTGTAGGGGGCGGATCATCTCCATCATTTACTAAACCAAGCCAGATATGCACTCAGTTAATGAAGAGGTTGTGGGTTGTTTTTTGGCATTTGTTCTGGCTAAACATTAGAGGGGAAGGGACATTGAAGAAAAGAGTAGAACTGTCATGTTAAATGTAGGTGTTGATTGCCCCAATACTTTTAATGGGAGTACTTGTGCATAAAGTTATTTGTTCACATAAATGTTTGCAGGATTGGGCCTATCAATAATAAAGGCATTCTATTTTCTAAATATTTTGTGTTATTTAGTTAATTATATTGAATGGATAACTGTCATTCTCCTTCGAGAGGTGTCCTTGGGGGTGCTCCACATGAGGTGTAGAGTGTCTCAGCGCCTCTGGACGGAGTTTTCTTAGCAGTGCTTCAGCAGGCGGTGCTCATGCACACGAGCTCCCTGATTAGCTATGCACCGGTGTGGGCCCTGCCTCCCTCCAGTTCCTTTCTACCATCCCCAGCTGCGGATGGAACGCGGCCGTGCTCCTCTCTCCTTAGCTCACGTAGCTTCTTAGAGTAGTTAGTTCTTCGAGTGATTGCTCATGTGCATTCCAATATAGGTGTGTGCGCACAGCATGCATGCGCTGTCGGAAGTTTTTCCCTCAGCAGTACCCTAAGGGCCAGCAGGGTGCCCCCTGCGGTGGTGCCAGTATCCCGGCCTATATATACCCCTACTGGACCCCTCACCCACTCAGTTTCTTCTTACCGCCATGACAGTCGTTGGAACAACCCTCAGCTCTTCAACATGATTGTTGTCTTCATTGTTCTTCTTCACTCTTTAGTTAATCTTCAGCTAAGTGTCTGCAATTTAAGTTAAAGACTCTTTTTGTTGTTTTTGTTGATTGCTCCCCACCACAGCATGCTTCACACCTACAGCAGGGCATGCCCTTTCCGCAAGGCTTTACGCCCTGCAAAAAGTGAAATAGGCCTATGCCATGCGGTGACCTGCACTCATCGTGCTTAAAGTGTCTGGGAGAAGCATACCTTACAGAGGCATGTAAAATCTGTAAGGACTTCAAGCCCCGGATGAAACGTGAGAGGAAATCGTGCCTTAAGATCCTCCTCATGGAAGTGGCTCTCTGACTGGCACCAGACTTGGCACCGGCCTCCCGGAGTGCACCGGCCTTGGTGCGTGACAGTTCTGCGTACCGTGCCTCTCCGGCACCACAGGGGCCCCGGCACTGCTCTCAATCACCGGCACCTCAGAAGAAGAGGCAGCCTAACGGGTCGGTCCCCGCCTAGGCATGTGCTGTCCGTGAACCCTCCAGTGGGGCATGCGGCACTGATGAGCCCGGGCCTTCTAGGTTGGGCAGGCCTGCCTCCCAGTGAAGGGACATCAGCCCTCTGGAGGACTTCCCAGAGCCATCCACACCAGAGGCCTTGGAGGCAGCAAGGGTTCTAATCGAGTCCTGGATCATCGCCTTGGAGGCAGCCTGGGGACACTCGACACCGATCGCCTTCCGGGGCAACTGAAGGCATGTTGCATGAGGGCAGATATTGCCCAGCTCCAACGGCACCACATGCGGCACCGGCCATTGAGGCACCGACACCTCTGGTACCGTCCAAAGACTCGCCATCGGACTCGGTGCATCAACATCGCCCAGTGCTGTCACTACCCTGGGACCTATTGGCACCTACTTCCGTGCAGGACCCCCCGTACAGCCATGCCTCCTCCAATGCCTTGTCACCGCGGCGAATCGGAGTCCATGTCTCGGCACACCGCAACTCCTTCAGCATCTTTGTTGGCACCACCCTGGTCCTCCTCAGAGTATTCGTCCGACTCCGAGCCGGAATCTGTCTGGTTCTCGAGGGCCTCCAGGTCTCACTCGCTGTGCCGCTCCCACTCTCGGCACCGTTCCCGGCACCATAGTCCTCCTCTCCCATACCAGCAACAGTAGGCTCATCCGGTTCTGGTGCCCATGGTGCAAACATGGCCCCCTCAGCCGCCGGGGCAATGGCCCTTCTGGACTCCCTGGGCTTACCACCAGAGCCAGGGCACGGACTCCCCAGACTGGCTTCTGTCTCTTTGGGGCCACGAGTTCCTCCGTCAGCGACACCTCTGGTCAGGTCCCCCACCTTAGGACGTTCCCTACATCTGAGCCAGTCGTCCCCAGGTCTAATGAGCCAACCTCCCCCCTATTCGTCCATGGACACCTTGGATGATCCAGGTCGCGAGGATGCCCCTGTGGGTGAGGTCCAAAAGGGGTCATTGTCCTCCTCCCCGGACGAAGCGTAAGCCAACTCCACCCCGTCCATGCCATCCATGGATACTAGAGCCCATCAGGACCTTCTCCACCACCTGTCCCAAAGTTCAGAGGTTGAAGCGGAGAAAGTTTCTGACGACTTGGATCCTACTGTTGACATTCTGCATGCCAACACCCCCTCTAGAGTGTTTCTACCAGTCAACAAAACAGTGGCCAAAATCTCCAAAGCTTTGTGGCAAACTCCTGCCTCCATTCCTCCAACGGATAAGCATGTGGAAAGGAGGTACTTTGTCCCCCAAGAGAGTAACAAAAACCTCTTCTCTCACCCTCCCCCAGGCTTGTTGGTCATGCAAGCCGTTAATCAAAGGGGGAGACAAGGGCAGCCTGCGACCACTCTAAAAACAGGGAGGCCAAAAAGTCTGACCTGCTGGGAGGGAAAGTTGATGAGTCTGGGGGCATCCAATATCTCATTGCCAACCAGCAAGCCCTCTTGTCTTGTTACAACACCTGGGCATCCATGAACAAGTTTATGGACCTGCTCCCTAGGAACTCCAGCGTGGAGTACAAGGCTCTTCATGAAGAGGAGAGAGAAACCTCCAGAGCGGCTCTCCAAGCAGCTTTCAATGTGGCGGACGCCGCAGTACGAGTAATAGCCACTAGGGTGGTTTTGAGCCATAGCTCATGGCTCCAGGGTTCTGGGGTGCCACTGGAGCTCCAAAACACCATCTAGGGCCTCCTGTTTGAGGGCCCCTCGCTCTTTTCAGAGCAGACCAAGCAGAGGCTTCATGGCCACAAGGACGACGGTAAAGTCCTTGGGCCTGCACACTCCTGCTACCTAGAGGCGTACCTACTCAATTAGGAATGTTCCTAGAGTGCCTCCCCAGGGCCCGTGCTCTGACTTCACCCACCACAGGAGCAGGAGTGGCAATGGCAGAAATGACAGGTGCCGGCCACATCCAGCCTCCAACAGTAATCAGGGGCCCCCTAACAAGCCCCCAGGGTCCCGTTGGGTTTTGACAGGACCCTCGAGGGCACCTTACCAGTTTTTCCTCCACTTTTCTGGGACCGTTTATCCCATCTCCTCCAGGCCTGGTGGTCTGTTACATCGTACTGAAGCTAGTGGAAAGGGGTTATGTAATCGCTTTCCACTTGCTCCCTCCTTCCCAGCCCCTTACCCCGTCCCTTTTCAGAGACCCCTCTCACGAGCCTCTGCTACAGTAGGAAGTAAATCATCTCTTCACGCTAGGGGTGGTAGAACGTGTTCCCCCCCGAGTTTCAGAACAGGGGTGGTTCTTTGAGTGATGTCCCCATGGGTGTTCCACTGTAGGTGCTGGGCTTGCCCCAGTGCCGCAGTATGCAGATTTTTTACAGCAGTAAGCTGGCCGGACCGCGCATGCGCAGGGAGCATCTTGCAGCGTTCATGCCCTTTCACGCTGCTCAGTCTGGTCTGAGCCAGTTCCTCTCAACCACCTCAGGCTGCAGATGGAGGAATCGTCTCTCCTCTGATCCCTGCTCGTTCGTGAGGAATTCAAGCTTGTTTTCTTGTTCAAATCCATTCTATAGTTACCCTTTCTCCCTCCGTTCTTTCCTTGTTAAAAAAAAACATTTTAAAGTTAAGAGTTACAGTTTGAAATAGCATAAGTTTTTAGCTTCCTTTACTTCCCCAGTTTACCTACTAGTTACTCTTCCCCTCATTAAAAAAAAAAAAAAGAAAGGAAAAGAAAGTTAAATTAAAAGTTATAACGATGCCTGGTTCACCAGGATTAAAAAAATGTGAGGCCTGCCGTGAGGCTATGCCCACCTTGGACAGCCACTCATCCTGCATTCTTTGCTTAGGTAAGGGCTATGTTCCACAAAAATGTCCTTACTGCTCTAAGCTTACAGCTAAAGCTCGACGGGGCAGGGAGATGAGACTTAGGATGATCCTCTTTGACAGGACTCTGAAGCCTCAAGGATCTGCCTCCTCCCCGCGGCCACCACGAGAGCCACAAAAGCAAAGGGCTTCCTCTCCAACTGCCGCCCTGCCAAGAAAGAGCAAGCCGTGTCCGACCTGCTCTCTGCCTGCTACTTCACACGGCAGATTGAATGTTGGCAGTAAGCCAGGCACTTCAGGCCTGTCTATGGTGCGCACAACTGTAACGTCACTGTCCAATTTACTAAAATCCGCCTCCTCAGTGCCAACCGTATGCCATTCATCGGTACCGACGCCTAAGGCATCGACAAGCTCCACTCGTGGCATGCCAGCACTGTCGGAACCAACAAGCTCCGCTCGAGGTACACCAGCACCATCGACGCCAATTCCAAAGGTGGCACCGGCTCCTGCCGAGCCTCATGCGGCACCAACTCCAGTGCTGAACCACCTGGAAGACAAGCCTGCCTGCGCGGTACCGATGCTATCGGCACCACAAGCGGCGCCGGCGCCAACGACGACGCCTTCTATGGTGAACGAGCCGTCACGGACCTCGGCACCAAGATGGTCGCAATCTAGGAAGGCTACAGCCAAGACACTCTGTGAGCAGAGCCCATCTCCACACTCCCTTCTCCAAACTTTTCTCCGGAATCCTCGTCACCACCACCACCTCAGTCACCTAGGCAGTCACTACCCAGGAGGTTCTCTTCCCGCGAACACCTCATATCTCCATTCTTAACCCCACCAGTGGAGTATCATTATAATCACTGTTACTCCACCTTTCCTTCTCCTTTACCACGGAGGTCTTACTCTCCCTTAGTGTCGTCATGTTCGCTTAATTACTCCTACAAACAGCCATATAGCAGACCTCATCACTACAAGCGCTCACCATCTCGTTCTTCCCTTATGATAGTCGTACATACTACAGAACCTATTCACCATACCACTATTCTTATCAGTCGTCCAGATCACTTCCTAGATCTGGGACACACGACTCTTCTTTGAGACACTCACCTGTGACCGCCCTGCTCGGGTCATGGTCCAAGGTCCCCACTCCCTCCCCATCTCGATGTGGAAGAGGAGCAGCCCGTAACAGCAGAAATGCACGAACCTTAGACATCACCTACCGACCCATTGTCATTTTCACCAGATGAGGCGCTTATCCCAGGGGGTACTTCCTCCCCTGAAAATCTCAGGCAGTTTCAGGACCTCTTTAAAAGAGTAACAGCCTCCAAGAAGATTCAACTTACTGAGATCAAGGAGAAACAGCATCATCTCCTCAAGAATCTCCAGACACCTCATACTTCAAAATTGGCTATCCCCCTGGATGAGGCCATATTTGAAGTCGCCAATGAGTTGTGGCTGACCCCAGCATCAGCATTGCCAACAAATGAAAGGGAGGACAGGAAACTTCCAGAATTTCTATTCACCCACCCCACCCCAACTCCCTGGTGGTTGACACAGCACAACAAAGAGCACGGGCACCACAATATAGAAGCCAAACATCAGACAAAGACTCAAAAAGGCTTGATTTATGTGGGAGAAAGGTCTACATGTCTTTGACGCTACTTCTCCAAATAGCCAACTATTTGGCACATTTGTCGAATCATAATTTTGATAATTATTTGAAACTGACAACTTCATGGCCTCCCCACACTCGGCTCTGGGGCTAGTAGGATTGCTGCCACCAACACCGGGGGCTGTGATGGCACCGGTTGCTCCCCTGCAAGCATGAGCATTGGTCAGCGGCGGTGCCATCAACTGCTTCGCAACTGCTCACAGTGTTGCCGTCCCTGACAACTTCGTTCCTGGCACTGGTGACAGAAGCGCAGTGGGTGCCAGGGAAGATATTGGCACCGCTTCCGGGACTGATCATGTCCATGTCCTGTGCCCCATAGTCATCCCAGTACCAGTGGGCACTGCTTCCTATGGCCACACCACCTCAACACCCCCCATTGTACCACCCAGTGCTACACCAAGCAGGGGCACCATCCCCACCTTCTCTGGCGCGGGCTACTCTAGCTGCAGCACCGGCTCCATGGCAGGCACTGGCTTCCACCACCTCTGCACAGGCATCTGTTTCAGCACCGGTGCCAGCATCCGCCTCTGCAGTAGTGCCGGCACCCAGCTCAGCACCGCTGCAGACATCCGGCTCAGCATCCCGCTCGGCACCCACCTCGGCACCAGTGCAGGCACCCGCTGCGGCACCAGCTTTCTTCATGGCACCAGCTAGAATGCCAGCACCTGCACTGGCAGCTGCTCCATCTGGCACCAGTGATCCTGTGCCAGTGCTGACTGGGGTGGATTACCATCAGCCAGCGTCGGTTGATGCGGGCACTTCAACGGCACTGGCTCAATTGCGGCTTCCTGCATCGGTCCACACTGGTAAGCCACAGTCTATGGACATACTTAAACTCCCTCCATCTCGGGAGCAGCCTGGCTCGGCACCGCCTTGGTCCGCCTCTGATTACTCAACGGAGTCAGATGTGGAGTCACTCCACTCAGAGGCTTCTTCCAGATCCTCATCCAGGCACTGTTCCCGTTCCCGACACCCCACGTGCCAGTATGCTTTTCAGCAGACCTGGCCCCCTCAACAGCAACCCCCCTGGCCATTTTGGATGCCTTGGGCTTATCACCAGTGGCAGGGACCCTCATTGCCCACTCGGGCGTCTGCCTCCTTCTGCCGACACCTCCCCGCTTCAATATCACTTCCCAGGCCTCTGTCACCTCTAGGGGCTGGCGCTTCCCATATGGAGTTCGCAGACCACCTGCCTCCAGAAGTTGTGTCACCTCAGCCGAGTCCCTAGTTTCCTCAGGTGCCTATTCCACCTTTAGAGCCTCTGAGAGAGTCTTCCTTATCCTCCTCCCTAGATGAGGCTTTAGCTGACCCTGCACCTTCCATGCCGGCGACGGACTCCAGGTCCCATCAGGACCTTTTACATCGCCTCGCCTCCAGCCTCGGTGTATTGGTGGAACCAGTACCAGAGGAGTCAGATCCCATGGTGGACATCCTATCAGAGGATGCTCCTGACAGACTGGCTTTGCCACTAAACAAGACAGTAGCCAAGATTACTATCATGCTTTGGCATACTCCAGCCTCACTGACCCCTACTCTTAAAGGGTTTGAGAGGCATTATTTTGTCCTGCAATCTGGACATGAGCACTTGTACTCTCGCCTCGTCCCGGGATCCCTCGTAGTCCAGGCTGCAGCACAAAAAGAAAAGCTGCCACAACCCGGGTCAACCCCAAAGGCCAGGGCGCCTAAGCGCCTGGACTTACTGAGGCATAAAGTTTATGCGACAGGGGGAGTACAGCTTCGCATTGCTAACCAGCAGGCAATGCTAAGCCGATATGCCTACAATACCTGGAAGGCTGTCGACAAGTTTAGGGAAGAGCACCCGCCTGAGGCGCAGCAAGAGTTTGCTACCTTGACCATGGAAGGCAGGACAATTGCACGCACAGCCCTGCAGGCCTATTTAGATGCAGTAGATTTGGCCACCAGGACTATGACATCGGCCATGGTTATGCGCCGCAGCGCCTGGCTACAGATATCTGGCATACTACCAGAGGTGCAATCTACCATCCAGGACCTCTCATTCGAAGGAAAGGCCGTCTTCTCAGATCATACAGACTCTAGACTACACACGTTGAAGGATACTAGGTCGACACTTCGGTCATTGAGAATACACACACCGGCTCCTCAAAGGCAGCAACTCCACTATAGACAGCCGGGTAGACCGCAGTTCCAGCAGAGCCATGGAAATTACTGGAGGCGCCAACCTCGTGTTCCCAGTGGGGGCACAGGAGCAATGGGGGCTTCAGCCTCTAACCGCAGGTGGCGGCGCCCTCGTCTAGATAATGCTAGGGGAGCTGGTCAGCCCCATCTCAGCAAGCTAAGCCCCAGTTTTGACAGCATCATCGAGGATCGTGTACCAACCTCCCTTTTCTCTCCCCTGTTTGGGGACAAGTTATCCCACTTTGCGCAAGCATGGGCTGATGTTACCTCAGACAGATGAGTTCTCAATCTCGTGAGGATGGGATACTCTATCCCTCTTCTGGGTTCCTCCCCTTCTTTTCCTCCTTCCTCATCCCTTTTCAGGGACCTGTCTCATGAGGCCATCCTACAGCAGGAGGTCCTCGCACTCCTCGAAAAGGGTGCAATAGAACGGGTCCCCTCCCATTTGGAGGGCAAGGGGTTTTATTCCCGTTATTTTGTTATCCCAAAACCAAAAGGGGGACTTTGCCCTAGTCTGGACCTCCGAAACCTCAACAAGAAGTTGATAAAGACGAAGTTCAGAATGCTAATCCTGGCCTCCATCATTCCACTGCTTGAACAGGGCGATTGGTACGTGGTCCTTGACCTCAAAGACGCTTATTTTCATATAGCGATAAGGCCAAGTCACAGGAGGTTTCTACGATTTATTGTGTCCCCCAACCATTTCCAGTTTACTGTTCTTCCCTTTGGGCTCTCTATGGCCCCCAGGGTGTTCACAAAATGTATGGCGGTGGTAGCCGCATTTCTCAGGACCTAGGGCATCCAGGTTTTTCCCTACCTGGACGACTGGCTGGTTCGGGGGCACTCTCAGGCACAGGTGGCAGCTCACATAGGATTTTTACAGTCCCTCTTTAGGAGACTGGGCCTTTTACTGAACAATGAGAAGTCGATGTTCACCCCTTGTCAGGAAATAGAATTTGTCAGGGCTCTCCTTGACGCCCGGGTGGTGCAAGCCTTCCTTCCCAGGGTAAGGTTCGATACCATATTGGCCATGGTGAACGACCTGAAGTGTTCCTCCCCCCTTGTTTCAGCCCGCACCTGTATGAGGTTGCTGGGCCACATGGCGGTGTGCACCTACGTCATTTGCCACACCAGGCTAAGACTTCGGACCCTCCAGGCGTGGCTGGCAACCGCTTTCAACCAGATTTCAGCTCACTGGGATGTGTTACTCACTGTACCTCCACAAGTGATTGCCTCCCTACAATAGTGGACTCAGAGGGAGATGATATGCAGGGGGGTACCATTTCAGATCGAGCTGCCCTCAGTCACGTTGGTGACAGATGCCTCCAACGTCGGTGGGGAGCTCACCTACACTGCAGAACACAGGGAGTGTGGACACCTCTTGAAAGAACCCTACACATCAATGTAAGAGAGTTACGGGCAGTCAGGAGAGCATGTGAGGTGTTCTTGCCCGTGATTTCGTAGTGCTCAATTCTGGTGCGCCTCGACAACATGGCATCCGTGTTTTATGTAAACAAACGGGGGGGGGGGATCCGATCGTCCCCTCTGTGCAGGGAGGCGATGCTTCTAAGGGACCTATGCATAAAGCACAACATCCACATTCAAGCCGAGTACCTGCCACGGTGCAAGAACTTTCTAGCAGATGCACTGAGCAGGTCCTTCAGAGCCCATGAATGGCCTTTAAAGGGGGAGATCATGGGTCAGATTTTTCACAAGTGGGGTTATCACTGGATGGATATGTTTGCCACGGCAGCGAACAAGAAATGCCCCCCATATTACTTGTTTCTGGGGCTGGGAAGGCACTCCAGGAGAGATGCGTTAACAACAAGATGGCTTCAGGAACTCCTCTATGCATTCCCACTGTTCCCGTTGATCCCCAAGGGGTTGGCCAGAGTGAAAGCGTTCACAGCTCAAGTAATCCTGATAGCCCCGAGCTGGCCCAGGCAATTTTGGTTCCCGATATTGTTGGAAATGCTGTGTGCAGAGCCACAGTCCCTGCCCATGGTCCCGGACCTCATTACTCAACCCTGTCAGGGGGAACTTTTAGTCCATCCAAATCTCAAATCACTCCCTCACGGCGTGGCTTATCAGTGGTTAACACGGGACGAGCGGGCTTGCTCACATTCAGTTCACATGGTTCTGTTAGGTAGCAGAAAGCCCTCCACTAGAAAGTCATATATGGCTAAATGGAAACGCTTCACTGTATGTGCATCCCAGAAAGGGCTGGACCCGTGCCAAGCTCCGGTTCTGCTGGTGCTCGACTACCTGCTTGGGTTGCGGCAGACCGGCCTATCCGCCTCCTCTATTAAAGTACACTTGGCTTCCCTTTCTGCTTTCCACCCTGGTTGGGGGTCTAGTTCCCTATTTACTGATCGGATAGTCAAGAGATTCGTGAAGGGTCTAGAACAAGTGTGCCCTCATGTAAAGCCACCCGTTCCCCAGTGGGATCCCAATCTAGTGCTCACAAAATTGATGTCGCCCCCATTTGAGCCCTTAGTGACCTGCTCCTTATGATACTTGTCCCTTAAGGTAGCAATGTTAGTGGCCATAACTTAAGCACGCTGGGTCTCCGAGCTTCGTGCCTTGACTATAGAGCCGCCTTACTTGGTGTTCTCGGTGGTGTGACCGAGCAGGGGTGATACAGCAGGTGAAAGAGCTTGATGGAAGGGGGAAGAGGCAGAGAGAGTCAGCAATCCTGGCTAATTAGGGGTAGCTGAGACAGGGTGGCTGCAAAATCAATTAAGGCCCAGGTGCAACTAATTGGGGCTGCCTGGAGGCCTATTTAAGAACTTTCCCTGTGGATGAGGGGGGAGAGAGCTGAGAAGGAGTTTGGAGAGTTGTGAAGGATTTGGAGAGTGGAGGAGGAGTTTGGAAAGAGAAAGACATCAGAGGAGCCAAGAGAACAGAGTCAACCTTGTTAAAGACTACAGGGAGATGACAAATCTCAAACCAAGGCGAGTGAGCCTTATACTGTGACTCCTAGACTGTGGGACAGTGGGCTGAACAGGAGTCAGGACTTGACCCTGCCACATGTGGTGCCAGGAGTGGGATATTTCACTGCAGTGACACCTTGCAGTGGACCCACCTAAGACAGATTAGGCCACCCTAGTAAGACAGGAGAAAAACAAAATGGAGGATGTAGTAAAGGCTCTCATGCAAGCCACTGCAGCACAGCAAGAAGCTATCCGAGTTCAGGTGACTGCCCAGCAGGAATCAGTACGACTACAGCAGGAAAATAACCAGTTGCTGACAAGCCAGGCTGCCCAGGATCGAGCCACCTTGCAGGAGGTAATAATGTAGATGAAGGCTCTGACCACTCAGGTGCATGGCTCAGATGGAGGGTCAGCAGTTTCCTCCAGAAAATGAAAAATGAGGATGATGTGGAGGCGTACCTCCTGGCATTTGAGAGGACAGCCCTGTGGGAAGGTTGGCCCTGAGCCCAGTGGGATAGCATCCTGGCCCCATTTCTGTGTGGTGAGGCCCAGAAGGCCTATTTCAACATGCCGGAGGAGGCTGCTGCTGAGGATTCCCAGCTGAAGGCTAAGATCCTTGCCAGGTCGGGAGTAACCACTAGTATCAGAGCGCAAAGGTTCCATGAGTGGCGATATGGAGAGGGCAGAACACCAAGGGCACAACAATTTGACCTGATCCACTTGGCCCGAAAATGGTTGCAGCCGGAGACCTACAGCCCTGAGAAGATTGTGGAAATTATTGTCCTGGACTGGTTTATGAGGGGCCTACCACCCGATCTGCGAGCCTGGGTCAGCTAGAATGAGCCCTCCTCATATGACGACATGGTAGACCTTGTGGAAAGACAATTAACGACTAAAGGACTTTTGCAACCCCTCAGCAAAGAAGTCCGGAGAGACAAGAGAATTGGACTAGCCCCAAAGGCCCGTGGCTCTGAACCCTCGAGTAAGATTTGGCCAGGGAAGAGGGAGACAGAAGAGTGACCAGAGGCCGTAAAGGGACTTGGGGACCAGGGGCAGGAAGGTCAGGGGGTAAAACCCAGTAGTCCAAGAAATAGAGGGATGTCCCGGGCAGGGTATCAATGCTACGCATGCGAGGAGATTGGGCATATAGCGGCACACTGTCCAAACATAACAGAACGCATGCAGTGTGATTTGGGAGGCCCCTGCAATCTCATACATTTGGCAGGCATAGTGATGGCCCCCATCTGTACACCCGATGAATAGAATAGAGACTACGCCCTTGGTGGGCTCGGAGCACCGAGACATTGGTCTCTGGGCAGCTGATGGAACCAGACCAGCTGACCCATGCCAAGTGCACAGGGATCTCCTGTGTCCATGGAGATGTCAATTATTACCCTGTTGTCCCTGTACAAATAGAGATCCAGGGGAAATACCCATTCTAAGACAATAACAAGGGAGTTAGTTCAAATTTTCTCAAGGATGGGGATACCCAAGGAGATCCTAACCGATCAGGGTACTCCCTTTGTGTCTAAGTTAATGAAGGACCTGTGTGCACTACTCCACATACGGGCTCTGAGGACGTCAGTATACCACCCGCAGACGAATGGCCTCGTCGAGCGGTTCAACCGCACCCTCAAGGACATGATCCGAAAGGTAGTGAGTCAGGATGGGAAAGATTGGGATGACCTACTCCCATACCTCATGTTTGCCATTTGAGAAGTACCACAGGCGTCCACAGGTTTTTCCCCATTTCAACTGCTATATGGGTGAAACCCCTGGGCCTTCTAGACCTTGCCAAAGAGACCTGGGAGGAGCAGACAAACCACGGATGCAATATTGTAGAGCATGTCCTGCAGATGAAGGACAGGATGGCGCGGATAACCCCCATTGTAAGAGAGCACCTAGAAAAAGCCCAGCAGGCCCAGCAAATCTACTACAACCATCGGGCGACGGTACGGAAATTCCAGGTGGGCGATCAGGTAGTGGTGCTGGTCCCAATAGCAAAGAGCAAGCTCCTTGTCAGGTGGCAAGGACCCTATGAAGTGATTGAGGTCATAGGGGAGGTAGATTATAAGGTGCGGCAGCCGGGTTGCTGGAAACTGGAACAAATCTACCATGTTAACCTGCTCAAACCATGGCGAGACAGGGAGGTGGAGCTAGCCGCCCTGGGGGCAGCAATACTGAATGAAAGCCAACAGGAACAGGTGGGGATCTCCCCAGAATTAACTCTGGGCCAGAGGGCAGAGGTTATTGCAATGCTGAAGCAACACTCAGGTATGTTCTCAACAGAGCCTGGCCGGACCACTGAAGTTGCGCACCATATAGTCACGGACTCAGGCATAAGAGTGAATGTCAGGCCCTACCGAACCCCAGAAGCAAAGCGAAAGGAAGTACAAAAAGAACTAAGGAAAATGCTAGAACTAGGCGTCATTGAGGAATCCCACAGCCAATGGTCCAGCCCCATTGTCTTAGTGCCTAAACCTGACGGCAGCCTCCGTTTTTGCAATGATTTCCGGAAATTGAATGAGGTGTCAAAGTTTGATGCATACCCCATGCCGCGAATAGATGAGCTCATTGATCTGCTGGGAAAGGCACAGTTTTTGTCCAGCCTCGACCTGACCAAAGGGTACTGGCAAAAAAATCTCTGTACTGTGCGCTGGGGCAAGCCTACGGGGACACACATCTCGAAGACCAACAGTTACTGCACCTAGGTGAGTAACTTCACGATTCTATTCCTGCTACTTTCTGGTTCCAAAGGCAAAAGGGGGCCTCCATCCCATTCTGGGCTTCAGAGTTCTAAATTCCTTCATCATCAATACAAAATTCAAAGTGGTGACTCTGGTGTCTATTATCCCTTCCTTAGACCCTGGAGACTGGTGCGCTGCTCTTGTCTTAAGGGGGGAGGGATAGCTCATTGATTTGAGCATTGGCCTGCTAAACCCAGCATTGTGAGTTCAATCCTTGAGGAGGGCATTTAGGGATCTGGGACAAAAAAATCTGTTCAGGATAGTACTTGGTCCTGCTGGGAAGCAGGGGAGTGGACTCAATGACCTTTCAGTCCTAGGAGATAGGTGAAAGTAGACAGGAGGGACCACAAGAGATCCTGCAGCTGAACAGGCTACCTAGTGAGAGTAGGTGTGAGTGAGTTTGCTCTACTGTTTGAATTTTGTTTGTTGAATTCTGATTCTGATTTCAGGTGACTGCAGTTTCAGTTTCAGCTGCTGTGACAGTTAGGACTGAGTGCCTGACCCTTTGTTCCCTCAATTTTTCTCTTGATTGCATCTGGTCAGCCTTTCCCTGTGTGACTCACGAGGGGGCAGGCCTGGCCTAGGCAAGCAGGCTTTAAAAGCCAGAGGCAGAGTGACCAGGGGGCTGCAGACAGGGGAGTTTGACAGAGGGAGGCCTACGATGGTCAGGAAGACCCGCAACACCAGTGCCAGCACTGCTTCTGTCTCCTTCACCTGCACCTGTAGCCAGACAGAGCACCTGAGCATGGATGCCTCTACCCAGATCCTGGTGTGGTTTTGCAGGGACTGTGGCTTGCAATTCCCGCTTACTGATATCCAGGCTGGAGAGATCATCCAATGCCTCGTGAAACCAGGTTTACCTGTGCCGATCAAGAAAGGCTTCTTTGTCGGCGCGTCGCGTCCAGACTGCCCCGATCTGCCGACAAACAGCTGATCGGCAGAGCGGGGCAGCCATTTAAATTTAAATGAAGCCGCGATTATTTTAATCGCGGCTTCATTTCCCTCTGCCGATCTGGCTAATCTACATGCCTCCGTCGACGGAGGCATGTAGTTTAGACATACCCATGGTTACAAAACTCTGGTGTGATTCCTGAGGCTCAACAAATCATAGAGGATCAGGGAAAACTGATGACTACATTGCATTCTTGTTAAGGGTTCCTGGGCTACTCTATAATGTTTGAGTGTTTACAATAGGGCCTTAAAGAGACATCATTTTGGGGGTCAATAGCAACATCTCCAGCAATGTCACTCCCAGCCCGTGTTCCCTCTATTTTTTTCCATGGGTGTGCAGAATAATTTGATGTGCGCTAAGCCATCACCAATAGAAACACATGCTGCCATCTCTGGCCACTTTATTAATCAGCTTAAAGGGAACACCTCTTCCAGCAACACTTCAATCAGCCACCCTACTTGATAGACAACAGAGCCTCCCCAGAAAAACAGAATTCTAGTTTTACTCAATGAGCCCATCTTCCTCCACCTACAGGCAGGCAGCCTAATTGGCATTCATATTGAGAGCAGCTTCTAACTTGTGAATATTTCAGCCTCATCTCAGTCCCAGGAGAGGCTGGCTCACTTCTCCAGTGCTTGGGATGCTGTACCAATGGACAGATGTTTCCTAAGCGCTGTGGGGATCAGGTAACATCACACATTTTCTCTCCATCCCAGCCCCTTTCATATTGTCTTTTCATGAGTCACTGTTTCTTCAGTAAGTCCAGTTTCTGTGAGCTTTGAAGTAATAGAGGAGGTTCTGCATCATCATCAGGGGAAGGAAATCTGCTCCTTCTACTTCCTGATCCCCCAAGTCTCAAGGAGGCATGAGACCTAGCCTGGATCTCTGCAATTTCAGTTTATCAAATTCATGGGATTCCACGTGCTTACCCTGAGTAGTGTTTTTCCCACATTGAACCATAGTAACAGATTTGCTGCTTTGTCTTCAGGATGCCTTTCTTTATGTGGCAATTTTCCTAAGTCCTTGGCAATTCCTAAGTTTTTTTGGGGGAGAGGGAAGGGGAGAAGGGAGGTTTGCTGGCCAGCACTATCAGTATATTTTTGTCCTCTTTGGTCAGATGCATGACAGCAGAAGGGGAATTTGTGTTTTCCTGCACCTAGAAAACTGTCTTCTTGGAGGCACATCAAAGGAACAACTCTTCAGTCATGCCCAGTTCAGGCTGGACCTTTCTGATCAACTTGGGGTCAGTTTAGAGCAAAGTTAATTTTTAAGCCAACTGAAAAAATCAAGTTAATTGGTTCCTTAGTAGAGTTTACAAATTAAAGGATCTTTCTCTTGTTCAAGGGATTTCAGACGTTTTGGCATCTATTGACCAGGCATCAAGTCTCATCTGATGAGCCCCGTCCACATTTTTCTGAAGCTATTGGGCCATATGGCCACATGCCCTTTATGCGATTCATCACACGAGATTGTGTCTTCGTTCTTTTTAGCCATAGATTAAGTTGGTCTATTGCCCAAGCTACCAGTTATTCTTTAGTCAAATTTTTCTGAGTGCCTCCAGAAATACAGGACTTGTTACCATAGTGGGCAGAATGTGAACCAGTGGGTCCCCATTGTCCATCCTCTGCCCACCTGTACAGTACTACCAATGGCTCCCCAGTAGGTTGGGGGAGTACATCAAGACTCTGGTCAGAGCAGGAAGTGCCCTGTCTTATCAATAAATTGGCAGTTTGGGCCATTTACAGTGTGTATCAAGCCTTCTGGGTTCTGATTGGGGAGCAGCAGTTTCTGTGTACTCACTGACAACACCATCACAATGTAATATGTGAACAGGCAGGAAGAAGCCCACTCCAAACACCTTTTTCAGGAGGAAATTAAGTTTTGGTACTTCTGCATCAAGTAACATTCCAGAACCCTAGTGGCATACTTACTGGAATCTCAAAACTGTTTGCCACGATCACAGCAGAACTTTCTCGAACAACTACAAATGGTCTCTAAAGAGAAGGTTTTTCAGGGAATGACACATTCCATTGGTTGACCTGTTTGCAACAAAAGACAAGAAATGTCATCAGTTTTGTTCCTGCACAGGATTCAATCCTGCGTCCCTAACGCAGTGTCTCCTATCTGAACTGGGAGTGGACCTAATGTATGCCTTTCCTCCCTATTTCTTTTCCCTCAGAGTTTATCGTCATGGTCAAGTTAGACCATGCCAAACTGATACTTTATTGCACCAACCTTGCTGAGACAATTTGCCAGCTTGACCTCCCCAAAATCATGCTCTCCTTCACGACCTGCTGGTTCAGCATCAGAGCACAATTGTTCATCTGGTGTTGCACAGTCTGCATCTCATGGCATGCATGGTTTGTGGCTAGATGAGGAGGAAGGGCAATGCTCAAATCAGTTCAGAGAATAGTGTGTAATAGTAGAAAACCATCTACAAGGACTATTTATTTGACTAAATGGAAACATTTTCAATTTTTTCATCACTGAAGATTATAGGCCATCAGGGGAGCAAATGTCACAAACAATTGAGGTTATGAGTATAATCAAGAATCCCTTCAGGGCTCTATATGGAGGTGAATGAAACATGAAGTTGACTCTCTCTCATGCTTTAAGATCTTTGCAGATTTAAGTGTGAGCAAAGAATCTAATAATGGAGAGTATCTGCGTAAGGACTGTGTTCAGTTCTGATACTTTATTAACAGCACAGATATTATGGGGAAGAGCAACAAAATGGTTATGAGCCTGGAAAGCTTGATTTAGAAGCAAAAACTGAAAAGCCTAACTATAACCTGCTGTAGAGATGACTAATAGGATTTCAGGGGTGGGGAAAGGTGTAGACACATTTGAATAGTGTAAATGTGAAGGAAGGATAATTATTTTTATGGTGATTATAGGAACAGTGGGATAAAATGAAATGGAATATTATCCTAAATTTGTTTAAAATCTTCCGACAGTGAGAGAGAGTAGCTGTAGAATAATCTTCCAATTGATGGAGGATCCTTCTGTATTCATTAAAACCAAGACTGAATGAAGGGCTAGGAATTATATTACAATGTACAATGTTGCACTAGCAGAGAATGAGGCTAAATGGCCAAAAGTTCTTTTTAATCAGTATTATGGCATTTAATAGCTTTTCTTGAAACCTCACAGTGGAGGTATAGACTCTATTTAGGACAGCATTTTTATGTGCTATGAAATACCGTTCATGGGCCAGCGTGATCAGAGAACATTTTATGACTTTAGGCAGTAGTGATGGGAAATATTAGCATCTTTCTGACTTAAGTTTCAGTATGAAGTAACTTTTGTCCTCGCAAAATCACATGACATAGGGATGAGGAATTAAACTGACACTTTTACAATGTATGAAGTGGTGTCGTAGTTGTGTTGGTTCCAGGATACTAGAGAGACGTGGGCGAGGTAAAATTTTTTGTAGGACCAACTTCTATTAATAAAGTAGATACGATTTTGAGTTCACACAGAGCTGTTCTTCTGAATAATACCCCATGGTATTAATTGTTTGTATTACAGTATTGCCCAGATGCCCAACCTGAAGATACAAACACATAAGACCATCCCCACTCTGAAGAGTTTTTACAGTATAAACAAACAAAGAATGGGGGAGACAGAAGGACAGAAAGATGAAATAACTGGCCCATTTTTTCACAAATCAATAGTCAAGGCCAGAGGTGAAAGTGGGCTGGTGCAATGCACTGGTGAGATCGGCTTTCAGTACTAGCCTGCACATAGCCGACATTTTGCTCCTTCCCTATGTGAGCATCCCTGCAGAGGGGAATGAAAGGGGCAGTGCCCTGGGACCTGACAATTTTAAAAGGCCCAGGGCTCCCAGTCATCACAGCAGCAGTCAGGAGCCTTCGAAATTTACTGCTGGAGCCCTGAGGTTACCAGCTTCCGCTGTTGAAGCCCCAGGGTTCTTAGCTGTGGGCCAGAAGGACTGGCTGTGGGGGTCTCACCCTAGCCCCATCCCTTTCTGCCTAAGGCCATGCCCCACCTTGCTAAGGACACTGGGCCCAGTGCAGGGTGCACTGGTAATTCCCAGCATCTATTTGCACTCCTGGTAGAGGCAGATATAGAATCAAATCTTCCAGCCTTAGTCTAGAACTCTACCCACTGGACTCTGCTGCTGGAGAGGCCCTAAATTAGGCATGGGGAATCTAAGGCTCACCTGGATCTGGCTCATGAGGCTCAGGGCTCCCTTCCAGCATTGGGGAGCCCACGCTGGCACTCCTTTCCTCCCTCCCCCCCCCCCCGCCATCCCTCTGCAGGGCCAAAGCACACAAAATCTACTAGCCTAGTCCCTCCCTCCCCCCTCCATGCTAGTGAGCAAGGGGAAAATGAGTGGGGCTTTTTTGTTTTGTTTTGTTTTGTTGGGTTTTTTTGCTCCTCACTGATTTTCCTGTGAGTCAGCAGCCCCCAGCCCTGAAAAGGTTTCCCACCCTTGCCCTAAATTCTAAAGCAGGAGTTTCCAAATGTACTGACCCTCTGAATCACATACAATAATTTTCAGAAGTTCAAGAGCCACAAGATATGCATAACCTGCCCCCTTAGAGTGGCACATTCCATGCTGTGGGGCTTTTGCCCCA
This sequence comes from Pelodiscus sinensis, assembly GCF_049634645.1. Lineage (NCBI taxonomy): Eukaryota > Metazoa > Chordata > Testudines > Trionychidae > Pelodiscus > Pelodiscus sinensis. The sequence continues at coordinate 170,389,353 of NC_134712.1, forward strand.
ATGTCCACCACTGGGGCTAAAGTCCTTAGATTCCCTCCTGCAGGGCAGAAGCTCCTAGTTCCACCACCTCACCTCTGGCCTGCTTTGTAGGTAAAGAGTGTATGGGGGACTCCAGCTGCTTCACTTTCACTGTAAAAGAACTACATGCAGCTTACAAGCCACAGTTTGGCCACTCTTATTCTAGCCCTTTAAGTTCTATAGGCTAAATCAAGTTCCTCTTGCTCCCCCTGGTAAACTCCACAGGAGGCAAACTGGTTCTGTTTATGGACTGTCCTCCAAATCCTTATGCTGGAGAGCAGAAATTTTCATTTGTCAGAAATTGCTCATTTGGCCCCATCGTCCTCAGATTCCTCCCTTTCTTCTTTGCCCCACCTGAGATCTACAAGGATTAGGACATCTGTACCCCCTGGACAGTATGTACTCTGTCCAGCTGTACTCTGGACCCACCTGTAACAGTCTAATCTGTTCACATTTTCTCTTATTCTATGGTATTTCAGCTACACTTTGATCTATATCACAGCTATTGTGTTTGAGATACAGTTTGTTCATCTTGTATTGTTCAAAGCCTGGTGTGTTATATTTAATAGGACACATGCTCACTATATTTGATCAAATAGAAATATACTTCATAGATCATTGAAAATGAAAGGCTTATATGTTTTATACTGAAATATCAGTTTCATTTTGGATATTTGATTGAAAAATCCTTGCTGATCCAGCTTTGTCCTCTCCTGGGATGAAAGGCGGGAGGGAAAGATGGAACATTATGGGGAGAGAGATAATTCTGAAAAAATATCAAAACAACTCTGAAAATACATCTGCCACTTTCAAAGTCTTCGTCTTCCGTCGGAGCAAATTGGCATCTGTTTCAAAATCAGCACTTTGTGTTTTAATTATAGATACATTTCAAGGAATTTGCAAAACAGACCGACCAGCTGTTTGAGTGGGTCCATAATTTAGTAGTTAAGGAACTTTGTTATATTCTATACCATCTGTCTCTCTGTCAAGAGCTTCTCTGCTGAGTAACACATAGAAAAATACGTTGCAGACATTATGGCTGATTTCATATATGATTTAAAAACAGACTGGCTGGACACTGGCTAACCTGTAGGTGCTCCACCTTAGGTGTTTTTGGTACTGCTCCGCCTTCAGTTGGAGATTTAAAACAACAGTGCCCTTAGTAGACTGCGCACGTGCCGTTTGAAATAGCTACTGCACATGCACAGCCAACCAACCCCTCTGTTCCTTCTCTGCCACTGTTGGCCACAGTTGGAACCCACAGTTGCTCTGCATATTTTTCAAAATATTTGGAATATATCAGATAGCATAGTTCAATTGTTAGTTGTTTGGTGTTTTCAAATTAGTAGTTAGTAGTTGCTATAGTTTTAAATAAATTCTTGTTAGTGAGCGGACTTTTCCTTAAGTCTGTTTATACAGACATGCCTGGTTCACCAGGCTTCAAGAGGTGTCTGACATGTAGATTGTCGATACCCAGATGGCTACACTCATTGTGCTCGGTGTCTTGGTCAGGGACAGTCAACAGACAAGTGCCTCGCTGCAAGAAGTCGATGGTGAGAACCAGAAAGGCCAGACAATTCCAGCTTAAATTGATGTCCGTGGAGAAATCGGTATGGCCTGTTTCTGACCTTGAACACTCCTCACCACCCAACCAGCTTTTTGCCTATTGCAAACTTGAATAAGTTAACTCCCTCAAGGGTCAATACATCTGACCAAGCCAAAAAGTGTTCCTACTCATCCTCCAGGGGTGATTCCCGAGAAAAAGTGCTCACATTCAAATAAATCAATCTTGGCACTAGCAGTACACAAAGCACTGGATAGTGAGGTTATGGCTACATCTGGTACCAAGATGAACCGAGGGGTTAAAGACCAAATGCAGTCTAGCTCTAAGACTTCGGCACATTCCAAGCCTAAGTCTGCTCCCTCAGCACCAACAAAACCATCCTCGTTGTGGTCAGTGTCGGCACCCAGCGCATTGATGCCACCAACAACCGCAGCCTCCACACACCTAAAATAGTCATTTTTGAAATTTTTTGCCTTTAGGCTAGTCTTAAGATACAGTTTGGAAAATCTTGGCCTTTACTGTTAAACTCTGGAAAGATTTCAATGGGCCATCTTTCAGATAACCAAGATATTTAGAATACCTAGTAATAAGGTACAGTAATTCAGAAATTTCCTGATAAATAAGTTGGTTTCTGGCACTCATTGTTGTACTCTCATCCCCATTCAGTGTTATGCAGGTTGTGGATAGAGGAAATATTTAGTTGAGTAATTGGAAAAATTTCTTACATTCCTGTGCTATTTCAAGAGCCACTCAAGCTTTTCACAAACAAATATTTTTGGCAAGTCTTTTGGCAGCTTTGAAACTCTCGGCTGCAATTTTCCAGCAAACTCTCAGTCTGTGCAAAGAAAGCACTTTATTTTATTACAGCCTTGCCTGCCCTAGTGAACTTAAATGTACCAACCATCATTTGGTATCCTTGTTTGATGCCTTTTAGCTACACATATACACAAATGTTCTGTATAGGACACCGGCATCACAGCCATCATTTTGATGAGACATCCTTCATGCAAGGCTAAGTACCATTTTGTATTGCTATGAGTATTTGGAAGAAGTTTTCTTCATTGATTGATCCGAGGTCATGTCAATTTAAACTGATCAAATATATTTTCTCGGCAGTCCCGCCGCCCGCGTCCTCTATAGCGAGAAAAGCCTGGTCTGCTGGGGGGGGGGCACACTAGCTGCACCCCCCCCCAGCAGACCAGGGAGACACGGGCGGCGGGACCGCCGAGACGCGCCGCAGTCCCGCCGCCCGCGTCCTCCGCGGCTTTGCTCCGTGTCTCCCTGGTCTGCTGGGGGGGCCCCCCCAGCAGAGCAGGCTTTTATCGCTGCTGGTCAGTTTCAGCAGTGGCTGAATCAGGACGCCTGGGGTAGAGCAGCTGGGGGGTTGCCGGGTTGGTCCCACAGCGCCGAGGTGCGGCACTACTGGACCAACCCAGCAGCACCCCAGCTGCTCTGCCCCAGGCATCCCCAAGTCAGCCGCTGCTGAAACTGACCAGCGGCTGACTCCAGGAAGCCCGAGGCAGAGCTGCTCTGCCCCGGGCTTCCTGGAATCAGCCGCTGATCAGTTTCAGCAGCAGCTGACTTGGGGACACCTGGAGTAGAGCAGCTGGGGTGCTGCCAGGTTGGTCCAAGGATCGGCGCTACCAGACCAACCCAGCAGCACTCCAGCTGCTCTGCCCCAGGCATGTCCGATTCAGCCGCTGCTGGTCAGTTTCAACAGCGGCTGAATCTGGACGCCTGGGACAGAGCAGCTGGGGTGCTGCCGGGTTGGTCCCCGCAGCGCCGCACTTCGGCGCTGCGGGGACCAACCTGGCAGCACCCCAGCTGCTCTACCCCAGGTGTCCCCAAGTCAGCTGCTGCTGAAACTGATCAGCGGCTGATTCCAGGAAGCCTGGGGCAAAGCAGCTCTGTTTTGGGCTTCCTGTAGTCAGCCACTGGTCAGTTTCAGCAGCGGCTGAATCGGGGACACCTGGGGTACAATATTTACCAGTTCCGACTTACATACAAATTCAACTTAAGAACAAACCTACGGTCCCTATCTTGTACGTAACCCGGGGACATGCTCCTTTATTTATTTGTTATCTTTGCTTCAGCTTCTTCTACCCCAAAAGCCTTGAAATCCATCCCCTTTCCCTGTTCCTTCTCTACTGTGAAGCTATTCTATAAAACCCATTGTAGAGGGGAGTAGGGAGGGTAGTGGAGCACCCACAGACACACACATCTTAAAAAATCTGTTACTGCACAAGGTTAGAAACCCTATCTTTTTCAAGTGCTGTCCCTGTGGTTGTTCTACACCAGATGACTGTACAACAGTGCCCTGTTAGGGTAGGTTGGGTTCTAGAACTGGTTGAATATTGGAGGATAACACTGTTAGATCTAGTATTTCATCTGCTTTAGAATCTTTTATCATTTCATAATAGCTTGTGAAGGTGGGTACTGATGCCCAGGTTGCAACCTGGCATATCTTTGTGATTGGAGCATAATGTAAAAATGCAGTCAAGATGTAAATGGCTCTAGTTGTGAGAGCCCTAAACCCTTACGGAGGCTCTATACTTTGCTGTTGGTAGCACATTGTTAGGCAATGTGCTATTTATTTTGACATTCCCTCTTTTCAGATGGCCATGTCTTTTGATCATTCCATAGTGGCTATGAAAAGCCTTGGGAACATATGGAATGATTTTGTTCTATTGAGGTAGGATGCTAGTACTCATCTGATATCTAACATGTGGAATATGGATTCCTGAGAAGATTCATGCAGTTTAGGATAAAACATAGGTAGAGGTATGTGTTTGTTGAGGTGACTTTGGGTGTGATCTCAGCCATTTTGTCTTTAAAGAATCAAATGTCAGGTGGGTTTGTCATGTGTATCCTGATCTCACCCCCTCCATGCTGATGTGATTGCTACAAGGAACGCTACTTTTATTGAGAGGGGTAGTAGTTAGCAGATAGCAGGGGGTTCAGATGGGGCTCTAGTGAGGCTCTTCAGAACTAGATTTGGATCCCGTGTTGGTCTGGTATGTATTCTGAATTCCCATGAGGAGCCATATGGTGACTGGATGTGTGAAGTCTGTGAATTCATTGATCTTGGGATAAAATGTGGATGAATGGCTGCTCCGTGAGCTAATGGACAGTCCTGAAAGTTTCAGTGAGTTCTTTAAGTTTATTTTTCAGTGGTTGGCACTAGACACACCATCAGTGGAAGGCAGAGGCATGTGCAAAACAATCATTGCAAATTTAAAAGTCATGTAGAATCTTATTCTGCGGTAGCTTGGTCGTGTCTCTGCTACAGTCAGCTCTTGGTTTCAGTTGAGAAGCCATCTGTTTGAGCTGTGTACATAGGCTAGTGTACATATACCTGGATATTCTGCTGCAGGTTGGTCACACTTGCTGCTCCTCTAGGTAAACTGGGCCTTTTACAAATTATTCTCCATGTTAGACCTCGTTTAATTGGAATTATTTGAAGGGGAGAATTGACATGCATCAGGGCTTAGTGCCCTGGGGAAAGTCTACACTTCAAACACTGCACCAGTGCAATTGCAATGCTGTCATGCTTTAATGAAGATGCTCTATGTTGACGGAAGAGACCTCTGCCCTCAGCATAGTTAATCTACTTCCCTAAGAGATGGTAGCCATTTTTGTGGGAAAAATTTCCCACCAACATCTAGTTGTATACATGGGAGGTGGGAGGGGCAGGTTAGGTTGGTATAACTATGTTACTGAGAGGGGTGGATTTTTCACACTCCTGAACAGCATAGTTATACCTGTATAGATCTGCAGAGTAGACCAGGCCTTGCAGAGAAAGTGACAAGCTCTTTTGAAGGAAATAGAACTTAGTCCATCTGATAAGGTTTATCCGGATATGAACCTCAAATGAATCACTCCAAGTCACTAAAGTGGCCATATATCACCCATTTCTTGAGTCCCCTCAGATTGTCTGTATTAGACACACATTATAGTAGACTGTCCTAAATCCACAGTATTTGATGCTTAGAAGAGGAATGTGAACTAACACCAGCAGCTCTTTACTTCTGCTTGTGTCTCTTAGTCTGTAAGCTCTGTGGGCAAGGCATATCTTTATGTTGTCAGCACTGTACAGGGCTGCTGATGTTGCTGATATTGAACAAATATTAATGCTTCTTCGAAGAGTGTCCCTGTGGGTGCTCCACCATAGGTGTTTTGGCGCTGCAGTGCACCTGGTCAGAATATTTTACTAGCAGTGGCTTTGACAGCTAGCTCACACATGCGCAGAAGCACTACACACGCTAGGCGGCTAATGCACACGTGTGAGATACGGTCACCTCAGTTCCTTCTCTGCCACTGCTAACATCAGTCAGAACCCACAGTGTGCTCTTCAGACTTCTTCCTCAGCTAGAGAGACAGCTAGTCTTTTTCCTTTACTTAGTTAGCCTTGTTATTATATTTTTATTATATTTTTACTATCCTTAAAAAAAAAAAAAGACAACCGACTGTCTACCTCAGACACAGAGATAGGCACAGGTTCCGCACCTTGTGCTTCCCCTTGGGGGAGACATATCTCCTGTGCCGAGGAGTTTTCTTTTCCCTCAGCTTCAGCTCCAGCCTCCTCACATAAGGCTAAGAGATTTTTTTTCACAGATTTGAAATTTTTTTTCTTAATCTTTTTTGTAGCATTCTCCCAAACGGAGCTGTTTTAAACACTGTTTTTTCCTCATGGGCTGTCAATCTCACTGCACTAGCACTCTCAGTGCATACATTGTCTGGACAATTACAGCGCAGTTCACTGTCATCACTGAAAATTTGGCAGCCAGGCCCAGGAGAGTCAGGAGGTTTTCAGCTTATCCTTATCTCCCTCAAACACACCCTCAGACCAGCGTCGGATCCTAGTCACCCTGTATCTCTGCTATTACTATCACCAGCGGCAATGTCAGATAAGGCAGTTCCCCCTGCCTCAGCTGCAAGCTCTGCCTCTTACAAACAGAAGAGAGCACATGTAGCAGCAAACAGGGAATCCCCTGTCTGCCATGGCACTGGTAGCCATAAAAGGCTGGCTGGTGGAGTCTGCCTCCACAGTCCCACCCCTTCCACCCAAGGCTCTGCCTCTTTCAGGGTCCCAAAGCCTCTACCCCCACCTTGTTGTCAAGGAGACACCTCTTTCCTGATGCTCTCCACATTCCCCTGCCTCAGGTTCTCCTGGGAATTTGTGAAAAAACAAAAACAAGGAAGGCCCAAATAATTTTTACCGAAAGCTTTCCAGATAAAGGCACCTCGGCACTGCTCTGCTTTTTGATGTTCTCAAGCTCTGAAAGTGTGCAAGTCAGTTGTGGTGGAAAAATGAGAAGATTTAGAACATAAGACACTTCAGTAAGAACTTTGCATGCTTCTCATACTCAGCTTCAGTTTAGAGAGTGCATAGGAAATCTCAGGAGAAAAGATCCTCCAATATATTGTCAGGCTAGAAATATTCAGAGAACTGCACAGGCAGTCACTGCTGTCAGGGGCAAGACAAGGAGGATGTAGGCATGAGGTACTTTACACCACTCACTGTGTAAAGGTGGGATGAAGGGATATATACCCTTCAGCTATTTTGTGCCTGTCAATAATCTCTTCCAAAATATTCCCCTCTTGGTATTGCACTGTCATGTCAAGCCAACCTTTGCTGCTGTCACTAGAATTAATTAGATGGAGTAGATGAGCAGAGAAGGACCTTGTGAAGGTGAATTAAAAGGAAGCAAAAACATCTCCTACAGGCTTAAGCTGTTGATGGAACTATCTCCACTACACCTTTGTCTCTCCGTTTGTACAATCAATGACAGAGTTAAAAATTTAGGGGAAACCTTAGCAAAACTGATTATCCAACTTAGAATGATACCTATAAATATAACCACATACCCTTGTGATTCCTGATTGATTCAGTTGAGAGAAAAGGGCAAGGTGTAAGGATCAACCTATAACAAACGCAATGAAGAATAACACAAAGCTGAGAATCTTATCCAGCACACAAAAATGACTAACAACTTTAAACATCAAGTTGTTATAGAGAATGTTGATAGACATCTGGTTCCCTTATGGTGAAAAGAGGAAGGAAAAGTCTGGGGTAACAAATGCAGAGGAGCGATAAAGAAACATTCATGAAGAGCTGTGAAGGAAAAGGCACAAGATAAAACATCTTTATTGGCCTTGACACGGGTTCATCCATCACTAATAAAATTGACTTCTCTCACAGCAGGGCTAGCTGACCTGAAAGCAGCAGGCCAAATGTAGCCCTCTGAGTAACTTCTCTCATGTTAACTACACCTGGGTAGCTTACAGAGAGAGCAAGTGAACTGAGCAAAATTTGTATATCCCTAAATGAGAGCACCAGCTTTCAGTGGGTTTGTTTCTAGGGAAATATAAGCTAACTCTTTAAAGATATGTGTATTCCCAGCATCCCTCCTAGGAAAGTGTCATCCCCAAGGATAATGGGAAACTGAGGAACTGTAGCAACTATAGTCCTGAAATCCTAATAGAAAAGGGATATTTCCTAAACATATATCCTACCAGGACAGCTGCCTCTTAACAGAGTAAGTTTGAAGGACTGGAAAATACAGCATTCAGACTAGCATATTGGGACCAAAATAGAAGTATTCCTAAATGTGTTAAGTACTGAAGGGAATTAAAAAATATGAAAGCAGCCCATTGGGAGAGAAATGTTTGTAAAATCCAACTAATGTAGTGAATAGCTGAAATGCAATTTAAAAACATTAGAATATTTAGATATTGTGTACTGTTTAAAGTCTCTTACAATTCAGTAAATTTTAAGTTGTGCTGGGATTCAATTTCACTAATGAGGTGGATTTTATTTCCCTGTAAATGAATACATGATTTTGCTGAAACTGTTTGTTTACTACCATCACAGTCCAGCAGATGGATGAGATGCACCTTTCATATAAATTAGCAAGATTAATTCTGCATATCAATAGGATTTGTGCACATAGCAAATCTAGTGTTCTGTAAATAGGGCCAAATCCTCAGCTGCTGTAGATCAGCTCATTAAAGTCTGGAGCTACCCTGATTAACATGATCTGAGGTCATGGAGCATTCTATGCAGCAGGTGTGCAGAGTGTTAATGTATGCATATACTACACATGAAAAAGCCACATTAAAAGAACAGGAGGTTTGCAAAGATAAGCTCTGGAATGTTAGGAAATGCCAGAATTATGAATGCCCTTGCCAGTGGGTTTTACAACTATTTGCTGATGGCAGAGGAAGTTGAGACTCAGGAACTTTTGTGTTTCACTCCAGGTTGTGGAGGGGAGTGTGTTCAAGGGTTTAGAGAGCAATGGTCTGCAAGCCTTGTTGCACTCCCTCTTGACTCACCATCTAATCTGCCCATGCTCCACCAAGAAATTGCAGTCGAGGGCAATGACCACAGTCAGGGCCTAAGGGTGGGGCTGCTGCTGGGAGTAGAGCAGGGTTGGGTGAACCTTTCTCCCCACCCCTTTGGGGGGCTGACCCAGGTGCTGCTGTGCCCCCTAAATGTGCTGGGGGCACACCTCCCAGTTTGGGGACCACTGTTCTAGACCCTGCTGGTCCCACCCTCTCTAGTCCCTCTCAATCCTTTCTTCTTTCCCCTCCCCACTATGATTCCTTGGTCCAGTCTCACTCCTTTTCCCCAGCTTCCTGGTCTAATCTCAGTCTCCATCATAGGGGTCCCTGCAGGAGTCTCAGACTTAGTCCCCACCAACAAGTTCTGTGTGTCCCTCCTCTCCTCATCTGCCTGCATGCTTTGTCATCAGCACCCTAGGCTCCTCATTCAGTTTTATTTTCCCTATTTCTGGTTCCTTCTTCCAGTCTCCTGGCCCAGCCAGTGCTAGTTCCTCACACCAGGTCCAGCTGTTACCTTCTGCATTTGAGTCAGACTGCTTCCTCCTCCACATGCCTGTGCATAGGGAGCAAGGAGAGCTTGAGAACACGGAAGAGGCAGTCTCCTTGCTCTTTGTTCCTGAGCTTAGCATGGCAGGCAGCAGCTGGGATCAGCAACTGCAGGGAACGTTCTGCTCTGCCGAGTCTAGAGCATGCTCCCTACAGACAGCCTCTTCAGAAAATTTACCTGCCAAATTCTAACAACTGACCCCTACTGACCATGTGTGACTAGAGCTTCTTTGGAGCCTTATAAGTTATCTCAGAACTGAGATAATCTTCACAAAAGGCCAAAAGCAACAGGGTGACCTCCATCCCTGCTCCAAAGGAATGAGGTACTAGAGCTTCTTCCTGAAATAGCTGTAAGAATTTGAAACGGGTAAAGCATTTCTTATATAAGCAGGATCTGAAGGAATGTGTCCCTTTCAGCTACCTGGAAGGGGGAGAGACCCTGGGTATGTGTATGTAAATACAGTTTGCTCCTGCTTTGCTTAGCTTTGGGGGTTTACTCATTGTGATCAATTTAATTTATAACCCAACACCAGCTGTGTTTCTACTAAAGGGGTAGCTAAAATATAGTTACCAATGTTTGTAATTTTGTGGGAATACAGAAAAGAAGGACTGTGCTAAATTGTTCCAAAGGAAAGGGCTCACAGCAGATAAAAACTTGTTCATGCAAGGACTCAACTTTCAGAGCCCTATGAGGGGTAAGGGATATGAGAAAGTTATTTTAGTCAGGAGGCAATAGGGCTTCTTTGTCAAGTAGTGTCCCCATGGGTGTTCCACTCAAGGTGTCGGGCTCATCCCAGCACTGCAGTCTAGAGAATCTTCATCGGCAGTAGCTCCGCCGGACTGCTCATGCATGTGTGCTGTCTCGCACCGTTCGCTCCTTTTGCTGAGTGAGTCCAGCCCCGTCAGTTCCTTTCTAACCGTCCGTGGCTGCAGACGGAGTTAGGATGACCACCCTCTCTGCTCTGAGGAGAATGGGAAAATAGATGTAGAAATATAATTAGTCACTTTATTCATTCACCAGTTATTGCTAATAGATAATTCACTAGTTATAGTTCATATATTTCAGTTTAAAAAAAATCATCCTAGTTATATGTTCTTGTTAGAGTAGCCTCCCTTCCTCCCCCCCACCCCAAAGAAATAATACTACTAGTATAATAAAGAAGCAGATCAGAAGAAGACATGACGGCGTCCCCCGGTTTCAAGAAATGTTCAGCATGCCAGGATGCCATGCCCGCATCAGATGGGCACTCTCGGTGTATTAAGTGACTAGGAGACAGCCACATTCCGTGAAAGTGCACACATTGCACTAAACCGACCACACGTGCCAGGTGCAATAGGGAAATGAGACTGCGAATGCTTTTATTTAACAAAGCATTGGAAATGCCTAACACAGACAAGCAACCCAATAAGATCACAATGGCTCATGAAGTTCGCCCGATTTCCGATACTCCGGACCGCAGGACCTCCAAACCCACCAGATGAGTAAGTGTGGGTGACAGATCGGGCACTTCAGGTGTTCCACCAAGGCAGTCTGTTGAAAAGACGGTCAAGGGACATAGCGCATCAGGTCCAAGCCCTGCTCTATCGAAACACCTGGCACTGGCATCGATTAAGGGACTGCGAGCTGAATCGGCACTGTCAAAGGCCCCAACAGCTCGATCAAAGCCCATACTGACCGCCTTGGTGCCGGTTCCTCCGGCACACGCGTGGAGAGAGATGAGACTGCCAGCACCCACAGCACTGGTGCCAGCAGCACCAGCACCGGCAGTGCTGACAGAGTCAGAATCCACACAGCCCTCATCGCCGGCACCATTACTTCTGGTGCAGATACAGCTGACAACACTAGAGGCACCAATGCACACAGGCAATAACAGCCGCTCCAACAATGATGTGTCTGTACCAGCCAGCCCTCTCCAGATGGCACCGTCTTCTCCACACATCTCCTCGGTGCCTACAAAGGCACAACGGAAGTCTGGTTGCATTTGAACACCATCCCTCAGCTCAGACCTGGCCACTTTTTCTCCTGAGCCTCCTTCACCTACTTCTTATTCTGGCAGTCACCACTGTGCTCCACATTACGTCTCCACCAGAGAGCACTACCACCGGTCACCTTGTCACTCTCCTCCACGACGGTATTATCGAGCTTACTATTCATGGTCCCCGTCTCGCTACACCATGAGGTCAATGTCACCGAGGCTCTTGAGGCCCTCAGAGTATTCTCACCGCTATAGGACGACGAGAAGGTGTTCTCCAAGATATTCGCCAGACGCATACCATCACGGGCAATGCTATGACTGTTATTATCAAGAGTGTCCATGCTCGCACAGTAGACAATACCCACGATCATGATCACTGTGTTAAAGCTGCCTGGCCTCCCCACACCATCTAACTCAGGATGCTTCACTCCCTTGTACAGCTCTGCCAACTCCCACAGGAGACACGATCTTAGTCACTAGCCACAAATAGCAGAATGACAACCACTCTTCACAGTGAGAGCAACAGCATTTAGATTCCCCAACCTATCAATCATCATCATCATCACCTGATGACGCAGTTTTCCAAGGGGAATCTTCCCCGACAGATGACCATAAGCAATTTCGAGAACTCTTCCAAAAGAGTTGCTCAATCTCAGGAGGTTCAAACCACAGGTGTGGAGCAAAAACAATATCGCTTGCTAAAGAACCTGCAACCTTCCCAAAAATCAAAGCTAGTACTCCCCTTTGACAAGGCCACATTGGAAATCTCTAATGACATCTGGCAGACTTCAGCAACCACTCTACCGACTAACAAATGATTGGATAAGAAGTACTTTGTCTCTCCAAAGGGTATAGAGTTTTTGTTTATGCGCCCCCCCAGCCCAATTCCCTCGTTATGGACGCTGTACAACAGAGGTAAAAAACAATGCAGGGCAAAACCACCGCTAATGACAAGGAAGCTAAGTATCTGGATATTTTAGGAAGAAAAGTGTATTCCTCTGCCACCTCAACCTTGAGAATGTCCAGTTATGCATCTCTTCTCACGAATCATGATTTCGACAACTATTCAAAGTTAGTCCCTTTTTTTAGAGCATTTACCAGACACCAAAAGACAAATCCTAAGGGCAGTGGTCTAAGAAGGCTACACGGCAGCTTGTACAGGGCTGCAGACCACGCTTGACACAGCTGACGCAGCGGCTCGAAGCATGGCTACAACCGTGGTTATGCATCATGTGTCCTGGCTGCATCTGGTGGCCATCCAAAAAGACCTACAATCCAAGGTTGAAGACTTACCTTTCAATCACCAGTTGCTTGTCGCTCAGAATACGGATCAGGTCTTCCACTCAGGCAAAGATTCCCACACTAATTTGAGAACGTTGGGGATGTACACGCCGCTGTATAGACACAAGAGATACATGCCCTACAACAAACAGAGGCCTTTTTCTTATGCTGCACCCCGTGTTAGGCCATACGATCAACCAAGGCTGAGACAACGCCCACAAAAATGGTGCCAGCAGCCCAACAAAGTGCCCACTCAACAGCAAGGCTGGCAGCAAGTTTGACATGTCGATCGAAGGACTGTGTACCACCCCTTTAACAGAGGCACCATACAACATAGAGAAGTTTCATGGGAAAGGTTTTTATTCTTGGTACTTCCTCACTCAGAAGAAGTCAGGGGGCTGGAGGCCTATTTTGGACCTATGCTGGCTCAACTGTCACCTGCACAAACAGAAATTCAAGATGGTCACGTTTGCCTCTCTCATCCCAGCTCTCAACAAAGGGGATTGGTTCGCATCCTTCGTTTTACAGGAGGCCTATTTTCATATAACGATATATCCAGCTCACAGGCGGTTCTTCCGGTTCATAGTGGGCATGGAGCACTACCAATACAGAGTGTTACCTTTCGGACTCTCGGCAGTGCCGAGAGTTTTTTCCAAGACTCTGGCGGTTGTAACTGCCTACCTTCAGCATCTCGACATCATGATCTTCCCTTATTTAGATGATTGTCTACTGAACGCTCTCACATTTGACGAGGCGGCATGAGCAGTTGCCACAACAATGACAGTGTTCAAGGTTCTGAGGTTCATAATCAATTTCAACAAGTCTTCCCTGATGCCGAGTCACTACCTAGAATTCATCAGCGTGAGGCTCGATTCATCAACCACAAGAGCATACTTATCCATAAAGAGGTTTCACATTATCCAAGACCTAGTTCAAACTTTATCAGTTTCTCCCAAATCCCATCTACTTACCTGCTTACAGCTGTTAGGACACATGGCTGCCACCACATATGTGGTGCCTCATGCAAGGCTTCATCTGTGGAGCATTCAGCATTGGCTATTCACGCTATATATGCCAAGTGTCCATGGCACACACAGGATGGTCTCCATTCCAAAAGACGTTAGGGGCTCACTAGTGTGGTGGAACAATCCCAAGAACATGCTAACAGGTGTCCCCTTTCATGGATAGAAACCGACAGTCCAAATCACAATGGATGCGTCCTTATTCAGGTGGGGCGCCCATTTGTAAGTCCATCGGGCTCAGGGTCTCTGGACACCCCAAGAATCCCTGCAGCACATAAACTTCCTCGAGTTACGAATAGTATTCAATGCCTGCAAACATTTCCTTCACATGATCCAAGGTCTTACAGTTCAGGTCCTCACCAACAATATATGCACAGTTTACTCTATCAACCGGCAAGGCGGCACTCATTCTCAATCCCTCTGCACGGAGGTCATTCTATTGTGGAACTGTGCCATTAGACACGGTATTACCCTTACTGCTACATGCCTTCCTGGCAAGGACAACATTATCGCTGATACCCTCAGCAGGCAATTCCTTCCACAGCACGAATGGAAGTTACACAATGAGGTCATCCCCGATCTTTTCCAACACAGGGGATTCCCCAGTATAGACCTCTTCACCACTCACCACAACAGAAAGTGCTGTCATTATTGCTCATGCGCGGGCATTGGCGCAGCTTTCTTAGGAGACGCCTTCCTGCTCAACTAAAGTAATCACCACTTGCTCTACGCCTTTCCCCCTCTCCCACTCATCCCGAGGGTACTGGAGAAAATAGCATTGGATGGGGCAACAGTGATTTTGATGGCACCTTTTTGGCCTTGACAGATGTGGCTAACGCAATTGTTGTGAATGTCGGCGGCCCAACCACGGCGACACAACTTACTGTCTCAACAGCACAGTACAATAATCTGCCTGCACATTGAGCGCATGCACCTCACTGCGTGGCTCCTCGTTGGCTCCAAGCACCAGAAATGAGCTGTTCTCAGGCGGTGAAGCACATGCTTATACACAGCAAACGCCACAACACTCGAAAGACTTACCTCCACAAATGGTATCGGTTCCAGTCCTGGTGTTCAGCAAGAGCTGTTGATCTTCTTTCCTGGCCTATACAACAAGTACTCGATTACGTCCTACAGCTAAAGATGACAGGCCTGGCGATTTCTTTCCTCAAGGTTCACCTGGTGGCAATCTCAGCCTTCCAACCTCCTATCGATGGTCATTTAGTATTCGCAAACCCATTAACTAAAATGTTTTTAAAGGGGCTCGAGAATCTGTATCCCGCTCACAGGATTCCACCAGAACTGTGGGACATAGCTCTGGTTTTGGACACCCTGACTTGCCCCCTCTTTGAACCTCTTGCGACATGCGATCTCCACATGCTCACTATGAAGGTGGCATTCTTGCTTGCCGTAACTTCGGCGCAACGGAGTGAGCGAATTAGTGGCTCTCTCTGCCAATCCACCCTACACATTATTCACTGAGCATGGGGTAGTTCTTCGCATTCACCCTCCCTTTTTTACCAAAGGTGAATTCCATTTTGCATATAAACAAACCCATAAGCCTGCCAACCTTCTACCCAAAACCTCATTCCACCGTGGAAGAGTCACGTTTGCATACGCTGGACATCAGAAGAGCACTGGCCTTTTATCTGGAAAGAACACATGGTTTCAGAAAGTCTCAGCATCTTTTCTTATCTACAGCAGAACGTTCAAAAGGCCAACAGCTCTCTGCACAGCGCATTTCCGACTTGATTGCCTCTTGCATCACATGATGTTACGCATTGCGTAATAAATCTTTACCGCACCAACCACATGCCCATTTCACTAGAGGCATGGGCACATCCACAGTTTACCTTAAGGGAGTACCATTACAGGACATAGGCTGTGCAGTAACCTGGTCCTCTGCTCTTACTTTCGCCAGACATTATGCCCTCGCGAAAATACTGAAGAACGATTATGCAGTGGCCCAAGCAGTGCTATCCACAGCACAGCGACCATAAGCCCGAAGCACATGAATAGCACTGGACCACTGCTACATACTCACCACTCGATGAAGAAGAGAGAGTTACTCACCTTGTACAGTAACGTCTGTTTTTCGAGATGTGTGTCCCCATGGGTGCTCCATGTCCCACCCTCCTCCCTGCTTCAGAGCTACGGTTTTTATCTTTTTCAGATGCTCCATCTACATGTTTCATTAGTCTATAAAGTGCTACCAGACCATTTGTTGTTTTTTTTCTGTAACAGACTAACTCGGCTACCTTCTGAAGCTCCTTTGTTTTAGAAGTGAGCCCAAACTGAGCCTTTCTGGTCAGATTTAACAGACTCAGAGTCTTATAAGAATATCCAAACTTTTGCATATTTATTTAAGGAAAACTCCTGAACCTTTTGACCTACCATATGTCAATTTCACTGCAATGGAAATACAAAACAAATTACAGTGAACTACTTATAGTTCAGAGCAGAAAACTAAGAGCGTGTTTTACTTAATTTGAATAGTACATTTTTAATAGACCTGATATTAACTGCTCTCAGTTTAACATGAAACCAAGTACAGTAAATACAAGAGCACAACTTTTGGATGTATGGATGCACATCAGAGCATATTGAAATAGGGTTAGTTTCTCAGTCATGAGTCCCCTTAGTTTTTTCATGTGCTAACAGCAATAATCTTTCATAAACAAGATAGAATATAATAGGGGGGAGGGAGAGAGGGAAGCAGTGACTGACTTTTTAAGATCCAGAAGCCATCAGCAGACAACAAAGGAGTCCCGTCTAATGCTTTGCCCATAGATTACATGGGAATTGCCCTGAAAAATCAGGTAGAAGAAAACAAAGTAGAAAAGACAGCTCTAATAATGTGAATGCTCTCTTAATTTTGGAAAGGCCAGCAGCCAATCAAAGATCTGAACAGATGCACAGTCAATGAAGCAGATGTTGTAAAGAGAAGGGTGATGGAAGATTTTTTTCTTTTGCTCTGAAGAATAATGAATTTGACTTAATTTTAATTATTTGCAGTGTTTTTTGTAGCCGTTCTGGTCCCACAATATTAGAGACACAAGGTGGATGAGGTAATATCTGTTGTTGGTACAACTTCTGTTGGGGAAAGAAACTCGTGTTTCTGTCATGATCATGAGGGTTAGCCAGCAGCCTGGGGACTACGGGGTTAACTATGTCCCTTACCTAGTCAGGTGGAGTGGTCAATAGGAATGTAGGTAGGAATTTCAAACTGGGACAAAGGAATTTTTGGTTTTCCCCTCCTTTGTTCTGGGCAGTTCCTTCCAGTTTCTGAGGGAGACAGACATGTGTCTGTCTCGCTCTCTCCAAGAAACCATTCTTCACTTTCTGTAAGTAGGATAAAGTTTAGATAAATCCATTAGGTTTTATTATTTTATGGGTTGGGTATGGGATCTGATGTCTGTGCACTTTTAAACAATGTTTTTACTTTTCTTCGTAACTAAGTTCTAGGTCCATGGAGTCTCTCCATGAGTGTATACATTGTTACCTTTCAATCTAGTCATTATGCTTGCAACAGGAATATTGTGGTGCTAATAAAAGTTTTCTCTTTTCTGTTTATTAACTTGGTATTGGTTAATAGAGTGTCCTGGTTCATACTTTAAGGGTGAGATTTCCCAAGTGATCTTTCCCCTGATTTGTCACATCAATATTTGGGTGGTGGCAGCGGAAGTTTTATTCCCAAAATCTAGGGTTTTAAGATTTTGGGGGGAAGTTTTATACCAAAGCCTGGTAGATAAGGTTTTAGGGTACACTTGCTGGCCCCCACTTCTGCATTTATTGTGCCAGAGTGGGGAAGGAGCCATGACTGTTTCTTTCCCCAACAAAAGATGGTCCAGTAAAAGATATTAGCTCACCCACCTTGTCTTGCTAATGATTTTAATTATCCTCATACTAGTTAAAAAGTAGATTACATAATGGATTTGCTGTACAAGGCAGGAGCCCTCAATGTGGCCTCATGGTGAAGGCTGCAACCAGATAACCATTCCAGGGTTTATTTATCATATCCCGATGACTCTGTGCAGAAAAGACCTTTTGCTTTCATATAGTTGGCATGATTTTCAGCTATAGAAGGAATTTTCCCTGAGATTCAAGGAAAACAAACTATTCCAAGTTTTAATACAACTCCACAGATCCATGGTTTGCACTCTGGACAGCCTAATAAATGTACATTTGTGCTGCTTACGTAGTCTAACAAGCGGTGGAAAGTGTTCTAAACTACATGTAGTTAAAATATAGTGTATAGGAGCCGGTAAGGGGGAAAGGCCAGCAAGTTAATGATTCTTCAGTCATCTGAATATCTGTGAATAAGAGTCATGAATAGCAGTGAAACAATAGGTTTTGTTCATAAAAGTCATTCCAAATTATTCTTATTTAGCTCTTGCCGATACTGATGAGAATCCAGTTAATGGGTTTTATGTTGGTCTAGTCAGGAGCCATACTTTACAGGCCAGTATGACTGTTATTTGAGGAGAGTCAGTTCATAGGAAATCTGTGGCAGAGACAGGGATAGAGTGCAGTTCTCCAGGGCACCATGAGATTGCTTTAAGCATGAGACTGTCTGTGACAGACCCAGCGGGGTCAACACTGATCTGGGAAAGGGAGCCGCCCCCCCTCGGGCCGGAGAGGGCCGGCCGGCAGCGCGAGCGGCAGGAGTAGGCCTGGCCAGGCTGAGGTCCTGTGCAGGGGAACACACACGACCCCATGGCAAGGGGGGCAGGGCCAGACGCGGCTGCGGTGCATGGGCCGGGCACCCATGGAGCGCTCTGGTGGCATCGGGCCGGGCGTAGTGGGAGGCGGAGCTCTGGACCCCGACTGTTGCATGATGGGGCATGAAGATGCCGGGGGGGCGGGGCCGATCCACCTGGCATCTCTCCCCAGGCTGCTTGAAAAGTGGCCAGGTGAGCTCAGGGAGGAGCCGCTGATTCCCCTCTGGAAGGACGAGTATCCCGCCCCGCTGGAGGGAAGGAAGAACAGTGCCGGAGCCCCTAGGACACCGGACGGATGGGGCCAACGGCTCAGGTGTGGTGAGTGTCCCGTACGGGTACCCCAGCGAGTTGACGAAAGGCGGGGGGTGGAAGAAGCCCAGGACAGAGCGCTTTTGGCACCTGTGGGCAGGCGAGTTTTGGGGATCATCTCCGCCTGTCATGGAGGGAACGCGCTAGTTTTCCCCCACTTAGGGCCGCGGGTTGGGACCCGGTGGAGAGGGTGGGCCCGGGTCCCACACACCCCTCCTTTTCCCGCAGTCTCAGCCTACCTGACTTACCCAGTAGGTCGCAACCTCTGGGAGCCAGGTAACCTCAAACACTATCTGAATGGTTGTTAACCTTCTGGGGAGGACCTTTACCAGAGACAGACCCCCGGAACCCTTACCCGGTGGGACACCAGGATGCTTAACAGGAATGGGACAGTTGGTCTGCCGAACCCCGGCGCCAAACTGACAACAGGTGATCGCACCCCCGGAACAGGCCCCCGGGACAGAAATACCTCAGACACAGATGGTGGGTTCACTGAACCCCCCTGCTCCTTCGAGAGGGGGCACTCGCACCCGATAAATCCATCACAATGTCCTTTCTCATCTTGCCGTTCCCTGCCTCATTCTGAATCAAAGGACCAGACAGCCATGCTGTGCCCTGGTGGGGTTGGCACTCCTGGAAGGGGCAAAACCTTGGGCAGAAGGGGTGGAGCCAGAGACAGCAAGGCCTCAGTGCTGCCCAGAGTGTGCTGTGCTGCCCCTCCAGCTTGTGGTGTGGTGCTTTGGTGCCGACCTAAAGAGCCCAAGATTCTGGGGGACACTGCTGCTCCTGTAGTGGTGGTGGTTGGGAGCCCCAGGCCCTTTAGAATCGCCAAGCCCCAGGGTACTCGTCCCATTTGATCCCCCTCCCCTGGCGGTGGACCTGTTGTGGACAATTAGGCTGTGTCTAGACTGGCCAGTTTTTCCGGAAAATCAGCCACTTTTCTGGAAAAACTTGCCAGCTGTCTACACTGGCTGCTTGAATTTCCACAAACGCACTGATGATCTCATGTAAGATTGTCAGTGTTCTTGCGGAAATGCTATGCTGCTCCCATTTGGGCAAAAGTCCTTTTGCGCAAAAGGGCCAGTGTAGACAGCCCAGATTTGTTTTCCGCAAAAAACGCCCCGATCGCGAAAATGGTGATCGGGGCTTTTTTGCGGAAAAGTGCGTCTAGATTGGCACGGACGCTTTGCCGCAAAAAGTGTTTTTGCAGAAAAGTGTCCATGCCAATCTAGATGCTCTGTTCCGAAAATGCTTTTAGCGGAAAACGTTTCCGTTAAAAGCATTTCCGGAAAATCATGCCAGTCTAGACGTAGCCTTAAGGTTTAACAAAGTTACAAGCAATCGAAAACAGGATTTTATAATGGAAATATCTGGCAAATTTAAGACTGCAGTGCTACCCAGGCCTGCTCATAATAGTAATGACCCAGCTATATATAGTGCTAGTTTGTCACCATCGCTAGGTGGTTCACAGGGAACAAGAGTCTGTCACTGCTACCAGTTAAAAGAATTACTCCTTTAACTTAAGTATTTTTTATTATAGAAGGGCCCAGGTCCAATCTCCATGTGATAACTCATGATTGTAGTGAGCACACTGCATGGCGTGATTAATAGTATGAGAACACTATGCTCATGATCTGGCCTCTTCCTCTCCTAATTAAAATGCATATCTGAAGGAAGGATATATTAGGAGTATCAAATGCAGCTACCACACCTGTTTGCACAGGATTGGCATAAAAATGTTTCCCCCTATAACTGAGCTCTGTCTTTGCAACCGGCAAGCTGGATTATTTCAATGCCTGCTACTTAGACCTGAGTACTATGGGAATACAAATCTTAAATTGTTCATAAATACAACAGCCCTTGTCCTCTGCTACACGAGCAGTTGAGACCCCCATCAGCCAGGTATTCTGCTAAGTACATTGGCTTCCCACAAAAATAGCTTTTCCAATGTTTATTTTTATCACATTCTCAGGTATCACAATTAAGAGTGAAGTATGAGTCCCTAGAGAGAGAATATGGATGCAGCCATATCCATACATTCAACTTCCACCTCTAATAGCAGAGGTGAGCAGCAAAATCTTCAGGTGATACCAGTTGAATCTGTGGGTCTGGGTTACTATTTTTGTTCATTTTCATGAATCTGACTACCTGGTTCCAAGAGGGACAGAGAGCCAAAGACACAAACTACAATATGAAAGGCAGTTCTTGTAATAAACAGTATTATCAACTCTTACCATCAGGCTCCGAGGTGTTTGTTCATTTGTTATTAGTTTTGTTTTTGTTTAATGCCCAGCTGCTGAAATCAGGAGATTGCATAAGAATCTCAGCTTACATTTTTTTTTAAAAGCAAATTTCTAGGCCTCCAGGATTGGAGAGAAAAGATTAAATATGAAATGTTTACACCAAAATGCACCCTAAAACCCAGAAACACAAATCAAAAGAACCCCCAGATTATTTTGAAATAATCTCATGATTTTGGGGGGCGTGATTTATTATTGAGCTCTGGGAGTTGGTAATACCAAGTAAAGCAGCCTTTTGGAAACAGAAAGTATGGGAAAGCTTATAAGAATAACCCAACAATTCAGATCCTTCTGAATACATCTATGAGATTAGGTATAAATAACTGAACACGCGGGGTTTGCTGTTAATATTATTTTAGTAGAAAACCGATTAGTATACAAATATTTTTCACTAGACAGATACCTGGCCCACCTGCTTTTGTGACTAAGATGAATTCTTCATCATATTTTTTCTGATTTTACCAGATATTCTATGACATCAAATTTTACAAATGGGATTAATTAGATAAAAGCTGCTTTTCCATATGTGCCTCCAGTTTTCCTGTAGCATCCAGAAGTTCTCCATAAACTGCTGAAACCCTACTATTTGTTTTTTCAATACTTTTCAAAAATGCTGAGAAGGAAAAAAAAAATATTTGGTGGAAGCAGGACTTTCTCAAGCTGAAGGATTTATTTAGCTGAAGGAAAGCAGAGGAAAGCTTTCCTTTTAGTTCTTTAATCAAGCTTGGTGCTGCAATGACTCATCTCTACAATTTAAAAGGTTGAGTCATTTCTGATTTTTTTCAATTGTCATAGCCAAAATTATTTGCCAAAGTTGACTGGCATTTGCAAATTGTTTTGGTCAACCCAAATCAGGATTTTTCAGCAAAATGCCAAAGTTTGAACAAAGCTGTGTTCAAGTTAAAACCATAAGGCACTGTCAGATAAGCTATAGTAGCAACTACTCTAGCTGCTACCGGTTAAGAAATCCATGTCCTCTCTTTGCCAGATTATAGTGAAGAGTGGGTCAAACTAAATTATGGATATCTTATTCCATAAAAACATGTTATGCAATAAAGAAGGGTGGCAGCAAGACCATGCAGCTAATAACATAAAAGGTAGAGGGGAAGGAACATGAGGGGGGGAGAAAAACTTCCCAAAACATCTGCAATGTGTTTGCCTACTAGTAGCAAGTGAGAACAGGTAGGTGTGTGTGGCTGTGTCTACACTGGCCGCCTATTACAGAATAGGGATGCAAATATAGAACTTTGGAAGAGGCAAATTCGCGGGGGATTTAAATATCCCCCGCGGCATTTGCATTTTCATGGCCGCCGCTTTTTTCCGGCTTGGAGATAAGCCGGAGAAAAGCGTCCAGACTGGCGCGATCCTCCGGAATAAAGCCCTATTCCGGGGGATCTCTTATTCCTACTTATTCCTACTTGCAAGTAGGAATAAGAGATCCTCTGGAATAGGGCTTTATTCCGGAGGATCGCGCCAATCTGGACGCTTTTCTCCGGCTTATCTCCAAGCCGGAAAAAAGCGGCGGCCATGAAAATGCAAATGCCGCGGGGGATATTTAAATCCCCCGCGGATTTGCCTCTTCCAAAGTTCTATATTTGCATTCCTATTCCGTAATAGGGGCCAATGTAGACATAGCCTCTGTGTGTGTGTGTGTGTGTGAGAGAGAGAGAGATGCTATGTCTACACCGCTTCCCTCTTCCACAAAAGCCTATGCAAATGAAGCATGGATTAGCATATTGCTATGCTTCATTGCATAATTTATTAGGAGCCATTTTTGCACAAGAGGTTTTTGCGCAAGAGCCGTTCTTCCTAATTTTTTCAGGAAGAACAGCTCTTGCACAAGAGGTTTTTTTTTTGCACAAAAACAACTCCTAATTAATTATGCAAATGAAGCATGGCAGTATGATAATCCACGCCTTATTTGCATAGGCTTTTGTGGAAGAGAGAAGCTGTGTAGACATAGCTAGAGAGAGAGAGAAGTTCACAAACCATTGTGTGAGATTAAAAAATCAGTAAGTAGGATATGCACCATTTCCATTATCTACTATATATCTGAGTTTCTCTGTCTGTTCAAGAGCTCCCCTTAAACAGTAAGAGCTAGGCCCACCACATTTGGTACACTGCTTTCACTTATCATAACTTAAAGCGAGATTCAGGTTTGGTTGTGCCAGGAAAATGGGATGTGCCTGGAATGGGATTGCTTCTCAAAAAAACATAAAGAAAAGAGACAAGTCTCTCACCCCCAGGAATCCTTGAGGGAGGGTGTATGTGGAGAATGGCTGAAGCTTCCCTCCGTCCCTTCCTGATTCATACAGGAGAATTGCTGGCTGTTCCCTTCATCAGGGAGCAAGGGGAAAGTGCACAGCTTGCTACATTCCTCACTCTCTGACTGGGTAGTGCAGGGGGCAGACAAACCTGGACATGCAGCCCCTCCCCCAGCAGTGCCCACTGTAGGAGCAGAGGCCATGGAGAGGTAATTTTCACCTGGCCCCAAGCTACTGCAGTGAGAGAGAGCTGGGATTGTCCTCTCTCCCTGGGGCACCTGCATACTAAACCCCACATCCCTAGCCCCACCATTTTAACCAAGTCACTGACCCAAGCAACACCTGGTAAATCTTCCAGTAGCTTTATACAATAAACTACAACTCTTTCTATTACAAAAAAGGGAGGGGTCTGAAGAAGATGTCCATAATCTAGTTTGACCCACTGTTCAGTGTGTGCTACACATCCCCTCCTATTCACTGGTGCACAGAGGTCATAAGTTCACAACTGATAGCACAATGAAGTTAATGCATCTCTGGAGACCTACACTCAAATCTTAGATCCCAAGTGATAATGGATTTTGTTGTCTAACCATAGTCTCTAGTGGCTTATTATCTACATTAGAAAAACCCTACATTGTCTGGCATAATTGGCGGCTTTTGTTGAGGAAAATTACAAGGGTGCGGTGGGCTAGAACTGAGGTGCATCTGTGGGAGAGCTATGAAATGCCTGCAATTAGCTTCTCAGCATTGATGTATCTAGGTTCACTGGCACAGATACCGGATATCAGAAGTAAGACAAGGTACAAGAGCTGTTGGTTAAATGTCATCAAAATTTCTCTGAGGTATGCAATAAGTAGCTCTTTATGGATACTACTCTTTCATAATAGTTAATGGGTTACTACTCTTTCATAATAGTTAATGGGTTACTACTCTTTCATAATAGTACCTCACTTCTTGTTTGGGAGGCAAAGAAGAAAAATAGAAACGAGTGAGAGAAATAAGCAATAATAAGGAGAATGTCTTCTGTATACAGATGACTGAACCTGCCCTCCCGAAAAGAAAAACCTGAAATTCCATCCCAAAATACATTCAGAAATGTTGGGATTTGTTTTTGCCCTGACTTGGGATAAAAAGTTGAAATAGCGAAACTTTCTGTGGAATGAAAATGTCAAAACATTTTGCTTTGATATTTTTATTTGAAACGAAATTTCTCTGCATTCTCAAATTACACAGTTTCCTTTTGGATCAATATTAATCACTGCAACCACCTAAGTTTCTGCATTGCCCCATGGCAATTACAATTCTTGCTTCTTTGTGCCACCATTTAAATCCACTACACTCTCTTGAACTGAAGCACGATAAAAGTTCAAATCTCAGAACAAGATTTTTCTTAGCAGAGACACAATAAAATTATAACTTAAACAAGAGTAAATAAAATGTCTTTTTGGAAGGTCAAAGACTTCTTTAAAATACTATTTATCATGCAAACTCTTAATAATAGAAAATATTTTTTAAAGCCACTGGTTTTTCTGCATTGTTTGGGAACAGTTTCCATTTGCACTCAAAGTAGGTGGACCTGAATTTGTTGCCTTGCACCTTGTATAATCATTTATAGTCGCAATTCAAAGTGAATATGTCATTATAAATGCTATCAAACCAACATCAGTCAATGGAACTACTCAGGCGTAGTTACACACGCTAAAGTACTTTGCTGAATGGAATACTTATTTTCCAGCAGGCTTCTATCCCTGCTGTAAGTGAATTTCCATCAGGTATGGCATCTACATTCAGATGTGTAACATTTGTTTTGCTCTGGAAAAAGGTCAGATCAAGAAACACATTGTGCTTGAAGATGCATTTTCTCCTTTCCTTGCATCTTGCTGCCAAGAGAGTGAGTGAGAGGAACAAAATGCATAGATGTAACTTACTTCAGATTTAACTAGAAATGTGGGAGGTCTTAAATTGCCAGCAGCATGTAAGTGTTTCCTGACCAGAAGGATGTAATCTAACAGAGCTGCCATATGGGGCTTTCTGCGAAGATATTTTTCCTTTTGGAATATGATTTCAGAGGGTAGAGCCCTATTGGCCTTCCAGTTTTAAGTTTTCTTTCTTTGTGCCCACATTTCTTACAGTCATTTTATTGTTGGGTAATAATCTGATGTTTGCATTACATGTTATGGTTGGAATATACATATGTAGTCATGGGCCATTGCTTAGGAGTTTACTTTTATCTATTTTGTGAAGTTTTAATAAGTACTTAATGAGGTCTGAGTAATAGTATTAGTGCTTTATTGCCTATTACAAGGTTTTAATTACAGAGATAACATAGGCCACTCTTTCTCTGGAGCTATTGCACTGGCAAACATATTTTAATTTAATGTATCTTCCCTTAATGTAAATTATGGTTCTAGTTTGAGTAGAGATGCTGTTTAACCCAAAACAAGCAATAACAACAAAAAGGCTCTAAGTAAAATACACCCTTCTCTTTCTTTATAACCCCTATCATGGAAGCCATCTGCCCTCAGAGTGATAGCTCATCCTGAAACACTGGGGACTTAACTCTACAGTATGATGGGCTACCAACTTCTAGAGCTAGTTAGGGAAAAAAGCAAATTTTCCTGTCAGAAAATTTGAATAAAAATTGACTTTTCTATCTGGAAGTTTTGAAATTAGTTGAAACAAAATATTTGGGTTTTTTTGTTTTGAACTGACATTTCTAAAACAAAAAACTTTCTTTAGTTTCAAAATGTTGATTTAAGACATTTTGTTTTGTAATTTACTGTGTTGTTCTTTCAGATGTTACAGGAGAACTGTTTTGATAAAGCTGGGGGGTTTTTCAGTGAGAAGTTTCTGCAAATATTTTTGGCCAGCTCAATCCCCTTCTATCTGTAATCTATCTGTAGCTTTCTGCATATCCTCTTGGGCACTGATATGGGCACACTGAGTCATGTATTTGCAACTATTATAATTCCTTATGCCACGAGGACTACAACTAGTCCCGAACACAGCAGCTAATCTGTTCATCAACCAGGTTATCAGGAACACACAATCATAATTCACAACTCTCTGCAGTCAGGTCAAGCTTACTGTACTGTCTGACTGTTAAAGCTCTGCATTATATTGGCTCTTGGCCACTTTAGGGGCTGGTAATGGAGAATTCCCAGGAGCTGGGCCAAAACTGTGGAATTTACTGGATTTACACCACCTGAGAATTTGGTCTTCTCCCTATGGTTCTCATAACACCTGTGGTGAGAAGATCTGATTGGCTCAAGCTAAATTGATTAGTTAAATTGAGTTGTTTTGTGTGTTAAAACATTCAGTGTTCCCACTAATTTTTCCCATCTATGTGCAGATGGAATTTCATGCACACCAATATCAAGGTAATGTGTGGACATGCATCAGCATTAGCAACAAAAACCCTAGATTTAATATCTATTCTTTAAAAGTTACCATGCATATGGAAGAAGAACAGATTGAAAAAAATAACAAGGGATAATTAACAACTGCTGATGCTCACCTCACAGTACAGCCCAGGTGGGAAAAGTGGATGCAGGGAGTCTGGTGTTGTATGCACTGGAGGCGGGAGACATTCTGAGGGAAACTGTGTGCCTGAGAGAGTGGGTGTTGAGGCCAGTGTGTGTATGCCTGAGTTAGTGTAGAAGTGCACTCTCTCTTTAAGAAAACACTCCAGATCACACGACCAAAGTTTGTTCCGACAACAACAGCTCCAAACCCAGAAAGGTAGCAGCACAGATTCACCCTAGCTCAATGGTACACAGGCAACAGTCGTCCCCTTCCCCGCTGCATAGCAGACAGGAAGACGCTCCCAATCCAGAGCATCATGACCAAGGGCAGCTCTGGGAGAGGAGAAGGAAAGAGGAGCAGCCATGGCTGCATACAGCAGTGGAACAGGGGAGAGGAAGGGGACCTGGCTCAGCTGATCATCCGGTTGCCTCCCTGTAGCTCTGCTCTCCTCCCTCCACCCTCTCCAGATGCTGCTGCACACCTGCCTGCTTGCTGCCTTCATCAGCTCAGTTGGCTTTCAGTAGATCATGTGGAACTCAGGTAAAGCTTGTGCACAGCATCCTCTTTGGTGGGCTGCCATGGACCACCATCCCCGTGTGGCTGTAATAATGAAGTATGTGGCACTTGCTGGACTATTGCATGGTTGCACGGGTGTGTAGCTTAAAGGGAACACTGCACACCCAATGTTGAGAGCTGTGCACAATGTTTGGGGATTGTTCTGAAAAAAGGGGTTTGCTGAACAGATGGTGCTGGGTGATTAATTCAAAGCATATTTGAGCTCTAATTTTTAATTTGCAGTCTCTCAGCCAGGCACTTGAGCGACTGGATCTCAGTAATAACAGATCAATATGGTGCATATTTCCTAGTAGTACCAACCTTTTTCTCCCTTTAGAGGGGTATAACACATGCTGATACTAGACCCCAGCCTAGTACCGCTGAGGAACCTGCTATCGAAAGGACACATCAGACAATTGAGTGTTCCAACCAAAAGCCAGGCAGAGCACAGAATAGCTAATAATGGTAGCATCAGATTCCCATCTCCCCTTCTTTCTTGGTATCCTCCTCTGGATAAATGGATAAAGAACTCAAAACAACAGAGCTACGTCTAGACTGGCATGATTTTCCGGAAATGCTTTTAACGGAAAAGTTTTCCGTTAAAAGCATTTTTGGAAAAGAGCATCTAGATTGGCACGGATGCTTTTCTGCAAAAGCACTTTTTGCGGAAAAGCGTCCGTGCCAATCTAGACGCGCTTTTCCGCAAAAAAGCCCCGATCGCCATTTTCGCGATCGAGGCTTTTTTGCGGAAAACAAAGCCGAGCTGTCTACACTGGCCCTTTTGCACAAAAGTTTTGCGCAAAAGGACTTTTGCCTGAATGGGAGCAGCATAGTATTTCTGCAAAAACACTGACAATCTTACATGAGATCGTAAGTGCTTTTGCAGAAATTCAAGCGGCCAGTGTAGACAGCTGGCAAGTTTTTCCGGAAAAGCGGCTGATTTTCCGGAAAAACTGGCCAGTCTAGACACAGCGCAGTTGTTCATCTATAATCAAAGGAAAAAGCCTTAAAGAGAGACCCTGGATCAAGTAAGTAGTTAGTGTCCTTATTATTGATTTCTAGCATGATAATACTGTGCTGATGATTTGGGTTTCTCTGTTTCTGCAAGTGGTACAGCAATGTAATGCCTCAGATAACAATGGCATAGAGGTTAAATTGTTTTTGGTTTGTTGCTATGATCTAGGAGAAGGAAATTAGACAAACTTTGAAACTAAAGCACAGACGATAGATACTGATGTATTACAGCAGTGGTTCCCAACCTTTTTGAGCATACGGGATCCCTCTTCAATCTATCAAAATTTCACAGCCCACCCTTTTTTGGAGGAGGGGAAGAAAAGAAAAGGAAAGAAAAAAAGAGAAAAATAAAAGTAAGGAAAGAAAAGAAAAGAAAAGTAAGCAGTGGCCCGATCCTTATTTTTAAACTTTCCACAGATGCCCTGCAGTCCTGCCGTGGACCATCAAGGGTCCACAGACCACAGGCTGGGACCCACTGTACTAAAATAACCTTCAAGCTCTCTTCTGCCATCTATTAGAAAAAAAAGACACAGAAACAATAGATGCTCAATATTTTATTAACACTGATAATGGCTGAATACACACAATCAGGTTTTCTTATGTATTTTCCAGCACATCTCCCAAGCTGCTAATATTTTGCTTGCATTTTGCGTATCTGCCCTACTAAAATAGCAATGTTATGATCTGAACTAGGATTGGCGAATGTATTTTTTGCCTAAATCAGGACTCACTTTAGCTAGAAAGCATGAGTTAGAAATTTCCAACTCACACACATTATTAGGTTTACATTCCTTTTACGAGCTTGTGATCAGAAGGCTGATCCCCCATCTACTGGAGTTAGTGGATCCTTTGCCACTTGCTTAAATAGGTGCTGTTCATGTGCCCAAAGAAGGTGGGAAGGGGGACACAGAAAGAAAGAACATTGAATAAAAAAAAATACAACAAATCAAATGTTCTAAAGAGCCTCATCCCAGCATCTGCTTAGTTTGTGAACACACATATGCTGAGCACTAATATTTGCATGCACAGATTTGTGGGCTGCTGGTAGAATTTATCTAAGCAAAGTCTGTTAGTTATGCTTTCAAGATGGAGGCTACTGTTTGAGACTGTGGCTCAGAATATGGAACTGGATGGACAGGCATCCTCTTGGACCAGCCTTGCATTTGTGAAGTGATTATGTGTCACTGATGCTGTATGCTACAGGAAAATATGCTGGAAGGGGCAAAGAGAGGTGAAATATCTACAAGGATCTCTTTGAAGTTATTCTATGATGGTTGCATTGGGACAGAGGGGATAAGTGAGCTTTTTCCAATCATGGAATTAATTGTGGGGTCAGTTTATAAACCTGAAGAATCTTACATGATAATAGTGACATAGGCCAATGTCATTGCCTTGTACACCCACTCCGTGGTTTGTGGGCTCTCTTCCTGGTTGTGATTGCCCCACAAATACATCCACTGCATTGGGAGCTCTGTGGAGCAGGTCATACAACCTTGGCAGACATTTCCTGAAAAATCTACACAGGACCTGAGAGAGAGAGAGATGTGTACTTCACCAACCCCTCCCCCTGCAAATCAGGGCCATGCTACCCCTGTCTCATTCACTGTCTTCTCTGTTTCCTCTTGATCCAGATCCCATGGAATACCCTGTGGCTATGTCTAGACTGGCATGATTTTCTGGAAATGCTTCTAATGGAAAAGTTTTCTGTTAAAAGCATTTTTGGAAAAGAGCGTCTAGATTGGCAGGACGCTTTTCCGCAAAAGCACTTTTTGCGGAAAAGCGTCCGTGGCCAATCTAGACACGCTTTTCCGCAAAAAAGCCCTGATCGCCATTTTCGCGATCGGGGCTTTTTTGCGGAAAACAAATTTCTTCTGTCTACACTGGCCCTTTTGCGCAAAAGTTTTTCAGAAAAAGACTTTTGCCCGAACGGGAGCAGCACAGTATTTCTGCAAAAACACTGACAATCTTACATGAGATCGTCAGTGCTTTTGTGGAAATTCAAGTGGCCAATGTAGACAGCTGGCAAGTTTTTCCACAAAAGCAGATGATTTTGCAGAAAAACTTGCCAGTCTAGACATAGCCTGTGTGAATATCTAGGCAGGGATGGAAATACCAGATTTCTGATTTCACACTTATTTATCAAGCCTGATCAACATTGTCTTCGACTTACGTCGAACAACATCATGACGAGCATGTTGAGATGACAGAAAATAAAACACTGTATTTTGTCAAGACTTGAGACATGTGATAGCTAATGTGCATAATTTAACAGACTTCCTGGGAACAGCTGTCTCTGTTAGAATTCACATTTTTTCAGGATGTTTTTATTCTAGCCTCTTACTTTTAGTTCTTTGAAAGTGCCATCTTATCCTTAATTTGTAGAGGCATTTATAACAGGGAGAGCCATAAATCAGTGTAGTAGAGATGGCAGGAGCACTGCAAATTATTTTGGTTAAACTTCAGAGCAGGTTAATGTAGCAACTCAAGAATGAGGGATGGGGAAAATCTAATCATACATTTTTTGCTAGCAATTAACTGGAGCGATCTTGATGCATATTCTACAAGTTAAAAAAAAGGAATTGTAACAGTCAACTGAGCAATATTTATCATTTTAAAACAACTCATTTAGGTGACTGCTGTAAGGTACACAATACTTTGTTCTTGAGTTATTCATCCAGGCTGCAGGAGTGGTGGTTTGTGCAGCCTGAATGCAGTGTGAAGATTAAAATAAAATCAGACCATTATGTGTGTCTCAGAACAGAGAGTTTCTTAGCTGCAGAGAAAATATTTATAATCTTCTTGATATTTTTTTGCTCATGTCTCTAGGAAAAAGAGATGTTTTTGTTTGCCAAACAATGAATGACTGAAGTGTACTGAGTCTTCCTTCCATCCATCCATACTGAGCTGGTCTCTTAGTGATAAAAAGATTTATCATGCACTTCACTTGCCCTCTGTCTGTTTCTTCCAGGACTCATTCTTATATTCCATCTTTCTCCAAGCAGATGCTTTTCAAAAAAATTCTATCTGCTAGAAACACTGTCAGGTTGGAATTTCCCTCCACCTCACAACTAACTCATGTCTTCCCTAGGATTTGGATGGGCAGGATTTAATTTTGATCCAGTAATACATTTCCTAGATGTAAAAAGTCACCATTTTAAAATTTACTGCTTTACATCCTTTCAGGGCTAGAAATAGAAGCATTAAGCCATTATAAAGGGAGATTGCCAACCTCCTACAAGAGCTCAAAACCCTGACCTAAAATATTCCAGGATTAAGCACTGAGGAGCTGGGGACAAAGCATTCTCAGCAGAAGGAATCCAGCTATGGAACAAAATTGACAGGAATTAGTCAAATCCAGAGTCTGACAGTGTTCTCGCAACACTGCAAAGCTGTCTTCTTCGAAAGGATATTTCCACTATCAAGAATGATATTCACCCTATTGCCACCCCCTCATGCCCAATAAACTCCACACGGAAATTGGAACAAATCCAAATCCATTGGAACAAATCCATTTTAAAAAGATAAATTAAAAAAAGTTTTAAAAAAAATCAAAATTGAAAACTCTATGCAAACAGAGCTGTTACTCTGAAAAAGGAGAAATGCCAAAGATTCCATGAAATCTGGTAGGGACTTCACTATTGCTGTTGATTTTACAGGAAAGATATTTGGATATTGTGGAACTCAACAATGGCAATCTCTAAGCTCCCTAGATCGATCTAGAGAGGCTAATGATGGTGACCGGAATTGCAAATCAAGCCTGGGATTTAAATATCCCAAGCTTGATTTCGCTATTTTAGAAATTGACTAGCCCAAAGTAACTGTCTGCGTCTACATGCGGCAGTGAAACGGGATTCCGATTTAAAGCCCTAACTCGAATTAGATGTTATTCCTCCTGCAATGAGGTTTACCAGCTAATTCAAATTAGGGGCTTTAAATCGGAATCCTGTTTCACTGCCACATGTAGACGCGGGCGGTTACTTCGGGCTAGTCAATTTCTAAAATGGCGACTGGCTGGGAACATGCAAATCAAGTGCGGGCTATTTAAATCCCGGGCTTGATTTGCAATTCCGGTCACCCTCATTAGTCTCCCTAGATCAATCTAGGGGGCTAGTGTAGATGTACCCCAAGATAAATAGACATACAATATTAAAGTTATGATTTGGAGGGCTACTTTAGGTTAATTTTTTGAACTTTTTATCACAAATTAGATTTATGGTCACTAATGTATTTAGTAAAGCAGAGGGGTACAAAATAATCCCATTTTCTTTTTAAAACGACTATATCTGTAAGTGTGTGTGTGTGTATATATATAAACATTGGAAATAGGACATTGTTTATTTTTGAGAGGAAAAAAACCTTTTTCTGCACAACCAAAAGGAAAAACATCTTAGCCTCTATGCTATTTTTAGTTGAAGCAGCAACCAAATTGATGTGTGTATATATAATATTTCTGAAACACATGATAAAACTTTTTTCTCAGCCAGCTCTAAAAGGGTTCCTACTTGAAGTAATAGATAAGTGTTCCTCTTCTGTCAGATTGCAGTTCATTTCATCTCTGTCTATTAGCCCTGCATATACAATATCTTGCAGTGATTTGAGTTGATTTCTGGATATGGAAGGGTATTAAATGACTTTTTTCCCCCAAAACTATTTTATTAACCCCCATCCCAGTGCCTTTTGTCCTTTACTTTTATATTCATTTTTACAGGTTTTAGTAGAACATGTTGGGTTAACATAGTATTTTAAAATACTCTTCATTTCAGAGAATGTATCATTATTTGATTACTACTCTGCCTTCATTCCTGTCTGTAGTGCAATTTACATCCATTAACATTCAGTGGATATTCAGACATTGTCATTTTTCAAGTAAAAGAAATGACCTGCGTGTTCTAGAAAGCAAACAGCCTTGTCATTTTCTCATCATTTAAAGGTTATACCAGCCCAATCCTTTTGAGTTCTGCTACAGACATCAACAAAGTTGGCTTTGTTCCATAAGCTACTTTTATTCGGTTCAACAAGCCTACCGTGAATATTTGAATTGGAGTCCACACTTTGTTTTGAATTAAAGCAAGGTCATGACAAATTTCAGTGTTCTGCATATGTAGTAGGCAACACTTGTATGCGCTTTCTGACATCATGCCTGCAGTTTAACAGCTATGCTTGACCAAGTGGTAGAAATATAGGGGACATGTTATTTTAACCTCCTCAGTTCAAAACTTGAATTTGCATTGACATTTCTGTCTCCCACTTACTGGTGTCTGAGAACCCATCTGCAACAGTGGCTTTGCTCTACTTTGCCCTTCTGGTGGTTTTCAGACTTTGTTAAGGTTTGCTCTGAAGAACTTATTGGTGTTTCTTCCTTGGGGAATTTTCTTGTGAGTCTCTTGCCCCTGCTCTCGAGTGCATTGTGCTGGACTCTCTATTTGAACATCAGTGTCCATAGCCATGGAGACTCTCAGCTCCCATTAGCTGTGGTTCAGCATTTCCAGCAAAGAAGAGTGCATAGCCCAGTCCGCCACTTCCTGCAGCTCCCGTTGGATGGAAACAGTGAACTTCCATGAGCTGAGAGGCTCCGTGGCTTTGGACACTTCTGTCATGAACAGGAGCTACTAGGGAGAGTCTGACTTACCTGGAGAGTGAGTGTCATGTGGTGCAAACTGGCATCATTCCACTAATGATGATAGAGTATGCTGTTGTTCCCCAGCTGAGGATATGGCTCAAAATGAGTAAATAGTTGCACACATAACACTGGGTCCTCGGAAGTCCATTTCCATTAGTGGTAGAGAGTTTTCCTAGGAGTCCTTTCTTTGACTCCATAGTCAGGATCTGCACTGCCTGGAGTGTGGCACACTCCCCATCCGTATCAGTGGCACTCCAGTGGTGATTTAAACAGCCCTGGCTCTGGCCACCACTGCTGGAGCCCTGGGCTCTTTTGAATCACCGGGCCACAGGGCAACTGCTCCATTTACTACACACAGTCAGCGGGACTGGTTGTAGTAATACTTCAGGCTAATTAACCTCCCCTACTGAACAGTGTTTGTCAACCTACAGCAATACAGGAATAAATGGACTCTAAGCCCTCATGATACTCATGGGTTAAATACCCACTGGCTAGCTAATTTTGCAGCATGCAGAACTGTGTATTTGTGTTGCACGCACCAGGAGACTGAAATCTCTGCTTCCTTAAAAATCAAAAGCATATTTTTTCTCTGTGTCACTTGGGTTAAAAATGATAGCTTATGCATGATAATAACAGCTCATACAGGGTTATAAATATGTGCAGATTCAAGCTAGGAAAGGCCACTAGATTCAGTTTGAGAACACTTTTCAGAGTACATTAATATGAGAGATGGTTCCAACAACAGATTGAGTTGACTTATTTCGAAGGTGTCAGTTCAAGTGTCCGATCGTTTAAGGATATAATTTTGGCCCTTTCTTACAAATCCTAAAAGTATACTCTAGATTAATGTATTATTTGTCTGCCACTTTCCTGTGCTATTTCACAGCTGTATTCTTGTTTCTTAAGCCTTCTTTTTCTCTTGCAACATAGCCACGGAGAACACTTCTGCAGCCAGCCTGCCCCCGAATATCATGCGTACTGTATGACCATAATGCAGTAATATGTTTGCTGTATATTTATTTTTAATTGACCTAGACTAGTTAATGAACACTATCTAGAAAGGAATTAAAGAACCTGGTTCCTTCTTGAGGTGTGACTTCCATCAGTTGTGTTCCAATCTCTATCTTGGGAGACTGGAAAACAATCCAATGTATTTTTGTCTGGAAATTCTTTTTAAGGACCATCCTAATTTCTTTTATTCTTTTAACTTCATCTCCTGTAATACCACTTTCTCCCACCATTGAATATTAGGATTGGAAGAGACCTGAGAAGGTCACCTAGTCCAATCCCCTGCTCACAGCAGGACCAACCCCAGTTAACCAGCCACCCCATTCATCAGTAATACCTCTTGTTCATTAGTTTCAGGGGTAGCCAAGTTAGTCTGTACAGGATAAACTTAAAAAAACAGCATATGGTCTGGTAGCACTTTAAAGACTAACAAAACATATAGATGGTATCATGAGTTTCCTTGGGCACAGCCCACTTCTTCAGATGACTGGAATGTTGGATGTCCAGGACAAAAATAAATGGCGAAGGAAGGGGGAGGGGGCGGTGGAAGAAGGAAAAAATGGGAGAAGGGGGAACAAGTTGTTTACAGTCTTAAAATATTTCCTGATGGGTATCTTTGGCCTTGTCATCCAATCAGTCGTCATTCTGCCCTTTGGTAGAAACATGCAATAACCATATGATTATAACCAAGGTATTTTAATAGTTTATAGGTCCAGATTATATACATAGAAAGCTTTGTTTGTTTGTTTTCTCATATGATTTCCACGTGTCATAACTACAGGGCAGAATTAACGTTGTTTGAGTAGGGATTTATATACCTTAACATGTCCGTATTTCTTTGAAGTTTAACTTCAGTTCTGAACTTCTTGGCTTTGTAACGTTTCTTTTTAGAAATAATTGCAACATTCAGCTTGCATAGTTTTGCAATTTTTTGCCCAAGAACCTCTGTGAATTAAAGACAACGGCCAAAAAGTCTAGTGCAATCCTTGGATGCGTAATCTTGAGTAGGTGTATGGATGTTATATTAACTTTGTATTTGGCACTGGAGCAACCACTGCTGCAATATTGTGTCTCATTCTGGTATCCACAGTTCAAGAAGGATGTTGATAAATTCGTGAGGGTTCAGAGAAGAGCCACAAAAATGATTAAAGAGTTGGAAAACATGCCTTTGTGATGGACTCAAGGAGTTCAAGTAATGTAGCTTAACCAAGAGAAGGTTAAGGGTGACTTGATCATTGTCTATAAGTACTTATTGAGGGAACAAAACTTTGATAACAGATGATTCTTCAATCAGGCAAATAATGGAATAACAAGATTCAATAACTGGAAATTGAGCCTAGACAATTGCAAGGTGGAAGTAAGGTGCAATTTTTTGCAAGGAAAGTTATTACCTATTGGAACAATTAATCAAAGATCTTGTTGGATCCTACATTGCTGTTAATTTTATAAATGAGATTGGATGTTTTTTTAAAAGCCATGCACTAGTTAAAACAGGAATTAACTCAGGGAAGTCCTATGGCCTGTGTTATACAGGATATCAGATGATTACAATGGTCTCTGCTACCCTTATCTACTATTCATGTAATAACTTTTGACCTTAACTCCTTAACACCAGTTTAATATCCTTTTTTTTGCATGTGGAAAAATAAAAATGTAAAGAGCTTTATAAATATTAACTTATTTTGCAATGTTCAAAGGTGCCTACTGGATTTGAATGCGTTTGAGCACCTAAATCCCCTATGGTATTTTGCAAACGTCAGTCTCAATCCCTAATCCTATAAAGACTTTCACATGTGCTTAATTTTATGCACTCAGAGTAGTCCCATCGATTTCAAATCCACTCACAGTGCAAATGCACATAAATCTTCACAGGAGCAGGGCATTAGTGTCTTCTGATCGTGATATACAATCTATCACTATATCTTGCTAATAAACCCAATAGTGGGCACAAGGGTGTTACAGAGCTGGTCTGGGCTCAGTC
Source organism: Pelodiscus sinensis (assembly GCF_049634645.1). Taxonomy (NCBI): domain Eukaryota; kingdom Metazoa; phylum Chordata; order Testudines; family Trionychidae; genus Pelodiscus; species Pelodiscus sinensis. The sequence goes on from NC_134712.1 coordinate 170,426,401, forward strand.
AGTCCTGCCATGCCACACCAGCAAGACATGCACAGGCTGGAGGAAGAGTTAAAATGGAAGTAGAGCAGTTCAGAGATGAGGCCAGGCCTTTCACTCTCAGCTCCCGAGGAAAAGGCTGAGAGAAGGCAGGATCTCTCTCTTAACTGCCTGAAGGTCCCTCCCTGTGGAAAGGGAAGACTTGATTTTGATCCATCCTGAGAGGTAGGCATTTATTACCCTCCCTCATACCTGCTCAGTAGTCTTGTGTTAATTCCCTTGTTTTTGTTTATGGACTATCCTTAAAGAGGAGCGAGTTGGAAGCGACCTGACTGGAGGCATGACATTGCGGATGCACAGAGAGAGCACACACGGCTACAAGGAGGCACCAAGAAGTGAGCTAACTCCTTCACCTGCTTATAATACTTTCAAAGCCACTTTAATAATTATTTTAATACATTGTTGCTGTTCTCAATAAAATTGTACAGGAACCGAATTTTCAATTTTGTGGAAAATTCCACTATTTGGAAATATTTGTTTTCATTCCCAACTGGAAAGAAAACAAATTTTTAATTGCCCATTAAATGAAATGTTTGAAAAAATCATTTTGGGTCATTCAAAATGTTTGTAGCTTGAATAAAATCAGAACATTCCATTTCAACTTTGACTTCTGAATTTAATAGAAAATAAAATACATTTCTAAATGAAACTTCACTTCAAAATGAGAAATAGAAACCTTCTGTTATTAAAGGCTGTGTCTATACGGCAAAGCTATCTCAGGATACTGGAGGTATCCCAAAATAGCTATTCTGTGTCTGTTGAGTGTGCCATGATTTTAAAATATAACGGGCTCACTATTCTGACATTCCTGTAAACCTCATTTCATGAGGAGTAAGGGACCTGTTGGAATACCTATTTATTTCAAAATAAGTGCTGTGTAGACAGTGCCAAATTTTGAAATAAGCTATTTTGAAATAAGATTGAAATAAGTTATGCAATTTGCATAGCTTATTTTGCGCTACAGATGCAATGTAGATGTGCCCAAAATGACCTATCGATGACCATAGCTGTGATGAATTCTTAGCCTTAATTATAAAGTGCATAAAGCATTCAAGTGAATGAAGGGTGCTCCACAAAGGAAAGTGAATTTATTTTGTAGGTACTCTCCATTAGAGAACTTAATTAGGAGCGTTCTTGTCAGGAAGATCCTAAATGCTGCAATCCAGGCTTGGAGACTATAACTCCCACAATACGTTGGGGAAGAGACCGAGTTCTGCTTCCGGGGTCATGGGGAGCCTTGTTTTGGGTGCAGAGCCAGCATGTAGCAGGCTCCATTTCTGTGGGGAGCTGAGCTTCTGGTCAGGGGATAGGAAGATGCTTTGTGGAGCTGAGCAAAGAGCTGCCGCTAAGAAATAGTTGGGGCTTTGACCAAGCATGGAGCCGAAGAGGATATTGCTGAGCTTCGCTGGAGCCAAGGCAGAGGTTGTAGCCATACCCAGAACTTACTGAGGTTGGCATACAGTGCAAGTAGTCTGTCTAACCACTGCCTTTGTTGCTTGGGAAAATGTTTCCTGATGAAGGGAGCTAGCAAAAGAACTTTCAGGGGTTTCCCACTCTGAGAAGAGATGAAGTATCAAATCGTCTTACAAGGATCCAAGGTTATAGACCTTTGGCTATAACAACTCCTATCTTCAGAAGGGTTATGCAGCTTGCAGTGATCCCAAGGTAGAGTTACTCTGCTCTTTGTCACCTTGGCTGGACCATTTTACTGGACCAAAAGAGTGCTGCCCCCAGCTTCAAGCCTCCAGCGTCAAGCAGGTAGGACTTTTTAAATTTACGAGTGCATGCTCAGGTGTGTGGTATATGGTGCCATTGTAACTGTGGGTTTATTAGTTGCTTTATTTATTGAAAGTGCTAATTTAAATTGGTTATGACATCTTAGAATCATATAGAATCAAAAAATACTAGGACTGGAAGGGACCTCGAGAGGTCATCGAGTCCAGTCCCCTGCCCTCATAGCAGGACCAAATACTGTCTAGACCATCCCTGATAGACATTTATCTAACCTACTCTTAAATATATCCAGAGATGGAGATTCCACAACCTCCCTGGGCAATTTATTCCAGTGTTTAACCACCCTGACAGTTAGGAATTTTTTCCTAATGTCCAACCTAAACCTCCCTTGCTACAATTTAAGCCCATTGCTTCTTGTTCTGTCCTCAGAGGCCAGGAAGAACAATTTTTCTCCCTCCTCCTTGTAACACCCTTTTAGATACCTGAAAACTGCTATCATGTCCCCTCTTAGTCTTTTCTTTTCCAAACTAAACAAGCCCAATTCTTTCAGTCTTCCTTCATAGGTCATGTTCTCTAGACCTTTAATCATTCTTGTTGCTCTTCTCTGGACCCTCTCCAATTTCTCCACATCTTTCTTGAAATGTGGTGCCCAGAACTGGATACAATACTCCAACTGAGGCCTAACCAGCGCAGAGTAGAGTGGAAGAATGACTTCTCGTGTCTTGCTCACAACACACCTGTTAATGTATCCCAGAATCATGTTTGCTTTTTTTGCAACAGCCTCACACTGTTGACTCAAATTTAGCTTGTGGCCCACTATAACCCCTAGGTCCCTTTCTGCCGTACTCCTTCCTAGACAGTCGCTTCCCATTCTGTATGTGTGAAACTGATTGTTCCTTCCTAAGTGGAGCACTTTGCATTTGTCTTTATTAAACTTCATCCTATTTACCTCAGACCATTTCTCCAATTTGTCCAGGTCATTTTTAATTATGGCCCTATCATCCAGATTAGTCACAACCACTTCCAGCTTGGTATCATCTGCAAACTTAATAAACTTAATCTTAATCTTAATAAGATTAATAAAATCAAACATAATCTTCATTAATTCCAGGCTGTTAGATCATGTTTTTCTACATTAAATAAAAGTTCATTAACTTTAATGTAAGAGTATATTGGGTATATATTGTTTGCAGTTGGTACTTTTTTGACGAGACCCACTGCATAGATTAGCACGGGTTTATTCCTGGAGGCTTCTAAGACATCCCAGTGTGTATGTGTACAAGGTCCAGTCAGCTAGAAGCATTTCTAAGATTAATTTCCTTTCCAGGTACAGGATGCAGCAGAGGGGAGGATAGAGGATTCCCCGTCATCCAGCATCACCACTGGAATACTTAGGATCTCCTTTGCAGTTTACAGCATCAGGCGCCTGGGCAGCCTGAGAAGGAATTGAGAAATATTTGCTCATTACTTGTCCTGTAAGGCTGTGGATTCTGTCACCTTTACTCACAAAGAGTGGCAACTTATTCTGCAGGTAGGTCATGACCTAAGGATAAACACCTGATAAGGTCGTAGGGTTGCCAACAAGGTAATCTCACGAATGCAAACCCCTTACCCTGCCTTGCCCTTTCCCTGAGGAGACTCCATCTTCCCCGTTCTCCCTTGCCCCTCCCCCCCATTATGGCTGGGGCAGGAGGTTGGAGTGTGGGATGGGTACAGGCTCTGTGCTAGGACACAGGTTTGGGGTGCAGGAGGGAGTGAGGGGTGCAGGCGTTGGCTGGGCAGTGCTTACCTTGGGCGGCTCCTGAAAGCAACTGGCACATCTCTCTGGCAGCAACTTCTAGGTTGGGTAGGGGGAGAGGGCTCAATGCACTGCTTCTGCCGCTCCCATTGGTCACAATTCCTGGCCAATAGGAGCAGCAAAGTCAGTGCTTGGAGTGAGGACAGTGAAGGAATCCTCCTGCTCCCCACAGCAGCCACACCACCTGCTTCTGGGGCAGTGCAGGGCAGGGAAGGCAGGTTGCTAAACTTTAGATTGGTTTCAATAGCCTCCAAGCAAAATTGGGAGGATTGGCAACCCTAAAACATGTCATAATCTAGCCATAATGTGTAGAAGAATTGGCTAATGTTTCTGAATAAACAACTGAATGCATTGCCTTGGGAAAGGGTCTTTCATTCTGACCTGAACATATCCTAAGCACATAATCACTTTTAAATTATAATTACAGAACCAAATATAACACGAACTGTTTTAGTGCCTTCCCTTCAGTATCCTGTCTGTCAACAAAGGTCAGTAATCTCTTTCCATGCTTTTAAAAGCTCTGCCTCATAGTAATTCTGTGCTTACAAATGAGAGGGTTCAGCCACAGTGTCTTAATGAGAGTTGTCTATGGACTGTCGATCATTTAGCTATCTGGTCATTAAGAGAAAAAAATTGTCCTCTCTCTGGTGGCTTCATAAAAGGCCTTTTAGCTTTTAATGTCATCTAGGGAATATGACTTATATTTAATTGTCTGTGTGTTGAATTTTGAAAGATCCAAAACGTTAAAGGCATCAAGAGTATATTTAATCTTTGCCTACTTTGGCTCAGGTACATACATGTTCTTTTGGTATTATCCATTAGTTTCCACTATTCTCCAACCATGTAATGAATAGCATATGTAGATATATAGGTTCTTGGTCACCACTTCATAAAACCATGAGTGTGTGTGAATTTAGTATTGTGACAAATGCTTTAATACTTGATTGTACCTAGTACTTTCAGATAATTTTGATATTATGGCATGTACTTTTCATTGTAAACAGTGGCGGTTTGTTTGTTTGCTTGTTTTGTTGTTGTTGGGGTTTTTTGTGTTTGTTTTTTGTTTTTTACTGTCTGTGATTGAGGGGATGAGTGAACAAGGCAGTGAAGACTAAGAGTATGAATATTTTACTGATGATTTGCACATAGGAAAAGATCTGTTATTCAGTGGCCTGCTGAAGCTTTGCTGCGACCTGATAGTTTTGATGTCAGGCATTTTAGCCACATGGTCTTTCCCATTCTGGATCAAGCTAAGGGTCCACCTAGTTCAGCATCTTACTTCTGGAACTAGTCACTTGCAAGTGTCAGAATAAGGTGAAACCAGCCTCATGACACATTTCATCTGTTGTGCACAGCTATTCTTAAATAGGAAAAGCTCCTTCCTTGTTTTGTTTTAATGCCTCAGAGAACAGCAATGATTAGCTTAAAGCTGGGCATTTCTCTTCCTGACTCTGATATTGCAAGGCACTCCATGCATGCAGAGCACTGTGTTCCCATGGAGCTCTGTTGAAGGAAATGAAGCCCTGTGCAGGCATGGCGATTTGCACACATGAACCTCACTACAAAGGACTGAGCCCCTTGTTTGCCATGTCTGTCTATCATACACTTTGGTCCCAATCCTGGTCCTGCCATGGTGTTATATGACCATATTCCGTACATATAAGAAATCAATCATCTCTATATGTGAACAAACAAACATCTTTATACTTAGACTAAAATGTCACCAAAAATATGGCAAAAGTGTATCCAATGAACCATTCACCTAGGATAACTCTTCTCTAAATTGAAAGTTATATAAAAAAACAAATTGCATCTGTTCAAGGAAATGGAGCAGTTTTTAGCTCAGGGTAAAAGACGTAGTCACATTCTAAGTCAGTCATGTTTCAAAGACCAACCATGTCTGTGAACAGTCTACAAGTCCTGCTCATGTGAGCAGAAAACATCTTGGCAGTGAGTTTTTAAACATGAAGTTTTCTGCATGTCTCTGTTGAATGTCTTCTTCCTTTGGAACAAAAGAGAGAACAATGATTCCTTTTGCTATTGTTTTTATAAAGGGGCTACTCATGATTTTGGGTAGCCCTTCAGCAGCCCTCCCATTTTTTTTAATCGTGGTGTTTTCCAGAGCAGGGGCATAACCAGAGTTTCACCATGGAAAAGGTCGAGGGAGTGCTGATTGGAGGGAGGAGTGTCTTCTGGGGCCAACATGTGGCCCATTGCACATAAGGGCTTTCCCTTCTAACCACCATCAGTCACTGAGTCCCCAACAGGCCCAGGCTCTTCACACCACCTTCTAACCACCAAAGACGTGGTTCCTCTGCTGGGTCTGCAGCCTGTATTGCTCCAGCTGCTCTCCATTGTAGACTCAGCCCCCCTTGGAATTGTGGAGGAACCTCAGCAGCCAAGCCTCATTCAGGGGCTCCATACTGGGCTTGGATAGCTGTGGGCAGGGTTCCTAATCCTACAGTACAATTCATGTACCAAGGAGCCATCCAGCTTTGGGGAGGGACACTGAGAGCCACCAAAGCTGATAGTTCTGCGCAGATCTGAACTGTCTGAGCACTCAAGCAGGTGGACACCTTTCAGCCTCTGCCATAAACCCCGATTTGCATCTATTCCCAAGGGAGTGCTGGGTCCCTGGGGGCCCTCTCTTCATGGTGCCCATTGCAGAAGGAACATGGGATGCTCTACTGTGGGCTGCCTGCAGTAGCAGATAAAGTTAATTTCGCACCATGCTAATCATAAAAAGTGCCATGGGCAAGATTTTCAAAAGTGACTAGTGATTTATTGGCTAATTTGAGACATCTTAAAGAGGCCTGCTTTTCAGGAAGTACTGTAAGCCCGTCATATATATAGTAGCCCAATGTCTGTGACTTTGTAACACTGAAATGCTGGCTGTTGCCTCTGGGCAGCGCTGTTGCCTCAGTCACGTCCTTCGCCTCCTGCCGTGGCGCTCGGCTGACTTCTGCGCCACTCAGACGGGCCACCGCGGGGGAGCATGCAGCACAAGCGGCCGTTTAGGCTCCATAGTCCCCTGAGTGAGAGGCAGGAGGGGGAGGAGAAGAGAAAGAGAGAGACGGAGAGAGAGGCAAGAGGCGGAGGAGAGGTGTGGGGAGGGGAGGGGAGAGACAGGAGGAGAGAGATAGAAATGTAGCCGTGTTAGTCTGGTGTAGCTGAAACAAAATACAGGACTATGTAGCACTTTAAAGACTAACAAGGTGGTTTATTAGATGATGAGTTTTCGTGGGCCAGACCCACTTCCTCAGATCAAATAGTGGAAGAAAATAGTCACAACCATATATACCAAAGGATACAATTAAAAATTGTACACATTAAAAAAATGAACACATATTAATTGTATCCTTTGGTATATATGGTTGTGACTATTTTCTTCCACTATTTGATCTGAGGAAGTGGGTCTGGCCCACGAAAGCTCATCACCTAAAAAACCATCTTGTTAGTCTTTAAAGTGCTACCTAGTCCTGTATTTTGTTTCAGGAGGGGAGAGAGAGAGAGAGATGGACGTGGAGGAGAGACCCGAAAATCCCGACTTATGATTGGCTATTGGCTAGTTCTTTGAAGACCAAGCCCCTGGAAGGTATTTCAAGCTGGTGTTACCCATAATCACTAACCACTTTAGAAAATCCTGACCTAAATGCCTTGCACAATGGTGTCATTTTTCAGCCTGCTAATTCCTGTACTTTCTGAGGCTGGGTGAGGTGAGCTGCTGAGACCAGCAAAGTGGGGGGAGAGACTATGGGCAGGGAGACACCACCAGCCAAGAGGCCCTACAGGCCAGACTTGGAGAGGGATTGTAACTCTAACTGGGAGAGGGGTCCTGCCACCTAGAGCCTGTAGTCGTGTGGTCACTGCCAGGGCAAGTGTGTCCAACCTGCAGTCCCCCCCCCTGCAGCACAGCCAGGGCCTGAGAGAGCCCTGGGACCTATAAGGAACAGACTGTGAACTGTCCTTACTCTCTGAAAACTGCCGTTTGTGATGTCCCCGTGCTACAGAGCAGGACTGTGTGTTCTCGTTTAACCTTTCTCATTTTTTCCTTACTCTTTTCTTTTTAATCAGTTGCTGTTTAATAAATTGTATTTGCTTTGAACTGTATGTAATGATCACTGGTCAAGAAAGCATCCAGTGTGAAGAGAGCACCCCAGAGTGGGGATACCCTAGCCCCTGCCCCAAGTGACTACAAGGTCGGGGATTAAACCCCAAAACACCTGGGCCCAGCCTTGTTGGGATTTCGAGGACTCTGCTATTCAGGAGAGTGGAAGGGGAGCCCTCAGGATCAGGGAGGCCTTTGGGTAAAAGAAGTGGGAGCGGGGACTCAGATCCTTTTGCTGGTCCATTTCACCATTTCACTGGGGTAGTATAGAAGCCAGGAAAGTTCCCCACAATAGCAGGACCATTCCCCCGCTTACAGTAGGAAATACTATCAGGCAGTCTCTCTAAAATGAATCTGTCATGAAGCATTGTATAGCTTCATTGTTTTATTTAATCATGTGGCCAAAAAACAAGATTTAACTGAGCTTTTTAATTATGGAAAGGATATTCTTATTGATTATCTTGGTCTCATGAGATTCATTAACCATAAATGATATGGCTTGTACTTTCTTATTTTACGAAAAATGACTACTGTAATATACATAAGCAAATAAGATTTATTCAGGTTTCTTTTGCAGGGACCAAGACGACTGTAAAGGATTATACAAAAAACCCATATAAACTATTTAGACATATCCCGGAATTTATAATACAATATACAATGCAATAGAACTGATCAGAGTGCAGTGTCATGCAACCATTTTATGGTACTTTACACCAAAATAAATACTGAAATCAATATAGCAAGCCCACCAGCTAAATCAGTAAGACAGCATATAGCTTTGCATTTGAGAACACTAAAGGTGCATCTACACTGCACTGTTATTTTGAGATAACTAGCGTTATTTTGAAATAACAATGCAAGCATCTAAACTTTTTGAGACTATGGAACATCAAACAATAATATTTTTTTATGTGGAACACCTATGAAAATTTTCTTTAAAAAAATTGTCAGACAAAAAAAGACAAAAACAAAGAAGATGTCATGGCACACCTGTGAGTTGTTTATGGAACACCAGTGTTCCACAGAACATAGTTTAAGAAACACTGGCCTACACAGCCATTGCATTATTTCAAAATAATTTCAAAATAACGGATGGCTTATTCGAAAATCTGTAAACCGCATTCTGTGAGGAATAACACCTATTCCGAAATAGCTATTTTGAAATAAGGCGTGTGTAGACAGTCTACTGCTGCTATTTCAAAATAGCCCCTCACCAAGGCCATTCTAAGTTATTCCTCCCCGTTGCCTCTTGAGGCTTTAAATCGAGATAGTATGTCTACATTAGGGAAGTCTGCCTCAGACTAATTTTGAGGCTTCCCTGCAATATAGATGTATTATTTTGAAATAAGCTATTTCAGAATAGCTTATTTTGAAATTAGTGTGCAGTGTAGATGTATCCTAAGGAAGAAAGATTCCCTGAGAGCTTATGGAAGGGAATTCTAAATGATGGACACAAGGTGAATCATAGTCTATGGCCTAGCCCTGGATTTCACAAAACTAAACCATAAAAAGTTAATTTCTTAAGATTAGTTTAATTTTGAGGTTCCATCCACACACTTCTCCATGATCTTCTAGTAAAGCTGGACTTCTGCCTTCTTCCTTTAAATTCATCTGTCCCTCCCTATTCCCTGGGTTCCTTTAATAACAATTTCCTTAACATTCCAAAATATCTAGCGGCAACAGTCAAAAGAGCTAACAGTGTTAGGAACCATTAGGAAAGGTTCAGATTACAAGACGAAACATGTATAATCCATGGTATAGCCCCAATTTGAATACTGCATGCAATTCTGGTCATTCTATCTCAGACAAGATATATTCAAATTGGAAAAAGTACAGAGAAAGGCAACATGGAATAGTTTGCACGGGAATAGAGATTAAATAGACCGCAGCTCTTCATTTTAGGAAAAAAGACAACTGAAGAGGGATATGATAGAGGTCTATAAAATCATGAATGCTGTGGAGAAAGCGAATAGGGAAATGTTATTTACTCCTCATAACACACAAACCAGCAGTCGCCACTGAAAGTAATAGGCAGCAGGTTAAAAACAAAAATGAGGAAGTACTTTTTCATACACTGTGCAGCCAGAGGAACACTTTACTAGAGAATGTAGTGAAGGACAAAGGTATAACTGAGTTAAAAAAACTAATTACACACAACCCCATGTTCCAGGTGTCCCTAAATCTCTGACTGCCAGATGCTGGGATTGAGCAACAGGGGATGGGTTACTTGATAAGTATCCTGTCAGAGACAATAGGCTAGACAGACCATTGGTCTGGTCCAATATAACCTTTTATGTTCTTGTATTACAGCAATATCCAAAGGCTCTAAATAAGTCAGATCCCTATTGTATTAGACACTACACTAGCACAGAGAAAACAATCTCTGTCCCAATGATCTTACACTTTATATCCTACCAATTCATCTTTGATGTCTCTCTTCTTCATCCTATATTTGAAGAGTCAGCTTTTTTTGCACTCTAGGGTGCCAGCATATTTTAGAATGCGTATACTGGGACCCTACACTGAGAACGTTCAAAGACACAGCAAAACAAGAGCAGTCCTACAGTAGGGCTACGTCTACACTGGCCCCTTTTCCGGAAGGGGCATGTAAATTTCACCTATCGTAGTAGGGAAATCCGCGGGGGATTAAAATATCCCCCGCGGCATTTAAATAAAAATGTCCGCCGCTTTTTTCCGGCTTTTAAAAAAGCCGGAAAAGAGCGTCTACACTGGCCCCGATCCTCCGGAAAAAGTGCCCTTTTCCGGAGGCTCTTATTCCTACTTCAAAGTGTAGACGAGCCCCAGGTGATCTCAGGTTGGAAGAGGAGAGCATTTGGGGTTTTTCAGAGGACCATAAAGTGGAAAGAAACGAGGTGGTGTTCAAAAGTAGAAGGGTGGCAACCAGACTCATGCCTGGAGTCAGTGGACAGAAGAAGGGGAAAATAATTAAAATTGGAACCAATATAAATAAATAAATATTTGGAGTCAGCTGTTTGGGGAAGATGAAGATTGGAGTAGAGGCTATAATTTTTCCCTCTCCATCCCTATCTTTAGCTAAAAGATGAAATCTTTAAAACAGAGATGGATTATAGAGTGTTTAACACAAAAAGATTTTTATATGGATAACACCACTGCAAAATGAAAGAGCTGCAAGATTAGTGGAATGAGTCAGAAACTTATGGGTATATTCACTTTAAAGAAGGTGTGTTGGAGCGGCAGCAACAACAGAAAAGCAGGCACAGACAGCAGCTTAAACAGTAGTGTGTACAGCAAAACTGTGATTAAAAGCATCTGTGAAAATTGGCACTACAGTCCACAAATGAGAGAGTGCCAAGCTCAATGTGGTATTGCTGTGCTCACCCAGTGCTTACCAAAATGACCCAAAGGTATGTATGAATGACAGCAATGGTATCCTATTCTGTATCACCCACAGTTTGCAACATGTGGGTACTACTGTTAATTTTACCTTAGATACAGTAGCTAGATAAATTAGCTCTTTATATGCAGTATTACATGTTTGCTATAGAGATTATCTGGGATACAGCAATGACAGAGGTACAATTATTTAATTACTGAAGGCAATTCATGGGTTGTCAAATGTGAACACGTCTACTAAATATAACTTCATTAGGATTGCCAGATGGTGTCAGCAAAAATACTGGACCATCTCCCCCCTCAAAAAAAAAGTGCCAGGAAAAAAAATAGGCCACCAAAATGCAGTTGTGTCCCATTTAATTGGTGGGCCCAATCCTCTGCCACTCCCCCCGCCCCTGCCGCATGTCTGTTGGGCACTGAGCCCGGAAAAGTAGATAATACTGGACATTTTGTATGTCTGGTATTTCCTCAATGTATTTACCGGACAGAAGGCACAAATACCGGTCCAGTTCAATACCGGACACCTGGCAACCCTAAACTTCATAAGATCTGATTTGACAAACAGGAATATGGGTGTGAATAGTCCTCTTAATTTCACTGGAACTCCTCACAGACATGTTTGTGGGATCTGGCTTTCAATTGCAATACAGAGGCTTCTATATTTAAAAAAACCAATACAATCCATCTGCACTAGTTTTATGACTATTGTATTAGCTCTTACTTAAACAGGTGGGGAAAGAGCAATGGCTGTTGTAAATCAGGGGCATTCTACAGCTCAAGGGTGCTACACCAGTTGGTGTCACTAGATATTTTGGCCCATTAATTACTATTTCCCCCACTGACTTTTTGCATACTCCATAAATCATGGCATGTAAACCAAAATCTCACCAATACATTAAACTGAAGGTGTTATGGGCTGAACTGAGATGATGCCAACACTTCATTGTGCATGTATTAAATAAGGCCCCTGTCTGTAATTAGCTCTAAATGTTCTTTGTTGCATGAGCCTGTGCAGTATTGAGCTTCAACAAGATAATCTTTAAAAACAGATAGAAAATCCTGATCAATAAAATCTATTTACATTTAGGTACACCACTTGGATACATACAACGGCTTCTCTGGAAATTGAGGGCCAAATTCAGACTTGGCGTAAAGGCATGCAACTTTCCTTTATCCCCGAGCTGAATGTGGCCTGACGGAGATACAGTGGACGAATTTGCAATGCCATTCCAAAATCCATATGCTGTAGAGCAAGAATGAGATGTTAACGTTCCTCGGGCAGTACTGATGTGATCTTGTTACGTGCCCTCTAGATGTATTCAGGCTTGGAGAGAGCATGCATCTCCTGCCGATCAGTTCGCTCTCTGGAAGTTCCCCCTAAGTTTTTTGCTCTTCTTTCCCTAAAGAAAATAAAAGGTAAAAATTAAAATACTAACCCACCAGAATTATCTATGCACAACTGATAAAATGTATAAATTTTATTTATGTCCTCCTTCCCCCTTTTATTTTATTTCAGCTTTTTAAGGGGAGAGGGATAGGTGTTAGGCAACAGATACTGCAATAAAGAAACAGTACCCAAAGGGACGGCAGAGGCTGTTGCTGAAGATGCAATAGATGAGGGGATTAACTGCACTGTTTAAAGATGGTAGATTCTGAATAATCACAGATGCATAGAAGCGTTCTTTGGTCTCAGGGAGCATGTTGAAGTTGTCCAGGATATCAAAGAGAAAGTAAGGGCTCCAGCAGAGGACAAATGCTGCAAAAGAAAGAGGGAGATTTAAAATGCCTTAAATTAGATGGGGTGATTTTTTTAAGATTACCATGAAACAGATTGGCCACATATACGTTTGCTCATGCAAGAATCTCTCTCCCTATTAGAAAGTCCCAGTTAAGCGATTCGTTATTAAATCTTCCTCTAGCTGCTTTTTTATTTTTAATGTAATAACTACAAATTATTGTGCTTCTACCAGTAAGTGTATTCATAAAGAGGTCCTCCTAGATGTATATAATAGCTAACAATTAATTTAAGGTGACATTTGTAAACAAGAAACAGGCAACATTATTGCCTGCAAATGTAAACAAACGTGTATGTATTAGTGACTGGCTGTGAATAAGAAGTAGGACTGAGTGGACTTGTAGGCTTTAAAGACTTTTTTTGGTTTTGAGTTCATTTATTTTTTTACATAATTCTGCATTTGTAAGTTGAACTTTCATGATAAAGATATTGCACTACAGTGCTTGTTTGGGGGAAATTGAAAAATACTATTTCTTTTGTGTTTTGCAGTGCAAATATTTGTAATAAAATATAAATATATAGTGAGCACTGTACTCTTTGTATTCTGTGTTGTAACTGAAATAGATATTTAAAAATGTACAAAACATCCACAATATTTAAATAAATGATGTGCTATTATTGTTTAACAGTGCAACGAACCATGTGATTAACCACAATATTTTTTTTTAAAATTGTGCAATTGAGCTTAATTTTGTAATTGCTTGAGATCCCTATTGTATGTCTGAGAGAGACAGAGACTGAAAGCTGGAAATTAATCCCTAATTTACCAACATCCACTGAAATACAAAGCACGGGTGCTGGCTTCCTCTGGCCCCCAGGTGTGCTTCACCCTCTGTTCTGCCAGTGACATATGTTATCCCTACATGCAGTGAGGTAGACAAAGCTCACTGTTCCCATTTGGGCAATCAGCATGCTTCTAGCATTGAATCAAATTGCTACATTTTCTCTCCTCATCCCCTGCTTCCCAGATGTCTGCATTTCTTAGTCACCGCAGATCTAACAGCTGAAAGTGAAGTCAATGTATAGTTGTTTTCCCAGTGTCATTTTTTGCATGAATTGTGTGTGCCTCATATATTAATCAGGAGCACTGTGGGGTGTCAATATCTCTCAGCTCGATCTCAAATCTGATGTCAACTGTTTAATCTTCCAATATGCTTGCTAATTTAAGTGGTAATACATAAAGCTGACATTCGCTCATGTAGGAAAAAAGACTTCAGCACCAGCAAGGACTGTGGAAGACTCTGACTGCAGGTGCCACCAGCTGAGTTCCATTATTTTGGAAACGGGCAGGTATGGAGATGATTGCAGAACTCTGACGTAACCCTGAAGGCTAAGGCAGTGAGAGATGGGAGCGGATGAGAAGAGCTGTAGCCAATGAAGCCAAAACCATACACATCTGTCGCCTACTGCTTTGTATGTGTATGTGCGGGGTGGGAAGGGTATTACACACTCGCAGAGATCATTTTAAATGGCTGAGAGTAAGGAGAGAGAAGGTGGGTGAGATAACGACTTTTATTGGACCAACTTCTGTTAATGAGAGTAGGGATGTAAGTGACTAGTTGAGTAGTTGTCTACTGAGAAGCCTAGGCCTATCAGGTAGTCAAGTCAACATTGCATTCCCTACCTCCCACCACTCCCGCTGCCTCGGTATCGGAGGCAGCAAGGGAAGCAGGAGCCGGTGCTGGGGAGAGCTGGCTTAAGAGCCGGTTTCCCCCAGCACTGTCTCCGTGCTGCTGCCTGCATCTCCCCATGATGCTGCCCAGGCTCGCCACAAGCAGAAGCTGCTCCACATACTGCAGAGCAGCAGGAGGCTCTTACTACATTTAAAATGCAGAGCTGCAGCGGTCCCAGTCCCAGCTCGCACCAGGTCCAGCAGCCCCTGTCTGCATGGGTCCCAGTGGGGAGCTGGGATCCCCTGCAGACAGGGGCTGCTGCCGGAGCAACCAGTATTTGCAGCCAGCCCCATCAGCCGTGGACAGGGGCTACTATTGCAAAGCAGTCCCTATCCGCAGCAGCTTGGGCTGGCCACAAACACAGGATGCTCCAGCAGCAGCTCTTGTCCACAGGGGATCCCAGCTCCCCACTGGGACCCACGCAGACAGTGGCTGCTGGACCTGGTGCGAGCCAGGACTGGGACCACTGCAGCTCTGCATTTTAAATGTAGTAAGAGCAGGAAGCTCTTACTACATTTAAAATGCAGAGGCACAGTGGGGGTAGCTCCTGGACCTGGTGCGTGCTGGGACAGAGTGCCTCTCCTTATCGACTAATTGTGTAGTCGATACAAATTGTCGATACAAACCCATCTCTTAACATCTTTAGATGAGAGAGAGAAGCTTTCAAGCTTACATAGAGCTCTTCTTCAGGTCTGAGAAACTTAGTCACAGCTCAGTACAAAGTGGGACAGATTATTTAGCTCATGTGGGTGACACATTTCAGGGAAACATTCAAAGTGAAATGGCCCATGAACATCTCTATAGTCCTAGAGAGGAAAGAAAATGGAGGGGGACAGCAGGGATAGTTAGTGTTACAAACTGTTGAAATAAGCCATAAACACAATATCTCTGCTCAGTTCCTGATTTTTAGGCTATGTTTACAGTGGCAATTGAATGACAACACTTTTGTTGTTTTGAAGTGTTAACCCTCCCTTCAAGGGTTCCCTGCAAATTGTGAGCTTATATGGCCATTCAGGAAAGATTCAAATGCCCCCTGGTTGATTAGCGGGTGTCCACAGCTAGGTTTTGTTTCAGTTGTTGGTTCATGTTCATACATGCCTCAGTGAACATAACAAATGTGTGCGGCACATGGATGGAAAAAATTCACACATGGGTGGAAAAGATTAGAGGAAACCTCATCCCCTCAATGAAAGACAAAAGTTTGCCACAAGTGCCAGTGTGAACAGTGTATGGTTGGCAGAAACATTCTCCTTCTAACAATACAAATAACACTCATGGGGGAGTATTTCGTTGGCAAAATAGCTGAGAAACAATGCCTATATTGTTTAACTTTTAGTGACACAGCTGTGTTGACACGACAATCATAGAATCATAAAATACTAGGACTGGAAGGGACCTCGAGAGGTCATCGAGTCCAGACCCCTGCCCTCATGGCAGGACCAAATACTGTCTAGACCATCCCTGATAGACATTTATCTAACCTACTCTTAAATATCTCCAGAGATGGAGATTCCACAACCTCCCTGGGCAATTTATTCCAGTGTTTAAGCCCATTGCTTCTTGTTCTGTCCTCAGAGGCTAGGAAGAACAATTTTTCTCCCTCCTCCCTGTAACACCCTTTTAGATACCTGAAAACTGCTATCATGTCCCCTCTCAGTCTTTTCTTTTCCAACCTAAAGAAGCCAAATTCCTTCAGCCTTGCCTCATAGGTCATGTTCTCTAGACCTTTAATCATTCTTGTTGCTCTTCTCTGGACCTTCTCCAATTTCTCCACATCTTTCTTGAAATATGGTACCCAGAACTGGACACAATACTCCAATTGAGGCCTAATCAGTACAGAGTAGAGTGGAAGAATGATGTCTCATGTCTTGCTCACAACATACCTGTTAATGCATCCCAGAATCATGTTTGCTTTTTTTGCAACAGCGTCACGCTGTTGACTCATATTTAGCTTGTGGTCCACTCTAACCCCTAAATCCCTTTCTGCCGTACTCCTTCCTAGACAGTCACTTCCCATTCTGTATGTGTGAAACTGATTGATCCTTCCTAAGTGGAGCACTTTGCATTTGTCCTTATTAAACGTCATCCTGTTTACCTCAGACCATCTCTCCAATTTGTCCAGATCATTTTTAATTATGACCCTATCCTCCAAAGCAGTTGCAGCCCCTTCCAGCTTGGTATCATCTGCAAACTTAAGTGTACTCTCTATGCCACTATCTAAATAGTTGATGAATATATTGAACAGAGCCGGTCCTAAAACACATCCCTGAGGAACCCCACTTGTTATATCCTTCCAGCAGGATTGTGAACCGTTAACCATCCTCAGAGAGTAGTTACAGTATTATCCAGCCAGTTATGCACCCACCTTATAGTAGCCCCATCTAAGTTGTATTTGCCTCGTTTATTGATAAGAATATCATGCGAGACCGTTTCACTAAACAATGTCACTAAAAACTGTGTAGTATAGACAGAGCCTCAGTGTCTAGCAAAATTATGAATTCAAGCTCCTAGGCTTGTCTTTTGAAAGAGTTGTGCAGGTTTCTTTTGAGGTTGAGATGATACTTTGATAAAGTGGAAATTCTCATTCTAGAAAGGAGTTGAACTTACACAAGAGAGATCAAAATTCAGTGTGTTTCCACTACATCATTTTCTGGTAACGTCATTCTCTGTCCCTAAAATACTAGTTAAAATCCTTCCTCTGCAAGTGAGTCCACGAGGTACAATAATTCCTCATTTAACACGTGCCCGCTTAACACGTTTTTGCGATAGCACGATTTTTTTGGGAACGTTTTTTGAATTACATGATCATCCCCGGAATAACATGATTTCCTCAGCCAGCCCATTGCTGGTGGCTGCATGGGGTTTCCTCTGCCTCCCTGCAAAGCGACGCAGGGTTCGCTGCTCGCCGCGCCGTTCCCTGCTGACTCCCCCTTGCCTGACACCTTGCCCCCTGTCCTTCACCCCCACTTGCAGGCTGGCAGCATGGTTTCCCCAGCTGGCCCGTCACCGGCGGCTGCGTGGGGCTTCCCCCTCCTCTCTGCAAAGCGGCAGAGGGTTCACCACTCGCCGCGCCATTCCCCGGTGACCCCCCCCCTCGCTTGACGCAATGCGGGTCCCAGCAGACCCGTCACAGGGGCATACTCCCAACCCAATCCCCCTCCCCTCTCCTCCCCTTACTTTTCCCAGAGCCAAACACCTCCCCTCCCTGCTGTAACCCAGTCCCCTTTCTCCCCCAACCTTATGTCCCAACAGACACCACCGCTTGAAACGCAACCCCCCCCTTTTCCATTATTTTCAATGGGAAAATTGACCCCACATAATATGTTTTCACTCAACACAGTCATTTTCTGAAACATATCTATAGTGTTAAATGAGGAATTACTGTATTTTCATTCTAATATCTAGCTCTGTGTGTGTATGTTTGCACAAATCTTAGCTCTCGTTTAATTCCAGAAACAGAGTCCCTTTTTCTCCTTCTCAATGCCATGCTGGCAATGCTGAGCTCTTTGCTAGCCCCTTTTTATACGCCTCTCCTAATCTATCTATGAATTCAGTGAGGGTCAGAGTCTGCTTGATTTCCTCATACTGTGTAGTATCTCACCACAAGCTGTCTCATTAAATGTGAATGGAATATCCAGGGTGTGTGTTCAAGTGTTTATATATAACATATCCACTAGTTGGATTTATACAAAAAGACATGAATTTTAAAATATAATTACATAATTGTGAGGATAAGATGAGAATTAGACAGTGTTGTGATACAAGTGGCACAGAGAAGGCAGTTGTCATAAAAATGCTTAGTTGGCTCTCTCTGGGTAGGACTCAGGAGTGGTCAATATTGAGGTGTATTATAATAATTCCTAATACTTCATTTTGACAATTCAGATGAAGCTCAGCTCAGCAGAGCCCGATAACTATTACCATCTGATGGCTGTCGGATGGTCTAATGTGAAATGAGCTCTTATTTCAGACCACATCAAAGAAGTGTGCCGGTCATAAAAAACTGTAAACAGCTACAACAAACCTAAACCCACATCTACAACAGACACTAACTGGAACTCTTGAGTAATTGCAGCCTAAAAGGTAGATTTCTGGGAAAGGACGTTTAGCAGTTAAATGCCATCTCTATCTGTTGCTACTGCAGTACCATAATTAGTCAGCCCCGAAGAGGATCTGGAATTATTCTGCTGAATGTTAGTGACTAAATGAGCTCAACTGAACAGTGACTACTGGAACTGTTATTGCTCCTGTTGAAGTCAAGGACACTTTGACTCATCTACATCTGAAATAACCTGTTTTGTTCTATTGAAGTCAATGGTGCTACCTGAGTTTATTTCAGTTGAGGATTTAGCCCTGGCTGGGGTGCTGGAGCTGTATGTAGAGTGGGGGTGCTGAGAGCCATTGATCCAAACTGTAAACTCTGGATATAATGGAAACCAATTCAAGTCGGGGGGTAGGAGGGAGGGGAGAATGCAACAGCATCCCCAGCATGAGCATCTATGGGATCTTGTCTTCAAAGGGTGCAGATTTAGACCTGTAGGGTGGAAACTAGTTTGGGCAAGGGACCTGTATTGTATGTCTGTGATGCACAGTGAGGACCTACGCCACTGTAGAAGTAATAATACATGTACATAGAAGAAATACAATGCCAGGTTAAAGTCATTCACAATTAAACATACTGGTACTTTCTAAATATCCTTACTATTTGCCAATGAGCCATTTATATTGCTTATAGCAAAAAAGCAGTTCTAAACGCATTGCAACCAAAGTTCTGGATCAATCAGTCAAATCCCTCTCTTATCTATTCCAGCTCTTTTCATTCTCTTTGCCGCTATGGGTACCAACTGTGTGGTTTTCACTTACCAAGAATAATTACAATGCTGTACTTGATAGCTTTAACTTTAGCCTTCGATATAAGACCTCGGTGTGTGTAGCTGGCACAGAATTTGCCATCTGGGGAAATAAGAGGGGAAAAGGTCAAATATAGGATTTCTAGTGAACCAGCAGGAAATGCAAGGATCAATGGAGTTACAGAATCTGGCAATGCATTGTGGTCAACCTTCCACTAATTTAAATAAATTTCAATCAGACACAGAGTGCTAGCACTGAATGGGAATCTTCAGAAAAACATTATTAATGTTCATACATGCTGATTCATCAAAACCAAAGCTTCATGGGAAAGAGTCTGATATGATGAATTTTCCTACTGGCAACTTGTTTTGGAAAAAGTTTTAAAATTATCAATGCCATTTTGACATTTTTGAATGGTCAAGTGTTGCTTTTTGGAAGTTTACATTTTGAAATATTAGTTTCTCTCTCTCTGTGTGTGTATATATATATATATATATATATACACAGAAAGAGAGAGAGAGAGAATTTTTCCTACTGTATGACAGAGTTAACAGGCTCTCTCAGGGAAGCAAAATCAGCTAGAGAGAGGGAGATAGGCGAAAGTGGGAGAGATTTTCCCCAGGGAGGCTCAGTTGGGGACGGCCCATTACAGTGAGTGCTGGCTGGAGTGCATGGCGCCTTGCTGCTGGGTAAGCCAAGCAGTGTTCCCTCAAGCTCCGCATCAGCACAGCTTCACAGATGATGAATCAGCCCCACGTCAGTCAGCTCCCTGAAGGGAGCCCTGTAAGGTTACCAGATGGCTTTCAAAAAAATACCGGGCACACATGATCTCAGAATTGGAGGTGGGGGGAACCGGCCGGCAGGGAGCGGGGCTGGCCGGGAGGGGGTCTGGAGAAGCGGGGCTGGCCAGAGAAGATCAGGGGAAGGAACCGGCCAGCAGGAAGCAGGGCTGGATGGGAGGGGACCAGGGGGGGAGTGGGGCTCGCCGGGCGGAAACTGGCCAGCGGGGAATGGGGCTGGCCGGGGGCGGGGCTGACCTGGGCACATGCAGCTCCTGGGATGCTGCCCGTCCCGTGCACGGTCCTGGCGGGGCGCATGGGCGAGTCCAGCCCCGGGGATTCCATCCTGCCCTGGCTCCGCTCCCGCCCCCCTCCTCTCTACTGTGTAGCTGTGTACTGCCTGGCTGGTAGACACGCTCACACAGTACGCAACTACGTGCAGATACTCATTATAACAATAAAACTTACTTAATTAGAAAATATTTTTTTGTCCGGTATTTTCTCAATTTGTTTCCCGGACAGAGAACTCAAATACCGGACTGTGCAGTTCAAAACCGGACACCTGGCAACCCTAGAGCCCTGTGCCCCTGTCTGGGTGGAGCTGACTAATCAGCTGTGAAGCTCTGCAGTCCTGCAGCTTAAAGGGAACACTGGAGCCAAGGCAAGCTTGGAGTGCTGCAAACAGGAGGGAAAACCTGGCCCAGCCACAACCCGCACTGTCAGTGGGTGCAATGTGGAAAAGCCCTGGCGCAGGGCACTGGCCGCACCACAAAGGGCTCTTTGTGCACTACCCATCTCCCTCGAAGGTGAGGCCAGAGTGGAGGGAGCCCCTGGGCAGCCTGGTCTGCACCAGGGCAGCGCAGTGGCGGGATGTGGCAAGTTCCCTGCTAATGGCTTCCTCCCTCCTGACCCTCTGTGCAGCAAGTAAGAGGCTCTGGCACCACCATTGTGCTCCCGCCCTGTCCCCCGCCATTTGGGTTCGGCACGATTGTTATTTACTGACTGGTGGTTGCCCAGGAGGGATGTTACTGGGGGAGGAAGGGGGGATGTTCTTGGATGCAGAGTAGCTGTGCAAAGCCCCCTGAAGCTAGAGAGAGGCAAGAGGCCAGGCAAGGGAAGGAATTAGGGGGGCAGAGGGCATGGGAAGCTTCCTGAGCCTGGCTCAGATAGGGGCTGGCATGGTGCTATGGACAGGGAGTGTAGCAGGGACTGTGCAGGCATGGGGTGGGGCTGGCAGGGTGCAGCAAGCGGTAGGGGAGGGGAACTGCAGGGCCCAGGCATGGGGAGGGATAGGGGACAGAGCAGTCGGGGGCATTGCAGGAGCTAGACATGGGGAGGGGCTGGGGAGGCACAGAGGGCGGGGAGGGGGGCCATTGAATGGGCTGGGCCCAGGGAGAGATTATCGGGGTGTAGCGTGCTGGGTGTTCTGCAGGGACTGGGGTGGGCATGGAGAGGGAAAGACGGTGCAGTGGGAGTGAGGAACTGCATGGGCTGGGGCAACAGAATGACGTCATCAGCAGGCGCTGTCAGTGAAGTGGAAGCGGCCAGAGAGAGGGGGTTGGTGAGCATAGCGAGCAGGGGGCACAACCCCCTAGGATATTAACCAAAAAATTAAATGAAAATGAAACAAAATATTTCAAAACTATCAAATGAAACCTTTCAGTTGACCCAATCCCAATATTTTTCCTTTATAATATTAGTTTTTCTTCTATACATTCATTATTTTTGAGAGTTTGACCTTTTGTCCTGATTTTGAGGCATGAACATTTGAAATCTCAAAAACTCTCACAGAATGGGAACACTATTTCCTGCCCACCTCTATTCGGCACATTCTGATAATCCGGCCCACTTGAATGTTGGGCCTCCAAAAACTGATCCACCCAAAATCGCTATTCACCTTTCAAAATTGTGGCCCAGGTAAAAACTTACCCAGCAACAGCCACGCAACTTTGCATGTGATACTTTGTGAAAGGTGTTAGACATCATCACACACACAAAAATACTTTGGAAAACATAATTATTATTCATTTCTTAAATGCATTTTACTAAGAAGAATTTTTTAAAGCTATGCTCTCAATTCCCTTAAGTAATCCTTTTCTCTGTTTTTGATCCCTTAGGTAATCAATCATACATTTTCTCCTACTCGTGTTTATTTAATAATGAGAAAGGGCTTATGTTGAACCGCTTCTCAGAAATAAAACGTGCCTTGAATTTAGAAGCCATGAACCTGATTCTGTTCTCAGTTACCCTGCTGTAAGTTAGATGCAAGTCTCTGGAAGATGCACTGCTGTAACTGAGAGGAAAATCAAGTGCTATAATTGAATAATTACACCAAAGCCATGGCTATAATATACATGATTTCACTGTGATTATCCATTTTTTTCTCTTGTTGCTGTTGTGATGTCACAGGGCTTGAACCCAGCCCAAGGACACCTCAAGTAACTGCTATGGCCAGACCTCCACTGAAGGCTGGTAGGCTAAGGAGCTAGTAGGAGTATAGCCTCTGCCAAAGCTCAGCCCACATGAGGCCTAATTGGTGGATTGCCCAGCTCCACTGATTGGTACATCCAAGCTATTTAAGCCAGAAGGAGGGATAAGACGTTTGTCTCAGCAGCATGGTGATCTCTTGTTGTGGTTGTAGTCAACCCTGCTTGTTTGCCTGCACCCAACCTTGTTTATGATTTGTGCCTATTTCCTGCCTTTGGTCCTGTTCCCACTGTGCTCCTCCATGCTTGATCCTTATCTCCTCCTCCAGTTCTTGCCTTTATGCATCCTCTCCAATCACCTCTTGCCATTTTTGTCTTTGATCCTGGACTCCGACTACTGACCCAGGCTCTAGTTTGACCCACGGTTCTGGTGTTTACTCTCTGACCTCAGCTTTGATTCCTTGTTCTGACCCTGGCTTAGTGATTGGCAGTTGACTCTGGTGCAGACCCTTGACTTCTTTCCTCAGCCTGGGTGCCTGTTCTGCCCGCTACATCTGACTCGTTCTTTGACTACTAGGCAAGACTGCCTGCATCCTTGTCCATGGCAGCTATAAGGTAAGGTTAATTACATTTTAAATGTAAATAAATTTGGGGATCATATTTATTAACTGACCTCTTGTCTTGCATCGCCTCAGCTTAGAAGTGAAACATTAATGACCTCTTTGGAAAAGGCACACTGTGTATATAATGTCGTCTGCATGTCTTACTGCAAGAACGTGTTGAGGCTGCACAATTGGTGTAACAGGTTGAAAGGATCAAGATGGTTTTGTAGCCAGTGAAAAGTACCATCTGGAAGCTGACTGAGCTTACATTTAACATTAATGGAAGTTAAGCACTGGCCCAAAAAGGAAACGATAGCCCATAGACAAGATGGGTTTCTTTTTTCAGGCTGCCTGAGCCTCACTGAATTATGAACTGGTGGAGTAGCTGGAAACCTAAACTAGATCTGTTCTGATTTGCTAAGTGGAGGTAAAGTTTTGCAAGTTATGCGATTGATAGGTCTGATATTATGATGCAATGCTAATTGTGTGGAAGCATCATCATATTTTTGATCTTACCCCATAAGTGCTTATTGCTCATGTATAAATGTGTACATTTACCTATTCAAAATTGCATACCCAAATTTACCTGATTTATGCATGTCAGTGTGGGATATGCTAGCATGCAAATTTTGGATGCATCACTTTATTATTGGTAACTAGAGTATGCAGGTCTGAGTGGTACAATAATCTAAATGCCTGGATGGGGGGCACTTTAAGTAACCATTTGCAATAAAATATACCTAGAAACAATTAGGGATGTGAACAGGTGATGCTCCCCCCTTTAATTGGTTAACTGGCTAAACACTACATTTAACTGGTTAAACAATTAAATGGGATTTTACATCCCTAGAAACAAGTGAAATATTTGTATTTGGAAAATGATGGGTTGAAGGTAAATCTCTGGTTTTAAAAATAAAATCTTATGTATAATTAGGACCCCAGCTAAAGTGATGTCATTGGCTTGTTTGTTTTATTAAATCATACCTCTCCTTCCTATCTCAATATTCTGGTTCTACTTAATCTTCAGAGTTAATTGGTTATTTCATATCAGGCAATGTTGTGAGTAGGGGAAAGAGTAAGATGGTGACAGCTAGTGAGTGGGAAACATCCAGTGCATCTTAAGGCTAAGAGAAATAGCTGCCAAAAAACTCAGGCATTTTTTCAAATCACATCAGAACAGTCTGAACCTCTTACCCTACAGAACAGGGAAAGAAACCCCAGGAGAACAAGTCTGTTATTTTGACATTTGGGTGTTTCTGATGCTGACTGGATTCCAGAAGTGCAAAAACATGTCAAAATGTAGCAAAAGTAAAAAATGTTTTGACAATAAAGTGTTTGTTCCAGACATGGAAGCTATAGAGAGAATAGGGGATCTCACTCTTTTCTCATCATCTGTCTCCAGTAAAAATGGTTTCTTTGTCCAAGGAAAGAGGAAATTGTACAGATAGGTTAGAGATGGTCAGTGAACAAAAAACCATTAAAAATAATTCCAATAATAAAAATAATACAATATAATAAAATAATCGTAATTATTATCCAATAATAAATTACTATATTACACATTAGTCTCACACCAAGACTCTGGGTTCAGCTGCTCTCAAACGTTAAGGAGATCAAAAGCTTGAAGACCCACATCAGAATGTTATGGGTTTGGCCCATCTCTCAAAAGTCTAGACTCACCAGAACAGTTGGAAACAATCTCGGCATGAGCTTTACTCTTCATCCATATGGTTCGAATCACAATGAAGTAAATGACACTAGAGTTAGGGAAAGAGGGAAATAAAATAATCTTTGAGGCTATGAGATGCAGTGAACTTAACTAAGGCCCTGGATGGGCATTGAGCTCTTTGTAGGGGCAGAGATCTGATTATTTGGCACTAATTGCAGGGTCAGAATCGAATACCTAGCTCCTATTATCAGGAGATCTCAAAGCGCTGTACAAAAGAGGTAAGCACCAGTATCTCCATTTTATAGATGGAGGGGAGAATCAAGGCAGAGTTGAAGTGATTTGCCCAAGGTCAGAGTCCACCCGTGGAAGAAGTAGGGATAAATCCCACATCTCCAGAGTTCTTGTTTCTCTCATGTTTATGGAAGGACACAGTGCAAAAATGTTACACCCTATGCTATGGAGGAAAGGGAACTCCCCCCACACCCTGGGTTTCTTCCTGTCTGATCCAGGGACCCAAATACATCATTCAGCCAGACTCTGAGCATGTAAGCAACATGGACCAGATAGGTATGGGAGAAAGTTATCTGTAGTAACAGGGAGCCCTCCCTGTCCAATGCCCCATCTCCCACCATTGGCAATTTTTCCTACCGGCAGTTGCCAACGGACCACATGCATAGGCAGCCCCATCATACCATGCCCTCCATAAACTCATCAATCTCAGTCTTGAAGCCAGTTAGGTTTTTTGAGCTACACTCCCTCACCACCACCACCACTACCACCCCTCCCCTTGGAGGTCTATTCCAGAACTTTACTCTTCTGATGAGGTAGAAATCACTGTCTAATTACAAGCCTAAACTAGTCATCAACAAGTTTATCCATTTGTTCTTGGGTCCCCCTCCCTCCACCGTTGGTGCTTAGCTTAAATTACTCCTCTCCCTCCCTGCTATTTATCCCTCTGGTATACTTACAGAGAACAATTCTATCTTCCCTTAGCCTTTGGTTGGGGTTAAAAAAAAACCAAAAACCTCTGAGCTGCTTCTCATAAGTTAGTTTTTCCATTCCTTAGGGCATCCCTTGTCTGCATCTTTTCTAAGTTGAATTCATCACACAGTATTCCAGATAAGGTCTCACCAGTGTCTCATACTATGGTACATAACACTTCACTGTCTTTACTGATCCTACCTGCCTCTGGACTGTATTAGAATTTTTGTGGCCCTTATCATATTGATGGCTAATAGCCATCCTGGGATGAACCAATATACCCACATCTTCCTTCTATCACTACCAACTGATAAGACAACAAGCACATGGGTCGCTGGTATGCTAGGCAGGGGTGGGCATTGCCCTCCCAAACTGCCAGCCTAGCCCAGCTGGCTGTGGAGTGTTGCTGCCCCCAGGGCCTGCCCTCCCTATGTTCCTGGCCGAGGAGGCTGAATCCACATACCCTCCACCTTCGTCTGTGTTCCAGGACAGGAGAGGTTGGAGCTGCTCATCGCCCACCCTCCCCATGCTCTGGAGTTGGGTAGGCTGGGACTCCACTCTGCACACCCTCTCTATGCTTTGAGGCCCACCCAGCTTCCTTCCCCCTCGTGGTGGAGGGGTGGGGTGGGGAGATGACTTGGCTCTCATTGGCGGTGGGGCTTCAGCTGAAGGGGCAGGGCTGAAGTCTTCCCTCCCCCAGCCCTACCTTCACTGACCACCCATGGACAAGCCAATAGAATCGAAGAGATCTATTTGGAAGTCTGGTTATGAATTGCCATTATGAAAACAGAGTCACTTATAACAATGAATAAACTTGGGGCTAGGGAAGGAGTGTGAGTGTGATTCTCTAGCCTGGTGGTTAGCACACTCACTTAGCAGGTAGGAGACCCATTTTTCAGTTCTACTATTTATTAAATATAGAACTGTTTCAATAGGAAAAACTAAGCAGACTCTGACCCCAAAAAATCCATGGATCAGTGATTTGGGCACTTCCCTATAATGAGAGAAGAAACAAATGCAAATCCCTGCTCCATGTCAGGCAGAGGGAGGTTGAACACTGGTTTGCTACTTCCTTTTTACCAAGTAATGATAGTCATGGCTGTTGTCAGAGTACAATTTATGGATAGTTTAGGGCCAACCAAAAGAGAATTTGTTAAAAGCTATTTGTCCAGAACACTTGCCCAGCTCTGTAATAAAGGGAGATCCTATACTGCAGCTCTAAGAGCAGCACAAAACTCTCTGTCTAGACAGGGAGGTCACCGTGATGACACTAAGTCATTGCTGCACCCTACCAATCAAAGCACTTCCTTGGTGTACCTTAGACAGGTCTCCAGTGCTGTCTGGGCAATAGCAGCTTCCTCTGGGCTCCAATGCTGAGGTGATCTGCTGGGTCCAGCCTTTGCACATGTCCCCTCCCCTCACTGTTCCCTGGTATTTGCCCCACTGACATATACGTGCCCAGGGTTGCCAGAAGACTCTGGCTACTCTGGAGGAATCCTCTTCCAGCTTTTAGGGCTTCTTTACTTTATCCATAAACATGGGGCTTGGATACTTTATCCATAAACATGGGGCTTGGAAGTGTGTGTGTGTGTGTGTGTGTGTGTGTGTGTGTGTGTGTGTGTGTGTGTGTGTGTGTGTGTGTGGTGTGAGGATCTCACCCAGTGAATAATTAAGGTGGTAAAATGAGACAAAACATCCCTTCTGTGCTTCTTTTAATTGAAGAAATGGGACTTGTCACTCCACCTTCTTGGGATGAATTTTGAGTTGGAAGGACATGAAAGAGAAGAAAAGCAGGTACATGGTGGCTTCCATTCTAGAGCCTGGTCCTGTACCCATTAGACAGCTATGTAGCTCTAGAAGCATTTGCAGCAGCTGTCCCTGTTGCCAGTCAGGACACACACATGTGCCTCTTTCCTGTTAGCTAGCAACTCCATAGTGAACTAGGCTGAAAATTAGAACAGTTTGAATAGCTTTACAGAGACCAAGAAGTGTCTTTCATGCCTATCTTTCTACCCCATGACTTTATTAATAACAAATAAGACAACTTATAAATGAAAAGGTTACTTCCAAATCTTTCAGGGAGAACTTTCATAATAATACAAGAGACCTTACTGTTGATAGTTTCATTTTGGCACTTGCAATGGCTGTGCTTGCATCCTTTTGGGGTCACAACTGTAGAAGTTAATCATCTGGTTTCCAAGCACCATATTTATGAAAATTGAATTTAATTATCTGATCTGTTCAGCCAATAAGGGTTTTATTTACATAAGTTAAAGATTCTAGCCTGCTCTATTTGCTTCATTCAATCAGACACTTGGATTAACTTCTGGCTGACATTAGAATTTTCTTTTTTATCTTTAGAGGTTTTCAGTGACCAAATCATCTGCTTTGGCATGGGTGAGATTTCCTTCCCATCTCTTTGCAACCTTAGAAAAGTATTTGTCATTGACATTTCTTCTTTCATTACTTTAAAGCGATAGTTCATTAATTTTGTAAGTGCGCCTACCTCTTCTGAAAAGAAATTATCTTGCCAGCTCATACAGATTAATTTTTCATTTTGTTTACTTGACCTTTTTATGGACCAGAACAATATGTGCCTCATGTGCAATTTAATCTCTACCTAGTCTTTGTTTCTCATTCTTACCTTTAATTTTTGACCTTTCCTGCATATTCACATAGGCCTTGATTCATTCTCGGCACATTCAATATAATCAGATACATAAACAGTAGTTAATTGAAATTTTTTTTTAGTACTGTTAGTTTTTAATTTCCTTCTACGCTCCTCCTTTAGTGTTCTTCTCTTCCCCCCTCCATTTCATCCAAACTTTTATCTCCACCAAAATGGCGATAAAAGCCAGATCCTGATGTTCTTGTTTTTGTTCCCCCCAGCACACATTTGAGCGCAATCAAAAGTCAACGTATTTAAGGGTTATATGTGATTTTAGAGGGTTTTTTTCAGTAATCAACGCAATAACAAATGTAAATTGTTTTTTACAATCGCTTATCCCAAGGTTTCAGAAACAATACACACAGAAGAGCATTGAAATACAGCGTCCTCAGGGATGGAGCTCTGTGCACAGCCCGTTAGTAGGGCAGAAAAAATGGCACTTCTCATAAGAGTAGTGGTTTGTCCTAGTGATTTTATCATGAGACTTTCAGACTGTCTTAAAAAAAAAAGTAGTAAGACATGGGATCGAATCCAGTCTTCACTGGCAAACAGGTATGCAGCAGGTATAGTAGGGGGCAACTAGTCACATGTATAGAACTAAGAACATCCTTCCATCCCATGACTGAGCAGCATGGCGTACTGTGGTGTGCTTGGTACATTCTAAGTATAGGCAAAATGCATATCTGCTCTGCTGCTGGTGAACCCTTGCCACTGACATCCTACCTAGTCTAGTTTGACACCTAACGGCACCCATTTTACAGAAAAGAATGATTTTGTAGGTCATCAGATAGGTGCAGTTTCCAGAACATTCTTGTGAGTGCACATTCTGAAATACTCTGAACCAAATCTTTTGGCTTTGTTTGTAGAGGGATATTCTGACTTATGTATTCAGTCTAAAAGTCAGAATTCCTGGATTCCAGAATCTAATACTCTTTTATAGTCTTGTTTAGGATATGTTTCCTGCACTGCATTTAATTCAGAGGACACTATTTGGTGAAAGTTGGTTTCCATTGTGAGAAGCATGAAGCTCTGTGTTTATCTAATACACATTGAAGAAGTGGATCTCCTATTTTAATGCAGAAAAGATCAAGTGAGTCTAAGATTTCATCCCAAAATAAATTTCTTGGTACATTCAGAATTAAAGAATGAATGAACCCTGCTAGGATATGAATATATAGTGGCATGAGGTATATAAGATCCAAAGCTTACAACACCCAGTTAGTACACTGAATATCAATTAGTGACATTTATTCCTATCATGGCCGCTGCTGTTCAGTTGTGCTAACTAATGCAGGCCTGGATTCTCCCCTGCGTATCTCATTGATGTTGAAATAAATAGGTACATGGCAAAAAATTAGAAAAGGGTAGTGGCTTCAAGCAATGTCACCGAAGACCTTGATGAATCATACATAATATGTATACTATTTTTATCAGTGACATTAAAAATCAGGGAACACAGTTCATTGCAGGTGGCTTGTTCAAACATAGTTATGCCATGAGTGATTTTCTTTTTGACACTTCTATTTATTTTTCTTTCCTAGACTCATACAGCAGGTGGTACTTCAGGGTATTGGCTGCTTTGACTGGTAGAGCTTATATGTGCTGTAATACTGCCAAGTTTTAGCACCCTTTCTCTCTCAAGAAAAGAGAGGTGCAGCACTGATTGCTTCCTGATGGCTGCTTTGTCGAGCACAGTACCACCATGATCTGTTAGGACTAAGTGCTATTGGCCTACAAATTAACTACAGTCAGTTGGTTACTTGTACGTTTTGTTCTTTATTTTAAAAAAAAGTTGCAGGTGCTATCAGCTGAAAGTAGAGGGCTTTACCCAGTTTATGTAAAGTGAAGGTTTCTGCTTAGGAGGTCATAGCCATGAGAAAATGCAAATATTTTTAGGGCACAATCCTTCTTTCTTAAAAAGGAAGAGCAAGGAGACAGTCCCAAAGAAGCGGAAACAATTCCCAATTGAGAGAGACGGAGGTGGTAGACAAAGAAAATAATGAACAGGGAATGGTGTACAAAAATACAGTCATTGGTGTGCACAGTTCCAGGCATCTCTCAGCTTACCATCTCTTTGTATTAGCATTCATTGCCAAGATATCAACAGTCATCATAGATGGGCCCATAACCATGTGAGCGTGGAACTCATTTAGCAGCAGCAAAAGTTTTCTCTGCAAGTTCCTTAGTATAGATCTAACAACTGACAAGCCCCTTCCATAACAAGTAAGGTGCTGACAGGAACTGTGGATGAAGTCATGTCATTTTTCTGGAAAAAGTCCGATTGACTTCATTAATTTCACTGGGAGTAGGATTTTACCCTGTCTCTGTCTGTACAGCATTTAACACATGCTTAATCCTGAGTGGGGGCTTGGGAGGCGGGTTATAAATCCCAAATTGAGAGCACTCTTGCTAAAGCCTGAGAACTCTACACCTGGATAGAGCAGCAGTAGCTTCAGGAAGGAATTAAAAGAAAGGAAAGAAATGCAGTTGGGTGAAGGTGACTTAGGAGACAGGTGATGTGGAGTTACCACTCTGTAGGAAGGATGTGATGGTAGTCAGTCAAGGGGAGAAACTTATCTAAAAGATGAGGTCTGGAGCAGGCAGAAATTGCTTAGTTTCTATTTTTGGACTGTTTTTTTAGATTTGTTGAGGGACTCCAGAGGGAGGCCCTGCAAGCTGCTCTGGAAGGAGAGTCAGGCTGATGAGCCCAGAAGGGGTTGAAGACATTGTGGTGTTTGACAAAATAATTACAGAGTTGAGGTGTTTGGAACATTGCTATGCCAAGTGGCATGGAACTGTGGTGTAACGTGGCTGGAAAGACAAGTCACCATTGCACCAGACCAGTGCCCTCCAAGGTGGAGCCTAAGGCAAAGTTGCCGACATGCTGTGTTGCGCCATAAAAGGGGTGTTGTCACGTGGTGAAATCATGATAAGATCTTTGGGTTCTACTATAATTAATTTGATCAGTAGTGGTCATTTTAAATTGTCATTGTTAACATTACTTCTAAATGAACGGCTAGAAAGGGAATGGAGACCCAGGTTGGAGGAGGCATGTAAGGGTATGTCTACACTTGCCCCCTAGTTCAGACTAGGGAGGCAAATGAAGCATACCGAAGTTGCTAATGAAGCGTGGGATTTAATTATCCCACGCTTGATTAGCATATTCGCGGCCGGTCGCCATTTTAAAATGCTGGTCACCCGATTTAACTTGCTGTGTGTAGATGCGGTAGTCTGATCCAAAATCCTTCCCTTGAATTAACTGTTACTCCTCATTGCAATTGAGGAGTAACAGTTAATTCGATGAAAGGCTTTTGGATCGGACTACCGCATCTATACGCGGCAAGTTAAATCGGGTGACCAGCATTTTAAAATGGCGACCAGCCACGAATATGCTAATCAAGCGCAAGATAATTAAATCCCGTGCTTCATTAGCAACTTCGGTATGTTTCATTTGCCTCCCTAGTCTGAACTAGGGGGCAAGTGTAGACATACCCTAAGTCTGGTGTGAAACAGAATCTAGACAATTTTCACATGAGTCCACTTGGAAAACAAAGATCCCGTGCTGTTGGGTTGTAGAAGTGCAGTGTTGATCAAAAATAAATAGCACATTCTGTAAATCAAACTTCTAGAAGTGACAAAAAAGGCTTAATGTGGTCCAAGTCTCGGAGTTTGAGGGAGCTGAGATTAGTGACTTTATGAATGTCAACTTTTTTTACTATAAAAAAATTGGGACATAATCCAACAAACCTTATTGTATTCCTTTTGAATAATGGCTGTCATTATCCATTTATAGCATCAGGCCCATTATTTATCATAACAAAAAGTGATGTGGGAATTAGAAGTATCTTAACCAGCAGACATTTTACATCCTACAAGAAATAACGATCTTCAGACTGACAGGAAAACGTTAGTGAAAACTCAATCTCCTACTTTTTAAACAAACCTGTTGTATTTTGCGTTTGGTAAATATACTCTGGTAGCAGGTCATCCAGGCTCAATATTTAGAGGTTCACATCACCAGTATGTCGATAAACAGACAAATGTATTTTCTGTAAATTGCTTACAATTATCTTAATTTGTCTATTGTTCCTCATTCTCTGCTTTATGTAATGCCATGTCACTGAATAGGAGGGTATTATGCCTCCTAATTGTTGGCAATGACTCAGTGTTTGTAAATTAGTTGACTAATTTTCCCACAGACAAATAATTATAGGTATAACCGGTAAGTGAGCTGTCAGGCTGACATGACAAGAAGTGTCAGAAGCTAGTTTTTAGATTCTTAGATGGATATAGGAGCAGAAATTACTCAATCAGAAGCAATCAATTAGCTTCCATAATTTCATTCCTATTCACTGATGTCTAACCTAGCCTCTATTTCACTACAGTATTTTTTTAAACTCAAATTTCTGTATAAATATTGAGTACTTACTTTTTCTCTGCATATTTTTCCTTTTCTGCAATCTGATTTTTTTTTAACCATCTGGCATTTTACTATATTTCAAAATACTTTTGGTTTTACTGGGGTGATGGTGGGGGGCTTTACTAAAGTCTACTTTAGTAGACTTTACTAAATAAAGGTATGTCTACACTACAAAGTTAATTCGAATTAACAGTTGTTAGTTTGAATTAACTTTCATAGGTGCTACACAGGCAAACCACTAGTTTGAACTTAATTCGAACTAGCGGAGTGCTTAATTCGAACTAGGTAAACCTCATTCTACATGGACTAACGCCTAGTGCAAATTAAGTAGTTCGAATTAAGGGCTGTGTAGCCACTTAATTTGAACTAGTGGGAGGCTAGCCCTCCCCAGCTTACCCTGGTGGCCACTCTGGGCACCACCAGGGAAACTTGTCTGCCCCCCTCCCGGCCCCAGAGCCCTTAAAGGAGCACGATCTGGCTACAGTGCCCGTGCCAGGTGCAAGCCTGCCAGCACCCAGCCAGCAGACCCTGCACCTGGCATGGATGAGCCAGCCACCCAGCCCTCCGCCTCTTCCCGGGACCAGGCTGGCAGCTCTCAGGAGCCTGCCCAGGGCCGCAAGAGGCGGGCGCCCTCCTGGTCTAGTGCGGACATCGTGGACCTCATCAAGGTTTGGAGGGAAGCCTCCAACATCTATGACCTCCGCACTAGGCACAGGAAAGTGGCCGTCTAGGGCAGGATAGATGCCAGCCTGGCCACCCAGGAGCAGGTTTGCATGAAAATCAAGGTGGTCGAGTGAGACCCCGACCCTGAGCCCTGAGCTTAGAACATAAAAACACAACAATGGCCGTACTGTGTCAGACCAAAGGTCCATCTAGCCCAGTAGCCTGTCTGCCGACAGTGGCCAACAATAGGTACCCTGGAGGGGATGGACCAAAGACAATGACCAAGCCATTTGTCTCGTGCCATCCATCTCCAGCCTTCCACAAACAGAGGCCAGGGACACCATTTCTACCCCCTGGCTAATACCACTCCATGGACCCAACCTCCATGAATTTATCTCACTTCTCTTTAAACTCTGTTCTAGTTCTAGCCTTCACAGCCTCCTGCAGCAAGGAGTTCCACAGGTTGACTATTTGCTTTGTGAAGAAGAACTTTCTGTTATTAGTTTGAAGCCTGTTACCCATTCATTTCATTTGGTGTCCTCTAGCCCTTCTATTATGGGAACTAATGGAGAACTTTTCTTTATGCACCCTCTCCACAACACTCATGCTTTTATTGACCTCTATCATATCCCCTCTCTGTCTCCTCTTTTCTAAGCTGAAAAGTCCCAGTCTCTTTAGCCTCTCTTCATATGGGACCTGTTCCAAACCCCTGATCATTTTAGTTGCCCTTTTCTGAACCTTTTCCAAGGCCAAAATATCTTTTCTGGGGTGAGGAGATCACATCTGTACACAGTAATGAAGATATGGCGTACCATAGTTTTATACTTTCCCTCCTCCTTCTTCCCCTGGCTTCCCCCTTCCAGCTCCCTCCTCCCAGGTTTCCTCCTCCCCTCTCCAACCCTCTCTCTTCCCCTCTCCCACCTCCTTTTCCCAGTCTCCCCCAGTTTTGTTCAATAAAGAGCGTTTCTATTTTTGAACACACATGTCCTTTATTTTGTACATCAGGAAAGGGGGGCTAGGGAGGGGCAAGTGGAAGGAGGTGAGGGAGGAATGGGGTACGAGCCCCCGATGGGGAGGACTGGGGTGGCTCTGCAGGCTCCTCAGGGTGAAAGCTCTCCTGCAGCCCCCCGATTGACCCCCCCCCCCGGATGGCAGCCTGCGGCAAGTGCAGCCGGGCTGATGGCCGAGTGCTGTGATGTGCCGAGTGTGGGCATTCAGGGCACTCCAAGCCAGGACTGCTTTGCTGTCCCTCATCGAGTTAGACAAGCGAGCTGGGAACCCCTGAGAACTGTCTGTCCGGGGTGGGGGTCGGGTCCCTTTAAGCACAGCCCTTGGCTAGCCTGAGACAGCAGCTCCACGCTCTAAGTCTTAATATGATGCCCTGACGGCACTTCTTCCGGCCATCCTTAACCTCGGTTCAGGGTCCACTCAATGTGGACATGCTAGTTCGAATTAGCAAAATGCTAATTCGAACTAGTTTTTAGGTCTAGATGCACTAGTTCGAATTAGCTTAGTTCGAATTAACTAATTTGAATTAAGTTAGTTTGAATTAGTGCTGTAGTGTAGACATACCCTAAGTGAGTATGTGTTAATACTACAGGCAGTCCCCGGGTTACGTACAAGATAGGGACTGTAGGTTTGTTCTTAAGTTGAATCTGTATGTAAGTCAGAACTGGCGTCCAGATTCAGCTGCTGCTGAAACTGACCGCCAGTTCTGACTTACATACAGATTCAACTTAAGAACCCCAAGCTTCCCCAAGTCAGCTGCTACTGAAACTGATCAGCGGCTGATTCCAGGAAGCCCGGGGCAGAGCAACTCTGCCTCGGGCTTCCTGTAGTCAGCGCTGGTCAGTTTCAGCAGTGGCTGACTTGGGGACGCCTAGGGCAGAGCAGCTGGGGTGCTGCTGGGTTGCTCCAGTAGCACCGCTCCTCGGCGCTACTGGACCAACCCAGCAGCACCCCAGCTGCTCTGCCCCAGGCGTCCTGATTCAGCCACTGCTGAAACTGACCAGCAGCGGCTGAATCAGGACCTGGGGCAGAGCAGCTGGGGTGCTGCTGGGTTGGTCCAGTAGTGCCCAGAGCGGCGCTGCAGGACCAATCGGCAGCGCCCCAGCTGCTCTGCCCCAGGGTCCAAAACAAAAGCCTGGTCTGCTGCGCCCCCCCCCCCAGCAGACCAGGGACACGGGGAGCAGAGCCGCAGCGGCAGCGGGGTGCCGCGCCTCTGAGGCTTTGCTCTGAGGCTTTGCTCTGCGGCTGCGGCTTCAGTCCCGGTGCCTGTGGTCTGCTGGGGACGGTCCCCAGCAGACCACAGGCACTGGGACTGAAGCGGCAGCAGCGGCGGTTCCCCGCGCTTCTGAGGCTTTGCTCTGGCAAAGCCTCAGAAGCGCGGGAACCCGCCCGGTGCCCCTGGTCTGCTGGAGACGGTCTCCAGCAGACCAGGGGCACCGGAGCAGCTTACGAACGGGGCTTTCTCGCCCCAGAGCTCGCAGGTAGCAATCCGCCACCTCGACCTCCGGGGCGAGAAAGCCCCGTTCGTAAGTGTAGATCCGACATAAGTCGGATCCGCATAAGTCAGGGACTGCCTGTACTGATTAAACAGATTAAAGCGCAGCAAATGACAATTTATCAGTTAAATAAACCACTAAACAGAACACGGACCTTTCACAGATTCTGAATTGCTAGAGGTACAAAGTTTTAAAAATCTCAAATGCTCACTACTGATTTTAGTGAGGCTCTGACATGAGTTGCAAGAAAGAAACCTTATTTCTGGCCTCTTTCACATTACATGAATGAATCAAAGGTTTATGACAGAAATCTATTTCCACAGACTCCAGAGGCTACTCTTCTAAAGAAACTGACATAACATTCATGGGTGTAAATCAGTTAAATTGACACCTTTGACTACAATTGAAGTTGCAGGTATTACCATTTGTCAGAATCTGGCAATGTGACTTCAATCACAATTGGTGGTATTCTGTAGGATTAGACCCAAAATAAGACTGGACACGTCACTATGGTTTTGATACTTCTGGTCATTTTGGTTTGAAGTTGTTTGGATATACCACCTCCAGAATAGGAGGGAATTTTGCTTGAATTATGACTGAAGAAAAAGGCCACTGTGGAAAATGGTCTGTTATGGAATTTCTGATTCTTGCCCGACAAAAAGCAGTAACTTAGGATCAGAGGAGTAGCCGTGTTAGTCTGGATCTGCAAAAGCGACAAGGAGTCCTGTGGCACCATATAGACTAACAGATATATTGGAGCATAAGCTTTCATGGGCAAAGATGCATCTGATGAAGTGGGTCTTTGCCCACGAAACTTATGCTCCAATACATCTATAAGATGCCACAGGACTCCGTGTCGCTAGTAACTTAGGAGGCACTCTTGTAAAGAAGAGTACACATACCCCTCACAATGCAGCATATGCTTTGGGAAAAGACTCCAGTTACTACTTTTTATATTTAGACTAGTTCTTCGTGGAGCTGAACATTCCTAACACAACACCAAAATGCCTTAAACTGATTTTTATGGTATATTGCAAGCTCCAAATTCAGTCCACTTTGCTGAAAGATTCACAAAGCCATGTGTGAGTGTTTTAAACAATCCTCGGTTGATCTATGCTTTTGTGATATTCAAAATCATGGTGTGGTGTGTGTTTTGTTTTTGTTTTTGTTTTTTGTGAAAGGACTTCAGTTCTTCAGTTTTAGGTTAATTTTCTTTGAGTTTTCAAGTATGATCAAACCCTAAACTCGCCTCGCATCTCAAAGTATACTAGACTTAAAATTATAGTTCATTAGCTTAACTTTAATAAGTGTTACCTAACTGGGTGGTGGTTCTTTCAGCAAATTTATTTTACTCCCCTCCCCACATTAATATATTTACTTAGACTAAGGTTCTGAGGAACATAGGAACAGATTTTCTTAGATTTAGGTAACTCAGGACCTTTGCAGTATTGCCATGCCAGCTGTGTAAAAGTCACAAATTAGTCCCCAAAAAAGAGATCTTAAGTAATTTTGGTATATTTTTATTCATATTATTCACGTTTTGGTTTCTGAGCCTTTGGAGTGCACTCAGGTTACCTTCTGCGGGCTCTTCTCTGCAACCAGAAGGGCAAAAATGTATTTTAACAAAAGCTTTAGGTTCCCTTCAGAGGTTGGGCTATTATAAAAAACACCAACTATTTTGAAACGTGTGATACAACTATAAGAGTTCAACATGTTGCCACTGCCTCAAATTTCAGTGCCCCAGGGAAGTGGAATTTAATGAAATTTGCAGTTTCCTTGTAAACAAGATTGCATCAGAAAGGTTCTTTGCTTCTCCAAATGCAGAGGGACAAAGAAGTACAGGAGTGATTTCTTAGCTTCCAGCATGAAGCCTTGTTGACCAACAGACCTGTAAGCTCATGGTCTGTCTTTCTCCAGGGCCACAATGCTCACAGCTACTGCGCAGTTTTCCTGCCTCTGCCCTCTGGTCTTGTGTGTTCAGTTTCTGTCTTCTCTCCTTATCAATGGAACCCTTCAGAGACTGCCCAGAAACTAGCACCATATAAAGGCAGTCCCCGACTTACGCGGATCCGACTTATGTCGGATCCACACTTACGAACGGGGCTTTTCTCACCCCGGAGCTCATGGGTGGCGGGTCGCCACCCGTGTCCTCCAGGGCGAGAAAAGCTTCTCCCGGTCTCCCTGGTCTGCTGGGGGGATCCAGCAAAGCCGCTGGACCCTCTCTCCCCCAGCAGACCAGGGACACCCGAGCAAAGCCGCCCAGGCGGCGGGAGTCCCATTGCCTGGACAGCTTTGCTCGTTTGCCCTGGAGCAAAGCCGCCACCTGGGCGGCTTTGCTCCTGTGCCCCTGGTCTGCTGGGGGGGGGGGGTCCAGACGGCGGCTTTGCTCTGGTGTCCCTGGTCTGCTGGGGGGGTCCAGTGGCTTTGCTGGACCCCCCCCCCCCAGCAGACTAGGGGGACAGGAGCAAAGCCGCGGAGAACGCTCGCAGTGGGACAGCCCGGGAGCGCTTGGGCTGTCCCGCTGCGGGCGTGCTCCGCGGCTTTGCTCTCGTCTCCCTGGTCTGCTGGGGGGGGTGTGTGTGTGCAGCTAGTGCTCCCCCCCCCCCCCCCCCCCAGCAGACCATGCTTTTCTTGCCTACTCCTGAGGTAGAGCAGCTGGGGGCTGCCGGGTTAGTCTCGCAGCGCCGCTCCGGACCAACCGGGTAGCACCCCAGCTGCTCTGCCCCAGGCGTCCTGATTCAGCCGCTGCTGGTCAGTTTCAGCAGCGGCTGAATCAGGACGCCTGGGGCAGAGCAGCTGGGGTGCTGCTGGGTTGCTCTAGTAGTGCCGAGGAGCCGCGCTACTGGAGCAACCCAGCAGCACCCCAGCTGCTCTGCCCCAGGCGTCCCCAAGTCAGCCGCTGCTGAAACTGACCAGCGGCTGACTACAGGAAGCCCGAGGCAGAGTTGCTCTGCCCCAGGCTTCCTGGAATCAGCCGCTGATCAGTTTCAGCAGCAGCTGACTTGGGGACGCCTGGGTTTCTTAAGTTGAATCTGTATGTAAGTCAGAACTGGCATCCAGATTCAGCCCCGGTTGAAACTGATCAGTTTCAGCAGCGGCTGACGCCAGTTCTGACTTACATACAGATTCAACTTAAGAACAAACCTACAGTCCCTATCTTGTACATAACCCGGGGACTGCCTGTAGTTAATTAGGCCCTGTTTTAGATGTGATACTTTCACTGTCTCTAACAAGTATCATAAATGAAAGTCTTGTTCATGCATCAGTTTGAACATGATTCTAGTTCAACCCATAATAAGGCTTCACCCAGCTCATTCCAACAGCAAGTACTGTAAGTCAGCTGCAGTATGAGACTGGAAGAGTGAAACCTGAAAGATATGTAAGGTAACTGGACTATGACAAGGAAAAAAAAAACACTTCAGTTGAACTTGCATATTTATAGGGAGTTACATTTTGTGTCCAAAGATGTCAATGGTTATCCCTTGGTTATGCATTTCTGGTAGGGTACATCCAACGTACTATCATTTTAGGCAGTATATGTCTGTTGGGCAAACAGTCTATACAGAGATTCAGAGAAAGCTAACTTAGAATGATTTGCATCTGATGATGCCTGCAAAAATGTTTCAAATGTATTCACAATGTTATCCAATCATAGTTAGTTTGAAGAGGTAGATGAAGCAGGTTTACAAAGGAGTTTTTCAGAAATGTGTTCTCTCTATTTTCACATGTTCTGTTATAAAAACTCTCGTAAGCAAATTGTCCCACCCCTTCACCAAGACCCTACCCTCTGCTCCCTCCATCACTCACTCATTTTCACCAAGTTGGGGAAAAGAGGTTTGGGTAGAGGAGGGCTGAGGGCTCCAGCTGGTTGGGTGCTAGGTGCAGAAGGGGCTCCAGGCTGGGATGAAGGGAGTGGGGTGCAAGAGAGGGTGCAGCTTCCAGATGGGAGTTTGGATGTGGGAGGGGAACTCGGGGCTGGGGCAGCCATGGGTTGGGAAATGCAAGGGGGTTCAGGGTGCAGGCTCCAGGCATCACTGATCTCAGGCAGCGCCCAAGAATTAGTAATAGCAGCCCTGTGGGAAAGGGTAGCACACAGAGCTCCTTTGGCTGCCCCCTCACATAGAAGCCGGACATGCTGTCAGCTTCCCAAGTGTTGCATGGAGCTCAGCAGGAAGCCTGCCAGTGTCACAGTCAAGGGTGGAATTTCGGGAGAGCAGGGGGGGCAGCAGCCGTCCAGGACATAGCTTGCTTTTCATCCCATTCCCCAGTGCTAAGGGAGAGAGGGGAAAGTTCTTTCATTCTGTGCATGGCTCTTGTACGTGGCTTGAGAAGGGAGCTCACCAGCCAGGTGTGAGAGGCACGTACGGAATGCTGTTGCCCCCCCTGCTCTCCTGAAATTCCACTCTTGCCCACAATGTGATCAACCAGACTGCTAATAGCCTGGTCAGTGGTGCTGACTGGAACCACCAAGGTCCCTTTTTGACCGGGAGTTCTGGTTGAAAACCAGACACCTGGCAACCCTAGGCACAGGCATAGAGAGGAACAAAGTGGCCTTAAATACTTTTGGGCTCTCTGGCTACAAGTGTCAGAAGGCCCTGTAATTCTGGCATCAGAGTAGCCCTGACACTCATCTAATTGATGGTCTGCTTCACGTAACCTCCATGACCCCGACAATCCAATGAGTAGAGAAGGCTGGAGCACACTGAGCCATGGTCATACTCACTTCCCCTTCGTTCAGCCCCCATAAATAATTGGCCATGTATGTTTATGCTGGTAACTCTAAATAGGTGGTTTTGGAGCTCCTCTATTCCACCAAAAAATGGAAGGGGCCCAGGCCCGCCGGCAAGGGGAGACAAAGAAGACAGTTGCCCTGTGGCCTGTCAGTTCAAAAGGGCCCGGGGCTCCCCACATCTCCTGCCACTAGTGCAGTATCTGGAGCCTGGGCCCTTTAAATCACTGCCAGAGTACCATGCTACAGGTGCTACAATTAGCTCATAGACTAGAGAAGGCTACTATTAGGAAACCGTGCCTTAATTAATCTAGGCTAGGGCTTACATATCTCTCTTCTAGCATTCTCCCACTGCTCCCTAGCTATGCTAAATTGCAGGCCTTAGAGGAACTGAGGACCAGCTTTATCAAATTCAATTAGAGTCTTGCCGTTGAGGTGTTTTGGGGAGGAGCTGTGTGTGTGTGTGTGAAATAGGATCACACCTATAATGCTGTGCAGCATTGGTAGTTACTGTTGTATATTGTGTGTGACAGCCTAGGACATAGCATTTATCCCCACCATTTGTGTTGAGCTCATTCTTGAATATCACATTGACCATAGCTGACTTCAGGATCATCAGATCAGAAAGAGTAAAACTTTTCTTGCAAGATTTACAGTAGAAAGCTAGGAATGTTGGATGAGTCCTACCTGCTCATACCTAGAAAAGCACATTTGAACTAGTAAGGTAATATACTGCAATGCAATCCTCTCTGGTTGTGAAGTGGAAGTCTTCATAACAGTAAAGTAATATAGTAATATTTTGCCAAACAAAACTTTTGCCAGCCTCCTCCACCTAGAGAACCACTTTTTTTCTTCCAACTTTATGGCTAAAGAGCAAATACCAGAAAGGGTTTTTCAAAATGCCCACTAGCTATTTTGGGTATCAAAGTTTGACCATTGCATTTAGTTTAGAAGGATTAGCTTTTAAACTCCTGGGCTCCCTACAAATAATATAATAGCAAAGGGTGCCGTAATACTTTATCGATGAGTAGCATATACAGACCTTTTGAGGTTGGAGGTTCTAAATATATTCAGTTCTCTGAAGTACTGAACTTCAAAACACATTTCAAAAATACCAAACACTTTGCTGTCCCTTATTTTGCTACTGATCTTATTTTATCCTTATGCCAATCCTCTGAAAAGTGTTTGTATTCATCCCCCTCCATCCATAAGGAAAATGTCACTGACATCTAGAAATTGCAATAAACTTTCTTTGCAAGACAACCAACCAAATAAGAAAATAGAGAGCCCCATTCACAGATGGGAATCTAAGATCTGCCGGGAATTGGTTTGCCTTTTGCCGTGAGTTTATATTTGGGTTGTAATGAATAATACGAGAGTGTGATGGTGGAGGTTTGTTGGGGTATGTGGAATTATTGAATGTGTGTGTGAAAGAGGAAGAATGGCCTCACCTAAGACTTGGGAGACAGTGGTTCAAGCCACTACTCTGCCACAGGGCTTCATGACCTGGATAAAGTTACACAGCTTCTCCGTGCCTCAATTTCCTCTATGTAAAAAAGGGAAAATAACACTTCCTTGCCTCCCAGGGTTTTTGTGAGAATAAATAAAGGTGGGGGCCACACAAGTATCTAAGTTGGGTTTTTTTGTTTGGTTGTTTTTTTTAGCTTTGAAATGGTTGTAGTCTTAGCCTAAGGAATCATCAACCTCTCCTGTGGCCAGGTAAGGAATATTTCCCAAAGCATCCTAAAACCAAAGGTCTATTTAAATAAAGGAAAATGGATTAGAAACTTGAATCAAATTCAAAGATGTATGGAGCAACACATGCCTGGTCTAAGTCACACAGAAGCTCTTAAATTTCAGTAGAGAAGTAGAGTATGAGTCAACCATTGAGTCATAAAACATTCAGCCTGTGTCTATTCTGCCCTTTTTTGTTCAGGGTCTTCTCCCTCAGAGAATTAAATCTTCCCGCTTCCTTTACTAGCCACTAGTATCCATGTTGATCAGCCCCAGGCTCTTTTGGATAACTCATTATGTTCTCCCGACCTCCACTGCTGAGGGATTTTAGGATATGTTCATACTACAGCAAAACACCAGTGGCACCAATGCTCAAAGTCTTAGTCTTTTATCTGCTTCGTTGAACTGCTTCTTATGGAAGTTTTCTTTGGCCTTAATCTGTGTTTATAATTTTGGTCCCTACCTCCCCCCACATCTGACCTGTTTTATACCCAGTGATTACTGCTGCATATCAAATGGAAGGAACAACTTTTGTGTCTGATCCTTTTCTCATGTACATGGATGTAAAGCAGGAGTAACTCACTCAAAATACAAGGAATCTCACTGTAGTAAAACTGATGTGAGGTGAGACTCAGGGTACATTTAGACTGCATTGCTACTTAGGGATACCAGAAATATCCCGAAATGGCAACACTACGTCTTTAAAAGTGCATGCTATTTCCCAAAATAGAGGGCACGCTATTCTAGCGTCCCTGTAATTTTCGTTAGCGCAAATTGCGTAGCTTAGTCCAACAGAAGAGCGCTTTCTAGACATACCCTCAGTCCTACCTTTAGAATGTCTCATGCTTTGTCAAAAATGAAACACATGGCCAAGGAATAATCCTGTGAAGCAAATACCTGTAGGGTCTGATCCAAGGGGGCTGGAACAATTTTTATACTAGGGGTGTTGAGTGTCACTCAGCCAAACTTTTAAACCTTGTGGAGTGGAAACCTGGTAGAGTGGAAACCACTTGCGGTCTGATCTTATTCCCATTGAGTGGGAGAGCAGATCCTCACCACGCATCTTTGTCCTGAAACTATTTGCATTTGAAGAACAAATACAGGAATTTCCCATGCTGATAAATATCCATCCCCATGTGCTGCACTGCGATACATAATCACTGATGAACCCCTTCACTTCTCAAAAAGCTGTCTCTTATTGACATACTACTGCACATGGCTTTCTGAACTCAGCTCTTTTTATAGACATTGGCCAGGCCTCAGTGGGGTGAGTGTTTGTGGCCTCTGCAGTGTCATTGGTAGAGCTCCCTATTGGAATGGAAGGCTATGTTTGAGACAGTGGCACATGTACCACATGGTTTCCTGTCTCTTTCCTGGATCAGTAATATCAAAGCAGTTTAGGATAAAACATTTATATAAACAAAGGCCAAACTAGCTATTTAAAAACTCCCAGTTACATGTTTTCAGCAGGTATCCACTATGTATCATATCCCTGCCAGGTTCTTACCTGATGATGATCAAAGGAATGAAGTATACGAGGAAAGCGACCACAGTCATGTAGGGTATCCAGTAGGAATCATCAGGCCAGAGGGCCCAGCATTGCACTTCACCATTGGACAGCTGCCGTTTCCCAAATATAATCAGAGTTGGAATTGAAAACAGGAAAGAGAGACTCCAGGCCACCACTATGAGAACTTTTGCCTGCCTTTCTGTTCAACAAATCCAAACAAATTTTTGTTAGCATAGGTCCTGGCACTTCTGAAGCATGTCTTTGGACATGTACATCAGGCTAAAGAGAGGGTGGGTAGGGGGGACTTGTGTGGTAGTGCCTGCTTGCTTGGGCAAAGCAAGGCTGAGGTCAGCATGATGGCACATCAGAAATCAAAGAAGCCTTCACCCTGTAGCTGACAGAGGAAGGATAATATTGAGACTGTAACTGGTGCT
Source organism: Pelodiscus sinensis (assembly GCF_049634645.1). Lineage (NCBI taxonomy): Eukaryota > Metazoa > Chordata > Testudines > Trionychidae > Pelodiscus > Pelodiscus sinensis. The sequence goes on from NC_134712.1 coordinate 170,470,893, forward strand.
TCAAGGTGCAGATATTGAAGTTTAATTTCGAGAGAGTGGATCTGCTGACCAATGTAGCTGCACCAGCTTACAGCAACCACAGCTCTCATACACTCAGGCTATGGCTACACTGTAGCCTTTTTCTGGAAAAGCTTATGCAAATGAAGCACAGCATGGACTATCACCACTCTTCATTTGCATAATTAATTAGCAGCCACTTTTGAGCAAGAGGCTTTTGCGCAAAAAGGAGCTGTGTAGACGGCTCCTTTTTCCGCAAAACCCACCTCTTGCGCAAGAGCCGTTCTTCATTTTTTCAGGAAGAACAGCTCTTGTGCCTACACAGCTCCTTTTTGCGCAAAAGGTGCTGCTAATTAATTATGCAAATGAAGCATGGCAATATTCCATGCTGCTCTTCATTTATATTAGCTTTTCTGGAAGAAGGCTACAGTGTAGCCGTAGCCTCAGAGTACTGGAGGATTGCAGGAAGAAAGTACTAGAGAAAAATCATATCTCCTACCACCCGGGCACTGTGATGTTTTGACAAGTGGTGCTTTATATCTCCAGATGATTGACTATATGCTGAAGTAGAACATTACATTAAATTGTGCACTGCAAGAGGCTATATTTAAAATCTATACTCAATCATTTTTAAAGTGTTATAAAAGTGCTTAATTTTTTTTTGCTTCATCCAACATCAGTTATAATATTTGTCCTTATTTTTAAATATCACATTTGATCAGCACAATAGAAGCTTGATTACGTAAAGTGCTTTGAGATCATCCATAACCTTTAGATCAGTGCTTTTCAAACTTTTAGGTTGCATACCCCTTTCTAAATGTCATCCACTGTATACCTTATCTGAAAGAGATTCATAATATACATCTGATTAGACTGTCAAGTCTTACTAAATAAATGTGGTATCTGCCATTATAGGATTTTTTCTTGCAGATCCCCTGCTAAGAGCTTGGGTACCCCAGTTTGAAGACGACTTTTTTAGATAAAAAAGGAAATGAAATTGAAGGATGTAAAAATCCTTCTGGGAGAAGAATTATGTAAAGAAATTCTGAGGATTAACAATTAAATTTATGAAAAAAATTGAGGGTACATATTAAGAATAATTTCCTAACAGATTTTTCAGTTAACCAAGGAATGAGGTTGGAAGACGAAACCTTTGCAACTCAACTAGGCTGAATGCTAGGAAAATATTCTACAGAAACCTGAGCTGGCAGAAAATAGGCTAGCTAACCTGCAAGGTCTTATCTCAAGTTTTTATAGGAACTATTTAGTTTCAATTAAGAATTAGGGCAACAACATTGTCTAGTGGCTAAAATGTTAGATTAGGGGACCAGGAATAAGAAGCTCTAACTTTTGGCTCCTCCATAGATTTTCTTATTGACACAATGCAAACGCTGTAACCATTTTTCTCAAAATACCTCCTGTAAAATGGGTATGATGATAATTAATTTGTTCCTCCATTAAGACAAGGTGTGTGTGTACACATGTCTGTTGCATATGTGTTAATTATGACCCAATTCTGATACTGCTTATGGTAGTTAAAGATATCTTACTTCAGTAGTCTGTCTGAAATCAGTGGATATACTCTTGAAGGGCATATATCAGAGTCTGGATTGCTATCTCTGAAAAGCTTTGAAATTAAAGAATTAAAGGTGCTGTGAAATGCGAAATCCTGTTCAATACACATCCGCAATATTTTCTTTTTTAACTGCCTCATTTAAAAAAAAGTAGTATTCTGAGGAATACCAATTGTGGCTCTTGTTTGTGTGTGTATCTTTTTCCTTGATGAACATTTCTATTGAGAGGCTTTGGAATTGTCTCCCTTGCTCCTGGCCTCAATAGTTTTTGGAACACACTGCAGGATCTCTTTACACTGGCTTTCTTTGAGCTCTTGTCTTCACTGGAGTGTTAGCTTGAATGATCGACACTAGCAGTAACTCTTAAGTTAGCTTAGCTGGAGCGAGAGCAGTCATATTGTGGTGCTCAAGTGGTTTTTCTAGTGTTTAGGCAAGCAGCACAGAGTTGCTGGATCCCCACTGCAATGTTAGCTCTTGCATCCCCACTGCAATGTTAGCTCTTGCATCAGCAACACCTGAGCTAGATGTCTTACAGCTCCACTTAACTTCACCTAGAAGTGTGTGTGGGGACAGGCCAGGTGCCTGGGCTGGCTGCCTTGCACCAGTTTTGGGGTTTTTTTTGGTTTTTGGTTTTGGGTTTTTTTGTAAATACTTTAATGCCTTGTGGCTGGTGAGTCTTACTTATTGGACATATGTATAGGATAAATAAAATCCTCTAAGTCTCTGAATAGGGTGTTTTTATATGACAGGTTGAGAACCTTTTTCTATTACCAAAAATAAAACAGTGACCGTGCTGATTTAAAACCAGGATTTTTGGATTATTGTAGTGGCCATGGGTAGAACCTGAAGCCTCAAACCTTTAAATTCCAGTCCAAACTCTGACACTATCTTTATGCCTTTGATCATATCACATTGTCTCAGATGCCTTTTTTTTTTTTTTTTTTTTTTTTGTAAAACTGAGACAATATCTCTTACTGAACGCTCCAGACTGAGGCTTAATTAATGTTTGTACAGCTCTCTAACATGTTGTATGAGGCAAAAGAATTGAGATTGGGCTACAGACAGGATTTGATTCTCCATTGCCTTGGACCTTCTAGAGCAGTGTTTCTCAAATGGTGTTCTGTGGAACCATGGTTCCACAAGAAAATTCCATTACAATAACATTTTATAATCCAAAAAATATTAATGAATTTTATTGAAAACAATTTTCATTTGTTTGCCATGATAAGTGTCCCTGTGTAAAGCAAGCTTAGCCAGAGAGTGGGGACGATGACGTCACTACTCAACACTGATATCCGTATATTAGACTGTTATTAGGGGTTCCACAAAATTATTTTGTGTTTAAAAGGGTTCCATAGCCAAATAAAATTGGGAAACACTGTTCTAGAGTCATTAGCACCCAGGCATACTGAGAGTAAAACTCCTATTGACAGAATCCTTTTTGTAAGAGATCTTTAAGCACAGCCTTTTTCACAGGAGTTTCCTGTTCTCGCCTCATATTGTAATTGGTCTCCGGTCTAGCCTGGGATCTCAAACTCCTTCACAAAGGATGTTAATGGGCATAAGAGGCAGTGAATATTTAAGAGCACCTTATCCCATTCTTTGGGATGTAGAAGGTGTGGATTCAAATCCCTGCTCTAAATCTTAGATCTATATTTCCTCAACCAATTATTCATTCAGCTCTGGGACTGAGTGCCCAAGATCATATGGATGAAACTTCAGGCAAGTATAGGTGTGTGGGAAAGATTAATGGGGATGTGTAGGGAAACTGCTTTATATCTTAAGACTTGATTCTGCTAGAATTTCAACTCTTCCAATTTTCCCTTTGACACCCTTGTAAATATGGGTGATGAGCTGGTACTCCTTCAAAAAGGATGTCCAGGAGCATAAATAGCATTGTGAGCTAAAGGTAGTTTGGCAAGTCTTGCATAAAATAGCACTTCTTGCATCTGCTCAGGACTTGCTTTTTCCATTCTTTGGGTACAGACACACAGCGGCCAGCATGCATGTGCAATACAGAAGTTGTAAAAATAATGGTTCAAATTAATTCCTGATGTGATGCTTGTAGTCAAGAGAGTTGCTCTAAGGTTTTGTCCATTGGCTGTAATTAATTTCCCAAAATGCTGGAAGATAGAGGAAAACTTTATACTTTTAAAAATAGTTTTATTCCACATTAATTTATAGTCTTGGTAATATTATATTAATACAGGATCTTAGTACACTAATCATAATAGTACTTCTTTCATTTAAAATTTGTTGCTTTAGCATCTTTAGTTGGCTAAACAAGATCTAGAGCAGCAGCAGAGTATAAAATTTCTCTTACCTCCTTGAAGGAACTTCATTGGATAAACTATGGCATGGTATCGATCTATGCTGAGTGAAACCAAAACATAAGTTGAAGCATACAGAAGCACAACCTGAGGCAGAAGGCGGGGGAGAGGGGGGAAAACACACACAAGCATTTGTTGTAGATTGACTTAAAAATACAGTGGGTAGAATTCTCAAGGGGAATTTGGCTGATGATTTCAGTATTTAACTTTTAGGAACACGGTGTGAAATATCCACCCCTGAATTGGATGCCCACATTCCATTATGCAATACCTACATGATTTGCAAAAGCCATTACACTGAGTGGGGAGATGCCTAAGCTGCTGATAGGAAATTCCGAGAAAAGGCATGTGGCCTAGGCCCCACTGGTCAAAGGAAATTAGGTGCCTAATCTGGGTCTTAGTGCGAGTGCCCTAATCACTAGGTTATGGGATATTATGTGGGGCAAGTCTCAAGTTCTTCTGCTGATGATGTTTAATTTTCTCTAAAATACATAAATATTCCTTGGGCCAGAAAGAGAGAAGGAGACTGACTCTATAGTCCTGTGCTTCCACCTTAGATGGGAGGTTAAGTTGAAGGCCCTATTCCAGTGAGTATTTCAGGTGGCTTTGGCCTGATCTTCTGGATCAGGCCAAAAAGGCAATGCCCACTCTGTGAATCTTGCTTAGGCACAGGTGTGAGTTAGGAGCCAAACTACTCATGGTGTCAACAGTATGGCAACTCCATGCATTTTCACTGATGGAAAATTTAGGACTTTACCAGTGGAAACATAAGCAGCTCATCAGGTACTTTGATCTAAATTTTGAATTGAGGTCACTTTAGGCATGTAAGTTCCTTTTGTAAATCCCCTTCTCTCCCCTCCCTCTCCCCCCAATATTTCTCAGTATGTGATATTTGGCTAACAGAGCATGATCCTGCTACCCTTCCTTTTAGTACCTTATTGCTGCAGTCACAATAATGTCAATCAGTGGGCCCATCTTCTAAGTAAAGTTGAACCTGAGTGTGAGTAAGGCTGGTAGAATCTGTTCCTAAAATTCCATTTGGCTTGAGGAGGCTGAACACAGCAAGGAAGCAGCACGCATTCTTGCAGCTCATACAATTATTATAATTTCCTCTCCTCAGTCTCAAATTTTGATTGCAATTGGCAAGGTCCAAAACAATAGAATTAGATCTTAAATTTGCATACAAAAGAGCAGCCCTATGAAATACCATCATACTTCATGATCAAACTCCAAGAGGGTGCTGCATTCCTAAGAAGAGATGGTATGACCGCTTATAAATAACTCTTGTTCTGAGCTTTCTGCTGCCCAGTGGACACACCTGCACAGGAGTATTTTAACCAATGAAGTCTGCATTATTTCTAGTATTACTGGATCAGATTATGTTCCTAATTATTTGAATGTGAAATACTAGGGCTGTCAAAAGATTACAAAAATTAATTGCGATTAATCACGCGATTAATTGCATGCGCTGCCTCTTTGAAATGCTGCGGCAGCATTTCAAAGGGTCAGCGCTGCAGAAGCCCGCTATCAGCTGTAGTCCCCAGCTGACCCTGGCTTCCTGCAGCACTGCCCTTTTGAAGCGCTGCTGCAGCAATTCAAAGGAGCAGCACATTAGGAGCTGGGGATCAGCTGGGGATTCCAGCTGATCCCTGGCTCTGCGTTGCAAAGCCCCTTCAAAGGGGCAGTACAGCATTAATGCCTACCTTAAAAGGACTAAGGTGTTAATCCTGTCCTGCGTTAATCACAGGCATTAATGCAGGTCAATTGACAGCCCCTGAAATAACAGCACTGATTTTCTGTGGAGTTGCTTTGGGTTTACAACAGGCTAAGTCAGATCAGAATCTGCTTTGCTATTTTTGGACTAAGATTAGACATATGGATTTCTGAGGGGGAAAACCATCAAGGGAGAGCTTTTCAAAGGCACAAATGTCTCTTAGGCACCCAGCTCCCAAGAAAGTTCAATGTAAATTAGGGGTCTCTTACATTTTTTATTTAAAAAATCTCCCCTGATTAGTAATTACTCTTAAATACTGTTGCTATTACCCTTAAATGGCACTTTTCAAAATTTCTTCCGTTTAGTGAATGGGAGACAAGAGACAGCATACATTTAATGGATATGATGCTCAGACAAATTCTGCTCTGGTGTAAGCAAAAGCTGATCTATTGACTTGAATGGAATTTGTAGCTGCTTGCAATTTTCTCTGATTTTTTCTCCATTCTCATATCTACCATTAAACTTTTATGTCTTGTACTTTAAATGCCAGGTCTGTTAACTTCTTTGATTGTGGGTGATTTAAGGGCTTTTATACAACAATTTAACAAGCACATGGGGATACAAGACTAAGTTCTTATCTTAGTCTGGGTGCACGGCACTAGGTATTAGATATTGAATAGTTTCTGTACCTGCAAGTAGCGAACAACTCTGCACACAAGATCAGGGGCCATGAAATCTCCTGTGAAGCGCCAAATTATATCAGTCAGTATATTTATGAATCCTGTAAAACAATCTGCAAAGAAAAATAAAAATACATGAATGGAAACTAATATGTGGCAGAAGTTAGTTATTTCCTGCCACATCACTTATTGTGTCCTGTTCATTATAATCTAAAGATTCATCGGCCTAGTGAGACAAAGCAGCCATTTTGTGAAACAGTTAAATGTGGATTGTGAGTCTGGAAATGCACTACATTACCTTCTATTTTCCTTTATCATCTTTTCTTAATCTAAAGTAAACTCCATTCAAATCACAACAGTACTTGAAACACAAGTTCAATTTTTAGGCAACACCGAGATCCACAAAACTCCCATTCAGCTATCATGAAGCCTTACTTAGTGCTTAATCTTGGTGCTTGGTGCTTAGCACTAAAAATTCCTTTGGTGCTTATGTTTCTGCCTCTGGGCATGTGAACCAAAACCTCACTCTAGGCACCCAGATTCTTATTTCCCACCCAAGCCCCAGCATGATTCCAAAAATGGGGCAAAATAGGTGTTTTGTTGCCTGAGCTGTGTGGAGCCCCGATCTGGTAGGAGTGCTCAGAGTGTGCCTACTAAACTAAGCCTCTAGTCCAGTTCACGCAACAGATTATCTCTCTTCCCCACAGCTAAAACTCTGGCTCAATTAATATTTAATTATTCAGGTATTTAAAGTAGAACAATTTCAATAGGAGATACTAAGGAAGACCCACCTCAGAATATCCAGTAGCCTCATGGTTAAGGCACATATAAGGGAGGTTTTGAACAAGACTCTACCAATCCCCATCCCAGGAAAAGATGCCTCACTCAGGATTTGTGGATTGCAATGTAGTTTCTGTGGTTTATTTCCCCGCTGGGTGTCTTGATGCTTGGCATTACAACACTCAGTTCCTCATGAACACTCACTTTCATGAACCTCAACCAAAGTAACTCTTTGTTTTTTGCATACAGAGCAACATAATAATGACCATATGTGTCAGTTTCACATATGAGTCAGGCTATGTCAGCACTGAGAAGGTTTGATGACAAAAGTGCTGTGGACAAGCAAAAGTGCAAATGGGTCCGACTTGTTTTTCTGCCTCCCATTGTTGACATTTCATGGCCACGTTACTAGTTCTCTTGTCAACAGACGGAGCAAATCAATGCGGGTAAGCATCCCACAGTGCAGTGTCATGGGAAGGGAGATGTGACACCTGCATTTCCTGGGATTCTTTCTGAGTTCTCCCACCGCATTCTCAGCAACTGGGAGCAACATCATGAGGAGGTCTGTGATCTCTCTGTGCTGAGGACTGTCAAAGCAGCACAGCAGTCTCTCCAGCCCTCCCCCTGCAGCAGCAGTCTGCCTGCTGCTATGTTCCTAGCAGGGCAGAATGGGAGCATTCCAATGATTTTCTCTTTGTTCTCCAAAGTAAGCAGTTCTCTCAGCTGTCAGATGCTTCCAGGAGCTTTGAAAGGGGAGGGGCACATGCCTGCAGGGCAGCAGAGATCAAAACGTTGAGCAGCCATCAGGGAAGGCGTTGTGGGATACTAGCAGAAGCCAGTTCTCTCGACAAAACAAAGTCTACACTGGCTCTTTGTCAACAATAAAGGGAGGGGGAAAGACAAAAGTCTCTCGCAGGGCTGGAGGTTTTTTGTCTCCAACTGGTGTTTTTCCCAACAAAAGTCACATTGTAGTGTGAACACTCTTAGGGTATGTCTACACTACCACCCTAGTTTGAACTAGGGTGGTTAATGTAGGCAACCGAAGTTGCAAATGAAGCCCGGGATTTGAATTTCCCGGGCTTCATTTGCATCTTGCCGGGTGCCGCCATTTTTAAAGCCCCGCTAGTTCGGACTCCGTGCCCGCGGCCACATGCAGCACGGACTAGGTAGTTCGGATTAGGCTTCCTATTCCAAACTACCGGTACACCTCGTTCCACGAGGAGTAACGGTAGTTCGGAATAGGAAGCCTAATCCGAACTACCTAGTCCATGCCGCGTGTAGCCGCAGGCACGGAGTCCGAACTAGCGGGGCTTTAAAAATGGCGGCACCCGGCAAGATGCAAATGAAGCCCGGGAAATTCAAATCCTGGGCTTCATTTGCAACTTCGGTTGCCTACATTAACCACCCTAGTTCGAACTAGGGTGGTAGTGTAGACATACCCTTACTGTTTTGTCAACAAAAGGAAATTTTTGGTGACAAAACATGCCAGTGCCAACAAGACCAAAATGTTCACATAGGGCTGGATCCTCAATACAACTACTCACATGTTTAAAGTTAAGCATGTACTTAAGAATTTGCTGGATCCTGGACAGAGTCCTCAGCAATTAGTAGGATTGAGACCATGATGTTCTTGTTTTATTACAAATTCCAGAGTAGGCCTAATCTAGCCCATAGTTTCAGTGAGTTTTGCAAAGCATTCCTGTGTACGTGTCCAGGTAAGTCAATGTCTGGGCCACTTTATGGCTTTGAGTCATGTTTGCTTAGTTTTCAAGCAATAAAGGACAAAATTTAGATTGGGTTTTGTAAAAGCAATTTTCAGTTATAACAAACCAAAACTGTGACTTTTTTCAAATTATTTTGTTTCAGCCATATTTATTCCATCCATAGTAGAAGTACTGGCAATCTTTTCTCCTGAGGTTTCCAGCCTTCTTGCTACAGACCCATGGATATTTTATCTATTACCAATACAGGATTGCATTTGGGTAAAATGTTGGGTTAGCACCCAGATGTACAAGTACTTACCTCAACTGAACCAAATATCTAATAGTTTCAATAAGGTTCATACCTCATTACCTTTTTATTGTCCTTTTCACTATATCAGAGGAACACGCTTCTCTGAGTGCATCAACACAGCACCCTTAGCTAGAAATAAACTATGCAATTTGTGCTATGCAAATTGCATAGCTTATTTTGAGTGTATTTCGAAATAGCTTATTTTGTAATTAGTGCTGTCTATGCAGTGCCAAATGTCAGAATAACTCGCTATTCCAAAATGTCTCTTAACCTTTGTGGAACAAGGGTTACTGGGATGTCAGACTAAGCTGCCCGTTATTTCAAAATCTTTTTCAAAATAATGGGCTGCTTCAATAGACATGGAATAGCTATTTTTGGATAGTTCCAGCATCCCAAAATAGCTCTACAGTGTAGACGTACCCTGGCTGAAAACCTCTCTGGCGAAATAGTGTCCCTCCTCCCCATTGAAGTCAATGGGAGTTTTCCATTGACTTTGATATGGCCAGGATTTCACTCCTGGACCAATTATTTTGCAACCATCTCTGTTGTCTCTTTATAGTTAACCTCCTTATGTCTTTCTGATCATGCAGCTCATATCATGGATAAATTCATGCCCCAAGCCCTGTTGTGTGTGTAACCCAAACCCATTGCTTATAAAGGCAGGATGGTGACATAAAAGAGCCCAGTAGTTTCTCTGTTACAGGCTGAACAAATCAACATTCTAAGCTGTTCAGTATTTTATTAAAAACTTTACACTGAGAATCAACAAAACTGTTATGCTTCAGTTCCATTGAACAGTACTGAGTTCTTGTATCTTCTTTACAAGTCCCTTCCTGGAGGACATTTGATTTGAAAGTGCTATGACTGCATGCATAAAAAGCTGCTCTTCAAAGGAAAATGGCACATCACTCCTGCAGCTTTCCGTCATGGAAAAAAGCATGCTATGGGCAGATTTCTCTGTGACCTGGATTCTGTGAACTGGATCTAGCTAATGTTTTGACTTCTCTGCACATAAAGCATGCATGACATGAAAATATTCTCATTGCTGCAATAATTAGTGAGCCTGTATTATGGCTTTATCTTTATTTAATCCTTGGTAAGTTATTTCTCTCCCTGCCGTAATTGTCCTTCATACTCCATTTTCCCTTGTGTGTCTGCACCTATTCCTTGATGCTTTCCATCCTTTTCTGGTCTAGCTAGGATTTTCTTTTGGGGCCTTTATGATGAAGGCTGCTCAGTAGATTAGTGGAAGTGTCATATTTACATAATGTAAAGCATTCACCTTGGCACTTTAATGCGTTGTTCTTTCCTGCTGATATATCCCATGATAAAGCGAAGATGGTCCATGAGAAGAAATCCCTGTCACCCTTGTCTCTGCTTCAGGACCAGCTGATATTGAACTATTGTGTTTTACTTGCCATTTAGGGACTATGTGGCCTCCTGCCTCTGGCTGTGTGTGACCCTGGACTCAAACAGTCCCAGATCGCTAGCTCAGACATTTGAAAGGGCTGAATATACTCTGTCTTTGGACTTGTTTTGATAAGCAACAGATGAGTATCCAAACTTCTGGGTGTTTTCTTGACTAGATTCAGCCTTCCAGATGCTTTGACATCTGGAGATTGGTAGTGTATTTTGGCTCTTTTTAATAGCTAAGAGAGTGGATGAACTCTTTAAGCTCATCACCTATCTTTTTAAGAGCTCAAAGCATTTTGGCTGAATCTTTTATGCAGTACAGCATGTGTTTCCTGGAGTGTGAATGCATGAGATTAAATACAAGGCACCTATAACCAAATGGAGATGTAGATTCAAATTGTTTCTTCCTCTCTAAGGGTATGTCTACACTAGCCCCCTAGTTCGAACTAGGGAGGCTAATGAGAGTGACCAAAATTGCAAATGAAGTGCAGGATTTAAATATTCCGTGCTTTATTAGCATGTTCCCGGGTGGTCGACATTTTGGAAATTGACTAGCCCGGAAGAACTGCCTGCGTCTACACGCAGCAGAGAAGAGCAATTCCAAAATAAACTCTTTACTTCAAATTACCAGTTAAACCATGGAATGAGGTTTAACTGGTAATTCGAAGTAAGGGGTTTATTTCGGAATCGCCCTTCTCTGCCGGGTTAGTCTATTTCCAAAATGGTGACCGCCCGGGTACATGCTAATGAAGCGTGGGATATTTAAATCCCACGCTTCATTTACAATTTCGGTCGCCCTCATTAGCCTCCCTAGTTTGGTTAATCGACTATAGTATTACATCCCTAATTCCCCCCGCCCTCCCTCTGAAGAGCAATGCAGACTTCAGCTCTGGGAGAATGTGGTTCATGGGCACAGAATCCAGGAAACCAGTCACCAAATGGGATCAAACCCCCAAATTAATCAGTCTCGCTCTGTGAGTTTCACACATTGAAAGCTCATTCATGTAAGCCCCCTTAAACAACAAAAGTAGGATGTGCACTAGGGATGTAAGTGTGTAGTTGAGTCAACTATCTGATAAGCCTAGAAGTATTGGGTAGTTCAGTCAGCTACTCTCTTCCACCCCCTTGCTGGCTGTGTATCTGTGCTGGGGTGGAGCTGGCTTAAAAGACAGTTTTCCTCAGCATCATATCTGTGGTACTACTTGCCCATCTCCATGCTGCTGCCTCTGGTAGGGGCAGCAGCACAGGGTGGGAGGACAGGGGAGGCTTCCAAGCCGGCTCTTACTACATTTAAACTGCGGAGCCACAGCAGGGGTAGCTCCGGGACCCAGCGGAAGCCGGGACTGAGAGCCTTCCCTTATCGACTAACCTGTTGTCAATACAAATTGTATTGACAACACGATTAGCCAGTTATCTACCTCTTAACATCCTTAATGTGCACACTGGTTGTTTCCCTCAGGTAACAATTATTTACACTGGGGTTGATAATAAGTAAAGATTTTTTTGTTAAGTACAAGCAGTAGGATTTAAGTGATTGCAAGTGAAAAAGGCAGATCAAAATAAATTACAGAATTAAAATAGAAGAAAATGCATAGCTAGTGCTAATACACTGAAGCTTATTTCAAACTTACCCTAAAACTGTTCATATTTCAGGCAAACCTTCAAGTCAGAGAGGTGACCTGAGTCCCTGGCTCCCCTTTTGGGTGTATCACACCAGCCAGAGGCAAAGACTGATCGTTTCCCAGCTTAAATAAGTTTCCTTTTAGGTGGGAACCCTTTGTTTCTACACATGCCTTCTTCCATGGAAAATTACCTGGTTAAACTGGTACCCCCTCTCCTACCAGCTGGGGTGATCACAAGTCTTCCTGGGACGAACTACTGCTTAGACTAAAAGGATAAACAAGGCTGTTCTCAAGTCGTTAAGTTGATCATCGAGTCATTAAGGTGTCCCAGTGTTAGAAACACCGTAGAAGGCTTTCATTTGTACATTTAAAACCATAAACCATCCATACCCGCATATTTTTAACTTTACATACAAGAGTGATACATACACTAAAAGAAGATATACACATATAGCAGACTGTGACATTAAAACTGATAGATTACATGAGGTATTTTGACCAAAGCATCTTCAGAGTTATGCTTATTTGTTTTAAGACGATTTCATAAAGGATGAGGGGAGGGGGGCTGTCAATGTTAGTGGCAGTCTAGGCTGTGTTTGTATTTGACAAGCCTTTTTTATTATAAGTATTGCTAGATTGTGTACTCAATGTACTGTACAAGCTAAGTGTAGCTCTCAGAGCCTACACATCTGATTTATCAATTTGCTCTTTAAGGGTGTTCCTAAACTCGAAATAAGATACGCAATGTGCACTATGCAAATTATGTTTCTTATTTCGAAACTCTCTCAGAATAACTTATTTTGAAATGTGGCATGTCTACACAGTGCCAGATTTCAAAATAACATGCTATTTCGTGCCATCCCTTATCCCTTGTGTAAAGAGGTTTACCAGGATGGCAAAATAGCGCACCCATTATTTTGAAAAATATTTAAAAATATATTTTGAAATAACAGGTGGCTTGTGTAGACACGGTATCCCGAAATAGCCATGCAGGCTAGACATACCCTAAGAGTCTCATCTCCATGGTACCAGGGTACCATTTAAACAGCTGGCTTCCTTCCAATAAATAGTCTTTTAATTATAAATTCAAGAGATATCTAACCTTTCCATCCCCAAACAATGCAATCTGACTAGCTAGTCAGCTTTTTATGCCAATATCACCTACTTTCCCTACTTCGAAGGATCTTGTCTGTGTGCCTTAAGCCTTCTGCTTATGTTGCTAGGCAATCACAAACACAGTAAATAATATTTCTCCCTCCCCTCCAAAGTAGAGGGTAAAAATTTCAGACTGGTTTTTCCTTCTGCTTTTGATGGGGAAAAACAACTCCATTTACAATTGATGAATCTGAAAGTGTTCCATGACTCATAACAATAAGATCACTCTGCATATACAAAAATACACAGGATGCTTCCTTTTCAAAGAAACTATAATTGCACTGATACGGAGGAAGAAGATTAGTGGTTCTGGATTGAAAAGAAAAAAAAAATCTTATTTTTTAATTGCTTTACAAATTCTATGGGACATTAAATAAATTAAATTATAGTGGTCCAGGTAAAGTAGCATTTGCTGTTAGTAAGAGCCAAATCCTGGTTGGGTTTAAGTATATTCCTTTGACTTCAGTAGACAAACAGGGTTTGGCCATCTGTGTCTGAAGCTTTTTGATCTTTAAAGACCTGATCCAAAGCCCACTAAGTTTTTGTCTGAGCTTCATTTGTTTAAGAAAATGTAAACTTTCCAAACTGTGACTTTTTTTTTAATAAAGAAAAAGGAAGTTCATTAAAAAGAGCATCAGTGAAGAGTGGGGGTGCGGAAGATCTTGTCATTTCCAGGACACGTGAAGCAAAGCACTGAAAACACTGCTAGAACTTTTAGGGCTGGAAAAGATTGCAGCGGGTGAGGCAAAATTTGACAATATTGGACACCAGAGGTCATTTATACTCTTTTACATATTGTGTTCTGTGGAATTACTTTGCATAATCACTGGTGTGATTGAGGGCAGAATTTGGCCCCAGAGAGTTGTGACTAATGGAGCCACTAAATGCATAAAATGACTAAAGAGTCTCCTGTAGCACTGCTTTGTGAAATGATTAAAGAGAATATAAAAATGAAAAGGGTGTGCACTGAATGTAGATATGCCATGGAGACCAAGTAAAATAGAGACCATTCCATCACCCAGAGCAAATTAAGGTAATTAACAAATGAATGTGGAAATACACTTACGCATGGTCATTCTTCCTTTGTTATATGGTCACTAGAATTTCCCATCTGATATATTTGACTCCATATGCAGGATGGCTAGAACTAGGGGAACGGACAGAATTGCTGAGACCCTGGGCAAGGTGAGAGGGGGCCTGGCTCTGCTCACACAGAAGGGGTGCTGCCTCAGGTAGAAGAGGTGAGACAGGTGCAGCCAGCCCTCCCTGCCACCCGGAGCGTGCCGCACCTTGCCCCGCCCCCTCCCCCCACAGCCAGCCCTGAGAGCTGCTTTGAGTGCTGTCCAGGACTCCAGCTCTTATCCCTGAGCCCTTTTGAATCACTGGACCCTGGGCAATTGCTATTTTCCCCACCCAGTCGCTGGGCCTGGCTAAAACCAAAGACTAGTCAAAGGGAAAACAGCCTGACACAAGTGGATAGCTCATTATAAACATTAATTCAGCCCACCATCTTGGTAACTAAGTAGTGGCAGACTCTCACCCAGAACAGCTCAATTATTTAATTATCTTTAAGGGCACTGCTTTGTGTGGTCACTTCCCCTGAGAACTCTGCAGGATGTTTCGGTGGGACGTGGATTTCTATGAAGCCATCACTTTTTCATATACAGTAAAAGCTCTGTTCTCCAGCACTCAGTTTAATCAGAAAACTAAATTAACCCACATTTCTGATATTTCCCGCTACAAACCTGCAGTCTACTACCCAGGACTAGGATACTGCCCAGCATGTTATCCTACAGCACATTCTGCACTCTGCTCATTTTATGCAAAAGAGACCAAAAGTCAAATAAGCAAACTGAAATCAGATTTATTAAAAAAGCAGTTTCCTGGGTATGTCATAGGGTCATTATAGATTCAGCCCAGTCTCCTAGACCTACAATGATAACTGATAAAAACAATGAGTAGTCCTGTGGCACCTTAAAAACTAACAAAATATATAGGATCATGAGTTTTTGTGAGCAAAACCCACTTCAACACATGAGTTGAGGAAGAAATAACAGAATCCAAAATATATACAACAGCAAAAGCAGTTAGGACCCATGTTTATTAAGCTAATTGAGTGGTCTGGATGTGTCCCATTCATAGCTTTGAATGTGAAAATGTGAATGTCAAAGGCAGGGGAAATTGGCTTTGTAGTGCATTAACCAGTTAATGTCTTTATTCAAGCCCAGGGTAAAAGTGTCAAATTTGAAAATGAATTCTAGTTTTGCAGTATCTCTCTGTAATTGGGAGATAAAATTCCTTTGTAGAAGAATGGCTACTTTTAAATCCATGGCTGATTGACCAGGTAGGTTAAAATGTTCCCTGCAGGTTTGTGTGTTACCATTCCTGATGTCTGATTTGTGTCCATTTATTCTTTGTTAAAGAGACTGTTCAGTTTGGCCAATATACATGGTAGAAGGGCATTGCCGGCACTTGATGGCATAGATCACATTGTTGATAAGGATGACGCTGAGACAAGATACCAACGAGCCTCGTGAATCATCAAAGAAAGATTAAATTATGTTCAGTATCATTCTAGTGTTATGTATATTTTGGACATATCACCCACTATGATATGTAGTGTCATAAGATAGACTACTCTATAAAAAACCTGTATTCAGCTAAGTGCTTTAAGAAATGAACCTGCAATGAAGCACTACTACTGGATTGGTGAGAACCTGTGTACTATTTTATGCTTTATTTATTTTATTGTAAGCAGGATTTGAAGGAATGTGTCCCTTACACCTAGTAAGAAGAAACCCTGGTTATGGCAGGTGAATACAACTGGCTCCTGCTTTGTTAAATATTCAGCTGATAGAGTGGTGTTTTACTCATTGTAATCAACTTGGCTGGTGTTGGGTCACAAATTGTATGAATTCTAATTGCAATGTCTGTGATTACGGTGGGAATACCAAAAAAAGACTGTGCTAATGGCTCTGAAAAGGGAAATACTCGCAGTTTAAAGAATGGGAACTCTGGGTGTATGCATATCAATACAGTTTGATCTTGTTTGCTTAGATTTGCTAGATAGTCAACTGATATAGTGATATTTTGCTCATTGTAATCAATTTGGTTGTTGTAGAGTCACACATTATATTAATACTAAATGCAGGAATTGTGAAATATGATCACTAATGCTTGTAATTACTGAAGGAATGCAGGAAAGACAGACTGTGGTTAGCCCAGTTCTAAAGGAGAGAGACACTGTCAGCTTAAAGGACATCAGGCAAATAAGGACTCCATTGCCAGAGTTCTGTGAAGTTAGGAGGGGAGGGAAGGACTCTAATTTAGTGGGCTACATGCCCTTCTGGTGTTGGCTGTAAGACTGGTTCAACCTGTTTCTTCCCACTATCTCTATGGTAGAGCTCAAATAGGCTCCATAAGGAATCTTCTATTTGAAATTTACTCTAGGGCTATGTCTACATTGGCGGCTTCTTGCGCAAGAACATCTTGCACAAGGGTTCTTGTGCAAGAAGTCTTGCGCAAGAAAATGTCCACACTACCATGTGTGCGTTGTGCTTTTGCGCAAGAGCTTCCATGGCAGTGTGGATGCTCTTTTGCGCAAGAGAGCTCGGATGGCCATTTTAGCCATAGGGCTCTCTTGCGCAAGAAATCCCTGCCGAGCTTCCACATTGCCCTCTTGCGCAAGAGCTCCTGCACAAGAGGGCTTACACCAGATAAAAAAGAGTGTAACTCTTGTGCAAGGAGCCCTCTCTTACCATGCCGTACTGTAAATTTCTTTGTGCAAGAGCAGGCGGGCAGTGTGGTTGCTCTGCAGATTCTTGCGCAAGAACGGATGTACTTGCGCAAGAAGCCGCAAGTATAGACATAGCCTTGTGGATGCTGAAATTTCTTGTGGCTGGATTGTGCTTTGGGCTGAGAGCTGAGATCACTGGGTTTTGCCCAAAACCCAAATCTACCACAAGCAGGCAGGAGCAGCAAGAAATTGGCAGTCCGGGAGATGTGGAAAGAGGCCAGCAGGGTGCGATATGCAGCCAGCAGGGTGGCAGTGGAGAGGGGAAATGAAAGGCCAGCAGAGCAGCAGTGGAGAAGTGTAATGAGCAGCCAGCAGGACGGTGGCAGAGAGCAGTGGGCAGGTGGGTGGCAAGTGACCAGCACAGTGAGTAAGATGCCTCTTTACCTCCCTCCACCCAGGATGGGAGGTAAGCTCTATAGCTGCACCTCTGAACTCTGGGGCTGCCTTGACCAAGGGCAGCGACTGTGAGTGGAGTGCAGAGAAGGGTTGGGCATGTGAAGGGGACATTTACATTGCTGGACTTAAGAACCTAAAAGGAAAAGGGCATTGCCCAACCTAGTTAGAGTGGGACTGTTGCTCATGGTTTTTATGAACTCAGTTTATGGCATTTTCCCAAATTAATGCCATGTTACTCCTCTTGCTTTCATTAATATTTTCTTTTCTATTCTCAGACTCTGTGCTTGCCAGTGAGGAAGCATTGTCTCTCAGTAATGCCCAAGGGGGGAGTGGGGTGAATTTCACAGGCTACTGGGTGGGAAGCTGGAGCCAGGTCTGTGTTGGATAAATGGAAGGGAATCCCCTAGATCAGTGATTCTCAACCTTTTTCCCATGGAGGAACCCCTAAAATAATTTTTCGTATCCCGAGGAACCCCTACCTATGAAAACATTTGCTTGGACAGAAAATGTTGACAGCAGGCAGCGCAATTCAATTACTGCTAAATTATTGTCAAGAAAATTTATTTGTAAAGAGCTGTTTATATATGTCAGCTTACAGTGTAAGGAAAAAATTGTATTTATTTATTCCACGACTTCTCAAGAAACCCTTGACGATCTGTGGAACCTCAGGGTTCCACGGAACCCTGGTTGGGAAACAGTGCCCTATATATTGAACCTGGCCTTGGCTGCCGCTGGCTCTACCTGGCAGAAAGGGTACATTGATATTCCATTAGTAAAGTATAACTCTTTTAACCAGAATATTTGATTATCCAGCAACCCCCATTTCCCTAACATGCCAGAACAGTTTTTACTGTACATAA
This sequence comes from Pelodiscus sinensis, assembly GCF_049634645.1. Classification (NCBI taxonomy): domain Eukaryota; kingdom Metazoa; phylum Chordata; order Testudines; family Trionychidae; genus Pelodiscus; species Pelodiscus sinensis. The sequence continues at coordinate 170,489,223 of NC_134712.1, forward strand.
AAAAACAATAAATGGTCTGGTAGCACTTTATAGACTAACAAAACATGTAGATAGTATCATGAGCTTTCGTGGGCACAGCCCACTTCTTCAGATGACTGGAGTTATGAGTAGAGGATTTGAAAACTAGAAATAAATAGGAGAGGGGAAGAGAAAGGAAAGGGGGAGAGGGAGGAAACAGGGCATCATTAAGTATCTGGAGAATGGGTACTTAAACCTAAGCAGATAAAGATCAAAGTCAATAGATAGATTGCTGAGACAGGAAGGATACCGCTCAGAAAGCTGTTAGCACCTTCAGTGATAGAGTCCCCACCAGCCTGTATCTTGATTGAGTCCATTAGCATGTGAATTGAATTTGTGTATGTACTGTAATTCTTTCCCTGTGGATTTGGCTTGAAGAGCTGGCTTGTGTCAAGACCACCATCTGCAGGTCTGTCAGAGTGTGGTTAGGCAATGTTCTCCGATTGGTTTTTGTATGTTCTTTTTACGTATATCTGATTTGTGTCCATTGATTCTTTCCCACAGAGACTGTTCAGTTTGTCCAATATATGTATAGCAGAGGGGCACTGTTGGCATTTGATGGCATAGATCAAATTACTAGATGTACAGTCAAATGATCCTTTGATTTTGTGGCTTATGTTTGCTCCAGTGATGAATTCGTCAGTGTAGATATATGGGCAGAGGAGTTCTGTTATTTTCTCTTTTGGGTCTGTCTTGAAGTAGTTCGTGTCTGGGTGGCTTTTTTTGGCTCTGTCAATTTGTTTTTTCACTTCCCCAGATGGGTATTTCAGTTTTATGAATGCTCTGTAAAGATCTTTTAGGTGATTGTCCCTGTCTATGGGGTCAGAGCAAATCCGGTTGTATCGTAGGGCTTAGCTGTGTACAATCGACTATACAGTACATGGTTATCAGTTGCAAGGGTAGTTTTGATTATTTTTTCTTGCTGCTGAGAATAGTCCTGCTGAGACATGGTGACCTAATGGATCTGGGTTGTCAACCTTTGGCACGTGGCCACCAGAGTAATCCGCTGGTAGGCAGAGAGACAGTTTGTTTATACTGGGACTACAGTTACACTGCCAGGTTTTTTTTTGTTTTTTTGGTGGAGGTTTTTTCGGAAGAGGCACGCTCATTTGCATATCTTCTTCCCATTCTTTTTGCAGAAGAGGTTTTTACAATAAAAAGCCCTGTGTAGACAGGGCCATTTCTCAGAAAAAAACTCTTTTTCGCAAGATCTTGTAAACCTCATTTTTTGGGGAATAAGGGATCTTGCACAAAAGGGTTTTTTTCCCTGACAAATGGCCCCGTCAACATGGGGCTTTTTAGTGGCAAACCCTTTTTGCGGAAAAGGATTGGCAGAAGATATGCAAATGAGGTCCTTTTTCCTATCTTCTGCCAAAAAAATGGCAGTGTAGACATAACCTCAGTGTCTGCAGGCCTAGCTCCTTGTAGCTCCCATTGGCAGTGGTTGCCCTTTCCAGCCAATGGGGGTTGCAGGAAGTGGCATAAGGGCCATTGCTGCTTCCGATAGCTCCCCTTGGTTGGGAACAATGAACCACAGCCACTGGAAGCTGTGGGGAACCAGGCCTGCAGATACTCAATGTAAACAAACTGTCTCTTAGCCCACCATCAGATTACTCTAGTGGGCCATGTGCCAAAGGTTGCTAACCTCTGTATTAGATTTTACAGAGGCTTTCTACTAAGTTGATTTTTCTGTGCTTGACACCATCTGGTAGTATTACATCACTTTCTATACCATGGAAATACAGTAAAGAGAACATAAAAGGGGGTGTTTGGAATTGATTTATTTACAGCCTCAAATTGCATGAGGTAATGTAGCAGCACATTTTGTAATGCAAAGCAGAGGGCATTTTCTTGCAATAATACAAGGTTTCCCTTAGCTGAGTTTTGTGGGGGGTTCCTTGTGTATGCATTTTCTTCACCAATCTCTACCAAAAGGAAACTTCTTTCATGGGTTTAGGAACCAATAGTTTGTTGTGCTCAGCATGTAAGGGAGGGATCTAAGTTTTATAGCTCTGTGTGATTGCCTCATTGCGCTGATAGGGCTCTACACCCATAAATACTGTGTCTTTGAAACTGCTTGACAGTTTTCCCCAGAGCACTGGCTTGCCAGTTAACTGTTTATAACACTCCCGCAGTTATACTGTAACTTTAAGTATCAGAGTGGTAGCTGTGTTAGTCTGAGTCTGCAAAAGTGACAAGGAGTCCTGTGGCACCTTATAGACTAACAGATTTATTGGAGTATAAGCTTTCATAAAAAAAATCTCTTGATTTATATTTCATGGTTGGCGGTTTGTTGCAGAGCTGCTGTCCAACTTCTTAAAACAGCTGATTTCGTTACAACCCGGGAGACCCAGCTGAGCCTAAAATAAAATGAACTGAGTGCTTTGAAGGGGCTAAATAATCAGATCACGAGACCAAAGTTTTCCACAGAATGGGTATAACATAAGCAGAAGCAGTATAGGCTTTCATGCCCCCACCCTCCACGCATACACGTCATCTGCTTATGTAGCCCACAGAACTTGAAGAGCATCCAATGAGAAGTAGAAGGATTTCCACGCTCAACCATTCATTAGACTACTTTCACTGACACTGTCATAAGGGTGCTAGTATTTCCAGCTTTGGAAATGCCTTTCTGATATGGACTCAAACCACTTGAAACTCATTTCCTACAGCTATCAAAACAGATCTGGTTACTTCTGACCTGGTAGGATTTGAATTGGTGGCCTAGGATGAAAGACTCCTCATCCTATTAGTAGTCTCTAGAGCTATTTGGACATAAAATGGCGATGCTCTCCAAAGGATTTTAAAGTCTGTTTCTGTTTATTTTCTTCCTCCCTCTCTCTCTTTGTTGGAAAAGAATCACTAGTTGCTAACAACTAAGTTTGCAAAATCTCCCTCCAGACAACATAGTGCCATTCCTTAAGCCCTTGCTTTTCATACGCTAACCACTAAAGCACGAACAAACAGCTGGCAATGGTCCAGCAACAGCAATGAGTGCTACTTCTTCCACCATCGTGCTGGACAGCACCACAAGCAAGCGGTATAAGGCTCACACAGCAGGTTTAACTGTGAATGAGGCCAAACTGAGTTTATTTTAAATGTCCGTGAGAGACAGATGCAGATATTCAGATTTACTGCTAAATTACTAAGTGCCTGATTAGGAATGCATTGCTAATAGCAGATGTATTGGCCCAATGGCAGGTTGCTCTGAGTTCTCATTGGAAACTAGCAAAAACATCCACATCCTCTGCATTGTGGCACTGTGCTACATCAGAGTGCATGCTATGCAGTATCTTAGATGCTAAGATGTGTTCCAGGCTTCCCAGAAAAAAACAAACATGCTCCATGCTCCCAACACATTTTTAAAATCAATACATAATACAAAAGGGCACCATAAAAGGAGTGGGTGACAGCAGTTTTTATTGCCATAGGATAGCATTTGAGTTATTCTTGTGCTATACACACTGAAAGACACGGTCAGTGGCCCAAAGAGTTTACAGTTTAAAAAGACAAAAAAGGTTGGGGAAGGAGTGTAACATACAAGAAAGATCAGGTTTTTTTAACTTTTGCTTATTAATAAATCAATGCCTATCTGTCCCTTATGCTACCGTTGGGATGCTCAGCAAATTACAACTGGGTAAACGAACCAGATGTTTTGCTGTATGTACTATGCTTAACATAGCATGTCACTGATTTTTAAAAGGCTTCTTAAGCAGTAGCAGTAGAGCAGATGTAGTAGAGGACAAATAATAAGTTATCTTGTTAATAGGTGCCTATAACATTCTACATTGCCTGTGGTTTTGATTGCATAATTTTAAGAGTCCTTCAGCAAAGTGGAACATTGTTCAGATGTGTGTGTCAGATCAAGGTGTGGGACAGAGAGCACTGCCAATGCAAAACTATGCTCCCAAGGTCTAGTGTACCAGAGAGCCAAGCTGGAATGAAAAGGCAAGGGACTTTTTTCGCTGAAGGATCTCTAATGATTCACAGATCTAGAATATCCAGTTGCCTGGATGGTGGGAAGTAGGGGAGACCCACCCAAGAGACTGAAAATTTTCAGGGAAACTTGACCCCCCCCTTCATAGTTATTTCCATGTAAAGAAGAATGTGGCCCTTCTATTCAGAGGGGATGAAGATCGAGTCCTCATTTTCACTTTTTGTTGATTTTTTTTCTTTGTTTGTTTTGTAAGTCTCTAATATTAGGTGTCAGGATGACGTAAAGTATTGTACAAAGTCTGGTCGGGTGCTTGTTGAATATATTTTTATACTGAGGATTGTGCAGTAAGAGAGAGGCTTTAGAACCTGTTCACTCAGCATGTCCTGACAAATGTGGTGGCATTTTGTGGATTATAGTAAAAGGATTCCTCTCCCCCCCCCCCTTTAATGAGGTCTTTTAATGTTGATCAAGGCTTTGCAGCGGAAATATAGGTGCACATATCTCTTCCTAACTTTCATGTGTATGTTCTTTCATGCTAAATTAACAAAGTTCTCAATCATTAGTGTTAGTTGTTGACAAATGATTTCGCAAATTGAATCCACAGTTTAATCCAAATTCTTGTTCAGGTCATGCGAAGGAAGAAAATAAAGAAATGACAAGAGTTATAGAACAGATACCCAAGCATCAGGGAAATAATCCAGCACACTACAAACTACAGAGGGCCAACTCCTCAGCTTGGTTTATGGGTGAGTAGTGCCTCTGAAATCACCAGCAGAAGGATTGGCCCTAAGGGTCTGAACAGATAACTAGAAAACTCAGAGGTAGTTTCTGTAATCAAGGATATTAAAATCAGATTAATTTAATTATATTTTCATTTTTTGTAATTTCTATCTTCCCTCGCCTAACACAGTTTATTTTAAGATGCTACCTAGATTTTTTTTTTCAAGATTCATCTGAATAGTTTTCTTCCCCGGAAAGAAAACTACACACTATTTTATTTTCCTCCTCAGTTTCCTTCCTGGGCCCTTTCCTGCAAAGCATAAGTTCTATCTCTAATAATATAAAACCTGCTCATCAGTATCACAGGCTATGTTGACACTTAGGGTACGTCTAGACTACATGCCTCTGTCACCAGAGGCATGTAGATTAGGCTACCCGACGCAGTAAAATGAAGCGGCAATTTGAATAATCGCCGCTTCATTTAAATTTACATGGCTGCCGCGCTGAGCCGACAAACAGCTGATCAGCTCAGCGCGATAGTCTGGACGCTCCCCTGCCGACATCAAAGGTATTTGTCGACCACCCAGGTAAACCTCATCCCAGGAGGTTTACCTGGGTGGTCGACAAATACCTTTGATGTCGGCGGGGGAGCGTCCAGACTATCACGCTGAGCCGACAAACAGCTGATCAGCTGTTTGTCGGCTCAGCGCGGCAGCCATGTAAATTTAAATGAAGCGTCAATTATTTAAATCGCCGCTTCATTTTACTATGTCTGGTAGCCTAATCTACATGCCTCTGGCGACAGAGGCATGTAGTCTAGACGTACCCTTAAACTCCTCCACTAGCACATCTGCACCACTGCACTTAGCTATAGCTGTAGACACTCATTATAGCAATGGGAGTTAATCCACCTCCATAAAGTCAGGTCCACACTACAGGGGAAGGTTGGCTTAAAGTTGCAATTCCAGCTACCTAAAACACGTAGCTGGAGTCAACGTACCTTAAGCTGAGCTTTGTTTGCATTGTCCTCACAGCGGAAGATCAACAAGAGAAACTTAATTCACTTCTCATGAGGAGTAAGAATACTGGTGCTGATCTTTAGTAGACCTGCTAAATCAACTGCCAGAAGATCAATCACCAGAAAGCATCAGTCTTCCCTCAAGTGGAAACATAGCCTGTGAAAGTTGGGGACTAAGCTGACAGCCATTTTTTTTTTACCTGGTGCTCTCTAAACCCTAAGTGTGGTCAACTTAACTGCATCACTCAAGTGTGGATTTTTCACTCCCTCAGCAGTGTAGCAGAGTTGACTTTTTAGTGTAGCCCTGGCTCAGTCAGAGGGTATGTCTACACTTGCACCCTAGTTCAAACTAGGGATGCAAATGCAGGCATTCAAAATAGTCAATGAAGCGGAGATTTAAATATCACGCGCTTCATTAGCATGATCTCACCGGTGCGTTACTCCAATTAACAGCTGTTTCAAAAGTGAAAGTGCGCACCAGGATGCATTAGTTTGAACCAAACCAAAAAATGAGGAGTAATGTTACTTCGAACCAAGGAATTTTTTTGAGGAGTAACATTAGTTCAAACCAAAGGGTTTGGTTCAAACTAACACATTCCGTCGCGCACTTTCACTTTCAAAACAGCTGTTGATCGGAGTAACACGCCGTCGAGATCATGCTAATGAAGCATGGGATATTTAAATCCCTGCTTCATTGACTATTTCGAATGCCTACATTTGCATCCCGAGCTCAAACTAGGGTGCAAGTGTAGACATACCCAGAAAGAAAAGTAGGTTGTTTTTCCCTTTTAACATTGCTCATCCTGAAAATATCCTACTTCAGTGTCACTTTGCCATGTGCAGCACTGTAGTTGCTGAGAACTGTTTCTGAAAATACTGTGCCAGTAGACCTGGAAGTAAATTAATGTAGCTTAAGTCAATGTTCTTGGATCTACTTAGTATGGTGTCTTCACTGCAGTGAGTTGGTAGCAGATGCTCTCCGATGAACTCAACCTGTGCTGCTCATTGGGCTGGAATACCAGAGACTATGGGAGAGCACTCCATACCCAGGGCCGGATTGAGGCATGGGCTAGCCGGGAAACTGCCTGGGGCACCAACCTATGGGGGGCACCTGATGGCAGCTGTAAGGGGTGCGCAACGCCCCTTACAGCTGCCATCAGGAGCCGTACACCTGGCTACCGGATTGTGGGCTGCAGCAGCTACCAGCGGCCACCCTGCAGCAGCCGCCCGGGGCGGGGGCCGCGTTAACCCCCACAGCGCCAGCCAGCAGCACCCTTCCCCCCGCAGCCATGGAGCCCTGCACGGCCAGGCATGGCTCGCCCCGGACGGCCCCGGGCTGCTCGCCAGCGGCAGTAGCTGGGCTGGGCCGGGCTAGGCACATCAGTCCTGCTGCCGCCAGCTCCGCACGCCCTCCCCCACATGCCGGGTGGGGGCGTGGCCACGCATGTGCCCTCCCCCAACCCGGGGCACAATTAACCTGTCTGCCCAGGGTGCCGGAATGGCTCAGTCCGGCCCTGTCCATACCAGACACATTAAATCAATGCTTGCAGGATCAACTGCTGTCTGTCAAGCCAGCGGGTAATGTAGAAAAGCCTGGAGCGTGGATTCCCTCACAGCATCAAATAGGAAGCATTCTTCCATGTGGACAGTCCCATGCTGTGTCTTGTGACTGAAAATCAGGTTTAATGTAGTTTGACTAAACACAGGATAGCTCTGAATAAGGAACTGAAATCACTACCTCCTCAACTTCTTTGCAGCTGTTCTAGCATGCCAAGAATATTGAGTTATTGCTCAATATCTTACATGCTGCTGAAAGTGTGCCCTGGCTTTCCACGGCGATGTTGATACAACATCAGTTAGAAATGCAGCATCAGAGATGCTGGAGTGAAAGATCTTCAGGAATTATACATTGAATCTTTCACCAAACCATAACTTGTCACAAAAGTGCATGACATTTCATGGGGCACTTGGAGTTAAATGCAGTTACTGACATGTTCTTGTGAAATACATCATAAAATGGTGTAACTTGGGGGGCAATTTCTGTGCCTCTTTTCACAAGTACAGTATAATTGTGATAGTCAATGGGTTGAAGAACTTGTTTAGTTTGTAAATATGTGTAGACTAAACCTGGTAAAGACCTCTCCTGTCCCTTAGCTAGTGTTAGTCCAGGTGCTTTCAGCTCATTAACACAGCTGAGAATTAAACAGATCCTTATAATTCATAAACAGCATTTCCTTCAGGTGAGCCAAAATGGGACAGCTTCCCATCAGCTTATGTGAGGAATAATAGTGATCATACAGATTGGGACAGAAAGCACCTTGAGTTAGATTCACTAAGAACTTAAGTGGTATACCACTGGGCATCATGACATCTAATTTTTAAAGAGCTGAATTATCACAGCTCTGTAAAAGTTAAATGGAATTTGAAATTCACAAAGCCTACGCTCCTATACAACGCATGGGAAGAGGTAGATGGCTTTGAATACAATCCACAGAAGACAGAACACGAGGTAGAGACTCACCCAAGCTAGCCAATGGGAGATGTCAATGACAGGGGTCTATCTTAAGGTCCTCCCTTCCCTCGAAGATAGTCACCTAAGCCTGGAATGCCAGGGGACATCTCTCTCTACTTAGCTATCCAAAAATAGGGACCCTTCCCCTTGCAGTCAGATGTCTTAGGTGCCTAATTTTTAGGCATGAGGAAGATGCCTGTTTCCACACACAATAGGAGAGGGAGATTGTGATGGTGCCCACATTATAATTCTCAGCTCAATGGTTACAGCACTCGGTACACAGGAGACACAAATTAGTCCCCATCGCCACCCCTCCAATGCCACTCCCCGCCTGAAGGGGAAAGGATTTGAATGGGGTATCCCACACCTCTCAGGAGAATACTCTTACCATGGGCCTATGGGGTTTTGTGATGTCAGGTTCCTTCAGTCTCTCCTGTTAAAACTGTTCCACTGTGGATTAGTCATTAGAGCAGGGCAACTGGTCTCTAGGTCTCCCAGCCCCAATCTATACCTTCATTCTGTCTTGCTCCCCAGCTCAGTGATACCCTCATTATTTATCCACAGCTTCAACAGGAGACATAATCCATAATTCAGTGGTTAGATCACTCACCTAAGGCTATGTCTAGAATGCAAGCCTCTTTCGAAAGAGAGCATCTAGACTGCACGCGGAACTTTCGAAAAAGCAAGCTGCTTTTTCGAAAGAAAGCAGCAAGTGACTCTGGATGCTCTCTTTCTAAAAAGCCCTGTTTGCTTTCAAGAACACCTTTTTTCGAAAGAGCACTTTCTAAAAAAGGCATTCTTCCTCGTGCAATGAGGTTTACCGCCGTCGAAAGAAAAGCCGCGTACTTTCGATTTAATTTCGAAAGAACGCGGCTGCCATCTAGACGCAGGTGAAGTTTTTTTGAAAAAAGGCTACTTTTTAAAAAAAAAAAACCTGAGTCTGGACACAGCCTAAGAGGTAGAAGGCCCTTGTTCAAGCCTTTCTTCCTCTCCAGAAAGAGGGGAGAATTAAACCTGTATCTCCCACATCCCTGATGATTTGATGAATGCTGTAAGCACTGAGGGTATATCTACACTACAGCGCTAATTTGAACTAACTTAGTTCGAATTAGTTAATTCGAACTAACTTAGTTCGAATTAGTTAATTCGAACTAAGCTAATTCGAATTAGCGCAGCTAGACTTAAAAACTAGTTCGAATTAGCGTTTTGCTAATTCGAACTAGCATGTCCACACAGAGTGGACCCTGAACAGAGGTTAAGGATGGCCGGAAGCAGTGCCGGCAGGGCATCAGATGAGGACTTAGAGCATGGAGCTGCTGTCTCAGGCTAGCCGAGGGCTGTGCTTAAAGGGACCCGACCCCCACCCTGGACAGACAGTTATCAGGGTTCCCCGCTTGCAAAGCAGTCCTGGCTTGGAGTGCCCTGAGTGCCCACACGCGGAACATCACAGCACTCGGCCATCACCCCGGCTGCACTTGCCGCAGGCTGCCATCCGGGGGGAGAGGGCAATCGGGGGGCTGCAGGAGAACTTCCACCCCGAGAAGCCCGCAGAGCCAGCCCAGTCCTCCCCTTCGGGGGCGCGTACCCCATTCCTCCCTCACCTCCTTCCACTTACCCTTCCCTAGCCCCCCTTCCTGATGTACAAAATAAAGAAAACGTGTGGTCAAAAATAGAATCTCTCTTTATTGAACAAAACTGGGGGAGACTGGGAAAAAGAGGTGGGAGAGGGGAAGAGAGAGGCCGGGAGAGGGGAGGGCAACTAAAATGATCAGGGGTTTGGAACAGGTCCCATATGAAGAGAGGCTAAAGAGACTGGGACTTTTCAGCTTAAAGAAGAGGAGACAGAGGGGGGATATGATAGAGGTCTATAAAAGCAAGAGTGGTGTAGAGAGGGTTCATAAAGAAAAGTTCTCCATTAGTTCCCATAATAGAAGGACTAGAGGACACCAAAGGAAAGGAATGGGTAGCAGGCTTCAAACTAGTAACAGAAAGTTGTTCTTCACAAAGCCAAGAGTCAACCTGTGGAACTCCTTGCTGCAGGAGGCTGCGAAGGCTAGAACTAGAACAGAGTTTAAAGAGAAGTTAGATCAAGTCATGGAGGTTGGGTCCATGAAGTGGTATTAGCAAGGGGGTAGAAATGGTGTCCCTGCCCAAAGTTTGTGGAAGGCTGGAGATGGATGGCACGAGACAAATGGCTTGGTCACTGTCTTTGGTCCATCCCCTCCAGGGTACCTAGGGTTGGCTGCTGTCGGCAGACAGGCTACTGGACTAGATGGACTTTTGGTCTGACCCAGTATGGCCATTCTAAGCTCAGGGCTCAGGGTCGGGGGTCTCAGTGGACCACCTTGATTTTCATGCAAACCTGCTCCTGGGTGGCCAGGCTAGTAGCTATCCTGCCCTAGACGGCCACTTTCCTGTGCCTAGTGCGGAGTTCGTGGACGAGGTCCACGATGTCTGCACTAGACCGGGCGGGTGCCCGCCTCTTGCGGTCCTGGCCAGGCTCCCGAGAGCTGCCAGCCTGGTCCCGGGAAGAGGCGGAGGGCTGGGGGGCAGCAGGTGGCTGGCTCATGCTGTGCCAGGTGCAGGGTCTGCAGGCTGGGTGCTGGCAGGCTTGCACCTGGCACGGGCACCGTAGCCAGCCCGTGCCCCTTTAAGGGCTCCGGGGCTGGGAGGGGGGCATACATGTTTCCCTGGTGGTGCCCAGAGTGGCCACCAGGGAAAGCTGGGGAGGGCTAGCCTCCCACTAGTTCGAATTAAGGGGCTACACTAGGCTTAGTCCTCGTGCAATGAGGTTTACCTAGTTCGAACTAAGCGCTCCGCTAGTTCCAATTAAGTTCGAACTAGCGGAGCGCTAGTGTAGCGCCTACGAAAGTTAATTCGAACTAACGTCCGTTAGTTCCAATTTACTTTGTAGTGTAGACATACCCAGAGTTAGAAATAATAAGGTGAGCTGCTGTTTCTTGCCACTTCCTTCTGTCAGATTGGGTCCCCTTCCAAATCTTACAGAAGTCCTTCCATGCACACTACTAGATCAGGCTCTGCATGCAGGATAAGCAGGCAAAAGCTTATCTTCCCTCAGTTGATAGATCACTCTGGAGCTTAAGTGAGAGAGACACATTCAGATGTCCAGAAGGAAGAAGCAGGGTGCATACCCAGAGGCAGAAATTTAAGGATCTCGGGAACTTTTACCTCGAAAATGTACGTGCCAAGTGAGTTTAGGCATTTGCAAGGTGTGGTCGGCGTTTTTGTGGCTCTCAGTGGAGCTAAAATTGAGGGTACGTCTAGACTACAGGGTTTTGTCGACAGAAGTTTTGTCGATAGTATCTGTTGACAAAACTTCTGTTGACAAAGAGCATCTAGACACATTCAGTTCTGTCGACAAAGCAAGCTGCTTTGTCGACAAAACCCTGTAGTCTAGATGCAACCCTACAGGCAATAACACCTTCTGTCGACAGAACTCTGTCGACAGAAGGTGTTATGCCTCGTAAAATGAGGTTTACCAGCGTCGACAAAACTGCTGAGTTCTGTCGACGTTATGTTGACAGAACTCAGCGGTAGTGTAGACGTAGGTATAGTTTTGTCGACAAAAGTCCACTTTTGTAGACAAAACTCAGTAGTCTAGACAGACCCCTAGACACACCTTGAGACATAAGTGCCTAAGTCTGGGATTTAAGTGCCTAAGTACATTTGTGATTCCCACCCCATATAGTAAAAAATAAAATCCCAGCGTGAACATCTGAAAGGCTAACAGTATAGGAAATGCAAGAGTGGTTCAAAACAAGGTAACGATTACCCAATGCTGCAACTGTCAGAACAAGAGTGATGTTTTGCTCTCTCCTGATAGAAAAAAAAAAGTGCACAGCCTGTGTTAGTGGATGTAAAGTGTACCCATATAGTACAAAGGCCAGAACAATCAAACAGGAGGCAGAAATGGCTGTTATTTTAAGATAACATGGCATCTATTTTTACTGCTGGGAAGCAAAGGAAAACCTCTGGACCAGTATGTGTTTTCACAGGAACATATTAGACAGGGAATGTAATAAGTGTAAAAATAGCTGCTGTTTTTGTACACTGGAACTTCAGAAGAACTGGTGGCTTTTGTGTGTGTGTGTGTTTGTGTGTGGTGTATGTGTGAAGAGTGCTATATATAATGTGATACAGTGCAGAAGCACTAACATTTTGGTGTCCAGGGATCATAATAATACTTAGTTAATATTAATAAGTGCTTTGAAAATGTGAAATTCTAAGAGAACCAAACCCAAATGGAGCTGTAAAATTCTAAAGAATTTGATTACCTCCTTCACCTGATCCAAAGCCCATTGAAGTTAGTGAAACTTTTCCTGCAAAAAGGGATGGATCAGGCACTATTTTTGGTTTTGAGGCCAGGATCCAAAGAAGAAATACTAAAATACTATATAAACAGCCTCTCTCATTCTGTTGTATTTTCACTCAAAATGAAACTACAGAAGAGTTGACACTGCAAGAAGTCATGTGACATCAAGGTTCTCAACATCCTTCCTAAACCAAAGAGATGAACTTTGGGTGAGTATCCCAAACTGTGGATGCCCACTTGAACCAAGTTAAAGATATGAACTGAGTATAAATAGTGCAGAAATAGTCTTGTTTTTTAAATGAATTCACTTTAGTGCTTCTTTTGCATTCTTCTCATCAATATTCTCGCAAAAATTCAGAATGTTTGCTGAAATAGTGACTTTTAAATGAATGCCGAATAGTCACAGAATTTCAAATTTGTGTTGCATTCACACTGACAACCTGATTCTAAGATAATCCCATCAAAGAAGCTTGAATTTCTTTTTGAATAAAGAACATTCAAATCAATACGATAAATGAACAGTTGGTCTACTAAATTTATTGACTAAAACTGGATATTTACCGGAGCCTCTACATGTATAGGGGATTACAGCTCCTATTGGCCACGAATCAGTGTTCTCGGCCAATCAGAGGTGTATTCACCCATACCTGCAGAGGTGCATATAAATATAGCATCAGCAGCACTCCAGGGGCTAAACCTAGTGAACTGCCACTGTTTTATTGCCCACTCCTGGGCTAAAACATACAATGAATAGCTTCAACCATTGAACAAAGTTGCTGAAATCATCCATTTGCTGCAAATGATTAATATACAGAGTCACACCTACGTTGCACTAAACTAAAGGCATTTTATTTTTTACTAAGAGTCAGGTATTCTCACTTGCAGTCCAGCTTATATAACTCCCTAATCTCTTAGTACCTCACTTTTCCTGTTTGGGGATAATAAAACCTGTTTTGCATAGATGTTGTGGTTAATTTTGCATTTGTAAAGATTTTTGAGGTGCTCAAGCAAGAGCAAAATATTTATTTTTGTGATATTGGCTATATACACCAGTTTAATGGGTCAAAATCATTTTATCTGGGGGTACTCTCATTCAGCTTGTCATGTAAAACATTTTAGTTACAAGAATATCAACAAGGGATTTAAGTTGGATGGCCTCTACTTTTTCAATATGTCAGATCCACTAGAATGAGCTTATTGAATTATTTGTATTAACTTTCAATTTCTGTGAACATTTTTACGTCTATGTATTCCAATATCATTTTGATTGTAGTCATTTTCTCTCTGTTATATAACATCTTCTGCCTTTCCTGCCTCCCCCTCCAAAAGAAAACCAAAACAAAAAAAACCAACAACCCTCGCATTAATGTTATGACAGCAGTGGATGTTGAACTGCATGCAAACCATTCAGACAGTGCATATACCACACTATTAGAAGTGAATGCCCTTAGTGTCCCTATATTTAAAAAATGTACAATCTGAAGTCCTTTAATGTTTATTTCAGAAGGTAACATACTGAGACACTGTCGCTGAATCAGTGGTATAATTTTTAAGCTAGAAACTTCTCCTTCTCTGCAAATCAATTTGGTTTGACTCTCTCATTCGCAGCCTAATTCAGGGAGACAGCTGCTTAAATAGTGGTTTGGTAGGGCGCATGATGAAAAGCAGGTGATAAGCTGTCACTAACATCTCGTACGTAAGGTTCTAATTAAGAGCATACCAAACAATCTGGCACCGTTTGATATTGACAAATATAATCCTCCCAGCCCTTAAGTTTCTGAAGAGCTCCCTGCTGAAATGAAGCAGCTTGGGCTAATCTATTTTCAGAAGTTGTGAAGACCTGGGCTAATTTTAGATGGCTGTGAAGAGCTTCCATCCCAGAAAGAGAAAAGTTTTCTCGCTGTCTCTTCCGTGTAAGGTGAATCTCTATTGGTTCGACTGACCTGTGAAATCTCCCTTATGTAAAACAACAAGGCTATGTCTACACTCGCGGCTTCTTGCGCAAGTACGGCCGTTCTTGCGCAAGAATCTGCAGAGCATCCACACTGCCCGCCCGCTCTTGCGCAAGTAAATTTACAGTACGGCATGGTAAGAGAGGGCTCCTTGCACAAGAGCTTTTTTAACAGGTGTAAGCCCTCTTGCGCAGGAGCTCTTGCGCAGCCGGGCAGTGTGGACGCTCGGCAGTGATTTCTTACGCAAGGAAGCCCTATGGCTAAAATGGCCATCAGAGCTTTCTCGCACAAGAGAGCATCCACACTGCCATGGGCGCTCTTGTGCAAAAGCTCAGCTCGCACATGGCAGTGTGGACATTTTCTTGTGCAAGACTTCTTGCACAAGCACACTTGCGCAAGAAGCTGCCAGTGTAGACAAAGCCCAACAGATTTACTTCAAAGGAAAACATATTTCTGTCTGCAGGGACAGTGACTTGGCTTGTCAATGCACTAAAACAAATATTTCCATCAGGTCTTATCTTGCTTGATTTTTCAGAATAGGTCTGATGTTCAAGAATGCTGATGGTCTCGACTCCAACAGAAGTCTTTGGGAGCTTTTGTTACTCAACGGCTGTGAATATCAAGCCTTAGCTAGGTTGCTAATAGCTTACCCAGATAGAATTGTTTAGTGCAGTCCAAGGTTGCCAACAATTTACGAAATAGCGTGCCCACTGATCAAACAAACCACTAGGTCTGACATGGGCTTTTGACAGACAAAAGAAAACCTAGCTTCTCTCTTAGATTCATGATGCTTGTTTTCGCTGAATGAATTGAAGTTCCTAAAAATAAAAATGGAACAGCACGTTTTAACTTGAACACTGAGCATTCTAAAGTAGCCACAGGCACTCAATCTGCTAGCACACAGCTATCCACTACGGCAAAGTGGTCTTGTTTCATTGTATGAAAAGCTTCGTGTTCATTTCCAGAAACATATTCTTCTGTGCACAAATGGAGGGATTTTTAGAACATGAAATTGTTACACCATTTCACACTGGTTCCTTGCAGGGAGTGACTTTTATATATTTTTACATCAAAAAACAAAAACAAAAAACAAAAATTGTGTTCCATTCCTGGAGCACACAGGCTCTTTGGAGCAAAAATATATATGTGACCCACAAATAGTGGAGCACAAGTGTTTATATAAGAATGGTACTTCAGGAGTTTCAGTGAGCTATGTGGATGTCTGTCCAAACTGAATGTAATCTGTAAAGTAAATAGTTTCTTTCTTTAACACCGAGGCCAATGAATTACACTCAGTGTGAAGGAAAGATTTTCTGCCCTTTAAATCATTTTAGTGGGATTTTGGGAAACTAGATGCAATTTCTAGCACTACTATAGGTTTCCTTGGTGGCCTTGGGCAATCTCTTGGTCTCTCAGGTCTCCATCTGTACACTATAGATAGCACTACCTTTGTGTCAATCTTCTTCTGTCTCATCTTTTTACATTGCAAGAGCTTAGGCAGGCACTGTAACTTATGGTTGTGTAGGTGCTATGGAACCTTGAATTTCAATGAGGCCTCCAGTTGCTGTTGCAACCAAAGTAGTCCTTCAGAATCTGTCAATCCCAATGGAGCACAGCAGGGCTTTGCAGCTTCTATTGCTCGGTATCCTATAAAAGCTTAGTGTTCGTTACTGGTCAACTTGCAATGTGCGTTTTATTCTATGAATTTAACTCTCCCTCCCCTCCTAATGTTTTGAAAACAAGCTGAGGATTTGTTTATTTCACGTTGTTCACCCAATGTCAGATTTCAACCAATGGAGGGGCTGTCCGACTGTTGGTTGTGCATATTCCTCTGAGTAATCCCTATTGGGAATCTGATATTGGAGCTGTGACTGGTCAAGAAGTCACATGGTATTGTTTCTCTTCTCTGCGAGGTGGTTTTTATAACTGTTTTCCAGAAGAACTGGAAGTCAATCTTGTTTCATTACAAAAGACGCTTTTTGGTTTCTAGCTGAAATTTAACTACAGGTTAGAAATTTATTTTCTACTAACATCAGTATGAGCAAAAATTCACTTACATAAGTGGTGGTGCAAAATAAATAAAAAGCGGTTACAATCTTCATCAAATTGAAACTATATTGAGATGCCACCTAAATGTTAGCAAATGTTGCCTCCCCCAGACTTATCATGACTTACCGCCCATGCTCTTTGTGTATGATAGTTGCAGCCCAGGGAGGCTAGCCTCAAGGGGAAAATAGGGCATTAGCCCAACCAATCAGAGGTGAAGGTAAGGGGATGGAGTGCACCCCGCTGCGCAGCTCTGGCAAGAGCTGACTGAACTGCAGACAAAGCCATCAGGGAGTTATTTAAAGAGCTGGCAGTGTCCTGGGTTGTGGTAGGACAGTTCCTGTAAGAAAGTTAAGTTACTTTCACCCCCAGTCCAAGACCCTATCTTCCACAATCCACACAGACACATCTTCTCTAAAACACCAGGCAGTTAACTGTTTTCAATCATTCAGAGTGAGCTGTAGTCTTCCAGGAAGCCTAGCCAATATAAGACAATGGGGACTTGAACTACAACCCACATGAGGTGATGTTCTAGAGAAATGCATTTTCTTTTTTAAATTATTCCAAATTGGGTAAAGTCAATAAAATGAAATTGTAGATCAGATCAAACTGACCCAAAATAAAATATGCATTGTTGTTATAGCTGTTCTGGTCCCAGGATATTAGAAAGACGAGGAGGGTGTGAAATAATATCTTTTATGGGACTTGGTGACAGAGACATGCTTGTGAGCTTACACACAGCTCTTCTTCGGGTCCTTCCAAATCTGGTTCAATAAATTATTACCTCACCTACCTTGACTCTTCAGAATAAAATATTTCACTTTGATTTTCTTGGCACGTAATTTCAGTTTTGCAGAAGCTGTATTTTTCCTTTGGAAAATCATATCAAAGCAAATTTCCCAACAGCAGAATATTTTATACCAAATCTGCTCCTTGTGCTTACATTAGTTATGCTGCTATTTCTGTTATGTTGGGGAGGCTTTGAACTAGAGAACACTAACAAACAATTATCATTCATTGGCTTGGTGGGAATTAAAGCAAATTAGTTTACTGACAGTGTTTTCAAGGATCTGCTAAAGGGTTAATTAGCCAGCCATGGTATGATTTAATTTAAATTCAGAGTTAATCCTTCCCTGTCTCTCAAACCTTATCATTGCCATTCACTGCAACATCTCTACCTTTTAAATTTCTCAGTGCCTGCTTTCCCCCCAGCCTCTGTCCTCAATCTGCACACAGGTCACTTTTTCAAGATTTATACACTTTCTCTGTCCCTCCAGCAATGGATACCCCCTGGAAATCAGTGTGTTGGTAAAACTAATATCTTCCTCTACTAACACAATAGGGAATCTTCAGAAAAGTCAATGCAGCCTGAGGCTGTCTTCAACAGCTATCACACCCTATGGAACATTTCCCCAGATGGAAGGTTCCAGGGGCTTCAGTAGGTGGGTGATATGATGCTGAGAGAGCTCCAGGGAACATCAACAGGAGGTAGAGGATTCCAGAGCTAATGCAGAGGAGGTTTTCTCGTAGATCCAATGGAAACAGCAGGTTGTGTGGGCAGAAATCCATTTGCTCCTTCCTGTGCATAAGCATGCAGAATACTGTTCTGGAATGACATATGCCACGTTCCATGGAGCATGTTGTTTTCTTCTCCTTGATTCCCATTTGTGGGTTTTTCAGTGGAAAGGAGCTGTCTAGCTCAGAGTTAATGGTAAAATAGATGCCCACAGGTTCCATCAGATACTGCCCGTTTGGGGAATGTATGCACAACGTATGCATCCTGACTCATCCTAGAAGCTCTGTGCCCAACTCTAGCTTTCAGTGTGAATTAGACAGTTGCTAGAGAAGAGTGATCAGAGGCATGGACTTTGCCTTCCCAAATCACCAGGCATGGCCCCCACACATGCTGTGCCCCCAGAAAATCTGCTGTAGATGGAGTGTTGCTGCCCCAAGTGCCCACCCTCCCTGGTGTTCTGGGAGCCAGGGAGGTAGGAGCCACATAGCCTCCTTCCTCCCCAGTGAGCTGGGGGCTGAGCAGGTTGGGGAGCATGGTCTCTTCCTTCCCCGGTGCTCAAGAGGCTGGGCAGGCGGCAGCTATGCAACCTCCTTCTCTTTGGTCCTCTGGGGGCCAGAAAGGTAGGAGCCATGCTACCTTCCCCCCTCCCCAGTGCTGAGGGGACCAGACAGGAACATGGCCCCACCTGTGGAGGAAGCACTTTTGGCACGCTGCCCATGTCCTCTTTTCCCCATGGTGGGAGCAGGGCCTTAGCAGAGAGGCTGAGGATTGGGGCCTGCCTCTCTCAGCCCCAGCTGTGCTGATCACCCATGATCAGATGTGTCTCAAACCCTGTTTAGAAGCTGCTCCCGATCATCAAAAACCAGTTAACACTGAATGGCTATGTCCACACTGGCAGGTTCTTGCACAAGAATGGCCATTCTTCTGCAGAGTGTCCACACTGCCTGACCTCTCTTGCGCAAGAAGATTTACAGTAAAGCATGGTAGGAGAGGGCTTCTTGTGTAAGAGCTACACTCTTTTCTAACAAGAGGGCAGTGTGGACACGCAGCAGGGTTTTCTTGCGCAAGAAAGCCCTGTGGCTAAAATGGCCATCAGAGCTTTCCTGCACAAGAGAGCATCCACACTGCTATGGATACTCCTGCGCAAAAGCACGTGGCAGTGTGGATGTGTTCTTGAGCAAGGGTTCTTGTGCAAGAACCTGCCAATGTAGACATAGCCTATGACTCTTCTGTGGGGCATGTCTACACAGCAGGGCTAAAGCCGAAATAAGCTACACAACCTGAGGTACATCAATTGCATAGCTTAAGTCAAAATAACTTATTTCGGCTTTTGGCACTGTCTACACATCAGGAAGTCTGAGTTAAAGCACTCTTCCTTCAACTTTCCTTACTCCTTGTACAATGAGGGTTACAAGAGTTGAAGTAAGAAACCCTTCAGCTTGACCGTATTTTGACATGTTGAAATATTTGCTTGCAGTGTAGACACAGAGGCTATGTCTACACTCGCGTCTTCTTGCGTGAGTAATAATCAAATGAGGCTAAACGTTGAATATCGCTGAGCCTCATTTGCATAACTAACGAGCCGCCATTTTGAGGAAGAGGGTCTTGCTCTAGACGGAGCTGTCTACACTGCCCCTTCTTGCGCAAGAAAAACCCTCTTGCGCAATGCCGTTACACCTATTACTTGAGAGGAAGAACGGCATTGTGCAAGAGGGTTTTTCTTGCACAAGAAGGGGCAGTGTAGACGCTCCTTCTTGCACAAGAGCCTCTCCTAAAAAAAATGGTGGCTTATTAGTTATGCTAATTTGGCGCAGCGATATTCAACTCTTAGCTTCATTTGCATATTACTCGCGCACGAAGACGCGAGTGTAGACATAGCCAGACTGTGTTATTTCAGAATAATGACAGTTATTCCAAAATAACCCTGCCATGTAGAGGTAGCCTGGGAGAACAGCACACATGCTAAGAGATTAGTCAAGCTAAAGGAAATTGGTTATGCCAGATTCATTGGCATGGTGGGATTTGGACAGGAAACATTCTCCAGTAGAGCAGAAAAAACAAGAAAGAAGTTTTGGAAACTGCTGAGCTCCTGAGGAGCCTGTTGACTGCTGGGCCTGACAACTAAAGAGACTTTATAGGGACAGACAGAGAGAACCTGTAGGCGAGGAGGGTTTTAGGACTTTGCTAGGACTGATCAAAACCCAGAAGGTTCTTGGCGTAGGGAGGACATCGGAATACATTTTATGCAGTCAGATGCTTTCTATTTGCATAGAATTGTGAGGCTCTAGGCTTTCCCTAGGCATAAAGAGTGTGCATTCTAAGATGGTACTTTACAAAGCCTCGTTGCTGCAACCACCATGTGTCCCTTAAGGCTTAAACTATAAATCACAGTGCCCTCAGGATGGAGCTCTGTGGGAAGTTGTATTAAGTGCCTGGGATGGCTTGTGGAGGAGCATAGGTTTCATCACTGAGCAGCTGGACCACAGGTGCCAGATAGGGAGTCTACAACCCAGATGCGAGCCCAGGACACCAGAGACAGTGCCTAGACACTACACAAATGTAATGAGCTAAGAAGCACATACGATTCCAACAGAGCAGCCTGTGGAGTGTCTAGAAGGTGAAGTTTAATTAGGTCTGTGACATGTACATCTCCATTTGCTTTGGCTAGCCTGGTGAGCTCATCATTTGTACATGCAGGCTGACAAATTAGCCTCACTTACACACAGATCTTGGGAAGTATGTAGGACAACAAACCACTAGCCCCAAATCCCCACTGTTAACCGGCTAATTGTAGAGTGGATTTCTCCAGGTCAGATTTGAATTGGTTACAGTAAAAGAGCAAATTACACTTCCACTGTTTATGTTGTACCTTATCTGTGGAGAAAGGACTCCCATAAATATATACAGAAAAAGAATTAGAATTAAATAGAGATTAACTCAATAATTATAAAGATTACATATTTATAGAATTTAATAGTGATAACTTTATTTCTATACGGTTTTTAAAAACCATCCTATTGAATTCAGTACTGGGGATATAATTATTACTCACTGCTTATTGCATAGAAAAGCTATCTAATCACTGACAGGCACCTCTAACTGGGTAAGGCTGATTAATCACCTCTGAAGATGTGCGGCTGTGCAGCTTAGCGGGAACACTGTATGCGACTCCATGGTAAGACAATTATGTGACCCAGGAGTTCACATTTGTTACTGGCTTTGTGAAATCTACTTATAGACCACACCACCAGATTGGATGTTTGGTCTTGCTTTTCACTCTGCTTTGAGGAAGGCACTCATGGCTGTGAACCACTCCAGGCAGTGTAGCAAGGGGAACCTGTCAGGAAAATATTTTCATATTTATTCTTTCATAAAAACTAAATGACAGCTGCAAACCTCTCAGTAATATAGGCAAAGACTTCCTATGTAATCCCAAGCAATGTGTACATCTCTTCCTCACTATCCTAAGCTATACAATGGAGATAATACTTTTTTTTATGGTGTACAGCAGGGGCGGGGAACCTTTTTTGGGTTAGGGCGGGGGAGGCACTGACCAGAAGAAAAATCAATGGGTGGGGGGCTACACACAAGTGAGAAGAAGGGAGACTGGAGCACCAGCGCAGGCTCCCCAATGCTGGAGGGGAGGACCCTGAGTCTTACAGGCCAGAATCAGGCAAGTTGCAGGCCACACCTGGCCCCCAGCCTTTAGGTTTTCCAACCCTGGTGTAAGGCCATTCATGAAAATTTGCTAAACATGTTGAGCTGTAAGACACTGTAAATATGCAAAGGATTGTCATAGCTCTGCCCTTCATGCGATTAGAGTGACAATGCATTTTATGTGAGCTTGGGCTGGTGTTCTGCTGCTGACCCCACCCACCTCCCTAAGCTTCCACATCTGAATGTCTGCACGTCTATTTTTAGCACTGTAGTGTCAACCTGTGGACCTGGGCTTCTGCAGCTGGGTGTTGCACCATAAGTGACTTGTCCCAGCTTATAAGCAATTGAAACCAGAGCTCCCAAGTCCCAGGACAAATTACTCTATCTGTTCTAAGCTATCCTACTTTTCTTCCCTGATATGATTTTTTGCTCTTGGTACACTGATGCCCGGGTGGAGGGGGGAGAAGGAGTCTTATCAAACCTTATGGCTCCCTTTCCTGCAAGAAATAGCTGGATGGAACCCAGTGCTGGTTGGGTTAGTTGAAAGGTTTGTGTTATTTAAGATAAGATTCATTTGCTCTCTAGAGACATTAGCCTCCTGGTTGGATTCTTGGGAAGCACGGCAATATAGTCTGAACCTCCATAGTGTGGACTTTTGTAGTCCAGCAATATCTGTGGTCCAGTATCCCCGGGAGTGCTCCTGATTGGAGCACTCATGGGGAAAAAGCTGAGATCACATGCTCAGCAACTCCTCCTAGAGTCCAGCAAATAGCTTATTTGTGGCATTCAAGCTCAGGATGGGAGGGGGAGAGAAGAGGCTGGGGGGATACTCAGGGGAAAAGGCAAGAAGCCCTTGCAGCCAGGAGCCAGGAATGCAGCCTATCAGCTGTGAGGTTCTGCAGCCACCCTGCATCCTCCCCCCAAGCACTCCCACCCAGTCCCTGCGTGGTCAGTTCTGGCCCCTCTCTTGCTGCTGGAGTAGAGTCTTGCAGCTGGCAGCTGCTGAGGGGTCAGCATTGACCTCCCCTGCTCTGGCAGATTCCCTGGTACAGGACCGGTTGGGTCCTGAGGATGCCAGACCAGGGAGGTACAACCAGTAGACACTTTATGAAAATGGACACTTTAATCTGTGATGGAAGTTTATGTCTGAGGCTAAATTAACAAGAGTCACTGCAGCGAGTTAAAACTTTTTTCAGTTTGGGACATATATTTTTCCTGAAGTCACAGGGTATGTCTACACTGCCACCCTAGTTCAAACTAGGGTGGCTAATGTAGGCATTTGAACTTGCAAATGAAGTCTAGGATTTAAATATGCTTCATTTGCATGTTCCCGGGCGCCGCCATTTTTAAATGCCCCGTAGTTCGAACTACCTGCCCACGGCTACACACGGCACGGACTAGGTAGTTTGAATTAAAGCTCCTAATTGGAACTACCATTAAATCTCCTTGCAGGAGGAATAACGGTAGTTTGAATTAGGAGCTTTAATTTGAACTACATAGTCCGTGCTGTGTGTAGCCGTGGGCAGGTAGTTCAAGCTACCGGGCATTTAAAAATGGCGGCGCCCGGGAACATACAAATGAAGCCTGGGATATTTAAATCCCAGGCTTCATTTGCAAGTTCAAATGCCTACATTGTAGGCAGTGTAGACATATTCACAGAGACACATGAGTTAGGGTGACCAGATATCCCAATTTAGTAGGGACAGCCCCAATATTTGGGGTTTGTCTTATACAGGCACCTATTACCCCCCCCCACACACACAACCCCAACCCAATTTTTCACATTTGCTACTTGATCACTCTAACATGACTACTTGCATATTTCATTTGAGCTTAGGTATATCCTGAGTAACTGATGTGAAGAGGAGCTCTGGGTAGCTCAAAAGCTTCTCTCTCTCACACATATACATTGGTCCAATAAAAATGTATTACCTCACTTGTCTTATCACGGTAGCTTGTCAGTGGGAAAAATATAACATGATCCAAAGATGTTCTCCTCAATACATGATACAGAAAATGCTTACTTGCTTATGGGCTGATTAGTTTCTTCCCTGCTAATTATGAAGCCATCTCATAGGATTCAATACTTAATTAGAAATTTGAAATTCATGGCAAAGATTTGAATTAAATCTGTGAATAGAAGGCTAATTCAAAAAATATTAAATGTGGCAAAGGGAGACTCACACTTGAGACCTGACTATTAATTCTTATTTTTATAGCAATTAAGAGAGAACTTAATGCAGAATGCTTTCATTGATACATGGCAAGTTAGTTTGCAGCTAAATGTTTTTACAGCTCCCATAACCAATACATTGAAACTTGTTTGGTGAAATTCAGAAGTAGTAAACCTGTGTTCCTGGTTCTGTGTTCTATTTCTGTACTTGGCTATGGCCTCTGATTTTCCAGAAGCAAGCTAGCATGCAAGTAGCACCTCTGAACTCTGGATAGCAATGCTGCAATCAACGGATATCACTGCAGATGTGTAGACATACCCAAGCTAGCTCTAACACTGGAGTGGTAAAGCAGTGACTTCTAGGACTTGGAAGGGAGGAAGGCAGTTCTGGTAAGTCTTCATGAGGCTACGATCGTACCCTGTAAAAGCAGCATAGATTGTCCGCAGTAGGTATGTGCTGAAGCGCCTTTCTGAATTGAGACCTATG
Source organism: Pelodiscus sinensis (assembly GCF_049634645.1). NCBI lineage: Eukaryota > Metazoa > Chordata > Testudines > Trionychidae > Pelodiscus > Pelodiscus sinensis. Next base: position 170,513,592 of record NC_134712.1, read on the forward strand.
ATAACAGAAATTTGTGCAGCTATGTTCATGGCATTCCTGACTCCACACAAAGTATCACAAGAAAGCCAATGTTCAGCTTTCCAGGGTAAATTTTGAATAATGTAGCTACAGTTTTGTAAAAGCTGATTTTTGGGGCCCTTAAGTGAACCTTAACAGGTTCTGTTATGACTAGTATCTAGAGCTGGTTGAATGATAGTACATTGTTTGTCTGTCAGCTATATTATTCAGTGAATATTATTCAACCGGAGTTGGTCAAATGATGGAAAAATTAGATAAACAGTTTATCTAATAAATAGCTTCATTTGTCTTGCTCTGCTATTGATCCAAATACACATTTATACTGCTGCTCTGACAGTCTGAGTACAGCTCTCATGATCTCTCATTGGAAAGGGTTGGGTAAACTCATCTGAATTTACAGAATACGTTATTGTCCAAAAACACTGTAATTCATCATCACTTTAAAGTGGTATTGCTGGGGCTGTTCTGTTGTAAATTGAGGATGCGCTTTTAAAGGAAAAAAATATTCAGTATCAGTTTGGCCAAAGATTCCTTTACAAATTGGTTCTCCTCACCTGCTCGGATACAAATCAATAGAACTGTAGTCAAATTGTACTATTGTACTGCCCAAGATTTAACACCTACAGTCCAGTTACCAATAAATGCTAATACTTAAAAACTGCTTGGCCTTTGCTATGCAAACTCTGGATTTTCTCTTAGGATACAAATCTTAGTTTTAAAGCTGCCTACATAGTATATTTCCAGGCAGCTTCCAGAGGAAGGAAAACTGTACAATATTTTATAAGGTAATCACATTTTTGCCCTCATTCACTCCTCACCTTAGTTTTTACCTTCATGTACACATGTTCATTTGAATAGAGGTGCTCCTGATTTATATGAAGGTGAGAACAGAATGCCCTATAACAGGATGCAATTGAGTAAATCATGCCTGAGACAAGCTTAGTACAACTCCTCCTTGTACAGTCACCTGCTGCCCAAGGATTAATACTTCAATTTAGTGAAGTAGAGCCTAACTCTATGAAAACTTCAAAGGGATTTAAAAGTCAATAGGGACAGACTTCAGCACATATTTCAAGTTAAGTGTTTTGCTGAATGAATACCTCTCTGAGTAGTTCCATTTAAAGTCAACGGGACCTCTGACATGCTTAAAGCTAGGAGCATCTTCAAATAGCGCCTGAGGGAGGACCAGTTTGAGTCTCGACTCTGTGAAGCTGCAAATCCCCCAAGCCACCTAAACCACTGGATTTTGGGGATAGGGATGAGGAAGTGCTCTGATTAGTTTATTCCCACTCTTGTGTCTGGCATAGCAGCTCGTTGGCAAGCACAAAAAAATCACTTATTAACTAGTCATGTACAAAGGATGGCACATTCTGAAGAAATTGTTGATTCTATGTCCTGTGTTCATGTGGATAGGAGGAGTGCTGGCCAGCATTCGATGACTAAAAGGTAAAACTCAGGTGTTGTCAGGGAGCCAGGCGAATCAATAGGATACAGTGCTGAAATTTGAATTGAAAAGATATACCTGCCTGCTGTTCTCTTTGTGTGACTTTAATCCAGGACCTGGGGCAAACAAGACGAGTTAATCCAGGAAGGACTACCATGCCTACAAGGAATACTGGGCATGAAAATGGGATGGACCTTGAAGTGGATCATGAGTAAATAGGGAAAATATTTATTTAGTTGTAATCAGGTTATTTTCTTTGTTTTGTTGTTTGGTTAAGCGTCTCTGTGTAAAATCCATGTGCCTCCCCCACATTCACTATATCTAAACTGTACCCAGAGATACTATGTTCTCTGTTTTAATTTGTTTTTCTTAGTTTCTCTGTAACACCTGACAACCAAGTATGCTTTATGACGTATATCTTTTTGTTTTTGTTAATAAAATCATCTTTTTTTAAGGCAATGATTTGATTCTTGTGTCCTCTAAAGTAGCAGGGATCTGTGTATGGATGCCTAAGACTGAGAGGCCAGCTATCAGAGACTGCAGTTTGTTTTCTTTTTTTCTCAAGCTCTCTTGTGGTAAAAGAGCTTGGGGGGTACCCCTCTGGAAGAAGTTCAAGTACTTCCTCCTGCGTTTCAGAAGAAAAGGGTTTTGTTATTACACTTGATGGTGGCAGCTATCTCCAAGGGCAGGAAATCTGTGACCTGGGAGTGTTTTTTCTCAGCAGAAGCCTATAGAGGCAAGGTATTTAAAGTTTCTTCTGGGCCCCCATCTTCTGCATTCAGAGTGAGGAACAGCCTTGACAGTTCATTTTTGCTCAGATAATTAAAAGCCACATTGTCCTAACCATAGAGCCAACCGCAGTTGAAGGTAAAAAAATAAAGCTTGAAAATGACTGCAACAATAAAGCAAAATCCATTTTCTACCTCCACAGGGGCACAAACAATAAATATTTTAAGAATCAAGGAAAAGATTAAAGTAGTAATGTTGAATAAATAGAAAACGCTTCTGCTATAAGATTAGTAATTCAGGTTCTATCTTATAGGATCTGATTGTGTGCCACCTACGGGCATGTCCCTCAGTGAGGTGATGAGCCATTGTTTTTATAATACACTGAATACAATTTGTAGCCTGGTAAAAAGAATGCTGATCACAGCTGATCTTTTTGTTGTTGTTGTTTGTTGTTGTTCACTGACACTGATGGTCATTTTATAGCTTCTTTTAAAAAAAATCTTCAGAGTAAAATGCCATTTCTTTCCTTCAAAATAAGTGGAGACTTGTAAGGGGGAAGGGTGTAAATTCAATTTATGAAGGCTTGTTCCTTTTTTCTGTACCTCTTCTGAGCCCTGGTCTACAAGGAGCAAAGTGTAGACACACACAAACAACCTAGTTACTATGGCAGCTGTGTACCAAAGTAAGTTAGATCAATTCAATTTTGTAGTGTAGAAATGCCCAACTTTTATCCACAACATTCCAAAGATATAGCCTTTTGTCTGTCCACACTGTCAGTGCTCTTACTGGGGCCTTTGTCTTGTACCACAAATACTGCAATCTCTACTTCCCAGGCCCAGGTACCTTCAGTTCTCCCTTCAAGTCCAGTCAGGATGCTGCCATTGGAACTATCATCCTGGCTCATTGCTCCAGTCAGCTCACCCACCTGTTTGCATCCTTTCACTAGCTCCTCCTTTTCTACTGCAGCAACCAGGAAGTTTATCTTTCAGGCGCGCTGATGGGAGGTGAGGGTGAGAGGCAAAGGGGCAATTGTCCAGGGGCCTGGGCAACTTAAAAGAAGTTGCAGGCCATCCCCACTGGAAGCCCAGTGGGGCTAAGACAAGATTCCTGCCCCATCAGCCCTCGCTCTTCACCATTCCTGGAAACGACTGGCACCGTTCCCACAGCCACTGAAGGAAGGGGGGAGTCTCCATGCACTACGCCCACCCCAAGTACCGACACTGCAGTTCCCATTGTCTGGGAACTGTGGCCAATGGGAGCTGAAGGGATGGTACCCTGAAAGCAGCAGTGCACATGGAGCTCCTGGCCCACCAGCCTAGGATCTGATGCCAGAGGGGTGTGCTGGATGCCTTCAGCAGCTGCCTGAGGTAAGTGCTGACCCCTAACTCCATGCGGCACTCCCAGCTCCTTGCCATAGCCCAGACCCCTCACTCAAACTCCCTCCAGAGCCTTCACTTTGTACCCCCTCCCACACCTAAATGCCTTCTCAGAGCCTGCACCTTCACCTCTCTGTATCTCAAGCCCCTATCCCATCTTAGACTCCACACCCCCTCTCACACCCAAACTCCCCCGAAGAGCTTGCACCCTCCACCTGCTGCCATGAAGGGGCAAAGGAAAAGTCTTTTTGTTTGCCCAAATCGACCTATCAGGCAGGCATGGGACAGTGCTGGCAATGCTGGAGAAGCATACCCAGCAGCACAGCGAGCACTAAGGTGGATGCAGCCCTGCCCAAGTGTCAGGCAGACTGTCTCTGCATGGGCATGGTTTGTGCATGCATGGGGGCCCATTAACTGTTCTTCCTGGAGCCTGGAATTGCTGTTGGCAGACTTGTTGTCTTCAAAACGAGCCTCCACCTCTAGTGTTCCTAGGGGGCTTAATATTTACACTACAAGTGCCAATGCCTGCCTCTGCTCTGAAAACAATGCCAGGCTCCCTAGGCTGCGCCTTACATGAACTGGGCTTGTTTAGTTTGGAAAAAAGAAGATTAAGGGGGGACATGATAGCGGTTTTCAAATATCTAAAAGGGTGTCACAAGGAGGAAGGCGAAAATTTGTTCCTCTTGGTTTCTGAGGACAGGACAAGGAGTAATGGGCTTAAAGTGCAGCAGGGGAGGTTTAGATTGGACATTAGGAAAAAATTCCTAACTGTCAGGGTGGTCAAATATTGGAATAAATTGCCAAGGGAGGTGGTGGAATCTCCCTCTCTGGAGATATTTAAGAACAGGTTAGATAGACATCTGTCAGGGATGGTGTAGACGGAGCTTGATCCTGCCTTGAGGGCGGGGGGCTGGACTCGATGACCTCTCGAGGTCCCTTCCAGTCCTATTATTCTATGATTCTATGATTCTATGATCTCCTCCTTACAAGCCTCCCTGCAGTTGTTCCTTTGCTGAGATGCCTATAAGACACTGTTCTCCCATAATAAGTAGGCAGGAAATAAACAGAGACTGTCAACTGACTTGGCAAAGCACGCTTCATGGACTGTTCCCCGCTGACAGGTCCGAGTTGATGCCAGGGCTTGGCAATTCATAGACTCAACATCTTTCATTACAAGTGGAGCACTGAAAGTGAAGTGCCAGGTATAAGAGGCCAAGGTAGGCTAAGTCTCCCCAACTGGAGGCGCACCAGCCCATGCTGGTCCTCCTCCTGCCCTGCTTCTTCCCCCAAGACCCCTCCCTCACACCCCTTCTTCCCATGCTCATGCCTCTCCTTCTCCAGAGACTCTCTCTCACCTGCTGTTCAGGTTTCTCTGCCCCGATGGACAGTGGGGTGAGCCTCAAGGGGGTGGAGAGACATACACAGAGGATGGGCAGGCCTCGGGGGTGGGGCTGGAGAAGGGCCTGGGACAGAGTGGGGGAAGGGGCTTTCAGGTGGGAAGCTAAATAGGGATGGGCCTTAGGGCAGAGCAGGGGGCCTGGCCCACCACCTCTGGGGAGCTTCCAGCACTTGCTCCCAGCCTCCCCAAATGCAGGCGTCCTGAAAGAAGAGGGTTTCTAACGAAAAATGCTGCCGCCACGTATCATTAAAACCAAAGAGACAGAGAGAGACTGATGAGGAAAACCTTTCATTCTGCAAGACTTATGATGAAATGAACACTGAACTGAACATCATCTGTCAGTGTTATTCAAAGGAGCTACCACATGCATTTGCTTCCTTCACTTTTTAAAAATCCTTGGGCCGGATTGTCTACAGAAGAACAGGCTAGCCCCTTTGCCCCGCTCAGCGAGCTGCCAGTGCCCAGTAAACAACTCCCTCAAGAGAAGCCAACTACCTGCCGATACAAGTGTTCCCATTGCCACACTTGAAAGGCTCTTGGCAGAAAGGGTGTGTGGTGGAGGCATGGCAGGGTGGTGCTACAACTGTCCTTCCCAGCGCAGGCTCCATTAAGAATGTTACACCGGGCTGGCCCTCAGAATCAGAGCGCACTAGTGAGCCCTTTGATTCTTCACTCCCAAGAAAGCCAGGAGCCCCTAACTACTTCTCCATTGAGCAGGCATTCATTTATTCTGGCAGCGTGGAGGTCAGAGACTGAGGCAGCTGTGCGGTTGCTTTTCCAGTTTAAACAGAACCAGTATCTCACAATGAAGGCTGCAACGTCACTGTATACGATAGCGCAAAGAAACATGCATCAGTTTGCAGAAGCGATCATTGGGCAAGATTTGTTATGGGGTCTGGTTCTAGTCTCCCTTAAGCGTTTTTTTTAAATGCCTGCAATAAAGTCACTCCACAGGCCACAAAAGAGTGCTGTTTAGACACAGGTTTGCATTTTACATTGTTTGGGGCTTGATTTCATTCTTATTTGGTATGAGTTCTACTTTACCAAACACTGGTTTCCAATCAGCTTTCTTTATACATTGAAGGCCTGATGCAATGCTTACAGCAGTCTTTTCCCACTGGCTGTGTCCAGACTCAGGGGTTTTTCCGAAAAAAGTAGCCTTTTTTTGAAAAAACTTCACCTGCGTCTAGACTACAGCCACGTTCTTTCGAAATTAAATTGAAAGAACGCGGCTTTTCTTTTGACGGCGGTAAACCTCATTTCATGAGGAAGAACGCCTTTTTTTCAAAAGTGCTCTTTCGAAAAAAGGTGTTCTTGAATGCCAACAGGGCTTTTTAGAAAGAGAGCATCCAGACTCACTCGCTGCTTTCTTTTGAAAAAGCGGCTTGCTTTTTCGAAAGTTCCGCTTACAGTCTAGACGCTCTTTTTCGAAAGAGGCTTTTTCGAAAGTATCTTTCGAAAAAGCCTCTTTCGAAAGAGGCTTGCAGTCTAGACATAGCCACTGAGCTTTGGATTGAACCTCGTTTTTGCTCTAGAAAGAAAAACAACCCAGCTCCGCCTCTCGTTCACACTTCTACATATACATTTTTGTGACAAAACAGAACCCCTGATCATGCAGCCAGGAATCTGTTTTATTAAAGTCTTTAAAAAGGTTTTAGCAGAAGAACACTGGAGATGCATTCTAATCCATTTTAATATAAACAGCTCTGTAATGACACCTGGGAACAGGGAAGTGGCACAAATTCAGACTTCTTGCTAAGCCTCCATTAAGCTGTCATATTGGCACCTGTGTCCATCACAGCTAATGGAGTATCTTTAGAGATCAAAGATTGAGTGCAAGCCTAGTTCAAACAGCTGTTGCATTGAATTCAATGGTGTTGCACCTGCTTACTCCAGGGCTGAATTTGCCCTCTAGAGAAATCTTTAATCTTAGTGGAAATTGAATTCTTCACTTTTCATCTGGCATTTACATATCAATGTAATGAAAACTGCACATCTTAAGCCTACATCTCACCCCATTCCATATCCCCTTCTCAGACAGTACCTGTGATGGCTAACTGTGTTACAAAAAAGGTCATGCGTGATTTCCTCTTCCTCTTCCATGTAGAGAAAAGCACGATGGAATTTCCAACAACTGTGACAATAAAGAGAATCCAAAGAGTAACCAGCTGCTCTGTCTGCATGGGAAAAAAAAAGAAACCAAGTAAATGGGTGGATGGATGAAAGTGGCATGGGTTAAACATGGTGAGGAAGACTCAGCTATAAGGAGCAAGATGGAATTAAGAATGGGATTTAACTCTGAGTTACTGATAGACTTTTTGAATTAAATTAAAACTAAATTGTTGTACCAGAAAATTAAAATGCAGTAGTGTTTTTTTAAAGGAATAGTGAAATCAAGTCCTAGGCAGCTGCATTGGGAAGAGGGATGGGGTAATGATTGCACAAAGCCATCCAAAACATACCATTAAGTATCACTAACATAGGATGCACCTTTCGTTTGTCTTATGTTGTTCTAGTGAACCAATACATCTGTCTTACTATAGAAAACAAATTTTACAGATAGGCACTTTCAAAAAACTAGGGGAATAAAATGCTTTGTTTTCTGAGCCAGGCAGGTGTGGCTCATGCAAGTACATCATAATTAATCAATTCATCTAAAAAGAGGGCTTTAAGCCTAAAAAAGGGCATTGCCCTTCAGTACTAGTGGAATCACGTGATTCAGAGAAATACATAATGACAAAATGCCCCCTAAAGGTAGTAGGTGTAAAAATAACAAATGTAAGACAGTTCAGGGGGTAGCCGAGTTAGTCTGTACAGGATAAACTTTAAAAACAACAAATGGTCTGGTAGCACTTTATAGACAAACAAAACATGTAGACGGTATCATGAGCTTTTGTGTGCACAGCCCACTTCTTCAGATGACCGGAGTTTTGAGTTTAGGATGTGCAGATCCTAAACTCAAAACTCTGGTTGTCTGAAGAAGTGGGCTGTGCCCACGGAAGCTCATGATACCGTCTACATGTTTTGTTAGTCTATAAAGAGCTACAAGACCATTTGTTGTTTTTTAAGTTTAAATGTAAGAAAAGTTACTGAAACCTTTCAATGTCTCAAATATTGAGCAACAAAAATGAAGGAAGGCTGAGAGATGCCTATGTATGTGATGTGGGGGTTTTTTTTACCCCATTTTTCTCACACGCCAATATGTGTACAATTTCTGCTAACTTCTTCATAAGAACATAAGAATGGCCGTACTGGGTCAGACCAATGGTCCTTCTAGCCCAGTATCCTGTCTACCGACAGTGGCCAGCACCAGGTGCCCCAGAGAGGGTGGACCGAAGACAATGATCAAGCGATTTGTCTCCTGCCATCTCTCTCCAGCCTCTGACAAACAGAGGCCAAGGACACCATTTTATCCCCTGGCTAATAGCCTTTTATGGACCTAACCTCCATGAAATTATCTAGCTTCTCTTTAAACTCTATTATAGTTCTAGCCTTCACAGCCTCCTCTGGCAAGGAGTTCCACAGGTTGACTACATGCTGTGTGAAGAAGAACTTTCTTTTATTTGTTTTAAAACTGCTACCCATTAATTTCATTTGGTGTCCTCTAGTTCTTCTATTTAGGGAACTAATAAATAACTTTTCTTTATCGGCCCTCTCCACACCACTCATGATTTTATATACCTCTCTCATATCCCCCCTCAGTCTCCTCTTTTCTAAACTGAAAAGTCCCAGTTGCTTTAACCTCTCCTCATATGAGACCCGTTCCAAACCCCTAATCATTTTAGATGCCCTTTTCTGAACCCTTTCCAAGGCCAAAATATCTTTTTTGAGGTGAGGAGACCACATCTGTACACAGTATTCAAGATGTGGGCGTACCATAGTTTTATACAGGGGCAGTAAGATATTCTGTGTCTTATTTTCTATCCCTTTCCTAATAATTCCTAGCATCCTATTTGCCTTTTTGACTGCCGCTGCACACTGCATGGAAGTTTTCAGAGAACTGTCCACGATGACTCCAAGATCCCTTTCCTGATTTGTCGTAGCCAAATTAGCCCCCATCATACTGTACATATAGTTGGGGTTATTTTTCCCAATGTGCATTACTTTACACTTATCCACATTAAATTTCATTTGCCATTTTGCTGCCCAATCAATGAGTTTGGTGAGATCTTCTTGGAGTCCCTCACAGTCTGCTTCTGTCTTGACTATGCTAAACAGTTTGGTATCATCAGCAAACTTTACTACCTCACTGCTTACCCATTTCTCCAGATCGTTTATGAATAAGTTGAAAAGGATTGGTCCCAGGACTGACCCTTGGGGTACACCACTAGTTACCCCTCTCCAATCTGAAAATGTACCATTTATTCCTACCCTTTGTTTCCTGTCTTTTAACCAGTTCGCAATCCAAGAAAGAACCTTCCCTCTTATCCCATGGCCATGTAATTTACACAAGAGCATTTGGTGAGGGACCTTGTCCAAGGCTTTCTGAAAATCCAAGTATACTATATCTACTGGATCCCCCTTATCCGCATGTTTGTTAACCCCTTCAAAGAACTCTAATAGATTAGCAAGACAGGATTTCCCTTTACAGAAACAATGTTGACTTTTGTCCAACAAATTATGTTCTTCTACATGCTTCACAATTTTATTCTTTACTATTGTTTCGACTAATTTGCCCGGTACTGAATTTAGACTTACCGGTCTGTAATTGCCAGGATCGCCTCTAGAGCCCTTTTTAAATATTGGTGTCACGTTGGCTACCTTCCAGTCATTAGGTACAGAAGCCAATTTAAAGGATAGGTTACAAACCACAGATAATAGCTCAGCAATTTCCCATTTGAGTTCTTTTAGAACCCTTGGATGAATGCCATCCGGTCCCGGAGATTTGTTAACATTAAGTTTTTCTATTTGTTCCAAAACCTCCTCTAATGACACTTCAATCCAGTCATTCAGGAGTACAGCAATAATGGGTTCTTCTTTTAATGACCATGTACAATCAGACTGAAATGGCGAGCAGACGAAGCATTTATACAAACAGTTCGTTCACACAAACCTGGCTGGTCATGACTTTGCAAATGAGGTGATGAAATGCAGCTGAAGGAAGAGCTGCACTTGTAGCCATCTCCCAACTCTAGTGAGAATGAGGTGCTGCTGGAGGGGAAAGTCTGTTCACTGTCTGGGCCGCTGGATGGAGATGCAAGTACACAGGGCTACTGCTAGGGCTGGTGGCTTTCCTCAGTTGCTTGGTGGGGACGTGACTAGGCAGAGGACCGCAGGAAAAAGGTTTCTTGAGCTGCACAGATCAGAGGGCAACCTTCCCTCCATGGTGGGGGGGAGGAGGGTTTAAGACTCAGCTGGGGAAAGCAAGCTGTAGTCTAGTCCCTTTGGCCCAAACCCACACCCATTCCCCTGAAATCACGCCCCTTCACCAAGCTCCCTCCCCCTTCAAGCCTACATCCTGCCCAACCACAACCAGGGGCCAGGATGCTGTATTGTGGCCACAGCCATCCCTGGCCACTGGGAGCTAGACCGCCACACCACAGTCCCACCCCTTCCTGGTGGCCAAGGAGCTGGGCAGCTGCACTATAGGCCCAGCCCTATTTGGTGGCTGGAGAGCTGGGCTGCCGGGGGAAGGGGGCCCTAGTCATACCCAGCAGCCAGGGAGCCAGGCTGCTGCAACACAACCACAGCCCCTCCCAGGCAGTGTAGGCAGTTTTGGGAAGGCAATGCCCTCCCTTGCCTGCATTACTCGCTGCCCACACCTCTCTCTGACATGCCTTGCTACAACACTACTGAGCAGGGATGAGCAAAGTGGGCTGTGAAGCCCTGATGACCGTGGCCAGAAAATATTCAGCCATGGGAGTGGAACGAGACATTTAGAAAGGAACAAAGCTGCGTGCAAGCAGCTCACTCCTCCGCACAGTTCTATGTAAAAACAGTGGCGGGGAAGTTTGGGTCCTTCTAACTGTGTGTCTTTGGCTTACATCTTCTTCAGCTAAACTGGTTCATTATTCAATAGATAGGACACACTAATCATAGGACTGGAAGGCTATGTCTACACTGGTGGCTTCTTGCACCAGAAATATGCAAATGAGGCTAAGCGTGGAATATTGCGGAGCCTCATTTGCATATCTAATGAGCCGCCATTTTGCAGAAGAGGCTCTTGCACCAGAAAGCACTGTCTACACTGCTCCTTCTTGCGCAAGAAAAACCCTTTTGCGCAATGCCGTTATTCCTGAAAATAATCAGCGTAGCGGCATTGCGCAAGAGGGTTTTTTTTTGCACAAGGGGCAGTGTAGATGCTCCTTCTGGGGCAAGAGCTTCTTCTGCAAAAATGGCAGCTCATTAGGTATGCAAATGAAGCTCAGCGATATTCCACGCTTAGCCTCATTTGCCTTTTTCTGGCACAAGAAGCTGCCAGTGTAGACACAGCTGAAGGGACCTGGTAAATCTTCTAGTACAGTCAGTGGCCTCAGAAGCTAGGAGGGCAGTGTCCTCTCACTTTTTCCTGGGGAAGGCCCTGCCCCATTCCCCTCCTCTTTCTCCCAAGGCCAGAGTGGAGCCCAGCCAGGGAGGGGAGTCCAGGCAGTTATGGAACTCATGAAGACCTTCCACCTGCCCATGGTGCAGGGGGTAGAGAGCAGCTCCTGTCCCTGCCCCTCAAGCGCTCCACCAGGCAGGTAGAGCTGGGATGTCCATGACTCCACACCAGTGCTCCACAGTTGCAAGCATGAATCTCTCAGCCCCAGCTCCAGCTGGAGGAGAGCCCTTCGAGTTGCAGCTGGGCCATGGTAAGAGCTGTGCCACAGGCAGCTGTGGGGAGTCATGGCCCCTATACCTGAGCTGGGAGCCTGGATGAAGGGACATGGGCCACTGGCTTTTCTCATTCCCTCACTCAGGCCAGGGGTGTGGGCTCCTCAGCTCTACTCCAGCTTCCAGCTTGACAGGAGGCCGAGGCCTCAAACAGGAGCCCCCATTCCCCTGCCTTTGGGAAGTCTCCAGCACTTCTGCATCCAGTCACCTGCTTTTTTATATTTTGTTTTCTTTATAGCATGCCCTGGTGATTATTGTTGAAAAACAACCTTTGCACATTAGCTCACATTTCTCTCTAAGGGCAGAAGATTGACACATGGGATAAGTTGAGAATAGTATTTCTTGCTGGGAATGTGATATAAACTATAAATGAGACAGTCTGCTCTCTCCCTTGCAGTAGAGGAATATTGACTCAGAAATCCACAATATTCTGCAGGGGATGGTGGGGCCTTTGTTGCTAAAATCTCCTGAGGTTTTGCCAGAAGGAATACACATGGGTTTGACGATAGTGTTAGTCTGGACCATCTATCTGGAGTACAAAACATATTCAACGTAAGAAGAACACATTCCATATAAATCCCATCCTGCTTTATTAAGGAGCAATACTTGACTGTAGGTAGCCCAGTGTTCTGAGGAAATGGACAATGGAACTACTCCCACACAGATAATAACTCAGTTAAATAAAAGATGAATGCAAAAGGGAATGTTTGACTGACATGACGCTGATGCAAAGGAACCAAATCAAGAAATAAGGCTTCTATTCTTCAGTCCAGCGGGGATTTACATCACTGAGAGAAAACAGAAGAGATGAACCACTATGAATTAAGGATCAACAAAGACCAGTGTTAATTATCAACGCCTTTGCAGACTGACTTCAGCTTGCATTCATAACTGCATTCCATTGACATCCTTGTGATTCAGGGCAGCAGCTAGCTCTATGTTTATCATGCTAATGGCGTATATAAATGTAACACTTTTTTTAATTTCATTGACTTGTTTTGGCTTTTAACAAAAACACTTGTACAGTAATTTCCACCTAAGTTATCGAGTTACAAATCATAGTTACCATTAAAAATAATAATTTCCCAACAGATGCCAATTATTACTTATTCTTTAAAAAAGTGTGTGTGTGGTTGTGGGGGGAGGGAATATGTTATCTCCTGTATCACAGCATAACAACTCTTGGTAAATAGTGACCTTGTAAACAATGACTGCTAGAATTAATCTGCACATTATTATCAGCTACTGCTTACAGAGTGGTACGTGGAAGCACAGTTTAATTAAGTGACATGGTCAAGGTCACAAATCCCAATCAATGACAGAGCTGAGCATGGAAGTTAGGAGGTCACAGACATTTCTAATCTATTGTAACCACATAGCTCTATGTGATCACTGATGCTGATATGAATATTTTGCTAATTTACTTTATGATTAAAAACAACCTTTGCCCACGAAATGAGTTAGAAAACAGCATCTGAAATAAGAAAGAAAAGATATGAAAACAAGTCTGAAAATATACAGATTTTACTTCACTCGTGAAATCTTATTATCTCAAAGATGAATGTCTGTATTCATATGATGTGATGACAGGACACCCTGAAAGCTTTGGCTAACTAGACTTATGACCCTACCAAATTAATGACCATGAAAAATGCAAATTGTGAACTTTAGTCTCCCTCCCATGAAATCTGGTCTTTTGGGTGTTTTTGCCTCATACTATAGGGATTTCACAGGGGACACCAGCATTTCTCAATTTGGGGGTCCTGACCCAAAAGGGAGCTGCAGAGGGGGAAGCACAAAGTTATTTTTTGGGGGGGAAGGAGGAGGTCACAATATTGCTATCCTTGATTCTGTGCTGCCTTCAAAACTGGGTGGCCAGAGCTAGCACCCTGCTCTGAGGACAGTGGTCCACCTGCAGCATCACAGAGGAAAAGCTGGCAATACCATACCAGTCCCTTCTTATTTCTTCACTGCTGCCTTCAGAGCTGGGTGGCCAAAGAGTGGCAGCTTCTGACAGAGGGCCCAGCTCTGCAAGCAGCAGTGCAGAAGTAAGGGTGGCAATACCATGCCATGAGTCCTCACTGCTACTGGTGGCAGCTCTGCCTTCAAAGCTGGGGTCCCAGTCAGCAGCTGCTGCTCTCCAGCTGCCCAGCTCTGAAGGCAGCTCTGCCACCAGCAGCATCACAGAAGTACCCCCACAGCTCCTTGTTGTGTCAGGGTCCCTACAATTACAACACTGTGACATTTCAAACTGAAGTGGCTGAAATCATGAAATATATTATTTTAAAAATCTTGTGACTGTGAAATTCACCAGCATTGACCGTGAGTTTGGTAGAGCACTAAATATACTTGAGGAAAAGTACACTGCTTGCAGGTTAGTATATCACTAAGAAGAAGTTTATAAGTCATCTCTAGTCTGAAGTCTTTCAAGACCACAGCTACATTTTCATATCATTTGCCTGCAAGGGGGCCAACAGAATTGCTGTCCCTTGGACAAGGTGGGGAATGCCCTGGTTTCATGCTCCTGAGAGAGATGGGGCCTTGGGTGGAAGGGATGGGGCTTCAGGCAGTCAGCTGGGAGCCCCAGGTCCTTTGGAATTGTCGGTCCCAGGGCAACTGCCCCATTTGTCCCCCTGCTATCAGTGAGGGTGCTTGCCTGTACCCAATTAATGGCAAAATTCACCTCACAGACCAACTCTGGAGTTCTTGGGTTGTCTATGTTTACGGAATATGGTAATGAAAAGTTTTAACTTAATAACATAAATGAAGTTCAAAGTGCTACGACCTATCGAATATTGTTGGGCAATTCTGTTCTCCCACTGATTTAATTGTGTAGGCAGTAATGGCGATAGTCTTAACTTCAGCACTCATGTCAGTGAGCTCGCAAACAGGCCAATAAGTTGAAGATGACATGGGGGAGGAAGAAAGTGTCAAGGTGAACTGCCATCAGATGATGACCCTAATTCTACTTGTATACTTATGCACATGCAGACCAACATCAATGATCTTTTGTAAAGATAACTGAGTCTTGTGTATCCACAGATACAGAAACATGTGAGAGGTCAGAGCACTCCTACTGAGATCAAATAATCTGTAACTTGTCAACAGAGCAAGGGGTTTGTCACTTGTGCTGCTATTTCTCCACAGCTCTTCCAGGGATAATACGACCATTCTGTACATGGAATCTTGCCAGACTTTGTTACAGGCGTGTAACCAAATACAATGGCTTTTCTCCAGAAGCTGATGGCCCACAAAACCAGTCTTACTCATGCAGCAAAGCCGTAGTGTTCTTCCAGATACATTCTTAGCCCCAATTCACTCCGATAAGAAAGAACTCTTGAACTTAATGGAGTTACAAAGAGATGGGTGAGATAAGTATCGTGCTTTATAACCTTTGTAACATAAAAAGAGAACCAAAAATGTACCACCATGGCTAAACATCAACGTAAAAGAAGCAGCGAGAGGCCTCATTTAGAAAGTGGAAGGTAAATCTGAGGGAGGAAAATAGAAAGGCGCTTACATTCTGCCAACTGAAGTAGTAAAACATAATTACGAAGGCCAAAGCTAGCCACAGGCTCAAAAAATAACATCAAAAAAAGTACATGAGAAGCAGGAAGACTGCTAAACAGCCAGCAGGGCCAATCAAGATGCTAAAGGAGCAGTCAAGGAAGATAAGGCCATTGTTCTACTTCCCCCTGCTGTTGGTTGTGAATGCTACTGCTGGTGCCAGCCCCCTTCTCCTTCCCCCTCCTTCCCCCTCCTCCCCCCCCCCCACTAACACCCTGGTCTGCCCTGGGCCCTGTGAAGCTCCCTTAAGTGCAGGACGTGGGGTGGCTGGATGAACTGACCAGTGGACAGGAAAGTTCTGATTATCAGGCCCCAAGGCAGCTGCTCCCCTGCTAGTGGCCCTGTTGGTAGGGACTGGCAACACTGTACTGCCAGGTTCTACTGACAGGTCCACTAAGATGGGGGAAGCTAAAAATCAGCTGTGTGCAGGCTAGTTCTTATCAGAGTGCCACAGGGCCCACTATCACCATTGATAAAGGGGTAAATAGTGAGATGGCAAAATTAAATGTAGATTTGCATAACTCCTCAAGACAGTTAAATTCCAACCAGATTGTAAAGGGCTATGAAAAAAGCTCACAAAGCTGGGTGACTGCAAAACAAAATGGCAGATGACACGTAATGTTGAAACATGCAAAGTAATGCAGATTGGAAACTATAATCCCAACTACACATGTAGAACGATGGGGATCTAAATTGCCACTCAAAATAGAGATTTTTTTTAGTCATTGTGGGTAGTTCTCTGAAAACATCCACTCAATGTGCAGCAGCAGGCTAAAAGCAAACAGAATATTAGGAAAAGGATAGATAAGACAGAAAATATAGGTCCATGAAGGCTATTAGCCAGGATTATCAGGGATGGTGACCCTAGTCTGTTTGCCAGAAACTAGGAATGAGTGACAGGGCATGGATCACTTGATGGTTACCTGTTCCGTTCATTCCTTCAAGGGCATCTGGCATTGGCCACTGTCAAAAGACAGAATACTGGGCTACATGGACATTTGGTCTGATCCAGTCTGGCTGGTTTTATGTATATGGTCTCTCTAGAAATTCTTTACTGCTCTACATCATCAGTTCTTGGTCCTGGGCCACGCTTGCTTACTCAAGCTATGCTAGCATGTTGCATGGCTGTGTCCAATATTGCTGTTCCTACATGTAGAACAGGACCGAGGAGGCAGCAGAGACCTCCTTATGTACGTTGCCACACACTTGGACAAGAGGAATGCTGGAATGGGCCTGGTCCTGCATTTTGTATTCAGGCAATGCTCCATTTTATTTCAGGTGGAGTTTTGCCTGGATGAGGACTGCGGAAACAATCCCCTTATGGAAGGTCATGTGGCTATTTTGGAAGGCCATTAGCTCTGCCACTGTACAATGGAATCTGCTCATTAACTTTTATAAGGAGGTGTAGGTATCATTATCCCCATTTTATACCTGGGGGCACAGAAATGAAGCAACTTGTCTAGGAACCCACACCAAGACAGGGAATAGAAGCCTGGGCCAATGACCTACTCATAGGCCCAGAAAGAAAAAGGCATAACTTCATGACTCTGACTACTGGTATTTGGCTTGTGAGGAAGATCTAATTAAAATGAATGGTCTTAGCTCTATTTGCCCACAGCAGGGACTAGACAGAGGCAGTACAATACACTGTGTGAGAGCTGCTGCTTTTTCTCCCCTAACAACCAAACCCAGTAACTAGCATTCGGTCTCACAGGACAGGCTGTGATTGGAATAGAAAGACGGACATTTCTATCAATAACAGATGTAAAAAAATTCATTCTCACAATAGCTAGATCAGAAGAGGCTCTCTGCTTTGTTTGGGTAGGAAATGGCCAGGAAATGTGGGCAGTATTACTTCAGTTATATGATTTAACTGCAAAATGCACCTTCTAAGACAATGAGAACCGGCTACATTTCTGAATATCTGCAACTGGCAGCATTTCTTTATTTTTACTTGTCTTTTCATGAGGTGAGTAATTCAAGGAATAATTACGTACTTTTTGCATTTACAGAAAATTAACTAATGGACATGTACTGGATCAGTCAATGGGCCAACTTAGACTTATGTTACTGATGTGTAAGAGTAAGCAGATCTGAAGTGTGTAGATTAGTATGAAGGGATTTAGCCTATGTCACAGATGCATTTGATCTGTAATGAAATTGTCAATCATGTTTATCACATGCACTCAGAAAAATTTCCTTGCTTCTATTGCTCCTGCAGAAATTTTTTGTATGCAAAAAAATACACAGCAGCATACATGGAAAGAAAGTACTTCCAGGCATCAGTACTTTCAGTACTATATAGCACTTTCAAATGCTGAATAAACTAATTAATTTATTCTAACAATGCCGATGAACTAGTTATGTGTCATCACCATTGTTTACAGAATGAAAGACGGAATCGAAAGTGATTCGACAAAAGCCATAGCAGGATTGGAACTCTGTGGTCCCTGGTCTCAAGTGCTAGACATCCTTCTCAATGTACTTCTTCTCTTTTATGGTACCACAGTGAGCATATTGGTGTTGTTTCTGGGCACACCCCTTGTATCCTAGTTTGAAATTTTAGCACTTAGTTGAATATTTATCCTGGATCCAATTGTTTACATTTTTTTCCCCAGCACAATGTGTGCCTAATCAGAGGGGGATTGGGTTTATTGATTCTTAGCTCATGCTCGTAATGTTCTATTACTATTAGAATATTTGAAGGATTTATTAAATACTTAGGGGACTCTTTCTTTGTCTTTGCTTGATGTCGCTGCATGGTTCAGGACAGCAACATCGATATTAAGGGAAATAATTTGGACCATGAATAAACCATCTGAATAAACTACAAGCGATTCAGTGATTCATCTAACTTTATAAAATTTCAAACAACAAAAGCTGTGTCCAAGGTTGTGCTTCCCACTTGCAGGAGCAGTTTTCACTAATTGATCCTGTTTATCTCCTTTTCATGGAAGTGCAGCATATTCCTGCCCACATAGATGACATAAATTACATAGCAGAATCATAGTGAAGATTATAGTACTTACATAATACCAGCTGGCACTTACAGAGCACTTGTCATCCAGAGATCTCAAAGTACCTTATAAAGGAGGTCTGTATCATTATCTCCATTTTATAGATGGAGAAACTGAGGCAAAGGGAAGGGACATGACTTGCCCAAAGTCAACTAGCAAACCAGTAGTAGAACCAGGAATCGAACATGTCCCAATCCAGTCCCCCATCTATCCTATATTGTTTTATTCATAGCACCTGGAAAGGATTTGCATATTTCATTGTTCATTCTGATTTTGAAACAACCCTGTACAAAACATTTTTTCTGTTTATATATCATATTTAAGTAGCCCCATGCATGTTTGCATTTGCATCAAGGGAAATTATGCAAACCAGATAAGTGGCAAATGCCATGCACCCTCTCTCTTACATAAACTTTTTTTTATAGTGCCAAGAACTTCTTTTTACATATGTGGCAATATCAAAGAAGAAGAAAAGCCTGATTATCATTAGATAAAATATGTTAATTTAGAGGCCATCAAGAATATAATTGCTTATCACTTTGCAAAGAAATACTGGAGTAGTCTGGTTTGCAAATGTGACTGAGATTCCAGGGGAACCAGCTCAGGTCACTCACATAGGGTGAACTACAAAGAATGGGGGAGCCATTCCCCAAAGCTGGTGGATAGCCAAGTACTTGGATTTACCAAGCCAGCACAAAACCGCTTCTATAATACCTTACTGGTTACCCGGAAACCAACAACACAGTTCCCTTAAAGCCACCCAGCCTTAGGCCTCCACCCAGACACTCAAGTTAAATAAGATGATCATTGCATATTTCAATCATATAAAAAAGTTCTACTGATACCAAAGGATCTGACACCTTACCTCCCAGATCAATTAATATTTCAGCTCTAACCCCAAATACATGCTTATAGTCAATTCTTACTAACTAAATCAAAAATTAAAAAAGAAAAGATACAGTTCTGAGATCAGATTAATCGCAGAGATGTTGAGCTTTGTAGTTGCAAAGAGGCCTTACAGAATTAATTGATAGGTTATAATCCAATGTACATATTCATTGTGAATCCAATTTGGGCTTGGAGATCTCAGTCTCGCAACTCAAACTACCCCTGATTAATCTTAAACCCTAGTGACTCCAGATACCATTTTTGTTACCAGTGATTTGCAACACTGGGAACGAGTTTCCCGTCACTTGGCAGAAGCTATGAAACACCTTGGAAACATTTCCATTTTGCTTCTTTCCTGCGCAAGCCTCTGGACTAAGAGAGGGAGGGCCTTCCAATGACTTGGAAGTAGTCAGACATGACTTAAGCCAGCAGTTTATTCACTCACTGTTACAAGCCTGACCCAAGAACTTTGCAATTATTGTATGTACTTGATTTCTTTAAACAATTTTAACTCTTATCTTTCTTTTATAAATAAGCCTTTTATATTTTATGTACTAAAGGATTGGCAACAGCATGATTTTTGAGTTATATATTGACCTGGGTGTGTGGCTGGTCCTTTGGGACCAGAAGAACCAGTTACTGGATGAGACTGGTTTAAAAAAAAAGCCCCACTCATCTTTCTGTGAAGGTGCACACCTGCATGGCTGGTACAAGGTAAGTGCCATTGTAATCAATGTGAAGTAGGATCCTAAACACCTGCTCACTCAGTGTGGAAGATCCAACAGTAGAGTCTGTGGGTAAGGTGGGCCAGTATGTCTCAAGATACACATGGAGGTCCATTTGCAGCCTCGTCACAGGAAAGTTATGCTTAAGTCTTGCAGTTGTACAGACTATATATAACTATAATTGGACTATAACCTATGGATTAATTATGTAAGAACTCTGTAAAAATACCCATGAAATTCCAATTGTGATATCTCTTCAGGTTCCTTTCTTCTCCATCAGCCTGCTTCTTCCCCAGAACTTGCTTATTTGCTCTTTTGTATGAATTTAATCATCAATAATTCAACAGCACTATTCCCTGGTCAAACTTCAGTACTATGTATGATCAGTGCAAGGAATAGTTCAGGTCCCTCCTCTGCTTTATTTTCCTCATAGCACAGGAAATCCAAAGTCAAACTTAACACAAAAAAGTTATATGCTATAGATTGTTTGAGGGTTCCAGTTGGATTATATACAAGAACCACAGTCCAATTTCTTGTACACTAGGGGAAATTTAAAATAATTCCACCAACTTTGTTGGAGTTACACCAACTTTACACTGGTCTCTCAGTGATCAGACTCTGTCCCGGAACATATCCCTCTATAGCTCCCTCATCATCATATAAACAAGTACCTCAGTTTACTTGCCTGGGTTCATGATGACACAGAGATCTCTTTCTAAGATAGAAATACACAGGCATCCAGGCACTGCATATATTTCTACATACATATTTTATACTGAGAACTTGAATGATCCCACAGCCATCATAACAGAAGCATGGCAGGTGTGCAGCCTGAATGTAAGTGCTTTTTAAAAGACATCAGCCAAAGCAATCTAACTTAAGGATGTCATTCATTTGCTCACACACATACTTCCCGCAACCCTGTCCCCTACATTCACATGGTACAGCACTAGAAACACGCCTCCCCATCCAAACTGCTGCACTTGACAAAATGCATTCATGTTATCGGCTCCATTCGCAACATCCTTTTCACTGTCATGCTTGCAACATTCTTAAGAACAAACTTGTCTCCTCTTCACAGCCTCTCAAAATGCAAAATCCAGTCAGCTCCATTCACAATTACAAACAACTTTTCTTATCTGCGTACAACATGTTGCTGGGGCAGATATCATCCTCTGCATATTCAGGGGACGGCTGTCAGAGAGAGCATAGCTGAGAGACTTAATTCAAATAAAAAGCTACTTATATGAAAAATTATCTGTATAATGACGTGACATTCATAGGAATGCAGCACCATGCAATCATGCATTACTACAAATCATTTAGGACTTCGAATATGTGGGGCTCCTCTTTAGGGCTTCGACTATGTGGGGCTCCTCAGTAACAGCCTAATACAGGAAATAGTCCTTACAAAGCCAACCACAAGTTTTAGGCATAAACTCATAGTATGAAGCTTTTTTTTTAATAAATAATCTGAGCCTCTCCCACCTCCCTCCCCGCAAAAAAACCCCCAAAACCCCTACTGAGAATGCAGAGAGCTGCAAGCAGGTGAGAACAGTAAAACATGTTGTCTGTACCTTAAAGGAATAGTGGAAGGATCCCCATTCCTCTTCCTCCATCACTTCAGTGAAAGTCATTATTTCTGTGCAAGTTACAAGTGTAAAATCCAGCCTTTCTCTGCTTCCATTTAAGCTGCTGCTGGCTTCTGTGAAACCGACTTGCATTGCTAGGTTTTGTTCTGGTTAAGTTGGTGTTGCTGCTGTGACAGAGAGTTAAACACAGCCAAGCTCTCCTCAAAAGAGCACAGCAGAAAATACAGCTTCACTGCTCCACCACTGGCTATGAGAGGCATGAGACTTCTGTGCAGCTGAAGGATTCAAATCCAAGCTGGACCCTTTCTCCAAAGCCATCCTTATTGATAGAATTCTGATGATAGCTGGCCATACATTCCTCTGCAATAGCAGCAACAGCTAGTTATAATGTACCTCCTCCTGCACATGTAATCATCTTGCAACCTTGTTAATGCTCACCTCACCTCAAAAGTTTCTAACTCTAGGAGTCAGGATTACTTGTAAAAATAAGATCCATTTGTTACAGTCTAGCACACTGGTCTGCATCTTAGCTCCTTATTTTTAGCACAGACCAGTCAGTTTCTCTCTATGGCTTAGTTTTGGTTTAGTAATAGAGAGGTAGCCGTGTTAGTCTGATCTTGCTGAAACAAAAGGAAAAACTATGTAGCACTTTAAAGACTAACAAGATGGTTATAATCATTGGAAAGGGACAGCCGTTTCCATAGAACATAGGCTGAGGAATGACTGACGCTGGTACCTGACATGTGGATAATGAAAAATGTTGTGCAAGAAGTGAAAGTGAAGACTAATGGTCCCAGCAGTGAGTCAAAGGATGTTTAAATTGTCCCATGTAGACTGCAGGGCTAGGTCTTCCTGTTGTATTAGTGTTAATCAGGATTAAATGTCACTATAATCAGTGGCATTACTCCAGAGTTACCGCAGGATAATTTAGGAGATTCTGCATCCTTTCCCACATGAACTAAAATGTAATGTCATCTGGAACACAATCCATTCACAGTAACCACCTGTTTCAGTGGCATTATTTTGCCTTCAGACTAATGTAATTGAAAGCAGAATGTGGCCTATTTCAGAGTCAAAACACTCTTATACCAATTTGTAATTTCCCTTTGGTGACATTATCTGCCTCTAACCTGGATTTTCAATTGGTTTCACAGTGTAGCAAAAGAAAAAAAAAAGAGGCTACATTCCATTTATTTCTATTTGGTCCCAAATTGAGTCCTGGCCTTAGTTTCCCAAGGGTAGCAGGATGCTATTTTCAACACTGCCATGGATTTCCAATGTGACCTCAAGCCAGCCTACTTCAGGACAGATTCCAATACCCTTACCTACTCTCTGACTTTACTAGACTATGGATAAGGTCCTTTGCTAGTAGTCCATTTTCAGCAGGCCCATTTGAGAAGTAAAGCTATTACCCCAAGTACATAAGAGCAGGGAACTCTGGTCCTCAACCTCAGTGTGCTTAAGTTTCTTCTTTAGTGAAATGTGGCTTATATAGCCCTCTCTCAAATAAGTGCTGTGGTGCTTAATTCATGAATGTTTATAATGTTAAGGTGTTCTGTTGGTAGGTGTTAAAAAAGTAACTTTTTAATTTTGTTTTCAATATACTTGACTTTTTTTTGCCACCTTATTCTTAAACACTCAGTGATTTAGGGCTAATTCCTAACTATGTGAGTACTCTGTCCAGGCCCGCTGATGGAGGATGGGAAAGGGGCAGCTGCAATTCAAGGGGGCCTGGAGAGCCTGGCCATCATCTCTGCTCCTGCAGCAGCTGGAGCCCTGGGGCTTTTTAAATCATTGCTGGAGTGCTGTACAATGCACTCAGCATGGCTCTGAAGGCTGGAAAGGATACAGCACCATGGTTCAAGCAGCACTGAGGGCTGGCTGCCCTGGCCCTGCCCCTTCTGCCTGCTGAGGCCCCGCCCATTTTGGAGCACAGAGCCGGGTCCTCTTACACCGTGCCCAAGGCCAGCAGAAGCTGCTGGCCCCCCTGACTCTGACCCATTAGTTTACTCACGCAAAGGCTTTGGAATCCTGACAGACACTACCCAAGCTGATATTCACATAATCACTTCAGTATGGTTTGTTCCACAGGAAAAGAATGAAGTTTCTTATAAAAGCCACAATCATAACGCCAGTCTTATCAGAAATGGGGTATCGCGTGAGTCCCCTGTCATAAAAGCCATGGAGTATGTTTGCTAGAGGAAATTTCAGACCACTGACAAAGGGCTCTAAGACCTCGGGGGAAGGTCCTTCTCACATGCACTAATTCTTAACTCTTGCATCTTCCAAATTATAGAATGATGATCCAGTCAGCAATCAATTAACCAACTTTATTCTAGCAAGTGGATGAAGGGAGTATAAAAGACCAGGCTCTTCTTCTGAGTGGAAAAAAACCTAAATTCTTTGTAACGAAACCAAGAACTAGGACAAACAGGGCAGAATGATCCCCATAGTAATGAGGCCAGGGCAGTAGTTTGACTAAGGATCAATGGAGTTTACTCACTTTTCCTCTGGAAAAAATGGAGTTTGGGTTGCCCCCCTTCTTTTTTTAAATAGTGTAATGCTAAGACTTTGCTTAATGCATTTATATTGCACCCTCATTGGCCAACAGCAATTCAGAGGAGGTGTCAGCAAGGGACACTGTAATCACAGTACCACTGACCTCATCACACCAGCATGTTCCATCAGAACTGACTTTTCCGCCCCACCAGAGGGTGTGTCTAAACTACATGGCACCGTCGACGGAGCCATGTAGATTAGGCAGCATGGCAAAGGGAAATGAAGTGGTGATTTAAATAATCACAGTTTCATTTAAATAAAAATGGCCGCCACGCTGCGCCGATCAGCTGATTGTCGGCACAGCACAGCAGTCTAGACTGGGAACTGCCGACCCCAGAACCCTTCGTCAGCAGATCCTTTATGCCTCATGGCAGCCATTTTGATTTAAATGAAGCGGCGATTATTTAAATCACTGCTTCATTTCCCTTTTTTGAGTACACTAATCTACATCGCTCTGTCAACGGAGCCATGTAGTTTAGACGTACCCAGAGTGTCAGTATGTGGCAGCAGTGACCAACTTGCTTCTCCATGCAGCCAGGGCTTTACCCAGGAATGTTTGCTATCTGAGGCAGGGCCATATCTGAATGTTGACCCTTTTTAAACCCAACACTGAATATGTTTGTATCTAGGCTCCTGTTAAAGCTGCTCTATTTGACCACATACTGGTAATAGAGCAGAGGGATGAAACCCATCAGTAATGTACATCTTACCCTATAAGTAAATCTAATGAGACTCTTGAATAAGGAAATGGAGAGCTAGCTGTCCTGGATTCAGTGTGTGAGAAAAAGAGGAAGTGTCAGGGTCTTCCTGAGCTCACACTGACTGATGTGGCAGTAAAACCAGAGAATGTGGAGATGGGCAGAGTGGATTTATGATATTTTGCTCCAGATTTTGAGCACCCCAACATTTGGGAGTGTCTGGAGCCAGAGGTTTGGACAGACCTCTAGGGATGTAGAAAAGCCCTGAATTTCAGGTCATGGATCTCCATTCCAAGCTAGGGAAGGGGCTTTGGATTCACGATTTTGGTTCAGGACCAGCTCTAGCTAACACACTTCAGAGACTGAAGTAAGACAGCCAGAGCTTTTTTTGTAATGGTACTGCCCGGTACGTAGTACCAGCACCTCCAGATGCAGTACCGACACCTCCAGTCAGAGCTCAACAACTTTTCCCTGGAGTACCAGCACCTATTTTTTTTTTAACACAAAAGAAGCACTGGAGATATCTTAGTAAAAAGTGAGATGTAGATAGTGTAATTGCTGTAATTTAGCAGGGTAAATTATCTTAGACCCATGCTCTTATAGACCATGATCACCTGTGATAAATATGAGCCAGGTAACAGTATAAAAATAAAAATAAAGGGGATTATTCATAGATAACAAGGCAATGCAATAAACAATGGCCTGTAGCCATGGGGAGAAGATATTTAGCAGAGATGTAAGGGGACATGTATTAAAAATTAGTGGAATAAACTAGAAAAAAAAGAACATAAGAACAGCCATACTGGGTTACACCAAAGATCTCTCTAGCCCAGTATCCTGTCTGCCAACAGTGACCAATATAAAAAAATGTTCCATTGCTGCAAAGATTCAAGTGGTGAGACAAGACTTTAGGTATGACTGGAAGGGAAAGGAATTAATTCGAATGGAAGATGGGTGCATGAATAGACTCAAAGAGCCGGCTGGTAGAGAGAGATCAGTCAGAGTGGCAAAATCACTGTCCATGGTAGGCTTCCCCAGGCTTTGCAAAGCCGCGGGGGGGCTCAGGCAGCGGGGCAGCCCAGGTCTGCCTGGTCTGCCCCGCTGCCCGAGCCCCTCCGCGGCATTGCTCCGCGTCTTCCTGGTCTGCAGACCAGGAAGACACAGAGAAAGCCCCGGAGTACACGGGCGGCAGGACCGCAAGGTCCCGCAGTCTGTGTCCTCCGGGGCGAGCCCCGTTCGTAATTGCGGATCAGACATAAGTCGGATCTGCGTAAGTCGGGGACTGCCTGTATTATTAATCAATTGTAGCTGATAAAATAATAATACAGGTTGAACCTCTCTAGTCTGGTACTCTCTGGTCCTGGCAACATCTGTGGTCCATCATGATTTTAATTAGCCAGATGTCTACATATCATGGGCGTGGCCAAGTTTCTTATGGTCCCATACAATTTGTTTACAGTCACCAGGTCCTGGCTCTCAGTGTTCTGTGCTGTTATCTAGCTCTAATTTATACCTAAATGTCTTAGTTCGAACTAGGGGGGGTAATGTAGTCATACGGAATTGCAAATGAAGCCCGGGATTTGAATTTCCAGGGCTTCATTTGCATAAAGGCGTATGATAGGAAGCCTAATCTGAACTAGCTAGTCTGTGCCGCGTGTAGCCGCGCGGCACGGGGTCCGACCTAGCCGGCATTTAAAAATGGTGCCGGCCGGCTTTATGCAAATGAAGCCCGGGAAATTTAAATCCCGGGCTTCATTTTCAACTCCGTATGACTACATTACCCCCCCTAGTTTGAACTAGGGGGTAGTGTAGACATACCCTCAGTAAGCAGTGGAAATGTTGGTATGGCAGCTAGACAATATTGACCTCCCATGATCCAGCAAATTCTCTGTTTTGGTAACAATCATGTCCCGAGGGTGCCAGACTAGAGAGGTTCAACCTGTACTTGGTTAGTCATTTTGCTGTGAGAATAATATATATAGACTAAATACTCCCACTGTCATACTGTTTAGATATGAGTATATAGTACTATAGTAAATGAAGCAATGAATTCACACTGTGGTGGTTCTTTTGGGTAATGCTGATCACTAATTAGGCTCTTGAACCTCCCCATTCCACGAGGAGTAACGGTAGTTCGAATTAGAGATCCTAATTCGAACTACTTACTCCGTGCCACGTGTAGCCGTAGGCACGGAGTTCGGACTAAGGGGGATTTAAAAATGGCGGCGCCCAGGAAGATGCAAATGAAGCCCGGGACATTTAAATCCCAGGCTTCATTTGCAACTTCGAATGACTACATTAGCCTCCCTAGTTCGAACTAGGGGGCTAGTGTAGACATACCCAGAGACTGTTTGCATTCCAGTGTTAGGTATTCTCTTCACACTAATGCAGAAAGGCTACAGCAAAGTCTTACTGACTTCCTAAATGCCTTTGTCCTATCTAAGTAAAAACTAAAGCACTCACGGTGTATATGTTTGGAGCATAGTTTCCCCAGTAGGCGCATGAAGTTCTGAGAAGAAGAACAGAATATTAATAAACTGGGTGAGGAGGAATTCACATACCACGTTTGGAAAATGTTTTGGTGAGAATCTAAGATAATTTTATCCCCATGGCAAATGGTTAAAGGAGGATCAGTCATTAAGGCCTGTCATGAACCAACATCACCCAGAGGTATTTGGAATTTAAAACATTTTTAGTAAAAAGCACATTCTCAACTACTCAGAATGTGAGGCCATGTATTTCATCAGTACCTGGGTTGAGTCCCACTAGTGGATTATTTCTCTGACATATGCCAAGATATTTAGGAATCCTGTGAAGTTGTGATGACTGAATGAATATATTGATCAGATGATATACTGAGATAGGCAGGGGAGGCTGGAAAGAAAGTGGAGAGGCAGAGACCTAATCTACCTTAGGAAATTAGGGTGGTATAACAACACTGCTTACAGGAATGAAAAATCCACACTCCCAGTGTGATACAGTGAAACCAACCTCACTGCAGCATAGTCAAGTGCTAGCACTACAGAAGAAATCTGCCATCAACCCAGCCATCACCTCCTGGGGAGGTTAATTACCTATGGTGGCAGGAGGAGCCTTCCTTTTGGCATAGGCAGGATCTTCATTGAAGCTCTACAGCAGCACTTCTACACTGGTGCAGCTGTGCTAGAGCAGCAGAAGTACAGACAAGACCCACCTGGCAACATAAATAATAATAATAAAAAAAAATTTCACCCAGCTTGAAGATGAGGGCCTTGATCCACTAATGTACTTAGATCCCAGACAAAGGTTCTTACTATCCACTACGTTCCTGCTCAGTTGCCACATAATCTTGTAAGTGATTAAACTCACTTGGCACCTAAATTTCTGCTGTCAGAGTTCCTTAGGCACCTAAGGGTACGTCTAAACTACATGCCTCCTTCGACGGAGGCATGTAGATTAGCCAGATCGGCAGGTTTACCTGTGCCGATCAAGAAAGGCTTCTTTGTTGGCGCGGAGCGTCCAGACTGCCCCGATCTGCCGACAAACAGCTGATCGGCAGAGCGGGGCAGCCATTTAAATTTAAATGAAGCCGCGATTATTTTAATCACGGCTTCATTTCCCTCTGCCGATCTGGCTAATCTACATGCCTCCGTTGACGGAGGCATGTAGTCTAGACACACCCTAAGTTTCTATCTCTGGGCAAGGTGCATTGCTGGCTCACTCCAGAGCTATGTCTACACTTGCGGCTTCTTGTGCAAGTATGGCCGTTCTTGCGCAAGAATCCGCAGAGCGTCCACACTGCCCGCCCGCTCTTGCGCAAGAAGATTTAAGTTCGGTGTGGTAAGAGAGGGCTTCTTGCACAAGAGATACTCTCTTTTCTAACAGGTGTAAGTTCTCTTGCGCAAGAGCTCTTGCACAAGACGGCAGTTTGGACCCGTGGCAGGGGTTTCTTGTGCAAGAAAGCCCTATGGCTAAAATGGCCATCAGAGCTTTCTTGTGCAAGAGAGCATCCACACTGCTATGGATGCTCTGGCACAAAAGCAAATCTCACACATGGCAGTTTCACACATGAGAACCCTTGTGCAAGATTTTCTTGTGCAAGAAGCTGCCAGTGTAGACATAGCCCAGGTGTCCAGGCAACAGTTTCTTGCCTCAGCCCCAGAGAGATCCATGCACCAAGGAGGCCTGATCTGGTAGGCATCCTTTGAGGGCAACTGTGGAATCAGGTTCTACTCAAAGTTGGGGATGGAAGGGAGATGTTGCTGCTACCACTCACTTTACACCACGGAGCTCAGCCATGATACTCTGATACCGGGGCTCAGGAGATGCAAGTGGCTTTTATGGGGCTCCTGTAACTCTTTAAAACACTGTGATTTAATATAATAATACACTTACGTTTTTAACTAGTCAGGATGCTTTTACTATGTTATTCAACTGTAACTGATAAAAATAGTAACACTTAGCCCTTTTGCTGTAAGAATCATTTTATATATAAAAATCTAGCAGAATTACAGTGTTGTTCAAGTCCTGAACTCAGTTTTTTTTTTAAATAAAAGGAAAATGTACACGCTTTATTGAAAAATTGTTTTTTTAAAAAGAGAGTATTTTTTTATAAAGTTAATTTTAGTCATTTTTTAAAAATGTGAATTCCATCAAGTGTATTTTTTCTTCATCCCTCTTATCATTCACTACGTTTTAACAAAAAAAGGTGCAGTTATAGTAAATCTGGTTTCCAATAATATTATCTTCTAGTTTTCAAACCTTAAGCATTGATTTAGCTCTGCCAAAACATTTCTTTTCTGTAAGGTTTATTGAGACGCAATCCTATTCCAGGTCCATCCTATGTTTTCGGCTCAGCTTGGTTCAGCCTCTTTCAACATTTGCTTAGTTATGTCAGTTTGGAAGATTATACTTGCTTTGATGACTCTGTATCATTTCTGTTTGGTTTTATGAGAAGCAATCCCATTCCAGGCATATCCCATTATCCTGGCACAACCAAACTCTTACCTTGATTTGAGCTATGAGAAGAGGAAGCTGTGTACCAAATTTGGTGGTCCTAGCTCTTACCATTTTAGGAGTTCTTGATCAAACAGAGAGACAGACAGACAAACTCTCTAAATATATAGAAGACTAAATATGAATATAGCATTGTAATAAATGAAACAATGAATTCACATTATTGTGGCTCTTTTGGGTAATATCGATGGCTAATTTGGTTCCTGAATCATGGAGTTAGAAGATTCATCCAAGATGAGGGAGCTCTGAGGAAGCCTGGGCTTCCTTCCCACCCTCCCACACATACCCCCCACCTATTTGATGAGAAGATTGCTGTTGATATCCTGTCTCCCACCTCTCAGGAGAGTGCTATAACCTCTGGGTCAGGAGATATTCTGATATGTGAGGTCTCCCAGTACCTCTTGAAGCTGTCCCACTGTGGGTAAACAAAGATTAAAACCTGGTGGTGAAGGCATCCACCAGGGAAATGGGAGACCCAGGGTCCTGTTTCCTGCTCCGATGACTGTTTATACACATAGGAACAGCTATAGCTGGAAAGACTGAGGGAGCCCCACTTATAATTACCTCAGAGCTCTTAGGTCATCAAATGGGGAGGAGAGTCAACAGGGTTCTCCCATGGCTCAAGCAAATGCTCTAACCAGAGAGCTGTAACATATAGGATGGGCAGCACTATGACCAGAGGCCTTTGTGTGTTAAGTAGCGCAGAACCCTAACTCATGATCCCAAGAAGTGACTGAGATATCTAACACGGTCTCATTTCAGGGCAGGAGTTTCCAGCTGTGAATTGCTAGCAAATCTAGGTGCGTCTCTGCAGCCCTGACTTAGGTGCCTTTTGGGAATAAGTTCTGGACACTCTGGATGCAGTGAAAACAGGCAAGGGATTTATTACACACAGTGCTGGTGGAGTGCCAACAAGGGGTTAAGCTGGCTCACACTGGTTAAGCAAAACATTACAATACATTATACAGAGGGCTTCGGGCAGGAGGGGAAGCAATTTGATAGGTTCTAGCAGCAAGACAAAATGAGCACTTAAGCCAATAGCCTAAGAAAGATTACGTAGCATCTCCGCCCATTGCCAATTAAACATCTTATCAATAATACATGCCTAACGCGCTAAACAAGCCGACATAAACAAACTGACAATTTAATGGCAACTTTGTCTATTGGAGTTATGATATGTCTACAGAGAGATGGTGCTGCCTTACACTGGCGTGGTCCTTGGATTATAGGCCCATTATCTAGGATTGAAGGAAAACAGTAAGACATATCACACTCACTAAATTAATGAGGTTGTTTTGGTACCAGCCAGTGTCTTATCTGGATGAGGCCCCTTGGAGTGTGGTTACTAGGGAGACTATGCCTTCTTCTCAGGATCATGCTGATCTGCGTATCCTGTGTTGTTCAGTTCACAAGCCTGTCTCAAACTTTAGGACTGAATAGGGGTTCTTAGCGAAATACCTTGGACTGCCTCAGTTTACCCTACAGTGCCTGTTTCCATGAGAGGGGCAGGACCTAAGGCACTCACTTCTCTCATTGGCACCTCCTATTGCCAGTTTAGGTGGCTCCCTGGCTAACATGCCAACTTGTGTAGATCCCATTCTTGGTTACTTCTGTCTTCCTGTGCATTGTCCAGAGAACCTACATACCCAACTCAGGCTTTGGAGACTGCAGTGTTGTTCCCTTGATTTCCTGGGTGTCTAAAAATTAAGCTTTGAGACATTCAGAATCACAATGTCCAAGTCCCTTTATGGATCCAGGCCAGGTCCCTCCACCCACCTCTGAGATGGTCAGGAACACAGGACCCTTTTATAACCCCACCCCGAGTATCCAGTGCCATGAGAAAGTGTAGATAGCAGCATGCACAGACATTGGAAGGTCTATCCAAAGAATGGGAATGCAAAACAGACACTACCCACAGAAATATTGCTTTCTTTGAAAGGAAAGATTTTCCATGCTTAGGTCCAATGATATAAAATCAATTGCTGTACATGGTGTTTAGTTATTAATGGACCGTGTTGTTCTATTAGTTTAAACTTGTCAAATTAAACTGTTGCTTCTGTTCCAGTCTATATTGTCTGTAGTTTCCCTTTGAGAAGGAAATTGCAAGGAACTTCAATATTGTAGACTTACTAGCTCATATTTATGCAGTGGGGAGAACAAACAATTGAGTATATGCTTTCTTCTGTGAGAGTAGATGAGCTGAATATAATTGTATTACATGAAAGAGGAGAATAATCCTATAAAATATTAAAGAGATTTTGGCTTGCTTTCAAGACAATGAAATGCTACAGTGCATTTCTGCAGCAAATACTCTTCTCCAAATCACACTTGAAAGAGAAGGGGTTCGGTCTGCTCTTCTCTAATTTGCTGCCCATCCTACTACATGAAAGCTTAAGATACACTGAGACAGACCATGGCTCAGTTAGGGGTGAAAGGAGGATATTGGTAAATGGACAGCTTTAGCCTGTATCATTCCCTAGAGATCCACTCCCTAATGTCTTTTGCATCAGGGAGTGGGGGAGGGAGTTACCTTTGTAACACAGCTCCCTCCTCCTTCCTGATTCTTCTACCCCCTGCCTAGAAGGATGCTTGGTCAGTTCGCTACCACCAGCAGCTTCTGCTTGTTACCTGCTTTCCAGGTGATTAAAAAAGCAGCAAATAGATGCAGTATTGGAAACAAAAGTGTTATGCGTACATTCAAAGCACTCATTCCATAGGCTGGTATTGCTCGCCAACATTTTTCAGCCAAGTAGGCTATGATCCTTTTTTCAGGGAAAAAAAGGCACACTCAAAACTTGTCTCATCTCAAGGAGGCATCTATAGGTTAGTCCAAAAAGCCACTGTTTTCACTGTTTCCAAAGATGAGAGCTAAAGGCTCAGATACCTTCTCTATCAGCTCTTTAAGTATTCTAGGATGCATTTCATCAGGTCCTGGTGACTTGCAGACATCTAACTTTTCTAGGTGATTTTTAACTTGTTCTTTTTTTATTTTATCTTCTAAACCTACCCCCTTCCCACTAGCATTCACTATGTCAGGCATTCCTTCATCAGTCTTCTCGGTGAAGACTGAAACAAAGAAGTCATTAAGCATCTCTGGCATTTCCAAGTTTCCTGTTACTGCTTCCCCCTAGTTTGAGCTTGTTTTGTGCCTTTGTCTTTCTAATCTTGCTCCTGCATTCCTGTATTGTTTGCCTATATTCATCCTTTGTAATTTGTCCTAGTTTCCATTTTTTATATGACTCCTTTTTTATTTTTAGATCATGCAAGATCTCCTGGTTGATCCAAGGCGGTCTTTTGCCATATTTTCTATCTTTCCTACTCAGCTCAATAGCTTGCTTTTGAGCCCTTAACAATGTCTCTTTGAAAAACTGCCAACTCTCCTCAGTTGTTTTTCCCCTCAGTCTTGCTTCCCATGGGATCTTACCTACCAGCTCTCTGACCTTACCAAAATCTGCCTTCCTGAAATCCATTGTCTCTAATTTGCCGCTCTCCCTTCTACCATACCTTAGAATCATGACCTCTATGATTTCATGATCACTTTCACCCAAGCTGCCTTCCACTTCCAAATTCTCAACCAGTTCCTCCCTATTTGTTAAAATCAAGTCTAGAACATCTTCCCCACTACTAGCTTTTTCAGTCTTCTGAAATAAAAAGTTGTCTCCAATGCAGTCCAAGAACTTATTGGATAGTCTGTGCCCCATTGTGTTAGTTTCCCAACATATATCTGGATAGTTGAAGTCCCCCATCACCACCAAATCCTGTGCTTTGGATGATTTTGTTAGTTGTTTAAAAAAAGCCTCATATATCTCTTCCGCCTGGGTAGGTGGCCTGTAGTAGACCCCTAGCATGAGATCACCCTTGTTTTTTACGTCTTTTAGCCTAACCCAGAGACTCTCAACATGCACGTCTCTTATGTCCATCTCCACCTCAGTCCAAGTGTGTACATTTTTAATATATAAGGCAACACCTCCTCCCTTTTTCCCCCGCCTGTCCTTCCTGAATAAGCTGTACCCTTCTATACCAATATTCCAATTGTGTGTATTATCCCACCTAGTCTCTGTGATGCCAACCATGTCATAGTTGTATTTATTTATTAGCACTTCCAGTTCTTCCTGATTATTACCCATACTTCTTGCATTTGTATATAGGCATCTAAGATATTGATTTGATCTTGCCTCCCAGTTCTGCCTTGTCCCTCCTTTCTCTCTGCTATTATAGCCCACACTCTCTCCCATTTCTGACCCATCTCCCAGGTCTCCATGTTCTTCACTTACCCGTGGGCTTTGGTCACCTGTCCCTGTCAAACCTAGTTTAAAACCCTCCTCACTAGGTTAGCCAATCTGTATCCAAATACAGTCTTCCCCTTCCTCAAAAGGTGAACATTATCCCTGCTTAGCAGTCCTCCCTGGAATAGCATCCCGTGGTTGAGAAAGCCAAAGCCTTCCTGGCAACACCATCTTCACAGCCAGGCATTCACCTCCAGGATGCACATGTTTCTGCCTTGGCCCCGACCTGTGACAGGAAGGATCAAAGAGAATACCACCTGAGCTCCAAACTCCTACACCTGTACTTTCAGAGCCCTGTAATCACTCTTGATCCGTTCAGTGTCACACCTCGCAGTATCATTAGTGCCCACATGGATGAGTAGCATGGGGTAGTAGTCAGAGGGCGGTCCGGATAATCCTCGACAGTGCCTCTGTAACATCTCGGATACAGGCCCCTGGCAGGCAGCATACCTCCTGAGATGACATGTCAGGGCAACGGATGGGTGCCTCCATCTCCCTCAGAAGAGAGTCTCTGACCACCACTATCCTACTTTTCCTATTCGCAGTGGTGGCAGCAGACCTCTCAGCCTTGGGGTTATGAGGCTTCTCCTCCTCTGTTGTAGGGGGTGATTCCTTATCTCCTGTATCAAGAAGAGCATAACGGTTTCCTAGTACCATGGTGGGAAGGTTCGGAGCAGGGAGTGTCCACCCTGAGCCATCTCCTCCTCCATCTGGGGTATGTCAGCAGTCCTGTGTACTGGGACAGCTACCTCAGCTGTCTCCACATGAACACTGTCCAGGAATTGCTCATGGATTTGGATGCTCCTCAACCTAGCCACCTCCCCCTGTAGCTCTCCCACCTGCTGCCTGAGAGATTGAGAGATTCCACCAGCAGGCACCTTTCACATTGGATGGGCCCCCCTGCCTGGATATGAATAAGTGGGAATTGCAAGCCACAGTCCCTGCAAAACCACACCAGGATCTGGGTAGAGGCATCCATGCTCAGGCACTCTGTCTGGCTACAGGCACATGTGGAGAAGACAGAAGCAGTGCTGGCACAGGTGTTGTGGTTCTTCCTGACCATCGTGGGCCTCCCTCTGTCAAACTCCCTCTTAAACTTTCCTGTCTGCAGGCCCCTGGTCATTCTGCCTCTGGCTATTAAAGCCTGCTCACCTAGGTCAGGCCTGCCCCCTCGTGAGTCACACAGAGGAAGGCTGATCAGAGGCAATCAAGGGAACAATCAAGGGAACAAAAGTCAGGCACTCAGTCCCAACTGCCATAGCAACTGAAACTTGTCAGTCCCCGTAATACACGAGGTTCGAAGGGATGCCGGAAAGGATGAGACCACAACTGGGGGTTTCAAAAAGCACAAACTGATTTTATTTTGATGGCGCCAGACAATCATCAGAACAAAAATTAAACAGATTGCCAGACAACACAAAACAATTCCCTGAGGCTTTTCTAAATCACAATAATTCCCAATAACTGCCCAGGGGTTAGGAACAGTTGAATTAACACTGGTATTATCCATAGGGCTGATTATTTACCCAACTTTATACAAGGAAACAGTAAAAAACCTAAACCACAACTATTTATAAACTAACTTAGTAACTTTTTAGCCACTGTCACTTGGCAAGCAATAAGGACAACTAAAAAATCAATTAGGATAGGGATGATGGTGGGGGGGGGGGGTTATACCAGTTCTGGAGACAGCAGGAACACAAGTACCGGTCACACGCTCATAAACTGTCTCCACTCGGGTTGACCAACTTGGAGTACGCCCAGTAAGACTCAAGAGCGGGGGGTTCAAGGCGTCTGGGTGATCAGGCCAGGCGTTCACTCAATGCAAATCCCCAGTGAGAGAGGGGCCGCCTGCCTGTTTTATTGCCTGTGAACTTATCACCCCATAGGTTGGTTTTTGCTGCAGTGGGTGGAGTAGCAGGCCTGAGCACCAGTCAGCCCATTAGCTGATCTGTTACTGCAATGGGTGGAGCGAGCAGGGGAAGATTATTAATTTACATGCCCTTATATGGAAAACACTCCACCTCACAGACAGAGCCCCCTATACGAGCCTCAGAGGTATTACAGGCTATGGCTCCCTGCGACGGGCAGCCATTTCTGATGTTCTGCCTCGGACAAAACTGAAGTCACCTGAAATCAGAATCAAAATTCAAACAGTCAAGCAAACTCACTCACACCTGGTAGCCTGTTCAGCAGCAGGATCTCTTGCTCTCCCTCTTAAATTCCCCTGTCTGCAGCTCCCTGTCTGATTCTGTTAATGAATGCCCAGGTAGATTGAAGTGTTCCCCACCAGGTTTTTGTATGTTCCCTTTATAGATATCTGATTTATGTCCATTAATTCTTTCCTGTAGGGACTGTCCAGTTTGTCCAATATATATAGCAGTGGGGCATTTGATGGTATAGATTACATTCCGGGATGTGCAGTTAAATGAACCTCTGATTTGGTGGTGTATGTGGATGGATGTAATGAATTTGCTTGTGTAGATATGTGAGCAGAGTTGGCATCGGGGCTGATTGTAGGGCTGGGTTCCTGGATGATTATGATGTGATTGTGTAGCATGGATACCGAAGAGAATTTGTTTCAGATTGGGGGGGTTGTCTGTAAGCGAGAATAGGCTTTTCCCCCAAGGCCTCTGAGAGTGAGGGATCATTTTCGAAGATAGGTTGTAGATTGTGAATAATGCATTGCAGGGGTTTAAGTTGTAGACTCTAGGTAATAAATAGAATTCTATTATTTTCTCTTTTGGGTCTGTCTTGAAGTAATTCATGTCTGGGTACTTTTTTGGCTCTGTCAATCTGTTTTTTCACTTCTCCAGGTGGGTATTTCAGTTTTAGGAATGTTGCATATAGATCCTGTGGGTGTTTGTCTCTGTCTGTGGGATCGGAGCAAATCCAGTTGTATCTTAGGGCTTCGCGGTACACAATAGATTGAGAAATGTGTCTGGGATGGAAGCTAGAGGCATGAAGGTAGTTGACCTTGTTTGTCTTTTATCTTGGGACCCTGATTCTTAGCTGTGTCAGAGTTCTGTTCAGAGAACCCTATGTGAATGGGGTCCAGCCCAAGTGTTCTAAATTTAGCCAGAGGGAGTGTTGCATGGACAAGCAAAGGTGGCGTATGGATACTTATAAGTTAAGTGGTTTCAGTGGTCCCTAAAGGAAGCCACCCGCTTCCAAAAAAAGCAAGAGTACTGAACTCTGGCCATATTCCCATTCTGGTATGCCTGCACTCTAATCCCTGCATCAGAGCTGGAAGGTAAATTGGTAGAGCCCTTAAACAAGAATATAATCTGCAAACTGCAGGGGGAGATGGCAGTGCTTTGCCTCCCCTCCCCACTATATGGTAGTGGCACATAAAGCGTTGAGTCATTGTCAAAGATGTTACTGATTTGGTAGCTAGCATCTGTACTTGGACCAAGGGCTAGCACTGGAGTTTATGGACTCTCCAGTGGGAATGAGAGAGTGAATGGTCTTATGATTAAAGCAGAAGACTGTGACTCTGGAAGGATCTGTTGAGTTCCTGGGTCTGCCACAGACTTCCTTTTTGATCTTGGGTAAGTCAGCACATCTGTCACATAGTTCTCCATATGACAAAGGAAGATTGACAAGGCAAAAGATTGAGAAGAAGAAAGTACAGGTTAGCCATACCTGGTCCAGCACCCTCAGGACCTGACCAGTTCAGACAAGGAAGTTTGCCAGACCAAGGGAGGTTTAAGGTGTGGGGGGAGGGGGGAGCGGGCAGGCACCAGCTTCACTGCTGGGCTCCTCTCCCTACCCACCTAGCATCTCTGCCCACTGGCCCTGGCTGTGGCAGCCCCAAGAGCATTAGCAGCCCTGCCAGCGTTCATGGCCCTCCTGCCCTGCAGTCTCCAGTGGCCCTCCCCGCAACTTCCCAGCCCCACTAGCTGCAGACTCTGATTGGTGCTTGCAGCCACTGGCAATCTCTGTGCTAGGGCTGTCTAGTCCAGCAAAATCCATGGTCCCGCTGGACCATAGATGTTGCCAGACCCGAGAGTCCCAGACCAGAGAGGTTCAACCTGTATTATCCTATTTGGACAGTGAGCTCACTGGGGCAGAGGAGGTCTTAGTATGTGTATTCATACAGCGTAGCAAAAGCCTAACATCTTTGAAAGTATGGCAGACCGTATACTCCTCCTTTGTAAAATAAGGATATGTTCTTCTAGGACATAAATTGCAGGATTGCAGACACTTCAAGGAGCTACAAATGTGTGAAGATGTAATAAGAGATTACTCCTCCAAATTGAATTTCTTTCACAAATTAGAATGAGGAGTTGGAATGAACAAAATCCATGCTTTCGTGATGAGAAGCTGAAAGCAGCAGTATAGATTTACACTGGAGAAGGGAAGCTATTAGATAAAGTTGCACAACTTTTCCTATTGTTCATTATCACAGATATATAACGTCTCAAATTAATGCCTTGCCAGGGCACCAGTAATCTACAGTAATAGGTATGTTACCCACTGCTGTGACATCAACATAAAACAGGAAAAATAAGTGTTCTTGGACAGATGGGAGCAGGTTACTCTCAATCCTCTCCAGCAAATCATAGGATTGCAAAACTGAATGTTAACTGTTCAGGTTGAACCTCCAAAATCCAGGACCACAGATGTCGCTGGATCAGAGAGCCCCAGCACCCGGGAAATGCGAACCAGCTGGGACCCCTCATCCTGGGTAGCTTCAGCCAGACAAGGCAACAGTGGGACCAGTGAGCACCATACTGAGGAGTTCTGGCTGGGCAGCAGCAGGGAAGCCAGCTGCAAAAGCAGGGCAGCGAGCAAGCCCCATCCCCGGGGATCCCCAGTCAGGCGGGGAAGAAGCGGGGGAGTCTGGGGAGCTCCGTCACTGGGGAACCCCAGCAGGCTGAAGCGCAAGTCCAAGCCCTGTAGGCTGGAGCCCAGTGGCAGTGGGGCCAGAGTGGACTCAGCTGCAGGGAGAGGAAGTGTCCTAGAAGGCTGGTGTCAGGGGACCTCCAGGGTATGTCTACACTACCCCACTAGTTCGAACTAGCGGGGTAATGTAGGCATACCGCACTTGCAAATGAAGCCCGGGATTTGAATTTCCCAGGCTTCATTTGCATAAGCGGGGAGCCGCCATTTTTAAAACCCCGCTGGTTCGAACCCCATGCAGCGCGGCTGCACGGGGCACGAACTAGGTAGTTCGAACTAGGCTTCCTCATTTCATGAGGAGTAACGGTAGTTCGAACTAGGAAGCCTAGTTCGAACTACCTAGTTCGTGCCCCGTGTAGCCGTGCTGCACGGGGTTCGAACCAGCGGGGTTTTAAAAATGGCGGCTCCCCGCTTATGCAAATGAAGCCCGGGAAATTCAAATCCCGGGCTTCATTTGCAAGTGCGGTATGCCTACATTACCTTCCTAGTTTGAACTAGGAGGGTAGTGTAGAAATACCCCCACTGATTCAGCAAATTCCCTCATTTGGGACAGGTCAGGTCCTGAGGGTGCTGGACAATGGAGCTCCAACCTGTACTTCTGTTATGAATAAGCGGGTGAGATATAATGTGATTATGCACAATTTGCTTCCCTCTTTATAACCATAGTAGGATAGACCTTCCAGATAGAGGGATAACACACTTGTAATAGTACTCTCCCCTTTAAAACTAGGCAGAAACAGGGAGAAAACTGTGCAATTTGAAGCAGCCCCAGGGTAGATTGGAACTTCTCCTGGACGTGGGAATGTGACCTATATTGGCAGTGTTCTGTGGTCATTTCTCTATGGGGACAACTTGCATTGGCAACAAATTGACATGATTTTTGAGTTATTGATGTCATAATGACTTTGTGCTCCACTTAGCGGAGCACATATGCACAGGTTTGTGTAGCAGGAGCAGAGGGAACTGACAAAACACAGTCTGATGGATCAATCTCAAATGGATAGATGGATGTTGTCTCTGTTCCTTTGTGTTTATGCTGAGATGTGCAATTGCATATTTCCACACAATGTTTCTAGTTACATACATAAATGAGAACACCAGTCCAGGGCTGGCAGGCAAGATGACTACAACAGATTTATGACACACACCTGTTAGCTATAGCTCACGAGTGTATTTAATATTCAATGCAGATGATATCATATCATGACTGAGTGACCACAAATATAAGCTGTTCTGTCTACTGGGATTCAAGACCTCATTCTCCATACACACTAGCCTTCTGCTCACACACTTGCCAGGCATAACTTTCTGGCCAGGCATAACAACCTGTAGAATGGTTAGCTTGGGAGAAAGAGAGGGGGGGAAAGGGCAGTATTAATGTCACTGAGGACATTGTGAAACTGTTACAATGGGAAGTTGAGATGGACTTGTTTCCCATTTTAACAAATAAATTCAGAACCTGTTTCCTTGCCTGACCAGAAACAGTAGAATACCGATTTTCCATTGAAACATACTGTGCCTATCTTCTAGCAAAAGCAATATATTACAATGATTATGTTGAGAAAACAATGTACCAAGTTCACAATGTAAGTGGTAAAACATGGCTTGAATCCAAGTAGAAACAGTGTGCCAGATACTCGGCATCTATTTTCATGGTTCTATTGATTCCGATGGAGCCAAGTCCATCAAATGAGGATCTAGCCCATATGTCTATTTCTTAATATAAACAGGATACTGATTTACAAGCATAGCTAGTAATGTTAATCTAAAAATGCAACCATTCAGTCATTTAGAGTCATTTCCAGGTACAACTCATTTTCAATAAAGCCACTGGAATCTCTTTCAGAGGGGTAGCCGTGTTAGTCTGTTTCAGCAAAAATGAGTCCAGTAGCACTTTAAAGACTAACAAATTTATTAGGACAAAAACTTTCCATGAGCTACAACTCACTTTCACAGATGCTGAAGAGGAAAAAAACAAAGGAAGGGATACAGAGATGGGAGTATGACATCAGTGCTAATTAAATCAGAGTGGACATGACTCATCTACAACATTGGTGAGAAGATCTGAATGGGAAATTACATATCGTAATGGGAGAACCGCTCCATGTGTCTATTTAAACTTTGTTTTAGGGTGTCAAATTTGCATATGCGACGAGGAGTCCTGTGGCACCTTATAGACTAACTGAAGTGTAGGAGCATAAGCTTTCGTGGGCAAAGACCCACTTCGTCACATGCATCTGACGAAGTGGGTCTTTGCCCACGAAAGCTTATGCTCCTACACTTCAGTTAGTCTATAAGGTGCCACAGGACTCCTCGTCGCTTTTGCAGATTCAGACTAACACGGCTACCCCTCTGATAAATTTGCATATGAATTCCAGCTCAGCAGTTTCTCATTGCTTTCTTGTTGGAACCTTGTACTACTTTCTGTTCTTAGCAAAATAGGTCTTTCATATACTGGACTGAGTTGATGTTCATAGTTATAGGCAGTTTCCTACATGTTGATTCACAGAGTAATGCAAGTATTTGCACACCGTGCCTCCCAACATTTGCTCAAGTTTGCTTCCTCCACATATGGAACATCTTCTCTTAATGGAACCACATGGGTGAGTTGCTGCTCATATTGCAACGTTGGATGCTCCCATGGAAAATGATACTCAACAGCCATTTTAACTCTCCTTTCATTATGGAAAAATATACTTCACAGATTTTACCGTCTGTTTGGGGGAAAGATGTTGAAAAGCGTGCATCTGAGGGAAGCGCTGTCACAAATATTAGCCAATTTCTGTCCAAGAAACAGGTCACACAGTTCCCTTCTGTGGAAATCTGAAATGGGTTCAGTGCATGAAGAGCTCAACCAGTTACTGGTGTCAATACAGGTGTAGGTGGATGAAATTCTATGGCCTGTGTTATACAGGTAGCCAGATTAGATAATGTAGT
This sequence comes from Pelodiscus sinensis, assembly GCF_049634645.1. NCBI lineage: Eukaryota > Metazoa > Chordata > Testudines > Trionychidae > Pelodiscus > Pelodiscus sinensis. Next base: position 170,555,540 of record NC_134712.1, read on the forward strand.
GATCCTTCCTGGGCTTTTAAAAAAACCAACAAAGAGCTAGGAATACAATGAGCACCAAAGTACCAGTGAGCACATTGAAAATCATCCTTAAAAATATTAAGGTAATGGAGGAATAGCATGAGCAGAAACATGAGGCTTTTGCACTATGAATAAGCAAGTGTTCATACTTGCTGCTTGTAAGACGTGTTTAAAACCAAACCATATATTACAAATATTTCAAAGATAATTAAGAAAATTCTTCAGTTTGTAGATAAATGGAAGTGCTAAAAAAAAAAATCTTGCAAAGTAAATAGAGAAAAAACAAAAGGGTTCTCAGCATAAAGGAATCAAAGGAAAAGCCAACACAGACAAAAGGATACATTGTTTGGTTCATCAGAAAAAGAATTCATTGGGGATCCAAGACTTCAGAAGGGAAAAAGGGAACAAAATCATGTGCATATAGCTCCTTTGATTTTTCTCCATGGTTTACCCTTTTGTATGTATACATTGATGGATATTTCCCATGCTTCTTTCCTTTGTCTTTAGAAGATTAATAATCATTTTATTACTTTATCATAAATTCTCTATGGGATTGTCAGTGGCCTTTGACAAGCCAATGTAAGTTAGGTTTGGCATCTATAAGCAACTCTATGTAAAAAATTTAAGGTCTGGTGATAGGTGAATTGAAACAGTTCTTGTACAGCATCTGTGTATTTGTTCTTTCATTCGCCATCCCTCACACACCTCCCTGCCTCTGCCCTTTGTCCCAATATTCTTACCTAAAGAATTATTTGGAAATCCCTTGTTAGTTCAGGATGAATCTGACCAGACATGTTGTGAGAGGCATGTCAAGCTCATGAAAGAAACAGGAACTTTCCTTTCTACTCCCCCACCTCCACCCCACAGAAAAAAGGAGTAACTGCAACACCGGTTACATGTAACAGTTATTTCATAGTACAACCCACCTCTCTATCCAACAATACAACACACACAGCACTGAGATTCACCACAGGCACAGCCATGAACAGTGCAGGGAGTTCCCCCTACTATGGATGCCTTAGGTCTCTAAATGCAGCAAGAAATTGTCTTGTTAAGAGTCCTGGCTGGACTGCCTTCTCTCTGCCCCTCCCCCCAGTCCCTATAAAAAAATTCATTCTGGAAAAATTAAGCCACCATCAAAAAGCTGAGATCTGAAAATTTGATTATCTGTGCCCCCAAAATTTCTATTTTCCGATTAAAATTGAAGGCAAATCATACTTTCCATTGTCTTCCTGTAACATTCCTCACCCAGGACCTAGTTGGGGAGTGTGGCTGAGTGGTCACAATCACAACCCCAGACTGCCAAAGGGGTTGCAGCCTGAACTCTCCCACTCCACTAAGCTCCAGCTCAGGGCCCCTTGGTATACAAGTAGTCTGGTAGTCAAGGCTGCTTAAGGCTGTCCTCCCTGGGCCAGTTCCTCTCATCTCCTTTGGCTTTGCTCTGCTCTACATGTCTGCTCACTTCCAGCTGTATCACCCAAATGAGCTAATTCCCTCTCTTCTGATTCCTCTGGCAGGTGGAGCATTTGCCTACATGAAACCAGGGCCAGATTTCCAAGATTAAGCATAGAAGGCACATGCTTAAAGGCACCAGCGTTCTAAGGGCATTTCACCTCTCTAAAACTGTGTGCAATATGAAGGTCACTTGTAGGGCAGGGCACTGAAAATGCTGCGTGTAGGGGCACATAAGTTATTAATCTGGCCAGACATGAAACCAAATATACCTTAAAGCTCTGCTGCCAACCCTGGCCTTCTGTTTTTAATCTGTCCAAGTTCTCCTTAGTTCGTTGTTCTTCTTCCAGAGCACCATCCTACAGTGCCACTCCCCTAGAGCCCTGCTCTTCAGTCAGGGACCACCACAGAGCTAACTTCACTCCCATTACTCCAGACAGTGGGAACTCTAGACCTCTTCTCCCCTGGGTCTTGTCTTTTCTTGCTGAGCTCCTTCCTTCTATAAGCCTAATTCATCCCCAACTTGGTGTGGTAAGAAATTATGCCTGATATATCATCCAGGTGTAACAAGGTGGGCTAATACAGTCTTGAAGCACCTGCTAACTCTTTATCATGGCATCATAGGGAGCATGAGACCATTAACTTAGGCCCAGTTCCTCAACTGCTGTAAATCAGCATAGCTCTATTGAAGTCAATGCAGCTACTGAAACTGACACTAGCTGAAAGCCAGTCTCAGAATTCTGTGGGGTTGCACAAGCCATAAGTCAGGGCAACGTTTGGTCTTTGGGCTGGTACAGAAGCTAAAGACAATGCATTTCCCTTCCACAACTCTTTCAATATATACAGATTTCTCACTGTAAATGGCTTTTGCCAATTTGTAAGATTTTTGAGATGCAGGAGGTATTGGTGTTGGTGTTACTGTGAAGTTTAAGAAGCATATTCCAGAACACGTTAGATTGGGCACGTGCCTGTTGCCAGACACCTGGCATGTTCTACAACAGTGGTCTTCAACCTTTTTAAGCACAAGGTCACTTTTTGAATTTAAGTGCAATCCAAGATCTACCTCAAAAGCAAACACCCTTGTCCTGCCTCCTTTTACCCCTTCTCTGAGGCCCCATCTCTGCTCACTCCATCCTTCGTCCTTCCCCCATCCTCCTTCACTTTCACCAGGCTGGGCAGATGGTTGGGGTACAAGCTCTGGTCTTGGATTCAGGGATTTGGTGTGTGAGAGGGGCTCTGAGCTAAGCCTGGGACAGGCAGTTGGGGTGCCAGAGGGAGTTCTAGGTGCAGGCTCTGGGAGGACATTTGGATAGAGGTGCTCAGGGCTAAGACAGGGACTTGGGGGGCAGGAGGGGGTTCGGGATGTGGGCTCCAGCTAGGCCCTGTTCAACTCAGGTGGGTGGTGGTGCAGTGGAGCTAAGGGAGGTTCACCCTTGTCCTGGCCCTGCATCCCTCTCAAAAGCATCCAGAAAACTCCGTCCCAAGTCCTGCTGTGTCACTTCTCTGCTCTGTGGAGATAGGATACTGGGTGGGAAAGGGGGCACTTTGACATCAGCACCCCTCATCTCCCTCTCTGTCCTGCACAGCAAGCAGGAGGCCCCTGAGGGGACAGCTCCAAGGCAAAGGGCAGAAAATGCACAGCAGTGGGGAGAGGAGCAGCTGACCTGCCAGCCCTTGATAGCCTCTTAGCCAAACCAGTCAAGATCACCTTTCAGAGGCTCAAAGATCTACCAGTAGATCCCAATCTACTGGATGGTGACCACTGTTCTACAAGCTTTACGGGTCGGGGGAGGGGGACATGAAGTCATTCAAATCTTTCCAACAGGAAGATTCTCCTGGGATAGAAGTATAGTTATAGGCCGTTTCTGAAAAATTAAACAAGTGATACTGCAGCTAAAGTAATAAAGTTATTAAAGTTGTGCTGGGGTGCTCAAGAATGAATCACTCCAAGTTTACTTCCAAGTTCAAGGGTGGCCTTTGGAGAAGGCCAAACGTCAAAAGATGGTCATGCTTTTAAGCCTCATATGGGCTTAACCAAAATCCATGAAGTGGGGGAACGCCAAAGATTTTTAAAAAAAAGTTACTCTGAAGTTCAACACCAGGGCTCAAACACAGAAGTAAATCAAAATACAAAAGCCAACTAGCCGTGCTGGAAAAATATCTTAACATTTTCTGATTTAGCCCCATGCAACCAGATCCTGTAGGATGCCAAGGGTCATCAACTCCCATGAGTTCCATTTCAAGTAGAGGCCACTCAGCAATTCCTAGAATTGAGGCATAAATGAATTAAATTAACTACAGTGAATGGTCAGCTTTCTGTTTTTTTTCATAAGCTTCCTTTCATAAATGTGCTCTCAAGGTAAAGTCACAATCGGAGGGGAGGCTGAAGGAAAAAAGAAAAACATCACATAGGAAATTACACTGACAATCATTTGAAGTTAACTGTCTTTTACTATGCAGTCTTCCCTTCCTGTTTTGAATCCTAAACTCATCTTGGCATTAATGAGACATACTGTCACCAGGAAGGAAGAAAGTTAAGGCCGTGGTAGAAATGTAACTGTTGAGGGGATGCCAAATCCTCTTCATATCAATTACTAGGATTCTGGGAGGAGGGTGTGGACAGAATGTTCTGACATTCCTGATTGTGATCACAATGTGTGAAGTGTACTGATTCCGAAGGAAAAGTTCTTGAGTAGGGGGAAGATGGCTAAGGTAATTTGCACATTTTCAAAACCAATCATACATCATTGGCTTGGAGTTAGTAAATTAGTATAAGTGTTCGGAAACAACCCCAGCCCGTGAAGAGTAGTCTCTCAAGAAAGAGACCAGTGGACACCCTCTCATAGTCTGTGAGCCAGAGATAGTTTTCAATACTTGAGCTAAACTAGAGAGAAAAGAAACTCCCTGGGATACAGAGCGTGGAGAATGGCGTTTCAAATTCAAAGGTATTAAAAAAGAATTGAAATGTCTGTTAGGAAAAAATCATGCAAAAGAATAGCTTTAAGCTGGGATTGTTTCAGAAGCTTCTTAAAACTGAACCATGTCCCCACGGGACAAAGGAAGGAACCCTAGGAAACAAAATGTAAAAATAGCCTGTTAAGACCAATACAATGGGGACAAACCCAGTGGAGTGGAGCAGTTCTCTTGGGCTATGTCTACATTACCAGGTTATTTCAAAATAATAACTCCCAAAATAACTATTTTGAAATAAACTTATTCCTCTTCCCAAGCAGGAGTTATTATTTCAAATTACAAGCCTATTATTTTGAAATAACAGGCTTGGTAGTGTGGACACTATCTTTAATGTCCAGTCACAAGTAGCACTAATGGCAGGGATCCCCTAAATACTGTGTTTGAAAGTAACTATCATTTTAGCATTTGGGTTTTGTTCTATTTAAGTACACTAGGCAAGTACCATTGCACGTTCTGTTATTACCCCCATCTTAATAGATCTTAAGTGAGCTAAATTATTTATTAGGAAACACCGGGTCTTTTCAAATAACTTTATAGGTAGGGACCTGATCCTACAGCCACTTAAACCAATGGTCTAACTTATCTTGACTTCTGAAGAGAGCAGGATGAATTCCTTCAGCTAATTATGAGACCCACACAAACCATATCTATGTGGCCTCAGCATAAAGCCTCGGGAGACAAAAAATGATGAATTACTTAAAGTTTGTAGAAAGGATTAGGCACCCTATTCCACAGTTCATCCATAAATTAATTTTCCCCTGAACACTCTCTCTCTCTCTCTCTCTCTCATACATACTCACAGCATTGTTTATTCTGAACTCCGCCAGATACATTCCATCACTATCCCTCCAAGCCCATCAGTAATCCCTCCCAGGGTCTACAAAGACTCATGTCAATAAACCACCAGTTTATTCATGCTCCAGATGACATGTTTACATTACCAAGGGCATCCAGTGTTCATTCACAAAGCTGGAGGGTAGGGTTTATTTGTTAATGCACTGAACACAGTTAGAACACTTGAGGACAGTGCCTTCACATATGTAACATGTTTCAAAATTTTTGAGTTAGAAGATTTTCCTCAATCTTGTAATTCATGGTTTCCTGCAAAAGGAACAGAACATACCAAATCATTACGAATCTTTTTAGTCATTTCTCCTAAGGTCCTTAATATTGTGTTTAGTATGCAGCCAAGAAAATGTTTCCCCATGAAAAGTAATTCTAGAAGGCAAAGTCCATCTAGCTTATCAAATCTTCCTAAACAAAGCTGTATATCATAGCCCAAGGATGAAATTCATAAAGGGATTAAGTGCCTAGGAAGTCACAAGAACAACACTGCACAAAGCCTGATACCATATCTACACAACCAGCTGAATCGGTACTTCTGCAATTGATGCAGCAATGTCAATTTAGCTGGCCTGGTGAAGATATGCTAAGACCATGAGAGAATGCTCTCCCATAGATGTCTGTATTTCACCTCCCAAGAGGCAGAAGCTATGTTGATAGGAGAGCATTTCCCATCAATATAGCACAGTGATGACACAGCTGTAAATCGACTAAGTTACGTTGACTTCAGTTGCGTAACTGAACTAGTGTAACTTAGGTTAACTTACAGCATGAGTGTAGACTAGCCCTGAGTTGCATGTCTAGGGTTCTATACAGTGAATGAAGAAAAATAGGTGCATTAGATTATGATCCACCAAGCCATCATAGTAGGCAGGGAACTATCTAAGTTTGCCAGTAGAAGATGCCAATGACAAGGTGTATCCTAATCTTCACCTCCCAGCATCTCATCTCTGATAGCATCCAGTAGCAGATGCTTCAGAGGACAGTGAAAGAAGCTTTGCTGGGGTCAGCTACAGAATGACCTGCCACGAACATGAGTTCATTCCTGTCAGTCAGTGGCTGTCATAAACTGCAGTTCCTTGGGGCATAAATCTCTTATATTTGTTTTTAATCTGATCCAAATATATGTCTAGTCTTTTTCTAAATCCTGCTAAGATCCTGGCTTCAATAATATGTGCTGGCAGCTTAACCCCAATTCATGCAATGTCACATACCCTTAAGTTGTCCTGTAGCACCTTATAGACTTACCGATGTATTGGTGCATAGGCTTTCGTGGGCAAAGACCCACTTCGTCTGATGCATGTAGTGGAAATTTCCAGAGGCAGGTATAAGTATGCAGGCCAGAATAAGGCTAGAGATAACGAGGTTAATTCAGTCAAGGAGGGTGAGGCCCACTTCTAGCAGCTGATCTGGAGGTGTGAACACCAAGAGAGGAGAAACTGCTTTTGTACTTGGCAAGCCATTCACAGGCTTTGTTTAATCCTAAAATGATGGTGTCAAATTTGCAGATGAACTGTAGCTCAGCAGTTTCTCTTTGAAGTCTGGTCTTGAAGTTTTTTTGCTGAAGGAAGGCTACCTTTAAATCTGCTACTGTGTTCTCCTACAGGTTTTTGTATATTGCCATTCCTAATATCTGATTTGTGTCTGTTTATTCTTTTACGTAGGGACTGTCCAGTTTGGCGTATATAACAGAGGGGCATTGCTGGCACATGATGGCGTATATTACATTGGTAGATATGCAGGAGAATGAACCAGTGATGGTGTGGCTGATCTGGTTCGGTCCTGTGATGGTGTCGCTGGTATAGATATGTGGGCAGAGTTGGCACTGAGGTTTGTTGCATGGACTGGTTCCTGAGTGAGAGTTACTGTGGTGCGGGGTATAGTTGTTCGTGAGAATTTGCTTCAGATTGGTGGGTTGTCTGTGGGCGAGGACTGGCCTGCCTCCCAAGGCCTGTGAAAATGAGGAATGATTGTCCAGGATGGATTGTAGATCCCTGATGATGCGTTGGAGAGATTTTAGCTGAAGACTGTAGGTGATGGCCAGTAGTGTTCTGTTGGTTTCTTTCTTGGGCATGTCTTGTAGTAGGAGTCTTCTGGGTACATGTCTGGCTCTGTTAATCTGTTTCCTCACTTCCTCATGCGGGTATCATAGTTTAAAGAATGCTTGGTGAAGATCTTGTAGGTGTTGGTCTCTGTCTGAGGGGTTGGAGCAAATGCGGTTGTACTTTAAGTGCGTGGCTATAGACAATGGATCGTGTGGTATGCCCGGGATGGAAGCTGAAGACATGAAGGGAGGCATAGCGGTCGGTATGTTTTCGGTTTCTCATTATGTGACCATCACTTATTTGCACCCTGGTGTCCAGGAAGTAAATCTCTCAGGCTGAGGTTGATGGTAGGCTAGAAGCTGTTGAAATCGTGTGGAATTCTTCCAGAGTCTCCTTCCCATGGGTCCAGATGATGAAGATGTCATCAATGTAGCGTAGGTAGAGAAGGGGCTTTAGTGGACGAGAGCTGAGGAAGCGTTGTTCCAGATCAACCATAAAAATGTTGACATATTGTGGGGCCATCCGGGTGCCCATAGCAGTGCCACTGGTCTGGAGGTATATATTGTCACCAAATTTGAAATAGTTGTGTGTGAGGATAAAGTCACAGAGCTCAGCCACCAGTTGTGCTGTGGCATCATCTGGGATACTGTTCATGACAGCTTGTATCCCATCTATGTGTGGGATGTTTGTGTAGAGAGCTTCTACATCCATGGTGGCTAGGATGGTGTTTTCTGGCAGATCACCAATGCATTGTAGATTTCTTAGGAAATCAGTGGTGTCACAGAGATATCTGAGAGTGCTGGTGGCGTAGGGTCTGAATAGAGAGTCCACATATACAGACAGTCCTTCAGTGAGAGTGCCAATGCCCAAGATGAAGGGGCGTCCAGGATTTCCAGGTTTGCCAGTAAATAAACAAACCGGGGTGGTCAGTTAATGTGTTTCTGCAAGTGATTTTGCAGAGCACTTTCAGAAACTCTGGTCTACACAATCTTACCTAACATGTTACAAACAAAACAAAACTGCAGCTATCCTTCCCACATAGGCACAATAATCAAACAACTTAAAATACCCCATCTTTCCAACTATATCAATCTCCAGCCATTACTCTAAAAGTCAGAGAAAATGATGAATCTTGTACCTTTTCACTTCAACACCTGGGAGTTATTTTAGACCAGCAATAAGACGGTTACTTCCCTTCCAGAGAATACTCTGCTAGCAATTCCCTTTTCAAATATATCTATGCTTGAAAAAACCTGCAGCAGCAAATCTCAGAACCCAGATCAACTGACTCAGTTTTGCTGTACAGGGCTAAATATAGCAGTATAAAATTTCCACAAATGCAGCCACGAATGGATATTTTGCAGCCACAGCAGCCTTCTCGGAGGAGATTGGGGGGCAAGAAAGAGAGGGGAGGCAAAGCAGCAGCTTCTCCATAAAGTGCCTGGCAATTTCTCCTGGATACACAGGATCAGCACCCTGCAAGCATAACCCCCTCAGAGGTTCTGGGCAGCACCTCTGGAGACACATTGACCTTGTAGGCACAGAGCCAGAGGAATGTGGGACTCTACAGAAGGCCAGAGTTCCCAACCACCTTCCAGAGGTGGCAGGATTTGGGCTTCAAAAAACTGTATGCCAGCAAGAATTGGTGTCTGCATTTTGAGGCCACCAAAAACTTGTGAAGGAACCCTTCACAATTATTTGTAGACATATAACATGAGTCCAAGTCAGTTGATCCATATGGAGATATGCTGCCATTGTTTTTTTGGGTTGTTTTTTTTTGGCCAGTGTAGATATATCTTTAGTGACCAAGAGAAATCCAGCTTCAATGCCCTAATGACAACTGTGGCATTGTCACATGGAATGAGAAACAGGTCTCTCTGGAATATTGGTCCCAAACCATTTATGGCTTTAGAGATGAACAGTGTAAACTCCTGCTGGAAACACATAAGTAATCAACACAGAACATTGAACACTGGAGCTACGTCTACACTGGCCCCTCTTCCGGAAGGGGCATGTAAATTTCACTAGTCGTCGTAGGGAAATCCGCGGGGGATTTAAATATCCCCCGCGGCATTTAAATAAAAATGTCCGCCGCTTTTTTCCGGCTTTTAAAAAAGCCGGAAAAGAGCGTCTAGACTGGCCCCGATCCTCCGGAAAAAGTGCCCTTTTCCGGAGGCTCTTATTCTTACTTCAAAGAAGAACCTCCGGAAAAGGGCACTTTTTCCGGAGGATCGGGGCCAGTCTAGACGCTCTTTTCCGGCTTTTTTAAAAGCCGGAAAAAAGCGGCGGACATTTTTATTTAAATGCCGCGGGGGATATTTAAATCCCCCGCGGATTTCCCTACGACGACTAGTGAAATTTACATGCCCCTTCCGGAAGAGGGGCCAGTGTAGACGTAGCCATCGTGTGATATTGCTGTAAATTAAGTTAATAGTCACTGATAAATTAACACACATTGAGGGTGTGCTCCTGCTCCTATTCCAGAGAGACCTGTTTCTCATTCTGTAGCAAAATTGCTATTGACTTCAGTGGCAGCAGGAGCTGGCTTAAGGAAATTTAATATTTGTTGTTTATAATGTACAATGCATGTAGCCCAGTGTCATGTCTCAGACAGCAGTCACTGCCAGATCCTTTGGAAGGTGAAAAAAGAAATCCAACACTAGGCAAATGTGAAATTATGCCTCTCATTAAAGAGTCTTATGCTCACCCCAAATAGGAAATTTGCATGAATCCTGACGCATGAGATTTTATATCCCTTCCTTAAATTAATCTTTTAAATTCAATATTAGATGTCTAATCACTGTTTGAATCTTGCTAAATTTGCAGCTTCGGTGACATCCTGGCTATGTCTAGACTGGCATGATTTTCCGAAAATGCTTTTAACGGAAAACTTTTCCGTTAAAAGCATTTTCGGAAAAGCGCGTCTAGATTGGCAGGATGTTTTTTGCAAAAGCACTTTTTGCGGAAAAGCGTCTGTGGCCAATCTAGACACGCTTTTCCACAAAAAAGCCCCAATCGCCATTTTCACGATCGGGGCTTTTTTGCAGAAAACAGTACTATGCTGTCTACACTGGCCCTTTTGCGCAAAAGTCTTTCGGAAAAAGACTTTTGCCCGAATGGGAGCAGCATAGTATTTCCGGAAAAGCACTGATGATTTTACATGAGATCGTCAGTGCTTTTCCGGAAATTCAAGTGGCCAGTGTAGACAGCTGGCAAGTTTTTCCGGAAAAGCTGCTGATTCTAGACACAGCCCCTGTGGCTGTAATTTCCACAGATTAATTATGTTGAGTGATAAAATATTGATTTTGAATTTTCTACCTTTAACTTTGTCATTTCCTTTTGTCCTGTTATGGGACGAGACACAAGCTCCTTTTCTATTCCATTAATTATTTTATACATTTTTGTCATGTCGCTCTTCTACATTTCTTCTCTGAGTATTTCTAGTCATTTCTGTACAATCGGTGCTCATATGGGAACTTTCCCTTAAAACAATGCATAAAATAAAGCTGTATTTACTTCAGCAAATTGTTTATTAACAATTGTGAGAGCTATAATAACATATCAAAATATACCATCATGAAGAGAAGGAAGATACATTTCCTGGTCTTAGCGGAGTTTGTTCAATTGTAGATTGAATGCATTAAATTAAAATGTGTAGGAGAATTGTGACATTAAGTTTAGTCTAATGGTGATAGTTGGAGGCTGTATAATTATGTTTTATGTGCTTTGCCTTGTCAGCCACTCTTCTTGATAAGCAGGAAGAAACACCCAGTGCTGTTGGAAAATATGCATGGGGTTAGCTGTCAGTGTCTACACCAATAGTGAGGCAGGAAAAGGCCAGAAAAGTCTCTGACTTTTAATATGGTCACTTTTATCCTAGGTTAATCCTCTACTTAGTAATAACGGCATGATTTCTATAAAGACGTATGTCCCTATTCATAATTACTGTCCTCTGTCCTCTGTGTATGTGAGAGAGAAGTGCATGGTATGGTAATAGAGAGAAGTCAGAAGATGCCAGTACTTGATAGTCCAGATGTCCAAAGAGAAGGAAAAGATCAAGAGGAACTGGTCAAACTATCAGAACACAACAAGGATGGAGGAAAGGTAGATTGACAACCCTAAAGCATAGGCATACTCCCCCAAAGGCAAGATAACAAAGGCAAAACCACATGCACAAAATCCCCATGGACAACCTTCAAAATGCGGATGAAGGATAAATGCTGGGAAACCCCGAGTAATGATGATGGGATAAAACCCCACTTAAGGATTAATGATCACAGCACGGCATTGCAAAATCCATAGACTGAAATGGGAACTGACAACTATAAATATATGCTGCTATGGTATGCTAGGGTATGCTGCTATGGTTCTTTTGGTTTGTCCTGCAAGATTTTGGAACATCAGATCACAACCAACAGGGCCCAGCTCCTCAGTCAAGCTCAGTATAACCGGCCATTAGATAGACTCAAGCCATGATAGACTGGTAACTATCATACCGTCTCTAGGACCTGCATGCATATGTGAATGAATGCACATACTGATTTTTAAAGCTGTATTTCCAATAAACATGGTGTGCTGCCTTTTCCCCTGAAAAAGATCCCATGTGATATTTATAAGCATAACACTATTGAGGTATTAAAAGGTTTTTGATAGAAATGTAGCCGTGTTAGTCTGGGGTAGCTGAAGCAAAATGCAGGACAATGTAGCACTTTAAAGACTAACAAGATGGTTTATTAGATGATGAGCTTTCGTGGGCCAGACCCACTTCCTCAGATCAAATAGTGGAAGAAAATAGTCACAACCATATATACCAAAGGATACAATTAAAAAAAATGAACACATATGAAAAGGACAAATCACATTTCAGAACAGGAGGGGGATGCGGGGGGGGGGGGGGGGAGGAAGGAAGGTAAGTGTCTGTGAATTGATGATATTAGAGGTGGGGAGAGTGGGATGTTTGTGAGTTAATGGTATTAGAGGTGATAATTGGGGAAGCTATCTTGATAATGGGTAAGATAGTTCAAGTGTTTGTTCATTCCTTTTTGGAGAGTGTCGAATTTTAACATGAATGACAGTTCAGAGGATTCCCTTTCAAGTGCAGATGTAAAAGGTCTTTGTAGCAGAATGCAGGTGATTAAGTCATTGAGAGAGTGTCCTTTCTGGTTAAAATGGCAAGAAACTGTTTTTTCTTTGTAATCTTGTCTGATATCTGTTTTGCGGGCATTAATCCTTTGGCGAAGTGTCTGAGATGTTTGTCCAATGTACATAGCAGACGGACACTTTCGGCACATGATAGCATAGATTATATTTCTGGATGCGCAGGAATATGTGTTCTTGATCTTATAACTCACTTGGTTAGGTCCAATAATGGTATCAGCAGAATGAATATGTGGACAAAGCTGGCAACGGGGTTTGTTGCAAGGGAAGGTGCCAGGCTTGGTATTAGTGTGGTATGTCCTGTGGTGGTTGGTAAGAATCATCTTGAGGTTAGGTGGTTGTCTATAGGAGACTATGGGTCTGTCTCCCAGAGCCTCTTTGAGTATGGTATCCTGTTCCAGTATAGGCTGTAGTTTATTGATAATGTGTTGGACAGGTTTAAGTTGGGGGTTGTAGGTGATGACAAGTGGTGTTCTATTGTTGGTTTTCTTGGGTCTGTCTTGAAGTAGATGGTTTCTAGGTATTCGTCTGGCTCTTTCAATTTGCTTTTTTATTTCTCTGGGTGTGTAGTTGAGGTTTATAAATGCTTGGTAGAGATCCTGAAGCGTCTGGTCTCTGTCAGTGGGATTAGATTTTTATTAGAGCTGAGATGCAATAAGATTTTGCATTAAAAAAATCTGGGATTTTTTAAAAAAGTTTCTTGTGTAGTACACTGGAATTGTGGTGGGGAGGTTTGGCAGATTGATTTCTTAGCTCTTTTGCTATTTGGTGTCTTTGGGAAACATGGATCAAGGGAGCCCTGATTCTGATCCAGCCCAAAGTCAGGTAAACCTGGTTTGGGGCAGTCTGTGTGGTGGGCTTCCCCAGAGCTGGGAACCTTGTAAGCTTGGGCTGTGCAAGATTCCTGGGCTTGAGAGGGAGCCTGGACTGTCAGCCTGCAAGCAATTTAGCAAGGAGCTGGGCAGAGTTTCTGCCTGTTTTCCATCAGGATTAGCAGAACTTCTGACAATTTGGTGTTTTCTGATGGACAAATATTCAGTCAGAACCCCAGTTTTCATATTTTTGCTGTCCCTTTCTGTGCACCTTCCATTTTTCATACTATATGTTTTCCCAGACCAAAGCCAATACTTCATCGCTCCAGTCTATTCTGCATATACAGAAGGGATTAAGCCAGTCCAAGGTTATAGCCAGCCCTGTGGCCATCAACAGAAGCAACCAAAGACTTTGAAGTCTGATGCATTTACAGTTAAGTCAACTGCCCAATTTAGTGTTTTTGAACAAATAATTAAGTTTAAATACAATCACAATCATGCCTATTTAATAACTGCACTTCTAAGAAAATCACGGGAAGATGCAGTTAAATATATATGTTATTGCTGAATATGTATAATTAAATATAATATTTAATCATGAATATTTTCACTAAGCAACTTATTGACAAGATAAAGTATTTGCTAGTAGCAACTGTTCAAACACATATGATTGCTTTTTGTAGAGTGCTAGAAACATATCTGGGAACATGTCTGAAGAAAGAGTTAAAATAATGTGGGAGAGATATACTGTACAAAAGCAATGTCAGAAAAAATATTGCATTGATACATTTGGCACAAAAGTAGTTCTTAATGGCCTGATTCAGCAGGACATGTGAGCATGTGCTTAGTATTTAGCACGTGCTTAAGTTTTACTGAAGTCAATGGAAATGGACGTGTATGTCTAAAGTGAAGCACGTGCTTAAATGAATCAGGGTCTTAAGAAACATTATGACATTTTGGATTATTTTCATCACAGTAGTCAAGATTCATAATATATTCATGGAAATACATAAGGGCTACGTCTAGACTGGCCCCAAATTCCGGAAAAGGGATGCAAAGCAGGTAAGTCAGCATTCCTGAAGGTAGGAATAAGAGATCCTCTGGAAAAGGGCTTTATTCCGGAGGATCGGGCCAGTCTAGACGCTTTTTTCCGGCTTTTCCCCAAGCCGGAAAAAAAGCGGCGGACATGTTTATTTAAATCCACGGGGGATATTTAAATCCCCCGCGGATTTCCCTATGCTGACTTACCTGCTTTGCATCCCTTTTCCGGAATTTGGGGCCAGTCTAGACGTAGCCAGGCAGTCAGACAAATGAACAGGTTTGAGCAGATAACAAATGCAAGAGGCAGAGTAAAAACCACTTTGTATTAGTGGCATTCTAGAGAGTGGTCATTTTTCACTGTCAGCTAAAGCTGATTTTGCTCCTGGAATGCTTAAAAAACCATGAATATAACAGTGAGCTAGTAAAGCTATACCTTTTCTCCTGTCCTATCTGTAATATTCATGTGGTATTTGGTATTTGGGGATGGGACAAAACTGCATGAAACTCATGTATAAAATATAGGAAATGATCACTTATAAAGTTTAAACTTCCATATGTTATACAAACTTTCTGTGGTTTCCAGGTTTGTTGGATTTCTTTTTTTTTTCTTGATCCCACTTGCAAAACATTTCAGTTTGAAATGACTTTCAAAATTTACTTCAATTTTTACACAAAATTAGCCATTTTTAAAATCTTGAAATTGAATTGAAATAGTTTATTTGATCCATTTTTTAAATTATTTTTCAAAACAACCCAGAGACTGGAAAAAAATGGTTTAGTACAGCTCTAATGACAATTTCCATCTAACTTTCCTTTAGCCCCGCTCTTCTGTATTCCCACAAAATTACAAACATTGGTAGCCATATTTCTACTAGCCCTGCATTTTATACAAACATAGCTGGTGTTGGGTCAAAGCTGATTACAATGAGCAAAATACCACTCCATCTGCTGAAGGCCTAGCAAATCTAAGCAAAGCGAGAGCAAACTGTATTTACATAGTTTCAGGGGGTAGCCGAATTAGTCTGTACAGGATAAATTTAAAAAACAACAAATGGCCTGGTAGCACTTTATAAACTAACAAACCATGTAGATGGTATCATGAGCTTTCGTGGGCACAGCCCACTTCTTCAGATGACCAGAGTTTTGAGTTTAGGATGTGCAGACCCAAAATAAATTGGGAAGAAAGGAAAGGGGGGAAGGAAAAAAAAAGAAGGGGATGGGAAACAAGGAGCAGAGGGTATGAAAATATCAAAGGGAAAAACAAGTAGGCAGAGCTGGCTGTCTATAAGCACCTAAAGATTGGATAGTTAAAAGAAGCAGATAAGGATCATAGGATAGCAATTAGATAGGAAGGGTACTAACACAAGAATCTAAACAGACAAAGAGCTGTTGACACCTTCATTGAATGTTAGGTCAATAATATCCCAGCCATACGTTATCTTGATTGAGGCCATCAGTGTGAGAATTGAATTTGTGGATGAATTGTAATTCCAATGCCCCTCTGTGTATTTGGCTTGTAGAATTGGTTTATGACAAGACAACCACCTGGAGATCTTTTAAAATGAGATTAGGTAGATTGAAGTGTTCTCCAACAGGTTTCTGTATGTTCCCTTTACACCTTTATGTATATCTGATTTGTGTCCATTAATTCTTTCTCATAGGGATTGTCCCATTTGTCCAATATATATAGCAGTGGGTCATTGCTGGCAACTGATGGCATAGATCAAATTACTGGATGTGCAGTTAAATGAGCTTTTGATTTGGTTGCTTATGTTGTTGGCTCCAGTGATGAATTCACTTGTATAGACATGGGCACAGTTGGCACTGTGGCTGATTGCAGGGCTGGATTCCTGGATGCTTAGGATGTGGTTGTGTAGCATGGCTACTGGAAAGAATTTGTTTCACGTTGGGGAGTTGTCTGTAAGCGAGAATAGGCTTTTCCCCCAAGGCCTCTGAGAGTGAGGGATCATTTTCCAAAATGGGTTGCAGATTGTGTATAATGCGTTGGAGGGGTTTGAGTTGTGGACCGTGGATAATGACAAGTGGAATTCTGTTGTTTTCTCTTTTGGGTCTGTCTTGAAGTGGTTCATGTCTGGGTACTTTTTTGGCTCTGTCAATCTGTTTTTTCACTTCTCCAGGTGGGTATTTCAGTTTTAGGAATGCTCTATAAAGATGTCTTTGTCTGTGGGATTAGAGCAAATCCAGTTGTTTCTTACGGCTTGGCAGTATACAATAGATCAAGAAATGTGTCTGGGATGGAAGCTGGAGGCATGAAGGTAAGTGTAGCAGTCGGTGGGTTTCTGGTATAGGGTGGTGGAAATTTGTCCATTATTTAATTGTACTGTAGTGTCCAGGAAATGGATTTCTTGTGTGGACTGTTCCAGGCTGATGTTGACGGTGAGGTGGAAATTGTTGAAATCCTTGTGAAATTCTTCAAGAGTCTCTTTTCCGTGGGTCCATATGATGAAGATGTCATCAATGTAGCATAAATAAAGTAGCAGTGTTAGGGGGTAAGAGCTGAGGAAACATTGTTTGAGGTCAGCCATAAAGATGTTGGCATATTATGGTGCCATGCGGGTGCCCATGGCTGTGCCACTGACTTGGAGGTACAAATTGTCTCTGAATTGGAAGTAGTTGTAGGTGAGGACAAAGTCGCAGAGCTGTGTAATCAGGTGTGCAGTGCTATTATCGGGGATGGTGTTCCGTATAGCCTGTAATCCGTCTTCATGTGGAATGCTGGTGTAAAGGGCTTCTACATCCATAGTGGCCAGGATGGTATTTTCAGGTAGATTACTGATGGTTTGAAGTTTCCTGAGGAAGTTAGTGGTGTCGTGGAGGTAGCTAGGAGTGCTGGTAACATAGGGTCTGAGGAGGGAATCGATATAGCCAGATAAACCTGTGGTAAGCGTGCCAATGCTTGAGATGATGGGCCATCTGGGATTACCAGGTTTGTGTATTTTGGGTAGCAGATAGAAAGTTTCTGGGGATTAAGGAGGGTGTTGGTGTAAATTTGTTCCTGGGCAGCATCAAAGAGCTTCATATGCATCTTTTTCATGGGTTTTTTTTTTTTTTTTTGGTTTTCCTTAGTGGGGTCACAGGAGAGAGGCTTGTAGAATCTGGTGTTGGTGAGTTGTCTGTTCGCCTTCTGTTCATAATATGTTCTGTTCATGATGACTACAGCACCCTCTTTGTCAGCCTCTTTGATTATGATGTTAGGATTGTTTTTGAGGCTGTGTATAGCATTGAGTTCTGCATGACTGAGGTTGTGTGTTATATGTTGTTGTTTGCTGATAATGTCAGCTCAAGCACATTTGCAGAAGCAGTCGATGCAGAAATCAAGATTTTCATTATGACTGTTAGTGGGGGTCCACACAGAAGCCTTCTTCCTGTGAGATTGGCAGGGGGGGAGCAGTGAGGTCAGTGTGTTGTACACCGGTGTGTTGGAAATATTCCTTCAGGTGGCGGCAGCAAAAATAGGATTCCAGATCCCCACAGAACTGAATCATATTTGTGGGGGTGGGGTGGGTCTCTCTCTTCCCTTCCAGCAAGCTGTCAGGGAAACATTCCTTCAGATCCCACTTGCAAAACATTTCAGTTTGAAATGACTTTCAAAATGTACTTCAATTTTTATACAAAATTAATCATTTTTAAAAGCTTGAAATTGAATTGAAATGGTTCATTTGAGACATTTTTTTATTATTTTTCAAAACAGTGCACAGACTGGAAAAAAATTGTTTAGTACAGTGATATTTGTCTTTTAGTTGATCAGTGAAAATAACATCTGTTTCTGAAAATAGCATGCATCTGACGAAGTAGGTCTTTGCCCACAAAAGCTTACGCTCCAATAAATCTATTAGTTTATAAGGTGCCACAGGACTTCTCATTGTTTATGCAGATTCAGACTAACACAGCTATCTCCTCTGATAAGTGAAAATAACGGTATTTATCGTTCTTCATTATCCTCAATAGTTGAATTGATTGTTAGCTGAGACCGTCACCAGTAAAAACTTGAAGCTTAAAATGTATTAGCACTGAGACAGGTAGCAATGGACAAATTTTTTAGACTCCATAGCTTTTATCTGCATCCTTGTTGTGAATACTTTAGCTTTAGCAAAACTAGCTATTAGTATTGATTTCTCACAAATGCAGTGGTAAGTGAACATGCAGCTAGCAACCTCTATCTGCTGTTAAAAACAGGCAATTAATATATCAACACTTACAAGTTAACAAAAAACAGGTATTTTAAAATGTGACAAAATTACATAACTGGACTCATTTATCTAGAAAAGAGTAAAGAGTTAACTCATCTCTTCAAATCAAGTTGCAGTTCAACATAAGTTTGTTACTGCATTGTGTTTAGTAATGGTGGAACATGCTCCATAAATATCAAAGCATGATACCAGGCACAGATACCAG
This sequence comes from Pelodiscus sinensis, assembly GCF_049634645.1. Lineage (NCBI taxonomy): Eukaryota > Metazoa > Chordata > Testudines > Trionychidae > Pelodiscus > Pelodiscus sinensis. The sequence goes on from NC_134712.1 coordinate 170,574,297, forward strand.
AGAAGATACCATAAAATGCAACTCCTGCAATCAGGGGCAGATGACAGTTTTGCGGGGCCCCGGGCAGCGTAAGTCCGCGGGGCCCCCCTTTGCCACGGCGCATGCGCAGCGGTGCCACGGCGCATGCGTGGGGCTTTTTGAAGCGCGGGGCCTGGGGTGGCCGCCCCGTTCGCCCTGCCCTATATCCGCCCCTGCCTGCAATAAAATATGAGTCCCACTGTGCAACAGCGTAAAGGATGAGATTGGGGAATGGTGGAGGAGGAGGAAGGAAGCCAGGTGCCCAAGAAGGAATGAACGGACCAGGTAATCATCAAGTGATTTATCCTCTTTCACCCATTCCCAGCTTCTGATGAACAGAGGCTGGAGACACTATCCCTGCCCATCCTTGCTGATAGCTATCAAGGGGACCTTTCCTCCATGAGTTTATCTGGTTCTTTTTTGAACACAGTTATACCTTTTGGCCTTCACAACATCTCTTGTCAAGGAGTAACACAAGTTGTCTGTGCACTGTGTGGAAAATGCTTCCTCTCTTAATTTAAAACTGCTCTCTATTGATTTAATTTAATGATGCCTAGTTTTTGTGTTATGAGAAGGATTAAATAACACTTCCTTATCTATTTCCTCCATACCAGTCATGATTTTATGGACTTCTGTCATATCCCCCCTCCCCTTACTTTCCTCTTTTTCAAGCTGAAACATCCCAGTCTTATTAATCTCATCTCATATGGCAGCCATTCCATACTCCAATCATTTTTATTGCCTCTTTCTGAGGCTTTTCCAATTCCAATATATCTTTTTTTGAGATGAGGCAACCATGTCTGCATGCTGTATTCAAGATGTGGGAGTACTATGGATTTATATAGAAGCAGTGTGATATTTTCTGACTTATTATCTATCCTTTTCTTAATGATTCCCAAATTTCTGTTTGCTTTTTTGACTGTCGCTGCACATTGAGTGGATGTTTTCAGAGAACTAGCCACAGTGACTCCAAGATCCCTTTCTTGGATGTTAAATAATCAGTACTTTGAGCTTTGCACCCCTTGAGCTATATAAATCCTCTAAAACCAGTAAAAGAAAAACAAAGTTTTATGCTCTCTGTAATCATTTCTGGGGAGCCAGCAGCCAGGGCTGTGGTGGGGAGGGGAGCATCAGTTAGGGCCAGGAGCAGAGCGGGGCAGGAGCCAGAACTGACTTCCTCTGGTCTGGCAAACTCCTTCGTTCAGGATCAGCCAGGTCCTGAGGGTGCCAGACAAGCTTCATGGAAGCAATATGAAGACATCATAATATAGGCTCAGTGCATGTCTCTCAAATTTAAAAAAAAAATAAGAGCAAAAGAAAGCCACCATGGCTAAACAGAGTAAAGGAACTGGTTAGAGGCAAAAATATATCCGTTAAAAATTGGAAGTCAACTCCTACTGAGGAAAATAGAAAGGTGCATACACTCTGGCAAGTCAAGTGGAAAAGTTTGATATGTTAGGCCACAAAAGAGTAACAGCAAATAGCAAAAGATTTTAAAAGTTTATGTTAGCTTTTATAAGTACTTCAGAAACAGAAAGTCTCCCAAACAATTAGTGGGGCCACTGACGATTAAAATGCTAAAGAAACATTCAAACAAAGCAATTGCAGAGAAGCTAAATTTGTTGTGTCAGTCTTCACTACAAAGTAGAAAATATATGATAAAAAAGACACTATGAACAAACCAGTCATTGTCTGGTCAGTAAAGCCTCCCCTTCTTGGTAACAACTATTTTTGTTGTTCACAAGTGCTCTATTACAGATCTTTCATAGTCACATCTAAGGAGACTGTAGTGAAATCCAGAACGACAATAAGAATACATCTGTATAACATCTTAAGTGATGCAGGAACTTTTATCTGTCTTGAGAAACCAATCTCACTGCAACTGTGATACTGATCTTTGAGAGTCCATCTTCCATCCCAGTTGGTAAGCAGAGGCACAAAGTCATTTATTGTTTACTGAAGTGACAACCTGGTTATGTTTCTCATAACATAGAGGATCCTCAAAGTACACACCTGAATCAAAAACTCTGAATGACGTAAATGTATGATCTGTACTTGTATTTTGCTAACTAGTTTAGTCTTAGTTGCCTAGAAGTTATGCTAGCAAACAAGTAATTGAGAGCACCGAGACTGTTGAAACTCATTACATTAAGGCTTCTACTATCTGTAATAACAGGCACCTGTGATTTCCCATCAGCGGTAGTTACCTTGGGTGTTTCAAAAGAGTTCAGTCTTAAAAACAGATTCTGAGGACAAGACAATTAATAGTTTTTTAGAAAAAAACAACCCAGCAGCTTTGAATTAGCTTGTAACAAAGACATTAACAACAATTTGAACCTTTGACTAAAGTGTCATAAGACGGGACAGTAAAATTCCAGAGAAACAACAATGTTAGCATATTTTATTTTGGGTTTAATGTGTGCTAATCTTGCTTACATAAATGGCCGAGTCTGATTACAAAAATCAGCTTAGTGAGTAATTTTGAACTGTATAAACATTCTTTGAAAATTAAGTAACTTGTCTAATTTTTTAATTCCTACTTTAAAACTGAACTGACACAAGCAGTTTCATATTTCCATTGGTATATAGATGCTTATTTAAGAATCCCTCATTTCATTTTGGTAGCAAAATCACCTACTCCGTACAGTATAAAAGGGTAAAATATGCCTTTCTAATAAGATTGTGATGTCCTTACATAAAGAGAACTGATTGTCCCTTAAAAGCTGTGACATGCCATGTTGGGTTCTATTTTTAACATTGGGAACACTAATATCTAACATCTTTGTTTTGGTTCTATTTTAGGTGGTAAAACACATACATTTATATCAGTTCTCCTGTCTGCATTAGAGCTAAGGAATGTTGATCCAAAGAACAATAAGAAACCTCATAGAGAGGCAACTAGTTCATTAAATTGATTTAACTAATGTATTTTATAACCTCTCTCAGACCATCCTTATTAGTTCTATCCTTTTATAATAACTAGCTGAAAGACATAATTTTACAATTGGTCTACTGACATTCCTAGATTAACTTTGATCACTAACATATACACAACCATTTGGAATATAATTGTTAATCTACATTTTAAAAATGTAGGGTCACACAGGTCACTTGTCATCCATTGCCCCCATTAGATACAGGTTCCTTTCAGACAAGCTTTTTCTTTTACTAAACATCCTCATCCATTTTATGTACAACGATTAACACACCTGATCCTGCATTTCTTCCTTAGCAAAGGAGAGCGTGAAACAGATTTGCCTTAAGTATGACTTTGTCACTTCTCTCCTACCTAGTCCGTGTCCCTTTACCGTGATTCTTATACTTCAATCAAGCTACATTTATCAGCAGTTTCTTCACATTTACTATCCTGGTGCTAACATTTATTTGTAGCCAAGCATCTGGCATCTGTTCAGCAGCTTCACTTCTCCAGAGTTTATACAAATATTCTCTTCGTTGAAATAAATCCAACAATCTAAGTGAAACTCAGTTGAAAGTGACAAGTGCCACCTCGTTTTCTGGCAAACCATGTAAAATTGGGACTTCTCCAGGATTTCAGAGCAAACCTGTAAACAGCTCCAGATTTGTTAAAAGGTTTAATGAACTTCGGGAAAACATATGAAGAACAAATTTCTGATGAAATGAAGTGGCTTTAGTGAGATTTCTGATTTCTTCTCAAAACATTTCGTACAGCCCTACTGCCTTGCCAGGAAAACTCACTTCTGTTACAGATTCATTCTGAAGCTGTGAGAGAGAATCTTTGTCTTGGATTCATGAGGTAGAGTGATTCTATTCCATTTTGCATTTATACCAAGCATTTCACCTCAAGATTGAAGATTTACAGCATATGTATTGTAGCAATTCACATTGTTATCCCAAATGTAGTTATACCACTTGAGCATGACTGAAACAGGATCTTATCCTAGTCATTCCTTGCTGTTTCCTCTGTTCCCTCACTTCCACAGTGAAACAAAGCCACCACAAACTAGTGCTTAGTGATTCCTCTCCCTTTCTGAGGGCTGTGGGTAACGTTAGCTAGGCCTTTCCTTTTGGCCGGTATGGAGGATTTGTTTTCCAGTCCCTTCCAGGTCCCTGCAGGACAGGCTCACTCAGACTGAATCTGAGCAGACAAAAGAGCACACCAGCTCTCCCATAACTCAAACTGCTTCGTATATAACTCAGCTACTGGCCCTGAGTCATATGTTCTCATTGTGTGACCCTGGACTTTTTCTGGGTAGATGGGAAAAGCCTGACACAGGTGCAGTGAGGTCACAACCAAGGCAGAATCGTCAGGCTCCTGGCCAAGGTGGGGCAGGTTCCTGGAAGGGGCAGGGCCTCAGGCAGAATGGGTGGGGCTGGGGACTAGCTTCCTGCAGCCAGCTCTTCCGCGCTGCCTGGATGCACTGCTCAGGATTCTGGTGGAAATTTAAAGGGCCCAGAGCTCTGGTTGCTGCCACTGCAGGGAGCTGTGAGCCCTTTTAAAATCACTGGGCCCCAGAGTGGCCTCCCCCCATTGGTGGCCCTGGCCAAAACTTCCTTAATTAGCCACCTCATGTTGTGACAGTGACCCCTTTTCTTGCAAGCATACAATAATCTGACCAATCTGTACTTGTCTGGGTGTGTCTCTCCAATCCATCAATAAAATTATAGAATTCAGTTGTACCACACTATTTGCAAAGGCTGGATTTAGAGGCCTGTAATTTCCTCTGTCATCTCTTGCTACATTAAATATGACTGTCAAGAGACATGCTCTCCAGAGCCCCAATATCTTGCCTGCTGCCCATGTGGAAAAATTGGCTCTTTTATTTCCTCTGTTAGCTCATTTCATATGCTGGGATTCAAGCCATCTGCCACTGGAGCTTTCTGTAACATTTACCTACTGTAAAAAGCTCTTGAAATTGATAGCTTTTTTCCTCCCCAAACACAAACCTAAGAATAAAATACTGTAACAATTTGAATCAAATCTAGCTAATTTATTCTTGGGAAACCTTTCCAACAGCAGACCAGAAAAAACACAGTATAGATATTTTCCAATCTTCTTTTTTCAAGCTCACTTTGGGTACATCTACACAGCAGAGTCCACATGTTCACTACAAGCAGTTATTTCAACATGTCGAAATAATGCTGAGCTGGAGGACTTCTTTTTCTGGCTACTGTAACCCTCATTTTACAAGGAGTAAGGGAAGTTGGAGGAAGAGTGCTCTAACTCAGATTTCCTGCTGCGTAGATGGTGCCAAAAGCCGAAATGAGCTATTTCGACTTAAGATATGCAATTGGCATAGCTCAAGTTGCGTAGCTTATTTCGGCTTTAGCCCTGCTGTGTAGACATACCCTTTGTAAATGCAAGAATAGAAGCTAAAAATGTCAGAGGAGCTGTAGAACTAAGTTACATTCACCTACCTAGTCCCCAAAGGACGGTTCCAGCAAGCAGGGATAGGTGAAGAAGTGGCGTATGCTTCCCATATATACCCCATTTGTTAGGATTGAAAGTTTTACTCTTTTTATATTTGTATTTTAGGTTTAATAATGTAGCAATGTAAGATAACACATTATCACATTTAACATTTTATTAATGAAGCTCTTTAGTTAAAAATATATATTTGTTTAAAGTTTAGTAAGTAAAGAGACAGGATTTTGGTATTGTGGCTATGTTAATGAGATTAGAAATATTGAAGGCCCAGGCCTTCAATGTGAATTGTTTTGATTTTGATTTTGATTAATATAAAACAGTACTATTTACTTTTGAAGGATTTTGGGAAAGACTGTGTGAAAGCGATAATGTGTGAAGGTCATTGTTAGAGTCAAATGGTCAAGAGAGAAGGGGGGCAATGCGGGTGAAGACAAACTGTAAAAGACAGACTGCGAAGAGACATATTGGCGTCAGAGAAACCATCAGTGCATACCCACGGTCAAGAATTGATCAGATTGGCAGACTGATGGCTCTAAAGGTGAAGGCATCCCTAAAAAGAACTGATTAACAATCCAGGACAGGATGAGTCTCTTGGAAATGTTTTGGGAACGAATAACATCAACAAGATAACAGTAACTGGTCGCAGACTGACACAGCGAAATCCATGGACTTCAACAGAGAAAAGGATTATAAAAGCAGGGTGCCTTGCTATGAAACTTTGGGTTCGTCGTGCCACTAACTCCAGGAGCATCGGATCGATCAACTGACAGAGCCCGGCTCCCCCTCTGTGATCAATCTGGCTGGCCACTAGATTGATCCAGACTCTGGACTGGTAACTATAACATCGTCTGGCAGGACTGTGTGGTTGTGTCTAGACTGGCAAGTTTTTCCACAAAAGCAGGTGCTTTTTCAGAAAAACTTGCCAGCTGTCTACACTGGCCGCTTGAATTTCCGCAAGAACACTGACTTCCTACTGTCTGAAATCAGTGCTTCTTGCGGAAATACTATGCTGCTCCCATTCAGGCAAAAGTCCTTTTGCGTGAAGCTTTTGCGCATAAGGGCCAGCGTAGACAGCTCAGATTTGTTTTGCGCAAAAAAGCCCCAATCGCGAAAATGGCGATCGGGGCTTTTTTGCGGAAAAGCGTGTCTAGATTGGCACGAACGCTTTTCTGCAAAAAGTGCTTTTGCGGAAAAGCATCCGTGCCAATCTAGATGCTCTTTGCCGCAAATGCTTTTAATGGAAAGCATTTCCGTTAAAAGCATTTGCGGAAAATCATGCCAGTCTAGACGTAGCCTGTGTGTGTATGGTGTTTGTGTGTGAATGATTGAAAAGCATATGCAACTGTTGTATTCTCAATAAATGCAACATACTGCCTTTTCCCCTATAAAAGATCTCGCATGCTTTGTTTAAAACATTTTCCACACACACCTAAGGGGAGTTAATGTAGAGCCATTAGCTGCTGGTTCTAGACTACCTGCAGGTTTTCTTGTGTGTAAGGGGACTCTATGAGGCAATTAAGGCAGCATTATGGCTCTGAGGATCATGTCACTACGCTGTTTCATTTTGGCTTTCTTGGTGCTAAGCAGGATTCTGCCATGAATTTAAAAACAAACAAACAAAAACCCCACAGTTGGTGTTTTGTTGACTTTCTCTATGTATTGCTATGACAAGTAACCAGCAACCTACCACTAAGCCCATCTTGCTTGGGCAAGTTTATAAATTGAATCTTGCAGTAATCAATTCTCTTTCATACTACTCCATAAACAAACTCATCTGGAAAACAGGGTAAGTTGATTGTACCACTCATTGACTAACAATAACCTTCACAGCAGAGTACCAAGGTCAGTATTTCCAAGCTGAGTGAGTTTATATTTATTTCATGTCTACGGATTTATGCAGTTGTTTCTTAACTTCTATGAGCCTTTGCCAGTTCTAACTCTTAGAAAGCAGCAGAGTGCATAAACACCACCCCAGGCAGAATTACTGAAGTTGTCTCCTACCGTGCCTTGTGTCCTACAGTGCCTTGTGTCCCACAGAAACACACACTCTCTGTAGGATACTGCACCCCCCTGCTTCATCAGTATTCATCCTCAGGAAGCAGATGAAATGCTTCCATGGATGTTCAAAATTATACCACATTAGTCAAAATCTACTGGCCTGTCTTAGATATATGAGATGATTTTGACACTCTGGCTGTGGTCCAGCTACTGTTGGTCCTTGGTAGTGAGGATTAATGAATACCTGTTGTTGATAACTTGTTTTTCAGAGGTGTGCCAAGAACAAGCTCCCTTGACATTGCAGCCAGGTGGCTTACAGACACAGTACTTATTGAACACTTTTGATGGCCCACAACATAATTCAGGAAGCACAATGAAATAATGATTCACACAGAACCACAATACAGTGGGTCTAAGTGGCACACTAGTTGCAAAAAAAAAAGTGTCATGCAAATGGCAAATAAATCATAAAGATGTACTTAGAACCTATTCTCCGTGAGTTCTCTTGTCATCTGGGAGTAGAAATAGAAATACATGGCTCGCTTATGTATTTGCATAGTCAACCTGGGGAACTCCTTGCCAGAGGATGTGATGAAGACAGGGATTTTAACAGGGTTCAAAAAAGAATAGATACATTCATGGAGGTTAGGTCCATCAATGGCTATTAGCCAGGATGGGTAGGAATGGCGTCCCCAGCCTCTATTTATCAGAGGCTAGAAATGGATGACATCCGGCATTGGCCACTGTTGGCAGACAGGATACCGGGCTTGATGGGCCTCTGGTCTGACCCAGTATGGCCATCCTTTTGTTCTTATTATGTTCTTTATTTAAAGAGTTAGGCTCGTTATCCTCTCTGATATATTGGATGGCAATCATTCCCTGAGATTAAACCCAGGGCTTTTTAAAAAACTACACAGTAGCTTCTTTCTTTTGTGTGTTGCATTTGAAGGCATTTTTCCTCATTGTGGGGCATCCCACAGGAATAGGCAAACATAAGAGTCTTAATCCATAGAGCATCACTTGAGTTTTATGCCATTATAACTCCATTGATTGCACTGTATTTTTACCACTGTAAAACTGGAATGGGCTCCAGTTTATAACTTTGAAATAATAAATAATTTCTCTTTGTTGTTACTTAACTTCAAGTGGCTTTCAGATATTATTATTAGATAGACCGAACTATTATTATTCATTGGCTTGTTAAAGCCTAACCATATTCTCTCAGATTTCTTCTTTTAGTCAGAAAGAACAAGATATAGCAACGAGAAAACCTCAGAAACATCTTTGTTTGAAGCTAGGTAGATGGAATCAAGGATTCTCTGAATTCATTGTCTTGTCTTCTGGGAGACACAGCTTCACTGCTTTTTGGGAGGTTCTGTTACCTCATTCTGTTAGTGTGAAATTCATCCCACTTCATACAGCTTGCCACATAAGTCCCGAAAAGAGAGTTAGAGTGGCTCAAAGGTCTTGAGTTGATGCACTGCACATGAATAACTAACTTCTAATGTGTATCCTCACTTATTCCAGTATTAGTTAGCTGGGGCAAAGGACGACCTATAATTAGGACTCTCTGGGGAAAAAGTCCCTTGCTGAGCAGGGTGGTCATTTCAGAAAAATTCTGGGGAGGCAAAGGGGATGGCAAAATTGTGTTAGCATATAAAATGCTGTAGGTAGGTTATTACATGATTTGCTGCAAAGTCAGGGGGCAAACAGATCAGGGAGACCTATGTAAAGTTATGGGGAACCCATGGTTAAAGAAGCAACTGCCCGTCATGGGCCATAGCTAATGATGCTCCTGTTGTCACAAAGTTCAGATCTCAATTTTAATTTCTCCAGCTGAAGCGCACAGTTCTGGGCTTGATCTGGGATCCTATCCCTTGCGGTATGGCTGGAGCCCCCTACGTTGGCATAATAAGAGTTTATAGAATGCAACTGTGTAGAGGAATAAGGAACAGCTTCCTGAGAAACTTCCTCCCTGCATGGTGGGACTTAGTCCTGTGAGACAGGAGCCTCCATGTGGCCGTTACTTCCTCTCCCAAGCGTAGGAGGGGCAGTGGTTGTGGACTGGAAGGACTTTAACTCCATCCCCCAAATACCTTGGCCAGAGCAACTGAGCTAGAAGAGAGGGGGAAAGGCTCATGCAGATTCATTTCCAACTGGCACCCTTATTTCAGGAAGGAAGCCAGGGACTAAATTGTGTCTGAGTCATTATTTCATCCCTGACCTGCTCCAGGGGCATCTTAGCTACCTGCTGCCCTTTACTCTGGGCAAACTGAAATCCGGCCCTTGAAAATGTGGACAAAACAACATGCAGAAACATAAGCATTCACTCAAACCTGTGCATAGCCACTGGACATACAGGGGAAACACAAGGGTTAGCTAAAGCACTGAATAGCTCATTGTAGATGTCTTGGCAGGAGCCTGGAAATTTTCCTACCGCCTGGTGATGTCAGGACTCTCAAGGCATTTCCTATGGGGGAAGTTTCCAGATGGCCAGTTCTAGGAAAGATTCCACCAACCATCCTGAAACCCCAGACTCTGCATGACTTTTACCTGCCCTTCTGTTTCACCCCCCTGGCTGGGCTCATGGCCATAGCACCTATCCCAGCCCACAGTGTCAGTTACACAGTGCAAAACCTGCATAACCTAATGCATCATTTCCACTTGTTTCATGTGTGCCTCTCCTAGAGGGAAGAAGACATTCTCTCTGATCAGGGTTCATTACCCCTATTTTGAATCTCCAAATACCATCTGAAAGATACTATAATCATCTGCACCAAACCACTTACGTGGCAGCTGACTGAAACTTTGTCATCCTAAAGATGCAGCAGAATTGTTTCCACCCCTCAGTGGCACATTGATCTAGCTGGGGTGGAGCTGCAGTTAGATAGCCCTTACGTGCTGCATATTGCAAAATATTGCTGTGCGGGGAGGAATGCAAGGGACTGTACATGTTGGAGGACCAAGTGGACAAAGAGAAGAAGGCTCTCAAGGAGGTGGTAATCCAAGGGAGGGAGAGAGAAGCTATACACCATGGTGCCTTACCAGGAAAAAGTGGTGAACAAAATCATGCATTTTCTCACATTCTTTTACAATCTCTTAAAATTACACAGAAAAGTTTGGCATAGCTTTGAGGGGTCCGTGCAGCTCTGCTCCATCACAGTGATCATGGGGATTTCTCTCATTGTCACTCCTGGTGCTCACGGAGGTGCTCTTGGTGTTACCCAAGTGTCCTCTGGAAAGCTGCTTCTTCGGTTTTTGCTGTTCTTTTCTAACCCCTTTGGTTTGTCTTGGTTTGTCTTCTAGTGAATGGGATCGTTCTGTAACAGCAGCAACAACAGCACCAGCCCGTCTCAACTAATCTCTTTTCCATAAAAAAGGACATTTATCACCATCTAGGAGATGACAATGTGTTTTTCTTTCTAAAACCTCCAAGCGCAGGGAAGGAAACAAATCAATGGCATGTCTTAAAATGAACGCCTTACTTAACACTTAATTGGTTTTCCTTTTTTTTTCTGTATTTTTAATAAGTGTTTGCCACGATACTAAGCAGGCTGAGATCTCTGTAGACCAAATCCCAAACTTTGTTGAAAACTGGTGACTGTTGGACATTAACAAAGTCATGTTAACAGCTTCAACTCTTTAAGTCTTTATACTCCATCAAAATTAACACATCACCATCTACTCCCCACCAAGCTACTTAAAGCCAAGGCAGGGCTTGTAATTCAGCTATTATTGTTTAATTATTTCCCTGTGCTATAGAACAATGCTGTCATTGTGCCTAATAACTCTTCTCTGTTTCTTTCTCACTCTTCCTATGTGTTTCAAATTTTATTGTGCGTCAGACTAATGTTCCACCTTCAGTCTTGGTGTCTCAGAGAGCTCAGGCAACTAACTTAAACTAATCTTATTTTGTTTGTTCTTTCCATCATGGACAAAAATATAGCATGTCCTGTACTTTTTTACCTCACTAGTAATTTTAGTTCCTGTTGCTAAGCCACAGTTATACTTTGTCCTGAGTTTTAGTCACACTTCTGTTCATGATTTACGGTGAGACACTGGGCAAATTAGTAGTGTCTAAGACATAGTCATGCACTGGTCACTGTGCTGTCACTCTTCTCCAAGGGGAGCTCATTTCTACATATCTTAATAGTATAACCTGGACCGTAACTTGTCAGTACCTCAGTTTACCTATTGGCAACTAAGAAATAAAACATTTACCAACCACATAGGGAATTTGGCCTTGCTCCATTTAAGCAGGTCCATACATTTAATCAGTTAAGTAAGCCCCAATATGTAGCTAGCTACATGTCTAAGAGCTTTCCTCAATCAGGGTCTTTGTGAAGGCTAAATGTAAAGCACTCAGAGATCCTTGAATAACTGATGCTATTAAATGAATGTAAATCTTGTAAAAGCACTTGCCTCTTATCAAAATCAGAGAAAATATAGACTTTGGTGGAGCCAGGAATTTAGATTGCTTTCTTAAAGTCAGGCTCCCTCCCTTTAATAAGTGTCAGTAATATGTACAATATGCTTGGTACTGTACGGAACAATTAAGTTACAGGCCACAGTCTCAGCCGGTAATGAATGGGCTGATTTCTGTGGTGTTTTGAGTTGACCAGTTCTTATCTCTAAGAAATGCACTTTGTAAGGGCATATATTCTGCCTTCCGGAATGAACTTAGGGCTTCTAATACTGTTTTAGGTGAGACTTTACCATTATAGTTAGATTTTACAGAGACAGATTTTTAGTTATGCCTTCCTTAAAGCACCAGATATCAGGATTTAGTAGATAGCTTTGAGGATATATGGCAGGACAGCATAACAACGACTGGAAAACACTACATTTTTTCTCATTAGCAACAAGTTTTTTTCTTTCATGTAAACCCTAGTAGTATCTCAGTAATCGAGAATTTAATTCACAGTCTAATCCTTCTTCCAGGTGTCAATAGCAGCACCAAAAGCCTAATCTAGTCTGTCTAGAGGTCCTTCTTCACCCCTTACAATAAAGAAAATTATGGCTCAGGCCCCCAGAAACACACGTTTCTCTCCCAGGGAAATTAAACTACACTCTAGCTGCTCACCTTTACAGGGAGTTCTTGTCGACTCACTTGTTCTCTTAGGGATCCCTAAGAACGTGGAACTTCAAGTATCTTTATCTGGAATAAATTGAAAAACCAATGAAAAGAAACATCTGAAAACTCTCTCTGCTTATTCACATAAGAAAATAAGCAACTCAAAACAGCGCAACAGAAATTTCATCGGCCCCACAGTTCCAAATAGTAATTGTCCAGTAAACCAAATTTAATAGTCCAGAAAATAAAATTTAATTGTACAAAGTCATGCACTTGGGGATTAACAACAAGAATTTTTGCTGTGAGCCAGAGACTTGTCAGTTGGAAACAGAGAAGAAGAAAGATCTGTGTCTGTTGGTTGATCACAGGATGACTATGAGCCACCAATGTGATGCTGCCAGAAAAAAAGTGAATGCAATGCTAGGATGCACCAAGTGAGTTGCCAGTAGTAATAGGGAAGTGTTACAACCATTATACAAGGTGCTGGTGAACCCTCCTCCGGAATACTGTGTGCAGTTCTGGTCTCCTGTGTTTGAGAAGGACAATCAGCAGAATGAACAACCTACATTATATGGGGAGCCTCAAGGAACCTGGCCTATTTACATTAACAAAAAAGGATGGGGGAGATATGATTGCTCAATGGGATAAACACCAGTGAGGGAGGGAAGTTATTTAAGTTAAAGACCAATGTCGGCACAAGAACAAAATGGTCTAAACTGTTCATCAATAAGTTTAAGGTTGTTTGATGGGATCCCTGGGGTACAACCTGAGACTGGGAGACCTCTGTGCTTCCCTTAACTCATTAATCTAGGATTTCTCGCACAGGGTGTGTCTAAACTAAACTCGATGGAGCCATGTAGATTAGGCTGATTGACAAAGGGAAATGAAGCTGCGATTTAAATAATCGCGGCTTCATTTAAATTTAAATGGCTGCCGCGCTGAGCCGACAAACAGCTGATCAGCTGTTTGTTGGCTCAGCACAGTAGTCTGGACACTCCCACGCCGACCTGAAAACCCTTTATCGACCTCCCCGTTATGCCTCGTAGGATGAGGTTTACCGGGGAGGTTGATAAAGGGCTTTCATGTCGGCAGGGGAGCATCCAGATTGCCCCTGATCGGCAGAGTGGGGCAGCCATTTAAATTTAAATGAAGCCGCGCTTATTTAAATTGCGGCTTTATTTCCCTTTGCCGAACAAACAAATCTACATGGCTCCATCGACGGAGCCATGTAGTTTAGACGTACCCACAATGATTACTGGTGACAAGCAGAAATCCCCTCCAGGTGCTGTTACAACTCCACAGGCATGTGGAGCCCCACACCTAGGTAGATTTCATGAATGCTCCCAGAGCCACTCATGAATCACACAGAGGAAAGCACCAGCCAAATCCCCCAGCTCCCAGCATTGTACCAAAAAAATATAATGTCTTGCACTGCTCAACACTACTACTTCATGCATGTGGACATGCAGATTGACCAAGCACTTCAGTCATACTCACTGATAAGGATAAACATTTGGAATAAGTTTATTGATTACAAAGGGTGGATTTTAAGTGATAGGCAAAAAGTCAGAGGAATTACCATAAGAAAATAAAAGACAAGCACACAATCTAAACTCTCAGTTTATAGACAACATCTAGATTAAGCACTTTTTCTCACCCCACGGGACAAAGCTGGTGACAATCTTTTATATGTAGGCTTTCCCTCTTAGCCTCAGGACCACTTTCTTCAGCTCCAGCATTCTCATTGCTTTCAGCATTGGAGAGGGAGAAGAGAAGGGATGAAGAATGGGATCACATTGTGTTCTGTTTTATAACCTTATTCCATGTGTCTGGTGAGCATGGCTGAGGCCATGTCTTCACTTGACGTGCCGGAGATTCATCTTTTGGCGCTTGACTTAGTGGGTCTACTTAAGACCCGCTAATTTGAACGCTGAAGGCAGCGCCACTTGACTCCCTCTGAGAAGATGGCGCCAAACTCAGCATAAGGTAAGCCAACTCTAGCTACGTAGTTTATGTAGCTAGAGTTGTGTACTCTAGCCTGACCTTCCAGGTCAGAAGTTGGGAATGGGTGACAGTAGAAGCATCATGTGATTATTTCCTGTTCTGTTCATTCCCTCTGTGGCACCTGGCATTGGCCACTGTGAGAAGTCAGGACACTGGGCTAGATGGACCTTTGCTCTGACCCAGTATGGCTGTTCTTACATTGTTATATAGCCTCCCCATGACTGGTAGTAGCAAATAACTCCAATGACCAGAGATAGTACATTAGGTGGGGAAGACTCAGACATACAACAGAGAATTGTTTCTTAGGTGTCAGGTTTGTCTTGCCCACATGCTGAGAATCTAAGTTACTGCCAAAATCGCCATATTTGCCTATTCCATGGTGCTTAAAGTGTACCAGAGAGGTGGCTATTCCTGAGTATGCAGCCAATCCCAAACTCAGTCCTGTCAACAAAAGGCCTGATACATCTTTGACCTGTACCAGAGGTAATCATTTGTATTAGTGCAAAGCAAGTCAATAGTTGCTACCCAAACTAAAATAAATGTCTTTACGCTCTCTTCACACAGGACCAGATAAGTGTCAAGGCTAGATAGTAGCAAGTGAAAATATATATATACAGTAGACTTCTGATAATCCGGAACTTTTGGGACCTTGGTGGTGCCGGATTATCGGATATGCCGGACTATCAGGAGGTACTATAAGATGGTTATATTACAGATACAGTATATACTGTATATAAAGTATTTTTAACCCTTTTTATTGTAGCACAAACACTGTCCAGAGTCACAAAATGCCAGTGGCAGACTGACCCGGTCCCGTCTGGTTTCGCTCAGTTCAGCTGCTGTCGCTGCTGCCTTGTGACTCACTTTTTGCTGAAGCTCACTCACTAGGCTCTTGCCATTTTGATGCCAGACTATCGGGAGTGCCGTACGATTGGATGCCGTACTATTGGAGTTTTACTGTATATACATACACACACACACACCCCCCTCTAAAATATTTTTGCATGCCCATTCATTGATATATGTAGATTTATGGGCCTCAATTTCACTACACTGTTGTGAATTAAGGTCCACATATGCCTGTAAAATTAGATCTCTAAATAAACCCACACATTTGATTATGGTATCATATGGTAGAATTACTAATTGCAGAAATTGTCCCACTGTTACATCATTTTGCAATTGGTTTTCTTCAGTATCTATAAATCTGAGGTTAGATCAGTGAACCTCCTGAATGATAGTAAAGATCCATTAACATTTGATGAAACAGGAGTGGACCTAGTGTCTAAGTGCACTTTCTAAACCTATCAGACAGAATCCAACATTATCAAAAAAGGATTTTGTATGTCCCCTATTTGTCTAGCATCTTTCTCCTGTAGAGCTTTACCTTTTAAACTTAGAATTCATCATGATTCAAACAATAGCTTTATTTTTAGCCAAAGGGGCCCTGCTATTATTTAGCACTTATCTCCATTTCAATCAAATCATGACATTCCATTGTTCCTTTTGAGTTAGTTTGCTGGGTCTCCATGTGAAAATTGCTCATGGATTATAATCAATCCACAATGTTTCTAATTCCAATCAGCCTATTCTTAAATGTGATGGGATTTGTTATCACCATAATAAAAAATGAACCAACCAAATTAAAACTTAATTTGAGTGTAAATGATCCACATGTAGTTTTAGTTAAGTGATTTGTGTCCCATTGCTTAGGAAGTGTAAAAACATCTAACTCTCTTGCCTTGGAATTACCGACACAAACTGGATTGTTATAATTGTTTTACAGTTCTTGTAAGTGCCAATAATTATGTAAAACACAGAGCAAGCCTGAGGAGAAGCAGATGTTGTGTGTATGTGTGAGCAATATAATAAATTAACTGCCTCTGTGAGATAACGTGTCAGCCAAGCTAATTGAACTTTACAGACTTGCCAATTAGTAAAACTAATGTAAGGTAAATGTCCAAAGTAAGCAAGGGATCTTCTAAGGAATTTTTAAAATTTCTTCATCACTTCAAGTCCCTTCACCATTCATATCAAGTTTAATCATGTCAGTCTCCCTTTCAGAATTGCTCCTGTTTATCACCTTTGTTTTAATTTATATATAGCAGCTGCACACGTGCGCACACAAACACATACACACACACACATACACCTTTCAGCAATATTACAGACTTTACCACCATTTGAGGAATATGCCTTAAGATGTGTGAGTACCATCAAAAATCATCATCATCAAGATCAGTTCTAGCCTTGTTACATTTCTTCCCACAACATAAGAAAATGAGCTTTTCAAAGTTAAACCCTGATGTTGAAGAACCATCCATGAACTTTCACTAGTAGATAAACAGTATCAATTAATCCACCATCATCCATAGTCTACTGTAGTGCAAGCATAATTCATCATGCTTATTCTTCATTTGTGAGCTTTCATTCCCCTACTCAGCATTCTCCTTCTTCAACAACTCCCCATTGTAGCTAACTTTTTTTTAAAGTTTCTTACAAGTTTGTTTTTACCTGCCCCTATAATTCACTGTGTGAATATCTGCCTGCACCTTGGAGGTAGGCAATTCTTTAAAAATATCTGATCTATTAAAGCTTTTACTGTACTGGTTTGTTTATTTTCATACTGGTTCCACATCTAGTATCAGTGGATATTCTATAATCAAAGTCAGATCTGCAGAATGTAGCCTAGAATTGCCCCTACTCTTTACCGTAGCCTTTATCTAGTACCTTTCTTCTGTAGAGCTCAAAAATGCTTTCCAAAGGAGGGTCAGTATCATTATCCCTATGCTTTGGATGAGCCAATAGAGGTGAAACAATTTTCCCGTGGAGATTTCACATGTTCTTCCTGCCCCCAGGTCCTGATTGGCCTGGGAAGCGCATTAAGTCACCTTCCACTGTGGACACACCAGCTGCTTTAAAATAGCTGGTGATTCTTTCTAGGGACCAGGGACAGGGGGCAAAGACTTACATGCTTCCCACCCCCAGGCCAATTAGGGTCTGTGGGCAGGGGAGCACGAGAAGTCTCCTGGGCCTGGCCCTTCCTCCCAAGGCCCCGCCCCTTCTGTGGGAGCCCGAGGCCACTTCAGAAAGTGGCCCATTTTTAAAAATTATTGCCTCCCTGGGTCTAGAAGAATTGATTGGATCATTTTTCCTTCATTGCCACAATATCTCCTGCCTTGTAATACTCCACAGCTGTGTCTAGACTGGCAAGTTTTTCCGCAAAATCAGATGATTTTGCGGAAAAACTTGCCAACTGTCTACACTGGCCGCTTGAATTTCTGGAAAAGCACTGATGATCTCATGTAAAATCATCAGTGCTTTTCCAGAAATACTATGCTGTTCCCGTTCGGGCAAAAGTCTTTTTTCGAAAGACTTTTGCACAAAAGGGCCAGTGTAGACAGCACAGTACTGTTTCCGCAAAAAAGCCCCAATCGCAAAAATGGCGAAAAAGCATCCTGCCAATCTAGACGCGATTTTTCTGTTAAAAGCATTTTTGGAAAATCATGCCAGTGTAGACGTAGCCCACGTGATATCCCACTAGTTGGTAGAAAAATCTTGGCTTCCAATTTGAGTTTCCATTTCTGATACCACGTGATGATACTGGGGAAGATCTTCTAGTGCAGTAATCCCCAACCATTTGAAGCTGCCAGGTGCTGGGGGTGTGGCCATTCGCCTGCTGGGACACTTGCGCATCCGGGGGCAGGGCCCCCCACAGCCGCGGGCCCGGGGGGCCCTGCGCTCCCGGGGCTGGCGCCCCCCAAAGCTGCGTGTCCGGGACCGGTACCCCCCATAGCCATGCGCCTGGGGCCGGAGCGGCCAATTTGCCATGCTCCTGGGGCCAGCGCCCCTCATAGCCGTGCGCCTGGGGGACGGGGCAGCCAATTCGCCATGCGTCCGGGAGCCAGAGCACCCAATTTGCCGTGTACCCGGGCCAGCGCTCCCCGTGCACCATGCGCCCAGGGCCAGCTCCAGCACCGTGCATGCATCACGTGCCCGGGGCGGGGCCAGCCCTGAGCTCTTGGCTGGTGCAAACAAATGCCCGTGTTGGGAACCACTGTTCTAGTGGTATAAATCAGCATAGCTCCATTTATATTCATATGAATAGAGTACACCCATCTCTATATTTGTCAGAATTTATGCACATCTCTATCATTAACAGCATCTGGATCACATTACCGAGATAATCTACAGCTGTGTTTATTAAACTATGTTCCATGGAACACTGGTGTGCCATGAACAACTCGCAGGTGTGCCGCAACCTCTTATTTGTTTTTGTTACTTCTTTGTTTTTGTCTTTTTTTGCCTGACAGCAATTTTTTTTTTAAGAAAATGTTCATAGATCTTCCGCATAAAAGAATATTATTGTTTGGTGTTCTGTGGTCTCAAAAAGTTTAAGAAACACTGATCTACAGGAAGAAGACTTAAAAAGTAATCAACTTCAATTAGATCATCAGCTGGTGCAACTAAGAGTCATTCTAAACATGATGTTTGTCTCTAGGTAAAAAAGGGATGCAGATTTCCCAATAGCCAGACTGAATTCCCTCTATTCATAGGAGTAATATCTTACTCCACAAGTAGCCCCACTGACTCCATTGGGATTCTGATACCCTTATGTTGATACTCTGCAATCAGATCTTGGCTATTTGATACCTCTTTCTATGGATCTAGCTGAGCAGCCTGATGTAAAAACTTCCATAAGACCTGATTTTATAGCTGATGTTCATATTCTTTATTTATATTTTTAAAATAAAAGGCCATGAAGACAATAAGAAAGGAGAGCAGTAACTTGTGTGATGCTTTGATTCATGCTAGGCTAATGCTGTCATGGGAAATAAAATATTTACAGTCTTCGTTAAGGATGAGTTTAGGGTTCAGCTTGCAGTCATAGGCTGGTCACCACACTAGCAATGACTTGCCTGGGAAATACTCTGCAATGCTTCAGTGCTCGCTCTCTCAGCTTTCAATGATGTGGGGCAGTTGGTTTTCTTAGTTTTAAAAAGACCTCCTCTCCCTTGTTCACTGCAGCTGCCCAAAGCCAACATCCAGGCATCCTTATTACAGTTCATACAGTAGATGAGCCTTGTTTTCTGCACACCCTCATTCACTCACTCACCCACTCACCCAGTGCTTCTCTCCTACCTCACTCTCTAGCAGAGTCACCAGGAAGAAAGTTCAAGATCACATAATGGATCCTCACTGTTCAGCGAGGGTGTATCCACACTGCATCTGTAGCTCAAAATACTGCATCCATAGCAAATTGCGTAGCTTATTTCGAGTCAATTTTAAAACAGCTTATTTTTAAATCTGGCACTGTACACAACACATTTCAAAATAAATCACTCTTCTGAAATATCCTTTACTCCTTGAGAAATGAGGTTTAGAGGAATATCGAAATATCGAGCCCATTATATTTCAAAATAACGGGCATGATCAAAAGATACGGAATAGCTATTTTGGGATACCTCCGGTATCCCAAAATAGTGCTGTAGTGTAGACATAGACTGATTGTCCATGAGTGCTACCCCATGCCTGACAGACTGTCAAAATGTTTTGGCCTGGTCTACACTACAGCAGAAGGTCGAATTAAGATACACAATTCCAGCTACATTAATTATGTAGTTGGAGTCGATGTATCTTAAATCGAACTTCCACACCATCCACACAGTGTTTGCCCCCATCGGCTTCCCTTACTCCTCATGAGTAGGAGTACCAGCACTGACAGGGGTGCCCTCTGACTTCAATTTATCAGGTCTTCACTAGACCCCCTAAATCAAACCTTGGAAGATCAACTGTGGCAGCGTTGATCTTCCACATAGTGAAGACGTGTCTTCAGTAAGCTCTACAACTCACAAATTGAAATGATTGGGCTGGTTTCCCTGCTTGCATAAATTGGAACAATACCATTGGAATCAATGAAGTTGCACCAGTTTCCTTTACCAGTCAAGCAGGTCTACCGGCTTGTCATTACAATACAATTCAGATCTGCCTATCACTACCACAGTAAATGCACTACACAGGAATGACCAGACTAGTCTTATTTCAGAACAGTTCCCAACATCCCAGCATTTGTGATATTCAACTATCACACTCCTGTTACCACTTGGCTCTCCCGCTGCAAAAATATGTAACTTTGATTATACGTGCAACTAAACTAATCTATACTAAACTGCAAAAGTATGCTATAGTTTCACATGTGCCCACATTTCCTCATATTTTTAACCAAGCATTTCTATTAGACAGAGTCACTTTTGTCATTAATGCAGTAGTAGAGAGCTCACTAAGTCACTAAGTTATCATTGACTAATCAGCCCATAACTCTTCCTAGATGCTTAAAAGCATGAAGAGTCTCTGAAATTTGCCACCCACTAGTGCCGTGAAATGAACCTTTAAACGTAGCCTTTGAAGTATCATTTGCATCAGACCTAGTAAGTACAATTGCTAATGCATAGTGTACAAGCATGACTCATCATCTGGCACGTAACCCCCCTCCATGGCAAGGCACAACCTTGCAGAATGCCTCCTTCTGGTAGTCAGTTTTTCTAATGACCTACCCCTCTAGCCAGATCATACCCCATCCCATCCCTTGCAGAGTAACAGTTTCCAACACACAATACGCATAGCAGACAATATTCAACACAATGACATTTTTCATGTCCTGGAGGAGTCTGCAGCTTCATTCTTTCATAGTGAGTTTCTAGAGTAATGCAGCACAACTTCAAAATAAAAAGAATACAATAAAAAAGCATCACACACACACACACAAAGCCAAGTATAAAATGTAACCCATTTCTGCCTGCTTCAAACTTCAACTTTTAAACCTGAAGGTTTAAAATATTCAGGTAGTGCTGCACTCAACACTGCAGCACCTAAATGATTTAGCAGCTTGAAAATGTGGGCCATCCCAAGCTTCCTCTTCCAAACCACTACTGCAGAGGGCTACCTTCCTGGAGTCTTGCCCCTAGGTGAAGGTTTACCCCAAGACTAGATCCATTGCATAGCTTTCCCCATCTCCCTTCCCAGAGAGGAGGGACAGCTAGATGGCTTCTCTCCTGGGTCTCTTCTCTTCTGGGTCTCCCTCCACTTTTTGGAGTTCCTTACTTTATGAAGACATAGCTCTTCCACTGCTTAGTTTTCAGTGGTTCCCAATCTTTTCCAGAGGGGGACCCATTTTGACAATTCAGGAAGACTTGGTGACCCAAGGCAATTCAAAAACAGGGGGAAAGGGAGCAGAGCCACCTGGGGAGACACTTGGTGACCCTTTTGAGATGTAATGGTGACCCATATTTGGGTCGCAAGCCATAGGCTGGGAAACCCTGGTTTAAATCATAAATGAAGCCTGGTACACCCTCCAGGAACCTGAGCTCTCAGGCTCTCATTAACCCTTTTGCACCTGTGTGGTGTTTATACACGTCATCATACATATAAGCCTAGAGAACAATCCTGAACCTCTTTATTGACCCAAACTTGTTGTAATTGGCAAGATAAACATTCAAATGCCCTGACATCTGTTTGTTCATTATCAGTATCCTGTTTCCATACATACCCTCTTTTTCTAAAGAAAACTTTTTAAAAATTATTTTATATAAAATATAAAAACAAATGATTGCACGAAGATAG
The DNA here is from genome assembly GCF_049634645.1 of Pelodiscus sinensis. NCBI lineage: Eukaryota > Metazoa > Chordata > Testudines > Trionychidae > Pelodiscus > Pelodiscus sinensis. Next base: position 170,596,418 of record NC_134712.1, read on the forward strand.
AAATGCCATATAAATGATAGAAGACAGTAGTCATCATTTGTGAAATCTGAATTTTTTTAAAATTCTAAATTCTGAACTCATAGAGGTCATGCAGTGTATCAACTATTAAAGTGAGTAAACAGATAAGTGAGACCATAACTGATGAGAATCAAGGCCTAAATATATACACTGTTATTGTAAAAGTATGCATTACTTTCATGTGTGACCAGACAGCCTTATATTTTCCCAAGTGTTTCTAATCCAGATTTTCCCCCCATATTTGCAGTACTAGAGAGCTCCCTAAGCCAATCTGTATATGAGGGAGGAATAGCATATTTCTGTATTTTCAGAATAACTCTTTTATTAATATAGTTACTGGAATCCGCTTCTTAATATTAACAATTAATACCAACTTGTCCAGCATCCCTAAAACAATCAAGCATGGAGAAGAAAAAATGGCAACACAAGGTTTTTTGAGAAAGCATGGAATGTGGTCTTCAAGACAACATGTTTTGTATTTTTATTTTGGCCAGGGTTATTTGTATCTCCCACACTGAGTCCAATAATTTCTGCTTACTAGCTTGTTCTGGAAGCAAGGATAAAAAACTTAAAATGGCATTCACATTAAGCCAGATATCTTCCCAAGTTTCTGTTCTTTTTTTTAGTGCAAATTCAACTCGTCTGGATAAGGATTCATTATATTTGTATTTGAAGGTGATTAAAGAATGTAAGAGATTTTCATTATTTGGGCCAGTCTTATGCTTCTCTGCAACTCATCTATTTCCTTCTCCAGTGAATCTAATAACTTGGGTTTCTCTGTGTGAGGCATAGTTTATGTATTCACCCTTTACAGTAGCTTTCAGAGCTTTCCGAAAGATGGTATCTGAGGAACTGAGTGCTTATTTTCTTGTATGAAGTAAAGTTAGAAATGACTGGATCAACTGTGGGATAAGGCTTGGCATCTTTTAATAGCAGAGTGTTCAGCTTCTCCCTTGATGATTTTAATTATGTGTAACCAGCATTTGTGGTAAGTATAATTGGAGCATAATCTGAAATTAACACATCAATAGCTGCTTCTAGGCATGTTGGAATCCGTTCTGAAGACACAATAAAAAAATCAATTCTGGACTAAAATGAATGTACTTTATAGAAATATTATAGTCACGGTCCTTTGGGTATCTCCAGATATCTTTTAAATCAAGTTCATTCATTAATGATGAGGATTGGCTTACTGTGATTTGAAAGCTGGGTCTCATGTAATTGGATTTGTCTAGCTGATGATCTAGCATCATGTTTATATTGTGAAATCACATATCTAGGATATGGCCTGCATTTATACATATTAGATACTGCTTAGTTTTAGTGATTGTATGCTTCAGTTGAGTGTCAGGTAAACAAAAAGATGTATAATTAAATATCATGCATCTTCTAAAATATATTGCTAACAAAAGAAAATTAACAGATGCACATGTTCAGATCTCTGACGACTTCCGTTCTATCTGCTCTTCCTCTGCCTATATTATCTAATAGTCTAAACATCTCTAAATACAAAAATATTTAAGTCAGATCTTACCCTGTAAATACCATTGGGTATTCTGGAATACATATAAGATATTCCTAATGACAGGTGACATTATATATACATACACAGATTCATCACCTGTAAATTTACAATTGATTTGGTAAATCAAAGATTTCGATTTTGTATAGGTCTATATGAAAAATACAACAATTTCAAAAATCCATATTCATGATGTGACAAATACCCTGCCCAAATTGAGTAACTATTGCTATCAAAGGTTTAGGTGATAGTTTTTACATGTCAGTGTTCCCAGGGACTTGTGACCACTCTCCATCAGAGGCAAAGCTAGGGAAGAGATTCTGTTTAGCACTGCAAGTTTTTAAACTTGCCCAGGTATGCTTTTCATTTTGAAAAAAGCATGCCATTCCTCAGTCTTTGAAGTGTCTGTCAAGCTTCAGAAGGGGGTTTGCAAAATCTTGTGGGACCTTCTAAATTCATAATGAAGGTGGATGAAAATTTGATGCTCTAGCTGAGGTTTTGCTTTATGCTGTTGGATGCAGCTCTTTTTTTGTTAAGCTCAGCCAAGAAGCTGGTAAAAAGAGAAATTGTGTGGCCTTTGTACACACGGATTTCAGCTTATCTTGAAGCATTTGTTAACATTACTTTATCAGCAAACATTAGCAACTTGGGGGAAAAAAGATAATGAATCTGTGCTTGCCTGACTCCTGCTTTCTAGTACCATCCCTTTCAACATCTAATGGGGGCAGAAAGGAGTCCAATTTAAGTATATCAGGGAGCAGCTTCTGAAGAAAGCTGATAATATTCTTCCCCATGGACTCTTAGCAATGCCCAAGAGGCAAAGGTTGTTTTCTAAGCCAACCTGTTTTTCCTTTCAGTTTTTCTAGTGAGACTAAACTTTAAGGAGGCAGTTTCTTCTTTTAGTTCCCTGGCTTCAGTGTCTGCCTTTTGTAGCTCATTTTCCAAGTGAGCCATTCAGGATTTTATATCACATACCTCTTTAGGGAAGTCATACATATCTTTTGAGGCTGAAACTACTTGATCTGTGAGGAATTCTTTCAGTGCTGTGGTACCCTGGCCTGGGTTCTGCTGTCACCTTGCTGTCTCTTCCTTCAGCTCCCTAAGTGATTCCAGCTTGAATCTTTTGTTCCCCTTCATTTTTTTCTTTGGAATCCTGAGTCAGTGAGAAGCTATCCAGGGGATTAATTGAAACTTTCCTTTCAAATTTATTACTAGTTTTGCTAGAAATTATTAGAGATGAACTGATATGTGGGGAGTGAGGTCTGGAAATAGTCAGCCATCTTCCTCATGGGCACCTTGTGACACACGGACAGTCATAGTGCCTCTTTACCTCAGCGAGTGTGTTTATTTTAAATTAGTTCTTGCTATACAGTGAACCATAGCAGTTTGGACTGGAGACTTACGGCCTTGCTCTTTGTTAGAGTAAGTATTCAGATTGTCCCTCCTGTGCCCTCTAAGGGTTCCCAGGAGGTTGTTTTTCAAAGGGCAAAACCTCAGCCTATTTTGCTAACCCAGCAATCACTTAGGTTTGGTAAATGGCTAGAGCCCAATCTGTCCAAGGTGCCTATATAGCCCAGAGATGGGTTGCGCTTGCCAGTGGTACCACATAGATGTTAGGTCACCTGGCTCATGCTTCTCCTATATCTTTAGCATGCCCAGCCAGCAGTCACTCTGACACAGCGGCAGTTTCTTTTCTGGTAGCTAGTGACTCAGGCCTCCTGCCAGGTCACAAGTGGAATCCCAGCCCCAGAGATAGTCTCCTTACAAATGGAGAAAGGCCGTTCTCCCCCCACACCGTTGCTGCAAGGTTTACGATGTCTCTATCCCTGTCTCTATCCATGTCTCTGAGGGAGAGAATGGAGCACTCTTTGGCTACATCTACCCTGCAACTCTATTTGGGGATACTGGAGGTATCTTTTGAGCACAGCCGTTATTTCAAAATATAATGGGCTCGCAACTCCGACATCTTTGTAAACCATATTTCATGAGGAGTGAGGAACGTTTCGGAATAGCAATTTATTTTGAAATAATGTACTAGCATAGACATGCCCTTTTGTGTTGCCTTTGCCTCCACCCTTTGACTCACCTCAGGAGGCAACTGGCAAAATAAGCAGTAGTGCTGGGACCCCAGCCACAGGGATAAGGAGGAAGAGGAGCTCATTTGGCAGCCAGCCACCCTGCTGCTTCCTCCCTCTCCAGGGCAGCAATGCCATTGCCAAAGCGAGTCACTGCCTCCTCGCTGCAGGCATCCCCACCAGGGGTGTCCCAAGAAATCAGATAGGGGGGACTGTCATCTGTGTGCACTTAATATACCCCTCTAAAAAGGTTCAAGTTTAAATTCCTGAACACACTCCTGCTAACTTCCTTTCCTAGAGAAGAGTTCTTGGTCTGAAACCAAAGCTCCAGCTCCAAACACCACTGAGTTATTTTAGACAGGTCTGTGGTGCGTTAAAAGCTGTGTTGGCACTGTGGGCTGACACTTAATTTTATAAGGGGGTTGCTGGTTCTGTTTGCCTACTGAGGGAATGTGCATGGAAGTTCATGATCATACCAGGCTGAAAAGAGTCCATCTAAAACAGTGGTGGGCTAAAATGGGCCCATGGACCGGACATAGTTCATCAGAATTAGCCCCTAGTGGATCACTGCTACTTTATTTACCTGTGTGTTCACAGGTACGGCTGCTTGAAGTTCCCATGAGCCGCAGATTGTCATTCCTGGCCAAAGGGAGCTGCAGGAAGTGGTGTCCCTTCCATGATGCTTCCCACGGCCCCCGTTGGCCGGGAATTGTGATCTGAGGACAACGGGAGCTTCAGGCAGCCATATCTAGTGAACCGCCTCCGGTTTATTGCCCATCCCTGGTCTAAAACATGGGGTAAACTGTGCCTCTCTGCCTTAGGGCAGCAGGTCTATTCTGGAAGTGCTATATCAGCACAGCTGAACCAGTACAGTGCCTCTAGTGCAGATGTTCTATGCCAATATGAAAGTGCTCACCCATCTGCCGGCATAGTTACTCCATCTCCACAAGAGGAGAGAGTTATGTAGGTGGGAGAGCTGTCCTCAGGGAGTACAATGTTGCCCTCTTTTTTGGGGGGTGAGTGTTATTCTGAATTCTAAGATAGAATGCCATGTTACGAAGTTGCAGCCTTCCACAAAGGGGTATTTTATGTTTACCTAACACCTCCATTTGCCAGCTATGAAACATAAGAGAGAAAATTGGTGATGAGGATTGGATACGAACAGAAAAGAAAAATAATTAAGTTCCTAGGGCTCATCTTTTATTGGTGTTGTGCAGTTGAAATCCATAACTCTGCTGGACACTAGAAAACCATGGACTTAAAGACTCTAGTTTTATGGCTTCTTGCAGCATTTCTCAAATGGGGGTCTGGACCTCGAAGGGGTCTGCAGGCCCTGCTGTGGTGAGAGATGTCTGGGGTAATCCTCTCTCACTGGGGCAGCCTGTGTACAGAGCTTCTCATGGGTGGCCCACTGGAGCTGCAGAGGCCATGCAAAGGTGCTTCTCACCTGGCCCCCAGCTGCTGCAGTGAGAGAGAGCTGGGACAGTCCTCTCTCCTTGAGGCAGCCTGCATGCTAGACCCCCTCATCTCCAGCCTCACCCCAGAGCAAAGAATCAAATGAAGCATGTAAATTTTAATTTTATTTTCCAAAAAAACAAAATTTAATTTGAGTTAAGGACCTGGTTAAATCTTCTAGCCCTATCTATGTTGGGAGTCTTACTTATCTTTTGGTTTCTGAGCCACTAGAGTACACCCAGGGTCACATTTTTGAGCTTTTCCCCATAACCAATAGTGCTAGAAACTTACACAAAAATCTTAATATTCATTTAAAAATTACTCCAGAGCTGGTGTTTTAAGAAAATCCCCCCCACCAAAGATCACAGGGTGTTATTAAAAAAAAAATTCACAAGGCAGCATCAATATGGCCCTGATCATGACAGATCTTAGAGTTGCTGCTACAATAAATTGCACCACTAATATCTTGCTCTTAATGATCTTAAGGCAATGGAAGAAAGGCATAAACATCTGCACTGGGGAGGAATAGGTGTAGGACTGCCATTGAGTAAGAATGCACCAGCAGGGAGTTTGTCAGCAGGGAATTCCCTGATTACCCTGTGAGAGTGGATTATGAACAATTTATCTTGAGAAAATAGCTCTTTCATTCTAAATTGTGATCTTGTGCTAAGGGTTTTGTAAGGTGTCCATTTTTTTTATGGGGGAGGTCTAGGTTGGATATTAGGAAAAACTATTTCACTAGGAGGGTGGTGAAGCACTGGAACGGGTTATCTAGGGAGGTGGTAGAATCTCCATCCCTAGAGGCTTTTAAGTCTCGGCTTGACAAAGCCCTGGCTTGGATGAGTTACTTGGGATTGGTCCTGCTTTAGGTAGGGGGCTGGACTCGATGACCTTCTGAAGTCTCTTCCGGCCCTAGGATTCTATGATTCTCCTGAACTGATAAGCAAATCCCTAAAAAGCTGCCAGAGCCTAAATTCAATGCTACATGAAAATACAACGCATCCACAATTTCATTTTACTGTACAAGACAAAACCATTGCTGGCACAATAGCAGATATTAACCATTGCTGGCACAATAGCAGATATTAAACATTGCTGGCACAATAGCAGAATGTACCTCTGGAATACACACATAATACCTGTTAATATCAAAAGGAATGGATATTAACCCAGCTGCAGCAGAGTCAGATTGGGCATAATCTTTTATGCCATGATGCCAGTTTTGTGCTAATACACACCTATGGGCCTCACTAGGGGCTACACCAATGTAAAACTGGTATGTGACAGTGGAGTATCTCATTGTTTTCTAATTAGTCTCCAGAAACCTCTTGAGACATGAGCCACAGCCTGCCATCCACCTTCATATTTCCTGCGTGCCTGCTCTCTCATTATATCTGATTCCCATGGACTGTTTTTAATGTCAGGATTCAAGCTCAAAAAGAGAGACTACTACGAATAGATAAAACCTTCAAATTAGGTGACAGTCTACAAATGAGCTGAGCCTTAGTTTTATATCTCTTATCCCACCCTTCTTCCCACAATTCTAACAGGCAGAACTCGGATGAGTTTCTTTCTAGCTTTCTAGGCTTCCCCATCCTGCTCAAGGATCCTTAGCATTTACGACCAGAGACTCCCTCCTTCCCCTATTTATCTTGGATCTGGACTTCCAACACTCCGATCATCTGAAGAAGTGGGATTGTGCTCATGAAAGCTCATGATACCATCTACATGTTGTTACTGTAATCTTTTAACAGAATGGAGAAGTGTCATGAAGACTAGCTACTCCAGATGGTTACTTTGTAACCGTAACCTGGTCTCATCCGCTAAGGGATGGTATCTTAGGTGCGTACTCTCTTACCGTATCTGATCACCGGAGAGTATATAATTTCTCAGGGATATAGACGCGTATAAAATAAAACTTAAGATGTAAATTGCAGTGAAAACCACACGACTATATTGTTTAACAAATTTAACAAACAATACCGTGAAGGAAACTTGAGGGGCAGTCCCCCAAAGGTTCCGTAACTAACTTACAGAGTCTACGATGCAGAGGGCGATTGGGGTGGAGCTGGTGACCTACGACCTCTTGGCTAATTAAAGCCTCAAGGGAGGAACTACCAGGCGTCCCTCGACGGATGATCCCGATGCTTGGCGACCTTCAATCCCTTGGCTAATTGGAAGCCGCAGGAGAGGAACAGCCAAGGAGATCCCTCGAAGTACAGGTAGAGAGCGATGGCGGTCGGTTCACCTTCCGTGAAGCCTCTGGCCCTCGACACCTCTTCTCCGCACTTCGGAGCGGCAGGATCAGGCGATGGATGACTCTGTTCTACCTACTCTAATCCTATCCTAAAATAAAACCTTATCTAAATCGCGACAAGCCCGACGGACAAGCACGATGACGGCCGACATGTGAGGACCGACGCAACCTGCCGTACAGACTCAATGATGATAGCTAATCTATCTAAAATACTAAACTAACTAACCTATTTGACCTTCCGCCAGCCTGACTCAAAGAGAATACTATATCCTATAAAATAGAGGTAGCATAGCCTTCCGCTAGCTTCTCTAGAAGAATATCTTTACAAGACCACTTGCATGCTCTCTTTCTCTCTCTTAACCTAAGCTAAGCCTATCCCGACGGAACTGATGAACCCGACGAAGACCTGACGCGACAGCAACTCTGGGTTCATGCATATTCATTAGATTCCGTGGTATGATCTAATTGGCTTAGAAAAGATGCTTAACAGCATGATTTAAAATCATTGGCTGACATAAGATGCTTATGAATATTTATAGATTATTCAAATTTCAACAGGTATACTAGCTTTGAATTTTAAATCCTAACAGCTTTGTATACAGGTAGCTTTAGTACGTGACAAGATCTTGAACTAAAATGGATGTCAGTAGAATTCTCAACTTAAGATGGAGTTTTGGACTCCATTTTGAAATATGGCATGTTTACATATACAGGCAGTCCCCGGGTTACGTACAAGATAGGGACTGTAGGTTTGTTCTTAAGTTGAATCTGTATGTAAGTTGGAACTGGCGTCAGCTGCTGCTGAAACTGATCAGTTTCAACCGCGGCTGAATCTGGATGCCAGTTCTGACTTACATACAGATTCAACTTAAGAAACCCAGGCGTCCCCAAGTCAGCTGCTGCTGAAACTGATCAGCGGCTGATTCCAGGAAGCCTGGGGCAGAGCAACTCTGCCTCGGGCTTCCTGTAGTCAGCCGCTGGTCAGTTTCAGCAGCGGCTGACTTGGGGACGCCTGGGGCAGAGCAGCTGGGGTGCTGCTGGGTTGCTCCAGTAGCGCGGCTCCTCGGCGCTACTGGAGCAACCCAGCAGCACCCCAGCTGCTCTGCCCCAGGCGTCCTGATTCAGCCGCTGCTGAAACTGACCAGCAGTGGCTGAATCAGGACGCCTGGGGCAGAGCAGCTGGGGTGCTGCCCAGTTGGTCCGGAGCGGCGCTGCGGGACCAACCCGGCAGCCCCCAGCTGCTCTACCCCAGGGGTAGGTAAGAAAAGCCTGGTCTGCTGGGGGGGGCACTAGCTGCACCCCCCCCCACCAGCAGACCAGGGAGACGGGGAGCAAAGCCGCGGAGCATGCCCGCAGGGGGACAGCTCAAGCGCGCCGGGGCTGTCCCACTGCAGGCGTGCTCCAAGGCTTTGCTCCCCGTCTCCCTGCAGACCAGGGAGACGGAGAGCAAAGCCGCGGAGCACGCCCGCAGGGGGACAGCTCAAGCGCACCCGGGCTGTCCCGCTGCGGGCGTGCTCCGCGGCTTTGCTCTCCGTCTCCCTGGTCTGCAGGGAGACGGGGAACAAAGCCTTGGAGCACGCCCGCAGCGGGACAGCCCGGGCGTGCTTGAGCTGTCCCGCTGTGGGTGTGCTCCGTGGCTTTGCTCCTGTCCCCCTGGTCTGCTGGGGGGGGGTCCAGCGGCTTTGCTGGACCTCCCCAGCAGACCAGGGAGACCGGGAGAAGCTTTTCTCACCCCGGAGGACACGGGTGGCAACCCGCCGCCCGTGAGCTCCGGGGCGAGAAAAGCCCCATTCGTAAGTGCGGGTCCGACATAAGTCGGATCCGCGTAAGTCGGGGACTGCCTGTATACTGGTTTCACATAGGTTTTACATTTATAAACATAATGAGTGGATGTATATTCATTCAGATATGTCAGTCCTATAACATTTACATGCACTGTCAAGGTGATACATTAGAAGCTCACACTGGATGTTACATCTGCATTCACTGGGTTACAATACTTAGCAGTTGGATTGTTACATATTTGTTACACAACTGTGGAGTTGTTACATTATTCTGCTTTACAATGTTGGCTGTATCTAGACTGGCCACTTTTTCCGGAAAAGCAGCCACTTTTCCGGAAAAACTTGCCAGCTGTCTACACTGGCCACTTGAATTTCCAGAAAGCACTGATGATCTCATGTAAGATCGTCAGTGATTTTCCGGAAATACTATGCTGCTCCCGTTTGGGCAAAAGTCTTTTTCCGAAAGACTTTTGCGCAAAAGGGCCAGTGTAGACAGCACGGTACTGTTTTCCGCAAAAAAGCCCCGATCGCGAAAATGGCGATGGGGGCTTTTTTGCGGAATAGCGCGTCTAGATTGGCCATGGACGCTTTTCCAGAAAAAGTGCTTTTTCGGAAAAGCGTCCTGCCAATCTAGACGCGCTTTTCCGAAAATGCTTTTAACGGAATACTTTTCCATTAAAAGCATTTCCGGAAAATCATGCCAGTGTAGACGTAGCCGTTTTGTTAGTTTTAACGTACTACTAGACCTTAAAAAGGAATTGAGAGCTAATCAGCACTATCTCCTCGGTCACTGAGAAGTGTCATTTACCATCTATTTCAGTGTTTTTCCAGTTCAGCTTTAAAAAGGGTCTTCCAGCACTTCCTATGGGAGAACATTGCACTGTCTAAAAGACCTGACCATAGAGATTTTCTGACTACCAAAATAAGTGTTTCTTTAAATTTCTTCATTCATTTCTTGGAAGAGAATAATGAAGGGTATGTCTACATTACAGAGAATATTGAAGCTGCTGCTGTTGATCTTCTAGGGTTGGAATTAGTGGTTCAAGTTAAGACAGCTAATTCAAACTGAGACGGGCACTTGGGTCAATGCCAGTAGTCCTGCTTTCACAAGGAGTAAGGGAAGTTGAAGGAAGAGAGTTCTCCCTGGCTGTGTCTAGACTGGCAAGTTTTTCCGCAAAATCAGATGATTTTCTGGAAAAACTTGCTAGCTGTCTACACTGGCCGCTTGAATTTCTGGAAAAGCACTGATGATCTCATGTAAAATCATCAGTACTTTTCCGGAAATACTATGCTGCTCCCGTTCGGGCAAAAGTCTTTTTTCGAAAGACTTTTGCGCAAAAGGGCCAGTGTAGACAGCACAGTACTGTTTTCCGCAAAAAAGCCCCGATCGCGAAAATGGCGATCGGGGCTTTTTTGCGGAAAACCGCGTCTAGATTGGCCACGGACGCTTTTCCGCAAAAAGTGCTTTTGCGAAAAAGCATCTTGCCAATCTAGACGCGATTTTTCCAAAAATGCTTTTAACGGAAAACTTTTCCATTAAAAGCATTTTCGGAAAATCATGCCAGTCTAGACGTAGCCCCTTTGACTTCCTGCAGCGTGGACAACACCAGAAGTCAAGTTGAGGTACTTCAACTTCAGCTACACAATTAATGTAGCTTAACTTGTTTATCTTAATTTGTCCTTTTGTCTTGTAGTGTAGACAGAGTAGAGTGCTACTTTGGCATTTTGAACACTGAAATACAGTAGCTTAAAAGAATTTACCCACTCCGCTTAATCTATGCATAGCTGCACATGTACATCATTATTTTAAAAACTTTTCATAATGAGTAATATATTTAGATTCTCCTCTCCCATCCCCACCCCTCACTCCTAGTTTCTCTTGACCCACCCCATATATATATATCCTTGTAAGCAAAAAATAGTTTCTATAGAAAAATCATGTGGAAGTAGGTTCAAAAAGCACCTCAGATTTGATACTTTGAACTTTGTCCTCTGTTATAGCCAAAAAGATACATTAAAAATTAGTTCTTCCAGACCCTTAGTTTTTGTTGCTCTCTTCTCAGTTCCCATGAGTTTATCCAAGAAGCTCAAAACAAACACATTATTTTAAGCACAATCTAAGGGTACGTCTACACTACACGGTTATTTCAAAATAAGATATTCTGGAATAATTATTCTAAAATAGCTTATTTTTAAATAGCACATCTACATTGTAGGGAAGCCTCAAAATTAGTCTGAGGCAGACTTCCCTAATGTAGATGTGCTCTCTCAATTTGGAGCCCCAGGAGGTACTGGGGAGGAATAATGTAGAATGGTCCTGGTGAGGAGCTATTTTAAAATAGCAGCAGTGGAGTGTCTACACATGTTTCATTTTGAAATAGCTATTTTGGAATAGACATTATTCCTTGTAGAATGAGGTTTACAGATTTTGGAATAAGCCATCCGTTATTTCAAAATTATTTTGAAATAACGGAATGTTTGTGTAGACTCTCGCATTGTTATTTTCAAATAAGGCTAGTTATTTTGAAATAACGGTGCAGTGTAGATGCACCCGGTCTCTAACATTAGCTGTGCAAAGAATTATGATAACCTCTAGCCTCTAACATGAGCTCTGTGTCCAGAACCTCCCTCCCAAAAAACACATTAATTTTTGAGCCATTATGTATTGAATCTGATTGTGTCTATCATCATCTCTAGGCACTTTCTGACATCACTGTTTCCCTACAGTATTGAGTTTCATATATTTTAATGGTTTCTGCCCAGGTTTCTACATCTTCTATTTGTCTAAGTGGAATGTAATTTTATTTTCTGCCACTATTTCTAGACACTAAATATTTTTTATTATTGATGTTAATACCTTTAGCATTAATATCACCTACACACTTAATTTTCCTTCTATTAACACTCTTTCAGATTATTAATATGTAAAATAAGACCACGCCTACCACCAAAATTTGCAGTGTCCTGCTGGCACATCTCTCTTACACAATACATTTATTCTTAGTTTACAGTTCTGAACCCATTTTTCAGGCCACATAGCCAAAAGCAAATTTAACAATTTTCTCAGATAATACTTAGGACCAAACCTATTTGGTTACTCACTTGAGTAGCCAGAGGATGAATAAAATTTGGACCGTATTGAGACATTTTGAATCAATTTACATTCAGTCACTGCCTTGACATCTGGTGTCAGCAAGAGAGGCAGCTGAATCGGCACTGGATATGGATTAAATTGCAAGTGTATCTAATGACAAACAAAATTTAACATCTTTTAAGAAACTTGCATCGTTTGAGTCTTGTGAGCTAGTGACTGGGAGAATTTTTTTGAACTGAGATAGTTTGCAAATATTTTGCATTAAACTATTCATACAAACACAACTATATATACATGCCCTTAGAGATTTAATAAAAATAAACTGTATATTGATCAATAAACTTAAAATATTTTTTAAATGTAGTTACCACCTATCAGCAGCAGGAGAAAAAGAAGAGGAAGTACTGACAGATGACAGAATATTGCAAACATTTGGAATAGTCTGAACTGACTCCAGTGTCATCTCCTGCAAAGTTTTGCAGCGACTGGTATATACATGCACTCTTTTTACAAACTGCCACATTCTTTAGCACAATGTGCAAAGACAAAAAACTTAGCGCAGCTCTTGGCTGCCTTCCCTTTGTCTCACTTACTAACCCTTCTGCCTACAAACTGACACCTCATCTTGAATGCAGCGTTAGCAATATGCATTTGCATGTCCAGGTTGGGCTGGAGTGAGAACTCGTTTAATTGGATCATGACCATAATTTATACCAGACCTGACACACTCATTGCCAATGGTCATATTTTGTACCTAAAGGGTGTCATCTATGCTATTGGTAATGTGCTAGCCCTTTACATTGCATGATATAACATGTAAAGAATTATATATAAGGGGACTGTTAGCCCCTTACTAAAACTCTGCGGGAGTTTTTGGTTTGCCAGCTCCCAGTATCAAAAGGGGAAGGGTCCATGAGAAATCAGACCCCTGAGACTGACAGACCCCAGAGACAATGGAAAGCAGCCAACACTCCAGCTCAGCCTGATTGACAGGTTGGCCAGGCCAATTTGGAAAGCAAGAGGCCAGGCCCCGTCCTCCCTGTGAGCTGGGATTGTTCTGGGTCTCTCTGAGCAAGGAGAGAGCTGAGAGACAGCTAAGAGCAGTGCAAGCTGTGTGGAGAAGAAGTCCTGCAGCAACAGAGCCAGGCACAGCCAGCCCAAGGAGTGCAAGCTGTGCTGAGGGGCAGTTTTGCAGCAACAGAGCTAGGCACACACAGCCCAAGGAATGCAGACCCTGTGTTGAGCAGCAGAAGGGACAGAGAAGCAACGCAAGGAGCTGGAGACTGGCAAAGCAGCACAGCCTACAGCTGGGTGTGGTGAGCAGCTGGGACCAGCAAAGTGCGGGGAGAGGCTCTGGGCAGGGAGATATCACCAGCCAAGAGGCCCAGCAGACCAGACTGGGAGAGGGGTCTGGCCACTTAGAGCTTGAGGCTGTGTGGTCACTGCCAAAGCAAGCGTGTCCAGCCTGCAACCCCCCATGCAGCACATCCAGGGCCTCTAAGGGGCCTATAAGGAAGAGACTGTGGACTGTCCTTACACTCGGCAGATGCTGTTCTGATGTCCCTGTGCTACAGAGCAGGGCTGTGTGTTCTCATTTAACCATTCTCATTTTTTTCTTATTCTTTTCTCTTTAATCAGTTGATGTTTAATAAATTGTATTTGCTTAGAACCTTATGAAATGATCACTGGGCCAAGAAAGCATGCAGTGTGAAGAGAGCACCTCGGAGTGGGGACACCCTAACTCCTGCCCCTAGTGACTACAAGGTCAGGGATTAAGCCCCAGGAAACCTGGGCCCAGCCTTGTTGGGGTTTCGAGGACTCTGCTACTCAGGAGAGTGGAAGGGGAGCCCTCAGGATCAGGGAAGCCGTGGGGTAAAGGAAGTGGGAGCGGGGACTCGGATCCTTTTGCTGGTCCATTTCACCAGGGTGGTATAGAAGCCAGGAAAGTTCCCCACAATAGCAGGACCATTCCCCCGCTTACATATAGATGAGTTCTGGGCATATATTCTTAAACAGGTGTTTGGCTAGTCATGCATAAGCCCAGCCTGTCCTAGCCAAAGGAAAGCCTGCCTGAGTGTGTCTCCAGTGTAAATTAAACAAGATGAGGCCAGAAACAATGAAAGTATGTTTATATATCAGATAAACAAAGCCATCAAAACTAGCCAGTGGTGAAAGGTGGCCTTTCAATAATCAGAATGGAGGCTGTGTACCACCAGAAAGCCTTCCTGGCGCTTGATACACAGACAAAAGACTTCATGAAACAGAAACCCATTTTGGCATCCATCTCATGCAGGACAAAAGAGGCCAGAGCTTTTGAAAAAACCTGAGAAATATGGGTCCTTCAGCCAATGTGGTGGGAGTGAAGTTTCTGGGAACTGACTATAGATGAGAAACCTGCTTAGACAAAGATTGTAAATCATTGCAATTAAGTTTCAGTCACTAGAAACATCTATTGTTTATAACCTTTCATCTCTCTTCTGCTCTTATGGGAAATGTCTTAAATCCACGTTCTTTGATAATAAACGTATTCTTAATTTATTAAAACACCATCTCAGTGCTACTCTATTGAAGTGTGAGTCCTCTGCTAGCTAAATTGGCTGGTGCATACACCATCCTTTTGGAGGCAGAGAACTTAACTTCTTGGAGCACCCTGTAGGAGGAACAGGCCACTGCACAGAGGTGTCTCTGGGGAAGTCAGGAATTGAGATTCACTTATTGCTGCCTCCAAAGCAAAGTTTGGGCAGAGCCCTGAAGAGTTTGCTGGCAAGACAGTAAAGCTGGTGTGTTGTGCAGCTTAGCAGTAGCAAGGCTCTCTCATGATGAGGCAGAGCAATCACAGTAGCCCACACTTCGGGGTGATTGGAGTAAAATATCACATGAATAAATCTGGGAGCTGCAACACCATTCTTCAGCCGTCTTTCCCAGCTCGGGCCTGTTGAATGCATCCACACCCCGTTTTGGAGAAATCTGCTTCCTCAAACTCGAATTTGTTCCTCACCTTGAGGGAAGTGGGTTGGTGCCTCCTAACCCAAACACAGGTAGTCGCAAGGAGGCTTCATGGAAATTAGTCCAGGGTTATGGAGCCCATAATTTCAGCCCCACTGTGTGACTACGTCTGCACTGTGCAGTGTTGTGCAAGAGGGGTTTTTTTGCTCAAGGAGGAGCAGTGTAGACAGCTCCTTCTTGCACAAAAGCCCCTTCAGCAAAATGGCAGCTCAGTAGGTATGCAAATGAGGTGTGGCAATATTAATTGCCACATCTCATTTGCATATCATCTTGTGCAACAATGCGCAGTGTAGATATAGTCTCAGTGTCCGGATTTAACCAATGGGTAGCCCAATGTGTTCTCCTTCAAGTCATACATCTTGCAGTCAAACATCTGTTGATACTGCTCTAGAGACAAGCCCATTCAGTGTAATGTGACTGCCTTCACAGTATCAGTGTCCTTGGCCTGTTGCTCACTTAAGGCCATGCAGGGTGCTCAGGCCTCTCCCCACTATACAGGCGCTAACCCAAAGACCCACTTTCCTCCTCAGACATCACTGGATTGCAATAGGATCATTTGCAGGCCCCATTTTACACAGACCAACCCCCTGAGTCTGATTACCATTCCCTGTTCCAGGCCTCAATGGTCTCTGAAGCAACTGCTGCCACACTTGTGCTTGCTCCATGGTAGACAGCTGCAGGCTCTCTTGTTGCTCCCTTTGCTATGCTAGCAAGGACTGGAAGGACCACACGATCTGTTGAATCCCCTTTTGTTTCTCCACCAACCACTGCACAGTCTGCGCCATCACCCAGACACTAAATCCTCACAGCGACTTTGCCCACGTGTGCCTCAATCATAACAATGGAGGGAGTCAAACTCCAGAATGAGCCCTCAAGCTTGTGACTGGGCAAGCTCCATCCTCACTCTTTGATGCCCAAAAATGTCTCGAGCTCTCCTGCGAGTGCCCCCTCCAGATTATTCATTTATATTCCCACAATTAACCCCAATACAATCTCATGCAGCCTAATATTTACAGCCTAATATTCCTGCCTTTTCCCACAAGGACTGGGAGAAACAGAACTCTCCCTCAGAAGATAAATTAAGGCTGCCTTCCATTCCTTCCTTGCTGTGTCTTTTTATAGTCCTCAGCTGATGGCTAATTTGTTCATCAGCCTCTGATGGATCAACTAATTAATTGCAGACTCCCCAATCAGCCTTCTTCAGGAGCACTAATTGGTGCCTAAGTGAATTGGCTCACTCCTTAGCCACCAGCACTCCATCACAGAGATGATGTAATGAAAACATTGGCAGCCTGTAATTCAAAGTGAAAGTGTGCCAATTTATGCAAAACACTAAGGCCGATCTTATCAGAGGCAAGGGGATGGCCTGAATCAGTGCTAAATGTTCTGTTAAGAATTCAGTTTTGACTGACAAAGCTACAGAAAGAGAAATAGTAAAAAACAAAGCACCCAGATTCCAACTGCACAGATCTGTCTAAGGCAGAACTTGCATTAATTTCAGGTGTTTTTCCTGAGTAAGGATGCAGGCATCTCCGATGTTTTGATTCAGCAGCACCAGTATGCAAGATTTTCCATTGGACTGTAGAATTCAGGTGGGGGAGGGGCAGGAAATAATTGGAGAACATTTATCATGAAATCTGGCAAGCAAATGCCTGGGTATCCGTAATATCTTTATATGATAATATTTTTATTTCTGCTATGTGAAATATTAGGTTTAAAAAATGGTATCACAACAAAAAAACAAAACTTCCATGTTTTGTTACAGACTGGAATCTCATCCTGGATTTGTTGTAAAGTTTGGAAGTCGAGCCAATTTTTGATTCTCTGACAAAAACATTTGAAACTCTTCCTTTCTTCTGAGCAGTGCTTGTAGCTTTGAGTTCAATCAAACTTGAGGTTCAAAGCAAAATTTCAAAAATTATATCAGGTATTCATCTGCATCAAAACTCAAGACAACTTGAACAGAGAGCCCTATTCAGGGAGCAGCTGAGCATTCGCCACTCCCACGAACGTCTTGAAATTGATCAAATAGTCAAGTAGCACCTTCAAGACTAAAAAACCATGTAGATGTGATCAGTCATCTGAAGAAGAGGGTTGTGCCCATGAAAACTCATGATACCATCTACATTTTTGTTAGTCTTTAAGGTGCTACCAGACTATTTGTTGTTTTTTACGTTTTTCCTGTTACAGACTAACTTGGTTACCCATCTGAAGCTTTTGAAGTTGATCGGCACCCAGTTGCTTGCAGGTCTCAGTTATGTGAGAGCCAAGTTCCCACAAATACCATTAACTTGAATAGAAGGTGAGGGGACTCAGAACTCTGCAGACCCATCAGTCGCCACACAGCCCTCGCTCTGACAAGTCACAGGGAAATGTGTGAGGTGTGTTTCTTCTTTCCACAGCTATGAGCTTTGCTCTAACCGATAGAAGCTACCAAGAAAGCCAGAAAAATAGTTTGGGCCTGATTCACCATTTGTTTGATACAGATTGACAGCAGTGTAACCCTACAGAAACCACCAGAGGAGAAGAGAAATAATACAGTGCTAACAGGACTCAATACCGATCCTTTTTAGCAAACACTGGGACTAGATCTGTGATACATGTGGATGTAGTAAGGCATTATGTAGCTAAGTAAGGACACATCTACACAGCAGGGCTAAAGGCAAAATAAGCTATGCAACTTGAGCTATGTCAGTTGCGTAGCTTAAGTTGAAATAGCTTAATTCAGCTTTTGGCGTTGTCTACACAGCAGGATGTCGAAGGAAGAACATTCTTGTTAGTCTTTAAAGTGCTACATAGTTCTGTCTTTTGTTTCAGCTATACCAGACTAACACGGCTGCATCTCTATCACTATTCCTCATGAAATGAGGGTTACAGGAGTCAGAGTAAAAAGTCCTCCAGCTCAATACTATTTTGACATTATGGTGAATTAACTGCTTGCAGTAAAGATGTGGACTCTGTTATTTCGGAATAACAGCACAAGAGAGAGGCAGGGGCGGCCTGTGAGCATAGGTAGACTAGGCGGTCGCCTAGGGCGCTGCCTTCAATGGGGCGCCCGATGATGACGTCACAGAGCGCCCGGGCACCCAATGATTATGTCACAGCCATTGATGGCCATGCAGGCGGGGGCACCGATCACGCTTTCCCCCTGGGGCGCCAGCTGCTGCAGCCAGCCTCGGGCTGCTCCTGAAGAGAGGGCAACTGCAAAGGAAAAAGAATAAGGGTTAAAGAAAACTTGAAGAAAGCAAGTTACACATGGGTCTTCAGAAGCAAAGATATGTGAACTAGACAGTCTGGCATTATTTAAACAGATATTTTGACATTTGGTTTGTGTGTGCTTTTCATTTATTTATGAATGAAGATGAATATATGAATATGTGTGAATTTGAATTTATGAGCAGTATTATCTAGGGAGGTTGTGAAATCCTCAGTGCTGGAGGTTTTTAAAGAAAGTTTAGAGACACTTGTCAGGGATTGTTTAGGTCTATTTAATGCCTCAACACAATGGCCATAGGTATATGATCTCTCGGGGTTCTTTCCAGCCCTACTTTTATATCATTTGATCACTACTTTTATATCATTTGATTTACCTTGAAGAACAGACAGTTACCTTTCCAAAATTGGTGTTATTCAAGATGTGTTGCTCATATCTATTCCAGGTTAGGTGTGTGTGCTTACCACATGCACTAACGCCAGAAGTATCCCTCAGACAATGTAAACAACAGGTGAGGAGATCCTGGCATAGGCTTTCTGCACCAGTCACAGTTCTTAAAGCCAGGGGGTTGGGGTGTGCCCTGTCCCAAGGCTGAATCCTGATAGGGACCCTCTATCTAAAAGCTTAACTAGAGAACTTTCCTATACAAAAGAACACTATTTATGACCGAAGGTTCACAGCAAACAACTGGAAAGGAGACGGGTTGAAGCACGTGAACTTTCAGTGCACTGTCATGGGCAGTAAGAAGGAACTGAGAGTGGGGAGGAGGTGGTAGCACCCCTTATACTAGACCATACAGGCACCATTCCAGAGGGCTCCAGTGCCAGTCCACTAGGGATAATGCTAAGGAAAAAACTTCCCAGCACTGGTGCATATGGTAAGCACACACACACCTTACTTGGAATGGATATGAACAAGCTCTGGAAGAACTAGATGTTCCAGTTAATCACACAAACCATTTTTTCTTTCTCTGTAAATAGCTCATCTTCTGCACCTTCCTGACCAAGAGAGCCACAGGTGCTAACTTTCAAAAGTGCTGGGGGGTACTCAACCCTCAGCTCTGACTAAGGCCTGAACCCCAGTCCACCCACAGCCCCACACCCACCTTGCCTCTTCTGCCCAAGCCTCCACCCTCGCCCTGCTTCTTCTGGGCCAGTTCTGCCCCCTCACCTGAGTGCACCCCATCCTAGCTCTTCTCCCCATGAGCCTCCTGAACACTGCATAACAGCTGATCCCAGTGGGGTGAGGCATGCGGAGAGAGAAGGGGTCCGCAGTGGGGTCCACTGGCAGGCATGAGGCAGTGTGGGGAGCTGATAGGAAGGCTGCTAGTGGGTGTTCAGCACCCATCAAACTTTCCCTGTGGGTGCTTCAGCCTCAGAGCACCCGCACCGTCGGCATCTCCAGAGGGGGCCATTGTAATCAACTAGTTTGACCTGGTGAGTAACAGACCTTAGAAGGTCCACAAAATAATTCCTAGAGCAGATTTTTTTAGACAAACATCCCTTATTGATTTAAAAATGGTCAGTGATGGAGAATCTAGCATGACCATTGGTAAATTGCTCCAATATTTAGTTACTTTAGTAATAATTCACAAAATATGAGTATCCTCACTAAATATCACGCTAGTTCATTAAAATAACATTACAAAATAAGTAACATTATGCATATTATAAAACATTAAGGCAAGGGTGGGGAATCTAAGGCCCGGATGCAGCCCTCTGCTTGCCTGGATCTGGCCCCCAAGGTTCTGGGCTCCCCCTCAGCATCGGGGAGCCCGTGCTGGTACTCCAGACCCTCCCCCCACTGTTTCCCCATAGGGCTAGAACACACAAAATCTGATAGCCAGGGCCCACTTAGGCTCTGGTGTTCAAGGGGAATGTGGGGAATGACTCTCCTTCTCACATGGGGGCCATATCAGTGAGAGTTTTTTGTTTTGTTTTTGCTTCTCACTTGTGTGCTGCCCCAAACTGATTTTTCTGTGAGTCAGCAGCCCCTGTCCCAAAAAAGGTTCCCCACCCCTGCATTAAGATAATGGTTATTGCAGAAAAGCCCATAGTCTCGTTTTGGCAGAGTTAATAAACTGTTTTAACAAAGATCCCCAAACAGCAACGTGGCACACTGGGCTAAGTGCTATGGGTGTATGCTCCAAACAGACAGGATAGAAGGTGGGAGAAATGCATTTTAATCCCCATTTTGCAGATGTGTAACTGAGGCAGAGATGCTTTAAATAACTTGACCAAGGTCACACAGGAAGTCTGTAGCAAGACTGTGAATTAAAAAAGCAGCTCTCCTGAGTCCTGGTCTCTTGCCTTAACTACAAGACTATCTTTCCTCCTCTCTTCTGAAGGAATTCAGTTGTAGAATTAGGACAGGAAAACATGGCACAAACTGGTCCCTGAGTCCCTCTTGGGTGACAAGAGCTCATTAAGCAGTGGGAACTTCCTTGGAGGCTGCTCTTTCCCCCATCTGCAGAGTTCAAGTGGAGATGCTTTTGCAGGCCTAGAGAAAATACAGGAACGTGCCATCAAGCTAGCATTCCCCACTTCTAAGCCACCCACCTGCACACTCAAATTCATTCTCTTTTCCTCCCTGGGGTTTTGGGAGTGGGGGTGAGCCTTTGGCTCATGTTACTTAACGTGGGTTTAATTAGAGACAGACAGGGGGAGCACCACACTACACGTCCCCCCCCCCCAAAGTTGTTTGGAGAGTGTGTGCACAATTGATTGTGTTACTCATATCCCATCCAGCATGCTCAAGCCAGTCATAACTTTATAGAGAGTTCAGGGCATTTACAGAGCTCTCTTTTGCTGTCTTCGTGAGAAAAGAAAAGGGAGGGAATGATAGATGGTCTCAACCACTTGTCAGGCAGCTGCTGTGAAGACATTTCAGACCAAAGCCTGTTGCTTCAGACTCCTGGATTCACAGACCCCCCAAAATGGTTTTCTCCACGTAACTTGAGTTATCAACTAAACTGAAGATGATGTTGAATCTGTATTAAACTGATGTAGAGAAGCCTTAATTCATTTCACACTATCAGAGAGCTAGCACAAAGCCAAACAAGTATATACGTTTTTCCCTTCTGAAACAGGATCAGATCCTCAGTTGTGAACAGGATGTTGCTTCATTGGTTCTTATGGAGTGAAGTTTACTTCAGTTGCTTTTTATTTCAGTTGTTGATAAACTTCCTGCAACTTCCACCATTTTATCTCAAGTTTTCTAGGCTTTGAGCACAGATGATTTCTTCTAAAGAGTTTAACTGGATGTGACTCATTCACTGCATACCTTGTGAAGTAAATCTGCACAGCTCCTAAGGTCCACAGGACTTTCTAGGGACATATCTACACTAGGAAATTTTTTCAAAATAACTAAATTTGAAATAATGACTCTCAAAATAACTATTTCAAAATAAGCTTAATCCCCAAGGAAAGCAGGAGTACAGATTTCAAAATAACCAGCCCATTATTTCAAAATAATGAGCTTGGAAGTGTGGAAGCTCTGTTTATTATTTCAAAATAAGGGGGGTTATTTTGAAATAACTCCCTAGTGTAGACCAGGGCTTAATGTGGATGCGCTACCTCAACTTACAGCCCCAGAAAGCACTGGGGAGTAATTGTTTTCAATGTCTCTGGGCAGTAGTTATTTTGAAATAGCAGCAGTGGAGTGTCTACACTACCGCTATTCTGAAATAGCTATTTCAAAATAAGCATTATTCCTCATGGAAAGCAGGAGTAATTATTTTGAAATAACCAACCCCTTACTTCAAAATAACAGGCTTGATAGTGTGGATGCTCCACTTGATATTTCGAAAGAAGAGGAGTTATTTCGAAATAACTCCCTCGTGTAGACCAGGGCTAGATGAGCAGAACAAGGGATTTTCTCTATGGATTTTGTAATCTGCTCAGCATTGGGCAGTCTGATAATGCCTAGCTGAGTATAATTTATTTTTAATCCTTTAATCTTTCAAAAGAAAAAGAATCTGGACAACTGCAAACTCAAAAAGATTTTATTAAAGATGCATGTGTAACCTTAGCTCTGCCGCCACGGCACACATGTTATAACACAGTCCTTAATTACAGAATATATAGCCTGACTGTTCTCACACTGACATCAGAATGATGTCAGATTCCCCAAGGTCAGGTTCTCTATTGCCCTGCACTTGGTGTAGTCATTAACTCTTGCTCAGTGGCTACGTCTAGACTGGCATGATTTTCCGCAAATGCTTTTAATGGAAAAGTTTTTCCATTAAAAGCATTTGCGGAAAAGAGCGTCTAGATTGGCATGGATGCTTTTCCGCAAAAGCACTTTTTGCGGAAAAACATCCGTGCCAATCTAGACGCGGTTTTGCGCAAGAAAGGCCCGATCGCCATTTTTGCCATCGGGGCTTTTTTGCACAAAACAATACCGCGTTGTCTACTCTGGCCCTCTTGCGCAAAAGCATTTGCGCAAGAGGGCTTTTGCCTGAACGGGAGCAGCATAGCATTTCCGCAAGAACACTGACAATCTTACATGAGATTGTCAGTGTTCTTGCGGAAATTCAAGCGGCCAGTGTAGACAGCTGGCAAGTTTTTCCGCAAAAGCAGCTGATTTTGTGGAAAAACTTGCCAGTCTAGACGCAGCCAGAGTGCGTACGATATGTTCCCTTTCTGTTTTGGCAATGTTTTACACTTAATCTGTTCAGGTGTAAATTACAACACACAGTGCTAAGCAGCTGGGAATCTGGCCCACATGAACATAAAAACAGCCATACTGGCTCAGACCAAAGGTCTATCTATCCCAGTATCCTGTCTTTCAACAGTGGCCAATGCCAGATGCTCCAGAGGGAGGGAACACAACAGGTAGTCATCAAGTTATCCCTCTCCTGTCATCCATTTCCAGTCTCTCACAAACAGACTGTGCCCGGCATGAAGAAAAACTTCCTTTTGATTGTTTTAAACCTGCTAGCTATTAATTTCATTTGGTGACCCCTAGTGCTTATGTTATGGGAACAAGTAAATAACTTTCCTTATTCACTTTCTCCAAACCGGTCATGATTTTATAGACCTTTATCACACCCTTTAGTATCCTCTTTTCTAAGCTGAAAGGTCCCAGACTACGTCTACATTGGCATGCTCTTGCGCAAATACTCTTTAACGCAAGAGTTCTTGTGTTAAAGCATTTGCATAAGAGAGCGTCTACACTGGCATGTGCCTTTGCGCAAGAGATGTGCTTTTGCGCAAGAGCATTTGTGCCAGTGTAGACGCTCTCTTGTGCAAGAAATTCATGTTGCCTGTCTACACTGGCCTCTTGCGCAAGAACAGTTGCGCAAGAGGGCTTATTCCTGAGCGAGAGCATCATAGTTCTTGCGCAAGAAGCACTGATTTCACACATTAGAACGTCAGTGTTCTTGCGCAAGAACTCCACGCCAGTGTAGACAGGCAGCATGTTTTTGTGCAAAAGTGACCGCTTTGGTGCAAGATCGCACCAATGTAGACACAGCCCCAGTCTTTTTAATCTCTCTTAATATGACACCCATTCCAAACCCCTAATAATTTTTGTTGTCCTTTTCTCAGTCTTTTCCAATGCCAATATATCTTTTCTGAGATGAGGCATCCACATCTGTACACAGAATTAAAGATGTGGGTGTACCATGGGTTTATATAGAGGCAATAAGATATTCTCTGTCTTATTCTCTAATGATTCCTAACATTCTGTTTGCTATTTTGCCTGCTGCAGCACACTGAGTGGATGTTTTCAGAGAACTATCTACAATCATAGAATCAGAACACTAGAACTGGAAGGGACCTTGAGAGGTCATTGAGTCCAGTCCCCTGCCCTCACAGCAGGACCATGCACCATCTAGACCAGTGTTTCTCAGCCAGTGGTACGAGTACCCTTAGGGTACTCGAAAGAAGTCTCGGGGGGTACATCAACACAACTGAAATTTGGAGAAAACTGAATTTTTGCTTAAAGTTTTATAGCACTTTATTGTTTTTGTACTTTTTAGAAGCAAAAATTTCATCGTCCATCTGGCTACGATTAAGTTGTTTAAACAAATGTATCACAATGGTAGAAAACAAAAATTGTATGTCTGAAATCTGTAGGTACTGTGGGTGCTTATAATTTTTTTAAAAGGGTACTTTATAAAAAAGGTTGAGAAACTCTGGTCTAGACCATCCCTGACAGAAGTCTATCCAACCTGCTCTTAAATATCTCCAGAGATGGAGATTCCACAACCTCCCTTATTCAGTGTTTAACTACCCTCACAGTTAGGAAGTTTTTCCTAATATCCAAAATAAACTTCCCTTGTTGCAATTTAAACCCATTGCTTCTTGTCCTATCTTCAGAGGCCAAGGAGAACAATTTTTGCCCCTCCTCCCTGTGACACCCTTTTAGGGTGTGTCTAGACTACTGAGTTTTGTCGACAAAAGTGGACTTTTGTCGACAAAACTATACCAGCGTCTACACTACCGCTGAGTTCTGTCGACATACGTCGACAGAACTCAGCAGTTTTGTCGATGCTGGTATACCTCATTTTACGAGGCATAACACCTTCAGCTTGCTTTGTCGACAGAACTCAATGTTTCTGGACGCTCTTTGTCGACAGAAGTTTTGTCGACAGATACTGTCGACAAAACTTCTGTTGACAAAACACGGTAGTCTAGACGTACCCTTAGATACCTGAATACTGCTATCATGTCCCCTCTCAGTCTTCTCTTTTCCAACTAAATAATCCCAATTCCTTCAGCCATGCCTCATAGCTCATGTTTTCTACACCTTTAATCATTTTTGTTGCTCTTCTCTTCTCTTCTCTTCTCTTCTCTTCTCTTCTCTTCTCTTCTCTTCTCTTCTCCAATTTCTCCTCATTTTTCTTGAAATGTGGTGTCCAGAACTGGACACAATACTCCAATTGAGGCCTAATCAGTGCAGAGTAGAGCGGAAGACTTCTTAGGTCTTGCTCACAATCCTCCTGAGATTGCAGCCCAGAATCATGTTTGCTTTTTTTGTTTGCAACAGTGTCACACTCTTGACTCATATTTAGTTTGTGATCCACTATGACCCCTATATCCCTTTCAGCAGTCCTCCTTCCTAGACAGTCGCTTCCCATTCTGGATGTGTGAAACTGATTGTTCTTTCCTAAGCAGAGCACTTTGCATTTGTCCTTATTAAACTTCATCCTGTTTACATCAGAGCATTTCTCCAGTTTGTCCAGATCATTTTGAATTATGACCCTGTCCTCCAGAGCAGTTGCAACCCCTCCCAGCTTTGTATCATCTGCAAACTTAATAAGCGTACTCTCTATGCCATCTAAATAATTGATGAAGATATTGAACAGAACCGTCCCAAAACAGACCCCTGAGGAACCCCACTTGTTATGCCCTTCCAGCAGGATTGTGAACCATTAATAACTACTCTCTGAGAATGGTTCTCCAGCCAGTTATGCACCCACCTTAGAGTAGCCCCATCTAAGTTGACTCTAAGATCTCTCTCTTGAATGATTATAGCTAAATTAGTCCCCATTATTTTGTATGTTTAATTGGGATTATTTCTTCCAATGTGAATTACTTTGCATTTATCAACATTAAAATTCATTTGCCATTTTGCTGCCCAATTACCTAGTTTTGCAAGGAGTACCAATGCTGACTAGGGATGCCCTCAGCATTGATTTAGCAGGTCTTTACTAGACCCACTAAATCCAACTCCAGAAGCTCCATCTCCAGCACAGTAAATATAGACGTGGCCTCAGTGTATTTGGGGTTTTAGTTTTACAGGATGCACAATAAAGTCCAAAATTCTCTCATACCTTATGAACATAACTTTTATTCTGCATAACTTTTAAAGGATTGAAGAACAAATATTCCACAGTTATTACTAATCTTATTATCCTCTGAAGTGAAAACATAGTTATAGTAGTATTTTAATAGGCTAAAGTATATACATAATAAAATATTGTCCTGTAATGTGGGCATTTATTATTGCCTTTCTAGGAATAACTTAAAAATAACCCATGACAACAGTGAGAAGTGAATTTTCAAGGGATCATTAGAATTCTATTTATGAACAAAGAATTTGCACCACATTGAGTTACAATTAATGCTTGATAAATGGAAGTTTTGTTAGGTGGGTAAACTATGGTTTTATCAGTGATGAAAAGATAAGACCTGGGACTATCCATAAAATCAACTATACACATGACATTTCCTCTATTGGAGCTGTCCATTCTGTCAAGAACTCAAATCCTACAGAGGGTGAATCTGACAGACAGTCCACAGTCAAGATGCAAACAGAAGGAAAAAGAATGAACTCGGCAGGAATCAAACATGCAAGTAGCAATTAAAGTACTGCAACAGCACTGAAAATTTATCTGAAGTGGCTAGCAGTAAATAAGCCTCAGCTCAAAATCACTCATTTCATTATGTGCATTCCCCTGTCTGTTTTAGCACTTTATCAGTATGTATCTTCCAGCTGTATTTCTCAGCTGAAGTTTGGCTTGTCAAGCAGGGATTGTGCACTTGATGCTAAGGGCTCAGTTAAAGACTTTACTTTCTGATAACAGCCAGAATTCCACTGTCTGTTGTGAAAAATCCAATTTTTGACACAGGTACAATTGTCTTGTAAAAGTCTATTTTTTAAATGAGAAAGATTTGTGAAAGGAAGGGGAGAATTTTAAGAGCTTATGAAGGTGTTCCACTTAACAGCCTTTCTCTGCTTTTTACATTATAACTAAGCTTAGAAACACTTAAATGAAATGCCAGCCCAAGGTAACGATAAATTGAAGAAAAGGACAAGTTACAGAGACACTGACTACAAACAAACATTACCTTGTGCTACTCCATGTACTTCTCCTTAAACAGGAGGCTTGATACACTTAAAAGAGAATCTTTATTATTTCTATGCATAAAGATTTGATTTAAAGGATATTGGTCTGATTATGGACCAAGTGCTACCCCCCCACTCCGCCCTTTCCCAGGCCCGGCTACTGTTTTCATGCCACTCTGCTGGCATGAAAGGATCTGAAAGCTGCCTGAAGAGGCAACTGAGCTTTACCCAGTTTCACACTAGCCCTTTCTGGAACTTCCTTTCGGGGTGTATTGGAGCCAACTGGAGGTGAAGCGTAGGTGAATATAGGGATAAGTGGGGACAGGATCATTATGCCTTCTCACAGTTCTTGAAAACTCTATAGGGAACGTTTCCGGCTAGCGGCTATAGTTTGTGATGGGGGGGGGGGGGGAAGAGGATACTGGGTCTTCACTTGTCCCAGGACTGGGGAAGACAAAAGTAGGTTTCAATGACGGTGGGCCAGAATTTTGCATGCTTACTCACATTGTACCTTATGCCAATACCATCCCTTGTGGTCCCATTGGTTTCAATGGATTTATTAGAGGAGTAAGATACTAACTACTTCTTGTGAGGGAGGATGGAAGAACTTGTCCCAGAATAGTAATTGAGATGTTGCCTGAAAAAGTTTGCATAGTAGAAGATGTAGTCATGCTCTGATGGCTTTTGCCTCAGGCACCTCAACCCCTGTGATTTACACAATAAAGATAAGTTTTCATTTCCACATAAACTCCTAATGGGGATAGATAAAGAACCTGCTTTTCCATCCTACATTTTAAAGTGCTTGGCTGAAATTTCATGAAATGGCAGTGATGCCATATGGGCTAACTCCATACACACATACTTAATTTAGCAAGTGTCCTCATGTAACACAAAATGAGATATGAAAGTGACATATTCTATACCACTACTGAGCAGTAGTGGGTTGCAAATTTTTTTCCAATATTAGTGTCAAGTGTGACTAAAACAAATTCCATAAGTATTAGCCTATCGGCACATAAACTAATCATGTTAGTAAAAAAAAAACTTGAGGTTTCCTTCATCTTAATGACAAATGTAATGCATTTTTGAAAGCCCAATCATAGCTGTAATTTCCACATATCTTACATCAGATATGAATCTCTGTTGCTTTAGACACCCAGGCCTCTGGGGGAAACAGTAATTTCATATTTGTGCTAGAAAAGAAAGACAACATTCTGCCAGATAGATACTTTCAGTGGATCAATTTAAAAGTCTGCTGGGAAGGAAGCAGGGTCTATAGCAATTAAATGACAGCATCACTTACATTCATAGTAAAAACAGACAATGCATTGATGCTAACATTTTCTAAACCTCCCATTTTTGTTCTGAAAATACATCAAGAGAGCTAGTTCACACAGCCAATAGATTTATTTTTAAGCAGATTTCAGATCAAGATGGCTGCCAGGCAATTGCTATAGTAGCAAAATGTAATCTTAATCATTACTATTTATTAAATTGACACTTAGTAGCAAAGGACAAAGTGGACAGAAAACAGATTTCTGTAAATTATTTCATCATCATCCAATAGTGATCACACAACTTCACTGTAATGAGTTATGCCATTGTTTGCCCAATCACTAACCAAAGCAACTGTTTTTAGTCAGCTCCTCGCTTAGGGCACTCTCTATTGCAGGGCAAAAGTTGAATTAAGATATGTAACTTCTGCTACATCAATTGCATAGCTGAAGTCAAAATAGCTTAACTCAGCTTTTGGCGCTGTCTACACAGCTGGATGTCAAAGAAAGAACAGTTTTCCTTTAACTTCCCTTACTCCTCGTGAAATGAGGGTTACAGGAGTCGGGGTAAGAAGTCCTCCATCTCAACATTATTTCGAAATAACGGCTTGCTGTACAGACGTACACTGTTATTTCAAAATAATGTCAGCTATTCCGAAATAATGCCCTTAAATTGCACAGAAGTGAATGTTAATTCTTTTCTGAGTCCCAGCAATCATGGGATACATAGTACAATGACTTTATCCTCACTGCAGTATGCCTGCCACCTACTCCTTTCAAAGCTGAAAAAAGTGAACATACATTATTTCTTAAATTACTGTTAAGATACAATTCTGCAATTAGAACTCAATAAATACATATTCATGCCTACAATAGTTTGAGCATCAGTGAATGAGGAGCAGTAGCTAATAGTTCTTGCTAACTAATCAATCAACTTTCCACGGTGATCTTAACCTGTAGTTAGGACTTGATTGGTTTGCCCTTTAAGATGTGATCACTTTGGCAAAACACACTAAAGAAGAGAGATGAATTACTGGAGATGGATATGCTTTTCGACTCAGCCTGGGATTATAATTAGACAATTGAAGATGTGTTTGTACAAAAAGGCTGTTTTGAAGGCCAACACTATAGCAGGATTTAAAAAAAAAACTTGATATGTTTATGGAGATAGGTCCATCAATGACTATTAGCCAGGATAGACAGGAATGGTGTCCCTAGCCTCTGTTTGTCAGAAGCTGGGAATGGGTGACAGGGATGGATCACTTGATGATTATCAGTCCTGTTCATTCCCATGGGTGGTGGGTGAACTGCTGGCTTGGGGAAGCAGCTCCAAGCCCCACCCCTTCCACCCAAAGCCCCTTCCCAACCCCCATCCCCCCCATTGGGGTCACTGGCCCCTACTTCTCAGTACTGGAGCCCAGTGTTGCCTGGCAGTATGGCCCCAGAGAGCCGGGAGGGTAGCATAGCCCCAGCTGCCCCCAGAGTGCCAAAGGTCTGGGCAGGAAGCATGGCCACAGCCTCCCCAAGTTGCACCACCAACTCTCCTGCCCATAAAAGCTCCTCTTAGCCAAGTTGCCAGTCCCTGCGCTGAGCAGCCAGAATGGCCCCAGGGGTGCAGCACCATCCATTGATTGCCCCAGCTTCATGGAGTGTGCAGGAGGGGGCCTAGCCCAGAGGTACAGCATCTCATGCAACATGTTTGCAATTTAATCCTGGGCCTTTTCATATTTAAAAAAATGCCATATGTTAAAAAAAGGAGCATGGCAAATATCTAAGGGTATGTCTACACTACCCCCCTACTTCGAACTAGGGGGGGTAATGTAGTCATACGGAGTTGCAAATGAAGCCCGGGATTTGAATTTCCTGGGCTTTATTTGCATAAAGCCAGCCGGCGCCATTTTTAAATGCCGGCTAGTTCGGACTGCGTGCCGCGCGGCTACATGCGGCACAAACTAGCTAGTTCGGATTAGGCTTCCTAATCCGAACTAGCTGTACACCTCGTTCCAAACTAATCCGAACTAGCTACTCCGTGCTGCGTGTAGCCGCGCGGCACACAGTCCGAACTAGCCGGCATTTAAAAATGGCGCCGGCCAGCTTTATGCAAATGAAGCCCAGGAAATTCAAATCCCGGGCTTCATTTGCAACTCCGTATGACTACATTACCCCCCCTAATTCGAACTAGGGGGGTAGTGTAGACATACCCAAAGTGTTGTGGATTTAGCTTTTGCACTATTCTTTTTAAATTATGAAGTTTGCATTTAAAATAGGGCTATTTAGGAGGATAATAATTTATTTTTGTATGAATTTATTCTAATAAAAATAGGATGCATTTGATGGCTCCCCTCTCCCCCATCCAAATATTGCTGTCCCTTTAGACGCCAAGGGTATGTCTACACTACCCCGCTAGTTCGAACTAGGGTGGTAATGTAGGCATACTGCACTTGCAAATGAAGCCCGGGATTTGAATTTCCCGGGCTTCATTTGCATAAGCGGGGAGCCGCCATTTTTAAAACCCCACTGGTTCGAACCCCGTGCAGCGCAGCTACACGGGGCTCGAACTAGGTAGTTTGAACTAGGATTCCTATTCCGAACTACTGGTACACCTCGGTACATGCGCCGCGGGGGGTCAATCCGCAGCACCCCCGGGGCCAGTGCTCACCGTGCGCCACGCACCCGGGCCGGCTCTGGCACCGCGCATGCGCCACGTGCCCGGGACCTGAGCACTTGGCGGGTGCTGACAAATGCACCGTTTTGGGGACCACGGGTCTACACAGTACCCTACACTCAAAATAATATTTGCAATTTGCCCTATGCAAATCTATTTCAAAATAGCTTATTTTGAAATTTGGCATATCTACACAGTGCCATATTTCAAATTAACACACTATTTTGAGCCATCCGTTATCCCTCGTGCAATAAGGTTTACCAGGATGGCGTAATAGCGCTCCCGTTATTTTGAAAAATATTTCCAAGTAACAGCTTGTGTAGATGCGGGGTGGCTATCTTGGGATACCTCCAGTATCCCAAAATAGCCGGGCAGTGTAGACTTACCCTGAGTGTTAACAGAAAACAGAACTGCTTGTTATCAACATGTTGCAGAATTATAAAGTTGCTTCATTTAATTGAGCCATTTTAGGAATTTTACTCAAATTCTAAGGTAAACAACTATTTTATCCCTGATCCATAATTGGTCATAAAACTCTAAACTTTAATTCCCCAGACACAGGTCTTCTATGCCCTACAGAGCTAAGAGAAATCTTACTCTGCTAAATCACATAATTTCATCGATAGGCATGAGCAGCGTTGACAACTTCCATCCTACAAGAGGCTAGGGCACATGCAATCCTAATATTCCCATCTTTGCCACAGGAGCCAATTTACAACCACTCCAATACTAATTAGATCCTTTGCGTGGCATTATGGTGAGGCAGAGTATAGGAATACCTAAGCTATGTCAAAAACTAGGAGGCAAGTGTTGCCATCTGCACACAGTTAACCAAAGCTCTGTTGATATGACTACATGGTATGCATTAGTTACCAGCTGTACTACATATCATACATTAACTAGTAACCCGTGCCATAGTAGCAGAAGTGTATAGACTGGCCAAAAATCTCAAAAAGAGCCAGCTCTTCTCTGTTAGGTACATAATGTTTGGTTTGGGTAAGTATAACCCACACACCCAGCGGCGGCCCAAGGCAGGCTGCGGCAGCTAGTGCCCCAGACGGAACGTGCGATCGGTGCCCCCGCCTGCACAGCCGACAATGGCCGTGACGTCATCATTGGGCACCCCGGGCACCTCATTGAAGACGGCGCCCTAGGCAACTGCCGAGTCGGCCTATGCTCACAGGCTGCCCCTGCACTGTGTTATTGTAGTTCACTGTCCCATGTAGTGGCATTTAGACCACGTAAAGCAAGAGATAAGAACAAGTGAGCTCTACAGCCTAAGCTAAGAACCAGTTGGCTTTATAGCTCAAGCTGCAGAGGCTCCTATATTAAGCTCCAGAGTTTCCACTTTCAAATCCATCTTCTCTCAGTCTTTTACCTCTAAGACCACTTGTTGACATCTCTATTAGATCAGTCAATTTCTGCTAGGCCAGCTGCAGTCTTCATATTTAAGAATTCTGGGGTTTCTCAGGTCAGTGCTATGACCTAATTTTTCCAGAGCCTGCAAACATGTACAGTTTAAATAGAACAGCAATCCAGGAGTATATCAGGCTGAGTTCCAGACATGATACCTCCACTTCCCAACCTCACCATCATATGCCCACCCATACAAAGAACTTCTAGGAGTACAACAGGGAAAGCCAACCATTCAAAAAGGTGTAAGATAAGATATCTAGAGAAGGACCAGATTGGAAGGAGAAAAGAAACATGGAAAAGTAAAGGGAGGAAAAAAAATCTAGATGCTCAGATTAGTATCCAAACTACTGGGGGCTAATTGGCACACAATCTAAAGTCTTATGATTTGCTCATTATTGTTTGAGTTGTTCATTCAATGAATCAAAGTTTCTACTTTTTCTGAGTTCACATACAGTGTTATAAATCACATTCATGAACTTAGTTTAGCCTTTGCACATACTCTATGATGACCATTTTTTTGACACAACTCATTTCTCAAGGCTTGAGTAATAAGGATGCTAAGATTGTGAATTAAATAGATTCAGAAGAAATCTTGTCTAAGTTGTGTATTATAAGTCACTGCCTACACAGTCGTCTTCTCTGCCAGTTACAAAAGGGTAGCCAAATAAAAATAAAATGGCAAACAAGTGTAAAATCTGTCTTTTGATTCAAATGCTGGTATTACTCAGGTTCAGAAGAGTGGGCATTATGTTGACAAGAACATGTCACTGAGGTTTGGATGAAAAGCAAATGAACAGTTGGTGCTCAAAATGAGCTGGTGCAGATGAGCTTCATACCCACATTTCTCTTCACTGCCAGGTGATAAAAGAAAAAAAAAAGGACAGGTGGGTGGAAATGACACTTCTTTGCAAACCATAACTATTTTTCCCCCAGTGGGAGAGAGGAAAACAGAGTGTATCTGTAAGTTGGCCAGAGACTTGAGGATTGCTTTCCAATATATGGAATGTATCCCGTGTCTTCAAAGACATTGTCTTGGTTGTGAGCAGAAATGCTTACAGCGGGCTGATGAAAAAGAGTAGAAGGGAAATGTGACAGTTCTGGGTTGCAGGGATTTCAGTGCATCTTTGGTTTTGAAGTGCATTCACAGCCAACGAGCTCTGGGTTCCAACACACCAAAAATTCCACTCAGGCCTGCCAAGTATTTTGTAGCATCAGTGTATCTGAATGAAGGATATGTGACACTACAGAATCTTAAAACTCCTGTTATGCAGTTGGAACCCTGACACAGAAGCATCTGTTCCTCTAGTAGAACTGACGATAGGCAACACCACATCTGTCTGTGTGCATCAGTTTCCCCATCTTCAAAAGGCGGGATTATTCCTAGTCTCCCAGGGCCTCTAGCACACTTAGGCATGTAGCTGTTATTTACCCCTGCTATAGCCGTTTTGTTACATGTGCGAGCACACACACACACACACACACACACACACACACACACACACACACACACACACTCGAGAAGCCATCATGGGCAAGAAAACACTCGCATCACTGTGGTTCAACTACTACTAACAGAACTAATGAAAGTGGCCTATCACTGGACAAAGCAACTTTTGGTGGAAATTCGATGTTGGCTGCAACTTTCTAGATTTTGAATGAAAAAGCACAGCAGAGTTTTGGGGGGGTTTCTTCTCATTTAGCTTCCAGAAAATAGGATGGGAGAGTGGAGGGGGAGCATATAAAGTGTGGAAAAATTGTGAGAGGTTTCCTATTAGTTTTACTGAAGTATGGGCATTTTTTAAAAAAGTTATTATTTATTCCTACCCTCTTCCTTCATTTTTCGTTTGTTTGTTTGGGCAAACAGTTCCCATTGTTTGGTCAGCTCTAATTGATATCTATGATATATTTTAGAGAGTTTTCTGTCTGTTTGGTCAGGAAGTCTTCCTAAACAGTAAGGCTGTGTCTACATTGGCATCCCTTTCCGGAAAAGGGATGCTAATGAGACACATCGCAATTGCAAATCTGCGGGGGATTTAAATATCCCCCGCGGCATTTGCATTTACATGGCTGCCGCTTTTTTCCGGCTTGGGGATAAGCCGGAGAAAAGCGCCAGTCTAGACGTGATTCTCCGGAAAATAAGCCCTTTTCCGGAGGATCTCTTATTCCTACTTGAAAGGAAAAGGGCTTATTTTCCGGAGAATCACGTCTAGACTGGCGCTTTTCTCCGGCTTATCCTCAAGCCGGAAAAAAGCGGCAGCCATGTAAATGCAAATGCCGCGGGGGATATTTAAATCCCCCGCGGATTTGCAATTGCGATGTGTCTCATTAGCATCCCTTTTCCGGAAAGGGATGCCAATGTAGACACAGCCTAAGAGCTAGGACCACCAAATTCCTTATACAGCTTTCTCTTATCATAACTTAAAGCAACGTACGGGTTTGTTTGTGCCAGGAAAATGGAATTGCTTCTAATAAAACCAAACAAAAAAGGCAGGATCACCAAAGCAAGTACCGGCCTCCAAATTGACATAACAGAGCAAATGCTGAAAGAGACTGAACCAAGATGAACGGTAAAAATAGGATGAACCTGGAATAGGATTGCTTCTCAATACATTTGAAATAAGCACTGATTTTGCTGTGCCAAAACAGAACACTATGATTTGAAAACTTCATAAAAACACTGTACTTTTTAAAAACCACAATCATTTCAATGAAGCACATACATTTTCCTTTTATTTTAAAAAATAATTGAATTAAGGACCTGAGCAACAATATGAGTAGATCACAAGTGAAGTCCTGGCCCCATTAAAGTCAATGGGAGAAGTTTTGCCAATGATTTCAGTCAGGCCAAGGATTTCACCCATAAATTTGATCTTGAATAACGACCCCATTGTAAACAAGCAGTCAGACTTAACTTGGCAATCCTATAAATGAACAAAACTGTTTCTCGTCTCTTGTTTGTATGTTTTTCGTACTTATCTCCAAACGATATGGGTCTGTTACATCTCTCAGCTTGAGTGCCTAACTCTTTACCTCAAACTACTGAGATTTATGCTATTAGCTCTGGAGGCTGCTCAGTCAGTCCCCAATATTTTCCAAGATGGTGTGGGTTTACCTAACATTCAATCAGCTTTGGGCCTCAAATGAGTTTCCTCTGCCTATAAGCAGTATGAAATCCACTGATCAGTACACAGTATACCCTCTGTCATCAGACAGAGAAAGGGGCACAAATCAATAGCTGGCATGCACATAAAAAAGGACAAAAGATGGCAGAGGACAGGGATGTGTATGCAAAGAGTAGCAGCGAGGTCACACACAGCAAATGGATGAGGACAACTCTCCTGCGCTAACAGTCATTTCCAAGAACCACTGTCCTGAAGGGATGACCCCAATGAGTTGTCAACCCCCCATTTCAGATATGGAGGAAACTGGCAGTGATGGAAAGACGCTTACCCACTACTCTCCTTCTATCAAACAGAAATTTCCTGTGGCAAATGGCAAGAGACAGGAAGGATGCAAAATAAAGCCACACAATGTGGAAGAACAGTATATATTTGCTTAGTCATTAAGGGTGTGTCTACACAGCAAAATTATTTCAGAATAACGGCTGTTATTCCATGATAACTATGTGAGCATCTGCACAGCAATTCTGTTAGGGTATGTCTACACTACCCCGCTAGTTCGAACTAGCGGGGTAATGTATGCATACCGAACGTGCAAATGAAGCCCGGGATTTGAATTTCCCGGGCTTCATTTGCATAAGCGGGGAGCCGCCATTTTTAAATCCCCGCTGGTTCGAACCCCGTGTAGCGCGGCTACACGGGGCTTGAACTAGGTAGTTCGGACTAGGTTCCTATTCCGAACTACCGGTACACCTCGTGGACTTCTGTAAACCTCATTCCACAAAGAATAATGCCTATTCTGAAATAGATATTTCAGAATAGGGGCTGTGTAGACACTCCACTTCTGCTATTTCAAAATAGCCCCTTACCAGGACCATTCTAAGTTATTCCTCTTGGGTTTCTAAATTGAGATAGCACATCTACATTAGGGAAACCTGCCTCAGATTTTAAGGCTTCCCTGCAGTGTAGACATGCTATTTCAAAATAAGCTATATCACAATAACTATTCTGGAATAGCCCATTCCAAAATAACTGTACACTGTAGACATAGCCTAAAAGACTAGCTAAAAGTTAATCAAAATTCAGTTTTGTTATGAGAAGAAATGCTAAGAAGAGTGATTTATCAGAAAGATTTCTGTCTGTATATAAATAATTACTAGATAAGGCACCAGCTGCTGGCCTTCAAGAATATAGATCTTTATACCTGTTTTTGTAGGATTAATAGAAGCTTGTTGCTATGCCAAGCAAATGGCTTCCTGTGTGCAGCTCTGATGAATCCAGTTTGCAACAGTGTCTCTTAACCAGAAATTCAGTTTTATGGTGTTTTAAACATGTTGTTAGGATAGGATTATTATACACTACGTAAACAGGCATATCAAGATTATACCCCATTCCTTCACATCTTAACATTAGTACAGTGTCACTGCATGATAGTAACATCTATGGTACACACCAATGCAGGCTAGCTACATTTCCAGACCCACTTTTAGGTGGGTTATAATAAAAACAAAACTGTTTTCACAACGCCCGGGACTTTTGTTTTAAACTCCTGATCAAGAAACAAAGAGAACTGAATTCTTCCATCAAGATTGCCAGTGAAGGCCCCCAAACATTTTGTTTTGTATCATTTTCCCACTACGCCATGTTACTGTCAGAACAGTAGCATAGTGGATAGAGATGGCCTAGGAAGGCTATGGAAGCTCCTTCATTCAGGCCTGCCGACCTACATGAAATATTTTGTTAATTTGATAGCATAACAGCTGTGACAAGAAGTAATCTCTCCTCCCGTAAAACCACATGTAGGCAAAGCAGCCTTTTAAGTCAGGATCCAATTTACCAAACTAAATACCTCTATATAGTCTATGTAGGAGTGGGAGGGTACAAAACAAACAAACCAATTAATAGTGTTTTTCTCCAGACAGCTTCAGCATCAAGAAAGGGGGATAAAGAGGCAGAGAAGAAGCCTGTATGACTAAAAATGAAGCACTTTCAGAAGCTAAATAAATAAATATATATATAGAGAGAGAGAGAGAGAGAGAGAGAGAGAATTGACATTTATGGGAAGTGATTGAAGAGAAGTGCTGCATTTATAATCTGTGGGGTGGGAAATAGGAAATTAAAATACACAGTATGTTTCTATTTAGTGCTATGTAGATGGACAAGACACCATCTGAATTAATTAAGAACACTCCAACTGGGTCTTTTCTTCCCTCCAATATGACTAATTTGTTTTTCTCAGTATTCCAGGGTAATAGGCAACAGGACTCAATATTAAGAAGTTGTTTTGACACTAGTCTATCTGTTGTACTCCTAGCAGATGGAATAATTTTCAAGTGATGTTTTTTCCCCTTGATCAATGCTCTGCCTTTAGTTTTGTCCCATGAATGCTGGTGCTCAGCAGCATCTATTTGGGGTTGGGGAGCAAGGAATCTGATTGCTCTTTTCAGAGAAAGAAGATGTAAAAAGGTGAGAAAAAGCCACTTAAATTGCCACATATTGTTTCCGATCCAACTATCTTCAGTATCACATGCTTGAACTAACAGCATGTGTGATAGGGTACAGTAAGCCTTTTCAAAAGAAAGGGTATATTGATGTGATAGGGATGACAAAGACTAACAGGGGTTCTTATAACAGAGCCCTGTCAACTATCATGGGTACCAACCTTGGGGGGGGGGGAGGGATTGTTAAATTCCAGGGCACAACCCCCAAAATGATTATCAATTCTATAATCAGATTTCACCAACAAATCAAGCGTATATTCCTCAGACTTACCCTGGAGTCCCTTTGGCTACGTCTAGACTGCAAGCCTCTTTCGAAAAAGAGCATCTAGACTGCAAGCAGTACTTTCGAAAAAGCAAGCCGCTTTTTCGAAAGAGAGCACCCGGGCAGTCTGGATGCTCTCTTTCTAAAAAGCCCTGTTTGCATTCAAGAATGCCTTTTTTCGAAAGAGCACTTTCGAAAAAAGACGTTCTTCCTCGTGAAATGAGGTTTTCCGCCATCGAAAGAAAAGCCGTGTTCTTTCGATTTAATTTCGAAAGAACGCGGCTGTAGTCTAGACGCAGGTGAAGTTTTTTCGAAAAAAGGCTACTTTTTTCGAAAAAACCCTCAAATCTGGACACAGCCTTTAGGTGCTCTGATCCATCTTGGCACCTCGATGAGCTTATCTTTCTGATACATGGTTCCTTACACCTTTTCAGATGACTGTACTCCTTTCAGGGGTCTGATTTGTCTTGAGTAGCCCCAAATTTCATCTCATTTAAAAACTATTTGCTTACAAAAATCAGACAAATATATCCCAGCATACTATGACTATGAAGTGACACAGTTACACTGATCTAAGTTTCTAGTGTAGATCTGGCCTAACTCTTGCCTTCTTTCATGTTTCATTTGTGTCCTTCTAGTGTTGATGGACTTTCCTTGTCAGGCAGAACAGAACACCTTCTTTTGGAGACCTGTGTTTCACACTAGTCAATGTCTCTCTCGTCTGTTGATTTACAAAGTCACTGAGGCTTACAATGGGAACACTCAAATATTACCTTATAATATGGGCTACAGATGTGATTTGCAGAGATAAAAATCATTCAATAAAGTCTAAACACTAAACTAAGTCTTATAATTCTAAGATCTATTTTAATAATACTAACACCCAGGTGAATCAAATGGATTCTGGCTGGCTGTGTCTACATTGGCACCCTTTTCCGGAAAAGGGATGCTAATGAGACCAGTCGGAATTGCAAATGCCGCGGGGGATTTATATATCCCCCGCGGCATTTGCATGAACATGGCTGCCACTTTTTTCCGGCTCGGGGCTTTGCCGGAGAAAAGCGCCAGTTTATACGGGATCTTTCGGAAAATAAAGCCTTTTCCAGAAGATCCCTTATTCCTGATTTTAAGAGGAATCCTAACCTGTTACGGATGTATGGCAGTGCTTGATGTGATGGGTTGGGTCACAGAGATCTCCTTGAGACTGTCACTTAATGGGCTGATCATACTACTGGACCTGCCTATCTGCCCTCTGGGGCACTCTACCACACTGTTCCACTGAGCCAGATACACTGGTCTCTCCCAGACAAGGTACAGAGTTGACGAAACAGCCCCCCAGCAGGATAACACAGACACTGATAACAGCTCAGCTCTGGGAGGGCTCAGCTGCAGGTACTTGACAGCATCTAGGAGCACAGCTGTAATGGGACCACAACCCCAAATAAATCCATTTTACGCTGTATAAACGATTTACACATGGAAAGCTTGTAAATTTGCTCCCTTCATCAATGAAAAAAAGAGATGTACTGCTGTTGTTCCCCAACTCACCCTCAGTAATAATTATTTACACTGTATTTGATAATAAACAAAAGATGTTATTAAGTATACATCTAGGATCTAAGTGGTTGCAAATGATGACAGACAAATTAAGGTAAGTTACTAAGTAAAATAAAATATGCCAACTAAGCTTAATACACTAAGGGTATGTCTAAACAGCAGCGTTATTTAGGAATAACAAATGTTATTTTGAAATAAAGAATATGTCTAGACAGCAAACCGTTATTCCAAAATAATGACAAGGTAGAGGACTTCTTACTCTAACTCCTATAACCTGCATTTCACAAAGAGAAAGGGAAGTCGAAGGAAGAGTGTTCTTCCTTTGACTTTCTGCTGAGTAGACAGCGCCAAAAGCTAAATTAAGCTATTTCAACTTCAACTATGCAATGGACATAGCTGAAGTTGTGTATCTTAATTAGACTTTTGCCCTTCTGAGTAGACATGCCCCAAGAGCAATACCTCTGCAGGATGGCTCCAAGTACCTGTAATTAATACCATTCTGCTTTCCCTCTCTCCTGTGCTTTTCTGGAACATAAGTGGCAGAATAAATGGCAAACTTGTAGGCTACACTGGCATGATTTTCCGGAATGCTTTTAAAAGTTTTCCGTTAAAAGCATTTTCGGAAAATCGCGACTAGATTGGCAAGACGATTTTCTGCAAAAACACTTTTTGCGGAAAAGCGTCCGTGGCCAATCTAGATGCGGTTTTGCGCAAAAAATCCCCGATCACCATTTTAGCCATCGGGGCTTTTTTTGCACAAAACAGTACTGTGCTGTTTACACTGGCCCTTTTGCGCAAATGATTTGCACAAGAGGGGTTTTGCCCAAATGGGAGCAGCACAGTATTTCCGCAAGAACACTGACGATCTTATATGAGATCGTCAGTGTTCTTGTGGAAATTCAAGCGGCCAGTGTAGACAGATGGCAAGTTTTTCTGCAAAATCAGATGATTTTGCGGAAAAACTTGCCAGTCTAGACACAGCCGTATAGTGTTACAGGACATTTGGTATAGTTGAGGTTACATACATTTTAAAGCCATATGATGGAGTAGCTTTTTGAAATATAAACATCTGGCCTTCTTACAGTCCTCAACAAGCTGAATGTGAACTTTTCTAATTGCTTAAAACACACTGCTGGAATATGTATTGGTGACATTTCAAGTACATCATTTAATTATGAAACCTTAATCATCCTGATTGTTCTTACTTGTCCCACAGTGTATGATTCTTCAAAGTTAATTAAGAAGATAATTATCAGGCATTTTGTATATTATATTCCACAGTCTGTATATCCTCACGTAGAAGATGCACTTATTCTCCAATTGATATTTCAGTTGTTGAAGAGAGCCAAGGGGTAGCATTAGGTAAACAGATTAAGACCAGATTTTGTCTGAGAAACTGCCAAAATGTATCACTAAGCCAGGTCTCCAGATACAAATTTAGTGGTGATTTTGACAATTTACATGAAGGTCATCATCATCTATCAGAAATTTCCTACTTTTGTTTTTTGCAGTGGACTACCAGAGTGACAAGCAGGAATTTTAGGATTAAACTGAATAGCACAATTATCAACAGAAAAGAAAAACATCAGTTTTGTGGCTTGGAAACAGATTCAATAAAAACAATTTTGAGATTTAAATCCAAACCCACAAATTTAGCAAATCATTTAGCTTTAAGACTAGTTCTGTGGCTTTGTTGTAATCAAGACTGGAAGGTCTTTCTTCCATAGCACGTGTCACTAATGGTCCACATTTTGCCTCTTTGGCATGAATTGCACCCAAATGCTCGTGTACTGATTTTAATCAAACCTGCTGGGGTTTAGATCTATAAATATTCTGTGATCTGCAATAAAACTGCTCTGGAATTACTACATTTCTAAGGCATTCCATTAGGCTTCATCATGAGTAACTATAACCTTGTTCAGGGATGGTTGTAATTTCACTGCTAATATTCTATAGTTAACCAGTATCTACAGGTACAGGACTAGGGTAGTATAACCTTCTGGGAGACCCTCCTCTCATTCTGATTTTTCATTTTTCTATAACAGATTCTGCCTCTACCATTTTTTACTTTATTCCCAATTATTTTTCCCTTCAGTTAAGAGATTAGGTCATTAAAAATGACAGAAAGCAGTTTTCATAATAATTTGATTCAAACTTCCACACCATTTTTTTTTAAAAGAAACAAACAGATAAATTCTATTTGACTCTGAGGTAACCCACAGTTTCATTGTCTAATACCAGGATACTTATTGTTGTATTTTTTTCCCTTAGCAGTCAAGTTTACAGGACAGCTTTCCACCAATGGATTAAGACATATTCAACTTGCAAATTGTTATGCTCCTTTTTGCATGAAATTTTATGTGACGTTTAGAAAAACACACTTGGTCAAAACAGTAAGGGAGAGTGGTGACCCAGCAAGCTACCAATTCTCTTTGTGCATCCAAGCACCAGCCTGAAATAAACACTTGCCTGTACAGCAAAGGGCATGTATAGTCCTTTATTTGGCGCACAAACAAAAAACAACCCTCCAGTTTTCAACTGAGATTCTGCACTTGGACTTTCCACAGCCTAGAGTGGAGGGTCCACAGAGTTTGCTTACCTTATAATAGCCCCTGGAATCAGGGTTAAAGTTGCTCCCCCCAACCAAAATCTGAAATGGCACCCAAGAAGCAGCCTGAATATTTTGTGATTTGTGGTGTAAGTGATCATGCAGCACTAAGGCCAGCTTGCCTGGGTAGCAAAGTAGACTGGACCCAAGGGGACTGTCTATGACTCCATGGTAAGGGCTGTTATACTGATCCAGGAGTTCACACTTGTTATTGAATTGATTAAATCTAATTATAGAACATGCAACCAATTTGGGGGGGGGATGTGCGTCTGTCTTGTTCATTGACAATATGCCTGGAGGTTGGCATGCATGGTCATGAACCCCTCCAGACAGTATGACAATTAGGGAACTGGAGTGAACAAACAGATTGGTTACTCCTAGTGGAATCCAAGAATCAGCAATGCTAAGAAGCAATTATTTAAGCATGAACAAAGTCAAATAATAAAAGAGACTGGAACAATTTAAGAGTAAGCAACTGAGGAGTGAAATAATGACACAGAACACCAAAGTAAACATTTTTTACAATAGAGTGTAGCTTATAGCTATGAAAATACATTTGCTTTTTAGGTTACAAGGCCAAGATGTTAAGTTAATAAGAGATTGCAGCAATTAGTATGTCAATATAAATATAAGCCTGAATGTTAAGAATCAAATATGAATGGACTATGTGTGCTGGCAAAGTGCTAACAACCACAGTAAAGCTAGTTAATTACATTGCACAAGGCTCCTTCATGTTATCAAGTGTAAGAAACAATAAGAGCTTGATCCCCGTCAAAGTAAACAGAATCAACAAAACAATTATAAAGAGCTACACGAGAGCAGTACAATCTCAAACACAGCTTTTGAACTAACCAAATAGATCTGAAAACCCTTCTGGTCAGACAAATAAGATCCAAGAAAACCTAATGATGTGGAACAGAACTGGGATTCATAGAAGCCCGCAGCTGCCATTTTAATGTCCACAAAGTCATTTGGCTTTCATGTCTGAATTCATCTTTGTGACGTGGCAACCATCATCAAGGCACAAAGTGAACACATCTGTTGACATCTGAGAAGTATGTCTTGGAAGGGTTCCCACCACACAAAGGCAGTGAAAAGAGTAAAGG
The DNA here is from genome assembly GCF_049634645.1 of Pelodiscus sinensis. NCBI lineage: Eukaryota > Metazoa > Chordata > Testudines > Trionychidae > Pelodiscus > Pelodiscus sinensis. The sequence continues at coordinate 170,640,147 of NC_134712.1, forward strand.
ACATGAAAAACTATGAAATAAAGTGGATATCTATGAAAATAAACAGACATGCAAACATCCAATAAATCACATGAACATGAAATTTACACTGGGCCAAAGCCTGAAGACCTCACCCAGTTTCTAGTCACACTTTAATCAAACAAAACTCATTTAAGTCATCAGAAATTTTGCCTTTTGAATAAGGACTGAGTGAAAGAAATAAGTGCCTAAGAAAGAATAGTAAAAATACAGAAACACTATAAAATGACTGCTTGTATAGAATTAAATGGGAAGCAAAATACATTGGCATTGCTGATTGTGATAAACCAAGCCCTGGAGTTCTTACTAGTAGGTGGACAGTGGCTCAGAGCTGATCAATGTGTACATGTGTGGGAGGAAATTCAGCCTCCATACCAGTAGCTGTGCGAATTGGAGACTGTAGCTGAGCGCTGCTGTACTGAGGACTCATAGTCTAAAGTTATAGCCAACCATACCAGAAGGAAAAAAGAAAGGCTGTTGACAAAACTAGGAAGACTGGCTCCAGGGAATAGTCTGGTGGTGTGTCGTCCTCGGGTATATCCTCAAAATGACTTTTTAGCTTCTTGTTCGGAGTGAGAGCAGCCCAGTGGTGGCCAATAACATGGCAGCAGTTCACCAGGGTTAGCCTTTGGTGGGCCACCACCACCATATTTACTTGCCTGGGGGCAGGTACCAGCAATCACAACTCAAGGTGGCCACTGAGTTATGGCCACTAAGTACAGGATCAGCTCCCCCTCCCCCATCAGGAGTAACTTTATTAAGCTATCACCTGTAACTTTATTAAGTGCCGAGTTACTAGGGTTACCAGGTAGCTTCAGAAAAAATACCGGACACACTTATTCGGGGGGGGGGGGGGAGGGAGGGGAACCGGACTGGCTGGGTGGAGGGGGGGGACGGGAAGCAGGGCTGGTGGAGGACAGGGTCAGGGGCAGCGGGGCTGGCCGAGGGAGATTGGGAGGAGGAGAACCAGCCGGCAGGAAGCAGGGCTGGCTGGGAGGAGGTTGGGGGGAGCGGGGCTAACGGGGGGGGGGGAGGGAGGAGAGAAGAGAATCAGCCAGCAGGGAGCGGGACTGACTCGGGCATATGCAGATCCCGGCCTGTCCCACGCACAGTCCCGACAAAGCACAAGTGAGTCTGGCTACGGCTCCACAATGCGCTTGAACAGCGCTCAGGAGCACGGACAGGGCTTCTCCTCCTCCCCAAGGTGTCACTCCTATGTCAGATGCAACCAGAGGCTCCCAGCGTCGATTGTGCCCCGCCTCCCAGTCACTCTCCCACCCCTGCTAGGCTTCCGTCAGGTGCCCAGCCGGAAAACCAGAAAATACTGGACACTGCATATGTCTGGTATTTTCTCAATTTTTTTACCAGACAGAGGGCCCAAAAACCAGATTATCTGCTTGAATACCGGACACCTGGCAACCTTATGAGTTAGCTCCTTTTTCCTCCCTCCTGTCCCTTCAGTGTAGGTGAAATAGAGAAAGAGGAGGTGATGTTTAGGTGCAAACAAGGTAAAACGTTACTTAAAGATTGATTACAAAAGAGAGAGAAATGGGGAAAATAACCTGATGCAGATATGACAAACATGAAATAAAACTAGTGATAGTGACAGCAACAAACTTAGAACTAGAAGCAAGCATGGCCTAGAAATTAAAAGTTTCATAACTTATAGCCAGTGTCTTGATCTATCCTGTCTCCATGCATTTGATTCTTAAGATCACTTTTGGATTGCACCTTGTTTCACATTTCACAAATGCTGGAAGCATTAAAAGACTATATAGCAGCAACAAAACAAGGACTTTTTTCTAGATAGATAGATAGATAGATAGATAGATAGATAGATAGATAGATAGATAGATAGATAAGAAAGAAGGCTTCTCATCAGGTTATGATGAGGTGCAGTCAGAGTCATATAAGTGGGAAGGGTTTAAAAGACTGGATTTAAGTTAATAGGCCATGAGTGTGGGCAGTTAACATGGAGAAACAGGAAGCAGTTAAGTAAATAGAGCACATGGAACACATTTTGGTGACCCATCTAAGCAGTGAGTGTACAGGTGTCTGAAAATAGGCAAAATGAAACATTAAAGCATTGTTAATTGTCATTATATCCTACAGATCTTGAGGTAAAAGTTGAAGTATTTTGCATTTTAAACTGGATTACAAAAGTGCACTGCTTATACTTCACAAGTATTCATATTATGTTGGATATCAGAAAAATGAACATGTTGAAGAGTATCACATCTATAATTTCTCCCCTGAGAAATTAATCTAAAGTCAATGTATTCATGCTAAATTAAGAAGGCCCATATTAACGCATTCTTGGCTGATTATAAGTCACGCACTTCTGATTAAGTATTACTATCACAATCTGCCTTTTACTCATAATTACAGTATTTTCTTTCAAAGTGGCCAGATACATAAGATAGAATATCCTAGTGTTGCTGTCAAGTAATTTTATTCTGTTCTGATATCACACCAGGAGTGAAAATAATTTAACATTTCTTACAGACGCTGTGTTATCTCACACACAGACACACACAGACACACAGGGGGTGGGGTTCATGGCGGGGATGGCTGTGATACATTATACCTATAAGAAATGTAAGTGTGGGGTGCAGTGGGGGAACTCAGGACAGAGGGTTGAGGTGGGGGTGCAGGAATCAGGCAGGGGGCTGGAGACATGGGGGTGGAGGTGCCAGAGTCAGAACTAGGGAGGGTGCAGGAGTAAGGAGGCCATGAGTGTGGGGGGAGGCTTGAGGCAGGGGATGAGGAGCTTGTAGGGGCAAGTGGGGGGGTGGATCTGGGACAGTCCCTGTCACTGGCAAGTTATCTTTACCTGGCTGGTAGGCCGGTCCCTGCCTTGCTATTTCTGTTCAGTGCACTCCCACAAAGGAGCTATAGACCAGCTGTGCAGGGGCACTGTTGCAAAGAAATCGGTGGTGGTGCAGGAGATCCTCTGGCCTGCCACGCCCTTTCCTTGGCTTCTTCCCCAGGGTTACCAGCAACAGTGCATGCCAGAGACTCCACGTGCACTGGCCAGCATCCAGTCAGACAGACCAGGCACAGAAGCACCAAGAGTCTGGCTAGGAGTGAGTCTGCCTGCCTCTCCTACCACATGCCTCCAGTCAGCCCCTTTTACATCTGGGTGCACGTGCAAGGCAACCAGCACCAACCTGAAACCAGAGCCTCGGGAGCCAGGCTGGGAGAGTGTACCATGAGCAGCACACCCCAGCCAGCTCTTGCTGGAGTGGTGCACCTGTGCACATCACTGTACTTTCACCTCTGCATGGAATGTAAATCAGTTACACACTCAATTTGTTGCAGCGTTGTGGCTATTTTGATCCCAGGATATGAGAAAGAAAGTGGGTGAGGGGATATCTTTTATTGGACCAACTGCTGTTGAAGAAAGAAAGAACTCTGCGTGGCTCAAAAGTTTTTCACCTTCACCAACAGCATTGAGTCCAATAAAAGCTATTCTCACCCATTTTGTGTCTCATAGTCTCAGTGGCACAGAGATATACGAGTGCTTTACATGTTCTTGTGCTTTTCTGTTTCTAAGTGGCACTTAATAGATTTTCAAAGGTACAAGTGTTTTGACACAGCCTAACATGCTCTGATAGTTACAAGCATTTGTGCATCAAACAGCAGCAGTTTACACGATCTTCATAAAGGCTGGCAATAATTCTCTCTCATGGTGGTGAACAAGCCAGCCAACACTGAACCAAAACAAACCTGAAAAATAGATTAAAAGTTTCCAGGGAATCTTCTGCTTATTTTCCAGTTACACTTAAGGCTACATCTACACTGTAGCCTTCTTCCACAAAAGTTTATGCAAATGAAGACGGCTCTTGCACAAGAGGGGGTTTTTGAGCAAAAGCGGCTGCTAATTAATTATGCAAATGAAGTGTGGCAATATTCCATGCCGGTCTTCATTTGCAAAAACTTTTGCTGAAGAAAGCCACAGTGTAGACATAGCCTCAGGGAGCTCAGGTGCTGCCTCAGACTGGCACTAGTTTTGTGATTGCCCAGTATCATGATACCGCTCTGGTCATCTAGTCACATCCAAACAGGCATCTAACATTCAATTCACATGCTCAGAGGGAGATGCATCACATACAGCACTAATTAAGCCTCCTTGGGCACTATATTATCTGACAAATGCACAAACACAGATAATAAGCATGTGATAGCGAATTCATTCTTCATACATCCTGGCTTATTTCTGAGTTTGTGCTATTTTCAACTGTTTTGTTGTTCACAGCTGCCTTTTTTGTTGCCTTCTGTAACAAATACTGTAACATTTCACCATCTGTACAGAAACATGGAATGTAGCCATCTGCATAATTGGTGTTTTCAAAGGACACAATACTCTACAATTCCCATGATTTACCTACAGTTACCCCTACATGGATGAAAAGGAGAATGCCAGCTGTGGAAGAGCCTGTTTCAATCAGAGCATTCCAAAAACTTAGTGAGATGACAAAACAGCCCGATCCAGCAATTCTTAGTCAGGCAAAACTGCCCATGGAGTCAAAGGGTAATTTGCCCAAGAAAAGACTGTAGTGATAGGGCCAACATCGGTGAAGATTTTTATATATATCAAGCTATCCTTCAAATCCAAGAAACACAGAACCCTGGGTAGAGTAGAGTTGTCAATGGTTAACCAGTTACTGGTTAACCAGCGGCCCGGCTCAACTGAAGCAGCTCCCACACCTGATGCAGGCAAGGAGCTGCTCCAGCCCAGTTGGGCCTCCTGCGCCATGAAGGGTGCTCCAACCAGGCTGGTCTAGAGCTGCTCCCCACCTACCTGTGGCGTGGTGGGTTTGGCCGAGCTGAAGCAGGCCGCCATGGGTGGGGCCGCTCCAAGCAGGCTGGATCTGCCACCAGCCCGACTGGAGCACCCTTCCCACTCTCAGGGTATGTCTAAACTACATCCCTCGTTCAACAGAGAGTTGTAAATTAGACACATTGAAATTGCAAATGAAGCCGGGATTTGAATTTCCTGTGCTTCATTTGCATAACCATGTCATGGCGTTCTTTCAAAAAACGCTATTTCAAAAGTGAAACCGCGCTCTATACCTTGAGGTTTACAGGATCTTTTGAAAAAGGCATTTATTTTTGAAAGAACCGCGTCTAGCCCGCGGTTTCACTTTCAAAATACTGTTTTTCAAAAGAACGCCATGACACAATTATGCAAATGAAGCATGGGAAATTCAAATCCCGGCTTCATTTGCTATTTTGAAGTGTCTAATTTACATGTCTTTGTCGAAAGAGGGATGTACTCTAGACATAGCCTCATTTAAGCGGTTAACTGGTTAAACATAATGTTTATCTGCTTAGATAAATTTAACAGGATTTTACATCCCTAATGCAGAGATGTCATTGGGTGTCCCACAAAGGTAAATTGAGGTAACTGGATGAACGGTGCAGTTACACACACACACTGAAGAGGCAAAATACAGGGGTTCAGTGTCACAGCAACTGATAGGGATGCAAAATGAAGTAGTGGGAAAAGCCAAGGCTGACATGTTTTTAAAAAAGCACCCATCTTCCTTATTATTTGCTTTTTTTTGCTACCTCCTCCAAAGAAGCATGTATGGTTACACCAAATTTAATCTCTATTTGCATTACCTCTCAAATAACATAAATCCATAAAACAATTTTTCTTCCTAAAAACAGACCCTTCCACCCCAGTGCTTTTCCTGTATATAGGTAAGGCTTGAAACTGTTTATAATGGATACATTTGACGGCTACAGATGCTACTAGGTACATCCAATGACCAATAGGGATGTAAGCAACTAGTTGACTATCAGAGAGAGGCAGCAAGGGGGAGACAGAGCAGGAGCCAGTGCTGGGGAGAGTCGACTTAAAAACCAGTTCCTTCCCAACATCATCTCCGCAGTGGGGTAGGAGAGGCAGAGGCGTAGTGGGGGACCGGGCACAAGCTGGGAATCAGCACTCTGCAGTTTCCCCCCTTATCGACTAGCTGATGGAAATTCCATCAACTAATCAATTAGCTGATTAAACCCCATTTAAAAATCCCTAATGAACAGTAAAGAAAAAAACCTGGATTTATACTCTTTCCTCTGTATAAAAGACTTTAAAATAGAGCTGCTGATTAATCGCAATTAACTCACATGATTAACTCAAAAATTAATCACAATTAATTGCACTGCTAAACCATACAATATTAATGGAAATGAGTTAAGTATTACTGAATGTTTCTCAACATTTTCAAATAGACTGATTTCTATTACAACACGGAATACAAAGTATACAGTGTTCACTATTTTTCATTACACATTGTTGCATTGTAAAAATGATAAAAATAGTATTTTACAATTCACCTCATAAAAGTACTCGGGGAAATATCTATTTTGTGGAACTTTAAAGTTCATTTGCCGGTCATCTGAAGAAGTGCGCCGTGCCCACAAAAACTCATACCATCTACATGTTTTGTTAGTCTTTAAAGTGCTACCAGACTATTTGTTGTTTTTTAAGTTTTTCCTGTTATAGACTCTCTCGGCTACCCTTCTGAATATTTTGTGGAAGTGCAATTTACAAATGTAACTTTTGTTATATAACTGCACTCAAAAATAAAACAATGTAAAATTTTAGAGCCTAAAAGTACATTCTTGTCCTACTTCTCCTTCAGCCTATCATATTTTGTTACAATTTGCAGGAGATAATGCTTCCTGTTTCTTATTTAGTGTCACCTGAAAGTGAGAACTGGCATACACATGGCTTTTTGTAGACATGATATTTACATGCCAGATGTGCTAAAGATTCATATGCTCCTTCATGTTTCCACCACCATTCCAGAGAACATGCATCCATGCTGATGATGTTCTCCTCAACTACAATCCAAAGCAAAGCAGAATGATTCATGATAATTGTTTTAATCATTTGACAGCTCTACTTCATTTCACCTTGACTTCTCTGCTTTGTTAGATTAGAAATTCCCTCTTCGACCATGGAAGTCTTAATAGATAACTGCAGTATTAGTAGGGTTATGACACCATAAGCAGAAAGGAAATGAAAGCTGTTTCCAGGGGTGCAGGGTGGACGTATGTCCTTAGGACTCTGAATAAAAATTTGAATGCCTGCTTAGCTAAAACTCTTGGGGAAAATAATTTTGGTAGAGATTCAATATTTTGCAAGTGCCTTTAAGGCATCAAGATAGGATATGATGAATTTTAGCAGTAGGGAGTGAAAGAGAATAGATATCAGAAATATCATAGAGGAAGAAGCTGTGGTAATTAGAGAACGTTTGGATGTGACAAATCAAAGTTGACCCCTTGTGTAAGTAAGGCAGATGGTTGCTATGAAAGGATAAGTGGAGAAAAGATGACTTGGGAGGGAGAGTAAAGCAAATTTTCCTCTGGAAGTGGGAGAACGGGGAGGGATCATGTGAGGATTACCTGTTGTGAGCTCTCCCTGGGGGGCATCTGATATTGGCCCCCGTCGGCAGACAGGATACTGTGCTAGATGGACCTTTGGTCTGACCCAGTATGGCCGTTCCTATGTTCTTATATTTTGGCCATATTAAATTAGCAGCACGATATACATGATATGTTGAAGAGAGACTGAGATGCAGAAGTAGATGGTGATACTGTTCAGTCAGGAACTTCTAGGTAAGTTCTTAAGTCACTATTGTGAAAATAGTAACTGAAATAGAGTGAGTGGTGGAGACCTCTAAGATGCTGCTACCTACACATACTGTACAGGAGACCCTTGCGATTCATGGAATTGCTAGTTATGATTCTGCGTATTCATGGGTATCTTACAGCTGCCATCAGGTGCCCCCCATACGTTGGCGCCCCAGGCAGCTGCCCAGCTAGCTCCCCCCTTAATCCAGCCCTGGGGCCAGGAGCCGCAGCCCCCACTGTTCACAAATTTCACCACCGGGAATGGCCAGGGTTTCCTGTAATTACACACAGGTGCAGAACGAATGCAGGATTTTTCACACAACCTCTTGGTCTCAGTGGTCAAGAAATGGTTACCACATAACTGGGCAAAATTCTCCACCTGGCACCTTCACACCAAGAAGTGCCCTGAGGCCCTGAAGAATGCAGTCTGACCATCACACACCAGCGTAGCAGGTTCCCTGGCCCTGTGCCCCACTGGCCTTGCTACAGCCAAAAGCAGCCAGTCATTTGAACTGCTCTTCTGGCTTAAAACCAAACCAAACCAAAAGCACCCTCTCTCCGCCAGAACAACTAGGACCACAGCCATTCTTCCGGACCTCAGGGGCTGAGCTGTAAGTAGAGGCCCTACAGTTGAGGATGCTTCCTGTACGACAGCAGCACCTAGAGCAGCCAGGTGTTTGAAAGCGGACAGAAGTCAAACCGAGCCCCAGGGGGTGGCAGCTAGGGGCAAGGGAGGCTGCAGAGGGCGCTCTGGACTGCAGGGCAGTCAGTGTAGGAAGGAGCTGGGGTGGGGAGGATGCAACAGGGAGCAGGGCTCCGGGTAGGGGCGGACTGGAGCGCGGGTTCCACGCCGAACGCGGCGTCACAATGGGTTGCCAGGCGCCCGGCGGAGGAAAGATGCAGCTGGGCGGGCAGCGCTGGAGCCCGGGCAGCCGCTGCGGGGTGGTGGCGGCGGCGGCCATGGCCGGCGGGTACCAGCTGTGGGCGCCCTGGTCGCCGCTGGACGAGTCCCTGCAGTGGCTGCGGGGCGCCACCCCCCGGCCCTGCACCAAGCACCCGTTCCGCGGGGCGCCGCGCGGCTCCTGCGCGCAGAGCAGCAGCGCCGCCGCCGCCGCCGACCTGGAAGTGCAGCTCTGCTTCCAGGGGCTCAGCCTGGTGCTGGAGCCGGGCGACAAGGGGCCCGGCCTGCCGGCGGGGGAGCCACGGCGGAGCGCGGCGCTGCGCAAGCCCCAGGCGGTGCGGCTCAGCGGCCTGGACTCGGTCTTCGGGCGGCTGGTGACGGCGCAGCCCCCGCGCTGGACCGGCTCGTTCCGGGTGTCGGAGCGCTCGGCTTTCTGCCAAGTGATCAGCCCCCGGCAGCGCTGGCCCCGCGGGCTCCGCGAGCCGCAGGTCCGCATGGCCGTGGCCATGTGCCGGCAGATGCTGCGCGCCATCCTGCTGCTCTACGCCGCCTACAAGAAGTGCGCCTTCGCCCTGCAGCACTCCCGCTGAGCCGCCGCCCCGGGCCCGCAGCGACCCGCACCCTGCCCCGCTCCGGCCGGGCGGCAAGCGTTTCCCCAACCGCACGCGGCTGAGCCAAGGTGCCGGCTGGTTCGCGGAGAGGCTGCAGGGCCTGGCTGTGATTGGATTGTTGCTCCCCCAGGGACACAGCGCCGCTCGCCCTTGCCCTAGCGGCGAGGATAAGTGCCTCTTGATTGGCCTCGTTCACGTCACAAGTCCCCCTCCTGACTTGTTGGAGCCTCTTTGCAAGACCAGCCGCGGTTTCAGTTGATGTCCTGCAACCATCTATTGCGTGTAACTAAGTTGAAGACGAGTCCCGTCAATTCGAAACGGATGCAACTCTCAGTTCGTCACTTGCACCATACAATGGCCAACAATAGTTTGTTTACAGCTAGGCACGCAACCCACAAGCACTGAAGGGTTGCAGTACAAAATGGAATTTTAAATATACCGGCAACTAATTTGCACACGTTTTTTCTACAATAAGTGCACCCTACCTTCTAATACTTAAAGTCAACACGCTTACTGTTTGTTTCTAGACGATGAAGCCTAAAAGTGTAACTTTACTTTCTCTAATATTCAAATTGAATACTATACATTTTGTTCAGAATTGGTATACAAAGGACCTCACAGACTGAAACAACGTTCCAACTTCATAGACATTCAGATTTACTGTATGAATTACATATATTTTACAGTTAATGGACGTGTATGTGCAAATTTGTCTTACAAGATGTAAGAGTAATATTCAAATTGTTTTCAACCAGCTGGACCTATGCCTTGCAACATTCATAGTAAAATAAAGCCTATACTCTGTGAATGAGGGAGTTCAGAGTCCAGCCGGAACATCTGAGCAGACATGCAGTTTTGACATATAACATGTAAAGGAAAGATCCTTATTCATTGACATCAGGTTAAAAGATGCCAAGACTAAGGAGTCAATTAGTGGCTTCTTCCAGAATTGAAAATTGTTGTGGCTTCTTTACAGTTTATCAACTTACAAGAAATTCAATTTTGCATTACAGTGTTGAAAGTAAAATCTGCATGAATTGGTTAAAGCTAATGGATGAGACTTACAAAGAAATGCACCTTTTCCCTTGCAACATTCAAAGTAAACCACTTTCACATTGAAATGTTTCCAATGAACAGAGGTGCTTACTGACCAACCAAAAACAATTTACTACAAATGCATTTTGACTTAAATATATTCAAAGTCAAACTTATTTGTTTACATCTAAATGGATGCAACTGGTAAAAACATTGTTATACTTTAAAACTGGAAGACAAACTCCATATGACTTGCTTACAGCTAATGGATGTAATTTCCAAAGAAATACAGCTTTGCCTTAACATTTGAAGAAGAGTCCTGATAATTTTGTTTACAATAACTGGATACAACCCTCCAGAAAAACACCTTTACCTGTAACAGTGACTTGTTTCCAGCCAATGCAGGCAGTTTATGAAATGTACAACTTTTATTTGATATCAAATTAAATTAAAAATCCTTAAGATTTTATGATGTTTATAATTTCACCTTTCCCATACACTCCTCGAGAAAAGCCTTTGCAGTGGGTTCAGTTACTGTTTCACATCACAAGTTAGCAACAGAATTACTCCTCATTGTTCGGGGATTAGACATGTTGAGGTTATAAACTAAAATTTATTATTCACAGCAGCTCAGCTTTTATTTTCTGCTCAGTAAGTTACAGTGACCCCCCTCACAGGAAGCATTTGGCCCCATTCCTATTCCTGTGGAATTTGGTGGGCAATTACCTTGTTCACAAAGCCAGGCTTGTTTTCCAGGCAGTTTTGTCTCCTGAAGAGCTCTGTTTCTGTTCCCTCTCAGTGGCATGCCCAGACTGGTATTATTGTCACCTACTGACTCTCTGGTTCCTTTCACACACACACACCTGTAACCAGAGCAAAGCTACAGCTCCTGTGCCTGCAAAGAGTCTCCAGAGAAACACATGGGGTAATGGCTTAGCTTCTACTCAGGCCTTGCCATGCAGTCGTGTGCCTGAGGTGGGGGGGCATTTATTATTTCATTTAAGAATAAACAAAGAACATTTAATTACTCTTTCATTTAGCCTGAATGAAAGGTGGCTAGCACATCCATCTGTTTCAAGGAATTGCCCCTAGATCAAAAAGGCCTTTGCTGGCAATCATTAATACCATCTATTCTAGTACAACAACATTGGTATGTCCCTAAACCAGATATGCCTAAGGGCAGTCACTAACATGTATCCAACAGAGGAACCACATTCAGTATTAAAACAAAATATGTTAAATTTGTATTAGGGCCACATCATATCTCCAATCCTGCAAATGTAAACACATAGAACTTTATCACTGGAAGCAGTGTTATAAGAAGCACACAGAATCTTGAAATAAAGGACAGCTGGTAGAGGTAAAGTTAAGCAGTGTGTGTGGCCTAGATCGCACATTAGGGAAAACTGCTTCACTAGGAGGGTGGTGACGCACTGGAATGGGTTACCTAGAGAGGTGGTGGAATCTCCATCCTTAGAGGTTTTTTAAGCCAGGCTTCACAAAGCCCTGGCTAGAATGATTTAGTAGGGATTGGTCCTGCTTTGAGCAGGAGGTGGGGCTAGATAACCTTCTGAGGTCTCTTCCAACCCTAATCTTCTATGACTCTATAATTCTATGTATATAAATGTTTGTAAGACCACACTGTGAAGAAATAGGGCCCTTTTTTGCTCTGAAGTGGACTCCCCTACTTAAGCTGACTTTTGGAGAAAAGATGGTCTCAGCACACTGGAAAATACATACACTGTACTTAACCCTGCCCCTGCACTACTAATTAAATCCATTCAGTAGTATTTCAGCAACAACTGAGGCAGGTTTTAGGATAATTTATTTAGCTAATAAAAGATAGTTTATACATTCACTAGGCATGCTGCAGTAATCTAGCCTGGCTGTATTCTCAGCTTGTCTCTGCAGCTGGTTCCCATCTCTGTAAGTACAGCAGCGTCAGGAATTGTGGCACAGCATAACACCCACAAACTGTGAGGCAACTTTAAACTGTCTGTTGAAGTTTACCCCTTTATACCATACATGAGGGGTGAGGAACTTCAGGCCTGCAGGCTGGATAAGGCCCTCAGTATGCCTGGATCTGGTCCCAAGGCTCAGGGGACCAGCATTGAGGAGCCCATGCTGGTGCTCCAACCCTTCCCCCCCTGCTGCCCCGCTGGGGATGGAGTGCACAAAAGCTACTAGGCTGCCCCCCAGGCTCTGGTGCATAAGGGAAATGTGGGAGTGTTTTTCCCCTCACTCAGGGGCCACAATGAGGGTTTTTTTCTGCTTCTAACTTGTGTGGCCCTCATCTGACTTTTCTGTGGGTCAGTGGACCCCAACCCAAAAAAGGCTCTCCACCCCTGCCACACATTATCAATTATTGATAGTTGCAACAGTAAAAAAAGCTACTCTTCAGATTCATTAGAGCTATTATCAAATAGTCTCTCTTAATGCTGGTTTGGCCTGTCCCCAATAGCATTCTCCTGGGCCATCAGACTCTGTAGGCGTGTCTACACTGGGCCACTTATTCCGGAAAAGCACCCACTTTTCTGGAATAAGCTGCGAGCTGTCTACACTGGCCGCTTGAATTTCCGGAAAAGCATCGACGCTCTACTGTACAAAATCAGCCGCTATTCCGGAAACCGTACGCTGCTCCCGCTCAGGCATAAGTCCTTTTTCCGGAAAAGGGCCAGTGTAGACAGCTTTTCCGGAAAAGCAGAAGAAACGTAAAAAAGCGGTTTGGACGGCGGGAGATCCCGTAGAAGCCGCGGACTTCCGCGTTACCCGAGCGCTTAAAGAGCCCGCACGCTACTGGCCGCACGTGGCAGGAGCCCCCCGGAGACCACCCTTCCCAGCTCTGCCACGTGGCAACTGTGCTGCCCAGCCACCTCAGCGCAGGCATGGCAGCTCCAGGTGGTCATCAGCCACCGTCACCCGGGGCAGAGGAGGAAGCCCCCAGGGGCCGGAAGCGCAGGGCCCCATCCTGGACCCCCAGGGAGCTGGAGACCCTCCTGGACTTGTGGGAGGAGAAGGAGGGTCTCCATGACCTGCAGTCCCGCCGCCGGAATGCAGACTTGTACACCCGGCTGGCACGGAACCTGGCCCAGCAAGGCCACCCCAGCTGCAACTGCGAGCAGGTGCGCTCCAAGGTGAAGGAGCTGCGGCTGGCGTACGTGCGGGCCATGGAGGGAAGGGGAGCAGGACCCGATGCCTGCCCCTATTTTGAGAGGATGCCGTCGTTTCTGGGCGAGCCAGCCCCGTAAGCCCCAGCTGTCCCTGTGGACACGTGCCAGCACCCCCCCATCAACCGTCCCACCGAGCCGGAGGAGGGAGACGACAGTGGCGGCGCGTCGGGAGAGGAGGCCAGCGTTGCCACCCAGCAGGCCCCTTCCAGCAGCTCCTCTGTGGCCGGGGAGGAACCCACTGGTGAGTCTTTGCAGGTTACACTCCCAAAGGGCGGGGGGCGGAGGGGAGGGAGAGCCAGGTGCCTGGAGGGGGGAGGGGGAGAGCATGTCACTCAGGCCACGTGAGCTGCACGTTGCGTAGCATGAGGCAGTTAGCAGCACATGCAACCACGTGCAGCCTGGTGACCGAGCGGCAGGTGGCCGTGGCAGGCAGCTGCAGGGCACGCCTGGGACCGTGCTCCTCGCACACATTCGGCGGGACCAGGGGGAAAGGTGGATGCCGGCTGGAACCGGCCAGGGCCCCAGGGACTCAGCCCAGAGCCCGCAGCTCCACCAAGGGGTGCAGCACAGGGAACGGCACACTGTTCCATGCCTGGCTGTGAGGCACAGCCAGCTGCTCCTGGGATAAGTGCAGCGTCACAGTCCTGTGACCGTGGACCCCCACCGAGCCCCTCACCTGCTCCCAGTGTCTTGGCAGGTTCCCCGAGAGAAGTCCCCACTGTGGCCACACTTGTCCCTGGGCTACCAGGCTTGCGGGAGTGATAGTGGGAGGGAGAAGGGCCCCTGAGTTTTGCTGCAAGGATGGGACATCCCCCCACCCAGTCACCCTTCTGGTTCTGTCCAGGAGATATCCCACGCGAGGGGATCTGAGAGCCCAGACCACAACTGACAGATGTGCTCCCAGGCACTGCCATGGGGATGCATCTCGCTCCCTGTCAAACACCACTGATTAGCCCTAAGCTTTTCACAGTCTCCACCGGCAGGGAGTTCCACAGGTGAACGCAGCACAAGCACCCTCCCGCCCTGCACGGGGCCAGGATACAGACCGGTGCTTACAATACTGGAGGGAGGACCCTACTCCAGGAGCGGTCCTCCTTGCCAACATACAACACGGGAGCAGGATGGGAACCGAGTGGGCCCAAGCCACAACTGTGCGGTCACCTGGGCTCTGGGGTGGAGGGCATGGAGGTGTGGGGACAGTGGACGGCCTGCCTGACTGACCCATCCTTTCTTCTCTTCCCTGCAGCGGGACCCAGCACCAGACCTGCGACTCCAGCAGCAGCGGCACCCCCAGCTGCCCAAGCCCGGAGGCCCAGGCTCCGACACCGGGACCAGCTGCTTCGGCGTCACGTCACCGCAGTGGAGGGGATCCAGACCTCCATTGCGGAGCGTGTGCAGGGGGACCAGGAGTGGCGGCAGGAGGGATGGGCTGCGTTCCTGGAGGAATGCCGCGAGATGCGTGCCACAATGGGCACCTTGACGGCACATTTAATACATGCCATCCACTATGGCATGGCCGGACCGCATGCCCCCACCATCCCTCCCGGAGCACAGCCCATGCCCCCTCCTATCCCTGCTCCTCTCCCAGCTCCTGCTCCTCTCCCTGCTCCTGCTCCTGCTCCTGCTCCTGACCCTGACCCTGACTGTGCTCCTGCTCCTGCTCGTGCTCCTTCTTGTGCTCCAATTCGTGCTCCTACTTGTGGGCACCTCAGCGTGCAGGCTGCCCCGACGCGGTCTGCCCAGCGTGAGCATGTCCGCCCCCAGAGGGGCACTCGCAGGGGCCACCTGTCCCAGTAACTGCCCCCCTCCTTCTCCCAGTTAAAGGTCCCCTCCCTCCCTCTCCCAGTTAAAGGTCTCCCTCCCCCCCCTTTGTAAATAAAAAGTTCTGTTTTCATTTAAATCTTGTGTGGTTATTGTGTTCCTCTAGTAACTCTACAGAAATTATGTGAGATGCCAATTAGCCACTTCAATTTAACAGGGTTACAAACTGTGGACAACAAATTCATGACTCTATCACCGGGGGTGGGGGCCCTTTTTCAGTGGTCATTGGTTTGCGGCGCATAAAGAAATACTGAGACTTTTCAGTAAAGAAGATGTAAATTACAAACTATATTTACAAAACAACAAACAAGCAGAAATGGTTAAAAGATGCAGTACAGTACAGTACAGATTCTAAAACATAGTCTAGGCGCAGGGAGGACGATTGTGGTGTTGCTGGCCACCTCAATCCTTTGGGCCTTCCGGGCCTCAGGAGAGGAAGAGCCAGGAGATCCCTCGACAGACGGTGACAGTGAAGCTGGCCATGTCAATCCTTTGGGCCTTCCGGGCCTCAGGAGAGGAAGAGCCAGGAGATCCATCGAAGATGGCACTGATGTGAGCCTTCTGCATAAGTCCCAAATCCTGTTGGCTGTTCTGTAGCCTAATTTAAAAGAAAAACCCTAACTATGCCCGACGCACCCGATGAACAGACTCGATGACGGCCGATGTGCTGTGACCCGACGCTTTACTATACTATTGGGGGGGGGGAGGTAAGGGGAGGAGGTGGGGAAGGGTAGGAGCTGGGACAGAGTACTCTGGGATGACTCAAGTGACCCTGCTACGGGGCTTGGGCAAACATGTCCACCAGGGCCTCTCTAATGCGCACCGCCTCCTGGCGCGCCTGGCGGATGGCAGCTGTGGCGGGCTGGTCCAAGGTCTGTGCCTCAGCTGCCACCCATGCAGGGAGGAAGGCCTCCCCACTGCGCTCCACAATATTGTGGAGCACGCAGCACGCGGCCAGCACCTCCGTTGCATTCTGCTCACCCATGTCGAGATGGGTGAGCAAACAACGGAAGTGGGCTTTTAAGCATCCAAACGCCAGTTCCACTGGGTTTCAGGCCCAGTTGAGGCAGTCGTTGAACCGGGCCCGGTTCTGGTCCGGATGCCCCGTGTAGGGCCGCATGAGCCAGGGCATCAGGAGGTAGGCCGCGTCCCCGACGATGCTGATGGGCATCGGCACATCCCCAACAGTCAAGTCCCACCGGGGGAAGTAGGTGCCCACCTCCAACCTCTGAAACAGTCCTGAGTTCCGGAGGATGCGGGCGTCGTGTGCCCGGCCGGACCAGCCGCCGTAGATGTCCAGGAAGCGGCCCCGGTGATCCACGAGGGCCTGCAGGACGATGGAGCAGTACCCCTTTCTGTTCATAAAGTGGGCTGATCGATGCTCTGGGGCCCGGATGGCGATGTGGGTGGTGTCCAGGGCTCCCCCGCAGTTGGGGAACCCTAGGGCAGCAAAGCTGGCCATGGTCTCATCGACGTCGCGCAGGCGGATGATTCTTGGCAGCAGGACGTCATTGATGGCGTGGACAACCTGCAGAAGGGTGCAGAGAAACACAAGGGAACACATTACATACAGCCAGGGGTGAGTGTGCGCTCCCTTGGGTCCCCTCCCCTTGATTCCCTCTGTCCTCACTCACACACACACACACACACACACACACACACACACACACACACACACACCAGGGCCCCCCTCGCCCCACGCCCCCCCCCCACCTGCGGGCCTGTGCAAGGGAGGGACGGCCAAAACCCCTGGGCGACCCAGCCTGGAGTCTTGGGTGTCCCTGGGCCTGGAGTGGAGCACCCTCCCCCCATCCCACTCCCCCTGGGACTTACCTGGATGACGATCACTCCAACGGTGGAGCTTCCCACCCCGAACTGGTGTGCCACCGAGCGGTAGCTGTCCGGTGTGGCCAGCTTCCACAGCGCGATGGCAACCCTCTTATTGACGGGGATGGGTGCCCGCAGCCGGGTGGCGGTTCTCTGCAGCGCGGGGGTGAGCCAGGTGCACAGCGTCAAGAAGGTCTGCTTCCTCATCCGAAAATTCCGGATCCACTGGTGGTCGTCCCATAGTCCGAGGACCACACGGTCCCACCAGTCGGTGCTCGTCTCCAAAGTCCAGATGGGCCGGTCAATGGTCGGGTGCTGATGCCACGCGGTTGCCAGGACCTCCCTGGTGAGGGAGTCCAAGGTGATCTCTGCGTCCTGGTACATGAATGCCAGGGCACCAGCCTGCAGCACGAGCTCCAGGCACCTGTACAGGTCCAACAGGGGCCTGAGCAGGTACATGGCCACCCACGGCTCCATGGCAGATAGAGCAGGGCAGAAAAAAGAAGACGCTGGGAAAAGCAGTTGGGGACCAAAGGGTGGTATCCCCAAAACTCACAAGGCAACCACCGACCCTGCGAAGGGTGCCAGTCCCTGGCAGAGGTCACAAGGCACGGGAGCACGAGACCAACGGTTGCCCGGTGAGACCCCTTTAACCACGCGTCTGGACGGAGCTCCGGCCCCGCCCCCGGAAAGGTCTGGTGGCCTTTGCCCTTTTCAAAATGGTTCCGGGCTTTTTGCTTTTCCGGAAAAGCGTGCCGCCAATGTAGACGCGCTTTTCCGGAAAAGTGCATCGTTATCACGGAAACTCCGCGGCCAATGTAGCCGCTACTTTTCCGGAAAAGCTGAAAACGGAATAGTATTCCGTTTTAAGCATTTCCGGAAATTCATGCCAGTGTAGACGTAGCTTGTAAGAAACAAAGTTACACCTGTGCTGAGAGCACAGCAGGAAGTTATTGATCTGAGCTGTGATAGAAATAGAGAGATCAATATCTGGCTCATAAAATTAGTGCCCAGTTAAGCTAAAGTTACTTCTTCTCCCTGTACCATATGCACAATGAAGAGAGTGCACAGAGAAAGCTTATTGCACCAATAATTTTTTTTTATTGCAGCTGGTGAAAAATTCTGTCAAAGGCAGGTGTTGAATTCCTACAACATGGTACAGAATGGGACCAACAACAGTGAATGTGTGTGATGTATGAATGACAAATTGCATATAGACACATCACTAAATCTTTTTTACACAGCTTTATAGCCACAGGCAATCAGCAACTAGACACAACGTGTTGCCTGATTTCATTTTGATACTTTCATCTATCACAAAGTCAAAAGGATTATCCTGGGCTTTGGCAGTGTCTGACAGTGAAGTGAAAGTAGAGCATTATTGATTATTACCTAACAGTACTGTGAATCACCCGCCAGGGACCCTTGTGTGCTGTTTCATTACCAGAGGAGAACATGATTCAAATAAAGGGCAAGAGTGGCCAGCAGTTGCAAATGGTGATTGGATGCATGTTTATTTGAAAACAGGCTAAAAATAAGCATTAATAGGTTTTGTCCACATTCTTCTCAGAAATGTTAATCAGAGATTCCTTTTGCATTCTACTGATAGAACTGGCTTGAGCTCTTTTGACTTCTGTGTAAAGTTACAAATCTACACAAGCAGAAAATTTGGCCTTTGTGTTTGGCTCCAGCTCAGAGGGTTGACATGTTTTGTCTTATCTTACCATTCACTTAATCCCCTGACTTACTGCAGAGATGCTAGCAGCATGTTGAATACAAGCACAATTCTCTGTTTCCAATTCCAGATATCAAGCAGCTGGGTCCCCTCTATACAGATGCACAATACAGACCCAGTAGATACTCAACCTCTCAGCTGGATGTGAAGCAGATTTTCCAGTCAAAACTGAGTCCAGAGCTTCAATGGGCTAGTCCTCTGCCCCCACCCCTCCAGCTAGATATACTTAAAACAGTGGTTTTCAATTTTTTTTCTCATGACCCAGTTGAAGAACATTGTTGATGCCTATGATCCAACACAATTTGACTAAAGTGTGGGCTCCGGGGTGGGGCTGAGGATGAGCACTTCAGCTTTTCAGGGAGGTCGGGGAGCAGTGGCTTACCCTTCAGCAGCTCCCAGTCAACAATGCAGTGGGGATGCTAAGGCAGGCTTCCTTCCAGTCCTAGCACCGCAGATACTATATAAGTATGGCCATAGAAGTAGCCAGCAGCAGGTTCCCAACCAATGGGAATGCGGAGCTAGTTCTTAGGGTAGGGGCAGTGCATGGAGACCTGAGCGCTTTCCCCACCCCCCAACCTGTTGGTGGCTGCTTCTGGGGTGCAGCGTAGCCTGTGGTGCCAGGACAGGCAGGTAGCCTGCCTTAGCACCCCCACTGATCACCCTGCAGCAATGAGACCCAGTGTCTGATATGCCATGACCCAGCACTGGTTCTCAATCCGTAGTTTGAAAACCCCTGACTTAAAACCTCCCACAGTCCCCGCTATTTTTAGAATTGGTCCAATCAGGCAGATATTTAAATAGTTGCTAATTTCCCTTCCATCCCTCCTCCCCCATGCTCCGTGGTTGTTACAGATAGAAAACACTAAGTCACTGGGAGTTTTGCCTGAGTAAAAACTGAGTAATGACTAAGGGATTTGACCCCCAGTTTTTAGATTGTATTTCAAATCCTTCATTTTCTGAAAACAAATCTATTGCAGATGAGTGAATTAGCCAGAAGGGCCCATTTGGGTGGGCCCCAATTTTAAGTGGGTTGCTACCGATAAGGGGTGGTATGTCCCTGCCCCCCACCTTACTCCCTTGGGTCTGGATAAAAGTTGGTAGGCCACAGCCCACTCAGGCCCACCTGGCATTATGCCACTGTTGCAGATGCTAGACTTCTAAATCCTCAGCAAATTGGCAGATCATCATGGATATCAGTAGGATGATATGACAAAAAAGTCTAATCATAGCTACACTTCTTACTAACATTCAGGAAGTGTAAATAAGGTATATTTTCTTAAAGAGGTCTTACCCAGCCAGTAGAGCTGCATCTGCAATACAATTATTTGCATGTATGTATTAAACTAGATTTGTGCATGCAGTTAGTACTTGTACATGCAAATCAGGCAAGATTATGTTCCCTGCATGCAGGTGCCATTTCTTTCAAGAACTAGTCACACATGCAGGGGTTATATTCAGAGGCTTCCATATATCAGTGTAAAAAAAAACCTGCAGAAGGCAACTAAGACATCAGCCATCAGTGATCTATTCACTGTTGTCAAGCTGTATCTTTAGAGACTTCCCAAACCCTAAACTCTTGCTACTGCCCAGGAGCTGTGTTGTGTGCTCCATCAATTGTCAACCCTATGGAGATCCTCTATGCAAAACCCATTTTCTCAGCTCTTTCATAAGGAATCAGAATTTGGCCCCTAAATAACAGATAAACTGCTATTACTCAGAAGGAATTCCTGGATTTTACTATTGTAGTTAAAGAATACTTAATACTGTAGTATGACTAACTAGTTAACATGTACCCAGAGAGTGTTTAAAATATGGAATTCCATTGGCATTTAACAACATAGAGGAGAATCAGGCTTTTGAGTGGCTTATGTGAAATGAATGTGATGGTCCATGGTTACGGTCCATGAGAAGGTCTGTGTTTCACCAATATGCTAAGCAGTGCACCACTAATGAAATACCCTCTCATTTTAAGAGGCAATCATTGCAAACTAGGGTTGAAGCACAATGGCAGAAGAATAGAAGGATGAGGTTCTATAACATATAATATCTCTCTCCAATATGGTCAATAATGTTTCCTTTATCAGCAGTAAATCTGCATAAAAACACATTCAATTACAAATTATTAGGAACTTTTCATTTTAAAACAGAACCAATAAAACTTATAGGAAAACAAAATGTGTTGAAGTCTCATTCACAGTCCAATTCACAGCATTTCCTAACAACATTCTTTTGGCTCCAGTTCAACACAACATATGTTAATATGTAATAGCAGATGCTATATCTTCAGATCCATCTCGTTTTTGACACTGTTGAATGTAAATAATCTCTCAGAATTAAAGTTCCATATTTAACTTGCTAATGGGAATCAGAAACAAGAAAGGGAGTGTACAAGAATGTGATCCCCATATGGCGTACCAAAGACACACCCACCCATAATCCAGAAGGGGGTGTATGTAAACCCAGGCAGCAGCCTTATTGCTTCCAGTTTAGTTAGTGAAGTAAAATGGAACTGATATTTGAAACTACTGAGTATATTGCTTGAATGAGTTGGTATTCATTATTCATTGGCATTTTCAATGCATGACCCATCCTGAAGGTCCATGGTGGGGCCTGGAGCCTGCACATACTTACACATGTTCTGTTTCTTCATATAGAGTAGTCCCATTGAGTTCAGAATTGCATCTACTGTGGTAGCCAGTTGAAGACAAGAGATAAATATCAGTACCTCTGAAAACCAATCTCAGTGTTTCTGAATGCAATATAAACAAAAACAAAACCACCTGGGGAATGTGGGCTAATTTTCAGGAGGGTCCTAATTTGATGTGACACCAAGGTTCAGGAAAATAAGATGAGGCCAAGCTATTTGCATACAGATTCTAAAGTCTAAACACATAAGACTTGCCTCTCAGTATGCTTAATAAATCTCTTTCTTACAACCCTGCCTACCTTGGCTTATTGTCAAAAGATAACAACAACAAGGAACAGTCATAGCTACTATTGAGTAGGAATTGTAGCTGCTTCAGAAGAATAAAACCACTTATTCTTAGTCTGAATGACCTAATAATTTCAAGAATAAACATAAAGAACAGTTAAAAGGAAAATCTTTTTACTCAACATAGATGCCACACATTGATTGACAAGGAAGCCACCATAAAAAAAAAAGATACCCTGTCAAGAGGCAAATTATTTACCCTTTGTAAAGCACCCCCTGTTGTCATAGTGTGGCATTGCAAGGGGCTTCTTATCTAACACTCCCAGTTGACATATTCTTTAGTCTTGAGATGGCCAGTTTTGGCCATTCCCTCCAGCCAGATCACCTCCTTCAGTCCACTTCCAGACTAACAAGTGTCCAACAAAGAAATCCAGCTAAATATTCAAACAAACATTCTTTCCACCCTTCTCTGGGTTTATTCAAGGTCCCTGTTCTTCACCCTAGTCCTGGGCACAGCAGAGTTCCTTCTTTGCTCCACTGACTAGGTGCTACCTCCTATGGCTTTCCCCTGGAGCTAATTCTATCTAGAAGGGTTACCCCCCCCCCCCCCCCCCCGCCTCCCTTCTGCAGAAACTCTGGCAGCTTCTCCTAAGCACCTCCTAGTTTCTTCCAGGTCTTATCTCTAGATATCCTCCAGGAGGTTAACCTACTTGAGCTTCACAGGGATAAAAAGGAAATTTGACTAACTCCTAATCTGATGGATGAGGCAGGGATTCTGGGAGCTGAAGAGACAAGGGAGGAAGAAAGTTATCATGCAATTAAAGACACTATCATCATCATGACTACTGACCTTCTGCCCAAATTATGGCTACATTTCCCAAATAGGAGTGTCTGATTTTGCTATCTTAACATAGGAACATAAGAACAGCCATACTGGTCAGATATCCCGTCTTCCAAGAGTGGCCAGTCATCAAGTGATCCATCTCCTGCTCCCATTCCCATCCTCTGATGAACATTTTTTTTAACATGGGGTGTTTAGATACAATGGGAGATAAAGTGGAAAATGGGATAATCCAAGCTTCCCTATAACAGACCCAATATTTCATAAAATACTGGATCAGTGCCAACATGGTATTGAGGCTTATCCAACATTAGGGTTAACACTTCAAGGCATAACACAATTCTGGAGGTTTTATCTAACAACCAATGTCCCTGATTCTACAGGACATGCCATACCAACAGTCACATGTGTGAGAATCTCTGAAAATAGGGAGTCTCTTACCCTCTGGGCCTTCCAGCCTTAAACCCTATAATTAAAGTCCCTCCTAGACAGTAGGATTCTATTCCTTCTATAATGTTTCCTTTCAAAGGCCTCCTTTCCTAATGAAGCTCAGCTGTCAGCTCCGGCCCTCAAGGCTTATGACTCTATATTCCCCTTGGGATAGGGCAGGTATTTTTCCTTTTTTTAAATGAATACAAGATTTAATCCAAAGACCACTAACACCAATAACAGTCTTTTTACTGACTTCAGTGAGACTTTCCATTCTTAGATCTCAAAACACTTTACAACAGCATAATTATTCTCCATTTTGCAGCTGGGGAAACTGAGGCAAAGTAGCATGGCTTGACCTAAGCATGCCTACAACAGAGCTGAAAATAGGTCCATGACTGTCCAGGTCCCACTCCAGTGAGCAAACTAGTGGATCACACTGTCTTCTCCTCTCATAGGCAAGGATACATAAACATCACAGATACATTCAAATTTCTCATAAATCCTTGATGGAAAATAACATAATTTGTTTGATTCAGTGGTTACTGTTTCCACTTAATCAGGGTCTTTATAAATACAAATAAGAAAAGCTGTGGTATGTAGAGGATAGGAAATAAAATCATTGCTTGGTTATCTGTGTAAAGATAATAAATAAGACATTTATAAGGAAATAGATAATGTCTTTGCAAATGCTCTCATTCTTACAAAATTATATTAGTACACTATTCTGCCAAATACATACTTATAAACAAGATTTATAACTTATGTCAAGTTACATTTGAAAACTTTACAGTAGCATATCAGGTACATTAATCTACATAATCACAAGTCAAAAGAGACATACATTCTGACATCCTGTAGAAGGAGATTTAGTAGAATTTTAAATACATTTAATATTATCATAAATGCACCTCAGGAGATACCAGTAAAGTTCTAGCAAGAGAAAAATAAGTGGCTTTAAATATGAAATTGTAAACATCCCAGAAAACATTCCCTGGTCTGGCAAACTCCCTTGTCCGGGACCAGTCAGGTCTCAAGGCTGCAGGACTAGGGAAGTCCAACCTATATAGCAAATTGCTTTCAAAATATTTTTTTATTTCTTTCACTCACATATCAATTTGGGCACAAGAAGGATGATGGTAACAAACGATACACTGAGGTGGCCTGAGTAGTACCAAGTGGTCAAATCCAGTTATCCATAATAAGCCAAGTAACTTCTTAAAACACAATTGGGTTAGGTCAGTAGTATGGATTACTTTCACTAAAGACCTGGATAGGACTTCAGTGAAATTATTCCTGATTTACACCCATGCAAGAGCAGAATCAGGACAACTATATGTTTGTTGTTCATCAGCAAACAGTAAGAAAATAAAGCTTTGATAGTTGGAAACCTTCAAGCAGAAAATCACTGGTCTCAGCTACTTACCTGGAGTTAGGGTCCTAAGGTTTCACATCTCTTTTTCTGAAATATGGAGTTATCTAGATAGAGACTTGGCTTGTCAGGTCTAGCAATTTCTTGAAATTTCACTCGGATGTGCAAAAAACAAATTATACTGATGCTGCAGGAATGATGTCCTATGGTGTAAGGAATCAAATGTGGATGAAGTAAATAGTATCAATCCATATAACATTTTTTGAATATTTTGACTCTTCAATCCCTGAAAGCAACCAATCCTCTTCACAAAAATCTGCATAAATAATAAAATGTTCATAATTCCACTCTTAAAAATCTCTTTGTAATTTTAAAAATGCAACTTTAGGTACAATATAACAGCTGCAAGGTCGCTGGAAAACTTGTGAGCTCTTAATATAGAGAAAACAAAAAGTCTAATACTTATCTCAAAACCAGCTATAGCATAAATTATAATTGT
This sequence comes from Pelodiscus sinensis, assembly GCF_049634645.1. Classification (NCBI taxonomy): domain Eukaryota; kingdom Metazoa; phylum Chordata; order Testudines; family Trionychidae; genus Pelodiscus; species Pelodiscus sinensis. The sequence continues at coordinate 170,664,985 of NC_134712.1, forward strand.
ACAATTGCAATCCTTTCTTCACTGTTGAACACTTGGGGATTGTTTTATGTTCATTAAAATATACACCCCACAGAGAACCTGCTGGGGCCCCATATTCTGCACTCCAGGTGGCTCTGAGGACTGGCGGGAGGCTCTTCCCCGCATGGTCCAAGCAGTGCTGAGAGCTGGCTGCTCCAGTCCCACCTTTTCCGCCCCTTCTAGGAGCATAGAGCAGGGCCCCCATACACACTTTCCCCAAGGGCCTGACAAGTCTCTTGGCACCCCGGAAATCTTCATTACTCTGCCCACACATACCAGAAAGCAACTCACTTTGCAAAAGGCTGGATGGTTTTGCTTTTCACTGCAAACCCAGGAGGCTCTCTGACTGTGTTTGCAGATTGGTGATCAGAACACAAGTTAATGGGTGTAGTAATCAGAGGGCCTGACAGTGGAGGCCTGGTGTGAGGCCTAAGGCCTGAACAACAATCAATGCTTTGCTAACATAAAGCAAAGCTAAACTGTGAGCAAAAGGCAGGGCACAGAAACTTGGCAAGGACAGGGCTGCTGCTATTACAGAAACATATACCTAGGAGGTACTAGGAGCAGACCATGCATGTAAACATTCCAGGAGGATGATAACAGAACATCTCACTGCAGAAACATCTCAGTACCAGTACACTTCCCATAGATAATAGGAACATACGGACCCAGGTTCAGCGCAAGGTCGGGATGACAGCATGACGGATAGGGATGTTTTGATCAAACCACTGTTACTCTGTGTAGAGGCAATATTTATAATATGTATACAGGGTACGTCTAGACTACAGGCTTTTGTCGACAGAAGTTTTGTCGACAGATACTGTCGACAAAACTTCTGTCGACAAAGAGCGTCTACACTACATTCAGTTCTGTCGACAAAGCAAGCTGCTTTGTCGACATGGTAGTGTAGACGCAAAGAACAGTTTACATGCAATAACACCTTCTGTCGACAGAAACTCTGTCGACAGAAGGCGTTATGCCTCGTAAAATGAGGTTTACCAGCGTCGACAAAACTGCTGAGTTCTGTCGACGTTATGTCGACAGAACTCAGCGGTAGTGTAGACGCAGGTATAGTTTTGTCGACAAAAGTCCACTTTTGTCGACAAAACTCTGTAGTCTAGACACACCCTATATGTGGCATACAAAATGGAGTCTGTGAACCTTCCATTTTGAAGAAGGATGTTTTTACCACAAGCGTAGCTTCCCGCCAAAAGATCAGATCAGCATTGCACACGACCTTCTATCTGTGCACTCATCTCAAGTCATGTGCACTCATCCCTTCAATGCTGCACCCCTCACCAAAGCAGCACTCATCCCTCTAAGGGTATGTCTACACTACAAAGTTAGTTCGAACTAACGGACGTTAGTTCAAACTAACTTTCATAGGCGCTACACTAGCGCTCCGTTAGTTCGAATTTAATTCGAACTAACGGAGCGCTTAGTTCGAACTAGGAAAACCTCATTTTACGAGGATTAAGCCTAGTTCGAACTAGCTAGTTCGAATTAAGGGGTGTGTAGCCACTCTGGCCAACACCAGGGAAACTCTTCTGCCCCCCTCCCGGCCCTGGACCCCTTAAAGGGGCACAGGCTGGCTACGGTGCCCGTGCCAGGTGCAAGCCTGCCAGCACCCAGCCAACAGACCCTGCACCTGGCACGGATCGAGCCACCCACCCGATGCCCCCCAGCCATCCCTCTCTTCCCGGGACCAGGCTGGCGGCTCCCGGGAGCTTGCCCGGGACCGCAAGAGGCGGGCACCCGCCTGGGCTACTGCAGACATCGTGGACCTCATCCACGATCTCCACACTAGGCACAGGAAAGTGGCCGTCTAGGGCAGGAGAACTGCCAGCTTGGCCACCCAGGAGCAGGTGTGCAAGAGAATCAAGGGGGTCCAGTGAGACCACCGACCCTGAGCCCTGAGCTTACAATGGCCGTCCTGGGTCAGAACAAAGGTCCATCTAGCCCAGTAGCCTGTCTGCAGACAGCGGCCAACCCTAGGGACCCTGGAGGGGATGGACCGAAGACAGTGACCAAGCCATTTGTCTCGTGCCATCCCTCTCCAGCCTTCCACAAACCTTGGGCAGGGACACCACTCCTACCCCCTGGCTAATACCACTCCATGGACCCAGCCTCCATGACTTGATCTCACTTCCCTTTAAACTCTGTTCTAGTTCTAGCCTTCACAGCCTCCTGCAGCAAGGAGTTCCACAGGTTGACTCTTTGCTTTGTGAAGAACAACTTTCTGTTACTAGTTTGAAGCCTGCTACCCATTCCTTTCCTTTGGTGTCCTCTAGTCCTTCTCTATGGGAACTAATGAAGAACTTTTCTGTATGCACCCTCTCCACCCCACTCATGCTTTTAGAGACCTCTATCCTGTCCCCCCTCCGTCTCCTCTTTTCTAAGCTGAAAAGTCCCAGTCTCTTTAGCCTCTCTTCATATGGGACCTGTTCCCAACCCCTGATCATTTTAGTTGCCCTCCCCTCTCCCAGCCTCTCTCTTCCACTCTCCCACCTCCTTTTCCCAGTCTCCCCCAGTTTTGTTCAATAAAGACAGATTCCATTTTGGAAGATACGTTAACTTTATTTTGTACATCAAGAAGAGGGGCTAGGGAAGGGTAAGTGGAAGGAGGTGAGGGAGGAATGGGGCACGAGCCCCCAATGGGGAGGACTGGGCTGGCTCTGCGGGCTTCTGGGGGTGGAAGCTCTCCTGCAGCCCCCGAATTGCTCCCTCACCCCAGATGGCAGCCTGCAGCAAGTGCAGCCAGGCTGATGGCCGAGTGCTGTGATGTGCCCAGTGTGGGTAGTCCGGGCACTCCAAGCCAGGACTGCTTTGCAAGCGGGGCACCCCTGAGAACTGTCTGTCCGGGGTGGGGGTCGGGACCCTTTAAGCACAGCCCTCGGCTAGCCTGAGACAGCATCTCCACGCTCTAAGTCCTCCTCTGATGCCCTGCCGGCACTGCTTCCGGCCATCCTTAAGCCCAGTTCAGGGTCCACTTAATGTGGACATGCTAGTTCGAATTAGCAAAACGCTAATTCCAACTAGTTTTTTAGTCTGGATCCGTTAGTTCAAATTAGCTTAGTTCGAATTAACTAATTCTAACTAAGTTAGTTCGAATTAACGTTGTAGTGTAGACATACCCAAATTCTCTGCACATGGCCCTAAATATTGCACTGAGCACATCAACTCCTTTTCCCACCTCAAGGCCAATAAAAGATCTGCCCTGAGGAGAGTTCGTGTTTCTCTGGTTCTTTGGGTTCCATACCCTTTTGTGTTTGTGTCTATTCAGTATAACATCTATGGATTAATGGTTTGTGGTGAAGCCTTTGTTTTTGATTCTCGTGCCACCTATGTGTGGAGACATCCCACGTGAAGGGCATTTGGCTGGAGTTATTACAATTGGACTTGGACTTTATCATTGCTCCACGTTCCTTCTGGCCTGGATGGTTTCGCTGAAGAGCCAACATTACCGCATCCTGGGAGAGCCATTATCCGTGTGGTCAAGGATCTTCTGGTAGCCCTAGGCCAACAGGCTGGGATCACTGCACCAAGGGATCTCCTCGCTAGTCCTCCTTCAAGGCTTTAAATTAGCTTAGAAGTTGCAGGTCGTGAACTCTGATCGTCTGACATTTTTTAAAGTATTACCTTTTGTGTGTATGGGTCTTTTCTATCTTCTTTATATCTAGGGATAGGGTGGGTCATGTTCTTGTTCCTGTTTTTGCTGTTTAAATTTAATACATGGTTTGGCCCTAAACCTTGTGTGTGCCTGATTATTGGGTCACTTAATCGCTGGTGATAGAGATACGGATTACCAGGTGTACCTCGCTTCTGGTTCAGGGATCATTCTAGTCAGAGCGAGTCTAATCATCTAAATTAACATTACTTCTTTCCCTGGGTAACACCACCACGTACAAGGTAATTGGTTGTATCTAGGTATGTCAGGGGATGTCAACCTAATACATTTAAAGGTGACACCTTGATACATAAGAAGTGATGTAAGTTGTTTGTACCTATCTATAAAAGGACACTGCAAAGAGTACTCTCTGACCAATCTTGTGGGGGGTGAACTAGGCACCTGAACAACCTTGAGGGGGGCGCACTAGGCAGGTGTCATTGCCTAGACTTACAGAATGCACAGTGGCTTAACTCTGTCTAACCGCTGTTAATATCTGTTATTTGGTAATAGGCCTACTATGTATTGGTACATTGTCAACATTGGCCAAATGCACAGTAGTGTAGCGTTGAGAATTTCTGCTACCAACTGTTAGAGCTTCGCATTTGACAATAAACTTGTTTGATTGATTTCAAACCTTGCCTGCATCTGTCGTTTCCAAGGGTTCTCAGAGATCTTCTGTGTTCACCCAAGTGCACGGGGTCTAACACTCTAGATAAAGGGAGCACTATATTAACACACGCAGCCGAAAGTTTATCATCACTGATGGAGTAGAGGTCCGGTCAGGAGCGCACCGGGACAACCCCGAGAACCCTGACCAGACGATACTGAGACACCGGCAGTACAACACTGCCAGCGACGACAATGGAGACCTGAGCTGCTGCTGGTCAGAAGTGGGCAGGTGTGCTTCCGGTTTCAATAGCGTGGATTGCAGATTGTTGGGATACAGAGAACTAAGGAGCTATAACATGGAATTGTGGGATACTTCTGAATGACACCCTCAACCTGAGTAAAGCTGGGCTGCAGAACAATAGGGCATGAATTCTAGGTCCTAGCTTGACTCCACCTTGGACTCGCCAGCCCTGCAGGCTTCTTGGACCCTGGGTTTGGGCCCTGGTTTAGCATGAATGCAGCGTAGCCCGTAAGAGGGGTCAACCTTGAACCAGGACTCTAGCATGGACTTACCTTGCAGGGCAGACACATGTTCTGAAGCATTCTTCTCTCAACCCTGAAACAGTGCAATCAGGGAGCACAGGAGCAATGTGTCCTAACTCTGCATATCCCTGTAAAGAACTTGTTTCCAAAATGTGGGGACTGTGTCAAAATATGTCCTTAGCTAAGGGTCATCTGAGGCAAATAAAGCTGCAAGACTTGGCCATCTCACCACTGCAGTGCCAAATTATGCTGCTTAAATCTGCTCCTTCTGTCTTCTGGCTTGGCATATTGCTGGCTAGCCTGCACATTATCCTGCTATTGTTCTGTGATGCAATGCAATGAACCGCTAATGTACTTTGAAGAAGGGCAAATAAAAGATTTCTACCCAGGCAACACTAAAATGTCAGTGAGACACCAGCTGGTGTTCTCCAGTGCTCCTGCACCAGAGAAGTAAGCTATATCTTCTAAAGTCACTGCTGAAAATGTCGCATTTCATGCAAGAAAATAACTACATGTGGGTAGGATATTAGGACATCTGTCATTTCCATCTTGACACTGTTAGCAGATTCAGAACTTCCCCACAAGAGACAGACTTTCCAAGAAATACTGAAGCATCTACAGAGATTTGTGGTACTGCCAACTGAATACTATTACCTCTCCGTGGTTCACAATTCCTAGCACTGAGGCCAATTAGGTAAAATAAAAAATAGCAGAAGTAAAATATAATTATACTAATATATTTTGTCTTCAGATGTGCCAGTAAACTGAGACCTGTTGGAACAAAAGCAATGGCAGAAATTTGGGATTGCTTGACACATGGTAGATCTTCTTATACTTGTAAAATAATACTCTGCATTCTACCAATGAATACCAATATACCATTTATATTATACTTTTTTTATTATGTAGACAATCTTTCTATTAAACAGCCACTGTTCCTGTCTGTCTGTCATGGGATTGTCAACTTTCACATACACGTGAATATACGTATATAAACATATGCGTGTGCATTGTATTTGTATTGCAAGGGTTGGAAGGGCTTCTGGAAGGTTGATTTGACTGGGATGGGTTCCAGAGGCTTCAAGGTTTGATCTTAAGCCACTGGCATGCGAAAATGGATATTCAACCGTGTGCAGTTGCTACTGCCATCGCCTATTATATCAACAAGTATGTTGCTAAATGCGAACCCACAAGTCTTGAAAGAAACCTCAGAGACACTATTGCTCAAATCAGATAGGAGGAAAGCAATATTTCTAGAAAGTTGTTTAAAATATATATGGCAACATTAAATCAATGCCACGTCTCCGTCTGTGAGTGTGCTTTCCGTCTCTGTGGCCTGCCTATCAAAGAGAGCACAAGAAGAGTCATTTATGTTAACACAAGAAAGCTTGGCCTTTGATACAAAGTTGTCAGAGTACAAAATAAAGAGGTTCAAAACTCTAAGGAAGCCCCAGAGGAAGATGAACAAGGAGCAGAAAATCCACCAGAACAAGATCCAGAGGAAGAAGCTACAGGTAACAATAATTTCTGCAAACAAATATTTGATCGCTGTTGATGAACTTTTTGGAGGCTTGAACATCTTGCTCTTTGGTGATCTCCTTCAACTTCCACCAGTATCAGACAGTCCCATTTATAAGCAACCTGTTTCAATGATGCCCGCTGTGCAGCTCTGATGCCTCTTTAGCTTTTGTGAATTGACTGAAATCATGTGACAGCGAGGGGATACATTTATCAAAATTTTAAATAATCTTTGAGAGGAAAAACTCACATGAGAACAACTAAATATTTTACTGCGTAAATGTGAGGAAAGCAAACAACAAGGGGACTTTTCACTTGGAAAAGCTTTGAGAATTATGCCAACTTGTAAAATGGTAGATGACCACAATCATCAAGTTTTGTCCACTTTAGACAATGCGAACCTCCAAATATTTACAATCACAGTGCAAGATACCCTCAAAGCGCAGAAAAGACGAGTGCCTACATTTTATCAAGCTATCCCAGCAAAGATCAATCGAATGACAGGCATTCCAAAGACAACCGTAATACATCTGGGTGCTAAAGTTATGCTTTGGTACAATGTTGACCAAGAAAAAGGCATGGTAAACAACAAAATTGGCACCATCACCAATATCACTTCCGCTGCAACCAAATTCACGAAACTGATAACCCTAAAGTTGAAATTTAATTTGAAGGCGATGTCGCAAAGCACATCGAGCCAATAACATGACAATTTCAAGCGAATTTTGGATGTGGCATAGTGGAGCGGCGAATGCTTCCAACCATCCATGCTCATGTAGTCATCATCCACAAACTACAAGGGACCATGGTGGATAGAGCAGTTATAAACCTTGGCTCTCAATAATTTGTGCTAGCTCAACTTAAATATGGCTAAATATGATTCCAGGTAGTTGCTAACGGTTAGCTATCCAATCTTTCTCCTACATTGCTAGCTTAAAACTTTATTTGTGACTTTTTGGTACACTTTTTTAAAATTATTTTTAGTCTTTTAGTGCGCTTTTAGGAAGACTAGTATCAGAGGAGTAGCCGTGTTAGTCTGAATCTGCAAAAGCAGCGAGGAGTCCTGTGGCACCTTATAGACTAACTGAAGTGTTGGAGCATAAGCTTTCGTGGGCAAAGACATGCATCTGACGAAGTGGGTATGTGCCCACGAAAGCTTATGCTACAACACTTCAGTTAGTCTATAAGGTGCCACAGGACTCCTCGCCGCTTTTTTAAGGAAGACTGTCTTTTTAAAAAGCTTTTTATATATGTATTTTTTTATTAACCAATTGACTTCAAAGTACTTTACAAAGTTAGGTAAATATCAATTCCATTTTTTCTTGAGAGGGAAATGGCAGCACAGAGATAAAATGACTTGCCAATGATTACCTGACAAGTCAATATATGAGCTCAAAATACAACTCAGATCTCGACTCCCACCCCTCTGTTCCACCCACTGGATGACAGCACCTCTCTACAGACTTTTCTTTTTAGACCTCTGTTTGGTTATTGTGACGAGGCAGCATCGCCCCGCACCGTGAACCCCACCGAGCAGGCGCTGCTTGGCATCCGGGCAGAAGCAGCCCGGCGCTGTGTGCCGTGCTCGCATGCCGCGCCGGGGCTGATGTAGCCGGCTGATGCGCCGGCGGCGAGCCCGAAGCGCGGCGGCAGGAGCAGGGCTGACACGGGGACGTTCCCCCGCCCTGAGAGCCCCGCGCGGCTGGAAGGACTCCGGCTGCGGCCAGTGGCTGCACCCCCCCCACGCCAGGTCTGCTTCCCGCCCCCCTTCCTCTGTCTCCCCCATTCTCCCCTCCAGCCCCACAGCCCCCAATCTCCCCCCAGCTCTGCTTCCCGCCACCTCTTCCTGCCGGGCAGCCTTGCAGCCCCTGCCCCCCCTCCCCTGCCAGCTAGCCCTGCCCCCGCCCAGGCCAATGACATCAGGGGGGACGTAAGTGGTGGGACGCTTGAAAACGCTGCTGCCATGGCAAAAAGGGGGGGGTGAGGACAAGGGGCCGGGTGGAAGCCCTGAGAGTGGCACCACAAGTCGGGACCTAAGGGCCTGGGGAGGGCCCCAACTGGCAGGAGGGACTGACCCCCTGCTTGCGGGGTAGAGCAGCGCCGACAGCCTGTTGGCCAAAGGCAAGGTGAGCCTCCCGCCGACAGAGGGCCGGGGGCGGGGAAAGGAAGCAGCCCAGGGCAGAGCCCCTTAGGGCTGGTGGGCTGACGCGTTACGGCAGGACGCCCCGTCAGCCGGACCGGAGCTAGACTGTTCAGTGTCCTTAGGGCCCTGGGCTGGGGCCCGTGAGTGAGGGTGGGCCCGGGCCCCCCTTTCCCCTGCCCCACAGTCGTGGGGAGAAGTCGAGGCTGAAAAAACACCCCAACGACCCGTAGTAAGGGCGCGGGTGGCAGTAAGACTACCCCCCCCCAAAGTGGGGAGGGGCGGTCGGTACCGTCGGGCGAGACTGGTACAGTTATAATCTGTGCTGTCTGGAAACATAGATCACCCTTTGAATTTGCACAAAGTCACACCAACAGATGGAGATAAGTAATACGAAGGTTTTAATACACAAACTTGATGCATGTTTCAGAGTATGATTTCCAGTCAAGAATATCAAAAGATCCACCAGTATATAGCTCCTGACCCGAGGGTTAAAAATACAGTATTAAAGCTTGATCTGCTTTGCAAATTACAAAAGTTACAACCATAGCCATACACGGGCAGAAGTTTCCAACTCTACTGTACCAGGATTAATATTTCACAGTGGAAAGCTGGCAGGAGTAAAATGAATTAGCACCTCTGAGTAGCTCTATTAAGGAGGCAGCTGTGCTGAAATCCTGGATCCAGTGACATTAATGGGTGTTCTTCTAATGACTTCAAGCAAGTTGAGACTGCAGCCCTGCAGTATTTTGGGAGGGAAGGGGAAAGAAAAACAAATAGCTTCTTCATTCTCAGCAGAGATTGATGCTGGATTCCTCAGCTGGGTGCAAAGCATTACAGACACGCATGTGGAACTTCTGCTGAATACAGCCTTATCAGTGATATCGTGCCCAGTCATGCCTTGGTTTCAGGGGAGAATGAGGCAGCCTCTTTACCTCCACTAGCAGGGCACAGTATGGCCCTACCATTCCTTTGAATGCTAGGAAAGGAACTATTGGCATCCTACACTCCCAGTATGTAATTAATGAGGAAACTGTAACAAAACAAACAAAGCTAAGCTATGATGTTTGGAGGTCAGGGTCCAAACAGAACCAGTCTGGCCTTACAGTTTATTTTCATAGGGTATGTCTACACTACCCCGCTAGTTCGAAACGAGGTGTACCGGTAGTTCGGAATAGGCACCCTAGTCCGAACTACCTAGTTCGAGCCCCGTGTAGCCGCGCTGCACGGGGTTCGAAGCAGCGGGGATTTAAAAATGGCGGCTCCCCGCTTATGCTAATGAAGCCCGGGAAATTCAAATCCCGGGCTTCATTAGCAAGTGCGGTATGCATACATTACCCTCCTAGTTCGAACTAGGAGGGTAGTGTAGACATACCCATAGATACTATGGGCCACTTCTTCATTTGGTATAAACAGATCAGACATGTCTCTTTACCTTTCATTCACTGTGATAGTTCAGAACAAGAAACCTAGTGAAAAATCATCAGGAGATACACAGTACTCCTCATGAGCAGTTTGTGTTGCGTTCTGTTTAATCTGTGTTTATTTTTAAGTAAATTGCATTGATGGAAATGTAAAAAAATGTTTAAAAAACATTTAATACTAGAAGCTGGGCAAATAACATGTTCAGTGGACTTAGCCCTACTCCTGTCCCCACTATGGAATGTGCCAAAACAGATTATTTCCTCACATTTAATTGATATTTGATATTTATTAATAAATATAATTTCCTGTTTTACTCTGTGGACTGATTGCAAACATTCTGAATTTTATCAGTATTGCTACATTGTGATTGATCAGTTAAATCATACAGTATTGTTTCTGTTTCCTGATTGGATGAGCACTTGCACATTTAGGGTATGTCTACACAGCAGTGTTATTTTGGAATAACAGACGTTATTCCAAAATAACATAGTGCACGTCTACATTACAGGAAGTTATTTCGATATAATGTCAAAATAGTGTCGAGCTAGAGGACTTCTTACTCCTGTAACCCTCGTTTTATGAGGAGTAAGGGAAGGCAGATGAAGAGTGCTCTAACTCGGACTTCCTGCTGTGCAGACAGCACCAAATGCCACAATAAGCTATTTCGACTTAAGCTATGTAATTGACATAGCCGGGCTGTGTAGCTTTAGCTTTAGCTTTAGCCCTGCTGTGTAGACATGCCCTTATTGTTTGGTTGCCACATATACTTTCACGTGTCACTTTGAAATATGCTTTCCATAAGTGTTTTTACCTGTAAAACTTAATCACTTGAATGTTCACAGAAAAAGTAAACACAAAATGCTCATGAAGTGACCAAGGCAAATCTAAATTTTTCAGACAAACATTCATGGAAAACTTTTGGAATTATTGACCTAGCTTTGTTAGTGTAGCATTTTGCATATGATTATGCTGTGTTAGAGCTGCTTACCACCATAATTATATTATATAACTAAAGACTGCTACACCCCTTTATTCAGAGTGAATTCAGACACAGTGAAGCTTCCATCGAAGAGAAGTAGATTAAAGTCCTGGTTTTTTCCCCCTGGCATTATGAAGTGCGATTTCAATTCAAGATAGAGAAGTTTCAATTATATTGAAGTAGCTCTGTGGGGGAAATAAATAATTACTTCATTATAAGTTCACATCAAATACCAATTGAAGACTCACATTGATCAGGCCCTACTGGAAGCTTCCATGGCAAGGGAAGTGTAAATCCCCTAGGATTGAAAGAGCTGTACAGCATAAATTATGATGTCTGGTGGAATCACAGCTCATTGAGTCTCCACTGGGAAGATTTCAGCAGTCAATGAAACTTCACAAACCTACAAGTTCATGAAGATAGATGAAACTGGTGAGCTGCCAGCATTTATCATTTAACATTTTGTACACTATTCTTTGTCTTTGAGTTCTATACATTCTGATTAACTAAATGAGTTATTTAAAAAATGGGATACAACATTATTTTAAGTACTAAGCCGCATCAAAATTACATTGCATTTATTTGTGTGCACTTTTAGGTTTTGTTTATTAAATAATATTTCTAAGAACCAATGAAACAAAAATAAAGATTTAAAACATGGTAAAAGGGCTAAAGAAGTTTTTTCATTGTTCTTTCCCTGTTACTGCCAAATATAACAATCTGTACAGGATATTTAGTTTATAAAATAAGAGGTCAATTTTTTTTGATGAGAGCTGTTGGATGTTGAACATTTTTAAGAATCTGGCCCTTGATTCTTTGGTTCTGTTCCAAAAACAAATCTCTCCTTATTGGCAGTTGGCCAATCCAGTTTTGGAAGTCATTTTATACAGTGATTCAATGAAGCATGAAAGCCAATCCCTAGCTCTCTCTGCTTCATTAAGCACTGTCACCAATCACTAGGTAGCTTTGAGGTATGCATGAAATATTCTTAGATAAATCCTCCATTTCCAGAGAAATGTGTTTCCTGTACAACTGTAAATCTAGGTTCTGTATTGAAGATAAACCAGTCTGGCAATATAATGGCCCTAGTAAAATTTTCTTGGCAACAACAAGTTTATGCAATGGCAAAGTCATCCAATGTTTTTGTGCTACTAAATTATATTAAAAACACCTGTTTTATTTGTACAATGACTCAAATGGCTTACAGATTAGGATCCTACAAATAATACATAAACTTTATAGCAAAAAATATACATAAAATAATTCATCCTTCTATAGTTTACATAAAAGATGTATATTTCTCTGTATGTGTATATATATATATGCTGTATTTATATTTGGTGTACAGATGTGTATCTACACACACAGTATACATTTATATATAAATAAATGTATATGTCTATGTATATATAAATAAATGTATATATGTGCCTGTGTGTGTGTATATATATATATATATATATATATATATATAGACACAAACATATATATACACACACACATATATATACACATACACACACACACTGAGCATGTCTGTACTTTGCAGAATCTGCGTACAAACAGTGCAGTCCTTCATTGGCCGTGAGCTTCAAAGGTATCAAAGATACCAACATTAAAGTCCTTGGAAATAGAACTAATGTCACCGTTGTGGACAGAGAACTGGCTTGATGCATCTTCCTTTGTGATGAACTAGGTTTGCTGGACAGTGGCAACCTGCAACACATGGCTTATTGCATGGACCAATCTCATTCCAGTTGTCACATGTTTTGACACATCCCGGGCCACAGGTGTCATACACTGCACCATGTTTACACTGGGTTGCTGAAAGGCAGTTAGAAAAACACAACAAAATGTGATTGATGTGGCTAGGATGAAAGCAAAGATCACATGGCTAGGATGAAAGCAAAGTTATTTCAATTGCATTTTTTAAAAACAGTGTAATTCTTCCTCTCTAAAAACATATCAGTCTATGTATATTCTATTACAGACATTTAATGGAACTATTATAACATCAGATACAATTTTATAAAAAAAGTGGTTTTATATAGAGAGTCTGCTATATTATCTTAAACATGAGCTTGATTCAAAATCAAGTATCAAAATAATTCTGTTCTTTGGAGAATTCTAATCCCAATGTTAACTTCAGAGCTGTCTTTATCGATATACTCTGCAGAGACTAAATTCTGGATCCAGAATATCTCCAAACCTAGGGAAAGTTCACATTAAGGGATCACTGAGGCCAATGAATCTTAAATTTAGTGAGATTAGTATGTGCTCCATGTGGTTGATACTCCTATATGAATGACTGTATACATTCTAGAATAGAACTTTCAACTCCTAATATTGTATATTCTATTTCAATATGGAGACTAATATATGGCTCAATAACACATTCTTTGAGGGGATAAACAAGCATGTGGACAAGTGGGATCCAGTGGATATAGTGTAGTTAGATTTTCAGAAAGCCTTTGACAAGGTCCCTTGATAAAGGCTCTTAAGTAAAGTAACCTGCCATGGGATAAGAGGGAAGGTCCTTTCGTGGATTAGTAATTGGTTAAAGGACAGGAAACAAGGGGTAGGTATAAATGGTCAATTTTCAGAATGGAGAGAGGAAAATAGTGGTGACCCCCTACTGGTCTGTCCTGGGACCAATCCTATTTAACATATGCATAAATGATCTGGAAAAGGGGTAAACATTTAAATGGCAAAATTTGCAAATAATTCAAAATTACATAACAGAGCTAAGTCCCAGGCAGACTTCAAAGAGCTACAAAAAGATCTCTCAAACCTGGGTGACTGAGCAATAAAGTGGCAGATAAAATTTAATGTTGTAAATGCAAAATAATGCACATTGGAAAACACAATCCCAACTATACATATACAATGCTGAGGCCTAAATTAACTCTTACCACTCAGGAAAGAGACCTTGGAGTCACTGTGGCTAGTTCTCTGAAAATATTCACTCAATGTGCAGCAACAGTCAAAAAGCAAACAGAATGTTGGGGATCATTAAGAAAGGGATAAATAATAAGACAAAAAATATCATATTGCCTCTATATTAATCCATGGAATGCCATATCTTGAATCCTCCATGCAGATGTGTTCTCCTCATCTCAAAAAAGATATGGTGGAATTGGAAAAGGTTCAGAAAAGGGCAACAGAAATGATTAGGGGTATGGAATTGCTTCCATACTAGGGATGTAAAATCCCATTGAATTAATTGACCAGACGCTCCCAGCCAAATGCGGGACTGCCAGCTCCCAGCCTGCATGGGGCTGGAAGCAGCAATCTCATGTAGGGCCCCACTGGGGCTGGAGCAGCCCCTCTGCCTGTGGCATGCTTTGGCTTCCTGGGTATCAGGTAACTGGTCAACTGGTTACGCATTCACATCCCCATTCCATACAAGGAAAAATTAAGACATACAGACTTTTCAGCTTGGAAAAGGGATGACTAAGCCCTGGTCTACACTAGGGAATTATTTCAAAATAACCCCTCTTATCATATATATAGTAGCCCAGTGTCTGGGAGTCTGTAACACTGATGTACACGGCCACGCCCCATGGCCGTGTACGTCAGCGCCCCACCCCCTTTCCCCTCCCTCCATGGTGGCTCGGCCGAGCGCTGTGCTGCTCAGCTGGGCCCTGGCGGGGGAGCAAGCAGTGGCAAGCAGCCATTTGGGGTCTGCGCTCCCCATGCATGGAGAGCGCGGACCCCAAACGACCACTTGCCGCCACTTGCTCCCCCACCGGGGCCCAGCTGAGCAGTGCAGCGCCGGCGCCACTCAGCTGTGCCCCGGCTAGGGTTGCCAGGTAGACCCCACTAAAAAAAACAGACATGCTTGTCGGGGGTGGGGGGCAACCGCCAGGAGGGGGCCGGGGCTGGCCAGAAGGGGGGCTGGAAGCAGAGCTGGCAGGGGGGGCCCAGGGGCCACAAGGCTGGCCGGCAGGAAGAGGTGGCGGGAAGCAGAGCTGGGGGGAGATTGGGGGCTGTGGGGCTGGAGGGGAGGATGGGGGAGACAGAGGAAGGGAGGCAGGAAGCAGACCTGGCGTGGGGGGGGGTGCAGCTACTGGCCGCAGCCGGAGTCCTTCCAGCCGCGCCCCCAGAAAGCGCTCTCTTTACTTGCCAGCAGAAGCCTGGCAGGGGCGGGGGCGGGGCTGGGAGCCACTCCCCGGGCCCAGCTTCTGCTCGCAACCAGAGGCTCCCAGCTGGGAGATGGGACACAATTGGCGCTGGGAGCCTCTGGTCCTGTGCAAAAGCCGGACCGGGCGGGGCGGAGGGGGGAGATGGCTGGGAGTCCCAGTCCCCACCTTGCCCCGCCCCACCCAGCTTTTGCACGCAACCACAGGGCTCCCAAAGCCAATCACACTCCACTCCCAGTCACTCCCCCGCCCCCGGCAGGCTTCCCTCCGGCGCCCAGCCAGAAATTCACAAAATACCAGACATTGCACAGGTCCGGTATTTTCTGAACTTTTCTACTGGACAGATGGTGCAAATACCAGACTGTCCAGTAGAAAACAGGACACCTGGCAACCCTAGCCCTGGCGGGAATGCCACTCAGCTGGGCCCTGGGCTTGCTCCCCCGCCGCGGCCCAGCTGAGTGGCACTGGCACTGGCGCTGCGCCGCCCAGTTGAGCTCCGCTGGGAGGGGAAGGGGGGTGGGGCGGTGGCGTACATGGCCAGGGGGTGAGGCTGGGGCCGTGTACATCACTGCCCCTCCCATCCTCTTCCCGCTGTGGTGCTCAGTGGTGCGCCCCTCAGCCGGGCCGCCGTGGGAGAGGGGAAGGGGAGGATGGTGACGTAGACAGCCCCATCCCCTGGCCATGTACGTCACTGCCCCGCCCCTCCTGCCCCGCAGCGGGCTGGCTGAGTGCACAACACTCAGCCAAGCCACTATGGAGGGAGGGAAAGGGGGCAGGGCGGTGATGTACACGGCCAGGTGGCGGGGCCATGTATGTCACCACCCTTCCTTTCCCTCCCCCTCTGGGGCCCGGCTGAGGGGCGCAGCACTCAGCCCAGCCGCCATGGTGGGAAGGGAAGGGGGCAGGGTGGTGACATACACAGCCAGGGGGCAGAGCCGTGTACGTCACCGCGCCCCCCTTTGCCTCCCGCTGTGGCGCTCAACTGAGTGCTGCACCCCACAGTCGGGCCACCGGGGGAGCCAGCAGCGCAAGGGGCTGTTTGGGCTCTCCCGCAGTGGGAGGGGAAGGGGGTGGGGCGGTGACGTACACAGCCCCGTCCCCAGCCGTGTACATCACCGCCCTGCCCCCCTCCCTTGCGGCAGCCCAGCTGAGCAGGCAGCACTCAGCCAAGCACCACTGCGGGAAGGAAGGGGAAGGGGAGAGACGGAGGGGAAAGAGAGGCAGGAGGAGGAGGAGGAGAAGAGAAAGGGAGAGTGAAAGGCAGGAGGGGGAGAAGAGAAAGAAAGACGGAGAGAGAGGCAGGAGGCGGAGGAGAGCTGGGGACCGGGAGGCAGTAGGAGGAGAGAGAGAGAGAGAGACGGGGCAAGAGAGCTCAGGAGAGAAGACCTGAAAATCCCGTCTTATGACGGGCTAATTGGCTAGTTTTGAAATAATAAACAGAGCATCCACACTACCAATCCTGTTATTTCAAAATAACGCACTGGTTATTTCGGGAGTTATTTCAAATTTAGTTATTTCAAAATAATTTCCTAGTGTTCACATACCCTACGGGGGGATAAGATTGATGTCTATAAAATTATGACTGGTGGAGAGAAAGTAGATAAGGAAGTGCTGTTTACTCCTTCTCATAACATAAGAACTAGGAGTCAGTAAATGAAATAAATAGGTAGCAAATTTAAAACAAAAAAATAGGAAGTACTTCTTCACACAGCACACAGTCAACCTGTGGAACTCCTTGCCAGAGAATATTGTGAAGGCCAAGACTTTAACACGGTTCAAAACAATTCTTTGATAAATCCATGGATGATTGGTCCATCAATGGCTATTAGCCATGATGGGCAGCAAGGGTGTCTCTAGCTGCTGTTTGCTAAAAGCTGGGAACAAGTTACAGGGAATTGATCACTTGATGGTTACTTGTTCTGTTCATTCTCTCTGGGACAACTGGCACTGTCAGAAGCCCAGATACTGGGCTAGACAAACCTTTGGTCTGACCCAGTATGGCCATTCTTACATTATTAAAAAAAGAAAGCACAATCAAGTGGTTTACAAATGGCAATAGACTCACAAGAAGTCAGAATCGTATCTTGCTATTTACAGTTAAGTGGCTATACTAAAAGGTTGATTTTCTCTTGAGAGGCATTACAGGTCCACACTTGTTAAAGAATCCAAGTGACACAAATTGCGTTAGAGACAGAACGGGGCTAATTTTTTCCATGGATGGGGCTTAGAATGCCACTTTAGCATTTCTAGAATTCACAAAGAGAGAGGAAGCAGAGATACTGTTGTTGTTACACTACAAAATCTTGTAGTACTGTAATGCTAAGGTTAGGAATCAAAACCAAAGGCCAGCTCTACCCTAACAAGCTAGGTTGACCCAGCTACATTGCTCAGGGGGTCAACAATTCTGACCTAACCTCAGAGGTGTAGTTGGACAGTTATATTTGGGGGAGGGGCAGGCAAAGCATGGGAGTGCTCATGAACGTTGTAGCTAGTTCCCTAGGCTCATTGTTCTCCCGCACTTAGAATGGTACCATGGCTGCCACTACCAAGGGTGGGAGGCTTGGGCCAAGTTAACAGGGGACCCCCCACAGCTGTTATTGAAATGCTGGGAGGTGGGCAGACACAAGTAAACAGGAGACAGATTCATATAACCAGGGCAACCTTGTAAAATTGCAATATTAATGGATATTTTGTACTGTAATTATCCTAATTTTTAAAAGAAAAAGCAACATTTTCAAAAAGGAAAAAAGGAAATTCAGAGAGGGGAAAAGAAAGATATATAAACTACATTATGCACATCATACTTCCACTAGTTGAGAACTTGAAAGTGGAAGACAGTATGGGGGACAGTGATAATGAAATAATAGAGTTCGTGATCTTAAGGAAAGGTAGAAGGGAGACCAGCACAATTGAGGTAATGGATTTCAGGAAGGCAGATTTTGATAAGCTCAGAGAACTTGTAGGTAAGGTCCCATGGGAAGCAAGACTGAAGGGAAAAACAACTGAGGAGAGTTGGAAGTATTTCAAAGGGACGTTGTTAAGGGCCCAAAAGCAAACAATTCCGCTGTGTAGGAAAGATAGAAAATATGGCAAAAGACCAGCTTGGCTTAACAAGGAGATCTTGCATGATCTCAAAATAAAAAAGGAGTCCTATAAAAAATGGAAACTAGGACAAATAACAAAGGATGAATATAGGCAAGCAACACGGGAATGCAGGGGCAAGATTAGAAAGGCAAAGGCACAAAATGAGATCAAACTAGCTACAGGCATAAAGGGAAACAAGAAGACCTTTTATAAATACATTAAAAGGAAGAGGAAGACCAAGGACAGGGTAGGCCCACTGCTCAGTGAGGAGGGAGAAGCAGTAACAGGAAACTTGGAAATGGCGGAGATGCTCAATGACTTCTTTGTTTCGGTCTTCACTGAGAAGTCTGGAGGTGTGCCTAACGTAGTGAATACAAGCAGAGAGAGGGTAAGTTTAGAAGATAGGATACACAAAGAACAAGTTAAAAATCACTTAGGAAAGTTAGATGTCAGCAAGTCACCAGGTCCTGATGAAATGCATCCCAGGATACTCAAGGAGCTGATAGAGGAGGTATCTGAGCCTTTAGCTATGATCTTTGAAAAATCATGGAAGACAGGGGAGATTCCAGAACACTGGAAAATGGCAAATATTGTGCCCATCTATAAAAAGGGGAATAAGAACAACCAAGGAAACTACAGACCGGTCAGTTTAACGTCTGTCCCAGGGAAGATAATGGAGCAGGTAATTAAGGAAATCATATGCAAACACTTGAAAGGTAATAAAGTGACAGGGAATAGCCAGCATGGGTTTGTGAAGAACAAGTCATGCCAAACTAATCTGATAGCTTTCTTTGATAGGATAACGAGCCTTGTGGATAAGGGAGAAGCGGTGGATGTCCTATACCTAGACTTTAGTAAGGCATTTGATATGGTCTCGCATGATATTCTTATTGATAAACTAGGCAAATATAACTTAGATAGGGCCACGATAAGGTGTGTGCATAATTGGCTAGATAACCGTAGTCAGAGAGTTGTTGTTAACGGTGCTAAATCCTGCTGGGAAGGGATAACAAGTGGAGTTCCGCAAGGGTCTGTTTTGGGACCCGTACTGTTCAATATCTTCATCAATGATGTAGATATTGGGATAGAGAGTACGCTTATTAAGTTTGCAGATGATACCAAACTGGGTGGGGTTGCAACTTCTTTGGAGGATAGGGACATAATTCAAAATGACCTTAGCAAGTTAGAGAAATGGTCAGAGGTAAACAGGATGAGGTTTAATAAAGAGAAATGCAAAGTGCTCCACTTAGGAAGGAACAATCAGTTCCATACATACAAGATGGGAAGCGACTGTCTAGAAAGGAGCATAGCGGAAAGGGATCTAGGGGTCATAGTGGACCACAAGTTGAATATGAGTCAACAGTGTGATGCTGTTGCAAAAAAAGCAAATATGATTCTAGGTTGTATCAACGGGTATGTTGTAAGCAAAACTCGTGAAGTCATTCTGCCGCTCTACTATGCACTAGTTAGGCCTCAGCTGGAGTACTGTGTCCAGTTCTAGGCGCCACATTTCAAGAAAGATGTGGAGAAATTGGAAAGGGTACAGAGAAGAGCGACAAGAATGATGAAAGGTCTAGAGAACATGACCTATGAAGCCAGGCTTCATGAACTGGGCTTGTTTAGTTTGGAAAAAAGAAGATTAAGGGGGGACATGATAGCGGTTTTCCAATATCTAAAAGGGTGTCACAAGGAGGAAGGAGAAAATTTGTTCCTCTTGGTTTCTGAGGACAGGACAAGGAGTAATGGGCTTAAAGTGCAGCAGGGGAGGTTTAGATTGGACATTAGGAAAAAATTCCTAACTGTCAGGGTGGTCAAATATTGGAATAAATTGCCAAGGGAGGTGGTGGAATCTCCCTCTCTGGAGATATTTAAGAACAGGTTAGATAGACATCTGTCAGGGATGGTGTAGACGGAGCTTGGTCCTGCCTTGAGGGCAGGGGGCTGGACTCGATGACCTCTCGAGGTCCCTTCCAGTCCTATGATTCTATGATTCTATGATACCTTTAGTTACACTATTGGTACTTCACTTGCAGAATCTAATCTCCACAAGAATTGAGAGTGAAATATGCAGCACTCAAAAGCCCCTCAGCAACAGTGTATTAACTGGTTTATAGAATGTAGGCCAAGAGTGATAGTGATTCTGTATGTTCAGCCTGAGAGACTCTGCAGGTGTCTGTCTCTGCTGAGTATCTGCCCTCTGAAAATCAGGCTCCCTTTAGTGTGTCAGGTTGAACACCCCAAACCTGAAAGACCAAAAACTGTTCCTTTGGAAATCTAGACCTGAGAGTGCACTCTATGATCTTCAGGTTTTCAGTCATAACGATTTCATCCTATAATGTTGTACTTGGCTGAAGGTCAGGCATTTGGTCCAGCTGAGCTCTGCCTGGCACAGTACCCAAGGTGTAGGAGGAGAAATGGCTCCAACCATCTTTTCACTACCCCAGCCTGGGGCCATTTCTGTCCCAGAGTAATTCAGAACAGATGAAAGGAGGCTCCTCTGGCACCAGTAGTTCCCTAGCACTATGGTGACTTTTCACTTTATCTATGCTATAGCACAGACGACTGTGAGAAACCCTTCCCAAGAAGCTGAAAGTTACCTAAGAAGCCTGCAAAGCTGAAGTGGCTGGGACCCAGAGTAGTGGGGTAGACCTAGGGTTGCCAGGTGTCCAGTTTTGAACCAGACAGTCCAGTATTTGAGATTTCTGTTCAGGAAACAAATTCAGAAAATATAAATGAGAAAATATAATGTCCGGTATTTTCTAAATAAGATGTAATGTAGATTGTGATGTAAGGTCAAGTGTGTCCGGTATTTTTGTTGAAACCATCTGGCAACTCTAGGTAGACCTGGATACCTTGCCCACTGCCCTTTTCTCCCCCTCCAGGGCACTAGAAAAGCCCTGACCCTCCACATCAAAGAAAAGCATGGAACCCATTACAATAGCATTGGCCATTTGTCACAAACTACCAATGTGATGAAGAATACAGCATTTTCCACCATTACCACTTCACTAGCATTTTTACACTCTTCTGAAACAGATGTTTGGTACTGTTGCTTACAATCTGCCCCTGACTTTCGGCTTTTAAGAACTAGCGCCTAACTGCCCATATCTAGTTTTGTATCAGTAGGGATTTACTGCTTCTAGTTAATCACTGTGCAGTGAAGGTCACTTGTTCCACGTTGCATATGTCAGCTACAAATTTTTGAACCATTTTGTCTTTTGCTGATCTCTGACAAATCTTATTAAGATAATAAGGGTCCCAAACAGCTGCCTTTCTCAGGTCAGCCTCGAGCTGCTTTTCTTCATTCTCAAGACTACAAAACTTTGGAGTCTGGATTTTTCCAAATCATAACTAAGTGCTGCTTTTTTCTGTTATTGTTGTCCAGCCTTTCCTTTCCTGATGCTTCTTAGGGCATCCAGTCAGAATATCATACATGCTACTTGCTGCTTACCATTTGGGCACATCATTTCAGGAGCATTCCTGCCAGTGGAAAGGAGGGAACCTAAACAAGCCTTTTAATTATACAGTTTTGCTTGTATTTTTAACTGCTCCAACTTCTACCAGATGTTCATGAAAAAGATAAAAGAGCTCTCCTCTCTCATGCACAGAGGAAACTGTTCAGAGGAAGGTAGGAAAAATTCTGCCAGGGACAAATTCTGCAGCAGAGAGGGAACGAGGAGGGCAAAACCGCTGGTTGAAACCAGCACATAGGTAGAAATGATGACACCTGGAATCACCCTCGAACAGCAGCTCTCAGCACACAGGAATCAAAGGAGAAGATCACTTAGCTGACAAGAGCTCAGGGAAGCAAGCCAATCTCTGGATTAAGTGGTTTTCTCAATTTTAGTACCTGCACCTCCCTCCTTATCATTGCCTGAAACATGTCTTCTCTTTTCTTTAGTATTGCTACAGCCAGATCCTTCAAGGGGAATTACTTCCTCTTTATCCAGACTGAATCTTCTACAGGTGCCTTCAGAGCTCCAGAGGCTAAAGGTTAATACTACATTGCAAAAACACCACAGTGCCTCAGTCACCCTGACTAGAGATGCTTCTTTTCCATCCTCAGCTCTATAAACATCTCCTCTCTGTCTTCATCAGACTATTGCTCATCTCTTCATTCCCATTCTGTTGCTCCCCTCATCAACCCCCTCACTTCTCTTCCTATCCTCTTCAGCCTCTTCCATTATTTCTCCTCTTGTCTCATCAGCTACTTTCTTTTTCCTTCATATGCTTTCTTGTCCCACAGGTGTATCCTCAAAGCTTCTGCCTCTCAATTCATCTCTTTCTCACAGAGCCCTTCCAAAACGTCTCAGTTTCCACACTGGTCTCACTGATCCCATCATACCATAACCCATTTTTAATCTTTATCCTTTTCTAACAAATCTCCCATTCACTAATGACTTTTCCACACCCTTTTCTTTAGAGTCATCTTATATCACCAGTGTACTGTATGCCTTAAACAGCAGTGAGCATGTGCTACTCATTTAGGAAATGAGTAGCTAGAGGATCCACTTTCTCATAAGAAGGGAAAAAGGTGTGTAGAAAACAGGACATATATTTAGTCTCCTGTGCATCCCATTTGGCTGACAGTCTAGACAGCATAAGTATTCTAAAAAATATTATTTATCCCTGACCTAGGCATACAGTCCTCTGGGTATAAGAATTGGCAAGCACATGAGACCTGTGTTTTATAACACACAAAAGAATAATTAAAACCTGACTTTGTTAATAACCACACCCCATTCCCATTATAACACAAACCTTCCAAATATCCTGCTAGCTATGAGATGTCAAAGAGGAAATGAAAGTCACAGATTACTAAATTTTGTTACAGATATATTGTTTCTTAACTAGAAATGTTGATCACTTTTTAGGACAACATAATTGTAATGGTACGGTTGAGCAAAAGGCAGTTAAAGCTTAAAACCTTGTTACTGGTTATTGTTATCATAAGAAGCAGCACTTTGGTTTTTTATGAGTTTCCTACAGAATCCCTACAATTTTGCAGTATAAAATGTGCCACCCTGACACCAACGAGATATTCACCGTGTATGCAGAATTAAGTGTCAGATGGTCAGACCCAGAGTATCTGCTGGCCCATGGAGATCTGTAAATGGGGGCAAGATACATCTTTTACAGGAACTGTAGAGGATTTGGGCCTCCCTGGGGTCCTTCTGCAAATCTTAGCCAGCCCTGTGATTTTCAAAGCCCAGGGAATTTAGACACACAATTTCCAGTGCAATTAATGAAAGATGCACGTATCAATCACCTTAGCGGCTTTGAAAAAAGCCTCAATCCTGGCCAGTATTTGCTAATAGGTCCAAGAGAGGCCCAGATCCCAGTGGATTTGGGTATTTTAGGCTCTGTCTACACTATAGCCTATGTCGGTATCATGTATGTTGCTTGAAGTGGGAGGGAGGAAGTTACACAGATACATGAGTCCGTGTGCATAGCACTCTGTCAGTGGGGGAGCTTCTGCCATTCACAGAGGAGGGTTTTTTTATGCAGATGCGAGAGCTCTTTTCCATCAGCATAGAGTGCTTTAACGAAGTGCACTGCAGCCCTG
The DNA here is from genome assembly GCF_049634645.1 of Pelodiscus sinensis. Taxonomy (NCBI): domain Eukaryota; kingdom Metazoa; phylum Chordata; order Testudines; family Trionychidae; genus Pelodiscus; species Pelodiscus sinensis. Next base: position 170,688,679 of record NC_134712.1, read on the forward strand.
CCAGGAGCTGGGTGAGGAGTGGGAAGGGAGCAGAATCCCTGAGCTTGGGCAGATGCTGCCAGGGCAGAAGCCCAGAGCCCAACTCCAGGGCTGCAGCAGCACAGAAGTGAGGGCATGTCATCTTCACCTCTGTGCTGCCTCTGAGTGTGGGTCTGGTCTCCCCACTGAGAGCAACCATGCAATGAAAAGACAACTCCTGTCCCTCCCCAGCCTGGCAGACTACCAGCTATGAGCCCTAGGCAAGGGTGCTCTCAGAAGCACAGGAAGATCAGATTTCACCAGACAGGGCTAATTTCACGGTCTGTAACATGTTTATTTAGCTCTTTATTGATTTCTTTATTTTTTCCCTCCAGCATCATAATGATATAAAAAACTACAATGTTCTTTCCTTCAGACTGTGCATTAAATTGTGGCAAAACAATCACAGTATCCTTACCTGCACAGTGTTGTTCAGGTTTCCACTGGACTTTCACCCCTTCTCTCTGACAGGTTCGGGCATAGGCAAGGAATGACTCACAGTAGCAGTTTTTATGAACTGGACACTCACACATATCTGTTACACAGGACCTGCCAAAACAGCCCAGAAACAAGCAAGCAATAAAAGAGTTGAAAAAACAGCCCTCATGGTTTGGAATTATCTTTTTATAATCATATATAGCTTAATGTTGCAATAACTTGTGCTGGAGAAATAGTGAACATGCTGAAGGCTTTTTACTCCCAAATCCACATTGAGGGTATAATCTCTGAAGTTCTGTTACACTCAGTCTAGTCTATATGCACAGAGCTCCCACTTACATCAATGGGAGAGCTATTGAAAAGTAGAGAGCCCAGAATATTCAAGTCAAGAACTGCCATACAATAATAGGGCAAGGCAAAGACAATACTGTATATTAAGACAAAACTGCATTTGCTATAGAGACTTCATCTGTGCTTTCCTGAAAAATGTTTATAACAAAAATGTTATAAGATTTATAGATTTATAAGAAGCAATGAACACACACACACTTACATTGCTATGAAGAACTCAGGGTTCATGGCAAAATTTTTCAGTTCAATAGTAAATTCATTGAAAAATGTAGTTACAGAGTGACAACAGCTATTAATTGATTTGGCTGAAATTTGGAAAATATTTGTAGCCAAATTAAAATAAAAAAATGCAACCTGTTTTGACACTTTGAAAATGGAATATTTTAATTTTTAATTTTTGAAATGTTTTGTATGAAATAAACTAGATTTGGTTTTCAAGAAATTTAAGTTTAAAAAAAACTAAAAAAAATTACAAATAGAAACCTGAAGAAAAATAATTTTTCATTTCAGTGTGAAAAATTGAAAAATAGCAGTTTTGGCTTGAAAGAATTTTTTTGTTCAGATTTTTCTGTTCAGCCATCTAACCAAAACCAAACCAACCAACAAACTTCCCAAAACAAAATGCCACATCCCACTCCAAGAGCCAATTACTCATTCAGCGCACAATTCAACCATCTTATTTCACTGAATAATCATAAAACATGGTGTTAAGTAAAACAACTAGTGCACGTGTTTGTGTACACAAGTAGCTCACCTAGAACATGTGTCAATTTGGCATGGGCTGCAAATACAAGAACTGGTAAAAGGCAGTTAGCCACTTGGGTATATTTTAAATGATTAAAGCATGCTGGAAATTCTAAGAGACTGATTTTCAGGAGCTCTGAGCAATCATAACGGTCAATTTAGTCAGTGGGATCCGAGGGGTGCTCAGGAATCTGAAAATCAGACCAATTACTCTGCTTGCTATTTAGGACCAAACTGTGCCTGGCCCTTGTGTAAGTGGGCAAGAGAAGGATGATGCAAGGATGGAAGGACATGTGCATAGTGAGCACAGTGCCCCTTTACACTGTCATGGTAGGAGCCATCCCCTGGAGATTGAGAGAGGCATAAACCCTCCAAGAGCAGCCCTAGAGCAGGCCCAAGGCTAAGGCCACAGCTGAGTTCTTTGTGTTCGTATTACTTGTCTGGAATTGAGAACTTCAGTCACTTTGGTAAATGGCTGGCCAGCTGCCTACTTTGACAGATGCTTTTCTAAGAATTGTATTCTCTGAAAAATCCCATTTCCTACCTACTGAAGCAATCCTTTTTAAGGAATCATAATGGATGCACCCACTCCTCCCAAAGTAAGGCTACAATAGAATAGCCAATTTCCTGCTTTCTCCAGAGGTAAAATTACAGCACAGCCAAAAAGCAGCATTGTATCAGCACTCCAGCCTTAAGACTTTGTATTTACATTAGACTGAAGTGCTATTAGATGAATATGATAAAATAAATGCCTAAATGATTCTGTTTTCACTAAGATGAAGTGGTAGAGGTGATTTGGCTGTGTAGGATAAGCATCTAGTCTGACAGCCAATGCACCTTGAGCAGAAAGGAGATAGTGCTATGCTCCAGCACATGCAAATATTCAGCATATTTTCCTGCTAAGGCACATTCACGAGACCTGATTCTGATCTCACACCAGTTTTACACTGATGTCATTCACCCAACTCGATGACACTACTCCTTATTTATATGGGTGCAAACAAAATCAGACTCAAGCCCACTTAGTACCATGCAGTTTTACTCAGGCCAGCATTTTCAATGATGGCATCTAACACCATGTTATAACAACTAAGTCTGAAAATACTGGACATGGACCTGATTTTCTGCAATGATTTTCCAGTCCCCCATGAAGCCAGTAACGGCTGCTAGTGCTCAGCTCCTTTTTAAAATCAGGGCAAAGAGTTATTAATCACTTGACATGAGACAGAGCTGAAAAATATGGTTCCAGATTTGAACTTTTCAATAATTAGGGAGCATTTGCATCTGGGATATAGGTTCAATCGCAACTCTATTAGGTAATGAAGAAGCCAATCAACCCATAATCAGGGGTATTCTGTAACTGCAATGCTTGTAAAGTGCTTTGAGAGTTTTAGAAGCACTTAGTAATGTCTAGTATTGTTATCCTTACAAACATGAACAGGGTTTGTTTCTACATGAGTAACAGTGCTCCTTAAAGGCAATACCCTTCCCTTTAAGCTTGTAGACATTTCAGCAGCTTTCCATTATTTTTGTACTTGACATTTCTATTTGACTGTTCCTATGACAATTCCATAACCTTTAAAAAAATGTTTTGCTGTCACTAATCCATGACATTAGCCAAAAAGTTCCCATGATAAAAATACAGCTCAGGCAATAGTGTACCAAAAAAGATATTTTGTGGAATGATATATGCATATAAAATATAAATGTATGCAAATGTGGATAAATACTGTTTAGATCAATTAGGAAGCATGATCATACTTCAGAGACCACCAATTTTCATTTGCTTCAGCTTTCATTTTTATTGAATTCTATTTGTTCAGCCTCCTGTCAAATTCCATTCATGTTTACTAGAATGTCAGGTATGGAATGGTTGCAATGTACAGTTTGAATACTTCTGAAAGGCTTACAAGAACCATCTGGCACTAAAATGACACTTGGACATAACATTTCCCATTTTAGTATTAGGTTCATCTCCAGTTTTGTTTACATATGATTCACTAAACAAGTTCCCCTTGATGAGTATCGTCCTATCACAGCGCATGCCTGCAAATCTTCAGTGACATCCCAAAGCAATGCTCTGAATGCAGTAGGCAGTGTTACTGAACTTAAGTGATTTCATATTACCCATATCATTTAGGATGTATATGTCTAGAACTGCTAATTTTCTAATGCGCAAAACCCAGACACTACAGTAGGAGGATAGGAAATTCCTGACCCACTTCTTTTCCCTGATACCCCACTCTGCCCCAAGACCCCACCCCTGCCCTACCTGTTTCACAAAGCCTTACCCATTCCTCTCTCTCCATTCCTGTCACACACTGCTCTCGCCCTTCCTTGTCTTCACCTTTGTTCCCCACTGCCACCACCTGGGCTCCCGCCAATCCAGGACTGGGTCAGAAGCTGCAGTTCCTGATGCTGCCATTGGCTGCCCACAAGATGCAGGTCATAGACAGCCCTGGCTGAACAGGAACTGTTGTGGGTTGATGACCCAGCATCTCTCCCCATCCCCTCGTCCCACCCACAATAACCAGACTTTTGGTATTTGGTCAGTACATTTGACCAGAACTGCCCAGGTGCCCTTTGGACCAGACTTTCTAGTTGAAAACTGGACACCTGGCAACCAATATATCTCATTTCACAAGGCAGATGCTTGCTGTGCTAACATTAGGAATGTTAAAATGCATGTAATAAAGTAACCGTACATGCAGGGAAGGGGGGTAGACAGCTCCCCAGGAGCCAGTGTACACCCCATGCTACTGCTTTTGCAGTGCATGCAGGGAGCCAGCTTTTGTACCGGCTCCTGCCAGCTCCCCACCCCTGCTGCTCCTTCTGATACAGAGGCAGCAGCGTGAGGGGCTGACATGAGAAGTGGCTCTCCAGGAGCTAGTGAGTATAGGGCTCCCAGAGTGTACCAGGAGCCTGTGTGTAACTGTGATGGTTAACCAATGAACCCAGACTCATTGGCATGTACACTGTTATACTTTCTCATCCCTAGCTAACATAGGAAATTGCTGTTGCAAAGAGAGTCTGTGATATTCCCTGCAGACCAATTAAGATATCAAGATAGTTTTATTCTCTCCTAGGCATCCTATTATCCTCAATTAACCTTACTTTATCAACTTTTACTATTATGTATAATTATTCATACAATAATTATTAAATTATTGATACCAGACGTGTCAGGAAGGGGAGAGGTAGGCCCATGCTCGCTTATGGCAGGCCCGTTGTGTGCATGCTGAGTGCCTTCCTCGGGACTTATTATTCCATTTGAGTTACTTCATCTGGTTTTGAGAAAACAAAAATCACAGGGTTTCCTGCTGTGAGAATTTCTGATCACAAAAAAGAATGCCATTTTCAGCACCAGACCAGATCAGTTGCCTTAAGTTAAAGGCAAGGCTCCAGGCACCAAACTTAATGGCTACATCTACACTGCAGGCTTCTTGCGCAAGAACAGCGGTTTTTGCACAAAAACTTGCAGCACGTCTACATTGCACGCATGTTCTTGTGCAAGTAAATTTACAGTAAAGCGTCGGAACAGAGAGCTTCTTGCACAAGAGTTATTCCTCTCCCCACGAGGAATAAGTCCTCTTGCACAAGAGCTCTTGAGCAAGAAGGCAGTGTGGACGGGCAACAGGGGTTTCTTGTGCAAGAAATCCCTATGGCTAAAATGGCCATCAGAGCTTTCTTGCACAAGAGAGCGTCCATGCTGCCATGGATGCTCTTGTGCAAAAGCACATGGTAGTGTAGACGCACTCTTGCGCAAGACCTTTTGCGCAAGAACTCTGGCACAGAACAGTTCTTGTGCAAGAAGATTGCAGTGTAGATGTAGCCAGTGTGTCTAAATGAGCCAAACCCTAAACTCCAGTTTAAAATATCTAGGCCATATCTACACTGGGAGATTATTTCCAATATACTAAATTTGACTTCTGGACTACTGATTTAACAAATTCCATTTTCTGTGTCCTCACAACAGAGAAGCATTGAAATAAGTCCGAGGCAGGCTCCATTAATGTGGTCGCGCTACCTGAGACTCACCACCCCAGGAAGCACTCTGGGGAGTTGCAGGAGGCCTCCCGGAGGCCAATAAATTCGAATTACTGGCACCAGAGTGTCCACACTAACGCTTACTAACGTTATTTCAGACTTACGTGTTCAGAATTAGCAATGAGTACAGAGTTCAAATCCCGTGGTCCTTTGTTCCGGAATAATAGGCTTGGTAGTATGGATACACCACTTACTAATTCAAACTTGGCGGGGGGAGGGGGTGTTATTTAGGACTAAGATGCTAGTGTAAACCAAATCCTATAGACCTTGGACTAGTTTGAATCCAGATCCAAACCACTCTTGTTCTTAGCATCTCCTTTCTGCCTGGAGAAGCATCAAGCGTGTTATGAATAACATTCATTGTTCCCTAAGAAAGATAACATGCCAGTATCAGAATGAAGTTCTCTGATTTACTCCATTCTTATTGGTTTCAAATTATTTCTACCTCCATGAATTGTATAATCCTGGGAAGAGATGACTTGGAACCTCCAGTCTGGTTGAGATTCCATCACATGGCCCAAGAAGAAAAAGGGGTATATACGTTGTTGTCGCTTTGTTAATTAATTATAACTGCTGATCATTTGTGTACCAGGGATGTGAAGGTTTAATAGGTTAACGGGCAGTTCCCTGCCTACCTCAGGCAGGGGGTTTCTCCAACTCTGCAGGGGACCCACCATGGACAGGAGCTGTTCCAACGCAACACCTGCCCGTGGCTGGCTTGGGTACCCTGAAGGCAGGGGCTGCTCTGGCGTCCCACGAAGCAGCCTCTGTCCGGGGTGGGCTGAGGCACCCCACAGGCAGGAGCTGTTCCAATTAAAACTAAAGATTGTTCCAAAAAATCACTTCCGAAATCACAAAGGAAAATGTATTTGACCCATTAGATAGCAAAATACAGTCACTACTTCCCTCTCGTGGTCCAAGCTAGGAACTTCAGGCAATCCCTTTGTGTGAATGAAGGGCAGCTTTTGGAGAAAACTGCTTGAGGCAAACAATGCTTTTACTCTGAGAAAATAAGGCAAGTATTCTGGGTCAGTTTGAAAATTGTTTTTCTCATAAATCAGTATTATATTCCCATTAGCTGTTTGTGTTTTGGTTGGGTTTGTTTTTCTTACTGAAACACGCTACCAAACAAGCAGTATGCACCCCGCTTCCTGCCCAGAAAAAAACAGCAGTAGATTTTTGCATGCAATTTACAAATCCTAATGCTGATCACTGTTAACAAAATCTTTGTGATGTAGGTAGTGTTTTTTGTTGTCTTTTTTTTTCAGTTTTGCTGTTGAGCCTTTCCTTGCACTCCAATGAGTGACTAGTTTCATAGTTCTGCTGACCTCTCCCATAGCTTCTGTGCACCTCCTCTGATTCTGCCAAATAAATTAGGAGACACGAATTACCAGATAGTTATTGGTGTCTATTTTGAGGCTTAGGGGGTGTCCATGTAGGGGGCAATCCAGTTTCACGCAAGGAAACACCAATTTTTATGATTGCATATTTTTTCTAATAATGTAACATTTTGACTTTGCTGTCCTCTAAACTGTTCCAACTCTATTCCAAGATGAAAAAAAACCCTACCCCTTCTGTTTAATTAGAACTAAGACTAAGGGTACACAGGAACAGTGCATGACATTTTGCTGACCAAAGCAGGAAACCTTTTCAGTGTCCCTCCTGTTTTCCACCAAAGCACCCAAGTCTAAATAAATAAATTAAAGGCTAGTCAATCAGTGGCTCAAAACACACACACACCACAAACTCTAGTGGCATAGCAGTATTGTTAGAAGTCATTACCCAGGCTGATAGTCATGATTGTCTTTCCCTGGACCAGCCCGAATAGTATATAGGAGTAACCTAAGATAAAAACATTACAGACATATTGTAAAATTCCCATAACCAAGTCCAGGGAATTCAGAGTTAAGGTGACACTTTAAAAAATCCAAATATGTTAGGTAAGGAAGATCAATAAGACAACCAAAACAGCCTAAATCTGGACTGTAGTAACACCACATGAGAAAAGTATGATTATGAAAAAGATATGTTAGCCCTAATTAGATTAAACCGATTTAAAACACACATGCTGGTTTTAAATATACATCTCTTCCCCTGCTCCACACCTTCCAGATTTCACCACCTTTAGTAGTGGGACAAAAATCCTACAAAGGGATCAAAAACTGCACAACATGGGGTTAGGAAACAGGTCCCGGATGACACTAAAAAGCTTCAGGGACACAGACCAATTGGAAGAGCAGGCATGCTGCCCTTATGTAAATGGATGGAATTAGTTTATTTTTGGATGTGTACAAATAAACACCCATTGTCAAATCACTTGTGTAATACTACAAGAAACATTTTGCCCAAAATCATTGGGATGAACTCTGTCAGAACAAACCTGAATTCAAATAGAGAGGTGAAACTCCACACTCTGCTCTTATGACCTTCAATATCTATTCAGCGTTCTCAGAGTAGGGGAGAGTAAGCAGGTGAGCCCTGGTGCACTGCTCCAGTAGAAGCGGGCTGTGCTCCTGCAAGAGCCAGCTGGGGCCTACCACTCTGCAGGAGGCTGGCAGGCAATTTAAAGGGGCTGGCTAGGGCACACTGGAGGGGAGGCACACATGCTCCTAAATAGGCTACTGGGAGGGGCTGGCAGCAGCTCCCATCTGGCCATGGAGCCTGGCCCCAGCCCTGCTCCTGCCGAGAGAGTGGGGGTGGGATACAGAAACAGTCTCTGTTCGGCTGCAGTTTCAGTGACCCAGCCCTGGCCCTGGGCTAGGCCCTGCTGTCTGCTCCCCATCTGGTCGCAGCAGCCTGGCCCCGGACCTGGTTCTGCGTGGCGGAGGTAAGAAAGGAGATGGAATTGGCTGCAGTGGCCAGGTCTGGGCCAGTTAACCTGAACCCTCACACATTCTCCCCCCCACACACACACACATACACGCTCCCTGCACTGAGCCCCTCATACGCCCCAAATCTGACTCCTACACCTCCCCACACATCCCAACCCTCTGTCCTGAACCCCACACACTCCATCCTACACTTACATTTCTTACCAGTACTGTTGTATCCCAATGCCTTCCTCCCACCCCCAAGGGAAAGACAGTTGTGATAGTAGAGTACCTATAAGAAATGTAAATTACTTTCACCCCTAGTTCTCAGACTCAGCTTGGATGTGCTGTTCTTCAGCAAGGAACCTTCTTGATAACAAGGCGTGAGGAACTTCTTTGCATGCTTACATAGATAATGGATTCCGCCCCCAGCTGGAGTGGGACTGCTCCATTGAGAAAGATACACCCTTTCTCTTGCCTACTACAATTGAGATTGCAGTGGAGTGCATCTTTAGGTCTACCAAGTAGACCCAGATGATACCAAACTGGGTGGGGTTGCGACTTCTTTGGAGGATAGGGACATAATTCAAAATGACCTTAGCAAGTTAGAGAAATGGTCAGAGGTAAACAGGATGAGGTTTAATAAAGAGAAATGCAAAGTGCTCCACTTAGGAAGGAACAATCAGTTCCATACATACAAGATGGGAAGCGACTGTCTAGGAAGGAGCATGGCAGAAAGGGATCTAGGGGTCATAGTGGACCACAAGTTGAATATGAGTCAACAGTGTGATGCTGTTGCAAAGAAAGCAAATATGATTCTGGGTTGTATCAACAGGTGTGTTGTAAGCAAAACTCGTGAAGTCATTCTGCCGCTCTACTCTGCACTAGTTAGGCCTCAGCTGGAGTACTGTGTCCAGTTCTGGGCGCCACATTTCAAGAAAGATGTGGAGAAATTGGAAAGGGTACAGAGAAGAGCGACAAGAATGATTAAAGGTCTTGAGAACATGACCTATGAAGCCAGGCTTCATGAACTGGGCTTGTTTAGTTTGGAAAAAAGAAGATTAAGGGGGGACATGATAGCGGTTTTCAAATATCTAAAAGGGTGTCTCAAGGAGGAAGGAGAAAATTTGTTCCTCTTGGTTTCTGAGGACAGGACAAGGAGTAATGGGCTTAAAGTGCAGCAGGGGAGGTTTAGATTGGACATTAGGAAAAAATTCCTAACTGTCAGGGTGGTCAAATATTGGAATAAATTGCCAAGGGAGGTGGTGGAATCTCCCTCTCTGGAGATATTTAAGAACAGGTTAGATAGACATCTGTCAGGGATGGTGTAGATGGAGCTTGGTCCTGCCTTGAGGGCGGGGGGCTGGACTCGATGACCTCTTGAGGTCCCTTCCAGTCCTATGATTCTATGATTCTATGAAGTACAGAACTGGCAATATACAGGATGGGAGTAAAACTAAACAGGGCAAAATGAACAAACAGGACTTCAAATCTGCATTTTGCTCTGTCTGAGGAAGAAATGGGTTCATTCAGGCACTGACACACTTTTCTGTTCAGCCTTAATGTCCTGCCTTGAGGATACTTCAAAGTAAACCAGTTCCCTTTTCAAAGCACAGGGCTAGAGCAGCCAGTTGTTGACTCTCTTATTGGGGATAAACATCTCAAACTGGATTCCGTGTGTGTGTGTGTGGAAGAGAGAGTGAGGGGGTGGTATTAATAGTGAGTGCCTAATCACAAACACTTTCAAGGGGAAATCCATGAAAGTGAAGACATCCAGCAGCTGTGCGACACACCCGTGCACTAGACATTGCTCCCACATCTTCAAAACAAACCAGCTGAGTGCACTTTTTCAGCAAAGGCCTTTTTTACATTAAACCATGGAAAGCATCCAAGTCCCATAAGAGGGAAGAGAAATGAGTCCTATGCTAAATGTACTATTAAAAAAGGAAAGAACAGAAAAGAGCAGAGAGTGACTGCTGCTGCCTCATACTGCTGTGCAATATTGAAATTGCAGATGTTTGGTGTTTTTCGCTGAACATCTGCCGTTCCCTTCACTTCACAGGGAACAAGCAGTCAAAGAACCAATCTCTAAAAGAGAATGTCTTTTGCATTTAATAATACTTTGCTCCTTTCCTTTCACAAATATCAGTACCTCCAAGCCATGACACTGCATAGATGAAAGGCAACATAAAAGACAAGTTAAGACATGAACATTTTGATTTTAAAAACAGACACCAGCCATCTTTAAGACCTAAATTTTAAATACGACATTTCCTTTATAGTGTGTAATGTTTCCATAATCTATCCCTTGCCTCAGTTAGATGGGTGGAAAATGGGATTAGATGCACATTGGCAAATTGAGAAGGCTCTTCGAAGAGCCACCAGTTCAAAGACAAGGATCATTGAACAAGCCCAGCATACTGTGATATACTTGTCTTGGGAGAACGCCCTTTGTTGCACTGCACAATCCAAGATTTAGTGGCTGTCTCACCTAATTTAATGCCAGAAGTGAAGACATTCATAGTCTGTATAGCAACCAAGCAAGTCATGGCTTTAATCACATTTCAATACTTACAACTCAGCTGCAAAATGCAGGATTTCTTCCCCCGACCAACAACAAGACCTCATTTTTTTCCCTCATAAGGAAAAAAAGAAATGAAATGGTTTCTATCAAGCTTGTTTTTAAATTGCTATAAGGGTTTAGTGGTTGGGTGGATTTGTTTTAAACAAAGACCTCTAAAGGGGGTTCATTATTTGTTGTTCCCAAACACAGGAGGACCCTCAGAAGAGAAGGGGATACCACACCCCAAAATAGAATATAAATATTTATTCTTTTGCTTTTATTGCTACAATTTTTGTGTGTGTGCGCATGTAAGTGTGTGTGTGTCCATTTTTTCTTTGGGGGGTTATGTGTGGGGGAAGAATTACTCAGACTGAAGCTTGTTATTTTGTGCTAGAGACCCTTATTTCTGGAGTCTCTCTCAGGAAGATACTGACATTTACACCAGCACAGCAAATAACTCACGGGAAAGGTAATTTTGGAGGCTGAGCAAAATACAGAAGTCATTACATCATTCCAAAAGTATTTAAAACACCTGCCTGGGGAACAGACTGCCTAGTACGCTGAAGATCAGTCATTTTTCATGGGCCATTTCTTTCAAGACTAGAGCATCCCCTCTGGGAAGCTCCAGCACTTTATAAATCTGCTTTAAATCAAGCAACTGGAGTGTGGCAAAGGGACTCACTAGGCAGCACACCACCTAGTGGCTAAGCCTGGCATCCCCAAGTGTCTTCTCTGTAGTCATGCCTACCAAATCTACTGGTAGTCCCCTTTTGTCTTGTGATTTAGCTCCCCAGCTGGGGCACCTTAGGTCTCACCCTTTTCAGCACAGGTCTCACCTTTTCACAACTTAACATTAGCTCAACAACCCTGTTCCAAGTCTAAGAGTCTTTCTGGCCCCTTGTGTCCATAGGTTTGCCAGGTGTCTGATATTGACCCAGACAGTCCAGTATTTTCGCCTCCTATCCGGTAAAAAAATTTGGAAAATACCAGAAACCTAAAACGTCCAGTATTTTCTGATTTTTTTCCCAGACAGGAGGCGAAAATACCGGGTGCTTACCTGGTTCTGCAGGGGAGCTGTCTGGCCTGGAGCAGTGAGACAAGATGGCAGACGGCTGGGTTTTTTTTTAATTTTTTTTGCTCAACAACTTTGGTCTCCTCCTTTTTTTTTTCCTTCAACAGAATTTTTTCTTCTTTTTTGTTTTTTTTGGGGGGGGGTGTGTTTGGTATTTTTGGTTAAGCCATCTGGCAACCCTAGTTTTCAGTCAGATTCTGCATCTTCCCAACTTTTTCAGATGGGCTGTCTGAGGCACAAAGAGTTCAAGTAACTTAGCCACGGTCACATAGCACATCAGCAATTTAGACACATTTGAATCCCAGATCCTTCTGGTGCCTAGCCAGTACAAAATAAGCTATAAACCAGTCTTCCTTTGCCATCTGGAATTCCCAGGAACAGTTGCAGAACTCTCAAATGTTACAGTCAATGTCACTTGTTTAAAAGGAGAGCTCCCTACAATAGACATCTCTGGGCTGTAGTTTTCAGATCTGGCCAAGCTGAACAAAGGAATGAACAAAACAGGAAATCATCAAATGAACCCTCTCCTGTCATCTATTTCCACCCTCTGACAAACAGAGGCTAGAGACACCATTCCTACCCATCCTGGCTAATAGCCATTGATGGACCTAACCTCCATGAATTTATCTAGTTCTTTTTCTAACCCTGTTAAAGTCCTGGTCTTTACAACATTCACTGGCAAGGAGTTCCATGGGTTGACTGTGTGCTTCATGAAGAAAAACTTCCTTCTGTTTGTTTTCAACCTACTACCTATTAATTTCATTTGGTGACCCCCTAGTTCTTCTGTTATGGGAATAAGTAAATAACTTTTCCTTATTCACTTTCAACAGATCTGTCATGATTTTATAGACCTTTATCATATGATCCCCATGTCTCCTCTTTTCTAAGGTGAAAGTCCCAGTCTTTTTAATCTTTCTTCATATAGTTGCATTTAATCTCTTCCCAAAGCCCTAATAATTTTTGTTGCCCTTTTTTGAACCTTTTTCACTGTCAATATGCCTTTTTTGAGATGAAGCGACCACATCTGTACACAGTATTCAAGATGTAGACATACTATAGTTTTAAATAGAGGCAATAAAATATTCTCTGTCTTATTCTCTTCCTTTTTAAATGATTCCTAACGTTGTTTGTTTTTTTGACTGCCGCTGCACATTGAGTGGATGTTTTCAGAGAACTATCCACAATGACTCCAAGATCTCTCTCTTGAGTAGTTATAGCTAAATTAGTCCCCATCATTTTGTATGTATAGCTGGGATTATTTTTTCCAATGTGCATTATTTTACATTTATCAACATTAAATTCCATTTGCCATTTTGCTGCCCAATCAATTAGTTTTGTGAGATCTTTTTGAAGCTCTTCACAGTCTGCTTTGGTCTTAACTATTTTGCACAGTTTATTATCATTTACAAATTTTGCCTCCTCACTGTTTACCCCTTTCTCCAGATCATTTGTAAATAGGTTGAATAGGATTGGTCCTAGTACAGACCCTAGGTGGACACCACTAGTTACCTCTCTCCATTCTGAAAACTTACAATTTATTCGTACCCCCTTTTTTCCTGTCTTTTCATGAGTTATCAATCCATGAGAAGGCCTCCCCTCTTATCCCATGACAACTTACTTTACTTAAGAGTCTTTGGTAAGGGACCTTATCAAAGGCTTTCTGGAAATCTAACTACACTATATATACTGTATTCCCCTTGTCCACATGCTTGTTGACCCCCTCAAAGAACTCTAGCAGATTAGTAAGGCATGATGTCCCTTTACAGAAACCATGTTGACTTTTTCCCAACAAATTATGTTCATCTATGTGTCTGATCATTTTATTCTTTACTATATTTTCAATTAAATTTGCCCAGTACTAACATCAGACTTACCGGTCTATAATTACCAGGATCACCTCTAGAGCCCTTTTTAAATATTGGCATCACATTAACTATCTTCCAGTTATTAAGTATGGAAGCTGATTTAAAGGATAGGTTACAAACTGTTAATAATGCCACAATTTCATATTTGAGTTTTCAGAATTCTTAGGTGAATGCCATCCGGTCCCGGTGAATTGTAACTGTTAAGTATATCAGTTTGTTCCAAAACCTCCTCTAGTGACACCTCAATCTGGGACAATTCCTCAGATTTCTGACCTAAAAAGAATGGCTTGGGTTTGTGAATCTTCCTAACATCCTCAGCCGTGAAGACCAAAACAAAGAATTCATTTAGTTTCTCTGCAATGATCTTATCGTCTTTGAGTGCTCCTTTAGCATCTCGATCATCCAGGGGCCCCACTGTTTTTTTAGCAGGCTTTCTGATTCTGATGTACTTAAAATATTTTTGCTATTCCTTTTTTTAAGTGTAAACCTTTAAAAGTTATATTATTTAGCTACAACATCCCTAAAAACCTACACTATATGCTGATAAAATATTAATCAAAGGCTTTTTGGGAAGTGTCAAGAATTATTGTACCTGTATTATTACCCTTTATACAATGAGAACTCTGAGCTAGATTTGTTTTATATTGCTTTAACCAGCAATACTCCCCATTAATATTATACAATGATAATGAAATGCCCTGAAACATTTTCTAAAACCACTCAAAATAAAGCTACAACTCTTAACACCCACCTCTCCAGTAAAAGAGCACTTGAACTTGGGCAGAAGACGACAATCAGGTCCTTACTCTCAGCTTAAGGCAGAATTCTGCCTATCTTGGTCAGAATGTTTCCTGGAGCTGCAGAGAAACACACAGTACAGCAGCAGATCCACCACTCTTTGAAATGGCCCATTAGCCATTTACTTCCATGCCGGTCAGCTCCATCAACTGGAGCACAGGAGATCTGGAGCCATGGCCCCAGTCACTCTCCATCTCTTTTCAGGACACAAAAAGTGTTTTCTTTCCTCTTCCTTCTTGTTTGAATAGGGTTGGTCATAATCAAGCTTCTGAATTGAAAAACACTGGAAGGGACTCATCATGAAGAACATTCTTGGACTAGAGAAAGCCTACAAAGTTCAACTCTTAATGTCCTTCAGACAAGGGGCAGATAGCTGGGCATTCTGCGCCATGATAGTCAAATCCTCCTTACCTTAATCTTAACATCAGTATTCATACAAGTAATCCCACTAATTTTAGTGCAACTAATGCAAACAAGATTTGGCCCTCTGAAGTCATCTACAACCTAGATATGTGGTAAAGATGAAGAGAAAAAGGACCTTAATAAATCTGCTTTGGAGCTGATCTTGTTACAGAGAGGCAACATACATAGGATGTGAAGACCAGCATAAAGAGAGGGAAACTTTATGATTCCCATCTGCAAATACAGGAACTCGGTGTCTTCAAGCCACATATCATTTTCACTAATTCACATCTGTGTTCATCTGTTTGCAAATGTATATCCTAAAATGTGGTAAAAATTGTTCCAATGTTATGTCTGGTAAAGCAGATAATGATGAGCATGTCCATCTGTGAAACCACATGGATGAAAAATTATAGGAAAATTACTTATAAAAGCATCTGTGAGGTCAATAATAAAAAAAGAAGGTTAGTTCTTAAGGATCTTTCATAGGTGTTTCATAGGAGCAGGCCTGCCCCCTTTCTCATACCTGATAGCTGACAGGTACTTTCTCATCACTTTCTCATTGAGGGTATAACTATGATTGTGATAACTGCTGGAATCTTCTGGCTAAACCCAACATCTCCTCCAAACCAATTATTTTGTAGTGTCATACCAATCAAAGTTACCTATTACTTATTCTGATGTCTCAGTCTTAAATGACATGCACACGTATTTGCTCAACACTAAAGTTGCCATTGCAAATTATGCCATTGCAGGCTAATGAAATTTTTAGTCCCCTTAGCCATGGAAAAAATCAATAATATTAAGCAGCTTTGGAAGTACATAATATGTATAACATCATATTCTTCTCTTCATCTTGGCTTGATTTTTAACAGGGGCTTATGTTTTCTTGCAAGGTACAACTAGAAGCTTCTTTTAAAAATCATACTATCTACATTAGAGAGAGGCGTACTAAAAAATTCAAATGCATAAGTCAAATCAAGTATTATCACTACACGATTTAAATTATTCTTCTAGTCTGAGAGCACATTGATGTGTTTATATATATATATATTATACACACACACACACACACACACACACACACACTGTGTAGGGTCACCCTCATTTGAAAAATGATGCCAGAGATTTTCAGGATGTTTCTAAACAATTTTAGAGCCTCAGAAATTGTTGGGAGATTTTTAAAGCCACAACTCCAGTGAAATATAAACCAAATAAATAGATCACTGCTAGAGAGAGAACAGCACAAAGCTCAGATCCTCTATTTTAAAAAGTCAGAATAGATAATTTCCTTATTCCTGTTAAATAAAAAGAAAGCACCGGTACAGTATCTGGAAACGCCCAACAAAACTACACTATATCCAATAAAAAGCAAAAATGAGAACATGGAGCAGGAACTGTTTCTGAAATAGAAAAACAACTCAAGTTACTGTCAGCTTCACAGTGTACGTATGCTAGGAGGCATTGTGATAATAATAACAACAAAACAACAATACAAAGGCTTGCTAGCTTATAAAGTCGCAGTTTCAAAACTCACTACAGCACCCTCCCTGGCTTCACCCAAAATTAATGACACTCAAAATTATTCTTTCTCTAGGGGTGTGTCTAGACTACATGCCTCCTTCGACGGAGGCATGTAGATTAGCCAGATCGGAAGAGGGAAATGAAGCCGCGATTAAAATAATCGCGGCTTCATTTAAATTTAAATGGCTGCCCCGATCTGCCGATCAGCTGTTTGTCGGCAGATCGGGGCAGTCTGGACGCGATGCCCCGACAAAGAAGCCTTTCTTCATCGACACAGGTAAACCTGGTTTCACGAGGCTTACCTGTGTCGATGAAGAAAGGCTTCTTTGTCGGGGCATCGCGTCCAGACTGCCCCGATCTGCCGACAAACAGCTGATCGGCAGATCGGGGCAGCCATTTAAATTTAAATGAAGCCGCGATTATTTTAATCGCGGCTTCATTTCCCTCTTCCGATCTGGCTAATCTACATGCCTCCGTCGAAGGAGGCATGTAGTCTAGACACACCCTAGGTGACTGCAGAGCATTTGAAAAGTCACTGGCTCCAGATGGAAATTCTATTTAGAAATCAGTTTTCTTTCTGTAGATAGGCCCCAGTCTTGCTCCAACAAAAAGAATAGCCACACTGCCATGGCAGACAGGAGCAAGCCTATAACATATTTTAAAAGATGTTTCATTGTTTGTTCTTTATTGAGAATATTTGACTGAAAACTGGATCTTTTCTTATAAGAGTTCACTTGATCCTGCTTATCTGAATTCAAATCCTAAACATGTGTGTGCTCCATTTCCAACTTTGTGACTTCCTGTCGGGTTTTGGGCAATTCACTTAATCTCTCTCTACACAGGGGGCTGAAAAAAAACACTCACCTGAGTGGTGTAATTTACATTGACTTAAGTGCTGTCTGCACCAGTGCTATATCAGCAGGAGATGCTCTCCTGCTGAAACATCTTCTGCATCTCAGTGGTGGAGTAATTATGTTGCTGGGAGAGCTCTCTGCTATCAGCATAGCTCCACTACAGCCACAGAGCTGTGTCAGTGCTGTTGTAGCAACACAGCACAGTAGTGTAGACTCACTCCCAGATTCTGCAATTTTAAAATGGGGATTGTAATACTTAGAAATCTACTTCCCAGTGGGGGTGTTAAGCTTAGTTCTCTGCTACACCTAAAGCACAATAAGCGCCTTGTAACATCTCAGTCAGCAGCAGTTCAGCATACCAATTCTCCATACACACAGCTCCCCTGAAATTAATGGGAGTTTTGCCAATGGGCACAACTTTCATGGGCATCACTGGAAATTCTGTGAATGAAGGGCTTGTGGAACTGGGCTACTGGGCACATACTAGATACACAGTATGCGGTCCTTGTCCAGGAGCCAGTGGAAGCCGCGTGGAATGTCATATGTCTGGGTTCCCCAGGTTCTGAAGAAGTCTTGACAGGAATGTTACATTTCAATTAATCGACTAATTGAATAGCTGATGATGCAATTTGCCTTTAAACTGGCTCCAGGCTCCCCATGGCGTTTCAAAGTGACAGTGCCGCGTGGAGCCCAGGGTCAGCTAGGGACTCTACCGCTCCCCAGAGTCAGGCTCAATGCAGCGTTTCAAAGTGGAAGCACCACACCGAGTCCCCAGCTGATCCAGGGCTCCACACAGCACTGCCACTTTGAAACACCATGTGCAGTCTGGGGACTCCCCAGCTGGCTTCGGGCTGCACTTGACACTGCTGCTTTGAAGCACCCCTCTCCTTTCCGGCTCCCCCCCCCCGTTGCTGCCTCTTTCTGATAGAGACAGCAAGGAAGGAGAAACAAGTAGTGAGCTAGTGTGTTAACTATCCAATAAGCATTATCAGATAGTCGACTAGTCGTTCACATCCCTATTCTGTGATGATATCAGAGGACAAATCCAGGTCATGCTCCCCTTCATCACATGCTTATGTCCAAATCTGAAAGCAGGCTGGCTTAGGAAGGGTCATATATGAGGCCATATAAATAAAGTGTTGAGGTGCATCAGTAGTCTATGAAAGAGCAGTGAAGTGGCTGAGTTTGAAGAATCGCTCCCTAACAGAAGCATCACAGGCTCATTAGACTGTCACATCCCTGAGGTATTTTCCTGTACGGTTCCTGTTCATTGCAACACAACTAAGTCAGTGGTGTGAGCACTAGTAAGATACTAAAAAGAAATGTTAAGGTTTACCTGGTCTTCGAGTTCTAGATCATTTGGGCTTGGCAGTACAGGCTCTCCCAAAGGTACAAACATTTGACTTACAAACATCTGCACATACAAACCAAAGCTAACCTGCAGCGGCAAGGGATCAGGCAAGAGGCACAGATGGTGGCAAGCAGCGCGAGTGCTGGCCGAAGGACTCTGTGCAGACAGTGGCTGGAAAAAGTGGCCCTTTGAAGGGAAAACGGTTGCTTCTCTCCAGCCACTGGCAGTATGTCTGCCCTTTGGAGTTCTTCAGCCCACACATGCATCCTCCCGCCCATTACTTCCTGCTGAGCAAAGACTGGACACAGCCCGGAGGGAAGGGGTGGAGGAGTGGCTAGGGGATGGAATTAGGGTCTGCCGGAGACAGCACTGAGCATGTGGGGGTGGGGAGAGACAGACAGGGGGTGCAAAGAAGTCCCCTTCAGAATCTTGATCTACCACTCATCCTCCTCTAATTAAACCTGCCTTTCCTCAAGGACCAGCATTTAAGATAGCAGAAATACATTTTTATTCAATTTTCATTGCAAATATACAGTATTTCACCTGCATTATGGGTGAAATAGGCTTTTGTTGCCTAGCCTGGGAACCTAACCACCAATTTTAACATTGTTTCTATAGGAAAATGCACTCCAAGTTCCAAATAACTGACTTACAAATGAACTTTTGGAACACAACCTTGCATACATTCAGGACTTCCTGTATTGCCTTTTGTCTGCTAGGGAGGACCATTACCACTGTGATTATGGTACTACATTTTGCCCATTGCTGACTAACTGCCTAAAGGCCTAATAGATCCATGAAGCAACTCCCCAGTTGATAAAGTTCAGACCCAAGTATTCACCCTTTTTTATTTCAAGCTAAATATTTTAAAACTTCCCTGGCCACTCAAAGAGCAAGAGCACTGCAGCATAAAGCCCTCAGACTCTCATCGCTTTGTTATGACACTCTGCTGTTGGGGAACGTCAGATTCAGCAATTGTTTGAAGTCATTGTGAGTCCTGCTCTGGTCTCCTAACCAGACAAGTTTCTGTGTAGGAACTAATGTTGTACTAACACTCATCAGTGATTTTTAGCACTCTTAGGCTACGTCTACACTGCACCGTTATTTTGGAATAAGCTATTCCAAAATAGTCATGAAGAAACAGCTTATTTCGAAAGAGCATGTCTACACTGCAGGGAAGCCTCAAAATTAGTCCGAGGCAGGCTCCCCTAATGTAGACGTGCTATCTTGATTTAGAGCCCCAGGAGGAATAACTTAGAATGGCTCTGGTAAGAGGCTATTTCAAAATAGCAGTAGAGGAGCATCTACGCACACCTTATTTTGAAATATAGCCAGTCCCTGAGTTGCAAACAGTCGACTTACAACCATTCGCAGTTATGACCGCAGCTGTCGTAAAAGGCGGACCCCAAGTTACGAATGTGATACGTGCTTATGAACAGCGTGGTCACGTGTAACTCTATGGGGTCCGACTTACGAAAAAACTGAGTTACGACCAATTGCTTGGCCCGGTTTATAACCGTAACCGGTTTATAAGTCGGAGAAAGGCTGTCGCTATTTCAGAATATTTATTCTTCATTGACAAGGTTTACAGAAGTCAGAATAAGCCGTCCGATATTTCAAAATTATTTTGAAATAACAGAATTGCTGTGTAGACGTTCGCGTAGTTATTTCAGAATAACAGCCATTATTCTGAAATAACTTTGCTGTGTAGACACACCCTTAGAGCTGTCAATAGAAGCATGTCTCCAGGAAGTCCAGCTGACAGGGGAGAGGGAGCCCCAGAGGGCAATACGGAAGGGAAAGCTATTGTTGGAGGTTAACTGGGATTCATAGTTCATGCTTTGTCCTCTCCATGGATTCTCAGATACCACAATGTTTACAGGCTGCCTCTCAGGGAGACCACAAATCCCTCCCCTATGAGATACACATATGATACCAACATGGCAACTATTTTTCTGCGCCCACGGATTTTTCCACAGGTGGGGAACCTCAGGACCCATATGAACAAGAAATCATGAGCGGATTAACTCTCTCAAAACAAAGATCCCATTTTCATGCCAATATCCCTATGAAGAAAAGAAGAGGGAACTGGGAAAATATAAAATATGATAAATAGAAGGGAAAAAAATTTTAATAGGATATTTTTAACATTTTAACATTCAACATTCAACTTCAGTTTGTGACAGTGTAAGTTTTGGAATGAAATTCCCTCATGCCCTCGAGGTGGTCTGCATTTTATGATGTTAGCAAAGAAGACCAGTTTATTCCTAGATGAGCTATTGTGTATGAAACATTTCAATTTAAAGCCAGGATGACAGCCACATCTCATTTCTGCCACTTATTTTCAGAGCAAAACTTTAACTGGTTTCTACCATATGCTAAAAAAGTTTGCATTTTGCAAATGTCAAGTTAAAATAAAGCCAAAGGTGATCAGATCACAATGGGTACAGCGCTGAAGAACAGGGCTGAAGTAATATTTGAATGCATCTAATGTTTTCCATGTGGTGGCTATATCTCAAATGGGATACCAAAGAAAATCAAACAACAAACCCTCACAGAAAGAAAAGAGGAGGAAATAAAGCTTATGAATCAAAGGCAGGTGGGCTAGAATCAGGAGACTTTGTTGGGAACACACACACACCCCTCTTCCCCACACTGCTTGCTGATGCAGTTCATTGCAAGAGTTTGGATAGATGGACTGGGGAGGAAAGAAATACCAACACTAGGGGTACGTCTAGACTACATGGCTCCGTCGATGGAGTCATGTAAAATAGTTTACTCGGCATAGTCAATGAAGCAGGGATTTAAATAATCCCCACTTCATTAAAATAAAAATGGCCGCCGCGCTTTGCTGACAATCAGCTGATCCGGCACAGTGTGGCAGTCTAGACGTGGCGCAGTTGACAAGGGAAGCCTTTGTCGACCTCTCCAGTATGCCTCGTGGGTTATATTCCTGTCTCCTGAACACTAGTGCTGAGTGGGAGTGTTAGGTAGGTGCTGGCTACATTTATCAAGTTCCATCCAGAACAAGGTTGAGATACATTAATGGGGTTGTAGGAGATCAAGGAACAGAAGTGCCATACCTGTTGTATGGCCAGGGCTGCCTTTCTAGAGAACTTCATGAGCGCTAATTTAAAAAATCATGAGCACTTCAGGGAAACAGATTAAAATGAGGGGGAAATTGCCAGTTCTTTTCCATTCAATTAATGTCTCGTTTAGAGTTTTAGGAGCAAAGCACCAGCTGGTGTGAACTGTCACAAGTCTTCTGTGAGTTATGATAATCTATTTCTGCAGAAGGCTCTCCCATTTCATTTTTTAAGATACATTAAAAAGTAGCAACAATTTAATGTTTTTGTGGGCTGGAAAGAGGAATGAGCAGATAGGTAGGTCTGGTGGTTCAGGAAGAGGGAAACAGAGCATAGTTCATTACACGAGAAAGCAAAAAAAGGAGGAGAATGAAGGGCCAAAGGACTTCGTTGTAAGGGCACAAAGAGATGTTAAGCATCTGTCTTTCCAAGTCAACCAGTCTCATCAAAAATAGTTTGAATTTGGTTTGACCTAAGGCTGGTTGCCAGCAGATTGATTGAAATAGCCAAGTATGAGGCAGCTTTTGTGACAGGAAAGCTACTTGTGTACTATATCTATAAGCCATTCATAACTGTAATACCTAGGCTCCAAGGTAGAATTCCAAAATATATAGAAGCATAAACTTGAACTCCTCCTTTGTTTTGCTCTTGCATCCTTGGGTTCAGCTGCTCACACATGGAGCTCAATCGCCAGCTACACTGAACTCACACTCCTGTTTGGAGGATGGATTTCCTGGACTGATAGTGCAGTCAAGGTCTTGGATAGCTTCTCAAGGTGTATGACCCTTCCTTTTGGCATCAGTTCTGTCTTTCCTGGGCAAAGCTTGAGCAGATGTTTTAAATCCTGGTGCTGACTTCTTGCAGTAAAGAACATTTTATTGATCAAGTCCTCTGAAATTATATAGCTGAACATAGTCAGCTTTGAGTCTGTTGTGTCTCACCACTACTCCAACAGATTTCATACATGATAGGTGTTAAAAGAAGTGTGGGTAAGAAGACAGAATTGATCCCTGTAACATGCAACATAAAAGCTCTGAAGCTGAGGAGCAGCTGTCCCTCATGATTCTTTGAGATGATCTATTAAAGCAATTTAATACCATCCTATCAATCTCTGCTAGCTCTTCATGTGAGTTTTGTAAATGGATCAACCCTGTCCCATCATGAGATATTTTCCAATAAATATTCTACTCTTTTCAGGACATGATTCCATTAGGAATCATGTGAGAGGCATTGGGATGAGTGTGCATTTCAGGTCACAAATAAATCTTATCATCATTGGTTCTGCCCCATTTGCCATAATGAGACCACATCAGAATTGTCTGTTGGAACATTCTGGGACTGTACCAGGGATCTCTCTAATTAGGCTGATGGAGCACATTTCACATTGATACCTATTCAGTTTCTGTTGTGTCGTCCTTAATTCTCCCCATTTCTAAGGAAGGAATAGTTTATTGATGCATTTAGAGAAAGTGTCCCACCTTAACATTTGTTACGAGCTAGTAACAATTTATCATCAGGCAACATAGGACCTAACAAGTTGCAGATCCTTTTACGTCCTGAGACGGAACCATCTCATCTGTCTAAAGAGTGTGACATTGATGTGATACTAGCAGACGAGGTAGAATTCTGAGAGTCAAACACCAAGGAAACAAAAGACACAGAAAGAAATGGAGGCTAAAGTAGAAACACCAGTGCTTTTTTTGTGATAGTACTGCCAGATATACAGTACCGGCACCTCCGGATGCAGTACCAGCACCTTCAGTCAGAGCTCAACAACTTTTCCCCTGTTGTACCGGCACCTTTTTAAACATCTGCAGATGCCATTGTTTGTGGTGAGGGCTTGAAATTTTATTCTCCATAGTTGTGTCTTTTGAGTTTCCAATTCAAACAGCTCAAAACTCAGAGGAACTCAGCTGAAACCATCAATACTGAAACCACAGCATTTGAGTTAAAGCCATAGCATTGCACAATTTCCACTAGGCAAGGTGTGATGGCATGTAGGTAACCAAGCACATCCCATCCTGGTCAAACATGGTTCTACAGGTGAACCCCTGACTCAGTTCTCCCTTACACAGGGCATAAGCAAGTCCAAGCAAGCTTTCTAGTATTAAAGAGGGCCTTTTTCAGAGGGTCTCTTTATTTAACTGAAAAGAACAAAACAAAAACAAACAAAACCTTCATCAGCCATGTCACAGGAAAGCCACCACCTCTTGGCTAATCGGTCTTATATCTTGCTCCACTAAAAAGGGTTGCCAGGTGTCCGATATTCTACTGGGCAGTCAAGTTTTGGGGCCCTCTGTCCGGTAAAGAAAATCCAGAAAATACCAGACATGTGCAATGTCTGGTATTTCCTGGATTTCTCGCTGGGCGCTGGACGGATGCCTGGAGGGGGCTGGGGCAGCGGCTGGGAGGCAGGGCGCGATGGGCACTGGGAGCCCTGGCTGCATCTGATGCCTTGGGGAGGAGGAAAAGCCCTGTCCCTGCTCCTGAGCACATGATGGGAGCAGCAGCCGGACCCACTCACGCTTCTCAGGACCGTGCATGGGACTGACAGCGCCTCAGGATCTGCACGTGCCCGGGTCAGTCCCACCCTTCCCCTTCCCCCAACCATTCCTGACCAGCTCCACTGCCCCCGATCCCTTCCTGGCCACTCCTGCTTCCTGCTGGCCGGTTCTTCTCCTCCTAATCTCCCCTGGCCAGCTGCGCTGTCCCTGACCCCTCCCCCATCTCCTTGGGCCAGCCACGCTGCCCCGACTCCCCCTCCCCATCTCCTCTGGCCAGCTGCGCTGTTCCCCCTCCCCCATCAAGTGTGTCTGGTATTTTTTCTAAACCTACCTGGTAACCCTAGCCACAGAAGACTCTCAAGACTGAATTCTCTGCCCATCAGAGTCCCTAACTCCAGGC
Source organism: Pelodiscus sinensis (assembly GCF_049634645.1). Classification (NCBI taxonomy): domain Eukaryota; kingdom Metazoa; phylum Chordata; order Testudines; family Trionychidae; genus Pelodiscus; species Pelodiscus sinensis. The sequence goes on from NC_134712.1 coordinate 170,713,506, forward strand.
ATTTGACCAGATGATACTAGATCCCCAACAATGCACAGGACTTTTCTGAGCAAGTCCCTTTTAGCCCCCCAGGAGGTCCCACACTCAGTTAGTTCTCCTGGGGTACTGGGGTCTTTTGCCAGAGAGCACATTCTCTCTGGACTAGTTGCTCCCTCTGTGAACCTCTGCTGTCCTAGGAGGCCACACTGGGTGTAGCTTCCTAACAACCTCCCTCCCTCAATGAATCAGTCAGTCTGACACTCTCTCTCTCACACACACACACACACACACGCTCTTTCCATTTTTTCCCTTATTTTCTGCCAGTTTTATATGTTTTGTTATTTAACTTACAAAAAATAAATGTAGGGGTTATGAAAAGTGACATAATGACAGCACTGGAAATTGAAATCCCATTACTCCACAGGTCAGGCAAAGTATAGCCACAACAGTGCACACTTGCCCCTGAAAGTATTAACAATGGGTCTCCATACTGAGTTGACAAGCTCCCCTCTAGCGGTGAGCAGAAACTTCAGTATTCATGGTACATTCAGTACTAAGCCACTGCTAAGACTGTCTGCTGGGGTGCTAATTAGCTCTACTAGTGATGTTTTAATGATGTAAAAGTCGGATGTAATGTAACAGGACTCGGACAACTATTTCATTCAATGTAAGCCACTCAGTGGAGATTCAGACACAAAACATGAGTATGATTATTTGCATTTATGTAACACATTTTCCATCTGAATACACATGCAAAGCACCATGTGGATTTATCTAGTGATTCCCTACACTACCCTTGTGAAATAAGGATGGCAAATATTAGTTCCCTATTATGGATGGAGACGGCAAACTAAAACAGTGCAGTGAAGTAATTTGGCCAAGGTCATACAGCAAGTAACTACTTAAGCTGGCACAAACTTAGGACCACCTGACTCCCAATCCCATGTGTATTCCACAGATCACTCTGCCTCACAGAGGACTTAACCAATATTGAGGGAAATGCCACAGATTATTCCAGTGTGATAGATGAGTCCCATTTCTCTCTCAGAAAGCTGTCATGGGACATGCAAACTTCGTAAGTCACCCACGGTGTGATTTTGAGAACTCTGCAGACATATTTCAGGGATACGTGTGCTTCCTAAATTCTGCATCTCAGTTGATGTGTTCAGGAAACATTAGTCGGCTTAGAGTGCATATTTTTGAGTTAATTATATTAGAATTATCTGGTCCATGTGTGGTATGTTTGGGGAAGCTGGGGATTCTGGCTTCCTTCCCATATACTCACACTAGTGGGGGGACAATGTGGCCTATAGCTTGAGATTTCTTTCAGACAGCAATCATCAGTAGAAATCCCTCCCTTTAGTCATTCCATTTCCTTTATTTGTCAGTCATTTGCTAGGCTCATTTCTAGGTGGCTTCCTAATATTTACACTGATCTGTAAATTCGTAGAATCGTAGGACAACACCTTTTGCTCCCATATAAACCTTCACTCCTAAAACTATTTAGAAAATCCATCATATTCTGAACAGTCACTCAGCAGAACTGAACTATTCCATTCCAAATGCATCACAGGAAAACACAGCACATGAGTCAGAAAATAGATACACCAGAGATCAGAAAAGTAACAAACAAACAGGTTACATTTGTGATTTCCTGATCAGGCGCCCAGCTGTTCTCCACAGTACATCCCCTTCCCAGCCCTTAGAGGCTTTGCAGTCTGGCATCAATCTCAAAGCTGCAGTAATCAAACAGAACAGGATGCTAATGTAACCTGTGTAAACAACCTTTCCGACTTTCCCCCCTCACCCCCACCCCATTGCTCTTAAACTAACAAAAATAATTACACGTAAAGCAGTTGGGAGCTGTTACCAAAGATCTAAACTCTGCAAGGACAAGCTCCCTCCATATGTGCAAAGCTACTTTTGCCCATTAGATGGGCAATGAAGATGATGTGAAAAATCCAGGCACCGAGCCAATGGATAACCTACCAGCAAATTTCAAACTTCTTCAAGCACATCTGCCAATGGAAACCATGCTATAGAGTTGCCAATGAAGCCACTGCTTCCAGATCTCATGATAAAGAGGGGTTTTTTTGTCCACATATAAAAACTGAGTCTCAAAGGTACAGAGTAGCAGAGGGGGAATATAACATGAGATTCAAAATAAATTTTAAAGTGCTTTATGCTTTGGAGATTCAGGCCCCGATTTTCAGTCAGTGGTAGAATATCATCAGTCATCTGCAAAATCCTGTAATGGGCATCTGCACTGAATGAGGTAATTGCCTGGCCAAGTATCTTTCTGTAGGTACAACCGCCCAACTTGCATACACCTGAAGTCAGTGTGGGCTGCAGGCAGTGTCCCCTGTAAGCTGTGTGCTTGGGCAGCCACCTAGAAGAGCTGATTAGCAGAGTGCCCACAGCTGGTAGTATATATTTCTGTTGGTGGTGCACATGTGTGCATGCCTCACTGCACATAGTGACATTTATTCTGCACATGGATGGAAAAAAATAAAGGGACCATTGGCTGCAGGTGCTCAGCAACTTAAAATAACAGCTAACATTCATGTAGATGTCTAAATATGGATTTAGGTGACTAACTCTGCATACTTAAATTTGAAGATTTTGGCTTAAGTATCTTGACTTAGCTCACATGATGAGTGACAGAGTTGGGAATAGGACACAGACCACCAGTGTTTCAATCCCGAGACCACATACCCTGTTGTGAAGTAATGCTTAAGACCTTTCTGTTTGTTTAAAGAAAAGCTTCCTTTTCTAAATTCAGAATTAAAATTTGGGGAATTGGAGAAAATGGATGGCTTGGGTTGGGACGCTGTCCTTTTCCGTCTCTAATTAGCACTACAGTAGGGTGCAGTCATATCTCTGCTTATGTTATTCTCTACTTAGTATCAGTGTGTAAATATTATTACATTTAAAGTGTGTAATTTTCATCTCCCTTTCTAAATAGCTCAGGACTGAATCTCAATTGTATTAAAAACCAAACAAACAGCCCCTATCCTTGTGTTTTCTGCCAAAATCTATGTAATCTGCATCAACTGAGGTCCTTTAGGACCTCAGCCCAAGCTGAGACAACAGACCTAAACTACTTTGTGTTATGCAATTTGGATATGGAGTTAGGTTTTTGGAAGTCAAATAGAAACACAACACCAGCTCAGCTCCAGGTGTTTTTCTTGCTCTCCATGCTGTGGTTTTTGTATGGCAGTCTTCCATGTTTGAAAGCCAATATCCCATATCAAAACTCATCTCTTCTACATCTGTCATTTGTATTATCAATCAAGTTAGATTTTGAAGAAACACTGTGTGGGACTCTGTGATAGAAAACAAATTCAGATCTGAACCACCAATCAGCTGGGCTAAATTATTGAGACGGGAGTTAATTTTTGACACCAGTTCATGCTCATCCCTAATTCATAGAAGTGCAAACATGTTATTGCTAATGAATAATAAATGATCTTTCTGAATTTCCAATAGACTTGGTATGGGTAGAAGCTGCTCTGGGTACTAGTGGCAGTAGCATATATATTTTTATAAACTTTTCTGAAACATGAGGCCAAAATAGAGAAATTCCCATGTACATTAGCAAGCAAAATGTAAAAAATAAAAGAACCTGGAGAATGCAACCCTTTTCCTCCCTCTCTCTCACTCTTTTACACACTTCTCAGGAGGACCTCTGATAAGAGAAAACAGGAAAGACTAAAGAGCAGGAAATGGCCAAGGGCAATTACAGTTAGAATTAATTTCCTCAGGAGTCAGGCTCTCCTGTTTCTACAATGCAGAAGTGTGAACTCCTATGCTAAGTCTCTTACCTCAACACCAGTAGCAGACTCATAAAACTGTATGTAGTCCAGCCACCTGGTGGAGACAGATCCTCAATGTGTAAGTGTGGGTAGAATATGAACCACTAGGGTAACTGGTAGAGCTACAGTAGAGACATAAGTGCTGCTTCTCCACCCACACCATTTTAAACCAGTGTAACTCCATTAATATCAGTGGAGATACTTCTGACTTAGGCATTTTGAGTAAGAGGTGCATCAGATTAATAGAGTAGCCTGTGAGCTGTTTTCATTCAAACAGTGAGCTAGATCAGTGATCCCAATTTTGTTAACCCCATTCCTCCCCTTATTTCTACCCATATTCTGCTCTCCTCCCCCTGGGACCAAGGGCAGGAGCAGGACCAAGATTCTAGAAGGGTGGGACAGGGGGCATAGATAGAGGTAAAGGGGCAGGGACATGGCTGAAAGGAGAGCTTCCCTCCAAAATATTCCTTGGCACACCCTAGAGTTTGGGGACCTCTGTGCAATATCATGCAGCCCTTCCAGGCCCTTCCATGCAACCACCACAGTGAAGGCAGCTGATCTCCTCCATGGAGTAAATGCTCACTATGGTGCGTAAGTTTCCACCGTCAGGTTTACGGCCTGTTAGGCAGATCCACGAGAGCAGAAGAATGACTCACTTAGGTTAGTTCCATATTTGGGACACAATTATCATTTGAATTCAGTAATTTGTTCAAGCAATTCACATCAGAGTCCCCTTTCCTCATGATGGCTACTTACATTTTCTCAGCGTGAGGAAGATCACATCACTTGTGCTGGAGGCTCTTAGAGCGTGTCAGATCAATGCATCAAAACAGAGGTTGTTACTGAATGCTAAAACCACAGTGGACATTTGCATGGCAGCCCCAAGGCAGTCTCGCCCCAGGACCAGCATCTCTCAGCTGGGACTCTTAGACAAACACCTCATATTTTACACAGAGTGAATGAATCACACACACTGTGGTTCTCTAACACTCTTTAATCTTAACACAGCTGCAAGCCTCCTTCAGCAGAGAAGCCTTCTGGGTGACTCTGACCTTTGGATAGATCCTTGCATGTTTTCTGTGATTGTATTTATTGTTACCGTCAGGCAAATGATTCACTTTGTGAACAGCCCTGGGAGGGCTCTCTCCTTCCAGCAGCCCCTCAGACTCGTAAATATGTTCCACCGCCACCATCACATCAATACTGAAACAAGGCAAAACTAGGCAGTAAAAGAAAAAAAATGTTGTGCTCCTGATACTTGCAGTCTGATTTCCGTGTAGTCTGTATCATTTGGAGCAAAAAGGCCAGCTTTAAAGTTGACAAGAGGCTATCAAGGGGATACATTTTTAAGTGGAGGGCGGCAACTGGTCTTAGGTTAAGAGTCTGTGAAGAACAGTTATTACAGCTTTCTGGAGGCACTTCCTTAAGGAAAAGGGGGTAAATGAATATTCCCGTGACAAAGAAAATTTTTGAAGCCCCCTTATCCCTGCAGAACACTCCACTTCAAAGCAGCCATTAGGCATTAAAAAAATATCAGCTTATGAAAAGCCCCACATCCCTTTGCCAATTTCCAGTTATACTACTAAAAAAGGGTCTAAATATACTTGTTTTACAGCCCCCACACCAATATTATCATTCCTGTCAGTATACGCAATAAACCTTCTGTAGATCATTCCACACTCAAAGAACAACTCGGTCCCTGTGTTCAATCATCAAGGAGCTGAAATTCTGTCTAATACAAAGCTGACTTTATAATTTGGCAGGTCCCAAGCTCTGTGGGAAAAGAGGTATCATGGAACTTCTGAATGAATTGCCTCCCCGGTCCAGCTACTGAAAGGGAGTCTGGGTTAACCTACAAATAACAATTTTGACTAAAGGCCCCAAGACTCCCCTCACTTAGGGTTAGCCCTGCTCTCAGCACCCAACAAAGGATAAACGAAAGAGTTGGTTCACATCCGAGTGGAGAGCAAGAATTTCATTAGCAGTAAGCCTGAAATTGAAGAATCTTGCCAGCATCAAGTCAACATCTGTGAGCGATTATGTTAATAGAGAATGCGAGAAACAGTTGTGCTCAGATCTTTAGCAATGTGCATAATTCAGGCAGCAGTCAGAAGGAGATCAAAATACATGTGCCACATATGTAGGAGTGATAGTTATGTAATACATTGGTTTCATAAGATCGTGATCTGAATTTCCTGGCTCAAGCTCATCTTGCGTTCAGGTTTTCAAAAGATAAAACCTCCTACACAGAGGCAAGATCAATGGTTATCTGGTAATAGCAGTGCATTGTTCTGTGGGAAGGGAGTTTGGTTGTTTCTTCTTGCTTTCTGTAAAGCATGTATCAATGTCAGCATAATGGATGGTCATCGGCCCACTTCCTAGAACTGTCAGACGTGGTCAAAGACTTGAATGGACATGGAGAGTGAATTACTGTCTGACCCCATCCGTGAGAGGCAGACACTAGGTCGACAAAAGAACTCTTCCATCAACTTCGCTGCCAATGAAAGTCACCATTAGGTCAACCTACATCTACATTGCATGGGGTATGTAACTTTTTGCACAGACCTGAGCAATGGAGCTAGGTCAACCTAAATTGTAGGTATAGCTAGACCTCTCACAGAGTAAGGAGGAAACATAATTGCAGAGCAATGTGGATTTTACTCCAGAACTGCCAACACAAAACCTTCCATGAGCTCTAAAATTAATATTTTAACAAATGCTTCTTAAGGTGACACATCCCAGTTTTAAAGGCTCCTAATAATAGATCTATAACAGTAACACATATAAAGTGTATTAAAACAAATAACTGTTTTCCTAATAAGAAATGTGAAAATATTGTCCTCTACAAAGATTTGTTTTCTTTTGAATGACGAAACTTGCATAGCCTGAGCAAAAAGTTACCATTCACTATTGTTCTCAAACTCAGTAAAACAGAACTTTTTCTCTTAACCAGCTACTTTTGGTGAGAAAATAAATACTATAGGCCATGCAGTAGATGCTGTCATTTCAAAGACTCTCCATTGCAATGCCACGGTTTTTCTTATATAGGTCATACTGATGAGCTCAGCCAACTTCAGAGAAGTTTTAAAAATTGGAGGGACTACTAATTATACCATAAACAGGTTGCAACACCATGCAAATTTCTGGTTTCAGTCAGCATCCGTATTTATTGTGCCTTAGGGTAAATAATGAATTAGATTCCCTCCACAGTCAATGTTGGTTCTCAAGTCAATAAATCTTGACCACAGAACAGAAACCAGTAACTGCTTAATAACTTCTTCTTGGCTTTGATTATAAAGGCTAAAGGAAGATTTCAATCTCCTGGTTTCCTTTTCATATGGAAAAGCTTTTAACCATTCTGAACAGTTTTCTTGCCTTCATCCTGGCTATTGAACATAAGTATATTCCACCCACAATTATTTAGTGCACATACACAGGTGCATTACCTGGGGATAAGACTTGAAAACCAGTAACTGTATGTACTCTATGGACAGAAAGACAGGACTGATAACCAATAGCCTCTCCTTTATGTTAAAATAATTAAGTCCAGTTTCTTATCCAAATTCCCCCATCCCATAGAAAACCGTTACTCTGACACATGGAGAAAGTTGCCAAGAATCACTGTGGTATTTGTTAAACAGAAAGGGATCTCACATAAGCACTTTTTCATTTACAAAGAAAAAATATAGACAGTATTGAGAAAAAAAGAGCAATCATGGTTGGATAAATGATATTCTCAGACTGCTAGTTAATGTAAGATTTATGTGTGACTGCTTAGAGACTCACAGGCTGAGTCTAGATTGGCATGATTTTCCGCAAATGCTTTTAACGGAAAAGTTTTCCATTAAAAGCATTTTCGGAACAGAGCGTCTAGATTGGCACGGATGCTTTTCTGCAAAAGCACTTTTTGCGGAAAAGCGTCCGTGCCAATCTAGACGCGCTTTTCCGCAAAAAAGCCCCGATCACCATTTTTGCAATCGGGGCTTTTTTACGGAAAACAAATCTGAGCTGTCTACACTGGCCCTTTTGCACAAAAGCTTTGCTCAAAAGGGACTTTTGCCTGAATGGGAGCAGAATAGTATTTCCACAAGAAGCACTGATTTCTTACAGTAGGAAGTCAGTGCTTTTGTGGAAATTCAAGCAGCCAGTGTAGACAGCTGGCAAGTTTTTCCGGAAAGTGGCTGATTTTCCAGAAAAACTGGCCAGTCTAGACACAGCCACATAGTTACTCATTATCCTGGCCAAGATACCCGGTAACACAGATTATGATTTTGGATCTCTCTTAGGCTATGTCTAGACTGCAAGCCTCTTTCGAAAGAGGCTCTTTCGAAAAATACTTTCGAAAGAGCCTCTTTCAAAAGAGAGCGTCTAGACTGCATGCGGAACTTTCGAAAAAGCAAGCTGCTTTTTCGAAAGAAAGCACCCAGTGAGTCTGGATGCTCTCTTTCGAAGAAGCCCTATTTACATTCAAGAACGCCTTCTTTCGAAAAAGCACTTTCGAAAGAAGGCGTTCTTCCTCGTGAAATGAGGTTTACCGCCATCGAAAGAAAAGCCGCGTTCTTTCGATTTAATTTCGAAAGAACGCGGCTGCAGTCTAGACGCAGGTGAAGTTTTTTCGGAAAAAGGTTACTTTTTCCGAAAAAAACCCTGAGTCTGGACACAGCCATATTGACTAAAACTGCAATCTGGAGATCAGTATAGAAAAGTTAAGAGAAGAATCAGAAAACAAACCAAGTATGAAGTACTGTGGGTTTGATTTGCCACTGCATTATTCCGGGTTTACAATATTGGGCTTCATTGAAGTCAATGGAGATATACTGGCATAACATATAGGTTGAACCTCTCTAGTCCAGCACTCTGGTCCAGCAATATCTGTCCAGCATGATGTTTGTTAGCCGGATGTCCACTTATCATGGCTGTCGCCAAGTTTCCTGTAGTCCCATATAGTTTGTTTACAGCCACTAGTCCTGTCTCTCAATGTTCTGTTCTGTCATTTAGCTCTAATTGACCCCTAAATGTCTTCTAAAAGCCTAGTAGGCAGTCAAAGTGTTGGTAATGCTGCTAGACAATATTGACCTCCATTGTTCTGGCAGATTATCTAGTTTGACACAGCCAGGTCCTGAGGGTGCTAGACTAGCCAGGCTCAAACTGTATTTAAACCTGTGAATCTAAACTTTCTTTTAGGAATCCAGAATTCAAATGATGGAAATTATCTTTACCAATTTCAAATGTATGATATGCAGAAACTGGTGAAACCTTGAAAACTCCAGTGCTAAATATAATGACTTAGAATCATAGAATACTAGGACTGGAAGGGACCTTGAGAGGTCATCGAGTCCAGTCCTCTGCTCCCATGGCCGGACCAAATACTGTCTAGACCATCCCTGATAGACATTTATCTAATCTACTCTTAAATATCTCCACAGATGGAGATTCCACAACCTCCCTGGGCAATGTATTCCAGTGTTTGACTACCCTGACAGTTAGGAACTTTTTCCTAATGTCCAACCTCCCTTGCTGCAGTTTAAGCCCATTGCTTCTTGTTCTATCCTCTGAAGCCAAGATGAACAAGTTTTCTCCCTTCTCCTTATGACACTCTTTTAGATATCTGAAAACGGCTATCATGTCCCCCCTCAATCTTCTCTTTTCTAAACTAAACAAACCCAGTTCCTTCAGCCTTCCCTCATAGGCCATGTTCTGTAGCCCTTTAATCATTCTCATTGCTCTTCTCTGGACCCTCTCCAATTTCTCCACATCTTTCTTGAAATGCGGTGCCCAGAACTGGACACAATACTCCAATTGAGGCCTAACCAGCGCAGAGTAAAGCGGAAGAAGGACTTCTCGTGTCTTGCCCACAACACACCTGTTAATGCATCCCAGAATCATGTTTGCTTTCTTTGCAACAGCATCACACTGCTGACTCATATTTAGCCTGTTGTCCACTATAACCCCTAGATCCCTTTCTGCCATACTCCTTCCCAAACAATTGCTTCCCATTCTGTATGTATGAAACTGATTGTTTCTGCCTAAGTGAAGCACTTTGCATTTGCCTCTATTAAACTTCATCCTATTTACCTAAGACCATTTCTCCAATTTGTCCAGGTCATTTTGAATTATGACCCTATCCTCCAGATTACTTGCAACCCCTCCCAGCTTGGTATAATCTACAAACTTAATAAGCGTACCTTCTATACCAATATCTAAATCATTGATGAAGATATTGAAGAGAGCCGGTCCCAAAACAGACCCCTGCGGAACCCCACTTGTGATGCCTTTCCAGCAGGATTGTGAACCATTAATAACTACTCTCTGAGTACTGTTATCCAGCCAGTTATGCACCCACCTTATAGTAGCCCCATCTAAGTTGTATTTACCTAGTTTATGGATAAGAATATCATGCGAGACCGTATCAAACGCCATACTAAAGTCTAGGTATACCACATCCACCGCTTCTCCCTTATCCACAAGACTCGTTATCCTATTAAAGAAGCTATCAGATTGGTTTGACATGATTTATTCTTTACAAATCCATGCTGGCTTTTCTCTATCACCTTGCCACTTTCCAAGTGTTTACAGATGATTTCCTTAATTACTTGATCCATTATCTTCCCTGGCACAGAAGTTAAACTAACTAGTCTGTAGTTTCCTGGGTTGTTCTTATTTCCCTTTTTATAGATGGGAACTATATTTGCCCTTTTCCAGTCCTCTGGAATCTCTCCTGTCTCCCATGATTTTCCAAAGATGATAGCTAGAGGCTCAGATACCTCCTCTATCAGCTCCTTGAGTATTCTAGGATGCATTTCATCAGGCCCTAGCGACTTGCAGGCATCTAACTTTTCTAGGTGATTTTTAACTTGTTCTTTTTTTATTTTACCTTCTAAAACTACCCCCTTCCCACTAGCATTCACTATGTTAGGCATTCCTTCAGACTTCTCGGTGAATACCGAAACAAAGAAGTCATTGAGCATCTCTGCCATTTCCAAGTTTCCTGTTGGAAACTTGTGTGATTTGTATGATTGTGGACCACTGATATGGACTGCCAACTTTGTTCACTTCTTTCTACGGACGGATTACTTCGGCTCTTCTTACACAGTTCCCTCACTGGTTGAGATGAAGATGATGCTTCAATGTGCCAGCTGAAGAGTTGGGTTTTTTTTTTAAACCAATGGCTATAACATGTATTTTCAGAGGTGTTGATGTCAGGGTGAGTTTTATAACCCAGCTATAGAATATCAATTAACAAACCATCATATAGGTAGAGAAAATGTTCCAAATTTGGGATTTCTAGCTCAGACACCTTAGTCCTGAATTCACAGCCCAAAGCCTCTCTCAGGCTATGTCTATACTATAGCTTTTTCTGATTGCTTTTCCAGAAGAGGCTTTTCTGACATTTGGCCCCATCTGGAAAAGCCTCCTCTTTTGGAGGAGCCCTTATTCCTCGTAGAATGAGGTATACAGGGCTCCCTGAAAGACTTCGTCTGCTCTTCCATGAAAAAAAAGCAAAAGAGCAAATGCGTTCCCTGGATGCGGCAGAAAAACCCCACAGTGTAGACATATCCTCAGACGGTCCCTTTTCTTATTTCAGGATCAACTATTTTCATGGCTCATTCCTGGAACACCTGGGTAATTACCTAGGACAAGTTACTCCTCTGAACATAGTTACAGTCTCATTGTAACAAACTGTGCCCAAGTAAAAATACTGGCTCCTATGATCATGTTCTGTAATTTCTCATTTATTAACTAGCACATTTACCCTGATGTTGCTCAGGGTTACATAAAGCATGTACACACACACATGCACACCGCTGCGCCTCCATATTACACCCCCAATGGGGTGCGTCTTGCGCCTGGCACTGTGCGGAGAACCAGCCCCTAGTCAGATTCTTCCAGCTCACCAACACCCTGCCTGGTAGGTTCCTTCCTTCCCCTACTGCCTCTGGCTGGGCTGGCACCCAGGGAAAGCTCAAGAACCTCTGATCCAGGGTGCTGGCTTGGAAAAGCCAAGCCCTGCATGCGCCAAAGCCCCACATGGTGCTGGCATGAGAAAGCTTCTCTGTGTCTCAGATAAGCCCTGTAGTGACAGGAGAAAGCTATTTCCTGCCTGTTTGCACCCCAACCCTGTCAGGGAGACTTAGCACCCTCTTTCCATGCTGCACCTCCCCCCAGGGTGTGAGAGTCTGCTCTGTCCCCAAAGTACTTTCCCCTGCTGAGCCAACTCTCTGGTCAGGTTCACTGAAGCCTCTGCAGCCAGGTTGCTTGGGCCCTGGTGCTCAACGCATCCTTAGGGCTCACCACTTTCCTGCCCACACCGTAGCCAGGGGACAGGAGGTGGCTGGGTTATGTTGGTGGCCAGTAGCAGCATGGGGGTGTTAGCTGCCTTTCCACACTGTGCAGGCAGGAAGGGGCAAGCTGCTTCTAGTCATATGGGCCAGGTCATCACTTCACTTTGGCTGGAAGCAGCATCCATCCCTTCCTTCCCACACAGTGCCGAGAGGCTGCTGCTTGTCACAAGCTGGAGTGGACCCCAACAGAAATCTGGGGAGGGGGCCTGTGACCCTCCATGCCTCCCACATGTAGCTTTGAGAAGACATGGCACCAGGTACCAGAAGAGGCTGGTCCATCACTGGAGCTCAACCAGGTATGGAGGGTGGAGAGCACTGAGTAGGGAGGATTGGGTCAGATCATCAATCATTCCCATCCCTGTGTGAAAGAGGTGTACAGGAGTGTGTTGGTGTCATCTCTCCCGGTGCAAATCTTAAAGATTAGAAGGTAAATAAAAAGACTCCAGCTATTCAGTATTTTTAACAGAGGCTCAGTCAAGTAGATGTTAATTTGAAAGTTTGCACTGCATAGTTCTGATTGATTGCCATTGAACTCAGTTGAATATGAGTAATTTTACCGGGTGTCCCGTATTCAGCAGAGGGAAATATGGTCACTTTACCTGTAAGCCACGTAGGCCTGAGGTAATATAGACATTAAGCATACATTTTAATCTGATAGGGTATGTCTACACTACCCTCCTAGTTAGAACTAGGAGGGTAATGTATGCATACCGCACTTGCAAATGAAGCCCGGGATTTGAATTTCCTGGGCTTCATTTGCATAAGCGGGGAGCCGCCATTTTTAAAACCCCGCTGGTTCAAACCCTGTGCAGCGCGGCTACATGGGGCTCGAACTAGGTAGTTCGGACTAGGGTGCCTATTCTGAACTACCGGTACACCTCGTTCCATGAACTACCTAGTCCGAACTACCTAGTTCGAGCCCCGTGTAGCCACGCTGCACGGTGTTCGAACCAGTGGGGTTTTAAAAATGGCGACTCCCCGCTTATGCAAATGAAGCCCGGGAAATTCAAATCCCAGGCTTCATTTGCAAGTGCGGTATGCCTACATTACCCCGCTAGTTCGAACTAGGAGGGTAGTGTAGACATACCCATATATTTTAATAGTCTCTGTTCATGAGCTTTAAACAAGTAGCATTTAAAACAGCTTGGCTTTGAGCTCGGATAGAGCAAAATAACCTTTCACATGCTTCCCCAGGCATGGTGACAGTTTTGTCATTTCTTACTGTAATCATGAGGGCTCCCAGACCTTAAAAAAGTGTAAGCCTTGTAGTACCAATGGACATCAGTAAACCTAGGTTCAAAGAAAATCTTACCACAGCTCACTAGAGGTCACCCTAGGTATGTACAGAGTCTAACCGTTTTTCTCCACTAGGGAAAGTATAAGCTGCCAAGTAAACGGCAGAGATAGAAAGACTAAGTAAGCTGTTTAATCATTAGCATTGGTTTTGGTGAAATGATTATTGTCTGTGAGCATGCAATGATATCATCAATTGTTGGTTTCAAATGGTTTTCATACTAGTGAAACAATTTTAAAATGTACTTTCGTTAACTCCTTGATTTGAAAGCCGCAGAAGGGTAGCCGAGTTAGTCTGTAACAGGAAAAACTTAAAAAACAATTAATAGTCTGGTAGCACTTTAAAGACTAACAAAATATGTAGATGGTATCATGAAGTGGGCTATGCCCACAACTATCTACATATTTTGTTAGTCTTTAAAGTGCTACCAGACTGTTAGTTGTTTTTTAAGGTTTTCCTTGATTTGATTAATTCCATTTACGTTGTAACCTCAATGTGATTTTCATATCCTTCTCATGTTGTAGGGAGGCACAAAAACATTATTTAGCCTTATCATTGTTTGTATGCCTCAGTAAAATCCATAAAACCCACTGAACTGGTTTTTTCTGTTTCAATGACAATGAGATAAAGCAACTTGAATGAAAGGAATTGTACTTAAATATTATGAATTCGACTTGGGTTCTGAGAACCCTTTTGCTACTACATCAGTAACACCAGTGTTCTGCGCCAAAGAATTTAGAATGAATTCATGGAGGGTTCCTCCAACACAAATTAATCCATCTTCCTGTGGGTGCGATAAGCACTTGTCTACTCTTGTAAGGGCATATCTGTGGGTGAAAGTGGTTTAGAAGTGTGGCTATTGGGGGTTCTGATTTTCTCAATGGAAATAGCACTACACTGTGATGTGCAATGACAAACACTAACACCTAGTGGACTGGAGCGTTGGGCTGGGAGCTGGGAGCATGTGTGTTCTAATCTCAGCTCTGTTCTTAACTTCCCAGGGCGGGAGTGGGTGGCATTCGGCTCTCATTCTCAATTTCCCCAACTCTAAGATGGGTGTTTGAAGAGACTTGATATATTAATATTTTCACAACAGTCTAAAAACCTAAGGTTCTAAGAATGATCACTTAGGAAATGAAATCTACTTGATGTACTCAGACAGCACGTAACTAAACACTCGTTATCTCTGTAAACTGCATACCTTACTTGAGAGATGATGTACAAATATCAGCTGTCTGAATACCTTACCACTTACAGCAGCTTTCTCTGGGCTGGCCATTTGAGAAATGACTTAATATTAATTTTCACACGCTGGATTTGTGTTAGCTTTTATGCCTCAGAAATATTATATAAACAGAACATTCATTGTAGGAGTACACAGGAATGCAAGAGCATGTACAGCTTCAACTCCCTTCTCAACCTTTTCACATTCCTCAACACATTTAATTTCAACTGGACTAAATGGGAGGGAAAAGGATGCTTAAATAGTTTCAACTGCTCAATATCAGGACCCCAGGTATCAGCTCTGCTCTCAGATATACACACCCACCATGCCAGTATCTTCTTTAATTAGCCTGCAGCAAATGCAGTAGGTGACTTTGTCAGATATATGGTGATGTATCCTTCCTCACTTCAAAACTCTCCCATTCCATTTGGGTGAGAACAGGACCCAGCCTTCAATATAGGATTATGCTACAGTATTATATTACTATGATTTAGATAGTAAGGTGATAAGTACTTTCGACTGACACATATTCCTGAAGAAGCAGAAGAACCTTACCCCCATATGTTCATATTTCCTGTATGTCTTTTTCATACTCCTTTTGGGAGTTTATTTTGTAGCTGCTTGATGCATTGGCTTTCAGTAGGGCCTGAAATATAGTGGCATTGCTGCTCTGCTCATTAAGGGAAATGAAATAAAATGCCATGCTTTGAGATGTAAACTAATAATTTCAGGGGCCTGAAATGGATTCTCTTTCCTATGTATGTCACCACACAGTCAGCTATGTTTCAGATGGGTTTGACCTTTCTCACACTAGATACTAGCCTCTGCCAGAGAAAGGATAGTGGGCATGATGTGCTAACTTTTGGTATGATGAACCCTATGTTTATTTATTTACTGATTTATTAGCAGTGCCCATCATGTCAGTATCCCTGCGCTAACAATCAACATTTTTTTTATTTAAAATATAGCGTGACAATAACGGTTCAGGCACATCAAGTGAAGAACACATCTAGACCTCAGAGAATAAGCAATTGAATCAACTGATTGTATACCATCTTATTGCACTATACAAGTATATTGAGTAAGACAGTGGTTTTCAACCTTTTTCATTTGCAGACCCCTAAAAATTTCTAACGGAGGCATGTGCCTTTTTGGAAATCTTAGACATAGGTTGCAGACACACAGCCATCTGCCCCACCATAAGTTGAAAACTACTGGTGTAAAGTGTTATGAAATGGGATGACACACTGGTGTGTAATATCATTGTGAAATGTATTTATAAATAACTATACATGAAGTTATGGATACTTGCTAATAGTATGCTTTAAAGTCTGTGACCAAACAAACTAGAAACAGGTTTTCTCCCAGGCAGGAGGGACATTATTTATCTCCCTGTGTCTAATGTAAATGAAGCATCATGGAAGGCCCCATTTACACGAGTCAACAGGAAGGATATGTTTACACTACCACCCTAGTTCAAACTAGGGTGGTTAACGTAGGCAACCGGAGTTGCAAATGAAGCCCGGGATTTGAATTTTCCGGGCTTCATTTGCATATTGCCGGGCACCGCCATTTTTAAATATCCGCTAGTTCGGACTCCGTGCCCGCGGCTACACGCGGCACGAACTAGGTAGTTCGGATTAGGCTTCCTATTCCGAACTACCGTTACTCCTCGTGGAACGAGGTGTACAGATAGTTCGGAATAGGAAGCCTAATCCGAACTACCTAGTTTGTGCCGCGTGTAGCCGCGGGCACGGAGTCCGAATTAGCGGACATTTAAAAATGGCGGCGCCCGGCAATATGCAAATGAAGCCTGGGAAATTCAAATCCCGGGCTTCATTTGCAACTCCGGTTGCCTACATTAACCACCCTAGTTCGAACTAGGGTGGTAGTGTAGACATACCCGAAGTGATGAACAGCAAGGGATTATCCAGACTCTGGGGGACAAAACAATGAGAAGAAAAAAAGCAGCCATTTTGGCATCCATCGCTTAATGTGCAAAGCACTCTGTGAAAGGTGGATCCCCCAGCTCTGTGGAATGACAGTGCCAAAAGCTGACTGAGAAATTGCCCCGAGACCAGGGTTATAATCTATGTTAAATTTTATAAATTAGAAAGCATGTGTTACTTTTGGATTAGTTGTATCCATTTTCTATTGCTGTTCCTCTTGTCACTTCACATTTACATCTCTGTTCTTCATTAATAAATGTATTTTTGTTTGACCACAGCTCAGCTTGGCATTCAAGTATAATGTGGGTCCTCAGCCAGTCTAGCAGGCTGTTGTGTCCTCTCTTTCATTGGAGGCAGCAGACGTGGTAATTTCTGTGAGTGTCCAGTGATGGGGGAGGATACTGCAGACAAATGATCTTCCAGGGGTTTGGGAACTAGGAGTCTTTGAATTCTACCTGAAAAACACACTTATGCCTGGCAGAGTCTTGAGGAGTTTGCCTGGTGTGGCAGGGAGTGATACACAGTTTGGGTTCTAGCAAAGCTCTCGTTTGTTGAGGAAGAGGGGTAATAGCGCCTTACCTGTTCCTAGCAGGGCCAATAGCCACCATGGACCCCGGATCGAGGTGTGGGGGGGCCCAGATCCATGCCCCTGGAAGGGGTGAAGCCTCGGGCAGTAGGGGCAGAGCCAAGGGCAGTCAGTGCACAGAGCAGTGCTCACATGGCAATACAAAGCATCTCTGGCTGCCGCTACTGCCACAGTAGCATCAGAAGTGGCTGGGAGCCCTGGGCCCCTTTGAAACATCAGGCACCTGTGCAATTACTCCCTTTGTTTCCTTCCTTTCCCATTGGCAGGCCTGCCTGTTCTAGATGCCCCAAGAAAGCACCACAGATGGGTCTAAAATTATATTTGAAAAAACACAAATAAATAATTTTAAAAATTCCCTGCTGCAGAGATTAATGAAAAATGAGCCCAAGACCTGGGGCTTCTAGGAGCTGTGGATAAAAGTCTGCAACATTTGAGGGAGACTTGGAGTGTTTTTCACTGCCTTTCATGATGCTCATCCCAGTCACCCTGACATTTATCCCTGCAGCTAGCAACAATACTTATCAACAGCAGATATTTTTGCCTTGAATATAGATGAAACTGAACTAATTACCAGGGTTGGTTTGTTTTTAATTTCACAGGGCAAGATTATCCCAAAGTTCTCCTACAAGGTCCTCCCTACACTGGCATGCTCTCTAGTTATGCATGTTGGAGACTGTGCTATTTTGCCAGGACACCAAGGACATTTATCATAAATAAATGGTTCCAGTAAGTGCTCTTTACATAAAGTTTGCTTGCCAAATGGAGTTTCATCCATCTTTTGGACCACTCATCTGCTTGAAGCAACGTAAGGGCTTTACTGGACCAGAGCCTTGGAGAGAAAAATCAAGTCGGAGTGTTCCCTATTAACATATAAGTAGCAGTAGAGCTTATCATGCATTTAAAAGCCCATCCACTGGGCTTTGAAAGATTTCCACTGGGAACAAGGTACAGAAGTGCAAGGAACCAAATGTTCAGATGCAAGAACTAAGAGAAACCCAGCATACTGGGACTTGGGGGTTTTTTGGACACACAATAGGTGGAGAGGCAATTGCTCTGATAACTGATTGCCAAGTCACTTACAGGTTACAATGTACAAAGCTACACCTTAAACTACACCCAGAAAGGAGGAAAGAAGTAGCTGGACCCAGCACTGGAGTCTAGAGAGGTGTTCACAGAGGCTCATTCCACTCTAGCAATAATTAATACCCAGCTCTTATATTGCGCCTTTCATCAGTAGATCATAAAGCACTTCACAAAAACCGGTCAGTATCATTATCCCCATTTTACAGATGGGAAAACTGAGGCCCAGAGCAGGGAAATGACTTCCCCAAGTCATCCAACAGGCCACTTTTAGAGCCACAAACAGGTCCCAGGTCTCCTGAGTACCAGTGCTGCATTCTATTCACTTCTGTACCATCTGGATGTTTTTAAAGATTGCCCACAATACAGCAAATTATAGAAAGCTAGACTTGGGGCTAAACTAGCATAGATGAGTGTAACAAAGCCTGCATAGGATAGGAATAGCCACAAGGTGGAATTTTTACTCTACTGAAATCAGTAGCAAAATTCACATTGACTAAAATGTACCAGGTTTTCCCACAGGTTCCAAGCCAAGTAGCGAAGAAAGTTTTCCACCACTGTCACCAGGCCATCCAGAACCAGCAATACGACCAGTATAACTCCAAGACTACAAACCATATTGAGAAAACTCTGGCAAGACAACACGCAGTCGTGGTCCTAATTTATTCCTTTAGATGTCCCACCCAATATCAGGATCAATTTTATCATATTAAAATTGACCTTCCACATCCACATATACATTCCCACATCTGTCAGACACTAGGAGACCAGCGAGACATCATTTCATTATGAAACACCTGACTTGAATTTCATTGAATCAGGTAATAAACCAAAAATCAGTGACGCTGTGCTGGATATAAGTAGTCTTTTGCAATAATCACATACAATCGCCGCACATAATTACCGGAAATAAGCAGTGGAAAGAGGATGCCTCAGATTACACTCCTTTTCTATTACAAAACAACATCTCATTTTATGTATAAGCATTGTGTCAGGTATGATCCCCATTATAATTAATTTGATTAATCTAAGCAAAGCAAAAACATTCCGGACATGCAAGGGAAGCTATTCTGGATTTTAATCACACAATAGTATGTGGTTTCATCTGGTTTTCCTATAAAATCTTTTCCTTAAAAAAAAAAAATACCGCCGTCCCAAATAGGGAAGCTCTGAGTGGGTCATCGGAGAAGCATGCATTTTTCAGACTGGAAGAAAGCCATGGACAGTCCCAGGTGAATGGTGTCTGTCGAACACCATAGTCTGTCAGATTCTAAAGTTCTCGCCCCCTTACCTCCAGCCCCCTGCCTGTAACCACCGCACTCCCCATACCTCAGCAGGAAGGGGAGACATCTGCAAATGCTCTGGCACTGCTTCAATGCTTTACAGCTGTAATAACCACTGATACAAAAGAAGAATGTTTTCTAGCCCAAGATTCCTGAGGTATTTTTCTAAACAGATACAAGTGTGTGGGACTCAGTGCAGGGAATAATGCCCCACCAGGGGAGGGGTGTGGGGAAAAGATGAAGGGGAGTCATGATCTATGGATAATTGATCTCAACTCAGGTTGATTTATCTTCCCTGCCCACTCAGCCTATTTGTCCCAATCCAAACTTCTAATCCTTAAATCTAAACAGTACTGCTGGCAGGTTGTATTCATTCTTGGCTATGTCCAATACAATGAAAAATGCTGAAGGAGGATGCTTATAATAGTGGTGATTTCTGGGTTTGATACACATATAGTACACTCGCAGCTGGAATTTGCTAAATCCACCTGATTCCACAAGTTTGTGTACCCTCTCACCCAATTACTATTAGCTCATAGCAAGAACTGGTACCTCAGGCCTATATAGAAGTAACACAACATGGGTGTTCACCAAATTTCAGTCAGGCCATAGCAACAGGCATTTGAGTGACTGAGAGTGATCTGAATTCATTGTCAATCACAAATTAGAGAAGACGATCAAACCGAATAGTCACACTGGAAAAAATATATTCTGATGCACAGGATTCCTAGAAGGGTTGTGAACACCCACTTTTCAAATGCATACAGACTCTGGTTTATTTCTTTGTACATTTCACCCATGTCAGTCTGCAAAGAAACACGGCAAATCAGTAGAATGATTTAAAACAGAGTCTAGATTTTCTGTAAAGGAAGCTGGAACTGCCATGCATTTAATGAGACAAATAGGGAAAGCCTCAAGGATATGTCTATACTGCAAACAATTAAATAGATATATTTTTAAAACTGCATGCCAGTGACTCCCAGAGCCCAGGTCAATTAACTTGGGCACTTGTGGATTATGCTATAGGACTAAAAATAGCAGTGTAGATGTTTAGGCTCAGGGTGGGACCAGACTTTGAGACACTCCAGGTCAGATTTCAGAGCCCCATCTCCAGCCTAAACCCAAACATCTACACTGCTTTTTTTAGACAGATAGCAAGAACCCCCTCTGAGATTCCTGGCTGCAGTGTGGACATAATATAGTATGGTTGCTAGCTTCAAGTATAGGAGGTCAAAAAGCCTGAGACAGCTGGGAACATTTGCTTTAGTAAACAGTGTAGACTCCATGGTCTTGGAAACACTCCTCCCAAAAAAAGCAGCATCCTGTCAGACTTTCTTAGATGGCAAACTTTGCAACAGGTATTATAGAGGTACTCCTTTTCAGAGGCAGTACTTAGGGTACTATGTAAAATTTTCAACACACCTACCAAATACCAGTAGTACTCACTGAGCTACCAGAACACAATGAATCAGAGATACACCATTTTTTCAGATGGATTTAGTGAATTTCAGCTGCAAGCGTACTACATGTGTATCAATTCTTTATACTACCTTGTTTATAGTTATTCTTACAACAAGATTTTCTTTTGCACTCTCCCATTGTATGAGCATAGAGCATTGATTCCTTGGCCACAGAGATTATAGTCATCATATATAGAACTTCATGGTCAGCTGTGAGACTAGGTTTTAGAACCTTTTGCTCCAAAACCACAATTCACTACCAATTAACACCAAGAAAACTCAACATTAATTGTAGTAATGCTAGGGCTTATGTACTCTTTGTAAGCTAATCACTGGAGTACCCACATAGTATAATAAAATGAAAATTATGCCTATAATTTATGTCCTAATTCTGAATTACAATCTTCTCTCTAGTTACATGGGAATTCTTAGAAAAACAGCAAGGTCTGCAAAATTAACTGCACTGAAGGAAACCAACTAATTAGAGTTAAGACTGAGTAATATCAGCACAGTCAGTTTGGATGTTTATGACAAGGGTTATAATTAAATAAATTGGCAGTTACTGAATGTATTTGATTAACTGATTGAATCAAATGGAGCCAATTACCATTCTGTTAATTAACTACTGCTTTCTTAGATCAGGCTGGATAGGATTAAAATAGAGATTCAAGGTAAAAAAATAAATCCAGGCCTTAGAGTTATGGCAATTTTTTTACACAAGAGACTAAAATAGATACTGTAATTAGCTTGCATGCTGTGGCCTATGATTAAACTACAATATTAAGTCATTTTTAAAAAACTAAAGGGCTTGTTAGTACAATTTGTACAGCCTGAAGCAAAAGGTTTGATTGCACATTAAGGCCCAGATATTTAGCAATGCACACTTTCATAATTTTTGCATGCTACCATAGCCACTAACCATCGCATACTATCACTCCGGTCATCTGAAGAAGTGGGCTGTACCCACGAAAGCTCGTGATATCATCTACATGTTTTGTTAGTCTATAAAGTGCTACCAGACCATTTGATGGTTTTATCACTCTGGAGTACACAATTACCATGCATGCATGAATGCAGAATGACAATAGTTTATACCATCTAACTGGTCATTTGAGTACAGGCCATCCTCGGTATATGTCCAAGATATGTCCCAAAAAACTTAGATTTACAGTGAAACAACTGAAAGCAGGGAATTTTTTTCCTGCAGATAACTGCCATTTGTGCAAATTATTTTGTTTTGTTTTTGGTGTATGACTTAAGAGTAGGGAATGGGAGGACTTAATACATCAGTTTGTACAACCTCTTAACGACTTTAGTGAAGAACAGATGTATACCGGGGCGAGTTATAGCGGTGACACCTTGTAAACCATTACCGTTCATACATGCAAAATGACAGCAGTGTGCACTTTTTTTTGCAAGCATAATCATATACATATCTAAAAAACCCTCTGCCTAACCTTTTTGATGTAGGTAAAGAGCTATCCACGATACTTACAAAATAGTTAAATAGACTAAAATGAGAAAGGTGTTTTCTATTATTTAATACAATCTTCTCCCTCCACTCAATCTTTATCATAATCTCTTGGAAATTTGAAATTGTTTCCTTACTTAGAGGAAAATTCATTTATGGTGCTCAGACCTTGACAAATAGCCCTAATAGTTACAGTGTCATTCACAAACAATGAAATACTAGCACTTATTCAAAACATCAACCATAAAGAACCCATAAAGCATTTTTGTTTCAAAACAAAGAACTACAAGATTATTCCCAATCAATATATTAAAAAAGGAAGGCCTTTTACATGTTGGACCTTTCCAGAATTCAAACCCTTAATGCCTGCATAGAGCTTTTACTCTTCAGAATACTTTACAAATAAGCCTTAATAACCTAAAAAAGTAGAAATGAGGCAGAGGTGTTCAGTGACCCCCCACAGGGCACCAAGAGTGTGTCAAGGTCAGGATCAGAGCTCAGGAGATATTGGTACCTCCTCCCATATCCAAACAAATAGATCACGTATGTTTTTTGGACAGCTAACAATAGCATAAACTACAGCTATTAAAAAAAGGAATCTTGAATTAAACTTGAGATGTCATCAGAGAAATCTTTTCAGTAACATAGTGTCAGATAAACATTTGCAACACACTGTTCAGGACCTTTTTTGGTATTTGAAGAAATCACACCCTAATCTGAAATGTTCCTGCTGAGTTTATTTCTGAGAATTCTTATTAACAGTGGGGTCACCTAAAGAGCAAATCACTGAAAATGAGGTAGTGTTAATAATTCAGATGAGAATGACCAAGAAAGGTTAACATATTTGTGAACATGATATTACAAAATGGATAAGTTATGTAATGCATAATGAGAGAGGAAAAAAAGACGGCAATGCTATGAAAATCCATCCATTCAAGCTACTCATTTGAAAAAAGAGCCAGATGGAAAGAACCAAGAGACACATAAGCAGCTACCCATTTTACTTCAGATACATTGTTTCTCTTAAAAAATGCACACATGGAAAAATCAGAATAAAACCTACATTCTGTTGACAGGTGTTGTGGATAGCATCATGTGTGTGCTGTAAATATTTTTGTTAATTCTGAATCAAACTGAATTGGTGGTATTTGTACACCTTTATGATTCGATTTCTGTAACTGTCCATTTGTCAACAATATTTCCTTTGGAAGAACATTCGTGGAAAATTGAAATATCAAGAAGGGTGAAGAATTATGTTGAAAAGGATCACATGGCCACCGTTAGTGTGGGGCAGATAAACATTACTGTTTGGATTATGGAACTAATCACATACCAACATTTGAATACTCAGGGGTCCTTTTAGTTCATAAGAAATTCAGCTAAACTATGTCCACAAAATATTTGTCATGCATTTTTTTTTCAAATAATGAACAAATTTGCAAAAAACACTGATCAGGTTGTAGAAATTTTACTAATATGAAAAAAAAGGCCAAACTCTCTTAATAAATTGTTCGTAGCAAATTTTTCACTTAGTTTTAATAACAGGTAATATTTCTACTGAATTTCATTTGGTGTTTTGTTTTCGATTCTCATAGCTGTACCTGAGTTACAGTAAAGTCTGAAAATATGAATGCAAAGCTTCAGGGAATGAACTCCAGCAGAATCTGATTCTCATTTCAAATTAAAGATTATTAAACTGTGGAAATTGAGCTGGGTGAAAATTTGCGGATAGAACACTTTTCCATAAGAAAATGCAGACTAGACTGAATTGAACTGCAGGAACTTCTAAAATGGAAACTAGCCCAGGTTTACTGGGCTACCTAAACCCACAACCAGAATTTTTTAAACTGTCCATCCCGTGGAAAAATTCACATATCCATCTTTTCATATTAAATATGAATGGTTTTTTTTCCAGAAATGTGAAATTTTTCATGGGATATAAATTCCAGTACCCACACAACTCTGTGTAAAACAGGCTTTTCTACAAAAGACATATAATTATATCAAGCAAATGTTCAGTGTGTTTCCAGAACTGACCCAATACTATTTTCTAAAGCAAGAAAAGAAAATTCACCATGTTATTTTGTGTAAAGATGCAAAGACCTTTTCTGACTGCCCATGCCAAGATACAAATCATTTTCTTTTTTGGTGTCAAGAGTGTTCATTGCTATTAATTAATCACAAGCCACTTTAAAGGAAAAAGAAAAAAACTAAATGTGAAATGAAAGAGAAAGTCTAGTTTAAACTTTCCATGCCTGTTTTCTATTTTCATTTTCAACACTTACCTTTAAATAATGGCACAAGCAAGGTAGAAACATTGCTGAAATACATTCAACCCATCTATTGTTTGTGTTAGCATCTCTAACACTTTGTTGCTCCTATCACCTCCAAAAACAAAATTAAACACTATAAAAGTTACAGATAAGACCTCCCTCATTCTTACACTATCTCCCTATCTTATGAGCCAGGCAATAGACTGAATACCCAGACAGACATAGCCTAGAAACCAAGATATGCTGAATTTTCTAGCACTTCCCAGCACCCAGTCATACTGTGTTGGAACAGATAAAAGGCTTTCAGTCTCCACACAGAAGAGGAAGAAAGGCAGTTCACAAGGGAAATACAGTCATTTACAAAAGCCATTATAAATGAGTTCAGTTCAGCAGATGTGCTCAAGTACAGAACGCTGCAACCATGAAGTTAGGCAGTTCCATCCACCATTATGCAATGCTGACCCAGCTTGCTTTTATCTTTTATGTCAGGCAATCTAAAAAACCCAGGATTTTATTTACTTGCAGAGGGGCAAATAAACGAATGACAATTAAAGAGCAGAAATAATCTCCCTGTGGTTTAGGCCAGCGGCATTTTAATGATAAAAAGGCTTAGATAAATTGCTCAAGCCAAAATTCTTGTTTGTGTTCCCTTTTTCTTTGCTTCCAGGGTGAAACAGGCAGACCTAGCTCATTCTATTTACTGTATCCTTTTAAGCTCTAAAACATACGTATTTCATGAGTCAGGAAATTGTGGGACAACTGTCTTAAACAAAATCAGTTTTAACAGGCTCCTGGGAAACATGGAGCACCGTGGACTAAATCTTGGTCTCATCAAAGTCAACAGGAGTTTTAGAATTGACTCCAGCAATACGTTCTGTGGCCTTGTGTTTACCCCTACTCTTTGTCTGTGGGATTTTCAAACAGCATTTTTCTAATCTGGCAATTATAAAGCTTTCTTCTTCAATTGTAGCTGCTCTATTGCCCTTTATGTTCCTATTTTCAGCTCAAGGAGCTGATTCAAGAAAGCTGTTCAGCATGTGCTGGAATCTTATTGAAGTGAGTTGGAGTTAAGTACATGCTTAGAGTTAGCACTTGCTTAAGTACTTCCCTGAATCAAGGCCAATTAAATGCAGATTTGCATCATCACATTCCCACACAATGGTTCTCCATCATCCTCCCCTACCCCCATCACTCCTCAGTAGGCTGCACTTACCGATAAAATGTAGTATAATCCACCATTGAGTGACAATTCTGAAACTCCCAAGCCTTAAGTTTCTGGCATTCCCGGTGGGCCCGAAGTTTTACCTTCACTGTTCCTTGGCACAGTTCAGGCACAGGCTTCTTCAGTGGGCGACTACAGAATTCATTAGACTCCACACGCCAGGACTCAGCAAAGTCATCCACATCAAACTTAAAATTCCCATCACCCCCTATCAGGTCATCTCTCTTGTGCCCATTATAGTTGCCACATAAGCCACAAAGTTTGCCTTTCAACTGTGGTGCAGCCATGACTTCGACAAAACTGTCTCCATCCCATGAGATTTCCAAACCTATTTCAGAGAGAGAGAAGGGGGGAAGTTAATATTTAACAGCTATTTGTGTTTATAAAAGAGTTTTTATGGGAACCTAAGCAAAAACATTTGGTTTTCTTCTTAAAATCTATACATGCCTCAGTATGGGCCTCCTCTCTGGTTAAGTGCATTTTTCCTCAGATCAAAGACGGTTACAAGAAACTGTAAGTGTCAGATGTATCTAGATATGATTGTTTCTGACAGAAGGTGCTTGAAACAGAAACACCCAACACGAAATCCTGGCCCCACTGAAGACAGTGGCAAAACTCCCCTTATTTCAATGGAATCAGTTTTCATCCATTACGTAGAAAAAAGGTACAGCACAAGCAGCAGCTGGACAAACTTTGCCTATGCCACAGCACGTCACAATGAGTTTTGGAGAAGCCTCTCACTCTAAAAGAGCAATCAGTTCCTGCCCTTAATTCTCACGTTCATCATCATGATCGTCCACAACCACGGGCTCAATGCCTGTTGGTGTCCGATGCTTCTTTCACTATTTCCTTCCATCTTTCCCTGTCCAGTGTGGAGTGGCTTAGTTTCTGTAGACTAGCTCCATACCAATCTACCATATCATCTACCCATTCTCTGTGGGGTCTGCCGCTCCTATTCGGACCATCCAACATTGCCAACTGATAACTCTTTTGGACATGGACATCTAGTCTCAGACCAACAATTTATTTCATTCAGGTCAATGAAGATAGGTCAGATGGGTAACAATGTTCAGAGAGTACCAACCTGTAATGGACTCAAAATGCCTGGTTTCAAAAAGCCCATTACCAATCCTTGACCCAACTAACCATAAATTACCAACACAGTACAAAGGGAGAGAGGGACTAAACACTCACCCAATAGCTGAGATTCAGATGGGTGCCAACATTCTGTGATTGACAATATTTTCTTAAAACTAAGATTTTGCACTTTTAGGACACTGGTTTTTAAATTGCTTTCTATGGGAGAGTATTATAATGCATCCAATAATTTTGTTATTATTTTGGATAACAAATGACACTGGGAGCTGCTAACGTTCAGCTCCCACCAAAAAGTGTTAACCTTTACTTTAAATCTTATTTCCACAATCACCTGGTGATATTTATAGTATTGTAGCATGTTTCCATGCAAGCATAACAAAGCACTCAACCAACATTACTTTATTCTCTCAACATCCCCTTGAGCAAAATTAAGTATCATTATCCCCATTTTATTGGAAATGGAGACATAAGACTAAATGACTTTGTCAAATTCACACAGGAAGTTTGTGGCAGAAAAGAATCCAGATTTGTTACATCCAATCCTGTCCCATAATACCATCTATATTCCTCCTGTGTTTATGTATATAACTGGCATACTAACCCCCCCTCCCATTCCCCAGTTTCTTCACTAAAAAGTTCCTTTTTCTCACAGTACAATTTGAATGTACATAGCCCTCATATTAAACAGGATGTGATCGAATGGTCCTAATCCAGGGGTCTCCAACCTTTTTAAGCACAAGATCACTTTTTCAATTTAAGTCAGTCCACGATCTACCTCAAACCCAAATCCCCTGCCCTGTTCCTTTGAGGAGGCCCTGCCCCTGCCCCCACGCCTTCACTGAGGCGCCAGCCTCCTCACTCGGTCCCTCACCCCTATACCCCATCTTCAGAGTGACATCAGCACCCCCTGCCTCTGTCTCCCTCACCCTACACAACAAACAGGAGGATCCCAGAGGGCAGCTCTGAGGCTCTGGACAGGAGTAGCAGGGCAGTATGGGTAGGGGCAGCTAGAGTGCTGGCACCTGATAGCCTTCCTGTCAGAGGCTCCAAGAGTTACCGGTAGATCCTGATCTATTGGTTGGTGACTACTGTCCTAAATGGTGATTGTGGGTCAGAAAAATGGCTGCAAAAGGGATACTTTGTCATTGACGTATATTGTTTTGTCTACATTCTAACCTGAGACATGTAATCAACAACTGTTTTGGGAGACAGCTGGCAAAGCAGGGTTTTGCAAGTCCCTACATGCTGTTCTTCCCCACACAGATCCTTTCTTCAGTGTGGTTTCTTATTGTGGCTGTAACACATTCATGTGGAAATAAACAACGTTACAAAAACAGTATGTCCTAATCATGTCTGAAAATTGTTGCTGACCTTAAGTTCTAGTGTGGACAGGGCATTTCTTTCTTCCCACAGTGACACGCTAGTTTCCATGCAGTGTTCGTAGTGTAGCCTAGTGGATATGGCCAGAGATTAGCACCCTTGCTCTGCTGCTGGTTTGTTGGGTGGCCTTGTGCAACCTGATTTCCCTATTCTGTGCCTCAGTTTCCACATCTGGAAAACAGGTTTCCTCCCTTATAAAATGCTTTGAGATTTCAAAAGAAAAAGCGCTATAATGGGAGCCCTGTGTATATTTTGCAGTTTACTGGCCAAAAAACAAGTCTTCCCTATTTTTGACAAAGAGCCAGCAGAGCAGCAAGGTGGAAAAAGTTATTTTCTGCTGCTTCATGCATCAACAAGATTGCCAGACTACTTGTAACTCCAGCCATCTTTGTTTCTGACAACACTGCACAAAATAAAATACAGCTTGATTTTCAGACCCCATACAAGCTTGCTGTGCTGGCATTCAGAAAAAAAAAATCGTGCTATTGACATTTAAACTGAACCTCTTCCATATGGAAGAGTCACTGACATAGAATAAAGATGAAATACCGTGTTTGCAGAATAGTTTTTCAGTGCTAGAAATTCGATGGAGCCACAGAGTTCAGACGTGAATCCAAATCAAAACATCCCCAAAGTTTGGGCATCCCAAATCCAAGTTTTACTTCATCTTGAATATAACTTTACTTTTAGGCTATGTCTAGACTACGGCGTTTTTCTGGGAATGAGTATGCTCTTCCGAAAAAACAGTCAGAAAAACAGTTGGAAAACAGTCTGACAAAAAGCGGCAGTCTAGACATAGCCTTAGAGTTTATGCTCAACTCATTCTCTTAGATAGTGTCAAGATTACATCCCTTTTCTCGAAAAAGGGATGTAAATTAGACACTTTGAAATTGCAAATGAAGCTGGGATTTAAATTTCCCACATTTCATTTGCATAATAGCGGCCACATTTTTTTCAAAAACGTGGCTTTTCTAAAGAAAAACTGCCATTTAGCCAGGGATCTATCGAAAATAAAACCCTTTTGAGGAGTACAGGATCTGTCAAAAAAGGGTTTATTTTCAATCAAACCCTGTCTAAACAGTTGTATTTCTTTTGAAAAGCCCCATTTCAAAAAAAAAACCGCGATCGCCATCATGCAAATGAAGCATGGGAAATTTAAATTCCGGCTTCATTTGCAATTTCGAAGGTGTCTAATTTACACAGCTTCATGGGGCTGCTGACCTGAAGTGGAGTCACAAATGGACTAGAAGGAAGAATGGCCTCCACCCAACTTGCTCAAGAGTAATATTGAGTAAGTGTTAGATGACACAGTCCTTATTCATGTTGGTGAGTACTTGAGCTCCAGAAAATGGGTGTCTAAATGTGATGTTTTCAGGCATTCCATATTTATTTTCCATCAGCAATTTGATTTCTGAAAAGTGATTCAGTAACTTCAGTGGAACTGCTTATAATCTACAGCATTAATAAGGCTTGTACAATCCAGCCCTATATAAACTATTGTAAATGTTCCTGTATCTATTCACCCAGTGTGTGTCCATGTGCCCCTCTCTCTGAGCCTCATCCAGAGAAAATCAGTGTTACAGTTGGTTAGTGTCTCCCATTACAAATTATGGCTCTTTAACTCAAGATGTTGACATTAGTACTTCTAAATGTGTTAGTTCCTGGTTCAGTTCCCAGTGCTGAACAAGATGGCAACTGTCACATTAGTAAACCAGGACTTTTCTAAAGCTTCATATAGTTTAATTCTATAATACCCTGATTGAATCTTCAGGGCCTAGTAAACATTTTGTTACTACATAACACTACATTTTTAGATTCATTATTGTTTAGAGTCATTCAGTGATACTGCTTTAGTTTTGATGAACAAAATAAAGATTTATCTCCCTAATGGAGCCTTTTCTCCCTTTGGATAAGAAGGAACACTGTTTATATTAAGGCCTTAACTATTACTGTAATATACATGATATTTTCATTCTTGCCTGATCACACTGTATAATGTGTATCTTTTTGTTTCTGCATATGTGGAAAAATGAGTATGTTTAAATAAACCAACTAATAAAGGGGATTATTGTATGGAACAAGGTTTGACACAAACAGTCTCCTAGGCAAACTGTTTGAAAATGATGGTGACTTTTTTTTTTTAACTGAATAGATGAGTTTCCCATTCTCTTGGATGGGAGTCAGGATATAAGTAATTGGCAGGGTTTGAAGCCAAAGGATGCAGCATCTGCCCCATCTGGGGATGTGCAGAATAGGAACATTCTTTGAGTTGCTTTTTTGGGTTTTCCAATTTTCCCTTTTTTGGGGAGGAGGGGGTGCTAAATCAATTTGTCACTCCGCTTCACTTGGCACAATATACAGAATTTTTAAAAATTCATTATTCACTTATGCATGTCCCATACTGAGTCTCTCATGCTGGGGGCTCACATCAATTGTGCTGCAGGATTTTTCACAGTTAATGAAGTCTCCAGATCTGGCAGCAAAGATTGTGCTCTAAGGGTTTAGCTTCAAATGCTTGTACACAAAGCCTCAGCAAATGGGACTTGTGTGGAGGAACTGCACAGGTTTTGCGCAGACTGAATGCTCCTCCATCCTGACTGGTAGAATGGACAATTCCTGCGTAATATCAGCTATGCTATCTTCAGTTTCCAACATGGGGATTTTAGACAAAGTCTCAACCAAGCCAGAAATCCTCTTCAATACACTTGAGTAATTATCGGCACCATCAAGGAGCATGGCACTAGAATCACTCCTTTATGGAGCTCAAGACATTCTATCTCCCTTCCCAGCCCGTAGCATGTTCTGGCCCTGAGCAGAGGAGCCAGGTAATTGTGTTGCTTTTTAGACCTCATTTGCCCAGCAGAGAGGAACTGGCCCTTAGTGATGTATTTAGTGAAAGAAATCTGATCCTTGTCTGTTAAAAGGAAGAATTAGTTGGACTATAACTTGCAGCAGTTACATACTATTCAGGATGTTGCCATTTTGCTTTATTTGCACTACATCTTCCACCACAGGGACAAAGATGTGTGCAGTCGTTTATTGGCCTTATGTCAACAATAAATGGAACAGCAGCAGGATTAGCTGCCAGTCATCTTTAGAATGTCTCTCTGGATTGTGGTTGGCTAATGAATTCCACATCAGAATTCACAGTGTTCAGCTGACTGCAATGAGAACCCCTCAAGATGCTTTTAATTAGAACTTTTGAGTAATGGTCACCTTGTGTGCATCTTACAGATAGGCACAAAAATCTGCCTTACCGTTTTGAGGAACAAACCCAGTGCAGGGATCCACGTTATGCAGGGGCAAGGTGTCATAATTTGGCATACCCAGTAAATTTTGTCTACAATTTTGCACATACAATTTGTTGGATCTTTTCCTGGCTATTTGCTGTAGGTGTGGAACTGTGATTTTATCCATCCTAATATAGGGCACAATTTATTACTGTGACTGAAAACATGAAGGTACTGTATGAGAACTAGCTACCCACTGATTCAGTATTACAGCTACTGTCACATGGTGACCATAGGCAAACAATTTGGAAGTCACTGGAAGTGAAATTCGTGTGCATTTACATACTGGGTTGCCAGTTGCAGAAATTAACACATTTTGAAAAGAGGTTCTGTATACAAATTATAATTTGCAGCTCAATCTCCGCTCTTGCTGCTTCAAAGGGATGCTATAAGGTTGAACTAATTAATAATCGATGGAGCTCTTTGAGATCCTCCTGCATAAAGCTCTGTTTATGCACGAAGTGCACCTGTTTAGTACCATGGAATTATTGCTTCTTCCTATTTCCAATTCTGGAATTGTTGCATTTGGAGATTTCACTAGATACACACCACGATATTAGCCTCTTTTATACTTCTTCCAATGTTTCTGATTTGGAGCAAGCCCCACCTGCTTTGGTTGTCACTTTCAGCAAGTAACCATCTAAGTCGATCTGAAACTGAGGAGTCTTGCAAGGCAGTGATATCCGGGTCCCATTCCATTTCACTGTGAGGTGCTGCTGGAGACTGATAGTGCTTCTGCCCAATACAAGGTCCACAGATTTTGTCCAAGAGAAAGAACGAGTCCGACGAGCATCGTTTTTCACCAGCACCTGAAAGGGCGAGGCAGAGGAGGAGCAGTCTTTTGTCAAAACGTACTGACAGGTTCCCTGAAAGTTAAATGTCCTTCCATCAAAAGTGTTGTAGTGGGGGTCTCCAAATACAGTGCAAACTCCAGGCTCTGCAGGTGAGTGAGAAACAAAAGCACCATCAAGACCAATTGACATTTGAAAAGCAGTTGACAAGAAGTTAAGAGACACAGCCCAACCTTATAGGCCCAAAAATTTACAGTTAGGTGGAATTGGAGGTAACGAATAACAACAACAATTTTTTAAAAACTAAACAACAAGCTTGTTGCTTTCTATTTTTTCCAATTTAAGCATTCTTTTCATGCTTGGGAAATAAATATCCATACATGTAAAACCAGCTAGAAACAAAAAACAAACCAACCAATGTTACTCCCCCCCTCAACCTGAATTAAATGTAGAAAAGAAATGAACAGGTGGGATAAACTATGTTAGATTTTTTTTTCTGTTCCAGCAACCAAAGGCCCTGATCCTGCAATCATATCTATGCTTGGGCCCAAATCCCTGTTTCTGTGCGAAACCCAGCGGAAGTATTGGGGCTCTCGGCAGGCACCAAAGTCTGGGCACATAGGCGTTACTGCAGGCAGAAAGTGTTAACAGTAACAGAAATATGGAACATATATATGTTCCACGATATAACTTATGTTAATTATATATAAAAACAAGTTATATTCTGGCCCCATTGAACTCAGTTGGCATTGTGCCATTGACTTCAGCAGTACCTGGATCTGGGCTTACAGGCTTATATATTTACATACATAACATTCATATTATAGAGATAGACAGATATGGCTGTTTGGC
Organism: Pelodiscus sinensis; assembly: GCF_049634645.1. Taxonomy (NCBI): domain Eukaryota; kingdom Metazoa; phylum Chordata; order Testudines; family Trionychidae; genus Pelodiscus; species Pelodiscus sinensis. The sequence continues at coordinate 170,746,896 of NC_134712.1, forward strand.
CAGATTCACTTGTTTGTTCTGGCTCGCTTACTCTGCTCCAGAGACATAAAGTAGCTGTAAATCTTGTCTAGCAGTGAATCTAATGCATGCACATAAAATGTACTCTCACATTCATGATATAATTCTGTAAAACATCATCTGTAACTTAGCCACTTTGATTTTTTAATTGATATGGTTCTGTTGGCTCAAGTCAATATTGGCTGAAAAACAAGCACTTTGTGCATATATAATAGCGTGATTTATTTACATAATAATTTTCTACAAATGTACAACAAATTTCTGGCTAGGGTTCTCATCTGTGAGCATGTCAGAGAAGTCACAGGTCAGTGGGAACAAAGCACATTTTTCATTCTGATTATTATTTTTATTAATGTTTTCTATTTCAGTGGCACGTAGGAGAACCAATTATAGACTGGCACCCACAGTAGTAGGCACGTCACAAACACAATCCGTGCACGAAGAAACGAAGCAGTCTGAAGTCTACACTACATCATTTATAGCAACTCAGTGTCACTGATGCAGCTGCATCACTGTAACACTTCTAGTAAAGATGCTCTAAGACAAGAGAGAGTTCTCCCATCCACTTAATACAGTAAAACTCCGATGGTCCGGCATCTGACGGTCCGGCACTCCTGATGGTCCTGCACCATCAGGAACCCGGAAGTGCTCCGGGTAGCCGGATCATTGGAGCTGCTCTGCCCCCAGCTTCCCCGATTCAGCCGCTGCTAAAACTGACCAGCGCTGAATCCGGGAAGCAGGGGGCAGAACAGCTGGAGTGCTGCCGGGTAGGTCCAGTAGCGCTGCCCCTCAGGGCTGCGGGACCAACCCAGCAGAACCCCAGCTGTCCCGGATTCAGCTGCTCCTGAAATTGACCAGCGGCTGACTCCAGGAAGCCCGAGACAGAGCTGCTCTGCCCCAGCTTCCTGGAATCAGCCGCTGGTCAGTTTCAGCAGCAGCTGACTTGGGTACACCTGGGACAGAGCAGCTGGGGTGCTGCTGGGTTGGTCCCCGCAGAGCCAAGGTTTGGCGCTACCAGACCAACCCAGCAGCGCCCCAGCTACTCTGTCCCAGGCATCCCGATTCAGCCGCTGCTAAAACTGACCAGGGCTGACTCCAGAAAGCCCGGGGCAGAGCAGCTCTGCCTCTGGCTTTCTGGAGTCAGCCGCTGATCAGTATCAGCAGCGGCTGACTTGGGGACACCTGGGGCAGAGCAGCTGGGGTGCTGCTGGGTTGGTCCAGTAGTGCCTAGGAGCGGCGCTGCGGGACCAACCCGTCAGCACCCCAGCTGCTCTGCCCCAGGCGCCCCCAATTCAGCCGCTGCTGAAACTGACCAGCAGAGGCTGAATCGGGGACTCCTGGGGCAGAGCTGGACTATCAGAAGGGAGGGCTATGAGGGGGTCTGGGGTAGCATCCCCCACCCCACCCCAGACCCCTCATAGCTCCCCCTTCTGATAGTCCAGCATATCTGATAATCCGGCACCCCCTGGGTCCTAAAGGTGCCAGATTATCGCAAGTTTACTGTAACTCTTGTCTCTGTAAGTGGTGATAGCTATGTTGGCTTGAGAAGGTCTTCTGATATCTACACTGACAATTAGATTGGTATAATTTACATCCCTCAGGGATGTGGATTATTTACACCCCTGAATAATGTAAACTATACAGAAGTAATTGGTAGTGTAAATACAGCCTAAGTAAGAGTCTAACTCCCTTCCAGGGGAGAGGCCATGCATGAGCTATGCAGGATGAGAGAGTCAGAGGAGAATTCAGTGGTAGGGTCTAGGTATTAAGGGGAATGACTCATATTATAGGGGACATCTAGACTACACGCCTTTTTTTCAACAGAGGCTTTTTTGAAAAAGCCTCTTTCGGACAAGCACATCTAGATTGCACTAAGCGGATCGAAAAAGCGATCTGCTTTTTTGAAAAAGAGCAACCAGACTGCCTGGATGCTCTGTTGAAAAAAGGGCACCTGGAAGTACTTCTGTTAGGGGGCAGCCTTTACTTCCAGATCCTGCAGCATGCTCTTTGCAGAGACACGTGTTTAAAGGGACCCCCCCTGAACAGCTATTCCTCTGCTCCTGCAGCTGGCTTGCCTACCTCCTAGAGGGACAGCAAAGCTTCTGCAGTGCTTGCTTTGAGTGCCCTGCTTTCTGGAACACCACAGCAGTTTGTTTCCTGGTTGGTTTTTGTGCTCTGAATTGGGTTTTTTTGCCATGGAACCGGAGCTGCCCTTGGGCAGGCGATGGCCCCACAGTGATGCTTGAAGTTCTGCTGCATCTTCATGAGCCCATCATGATGTTCGTGGCAGATCCGGATTCAGAACCCAGCTTTGAGCCCCTCACTCGGGTGGCAGCCCCACTGCCCATGCCACCTAACTTATTCCTGGAGAGGCGAGTTTGGAAGCTGGACACCAGTTCAGACTGGTGGGACCGTCTTGTTATGGAGCAGTGGGATGTCGAGACTTTGCTCCGAAACTTCCGTATGCAGAAGTCCATGTTCCAGGAGCTGTGAGACTCGCTTGGTCGGTCTCTGGTCCTCCTGGGTGCTCCAGGGGCCCACGGATCCCACACTGTTTCCTCCAGCACGGAGGCAGGTCCTCCCTCTCTCCACCAGGACAGGGCCGCTTCCTCCAAGCATCCATCCCTCAAGCGGCCCGGGGGTGGACGCCAAGTGACAGTGCCCCACCCCCCTTGCATCATTCCGTGCCATGGGGTCGGGTGGCACGACGGGGACCCCGCCCACGATGCTTCCCGGCGTTCACCGGCTCATCTGCTCTCCCCGCCTCACACCAGGAAGCGCCGGCGTAACTTGGCCCCGCCTCTCGTGCGGCGGGGCTGCGCCGCTTCCCCACTCACCCGCGGCCCCACTGAGCCGGGAATCGGGGCTGCCACGGCCGGCCACAATGCCGGCCTGCCTTCTCCGCCTCCGGGGAGGGGGAGTCCTCCCCCTCGGCAGTGCGGACCCTCGCACGTCTGTCACAAGGCCTTTATTTATTTATTTGTTTATTTTAAAAAACACCTTCCTCGCATCCACACATACCCTTTTTCAACAGATCTCTGTCAAAAATAGCATTATTTCTTGTAAAACTAGGTTTACCACTGTCGACAAAACCACCGCATTCTTTCGATTTACTGTCAACAGAATGAGGTGGCAGTCTAGACACAGGTAAAGATTTTTTGAAAAAAGGCCACTTTTCTCAAAAAATCCCTGTAGTCTAGACACACCCATAGAGATTCAGTCTGCTGATCCAGCAATAAGCCATAGCAATGGTACTATCAGATGATTACTGCTGTTTCTGAAGTAATAGTCTATAAGGCAAATATGTGTACAGTGCTGCAATCAACAGAATACAGGTGTACAAAAAAGCAGCTTTTGAAGCATCAATATCAGGTTGCACCTCTAAAATCTGGCACTTTCTGGTCCGGCAACATCCATGGTCTGGCAGGACCATGGTTGCTCCTGGACAATAAAACCCGGAAACCTAATGGCAAGAGGGCCAGCAGCCCAGCCGGGACTGGGGGCGGTGGGGCTGGAGGAGCCCGACAGCAGTGCTTGGGCTGGCATTGGGGAGATAGAACCCAGGCAGCATGCAGCAGTGAGGGGCTGGAGAACCTTGGTTGCCTGCAATAGCGACGATCCAGAGGTTGGAGGTTCCCATCTGCCCATGGCAGCATGGCGCTGGGTGCCATAGAAGCCCGGCAGCATGTGGCAGTGTCGAGCCCGGGAAACCTAGCTGTCCATGGCAGCACAAGGCCAGTGCTGGGGCCTGGAAAACCCAGCCATCCATGGCAGCCCAGAGCAGGGGTGAGACAGCAGCAACACAACGGACAGCCTTGCTGGGGAGGGAGTAGAGGGGGCAGAGGACTCCTTCCCTGGTCCAGCAAATTCTCTTGTTGGGGACTGGTCACGTCCCCAACAGTGCCAGACCAGGGAGGTCCAATGTGTACACTTGTTTGGGGAGGGAACTTGGTGCAATAACAAAATATTATATTACCCAGAGCAATCAGGTAGTTATCACTAAAATGCTGAAAGCAAGTAAAGAAGTTATAAAAATACCATTTATCATTTGAAAAGTGAAAAAAAAAATCCTACAGAGATTTATCTGATAATCCAGGCTCTTGTATATAAAATGGACTAATACAAACCTATGAAGATGAAAGCAAGCATGGTCTTGTGAATAAGACACAGAATTGGGAGACAGGCCATCCTTCTTTCCTCTACAACCTTAGCTAAGCCACTTTATGTTTGAATGCCCAGCTGACCCTTTGGGCTTAACTTTTTCCAAAGATACAGCGCATCCACAACACCAGATAAAGTCGATGAGGGCTGTAGAGGCTTAGCATCTCAGAAAATCATGCCTACAAATTACCAAATGAGCACACGGGCACACACACACGAGCTGTTTTTTGAAATGTGGGCACCAGCTTCTGTGTGCCTCATCTGAAAAATAAGGATACTCCTCGTCACCTCACAGTGATTTTATGAGGACAATTTCATTAATAATGGTAAATACATTTGAGAATCTCAGATGGAAGTATCACTAATGATTTTAACCATGACCAGTACTATTGATTTCAAGTGGAAATTACACATTTAAAGAACTACAGCATCAGTTCCTGATGCTTTTGGTAAGTACTATACAAGCATTTTGTCTGTATTTTCCTATGTACTAATGTAATTATTTGGATAAAAAATTCAAAAAATATTTCCTTGTTTGTTTAAGAAATTTGATATTATTTCTATTCAAATCATTACATTTTTGCAGCTTTCTAATTTTTCTTATAAAATAAGAAAACAAGGAAATCAGTAACAACAAAATAGCCCAAACTATGGTGAAAATTTCAAAGAAAAAATGTGTCTATGATTTTAGAGGCCACAAATATGGAGTTATTGTACATAATATTACCTAGTACACCTCACAGGCATCTTTTTTTCTTCATCTAAGAAGAAAATGTTTAAGAATCAAACCACACAGAACAAACATCATTTAGTGTCAGCTAAATTGTTAGTGCTGACAGGATCCAAAAGAAATATTTGTTTTTAATTTCTAATATGTTATGCAGGGTAATGTTGTTTTATGTTATGTTATGTTACATCATGTCACATCATATGTCAACTTGGTGCAGTGTACTTAATTTAAAAAAAGAATATATTCTGGGCTGGATAATTTAGTGCCTGATCCAAATGTGGTTGTTTACTTTAAGAACTGAAATTTAAAAGGCGTTATTGATGAATAGTGTAAATTGTTTTATACTCCAATGTCTTTTTATAAATTATTTCTGAAAGTTTGGTTAGAAAGAGGGTGTTTTTTTTAAATCAACAGTTTCCATGAGTGTATGTGAGATACCTCACACACTAGCCAACAAAAAAGTTTGTTGGCCTGAAAAGAAAGCTTAAATACAGAGTGTAATAGAATTGTAAAGGGCAAAGGACACAAAAAGGTTCCAGCTCCCATTTGTACCTGGCTTTTCCCTCCTCCTCCTCACCCACAAAGGTTTCAGTCACAAATTGCTTTATGTTCTTTTTTCCCAAAAGTTATCCCACATGAGACTTACTGAAAGCACTTGGTTCTCTAGTGAACAATGTATGACAGGGCTGGGCAAGAAGCAGCCCGTAGACCAGATGCAGTTCACCCCTAGAAGGCTGCCAGACATCCTATTTACCTAAGTGTCCACAGGTATAGCTGCTCACAAGTTCCCATTGGCCATAATTCCCCATTCCCAGCCAATGAGAACTGCAGGAATTAGCATTCTGGCTGACACTGCTTCCTGCAGCTACCATTGGAATGGTGAACTGTAGCCAACGGGAGCAGAGAGCGGCTGTACCAATGGATGCTCAGGTAAATAAAACATCTGGCTGTTCACCAGAGACTAACCATGGTGAACTGCGTTCAGCCCATGAGACACTTATTACCCACCCCGGTATATGAGCAGCCCTCTTCAGTGATATTGAAGTCTCGCAGTGGATGTACCAACAGCTGGACTTGTAAAGAGGCCAGCACACTTTCCTGTATTTATGTGCACACACTTTCTGTCTTCACCTCTTTTAGTCTTTGACCAAGATTTCAGAAAGTCTGGGATTTTCAAAAGACCAGAACAGAATTAGGTGATTATCTCCCAGAGTTAGGTGATTGTATCCCTAATTAATTTGAGGTCCTTTGCAAATTCCATACCAAGCCTACATTTTGACTAAAAAAAAAAAGACCTTATTTTCCAAACTGCTGACTTCAGTGAGACCTGGTGAGTGGTTAGCCTTTTAAAAAATAAGATCGACTTAGGAGCCTACCATTTGTTTTCTCCTTTAGAAAATCTTGGCCTTTGTATGCATCTTATACAATATAGTCCATCTCTACCAGTTTAAAGGGCAAGGATCTAAAATTTGTCTGTGACCTAGATAATTGCAGTCCCTAGCAGACTGGCTAGAGTTGCGTACCTTAAGTCAACTTTTCCCTTTAATGTACATCTAACCTGAATGAGCTCTGAGGAAACTGGTTGGGATATTTTCTAAGTAAAAAGAGAGAGGGGGAAAAAATAGAAGCTTACAGGTTACATTCTGTCTGTTCTTCTAAGCAAAGACAAGAGATTTAACCTGAATTCCAAATTGCCTTGCTTTTGAGTCTTGAGTTGAGATCAGATTATTAATGTAATTTAAAAATAGCGTAATGGTGGTAGTAGGGTATATGAAAATGACTGTGGTATAACATAGGATTACTAATTTATGGAACTGATGTCAGTGGCAATTTTTGTGAAGCAGACCCAAAATTCCATGTTTCATTACACTTTTACAACAGGATAAACTAAACTGTTGAACTAAATGACATTTTCCACCTGCATGACCACTGTGTTTAATTAGTAATAACTGTACACCAGCCATTGAGTTTAGCAAGTGATGTATCAAAATTTAAGCACGGTTAATCCCAGAAGTATTAGACAGGGGATTCACTACTCTTTCAGGAGATTAGATACTTTTTCTCTGACACGAACGGTTCTGAAAAATACATTTTAAGCTTAAAAAAACCCACCCCATCTTTTAACAATGACTGTTTGGGACCCAGTCTGTAGAAACAGACTACGCATATCAGCATTCGGCTCTTCTGAGCACGGTATGTTCTTGTACCTCTTATGTTGTTTTTGCTTTGGGAAGTCATGTCTGCGGGACAGCCAGAAATGTCTGATGTATTAATTGGTGTAATAGGTGTACATCTTATCTCATCAGAAGCAAGCTGCTGTTGCAATACCTCTGATAATCTGGCACTTAACCATATAGTTCGGAAGTCTTAGTTTAAAAAAAAATTTACAATTCTTCTATATAACCTACATTGTGCCTGATATTTCCCTCCACCCCAAAGCATTGGGGTCAGTGCTGAAACACCCCACCCCACAGGGAGATCCAAGAAAGTTTGGCCCTCTAGTTGGCCCAGAGGAGTTTGTCTAATTCACCATGATTTAGGGTGGTGTAAAATGCTCCTCTTTCTCTGTCCAGCCAGTGTGGGTAGGAGGGACAAGGCCATAACTTCCCTTCTGTCTGTTTTATCTAGAAACTCTACAGCTGCTAGGAGGGAATGCCATTGTCCCCACCTGCACAGAAGTGGCCTGCAGGAAAGACATTTACTGACTTTTGGAGGAGCTGAATGAGGCCCAAATTGCAAGACGGGTATGGTTCCTTTTGCACTCCCCAGTCAGTGTACTTCTGCCCAGGGTCTGGGCCAATCTGTTCTTAAGTAAGGTGTCACTTGATGAGCTACAGCTGGTTCTTCAATAACAGCAGGTATACAAGTGTCACACTCTTTTTCAGTAGTTAAAACACTAAGCTTTTAGATTCATTTTTGTTATGGGTTATTGCTTACATAAATCACCATGGAAATTTCTGTGACCTTCAAAAGTCATTTTGATCTTAATTTAATTGTTTTTATTTTCAACAAATATGTCAACCTCCTGGCACCTGGAGAACAGAATGCTTTGTAATTCGATGAAAATAGCTCTGAAGAAAAATTACTTTCATCTTCTTCCTTTTAGCTATGTCTAAAAGAAGGGCACACTTTACATTTCCAAATACTTTGAGTTCAGCTCAGAAAGGCTTTCAATTGTAGTGAATTACACATGATCCATTTAAGATTTTAATTTTCCTCCCTTTCAAATGATCCTTTCCTTACTTTAAAATATTGCCTACGATTTTCTTCAGGAAACTGCACATCAGGTCAAGTCATGCTGTGATTCTGTAATTTACCAAGCGACCACTAAAGCAAGACTCAAGACGCCTCATTCATGACACTTATGAAAGGTTATATTTGGACACAGGTTTCTGAAAGTTTTTGTGCCTTTGGAACTGAGTACACAGAAAATGTATACCTGTAAACCAAATTCTGCTTTATTTCAACATCCACCCCCATCAGCATCTCTTTTTTGTCTCTCTTATTCTGAATCTATGACTATGTCTGTACCACGGGGTATTCCGGAAAAACTCCGCCGTGTCCAGGGAACACATCTGTTCCTCTGCTTTTTTTTGCGGAAGAGCAGACACGTTCTTTCAGAAGCCCTGTCTTCCTCCTCCCACAAGGGGGAAGGGCTCTTCCGACAGAGGAAGCTTTTCCAAAATTTGGCCCAGTGTAGATGGGCCAAATTTTGGAAAAGCCTCTTCCGAAAAAACTACAGGCAGTCCCCGGGTTACGTACAAGATAGGGACTGTAGGTTTGTTCTTAAATTGAATCTGTATGTAAGTCGGAACTGGCGTCCAGATTCAGCCGCTGCTGAAACTGACCACCAGTTCTGACTTACATACAGATTCAACTTAAGAACCCCAAGCGTCCCCAAGTCAGCTGCTGCTGAAACTGATCAGCGCTGATTCCAGGAAGCCTGGGGCAGAGCAACTCTGCCTCGGACTTCCTGTAGTCAGCGCTGGTCAGTTTCAGCAGCGGCTGAATCAGGACGCCTGGAGCAGAGCAGCTCGGGTGCTGCCGGGTTGGTCCAGTAGCGCCCAGAGCGGCGCTGCGGGACCAACCGGCAGCGCCCCAGCTGCTCTGCCCCAGGGTCCAGCAACAAAAGCCTGGTCTGCTGAGGGGGGGGGCACACTAGCTGCGGGTGTGCTCTGTGTGCTCTGGCAAAGCCTCAGAGGCGCGGGACCGCGCCGTGGCTGGGGCTTCGCTCCCGGTGCCCCTGATCTGCTGGAGACCGTGAGCGAAGCCGCAGCAGCGGCGGGTTCCGGCGCTTCTGAGGCTTTGCCAGAGGAAGCAGAGCTGGGGGAAGATTGGGGGCTGTGGGGCTGGAGGGGAGGATGGGGGAGACAGAGGAAGGGGGGCGGGAAGCAGCTTTTCTCGCCCCGGAGGTCGAGGTGGCGGATCGCTGCCTGTGAGCTCCGGGGCGAGAAAGCCCCGTTCGTAAGTGCGGATCCGACATAAGTCGGATCCACGTAAGTCGGGGACTGTATGTATCAGAAAAAGGTACGCAAATTGCAGAGTGCAATTGTATAACTTTTTCTGGTAGATCAGTGTAGTGTAGACATAGCCTATGTCACATATTTCTATGACCAATGTGACTCAGGCCATGTCTGCAATTACCGGAGTATCAATGCTCTGACGATTGATCTTCTGGGGTTCGATTTAGTGGGTCTAATAAAGACCTGCTAAATTGAATGCTAAGGACGCCCTGGTCAGTCACTGTACTCCTCGCTGTCATGAGGTGTAAGGGAGGTCAATGGAAGAGTTTCTCCTGTTGACCTCCCGCTGTGGAATCGCCCCAGAAAATTAATGCATGGTACCATTGACTCCAGCTACGGAATTCACATTGCTGGAGATGCGTATCTTGCATTGATTTTCTCCACTGGTGTAGACCTGGACTCATTCTAGCCAAAGAGTACTGCATACAGCTGATTGATAAATTTCAAAAAGTTAAAAATGTTTAGACAAAAAACCAGACATTTTCCATGGAAATTATTTTTTAGTTTTTTTAATTGCTCTGTTATAAAGCGTTAAGGCCCTGATTCAGCAGTGCAGTAAAACCCTATAGAGTAGTTGTTTTATACTGATTCAGTAAAGCACTTAAACATGTGCCTACTTCTAAGTTAAACATTGGCTTAAGTGCTTTGCTGAATAGGAGTGAATATGAGCAAATGCTTAAACACTTTGCTATTAGGTCCATGGAAGGAAAAGGATGGTGCTCTAGCTAAAACACAGAATTGTATCAAGAGGTAGTATATTCCCCATCTCTGCCACGGACTTCCTTATGCAAACCTTTCCTTTGCAAACCCTTTTCTGACTCCCACAAATCAACACTAAGGACCTGAAGCATGAAATCTGATTATGCTTCATATTTCTTCATATCACTACCTTAGACTGTGTAGCAGCAAATGTTACTTGATTCATTCTAGGCACAAATTTCACAGGCAAATTACAATTTATATTGCAGAGAGAGAAATGTTTCCTCTAATTTGACACACACAAAAAAGGCTATTTGGAAGATTAGAAATTCTCTTTGACAAATATTTTATTTTCAATTTGTGGGAGGTGTTATACTAACTCTGTCCTCTGCTAAGAGAGCCTCCCTCTGCCTCCAGCTAAAAAGAGGGAGACGACGTGCAAGCACATTTCAACTATAACCTTTTTCTGATAGAATACAAGAGAATTTTTAAATGTGAAGAAGGAACTTACTCACTTTCAGTGCAAATAGGACAGCATCCTTTTCTATTCAGGATCTTACCCTAATTGGGAAAAAGATAGATTGGTTTAATGAAAGAGTTTTTGGAGCAATGACCGTGATGTTATAAGGCTGCAAATACCTTTGAAAATAGTTCAAGTTGTGTTTGAACTCAATGCCCTGGTTACAGCTTCAAATATCAGGTGTTAAAAACAGACAGAACTATTCAAAAAGCTTCCTGGCAGTCCCCTAAGAAATAAAATACTAAAAGAACTTTCTGTTGCTACTTTTCTCTTGGGTGGGGAGGGGGGATTTGTACTCATGTATTCATGGCTATCTAAAGTAGAGTAGTTGTTTTATATAACTCACTCCAACCTTTTCCCCATAAAATACATATGGTTCATTTCTGATGCAGATAGCTTGTATCCTTCAGTTGCTTATGGGAAATCCCTACTAAAGAGAGTCATTCATCCAGCTACAAATACAAGTAAGAGATCTTACTGGCACAAATCAACTTTTTTCAAATTCTTTTGCCTGGATGGTGATATCCCTTATAAAATTGTATTACTAACCTAGAAATAGTGGAACAAATTCTCTTCTGGAGGCAATGGGAGAAACCCCATAAGTGAACTTTTTACACCAGTAAAGATTTTGGTCCAATATTAGCAGTGTTCAACAAAGGCTCAATCTACTTTTCCCAGGCCAACGTGTTGGTTTTTTAAAATAGTTCTGCCTCAAATCGATATTGCTAGAATTAAGAAATATGCACCTTTGTTTGTGTGTGTGCACGTGTATGTGTTCTTTTTCAATCATCATTGAATTAAAAAGCAGCCTAACCGATTTAGTTCAAATTCACTGAACCTCACCTTCAAGTTGAGAATAAACATGGAAAATTGAAACCTGAAAGGCAGATGTTTCTGAGAATTTGTCCAACAAAAAAATGTTAGTCTGCAGAAGGCTTCTGCAGGGCAGATTCACATCCTAGCTTACCACAAACTAACCATTTGTCTAGACAAGCCCTTAGTGAAACCTACAGTGATTATAACTGAAACTGCTTTGCAGCTTTAGAGTGCTATTGTAAATCACCCAACATACCCATGCCAGGAAGCAAGGGGCATATGGCACTTTCCTACCTCCCTGTGTGGCTCTCCAGATCACTGGTAGCAACTCATGGAAGGGGAAAGCAGTCTCTATAGGGTTGCTACTCCCGTTCCCATACAAGCAGGCAGCGAATAGGCAGAGCTTTGGCTTTGCCCCTCTCAGTGCACCAGCCAGAGCAGAAGAACTGGTGAGAATGGAGAAGTAATTAGCAGCAGGTAGAGCGCCCATGCAGGTTTCCTCTGCCCCAGAGCAATGGGAGAACTAGGGACCAGATTGTGATTCTGTCTCTCAAGCACCTGTTCTAATAAAACACTTTTAACTAAGTGCCATATACACCCTCAAATACTATACAGAAAGATTTACTAAGGGAACCCTTACTAGCATTAAAGAGAGTCATGCAGCTTAATGCCTACACATCGCACAGAATATTCTTACCGCTCCATTTGAATAAAAAAGTTGAAATCAGCAGCCAAGCTGGAAGTGGCAGGAATTCAAGTGAAATTGGACTCTGCAAGGCAGCCTGCTGAGGCTGGTTACTTGAGCCACTATGCTGGCATGGGATCCTGTTTTTGTCTTGTATAATAAGGAAGCCCATTATTGCTAACATGTGCTGCAAGGGATGGCGAGCACTGAGGGTTCCCTTAGGAGTGGGATAAGTGATGTGATCCCATTTTTACTTCTGAATATGTATAAGCAGACTGCACTGAAGTCTCTGTTTTCTGCTATTTCTCTTCTTTATATGATTTTCTAAGTCTATGTTTTAGAGGGACTTTTTTAAAATGACAAGATTAAGTAGGTTGGGGGGGGAGAAAGGGGTTGGTTGTGCAATAGCAACAGCTGTTGCTTTTCTGTGCCTCATTTGGCACTGCAGGAAAAACAGCAAATTTCTGTTTGCAACAATAACAGATGTGTATAAAATTAAACACTGTCTGTGCTTGAGATGGGAGAACGTGTTCTGAATAAATTTTAAACTCACATGAAGTTCATGGGTTCAAAATTTATCCATGGTGTCAAATCCTCTGGAAGCATCATGTGCCATGAACTTAGCTCAAGTAATTTGTGATGGGGTGCGATTGCCCCACACTCTGAATGCCCCCGTTGCCCTGCTTTGTGGGGAGTGCAGAGCCTGTTTTGCTGCTTGCGCTGCATGTTGGCACGCTGCAGCACAGCGGGGTGGCGCTGCGAACCGGAACGGGATGCCTCGGGTGCATTACGAGCACGCCAGGAATGACGTGAGAGGGGTGGGGTGGCCAGAGGGATGGGTCACGGGGTGACGTCATGGGGATGGGTGGGGCAGGAGAGACAAGGCGGGAGGTACAAAAGGGAAATGGACACAGGAGAAGAGGGGAGTCGAAGGAGGAAAGAGGATGGTCGCCGCAGTGAGTGGGCGGGAGAGCGGCAGGGCTCGGCCGGCTTTGGTGAGCCACGTGCTATGGTCGAGGAGACGGTCGGGAGGGGTGAGGACCTCCCCAGCTGTAGCCAGGATAGGAAGTAGCCCAGGGCAGGGCTTCCCTGCTAAGGCCTGTGGGCTGACGAGTTATGGCAGGAATCCCCATCAGCCGGACAGGAACTTGTCTGTGCCTGCCCTTAGGGCCCTGGCCTAGGACCAGTGACAGAGGGAGGGTCTGGGTTCCCCTACCCCGTCCGCTAAGGGCGGGTACCAGTGTACGAGCTATTGGAAACCGAGACTCTAACAGACTGCCGAAGAGGCAGGGTGGCCTGTGAAAAACTCTGAGCAGAGGGCCAATTAGGAATGTGAGTGGGACCCCATGAGAGAGGGGAACTAGCCCGTTCCTTCACATCATTATTCCACAGAAATAGTGCTCAGAGGCAATTTCATGCTGCAACATCACAATGTACTTTCACAGCAGCATTGGAAGAAATCTATCTACAGCAACTCAGCGCTAGCTCAGGCTGATATCACCAGTCAGAATGTGGTATGTACTGGTGGCAGGAGGACAGGAGCAGGATAGAAAATAATTGCACGGGACCCAAAGGAGAGAGAGAGAATGGAGACAGTATGAAGGAAGCAAAGGACTTGGAAGAATAAAGACTAAGAGAGGAGGAAGGATAAATGAGGAGAATATGGGCTTACCTTCACATAAAGCAGTGCAGCTGCAGCTCTGGCGTGCTTTAGTGAAGATACTATTACACCAACAGTAGAGCTTGTCTCATCAGTGTAGTTAATCCACTTCCCTGAGAGGTGTACCTAGGTCAATGGAAGCAGCTCTCCTGTTGACATAGCATTGTCTACACAGGGGTTAGGTTGGTGTAACTGTCACTCGGCGATGTAGATTTTTCACACCTCTGAGCAATGTACAGTAAACTTCCGATAATCCAGCACCTTTAGGACCCAGGGGGTGCCGGATTATCAAATATGCCAGACTATCAGAAAGGGGGGGCCATGAGGGGTCTGGAGTGGGGTGGGAGGGGATGCCACCCCAGACCCCTCATAGACCCCCCTTACGATAGTCAGGCTCTACCCCAGGAGTCCCTGATTCAGCCGCTGCTCGTCAGTTTCAGCAGCAGCTAAATCGGGGATGCCTGCAGTAGAGCAGCTGGGGTGCTGCCGGGTTGGTCCCACAGCGCCGAGGGGCGGCGCTACGGCACCAACCCAGCAGCACTCCAGCTGCTCTTGGGGACGCCTGGGACAGAGCAGCTGGAGTGCTGCCGGGTTGGTCCCGCAGCGCCAAAGGACGGCGCTGCGGGACCAACCCGGCAGGACCCCAGCTGCTCTGACCTTGGGGTCCCCGATTCAGCCGCTGCTGAAACAGATCAGCAGCTGATTCCAGGAAGCCCGGGGCAGAGCTGCTCTGCCCCGGGCTTCCTGGAATCAGCCGCTGATCTGTTTCAGCAGCGGCTGACTTGGGGACGCCTGGGGCAGAGCAGCTGGGGTCCTGCCGGGCTGGTCCCGCAGCGCCGAGGGGCGGCGCTACAAGACCAACCCGGCAGCACCCCAGCTGCTCTGCCCCAGGCGTCCAGATTTAGCCTGCTGGTGAAACTGACGATGCTGGTCAGTTTCAGCAGCAGCTGAATCCCACGCCTGGGGCAAAGCAGCTGGAGTGCTGCAGGGTTGGTCTTGTAGCGCCGCCGCTCGGCGCTGCGGGACCAACCCGGCAGCACCCCGCTGCTCTGCCCCAGGGGTCCCCAAGAGCAGCTGGGGTGCTGCCGGGTTGGTCCCGCAGCCCCGAGGGGCAGCGCTACCAGACCCACCCGGCAGCACCCCAGCTGCTCTGCTCCCGGCTTCCCCGATTGAGCTTCTGGTCAGTTTCAGCAGCCCCAGCATTTCCGGGTTCCTGATGGTGCCGGACCATCAGGAGTCCCGGAGCATTGGATGCCGGACTAATGGGCTGTGTCTACACTGGCATGAATTTCCGGGACTGCTTAAAACGGAATACTATTCCATTTTCAGTTTTTCCGGAAAAGGAGCGTCTACATTGGCAGGCTGCTTTTCCGGAAAAGCCCTTTTTCCGGAAAAGCGTCTGTGGCCAATGTAGATGCGCTTTTCCGGAAAAGAGCCCCGATCGCCATTTTCGCGATCGGGGCTTTTTTCCGGAAAAGACTACTGGGCAGTCTACACTGGCCCTTTTCCGGAACAGTGTTCCAGAATAAGGACTTATGCCCGAGCGGGAGCAGCGTAGCTTTTCCGGAATATCGGCTGATTTTGTACAGAAGAGCATCGTTGCTTTTCCGGAAATTCAAGGGCCAGTGTGGACAGCTCGCAGCTTATTCCGGAAAAGCGGCTGATTTTCCGGAATAAGTGGCCCAGTGTAGACACAGCCATGGAGTTTTACTGTAGTTATACTGATGTAAGTTTGTAGGGGAGACCTAGCCTTTAAAAAAAGAAGAGGGTTAAAGAATCTCTACAGGCATGCAACCCTGAAGATGGTGAGTTAACTCCATTTCAGTAATGCATTTAAGTACATGCTCAACTTTAAGCATAAGAATTTGCTTCTTGGCTTCAGCAGACTACCTGAATGTTTCAAGACTTTGCTGGATTGAGGCCAGTGTGCTCAGCATATTGTAGAATGAAGCCCAAGGTAACATCAGGAGAGTGCTGGAAGAAATCAGTGATCTGAATGTGGAACTAGAAACCATAAGCCAAAAGGCTCACTGGAAACCCAAGCAGGGCTGTCTTTACTATCAGAGTGGTTGAAGGGCACTAAAATAGACATCTACATTGCCTCAGTATGCATAAAACAAAGAAGCTCAGAAAGTCACTTCCTGAAATGATCAGAAATAAGAAAAGATTAGATAATAAAAAAGTAAGATAAATATGTATAACCTTGGGAAAACTGAAAGAAATGGTAGAAATAGTCCGATAATGTGTAGCAACCTGCCACAAGTCCCAGCAGTAATACAAATGATTACTGGGTAGAAAAAAACATCTACTGTTTTACCAGTGTGATACCAGTTCCTAGTCACATGGAAAAGTCCAAATTAATTTAGAGCTAGGTTGATGAATGAATTCATATTCTATCAGGAAAACTTCATGAACAGAATGCTAAAGCTGAAGATTTAAGCTTTTATAAGTAAAGGTCTAAAATACATAAGCTTACTTGCACATCTTTAACTCTTTCACCCTTGTGTATTCTATGACACAGGACTTAATGGTATGATTACATGGGGTCATCATTATTCACACCAAGCAATGCCTTAACTCGGCAAGTAGTTCCATGAGAGTGTATCTACACATAGTCTAGAGTAGGGGTGAGTAATAAAAAAAAAATCAGCTGCCCTCCAGGGTTAGTCTGCTATGTTGCCTGTGCTTCCACAGGTATCCGGTCAAAAAAGAGCTGCCAGGGATTAACCTTGTGGACCAGATTCAGCCCGTGGGCTAGAATTTTCCCACTCTGATCTAGAATGCTATTCAGAGCTAGTAAGGAAATCATGATCTGACCGATATTTTTTTTCTGAAAGAATATAGTATCTTGTACAATTTTTCTTCAGGCAAGTTTATAATATGCTTACAAACTTGCAGCACACACATCACTACCATGTATATATCTTATATTACGTGAAATATTTGATCAATGCTGTATAAGTTTATGACAGAATAGTCTTGCACAAGGTAGGTTAATGAAAGGATCAAATGAGTAACGTATGTTATTGGCTTAAAATGCCTTAAGGAGAGAGAGGAAGTTGGAACCCAAGACATTGGGTTGCATTCTCCTTTTTTTCTTCCAATAACCCTTATCTTGTAAAAACACAGTATTCTCTTGGAAAGGGGAGGGGGATCCATTATAGTGATGTTTTGGTAAAGGACTGATTTTGTGCTTACATAAGAACTGCCATATTGGGGCAGACCAACGATCCATCTAGCCCAATAGCCTGTCTTCCAACAGTGGTCAATGCCAGGTGCCCCAGAGGGAATAAACAGAGCAGGCATACACCAAGGCTGTGTCTACACTACAGGGTTCTTGTGCAAAAAGAGTCTATTGCAAAAAACACAGGTGCTCTGATGGCCATTCTGTGAATGGCAATCAGAACTTTCTTGCGCAAGAGCGTCCATGCAGTGTGGACACTCTCTTATGCAAAAGCATATTGCTTTTGTGATGCGCTTTTGAAGTGTGGATGCGCTTTTGCCCAAGAAGTTTTTGCAGAAGATCTCTTCCGCAAAAAACATCTTGCGCAAAAACCCTGCAGTGTAGACAAAGCCCAAGTGATCCATCCCCTGCTGCTCACTCCCTGCCTCTGGCAAACACAGTCTGGGGACACTATTCTTGCCTATCCTGGCTAATAGCCAATGATGGATCTATCCTCCACGAATCTATCTGGGTCTTCTTTTAAATCCTATTGTGGTCATTATGTTCATAACATCCTCAAGGAGTTCCACAGCCTGACTGTGCATTGTGTGAAGAATACTTCCTTTTCTTGGTTTTAAACCTGCTGCCTATTATTTTTATTTTGGGATACCTAGTCCTAGCGATAGGAGACAAAACAGGCAGGGGTTTTGGAACTAGAAAAGGCAATAGTGTTTACTTCAGATTGTGAAACTCCATTTTGAGTCACAAGAGGAAGTGGCTTGGTTAGAATCAAGTACATGTGGAGGAAGGGCACTAGTGGGTTATTTAGCCATGAGGAGGAGTGACTCTTGTTTGGGAACTCAGTTGGGGTGTTTAGTTTAGCTGAGGAGTTTGTTTTAGTCTAGAAGTGAATCATAGCTCAGAAGCTCACTCCTGCTTGGAAGTTTAGTATAGTTTGGAAGCATGAAACAGCCTGGGAATTTAGCTCAGTTCAGAAGCTTATTCTAGATTTTGGAGCTTACTCTATCCCTGGGAACCCATTCCTATTTTGAGAAGGTTAATTTGGATTGGGAGTCCAGCTCCACCTAGAAACTAAACTGGCACAATTCAGTTAAGGATTTCAGGTAAAAGTTTTTTAACCTAACAGGGGAATTATAGGTTTATTTCTTATGAAGCATTTTGCTAAGTTAAATCTTGATATTTTTAATGGACGACTTCTAACTCTTTTTGCTCTTCTTCCTTTGACTTCACTTATGAGTCTAGGATTCACACCTCTCATGCTAGAACTACAGTATGACAATGTTGAAGGAGCCTTATGGGTCTCAGTTAAAGTTGTTACTGAAATGCATAAGGTGAATTTTCATGTGGCATTTTATTCCTCAGTTGATTGTTTGAACAGTACATGTATTTATTACCTTAATGGGCCATTTCCAGTGGTTTCAATTTTTACATTTACTTTAAATGAAATATAATATAATGTTGTATTTTGCACTGGGGTCCCAGGATCATATTAAATTACTTTAGCAACCTGAGCTCCGAGGAACCATGAAAACTTAAATTAGGTGAATGGAGAACACTACAGAAGGGCACAGTATTTTCTACAGTGCCATGTTCCTAAGAATTCTCATAGAAAACTTGATGTGCTAGTCTAGATGTCCCAGGGTCTCATCTCCTATGCACTCACTAAGAATTACCATGGACCTCCTAATATTCTCAGAAGAGTAACACTACTGCACACTTTCTAAGGCAGGGGTGGGCAAAGGGGCCTCTGCGGGCCGCATCTGGTCCACCAAGCCGGTGGATCTGGCCCGTGGCCACCATGTTGCTTCCCCACCCTCAGGCCAATCAAAACCTGGGGACGGGAGAGTGCACAAAGTCTCCTTCCCCAACCAGGGTGCACATCATCAGAGGGAACTGTTGGCTGTTTTAAAACCACCATTCACTCCTGGAAGGGCAGGGGCAGGTGGCAAGAGACTTCACAAGTTCCCCCGCCCCAGGCCATGATTGGCCTGAGGGCAGGCAGAATGAACAAGGTCTCCTCCCGCTGCAGCACCTAGAGGGAACTGCTAGCTGTTTTAAAAGAGCTGGTGATTTTCTGTAGGCACTGAGGCAAGGAAGGGGCAAAGACTTCACACACTCCCCCACTCCCAGGCCAATCAGGGTCTGTGGGTGGGGAAGCACAAGATGTCTCCTGGCCCATCGTCTTCTGGGGTGGCCTGGGGCCACTTCAGAAATTTGTGAAGTGGCCTCTTTTAAAAATTATTGCCCACCCCTGCTCTAAGGCATACAACAGCAGAGCTCCTCGCTTGTGAAACTTACGAGGCCCTTGGTAAAAGGACTGAGCTCCTGTGAAACACCAAAAAGGTGCAGGAGAACCACACAGTGTTCCTACGGTTCACTGATGCAATGGCCCTGCCTCAATAGCATTTGGAGATCCAAAGGCAAACACCATATTCTAGAACAACTCTGCCATTGTCCTGAGCTCTCAAAAAGTCACCAAAACAAATTTTAATTCACAGGAGTTTGTCACTGAAAAATTTATACACAGGTATTTGTGACTAATATTTTCCTCTTTTTGGCTTCCATGACAGAGAAGAAAATATTGAGAAGGAGTAATGATAATAACTTGGATATCTTTTCAGTAGTTTGTTTTAAAACTACGCATAGATGAGATCATTTTAGATCTGTTTTCTCTGAAAGCTTGCACTATTAAAACTAAGAAACTTGCAAATAACAGGCGTCCAAAACACAAATGTTAGACATTGTCCCAAAATGTTACAAGAGTCATTTTTAAAGTAAGTAAGTAACAGGAGACTGCTAATTTTGGGGTTCACTTCAGACTTTTGCCCCCTCCCCCCCAAAAAATCAGTCCGTACCTTTGGAAAAAGTAGTATAGTTTTGGTTGAGCTCATTCTTTGTTTCCATGACTAACAAGGTGATTAAACGCAGTTGCATTAAAAAAGTGAACACAACCTGTCCTGCACAACTCCATGGTGGACAAACATGATCTATTAACTTTGGCAACCTTGCTACAACAGTAACATTATGAATATGCGTGGGAGAGAAGAAAACCTGGGAGCAGAAAGACCAGCTTTGATTCAGATATAAAAGGCGGGGGGGGGGGGGGGACAACACACAAGAGCCTTCTGAGCAAAGAGAGAGAGGCCTGAGGCCAGAAATGGGCAATCCTGAAAAGAGATGTTACATTGCTTTGAGAATTCGAAGGACAAGGTGGGTGAAGTAATATATTTTACTGAACCAACTCCTGCTGGTGAAATAGACAAGCTTTCAACACAGAATTCTCCTTTAAAAGTTGGTCCAATAAATGATATTACCTCACCCACCTTGTCTCTAATATACTAGGACCAACACAGTCTACAACAACACTTCATACAACAATTGAGACTTCTAGTCAACAACAGACTACCTATCTATCTCCTAGAACTGGAAGGGACCTTGAAAGGTCATTGAGTCCAGTCCCCTGCCTTCACAGCAGGACCAAGTACCATCCCTGACAAATTTTTGCCCCAAATCCCTAAATGACCTCCACAAAGGTTGAACTCACAATGCTGGGTTTAGCAGGCCAATGCTCAAAGCACTGAGCTATCTCTCCCCTTGAATCTTTAAAGGCTCTTCTTCCCCAGGCTTCATGTATACTAGTTCAACCGAGAAACACCGACAAAGATAAATGAGAGTTGGGGGAGAGAACATATTCCATTAAAAACTCACATGAGGGCAGCTGTTGATTGGAATGCACTGCTTCTTGCGACATTCTGTCTTGCCTTTCACACAAGCACAGATGGTGCAGTTAACAGAGGACCACATCTCTCCATCCTGCAGGAGAAAGAATATGATATAGCTATCAGATAGGATGGCGGAAAGAAGCTGTTCCAACAATGTATCATTTTCATTGCACAGAAAAACTCCAAAAGGGGAAAGCAGTGCTATGTCATTGTTTAGTCTAAATTATTATGAAATGCTCATCCACGTTCAGTCAGATTAAAGATAAAGATGAATAGGGATTTCTTTCCTCTAATCCTTCAGGTTAGAAACTCTTTCTTCCAAATTTCACCAAATTATGTTTCCTTTTCCTTGAATGACCTGATTAGTTACATTGTTTTGTTTTGTTTTTCTCACCAGTGGGATGTGATCATACCTATTGTAAATTTTCATTTAAGCTGACATAATTAGAAAAATCTGATTCATTGCCTTCAGATGACTGGCATGTTTAAATTATTGCATGTGAAAGCATTTCATTAAGATGTCAGAATGCAGTGACTTTATTCCCAGATCTGGCATCATTCTGAGCCCACAGGAATGGACAAACAATGAATTCTAATTCAGATTCCTTACAGTGTTTTAGCAGACACTTGATCTGCTAAGCATCTGAAAATGTTTAGAACAGGTATAATAGTGAACTATCCATATGTAGAGCGGGAACAGTATTCTTCCAGGAGACAGTCTTTGTCTCTAAAAAAGTAGTAAGTGGGCGCAGAATGCACTTCATAGCCTCATTTTTAACATACTCAGGAAATTATGGGGAACTGTCTTGGCTTATTTCTACATGCCTTTGCATTTGCCAAGTGCCGTTTCTAAAGCATTCCACCTCACCCACGTGCAGTCCTGTGCTAGCCTATGTAGAGACTAGACATGCAAGCATTCTGGTTACCGGACAGCTGAGGCAGAAGGGTGAAGGTCAAGCAGACAGAAAGACAGTAGAGGAGTCCAAGAAGACAAAAAGAAATTATGGATCCACCTACACTAGAGTTCCTGAGTAATGGGATCAGAGTGAAAGTAGGCTCAATTTTAAGTGGCAAAACAGGCTGATATTTTATGCACAGCATGATTTTTAATGGATGTTCTGCCTTATCTTATTTCCTGAAGTGATGCAGGACTGACTATCCATTTTAGTGAAGCATAACTTGACAGACTTAAGTTAAGCAAAGATAACAATCTACACACACAAAAGCAACTTATGTCTACTCTGCAGAGCTACCCTACCTCTACACAAGCCACCCATTATTTCAAAATATTTTTTGAAATAATGGGTGTGCTATTTCGCTATCCCAGTTAACCTTGTTGTATGAGGAATAAGGGATGGCTCGAAATATCATGTTATTTTGAAATCTGGCACTGCGTAGACGTGCCAAATTTCAAAACAAGCTATTTCAAAATAGTTTCAAAATAAGATACGCAATTTGCTTAGCACAATTTGCATATCTTATTTTGAGTTTAGGGTGCTGGGTAGACATACCCTAAAAGAAGATACAGCAGTTAACTACATCCAGTTGCCTAATTGTGATTTCATGCCTGTTTTATACTTCTGTAACTCCATTGACTTATTCCCAATAGTGGTTAAATAAGGCAAAAATAAGATCCAGTTCCCATCTATTCCCCCTTTTTGTGTCTTCGAGTTCATAATTGTTAGTAAAATAAATCATAAAAAGCCGAGTATTTCATTTGGATGCTCAAAAGTATATATTTATATCTGAAATACAATAGTGCCACTGTTTAAGTCAAATGTAGTTTCTTTGAACCTATTAAGCACAGTGTTTGTTTATATATAATTTCCAGAATAAACATTTCATCTATGTACTAGTAAAACGGAATTAATGGAAAGCAATGTGGAATGAGTCAACTCAGTGTACTCAAGAGATTTCTCATTTGATCTGATTCTCTTAGCCAACCAAGTGACAAGAATCTGTTCCAATATAATGTGAAAGATGCACTCACTTGAAAAAAAACACACAGGGGCCCAGCAATATAAGAAGTTTTTTGCAAGAAATCATTACAGATCTGCAAATGTTGGAGGGGAAAGAAGGAGGAAATGTTTGCTATATGGCGCTCCAATGAGGGATGTTAGAAAGCACTGTCTGTAACATAGCTACGAACAGTAATGTATCCAGGACTTCTAGCTGAGACAAGCTTAGCACAATTCATACTGTTTCAACCTGGGGGAGGCTCCTTTTTGAGTTAGCTGATAATGACTACTGAGAAATACCATTTCTATGACTATCAGAATTTGTTTGGGAAAGGGCAGTATGAAGATTGTGTGTGGGGAGAGCGAGACAGCATGCTAAGTATAAGAGGAATTAATTTAAAAAATTTTCTATCAGCAGAACATACACAAACGAAAAAAAAAACCAGCATGTGGAAAGTTTTCCAAGCTGCTCTGTTGATAGACCCATAGAATCCAAGGACAGAAGGGACCATTTTGATCTTCTGGTCTTCCCTCCTATACAACGTGGTCATAAACCTTCCTCAGAATAATTCTTAGCACATATTCTTTAGAAAAAAATTCCAATCTTAATTTAAAAATTATGAGCAAGGGAGACTCCATTACAACCCTCAGTAAATCATTCCAATGGTTGATTAGTCTCACTATTACAAATGTACACCTGTTTGAAATCAGCATAATGAAAATTCTGCTAAAAAGCAAACCACACCACTAAGTTATAGTGATCCAGTGCCACTTCAGCTACAACAATGGTACCCACTATTGAGCCACACCCAAAACATTACCCGAAAGATCTTATTCCCGAATTTGCACACTTTCAGTTCCTCAGGAGAGACATATGAGACGCACTCCTGGCAGCAGCGTTCCTTGCTTTTATTGCATTGTCCAGGAGGCGAGCACTTCCTCTTACATACCACTGTAGAATTCTGAGCAAAAAGACAGAAGAACAACAAAGGAGACACTAACTGAGTAGGACAATGTTCATCCCCAGTCATAACATTTCTGTGTGCTGTGGTAACCTTTTTCACCCAATGCAGCTAATGACGATTTTGATCAGATCTGCTTAGAAAAAAAGATGCTACTGAATTCAGGGAATCTTTCAGAGTGTGTTCATTTAATAAGGCAAGCAGGGGCTAATTCTCCTCAATTTTCACTTTGACAGTCATATAAAATCTGACCATGTTGATTTGGCAGCATTTTACATTCTCTTTAACTGGATGTAAATGACCCTACAAGGTACTTAATAGTATACAGTCAGGCCTTGAAGTTTGCAAATCTTACAAATCTCTCTCCTAGGCAATAAAAAAATCACAGCGCAGGAATGTTGTTACTGACTTACCCTGCAGGTACACATAGTGCAATTATCATAAACAAAAGAGGATTCATTGTCATAAACATCACTGTGAAAAAGGCAGCTTCCAAATGGGAGGTCAAACACTTTCCTCTGGCCTGAATACAACAAAAAGAAACATAATGTGGTTAAAAGGATGCCATGTTTTAAAAATATATATATATATTACGGCTTATTATTCCCAGACAAAATTCACGTACAAAGTGTCATTTGCTATGTATTTCCACTATTCATTTAGCAGATATTAATCTGAGTAAAATCAAGAGGTTACTTATCTATAATTGGAGGTTCTTTGAGATGTGTCACCTCTATCTGCATTCTACTAAAGGTTTACACGTGCATACCTTGCATCTAGAGCAACAGATTTTGAGAATTCACGAATTTGAGAATTATGAGAATTTAGGTTCCAAGTATCAGAGGGGTAGCCGTGTTAGTCTGAATCTGCAAAAGCAACGAGGAGTCCTGTGGCACCTTATAGACTAACTTCAGTTAGTCTATAAGGTGCCACAGGACTCCTCGTCGCTTTTGGAGAATTTAGGTTGAACCTCTCTAGTCTGGCACCTCAGGATCTGACCAGTGCCAAACCAGAGAATTTGTTGAACCATGACCAGTCAATATTGTCCAGCAGCATTATCAACACTTCCACTGCTTACTGGGCTCTTAGAAGACATTTAGGGGTAAATTAGAGCTAACGAACAGCACAGAACACTGAGATCCAGGACAGGTGGCTGTAAACAAACTTAATGGGACCACAGGAAACTTGGTCACACCCATGATAAGTGGACATTCGGCTAACTAAAATCATGCCAGACTATGGATGTTTCTGGATCAGAGTGTGCCAGACTAGAGAGGTTCAACCTGTAGTAGTGTCTATTGGTCCATGCATGTGCCCTTAGTTGAGAGTAAAATTCTTACAGGAAACTAAATTACATAACACCAATTCATAGTTCATAGCAAAGCTGCTTCTGAAGTGACGAGCTGGAATGAAGACAAATGGAGGAAACTGTAGGGCCCTTTTTATAACCTTGCTCATGTGGAGGGAAACCCATTGTTCTAGCTCTGTGAAAGTATCTCCCAAAATGGTATTTGTCACATGAGCAAGTCACCTGTCCAATGTCCTTCTTAAGCAAGCAACCATTGCCTACCTGCTGGTCTGCAGGTTTACAGTAAAATTCCTCAGTTGTGTATTGCACCACTTAAGGTCCACTGTCAGTCAAGTACTCTGATTCGCTTGACTATTCACTCTTACACAATAGGTGAGCAAGACCTGTTGATACTTCTTAGAAGCAAATATTTGGAATACCAGTACACAGCCAATATTCATAACTTCAAATACAAAAATCATTCAGGCTTAAACAGAACCAGCTAAGCATGAGCTTTCAATAGACACCTTAGCTGGCCCATTTTGTACAATATTTGGGGCAAACACACAACAGTGAGTGCAACAATGTTATGCATGTTCACGCCAAAAATCCAATAATGTCACAATGGGTATTCACATCCCTAATTGAGGCCACCTGTATAACAAGCAGATTGTAGCCTTTACAACTGAGCATCACTAATATTTACTTTTATTGCCTGTGAAATATTTCTATGAAAGGCACTCTGCAGAAATACATTGCATTACATATATTATGCCTGTGAAAAGAACCACTCACCTAAACATTTGGGGCAACAGTGTCCAGAAGGAATGTGACTGAGATGCTGGGGACACGACAGAATGGGGCAGCCTTCTCGTACGCACTGTGTCCTGCCTCCCTATTAGAAAATAGGCTCAATTGGGGTGCAGGGAAAACCACACACATGCACGTACATCACACAGGTGACAAGTATTAGAGAAGCCTTATCAGACACAATATTTACCCACATATATTTCTATTCATACCGGGGACAGAGACTTTATCTCTGACTTTAGTTGCCATTAAATATTTCCTGTAGGTATTGGTGCTTTTCGCGCTGATAAACAATAAGCAAGTGATAGCTGTGCAAAGAGAAGTGCCTGGCTAACTGGTTTCTCAATATGGATGTGGGAAAAATCAAGTAGAATAAAATATAGCAAGTGAGCCTTTCTTGAGGTTACAGTAAGTTGGTAAACATTTTTTTCCCATTATTTTTCACTGCATGGGACTTCTGGGCTTCTCTTAGACAAGAAGCAGAGTTAAATAAGGAAAGTGAGAGAAGAATGGGCATTCTCCCAGTATTTTACTCCTTCAGGATTCCCAAATAGACACAGTCATTCATGAAAGCCCATTCTCAAGTCTAATTGTGCACACCCAACTCTGCACTATTCAAAGAATAAAGAACAGATAGACACTGACAGAGAGAAGGGGAAAGTGTGTGTTGACGGTCCAGGAGAAAGTAGAGGAGAAAATCAGAAAAAAGGCAAAAAAGACACAGCACAGAAAGTATAAGGATGGAGAAACCAGTTGAAGGAGAACAATCAATAGTATAGCGACAAGGGGGGGGGGGGAAGAGGAGGAGTAAAAATAAGGCAAGGCTTGGTTCGGAGACGATTTCAAATGAAAAAGGCTCTAATGTCCTAGATGTCGTTCATGCACAAGGTAAGAAAAGACCATTTCTGTCTCAAAAAGTTTTCAGTTGAAACAATATCCTGGTTTTTTTATTCTAAAAGGAGAGGGGAGGTAGTTCCTGGGGATAGTAGGAAGTAGGGCAACCAGATAGGAAGTGTGAAAAATTGGGATAAGGGGTGAGGTACAATAATATTTGTCTATATAAGACAACCCTGAATATTGGGACTGTCCCCTTAAAATTGATCATCCTAGTGGGAAAGGGCTTTTTTGGGGGGCTAAGAATGAAGAGAAAGACCTTTCTCCAGTCAGTTGCATATCTCAAGTCCTCAACCTAAATGTCCTTCGCACCCAAGATTGGTATCCAGGTTTTTCATTTTTAAAATCTAATCTTTTTTTCCCCACAGATGGAGTTCAGTTAGTTTAATCTAAATGTCCTACACGACCCATAATTTAAAACGGAAGATTCAGCCCACAATATACTTATATTCCGGGATGCTGCAGAGAAAGAATTATGAGCAGCCATATGCATTCAAGAAGTTTCTCTCATCTCCCTAGAAACAAATGGAAAAAAAGCCATTCTTTTCAGAGTTCACGATTTGAAATTATGGTTCAAGACTCTACTTCCAAACAGTACAATACCATAATAAACCATGAGCAAACTTTCATGTAGCAAGAGCAGACTGATACTATTATGAAAAAATTAATGTCCTGTCTGTACCACATACTGTAACAAGATTTCAGATACAGAACTAGCTGACAAAAACATTTTTTCCATCTGTCCCAAGGGGTTCAGAGAAGTATCCAGAATGCACATGGCTATGGCTTGCTCATAATTCTTTCATCACAGCATCCAGGAGTACAGAGTTTACTGTGAGCTGAAACTGCTGATCTAAGTTATGGATCAGACAGGAAACTTTGACAAAATGAAATGAATTCCTTCACCGAAGACTCTGCTGCTGCCCAGGGAATAGCTCTTTAGGAAGATGCACAGGTGCAGAATGGGAGAATAAGTCTCACTCCGTGGCTCACAGACATGGTGCCGTCATTCCACTGAGGGGAAAATTCAGAGAAGACAGAACCCATCCTGAAAAGATAATGTTGTGAATGAGCAATTAGGGCCTGGAGTTCTTGATGAGACTAGAGAGGGGCACCCTGAAGGAAGGTTAAAGAATGTTCTAATAGCTTACTTGACCAGAGCCCTGCAATATGAAAGGTTCCCCTTCCCACATCCTTGCCTATGGATTTTTGTGTTCTGTATATATCATCCCCAGAACTGTTTTGGAGCCCTGTTTCTCTGACTGATCAAGGCAAAACTCAAGTTTCATCCTTCATCAAGAAACTCCTTTCTAGTCTGTTCTGTTCTACTTAAATGTTCATGCTGCTCTCATCACAGTGCATTGAAGAGTTTAGGTATATATACATTTTAACACAATGTGCAGTTCTGAAGCTAGGCTGTCAAGCCTGTCTATTGATTCACTAAGGGAGAGGGAGTTAATGCATTTTTGCTCATTCTACCTCAAATACAAAAATATTTCATCCTCCCTGCATTTGATTTATCGCTTCCTTGGTGAATCAGGAATGAAGACCCTAAAAAAGGAGAACCTCTAAAAACATTCTTTTCCTCCAGATCATCTCAACCCAAACTCATGTTTATTTACAAAATTATTGGCTGCTGCAAAGCCACAACTGGCAAACATCCTGAGCTTAAATCATATTGTTGGTCTGGCTGGATCTTAATGAATGGTGGGGGGATGCTATTATCCCCCCAAACACCTACAAGCACCCTTCTGAAAACCAGCCCTCCCAAAAGGTGTCACAATTTGGGTATCTAGAAATTGAAGCACCCAAAGCGACTAGCCTCTTTTGTAAATCTTGTTTTTAACTAAACATAACCAATAGATAAAACATCCCCTAGACCTCTGTGTAATAATCTATCATCAGGGAATCTCACAAAATGTTGTTCAGAAAAGGCTCTCAGCCACGTGCTTTCCACCAGACAGAAACAGCTTTTCATTTGATAACTAATGCTAAATGCGTACTTGCTTTGCCTTTTATTTATAGTTCCTTTGTGATCCGCACATTGCCTCCCGCACATTCTGCTCACCTCTTCTTTCCTTCACCCAGGAATTTTCTTTCAAACTGAATCATGTCTGTTTTTTGTCACATTGTTTCTGAATCCAGCTGTTATGCTGTTTAGATCCTAAGAGTGAAGTAACATTCCAGCTCTCTGGTATCCAAGATAGATATTCCAGGTTTGTATGTCATCCTATGGTGTATGATCAAAAAGATCCTAAAACAAATTAGCCTATTTCATTTTAAAATAATAGTAATTCTACCTGGTCTTTGGCTATTAGAGGGCATTGGTGAGTTTCAAGTTTTAAGAAAAAATCAAAACCTGTGCGATGATATGATCTGGAACTTTATTCTCCTAAAAATATATAGCATTACTTATCCTGAGTTCAAAATCCCAGCAGGGATTAGCTAGACATTCAAATAGCATGAAAAGAAGTTATGTACAAACACAATGGCTATGTCTCCACTGGCCACAATTTCCGGAAAAGGGATGCAAATCAGGTAAGTCAGGATAGGGAAATCCGCGGGGGATTTAAATATCCCCCGCGGATTTAAATAAACATGTCCGCCGCTTTTTTTCCGGCTTGGGGAAAAGCCGGAAAAAAAGCGTCTAGACTGGCGCGATCCTCTGGAATAAAGCCCTTTTCCGGCTTTTCCCTGGTATTAACTTGGTGAACTAAAAATTCCTGCAGTAAATTACAAATTATTTTTCTGTAACAAAATCATATGGCTATCTCCACAATACAAGTCAGAATAGGGAAAATACTGGATGAATTAGATAAATTAGAAGTATTCCAGTCAGCAGGGCCTGATGAAATTCAACCATAGGGTATTAAAGGAATTAACTTAAGCCATCAGATCCCATGGGACTGAGAAAAGAGAAACATAGCATCTAACTTTAAATAGGGGAAGAAAGAGTATCTGCTTTATAATGGACCAGTCACTATAAGGCTATGTCTACACAGCAGTATTATTTCGGAATAACTGACACTATTCCAAAATATTATAATCTGCATCTACATTACAAGCAGTTATTTTGACATAATGTTGAAATAATGTCGAACTGGAGGATTTCTTACTCTGACTCCTGTAATCCTCATTTTATGAAGAGTAAGGGAAGTCGGAGGAAGAGTGCTCTAACTCGGACTTCCTGCTGTGTAGACAGCTCCAAAAGTCAAAATAAGCTATTTTGACTTAAGCTACACAATTGACATAGCTGAAGTTGCACAGCTTATCTTGGCTTTAGCCTAACTCTGATACCTGAAAAGAAACTCAAACGATTATTAGATAAATAATTTTAAACACCTGGAGAATAATGACGTTATAAACATAGTCAACACGGATTTGTGAAAAACAAGTAATTCCAAATCAACCTAATTTTCTTATTTAAAAGGATTATTGGCTGAGTGGATGAGGTGGGAAGCAGGAGATACCTATTTATCTCAATTTTAGATGCTGATTCATTTACCATTCTTATACGCAAACCAGGAGAAAGTGTTCTAGATACTTCAAAGTAAGTGTTCAACTAGATGAAAGACCAGACTCAAAGAGTGATTATCAATGATTTGCAGTCAATATCTAGTGGGGTTTCACAGGGTCTGTTCTGATATTAAACAATATTTTCATTAATGAGTAGGATAATAGAATGAATATGCCTATATCATTTTCAGATACCTAGGAGGGGTTTCAAACACTCAAGGGAACAGTATTAGAATTCAAAAAGACCTTGATAAATTAGAGAATTGATCTTTAACCAACTAAGTGAAATTCAATAAAGACAGGTACAAAATACTTCACTTATGATAGAAAAAAGTCATATGCAAGGTTACAAAAGGGAGAATGACTGGTTGGTCAGTTTTTAATGCTGAAAAGGATCACAAACTGAATAAGAGCCAACAGTGTCCTGCAGTTGTGATAGAGGTATATAAAATCATGAGTGGTGTGGAGAGGGTGAATAAAGAATAAAGAAAAGTTCTTCATTAATTCCCATAATAGATGGACTAGAGAACACCAAATGAAATGAATGGGTAGCAGGCTTCAAACTAATAAAAGAAAGTTCTTCACACAGTGCATAGTCAACCTGTGGAACTCCTTGCCACAGGAGGTTATGAAGGCTAGAACTATAACAGAGTTTAAAGAGAAGTTAGATAAATTCATGGAGGTTGGGTCCATGGAGTGCTATTAGCTAGGGGGTAGGAATGGTGTCCCTGGTCTCTCTTTGTGGAAGGCTGGAGATGGATGGCACGAGACAAATCACTTGGTCATTGTCTTCGGTCCATCCCCTCCAGGGTACCTGGTGCTGGCCGCTGTCAGAAGACAGGCTACTGGGCTAGATGGACCTTTGGTCTGACCCAGTACGGCCATTCTTATGTTCTAAGCTCAGGGCACAGGGTCGGGGGTCTCACTGGACCAACTTGATTTTCATGCAAACCTGCTCCTGGATTTGCATGTGGCCTTTGGTGGCCAGGCTGGCAGCTATCCTGCCCTAGACGGTCGCTTTCCTGTGCCTAGTGCGAAGATTGTGGACGTTGGAGGCCTCCCCCCAAACCTCGATGAGGTCCACAATCTCCGCACTAGACCAGGCGGGCGCCCACCTTTTGCGGCCCCGGGCAGGCTCCTGAGAGCCACCAGCCTGGTCCTGGGAAGAGGTAGAGGGCTGGGTGGCAGCGGGTGGCTTGCTCATGCTGTGCCAGGTGCAGGGTCTGCTGGCTGGGTGCTGGCAGGCTTGCAACTGGCACAAGCACTGTAGCCAGACCATACCCCTTTAAGAGCTCCAGGGCCGGGAGGGGGGCAGAAGAGTTTCCCTGGTTTGGCCCAGAGTGGCCACCAGGGCAAGCTGGGAAGGGCTAGCCTCCAACTAGTTCGAATTAAGTGGCTACACAGCCCTTAATTCGAACTAGGTGTTACTCCTCGTAGAATGAGGTTTACTTAGTTTGAATTAAGCGCTCTGCTAGTTCGATTTAAATTCGAACTAGCGGTTTGTATGTGTAGCCCCTATTAAAGTTAATTCGAACTAATGGCTGTTAGTTCGAATTAACTTTATAGTGTAGACATACCCTTTCATTCGCACATTTCTATGACTCTATAACTCCGTGAATGGTGCTAATTAGCTAACTTCAAGGTGAAGTTAACTAACAAATTCCTCACACGGTAGCTTCAATGAGGGTTACCGGAGTTGGAGTAAGAAGCTTGTTATTTTGAATTTATTTAGAAATAATGGGCTTGATGTGTAGACATACACTATGTTATTCTGGAAGAACTGATGTTATTCTGGAATAATGCTGCTGTGTAGACATAGCCTAAGATGCCACAGGGCTACTTGTTTTTAACATATTTATATTTGATTTATGAAAAATACTAGTCAGAATGTACTTGGGGCCTGATTCTGCTCTCACTTATGCTGATGAAAATCAAGAGGAAATTCAAAACTGAATCCAAAACTGATGTGAGGTTAAAAATCAGGCCATTGTTCATGTACAGCAGTCTCATTTTAAAAGTGTTTGAGAGTTTTTACTGATTCTATCAATGTCATCTATTATACTGTCTGTATAGGAAATACCTCACCAACAGGTAAATAGGTTCAAACCTGCAGTGGCTGTACCATTTTAAATGCATGAAGAACTTTAAATTGACTGAAGAACTTTAACTCACATGAACCCTTAAAAGTCACGCAAACACAGACACAAACCTGTGTAAATATATTGGGTACTCAAAACATCCCAAAAGTAGAATCCCAACACAGTAGAAATTAAGTAAACACCCTGCCACCACTTTTCCATTTAAATGTGGGGATTCTTATTTCAAGCATCCCAGTTACCTGTCACAGATAACCAGGTGTCAAATCATGAAAGGCACTGGAGATCCAAAACCAATGTCTCGGATTGCATCTGAAAATAAACTAGAAGCTAGTATAGACTACTGAAGTACGGGTGCCATATGATTCCTGTCAGCAATGTTATTAAGTAAGCAGAGAGATGGATTCTGAACTCCCCAAGTCTAATTTTAATTAACTCTCAAATTTTCTCTTCAGATGCAGAGCTTGTCAATCTCCTGGCCAGATGTAGATGAAAAGAAAAAAAACCACTGTAAAGAGGAAGGAGATGTTAATTTTCTAACCTCACGTAAGAATTATCCAAGAGCTTCTCAATTAATCCCCCTACCTCAACTAGCCTCTGCCAAACCTGAGCAACAGAGTCACCAGAGTCAGGCAAAGTGGCTCCCATCAGCATACTGACAACACTAAAATCCAAAACAACTCATTGTTTCCTCCAGTGTTCTCATGCACACATTGAATAAAAGGAGTGACAGAATAGCACCTTCCTTTCCTGCACATCCTGGTGCACTTGGGCTGGGGGGGGGGGAGTGCACAGAAACTAAGGGTTTGTCTAGACTACCTAGTTTTGTCGACAAAAGTGGACTTTTGTCGACAAAACTATACCAGCGTCTACACTACCGCTGAGTTCTGTCGACATAACGTCGACAGAACTCAGCAGTTTTGTCGACGCTGGTATACCTCATTTTACAAGGCATAACACCTTCTGTCGACAGAAGGTGTTATTGCCTGTAACACTGCGTCCAGACTACGGAGTTCTGTCGACAAAGCAGCTTGCTTTGTCGACAGAACTCAATGTGTCTGGATGCTCTTTGTCGACGGAAGTTTTGTCGACAGTATCTGTCGACAAAACTTCCGTCGACAAAACGCGGTAGTCTAGACGTACCCTAAGATGATATATCCTGCTTTCAATGGCTTGTGGGGTGGGGCAGAGCCAGCCTTTTGGGACACCTATAGAAGCTGTCCTTGCGCTGAGTACAAGGTCTTCAACTGCAGCTCGCCTAAATGTAGGCTGCACAGGGAGGAAGTTAGCTGTACCACACTCCTCGCTTCTTCCATATAAAGGCCAGCCACAATCTAGTGAGTATCTATTCTGATTCTCCTACATCTAACAGCTGCCTTTAATACTGTTGAGCACAAGGTGTTGTGGGATGGCTGGTAAGGATGGAAGAAGTGATATTTGAATAGCTCTGTTCTTTTCTTCCTAAGACAGATCAGGGCAGCTGTCTGTCTTTCCCTCAGGACTCTCTCTTGTGATGTGCTGGAATGTGTATTAAGTAAGGAACAGTCCCATCCTGAGCTTACCCCATAGCAGAGGTGTGCCTCAGCGCCTTGGCTTTTGTCCACCTAACCCTGATATGAGCAGGGCTGTCTATGTACTACAAGCAGGTCTAAAAACATATTGAAAAGGGTCAGGGAAATCTGAAGACATCAATTATTACTGGAGTTACTGCCCCACAAACTGGTATTTCCCTGTTGTCCTGGCCTCTTTGTCTCCCCTCCTTCTTCCATTCCACTCACAGCATTTTATCTCTGTTCAGTGAATTCATATCAACTGACAAAACTGCCCTCTCCATGATTTTGATCTATGTTCACCTTATCACCATAGGGCCAAATCCTTACACAGACAACAGTCTCATTGATTGCAATGAGAATTTTATCAGAGTAAACATGTCAGGATTTAGCCTATGGTGAACTGTTACACATTGTTCTTATCTTTCATTGTGTAAGAAGTTTGAAAGGTTTCACACATCATCAGATAAGCTTTCTTTTCCTCTTGGAAAATCTATTAAAACAGCATTACCCTAACCTCAGGACACACATATAGAGATACAGAACAATGTCCGATGTAGGCTACACAACTGGGATCAATGTACAAACTAAGACAGATGTTCAAGCTTGTCTTGGGCTTTGAATAAGGATTTTATTCAGCTTGACCCAAAACAAGGTTTTGATGGATAAAAGCTAACTCGGGGACATTGCTGAACAGGCTCACCCAGAGAAAGCAGCTAAAAGAAATCAAGCAAATCTAAACAGATTAACCAATCAGATTGCTGTTCACTCTAAACTACTCCCAGGTCCTTGCAGGAGTCTAAAATCTACAATAAATATATGTTAAAGCAATACCAAGTTGACAACATCAATACTGTAATGCTGGTGAGAGGAACCATGCTGATAGGGACATAAGCAAGAAAAAGAAGGCTTCAGTTGGGTTTAAGGTAATGACAGTGTTCAGACTCTGGGGCTGTGTCTACATTGGCACCCTTTTCCGGAAAAGGGATGCTAATGAGACAAGTCGGAATTGCAAATGCCACGGGGGATTTAAATATCCCCTGTGGCATTTGCATGAACATGGCTGCCGCTTTTTTCCGGCTCGGGGCTTTGCCGGAGCAAAGCGCCAGTCTAGATGGGATCTTTCGGAAAATAAAGCCTTTTCCGGAAGATCCCTTATTCCTGATTTTAAGAGGAATAAGGGATCTTCCGGAAAAGGCTTTATTTTCCAAAAGATCCCTAGACTGGCGCTTTCCCCGGCAAAGCCCCGAGCCGGAAAAAAGCGGCAGCCATGTTCATGCAAATGCCGCGGGGGATATTTAAATCCCCCGCGGCATTTGCAATTCCGATTTGTCTCATTAGCATCCTTTTTCCAGAAAAGGGTGCCAATGTAGACACAGCCTGGGGGAGGGAATCCAGAATTACAGGCAGGAGTATTTATAACTCTGAATATGTACGAGGGTTCCTAGGTAAGACTACAAAGCTTGTTTATCTGGTTACTGGATTTGATATCCTCACCAGCTAGTGTGTTTTTGTAATTAAACTCCAAGGTCCAAAAGCGGACCGCAATGTGTCTCAGAATATTATTGAAGCAGGAAAGTTAAATGTAAATAATTTTAACGTTTTGGATGCATGATTCTTAATTTCTGATATAAATTTTCATCAATGAAAGTGAGGAGCCATATCTAGAATGTAGTTAACTTTAGAACTAAACAAGTCACAAGCCCCTAACAGAGACATTTGCAAGAGATGCTCCAGTTTTTGTGAAGGTATATACATAATGAATGCCTTCTTGCCCCTTAAAAGAACTATAACATATGTTTCTTGTGTAGTATGCTGATTAGGTGCTTCATCTGAAGAAGTGGGTTGTGTCCACAAAAGGTCATGATATTATCTACACGTTTTGTTAGTCTTTAAGGTGTTGCAAGACTATTCATTGTTTTTTAATTTTTTCTAGTTACAGACAAACTCGACTACCCCTCTGAAGCTTTCATAACATGTGTGTTACACAGAACTCTGTGAAGTCATTGAATCACTCTGGTTACACATATTTCAAACTCCCAGGGCAAAACAGTAGTGGGAGATGTTATTGAGGAAAGTGACAAAGACATCAGAAGTATTGTTGTACATAAAACAAAACATCAATTGGTATATAAAGCAGACAGACCAGCAATTCAGTGTTTCTCACGTCCCGCCAGCCATTCCCACTCTGATGCCCAAGGCCTTGTCTAGACCAAGGATTTAAAGGCGCACTTGTAGAATGTGTTAGATCCACTCTAGTGTTGGAGAGCCTAGGAGTGGTATAGCCACACTAACACAAAACACAAGAAGGTGACCCTAGTGGTCATTCTAAACATTTCATGCACCACTAACTTCCAGGACCCTTTTTTTCTTCAGCCTTTGTGCAAGCTGGCAAGCCCTTGGCCAAAGTGTGGTCATAGAAGGTGCTGTCAGCAAATAAGGAACAGTACTGAATATTATCTAGAATCCATACAAAATACAAATAGCAAATGGAGGGCTTCTTATTAGTATATTTCCAACAGAGAGATCCTGTGCTGAAGTATCAGGGGAAAAATACACAGATTCCAACAACTTTCACAATGTCCTTGTGACTTGACCAGTGAACAATTCTCTAGGAACAATGGCAGTTTCTTTTTAAAACTTAAAATTTGTCACATCAGTATGACTAAAGCGAACTTATTCCACCTCTATAAATTATTTATCCTAGGTATGACCATCTTCTGAGACTCGAAAAAATCTGACCCAGGAAAACTTATTAATCATCCATGGACCGTGGAAAATAACCATTGTGCATATAGATTTTATAGACAGAAGTAAGATAATATTGAATTATGTATACTCAGACATGCACATGCATACAATTTGAGATGAACCAAGAAGGGAAACATGTTAACCCACGCATTTTGAGCTTTCCTAGAAGTTGGGGGATTTGGATAAAAATAGGACCACTATCTGGAAAACTCACAAGTTTGGTTTTGCAGAATCAAAACGTAAATGACAGAGTTTTGGAAAAACAAAGCCAAACCACTTTATTTGTATTAGCAGCTTCTAGAAAAAGCCAAATCCAAAGGTTCAGGGTTAGGGAACAATACAAGAATCTCAAGATAGAATTACAATTTTATGTATATAAAACTATGATGCACTTACATTTTAAGTGGTGCATGATTTACAATGAACACTTTTTTTTTTAAATTTATCTTCACCTTTTTTTTTTGGTTACCATTTGGTATGTCACCATTTATTCCAGAGACGCTCTTGATTTAGGGCTTTTAATAGTAAAGCTGCCTCAGTCACAAGCAAGCAAGTTATAGTTTCACGGTTTTAATATTTAAGCCATTTGTTTAGAAGTATCAACTGATTGTGATGTATTTTTTAAAATGTGTGAGAGCTGGTATCCATGCTGAAAGCTAGTAAAGCTGTAGCGCTACCCACACAGCATATTTATTAGTCGCAATAAAGCACTTTGAACAAAGGAAGCAAACGGTTATTACTCCTCCTCCCCCAGCCATTAAGTTAAAATCTAAAGCAGAGGCAGACAAAGTGCAGCCCAAAGGCAATCCATGGAGTTCTAAAGTTGGAATCACAGCTTCCCTTATCACAAATGCTCAGGTGCATACTGTGAAGACAACAGGTCAGACCTTCAGCTGGTGCAAATCGGCCTAGTTCACTGGAGTCTATAGAGCAATGCTGGTTACACCAACCAAGGATTCGGCCCCACCATCCCATCCTCAGATGCTTTATTTTGATGCAATAGGCAAGCCTATTGATAAGTGTGTGTCAATTGGCTATATTAATGAGAAAGATAATCCAATTGGCTACATTTTATGCAAATTAGTTGTGTTCCTGCAATTCCTAGCAAGTTGCGGGTGAAAACTTGCATTTAAAATAACTATGAACTGACAAGCCCTCCTCTTTCGGAATTCATCTTTATGTGGTTGCACCCAGCTGCCGAGGAATTATCTAAATTATCCATTAGGTAGTAATTTAGATCAGGTCAAGCCTCTAAAGTACAATCATTATTTTCCAACAACCAACAGCAGTGTGTATAAAGTGTCTAGTTCCAAAAGCCCAATCAATCCAGCCACTTGGCAGCTCTTCCAGTTCTCAAGAACTGTGCTTCCTGTGATGGCTGAAATGAAAAAGCACTTTCAGGTATAAGTGCTGTGTAGTACTTCCTTGCAAAATGCATCCTTCAAACTATTCTCTTAGCAAAAAAGCAGGGCTAATCTGTGACACAACAATCTGACACACCATGCTTGCCTTCCTATGGTTGTCAATGTACAAAGCTTTTTCCCTCTTGTTTAAAATGGTCTAATTCTAATTACTTTAATGACATTACACCTGCATAAGTGAGAGTTGGCTAAGGCCATGAGTATTTGCTTAATCATGAAGCTCTGAGTGAAAGGGAGCATTTTTTAATATGAAGCCTTTGAGTTATACAGTAGTTTACTCTACTTGCATGCAAACAAATTCAGTACTTCTAAGGATTCACTGTCCCTGGAATTCTTGAACTTATTTCTGAGACAGTCTTCTATGTAGACTTCTTTGTGGGTCATGTAAGCAACCTTTATTTGCCCACTAACCTCAGGATGGTTTTAGTGTATTTCACCAGCACTTGATCACATTTCTCCAATCCAGCTGGAATTGAATTGACCATTGACCTGATTGCATAATTACAAGTAATATAGTTGAATGTTTGGCAGCCTTCTTCTGCAGTGCATACAATGAGAGTTTTGGATCTGCTAAAGTTAGAGTGCAGATATTTTCCTCTTCACACAAAGTCTCTACATCTTCAGTCACTGTACTGCTGCCTTATTCTTCCTGGGTAGTTGCAACATTGGGATATTTCCAAATCCCTTGCACTGCTGTCTATAAAGTGGATTTTTTTTCCTTCTGCCTTTGTTACTTTTCATAGTACAGGCAGTCCCCGGGTTACATGGATCCGACTTACATCAGATCCCTACTTACAAATGGGGTGAGGCAACCACGCACTAGCTGCTTCCCCCCAGCAGACCAGGGAGACGCGAAGCTAGCGCCCCCCCCCCCCCCCCCCCCAGCAGACCAGGGAGACGCAGAGCGGCTTTTCTCAGCAGACACACCAGCTTGAGAATAAAGGACTGAGGGAAGTGAGGTGTGGGAGAATAAAACTGAGCTTTGGAGAAATGTTTGGCTAGACTTTCCCCTACAATATGTACCGGTTCCGACATACATACAAATTCAACTTAAGAACAAACCTACAGTCCCTATCTTGTACGTAACCCGGGGACTGCCTGTATTTACTACTGCTGAAATTCTGCATCACTGTGCAATGTCAAATTTGCACAGAATTAAAGGTTCCCCACAGAATTTGTGGTTTTCCCATCCATACTACCAATCACATCTAGAACTGGCACCTGGGGCTGGCAGTGGGTGCATGATTATATTGTGTTATTTTGACAAATAAAACATATAGCATTTTAAAATAGTGTACAGAATTTTCATTTTTTTGGTACAGAATTTTTCCTTGGAGTAGGCTATACACTGAACCATAGTGTTTGCATTCTCAGTCAGACTGTCTCTATCCTGCTCCTAGCTTCTTTTAGTTTGAGCCCGTGTATTTTTTTTCTGCATCAGTGGCTATTATTGTTTTGAATTTTTTTCATAACAGCTCAGCTAGCCTTTCTATCTGGAGTCATTTCTCTAGGTTTAGATCTGTTTTTTTCTTAATCTCTCCTGTTAGCTGGAATCACATGTCCCATAAACAATGCCGCTCTCTAATTAGGGAATCTTTAATATTTCCAAAGTTACCTGTGCATGCCAAAGTTCTCAGCTCTATAATGTAAGTATCTCTTCTGCTTCTTGGTTTGGGTTAAAAAAAATCTTTCTACAGTCTCATTCTGCCTAGGAGTCAGTATTCATCAAATATTCCTATCAGCTGTTACAGTATGTCAGGTACTAACACTGGTAGCAGCATCTCACTCACTGTCATGGGGAATGTTACTAACCACAGGACTGACACTTCCTTTTGGTCACTCTGGGGATTCGCTCAAGGCCGACCGCCATCTGTCCATGGCTTGCACACTGTCACTTTTCATTTGCCTCCTTCCTCAGAAATCACTGCACCCTTTTTGCAACTCAGCCCTTTGGCTATGTCAGCATCCATATTCCTCCTTCCAGGGCTTAATGCCTCAAGCCAATAATCACGCCGCATCCCCAGTGGCAAGTGGAGGGGGCAGGCTTGGCCCCACCCATTACTCTATGTCTTAGCCCAGAGACCTTGTGGATAGTCGCCTCCAGTTGCCACTCTTTAACTTCTCCCAAAGCTGCTGTGTTTCCCTGGCCCCCTTCCCCGTGGCCTCCAGGACCTTCTTTGGCCTCACTGCAGGATACAGAGGTGCTCAGTCCCAGGAATCTGCCAGGAACTCCCTCTTGCTCTACCACTCCCCACTGCCACCAGCAATTGCTCCATCCAAGGTACTGTACGTACAGTTCTCTCAACCTCCCACACTCTGACTCCCTGAGCGCCCAGTGGTGACTGACTACCTCTGGCCCTGCAGCCTTTTTATGTGCACCTGTTGGACCCTGCTTGGCTGCTCCTCACCACTTCTCTTCATCTGGCTTTTTTTGTGCAGGAACAAAGGAAACCTGCACAGAACTTCCAAGAGATCAGCGTGGGAGCTTAAATTGCTAATTCTGTAGACACAAAAAATCATGGACTAAACAGAAAGACTGACTCTATGCCTTGTTATACAAATCTGCACCCCATTAACAACACTCCTTTATGCTCCTTCCTCCCGCACTCCCTATGACTGGCAGGATATTAATGAGCCACTTCACTTTGTATGGTCCCTTAAAATCTGTGTTTACTTACGGGAACCAAACTGATCCACCTTGTATTTAGCTGTGACATACTGAGAATGTATTTCCGACCTGAAGAAGAGCTTTGTGTAAGCTTAGCAGCTTGTCTCTCACCAACAGAAGTTGAAAAGATATTACTACACACACCACTTTTTCTGAAGAAGGAGGAGCAGTTAAAGACTGGAAGCATGAACAGGGAGACAGAGGGAAAAGGTGGGTAAACAATAGGAAATGAGAGCCAAAATGTGGGCAACAGAACAACTAATCAGAGCCCTGAAGGCAAGAACTAAGAATTTGAGCTTGATGTGGATGGTGACATTCAAATAGAGTGATGTTGGCAAGGAAAATTATTCTGACATTTCAAAAAATGTTTTAAGAAACTTCAGTGAAAATGGATGAGGAGCTTAAGTATTAGTGATTAATATAACTGTTACACCAGATATCTTTAGAGTACATGGAAGCTTTACTATGAGCTACCACAAAGTTATTTATTCCTTTTCTGAAGAGAACTATTTCTATAAAATAGTAATACAACATGTTCTATTAGAAGCTGTCTCTGGATAGAAAAATGACTACAAACCACTAAAAGCTTGCTCAGTTTACTCATACCCCACTCCAGATAATAAGAAGTTAAGAGTTAAAACAAAGAGAGACTCCTCTAGCTTCAGTTTCTAGCTGCTCAACAAAGTAGCAGCTTTGAAAGCCTCTCCCAGCAATAAGTTTTTCTCAGAATTATTTGGAGAACACATAATTTTTATTGGCACCAAGAACACATAAAGTACAGTTCAATGGGTGTGTGGTGGATTTGCATAAAGTTTCAAAGGACTAATTTGATACTTACAATGTGATCGCCACTGCCACAATATACTTATGAGTAGCACTCTTTTTTTTTATAAAGGAAACTTGCACAAAAGTTGTTTTTCCAAGCATTTTTGGTGACTCATCTACCTCACTGAAGTTTAAGATTTGTGATGTGCACTTGCTTTTGCTAATACACAAATGGATAAACGCCACATTAAGGCAAACTACCCAAGTGAGGGTATGTCTACACTACCCCGCTAGTTCGAACTAGCAGGGTAATGTATGCATACCGAACTTGCTAATGAAGCCCGGGATTTGAATTTCCCGGGCTTCATTAGCATAAAGCCGGCGCCGCCATTTTTAAAAGCCGGCTAGTGCGAACCCCGTGCCGCGCTGCTACACGCGGCACGGGCTAGATAGTTCGAACTACGTAGCCATTCCGAACTATCTGTACTCCTCGTGGAATGGCTATGCCTCAAAATGAGTTATGCCTCAAAAGAGTTAATGTCATTTCAGTCAGTGGCTCCACAAACTCTGCTACAAAAACCTTTTGGCTCCACCCACAATTGGAATACATATAGGCACCATAATCTGAAGAATGGCCATTTATGAAGAAGAAGTCTCTAGGTGAGGTTTCTTGTGCCCATAGCTAAAGAGCAAACCATTGGTATTATGCAATTTAAAATAGTCTTATTTGCTGAGTTTTACCCAAGATAGTGCATGGCACCCACTATCAATTTGAGGTATCCAAACTGAGAATAATATTTGAGAAAACTGTACATTGTTCATTCACCAGTACATGAAAACATCTAATGGGTTTCAAATCCTGCCATTTTATGTAATTGAAAGGTCAACTTTTAAAAAAAAACTTATTCTAAAAATCTGAATAGTTAGTTGAATTGCTTTGTTATGTGCTATGCCAAATGGAGGTATGGGGTAGCATTGGTGATCCAAATTTGGTGTCATTTGGATGAGGGGTTCTGAAGCTACAGGCTGCCTGCTCCCAAAATCATGTGCCTAAGTCTGCAAGGTCAGCATTAAGGAATTTTTAAAGGTTGGGTTTTTTCAAGCTCTCTCCAGAGGGACTGTAAAAGAGCCCAAGGTATCCACAGGAAGAAATTCCCAAATACATCTTTCTGGTTTCTGAAAGCAGTTTTTGCTTTTGGTAGTGGCACTGTACCATTCAAGGTCATGGAATGTGTAAACTTTGGGACTTTTTAAACAGAAGTCTTTAGTGGTGGGGTGTTTTAAAGTCTCTTGCAGGTACCCACGTCCTGCACTCAAAGTGTCAGTGTGTAGAACAGCCATAACAAGGATTTTTAAGTGGCCTGATATTCAGTATTGCCAAACACCGATGATTCCTGATAAAGTCATCAAGATTTGCTCTTGGCAATTCCGAAAAAAACAGAACTCGGACATTTTGGGCACCCAAATCTGAATTATTTTGTAATAGGGCATGTCTACACTGCCCCAGAGTTTGGATACCGAGTGTATACAGGAGTCGGCACTGAAAGGTCTCCCTGTAATTTCCCTGTGTGGACACAGCAAGCATGAACTAAAAAGATTATTCCTTGATCTAATGTGGACCTCTTCAAACAGGATTAGTGTGAATTAGGGTTCTTTTACCTCACAACCAAAGAATCCAAACAGGCAAGTTAGCACTGAGCAGCAAAGCGCTGTGGCGTATCTGAGCTTCCATCCTCTGAACTGTGGAACAATGTGAACATGCCACAGATGCCACAAAAGCAGATCAACTCATATCAAATCACCATTCAGTTCAAATGGAGTGGGAAGAGAGAACACTTGTGATTCAGCACAGTGAGGTA
Source organism: Pelodiscus sinensis (assembly GCF_049634645.1). Classification (NCBI taxonomy): domain Eukaryota; kingdom Metazoa; phylum Chordata; order Testudines; family Trionychidae; genus Pelodiscus; species Pelodiscus sinensis. The sequence continues at coordinate 170,790,152 of NC_134712.1, forward strand.
TGTCGGGAGTTGTTCTGGCCCTACTGGGTCAGACCAATTGTTCATCTAGCCCAAAACAAAGTGTAGCCAGTGCCAGATGCTTCAAAAAGAATGAACAGAACAGGGAGTAATGGATGGGAGCATAGGAGGTCTGGAGTTACAGTAGGTCAGACTAGGGATGTGAATGACTAGACACTTCCTCCCCTCCTTGCTGTCTCTTTAAGAAAGAGGAAGCAAGAGGTCCACTGGGGGACCCTGGGCTCCATGTGGCACTGCCACTTTGAAATGCTGCGGGGAGCACGGAGCCAGCACTTTTGCCTTTGAAGCGTAGCAGCACTTCAAAGGTGGAGGTGCCCTTATGGACTAATCGAATAGTAGATGCAAATAGCATCAACTATTTGATTAGCCATTAATCTAAATTTAACATCCCTAGGTCCGATGTCTGTGTTGTTTGCCCAGACAACTCCTAAGGGCACTTTGTCCAGGGTTAAATAGTGAGTAGTGACCAATCGGAAGGCTACAGAGTGCTATCACTCTGGACCCTTTTGACAATACTCCCTGCAGTACCCAATCTCCACAGTGTTCCTTGGATGTGGCTCCATCTAGCCTCTTAGTGGTGATACATGACCCTCAGCTAGCCCAGACTCTACGGACCCAAGTTCTAGTCCAATAGATCCATTCTCTGTTGACCAATCCCAGCTTTTGGCATTCAGAGGTTTAGGGACACCTGCTTCATTGGATTGCAGTTCACACCACTGTGGCTAATATCCACTGATGGACCTACCTTCCATGAACTTATATAATTGGTGGGGTTTTAACCCAGTTGGATTCTTGGCCTTTACAACACTCCCTTGCAATGAGTTCCACAGATGTACTGTACATTGTATGAAGCACTCATGTTGTTTTACAACCATCACCTGTTAATTTCATTAGGTGACCATGGTTCTTATGACCCTTGCTTCTTGAAGAGGTAAATAACACTTCCTTATTCACTTTCTCTGCACTATTCATGATTTTACAGACCTCTATCATGCCCCCCACTTCACAGTCATCTCTTTTCTAAGATGAACAGTACAGGTATGTCTAGACTACATCCCTCTGTCACCAGAGTGATGTAAATTAGACATACCGAAATTGCTAACGAAGAGGGGATTAAATATCCCGCGCTTCATTAGAATAAAAATGGCCACCGCTTTTTGCTGAAACGGCACTTTGCCAGCAAAAAGCGGCAGTCTAGGTGGGGATCGGTCGACAAGGAAAACCTTTTCCAACTGATCCTGTAAACCTCGTTGCACATCGGCAAAAAACAGCAGCCATTTTTATTCTAATGAAGCATGGGATATTTAAATCCCCACTTCATTAGCAGTTTCGGTATGTCTAATTTACATCTCTTTGGCAACCAAAGGATGTAGTCTAGACATACCCTACCAGTCTAATCTCGCCTCATAGGAAAGCTGTGACATACCTCTAATTATCTTTGTTGATCGTCTGTGTACTTTTCTAAATTCTTCATAATATATATATAAAACATCCCTATAAATGCTGGGGCAACCAGAACTGAACACAGTATTCAAGGCATGGATTACAATGGATTTATTAATGGTTCACAATCCTGCTGGAAAGGTATAACAAGTGGGGTTCCGCAGGGGTCTGTTTTGGGACTGGCTCTGTTCAATATCTTCATCAATTATTTAGATATTGGCACAGAAAGTACGCTTATTAAGTTTGCAGATGATACCACGCTGGGAGGGGTTGCAACTCATCTGGAGGATAGGGTCATAATTCAAAATGATCTGGACAAATTAGAGAAATGGTTTGAAGTAAACAGAATGAAGTTTAATAAAGACAAATGCAAAGTGCTCCACTTAGGAAGGAACAATCAGTTTCACACATACAGAATGGGAAGCAACTGTCTGGGAAGGAGTACGGCAGAAAGGGAGCTAGGGGTTATAGTGGACCACAAGCTGAATATGAGTCAACAGTGTGATGCTGTTGCAAAAAAAGCAAACATGATTCTGGGATGCATTAACAGATATGTTGTGAGCAAGATACGAGAAGTTATTCTTCCGCTCTACTCTGCACTAGTTAGGCCTCAGTTGGAGTACTGTATTGTGTCCAGTTCTGGGCACCGCATTTCAAGAAGGATGTGGAGAAATTGGAGAATGATTAAAGGTCTAGAGAACATGACCTATAAAGGAAGGCTGAAAGAACTGGGTTTGTTTAGTTTAGAAAAGAGAAGATTGAGGGGGGACATGATAGCAGTTTTCAGGTATCTAAAAGGGTGTCATAAGGAGGAGGGAGAAAACTTGTTCATCTTGGCCTCTGAGTACAGAACAAGAAGCAATGGGCTTAAACTGCAGCAAGGGAGATTTAGGTTGGACATTAGGAAAAAGTTCCTTACTGTCAGGGTAGTCAAATACTGGAATAAATTGCCCAGGGAGGTTGTGGAATCTCCATCTGTGGAGATATTTAAGAGTAGGTTAGATAAATGTCTATCAGGGATGGTCTAGACAGTATTTCGTCTGGCCATGGGAGCAGAGGACAGGACTCGATGACCTCTCGAGGTCCCTTCCAGTCCTAGTATTCTATGATTTATATAATGGCATTATGATTTTTCTGCTTTATTAGCTACATGCGCGGACTGTGACTATAGGCTGACTCGGCCATCCCCTAGTGCACCGCCTTCAACGGGGCACCCGTTGATGACATCACAGGGCGCCCAGAGCGCCCGATGATGATGTTACTCCATTGACGGCCGTGCAGGCGGGGACGCCAGTCACATGTTCCGCCTGGGGCGCCAGCTGCCGCAGCCTGCCTCAGGCTACTCCTGATTAGCTATCCCTTTCCTAATGGTTCATAATATTCTGTTTGCTTTTCTTTTCTCTCTTTTTTTTTTTTTTTTTTTTTTTGATTGTCTTTGCACATTGGGTGGATGTTTTGAGAGAACTATGCATGATGGAGCCATTATCTAAGTGTCAAGTATCAGAGGGGTAGCCGTGTTAGTCTGAATCTGCAAAAGCAACGAGGAGTCCTGTGGCACCTTATAGACTAACTGAAGTGTAGGAGCATAAGTTTTCGTGGGCAAAGACTCACTTCGTCAGATGCATGTAGTGGAAATTTCCAGAGGCAGGAATAAATATGCAGGCCAGGATCAGGCTGGAGATGACGAGGTGGATCCAATCAAGGAGGATGAGACCCACTTCTAGCAGCTGATCTGGAGGTGTGAATTCCAAGAGAGCAGAAGCTGCTTTTGTAGTTAGCAAGCCATTCACAGGCTTTGTTTAATCCAGAGTTGATTGTGTCAAACTTAAAGATGAACTGTAGCTCAGCAGTTTCTCTTTGAAGTCTGGTCCTGAAGTTTTTTTGCTGCAGGATGGCTACTTTTAGATCTGCAATTGTGTGTCCAGGAAGATTGAAGTGTTCCCCTACAGGTTTTTGTATGTTGCCATTCCTAATATCAGATTTGTGTCCATTGATTCTTTTACGTAGGGACTGTCCTGTTTGGCCGATGTATATAGCAGTGGGGCATTGTTGGCACATGATGGCATATATTACGTTGGTGGATGTGCAGGAGAATGTACCAGTGACAGTATGGCTGATCTGATTAGGTCATGTGATGGTGTTGCTGGTGTATATATGTGGGCAGAGTTGGCACCAAGGTTTGTTGCAAGGATTGGTTCCTGAGTTCGAGTTATTATGGTGCGGTGTGTAGTTGCTGGTGAGAATATGCTTCAGATTGGCGGGTTGTCTGTGGGCAAGGACCGGCCTACCTCCCAAGGCTTGTGAAAGCGAAGGATCATTGTCCAGGATGGGTTGTAGATCACTAATGATGCGTTGGAGAGGTTTTAGCTGGGAACTGTAGGTGATGGCCAGTGGTGTTCTGTTGGTTTCTTTCTTGGGCTTGTCCCGTAGCAGGAGGCTTCTGGGTACTATTATCTAAGTGGTTACAGCTAATTTAGACACTTCATTTTGTATGAACGGTTGGGATTATTTTTCTCCATGTGCTTCACTTAGCATTTATCAGTATTCTACTGGTCCTCTCCCTAACTTTGTGGATTACCTTGTCCCTGGATTTGAAGCTCAGGTACCCAATTCTTTGTAGGGAAAAGTAGAACATTCTTACTCATTATAGGATTTTTCCTTAGCTATTTCTCTTCTTTGTGCATGATCTTTCTTGTATATAACACAAGAAATTCTATTCTTATGACATTATAATGGACATTTATACACATTCCACTTAATAGTTGTACTCCATACATACTTCTGATGTAACCTCAGGAAATACGGGATTTCATATATGATGCTTCCTTAATGCACTCAAAGGTTTGTAATAACAGGAAATCCTGTTTGTTCTAAGCACTTAGCAAAGAGAGAGGTAAAAATACATTGCAAAGCATTATGCCTGCTTCACCAAACGAAAATGCAACATAGATCTTTCAGAGCAGTTCTTGGAACATATTATGAAGTCAGACTTACAAAATCAGCTTACTTAGAGCTATAATACAATTATCACAAAAATTACTTCAGTAATCAAGAGCAGTCTATCTGAAATCTATGTGATTGCATTCTGTGTATCGCCATGGTATTTATAGAGCCCTTACAGTAACCTTACTAGTACAGACTGTGTCTAGCTGCTTCACTATAGACTAACTAGGGCAGCTGCACTTCAAGACCAAGAATTAGATTAACTGTAGGTGAGGAAGGGTGATGTTTCTACTACCACCCTCTCTCTTGGATATGATTAAGGTGAAGTAACAAAATTTAAGCTAGGTTTTGATTTAGGCACAGGCCTGAGCAAGGGATGCTGTGGAATTTGCAGCACTTCACGATTAACCTTGGGAGGCACTGGGATAATTCAACCCCCACTGTGGGCTTCAGGTGTGAAGCAATGCTTTCTTCAGACTCTTGAGAGGACAGCAAAAAAGTTGCCTCATTTGCATTAATGCAGACCTATTTGTAGTAGGGTCTACAAGGGGCAGTTCCAATGAAATTTTTGAATGTATGTCGCAATCGCCACTCCCATTGTCCACTCTGTGATGCTGCATAGACAAGTCCTAAGAAATGCATGTGAGAGTCATAATTTCCTTCATCACTTCGTCCTTGCTCCACAGGATAATAATTTGCAACTAGTCTATACTAGCAGCAAATTGTGAAATTTTTCTAATGTTCAATAAATGTATGTGTGGTAGGGGAACCAAGGCTCAGTCCTCGTGGATTACTCTGAATCCAAGGAAGGAAGTAACCTACCCATATATACAACATCCAGGCACACCATGCAGCTGTAAAAGGAGTTCTTATTCCCTCTTACTACTCTGTCTGATCCAAGTCACAATCTAGCCTACAGTAAGTATCCTGTTACCTCTTCCCATTAATTTTCAAAAGTTTGGCAAATACACCACCACATCAGGTCCACTCATCATGGGCAGTTTACTGTTGGGATTATGTTATTAATTACTGATTTACCAATTTCACATTTTCAGTATTTTAATTATCAGAGATTCACCCTCTACATAAACACTTCCATAATATCTTTGTGCTGCTGTGCTTATTAATGCCTATGGTGTGCTCCATACCAACAATTCCATATGCATGTTGCTTAATGTTAATATAAGATATTATTCCAAATGGTTGGATTTTCAAGAGAGTCTGAAGGATAGTGCCCAAGTCCCATTGAAAATCATCAAAAGATAGACACCCAAATTTCTTTAGCCATCTTTGAAAATCCCAGTTCAGGCACTTAGAATTGAGAGAGTCTCAGAAGAGTAGGTGGAGAGATGCACACGAATACAACAAAGAAAGCAGTAGCCAGGCCCACCAATGGACAGGGTGTGTCTCTCTTGCACTGGGCCAGGAGGGCTTAATATCCTGTGAGTGGGGGAAGCCCTGCCCCCCCAGCCACACAGAGCATGCCCCAAGGGCTGAAGCAGCGTAAGAGGCTGACACTGGAGGAGAAGGATCTGCTGCTGAGGCTCCAGAGAGCCCCCAGCCAGAGAATCAGACATTGGGAGCCAGAGACCCAGGAGACTGTCTCGAGCTGCCAGCACCAGAGGAGCCCCACGGAGAGACTGGTACGCTGGAACCGGAGGACCTGGAGACAAAGTGGCACATCTCCATGCCAACTCTGGTAGGAAGGGACCCAGGGAGGGTATGGGAGTGGTATCTCCCACCTGAGTGAGCCCAGCGTGATGCGACTGGATTCCTTGCTGAGTGAGTGGTGGAGCGCTCTGCCACTAACAGGGCCCTGGGTCAGGCCCGGTGGAATAGGGTGGGCCTGGGCCTCCCTACTAAAGCTGTTGCCCCATACTATGATTCTAGCCATTAGGCTATTTTGCCCTGAACTGAGGGCTGTGGTTACTGATGCCAGCCATTAGTCTGTGCTGCCCTATACCCCGGGGCTATGTTATTGACTCTAGCCACTAGGCCATTAGGCTGTGCTGCCCTAAAGCCTAGGGCTGTGTTATGAACTGTGGGCCACACCACTTTAGTACAAAGCATGCCTGTGACAGGAGGCAAAGAGGGCAATTTCCCCAAGGCCCAGCAATTCAAAGGGACCCAGGATTCCAGCCTCCACCACTGCATAGGCAGCAGTGATCAGAGCCCTGGGCCTTTTAAATTGCTGATGGAGTGCCATGCTGCAGACCCCACTGAGGGGTGGTGGTGGGATACACCATGCTCCAGATGGCACTGTTATCCGGCTACCCTCAGCTCCACCCCGTCCAGTTGTGTGGAGCCAATCCCCACCCACCCTGACCTTGCCCAGGGGCCTGCGGAGGCTGTCAGCTCTGCTGGCATTAGCCTACTACCACTTGGCTCATCCAAAGCAGAGCACCTCAGAAATGCACTTGTTCATATGCAACCAATTTATACTCCTCGTTCAATGCTAAGGACTTGGGGTTCATGCCACAGATCATAGGGCATGCAAATCCTGGGGAAACTACAATTTTCAGTTTTGATCCATGACCTCATTATCATGAGGCAATAATAATGCTAATACGGACAACGAAACTGGGAAATAAACGTAGATTTGTGGGATCAGAGCCTCGTCTGTTCTGTAAAGTCCACTTTGCATCAGAATGGGAGCGTGAAGTGGTCTACAACCAATTTTGGAGGAATCCCCTTGCACTGAGTCTTTCAGTGCTGTACAACCAGCACAGGTAAGAGGAAACAGAACCAGATACACACATTTCTCTATGAAAGTTTTCCCATAATGTATTAATTTTAAAAGATCATCTTAATTAGGATAGATTTCTAAAAATGCAACTTATTTACACAGATTACCTTGATTTCTTTGGTAAGTTGCTCTACTCAGATATTATCTAATATTTGTACACACAGGCCTACCGACAGGGAGATAAAGGGGGCAGCTGCAGTGAGGCCCAGCAATTTAAAAGGACCCAGAGCTTCCAGCTCCCACTGCAGCTGGAGCCCTAGCCTCCTAAAGTTAACCCCGGAGACTCAGGCAGTGCTGATGGGATGGCTGGAAGAGACTAGCCCTCAGCCCCGCCCATTCTGCCCAAGGTTCCACTCCTTCTGGGGGCCCAGAGATGCACCCCCATGCAGGGCCTGGCAAAGTCTGTCAGCTACCAAGTGTACATGACAGAAGTTCTTGGTTTTTTCTTAGTTTTGTTGAATATTGGAAGAAATTCCCTTTCAGTCTTTCTGCCCTGAATGGTTTTAGTGTTCTCAGCTGCAAAAATCTTGCAGGATTAACTTCTTCCTCCTAGTTTTAGTCTATCAGTGCTAGACAGTGAGAGAAGGTGTCTTTTAAAATGACTGTAAAAGGGAAAGAGAGTACCTAGTGCTCTAACCCACAACTGCAAGCTGATGGTGAATGGCAGGGCATATCCATCATAATGGTAGAACAATTATTATCACAATTTAAAAGGCAGGTCCATTGTATGAAACAGCTGCCATGTTTATTTAGATAAGTGCTCTTCTCCTCATCTAAGTGGTGACTGATGACAGATCTGTTTTTAAGGTAAATATATTAACTTGAGATGTCAGCATCTGCTTTATTTCAGCCTAGCCTTTCAGATTCACACTTCATTTTTCATCTGTGAAGAAGGTTTCTTCCCCCCCCCCCCCCCCAACTTTTTACAGAGAATCTAAAAATACTGGTGTAAATTACAGAAACTGAGGCTTGACACTTTTATTAGGATGTCACTGAGGCTACACATGTTAGGTCTGGTTAGCTGCACAAAGTGATTGTATTCAACAGGCTCATTCTTCTCTGAATGAGGGATATTTTCATGGCCACCTGTCCGCCCCCCCCCCCCCCCCCATGAGTTTTCTACTTGTCTGTTTCAGACATAGAATCATAGGGCTGGAAGAGACCTCAGGAGGTCATCAAGTCCAGCCCTCTGTGCAAAGCAGAACCAATCCCAACTAAATCAACCCAGTCAGGGCTCTTTCAGGCCAAGACTTACAAAGCTCTAGGGATGGAAATTCCAACACCTCCCTAGGTAACCCATTGCAGTACTTCACCACCCTCCCAGTGAAAAAGTTTTTCCTAATGTCCAACCTAGACCTCCTCCACTGTAACTTGAGCCCATTGCTCCTTGTTCTGCCAACTGTCACCACTGAGAACAGCCTCTCTCCATCCTCTTTGGAACCTCCCTTCAGGAAGCTGAAGGCTGCCATCAAATCCCCCCTCACTCTTCTCTTCTGCATCAGTATTTGCTGAGTTAAGTGACATCTTACAGGAATCCACTGGGTGACTCCTGAGATCCTTTGCAAAAGCACAAATAAAATACTGGACTGAGGTTAAGACAAAGCCCAGTCATTTTGCTTGGCTTTTTCATATTTTATTGTAGTAATGCTATTATAAATAATGTAGAGAGAGCTGAAAACTTGTATAGTGTAGTACAGAACATGCAAGGCTGGGTTTGTGCACGGAAGGCACAGAGCCACAGTATGGGGGAGCAGTACAGTACCTGGATTATCTCTCAGAGAGACAACCTCTGCAGGAGGGAGAGTGCACATAGTGCCTGCGGCATATTCTCCACTCCCCGTAACTGTTTTGCTGTCTGGCATCAAAGGAAAGGGACTGTCTATTTTTGGTATAGTTAGCACTCTAAGATACACCAGTAGGAAGCAGATAAGCAAGAGGATATAAAAGATCTTTTATACTGTTAATGTGAGTGGGCCAAATCCTACAGTCCTTCCTCAGTAAAATCACTTGCCTCAGCAAACATAGACTCACAAATCTGAAACATGGGAGAGAGGAGAAACCCAAATGTCACAGAAGAGCTTTACAGCCTTAATAAACAACACACAGACAACGGCTGGGAATGGAAGGCAGAGAAGATGTGAATGTTGTGTTAGTACCTTGATTTGTTTGAATTAATTATGTGGATTTGCTTTCCCTGACTTGCATTTATAGGCTTGCTGGGAAAAGTGTACATTTAAAGACAGGTCTGAAAATAGATGAGGGTGGAAGACTGAGTTTAAATAGGAAGCGGTTGTCAGCTGATTCTATAGGAGGGTCTCTGTGATTTCCTATCCAACGGAAATTAATATTAAAATATTAATTGTAATTGACATTTTAGAGACTTTCCTTTTCTGTACAAGCAGTAATAATATTTAGCACTGACATTGTGGAAGCCAGCATCCATCCTATTTCAGTGCCTAACACCTATGAAGCATTTCATATTTGTTTTTAAAACAGTTATTTTGATCATCTTTAAAGCAGTATTTCAAGCAAACACAAGGACTGGATTACACTTTCACTGCATTCCCAAAGCTTAGAACACTTATTTGCAATTTAAAACTCTGTTTTCAAAATAATGTAACAATTGACTTATGGAAAGAAGCGTGTCTTGCTTTATGAAGAGACACTAAGCTGCTCAAGATAGTTAAGCCCAAAGTAGACTGTGAAGAGTTTCAAAAGGATCTCACAAAATAGGTGGCTGGGCAACAAAATGATGGGGAGTAACTTAGCTTCTGGGCAGCAGAAGTAAGAAAAGCAAACAAACTGTTAAGAATAATTAAAAATCAAATAACGAATAGGACAGAGAATACTACAATATAAATCCACGCTATGCTTACATCTTGAATACTACATGAAGATGTGGTCACATCTTCTTAAAAAAAAGAGAGGTATCTTGGCATTGGAAAAAGTTCAGATAAGGACAACAAAAATGATTAGGGGTTTGAAATAGCTCCCAAATGAGGAGAGATTAATACATCTGAGACTTTTCATTTTAGAAAAGGGGAAACCAAGGGGAGATATGATAGAGGTCTATAAAATCATGACTGATATGGAGAAAGTTAAAAAAAAGAAAAAGTTATTTACTTGTTCCCATAACACAAGAACCAGGAGTGAAATTAATAGGTGCAGGTAAAAAAAATGAACCAAAGGAAGCATTTCTTCACACAACACAATCAACCTGTGGAACTCCTTGCCAGAGGATGTTGTGAAGACCAGGACTTTAACAGGGTTCACAAAAGAACTAGACAAAATCATGGAGGATAGGACCACCAATGGCTATTAGCCAGGATGGGCAGGAATGATGTCTCTAGCCTTTATGTCAAAAAATGAGGAGTAAAGGTTGTTTCGAGGGAAGGGTTTTACCTCGAAATAACTGTTTTTCTCTCAAAATAGCGCTTTTTGAAATAGTGCCATAACACGATTATGCAAATGAAGCACAGGATATTTAAATCCCCGCTTCATTTGCAATTTTGGGTGTCTGCATTTGTATTCCTCTCGAGAGAGAGAGAAAGGAATGAAGTGTAGACGTACCTTAAGAAGACAGGATTCTGAGCTAGATGGATCTTTGGTCTGACTCAGTATGGCTGTTCTTATGATCCTTCATACTGCTGAGTGGCAAGTTGAGCTAATTGCATGTATAAAGCATCCTCGAAGAAGCTGGGTAGCATTAACTCCTAGTCAGGAGGCTAGCAAAAACGTGACATTTTGGGAAGGGAAAAAAATTTAAGCATGTGTTTTAGGCTCTCTGTTTCTTCCAGGACCTCTACAGTATCAATTGCCAGATACAAACTGCATTTCCCCATTCCAGGTAGGATTACTTGTAAATATGATACATTAGAGTTACTCAAAGATCTATTCTGGCATTGTCCCCCAGGGCGGAGGGAAGCTTTGCAGTGGTGGAAAGTAACTACTACTTCTCCTCTGCCAGAGGACTTGAAACGGGCACTAGCAAGAGAGATGACCTGGGCAGAATAGCTGTAGGGTAACGTTGCTTCATCTTGAGTGCTGAAGCAAGCACCAATGGATCAGAAGACAGAAAGTAAAGGAAGATGAGGACTAAAGATTCTTGCTGAAAGCCTTTCCAAAACTGCCATTCCCTCCTTCAAACATTCACATCTATACACATACTAGCAGCAAAAAAGGGGAGAAAAATCTTTACTAAGGGCACTGAATAGATCCCATCACTCTCTCTATACAACATTATGGGTTTGGGTTTTTTTCTAGCTCTTTTTTAAACAATCTGGAGTAATTGAATACATGTAAAGCATGAGGGATTATTTGTATCCCTCTCCCACAACCTCCAAATGTTAAACACTTGTTTCAAAGGGGCTCTTCTTCAAAGCCAAATGAAGCCTTCTCTGTGTTATCTCTTCCATCCGTGGCCCTCTCAAACATTCTTAATTCATTTTACCTCTAGTTTCAAAGAGTTTTCCAAGTTGGCTCAAATCCCTTTAAATCACATATCAGCATTAGCAAAGGAAGATCTATTACTGTTCTTTTTTTCCTGTCCAAGAGGAAACAAGGAAGGATGATCAGTCACGTTAACACTACCAAGAGCATGAGGCAACTACTGTATCTGAGTCAGACTCTGGACTCCTTGTCTATTTTCCCCTAGTTTGCAAGATCCTATGGTTTTTGTTTATTTTTTGGCAAATTGTAAAGGGGTCAGTTCACTCCATAATAATCTCATTTAGTCAAGACAGGTCTGAATTATGTTTGCAAGTGTTTTGTTTTCTTTCCATCTTCTTCCAAGTTTTAGTGTTATACTCAAGAAAATTTAACTCAGATTTTTTCAACAGACCTCCCCCCACCTCCCAAATGGCTAAATAGATACAATGAAACCCTGTTTGAGCAAGACCTCTAACAGGAATTTTCCTAATGCAGGGAATTCTTCTGAAGAGGCCTGATGCTTTTCAGTGCATGCCAATGTAATTTCAGGGACAAATTTAAACTTTAAATTTAAAGTCAGTTTTGAACCCAACAAAGGAATAATCACTCACAAGAAGGCTACTTTTTTTAAATTAAATAGTCACCATTTACTCTTTCTAGAGAAAGAAAAAGAAAAAACAAACCACTGTAAAACAGTAAGAAACCAATAAAAAAGGATTCTACTGTTTTTTGTACAAATTCTTCATAGATTGCAGCATGCATCTGTCACATTTACAAATCCATAAAAAGAGAGAGAGCTCGTTCCTAATAGTGAAGCTTTAATTACAAACAGGACTTCTCAACAGTCTTGCAGAACAATATCATGAAACAGCAATCCAACATGTCTAGCTATTTTTAAGTCCAATTATACAAATAAGAAATCTTGCTTGCAGTATGCAGTACAAAATTACTAAAACTTCTCTCACAACATCCATCAGGAATTAGCAGAACTTTGAGCATAAAAAAGTTAACTATTACAATGTTTTGTAAAGCAGTGTTTCGCTATGTGAATTTCTTAAACAAAACAATAGACCATACTTCCTTTCCATATTTGAAAAATAAAGTAAAGCTCTCCCTATACCAAATAGTTTCTTACATGGCAATTAAATGAATTGAATGAAATGGCAAGGATGGGGGGAGGGGAGAACATGAAATAAAATTTCTATTTCCTTTTGGCTAGATAAGAAATGTTATATCTATTTTACAGGTAGGTAAACTGAGGCACTGGCAGGTTAAAGTCCCACATGAGTTAGAATCCAAATCCACACATCCATGGTTCTTATTGAAGGCAACAAAAAATTCTGGACAGGAAATAAGAAGAATATGCAATGGAAATGGATACCTCAGCAGTGCACACTAGTAAGGGGAATTTTTGCCCATGGACAATATGGTGGCTGAGTAGGATGGTGGTACACAGCAATACAAAGCCCTCTACAACATATGTACTGCAAAATGATTTATTGTAAATCTTACCACGGAATACTGTACTCACCAGATTGCCACACATAAGGAGAACTTAAAAGTTCAGATGCTCTACATCAAGGGTGGGCAAAAGGGTCTCCACAGGCTGGAGGCGGGGGGAAGGAGGGTGCAAAGTTTCCTTCACCCTGCCACTGCCCTGCAAGGAGCACACAGCACTTAGAAGCACCACGCACTGCTGGCAGGGTGGGAGGAGACATCATGTGCTCCCCCGCCCCCAAGCCCTGATTGGCAGTCTCTTCTCACCGCCAGGGGCATGGTCACCTAGGGAGAGCCTCTTGAGGGAGGGGGGCAAAGGTGCTCCTCCATCCCCAGACCAATCCTGGTCTGTGGGTGGGAAAGCAGGGAAGTATCCTGGCTCCACCCCTTCCGCTTGAGGCCCTGGCCCTTCCGGTGCAGCTGGGACCACTTCAGAAATTTTTGAATTAGTCCCCTGGCAAAAACTTATTGCACACTCCTGCCTAAAGTTCATCTTCCTTTCAAGTGCAAACTATGGCTCTTATTGGCCTCTTGTAAATATTTAGTCTTTAAGGTGCTACCAGACTATTGTTTTTTAAGTCTTTCTTGTTACAGACTAACTTGGCTATCCCTCTGAAGCTTATCTACTCACGGTCTCTTTTTTCTTCCTTCCCTCCATTTTTTTCCCTTCTCTTCCCCCCCCCCCCCCTTATTTATTCTTGGATCTGGACTTCCAACGCTCCAATCATCTGAAGAAGTGGGCTGTGCCCATGAAAGCTCATGATACCATCTACATGTTTTGTTAGTCTTTAAGGTGCTACTAGACTATTTGTTGTTTTTTAAGTTTTTCCTGTTACAGACTAACTTGGCTATCCCTCTGAAGCTTTTAAAGTTCTTTAGGCCAAAGACTACTATACACTCTCTCTCTCTCTCTCTCTCTCTCTATCTCTCTCTCTCTCTCTCTCTATGCCCCCTCCTGTTTGTGTCCTTCACAATGTTTTTCCCTTGTAAAGTTAAATTTTGATTTTAATGTATATGTCACTAGAAGAGTGGGCCCAGTGTTGCTTGGGGCATTACTTCAATTTTTGTTGCTTGGAAAAGAAAATGGAAATGTACATGCTTCATTTAAATCACTGCTCAGGGGTGGGGCTTGAGATGAGAGTTCAGTATGCAGGCTGCCCTAGGGAGAGAGGCATATCCTCTCTCACCACAGCCACTTGGGGCCAGGTTAGAAGCACCTCTCCATGGCCGCTGCAGCTCCAGTGAGCACAGCTGGGGGAGGAATGCATGTCTACCAGCTGGGGCAAGTCCAGGTTAGGTTGGGCGGGGACCACTGAAGGTCTGCCTGTCTCCTGGAAGTGGCAGCTTTAGGGCAGCTCCAGTTTGGATCTCCCCCACCCCAGCCATAGAAGTACCCCCTCCTTTAGCCCCAATATGAAGCAGACATTTCCAGCAGACCTGGTTGGGCTGGAAGAGGAGGCGCCCCCTCTTCCAGCCGCAGCACATAATTGCCATAGATGGGGGGGGGCAGAAGAGGGGAGGCACAGCCCCTTGCCCGCCCAGAACAGAGCAGCTGCATCAGCTCTGTGCTGGGGCTGGCGGGCAGAGGTAGCACTCAGAATGCCCACCTTGAGGGCCTGCCCTCCCTGAGCTTGATATGAGCCTTCTTTTAACATTCTCTCAGGTATGTCAATTTTGAAGACTGTACTTGATTTGGTGATTCTGTTTCTTTTCTCTATGGTTTTATGAGAAGCAATCCCACTCCAGGCACATCCAGTTTTCCAGGCACAATCAAACTCTTGCTTTAAGTTATAAAAGGGGAAGCTGCATTCCAAATTTGGTGGTCCTAACTCTGACGGTTTAGGAGAAGTGCTTGAAAAACAGAAAAACTCAAATATATAGTAGATCCCTAGGATTTTTCTCATTTGGACAAAACATAGAACTAAGCTGTTCTCTTTGTACTGCCCAGACTAACTTCCAGTAATAGTGTGTCATCCAGCAACACTGCTGCAGGATTCTCCCTCGTGGAACCCCAGAGAACTTTCCAAAGCTGTCTTGGCAAAAGGGCAACTGGGAACTGAGCCACAATCAGCTCAGTCAGCTCTCTAACTCCGTCCTTCAACCACTGTGCCACACTGGGCCCTTGTTTTCTCTCATTGGACTGTCTGTTCCATAGGAGCTGGGTTTTGTATGATCGTTACACAGCTCTATGGAAACAGCTGAATTCAATGGACTTAATTAGAATAATATTTTGCACTTAGCCAGGACATTTCCTCCAGGATTCTGAAAACATTTTATACCTGTGAGTTAATAACTTGTCCAACATCCCTGTGAGGCTTGGCAGATATTGGATAGCCATTTTACAGGTAGGTAAACTGAGGCTTTGACAGATCAAACATTAACATGATTGAGTCAAAACAGATCCCATAGGTCTTATTCTCAGTTTCGTTTAGTAAAATTAGCAGAAACTGCCACCTCAAAAGAATCTATAATCCCCTCAGAAAAAGGATCTCCCCAGGCAACACAGAGCTGGTAAAAAGATTGTATGCCAGGCTTGTGCCCAACTTGTGGAGTAAGGAGCAGGTGGAAATGTGGCTAGACAGCACCTAGTTATTCTACACATGGTCATGAGAAACCCAGCACCTGTGAGAGCAGCTTAGAGGCCAGTCACTCTTTGCACAGCCCCAGAAAGTGGGGAGCACAAACATGATTTAAAGTTACCTCTTTCCCATCCCTGTCTCAAGCACAGGAATGGGGCAACTGAGAATCAGACACTAAGCGTCTTGACTCTATTTCCTGTTCCAAAGAGGGATGTAACTGTGTAGTCAATTACCTGATTAACTGATAAGCAAAAGATTATAGGTTAATGCTAGAGATTATGTCTACACTATAGCCTCTTGTGCAAAAACATATGAAAATGAGGCAAAGCGTGGAATATGGCCGCTCCTCATTTGCATAATTAATGAGACTCTGGTTTTGCGCAAAACCCATTCTTCTGCATTTTTTTTTCCAGGAAGAACAGCTCTTGCGCAAGGGGGGGCTTTTGCGCAAAAATGGCGCCTCATTAATTATGCAAATGAGGTGCGACGATATTCCACACTTCGCTTCATTTGCATTTTTTGTGCAAAACAGGCGCAATGTAGACATAGCCCCCGATTACACGCATTCCCCTTCCACCTCTGACAGTAAATTTTTTAGCAGGATGGCCAGCAGCCTGTCTGAGTCCAGGCTCGCACTGGTTCTGGAACCTACCCCCGCTGCAGCTCTGCATTTAAAGTGTTTTAGGAGCCAGGTGTGCAGGAAGCCTAGCTCAGTTTTGGCTTGCACCAGGTCTGGGAGCTCAGCCTTCCCACCCCCACACCTCCCGATGGGCTGCTGCCACCCTGTGCTGCTGCCTCGGTATCATAGGCAGCAGCGCAGGGCAACAGGCAGCTGTCTGCGAGGGGAGCTGTTTTTTAAAGTGGCTCCACTTGCAGACCAGCTCCCGCCTGGCACTTCATGCTGCTGCCTATGATACAGAGGCAGCAGCATGGAGTGGAAGGGGGCTCCTCAGGAGTGGGGCCAGAACACACTGGCTGCTGGTCCCACCCCCGGGGGACTATAGAATAGTCAAGAAATCAGTAAGAATTCATGAGATTAATAGACTATTCAATTGACTGATACTTAACATCCCTAATTCTAAACACTAGGCAACATTCACTTCCTACAAGGTATGTGTATGTTAGAGCTACTAAAAATACCAGTGTAGTCAAGGTAGGATGAATAGCGGAAAGGGTTGGCTGCCTAAGTGTGTACCTAGGGTCTCAGACAGAATAATATTCAAGGCAGCTGTCACATCCTGCTGTTCATGCCACTGCTGCTACACTTCTATTTTCAGCATGCTAGCTCAATCAAAGCTTGGATAGGTATGCCTGCTCGAGCTGGATTCACACCTCTAGCTCCAGTGTAGACATACCCTCAGACGCATCCTCTGGGACTCTTCTGGCAACAATACAAATATCTGCTCAGTCTCTAAGGGTACGTCTAGACTACAGAGTTCTGTCGGCAGAAGTTTTGTTGACAGATACTGTCGACAAAGCTTCTGTCGACAAAGAGCGTCTACGCTACATTCAGTTCTGTTGACAAAGCAAGCTGCTTTGTCGACCTGGCAGTGTAGACGCAAGGACCGTTTACATACAATAACACCTTCTGTCAACAGAACTCTGTCGACAGAAGGCGTTATGCCTCGTAAAATGAGGTTTACCAGCATCGACAAAACTTCTGAGTACTGTCGACGTTATGTCGACAGAACTCAGCGGTAGTGTAGACGCAGGTATAGTTTTGTCAACAAAAGTCCACTTTTGTCGACAAAACTCTGTAGTCTAGACACACCCTAAGAAAATAATGTGTCTGAGACTTGAACGCAGTGCTAGTCTTGATAAGCAACACCGTAAATAAGACCAAAGCATGAAAGGGGAAAATATTCTACATGGCTTTATAGCCTTACCCATGCTGCATTCTACTGTAGATGTAGAGTAATAATTATGCAATTCCCTCAGACAACTTTCTTTCCAAAAAACATGACATATGTTCCCTCAAGTATAACATTTTCCAGCTAGTAATTAAATGAGTTGTCAAGCAGTGCTCCTATATGTAAGCAGAGCCATTGTTTATTAACCCTCTGGGGCCCTCTCCTGAGCATGGTGGAGGATTTGACAAGCCTATCAGATACCAGACTACAGCTATCGTCAGACATGTCACGTTCACCACATCTGTGTTGCCCAATGGATCATGCTCTAGGATATGCTACCAGTGCTGAAATGACATTTAAGTACAGAGACACGCCCAAAGCAAAACATCAACTCCACATACCCTGTGCTCTTGAGGAAAACATTGAATTCTAACCCAGATTTTGATCTGAATTTAGTGTCTCAGGCCAACTTCTACCTAAGAGTTCTAATTATATTATAACATTTGCACTGTAAGCACAGCTGGTAAACATTAAGTGAGAATATTTATTATCCAAAGCTTATCTAAATCTCTTCAGTCTGGAAAAATTCTGATCTTATGCAAAGTTTGCCCTGAAAGTATTGCTTGCTTAAATTGGGAGGAATGCACTGAAAGATCACCCTGTCTCACTCATTATTTTATTCCAGTTGTAACCAGGAAGTGCAGAAGCAAGTGAAAAATTAAACATTAAATTCAACCCTATTTTTGAAGTTTAAATAAAAGGTTTCTGCTGAAGTTCTTCAAGAGGGACAGATTGGTTCTTATTTTAATTTCAACAAACACTGGTGACTGGTATCTTAAAGGTGTGCTCTTCTCAAACCAGTTACGCTAGAACTGATTGTTCTTCTCAAGGCTCTTCTGACAGGATTCATATAGCATCTGGATCAATTTATGCACGTAGCAGACAGCAGAAAGATGATTTATGACTTTCACATCACTTGTGCAAGAAGTGAGTCTCTTGTTAACTGAGCCAAAGCTAAAGTAACTCCCACAGATCAGACAGCCTGACAGACCTGTTTCCTACATCAGCCTAGAGATGGCAAGCAGGTCAAAATAGCCATAAAGGAGGTGTTAGGCTTAAGAGCCCCTAACGTAGGGTTCTGAAAGAAAGAGGCCATATTTTCAGTACTAGTGATTTTTTTATAAAGGAGTACAGAAATATTCATAGCCTAATTGCATGTTTAAAACAGTGTTGAGTGTTTTGTACAAGAAAAAAATTAAAATGGAACCTATGTCTCCAATCTAGGTCACTGGGGAGAACTTCTTTAAGGCTCTTGGCTGACAGAAGAGCAGTGTCATTCTGGGAAGCATGAGTATGAGTGAAAGACTGATCTAAGAATTAAAAAAGAAATTAGAAGCAGAAAGACAGCTGAACACTTCAACAGACTGGGGTCTATTTCCCTTTTATTGGAGAAAACCCAAATTCCCTGTAGTTTGGATAAGTCAGATTTTTGAAGTGCTCTGTACAAAAAGGTGAACTCTGCCCATGAAAATTAATGCATAACAAGCAGCATTTCCCTAAGGGTATGTCTGCACTACAAGACAAAGTCGAATTAAGATATACAACTTCAGCTACATTAATTGTGTAGCTGAAGTAGCTTAACTTGGATTTTGGTGCTGTCTACACTTCAGGAAGTCGAAGGAAGAACACTCTTCCTGCTACTTCCCTTACTTCTCATGAAAGCACAGTTACCGGCATCAACCAAAGTGCCCCTCTCACTTCTAATTAACTGTCTTAACTAGACCTGCTCATTTGAACCCTGAAAGATCAAACAGCAGCAGCTTTGGTCTTCCTCTGCAGTGTAGACATAAGTGACTGTTTCAGTCTTACTCCAATAACATTCAGTCCCGTTTCCTAAACAGGTATTATTCTGCCTTTAAGTGCACTCCCAGTCCTTCCTCCTTTCATACCCCACTATATGCTAAAGGACCATGCAAATGAAGCAATATTAAGTTCATCTTTTTAGGCTGAAAATTGCTCAGAAATCTATGTGCCTTCCATTACCAGATCATAGATGTGTTTCTCCCCATGCTTGGATAAGCATGTCTGTTTCACTTGTTACTGGTACAGTACATCTGTGTACTGCACTACAAAGCAGGAAAGGAAAATCATTCTGTGATTAAATACCTTGAATACAAATGGTTGTTTCTGCAACATAGACTGCATTTTGGAGGTTTTCTTTTTTACGTGGTAAATAGTGCAATCATTTCTACAACTGTCTCCTTTTGGACATTTCAAGGATATTAGATTAATGAGTGCTGTGATGTATCAAAAAAAATAAAGTACACTAAAGGGAAACCATGGGAAAATGTAAAGAGATTAAGCATTCCAGAATGAAGTGTATTTTTCTGCTGGCTCTTTGCCTGACTTCACAAGATCTTCATATGGGAAGAAAGAGAAGGTGTGAAGCAAGGGTCAGGTCTCTTCTGATGTCTCACATAGGACAAGCCACATCTGAGGAAAAAGTGCAGCAAACAGACCTTACAGGAGATGCCTTTCAAGAAGTCAGGAAGGGCTAGTCCCTATGGAAGGTGAGCTCATACTATAGCTGGATGGGCCTGGTGCCTATTTTCTTCAGAGAAGGCGTTTCCAGTCCAGGGATATAACGAGGGTTTCATTCATATGGAACTTTCCCCTACTCCCTCAAATTCTTCTTCATTAGGCCTGTAATTTAAAGGTAACATGCAAACAGTTGAATTTCCAAAGAGCAGCATATTACACTCACCACAGTCAAGATCTAAATTTTCAAAAATTCAGAACAGCTCATTCTGAACTCCCTATATCTCTTCTTAGTGGAATACGTGATATTTTAAAAGGTACTTTCATTACAAGACTGTTCTCTACTGTTGTGATAAGGCCTGCCACAGACATGCAATGCTTAGCTCAGATTTAATTCTCAGGTATTTAATAGTACCTCATATCTTTATAACTCCTTCTGTTGGTCTGTTGCTTGCCAATACTTCCTGCCAAGTCTTGTTCTGCAAACGTGTTGAGATATTACTCAAAGATGTTGGTAGGGCAACAAAAAGGTGGATGACTTATTAGGTGTGCAATACCTAAGTTGTCAGAACAGCAACATGTGCCATATTTGCAGCAATCTTTATTTGAAGGGAGCCAATGGACATGGCTTCTTAAGAATATTGCCTAATGATCATGTTTGGGATAGGAAGACACTGGTTAGTTAGCACAATATGTCATGCAACAACAAATATATTTTGTCTTATTAGTAACCAGCAGACAGTTCTCCAAGAAAACTATCAACTGGTGTAATGAAAGTATACTGCCATACAAAAGGAGTTGATGGCATGTCTTACCACTGAAAGTGAGGGCTCACCTACAGATGCATGCCCTAGAGCAGGACTACTCAACTTTGGAATCCCCGGGGGCCACAGTTATGCTCACATCACATGCCAAGAGCTGCAACTTAAGTGTGGCTGCATAGACATGCAAATATATATGTAAATATATGCAAATAGCTTTTCACACTGATGGGTATGAATATGATTACGGCAAGACTACACAACACACAGGTCCCATTTAAGTCAGTTCTGCTGATATTAATAAAATGCAATATTTACGCAATTTCCACCCATATGACAGCACTTTTAATGAGCACTTTTAAAAAAGAAAAAATTGTATACCAGTGTTTTGGGTGTTTAGCTTGAAGCTTCAGGTTGTGTGTTCATTGGAGAGATTTTACTCAGAAAAAGTTTCCAAGCCAGAGCGCTCCAACCTGCAGTGGGCGGGGAGCTAGGTGAGTCAGGCTGGACAAAAGAGTCAAAAAAAGGACAGGTGCCCAGGAGCCCTGTCCTGGAGTGCCAGCAGGGCTGACATCCCCACACGGGAATTCGTCTCTCCGTGCAGGATGGAGGCAGGGCTTCCCGGTCATGGCGCTGGACCCAAACATGGCCAGTGTGAGCTAGTCAGCACCTCTCAGGCTCTGCCCATAAGGCTAAGCAGCCAGCACTTCCCACAATGCCCTGGCGCTCCTGACACCTCCTCCCTGGAGGCTAGAAATGCCGGCACCTTGAACCTGTCTGTTCCAGCCAGCCCGTCCACTTGCGTCTTGCAATGCTCACCCCGCCTGGGAGATGCCTCGTCATTGTGTTCTCAGTGGAGCCCATGTTCAAAGGATCCCACCCACAGGCTGCGTGTTGAGTAGCCCTGCCCTGGAGGATTTTCTTTTCTGGCAAGGATCAATGTAGTGGTTCTTTCTGCAAATGTTCACCCGGACATCTCTGAGTTGAGCTAATGTTTATTTTATGACGCTCTCTGTTTCTATAAGATTACTAAAGGAAATGCATTTTGATTATGACCAACAAATTTAGGCAGGTCAACTTTACAAGATCCGGTGCACTCCAAGAAAGCAAAGGCACATTTGCTTTTCACAGGACATAGAAAAGAGGCAAAGAAGTTGCCTTGGAACAAATGCATGGGCATGAAGAAAGCTAAAGCATCTCTTTCCAAATAACCCCATCAAATGGCTGGCACGCATCACCCTGTAAACAAAGAGAACAAGGCTAAGAACCTGATTCAACCCTTATTGAAATTAATAAGATTTTTCCAGGCCCTATATCTTGAGAAATGAGCAATTCTTGAATAAAGGGGCTTCGAGGAAATTTCTCAATCCAACAGAGGGCACTTTCCCCAAAAGTACTTCATGGCATTCAGTTAGACAGTCAGCTGCAACTGGCTATTGAAATTTATGGGGAGACAGAGTAGAAGGGGCCTTTTGTATGTCCTCTTGCACAGAGTTTGGCTTGGGCGGATCCCTAGAGTAATTAATCCCTTGGTCACTTGTTCTTTCTTCAACAAGGCAGTGCAAGAAGATATCATTTCACAACTGCAAGAGAGTGCACTGTTCTACTTTAGAAGCTTTCCATTACTTGATTACTCTCTCCTGCCCACTGTGTTGGCACTCAAGGGAACTTAGATGCCGGAGTCACTCACTGTACGTCTAGGCTGCAATAAAACACCTATGGCAATGCATTTCAAAGCCCAGGTCAGCTAATTCCAGCTTCTGGAGCTGGGTGGCTAAAATTTGCAATGGATGTTCAGGCTTGGGCTGGAGCCCAAGGTCTGGAATCCCATTCTCAGAGCCTGAAAACCCACACTCCTGTCTGGGCCAGAATGTCTAGACAGCAATTTTATAGCCCTGCAGACCAAGCTGAAGTCAGCTGACCAGTTGCAGTTCAGGTCTTTTACTGCAGCATAAGCAACTTGAAAACTCTTACCTGTTCTTTCTATTTTCAATAGACCTTGTGCAGGCATTTCAGGCAATTCATGGCTTGGCCCTAGGCAAGGATCAAAGTATGCAGTCTTCATAAAAAACACTACATACACAGCTGTAAAATCTGGATCTTAGAGTGCAACGTCACTTAATTTTGTAAGGTATTCTTCATACAAACAGTGTCTCAAAATATTGCACAGTCCAGTCTTCCCAGCAGAGCTGCCTCAATTGTACATCCAAAACTCATATTCAAAACTGATCATTATTTAAGTGCCATTTACATGCACCTGCATTCCATTTGACCATGCTGGACATGGGTGTCCTATTAGGCCCCTCCATGTTAAAAGTAACAGAGCTACAGAATCAAGTGACACACATTCTGAGTCATATTATATACAAGTTAAAGCAGAGGGGGAAACAAAGTGAACAGGTCTGTGCAAAAGAGAAAATATACAATTTCTGATGAGAATTGAATATATACTGGGAATCAGTGAGCCAGAGGTTTGCAGGAAGCTCTCACTTGACAAGAGCTGTGGTAGGGAAGCATCTAACGCTAGCTTGTGTGAAAGGGTTACAGATTAACATGTTTATGCCTGCTTTTCAACACAAGTTACAAACCATAATCACATATTACTACAGCCACTTCACTCATCAAGGATAATCAAACCAAGGATCTTCAACACTCAAAATCACAGGCTTCCACCATCCGAAGGATCATTAGTCTAGCTATGAAATAGTAGGATTGTGTATTTAGAGATATATCACTAGAGTGTGACAGAGTATCCGGCCAATCCATTGCCTTCCACAGCTTTATTTCCCCTGACTCTGTTAATATATCAGTTATGCCCCCATACAGACTAATACCTTTAGAGCTAATTATGAAGTTGCTTACTAAGAGATCTCCCACTGGAGTAAACATTGGAAAGTCACAAATCAGCTGCTTTCAACACAGCATTTGAATCCCCAGTACCACCTAAAGAACCAAGTCTTCTGTCACACAATTCTGTGCTCCACAAAGCTCTGGTTTCTGTTTGACAGTCAAACTACAGAAAATGAAAAAGTACTTCACTCAGTTTAGAGTCTGATTTCATGTCTGAAGCTGATGAATTATCTCATGGGTTGGACTCTCCAGCCAGATTATTTAAAAGAATGAGGAAAAGTAGCTTTTCCCTCAGTCCTAAACAAGGGACTGTTCAGAGAGGGTAGAGCAGTGAAGGCCTGTGAGTAGTTGGTCAGCCACTCTTTTCTGTATGTTACAGGGGGAGGGTTGAAAATGGGACCTTTCCTTTTTATTTCCCTTTTGCTTGCATGTCTTGCAGCAGTCCTACTTTAAAGCTTGCCATCACTGCCCGGATTTAGAATTCTAACTCAAGTCCCATCCACACACAAAAACCCTTAATGTGTGCACCATGGTGCTTTTAACTTGAATTGGTTGAGCTGTCAGGGTGCACAAGCTACAGCATGAGTTAGCACAAGTGAGTCAGCTGCTAACGCAATCACTCTGTAGCTCACATGTTATTGTCACAGTGTGGCTGCATTCACTCAGGGTAGGCTAACTTCAGAGGAATGCTTCAGTGAAGACAGGTCTTTTGTTATCTTCCTACAACTACGTCTAAAATAACTGTGGTCTGGGTCCAATTATGTATACTGCAGGACTTATTTGGGAGTTTTGATGTTATGTTTTGCCAATAAATTTCAATTCACCTTTAGATCAGTAAATCGTTCACATAAAATGTTTAATGTAGTTTTATTTATATAAAAAACGTTTGCACTCTTTAACTCAATTCCTGTAACTAGAAATCATGTTGATATTACTCTTTTAATTGCCTAGCTGCTTCTCTTTCCCCACTTGTCATCTTTTAATTTTAATGTAACTGAAACCTTGAAGCCTATGTATTAATTCCCCTCACTCAAATGCTGCAATTGCCTATCAGCCTAAATATTTAAAATTATGCATTTAAAAAAAAACAGTGTCATGAGTAATCTAATTCAATGACTTTGTCATACCAACCCTTGATTTTCCTTATTAGAGAAAAGACGACGACAAGGAAAGGAATATCAAAAAGCATTGTTCAAATAGCAAAATGCATATATGTGTAAGATAACATTTTAATACGAGGACATTAGTGTAAACATATCAGGAAAATGTCAGATGTTAGTACAGTGACTTTCAGTTCTCCATATCTTGATTTAGACTGCAAGTGAAAATGATTTTCATCAGTCTCCAAACTTTTAAATGTATTTTAATCAGTCTCCAAATTTTAAATGTATTTTACAAATCTCATTATTTAATGACAATCTCTGTACTTTTAAAGCCCTGACTCATGATTTTGAATGCTTGCAGTTAGTAGTACTGGCTTATTAGCATCATGCTTAATTTGAGCATGTGCTTCAAAATCTCAGAGGAGTAGCCGTGTTAGTCTGTAACTAAAAAAAATTAAACAACAAATGGTCCTGTAGCACCTTAGAGACTAACAAAAAAAATGTAGATGGTATCATGAGCTGAAGAAGTGGGTTGTGCCCACAAAAGATGAATGGAGCAAGGGGTCCAGAGGTACAAATACATAGCAGAAAAAGAGGGGAGAGGAGGAGGGGAAAAAATAAGTCTCATGGAAGATAATGGGACTAAAACATGTACCTAAACTGCTTTGCAGAATGGGAGCCTAAGTGAAGATGATAATGGACAACTATCTCCTTTTCCTTCCAGCCTTTGAATAGTTGAGTGATACAAGAAGATATAATTGCTCCATGTTTTTAAAGATTTTTTTAAAATGTTATAGTTATAAATATGCGATGTGGGGGAAAATGGTTTGATAACATTTGTACACAGCTTTAAAATCCCTTTGTTTTTATAAAGCACTAGCAGAAATAAGGATAAACTCAATAAATTCCCTTGGACATAATCTTTTTCCTTAAATGACTAATACAACCATTAGGTATGTGCAAAAAA
Organism: Pelodiscus sinensis; assembly: GCF_049634645.1. Lineage (NCBI taxonomy): Eukaryota > Metazoa > Chordata > Testudines > Trionychidae > Pelodiscus > Pelodiscus sinensis. The sequence continues at coordinate 170,815,875 of NC_134712.1, forward strand.
CATTGAAGTGCTCCTTATTTGGGATTTTATAAAATGATTACAAACCAATAATGAAATAGCAGAATCTGTCTTGTTATTTAATATAACTGTACAGGGATCCTTTAAAACATAAAAAAAGACTGGAACTATTTAAAAAAAACAAAGCTCTGTCCTCCTCTGTAATGAACAGAAAATAATGGTGCACTGCAACCCAGGCAAAAAGGCTAGTGTCTGCCTGTTTGATTCATTTTAATTTTGTTTCAAGAGCAGCAATAAAAAAGCCAAATGACACGTGTACACTAAATCTCATAATTTTTATGTATTTTAGTCTATTAAATGGATTTTAATATCTATTTAATATTTATTGTTTGGACTTCGACTCAAGGCACCTAAATATCCTGGAATAGGATCTCCATTGCCTGTCAACCAGATATATTTAAGGGGAAGGGTACAGGGTTATTCATACAACTTTCAGTGAGATCAAGCTGTTCTATTATGAGACACTGGAGACGGGTGGGTTTCATCTTGTCCTTTTAGTCTGATCGAGGTCTACATTTTTATTTTCTTTATAATTCTCAGCCCCATTCCCAGCAGTAATTCTCATTCTAGCAAGGTGAGATAAACAAGCTTTCCCTGGAGAGCAAGATAGTTTCATGAGAAGGCCACTAGGTGGCGCTGGAAAACAAGATGGTTATACACCGCTCTCCACAGAGAGTGTCTCTGGGGCCCTGGTGTCCAACCAGTTGTGAAACAGTAGCCACTATAGTGGCTGCTGCTATAGTGAACTAGCCACGCTCAACCAGCCAAATAGCCACATTGTTCAAGCCAACTAGCCACACTCAACCGGCCAAATAGCCACATGTGGGAGCCTAGGGTCTCGTCTTGTAGATGAAATGTAGTCATGAATATATAGAGATATTTAGATTGCACAAGTAATGTTATAGTCAAGAAAGATAATCTCGATATATAAAGTGAATTTTCAACCAGTCAAAAACTCTAACAAAATAATCCTGTCAGATCAAAATTTTCCATGTTTGGTCTCAGTCGGAGTAATTTTTAAAGGATTTTGCATAATGTTTGCCCCCTTTGCTTTACCCATTTTTGTGTTATCAGATAGTAAAACTAATTAAAATTCTAAAACCAATTCATCCTTGGATTAACTCATATGAAACTAATATAATTAAACCAGGGCCAGGGCCGGATTAAGGGGGGAGGGCTAGCCAGGCAGCTGCCCGGGGCGCCAGCCTATAGGGGGTGCCTGATTGAAGTGGTAAGGGGTGCCGTGCACCCAGGGGCGGGGCCATGCACGCGCCGCGCGCCCAGGGCCGGACAGCGCATGCGCCACACGCCTGCTGCCCAGGGCACAACTATGGCCCGGTCCGACACTGACCAAGGCTCAAGTTGTTTCAGTGATGTACACACACTTTTGGTGCTCAGATAACCCAAAATGGTACCATTGAATGCAGCTGAATAAAATTAATATCAAAATCATGGACTATTTCACCAGAGTAGCTGGGGTGGGCAATAACTGGCCTATGGGCCAGAGTTAGTTCACCAGATTTAGTTGCTGGTGGGCTGCCAGACACTTTATCTGTCTGAGGGTCCGTAGGGAACTGCAGGATGTGGTGAGAGTCAGACTATCGCTTCCTACAGCTCCCATTGTCTGGAATGGTAAACCACAGCCAAAGGGAGCTGCTAGTGACTGTGCCTGCAGACATGCTGCTAAACAAAGCATCTGGTGGCCCACCAATGGTTAACCCTGGTGAATTGCGTCCAGCACACGGGCCAGTTATTGCCCATTCGTGTTCTCTCTGTTGCTGTTTTGTTTCACTCCTATAAAAGATAAGTCTATTTCAAACTTCAGCAAGGGAGGGGGGGAATTGCAGTAATGAAGAGTGAATGAAATCCTGACCCACTGATGTCAAAGGGACTTTTACCACTGGCTCCAGTGGGGCCAAGATTTCATTCATCTTACTGCTGCAGCTGCAGAATTCCCCTCAATTCTAACTAGGTGCTCTCTCCCCTTTTGAAAAATCAGGCCATTTATACTTTGGTATCTAAATAAGAACATACCTTAAGAAACCAAACTTAAAACTTTTGGTTATAGTCTGAGAGTTTTTTCATGTCAGAGCTGAAATGCTGGACCATATCTTTTCTGTGTAATCCCACTTATTAATAAGCTAAAGGAAAATCTCTGGGGTTTAGGTAATACTCTAGAGTTTTGACATTCTCATTTTAATTTCCAGCCTGTAAAAGAGAAACTGTCTTTCCTCAAACACATGCCCCTGCCATTTTTTAAATTTTTTATTAATTTTATAAGTTTGTAAAAAGGACCTGATATTAATTTTTTTCTTATCCAAACACTTCTGAACTACAGATATTTGAAGAGAGTGTAGTTATTTACTTTAAATTTTATTCCAGAATGAACAAATACTTTTCAATCCTTGTTTCTGCTCCCTGGTTGGAGAGCAAGGTAGTCTTATGCTATCTCTGATACATGTAGAACCAGGAATATAATTCTTAATGAATGCATGTTCGATAAATTTGGCTTTTATTGCTCATCATAAGTTATAAAAAGGGTGTGATTTACTCAAATGTAGCCACTATACAAAAATTGTTGAATTCATTGGTCTATAGCTTATTCACAAGCAGACTTATTGGCAGTGTTAGAGATGCAAAATTTGAGCTCTTTTGACTCGACACACTTGGTACATTGCATATTATTTTTCTGTTCGCTGATTTGGCAATGGTCACCCCCAGGATCAGGTGTTGCACATCAATAAAAATGATGGTTAATTTAAAATCTGCTTGGTAAATATTTTTTCTATGTTTGTTTAAAACTTACTGTTTCAGTAAGCATTACTGGCAAAAAGTATGGCCACTAAAACAGTCTCAGGAAGCAAGTGCAGAAGAAAATGCATGTCGAAATTTGAACAAATAGTGGTGGATTTTTTTTTTAAGCATACACATCCAACTGCTCTTCACATTTCATCAGAGCAATGCCAGAGAGCAGAGAAGTAGAATCACTGTATATTTTGGGAACAGAAATGTGTGCACCGTTACCTCTTTCCCTAAAAATTCTAGTCTGGGGCAGCAATGATGTAAGCTATTCCCATACTACAGATCACTTTCAACAGTGGTAGTGTACGTGCCTTTCCCCCCTCCCCCCCACCATGGGAACCTTTCATGTGGAGGAGAAAGGCTCCAGTAGCAGGGAGGTACTCCGCTGTCCCCCTCACTGCTGAAACCTTCCCTTGCAGGGAAGAGGGGCTCCTGCAAGAGAAGGCTACACTCCTAGCAAAAGCAATATAGATGGGGGTGGGCATGGCTTGGGCCAGTAGAGAAAGCATAGAGTACGTACCCCAGGTACATACTTGCACCCTTCAGGCTTGCCTTTACTGGCTTAATCTATGCCTCACAGTCTCCACTGCTGTTTATACCTGTGCTGAGGGGCTACGCATGTACATGCACTGCACATCACCAAATGAATCCTGTCATGCAGCTGCACTCTTAGAGGATTAACCAGTGACTGACTCCTGAGGGCAGCAGTTAGACAAGATATTTCAAAATAGGTACTTAACCATACAATATGCCTTTCTAGTCAATGTGCACACTGAAGTTACCCTAATTTACCTCAGCATCAGCTGCTGAAACAAGAAATCATCTCACTGAAGTATTAAATATTTGATACTAAATTTGGCTTATTGCTCTCCTACAGCGTTCCCCAAACAAGTTTTACTCTTTAATTTCACAGTTGTTATGAAAAGTCAGAAGCTCTAGACAGCTGTTCAATTGTTTAATCTTTGCTATATTCAGTACTTCAGTAGCGAGTGCGACTACCTATACTCTGTCAAAGGAGTCAACCACTGGAAATTCAAGTACTGCACATTTGAATACTATGTAAAACCAGAGGGACAATTTCACTCTCCGCACTTCAGAAGGCAGTAATCCTATATCTGACCACAAGGAATGTAACACCAAAGGGAAAGAAAATGTCTTACTGACTTGGTTTCCTCCAGGTGCCAAAATTTATGTTTCCTGTTCCCATTTAGCTACTTCACAAAATGCTTGACATGTTGGAAACAGATTCATAGTCAAAAACAGACACTACAGGAGAGACTGATCAAGCTTCTGTAGTGATAATGTTTTGTACTTGTAGGCTGGCACTACTGAAATCTGCTGAGCAGAAAGACAAAAACAATGCAGTTAAGCTCTCTCTCACACATACACTCACATTTGCCTAAATATAAATCTAAGGCCATGCCCTCATGAAACAGAAGATTGACGCTGCCACAATCGATCTTCTGCAGTTCGATGTGGTCAGTCTAGTTAAGACTCACTAAAAACAAACTCAGAAGGTGCCCCTGTCGGCATCCAGTACTCCTGCTTCTGCGAGGAGTAAGGCAAGCCAATGGGAGCCTACTACTGTGGGGATGGCAGGGAAACTCAAAACAAGGTATGTTGACTCCAGCTACATAATTAATGTAGTTGGAGTTGCATATCTTGAGTCAATGTTCCCTTTTAGCGTAGGCCTGGCCTAAGGAAGCTTATAGACACAGAAGTGTACAAAAAGCCCAACCGATTTAAGAGTTGCCTTCAGGAGCAACCATCAGCTGGTTGCTTAGAGAAGTTGTGCATCAGCAATTGCTGCACTAGGATTACTAGGCTTTATTGCTATTCAGATTGATTCAGAAGGAGGATTATTTTGTGAGGTCTGGGGAAGGCAAAGTGCTGATGGACACTAATTTCTTATACTATTTGGATTTAGTTGTTTGAATACAGTTGTTTTTAAATAGCAGCTCAGCACCCTGAACACTCAGCTGAAGAGGGAGGCTGGTAAAAAAAAAAAGATTACCAGAATTATTTGATTTTAAGATTTTAGCCTAGCTCCAATTTTTCAGTGAAATAAAATTATTGATAAGGACGTTTAAAACTCCAGGCTTCTCATAGAAAATTTCCAGGTAGAAGAAGAAAAACCTGCTTATTCTGGATAAATATGGGTGCAAACTGAAACATGACAGCAGAACCTGCTTGACATTAGAGATCAGATTTTTCTCTGGCACTGGAATATTAATTTTGATACCTAGTTAGGGCAGGTTGAAAGTTTATTTGAAACTATTTCTTCAAGAATAATTGGGTTTATGGCAATGGTTGTAAAAAAGTGGAAAGTGTTGTTAGTCTTTCTACTGCAACTTGGAGGAATCTTTTAGATCTAAATCAATCTTACAAATCAGTTGTCCCCCTGAGATATCATGCACATTAAATTTAAATCAATTTATAAGAAATGCTACTACAGTCAAGGAAAAATTCATTTTGCTTTTTGGACAAATCTAAGGCAGTGAGCAGTCCTTTCAAGCCCTGGTGCCACAGGGTTTGATTTGTTTGTTTGTTTGTTTGTTTAAACAGGTCCCTTGGTTTCCTCACTCTCATGCCTCCTTTTCTCCTTTTGTTATCCCAGGGATACTACTTTTTGCAGTTTCTAAGACGGTAGAAGGAAGGTGTTTGCAGTCTGTGACTGCATCGAGGACCCCCCTCCCTCCCCGATCCTGCATCCTGTCTGCAACACGCTGAGACTCCACCAGCCAGTAGAATAGAGAGGGTTTATTGCTTCTCCAAGATATAGCACAGCATAGATGTGATGTGAACATAAGGCATCAGGGACTAGCAGCCCTAGACCCCTTGGGGTAGGGGTGCATCAGCCCATCAACTACCAGCACTCTGCTTAGCCTATTTACTTCATGGTTTTCCAGCCAAAAACTGCCCAGCTCCCAGGTCCTGTCTCCCAGTCAGGTGGCCATCTCCGCCTCCCCTTCCTTTCTCTCTCCCCCTAGGAAAAGCCTTGTTATCTCCTCAGGCTGGGACTAGGTGTCTGGGCCAATACACATGGGGGTGAGTCAGTGGAATCACACTTCACAGCGTAGGGGAACCCCAGGTTACAGAGCAGACAGCACCCCCACTATGTCACACAGTCCTACATCTACACTGCAGGAATTTGTTGGCAGAGGCAATGCAAATGAAGCACTCATTATCATTTCTCGCACTCTCATTTGCACAGTCTCTTCTGATCCATTTTGCAGAAGAGGTTTTTGTGGAAAAAATGCAGTGTAGATAGGGCAAAAAACCCTTTTGCGCAAGATCCTGTATACCTGCTTTTTGGAGGAATAAGGGTTCTTGTGCAAAAGGGTTTTTTGGTACCAAATTGCCCCATCTACACTGCATTTTTTGCACAAAAACCTCTTCCGCAAAATGAATTGGAAGAGACTATGCAAATTAGAGCACAAGAACTGCTGAGGCAATGGCACTTCATTTGCATTGTCTCTGCTGACAAATTCCTGCAGTGCAGATGTAGCCTCAGTGAAGCCAAAGACCCGTACAAAGCAGCCTCTTCATCAGAGGCAGCCTGTTAACAGCCCACTTTTATCCTCAGAACTCTGTGTACTTAATCTTTCTTTTTCAATAAGACCAACCAATCCTGACTTGTTAATCGGAGGATTTTACAAACTACTGAGCAGATCCTCAGATGATGTAAATTGTTGGCTCCGTTGAAGTCGGGAGAGTTGACAACCTACACCAGAGCTACTCAACTTAGGAAACCTTGGGGACCACAAATGATACTCACAGCACATGCTGAGGGCCGCAACTTAAGTGTGGTTGCTTATACATGCAAACATATATGCAAATAATTTTTTCATATTGATGAGCATGAATACGAAGATTAAGGCAAGATTACACAACATACAGGCCCCATTTAAGTCAATTCTGCTGATATTAATAAAATGCAATATTTACCACCCATATGACAGCATGTTTAACAAACAATGACTGTCCAGGAATTTAATTACTAAAATGCATATCAACAGAAGACCATTATATTGACTACTTTTTTGTTTTGGCTCCCACCTGCAGGCCACGTGTTGAGCCCCGTGTAAACCCAAACCACACTGAGGGCCACAAACAAACAGGCCGAGGGCCACATGTTGAGTAGCCCTGACTTACACCTATAGAGGATATACCCTTTATCATCATCATACAAGGCTTGCTTTCCACACAGAGGTGCTGACAGACTTGCTAAGCCCCAGAGCAAGGTGGGAGGCCTGGTTTCCATACTGCCAGAAGAGGTGGGACCTCAAGCAAAAGGGGCAGTGTAGACACTATTAAAGTTAATTTCGAATTAACTTTGTGAAACAGTCTAGGTTTGTTTCAGTTTGTTCCTTAAGTATCCTGGGAAGACTTTCAGGGTATGTCTACACATCAAAGTTAATTTCGAATTAACTTTGTGTAGACATACCCTGAAAGTCTTCCCAGGATACTTAAGGAACAAACTGAAACAAACCTAGACTGTTTCACAATAACCTTTGAGAATCATGGGAGTATGGATGAGGGGCCATAGGATTGGAGACATTTAAACACAGTAACTATTTTATAAAATGCAGAACCGAGAGGAACAAGAGAATTCTAAACCAGGCAGCTAAATGCAATATGTCAATATATATTGGAACAAATTTTTTAACAATCAACTTGTAAGCACTTAGTATGTCTACACAACAACATTATTTCAAAATAACTAGCATTATTTCAAAATAATTTAGTCAGCATCTACACAGCAGGCAGTTATTTCCAAATAATGTTGAAATACTGTCAAGCTGGAGGACTTCTTACTCCAACTCCTGTAACCCTCATTGTACAAGGAGTAAGGGAGGTTGGAGGAAGAGTGCTCTATTTTGAAATAAGTGCTCTGTAGATTCTCCCTATTTCGAAATAAGCTGATCAATTGACGTAGCTCAATTTGCATAGTTTATTTCGAGTTAAACCCTGCTGTGTAGATGCACCCTTAGAAAATCACAGATTATAATGAACAGCCAACAGGGATATGTCAAGAATAATTCATAGTTAATCAGACTAATTTATTTCTTTGATAGGGTTACTGGTTTAATGGATAGGAGTAAAGCAGTAGATGCAATAGATCTTGATTTTAGTAAGACTTTTGACGGACCCACATGACAAGCTCACAAAAAAAAAACCTTAGGCAAATGTAGTATGGATGAAATTACCATAAGCTGGATACACAACTGGTTGAAAGACCACACTCAGGGTGTGTCTAGACTACAGGGTTTTGTTTACAAAAGTGGACTTTTGTCGACAAAACTATACCTGCATCCACACTGCCTTTGAATTATGTCGACATAACGTCGACAAAACTCAGCAGTTTTGTCGATGTATGTAAACCTCATTCTACGAGGAACAACACCTTTTATCGACAGAGTTCTGTCGATAGAAGGCATTATTGCATCTACACTGTCCTTTGTGTCCACACTGTTATGTCAACAAAGCGGCTTGCTATGTCGACGGAACTGGATGTAGTCTAGGCGCTCTTTGTCGACAAAACTTCTGTCAACAAAACCCTGTAGTCTAGACATACCCTCAAAGAATAGTTACCAGTGGTTCACTTTCATACTGGTGGAGTCTCAGAGGGTCAGTCCTGGGACCAGTACTATTCAGTATTTTCATGGATAATGGAGTAGAGAACATGCTTATAAAGTTTCCAAAGGATACCATGCTGGGAGAGATGCAAACACTTTAGAGAATACAATTAGTATTCAAAATGACCTTGACAAATTTAAGAAATTGGTCTGAATTCAAGAGACAATATTCAATAAAGGCAAGTGTGAGAGGGCGTACCAACCCAGTACTGGCCTGGGAGGGCTTAACCAGGCCTGCTGGGCTGAAAAGGCCTCTCCCCCACAGCCCTGCTGGGCATGCTCCAACCACAGGCCCAGTATAAAAGCCTGAGGAGCACCTCAGTTGGGACTGACCACAGGAGGGGAAGGAACTCCTTCCGAAATCCAGAAGCAGCTGCCCCCGCTGGCCCAGCAGCAGCCGCCACCGCCACCACCACCGCAGCAGCAGCAGCAGCAGCCACCACCACCACAGCAGTGACCAAGGCAAGCAGACGACCAGGAGAACTACTAACTAGGAGGATAGGAAGTAGCGCAGGGCAGGGAGCTGGAAGCCTCCCGGCGAGCTCGGTGTGGTTTGGGTGGGTTCCCTGCTGAGCCAGTAGTGGGAAATATCACGGAGAGGGCTTTGGCCTGGGGCCTGATGTAGAGGGAGGGCCCGGGATCCCCTACCCCCACCTCCCTAGATCGCTAATGGGGAGGTGAACCAATAGTGATAAAAACTTGGCCACTGGGCCTGACTGCTCTGCAGACTGGAATAAGATAGATTTGGCTGCCAGGAGGGCACTGCGGATTAGGCCGCTGAGTCTTGACGCCTGGCCGATAAAAGCTCGAACTGGAGCCAGAGTGCGGAGTGAGGCATCTTGCCCGGTCTCCCAGCAGCGATGGGCTCCCCCACCCCGAGATAGCAAGTGAAAAGTACTTCACTTAAGGACAAATCAAATGCACATCTACAACATGGGAAATATTTGGCAAGGTGGTCGTATTGCCCCCCAAAAAAAAAATTTGAGGATTATAGTAGATCCGAAATTAAATATCAGTCAATGAAGTGATGCAGCTAAAAAAAAAACCCAAAAAACAAAAACCTGAGCACTCTGGGATATATTCACAGGACAGTGGTAAGACATGGGACAGAGCTGTCCTGCTCTACTCAGCATTGATGAGACCTGAGTTGGAGTACTATGTCCAATTCAGGGTGCCACACTGTAAGAAAACATGTGGACAAAGTGGAGAGCAATCCAGAGGACAAGTGACAAAAGCATTAGCATACCTAATGTATGAGGAAAGGTTAAAAAGAATGTTTAGGCTTGAGAAAAGAGGCCTGAGAAGGGACCTGATGATAGTCTTCAAATACACTAAGGACTGTTATGAAGAGGATGATGATCAATTGCCTGCCATGTTCACTGGAAGTAGAACAAGTATTGGGCTTCATTTGAAGAATGGGGGATTTAGGTTAGATATTAGCAAAAACTGCCTAACTATAAGGATAGTTAAATTCTGAAATATGATTCCAAGGAAGGTCGTGGAAACCAGTGTTCCCTCTAAGCTGTGCAACAGCTTCACAGGTGATTAATCAGCTCCACCCAGTCACAGGTTCAGGGCTCCCTGTAAGGAGCTGACTGACCAAGCGGGGCTGATTAATGATCTGTGAAGCTGTGCTGCCACACAGCTTAGAAGGAACACTGGTGGAAACCCCATCACTGCAGGTTTCTAACAACAGGGATCGGTGAGGTAACAGGTTTATTTGGTCCTGCCTCAGCCCATGGGGCTGGACTTAGAGACCTCTTGAGGTCTCTTCCAGCCCTACATTGCTATGATTCTACGTATTATTATTATCATCATTATTGAAGTGTTTAAGTTTGTTTTTTAAAAAAACCCTTTGGTTAGTCTGCTTGTATTTTTACCATAAGACTTTATTTTTTGTTCATTTTTAACGTTTTCTCCAGAGATTCCTTTTGGTCTGAAAGTTCTCAAACTCATTCTTAGACCTGCATTGATTTTTTAAAGATAGCCTGAAGAAAAGTTCAAACATGGTTAAACAGATACTGAAGCATGAAAAAAAATAGTATTTTTCCAGACATTTTGTTTTTAAATAAAAGATTGTTCAAACACTTTTTTTTATACTTGGATGTAACCAAAATTAAGTGGATTTACAATTTCAGACTTGGCACATACAGTATACAGTCTTCAAAGAGGAATTCATTTTTTCTAAGTTTCTTGAATAAAAAAATGTATAAACAAGGAGAAATAGTCTCCAGCCCACTGTCTGAAGGGTTGGTTGTTTTGGTTTATTTTATTTTTATTTTTTTTGGGGGGGGAGGGGCAATGATTTGCTGTTAATGCACATGAAGACCGTGATCCTGCAGGTTGCTCTGTATTGAGTCCTCTTTAACCATCATAGGTAGCTCTCATGAGTGGATCCCTTATGAAGCTATCTAGAAAAATAAACTTGCAACTGCAAGTGTGTATCTAGGATGCTACACAAGGTCTGAAATACAGGTAGTCCCCGAGTTACGCGGATCCGACTTATGTCGGATCCGCAGTTACGAATGGGGATTTTCTCGCCCCGGAGGACTCGAGCGGCGGGACGCCTGGTCCCGCCGCCCGCCTCCTCCGGGGCGAGAAAAGCTGCTCCCCGTCTCCCTGGTCTGCTGCGGGAGCCAGCAGACCAGGGAGACGGGGAACAAGGCGACGGAGGACCCGGGGCCGGACCCGCGGCCGCTTCCAGATCAGCTGGAAGCGCCGCGGGTCGGGCCGGGTCCTGCGCGGCTTTGCTCAGCGTCTCCCTGGTCTGCAGCTAGTGCCCCCCCCAGCAGACCAGGGAGATGTGGAGCAAAGCCCGGGGCCTGTGGTAGAGCAGGTGGGGCGCTGCCAGTTGGTCCCGCAGCACCGCTCCTTGGCGCTACTGGACCAACCCGGCAGCACCCCAGCTGCTCAGCCCCAGGAGTCCTGATTCAGCCGCTGCTGATCAGTTTCAGCAGTGGCTGAATCAGGACGCCTGGGGCAGAGCAGCTAGGGTGCTGCTGGGTTGGTCCAGTAGCACCGAGGAGCGGCCGCGCTACTGGACCAACCCAGTAGCACCCGAGCTGCTCTACCCCAGGTGTCCCCAAGTTAGCCGCTGCTGAAACTGACCAGCGGCTGACTACAGGAAGCCCGAGGCAGAGTTGCTCTGCCCCAGGCTTCCTGGAATCAGCTGCTGATCAGTTTCAGCAGCAGCTGACTTAGGGATGCCTGGGGTTCTTAAGTTGAATCTGTATGTAAGTCAGAACTGGTGTCCAGATTCAGCAGCTGAATCTGGATGCCAGTTCCGACTTACATACAGATTCAACTTAAGAACAAACCTACAGTCCCTATCTTGTACGTAACCCAGGGACTGCCTGTAGCCCCTGCGTGTCTCACACTATCTTTCCTGAGTAAGGCCTGCCTTCCCTGTAAATCCTTTCAAATGTGTATCAGTGCTCATTGTTCTTCATTTTCATTCTTCTAGATAAATCTTTTTATACTTCACTTCCCATCCATGAGAAATGCAATATAGTACTCTTACCAAAAGCCCAGCTGATCTCTTTCCCGCTTCTGTACTAAGCCCTCTGTCCCAATGGTTGCCAGCCCTCCAGGATTGTCCTGGAGTCTCCAGGGTTAAAGATTCATCTTTAATTAAGGATTATGTCATCCGATGAAACCTTCAGGAATATGTCCAACCAAAGCTCAAACCCCTACTCTGTGCTTGTACACTGGCCCTGAGTTCAAAGATCCAGGCAATATGAAACTGCATCAGAACACGCCCAATGAATGGAACAACCAACAATGGACTTAAGCACAATTGCAATACGATCAACATTAGAATCAGATTCCACCAAATAGGGGTTAATTGAAAGGTGGAGTTATGTACACTACGTCTGCAAACTCTAGGAATACCTGTCCTCCAAGTTCAGTTTTTAGGGCGGGGGCGGGGGTGGGGGAGAAATCACTTTTCAGTACCTCTCAACATTTGTAAAATCCAAGTACTTAGTGATATCACTGCACTTTATAAATCAGCTATTAACAGAAAATGTGTGTCTAAAATATTATATATATGGCCTACTCATTGGTTTAGAACCAAATTTTCCTCAGTGCAACGTCCATTTCTTTGTGCACAGGTTTCTTCACGCCATTTTTGCACACAAACATTCCATGAACATAAATGGCACACATTTCCTGCACAAACTCATATTTACACATGCAAATCAGGAACAAATTCTATAGCTGGTAGGTTATGCAATAGCATGAAAAAATTTCACATGCACAAATGAGGTTTGGGTTCAGGCCAGTTTTACATTCTGTTCCTTAGAGGCTCCATTTCCTGTGTCCGGGTTTAAACAATTTAACACACTTAAACTCAATTTGTTTCTAATCACTTCAGAAGACTGACTTAGCAGGTTAGTATTGCAGATGTGAAATATACCTGAGTGGAAACAAATAGCGCAAGTGTGTTTTCCAGAAGACCGACATCAGTAACTGCTTCCCTGTGAATTTCATAGAGCATACCTATTTCCCATTTCTCCCAGTTCAGTAGTACAACATTCAGCCATGTGAACAATGCAGTAATCCAGCCTCAAGTTGTTTTCCTTATGGGGTAATCTATTACCTCTCACCCTCAGCTGGATATTTCATGTAAAACTGGTCCTCATCTGAAGCTACTCAACAGCCCTGCCCTCTCTCAGCATGGCAGTACCTCATACCTCCACATACCTCACATGCCAGAGCTCACAAAGCCTAGAGTCGGGGTAACACTGGTATATGAGTGCTTCTGCAATCAAAAGGACCTAGTTATGAGTTTGGAATACTACCATTAAAAGATAATGGTAACCATGGAGAAATTTCTCTCACACAGTCACTTTCTTGCCAAGCCTTCTCCCAGCCTTTTTTTTTAAGTGCTACTTCAAAAGAAAAGACACTTACAATAATTAGAGTTTGCCTATTTTAATACAGGCTGTAAGAAAGAAAACATGTAAGCCAACTTTTTTCACTATGTGAGCAGGAACTCCCTCTCAGTCTTGTAGAAGTAGAACTTGAGAAACAGCAGATTAAAGTCACCAGTCCTTCACTTAATTAGGTGCTTATTGAGGGGAGAAATATAGAGGTCATCTCCAAAACACACCACTGATGTAAATCAGGAAATGTGGGCTAATGCTAGACAGATGGATTACAGTACACCAAATGGGTTTCAGTCTAACGTGAAAAGTGATGCACATTAACTTGGCCATCTTTCAGGTACAATACATTTCCCTAGAGAAACTGACTCACTTCCAGATGACTTACTCATGACAAGCAACAGAGTGGTGATACATTTTCTTTTTCAGGAAGAAACCTTACTCATCCTAAGGATTAAATATCTCAGTGAAGTGGTAAAAGAATATAGAGTCTTTGGACTCCATGTCACTACTCTCAATACAGTCTGGCTCAACAGTGACCCAAAAGTTATTAGCTAGTATTTGATTAGAGACGCATCTGACTCACTAAAATCATGCCAGACCACAGATGTTGCCAGACCAGAGAGTCCTGAACTAGAGAGGTTCAACCTGTATTACATTCAAAATCATGGGCAGATGTTAAAGCCTGATCCTGGAATATCTTGCAGTGTAACTATATCTTGATCCCATCTCTACCAATTGTCATTTCTGCCGTGTGCCCCATCCACATCCCATGAGAGTGGATGTTATTTCCCAAGTCACTTGGATATCAGAGGACCTATTATCTTTTGACCAATTACGTCATCTATTATTTTCTGTAATAGGATGTCAATATCCTCAACTGTAGTCATTCCAACCTGAGTTTCTGAACTTCCAATTTTAGACAGATAACGAGGTATCATCATACTTCTATATACATCAACAACAGGAGGTTTTGGTCCAGTTTCAAGTTGTGAATAGCTAGCAAGATAAATGGTACTAAGGGTGAGTCTTATTAGTGAGCTCAGCAGACAGGATAAGGATTGAAAATCCTTAGTGACTGAACTACCTTTACAAGCATAAAAGCAGACTCAGTCTAGTGCAAACTTAAGTGTGAAAAAGATTGCTCAGCCATGGTCTACATTGTACATGCTGTGCAAATAAAAACGGTACTTCAGTCTCTAGTGCAATCATTCTGGAACTATTCTCAGGCCCTAAACTCACATAAATAGATAAGTCATAATTACCCTTTCTTATGATTTTTGGATCTTCTGCCATATTCACTAGGCAGACTTCTGTTGTAAACAGCACTGAACTGCACCACTTCATGGAGGGAAGAAGTGCAGAAATTCTGAATCTTCCTAACTGTGGAGTGCTTACATTTGCAACCTTAACATTGTAAGATAGATTTTTGGAAATAATATCAAAAGAACCTATGCTGACAAGTTTACTGTGTGCAGACTGTCCTTCAGAGAAAACGATGTTCATTCTTGTTCTCCCAATTTTAACAGTTAACTTTAATCCCCTGGCCATTTAATAGATCAGATATGACAACCTATATTCCGCACCCACCACTATAAATCATTAGCCAGATAAGTTCTTAGTTCCTAGTTTTGTCTAACACTAAAATGTGACTATAACAAGGTGTTTATATCCACAAGTCCTTTGTCATCACTACAAAAAAATAGCATTGCAGAAACTTTTTTCCACTTCCTCTCCTCTCCCCAATAGCCATGTGGAATAGTTCCAATCTCACTTGACAGCAGAAATCTAATTAGGGGTGAGGAAATACCTTTCATCTAATAAAGTCTTCACATGTTACAGCACATCACTCATGAGCCTGTTCCCATACTATCGCCTGACTAGATAGGTATCTTAAATAAGACATCCGCTGACCGCTCAGATAAGAGATTCACTACAAACCCCTTCTTTAAAGCAAAAACCCAGAACTGCTATCAGAGTTCTTAAGCTGGTCCATTGTTTGTCTCCAATTTAAATTACATAGGAGGTAAGATGGCCCCAAATTCTGAAGAAAACAAAATAGGCAAGAAGCTGTCACTGGGGTGGGGAGGAAGCAAGAGAGATAACAATGAGTTACAAAAGAACACTGCCTTGTTACTGTGTGCAAGATGCAAAATATCCAGCAGTGATAATGAAATACTACAGCCTTTTTCGGAATGGATATTAAAACTCATGTTCACGGTTTAAGTCAACCTCTAATTGTTAGAGGCTACAATGAGACCTCTCTGAAGAGCATATTATCCTACATCTACCTTTGCAGGATTCTTTGACCTCCTCCCTGAGGTAGCTGGCGCAGGCCAGTATCAGAGGCAGGACACAAATGGACTTTGGATCTGATCCATTAGGTTCCCACCTCTTTTCTCCCCATGACAAATGTCACATCTTACCTCACTCAGTGCAGCTGTGCGGATTTTGGGTTTTTAGAAGTAGAGGAGGTTTGATAAAGAAAGAACTGGGTGTTGGCAATTCATTATGCAGAGTAACATGTGATCCCTGTTTGATGAAGTCAAAGTGGCAGTCACTAAGGGTACGTCTACAGTACATGCCTCTGTCGGCAGAGGCATGTAGATTTGTTTATTCAGCAAAGGTAAATGAAGCCGCGATTTAAATGATCGCGGCTTCATTTACATTTACATGGCTGCCGCGCTGAGCCGACAAACAATCAAAGCCCTTTGTCGGCAGCCCCGGTAAACCTTATTCCACGAGGAATAACGGGGCTGCCGACAAAGGGCTTTGATGTCGACAGGGGGAACGTCCAGACTAGCGGCGAGCCGACAAACAGCTGATCAGCTGTTTGTCGGCTCAGCGCGGCAGCCATGTAAATGTAAATGAAGCCGCGATCATTTAAATCGCGGCTTCATTTACCTTTGCCTACAACCCTAATCTACATGCCTCTGCCGACAGAGGCATGTAGTGTAGACACAGCCTAACAGCCAAACCTGCATGCTGGGCAAGCATAATTCCACTGCCCTCTGAGGGGCTGCACCTACTTATACCAAGGATTAATTTAGACCATTACAGGTCATATCTTATAAAATATTAAGCACTTCCTGCCAGGCACTGAGTAGCCTCAATTGCCATTAAACCTAATTCCCCAGTCACTTGGGCTAGTAGAAATCAGAAGAAAGCCCAGTGAAGCCAATGAACTCACACCAATCTAAAAGCATAAAACAGTTTCAAGTGAAAGGAGAGTCCATTGACCACATCTGGGAGCTGAGAATGTTCAGCACCTCACAGAAGACACTTAGCATTTCAGGCTATGTCTATACCACAGGGTTGTTACAGGATACTTCCAGTGTCCAAGGAACGCATTTGCTCTTCTATTTTTTTTCCACGAAAGAGTAAACACATTCTTTTGGGGAGCCTGTATACCTTGTTTCACGAGGCATAGTGGCTCTGCCGAAAGAGGAGGCTTTTCCACCATGTGGCCCCAAAAAGCCTCTTCCAAAAAAAAAAAAAAAGGCGGAAAAAGCTATGCAAAATGCGGAACGTACTTTGCGTAGCTTTTTCCGCAAAAACACCACAGTCTAGACCTAGCCTCAGAGGCCTTATGTGGAATATATGCAATGTATTTTAAAAATGAAAACTTGAAACAAGTCTATGACTATGCTAATTTATTACAGTAACAATGATTTAGTCATAACTCAGTAGCACTTCCACAGATTAGAAGCTGACTTTTTCCTTCAAATGTTTTTACATCTTTGCAGTAACATTAGAAAAAGATATTTCTAAAACACCATTTAGTCTTCCTTTTAAAAAAAAAAGACAGCCGTAAGTGCTACAAGTCATTGTCTGTCTCTATTGAAACTTTAAAGCACATGTCACGTAATTATTGCTGACACTTTGCCCATCCATGGTTATATTAGCAATCAAGTCTTGTACTTTACTAGTCTTATAGAGCAACTTAATGAAGTATGTCTTTTCTCCTAAGTGGTATTAAGGTTTGATTTCAATGTAAGACCATAAGAACTTATGAATAGCAGATACTAGGTCAGACCAATGGTCCATCTAGCTAAGTATCCTCTCTTCCAATAGTTGACAATGCTTCCAAGGAAATGAACTGAACAATTTTTTAAGAAATCTACCCCATTCATCCAGTCCCAGTTTCTGACAGCCAAAGGTTCAGGGACACCCAGAAAAGAGGTTTGTATCTTCAATAATTTTGTACCTCTGAAAACTTTGCTACTCATTCTTTACCCCCTTTTTTAGCTCATTTATGAATATATTGAACAGTACTGGTCCCGGTACAGATCTTTGGGGGCACTCTGCTATTTACCCTCTTCATTTTGAAAACTGATCATTTATTCCTACCGTTGTTTCCTGTCTTTTTTTCAGTCACTGATCCATGAGAGGACCTTCCCTCTTATGCCATGACTGCTTAATTTGCATAAGGGTTTGCATGAAGGACCTTGTTGAAGGCTTTCTGAAAGTCTAATATCCACTGGATTGCTCTTGTCCACATGTTTGTTCACTCCCTCAAAGAATTCTAAGAGATTTGTGAAGCAAGATTTCCCTTCCAAAAGTGGTGTTGACTCATCTGTATTATATTATGTTCACCTAAGTATTTAATAATTCTGTTCTTCACTATAGTTTCAATCAATTTGCCTGTATTGACTTTAGGGTTGTTGGACTGTAATTACTTTAAAAAAATGGTATTAAAACCAGTCCTTTGGTTTAGAGGCTGATTTTAGTAACAGGTAACATACCACATTTAATAATCCTGAAGTTTTATACTGGATTTCCTTCAGAACTTTTGGGACATACCATTGGATTCTGGTGACTTCTTATTCTTTATCAGTTTATATGCCTCTTAAAGACGTTTGGGAACAATCTCATCAAGACAAGGATGCAATTGCTAATCATACACAAAATTGCAGGACAAGGATAAGAGCCCAAGTACGCCCTTTCATAAGTGTCAAGCTAAAACCGCTGTAGGGTAGCCCCAAGAAATGAACTTGGACATAGAATTAGAAGCCATGAGATCCAAGTTTGAATCCTGGCTCTGACATGGACTTATGTGATTCAGAGCAAGCTGTTTAAATTCTACATCTCAGTTTCCCCATATTAAATGGGATAATGATACTTACCCACCTTTGTAAGCCTCATTGAGGCCCAAAAATAAAAAGCACTACTATATAAAATCTAACTGTTTCTAAGATGTCAATCAATACACAGGAGCATTATCATCTGCAGATGATGAGAATGATGATCCAGCACTGAGCTGGAAAAAAAGTTTAGACATTTCAGTCAGGGATCCAGTGGGATATGAGGGAAGTTTTTACATCTGCAAACTTCCCAAGTTACCTCTATTCTGGGGCTTCACATGATTGTACAGTAAAACCTGTGTTATCCGCCACATTTGGGGATTAGTGCATTCTGGTTATCTAAAAATTCCAGTTATCTGAGGGTTTCATCAACCTAGGAAAAACCAATGGACAATAATAGTAAAACTCAAGTTTTTAATATTGGTAATTTTGTAGTGTGAGGCAGTTAGTCTCACATTTCTATTTTGAGTTAAAGATTATTAGTACTTCTTAAATAAAAAAAATTGTTAAGCCAATCATGGTAAACCAAGCCAGGCCTGTGCACCTGAAGATGTGACAGAATTATGGCTGCGGGCAACGATACTGGTTAACAGAGTGCTAGATAACAAAGGTTTCACTGTAGATGTAAACACTCAGATCATTGTCTTTGTAATGGGACAATTCCTAGGATGCTAAAAGTACAAAACCACATCTTAATATTTAGTCCTCAAAAGGCTTATGCTGAACCAATTAGTTCACTGGTGAGAGCTGCACCAACACAATGCCAACTGAATCAGCCAGTCTATAAAAGGCAAGTAAAGGTGGTGAGAACTTTATTAGCCATCTACCATTCATTAAGCAACATAACCCACAGGATTCATTTATGCACCTTGCCATGTGCTTCTGATGTGAAACCTCATGCAAGATCAGTAGGACACATACATAAAATAGATGTTGGCCAATAGATGTCATTTACTATCATATTTTCCTGTAACCTGATCTCAACAAGAAACAAAAGGCTCTCATTCAGAACCAGCCCACCATTTGGAACATCAAATCCCCAGGTCCCCAATACATTGCTCTATTTTCCTCAACTACACATAGTCGTGAAAAGTATATTGCTTTGTGAAAGTAAGTAGTGCTATAAAGAGTAAATGTGAAGTCAAATCTTCAAATAAAGCTTGAACTCCAAAAATCAAAGGAGTGAAGCATGTGTATTCATATCACCTCCCTTATATAATTTTGCAAATAATGATGATGATGATGATAATGACTTTTGAAGATCATACTGGTGGCTACAATATCAGAGAGAAATACTCACAATACAAGAACACTTGGTGCATTTGTTTCCTTCAGGCTGGAATTCCTTCCCTTCGTGGTAATGTCTACCTTCAAATATACAACCTGAAAAGCAGAGTTTGGGTAAGTGTGACTTCTCCTTTTCAGTTATATGCATCCACAACAAAATGTAACCTGTGTAAGTCTTAGGACCTCTAAAAAGTCAGGTTTGTGCCAGAATGGAGGATGATGAAGGAGAGCTTTCACAGATTTACATAAAGAATGTCCTTTATGGCAGACAGTTTGTGCCACATTGCCTCAGGACTACCATTATAAATCAACTCCCTATTTATAGAAGATTTCATTTTTTTACCACTGTGCTTATCCACATTACATCTGGAATGATATAATAGCAAATGAAACATACCATGCCAAATACATCACTAAAGAAGCAATGTTCTCCTAGTTATACGTTCCTATAAGAAAGGCTATTTTGACAAAACTATCCACAAAACAACCCTACAAACCATCTCTTATTATCACCCAGTCATATCATACATTGAGCCTAAATAATCCTCTGCAGAATCAACATAAGCTCCATATTTCTACTCCCCAAATGACTCTCTTCCTACTTCTACTGCGACTTGTGACTCCTGGCCCCAATCCATTTGCCTTCTCTGCATTTATCCCTAAAACATAAACCCCAGCCAGACTTGCACAGCTGCCAAAACCTCTGGAATACCACACACATGAAAAACTAGTCAAGTTGCCTTCTAAATTTCTTAAGCACATTTCTATACTACCTTTTTTTCCTATTAAACACCATTAAAAACATGTCCCAGTTTGGGTGTTCAAAAAAAAAATCTAGTCACTCTATTTCTTACACCACTCAATATGTTCTATTTTCTTTGTCCACATTTCAGTAACTTTCTTCCTAATCCCTCCATTGTAGTGGACATCTACCCAATTCCAATAACTAGAAATATTATGCTCAGATGAAGAGTATAATCTCTCAAATATCTTACCCGGACAAGTCGGGCAACACATTCCTGGCAGCTGAGAAGGGTTTTTGCAATGAACAACACACTGCATCTCAGATTCTGTCATCACTCCTTCCTGAAAGAGAACAAAGCATACCAAAAATATAATCAATAATAATAAGCAAAAAGAAAAACCACAAAATCTAGGTGCACAGTTAATGATATGATATATGCTATACAGGCAGTCCCCGGGTTACGTACAAGATAGGGACTGTAGGTTTGTTCTTAAGTTGAATTTGTATGTAAGTCGGAACTGGCGTCCAGATTCAGCCGCTGCTGAAACTGACCGCCAGTTCTGACTTACATACAGATTCAACTTAAGAACCCCAAGCGTCCCCAAGTCAGCTGCTGCTGAAACTGATCAGCGGCTAATTCCAGAAAGCCTGGGGCAGAGCAACTCTGCCTCCGGCTTCCTGTAGTCAGCGCTGGTCAGTTTCAGCAGCGGCTGACTTGGGGACGCCTGGGGCAGAGCAGCTGGGGTGCTTCTGGGTTGCTCCAGTAGCACCGCTCCTCGCTCCTTGGCGCTACTGGACCAACCCAGCAGCACCCCAGCTGCTCTGCCCCAGGCGTCCTGATTCAGCCACTGCTGAAACTGACCAGCAGCGGCTGAATCAGGACCTGGGGCAGAGCAGCTGGGGTGCTGCGGGGTTGGTCCAGTAGTGCCCAGAGCGGCGCTGCAGGATCAATCGGCAGCGCCCCAGCTGCTCTGCCCCAGGGTCCACAACAAAAGCCTGGTCTGCTGGGGGGGGCACACTAGCTGCGCCCCCCCCCCCCCCCCAGCAGACCAGGGACACGGGGAGCAGAGCCGCAGCGGCAGCGGGGTGCCGCGCCTCTGAGGCTTTGCTCTGGCAAAGTCTCAGAGGCACGGGACCCCGCCGCGGCTGCGGCTTCAGTCCCGGTGCCCCTGGTCTGCTGGAGACGGTCTCCAGCAGACCAGGGGCACCGGGACTGAAGCCGCAGCAGCAGTCCACAACAGGGTCCACCCTCTGCCCCAGGGTCCACAACAAAAGCCTGGTCTGCTGGGGGGCGGCACACTAGCTGCACCCCCCCCCCAGCAGACCAGGGACACGGGGAGCAGAGCCGCAGCGGCAGCGGGGTGCCGCGCCTCTGAGGCTTTGCTCTGGCAAAGTCTCAGAGGCACGGGACCCCGCCGCGGCTGCGGCTTCAGTCCCGGTGCCCCTGGTCTGCTGGAGACGGTCTCCAGCAGACCAGGGGCACCGGGACTGAAGCCGCAGCAGCAGTCCACAACAGGGTCCACCCTCTGCCCCAGGGTCCACAACAAAAGCCTGGTCTGCTGGGGGGCGGCACACTAGCTGCACCCCCCCCCCAGCAGACCAGGGACACGGGGAGCAGAGCCGCAGCGGCAGCGGGGTGCCGCGCCACTGAGGCTTTGCTCTGGCAAAGCCTCAGAAGCGCGTGAACCCGCCGCTGCTGCGGCTTCAGTCCCGGTGCCCCTGGTCTGCTGGAGACGGTCTCCAGCAGACGAGGGGCACCGGGAGCAACTTACGAACGGGGCTTTCTCGCCCCGGAGCTCGCAGGTAGCAATCCGCCACCTCGACCTCCGGGGCGAGAAAGCCCCGTTCGTAAGTGCGGATCCGACATAAGTCGGATCCGCGTAAGTCGGGGACTGCCTGAATAGCAAAATGTAGTGACATCAAATCCCCCTTTCTTTCTGTATCTGCAGCCCCACTATCAGGATTTTGATTAATCCACACTCAAAAGAGAACTTGAATATCCCCGATTACAGCTGTGAAATTTGCCCTATATTGCATCAGGTAGGAAAACTAAATGCCTTCTTAGGAAAAGGAATTCTGCTTTATCAGTCCCCTCACCCATAGGAAACTGGAAATAATTTTCCATGCAACATTGATTTAAACAGATCAGACACAAAGCATTTCCTACACACTTCCCTCAGAGGAAAAGGGCTTAGAAAGGAGATAAAGGCATCTAACTCACTTAGTAGATGGGAGCCTCTTATCTAAGATGCACCTCCTGATAAGTACTAGTAAATTATCATTTCCCTGCATTTCTTGTTCAAGAAGCCAGAGTCCTGATGAATTAATCTGGGCGAGAGTATCTGAATGGTATCTAGATGAAAAGGCTGTTTTTCATGAACATATTTTATATTTGTAAACACAGGAAGCATAATTTTCAAATCTGAGCACACGGGGTAAATAGGATTACCCAATTCTCCATTTTTGATATTCAGACAGCCATTTAGACATTTACTGTTGCACTTGTTCAATTGCAGCCCAGAACATTCTCAATGTATGCAAATTTTAAAAACTAGGCATGCATTTTACTTTTCCTCTATAAAGAGGTTTTGTGGACACAGCCAGTTTTAGATGCCCGTGAAAAATCACTAATGCAGCAGGAGGGCCTTTGCAAAAAATGAGCAAGAATTTGACTACCTGATACCAAAAGGGACCCATAAAGATCCCTTTGAATATTTTCAGCCCCCTTCAAAATATTTGTGGTGAATATTCATACTTGGTCATCTACTCTTACTTCTAAAGGTAGCACTGACATCAATGTTGGGTCAAAAGAAAATGATATTCTTAGTAAGGGTTTTTAGTAGAGCTATTTTCATCCCCAAAAGATCATGAACAGATCCATTTGTATGAACAAAACTGGAAACAGCATAAACATCTATTTGTCACCTGGTTTGCGGACAGAAATGCAATTTGTGTATCTGCAAATGAATACTCTTGTGAATTTTTTGCATGCAACTCTGGAAATGCAGCCCACTATGTCACCAAATCAGTAGCTCAGGGAAAAGAGATGGGTTGTTAGCTAATTTTAATTAGTATTCCAATTTGGGGTGTGTCACACACACAGGCATGCACACGAGCAAATACCTCCTATTTTGTTAAAGGTCTAATGATTGCTGAGAAAAGAAAAATATTTCCAGTTTGTCTCTCTCTGCAGCCTTAGCTCATTCAGGAATGTTTTAAAATCTCAGCTGTTAAGATAAAGTAAGCCTGTTGTTCTGAATGTTGGGCTACCGCTGGTTACAATTGGATGAGTTAAGGACAAAGAAGCAGCCTTAACTCTGAACATTAGCTTTTGTTTTTCTTGGCTTAAGAAATTGAGGATTTTAAAATGTATTGTTTGGATTTAATAAAAAAAAATTGAAACTTCACTAGAAAAAGCTAACAATTCTGCATTGGTTAACTTCATGACTTCCAGCCCTTACCTGACATTGATATGTGATACATGGATTAGCTGGGGCATGCCATTTCATAGAGCTGTTGTAGCTGTTACCTTCAAAAGTGCAACCTAGAGAAAGAGAGAAGCAAGACAGTCTCTTACTTGAATGATTGTGTCATGTTCTAGAAGGGAATCTGGGTAGATTTCTGTAGATTTTCAAGCTCAAACTGCAGAAAAGCTCAAGTACAAGGAGGACAGAGCTCAAGGCCAACTGAGATCTCTCCAGCTCCAGCCAGTCATCAAAGTATGGATACATTATGATACCTCTCCTAGGCTATGTCTAGACTCCATCCCTCTTTTGAAACAGGGATGTAAATTAGACATATTGAAATCGCAAATAAAGTCAGGATTTGAATTTCCCATGCTTCATTTGCATAATTGCATCATGGCTTTCTTTCTAAAAACGCTATTTCGAAAGTGAAGTGCAGTCTAGACGTGGTTCTTTCAAAAAGAAAAGCCTTTTTTGAAAGATCCTGTACTCCTCAAAAAATGAAGTTTACAGGATCTTTCGAAAAAGGCTTTTCTTTTAGAAAGAACCGTGTCTAAACCTCGGATGTGGTCAAAAGAGGGATATAGTCTAGACATAGCCTTACTAAGGTAGGCTGTAAGAACTTGGGTAAACACCTTTGGGACAACTGAGACCCAAAAGGGAAGAATGCTATTTTGATAAACGTCATGGTCCACTATGAATCTTATGTATGCCCTATATGACAGGATTATAGCTATGTTAAAGAATTCATCTTGAAGACTGAAAAAGGGGAACCAGTCCATTGACATCAATAATCCCTACTCTAGAATCATAGAATCCTTTCTGAATTTCAACTTCTTTACAAATGCATAGAGATATCTTAGGCCAGGTCTATGCTACAGACCTATGTTGGTATTACTACATTGCTCCAGGGTGTGAAAAATAAATACACTCCACTATAATTATGTCACTCAAAGGTATGGATTTAAGTGCTAAAGCAGCACAGCTGCATTACCACACTTCCCCTTAGATCCAGTTATCACCATGCTTTTTCCTTCAGGCTGAGAAGACACCTGCTACAGGAACACTTCCTCAGATATTGAGGGTGAACCTTCTTAATAGCTCTGAGAGAAAGCAGCATAAGAAACTGTTGTTAATCAGAGGCCCTTATGAGAAGGGAAGAGTAACTGGGAGTAGCCGGTGTCTGAAAATGGATAAATAAAAAAGGCATGCTTTTAAGAACACTAAGAATTGGCTGTAATTATTGAAGATCTCTTTTAAAAAAAGTATATCATAGAATCATAGAGTTGAAAGAGACCTAAGGAGGTCATCAAGTCCAGCCTCCTGCCCAAGGCAGGGCCAATCCCAACTAAATCAACCCAGCCAGTGCTTTGTCAAGCCAAGACTTAATCACCTCTAGGGATGGAGATTCCACCACTACCCTAGGTAATGCACTCCAGTGCTTCACCACCCTCTTAGTGAAATATTTTTTCCTAATATCAAACTTAGACTTCCCCCACTGTAACTTGAGCCCATTGCTCCTTGTTCTGCCATCCATCACTACGGAGAACAGCCTCTCTTCATCCTCTTTGGAACCTCCCTTCAGGAAGTTGAAGGCTGCTATCAAATCCCCCCTCACTCTTCTCTTCTGCAGACTAAACAAACCCAAATCTCTGAGTCTCTCCTCATAGGTCATGCGCTCCAGCCCCCTAATCATTTTGGTCCTCCACTGGACCCTCTCTGATGCGTCCACATCCTTTCTATGGTGGGGGACGCTATATATAGAAACAATATTCAAGCTGCGGCCTCACCAGAGCCAAATAAAAGGGAATTATCACTTCTCTGGATCTGCTGGAAATGCTCCTCCCAATGCACCCTAATATGCCATTAGCCTTCTTGGCTACAAGGGTACACTGTTGACTCATATCCAGCTTCTCATCCACTGTAACCCACAGGTCCTTTCTTCCTGTGCTGAACTGCTACTTAGCCCTTCATTCCCCCCAGCCTGTAACAATGCTTGGGATTCTTCCATCCCAAGTGCAGGACTCTGCACTAGTCCTTGTTGAACCTCATCAGATTTCTTTTGGCCCAATCCTCTAATCTGTCCAGGTCACTCTGGACCCTATCCCTGCCCTCCAGTGTATCTACCTCTCCCCCTAGCTTAGTGTCATCTGCAAACTTGCTGAAGGTGCAAACCATCCCCTCATCCAGGTCATTAATAAAGATGGTGAACAAAACTGATCCAAGAACTGATCCTTGGGGCACTCCGCTAGAAACTGACCGCCAACCTGACATCAAGCTATTGATCACTACCCGTTGGGCCCAACAGTCTAGCCAGCTTTCTATCCATCTTACAGTCCATTTATCCAATCCACACTCCCTTAACTTGCTGGCAAGAATACTGTGGGAGACTGTATCAAAAGCTTTGCTACAGTCACAGTATATCACATCCACTGACTTTCCCATATCCACAGAGCCAGTTACCTCATCATAGAAACTAATCAGATTGGTCAGGCACAACTTGCCCTTCGTGAATCGATGTTAACTATTCCTGATCACTTTCCCCTCTTCCAAGTACTTCAAAATGGATTCCTTGAGGATCCCCTCCATGATTTTTCCAGGGACTGAGGTAAGGCTGACCGGTCTGTAATTCCCTGGATTTTTCTTCTTCCCTTTTTTAAAGATGGGCACTACATTTGCCTTTTTCCAGTTATCTGGGATTTCTCCCGATCTCCACGACTTTTCAAAGATAATGGCCAAAGGCTCCTCAATGACATTTGCCAACTCCATCAGTACCCTCAGATGCATTAACTCTGGGCCCATAGATTTGTGTATGTTTAGTTTTTCTAAATAGGTCCTAGCTTGTTCTTTCCCCACCAATGGCTGTCCACCTCCTTCCCATACTGCGTTGCCTAGTACATTTGTCTGGGAGCTGACCTTGTCCATGAACACAGAGGCAAAGAAAGCATTGAGTACTTCAGCTTTTCCCACATTATCTGTCACTAGGTTATCTCCCTCATCCAGTAAGGGCCCCACACCTTCTCTGATCACCCTCTTATTGCTAACATGCATGTAGAAACCTTTCTTGTTGCCCTTCACATCCCTTGCCAGCTGCAGTTCCAATTATGCTTTCACCTTCCTGATAACTCCCTTGCATTCCTGAGCAATATATTTATACTCCACCCTAGTCGTCAGTCCAAATTTCCACTTCTTGTAAGCTTCCTTTTTGTGTTTAAGCTCACCATGGATGTCCCTGGTAAGCCAATCTGGTTGCCTACCATATTTGGTTTTCTTGCTGTGCATCAGGATGGTTTCTTCCTGTGCCCATAATAAGGCTTCTTTAAAATACTGCCAATTCTCCTGGACTCCTTTCCCCTTCATATAAGCATCCCAGGTGATCCTTCCCATCAGTTCTTTGAGGGAGTCAAAGTCTGCTCTTCTGAAGTCCAGGTTGTGCATTTTGCTACTCTCCTTTCTTCCTTTGGTCAGGATCCTGAAATCTACCATCTCATGGTCACTGCTTCCCAGGTTGTCACCCACCTCTACTTCCCCTACTAATTCCTCCCTGTTTGTGAGCAGCAAGTCAAGCTGAGCATGGCCCCTGGTCGGTTCCTTCAGCACTTGTACCAAGAAGTTATCACCAACATTCTCCAAAAACTTCCTGAATTGTCTGTGTACTGCTGTATTGGTCTCCCTACAGATATCAGGGTGATTAAAGTCACCCATGAGAACCAGGGCCTGTGATCTGGAAGCTTCTCTCAGTTGTCCAAAGAAAGCTTCATCTACCTGATCTGGTGGTATCATGGCTCCTTCCCTACTCTGGCACGATAAATGTAGAAGTGAGGGCCAGCAAAAGTACCCCAAAACCTTATCTACCAGGCATGGTATAAAACTTCTCCCCAAAATCTTAACCTAGATTTTGGGAATAAAATCTCCACTGCCACCACCCAAGTATTGATACAAAATTCAGGGGAAAGATCACTTGGGAAAATCTCACCCCTAAAGTACAAACCAGGAAACAACCATTAACCAATACCAGGTTAATAAAAAGGAAAGAGAAAGAACTTTTATTATCACCACAATATTCCTGTTGCAAGCATAATGACTAGAGGGAAAATTAACAAAATAATATACTCGTGGAGGAGAAATCTACCATGAATCAGGAACTTAGATACAAAGGAGAGCAAAACCCATTTTAAAATGCATAGACACCAGATCGCAATCCCCAAACCATAACACACTAAAACCTAACAGATTTATCTAAACTTTATCCTACTTCCAGACTGTGATGAGTATTTTCTTAGAGGGAGAGACATCTTGTCCCCTTCAATAGCTGGAGAAAAACTGCCCCAGAGACAAAGGAGGGAAAAACCCTAAAATTCCTTTGTCCCAGTTTGAAATTCCTACCTACATTTCTATTGGCTGCCTGCCACCTGGTTTAGGTAAGGGACATATTTAACTCCTTAGTCCCCAGGATGCTGGCTAACCCTCATGATCATGACAGGCGATTTATAGCAGACACCAACCACAACATCACCCCTGTTGCTTCCACCTGTAAATTTAACCCATAGACTCTCAACAGTCTTTTCTCCTTCTAAGCACTGGAGCTCCGAACAATCAAACTGCTCTCTTACATATAATGCAACTCCATCTCCAGGCTGCAAGAGACTCAGATTAAAAAACCAGCTCCCTGCACACACCAGATCCTGCCTGCAGCCCCGCACTGCTGCCTCCCCATGGACAGAGGCTGCCCCGGCATCCCATAGAGCAGTGGTCCCCAACGTTTTGGGGCTGCCGGGCGCCTGAGGGCGGGGCCGCTCACGAGCTGCGCATACAGGGGCGGGGCTGCTCACAGGCCACATGACTGGGGGCGGGGCCATGCATGCGCCGCACGCCCGAGGTCGGCACCGGCATGTGCCGCGATCCCGGGCAGGGGCTGCCCAGGTTCCGCGCCCCCGGGGCCTGGCCCAGGCCCAGGCCCAGGCCCAGGGCCAGGGCCAGGGCCAGGGCCAGGGCCAGGGCCAGGGCCAGGGCCAGGGCCAGGGCGCGGGTCAGGGTCGGCACCGGCACACGCGGCACACCCGGGGCCGGTAAACCTCATCCCACGAGGAATAACGGGGCTGCCGACAAAGGGCTTCGATGTCGGCAGGGGAGCGTCCAGACTAGCGCGCTGAGCGGACAAACAGCTGATCAGCTGTTTGTCGGCTCAGCGCGGCAGCCATGTAAATTTAAATGAAGCTGCGATCATTTAAATCACAGCTTCATTTGCCTTTGCCTATGTGTCTAATCTACATGCCTCTGACGACAGAGGCATGTAGTCTAGACACAGCCTTAGGGCACATCTACACAGCAGGACTAAAGTCGAAATAAGCTATGCAACTTCAGCTATGTCACTTACGTAGCTGAAGTTGAAATAGCTTAATTCAGCTTTTGGAGTTGTCTACACAGCAAAAAGTCAAAGGAACAACACTCTTCCTTCGACTTCCCTTACTCCTTGTGAAATAAGGGTAACAGGAGTTGGAATAAGAAGTCCTCCAGCTCGCCACTAATTAGAAATAATGGCTTGCTGTGTAGTAGTGCTCTTTGTAATTTCAGAATGATGTTATTCCAAAATAAAGCTCCTGTGTAGACATACCTTTAGGGTGCATCTACACAGCAATGTTACCTTGAAAGAAGCTATGTAATTCGCACTATGCAAATTGCATAGCTTATTTTGAGGTTATTTCAAAATAGATACATAGCGCCAAATTTCGAAATAAAGCGCTATTCCAACAAATCCGATGCCAGAATAGTGTGCCTGTTATTTTGAAATAACGGGCATGTTTAAAGACACGGAATTGGTATTTTGGGATACTTCCAGTATCCCGAAATAGCCCCACTGCCTAGACATAGTCTTAGGGAATACACTTAATTCAGTGTCAGTAGAAAACATTGCCAGTATTATGTATGGGAGCTGTTCTGTTTTCTGATAAATCTATTAAGTGTGGGCATTTCATTAGGATTACCCATTCTCGGAAATACCATACAAGGTAGAGCGATCTGAACAACTGATTTAATTATCATTTCAAATAATTTGATTTTTATTAATTCTTTAAATCACAGATTTAAATCGGTTTGGCCTTTTGCAAAGCTAATTTGAAAGTTTCAAATATTGCATCTTTAGATTAACATTTATAATCAACTGAATTCTAGGTATCCTTTACATTGCTACTACTGGTGTAGTCTCTTCTTTTACAAAACTGCCATAGAAAAGCAACCCTGTATTGAAACTGAAACCCCTGATGCTTCAGTCACTTAAGTGGGTAAACTATGCTCATTTGAAAGGGACTCAGATGAATATGCCCGTGTTAACTTTAAAACAATAGGGCTGTGTCTACATTGGCACCCTTTTCCGGAAAAGGGATGCTAATGTAGACTTTGGAATAGGCAAATCCTACTTTCAAGTAGGAATAAGAAATCCTCCGGAAAAGGCTTTATTTTCCGGAGAATAATGTCTAGACTGGCGCTTTTCTCCGGCTTTTCCCCAAGCCGGAAAAAAGCAGCAGCCATGTTAATGCAAATGCCGCGGGGGATATTTAAATCCCCCGCGGATTTGCCTATTCCAACGTGCTACATTAGCAACCCTTTTCCGGAAGGGATGCCAGTGTAGACATAGCCTAGGACTAAGTGTTTGCAGCATCAAGTACTAAAATTGTATTTTTATTAAAAATGTCTTAGTGACATAAAACCTTTGCAACTTCCAATCATTGGGACTCAATACATTAATAATATTATTGTGAACTGTTTTATACACAGAGGCCAATAATTTCAAAACAGGGGCCTAAAGTTAGGCTCTCCAAACCAGGTTTTGCTACCTAAAGGTGGGATTTTCAGAAGTACTTGAGTGACTTATCCAGCCAAATCCAGCTGGCTTCAAGCTGCAAATGCTGATACAGGAATATGACCTTTTTGAAGTATTTCAGCTTTCTTGACTTATGGGATTTCAACATGGGCTCAGTTCTACAAATTGCTGAGCACAAAGCACTTAAGCATTTTCTTGATTTAAGCATTGCAATGAAACCATTCACCTCCTGCAAGCCAAGCACATGCCTGGTGCTTTGTAGGACCAAAGACAGAGTACTCAGCTCTCAGCACCATGGAGCTCTCATTCAGAAAATGGGGACTGGCTGCAACACAACTCAAGCTATTTGCTTAGCAGTTTTGTATTTGCGTGTGTGTGTGTTGTATGTAAGGTTAACTGGACTCTAGACTGATCTTCCCCTTTAGGGCTGAGCATGTTAAACACACAATTTCTTAGTAGAAAAATATTTAGCAAAATCTGGAATACCATTAACAAATTAAGAAATTAGTACAACACGGGTACAATTTTACCCATTTTAAAGTAACACTCCCATTGACTTCAAGTGGGGCTCAGATTTCACCCTCAGTCTCTCTCCTCACTTAGGATGAGTGGCAAATACTACACCTCTTTCAGTAAATATCTGCAAACAAACCAGAAAATAATTTGGATTTGGTCCTAGTTTGTTTTGGTTTGACTACTCTACACTGAAGAAGAGTGGACAGAGCACAGATATTAAAGTGATGAGAGGTGAGATGCAGACATTGGCTTAGTTGACCAAACTCTTGTAAGTGAAAGAGGCAGCCCATGAAGGATGGTTGACCTAGTCAGAGCCTTGATAAGGTAGATTTGTTTTAGATGCTGAATGTTGGGAAGATTGAAAACGGGATAAAGTCACTGAGGCCAGAGAAAATGTAGTTACAGAAGCCTAGGTGAGATTTTCCTATTCCTTTGAGGTATGCCTCTTTGCCCATAGTTGTGCTTTTTGTACTTCCCAAAATTGCACCCATAGCCTATTCTTCAAAGTTAGAAGAAAACAGACTACATACCATCCAGTGTTCCAGACCCTTAATTTCAATACACACATCTTTCAGTTGACACTGCAAACAGAGCAGGGACTTCTGACTCTATTTAATCATACTATGGACATTTGAGACTCTCTGGAAATCAGCTGAGTATAAATCTTTCTGCTTCAATGAGCTTATTCATCCCGGTACAATTCTACCTATGACATGATTGAACACACACCATATTTACCTCCAAAAGTAGCAATGACTGAACACATGCAATGTTACCAGTGAAGGCAACATTCTCTCTCATGCTCAGTCACACGCCATGGTGGAACACCGAGATCCTAAAAGCCTAATTCCTACCAGGAAACCCTATTATGTCAAATTTTTGCTCCCCATTAATTATTTGATCAAGGGACAAATAATATATAAATCTAAGAAAATCTGAGTATAACTTAAATCCTCAGTTAAGTATTTAAATCCTTAATTAACTCCATTTAAACACATACTGAAAAGACAACATAAAGGACCCGACTAGACCCATTCAAATGGAACTATTTCGATTTACACTAGTTGAGACTGACTTTAATTTACAATCCCTCCTATTTCTTCTTTTAAAAATGCTGGTGGATTATCAATGTAAAATATTAACTTTTAGTTATCTGTGATTTTGTTCCTGTAAGCTACCTGGGTCCAAATAGTTCAGATAAGTCTTGGATCACCATACTGGCTTTGAGTTGCTTATTTGAACCACACCAAACCATTGAATCTTTTGAAGTTAGTCCATTGTGGTGTGTTAAGTGGAAACTACTCAATAGCTGCTAAAGTAACCTGATAACAGCAAACTGATTGTCTAGATATAGGTCTTTGTCTACACCGTAAATGGAGGCCATATAGCTAAATTAGTTGTAATTTACAGCTTTCATTATTTTAGTTATTACAGCTTCAGTTACTTCCTGGCCAGAGCCAGGAGGATACAACAGAGTCCTAAGCCAGAAACAGAGACAGGTGAATACCAGAGCGGCAGCAGCCAAATGTGAAAACAATAGGGGCAACCAGAGTCAAAAGGCAAAGGGTAGCTGGTGCTGAAACAAAGACAAGCCCTGCTGCAGGCATGGAGCTGGTTAAGTAGCCACTGTTCTGCTGTGAGGGGGCAGGGTAGCTAAACTAGCAGCCAATCAGAGGCTACATCCACTTTGTCAGTTCCAAGTCAGTGTAGCCTAGCAGCGAAGTTAGACAAGGAGTAGGTCAGTGTTTGACCCTAGCTGGTCTGGGCACGGACAGCACTACATCTGGGAATGAGCCCCCTCAGCCTGGGTCCACAGACTTGTATTGGTGGGGCTAACACCAGCACGCTACAAATAGCTGTCTAGACATTGTCGCTCATGCAAGGAGCATGTATTCTCTTGCCACCCCATCCCATTCCCTCAGGTCCTGAAGCCTGAGCTCCAGACTAAGTCACAATGTCTACACAGCTGCTTTTAGCCTGACAACTGGAGATCCACTGTAGACTCAGGCTGGCAATCACTCTCCCAGATCACTATCCTGGAACAGGATACCATACTCAAAGAGGCTCTGGGAGACAGACCCATAGTCTCCTATAGACAACCACCTAACCTCAAGATGATTCTTACCAACCACCACAGGACATACCACACTAATACCAACCCTGGTACCTTCCCTTGCAACAATCCCCGTTGCCAGCTTTGTCCACATATTCATTCTGCTGATACCATTATTGGACCTAACCAAGTGAGTTATAAGATCAAGAACACATATTCCTGTGCATCCAGAAATATAATCTATGCTATCATGTGCTGAAAGTGTCCGTCTGCTATGTACATTGGACAAACATCTCAGACACTTCGCCAAAGGATTAATGCCCACAAAACAGATATCAGACAAGATCACAAAGAGAAAACAGTTTCTTGCCATTTTAACCAGAAAGGACACTCTCTCTCAATGACTTAACCACCTGCATTCTGCTACAAAGACCTTTTACATCTGCACTTGAAAGGGAATCTTCTGAACTGTCATTCATGTTAAAATTCAACACTTTCCAAAAAGAACTCAACAAACATTTGAACTATCTCACCCATTACCAAGATAGTTTCCCCAATTATCACCTCTAATACCATTAACTCACAAACATCCCACTCTCCCTACCTCTAATATCATCAATTCACAGACACTTACCTTCCTTCCTTCCCCCCCCCCCCCCCCCCGCATCCCCCTCCTGTTCTGCAATGTGATTTGTCCTTTTCATATTTGTTCATTTTTTTAATTGTATCCTTTGGTATATATGGTTGTGACTACTTTCTTCCACTATTTGATCTGAGGAAGTGGGTCTGGCCCACGAAAGCTCATCATCTAATAAACCATCTTGTTAGTCTTTAAAGTGCTACATTGTCCTGCATTTTTCTCCCAGATCAGAAGGGCACTTTTATTCCAAAAGAAGCATGTTCTCACACAGATTTGAACCAATATAAATCCAGACGTGAATTACAACTGAAGTAGTTATTTTTGTTTCATTCACCCTATAAACAATCCTACACCCACACCCCCCAACGAATTTTACTGAAACTTTTTTCCTTCTGCTGCCCTGCAGCACATAGTACTCAAAAGAGAAGAAATGGGCTGGAAAAGATGACTAGCCTACTAAGATTTAAACAAGTGTCCTCAGGAGTTATTTAAAAACAGGAGTTTATTACTCAACTTGACAGTGCCCTACAAGATTCCAGCAGGAATTTTTGCTTATTTTAAGCTAATGGGAATTCTGTAGACAAGTCATTTCCTATGGTCCCCAGAGAAAATATTAGATTAACATACTGTAGATTGGCTCCATGTCCTCCATTTCTACAGCATCTTTCTTTTCCTATTTTTCTTTTTCTCCCTCTCCTATTTAGAAAGTAACCTTTCTATTGGCATGAAAAATAAACATAAGGATAAAGAAAACAGTCACATGACATGTTTTATTTAATTTTTGATAAATTATTCCACAGGGAAAGGCCCAGACAAACTAGCACAGAAATATCAGATCAAGCCAAAAAAGCCCTTGCAAATTTAGCTGTATGTCACTGACATTAAACTGGTAGACCAAATTAAGAGAATTGCAAATCCCATATATGATTATTATTAAATATTCACATATTTCATATTACTTAAGAGTTACTGACACCACCTGGAAAATGCTGAAATTCTACAAAGACAATTCTGCATAAGTAATGTAGCTAGTGTTCCTCTTCTGTTTTTTCTTTATGTGCAAAACAAACCCCTATGTTTCCTAGAGGCCCATTTGTTTCTCCTGCTTAGTTTCCAGGTGTCCGGTTTTCTACAGGACAGTCCGGTATCTGTCTGGTAGAAAAAATCAGAAATTATTGGACATATGCAATGGTCCGGTATTTTCTGAATTCCCGGCTGGGCGCCGGACAGAACCGTGGCGGGGGTGGGGGAGTGACTGGGAGGCAAGGCTACAATTGGCGCTAGGAGCCTCTGGTCGCGTGCCCCCGCCCAGTTTCTACAAGCAACTCGAGGTAGTGCCTGCCAGGGGCACAGCCCCTTGGACTCCAGCTGCGGCCAGTGGCTGCACCCCCACCTCCTGTCAGCTCCACTTCCCACCCCCCTCCCTCCGGCCCCCTCTCCCTCCGGCCCCCCCATCCTCCCGTCCAGCCCTGCAGCCCCCGACCCTCCCCAGCGCTGCTTCCCGGCCTTCCTTCCTCCCAACTCCCCCTCGCCCCCCCCGGTTCCTCCTGGTCAGCCCCATGCCCGCCCCCCCCCCCCCCCGCCAGTTCTGCTTCCCATCCCCCCCTTCCTCCCGGCTAGCCCCACGGCCCCCGGACTCCACCCATGATCAAGTGTGTCTGGTTTTTTGGCGGGGTCTACCTGGAAACCCTTCTTATACTTCACTGGTGTGTGTGTGAGAAAGAGAGAGACTGTGCAAAGTTCTCCACACCACTTAAGCTCATCATTAAAGAGACAAACCCTCCTTGATATCTAGAGAGACTCCCCTTTTTGCATCTTACCCACTGAAGTTCCATTGCGTGCAGGATGTGGATGGGGAGGAACCACATATGGGGTAACAGCCTAGCATAACAGCACCTGGCATACGGGGCCTACACATGGGTGACATGGGGTTAGGAATTAACACTGCATAAACCCTCCATTATTCTTCCTCCTGGCAAAAGAGTTACCAGGTGTCTGGTATTCTACCGGACAGTCCGGTATTCTCTGATTTTTCCAGCTGCACACCGGATGGAAGCCTGGCGTGGGCAGGGAAGCGGCTGGAAGGTGGGGCCACAATCGGCACTAGGAGCCTGTGATTGCGCAGAAGCCTGGTGTGGGGAGTGGCTGGGACTCCCCCGCCCCCACCAGGCTTCTGCACAATCACAGGCTCCCAGTGCGGATCATGGCCCCGCCTTCCAGCTGGGAGATGGGGCCAGGATCGTCACTGAGAGCCTGTGAGTCCCAGCTGAGACACGGGGCCGTGATCACCAGTCTGTGCCCATCAGAAGGGGCGGGGGGGGAATGGCTGGGAGAGGCATTACTTATCCTGCACTCCTTTTTTACTCCACACACCTC
Organism: Pelodiscus sinensis; assembly: GCF_049634645.1. Lineage (NCBI taxonomy): Eukaryota > Metazoa > Chordata > Testudines > Trionychidae > Pelodiscus > Pelodiscus sinensis. Next base: position 170,852,205 of record NC_134712.1, read on the forward strand.
CCATCTCCTTCCTCTGACTCCTACACCCCTACTGAGCCACCACAAGGCCCCAAGCAATACCAGGTAAATCTTCCAGTAATAAAATAAAGCAACCAGATTTTCTGCCTATTTTTATGGTCACCATAAACTGATTGAAGGTGGCATAAAATTGCATAAAAAATCCAAACTAAAAAATTTTAAGGTTGTGAATTCTAGGACTCAAAATTCAGGAAATGCAAAAATGCAATTCCTGCCCTGCCCTCAAGGGATAGAAAATTCCAGAATTTAAGGGTCCTCCTATAAATATAACTCTGCTGCTTCTGCAGATGCATTATGATGAAGTTTTAAATGACATAGTACTTCACATACTACTGACGAAGTGGGTCTTTGCCCACGAAAGCTTATGCTCCTACACTTCAGTTAGTCTATAAGGTGCCACAGGACTCCTTGCTACTTTTTCACAGAATCACTGCCATATTCATTGCACACAAAAAAATCCACGGGGGAGGGGGAGATTAAGATTGCATGGGCAACCTTGAATTTCTGCATTTCCTAAATTTTGAGTCCCAGAATTCACAACCCTAAAGTTTTTTAACTTGGATTTTTTTATGCAATTTTAAATGCAAGCAAGCATATATGCATCTGTATGAACACAGGGATCTGATTTACAAATCCGTTCAAAACATAGTTTAGGAACGTTATGCTGCAAAGCTCAAGCAATATATAATTTAGTCTTTGTGTTTTAGAGAAATCTATGAACTTGGGTTTGCCAGGCACGTTCAGAAATCTAAAGCTGTGCCACAGAAGCAAAGCATAAACAGATCAACCATCAAATGTTGTTAACCTTCCAGGAAAAACACACATTTATCATGTCTTTTCGGCCTGAATTATAGAATAAGCTGTTTTCCTGCTATTATATTTTTTTTTCTCTGGCAGGGTAGTTAAATGTTTGCATTGGGTTTTGGATTCAGAATTCCCCAGCAGTTTATTCCACTCTGCTTCCCTCCCAAAGTCACCCCCTTCCACCTCTGGGGAATAAAAAATAAAAATTAAGAAAAAGGAAGTAAAATCTGGCTAAATCTGAAATTCTTTACTTTATCAACTGAATACTCTCAACAGTTTTACAGGGTTTTATGGCACATTACCTCACTGTATCTCTATAAAAAAAAAAACCTAGCTTCTACTGATTTTAATTACAAAAATGTATCACCTGTATAAGTATGGTAATTATGTAAAGAACATATTTCTTTATTACTATGATTCATTTCTTCTACAGTACAAAACCAGAAAAAGTAGTGGCAAATTAATAATTGCTAATTCAACTGCTAAAGCTCTTTGAAGATGAAAAACGCTTCATGAGAACTAAGCATGTGTTGTTTGAATTGTTGTCTAGATCCCTTTTCAGATAATTTTAGTTTAAATTATCACCAGACGCAAGTAGTTTTTACTAAGGTCTATCTATACTTTTTACAAGATTTAGGTTTCATTGCTATCATGTATATTAATAGAATTCAGTAACACAAAATACACCGTGATGGTAAAGAGGATGTTTGTTTATAGAAACGCAGAAATAGCAGCTGCTGCCATGCTATTTTCTGAACTGCACTTCTCTTTTTCTTCACTCAAAAAAAGGAGATAAGGGCATTTCTGGAAGTATATGGAGTAAATGTCTGCATACTTATTCCCTTGGAGGAGACAACAAAGTTGCTAGCCAAACAAAAACCTATGAGCCTACAGGTGTAAACTGTAATATTTCTGATATGGAGAAGAAAGGTTAGAGGTCTGCTTGAATTTTTAAACCTGTTATCACTTCACTTCTGACCACAGCAATCTTTAAGGGCATGTCTACACTTTTCAGCTATTTTGGAGGGATCCCAGAATAGCTACCCTGCATCTTAAGAAGCCTCCCATTGCTTCGAAATATTTTTCAAAATAACAGGCGCGTTAATTTGGTTCCGTGAGTGTTAAGGGATGTCTCAAAATAGCACATTATTTTGAAATTTGGCACTGTGTAGACGTGCCAAATTTCAAATACAGGCAGTCCCCGAGTTACGCAGATCCGACTTATGTCGGATCTGCACTTACGAACGGGGCTCTCTCGCCCCGGAGCTCGCAGGCAGCGGGACCGCCCAGAGCGCAGCGGTCTCACCACCTCGACCTCTGGGGCGAGAAAAGCTGCTCCGGGTGCCCCTGGTCTGCTGGGGACCGTCTCCAGCAGACCAGGGACACGGGGAGCAAAGCCGCAGCAGCGGCGGGGTCCCGCGCCTCTGAGGCTTTGCCAGAGCAAAGCCTCAGAGACGCTGCACCCCGTCGCCGCTGCGGCTTTGCTCCCCGTGTCCCTGGTCTGCTGGGGGGGGGGGCGCAGCTAGTGCGCCCCCCCCCCCCAGCAGACCAGGCTTTTGTTGTGGACCCTGGGGTAGAGCAGCTGGGGTGCTGCCGGGTTGGTCCTGCAGGGACCTAGTGGCAGCCCAGCTGTTCTGTCTCAGGCTCGAGATTCAGCCGCTGTTGAAACTGATCAGTGGCTGATTCCAGGAAGCTGGGGGCAGAGCAAATCTGCCTCCAGCTTCCTGTAGTCAGGCCCTGGTCAGTTTCAGCAGCAGCGGCTGAATCTGGAGCCAGTTCCAACTTACATACAAATTCAACTTAAGAACAAACCTATAGTCCCTATCTTGTACGTAACCCGGGGACTGCCTGTAAATTATTTCATAATAGAATCCAAAGAAGATACGAGTTTTGGGTGCTGTGTAGATGCACCCTAACAGATGTGGTGGGATGAGGCAAATAGGGGGCATCTTGTCCAATTCTTTACAATGGTTGATTATGACAACAAAACTCATAGAAAGGGAAGGGTGAATTCCTTCATATCAGATAGGGAATTATTTGGGAGGCAGGATGGAAAAGTAGTCAGTGTGAGCAAGGACTTTTCATCCTCTGAGTGAAACTTGGCAGTCCAGTCAAATGTTTGGAGTCTTTTTCACTAACTCTATCAAGGTTTTGTTCCATTTGGCGCTTAGCCTCACACTGGCATCCTTCCTCCAGGAATAAAATGACTTATAATTTCCATCTTAATAATAAAATACTAATAATGAAATAGAAACAAATGTGTTGAACGATATTTGTATAACCTGGAAACTAGTACAATTAAACATATTCATACTGTAATTATTTGTCTCCCCATAGCTTGGGAATTTCTGGGAGGGAGGGGGGAGAAGGTGGGCACCAGTAGCCAGAGTTGTAAAGCTTTTGACTTCTCACTGCATCTGGTAAAACAAATTTGAGGACTGAGAAACTTTTAATAAAATGGAGAGAGAGAGAGAGAGAGAATATGAAGGAAACAGCACCTTTGCATTGCTCACAGCAGGCTCCTCTCTGCTTAATGACCAGAGAACACTCCTTGGAAAGCACCGGACACTTCTCTCGTTTGCATGTCACTTCCTTATTCTAGGCAAAAAAGGCAAAAGTTGTTGAAAACAAAAAAAAAAAACAAAAACATTTGTTCTCCATTTCATGACAGTCAGAAAGTGAAATATGGGTTTAGTAAGTCAGTCCCTGCTTGACAAGAGACCTTTGTGACTCAAAATAATCAGAAATCCCCTCAAACGGTATTTTTCTCTTATGGTACATACTGAGAAGAGGGTACAAAAGGAAAAGGAAATCATGAAGAGATCTAACTTAGATAAAGTAATGCCAAAAGAAATGTGGGTTCCTTTGCCCATTCTAGTGTTACTTTTTGGTATAGTGTAGAAAGGATAATATTTTTGTAAACTATATTTCAAACTAGTAGAGTACCTGGTCCAAGACTTCCTTGTGTGAACAAAAATATTTGCACACAACTGTCCAAAAGTCCTGAATAGTACAGTGAATTAAAGTGCAACAGTATGAAGTTCCAAACTAAATAATAACTAAGTTGGTTTTCAATGGATTCGGTTTAAAAAAAAAAGAAATATAAATTCCAAAGAAATATTAAAGAAAAGTTTATAAAAGCGCTATGATAATAGGGCCGTATTAACAAAAGTGTTTCAAACATTTCATTTGCTATTATTTCTAAAAGGACACCAGTTTAAAATACAGTAAAGCCTCAGAGTTATAAACACCTCAGGAAAGGAGGTTGTTCATAAATGTGAAGGATTCTTAACTCTGAACAAAACAGTATGGGTATTCTTTCAAATGTTTACAACTGAACATGGACTTAATACAGCTTTGAAACTTTACTATGCAGAGGAAAAGCGCTGCTTGTAGCCATTTTAATTGAAATGAAACAAGCACAGAAACAATTTCCTTACTAGGGATATGTAAGGTTAACCGGTTTTGGTTAACCAGTGGGGGCTAGAGCCCTGGCGGGCCCATAGCAGTTAGGGGCACTGCAGCCCGGCCTGAATAGCCCCTGTCCACGGCACGCCCAGGCACATCACAGTTAAGAGCTGCTCCATCCAGGCTGGAGCAGGCCCCCACCCCTTTAATCAGTTAAACGTGCTGTTTAACCGGTTAACCAATTAAATGGGATTTTACATCCCTATTCCTTACCTTGTCAAATATTTGCTTTTATTTAAACGTTCACTTTTTAAGTAGTTTATGTTTAACAACAAAAAAAAAGCTGTATTTGCTTTTTAGGGGGCGCAGGGTCTCTGTTGCCGATTGATTATATACTTCCCGTTCCAAATGAGTTGTGTAGTTGACCAGTCAGTTCAGAACTCTGAGGTTCCACCGCATGTGTAAACACGCACACAGCTTCAATTCAGTCTGAGCCATAAAGAGCAGAACTCTGGTAAATATTTTCAAACCCAGGGGATCCCCAGGGTGCCAATTATGGGTTGAAACCCAGAGGCCCAATACAGCCTGCAGGGCAGATGCTCAAAGAAATATTTGGGGAGAATTTAAGCCCTGTGCTTACAGAATAATGCACTTAACTAAATCCTATTGGCTGCAGTGGGGCTTAAGCATGTGCTTAAGGCACACTTCATCTGACAGAATTAAGCGTATGTTTAAAATTAAGCATCTGCTCAATTATTTTCGAATAGGGTTGCCAGATGGTTTAACCAAAAATGCCAACCCGCCTCCCCCCCCCAAAAAAAAACACTGGGGAAAAATTCTGTTGAGGGGGGAAAAAAGAGGGGGAGACCAAAGTTGTTGAGGGAAAAAAAAAGACTCCAAGAGTTATTAAGCAAAAATAAATAAATAAATAAATAAATAAATAAATAAATAAATAAAACAGCATTAAAACAGCATGGCCCCTTAAGTGCGTGTAGAGTAAGAATAGGAATAGGGATAGGAACAGGGAAGTAGTTGGTGACTAAGACCCAGGGAAGGCATTGCTTCACCTTGCTCAGGTCTTTAGGCTTTTTGCCAGTGGCCATCTTGTTTTCTTGGTCAAGTCAGAAGGGAGCTTCCCTGCGGAACCAGGTAAGTTAGGAGTCCAGGAGCCCGGGAGGGGCCAGGAGCTGGGCCCAGATGCTGAGTGTGTCATAGGGTTGCCAAGTGTCTGGTATTTTCTGAATTTTTTTAACCGGACAGGATGCAAAAATACCGGAATGTCCCGGTCAATACCGGACACCTGGCAACCCTATTTTCTAAATACATATAGGGATTAAGCATATGCTTAGTTGATTTGCTAAAATAGAGCCTTAATATAGCTACATTTACTTGGGATTGCTGTTTTGTTGAACATCTCCTGAGTCTTGCGGAACATATTTTGGCCATGAGAGGAAATGCTCTGCTTAATTGGGAGATTGATAGCAACAATAACAAATCCACTTATTGGCAATTAATTTGTCCAGTGATAAAAGATTAATCTGTATTTAACCAGTTGTTACATGCGTGAGCTTCTAAAAATCCAATCTTTTAATTTGCAAAATAACTGCTAAAAGATGATATAATGAATAATTTGTATTCAATAAATGTTTTCTTCACATAGGGCCTGATCCTACTCGTGTGCTGAGTGAACTAAAATTCCTTGTATTTCAATGAGAACCGAGGGTTGTGGTTCTTCTTAGAATTCAATAACTTCCAGTACTGGGCCCATAAAATCACTTTACAAGTATAATTTTTTGCGTCCCCTAACATTTTTGTGTTTCAGTGTGCCAGCTTCTATATTATGTTAATATACGAGTTTTGATTTTACACTATCTTTCACCTTACACCTATACACTGGCGTGAAGTGCTACACAAAATACAAGGCAGAGGAAATATCACTTCCAGGATTACTTTTTGATTTACAATACAAAGACTGCATAGCATGCACACACAGATATAAACTGATGTGGTTACAATGTGTTCACCGGAGCAATCATTGGCCCAGAATGTTCTAACGTATCATCTCTCAGCGCATGTTCAAATAATTAAGAACAACACTTCTTTAGAAATATAATAAATAAATAAGCCTGGTTTTTGTTGATCAGATATGAGCTAGCACATAAGCAGCTAAACCCCTCCTCCAAACTATTTATTTTGAAATACTTCTTTTAACTTCCAACCCCCTCAGGAAAACCCCAGGAAAATAAATACATTTTGCAACATGACCTGAGGGCCATCATATGTGAGTTCTAACATACCATGGGGTCAAGCTGGTGTAGAACTTCCTTCAAAAACCTGCCAGTAGCCTTAAACCCATTTAAATCAAGGAGTTATTTGCCTGATCCCTTGTTTTATCCCACCTGTCATGGGATCATAAGAGATGCAGGCAGTTCCTAAACTCTACAGGATTCAAGCTACATAGAGCTTTTCAGCTTAACCACCATCTAGATCAGTGTTTCTGAAAGTGCTCCGTGAAACCACTTTGAGAAACACATTAACTGGCCGCCCAAGATTGTTTATTTGCTGGCGCTGCAGCCACAGAGCCTAGCAGCTCCCATTGGCTCTGTTTCATCTTTTGCAGCCAAGGGGAGCTACAGGAAGCGGCGAGGGCCGGGCCACCGCTTCCCGCGGCTCCGCTTGGCTGCAAAGAGAGAAAGTGGTTTCATGGAGCACTTTCAGAAACACTGATCTAGATAACTGGTAGCCACCCACAGAGCACATATTTAATGAGATCCATGTGGAAATCCCACGTACGGGGACAGGCACGTTCTGCACTCACTACAATTTGCTGAGGTTCTCAAGATGTAGCACCATACACTGCCTGTTTTAATGATCCTATTTTAAGGTGACAAAAACACAGATGCTGGTGGAGTGTCTGCACCCCAAAGAAAACACACAACCCTATTGCTATGTGCCAGTGAAGAAAAACAAACATTTTTTTGAGTTAAGGACCCGAGCAATTCCAGCTAAATCTACTAGTTTTTATATATTTGAATGATACAAAAAATACCAGGAAAAAACAAATAATGCTTTTTCTTTTTTGGTAAAACCCAGACATTTTTGGTAAAAATGTGTTTAAACTGAAAATGAAAGGACTTTTCCATTGCCTGGGTAATAGTAGCTCGTCAATCTTTTGTTTTCTCTTATGATTGTCAATCACACGGAGCAGCCCTAGCACCGCATAAGAGTACAAAACAGGCATTTATTTTTTAAAATAAAATTTTGCTACTTGGAATTCCTGTCTTACATTTAGCCCTCTGAAGTGAGCTCCACCTATAATTACTAGTCCAGTTCATTAAGTAACACAGGTGGCCATTTACCAGATGCTAGTCTCTCTCTCAATGGATTTTATGGCTTAATTAGACACTGGGGGGGAAAAATCAAAGAGGTAGAAAAATGTCAATCAGAAAACTGAAGCACAAAAGGCGCTGCACACCACGCATTTGCACTTGCTTCTGTTTGCTTCCTGTGGTCTTGCTCATGATGCTTATGAAGGAACATATAAAACTTTTTTTGCAAGCTTTGAACTTAAAATCATAGCTTTATTCTTCATACAGTCACTGCCTAATGTAATGGGGAGTATAAAGGACTTGATTCTTACACCAGCATAAACCAGGAATAAAACATTTATTGTTTTCATATTGATTTCAGTGTAAATAAGAATCAGGCCCTAAAGGAGGGTTGACAACCTTCCAGGACTGGCCCGGAGTCTCCCAGAATTGGAAATCAATCTCCCAGTGACGACTGAAAGCAGTGATTTTAATAGGATGTTTTAAGAAAATAATATGATGTCATGTGGGGGGGAATAGGGAAAGTCTCCTGGAATAGCTTCAGTCAGTGTTGGCAATCCCACCATAAAGGTGTTAACTAATGTATAATTGTGGTCAGAAACATGATTATTTTAACAGATTGTAACTAGTGTGACAGACTCACTGACACATTACTCCAGTTTTGCTCTTCTCCAGTATTGCAAAGCAACCATAAACCTGGATTTAACCATCCAGTTAAACTGGGTTTATGGCAGTTTTGCATTGCTGGATTGGCACAAAGTACCCGTAACCAGACACATTAGTAAAATTGGCTCAACAATTTATTATTGAATGCAGTATGCCAAATTCTGCTTCTGCTTACACCTGTGTAACAGCATTGACTTAAAATGATTTGATCCAGGCTGAAATCAGTGTAAGTGGGAACAGAATGAAACCTACAGTACCTATGCTACCTCAGACTAATTCAAAATTATAAGGCAAATCCTCATTTAGTTTAATAAAAATTTGCCCTAGAAAATCTGAGTAAAGACTAAAGGCTTCATCACCCATTCCTGGGGGGAAAATGCACCAGAGGAGTTGAAGAAAAGAAAATAGTGAGGTGAGAGAGGATTTGGCCAAGTATAATACATGTCATATAAACTGATTTCTAGACTCCATGAATATCAGGGGATCTGTAGGAGTCTTCTGCTCTGTGGCAATATAGCTCCATTGGCACCATGCTACCAAAGCATCACCAGTGGGCAACTACCCACGGACCCCTCATTATAGGGAAATCACTGGTGCAGATGGCAGGGAGAGTGACCAAAAAAAGGAACGAACAACTCAATTTGGATTGTCTTTGTTCCCTGATGGCCAAGGCGTTTGTGGGGAATGGTGTATCTCCTTCCACAGAAAATCTACATCCTGCCCCTTTCCTACCCTTAACACTCTTAACTATGCTGTTATGGTGCTTTAGTCATTCGGATGAACACATTTTGGCAAAACTGAAGGCTAGGGAGACTAGATGAGGAGGAAAGGGTTAACACTATTCATCTCATTCTTACAACACAGACGATAAAGTGAGGCTGGTAAATCATTGTTTAGTCTATTGTAGTCTAGTGTTATACAATGAGATCTTCTAGGCCCATGGTGTGCAAGAGTAAGAAGATAAAACATTACCAAACAAGGAGGAATGCTGGGAGGATGGGGGATTCCCCCCTGCCTTCCAAAAGATTGCTTGTAATATGTACCACCAGTCTGCTTATTTAAATTCCTCTTTCTTCTCCCCATTAATTTTGCAAGGGCATAGCAGGATCACTAGCAATTGAGCTAAGTGGATTTTAACAGCAAGCCCTTTCTTTCTCAGTAAGTTCCACCTTCTAGCAATTAGAACATTTCATTACTTGTCCAATCTATACATTTAAGGAATTGTTAGCTAGCAACATGAAGGAGAGCTATATTACCAAATCTGCAGCTATGTTGTCAACAGTGTCTCTGAAGTTGTTAAAGCTCTTAGACATTTCAATATTCCTGTTCTTAAGGAAAAACCTCTCAGACTGCAACATGCAGAAGCCAGCTTTTATAAGAGGGTGTTTGTTTGTTTGTTTCATTAAAAAGGTCATGTATTTGGGCACTAACAAGTACAGAAGAGACACATGATTCATAAATACATAAACCATTTACTAAATCAGAGACCAGAGAGTCAGTCAAAATCCATAATAGGATCCCAAGATTCATAATAAATAATTTGTAATTATAGTTCTGCACAAATAGTTATTTCAAACAGATGGTTTATGGATTCACATCTGGGATTAAAAAATGTAATGTTCATATGCACAGAGAGAAAGGGAGAGAACATAACAAGACTGCAGCTAGGTTTGTTGTATCAGTGTTGAGGAAAATATAATTTTTCAGATGGGGACACACTGATTCATAACAATACTACCACATCTGATGTAGCTCCCTTGTGACTACTCAACAAAAGATATGTAGGGTTTATGCTCAGAATTTTAAACTCACATAAAAAAAGGATTTCGGAAAGTCTGATTGACTCTTCTTTCCGGTTTCAATTGAGTCCAGAACCTGGAGAATTATGTTTGTAACATGTTCAAAGGCCATCTAGATTATTTTGTTTGGGACCTACTTTTTAATCACATCTCCCAACCAATGTTCCCTATAATTTTTTCCATCCTCATGTAGAATAAATGTTATGTGCACCAACGCAAATGTGAATGTACACCACCAGTAGAAACACATGTGCCAGTTGTGAGTGCTCTGCTAATCAACTGGGCAACATTTGAATCTCTTCTGGTGCCCGCCTTATAGGGAACACTGCTCTCAACCTTGCCACTGAAGTACTCTTTTTCAAAGTAGGTGCAAAGCATTTGAAAATTCAGTTACACAAAAGATAAATTACCCAAAAGCTATTTAGTGTTAGAATTTCATGTTGTCTTTTCTGGAGCTTCTTCCCATCATAAATTTGTTCATCTGCAGCTTACAATTCATATTTTTACCTTTCATCAAAGAACTCGGTGCATATTACCTGGCTCTAACGACAACGTACATCAAGACTAACATTTGTAAGCTCATGCGGTACAGTAAAATAAAACATCAACGTGAAAAGAAAAGGCAAAAAACAAACTGAATATTTGGCAAAGACCTTGCATAGGACTTGTGCCAAACCACAGCTTGAAGTAGCAGCCAAATTCCTACAGGATTCCTTATTGGGCCTCTGTAGTTGCACAGAACAACCACAAGGAGGACCACTTTCTTTAGCCTTGGAAGAGAAAAAGATTAGATAGAGTCCCTGGTTCTTGGGGACTGCACCAGAATGATCCGGTTGACTATGTTCTGAATCCATTGTTGTATGGACCACTACACGGGTAGAAATTGGCTGTAAGTTATCATTGATGCAGTTTATCAAAGGGTAAATTTCCACTATAACATTCTGGTTTGTTTGTTTTTTAGGCTTGCATTGAATCATGTAGATTTTAAGTATCTATTCTGTGCCCCTTTGTTGAACAGGGGAAATATTACGTAAACTTTCATTTAAACAAAGGAGTCTGTGTTGCGGGGGGAAGGAATACTGACAGACAAGGTTAAAACTAAGGGATAGAAATGTGAGCAGTCATTGAGGCAAATAGTTATTACTAAACACTATATTATGGTGGTCACGCTATTGCACTGTTTAGACAGCCCACTCTTAACTTTATGCTGGATTTCAATGGGATTACCCACACAACATAAAATTAAGGACATGTTCACATTTTTGCAGAACAGGAACCTACATGTGTACATTTATCTTCTGAAACAATAATATAAGTCACATCGAAAACCTTTCAAACAAGGATAAAAATCATCCTTCACGAATTTGGGAGGAATTTTGAAAAGCACCTGAGAAGGCTACATCTACTCTATCATTTTTGTCAGTGATAAAATGTATGTCGTTCAGAGTGTAAATATTCTGCTCCCCGGAGCAGGAAATTCCACTGGCATCAGGGCAAGTATCCACAGCACCACATTGGCAGAAGATCTTCTCCCACTGAGCTCTAGACTACACTGGGGCATTATTCTGAAATAACCCCCTTGGGTCAAATTTATAAGCAAAGCGTCCACACTACCAAGCCCCTTATTTCAAAATAAGGGCTGGTTATTTTAAAAGCTGTACTCCTGCTTCCCTCGAGGAATAACGCTAATTTTGAAATAGTTATTTTGAAATAGTGTTAGAGTGGATGCTCCGGTGCTGCTATTTTGAAATAAATACTCCCCAGAGTAATTAGAACTAATTACTTCCCAGTGCTCCCTGGGACTCTAAGTTGAGGTAGTGTGTCCAAATTAACAGAGCCTGCCTCAGACTAATTTTGAGGCTTCCCCATGGTAGGAACATGCTATTTCAATATTGTAAAATCTGGAGTTAAGTCAAATTTGATTATTTCAAAATAATTTCCTAGTGTAGACGCCCTGAGATGTCTACCGTCGCTCATTGGGAGTAGATTAAATTATGTTGACAGGAGAGCTTTCTCTCCCATTGGCATAAAGCAGCTACATGAGAGATTTTATAGCTGTGTCACTGTAAGCTCTCTAGTATAGACACAGCCTTAGGAGTACACTTCCCATAGAAAATCAATGGGACATCCATTCCGAAGTCAGGTGCTTTGGAAAATCCCACTCTTGATTATTTGGTAACCTTGCATAGCACTTTGGATTCAGATTCCAGTTCTACAAACTTCTTTCACAAATTCTGTTTAGACAATCAACCGTTCCCTCTTGAGCTCAGTGAGATTACTCTCTTCAGTGAGCGCTTCTCTTCATGCAGAAGAATTAAAACAAAATTGAGCCCTGAGAGTGAAGAGGGACGAGAAAGCACACACAAAGCAGTGGAGTGTGAGAAAAATGTGTCATCTCTGACAAGTAGAGTAAGGAAAGTCTTATTTTTATTGTTTCCCCTCAAATGTTTAGCTAGTTTCAATTAAACAGATGAAAAATGTTCTCTGGTAAAAGACTTCTTTTTAGTATACTGAAAAATGTTTTGGTACAAAAAACAGAAAAACTCTATGGCTGCATCTAGACTGGCAAGTTGTTTCCTCAGGTGTACATAAAACCCCTCTTTTTCAGACACAGTAGTTTCATGCTTGTTTCCACATTTTTATAATCCCTTAGGCTCCTGTGTCCCCAATGCCCAAAGCACCAGGCCATTGTTGACCCTGAGCAGGGATACTGCTACACATTGCTCTGCAGTGGAGCTCTACCAATATCAATTACTCCCTTCAGAATTTCAATTCTCCCCCAGGAAAGCACAATTCAAAACAAAGCCCTTTCTTGCTGAAAGAAGATTCCAAATTTCACTGCAGATATGTATGCCCCACCACAAACGCAGTACTATGTACAAGTAAGCTCAGCACTCACCACCCCTTTCTTACCAAACATTTCTGCAATGTGCCTGATGTTCACCAGTTTCCGCAAACTAACATCTGTAGCAAGCCTGATTTTCCTTAAGACAGTCCAGTGGCCTGCGTGCAATTGCAGCACCAGGAGTAGGATGAGCTTCATACAATCGTTTATTTGGATTACTGTAGTGCCTAGAGTCACTATTCTGCTAGATCAGTGGTTAGCAATGGATGGCTTGAGAGCCACCTTTAGCTCAGTATGGCACCAAATATGGCTCTTTTAGCCAATTCCGCTGCCCCGTGTGCCTGAGCTGGAGCCAGGCTGCAGTGTTGCTGTCCCTACTGGGGGCTCCAGTTCCAGGTCCGGTGGCTGCCATGCAGCCAAATACACGGCCCTGGCCCTAGCTTCAGCCCTTACCCAAGGCGGGACCTGCAGCCAGAGCAGTCCTTGTGGTGGCTGGGTGGCTGCTTCCAAGGCAACTCACATGGTGAGCAGTTTGCTCTGTGTGCCAGAGCTGGGGCTGAGGTACAGCTGCTCACAAAGCAACCTGACCAACGAAGCCCCAATCAGGGCCCAGCCCCCATCGGGCCACAGCATCCTGTCCCCAGCCCCAATCCTGGGGCAGGCCCCACAGTCTGGCCCATATCTGGCCACAGGAAGGGTTGTGCACCCTCCCCTTCCCCACTGCCTCATGGTTAGGAGAAGAGGCCATGATACAACTGTGGTGATCCTAGCCTGGCCCCTCATACAATCATTGCTGCCTTGGTGTAGCAGCCCAGCCCTGGCCAGGTAAGGTAATCCAGCCCCAGGGCCTCCCACCCCCATATTCTACTTCCCACCCCCAATGCCCTGCCCTGCCCTGCCTTCAACCCTGAGCCCCTCATAAGCCCCAAACCTTACTCCTGTCAATCTTATGGCAAGGAGCTGGGGATGTGGGGGTGCAGAAGACAGCCTGAATACATGCATGAAGTTGGATTTGACCAGTTATATTGTAAACTTCAAAGAAACATGACAAGAGATTCAGCAGCAGTAGGCCCATTAAATAAAACCTGTGTGAGTACAATATTTCATTTATGCTATTATTAATCATTATGTCAATTATCAATACTATTAAGTTGTATATTTTGAGTCATGCACATGGGCATTCTTCCACAGCTCTTTGTTGACCACATGTTCTGAATTTTGATGTAGTTTGGCTCTTTGATTTGAAAAGGTTGCCAATCCCTGTCCTAGATAGTATGCAAACACATTAGGAAATGGCTCCTGTTCTGGTGAGTTTATAATCACAATAGACAAGACATACAATCAACGCATACAGAGGTGAAGTATTTTACCCATAGAAGCTCAATTGTGGAGCCAGAATTAGAGCCCAGGTCTTCTAGGTCAGTGCCCTGCCCACTAAAACAGGCTTCTCACTTTAACTTTTTAAGGGTGAGGGATCAAATCTTTGTTTGGGTGAAATCAAAGGCAAAGCCTCTCACCAAGCAAAAGAATATAAATATGAAACTCTCTGTCAACAAGGACATGAACCTCAGGTTCAAGTGAAAACTTACCAGCTTGTAGAGTAACACAAAACAAGATACATAAATGGCAAGGCAGGTAAAAGTTGGGAGGGAAGTTATGGTTGGGAAGGCACCAAATCCTTGAATTTCCTGATTTGTGTGCATTTAAAATTCTTAGCTACAATCTTCCATTAGGAAAAGGGTTCTCAAGCTGTGGATCACACTCCAAAGTGGGTTCTGACTAGTGTTCCCTCTAGGCTGTGCAGCAGCACAGCTTCATAGGTGATTAATCAGCCCCATCCAGTCAGTCAGCTCTGTGCAAGGAGCCCTGAGCCTCTGACTGGGAAGCGATGAGGAGTCCTGTGGCACCTTATAGACTAACTGAAGTGTAGGAGCATAAGCTTTCGTGGGCAAAGACCCACTTCGTCTTTGCCCACGAAAGCTTATGCTCCTACACTTCAGTTAGTCTATAAGGTGCCACAGGACTCCTCATCGCTTCTGCAGATTCAGACTAACACGGCTACCCCTCTGATATCTGACTGGGAGGTGCTCATTAATCACCTGTGAAGCTGTGCTGCCCAGTAGCTTAGAGGGAACACTGGTTGTGACCCTGTTTTAATGGTGCGACTAGGGCTGGTGTTAAGACTTACTGCACCCAGGGACAAAGCCAAAGGGCTTCAGCACTGGGCAGGGGAAGTAAGGCTACATGCCCCCTGTTCAGGGTAGAAGCCCTTGGATTTCAGTGGTGGCTCCTCACCCCAGGGTGGCAGGACTTGGGCAGGCTCAGGATGCAGTGAGGTCATGGAGTAATGAGGTGGGATGTGGTGCATTAAAGTTTGAGAACCACTGTATTCGGGTATTTTTGTCAATATAAATGTGCTTTATATTTCCATTAAAGTCTACATCTGACTTCCTTTGTTAAGCACTTTGAGATCTATTGCTGAAAAGGGCTATATAAAAGTGTTAGTATTTATATTATTCCTTTAATACTACTAATGCTATTATGCAGTTTACCAATGCTGAATCTTATGCAAATAAGCAGTCAGTAAGACGTGTCAAAATAGGACATATGTCAGTTTGAATCTAAGCCTGTGAATGAGAGAACCTATTGCATTGTATTTCCTCAGTTACAGCTGCACAGTTATAGCAACGTTGATTTAAATCTGATCTAGTTAAAGTAATGCAAACCTCTAATATAGATAATCCAGTTTAACCTTTGCTTGGAATAAACTATGCAAACTTTACAGGGTAAGTTACCAAATTTAACTAAACTAATTTAAGCAAGGATTAAACTAGCTGAAGTGTTTCTCTGTTAGGGATTTGCATTGGTTTAATACCTCTGATTTCAAACCAATTTAATTATAGTGGTGCCAAGTTTCTAATATTGACCAAGCCAAAGCTTCACACACTGTTCAATCTCTGCACCTTCTGTGAACTCCTAACCATCAGCAGAGCAACCTTATCACTTCTGTTTCTTCCCATCTTGGCCCCATTGCCCGGTGCGATTTATTTTCCAGGGTTGGCTTGGTTGCAGTAAAGTGCAGCACACCATCATGAAAATACAGAAAAATCCCAGAAACACATCAGCATCCATCCTCATGCTCAAGATTTCCATTTTTTGATAGAGCCAAACACAACGAGGAGTTCTGTGGCACCTTAAAGACTTACAGATTTATTATAAGCTTTTGTGGGTAAAAACCACTTTGTCAAAAACATTGTAGTTCTATTTGATCTATGAATGCCAAGTGAGTAGTCCTTCATTTCTCATTTAGTGCTGTAATGTGACTTCATTGAACATTTATTTAAAACAGTTGCATTAACTAAGTTATTCTAATTAAATAAAGGAATAAATGTATTGTCTGAACAATGACGTACCCATCATTATGCTCAGAGCAACCTTTATTGCTCTTTGGATCTGATGTCTGCTCAGCTAAGCTTTTATGCTGAAGATTCAGGTAGTGGCCTTTTGGAGCTTTCTTAAAGGCCAGAGCCACTATAAAAAACTCTGAACAAAGAAGCCCCTGAAGCCATGCAGTTTTAAAAGGGTTTACAAAGCCCTCTGGGCCTCCTAGCTTATTTTGCAACAAGTCATATCCCATGAAGAAATTCACTTCTGTACAACCCAAAAGCAGAGTTAGATTAAAGAAAAAAGATGATCCCCTGCTGCTCTGTCTGGGCTTTTACTGCCATATCCTCTAAAGAAAAGATGTTCTGATGATATATTACCCCAATACATCATCCAGTGACAGTGTTCTCATGGTACTGTATCCTTAAAAATATGATGTATGCCAAAAGCAGTAACAGGGGACACATAAGGGGTTCTTTTTATCCTTTAAAATAATATGGTTGTTGGTTTTGTTCAAAGTGTCCCATGATACATATACCCTCAAAAAAAAATCAAGACGAGTCCTAAAAGTTTCTCAAGAATGGTAGATTACAAAACAAAAGAAAAAAAAAGACAGCTTCAAAAAAGTTCTTCATTTAAGCAAGTTTTCAAATAGAACAAAAGTGCTTGAGGAACCACCACCTAATAAAAATAGTAGCCCAAAAGAAAGTAGCAACAGTTTGTTTTCTAAGCACGTGGCCTCCCGACACTGCTGTTTTAGCCCTGTTCAAGTGTGTTAAGTGCTGACCCTGCTTTTTGTTTTTGTATGTGATCTTGCCTGTGCTCCACAGCAGTAAGTATTACAAAACCAAGAAATATTTACTGATGCCTGTTGAGGAAAAGAAGGTAGCAGTGCTGTGCCAGTTTGCATAGAAGAGCAAGAAAATAAAAAGGGAGGTGCAAGGAATATGACCATTTCAAGTGGAAGTTTTTGGAGGAAGCAAAAACTTTCAGGGTTGTTTTCTTCCCTGCCCTTCACCTGCTATGCCTCCCTCCTCCATACTTCAGGACCTCAGTTCAAACAGGATTGAGCTTTGTGCTGCTGTTATTAGTGTCACATTGAGGCATGGATAGCTTATCTCGGTGGCTGGCTTTTCAAAGGGTCTGATCCTCATCCCCTTAATATAGTGAGATCAGAGTGAAGGTCTAAATAGGGTCATGGTTGGAAAAGTGACTATTAAAAATGGTCCTTTATTTGACGTATCTTTTCCTTGTGTGTCTGTGCTTCATGATCACATTTTTTTTGGCCAGGCCACTGCTACTTTTGGACCAGTTTGTGCAGCCCTTCCTCACAATGGTGAACAGTTACACGAGTACTTATACTTCTGTCAATGAAACCACTATATGCCAAAAGAGGGTCAAAGCTGGTTGTTTGAAGGAGAAAGATGCAGAATGCCTTGTGGTACAGAGCAGACCCAGGTAATTGCATATTGATTTGTAAACGTTACCCTGGAAAGAAAGTTACTGTGTCTAAAAGAAGAAACTAATATTGCACAACCATGATCTGCCTGAAAATTTCAGTGCTTGAAATCTCAATCAGGCAGGGCCACTCTCACTTCTGGAAAGTGAATTCCTTTTTTTCCCTCCCAAATATAAGCAAACCAACAGATTCTAGAATGTCCGAAGCATCTGAATCTCAATAATATGAATATATTGAGCAGAAGCAATACGAGTATATTTTTCAAAGACTTTGTTCCCCTTTCCTCTTCCCTACTCTGGCTCCACTTGCACAGCTGGAAGCAACAAAAATACCTGTTTTTGACAAGTAAATGGAGCTGACATCAGACTGAAGCAACAGCGTGAATGAGCTATGCACAATCCATTTGTCATTTTGACAAAGTGACTTTTGGTCACCAGTGGGACACTTTAAAGACATCTGCATGGTTGGCCTTGACCACCAACAATTCTTACAGCCTATAAAGGGCCCTGTGGGATTGAGAACACAACCTGCTTTAGAACTGACTCCTGCAGTTACGTCTCTTGATGGTTGTAAAGGCTGCATGATATATCAGGTGTGATTAAGATCTTTGCTAGCCGGTTATATTTACATAAGTATTGACTGCAGATAGCATCTTGTTAGCCTAAATAATAAGCCTCAACTGCCTGAAAAGGGGATTATACATGGCCAAAAATCCACAGAGCTAGAAACCCAGCTACCAATGATTTCACTGTGTGGAATGGCACAGATTAGTCTGAAGAGCAGAACTCACACAGCAATACTATTATATAAGTAGAAAGGAAAGCACAGGAAGGAAGGGGAGGAGAGAAAGTCAGTCTGAAATTCAGAAACTCCACAATGCTAGTGCACAAGAGACCTTAGCAGCTTTAAGATGACATTAAATGGGATGTTAAATGGGGTACATAACAATGAGAGCCCCTTAGAAGTTTTAACATTCAGCCAAAGGAAATAAGAGTGCTAGTCATATATAAATCACACTAGACTTGTGTAAAATCTTGAGAAGATGTTTAAACAAAGAGTGCTATTCAACATCTGGCTGTGAAGTCACACATCATTTTCATGGCACAAAGTCTCACCTAGCTCTTCTCACTGCAACCAAGTAGAGTGCCAGTCTCAAAACAGTTTCCCATGCTTCCTGGCACAAAACAGGTGACAGGTGACCAAACAGACAGGAGTCAAAAGGACACATCTTCATCCCTCAGACTTGGCTGACGTCCAGTGAACTTCCCTTTGTGATATGTCTCCCTTTTTTAACTCTGACATTTGTACATGTCAGTGTGTGGGTCTGTTGTAAAAACCCAGACACCCCTACTTTAATAAACAGTAAGATCCTGAACATGGCTTTGGGTATTGAACATGTCATTCTTTGTAATGGAAGGAAGGAATAGTCACACCCTTGAATTTTGGAAATTTGTGATGCTGCTCCTACAGTTGGTATTTGGGTAACAGAGCTCTTTGTTGGATTAGAGACCTTATCTCACCTCAGTCAAATTGTGTATCAGCAGCTGTATATGTGGTGCAGTATTACCATATCCTAAAAATTAAGGTTAAGCAAATCATACCTTTGTATAAGTATACTAGCTATTTGTTAATCTTCCACATCATGTTTTCCTTTCCCTGCAGATGCTTAATGAGACTAGAACACAAATCTTTCAAGGTCTCCTCCTTAAATGAAGTCAAGTATCAGAGGGGTAGCCGGGTTAGTCTGAATCTGCAAAAGCGACAAGGAGTCCTGTGGGACTCCTCGTCGCTTTTCCTTAAATGAAGGTTCTTATTAGTTACTCCTTCAATATTTTAAAGTAGAATTTTAAAATTTTCCAACCTTCTTTCAAACATTTACTTTAAAAATATCCTTGTTTCCAGGCACATGTGCATCCCAGAATGAATGTTTAGCATGAAAGCATTTACCAGTTCAGATCACTGACTCACCTATTCTTGAAGATAGACTTCAGCAGGGCAGTAGCCAACATCAGTTGTTTAAAAAAAAATGTGATATGCATGAAAATTGAGTTGTTCCTAAAACATTTTCTTTCCTCCAGAAGTGATTAGATAAAACTCTGAAGTATGCAATTGATTACTCTTGTCAATGTCTTAGCTTGCACAGATACATGTTAGGTTAATAGTCCTTTTTAAAATCCATTCCAGCCACAACATGTGACATGATGATACCCTCCTGAGTAGTGAATTCCAAAGGGTACAGCCTGCAGGTGCTTCACTAACTGTTATCATGAAATCACCATACTTAGGTTGCCTTCAAGCAATTGTTTATCAATTAACTCTTCCTTCTCCCCACCCCTTCTCAATTATACATAATCACTAGCCATGACTCAGTCAGACTAAAAAAACCACAGCCCAACATGGACACAATTGAGATCTTTAATCCCACTTTTTGTAGCTCTTCAATCACTTCTAGCCCTCCTCACATAAATGAACACACACATGGTGTTTGTGTTGTTTTTGACAACTCTGTATGATAGGAAGGCATAATTTGTAGACTAGCTGTGCAACTAATAATGCAAATATCTTTTTTTCTGTTAACTGTCTATTAACAGATTGCAATTTTTGGAAATGTACTCACTATTCAGAATTATTTGTGAATTTCTTCAGTGAATAATTCTTGCTCTAAGGTTATTGGAAAACAGGTCATGACTGAGTCTGAAAATGAAATTATAGACACCTCATTTTAATAGTTTATATTATATTATTGCCTTTACCTTAAGAATATGTAAATAGCTACAATTAATGATAAAGGGAAGGTCCTGATGCTGATAATGTTTACATCAATGGTACTGGTCCTATGAGTAAAGTTACTCATTTGAATAAGTATTTGCAACACTGGAGCCCAAGGCAGTTACAGTATAGAAATGATTCGGTGTGGAGCCTCATTTCCCCACATTTGGGACTGAAAACTCATGAGAACAACTTGTAAGATTTTGACATAATTAAACTCATCCTAGACTTATTCATCCTTTAACCCAAACTGGAGACTAAGTTGCAAATTGCACATCTAACCCCACCTCTAGTTTTATTACTGTTGAAACTGGCTGAAGGAGCAGGGGGGAGGGAATTGCAAAGGGCTCCTAACTTTTCTGTCACTCTTTATTGAAATGTATACATTTAGAGGTTTTTCTGGTTTAAACACAGAGAAAAACTGTCAGAAAAGTTTTCTATCTTTTACCCAAATTTTGACACATTCACCATTTTATACCCAGTTCTAATTGTACATTGTATACAAAAACCACATAAATTGTGGGGTTTTTAGGTTTTTCAAGAAAAATCCCAAAAACATTTGAAGGAAAACAACAGCTAAACTTTTTTTTTTCATTTTCATCAACATTTTTCACTCTAACCAAACACATTTCCAACTCTAATACTAATTAACAGCACTGTCAATCTGCTTGGCCAATTGCAGGAACAATTCTAAAAAAAGGTCTAAAAGTCTTCTTCTTAAAAAAAGTCTAAAAAGAGAAAAACACAAGAAAAGACAACCTCAAACCAGAAAGATGCAGGAATTGGATGAGGAACTTTAGGTAACCACAAATAAAGAAGAGGAATATTACAAACTATGGATGAAAACATT
Source organism: Pelodiscus sinensis (assembly GCF_049634645.1). Classification (NCBI taxonomy): domain Eukaryota; kingdom Metazoa; phylum Chordata; order Testudines; family Trionychidae; genus Pelodiscus; species Pelodiscus sinensis. The sequence goes on from NC_134712.1 coordinate 170,873,536, forward strand.
TTAAAATATAAAATCAAGCTATAAGGAGAGAGAAATACATAGCACTGGCACAGAGTCCAGCTAGCTAGAACAGGAGAGATTTGAACAGGATTGCTGGCCCAAGTGTCTAATTTTTGTCCTGAAAATCCATATGAAAAGGGGACCTGACAGTGTCTAGACAGCACTACAGGCTGACAGCTAAAGTCCAAAAAAAACCCAACAAATGGTCTGGTAGCACTTTATAGACTAACAAAACATGTACAGGCAGTCCCCGGGTTACATACAAGATAGGGACTGTAGGTTTGTTCTTAAGTTGAATCTGTATGTAAGTCGGAACTGGCGTCCAGATTCAGCCGCTGCTGAAACTGATCAGTTTCAACAGCGGCTGAATCTGGATGCCAGTTCTGACTTACATACAGATTCAACTTAAGAACCTCAGGCATCCCCAAGTCAGTTGCTGCTGAAACTGATCAGCAGCTGATTCCAGGAAGCCTGGGGCAGGGGCTTCCTGTAGTCAGCCACTGGTCAGTTTCAGCAGCGGCTGACTTGGGGACGCCTGGGGCAGAGCAGCTGGGGTGCTGCTGGGTTGGTCCAGTAGCGCTGCCGCTCCTCGGCGCTACTGGACCAACCCAGCAGCACCCCAGCTGCTCTGCCCCAGGCATCCTGATTCAGCCGCTGCTGAAACTGACCAGCAGTGGCTGAATCAGGACGCCTGGGGCAGAGCAGCTGGGGTGCTGCCAGGTTGGTCCAGTAGCGCCCAGAGCGGCGCTATGGGACCAACCGGCAGCGCCCCAGCTGCTGTACCACAGGCGTCCGGAGCAAAGCCGCGGAGCACGGGGGCAGCGGGACAGCCCAGACGCGCTATGGCTGTCCTGCTGCCCTCGGGCTCTGTGGCTTTGCTCTGCTTTGCTCCCCGTCTCCCTGGTCTGCAGACCAGGGGGATGGGGAGCAAAGCGGCGGAACACGCGGGCAGCGGACAGCCCAGACGCGTCTGGGCTGTCCGCTGCCCGCGTGCTCCGCCGCTTTGCTTCCTCTCCCTGGTCTGCTGGAGACCAGGGAGAGGGCCCCGTTCGTAACTGCGGATCCAACATAAGTCGGATCCGCGTAACTCGGGGACTGCCTGTAGATGGTATCATGAGCTATCGTGGGCACAGCCGACTTCTTGTAAGCATTTGCTGTTGACTTCTGTTCCACCACTGAGAAGGCAGGAAGACCAGCTGCTGCTGGATCTGGAGAACCACTCAGGACCAGCCTGGCACTGGCAAAGAGAAGTAACAGCAGCTGGCATGTGACATTTTTGAGGCATGGGGCTGGTGGACAGACACACAACATGAGCACCATTCACAGCTTTACTTGTGCCTAGCGCTGTGGTGCTGGTGTCCCCCCCCCCCCCCCCGCATCTTGCCCAGTAGCCCCCATCCCGAAACATGGTTTTCCTTGTCCAATCCTGCCTCAGACACCCCTCCCACCGTGGTGCATGTCTTGCCCTCAAAAATCCTGCCCACATCACCCTTCCCACCTAGCGTCCTGCTCAGGGGGCAGTGTAGAGAAATGGAGAGAGCAGCAAGAGATGGGGAGGGGAGAAGAGGAGTGGGCTGGGGTCTTGATTGAAGAGGTGGAGCAGAGGCAGGGTCTAACGGGGAAGAGTAGAAGCAGGGGGCAGGGAAGATTCCAGCTCTCAGTGCCCAGTTTTAACGAATTAGAAAACTGGCCACCCTAGACTAGAAGATTGAGTGTAAAGATGTGTTGCACACTGCAAAAAGGGCACTTTCCCAGACATAGAGGATCAACTACAAAACACATACAATGTGACTGGGGATTACAGTGGATGAGAAGCTGGATATGAGTCAACAGTGTGCCCTTGTAGCCAGGAAGGCTAATGGCATATTAGGGTGCATTAGGAGGAGCATTGCCAGCAGATCTTGAGAAGTGATTATTGACCTTCATTCAGCTCTGGTGAGGCCGCATCTGGAGTATTGTGTGAAGTTCTGGGCCCCCCACTATAGAAAGCATGTGGACACATTGGAGAGGGTCCAATGAAGGGCGACCAAAATGATTAGGGGCTGGAGTGCATGACCTATGAGAAGAGACTGAGGGACTTGGGTTTGTTTAGTCTACAGAAGAGAAGAGTGAGGGGGTATTTGATAGCAGCTTTCAATTTCCTGAAGGGAGGTTCCAAAGAGGATGGAGAGAGGCTGTTTTGGCAGAACAAGGAGCAATGGTCTCAAGTTACATTGGGTGAAGTATAGGTTGGACATTAGGAAAAACTATTTCACTAGGAGGGTGGTGAAGTACTGGAATGGGTTACCTAAGGAGGTGATGGAATCTCCATACCTAGAGGTTTTTAAGTCTTGACTTGACAAAGCCCTGGCTTGGTTGATTTAGTCGGGATTGGTCCTGCCTTGGGCAGGAGGCTGGACTTGATGACCTCCTGAGGCCTCTTCCAGCTCTATGATTCTAAGATTCTAAAGACAAAAGGAATATGAAAAGTAGAAGAGTTAGCACTGCATAGGATGTGATATGAGGAGGAGGGCAGCGTGGCTATGTCTACACTATGACTTTTGCTGCAAGAATGTATGCAAATGAAGCACGGATTACCTTTTTTGAGGTATAGCGATCTTGCACAAAAAGGTGTTTTTGCACAAAAAGGAAACGTCCACACTGCTTGTTTTTACACAAAAACCCCTAGCGCAAAAATGGAATTAAAGAGAGTATGAAAATGAAGTGCGAGAAAATGCTAATCTGCACTTCATTTGCATAGGCTCTTGTGGTAAAAGTCATCGTGTAGACGTGGCCTATAAGAGCCTGCTGGACAGAAGGAAAGGTCAGGAAACATGAGAGGAGGCAGATATGATTGTAACTAGATAAAAAGTGATTGCATACCAGCACAGTATGTTTTTAATACTCACTGTGTTATTAGCAACACAGGTAAAGATTTTTACACAATATGTTTTTTTACTGTCATGATATTATTTGACTATGAGCTTCATGTAAAAAAGAAACAAAATAATCCCCCACAAACACTGGGTTTCCTTTCCTTTTGAGTTTTATTTAAATTAACTTTTTTCTCCCCTCAGAAATTTCTATTAAATCATGATGGAGAAATAAAACCAGTTATAAAAATATTTTTCATACAATATGGCAGCACAAAGCTGAACACCAGAAATATATGTGATACTGCAAGCCATTAAGCTACAGGACCACACTTTAAAAAAGGCTTTTAACAACTCAATGGAAGAAACTTGAAAGCCTGTAAAATCCATGTACAGCTACCTGGATGCCTTTAAAACTCCATTTTGATATTGGACCAGCTTTTTAATAATGTTGTTCTTATTGGCAATAAAAAAATGCCTTTATATAAACTGACCCATTTTGTACTTGCCATAGAAAGTTTCCAAAGACATTTGCAATGTATATTACATTCTTCCATTTAGATTATGGCATTTATTTTGCCCATCACAATTTATTTACTGTATTAGTTACTCATTTTAATTATGCTCTTTTGTATTCAAGTTTTCCAAGCTTTAAATTATGTCACAGTGAAGCTTTTTCCCATAATTGTTATACTGAATCCTCAACGTGAGTGCAGCATTCCTATTGTCAGCATCCATCTAGCAGGGTTGTGCCAATCCAGCACTGTGTGTGTGTGGCTCAATACAGCAAATTCACAGTCAGAGATGTGCAAGTAGTGAATGATTCATGTGCTAAATAGCCCAATGATAATGTGAAATAGCTATTTCAAGCCTCATGTATCTCTGTTACTGCAGATTTATGGAACAGATTAATCATGTTATGTCACTTGTAATGCATGACTTCCTGTTGCAACAAATGTGAATCTCATGATGCAGAATAATAAGTTGAAATGTAAAGGCAAAAACACCTTTGTTGGGAGTGCAACACTGTAATCAGGCAATACATAGCAACAAGCCAATCTGAAAAGGATCTGACTGATGAGAACAGGGTAAATGGGAAATTCAGCACAGTTCACCAAGCACTTGAGTCCTTTTCAAGACACTGGGCTAAATTTAGTGTCACTCTTGCTGCAGACAGAAAAGTGATAATTGGAAACAACATGGGTGTCCAGTATGTAAGGTGAGGGAAGGCTCTGTCTTCCCAAAACACCAGGCATGGCCCCACCCACACTCTATCCCCAGAGCACTTGCAGTAGGAGTTCTGGGGAAGAGTGTTGCTGCCCCCAGCACCTGCCCTCCTCGTGCTCCAGGACTGGAGAGACAGGGCTGAGACAGGCCCTGGAGCTAGGCAGGCTGGGACTACGCCGTGTAGTGCACACCCTCTGACCTCCTCCAGGACTGGAGAGGCTCGGGCCATGCCACACGCCTTCTGCCCTCCTCCCTCCCCTGGGTGGCAGAGGCCACACCACATGGAGCACCTTCCTTCCTCCCCCTGTGCTCTGTGGCTAGAGAGGCGGGGCTGTGTGGGGTTGCACAGTGCAGCACATCCTCCTCCGGGGCTAGGGTGAGTGTGCACCTGCCTGCTCCTCTCCTCTTCCCGTGTTTGGGAGGAGAAGCGCGCACACAGCATGCTGCCCCGCCTCCGTATGGGCGCAGGGATGGGGTGGGGCCTCAGAAGAAGGGGCGGGGCTAGAGCCAAATCCCCAGCTGTGCCTTCACCAATTGCCCATGGGAAACAACTTAAATTCTGTGAGGCACACAGAAAACAAAATCAAAACCTCGCTCCATCAAGTAACATATAAATAATAAATGACACCAATTAATAATTTACAGTTTTATAGCACCTTTCGATCAGGTAAGATTCCAAAGCATCTTACAGACTTAAACTGCTACTACAGACCAAATACTAGCTGACAACTGAAAATCGGTCTGATCCCCCAAAGGACTATGTGACAAAAGCAGTATAATTTATGACTATACACAGGCTCAGAACAGGTCTAGCTGCATAATATATTCTCACCCAGCCCCAAAATAAATTACATGTGAGATGGTAAGCTGGCAGCATGGTTTGGTTAGGGCATCCATAGCTGTATGTGGTATGCTCACATCACGCCTCTCCTCAACTCCATTTGGAGAAGACCTGAGGAGCAGGCTCTCTATATGTTTCCTCTATATGTATGTGACAGTATAATAATAGTAGAGTCTATGAGCTGTTTGCAGAGTCTACTAAACCAAGTTGTTTCTACTGCAGGTAATTAACCTTAGTCTCTTATTTTAATAAATCCTTGCTCCTACCAGTACTTTTATATACACAGACCATCCTCCAACAGCTCTGGCAAAACATACACAGATACGTAGCTACACTAAACACCATTTTTCTATTTAAGAGTGTACATTTGCCTTTTTAAAATTGGATAAAAACTAATAAAACACAGTATTCTGATGGAGCATGTTTGCACTTTCAAATACTGATCAAAATAACATTCTCTTACTAAGAGTCTATGAGAATTACTATTAAACCACGGTAACTGAAGCTCTTTTGTCTTCTTGGGTTTGAGTGGTGGTGTTTATGAAGGGGGTGAAGAGAAAACTAATTATATTGTAAAGTAATAAAGGAAGAGGATCATTGAAATTGACAGAGATGCTCTTTTTGTATGTTCTTTAGAAGAAACTATATTAAATATAATAGATATGAAAGAATTGTTTGATGGGGTTTTTTTAATATATACTTTTCCACTGAAATTCATCTGGGCTACATTATATCTTGACACAACAAAAATTGAATCCTGCTGTACTAAAACACTGCCATCTTCATCAAACATGTGCTGAACATTTGGTCTCATGCTGGCCATCCACACTCAGATATGGATTTGTGCAATAGAAGCCTCTAGGATACTTGCAGGTAAATAATCCCAGAAAACCCAGGTAAGATAACTTTCTTGCCTTTTCTTTTCCTGGGTGGGTTATTGTTGTATGGCTTGATTTAAAATGTGGATCAAAAACATGACAAGTTAGGTGAAATACTGGTTCTTATAACATTAAATTCAACATATTTTTTATCAGAAAAGGTCAAATTCTTATATTGCATATTTGGAGTTAAAAACAGAAATTTAAACTACAGAATGATGTTTCATGCCCAATAAAATTCATGCCAAGCTAAGCTCTGACTTCTAGTTTCCTTAGCTCTTGCCTCAAAGCTTTCCTCAGGTTTCCATCACTGGGTTATACTTTCTGGCTCACATTTGTTTCCTTCTGTTCTGGATTTAGGTGATAAAAGGTTGAGAAGTATGATTACCACTCTTCAGGTGTAGTCATCAGGTTTAAGGCAAAGGGCAGAATGGAGGGAAGAAATGGAACAGCTTGTGTGGTTTGTCAAGGTCACCACTGGCTTCTATCAGCTGTTATTTCATATGTGACACACACATTTTTCTTATGGCATGAGGAAAATACTCCACCCTCTTGAGAACATGAGAACCGTTTTTGGTGTAGGTTTAATACATGACAGATAAGCTCCTGCAACCATCAGGCCATCAGTACCTTCCTAGAGTCTAGTCACCCAGTTCATTGTAATTAAGAACAACAGATATGTCTCACCTATCTCTTTGAACTAGTATGCTATTTTCTTTTTCATGTTAAAACTACATCCCTCTGACTCCAGCCAATAAATAAGGTTATTCTTGGATCCCTCCTTGCTTCTGGCGAGGTGTTTAGGTTTATGCAGACGATGATGAATGAGAATGAAATTACATGGCTCTCTTCACCACCACCACCACAACCATCCATCATCATCATCATCATCATCACACCACCACCGCTGCTGCCATGAGCTCATCCCACCTTTGAAAATTCAGAGCTCAACAGTTTAATTCAGGATAAATTGATTCTGTGGGACTTTAGGTTTTTGCACTATAATTATATACAGCTCCATCTCACCTACTTCTGCCAGACTGTAGCATTTTTATGTCTTTTCCAAGCTTATGTTAAAGTATATATTTTAAAAAAAATACTATGATATCAGATGTGGTCCTATTTTCAGCTTTGGACCACTTTCAGCCAAAAATCTCGACCAACAAAAACTGAGCTAAACCTGCTCATTTACTGTACTAATAACAGTTTAACTTGAAATATTCCATGCACATTTTATATAAAGAACATTCATATCAACAAATTCTAATCTAAGCTTCCATTTACATTCATTAGCGATAGCCAGTTTTTCATTTTCCTTTTAATATCTTGAGTCTAAAGTACATACCTGAACTCTGAAAAATTCAAAACAGTATCGAATATGATAGGTCTTAATCTTTGTGTAATGTCACACTAACCCATGTTTAACATCTATGTCCCATGGCCTCAATCCTATACTTCTGTGCATTGAATCAGTTTCAAGATTGTATCTGTGGGGGACATTTTTACAATGGACTTTCTGCAGTTTGTATCTTACATTGGATATTGTAGCTATAATCCTCAAAAGTTCTAAAGAATTTAATGGCAGACATAAATGTATGACCACCTTGAACTGAATCAATGCTTTGCTGGTATAAATATGAATGTCATCAAACATATCTATACCCATCATTACCATATTAAATTCATACATGTTCTCTTAAGCCTGGGCTTCTGTCAATCAACCACAGATTCCACAACATTCCACAGCTATTCTTTGCATAAAGAGTAATATTTTAGACTTTGTATTTTTCAAGCCTTAAGTTAGTACAAACTGATTTTGTAGCCAATTTCATTAAAAATCATTCATTCATTTTTTTTTATTTTTTCTATAATTCAGTACAACATACTGTACCATCTAGGAGACACTTGGATTCTTGTGTAAAATGTGAGTAATCATCTTTTTCCAATATAATTTCATTTTATAGTGACAATATTATAGTGACTATTGTTCCTCAGAAGTTTCGTTTACTTAATCTTTGTTACTACTAACTTGTGATATAGAAAGTCACCTTCACCTATTTATAATATCTTAGTGTTGTGCTTCTTACATGTTAGAAAAAGTCCATTGCACTATTTAGACAGAGAATTCCAGATACCATTTCTTTTTCCGGTTATGATCAAAGTCTCCTTACACAAGAAAGCATGGGCACTGTTCTTGGTTACCTTCAGCTTGCTTTGCTCTATTCCAATGGCACAAAGCAGGCAACAAACCAGTTTACTTGGGAATTTTCCTGGTATAAAGGTATTCTCCAGGAGGCATGGAACCACAGATGTAGGATGATTTGCCAGTACAAAGAGGAAGACAGAGCACCTCTGCATTTCAGCGATCCCAACACATGGAACAGCACTTCAAGGATGTTGGCAGCCAAATATAAGTTAAAGCTCTCAAAATCCAGATGTCACAAAACTGGTGTAAAGCCATCTTTTGCCCACCCAGAATTTAAAAGTAATCTCAGTCAGCAGACCCGAAAATGTCCTACTACCACAGTAATTTGTCCATCGTTGTGGTGAAAAAATAAGAGTTTGCTAACAATGCCACTATACTATCCACATCAGCTCACAAAGGGAAGTGTTGAGGATGGAAAAGGATGGTCTTGTGGTTAAATCACTGGAGTGGGCGCTAGAAAACCTAGCCTATATTCCCGCTTTTTCCCCAGATCTCTTGTGAGACTTCTGTACATTACATTTCTCGTCTGCAAAACTGAAGCTATTAGTGTAAAGTTTTTGTGAGGCTAAATTCATTAATGTTTGTAAAGGGCTTTGAGATTATTAAATGGAAAGCATTATAGAAATACAAAGTACTTTTGTTGTAAGAACTATTGTTTTATAGCCACTTATAATGCCATAGTTTTGCTTCTTTGCAGATTAGGTTACCTGAACCCTTTAAACATTTAATATTAATGAGTAGTTGCAATCTGTACACAAAAGCAAAGGGTAATTTATCAGATTTGAGTTAGTGGTAAGATATAAACTCTTCAAAAGACTTTCTTGAACATACATATAGAGAGAGACGGTTCTTGCCTGAGAAAGATTGTTCTTTAGGCCATATAGATTCAATGTTCTTCTAGTATTTTTTGCAGTGTTCATCCACCTTGTTTTCATGCCATGTTAATCCATGTTTTCTAAAAGTGTGTTGACTGAGACAATGTTACAAACTATAAAGGGGTCTGATATTTTGCCCTGATGTGTTACTGTTAGTCTGACATTGACCTACATCAAGTGTTTCTTCACTGCTATTAGCTCCTTTCTATTAGTTAGAGCTGTGTGGCAGATATTTGGGAAACAAAATCTTGGACCAATCATAAAATCCATCTTGATGTATATTTTTCCCTTTTATTTCTTTCATGTCCATGCCTTTCTCTCACCCCTTCCCCTTCAGAATTCAATACCAATTTTTGTCATTGACGTTTAAAAAGTTATCAGTGGTCCTGAATCCAAAAAGTCCATGGATGTCAATGCAGTCTTCAGTAGGTTTGATCAACTAAAGAGCATCCAAAATGTTTAACTGTGAAACTGAAAGCCAGTGCAAGAAATGGGGATATTTCCCTCAGGAAAGGACTACAAAGTAGAGGTACTTCAGTGTAATTGTTAACAAATATGGCAGCTGAATTCCAGCTCAAAAAGCAGTGACTGCCTCAGAATGACATTCTTTATGAAAATATCATGCATGCTCACATTGTCTTCTTATTACAATCAGTCTAGTCAAGAGTGCCTGAAAATATACTGTGTTGTACTTTGAAAACTAAAGTTGTGGACTTTAAATCAGCTGCACTTTTTTCTTTACTGACTTGTGGCATCCCTCATTTTGGCCCCTCATGCCATTTTTTCAATAGTTAACATCTGTATAGGTTGAAAGCAACACGCCTCTAAGCCCCACATTTCAACCTCCTTGCTCTGCTCATAAGTACCAGCTATGCAGAAATCTCATGCCAAAGTACATGTGACTTTGTAAAAATAATTATCACCACAAATTCACATGATAAATGTAGTTATCAGCAAGTCTCACAATGTCATATTAAAGTCATTTATGAGTTTAAAGTGAAAATGATGATTCCAAGATAGCAAACTGGAATATTTTCTAGTTATCTCAGTATTGAGATAACCTTGCATTGCATAAAGGCAACAAATGCCCAAGATTTGATTATGCAATGTATTCCTTTCTTTGTACAGTTACTTTTAGTACATTCCTTAGTGTTCGTATTACCTGAAATCCAAACTTACCAGGCAAATGCACATTATACAAGGATTGTCTGTGATAAATGGTATCTGTAGGACTTCCCCTTCATTTTCACATTTTGCAACAGATCCTGAGATGGAAAGCAAAATAAAAAAATATGTTTTCAAATTTTAATTCACTGGCTGTCTTCAGTATTCAGATTTCTAATTCTGATTTAAGCTCCTGTACAGCTCCTAGCTTCCGTTTTAAATTTTACCTGCTCTAAATAACCAGTATCAGAAGCAAATGCACAAAAACTATTCAAAGGGGCAGTTTCTATAAGATCCTGATGAGAGCTAGTATGTGACTAGTCTTATTCTTCTGTACAAAATCTAGACTTGCCTAGTGTGCCCCCCCATTTACAACAGAGATGATTCTTCTCCTCTCAGATGAGCTGTGCAATAGTGAGTATTTCATTAATCATGGGATACTTCTTTAAATGATCTAATCTAAAGCTCATTGAAATCAGTGGAAAGAATTCCATTATTTCAGTGGGCTTTGGGTCAGCCCCCTAGGTACAGTACCAACAACTCAACCCTTTTTCTGGTCCATAAGGAACAGACTCTGCCAGGAGAGTCGATTTACAAAAGGAGTCACGTTAGAAATCTCCTGTATGGTCTCTATCCCTATTAGTCCTGTATTATCTCATGCTGGGATCACTTTTTGAAATCTAATACCTCTTGCTTTTACTAAAAATTGACTTAACGTTTTCCTTCATGCACCAGGTGTCAGTAAAGTATGTCCTTCAAGGGGGGGACAACTTAGGACGTCACCTGCCTGAATACTTGTCATTACAATCATTAATGTTTTCTTCTGGAATGCGTTTTAAAACACACAAATGGACAGTGGCAATCTAGTATTTCCAACACACAATGCACTAAACAACACAACAAAGCGCCACCACTTCTTTGCTATAAATGCTGAGTATTTATCACCACTCCAAGGGCTCAGCGCGGCGCTGGGAGGTGGGAAGCTGGTTGGATGTCAAGGAGCTTCTGGGCTTTAGCCGGTCCTGGTTGCCCAGCATCACTTGTCAATGGGAAAAGGCTTCTCTTGCCGGCCCCCCTGCCCCGGGATGCTGAGCGGGGCCAGCCCCAGCCGGAGAACTGCCCAGGCGGGCTCTGCCCTGCCCTTACCTGTCAGGAAGGAGGAAGCCAGAGACCTCCGGAGCCACAGGGGGCTGAGCAGGAGCCAGGCGGTGAAGGGCAGCGCGGGGCAGCGGAGCAGCCGAGCCAGAGCGCTGCCGCTGGAGAGCCAGAGCATCGTCCCCTAGAGCCGGGCGCGGGCTGCGGCGGACAGAGGGGCTCCCGGCGTGCGAGGAGCCGGGGAGGGGAGGGAGGGACGCGGTGCCGGGGATGCAGGGCGGGAGGAGGGGTCCTGCCGCCGCCGCTGCTCTGTGTCTCCCCAGGGCGGCGCGGAGCTTCCTCGCCCGAGGGGGCTGCGCGGGGCGCCGGCGGGCTGGGCAGCGGGAGCGGAGCCCGGCTCGGCGCTCACAGGGCGAGTGGCTGGACAGCCCGCGCTGCCGCCGCCCCCAGCCCCAGCGCACACCCCCGGCCGCGCCGCCTGCCCGGGCCCCCGCTGCGCCAGGGGCGGGGAGAGGCAGGGCCCGGCTCCGCAGGGGGCAGCAGGGGACGCGGCCCCGCCGGGCGAGCCCCCGCGGCTCGGGCACCCGAGCAGAGGCGGGGCCGGGGCTTCGGTGTTGCGCCGCTCCGGCCGCACGGCTAGGAGCTGTCAGCGCCTCGCCACCACCCCCTTCGCCCCTTCCGTTCCTCTTCTAGCCTGCACCGTCTCTCCCGCAAGCCTTCTTGTCCCCGGCCCCCTCCCGTGCCAGCACCTCACACCCCACTTCTCTGCCAATACACACCAGGCACCCCCCACCCCGGCTCCTCCGCATCCACCTTCTGTACTACAGCCCCAGCCTTTCCCGGGTGACTTATGCATAGGGGTTGGGGGGGGGGGGATCTAAAATAGGAGAAGTGACTCCACTGCAAGTGTAAACCGGGACTGCTGTGGGAAGGAGGAGGTCACGTTTGGTGCTGTCAGTGAGACAGCCTCACCTCCTTCTCCCTAGTGTGTGTGTGCTGGGGGGCTCGCTGGCTGTCAGTGACCAGAGGGCAAGAAATCCCTGGGAAGAGCGGGGCTGACGTATTCACAGTTCCAGACCAGCTGTGTATTTACTCAGCCTCCCACGGGAAAAGCTACCCCGTCCCACGACGCGCAACACAGAGACAGCCCAGCACCAGCCGAGAGGGGACTCCAGAGAGGAAGGAAAAGAGGGAACATTCATTCGCACAGCTGTACCAATTGGGATCCTGTTACTGTGCTGCCCCCTCTCTCATTACAGCTGCAACAAAACCTAGCCACCCACCCACAGCCAGGAAGGCAGGCACTACACTTTTGCAAATCCAATCGGTCCTTTCTGGAGGAAGGCAGCGTTACCAGACATACTTTTGCCAAATGTTTCATCCTGTCCTTACCTGAAGATTATTTTAAAAATAAAGCTGAGTTTCTAATGAGCGCTTTGGCCCTGGTTTCCCGATTTTATCTTTGCACTCATTTACAACAAGTTAAAACGGGTATCAAATACTGCTGTATTTAACTGAATAGTGCTTTGCACTCACTTTGCTTAGGTGTGAAGTTAGCCTTCGAAGGCTCAGGCATTGGCAGATCAGGTATGTAGTTTCTGATAACTTCTCCATTCCTAAAAGTGATCAGGTGCTATGAGTTCATAAGGCATTCACTCCATTTCAGTTCTTAATCGTCTCAGCTATTCCTTAACATGTTCTGTTGCTATTATAAATATAAACTCAGATAACGTATGCATAGTCACACACTGTATCATATAAAGGTATGCATACATGCAGTATGTGTCACCCGTAGTTTTCTTTTAGAACAGATCTTGCAACCTATTTCACAAATCATTCTCAGCCAACTGTGATGTTTCATTCATGTAAAGGAAACCTAAACATAAATTAGTTTGCTGACACTTAGAAAACATCCTTCAGGTTGATATACTGTTTCCTATATCTCTTCCTCTTTCTCTCTCTCCCCCCTCTGAAATGGTTCTGAGTTTCAATATTATTACTCAAAAAAGGGTTTTGAGCAGCAGCAAATCAGATGCATAATGATAGGCTGAATAGAAAGATTTTTGTTGCCCAGAAAAATGCAAAGTTGTCAGATTGTCATGCTTGGTTTTTTTAAAAAGCAAGAACAATTACTATGAAAGCATGCATCTTTGTTATAAAATGTAAAAATCTGAAATTCTTCACATCAGGAGCAATATTCTCTTTTCCTTTCACTTTGGAATGCATATAAGTCTGCAACTGCAGATTATGAAGACTATCTTGGTATTGGTAATATTATAATGATCACTATAAAACAACACTGTATTCAACAAATAAATACTTAAGCCCATATCTCAGTCTAAATCAGATTGACACTCAAGAACTAGTTAGATATGCTAATCTATGTTCCATTGAGGGAAAGGCTCTTAAAAAACCTTTTAAGTTACTCTTTTTCCTTATCTAAAACATAAATGCCCATAATAATAATTAAAGATTACTCTGTATTATATAACAAAAATTATTATATGAACATAGTGTATGAAAATGTGTGTAAGATATTTATTGGAAATAGCTGTTTAGTAGGTCACAGATATTTAACTGTGAATCACTGTAACTGCAGTTCTTGAACCAATCTAGCAAATGTTTTCTTCAATCTGAATATTTTTCCATTGCACAAATGTTCAGATACTTTTGACAACCCTGCCTTTGTTTTCAATTCATAATCAGCCACTGCCATTCCCTTGCTCCCTTTCTAGTACAAAAAAATATTTTTTAAGTGGCAACTTTGTAGAAAGTTTATTAAAATATCTCCTAAATTCTCATGACAACTTCTTGAGTGACAGCTACTACTGGCAATTAGGTATATTTTTTAGCATATTGGGTTTTGTCTTCCTTAGGGTATGTCTACACAGCAAAGTTATTTCGGGATACCAAAGGTATCTCGAAATAACTACCCCGTGTCTTGTGAACGTGTCTGCTATTTCAAAATATAGCAGACCCGTTATTTCACCATCCCTGTAAACCTCATTGCACAAGGAGTAAGGAATGGCTCGAAATAGCACTGTTTTTTTAAACTTGGCACTGTCATGCCAAATGATGTAAAAAGCTATTTCAAAATAGACTATAAATAAGTTATGCAATTTGCGCTACGTATTTTATTTCGAGTTTTGGATTCTGTGTAGATGCACCCTTATAGACTAAAAATTCACTGAAAATTAATACCTTCTGGTATGAAAAATTATTTAAAATTTCACAATAATTGAAGCACTTCTGCTTTCAGGTTGCATAGAAACATCCATCGTATTCAAGTAACAGTGAAGAATTTGACTAAAGAAAAAATATGTTATCTCATATCCTAAAATGTTGCTGTAACTAGGTAGTAATGCTAGCTGAGGCAGCACATTTACCTCACATTTAACTCATTCTGTTAAATGGAGCAAGTCCATCTCTGCCTCCTTAAATAAAGCCTGTAACTTCAGATATTTGAAGGAAATCAATTATGAAGTAAAACAAATGAACTGGTTGCATAGAATTACCTTTTTTGGTCAACAATGCTTGTTTCTAGGTGTTACAATAATATAAGCAAACAATACAGTAATAATTATTACTAATTCTGCCTGAAGAACATTTCAACACATTAGTTAGGCCTAAATACTCCTCTCCAATGAAACAACCTCTGAAGCAAGAACAAGTTGTATAGGAACTCTATGAGGTTCATCCTTATGAATTCACAGTTCTGACTGATGTTCTCCTTAGGCTGTTGTATTTGAGGTTTGCACAAAGTGCTTAGGAGGGTGGATTTCCACCTCTTCAGAGATTGAGGATCCACAAGGAACTGAAGCTGAACACATCTACACTATTTTGTACTTCCTGAGAGCATGGTTTTCTGAGAAGTCACGTGCTATTAACACAGTTAATGCACCTGTGCCTAAACCCTCTTCAAGCAGCAAGGAATGGAAATAAATGCTGATTGAAATAGCATCATTCATGGTGTAGAGACTTACTGTAGGCTAGATCCAGCCTGTGTGCCGGAGGTTCCCCAGCCCTAGTGTAAGATCTGACCGCAGAAACACACATGCATGTAACTTGAAGTGAGTAGTTCCACTCAAATTAATGCACTCTTCATGCATTTTAAGTCATGCACGTGTGGAAGTTTTGCAGGGTCATAGCCCGGATGAGTAGTGCTGAGCTATGAAAACTTAAATAATTGCTTTGCCTCTGCTGGTAGGATCATACACAGAGCCATAGGATAGCTAAGAAGCAATGTACTTTATGACATGGTACCGTTTGTATTATTACATCCCATTGTTTCCATGTGTTGTTGAACCATCACAATGAAAATATCATCAAACATTTCAAATACTATGCCTAGTTTTAGCAGTTAAAGATTACCAACAGGGGCGGCCCTAGACTAGCTGCCAGCAACTGGCGCCCTAGTCGAACCATGCAATCGGCGCCCCCACCTCCAAACCCCTCAATGATATTGCGCCACCATTTGGCGCCCCATTTAACTTGGTGCCCTAGGCAACCGCCTAGTTCACCTTTATGGACAAGCCGCCCCTGATTACCAATAATTTCCTAAATAAGAATTAGATGGAGTCTGATAAATCAACAATCCACATCATAATAACTATCTGCCCCCTCACCTTTTAATACTTATTAAATAACTTGTCTGGTTAGCAATATCTGTTGATCTTTAATAAAAAGTTAATCATTAAAATACCTATTAAATCATCATGTATATTTACTCTATACATCATTACATTTACTGCACATTATTTACCTTTGTTAAAGGAGTGTAAGTATAGTTAAATAGTGGAACAGAACTCTGAAGTCTATTATGTTGCTTTCCATTGCTGTCTATAAAATATTTTTCCTCAGATACTTTTCCTCCTTTTTTTGAAAACTACCATCAATACAAAGCAGTTCACTTCAAATGACACAATGAGGATAAATATTCCTTTATGGGCATGTCTAATATGTCAGATTTTGATCACTATCTTCAACATGAGCCTTGCTAGAACAACAAAAATCCACGGACCCAAGAAAAATATATGCATTTTGAAGGATTAGGATTTTCCTTGAGATTCTAAAAATGAGTCATTTCTAGCCATTTTGGTTTTAAATCTGCTGACTAATGAGATTAATACATAGAAAGTGTGATTTTTTTATTTTTAATGTTATACTAGTTTAGAAATAATCTGTTACTTTTGCATGGGTGTTAACTTTGAAGCTGAATTAAGACAATCTAATAACAAGCACCATTCAACATGTATTGATCGTAAGGAAAACATTATTCATGAAAAATTCAATTGCTAGATATATGTGTATATTATGTCAATACCTAAAATTCATCAGCTTGTATGGCCATTCTGTAGACATAAAGCTGCATATTTCAAATATTTGTTCTGAGTGTATGTTTTCTTTGTTAGGAGGAGACTGTGACATTGCCCTTACAAATTAGGTAAGTGGTTACAACATTAGATACATGTGTTCTCTGAGTGGATCTGATAGCAGAATTAGGTTTTTAGTGTCAGAGTTTGATTCTGTTAAAAATTATCGCTTCCTGAATATCACTTAGAAACATGAAATTCTGTTCTCGTGCTCATGCAACTCCTTTATCTTCAGAACCTAGTACAAATGAGAATAACATTTGAAGTGTAATTTCATGCATTATAATACTAAAATAGGAGTAAAAAGGACAAGATATTTTACTCTGCTCAGGTAATAAGTGAGGGGAAAGGTGAGATCCTGTACCACTGAATGGAGGAAGACAAAGAGGAGAGCCATTAAAATGGTA
The DNA here is from genome assembly GCF_049634645.1 of Pelodiscus sinensis. Taxonomy (NCBI): domain Eukaryota; kingdom Metazoa; phylum Chordata; order Testudines; family Trionychidae; genus Pelodiscus; species Pelodiscus sinensis. The sequence continues at coordinate 170,890,453 of NC_134712.1, forward strand.
TCGTTCTGTCCCATGTTGGGCTGAACCTTAACCCAAAAGCAGCCACTCTGCATGGCGTGCTGCCATCCTGCACCTCTGGAAATATCCCTGGAGAAGCTCCAAGCCCCAGCTACCAACACAGGCTGGAGTGTGAGCCTGAGCCCTGAGTTGACTTTCAGCATTGTTTTCTTTGTTTTATTTTTTGCTTATCACTGCAGGAAGGCAGGTGGGTTTTTGGGTTTGGTTTTTTTTTTGGCAGGGGCTTAATTTCTGTGTGATCCCCAACTGATTTTTTTGTGGGTCAATGGCCCCTGACCAAAAATGGTTCCTTACTCTCGCCTCACACCATATTTAAGAAAAAAACCAGTACTTCTTGAATAATTTTTTGTTCTCCAAGACAGAAAGCCTGTAAACACCAACAAAGGCCTAAATATATAGAAGAGGAGCTGCAGATACAACTACAACGTCTGTGTAGTAATCAGAGAAATAAACTCATATGAGATCCTGCGACTATTTAATGATTTGTTGAAAATTATGTCAAGACCAAAAATTACACAGAGCGTAATCCAATTAAATTCATTGTGAATACCAGGAATGAAGATGCTACAGGTACTGACATCTTAGCCCTCAAAGGGCTTTTTGCCAATGCCATTTGCTTGATTAAATATTACTAAATATTACCAAATCACTTTTCATCCTTGCATTTTTGAACAAACATCAGGTGTTTACACAGCATCTCTTTTTAAAAATACATAGGGTTATCATAAAATTACTTAGGAATGCTACACAATATCTGAGAAATAGGTATTTCTCAAAGTTACATGCCGGAGTTGATTTAGGTGTATTTCACAAGAAATCAAAAAGTAGTTGTCCCCCAAGTGGGATACATTACTTGTTAATACAACTGTTGAAATCACTACAAGAAAGAAAGAAAGAAAGAAAGAAAGAAAGAAAGAAAGAAAGAAAGAAAGAAAGAAAGAAAGAAAGAAAGAAAGAAAGAAAGAAAGAAAGAAAGAAAGAAAGAAAGAAAGAAAGAAAGAAAGAAAGAAAGATTAAAAACTAGAAAACAGATTTTGATTTCATTGAGGTCTGGGGGAGAGGAGGGAAATCACACCAATATGGAGGCAATGGATAGTTTGTCCTTTTACATCTCTTACTACAGAGCCCAGAAAAATGGGGAGGATAAGGGAAATGCCGATGCAATCTTAACTAGAAGTGCTAGCGGATGCCGTTAAATGGGATACAGACAAAACAAACAGAATAAACTGAAGTGTGTTTGTATTTCTTTTTGTTAGTTAGCTGCTGTAAATAGTTTGTTTTCCAGGGATAATAAAAGGTGTTTTGTGTAAGTTGCATGTGTTTGTGTTAGTTTTACCCTTGAACATCTGGTGGGTCTGATAAAGGGGTAAGAGTTAATGAAATCACACACTAAATGACGTGAATGAGGTCCTTCTTTATTCTGAAATTGCAGGACAAACTGAAGTCTACATTTTTTTCAGATATTAAATTAACTAATGAATGGCATAGGTGAGGAGTGATCTAGAAACACTTGGTAAGAATGGAAGATGAAGATATTTTTAGATTATTATGGAAGTGTTGTATAATAATGACAGCTTCCTCACACACTTGGAAATCACTGTTGTACAAGAAATAAGGCAAGAAGTTCATTTGGACATGATATTCTCTTGCCTACCAGGATGCAACCTAGCAGCAGCCTTTTTCAGCTGTAGAAAAGCAGTAGCTCTCACTCCTGCCAAAGAGAAGTCATATATATCGTTTTTAAAACTCTCAGTAGATCAAGTGACTATTTTGCAGGATATATTAAAGTCAGTTTTCGCATCCCTCTTTTCTTCATTCAGTAGCTTGTGTTCAAGAGAAGAATTTCTATGGGATGTATTTGATTGACAGCCAAAGGTTTAAAAACTCTTTTAGCTGAGCTGAGGCCCAGTAATAAAATATACTGGGTCTGGTTCTCTTCTCATTCACACTAGCAGGGTTTACTGATTTGCACCCAAATGAGCAGGGGAGAAAAAGGCTGATTAGTTTTAAGTCCTATAATAAAAAGTTATGTTTGTCTGGTATTATCAGGCAAAGACAAAAACCTGTTGTGTGTTGAAATTGCTGGCAGATGGCAGTGTTGGGAGCCACTGCCTTAGCTGTGTGCAGCCATAGGATAGAGCAGATGGGGAGCTGCCTTCACAGTTTATAAAATTCTATTCCAAATGTGCCAATGTTTTGGCCCTACACAGGTTTTAAAAAAAAAAGCCCTTGATTGACTTATTTTCAAGTTTGGCTATTTTAACTCATTAGATTTTGATGGCTACATGCATTCAGGTTTACTGCTCTTGAAGTAGTATGAGATGTAATCTTATGCCAGAAACAAAATAAGACTGTTACAATTCTACCACGCCTCTCTAATTTTGTTGGCCTCTTTAGTGACTATACTATGCATTTACAGAGAAATGAACAATTCCATTAAATTGTTTTTTCCCCCATCTCTAATTGCTGTGATTTATGCAATACATGAGTGGATCTGGGACTACCATGAAAAAAACCTGGAATTAGAAATTAATGGATACCTACTCTAAAGAAAGGGCTGAAAAACTAACTTCAACTCCTTTCTCTACTATTCATCAAAGCTTAGATCATCTATTTCTACATAAAAACTTGTGGACAAGGAAAATGCACTTTCAAAAGCAAGTGTGGTTTGCCTTAGCTGCTTGCCTACCACAACATTCCTCAGTTAGGCTGGACTAGAGAGGTCTCTAACTGCTGAACCAGGTCTCCCAATGCCTTTTTCGCCAGAGATCTTTGGGAAGTTTTGGCCCAAATCCAAAATTCCTCCCCAAGGGGAGCTCTATAAATATATGTTTTAAAAATACAGAAAAACAGATAAAGAAAAAACGTGAAATTAGTACCACATTCATAGGTTAAATTCAAGAGTGACATTTGAGTTACTTGTGACAAATCAATTAACTAACACATTTAAGGATATATAGACTTTCAAATGTATATTTGCATTTGGCATGTGCTATTTATGTCAGTCTCTTTAAATATAGACTCTGAATTCTCAAAGAAAGCACTTCAAAGTTCTCTGATTTGTATAAAAGTTTATTTAATGATAAACTTTCCTTAGACCTGAATTCACATTTTTAAATGAAATTAGATTAGAGAAAAATAATCTACAAAACTACTTTTAAATCAGTGTCTTAAAGTTCAGTCTGACTTTGGTCAAATCCAGGGTATTGTACAGGGATTTATTCTAATGTGTGAAGTTATGATAATTTTAATAATAAATAACATACTACGTTGAGAATAATTTAAAAACTCTCCGCCTAACTAGTTGACTAAATAATTTAGCCAGACCCCCATTATGCAAAATGTTATACACCTGGATCACTTTACATATCTACAAAAGCAGCAAGGAGTCCTGTGGCACCTTATAGACTAACTGAAGTGTAGGAGCATAAGCTTTCGTGGGCAAAGACCCACTTCGTCAGATGCATGACTAAGTACTGTAGTTCTAATCAGTTTCATGAGACTTTTTATATCATGTGTGAAAAGGTATTCATGTAAAGTGTTTGCAGGATCAGGGCCTTACTGTAAAAAAATGTATAAAGTTCATGAAGGCTCAGAGAGGTTATGACCAACATTGAAAAGTGCCCACTGACTTTGGGTGCCTCATATTATGGGTGCTCAAGCTGGGACAAATATGGTCCAATTTTTCAAGATACCAGGAGTGACAGATATTGCAACTCTATACAGTATCTTTGGAGACCACTGTATTAATTTTAGGAGCAGTTTAGCTTCTACAGTAGCTAAAAGTGTGTGTGAAAGGGTGGGGGTGATCAAAGTGGGTCTCTGGGACTAAACAGCACAAGATAGGTTCTATCCCTGGTGCAGTTTGTATACAGGAGCTCAAGCTGGGTTTTCCAGATGCTAGGAGCCAGCTTTTGGTGGAAAAGGTTGTGCTTGAACTGGTGCCTTTGTTTTGATTAAGCAAATGGACATGCCAAGGTCCCAACCTTGGTTGAATAGTTGGCCTATCAGACTCATTGTATGGGAGAAGGGTGATTTCTAATATGTTTAAAGTAGGTTTCAATCTCTTTATTTTGAATATATGGGTTTTTCCCTATAATATCCTATGGATCAATGTGCTTTCTTGAAAGAGCTCTGTGCTATTGCTGGCAAAAACACGGTCATCTTCTTCTGAGAGAAAGCAATGCACAAGGTTTGTCCTTTAGGCATACTGGCTTGCTGGGGATATCACAGGAGATGACAGGAGGCTGGGCAGCCTAAAAACCTCCAGTCAGAAGGAAGTAAGTAGGACAAGGGTGCTCTCCGAATGATAGATGATGGCTGGAAACCTGAGACCTAACTGGTCTCTCTTGTAGTGAATCACAGAGGGAGAAATACAGATGCAGTTATCCTGAAACTTTGTCAGAATCCCTTAAGCCCTCACTGACTTCAGTTGGAGTTGTGGGTCCTTAGCACCTCTGAAAATCTGGGCTCATTTATCTCTAGGACGGTAGAGCACCCAAGACCTGAGGAACACAAGGTCATACAGCAAGTCAATGGCAACAAGGGACAGACCACAAGTAACCCAGCTCATAGTTCAGTGTCTTACCTCCTGGAGCACATTTCCTTCCACGTCATCAAAATTATACACTAGAAAAGTGCAAAATACTGTAGAAGAATGTGGGGAAAAGTTATTGAAAGCCAGATGCACAACAATACATGGGCTGGTCTACAGATTCAGGCCAGGGGTTGCCTCAGAGCTGTGCACAAAATTATTGAAAATTGGATTCCTTATCCATGTATTATAGACATAATAGGAGAAACTACGCCAGCACGCTGTGACGGGGTCTGGTCACAGAAGATTTTTTAGGATTGTTCCTTGGTGTGCTGATTGTGCACTTTCTCGCTCTCTGGGGCTCCCTGCAGGCAGGGGCTGCTCCAGCCAGATTGGAATGCTCCTTACCTGCAGCACGGCAGGCTGCTCCAACTAGGCTGGGCCCATCTGCATTGGGCAGGGGGCTTTTCCAGTCTGACCAGGCTGCCAGTTAACCGTAACCGATGAGCATTACCCGGTAAGGGTGATGCTTAGCGGTTAACCAGTTAACCATTCACATCCTTACTAAAAATCAAACGAAGAGTCAGCTTTGAAAATGCACACCCTAGTGGATGAAAAACAGATTGAGCTATGCATCAATACAGTAGTGTTATACAAATTCCGATTACCAAAAAAAAAAAAAAATCTGTTGTAACACACTAATTCCTGCGGGGGAGGGGGCACAGTCAACAGCACCATGAATGACTGAAAAGGGCCTCTGGAACCGGTGATGTAAAGTGGCATTAGTGTTTATTATTATTTGTTAAGCACTGACAGGATGCTTGGTGCTGTAACTTGCAGGAGGATGTAAAAGCCAGGCTCTGATGTTATACCAATGGCCGCCTTATGTCAGACAGGGAGATTCACACAGCATTAGGAATTCTAAGAGAGCGTTGGATGAAAAAGAAGAAATACTGGGAATGGCTGACCTCTCCTGCCTACGTCTGGTCACCAGCTACTTTGCCACTATAAATTGTCATAGCCACAGTGGCTTCAACAAAGCTAAGACAATTTATACCAGATGTGGCTTTGTCCCCTGAAATCCTGCATCTCTCATCCCAACTTCTATGCTAGAAACAGTCTGACCCTATATAACTAAAAAACAAATAGGTGGGTGTAAGAAATTAAGGTGAGGCAGGATGCAGTTCTATTGTATACTCTCCAGTATTTTTTTTCTTGCTGCAATTGCTTTTGCACCACCATGGTGAGTAAATTACACACATTTACCATACACACTGAATGCGGAACCAGTGCATGGTATTACCACTGGGCCATGTACATTTTCTGACCAATTAACATTCATTGTGCAATTGACTCCCTCCTCAAAGACACTGTTGAGTTTGGCCTTATAGGATGCTACAAGCTGGAGCAAAAGTGTTGTGGGCTGTAAATGAGCTGTCTTCCAGCTGCAGTTATTATGGGAGTCCTGAAGATTTACATGAGTGAGTGCAATAAACAGAAAGGAACAAAGCCAGAGCTACAATAAAAAGTCAATGAGCAGGATCGGCTCATAGGCCTTAATTCTGCAAAGATTTACACACATGCTTAACTCAAATCAAAGGGCCCACTCACATGTTTAAAATCATGCACATGCATAAATTCTTGCAGATTTAGATTCTTAAAATCTATGTCAAAGTATACTTATGGACAGCAAATTATGAAAGCTGTAAACAAAAATACTTGTACTGGAAAGTTGATTTTAAGTTACTCACAGCCAATTAGGAAAGAGAAACAATGACAAGTGTCCTAAAATCTAACTACCACAGTTCAAATTTTATATAATTGAATACTCACAATGAACTGCTTTTAAGCTGTATGTATAACAGTGGTTTTCAGCTTTTCCAGACTATTGTACCCCTTTCAGGAGTCTGACAGTCTGATTTCTTTCAATAACCCCAAGTTTCACCTCACTTAAAAATGACTTGCTTACAAAATCAGACATAAAAATACATTGTCACAGCATACTATTACTGAAAAATTGCTTGCTTTTTCACTTTTGCCATATAATTATAACATAAATCAACTGGAATGTAAATATTGTATTTGCATTTTAGTGTCTAATATAGAGCAGTATAAACAAATCACTGGGTGTATGAATCTTTAGTTTGTACAGACTTTGCTAGCGCTTTTTATGTAGCCTGTTATAAAATGAGTCAAATATCTAGATGAGTTGATGTCCCTCTTTCTGTACTTGGCTGTCTGCTCTCTCTGTACTACCTCTCTTTGTATTCCAGTGGTAGAGAACAAAATACAGTTGCATTTTCTTGAGAGGTCATTTCAGTATCTTGAGAAAATCATGAACAATGGATGATCAGGACCAAAGGCTCCTCTAATTTTGACTCTTTCCATTTCTGTATATCTATTTTGAAACGCACAGGGCCTGGCTGTAAAAAATATTCCAGATTAAGTCAGGGTTTGCTCAACATGCCTGAAAATTTGTCTCTCTCACTTAGTCTTTCAAGCTGATGACTCAGTGTATTAGGAGCCCCAAATTAGTAGCTAGTTTTGAAAATGTTGGCCTTAATAAGCAAAAAGCATAATTAAATTCATCAGCTCTCTTATTCACTAGGAATTATTTGCTCAGATCTCATTTTAATTTTGTCCAATAAAAGGTATCAGTTCACTGTCTCCATAGCTGTCTTAGAAAAAAACAATGTAGCTACCAATTTTCCCCTGCTGGATGACATACTTGGGCCACAGCCCTCTAAAGAAAAAGCTATTTTAGAAGCCTTTTTGTTTTCCATTTATTATTTTTCTGATGCTGGAAGCAATGTTATTCATCAGAGAGAAGAATAGCTACATTGTATTGCTAATGTTTAATCAAAACACTATCTTCATTTTGCTACAAGCTAGACTACTGCTTTCTTTCACAACCTTAAAATACATCTACAAACCATGGTGGATCAGTGAAATCATCACTTTATGTTCAATGGGAAACTTTTTTTAAAAAACATTATTCAGATGATTGCAAAAGCAAATCCCCATTTATAGAAATGTGCTTGACCAGAATGAAAGAATGAAAGCCATTCAAGGCCTTGATGCTTTTATCAGATTAACAGTTGAACCATATGAAGAAAGATGAGCCAAATTGGATGAAATGACACCAAAAAAAATCATTAGCGTACTTTCATAAAAACAAGCTGTGCCTACTGTAGCACAAACTAAGCTATGCGACTTCAATCCTGTGCTCATAACTTTACACCTTGTGTTTCTATTAGTATGTTTTAATGAATATTTAAGATATATGTTTAATCAAAGTTTATTATGTTAATTAGTTAATAATCAGTGACGTATTCCAGCTCAAGATGGACTCCATGAACTATAGCCCCTGACTCCATCTTTAAGGACATTTTCACCTCAGTAATAGCTGATGGCTAGAACCGGACCGTTTCAGTTCTTCTCACCACTTTAAGTGCAGGTTTCCCACCTTTGGGAAGTGAGCATTCTGGTATCTCAGGTTTTCCCACCTTTGAGTTTATATAAGACTGTGACTCTACAGTTGCTGCCACCGTCCACCTTAGAAGCAGCCATGTAAAGATCAGGATCTTCCAGCTCCAAAGTGTCAGTAAAGATTACCATCATCTGAAGCGAGCACAAGAAGAGGATCTGCATAACACCACCACCCAACCAATCCATCTAATCTCTGCTTACCTGGAATCAACATCTATCCAGAGGGCATTCACTCAAAGGATTCTCTTCAGTCACGAGGCGAGTGACACCAGTCTCTGGACTCCTTAGTGTTCTTCCCTAAGGGCTCCCCATGAGCCTATATGCAGCAGGTCCTGGACCTTGCTCTGTACACTTTGCACCTAGAACCAAAGGAATAAGGTTTATTTTGGGGGGTGCTTATTTTCTCAGAAGCCAAGGGAGGGAATGGGTTATTCGGGCCCAAGTTCAAGCCCACTGCTTATGTCACTGATTCACTATGGTTCTTTGTTGTTTTGCTCATTCCCTTCCTCCCTGAATTGTAATTTTGTCCCTAATATACTTACCTGCTTTACTTTACTTACTTGTCCTCTCACCTTTATCTCTGTACAAGCCACACACATGGGGAGGAGGAACATCATTGACAGGATTAATAATCGGTCTATAGGTGATTCTTGATTCTTCTGAGAAAAGGGGGAGCCTTATCAACTTCTTATTTCCTCTATCTACCCTCATTAATAATCATGTTATTTTCCTTTTCTCCGGTTGAGGTAACGCTTCTCAACCTTTTTAAATTGCGATGTAAGAAAATAATCAGTACAAGCATCAATTCTATTTATCTTTAGTTAGGAGTGAGTTAGCCCAAATCAAGAAACTGGATACAATTAAAACAGTTGTTTCCTGAAGTTCTACCACACTTCATTGTGATCCTCAGGTGTCTGTCTAGCCTGATGGACATGGTATAAAATCAGAAAGGTGAGCGGGTGTGGGTGTGAGAGAGAACAAACCTGAATGACAACAGTAAATAATTTAAAATATTTTACAGGAACAATTTATTTGTATTTTTGTACCTATGTGCTTGTTTCAGCCACACACAAGCATTCAATATTGTGTTTTCCCTTACTGCCTGAAAACCAGGCTGGCTGGTGTCTCAAGATTCCCTCCCACATACTCTGGTTCTGGGGGAATTGCTTTGTCCAGATGAGACTCTCATTCCTTCATCTTGTCCTGGGACAACAGTCATTGCAATTCTGTGAAGCAACCATCAAAGGAAAGTTTCAGTCTTGCAAGACGATGCATTGGTGAATGCACTCAGCACCTCCCAGGATCTGTGTATTTCTTCCCTTCTCTCATCCCTTCCAGTCACACTTCTAGGGCCAGTCACAGTCCTATGGCTAAATGCACATACAGTCCCAAATAACTGGGCAAAGCTCACTGATGCCCAAGTCCATAAGAACATAAGAAGGGCCATATTGGATCAGTCCAAAGGTCCATCTAGCCCAGTATCCTGTCTGCCAATGCCAGATGCCCCAGAGGGAGTAAACAGAAGCAGGTAATCATCAAGTGATCCCTCTTCTGTTATCCATTTCCAGCCCCTGGCAAGCAGAGGCTAGGGACACCAATCCTGCCTCTTCTCTTCCTACACAGCAAAATACCCTGGCTCTGCCACTAAGACTAAGGGATTGTGATGGGTTGGGTCACAGAGATTCCTTTGAGCTGTCACCTGATGGGCTGATCATATCACTGAGCCTGCCTCTGGGATGTCTCAGTCACAGGGACTTGACATGGCACCCTGGCACACACAATGGGACCAAACCCCCAAATCAATCTTCTCATTATGCGTAAAGTTTATTGAGAGTGACCTCATAAAATGTTTGCTCCCTTTATCAGTTAACAGGATGCACAACTGTTGTTCTCCCCTCACACCCAGGTAACGATTTACACTGGGTTTGATAATAAACAAAAGTGATTTTATTAAGTATATAAAGTAGGATTTATGTGGTTGCAAGTGATAACAGACTGATCAAAGTAAGATACTAAGCAAAAAACTAACAAACAAACAAACAAAAAAACCCACCAAACACACCAGCTAAGCCTATTGCACAAAGGGTACATCTGCACTGCAACACTATTTTGAAATAACTTCCTGCTATGTAGATGCGGACTAAGGGTATGTCTACACTACATGGCTCCGTTGACGGAGCCATGTAGAGTACCTTTGTAGACACAGGAAAATGAAGCGGCAATTTAAATAATCGCCACTTCATTTAAATTACAATGGCTGCCGCGCTGTGCCGATTAGCTGTTTGTCAGCACAGCGCTGTAGTCTGGATGCTCCGCAGTCGACATCAAAGGCATTTGTCGACCTCCTCGGTATGCCTCGGGGGTTGAGGTTTACCGGGGAGGTAGACAAATGCCTTTGATGTGACCGCGGAGCATCCAGACTACAGCGCTGTGCCGACAAATAGCTGATCGGCACAGCGCAGCAACCATTTTACTTTAAATGAAGCAGCAATTATTTAAATCGCTGCTTCATTTTCCTATGTCTACAAAGGTAATCTACATGGCTCTGTCGACAGAGCCATGTAGTGTAGACATACCCTAAGTTATTTCAAAATAATGTCGAAATACTGTCAAGCTGGAGGAGTTCTTATTCCAATTCCTGTAACCCTCATTGTACGAGGAGTAAGGGAAGTCAGAGGAAAAGTGCTCTATTTTGAAATAAGTGTTGTGTAGACACTCCTTATTTTGAAATAAGCTATTGCGAAATAAGCTATGCAATTGATGTAGCTCAATTTGCATAGCTTATTTTGAGTTAAGCCCTGCTTTGTAGACACACCCTAAGAGAAGTTGTTGCAAATCAGAATTTCTCACAATAGTCCTTATTTTAGGACTATGTTTAAAGTTCTTAAACCAGTTGATCTTTTTTTTTTCTGACCTGGGTCTAGCAGATTCTCTCTATCCTCTCTTTGGAGTTCTTTTGTTTCTAGGTATTTTCATGTATCTTCTCGGGGTGGGGAGCAGTTTGTGAAGCCAGCTGAAGACAATTATTGTTTGCTTCCTATTCCTTATATAGAATTTTCCCAGAGCGGGAAATCTTTGTTCTTCCCTGTGGAAAAGTACAAAATTCAGAATGGATTCCAGCATCAGGTGGCATGGTCACCTGTCATTGTAGGACCAACCATAATCAGGCTTACAGGAAAAACAAGACTATTCACAGATCATTGCCTTGAGTACCAAGCCATTAAGTTCATTGAGTACTGCAAATAGGCTTCTTTAGCATATCTAAATATATAAATGGGTTTATACTTCATAATTCTAATTTCATATACAAGAATGATACATGCACACATAGAAAATACTAATTCAGGGAATTAAAAGCTCTCCAATGAAAAGTCATGTGCCTCATTTTGCATAAAGCATATCTGAGTTATGAATACTCATATTCAAAACCACATTTCCATAACAATACAGGGTAAAGCATTACAGGGATCCTCCACGGTCACAATCATCTAAGCATATAAATTCCACAAAGAAGTTGCCTAGCCTCCGTTAAGCAAAAAATAAATGCTCATTCTCTAAACAAAATATCTAAGTAGCTCTTGAACATAGAAGTCAAATATGTTACTGGCATAAATCCTTATTGTTTACACTGATACATATTCAGTCACATAACATGCAGCTTTCTTTTTTCAGCAAGAATTCCTGGTTACAATTAATAACAGAGCAGAGATAAGTAATTTTTTCAGGCTCCTAGAAAAACAGCCCTTCCCTCCCCGCTAGATAATATATGTAATAAACTGCTTTTTATGGATCCCAACTCTCTCCACCTCACCTATCATCAGGGGAAGAATACCTATGATAATCTCCTCTATGTGTCTTGCAATTGATTCAGTCCATGTTTAAAATATGTTTGTGGGCACTTTAAGTAACTATTAATTATTGAATGTTCACCTATTAATGAATTGTATTAACATCATCAATCGATCCATTTCTCAACATATTCCCCAGCTAAAATGTTAAATCTATTAAGCACTACTACAATACTAGTAAATAAAATGTATACCAATAGGATATGTATTTAATTTCAGATATCCCAAAACACAATGTAAACTTTAGCACATCATCTTGGGCTTTGATAGCCTCAGAACTAGCAAGCTAAATAGGATTAGTCTTAGCTGGTATGTGGATGAATTACTTTTAAGGAAAATTCAGGGCATTTAGGCAATGGTCCTGAGATTACATTCAGTAAGTGTCATTCTTCCCTCTGATTCCATAATGAGCCAATGTCTCTCAGTGTTAGATGACATTATGCTGATGGAGTTGCCATCTTTGGCATGGCAAAGGACACTGAGGCACAGGTGTGTTTATTTAGGGGAAACCATGCCAATTTTTAGAATAGAAGGTATCAGCCTGCTGTGCTGACCAAATTCTAAATTGGTCATTTGCACCCTGCTTAGCAAACCTGCCTCCTACAAATACATTCCTTCCACAGTTTCAACTGAAGTGATTCTTAACTTGTCCAAAACGATTAGATGAAGATGGTATGGCTGTTCAGCAGATGTCGTATTCCTTCGTGGCAGTGGCACTGTTTCAGGAGTGAATGAAGTAACTCCTACTCATTTTATAGACTATACAAGGTTTTGGAATTTTTCAGACTATTAGGTTCTATGTAAAATGTCATCTTCTCCACGGTTAGCCTGCAGCCATCTCTGAGGCAGAATGAAGTAACTGATTAATTGTGCACAACAGTCTATTTCTGCTGTCTCCCTTGACATACCATTGTAAATGTAACTTAGGAGCTGAACTTTTGTGTGATCCTTGCTATTTATGTCATAATGTAAGTAGGACTAATATTTATTTATAGCTGTGTTATTATAACAGTCATCACCAATGAAAGATAAGTTGGGGCCTGATCCTGCAAAATACTTACAGTGGCTTCACATCAATGTCCTTCTCTCAGGCTCATGGATCAGCCAATTACGTATGTAATCAGGACAAAGGTTGTATCTTATGTTCCATTAGTTGAATACAGTATCTGTCAGTACCCTGCTGGGTGGCTGATGTGAGTCATGTTTTGAGAATTATGGTCTGGACTGGTCATTCCATTCCTGCTTAGAAAACATTCCATTTCTCTAGCCTGCTCCTAACAATGAATTAAAAGCTCTTACAACACACTGCTATCTGTGTAATTTTCCTTTGGACTCTTAATTGTTTTTTTTCCAAAAACAAGTGCTACGAATTTCCAATGAAAGATTTTATAATGACAATGTAACATTACAGTAGTGCTGGCAGGCACTGAAGAAATACATTATATTGGTACTTTGCCAAGTCTTAAATGTTACAAAAAGGTGGCAGATAAATATGTTAGATTAACTTTAAAACAGGAAACTGGAGCAGACTGTTTCCCGTGGGGAAAATGCTGTTTTGGCATACTGAAGAGGAATATAGGAACTGTCATTCTAGATCAGACCCTCTAGGTCAGTATCTTTTATTAGACAATAGTCAATACCAGCTCCTTTTAGAGGAAGATGTAAGAAGTTCAGTAAAGAGCAGCCTAGAGGAAAACTTTCTTCCTAACCCATGTTAGTGTTTGATTTATGTCCTGAAGCCTGAGGGATTATATTCCTTCCAGGACTTTTAGGGTACGTCTACACAGCAGCATTATTTTAGAATAACTGACATTATTCTGAAACAGCATAGTTTGTGTCTACACTACAAGCAGTTATTTCAACATAATGTCAAAATAATGTCCTGTAACCCTCATTTTATGAGGAGTAAGGGAGGTTGGAGGAAGAGTGTTTTTCCTTCGACTTCCTGCTATATAAACAGCATCAAAAGGCAAAGTAAGCTATTTCGACTTAGGCTACGCAATTGACGTAACTCAAGTTGCATAGATTATTTTGGCTTTACCCCTGCTGTGTAGACATGCCTTAATTATTGATCTAGTCCTTATTAAAGTAACCTGTTATTTTTTTCAAACCTGCTTTTCCTATCTTTTTAATAACTGGGTTTTAGAATGAAACTTCAAATGTTGTGTGTATCTATCTAATGCATTCACAAGGAGTGACTATGAAGGAAATTTCAATCTGTAATAATGATTGAGTCTAACTAGTAGTATGTTATATTGCCAATCCAGATCCCTACAAATGGAAATATCAGAGAAATGCCACAATAGTTAAAAACAAGTAAAGAGACAGGATATTATTCTGCTTTTTGCACTTTCTTTTGTGCTCCTGGCCAAAGCAATGTAAAGAGTACTGTGGCAAAGACATGTTGCTAGAAAATAGCTAGTCCAATCACTTTACTCTGTTATGCTTCCATCTTGTGACTAATTAAATCACTTCTTCTACATTTAATTCTAATAAAGCTACTAGTCATATGTTCTGTGATCTGTTGGTCATTTACAACACATGGGCACACAGGACATCAGCAAAGCAGAGAAACCAAAATCCCCAAATAAATAATCTTTCAAAACATTATTTTTAACTCTGTGTTTGATATATCAGGCTCTAAACTTGTTTTGTCTTACAGAATGTCATATTGGAAACTCCTAACATTGTTTATTGCATATAGTTGCAAGAACTGGAAATGCAGAGGAAGATGAAGTAGAGAAGTAATTTCAGACTCTAAACCAAGCCATATTTTTCAACCTTTACATGCATCATAAAATGATAGAGCCATAGGATTAGAAGGGACCATGAGTGTCATCTAATCTAACCCCCTGCCAGAATGTCCATCCTGTTTTTAATTCATGAATCAGAATGGGCTGTTTTCATAAAACATGCATTTTAAGACAGGGAAGCTCTGGATCTCATTTGCTAATTATTTCCCCAATCCTGCCTTCTGTGAGACACTGACCACCCTGAATCTTTCACTGTTTCCAACACAAATTGAGGGCACTCAGTGAGGGTACATCATGATTCATATGAAGATACATGATCCATGTTTTGCAAAATTTAGGATCTCTAGGGTTGCATAGCGATTATGTCAGCTAACGCATGCATGCAAACATAATGTGTAAATATTGGAAGGATGCTGTGTTACAGTTTAGCCAGTGTTTACACATTTTTTGTGTCAAAAGTAATTGTATAGCAAGCAACAGCACACTCGACTACTTTCAAACAAAGCAATATCAGAAGTTTGGCACAGAAGCGTATCACGTATTGTGCAAATACTTCTGCAGCTTGTTTTTTTAAAGAAAGACTTTGAAAATAGGATATGTTGATAAGGAAAGATATTTATTAAGCAGGATGCATAGACTGTAATTTTTTTCTACAGAAAGATTTTGCATGGAAATTACAATCTCTGCTCAGCATACCTAAGTTCATGGCAGTAAAGTACTTTTAATATGTATAACAAGAACAAGTATAACTACATTCAGACATACCTCTAATACAGTTTCTACAATAAATGTTGAAGAGAAGAAAAAACATACTATTATTAAAGTGAAATCAAGTTAATTAAACTATAGAAATGTTGTTCTTCTTTATCTTAGGTGAACACTAAATGGACAGAAGAATCAGTTTGGGAATAGGTAAACCACAAAAGTGTGCTGGGTTGAATTCAAGATTGTATTCAAGCCCCAAAAGTGTTTTGTTCTAAAATGTAAGGTCAAAATTAAAAAAAAAACCCTCAGTCAAATATTGTTCAACATATAAATTTTACAAAACACACAACAGTTCAAAGAAAATAAAATGTACTTTCATATTATGATTTATTTTAGAAAACAAATTTAGTTTTGAATAAAAAAATAGTTGGTACCACTGATAAGATGATATTAAACTGTCAGAATGCACTCACTATTTCTACATTTAGATATGTTTAAAACTAATTTTAACAAAATGATTGCTTAAACTTTATTTTGTTCCAATAACCACATAAAAATATAATATTATTTTCAAATAACTTGATGAAGCATAGACACTCTGTATATTAAAGTTTGGTTGAGTGAAAATAAGAGTTTTTATAGGAGTATTCCTTCTTATCATATAAATAACTAGCATTCTAAATAAGAAAATTGTATTTACATCTCAACCTCAATTTGAAATAATGTGGTCTACTTATCAGCATGAGACCTGACAGAGTATTGGTACAAAGTTTTATACATTGTACAATGACTTGGCCAGTAATATCTTTTTTTGTCTCAGCAACATTGATGTTGAGAACTGAACTTTGGTTCCCTGAAATTAGCAGTGCTTCCTTCATATTTTTGGCTTAGATAACTTTAAAAAAAATCTTGTAATTTCGCCTTAATTTTTTTTCCAACCACAAATACCAGATTTAAGTGGAAAAGAATCATATTAAGAATAATCACATGAAAGCTTCTTCATACTGTTTCCTGTTGCACTGTTGTATAAGCCACTAAATTGCAGCGACTTATTTCCTCTGGCTTATTTGGCCATGGGAAAAACAAATGGTTTTTGTACTCATTGCAAATATTTCTGCTTTAAATCCTGATGATACTATTCAATGGCATAATTCATCATGTTGTAAAGAGACCATAAAATACCACTATGCATAATTTTCTTTTTTTCTTTTTTTTTAAACTAGTATGTTTTCCCCCTTCTGTAGACCATGGAGTAAAATAGGCGAACAGGAACAACACAAACATAAACATGTTTCACTGATGTCAAATAAATGTAATATAAGTAGAAGCACTTAACACAAAGGACATGAACCTCTACTCATTGCTTACCCAAATCTCCCAATGAAGTCAATGACAGTTTTGGATGACTGAATCAAACCTAAGAATGACAATTATTACAGTGTAATATATCACACTAAATCCCTATGTTTTTTTTTCCCCACATATAATATATGTGTATTTAATAGTACAGGATTCTTTGGTTCAGGATTCTACAGTGTAATGGTACTTCTATGGTACCATGAAAGGATTTTTAATAGTAATTGCAGTTGAATTTTCTAGGTTACCTAGCACCCACTGAAACCATAAAAAAGATTTGACATTTGTGGTTAAAGTTTAAGCCCAATAGCTAATGTAATTGATTAGTTCCCCATGGATTTTCTTTGGTCACTGAGGTGTATGTGTGGACACTACAGGAGATTATTTTATTGTGCAATTTTAGCAGAGCAGTGGAGTCTCCTTACAACGGGTCAGACAGTGCTTTCCTGGGGAAAACGTGGGAGAGAGAGAGAGGGAAGAACACTTTAGGAGGGGAAATCTTTCCATCCCAGAGAAGTGGAGATTTTCCTCAAGGGAGGTTTCTGGCCTCCATGAACAGCAGCTCCCTGAGATCTTCCAGGGTATAAAGCCATCTGGATGGAAGCCCTACAGCTTCACTCCAGTTCTCAGACCACCTGCTCCCTAGCTGCTTGGCTCGCTTTAAAAAAAACTGCTGCAAAAGACAACGCTGTATAACTGCAGTAATATAAATATTGTTGATATCCTGATAGAGCAGCACCATGGGACTGCATTGGAGACTAATTGGAAATGCACAGTTGGTATAGGAAGAAGGAAACTATATTTGGAAGGTGAGAGAGGAGAAAGGGGTTGAAAATGGATTTAGTTCTTCAGAAAGTTACTGGACTGAAGTCCTTGAAAATAAACTTCCTTCTTTAACTACAGACTAGAAACAGCACATATACTAGTAATATAAACTTGCTTTTGTCCCTCTCCCATCCAACAGGTTTCACAGCTGAGCTGGAAGAATCTCTTCTGTGGATGAGAAGTCAGAACAGTGAGGGCTCATCAAGGCTACACTAAAGCATCAAAAGAGGATATGCAAATGCCCCCAGAATTTGCATATCTTCTTCCGATCTCGCTTTCAAAAGTGAAAGTAGCCAAGACGTGTTTTTTTCCGGCAACCCCCCACCCCCACCCTGTGTAAACCAAAAAAGCGGGGAAGGGGGACTGTACCACTGGCCATCACTATTAAACCACTCGTAATGAGAGGTGGTAGCTATATCAGTAGGAGATGCTCTCCCACTGACACAGTGCTGTCCACACCGGTGCTTTTGTCAGTGAATCTTATGTCAGCCAGGGGTGCGGAAAAAACAAAGCCAAGATTTTCAAAGGTAATTTTGGGTGCCTCTATTTTAGGATTTCCCATTTGTAGATACTTTAACAGGACCTGGTTTTCAAAGAGCTCAACCCTTGTGAAAATCAGACCCCCTTTGAACTGTTTCAGATTGGGTTCAGAAAAATTAAGGCACTCGTAATGACTGGTTACATCTGAAAATCTTGGCTCAAACCAGAATAGACTGATTCCTAATAATAACAAAAGGTACCATCATATTTAATGTGTCAGTAAAAAACACAATAAGATACATGTGTCAAAGTGCTTGAGGTAATGACAATGTAAGAATCTTTATTCGCTTGACTTATTTACTAGGAAAAGTGAAGGAGATATTTTGCACTTGACATAACCATATTTTACACTGTATCTTCTGAGAGCAGAAGTATAAATCAGGGACAAGAGGGACAGAGAAGCCTGGTTGGATTACATGCTTTTTTTCTGCTTGTGAATTCAGCTGTGTGGAAATTCTGATTGGTTAGCAAAGGAGGGAAGGAGATGGCTATTTTTTGTTCAGACTGTACCATTATGAGAATGGCAATGAATATCTAAAAATAATTAGATAAAACCATGAAACAAAAGTTGCTTTTAACTGTGTGTAATAGTTTTTGATCAGTCAACAAGATCTTTATGACAGGCTAATTATTGCAGATTAACATTTGCTACAGCCATTTGATAATTGGTTAGGCTTTATCCAGAGAATGGATACTAAGACTACAGTTGGCAAGGAGATTTAATCAATTTTATGCTAATAAACTTTTTTGTACAATTAGTGGGACTGTCTCCTTCTGAAGATTTCATTTAGAGCAGAGTAACATGGATTGGTACAGCTGTATTGTAAATGCATTTGACATCGGATAGAAAAATCCTCCGGAGGATCCTCTTCAGATTTTCATGGCTTTTCTGTTTCCTCTAGTGCACCCTGGGGCAAATCTAAAAGACAGAAAGATAGATGAGAATGCTTATAAAATTGGCTTATACTTGGCAGGCATCTACAATACATTGTTGATTCCTCCAGAGTTTGGAGAAGTCTGGGTTATACCAAATGAAACCGTTTATTGCATACAAAAACTATACTACAAAAATGTTCAAATTGCAAAATCAAGCATTCAAAAGTTAGGCAATACTAGAATTAAGATAGCCTGTGCAAAATAATTGGACCCTGTTGTGCATATGCATTATGATACAGTCTTTGACTACATACTACTTTGTCCACAGGAAAAAATGACATAGAACACTCTGTCAAATAGATATAGTATGTTGCAATTAGCAACATTTTATCCCCATCTTGCCCAGGTATAAATGCATATACAAGCTGCAAAGCAGTGGAGAATCAGGCACTTGGTTTATTAATAAAATAAAAATAATGCATCTTTTAAAACGGCTGTGTATTTAAGGCTGACACTTTGGAGATACTGATGTCTTGGAGAAGTTTCACTTATGAAGCTTTGTTGATATTTTCGTTTTAAAAAGTCAACAGTACAACAGGAGTTCAATCAAATTTGCATTTGATTTATATCCACACAACAGAAAACCTAAAGAAAATCAGAAATCTGGGAGTAATTGGTCAAAAGTTCCCGGACTGACATAATTGTGGGAAAATGGAACAGTGAATAATCAAATGAGAGCCTTGCCTAAACACAAACTTGCAGTTTTAATTAAGCTGGTTTAGTTAAATTAGAGCAAACTCCTGGGGATTCACTTTTATTTCAGCTTCAGAGTGGCTTATTGTGTGTTAACACCAAACTAAGGTTGGTTCAAATAATAATATATAATAATAGTAATAATAGTAATAAATATGAATGATGATGATACTACCACTGCTACTAATATATAATATATTAATAAAATAAAATAACAACAACAAAAAATAATAACAATAACAATAATAATAATAAACCTGTGCAATGAGGCAGAGCCAGGAACATAACCCATGTATCCCACGTCTCAGTTCATTGTTCTGTCCATTAGTATATTGTCCTCAGAAGCATGTCCGCACAACCTTTTGCACATGTTTAACAAAACTGCTTTAAAATTACAAAACTTTAGTTTAACTGGTGTATCTCTATGGATAGCAGTCCATATCCATATATATAAAATCTGGCTTGCCTTTTTGGCACTAGGGACTTTGACATGTCTGTGAATGGCTGGGTGTGATGGGAAGAAATTTGACAAACTATACTGAGAGTCTTGAGACTGAAGCTGCAAAATGCCAGAAAGTCAAATAGAGAGCAAGAGCTCAGTGATAAGACCCTGATGACACAAAAGACCAAAGCAGTGAGTTCCCAGCAAGAGCTTTAATTCCTCAAGGAGCTCCAAGGTTTCCCCTGACCAAATTGTCTATTGTTGAGTTGTCCTTTTAAACATATTGTGTTGAGAGCTGATTTGGGTAGACAAAGCTCATCTCTGGCATCCTTTGTTCAAAACTATTAGTATGTAGCACATGCTGGGGATTCATGGGGATCAGCATTAGGCCCTGTCTTAGGTATTGCCTTCATTAATGATTTAGAAGAGGGAGTGAGCAGCACATTAATTACATGTTCAGATTATCAAAACCTGTGATAAAGCTGCAGATCCTGAGGAGGAGAAAGAAATACTGCATTGAAGCCTGGTGAGATTAGCAAAATGGACAGAAAACAAAGTCAGATTTAACTTGAAATACATTTGGGAAAGAAACAATCGGAAACAGGCATGCTTATGGGAGCTAGAGATGCAGAAGCATAAGACTGAAGAAGAACTTGAGGTAATATTTCGGCAAATTACACAGGAGTTTGTAACATGATACTAGACATAAAAGCACAATGCAATTTAGAACTGCAAAGGCATCACCTCATGCAGCAGAGAGTTGACAATATGTTTATAGATGGGTCTGCTGTGACCACATGTGGAATACTGTGTTCGGCTTCAGAAACATTCAAAAAACTGACCTTATCCAAAGTCCATTGAAATCAAAGACTCTAGGGACTTCAGTGGGCTTTGAACCAGGCCCTTAAAGAACAACAGTTATGACTCGGTGATGGAAAACACTGGCTTCTGAACAATCTTACAGAGGCTAAATATGCATGAAGTAGCTGAGGGTATATCTACACTACAGTGTTATTTCAAAATATCTTATTTCGAAATAGTTATTTCGAAACAGCTTATTTCGAAATAACGCGTCTACACACAAAATGCATTTTGAAATAGCATTTTGCTATTTCGAAATAGTGCGTCCACACTGAGTGGACTCTGAATTGCATTTAAGGCTGGTCGGAACCAGTTCCGGACTTACTGTGTGGGGCTGCTACCTGAGGCCAACTGAGGTCTGTGCTTAAAGGGACCCCCCCGGACAGCCAGTTCTCAGGTTTTCCTGCTTGCTTGTCTACCTCAATGAGGGACAGCAAAGCATTTTGTCTCTGCATGCTCTGGTTGCCCTCACTTGGGACACCACAGCACTCTGCAACATGGATCCAGAGCTGCCCCTGAGCACTCTGGTGCTTCTCTTGGACGCACTGCTGTGAGCCTGGCTGCACTTTCTGCAGGCTGCCATCTGGGAGGTCCATTGGGGGGCTGTCAGTATCCAGGAGGCCCTGCGGGAGAGCTTCCACCCTAAGGAGCATTAAGAGCCTCCCTGGTCTTCCCCACTGGGGGCTTGTGCCTCATTCCTCCCTCATGTCCTTCCACGTATGCCTCCCTAATCCCCCTTCCTGGTGTTAAATACACGTATTTCCATGAACACGAACGCTCTATATTTAACAAAACTGGGAGGAAGGGAATGAAACTCTGGTGAGACTGGGGAAAGGAGGAGGGAGAGGGGAGAAGAGAGGGTAGGAGACGGGAGTGGGAAACCTGGGAGGAGGAATCTGGAAGGGGAAAGTAAGGGGAAGAAGGGGGAGGGGAAGCTCAGGGCTCAGGGTCGGGGGGTCTTGCCAGACCAACTTGATTGTCATGCAAACCTGCTCCTGGGTTCGCATGTGGCCTTTGGTGGCCAGGCTGGCAGCTACCCTGCCATAGACGGCCACGTTTCTCCATCTAGTGAGGAGATCATGGACGTTGGGGACATCCCCTCCAAACCTGAATAAGGTCCATGATCTCCACCCTGGACCAGGAAGGTACCTGCCTTCTCTGGGCCCTAGCAGACTCCTGGGAGCTGGCAGACTGCTCCTGGGGAGCAGTGGAGGGCTGGCTGCCAGTGGCTTGCTGGCTCATGTTTTGGGGCCACTGGGTCAGGGGTAGTGACTGCTGGCTCTGGGCTGGTAGGCTTGGAGCTGGCACTGGCACTGTGGCCAGAGTCTACCCCTTTAAGGGCTCCAGGGAGTGGGGGAGGGAGAAAAGTGTTCTTGGTTGAGGCTGGAATGGCCACCATGGCACCCTGGGAAGGCTGGAAGGCCCCCTGTTTCAAAATAAGTGTTTACACAGCACTTATTTTGAAATAGCTATTTCGAATTTGGCATTATTCCTCATAGAATGAGGTTTACCAAATTCAAAATAAGTGCTCCGCTATTTCAATTTTATTTTGAAATAGCGGTTTGGCTGTGTAGACGCTAGGAAAGTTATTTCAAAATACGGCTGTTATTTCGAAATAACTGTGCTATGTAGACATACCCTCAGAAACAACAAAAGGGTGCATATGGAACTTGACAGTCTATATCTTAAAGACATAAACAGCATGGGGAGATAAATTATTCATGTTGAGCTAGGAGGAGATAAGTAATAGTAGTGGCATGCAAATAAGGAAACATTTAGATAACTATCAGAAAAAAACTTCCTGACAATCAGATATTGTAGTCTTTGGAATTGTTCTCCAAGGGAAAAGACCCATCATTTGGACATTTTAAACAGAGTGGACAGAAATCCTAAATTTTCAAAACGCGATTAATAATTGTGGGTGCCCAACCTGAGACTCCTTAAAAGTGCCTTGTTTTTGGAAAGTGCTGCACAGTGTGCACCCATCCTCTGAAAAATCAGGCTCCTTTAATATGTTTCTATTTCAACACTCAGAATTTGAGTCCTGAGAAATCATTAGACATTTTGAAAATGTAGCCCAGAAAATGCCTGACTGCCGAAGACAGGTCTCTTGGTAGGGAGATGGACTGATTGACGTAACACATCTTTTTCTTTTGTTTCTTGCTTGACTGATTGTATGCACTGACTCTGTGCTAAAAATGGAAAATAAATTGTTATTTGGGATATAAAGTAATACCCGAGATTCCAGTAACTTTCATGTTGCTGTTTCTAAAAATGGCCATAATAAATTATGATGTTAATGATAAACCACATAAATTCCTGAGATATAGTGGATTACCTCACACAAAGGTGCTAGACTTTTCTGATATAATTAAAGATTTGCAGAACAAAGGAAATTCAATGAACACAATTTATCTTAATGTCACTTACTTTTTGATACAGGAGCAAATACAAATTAAAAGAACTTAGATGCTGTTATGACTAAAAGTATCATGGAATATCTACATTTTTGGTGGGTGCATTTATGTATAAGATATAAAATATCTCTGGTATTAAACTGTGCAACCATGTCATGGAAGGATGTATTAAGATATGTCTTTTAACAATGAGTCTTGCAAGTTATGGACCTGACCTGTAGTTTTCTATGAGCAATATTAATGAACCTGAAAAACCATATAATATTGGATTGACTATATTGGCATATGATTAATTATGATGCAATGATTAATTAACATCAGGGAAGTTCATCAACAGTATTCTCTGGCAAGCTTATGCAGATATCCAAATATATGTTGTAAGATTTAAGATACTGCAGATCAGTGATTCTCCAGCTCATTTAGGCTACGTCTAGACAGCAGGGCTATTTTGGGATACCGGAAGTATCCCGAAATAGCAATTCTGCATCTTTAAATGCACCTGTTATTTCAAAATAGATTTTGAAATAATGGGTGCACTATTCTGGCACCTTGTAACCCTCATTCCACAAGGATTAAGGGACATTTCAGAATAGCGCTTTATTTCGAAATTTGGTGCTGTGTAGTTACTATTTTGAAATTAGATCAAAATAAGATACGCAATTTGCATAGCTCAAACTGTGTATCTCATTTAGACCTATGGGTGCAGTGTAGATGCACCTTAGGCTATGTCTACATTACAAAGATAAATCGGGAAAAAAAACCATAATTTGCGGTACGCAAATTGCCTTTTTCCAATCTACTTCCGAAAGCGGCTTTTCCAAAATTTAGCCCATCTACATGGGGCCCAATTTTGGAAAGAAACCCTCTTTTGGAATATCCGTTCTTCGTTGTAAAATGAGGGTTACAGGGATGCCAAAAAAAATGTCCACTTTTCCGACTTTTTTCGGAAAAGCGGACACATTCCTTGAATGCGGCAGAGCTTTTCTGGATTACCTCCGGTATCCTGGGAAAGCTCTGCAGCGTAGACATAGCCTTAAAAAGAGCCCCTTGCCTGGATCAACCTCCCAGTCCCCCCACCACATGGGTCTCAAAATGTTTCATTCTGCGGATGACCCAGTAAACATCCACGGACCATTAGTCACCCATGCAAAACAGTCTACAAAGACCGTCCTGGATAAATTTACATTAACTCACCTACAGAGATAAACAACAACACTTACTTAGGAACAGTAATGATGAAATCCACCCTTGTGTGGTGGGCCAGCACTTAGTGAAGCTGACAGCCTCTGAGGGTCCCCGGGCAATGCATGTCAGGGGCTGGCTCCACACTTCCAGAAGGGGTGGAGCTGAGGGTAGATGGCCCTCAGTGCTGCCCGGAGCACAGCACACTCCCTCCCCTCCCACGCTTAGCACTGCTCAGAGTGCACAGAGTGTGCAAGCTGGCGCTCCAATAGTAATTTAAATAGCCCAGGGTTCTGGCTGCTGCCACTGCTACTGTGGCAGTGGTGATGGCGGGAACCCTTTGAAACTCCAGGCCCTGGGACAATTACCCCCTTTGTCCTCTCTACCCTACCAGTCGGCTGGCCTTCCAGCACTAAATCCTTCAAATAGGTCTTAAGCAGGGCAGTGATGTAAGGTAGAGTACAGACCATGTGCTTCAAGGAGTACACTGGAAATTCCAATCATCAAAAGCTGCATGTGATCATGTGTCAGGGATGCTGACCTCAGTTGCCCAATGACAGTCCTGAAAACCATTTTTTGCATTTGACAGCTAAAAAATGTGCCCACAATGCTCTCAAGGTATTTCATACACAAGCACATATTCAGAATACCACAGTTACGTTAATTCACCAGCAACTGAAATGTTTTTAAAGGTGGTCATCCACTACTGAGATTATATACTTTGGAACAGCAACAAATTGATGCATAGAATATGGAGTGCAGTTTTAGCCCCTTTTTATAAAAAGATTGAAACATGAGAGAAAGTTCAAAGAAAGGCAAATAAAATGACAAAAGTGCTAGAATGTACTGTTGTCATACTCATGTCAGTCCCAGGATATTATAGCTACTCGGTGTGTATAGTCCAATAAAACTCTCGCTCATCTTGTCTCTCTAAAAGTGCTAAAAGACATGAAAGGTACTTGATAGAAGTATATATCAGATATAACTAGTGGGTAAAAAGCCATTTACACCAATTATAAATACTTGCAGAAGGGAGAAGAAAGGACTTCTGCTATCATGACTTGGTCAAAGAAGGCATTATGGTGTAAAAGTTAAGATAGAAACTTTAAGGTTAAACATGAGACAACATTTAAGAATCATGGCAATTAGCCAATGGAATAAACTGGTAGCTGAATCACTTGCATTAGAGGTTTTCAAAGATTCATTAGATGAAATTCCAGTGGGATTATGATACAAGATGCAGAGGAGTTGGATTGATGACCCAAGGGCCTTCTCTAACCCTATCATCTATGCTGTTATGATTCATTCCAAGACGAATATTTTGGACTCTCATGAATTACTGACTAAGTATCGAGTACATTACTTTGTTTGTAGCATGCATAAAACTGAGCTGAAAGCTGTGTTGGAAGTGCTTGATCTACGGTATTCAGTACTTCCCAACTCCAGTTTCATATGGTGACTCTGAGGCAGGACTGTTAGAACAAAAAGCTATTTTGGTTTTAGATTAGGATATGAAAAGGCAACAACTTTTCACACAAAAAAAAGGGAGTGAACATAAAATTTCATGGATAATTTGACAGCTATTATACCATATGTGAACAGCCTCCAAATAAACCAGCTCTGAAGTCACTGTTTTACATTAAATATATAAAAGGAGGAAAAGGGCAAATGTACGAATGACCAAAATTGTTAATAGTTATTTTTGCTTCTTTGTTAGCAAGATAAGATTTAGACTTTTCCCAGCACCTTTCAGCCATGCTTGAAATAATCATGACAATTTCCTTCTAGGAACTCCATTTATCCATTGTTCATAATCTTCATTATCACTATAAAACTGTGTGAACAAAAAAAAATGTAGCTTCCCTTTCCTTAACATGCAATCTTTCTCCCATAGACATGTGCCAAAATAGTGTTTCAGCAAGTCTAAGAAAGTAACAATAATTTGTTAATCCCAATAAAACTGTGACTGAGTATCCTGAAGTGCCTAGGGAATTAATATAAATGCATCATTTTTTACTGTTGTTATGAAGATAGATTACAGTGATGAATAAGATCAAGCTAATTAAAAACTGCTTCCTTCAGTACTGTTGTGGGGCAGCTGCTCCACTCCTGCAAGTAAGAGGTTAAAGCACGCTGAAGGGAGCCTGTAGAGAGCCCCGGCCAATTAGGGAAGTGATTATAAGAAGCCAGTCAGAGAGCAGCTTGCTAGGGCAGCCCTGTTATAAGCAGCTCAACAGAGAAGAGGACAATTGGGTACTGACCAGGGAGGGTGCAGGATTGGATCCCTGCAAGAGAGCGGCACCTGGGCAGAGAAGTGCTCGGCAGGCTCAGGGGAGCTTGAGAGCGGCTCCAGCCTGTTACCTCCCAGGCTGAGTCCTTGATATAAGGGCCAAGAAGGTGCAAGGGTGACAGGAAACTGGCCCAGGGAATGTGAGCAGTTAAGGGCAAGTGCAAGGGGGCAAGACAAGGCTGCCAGAGTATCTCTGAGCTGGTATCCAGAGGCTACGTCTAGACTGCACTCTTAAATTGGAAAAAGATATGCAATTTGTGCTACACATATTGCATATCTTTTTTCAATTTAATTTCAAAAGAAGCTTTTTCAAAATTTGGCGCATCTACACGGCACCAAATTTTGGAAAACAGTGCTCCATCGAGCCATTCCTTATTCCTCATAGAATGAGGTTGCAAAAAGTGTGGCAAAAGTGTGTGTCCATTCTTTCAAAAAACATTTCAAAAAAGTGGACGCGTTGCTTGATGCAGCGTTGCTTTTTGGGGGCTTCTCATGCATAGGAAGCAAGGGAAATCAGGGTTCAAGGACTCCAAAAAGCAAGTCACTTCCTTGATTTTGACATGTACTATACATTTATTTTTATTATCTCAACATCTGCATTTTGTATAGTTGAAGAGCTCATTATACTGGCATTACAATTCAAGAATTCACCATCTTTATTCCTCTGAGAAAGGCCACATGACTACCCCAGCCCTGTCAGCCGGGGATCCACAAAGCTGGCACTCATTTAGGCATGCATGAATGCTGCAGTTTCATTTTTTTTCCCTGGCTGGTGCCCCATCCTGTGCCATCGTTAATGTTTTTTTAAAAGAAAGCACTGTCCATATTTTTGGTTATGTTTTGTAGTTCTTAAATACTACTTTTGGGGCAGGAATACAAACTTTAAAATCCAGTAAATTCATTACAATGACATGTATTGTGTGCGCACAGATGCATTGTAAAATAACACGTGTCTGCTTAAAATTAATTACCATAATAAATATGCAAATGTTTCAGTGCGGTATAAAAAGATTGGGAACCCCTGCCCTGAGGTGCTACAGGACCATTGTTGTTTAAGTTTTTTTAGTTACAGACTAACACGGTGTACCCCTCTGAGGCTTCTTGTAGAGGCAGCCCATCCAGTGTCTGACTGCAGGAAGAGCCACGACCCCTGAAGGATCTGTGAATTACAGCAGTTTCCCATTATTGGACCAGCTTCTGTTGGTGAGAGAAACAGATTCTTTGCCCGCCTCCTGTCTATAATATCTACAACCAACATGGTTACAACTACTCTGCATAATACAGCAATTTTCCATTCATGTAGGTTGACTGCACTTCAAAAGTGACATTTGAAAATGTATTATGAACTCCTTCTTAAAAAGTCTTCATTCATCTAAATCCTGGTCTACACTTAAAATTTACAGCAACCTAGCTACATTACTCAGTGTTGTGAGCATCATAGTTAAGCCAATCTAACCCCTGATGTGACATAGCTAGATTGATTAAAGATATCTTCCCCCGACCTAGCTACCACTGCTTGGATTATCCACATTGATGGGAAAATCTCTTATGTCAACATAGGAAATATCTACTCTATTGTGGTACAGTGTCATAACTGCAGCTCCATCACTGTCACCAGTGTAGTGCCCATACTGTAGCTATGCCCTAAGCTCGGGGTTCCATGTTCAGGTTTTCCAGGATATAGCCCCCTTTTTAATTTGCCTTTCTCTATCGAGGTGGATTTTTCAATCAACAGGCAATGTTTGGAGCTTTTGCAGAGCAGGCAAGCTGCAGATGAGAAAGAGCCTCCAGTGGTTCACTTCCCGATTGGTCCCTCCCCTGCATTCTCAGGTGATTGGCCCAGTACCTTGCAAGCCATAGCTGCTAGAGCCCATTCACCTAGGTACCAGCACCTAGCCTTAGGGAGGGCTTCTTGCAGGGAGGTGCTGAGACCTTGGGCTTGTGCCTGCCAGCAGTGTCACTGTCCCCCCACCTCCAATTAGTCCCCCCAGCAAAGGTACCCTCCAGCACCCCCGACTGTACCCCCTCCAGATCACCTTCTTTCTCCCCTGCATCAGTGTCCTCTTTCTGGGAACTTGAAATAGGGTAACCCTATGTTAAGATACTCTTGGCAAGGTGGACTGAGATCCTAATTTAAGTCAAAACAATGAAGCTATCCTCTTTATATGGATGATATAAATCTCAGGAAAAGCTCTGAATCAGGCTAACTACAATACTTAATTTGCAAGCCGTAAACTTTATGTACCATCAATATGGCAACATGTGGAATAACAGCGATCTTGGGGTTAGTGTAAATAAAACCCAAACTAATGAAATTCTGATGAATAGCAAACCCATTAAAAACATGTACTTAAGGTGCAGTCCTGCATTCCTTCTGCACCTTAAATTTCTATGGCCATGAAACAAGCTAATCATTCATAGAGGCATTATATCCTCCTTCAACAAAGATTTGGCACACTCACTCTGTAAAGTCCTGGTGAAATGGTACCACACTTCAGTACCAGAAGATGTAAATAAATTGGAAGAAATTCAGAAACAAGCAACATAAATGACTGAGTGGCTGATTTATTAGGAAACAACTAAAACATGTGTGGGGGAGAAAGCAAGTAACTGAATAACCAAGGAAGATATAAGACTTCAGTATTATGCAAAGTGGTAGAAGCTATTAAACTCCAGGAAATCCTATACAGGCAGTCCCCGGGTTACGTACAAGATAGGGACTGTAGGTTTGTTCTTAAGTTGAATCTGTATGTAAGTCAGAACTGGCGTCAGCCGCTGCTGAAACTGATCAGTTTCAACCGGGGCTGAATCTGGATGCCAGTTCTGACTTACATACAGATTCAACTTAAGAAACCCAGGCGTTCCCAAGTCAGCTGCTGCTGAAACTGATCAGCGGCTGATTCCAGGAAGCCCGGGGCAGAGCAACTCTGCCTCGGGCTTCCTGTAGTCAGCCGCTGGTCAGTTTCAGCAGCGGCTGACTTGGGGACGCCTGGGGCAGAGCAGCTGGGGTGCTGCCGGGTTGGTCTGGAGCGGCGCTGCAGGACCAACCTGGCAGCCCCCAGCTGCTCTACCCCAGGGGTAGGCAAGAAAAGCCTGGTCTGCTGGGGGGGGGCACTAGCTGCTCCCCCCCCCCAGGAGACCAGGGAGCCGGGGGTGGCGGGACCGCCCAAGTCCTCCACGGCTTTGCTCCGTCTCCCTAGTCTGCTGACCTGGGAGACGGAGAGCAAAGCTGCGGAGCACGCCCGCAGCGGGACAGTCTGGGCGCGCTTGAGCTGTCCCCCTGCGGGCGTGCTCCGCGGCTTTGCTCCCCGTCTCCCTGGTCTGCAGGGAGACGGGGAGCAAAGCCTTGGAGCACGCCCGCAGCGGGACAGCCCAGGCGCGCCCGGGCTGTCCCGCTGCGGGCGTGCTCCGCGGCTTTGCTCCTGTCCCCCTGGTCTGCTGTGAGGGTCCAGCAAAGCCGCTGGAACCCCCCCCCCACAGCAGACCAGGGACACCAGAACAAAGCTGCCGCGTGGGCGGCTTTGCTCGTTTGCCCGGGAGCAAAGCCACCCAGGCGACGGGACCCCCCGCCGACTGGACAGCTTTGCTCCTGTCCCCCTGGTCTGCTGGGGGGGTCCAGCAAAGCCGCTGGACCCCCCCAGCAGACTAGGGAGACCGGGAGAAGCTTTTCTCGCCCCGGAGGACACGGGTGGCGACCCGCCGCTCTTGAGCTCCGGGGCGAGAAAAGCCCCGTTCGTAAGTGCAGATCCGACATAAGTCAGATCCGCGTAAGTCGGGGACTGCCTGTATAAGTTGTCTCAAGTGCAATTAGTTCCCAAAGGAGATGGTGATGGTAGCTACATTGTTTGGCATATTTAAAAGATAGATTAAAATGCCACAATGGAGAGAACAATCTTGATTGTCACGGAGACGAGCAAGATTATCTAACAGTTTTCCATCTCTTACTTCTGTAGTTCTCATTTAGCAGACCTGGGGTGTCACAAATTCCTAAGTGTTTTGTAATATGCGCAGAAACATCAGCTTTTGCTTACCAGCAAATTTTCAGGGAGTGAATATTCTTCAATATGCTCTTCTGTTTAACAATGGCACATTACAGTGCAAATGCTAAAATCATATTCAAAATTTCCATGGATTCTTCTGGAAATAACATTCACCAGGGTTTTACCATTTGATGTCATTTTTCCTTTGGAATCTTGGGGAGGGGAGGAGGGTCAAGAGACAGGAGGCTTATCTGGGGGAAAATGTGTCTAAAAAAACCCAAAAAAGGCAAACTAATACTTGGTATGTAATATTTTCCCATCTTGGCTTTCACACATATACTGTAGCTTAAAAGGAAAATGCTCCGAGACCTTTTTCCAAATGCAATCTTTTGATAAGTTCCAGTGGTGGCTTAAAAGGAAAAGAAAAAAAAAAGCATATATTTAAAGCAATAGCTGATATTTCTTCTATGGAGATTTAAAAAGCCTCTTTCTATTGTTTTCCCAATACCTTAACTGTTTTTTGTTGCTTGTTATTTTATACCATGATTTAATTTTTTGGCTAAAATCCTACTTTGGCAAACATGAAGTGTGATGGAAATATGTTTTTAAAAACAAAACCAATAGCAAAAATATAAGATGTGTTGTCATCACATTATATCCCCTATTAATGGTATCATAAAAATCAGTATACTCAAAAACCCTAAGTCTAATTTTCCTCTCACTTACGCCACTTTTCCATTGATTCCATTGACTCTCTGATGCTACATAAGAGGAGAATCTGACCTCTTATTTCTAGTTAAATTTTGGTGCCAGAATCGATGCTGCCAATTTCTATATTCACAGTACAACAGCAGTATGTTACTTAAAAATATGATAATCCAATTAAGAAATTTCCAAATCGGTGAGATCCTGTGTTCCTCCTGCAAGGTTCTAAGCACCTTCAGCTCCCATCAACACTAACAGGAGTTGAGGGATCAGGCTCGTTAGCACTTGTATAAGATTGGCTGAGACTAAAACAACAATTAGCGGAAGCCAATGGGCCTGCACATAAGTCTTGGAATGATGAAAGTAGCATTTTAAAATGCAGCATGGTTTTTCTCAGAGGCACAGGAAACAATAAAAGGTTAGTGCAGTTAGCATGCAGGGGAGCAATATAACTTTTATTGGTTTGTGGGATTTTGTGAGAAATAAGTCCAAGTATTATAGGAGGGCTATAGCCCTGCTGAGCTTACAAAATATCAATGCTTACAAAATTTCAATAGCAATACATTCACAGTTGCTGTGGGACTTCAGCACAAATGCAGTTTGAATTTAAATGTATGTTTTCACTATCAACACTGATCAGTATTATCAATACATTTTCTGCCATGAAAAAGGAGCCATTTGGCTAAGTTATAACACTACCTATTGCCTTGGATCACTGATTTTTTTACTAACCGGTAAATAAACCAGGAAGAAGAGTAAACAATTTGATTATGTGCTGCACAGAATGATTTCCTTAGTAAGTAGCAATGTGAATTAAGTATGCAGCCGTGTCGGTTCCAGGATATTAGAGAGACAAGGTGGGTTCAGTAATGACTTCTTTATTGGACCAAGAATTTATAACCCACTAATAACCCCACCACCACAGCAGCTCCCCCCGCCCTCCCAGCTTCCTTTCCTTCCAGTGACTGGCGGGGTGTTAACAGGCCACTTTCCCGTGTATGATCCCTGGAAATATGTGTTAACTACTGATGTTAAACAATCTGTTCCACTTTGGATTTAGCTGTGGTACTCTGAGGCTGTGTCTACACTGCATTTAGACTCCTGTGGCTGGCCTGGCGACTCAGATTTAGGCCTTGTCTATACTACCAAGTTTTGTCAACAAAACTTATGCTGACACCTAGAAATAGAACACAGCTTGCCAGAGGGCATTCACTCCTGCTTCCTTTGTCAACAGTTCATGTCCACATTGGGGACACCATCATCAACAGTGTGAGCAATGCACTGTGGGTATATATCTCACAGTGCAGTGTTGTGGGAAGGCAAATCTGATCACTGTACATCTTGGGATTCCCTCCAAGCTCTCCCACAAGCCTTCTCAGCTGCTGAGAATGGAATCATGAATAGCACTGTGAGCTCTCCATGCTGAGGAATGTCAAAGTAGCGCATCAGTCTCTCTTAGGGTTGCCAGGTGTCCGGTTTTGAACTGGACAGTCCGGTGTTTGAGGGTTCTGTGCAGGAAACAAATTGAGAAAATACCGGACATATAAAATGTCTGGTATTTTCTAATTAGGTAAGTTTTATTATTAGGAGTATCAGTATGTAGTTGCAAACTGCCTGGCTGGTAGACACGCTCACGCTGCGTGAGAGTGTCTACCAGCCAGGCAGTACTCATTTACGCAAGGGGGCTGGGGCGGGATGGAATCTCTGGGGCCAGACATGCTCATGCTTCGCCGGGACCATGCGCAGGACGGGCAGTGCTCCGGGATCTGTGTGCGCCCGAGTCAGTCCCACTCTTCCACCCTGGCCAGCCCCGCTCCCCCGACCCCCTCCCAGCCAGCCCTGCTTCTTGCTGGCCGGTCCCCTCCCCCACTATCTCCCCCAGCCAGCCCCGCTCCCCTCGACCAGCCCTGCTTCCCTCCAGCCAGTTCTCCCCCACTCCTCCTCTTGATCTCCCCCCGGCCAGCTCTGCTCCCCCCTATCCCCTCCCGGCCAATCCTGATTCCCACCCGGTTCTCCCTCCCTCCTCCCATCTCCCCCGGCCAGCCCCACTGCCCCCGACCCCTCCCCTGGTCAGCCCTGCTTCCTGCCGGTCGGTTCTTGCCCCTCCCCCCCACACACACCTCCTCCCAGCCAGCCCCACTCCCCTCCTGGTCAGTTCTCCCCTCCCCCCCCATCTGAGATCAAGTGTGTCCAGTATTTCTTTAAGCCACCTGGTAACCCTAGTTTCTTTCTCCCCCCGCTTCCACCTCCTCCACTACCCTGTGAGAGCAGTCCACCTGCTGCTGTGTTCCTAGTGCAGGGCAAAGCAGGAACATTCCACTCATTTGCTCTTTGTTCCCCAAATGGAATAGGTCACTCAGCTGTCATACACCAGAGCTTTGAAAGGGAAAAGGCACATGCCTAAAGGACAGCAGAGACCCAAACACTGAGTAGAGTCATCAGGGCAGGTGTTGTGGGATACTGGCAGAAGCCAGTTCTGTCAAAAAAAAAAAAAAAGGCAGTCTTCCTACTGGCTCTTTGTTGACAAAAAAGGGAGGGGGGAAGAAAAAAGTCTCTCACAGGAATAGAAGATATTGGTGTGGAAACTGGGCATTTTCCCTGACAAAAGTCATTTGCAGTGTGTATACTCTCATTATTTTGTTGCCAAAAGGCATTTTTGAGGACAAAGCTTAGGAGGCCTTAGGCGAAGGGGGTGTTTAATTGCGGGTGAAGATGTTCAGGGATAGGCTGTAGCGTCAGTTGTGAAACCTTATCATTGTGTGGGATCCGAGCTCCAGTCTGAGCCAAAATGTCTACACTGGTAAACAACATCTTAGCCTGAGCCCCACAGCCCAACTCAGCTGATAAGGACAAGCCACAGGTGTCTAATTGCAGTGTTGATATAGATTCATGGACCTGGAAGGGACTTTAAGAAGCAATCTAGCCCACTTCCCTGGAAGGACTAAATATTATTACTGCTTTGAGTAAGTTTCCCAAACCTGAGGGAAGGGCTCTATGTAAGCTTGAATGCTTGTTTCTCTCACCAGCTGAAGTTGGCCCAGAAATAGACATTATTTCATTCACCTTGTCTTTCTAATAAAGCAAAGATTATTCAGCAAATACCAGCAAAATGGATCTACATGGCAATACAAAACTAATTTTGGAAACAATTTCCCTAAAATATACTGAAACCCAGGCTTACGTGGGCCCATTGCCCTTCAATTAGATATCCTGCATCTAATTTCAGAATGTTAGTGTATTTTTGAAAATCATCATTAGCTTAGGAAAACTAATTAAAATGCTCAATTACTCTGTGGTTAAAATGTCTCAGAACAAAATGTGATATAGAAAAAATATGATTCTTAATTCAGGCCTGCGTACTGCAAACACGTGCATGCCTGAGTTTATACACAAGTAGTTCCATTAAACTGGAGTAGGTATTTGCATTTCAAAAACGTCAGTTAACTATTTTCCCTTTTAAAAATTCAGATATCAATGTAACGGGGGAGGAGAGAGGGGATAATTGCTGGAACCCTGGGTGGGGACTTTATGGGTGGGCAGCCGTGTTCCCAAAAGCGGTGGAACCTTAGGTGGAAAGGGTGGGGCTCGGGGTAGCCAGCCCTCAGCACCATGTGGACCATGCCATGACCCCTCAGCCAGCCTTCAGCACCGCTCAGAGTGTGTTGCCCAGGGCTCTGACAATCGAAAGGGCCCTGGGTTCCAGCCACTGCCGCTTCTGCAATAGCAACAGGCCTGAGCACACTAGGAAATACTTGTGTGTGTTTGTTTTTATAACATTAATAAAGTTGGAAGGAAAAGTTCACCCGTTCACGTCACAAGCCAAGTTTGTCTATGTGGGTGGACCCCTTAGCCTAGCTCTCCATAGGTGCAGGTTTCTGCCTGAACAGAACACCTTACAGGTTAGGGGCCCAAGGACTCAGCTCTACAAACTCTTTAATCATGTGAGTAAATGAGATTCCCTTATATGAGTCTTAATCAATTAATGACCAAATTTGGGGAATTACTCCTAAGCACTTAAGCATGTGCTCAACTGAAGTCAATGGGACTTAAGCTCATAAAAGTGCTATCCTGAGCAAGGATGGATTTAAACGTGCTTGTTTAGGGTTTCCTAGATCAGGGCCTATGCTTTTCTAACTTCAGAGACATTTTTCAGACTCCAAATTAAAATGAGATACAATAAAGATTTTTAGAAAATCTTTACAACTGGTAATGTATCCATTCTCATCCCCCACCCTCCTAATTTCAATTATGACAAATAAGCAAATGCCCAAAACTCGAACGCTACCTTTGAGTGTGGCACAAGAACCAGAAAAGGCAATATAGGCTAGGAACAAATGCAAACTAACCAGTCTAGATTTATTATCCTAGCAGAATAAAATGCAAAATGCAAACCATGCACAAAGAGTGATAAAAGGCAAATTGTATTTTAATATTCCGTAAATTTTACAGCACATGGCAATTCATTAATAGTGCAGGTAAGGATGTATTCTGGCTTCTTTCTTTTTTTTAACTTCACAAAACTTGATGGTGTTCCTTTAAGAAATACCCAGAACATATATTAAGTGGAACACAATATAATTTTGTTGAAAACATGCTTTCTGTGGGAACTGAGGCTTTTACTTCTCTAAACTGTTCTCAAAGGAATCTTAGGTTTTACATATGGTATTTCATGTCTCGTTGTAGTAGATTTTTACATCAAAGTTCACACAGAACTCTAAAGGCTCCATTGGAGTTTCTCAGTGACATTTTAAGAAAAAAATGTAAGTAGAGATCTATTGAGACAGATTATACCACTGCAATAATGAAATACAAATATTGTTGATGAGGATTTATCAAAATCTGGCTGGTGAGAGCCCCAACATATTTAGCCACAAACTTCCCTTACCACTGTTTTGTAATGTTGTAGATGCTTCTCTCTCTTTCTCAGAAGCAGCTGCCATTCAAAAGTGTTGTTGCTGTAAAATACAGTATTGTATGCTCCCATTGGAGGAAAGCATTATACATATGTAAAATATTATAAAGCAAAGTTGTGAGAGTCAGTATTTTGGGCTTTTTGATACTTAAATTTAATTCTTATTATAAGGCCAGTGAAAATGGTGGGTAAAGAGAAGCAAATCACATTTTTGGCAATATTATATACCTACAAATGATACATAGTAAGCATAAAACATAGAAGTAATGTGCAAAGGAATCACAAATAAGCAGTAACATGAAGAAAAAATTGTATTAATCTATTACAGTGTTTCTCAACCAGGGGTATGAGTACCCTTAGGGGTTCTCGAGAGAAGTCTGAGGGGTACATCAACACAACTGAAATTTGGAGAAATGGAATTTTTGTTTTAAGTTTTACAGTGTTTTATTATTTTTGTATGTTTTACACCCACAAATTTCATCGTCCACCCGGCTACGATTAAGTTGTTTAAACGAATGTGTTGCAATGGTGGAAAAAAAATTTGTGTATCTGAAAACTGAAGGTACGGGGGGTACTTATAAATATATATATATATACACATGGCTCGACAATTAGGGCAATCTACTCACCCGTGGAGAGTAGATTTTAGCCCAGCACGGCACGGCAGCACGATCAGCACATGCGCAGCGCGGTCTGCACATGCACAGCATGCCAAACAGCACAGCTGGCGAGCGGGGCTCACTGCCACTTGTCAAGCCCTGTATTCCAATGGAGCCTTTATATATATATATATATATATATATATATATATATATATATATATATAAAGAAAGGGGTACTTTATAAAAAAAGGTTGAGAGACACTGATCTATTACATCTCTTATTTTATTAAATATCATCCCTTCCTCCCTCCAACCTAATCAGAGA
Source organism: Pelodiscus sinensis (assembly GCF_049634645.1). Lineage (NCBI taxonomy): Eukaryota > Metazoa > Chordata > Testudines > Trionychidae > Pelodiscus > Pelodiscus sinensis. The sequence goes on from NC_134712.1 coordinate 170,927,866, forward strand.
AGCAAAAATATGAAGGTCCGACTGGCATCTGCTCAGCGTGGCACTAAAAAGGACCAAAGCATTGCCCTGGAAAGCAGGTGAGTCAAGTTGAGGATTCTCCCCAGCACGGGATAATTTCCTCCTGGCCAACATGCCCAGTTCTGCATAACTCCCTGCGAACCCTCCTGATGTAAGAGACATGACAGGAGGAAGCATTTCGGTTCTAAATTGTGGTGGAAAATAAACTGACCCCAAATAGTCCCAGGTTTCAGAAGAATGCAAAACTGGCTTTGTCCCCACTCGCCTCAAGAGCAGAACTCTGGGGCATGTGAGGATTTGGCTCATGTTATCTATAAAGTATTAACAGTTTACAAAGGACTTATTATGGGAGTCCCAAAGAGCCCTTGTCATGGGCCAGGACAAACTGTATGAGGTTTTGTACTTACAGAGTATGTCTTCACTGCTATTGTTGGCCTGCCAGCTCAGCCTCCTCAATTGCCAGTCTGCCTACCCCAGCTCAAAGCTCACACCCAGTTGAAATGCAGATATACCCATACTGAGCACTTTTTCATACCCCTTACCACCGTGGTTTAAACTTAAATAAGAGAAATGATGACAGACAATATGTAAAAAGACAAGAGCTATAGGAATAATCTTATATGCTTTATCAAGTACAGAGGATTTTCTTGCTTCACAGTAGTTAATTGACTGTTATTATTAGTTTTCTAATATTTAACAATATCACAGATACTTCTAAACTCTACTTCAAAAATACATATCTCATGGCCTCCAGGTTGCCTCAAGATACACAAGAAAACACCACAGAACTTATTCCATGCCCCCGAGTCTTAACTTTCCTTTCTTCCATCAATGGTTAAAGTTGGTCAGTGATAGATGCAACATGAAGTACAGTAGGAAACCAATTAAGGGAGTATCTGTGTTGCTGTGGTTTCCCTTACAAGTTCTATCTTTGATGATGCTTGTATGGTGTTGGAGTGCTTCTATTTGTTTACTTGGGGGCTTATCCAATACCCATTAGAATCAATAGAACTTTTTCTACTAACTTCAATATAACCTGGATACAGGACTGTGCTCACCAAGTTTATTTCTGGACATATTTAAAATGTTTGCTCTTAATTTGACTCTACTTTTTATTTCATTTATTTATTTTGTCTTTCATTTCTGCCACAGTACAAAATTCAGCAAGATACAGTAAATTAAAGAAATAAATAGAATCACCATTAGGACAAAACAAAGGCCGAATTACATTGTCAATCCGTTTGTGTTTGGATTAAAAAATTGTGGGTGTGCTATTAGGTGATCACCTGTTATGCCACGGGGATCAGTAAAGTACTCAAACAAGTCCCTGGTTTAAATGAGAGTGGGCAGTTGACAGAGTGTTTCATCAGATGTGTGCTAGAGGACTCCAAGCTTGTAAAACTAAATTGGCTTTTTATTAAGACAACTATTTAGAGACATGCCACAGTTGCATTCAAGCCATGTTCAGACTGACTGAATTCCTGGTCCTTGTTTCACATTCTTTGCTCTAGCAACTTGTGCTCTGAGTCTCTCTCCTAATTTCATGCAGGTTGCTATACTGGGCAACTCACTGAGGAGTCTTCTCTTTTCAGTCTGCTCTAGAAATCACTTACCCTCTCATTGATCTGATGGTGATCTTTAGAGCACACCTAAGCCCTGGATAGGCACTTTTATAAATGAAAATGATTTAATTTGTTTAAAATAATAAGAGGCTTTATCTTATCTACCCTACAAGGTTGTTCTCATCTGTTCACACTTCATCAACAAAACAAGTTTTCCACACTGTTAGGTAGGGTAATTTATGTTAGTCAGTGAGCTTTCAAATCATGACCCAAACTGGCACTGGCTCCAGGGTGAACCACAAAACTCAATGGAACATGAGTCAAATAAAGTCATGAGTCAACAGCAGCCTGTAGCTGATTGACTCTGCCTCACCAGTAGGTGTTACTTCAGCCATTAATACAGATTGTTCTATGGAAGAGGGGATATGTGTGCTTGCCAAAAAACATAATAAATATCCAAGTCAAACTAAAATCTGCCAGATTCTGAAAATATTATATAACACCCTGTTTTGTATCTATAACAGCATCCAACGCAATGTTTGAGAGAGCTTATTCTAGCCACACCTGTGTGTGTCTGCCACAGAGTATGGAGTTTTTTTCATTGATTGCCACTTCACTTAATCATTCAAAGCAATGCTTGGCATTTTGAGTGCTATGATTTAATGCAGCAACAGCAAGAATCCAGGCCATGGTTTAAACCATTCACAGCACATCCAAGACTATTTATTAGCATTGGCTTCTGGTTTACTAGATCTTTTCAACGCTCTTAATATTGCAGTTCCTCCTCTGGTAAGTCTGAAAAGCCAAAGGCTATATCAAAAGAAGGCCTTAAACTCTCTCATCCTCAAGCAGAGAATGTTCAGCACCTCTCCAGAGATGTTCAGCACCTTATAACATCAGGCCCAAGATATGAAAAGAACCATAGCAAAGGTTGTATGGGATGAAACTCAAATGCCCGTCTTCAGTCTATGGGTCAGATGCAATGCAATACTTTCACATTTATCCCAGTCCATAGTCAGAAATATCAGAGTTTGTCACATCACTAAGCAGGCTCTATGACCCTCCACCCCAATATCTTGTCCCTTTAAACTTGCCATCTGCTAGCATATTCTGGGAAATCCTGAAGCCCCTTTTCAGGGACACACAGAGGACGCAGATATCATCCTACATGGCCACATCACACAAAACTCCTTCAATGGCATGGAAGAGCTTTGGAAAGTTTGCAGTACAATGGGGGAATCCACATGAGATAAAATTACGAAAGCCTCCGAAGTGTATTTATGCCTACCTATATCTAGACAGCCATCCAACATTTCACCATCCGTTTATTAAGAGTAGACAAAGAAAATAAAATGTACCCTTGAATAATATAACATAAATCGTGTTCAGTATGGAGAATAATACCACAGAAATATCAAAGAAAAATTATCTGGAGATCAAATGGGAAATATTTCAGCATTGGGGTTCTTTTAAGAAGTGGCATCATCTTTTTAATTTAATAATGTTCTTTACTAAATGTTTTCATTGTGCTTTTATGAAAACTGAACAACTTTTTTGTTTACGAGATATAGTGGGAGAAAAGGCAATGTCATTCAATATTTCTTCTACATGTAATATGAAGCAATAGCATTTCTGTGAGAGACATTTATATTGTAAATGCAAAGCATAGCAATTGAAAGCAGGTGGGGCACAGGACCAAGCTCTCTCATCCATTCTACCCATATACTGCAGCTCACTAAAAATAATAAAGCCTCTATGCTTACTCAGTCTTGTACTTGTTTTAAAGCTCAGCCACCAAACTGTGCCAAATTATGTGTTGTCCAACTTGGACTCGACTGAGAACACTAAGCTCATTTTCCTAGTTAACTGTGCTGTATTTTATGTGATTTCTGCATTACAAATAGTCATTAACTATACGAAAAGAAAGAAGCAGACTTTTTAAAATGTTAGAATTGCTTCCAATTTTTATTTCCATCTTGGTACAAACTTAAAGAATATTACATTTATGATAAAAATGTAAAGAATACACACACACACACACACACACATTATAATATACAAGTTTTACACACACACAGCCATAGGTTATTCTGTGGATATTATTTATTTTCCACCTTATAGTTGAAAAATTCTAATTTTTAATTGAAAATTTTAGATGCCACTGTTTTGAATGCTCATTAGAGATTAACAAGTTAACAATAACATTTTTACTGCATTTGCTTTTTTCTATCTTAAAAACAAACAATAGGGGGATAAGATATTGTTTGTTTTTCATTTAGCAAACAACTAATAATTGTGGGAGAAATGTATCAGAACAAAATAAAAATCAAGCAAAAGGGCACATGTCAAAGCCAGAGATAGCTGAATCATTTCAAATAAAATAAGAATATATCCAAACTTCAAATATACCTAGAACTGATCCTTTTTCATATGTGAAAGAGTCCATTTAATTTTTCATTTATTTTTTATTTTCATTCAAATCTTCCATTCTCGTTTCTGTCTGGTGTCAGAAATTAAAATTCTGACATTCAGTGAGAGAAGTTGGCTTAGTGACTTTTCTGACTTGATGGGAAGCAGGATGTATAACAAAAAGTCAATAACAGGTTTTTTCATGTGAGTTTTCCTGCTCAGTTTCAAGAATCCAAGAGGCTGGAATAACTGAGATAAATAACCGAGCTCACATGCTTATTCAGAACTTTAGCTGTCACTACTTACGTGACCTATAATACATGTGTACTCTTTATAACTGTATTAGAGGAGTTGGTCTGAAGCTCTAGGAGTCAAACTGTTCAGAACATTGTATATTTATCAAATGAAAAATGTCAGTATTGGGATAGAAAGACAAAACAGTGAAAATTTTAGCAAAACAAAAATTAGAATACGTTTCAAATAAAAAATGCCATAAATTAGAACATAGATGTCTTGATCAGAATGAAACATTTTGACATGTTGAAAGGAAGTTTTTCTTTTTAATTCTTCAAATAAGAAGTTGAAAATGTCATCTACATTGCCATTTGTCTTGCGGGGGGAAAAAAATAACAGACCCATGTTTTTCAGTGGGAAGTTTTTAATGTGGAAAAATGTCAATCAGTTTGAGTTTTGGTCTTGCAGTAGCTTTAAAAACTGAGGACAATGGATTTAGAAACATTTAAATCAAAAATATGTTGTTGCTAAACCATTATACATAGTCCCACAAAGACAGCCTCTAAGAAACACAGCATAGCATTCAGCACACAACTCACAGTCTAGGAGGAAAGAGGGGCTAAGGTGGCTCCAAGCTACTTTGCACTCTCCTGATCCTAAGACACTCTAGGAGCTAGAACAGAAGCTTAGCTGAGTGTAAACTCAAGTAAATTGAGCTTATGCACTTTTTATTTGGGGAATATGGAATTTAGGTTAGTTTACCCACTTTTTGTTTTTAACCATTAATTTACTGAGCTGGAGTAGACTCATGTAACTTAGGCAGTCCTTGGGGATGAACTAAATTACTGCAACCTGCAGCCATGCCCCCTGAACTCCTCTGTCACTCCCCACCTACCCCTTAAGCCAGGGCTTGGGAGTGGTGTCAGAGAGAGAGAGAAAGAGAGAGACTTACAGCTCTCTTCTCCTACCCCTGCACAGGAAGAAGTAAGAAATCCTCGCTCAGCTGGCAAGAAACAGGACTTTTTGCTGTTCCAGTTTTTTACATGGCATAAAAAGGCTGGAGTGACGATAGGAATCTCATCCATAGAGAATAAACCTTCAGTGGCAGCAAGGAGATGGAATAGAGCCAAGATTTCCTAATTTGGATGCATGTATATAGGTGCCTGATTTTTCAATGGAGAATGCTCAAATCATTCTGCTTTTAACAATGACCAGGCACTAAATGAGCCTACAGGCCTGATTCTCTCCTGTAGAGGAAATGGGGCAACATCAGGGAGTTGTGAATAGTTGCTTGATTTTGAGGGCTTGCCCTACCCCTAACACTACTTAGAGCTGCTGCCAGAAAAGTCTAATTGCAACAGTCAAGTATGAGGAGATCAGAGGTGTGGGTATGGATCAGATATTGTAAAATCTAGCAAAGAGCTCATTTATGACAGGTAATTAATTCTCTGCTACTCATCTGTGGCAAGCAAAAATGAGGCCGGAGCAGGACAAAAGGGCTAGATTTCATTAGATCTCTTTCTGTGAAGAATGAAATGTAATTGCAATATTTTAAACTAGTATTCTGAATTATTAAACCCTCTTTAGAAAAATACTAAGTAAAGGGATACACTGACTAAATGAATGCACTAGAGTAGCCAATAAGACATACCATTACTCTTCCTACATTACAGGTTTTAAGACCTGAAGGGTTTGGATTATGATAATCTAAATTATGACCATCTAGTCTGACCTGCATAATACAGAACGTAGAATTTCACCATGCATGGAGCCCATAACTTCTAGCTGAGTAGGGTTGCCAGATGGTTTCAACAAAAATACCTACTGGACACACTTGACATTACATCACAATCTACATTATATCTTATTTAGAAAATACTGGATATTTATATTTTCAATTTGTTTCCCAAAGAGAAAGCTCAAATACCGGACTGTTCAGTTTTAAACCGGACATCTGGCTACCCTATGGCTGAAGTATAAAGATACCTAATTTTAATTTAAATATTTCAAGTAATGGAGAATTCATTGCTTCCAAATTTGAACTGTTCTGTGCTGGTCAAAATTTGCACCTTATTTCTATACCTGAGTTTTCTAGCTTCAGCTTCCAGCCATCGACATGTACTATACATTGGTTTTAAAATAATATGTATTTATGTATATCAGTTTTATATTGTTATTATATAAATCTATGAGAAAGTCACGAGGAACTAAAAGATGTTTGAGGCATATGCAATATAGAACACTTACCCTCTCTCTAGTGTCATACCTCCAGGGTGAAGAAGGCTAATAATCCTAAATCTAGCATATGCTGTCTACTACAACTGACATTTCTGTGTTAATATGTTTGACTTGTCAATACTACAGGGATTATATCTATACAAAATACGTATCTGAGCAAATTATGCCCAACATGGATCCAGTTTCATAATTTGTCAGTGAGTGCTGATGGATCCAAGAAGATTTAATGATGACACTAGATGAACTTTCTGCAGTGGATTTTTTTTGTTTTTGTTCCAAAGCACAATTACGGCCTTACAAAACCTATTAAAAATCTAAAAGCCAATTGAACTTAACCACACAGAATCTTGGATTACTTAACACATTAATTACCAAACAATTTCCAACATAAAATACCAGTATACTTTTTAAACTGAATACTTCTCAGGCATCACATAAGGAATACCAGTTAGGTAGTTCTGACCAGCAAAGTAGTCTGTGCCAATCTTATATAAGCTTGAAATTTTGAGATCTTGAGAACCCTGGATCCATAGAGAGCTGGCAACTGATCCTGAAGATTTACACTGACAAGCACAGTTTTCTCTAAATAGGAATTTTCTTCAGTGGAAGGACATAAAAATGGCAAGTCAATTTAAATTCTGAATTCTTGGAAAAGTGAGGCATAAAACTCACCTGGTCTTGGTTAATTGTTAAGAAAAGATCCTTTTATCTCCTTCCCATGGTGTCAGGAGTTAAGGAACGAACAAGGTAAAAGATGGAAAGCTAACCAAAAGTGAGTTTGGAGGAGTGTTCAAAAGAAAAACTGTCAGGTTGCATGGCACATTGAATTAAAAAGGACATTCCAGAATCAGGTGTACCATTTCAGATGGGGCGGGAGGGGGAACCTGTGCATTCATCCAAATTGGGAAATCTTGGCTCTATTCCATCTCCTTGCAGTGATGGGGAGGAGCGGACCAAGGACAGAGGCTTCAGCAGTGTTACTGAGCATGCTCACTACAAGCCAAGCACCAAATGGCGGGGGGAAGGAGGAAAATCAACCCCATTCCTCTCCTGCCCCACACATCATCTCTATCCAGGTGCTACCAAGATACTGGAAAACTACTTTTTTGGCAAACAACTTAGCAATTAGCTGACAGGAGCCCTGTATCTAATTTGTATATAAAAGAAAGAAATGAAATAAATATTAAACCTTCTCAGCTCTAACACTAACACATTCTGACATCTCATGGCAGGTCACTTAAGGGACGATGATTAGCTTTAAAATTGTAGTGTATATTCTTACTTTGTTACTAACTCTGTGGAAAGAGAGAGACCCCATCAGGACTCCTGGGCTCTATCTCAGCTCTGGAAGGAGAATGGGGTCTAGTGGGTGACAGCAGGGGGTAGATACATTTCAGCTCTATATAAGAACATCAGAATGGCCATACTGGGTCAGACCAATGGTCCTTTTATCTCTGTATCCTGTCTGCCGACAGTGGTCAATGCCAGGTGCTTCAGAAGGAATAAACAGAGGAGGCAATCATCATGTTCCATCCCCTGTCAACTATTTTGCTTGTTTTAAATCTGCTGGCTATATATTTAATTGGGTTGTCATCTTGTGTTATGTTAGTGAAGAAATTGAATAACATTTCCTTATTCTATTTTTCCACGCCATTCATGGTTTTCTAGACCTCTAACATATCCCCTCACCCTTTAGTCATTTCTTTTCCAAGTTGAAAAGTCCCAGTCTTGTTAATCTCTCCTCGTATGGAAATTGTTCCTTACCCTTGATCATTTCTGGTGCTTTTTCTGCACCTTTTCCAAATACAATATATCTTTTTTTTTTAGATGGGGAGACCAGATCTGCATACAGTATTCAAGAGGTGGACATACAATGACTTTATATAGAAGTAATATGGTATTTTGTCTAATTATCTATTCCTTTTCCAATGATTCCCAATATTCTTTTAGCTTTTTAGTTCTTAGACTGCCACTGCATATTGAACAGATGTTTTCAGAGAACTATCCACAAGGATTCCAAGATCTCTCTCTTGAGTGGTAAGAACTACTTTAGACCCCATCATTGATTGTATCTATATTAGGATTCTATTTTTCCATATGCATTACTTTGCACTTATCAACACTGAATTCCATCTGCCCTTGTGTGGCCCAATCACCTGGTTTTGTGAGATCCCATTGTAACTCTTTGCAGTCAGCTTTGGATTAGGTACTGTTTTAAAACAGGGGTGGGGAACCTCAGGCCCAGAGGCCGGATGCAGCCCCTGGCTTGTCTGGATCCAGCCCCAGGGCTCAGGGCTCCCCCCCAGCTTTGGGGAGCCCACGCTGGCACGCCAGCTCCTCCAGCATTCTGCCATGGGGCTGGAGCACACAAAATCTACTAGCCTGGGCCCCCCTAAGCTCTGGTGTGCGAGGGGAATGTGGGGAGTGTTCTTCTCCTTCTAAATCAGTGAGGGGTTTTGTTGGGGTTTTGTTTTTTCTTTGCTTTTCACTTTGTGTGCAGCCCCCGACTGATTTTTCTGTGGGTCAGCGGCCCCAACCCAAAAAAGGTTTCCCACTCCGGATTTAAAAGTTTAAATAGGGTTGCCAAGTGTCTGGTTTTGAACCAGACAGTCCAGTATTGACCTTTCTGTTCGGGAAACAAATTGAGAAAATATAAATGAGAAAATATAAATGTCCAGTATTTTCTAAATAAGATGTAATGTAGATTGTGATGTAATGTCAAGTGTGTCCAGTATTTTTGTTGAAACCATCTGGCAACCCTAAGTTTAACAGCAGTGCAAATCCCAGCAGCACAACATTCATTTCTATTCTCTCCCCCTCCCCCCCATCTTTCAAGTGGAGTCCTTGGCAATGTTTTCATGATGATCTAACAATCCTTACTTTACGTGAATGACCAGTCTTTTGTTATTCTTAACTGCCCTGCCTGCCTCTTTTTAAAACAAAGTCCTTGCCCCAAAGGCAACAATGCAAGCAGTTCAAACTCTGTTGCATTTAAGAACTGCCTCTGAAGTCAGGGTATTGGCTTGCAGCAGACCTCAACTATGAAATCCAGGGGTTGAAACTTTGGGGGGGGGGGGGTAGGGGATGGCAACAGCTTCCCCAGCCCCCATAAATGGCACCCTTGTACAGAGTTAGGGAAATGCAAAAGGAGACACAGAGGTACAGATGGGAGACCAAGTGGGCTGATCTATACTTAAGGTGCAAGCATCTTGAGCAATTTTGTAAATAACAACATGTCACCCTGTTCATCCACAGACTAGGAACTATGATGCCTGAAGTCATCTCTCAGCAGAGGCCTAAAACGTAAGGTTGGTTCTGACAGCTGCTCTAATGAGGGCACTATTGCTACACAAAAAGCCAGCAGCCTCAAAAAGTAATACATTGACAGTGGGACCAGTTCATCTGATCATTCTTCACTGGCTCAAAATCAACTGACTACTGTTGACCTGATTCTACCCGCTTCCTGGTGTAGTTTGGCTACTTATTCTTACAACACCTGTTTTATATTTTATTTTAAAAAGTAAAAATAAACAAAGTCCCTTGAAGGACACACAACAAAGTTTGTAGCGAGCAAGTTTAAGAGTTGATGCAATGCATCCTCTGGTGCCCAAACCACAATTAAAGTGGTTGCCAGCTAACCCAACCTTTCTGGTTTGACTCATTTGCTGAATTCTCTCAATGAGAAGGATTTGTCCCATCACTGAAAGAGGAAACTAAATTAAAAGTCAGCTGTGTAAACAATGTCAAAGTTTGTTCAAAACCAGTGATTCAGATGCTAGTTTTTTGTGGCATATCAAGAAAATTAAATTGGGAAGAGTCTTAAGTTTGCACCTGTAAGTCTGTCTGCGGCTGCCCTTTTACATAAATGTATATGCAAATATGGAAATGGGTTAAAGATGTGAAATTCAAAGCATGGTCCAAATGTCTTTGAAGCTTGGATGTGTTTGAAGCTACAGTTTATTTCAGGTCCATTGTTATTAAAATTAAAAAAGTTGGTTCCTGAATTTAAAAAAAATCCCCACCCTATTTATGACCTCACTGTTTATTGTGCTCTGCCATCTGTCCATAGGATATTATATCATATAATGCTTAGACCACGTCTATAGCACTTCATGCGTATGTGTGCCTGGTTGTCTGCATTGGGACTGCTCATATTCACCAGGTATGCTTCTGTCAATGTACCCGGTCAGGTATCCTATTGTGCCACTTCCCATCGTCTGGTGCACTGAAATTTTGGGAACTTTTTGTAGTGCACGATGGGCCTGAAGCAAATTATGCAACGGTGAGTGGGAGCAAAGGGTCAGGTTCCCATGAAACTTTAGTCTCCATTCCATATTGCCATCCATATCCTATACTTTTTCCACCTTTCAAAAAAATCTCACAAAGCCACACCACACTTTTTGCTGTACACCATCTCCAGACAGAAGCATGGAGCCTGAAGAGCTATGTACTGTTGTCATTCACATTGCAAACACTGCTGCTTGTCACATAGCAAACACTGCTATTTGCAGCATGGCAGCAAGAACCATAGCAATGGGCATGGGATGACAATTTGTTGAAGGACAGATTGGTAAGGGACATAACAAAAACCAATTCAAGGCTGTTTGTGGCATTCATGGAGTAGCTGGAGCTCCATTCTGGGAACTGAGAAACAAGCAGTGACTGGCGGGATTGTGTCATAATGCAGATTTGTGACACTAACCACTGCCTGCAGAACTTTCAGATGAAAAAGGCCATATTATTGTATCTGAGGGTATGTCTAGACTACATGCCTCTGCCGACATAGTCAATGAAGCGGGGGATTTAAATATCCCCTGCTTCATTAGAATAAAAATGGCCACCATGTTCTGCCGGCTCAGCTGTTTGTCGGCACAAAGTGGCAGTCAAGATGGGCATTGGTCGGCAAGGAAAGCCTTTGCTGACCGATCCCTTATGCCTCGTGCAACGAGGTTTACAGGATCGGTTGGTAAAGCCTTTCCTTGCTGACTGATCCCCGTCTTGACCGTCGCTTTGTGCTGACAAACAGCTGAGCCAGCACAATGTGGTGGCCATTTTTATTCTATGTCGGTAGGTCTAAGGGTATGTCTACACTACAGCACTAATTCGAACTAACTTGGTTCGAATTAGTTAATTCGAACTAAGCTAATTCGAATTAGTGCATCTAGACTTAAAAACTAGTTCGAATTAGCGTTTCGCTAATTCGAACTAGCATGTCCACACTGAGTGGACCCTGAACTGAGGTTAAGGATGGCCGGAAGCAGTGCCGGCAGGGCATCAGATTAGGACTTAGAGCATGGAGCTGCTGTCTCAGGCTAGCCGAGGGTTGTGCTTAAAGTAACCCGACCCCCACCCCAGACAGACAGTTCTCAGGGGTGCCCCGCTTGCAAAGCAGTCCTGGCTTGGAGTGCCCTGAGTGCCCACACTCGGCACATCACAGCACTCGGCCATCAGCCCGGCTGCACTTGCCACAGGCTGCCATCCGGAGGGGGGGGGGGGTCAATCAAGGGGCTTCAGGAGAGTTTCCACCCCGAGGAGACCACAGAGCCAGCCCAGTCCTCCCCATCGGGAGCTCGTACCCCATTCCTCCCTCACCTCCTTCCACTTAGCCCTCCCTAGCCCCCCTTCCTGATGTACAAAATGTGTGTTCAAAAATAGAAACTCTCTTTATTGAACAAAACTCAGGGAGACTGGGAAAAGAAGGTGGGAGAGGGGAAGAGAGAGGGTGGGAGAGGGGAGGGCAACTAAAATGGTCAGGGGTTTGGAACAGGTCCCATATGAAGAGAAGCTAAAGAGACTGGGACTTCTCAGCTTAGAAAAGAGGAGACTGAGGGGGGATATGATAGAGGTCTATAAAAGCATGAGTGGTGTGGAGAGGGTGCATAAAGAAAAGTTCTTCATTAGTTCCCATAATAGAAGGACTAAACGACACCAAATGAAATGAATGGGTAGCAGGCTTCAAACTAACAACAGAAAGTTGTTCTTCACAAAGCAAATAGTTAACCTGTGGAACTCCTTGCTGCAGGAGGCTGTGAAGGCTAGAACTAGAACAGAGTTTAAAGAGAAGTGAGATCAAGTCATGGAGGTTGGGTCCATGGAGTGCTATTAGCCAGGGGGTAGAAATGGTGTCCCTGGCCTCTGTTTGTGGAAGGCTGGAGATGGATGGCACGAGACAAATGGCTTGGTCATTGTCTTTGGTCCATCCCCTCCAGGTTACCTAATGTTGGCCGCTGTCGGCAGACAGGCTACTGGGCTAGATGGACCTTTGGTCTGACCCAGTATGGCTGTTCTAAGCTCAGGGCTCAGGGTCAGGGGTATCAGTGGACCACCTTGATTTTCATGCCAACCTGCTCCTGGGTGGCCAGGTTGGCAGCTATCCTGCCCTAGACGGCCACTTTCCTGTGCCTAGTGCGGAGGTCGTGGATGAGGTCCACGATGTCTGCACTAGACCAGGCGGGCGCCCGCCTCTTGCGGACCTGGGCAGGCTCCTGGGAGCCGCCAGCCTGGTCCCAGGAAGAGGCGGAGGGCTGGGTGGCAGCGGGTGGCTGGCTCGAGCCGTGCCAGGTGCAGGGTCTGCTACCTGGGTGATGGCAGGCTTGCACCTGGCGCGGGCACCGTAGCCAGCCCGTGCCCCTTTAAGGGCTCCGGGGCCGGGAGGGGGGCAGAAGAGTTTCCCTGGTGGTGCCCAAAGTGGCCAGCCCGAACTAACCTCTGTTAGTTCGAATTAACTTTGTAGTGTAGACATACCCCTACTTACATGCCTCTGTCGGCAGAGGCACGTAGTCTAGAAATACCCTGAGTTTTGAGCTCACCCCAACCATTCAGTAAGTGGACACCAAAATGAAAGATGCACTGACAGTTAAGAAGTAAGTGTTAATCACACTGTGAAAGCTTGCAATGCCGGATTTTCCACTAGTCAGTGAAAAATCATTTTGGAGTTGATGCAGTTGGGGGCCCTTCTCATGCAAGTGTTTAGAGCCAGTAATTGTATCCTCTACATAGGATTGTGATTCTCTACAATGTGCAGGGCACAGTGGATAGATTTCCAGCAATGGCATTCATAAACTGCAGTGCGACAATAGACAGCAGATATATTCCTATTTTGGCACCAGCCCGTGTTAACACAGAGTAAATCAAGAGAAAGGGCTAGTTTCCGATGGCTATGCACTGCTTTCAGGATGTTCTTATCAAGGAAGTTGCGTGACTCTTGCATCTTAAGGACAGAGACATTCTTTTCCTGACAAGCGGAGTACCAGTGGTGATGTTGAAATGCCAATGGTGATTCTGGGGAACCCAGCCTACTTGTTTCCCTGGCTTATGAATCTGTACACTGGCCACCCTGACAGCACCAAGGAAGGATTCAACCACCAGCTCAGCAGGTGCAGAATGACAATTGAATGTGTTTTTGTGTCCCAATGATTATAGCTACCTGTTATGTCCCACATAATACCTGTGAGGTAAAGGGGGTAAGTCTGTCACAAGGATGAAGGGCGGAGGTGAAGCAGCCACCAGAATGACTCAGAGCTGGGCTAGCAACTGAGGAAGGCCTGGAAAGTGTTTTCCAGTCTCTGTGAATCCTAGGCAGTAGGCATTGTCAGGCATTGTGGGACTTTTGTAGGAAGATTGTTAACATTAACATTGGTGTCTATACTTGTACTATGTCGATTTCAGTAGGTTGATGCCATGTGAGGAGGCAGTGTTATGGTGTTACCATCTGGGGTACTTACATTTGCCAGAGACAAATCTGAGTATAAGTACATGGACAACTAGATCAATGCAAGGCAACTTAATTAACCTAACTTTATAGTGTAATGCAGGCTACAGATTGGCAGAATGTTGGGGCAGCGACTGACTCTTTGTTCTTCGTTTGTAAAACATCTACCATAATGGGGTTCTGATGCATGACTAGGCCACCTCAGTGCTACAATAATACAAAATAAACAAACAAATATTAATACCACTACTAATAAAATAATTTCACCCTTTACCAGTGCAAATATTTTGCAAACAGCTGTTTTTTCCAATTCGATGTAAAATTTAAAAGTTGTCAGTTAGTTTCTCCTCCCAACTTAGTTATTTTTAAGATTCTTTCTTTCTCTGAAATAAATCTTGAGTTCTAAATCATAAACCTCACTCCCCACACCCTTTTACACAAATGTGTTTGCTGAGACATTTTCACAATACTGCATGAGAAAACACAAATGCCAACAATTAGAGTTGCACTGTGATTGCCAGAGGAACAAGAACAATGAGAAATCCTGTGGCACCTTATAGACTAACAGATTTATATGATGCATGACGAAGTGGATCTTTGCCCACGAAAGCTTATGCTCCAATAAATCTTGTTAGTCTATAAGGTGCCACAGGACTTCTTGTTGTTCTTGCAGATTCAGACTAACACAGCTACCCCTCTGATACCTGTCACCAGAGGAGCTCAAGGAATGTAGGTGTCCAAACGCATTGACATTTAATGACTGTTTATCATTTTTATATTTCTTTGAAAATTCCATGCTTGGTGCTCAGTTAGTATAATCTTTTGTATGGCTGCTGTAAATTAGGAGCTATACAGGCAGTCCCCGGGTTACGTACAAGATAGGGACTGTAGGTTTGTTCTTAAGTTGAATCTGTATGTAAGTCGGAACTGGCGTCCAGATTCAGCCGCTGCTGAAACTGACCGCCAGTTCTGACTTACATACAGATTCAACTTAAGAACCCCAAGCGTCCCCAAGTCAGCTGCTGCTGAAACTGATCAGCAGCTGATTCCAGGAAGCCTGGGGCAGAGCAACTCTGCCTCGGGCTTCCTGTAGTCAGCGCTGGTCAGTTTCAGCAGCGGCTGACTTGGGGACGCCTGGAGCAGAGCAGCTGAGGTGCTGCTGGGTTGCTCCAGTAGCACCGCTCCTCGGCGCTACTGGAGCAACCCAGCAGCACCCCAGCTGCTCTGCCCCAGGCATCCTGATTCAGCCGCTGCTGAAACTGACCAGCAGCGGCTGAATCAGGACGCCTGGAGCAGAGCAGCTGGGGTGCTGCCGGGTTGGTCCAGTAGTGCCCAGAGCGGCGCTGCAGGACCAACCGGCAGTGCCCCAGCTGCTCTGCCCCAGGGTCCACAACAAAAGCCTGGTCTGCTGGGGGGGGGGTACACTAGCTGCCCCCCCTCCCCAGCAGACCAGGGACACGGGGAGCAAAGCCTCAGAGGCGCGGGACCCCGCCGCCGCTGTGGCTTCGCTCCCGGTGTCTCTGGTCTGCTGGAGACAGGGGCACCGGGAGCAGCTTTTCTCGCCCCGGAGGTCGAGGTGGCGGATCGCTGCCTGCGAGCTCCGGGGCGAGAAAGCCCCGTTCGTAAGTCGGGGACTGCCCGTAATTTCACCAGAAGCTGATTGTGCCAAATGCTACAGCAGGAGTAACATAATGTATTGTAATAATGCCTCTTTCTTATTTATGATAGTGATATGTTCTATGGTCTGTCTTGGGGAACCACATTCACACACCGGGGAGTCCCTGATATTCCATTGTATATTAGATATCTGCATCTACTTATGGTTGGTTCTAATTTGATTCAGAGTTGACCAACATGACTACTGAAGATCAAACCCAGGAACCTTCTGCATGGGATTTAGTGTTTTTTAAGTCTTGTTTAGCCCAATCTGCTTTCCAAGCCTGCTTCTGATCATAGCCTGATGGAATGAAGCTAAATACATTTTCCCAGAAAGGCCTTGGGGAACTTAAGATGTGGGTGGAGGGAGGCCATGTCAAGGTCTTGGTGCTCAGAAAGCATCTGTTATTCTGGACTTGCTGACCTTCATAGAATATTGCAACAGTTTGGCATTAGGGATGTAAAGTCCCATTTAATTGGTTAACCAGTTCTGATTGTGGACAGGGTCTAGAGCAGTGGTGGGCAATAATTTTTGCTTGGTGGCCACTTCAAAATTTTTTGAAGTAGTCCCGGGTCACCCCGGAAGCGTCAGTGCCTAAACAGAAAGGGGCGGGGTTACCCCACCCCCAGACCATAATTGGTCTGGGGGTGGAGGAGCCCCTTTGCCCCCTCTTCCCACTAGGCACCCATGCCCTGGAAGAGGCTTGGCGCGCTCCCCCATTCCCAGGCCAATCAGGGCCTGGGGGAGGGAGAGTGTGGGAAGCCTCCTCCCGCCCTGTGAGGAGTGCGTGACACTTTGAAGTGCCACGGGCTACTTGCAGGGCCGGGATAGGGCGAAGGAAGTTTCATGCTCTCCCCCAGCCCTGCGAGCAGCACACGGTGCCCACATACTCCTGGCAGGGTGGGAGGAGGTTTCGCGTGCTCCACCGCCCTCAGCCAATTAAGGCCTGGGGGCAGGGAGCGCACGAAGCCTTTTCTACTCTGCCCAGAGAGCAGAGCGGAGAAGGCTTCAGGCACTCCCCCGCCCCCACACCCTAATTGGCTTGGGGGCGGGGGAGCAGAAGGGCCTCCGTGGGTCGGATTCACCCGCTTGGCAGGCTGCATCTGGCCCGTGGAGGTCCTGTTGCCCACCCCTGGTCTATAGTGCTCCTGCCTATGGCAGGCCCCATGGGGCTGGAGCAGTCCCCTGCCCATGGCAAATGGGAGTTGCTCCAGCCCTCACCCATTAACCAGAACCAGCTTATTGGTTAACCATTCACATCCATATTTTGGCATATCAGTGCGGGAGTGATGTTAGACAGAACAGATAGCCATGGTGTTGGACTCAACATAAGGATTCCCATGATGCACCATTTGACTGTATTCATCTAGGCATGCACATCATGTGTGGCTGCAGCTGCTCCATATCGGTGCACAATATTCTGCCATTAAATATACAAGTGCTATTGCAGATGTTCACAACATTGATGCTGCTATACCTCAGGTTGTACTTGCTACTTTCCGGATTATATTAGTTCTCATTTTCATCTTTGCAGCTATCATCGGAAGATGATCGTGGAAGGTGAGTGTGTGGTCAAATTTCATTCTGAGATATGTTGGAGTGTAATCATGTTGCAAATTTTTACCACAGATAGCTACTTTTAGTGTGTTTTTGGCATTCCTATTACCAAGATGAAATGTGTTTTTCCAGGGTTTGGTTTGAGCTTCTGTTTCCAGATATGTTGTGCCATATTTGAAGATCCTCAATTAATGCTTTCTCAGTGCTATGGAGGTTTGATGCTTGGATTGTCACGGCAAGATCATGTGCACATTCAAATTTTTATGATTTAGTTGGAGGCAGATCACTTACATAAATATTAAAAAAGGGTTGGAACAAGTACACCCTTGTGGCAGACTTTTGTTAATGATACGGAGGAAGCTGGTCTTATTATCCAGGTATAACTGTATGTGTCTTTTACTCAGCATAGTCCACAGCAGGTAAAATGTTTGGTAGAAATATGTAATTTTAGCAATTTTCAACATCACACCATTAATCCATACAGTATCATATACAGATGACAAGTCTACAAATACTGTACCAGTCTTCCGTTTTTGTTTTTTTGATCAACAGCCTTAGTGTGAGTTGTGAGTTCTAGAACTTGGTCACAACAACTATGTTGGGGCCAGAAGTTAGCATGGTGATACTTGGTATAAAAACCTTTAGCAGAAGAGAGCATATTGCTGCCTAGTTTTAGGCTGATCCATTCATATACTGTATAGGAATCCAAATACAAGTGGGCTGATCGCCAAAGGTGCTGTACACCTAAAGTTTTTATGGACTTCAATTAAGGAATTTTTTGAAGCTAATAACTCCTGAAAAAAAATCAGGCACCTGAATAAAAATGGTCTAGGTATGAACTAAGGAGCATAACTTTAGACACGCAATTTTGAAAAAAAAATTAAGTGTTGTAATCATGAGACTTTACTGTCACAAAACACCCCATTTAGAACAATCTTTACTGCCTCGTTGGTCGGATGGACAGCTGGATAAAATTATAGCTTTTCCAGGCACATGCTCTAGGCAAGGAGGATTCCAGTCCCCTTCCCAAACAGGTTTCTGTGAAGAGACAGTCTGTTCAAAGGCAATGGCTCCGCTGGCAGAAACTCCACTGTTCGAGCAGGTGAGAGCCATTCAGTGCTGAATGCTGATGCTCTTTGATTGCTTTATCACACTTTTCCAGACATAGCTCCTCACTACGCCAAGTTCCTGCTACCAAATGGATGGTCTAATTCACAGTGACTTTTACAAGGACAGCTAGAATTCATAAAACCAAATGGAATTCATAACTGAATACAGACCTATTCCTAATGGTCACACAAACCATCTAAGTAATCCCCATCTCTCACAAATGTCGTGTCCCATTTCTCCCATGCATTCTCTAACCAAAAGTTTAGGAATGTGAAATATTGTGTGGATTGATCTGGTTAGTCTAGAAACTGCTGGGAGGGGGGAAAAATCCAAACTTGGCTTATAACGGAAAATCAGCTGCAAGCTTCATTATGGTGAGAACAGCATTTCTTGTAATAAGCCTGCGTCCCATATTTAAATGTCTTTTAATAAATGGTTAAAAAGCTAAAGGAAGTTAATAGAAAAAATCTGCCTAAGAAGAAAGTAAACACAGAGAAACTCTTTTGTTTGTTGGGTTCAGAGGGGTAGCCATGTTAGTCTGTTCCAGCAAAAACAATAAGAGGTTCGGTGGCACTTTAAAAACTAAGAAATTTATTAGAGCATAAGCTTTCATTTGTCCAGCACCCAGATAGACTAGTAAAATAAAATACACGGACTACAGCTAAATATAAGACAAATGAAATTGAGAAAAACTAGGATCTACACAACTGTTTATGTAAAGAAGATGCCATCACTGGGCACAACATGAAACACCTTCTATTGACAGCATGTTTCCAACAGTCACTGTGTTGCTGACCTATGAATGTCCTAATTCAACTTCCCAAAGCAAGCAGGGATCACCAGTCACAATCCTTCCTTCCCCCCTTCTCTCCTCAGTGATTTCCTAATCATGACAAAAGTAGCAGCATGTACATGAAAAGGAAAGATTATTGCAAATTATGCCCTGAAAAAGGAAACACTAAAACGTCTGCAAAAGCGGCAAGGACTCCTGTGGCACCTTATAGACTAACTGAAGTGTTGGAGCATAAGCTTTCATGGGCAAAGACCCACTTCGTCAGATGCATGTAGTGGAAATTTCCAGAGGCAAATATAAA
Source organism: Pelodiscus sinensis (assembly GCF_049634645.1). Classification (NCBI taxonomy): domain Eukaryota; kingdom Metazoa; phylum Chordata; order Testudines; family Trionychidae; genus Pelodiscus; species Pelodiscus sinensis. The sequence continues at coordinate 170,947,456 of NC_134712.1, forward strand.
TATGCAGGCCAGAATCAGGCTGGAGATGACAAGGTGGATCCAATCAGGGAGGATGAGGCCCACTTCTAGTAGCTCATCTGGAGGTGTGAATTCCAAGAGAGGAGAAGCTGCTTTTGTAGTTAGCTAGCAGTCTTTGTTTAATCCTGAGTTGACTGTGTCAAACTTGAAGAAGAACTGTAGCTCAGCAGTTTCTCTTTGAAGTCTGGTCCTGAAGTTTTTTGCTGCAGGATGGCTACTTTTAGATCTGCAATTGTGTGTCCAGGAAGATTGAAGTGTTCCCCTACAGGTTTTTGTATGTTGCCATTCCTAATATCTGATTTGTGTCCATTTATTCTTTTACGTAGGGACTGTCCAGTTTGGCCGATGTATATAGCAGTGGGGCATTGTTGGCACATGTTGGCATATATTATGTTAGTAGGTGTGCAGGAGAATGAACCAGTGACGGTATGGCTGATCTGGTTAGGTCCTGTGATGGTGCTGCTAGTGTATATATGTGGGCAGAGTTGGCACCGAGGTTTGTTGCATGGATTGGTTCCTAAGTTAGAGTTATTATGGTGCGGTGTATAGTTGCTGGTGAGAATATGCTTCAGGTTGGCGGGTTGTCTGTGGGCGAGGACTGGCCTGCCTCCCAAGGCCTGTGAAAGTGAGTAGCAAAAGTAGTACTACCCCTCTGATACTAAAAAGTCTATTTGTATTATGTAGCACTCAAGAGAATCCACAAATCCTTTATTGTGGGTTTACCAGGGCACTAAAGGTAAATTCACATTCACAGATTAATGCAGGTTTGAATGTGAAAGTTAAAGAAGACCTCAAACTACATTCCATCCTTTTCAGCAATGTGAAGCTATCTGACATAGTAGTAGTAACCTTTTGCTGTGACCTCACCAGATGTCATAAGATAAGCACGAATTGACTACATAGCAAATTTTTAACTGAAAAACTAGGTAGTGCAAGTAGAGCTATTGATGACAGAGCAGATAACACATTCTCCTCCAAATTAGAGGCTAACCAATATTGAGGCATGGCTGGTCAGAGATATATTGCAGGTACCTCCAGTACACACAATCAATTTAAGTAAGCTTCACAGCATTCCTGTAAGCTAGTCATGTTTTAAGAAGGAACACTTCTCCCAGCACTAAAATGTAGCCATATTTTTCATAACTCTTACAGCTAATTCCTGATCACTTGTAGGCAAAGACTTCCTGGCACTTGTATGCAATTCAAAGAGAGGTGTTCACTTTGGTATCCTGAACAAATTCCAACAAAGGTAATTCATGGTACCTAGCTAAATTTCCCTTGTGGCTTCAATTTGATAGATTCTCCTTCATGTTCCCACATAAAGTGATATGTAGTATTGCTATGTGCTATTAATTACCACAGTCCACCTCAAGGATGGCTACATTTCAGTGTTTGGTGAAGTGATCCTTATTTAAATATTGCTTAGGTCACAGGAGAGCTGTGAAACTTAATTCAATTAATGTCTGTAAAATGTAATGTCAGATGAAAGGTCCTATAGAAAGCTAAAGTACTATTAACCTTCTAGGGAGGGATGAAGCAATCTGAATAAACTAAAAAGCTACATAAATCGTTAATCAAAGCAAAACTTTTTAAGGTTTCAATTAACTTTTCGTTTTCATTTCCAAATGCTTCTCTGTTATTTCATCTTCCGCTGGAAGAAACAAAATATGATCTGTTAAAACAAGGAGTAATAAAGCCTCATCCCCCTTCTGTCCTTTCACTGTATTTGTATTCAAGGTGGCCTTCACCAGCTGTTTTATGGCATTGCTTTGGAAGTTCATGGCCTTCTCCATTCCTGTGAGCTGCTACACAAGAAAAATTACTAATTCACTAATAATCAAGGTCCTGTGTATTTTGTTGTTCAAATGTTGCAGCATTTACATCAGAATCCACCCCTTGCTGAAAAATTGTACTCCAGCCATCTAAATTTTAATTTCAAAAATTAAATTTCTAGCCTTCGTAGCTGGAAAAACCTGGAAAACATGATCGAAGTTTGAACTGATAAAGTACTATCTTCTCATTCCTGCAGACAGCAAAAACAATAGGTCTGAGAGGTTGGACTGCCCTAGTTATGGATAGTTATGGCTTGTTAATTGTGAAATCTAAAGCTGGCAACTGATATTTTCAGAAGTGACTACTGATGTTGGGAGCCTAAATTTCTGTACACTCACACTGAGGCACTTCAAAGGTGCCTGATTCTTTATGGGACTAACAGTTCTATGTGTCACCGTTTGAAGTACTCCGTTATCATGCGAATAGAGGTGGATAATTTACATGCCCCATTGCAGAAGACATTTTATTTATAACATGGTAACATGCTACAAATAAACATGGTAACAGAAACATGCTACAACAATGATGAGAATCATGTTATGGCACGAAAAAGCTCACACCACACAAGCTAATTAAATTCTAGCATTCTTATTAAATCCCCAGCCTGATTCCCAAACTAAAGCAATATGGAAAAATATCCTAAACAGTGAAAAATTAAGTAAACCAGACTCTTATTTGGTTCTTTTGAGGTTTGCCTGTCACTTGTTATTTCCCTTTGAGTTCAATACCACAGAAGAAAACCACAAAATCCTACTATCTTCCACAGGGAACCAGACTCTGTATGTACCTGACTTAACATGTGGCTTCTCTGTTCCAGCATCACTCTACTTAGTGCAGATCAAGAGAGTTTAAATGCCTTCAATGCATGTTAGGGTATGACATCAACTTTAAAATAATTCTGGTAGCATAACACTGATGTAGGAAACCATTTTTAATCTCAGTAATGCTTGGGCACCTATATGTTGTGTGGTAATTATAGAAGAGCTGAGAGGGTTCTGATGAAAAGGAAGGTAATCCCAGGCTTTGTTCTCTATTCATACAGAGTAACTGCATATATACATTTATGTTTGGTTTGATTGACTATAAACTGAAGAGATTTATGTCTCCTATTTCGAAGAAAAGAAGACAGTCACAAAATATCACGCCGTGCATGAAGTGAGAAAATTTGAAGTATCAATTACCCCCTAAACTCTAAACCAAAATGACATTCAGTAAACAGTATTGCTGAATAAGATACAGTATGTTCTATGTAGAGGTAACTTTAAGGGTGGAACATGGGTGTGATTACCATAGTGGTTGTAGAATATGGTACGCCCTGTTGCAAACTGCCTCTACCACAATCTGGCACATCTTGCTCTGTTTGCCACTGTGGGCTGCAAAACATCTGTCTAGACAACTGTTCACAGAAAGACAGGATGTAGGGGAGGAAGCCAGGAGACCTATCTAGGACAGTCCCCTCATTTAAGTCAGCACATGTCTGCCACATATTTTCTTTCAAATACCCATCCATCTCATTTTCCAAAACTATTTATATCATATTGCTTCTCCGTTACTTTCATTCTAGAGGCTGCACAGTATTAACCATCTGTGCAATAGAGCAATTCTGCCTGAATTCCTTTGCTGCCTTTCCTGGAGCTTTTTTGTAACCCCTTATTTTTTTGTCCTTGACTCTAGCACAGAAAAGATCCATAATTTCAATTCCTTAAGAACGATTCAATCTCTCTCGTACCACAGAGAGATCCCCTTCTTTCCCAAGGAACACAGACTTAGTTTCTCTAGCATAGAGTAGCAGACCCCTGAATTGCTGCATTATTCTGGTTGTCCTTTTGCTCTGCTGTAACGTCTCTTTGTGAATTTTTTCTTCTTTTAAAACAATATGTGCCTCTACATAGAGCCTGTTATTTCCCCCAGTTTATTCTTGATACCTGAAATTGTAATCAGTGTGCCAAAGGTTTTTCAACTTTAATACAAACAGCATTTCTATAATGCCTTTCATCCAAAGAGCTCAGAGAACTTTACACACTAATTAAAGTTCACCGCACCCCATGAGCTAAGTAGCCATTTACAACACCTCTAATTCAAAGCAAGTAAGATATATCTGTTTTACAGACAGATAATCTGATGCATTGATGAAAAGTTAAGTAACTTATTTACAGTTGCACAACTAGGGTGACTCCTCCAGAGTGACAGAAATTTTTAAAAAAAAGTAAGCAATGGCGACTGTTCACTAATTCTCTTCATTGACAAGTACTGTGTAGGCATCACAGCAGAAGTGAGTTTTAAGGATGATGACATCCACAGTTCCCTCCTCACTTTATCACCTTCACCAGCTACTTTGCTTCTGCAAATTTGAAAGAACACGAAAAGTTGGTGGGGAGGGAGAGCACAACAGCGAAGTAACAGCTGCAATAAAAGGGCCTGAGCCAATGATTATAGCTCTGTGGACATCGTGGCACAGATGGTGGCTCAGGCTAGCCACTTGAGTCCAAGCCTGTCTGACCTTCTAGAACTGTCTGAACTAGGATGGCTAGCCTAAGTGGTCACCCATGTTGGAATATTCACACTGCTGTTTTTAACATGCTCACTCAAGCTGAACTAGCACAAGTCTGTCTATCCGCACTGGGAATCACACCTTCTAGCTGCAAAGTAGACATGGCTTCCCCAGGGACCTTGGATATATAGTCTGGTTGCTAGCCTGTGCTGCATATTAGTGCATGTTTTGCATGATTGTGCTTCCTTGGACAAAAATTCATGCATAGAAAGCAACTATTGAGAAGAATTCGGTTCCTGCCTTTGGGATCTTTGTACCTGTTAACAGCTGGTTAAGATGCCTCTGAGAGCCAATTTTGATATTGCACCACTAGAAGGACAAATTGGCTATTCTGTCAACAAAAAATACGTGGAAGATGACTAGTTTTGTTACTAGATGAGCAAAGATGAAATGTGAAGAATATTCAGCCGACAAAGAAAATGTATAATGAAGACTCTTCAGGATGGGGGTCAGCCTGTTAGGAGAAGTTTCTGCCTTCCCAGCTGACAGAGTTCCAACAAAGCCTTTGATGAAATCAAACTACCTTGTCTCAGTTTCAGAAAAAAAGACAGACTGTGGACAGTTTAATTATCACAGTACCATTATCATCAACCACAGTTTCACAATCCTGAAAAGCTGCCATTCTCATAAGCCATTTGCATGGAAAAAATCCTCAAGACACAACAGACTGTCATGCTGCCCAAACAACAGAGTAAGTCTCATACAATCTGACGCCATAACTAATTATTTTAAACACAAAAACAACCCCCAAAGCCCATTAAACAAGGAAACAAACAGATGCAAATTTTACCAGAAACATTAGATTTTTAAAAAAAGAGTAAAAATATCCAAAAATCAAAACAGATTAACATTGTAAGGACTGCCTGCCCCGTCTCATGCATTGCACATGCATTTGATTGATTTTGTTCCTAAGAAATGAGTACATATGCTGTACATGTTCCTAACAAATGCAATAAAATAAGTAATAAAACCAAACACTGTTGGAGCCTTTTTGTCACTTTCACTTCATTTCACAGAACTTGCTTGCTTATTTAGACCCTATCTTATTTGGGTTAATCAAACCATATTTAATTTTTTCTTTGGTACCTATAAAGATCTTATTGATATAGTGTCTGTTAAGATCAGTGTTCCAGTGTTTTATTAGTCACAATTTCCTAATGCTGATATTTTGCCAGGAAGACAGAGGAAGCAGTTACAAATGCAAATGATTAGTATGTGTGTGAGTACTCTGACAGAGTTTTGGTTACTTACTAATACAAATATTGAGCTGACTTAAGGGCATCTTTGTATCATTTTCCATCAATATAAAATATGAACTCTTTGTTGCAAGTTGCTACTAAACATTATTTCCTTCACTTCTATCAAGTTAACTGTACAAACATCTGATGTTTGTTATTCATCTTGTACAGCATTTTGGACATTCTAAAATCTTGGTAATCAAACCAATATGAACATTTGTGAATGATGACGGCCAATGTAGACTTAAAAGAACAAACCATACAGAGATGCTAAAATGAACTAGATGTACATTATTCTTTCTTAAGCAGTCCACCAGTGTAGTACAAGGTCCATGTACAATAATAAATTGTTTTTAGATAGCACCCAAAAGCATGCAAGGGGTTTTACAGACAAAGAAGAGATGGGGGAAATCTTGGCCTTAGTGAAGTCAATTGCAAAACAACCATTGACTTAAATGGGGCCAGGATCTCATTTAGGGGCTTCATAGATATGAACTTAAAATACAATCTAAGGCTATGTCTAAAGTACATCCTTCTTTCAAAAGAGGCATGTAAATTAGGCAGATCGAAAGTGCAAACAAAGCGGGGATTTAAATATTCCATGCTTCATTTGCATAATCACATCACAACATTCTTTCGAAAAGGATATTTTGAAAGTGAAACCGATGGCTAGACGCGGTTCTTTTGAAAAAAAGAACCCCTTTTTTGAAAGATCCTGGATAGGATTTTTTTTCTGAAAGAACTGCATCTAGACAGCAGTTTAACTTTTGAAATACCCTTTTTCGAAAGAATGCTGTGATGCAATTATGCAAATGAAGCACGGGATATTTAAATCCCTGTTGATGTGCACTTTCGATTTGCCTAATTTACATCCCTCTTTCGAAAGAGGGATGTAGTTTAAACATGCCCTTAGCCAAGGTTGAACGAAACACACAAACACTGGGGCTAGAGACAATGAAATGGGGAAATATAAAAGAAAGTAGAAGAAATTAGGAAAGTAATGCCAGAAAAAGCATAAGGAAGAGAGAGAGTGTGTAAAAGACAGAGGCAAGAAACTGAGGAACAAATGTGGTGGTATAGCAGGACAACTGAGAAATCAATGGATAGCAATTAAGCAAGTGATAGTAGAGAGTTATCAATTGTGAAATGCAGAGTATGTGGGTGAAATTAATTAGATTTCATCATTGGACATTTTAAATAATAGGTTAGTAGACAAACATTTGCCAGGGATGACATAGTTATTTCCTAGTCCTGCCATGAGGGCAGGGGACTGGACTGGATGACCTGTTGAGGTCCCTTCCTGTCTTACATTTCTATGATTCTGTGAGGCGGTGTGGGATGAGGTTCTGGGAGTGTGAGTTGCCTGGTGATGTAAACTAGCAATAAGTTGGCACAAGGGCCTTTGTGGCTAGCACAGCAGTTCAAATAGCATCTCTGCACTGAAGTAGGAAAGAGGCGCGCTTCTTCACCCTGAGCTCCCTGGACCTGTGTGACTGGGGCATTGGTTTAGGGAATTTTAGCCTTTTGGGCGGTATATTTGGAGTAGATCCAAAAGGAAAAGATGAGACAGTATTTTCAACTGTCCACTGTAGGCCAGGCCTTGGGAGGAAGTGACACTAGAAGGACAGTGAACAGGATAAAAAGAATGCTGCTGGAGTCTGTGAACCCTCACCTTCCTACTCCTTGGATAGTGACTCCTGCTTCTGGAGTAGCTGACCCATATCAAGTATGTCCCTGAAAGTAAGCTGCCACTGAAGGTGCTAGTTGGCAGTTTGGGTGACTCTGTATCCACAGAGTGCCTTCCTAGCTGAGCTGGAAAAGGAGGTAGCTTTCCTCATCTCACTATTCCCTGGCTTGCTGCTGCTTCTGGATTCTTACTAACGATCCAGTGCCTTGTTTCAGGCCTTCCACAGTCCACAGCAAAGTTTTAGTGATCAGTAATGGGGGGCACACAGGGACAGGCTCCCAGGACCTAGTGTTCTCTAGCTTGACTTGAAGGGGATAAAACACATTCCTCTCTCTATTCTTTGAATGACTGCTGATCTCACAACAGGCAATTCTCTGCACAGCCCCAGAGTACAAGGAACAAAAAGGTGGCTTAAAGCCCATTGACTATCACTGCTTCCCCCCACCCACCCCAGTCTGCTGATTCTGTTAAAATTTGACACAAATTCTGCTAGTTTATTTATTTTTAATTAGGCAATTAAGTTAATTCACAAAAAGGATTATTCCATTGCTAGTTGAACAATTCACAAAGGCTATGTATACTCTATTATGAATCCCCTGTTTTGATGGTGAGGAAGGAAAAGACATTCTCTCTCTCTCTTTCTCTCTCTCTCACACACACACACACACACAGACAGAGGTTTTTTGTTAGAAATATAAACTTGATTCCAAGGTGACAGCTCATCTCCCTCTAAATCCAGATATGTTTTTCTAGAAAGCCTACCAAAATTGCAAAGAGTTTAGAATTATATACAAAATAAAAATATGACAAAAAGGGAAGCTTTCATCTCTTATGGAAGCAAGGGCTGTTTTTGTTGATACATATGGAAAAAATTAGGCCCAATTATATGTTGTGCTTTGGCACTAACGTTCCAACTTCACCACAGGCTTATTTTTTTCCACAGATATACCATTACAGCCAATTCCACTCTTGAACATTTGAACTCAAACCTTGTAACACAGGCATTTTTGTTGTTAGATTACTTGTACCCTAGATGAAATTCTCTGTGTTACAGTTGTATTGAACTGAGAGGTTACAAAAGGGTAATCTGTATGGATACTCAAAATAACAATCATGGGACCATAAATAAAAAATACATTTTGAATAAAGCATACCCTACTGTAATAAAGCTCCTGGTCTCATAAGCTTGTTTTATCGTGAATTTTTTTATACTTCTTCATCCCATGATCGAAAAAATACACTGAATGAATACAAAGATGCTCACTGTATTCTTTACTTCAGCAGAGACATTTAGTTCCTTATATGATAAATAAAGTTCGCATAAATAAGGCCAATCTGGATTTTGTGTCTCATAAAACATCTGAAAAGGCAGCTACATTACTGAAATAAATGCCATAGCTAGCCCTACAGGCTGAAAATCCTGGCAACTGATAAAAGAGGAGAACCTCAGCTTTTTTGCACTTACGTACTGTAGCAGTGAATAAGAAAACTGGTTTATTTCCCCTGGGCTGCTCATGGGCTAGATATCCCACGTCTGAACATGGCCACAGGATACTGAGCTAGAATGCCATAATATCTGACACAGGACGATAGGATGCTTCCTCAAATCTACTCCACTCAGACAGGTGGGGAGAGGCGATAAGCAGAAGGTCAGACAAGGTCATCAGATTCAAGTTAATAAGATAAGAAAGTAGCCAATCAGTGCAACTGAGGAGAAGTCAATTGCAGCCCAGATTCTCCAAATGAGAAGAAAAGTTTCACTAGATATTTTTCCCTCCTTACAACAGAGAATACTAAAGCACAGCTATTTAAAAAACTGGTTCTGACCTGATCTTATTTTGCTCATATATTATGGAACACATGTGACTGGCCAGACCTGCAAATTTCAGATCTGAATAGATATATGAATTTTCCTAAATTTTAAGTGTGACAAATCTGGAGTTTGGTTGGACCCAGCTATAGGCTGGCGAAGGAATGAAATGCCTTCTGGGGGAAGTCAGTCAGTCAGCCGGCCAATCTTCCTTGGCCCCTACTTCACCTTGATATCTAATAACTGCCATATTCTACAAATAATTGGTTCTACCTGTGCTTAGTAAAGAACAAACTTTATACTCAGAGAAAAAAGGGCAGAGTGACAAATATGAATGGCAAAGAAGCAATATTCTAATGGAAATAAGCACAGCATACAGGGAATACCCCCTGCACTTGAGCGCTCCTAATTTTTGGGGAGAAGTTAGGGGGTTTCTCTTTTCCCCATACATAGCAAAGACTGCCTTTCAACTAGAATTTTGTTTTAACAGTCAGCCATGAGGAAAAATATACACAAAAATTGCAGGAAAACATTTACAGACTCAGACCAGTTTTGTAAACCTTGGAAACCTCCAAAAATACTTCAAGAAATCTGCAAAATCAGGAGCCCTTCAAGGTTCAAGGTTGTTTTGTTTACTAACCTTTACAGTACACTTATCAAATAAATATGACCAAAATTAGACATGAATAGGGTTACTCCCTCCATTTCCAATCTTTCATGATACAGGCTCTGGTTATACGAGAACTCTTAGAGCTGTGCAGCTGCAACAATGCCACTGAGAGTTTTTTTTCTAGTATAGCTGCTCTAAACTGTCAGGAGAGCTTTCATATCAACTTAATTAAGCCATCCCCAATGAGCATTGGTAGTTATGTCAGCAGGAGAAGCTCTTGCACTGATATAGTGCTGTCCATACATAGGTTGGAGTAACTTATGTTGCTTGAGGGGATGGCTTATTCACACCCCTGAACGACATAAGTTATACTGACATAAGTGGTAGTGTAGACATAGCCACAGAGGCTGGAAAACACCTGTTCCTGGTGCCCGTGTGAGAGTAAATATAAGTTATATAAGCACACTCCTTTTCTTTGAAAACTAAAAATTACTCAAACTGTCAATGTAAATTATAAAGCAGATTATGAATTCGAAATGCTTACATCACACACATTTCAGCATCTTGAGGAGACCAAACATGCTTCTGTGAATATAGTGTTCTGTCCTTTCCTGTCTGTTAAAGGAATATATTATTGATATCTATGATCTTGACAGTACAGATAAAATCAGGTTTTGTCTGGAGGGTACAAAATTACGATGTTATTCAGTCTGCAAAATACCTCTCATTTTATGCATGAAGGCAAATTAGGCTGAAAAAAATCACAAAGCAATGCAGCATTCACTTTTAGAGTAATAACCTTATCAGGTTGACACGATAGTCAAACCTCATCTGTTAGTAAAACAGGCCTTGATAAACTGATACAGATATGAATCAGTAATTTCACTCTGTGAAAGAGCTGAGCCCTTGCATTAAAAACTGCACAGTGAATAAGAAGATTGGAATTTTAAACAAGAGATAAGTAACAAACTATAGCAACTGACTTCTCACAATATGATAAAGCTGCAATGCCATAGAATTTGTTATCCTAAATAAACAATAGGAAAAGTATCAAAATTCCAGAAGAACTGCATCAAAACAAACAACTATCACAATGGTAAACTCATTAGCAGAATATATTCTGATAATGGGTGAGTGCACTGAAATTGATACACCAGTAACAGCCAATTTTATACTTTGTTTTAAAGGGCTACCATTTTTTCCCCAGTATAAGATAACATAAAAAAAGAACAAGCTAAAAATCACTTAGAAAAGTTAGATGTCTGCAAGTCACCAGGGCCTGATAAAATGCATCCTAGAATACCCAAGGACCTGATAGAGGCATTAGCTATCATCTTTGAAAAATCATGGAAGTCGGGAGAAATTCCAGAAGACTGGAAAAGGGCAAATATAGTGCCCATCTATAAAAAGGGAAATAAGAATAACCCAGAGTATGTCTACACTTGCTTCCTAGTTCGAACTAGGGATGCAAATGTAGGCTTCATTAATATGATCTCGCCGGCGCGTTACTCCGATCCTTAATTTTTTAGGAGTAATGAGGAGTAACGTTAGTTCGAACCAAGGGGTTTGGTTCGAACTAACGTGTCCCGGAGCACACTTTCACTTTCGAAATAGCTGTTGATCGGAGTAACACACGGTCGAAATCATGTTAATGAAGCACAGGATATTTAAATTCCCTCTTCATTGACTATTTCAAATGCCTACATTTGCATCTATAGTTCGAACTAGGGTGCAAGTGTAGACATACCCCCAGGGAATTACAGACCAATCAGTTTAACTTCTGTGCCAGGAAAGATAATGGAGCAAATAATTAAGGAATTCATCTGCAAACACTTGGAAGATAAAAAGTTGATAGGTAACAGCCAGCATGGATTTTAAAAAACAAATCATGTAAAAAAAATCTGATAGCTTTCTTTGATAGGATAACAAGTATTGTGGATAAGGGAGAAGTGGTGGATGTGGTATACTTAGACTTTAGTAAGGCATTTGACACAGTCTCGCATTACCTTCTTATCAATAAATTAGGGAAGTATAATCTAGATGGGGCTACGCTAAGGTAGGTCCATAATTGGCTGGATAACTGTTCTCAGAGAGTAGTTATTAATGGTTCACAATCCTTCTGGAAGAGCATATCAAATGGGGTTCCGCAAGGGTCTATTTTGGGACTCGTTCTGTTCAAGATCTTCATCAATCATTTATATATTGGCATAGAGAGTATGCTTATTAAGTTTGAAGATGATACCCAGCTGGAAGGGGTTGCAGCTGCTTTGGAGGATAGCGTCATAATTCAAAATGATCTGAACTGGAGAAATGGTCTGAGGTAAATAAGATGAAGTTTAATAAGGGCAAATGCTATTCCTCTTCTCTTACAGTGTTTACATATAAAGACAGTGCTTAGTCTAACACCAAGATAGCAAGACAGTGATAATGACTTCTCTTTGTTTTTCTTGAATGAGAAGGGGTAGCAGTACAGAGGTACAGTTGTTATCTGCTTTTAATTACCCTGTAGGAATGGGGGTGGTGAGATATGCAGAACAGTTTGTTTCTGTGCACAGATGTCTCTTGTATCCTCCCAAAAGATCACAATGAAACTTTCATGAGATACTTTGCAATAGTCTTCCAAAGGTTTCTAGGGATGGCCACCTTATTTCCTCCTCCACAGTAGGACACCTTCCCGCATCGCTCCATAATGATGTAGGTGGGCAGAACTGCACTGAACAGGCTCACAGCATGCAGTCACCCCGGTGGCTTCTGATGCCAGCAGCAGCTGTGCTATGACATTGTGACTCGCAGGAATGACGTATCAGCTAAAATCACCTGCGGAAAACAGTACTCAGGGCACGTCACACTTAAAAACACAGTAATGCTTGAGTGTAGACATTTTCTATGCCAACAAGAAGGATTCTTCCATCATCATAGATACTCCACCTCTCCGAGAGGCAGTAGCTAAAGCAACAGAAAAATTCTTCCATCAACCTAGAGCCATTTACATAGCAACTTAGGCTCACTTTACTAGACTGCTCTGAGGTATGGAATACAAAACTGGAGCATATCTTATTTAAAATTAATGGGAATAAGGAAAGGGAGATCAGAAAGTTATGTTTTGTTTTCTGTTGTAACTGCAAACAGAATTATAAATCTGTTTTATCTTTAAGTGCTGTCATTGTTACTTGACAGGTTCCCCCTTTGCATCACCAGAACACCTGACCCTGACGAAAAGAAAAGAAATGGATTGGGGACAATTTGTTCAGCAAGATCTTACAAGCCAGTGCTTCGTTAGACTGTGAACAAAGGGTGAATAGGACAGAAAGCCAGGAAAAGGCAAGAGAAGCCTGGAAAAAGATCCAGGAATTTCAATTCTGAAATGTTAGCAAGCAAACATGGCAAATTTCTGCTGCATGACACTCACTTCTCAGGTGTCAAATATGCACACACAGGAGCAACAGACTAACTACGGTGGCTCTACACCAACGTTACTTGCATTGACCAAAGGTTGTAGTGTCAACATGGCCTCAATTTCCCTCATTGTTCTTTGGCCAGGTTTGGCCATAAGAATGTCCTGGTCTTTAACCACTCTGCAGAGTCCTGCCCCTACCAAGGCCACCTAGTCCTTTCTCCTATATATAACACAAAAATAAATAAACCAAGATATCAGCCTAATTGGATTCATCTGGCAGCTGCCTCATTGCCTCTGCTGCACTCAGATGCCCTCCTCTCTTATCTCAGGCTTCTGTGGGGGTCCCAACCACACCCACAGACCAGCACACTCCTTGCCTCACTCACGGTTTCAGGCACTATAGTTCCTCAAAGCCCCTATCTCTGGTCAAGCACCTAGCTCACTTCCCATCCTTCTTTCAGGCTGCTTCTCTGAAAGTAGGCTCTCTCTACATTCTCTCCTCTGGCTCTTCTCTTTCTGATTGGGCTCACCCAGTTCTTAATGCAAAAAAATTCTTGTTTTCCCTCAGCTGGGTTTTATTGTTAATTGGGCTGGCAGTTTAATTGGTCTTAATTTCATATCAACCTCTACCCAGCATATGTGGAGTAAACACCAAATCACGGGGCCATATTTTCAAAGAAACCACAATTTATGCACAAAAAGTCTGTATTTGCAAATACAAATTGAGTGTTTGACATGCAGTAAGATATGACACTTGAAATATGCACAACTTGGGCCCTTTGGGTTTACATTATTGCTTAGTGGCTCAGTAAAGTGACTGACAGGGAGATACAGGGCCAGATCAATGACCTTTTAAAGGCTGCTTTGTGCCACTTTGATGATGCAAAGAAGCAATAAAGCCAGCTTGGGAGTGGCAAGTGGACGATTCCCTGCATGAAAAGGAATACAGTACTCTGGAAATGTAGGGTCAACACACTGGCTCCTGAATCTCTATCAAAGCCATCTTGTGTCTTGAGGAGGGAGTCTGATTTGCTTGGGGCTGGAGAGCGTCCACAAGGGGGCTGCTGCAACAGAGTATGGTCCCCTGTATGTAAACTGGAGCTGCCTTGTGGGAAGTGATTCTGGGTACCAAAAATTACTGACAAGCTCAGAGTATAATAGTGCTACATCAGTGGCTGGCAACCCAAGTAAGTAATGAGCAGACACTGCACATACATTTGGGAGTTTTATCTAAGTAAATAAATAAAAACAAAGTAAAAATGCCAAAATTTGGCCAACTGACTGGGGTTCAAGTGAAATAGCAGTGAAATATTGCCCAGGAGTTTAAACACTCCTCTCAGAACTTACTCCTTTGGCAAAAGTCAGGAGTAAAATAGTTATTCTTTGCTATAGCAATAAAAATTATATAGCTGCTCAAAACATTACCTTATTCTATACAATATAGATAGATATTATATATGCACAGCTTATCAATTATAGATATGCTTAACCTTGACTAAAATTACTATAGACCCATTAAGGGCACAGTCCCAGAAGGTATCTTCAAATATCATAGAAAGTCAGTGAAAATGGAGATTGCTCAGAACCCTTCAAGACTAGGCCTGAAAGAATTTGATCAAGACAGTCTCAGTTTTAAGTGTGATTTAATCTATAAATTGGTATTTCCTGAGACCTGGGCATTTCAAGGAAGTAGGTTTGCTCTCTTTGGAGGTTTGCTGAACACATATCTTATTTTGGAGAAAAGACTATTTCCTCCTGATCTAAAGTAATATCTGTGCTGGGTTTGGTCACACAAATCCCTTTGAGACTGTCACTTGATGATACTACTGAGCCCACCTATCTGCCCTCTGGGATGCCCCACTGCACCTGTCATGCTAAGCCAGACCCTCCCGTCTCTTCCAGTGCTGGCACAGAGTTGGGGTGACAGCCCACAGCAGAGTAATACAGACAGATCAGCATAGCTCTATGAAGGTTCAGTCAAAGGGACGTGCCACATCACCGAGGTGAACAGCCCCAATGGGACCAGAACCCCAGATAAATCCATCTTATTCTGTATAAAGCTTTATTCAAAGCAAGTTTATTAATTGTTTGCCCCCCTTATCAATGAAAGAGAGATATGCACGGCTGTTTCCTCTGCCCCCTCCTAATAATTATTTATTTACACTGGGCTTATTAATAAACAAATGTGACTTTATTAAAGTATAAAAATAGGATTTAAGTGGTCATAAGAAATAGCCGACAGAACAATGTAGATTACTAAACAAAATAAAACGAAACACACAAGCTAAGCCTAATGCATTAAGAAACTTGTTACATGCAATAACTTACCCTAACAGTAGGTCTAATAATTTCTTCTCACAGGCTGAAAAGCTTCCAAGCCTGGGCTTGAATCTTCCCTTTGTTCAGTCTTAGATGTTTCCATCTGACATACTGAGTGGTCAGACAGCCTCTAGTATTGTTTGTCATCCCACGTTTATATAGATTTTGCCAAAGGTAGGAATCCTTTGTGTTCGGTTTAAACTTTTTCACACTTTCAACAGAAGAGTACAAAGTACAAGATGGGTCCCTTGTAAGGACTCTGAGGCCCTCCTATTGGCAGGTTCATAGGAAAAACTAACCCATTTACAGATCATTGTCCTTATCAATGAGCCATCAATTTCTGAAATACTCTTAATGGCCCTCTGCACAACTAGATTAGTAAAACAGTTTATACAGGCAGTCCCCAGGTTACATGGATCCGACTTACATCGGATCCCTACTTACAAACGGGGTGAGGCAACCCCGCACTAGCTGCTTCCCCCCAACAGACCAGGGAGACACGGAGTGGCTTTTCTCAGCAGACACCTCAGCTTGAGAATAAAGGACTGAGGGAAGTGAGGTGTGGGAGAATAAAACTGAGCTCTGGAGAAATGTTTGGCTAGAGTTTCCCCTACAATATGTACCAGTTCCGACTTACATACAAATTCAACTTAAGAACAAACCTACAGTCCCTATCTTGTATGTAACCCAGGGACTGCCTGTACTTCATGTTTCTAACTTCAAACACAGGAATGATACATGCATACAAAAAGAATTACACATTCAGCAAACTATAACTTTTCAAATGATACCTTACAATAAAGTATTTTGCTTAAAGAATCTTACAGTTATGCATACTCACGAGCATATTTTCATAAAGCGTAGAGAAGGCCCTGTCACAACATCTATATAATATGCTCCCAGATACTACACTGACCAGAGTGCCTTACATATAGCTTAAAAACAACAAATGAAAGTTCATAATACCATCTAAATTTTTGTTAGTCTCTATGGTGATGCAGGACTATTCTTTAAGTTTTTTCTATTACAGACTAACATGGCTACCCCTCTGAAACTTTTTTACATATAGCTTAACAATCCCATGACTGAAGTGATGGCACTATAATGTTTTTGTGTAGCCCTTGTACAGGAATACACTGAAGCTAGGTCTACACTGCAAAGAAAAGTAGGAAAAAGATAAGCAAATTGCGAGTTGCAATTTGCATATCTTTTTTCCGCTTTTCTTTCGAAAGAGGCTTTTCCGAAATTTAGCCTCCTGCATGGTGCCAAATTTCAGAAAAAACTCCTCTTTTGGCACAACCCTTCTTCCTCATAGAATAAGGATTACAGGGATGGTGAAAGAACGCGTCCGCTTTTTCAGAAATTGTTCCAAAAAAGCAGACACGTTCCTTGGACAAAAAGCTCTGCAGTCTAGACATAGCCTTACAATAATCAATTCATTATAACAAAGCTGTGAAAATAGAAAGGCTGTCTTGATAGTCATATCTGACTATCTACCCATCCTATACAGTTCAAGCAGTCCCCTAAAATACAGAGTTTAATAGTGCTGGTTGAAAAGACTTTCTTGAAGGATTTGTTTTCAGAAATTCCTCTTTACAGAGTAAGTAGTAATGTGCTTTAATTCAGACTGACTTTAACATCTATTGACCATCACTTCTAAGACTGACAATCTTGAAATATTTTTGCTTTTTCTTAATCTTTTCAACCTATCACAGAAAGAATCTATGGGTTATGGTTCATTTCTCTGCAAATGGCCAGAAGCCACATTATATCACTATAGATTCTCTTGTTCTCTTTCTCTCTATTTATAAATGAAAACAGATGATCTCAATAAAAAAAATAAATTCACTGAATTATGGTTTCCTTTATTCTAGTGGTATAGAAGTTTATGTATAATTGGCACATAATTTTATCCCATGGTTTAAACTTTTTTAACTTAAAAAGGAACCATTCTTTTTTAAGGACTTGATGGTTTCATTTCAATCTGGTCCATCATATTTTCTGATGTTAACAAATGTGGATTGACTGAATAGCATTGATCTGCAATGCCATCCAAAACTCATGAGAGCGTCATACTTCACATTCCTTAAGTCAATCTCAAGACTGAAGTCTAGATTATAGAAATAGACTGAGATATCCAGTGGTTTATCAATAGTACAGGCATAAATCATGGGGCCAAATTCTTGTGTCACATAAATGAATGTAAATCCTGAAAATAGTGATAGAAATGTAGCCGTGTTAGTCTGGGGTAGTTGAAGCAAAATGCAGGACAATGTAGCACTTTAAAGACTAACAAGATGGTTTATTAGATGATGAGCTTTCGTGGGCCAGACCCACTTCCTCAGATCAAATAGTGGAAGAAAGTAGTCACAACCATATATACCAAAGGATACAATTAAAAAAAAGAACAAATATGAAAAGGACAAATCACATTGCAGAACAGAAGGGGGATGCGGGGGGGTGGGAAGGGGGAGGAAGGAAGGTAAGTGTCTGTGAATTGCTGATATTAAAGGTAGGGAGAGTGGGATGTTTGTGAGTTAATGGTGTGATCTGGACACATGGCCAAGAAACACTGGAGATATTCCACAGAGATTTCAACAACCTACACCCCACCATCAACCTCAGCCTGGACAATTCTACACGAGAGATCCACTTCCTGGACACCACCGTACAAATCAACAATGGAAAATTAGACACCACTCTCTACAGAAAACCCACCGACTCATACAGTTACCTACATGCATCCAGCTCCCATCCAGAACACACCACACGATCCATCGTCTATAGCCAAGCCCTTCGATACAACCGCATCTGCTCTAACCCCACTGACAGAGACCAGAAGCTTCAGGATCTCTACCAAGCATTTATAAATCTCAACTACCCACCCAGAGAAATAAAAAAGCAAATTGAAAGAGCCAGACGAATACCTAGAAACCATCTACTTCAAGACAGACCCAAGAAAACCAACAATAGAACACCACTTGTCATCACCTACAACCCCCAACTAAAACCTGTCCAACACATTATCAATAAACTACAGCCTATATTGGAACAGGATACCATACTCAAAGAGGCTCTGGGAGACAGACCCATAGTCTCCTATAGACAACCACCTAACCTCAAGATGATTCTTACCAACCACCACAGGACATACCACACTAATACCAACCCTGGTACCTTCCCTTGCAACAAACCCCGTTGCCAGCTTTGTCCACATATTCATTCTGCTGATACCATTATTGGACCTAACCAAGTGAGTTATAAGATCAAGAACACATATTCCTGCGCATCCAGAAATATAATCTATGCTATCATGTGCCGAAAGTGTCCGTCCGCTATGTACATTGGACAAACATCTCAGACACTTCGCCAAAGGATTAATGCCCACAAAACAGATATCAGACAAGATCACAAAGAGAAAACAGTTTCTTGCCACTTTAACCAGAAAGGACACTCTCTAAATGACTTAGCCACCTGCATTCTGCTACAAAGACCTTTTACATCTGCACTTGAAAGGGAATCCTCTGAACTGTCATTCATGTTAAAATTCGACACTTACCACCAGGGACTTAACAAGACTTTGAACTTTCTCACCCATTACCAAGACAGTTTCCCCAATTATCACCTGTAATACCATTAACTCACAAACATCCCACTCTCCCTACCTTTAATATCAGCAATTCACAGACACTTACCTTCCTTCCTCCCTCTTCCCACCCCCCCGCATCCCCCTTCTGTTCTGCAATGTGATTTGTCCTTTTCATATTTGTTCTTTTTTTTAATTGTATCCTTTGGTATATATGGTTGTGACTACTTTCTTCCACTATTTGATCTGAGGAAGTGGGTCTGGCCCACGAAAGCTCATCATCTAATAAACCATCTTGTTAGTCTTTAAAGTGCTACATTGTCCTGCATTTTGCTTCAATCCTGAAAATGATTTCCATTCAATGTAAATCAGAACTTGGCTCTCTGTTCGGCAAAGCAGTGTTAGTGAAACATACCTCTATATAAATTTAAAGTTAAATGTGAAATACATCTTAAAGTTTAGCATTTTAGTCTCCTACTACTACTTGGATGCCAAAAACTGTCCATAGTTGTATTTAGTTAGGTATGGGTCAAGCAAAATATAATAAGCAAACCTATTACGTATTTCATGGACAACCCTAGTGAATGCCAATTTCAATAACTGACTGGCATGCAAATGTAACAAATCCACTGTTATTTTTCCATTGGGCTTGAATTAAAGTAAACTTTGCAAAAGGAAAGACCTTTCACACTTGGCTCCAAAGCACAGGGTCAGATCCTTGGCACATGAACACCAGCATAGTTCCACTGACTTCAATGGAGCTATACAGAGTTATACCCATGAAGAATCTGGCCTATAATGTTTTTGGAGCCCACAGCTCTTTTACTATCACAAAATTACTATTATAAAAAGGAAAAAATCTAAGGTGTTCTTTAGAAGTCATCCAACATGGACTGGATATGGACTGTGTTCCTATTACATCAGTGTCAAAAAAAAAAAAAAAAGTAACTGCAAGCCCATAGTTGCAGGAAGCATCTGAAAATCTCTTTCATGTTTACTTTTCCACAAAAAGAAGGAAACGTTTGAATTTATTATAGTGTATAGCTTATGTAATGCAGAACCAATGAACACCTCCTTGCATGCTATCACATCATGAAAAAAATGACTTTTACAAATCCCCTGCACTACTTCAGCATATGTGGAACTTACCCCACTGTTATCACTAAATATAAACTCATTTGAGGCAGCTGCATTGGTGTGCACATTCTGTGTATTCCAAAAGTCACACATATTAGGATGCATAATCAAACTGAAAAGATGTAATTAAAGTAATACACGATGAACCGGATTCTGTATCTGTTAGAGTCAACAACAAATGGTACTATTGACCAAAATGTGTGTAGAATCAAGCCCAATGCCAATAAAGAATCCCTTTTACTAATTTTCACATGGAGTTCTCAAGTTTAGAAGTTTAGCACAAGTTGAAGCAAGTTCTTGTTATTTGGCAATAAATATTTTCTCAAATAGTTCCCAGACTACTTAGTTTAAGCTACTGTCAACTTTCACTACTCTCAAATCTGTCCTAGGTTCCCATCCTAGTCTGACTGAGATAGACAGTGACTACCATTGTGATCAGTTTGAAGATGTGGATATACATGTTATAATCAGGACAGACTAATCAGCTACAGATTTTGGATATGGCCGCATGCCTTTTTCTTAAGCAAAACTCCCTTTCAAATCAGTGTTGTGACTGCTTCTTATTGAAATAAATAAGGAATGTAAATGTACTCCTTTAAGATAATATAGGATCCTAAAGGGTTGCACTGTTTCAATTTTAAGCTAAAATTTACTTAAATACATATCCATATAAGTTCATTTGAAAACTCAAATGAGAATGGACATAACAATTACAATAAGGGCAGCTGCTTATAGTACTTTCCATCACAAATCTATTATAAATTACATTCAGAGGAATCTTTTTACTTTTTAATCTTCTCCTATTTAAAATAAATTAGCGTTGGAAAATTGTAACAGTATGAACATACTTTTTGTGTGAACATGAGAATCCAACTTCTCAGTTCATTTAAATCATGCAGCCAAACATACGCTGTATTACAAAGCACACCTTGTTGTGTGGTATAACTTACAAAAAATATTATTCATAGCAAGTTTATAACAACATACCATTAGCATTAGGATAATAAACATGGTTAACAAAAGTTCTATAGTTGGCAAGGTCATTGCTCCACCTTACATTAGCTAGTGTCAATTCCAGATAAACTCACTTTTTTATAGACTTTTAAATGTGATTTTTTTCAGTAGAAATTAACAGAGGAAGCAAATAAAGGATATGAAACAAAAAGAAACAGATTTTTTTCCAGTTTAACTGTTAGCATGATCCTTTTTATTTCTTACATTCCAGCATATGTCAAAGTTGCTCAGTCAAGAAATTTATACGCTCCTAAAGATGTACTGTTTCAAAGGGGGAAAAAAAAGTAAAACTAAAGCTCTATGCAAAGTTAGGGCATAAGCAACTAGAAAATGTGTTTTCCTGATACAGAGAACATTAAACAAAACAAAAGAAAATGGGATAACATTGATAAATATGAGCTACATGAAACTAACCAAGAGAGAAAACTCTAAACCTAACCTGAATTCTTAATCTACTCTGCCATCTCTGACAGCATGTGGACCTTTATGCCCACTACTAATGAAAATCATTACCACCACCTTCAAAGAAAAACAACTGTCAACCTCACTGCAATAGTCTTCTCCTTAACATATGCACAATGTGCCTGCGGTGACCAGAATTCCTCATTGAATCTAGTCCACAGGTTGGATCATTAGCTTCCCAGCCCAACCTGGGTACTGATGGGAAGTGCAACATGAATTCTGGTACTCCTCCCGTCCCCACGGCCCAGAACTATCACTTCATCGCCAAACTTCCATTCTTAGGCAACATTTTTGAAAGAGCTCCACACTCCGACAAGTTGTGACATCTGCCAACAGCTAGGTTGCTTCACAGATCATGCTCCAGAGCACGGCACAGCATGGGCATAGTGTTAGTAGCACTAAATGACAGCTTCTTTATGGCTATAAATAGAGGCTAAATGTTCATATTCATTCTTCTAGACCTTTCTGCAGTATTCCAACTTGACAGTTCACAAAGTCTTCAGCCTATATGATACAATGGAAGTGGCGTTAACATGGGTCCAAGTATTCCTTTCTAGAAGAACCCAGAGAGTGGGGATGAGTAGCTGCTCCTTTCCTATTCATAGACTTTCATCTATAGGAAAAACAGTTTTGTAACTTTAATATGACACAACTTACCACCGTGGCACCTCATGCTGGTCACTCAGGAATTAGCACATTTCAGTCCCGGAACTCCCCCTTTCAGCCGGTGTCTCACCTGCTCTTACTTGTTATTTTTCACCACCTAGTGTTAGGACCCATGTGCCTCCCAGACTGTGGCATCCTCCTCTGAGTACTGCCCAACCACAGTGTTCCCACACTCTGGGGTTTTCTCCTAAAGGGAACCCCCAGCTCCCTATTCCCACCTCGCTTCAGTGACTTACTGCCAGTCTTCATCCAGCCACTGCCACAGATGCAAAGTGCAACTCATCTTTGGCAAGGGGGTATGGACCTGATGCCCTCTGCTGTCCTGGCTACATCCCTTTACCCTCAGGTCTTGCTTCAAGCCATGCAGCCTTGGAGCTTGCCCGGCCAGAGCTTCCTCAGCTCTGCCTACTTTTCCCCAGCCCTGTTCTAAGTCAAGAAACCTCTAGCTTCCCTGGTAGCTAGGTCCCTCCTGCTCCCCAGCTAGAGCAAGAGTGAGTCTGTCTGCTCTTCTCCAGGAGCCCTTATACATACAGCCCTAAAAAGGCCTAATTGGTTGTGTCTGCCTCAGCTGCTGGCTCCCCCACTCCCAGTCCTCTCTCAGTACTGGGTTTTAACCCTTAAAGGGTCAGTGTGGGGCAGATGCACCATCACACATTTCTCAATACACAGTCTGAGCACCTCATTGCAACAAGGCAAAGAAATTAATAAGGCTTCAATAAGGATTTAGCATTTACATGGTCTCTGTCATGCAAATACTTATGCAAGTATCTTGACTTACTGACATGAATAAAGTTACTTATAGTGTGTAAGTGCTTGAAGGATCAGGTTCTTCTAAGGCAGTGAGGGGCAACCTAGGCTACGGAGTGGACCACATGGGTTGCCCTCCTTCATCTCACTGGGCCACAAGATTGTCGTAACCAAGACAGTCTCCTGGAATAGGGTAGTTTTGCTCAGGAGCGTATTGGCAATCAAAATAGGCCTGGGAAATGGATTGAGAATGGCCCTCCCATAACGTCATCCCTGTGTGACCCTCAAGCCCCGCCCCCTTTCTCTGTGTCATGTCCGGCACGCGGCGCAGGCAGTGGGTCGGGTTCTGCGTGCCGCATACAGCGCAGACGCTGAGCCACTCGGAGTGAGGGGCAACAGCGTGCGGACACGATGGCCCACCAGATGACGGCCCACTGGGAAATTTCTGGTATCCCGCTGGGCCAGTCCGCCCCTGGTTTTGCTAACTGTGCTTGCATACCTGGAATTTCTGGCGTGTGCCAACAGAACCGTAGCAGTGCTCTGATTGGATGCAGAGGGAGTGCACAGATCTTACAACGTTGTGTGCAGTGAGCACACTCCTCACTTCATATGTCCTTGCTTTAAGTGCCTGTCACTTTTGCAATACCAGTAGGAAAAAATAAACTATGCAGATGAAAACCAGCAGAATTTGGCTACTCTGTGCATGGGCCATACACTGAACCCCAATAAACTGCATTAAAGCCCTCGGGTCGCAGGTTGCCCACCACTACTCTAAGGTTCTTCATGTTGTGCTGCCTGCAAAAATCTTGCTGATTGTTTCATTCTGCCGTTCTCAGTCACACAGCTTTTCCATATATTTAAAAGAGCTCATGTGTCACTTGGCGACGCTGTATAGCAGGGGATGAATCATGTCTGGTCTTCCCTCCACACCCCCTCGATCTTCTAGAGTGATAGGGAAGGAGACTAGTCAAGTGTGCAGACCACAAAATTAGCAGAACAGTTACTCTTTGATGTCTCATTTAGTAGTTTGTCAGAGACATTGTAGGAAAGCCAGAATTAGGTAGCTGGCTGAACTTAGGCAAACTGTCTGATTCAATGTAGTACAAATAAAGGTTTTAATTCAGAAAGTCCACAGGATATAGTGTAACAATCATTACAAACCTGAGACAGAAGCCTAATTTTTACTTTTGAACTTAACCAACATTACCAGCCCTCATTATAATTATTTGACTTGGAAAACATGCATAAACATGGTTAGGTACATTATGGGCGTAACAGCACACAGATAGAAGCATTTAAGAGTCACAGGTTCTTTTCTTCTTCTATAAAGGCTTGGATTCATAAGCCTAGTGCTCTCTGCTGTGTGCCGAGCTCTGCTACAGAGATGATATATGAACACGGGTGGTCATTTAACTTTTTTTCTGCCTCTGTAAAACAGGGACCACTCTGAAAATTCAACTATTCTAACTAAAAGATGTTCTAAAAATACCACAGAGAATTCAGACATCAGGATATAATAAGCGATACATGTTTCATGGCAGCCAATATACTTCTGATATAGAGACATTTGAGACTTAATTCACATAATGTCAGTAAAATGACTTTACATCCTCAGATGGAATAAGATGGAATACACAGTGCAAATATTATTAGCATCAACTTAAATTGCATTTTCTCCTCCTACAATAATGTAAGCCTGAGATCCCTTGCTAGAAGTATGGTATCCTGTGATTTTTTTTAAACTGACATTTTGTTTGGGTCCTGGAGGAAGTTTATGCTCTAAGCAGGATCTATCACAGCATTTCCCTCTCTTTGAAGTCAGAATCCTGTAAAAAAAAAAAAGCCTGCATATCCTCAATTCCTATTGACTTTATTGGAACTTGAGAGCACTTAGAACTGTATAGGCCCTTGGTCCCTCACTTTCACCTCAACCCTGATATTAAATTTGGTGACTTGGGAGCAGATGCAATTCATTCCCTCCGTACTCCCGCTCCCCAAATGGGAATAAGCTGAATACAGATGCTTTGAAAAGGCTTAGGGTTTTAAAGGACACTTTAAAATAGCATTAATTGGGGGTTTTGCCTCCACTGTTCAGAATGCAGGCACATGCGGTTTGGAGGCAACCTACACAACCCATACTCTGAGCTCTGTCCTGTTGATGTGCTTCAAATTAATGTGCTGTACATTTTTTTAAAACATCTGTTGTTCTGGAAGTCCTAATATACATGGAAGCGGCAGTATTCCTCCCAAAACCATATCAGAGTGGAACAACTCTCAGATTGTATATCTATCTTAAAATAAAGCTTCTTTGAGTTTTAAGAACCTAAAAAAATTTGTCTTATTTTGAACAAGAAATTATTTTACACGCCAATATGACCACGAATGCCTGCAACACAGAATGTCATCATACTGCAAGTTGGTACCCTCAGTCAAATACACACCACAGCAGTCATAGTATACGTCTACACAGCAGCATTATTTCAGAATAACTGACATTATTCCAAAATAACATAGTGCACATCTACACTACAAGCATTTATTTTGAAATAGTGTCATGCTGGAGGACTTTTTACTCCAACTCCTGTAACCCTCATTTCACGAGGAGTAAGGGAATGAGACGGAAGAGTGCTCTTCCTTTGACTTCCTACTGTGTAGACGGTGCCAAAAGCCGACTTAAGCTATGTCGACTTAAACTATGCAATCGACATAGCTGAAGTTGCATAGCTTAATTTGACTTTAGCCCTGCTGTGTAGACGTATACATAATGAAGCACCAATGTAGAAGAGAAAAATACAAGATTTATTAATGGTAACATATGTTTAAAATACTAAAAAAGTGTGCATTATATACCTTATCAATTAATATCTTTGTTTAACAAAATATAGGATTTCTCTGTGTCTTCGAGAACATATGCATTATTCCTTTTAGTACCAATAAACTGAAATAAAGTTTTTGTTTTTCAGTTAGGTTTTTTTTTTTGTCAGAAAAAGGCATATAATGTACTCTTGAAAATCTGTGAAAGATGTTGATAAGTACAGAATAGTAGAAAACCCAAATTGGTCTCTTTAAGGCCAAGAAAGAGATAGGATGTAAATAAAATTTACATTTACAGCAATGAAAAAGTACTGTACAACATTATTGGTAAAATTTGGGTGATAGATACAGCTGAAATGTATGGGTTATATCTGTGCCTATGACATATCTTCAAAATTAAAGAAGCCCCTGAAATAATTGGAATGTCTAATGTCTCTAAAGATAGTTCTAGGATCCTTCAAGTTGAATATTCTCATTTCACACCTATATTACAGTTGTGACATAGGTTTATGTTATTATTCTATGGACATGCCTTTCTAAAATGCAAGGAGTTAATATTTCCAGTTTCCTAAGAAAATAATGGCTTCTGATTACCAGCTAACCAGTATAATGTGGCATGCTACTACTGCTGAGAAATTATACGCATCACTAATATACTTCTTACACTAAGGCCAATATTTTCTTTATGTCTGGCATTTATGCTATACATTTTTACACAAATGTCTCTATAAATTCTTTTATATTATTTCTTCCATAAATCAGATCTAAGAACACGTTCGGTACCACAGCTATATACAATCCTTTTTGTAGAATTCCATTTAAAGGTCAGCTATGCTTGTTAAGATTTTTAAGGTGTCTGTTCCATTTAAATCGAGTTAAAAAAATGGAATGGAATCTACTAAGAGAGAACAATCCCATATAAATGAAAACCATGTGCAAACGTTCAATAGGCCAACTATGTAAAAACGTGTTATATACTGTGTTTATATGTATGTTATTCACAGACAAGGTTTGTATTAGGATTATATTGATTTCCTGGTGCACATGAATGTTAATCTAGCCATGCCATTATACCATTGTGTGTAAGTTAAGCCCCTTTCTCTAGATTTAAATGGAGAACAATACAACATGGAAAGTTGATTGCTACTTTCAAAAGATTATTTTAACTTCTACTTGATTTATAATCTATTCTGTCTGGAGATAAATCTAATTACCCATCTAGAGTTTATCTGCAGATGGCCCCCACATATGACAGACCAAATCAACCCCTGCTGATCCAGATCTGAATTTTGTAGCGCTGGAACACCAGAAATTAGAAACGCTGGCAGTTAAATTACACTTCAATAAGAGCTCTGGCAACCCTGTGATTCTCTGTTTGTATCCTTCTACAAGTGGTGAGGGCCATCAATGCCATCCTGCTGTGCAGGGTCGTTGTCCTGGATGACAACTAGCATCTCCAGGCTGGAGTTAATGATGAGTGGGGAGGGGAGGGTGCACACTAGGATGCAGTGCAGCTAGTCAAAGTAGTGGTCCAACTGGGGTGCTGTCCCTGATCGGGAAATGTATTCCCTGGCCTTTGTGTAGGTCTGGTGCAATTTCTTGATCTTCATGTGCACTGCTCCTGGGTGAGCATGCGGCCTTTCTGGTCCAGGCTGGCAGCCATCCAGCCATACATGTTCGCATTCCTGCATCCGGTGTGGTGATCCTGGAAATTAGCGTCCTCTCTCCAGACTGCAATGAGATCCAGGAGCTCTGCACTAGACCAGGAAGGGGCCCTTTTCTTCCGCCCTGGCCAGGAGCCTCGGAGCTGGCTGTCAGCTCACTAGCAACCCTGGGGAGCTTGGTGGGAGTCCTGGGGTCAGTCATCGCAGCACAAACAGGTTCTGGAGCGTGGCACAGTGTAGAAGAGAAACTATAGAGATTTGAAGGGTGTGGACAGAATGTAGCCAGAAGGGCAGCTGTGAGAAGCCCTGGAGGCCAATTTTTTTGAAATAAGCACAGTTGCACTGTCCGCGCTTACCCTATTTCAAAATATCTATTCTGAAATAGGTATTATTCCTTGTGAAATGAGGGTTTATTATTTCAAAATAAGAAGCCCGTTATTTTGCAATAATTTTGAAATGCACGCTGTGTGCATGCTCACGTTGTTATTTTGAAATAAAATGAGTTATTTTGAAATAACTCTGTAGTGTAGACATACACTTTGAGAGTTCAAAGTCTGGACGACAGGAAGTAAGCTGAGACTAAATTCAAAGAACAATGAAGTGATACAGGAAAGAGCCTGAGGATACTATAGAGATGGGCCTGATCCAGCATGAGCTTAATTCAAACATGAACAATCCACACTCAATGAGAACAATTACATGGTTACAGATAAGGAAATGTATAGGTGGTTTTCAGGATCAGGGACTTAGATCTCCCTCCGTTATTGCGAGAGCTTTATAACTGCAGCACAAATGGGTCCTTCAGTGTGGCACAGTGGGGAAGAGAAACTATAGAGGTTTGAAGGATGTGGACAGAATGTAGCCATGAGGGTAGCTGTGAGAAGTCCCGGAGGCCAATTATTTTGAGGCTGTTTATAACTAGGGAGAAGTTCACTCTTTTCATGGGATCCCAGGCACCATGAATGGCTAACAGCCTTTTTTCTTCACCTGTATCTGATCAGATCTTGTGATTTTTCCTCCCATAATCTGATCTCATGCTTGCATAACTTTTAGATTACATTAATGCAGACCACCGCATTTGTATCTAACCTTAAAGACTTCACAGATACTTCAGAGCACATTACACAAGTTCTTCTGATATAGCACTAGCTCCTATTTGCATCTTAGTGCAATTCAGAGGGATCGTTTTGAGCTGCAAAGGTCACCTGAGTGGAGACTGTATCAGAGGTATTTGATCTATCAAGCCACAGGGCAGCTGCTGTTCGTGGTTTCTCAGTGTTGGTCCCTTGTCAGGTATTTGCTATCACTGAGTCCCAAAGAGCCAGTCCACTGACCTTTTCTTTTTCCAAGCCAACTTTTTGATTGGGAAGGTGGTCTGGGAGATGGGTGTGATTGCTGAATGCAAGAAAATATTGATGGAGAATCTCCTTTACTTTATGCTGTTTAACTAAGCAGCAATCACAAACATTGTATGTAATTTTTGTGTACACATCTTAAGACATGTGCGGTATATAAGAAAAAGTTTATCAACTGAAAAAAATGGATCATACCAATGATATCACAGAATGATACATTTGCGGCATGTCTCTCAACTGTATAGCAGAGGCACTGAGCATACAAACCTGTGCTTCACTCCATTTTCATTTTTGCCTGGGTGACTGCCTTTAAATATAAATGACTAAATATGGCTACCACACATTTTTGGTTTCCATTTGTCAATTTTCATCCAAATATGAAAGCCCACATCCTATCTAAATATAGCAAATCAAATGAAAGCATAATCCCTTTTCACAGAAAGTGCTGTAACTTGGAATTAAGGGCTTTGTTTCCGAAATAAACTAAAGAAGAAGAAATACAGCTGAGTACAATTTAGAGTCTGATTTTCAAACCAAGTCTCTGTTTTTTCAGGCATAAGTTGCACCTGCACTGACTTGCCAGGAAAAAGCCTGAATAAACTGTGAGCACAAATAGAGATTTTGAAAATCATGCTCTATTTTCCATACACAGCTTTTAGACCATGCTACTTCTCTTCCTGTATTACAGGCTATTCTGGCAATAAAGAAAAAGGTGGACAAACTTCTCATAGGGTGGAGCTCAATGTAGCAATGAGGCCCAAAACATAACAAAAACAAAAAACAAAAAAAATCACACATTGGAGCGAGCATTGATAAATTAGGACAAATAAAGATCATTACCAAAACTTTGGACCAGTTATTCAACCAGCATATATCGGAATAATTTTAGTGAAGTCAACAGAGCTACACCTATTTCCATCAGAGAGGATAAAGTCCTTAATCGATAGAACAGGCTACACAGAACACTCTGGGCCAGAATATTAAAATCCTGGGGCAGATCCTCCACTGGTAGAAAGTGGCATAGCTCCATGACTTGGGATTCTCTCTCAAAGAATGGAAGGCCCAAGCACTTAGATCTCTAGCTGCTGGAAACAGATGCAGCTCAATTCACTATAAAGAAGCTGTTACAAGCTGAGATTTTGACCCTGTAACCTTTGGAAAGGACATATTAAGATCCAAACTCTGTTGGTTGGGCCCTTCTCTTTTTCAATGTAACCACTTGCTACTGAATTGATTTTGGAACATTTAAATCTTTCTCAATATAGTGTAACAAAGTCATCCTAACAGAGGTAACAAAGTGATGAGGGCAGATATATCAACGTGGTGAAGTCCTACTTCCTTATGAGCTGAATAAAGGTTACATCAGGTTAACTACGGATACCTGAGGACAATTAGGGGTGCAGTGACCTTCAAAAACCCTTCTTCTGTGGGTGAGAGTAGTTGAGAGATGAGAGAAAAACTGCAGCAGAAGTCCTTGCCAGAGGATGTTGTGAAGATCAGGAATTTACTAAGGTTCAAAAAAGAACTAGATAAATTCATGATGGTTAGGTCCATCAATGGCTATTAACCAGGATGGGTAGGAATGGCATCCCTAGTCTCTGTTTGTCTGCAAATGGATGACAGGAGAGGGATCACGTGATGATTACCTGTTGTGCTCACTCCCTCAGGGGCATCTGGCATTGGCCACTGTCAGCAGACAGGATACGGGGCTAGATGGACCTTTGGTCTGACTCAGTATGGCTGTACTTAAATTCTTAGTGACAGCAGGAAGGAAAAGCTTCACCTGGGCAGTGGCAGCAGGAACTCTGTCTCTCTTCCCTACAGAGAACAAAACTATGCTAACAGCTGTTTGGGGAATGACTGACAATTTGAAACGAGTATAGTAAGATAATGCCCCAGTTAGAGGGCAGGGGAAAGTATTTGTTTGGAAGTGGGCTGGAGAAGGTGTTTAGCTTAATAGAACTTCTTAGGGCCTATCCTGAGACTCACTTTGTAAACAGTGAAAAATAAAACCAAAGTAAAGAGAAAAACCCTCTAGAATCAGATTGATTTACTCTAGGCCCCACCATCAGAGGGAAAAGTGCCAAGGCAGATGAGATGTCCAGACATAACAGAAAATGCATCACCAGAGAAAATGCATCATCGGGAGTATTTGTCCCTATTGCATAAAATTGTTGTAGGAACATCTCATTTCAAAATAAAGTGTAGAGAACAGATAGTAACATCACAGGAATTGATGTACAAATGTTGATAATTAATCAATGTTAAGAATATTTTTATGATACAATTTGTCAAATGATTTAGCAATTGATAAGTATGTTTCCAAATCACCACTTTTGTCAAGACTTCACCAGATAAGTCCTGTAAGTCCACCTCCTCCAAAAGGAACAGAGCTAACCTCTTACTTTGTCATTCTTCTGTTCAAACTGTAAATTATTTTAATTGCAATGTATCTTTTTCCTTGAAATTGTATTTAAAAATTGTTACTGCAGCTAAATAATAAATCAACATTTCCTACTTCCTCCGCTGTATCTGAGATGTTTACAAGTTGAAACCTCCCATATGGGAAATGTATTTCTTGATGTAGAGTTAATAAATGCAATAGTTTCCCCTTTGATTTATAAAAGTGAGTCAAATAGCTGCCAAACTAAAAAGAAATAAACTCTTAAGTCTGGTTAAGAATACAGTGGCAGTCACTGAGTTGGTCCTTCACAAAAAAAAACCAAACCAAAAACATGGCGTATATTAACTTTCTCATATGTTGTCCATGTTATTTTAACATTTAGTGCCAATACACCTCTGTTTTGACTATTTCATTAATGAGGACAATTCATGCTGTGAAATCCTGGATGTTCCAATGACAGGTTCCAGAAATGGAATGAGGTGCTGATTGATACATCCTTATACACTGTTCACATTTTAGAGCCAAACAAAGTTCAAGATGGTTCATTATTCCATATCTGTTTTGCCTATCCACAGTTAAAAAAACTAGGATACAGGCTTTCGCTGGAATTCTACTCACTTTTTCTCTAAGTGCATTATTCCCTGATTCAGTATTTCATTGAAGCATTTTTGCTCTATGCCGAGCTGAAATAGCTACCTTGGATGGCATTGGGGTCTCCAGTCAATCAGCAGGAAATGTTGCACTGAGCCTCAATGTAGTGCTTCATATACTGCAAGTGACAGTTCATACAGACATATTTGGTGCATCCACACTGCACCGTTATTTCAAGATAACTAGCATTACTCCAAAATAACAATGTGAGCATCTACATAGCCATTCCGTTATGTTGAAATAATTTCCAAAATCTGTAAACCTCATTCTACGAGGAATAACACCTATTCCGAGAGAGTGATTTTGATTTAAGGTATGTGTAGATGCTCCACTGCTGCTAGTTCGAAATAGCCCGTCACCAAGGCCTTTCTAAGTTATTCCTCTCCAGTGCCTCCTGGGGTTCTACATCAAGATAGCGCATCTACATTAGGGAAGCCTGCCTAAGACTAATTTTGAGGCTTCCCTGCAGTGTAGACATGCTATTTCGAAATAAGCTATTACTCTGATTCCTGAAATCCTCATTTTACGAGGACTAAGGGAAGTTGAAGGAAGAGTGTTCTTCCTTTGACTTCCTGCTGTGTAGACAGCTCCAAAAGCCGAATTAAGCTATTTCAACCTAAGCTACGCAATCGACATAGCTCAAGTTGCATAGCTTAATTCAATTTTTTCCCTACTGTATAGACATGTCCTAACTGACTTCTTTGTTTGCATTTGCCACATCAAACCATTCTGTTTCTTTAGCTGAATTTTAGGACACTTAGTAGCACCCTCCAAAAAGCATAAGAGATAAGGAATCAGTCTGTAGGTGGAGTCCCACTAGAAGTATCAGGGTGTGCAATTCAAATACTTGATACCAAAATATTTTCCCTAAACATTTGTGTTCCCCAGGTCAGCTAGTATTTGGAGAGTTTTAAAATTTTTAATTAAGTTTGCACATCTTTAATAATAAATGGGATGAGCTTAAAATACCCTGTTTATTAAGTAGGGTTGTAAGTGACTAGTCGAGTAGTCAACTACCCGATAAGTCACTACTCAACTACTTGATTCCCCTGCCTTGCTGTCTCTGTATCAGAGGCAGCAAGGGGGGGGGGGAGCAGGAGTGAGTGTTGGGGGGAGCCAGCTTAAAAGCCGGTTCCCTCAGCATGGTCTCCGCAGTACAGGGGGTGTGGGGCTGGCAAGGGAGGCAGAGGTGCAGCGGAGGTAGGTCCGGGACCTGGCACGAGTTACAGCTTGTACCAGGTCCCAGACTGCTGCACCTCTGCCTTTTAAATGTAGTAAGAGCCGCCTGGGACTGGGACCTACCCCCACTGTGTGTCTGCGGTTTAAATGTAGTAGGAGCCAGGCTGCCTTCACACCCAGCTGCTACTACATTCAAACTGCAGAGCCACAGTGGGGGTAGCTCCTGAACCCTGCTTCCCCTTATCAACTAATTGTGTAATTGATACAAATTGTTATCGACTACACGATTAGTCAAGTACCCGCTTCGTAACATCCATATTATTAAAGATAATAGCAGCATCTCCTCTCTACACCCAAAGGTTCCACGATGTCTATTCATACAGAGGTATTACTAGTATAGTACTGATAGCAATAAACACTAGGTTTAATTTTAAATGAGGCTTAAAAATCCATTTCCTTCCTTCACCATTTGCTATTTATTTTTCAGCTACTCAGTATTCCTAGAGAGTTGGAAAAAATCTTAAACGTTTCAACACTTAGCCATACTGTTGAACATTTTTATCTTTAATAGCATAGTGTTTCTGAATTAAAGTTTCTAGTCTGGAACTGAATAGGTAAATACATACCATGTATGTATATTTTTCTTTTCAAACTTCCATTTTAATGTATGCATTTCAGCTTCAAATCACCAGTTTCTATCATCTGCATCAAGGCTGAGGGACAGTGAAAGAACAAGCTTTTAATGCCACCACTCCCACTTCCTACATCCCGTTCTCTTGAATGGCCCTTTCAGCAGCTCTTGGGCTTATGAGAATAATTTAAAATAAAAATGTTTTTCACTCTGATGCTGGTTTATATTTCATATAAGTTTCAGTTCTGAGACTAGGCAATGCTCATAACTAACAGAATAGGAATGATTCTCCATTTTGTGAGAACCAACTTAAATTCCTTTTGATCAGGCTGCCAGCAACACTTTTGATGTTGGGTAAGTCTGCAGGTGATGTAGGGGTCAAGGTGTTTCAGAGAGATGCAGGTAAAGAACTAAAATACACCTTTTCATATAAAATGGCAAAACGTTAACAAAACAGACTCTCTTTATTTCTTCAAATTTTTTTCCAAAAAAATAAATTTCAAACAGCTCTTGTTGTGAATCATTACTACAGGGGGAAAACGTAGACATATAATATGTGCCCCTCCATTATTCACAAGTAACTTTAAATATAATAAATCCAAATAACTGCTGGAATCCATTGATTTCAATTGAATCACATAAAAGATTACTTTGAATCAACTTGTCTAAAGTGATCTAACCTAATTAAAGTTATAAAAAGCAGTAGCTTCTTGAAAATATTGCATTACTGAATTTGGCTTAGTCTATAATGAGTCTTATTAAGACAACTAATATGTAACAGCAGCTTTTCCTAGTTCTCAGCATTTTAAAATGCATAACAAAAATCTGATATTAAAAAATACTAATACTACATTATAACTGAAAAATGTAGGGTGTCTAAAACTGTGAGATGGTTATGATTTATAAAAATCATTCTGACTTTGGTAATTATTTTAACTACCCATTAATTTGTATAATTGGTCTTTTAGATGTCTTACATTCAACTACAGTAAAACTGCGATGGTCCAGCATCTGAAGGTCCGGCACTCCTGATGGTCCGGCACCATCAGAAACCCGGAAGTGCTCCGGGCAGCTGGACCATTGGAGCTGCTCTGCCCCCAGCTTTCCTGATTCAGCCACTGCTAAAACTGACCAGTGGCTGAATCGGGGAAGCTGGAGGCAGAGCAGCTGGAGTGCTGCCGGGTAGGTCCTATAGCGCCTGCCCCGCGGGGCTGCGGGACCAACCGGGCAGCACCCCAGCTGTCCCCGATTCAGCCGCTGCTGAAATTGACCAGCGGCTGACTCCAGGAAGCCCGAGGCAGAGCTGCTCTGCCCCGGCTTCCTGGAATCAGCCCCCTGATCAGTTTCAGCAGCAGCTGACTTGGGTACACCTAGGACAGAGCAGCTGGGGTGCTGCCGGGTTGGTCCCACAGCGCCGAGGAGCGGCGCTACTGGACCAACCCGGCAGCGCCCCAGATGCTCAGTCCCAGGCATCCCGATTCAGCTGCTGTTGAAACTGACCAGCGGCTGACTCCAGGAAGCCCGTGGCAGAACAGCTCTGTCTCAGGCTTCCTGGAGTCAGCCGCTGGTCAGTATCAGCAACGGCTGAATCGGGGACAGCTGGGGTGCTACCCGGTTGGTCCCGCAGCCCTGCGGGGCAGCGCTATAGGACCTACCCAGCAGAACTCCAGCTGCTCTGCCTTCGGCTTCAGCCGCTGATCAGTATCATCTGCGGTGTCAGTATCAGCCACTGGAGTCAGCCGCTGGTTAGTATCAGCAGCGGCTGACTTGGGGACACCTGGGGCAGAGCAGCTGGGGTGCTGACAGGTTGTTCTCGTGGTGCCAAGGGTCAGCGCTACCCAACCAACCCGGCAGCACTCCAGCTGCTCTGCTGCAGGCGTCCCCGATTCAGCCGCTGCTGAAACTGACCAGCAGCGGCTGAATCAGGGATGCCTGGGGCAGAGCCGGACTATCAGAAGGGGGGGCTATGAGGGGTCTGGGGTGGCATACCTACCCACCCCACCCCAGACCCCGTCATAGCCCCCCCCCTTCCGATAGTCCGGCATATCTGATAATCCGGCACCCCCTGGGTCCTAAAGGTGCCGGATTATCAGAAGTTTACTGTACTTTGTTTTGTGGTGATAGGAATTCAGAATGAACTCACTGAATCTTTAAGAACATGAGTAGTGCCAAGGTCTTAAAAATTTAAACAGGAAGATGTTCTTTCCCTTGATACAATTATAATATTGTTCAATAGCATGTCTTCATTTTGTATGCATTATTGTCATCAGTGCTGTGACTAAACTGACAAATTATTTCATCAGTGCTTTCAAAAAGAGATTAAAACTACACCAAAGTATTTAAAAGTTTATGGAACTGATCTGAAGAATCTGACAATCTTGTCTATATTTTCTTATGACAGACTATTTCATGCTGGTTTGGGAATCAAGTCTTGTCTTGTTTGGTTAAGTCACCAGATGCAATATGCTAGATTAGATGGTCTTGTGTCTGTACAACTATTTCAACTGTACAATTGTATTTTGAAATTCATCAGAGGACTTCATAATTTAAAATGCGTATTAAAACAAAGAAAAAAAAGTAAGATTCTAACACAACAATAAAAAGACAAAAGTTAGCAGAATCATAAAAAAACAATTGTGCATCTCAAAGTAATTGGAAGTACCCAAATTCCCTTGTAGATACTCTTTATTTTACACAGTTAATGTGTGTCAAAATCTGATTCAGCTGTGTATGGTCAAATGCAAAGGCAACAATCGCTCACTGATCAACACCCAAACAACATAGTGCCTAAAATCAGATTAAAATTTATGTGGAATCCAGATGGTTTGTTTTGTGTTGTGTTTGTTACAGACTTGTGATAGTCCTGTATAATTTTCAGGTTCAGACAGCTGATGTGTACAGTATCATTTACAGGCTAATTTTAGCAGATTAAATTTTCATAGAAGGTACATTTGTAAATTATAATATGCAGAAAGCTTTTTTACTTTTTGTGCGGCACAATTGTAATGTTGAATTGTAGAAATATTGTACATTTGCCTGACGAGTGCTGGCTTTTGCCAGGAAAAATATCTTAATGGTTCTCATTGGAAATCACAGTAGAATATTCAAGATCATCATCTAATAAACACACAATATTTTATACATATGTTGGAACTATGAGAAATTAAAACTTAAAAAAAATTTCTAGGCTAAAATTTGTAGGTATAAGTCCAGGATACAACAAAACCCTGTGTTCCACATATGTACCTGTGTATATAAACTTACACATAGAGAGTTGTGAAAGGAATGGTGACCCCAAGAGACAAAATTTAGCAGGAATTTGCAGCCTACTGAAGAGCCTGCCTACAAACTGCCATGTTGAAGATGGGAAATTATGGATGGTTTAGAAGTATTAAAAAAAAAGTTATGAACAGCCTCTTTGTACAAAGGGAAGGTCCAAAGATGCTTTTGCAAACAGAAAGGATTGAGACTTTTTGAGTCTCAAGGTAGTCACAAGGTTACATCCCTCAAAAAATCTAATTTTGCATTTATGAAATTACATATATAAATACATAAGGATTATGGTATTGATTCAGCAAAGCATTTAAGCATGTGCTCAATCCCATTGACTTCAGTGTAATTTATGCATTTTAAGTGCTTTGCTGAATAGGGGCTGAATTACTCTCACATGTTCAAAAGTGAAATAAAAGCTTAAGGCCTTTTTATGCTGAAGACCTTGACTCAGCAAGATATTTAACCAAGTGAGTAGTTCCATTAAAGTCAATTGGCCTACTTACTTGTTTGAAGTTATACCTTGCTTACTGCAGTCACATATCATTGGTTGCAGGACAATCTCCAGGAACTTATACTTTTTTAAAAAACAACTAAATAATACATGTAATCAAATGAAGAGCCTATGTTTCAATTCATGCTCTAAGCCTTGTGCAGAGGTTTCAGAAGAACGTGGCTGATGTTTGTGTACAACCATACTTTGACACAACACAGAGAGCTACAAATAGTTAAATCTTTCAGTTTTGCTTGCTTTTGTCAGTTTCTGCCACAACTAGACTGCTTTCTATGTCAGGTGAGTGTGTGAACCTGTAACTTTGTACTATGACTGAACACATCAAAATTTTCTTGTTACTAACTTCAGAAATGAAACTTAACATAAGTAAACATGCCATTTAGTCTGGCATTTTCAAAGGAGTGTATGAGAACTGGGTAGCCAAATTCCATTACTTTTCATAGGGATTTGAGTGTCCAACTCCCTCAGAATCCTTAGCAAACCATGTCTTAATGTAAGTTAGGTACA
Source organism: Pelodiscus sinensis (assembly GCF_049634645.1). Classification (NCBI taxonomy): domain Eukaryota; kingdom Metazoa; phylum Chordata; order Testudines; family Trionychidae; genus Pelodiscus; species Pelodiscus sinensis. Next base: position 170,985,520 of record NC_134712.1, read on the forward strand.
TTTAGGCTTGCGGGTCATTGATCAGAAAAGTAGCATGCAGACTCCTACTTCCAAACAAAACAAACAAGAAAGACAGAAAGACAGAAAGAAAGGAAGGTGTGGAGGGCAGTAGTTAGGAGAGGGTTTAAGCTTCTTACATTCAATGATTTATATGCATCAACTTAACTTTATACTTGGATATGATGTTTTCACAGTCATTATTTAAAAACAACTTTATAGCTTCCTGTTAGAGGTCCCCACCAGTGTCCCATGGCACGTTGGCTCCCACACACCTTTCCACATCACAGAACTACTGCTGGATCACTAATCAAGCAGTTGTATCCTTGAGCTGGTAAGAGTTCAGAGGGAGCTCAAGACTACAAAGGTGTCATTTATGCTCTCAACATAACATTTTTGTAGGATGTTTTTAGGGGAATTGTATGTATCCAAACTAACTGTATTGATTTAATGGCTCTAAAAATAATCTGCTACGCTCAATTTACTGTCTCTGGAGGAAGAGGTTTGAAAATGGGGTCTCACACATTTTTCAGGATGTTTCCCAAACATGAGAAGGCTTGGTTCATTAATCATAACAAGTAGCAAATTCAGGATCACCTAAACTTTGCAGTGGAAGCTGCTGCCATGTCACCACAGGTACAGTGATATCAGGTAACACTGACACAATAAAAAATGCAAATATATTTGGCAACTACTGTCTTAGTAAATACCAGTAAGAAAGAAAATATAACATCAGTATCTGGAGGTTGACCTCATGTTGTTTTGAAACTTAAGAACTTTCCACCCAAAGGGCAAAAGTCAAGGAGGGTTTGATTGTGGAGTCAAAATAATCTTATCACTCTGTTATTTTAGCCTCCCTTTCTTCCTCCTGATTACTCCACTCAACATAATCTACAGTGTTCAGTGATAAACTTGCTGGCACACAATTTATAGAGAAATAACACTTGTCTCTTTTTCAGCTCACTTATCTTTCTAAGCAGTCGAAGAAAAAACTATATATAGTGTCTCCTTGGCGTCTAGCCGTTTTTTTTTTTAAACACAAGTGATACATCAATGTTTCACTGCCGGACAATAGGGAACCGTTATCCTTTCTAGTTGAACATAATACATGCTTTTACATAGAACTGGAGGCAGCTAGTAATGCATGGTTGACTGTGTAAAGTAACTGCCACGGAATAATAAGATCAAGTTATCACAGAACAGTATTTTTGCTTTGCCCATTTTGAAGGGACAAAAAAGCATTAAGTTTATGCCATTTATTAATAATTGGTATCGCCTCAATGGTTTAAAAACAGCAGAGGTGATTCAGACAGCTTTAAAGAAATAAGTGAAATTGAGAATAGCAACTTTTCTTATAAAATTATATATGTAGGTATATAGAAATATTTTAAAGTGCAGGGATAGTCAGAAATATGACTGCATAAGAACCTACTTTCTCAAGAGAGCAGGACATATCTAGTGAAAAATTCATGCAAAAATTATCATAAATTGATGTGAAATTTTGCAGAAAAAAAACACTCTTGCTGTTGACGGGTCTTAACAGCACAATTGTATATGTTTTCCCATTTGTAAAATCGGGATAATGAAAATTACTATTTGTAGATGTATATCATGCTTTATAAACATTCGTTATGAACTACATAGGTAACATCCTGATTTTGAAAATGGGGAAACCGAGGCACAGAGACACTATTTTTTAAAAAATGGCATCTTGTTTTCCAGCTGGATAGACAAAAAGGGTAGCATCCACAATTGTAATCCTAGTATATGTGTTCTGGAAATCTGAAGATGCTCAGCACTTGTAAAAATTATGAAAGTCTTTCCAAAATAAAGTTGGTGATCGAAAAAGGACCTCTGGACTCCCGGGTCTGTGCTTATTCTACTTGACCAAGTGACTTCTGAGGAAAATTAGTACCTACCACCAAAAAAGCCATTTTTTATTTGAAATTGAGCTTCTATTTTTTTACAAGCATTTTGATAAGAAAAAAAAATCTCAATCATCAAAAAACCTAGAATTTTTGCAAAATGCTCTCATTTTTTAATTTGTCTGTGAACTTGACCAAAAGTAATTTTGGAGGAAAAAAATAAAAGCTTATGTCCTGAATACTGTACACTGCTCCATTCAGCTTCTTTTTCTCCATGTGTCACCTTCAGCCATAATCTGAATACTTAGGACAAAAACAAGTTTTTACAAGTTGGCACTGCTGAATCAATATGCAGTATTTACAGATAAACAAACTGGATTTTCTACATAAAAAATGTCTCACTAACACAAATATTAACTACATTCTGATTTTGGAATCTATTATTAGAGGTGATGCATGAGCCAGAAAGAACCTAGGTTGAAGCTGCAAATCTGGCAATTAGAAAAATCCTCTTTTTAACCTGAGAATAGAATAAACTGGATGTGGAGGTTCCTTTAGAATTACCCAAGTACCTGGAATGATGTTAATGTATAATTCTTCTGAAGTACAGGAGGGTGGTTTTTTTTAAGTGAACTAAGATTGGTGGGGAAAACAAGGTTTCTTGGTTTGTTTTTAATCAACCTGTTAACTACCTTGCTGCTTAGTTTCAAAACCAAACTGGTTCAGAATCTGTAGTCACCATTTGGTGACCATCGAAGTCAGGCATTATAAAAATAAATTAAATAAAACTCGGGGTGCAAGAGAAAGATATCTACTGGCTGAAAGGATGAAACTGAGTATTTTCTGGAAACACAATCTGCCTCTTACCTGCTGTTAATAGTTTTCTGACAGAGAAGAAAGCACATGTGAAATAAGGAGAATGCTATCCTAAAACCAACAGTATAGAGTACCCTTACAATCAATTGCAATATCTTGACTTGGCTCCTACATCAATAGAAATGTCTTTGCTTTGGTACTGGCCACATGGAGACTTCAACAGAGCTATAAAGCAATATACAAGGGATCCATTTATATGTGTTTTTGAAGATGAGACAATTTATTAATATGAAAATTCATGGGGTGCATAGCAGTAAATCTCTGTGTGAAATGTACACACTGAGACTGTTAGGAAAAACAACTGAATTGTTGTAATACTTAGAGCCTGACAAGTGACTCTCTCAAAGCTGCTATAGCAGAACAGATTGACAGAGATATGAATCAAAAACTGAATTACAGTGATAAGAAAACTTTTTTTTAAAAAAAGCCTGAGAAATGCCAATTTAATTCAAGCCCAAAACTCCTCTAATATACTGAGTTGTTTTTCACACTGCTTTATGAAATCCTCATGTCTTACAGTAATATTCTTTACGTTAAAAAATATGAGCTATGTTTTATTATCACAGAGAGCAAAATAATACATCAAAAGACCAAAGAAAGGTAAATTTGACACACATAATCCATAAAAGTAGATCACCACTAATTTTCATTTCACTTCTCTCAAAACCTCTAAATGTCACAAAAAACAGGCACTCTCACCACCTCTGCCTCTCAGCAAAGCTTTAATGACAGAAAGTTGAATTAAGATAGCCTACTGCCAAGACAAAAATATTTAATATCTATGAAATAACACATTTAAAGAATGCTCTTGTAGTTAAGGCAACAGCCTAGTATTCAGGAGACCTGGATTCAATTCTGAATCTGTCACAAATTGCGTGACCTTGTGCAAGTCACTTAAACTCTTTTTGTCTCAATTCCCTTCCTGTAATTCAGAGATAATAAAAGTTCCTTTCCTCACAGCATTTTGAGGATTAACTCGTTACTGTTTGTGACGCACACAACTATTACTTTATGGGGCACTTATCAGTAGAAAACAGATGTAAAGTAGGCTTGTCAAAACACATGAACTAAGTACATTTAGTGATGCATTAGCCTTGATTGTTGAAGAAATTTCTTTCACTCATCACTTAACTCTTTGGGTATGTCTACACTAGCCCCCTAGTTCGATCTAGGGTGGCTAATGAGGGCGACTGAAATTGCAAATGAAGAGCAGGAGTTAAATATCCCACACTTCATTAGCATGTTCCCGGCTGGTCGTCATTTTAGAAATTGACTAGCCCGAAGTAACTGCCCACGTCTACACGCGGCAGTGAAATGGGATTCCGAATTAAAGCCCTAAATCGAATTAGCTGGTAAACCTCATTGCAGGAGGAATATGCTAATATTTAAATCCCGCGCTTCATTTGCAATTTCGGTTGCCCTCATTAGCCTCCCTAGTTCGAACTAGGGGGCTAGTGTAGACATACCCTGACTTAATGCTGTCTCAAAGCAGAAGGATGATGATTTCTTGAGGTTCCTTCCAGCCCTACATACCTATGAGTGATCTGGATCACTAGGTAAACTGGGCACAAGCAAACAACATGCATTTTAATATGGGTAAAAATAACTGTATACATATAGAAACAAAGACTATAGACCATAATTACAGGATGGGGGGGGGGGTTCTTTCCTGGGAGTCAATGACTCTCAAAATCATTTGGGGGTCATGGTGGATAGTCAGCTGAAAGTAAGATCCCACTGTGATGATGTGACCAAAAGAGCAAATGTGATACTATGGAAGTGTAAACTGAGGAATCTCAAGTAGGAGTTGAGAAGTTATTTTACACACATGGGTGTGACTGCTGCTGGAATATAATAATCAGTTTTGGTGTCCACAATTCAAGAAGGATCTTGATAAACTGCAGCAAGCTCAGAAAGAGAAACAAGAATGATTAAAAGATTAGAAAACAAGCCTTACAATGAGACTCAAGAATCTCAATCTATTCACTTTAACAAAGAGAAATGTTAAAGGATGACTTGATCATGCACAGTCTGTAAATATCTATGTGGCAGCAAATATTTAATAATGGTTTGTTAGTGTAACAGACAAAGCAGGGGAGTGGGCAGGAATAAAAATCTGACCCCATTCTGTGTCTCTGCTCTGCTCTCCGGGTGGGAGAAGCTTGGTCTCCCCACCTAAACCCTGTAGGATTTCAGTGGTGTAGCGAAGGGGGGGGGCATTCACCCCAGGCACCACGTTGGGGGAGGGAACCAATTTAGTCCCCCTCTGCTCCGCCTGTCATCCCTCGGCTCGCCTGCTGCCACTGGCTGGAGCCTCTTCCCCTGCCTCTCCGCCTGCAGCCTGACCTTCCTCCTAGTGCATGCAGGGGCCCAGCCCCAAACTGGAGGAGCCGAGGGAAGACACAGTACAAGTCAGATTTGGGGCCCCGCCGTATGATGGGGGCGGGGAGGAGGGGCCCAAATTTTGTTTTTGCCCCATGGCACATAACACCCTCGCTATGCCTTTGGAGTATTTCTGTGCCTTTGCTGATTATTGGGGGGAGGGTGCCTCTGCTTGCCCTCCGTTGGGCATGCCTCTGAAAGTGTAATACTATCCAATGGCTAGAAATTGAAGCAAGACAAATTCAGACTGAAAATCAGGTGTACATTTTTTAGCACAGAACAATTAACTATTAGAACAATTTACCAAGGGTTGTGGTGGAGTCTCCATCACTAGCAATTTTAAAATCAAGATTGGAAGTTTTTCTAAAAGTTCTGTTTTGGGGACATTCTATGGCCTGTTATATAGGAGCTCAGACTAGATCAGTAGTGGGCAACTGTGACCGTGCCCCGTCCTTGGTCCGTCTTGGGGGGCGGTCACCCGTCTTTTCGGTTAATTAGTTTAGCCTCGGGCGACGATCCCGTTTATGGTTATGGTTCCCTCGGGAGGGGGGAAGGAAGGGGGGCCCGGGCCCGCCCTCACTCCTGGGCCCCAGCCCAGGGCCCTGAGGACGGAGACTGTCCGTCAGTCTCTGTCCGACTGGCGGGGGGGTGCCCCTAAACACACCAGCCCACGGGCTATTTCGCCGCCCTGCCCTGGGCTACTTCCTTCCTCTCCCCTACCCCGTCTCCAGGGTGTCGGTTCTCCCACTGTCGACTCCTCCTGCTGGGACCATAGACGTCTCTGCGGCTCCTCCGCCGTCGGGGAGTGCTCCCGCAGCCTCCTCGCACTTCCCCCCTCTCCCCTGCGGCTGGCCAGCTTTTAAAGATCCCCGCCAGCCCGGGGAGGAGGGGGGGTTACGCGCCCCGCCCCCCTTTTGCATCCGCCGCAGTGCGCCCTCTTTCTCCCCCACCTCCCTGGCGGGGCCGCGCCCCGCTCAGCTGTGCCGCCGCGTCTCTCCAGCTGAGCGGCGGCGCCAATCAGCTGAGTCGTGGCTTCGCTCAGCTGAGCCGCGGCACCGCTCAGCTGAGCCGCGGCGTGCGAGCAGCCGGCACAGCGGCGGTAAGTGCCTCTCTGCCCTTCTGCAAGGGCACAAAGTCTTGGGGGTTGGGTGCGGGGTCTCGGCGCCCCGTCACAGCAACCTATGGCCCACTGGGATTCTATGTGTGGCCCTTGAGATATTTTCTTTGTTGTTTCCCACTTGCATGGTTGACAGATTCTTCTGGTTTCTGTCTGCATTGTTTTTCTCCTCCGGTATTACTGAAGTGACACACACATAAAGCAAGGGGAACGTGAAGTGAGGTGTGTGCTGATTGCACACAACACTGACAGTAAGTACCGTGCACTCCCTCTGCATCCAGTCAAAGTACTGCTATGGTTCAATTGGCACACAGCACAGTTAGCAAAACTATCCTACCCTGGGAGACCCTCTTGGTTATGATAATCTTGTGGTCTACTGAGATGAAGGAGGCCACTCAGGAGATGCACTCACTAACCTAGATTGCCCATATCTGGACTAGATAATTACATCAATTGTTTCTGGCCTTTGAATCTATGATTCGATGACAGAGATTTGCAAAATTTGCATCTGCAGTGAATTAGCTTGTGGAGGAAGGTCTTCAGATGATATATAGCTGTTATATCTTCAGTGATGATTAATAATTTACACAAGCTGCCTCTGAACTTCTAACCACATCAATCTCAGGTCCTGTGTTATCCTGAGGGTGCAGCAAAACCACAAGATGTACAAGAGGTCTCAATACCAAGGAGGGAAATGTATTCAGAAGGTCAGATGTACCATCTCTATAGGACAATGGCATCTATATAATCTACAGAACATTTCTGACCATGGGAAATTCTTTCCCCTTAACAGGTGCAGGGATTCTGTTTGAGGCAGGAAAGCTGAGTTGAGAGGTGAAGGAATCCCTGTGAAAGAAACATAAGTGAAAACTGTTGGGAATTTCCTGGTATTCACATTATATTGCCCTAAACTTCAAAAAAGCAACATTCATAGTAGTGCTGAGCCAAATGTAGACTAAACCAATTTTCTGCAGCAACTAGGAACTTTCAAATACCTCTTTCAGCTTTTTACTATAACAGACATTTGTTCTGAGAGTATGTCCCTACTGCATTAATACTTCCTCTTGGACTCTTACAGCTACACACAGATGTAGCAGCTTGTACATAGTAAGTACCTATCGAGTGGCAGAGAAACAACAGATGACAACATTGATTTACAACATTTTTAAAGGTTACATCTATATTGTCCATTCCCTTATAACAAATCATTCTAAAACTCTGAACAATACTATAGCTAGAGTTGACACCACGTATTAAACAATATATGTCCAAGACATGTTCAAAAAACTGAGGACGTACAGTGAAACAACGTAAAGCAGGGAATTTTTTCCCCACTTCTGTTTGTGCGATTTGGACTTTTTGTGTGTGTGTGTGATGCAAGAGCAGAGAATGGGAGCACTTATAATGCAACAGTCCCTACAAGCATCAATGACATAAGTACAGAACTGACATATGCTAGGGTGACGTATAGCGGGACACTGTATATTCATCCTTCTTTATAAGAAATGTAAAAATTACACAGGTATTAATGTATATGCTATGTGAAGGATGACGTGGGAAGTTATTTCAAAAACCAATTCCTCTCAGCCCACCTTCTCCCCAAGTGGAAGATCAATCAGAATTATAGCTTTGTGACCTCTGTTTGATTGCCACAGACATGAGATTGTGCCCTCTCAGAAGGATGAAGAGATAACAAAGCTGGTTTTGGACAAACATATTTCCCCCAAAACACAGAAAGCCATCTGAATGTTTGTTTCACTTTGTAACCTATAAATATACATATGCTAGAAAATGAGAGGAATAAACAAAGTGGCAAAATAAATTACTTTTAATACCAATGTCTTTAAATTCCCATTTCTGATTTTACACAAGTGGCAAAAGGTCTAAGCTAACGAATTCCGAACAAAAGCATTTTTCCATCTCCCTGACAATATGCTTCTGCCTCTTACTTATTATTGACAAGCGCAGATGTAATGGTTAGCACAGATTTTTCAAGTGCATTTATTTTCTCCATACAGCTCTAGATTTTGTTCTCTACTGAATGTAAGCAGTGTTTTCAATAGCTACATGTCAAGTCAGCTGAACTTTTGTTCATCATCTGATTTAATGTGATAATAAGAGTGTTTGCTAAACAATGAAAGGCCACCCTGCACTGGTTCTTCTTTCTGACTTAATCTTTGATGTATTCAGAATTTGTCAAAAGCTTACTTCAACTCCCCCAGATAAGTGCTGTATATTCATATGTCTAGCTCAGAATGTCCACAACAGCAAATAGGGGGAGTGGCAGCTCCGAAAGTCAAGTTCAAAAGCAGGTCAGAAAGTAGCAGATTTCTATAGTAAAGAGAGTCTTTTGGCTTCAGCTTTTTATTGAGCCACAAAACAACTAGGAAATTCCATTCTCAGTAGGACAAAGGCCTTATTTGTACCTCAGTCAAAGATGACTTTTTGTAACTCCCTTCACCTTTTAATAACTAAACAGCAAAGAGTAGTTCAAAAGTGATTATGTTGAGAAGACACAGGAGTGGACTGAAGTGGCTGACAGAAATGGGAAAAAAGGTGTCGCTCCACAGGAAATAAATCTGATATTACTCAAATTGCTGTATGTAAATCAAAAGCCACATCACCGAAGTCAGGGATGTTACACCATTGTAGAGTGTTTGTGAACCAGGGTCACCGTCTTTTGATTAGAGTGCTTGGTAAAATGTACCTTGAGTGCACTTTGCTAGTCAGTCTAGAAAAGTTAGTAAGGACTGACACCAGCTCTGAAAAGAGCCATATTGTTTCACAGCCTAAGCCAACAGAGGCAGTGTGTGCTGATACGCATGCCTCTTGGAGATTAGTCACCATTAATTCTGCCAGATGGATTTAAATACAATTTTAATAAACTGGCTCACAGTGTGATTATTTTCAGCCACTGCTAATACAAAATGCTTTAATCTCTAAATGCCTCTAGCAATTAGCATGCCCCAAATCTATTTAATAAATGTCTATTTACCATGTGAAAATGTTAACTTTTGTTGTGGCGGCAACAACAACAAACGGGCTAATCATTCCAGCTGCAAAGCAGAACAAGGAAATAACCAATTTAGCTCTATCTTCTGCATTCAGTTATAGTTGCTGTAGTCTCCAGGGTAAAACAAAACAATCTTAGACTTACTTTTAGTGCTGGTTAGCTATTGTATATTTGGACTGTGTGACGGGGCATCAGAACCCCACACGACCCCGGGGCAGGTCCTGAGCGAGGGGGGCAGGAGGGCAATCCCTCCCGTCCCCGTGCCGGAAGAAAAGCCAGCAGTGGAGACTGATCCAGGGAGCAGTGGCCTGTCCGCCGGTCGTGCATGTGCCTTGGGCGCCGGAGGAAAAGACACCGGTGCATGCGCAGGAGCGCACGACCCCGTGAGTCTGCGGGGGCGGGGGAGACGGGAGGAGGCAAGACGCCGGCGCATGTGCAGAAGGGAGGGGGGACATTCAAAAGGAAGATAGGACAGTGCAAGGGAGGGGGGAGAAAAAGGGAGAGGAAGGCCGGGGAGGTAGGAAACTGGTAGCCAGTTAGAAGCATTGCCAGAGGAAAGACAGGATGATCTGGGTGAGGAAGTAGCCCAGGGCGGGCAGCTGGAGCTCCGCTTGCGGGCTTATGTGTTACGGTGGACACCCCCACCTTAGGGCCCTGGGCTGGGGCCTGGAGAGAAGGTGGGCCCCCCTCACACACCACTCGGGCAAAAGTCAAAGCGGAGTCGCGACAGTCCTGATCAAGGAATTGCTGTCAGGCAATCCGTGCAAAAGAGAAAAGGAGGAGGGCAGACCCAAAAAGGGTGGGAGGGTGTTTAGTCATGCCCCTTTTCAGGGGGGTGGTCGGTCGCTCCCCTTCACAGACTGCATTAAGGAAAAACTAGTAGCAGGATAGAAAATATCTTATTGTCAAGGAACCTGGGAAAATCAAAAAACAAGTCTGGACAAGTGAAACTTAACCAACTCACTACTTGCCAGTAGTAATGGCACTGAAAAGGAGAAAAATGAATGTTTTGCATACATCGTGCTAAATTCACTTTCTGGCTCAGGTTGGCAGTTGCACCTCTACTGCACTTTTGAAGAGTATATTTGTCTATAGTTGCATCTACACTGCAACCAGGGGTGTAATTTGCAGCTTGTGCAGACATAATCATATTAGCTTTAATTTAGCGAGCTTGGTAAAAATAGTCAAGAAGACACGGCAGTGCAAGCTAGCAATGCCAGCACATAATTAGAGGGGCCAGGTAGGGATAGTCAACTGCTATTTTATGTGGGGTAACTAGATCAAAGCTATTGTGTGGGTATGTCTACACTAGTTGTAAAAATCACACTCCCCTTCATAATGTAGCTGTAACCATACTGTGTAATATTACTACTACTTAGTACTTATTTAGTGCTTTTCACCAGATAGCCATCTGCTTTTCATAATGGTTAGCATTGCCATTCTCACTTTACAGACAGGAAGAGCAAGATACAAAGAGGTCAAAGTCACAATTTTCCATGTGGACCTCAGATTTTGAATGCGCAACTTGGTTTTCAGATATATGGAGTGCCAGCTACTCCCACTGACATAAATAAGAGTTACTGATGCTTAGCACTTCTAAAAAATCAATCCCAACAGGTTTCTGAAGTATGTCACTCCAAAATTGACACACCCAATGGGAGAGGTGGGAATAGAATCCAAATCTCATGATTTACAGCCCACTTCTGTATTCCAGCAGTTTTCCAACTGCCGGTTTGCAGACTGGTGCCAGGCCACGAACCGCTGGCTGCCGAGCTGCAGCAGCTCAGGGGGCCAGAGCTGGGGTACACCACCCAGCACCTCCCCTCCCACTGTGGCTGATGTAGAGGTGTGTCCTGCCCCCCCACTCAGCCAACCAGCTCCAGACAGGGGTGGGGTTCTCCCAGCTGCAGAAGAGCAGTTTGCTGTGCGGCGGGAGGGCCATGAGGAGTCCACAGAGCAGTGTTAGAGCACCAGCGATCCGGGCAGCAGTGCCCAGCTGGTGACTGGGAATCAGCGCAAGGCTAGATGAGGGGGGTGGGGCAGGCACTGGGGGCACCTGGGACAGGGCTAGTACTGGAGAGCTCTAACGGATGGGTGGCTCTAAGACAGTGGTGCACAACCTTTTCTGATCTGCAACCCCCATGCCATGGCGGCCTCTAACTGCCAGGCCCAGCCACCAGCTGGCCAGATCTAAGTGCCATGCCTTGCGGCTTCCAATGCCTGAGCCCAGCCCCCAGCTGGCTGGCTCTAAGTGCTGCGACCCCCTGGGAAGACATCTGCAACCCCCTTGAGGGTCGTGACCCACAGGTTGTCCACCACTGCTCTAAGAGGCAGGAAGCTGACACTGAGGAGTCTGGGGTGGGGAGCTGACACTGGGGGGCTCTGGGGATAGGGCTAATATTGGGGACTAGAGAGGCATGGGGCGGTCTGGTGGTGGGGGGCTCTAAGAGGCAGGGAGCTGGCACTGAGGTATTTGGGATGGGGGGCTGGCATGAGGGGCTCTGAGGGTGGGAGGCTGGCACTGGGGGGGTTGGGTGAAGGGGACTCTGGGGTCAGTAGCTGGCGCTGGGGAATAGCAGGGGGGTGGGAGGTTCTAGGGCTTATGACTAGCACTGGGTGGTTCAGGGGGTCAGGGTGTACCCCCATCCCTAGCCTCCAGAGTTGCCACAAACAGCTGGCTTCAGCAGCCACCTGCCACATGGCAACTGCCAGAGCTGAAGCCAGCTGTTCATAGTGGCTCTGGGAGCTGGGGGCTTTTGGCAGACTGCTGGTATTTTATTTGAATATTTGCATACTCATTATTTGCAAAATGGACATGCAAATAAATTATTATTGGTCCGTGTGACGGAGTGCAAACGCCCTGCCACTAGTCGGGGACCAGGCTGGAAGCTGGAATGCCCAGGGTAGTGGACCGCCAGGGCAGAAGCATTGGCTTCCCGTGCCCTCCGGATGTCCCTACCGCAGACCAGAAAAAGAGGGTGGCGAAGCCTTAGGTGAGGCCCCTTCCTCCCCTCCCTCTTGTGGGGGCGGGTAAAGGGGTCCCGTGGTCCGCCACCCAACATGTGGTGGAGAATGTGGGCATGAACCCACACCCCCTGACAGAAAGGGGCACAGGGCATAGAAACTCCCATTGGCAGAAAAGAGGAAAAATGGATACCTCGAAGGTGCTGGAGTGGATGGCTGAGAACCAAGGACAGCAGGCCCAGATGTTTCAACAGTTAGCAGCCCAGCAGCAAGAGCAACAATGACAGCCAATACGGGAGCTGGCCAAGCAACAGCAGGTCCAGCAGGACCGCTGGTTCCAGAAATGGATGACGGTGACCCGGTCAAGTCAAGGAGTGCCGAGTGCAGGGAAGAGGGGTCAGACCAGGCAGTGCAACCGTCAATACGTCTAGCCAGGATGGGGCCACAGGACGAACCAGAAGCCTTTCTTGTGATGCTTGAAAGGGTGGTGGTGGTGGCCCGCTGGCCAGCGGAGCAATGGGCTACTATCCTCACTCCCAACTAACTTACTGAAGTATGGACGCGCGAGAAGCTTTGAACTATTACAAGGTTAAGGAAGCCATCCTAGACCATACCGGGATAACGCCAGAGACATATTGACAAAAGTTCCAGCAGGAACGTTATAGCGTGGGGACTCGGCCACGACTGTTCACACAATGTCTCGAAGAGCTTGCCTGACGGTGGTTAGAGCCGGAGAAACATGCCGTGACGCAAGTTGCAGAGACAATCGTCCTAGAGCAACTAGTGAGGTCCCTTCTGGCCGAAGCCCAGCACTTCGTCAAAGAGACATCGCCCTACCTCCCTCATGGAGGCCATGACCTTAATGGAGTATTATCTAGCAGTAGAAGACATAAAGGGGGGGGCGGGGCATGTGGAGGCAGGGAAGGCCTGGTAAAGGAGGTAAGGAGAATGTTGGGATACGCTCCCGGGGCCAGATAGGTAGGAGTGGACTGAATAGCGGGCAAAAAGGAGAACTGCAGAGAGCAGGAGAGTTCCCCCCCCGGGTGTGAGGGTGGGCGACTAGGGAATCCTCCTGTAACAGAAGGGGAGGGGGCTCTGAAGGCAACCCCCCCCCAGCTAACACCTGTTAAGAGTGCGGCCAAGAGGGGCAGTTCCATCAGGAATGCCCTTTTATGTATTCTACATATGGGCAAGCAATTACACATTGGCTGCCCGGGCACGTCCCCGAGATTTCCAAAAGGTGCTAGTGTGGGTAGAAATAGACAGTAGACTCAGGCAGTAGCCAGACCCTAGTGAGAGCAGAGCTAGTCCAGTGCCCTGGCCCAGCTGGGGATCCTGTGCACATGCAGTGCATTCATAGAGACATTAAAACGTATGTCTTAATGCGGGGTACAGTCCCAAGAAAACAACGGGGAAGAACATCTCATACTGTACGTAAGTTGAAAACTTTTTGATCGAGAAAAGAAATATTCGACAACTGAGAAAGAGGCATTAGTGGTGACGTGGGCGATTGAGGCCCTCTGCTATTATTTATTGGGGACACACTTTCAGTTGGTCACAGATCATACCCCTCTTAAGTGGTTGAACTCTATGAGGGTATGTCTACACTACCCCGCTAGTTCGAACTGTATGCATGTAATGTATGCATGAACTGTATGCAATGTAATGTATGCATACCGCACTTGCTAATGAAGCCCGGGATTTGAATTTCCCGGGCTTCATTAGCATAAGCGGGGAGCCGCCATTTTTAAATCCCCGCTGCTTCGAACCCCGTGCAGCGCGGCTACACGGGGCTCGAACTAGGTAGTTCGGACTAGGTGCCTATTCCGAACTACCGTTACTCCTCGTGAAACGGAGGGAAGAGGACGACTCCCCCGGCATAGGGAAGAACAGCCAGCAGCTGCTCGTGAGCATGGCGAGTCATCACTCAGGGAGATGGTCGGCGTCCCGGAAGAAGATGGCCGAGACTCTGACACACAGTGGTGAGTGGGCCGGTAGGAAGTGGCCCAGGGCAGGCAGGAGCCTAAGTGGTTGGAGGGCTGCAGACCAGAACCCTCTTCAGCCTTAAAGGGTTGACTTTGGCGACCCATAGGGCCCTGGGTTGGGACCCGCCCGGAATGGGACAGAGTTGCACGGGGTGTAGCGGCTAGACATTGACTTAATACCCAGCTGTCCAAAGGGGGTTGGACTGGAACTAGAAACAAGTGAGGGGTATTTGTGGTGGACTGTGATCCCAGGGGGAGGAAGGCGTGGATGGTGAAGGAAGACACGACGGGTGTGGTGGTCTGAAGGACCAGGCTGGATACAGGAACGCCCAGGATAGTGGACCACCGGGGCAGAAGCATTGGCTTCTCATGCCCTCCGGACATCCCTCCCGTAGGCCAGAACAAGAAGGAGGCATAGCCTTGGGTGAGGCCCCTTCCTCTACCCCCCCTCTTCTGGGGGCGGGTAAAGGGGCCCCATGGTCCGCCGCCCGACAGTCTGCTAATAGTTTGTGAATGGGTTTGCTAGTGCGTGGTATAAAAAAAGGTTGAGAACCACTGCTCTATTCCACACACTCTTCTCTATTCCACACACTCTTCTTACATAGATGGTCCTGAGGCACAAAAGTAAAGACTTGCCATCAAATTTTTCAGAATTCAATGGTGTTCTTATCTGGAGGTTTGGCTTGGCTCAGCTCAGCTCAGCTCAGCTCAGCTCAGCTCATTATGAAGTTAGAAAGTAGCCAGAGCATTTCAATGTGAATTTTCCAAACTTCAGTGCTGCTTGGATCTGGACTCTTGCATGTATTCTCTAGTATGTATTCTCCCTAGTGTACAATTTGGGGCATGTCTGCCACTTGATGATATTTTCAAGGAAAATTAGGTGAGAGGCCACTTTTTATTTTCAGCCTCAAGTTACATATACTTGTCAATCAAGGTACTCCACGTTTTAAATTAAAAAACAGAATAACAGCTTGTCTTGGAGGGAGAGAGGAACAAAATGTTTACAGCTATTCTTAACTAATTATTTTAAAAATATCTCCCTCTGACTTAAAATAAAAGGCAAACCAATGAAATTTGAGAAGTAGCCTGCTGGTATAATCAAGGTGAGAGACCAGTTACAATTTCCTCATTCAAACTTTTATGCCATATTAAAGATAATTTCCAGTTTATTCTCTGCTGTTAAAGAAATATCTCATTTCAGACATGCTGATACAAAAGGGCTTTTAAAAATGTGAAGATCATAAACCTGATCACAATTAAGGGGAATGAATGAATGAACGTATAGTTTCATCTATTTTCCATATGCATCTAATCTGGGAACTTGACTTAGTCTGTTCCTGTTCTGCCTGGATCCAGGTCAGGTTTGTGTCTAAACTGTTCTGTCTCACCCATGCTTGAATGAAGATTGCCAAGGTTCCCAAGGTTGGAGAGCAAAGCTTCTTGAATACATATTAAGGAGACACTGAGGCACTCACCTATTGTAACTTTAAATTTCTATTCAGAGTTAAAAATTCAAGGTCTTGCTAATTTGTATTTAAAAGTTGACTAGATATGAATAGAATTTTACACTGATAATCTAATAAATCTAACAATCAACTGTTAGAAGCATTCATGGTATCATTCCCAGACTACACACTCATATAATTGTGCTCTGTCTCACAATGCTAATCATATGAAACACAGGGAAAAACGAAGCAAGACTGGAGCAGCAATCTCTAGCAGGAAAAAAACACACTATTCAGCTCACCAGCTTAAAGTTGGGGACTTCGAAAATAAAAATTATAGGCTTCAGAATCTAAGTATATCTAAAAATAAATACAACGAAAGAGATTTGGATTGCATTTTAATAGTCTAAATTTAGCACATGAATTCCTAGAAGTCATGCAAGCCAATTCTATACATCACCATGTAATTGTTGGCTACTGTACATGTGTGTATCAATGCACTCTATTGGACAAAATGGCAAATCACTTTCCGTGCATATCAAACATGCTAGCTCCTTTTGCTCATCAGGTTTTTAGAGCAAAAGGTTTTGATTTCTTTTCTCCCTATTAGATGTATGATTAAAAATGATTAAAGGTCTACAAAGCGTGACCTATGTGGGAAGACTGAATTGCAGCAAGAGAAGTTTAGGTTGGACATTAGGAAAAATGTCCTGTCAGGGTGGTTAAGCACTGGAATAAATTGCCTGTGGAGGATGTGGAATCTTCATCACTGGAAATATTTAAGAGTAGGTTGGATAGACATCTATCAGGGATGGTCTAGACAGTGCTTGGTCCTGTCCTGAGGGCAGGGAACTGGACATGATGGCCTCTCGAGGTCCCTTCCAGCTCTAGTGTTCTATGATTAGCTGATGATTGTGCTATATGTGAAGAGTGTGTTCTAAATCAAAGATAATGAGCATTTTACTCTGTGAATGGTGTGTCTGTTGAGGACAGGAATATATATTTAATTGAGTATGATAGCCTTACCAAGGATCAAGGAAATGAGAACCTACTAAAATACATACATTTGAACAGCAGAAAAATCTTATTCACAAGAAAATCCAGAAAGGTACCAGTAAGCTTCAACCTTCATTTAATTATATAATGTTAGAAGATTTACCCAGTACTGTTCCAGTCCTTAATTCAAATAAGTTTTGTTTTCTTCATTTAAATCATTGTTCTGTGGTGGGGCTGAGGATGAGAGCCTGACCCTGGGAAAGAGGACTACTCCAGCTCTCTCTCACCGCAACAGCTTGTGGTGAGAAGTTCCTGTCCAAAGACACTGCAGCTCCAGCAGGCATAGTCAGAGAAGGGGTGCATGTCCCACAGCTGGGGGACAGATAGACACACAAATTCTGACATCACCTTCCTTTCCAAATGCAAACAGATGGACATTATGCCTAAGGGTGAACAACCCACTACAATCTACATACCCCATGGATTACAGCCAGAGATTATGCCACACTCTTGCAAAAAAAAAAAAAAAATTAAGGAACCACCTTATCAGAATTCTATACAACAAACAGAAAAAAATCAAGGACGAACTCTCAACATTAGAAACTATCATAAAAAAACCAAGCCTCCACACACACTTCATCTTTTCCAGACTTTACTACAATTCAACACACCACTTACAAGGACCACTTTATCTCCCTTCAGAAGAAAAAGGACAATAAACTATATGCCTCAGGATCTCTCATTCCAGATACTTTCAACTCACCCAACAACATCATTAACCTATCTAACCACTCTCTCAGACCAGCAGAGGAATCTGTCCTATACAACGGACTCTCTTTCTGCCCCACCACACCCACAAATATGATTCAGTTCTGTGGGGATCTGGAATCCTATTTTCGCTGCCTCTGTCTGAAGGAATATTTCCAACACACTGGTGTACAACACACTGACCCCTTACTGTTCCCCCCACCAATTCCACAAGAGGAAGGCTTCTATGTGGAACCCCACTTACAGTCATAATGAAAGTCTTGATTTCTATATCGTCTGCTTCCGCAAACATGCTCAAACTGACATTGTCAGCAAACAACAACATATAACACACAACCTCAGTCATGCAGAATTCAATGCTATACACAGCCTCAAAAACAATCCTAATATCATAGTCAAAGAGGCCGACAAAGAAGGCGCTGTAGTCATCATGAACAGGACAGATTATGAACAGGAGGTGAACAGACAACTCACCAATACCAGATTCTACAAGCCTCTCTCCTGTGACCCCCCTAAGGAATACCAAAAAAAAACCTGAAAAAATTTCTCATGAAGCTCCCTGATGCTACTCAGGAACAAATTTACACTAATACCCGCCCTAATCCCTAACCAGGAACTTTCTATCTGCTACCTAAAATACATAAACCTGGTAATCCCGGACGGCCCATCATCTCAACCATTGGCATACTCACCACAGGATTATCCGGCTATATCGACTCCCACCTCAGACCCTATGCTACCAGCACCCTGAGCTACCTCCGCGACACCACTGAATTCCTGAGGAAACTTCAAAACATCAGTAATCTATCTGAAAATACCATCCTGGCCACTATGGACAGAGAAGCCCTTTACACCAACATTCTACATGAAGATGGATTACAGGCCATCAGGAACACCATCCCCGATAATAGCACTGCACACCTGATTACACAGTTCTGCGACTTTGTCCTCATCCACAACTACTTCCAATTCAGAGACAATTTGTATCTTCAAGTCAGCTGCACAGCCATGGGCACCCGCATGACACCACAATATGCCAACATATTTATGGCTGACCTTGAACAACGTTTCCTCAGCTCTCGCCCCCTAACACTCCTACTTTACTTACGCTACATCGATGACATCATCATATGGACCCTCGGAAAAAAGACTCGAAGAATTTCACAAGGATTTCAACAACTTCCACCGCACCAACCACCTCAACCTGGACCAGTATACACAAGAAATCCACTTCCTGGACACTACAGTACAATTAAATAATGGACAAATTTCCACCACCCTATACCTGAAACACACTGACCGCTACACTTACTTTCATGCCTCCAACTTCCATCCCAGACACATTTCTTGATCTACTGTATACTGCCAAGCCCTAAGATACAACCGGATTTGCTTTGATCCCACAGACAGAGACAAACACCTATAGGATCTTTATAGAGCATGCCTAAAACTGAAATACCCACCTGGAGAAGTGAAAAAACAGATTGACAGAGCCAAAGAAGTACCCAGACATGAACTACTTCAAGACAGACCCAAAAGAGAAAACAACAGAATTCCAATTGTCATTACCTATGGTCCACAACTCAAACCCCTCCAACGCATTACACACAATCTACAGCCCATCTTGGAAAATGATCCCTCACTCTCAGAGGCCTTTGGGGAAAATCCTATTCTCGCTTATAGACAATCCCCCAACCTGATATGAATTCTTTCCAGTAACCATGCAACACAACCACATCATAAGCATCCAGGAACCCAGCTCTGCAGTCAGCCGCCGTGCCAACTCTGCCCTCATATCTATACAAGCGAATTAATCACTGGAGCCAACAACATAAGCTACCAAATCAGAAGATCATCTAACTGCACATCCAGTAATTTGATCTATGCCATCAAATACCAGCAATGCCTCACTGCTATATATATTGGACAAACGGGACAATCCCTACTGGAAAGAATCAATGGACACAAATCAGATATACGTAAAGGGAACATACAGAAACCTGTTAGGGAACACTTCAATCTACCTAATCACTCTTTAAAAGATCTTCAAGTGGCTGTCTTGTCACAAACCAATTCTACTAACCAAATACACAGAGAAGTGTTAGAATTACAAATTCATCCACAAATTCAGTTCTCACTCTGATGGCCTACTCAATCTAGATAACCGACGGCTGAGACATTCTCAACCTAACATTCAATGAAGGTGTCAACAGCTCTTTGTCTGTGTAGATTCTTGTGTTAGTACCCTTCCTATCTAATTGCTATCCTATGATCCTTATCTGCTTCTTTTAACTATCCAATCTTTAGGTGCATACTGATTACCAGTTCTGCCTATTTAGTTTTCCCTTTGATATTTTCGTACCCTCTGCTCCTTGTTTCCCGCCCCCTTCCATTTTTTCCCTGCCCCACCGCTCCCTTCTCCCCTATTTATTTCAGGTCTGAACATCCTAAATGCAAAACTCTGGTTATCTGAAGATGTGGGCTGTGCCCACGAAAGCTCATGATACCATCTACATGTTTTGTTAGTCTATAAAGAGCTACCAGACCATTTGTTGTTTTTTAACTTTACTGTGAAATATATAGTAAGTAACTGCCCCTTTCTCCATCCCTACCCCCTGCTGGCCCAGTGGGGCTTTAGCTGTCCTGGTCCCCATCTCTGGCCCTTTGTTTCCCTCTGTGATCATTCTATTGTAGAACTCCCTTCTACCAGACCCCTCGCTTTCCATTTTATGGGAAACCATCAAATTCTAGTCACATCCCATTGTCTTGGCACAACCAAATCCTGATCTTGATTTAAGTTATAGTAAGAACACCAAATTTGGTGGTCTTAGCTCTTATCATTTCTAGGAGGAATTCCTCAACAAACAGACTCACAGACGGCCAGAGAGAGACAGTCACATTTCTAAAATATATAGTAATATCTGATACTGGTATAGTTTCTTCCATAGGATCAATGACTACATAAGTACACCACAAATTCTATACTGGGTCTGATTCTCATCTTATCTTTGCTCTCAAATGTAGAGCTGAAAATCCAAGGACCACTTAAGTGAATGGAATTTTGCTGGACATATACAGACATAACTTAAGAGTAAAATCTGGTCCACTGATATAAACTGAACTACCTCTCATGTTCACCTGTATGTGAAATCCAAAATCAGGCCATTTGTATACAGAAACACCCACTCCACTGAAATGAAGCCCTTTCAGGGTGGAGAGCAGCATTTCATCCAGGGCTGGGGAAAATATGGCCCAGGGGCCAGATCCAGCCCGCCAAGCCACCAGATCTGGTCTGCGGACCATCCTGCCAGGATCCTCAGGTATGCAGCTACTCAAGTTTAAAGTGAAGTCCCTACGTTCCTCTACTCTGGAGAGAGGGGGGAAGTTTCGTGTGATCGCCCCACCCCCAGCCCAATCCTCAGCTCCTATTGGCCAGAAACAACGGCCCAATAAAAACTGACATCAGCCAATCTCTCAGCTCCTATTGGCTGGAAACAGCCAGCCAATCAGAGCTGAGAGATTGGCCTGGGAGACAGGGGCAGCGCAAGGCTCTTTCCCCACCCAGAGTTTTTATTTATTATTTATAATGGAGATTGCCTATCTCCTAGAACTGGAAGGGACCTTGAAGATCATCGAGTCCCATCCCTGCCTTCACAGCAGAACCAAGTACCACCCCTGACAATTTTTTGCCCCAAATCCCTAAACGGCCTCCACAAGGATTGAACTCACAACCATGGGTGTAGCAGGCCAATGCTCAAACCACTGAGCTATCCCTCCCCCACATGAGAGCCACATAGAGGGAACAGTCTGTATTTTCAAGCGATCTGAGGCTGCTGCAGGCCTGGAGCCCAGCCTGCTTTGAGGGTGCTGCAGGTCAGGCGATGTTTAGATAAGTGCCTCCCAGCCACAGCCTGCCTCTGGCACCACTGCACCTCTCACATCCCAACTCCCTCCCCCAGGCCACCTTCCAAACCCTCTGCATCCCTTGCCCCAGGTCACAACTCCCTCCCAGATTCTGTACCCCGCCCACACCTTTCTCCCAGGCTAGAATCCTCTCCTGCACCCAATCACCATCCCAGAGCCTGCATCCCATTCTGCTGCCCCAAGTCACAACCCCTTCCTTCATCCAAACACCCTCTCAGACCTCACAGCATCTCCTACCTGTGTGCCCTTCTGTACCCAGACTCCATCTTAGACCCCACATCCCCTCCACAGAAAAGTGCAGCTTTTGATCATTTACCAAAATCTTCAAGTAGCCCCCCACCAAAAATTATTGCTCACCCCGATCTAACCAATGCATGACAGGTGATAGAAGCACTGAGGACTGGCTTACATTAGACCAAGATGATTGGCTTAAGGTACGCAACTCCAGCTATGCAAAATGCATTGCTGGAGTTGTCTTACATTAAGCCAAGCGTTGGCATCATCCACACAGTGGGAGGCCAATGGGGGAAGATGCTCCTGTAGGCTTCCCTTACTCCCCGCAAAAGGAGGCTTACTGGACACTGGCGGGAGCTGCCCTCAGCATTCGATTTACAGGTCTATATTAGACATGCTAAATTGAATGCCAGAAGATCAACCTCCGATAAGTATAGATGTACCCTGAGAGTGGGGAAATTTGAGTAAACTCTTCCTATTTAGAACAGAATATTTTCTGTCATCCAAGATCACTAATGGGGGTCGGGAGATAGCTTGCTATGCAGTGAACTGTCATAGAATAAATGGCATGATACTCACTATATATAATTCAGAAAAATGAAAGGTTAAATTGCCTAACTCAAGATTTGAATCTGAGGTTTTGGAGAATCTAGTTATTCCTGAACTGACATTTATGTCATTGAGCTGCCTCTTCGTAGTACATGTTCCAGTGGATCATAAGGTGGCTGACTCATTCTGGCAGCATACATTCTATACATGAGTAACTTTCCCAGGCAGTGAAGGAAATTCTCCAGATAAAGAAACATGCTAAAGAAGTATCATAATCAGACCCAGCCTTGGGCTCATAAACCCCACAACTTCCAGGGAAAATTTCTGCTTTTTTCATGTAGGTTTACAGCCCTTCCCTCACCAAGATAGCCTTTGCAACATAAATTTATTGCTAGAATTGGAAGCTTATTACTGATTGTTCCTAAATATTATCAGTCATCCATAATTCCCCGTCCCCCCAAAATTGTTTGAGTTAAGCAAAAAGTCATGGGCACAGGTCCTTTGAACTTCTGGAAAGATCTAACTTTGTGAGGCCCCGTGAGAGTTGTCTCAGCAACTACATGTAGCTGAGCAGCCAGTATGACTGCTGGCTACAAAGAGGGGCTACTCAGTTAACACAGTGATGTAGTCATGTGGACAAAGCACAGAATTAAGACACAGAAATCCCGCATTTTAATCCCTGCTCTGATACTGACTCCCCTCTTTGACTTTAGTTTCCCCGTATGTAAAATGGGGATAATAATAGCACCCTATGTCACAGGAGGCCAGTCATGATTAATTAATGGCTGTCAGTGCTGACAGCAGAATGCTCACAAAACCCTCTCACAGATGGGGGCTACTAGGCCCCCCAAAAGGACCCTGGTTTATTTGGACAACAAACTCTTGCAAAAGTTTTCAAAATGTAATAAGCATTGCACAGTTTCAACCAGGTAGTGCCATTTTTGTAGCAGGAGACTGAGAAGGAAAATTAAGATGCCCCCAGTAGGGATATTAGTGTGTAGTTGCTTACATGATTAACTGATAAGCCTGGGCTTATTGGTTAATCATATCGACTACACACAACTCCTCCACCCCTTGTATCAGAGGCAGCAAGGGTAGGGGAGGTGAGAGCCGGTGCCCGTAGGGAGCCAGCTTTTAAACTGGCTCCCTGAGCATGCCAGCTCCTGCAGAGCCACCTGCTCCCCTTGCTGCCTCCCACAGAGGCAGCAGCATGGAGGGGCAGGCAGGAACCGATACGTGTGAGAAGCCAGCTCCTGTGGAACCACCTGTTCTCCCCACCACTCTGCTGCCTCTGATAGAGAAGCAGTAGCATGGGGGAGAGGGGGCGTGTAGAAACCGGTACACACGAGAAGTGGCTTTCAAGCTGGCTCTCTGTGCATATCAGTTCTCACAGAGCCACCTGTCCCTGAGCTGCTGCCGCTGATCAGAGGCAGCAGCAGAGGTGGGCAGACAGGAGCTGGTGCTCACAGGGAACTTACTTAATAGCTGAGCACCCCCATGTAAATTCTAGAATTTCCAGTGGTTACATGTTTACACAAATAAATGATAGTTAACACCCTTAGCCCCCAGTACATACTCAGACTGATAGAAAATTAAGCAGTAATAGTCAGGGTGACTCTGTGCACTTTTCAAGGTAGACAAAAGTTGATTAGGGAGGAAAAACTGATTCACAGGCCCTTCCAAAAATGCTAGTTCCATTTCTGGCTATGGCAATAGATAGTCCCAGATAGCCTGCTCTACATACCTATACAAGCCCACACATAGAGACATTGACATAAAGCTGAACTGTAGCTTTAAATAAAGAAATTCAAACTTTTAGGACTGACATGTCCTGAACAGCACATTTAATTAATTCAGGAGATGATAATTTTTATGCAACTGGGATTTTTTCACCCAAGCTTTCGAAAATATAAAGCTATGTATTGTTTCATCTTTCCCCAAAGGTTTTGAAGACTATGGGAAATATGCTACTGCAATTTCAATGGCTTTTACAACTATCACCATATTGGAAGCAATTTTGGAAGGCTTAGCTTTAGACTTTCTTCTGTTACATAATCAATTACCTTCCCTTTGTTGTGTCTCTCAAACCTTTTTTTCATCAGAAAGCTCAGCATTCAGTCAATACCACCTGAGCAGATGAAAGAACCCAGAAAATACTGGAAAAATTGGTAAAATGAGAATTGGGAATGTGATTCAGATGCCTTTATGTAGCTTTTAAGATCACATGAAGCTACGAAGTGAAACTCATTCTCAAGAATACCAAAGAAACTATTTTAACACATGCTGAATGCTTAAAAAATATTTCTTTTGATGGTGGTACTTCTTCCCTCCCTGCTAAAACTATGATTTTAATATGAAAAACTGTTTACATTCTTATTTGAAGCATCTATCAGTTGACTATAGACAGACTGATTGCTAGGTTGAAAACCAGGCAAGAGATTTTATTTCAGCCCAAAGCCAAGAATAAAAAACCCCAGGCAAGAAAGAATGACACAAAGATACCTTCTAATATTTTTTAGATGATCTGTGACAGTGATAGTACTGATAATACCATTTTCACTGACACGGGCTTATTTTTTTACAGTTTTTTTATAGCGAATAAGGAAGATAATTAAAAAGTATCAAAATCTGATTTAGTGCTCTTGATCAAATTTGTAGCTTTCTCATCTTTACCTTTCCTTCTCTTGCATTTGCAACATCTGCACTTGTTTAAACAGAGTAATTCCAGTTTCTACAAATCCATTTAGTTCTCCAACTGTGAATACAAAGATTATGGGAAGTGGTATTCATAATGATAACTGCTTCAAATTTGTGTATAATAATGTTGCTTGCCACCATTAAAATGTAAATTACAAATATTGTTCTCTCTGCCCAGAACTGATAAAAATGATGACAGAAGTTTTCTAAATATGAATTAGACAGATAAACCCAACATCACTAATTCAGTAACAGATGGAAAATTACCTTGGCTGCAGTATTCCAATGCTAGTAAAACAATGAATATGAAGAGGTATCACCATTATCTTCAATGAAATATATGTGGTGTTCCATAGAAGTGACTTCAATCATATTCTCACTTCTTAAAGGGTTTATGATGGTATCAATTACTAATAATATACATTTAGCACAACTTTTTGCCTATCTTATTAAGTCAATGATCAACTACTGTGAAAAAAATAACAGTCACTTTTTTCTTAAAGTGTTTTGAACTGAAACCAAACCAAACCATGGTACAGTGAACCCTGGCTCTGGATTTAAATACATTAGCAAATATGTATCTGTCTCCCATTTCTCTCACCATTTAGTAAAACACTGTATTAACCCCTTCCCTTTGCCAGGAGGAGGAACTTGAAAGCCAACTGTGCTGAGATATATTTGTAAATAGGCAGTGCTCAACAAGTTAACTTGTTTTTCACAAAGGCAGAGAGTTTTGCTGACCCATGAGAGATGGGCTGAACAAAATTCAATTCTGTTGCAGTCAACAGGAAAGTAGGAAGGAAAATAGGATTTAACAAACAAAGCATAAAAAGCTCACAGCAGGAAATCATTATTTGGGCAATTGTTCACTTTGTTAAGAGACTGGACTATATTAATATCTATAAGGGCACATTTGTTTGTGGTTCTTATTTAGTACCACGTCTAGTCTAATTATTTACAAAGTGGTCATACAGACTAGAGAAATTTGCCATTGTGTGGGGTTTCCGAGGCATACATATGTCATTGATGCATAGCTTGGCACTAGCTTATTCTGCTTAAAGTTGAGCAAGTTGGCCAAAATTGAATCAATACTACAGGAAGCTCTGAATGCCAACAGAAGTGGTTTACAGAAATAGTTCACTGACCATTACATCTGCAATGGATTAAGCATGTAAATGGTTCAGTTTGAGTTAACATTTTAATATAGCTATACGTAAATAAATGCAACCATATATTTTGGTCACATATTTGCCGTTAAAAGCCTTATAGAAATACATGTTGCATTATTCACATGACCATTCTAAAAATCTGTTTTCTTAATGTGCACTAAAAACATTAGCGCACTTTAAAAAAAACTGTGCAATTGACATTTCATCTAGCATAACAGCTATTTAGAAAGGAAAATCCCACAAGCCTCTGCAGCAGTTTGACATCCTAAATGCTATTATGACAGTCAGAAATTAAATAATCCAGAGGAGGAGGAAAAGGATGACAATAAGCCAGAACCAAGGTGGTGCCTGCACAGTTTGTATCAGAGCAATTTTTTAACTTTCATTACCACAAATACAGTCATAAAAGCAACAGCACATGGTACTTATTTTAATACCTGTTTATACTGTAGCTCCACTTTTTTTCAGAACTAAAAGGAAATATTTATATGGCTGGCTGTGTTAAATAAAACTCTTTGAAGCTGCTTAAGCATTTGGGATATTGAGGTGCATTAATGAACAGAGTACAGGTGATGTAGTAAAAAAGGCTTATAGTATCACATTGTTCCCCAGTTTACCTCATAGACTATAGCCTCAGCTGGTGTAGATCAGTTTGAAGTCAATAGAGTTATGCTGATTTCCACCAGCTGAGAACCTAACCCAATGGTTTCTACTAAAAATAAATTACAAACTTTAGAATGGGATTATAGCCCCACCCAGCTGATTTCATGGTACTGCAAGAAACAGCTTTGCCTGTAGGAAACAGAAAATATGGATGGGACCCTACACTGTCCCAGTGCATAAATCTCTCTGACCTGCCACTGCATCTCATTTCTCGAGTTTTGTGGGATTTATTAGGACCATTCTGCCTTTGACCAGTGCAGAACTGTACATTTTTTACAGCACACAGGGAGTCTGATACTCAGCTACTCAGAGTTGGAAATTGGAAGAAGCCCCATATGTGTAGGCAACTAGAACAAAATGTACCGTATGACAGAAGTTAGCGTTTTCCTCCTGACTCACTAACTACTACCCCACAACTCTGACTTTTCCATAAATATCTGGGCATCTCTCATGCTAGAATTGCTTAGTACCTTAGACATTCACCAACGCAAGCAGCATGGTTTTCTTCTCTCATGGAATAAGCTGTGACTGTTTTTCGAGCTTAATTTTTGGCAGTGTTCTAAAACTTCTCAGGATGAGCTCTTAGGGAAAATTCACTCATGATGTAGAAGGGCAGTGCAAGGCTCTCAAAGGGCATGTCTACACAGCAGGGCTGAAGCTGAAATAAGCTATGCAACCTGAACTACGTCAACTGCATAGCTTAAGACCAAATAGCCTATTTCGGCTTTTGGCACTGTCTACATGGCAGGAAGTCCAAGGTACTCATCCTTCGACTGCTCTTAGTCCTTGTAAAATGATGATTACAGGAGTTGGAGTAAGAAGTCCTCCAGTTCTTTGACATTATGTCAAAAAATTGCTTGTAGTATGCGCGGACTATGTTATTTCTGAATAATGTCAGTTATCCTGAAAATAACACTGCTGTGTAGACGTCTCCCAAAGCACTTAAGCTCCACATGCATACCATGTGGGGATCAGCTACTGAAGGAAACATGTAGGATATTTCTGCATTCTCTATTTTCTGCAAGAAGCTGTCTGAGCTGGCATCTCATAGTGCAATTTAGAAAGGCATCCCAATGGGGTTGCTTGAGACCTCAGATTTAATGATATGTGTGCTAACCTAAATATATTTTTTTAAATGAAAAACACAGGAAGATCCATCATAATTTCTGAGGTGTGGAAATAGCTGTTAAACAAAAATATTAATACAGGGACCAACAGAGAAGCTATTTTACTATAGGTTATAAAAATGCTAACAACTGTCATCCTAATTAGCTATAATCCTGTGATACCTTCTCAACACTTAGCATGTTCTTTCTTTCACTCTGAGTACAGAATCTATCTTGTTTTATAATTTACAGCAAGACTTACCATTATTTATTATTTAAGTGTCTTTCCAGGTTATTTTAACTACTGACAACTATATTTTAATAGCATTTTTGCATTGGTTCAGAAATCAAAACAATAGATACTTTCAGAACAAGGAAAGAACACAAACATAGAAAAAAAGACATTTGTTGTTGCTTCTGCTTCTGCCTAAGAAGATCCACATTCTCTGCTGCAGGTGCTGTTAAAGCTTCACTACTCTGAACATTATAACCTTTCTTCATCTCTCCCTCCTGCTGCATGTCATATAAACATATAGGGTGACCTAGTCCCAGATCACATATACAGTAATTATTCTACTCTATACAAATGCACTATAATGCTTGTTTTAGGCATGTAAACATAAGGGACCTTTTTCCTCCCAGACCACATGCAATTTGTCATCTCTTTATCAAACATATGCTGTAATCAATCTCCTCTTGTGCTCATGGCACAGAAAACTCTCGCTTCCTTTTCTGACACACAGGGAATTTAATTCCCATTGCTTTCTTTTAAATTGCAAGATTCATCATTCTATTCCTCGTCAGAAGACTTACCCAGCATTGCTCATGTGCTTCAGGGCAGGGGGCTGAAAGAAGCAGTCTGTGCACCCCACGCCAGAGTCTGTGCACCCCACACCACCCATCAGCTTGTTCCCAGGGCAGAGAGGGAGGGGACCATTCACCCTGCCCTCCAGCTTTTCCCCTGGGCCAGACCAAGGAGTGCACAACCCACCCACTGGCTTCTCACTGGGGCAGGAAGGGACTGCACACCAGCCCTCCAGGTTCTCCCTGGGGGCCAGGCCATAGTGGGAGGGCCATCCCCAACTGTGCTCTCCAGAGGATGGGTGTGCTGGGTGGTCTGGCAGTAAGCTGTTGCTCTTTTGGGGGATGGCAGAGTTGCTGGCTGGTAGGGCCCTTCCCTGTCCCAGTCTGGTGCTATGGCTGAGGGCTGGTGGGAGGAGTTTGGGGCAGGGTGGGCACTTACCCAGTCCAGTAGCTGGCAAGCTGGTGAGCCTCAGCTGCCCACTCTCTTGCTGATGAGGCTGTCCCCCAGGTCACTCTGCACTGTCACTGACCCTCTGATCAGCCCCCTCCATTTCTGTGTTAGGGAAAACATTCCCATTCCAGGCACATCCCATTTTCCTGGCACAACCAAACCCTGACCTTGCTTTAAGTTAGGATAAGAGGAAGCTGCATATTCAATGTGGTGGTCCTATTTCTTAACATTTAGGAGAAGTTCTTGAACAAACAGACTTGCAGACAGACTCACTCACAAACAAACAAACAAACAGGTGCATACATTTTCTAAGACAGATAGATAGAGAGAGCTCCTGCACACTATTTTCTCCAGTGTGACATATTTTTCTACTGAAAGACTTAGCAATGTAAGACTTTTTTTGAGGCATTTACATAAAATACGCCGCATCATTCCCGCCACAACATTGACCATCTTTGATCTTTCTGAACTTCTGAATACTGTATTATAAAGACTTATGTCAGCCTTCTGAGTTAAATGAAAAGTCAGCATGCACAATTTATAGAAGCAAAGAAGCAAACTGTAAAAATACAGTCATTCTTGGGAGTAAGAACGTAAAGAACTAAATGAACCAGCATTATGAATGCAAACTCAATGAATGATCCCGGTCATAACAAGGTAGCTTTGGAAGAGTCCTATTCAGCAGTGACTTTTTCATTTCTGCAGGCAAAAAGGAAGAAACTGAAGAAACAGTGAAAATGGATTCTCATGAGTCAGAGTTTGAGCCACTGAAGTCAAAGGGAGCTTTGCCATTGACAAACATTTAAAAATTCCTGTAGACATGAGTCTTTTGCATCATTTAATCTTTACCGTGACAGCCCTAATCTAGACAGGCTACCAGCTGCTGCTGCCACCGAAACAACTGCCATTTAGGGTTTGTCTTTGCTATAGAGGTAACTCAGATTATTACTTGAATGTTTCTAGTAACTTGAATGACTCCTACATACAAAAATGCTTTGTTCAGTGGCACTTTTAACTCAAGTTGGCTGGTCCATCACAGGATAGAAACTATATGAGTTTGATCAGATCACTGCCTGTTAAACAACCTTTCTATGATGCTTTGCTGTGTTGCCACTTCTCTCACACAAACTAAGCTAACTTGAGAGGGGTTACCTCAAGTGTAGCTAAGTAGACTTGCTCTTCAGGAATATTTGACCCAACTACGCAGTTCCACTCCCTTATCATCTAAAATCATTAATTGGTTTAAAATTCCTTCTGGGTGTCAAGATTCCTTAGTAAAAGGACAGTTATTATGGCTAACATTTTAAGATCTTATAAGTCAGAAACAGAAAAAACCTATTACTTCACAAAGAATTCATTATGGTATGTTATCAATTGACAGACATTATTGAGGTAGCTTTCTGGATCTCTTGTGAAATTTGTAGTAGAAATGATTATATTATATATCCAGATTCTTTTGTGTGCCTTTTCTTTCAGCAAACCTTTCTGCAATTCCTCTTAGACTATGGAAGGTCTGCCAAAGGGTTACAGAGAAAGGAGTTCCACAGGTTGACTGTGAAACTCCTTGCCATAGGATGCGGTAATGGCTAGAACTTTAACAGGGTTCAAAAAAGAGCTAGATAGATTCATGGAGGTTAGGTCTATCAATGACTATTAGCCAGGATAGGTAGGAATGGTATCCCTAGCCTCTGTTTCTCTGGAGATGGGTGACAGGGAGGGATCACATGAGGATTACCTGTTGTGATCCTTGCCACTGGGGCATCTGGTATTGGCCACTGTCAACAGACAGGATACTGGGCTAGATGGACCTTTGGTCTGACCTAGTATGGCCATTATTCTGTATGGCCATTCTTCTGTTCTAAAACAAGCAAGGGGAAGAAGTGTGGATTCATCACTATAGTAGTACACTTTTTCTTTCCCAAGCATAGCTGCCTTGGTAAATAATTCTCCTACTTAAAAACATAATATCAAAATCTATTTCTTTTAGATGCCTATCAAAACAGATTTATCAATTTAGTTTAAGAAAGAAATCTACATAAGAAGGGGACCACGAGAAGCAAAAACGGTTTTTAAACAAATAATTATCTTGGCCAATGAGAAAGAGAATTGACAAGAGACCCAACGTATAATACACATTCTTTTACATGTATTTCCATATGTCATTTTCTACCTACTAAAAGGAAAAAGAAATAACACACAACTATAAAAACCATAATTATTGCCAGGCATATGGTCTCCTCAATGAAATTATAAGTCAGTACTTTAGTTTGTTAGTAATTACAGTTTTCACTATTTCTGAAGTGAATTCAACCACATTTAAAATTCACACTTATTTCTGGCCATTTAAAATCAGGCAGTGTATTAGTAGTATGTTTATATAAAATCTAACTACTGTC
The DNA here is from genome assembly GCF_049634645.1 of Pelodiscus sinensis. Classification (NCBI taxonomy): domain Eukaryota; kingdom Metazoa; phylum Chordata; order Testudines; family Trionychidae; genus Pelodiscus; species Pelodiscus sinensis. Next base: position 171,016,921 of record NC_134712.1, read on the forward strand.
AAATGACCAACTGGCAAGGGAACAGGTGTGGGCAATAGCACTTTTTTCTTCCAGGTGACTAGCTCAAATCTGGCCTTAGTCGGTAGCGTCTTAAACCTGGGTGTTTAGTGGCCTGTTCAAATTACTTTAATGGCCTCCATCTACAATCTCAGTGGACAAGTAACCAAATCAAAACAATGCTATCTTATGCTAGGAATGGTGACAAGAAATGTAACAAAAAATAGGAACTTCTCTAATTGCTTTTAGACCATTTTATGGAATTTAACAGAAAACTATATTCTTGCCTTAGAATTCTATGGAATAATTCACCCTCCAAAATTGGATATTGATCCCTATTGCAGTCTACAGAAATTGTTCTATAAACAATAACATGAGCTTATTACATTTCTATTCAATTTTAATAGTGTGTCTCCAATTGCATTATATAGGACTTTGCTAACAGAATTACCAAAACTGCATCCTTCTTGGAAATCTTAGATGCCATCCAGGCCATGTTCAATATACAATGGTTGGCTAATGTGGAAAAATGTGTAATACTGCTGTATCTGAGTTTTTCCTCTTCTTTAGAATGTCCCACAGATTGAATAGATATTAAACTAAGAGGGGGTTCAATATAGACTATTCTAAAACCCTGTACGAATCAATAAAAAATGAGTGTCTGTTATTTTTAAAAATCATTTGTATAAAATTTTATGGCAGAGAAACAATTTTATATTAAGTACTATTAAGAAACTAAGAACAGTAGAGAAACAGTTATTGTCTATTAAAATTAAGCACACATTTCAGAGCTTTCCCAAATCACTGCCTAAGTGCTCTGATGGAGCAGGGTCAAAGAAAGAAACAAAATTTACTCTATATAATAATTCATATTATGATTAACATATTCTCTAAAAATAAAGCACTTAAATCTATATATTTGGGATTTTACTCTACTAAGTAAAAAAATAACAAACCAAGCAGGTCTTATAATAATAAAAATATAAATCAATATTAAAAATATAATTTTCAAGTTGTTTAGCACCTTCCTTCCTTCTGTTGATCTTAAAGTACTTTACAGATGTTAATAAAATAAGAGTAAGCCTTCCTATTAGGTAGATTAGTATGATTATGGTTGCTTTACAGATGGAAAAACTGAAGAAGAATTTAGGGATGTGAATTTTAAGGACTCTGAAGACAGTGGAACAACTAACTCTCACTGAAAGACAGGAGTGCCTAAATGACCAGACAAACTAGTAAAAAACAGAGGTTCAAATTCTGTAGAGGATTCTATAACATTTTGCAGTTTCCAGGCTTTCTTATGTACATTATTTCCATTTCCCCCATTACACAAAGTGACAACAAATGTGTTGCTTAGTGGCTAGCTGGGTCTTGCAGAACTCTCCCTCCAACAGAGCCATGGTAGCAATAAAGGTGGGAACTCACTCTCCCTGCTCCATCCATCTTCAAGCAGTATGTTCAATGACAACTGGGACCCATTTGAAATACTAAATACATAATAATTTCTCTTATTCTTTGGAAAAGAGACAACGAGGAAATTAAATGCAATCCCTTCTCTATTAATGCAACAGTAAGGTTATACAGTTAAAATCACAGAGAACTAGATTGTGGACAGTTTCTAATTTCTTCAGAGCACAGAATGCAAAATATTTAAAGTCGAATCCACAATCAGAGAGGATGAGAACTAAATTACATTCTCATTATATTTTGCAAATAAATATTCCAGGTATCTAGATAACTATTTTAAATATCTCATACTCTTGTTATTAAGGAAAATGTAATAACCATATACTCATGATGCCCAGATAAAAACTCTGGATGAGTGGAAGTTGATTAGCTAATTAATGATAGAGGTCATAAACAAAATTTGGACAAAGATCTAAACTTAAAAGATCCAAAATCTGTAAACATTGATCACTTTGAAGAGCAACTTTTGTTGTTGATCTGAAAACACTTATGTGGGCGACTCGAAAATTGTTTTAATAAAAAGTACTCAGGAATTGCTTGAATCTGCTTCCTTCAAAAATCAATTTTACTTACTATTAACTTTGATTGGAGCAGTCTTAGGCCAACACTGAGCATTGTTAAAAACCTCATCCTAAGTATTTCTTGGACTCTCTATAAGAGAATTAAAAAACTCACCAAGTATTTCTTATACTCTCTATAAGCTGGTCCATTAAGATAACCATAATACTTGTAAAGTAAGTTATTACTCAGTGTAAGAGTAACAGAACTGGAGGTAAAGTTTTGAGGATTTGAACAGATGGCAAACAAAAACATCAATAAAATATAATCCAACACTAAGTGCTTTAAATGAACTTCCAGCTAATTTCCTGTCTTCGTTGTACAGTAAAACTGTATTTCAGTGAAAATAGGTAACTTCATTAAGTCTATGTCTGCTTTACTGTTTTTCTCATTCTAGAGTTTTAATAGCAATAAAGAAAGAATACATTAAATTTTACATGTCTTTATGAAAGTTCTTCTAGAAGGTGAATTTTATTTCACAGGTATCATTTTATTTCAAGACTCACCAACCATCACTCAGTATCCTTAATTAAAGAGTATTTTAGAATATCATGCATGTGTTAAGTTACCATCTTTCTGCTTAATGGGAAGGATTCTATCATCAGTTTTTCTCTAGCCAATTTTTTTTTTGACAGATTCTATAAAACACAGTGTTGTTGTATCCATGTTGGTCCCAGGATTTTAGAGAGACAAGGTAGATGAGGTAATATCTTTTATTGGACCAACTTCTGTTGGTGAGAGAGAGAGACACATTCGAGCTTACAAAGAGTCTTTAAAAGATATTACCTCACTCACCTTGCCCTACTAAGAGTCTGAAAAAAATGAGCTTACAAGAAATAAAAGGAGAAACACTTTTTGAAATCTGCCAGATTTTCCCTCTCTTTTATATGTACCACACTGCCCAAATACATAGAGGCATTAATTAAGCTGTCACTGTACCAAGTATTTGTAAGTGGGATCCCAGGACCTAACTAGTACCACTCCCTTCTTGATAGAAACCATTGCACCATTATGAAATATGTTCACAGTGTATTTTTTAAGATTCACAAGAAATGAAAAGGTTTCAATGTAGAGTTATTGTCTGTGAAGGAATACACTTGCAGATGTACAAGAAAATTTGACAAGGATTTCCATTGCCATTGAGGGGGTTAATTGGTTATCCCTTCATCAATAAATCTTCTTAACAGAAGTAAAACAGTTTTCCAGTTTCAGATTGTTCTTAGTTTATCCACTCCTCATACATCATTGCTGTTGAAAAACTGAGCTTTTCATTGCTGAATGAATATTAGACTTCTGTTAATTCTCTCCCCTCCCACTCTTCTTAAGATTTCACATATTGTAACAAAGCCCAAAACTAAAGCAGAGAAACACGTGAAAACATGTAATAATAAAAAGACACCCTGTTTTCATACATAGATCAAGACTTGAAATTTAATACTGCGTCAGCAGACTGTTTCAGAATTACATTTACACACACTTTGGTGGTATGTAAAGGCTATTGTCTCACCCTTCTATACTTTCATTTTCAAAACAGAAACCAGAGCAATGAAAGCTTGGCCCCAGTTTTGGAACATCAAGGCACTGGGCAAATCCATTCCTGATATAACTCCATCAATTTGGTCCTTGGTGTTTTTCCCTGGGGAAAACACTTTTCCAACAAATAAAATGTATTTCAAATTTTTCCCAGTCTATGAACTCCTGTAGGACATTTAAACTCTCGAGTATACCATATTCCTTGCAATTAACGGAACACAAAGGTTTTGTCTACATTGGAGTTTTAGCAGTATTAGAAAACAATTTTAAGGTGTACATTTAAAATCATAGTCTTACCATAATTTGCCAATTCAGTGACAACCAGGTGAACCATTTTAAAACAGTACAAAAAATTGCTCCCCAGAGGCTGCTGGCAATATAGAGGGAGATGGTAGCAAAAAAGGAGAAACATCTGACTACTTAAGCGAGAAAGGTATCTGACTGTGGATCTGATCTTGTTTACATTCAGATTAGTTGCAAATCTCTTATTTGTGAATGAACGGGCGGGCCCCAAGTGACTAGGTCCTGATTCAGAAAAACATCCTTACTAAGTAAAGCATTTATGCATCTGCTTAAATCATTTAGACTATTCAGTGCATACTTAACTGCTTTACTGAATACTGGTGGTCGTGAGTATGTAAAGAACTAAAGAAGAGTTACATAAGAGCATATATGTTTTCCTGGATTAGGCCTCAGGAGAGGGGAAACAGCAGTCGAAGAAAGAACGGTGACTTGCAATGTGAGAGAAAAACAGTAATATAATTAAGCTCATAGGAACTGGCTTTCTGAAAAGAAAAAGATTAACTTTTGAGCAAATAAGACAAATGTAGGCATAGCCTTAGAAAATCTCAATTTTAACAAATGCTGTAAAGCCTGGAATTTTCTACATTCCATGGCAGAAGAATGAAGTGGGAAGGTGTGACGGGGCTGGCCAGTCCCGCACTGAACATGGGGGCGGAGAGCCCACTTATTGGGTAGAATACACCCCTCCCCTGCAGCCCTGCTGGGCATGCTCGCAGTATATAAAAAGCTGCAGGGCTGCTCAGTGGGGGCTGGCTGCTGGAGGGGAAGGAGCTCCTCTCCAGACACTGGAGCCACAGTTGTTGCAGCTGGACCAAGAGGCACTGGACCAGTTAACCCTGCCACTGTTGTCTCCGGGCTGAGCCAAACCGCAATGCCAGCTGCGCTGTGCAGCCCCCCCTAGAAGCTGTCGCTGCCCCAGCCACTGTTGTCTCCCAAGCCACGCCTGCCGACGTTGCTGCTGTAGCTGGACCCGCATTCACAGGTGGGACCCGCTGTCGGACAGGGCAGGAAGGAACCCAGGGCGGGGACTAGAAAAAAATCCAGCAGGCTCGGCGAGTTTTGGGGAGAACTCCCTGCTGAGCCAGTGGTGGGAACAACCCGCCACTGATAGGGCCCTGGGTTGGGGCCTGGTGGAGAGGGAGGGCCCGGGCCCTCCTATCCCTTCCTCCCACATCCCAGATGACGAGGGGATCCCATAAAAGACTAGGTCGCTGGGCCGGTATTCCATAGACTAGGCCGCTGGGCCGGTATTCCAAGGACTAGGCCACTGGGCCTGTATCCAAAGGACCAGGCCGCTGGGCCTGCATCCAAAGGACTAGGCTGCTGGGCCTGTATTTAAAGGACTAGACCGCTGGCTTGCAGTTAAAGGACCAGGCCTTGGGCTTGCAGGGGGCGGGGCTGGTGACCCCGCCACAGAAGGGTAAAGAGATTTACTATATCAAGCTGTAATCTGACTGCACTGGTGTGTTTTGAATGCAGTCTCCTGGGAGATGAATGCTCTGAGGCCAAACAAGACACCAAAACCTAGAAAGGAAGCTATTTATACTAACCTAGAAAGAACTGTAAAACAAATAGATCAAGGACATGATTTCTAATCTGAAAACCAAAGTTTTTGTATGTGGATTTGTATGGCTGGGGACAAGAAAATGTCCTCAAATAATGTTATAAATTCAAGTAATGATAATTAGATAGAAATGTTGGAAAGCCAAATCTGGGCAAATGATATAAGAACTCTGGACTTGCTATTTGGAGCAGAAGACAAGAATTTATAGCTGAGTTTTTTGAAAAATTGTGCTTAAAAGTTTAACCCTGAATAAAACGGAAGGTTCAATCTACATCAAAAGGACCCATCAAATATACATTTTGAATCTCATCATAAAACTGCTCAGTTCCCTATAATCGCTTGCAGCATCTTTGAGTCTACGAATAGAAAGAGGATCTTAGAAGAAGGGAGTCGAGAGAGACAGACACTAGACAAAGAGAATCAGATTTTAATCTCTCCTGATGTAGGTACCTTGACCCAAGCTAAGAGAAGGCAGTTGGTACCAATTAAAGATCCTTCCTACGGACAAAAAAAGTGGAAACAGCTTTTCTTTATGCTCCAAAAATGCAGATTTATCATCAGGATTGGCAATATGTTTCTCCAACTGAGTTTTCATGTATATTCCATGTGAAAACAGATGTTGACCAAGGTTCCTGAAATAACAATACACTGCAGAAAACCATTTGATGAACAGGGCCTTAAGTTTCAGCTCTTCAATTAAAGATTTGCTTAACTCTATATATGGAAGAGAGAGTATGGTTTAATTGATCTATACATAGCGCTAGGAATCCACAAAACCAGAGTTCTAAATGTAGCTCTGCCAGAGATTCCCTTTGCAGCCCTAGGCAAATTGCTTAACCCCTCTGATGACTACTCTAATGGGGGTGGCCAAATTTACTAACCCTTCAAGCTGCAAACTACAATCTTCACAAGTTGGATAGCTGGGGCTCCTATTGAAGCCCTGGCAGATGTGCCCTGGGGGACTGAAGCCCCAAGACTCCCCTCCCTGCTGTGCAGAACTGTATGTAGGGCATATGGTGTCATACGCCTGCCCTCCAGATTTTTGCCAGGCTTTGCTGGCCTCAGTCAGTCTAATGGATCTGTAGGAGCCTCTGCCTGCATTGCAGCTGCTGAAGCCAGCAGGGAGCTATGGCCATGGGGTGAGTTATCAGCCAATAGCTTCAAGCTGCAGTGAGATCCAGTGCTTTTGCTGCTGTCTCTCTTTGTAGAGAGAAAGCAGTGGTCCCTCCCTGTAGTTCCCAGCTATTTGTTGCTGGCTCTCCACCGGAAAGGTGCAGGGACAGGCTGCTGAGGAAAAGAAGGGGTTCAAGCTACCTCTCCACTCCTAATAGGCACTAGTCATCTCTGGCCAAAGCCCCTAGGTCCACTATCCTTCCTCCCTCTGGTAGGCAGAGAATGGGAGTGAGGTGTAGGGGGCTTTGTGAGCCACATTTTATCTATAAAGGAAATGCATAGAGCTTGCAAACCATGGTTTGGCCACCCCTCATATAGGTATATGAAACCCTTGCCATTCCCATATGTCCCTGACATTACCATGAATGGCAAAATCCATGGATATGGGGAGTGGGGGGAACAGATCAACTACTCGATTTCCCCATGGCTCCTGGCTGCCGCAGTGAGTGTGGAGTGGGGAGCTGACCACTGCTGCCACCCTGCAAGAGGCACCCTCCCAGAATCCATGTCCTTCTCTTCCCCCAGGCTGGGGCTTGGGATGGAATAGGGGGCAGGAGAGGGCCGGGTGGTGGCGAGAACTGCAAATATACAAAATTGTGAATAGCAATTCCACGAATCACAATGGTCTCCTGTATTTCACAGCACTAGTTTGAAAATCAATTAGATAACAGTCATGAAGTGTTCTTTATATGAACAGTGTTAGACATGCTTTAGGAACGAATACTATTGGAAAAATACTCCCTCATCTTCAGTGAAAAGTGGAGAGCAGGTCAGGATATACAGAGTGACTGTTTTAACGTTTACTACTAAGTAACTGCAGGAAACTGAGCAGTGCAACGAATGGTTACTATTGTTTATACAGACTTAAGGTCTGATTTCAACATGTATTTTTTCAATGTTAGCAATCATAAATAAAGTCAAATATTTTCACTCAGCTGCAGATGTTGCAAATTGTTGCAATAATAGCATCTTAAGGCAGGATTTTGAAATAAACTTTGTAAAACAAAATTTTAAGCAAAGCTCCTCTACTGTGCTGCATCAAGCTAAGAATTGCATGAACTTGGACAACTCTAAATATTTGGTCATCCCTATAAATGCCAGAACTGAATGAAGGTTGTATGAAGAGAAATTGCACACTAGTGGGGAAAAGCCCAAAAATGGAGGCACTCAAAATTACTAAATAACTTTTGATAATCTTGTTTGAATTCATGTAGCGGAGACATTTCTTTTGGAGCATAGCAGAGGAGGTGATAGGATGCTTAGATCTCCAAATAGTTTTCTTTTTTGGAAGGGATAAGCTACACAGTTTTTAATCAGTGGATGATCAATATTGGATTTTCATTATCAGTTTCCAAAGATCATGAGCCAGATTCTACTAACCTAACTTAGAGTGGGTGAAATTCTAGTCCCCTGAACTCAATGGCAAAACTCCAACTGACTGCAAAGGGACAACATTTTACATACAGAAAAATATTTCAGGGGAGGAGGAGGGCAGGGAGCTTGTGATGTAGTAAGGTAAATTCAGCAAAATAATACAGGTGGTAGAAACTGGTCCAAACAACTATTTTTGATCCTAAAGGAACTCTCACTATTTTATTTATTCAATGTATGTATTTATTACTTAGAGTTTATTATTTTATCACATGAGAGAGGTAGAATGATCTATTCATAGGTTCTAACAAGGCAACAAGGAGTTGCCCTGTTACATGGTGCCTACTCCTGTCTCTGCCACTCACTTTACGTGAGCTTAGATGAGTTACTTAATTTTGTATCTCAGTTACTCCTTCTCCAAAATGATAACTTATCCATCTTTGTAAGTCTTTTTGTTCTCTGGATAAAAGGCACAATATAATAAGGCCTGGTAAAATTCCATTTTAATATTTCCACAATTTCAATAATCAAACATATTTTTATGCATTTTTCCTGGATTTTACCTATTTAAATGTTTACAGTTTCAGGAAATTATGGGTTGTAAGCATTTTTTAAAATTTTTTATCTATTTAAATTTTCACAGTTGTAAGAAGGTGCAGGGGGAGCATAGACAATTATTTAATGAGAGTGGATTAAAAAAGTTGAGGCCTTTTAACTGTTCAAACACAAATTGTCAACATCACATGTCAAATACAGAATTAAGTATCTTTAAATTTAACTCATATAAGCTCTCAGGGAACATTTTGCTTACTTTTCCTATCTGTAAATTTTGGTTATTAATGGAAATATTTTTCATCATTTGTGTGTGTATGGTGAAACTGACATTAACCGATACAAATCTTATCCTTCCAAACCTAAATCAAAGTGCAACTTTTACTTATTTATTAAGGGAGATATGAACCACTGGCCTTCTCAGTGTTATTTGCCCCCATTTTCCTTTGAACCTATCAAGAGAATTATTGATTAATAACCACATCACCTTCAGAATGAAATATAAAATCAATATAAATATGCCTACATCCCACAAATCGGCCATCATAAGCAGCGTGTTACCTGATTTTAGCTATATAGCCTAATGCACTTCCACTTTAGCAGTTTTTAGTTGTCTAAGTGGATACATTTACTGTAGCCAATCATAACTCTTGTGGGTGGCATGCCGATGTAAGTGCTGAGGTGTTCTTAGTTACTTATGAGATGCTCAGAAGTCAATACCAAGATCAACCCCATCTTCTTTATATTCCAAAAATTGCAAACTCAATGCAGATTTCCAACCCAACTGCCAGGACAAAAAGCTGAAGGATTGTCTTAAACTGCAGGCTATTTATAGCAGAGTTGTTGACTTGAGTCCCACGACTTGAACTCGAGTCCGACTTAAGTTGCCTAGGTGACTTGACTTGAGACTCGACTCGGGTTCATTGTTTGTGATTTGAGACTAGACTTGAGACTTGCTAATTTTGTTAAATCGACTTGGTGAAAAAATTGTCCGAAAATGCCGAAATTGATGGCTTGTATAAACGTGACTTGACATTTTTTAAATTAAGACTTGAGACTCAACTTGGGACTTGACTCGAAATTGAGTTTAGGGACTCGAGACTTGACTTGAGACTTGAACTGTAGTGACTTGAGACTCGACTTGGACTTGACAGTGATGACTTGAAGACAACATTGATTTATAGTAGCACCATAGAGTAGCCAAACAAGGAAACTGCATTAAACAAGGACAATATCTGACAGATCACTCATCAAAATAAAGTGACTTCTTTCTGCAGCAACAACATAAAGTCTGAAATGTGAACACAATCACTAAAAGGGCTTGTTATTAGGGTTACTGTTACTCGTAATAAAATAAATTGTGTGAGTTACTATACGTGGTTATTCCAAACAAATGGAAAAAGATCAAAAAAGGTGCAATGTTTAACATTTACATTAGATCTTTAATTAGATACTGTAAGCTTGCTACTCTTTGCAGATAATAAAGGCAAAGCTCGTTCAGAGATTGATGAGAAAAGGTATTGGAAAAAAACACTACATTTGAGATACCAAAGTTACCGTGATCAGATAACACAGTAATCCTCAAAAAAATGTGTTTGTTCATTTGCCAATTATTAATTCCATTTGTGCATTGCTAGAAGATGAAAGCCACTACTAAAAGGTATTTGCATGTGTACTCTAATACCGCTCTTTCTACAGGACGGAAGAAGTGTAGTTTAATGAGTTTCATTCGAAAAGGTAGGCTGAAGACATAAGCTGGCCCTAATTGTGAATCTAGACCCAGACTGAAATTTCAAATCTCCTAAAAGCAAAGCAAGACTTTCCGAAGACAGTAATAACCTGGTGGAGAATGTATGTTTATCTGTGTGATTGTTAGACATTTGTTTTCTATGAACTTTAAATGCAATGACTGTACTATCTACAGAAAGAGGCACAGTTTAGTAAAGAGGTGTGCTCCCATACGGAGACTTTCGTTTTGTACTCTTAATATAAAATATTCTAGTACACAATAGTGGTAATAAGCAATAAGTATAGCATTGGTTGGATTCAAATGTTCAAAACCCCAGCATGGCTTGGGATCAGGGAGTTCAGGGATTAGGTAGATTTTTCCAAGCGCAATTGTTTGGCCAACGTTATCTACTAGAAACATTTAAATCCCACTGACAACACAGGAGGTAGACTTGATAGCAGGGTTGCCACTCTCCAGGAATTCAATAATCTTTATTTAAACATTATGTCATGTGATGAAATCGCTAGAAATATATCCAACCAAAATTGGTAACCCATATCTGCAGGAAACAGACTTTTGAAGAAATAGAGATGGCCTCGTAGGGCATTTTTTTGTAATTTTTTCCCCCTACAGTAACGGCAAATAGATGAGACCTAAAACAAAGCCAAGGAACATTTGGAACTTTTGAGAAACAGAGTGTCACCGCAATATCATTTGTGAAAATATGCAACAAATTGACTGGCTGCCTTGCAAGTCTCAATGCAGCTGATGATTTTAACAGGTGGCTTAACTAGTTTTGCTGCCATACTTCTCATCGAACCAGCTCTGTTTGGACTCTGACGTGAAAAACATAAGCAATGCAATACCATTACCCCAAATCATTTAAACAATGTTTTCTTGGACACACTGAATGGCTAAATGGATTTTATTAGGACATAATTGGATTACACCTACAGAAAGATAAAGGTAATAAACACAAATTAAAAAACAAATGATTAGTTGAGCTATAAATCTGATGTGAGACTGAGACAGATTGGTGAAAAATGAAGTGTTGAGTAGCAGACTTATCTCATTCAACACTGAAAGGAAATTTATGGTGTAAATTCCTTCCTACACTGTGTGAGATAAAGTGGTTAGATTTTTCATATCATGCTAGATATTGTTTAACATACTAGTAGTATTTGGAGCCTTGGTGCATCCAAGGCAGATCAGATAGCACTGAAAATTTATGAAAAAAAGATTACTATCAAGCAAGAACTAAGACTGATTCTAGCTTTTGTTTGTTTGTTTTGCTTTTCCTTTAAATATAAAGCTTTGTTTCCAATTAACCGCATACCAATGAAAGTTGTTACTGTGCAAGAACATTAGGATAAGAATTGCAGTAGCACTCAGATGCAACCATCAGGGATCCAGGACTAGCTGGGCAAAGTCCTGCACGCACACACACACAAAATTAAAAAACAGTTCGTGCCCCAGGAATATCTGACCAATACTAAACACAAGCCGAAGTTCCATGAGCTTCAACTGCTTAAGTGTCATGTTAAATAGGGAAGAACTGCTGAACTGGATCTCTTAAAGAGCCAATCATAAGTATGTCAGAAGGAAAATATATAAGAGTCCAGAAAGATCTGGCATTTCCAGTAGTTGATAGCTAGTAAAAAGTTATTTATTTTATAGTGGTTTAGCAGCTGAAGAAATGATTGAGAACAAAACCCAAGAAATCTCCTAGTACAGAAAAATACCAGATGAACTTCTCACATGAGAGAAAAATCGCATAACAACTCATATATACGAGACTGTAAAGATTGCAAAATTTAGTTCATTAGGAACATCTCAAATGTGAGCCTCCCTTTTTACCCATGCTTTTATTGTCTTTTTAAAAAATTTTGTAATCCACCTTGAATATTTTACAGAGAGGTAGGGTAAAAATATTTTAAGTAACATAAATAAATAGATAGATAAATACTTGAAGCTCCCGTTCACTGTTGATCACCATTACCAGCCAATGAGAGCTGTGGGAAGCAAGGAGGACCAGGATATCACTTCCCACAGCTACCATTGGCTAGGAACGGTGATCCATCACAAACAGGAGCTACAAGCAGCCATATCTTGAGACACACAGGTAAATAAAGCACCAGCAGCCTGCCAGGGCTTACCCCTGTCAAGGTACATCCATCTTATTGCCCTTCCGTGACTTAGAGACTGTGCCAAAATATATGCAATTTTCAATAATTCAAAAAATGCATAATTATGAATTAGCTACCAGATGAGATTTAAACAACTCCACAAAGAGAACTAAGTTGTTTGAACTGAGAGAGTGAAGTCTCTCTTATTTTCCTTACATAAACAAATTCTTCCAATTTTCAAAGCTACGCGTTTGTCAGATGTATTCAATTCCAACAGGGAAATTTTAAAATGCTTTAGCAACTCTAGAAAGATATGTGAGATCTACTTCTTAAATATTCATACAAACAGATAAAGGAGACTAAGAAAGGTATTCTGCCTGATTACATGTACCTTTTCACAGGAGGATTAAATATCACCCTTTGTGACTGCCAGTGCTGAGGCGCTATCAAGGTCACAAGTGTTCATCTCTCCTCAACTTTTACTGAAACTTCCTTCTAGGAGATATAAAAATAACAGTAGATCCCAAGCTCCTGTTACTTGAGAATATCACCATTCACCACAGAAAGCAAGAATGAACTTTCCACCACATTTAACTCTCTTCCCTCCTTTCCCTAAAGTAATTTATGGGAACTCTTCTAAAACATGAATTGAAGACATAGGCACACTGACAGATTCCTTCATACAATTAGTGAACATTAGTTCTTCCTTTATTAACATTAGCTTATTAACATGAACTTTAGCTCATTAATCCTCTCAAATATAGATTTTGTAATTTACACCCAGACAATATGGATGCCCAAACTTTGCTCTACAAAAATGTTTATAAAAAGATACCTCTCACTTCAATATATACTTGAATTGCTTATCAAATGCCTGATTTGACAATTCCTATTGAAGTTTTCCCACTGATTTCAATGGGTTTTGGCCTGTCCTCCAAATCTCCCCACCAATAATCTAATGCTATTGTTTTACTAAAAGATAGAAGTAGTAAGATAGAATTAGTGATGTTAAATTCTTGGGAATAAACTTTCGGAGAATATTCTCGAGAATGTTCTTGAGAATATTCTCCAATGCGAGAATTTTTGAGAATTTTCTCTGAAATACTTGTTAAGTAGTTTTTAAAGAATTTTACTATTTATAATAATGTCTTTCTTTAATACAACTTCAAGAATCATGAAAGTTTCCAATTGTTAAAATGAAAATTCGGGAAAGTAAAGAAAAAAAGACAGAGGTTTAAATTACTAGAACTTTTATTACAAATCTTCTGTTGAAGGATACAAATATTTTTAACTTTCTGGATTGAATACAAGTCTAATCAGAATCTGCATTTCCAAATCTGACCCATATATTTCTTTCTCTTCTTTTTCCTCATACATATCCTCTTCTTCAACTTCTTTTTCTTTCTCTTCAGCATCATCAATTTCTTCTTCCTCATTTCTCTGGTTCTGTTTCCTTTTTTCTCTTGGGGATTTCAACGGAACATCATTTGGGTTTTTAAGAAGCTTTATATTATGGGCTATGAATGTCAGCTTGCCTGCCCTTTCTTGGGTTAACTTGTTTCTTCTTGCATTATGAATGATACTGTAAATACTGAAACTTCTTTCAGTTGCTGCCGTTGTTGGTGGCATATTCAATATGTTGATCGCTGCTTTCCCTAATTTTGATCCACAGCAAATACCTTTCCACCATGTTACTGCATCTACTGAGCCAGCTGATTTTGTTACATATGATTTTCCAAAAAAACCTTCTTTAGCACGATACTCTGCAATCTTTGCAATGACTTTTGTTGAGTGATCAGTGCCATACATTCTTGAGACTAATTCCTTTCCTTGTATTTGTTCATTTCTAGTAAGGCACTCACCACTGAATTTTGGATCTAGAATATTTGCAGCATAGTGAATGTTTTTTAGAGCCATATCTTTTCTTTTTTCAAAACTTTTCATCACATCCTATTTTTCTTGTTTGGTAAGTGGACTTTCGGGAAGTAGCCTATCAAAATTATCGCTTAATTCCCTGAAATATTCAGGAACTTTGCTCATTTTTGGCTGGTCAGATTCAAGCAGCGTAATCCATTTAACAACAGGACTTATCAGTGCATGCAGTTTTTGGACCCGTACCCAAAATACATCTTCAATCAGGATTGAATTCCTGGTTCATTGGCTCAGTTTAGTCTGTAAATCTTCATGGACAGCAAGGCATTTTAAGACATTTTTTTATTTCAATAAGCTTTTAGAACAATATAAAATGGAACCCCACCTAGTTTTAAGTGGCAATTTAAGTGCACGAGTTTGATTTTTCTTTTTGAAATGTAGTAAAATGAGCTTGTAAAATTTGTGATTTGTTAACTTCCTTCACAATAGTTTTACAGGTAGCTTCAGTTTCTTGAACAGATTTTAAGTTACTGATACCACTAATTAACAAATTTAGTGTATGAGCAGGACAAGTGCACATAGCACTGTGATTGTATTTTTCGTTAAGCATTGATAAGGATTTCACCATTGCTGCAGCATTATCAGTGACAATGGCACCAAATTTTTCAGTGCCTATTTCTGTCATTATTTCTTCCATACGGAATTCCATATACTCAGCAGTATGGCATTTAACATCGGTTGCCACTGTCTTGTAAAACACTGGTTGAGGTGTTGATCTAACAAAATTTATAACAGATTCATTTCTTTGGTTACTCCAAGCATCACACTGCAGTGCGAGAGCAGAGGCTTCAGCAATTTCTGTTTTTTTAAGAGTATCAACACATTGATATTCAGCTTCCAAAAGTTTGTTAGAAAGCATGTGCCTGGATGGCATCTTGTAAGATGGTCTTAATTTTTGCATGAAAGTAATCCAATCTTCATTTTCAACCATTGAAAGAGGCGATCCCGATGAGAATATAGCTCGTGCAAAAAATTCATCCAAAACTTTGTTTTCAGTTTCATTCATAGAATCAAAGTAGCGACTTATAGAGAGAGACACCTTGGCTGAACTAGATGTGGAAGGTGGTGATGTAAATTCACTAGCACTATATCAGTGTTCTATAGATGTTGATACAGTTGATGGTTAAGGTGATCTGCTTCTAGACTCTGAGAATTTTGTTGCCTTTTCCTTGATGTAAGCAGGAGTCTTCAGACAATTGGAAATATGCTTTCTTATCCTTGTCGCATTTCTGATGTATTCAGCCTTGCAGTACTTACATTCATATAATACTTTATCTTTAACTGTTTTATGAAGAAAATAATCCCACACATCACTTTTAGGTTTAGTTCTTCTTTTCATACTGATGAAAACACAATTACACCTTTCACAAGCTAGAATAAATGTTATTGCCTCTTTATATACTTTTTGTGATTCTTACAGAAAGTTCCATACCAGTCAGAATTTCTGACTCATGAATGTTCTAGAAAGTTCCATAACATTCTGAAACGTTCTATGACGTTCTCAAACTATCTTGAATGATCAAGAAAACTCTTTAACATTCAGAGTGTTCTAAAAGTTGAATATAATATTATTTCAAGTGGAAATGAAAAATTAGAAAATTCTCAAAAAATCTTGAGAAATAATCTTTTGGAGAATATTCTCAGAATATTCTCATTCTTGGAGAATATTCTCTAGAGAATATTCTCACCTCACATTACTAGATAGAATGCATAGTTCCTTTTGAAATTTTTAGCGATGCTGAATAATTATCATGTGAGAAGATTTGTTGAACACTAAGAACTCAAGCTTATAGGATAAAACTTCAAGTAACAGAAAAGGCCACACTTAAATCGCCTTGTTGACCATCGACCATACACAAGAAACTAATCAGACCTTTAGGCTTGAAATCAAATGCAATGCAAATCTTCTCTCATTGACACTCCGAGAAGAAGTAATTTAACTGAATGGATATTTATTTAACTTATGGGCACCTGATTTAAACACATATAATACATTTACCAGTTTTACCATAGAGACTGTTATCTGTGGTAATATAATTGTCAAGAATCACATGTGCGTGATACAGTCAAACTTCTACACTGCTTCCAGGAGGATAAAGTGTCAAGTAGCATTTTCACTACATAGCATTTCCTGTAAACTCAGACACAATAGATCTTTTCTGACAAAGCACCGCCTATAGGAGAACACAGAATAGTAGTAGAAACATGGCCTTATGAAGGAGTCAGAACCTTGAATCAGTATGTTTCCTTTCATAATACATTTTAAGTAGCACTCATTCAACGAGCTATATAAGAAACCTCCAAAAAAAAATTAAAAAAAATAATATTGTCTGTAAGCAAAGCAAAATTTGAACTGTTTGCCTCTGCTATCTTTAAAAAGCATAAAGACTGATCTAATTCCCACAAAAGTCAAAGTGAGTCTTTCTATTGATTTGAACAGGTGCAGGCCCTATCCTATACTGATGATTAACACTGTCATAGCAATGATGGAAGGAAATCTGTTGGTGGGGAACTGGTGTACAAAATTATCTAGATTTTTTATTAGTTTGGTTGTTTCCCCAGTAAGGCTTAACTTTTCCACAACAAGGCAGGATATTATTGTACACGGCTACAGTGTCATTTACAGCTGCCTTTAGTCCCTTCCAGACATGTCAGTCTACTTTTTCACAGATCAGATCAACTAACAACAAAAAATCTGAAATAGAGCCATGGGAGAAAAACATGCCATGTTCAAAACAATGTGAAATATTAGTTCTGCTCATCAATTGCATTTTAATAGTTTTATGAGAAACCACATTTTAAAGTTGTGTATGCACTAGCTGGCAAGAAGCTGACCATAACTCATCAAGAAAAACATAAAAATGCCTAAACACTCAAATGATTCTTAGCAGCTGTATTTAAAAAATAAACCAGCACTACAGCTGCTCAAATTAAAATTAAATGCTGATATTTTAAAAGCTATGTAGTACTTGGAAAATCATTATGAAACAGAACAAGGCAGAGCTCAGCAATGGAAAACAGACTGCAATGAATATATATGGATCTCACCTTTTCACATATTTTCCTACATAGTTCTTGCTCCCTGATCTTCCCAAAACTCCTCCTTAAATGTCTCATTTGTTTCCTTCTCTTTTCCTCATATCTTCTTGAAAACTTTCCCCTACATTTGGAATCAGTTCTCATTTCTTGTGCCCGAGTCAACCTCAATTTCTTAATTCAAATCCCTAAAATTTATTTTTACCATAAGAGCTTTCCAACTATACTCTGCCATAAATGTGCACATGCACACAAAACAAACTGAAAAATAAATCTGGACAACTAAGCGATTGGAAACCCAAAATAAGTTTCATTACTCTGAGAGCTGTCTGATTTCGATCTATTAAACTCATGTTTAAATGTAAGCATGTATACAAGTCTCTGCAGGACTGAGGACTTACTAAGCATGTTGGTGCAGAGAATGCATCTTCTTTGGTTATACAGCACATGAACACGAGGCTCAATAAAACAAAGCCATTTTCTTAAATGTAAAAAGTAGAAAAGTCATTAGAAAACCATCCATTTGTCAAACATTACAATATTATGGTACCAGAAATAACAGTTATTTTCTATTGTAAGCACAGGAAAGCTCCAACTAAACTAAGGCCCTGAGGTTATCTTCCCTAAAAAATGGTTACTTATGTATTTTGTAACTGTTGTTCCTTGACATGCATTCTACATACACCAACTTAGAGATGTGTTCCCCCTCGTGGCACCTGTTATGGCAGTGCATTTGCCTTCTGTACACTCATGCTCCCAGATGACCATACAAATGGCGGAAAAGTCCAAACCCTCCCTTAGTTCCTTCCAATTGGAATCCAATAAGCACAGCTTCCACTGCAAAAGGGGGAAAGAGTGGGTTATAGCACAGATACCTCAAAGAACAACAGCTACAGAACAGGTAAATTCTTGTTACTGTTTCTGCTTCTAAACTGATCAATGGGCCTACCCTGTCCTTGGTCTTCCTCTTGCTTCTCAGGGTATGTCTACACTACCCTCCTAGTTCGAACTAGGAGGGTAATGTAGGCATACCGCACTTGCAAATGAAGCCCGGGATTTGAATTTCCCGGGCTTCATTTGCATAAGCGGGGAGCCGCCATTTTTAAAACCCCGCTGGTTCGAACCGCGTGCAGCGCGGCTACACGGGGCACGAACTAGGTAGTTCAAACTAGGCTTCCTAGTTCGAACTACCGTTACTCCTCATTTCACGAGGAGTAACGGTAGTTCGAACTAGGAAGCCTAGTTCGAACTACCTAGTTCGTGCCCCCGTGTAGCCGTGCTGCACGCGGTTCGAACCAGCGGGGTTTTAAAAATGGCGGCTCCCCGCTTATGCAAATGAAGCCCGGGAAATTCAAATCCCGGGCTTCATTTGCAAGTGCGGTATGCATACATTACCCTCCTAGTTCGAACTAGCGGGGTAGTGTAGACATACCCTCATATATTTGTAGAATGTTTGCTTGTTACCCTTTACATCTCTAACTAGACTGAGCTTGTTTTGTCCCTTCGCCTTTCTAATCTTGCCCTTGCATACTTGCACTGTTTGCTTATATTCATCCTTTTTTATATAACTCCTTTTTTATTTTTAGGTCATGTAAGATCTCCTGGTTAAGCCAAAGTGGTCTCTTATCATACTTTCTATCTTTTTTATGCAGTGGAATAGTTTGCTTTTGGGCCCTTAATAATGTTCTTTGAAAAACTGCCAAAACTCTTCAGTTGTTTTTTCTCTTAGTCTTCCTTACCATGGGAACTTACCTACCAGCTCTCTGAGTTTACTAAAATCTACCTTCCTGAAATCCATTGTCACTATTTTGCTGTTCTCCCTTCTATCATTCCTTAGAATCATGAACTCAATGATTTCATGATCACTTTCACCCAAGCTGCTTTCCACTTTCAAATTCTCAACCAGTTCCTCCCTATTTGTTAAAATCAAATCTAGAACAGCTTCCCTCCAAGTAACTTTCTTAACCTTCTGAAATAAAAAAATGTGTCCAGTACAGTCCAAGAACTTATGTCAAACCAATCTAACAGCTTTTTTGACAGGATAACAAGCCTTGTGGATGAGGGAGAAACAGAAGAAGTGGCATAACTACATTTTACTAAAGCACAAGAGTAGTTGTGGTGTAAGCTTGTATGAGTTTGCACAACATCCTTGGACTCAAAGTAATGGGAAGAAAGGCAAATAGCGGCTTGTATTTCTGCGACAAAATGAAAGCATCGGAGATAAATCCTGCACTACAAGCTGTGCGGGAACAGAACAGATTACAATTCCTGTTCAGCTATGTAGCAAACAGGTCTATCTGTGGTGTTCCTTAAAGATGAAAAATGGATTTGGATTTGTGCCTTCTGAAGGATCATTAGTGATTCATGCTGAACGTTTTGCCGAGATGATCCACCAGAGAGTCCTGAACACCAGAATATGTGTAATTTGTGGCATTTTTTATGTAAAATTCCCCAAAATCCATTGTCTCTTGACAAAAATCAATCCGACCTGACACCTCCCTGACTGTTCAAGTAGAACACAGCAGCAGTGCTGGCCACCAGGATTTTCATAGTACATCCTTTGATGCACAGAAGAAAAAGCTAGCATGCCAGATGAATTGCTCAACATTCTCAAACATTTATGGAAAGAGAGAGTTCTTGATCTGATCAAGTCCATGAGGCTGGAGGTCCCCCAGATGAGCTTCCCATCCTAAGGAGGAGGCATATGTGACCAGAATCATGAAGGGCAGAGAGAGGAAGAAAAGGCACCCCATTGATAGGTCCATCCACCTATCTAGGGATGACAAGACACCTGCAGGTGTGTGAGTCAAGATATCCACTGGCTGACCAGATGAATGATAAACAGACTTAAACCACCCTTGCATGCATGTGAGGTGAAAGCTATCTTGGGGAGTCATTTGCGCACAGGCTGTGATACAGCTCAGAATTCTCAAGCAATTTCTTACTGCTACATATAGATGGGCCTTTCAGGCTCTGGCCCCATGTCAGTCCAGTGCCAGATATTTTACCGTATGTTCCTGGATTAAGATCAGCATAAATAAGAAATACTATATTTAATATAGAATATAATGGGGTTATCAATCAGGAACTATCCAGTCAAGAAGCTATTCTCCTCTTTCAAGCATGCATTGCTAATATGTAGTAATCACTCCAATAATGCAATGTGAACACAATTTTATTCCAGAAAGGCTACCCAGCATCCTTTGTCCTACATAATGCAATACCTGTATCACCAAAAAAATACAAATAAAATAGAAAATAAAACATTATCTGAATTAAATATACCACACACAAAGGCTTTTCAAATTACATTATCAAAGAAATAAGTTCATAACATCCATTATATCTATCAATAAAATTACTTTTTACCAAGGCTAAGGCCAGGGAATACAGCAAAACTAGAATAAGCAGCCATAACCTAAACTTTTGAAAAATAAGGGGCATGAATGGAATGGAAATTGAGTGCTAAATTTTAAATAGATCTCAGCCCAGTCTCTAATGAAGTCCCACACCTGCATCCATAGAAGCAAATGATGGGGTTTAGCCATCTAACTACCTGATCAGCAAATGTCATCAAGTGTTTAAATGTCCAAATCCCAAAATATGTCTGCTCATTTTAAAGAGAGAGCAAAAGAATGTGGGTACAATTAAACTGCAGGTGCAAATTCTCCCCTACAATGTTAGAAACTGTCTTTTAAAAGCAGCCCCTCAGGGAAAAAGAGAATTGCTTACACTTTCCTTAAAACTTGAAAAATAACAGATGTAGTTAGCTGCTAAAGTGCTTTTTTTGTTAGAAGGCAATTTGAAACAAACAAACAAAATTGAAAATGAAAAGGACCCATTGGAGGTACACTAGTAGCAGGTATTAATTTTTTTCCTGCTGTATAGTTTTAGAATGACACAAATCTGATCTGAGCCAAATTAATCTACAAATCAGATTAAGAGTAACTCTAATTGAGGCTTCCACTCCCTGCGCTTTGGATTTAAGTTATTAAATTACTTTTTCCTTCCCATAGCACAGAGGTAATATGTTCACCTTACAAGCCACTGTTTCCATAAACCCATGAATTCTTTAATTAGTCTCTTTGCAAGTCCCAGCATAGGCAGTGTCACAGCCTGTCTAAGCTGAAAAGGAGTAGGAGAAAAAAATTCTCTCTTTATCCAACCCCCTAATTTCTGTCAAATAAGAGCTATGAAGCTATATTGTGGAGTTAATTAATTATAGAGTCAATTGGGGGTGGTTTTTCTTTTGATTCCTGCATCTTTTCCTGATATAGGTCTTTGAACTTCTGCCTGCACTAAGCCCATGAATCAGTGTCATTTACAACATGCATTAAGATAATTGAACATAGTAAGGAGGAAATGTATACAAGAAAGCTAATATTTCATGTAGAGAGGCTAATTTTATCAATGCAACAGTGCCAAATAGACCACCTAACAGTTAGCGTCTTTGTGTTCAGAGCAAAAAGAAAGTTACATTGCATAATTGTATAAAAAGAGATTTCTTCCCAATTTTCTTTATTTTCCTCTTATTGTAATCATTACTTTCCCAGACAATTAAAAAACAACAAAGCTGAATTCTTCTTTAAAGCAAAACTAAAACCAACAAAATAATAGAACACTGTTTGAGATGATAAACTATGAAGACTAGAGAAGAAAAAAGGAAATGCTTATTTATTTTCTGGCTACAAAATGGTTGAAATAATCTTTGTAAGTGTGTATCCTTGTGTATGTTCAAACACACACACACACACACACACACACACACACACACACACACACACACACGCATCCCAGAAATCAAAGAAATTATACTGAGATATCTCTAGGCTTGGTATAATTTTCACAACTCTTTTTACCCTTCAATGTAAAATGACAGAACATAAAACCACTAAGCCTCCAGTTCAGATAAGGAAAAAAGTGAGTTAAAGGAGAGCCTGCCCTCGCATTAAAGATATGTCATTCTCTTGACAAAAAACTCTGCTTATCAGACAAATGTCCAAGGGAGAGTGCCCTTGCAGAAACACTTTCTCCTAAAATAATTCCTATTTAAAGAAAGTCATTTAAATCAGCCATTTGCAGACACATAAATCTAAAGAGACATAGCTGCACTCTTACCCCTTCTCCGCAGGCAAAAGATCCTTTAAATCAGACTTAAAGAAAACAAAACAAAACACTGATGAGGCTAAAAAGGTATAAAGTAAAAGACAGCAGGAGCATAAGAAAGAAGAGCAATTAAGGTAAGTACCAACCAGATCTGAATCCTACCCTGGCTTATACAATTATATAAGCAACAGAGAGAGTGTTGCTCATATATAGACTCATTTATGAGTTTTTTTCCCCTAACACTCTCTACAATAGAGTGAAATGCTCTTGTGATTTGGTTCGAGGGCCATGTGCAAGGCCCTCAGCACCACTTACTTGATACAAAAAGTAATGTACATGGAGTATGGGCAGAAGCCATGTAGGGTAGCCTATGCACCCCTATGCCAACTCTTTCACAGACTAGTGCAAAAACCATGGTAGAGGCTGACTGGAGGGAAACCAGAGAGTTATAGGATTCACATTTATGCAGATTCAGAGGCCTGTAAGTGCTAACTAGTAAGGATGGGCTACAGCTGGCATTCCAGGTAACAAAAATGTGAGGTGGAAAGTATCAGAAAAGAGAAGAGGGAGCAGTATATCAGCCACACATAATGGGCAGCATGCATTTCACTTCCCCAAATATTTAATCTGAATGGATTGTGATTATTTGGTATTTATCTAAGTGGAAGGGATATTATACACAAGCACATGTATAAGACAAAAAAAGACACAGGTAATAAAATGTGGTCATCGCTGAAATCTGTGGATGGACACATGGCCATACCAAGTAAACATATATTTTGACCCTCAGATCTAAACCCACAGATCTAAAATACTAAGACTCCCTAAAAACAAATGCTAAAATTCTCCCATGGTCATTTCTACTGCAATGGAAAAGGGTATAAAAGTAGCTTAGAGTTAGGAATGATTGGAAAATATGAATATTCCAACATTTTGAAATCCATTTTTGTTCTAAATTAGAACAAAAAGGCAAATTTTCAAAAATTTTAACAGAAAAGAAATCCTAAAAAATCAAAATAGAAAATTTGATTTGGAATCAGTTATTTGATTTGGAATCGGTTTCTTTTTGACAATATCAGAACATAATAGATTAAATATTAATAGGGCTATCAAGCGATTAAAACATTTAATCATGATTATTTGCATGATTAAAAAAATTAATCGTGATTATTTGCGTGATTTAAAAAATAAATCGTGATTAATTTCACTGTAAAACAATAATAAGAATACTATCTATTTAAATACTTTTTGATGTTTTCTACATCTTCAAATATATTAATTTCAATTACAACACAGAATACAAAGCATATAGTGCTGATCTTGGGTTCCACACCGTGCTGCGCCTCTGAAATGCCACAGTGGCAGTGTACAGTTGATCCTGGGTTCCACTGCCCCTTTGAAACACCACGGCGGTGTTTCAAAGGGGCAGCACTGCACAGAACCCGGGGTCAGCTGGGGACTCCAGCTGATCCCAGGCTCTATACGGCGCTGCCCCTTTGAAACGTTGCAGCAAGCCTAGGGTCAGCTGTGTGGCTCTGCCCCTTTGAAACACTGCAGCAGTGTTTCAAAGGTGTAGTGCCACATAGCTGATCCCGGGCTCCGGCAGCACTGCCCCTTTAAACACCGCGGCAGCGTTTCAAAGGAGCAACACCGAACACTCAAAATGTCTGTGATTAACATGTGTTAATTTTTTTAACGTGTTTATTCTGCCCTGCGTTAATTGCCGGTGTTAATGCACATTAACTGACAACCCTAAATATTCAATACAACTAATTTGGTATTAAAATTAAAGAAAAGAAAACAAAATGAAACTAAACAATAACATACAAATAAACTATTTCAACGTTATTGAAATGAAACATGACAGTTAAAACAGTTTGTTTTAGATTTCTATGAAATATATTTATTTCAACTAAACTGCTTTTTCCAGTAGAAAACTGTTCCATTTAAAACTTTATGAAATATCACCCAGCTAGTACAGGGCATCCAGCTAGAATCAGACTTTCATTGAATGCTCTTCTGATTTCATTTATACTTTAGAAATGAATTCCTGCAAAGTTCTAAATACATTAAAATGATTAAAAAAATAAGCCATGGAACCTGACTAGTTTAGCACTACTGATATCAATCAAGATTTTATTGTAAATTCAGCCATCAATCCCCTTTCCATAGAAGCTGCAAAACATGACAGTTATATGGATAATTGCTTAAAATATATTCTATCCTCAAAGTAAATACTTTTCAGTGTTTTGGGTCTGCTATCTTCTTATAACTATACTTTGGGTTTTCATTCACATAGAATCCAGTTATCACAACTTTTTATACACACCTCCAATTAGGGAAAATTCTCAGTTTTAAACCATACGTAAGTTTCTAAAACCGTGGCCAAAGAAGAAACTGTGGCATGCCACTATTGTGCCTTGGGTCAGGCTTACCCAAAAAACTCATGGCATTTATGCTCCACAGATTCATAGGCTGAGCCAGAAGGAGATATTGCAGCCTAGAGATCAGGGACATTGTATATGCATCTTTTGACCATACCACTATGATCTGTCCCCCAATGTACCTATAGTTCCTTATTCCTTTCCCAGTTCATTTTTACACTTATGCTCCTGGCACTAGTGATCATAAAATATTATTAAATTCTTACTTATCTAAGACACCAGATGGTTTCTGAAAGAACTAATTGGCAAAGCTTTGTTGTTATTTAGCACAAGTGTATATAAAATGCATATAAAATGCATTAGTGTTTAGTCTTACAAAACTGGACCTTATAAAATCTTTTAATATTATTTTCTCTATTTATGGACTAACAAATTGCCAAATTTCATTTTACAACAAAATTAGGTACAAAAAACAAGCACACAAACAAGGCCCCTGGCAGCGCCTCCTCACCCCAGCAGCCCACAGCAGTATAGGGGCGGGCTGGAGCCCCCGGCAGTCCGACTTGGGAAGGAAATTGGTGGCAGCATAACAGCAGTCTGGCTGGGACTGGCAATAGGGGAGCAGGAGGCAGATGGAGCCAGCTGAGGTGGTAGCAGAGCTGAGGGCTCTGATGGGAGCTGATAGCAGGGAACAGCCTTAGTCCAGCAAATGCCCTCATTTGGGACTGGTCAGGTCCTGAGGGTGCTGGACCTGGGAGATCCAACCTGTACTACTTGAATTTTTTTTCAATAATAATTTCTGGTCTATACGTTGTTTATGAGCTAGCTGAATATTGCAAGTATTCAGTATTTGAATTTTGAGGCTACAGTGTTGACTGGTTATCAGATGATTCAGTTCTGTGACTGCAGGGTGTTACTTCTAGAATCAGATTTCTAGTGCAGATACTCATGTTTAGGACTTGAAACTTAGCTTTCTACATACACAAGGTGAGGCATACAGAGCCCCTGGCATGGGAAGGGGAAGCATGAAGGACATACACAGTTCTTGAAATTTGTCTGAAGGGACATGGGGGGCGCACAGAACCCCTAATGTGGGGGAAGAGCATAATAGGGGTCATGGAAGGGAAGAAGCTGTAGAAGGGAAAGGGGCTATGCAAGACATAGAAACCCAGTTGCACACCGGGAGAATGGGGGACTTTGTTACGGAGGGAGGCAGGAATGGAGATACAGAGAACCTTTTGCATGAAAGAGGGAATGGGAGAGTTACAAGGAGTGTCTGAAACAGAGGGAATACAGGCAGTCCCCGGGTTACGTACAAGATAGGGACTATAGGTTTGTTCTTAAGTTGAATTTGTATGTAAGTCGGAACTGGCTCCAGATTCAGCCGCTGCTGAAACTGATCAGCGGCTGACTACAGGAAGCCCTAGGCAGACTACAGGAAGCCCTCGCAGGACCAGCCCGGCAGCACCCCAGCTGCTCTACCCCAGGCGTCCCGCAACAAAAGCCTGGTCTGCTGGGGGGGGGGCGGGCACACTAGCTGCACCCCCTCCCCTCCCAGCAGACCAGGGAGACCCGAGCAAATCCGCGGAGACGCAGAGGTCCCGCCGCCTCTGCGGCTTTGCTCCTGTCTCCCTGCTGTGCTGGGCGAGTCCCCCCCAGCACAGCAGGGAGACCCGAGCAAAGCCGCAGAGGCGGCGGGACCCCGCTGCCCGTGCGGCTTTGCTCCTTTGCCCCGGACCAAGCCGCACAGGCGGCGGGGTCCCCCGCCTCTGCGGCTTTGCTCCTGTCTCCCTACTGTGCACAGGAGGGAGACAGGAGCAAAGCCGCAGAGGCGGGGGACCCCGCCGCCTGTGCGGCTTTGCTCCGGGGCAAAGGAGCAAAGCCGCACGGGCAGCGGGGTCCCGCCTCCTGTGCGGCTTTGCTCGGGTCTCCCTGCTGTGCTGGGGAGTCCCCCCCAGCACACCAGGGAGACCTGGAGCAGCTTTTCTCGCCCCGGAGGACGCGGTGGTGGGACTGCTGCGCTCTGGGCGGTACCACCGCCCGCGAGCTCCGGGGCGAGAAAAGCCCCATTTGTAAGTGCGGATCCGACATAAGTCGGATCCGCGTAAGTCGGAGACTGCCTGTACATAGGATGCTTATGGAGGGAGAATGAAACGATGAAAGGATCCCACGTAATGTACAATGAGCTCAGTCTATAGATGCAGCACAATGTATGACATTTTAGTAATTAATAGTAGGACTTACATTTAACCAATCATGGTGTGTTTGACTATCAATGCTTAGAGACATAAAAAATGCCTTTTTTGCTTAATTGGGGTCAGACCTCCCAAAACTTTGAAAAAAAAAGTGAATTAAAATTAAAACATTGATATACTTCATTTATACATCAATTTTTTCAATCGTAATTAAAATAATAAAAAAAAATTGTCTAAATCACTGTTTCTTCTGTCATAGCCCATTTTGTATGCCCACTGCAGTCCACAGCTAAGTTGCAGGCACAATCCTTGCTGAATCAAAATTATTGATGTAACAATAAAACACACAACATGACACAATGCCCACAAAATCATAGCTTCAGTTCATGGTCAATCCCAAAGAGAAGGTAACTGCTAGTACAAACATCTCTTAAACAAACTTATCTCCATGTTAGAATAGGCAATAAAGATCATTGTTGTCACCACAAATTGCATTTTGTCTCAATAGTCTGTGTTTTAAAGCCCTTACCTTGAAAATATTTCTTTATAGGTCAATCTTGCAGTGTTGGAATCACCTAACCTGAAAGTTAACATTGTAAGTATTTGTTATCCTACAAATATTAATGAAACTGGAGGTGGCTGGTTATTTTAAGTCAACAAATAACTGTTTCAGCAGAATTCTGGAAATCAAATGCTGTTTAAGGGTTTGGGTTTGTCACGGGGTGTCCCTTCCACTCCCCCCCCCCCGCCACTGGGGATCCCCTCTCCATGAAACGCGCCAAGCCCACCACCCAGCAGGCCCAGGGACCTGGGCCCTGTCTCGCAGACCCTGCGGCCTTGTCACTGTTCCACAGGCCAAAAGGCCTAGTCACTGTTGATCAGCTCCAAGTCCAGAAGTTAGGAGGAAGCGGGATGGGTAGAGGGGCCCGGGCCCTCCCTGTCCTTCAGGCCCCGGCCCAGGGTCCTATCAGTGGTGGGTGGTTCCCACCACCGGCTAGGCAGGGAGTTCTCCCCGAAACACGCCAAGCCTGCCGGGTCACCTTTAGTTCCCTGCTGACATAGGCCCCACCTGCATGTGCAGATCGAGTGGCGGTAGCTGGGTTGGCTGGAACGGTGGCAGCAGCGGGTCCGGCGTTGGATGTGGCAGTGCTGTAGGGTGTGGTGTCAGTGGCTGGCGCAGCAGCAGCTGGTGTGGCGACGGTGGCTAGGTTGGCTGCAAGTCACGGCCAACAGGCAGATATCGGCCTGGGGGATGAAGCGGCGGTGTCGGCTGGTCTGGCAGCTTTGGCTCTGGCAGCAGCAGCAGCAGCAGCTCCGGTGCTCAGGCAGGAGCTCCTTCCCCTCCAGAGGTCCGCCTCAACTGAGCTACTCTGCGGACTTTTATACCTGGGCTGCACTAGGAGCATGCCCAGCAGGGTCGCGGGGGAGGGGTGTCTTCCATCCAAAAGGTGCGCTCTACTCCCCCTTGTTCAGTGCAGGGTTGGCGTGCCCCGTCACACACCTCCCCGTTTAAGAAGGTCCCCTCAGCTAGCTTCTCTTCTCCCTTCTCAGGCTCTATGTGGGGAAAAAAGTCCACATTTGCATGGGCTTTCCCAGGCCTATGCACCACCTGAAATGAATACAGCTGCAGTGACAAATATCAGCACATAATACGTTGGTGTCTTTCATAGTTTGCAGCCGCCTTAGTGGGGCATGATCAGTCACTAACAAAAAGGAGCTGCCCAATAAATAATATCTAAGGGCCTCAATGGCCCACTTCACTGCCAGCGCCTCCCTCTCTATGGCAGAATACTGGTCTCTCGGGGGTACAGCTTACAGCTAAGGTACAGAATAGGGTGTTCTGCTCCATCTATCTCTTGATATAGCATGGCTCCAAGGCCTACCTTAGAGGTGCCCGTCTGTAGGCTGAATGGCTTAGAAAATTCCGGCTCGGCCAGTACCGGTCCCTGGGTTAGCTGGTCTCATAAGGTCCGAAACTCTCTCTCACACTCTGTTGACCATTCCACCTGCCATGGACGTTGGTTTTTAGTCAGGTCTGTCAGGGGGGCGGCTATGGTGGAAAAGTTAGGAACAAATTGCCGGTAACATCCCACCAACCCCAAGAATTGTCTCACCTGTCGCTCTGTGGTGGGGCTGGGATATTCTCAGAGAGCCTGTACCTTGTCAATCAAGGGCTTCACCCATCCATTCCCCACCGTGTATCCTAAGTATGTCACCTCTCTTTTTCCTAGGTAATGTTTGGCCAGATTCGCCGTTAATCTGGCCTCCCCCAGGGCCCTGAGTACCTTCTCTAAGTTGTTTAGGTGATCTTCCCATCCCTCGCTATACACGATGATGTCATCGATGCATGCGGCTGCATACTCTTCATGAGGCACCAGGACCTGATTCACTGGAACGTGGTGGCAGCCCCATGCAGCCCAAAAGGCATCATCGTGAATTGGTATAGCCCAAAAGGGGTCGGGAATGCCGTCTTTTCCTTGGCTGACGGGGTCAATGGGATCTGCCAGTATCCCTTCGTGAGGTCCAGCATCGAGACGTACTTGGCCCTCCCTAGACGTTTGAGCAGTACATCTACCTGGGGTATGGGGTACGCATCGAACCGTGAGATAGCGTTCACTTTGTGGAAATCAACGCAAAACCTCACTGAGCCATTCGGCTTGGGGACCAGTGCAATGGGACTTTGCCACTCAATCTTGGACTCCTCCACTACCCCTAGGGCCAGCATTTCTTTTAGTTCCTTGCAAACAGTGTCCCACATTTTCCATGGAAGGGGTCGGTTAATGGGATTCTCCCTGGCTTGTTGGATAGTACATGCAGGACCCATGAGATAAGGTCCCGAAGCTGTTGCTGTTGTCTCTCTTCTAGGTCTTGCCCGAGGTCCACCGGTGGGCATTCTGGAGAGGTTCCGATTTGTGGCCCCAACTCTTCCTCGGGGGAAAAGGAGTGATCATCATCACTTCTCATTCCTTCCAGGCCTTTAAGAGATTTATATGGTATACCCGGGACTCTTTCCACTGCCCTGGCAACTGCACCTCATAGTCCGCAACTGCACCTCATAGGCCCACTTTCCGAATAATCTTGGATGGCCCTTGCCACTTTGCTAGTAGCTTGGACTAGGCGGAGGGCAACAGTAGCAACACCCGGCCCCACGGTTGAAAAGTCCGCACCTTTGCCCTCCAGTTATAGAGTCACGTCTGGGTGGAGGCCTGGGGTACCTCTTGCACTGCGAAAAGAAGAGCCAGTAGCCATTTGTCTCATTGCCGGGGATCTTCCTCGACAAACTTGCGGAGCATGGTTTTCACCGTTCTGTCGAAACGCTCCACCAAGCCATCTATCTGGGGGTGACACATGGAGGTTCTTAGGGAGCGAATATTCAACAGACGACACAATTCCACCATAAGCTTAGATGTTACATTAGTCCCCTGGTCTGTTAGGATTGCCTTTGGGATTCCCACCCTGGCAAATACCTTTAAAAGTTCATCTGCTATGGGCCAGGTAGTTGTGATCCGTAGGAGAATCGCCTCTGGATACCGGGTGACATAGTCCACGATGACTAAAATATATTTACTCCCACTTGCACTTCCAGTGGCCCTACCAGGTCTAGACCTATCCGCTTGAATGGCATCCCCACGACTGGCAGTGGAACCAACGGTGCTCGGGGAATCCCACCCGGGTGGTCCTTCGGCATTCCGGGCACGAATCACAAAAGTCTTTCACTGCATGGTGTATCCCCAGCCAATAGAACCGTTGGGCCAGTCTATATAACGTCTTTTCACAGCCCAGATGCCCCACCCGGGGCACGGCGTGGGCTAACTGTAGCATTGCCAGCTGAAAGAATTGGGGTACCAGCAGCTGACAGATCTCGACCTGAATATGAGGGACCTAGGCCAGTTGACATAGGAGATCATTTCGAATCTCAAACCGCAGGCTCTGTGGTCTCCGTTGGGGTTGCAGATCGCCCAGACACGGTGTCCCTGCCTGCTCCCAGGCTTGGCTGAGGGTTGGATCATTCCTCAGCTCTTCAAGGAAGTCCCCTTCCAGATCAATGACCGCTTGCTAGGGGTCCACTGGGGGGGGACAGTTTCTTGTGGCCACTGAGCCCCTCTCCTTGAAGCATCTGAGGTCCCTTCCTCCACATAATCCTCTAGCCGCTGCCCCATCAATGCCGTTCGGGTTTGGGCAGGGTCCTGTCCCTGGGGTCGCTGTGGCCTTTGCTCCACAGGAGGTCAGAAAAATAGGGCTGGTCCCGGCACAACACCACTGGGTATGCCAATCTTGGGGCCACCACCATGGTACATTGCTCTTCATGGGGGCCTATAGCTAGCTTTACCTGGGTCATGGGGTACATTCTCACATCTCCATGGATACATTGTAATTGAACTGGTGGCCCCCACCACTCAGGTTTGACGATAAGCCCCTCCTTTATCAGGGTCTTCCCATAGCCCGTGTCCACCAATGCTATTGTCTCCACCTCTTTCACCCTGACTGGGACCACTATTTTAGTTTCGTCCCTTTTATGCATTTGCGCCCCCACCACCAGTGCCTGCCCATAGCTGCAGACCCTGGCCGGACACTCGTGTTTGAAATGACCATCCTGGCCCCACTCATAGCATCCAATATGGCTCGGCTCCGCTGGGGCTTTGTCGGCTGCCTAGTAGTCCTCCATGAGGGATACTGCTTGGCCTAACATCTTGGGTTGGTGCCTTTGGACCCACTCCTTTCCCCCTTTGGGTAAAACTCACAAGAACTATTCCAAGGCCAACAGTTCGGCTACCTGGACGGCCGCCCTCCTCTCTGGGTCTAGCCATTGCCAACACTGTTCACGTATCCTCCATGCTACCTCCCAGTGTTGGGCCCCCAAGGGGTATCGCTCCCACCCGGTGCCTACCATTTCCTTAGATCCCCACCTCTCTCTCTCCTGAGGGGGATTGGCCCTCTCCGGGGGAATAAGGGAAGAGGGCAAAGACCACACAACCAAACAATCGCAACGAAAAAATAACCAGAATCCTTTAACTCGCTATATATATATAGTATTAGCCTTTCCCCTTGTTAGCTGGGGGGAGGAGGAGAACTGCGGGGAGTTCTCCCTGAAACGCACCAAGCCTGCTGGGTCACTACCGGTTCCCCGCCCTGGGCTGCTTCCTACCCCATCCCCCTGGGATGTGCAGATCCAGTGGCAGTAGCAGTAAATCTGGTGTTGGGTGTGGCAGTGGTGTAGGGTGTGGTGTTGGTGGCTAGTGCGGCAGCAGCTGGTACGGCGACGGCGGCTAGGTTGGCTGCAAGTCGTGGCCGGCAGGGCGGCGGAGATCGGTCTGGGGGCTATATTGGCGGTGTTGGCTGCTCTTGTGGCTTTGGCTCTGGCAGCAGCAATGGTGGTGGCTCTGGTGTTGGGGCAGGAAGTCCTTCCCCTCCGGAGGTCCGCCCCAACTGAGCTGCTCTGCGGGCTTTTATACCTGGGCTGCACTGGGAGTATGCCGAGCAGGGTCACGAGGGAGGGGCGTCTTCCTTCCAATAGATGCACTCTACTCCCCCTTGTTCAGTGTGGGGTTGGTGTGCCCCGTCACAGGTTTTTTTTTAGTTTATTGTATTACGCTGTATGCATCAGGCAGCTCAGCTACCATATCCTTTTCACAAAGGGAATAAGAAAATAATGAGCAGTAATTTAATTCCAAACCCTTTCAGATAGATTTTCAGTCTGAACTCACAAGAAAAAAAATATTGTAAAGAAGACAGTTGACTAACCAAGACATAATTCGCATCTTGTTATCCAAAAGTTAAGATTTTTACTATAACTGTTTAGAGTTGTTGAGTCACATTACTTTAAGGCATTTGTACACTTCTTCAGACCCATTTTCACTATAGCTGCCACCACTTAGCCTAGTTGTCATAGTGCTAAGGAGGATGAGAGCAGTAGCTGGCCCAACATGAGTTTCTCTTGAGGCCTACAATCAATTCTTTCTATAGGAAAAAGCAAACAGGATTATTCTAGGAATACTAAAAGCTGTTTATAGATTGCCCAGCCCACACCCTTGTGAGTCCAGTGAGACTACACCTGTGTTTAGTTATGCATGTGTTAAGTGCTTTGCTGGATTGCAGCCTGTGTCCATAATTTTGCACTTACAAGAAATTGCCAAAAAAAAAATGCATAAATGAATTCTGGCACAAGTGGTGGCGAATGCAAAAATCAAGGAAAAAAACAGGCTCGTACTTATAGTGATGTTTCATTCTGCATTGACCAGACACAGTAAACACAACTTAATGCTTCTATTTAACATGGCAGTGTATAAAATTGCTAGTGTAGAAAAGTATAAACTGCATTTTGGGTTCTATTCTAAGTGCTCTCACTAAGTCACTCAGCTTGATTCTGCAAGGTATTGACCTGAAAGGGAGCACTCTTGTGCTTAATTTGACAAATTTAAGGGGGGATGTTTGATTAAATAGCCTCAAGTAAATCACTTGTATATGCTGTCTTACTAAATATAAGCTAAAATCAAGTTGGAAGATTATTTGAGGCAACTGTTGGCAAGAAATGTTTGACCACATTTGTTTTTTAAACAGTTGAAGGCTAAGCAATATTTGATTCCTGTTGCTGGACATGTTCACTTTCTTACATAAGGCAACCTGAGCTTTAATTGTTCAGGAGACATGTTAATGTGATTTTCCAGAATAACAGCTCCCTATTATAGCTCATTTGCAGCTTGGGAGTTAGCATAGGCTATCTAGAACATTTATACAGACACTGACTATTTACTTTGGTCTGCTATTTAAAATGTTTATTTTTTCCCTAAGGCAGTGTTTCCCAAACTTTTGAAAGTTGAGCTCTGCCTGAGGAAACTGAAGTGAGTTCACCCAATGCAATCCCACCATATGTTAACAGCCTATACCTCTGAATGCATATACATTTACACACGCCTGCCTAGCCTTTCAGCTACCCTTCAACACCTTGTTTTCTAGAAGGCTACTTTTCATCTTCATAATATATTTCCTCTCTCGCCTTACAAGCTTTGGTAAACAGAGAAATAGTTAACAACACTGACATCTAAAGTGTCATCATTGGCACCTCATTTACCACATGTACAATGAATGGAGCAGTTCATAATTCAGAGCTATAGTTTGTGGCTTTCTGCAAACTCTGGCAGACTGCTCTGGATCATTTGCACTCAGTTTTTTTTCTATTAATTTTTTTTCTCCAATACCATGACACTTAGAGATTTAGTTCTAGGTTTGTTTGTTTGTTTGTTTTTTAATAAAAAAGGAGACACTATAGCACTTATGAGAAGTCCATTTATGCACACACCAGTCAAGCTATCATTTAGTTCTTCCCCACATTTTGGAAAATACTGCTTTAAGAATTGATCAAAACAGGATTATCATGTAGTCATTAAACACAATTCTGAAAGGAGGACTCCAAAGTACTTCACAGACATCTCAGATCTGCGTAAAAATCAAGCATCACATTACATACAAAGCAGAACTAGCTTTGGGGAGAAATGTAATAACTGCTTAAGAGTACCCATAAGCTGTATACTTAGAATAGTGCACACATACCTTCGCCAATTGTAATATAAGGGATGCATGTTACGTACTATAGACAAAAATTATGTAATCAGTGAAATAGGCTCAAAATCCTCCCTGCCTTCCAAGATACCAGAGAATTTTTAACAACCACAATAGTCAGAACCTTGGAATTTAAATCTCCTTGGAAGGAAGGCAATCCTAGCACTATACTATTGGCCTCACATCTTGTGAGTCTGCTAGGGCACAAATTCAAGCCTGACTCAGTAACAGTTACTGAAAACACCTCAAGTTTTAAGGTATTTCCCACCCAAGCAGTGGCCCAACCCCGTTTATATGATCTGACAAGATCACTGCTACAGGTGAGAGGGTTTCAATGTTACTAAGGGTACATCTAGACTTCAGATTTTTCTGGGATACCTCTGGGAAAAAAAATCGGAAAAAGGCATTTTGTAGACCTAACCTAAGTGTGTAACATACAACCACTGCTGTAGAGAAGAATATATGAAACAGCTTTTTGTTGTCCTCTCTGACTCCGGGGACACAGCAATATAGCACACACTGTAGAGCAATGGGAATCCTGTAGCCCAGACATAAAAGCTTTTGTCATTAGTACTGCAGTACGTTTTCAAAGTGCAATCTTATATTCCCAATAGTTAGAATCCTGTGCAGATACAAACTTTGTATCCATATTTGCAATAATGATCTGAGGATATCCACACCCATGTGGATACCCAAGGATATAAATCAGACATCTGCAAATTTGCAGGATTCTACTAATAGTTAATAAATAATTGTTGAAATTCTAGATTGCTCTTTGGAAATGTTTCTGCATCATTCACAGTAATACACAAGAAAGACCTCATGCTCAGGAAGCATCATTCCCATTATTACTGCTCTTAGTTCCTTGAAGATGTCATCACAAAGCTTCAGCAAGAATATTTAGTATGGCTTTTTTAGTGGCACTGATGATCCCTTACAAAGGAAGTGGAAAACCTAATCACAATTTCAATAATCCACTCTAACAATGTGCATCTGGGAACATGCTACCTCATTCTCAGGCATAATACTAATTGTTTAAGAGAGTCAATATTTCCATTCATATCTCTTATTTTTCAGGGGTACCATACTCAGTAGAAGCAGAATAGATGTTAATAGTTTCAGATGTCTTTGTTTAATCTCCTACTTTAAAAATTGATTTTAAAAATAAATATTTTAAGGTATTAGCTCATAATGTGGGAATTTGGGAAAAACCATGACTTCTGAAAGAAGCTATTTTGGAAAATAAGCTACAGCACCTGCACAATATCCTTTTTCCAGCAAACATTTTCTAAGGATTTAGTTATTCTCTCTCTGTAGCCAATGTTGACAAGATACAGAGGCGGCCTTGGCATTTTGTGGTATTCCTGTAAAGCAGTTTTCCAGCCCTATTCTAAACTTAACCAATGCCTGTCCAGTAGGGTTGCCAGATGATTTAACAAAAAATACCGAACACCGCCTCTCCCCCCCAAAAAAAACACTGGGAAAAAATTCTGTTGATCAAAAAAAAGAGGGGGGGGGAGGGAGACCAAAGTAGTTGTTGAGAAAAAAAAATGGCCCCGCGCTCCTCACTCCTCTGTCCCCGCGAGACGCAGCACAAGAAAATTGTCCCCGCTGGGGTTTGGTTCGAGGGAAATGGGAAATACCAGATATTTCACATGTCCAATATTTTCTGTTTTTTTTACCAGATGGGGGACCCAAATAAGGGACAGTCCAGGCAAAAACCAGACACCTGGCAACCCTACTGTTCAGTCGTCACACAATGTTTATCTAGTTTGACCTCCTACATACCACAGGCCATAGAATTTTACCCAGTCGTTACTGCATCCAGCTCATAACTTCTGATTATGCCAACTTAATTTTAGGATTTCTTAAAATGCAACGAGAAGATTTTCAAAGATTCAATGGGGCCTAAGTTGGATGACTGACTTCATTTGTATCTTTGAATGTCTCTCCCTAAATTAATCATTTTTACAAACAGATCTGGTGTTACGCTTGCAGTTGCCACTTATTTCTTCTGCCTGCCCAAGTTTATATTAGGGTCCATGCACAGCTGCCCTTGTTCAAGTGTTTTTACAAAGGATCACTTCAGGAAACAAACTGCACACTTGGCACTCACTAAGCCATCATTGGCTGCAAAGTTCAGCAGCTATTCGGGTGACTTTTAGATTTGTCTGTGGTCTTAATTTTCTCAATAATATTTTAATAGAGTCCAGAAGCTAGAAATTTTATTAGTATATATTTGAACTGTCATGTTCACCCAGAGCATTAGATGAGTACTCTTCCACTGTAATGCAGTAACAATCTGAATAAATAAATATTAGCAGACGGTGTTGTTCATAGCCAATCCATCTTTTTCCACAAACATACAGTTATATGGGATATCTGCCAGGAAAATACAATAAACTAAACTCAAAATAATTTACTGGCCTAAAAGTCTGTTCTTCCTTTTTTATCTTCTTCCATCTCTTTGTTCTCTTTTCTCTCTTTTCATGCTTGACCTCTTATCTCTGTCCTATAACATTTTCTTTCTTTTTTATTTGATTTTCTTTCCTTGAAAAGCATATTTTTCCTCTAATTCTCCCTTTGTCATGTACAACTTATCTTCTATTGTCTATCCTGCTGCTCTCTCATATATGTCCTGATCAAAAGTCTACTGGCACCAGTGGAAGTTTTTCCATAGACAGCAGTAGAGCCTAGAGTAGATAAAAAAATGGTATCTGCATCTATATCTGCAGAACTGATCTATGAATGTGGATATCCACAGATATAAAGTGCATATCTGCAAATTTGCAAGGTTTGAGATACAATATGTATTAATCCTCAGATAGAAAATTTATTTATGTAAATATTATTTTATTTTTTCCTATTGGCTGTAGAGATTCAGTCACTCCACAACATTTAGATTAGATTCCAAACATTGCAAAGTTGTAAGGGGGTGTCTTAGCTCAGGCCCATCTCTACTAACTATATTTATGAGGAAAGGGAGAGATTTTATATCCAAAACCTATCCATCTCGCTTTATCTTCTCCAGGCAGATAATTTATTACATTTCTCCTGAGTCACTGATAAAAGTGAAATATGAAATGGTTACTAGCCTCTTTCATAATTATTGTTCTTCAAGATGTGTTACACATGTCCATTCCACGTTTGGTGTATGCACATCCAGGACACTGTTGGGAGATTTTTTTCCTTGAGTGATATTGTTGGAGTGGCACATGGATCCCCTGCTGCCTCATGCTGCTGTGCAATGGGATGAAGGGCACACCAATTCAACCCCTTTGGTCATATGTCCCAGAAGCCTGGGGCAATTCCTTACTGTTGAGCCTTCAGATCTAAAGAAATAGCCAGAATTATGTAGAACCTGGCCTGACAGAGGAAGAGCTTAGCTTCCATGGAGTCCAAGACCATTCCTCTGAACTCTATTTTTGTACAAGTGATAGAATTGATTTTTCCATGTTGATAATCAATCCTAGCATGCTGAAGATGGGACTGAATCATGGCCACACTGGTCAGCACTTATTCTTTGGAATGGTCTCTCACCAATGAGTTGTTCCAATAGGGAAACATTAGAACTTCTGATCTCCTCGAGGAATGCTGGCACCACTGCCATTCACTTTGTGAATGCAAATGGCGCCAAGGACAGATCAAATGGCAGGACCATAAACTTGTACTGAGAGTCTTTGATAAGAAACCTGAGGAATTTCCTCTGCCTTTAATATATTGTCTTGTGGAAATGTGTCCCATATGTCAAGAACAGCATATCCAGGGAAGGGATAACTGAAGCAAGGATGACCAAGTAATGCTTTTTCTTTAGGTGTCTGTTGAGCTGTTGAAGGCTTGGTATAGGCTGAAACGTCCGATCACTGCTGGAATCAGAACATACCAAAAATAAATTTGCTTCTTTCTGCAAAGCAGTGGGTCCTGTTCTATTGCTTCCAACTGGAGGAAAGAATGAACCTCTGGAAGGAAAACTTTCTTATGAGAGTGATCCCTGAAAAGGGACTGGGAAGAGGAATGGCAAAAGGGAAGCAGAAATAAAGTGAATTGGTTACACTGTGTAAAATCCACTGGTTTGTGGTGATTGAGGGTCCAAGTACTGAGGAAGTGAAACAGCCTATAAGAGATACCAGAGTAGGAGAAGCTGGTAAACTGAACACAGGTGAGCTGTCTATGACAAACATGTCAAAATGGCTGGTTGGAGTTCCTAGGCTGTTTGGACAAACTAGATCTCATTGAAGAAGTCGGCAAGGGTTGTCTCTTCCCATAACTTTTACTCTTCCTACAAGCCTGATCCTGACGATGGGGCATAAATGAAGTATACCAAGGTAGCTGCTGTGGGATACAACTGTTTCTTCTTTGGGGCAAGGATACAAACACCCAAAAATCTGAGTGGGTACCTAGAGTCTTTCAAGTGACAGAAATTGTTATTGGTCTGCTCTGAGAACAGTGACAGCCCAGGCCTCATGACTGGAGCCAAGAATATCTGTGCATTGTAAGAGCCAATGGCATAGCTCTAGCTAGAGTCCTCAGCATCCCAGCCTCTTGAAGCAAGATCCTGGCTACTAACTTTCCCTCACCTACCGCAAGTAGAAACTCTAGACTCACCTCTGCTGGCAATTTGTCCATACACTGCAAATCATTAGCTCAGAAGTTAAAATCATTGCACTCCAACAATGCTTGCTCTTTAGCAAACTTGAGCTGTAGCCCAGCTATTGAATAATGTTTCCTGCCAATGAGATTTAACTACTTTACATCTTTTGGATTTTGCTGATTGCTGCCCTTGGTGCTCTCTCTCCTGAAAGGTGGATGTAAAAAGGTAGGTGTAAAAATCTTCAAACCCTTATGAGTAGACATATTGTCTTTTTGCGGGTTGTTTTTATTATTATTTTTGGCTGCAGGAGGGAGGAAAGATGGAGTTTGCCACAGTTCTTTAACTAGGCTGTTCCAGAACCTACTAATGAGGTATGCTGTTTGACAAAACCCTACAGAAGCCAAGATATCAAACAGTCTGTCAGATCTTGCTTGAACCTACTTCATTTGAATATCTAAAGTGGAGGTCATCTTCTTCCAAAGGTCCTGGAAGTTCCTATAGTCATCCAGCAGAGGTTAAGAGCCTCTGACACCACAGCCTCATGGGACAATTACGAAGAGGAAGCCAAGGCTGGTTCAGATGGAGCTTCCTCCAATTCTGCCACAGGGTGCTCACCAGAGCAGACTCCTTCTAGCTTGGAACCAAGCCCAGTACTAAAAATGGCATCCTGCTGCTCTTGATGGGGCTGATGTCAACCTCTAGTAGATCAAGTACACCAGGGAGAAGTTGAGATGGCCAAGGTGTAGGGAGCAAAATCACCACTGGTATGAGCCCAGAGACCAGTTAACCATTCTAGCCAAGGGTTTTTTCCAGACAGCAAAAATGGAACTTCTGCTAGGTACTGGGGTGATAACTGGCTAGCAGGGAGCAATAGCTAACATGATATGGCTGCAACATGTACAAGCCAACTTCCAACTTTGCAGCATATACTTCAGGTGCTGATAACTGTTCATAGGCTACGTCTAGACTAGCATGATTTTCCGCTAATGCTTTTAATGGAAAAGTTTTTCCGTTAAAAGCATTTGCGGAAAAGAGCATCTAGATTGGCACGGACACTTTTGCACAAAAGCACTTTTTGCGGAAAAGCGTACGTGCCAATCTAGACGCGGTTTTGCGCAAGAAAGCTCCGATCGCCATTTTCGCAATCGGGGCTTTTTTGCACAAAACAGTCCTGATCTGTCTACACCGGCCCTTTTGCACAAAAACATTTCCGGAAAAGGGCTTTTGCCCGAACGGGAACGTCAAAGCATTTGCGCAAGAAGCACTGATTTCGGACAGTAGAACGTCAGTGCTTCTGTGCAAATTCAAGCGGCCAGTGTAGACAGCTGGCAAGTTTTTCCGCAAAAGCACTTGCTTTTGTGGAAAAACTTGCCAGTCTAGATGCAGCCATAGTGTTTTGTTGCTGCTGAGCCCATGAAGACTTCACTGTTGCCCTAGCTGGTTCCATCTTAGGGGTTGTCTCTCATGCTGCTACCAGCACCAAAGCTGACCCTGCCTGTGGTGAATTCTGTGTTCGGGAGTGTCTTGGGCTTGAGTGCCCTCCAACCTCCTTGCCACGTATGTGCTGAACTTCATTGCTGAAGACTTTGACCTACTGTGTACCGAATCCTTTGATAGCTTCTTCCAGTCCCTTTTCCTCAGCAATGGAGAGGGAGACTGGTGCTGAAAGTCCACCAAAAGAAAAGCACACTCCTGACATAAACAGACGTACTCTATACACAGGCTGACTAGAGAGGGGCTCTGAAGGTGGGTGCTGGGCTGCCACAATCAGAATGTGATTTAGTCTGACCTCCCTTCTTGTTTTGATCTTGGATTAAAGTCTCTGCTGCTTTGGCACCTGTCTCTGAATGAGCCTCTCCTAGGCACTCAAGAACTTGGAGGGTGGATCACTAACTGGCATCTACTTCTTAAAGGCATCACAGGCCTGAAGCCTGGTGATCAAGGTATGCACCGGTACTGGGTGGGAACAGAAGAGTGCAAATAAGTACTCTAATAAAAGAAAGCTTCTACTAAAACTACACTAACACTACAACTATTAGCTATTAATGAGTATATCAACACTATATGCAAATGTAAAAGAAGGGAAAACTTGCAGTAACAAGATAGAATGCTCCAACACAGGTTACAGGCAGTAAGAAGAAACTGAGGGACGTAAGAGGTGTCATTGCCATTTCTACCATCGCACAACAGTGTGAGACAACAGAGTGTGAATACACTGTCCTCAGGGAATGACTGAGGGAAAAATCGCTGACAACAGTGTACTAGGTGAGGACACCCCTTAAGCAGAATTGATTTGCAGATTTTAGTTACTGCCCAGGAGAAAAGAACAGTAAAGAGGCATGAATTTGTGGGAGACTCCATAAGCATAAACCTCATACTCAAAAAGGGAACATCCTGGAAAAAATCCTCACAGACTCTGGGAAGGTAATTAATTATTTTTACCCATGGAAGATCCATAGATAATGCACGAGTCAATAAATATTTGAGCACGCAAGATCTGGGACACAGGTGGGATTTTTTTTTTCATTTTCAGCAGTTATTATCTATATGTATCTCTCCCAGGAAATGTATACAGACAATTATCACAATCTTTTAAAGTGTGCTGCTTCTTAAAAAAGCCGATTTGGGGGGAAAGAATCACAGGCTCTCAGAAGATTAGGGTTAGAAGAGATCTCAAGAGATCATCTAGTCCAGGGCTGGGCAAAATACAGCCTGCAGGCCAAATATGGCCCACCAAGCCACTGGATCTGGCCCACAGATGCTGTGGGGATCCCCAGACAGGCTCCCCACTTGCCTCACCCTACCCACATGCCACTCAGAAATGCGGCTGTGGGGTGGTTTTTCTTTAAAAACTGTGAGTCCGGAGAGAAGGGAAGGAGAGAAGCTTTAGAAGCTGCTCCCACCCCCAACACAATCCTATTGGCGGGTTTCTGGCAGACATGAAGCACAAGGGGCTCCAGAGCACATGGCTGCAGCCTGTGTGGGGGAGGGGCAGGCAGGGAGGCTGATTCAAGAACTGCTGCTGGCTGGTAAGTCTCCTAGCAGAGCCTACCTCTGGCACCTCAGTCCCTCCCTTCCCCAACTCTCTGTCTCCCACTCCTGCCCCGCTATTCCACAAACCCAAATCCTCTGCCTCCCTCCTGAACCCATATCCCCCCTCCCAGATCCAGCAACCCAATCCCCTGCCCCAGCTCACAGTCCCCTTCTGCCCCAGCTCACAACCCAAATCCCTGCACCCATTTCCTATACCCCAATTCCCTGCCATAGGTCACAATCCAACCCCCTCCACTCCAGTGCAGTGCCTCAGGTCACAACTGCCTCCTTTACTCAAAACTCCCTCTCTTACCCCACACTCCCTTCTGCACCCAACCTCCATCCCAGTCCCTGCACCTCCTCCATTAATATCATGGAAGAGTGCAGCTCTCAACCACTTTCCAAATTCTTGGAGTGGATCCCCATAAAAAATTATTGCCCACCCCTGATTTAGTCGAACTTCTTACTCAGAATAAATAATTCCAGCCAGAACTATATCATGCGTGGCCTTAAAAATTTCTAAGGATGGAAATGCCAAAACCTCCTGAGGTAACCCATTCCAGTTCCTCACCACCCTCTTAGTGAAAGAGGTTTTCGCAACATCCAATGTTTACCTACTTCATGGCAACTTGAGACAACCATTTCTTGTTCTGTCATCTGCCACCTTTGAGAATAGCCTGGTTCCATCCGCTTTGGAGCCCCTCTTCAGGTAGTTTAAGGCTGTTATCTAATCCTCCCCCAACTCTTCTCTTCTGCCTAGTTCCCTCAGCTTCTCCTAAACCATGTGCCTCCGGCCCCTAATCATTTTCATTGCCCTCTACTGTTAGACTCCCTCCCATTTGTCCACATCCTTTCTGTAGTGGGGGACCCACAACTGGACACAATACTCTAAGGGTATGTCTAGACTACATGGCTCCGTCGACGGTGCCATGTAGATTAGTTTACTCGACAAAGGGAAATGATGCGGTGATTTAAATAATTGCCGTTTCATTTCAATCAAAATGGCCACCGCGCTGTGCCAATCAGCTATTTGTCGGCACAGCGCAGCAGTCTAGACGGGGATCTGCCAACCACAGAACCCTTTGTCGGCAGATCCTTTATGCCTTCATGTTGACTCATATCCAGTTTCTCCTTCACGAGGCATAAAGGATCAGCCAACAAAGGGTTCTGGGGTCGGCAGATCCCCGTCTAGACTGCCGCGCTGTGCCGACAAACAGCTGATCGGCACAGCGCGGCGGCCATTTTTATTTATATGAAGCAGCGATTATTTAAATCTCCGCATCATTTCCCTTTGTCGAGTAAACTAATCTACATGGCACTGTCGACGGAGCCATGTAGTCTAGACGTACCCTAGATGTGATCTCACCAGCGCCATAGAGAAGGGAATAAGCACTGCTGGCAATGCTGCTTGCAGCACACTATGCCATTAGCCTTATTAGCAACAAGGGCATATGTTTGACTCATATCCAGTTTCTCATCCACTGTAATCCTCAGCTTCTTTTCCGCAAAACTGCCACTTAGTCAATTAGTCCCCAGCCTATAGCAGTGCTTGAGATTCTTCTAAGTGCAGGATGCTGCACTTGTCTTTGTTGAACCTCATCAGGTTTCTATTGGCCCAATCCTCCAATTTGTCTAAGAAGAATCCCCCCATATAGCTTCAATACTCTTAATGAAAAGAGTCTTTTTGGTGCCCTTTTCTTGTGCAAACAATTTAATTTAACCATTTTCAAAGTATCAAGTATCAGGTGGGCCCAGCTGCAGGCTTTTGCAGAACTTCCACACTGAGAAGAAAAGGATTTAGTCTTATGGTACTGCATCAATGGGAAACATATAAGTATGCTTTTAAAAAGGTTAAGTCTCTCTTCAAGGAACTGCCATTTTATCTGAGTCACCACAGGTTTTAGTGCTTGATTTGTTCTAATCCTAATTTGAAACACCTGATTAATTTAAACAAAATCCATCCAACCTACCACTCAAAATACTTCTAGACTGAATTAATCTAAACAAAGTTAAATTCATCCTTTTGGTCAGTTCAATGGAGTTATATCAGGAATAAATACAGCTCTCAATAACTCAAGCATCAAGTCACGGAGGCTACAGGTGCTCAGTACCGAAATCAGTTTTTTTTAAAAAGGAACTGAAGCATGAATTTAGTAACCTAACTACAGAAAACCTTTGTTTAAAAACTGTAGCTATCATCTTTTAAAGTGGGGTCAAATGCCATGCAACCTAAGAATACACATTCATTAAACCAACTGCTTTGAAAAGTTCCAGTTATTTACAGACATGGCACACTGTCCTGGACTGCAAGTACATTTTTTCCAAAATGCTGTCCAGGTTAAGCAAATCTTTCCTTTTACTCAGTATGACACATAATGAAGCACTGTAATGTAACTGATCTCTATACTTCTAAATATGCTTTCTAATCTGATCAAATTAACCACTCACCTACATACACTGAAAATTAGCCCATGTGCATTCCTGATAAAATTCTCAAATATGATCAATACCTATTGTAGCAGCTTTTATTGCAATTATAATGGCTACGTAGGGCTACTCCAGTTGAGCTGCTTCCTGTAAAGCAGGGGAACCTAAGGCGCGGGAGCTGGATGCGGCCTCCAGTTTGCCTGGATCCAACCCGAGGCTCG
The DNA here is from genome assembly GCF_049634645.1 of Pelodiscus sinensis. Classification (NCBI taxonomy): domain Eukaryota; kingdom Metazoa; phylum Chordata; order Testudines; family Trionychidae; genus Pelodiscus; species Pelodiscus sinensis. Next base: position 171,061,776 of record NC_134712.1, read on the forward strand.
GGGCTACCCCCAGGATTGGAGAACCCACGCTGGTGCTCCAGCTCCCCCTCCATCCTTCCCTAGGGCTGGAGCACACAAAATCTATTAACCTGCCTCCCCCTAAAAAAAAAATCTCTGGTGTGCGACAGGAATGTCTCCTCCTCCATCGGAGGCTGCCTCATTGAGGGGGTTGATTTTGTTGTTTTTTTGTTTTTATTCTCACGTGTGTGCAGGCCCTGACTAATTTTGTAGGGTTGCCAGATGGTTTTAACAAAAATACTGGACACACTTGACATTACATCACAATCTACATAATATCTTATTTAGAAAATACCGGACATTTATATTTTCTCATTTATATTTTCTCAATTTGTTTCCCCGAACAGAAAGCTCAAATACTGGACTGTCTGGTTCAAAACTGGACACCTGGCAACCCTATATTTCTGTGGGTCAATGGTCCCTGACCCAAAAAAGGTTCCCCACCGCTGATGTAAAGCTTTTATGGATCCTTCTCTCCGCCATCAGCTCAGAATTTAGCCCACTTGATTTATTAGTCAAATAACATAAATCTAAATTTATAATTAATACTGAAATCTTTATATATCAATCTTCTTTACAAAAAAGGAGATCCTTGTTATATATCAAAACAATCTTGAAAGTGGATTTTACTTATCCTCACAGGCTTCCTCTTCCAGTGTTTTTAGGTAACATACATCAGTAAGAAAGTGTAGTATGTAAATCAATATAGGATCTGGACAAATGAATTTGTCCTCAAGCTTCCTCCTCGCCAGCTATTTTGCACAAAAGCTACTGCTTCAGGATAATCTTTTTTGGAACTCAAACAAATGAGATCCTGGGAATAAAATTTCATCCTGTCACTTTTTAATGAACAACCCTGGATACTGTGATATCACCCTGTCCTAGACATTCTCAGAAGCAACAATTCAGGAAAGCACTTTGGGATGTGCCTAAATGTGTGTGTCAGTAGTTCCACTGAATTCAAAGACATTACAGTATCTTGTTGAAATGAGGCCACATACTATAATTCCATTTGTATTCTCTAGGCACTGCAAGGAAAAGTGAAGATCCAAAGCAGGGCCAGACTAAGTGGTGGGTGCGCTGGGCAGCTGCCCAGGGTGCCAACTGATGGGGGGCACCAGATGGCAGCTGTAAGGGGCGCATGGCGTCCCTTATACCTGCCATCAGGCACTGCGCGCCCAGCTCCCGCAGCGCCGGGCCCCCCCATTTCCCGCAGCACCGGCCAGCAACACCCTTTCCCCCACGGCCATGGGGCCCTGCACGGCCAGGCGCTGCACACCAGCAGCAGTAACCGGGCTGGGCTGGGCAGCGCATGTGCCGTGTGCCCCAGAGGCAGGCCCACGTATGCGCCGTGTGCCCGGGGACGGCACCGCATGCCCGGGCCCGGAGCGCCAAAATGGCTCGGGCCAGCCCTGATCCAAAGCCATCTTTGTTTAGAAAGGCAAATTTGAAAGAGGCTCTTAAACTGCCTCCACAGAATCTGCATGAACATTACCCTGCATTTTGGGGGATAAAATGAGAAACTGTGTGTAAACAGGCATGCAAATTAGTGTATTTGCATATTTACTGAGTGCTATTTAAGATACTACTTTGAAAATAAGACCCAGAATGGTTTTGATTTATAGGATTTATGTCTCAACTTTACTATTATTTTGTTATAGTTGTCTGTGTGTTTAATCAAAAGTAATAAGCCACATGCTTCAAATTAAAGAGAGATTTAAAAATATATTCCAGTCCAGAACAATAAATTCTGAGACTATTTTAGATCTTAAAGTAACTGATTATGAAATGATTTTATACAATAAAAACTTCCCCAGTGATAAATTTGAAATTTAATCTGTAAGTCATCTAAATATTTTCATAAGGGCAAAATACAGTTATTTAACTAGAAACAGTGATAACACAGTAGCAAGTGCAAACTCTGATGTTTTGGATAAAAGTATTAATTTAGAGCTTGATTTTGTGACTCTCACTCAGGTTGACAGTTGTGCTTGCTCTTCCAAGTAGTTCCAATTAAATGTTTTATGTAAACAACAAAATGCAATTGATGGGCTACATAATTACCAGAGTGTACTTACCAGAGCATGGATAGGACAATCAGACCCTAAAATTTAAGAATACCGTAATACTTTACTGATTAGGTTAAAATATTTTAGAAGACAGTCAGCTTTAGTGAATTTTCTGCAATGAAGTGGGGAAACCTTATCACTTGTGAACATTTAAATAGCTGCATGAGATAACACTCAGCAAATCTGCTTCAGAATACATTTTGTATTCAGAGACATTTTGAATGATTAGTTATGAGGTAAAGATGACTTCTGGTTCACATTGTTTTTTCAAAGTAATTTTGATGACTTCAGTGGAGTTACTCCTCATTCACATTAGTGAGAAAAAAGGATCAGGTCTTTTCTGTTCAAAATGTTCTGTTAAAAGTCTGTTATCAAGCAACATGTTATACTGACAAACAGAAATGGTAAACTTATTTGTAAAGCTAGTCTTGGTGACTAAAATCATAATGTGTTTGTTTATGATAATTTTACCTTTCTAACAGCACCTGCATCAAGAGTGTTGGCTACATTCAGATATACTCTTACCACACAAAAATTTAGAATCATTCCCCTAAAATTATTCTCTACAAACCAGTCAGTAGCTCATCTGATGACTGTCATAAAGAAATATTACACAATAAGGGCTGACTGAAAGCTTGAGATTTAAGATTCAGATAACTACCCTATTATCTTCCGGAGTATGTGAAAACTGCTCCTTGAAATTAAATTGCTTTTGCACCAACCTTTTCACGAGCCTAGCAAAAGTTTAATTAACTTTAAATAAGAAAACAAAGGAGGAAAGAAAGAAAACAAGACAAAAAAGAGATTTGGAGGAAAGGCACTAAAAGCCAACACAAAAAGGAAAAAGGCACCATTTTCCTATCACTTGGATGTAGAATGTTTCATTGATCATTCCTTCACACATCCAAAGCAAAAACCTCCAGAAAGTGAATCTTCCTCAAACTGCAACAGTAGCAGTAGAAGAGGTAACAGAAGGGATCACCATTCCTGTAGGCAGCCTTAAGGTTCATCTGTCCCTTTTCAAGCCTATCCTATAATTGACAAAAGGACGTGTACAACACAAATTTTCACATGGGTTTGGAGAATGAGCCTTCCTTGCCCTTACCTGGTAGTAATGGCTTCTGTCCCATGGGGCTGGGCCCAGCTGACCACTCCAGGCATTGCAACACAGTGCATAGTGTACCAAGATGCTATGTGCCCATTCATTCAAATTTGGCCCAGCCTCCCCCATCAAAAAGATAGATGATCAGGCCAAACTTCATTGGCACTGTGGCCATTCAAACCAAGTTCCAATACACAGAGTGTAGAGCTGGGCCCAGCCCTCTGGGACATGAGCCACCACTGCCAGGTAAATGCAGAGTGCACTTACCAATGACCATTTCCCTCCCTCAGTTGCAAAACCTATGCCACTAATTATCAGCACCCATTTATTATGTTGTGGGTCGGACTCTTATCTTGGCTGTGAAATTACAACTGCTTTAAAAAGTCAGTGTGAAATTAGAATTGGGTTCAGTGGCTGATTTATTAGCCAGCCTACAATAGCCTATTTTTTTTTCTTTTTTAGTGGGTTTATTTTCGTGGGATTATTTACAGCTGCTTAACAGAAAGAGTGAGAGCATCCCAGTAGCAAAATGTGCATCCTAAAGTGCTTCATTGATGCAGTCAGAGCCATTTATTCCCTCTTCTCACTAACTTGCCGGTAAGGGTCTATTTGGGCCAGAGATATTCGGGTGGGCCCAATATTACCGCTTTTTACACAGGTTTCCTTACACTTCCCATTAAAGGATCATGTGTTTCGATGCTTATATGTTTGCCAGACTTTAACCATTTGAAGTGAAATTTTCCATACTTGGGTCTCAGTCTGAATTATTATTACTGAAATTCCTGCCAAAATGGCTCAGCCATTTCCAAGAATGAAGCTAACAAAAAATATGCTTTCTCTATGTTAAAAAATTATTCACACCTTTTCTCTGAACTGTTCTATGGTCTCCATACTTTGGAGCAGGAACTTGAAATTTGGGTTGGCTTTTGTATCAGAAATGTGGTTTTTGCCATCCCGGGGAAAAGCCATCCAAATTTGGCTAACTTACAAGTCTTTGAAAAAATTACAGTTCTCACATGCTCAATAAAGATCTACAAGAGCTAAATTGCTAAAATTACCCAAGGCTGCTATTCTCACTGAACACATTTGAGCCTCTCAGAGCCCCTGGTATGGATTAGGCTGTGCATGTGCACTCCACAAAGAATAACTGAGCATGCTCCAACGCAGAGCTATGTGGACTCAGGAGGACTTTTCCTGTAACGGATGCTTCCAACAGCTCTGTGCAAGGGTGGGGCCAAGCACTGAGGGCCTGGACAACAAAAGCAGGCTGATGTGAATGAAGATGACACAAAATTGGAAAGTGGGAGGGAAAGGAATAGATTAGGACTAGGTGTCTTGTGAGATACGAATGGAGAGGAGGAAGAAACTGTGACTGGGTTCTTGGGCAGGAGGAGCTGGTTGGAAAGAGACTGGGAAATTGGGTCTGTCTCTATTAAAGACTGTATCATAAACACATACACCTAAATAAATAAAGGGCCCTAAAAATTTTCTTCAGTGGATATAGGCATTCATTTTCTCTAGTTTACTTCCAATGTTTCTTTCTGTCATTTCATGTTTGAGAACTGAGCTTTGCTCTAGCATGGTAGCCTCTCTCAGCTGGAGATATGTCCTTTTCCTGATGCAGAAGTCCTCAGGCTGAGAGTTGGGCAACTTCTCTGACCTTTTTTGCTGGACACTGTATGCACACAATTAATAGAATAATTGAACTCTAGAACTGGAAGGGACCTCGAGAGCTTATTGAGTCCAGTCCCATGCCCTCACAATAGATCCAGTACTGTCTAGACCATCCCTGATAGATGTCTATCCAATCTTCTCTTAAATATCTCCAAAGAAGGAGATTTCACAACCTCCCTAGGCAACTTATTCCAGTGTTTATCCACCCTGACAGTTAGGAAGTTTTTCCTAATGTCCAACCTAAACCTCCCTTGCTGCAGTTTAAGCCCATTGCTTCTTGTCCTATCCTCAGAGGCCAAAGAGAACAATTTTTCTCCCTCCTCCTTGTGACACCCTTTTAGACACCTGATTTAGATAATAGATTTCAACTAGCACACAACATAGCTGATAAGACTCTATATGTCATCACATGGAGCAGGTATATGATGGCAGGCTTGATTGGTTGATGGTTGGGGTCTGCATTAGATTCAAGGTTCCCTACTGACCTACAAAGCACTTTGGAATCTGTCACCTGGAATTTGATCACTTCAATCCTTTCATTCCTACCTAGGCTTCCTAATGCCAGCTGTTACTTCAAACCTTTGCCTTGGAATTCTCTGCAAAGAAATGCTGGGCATCATGCCACTTGTTCACTCTAAAGCTGAACAGACACTTGCTCTCTGCTTTGCTTTCCACTATTTGGTACCACAGCCTTTATTATTAAACCTCTGAAAATGTTTTGTCAAGTACCTTGAGATATTACAGTATGATACTGTTCTATGTAACTTAAAGCTATTAAATAAAAAATAGTTATCAAATTGAAAAAATAGAAGCTACTTTGCCAACATTTTAGCCATTTTTATTATGTATAATGAACAAAATTTCCAAAGAGAGACAAAGCACAGCACCTAAATTCGATATTTGTTTTAGATTCCTTCATAGAAAGGAAAAAATACAATGAGAAAAGAGCTTTCTTCTCTCTCTCATCTTTTACTGGATGATCAAACTTTAAAAACCAAGCAAAAGTAAAATCACAAAGATGACACATAAGACACAATGTTTTACAGTTCAACCTAAGCATCTTGCCTTTGTCCCTGATACTCAGGCTGCAACTCGGTCCAAAAAAAATCATGTACAGAGCAACATTGCAATCCTGTGATATCATTCTTGATGTTACCCTATGATTTAAGCTGCTCCCTTGGCTCTTGCACTTGGAGCAATTAGAATTTCCAGACAGTTCAGTGGCAAATATTTCACGCTCTCTATAGTGCAGCATTAACCAGCCAGTGGTTAGTTCATTCTGACCAAGAATTAATCAAACTCATTTACAAAGCACATGGTTGTAAACAGGGTGGTTAAATACTGGAATAAATTGCCTGGGGGACTGTGGAATCTCTGTCACTGGAGACATTTATGAGCAGGTTAGACAGACATCTATCAGGGATAATCTAGACAGTGCTAGGTCCTGCCATGGCATGAGGGCAGGGGACTGGACTCAATAACCTTTCCCTTCCAGTTCTATGATTCTATGAATACTAATTTAAAACTTTCAAAATTTTCTTTCAGTTTTGCATGCATTGACTACCATTCACAGAAAGTTATAAAAATAAAGTCAGCTATGTAAGGTTGAATTTTGTTAAAGGTTAGGACCTACATCAGCACATGCAAGTCATATCGTCGCCATTGCAGATGTTTACAAATGCTGTGTATTATCTCTCTAGTCTGCCTCCCTGCTATATTATTAACAGCCTGACTTTTGTTCAAACACACAAGAAAGCTATTCACTGAAACAGACAGCAAGCACAATCCTTTTACATTTCAACCCCATGTCCACGATCACAAACACAGAGTGAAGGGAGGACATGGTGCATGTTCTAGGTTTGTTACAGTTTCCTAGTGAACGTAGAATTTTATTGGGGTTGCAGCCAGTGTTCCCTCTAAACTTAGTGTCAGCACAGCTTCACAGGTGATTAACGAGCCCTGCACAGTCAGAGGCTCAAGGCTCCATGCACAGAGCTGACTGACTGGGTGGGGCTGATTAATCACTTGTGAAGCTGCGCTGCACAGCTTAGACAGACCACTGATGGCAGCCTATTTTCCTGTGAGCTGATACATTTCTCTAAGATCAGAAGAACAGTTAAATAAATAAACATAGGCTAACCTGAATGTCTGTCAACCTTGACAGTATCTTTTTGAAGTGAATGAGGAAAATCAGTGCATTAAGTCTTCTGCAGGTTTTTCTTGTCCTTTTTATAAACTCATAGAACTAGAAGGAACCGTAAGACGTTATCAAGTCCAGTCCAAGCACCATCTAGGCCATACCCAACAGATGTTTGTCTAACCTGTGTTTAAAAATCCCCATTCATGGACATTTCATTAACTTTTAAGGCAATTTATTCCAGTGCCTAACTACCCTGACAATTATAGAGCTTTTGCTAATGTTGAACTTAAACCTCTCTTCCTGCAATTTAAGCCCGTTGCTTCTTGCCCTATCCTCAGAGGCCTAAGGAGAACAATTTTTCTGCCTCCTCCTTGTAACAACCTTTTAGATGTTTGAGAATGGTTATCATTTCCCCTCTCAACCATCTCTTTTCCAGACTAAACAAACCCAATTCTTTCAATGCTCCCTTGAATAATTTTTGTTGCTCTTCTCTGTGTCTTTTCCAGTTTGTCCACAATGCTCTTGAAATGCATCCCCCCAGAATTTGACACAATACTCCAGCTGAGGCCTAATCAGTATAGAGTAGAGGAGAAGTATTACTTCTTGTGTACTGCTAACCATACTCCTCTTAATATATCCCAGAATGAGGTTTGCTTTTTTTTTTAAACAGCGCCACACTGTTGATTCATATTTAGCTTGTGGTCCACTATGACCCCTAGATACTTTTCTGCAGTATTCTTTCCTAGACAGTCGCTTCCCATTCTGTAAGTGTGAAACTGATTGTTCCTTCCTAAGTGGAGTATTTTACATTTATCCTTGTAAAATTTCATCCTATTTACCTCACACCATTTCTCCAGTTTGTCCACATCCTTTTGAATTATAATCCTGTTCTCCAAAGCACTTGCAACCACCCTAGCTTGGTGGTAGCTGCACATTTTATAAGTGCATTCTCTTTGCCAGGGTCGGGCAAAAAAAAATGGCAGCCCTCAAGGTTACTCCCTGGTGTGCCACCACTGCTATGTTTACCTGCACTTCTGCAGGTATCAGAGGATCACAGGTCTGGTTTGCTGCAATCACCATTCACAGCAAATATGAATAGTGGAAAGTTTCACGGACTGGGATGCTGCTTCCCGCCATTCACATTGGCCACGAACAGCAATTCGCAGCCAACCACAGCTGCAATCCTCCAATACCTGCGAAGGCGCAGGTAAACATGGAGATGGGGGCCCACCAGAGATTAATCCTGTGGACTGAATCTGGCCCCTGGGCTGGAATTTGCCCACCTCTGCTCTATGCCATTAACTAAATCATTGCTGAAGATATTGATCAGAACCAGTCCCAAAACTGATCCCTGCAGAATCCCACTCATTATGCCCTTTCAGCATGACTGAATCACTAATAACTACTCTCTGGGAATGAGTTAGCTAACCAGTTATGCATCCATCTTATAGTAGCACTATCTAGGTTTTATTTCCCTAGTTTATTAATGAGAAGTTCATACTAAATAGTATCAAATGCCTTACTAAAGTCTAGTCAGACTACATCTACCACTTTCCCTTATCCACAAGGCTTGTTAACCTATCAAAAATGCTAAAAGACTGATTTGACATGATTTTTTTTTAACAAATCCATGCTGTTATTTATCACCTTATTATCTTCTAGATGTTTGCAAATGGATTCCTTAATTATTTGCTCCATTATTTTTCCAGGTACAGAAGTTAAGGTGACTAGGCTGTACTTCCCTGGATTATCCTTATTTGCCTTTTTTTTTTTAGATGGGCACCATATTTTTCCTTTTTCAATTTTTAGGAATCTCTCCCATTTTCCCTGATTTTTCAAACATAATAGCTAATGATTCTGATGTCAACTCGGTCAGCTCCTTGAGAATTCTAGGATGCATGACAACAGGTGCAAGTGATGCAAAGACATATAATTAGTTTAAGTAATTTTTAACTGGTCCCCAGCCCCCCGCATTTTAATTTTTAAACCACTGGAATTCACTATGTTTGACATTGGATCACCACCAACTTTCTTGGTGAAAACTGAAACAAAGAAATCATTAAACACCTCTGCCATTTCCATATTTTCTGTTATTTTTCCCCCTTCTTCATTGAGTAATAGGCCTACCGTGTTCTCGGTTTTCCTCTTTCCTCTAATATATTTGTAGATTATTTTCTTGTTATCCTTTATGTCTCTAGCTATTTTGAGTTTATTTTGTGCCTTGGTTTCTCTAATTTTTCCCTTGATGCTTGTGTTATTAGTTTGTATTCATCCTTCTAAATTTGACTACTTTCCACATTTTGTAAGATTATTTTGATTTTTAAATACTTCGTGATGTCCAGGTTAAGCTAGGATGGTCTCTTGACATACTTCCTATCTTTCCAACGCAGTGAACCATAGAATCACAGAACTGGAAGGGACCTTAAGAGGTCATCAAGTCCAGTACCCTGCCCTCACTGCAGGACCAAGCACCCCCTGATAGTTGTTTATCTAACCTACTGTTGAATATCTCCAATGATGAAGATTCCACAACCTCCCTAGGCAATTTATTCCAGTGTTTAACCAACCTGGCAGTTAGGAAGTTTTTCCTAATGTCCAACCTAAACCTCCCTTGCTGCAATTTAAGCCCACTGCTTCTTATCCTACCCTCAGAGGTCCAGGAGAACAAATTTTCTCCCTCTTCCTTTTAGGTATTTGAAAGCAGCTCTCATGTCCCCTCTCAGTCTTCTCCTTTTTCATACTAATCAAACCTAATTCTTTCAATCTTCTCTCATAGGTTATGTTTTCTAGACTTTTCTTCATATTTGTTGCTCTTCTCTGGACACTCGGCAGTTTCTCCATATCTTTCTTGAAATGCAGTGCCCAGAACTGGACACAATTCTCCAATTGAGGCCTAGTCAGAACAGAGTAGAGCAAAATAATTACTTCTCATCTCTTAATTTTATCTGACATATCCATGAATAATGGATATCTAGCTAACAAAAATCATTCTGGATGACGGCTGTTTCTAGACTAGAGTGGTTCGACCTGTATTACTTTTCTAATGAAGTAAAATTAAATAAAATAATTCATTAAAAAGAGTTGATTTTATTTTAGAGAAACCTGAAAATAAGTACAATAATACACAAATCACATTAAGATCTCCTATTTTTAGAATGAATGATTATGATAAATAAGCCATTTACCATAAATGTAATTTAGTAAACAAAATGGAAAGTATCTTATGGGGCACATTATTAAACTGCAATGCATTTATTTATCAGTCTTGTTCTCAAAATCAGTTAATGCTATATCGCAATTTCCAGCTTCATAACATTTTTCCAGAAATTTATCGCTGTATGAAATGTATTTTATAGTCAATATAATATTGTTAGATATGTCTAGTAATATTTTCCTAAAATTGTACATAATCTTCCCACAAACAGCAAGTAATCAATTGACACTAAGTCCCAGCAATAACAACCTTAATTAAACTGAAATATCCTAACCTTGATTTCCTAATCTTCAACTTTGAGAAAGAAATCAGGTTTCAAGTCTTAAATTACCTCATGCATATCTTGGATAGCACTAGACCATTTTAGTTCAGGAGAAGTTATCTACCTCAGCTAAAAAGTCTATATATATTGCCAGTAGCTCTTCAGGGAAGGCCGTGGGGAAAAAAATCTAAAGAATTACAGGATCCCATAAAATTATTAGATTTGATTGACCCAAGAAAAAATAAAACTAATTCTAGAAAAGGTCTACTCATTTACTATCTAGAAAATTAAAAAACACAAGTGGAAACGCAACATATGGGTTAGGTTTATTCTGTATTTGAAATAAAAGAGTAATCTTCTTCACTTACCAGTTTTGGATTTCTGCTTTATGAGGTGCCTGTGGTTGGTAAACATTGTTGTGGAACCCTGTATAGCTGTCCTTTCCTCCAGGTCAGATTCTGGGATGGGAGTACAGACACCTAGTTGAAAATAAGACAGAAATTCTTCATGTTGTGCATAGGCAAGTAGAACATTAACAAGAACAAGAGGTGATAAACGAAGTGGCAAGAGTACCAAAGAATGTACGAAATTGGAATGGTCTAGATCTTAACCCTAGGTGAAAAATACTTTGAATAGAAAGTGATTACCATTCTAATTAGTTTATTGATTATGCATTGGTGATTCCTCACTTTACTCATATGTGCCATCTAAGGAATATGTTAAACCTATAGTGTAGGTAAAATTCATTCTGTACAAAGGATAGAAATAGATCTTAGCATGAATTGTATCACGTGGTCAAGCATGTATGAAATAATTCCACAGTGAGCAAAGACTATGAAATCCACTAGTTTGCCACAAAGGGGTGTGTCAATGATATTTTTGGGTGCATAATTATACACACTGATTTTCAGGATTTTCTATTATAGATAGCCTGGTAGCACTATGACATATTGCACTACCCACCATCACGCTGCCATGGGGGTGATCCCAGGATAAGCCGACAATTTCTCCTTTGTAATCTGCAATATTTACCTCTATATCTTCATGTAGATACTCCACTTACCTACATCACTGCGTATTTAAGTAACAATAGGTTGAACCTCCATAGTCCAGAACTTTCTGGTCCAGAAACATCCGTCATCTGTAATTTTTTTAGTTAGCTGGATGTCCACTTTTCGTGGCTGTGGCCACGGTTCTTGTGGTCACATAAAATTTCTTTACAGCTACCAGTCCTGGCTCTCAGTGTTTTGTTAGCTCTAATTTATCCCTAAATGTCCTCTAACAACCTGGTAAGTAGTAGAAGTGTTCATAATGCTGCCAGACAATATTGACCCTCCCATGGTCCAGACAATTCTCTCATTCAGAACCAGTCAGGTCTCAAGGGTGCCAGAACAGAGAGGTTCAACCTGTACCTGGAACTATCTTAAGCAGCATGTATAAACTGTTATTTAAAATGTTAAAATGGGAAAACCTAGTATAATTGTTACTGAGCATAAAGGAACCAGCTGTCTATACCAACCAGTGCCATTGCTCACCTGGAGGTAACTGCAGCAGTTTGAAATGCATTAGGATGATCCAAGTCTGTTTCAAAAAGTCTGCTACCAGTGCCTCTGCGAAAAGGGCTGCTACTCAAAAGTAAAGGTATGAACCTGCTGGGTCATACTTGTTTCTTCTTTAGGATGACTTGAAGAAAGCAGATTACAAAGGAGGAGGAGGAGACACCATAAGCCAAAATGTGGAGGGGCAGAGCAATGGAAATAGGACTGATGGAGAAAAGCTTCCTTGCATAGCTAATTAGCATTCAGCACAAGTGTTAAGCATGTTGTGTTTATTATTTTCAGTATAAGGCTACGTGGGCAGCTTCCATTGTGTCCACATAGATCTGACAGAAAAGAAGAATTTATAAAGTTACTGGATTTTTACCCTAGCTCAGCGATGGTAAACTTTTTGAAATATTTCTCAGAGCAGAAAAGTTTTATGCGTTTTCTCTTTTAACGCAACTGTCAAGGCCTCTCTTGTTTTGTTCAGCAGCTTCAAATCAAAGACCATGAAAGGCTCTGTGTATTACTGCAAGCATATGTTTACCTGCTTAAAGTTAAGCTCTTGCTTAAATACTTCACGGGATTATGATCAAAATGTACATCACACATTCTGAATGAAAATCAGGGCCCTTCTGAGATTACCACTAGTATGCAAACAAACCTCTTAGTCTAGTGTTTAAAATCATCCTTTACTGTCTACTAAGAGAGTGCATTTTTAAACCATCATATTAACTTCTAACTCAAAACAAAAAGATGTTAATTGTTTATAATCATTTTCCACTGTTGTGTCATGCTCCATGAATGATACCTGTTCTTTGGCAATATAGCATCTCTCATTGCAAAATAAAAGAAAAACATTGAAAAAAATGCCAGCTTGATTGGTCTTGGAAAACATACTGTATTTCAGAAGAACCAGACTCTCTAGCAACTTTGCAGATTTGCCCAGATCCTTAAATGGCCCCCTCAGGGATTGACCTTATAACCCTGAGTTTAACAGACCAATGTTCAAACCACTGAGCAAGCCCCACCCCATGCTGATGGTAAACCTTATGTGAAAAAGAGAGGTATTAGCACAAGTCGGGATTCCTAAAATGAAAGAGGGGTTGGGGGAGATCTAATAACAGGAAATACAAACACTATATGTTAATATATTGTAATGTGTTGCTATTAAATACAAATATGCATACAACCAATGAAAATAAGGTATTTGTTAATCTTCTGCACATATAATCTCACCTACGAGCTCTAACTGTAAAATGTAAACAATACAACTTAAAGAATTGGAAACTGTTCCTCTAAAATTCAAATTTGGATATTTATAATTTTTGTTCTTCAGATAAAATCTGCCCCATTAAAACTTAAATCTGTAAACACATGATAAATCATTAAAGATTCATGCAAACAAGCACCTGACAGTGGCATCATCTATTAAACATTGAGATGATGAGTGAAAAGTCATATACCCATTAGTGCATACTGGGTTTCTGGAGATAAATAAAAGACCTTTTAATATTTGGTCTGAAAACTGAAACTCCATAGGTTATGTGGCCTTGAGAATTAATGGCTTTCAATGGCAAACTAACTAATTAGTCATTAGCACTATTTTCCACTTGATGGTAACAAATTAAAGTCGGAAAATGTCTATTTGCCCTTAGGCACCCTATGCTATTGGTTGGACGGAAGCGGGACTTCCTGCTCTTGGTTTTTATGTCAGAGGTTTGTTAAGATTTACTCGTCAAATGATACTGTCAAAACATACCAGCACTAAAAGCAAAATTTATTTTTTCCATTACCTTACTTTCCTGATAGAAAATAGTGAGAACTGGAATTTCATCATTTAAACAGAGGGGCTGCGTAAGTTACACACGAAGAAAAAAGGTTCTGCAAATATACTATCAGCCTAATTTTCAACACATAAATACAACATATCCTTCAACAGAATTTGTAAGTATACCAGTTTTTATGTTGGGCTACTTGATTTACTGTTACATAAAAACAAGACATTATTACTATGTTGTAATTATAGATACTGTGGTCACAACTGTACAAGACAAAAGCAAAAAATATGGGGTGAAATACAGGCCGCACTGAAGTCAATGGAAGTTTTCCTATTTACATCAGTAAGACTAGATTTTACCCTTTAGCTTAAATGCTTCTTAGAGCAAGGACAAAGACCAGACACCAGAGAAGATGGGGATACTATTAACTCTGAAATTTTTCTCCATGTACTGGGATGAAGGGAGCATTATATTGGTGTGGTTTAGCATTTGCTCAACTTGTGGAATAAATGAATTTTCAGAAGGGCTCTGAATGAAGACAAAGTGTGAAATTCATGCACTAGGAAGGGCAGGGAGTTGTAACTCTGAGATTTCTCAGAAGGGAATCACAGATACACTAAGGCTGATATTAATGCTGGACTGAAGAGGCAAGATGAAAAAAAATAAGGTGTAGGATTTCTCTCACAGTCTGCGACAGAGTGATCAGGTCTAATAGAGGGATCAACACTCTGATCCCAGTAGCCTCAATTAGGGTATGTCTACACTACAAAGTTAATTCGAACTAACGGACGTTAGTTTGAATTAACTTTGATAGGCGCTACACATACAAACCGCTAGTTCAAACTTAATTAGAACTAGCGGAGCGCTTAGTTCGAACTAGGTAAACCTCATTGTACAAGGACTAAGCCTAGTTTGAACTTACTAGTTCGAATTAAGGGGTGTGTAGCCCCTTAATTCGAACTAGTGGGAGGCTAGCCCTCCCCAGCTTTCCCTGGTGGCCACTCTGGCCAACACCAGGGAAACTCTATTGCCCCCCTCCCGGCCCCGGAGCCCTTAAAGGGGCACAGGCTGGCTACGATGCCCGTGCCAGGTGCAAGCCTGCCAGCACCCAGCCAGCAGACCCTGCACCTGGCACGGCTCGAGCCAGCCACCTGATGCCCCCCAGCCCTCCCCCTCTTCCCGGGACCAGGCTGGCAGCTCCCGGGAGCTTGCCCAGGACCGCAAGAGGCGGGCACCTGCCCGGTCTAGTGCGGACATCATGGACCTCGTCCACGACCTCCGCACTAGGCACAGGAAAGTGACCGTCTAGGGCAGGAGAGCTGCCAGCCTGGCCACCCAGGAGTAGGTGTGCATGAAAATCAAGGTGGTCCACTGAGAACCCCAACCCTGAGCCCTGAGCTTACAATGGCCGTACTGGGTCAGACCAAAGGTCCATCTAGCCCAGTAGCCTGTCTGCCAACATTGGCCAACCCTAGGGACCCTGGACGGGATGGACCGAAGACAGTGACCAAGCCATTTGTCTCGTGCCATCCCTCTCCAGCCTTCCTCAAACTTCGGGCAGGGACACTATTTCTATCCCCTGGCTAATACCACTCTATGGACCCAACCTCCATCACTTTATCTCACTTCTCTTTAAACTCTGTTCTAGTTGTAGCCTTCACAGCCTCCTGCAGCAAGGAGTTCCACAGGTTGACTCTTTGCTTTGTGAAGAACAACTTTCTGTTACCAGTTTGAAGCTGGCTACCCATTCTTTTCCTTTGGTGTCCTCTAGTCTTTCTATTATGGGAACTAATGAAGAACTTTTCTTGATGCACCCTCTCCACCCCACTCATGCTTTTATAGACCTCTATCCTATCCCCCCTCGGTCTCCTCTTTTCTAAACTGAAAAGTCCCAGTCTCTTTAGCCTCTCTTCATATGGGACCTCTTCCAAACCTCTGATCATTTTAGTTGCTCTCCCCTCTCCCACCCTCTCTCTTCCCCTCTCCCACCTCCTTTTCCCAGTCTCCCCGAGTTTTGTTCAATAAAGAGAGATTCTATTTTTGACCACTCATTTTCTTTATTTTGTACATCAGGAAGGGGGGCTAGGGAAGGGTAAGTGGAAGAAGGTGAGGGAGGAATGGGGTACGAGCCCCCGATGGGGAGGACTGGGCTGGCTCTGCGGGCTTCTGGGGGTGGAAGCTCTCCTGCAGCCCCCCAATTGCCCCCTCTCCCCAGATGGCAGCCTGTGGCAAGTGCAGCCGGTCTGATGGCCGAGTGCTGTGATGTGCCCAGTGTGGGCACTCAGGGCACTCCAAGCCAGGACTGCTTTGCAAGCGGGGCACCCTGAGAACTGTCTGTGCGGGGTGGGGGTCCGGTCCCTTTAAGCACAGCCTTCGGCTAGCCTGAGACAGCAGCTCCACGCTCTAAGTCCTCATCTGATGCCCTGCCGGCACTGCTTCCGGCCATCCTTAACCTTGCTTCAGGATCCACTTAATGTGGACATGCTAGTTCGAATTAGCAAAATGCTAATTCGAACTAGTTTTTTAGTCTGGATGCATTAGTTTGAATTAGCTTAATTCGAATTAACTAATTCGAACTAAGTTAGTTCGAATTTGCGCTGTAGTGTAGACATACCCTTAGTTTCCTTCAGCAATAGCTAGTAGAGTAAATAGGGAAGAAATAGCTAAACAGAGAAGGAAGCTGGGTGAGTTAAGAAATTAACTGGCCCATCAGCTGACAAGCTTGATAAAAGGTAGGAAGGAAATATCAGGATGTGGGAGAATAATGTTAACAGTGCCCAGAGTGATGGACATCCCAAGGAAGACCGTTCTCTTTTCCTCATGGGGACCTGATAAACATTGCTCAAGTTCATAGGTATTAAGACTGGTGTGTTACATTGCACAGGTATAAATGGAGGGGAATACATTATACAGAGTAGACACTAAGGGTACATCTAGATAGCGGCGCTATTTAGGAATATTTCCAGTATCCCGAAATAGCATTTTCTCTGACTTGACAGTGTGCCTATTATTTCAAAATAGCTTCAGAAATAACGGGTGTGCTGTTCTGATGTCCCTGTAAACCTTACTCCATGAGGATTAAGGGACGTTTTGTAATAGCACTCTATTTTGAAATTAACTTGAAATAAGCTATGCAATTTGCGTAACTCAAATTGCATAGCTTATTTCGAGCTTAGAGTGCAGTGTAGACACACACTTAAAGAAGAGCAATTACTGGGGTGACCAGGACAGGTATTTGCAACACCCACCCTATCACACAATATGAGATTAAATTTCTGTAAACATATTAATCCAATTTTCTGAGGAATACTATCATGCACCACATTTCCAGAACAAGTGAACTCCATCACTACAAGAGCACAGAGCTTTCTGTCCACTACAGACACTTTTGAGAAAAGGAGAAATGCCCACCTTGGAAAATATTAATTTTGTTTTCAAATGTTTTACATACATTATAAAAGACTTTTGATAAAAAGAGTATGCTTACATATGATGCTGACATTTTCAAGAGACTAAGGAAGTCCCAATGAAACTCAATGGTCTCTTAGGCACCTTTGAATATTCCAGTCTAAATGTACACATACTATAATCTGACTTTCCTTTGTTTCTATCCGACTTTTCTTTGTTTATCCTGCCTCCCTACCATACAGATACAATTTCTACTGATTTTGGCACTAATGTCACCTGTACAAAATAATCTAATGGTTTGTGTATTAGATAGCTGTATGCAGTCTGAGCTATGCATCTTTATTAGAGTCTTATCCTGACCCTGTAAAAACTAAGATGGGTTTTTCCTTTGGCTTCCATGGCAGCAGCATCAGTCCTTTTATATTTTCTGGAGTCAGGAGGGAAACGTACTGCTATATGGTTACAATGAAAATTTTCAGAAGTGCCTACATGGTTAAGGAACCTATGTTGCAAATCTAATTGAAAATACATCAAATTAGGCTCATAAGTGTCTAAATCACTTTTGAAAATGGAATTTAGATACTTTTGAAAATTTTGCCCAAAGTCAATCTTGTGCAAAAAAGTTAATTTTTCATATACATGTGCAAAAAGGAATACAATTTTATTCATGAAGCATTTTTTTTAAAGCAGGGCGTTAACAGGACTGAATAAGCAATGCTGCTATACTGTGAAACCAAGTCCTTGGATTATTTACAGATTTGCTTGGATAAATATTTTTTTCCGGAATACATATTGTTATCACAAGCAGAGTAAATCCATTTGGAAACTACATGTCAAGCCTCCACTCATATGGGACAGAGTTGTTTAATGTACGATGTCTTTCTCTTTCTGCATTTCAAAATGGATGTGGGCCTGCTCTACATTTCACTGAAGGCCATGGTAGTCATTAAAAGGAGCTGGATGTGGCCCCTCATGCACAGTGATTAATACATGGTTTAAACTGCACTTGATTCAGCTTTTTACTTTCTGAAAACATTTTTCACTCCACAGGACAAATATTATCAAACTGAAAATGTCATTATAATTACAAGTCCTTCATACCTTCAGACTGCATGGATTCTAGTCAACATGTTTACATCTGACAGATCTTCAGCCTTATGTTTAGACAATTTTCTTTAAATTGTCGTGTTTCTGCGTGCACTTCAGTGGGTATCCCTGAAAGTGCGCACACTCACACACACAGATCAACCATTTTAGCAACCTATTATTATGAACTTTTGTCCATCTCTAGGACTGAAAAAAATCAGAGTACATAATCATTCACATCCATTGATAATTATTTGAGTAAACTGTATCAAACAAAGAAGTGAACTATTTACCAAAAACCAAAAGAACAGCATGTAAATCTCACAAATTGGAAACAATCCAGGTTGAGAAGTTCTCCAGATGTCAGTCTATAAACAGTGCTTCATAAAATGAATTTCCCCATTATTTGTTGGCAGGAACAGCACCTAGAATATGTTATTGCATTATGACCCGTTCTTCCCCCTTTTCTTTGCAGCTGAATTCTTGTATGACACCTCAGATCTTTTATCAGTTGTGATAAATCCAGCACTTTAGGCAGGCAAGCTGCAGTCAGCACAATTGTTTGATAGGATACGATGTTACGGCCAAGTAATTGTGAGCTTTCTTCACTGAAGGAAATGAGACCACTCTTGTTTATTTTCACTACATCTGTTTTCATAACACATTTCGTTCTTAAGTTGGAAAGACACACACACACCCAGAGGAAACATAAACATACGATATTCACTTTTTCTTTAATTGAAGTACTGACAGTTTTGCTGTGGGGTCCTATCACAATGTTTTTACACATGATAACATGGTTCTTCAAGCTCAAAAACAGGAAAACAAAAGCAGTAAACATCTGTAGAATGTAAAGGAGCTTGGCAGGAATGACTACTTCGGTTTCCCCTTTCTTTTCCAATATCTAAACTATCCATCAACAAAAAGTGCAGTGTATTCTCCTCCAGCTAAATCTCCCTTTCATAGCACAGAAGAACAATCTATGATATTTGGACATGTTCTATTATTTTAAATTTTCACTTAGCTATTAAACTCCCCAAAATAAACAAAGTCAGAACCAAATAACCTCTTTTCTGGGAGGTTTCCTTTTCCACTTCTAAATTCTCCTTCTGAGATTAACTCTTGCAAGGGTTTTTACAGAAGGGAGGAAAAAATGTTACACATTCAGTCTAAGTGGCAGGAAGGCCAGAACATGAGGTGAGAGCTCTGTAAAAAGCATATCTTTTCTTCCTTTGTAGACTGAATAGCAAAACTATTCCACAGAAGAACTCCCAAAGTTCTGGACAATTTCATATTCAACTACTAGGAAGCTCTGCCTGCATTACATACGGAAATAGTAATTCTTCTCAAAGTGCAAAGAACCTTTCTTTTTCAATAGTGCTATAGTCTAGGTGAGTATTTTTCAAACTTGGATCATGGGGCCACCATAGTAAGCTGCTGGCAGGCCCATGCTGCTTTGTTTATTTATGCCCATAGCCGCGGTCTTCTTATCAAGTTTCAGTACAAGAAATGCCAATGGAATAGCTGATTAATACAGTTAAGTACTGCAGAACAAACCAAATTCAGACAAATTCATATTTTTCCTAACTGATTCATGAAAAATGTTTCTATTTTTTGTGCAATTAAAATATATTGTGCTGCTGAGTTAAATATACAGACCTAAATTACCAAGGACAATCAAAATACATCTCCCTTTGGGAACACAGTGGAATGATTCTGTTGTTTCCTTTTTTCTCAGGTGTGTTCAAAGATTAAGATGGTTTGTACTAGGAGTTTTGGTAGTTTATCCCATAGTAAACTGAGGCCTGTTCTACATTACAATGTTAGTGTGACAGGGTGGACCAGCCCTATAGCCCCTTGCTGAAGGCTTGTAGTCTTGCACATCCCACCCTAGAACAGAAGTCATAGAGAAGTCCTCTAGGAGGCTAGTGCGGCTTTGGAGGAACCAACCAAACAGGGGCCAGGAAGGCCTACAAAAGGAGTTGCAAAGCACAGCAGCAGTCAGTTGCAGTGCAGACCTGAAGGAGTGAAGACTAGGGGTGATTGGCTTGCTGAGAAAACTATCTCCAGGAGGAAAGCTATGGAGGCACCATTGTCTCTGAGTGGGGAACAGACTAAGAGGGACACCAACAGAGAGTACAGAGATGGGCACCTGTTAAGCGTGTACCCCAGAAAGGGTTTGTATTTCACTCAGGGGCATGACTTGGGTGGAGGGTTACGTAGCTAAAAAAGGCTTTGGAAAGAGAAAGTGCAAGCACACACACTTGGCCAGAGGGGGTACTTGCGGGCGATGAGGGCCACTCCGTTACAGTTAGACTGCTGTAAACTCTTTTCAATCAACCTTTTATGCATGTGACTACACTTAAATTTCTCTCCCACTAGCTTAAAGACTATATTATGGCAGTGCAGTAACACCATCTGTCCAAGAAGCACTGAGCATGTGAAACAAGCACTCCTAGTGGGTATGCACAGTACCATTAAGAGGAGCCAAGCATGCGTGCGCATAATATATTATATCAGCTTTATGCCAACATAGCTTACATCGGCAAAAGTTTGCAATACAAACATGCCCTAAGTAACATTTGAGACCAGAGTATGGGAAGATAATTCATCTGTCATGCGGAGTTTAGCAGGTTTGTGTGACATGCATAGGTATTTTGGGTACAATTACTTCTTTTGAACTCATACATGCTCTCAACCTGTCACAGTGCAGGGGATTTTGGCAGAACACTCTTTTATGTCAACACAGATGCTGTTTAAATCATCAAATCCTCTTGACCATTTTTCCAGAAAGAGTTTCAGTGCATGTGCTATGCAAATCATAGGAATGGCACTGGAAAATGCCACTAAAAGCTAATCTAACAGCTGTTTTCATTATGGTAGTATTATGGGACCATCATGCAAAAACAAACAAAAACACCAAACCAAAATTTTTAAAAATCCCCTACCATTGTCAAAACCATCTTTCAGTAGTGGGCTGAGAATATGGAGGGTGCATAAAAGTTTATATAGATATCTGAGTTCCTGTTAAAATGGTTACTTCAATGCTTCTGAGACTTTATTTATTATGTTATAATTAATGTCAGGACAACTTGGAGAGGTGTATTTTTATTATTTAAAATCTAAATAAATACTAAGATAAAATTTAATTACTTTCTAGCAACTGTTGTTCTCCCAAGATACTATATCTCTATAAAAACAAATTACCTCTGTGTTAAAACTCCAGTGAGCTGCCTGTTGAGTTCAGCAAAAAGTTTCCTCATTAAAACATCTTTGCTGTCAGCAATGTTTGTCAACTTTTTTTATTAAGACTGCAGTCATAATTCTATTTATTGTTTGCTAAAACTTTATCTTGTAACACTGACACACTAACCTTTATATTCAGCACCTCTAACACATTAGACACCTTTATCCTTTCTTGTTTGTAGCACAGCGTTGTGTAACTTAAGACACATGGTGACTGAAACAGTCTGAGTGCTGACGAGTGGCACTCCAATGGCATGATCCAAATCCAGATGAATACAACAGGAGCCTTTCCATTGACTTCAATGGGTTTTGGATAGCACCCCAAGTGAGAAGTCGGAGCAGTGAGATTAATACATCAACAGTTTCAATAATACAATCATGATGAAAAGGACCCTCAGCTCCTCCAAAAGATGCTCTTAATAGGAGCTGGAGAAAAGAACATCAAAGTGTTGGAACTATGATGATGTGAGAAACATCAACCTTTATGCGGAGTCCATAGGAATCTCTGTTGACTTTGTAAATTAAGCAACTTCCAAGTTCTTTGGTGTCCCTGATGTATTCATCTGTACCCAGAGAATCTACAACAGGGAAATCAGACTATTCTTTTTTAAATATGCAACAACAGAACTGAGTGCTTGAAATAAATTCTCAAATGAAGCAGCTCATTTATTAAATATATTAATGTATTGGAGAGAACACATCACTTTTGCTGAATAACAAGTTTTTAAATTGATTATTAGTGGCTCCCAAAAGACCAACAGAGTTTTATTTAGAAAGATATGGTGGGAGAATTTGGAGAGTCCAGGACAACATTCTACTTTACCCAGAATGGGACATTTTTACTTTTCTTAACAATGAACTAGCTAGCTTTCCATGGATTATGTTAGAAGCTGAGAACAAGAATAAGAAAGAGCAACACTGTTTCTGTACGCATGGAACTTTGTTTCATTATTGCTGTAGCACATTTCAGCGAGTTAAGTCTAATTCTCTTTGCTATGTTAAGCCTTTTTTGCTTTTATGATCAAAACCAGCTCAACTTTTATTATTTTGGGCTCAAACATCCTCACCTCCGGGAACGGGTTTTGCAGAGGAAATTTTCACGGGGAACACGCACATCATCCTATGGGGAAAGGAATCTATTTGTCCCCTAGCTGTGCAATAGCTTGCAGGATATGCTGGAATCCTGGCACATCCCACAAAAACACAGAGGATACTGAACAGAGATTTTCAACCTTTTTCTTCCTGATGACACCCCCTCCACACACACCCTCCCCCACCAACAAGCTATATAAACTTCATAGACCACTTATGCTTCAATAACTTGTTTTCTGCATATAAAAGCCAAGGTTAGTGTTTGAAGGTGGCAGGCAGGAGAACTGCTTGGGGCCTGTACCATAGGAACCCCTGCAAAATTACATTCCTCGGACTTTGGTTTCAGCCCCGTGCAGCAGGGCTTCAGCTTTTTTCCATGGGCCCCAACGAGTCTACTTTAAACACCCCCTGAAATTTGCCTGTGACTCCCTACAGGGTCTGGAGCCCCAGCTGAGAACCATTGATGAAGAAAACCAGAGTTTCTGTGCCTCTACAGTATAGTAAGCCTTGGTGAAAACCTTGTTCTCATATGTTGCTCCATTTATCTATAGAGCCCTGTAAATCCACAGCTATCTGCTTCATAACCGCAGGTATCTGCATCTGTGGAGGTAGATATCCGCAGATCATTTTTGTGGAATCCTGGAAATTTGCAGATATCAACTTTATATCCACAGGTATCCGCACATGCAGATGTCAATGCGGATATCCATGGCTAATTTTTACAGATATAAATGTGGATTCAGATACAAATTTTGTATCCATGCAGGGCTCTATTTATTTAACCTAGGGTATGTCTACACTACCCCGCTAGTTCGAACTAGCGGGGTAATGTATGCATACCGAACTTGCTAATGAAGCCCGGGATTTGAATTTCCCGGGCTTCATTAGCATAAAGCCGGCGCCGCCATTTTTAAAAGCCGGCTAGTGCGAACCCCGTGCCGCGCAGCTACACGCGGCACGGGCTAGATAGTTTGAACTACATAGCCATTCCGAACTATCTGTACTCCTCGTGGAACGAGGAACGAGGAGTACAGATAGTTCGGAATGGCTACGTAGTTCGAACTATCTAGCCCGTGCCGCGTGTAGCCGCGCTGCACGGGGTTCGCACTAGCCGGCTTTTAAAAATGGCGGCGCCGGCTTTATGCTAATGAAGCCCGGGAAATTCAAATCCCGGGCTTCATTAGCAAGTTCGGTATGCATACATTACCCCGCTAGTTCGAACTAGCGGGGTAGTGTAGACATAACCCTATTTACTTCTGAACAATGGAGACAGAATTGCATAGCATACAGTCCCAAAGCCTTAAAATTCCCTTTTTTTTAATCCCTCAGACAGAGGAAGTTTATTCATTTACAAAAACATATTTCTACTTGGCAGATTTCACTCTGCAGGGTAGGTGGGACTTTAGGACTCTGGATCCTGACTCTGATGTCACTTACACCTGAGTAAATCAGAAGTAACTATTGAACTCAATGGTGTTATACTAGCATAAAAATAGTGTATGTGAAAGAAGAATTAAGTTCCATCACTAATGTTGTTTAAGGCTACGATTATGTCACCAAGGTCACAGAAGTCAGGGAATCCTTGATTTCCAGGGACTTCCATGACATTAAATCCCAGTCATCCATCTTACAGCTACTAGCTTCAGCCACAGTGGGGAAACCCCCAGCAGCTTCCCAGATGCCATGGGATGAGGAATGGGCGGGCACCTTGCAGCGGATCCAGGAACTCCCACTCACCTCAGGTGTCACAGAACTCCGCCCCCCCCCTCCCCGAGATGCTCAGCCACTACCTGAGGGGAGAGCTCCCACTCACTACAGTTGCACGGGACCCAGAGTTCAGAACCCACCTCCCCATTTTGTCAGGAACATTTTAGTGAAAGTCAGGGACAGGTTACAGGCTTCTGTGAATCTCTTTATTGCCTGTGACCTGTCCTTGATTTTCACTGAAAATATCCCTGACAGAAACTTAGCTTTACTGTTGTTTCGTTAAAGGAGTTGTTCTCTCGGACTGAATTTTCATATCCTCTTCTGTTCACAATTTTGCTTTTCAACTTTAGTGGCAGAAATCCAGGCCAGAAACAAACCAGTTGTCCCTGCAATTCTCTAATGAAATAAAATTGTCACATTTGAGCCAAATGAAAAAGCAACAAGAGGACAAGACATCTTTCTTGTTTTGTTATGACTGAAGATTCTATTAATTAATCAGCCACACAAGTGTCCTATATAGTATCATTAGCCAAGATTTTTCAATATTGGCTAGTGATTTGGGTTGTGTAATTTGAAATATTTTAAAGGAACTTGATTTTCACACACTCTTGCGCACCCTTCTTCAGAAATTCAGGCATCTTTAAGCATCACAAGTTTGGGTTCCCCAATCTCTAGCTTTTGAAAGCCTTGACTTTGCTCTTTTCAGACACGAAAGGATTGTTTAGCTTGGCTAATGTCACTAAATGAATTTACATCATCTAGTCACAAAGAGATAAAGGACATGTAGGGAAAGCCCATATAATATAACCTTAACAGTTTGATAAAGCAATTTCTGTTATTACAAAAACATGTTAAGAATGAAACAAAGTGCTTTTTTTATGGGGGGGAGACACAGAATTTATGGTGCTTTTTCAACTTTTACAAATTTGGCAGTGCCTCTCTTGTACAAAAATAAATAAAGAAGTGACAAAGCAAATAGAGTAAAGAGAAGTTCTTTTTTCAGCTATTTTCATGCATATGTGTGTATAATTTATCTAATTCAGCTACTGTATTTGGTTTTCCAGGATTTGCTTTTAGCTCTTTGTTCAGAATTTTGATTTTATTTTACTAACACAAACAAATAATACGACTGGCATTATAAAATGGAAATCAGACCTTCGCTAAAGCTGTCAAAATTCTCCTTTTTGAGACTGCAAGCTCTTTGGCACAGATAACCTATACATCTGCACAGAGCCCAGCACAATGGTGCACTGGACCACTCTGGGGCCTCTAAGTGCTGTTGCAATAAAAATGTTGAATAATAATAGATGATGATGATGATGATGATGATGATGCATGTTTACTATCTTTTACAAAACTGTGTTTGTATTCAAAACTGTTTTTGTCAGTGAAATATTCTTCCTTTAAAAAAGCATATGATGCGTCACAGAAGAAATTATGCAAAAGGATGAAATTGTTTGATCACTTGTTCTCAGTCTAAATACTACCTATAAAATCATCAGTTAAAACCAAACTATTAACACTGAATATAATGGAAACCAATTCAAGCTAGGGAGTGCAGCAGCACCCTCAGCACCAGCACCTGTGCCTGGGAATCCTGGGCAGCTTTAGGGGGACCCCAGAGTCCTAGACCCTCCACCTCAAGAAGCAGGAACATGGGCTGGGGTCTAATCTTGGGCCTCTCAGCCCTCCACCGAGGACAGGTGGAGGGTCTAGGGATCTCAACAGCAAACTGGGCTCCCTAGGTAGCTCTTAGCACAGCCCGGTTCCAGCTTCTGGCCTGGCCAGGGAGCAGGGCCTCTTCAGGAGAAAGAGAAAGGGTTTCTGCATGTGACCAATTTTTGCATTTTGAAAAGGTGCTCATCCTACTTGAGTCCAAGCACAACAGGATGCATTGCTACAGAGGGCCTCATTGACAATGCTCCCAACGTCCTTAATAAGCCACAACACACGACTTAAGGCTGGAGGTAACACCAGAAAGTTGCCTTTATAATTACTTGGATCACCCAGCTGGCTACAACAGGTCTCCTGCACTTTGGTTCCTTGCTTCTGACTCCAGCTCCACCCGTTGGCTCTGGGTCCTGGCTTCTCAGCCTTGGCTCTGGCCCTACATAATAGGTCTGATGAGCCTATACCTGGCCATGACAAGTCAGAAGAAAATAAACACTCTCTCGATAATGTTGGTCCAATATGAAGCAATTAACAGCACTTACCACCTGACAACAGCATACATGCATACATGCCCAAGGAACCCCTATATTAAAAGGATATTTGCTCAATGGCAAAGTGAAGGTTCTCTCTCACTGGCAATGACAGACCACAGGATTTAAAACTTAATTTCATCACTAGTTTTGAACTTACCTATATTAGGGTGTGTCTAGACTACATGGCTCCGTCGATAGAGCCATGTAGATTAGGCAGGACTGCAAAGGGAATGAAGCTGTGATTTAAATAATCGCCGTTTCATTTAAATCAAAATGGCCGACGCGCTGCGCCAACCAGCTGATTTTCGGCACAGTGCGGCAGTTTAGACAGGGATCTGCTGACCCCAGAACTCTTCGTTGGCATACCCTTTATGCCTCGTGAAACCAGGATTAAGCATGCCTCAGTAAGTCCATACCACTTTGCCAGTAACCAGTGTTTTGAGCCTGTACAGCAGTATCTAGAGTCCAGAGATTGGTGCTCAGGGGTTTCTAACTGGCATAGGCTTTTTACACTGGTGACCATTCTAAAATGCCAGGGACCAGGACATGCCCCATCCTAAGCCTAAATTCTGTTGGGAACACTACTATACTAATCAAGTGTTTAGAACAGAAAGTTCACAGTGAACAGCTCTGGAGAAGGAGAATTGCTGAAGCAAGATAATATTCCATTCACCATGACTAGTGCTAAGAGGAAACTGATGGTGGGAGGAAGCTGGTAGTGTCTCTTATATCACACAACATTGGTGCCACTCAAGGTGGTGCCAGAGCAAGTCCTCTACAGTTGCTGCCAAGGGAAAAACTTCCAGCATCGGTGCATTTGGCAAGTACACACACTTAACATGGAATGGACATGAACAAGCACAAGAAGCAGCACTCTTTATTATTAACTATTTTGTTCCCATGTATGTACTTATGAACTGTGATCATCTAGTCCACTGTTTCTGAAAGTGGTCCGTGAAACCACTTTGAGAAATCTGCTCACTGGCCACTCTGGTGTGTTTATTTACTGGCTCAGCAGCCATGGAAAGCTGCAGGACGTGGCGGCACAGCCCACACCACTTCTCGTGGTTCCCCTTGGCTGCAAATGGGAAATCGGGGCCAATGGGAGCCACAGATCTGTTATATCAACACACTGAAGTGGCCAGTTAGCAGCTTTCTCTAAGTAGTTTCATGTTTCTCATACAGAGGCCTTGAAATTTCACACACTGATTCCTGTAGCTAGCTCAAGCATCCATCTATTTCTAAGAATGTCTATCACCAGGCAACAAGAATTCAAAACTTAAAATAATGGGATTTTTTAAAAACTTAAAACATTTTTAAATGTATAGAAATACTACAAAAGCAGTACCTAACCATATTCTCTAGACACCCTGACATAACTTTAAAATATGTAATAGAAGTACTCTCAGGGCAGGAGTAAAACTTAATATAACCCACTGTCAAGTAAGCCAGACAACTTTTAAATGATTGTTCGTAATATTTATCACCCTCTAGTTACACAATTCCAGCCCAACCATCCATTTGAATTGAGGCATCCTTCATCATTCCATACACATCAGATTCTCTCTTTGATCTCCAATGGTAAATTTAAGGGCTGAGTAAATATTCTTTGAAATGCACAGCATGGCACAGCTGCTTATTGTTACATGGAAGACAGTATGTCATTAAAATGGAAACTCAATTAATATAGTGGAACATCCCCCTAATCACAGCCCAACTTTGAAGTTACACCACTTTCAATGATAACTCTAATTTACAGTCAACTAGTTTCTTCAAGTGCAATAACATTCAGCCTTCAGCTGAGGTCAGAATTAATAAAGCACGCCTTTCATCAAAACATAGGGAGCTACTGGCAATGCATTCTGCTCTGGTATTTGAAATTATAATATATTGTAAACACCCATCTGAGGGGCCTCCTACCATGTTAATCACATGAAACTCATCAAGTCTGGGATTTTCATCATACAGCTGAAGGTTCTTATAGAGCTATAAGAAATTACTTTAAAATTAAAAATGCTAATATAAATCACACCTTTTTTTAAACTACAGCATGTTCCAGCAATATTCTAATCAGAGAAGGATGAACTAAATCTTTGTCCAAACTGAAACTGAACCAAATCAAAAACACGGAGATTCAGGTTTGTTCAGCCTCTCCTCCTGGCCCTTCCTCCCATCCCTTTTCACTCACCCTTCTCACTTTGGGGGCAAATCATAGAAATACAAAAGTACAATGAGAAAGGCTATTCTTGATATACAGGCAGTCCCCGAGTTACGCGGATCCGACTTACGTCAGATCCACAGTTACGAACGGGGCCCTCTCCCTGGTCTCCAGCAGACCAGGGAGAGGAAGCAAAGCAGCGGAGCACGCGGGCAGTGGACAGCCCAGACGCGTCTGGGCTGTCCGCTGCCCGCGTGTTCCGCCGCTTTGCTCCCAGGGGGACGGGGAGCAAAGCAGAGCAAAGCCGTGGAGCACGCGGGCAGCGGACAGCCCAGACGCGTCTGGGCTGTCTGCTGCCCACGTGTTCCGCCGCTTTGCTCCCCATCCCCCTGGTCTGCAGACCAGAAGGATGGGGAGCAAAGCAGAGCAAAGCCGCGGAGTCCGAGGGCAGCAGGACAGCCACGGCGCGTCTGGGCTGTCCCGCTGCCCCCGTGCTCCACGGCTTTGCTCCAGACGCCTGTGGTACAGCAGCTGGGGCGCTGCTGGTTGGTCCTGTAGCACTGCTCTGGGCGCGACTGGACCAACCCGTCAGCACCCCAGCTGCTCTGCCCAGGCGTCCTGATTCAGCCACTGCTGGTCAGTTTCAGCAGCAGCTGAATCAGGACGCCTGGGGCAGAGCAGCTGGGGTGCTGGTGGGTTGGTCCAGTAGTGCCGAGGAGCGGCGGCGCTACTGGACCAACCCAGCAGCACCCCAGCTGCTCTGCCCCAGGCATCCCCAAGTCAGCCGCTGCTGAAACTGACCAGTGGGTGACTACAGGAAGCCCCTACCCCGGGCTTCCTGGAATCAGCCGCTGATCAGTTTCAGCAGCAGCTGACTTGGGGATGCCTGGGGTTCTTAAGTTGAATCTGTATGTAAGTCAGAACTGGCATCCAGATTCAGCTGCTGTTGAAACTGATCAGTTTCAGCAGCGGCTGAATCTGGACACCAGTTCCGACTTACATACAGATTCAACTTAAGAACAAACCTACAGTCCCTATCTTGTACGTAACCCGGGGACTGCCTGTAGTTTCAAATGTGCCAAAATCAAGAAAGTCCTCATACCTGTTTTCATTACATTTCTATCTCAAATGCTGGATCACAGTGTCAGAACTGGCCAAATTTGGATCATCTCTCTTGGATACATGGATCTGGGCTTGGCACTTCAACATTGAAATCTGGCTCTGAAACTCTGGGCCTGAAAGTATCTACACCAATTGCAGAAGCAAATTGTATGGTTACTTGCTAATAGAGCTCGTCAGTGCACCCTTACCTTCTAATGGTTTTAAGATAAATTATTTAATAAGGAAAGCGATTAATTCAATCCCTATTGTATAAAACCTAGTAAATCTGAATCTATCAGGCCCTCACATTTCTTAGGCAATCGTTTCTTTCCTTTACCTTTCTCCTACTCACACACTACAGGAATAAATTAAAAGAATGGTCCTTTTCTTTCCTTCCAGAGCTAGGACAACACACCCTTCATTTACCTGCCTGCATCTTGGCAGGGGAAGATAATAAAGAATCATGGATCATCCCCTTCCATTCAATGGGGAAAAAGAGCAGTCTTCAAACATCATAGCTCTCCTCTCTTGACCTGGTCCAAAGCCCACTCCAAGTAGTATAAAGTTCTCTTATCAATTTTAACCTGTGCTTTTAGGCCTTGCTATTAAATTTTATTATGACAGATTAAATAAATAAAGGAGAATTTAGAGGGACGGGGGAAGAAAATCAAGAGAGGGAATTGTTTGGTTGAGACAAACATTTGGGGGATACTGCAGTGAACGGAGAGTCAAGACAGCTTGAAAACAAAAGCGAACATGGTGGGAAAAAAAGAGAAGGAAAATAATGATTTGGAGAGAAAGGCATCGTTAAAGAAAGAAGAGGTGAATGGAATCATCTTAGTGAAAAGAAGAAATTGAACAATTTCAGAAGTATTTAATGTTATAGAAAAACTGGACAGAAAACAGATTTTGAAAGAGGAAGCATCAAGTATCAAGACATTGTTATGCAACAGAATTAAAGTAAACACTGAGTAAATGAAAAGAGAAAAAGGAAGCAAGACCAACGGCAAAGAGGTTTTGTGATTTATTTCTGTAATTATTACGGTTTTCACATGAAGGAAAAATATTTATTACTTATTTATGGCAGTTTGCTCATTATGTTCTTTCCAAATATTTAAGAAAGATAGCCCCAGCTGCTCTGAGAGATTCTTGTCCTAAGAAAATTATAGTCAAGGATGCTTTGAGACTACTCCTCTTGTCTCTTCATATTAATGTATTTCTGAAAATAATTTTTGGTTGCAATTTCACATGCAAACTACTAGCCCCAATATGATTATTTTGTTTTAAATAATAAGAAAGAAAATTCACCCAGGAGCATTATGAGATTAAAAAAAATCCTTTTTCTCCTTTAAAAAGCCAGTAGGACCCTCTTTTTAAGGTGTGTGCATGCAAACATAACTCAAAAACAGCTGCACTTTACAAGCTAAAACTTTCCAGGTTCCTAGTACAGTTTGAACCTCTCTGGTCCAGCAATATTCGGGATCTGTCAGGACCACAGATGTTGGGCCAGAGCAGCGGTGGCCAACCCGCGACACCCGAAGAAAAAAACTGCAGCTCCTGACAGAACCGGGACGGAACCCAGAACCGCTTAGGTCAGCCATTCTCACTGCCAGGCCACTCTGAGCCGCATGCGTGCTCAAGGCTTGTGCCATTCTGCCCCCCATGCCCAGCGCACTACAACATATCCTGCATGTGCAGGCTGGGTCGCACTCAGCATCCCAGCCTGCACATGCTAACAGCCAGCTGGTGAGTGCAGGCAGTGGCGGCTCCGGCTCTGGGACCTGGGCATAAGGTTAGAGGAAAGAGGGGAATTGGGTTGGAGCCAGGGGGTAGCGGGAGAAGATGCCTGGCTCTGGAGAAGGGAAGGGGAAAGGAATCGGGTTGGAGAGGGGTGCGCATTGCATCCTGGCCAGCATATACTTAAAGCCAGCCGCTCAGCATACACGTCCAGTGCCTGCAGAAGGATGTGTGTGGTGGTAGCAGCGGTGGTGGTGGCGGCAGAGGCTCTGGCTCCAGGACCTGGGCATAAGGTTGGAGGGGAGGGGGATTGGGTTAGAGCAGGGAGGCGAGGTGTCTGGCTCTGGGGAAGGGGGAGAGGGGAGGAGGATTGGGTTGGGAGGGGGTGCATGGCGTCCCGGCCAGCACATGCTCAAAGCCGGCTGCTCAGCGCATGCGCCCAGCACCTGTAGGGAGACGCACGTGGCAGTAGCAGCAGTTCTGGCTCTGGGACTCGGGCATAAGGTTGACGGGAGGGGGACTGGGTTAGAGCGGGGGGGTGCCCGGTTTTGGGGGAGAGAAGGGGAGGGGACAGGGATTAGGCTAGAATGGGGGGGGGGGGAAGGAGTAGGAATCCCGGTATTGTATGTCAGCTCCAACTTCTCAGGAAGCACATGGCTGTCGTGGGGAGCAGAGGAAGAGCACACGCTTCCTAAGAAATTGGAGCTGGCATGTAGTCCCGGGACGGACGGACGCACGCACGCACACACAAACACACACACACAGGCAGCAGAAGGAAGGAAATCCCTGGCCAACCAACAGACCTGGTGTTTTAGGAAGAGTGCCAGGTGTTTATGGCAGGGGAAGGGAGGAGAGGAAAAAGGAAGAGCAGCCTGCATGCTTCCTGAGACCCAGGATCCCCAGGTACAGGCTGAGCTCTCCCTGTCTCCTAGCCCTGGCCAGACCCACCCTCCCACCAGCACCCTGCCACCTGCCCCAGCAGTCCGTCCCCTGCCCCCACCAGCACAGTTGGGGCCACATTAGTGAGGTTTGGGGTTTTTTGGAGGAGTTGTTTTTGGCATCTCACTTACGTGGATCCGACTGACTTTTCTGTGGGTCAGTGACCCCTAACTCAAAACAGGTTCCCCACCCCTCTCATAAATAAAGACAATGCTGAAACATGTTGTGTTTGACATAATATTTTATTTAAAAATGAAGCCTGGCCAACAAGCCCCCATCTGGCCGCAGCATCATAACACTCCTGCACCCCCTCAGATCCCAAATCTGAGCCTATCATATACTGGAACTTCCTGTCCTGAGCCTCTCACATCCCCAAACTCCTGCACCCCCACATCAGTCTTCTGCCACAACACTCTTGCACCATCCACACACTGTAAATCTGTGTCTTGAGCCCATCATTCTTCCAGCCTCCCTGCCCTGAGTCCCTCATGCACCCTAGCCCAAACTTCTGCACCCTCACAGCCACAAGCTTGCTCAACATCCCAACCCGCCACCAGACTCGAACACTGTCCAGCCTGGAGTCCCCTCCCTGGGACAGCGTACCGGCACCTATTTTCCCCCGGCACAGCTTCTTGCCTTTTTTTTTCTCAACTCCTCTGCCCTCCCCCCCAACCCAGTACGTGGCTCTTTGCGTACTGTCCATCACTAGTTTGGCTCTTCATCTCTAACAGGTTGGCCACCCCTGGATAAGAGACACAGTGGCAGGCCAAAGGCAGGAGTCTTGCAGAGGTCAGGAACCCAGCCAGGCTGCTTGCAGGGAGGCCAGCAGCTGGAAGCCCTGCTGCAGGAATCCAGTTGAGCCCATGGCAGGGTGGCCGGAATGCCAGCAGGCTCTGGCAGGCAGTGGTCTGCTGCAGTGGGGCTAGGAATCCCAGTGGTGGGACCACAAGGCTGCTGCAGGCTGTTGGCAGGGTCAGGAGCCCTGGCAGTAAGCTGGTGCTGCACCAGTAGGGCTGGCTGGGTCGGGCACCCCAGCGGCTGAGCAGCAGTCTGTCATGAGGGGCAGGAGGGGACAGGAGTGCACATGGTGTGGTCACGGGCTGACGGGACTGGTGCTGCTGCAACAGGGCTGATGGCACTGGGAACATTGGCAGCAGGGCAGTGGTTTGCTGCAGTGAAGCTGAGAGCCTCAGCGATGGGACCATGGGCTGCCATGGTAGGGCAGAGGAAGTTACTCACCCTGTGCAGTAACGATGGTTCTTCGAGATGCGTGTCCCGTGGGTGCTCCACTATAGGTGTCGGGCTTGTCCCGGCGCCGCAGATTGGAGAATTTTCATAGCCGTAGTCCGCCGGACCACGCATGCGCGAAGCGCGGCTCGTGCTCTTTCGTGCCGTTTGTGTTCGCGCGGTCCGGCTCCCGCCAGTTCCTCCTGATCCTCTTGGTCTGAAAGACAAATAGAAACTCCGAAGAGGGGAGGAGGGCGGGTCGTGGAGCACCCACGGGACACGCATCTCGAAGAACCATCGTTACTGCACAGGGTGAGTAACTTCCTCTTCTTCTTCGAGCAGTGTCCCATGGGTGCTCCACTATAGGTGAATTTGCAGCAGTAGCCCCTAAAAGGATTGGGGTTCGGAGCTATCGTGCTGCAGCTGTGGACAGCACCGCTGTTGCCACTGCTCCTTCTGGAAGGTGGAGGTTGGGAATGGCATAGTGCTTGGCAAAGGTGAAATTTGACGACCATGTAGCAGCCCTACAAATGTCTTTTAGAGGTACGCCCTTCAAGAATGCAGTTGATGTAGCGACTGCACGCGTGGAATGCGCTGTCGGATTCTGTAGCAGCTGTCTACTATGCAGGGTATAGCATTCCTTTATGCAGTTCACTATGATTGACGAAATGCGTTGTGCTGACAACTGTTGACCCTTAGAACGATCGGCTGTAGACACGAACAGATTGTTTGTCTTCCTGATGGACCTGGTTCTGTCTATGTAGAAAGCCAGGGCACGTCTGGCATCCAAAGTGTGTAGCCGAGCTTGTTCTGCCGAGATGTGGGGCTTTGGGTAGAAAGTGGGAAGCACTATCGGCTCATTGATGTGAAATTTTGAATTCACTTTCGGAAGGAAAGTGGGTTGAGGACGTAAAATGACTCCTTGATCAGTAAAGAGAGTGTATGGGGGTAAGGCCGATAATGCAGCCAGCTCACCAACCCGTCTTGCAGAGGTTATAGCCGTGAGAAAGATAACTTTCATTGTGAGAGTGCGCAAGTCACACGTGGCCAAGGGCTCAAAGGGTTTTTGAGTTAACGTATTAAGAATGAGCTCTAGGTCCCATGGTTGCGCTGGTTGTGTTCAGTGTGGAAAGAGATTATGTAAGCCTTTCATGAAACGTCGCATCGCCGGGTGAGAGAAAACTGAGTAACCATCCACAGTGTGGTGTAACGCAGTGATTGCGGCGACGTGCACTCTAATAGAGGAGCAGCTGAGAGAAGAGCTCTTGAGATGCACGAGGTAGTCCAGAATACGGTGGATGGGCGCGGAGTAAGGATCAAGGGATGCCGACGCGCACCATGTGGAAAATCGTGCCCATTTGTGAAGGTAGGTGGATCTCGTGGATAATTTCCTGCTATGTAAAAGAATGTGTTTGACCTCTTGCGAACAGATCACTTCTGTTTGTTGGAACCAACTAGGAACCATGCCGTCAGTGCCAGAAGATCGATCTGGGGATGGAACAGGCGCTGCCTGTTCTGGACAAGAAGATCGCGCCTCTTGGGCAGAGGGAATGGACGCCGCGCTGACATATGATGGAGGTAAGGAAACCACGTCTGTCTTTGCCAAAAAGGAGCTATCAGGATTACAGTGGCTTTGTCCATCAGTATCTTTTCTAGTACTCTGGGGATTAGAGGTGTGGGAGGGAACGCATACAGCAGTTGATGACTCCAATTGTATAGGAAGGCATCTCCACTGGAGTTCCGACCTATTCCTGCCCTTGAACAGTATTGGGGGCATTTGGCGTTCATGCGGGTTGCAAATAGGTCCACTGTTGGGAATCCCCAGGAGCGGAATATGGTTAAGAGGACTTCCGGGTGAAGCTCCCATTCGTGCTTCAGGGAAAAATGTCTGCTTAGTGCATCGGCTATAGAGTTCTGCTGACCAGGTAAGAATTCTGCAATCAGGGAGATTTTGTGGTGGATGCACCAATTCCATAAGGCAATAGCCTCGGCGCAGAGTGACCGGGATCGGGCCCCACCCTGCCTGTTTATATAGTATACTGTTGTCATGTTGTTGGTAAAAATTCAGATAGTTTGGGCACGAATCTTTGAGAGAAAGTGACGACAGGCACTGTGCACCGCTCGTAATTCTAGGAGATTGATATGCATCATCGACTCCTCCGGGGACCAAAGGCCTTGTACCCGATTGTGTTCCAGGTGTGTGCCCCAGCCTACTAAGGATGCGTCGGTGGTCAGCTGTATTGTTGGGTGTTGGTGATGAAATGGCACACCCAACATCAGATTCTTGGGGACTGTCCACCAAGTTAGAGAATTTGTGACATGCACGGGGATTGATACCCGTTTGTGGACATCTTGAACATTTGGAGTATAAACCGTAGCTATCCAGTGCTGAAGGCAACGGAAGTGAAGTCTTGCATGCTCGACGACGTATGTCGTGGCTGCCATGTGTCCCATAAGCCGGAGACATTGTAGGACCGAGGGTCTGGGACTGGTGGTGATGGCCTGTATAAGGTCTTGCATTGCTTGAAATCTGGTTATTGGCAATAGAGCACAAGCAGTGGTTGAATCGAGTTGTGCGCCTATAAATTGTATCGATTGTTGTGACGTCATGGCCGATTTTAGAATGTTGATGATCAGGCCCAAGGTTTCGAAAACTGTTTTCGTGAGGCGTGTCACGCGCAGAGCCTCCGCCACTGAAGGAGCCTTGATTAGGCAGTCATCTAGGTAGGGGAATATTATTACGCCTAGACATTGTAGGTACGCTGTTACTACTGCCAGCGTCTTGGAGAAAACCCTGGGAGCCGACGAGAGACTGAAGGGCAGGACCCTGTATTGGAAATGGCCTGCTCCTAGTTGAAAACGTAGAAATCGTCTGTGAGCCGGGTGTATCGCTACATGAAAGTAAGCGTCCTGTAAATCGAGGGACGTGAACCAATCTCCACTGTGAAGCGCTGGAATGATAGTGGCTTGGCATTTAGATGGCCAGATGTTTTTGGCTGAGGTCTTCTCTTCTGCTGTCACTGCCGGTTGCGTTGCTGGTCCTGCTGTCTGTATTGGGATGGCTGAAAGGCAAACGATCTCTGTCTCTGATATGGAGTATACCTTTTCCGACGGAAGGGAGGAGTATACATGCCCAGAGTCTTGAGTGTGGTTCTAGAGTCTTTACCCGAATGAAGCACCTGATCAGTTTTGTCAGAAAAGAGATTCTGTCTGTCAAAGGGTAGGTCTTGGACTTTGGAAGAAGGTCTTTAGGATCTGCCGCCTGGTGTAGCAACGAGGCCCTGCGCATGACAACGGATGTAGCTGTGGTACGCGCTGCGGGGTCAGCCATGTCCAGAGCTATGTGAAGAGCTGTTCTGGAAGCTGTATAGTCCTCGTGGACCACCGCTTTAAGGACCTCCCTTTTGCCCTCAGGTAGATGGTCCAATAGGGGCGCTAGTTTGGCATAGTTATCAAAGCTATGATTAGCTAATAGCGCCACATAATTTGCCATCCGGAGTGAAAGGGTAGCAGACGAGTAGACCTTTTGTCTGAAGAGGTCTAGCTGTTTCATGTCCCTGTCCGGGACACTCGGTCTTTGCTGCGGGCCCCTCATTCTTTGTTGGGCCATATCGGCAACCAGAGAATTCGGTGGAGGATGAGAGAAAAGAAACTCCATCCCTTTCGCCAGAACGTAATATTTTTTGTCTGCCTTTTTGTTGGTGGCCGGTGCAGAAGCCGGCAGCTGCCATATGTCATCAACAATCTCCAGGATGGCATCATCCAATGGGAGAGCCACCTTCACCTGTTGTGAAGGATGAAGGTTTCTAAGCAAGTGGTGGCATTTCTGCTGAACTTCCGCAAGCTGTACTTTTTGTGATACCGCCACGCTTCTGAAAAGGTCTTGAAACTGACGAAGGTCGTCCGACGGAGATGTGTCTTCCTGAAATACAGCATCATCCGGAGAGGAAGAGGATTGGTCGGTAGGAGACTGATGTTGAGACTCATCCTCAGAGCCGCATTTGACGTCGGTGCCGGGAACGGCTTCAGTGCCGACAATGACTTAGGCGCCCGAATAGTCGTGGGCTGCGGTGCCGAGGTACTGCGGCTGGGCTTCGCCTTAGAGCCATGCACACCCGAGGTACCAGGTTTGTCCCCCACACTAACACACGTCGGGGGAAGGGAACGAGAAGGCGATGGTCTTTTCTTCGCCTTCTTTGGGGACGGCTCAGCTGAAGGAGCAGGGAGGGATCCGGGATTTGCTCCAGGGAGGGATCCGGGATTTGTGGCTGTAATGCCCTATCAAAGAGGAGCGTTTTGAGCCTTGTGTCCCTTTCCTTCCTCACTCTCGCGGTACGCTTGGAGCAGTGAGGGCACTTCTGGGGTATGTGCCCCTCACCCAAACAGCGGATGCAGAGAGCGTGACCATCGGAGGCAGGCATTGCTTCGCGGCATGAGCTGCACTTTTTAAAACCGGGAGAACCAGGCATGGTCACCTCTGTCTTCTTCTGACGGGGTAAAGAAGAAAACTATCTACAGTAGAAACTATTTATAGGTAACTTCTGAAGAAAAATAATTTTTTTTTTAAACTAACAACTACGACTAATACTAATGTCACTATATAACTGGAAAGAACTAACTATGAACTAATCTAACTAAATCCTAAAAGTTCTTTCTCTCTCTCAGCCTGACAGAGTCTGAGGAGAAAACAATATTCCGTCCGCGGCCGAACACAAACGGCGCGAAAGAGCACAAGCAGTGCTTCGCGCATGCGTGGTCCGGCGGACTACGGCTACGAAAATTCTCCGATCTGCGGCGCCGGGACAAGCCCGAAACCTATAGTGGAGCACCCACGGGACACTGCTCGAAGAAGAAGCCAGGGTTCCCCTTCCCCACCCCCCAAACCGTGCTTCTGAGCCTAGATGAGCTAACCTGGGCTGTGGGGCTAAAAGTTACAGCATAGACAACTGGAGTCAGGCTGGATCTTGGGCTCAGAGATCCTGCAAAGAGGAAGTGTCTCAGAGCAAGTTTGAATGTGTACACTGCAAATTTACAGTCCCACAGGCAGAGCCTTATAAGCCCTGACTTGGGCCACCTGCAGACATGCCTCTCAATCTCAATGCCTCTCAGCTCCTCCAGGCTATTGTACCCCTTTCAGGAGTCTGATTTATCTTGTGTGCTACCCACGTTTCACCTTATTTAAAAAACACTTGCTTACAAACTAAGACATACAAATACAAAAGTGTCACAGTGCAACATTACTGAAAAATTGCTTACTTTCTCATTTTACCATATAATTATAAAATAAATCAATTGGAATATAAATACTGTTGCTACATTTTAGTGTATAGTATATGGAACAGTGTAAAGAAGTCACTGTTTGTATGAAATTTTAGTTTGTTCTTACCTCACTAGTTCTTTTCATGTAGCCTATTGTAAAATTAAACAAATATCTACCTGAGTTGATGAACCTCTGGGGTACACATAGTCCTTGCTGAGAACCCCTGGTGAGAACCTAACAGCCAATTTCACTGAATAAATAGAAAGATTCCCATTGATTTAATCAGGTTTTCAATTAGGCCCAGAGTTAGAAGTAATAGGAAAAAAATCAGTTTTCCACATCCAAAATACCATTTTTTTGTGGTAAGTTACAGAAGGAAGCTATTTATGGCATTGTGGAATAACAAATACACTATTTTTACATTAGTTGTATAGGTGTATTTTTATGCTGCTTATTCAGTGTGGAGTTCCACAGTTGTATATGCAATAGGCCAAGTATAAGGGCCGGTGAGCAGGGAGACTGCCCTGAGCACTAACTTCCGGGAGACACACAGCACAGTGTGTCTCTGCCTTTATTTTATTTTAATTTTATTTTTATTTCACACCAGGAGCGGAGTGGCCAGTATTTTTTTTCCTTCTTCTTTGGCTCTGGCACTGGGTGGGGGTGAAGGAGAGGGCGATAAAAAATGTTCTCTATCCTAGGCCGTGTCCAGACTCAGGGTTTTTTTCGGGAAAAGTAGCCTTTTCCCGAAAAAACTTCCCCTGCGTCCAGACTCAAGCCGCGTTCTTTCGAAATTATTTAGAAAGAACGCGGCTTTTCTTTCGATGGCGGTAAACCTCAATTTACGAGGAAGAACGCCTTCTTTCGAAAGTTCCTCTTTCGAAAGAAGGTGTTCTTCAATGTAAATAGGCCGTCTTCGAAAGAGAGCATCCAGACTCGCTGGGTGCTCTCTTTCGAAAAAGCGGATTTCTCTTTCGAAAGATCCGCCTGCAGTCTAGACATAGCCCTAGTGGGCAAAATGGCTAAGGCCACTCCTGCAACTACACAGTGAAATCAGAAGGGATATCAGAACACTGTTTTTTACCTTTTAAATGACAGGGTTACTAAAAGCAAAAATAATCAATGGAATGTTAAAGTCATAGTTTTAATTGGGCCCTGTGACAGGGCAGTGTGGCTCCGCACTAGAAGTGGCAAAGTTGCCGCTGCTTTTCCTAAGGGTGGGGGAAGCCGGGTGGTGTGTGACGAGGCAGCACAGATCCCCACCAGCCGCAGCAAAGCCACCGCCGCTTCCCCAAAGGGCGGGGGAAGTTGTGTGGGAGCGGAGACACCACACGGCTCATGCAAGACCTGCTGCCTGGGGATGCCGGCGGGGAAAGAGGGCGAGCTAACCCGAGGAGGGAGTGACATGGCTGGACATCATGACGCTGGCACAGCGGAACATGTGGCTGGCACGCAACATAGCAGGCCCCTTGAAAAGGGCCAAGACCAGCAGAGCAGGGGGGAAGCCGGGGAGTCCCAGAGCTTCCAAAGGGAAGAGGGGTCACTGACGTGAGAGGAGCACCACTGCAATGAGGGCAAACCAGCCTGGGAGAACCCGGTAGGAACCCCGGTCGGTGGATGCAAAGGCAAAGACAGCGAAGGGGGAAGGAAACAGCCTGGGGCAGGGCAGTATTGGTGCCTGTGGGCTGACAAGTTTCCCGTGCCCCGTCAGCTGGCTAGGGGATTACTTGTCCCTACGCTTTAGGGCCCCATGCTGGGACCCTGTGGAGAGGGAGGTCCCCCTCCTCCTCCTGCCCGGGTCCTCCTTCCCCCCTTCCCAGCGTACAGGTGTCTTCGCTATTTACGGGAGGAGATCATAAAATCCTGTAACAGACTATTGAAAATACAGATGCGAAATAATGAAAACTCATGGGAATT
The DNA here is from genome assembly GCF_049634645.1 of Pelodiscus sinensis. Classification (NCBI taxonomy): domain Eukaryota; kingdom Metazoa; phylum Chordata; order Testudines; family Trionychidae; genus Pelodiscus; species Pelodiscus sinensis. Next base: position 171,102,656 of record NC_134712.1, read on the forward strand.
TGGGGGCTTTAAGGTGGCAGAGGGCACAGGACCCCGCTCGGACACAGAGATAGGGGCTCCAGACCTGACTGAACCGCCACAGGCCCAATGAAAGTTAGAAAAATATATCCATCCTGGTTGGGATGATTTAGTTGAGATTGGTCCTGCTTTTAGCAATGTGTAGGACTCTATGAATGCCTCAGATCTTTTCCAACCCTATCATTCTATGATTCTATGGAGATTCTGTCTCTTTTCTGTATGGTTTTATGGGAAGCAATCCCATTTTAGGCACATTCCATTTCCCTGGAACAATCAAACGTTTACCTTGCTTTAAGTTATGATAAGATGAAACTGTATAGTGAACTTGGTGGTCCTAGATCATACCATTTAGGAGGAGTTCTTGAACAAACAGAAAGAGAGACAGAAAAACTCACTCAAATATATAATAGATGCAAAATAATTTAACTCACATTTCAATGAGGTAAAAAAAGATTTTGTCTCAGGAAAAGTAAAGAACAAGAAATGTATTTTAGTCTATTTTAACTCATATCGCATTATCCCTGGATTCCCAGATATACCGCTGTTGGTGTAAATGGGATCTTCTCTTGTCTTCAAGAAGAGGGATAGCTGCTTAGGCCGCTGCTTAATTTGCTTCTCATAAAATGTCATATCAGTGTTTGAACTGTTCTGAGCACTCACTCAATACCAGGTTAATGCAATTCACTGCTCTCTTCCAATACATTTGGTAAGCTACTACATTGTTTAAATTGATGCTAATTTTTCCCCTAAAAAGCACTTGCATAAAGTCCTGCCCCTATTGAATTTTATGGAACATTTCCCATTGACTTTATTAGGCACAATAGACGGCAATTTCATTTCCTTCACATCACTCTCTGAATACATACTTAGAGTTACAAGCTTATATGTGTACCTTAATGTACAGTATACCTTTTATATCCTGAGATATACATGAACAATTGTCAGAGACTTCATTTTGTTCAAAATGAATAAGTTACTGTTATTATGAGATCACTAGGTCAGATACTTGATTTAAGTAGGCAAAGCTCCACTGACTTTAATAGATCTACACCCATTTATACCAACTGAGCATCTAGCCTATTAACCTTGACTTACCCTGATGGGGTCTTTAACTCTGTAACCTTAACAATGCAGCAAGGGAAAAGATGGATTCCAGCAACACCACAGAGGTCCTGGATTCTTCGCGCATTGGTGAATACTTGTTTTCTCAGATTTGATTCATTCTTATGTTTAGCTGTTCAGTAAATGTTATTTTAAATCCAGCAAGCATGTCTACCACCCTCATTAGCAATATGTGTGTAACAAAATGATTCAGTCATTATTAAAGTCCAGTTTTGGTTTAGTTTAAAAATAAAGATCACATCACTGGTTACTAGTTCTGAAATAACTGTTAATGTTTACTATCTCTTTTTACTACTAGCGAGAAATCTGAAACAGAGGGTCAGAGTTAAATTCTTTATCACTATGTTAATTTCCTGTGATGTTCAGAAATCAGATTGTTGCTTCAGATGTGACATTATAATTGCTTCTGGTTTCCCAAGAAAACAAAATACTATAGAAAATTAAGTTCTCTGACAACTATGGTTATTAGAGAAAATTCTTTCACTGACAATTATTTTTACTGAAAGCGTACATCAACATTATGAATCATTTGTGACCACTTATGTTTAAGCTGGACATATTAAAATTTAATCAGTTTCAACACAAAGAGCTAGCAATAGGATTCTTCACCCCTAGGCGCTACTGCGTTGATTTGAACTGTACTTAGATGAGGTGAGCGGCAATAGCAGAGCTGCCAGCTAAATTTCATATAATACAACAAATGATTGAATCCCAAATCTCAAGTGGGTTTTCTTCATTTATTCATTATGCATGACTTTTTCCTCTTTAAATTATTCATTTTTTAAAATGCTATTGCTTTAGCCTTTTTAACCTTTATAGTCCCTCAGTTTCTTTCTTTTCCTAGCTGTAATATCAACTGAGCAGTGGAGTGTTTCCTCAACAACATAATAAAAAGCTTTTTATGGCACTGCATACTGATAAGTCTTGCTACCCTTTCATCCTTCTCCCTTTCCTTTCACCAGGGGAATACCGGGAGGATACATATCCTTGAAAGCTTCATGTGGAAGAGGACAGACTCAAATCAGGCATGTAACATGATAATTATATCTGATACACATGGGGTGGCTGTGTCAGAATCATTCCTTGCTTGCAGCATGTACCATTATGTAAAAAACAACAATGTTTTGCCTGTGTTTTTTGATCTCATGTAACAAAGCACCTGCCATCTGAACCCATCAAATTGACAAGAAGTTGGCTGAGCACGTGTGCACCAAGGACCTTCACTCACGAAGTTTGACTCACATTAACAACATACTTCCTCCACCTAATCTTCCAGATATTTCTCCATATGAACCCCTTGAACTTTATCTTCCACTTACAGAATCAAATACACAGATTGAAGAGCAGGAGGCGGGGGAGAGAAGAATAGAAACTTTTCTTTCACACTTCTCTTATCAGCACCAAAACAGTCACATAAACTCTCTTTCTTTCTCTCTCTCGCACTCTCTGTATTAGGTGTCCTAGATCTTGTCAATCTAGTTGCATACAGTAATGTGGGAATAGCTTACAGTCTGATTGGAGACCAAAAATGCATTACATTTAAAATGTATTACACAAAAGTTCTGCATTTGCAGCTTGTCTTTTAATCAAACATCTAAGGAAAAAAACCGTACATATTATCTAAAGCTACTGGAATAGGAATTAGAACTTAGATCTCCCACCTCAGATAAGTCAGAGCCCAAACCACCAAATTGGTCTTGACAACCTGAAGAAATTGTTTGGAGTAAATAGGATGAAATTCAATAAGGACAAATGTAAAGTACTCCACCTTGGAAGGAACAATCAGTTGCACAAATACAGTATGGGAAATAACTACCTAGGTAGGAGTACATGTGTGGTAGACCACAAGCTAAATATGAGTCAACAGTGTGATACTGTTGCAAAAATATATATATAGTAACAGGAATGTAATAATCAAGACAAGAGAAGTAATTCTTCTGCTTTTCTACACACAGATTAGGCCTCAATTGGAGTATTGTGTCCAGTTCTAGGTGTCAACTTTCAGGAAAGATGTGGACATACTGGAGAAAGTTCAGAGATCAACAAACATGATTAAAGATCTAGAAAACATCACCTGTGACAGAAAAATGAAAGAACTGGGTTTGTTTAGTGTGCAAAAAAGACAGAGGGGATGACATAGAACCTTTCAAGTACCTAAAAGATTGTTACAAGGAGGGAGATAAATTATTCTCCCTAACATCTGATCATGACCAGAGGACACCTGGGCTACAGTGCCCCACATTATTATTGCAGACAATATCTACAACTTGGATCAACCTCATCATCCAGGTAAGGGAAGATATGAACCTCTTATTTCTAGACCTATGCTGCTAGTAGCATAACACACTTTGGCTACATCTACATTCACAGTTATTCTGGAATAGTTATTCTGAAATAACACATATATACTGGAGGGAAGTCTAAAAATTAGTCTGAGGCAGGTTTCCCTAATGTAGACGTGCTATCTCAATTTAGAGCCCCAGGGGGAATAACTTAGAATGGCCCTGGTGAGGGGCTATTTCGAAATAGCAGAAGTGGAGCATCTCTACAGGCCTTATTTCAAAATAGTTATTTTGAAATAAGCATTATTCTTCATAGAATGAGGTTTACAGAAGTCGGAATAAGCCATCCATTATTTCAAAATTATTTCAAAATAACGGAATTGCTGTGTTGACACTCGCATCGTTATTTTGGAATAACGGCCATAATTCCTAAATAACTTTGCTGTGTAGACACATTCTTTATAAACAGACATGTTGCAGCCCAGAAACCAGAGAGGAGCACTGTGAACTGATAATGATGACCACTGATTGTGCATTTCAGAAATTTTCTGTGGCTCAGAAATTTTTTGCCCCACAAAAGTAAATTTCCTTTAAGTTGAGAGCAGCATACCAGTCACTTGGTTCCTGGGAAGGTATAATGGATATGTGACAGGGCACTGGCTAGGAAGCCCTGTGCCAGACCTCTATCATATCAGCTCCAGTTAAGAAAGATTAATTGGAGCTTGCTGAGTAAGCCCAAGCTTAAGTCACAAATGGGGAGCAGCTGCTGGTCTCATTAACCAAGTGGCAGGAAGGAACACTAATAAAGAAAGGGGAAAGAGAGGAAAGGGAGGAGCCAAGGAATCAAAAGCAGTGCTTCCTTGCTAGCTGCAGAAACAGAAGCTTACAATCCCTGAAATGGCAAGTCTGAAGCTGTCTGTAAAGATAAAGGTGGTGGGAACTGACACTGTCAATAAAAAGCATGGGTGATTGCAGAGGTCTCTTGCTGGTTTGTGGGTACAGAAGTGGCAGGTCAAGGAGCTCACTTGTACCTTGTTACAGGAAGCTAAAGTGACCATCCAGAATTTCAATTTCAATTTTTAGGAATATGTTTAACTGCCTTAGATCTAAAATATACCTGAAACCCTTTCAGGATCAGGAACTATTAGGTGTCTTTCAGGATCAGGAACTATTAGGTATTAGGATTAAAGCTCCTCTCCTCTGATCAAAGGAGGAACCTCTTCTATAGCTCCTTCCAGAAGAAGTGATTGGCTTTCTTGTAGTAATATCATGAGAGGCGTCCCAGAAGAGGGATGGTGAAATGGAAGAAATGGAAGTAAATTGGTGTGTTCCTCCCATTTTCATCATGCTTAAAACTCACCAACCTGCTGTGATGTGGATCTAAGAAGTTTACTAAACAGGGAAGATAGCATTCTCATAACCAGCAGTCTGCTATCAAACCACCCATCAAAATGAGCTCTTGATAGATGCTGCCTGTCTTGATGATCTGGCAGCTGGGCATCTTTTGTTCCTCTTCTCCTTGTCAGGTCCTGGGTTCAAGAAGCAAATCTCTGAAAACACATGGACTGGTGAGGTTTATTAACTAGTTATTGAACATATTTTTGTGAGGTGGATTGGGGTGTTTCTAACTACATTTTCCATCTTCTAACTGTACAGTACTACAAAAATGTTTTAGAAAATTAATAATATATATATATTATCCATATTACTTCCAAGCTTCCCTTACTGTGTTCTAGCTTTGTTAGGAGCATAAATTAAATGCTCCAGTTACAATAATGTTTGATTGCACAATGTTTCAAGAGAGTTTGCTCTCAGCACACCTTGTTAACGCTCAATACCAAAATGAGTCAGATACCGAAGGTCTGCTATTCCTTAATAAGTGAGACAAAACAGGATTGTCTGGAGAGCAGTTCCAATGCTGTTTTAAGATCCCAACATGCCAAAGGATTTTGGAAGCAAGAAAAGCTGACAGCATCAGTAGAGACTGGCATAGTGAAGAGCAGTGCTGTGCAACCTCTTCTCACAGTGGTTCATAGCACTCCCCTCCTGACTCAAAATGTCTATATCTAGAGATGAGTGATAACAATATGTAACAGGTAAAATGCAAACATACGCATATTTTCAGCTCACACCCATCTATGTGTATGGATTCTGCATATTTAATCCAACAGAAGACAGAAGGATGAGAAAACTTCAGAATAGTTTAGTATAGCATAGTCTGAATTTAAAACTATTTAATATAATCAACAAATACTAAAAAAATGAATCGTCTGATCTTTATTTTTCAAACATCACTGAATGTGCAATGCAGAATAGATTTTTGGTACTTTACAAGGTACTGAAGATTAAATCCTTTCATGGGAAACCTCAAGCTATAAGACTTAAAAGATGATGGAAACAAAAATGAGTTAGAGTTTCCATTGTAATATTTTAAGTAAGTGAGCCACTTGAGCACCATCCAAAGAAATATAAAATGTTATATCACTAGCAGTTTGAAAGTAAACATGGCAAAAAAGTTTTTCTAATCTTATGATATTGACCCTGATCACAGACATCATACTCTGTATATGAGTTATCAGTACATTGTTAGCCAACTTCAGATTAAACGCTCCAGGGGTTTCTTTATTGATCTGAATTATGGAAGCTGGATCCTGGCAATTTTGAGTCTGCTGCAGGAGTACTTCAGTTTTCTCAGTGTTAAGTATGAGGCTGAGTTGATTGTAGGCCTCAGATAAAGTGTCAACTAAGCTGTGATGATTTTACATGTGGACACAGGGCACAGTTGTTCACATATTGGAGTTCAGTGACTGATATAGTGATTATCTCTCTGTTGAAAAATGCTTATAGTTACAAGTATCAGAGGGGAAGCCGTGTTAGTCTGGATCTGCAAAAGCGACAAGGAGTCCTGTGGCACCTTATTGACTATCAGATGTATTGGAGCATAAGCTTTTGTGGGCAAAGACCCACATTGTGAATCTGACGAAGTGGGTCTTTGCCCACAAAAGCTTATGCTCCAATACATCTGTTAGTCTATAGTTACAAGGAAATTCAACAGTGCCTTCAGTGCATCAGTGAAGTTTTTGAATGCATGAGAAAAGATGTCTTCAAAGATCACAACAATCAAGAATTAAACCAAATTTCTCATGTATCAGGCTGTTATTCCGACAACCAAGGGTTGCTTCCAGTCTCTGTGATCACTGTGCTGGAGAGTTAATTGTGACCAGAATGGTCCCTTTTGCAGAGAACAAAGCATTGCGGAACAGCTGCTGGAGGAGTTTTAAGGTTAATAAAAATCAGACAATGTCTACATTTGCACTGAATCAATTTTAGTAAATTAACAAGGACTGCATATTGTTCAGTAAGGTGGCTTTACTGGGTCATAACAGGTGGTTAGGTCTGTGGGAGACAAATCTCAGTGTAGATACTTGCATAAATCAGTCAACACAAGTCAACTTATGTCAATTTAACTTTGTAGTGTAAATCTGACCTTAAATTCCTAAGTACTTTTGAAAATATGACTTAGGAGCCTAAATCATGTAGTAGCTTTTACAAAAGTTGTTTTATTTAGTAAGATGATAGAGATGGATAGGTAACATTAAGAAATAACCAATGAAAACTGATGGGTACATGAAATAAAGTTTTGTTAGAAGAAAATAGCTAATCAGGTGTCGGCTAGAATGTATGTGGTGCAGCAGAAGCAGAATTATATTTCTGTATGTCCACAGCAGAGAGCAAACCACAAAAGAAATGATACTTCATATCCCATTCACCAAATATAAACCATTTATCAAGGTTTTTTATTTTATTTTAAAGCATTCATTTAAAAAAAGAAATGATAAACTAAAGAAGCAGAGGGGTTGAGTCATAAAAGTAAAACATGTTTGGAATTAATTTATATTCAGAAAACACATGGAATAGATTTTAAAGGGGAATTAAATTTCATACTAGGGAATAGGTATCTTGAGAGATAAGCAATTTCTATTTGGGTAATATACATGGTTTTAAGAACGGATTAGCACTCTTAGATGCTTCTCAGAATACATATAGAGCAAAATATAAAAATATAAATGCACATTGATTCAGCAATAACACTTCAGATAGAACAGAGGTCCTCATATTATGGTCTGTGGACTGCTTCTTAGTAGCCCACAGAGAAATGGTTGGTCCATAGAGCTGGCTTCTTTGTCTTATTTCAAACGGCTAAGCAGCCTTAAAATAAAACTAAAATAACATTAAATAGTTTCATAGTATTACTTTTTCCAGATAATCAACCACTGGAGTTCCTGCAGAGATGTTTTACAGTCAAACGGTAGCAGTCAGCGTGTGCATTTGTGAAAGGAAGGGATGGTGATCCATGAGGCAATGTACATTAAAATAGATCTACATGACAGAGAAAGTTTGAGAAGACCTTAATTATATATTATTCAGAAGTCTGTTCCTTTCATCTAAAGACACAGATGGAAGAACCATTCATCTATGATGAAACAAAATATTAAAATTAAAGAAAACCATTATTAAATTCTATTTTAAGATGTCTGTTATGACTATGGAAAGCAGCATAAAGCTGAATACATACTGTTAAGTTTGGGAGTCTTGAAGAGTTCAGGCTGTTGACCAAACATACTAGGAAAAGATGAGAATAAACCTCACTAGATCAACCTCAAACCTATGCAAGTGCATTTCTACTGACTTAATGAAGTCACGTTCACACTAGACAATAATAAATAATAAAAACAACTTACTTCACAGCATAGTGGCATCCTATCCAAACCCAAAATAGAGAACGATGCTTGAAGGAATAATAGTATCTTATAGATGAACTAGGGAAATACAACCACGATGGGGCTACTATGAGGTGAGTGCATAACTGGTTGGCTAACCATTCTCAGAGAGTAGTTATCAATGGTCCACATGCTGGAAGGGCATAACAAGTGGAGTTCTTCAGGAATCAGTTTTGGGACTGGTTCTGTTCAATATCTTCATCAATTATTTAGACATTGGCACAGAGAGTGTGCTTATAAAGTTTTAAGATGATACCAAGCTGAAAGGGGTTGCAAATGCTTTAGAGGATAGGGTCATCATTCAAAATGATCTCGACAAACTGGAGAATGGTCTGGAATAAATAGAATGAAGTTCAGTAAGGACAAATGTAAAGTACTCCACGTAGGGAGGAAGAATCAGTTTCACACATACAAAATTGGAAGTGACTGTTTGGGAAGAAGTACTGCAGAAAGTGATCGGGTCATAGTGGACCACAAGCTAGATGAGTCAACAATGTGACACCTGCAAAAAAAGCAAACACGATTTTTAGATGTATTAACAGGAATGTTGTGAGCAAGGCAAGAGAAGTAATTCTTCTGCTCTATTCTGCGCTAATTAGGCTTCAACTAGAATATTGTGTCTAGTTCTGGGCGCCACATTTGAAGAAAGATATGGAAAAAATGGAGAAGGTCCAGAAAAGAGGAACAAAAATGATTTAAGGTTTAGAAAACATGAGCTATAAGACTAAAAGAACTGGGTTTGTTTAGCTTGGAAAAGAGAAGACAGAGGGGACATGACAGCAGCTTTCAAGTAACTAAAAGGGTATTACAAGGAGGAGGGAGAAAAATGCTTCTCCTTAACATCTAATAAAAGGACAAGGAACAATGGGCTTAAATTGGAGCAAGGGAGGTTTAGGCTGGACAAGGAAAACACTTTTTAACTCTCAGGGGGTATGTCTACACTACCCCGCTAGTTCGAACTAGCGGGGTAATGTAGGCATACCGCACTTGCAAATGAAGCCCGGGATTTGAATTTCCCGGGCTTCATTTGCATAAGCCGGGCGCCGCCATTTTAAAATCTCGGTTGGTTCGAACCCCGTGCCGCGCGGCTACACGAGGCACGAACTAGGTAGTTCGAACTAGGGTTCCTAGTTCGAACTACCGTTACTCCTCGTGGAATGAGGAGTAACGTTAGTTCAAACTAGGAAGCCTAGTTCGAACTACCTAGTTCGTGCTGCGTGTAGCCGCGCGGCACGGGGTTCGAACCAGCCGGGATTTAAAAATGGCGGCGCCCGGCTTATGCAAATGAAGCCCGGGAAATTCAAATCCCAGGCTTCATTTGCAAGTGTGGTATGCCTACATTACCCTCCTACTTCGAAATAGGAGGGTAGTGTAGACATACCCAGGGTGGTTAAGCAGTGGAATAAATTGCCTAGAAAGGTTGTGGAATCTCCATAATCGGAAATATTTAAGAGCAGGTTAGAAGAGCAGGGTGAGGAACATCAGGCCTGGGGGCTCGATGTGGTCCCCAGTTTGCCTGGATCCATAAGCATCTATCAAGGATGATCTAGATCAGGGTGGGGAACATCAGGCTTGGGGGCTGTATGTGGTCTTCAGTTTGCCTGGATCCAGCCCACAAGGTTCCGGGCTCACCCACAGCATTGGGGAGCCAGTGCTGGCACTCCAACCGCACGGCCACCTCACCACGAGGCTAAAGCACACAAAATCTACTAATTTGTGCCCCCAGGCTCTGGTGTTCAATGGAAATGTGAGGAGTGTCTTTCTCCCCAGTCAGAGGCCACATCAGTGAGGGTTTGTTTTTTTCTTCTCACTTGTGTGTAGCCCCCGACTGATTTTTCTGTGGGTCAGCAGCCCCTGACCCACAAAAGGTTCCCCACTCCTGATCTAGATAGTGCTTGGTCCTTGCCGTGATGGCAGGAGAGTAGACTTGATGACTGGAAGGGACCTCTCAAGGTCCCATCCAGGTTTAGAACTCAATGATTCAATGAAAAACAAAAAAGAAAATAATTTTAAAAAGCAATGGGGAAGTGGAAGGTTTAACAACATGGTCTTATGCAATAAGAAAAAAACCTCAAAATAATCCCCACACCATTCACAGCAAAAAGTTTAAAAAAAAATTTATGGGTAGACTTGAATTGAAGAAAATGTATTTTGGAATATTTCTACACATCAGCAACCACTACAGCAAAGGTAGGATCACCGACCAAAAGTGGTGGGTGGTATGAGGCTGCAAATACAGCTATCCTCCTATTACAATAGCCCCAAAGAGGTCCTCAGTACAGGCACAGCTGACACTGCTTAGGACTTTTAAAGCCCAACACTGCCAAATACATTAGTATTATAAGGAACTTGAAAAGCTACAAAATTTATTCATTGTAAGTAACCTGGATTTATACTGTAAATTCTCCCACCCACTAAACGTAGTGCAGAACAACCTGGGTGGCCTACACCACCTTTCAACAGAACTTCTCTGGCCCTGACCCATGCTAACAACTGGCACAGTTCCCCAAATCCCTCAGCTTCCTCTTAGCCCAGCTGTTTAGGATTTGCCAAAGCCAACAAAGTGCAAGATGAAGCTTGATGTGACTTGCAGCTCTCTATGATCACTCTGGAGAATGGCTTCTGAGCACTTTTTGCCTTAAGTGCCTGACATATTCAGTCTTTCAAACCATTTTCCCTCAACTTTATTCTTTTTATTTTATTAACTATTTTGACAGTAGATCTCCATAGCTCCATTAACTGAACTCGTCAATGCAGTCTGTTTTGAAGGCATATTTATGTATTTATTCCAGTAAGGTTCTTTATATTCTGAAGAATATAAGTTTTTTTAAACTAATATTACACATTGATAGCCAATAAATCAGTTGCAGAGCTATATAATAGATTGCATTTTTATGCACTTTTGACCATCTCACCTATGTTCTGCCTGCCAATACATCTCCATTCTAAACCTCTGAGCAGTGACAAACAGTTGACATTAAAAAAAAAACATGACAGAAAAAATATATCTACCCCACCTCCACCCTCCCAAAATGTGGAATTCTTATCCAAACTTATAGTTCTGTCCCATTTCATCACCACTAACGTCCTACAAAGTACCATAAGCCAAAGTCAATATTCTATCCTCTACTGGTGACTTTTAAAAAGTGAGATAAAAAGGATTTTCAAGTTTTCCCAATTACTTCCAGGCATGATGCAAACTAGGAAAAAAGATTTTAAAGCAATATTAATGTGTATGGGAAAACTATTTTAGGTAACATATATTTACAGTTTTCCTGCAAGGCCTCTATACTGGTGAATTCATGGTAACTAATGAAGCTTGACTCTTCAAGCAGATGGCTATGAAAAAGTATCAGTACTGTTAAGTTATCTATAATATTTATAAAACAGATTCTCTTTAAAATATACAGTATGTACAGAATGCATAACTGTATGGTATTTTCATAGCATAATTTATTAGCACTTGTTTAGAATTTTCCTACATCATTCATGAACAATGAATGTATCCCACATTTATACAGATTAAGCCTTTTACTACAAACTTTATTTTTCCATAATTATTATATGATATTCATATTACAGTAAAAACAAAATTCTCAACTAGAATCAAGTCTCTATTGTGCAACTTGATCAAACACATTCAAAGACCTGTTCCTTGACATAAAGAGTTATTTAAATCTATACAGGCATCTAGAGATTTAGTGTATACATATATGTTTGACATTCCACACAGCATGGAAATGGCTTTGAATGAATGCCAGATATTACAAAACAAAATGATAGGATGTCCACAATGATTATTGTTATTACTATAAGATTTACCCAGTATTGCTCAGGTCCTTAACTCAAGTAAGTTTTGTTTTTCTTCATTTAAATCATCATTCTGGGGTGAGGCTAGGGATGAGAGGTTCAAGAGAGAGCAGACAACCCCAGCCCCCTCTCACACCAGAAGCTTGGAACCAGGTGAGAAGTGCATGTCCATGGCTGCTGCTGCATCAGCAGGCACAACCAGTAGGGTTACCAGGTTACTGGACACTTGGCAACCCTACACACACTCAGCAACCGGGCCGAGCCCTCCCAGATTACCTGGTTCCACAGAGAAGCTGTCTTCTGGCTCGATCAGGAAAACAAGATGGCCGCTGGCAAAAAAGTTCAAAAGCTTTTCTTAAAGGGGCCATGCTGTTTTATTTTTTATGCTTAACTCTCAGGGTCCCTTTTTTTCCCCCCTCAACAACTTTGATCTCCCCCTTTTCTCACAACAGAATTTTTCCCCTGTGTTTGGGGTTTTTTTGGGGGGAGGGAGCTGGGGGGGAGTGTTCAGTATTTTTAGTTAAACCATCTGGCAACCCTAACAACCAGGGAAAGGGTGCATATCCCCTGGCTAGAGGATAAACACACAAACAGACCAACTCTCTGAAATATATAGTAGATATCTGTCCCTTTTCCCTCCCCTACCTTCTGCTGGCACAATGGGGTTACAGTTGTCCCAGTTTCCATTTCTGGCCCCTTTCTGACCCCCTCATGGACATTCTAGAGTATAACTCCCTCCTATCAGACCCCCCTCCCCTTCCATTTTTTGAGAAACAATCAAATTCCAGGCATATCCCATTGCCCTGGCACAACCAAACTCTTACCGGGCTTTACATTGTGATATGGCCAAACCAAATTTGGTGGTCCTAGCTCTTACCATTTAGGGAAACTTCTTGAACAAACCGACTCACAGACAGATGGACAGGTGCACATTTTTTAAATATATAGTAAGAAGGTAATAATATGGTAGGGCCTAAAGGAGCTATATACTTTTCAATAAAAGGGAAACAGTGGCTATCATGAAGACTTTACAAGCTAAAAATAAAGATAAATGCACATTGAGTCTGTGGGGGGGGGGTGAGATGCAAATACAACATGCAAATGAGGTAGTCAAGCTGATGGCTGGCATGCATCTTACCAATTACATGATTGTTGGGTTTTGTTCCAAGTATATGCTCACTAAATTTCCCTTCCCCACATCCTCCCTCCACCATTCCACCACCTCACTAACGCTCTGCCTAAGAGCCCAGTTTCAAATACATTATATGACTCTCCTCTGAATCTGATAGGCCACAATATGGTCCTATATCTTACTGAAAGCAAAAGAGCAGACTTTATTCAACAATGTGCCACAACAATCTTAAATTATGCCCATTAAAGATCTAATTCAATGTGTAGACTGCCCGCATCCTCTATGGGCTGTAGATCCTGTCAGTTTCTAGTAGCAGTTGGGATACTTAAAATTAGAAAGTTCTTACTCCAAATTCTCACAATACTTAATTCCAAATTCCACCTTAACCAGAAAATTGTCCTACTAGCATTCTGCCAATATTATTTCACCCGAATCAGGCTTCAATCTTTAAATTAAATTATTAAAACCAGCCTAATATATTGAGTTTCTGACTAATTTGAACTCGGAAATATGAAGTTAACCTGATCCTGTGTCTAAATTTAGACTTTCCTAGCACTTACCTCAACAGAGCTGTCTTTAACATTTCATTGTTACTCAGACAGGTGTGACTGTTAAGGGTCCAATTAAAACTCAATTCAGCAAGAGCTGCAGCAATGATAACACCTAGATTTCATTCATTCTGTTACTAATATTCCAATAATGTAACAGGTCAGTGATGGAAGACACAGTCTAAGTAGCAATGGGATCACTGATCATGTGCAAGTAAACAACTGTACTAACTGCTTAACAAAAGCACTTTTATATAGTAAAAACTACTGCAGACAAAATAAGGGGTTTGGTGGCTGGATCCACCTGACAAGATCCCATAGCTAATGGTGGCTTCTTCAACATTTTAAATGAAGGGCCTGGTAAAAGACTGTGTTTGAGAGCTCACAGGAGAGACTAGCTCTTCCTGCGAGTGTGTTTGGGTCTCTGAAGAAGGAAGAAAGCAGAAAAGTGATTCTTGTAGCAGGGCAAAGATCCTATCCCAAAGGTTTCCACAAACAAGTGCCTAGAATATAGTCTTGTTCCTATCATAGCCCAGGGAAAAAGGAGACATACACAGACACCCACACCATAAATTAATTACACAAAATACCCCAACTCCTAGTTGCCTGTTTCTCATTCAAATGGAAACCACTCTTCAATGCCCTGAATTTCATCTACTAGGGTATGTCTACACGGTGGAACAAGGTGTACCGGTAGTTCGGAATAGGAAGCCTAATCCGAACTACCTAGTCCGTGCCACGTGTAGCCGCGGGCACGGAGTCCGAACTAGTGGACATTTAAAAATGGCGGCGCCCGGCAAAATGCAAATAAAGCCCGGGAAAGTCAAATCCCGGGCTTCATTTGCAACTTCGGTTGCCTACATTAACCACCCTAGTTCGAACTAGGGTGGTAATGTAGACCTACCCCTACTTGCCCAAAGGAGGTAACACTCCTTTAAAACAGTCTAAATTTGTGTTCTTTACTTCACTCCTTTAGGGCTGTTGACCTATTTTCCTAGCCCAGGAATGATAATGGTGGGCCTAAAAAATGTGATCACGCCCTTCTTCCAAGGCAGTTTCTTCTTCCAAACAATAAAACAGTTCAATAATAGATCCATATGTACTCCTGGTCTTTTCCCCTAATCCAGGTTTCAATTCCTGAGATAATGGACTCTCTGAATCATTTACAGCATGGGTTCCCAAACTGGGGGGCATGAAGAAATTCCAGGGGGGGCACAAGGCGACCCAGCCTCCCGCCCCCATCAAGTTTTGCTGCCCTGTTTTTTTGCTCAACAAGTTTTGCTGCTTTTTGAGGAGGGGGCGCGTGAGGGTTTTTCAAAAATCAAAAAGGGGGGCGTGATGCCAAAGAGTTTGGGAACCACTGATTTACAGCCTCTTTGAGGGTACACCAATTAGGCCTCAGGACTCTAGCCATCACCTCTATGAGCATCCCAGGTCTTGTCTCCGAACCTGGTGATTAAGGCTACTCTCCACTTTACTGTGATAACCTCAGAAGATCTGATTTTAGTTTAGCACCTGCCATCCTGTTCTCTCAGGGGAAACAATAGGGTTAACCAGTGATTTGTCAGTACATATAAAGCAAAGTATTATTTATTCAGAACAAAAGCATTACAATGAAAACAGATCATAATGCAACAAATAAGCTTGCATGCATTCTTACCAAGCATCATCATCCTCCACATGGAGAATCTGGGAGGTTTCAAAATACTTCAGACCTTTTTATGGGAGCTGTCCCTCTCAGTCACAGACTCAAGTCAGGGTTTGGATTAAGTGAAAAGGTTATCTCTCCTAACTGTCAGGGTGATCCCATTACACAGTTTTCCATTCTCTCTTTGCTAGGCCACTGTAACCAGGTCAAAACTGAGTACTTTCCTCTCTGGTGGTAAAATTTCTTCAAACTTGTTACCTGTCTAGCCATTTGTATTAAATTACACCCTCCAGTGATTTTAGTTCCTGCAGAATACCTTTCTAACTTCCCCATGAAACAAGAATTCAATCCCAATTTCTTAGCTACACAGAACATTTATAAAGTGGATACAATAGTTTTTTAAATGTTTCATGTACCCATATCTACCACAACAGGGTCTTCTGCAGTGGCCCAGAGCCTACTCTCTGACATTCCGCCCACTGCCAAGGGACAACCTCCTTCCTGTTGTTGTTCTTCATTGGAGCCCATTGCTGGCTTGTATAATCACTGGATCACTCTCAGCTGCGAGGTTACTGATCAGTCACAAGTGAGGCTAGACTCAACTTGTCTAAAATGGACTGCCATCCTGTGATAATTCCTTAAGGAAACATCTCTTTTTTTAATATGGATTGTTGTACTTAAAATATTTACCCTTCATTTTATTATAAGATTCATATTTATATACCATGAACTGGATATCAATATAATTATCTTCCATATCAGAGGGAAGGTGTGTTTTTCAGTGTATAAATTAGATCAAATACACAAACATACTATAGAATGTTTGCCCCTTCAAATTTAGTGATAAGCATCTAAGGAAGCAGAAAGTAATCTTGGGGATATTACCTGTTGTATTAGTAGTCTACCTGTGTTTTTTAAATGTGGTAACTACTGATCAAGTTTAGACCAACTTTAGCTTAAAATAGTTTTAGTAAGACGAAAAACATAGTGGATTATATTACATTTAATAGTACAGAAAAAAAACATATCGTTCTAAAGACACATGGTTTAAAAATTCCAGAATATTTATTCTGTAGTTATCTTGGAATTTCTGAGAGGGAAAGGAAATGGCATTTCTGCTGGCTTTTCTAATTTTAGAGTAAACTCGAAATTTAACCAAAGGTCTGAATATATGCAAACATTTTGAATAAAGAACATCTAGTAATATCTTACCTGGCATGACCATAGTTTGCTGAATATTTGTGTCTACAGTTAAACAAAGGCGACCACCTTTGGCCAATCTATCGCAGAGCAAGGTGATGTGTTTCTTCAGCCTGCTAGTATCTTTGGGTATACTCAACTGACTGCTGAGAGTCAGGGCCTGTTCTTTAGAACTCTTGGATAGACATGTTCTTAGCAAGTGAGAGATGGCAGCATCCACACTTTCTTCCCAACCCTGAATGAAGGGGGAAAAGTAGATAGCAGGAAATGTAAAACCTTTTTCCTCATTTTAAACTTACTGACAAATATATATATAACTCAAAATTATAAAGAAAAGACTAAAGAACAAGTTTTAGACAATGCTTATACTAAACTACCATGAAAACAAATTTTTTGAATTTTATATTAAATAAAAAATAATTAGCAAATCTGATAACAATGAAATTTATGTCAAACACCAAAACTGAATGGGGTCAGAAAGAGAAATAACAGTTCAGATTAGAGACCAATATCCTCTGCACAGGAACGTTTTGAGAAGAATAGTCAAACTCCATAGTTTTATTAAATGTAAGAAAAAACAGAATTTGTTGTAAGAAAAATTTAGAAACAAGACTAGAAGAAAATATATATAAACACAAATGATACACTATTTACCCAAAATTGATAAAGGAAGAGCTGCACTCACCCAATTATTTTGCATTTGAAATTATCAGCTAAAATTTCACAATTTATGGGAGGGAAATGTTATATAGTTTATATTTATCTGTAAACAGCAGGGACAACATAAGTGGGGAAGAATATTCTCAACTCCTCTAGCTACCTCATTATTCCTTCTCCCCATTCTCCCAAAAAATTAAACACCTGTTCAGTAGCATTGCTTACGTGATTTTGCAGCAAATTTTAGCCTGAGTTATACTGAAACAATCCTACGTATTCAACAGATTGCATGAGTAAAACTAAGTGCTGAATTTGTGTCACAACAGGGATTTCTAAACTGGTGTCTGTTGTGAGCCATGAAAAAAATGGTTTGACTAAAAATATTACAAGAGGAGACTATGCAAGCACTGATCTAACTTTTTAAAAATTAAATAAAATATTAGAGCTTTCATACTCGTGAAAATCTATTCTATAAAAACTCTTCCATCTCTAACCCGTCTATGGAACACAGAAATCTTACTGAAGTTGGGATAGAAAAAATACTAAAGACAGCACCCTCCAAATATGTTACAAAATGAGAAATTATAGTACAAAATTTTGTACATTTTAAGGATTCACTAGAAGACAAACATGTCAATAGTTATATTCTTGTCAAGTGTGCATCTTTCTTTACGTCATCAAAGTTTGTAATTTTTCTAAATTTTAGTGTGATTCAATGAAAAGATCCCAATCATTAAAGGAGGTATGGGCTAGATCCTGATCTGGTGTTAGTATACAGTAACTGATTATTGGGCCCACTTTTCCCTCCAAATAAATTATAAAAATACAACCAAAAAGAATCATTTAAATAAGGAAACCAAAACACAAACTAACTGAAGTCAGGAAAGTGCACGAGAGCCTTTATGATTGGCAAAGGAATATGAAAAACTACCTTTAAATAAAATGTCTCTGTGGAATTGTTGTTGAAGTGACTTTATATAATTAAGAATTAATTATCTTGAATAATACAGTATTTGTTAGCAACTTTTATTACTGAAAGAGCACGGTGGTTTAGCAAGCAGGAATATATCACCATGTATTATCTGAAAAGAAATTAAGGTCTGAAAGGAAAGTATATATACTATTAATATATAAAAATCCCATAGGAAGGGTCTTATTCAATTCTCAGAGTAAACACGGATTTCTTGATTATTTAAATAGTCTATTGTGAGGTGATGACAAAGACCTATGTTAGGCAGGTCAGATGTGGACAGTCTATTATCCTCCACAAAACACTGCAAAATCTTCAACTCGTACACAGTTGTTATAGCAGAATCACAAAGCCTTAGACATAGCACACAAAGTCACCATATCATCTAAAAGAAGCATATCAGGAAGACCCAATTTATTGAATATAATTTGTTCCATTCTTGCTGGAACAAACAATGCTACCAAGCTTCTGGTGACTTGTACCCAACAGAGGAAGGTTTTGACTTCATCCTTTTGCTTCTGCACTCAGATATATTGAGAAGCTCATTTAAAAAACAGGTTAAATAG
The DNA here is from genome assembly GCF_049634645.1 of Pelodiscus sinensis. Lineage (NCBI taxonomy): Eukaryota > Metazoa > Chordata > Testudines > Trionychidae > Pelodiscus > Pelodiscus sinensis. The sequence continues at coordinate 171,121,390 of NC_134712.1, forward strand.
TGTTTTTATACCTTTTAGCCAATCAGAGATACAAATCTAGAATTTGGAGATTTAATGTGTATTTGTGACAACATGCAAAACTACAAGCCCGTAATTTGATGAATTACACTCATCAATATATGTTATTATACAGCTGATAACCCCCATTTAAGCCATCAGGTGATTTCTGTGTGTGAAAGTTAACAAACTATAGATCTATTTTTTGGCAAGGAAGTGAATCCTGGGTGCATAACCTTTGGATGACATTAAGGTCTTCTCATGGTGGAAGCTCTAAAATGATGTTTTTTCTTAGGAAGATGATTATCCTTCTGTATTCCAGAAGTGTAAGAAATAAAACAGAATCTGCTACACACAGGAACATGGACTGACTGGTGATACATTATAACCATCGGTTGTCCATAATCATCAATGTTCAAACACTCCTAGATGCCCTCTGCCTCTATATACATTACTCGCAGATCACTGTAATGTAGTGATCACCAACCAGTAGATCGGGATCCACTGCTGGCACTTCATCTGCCCCTCTCAGCACTGCCATGCTGCTCCTGCCCTCTACGTTGGAAGTGTCCCTCACTCCCGGGAGCCTCCTGCTTGCTCTGCAGGGCACGGGAAGAAGAGGAGGGGGAGCGCTAATGTCAGGGTGCCCCATCCCCACCCTATACCTCATATCCACAGAGCAGATGGGAACAGGGATGGAGAGAGTTTGCTGGCTGCTTTGGGGAGTGGTGCAGGGCCAGGGTAGGGAGAAGCCTGCCTTAGTCCCCTACACCACCACCCAGAAGCCACCTGTGGTAAGTGGTGCCCAGGTGGAACCTGCATTCTGAACCCTTACCCCAGTCCTGAACCCCTCCTGCACCCCAAACCCCTGCCCTAGCCCTGAGTCCCCCTGCACCCAAACTCCCTCCCATAGCCTGCACCCCAAACCCCCTCCTGCATCTCAACCCCCTGCCCCAGGCTCAGCTCAGAACCCCTCCCACACACCAAATACTTTAGTCCAAGATCAGTGTCTGCATCCCCTCCCCTGCATCCCAAACCTCTGCCTCCAGCCTAATAAAAGTGAGTGAGGATGGGGGAAGAAGGATGGAGTGAGAAGCGGTGGGGCCTCGGAGAAGGGGCGGGAAGGAGGTAGGGCAAGGTTGTTTGGGTTTGAAGTAGATCCTGGATTGCACATAAATAAAAAAGTGATCTAATGCTTTAAAAGGTTGGAGACCACTGCTATAATGTATTAAGGGTTAGGGGAGGGAAGTTAGGTAGTTACTGCTGCAATGCAGCAGCTGTTCAGCTACATCCTATGGAGTTTCTATATGGACCAAGACTGAGACTTATGAAAGCATCTTATCTTCGAAGCTCATTAAATGGCCTAACTTTCAAAAGTGCTTAGTGCCCAACAGCTCCTCTTGAGTTTAATGAGTAGAGCCCTGCATATCCATGGATATCCACTTCATATTGATGGATAGTAGAGTGGATACACATGCAGATCAGCCTCCCTCTCTCCGTTCCAGCGGGGTGGGGGCACCAGGGCAGGACCCTTCACTGCTGGCAGGGAAAGGAGCAGGAAGTTGCATCCAAATCTCCCAAGAGCAGGGCCCTGATGAGCACTGACCTGTGGAGCACCCGGCACACTATTAAAAAGCACAGTAACATCCACAAGTGTGGACATCCAACAGCTGGCTCTGGACCCTCTCCCCTCCCCACTCCACCCCTGCCCACATATACTCTCTTTCTGTATCTAGGAACAGAAACAACAGCACTCAAAAGTTGTCCCACTTTCTAGTCATAAGGCTGAACTGCCTCATGCATTCACACAGGGGCGGCCTGTGAGCCTAAGCGAGCTAGGCAGCTGCCTAGGGAGCCGCTGGCCCGGACGCCCGATGATGACGTCATGGCCATTGACGGCCGTTCAGGCAGGGGACCAATTGCGTCACCCCGCCTAGGGTGCCAGTTGCTGCAGCTGGCCTGGGGCCGCTCCTGCATTCATACAGACAAGATCCAGCTGATAAGTTACAGGCTGAAGGAGATATTACAATCCAAAATGTCACATATCACTTTTAGCAAAAAAAACTTTTAATGATGATACTTTATTTACTATCCATACTACATATATTTAACATGTAGCCCTTGAGCCCACTGCCCTGTCCTCCCCAGGTGAGTGCCCTATCCCCTAGGCCACACGGGAATCCACCCTACCACCTTACTTTCAGGGCGCCCCTTATCCCTCCGGCCCCGGGGCCGTCCGGCTTTTTGCCATCTGATCCCGTCCCATCATGACCCAGGGGGAGGAAAAAGGAAAAAAAAGCCTACTCTTGTTGCTTCTACTTGTTAATGTTAACATTGGATTCCAAAAAAGAAACTAACATTATTTAACAATTTTGCCATTAATAAGCAAGGTTACTCAACTAGGGCCAGTTGTTATAGTCTTTCTGAACTTTCCCTCACCAAAAATTATGGCAAGGATTTCTCCTGTTTGAATGCTTCCTGTTTTGTTCTTCATGCATTTTATGGCATTTTTAATAGGGTATGAAAATTATCTGACAGGCCAATAGAATTAAGCACTGTGCTATTCAATACTAAATTGATCAAAGTCTTCCTTAAATTCTTTTCTAACTAGATAAAAGTGGAAGGCAACAGAAAGTTAACATCTAAATGCCAACCCAAGAAGTCATTACTTAGGTTGGAGATTATAGCAGCCGTTTTAAGAGCCAAAAATCAGAAATGAAGACAAACAAGCTAATGATTTACTCTAAGAAAAAGCCACATTGTTCTGCATACCCCCTGGACTTGTGATAGGTAACACTGAAAGAACAATACAAACAGATGATTATTTTGTTTGTTGTTGAAAAGCAAATTCTGACTCCTTAAAGTCTGCTGAGACTAAATGCACAGACAGGATATCATGTCTTTGGGATTGGTCTTCAATCACAAATGTTTGCATACCAGCTTACCAGTATCAAAGGCTTAGTCACAATCAGGCCTATAATATGGTCAAATTACTCAGTTTGTTGTATAAAACATAATGGTTTTGAATTGGTATGTTTATCACTCAAGAACTACACCAACACTTTGTTTAAAAGTTTGGCTCTTTTTCTCAGATATGTCTCCCTAACCCCCGAGCTAAATTTAATTCAAATAAAGAGTGAAATCTAAAGATAAACCATTATGTTGTAAATAATGTAAACCACAAAAAATAATGCAGGAAGCAGGGAAATAAAATATCATACAGTAAGAGCTGAAATTAGAAAAATAGGTTAGAAATAATGTGACTGGATTTGAAAACGTTTGTGGAAAATTTTATGATGAGCAAAATTTGTAGTTACTTTATTGTTCAGCACAAAAAGCTAGTTTTTTGAAAGTCAAGTGGCCCAATGGTTATATTGTTTTGGATTTTCCTCACTGCAGTGCTAGAATATGAAATTTCCACAAATAAAGTACACACACAGACAGTGGACACACTGAAAAAGTTTTATCAGCTTAAAAGGTTTTACTAGGTCTAATGGAATTCCCCATTTTAAAGATAAGGGATATCTCTGGAATGGATAGAATATTTCATACCAACAGTATTCTTTAATTCTTTCTACTGCACATGCATCAGCCTCCAGCTCTTGATGTGGATATAGCCGAATGGCACAGTGTAGGTATTTTCTAGTTCCACCAGGATACTCAGATAGTTTGAAGGGGGAAAGGAACAAAGCATATTCATGGGCACAATTACAGATATCACTCAACAGAGAAACAGGCAACACTACCAGGAGGCTAAACTAGTTCTGCTCTATGATCACATCTAGAGATGTCAAACCAGATGGCCATTATCCAAAATATCATTTAGCTATAAGAATTTCTACTTGAATTTGAAATAGACTATTAATTAGTTTAAATTCTAATGCTCAGTCTCAGCAGGTGATGACAGTGGCGCCGATAAAAAGTAAAGGTATTTCATTTTTATTTATGCCTTAGAAAAAAAGTACACCTGAAGATTGAGACAAATATTTTCTTTTCCAACAATTAAATCTGAAGTCTCAACTTATTATAGTCCATTACAGATATTGCATTAGCACCTAGGCCAGTTGTGGATTACTGCCTCTCTCTGAAAACACATAACAAAGAGATAATCCCTCCCCCAAACACCTTGCACTTTAAGTACAAGACAAGAGACAACAAGTGAATATTACAAGATGCCAGAGAAGTATAAAGTAATAAGACAGCAATACAGATTATCCTAAAAAAAATATCAGTGGCAATAATTTACAAGCTAACCATTGTCAAGCTTTTTTTTTTTTTTTTTTTTTTTTAAAGTACCATAGCAGAGGAGATTTAAGGAAGACAGATAAAAAATTATTATTATTAAAAAAATACAAGTCCTAGTCTGAACTGCAGGCAGTCAGAATTCCCCTAATATCTTCCTTCAAGAATATACACTGAATTGGTATAAGACACTGCTTTAATTACATTAGTTCTCTGAAGAGATATTAAGTAAACTAATTTTCAAGAGTAACTACAGGTTGAATCTCTCTAGTCTGGCATTCTCTGGACTGGCAACATCAAAGGTCTGGCATGATTTTAGTTAGGCGGATATCCAATTATCATAGGTGTGGACAAGTTTCCTGCAGTCCCATAAAGTTTGTTTACAGCCACAAGTCCTGACTCTCAGTGTTCTGTGCTGTTAGTTAGCTCTAATTTACCCCTAAATGTCTTCTAAGAGCTCACTAAGCAGTGGAAGTGTTGCTAATGCTGCTAGACAGTATTGATTTCCCGTGGTTCGACAAATTCTCTGGTTCGGCACCAGTTAGGTCTCAAGGTTGCTGGACTAGAGAGGTTCAACCTGTATTGTGATACTATTTCAAGGAATCTGATTCCAATAGCAAAACCTAGAATTCCGGGTGGAGTGTGTTCAATATGTAAGTAAAGTCACACTTTTCTTTCTCTATCAGAAATATGCTTATCAATTCTATGCAACTGGGATGTAACAGCAATTAGTCTTAACATTAGAAAGGGAATACAGTCATGATCTTCCCAATGGAAAAATATTTTCTTTATACCACAGCATGAAGAAAAATCTCCTGAAGCCGAGAAATATGAATTTATATGGCTTAGTAAAATGGCACTGCTACAAATTCATCCATGGAAGCAATACACAGCATGTAAATGCATATGGCTGATTCTTTCCTTCTTTCCTGGATGTGTTCCTTACTTTTTATCAGTATGTTTAGTTTAGTATTGGTCTACTTTAAGAAGCAACTAGTGGTCCAGTGTATCCTTTGATCTCAGTTGAAAGGACATAAGACGTTAGACAGATTTTCTGAAGAGCTCTAGTCAGCTGACATATTTTGGGTGCTCTTTGTACACTGAGTTTGTGCAGATTCTTCTTGAAAGTGTATAGAAATATGAGTATCAATTTGGCTTAGAAGCAGAGTGGCATTCTTAAAAATCAATCACAGAAGATACATTACTAGTCTTCTATTAACTGTGCCCCTAATACCTAAACAATTTTTTGCTGATGTTTTGCCAATGGAAAAAGTGGTACTTGATGGGAAAGCAATACTATTTGGAAATACTTTAGTGATCTTGATGGAAAAACCTTGTGAACTCAGAAAGTGGTATTATACAACTACCTTTAAGTTCTAGAGGAAATTAGTTCACCAAGGTCATCAGATAATTTCTGAAGTGTACAAACTATAGGTATTTTTTAGAAATCTGGCAATGTGAGGATTGTTAGATAGCATGCAATACCATGATGCCTTTATCATGAAGTTCATAATTGCTAGTTTATTAAATAACTAGTACGCAGTCCTGCAGAAAGACTTACTTGTAGAAACAAATGGGTATTAAGAGATTATAGCCTTTCTTTGTCTAGTCTTGAAGTTGGTGTACCAATACAATGAATGGCAGCCAAATCAAAGACTATGTCCTCTGTATTTAAGAAATTTTTCTAGGTGAGGACTATGTTAAGTGCTTTTCTACAGTAGATTTATATTTCCATTCCCCTTTCCCTTTCGATGATTTTGTCAAAGATGAAAGGACTGATTGGCAAACTGGAACCTAATATACCAGGTCCAGTCTAGATACTAATTGTATTGGTCTTTGTATAGCTATCTGAATGTTCTTGGATAACTGTGATTACAGGTATCTGAGATAGTGCAAGCATTTGCTCTGTTTTTAAAGATCTAGGACTGCTCTCATATCTCTTAATTTCTGCTGGACAATAAAAAATAATGCATACTTAATAAAGACCAGTTGAAGGCAACAGTTTTGTGGTCCTATTTCTCTCATATAGGGTACATCTACACAGCAGCACTATTTCAGAATAACTGACGTTATTCCTAAATAACACAGTTTGCGTCTACATTATAAGCAGTTATTTTAACATACTGTCGAGCTGCAGGACTTACTCTGACTCCTGTAACCCTCATCAAATGAGGAGTAAGGGAAGTTGGAAGAATAGTGCTCTCTAGGACTTCCTGCTGTGCAGACAGCGCCAAAAGCTGAAATAAGCTATTTTGACTTAAGCTACACAATTGGCGCAGCTCAAGTTGCGTAACTTATTTCGGCATTAGCCCTGCTGTGTAGACATGCCCATACTGAATAGCAATGAAGATTTTTGAGTAGCTTGTGTGCATGTGAGTGTATAAGAGATACAGAGATAGATCTTCCAATACTGATAGCTACAGGAAAAGTTTTAGGTAAGTCTATGCCATTGGTAATAATTGCAATAGTGTGTGTCCATCCTGTCTGGAAGCATGACAGACTTCCCTAAATCGGGGGTATCTGTCTACTGAGATTCGTTGACCAGTCACTATATGGATCTAGGGCTAGAGGAAACCTTATGGCTGTATTTTCATAGACTTTTCTCTCTCTAAGTGCTCTGATCTAGGATTGCCTCTCCAATATTCAATGGACAAAACGAAATGGCGGAGATGCTCAATGACTTCTTTGTTTTGGTCTTCACCGAGAAGTCTGGAGGTGTGCCTAACATAGTGAATACAAGCAGAGAGAGGGTAAGTTTAGAAGATAGGATACACAAAGAACAAGTTAAAAATCACTTAGGAAAGTTAGATGTCAGCAAGTCACCAGGTCCTGATGAAATACATCCCAGGATACTCAAGGAGCTGATAGAGGAGGTATCTGAGCCTTTAGCTATGATCTTTGAAAAATCATGGAAGACAGGGGAGATTCCAGAAGACTGGAAAAGGGCAAATATTGTGCCCATCTATAAAAAGGGGAATAAGAACAACCCAGGAAACTACAGACCGGTCAGTTTAACGTCTGTCCCAGGGAAGATAATGGAGCAGGTAATTAAGGAAATCATATGCAAACACTTGGAAGGTAATAAAGTGATAGGGAATAGCCAGCATGGGTTTGTGAAGAACAAGTCATGCCAAACTAATCTGATAGCTTTCTTTGATAGGATAACGAGCCTTGTGGATAAGGGAGAAGCGGTGGATGTCATATACCTACACTTTAGTAAGGCACTTGATATGGTCTCACATGATATTCTTATTGATAAACTAGGCAAATATAACTTAGATAGGGCCACGATAAGGTGGGTGCATAATTGGCTGGATAACTGTAGTCAGAGAGTTGTTGTTAACTGTGCTAAATCCTCCTGGAAAGGGATAACAAGTGGAGTTCCGCAAGGGTCTGTTTTGGGACCCGTACTGTTCAATATCTTCATCAATGATGTAGATATTGGGATAGAGAGTACGCTTATTAAGTTTGCAGATGATACCAAACTGGGTGGGGTTGCAACTTCTTTGGAGGATAGGGACATAATTCAAAATGACCTTAGCAAGTTAGAGAAATGGTCAGAGGTAAACAGGATGAAGTTTAATAAAGAGAAATGCAAAGTGCTCCACTTAGGAAGGAACAATCAGTTCCATACATACAAGATGGGAAGCGACTGTTTAGGAAGGAGCATGGCAGAAAGGGATCTAGGGGTCATAGTGGACCACAAGTTGAATATGAGTCAACAGTGTGATGCTGTTGCAAAAAAAGCAAATATGATTCTAGGTTGTATCAACAGGTGTGTTGTAAGCAAAACTCGTGAAGTCATTCTGCCGCTCTACTCTGCACTAGTTAGGCCTCAGCTGGAGTACTGTGTCCAGTTCTGGGCGCCACATTTCAAGAAAGATGTGGAGAAATTGGAAAGGGTACAGAGAAGAGCGACAAGAATGATTAAAGGTCTAGAGAACATGACCTATGGAGCCAGGCTTCATGAACTGGGCTTGTTTAGTTTGGAAAAAAGAAGATTAAGGGGGGACATGATAGCGGTTTTCAAATATCTAAAAGGGTGTCACAAGGAGGAAGAAGAAAATTTGTTCCTCTTGGTTTCTGAGGACAGGACAAGGAGTAATGGGCTTAAAGTGCAGCAAGGGAGGTTTAGATTGGACATTAGGAAAAAATTCCTAACTGTCAGGGTGGTCAAATATTGGAATAAATTGCCAAGGGAGGTGGTGGAATCTCCCTCTCTGGAGATATTTAAGAACAGGTTAGATAGACATCTGTCAGGGATGGTGTAGACGGAGCTTGGTCCTGCCTTGAGGGTGGGGGGCTGGACTCGATGACCTCTCGAGGTCCCTTCCAGTCCTATGATTCTATGATTCTATGTTGTACTCATTGCATAGCCTATGTACTTTGAACTCCTTTGTAGATTCATCTGAAGTGGGTTGTGCCCACGAAAGCTCATGATACCAAATACGTTTTTTTAGTCTCTAAGGTACTGCAAAACTACTCATTGCTTTTTAAGTTTTTTCAGTTACAGACTAACAAGGCTACTCCTCTGAGTCCTTTAAAGTTGACTTGCAAGGTATCTTGTTCTGCTTTGTTTGCAAAGGAATCAGTTAACTCCTCATCTATTTTTTTCCCAAAAAGCTTTAATCTAGTAAATTCGGCTTAAGTGAGGTGCTACGTGGCTTTTGCAGCCACTGTCAAAGTGGTCTGCATGCAAACATGCTGGTAGCTCCAAAGCTTGCTGCAGAACTCAATACATCTAAGAATATGTCTGCCACAAATGAGGCCACAGGTTCAGTGCAATTTTCCTGTCTTGGAGAACTGCTGTTGAACCATGATATATTTACTCTGGTGAAACAAGTGGAGGAAATGAATGCTTGAAAAGATTCTCCTAAGACCTCACAATACATCTCAGGACAATTTTTATTTTCATGTAAGTGTAGTCCTTAGGGAACAACTTCCCTTCTATTATGATAATATTCTTTATTGGACCGTCACTACAAAATCTATCTAAGAAAGCCTGATGTATGAGTTTCTCTGTTTCTGGGACCTGTGAAACTTGGAGCACTGCCTACTCAAACATCTGGAGTTAATGGGTTGCTCCCATTTCTATTTTATGATGTTTTCCTCTGCCATGGGGAATCCCTATTTCTCCCTTGGAGTTCAGAGAAGCATTTACCTGTTGGCAGTTTAATCTTCTGTAAGTATAAGTTTGGACTCCCAGATCCCCTATAACTCGTTTAGCCATAGTTTTAAAATGGTCTCACTGTCTGACTCTCCTGATTCTGATAGACAGTCTTGCCCTTCTCAGTTAAGAAGCTGACGGAGAAAGCCAAATGGACTTGGGTCTTGGACTGCTTAGATCTATGAGGTTTGCTACATTTAGATTCCTTTTTCTTTGTTCATTGCCACCTTGGAACTTTGGGGATATCCATGGTCTCTCTTGTGTCCTTTTCTATATTTAAGTCAAATCCATTCGGGGGGGCGGGAAGGGGAGGGATCTTATGTAAGCTGTGGATGTTGTTCTGATGTACAGCACTCTCCCTGCCAACTGTACACACACTTGAGGGAATTCTAACATTATTAATTTATGAAATTGAAAAAGATGTTTTCCCATGGACCTGCGGACAATGAACCTCCCTGCATATCAACAGTAAAAATGGCAGCACTTTGGTGAAAAAAGTGATGATAATTTTGTCTGTGATCTCAGGGATCATATAACAAACTGAAATGTTTGCCTGATCTCCTGGAGCAAGGCTGAGATGGGGGGAGCAAGTGGCTTCTTCCTTGACCTCATTGGCAGAAAACACCCTAATGTCTTTGTGCACTGGGATGTAGGCTAGATGCATGTTATTCAAAAAACATTTGTTGAAAAAAAAATGTGTCCCTAAAAAGCTAAAGGAGGATTTAAACTAATAAGATGGCAAAGAATCATTGTCATTTGCCTTACAAAAGCAAAAGCAGCCTATTGCTCCCTTAATCATTCCTGTCTTTAAGAGAATACCATTTAAAGACTGCTGCTTTGTTGATTGAGGGCTGATATGGTCATCTGGAAACAGATCTGACTGTCTTCAGTTTTTGAAAGAGATAGCCTACTTCGCTATGGTGTATCAACAGAAATGAAACAAAGTTCCACGACTGCTGAAAATGTTTCCATCTTATTTTCACAAAGATAAAAATATCCAATTTTATTTAGATGTTAACATTCCATTTGCAACTAAAGTACTGCAGCACCTTGCTAGCGTGAGACAGCCAGAAAGAAAAATGGACTAGTTTGCTTTCATTGTCTGTGATTAATATAATGCCAAAAAGCAAACTAACTGCATGCAAAAAGTGAAGAGTAAAATTATGTTTTAATACCTTCAGTTTAATTATTTAAGAAGTCTATTCATTACATAGGTAAGGAAATTGGTTGGGTATTTTTAATATTTATTTTAACCAATGTTCATTAAACCACAGAGCAACATAATGGACAAGATCATGTTGCTGACACTACCTTGAGTATACAGCAGGGAGCTGACAGATTTGCTGGGCCCCTGGGTAAATTGGTGGAGGCGAGCTGCGCACTCCTGCAAGGGGTGGGGCCTCTGGCAAAATGGGTGGGGCAGGAGGCAGACCTGGAGTGTGCTGCACTTCCCGCACCTGGAAACCCTCAGAGCTGCCTGGAAAGGGCTCCAGTGGAGATTTAAAGGGGCTGGGACTCCAGCCACAGGCCGGGGGCCCCTGGTTTGTGGGCCTCGTCTAAACATCTTTCAATAGAAATTACTGGGATTATGTCATGCACTGTAAACACATGGCCATCTTTTGAAGCACATATTGGGAAAGACAACTGTTGTTCACTAAGATCAGCGATATAACTAAACAGACTCGATTAAAAAAACTGTTGTGAAATGCCACTGTGCATTGCACATTCAGCAGTTACTACATGTCTATAACTTAGGTTCAGACACTAAAGAAGATTGATCTAAACATCTTAAAGATAAGGCTGAAGTGACTTGATCATAGCTATTAGCCAACTACACAGAAACTTTACACATTTCTCTTTGCCCAAATTAAAACTGTAATATGAGATTAATTGAATGTTGCGTATGGAAACAGCTGGTAGCTATTATGAAATGTAAAAAAGCAGATATCCAAAAAACAAAAAGGCATCTCCTAATGAACTTTAACTGTAACATCACAAATTTGACGATAATAGAGAAGGGGTGTTTTTTGTGCAGTGGAATTCCTATTATGACATTATTTGGCAACATCATGGGAACCATAAAAATATTTATTCTTTGATTAGGTTCCCATATACCACTATATTTATGATGGTCCTCTCAGTAATAAAATTACGCACTTAAAAGTGACAGAATTTTTTCTTTGTAATTTTATAAACAAAGAGGATATTAATAACTGTAGTGATAAGATGTCTGAGTCATCACTCAATCCAGATGCCATTCAACTATAATATCACAACTATCCTGCACTGTATGAACCCTTTGAACCTTTTAAATTAGCCTGGATAAATTTCTGCCCTCCCAAAAGGATTTCCTATTGTAAACATATGCCTGAGCACAAACTCAACATGTTCAAAATCTCTTTCTCCAGTTCAGTTTCACAAAAGATATAAGGGGAAAATAACCCTAAAGGTGCTTCTCTCCCATCTTTAATGCCTATTCCTGTCCTCCTCTTTCATAATAAAAGAGAGAGCCCTGCAAAATATGCATTGGTTCTATTCAAACCACAAATGTTTATTACTTCTTGAGTCATCAATAAAACACTACTGTCAGATTTTCTTTCTCCAAAACATAGTTTTAAAATTACATTTTAACTTGTACAACAGTGAGTATAAAAACAGCTCAGATTATATGTATTGAAGTATGCGCCACAGAGCTGTACTTTAACTGAAGCACTATGAATTGCAAATACATTCTTTCATAGTATCCTGAATATGGGCTTAATCCTACTTCTATTGAAGTCAGTTGAAAAATTGCCATTGATTTCAGTGAGACCAGAATTTCTATCTACCTCAATGAAAGAAAGATCAGTGTAGTTTGTTTGTTTGTTTCCATCAGATAAAACCAGCAAATCTATCACATGAAATGACAGTTACTTGCTTAAAATGTTTAACACACATCTTGTAGGACAGCCTTATAGCCTCATTGTAGTACCAACTCATTTAATTTGAAAAAACGTAAAAACAAATAGTTCAGTTTCTGATGTTATTCTCCTTTTCTTATGCAGATGTCAGGAGTTGTAAGGAACAAAAGAAGCAATCACAGAGAAAATTTTTACTTTATTAGTATCAAATGAGAGTTATTCAACTAAGATGTGCAAGATAAACTCACTTAGAACTCCTTGGCTAGATGGATTGAGTTTTAGTAGTACATAAAGAATAGCTAAAAAGAATATTGATAGCTATGATACAGGGTAAATCTGCACTATAGGGGCAGCTATACCACTGAAGCATGTCTGATGAAGATGCACTATGCAGACAGGAGAGAGTTCTCCTATCAGCATAATTACTCTACCTTGGTGACAAGTGCAAACTATGTTGGTGGGACAGCGTCTTCTGTTGACATAGTGATGGTGTGGACAGCACGACACTAGCATCATTTGGGGGGGGACTTTTTCACACCCCCGAGTGACATAAATTAGATTGATGTATAGACCTGCCCACAGCTCCATAGGAATTGGGGAGGGGAAAGGAGGTATTTTCAGAGCTATAAAAGCCTTTGATTACCAAAAAAAAGAGGAAAACAACAAAACCTTTATTTGTAGGAATGCACTTTTGTTTTTACACATCTTTGTAGGTGGCAAAAACAGACTTTATATCATTATTTATATGCTCTTAACCGAAGTAGTCTGCAGCAGGACTGTAAGCTAATTAGAACTTGACACAGTGAACTACTCTTATGCTAACTGTCTAAATGAAGTGCATGGCAGATTCAGAAAACAAGAAGCAATCTCTTCTAAATGGAATGACATGTATGAGAAATGTTGATGTTATGGTTTGAACATGTTTTTCTATAGTAATACTGTGTTCTAAGAATTTTCTCTTAAAAAAAAAGCACTCTGAGAGTCTGATGTTTGTGAAGCAGAAAATATTCTAGCGAGTTATATTGTATCCAATCTATTTTCTAACACATTCACCCAAATAAAAATACAACCATCTGTTGTGCAGAATTGTTTGAAGAGTAAATAATTCTTCAGAACACTTTATTTCACCACATTCCACTCAACTGCTAGTGGAGAAACCTGAACACTAGTTGGGAGCTTCAGTCTGCAAATATCATCTGTATGTCAGAAGCTTCCCTTCCCCCATCTAAACTTCTCTTTAAATTACATTCAGATTTTTGTGGTACCATAATAACTACAATATGGGATGTATTTCAATAGTTTGGTAAAGGCTTCTTTTTAGATTTCCAACCCATTATTTCAGGTTTACATTTTTTCATCACAGCCTCTCTGCAGGATTCACATCTTAACAATATTTATATGTGAGGTCTTGCATCTTTACATAGAATATTGTGAAGTACTATATCAAAACCACATTGAGAGGAATATTAAAGTGGTATCTTATTTTAAGAGAAGCAGCAGAGTTTCCCATGTTGTACCAGAAAATGTGTCAAAGTAATACAATAATATAGGTCATAATGGAACAATAAAAGCGAGCCATGCAAAACCAGAAAGTTTGCACTTTCAGAAGGCTCAAATTAACTTTCTGTTGATTTAGTTCATATAAATTTATACACCTGACTTTTGCACTTTGAGATTCAGGTTTCAGTAAGCCCAAATGTCCACTGTTTCATTTTTCCTGGTTTTCCGTAAAAAACACATGAAACACCAAGTTTCACTTGTTTTCTAGTTGAAACTATGATATTTCTAAATTCATAGAACTTTAGCCCAACCTTCCTAAATGGCTACTGATCAGCTTAAAATGTTGGATATGTACTGAAACCTGATCCAGTTTACATTGAAATAGTTCAGCACAACTTATTATAACATGATTGTGAATGATGAGAATGCAAGTGAATATTAAAATGGAATTTTAGATACTGCTTTTGTTTAGTTTTCCATTCTTCAATAGTTTTTCATTAAACTTATTTCCTCATTCAGTTCTGATAGGGGTTGTACAATACTGTGCAAATTTCAAAAATAAATGTGTATCAAACTTCTCTTCAAAGTGTAGGTTAGCTTTCTTAATGAAAACATGCTTCTCTAGTGCATGGTCTGTATATTTACACACAACCATAGTACATTCATGCAACTATACACATTGAACAAGTAAGCGAGGTGCTGAGTCTGATAAAGGGCAGGAGATGGGGTGAGGGGCTGCCAGACTGGTGCTGAGCCAGGGGATGGGACTGGTGGCAGCCAGAGCCCATATGCAGCATATGGCTGCCAGGGGCACCATGACATTTAGTTCAATCTGGTGGCCCAAATTTTGTGGTGTTCTACATGACTGAGTATTTTGTATATGGGAGGAATGGCCCAGCCTGCTGAGGTGAATAAGGAGAGGGGGATGGAAAAATTAAAGAAATGGATGGACTATCATTTGAGAATTGGACTTAGCCACATGCAGTGTTGCAACATGCTCACTATTGCAACATTGTGAGCCAGGGCATGAGAGGTGAGGGGCACTTCACATGCTGGTTGTCCTGCAAACAGGCAGCTGCTGTTGACTGGAAATCAACCAATGGGACTTAGGAGAGGGTGGGAGCAGTGTGAGAAGCCTCTGCCCCCTCCCTCAGGCTCTCAGCATTCACAGAAGCACATGGCCACACAGCAGCTGGCTTCACTGAGTGCCAAACGGAGACGGGGCAAGCGGAGAGCGGTTGAGACGCTCGCAGGCTGGATCCAGTGGTTTTTTGTCCAGCCCCATTTGATACATTCGATACCACTGGGGCGGCTACAGATCTGAGCTCTCCTTGTGCCGCCATGAGATAGTGACTACTCCTGGATGAGCAGCACAGACCCGTGCGTTCACCAGGTGTTTCCATTTGGTTCCCTGCTCACATGAGCTTATCTCCCTGAGGCAGTGGCAGGGCCTACCTGGGGGACCCAAACCTGGCCTGGTAGGTGCTCCTTCTGCCTCAGCTACCTCCCCCCGATCGGGCCTCGCTGCCTGTTAACTTTTGCTCTGAGCGCTGCGCAGCTTTGGAGCTGCGGTTGCTCGGGAGTGGGCACCCAAGATGGGAGGGCTGAAATCCAAGCCCTGTTCTACCCCTCACCCCCCGGCCCAGCTCTGTGCCCCATTTTGAAGCCTGAAAAGGCCAGAGCACCCCAAGCGGGTCCCCAGGGCACAGGGTGGTACTGTTGCATGGAGCAGGTGGACCATGGTGGGGATGTGTCCGCACCCTTCACGCACCCCTGCTTATGGCCCTGGCATTGCTTTCAGGGGGGCGGTAATGCCAACGCCAGTGTTTCTTAAACTTTTTAAGACTGAGGAGCACCAATTTTTTATTCCTGACGAACACCAAAGATTTTTGGTTGAGAAAAATAAAAAGTCCCGGGGAGTCGGGGGGGAAGTTATTGAGGGGGGGAAGGAAAAAAAAGCATCGCCTGCCCCTTTAAGGATAGCCATTTTGAATTCTGTTGTTCTCCGCGGCACACCTCCGACTGCTTCGCAGCACACTGGTGTGCCATGGACCACAGTTTAAGAAACATTGGCCGACGCTGTGCCTTATCTGGAGGAGATCAGAGCATATAGCCCAGCAGAACAGAGTGGTGGGGAGCCCCACAGAGCAAGGAGTGGCGTCTCAGTGGCTAATCAGCACACCAAGTAACAATCCCAACGGCTCTTCTTTGGCTGCACCCCAACACATATCCATATTTCTTTATCGTTTTAATATATACATTTCACAAAGATATTAAATCACCAGTGCATCATTAACTTTCAGATAAAACTTTACCTGATACCCTCATAACATCAGTTGATTCAATTACTTATTTGAAATTCAGACCTATTACAACTCATTCAAAAGACAACAAACTTCAAAACTATTATCACAATTGCTACCGGCATTTAAATAGATGTATGCACAGTGATATTAGACATATGAAGTATTTCCATTTGGTTTGACAAGCAAGGGCTAGTTAACTTGAAAGTTATTTACTAGCACACAAGCCTTGAAGATGTACAGATCAGTCTTCACAGTAATTGCTAAAAAAGCAGACTGAACCAAAGCTTACAACAGTCCTTCTAGATAATTTTTTTCAATATAGTATAATGGGAAGGGAAATATTACACTGAATTAAAAGAAATGGCCATTTACAGAACACATTGGGAAAACTAAGTATGAACTGATCAATTAACTCTTCCACATACCCAGATTTTCAGTAAATGTCACAGATCCTTACCAGCTCTTGGGTATCTTGCATTAATGGCAAAAAGGTAGCTTCCAGAATAGCAACTTGGTCAGTACTGAGTTTCTGCCACAAACTAATCAGCATAATCACCAACTGGGTGGCACTTTTCAACTTTGTGAATGCCTGGAACATATTGGCTTGGTTTTCCTCTGCTGCATCTGCTAGAGCTATTATCTGCAAAAATCACAAACTTGTGTTAGACATAATTTTACTATTCCTAACGATCTACACTAAAATTACTTTTGGCACATTCTTGTTTTTCTTTAGAAGACGATGAATTTTGTCTTCTATAAACACACCTCAGAGAAAGTATTAAATAAGTTATCATTTGTCAAGGTAATTTAAAATCCATGTGGCAGTGGGATTAATCAATAAATTCAGTCAGCGTAAAGAGGATTCTGTTTAATGTATATTCTACAATAAGAAACTCCCCAGGTTGATTCCCATGATCAAATGTAATATAATAGTTCCTAACAAACTGTAAACATTGAGGATCATACCACACATGATGTTAACCACTGTTTGACCAACATCCTTTTAGGACTCTCAATCAAAAGTAATACATTTATTTTATTTATTTGAAAATTGTAATTTAACATGTTAATTATTCTACATGGAAAATATTGCCACATTTTTATTTTATTAGGTGGGGTTCTATTCATATTGTGGGATAGTTCAACATTATAGCATTAATGTAGATGCTCTGGCATATGATTGGTTAGGTGACATCATTTTTAACACCAGTGTAAAATACTGGACTATACAGACCCTGAAAAGAAAATTCAGGGTATGCTCGCTATAAATACCAGCTCCTTTTCCAGTAAGTTGCCATGATATTTTTATCTTCTTCAGTACTTAGTGGAGAAAAAAACCTAGAAATAGAACTTGAAAGGAAAACTTGAAACTACTAAATAGAATTTTACTAGTATTAGATGTGTTTTGTCATTACAGACACTTTCTACAAATGTTTGCATGGCATTACTCTGCAGCCATCAAATCACAACTGCCAGCCAACCACAGAAAGATGGCAAAATGCCAATGTAGCATTATGTCCAGGTTAAAAAAAGAAAACCCTACATGCTCACCCATCACTGAAGATTAACCATGAGCCAAAAACTACATATGAGCTGGGAGGTCTCAGCAGGTCCCTCAAGAACTGGACATTAATTTTAATTCACATTCACTTGTTTCCCCCTCATCACTGAATCTGCATTTTGCTCTGTTTTCACTCCAATTTCACTTTTACTCAGTTTTCAAGTTGCTACTATTCCCAGAACCTTAATGGAAGTTCTGCCTCCAGCCTCTGAAAGAGGAATGCCTGTGCATAATCCTCTACACGGATGACTAGTTTATCTATCCCACATCCCGTCAGACCCTTCTCACTCACCATCACTTTCTGTTCACTCTATCTCAAACCTTAATGTCTGGGTGGCACACCAAGAAATGCCCAATATTTCCTTCATGAAGAAAAGATTTAATTAATATAATTTTCTTATTGCAAAAGTACAAAGCAAACTTAGGTCCAGCGTCAGCACTCACTGTTGAGTCTCCACTACCTATTATTTTACACATGCCATATACAGAGACACGCACACACATACATGCAGAGATTATAGCCATGAGATAAATGCAGCATTATTTAAGAGCCTGCATTTGTTATTCAAATTTGATCACTTCACCCACAAATCTAGAGGTGCTTTGTTGTTGGTTTTGGGTTTTTTTGTTTTGGTTTGGTGGGTTTGTGGATTTTTTGTTTGTTTGTTTTTTGAGAGGACAACTCTAGGCAATTGTTCTTGGCCTCAAAAACCCTCTCATGGGGGCACTAATGGGGTCTGTTTCTTCACTGTTCCTGTTCAAATGTTTTTGTGATGGGTGCAAGGGAAAATGAGGAAAAATTAACTGAGACATATTTTCTATGACACCCAACACAATGCCACTATGTATAATACCTTACCAGTGAGGTGTACTTAATAACTTGGGAGTCTGTATGAGTTTGGGGCTTGGACAAGGGTTATGACTTAAGAAAAATTAGATGCAACTAATGTTGGTGAGCTGGAGGAAGCCCCTGGAAGAGATGACAAATTCATTAACGCCCAAAATTGAGTATGTAAAACAATTATTTGTTACCAGTACACAATATGGACACTCTATTAGATCCCAAATAGTTGTCCATGGATGCCTAGATGGTAGCCATGGCAAGATCAGTTTCTTTATTTGAACTTAATAAACAGAGTGGGATTTTTTCCCTCTCTGATATGGATCTATTGCTTTGTCTTCAAAACTATCCTTCAAGATTACCACTACTGTAAGGAGTTACATTTTGAGACCACTTGAAAACTAAAGCTAGTGCAAAATTAAGCATCCTGCTTACTAAGTGGAGTTTTGGACTAGTACATCAGGATAGGTATCAACATTAATACAGTTCTATTTGAAAAATCAAGGTGCTAGTTTAAACTTGTAGTGCTCTAAGGGTACGTCTAAACTACATGGCTCCGTCGACGGAGCTATGTAGATTTGTTGTTTTGGCAAAGGCAAATGAAGCCGCGATTTAAATGATCGCGGCTTCATTTAAATTTACATGGCTGCCGCGCTGAGCCAACAAACAGCTGATCGGCTGTTTGTCTGCTCAGCACGCTAGTCTGGACGCTCCTCTGTCGACATCAAAGCCTTTTGTCGGCAGCCCCGGTAAACCTCATCCCACGAGGAATAACGGGGCTGCTGACAAAGGGCTTTGATGTCGGCAGGGGAGCATCCAGACTAGCGCGCTGAGCGGACAAACAGCTGATCAGCTGTTTGTCGGCTCAGTGCGGCAGCCATGTAAATTTAAATGAAGCCACGATCATTTAAATCGCGGCTTCATTTGACTTTGCCTATGTGTCTAATCTACATGCCTCTGACGACAGAGGCATGTAGTCTAGACACAGCCTAACTGTTTTAGAAGCTGTTTATCTGAATTACAGCTTTACACTCTGCCCTACATGAGATCACCTGATTCATCTGAGTTTGAGCCATTCAGAAGAAAGGAAAAGGAGCTGTTGGCTTGGTGCTGTACATGAGGGATGCTCCACTTTGGAATCTTCTCTAAAATTTCTCTACAATAATCAACATTTGTTAAGCTTTTGGACAGACAGCCAGGTTCTTTTTTTCCCCCAGGATTTGAGAAGTGGGATGAGTTGGGATTTGGACAAGTTGATTACTACAGCTGACAGAGAAAAGATCTTGTTTGATGTTTTACTGTCAATGATGTAAGGCAGTCTCTTCTGAAATAATTGTGAAAGTTATGTCCAAAGCAAGGAACGCACATATTATGTTTTTAAAAAATTAAATAAATATCTAAAATAGAAAACAGTAAATGAATACTTGAATAAATCCTCCTCCCTGGAGCTACTTTTAACATGTCAAATCTCAGACTAGTTTTAAGACGGAGTTTAAAAAAAAAAATCAACTTGCCACAAGAATGTTTTCTTCTTTGTCCCCAAATTAATCTGTTGTGAGATGCAAAACCACATTGCATATTATGTATCAGTGAAAGGCTTGCATTCCAAGGGAGTCATGGTGGTCCTATGGTGCTACAACCCTCAAAAAGATGTCAGGGAAATCTTTATACCACACCATCATGTATTATACATATACACCCAGCATTTATAGAGAAACCAAAAGAAAAAAAACAACTTTTATGTCTAAATTCTTTTGCTTATAGAGGAGAAACTGCAAGCATTTATCTTCATGAGACCTGAAACATCTGGGATTATAAAGATTTTATTATCATAAAATAATATACATTGGCAATTTCAGTTTCAAAAGACAATCTCTATCATTTGATAGGACAATGGTTACAAGAAGAATCCTCCTTGAGGTCTGTTCTGAATGAAATGTCTTAGTAATATAGAAAGCAGCAGGGACAGCCTCCATAATCTTTGCAATGCAATTTTCATTCAGATCCACACATGGTTCCACTCTCAATGTACAGTGTTAAAAAATAAATATTTTCTTACAGAGTAAAATTTCTTTGAACAATTCCTAAGACATCAGCTAAATATTTTTAAAGGTCTTCTGAGAAGCTTCATAGAGACCCTTAGGAAATCTGTGAAAGTACAGGTTCTTAGAACTTTCTCCAAAGTCTCACAGTACTTTCGACATTTTAATATTTCCTCTTTATCTGGGCATTACCTCTAAGAATCATTTTTTATAATGAGGGGGAAAAATAGAATCTTTGTTTTTGCAAACTGAGATTCGACAGCTTCTCTAGCTTCTATTATGGTTTCACTAATTTCTAAACTATCTTCCAGTTTATCAATTTTTCCATCTTTTCATTGTTGCAGATAATGTTTTATCTCCTGTATAAAAGTACATAAAGTAACAAAGCAGGAAACTGCTCCTTCACTTGCATTAGAGGCCTCTCTACATCCCCTAGTTCTTCATGATTGCAAACAAGCTTTAGTGGCATTAAGGGAGAGTATGGCTGATATGGCTGTAAAATATGAATTTGATGAGACCAGATAGTCTCTAGAAAAGAATCCAGCAATCAAACACATCACCTATAATTGGATCCTTGTTTCTTGGCAACAAAAAGGCTTTACCCAAATGATAACCAAAAAAATAGGCTTCACACTCAACTTAGTAGAAGAGAGGGAAATGGCTGGCAAATCAAAGATCTTTGCATCACTCTTCACAGCTGAAGATACGAAGGAGATTCCCAAAACCTGAGTCATTCTTTTTGAGTGACAAATCTGAAGAATTGTCCCAGACTGAGGAGGTTTTGGAACAAATTAAACAGGACCAGACAGCATTAAACCCGAGAGATATGGAGGAACACAAATGTGAAACTGTAGAACTAATAACTATAGTCTGCAACCTATTATTAGGATAGCTAATGTGACATTAATTTTTTAAAAGGGTTCCAGAAGTGGTCCTGGCAGTGTCAGGCCAGCAAGCCTGACTTCAGTACTGGGAATATACTAGTGTGGTGGGGTGCCCAACCCCGCACAGTTCGGCACTGGAGTCGAGCCTTTACACTCACAGGCCCTGAAGCCTAGTCCATTACATCCGCAGGCCCTGAGGCATAGTCCACTACACTCACAGATCCTGAGGCCTCGTTCATTACACTCGCAAGCTCGGAGGCCTAGTCCATGCTCCGGGAGGATAGGGTAGGGGGGCCCGGCCCTCCCTCTCCACCAGGCCTCAACCGAGGGCCCTATCAGTGGCAGATGGTTCCCACCACTAGCTCGGCGGGGAGTTCTCCCCGAAACGCGCCAAGCCCACTGGGGATTTTCCTGCCCCCTGCCCTGGGTTGCTTCCTACCCCAGCCTCCTGGCCGACGGGGATCCCACCTGCTGGCGCTGGGGCTGGCGGCGCCAATGACATTGGCCAGCCCGACGTCTAGGGAGGCTTCAACGAGGGCGTCAACAGCGGCTGGGCAGGCTGCTCACCATGGTCAGCGTTGCAGTCGCGCTAGGCCCAGGGACTGTTGCAGCAGGCCTGGCGGCTCTCGCTCCAGCTGGTGGTCCGGCTGGGATTTTGGAGGTTGGGTGGGAGTTCTTCCCTCCTCGGAGGTCAGCCCCAACTGAGCTGTCTCCCTGGCCTTTACACCTGGCCCACAGTTGGAGCATGCCCAGCACTGCTGCGGGGGAGGGGCCTTCCCTGCCCAGCAGGTCCATTTGCTTCCCCATTAGTCAGTGCGGGCTGGACTGCCCCGTCACAACTAGTTTAAAATTACAGTAAAAAAATGCTTTGTCAGACAAAGAACATAATTTGTTGGAGAAGAATCAACATAGTATTTGTAAAGGGAAAGCATGCCTACTAGAATTATTTGACAAGAAGGGGTGAACAAGCATATGGGCAAAGGGAAATTAAGGGGATATAGCGTACCTAGATTTTCAGAAAGCCTTTAACAAGGTCCCTCACGAAAGACTCTTAAGCAAAGTAAAATAGCACTGAATAAGAGGGAAGGTTTCATGGGTTAGTAATTGATTAAAAGATAGGAAACAAAAGGTGGATATAAATGGTCAGTTTTCAGAATGGAAGTATGTAAATAGTGGTCTCCCCCAAAGGTCTGTTCTGGGACCAGTTCTATTCAAAATATCATTAAATAATATGGAAAAAGAAGTAAACAGTGAGAAGGCAAAATGTGCAGATGATACAAAACTACTTAAGATTGTTAAGTCACAGGTAGACTGGGAAGAGTTACAAAAGGATCTCAAAAAAAGGGTGACTGGGCAACAAAATGGCAGATGAAACTTAATGTTGATAAATACAAAGTAATCATGGGCGGTTCGTGCAGCTGGGGCTCAGGAAGGCAGGCCCCCAACCCCACCTACATCCCTGCATCCTCTGCCGAGGTCCGGCTCCCCATGGGGAGGGGAAGAGAAGCGGGGCAGCGCGCCAAGCACTCCCCAACCTCCCTGGAGCACCGGGGAGGACATAGAGGCGAGAGGAGCGTGCATGCAGCGCAGCTCCCAGAGCACCAGGGGAGGGGAAATGGTGGCATGGGTCCAGCCTCCTCGGCTAGAAGCATGGGGCAGGTGGGCACTGGGGGCAGCAAGACTTCACCCCCAGAACACCTACAGTAGGCATTCAGGGGGTGGACTGTGGGTGGGGTCAGGCTGGCAGTTTGGGAAGGCAGAGACTTCCCCCACCTAAGCGACCAGATGCCCATGAAAGTAATGTACACGAGAAAATATAATTCCAGCTATACATATATGATACGATTGGGTCTACATCAGCTGTTAACATTCAAGAAATATCTTGGAGTCATTATGGATAGTTCTCTGAAGACATCGACTCAATGTGCAGTGGCAGTCAAAAAAGTGAACAGAATGTTAGAAATCATTAAGAAAAGGATAGGCAATAAAACAGAAAAAGTATACTGGCTTTATAAATCTATTGTACTGCCATATCTTGAATACTGCATGCAGATGTGGCCACCCCATCTCAAAAAAACTTTATTTGAATGGGAAAAAGTTTAGAAAGGGGCAACAAACATTATTAGGGGTATGGCATGGCTTTCATATGAGAGAAATTAATAAAACTGGGACATTTCAGTTTGGAAAATAAATGACTACGGGGGGATATGATTTAGGTTTATGAAACTATGATGCATGTAGAGAAAGTAGATAAGGAAGTGCTATTTACTCCGTCTCATAACACAAGAACTAGGGGTGACCAAATAAAATTTATAGGGAGGAGATTTAAAACAAATAAAAGGAAGTATTTCTTCAAACAACACACAGTCAACCTATAAAACGTTTTTCCAGAAAATGTTGTGATGGCCAAGACTATAGCACGGTTCAGAAAAGAACTACATACATTCAAGACGTCTAGGTTCATCAATGTTATTAGGCAGAATGGGCCAGGATGGTGTCCCTGTTTACCAGAAGCTTGGAAAGAGTGATGAGGAATGGATCACTTTATGATTACCTGTTCTATTTATTCCTTTGGCGGCATCTGTCATTGGCCCCTGCTTGAAGACAGGATGCTAGGTTAGATGGATCTTTAGTCTGATCCAGTATGGCCATTCTTATGATCAAAGAGGCATTGGCACAGGCCAAAAGCATAGCATCTGGTATAATATTTGTTTAAAAGATTATCAGAATTTTCTTTTCGTTTATAGCCTTTTTTGTGAACACTTTTCTGGCTGACCAAATTCTAACCCTATTCCAATAAACTCATCTAAAGTAAAGTGTAACTCTGCATTTAAAAAAAGTTATTAATGGAAGCACATTGTAAAAAAGAAACAACACCCAAGAATAAATGTTCTCTACTTCAAGGTCATGCATTTAACACACTTCCATTACATTTCACATTCACAGTTGGCAAGGGCAAAGCTTGACTCCAGAAATGTTTTTATAATATTCTGAAAAATTCATACACGTCACCCTCCTCGAGTAATATCAACAAGATTTGATCCAAATAATTTCTAAGTTAAGAGACTTCCTTATGATTTCTGTATATCATGTTCATGTAAGAAGAGGAGTCAAAGTTTGACTGCTTGGTTTTTGTGCATGTCACCTTTAGTTAGTGCTTAGTTTGTGCCAGGGATTGTCAGGGCTGAGCTGCAGCACCTCTAGGTTTGGCAATTAAAAACACAAGCATCTCTGACCTTGCTGCATCAGTTATGAAGGTAAGCAAATTGCCTGAACTCGGACATCTCTTTAATTACAAATTAAGCACAGTGTTTAGTCTTTTGGAAAATGACTAGTGAATTTGGGGTGCTTGAATTTTTGGTTGACCAATTTAGAACACCTAAAAGGTTCCGACTTTCAGAGTCAGCCCCCCTCCTTCATATTTGCCTAATGAACATACTCAAAATCACTTTTGAAAAAATAATTGAGTGTATTTCTATTATATAAACATAGATACACTAGGAATGTTAAATTTTGATTAATTGACTAATCAAATAGTCGATGCAATGTGCATCAACTATTTGGTTAGTCAATAAGGGCACATCTGCCTTTGAAGTGTAGCAATATCCCCAAGGCTGTTACTACACTTGAAAGGCAAAAGAGCTGTGGGGAGCACGGGGCCAGTGGGGCAGTCCCCCACTGGCCCTGTGCTCCCTGTGATGTTTCAAAGTGGCAGCGCCACAAGGAGCCTGGGGTCAGCTGGGAACTCCCCCACTGACCCTGGACTCCATGCACTTTGAAACACTGCAGGGAACCCAGCACATAGCGTTTCAAAGCAGCAGTGCCGCATGAAGCCCGCTTTGAAGCACCCCCTCCTCTCTCCACCCCTTGCTGCGTTGGGAGAGGGGGATGATTAGTTGGACTAGTATGTTGACTACCTGATAAGCATTTTCTACTCAACTAGTCGTTCACATCCCTAAGATGCACACACATTTGTTTTCTCTAAATAGACATGTTTATTTCTGTCTCACACACCAATTTTCCAAAGTTGTCAATGGGAACTGAAGGTATCTAAAAATTTCCAAGGATCAGCGTTTGTCAGTTATTTATGCAAGCCATGAGTCTTCATCAGAGAATGCATTACAAGTATAACAACTCAGATGAAACAGGGACCCATCCATTACAAAACAAACAATTAATGAGTTCTGTTGAATTCTGCAACCAATGTGCTACTGACTGCTGCTTGAGGACCTCCTGACACTGGGGTATGTCTAGACTAAATGGCTCCGTCGACGGAGCCATGTAAACTAGTTTACCCGGCATAGGCAAAGAAGTGGGGATTTAAATAATCCCCTCTTCATTAAAATAAACATGGCTGCCGTGCTGTGCCAACAATCAGCTGGTCTGGCACAGCGTGGCAGTCTAGATGCGGATCTGTTGGCTGGGGAAGCCTTTGCCGACCGATCCTGTAAACCTTGTTTCACAAGGCATAAGGGATCAGTCACCAAAGGCTTCCCCAGCCGACAGATCCGCGTCTAGACTGCAGCGGTGTGCCGGATCAGTTGATCGTCTGCACAGCGCAGCGGCCATGTTTATTTTAATGAAGCGGGGATTATTTAAATCCCCGCTTCTTTGCCTATGCCGGGTAAACTAATTTACATGGCTCCATTGATGGAGCCATGTAGTATAGACATACCCTGGGTGTAGTACCTCAGTCCATTCTCATTTCTGGTGCCCCCTGCTGGGTGACCCTCAAAAGTCCTTTGTGACTTAGACAAATCATTAAGCCACTAACTCCAAATGAAGAATTCATGAAATTAAGACAGTCTGTTTTCCCTCCCTAGGATCTTCAGCCCCAGCTCTGGGCCCTTTAAATTTAGCCCTTTATTAGTGCTCCCACGTCACTTTTGGGGTTTATGCCATTTTATGATGGTACAGGAGTCTCAGCCCACTTAACGTTTCAGGTTTCAATCCAGAGACCCTATAAACACCAGCCATTTACAGCTCAACTTCAGTCTTCTGATGTTATTTCCATGGGTCTCTTCCCACTGGGCACTTTTAGCTCCAGATCTATCTCAGGGCCAGCAGCCTCAGGTTATTCTCCTTCAGTCTCAGTAAACTCAGCCAGCCCTAAATTCTGACTACTTTGGACAGCCAGAAACAGAGCTCCTTTTACATGAACCTGCTGGGCAGGGCCATCCTTAGGCATATGCAGCTGATGCCCTAAATTTAGTAGTGCCTTAGACTGTTTAAGTCTTGGGCAATAGCTTGTTGTTGGCAGCAACAGCCCCAATGGCCTAACCCCCCAGCCTTCTGTCCCCTGCTCCACCTCTCAGCCTGCAGATCCAGCCAGCTGCGCTGCTCAGTATGCTGCTTAGTAACCTGTCAGCCACCCTGCCCTCTCACCGCTCCTCTGCAGCCCTGATCACAATTCCAAGAGAGATCACTCACAACCTCTCCTGGAAATGGAGCATGCAGGTGGTCAGGCTGAGTAGGGTAAAAAAATCATAAGGATGGCCCTATTGCTGGGCTCTGATTGGCTGTTGTTAGCCTTTGGAGGACCAGGTCTCTCTAGCTTCCAAGATGGCTGCCCCAGTGAGGTTTCTTTAGGCAAGCCTGGAAGACCCACCTTTATTGCTCTTTTCCTCCCACCTCACTGGTTCCTGAGCTGGGCTATTGCATAGCAGAGGGACCTCCAGCAAGGGCCACAAAAGTCTGGTATACCCTGTCACAGTGCTACACAATTAAAGCTTACAATTTTGTGGAAAACTATTTGCCCACACTGCTTCAGAATTAGTCATTCTATATTTGGAAATAATCATGCAAGCTGAAACACTGACCATGAGTTCATAGATCTCTTGATAATTATTCTTAGAAAAACACCACCAATATCTCATGGATGTAACCCCTTTTTAGTACGTCTGAAGAGAATTAAGTCAAGGGCCTCAAATTAGGATTTTGTTGATATGTGTCAATAGAAGGCACAAAAGTTGAGAATAAAAGATGCCAGAGATTCCCCAGCTTACGCCTACATAAACAGATGATTAATTATCAGTATTCATTTTGGAAAAGGAAAAAGAACTCAATATTATATTTTCCATGGTCTTCTTTAAAAAAAATCACCAGTCACACATCTTCTGCTACACATTTAAATGTTATTTTGGGTCACGAAATGTGATCCTTTTCTGCATGAATGTTCAATTTGTGTTTATAGTACCTAGCTACTGTGATTAGCACATTAGACCTACATACTGTTAGAACAGGTACAACTGCCTGATAGTATTGGTATAATTTGTTTTTCCATAGGAGCTTTCATTCAGAATTTTCAAAGCTGTTAACGAAAATGAGATGAACTCTAACAGGAAAGTATTTCTGTAGACACGCAGACAACAATTAACAGACACCGCACTTTGGACATGTGAACCAACTTCATGAAATGTAGGCTAGGATGCTATAGTTGAAAAGTGATCTTTATCTATACCCAGCTCACAAACTTCTGGGCATTAATTTTTGTGTATCTTCCAAAGGAAAGTACAGGCAGTCCCTGGGTTACGTACAAGATAGGGACTGTAGGTTTGTTCTTAAGTTGAATTTGTACGTAAGTCGGAACTGGCGTCCAGATTCAGCCGCTGCTGAAACTGACCAGCGGCTGACTACAGAAAGCCCGAGACAGAGTTTCTCTGCCCCGGGCTTCCTGGAATCAGCCGCTGACCAGTTTCAACAGCAGCTGAATCTGGATGCCTGGGACAGAGCAGCTGGGGCGCTGCCCGGTGGGTCCCCACAGCGCCGCACCTCGGCGCTGCGGGGACGAACCTGGCAGCACCCCAGCTGCTCTACCCCAGATGTCCCCAAGTCAGCTGCTGCTGAAACTGATCAGCGGCTGATTCCAGGAAGCCCGGGGCAGAGCAACTCTGCCTCGGGCTTCCTGTAGTCAGCCACTGGTCAGTTTCAGCAGCGGCTGACTTGGGGACGCCTGGGGCAGAGCAGCTGGGGTGCTGCTGGGTTGGTCCAGTAGCGCCGCTCCTCAGCGCTACTGGACCAACCCAGCAGCACCACAGCTGCTCTGTCCCAGGCGTCCTGATTCAGCCGCTGCTGAAACTGACCAGCAGCAGCTGAATCAGGACGCCTGGGGAAGAGCAGCTGGGGTGCTGCTGGGTTGGTCCAGTAGCACCGAGGAGCAGCGCTGCGGGACCAACTGGCAACGCCCCAGCTGCTCTACCACAGGCGTCCGCAAGAAAAGCCTGGTCTGCTGGGGGGGGGGGAGGGGAGGCGCACTAGCTGCGCCCCCTCCCCCCAGCAGAACAGGGAGACGCGGGCAGCGGGACCGAGACGCGCCGCAGTCCTGCTGCCTGCATCCTCCGTGGCTTTGCTCCGCGTCTCCCTGGTCTGCTGGCCCCGCCCTTCCCCCAGCAGACCAGGGAGACGCGGAGCAGCTTTTCTCACCCCGGAGGACGCGGGCGGCGGGATCGCGGTGCGTCTGGGCGGTCCCGCCGCCCGCGTCCTCCGGGGCGAGAAAAGCCCCGTTCGTAAGTACGGATCTGACGTAAGTCAGGGGACTGCCTGTACTACCAACACTTCAGCATTCCCATAGTACAGCACGGCATTACATATAGCCTAAGTTTTCATTTGGAACCTGAGCCTATGAATACCTGACCCTGAGGTAAGAGTGTCAGTTAGTATTAACTTTGAGAGTGCTTTCTGAGGTGTTAGCATGTGTCCACCATGAACCAAAAATCAATCAATTTCTCTTAGAAAATACCATTAAAATCACACTCACCTTCAAGACATTTCTGACGTAAGCATTATTTCAAAGGGCGGCAGAGATGTGAAAGACACTATCTGAGTAATCCATCCTCTGTGGCACTCAGCTCTACTTTCCCTTCTCACAAAATTAGTATTACTTTTCTGTATCTCATCCATTTGAGATAACTTAAGATAAAATTACTTGTATTATTTTGGGTTTAGATAAAAATATATTTAAAACTCCTAATCTTCGACTCCAAGATCATTCCTGTCTCTTATGTAAGGAATTCCTACTGCAGGGCAACTATCACTACTCCATTTGTACAAAACCGCAAGAGACCTTAGAAATCTGTCTATGTCTACACAACAGATTTCACAGCAGCACATCTGTACATCTACCAGCTGTACTGCTACAGTTGTGCAGCTGTGACATCTCCTGTGTACCTGCTCTTTGCCAGTGGGAGAAAGCTCTCCTGCCAGCATAATTAATCCCCCTTAACAAGCTATGTTAACTATGTTGGTACAAGATCCTCTCATGCCAACACAGAACTGTCCAAACTGGCATGTTTGTTGGTCATGGGATATTTTTTTAAACCCGGTCTGACAAAAGTGCTAGTGCAGACAAAGTTTTAGGCTATCAACCACACTGTATATAGTATTGTTTATAGCCAAATCAAGTTCTTTTACTTTTAAGCAAAACAAACAGGTGTCATGGTTTCAACCTGAATCCTATTTTAGCACTCAGACATAGAAAAGCTGACTGTCTCCAAAGAACAAAGAGGGAACAGATTACCATCACATCGGTAAATGAGGCACACTGCATCCTTTGTTTTTATTCCAGTCACTAGTAGCAACAATGTTGATAAGCAGCTGAATTTGGTAAAATGACTAAGCTATTATTTCAATCATTCAAGAAAGAAGGCATGATACAATCTCGGTGTTTTAGCAGCAATACAGATTACAGGGTTTTTTTTAACAATCAATAAGCAAAAGCTTTTCATTCATAAGGTTTCTTTTCCGAAACATCTTCATTATCACTAGGAAGATTTCAAAGGGGTATTATAGCCCATTTAAATAGGACAGAGATGGATTCTACTCAGTGGGTTGAAAAAGGGATATGATTGGTAAAAGCCCAGAATAAATCACTCTCCATTATGGTTGGACACAGGGGGTACAAACAAGCCTGGCTAGAAAAAGACAAGCATGAAGCAAATCTGGCATGCTCTACCTTACCCAAATGTACCAATACCAGTGGTATCAAGTACACACTTAAACTAGATCTTTCTGTGATGCTCTACTTATCAATAAAAAAGAATCTTGAGAAATTCCCATTTACATATGGGCAATTCTAAAACATTTGCAACTTAAGGCCTGCATTTTTGTATATCTGGTTAGATTTTTAAATTTATCTTAGGATTTTATACTGCTGCCCATCGCCATAGTATTGATGTGCCTTCCATGTAAAATCAATAGTGAAGGGAAGTCCCCAGTTGACTTCAGTCTTTGGCACATCAAGCAGGGACCTTGATCCCTTGGAGAACTTGCTATAGTTTTGTGCGGTTTTTCTGGCTGTTTGCTCCAATCCTGCCCTTTCATCACCATCTCTTTACATCGATCAACACTCTAACCATCTTCTCCTTCCCAGTTTCCTTTACTCTCCCTTCTCTTTAGCTTATCTCCCCTCTTTAGCAAACGCAGAAAATAAGTCAATAAATAAATCAAGGAGTTTGGATGCTGTTTGCTGCCATCAGATTGCTCACTCTGCTTGTGTATTCTGTTTCTTAACACCACTCTGTCTGTCTCGTCTATTTAGAGTAGACTTTTTGGGTGTGTCTAGACTACATCCCTTTTTCGAGAAAGGGATGTAAATTAGGCATGTCGATATTGCAAATGAAGCTGGAATTTGAATTTCCCGTGCTTCATGTGCATAATGATGGCTGCCACTTTTTTTCAAAACGGAGCTTTTTCAAAAAAACCTGGCAGTTTAGACAGGGTTCTTTAGAAAATAAAACCCTTTTCCAAAAGATCCAGTACTCCTCAAAAAATGAGATTTACAGGATTTTTTGAAAAACGGTTTTATTTTCGAAAGATCCCTGTCTAAACTGCTGGGGGGTTTTTCGAAAAAGCCCCATTTTGACATGCCTAATTTACATCCCTTTCTCAAAAAAGGGGTGTATTCTAGACATACGCTTTAGGGCAGAGACCCTTTTTTTGTTCTCTGAACAATGACCAATGGGGGTCATGGGCCACAAGTAGGGCTCCTAGGCACTATAATTAGTAAGTAAAGTATTGAGCGCCTTCTTGCCTGCCTATCCTCAAGTAAACATCTTAGGCTGCTCTGCAAGCAAGAAACTGCCCACTTCTTGGTATAATGATGAAATTGGAACAAGAGAGAATGGAAATACATTATAAAATAAAACAGTGGATATAGTTTATTCCAAAATACACATAATTCTTCCCAATACATTAAAAAGTGTGTTCTACTGTATACCTAAATTGAAATGTGGAGTTATAAAATTAGTAGCTTATCTAAAGGAAATAACATCTGCTACAAATTATATAGAACTTGAGAAGCCACTGAGTTACAATGAATCCTTTACTTAAACAAAAACATTAAGTAGTGGGGTGTGCCAAAAATTATGTGCACACATACATGGAAAGGAACAGTCAATAGTCAATTAACATAGAGAAGAGACTTTCACTGCAGAATTGCTATCTGAATTAACAAGCATTGAACAACAACAACAACAACAACAAGAGAAATTAAACACTAGTTTGGCTTTATACCACTGAATAATATATTATGACCTTATGTAAAAATGAAAACTTTTGTTTTTATTTTTAAGTGTGTGTTTTGGGCCCAATCTTGCAAAGTTCTAAATGCTTTCAGCTCTCATGAGGAATGACTGCCAACCCAGCCACAGCCATCTCCCCAGCCCCTGCCCAGGGCTGAAAGAAGAGGGTGCCTTTGCGGACTGACGCGGAGGTCCTGGATCTCACTGAGATCTGGGGGGGGGAACAGTCCAATGTCCTGGACCTCCACATCAGACGGCAAAATGCCGATGTATACGGCCACATGGCCAACAGCCTGGTCCAAAGAGGGCACAGCTGCACTCTTAACCAAGTTCAGATTGAAAGTGAAGGAGCTCAGGCAGGCCTATTCCAAGGCCAAAGAAAGGAGTTTCCAGTAAGGAGCGACACCCCAGACCTGCCGCTTCTTCACTCAGCTATATGGCATCCTGGGAAAGCGGCAGATCACCTCTCCTCCCCTTGTCATCGACTCCAGCCTAGATACACGTATTGTCAGCCTACTGGAAAGCATGGCTGTGGAGGAGGAGGAGTAGGAGTGACCAGCACACACACCATGACCACTAGCAGTGACCACCCCTTCCCGCTGGAGCTGGTGCCCCTTCTCCTAGGATGTCACTCAGGGCTCAGACGAGGACAGGGAAGGACCATCAGGTGAGTTCCATTACTTTCCCTAGACACATGCAGGGGGGAGGCAGTGAGTAGTGAGGGGCTGCGTGCTCCTCACTCAGCCTTCTTGGCCTGGAGATCCCACAGCAGCCTGTGCACATGGCTGCACATGGAGTGTCAGTCCGGAGCAGATAGTTGCACTGAGGCATTCACTCAGGAACCTTGTGCTCCTACTCGCAGGTAACTGAGGTTCCTTGAGATGTGTGTACCTGCATCCCTGGGCCTAGGATCGGAGCACACATAGGAATATTATTCAAAGAAAAATAAGAAGTATTCCCATAACTTGTTTTTTGGTTGTTTTTACCCTGTAGTAAGCATAACTATTTCAAAACAAAAAATGTTCTGCTCAAATGGAAGTTTTAAATAAGGATATGAGACAGAAAGTAGCACCTTTAGGAAACTCAGAGAGCATTGCAAGAACACCCATAAATACTTTGTTTTGCCATGATGCAGGGGACTGGACTAGATGACTTCTCGAGGTCCTTTCCAATCCTATGATTCTACAATTAAATTAAAATATATTAACAACAAAATAAACATGGTTGTTTTTAGTATCTGATGCTAATGTAGGGCTGGGCAATTACAGCCTGCCAATCCACCGGATATGGCCCAAAGATCACCCTGCCGGGATCTTCAGGCACGCAGCTGCCCCGGTTTAAAGTGCAGTCCCTATGTTTCTCTGTTCTGTACAGAGGGGGAAACTTCGTGTGATCTCCCTGCCCCAAGCACAATCCTCAGCTCCTATTAGCCAGAAACAGCCAACCAATAAAAACTGACCTCAGCCAATCTCTCAGCTCCTATTGGCTGGAAACAGCCAGCCAAACAGAGCTGAGAGATTGGCCTGGGAGACAGGGGCAACACAAGCCTCTTCCCCCACCTGGAGTTGAGAGCCATGTGGAGGGAACAGCCTGTATTTTCAAGTGGTCTAGGGCTGCAGCAGGCATGGAGCCTGGCCTGCTTTGGAGGTGCTGCAGGTCAGGAGATGCTTAGGTAAGCACCTCCCAGCCACTGCCAGCTTCTGGAATCCCTACCCCTCCTGCACTTCAACTCCCTCCCCCAGGTCATCATCCAAACCCTCTGCACCCCCTACCACAGGTCACAACTCCCTCCCAAGACTCTGTACCTCCTCCCGCACTCCTGCCCCAAGCCAGAATCCTCTCCTGCACCCAAGCATCCTCCCAGACTCTGCACCCCATTCCCCTGCCCCAGGTCACAACCCCCTCCTTCACCCAAACACCCTCTCAGATCCCAAACCATCTCCTGAACCCCAGTCTCATACCCTGTGTGCCCTTCTGTACCCAACCTCCATCTTAGATCCCACACTCCCTCCACAGAAAAGTGAAGCCCTAGACCACTTACCAAAAACTTGAAGTCTCCCCCCCCCAAAAAAATTATTGCCCACCCCTGATGTAGACTCCCAAAAATAATCCAGAAAAAGACAATACTTGACCACTCTGCCAGTAAGTGCCCACAGTGGTGGTTTTCATACTTGTGATATTGAAGTAGTCCACTGAGATTTGAACTGGGACCATTAACTCATGAGCACCCAAAGATCCACCAGATTGCAAATAGCCTTCAGTCACCGTACCGGAGTTGTATTCAAGCCAACCATCTAGAAGTGATAATCAATATACCCATTACCAATTCCCTAACTCACCCACACACTCTAAAAAAAATACCTCTCAGTAAAAGCTATGTGAAACAACAGCTGCAACAGTCTTAACAACAGTCCTTTGGTTGGTGATCAAAAGAAAATATACACTCAGGGCACTGGGTCTCTTGCTCTCCTGATACAGTCATGCACATGATGTGTGATCATTCATCCCTCTCGAACTGTGCCTTCTTTCTCTCTATTCACTTTGTTCTTGTAAGTTGGCAGGGTAAGAAAATTCTTGTTTCAATTCCGTAATGGTTCACAAGAACAAAGCCAGAAAGAACAGGATCAGATGCCGCTCACTTCACATCATACCTGCACTGCCTGCACAACAAATCCATCACGCAGGATGTTTGGACAAATTCCGGTCATCTGACGAAGTGGGTTGTACCCAGGAAAGCTCATGATACCATCTACATGTTTTGTTAGTCTATAAAGCGCTACCAGACTATTTGTTGTTTTTTAAGTTTATAAAAAAAAAAGTTTGTCTACATCAGGCCTGGGCAAAATATGGTCCAGGGTCCAGATCCAGCCTGCCATGCCACCAAATCCGGCCCATGGAGGCAGTGGGGAGCTCCAGGCAGGCTCTCCTGCTTGCCCTGCAGACCCACACGCTGCTCAGAAAAGCGGCTGCGGTGCACTCTCTCTATGAGTCTGGAGAGGAGGGGAGAAGATTCAGATGCTGCTCCTGCCTCCAGCACAATTCCATTGGCCGTTTCTGGACAGACACTGGCCAATAGGAGCTGCCTGTTTGAACAACAGGCAGCGACGAAGCACAACACATATGGCCAATCAGGCAGAAACATTTTAAGCGCTGCAAGCATTTAGCTCTGCAGGCAGGCAGGCTGGTTTGTCTCCTGGTGAGAAGCTACTTCTGGCACCTCAGCCCCTCATTTCCCTAACCCTCTGCCGCACACTCCTGTCCTGCTACTCCACATGCACCCATACCCCCTCCCAGATCTGGTACCCCAATCTCATGCCCGAAATCACAATCCCCTCCTACCCTAGGTAACAGCCCAAAAACCTGAAACCCAGATCCCTTCCCTAGGTCACAATTGCCTCCTTCGCCCAAACTCCCTACCAGACTCCATTCTCCCTCCTGCACCCCAATCCCTTCTAACCTGGGTTACAACCCAAACTCCTGAACCCTTACCCCAAGCTCCCTTCTGCACCCAACCTCCATCCCAGATCCTACACCTCCTCCATTAATACCATGGAAGAGTGCGGCCCTCGACCACTTTCCAGAATCTTGGGAGTGCTCCGCCCCCATCAAAAAATATTGCCCGCCCCTGGTCTACATGCTACAGTGACACATGCCAAAAGACCAGCGGTTATCCTACTGTGGTCAGATGTGCATCTCATAAAACTGCATCTCATCATAAAAAGGTGCACACTGTTGTGCAACAATTTAACTGCTAACCTTAAGTATGCACACATCTGTTTACAGGACATGGGCCTTAAGTTTCTCTCACCATACTTATTTCCATTATTCTACTTCTAATGCAGTTGAGGCCTTATACTAGGGGAGCTTGGGGTTAGGGATCAGGAGTTTGGGTTGTAACCTAGGATAGAAGGGGACTATGATCTGGGGCAGGGGATTGGGATGCCACATATGGGAGTGGATATGGGTGCAGGAGGGGAGCAGGTGGTTGGGGAAGGTGGGGGCTGGGGTGCCAGAGGCAGGTTCTGGCCAGGATACTTACCAGCCAGCAGCCCAACCTGCCAGCCAGCCTGCCTGAGCTAAATGCTTGCAGCGCTTAAAATGTTTTTCAGCCAACCTGCCTGCCCGCTCCACGCTTGGACAGGCTGCATGGCCATGTGCTTTTGTGAATAACTGAGTGGGAGGGGGTTGTCGTGCTGCATGTGCTGCCTGTTATTCAAACTGGCAGCTCCCATTGTCCAGTTTCTGGCCAGAAACTGGACAATGGGATTGTGCTGAGAGCGGGAGCAGTGCCTGAAGCCTTCCCCCCTCCCCTCTGGCTCACAGTTTTTAAAGAGAAATGGCCCCGTAGCCACTTTTCTGAGCAGCATGTGGGTGGGGTGAGGCAAGCAGAGGAGCCTGCCTGGGGCTCCCCACTACATCTGTGGGCTGGATTGGGTGGCTTGATGGTCCAGAACCAGCCCGTGGGCTGCATTTTGCCCACACCACCTTTACTTATTTTTAAAATGCAATTCATATGACAGTATTTAATCATTTACTTGGGTTTTCTCAAAAATTAAAAAGATATTAAACATAAAGCCACACAATGATTGAGGGTATTGGGGCTGTTCCCTCGCTCCATGAGACACTAGGATACATAGACCTGCAACCATTTCTTTATGGAATAACCTCTCCAAATTACAGTTCCAATTCCCATTTATCAGGGAACTGGAATTTCTAATCAGCAGTTACCTGTACTTGCTATGTCACGACAATCTGAATGTGTTATGACCTACCCTAGCCAACAGGTCTTTGGACATTTGGCAGGAGAGCAAAAAACACCCTGCATTGTCCAGTCTAGTAATATTCCTTCTCAGATCCCAAAAAGCTACTAAGCATGATGCCCACAGAAAGGCTGCACCTCCACTCCCTACTCTCATTCCAAGTAGAAAGAAGAGGGAACCATTGCTCCAAGGCATAGTACTGAGCCTTGAGCAGGGAAAAGAGCTTATAAGCCCTATCCCTCAGAATGCTCTGTTCTAATAACCTAATCAGCCAATGAGCCTCCTCCCCCTCCCCCCCGCCACCTTCCTAAGCCCACAAGGAAACTCGGGACCCAAGGAGGGAGGGAAAAAACAGCTGGCAATCCTTAAAAGAGCCCATAGGGTTTCTGATCCTGCCAGTGTAGCCAGACAGGAACCCCCCTTGTAACATCCATTTTTGCTTGCCTGGAGCATACAGGGCACACAGAGCAGAAGGCCCAGGCTGTGTGACCGTGAATGGCTGTATACAGAGATACACCAATTGCTGACCTAGAGGCTGCCAAGGAGTGCCCTTGACTCAAACCCATACTAATACGAACACACAGCCATCCGCGGGGGGAGGAATCTCTCGCCCAGTAAAAAAAAGTCTAGTACTCACAATTTAGTTCTCTCTCTCTTGCAAGTGTAAATTAACTTGAAACTTGCTTGTAAAAACTGGTGCCACAAAACGGACCAGTACAATTCGGCATCTTAGATAAGAAAGAGGATACGGGCGCCCAGGGGTATATAGATGGGTCCAGCAGCACATTTTCTCTGAGTGTCAATCTACCATCTATCTGCTGGTCGGGTTTGGTGTTTGATCTCCCGAGGTTCCAGAGGGGACGCCCACCTCGTATTCGTCTTTCCTAGGAATTGAGAGACAGGCCCTGGCCTGACACGCTGGAGTCGAGAGGCACAGAAAGGGGTAAAAATTGTACCTGGATGTGGTCCTTTGTTTAAGTATATATATGCATAGCGTTAGAGCGCTTTAAAGATTAAGCTGTCACTTGGTACCATTATTTCTATTTTCTATCTTTACCTTTTTCCTGTAATCATTTTTAAGACCTATATATATATATATATATATATATATATTTGCTAGCATTTAAGAAATAGAGCAATAGCCATTGTAACCATATGATTTATAAGCTTCTTTAATAAACCTGTAACTGTTTAAGCTTTAACCTGACTCCTTCAGTTGCTGTAATAGAACCAAGCACAATTTAAAAGAACTTCAGCCAGTCATAAAGGGACAGACATAGGGAGAGCTTGGGCGTTTGGATCTGTGTCACTCCCAGGTGACAAGATCCGTTGGGGCACCTTTTCAGCCTTTCCTAGGCTGCCGGCTGCGAAGGAACCCCTGTGTTCTAGCAGCTAAAATCTAAGGTGTAATAAGCTCTTCTTATACAACGGGGCGTCTGTTGGCCTGCTGGCCACCCTCTGCGATGGGACCCCGGTCCTAGCAGTAAAGACACGGACGTTAAACCTTTTCTCGGAAACATACACACACACACTGCCCTGACCGTCGGCTGACAGCCAGTCCACTCAGATCTGCAGCCGCCCAAGCGGTATGGAATGTATGAAACGAGGCTGGACAAAAACCCACTGGATCTAACCTGCGAGCGCCTCAACCACTCTCTGCTTGCCCCGCCCCCGTTTGACACTCAGTGAAGCCAGTTGCTGTGTGGCCATGAGCTTCTGTGAATGCTGAGAGCCTGAGGGAGGGGGCAGAGGCTTCCCACACTGCTCCCACCCTCTCCTAAGTCCCATTGGTTGATTTCCAGTCAACAGCAGCTGCCTGTTTTCAGGACAACCAGCATGTGAAGTGCCCCTCACCTCTCATGCCCGGGGCTCACAATGTTGCAATAGCAAACATGGCTCCTATAGCTGCAGTCAGCAGTACAGGGGCATGGATCTCCATGCCTAGAGGTTTTAATAGTTAATGGCATATTAGGGTGCATTAGGAGGAGCATTGCCAGCAGATCTAGATAAGTGATTATTCCCTTTTAGTCAGCACTGATGAGACCACATCTCTAGGATTGTGTCCAATTCTGGGCCCCCCACTACAGAAAGGATGCGGCGCATTGGAGAGGGTCCAGCAGAAGGATTAGGGGGCTGGAGCACATGACCTATGAGGAGAGGCTAAAGGATTTGGGCTTATTTAGTCTGCAGAAGAAAACAGTGAGGGGCGATTTTGATAGCAGCCTTCAACTTCCTGAAGGGAGGTTCCAAAGAGGATGAAAAAGCCTCAGAGCAAGGGAGATAAGGGAGGGAACTATAGATGGATGGTACACTCCATTGTTTGAAAATGGCTACAAAACTACAAATATTAACTTTCCTTTTATTTACCTTTGTTTTAATTTTGTACAAGCCTCCTGGTTTCCTAAATGAAGTTGTAGCAACAGTTTTACTGCATAAGCCTTCATTTTAACAGCTCCAACAACAACTGGCCGTCTCAAAAGACAAAGCAACTCAGTTATTGAGAGCATGTTGCAACACTGCACGTGGCTAAATCCAATTCTCAAATGATAGTCCATGCCACAGAAAATGCAGTCAGAAGGCACAAGAGCAGATGATTAAGCCAATGTACTACTAAACCATGAGGCCTATTATACTTTATTCACCTCTCTTTAGCCTCTTAGGTTTTCTGGTGCAGAACAGTCCTCCAGTATGGTTTGTTCCTAACAGCATCTTCCCAGCTTAGGTTGTTAATACTGAACATTTTCTAGTTTCTCTTGAAAATGTCTTTGAACATGGACCTAGATTGTCTAGTGGTCTTAGAGCATCCTCATGTTCTCCATACAGGAGATCCTTTGCAATGCATCTATTGACCATGCACCACAGAAGACAAAGCCAGTTGAGATGTCTGTGTTTCAAAGTAGAGATCAGACTGGGCAACCTTGCTTTATCAATTACTTCCAAAGCAGAATTTGTGTTTTCTCTTTTAATATTTAGAATATGGTGAAGCTTGTAGGTATGAAAGGTGTTTAGCATTCTTTCATGCCAGTTGTAGGTGATCCATGTCTTGCCTTGTCAGTGTACACAGAATGCACATCTGACAGACCCATATCCCAGTGATCAATGTTAGTTTCTGATTATCTCATACACAGTTGATCAGTTGGCCAAATTTGGTACCTGCCTTCCCAGTGAGAGAATTAAGCTTGCCATCTAGAGATAAAGTACCCAAAACAGTTGATCCCAGACAGCAGAATTTGTGAACAATTTCTAACCGGATGCTAGCTATTAAAACTTCTGATACATTCAAAACACCTTGTGCCACAATCTTTGTTTTCCTTAAACTGATGGCTAGTCCAAATTAACAAGAAGCTGAAGCAAAGCTACTGCAAAGTTGCTGGAGCTGCTCTTTAGAGGAGCTGTCAGCAACAAGTAGTTTTTTCACCAAAAGATGGTTAACTTATATTCTTGCTCTTAGTAACACTAGAATATAAGAACTCCCATACTGGGTCAAATCAATAGTCCACCTAGTCCAATATCATACCCCAGACTCCTGGCTTTTGGCAGTCAGGGTTACCTTGCGCATACTGACCATACAAGCAAATAGCCATTGATGGATCTATCCTCCGTGAACTTGTTCTTTTCTAAACCTATGCTTTTGACCATCTTTACATTTCGTAGCAATGAGTTCCACAGGTTAATTGCCCATTGTGTAAAATAAGTACTTCCTCTTGTACTTACTCTGGGTTCCAGCCCAGGGCCCTGTAATAGCAGCTGCCTGTGTAAGTCCCCAACACCTGCTATAAGACAGCTCGAAGACTCCTGAGTTAGTTCCCCACACATTCCCTCACACCTTGCTTCTCTCTGGTTCATCCTCCTAGGCTACATCTACACGGCAGGCTTTTTGCACAAGAACGGCTGTTCTTGCACAAAAACTTGCAGAGCATCTACATTGGACGCACATTCTTGTGCAAGTAAAGTGTTGGAAAACAGGGCTTCTTCCAGAATAGTTATTCCTCTCCTCACCAGAAATAAGCCCTCTTGCACAAGAGCACTTCCACAAAAAGGCAGTGTAGACAGGCAACATGAATTTCTTGCACAAGAAAGCCCTCTGGCTAAAATGGCCATCAAAGCTTTCTTGCGCAAGAGAGCGTCCACACTGTCATGGATGATCTTGCGCAAAACAGTTCTTGTGCAAGAAGCCTGCAGTGTAGATTTGCTATCTCTTTTCCTCATACTCTCAGCAGCACTCTTCTCCATCCTCTCAGCTATACACACACAGGATCAACTGTAAGCAAGCTCCTTTTACAGCTAGTCTCAACTGGTTTTCCTTAATAAACCCCAGGTGTGCTAATCAGCCCAGGCTGACCTGAGTCTACAGGCCTGGTTAATTAGCCCCAGGAGCTCAAATGCCTGATTGCCTCTGATAGTTCTAGATCAGCTCCTCCCTGTTAGCCTGGGAACAGAGATTTCCTCAGTCTGAGGCTTATATATCTCCCCTCCACTATTTTTTATAGCCTTCTGATTTGACTTTGTCACAATAAATAGATATAGATATAGATATAGATATAGATAGAGATAGAGATAGATAGATCTTTATCATACACTCCCCTTAATGTCTCTCTTCTAAACTTAATCCCTAATATTTTTAGTTTCTCCTTTTACAGAAATGGTTTTATACAAAGGATCATCTTTGTTGTCCTTCTCTCAACCTTTTTCAGTTCCACTAATATCCTTTCTGAAGTGGGATGATCAAAACTGGACACAGCATTCAAGTTCGGAATCACCATTAATTTTTACAGTGGAATTATGATATTTAAGAACATGATATTTAAGGCCATACTAGGTCAGTGTAAAGGTCCAGCTAGCCCAGCACCTTTCTTCCAACAGTGGCCAATGCCAGATGCCCCACAGAGAGTGAAAAGAACAGTTAAACATCAAATGACCCCTCTCCTGTCATCCATTTTCAAACTCTGACAAACAGAGGCTAGGGACACCATTGCTACCCATCCTGGCTAGTAGCCATATTTTCTGTCTTATTTTCTACTCCTTTTCTAATAACGTTTAATACTGTTAGCCTTTTTGATGGCTGCTGTACATTAAACTGAAGTTTTCAGAGAACTATACACAATGATTCCAAGATCTCTTTTTCTGAGTGGTAAACAGCTAATTTAGAACCCATCATTATATATGGGCAATTAAGATTATTTTTCCAGTGTGCATTATTTTGTACAGGCTGGACCATTCTGACTCTTCCCCAACAATTCATGTTTATTTAAGTGTCTCATAAATCTGTTCTTTAATATAGTTTCTACCTGATACTGAAATTAGGTTTATCAGCCTATAATTGCCAGGTTTGCATTTGGAAGCCTTTTAAAAAAAAAAAAAAGCCACTGTTACATTAAGTACCTTCCAGGCATCTGATACAAAGGCTTGTTTCAGTGATAAGTTACATGCTACTGTAATAGGTCTGCAATTTCATATTGGAATTCCTTCATAACTCCTGGGTCAGTGCTATCTGGTCCTGATAACTTATTACTGTTTTTATTTATAAATTCATTCTAAAACCACTTCTACTGGTGCATCCTTGTGGGGTAGTACAGTTGAAGATTATTCCATAAGATCTTGTACAGAGATTACACCCTCGGTACTAGATGAGGCAGTATTACAAAGCAGCAGAAAGAAGGATATTTTGAAGAGTTTTGATGACATTCCTGAAACAAAATACAGGACTATGTAGCACTTTAAAGACTAACAAGATGGTTTATTAGATGATGAGCTTTCGTGGGCCAGACCCACTTCCTCAGATCAAATAATGGAAGAAAATAGTCACAACCATATATACCAAAGGATACAATTTAAAAAAAAATGAACACACGAAAAGGACAAATCACATTACAGAACAGAAGGGGGATGTGGGGGGGAGGGGGGGGACAGGACATTCCTGTTTGACACCAATGAGGGTTTCAGATTGATCACTTTCTCATTAGACCAGGGGTGTGCAAAAGCCTCTCAACAGGCTGGATCCAGCCTGCCTATGGCTTTGATTCAGCCCACGAGGCAATTCTAGGCCCCATTCGCTGTTGCCCTGGAGCCAGAGATGTGTGAGCCCTTTCAACTGCTTCTATTTAAAGGGCTTGTACTTGCTGGGTGGCTGTGTTGCCTGACAGCCACCCGGCAGCCACAAGCCCTTTAAACAGAAGCAATTGAAAGGGCTCGCAGCTCTCGGTCCCACTGGCCCGTTACCTGGGAGCGGCCCCCGGGGAAGTGCAAACCCTTTCAGCTGCTTCTATTCAAAGGGCTTGTGTTTGCCTGGCGGCTGCCAGGCAACAAGTTAATAGTGGAGCCAGGAGCTGCCAGCTGTGTTATGTGAATTCTAAGCCTCCGCCTCAGACAACTCTAGGAGGAGACTAGCCCCCAGCACCCTCCCATCTGCTCCAGGTCCCTTCCATTGGCCAGAAGTCAGGGGGCAGAGACCCCAGGTCAAGCAAAACTTCCAGTAGGGTACCTCTCAACCCTGCCCTTTCCACCTGAGGCTCCCCCCTTCCAGGTTGGCCTGAGGCCACTTCCGAAACTTGTGAAATGTTCCCCCTTCAAAAGTTATTGCCACCCCTGCATTAAACTGTAGTCTTCATGCCATCATGGAAGGATTGAATCAGAACCAATTCTCACTAACAAATAGGAAAGGCCCTTTTGCTAATCAGGTCAAAAGCCTTTGTAAGATTCATCTAGGGCAGGGTTTCCCAACCTATGGATTGGGACCCAAATATGGGTCACCATTACATTTGAAAAATGTTGCCAGGTGGCTCCCCAGGTGGCTCTTAAGGAGCCATTCACACATTTTTTGAATTGTCCTGCGTCACCAAGTCTTCCTGAATTGTCAAAATGGGTCCCCATCTGGAAAAGGTTGGGAACTGCTGATCTAGGCTATGCAGAGAGATTTTCTTTTTCTTGAAAAAAAAATTCAGTTTCTTTAGTGCAAAGTCCACAGGTTTAAAAAACAGTACTCTAAATCATGCAGGATGGGGGAAAGGGTTAATTTTTCTAGGTCTGTGTGTGCGTGCGTGTGTGCATGAGTGTATGTGTTTATTTCTACATGTGTGCACACACCCACCAACTACTAAATTGGCAACAAATGCTCCTAATTATTTTGGCTGAGATAAGTTTTCTGATAAGAAGAATTTAAATCCTAGGAAAAGGTTAAGTACAATGTGAACACTTTTATCCAGTTGCCCCAATGTAATGCATTTTAAGTTCATGCTCTCGTTCAGTCAGATCTAATCGTTTTAACTTTGTTTCACCCATTACTGGTTATAAGAAGATGTATTCAAGAGTACATTCATGTTCTTTTTATTGTAACATATCAAAGTTAGCAGCAGCCATCTGGACAGTAAGTATGCTAGTCATATATTGTCTAGCAACTATTCTTCACTACTAAAAATCCAGAAAAGCTTATTGTCCAGTGATGTGACTGAATAAAGTGAATACGTGCTCCTTTTTAT
The DNA here is from genome assembly GCF_049634645.1 of Pelodiscus sinensis. Taxonomy (NCBI): domain Eukaryota; kingdom Metazoa; phylum Chordata; order Testudines; family Trionychidae; genus Pelodiscus; species Pelodiscus sinensis. Next base: position 171,165,582 of record NC_134712.1, read on the forward strand.
TCCAAGTTAGTGGATCTCAGGAACTTTACCCAAATGATACATTTAGGGGCTGGTAAAGAGTAGTACTTGGTCTTTCTTAACATCTCCTTAGATGAATATATGAGAAGCATATGAGAAACATATTCTCGTTCATCTTAGAGAAGCTCTTGATCTTCTCAAGAAGGAGCATGATTACAATTTAATAAAATAAGGAGATCCTAGAGAAGGAAGTTTGTTAGAAGTTCGCAACATTCTCTGATATTCCATACTTTTCCTTGAGGTCTGAGCCCTGCTTTATTATTATTGGTTAGTAGTAGTAGTAGTAATAATAATGTTACTGTTGTTGTTCCCACAGAGAAAAAAGTTCTGTCACCCCGTGAACATACTGTCCCCACAGTCTGTCACCATTGTAAGTGGAAAGGATTCATGATTCTATTGCTGTCAGAGATCACTGTACAGCAGGAGTGGGCAATACAAAAAAAGCAGCCCGCAAGGTTAGTCCCTGGTGGGCTGCAATCACTATGTTTGCTTGTGCCTCCATAGATATTGGGGGACTGCAGCTCTGGTCAAGGGCAGAATTTTGAGAGGGTAGTAGAAGCAACAGCCATGCGCTCCAAGACATAGCTTTCTTTTCATTCCATTCCCCGGATGCTAAGGGAGTGAGGGGAAAGAACTTGCATTCCATGCATGTGTCTCACACCTGCCTGGTGAGCTCCCTTCTCAAGCAAGGTGTGAGAGGCATGCACGGAATGCAAGTACTTTTCCCTCACTCCCTTAGCTTCTGGGGAACGGGATGAAAAGCAAGCTGCATTCCAGAGTGCGCAGCTGCAGCCCCCTCACCATTCTGAAATTCTACCCTTAGCTCTGGTTGGCCGTGAATCACCATTCATGGCCAGTGTGAGTGGCAGGAAGCCCTTCCTGCTGCTCACATTGGTCACAAACAGTGATTTGTGGCCAACCAGAGCTATGATCCTTCAATACCTGTAGAGATGCAGGAAAACATGGAGATGGGGGTCCATCGCGGACTAACCCTGCAGACTGCATCCCGCCCATGGGCCAGAATTTGCCCACCCCTGCTGCGATAACTGTATTTTAAATGCACAGAATTTGTGGCTTAATGGAGATGCTGGTAGGAAGCAGATTTCAACTGATTCAGAATATCTCCTGCCCCCATGATAATCCCAAAACATATGTCACAGAACAAAGGACTGTCTTACAGTGGAGAAATAATGGTGATGTATACAGTGAATATTGGTATTAGGTGGTAAGGGTACTTTACTGAGCTCAGTGTGTTGCACAGCAAAGCAGGGGAAGCTGAATTGTTAAGTGGAGTACCCAGTAGTGAGTTACTGAACACCACTTGCGGGAGAACAAGTTCTTAAGGAAATCTGTTGTGCTAAGGGAACCTGAACCAAAGGCCAAGTCCCTTTTCAAATACAAATTTCCAAAGGAAAAATATGAAAGGAAACTAACTTTTCAGAGGTGGTGGTGGTGAAAAAACTTTGCAAAAGGCTCTCTCAGCAGAACAGTAGAGGAAAACATCTGCTCCTCCCTAGGGAGGCAGAGAGACTGAGGAGAATGTGGTGGGTCCACCAATTTCAGTAGGCGGAACGGAACCTTTGCTTTAAATAGCTATGCCTTGATTAAGACAAACTGAACAGAAATATAGAAGGCATAACTTTTGACCAGAGCAGTAGATCCAACACAGCAGAGACTGGGATTGTCCTTTCTGATTCTGAAAGACATTACAGTGTACTTCCATAAAGGTACAAACTATTTGGCAAGCCATGTACAGTAGAATTTCAGAGTTACCAACACCTCTGGAATGGAGGCTTTTTGTAAGTCTGAAAACTTCATAATTCTGAACAAAACATTATGGCTATTCTTTCAAAACTTTACAACTGAACATTGATTTAATACAGCTTTGAAAGCTTACTGTGCAGAAGAATAATGCTACTTTCCCTAAACTTAAGTTTACATTTAACTTAATACTATACCATTTCTCCTTTTTTATCTTCTGCCTGTTGCCTGATTGTATACTTTTGGTGTGTAGTTGACTGGTCCATTTGTAATTCTGGTGTTCGTAACTTTGAGGTTCTATTGTATTGCAACCACAGCACTGGGGTCACTGAAACATAATCATTCCAAGTTCAGTAGAGTCCCCACCTGAGATATACAGTGATCTGTTGCAAATGTTTTCAGACATCAGCCTTTCTTCAGCTAACATTTAGATATGCTGGCATTCAAACATAGATGAATAATAAATAATAATAAATAATAATACCACCCTCCTAAGACTCCCCAGGTATCTACAAGATCCACATAAAGGAAGTTGTTTGTAATACCGTGGCATGAATCCATGTGAAATACCATCAAAGGACAATGAAATCTCATTAGACTCAAACTACACTGTCAAGAAATAAATGCAGTATATAGCTAAGTAACAGACTTCTAAATAACATGCTGACATATGGTAAAGTATTCCAGTATAGAGGTGCTCTGAATGTCTCTTTGTTTGTAAGAAGTCATGAGTATTGTATTTCACACTAGAATATTTCCAGATTTTCTCCTTTTCCACTCCTGTTCTCCTCCTTAAAAACATGTTCAAAAGTGACCATTTATATTGTTTTTGCTTTTGCAAAGCTTGTTACTTTTAATCTATCCAACATTTGTTTAAATAGCTTGTGATCATTTCACAACCATTATTGAGAGAGCCTAGTGATTTTCAAGGAACACAGCATTTCACTGTGCTTGATGAAATACCTATGAAAAGTAACTTGCTTAGCGAAGAGAGTATTTTCTCTCTCATTCAGAATGCTCTTCTGGACAAAAGCAAATCTTGCTGAACACAGAAATGGAATTATTCATAAGTACATTTCATTTACCAGACAACTCATGTAATTAGGTTAATCTTTCATATTTCCACTAAAATAAAAAAGTACTGACATTCAAAACATCTTTTTTAAAAATACTAACTGGATACCACATTGTGTGCTATTAAGTTTATAAAAAAATAAGTTCCAAAACACATGCTGAACAAATCAGCAAGACAAAGTACTTATTTTAGAAACATACAAATGGGTAAACTTTTTTATTCTAAGCACAGTATGCTTTCAGTCTTTAATTACTGTTTTGAGTTATTTCCATTACTTCCTATGTGGAAACTCTACAGTTAAAGCCCCAAGTTCTTTCCCATGCAGAACATCCTACTGTGACTTGGGTAGTTACAAGCATACTCCGAGGTTTGTCAGAATTAGCACAGTTCAAACAGCCTACACAGGTAGTCTGCTTCCTTGCCTCTTGCTAACAGCTACTTTATATTACTAAAGAAAGAAAACAACACATTCCAGCAAGACTAGGGTTGCCAGATGGTCTCCCAAAAAATACCAAACACACGGGCTAAAAATCTGTCAAGCAAAAAAAACAAAAACAAAAAACCAAAAAAAACACCCACACCAAACACACATCTTGTGTGGCTACTACCAAGAGCCACCAACCTGGGAACAAAGGGAGAAGCAGCAGAGCCTGCTCTGCAAAGCAGCTGCCTGCTACCCAAAGCAGAGAGAGGCAGATTCCTGGGCAACAAAATGGCAGGGCGGGAGGGGGTGCGACCATGGGTAAGAAGGTGACTCCCCCATAGCTAGGTCTTTGGGTGTTCCAGTGGGAAGAAGCAGAAATTCCACCCCAGTCAGTTTTGGCTGAGAGCCCATGGAAGGCGCCTAAATGCAACTACAAAGCACCTGCGGGCTTCTCTCCTGGACTACGGTGCCACAACACACTTGAACAGCGCTCAAGAGCAGGGATAGGGCTTCTCCTCCTCCCCAAGGTGTCACTCCTCAGACGCAATCAGCTGAAGGCTCCCAGCACCGATTGCGCCCAGCCACTCTCCCTGCCCCCGCCCGGCTTCTGCACACAACCAGAGGCTCCCAGCGCCTGCCTCCCAGCCTGGGACTCTCTCTGGTTGTGTGCAAAAGCTGGGCGGTGTGGGGGGAGAGGCTGGGACTCCCAGCCACTCCCCCCGCCCGGCTTCTGCATGCAACCAGAAGCTCCCAACTGGGAGGCGGAGCTGCGATCGGCGCTGGAAGCCTGTGGTTGCGTGCAGCAGCCAGGTGGGGGGAGTGGCTGGGACTCCCAGCCACTCCTCCCACTCTTGCCAGGCTTTTGCACACTACCACAGGTTCCCAGCGCCAGTCGCGGCCCCGCCTCCCAACCACTACCACCGCTCCCACCAGGCTTCCATCCGGCGCCCAGCCGGAAAAACAGAAAATACTGGACATTGCACATGTCCAGTATTTTCTGATTTTTTTTTACCGGACAGAGGGCGCAAAAAACAGTGTGGGTAAGTGTCAATATGAACTTTAGGAATAACACTTTAATAAGTGCCTACATTGAAATGAAAGACCCACAGCATTCCCGTGGCTAACCTGAGTGAGCTGACCCAAACTCACAGGATTCAAGCTGCGGACCTATAAAACAATAGTGTAGACCTCTGGGCTCAGACCGGAGCCTGGGCTCTGAGACCCTGTGAGGAAGAAGAACCTCTAAGCTTGGCCTCCAGGACAAGCCCAAACATCTACACTGCCACCTGTAGCCCCGAAGCCCAAGCTCTGCAAGCCAAAGTCAGGTGACCTGGGTCTGAGACTCGGTGCTGTAGGTTTTTTATTATTGTATGGACATACTTTAAGTGACTCTAAGTCTCACAGAGAATGAATGAGATTTAGGCCTGGATATTTAGATATTATGTTCAGCATTGCAACACAACTGATTTAGGAGCTTACATATCATCTATCAATGCGATGTAGTCTCTTAAGTGCCTAAAACCATTTTGAAAATGAATTAGGAATCCTAATTTAGTTAGGCATTGCAATACCCAAAAACCTTTAAAAACTTTTCAGTGTTACTGAAAATGATCGTTAGGCACTTTTGAAAATTTTACCTTAATTCTTCAAAGTTTTACAAAAGAATTGGAGTTGGGTTTCCATTTCCTATGTTATATTCTTTTCTACATATCACAGAAGTAAAGCAAAAACAAAACCTGTGTCTCTCGAGGCCACAGGGAGAATATTTTCATGGCCCTGTAGGAAGATCATAATTTTCACATAAAAGAAAAGACCAATTTAAAAACTATGTATAATATATTAATCTATGAATGTAGATTTAGCATTTCTTGAACTAATTTGGTTGAGTAATTAAAGTGGGTATTATTCTGTCGCAGTAGCAATAATCTTATAGAAAAGAACTAAAAAAAAGATATTTCATATATTATACTATGCTAAAGGCCATGCCTTTAGTTTGTGAGCATTCATAATACTTATTTCAAAAGGTGTATTTAAAGAGCATTTTGTTACTTTAAAGAAAAACTCACTGGCAGGTCTCAACACTGTCTATGCAGAAATTAGACAACTTTTTGGTATGCTATTGAAGTATCATGAAAACACTGTTAGCAACACTTGCTAAACTACTTATCAGGGATCCCACTAAAAGCAAATTAGTATTATGCGCATTTGTGACAGAGCCACCAATAAACTGCTCTATTATTTATTTAGCTTTCTTTCAAGAAATCTTCCAATGATATTACCCAGCTTAGAAAAATAAAAAACAAAAGATAAATATTAAAACTCAGACAGGAACATGTCTGGAATGGTCAAAGGATTCCAAGGGTAAAATTCTGGCTCTAGTGAAGTTTATGGTGACACTCCCATTGAGTTCAACAATGCAAGGTTCTTACCCCAAGTGATAGAATTTCAAAGGAATTAAGATGCCTAATTATGTCAGGGCTCTTCCACTTTGAAAATCTGACCCTACATATAGTACTCGTATTCTGCTATCTGTGTTTGCTGTCACATACCAGGAATGCCCCATCACAAGCAATGCAGCACACCACCATCTTCTCCCTTAGCCACTTATTACAGGAGTAGACTTAAAGTGAAGACAAAAGGATCCTGCCCCCTTCTTTTGAAAAATGCACAATATGGCTTGCACCAAGCCCCTAAGGATGGTCAGGGTCTGGCTAAACAAAATGACTCACAGAAACTTATTCCCCAGATGTCAGCCCTTCTCCAAGAAAACTCTATCCTTGGCCCCTTTCAGGTATATCTCTGCCAATCAAAAATTCCTCAGTGCACAGGACAAAGTGTCCTGAAAGCAACTATCATAAGGTGGAAAGTAAAAAGCTGTTAAGGAAACTGCCAGGACCCGAGTCATTTAGGACTTGCTTGTGGAATAATCCTAGTACAGGAACGGAAGAGAGTAATGATTACACCCCTTCATTCTTTGGCCAGCAACATCTTTGCTCTGGTCACTGGGAGAAGCACAGAGGTTGTGTGCCGGATGGTACCTGCAGCAAGCATGCAGAAACAAAGTGAGCTAGGAGATGTTCAACCCTACATTCCCAATTTGCTAGCAAGCAGAACTGTGCAGTGAGAGCAAGCTGCATCCTGAAAAATGATATAGCAATCAACTTTTCTCCCCTGCCACACGCTCTCCAGTGCAAACAAGGTGCCCAGGGAAGATGTACTGTGTTTTTCTCAATCTGCCCCTTACTCAAGTCATCACATAAAATGCATAATCCTATCCTTAGTTATTTGCAAATGAAGAAGAAAGTCTTGACTAGGTGGTAGAACCTGAAGCAACCAGCAGAGAAAGCAAAGCACTATGACAATACATACCTGACAGTCCAGCTCACTAAGTGGGCAATTCCCATTTTAGTTTCTGGGTGGAAAAGCGTGCAGGTGTGGATCACCATAACTAAGTCTTTATCCAACAGAAAAAAAAGATGTGGTGTATTGGCTAGCCACAGATGTAAAAGAAGTTTATGAATGATAGAAAAACAATGTAATAACTTTTCTATTCTGGCTCTAGTCAAGTTAATGGTGAAACTCCCATTGACTCATAGATTCACAGACTTTAAGGTCAGAAGGGACCATTATGATCATCTAGTCTGATCCCCTGCACAGTGCAGGCCACAGAATCTCACCCACCCCTCCTAAAATAATACTCTCACCTATATCTCAGATATTGAAGCCTTCAAATACTTTGAAGACCCCAAGATGCAGATAATCCTCCAGCTGTGATCTGTACCCCATGCTACAGAGGAAGGCGAAAAACCTCCAGGATTCTTACTCCAAGTGATAGAATTTCAAAGGAATTAAGATGCCTAATTATGTCAGGGCTCTTCCACTTTGAAAATCTGACCCTACATATAGCCCTCATCATTTATTAACAGTTACTGTATGGCAATCTCCACCACACATACTGTTACTATAGCTTTCCCATATAGCGAGCATAGAAGATTTCCGTGGTATTTATCTGGTAATAAATGATAAATGTCTTTTTAAGGCTTCTACAATGATAATAGTAAGCAGACTTTAAAATTTTAATATAGTGTCACCAAATTTTGTATTAAAAGTGTAAGTACAAAATGATTTCCTTTATTGGAAATAACAGACTATTAAAAACTGCACAGGCAGCCAAGAAAATGGTTCAGTCCGAAGTAACCACATGCATTTTTGCTTCCCGTAGGAAATAATTTGTAGTATATTCCGTTTTGGATTCGTGATCCATAGATCTCTAAAGTTAAACAATTGTGGTCAGAAGCAAATTAAAAATTTCCCTCTGCAATTGGGAAGCAGAAATATTTCCTTTCCCACTGAAGCCAGATTGTCTAACTTAAATTTATATACCACATATTTTTGAATCAAAATCAAAAGTTGCCCAAACCAAACAAAGTAAGCTTGGGGTTATTTTAGTTTAAATCATCATCTTCAAGAGAACATCAACAACATGAGGACCATTCCTAGGATTTTTACTGAACATTTGTGAAACACAACATTCCACCACTTTGAAAAGATATATTATCAAATATAATGTATAAATAACCACATGTAATTATTGTAATTGTTTTTATTTCTCAGACCACAAGATGCTATAAGTATTCCTGATATTAAAAAAAAAAAAAGTTCCACTGAAAAACACCAGATTGTGATGGAGACACATAGGCTATGTCTACACTACATCCTTTTGCGCAAAAAATATGCAAATGAGGCAAAGCGTGGAATATCGCTGTGCCTCATTTGCATAATTAATGAGGCTTCGTTTTTGTGCAAGAGGCTTTTGCAAAAAAAGGAGCCATCTACACAGCTCTTTTTTGTGCAAAAACCTACTCTTGCACAAGAGCCGTTCTTCCTCTATTTTTCAGGAAAAATGGCTCTTGAGCAAGAGGGGGATTTTGCGCAAAAAGGAGCCGTGTAGACAGCTCCTTTTTTCGCAAAAGCCCCTTGCACAAAAACGGAGCCTCATTAATTATGCAAATGAGGCACGGCGATATTCCACGCTTTGCCTCATTTGCATATTTTTTGCGTAAGAGTGGGTAGTGTAGACATAGCCATAGATTTTAGGATGCTGTGAAAGAGGTTAGCCACACAAGCTTAGCTTGTCATTTCATCACTAGTAAATTCAGTGGTTGACTGAATTAAAATAGCAAGCAGTTCTAAAATGGGAATATTGTACATAGCCATCTGTGGCGGGGTAGCCCCGCCCCTCCTGGAAGCGGCCGGGACGCTGCGATCGCGGGGGAAAGGCTCACCCCCGCGATCGGCGTGTGTAGCCGCCTGTCGTCCCCGAGCAGGGGGGCCGGCGTGCCGGCCAGGTGACGAGCCGGGGCCAGCAAACGACGCCGTCAAGGGGCAGGGAGGGGAGGCGGGGCCAAGGACGTCACGGGGAGGCCGGCCCGGGGGGGGCCGGAGGATGACGAGGGTACTGACGTCATTTGCCTGCGACCGGTGGGCGATTCAAAAGGCCGCAACAGACCAGCAAGCGGGGAGGATGCCGAGGAGACGGACCCCTCCCGGGAGCGAGCGCCCAGATCCAGGTATTGGCGACCCTGGGCAGGACCAGAGGGGGAGCCTGGTGGTGGGACGTGCTGACGTGGGGGAAGAAGTGGCCCAGGGCGGGGACGTGGACCCCGAGAGCGGGGGAGTTTAGGGTTCCCGACCCCCTCCGCTAGGTGAGGAACCTTCCCTTACCTTAGGGCCCTGGGTCGGGGTCCGGAGCGAGGGCGGGCCCGGACCCCCTTCCCCCAACCGCCGAGCCGAATCGAGTGAAACCCGGCACATTGAGTCGCGAACGACTGTGGGAACTGAGGGGGGCGGACGTAAGCCCCTCCGCACGAGGGGGGGAACCCCTACACCATCCCAACTGCCATGATAACTGCACTAAATCACAAAAGTATTCTAAAGGACTCTGAAATCGGATTTTAGCAAAACTTAATATTCAGTCCCCTTTAAGTATATGTCTGGGATGAGTCAATTCTTCACTTTTTTGACAAAGAAGAAAAACATCCCTAGCTGTTTTATGGTCAATGACCTGGCTGACATCATTTATCATATTGTTCCACAAACAATAATGTTTATATTTTCACTAGACAGGGAAGCAGTAGTGCTTCAGAGGATGCTGCTGATGCTACTAAACATTACAGGAAACACAAAACACAGAAAAAGATGACACCATCGGTCCATACAACCTCATACAATTGTATGAAGTCAAACATACACCTTGTCACAATAACCTGCAGACAATATCTTTTTACAATATCTCCAAAGCAGTAAAAGATACATTATAAACTTTTTTTCCTCTCTGTTTAAACAGATCTTTTCAGCTAGGAAGAAAGTGGCTAACTGACTATATAGGGAAATAATGAAAGATTATATACTAGAAGAAACTCTGGCTTCATTGACATGTGGAAATCAATAGAAGTTTTGCCACTGACTTCAATGGGTCCACTATTTAACAAGGGAATGGTCAACTGCCTATTGTAAACAAACTGACAAAATAAGTAATTGATGTTGTAGCAATCACAGTGTAATGCAGTTTTATTACCCATGAATGGGAAACAGGAAGAAATAATCTATACTGAATGTTCTCAAAGAAGGAATGTTTAACTAAAACTTACGCAGAAGAATCTCTGGGTGATGTCCTTTCAAAAGTCTTTTTTACAGAGTCATTACTAGGTGCAGAAGTAAAACATACAGAAGCATAATTTCTTTGAAATATTTCATATAAGGTATATCAGGCAAACTGTACAGTTATTCATTCTGGTTATTCATGTTGGATTTGTCAACATTTCAAATAAACCCAGCTTTTCAAGCACTGAATATAACACTCTGTATTTGTAGAATCATCTATAGCAGTGGTTTTCAACCATTTTTCATTTGAGGACCCTTCCCAAAAAAATCAGAGGCGTAGCGGGGAGGACAGGGGGGCAGTTGCCTTCAGGCACCACACTAGGGGGGTGCCGGGCTGGGGTAGAACTGGAACACACGCTGCACAGGCCCACATGATGCATAGAGCAGCAAGCCAGACGTTGGGCCACTTGCTACCTCCCTGTACACACTGCGAGTCGAGGGAGCCAGGCTGGGCGGCAGGAACAGCCACTTTACAGGCACGATTACCTTACCCGTCCATGAAGTGCCTGGCTCTGCGGAAGGGGGATTTGTTTGGGAGGGCACTGGGGGTGCCTGCCTAGCTCTGGGGGAGAGGTGGGAGCATTGAGATGGAGGACACTGAGGGTGTCTGGCTCTGGGTGAGGGGTGGTTGCATTGCGATGGGGGACACTGGGGAAGCCTGGCTCTGGGGAAGGGGTGGATGCATTGGGATGGCGTGGCTGTGGTGCCTGGCTCTGGGAGAGGGATGGGTGCATTGGGGTACTTTTTTTTAAAAGATACTTTATAACAAATGGGAAAACTTAAAAAACAACAAATAGTCTAGTAGCACTTCAAAGACTAACAAAATGTGTAGATGGTATGACAGAATCATAAAATACTAGGGGTACGTCTACACTAAAGTGCTAATTCGAACTAAGCTAATTCGAACTAACGCGTCTAGAACTAAAAACTAGTTCGAATTAGCGTTTTGCTAATTCGAACTAGCAAGTCCACATTGAGTGGACCCTGAACAGGGCTTAAGGATGGCCGGAAGCAGTGCCGGCAGGGCATCAGAGGAGGACTTAGAGCGTGGAGATGCTGTCTCAGGCTAGCCGAGGGCTGCGCTTAAAGGGTCCCGACCCCCACCCCGGACAGACAGTTCTCAGGGGTGCCCCACTTGCAAAGCAGTCCTGGCTTGGATTGCCTGGAGTACCCACACTGGGCACATCACACCACTCGGCCATCAGCCCGGCTGCACTTGCCGCAGGCTGCCATCTGGGGAGAGGGGGCCATCGGGGGGCTGCAGGAGAGCTTCCACCCCCAGAAGCCCGCAGAGCCAGCCCAGTCCTCCCCATCGGGGGCTCGTACCCCATTCCTCCCTCACCTCCTTCCACTTACCCCTCCGTAGCCCCCCTTCTTATTGATGTACAAAATAAAGATAACGTTTCTTCCAACATTGACTCTGCCTTTATTGAACAAAACTGAGGGAGACTGGGAAAAGGAGGTGGGAGAGGGGAAGAGAAAGGCTGGGAGAGGGGAGGGCAACTAACATGATCAGGGGTTGGGAACAGGTCCCAGATGAAGAGAGGCTACAGAGACTGGGACTGTTCAGCTTAGAAAAGAGGAGACGGAGGGGGGACAGGATAGAGGTCTCTAAAAGCAGGGGTTGGGTGGAGAGGGTGCATTCAGAAAAGTTCTTCATGAGTTCCCATAAAGAAGGACTAGAGGACACCAAAGGAAAGGAATGGGTAGTAGGCTTCAAACTAGTAAGAGAAAGTTGTTCTTGACAAAGCAAATAGTTAACCTGTGGAACTCCTTGCTGCAGGAGGCTGTGAAGGCTACAACTAGAACAGAGTTGAAAGGGAAGTGAGATCAAGTCATGGAGGTTGGGTCCATGGAGTAGTCTTAGCCAGGGGGTAGGAGTGGTGTCCCTGCCCAAAGTTTGTGGAAGGCTGGAGAGGGATGGCACGAGACAAATGGCTTGGTCACTGTCTTCGGTCCATCCCCTCCAGGGTCCCTAGGGTTGGCCGCTGTCGGCAGACAGGCTACTGGGCTAGATGGACCTTTGGTCTGACCCAGGACGGCCATTGTAAGCTCAGGGCTCAGGGTCGGGGGTCTCAGTGGACCCCCTTGATTTTCATGCACACCTGCCCCTGGGTGGCCAGGCTGGCAGCTCTCCTGCCCTAGCCGGCCACTTTCCTGTGCCTAGTGCGGAGATCGTGGACGAGGTCCACGATGTCCGCACTAGCCCAGGAAGGTGCCCGCCTCTTGCGGTCCAGGGCAAGCTCCCGGGAGCCACCAGCCTGGTCCCGGGAAGAGGGGGTGGGCTGGGGGACATCGGGTGGGTGGCTCTGTGCCGTGCCAGGTGCTGGGTCTGCTGGCTGGGTGCTGGCAGGCTTGCACCTGGCACGGGCACCGTAGCCAGCCCGTGCCCCTTTAAGGAGTCCGGGGCCGGGAAGGGGGGCATAGAGTTTCCCTGGTGTTGGCCAGAGTGGCCACCAGGGAAACCTGGGGAGGGCTAGCCTCCCACTAGTTCAAATTAAGGGGCTACACACCCCTTAATTCGAACTAGTAAGTTCGAACTAGGCTTAATCCTCGTAAAATGAGGTTTTCCTAGTTCGAACTAAGCGCTTCGCTAGTTCGATTCAAATTCGAACTAGCGGAGCGCTAGTGTAGCAGCTATGAATGTTAGTTCGAACTAACGTCCGTTAGTTCGAACTAACATTGTAGTGTAGACATACCCTAGGACTGGAAGGGACCTGGAGAGGTCGTTGAGTCCAGTCCCTTTCCCTCATGGCAGGACCCAGTATTGTCTAGAACCGTGGTCCCCAACACGGTGCCCGTGGGTGCCATGGCGCCCGCGGGGGCATTTCCATGCGCCCGCCAGGTGCTCGGGGCTGGCCTGGCACTGGGCGCTAAGGCGGGGGGAGCGCCGGCCCCGGGCGCGTGGCACTGGGCGGGGGAGAGCGCCGGCCCTGGGCGCGCGGCGCTGGGCGGGGGGGAGCACCGGCCCCGGGCGCTGGCGGGGGGAGTGCCGGCCCCGGGCACGCGGCGCTGGGCGGGGGGAGCGCTGGCCCCGGGTGCGCGGCACTGGGCGGGGGGAGCGCCGGCCCCGGGCGCGCAGCGGGGGGAGCGCCGGCCCCGGGCATGCGGCTATGGGGGGGGCCGCCTCCGGGGCGCAAGTGTCCCCGCCCTCTGGCGCCCGGCGGGCGAACGGCCACGCCCCCTGATGCCCGACAACCTCGAAAGGTTGGGGACCACTGGTCTAGAACATCCCTGATAAACATTTATCTAACATACTCTTAAATATCTCAAGAGGTGGAGATTCCACAACCCCTCTAGGCAATTTATTCCAATGTTTAACCACCCTGACAGTTAGGAACTTTTTCCTAATCTCCAACCTAAACCTCCTTTGCTGTAGTTTAATCCCATTGCTTCTTGTTCTATCCTCAGAGGCCAAGAAGAACAATTTTTCTCCCTCCTCCTTGTGACACTCTTTTAGATACCTGAAAACCGCTATCGTGTCCCTCTCGGTCTTCTCCTTTCCAAACTAAACAAGCCCAATTCTTTCAGTCTTCCTTCACAGGTCATGTTCTCTAGACTTTTAATCATTCTTGTTGCTCTTCTCTGTACCTTCTCCAATTTGTCCACATCTTTCTTGAAATGTGGTGTCCAGAACTGGACAAATACTACAACTGAGGCCTAAACAGTGCAGAGTGGAGTGGAAGAATGACTTCTCGTGTCTTGCTCACAACACACCTGTTAATACATTCTAGAATCATGTTTGCTTTTTTTGCAACAGCGTCACACTGTTGACTCATATTTAGCTTGTGGTCCACTATAACCCCTAGATCCCTTTCTGCCATACTCCTTCCTAAACAGTTGCTTCCCATTCTCTATGTGTGAAACTGATTGTTCCTTCCCAAGTGGAGCACTCTGCATTTGTCCGTACTAAACTTCATCCTGTTACCTCAGACCATTTCTGCAATTTGTCCAGGTCATTTTGAATTATGACCCTGTCCTCCAAAGCAGCTGCAACCCCTCCCAGCTTGGTATCATCTGCAAACTTAATAAGCGTACTTTCTATGCCAATATCTAAATCGTTGATAAAGATATTGAACCGAATGGGTTCCAAAACAGACCTCTGCGGATCCCCACTTGTTATACCTTTCTAGCAGCGCTTCTGAGTGAAAACAGTTTTAAAGATTTTTTTTTTTTTTTTTTTTTTTTTTGTAACAAGAGAACACATAACAGTTAACAGGAACACAGCTAACCCTAAAACTCTTAACTATTTACAGGTAGACAACTATCTAAAACCATGACTAGAGAAGAGATCAGGGAGCTCCGACCGCGACCTGAGGCGGTTGAGAGGAACTGACGGTTGCCGGCTCGCACGCGGCTGATCAAAGGCGCGAACGCTATCCTGGTAAATCACGCATGCGCGAGCCGGCGGAGCACGGCTATGAAAAGTTTCCGAGCCGCGGCGCCGGGACGGGACCCGACACCTAGAGTAACTAGAGTGGAGCACCCACGGGGCCACTCGAAGAAGAACTATGGCTTCAGTTGAATGGCTTGTGTAAAATTTGGAAGAGCAGCTCAGACAGACCTCTTTCCTTTACTTAAGGATAGAATCTCAGGTCAGCCTGAAGGAAAAAGTCCTCATGGCAGATAGAAAGCCATGCTTCCAGTGTATCCTCAGCCTTAAACTACTTATTACTTCAAGTGCCTTCAAGAAAGCAAGGGTGATTCTTGTGTTGTGTGTTACTTTTATTAAAAGTTTTTCTGAGTGTTAACAGGTAAGTTAATCTCTTACATTCATAACTCTCATGTAGTTTATTGCTGTGCAATACTATGAAAAACAATTAGGTTAACTAGGTAAGTAACGAGGCTGTTAGGAAGCATTACAGCACCAACCCAGCAGCACTCCAGCTGCTCGTGGGGACGCCTGGGACAGAGCAGCTGGGGTACTGCCCAGTTGGTCCCGTAGCGCTGCCCCTCGGGCTGCTGGTCAGTTTCAGCAGCAGCTGAATCCCGACGCCTGGGGCAAAGCAGCTGGGGTGCTGCCGGGTTGGTCCCGTAGCACCGCCCCTCGGCGCTGCGGGACCAACCCGGCAGCACCCCAGCTGCTCTTCCCCAGGGATCCCCAAGTCAGCCGCTGCAGAAACAGATCAGCAGCTGATTCCAGGAAGCCCGGGGCAGAGCAACTCTGCCCCGGGCTTCCTGGAATCAGCCGCTGATCTGTTTCAGCAGCGGCTGAATCGGGGACCGCTGGGGCAGAGTAGCTGGGGTCCTGCCGGGTTGGTCCCGCAGCACCGTCCTTTGGCGCTGCGGGACCAACCCGGCAGCACTCCAGCTGCTCTGCCCCAGGCATCCCCAAGAGCAGCTGGGGTGCTGCCGGGTTGGTCCCGCAGCCCCGAGGGGCAGCGCTACGAGACCAACCCGGCAGCACCCCAGCTGCTCTGCTCCCGGCTTCCCCGATTCAGCTGCTGGTCAGTTTCAGCAGCAGCTGAATGGGGGAAGCCTGTCCGGCTGCCCCAGCACTTCCGGGTTCCTGATGGTGCCGGACCATCAGGAGTCCCAGAGCATTGGATGCCGGACTAATGGAGTTTTACTGTACCTAAAAGGAGGAGGGAGAAAAATTATACTCCTTAAGCTTTGAGAACAGGACAAGAAGCAATGGGTTTAAACCTCAGCCAGGGAGGTTTAGGTTGGACATTAGGAAAAACTTTCTAGCTGCCAGGGTGAATAAACACTGGAGTAAGTTGCCTAGGGAGACTGTGGAATTTCCATCATTGGAGATTTTTAAGAGCAGGTTAGACAAACACCTGTCAGGGATGGTCTAGTTCGTGCTTGGTGCCTTCATGAGTGCAGGGGACTGGACTTGATGACCTCTTGAGGTCCATCCTAGTCCCATGATTTCACAACCTGGATGCGGACATGGGCCACCAAGGATGCCTGTGCTCTCGTCAAGTCAGCCTTCACAAGTGATGGTTGGATCTGTGCCAACTCATAACAGGTCTAAACACAGTAAGTAATCCAGTTAGAGATCCTCTGAGGGGAGACCAGAAGGCCCTTCATCCCATCTACTGTGCCAATGAAGAGCTGCATCAACCTGAAAAAACAGCTTGTTCCATTCCAAGTAAAAAGCCAAGATATGATTGATGTCCAAGGAGTGTTGCCTCCTCTCCCTACTGGTTTTGTCTGGCTTAGGACAGAATACTCAGAGGAAGATGCCTAGTTAATATGGAAGGAAGATCGTAGCACAACCTTATCCTTGTAGAAGACTGTGTATGGTGGTTCTCACAGAGTTGCTAATAACAAGGAAGCTCTGTTCTAAGTTCTGTTTTGACTATTGATGTTATTGTGCAGTGAGTTGGCAATAGGTACCAATAAAAAATTCAAAACACATTTCACATACAATCTGAGTTTAGTTCCAATAAATGAAAAGTGAGTGCAATATCCCACAATGCCATCTAATCCTTGGACAGCAGGAAAAGCATGTTTTTAAGTAGAGCCGTTCCCCACTTTTATCCAACCTTATTCTGACTCCTTTGGGTCTCACTCATTTCTTTTAATGTAAAACCTCCTGATTTTAAAAACAAATGTTATCTTTCCAATCTTTTTTCATAATTTTATACTAACAATTTTATATTACTTTAGGCACAGAACCAAGAAAGTTGAATTCAAGTGCAGTAACCCTCTATCAATTTAATTCACAGCACTGCTAGAAACAATGCAGACTCGGTCACAAGTATGATTTGTACTCATCTTAATAGAGTTTCTAATACATGATTTTGATGAAGGCCCATTCAACTAAATGCTGCTTACTTTCACTGCCAGGTTATAAGGTTTTGTAAATACTGTGTTTGCTTAAATAATAAAAGAAATATGCTTGGAAACATATGTCTCCGATGTAAGTTTACTATGATTCAGGGAGAAGAAAGTGTTAAACTCACTGAAGCAGTACATACCTTATTGCCAAGCCTTGAGGGTAATTATATGACTTCATTTCCTAAAGTGGCATCACATTCCTTATCAAAAAAAATTTGCACATGACCTTAGTTAGAACATAATTTCAAACAAAGAATTGGTTGGTTTTAAATGCAAATGTAAAACATGTCCAAGGTATGAAGCATACTTGTAGCCAGACAGGAACCTCCCCCCCCCCGCCCACCTACAACATCCATCTTGCTTGCCCCTCTCTTGGGTGCCTGGAGCATACAGGGCATAGAGAGAGCAGTAAAATCAGCATAGTCTTTGAAGCCTTGACAGGAGGCCTGGATATGCTGGCTGCTGTAACCCTGGATGGCTATAAACAGAGATACGCCAATTGTTGACCTAGAGCTGCAGAGGAGTGCCTTGACTGAAACCCATATTGATACGAACACACACTCGTCCGGTGGGAGGAATCTCCCGCCCAGTAAAGAATGTCCAGTACTCACAATTTAGTTATCTCTCTTGCAAGTGTAAATTAAGTTGAAACTCCCTTGTAGGAACTGGCGTCACAAAGACGGACCAGTACAATTTGGCATCTTAGATAAGAAAGAGGATACGGGCCACTATGGGTATAAAGATGGGTCCAGCAGCACACTTACTCTGACCATCAATCTACCATCTATCTGCTGGTTGGGTTAGGTGATTGGCCTCCCGAGGTTCCATGGGGATGCCCACCTCGTATTTGTCTTTCCTAGGAATTGAGGGACCAGCCCTGGCCTGATACCCTGGAGTCGAGAGGCACAGAAAGGGATAAAAATTGTACCTGGATGTGGTCCTTTGTCTTAAGCGTACACGTAGATTTAGAGCTCTTTAAAGATTAAGCTGTCACTTGGTACCATTATTTCTATTTTCTATCTTTATTTTCTTTGTAACCATTTTTAAGATCTATATTTGCTAGCAGTTAAGAAATAGAGCAATAGCCATTATAACCATATGATTTATAAGCTTTTAAAATAAACCTGTAACTGTTTAAGCTTTAACCTGACTCCTTCAGTTGCTGTAACACAACCAAGCACAATTTAAAAGAACTCCAGCCGGTCATAAGGGACAGATACAGGCAGAGCTGGGCATTTGGATTGTGTCACTTCCAGGGGACAGATCCGTAGGGGCACCTCTCCGCCTTCTCTAGGCTGCCCGCTGTGAAGGGATCATGTATCCTAGCAGTCAAAGTCTGAGATGTAATGAGCTCTCCCTGTAAACTCTGGGGCGTCTGTCAGCCTGCTGGCTGCCCGCCGCGAAGGGACCCTGGTCCTAGCGGTCAAAGACACGGACGTTAAACTTCTTGGGGTGCTCATCAGCTTCCTTACGCTGCCCGCTGTGACAGGACCTTGTGTCCCAACAGTTGAAGACTCGGGTGTAATACACACACACATGCACTGCCATGACCATCAGCTGACAATACTAAACAGCATGGCTATAGATGTTAGTAAAGCAGAGGAGTTACAAGATTTTTTTAAACATATTGGCAACATGGGTAACAGGAAGTAAGCCATATTTTTACAACCCTTTGGCAGAGT
This sequence comes from Pelodiscus sinensis, assembly GCF_049634645.1. Taxonomy (NCBI): domain Eukaryota; kingdom Metazoa; phylum Chordata; order Testudines; family Trionychidae; genus Pelodiscus; species Pelodiscus sinensis. The sequence continues at coordinate 171,183,994 of NC_134712.1, forward strand.
TACTCTCTTGTTAAGACCTTACGGGCCATTTTTCACCTGAAGTGGAGATCTACTACTACTGAAGACAAGTGCATTTCTGAGAGCACAATTTGGTCCTAATTATTCTTACTTTGGTTCCTTTATTTCCTTAAATTTAGGACAAATTCTAGGTATCCCATTCTCTTATCTCCAACAAATTTGCCATGGCCACCTTGTTTTGACCATTAGAGGTATATCTGCATAGCGGTTTCATCATGGGTTAGCTACAGGGATTGAGGATGTAACATGGAGCAATTCAACTTCATCCAATGCCAAACATATTTTCAGAAGCAAATAAAAACATTACATGGTGACAAGAAGCCCAGTGTGGCATGGGAATAAATGAATCCATTCCTAAGTGTAAATTTCAGCAGATCATATTAATAACTTGTTGCTGGTGCAATTAAAATTCTTTGCTTCAAACATCCCTTTTCTTTTCCTTTTTAAGGTAAGTACAGACAAACTGCCATCTTTTTGCACAATTAGTGGATAAAACAAACTTGCCCCTGAACAATCTGGTGTGCTTCTATACAGTTCATTACATTCTTTACTCTTCAAATAAAATAAAATGCAGGTTGCCCCCTAACACTGAAGAAAAAGAAACATAATAGTTTTTAACTGAGTTGTTTGCACTTTGCTCTTAGCTGTCTTTATGCTTTCAGAACAACTTACTGCCTGCTTTTTAATCCTCGTCTAGGATAAAGAATTTAATTTAATTGAAATGTTATGAGCTTTTAGCTTCTCAGGGTGAAGGAGAAGTTAATGTCATTAGGCACATTTTCCTCTTTGTCCTGGTTGTTGGTAGTAAGACAGTTTTAATGAGTATTTTAACAAGCATATTCCTGATTCCACACCTTTATTTCATCTGTTGTCAACAAGTAGTACTCCCCATGGAAACAAGCAATAAAAGACTAACTTGACATCTTTAACAAAGGCTGTGTCCTTCAAAGACATTGGGTAAAGGACCAATTTAATTACGATGGGAAAAGAAACTGCCAATCAAATTTAGAAACGCTATTCATTAAAATAGGCTAATAGATAAAAACGGTGCCACAATTTCTGGAATGCAGTCTCTTCCACTGCTGCAAGCAATACCTCACTGAGCACAAAGTGCTAAAAGGATTGACATAATATATTTGGGGTGTGCAGGTTAGAAATGTTCACATAGTCCCGTGAATCACTCTTCCATAACACTTGAAAAGTAATGCTGGTGCATTCCCCTTGGGCAAACACCTGTTTACAAATGAGGACATGTCATTAAAAGTGACTTCAGCTTCTTTTATGCTCTGTGCCAAATTCAGTGTAACTCATTTGGATTATGCCAGAACTGGCATTCCAATCCCATGTTCTGCACAATTAATTGCAACCTTTAGCTTCTCACTACTTATCTACTTTAAAACAGTGCCTGAAAACAGAGAAAGACAGCAGTCACATTTTCCACACAGAATAATTATGCCACAAGTTTAGTTAACAGAAATATACCCTCAAAACCTACAAATAAATGACGCAAATTAACTCATATACAGCAAGTCTAATTTATATACTGATGTCATACACATTTATAGCATAACTAAATCCTTTCTTAAATATCAAAAGAATAAATAAATATGTCAGCACGTTGTAGCAAAAAAATTATTCTGAGAATTATGCACCAAATGACGAAAAGTACTGTAGCTTGTTTCATCAATAGCATTTTCTTCCAATTCAGGTATGCGGATTAAGCCATCTTTTTGTCTATAAAACTTATTTATACTATTTTGTATTGATTCTCTCATGGACAAAGGCTGAAAAATTATTTTTAACAAGCTCCAACAAGCTGTGTTTGACAAGAACCATGACACTGGATTGTCAAAACTGTGTTTCCAAAATTAGATCCTAAGTCTGATTTTCAAAGGCATTAAATCTATACTAGGGCACTCAAATTTGAAAATTTTGGTCTCAGTATTTTTAATAATTAAATTATCATAGCACATGTTAAATTTACGTTCATTTTTATAAAAACAATTTCTCCTTGATTATCACTAAGAATTTTCTCTTTGTTTAAATGCACTTACTGGTGCTAGCAGATTGCATCAAACATAAAAACTACTGATGAAATATGCCATGCCCTCTGACCCTCCACCTCAAGCACTGGAATTATAACCATGGCATAGCCACACTCTGGTGACAAAACAAATGGCCCCATCAGGCCAGTGCAGCCAGACCACATCTGAGCAGACCACATCTGAGAAGTCATAATGGTTTTCTAATTTACCATGGGCCAAATTGCTCCGTGATTAATGCCTGGATTTGGAGAGAAAAGTTCATAATGGTAACACACCATTACTTTTGTCCCCTCTCCTCAAGTTTTCTACTAAGTAGAGTCAACAAGACCCACGGATTGAGCATACAGTATTTGGAGTACCTAATTATTGTGGGATACTGTTGATAATGGGATACTATATTTATATAGTGATTTTTTTCAATATATATCTAACAGCTAATTTTTTATGTTTCCATCGCTTACTAGAGGATGTTCTCCAACTTAAAATCTAAAAAGATATTGAGGCCATTGCTCACAAAAAATCTGATATAAGTAGTCACTGAAAGTATTAGAAGATCAGAGCTAAAATCAATTCCCTAAAGTTTATACCAAAGAAAAAATATCAACAATAATTGTAAAAATTATGTTAAAAGTAAATTTACTTCAAGAGGTTCCTATTCCAAGATATCACATCCCTTTCTCTACTCTAACAAAAGCTGAGACATTTGAGTATGTCTAGTACTTCAAAAGAGCATCAGGGGGATTTTACCTTTTGGACACATCAGTAGTTTCCACAGCCTTTAAAAAAATCTTAACAATGGTAAGAAGCACATTTTTAAAATATACTGATTAAAATATTATAACTGGAATGGCCAAACTGTGGCGCTCAAGTCACATGCTCCTCTTTTACCTTTAAACTGTGATTCACAGAGACCCTGTGTTTCCTGATTTTCCATCTACCGGGCTGGGAGGGGAAGCTCAGGACCTCTGTGTTGTGGTGGGTGGTGCAGCAAGGGCATCAGCCCAGTGGGGAAGGAGGTTTGGGACTTCAGCCTTAGATGGCACACCTACCGCCAGGGCTCAGGGCTTCAGCAGGAGTGGGGTTGAAGCTCTAGCCCAAAGCACCATCAGGTGTGCTTCTGCTCTCAAACTTCTGAAGATTGTCATGCATGGCTCAGAGGGTCAGCAATTTTGGCCATTCCTATATTATTAAAAAGAAAATCTGTCTCTTGGTATTGTCAGACATTCATCTAATTTAGGGAAATGGCCTATCACTGGTTTATCATATATACCTGAAAAACTGGCATAACCAATGCCTGAGGGACACACAAGCAAAGAAGTGGATCAACAGGAAATCTCAGATCATCCCAGCACTCCAGACACCTTGCTATAAGGGAGTAATTACAACTCCTTGGCAACGTCATTGTAGCAAACTAATCATCTTTCTTCTAAACTAGAGATGGGCAAACTTCAGAAGGTTCCGAGATCTGAATTCTCATCTCAACCAACCAATGTTCAGTTGTTTATCTGACACTTATCTGCAGATTACTCACACTATCCAAACCTTCTTGAGTCTCCAAGTATAGAAATTTTTCAAAACCAAGCCTTTTTTGTGATATTTTTTACACCTCTGCTCCTGATATCAAATGCAAAGAAGCACGAGAACTGCCCTGCTCACTGTAATTTACTGCTTTTGAGTACAGAAAGCAGAAGTGAAAACACATTAGATATTTCAGAGTCTCAGAGAAGAAAATGTTTGGCAAAGTTCGAGGCTGGATTCTTATTTTAATTTAAAACAGTTCACCTACCCTTACTTTTAATCTCAACAAATTGTCAGATACAGCATACACTAATCCTATTAGAGTTAGAGGTTTGTCAATAATTGCTTTAAAAAATTCTGACCAATTAGTGCAACAAATCACTCATTGCTGGGCCTGCTCAATTAGTTGAAACATACAAACTCAACCCTGCCATCAAGCATTTGAACTATATGGTTTTTTTGGTGTGTGTGGGGGTGGGGGGGGGTTACTTGCAATTTGGATCCAATACTACCTGAGAATGTCTGAGAACCTGGTTTACTTGGGAGCCTGCCAAGGAGTTACTGACATAAAATCCTTCACATTTATCTTATCTGTTGTAAACTAACACAAAGAAAAAAGTGCCAGGTTATTGAATGATAATTGTGGTTTTTTTAATCTAATGAAAATTTATATAGAAAAGCTGTCAAAGAAAAAAACATTCTCAAAATGTTGTTTGTATTATTTTAAGAAGATCCATTGCTGACCATCATTTTATTTATTCTTTGATGAACAGGACCCTTTCTCTTCTAAGGTTCTCCCTCTCCCCCACTGCCCAGATGCAGTTATCAATTAAAGTAATTTGTTCAGACTATTTTTCCCCTTTGTTAGTGAAAAGGTTTCTTTCATTATGACATTAATTTGCCCCTCAATTTTTTTTATAAAAATCCCACAGCCATAGAAAATTAAAACAATCCTTCTACCTGACAGTAGAAGTTACATGTTAAAAATACCAAATAGTAAAAGAAGCTGTCACTAACAAAAATCAATTCCATACCACTATTCTCTCTGTCTTTTCTGAAATCTCAACTAATTTGTAGTACTGTCTCTGCAATTACACTCAATTGTTTAAAAAAGATATATTGCTATTACATTAATCCATGAGTCTTATAGCCATAATTTTTCTTGATTTGGTTAAATATTTTACTCCTGCATTTTAATTATGAGCTATTATTACAGTGTGATGTCTAATCACTTGACTATCTCTCTATATATATTATGCACATATTTCTTGAATCATTGAACAAATGGTTTTAAACAGACATATTAGCACAATGAGCTGCAATGATTAGGACAAATATATTAACTGTATTTTTCTGCTACAGCAAATACATGAGCCAAACAAAAAACCACATATCTCTAGGTCCTTTGCCAAAAATAATATATAAGTATTGTATATTTTTTAAAAAACGTAAGAAATCTGAAGAATCATTTTATTACATTATAGACTTGTAAGATCAAATGCACACTTTGGAACAAAAAGAAATAAACAAGGAGTAAGTAAGATCCTTTAGTTTGGCTGAGCAACACTTGACACAGGAGTAGGGGCTGGGACCAAATGGGATTTTAAGATACTTCTCAGATTCAACAGATCCTGAAGCCAGCTCAAATCTGATCATAAATGAAGGCAACCACTTGCAACCAGCTATCTACAGCTCCCTGGGGCTATGGAGGCAACCTGACATCATGAGAGCATGAAGATACTCTCGCCATGTGCCTGTGCTAGGGGCCAAAACAGATAACGACAGTACACCTCTCTAGGGAAAACTCGGAGGAGGTATACCTAGAGGTCCAAATCAATGTACTATTCATCATTGCACTGCTGGAGCAGCACAAAGAGCAAACACTGAGGGCCAGAGATCCAACCAAATATATTCTAATATTTGGAATAAGTGAGAAAGTCTACACTAAACCCAAGTAATTACTGTCAGGAGGCACCCAAAGCTATAAGAGAGTACCAACCACACTTTTCACAAATTATTTTTTTGCAAACATAGCTAATTTATGGACAGCACAGAGTTTCAGGATTGGAATTCTGCTGCCAGAATTAGGGAGGCCCACTAGCATTTGGTTGACCTCCCACCCTGAGAAGTACTGGAACTCCTCCTTTAACTACTGAGTCTCAGATCTGGCTTAATTCCAGCACTGCACTCGCTTCATAAATGTGCTTTCAGAGCCAAGACATCTGTGTATTATGGTGACATGCAAGTTATAAAAGTAGTGTTTATATCTGGCTTCAGTATAATGTGAAAGCTTAGCAGCCACAAGACAGCTTTACATAGAGCCTGGCCCTTACTTAAAGGCTTCATTGTATTTCCAATGACAGTACTCAGCAAGCTGATTTTATAAATTGGTCACTTCATTCTAATTATAAATCTCTCTTCTATGCTTTGGCTACAAGAAGATGGCCCAAATATCAAAAAACACAGCAAGAGACCCAAAGATTGAATTATTAAATATATATTCTCTTCTGACAAATATTTTCATTATTATTATTCGGTGAAGAAAACACAAAAGCAGGCTGCAGTTGATACAAAATGTACCAGTGCATCTGCTTAAGCCATAGAGACTTCTGTGACTACATCACCTCAATACTTGGTTCTCTGTGCTGCTTCTTGTTTGAGTACCTAGTTCAAGGTCCCTGCCTCTGCCATTAAAGGCCTATAGGATTAACCCTAGCTGCCAGAAATATGGATTATGACCACAACCATTATAACCATAACTTTCTAGAAGGCCATGTTCCACTATAACAATCTCACTGGTGACAGATAACTCACAGGAGCTGGCCTTAAGCTACACAGCTCACTGTCACCTGAGATGCGAATGACCACACAAGTCATCACTTTAAAAACACAATGCAAAATTCAGCTCTTCAACTTCGTTGTCCTGCAGATAGCTCTCCATACACTCAATGCAAACACACATACACAAACCAAAGTTACATTATGCTAATTGAGCTATTTATCCTATTGAGTTGAAAGGAAGAGTGAAAGAAAAAATATATATGCATTTTGAGATTCTTAGACACTACATTGCTGGGCGGGGGGGAGGCTACTTGAGTACATGTGGAAGGGAGTCCATTGACGACTGAATGGACTCCCTTCCACATGTAATGTTAAGTGGAGAAAATAATTTATACACATAATGCATTACCAGTCATTTAATAACCGACAACAGTCAGAGATTATTTTCATTTTGAAAATAGCATTTAAATATCTAGTTGGTGAAATGGCAAACTAACTTGTGTTATTTTCCCACAAACACCAGGATTTGAATGGATCAGCCGAGATATACAGCAGCGATGCCAATGTAGAGATAGGCTGGAAAGGGAATGCTTGAATAGGGATTCAAACTACACTGCAACAAGGCTCATCAGACACTGAATTCCCCAGGATAAGGACTCTGTTGTTTTGAAATGTTCACAAAGTGCCAAGCACACACAACCTGCTTCCCTTCTTGCAGTTATCCCTACTGACTTATTGTTAATAGGAATTTAAAATTCTGTGTAAACTGTTAACCAGTTAAACTATAGATTTAACCAGTTAACCACCCACCACTGCAAGTGATGGAAGGCGTGCTGGAGCAGCGCCCACCTATGGCATCAGGCTGGAGCCCCCCCCCAACCCATGGCTAGGCATGGTGGGCCTGGCCAGGCTGGAGCAGTCCCCCATCCGTGGCATGCTGCAGGCAAGGAGTTGCTCCAGCCAGGCCAGGTGCCAGTTATCCATTTACCCTGGTAGGCACGCCAATAAGGCAATGCTTACCATATAACTCTGGGGTGGGAAATAATTTTTGATGGGGGGCCACTTAATGAATTTTGGTACATTGTTGCAGGCTGGCTCCACCCCTGGAAGGGGCAGGGACTAGGGCAGACTGGCATCCCCCCAGAGTTGTCTGGGACCACAGGTTTGAATTACAAACACAGAAAAGGGCTCGCATGCTCCCAACCCCGCCACTACCATGTTGCCTGACAGCTGTCCAGGGCTGCTGCAGCCCTTTAAAGGGCTCACAGTCCTACCCCTGCCGGGATAGCACCGTGACTGGGAGCTAGGAGCCATTTAAATAGGATCCTGCTGTCTGAGTCACCAACTGGAAAGTCAATGGTACGGGCAGCAGGATATAAATAGAAAGCGGCCGGATGCAGTCCTGGGGCCAGATGCGCTTGCCCAGCCCTGGTTTAACCAGTTAAATCTTTACATCCCTGATTGCTAACTGTTCCTATTTCATATGCTAGGTTCCTTATATACATCTTTGCTTACCACAAATTATATTTAAACATATAACCCTGCACCTTAGAATATATGCAGATCAACAAGGGGAGCAAGTTATGTGTATGGCATATCAGTGACATCATACAGTATGATTTTGATTATGATTAAAGGATTTGGTTAGTTCATTTAATATGGCACCATATATTTTTAACAACACATTAGATTTCTTTTCCCTCTCATGAATCTCAGAGCAGATTCAAAGTGGTCTAAATGCTTTAACTATACATTTCTATACCTGCCTGCTTGGATTTCTTTTCAGATTAAACTGAACTCTGAAATTTCTTGCTTGCTCTGGGGATAATTGCAACAATGTTGTGAGTAGCTGTATCCTAAATTACTGATATGTCTTTTCAATCTTAACTACATGTTAAAATCAGGAGTTTATATCAACATTTTCATACAGGAATACAAACAACAAATTCAGAGGTTATGGCTGTGGGATATCCCTAATGACATGAAGTATCAAGCTTTTGTTTGATCCCATTCTGATGCAGCCCAGAGAAGCTAGAGTATACTTGCCAGTTAAACTGGGTGTGCAGCTGCTTTGGTTCCTTGAAGTACTGAAAAGTACACCTCATTTCTCCCTTCCCTTCTGTCGTACATATTCCCCATGCTTCTTCCATCTCCCTGCACATCCACCACCTAATTCTACCTTATATTGTCCTTCCATATTCCCCTGAACATATTCCCCTTGGTTTTTCCCCCTCTTTCTTCATCACCTAAATCTCCCTGCACAAATATGCACACAGACACATGCACACACATATATTAGTCTACCTTCTGCCCTTTCACATTCCCATGTGCTTGCACATACCTCTATTCACTACGGTCCTTCTCTCTCCTATTGAGCTGATGTCATACAATGGATATCTTTTGAAAATAAATATTTAGAATTACTTGTCACTTTTCCATTTTACTTCATAATTGAAAGTTTGAAGCAGAGACTGTTGTTTGAAACCAACTCCTTCAGAGAAATTCACATTCAATTGCCCTCTTTCAGAGTCTCCACCATCTCCCATTGCTCCCAAAGACGGTGTCTATGTATTTTTCACATATAATTTTAAATGCAAAACTCAACTCCTATCTTAACTGTGGAACCACAACTGGCATCTAAAACTTTATACACTTTTTAGATGTGCCATATGTTAATACTAGTGCAAATAAATACAGAACTGTTAAAGACAGCAATATTTAAACAGCAAAATCTACAAAGCATCTTCTGTAATCCCTTGGGTCAATACTCAAAGCATCAAGCTTTATGAGACATCCCTGAGCCTCCCTGTTTATAAATTTTTGCTTACAGAAGTAAGTCTCCCTCCATCTCAGACAGTTTGACTGCTAGCGTTGTAATGAATACAATTATGTTAACTTAAAAATGAATGTAGTGTGAAGTAAAAATAGGGACAGTTAGCTATCTATAGTCTGTCCAACTCTAATGTAGTTGAAATGTGTTATGAGTATTCAATTTACCAGTTTAAACATCTGGATTCCTTTCCGAAAGCAAGATGTAGAGTGAGTGTCATTGAGAACAGACAACTGGGAGGAAACACTAAGCTCTGTTTCTTGTTCAACCACTGCCTTGTTATGTGATTAGAAGACTGTGATTAGAAAACTTCAGTTTCCCAATCTGAATAAAATGAGCATAAAAATTATCCTATAAAACAAGTGCTGAAAGATGTAATTAATAGTACTTCGCAGGAACTAGCATTTCCATTTCACAGGAAATTCCGCAACTGAAAATCTGAATGAATACAATTTCAAAATATCCCACAAAACTATATTTAGAAAAAAATAATTTATATTTATAATATATGACAATCCAAAACAAAAAGTCATTTCAGAATGAAAAATTAAAATGTTCCATTCAAAAAGTGTTAAAACAGAACATTTTGACATTCTTTTTTTTTTTCAAAACATAATATAGCTAAAATTGATATGTTCCTATGGAAAACTTCAATTTCGACAAAAACACATTTCATCTGAAAGTTTTTGACTAACTCTATTAATTAGTTTATATATGTGTTTTGAGATCCATAGAGGAAAGAAGATAGCTATAAACATAAAATATTGTTTTTATCCTATTTAAAATAATATATTTGGTAGACATCAGTGGAATTACTGCACTATTAATGTATCCAGCTTGAATTTGGTCCTTGAATCCAAGCAAAATTTCTATGTGTTTACTTATCACTCTATGCTAGTCTATTGAAACTTTAATTAGTTAGGGAAATGTTTCCAAAGCATTTCCAACACAAATTTCTGATTATTCTTTTGGGAAATTTTTAGTTATAAAAAGTTCAAACATTCATATATTTCAAATAGCTTAAACATCACAAACCACGGTCTTCTTTTCATATACTTTAAGTTCTGACATGAACTATGGAAACAAGTAGTTTTGATCTTAATCTAGTTCCTTTTCTTTGCAAACATAATATAGTAATGAGTGCTCTAGGACTGTCACAGATTCAACTGTCAATCTGAGTTCTAAAATTACTCAAAAGAATATTCAGGAGAATATCTGCAATAGACTGGCCAACAGTCTACGGGATATAAAGGACAGACTTTGACAAGAGTGAGAAGAACTAAGTATCCAAGTGCCTTAAACCACACAAGGGGTAAGGACAGCGATCAAGAGTGTGAAAGGAAAACTACAAAAGATTATCAGATAACATAAAAATCAGAAGCTGACACTTCTGTGTGTTTTCTAAATCTTCCTCAATTAAGTTAAGGTGGAACAGTTTGTGGTTAGTGCACCAATATATTCTACAAAAGGAGAGTGCTGCTCCAGAAAATGAAACCTTCTCCAATTAACCAATTCTATATCCTAGGCTTAACATTTTTGTGAGCCTCCAACATTACATATTTTCTCCACCTGTTGTCAAGCATATGTACTCACAGTTGATACTGCTTTTCTGGCTGGTTGGCTAGGAAAAGAATATGATCACAGGGACTCAAAGCATCTGGGCATAAAATCTGAAGGAAACAGGATGGCTACGTCTACACTGGCACCCTTTTCCAGAAATGCTTAAAACGGAACAGTTTTCCATTATAAGCATTTCCAGAAAAAGCGCATCTACATTGGCAGGATGCTTTTCCAGAAAAGCACTTTTTCCGGAAAAGCGTCCGTGCCAATGTAGACGCGCTTTTCCGCAAAAAAGCCCCAATGGTCATTTTCGCAATCGGGGCTTTTTTGCGGAAAAGACTACTGTGCTGTCTATACTGGCCCTTTTCAGGAACAGTTTTTCCGGAAAAGGACTTTTGCCCGAACGGGAGCAGCATAGTTTTTCTGGAAAAACACTGACAATTTTACAGTAGATCGTCATTGCTTTTCCGGAAAAGCAAGCAGCCAGTGTAGACAGCACAGTAGTCTTTTCCGGAATAAGTGGCCCAGTGTAGACACAGCTGATATGTCTGGGGCACTTCTACTGAGAGATAAAACTGTGTAAGGGGGAAAAGAGGATACATTCTTAGACTAGACTATGAAATGGTGAGTAAAACTGGGTAGGCAACCTTCTTCTCATCCTCAGATTTTTCAAAATGTCAAAAAAAAAAAATTCCCACCATTAACCAGATCACAAATTTAAAACATGTTGTAAAACAAAATAAAAAATTAATTACATCAGGTCAGATCAATCAAAACATTTTGTTTCAATTTTGATTTATTTTTTCTTTTAGTGGAAATTAACTGAATTTCACAACAAAAGTTGGTTTGACTCCTCACTCAAAAGTAACCTCTCTCATTCTGAAATATTTCAGTTGGCATAGGAGTACAAACGGAACAACCCCTCAACAAGAACTACAGTGGGGAACTATGGTACCCAAAAAGCCCTTCATTGGCCAGTTCAACCCCACTCTTTCAGCATTATATCCTCACCAATTATTAAAAGACCACTTCTCAAAACGTCATTTTTCATTTTTGAGTGGCACATTGCTTGTCACATTAGAAAATGGATGTGTGTCTAAACAAGCACTTCACCCCTGCTCAGTTGATCTTCTGCTTCTATTTCAGCCTCATGTGAAGCTATAAGGACAATTTTGTGATGTTATAGTAATTTATATTGCATTATGGATTTCGGATTATGACTTCACTACTGGATCACTGGCTACATTAGCTAATAGTGAAGAAGTGAATATTCACACACACAACTGCAATCACAGTACAAGGAATGCTGAAAGTTATAGGCAGAGTCTTCTTTGGAAAAAAAATGAGAAAAATCAAGTTTTCCAAAAGCAAGAGAAATGTAACAGTTGTGTCCACTGGTCTGCTGCTTTGACTAATGTTATCCATAATTTTAAACCTCTGTCAATAACTTTTAGCCAATGCAACATCATGTGAAATCAGAACCCAAACTTTAGCAACCAAATACAAGATGTATGGTACTACAATAGCCAAGGAGTCTGAGATCCAATGATATACCTAAAATTTCACAGTAAAGCAAAAGCTACTTTCTTATTGACACCTATTTTGGTGGTTGATCCAGTATAGGAGTCTGATGGTAGTCAGAAGCCAATTTCAGATTCAAAAACAATATATTGATAAGGAAATTGGAGATGTAGACATAGCCTAACAATAAGTAGATCAGAGATTTGTACTAGGGAAACTGAACAACTTTACAAACATTAACTAATAAAACATACATTTTAAGACAGAGAGGAGAGATTTATAAAGAAATAAAACTTAGAGAAAGTAGTAGGAGAGAGAGAGAGAGAGAGAGAGAGAGAGAGAGAGAGAGAGAGAGAGTGTATCCTGATGAGGAAATGAAAAGAAAACTGAGACAGTGAATAGTGTGAAGAAAGGCAGAGAAGATTTCTCAAAGTTAAAAAAAAAATCAGGTTCAATTTTAGGTAAGAGAAAGGGTGAAAATTAGGGGAGGTCTTATTTTAAAAGAACCAGTTCTCTCATTCACTGTAATTTATAAATACTAATACTTAACTCTTAGATAGCTCTTTTCATATACATCTCTGAAAAAAGAAAATACAAAGGAAACTGAAGCTTTGTCCAACACCACACTGAGAGCCAGTGGGAAAGCTGAAACTAAAACCCAGGTCTCCCACCTGTTAGTCAGAGAATCTAACCACTGCACTGTGCTGCCTCCTAAAAGTGATTCATCAAACATCCTTTGCATGCCTTTGATAATTTCTCCCTCAGGCAACTGCTAAGCAAAACAGACTAATTAAGGATAATGGCATTATTAAATCAACTGAGTGATGGCACTCATTTTCACGGGGAGCCAAACACTGCTAAACAACCATCTCATACAGCAGTAGTCCCCAAACTATGGGGCATGACCCCCTAGAGAGGTGTGGAGGGGCCTGGGTGACACCCAGTCCAACTCTGTCCCTAGCTCTGTTCTAGCTCCAGCCAAACCCCGCCACAGCTCCTTTCCCAGACCCAGGCCCACTCCCATCCCACCTGCAACCCCAATCTCAGACCCACTCCTGGGAAGGACACAAACAGATTCTATTATGGCTGTGTTTCTCAAACTGTGGGTCCCAACCCCCCAGAGGGTCACGAGCAACTTAGAGGGGGGTCGCGGTATCACAAAGTTTGAGAATCCCTGGATTATGGGTAACATAAAACATTTGGGGACCACTATTATATATTATATTCTTCTCACTATAAATCCAATGTCACATTACAAAATGTCTCTTAGTCCACTGCTAATTCACATCTTTAGAGAAAAAATTAATTAAAACACTTTGTATTTGAATTACTCTCAGTGAATGCACAAACTCTATACCACTACCCACAAGTCACACTAAGACAAGACTGGATTTTTACTCTGGCTAATGAGTGGGGGAGAGGAAACAACAAGCAGAATTTCCTTCTTTGATGAGATTACAAGTTTAATTGTAAACTATCTGCACAGATGTAATATACTTAGACTTTTGGAAGGCTTTTGATTTAGGACTGCACGATATTCTGATAAAAAGTTAGCACTAAACATCAATAAATTACACATTAACTAACTGGATGACAGACCTCAAAATGTCATTGTCAGTGGGGAATCATCATTGAATTGAGGGTAGCTGTAGTGCGGTTTTACAATGATTGGGGCTAGGCCCAATGCTATTCAGCATTTACTTTAAAGAGTTGGCAGTTAAATGTAAAATCACTGCTGATAACATTTGTGGAAGATACTTAAATTGCCTGACTGATAATTATGAGGACATGGCAACTAGGCAGAGTGATCTGGATCTTTCAGTTGGTTAGGCCCCTTCAAACAAATACAAAGTTACACATTTAGGAACAAGGAATGCAAGTCATACCTACAGAAAAGAGAAAGCAGAGACTCTGAAAAATGTAGCGATCACAGAAGACATGTAATTCATTATGTTCTTTTAGTCTGATGCTTTGACAAAAAAGGGCTAATATAATCCCTTGAATGCGTAGAAAGGGTGGTTGTTAGCTGAACATTAAAGGTGGATTTTGCAGTCCTAATAAAATTTTCCTCCTGTTTTCCATACTTGCATTCCCTTTAAGTTATTGCACACAATCCCCTCATGTTTTGGTTCCAGTAGACTGTTCTCTTTTTAATCTTATTTTTACTCTGCTATGTTATCTGTGTTAGTTATCATTCACTCCTCTTACTGATTCTCAGTATTGCTGGTTACTGTTACCTATTTAAATGGCTCCATAATCAACTAGGAGCAGACATTTCTAGTGTGCTGACCAGGAGCAGTTGGAGGCTTTTGGGAGGACGCAGCAAATAAGCTTCCATGTTATACAGGCCAGGTTTCAAATTGTTTGCTCCTGTAGTCTATAGGCAAAGCTATGTGCTAGGTAAGATACGCATATACATTAAGGAATTAGGGTACAAGGCCCATACAAGAATAAAGCTTAAAACCAAAGAAGTGTTAGCATAATCAGGAAAGACTAGATCATAACTTATAAGACAGAATGCTGACAGACAACCCCAAGCTGCTAGTATTTATCCACTTGATATTTTAAAATATATCACACATCACCCATGAGAGTGCTTTCTATTCATATGAAATACATTCGGAAGTAACTGCTTATATGAAAGTCACATGACACATGTTATTAAATTATGCTTTTTTTGTTCTTATGGATCTCATTAGAGATTAAGCAATTGAAAAATCAACTAAATTGGTGGTTTACAGATTCCTGAACCATTTGGTTGGATCATCTTTCCTCTTCGTGCAAATAATTTTGTAACTTGACTCATTCTGTGTTGTTTTATTAGGAATTTGAAACATTATTTCAAAATATACAGTTACAATTAATTTTCTGAAATTACATATTTTCAGGCTGAAGTTTATCAGCATTAAGTATCCTGAATTATTTTAAAAAAACCTCAGCAACTCAATACCTCTCAACTAAAAGCTAAACAAATTAAATACAGAAATACCTAACATAGTGAAACATCAAGGTTGTAAACCAAGAAAATGTGAAAAGAAACCGAAAAAGGTAAGAATATTGCAGCAAATTAATGTACCTATATACCCTGTAATAAAGTGTACACATAAAGAGTATAACAAGTAAGCAGACATTTGATATCCACAATCGGGGTAAGCTAGAGTGGTGGTAAGCATCTAAAACTTTTGCTTCCTAATTCTTTCTCCATTTAAAATTGCATCCTCGACATTTCATATAAGTTGTTGTTTTCTTTAAACCAAGAAACTTGTGTGCAGAAACATATAAGTGGAAAGTAAAAAAAAGAGGTAAAGTGATATAGAGACCATCTGGATTCATTTCCCCCCATTCCTCCCCCCCCACACACACACCTCCCAAAGTTTATTTTAAAATAAACCGAGTAACATTTTGATGAGACATTCACTACATCTCAAGAATACCTCAAAGAAAAACATTTCAATGCCCCAACCCCAACTCTGCAGGAGACCAGTGTCCTGGAACAAGAGAACACTCATAACAGATTCTGGTTCAGCTGAAGCAATGTCAGGCTTTATTCTGAGATTACAACGCAGCACTAGAAGATGATGAACCAGCCAGTTGCTTTGTTGAGCAGATGATGACTGGCACCAGCTGAATTTTTACATACTAATTAAATTCATTCCCTTTCAGGCTGCAGAAGCTCCTTATAGAGATGTCAACATGTAGATAGCTACATGATTAACTGATAAGAGCAGGCTTATCGGTTAATCCTGTTGACTACACGCATTCTCCGCTATTGCTGCCTCTGTATCAGAGAGACAGGAGCCGGTGGCCGCCTCCCACTCTCATGCTGCTACCTCTGATAAAGAGGCAGCAGTACAGAAAATGAGGACGACAGGTGCGGGCTGATATGCATGGTGAGCCAGCTTCTAAAATGGTTCTCTCTGTGTGCCGACTCCGTGGATCTACCTGTCCCCCTCCTTGCTGCCTCCTAAAGAGGCGGGGGAGGGGGGAGGCAGGAGCCAGTGCCGCCTACCCCACTCTGCGCTGCTGCCTCTATCAGAGGAAGCAATGCGGGGGGTGGCAGGGGAGGCTGCTGCGAAGCAGCCTCTGTCCGAGGTGGGCCCAGGCTCCCTGTGGACAGAAGCTGCTCTGGTATCCCATAGAGCAGCCTCTGTCTGCGGTGAGCCTTGGGCCACCGTGGACAGAGGCTGCTGCCACCCTATGCTGCTGCCACTCTATCAGAAGTAGCAGCACTGGGCAACAAGCGAGAACCAATCCATGCAGGAAGCCTCTGATAGAGAGGCAGCAGCACGGGGTGGCAGAGGCTCCCCAGGAGTGGGACTGGGAGAACACTGGCTGCTGGCTCTGCCCCTGGAGAATATAGAACAGACATGTAACTGCTAAACTGTCATATGATTACGTGACTTCAATTACACACTAGCATCCCTACTTCATTACAGCCAGGGTGAATGCACAAATGCCCCGATTCTAAGCCACTCTCAGAGAAAGGATACAACATTCCTTTTTCCCGCACAGAGAAATGGACAAAGATAAATAGACACATGTTTCTTTAAAATCCATTTTATCCCTCTATGGGGTCTTTCAAATCACTTTCTGTAGCCCGTTTCTCTTCCACCACAAGATCTCTCTCCACCTCACAATTTGTCTCTTCCCAATCTCACTCAATCTCATGGAGTATTTGGATCAGATTTGATTTGTCTCCTCTCACAGCAGCATAGACAGATTTTTATTAATTTCCAGTGTGCAGCCAATAAAACAGTGGATTTTAGGACTGATACCTGGAGTCCCCACATATGCAAGCAAATAACAAAAGGGCTTGTCAGTGCTGGGATTTTACCAGGCAGGTGACCAGCAAGTACAAATAAAACCAGAGTCCAGAACTGCACTTCCAGGAATTCGCTGACATCGTGCCTGTTTTATGAGTTTGGCAGGGTGCTAGTACTGCACCAAGCACAGAGCCAACAGAAGAGAGCTGACTAGCTGGAATGGCAACCTGCTGGCCCCTGAATCCAGCCAGGGAACTGATGGGAGCCAGCAGCAGGTAATGAATGAGCCCAGCAAAGTGACATCTCTCCATTTCCCCTTCTCTCCACCATCACATGGAATTCAAAATGGCAATCAGCAAACACAAATTGTTTAAAAAAAAAAAAAAAAAGCCTTGAAGAGTAAATTTTCCATAGAAAATCACACATTTTTTTTCTAGGCCATTCCTGTTTGTTAAAGTAATAAGGCTTATATTTGCCATCTTTGTAAAGAGCAGTGTCCCCACTCAGTGGTGTAACAAGCAGCATAAAAATAGTGAACTGGAAGGGAGCAAGTGTGGAAATGTGTTCCACTTACAGATCTAGTCCCTTGGAGTTAAATATGGACCAACGGTGATGAAATCATTTCTCTCAAATATGACTGGTGCTTTAAAATTTGTATAGAAAGGTGCCGAGTCAGAGGGCTGAGTTCAGAATTCTGTGTGTGTTTGCATTCAGCCATAGCAGGTTAAATCATGTGGAAACTAACACAACATCTTGTTGATTCTGTTGGGTTGTGTAAGAGTTAAATATGGGGTCTTGGTAAATGCAACCATGGTAATGGGGCACGGCACAGGCAGACCCTGCTTCTATTGATTTACAGACTTGTTTCCCTGCCTGCTCAGAATAGATGAGCATGCAGCTGTACCCAAGACGTAACTTTTTAATGAATGGCCTATGATGTTAACAATGTCATCTTCTTTACTCCCTTATCCACTGTGAACTATACATTCAAGGTCACATATCCTGTACTCCTTGTAAGTTGCTGATGCCAGGAGTTTTGTGATGTGAAACTTGCCAACCTCAGCTAAAAAGCTGTAAACAATAAACAGGGGCGGGTATAATTATATTTACCACATGCATCATGATTATGTATTATAAGGATGTTCCTATTACTAAATTAGGGCCTAAAGAGTGATGTAATTGATACGTGTATTTACATACTAAGATAAAAATGTGTACTTGGGTAAATTCGTTGCTTATTCTCATCGCAGGTGGGTGGGATCTGAGATGAAACGAGTGTCAGCAGTAAAGGTGCCCTCTTACCCCGTCCATCTCTGAGTCAGTCAGTTCTTTCCTAACAGATTCCCTGATGAATTCTAACCAACCTGAGATGCTGATAGACACAAACTTTTCCTGTAGCATGAACACCAGATAGCTAGTTAGATTTCAGATTTCTGAGAAGGGTATTTTCAGGGCCTCTCTGGATGCTGACCTGCACAGTTCACTCATAAATGAGTTGTTCAATTTCTGAACATTCAAAAACTCAGGAGGCACACACTGCTGATTTTCCCACCAGCAGCTTAGAATAACCCCTGTCTTCGACAATCACAAGGAATATTCTGTCCTCCAAAATGTGAAATGTCTGAAATGACTGGAAAACCTTTTGTAGAACCGCCATTCACTGCATCCCACACCCATATTCTGAACCAGCTAAGCGGCCCTAACACATGTGTCTTTATGCTGGAGGGCTGGGGAAAGATGTTCACAAAGCTCCAGAAATGTAGCTTTCTTTATGAGAAATCTTTGATTTCACTGCTGATCATCCCAGGTCTGTAAAATGACCTGGAAGCACAGGGGGCATCAGCAACTACAGCAAATATCATGAGCAGCAGCATCCAGTTTGAGTCTGTCACATCAGTGTCCTCTCCTGCTTTATCAGGTGCCTTCAGTGGGTCAGAAAACACCAGTGAAATTGCCACTGCCTCTCAGAAGTGATGGCTCCTTTCCAGAAATGGAAGTGAAAGCATAAGCAAGAGACGTTCTTCAAATGGTACTTCCTCACTGTTGCTGGTTCCTGTTGCTGAGAGCACACAAAACAATGGCTTGGCAGGCAGTTTAGCGTGTTGATGATCTGTTCAAGATTCTTGTAATATACAGGATGGACAATCAAGTTTTCCCACGCTGCACCATGAATAAAGAACAAGATTTAACACATTTTGGAAGGGTGCTAACAAATATGGGATATAATTGGTTGGACTCAGGACTGCATAATGGAGTATGGATGAGGAGCACAAGGTTTGGGTCCAGTTTAAAAAATTCTCAACCCTTGGGTTCTCAAATCCAGGATACACTGATTTGAGGCTCTCCCTCCTGGGACCCAGCCTGAGCCTGAAACAGTCAATGAGCATGGGCCATGGGTCTTTTATCACAGTATACACATATCCCTAAAGAGTGATATCTTTTGCAGTGTAAGCTCCCTACTTCTCCTAGGCATCTCTCCAGATCTGAATCAGACTGCTCCTGCCTCCAAAGATGAGATCCCAGGAAGCATGGTCTCATGGCTGCCAACCATTTGTCCTTCCATGACCTGTACATCTTAAAACTTGGTAAAGACTTTTAGTGCATGTGCCAGGAAGAGATTGTTTCACTGTTTATACAGCTGTTTGGAAAAAAAGAAACCAATTTTGTATTTTTTTAAAACTTTCACACAAATTTCTTAAGCTATCCACTTACAACTCTATTCCTTTAGTACTGAAAAGATAAAACTTTTTCAGACTTATCTTGTTAAGAAGAGATATTGTTGATTTGTGGGTTGGATTTTAGGAGATGTGGATGCTTAGCACTCCTGAAAATCCATCACGCTGAGCCAAATCGAAATCACATTGAAGTTCAAGGGAAGACTGCCACTGTCTTCAGTGGGCATTAAATAAAGTCCATTGTGCACTAAAGTAGTACTAATTTTTAATCTTGTGAGACAATGTGATTGAAAGAGAACATACCCAATGCAATCAAATGTAAATGATTATTCAAATTGAAAAGTTATAATTTCTTAATTTTGAGTATTGTGTTAACGAATCTGTTTGTGTGACTTAGCTGCATATTTTAATCATGCATTCAGCTTCAGGGACCTACATAATTTAAGTGATCATAAATTATACCCGAACGATCATATGGATAGACCAAAACGTCAGACTGCTTTTGACCAGAATGCTGCTCTCAAATTGGTTTTTTTATTTTTGTAAAATGATGTTCTCACTTATCAGTTCAGATGACAAGAGCTATTGAGAAGACAGAAATAAAGAACAATGACCAAAAATAAACCCAGGTCTGAAGCACAGTCTGCCTCTCTCCATTTATTTCATCACACCACATTATATTTATTATATTTCTGATTCTCGTGGCACTTAAGGAGGAAGAAGTCTGAGTCCTATCAAAAAGGTGCTGCTGCTCTCTGTCTTGTCATTAAATGTGAAATGGGTTCAGAACCACAGCGTAAGTTTCTCTACAAAGCTCTTCACAGAAGATTACTTCTGCTGAATGCAGCATAATATTGGCATTGCTAATGGGATAAAACTAGAACAGTATGAATAATACATTACATGCACCAATCAATGTTATAGTGTAATGGACTGATAGAAAATATTCTTCGTGAAAACAGAGGAAGACATTCTGAACACAAATATTATAGTTTAATTCGTTTATTTTACTGGATGAAAATAAGAAGGAACTGTTTCAATGCTGATAAAAGAATGTAAAAGCAATATAAACATTGCTTTATCCATTCCAAATTATTTACCTTCAGATAATCAAGGGCAGTATTTATTATTGCTCTGAAGAGATGGTGAGCTCCTGTCTTCTACATTTATTCCTATCTGTTTTTGGAGAATATAAGGTTTCATTTTTAAAAATTGTTTCTAGTCATTCAGATTGTGAAAATCTCCTTTCAAATATAATGGCAGCTGGATCCAGACATTACTGGGGGAGCTTCACACAGCAAGCTGCCCCTTACTTCCCAACACCCCCTGCATGTTAGACACCCCCCCCCCAAAAAAGGAACACTTTGTTCCATGGAGGGGTGTCCCACAGAAATGTTTTCAAGGGAAAATGGGGAAAGTTGCTTGACAGTTTCCCCATGTCAGACTGAAAATCTGGGACATTTTACAGTAAAGAGCAGTTTGGGAACTGGTATTTAGCCCTTGATGGCCCAGGTTTCCTGTTTTCTCCTAGGCTACATCTACACTGGCATGATTTTCCGGAGATGCTTTTAACGGAAAACTTTTCAGTTAAAAGCATTTTCAGAAAAGCGCGTCTAGATTGGCAGGACGCTTTTCCGCAAAAGCACTTTTTCCGGAAAAGCGTCCGTGGCCAATCTAGACGCGCTTTTCCGCAAAAAAGCCCCGATCGGCATTTTCGCGATCGGGACTTTTTTACGGAAAACAGAACTATGCTGTCTACACTGGCCCTTTTGGGCAAAAGTCTTTCGGAAAAAAACTTTTGCCTGAATGGGAGCAGCATAGTTTTTCCAGAAAAGCACTGATGATTTTACATTAGATTGTCAGTGCTTTTCCGGAAATTCAAGTGGCCACTGTAGACAGCTGGCAAGTTTTTCCGGAAAATCAGATGATTTTCCAGAAAAACTTGCCAGTGTAGACACAGCCCTAGTGTTAACTCCCTCTTCCATTTTAGCACTAGCCCTCCTATCTCCCCCTCTTGTGTCTCACTCATTCTCAATTGACTCCCTTCCCCACTTTATTCAGTCCTATATACGCAATCCATCCTCTTCCAGGTTCAGAAACTACCATGCCTCCTCACTTCCCTCCTACCTAACAAATCAGAAACATGCACATAATCAGGCTGAAAATCCTTCCTTTTCCTGCTTAACATAACAGATGAGAACCACACCAACGGTTGCAAACTCAGGCTCAGAACACCCAACGCTCTCACCTCCAACTTCCAGACTCAGGCCATATCTATAAATGCAGAAGAGCAGCTATATTGGTACCGACAGTGAAGATGCTCCATGATGATGGGAGAGAGCTCTCCCATTAGCATAATAAAACCACCTCTGCAAACTGCAGAAATTCTCCCACTGATATAGGGCTGTGCACACGAGTATTTGTGTTGATGTAATTTATGTCGTTTAGGAAGGTGGTTTGCTCACACTCCTAAGCAACATTAGTTATGCAGACGTAGACTGTAGCATAGATAATAGTCTCAGACAACCCACCTCCAGGCTTAGAACTCCTTCCCCTCCTAACCTCCTGACCACATTATCACCAAGCTCAGAACTACTCGGGTCAGCACATAAATGTTACATCACCTAGAAAGGCAAAAGCAGAGGCTGCAAGGAACCCTGTGCCATAAATAGACCAGTAGAAGACAGTATTTGCTGCGCTGTGCCTCCTTCCAGCTGCTACTTGCAGCTTATGTACTACAATGGCTTGAGCGACTGAAGGTCATGAGCATGTGATCTCTCTCATCATTTAAAAAAATAAAACTCAATTAAAAAAGGCCTTGATTTCACCCTCTCAAATTATCACCCCATAACCCTTCTCGCCTTCATCTTAACACTCCATGTCTACAACTGTCACTGTCTACAACTGTGGTCTTGAATTTTGTCCTCCTATAGCATTCTAGAAAAAAAAACTCATACTCCTCAAAACTGGATTCTGTCCCTATGCCCACTGAAACTACACTCACCTGTGTCTCTTCCTGGCCAAATTTCAGACCTCATCTACTCTCTTCTCCTTCCTTGGCTTTATGTGCTTTGACAATGTCAGTCATATTCATCTTCTCAAAATCCTGTCAGCCCTAGTTTGTGATGACACCCTCCTTTGGTATTCCTTCAGATCACTCCATCTGCTTGTTCACCTCATCTATCTGATATGTTTTCATTCTTAGGTTGTACACTATTTGGGGACAACATGGTTGTGGCTATGAGGCACTACTGCAAAACAAATGCTAAAATAATGGAAAATGTTGAGACACTTTTATTACAGGCATTACTACCCAGGCCATCTATAATAATAACAGCGGCAGCAATAAACAGCTTTACACTCCACTTCTGTAGTAGTTTCACTCTCCCCATCCATGCCCTAGAATCTGCCCCTTCGCCTTTTTGAAATATGGGTGTCCCTGGAAGCTGGAAAAAGTGTATACTACTGGTCTTTAGCACTTGCTATGTATCCACATTTCCCAGATCATGCATCTTCCAGAGTGTGGCATTTGAGGAAATTATTTACAGCTTTTGGCCTCTGGGTAAAGTAGCTAGTTGACTGATATAACATGACTCAAGGGATATACAAACCTGTCTCGGTCACATAACTGTCAGCTCCTTTGCAGACTAGGACCTAAATTATTAAGTAATTCAACTGTAAGGGAAGATTGAGTGACCATACCGACATAGTATTTTCAAAGAATCCTTTTTGCAAGTAAACATATCTCCTTAGGACTAAAATCCTAGAGGAAGGTTTCGATAGCCATAATGAGTATAGAATAATAACTGACAATAAAAAAAATCTGTTTAGAAAGACGATTTTCATAACTTCTGAAAAATTAACCAATTTAGAGCACCACTTACTTACATTTAGGGCCAGATCCTCAAGTGGTATAAATCAACATAATCTCAATGAATTCTCAGTGGAGGTATTCTGATTTACACTAGCTGAGCATGAGTTCCAGTTAATACACCCCAGAATATTGGCCTTTTTCATAACTACACCTAATTGTTGTTGCCTATTGAATTTGTGATCCACTATAACCCACAATCCTTTTCAGCAGTAGTACCTCCTCATCGATTATTCCCCATTTTGCAGTTCTGCATTTGATTTTTCATTCCTAAATGAAGTTATTATTGAATTTTATCTTGTTTAATTTAGATCAAATCTTCAATGTGTCAAGGTTGTTTTGAATTCTAATCCTGCCCTCCAAGGATTCGCAATCCCTCTCATCTTGGTATCATCTGCTAATTTTATAATCACATACGCCATTCTGTTATTGAAGTCAGGAATGAAAATAGTGTCTAATCCTGGACCCAGGACTGACCCCTGGCAGACGCACCTAGATTGTCATGTGCCCCATGCTTTATGAAAATTGGCTTATAAATATGAATGTTCGTAACTCAAAAGATGATTTATGCAAAATGCATTATGTAACATGAATTTTAAAGTTGCAGTCTGCTGACTCTGTATATGCTATTTTTGTGCATGTAAGTAAACTTAGAAATATAAAATGTGAATATGGTTTTAATTCTGAATGTGCTAATGAGACCACTAAGGACATCTTAGGAACCTAATAGCTCAGCATTCAAATCAATTACCTGTGAATGTTTGTCCTGTAAGCCCTAATTATGGTTGGTCCTAGTATGTGTGTGACCAGGCCAGCTGATGCTGAAACCATTTTGGATCTTCTACTTTTCCACGAGGTGAGAAAAGTTTTAACTGACCACAAAGAATTCCCCTTTGGGCAAAAGAGATGTAAGGGGGAGGGAAACCAAACAACAACAGAGGCAGTTGCCAGACACCAGGAGACTCCCCCTTACCTTGCATGTTGGAAATATCTAAGACTGAACAGGGAGAAGGATCGGTCCCCGGCTATGAAGCTGCTTAGCTTATGAAAGATGTTTAGAACTATTTAGGGTAAGTAAGTATTTGCATGTAGCAAGTTTCTTAGTGGATTAGGACTACCTGGTATTTTTTATTTTAATTTAGTAACTTTGATCAGACTGTTTTCACTTGCAACCACTTAAATCCTACTTTGTATACTTAATAAAAACACTTTTGTTTATTATCAAGCACAGTGTAAATATTTGTTAACTGGAGGAAGCAACCACTTCACAGATCTTCAAGGGTTCAAGTCTGCTCACCCCCACCCCCAAGCCACTGCAGGGTAGTGAGTTCGATTCTCGCCACCCTCGCGCTCTCCCAACCTGGAAGCAGCTGAACCGCCAACATAGGCTACCCCAGGGCTCCTGCTGGCAAGAGCAGGAGCAGACCCTATGAGTTTTCTGTGTGTAAAACTTTTACGCAGGATAAGACGGATTTGTTAGGGTTTTTGGTCCCTTTGGGGGGTTGGTTTACTGGGTGCCGAACCCTTATAGCTGTGCCTGATCAGATTTGAATTGGTTCAGCATCTGTATTGCTGTGCAGGGGTGCGGTAACCCCAACTCTGTGCCTTGGCGGGTGGAGACCAGAGCTTCTGGCTTAGGAGGACAGGTAGTGGGGAGCCCCAGAGGCCAAGAAGGCAGACATTAATAACATTATCAACACACCAGGGGAAAACCAGAGGGGATTTTTGTGATCGAACCTGTCATATAGATGCACCCTCAGTTTTTCAGCAAACTATTTATAATTACTTCTGAGTATGACCTATCAACCAGTTGTGCACCCAACCTTAAAGTAAATTCATGTAGACTTCATTTCCCTAGTTTTCTTATGAGAATGTCAAGTGAGACTGTGTCAAAAGCCTTGCTAAAAATCAAGATATATTACATGTTACATATATTACTGCTTCTCCCACACCCCAATGTATTAGGGTAGTAACCCTCTCAAAGAATGAAATTAGAACGGCTTGGCATGATTTGTTCTTGACTAATTCATGCTGGCTATTTCCTATAATCCTAATATCCAACAGAAGCTTACAAACAGATTGTTTATTAATTTGTTCCAACATCTTTCCAGTTATCAGAATTAGGCTACCTGGTATAATTTTCCAGGTCCTCTTTGTTCCTCTTTTGAAAGATAATTACTGTTTTCCCTTTTCCAGCTTTCTGAGATTTCACCCATCCTCCAGAAGTTCTCAAAAGATTATTGCTAGCGGTTCTGAGATCACTTCAGCTAGTTCCTTAAGCACTCTTGGACAAATTTAATCAGGCCCTGCCAACTTGACTATTTCTAACTTATTTAAATACTTTAACCTTTTTTTTTTCTTATTTTAGCTTGCATTCTCTCTTCCAACTCCCATTGTTAATACTGTGTTGAGTATCTGATCCCCATTAATCTCTTAGTGATGACTAACACAAAATTGGTATTAAATACCTCAGTATTCTTGATATCATTGGTTATTAGCTCTTCTTCCTGTTTAAGCAGAGGTTCTGTACTTCCCTTCCTTACTGGGAATATCCCACAATCCCATGAGTCATAGCTTTTTCTTTCCAAGACAGAACATGCAATAATGACAGTTTTCCAGAAAGAGCATTTTTATAATGCCATACACCATGTCAAGGAACATAGCAATAGTATGAAGGAACACAGGGGAAAAAATACCATCTAATTTAAAATTATATTTACAACAAAAAAATATTAATTTTGCAAAACATACTGCATTGTAAGTTTATACATTATTTTCATTACAGACACTCCCCGAATTACGAACAAGTTACGGACCAACACTTGGTCCGTGACTCGAAGTGTTCGTAACTCAGATCCCATAGAGTTACATGGCAACCGTGCTGTTCGTAAGCATGTATCGCCGTTCGTAACTCGGATCCGCATTTACGACCGCTTTGGTCATAAGTGCTGATGGTCGTAAGTGGAGTTGAGTGTAACTTGGGGAGCAGCTGTATTTTTGTGGGACTGCTTGTATGCTTAGATTAAAAGAAGGACAATTCATCCAATTATTTAGACACTTATTAAGCATTCTTAGCAGCATTTGAAACCTTAAGCCTTTACCTAGACACGTGAAATACAGACAAGAATTAAAGTCCCCAAACAGAATCCACCTTATAAAGTTTGTTGTAAACAGTTTCTTCATACCTTTTTAGACAAAACACATAGGCAATATTAAAGTTAATAAGTTGCTAAAAGTAGCAATAATTTGTGTTTTTTGGAAAAGGAAGCAAATATGGGACATTACTTATTAACATTCTGCACAACTATCAGTTAAAAAGAAATACAGGAAGGACGTTTGATTTAATTACAAAGCTGAAGCTAATACCAGGTTCGCAGAAAGCCTCCATGGTTTCAAATGAGCCTAGGCCAAATTTTTATTTCATGACTTAAGCAAGTGAAATTCAAGGCTTTGCATAGTTTTGATGAAGAAAGAAGGAACACAAGTGGTTTCCGGCATATTTTGCTTTGGATTTTGAGATTTGTTCAAATTTGAACTTAAAGTGAATATCTGTTCACAGCTGATAGCAAGAAACAGTACAACTGATCATTTGAGACAGCAATGATGCTTTTGGTCTTTGTTCATACAGCACCTAGAATAATTATGGCATGGGCCATCACTAGGTATCCTAGGCACTACAATATGCAAATGAATAATACTAATAAAAACAGTAATAAAAGGACCTTTCAGAAAGCATCAAAGAATTAAAATTAAATGCCAAAAATACCACAATGCACTCCATCCATTCTGCAGGCACCCACAACATTGCTATATCCATGTACTAGGCTCAACAGATCTACACACCTATATATTCCTATATATAAAGCCCCAAAGATTAAAAAAAGTTTTTTCATGGCCACACTGTGGCTTTCCAGAGTCTGTTTTCAGCTGGATATATAATGTGTCCTATAAAAATAAGCAAGTAATTATCTTATGCATATGAGAAATAATTGTAATCAAGCACTCACAATTTTTCATTAGAGACAGAAATGTTCTTAAATGTTTTCCTCCCTTCTTCTCTAAATCCGTAAAAACTGAAAAAAGCTGAGGTGGGAATAAGACATGGTAATCTTAAGACATTACTTTTGGTTCTGTCGAGTTTTATTGGTATGGGAAAGGTCAATAACTCATTAATTCGGACGAGGCACTGGGATAAATCCAGTAATTTAGACAAATAATATGTCAGCAAATCCAGAAGCTGAAGCTGAAATCATCATGTTGTGCAACAGCTATTCTAAATACCTGCATGTTCTTACTAGGGATGTCATAATGTAGACAACTACATGATTAACTGATAAGCTTAGCCTTATTGGTTAATCTTGTCAACTACACGCATTCCCTGTCCCCCCACCCCACACACACACACACCTTTGTTGCCTCTGCAAAGGTGGGGGAGCGGAAGCTGGTGCCTGTGAGGAGCTGGCTTAAAAGTGGGCTCCCCACAAGCACCGGATGCACTTGCTTCCCCCTTTCTCCACCTCTGGCACTGATGCCTCTCATAGAGGTGAGGGGCAGGCGAGAGCCAATACATGTGAGGAGCTAGCTTTTCAAGTAGGCAGCTCCGCGGACCTGCCTCCTCCACCTTGCTGCCTCCTATAGAGGCAGTGGGTGGGGGCCAGAAAGGAGCTGATGCTGGGAGGAGCCTGTTTAAAAGCTGGCTCCCCCCAGAGCTAGCTCTATGGTGCCGCCTTTTAGGAAATAAAAGGACAAAATGCCCCTTCCAGTCTTAGCGCAGGAAGGAGCTGTTTGATCAGACTGGCACTGGAATGACACTTCCTTGAGGTCCTAGTCAGAGAAAGGGCATTCCCTCTGCCATCAAGACTTTGCCCTTCTTTCCTCCTTATGGCCAAAATATGTATGTACATCATGCATGAGAAGGAGCCTGAGTTTCTGATAGTGGAGTTTTCACCTCCCTTGGCCACCACTGGCCTGACCAAGGAATAAAGGAAGCTGACTAGTATTTAAGTATTTGCAGGCATGCAGAAGCCATTCTTGCTGCTTAAAATTGTGCAGTACACCCTGACCTATTGGTTGTGTAGTATTTATAGCTAGGTTTCCAGGTTTGCTGTAAGTCTGACCAGAACACTTTTTAGGGCCAGGAAAAAAAATGCCTTTCCGGGCAAGCCTGGTAATAGATTTATTTTCCTTCCTCACAGGATTAAGTCTGGTAGGTGAGATAATAAGGAAAGGTGATTGTGTATCACAATCATCAGTCAATATTTCTCCAAATTGTGGCCTGAATCCAATTTGGGTAAGAGATTTCCAGAGCCCAGTTTTTGTCGTAAATTCAAGTACAGGCCCTAAGAGAGTCAGGGGAGAGCCCTGTTAAGACTTTATGTGCTTTCCCACTCCCAGACCAATTAGGGTCTTTGGGAAGGAAGCACAGAAGAGTCTGGCCCTGCCCCTTCCGCCTGAGGTCCCACCCATTCCAGGGCAGCCCAGGACCACTTCAAAAATTTCTGAAGTGGCCCCCAGTGAAAAATTCTTTACACTCTTGGATGTGTGGTTGAAGCAATTTAATTCTGTATTAAATTAATGCCTGGTAGTTTGGGGAAGAGGATCAGAGTTTCCACTCCCTAATAGTAAAGTTAAAGAAGTTGGGTTCCACAGCTTTAAAAACACTAATATGCCAATTTTCATTCTCCTGGGTGAATGAGAGATCAAGCAATTATTTATATGTTACTGTGAAACAAAGCAAAATGCATTACAAATTCTAAGCTGTTGCTAAACAAAACCCCACAGTGTAGCTAAGAAAGAAAGAAAGAAAAGTAGCCTACAATTAAGAAAGGTAGTGTTGTCTAGTATATTGTGTGTGGAAAGGAAAAGCAGGAATTCCTGAATTTTAATGCCAAATCTGTTGCTAATTTGCTACATAGTTTATGATAAATTATCTAACATATAGGTGGCATTAGCATGTATTAATACATGAACAGTTCACTGTAAATTTAACATGCTAAGTATTAGAAATTAGAAATTAATAAGTCTTTAAAGTTTTTTTTCCTGTATTACTGTTTCTCCTGGTTACTTCTGAGTAAAAACTCTCTGAAGTGCTACCAGACCTTTTGTTGTTTTTTAAGTTTATGTGAGTTTCAGCAAGTTATACACTAGATAAAACCTTTTTAACATCACTCTTCTAACAGAGGATCTCCATACTTGTTTTAATATTTTATAAATTGTGAATTTCTTTTATTCAAATTCTTTCTTTTCACAACATTCCAACTGCTTGAAAGGAAAGTGAGGATATCATCTTACAATAATTGTCTTTTGCTGCACTCTGCTGGAACAATGCATATTTCATGTAAAAGTGCACAAAGAGAACATAATTCATTGTCTCTTTTCACATGAGAAATTAGAATGATTTTCAGCAGATTACATTTTTCAATCAAGAGTGTCTAATATTAGACATCCAAATAAGAATGGTTCAGTTTTGAAAGGTATTGAAACACCTGCAGCTGTCATCAGTTTCAATGGGATTTGAGGGCTGAACACTTCTGAAATTCCACATTTAGGCCTTAATTCTTGGTGCCTAAATTTAAGCATTCAGATGGAAAAACTTCAGCCTTATATTTCAATTATGAATACACCCTTTTTAATCTGATAAGCATGCTATGTTCAAAAAATGGCACACATATATATAATACAACTTCTCTTCATTCTATCCCAAAACATAACAGTGAATGCTCAAAAAACAATACAGAATTAACAAATACATAAGACGAGGCCAGACTTCAATCTTCTTTTTAAAAATCTACTAATGTTTACTGACCATATTACACAAGATGTAATTTTAATCTCATTTGTTGTATTATAAATAAAAGATGTTGCGGCTTATTCAGAACAGACAGAAGGGCAGACCATCTGCTTGTTTAAATTGTCAGAGCTCTATTGACTTCAGTGTAGTTCTATCACAATTTACTTTCGCTGAGGATGTGCCCTGAAATGACCCAAATATGCCATGTCTTAAACTAAACATATTCCTTTTGGCCTTCCCACTCACAAATATTCATTTGGGTCGAAACAAAGAATGTGTATCTTTTGGTGAAGAGTAAATTTATATGCATTGGCCAGAACTTGCTGAGAAGGGCGAAAACAAATAACACAGGTATAGTGGGACAGAAATATGGCAAGCTTATTTCAGCAATCTTCTGAGCACAATGAGGAAAAGTTTTCACCCTGAGACCCGTCATGATGTTTCACAGTGGCTCTGGTCCCAGGGCACACAACATACTTCTTAATTTGTATTAATACATGCTAAAATTATGTCTTGGACTCTTTGGATATGTCTACACAAAGTTATTTTGGGATACCAGAAGTATTCTGAAATAGCTCCCCTGCGTCGTCACAAGCCATCCATTATTTCAAAATATTTTTTGAAATAACGGGCACGCTATTTCAGCATCCCGGTAACCCTTATTCCAAGTTGGAAAGATGAGGCAGAGAGAAGAAAAAGGAACAAATTAATGTATATGAGACACAGAGTAGAGTTAAGTGAATTGGAAAGAGAATATGATCTTACCCAAGGACTTGCAGAGTTGCTGCATTTCAGGGAATAGGGGAAATTGGAGTCAGCCTAGTATTACTGCTGACATGAGGTGGTGGCTTCACTTCAATTAATGTCTGAATCAACCTTCAAAACAAAAAAAGCCCTATCTATTTGTTCCCTTAATACCTGGACATTCATGACTACAACACACAGATGGTGAGTGGGTTTTGGTAGGAAATCTGCCTTCCTTGAAAGCATACCTTGTATTACCTGGAGGTAATGCAGGTTTGCAACAGACAAGAGATTCCAACACTATGTATCGACTATACGATTAGTCAATAAATGCCGCTCTGCAGAGCCACAGCACGAGCCAGAACTGAACAGTCCTGGCTCGTGCTGGCTCCAAGGCCACCTACACAGTGGCTCTGCATTTTAAATGCAGCAATACCTGCAGGGACAGCCTGGGTCCACATGAGGCCCCAACTCCCTGCTGGAACCCCTGCAGACAGGGGCTGCTTCATAGCAGTGTCTTCTGTTCTCCCCCTCTGATAGAGGCAGTGGGGGGGGAGGGCAGCATGCACCCTGGAAACTGCTTTGGGAAACCACCTTTTAAGCCAGCTCCCGCCAGCACCAGCTCCTGTCCTGCCCCCTTGCTGCCTCACGTAGTGGCAGCAAAGGTGGGGGTGCTGCAGAGAGCCCAGGGTGACCAGGGACTGCTTGAGTCCCTGCTCGCTCTGTGCTCCCTGCAGCACTTCTGCTTTTGAAATGTACAAGAGCCCTGCTTGTACATTTCAAAAGCAGAAGCGCCCGCAGTGGGAACCAGAACGAGTGTGAACTGAAGCAGTCCCTGCTCGCAACCATTTCCTCACTGTGCCTCTGCCTCCCCTCCCCCTGCAGAGATGGTGCTGCTTCCCCCCGTTGGTGCCTCTCTGATAGAGGCAGCAAGAGAGGAGGAGGAAGCGACTAGTTGAGTCCCTACTCCACTATCCGATAAGCAAATGCTTATCAGATAGTCGACTAGTCACGTACATCCCTAATCCACTGTAGGGATGTTAATGGTTAACTGGTAAGCCTCACCCTTACAGGTTACCTTTAACCTGGGGGAGTGGAGCAGCTCCCCACTTGCTGCAGGCAGAGGGCTGCTCCTGCCCCACAGGGTCCACCACTGTCAGGGAGCACTGCACCCCTGCCAAAGCAGCCCTTGCCTCTGGCAGGCCCAGGGCACGGAATGGGCCGGGGCACTCCTACCTGTCTGGAGCAGTCCCCACCAGGAGTAGGAGAATGCTCTTTCCCCTCCCCCCTTTTAATTGCTTAGCCAGTTAAACTTCACATTTAACCAGTTAACTAATTAAACAGGATTTTACATAACTAATCCAGAGTGGCATCTCTGAAGAGTAGTGAGTGAGATGTGTGGTTGCATGCCTTCTGCACATTATGGGTATTTCTACACAGTGGAATACTTGATAAAAATCTGGCATCCACAGGACGAAATATCCCCGTAACCAGCTGAAACATTTGTCATGCACAGTAAAAGATAGTGCTAGATAAGGCAAAAGGAAATGCAAAAATAATACATTACAGTATACACTGCGTAATGTAGTCACTCCAAGCTATACATTGCGGCTTATAAATCACTGCATCTGTTTCTACAGAGCAAACTAAAATAGATGTGAAATTGAAATGAAACACACAAAACTGTGGGCTTCACATATAAAAAAAAGGAAAAATAATTGTTCAGACATTTTAGTAAGTTGTATCCCTAATGACTACAACCAAACACGCAGACATTTCAAAAACAAGTAACTAGCTCACTTATATGTAGTCTGTTTATATTTGTTTCTACAATATAGGTAGTAAAAACAATTTGCAAGAGCTTCACAATCTTTAAAAGTGAAAAGAATAATTGTAATAAGAATGTAGTACATATTTAAGCTAGGCAGCCTTTTCTAAGCAGTTTTTCAATTGTATTTAAAGAATTTACACGTTTATTAGATAATAATGAGTTCATTAAAGGGAAAAAAGTAAATAAAAATAGGAGATTATATGCAAAAAAAACTTAACTCGGTTTTCCCTCTAAATTCCAAAATCCAATTCAAATTAGAACCAAGACAAAGGCTAGTGTTCTCTTTAAAATGACAAATATTCTAATTAACTAGCAAATATTTAACCCATGGCTAAAACTCTGATCTTTAAAGACTGAATAATGAGGGGCAATTAAGGTAGTCAGGGCAAAAGGTTACTTATTTAGGGCATTTCTATGATGAGGTGTGTAAATTATAGGTTTTATTCAAAATGTATGGACCAATGCACAAGAAAAAATGCAATTTTAGTGGAATGCAGAACAAATTAACATTTTAACAATACTACTCAATTGTATAAGGGAATTTTGCTAAGTGTCACAGACCCGAAAATAAAAGTAGCACTCCAAGGTATGCCTGTTAACCTCTTTAAGGTAAACATATTACAGGCCTACTGACAACTGTAAATAGAAACTGTGTAACATGAAAGACTCTGAATTCAAAGACACCTGACAAATTTGAAAAAAACAGAAGTATGCAAAAAGTATAGCTGAACAAGATACAAAAGTTTGCTGTTCATATCAAATTACCTTCTGACTTCTGTAAGGAGGAGTTTCATAACAGATTTTCCCCATTATGGATAATACACCAATACACATTATTGATATTGGTTTCCTTAAAACTAATTAATTGTACACAACTTAACTACATCTTTTGGCTTCCTGTATTAAGAAGTAAGACATTCTATCATAGCTGTTAACGGAAATGTCATGGCCTGTAGGGTCTTTTTAAGTTTCTTGAGTCTGATACTTCCAAGTCAGTTGTGTCTCAGATCAACAGTCATCCAAGTCCTTATAGGCAGGGCTCAACAAATCAGTGTATCTACTTGCCCGTGGTAAGTAGATTTCAGCCGGTCGACCTGTTCACCGGCAGCGCGCGCATGTGCAATGCAGAATTGGCGCATGCACAGTGCAGGGCTGGCGAGTGGATTTCGCTGCGGTTTGTCAAGCCCTACTTACAGGTATGCCAGGCCCGGCCAAAGAGTGTGCGGGGCCTAAGACAGCATGCTAAGCTGCACGGCTCCCAGCTGGGTGGGCAGGGCCAGGAGCTGGGCAGCACTGAGCACTGAATGCACAGGGCCCTGAATGTGCAGGCCTCGCTCACCTTGTCCAGAGGCCAGGCCTAGGTATGTCTACACAGCAGTGCTATTTCGGAATAACTGACATTATTCCGAAATAACAGTCTGTGTCTATACTATAAGCAGTTATTTCGACAATGTCGAAATAATGTCAAGCTAGAGGACTGCTTACTTCTTTTATGAGGAGTAAGGGCAGTTGAAGGAAGAGGGCTCTCTCAGACTTCCTCCTGTGCAGACAGCACCAAAAGCCAAAATAAGCTATTTTGACTTAAGCTGCGCAATTGACGTAGCTCAATTTGTGTAGCTTATTTCAGCTTTAGCCTGCTGTGTGGACATGCCCTACGTGAATGAGATATTAAAGATATCTACATGCCTAGTGCTTTGACTTGAAGTAAGAATTTGCAACATGGGTACTGCTTGCCAAACTCTCGAAGGCTAAAGTTAATGCAAGCTTATAAGCCTTTGCTACTGTATGTAGAGAATTCTTGGAACAATAAATATATTAGCCTTTAGATTCTGCAGTTAGCATGAAATACCAAAAAACTTTCTGCCTTTCCATGCTAAAGGTAACAGTTTTTTTCCTCTGATGTTGACACAATAAAAGACAATATTTTTGGCAATAACGTAAGCTTTAGCATTGTCTTACACTTGACACTCTATATGATACATAAATGACTCTTCATCAAAAAATCTCTTGACACCACCTCTGACTCTTGTAGGAGCTGCATAATGGTTCCACTTTCACACCATCAAATAGAGACAGGATTCTACTCTCCAAATCTCACCAGTGATTCCTGGACTAAGGTGGGGGGGGGAGGGTTTACAGAATTTGACTTTAAAATAGGGCTGTCAAGTGATTTTAAAAATTAATCGCGATTAATCAAGCTGTTAAACAATAATAAGACTCCAACTGACCCTAGGCTCCGAGTTGCACTGCCCCTTTGAAATGCCGCCACAGTGTTTCAAAGAGGCAGTGCCGCAGGGGCCCGGATCAGCTGTGCAGCACTGCTCCTTTGAAATGCCACCATTGAGTCCCCAGCTGATCCCAGACATTGCTCACACTGCCCCTTGAAACCCAGCGGCAGCATTTTAAAGGGGCTGTGCTGCACGGAACCTAGGATCAACTGGAGTCCCCAGCTGACCCCAACTCCGTGCACCACCCCAGCGTTTCAAAGGGGCAGTGCCGTGGGAGCCCAGGATCAACTGGAGAACCCAGCTGATCACAGGCTCTGCTCACACTGCCCCTTTGAACTGTTCTAGTGGCGTTTCAAAGCGGCAGCGCTGCAGAAATGCCTGCAATTAACACGTTAAAAAATTAATGTCTTAATTCTGCTCTGCGTTAATCTCAGGTGTTAACACGCATTAATTGACAACCTTACTTTATGTTGCACCTCAGCACATCTATGCATTAATTCAACAGTGCTTCAAATAATAGCACTTAATGATGCAAAGGAACGGTCACCAGAGTCTTGATGCTCTAACACAGTGGTACCCAACCTTTTGGGGCTGCCAGGCGCCTGGGGGCGGGGCTGCACACGCGCCCGGGAGTGGGGCCACCCATACGTCATGTGCCCAGTGCTGACGCCGCTCATGCGCAGCACTTCTGGGGCCGGCACTGCTCCTGCGCCTCGTGCCCAGGAGCCGGCAGCGCCCATGAGCCTCGCGCCTGAGGGCGGGGCCGCCCATGTGC
This sequence comes from Pelodiscus sinensis, assembly GCF_049634645.1. Lineage (NCBI taxonomy): Eukaryota > Metazoa > Chordata > Testudines > Trionychidae > Pelodiscus > Pelodiscus sinensis. The sequence goes on from NC_134712.1 coordinate 171,219,944, forward strand.
TGTGCACACGGGGCTGGCGCCGCCACTGTGCTGCACGCCCGAGGGCAGGGCTGGCCCCGATCACTCGGCGGGCATACAGAAATGGCCCGGCGGACGCCATGGCACCCGCAGGCACCGCATTGGGGATCACTGCTCTAATATTTTGTGCCAGGTACATTTCACACAGAATACCTTGCTTTTCGGTGGCTGGATATGCCTCATGCTCCCCATAACAATATACAGTAACTTGTTTCAGTATCAACCATTACTTAAAGATAAGTGTATTGCAAGCTGAAAAATTCTGAATTAAAGTGTTATCTGTCCCTGGAGCCAGTTGTTGCTACCAAAGTGAAATACAGAATTCTTATGCCAGTCATCTTGATATATGCTTCTCAAAAGTGACCAGCACCTTTTGGATGCCTTTAGAATATCTTTTGAAGCAAGTGGGCGCGGGGGGAGGGGAGAAGGGACAACTCCAATAACACCATAATGAGGCCGCCCTTAAAGCTAAATAGAGCCTATGCGAATAGAAATATAATCCTATTCAGAAAAACATAGCACATTAATTATTTTAATAACTACTAAGCTACTTTTAGTGGGTATTAAAATACTATATCCAACAGGAAAAGTAATAAAACAAGAGAAGCTATATATAATTCCTCAAAAGAACTGTATATTTAATTAAGCCAAAGATGGCTAATTTATGTGTTAGGTGTAGATCACTGATATTATCAAGGGAAAATGAGTATTACACCAATGGGTGTTATATATAGCTTGAGAGTCATGGATAGTGAACTCTAATGCTTTTTGCTTTGAGGTAAAAGTCCTTACTAATCAAACTATGATTCATTATCACAATGGCATGTTTCTGAGGTGCTGTGTGTCAAAAGTATGAATCTAGAAAGAATACTCGATCACTTACGACTAGTTCTGAGGCCTTTACCGGTCAATTAATAGACAACTAAAGGAGTTAAGTGACTTGGGCAAAGAATTATGGACCTATAAGATCATTCTAAATTTATTTTAATGAATAAAAAAATGTATTGACTTTTCTAACCATCCATAACTTTTGTTCAGTGTTTTATGCACAGCAGGTCTAAAAAAGAACGCATCGACCATTCATTACTGCAGTTTATTTTATTCTGTTCTTTCCCAGTAATTACAAGTTGAATCTCTGGGAATAGTCTGGGACTCTCTGTTCGGGCAACATCTGTGATTCATCTGTGATTCAGCAATTGCAGAGGCTGCTGGTGGCTCAGAGTAGAGCACCAGATCCTGCAGCTGGCAGAGCTGGGAAAGTGGAGGGGGGCAGAGCTCGAGTAGCAGAGCTCGCAGTCAGTGGGGCCACTGGGAGCTCCAGCAGGGCAGCCATAAGGATGGCAGAGATGCCAGGAGTTCTGGTGTGGTGGTAAGGCTGCTGCAAGGCCAACAGGGGCTGCCAGGAACTCCAGTGGGGCTGCTGGGAGGCCAGTGGGACTGGGAACTTGGGTAGAGAAGCCCTGCAGGGAGGCTGGCACACCCCCTCCAGACCTTACCATGTCTGGCAAGCTTCCTTGTCCAGAACCCGCCAAGGTCTCATGGGTACTGGACCAGGGAGGTTCAACCTGTATTATTTTTCAGGAACTTCATAAATTGGAAAATGTGTGTTTAAAAGTTTGGTTTTTTTAAAAGACAGATTAACTACAGCTGTTTTAAGTTACACATAGGGTATGTCTACACTACCCCGCTAGTTCGAACTAGCGGGGGTAATGTAGTCATCCGCAGTTGCAAATGAAGCCCGGGATTTGAATTTCCCGGGCTTCATTTGCATAAAGCTGGCCGGCGCCATTTTTAAATGCCGGCTAGTTCGAACCCCGTGCCGCGTGGCTAGACGCGGCATAGACTAGCTAGTTCGGATTAGACTTCTAATCCGAACTAGCTGTACGCCTCGTGGAACAAGGTGTACAGCTAGTTCGGATTAGAAGCCTAATCCGAACTAGCTAGTCCGTGCCGCGTCTAGCCGCGCGGCACGGGGTTCGAACTAGCCGGCATTTAAAAATGGCGCCGGCCGGCTTCATGCAAATAAAGCCCGGGAAATTCAAATCCCGGGCTTCATTTGCAACTGCGGATGACTACATTACCCCCGCTAGTTCGAACTAGCGGGGTAGTGTAGACATACCCATACTTATCTGACATTATGCCAGCATCACCATTCACTGCCTTTCTAAGAGACTCAGGGTATGTCTACACTACAGCGTTATTTCAAAATAGTTAATTCGAAGTAAGTTATTTCGAAATAACACATCTACACACAAAATGCATTTCAAAATAGCGCGTCCACACTGATAGGACGCTGAATTGCATTTAAGGACGGCCAGAACCAGGTCCAACAGGGCATCAGGTCAGGAATTACTTTGTGTGGCTGCTGCCTCAAGCTATCTGAGGCCTGTGCTTAAGGGAACCCCCTCCGGACAGTCAGTTCTCAGGTTTCCCTGCTTGCTTGCCTACCTTGATGAGGGACAGCAAAGTATTTTGTCTCTGCGTGCTCTGGATGCCCTCACTCAGGACACCACAGCACTCTCCAACATGGAGCCAGAGCTACCCCTGGGCACTCTGGTGCTTCTCGTGAATGCGTTGCTGCAAGCCTGGTTGCACTTTCTGTAGGCTGCCATCCGGGAGGTCCATCGGGGGGCTGTCAGTATCCAGGAAACCCTGCAGGAAAGCTTCCACCCTGAGGAGCACTAAAAGCCTCCCTGGTTTGCCCCACTGGGGGTTTGTGACTCATTCCTCCCTCGCGTCCTTCCACTTACCCCTCCCTAACCCCCCTTCCTGATGTCAAATAGAATACACGTATTTTCCTAAGCACAAACTCTTTATTTAACAAAACTAGGGGGGAGAATGAAACTCTAGTGAGATTGGGAGTAGGAGGTGAGAGAGGGGAGAAGAGAGAGCGGGAGAGGGGAGGGAGAAACCTGTGAAGAGGGAGCTAGAAGGGGGAAGCAAGGGAAGAAGGAGAGGGGAAGCTCAGGGCTCAGAGTTGGGGGTCTCACCGGACCAACTTGATTTTCATGCAAACCTGCTCCTGGGTTCACATGTGGCCTTTGGTGGCCAGGCTGGCAGCTATCCTGCCATAGATGGCCACGTTCCTCCATTTAGGCTGTGTCCAGACTCAGGGGTTTTTTCGAAAAAAGTAGCCTTTTTTCGAAAAAACTTCCCCTGCGTCCAGACTCAAGCCGCGTTCTTTCGAAATTAATTCGAAAGAACGCAGCTTTTCTTTCGATGGCGGTAAACCTCATTTCACGAGGAAGAACGCCTTCTTTCGAAAGTTCCTCTTTCGAAAGAAGGCGTTCTTCAATGTAAATAGGGCTTCTTCAAAAGAGAGCATCCAGACTCACTGGATGCTTTCTTTCGAAAAAGCAAGCCGCTTTTTCGAAATTTCTCCGTGCAGTCTAGACGCTCTCTTTCGAAAGAGGTTCTTTCGAAAGATGCTTTCGAAAGAAGCCTGCAGTCTAGACATAGCCTTAGTGAGGAGATCATGGATGTCTGGGGCATCCCCCCCAAATCTGAATAAGGTCCATGATCTCCACCTTGGATCAGGAAGGCGCTCGCCTTCTCCGGGCCCTGACAGGCTCCTGGGAGCTGGCAGACTGTTCCTGAGAGCAGTGGAGGGCTGGCTGCCAATGGCTTGCTGGCTCATGTTTTGGGGCCACTGGGTCAGGGGCAGTGACTGCTGGCTCTGGGCTGGCAGGCTTGGAGCTGGTACAGGCACTGTGGCCAGAGTCAACCCCTATAAGGGCTCCAGGGAGGGGGGAGGGAAAGGAGTGTTCTTGGTTGAGGCCGGAGTGGTCACCAGGGCACCCTGGGAAGGCTGGAGGCCCCCTATTTCAAAATAAGTGTCTACACAGCACTTATTTCAAAATAGCTATTTCAAATTTGGCATTATTCCTTATGGAATGAAGTTTACCAAATTCGAAATAAGTGCTCCGATATTTCTAATTAATTTCGAAATAGCGGTTTGGCTGTGTAGACGCTATTATTTTGAAATACCTTTGCTGTGTAGACATACCCTAAGATTTAGATAAAGGTATATAACGATCCCCCTGTCCAAAATGAATGGATAGTAAAGCACAGAAGGTGAGAGTAATGACCATTAAGAAAAAACTGTATCAGATGATTATGGAGTTGAGTTTGCATCTGTTTTCAAATAACTAAATTATTGATCTAATCTCTGCATATATGATGCTGAGAAAGGGATGTTTAAAAACACAGATTTAGAAAGTGATTTAGAAATAGTGACCAAAACAGTGTAACAGATTAGTGTATGTCGATATGTATGAAACTACAAACTTCATTTTGTTTTTTGAGCACTATTTTATTGTAAGACTGTGCTGAGCCTACACTTTTGTCTTCAACCCTCTTACTAGTACTGAAACCTCCCAGTCTCCCACTCAAATGCAGGCACTCTCAATAAGACAATGAGCTAACTGTAACCACACTGAAGAACCAATTCAACTAAGTAAATTTGTAACCTGACAAGCAACTTGAAGTCACTTAGAAGAGTAACCTGACAGGGTGGGACCGGAACCTTGTAGAAGGGAGACTCTCTTCCTTTAAAAAAGACTCTTATTTTTAAACTCAAAAAAGAGCAGAATCGGGACCAGATGCAAACAAGATTGATCAGGAGTTGAGAATCCTGAAGCCCCTGAAAGTCCACTGACAAAATCCCTTACCTTGGTGTGGTAAGAAAAGAAAGTGGGTATGTGTGTACAGACTTTGTTGTAATCCATGGACCTGTATATCTCTTGTGCTGTGGGAGAGTAAAGGATATGCATGTGTTTAGAAATGAGGAAACTATGCACTTGCTTTCACTGTAACGTAGCCCATGAAGAGGGAAACAGTAAAACAGCAGGTCCACAGCTTTAGTGGAACTCTTGGAATGGACGACAGGTACTAGAAGGCTTGGGTGAGCTGAAACTCATTTCAGAACTTAGGAAATTGGACCACAGGATCTCCACAGGATCGCCAAGAGGGAGTGTCCTATATAGGGCCTGCACTCAGAGGCTACGACTAGACTGCATCCCTTTGTCGACAGAGGGATGCAAATCAAGAACATCGAAATTGCTAATGAAGCAGGGACTTAAATATCCCGCACCTCATTATCATAAACATGTCCACCGCTTTTTTCCAAAGCGGAGGTTTTTTTTCGGGAAAAACGGCAGTCTAGACGCGGATCTGTCGAAAATAAAGCCTTTTCCAACAGATCCTGTATTCCTCAAAAAATGAGGTTTACGGGATCTGTCGAAAAAGGCTTTATTTTCAACAGATCCGCGTCTAGATAGTCTTTTTTTAAAAAAAAACTCAGTTTAAAAAAAAGCAGTGGTCATGTTTATGTTAATGAGGCACGGGATATTTAAATCCCTGCTTCATTAGCAATTTCAATGTGCCTAATCTACATCTCTCTGTCAACAGAGAGATGTAGTCTAGACACACCCAGAGTGTGTATCTAAAGGCAAAGAAACACAGTAAACGAAGAGCAGATGGGACCCAAAGTCTGAGTCCAATACAGCAGCTCAGTAAATGTTCACCAGGGAGCATATCAAATGTAACAAAAGGCAAAAGGAAAACTCTGTGAATGTTTATAATTCTTGCACCTGATTCTCAATCATTTGACAGAAAATTGATAGCTTACATGTCTATGCTGTAATAACTCTCGGGAAGTCAAGTGCCATGAAAACTAAACAGGAAAAAAAAATGTAGATAGGGAACAAAAACTATTTTTACAATTTTGTCTTCCCTTATGCACTGTTTGTCATTCTAGATCACATAAAGCTAGTGGAAAATGCAGCATAAATAAAAGAAAGGGAGTGTGTGGAAATTTCGCATAAAGCTCATCTTTCTAGTCCCCTGATCTGGAAGCTGCTGTAGTCATTTAGTACAGAGGTTCTCAATCTTTTCTTTCTGACGCCCTCCTTCCCAACATATGATATAAAAACTTCACAGCCCATCTGTGTGTCAATCATTTTTCTGCATATGAAGGCCAGGGCCAGCATTACAGGGTTCCATGCAGGGCAAACTACCTGTGGCCCAATGCCACAGAGCCCCCCTCATAAAGATACAATGCTCAGGCTTTGGCTTCTGCCCTAAGTGGCAGGGCTCAGGGCTTCAGCACATGCAGTGGGGCTTTGACTTTCTGTCCAGATCCACAGCAAGCGTAATGCTGGCCATGCTTGGTGCACCCCCTGAAACACGATCATTGCACCTGAGGGGACCGTGAACTCCTAGTTGAGAACCACTGAGTTAGGGCTTTGAATGTAAAACCAATAACCATAGTGAAATCCAAGAGGACTTCATTAAATCTCTGACACACTTTTCTTTTCAGGGTAAAAACTATGCCTGAGACAGAGCTCTGATTTACAGATTAGAACTTCCTGGTCCAGAACAAGGGAATTTGCCAGACCAGGGATGATTGGTAAATCCCGACCCAAGGGGGGCTTTTCTCACAGCTGCTGATCCTGCTGCCAGCCTCAGTCACTAGGCTCTGCAGCTGGCACTAGCTGGGCTCTCTGCTCCCAGACACCAGGCTGGCTTTGTTCTTGGCCCCTTGACCAGAATCCAGGTTGCCAGCCCCCCACCCCAGGACTGGCTCTGCTTCTGGCCCCCCCAGCAAGGCTTCCAGATGCCAGACTCCCAGCCAACATTGCTCTCTGGTTCACAGCCTCTCTGCTCCAGCAACATAAGTGTTCCTGCCAGATTGCAGATGTTGCCAAACCAAAGAGTCCCAGACCAGAAAGATTCAATCTGTATTAATTTTTAAGATTGAGATGTTTGAGGATAACATTTATTTATTTATTGCATTCGTTTGGGGGAAACGAGGGTATCACAGTTGTGAGTAGAAAGGCCTTCTTGAAGAGGAAAGTTTTATATAATTTCCTAAAAGCTATGAATTCTAATAAACTTCTAAGGAAGTTTATTTCACAGCCAGGTACCCTTGAACAAGAACGTATTATCCCCCAGCTTTTACATGCTTTGTCCAGAGTTCTGTGACCTGTATTGTTCCCGAGAAGCACCACTGCCTCGGTTATTTGCTGAGGATAATAGTCATCTTGGATATGTCTACACTACAGCACTAATTCAAACTAACTTAATTCGAATTAGTTAATTCAAACTAAGCTAATTCGAACTAGTGCATCTAGACCTAAAAACTAGTTCGAATTAGCATTTTGCTAATACGAACTACCATGTCCACACTGACTGGACCCTGAACCGAGGTTAAGGATGGCCGGAAGCAGTGCCAGCAGGGCATCAGATTAGGACTTAGAGCGTGGAGCTGCTGCCTCAGGCTAGCCAAGGGCTGTGCTTAAAGGGACCCGACCCCCTCACCCCGGACACACAATTCTCAGGGGTTCCCCGCTCGCTTGTCTAACTGGACGAGGGACAGCAAAGCAGTCCTGGCTTGGAGTGCCCTGAATGCCCACACTCGGCACATCACAGCACTCGGCCATCAGCCCGGCTGCACTTGCCGCAGGCTGCCATCCGGGGGGGGTGTCAATCGGGGAGCTGCAGGAGAGCTTCCACCCCGAGGAGCCCGCAGAGCCACCCCACTCCTCCCCATCGGGGCTCGTACCCCATTCCTCCCTCACCTCCTTCCACTTACCCTTCCCTATCCCCCCTTCCTGATGTACAAAATAAAGGACACGTGTGTTCAAAAATAGAAACTCTCTTTATTGAACAAAACTCGGGGAGACTGGGAAAAGAAGGTGGGAGAGGGGAAGAGAGAGGGTGGGAGAGGGGAGGGCAACTAAAATGATCAGGGGTTTGGAACAGGTCCCATATGAAGAGAGGCTAAAGAGACTGGGACTTTTCATCTTAGAAAAGAGGAGACTGAGGGGGGATATGATAGAGGTCTCTAAAAGCATGAGTGGAGTGGAGAGGGTGCATAAAGAAAAGTTCTTCATTAGTTCCCATAATAGAAGGACTAGAGGACACCAAATGAAATGAATGGGTAGCAGGCTTCAAACTAATAAAAGAAAGTTCTTCTTCACAAAGCAAATAGTCAATCTGTGGAACTCCTTGCTGCAGGAGGCTGTGAAGGCTAGAACTAGAACAGAGTTTAAAGAGAAGTTAGATAAATTCATGGAGGCTGGGTCCATGGAGTGGTATTAGCCGGGGGTAGAAATGGTGTCCCTGGCCTCTGTTTGTGGAAGGCTGGAGATGGATGGCACGAGACAAATGGCTTGGTCATTGTCTTTGGTCCATCCCCTCCAGCGTTCCTAGGGTTGGCCGCTGTCGGCAGACAGGCTACTGGGCTAGATGGACCTTTGGTCTGACCCAGTACGGCCCTTCTAAGCTCAGGGTCAGGGGTCTCACTGGACCACCTTGATTTTCATGCAAACCTGCTCCTGGGTGGTCAGGCTGGGTGGCCACTTTCCTGTGCCTAGTGCGGAGGTCATGGATGAGGTCCACGATCTCCGCACTAGACCAGGCGGGTGACCGCCTCTTGCGGCCCCGGGCAGGCTCCCAGGAGCCGCCAGCCTGGTCCCAGGAAGAGGCGGAGGGCTGAATGGCAGCTATCCTGCCCTAGACGGCCACTTTCCTGTGCCTAGTGCGGAGGTCGTGGACGTTGGAGGCTTCCCCCCAAACCTGGATGAGGTCCACAATCTCTGCACTAGACCAGGCGGGCGCCTGCCTCTTGCGGACCTGGGCAGGCTCCTGGGAGCTGACAGCCTGGTTCCGGGAAGAGGCGGAGGGCTGGGTGGCAGCGGGTGGCTGGCTTGTGCCGTGCCAGGTGCAGGGTCTGTTGGCTGGGTGCTGGCAGGCTTGCACCTGGCACGGGCTCCGTAGCCAGACCGTGCCCCTTTAAGGGCTCCGGGGCCGGGAGGGGGGCAGACAAGTTTCCCTGGTGGTGCCCAGAGTGGCCACCAGGGAAAGCCAGGGAGGGCTAGCCTCCCACTAGTTCGAATTAAATGGCTACACAGCCCTTAATTCGAACTACTTAATTCGAACTAGGCGTTAGTCCTTGTAGAATGAGGTTTACCTAGTTCGAATTAAGCGCTCCGCTAGTTCGAATTAAGTTCGAGCTAGCGGTTTGCATGTGTTGCGCCTATCAAAGTTAATTCGAACTAACGTCTGTTAGTTCGAATTAACTTTGTAGTGTAGACATACCCCTTGGGAGTGGAGGTTGTTCGTAAATCTGAAATGTTCATAACTGTTAACAAAAAGTAACTGTTCTTTCTAAGGTTTACAACTGAATATGGACTTAATGCAACTTTGAAATTTTACTATCCAGAAAAAAAAAACACACCACAACACTGCTTTTAAGCATCTTAATTTAAATGAAACAAGAACAGAAAAAAAGTTTCCTAATCTTGTTAAGTCTCTTTTTTAAACTTTCCCTTTTTAAAAAAAAGTAGTTTACATTTAACACAACATTGCATTTGGTTTTTTAATTTGTTTTGTTTTGGGGAGGAGACGAAAGGGGCGGGGATCTCTCTGCTGCTGCCTGATTGCATAATTCCAGTTCCAAATTAGCTGTGTGGCTAAATGGTCAGTTCGTAGCTCTGGTGTTTGTAACTCTGAGGTTCTACTGTATATTATTTAGTTACCATTTTAAACTCTTCTTTCTTTCTATTATTAAACTGTTAATTTTTCATTACTAAAGGATTGCCATAAGCATGGTTACTGAGTAAGATCCAAGTTATATACTGACCTGGCTAAGTGGCTAATCCCTTGGAATTAGAAGGACCTTATATTTGATGAAAATGGCTTTCAGCAACAACTCATCATAGAGTATAGTATCTGGGTGGTGAGCAAAGGGCTTCAATTTCCAAGAAGACTGCATTTTCAGCTTTTGGTTAAACAGTATGGTGAGACAAAAGGTCACTTTTGTTACTTGCTTGGTATAATCTAATGATAGAATAACCACCATCTTGGGGTGAGACTGCCCCATTTCTTAGCAATCTGTCATGAAGTTGGCATTCTCACATGTGACCCACTAAGGCACAATGACAGGTGAATAATATACTGTGTGTGCAGAACTGGTACTATGCACAACATGGAGCAGCCTCAGGGTTATTCTAATTTATGCCTATTGCTATCAGCTCCGTGGATTCAAAACAACAGGAAGGAACAGGCATAATCCAAAGGCAGCACACTTTTCAGCCAGAGTATTGCGAAACTCATAGGCACATGTCACGCTACTTGAAATAGATCTCTTCTCTCACAACCAAGAGCTCATTTCATGAGGGCGGTAGCTACATCCACAGCCTTCCCTGGATATCCCTGGAAGATATCTGCCGGACGGCCACGAGGTCATCAAATACTACCTTCGTGTGACCCTATGCAATCGTGCAACATTTAGCCAGAGAGTTGACTGCAGCCTCTGCAGTATTATCAATTGCAGACAAACATTAAGTCCGGAGCACTGTCTGGGTACTGCTCTACAGTCACTCGAAGAAGACGAAGTTACTCACCTTCGTGTAGTAATGATGTTTCTTCGAGATGTGTCCCCATGGGTGCTCCACGTCCCACCCTCCGCCCTGCTCCAGAATTTGTTTCTTTCTCATTGCAGACAACCGAGCGGTGAGAGGAACTGACAGGAGCAGGACCGCACAATCAAAGGCGTGAAAGCTGCGAGATGCTGACTGTGCACACGCGGTCCGGCTGACAACTGCTACTGAAAACCTCCGACCAGTGACTCCGGGATGAGCCCGACACCAATAGTGGAGCACCCATGGGGACACATCTCGAAGAAACATTGTTACTGCACGAAGGTAAGTAACTTTGGGCTTTAGATACTGTGTTATGTGACTTTCTCATAAATCACCTAGAGAAATATAGCCTAGATGAACCTATTATAAAGTAGGTACAGAATTGGTTTGAAAAGTTTCCTTGGAGAGTAGTTTTCAATGAGTCACAACCAAGCTGGAAGGGCATATGCTTATAAAGTTTGTAGATGATGCCACCCTTGGAGGGATTCCAAGCTTTGGAGGTCAGGGTGATATCAAAAATATTCAAAATTATTATTGAAAATTATTTTGACCGATCAGATAAAAGGTCTGAAATAAATAGCCCACAGAGCTTTTTCTAGGCAGTCATGTTGCATTTGTAAATTTGTATTTGATTATTCAAATCAACGAGGTGTAACGGTAGTTCGAATTAGAAAGCCTAATTCGAACTACCTACTCCGTGCCGCGTGTAGCCGCGGGCACGGAGTCCGAACTAGCGGGGATTTAAAAATGGCGGCGCCCGGCAAGATGCAAATGAAGCCCGGGATATTTAAATCCCGGGCTTCATATGCAACTTTGATTGACTACATTAACCACACTAGTTCGAACTAGGGTGGTAATGTAGACATACCCTCAGTGCTGGAGAGTGCCGTGGTTCCCTGCTGTGCTCTGCTGCCTCCATGATAGTTGACCCCCGCCCCCCGGTGCCGATGCCTCTGGTGCCAGAAGCGCCCCCAGTGGTCGCAGCAGCTCCAGTGCCATCAGCTGTGCTGTCAGTGCCAAGCCATCTGCCTGCACGGTTCTCAGTGCCGGTGCCAGTATTTGCTATGCCTCCGGTGCCACCAGCTGGTGAAGGTGCAGCAGGTAGAGAGTGAGTGGGAGATGCCCTCACTCTCTTATCTGAATATGGCCTGGGGGAAGAAGCACTTCTCTTTTGTGCCCCGTACTGATTGGAGCCGGCAGCGGAATGCCGCTTGAAGGATGTAGAGCCTCATCAAATAAAAACAGCTTAAGGCGCATTTCTCTTTCTTTCCGCACCCTGGAGGTTAGTTTTAAACAGTGCTCACATTTGTGAGGGATGTGAGCTTCCCTAAGGCAGCAGATATAAGCACATGCCCATCCGATGCCGGCATAGCCTCCCGGCAACAGGAACACCTTTTGAAGCCTGAGGAGCCAGGTATGTCAATTTCAGTTTCTTGCTTTCAACTATATAACTAAGCACTAACACCAACTAACTAACTACTGCTAACTACTATCCTACATGAAACTAACTATAACTAACTCTTTTTTACAACAGAAGCTGAGCTTCTCTGAGGAGAACAGGGAAGCTCCGCCAGCAACCAAGGATGGTTGAAAGGAACTGACAGGAGCCAGACTGCATGATCAAAGGCGCGAAAGCCGCTAGATGCTGACCGCGCACGCACGGTCCGGCTGACAACTGCTACTGAAAACCTCCAACCACTGACGCCGGGACGAGCACGACACAAAGAGTGGAACACCCATGGGGACCACTCGAAGAAGAAAGTCAAGATACATTGCATCTACTGCTTGACATGGCAGTTTCGTTCTATTTCACTTTTTAAGAAAAACAATTCATTGGCTTTTTATGGAAACACCTCATATAAAGCAATTATCATCTAGCTCACAACTCTAATCAATTTCATTAATTGTATATTCCTGAACAACTCTTATTTCATGTTAAAATATAAAATAAATAGATTTTTATAAAAACTTCTAGAAAGAAAGGACTACAATTCATCGAACTTTCAAAGTTGGATCTATAAAAAAAAAAAAACCTTCTGTGACCATATGAATAAGTTAATTTTAGAGGCACCACAGGAGTACACTAAATGTTTGTTATGTTTCTTGAGATTTGAGCAGAATGTGAAATTAATCTGAATTTTTGGACAGAACATACAGAGCTAGGATCTCTTTGAACTCACCTTGTTTAACAAGAACAACTGCAGGGAGTTTTCATTCTAGTTCTGCCAGATTACAGCTTTTTTTTATTTCATTCATTAGCATGTCTAAAAAGAGGTCTGTGAACAAGCAAGACTGTTAAAACCTTGTCAGGCATTTTAATATTTAAAATACTATGTGCCAGTTCTTGTTCATTTCATGACTAAACTTGATATACAAACAAAATTAGTTTCAGATGCAAGTCATTATCAGGGTGTCAAACAACATGTCGAGTCTAAAGCTGAATCAGACAACTTTGAAGGTCTGGCATCTTTAACTGAAAAGCAATACTCAACTAACAGTTGACAAATACCCAGGGTTATGTACATTTCTTTTCCAAGCATCCTTTTTGGCTAACAAATTTGCTCAATGTGTAGGGCAGACTCTCATATGGTTCAAAGTGGCATTGATACAGTGAAGTCAATAGAACTACACTGATTTACAACAGGTGAGAATTTGGCTGTCTGCGATTAAATTAGTTTGCATCATAGTCTCACTGAAGCCACTGGGAGTATTGATTATTCAGTGGCGTAAGGCAATACTCAACATGAGTAAAGTATATTAAAATCTGTCTCGGAGTACTCTGTGCAGTCTTCATAAGGATCAATTATTATGGATTCTTGCCAGAATGTACTTACGTATAATTAGCTTGAATTTGTGATTTAACTTTAACAACATGCCGAGTATAATTTAAACTCTAGAGACAATATTGTTCCTTTGAGGTAGAGTTGCTATAGGTAAGATTGGAAAAACAGTTCATTATTACTCTATAATGCCTTTCCTGTTTAATGTTTTTGCAATTGATTAAAAAAAAGAAAAGAATGGAAAACATTACTGACACAATCACTTAATCCTTACTCAAGAAAAACTCTTGGTGATAATAACTGGTAACTCATTGTGAGTAAAGACTTCATTTAAATTTGTGGTGTCCAACCATTTCTGAAGCAGTAGCCACTATAATGGCTACTGATAGCAAACTAGCCCCACCCAACCTGCCAAACAGCCACATGTGGCTAGTGGCTAGCATTTTGGACATCACACATTTAAATCATGTGTCATAAGTTCAAAGTCAAGGTTTCTAGGGAGAAGAACACACACCTTGGCCTAGTGCGTGTATATTATCAATAGGTAGAGAGATACTACATTACTAAAAAAAGCCACCATTCATGATTACATAGCAATCAGCAAATAATATTAAAAAACCTGCCTTTCCCCCACACAACCATAGAAATATTTTGATAGGTCTGTGGTTCTCAAGCAATAAGTCACCAACACAGCTTAAGCATTCAGATTTTGTGAGAAACACACAAAGAAAATAACTGTTCTTTCCTATATATAGTCTAAGCTAGGGAGCAAGTGTAGACTATACCCCAAAACAATATTTATTCCTATTACATGAAATTCTCTGTAAAGACGGGAAGTGGGTGGGTGTATGTATTAAGGATGATGTTTTTGACTCTGAAATAATCCTCATTCCCCTCTCTTTTTTTCCCTTACTGAAACAGACAACAGTGAGGACATACACTTACATTACAACAACATACAAAGTTTTTTTTTAAACAGCCATCTTGGTTTCAGGATATCTGTGGACTTTGACTCTCTTTCCATTACTAGCTGATTTTGACAGCAGGCCACATGATTTTCTATTTCCAACATATATGTTTAGTGGGGTTGGAGATTTAAGGCATTGTTTTGTGTATAATTAAAAGATCACAGGTTTTAATTAACAAACTCTTTGTACAAAAAAGTATTAAAGTACAAAGTTTTGTTGTTTAACAATACAATTAGTGCTTTGAAGACATGTGCAGTGTTCACCATCACCCCCAATACAGACGTTAAAAGCTTCCAGAAGTTCTGCATTTCTATAATGTATAAAAGAAGGAAGAATTCAAATTATTTCAAATAGTGAATTTGTGAATAAGGACAAATCAGAATCTAAACTCTTTTGCAGGAAATTATCACAGTGAGCAATTGTTGCAAATATTTTCAAAAGCTTAACAAATGTCCACCAGCGCTACAGAGATCCTTTGGTACCAACTGGCAAAGGATTCACTGTTCTTTGCAAGCAACTCATGTTTCAGACATGACAAACTCACTACACTTCATATTCCACGTTCATTGTACTTATCTTTCAAGGGTACCACAAGAGATCTCTGAATTACTGTCACTTACCAATACTGATAATCATTGCAACATTTGTGTACAGGTAATATTTAAAAGATAATACAATTATACTCAAAATTATGCCCACATGGTCTTGGTGGGAGTCACTGGTGTATATTTCAGTGATAGCATTCAAGTGAGGCATTCAAGGGAAGGAGTTGCCACCTCTTCCAAACCAGCAGATTACTAAATGTGTTGTTCAAATGCCCACCATTGCACCAACCCAGCAATGTCAATGGAAAACCATCGAAGAAGTTATCAATATTGAAATGGGTTGAAAGTGAAAAAGAACCATATGACAGTGACTGAATAGCCACAAAACACTGACAGTATAGTACAAGATGGAGAAGAACATCTATCCATTGATGAGGTACCTTGAATGAGTAAAGATGTTTCACAAATAATTTGATCTTGGCTACCTGGGGCCAGTATATGCTGCAAAAGACTGCATTTTGGGGTTGGAATCAAGTATTCCTTTCTATCTAGGGAAAAAAAGTGGCTGAAAACTAACACCCAGTTGGCACAGCAAGACTCCCCTACATCGGAGGCAGGTGGCAACAGGATGATTCCCAGCCTCACTGCTCCAAGAAGCATAACACCACAATTTCTTGGGACCAATTATGGTGCTGTCAGCACAAATGGAATGGCTATAATGTCAGGAACATGAAGGGAATGAAATCAACAGTGAAGGAAAAGAAAAAGAAATCCACTGATAATGGTGACTCATTGCATTCTTCATACCTATATTACAATAATATGATTGGGGAAAGGAATAGCTCAGTGGTTTGAGCAATAGCCTGTTAAACCCAAAGTTGTGAGTTCAATCCTTGAGGGGGCCATTTAGAAATCTGGGGTACATCTGTCAGGGATGGTACTTAGTCCTACTGTGAGAGCAGAGGACTGGACTCCATGACTTCTCAAGGTCCCTTCCAGCTCTATGAGATAGCCTTATCTCCAACAACAGGGTCCACTGGACTAATGTAAGTGTTTGGATAACTGTGAAAATGACACAGCTTGATAGAGTAAACATCCAGCAGTCTCACCATTTTTGGTTTGTTGATTAAAGGAACAGGCCACCAATGCTTGTTACTACATACAAAAGTAAGATAGCTTTCTCTTGAGGATTGTTCTTTATTCAAAGTAAGGAAGCAACTCATGGTACAGATTGAACCTCCAAAATTCAGGACTCTCTGGTCTGACAACATCGGGCAGGACCATGGATGTTGTTGAATCAGAGAGCCCTGGCACCCAGGAGTGCAAATCAGCTGGGGGGACCATCCCAGAGAGCCCTGGCCAGGCAGGGTAGTAGCAGAGCCGCCAGCAGCAAAAGTGGGGCAGCAGGCAAAACCTGTCCTAAGAATCCCTGGAGGAGCACGGCAGAAGTGGGGCAGCCAGCAAGCCCCGTCTCCGGGATCTGCGGGGGAGCACAGCAAAAGCTAGACAGCTGGCAAGCCCCATTCCTGGGGATTCTTGTGAGTGTGGTGGGAAAGCAGGTCTGTGGCAGCTGGGGAGCTTCATCCCCGAGGAGTCCCAGCAGGCCAGAGCCCAAGTCCAAGCCCTACAAGCTGGAGCCCAGTGGCAATGGGGCCAGTCACAGAGAGGAGAAGCATCCTCAGAGGCCAGTGGCAGGGGACTTCTCCTGATCTGGCCAATTCCCTGATTTGGGATGGATCACAGCCCGAGGGTGCTGAACAAGGGAGCTCTAACCTGTATTTAAGGAAGAATCAATGTTTGTAGACCTAATGGATGATTTTTTGGTCCCAATACTGTTATTTATATGAATCAACTCAGTGCAAGTATGCTAGATGGAAATACTGGCAGATTTCACATGAAATTAACTTTTTGAAAAATCTGGATATGTTTCAACTAGTTGCTGATTCAGACTTTACTGGAGATGCATAGGAAACAGTAATCTATGACTACTTCTCCGTCACTGCAAATAACAGTTATATTAGGTGAGAAACTCATGTACATGTGAATCTGTTCAAGCTGGGAAGCATGTGCAGACTCCCTCAAGGACCAAGAACAGCTAGCCAAGATAAACAAAGCATATGCTAAAGATGAAGTAGAGTGAATGGCATTGGACACTGCTTGTAGAAAAAACACAGTAAAATTGTATTACTCAAGGTGTGTTATTGTTGTTGCTGTTTACAACTATATATACCTGAAAGATTATTTCCACTCTTGTTGAAAAATTAAAGAACATAAGAGAACAGCTGAAATCTGGAGAAAAGGAACAGAGTTTGCACTGAAAGCCATTAAACTCCAGTTCTAGTAGCTATATCAAAAAAGCAAATTAGGTTTCCCCACTAATGGCAAGTAAGGAGTTTTAAATTTAGAAAGGAATGGCTTAATGTGTCAAATAAAGTGTCCCACCAGTCAAAAAATATAGACAAACATTATGTAGTATTTCACTTTTTATAGTTGACCAGGAGCACCATTACACTTAAGACTTAGGCAAGCTTACAGTTTAATATACAATTTAAGTTTTAATGTATATTTTATGGTTATGCAAAGAAAGATGTGCAAAGGAATAGAGTTAAGTTGCCATGAAATCCCTGACTCCTGTATGATTAACATCTTTACAATTAAGTTAAAACTTCTGAAACAAATTCTTAGGACATGCTATACAAATATAGAAAACCCAAAGACTAAAATGTTTCACCTTGGTTGTACAAGATAGCAGAGAATCATCAAGGAGGATTTCATCACACTCCTCAAAAAAGATCTCTGTACTAAAGCATCCAAAATCCTACCCCAAAATTGGCATTATATGGTCATTCTGGATGTGGCTGATGGACATTTGTACCATTTACATCTACTGGGTTAAAATTCATGTGGACTAAAAGGACCAGCTGGCATATAATCATTTCTCCTCCCATGGAGTTTATAAGTGACTCCAGCTAATACATGAAAATCCTAACAGTGCACAATCCTAATAGATCTGGTTGTTTTTCTTGGAATTATGACTTCAGCTATTATCAAGTTACCAAAAAAACCTTTTAGCTTGGATGGCAGAAAACATATTATAAAGACAACATTAACTTTTGAAATAAATAAGACAACACAAGTGAGGATTACACAAAAAATTAACAAAATGAATATTTCTGTCTTGTTCCACATCCATAGCCTTTTTAAAGCTGACAAACCTTTTATATAACCTCATGTGTTGCTCAGATTTCCATACATTTGTCAGACAAAATCCCTTCTTAAAATGAGTGCTAATATTGTATCCTGCTCTGTTTGATCCTGTCAACCACTGCTCAGGGCACTGTAAGTCATAGACACACAAATCCATCAATTGTGACTCATTATTTTCATGGCTACCTTATGTTGTTCATAATGACTTCCAGTGTAATAGCACGTTTTTTCCCCCTCGAGAGAGATATTGAATACTGCTACAATTGCCAGAATTCAATCAAATCTACTCAAAACTACATTTATAGAACACTAATCTTGTCTGGTGTAATTATTCTTTTTGTATTAAACAGGAAGATAGAAAACACAACTAAAAGAAACCCTCTCATAGTTACAGACAGTTGAAGGCTATTTATATATTTTTCTCCCATCATGGAGAGGTAAGGTTGCCATTTCCTTATAATGGACCCATTAACAGTTTTATGATACACTGAGGCAGGATGTATCAAGTTCTACATCTCCAAGGACTAATAATGAAGATTAGATCACAAAAATGTATTTTTACAAAGGAAACAAGTGTACTTTAACTAATTTTCTCTAACTCACCTGACTGCATTTTCACTCATATAAGAACTTTGTATCTTATTTATTTGTAAAGCTGAATATTAGCATTTAATTTGAACATGCTTTATGGAAATCATGATTCAGAAGTTCATTCTGAATATATACTCCATGACATAAAAGGAATGCAAAGATAAAAGATTATACACAATTCATTTAAAATAGATAGCAACATATTTTGGAAGTAAACTATATTAGCTGGGTACTAATCATTAAAAGGACAATATTTAAGGGCAAAGATTACAACACTTTCACAAAACCAATATAATTAAAACAGTCTCTATGTTTCTCTTTCTCTCTCAACAAACTGCCTTCCATTCTAGCAAAACTTCTTATAGAGGTTCAAGACGCAGCTAACACTTAACAGCAGTTTAAAGAACCAAGACACAGACTACCTAGGGTGTGAATAAAGAGATGATTTAAAAATATTTAACCAATTTGAAGGGATTACAAAAACTGAAATTGCAAAAGTGGGCAATGAAGCACATATTACTTCCTTGTCAGGTATGGCGATGAGCATAGGCTAAAATACCTGGCTAAATTGAGCAGGAGTCATATCTCGTGCTCCAGCCCATGTAGGCTCAAACTCCTGCTTAGTTCTTTGAATTTAGCTTCACTAACAAATTAACAAAAACCAAAAAGAAAAGCAAAATTATTTCATAATTCCATGCCTAACTATAAACAATTATCACTAAAGTTTAGTTAAAACTTTAACTAAAGACAAATTCTCTTAATAAGAATGCTATTATAAACTTTTCTGTATGAGATGCAAGTATATTTTACTAGGGATGTCAATGTGTAGCCTGGTCTTATCAGTTAATCCTGTTGACTACACACATTCCCCACCCCTTGCTGTCTCTGTATGAGAGGTAGCAAGAAGGGAGAGGTGAGAGCTGGTGCCCATGGGAAGCCAGCTTTAAGCACCCTCTGTCTGTGGCAGGCCCAAGCTTCACCATAGACAGAGGCTGTTCCTCAACAGCAGCCCCTGTCCATGGGGGCCCAAAGCCCCCCTCAGACAGAAGCTGCACTAACATCCCATGTGGCTGCTTGTACCCCCCATAGACAGGAGCTGCTGCTGCCATGGAGCAGCCTCTGTCTGCGGGAAGCTCAGCCCCAAGTTGATAGAGGCTGCTGCCACCCCACGCTGCTGCCTCTGATAGAAAAGCAGGAGCACGGGGTGACAGGGGTCTCTTCAGGAGTGGGGCCAGGAGCATACTGGCTGCCGGCCTTACCACCGGGAATTATCAAATAGTTGTGTAACCGCTAAACTTTAATGTAGTTACATGACTATTCAATTACGCGCTATGTAACATCCCTATATTTTACAAAATAAATCGAGTGATTTAAAAACATTACACCAGCCAAAATCTCTATTATAATAATAATATATGGATATACACCATCTCATAGAGCTGAAAGGGACCTTAGGAGGTCATTGAGTCTAGTCCCCTGCCTGCACAGCAGGTCCAAGTACCATCCCTGACAGATTTGCCCAAGATCCCTAAATGGCCCCCTCAAGAATTCAACTCATAACCCTGGGTTTAGAGGGCCAATGCTCAAACAACTGAGCTATCCCTCCCCCCAAGGGATGGTTATTGTGATTTTAGTACCATATTTTCTTGGCTTTTTTAAAACAATGCACTTTCCTCAAAGGAGTGTGAAACACTCACACAAACAAATGAAAATGGATCTACCGAGGAAACAGTGAAATTGGCTATACAGAAAGGGCTATCAAATATATAAAATAAACAAACTTGAGAAAAAATTATTATTTTGCTTTCCTTCAGTTGTAGTAGTCCTACATACAACTTCCAACAGCAGTGGATTTAAAAAAAAATCAGTCATAAACATTATATTGAGTTGATTTTCCACACAAATATAATGTCAGAATGTCAGATTAAAAGCTGTTAAACTATTTTTGCTGGGAATTGGAAACAGAGGATGGATCACTTGATGATTAGTTATTCTGTTCATTCCCTCTGGGGAACCTCACACTGGCCACTGTCAGAAGACAGGATACTGGGCTAGATGCACCTTTGGTCAAACCCACTGTGTCTGTTCTTATTTTATTCTGATCGTATTCATTGGTCTTAAACAAAACTCCCAGCACAAGAGGATTGCTTTGCCTACACAAAGTCACATTTACTTCAATAGAGGTGATGAAGATGCCAAGTTCTATCCATGTACAGAATCAGTTCCTATTCCCAATTTGACAGTTCTTTTAAAAATTAGAATGCAATAATGTTATTTGAAAGGATGACTCAAATAACATGGGCTCAGGAAGTAACCAACACTGGGGGTTTTCTTTTCTGTTTTCCAGCAGTGTAAACCCACTCTGATGTTATCTGGTTTTCTTTGCTTTACTACTTGTATTGTAGCTCTTGCATTGTGACACTTTCAGGAAATAACAACCTTTGAGGAAGAACACGATCAACCTCAGATTATTTTGTAGGGATTGTTTCACCAGCCAAACCATTCCCACCAGTTTAAACAGCACTATAAAATATTGATACAAGCTACGAACTATAAAATGTTTTTACATAAAACTATGAAGTATTCACACTATCCACTCCAGTTTGGAAAGAACGATGTGCTGTCAAATTGGTGTGACCCAGGAGCAGAAATTCTGTGATTGCTAAACAGTGTTTCCTCTAAGATTTTCCATCTGTGAATGGAGTGAGTTTTCTCTTGTGCATCAATATTGATGTCATATGTGCTTGTTCAGATGTGTGCTACTGTGGCACCCATCAGTTACTAACAATATATATATTGTTAGAGCTAGCTGTGTAACAGGACAGAAAATGGGGCAGGAGCTAATACATCTGCACAGTAAGTGGGGATTTTTTCCATAATTTAAAATATATTTAAATTATATTTTAAATTGTTATGGAAGAAAGTCCCACTTACTGTGAAGATGCATTAGCTTCGGCCCCATCTTCTGCCCTGTTACACAGCCAGCACCCGTCTCCTCCTCCACCCCTACACTGTTCCCGTACCAGCCCCAACTCCTTGCAGCAGCAGCAGCTGCCCGCCAGTCCCACGGCCCCAATCCCAGGCAGCAGCAGCAGCAGCAGCAGCAGCAGCAGCCCACCAGTCCGATTGCCCCAACTTCTAGCAGCAGGAGCCGCCAGACACATGGCCCCAATCCCACGTGGGGGCAGCTGCCCACCTAGCAGCCTCAGCCCTGGCAGCAGCTGCCTCCCAACATGGCTTTGGCCCCAGCGGCAGCCAGAGCAGTCACCTGCCACCGCAGGAACGGTCATGGACGGGGCCCCGACCCTGTCCACCACACAGCCCCAGCCATGGGAGCCGCCATGCCACTCACCTTCCAGGTCCAGGAAGGTGAGAGCTGCTGCACAGCTCTGCAAAGGAGGTGGATGGGATCAGAATTTTTTGTACGCGGACACGCAGGAATGCACCTTACAGGGAACACTGTTGTAGATTAAACAAAACTAAAGCAAATCATCTAGACACTTGCAGAGAACATTGGGTTAAACAATTACAGCTCTCTCATCTCTTTGCTGGTAAATGTAGCCAGGAAAATACCTCTTATATGCTTGAAAGTAAGTTTTAGCCACAAGGTAAGGAAAAAAGTAGGTTCATAAACAAATGGCACTGACCTGTCTGTAAGTTCCTTCTAGCAAGGTGTCCAGGTGTTGGAGCGGAGCAGGGGTTTTGTCTTTGAATCGAATTAGTAATCGTCGTTCAATAGCTCTAAATTGTATGGCTCTTTCAGACAAAAGTTCTTCATATTTTTCAGCATTCATACGAAGCTATAATTTTTGGAGTTTCAAAAATTCAGATTAACAGTTTGATCCAGTAGGTGGATTTTTACCTTCAAAACACATTCAAAGTGAAAAGTCTTCCAAGAATTTTATTCTTGTTCTAAGAGTATTTAAAAATTCAAATAGCCATCTTTTACGGTTACAGTGATTACACACAGCTTCTATTGGTATGGTTAATTTCACATTCACCGTAAGATCTACCAATGGGGTTGCAATAATGCCAACTCTATCAAATTGAAAATAATTGTGGCCACAGCCATTTGTGATAAGGTACAAAAATCTCATTATGAGGTCTTATGACAGGAGTTAAATTTACTCCTCACCACTAGCATATGAGGACTTCTCCTTAGTTCAGTGTGCTGTGTCTGTGGCATATTTGAATAATGTATTTAAATATAATATTCACTGCATAGAAAGAAGGATTATAACTGTCTGTGAATATGATTTAAAGTATTAAATGCTGCCTTCACTGAAATTAGATTTTCTCTTTTTGGAAAACCTTCCATTCTCCCAAACATGCAAAGGTCAAGTATTGCAGCCACTATTCTTGAAATAACTTCAAAAACTTGTGAAGATGATATATCAAATATCCAGCCAATAAGAATTCATACAGTTATCTATATACAGGCAGTCCCCGACTTACGCGGATCCGACTTACGTCGGATCCGCATTTACGAACGGGGCTTTCCCGCCCCGGAGGTCGAGGTAGCGGATTGCTACCTGCGAGCTCCGGGGCGAGAAAGCCCCGTTCGTAAGCTGCTCTGGTGCCCCTGGTCTGCTGGAGACCGTCTCCAGCAGACCAGGGGCACCGGGCGGGTTCCCGCGCTTCTGAGGCTTTGCCAGAGCAAAGCCTCAGAAGCGCGGGAACCCGCCGCTGCTGCCGCTTCAGTCCGGGTGCCTGTGGTCTGCTGGGGACGGTCCCCAGCAGACCACAGGCACCGGGACTGAAGCGGCAGCAGCGGCGGTTCCCCGCGCCTCTGAGACTTTGCCAGAGCAAAGCCTCAGAGGCGCGGCACCCTGCTGCCGCTGCGGCTCTGCTCCCTGTGTCCCCGGTCTGCTGGGGGGGGGGGGCGCAGCTAGTGTGCCCCCCCCCAGCAGACCAGGCTTTTGTTTTGGACCCAGGAGCAGAGCAGCTGGGGCGCTGCCGATTGGTCCTGCAGCGCCGCTCTGGACACTACTGGACCAACCCGGCAGCACCCCAGCTGCTCTGCCCCAGGTCCTGATTCAGCCGCTGCTGGTCAGTTTCAGCAGTGGCTGAATCAGGACGCCTGGGGCAGAGCAGCTGGGGTGCTGCTGGGTTGGTCCAGTAGCGCCGAGGAGCGGTGCTACTGGAGCAACCCAGCAGCACCCCAGCTGCTCTGCCCCAGGCGTCCCCAAGTCAGCCGCTGCTGAAACTGACCAGCGCTGACTACAGGAAGCCCGAGGCAGAGTTGCTCTGCCCTAGGCTTCCTGGAATCAGCGCTGATCAGTTTCAGCAGCAGCTGACTTGGGGACGCTTGGGGTTCTTAAGTTGAATCTGTATGTAAGTCAGAACTGGCGGTCAGTTTCAGCAGCGGCTATCTGGACGCCAGTTCCGACTTACATACAGATTCAACTTAAGAACAAACCTACAGTCCCTATCTTGTACGTAACCCGGGGACTGCCTGTAATGATCTACTATATTTTCCAGTGCAAGTCCCTATAGCAGAATAATCACATAAAGACATTCTAAAAATCTGCATCTCTGGCACTAACAGGAGTTCTTCAGATTAGATACTTTCCTCCATATGATTGGCACAATGCAATCAAAAATGAATATTACAAACAGTCTGCTCTCAAGATATGTGTAATATGACATTAGTCTTCCCTAATGCTTCTCAATTGACCATGAAGAGAGACCTGCAAAAGGATATTGGTATAACAGAAGATACAAATCATGGTAGATCGATAGTCAACATGATATCCTTATAAGATAGTTCACGGAAGCTAGAGCAAACTAAGCAGTACCCATGAGAGTTGGAGGAAATGAAGAGGAAATTACAAAATCTCAGATGATACTCTTTGCAGCTCAAAAAAAAAGGAGTCTGCCAAAAATTAAAGTGGAGGAAAGCATGAGGATTGCCTCAATAACTAAGAACAGAATTTTTCCCCTTTCAGGATAGAGGAAACTAGATAATATTGCTGCACCTTCGCAAGCCATCAGAATGAACAATGGCTACAATATGTTATTTGGTGGTAATCTACTATGTTGATAATCACACCAGTTTTTCAAAACTTCAGAATGTACTTAGGCTTTTTAAGGCTTGAAGAGTTAATTAACCAGTTAACAACATTCAACCTTCTGTTTTTCGCTCTCTAGGTTTGTTACTTTTCTGATTGTAGTTAGTTAATGTGAGTTTTGCTGGCTTCACTGATAGCAGAATGAGGCTGATTAATACAAAGACTTACAAGCATTTTCGCCAGCTACAATGGAAAATGTAATAAAAGATCAAAATGCTAACATCGTGGAAAACAGGCCTGATTCCAATTCAACAAAATGAGGCAGGGATGTGTCTTGGATACTTAAAATGTAGGCAGAGACAAATACATGTCAACAGAGTCTCTAGCTAGAAACTCTCTTTTCTGTTTGCCCAGCATCCAAGACAACTGAGCCCTAAACTACATTGCATATTTGGGGCAACTCCTAGAATATAAATGATTAATAATTTCAGCCTCTCCACAATTCACTCAGTAACAGTCACAGAAATTCATATGTACAGGCAGTCCCTGGGTTACGTACAAGATAGGGACTGTAGGTTTGTTCTTAAGTTGAATTTGTATGTAAGTCGGAACTGGTACCTATTGTAGGGGAAACTCTAGCCAAACATTTCTCCAGAGCTCAGTTTTATTCTCCCACACCTCACTTCCCTCAGTCCTTTATTCTCAAGCTGAGGTGTCTGCTGAGAAAAGTCGCTCCGCGTCTCCCTGGTCTGCTGCGGGGGGGGGGCGCTAGCTTCGCGTCTCCCTGGTCTGCTGGGGGGAAGCAGCTAGTGCGGGGTTGCTTCACCCCGTTTGTAAGTAGGGATCCGATGTAAGTCGGATCCATGTAACCCAGGGACTGCCTGTATACTAACAATTTAATAAATCTAACAAATAAACTGTTATATTATTAAAATAGAGTAACACTCATGCTTTGGCATCTTTTGGGATCTTCAATACCCAAATGGCAGCACACTGTTGCCAAAAGAGAAAACTCAAGGGCTATAAGCTATAATACATCATGAGCCATAAGCCAATATTACAAACAGACACAGTCTCAGGCAAGCAGAGCCAACAACCTCTGCAAGCCCCTAGGCAAGATGGAGTGGCTGGCTTTGTGCTCCCAGAAGGGGCAGGGCCAGGGCAACCATAGTAGCAGTGGCAGCAGCCAAGAGCCCCAAACTCCTTTGAATTTATGGACCCCAGGGCACCTTTGCCCCTCCCATGTCAGCAGGCTTGGCTCAAGCCATATGAACTGTGTCTTAGATTAGCCAAATAATCACGTTCACAAGACTTAGCCAAATGATTAAAAAGCAAAATTAAATTTGGTTATGACTTTATAAACTGTTTTGGATCTACATGTCAAGTACATGTAGGTTAAAATTATATTCCAAGGTACACACATTTTTTCCCCCTTTTTCTTGTTTTCTGCCTCATTTTGGTCAACACAATTTCTCTAAAACTCAGGTGGAAGCAGGAGTACACTTTCACAACTCATTTGGAGAAACTACAGGAGAATTCAGACATTATGACAGGATCTATGCAGGGCCTTCCAAAACTTTACAGTATCCTGATTGGAACTAGGGGGTGACACATGGGGGGGCCACAGAGGGTCAATGTGCTCCAATGCTATGCGAAAAGGAGAAAGGGAAACAGCAATCAACAGATGGTTCATCCAACCAGCCTGGGTCCCATACTTTAGGGGGCCCTGCAGGGCCCAGGTTCCCTAGTAGGTGGGGCTGCACTGGCAGTTGGGGTCAGACCTGCCTCCGCACTCACCAGCAGGAAGTGAAGTGACCTAGTTCCAGCCTGTTCCATTCCCAGCTGCATTACACACACTATAGATGGCTACTAGAAGCAAAGTGACGCAGCTAGCAGTCAGTGGAGCAGCGTGGGCTGAAATTAGTTCACTCTGCTTACCACTGCCAATAAGTGCCATGCTATGCCCCCAGGCTGGGTTGCTCAGGAACGGGGGCCTGGGAGAAGAGGTGGAGTGTGAACAGAGCAGGGCTTGGAAGGAGACAGAGACACAGGGGAAGGGACAGACAGAGAAGGGAATAGGAAGAACCTGGGTGGAGTAGGGGCGGCAAGTGGTAGGGCCTCCCCCCAGCCTAGGAGTGGTGCAGCAAGGAATCACATGGGAGGGGGCAGTCAAGTGGCTGGTGCCATCCCTTGTGTCCCTCCCCAACAGCTGCCAGTGCTAGAACTTGTGACTTTTTCTATGATGTCTCAGAATGATGTAACAGCACCACAGAACTTTTAGAAATTGTCTTGAATTTTTATGTCAGTGTCGCACCATCTTTGCCCTATATACAGTATTTAAAACAGAGTTCAAACAGCTATTCTCTTTCACACCACTTACCAAATTCTAATTTACTTGGGATGGTCAACAGTACTGTTTGTTTGGTCTATTTTTTATTTGATTTACACAAGCTGGCTAAAATATTAGGATTTTTTTACATCATGGTCAGGAGGGAAACAATAGGCTTTGTGTCTGGGCCAACAAATGTGTGTCATGATTTTGCAATGCTGCCTTAACAAAAAGAGGTAACGGGAAGTCAATATTTTTCAGTCTAAAGGGATTTTTATGATTAATAAAATGAGTCAGTCTAAACAACTGTTCATGGCTTCGTTATTAAGGCATTAAATTGTTACAAACAGCAAGTGTAAATTAGCACATCAATGACACATTCCAGAGCCAGTCTCACCACTAAAATTATGTTAACAAGTGAAGAATTTAGAACCAGATCATGGCTGGCTCCTGTCCAGGTGCACAACATGGAGAGTGCACAGAGTATCATCCTCACTTGTACCACTTTCCCATTGAAACCATATGCTCTCTCAATCACAAGGTTTGATCAGGACTAAAACATGCTCCACCTTTCAGAAATTAAACAGAGAATAAGGATTTTAGAATAATTTTTAACAGAATTTAACATTTTTGACAGCAGTGGCTAATATAGAGTGTCTTAAACCACTAGACAATTTTAGCCATTATTACATTTAAGCATCACTGATTTACATAATTTTGTATTAAGAAATTAACTTCCATAATAAGTAAGTGCTTACCACTAATAGTGCTGTTTTACTCTTTAAAGATCTTTATAAACGTTTATTAATCTTAACATCCCTGAGATGCAATTGTGACAGATAAGGCAATTATCTTCCATATCCTTGGGAGACCTCATCGAATTAAGTCTAAGTCTTTTCAGAGCTAGCTGTGATACACTAATTGTTTATGTATTATTTTGGGTGATATGATATCAACTTCTCATGGGAGGAGACATATGTTAGGCATACTGTCACTGGTTCATTCTCCTGCACATCTACTAATGTAATATATGCCATCAAGTGCCAACAATGCCCCACTGCTATATACGTCGGCCAAACTGGACAGTCCCTACGTAAAAGAATCAATGAACACAAATCAGATATTAGGAATAGCAATATACAAAAATCTGTAGGGGAACATTTCAATCTTCCTGGACACACAATTGCAGATCTAAAGGTAGCCATCCTGCAGCAAAAAAACTTCAGGACCAGACTTCAAAGAGAAACTGCTGAGCTACAGTTCATCTTCAAGTTTGACACAATCAACTCTGGATTAAACAAAGACTGTGAATGGCTTGCTAACTACAAAAGCAGCTTCTCCTCTCTTGGAATTCACACCTCCAGATCAGCTACTAGAAGTGGGCCTCATCCTCCTTGATTGGATCCACCTCGTCATCTCCAGCCTGATTCTGGCCTGCATATTTATACCTGCCTCTGGAAATTTCCACTACATGCATCTGACGAAGTGGGTCTTTGCCCACAAAAGCTTATGCTCCTACACTTCAGTTAGTCTATAAGGTGCCACAGGACTCCTCGCCGCTTATGTTAGAACTGTGGGTTCAAAGGACTATATACTGAACAACGTGCCAGACAAGAAGGGACTTTTGGGGTAAGATGTGTAAAGGGATCTTTCTGAGGAATGTGTATGGCACGATGAATGCACCATCTTTGTTTATGCAAAATTCCATTTTTTTTAGGCTATCCCCTGAGGAATGAGACAAATCAGACTATTCATGGTTTTTCTGGTTCTAAATTAGAGACAATCATGAACTTGTAACTACAGGAAAAAACTCAATGTGGGTTTTGAAGGACTGACACCCACCAGAGCTGAATTTTGGAGTCAGGAGGACTATTAGTGAAGCTTTTTGTTATCTACGTAAGTTATTTTATTGTTTTTAACATATTTTCTCTGTAATGCTTTCACCTTACAAATACATGTGCTTGCTTAGAAAAGCTATGTAGTAAGGTGTAACTGTGGAAAACTGCTCATAACCTCTGAGAAGAAAGCAAAGCATAGCTCTGACCTTCTAATCAGTTTGGCTCTCTGAGGATATCAAAGTGTAGGCAGGGGAACTGTGAACTGTGGTAAAACCCTAGTCAGGACGGAGAAACATGTAGGTGTCTTGCAAAAAGAGGTGATGGCGGAGGAGCCAGGAGGCTAGAGTGAGTCCCTTTGGTGCACCCTAAAAGAGGAATACAGGTGCAGTTGCTCTGAACTGAGAATGTGTGTAACACCAGTAAATATCCATCTTCCAGATGTGGAAACTGAGACTGAGATGTTAAGTGACTGGCCCAACATTTCTAAGGGAGTCACATCAAAATTAAGACATCACAATTCACATTCCTGAGTTCAGTCCACTAGGCAAGACAAGCTTCAAGACAGCTGCACTACGGGTTCTACTGCAGTAGATCAGAAGTTCATTATTAAGGCAATGAAGGTCGCCCTGGTTAATACTTGGAAAAATACCAGAACTGTGGTAGGGATTAGGGACAACAGTAAGTAAAACTGACTATTAAAAAGTAATGACATATCTATTAACAGCTTAAATATTGCGAGACTTACCTCAAAATGGTGATCAATTAGTTCAAAATATTCTTGTAAAGGAACTGAACCAGAAAAGATACATGTGAAGTCTTTACTATTTTGCTTCTTGAAATGTTCTTCAAGACGAAATATGAGCTCTTTCGTGATTAGCCAAAGATCTTCTAATTGTTCACTCTGGATTCTATAGCGCTCTTTAAAAACAAAAAACAAACAAAAACATAGTAAAGAAAGAAGCCATACATATTAGTTCATAAATTGCAGAGAAGTCATTATACACAGAAAGTAGTCCAAGTTGTGAAATATTTCAAACATATTTACTCTAAGTTATCATGAAGGAAACATTTTTTGTTAGTGCTGTTTATAAAATGTTCTGATGTTTCACCAATCTAAAAATGCTTCTAAATTACTATCTTTATGATTTTATCCACATTTTTCCCCACACTTAATAGTAAAATTTTGTAGCAAGATTCCAGTTTTCTAAGATCTGAATCAGGTCAGTTGTTTCATGCAGTTTTAAGTCCCCAAAATGTGATTTCATTAAAATAAGTACCTAACTAAAAAATGATTTCTTTTAGTCACATGTTACAGTCTTAATTCTACAACAGCAATATGAAACTGTTTACTTTCATATTTTGACTTTGTTGTCCCAAGAGTAAAGTATGAAACTATGTATTGGTTGAATGTTATTTATTATAAACCAAGCAGTAGATCATGGAGCAAAAAGGGGATGGAGAACTCCTCTAACAGAATTTATGGGCAAGCCCGAGATGGTCATATAAAGCCAACATAACTGGCTCTATACTGTTAACACCCACTACCCAGACTTAATGAGCTTCCCTGAGCAGGTTAATAAGAGAGCTGAAGCTCAATCCACTCCCATAACAAGAGGCCAGCAAAGCATCCTTAACAGAACCTCACAATTAATGAAACATTAAATAGACTTTAGGATGCTCTGAGTTATGGTATAGGTGAAGAATTAGAGAAGCAAAACATTTCGTTCTCTCAGACCTGTACCTCCAAAGATATAGATAAAACTAACAAATTACACTCTACCCAGAAGCTATCAGACAACAATTATCATTGCAATAATTTAATGTTGAGAAAAGCATGGATTGTGGTATTGAAATCTATATCTAAGAAACAATTGAAATCTTCTGGACAGACTGAGATTAAAGATCGAGGCTTGTCTAGCTATTAGTGGTAAGCAATTGTTCAACAGCAGCTAGAAATTTAATAATGTACCAAGAATGTGAAATTTAGAAATAAATGAGACATAGAATCCCTCAATGAGAGGGGCAGATGTAAACCTTGCCATACCTTCCAGTTCCTTCCCCAAGTATCACTTCTATTTTATTAGGAAGCACTGTGTTTATATAGGTGCAATCTGTCTTTTATTATTCATGCATCTCACTTTTTAATCCAATGTTTCTGAGCACAATCACCCATCTACAATATTCGCCCAGGAAACACTCTGGAGATCAGATACAACTTCTAGTGTGATCAGTGCTGGCTCATTTGTGTTCTGACAAACCAACCAGGAAGAGAACTTACCAACTGAAGATCCTTCATGGAAAATTCACTAGCTATAGCTTCATCATGATTAAATAAGGTAGGATGTTAAGTTTGAGCACTCCTGGTAACCTAAACAGCGATAGTATCATAAAAGCAAAGACATGGCACCCATGATAATGAGGACCCATCCCATTTAAGTCCTGATAATATTAATGATCATGGCTATTTTATTATGAATCATTACATTTTACGTTACAACGGAGTTTTAAGCAATAAACCATTATTGACTTCAACCCCTAAAAAGTACTGTGTTGCTCTGTTAATGAAGAGCAGCTGAGCACACCACCTCAAATGTTGTTAAATTTAGGTTATCAGAGAATTATATCAATGTATAGAAAGAACTGGTAATATGTTCTGCGATTCTGTTGGTTAGTATAACATTAAAATTGGAAACCTAGTAAAAATCCAGTTATTGGCATTAGCCCATCACCCTTATCAAATTCACCTTATTAAAATATTTTAATATTTTAATATTTAATATTTATATTTAAAATTAAATATTTAAATAAGTTGCAAATCACACAGCTGACAGAAAAAGCTATACTTCTGATTTTACACCATATTGGTGTTCAGCTCTTCTCACTCCAGATTCTTGTACAGTATAACAAATCAACACTAACTAAATTTAAAGTAAAGAAAGGAAAATGCTGTTGAAAACCATATTTTTTTTATAAAAAAAAAAAAAAAGGTTATCCGGAGAGACAATTTTAAACAACACTGCCATATTTCTTTTCATTATTCATCCATCAATACAATGTCTGGGAGGAAATACAAAATTGCAGCTGTGATGAAAAAGGTCACTGAGGTTTTGCATACAGAAAAACAGAGATTGTTTTAATCAATGTTTTGTACTAGTTAGCAAAGTTCACAGTAAAATCAAAAGAACCAGAAGTTTTTAGACCACTAGTATACTTATTAAACATTCTCTCAAGATTAGTAATCCAAAACTGTTTGACTTTAATACTGGCATCATTCCCAGAATATATATTTCAATGAAGGGAGAATGACAAATTCCATTTACAAAGTTACAGGAAAGAAGCAAGTTTTATTTAAAAACATGTCTATTAAAGACAAGAACCCCATCTGTTAAAGATAACATTTGACATCATTTCCATTTTTTTTTAAATCACAAAGTGAAATGGCTGGGCTTTCACTCCTTTAAGTGAAATGAACTTTGAAAGTTTCAGACCAAATCAACAGCCACTTCATTTATAATTGACATAAATAATACATTAATGGTTTGGGGAGAGGAACCACCCACCTAGCTTCCCCTGAAATAGTTTCAATACTTTTTTGCTGGTCAATACAAACAAAGTCTAACTTTATTTGAGGGGCAAAATAGTCATTCACTCTGTGATTTAACAAGCTGAAGGAGACAGTTAATTAGATTTGGAAAAAGTACGTATGAACAAGGAACAACTAAAAAGCCTTAATCATACTGTATCAATTTTCTACAAACTGAAATTCAAATGGAAGTAGTAACAATTATAAGTATTCCTGCTTTCCAAGTGCCTTTATAATAGTTAACCAATTTAAAATTTAAATGGCGAAAAAAAACTTCTCTAACACGAAGCGTACAAACATTTGTTTCAGAAAAATCTGACTTAGTAAAGCAGATGACTCCAAGCACTAAAGGATACAAACGCTTTCAAATCTCACCTAAGATCAGCATGACAAAGTTAACAAGTCAAGGGTTGTATTCCTGAAAGGAATTTCAGTCCAATGCAAAGGAGACAAGCACTCATATCACAAAAAAAATACCAACACAATTAGCACTTTTTCTAAGCTAGGCTAAAAAGATTTAATTTTTGAAATATGTTGGCTAACATTTTAAAAATCTTACACAGGGCAAGCTGAATTCTGACATACAGTCAAGATGAAATTCCCCTCTCCAGGATTCATTTTGATCACCTAATGTGGTTTTTTCCCCCCTACATTCTACAAAATGGATTAGCTAATAACTGGCATTACAGTTCACATCCTTAGGAAAGAAGCCATAAACTAAATGCATATAAAGACTTTCACCACCACTACACCTAGCCCTTCCAGATCCAGATGGAGATCCATTTAAGGTAGAACACAAGAGAAGTCTGCACTTCCTCTAGTATGTACTATTCTTGAGTCTATGAGCAAGGATTTCATTACTTCAGTCTCAAAGCACAGTTATTTTTCCAGGGACCACCAATTCATGTGGCACTGATTGCCTGTGCTACACTTTTTTTTTTTAATTTAAAGAAAACTTTCAAATAATCACAAAAGTTTGTTACACAAACAAACATAGCTAATACATGATTTATGGAACAACATAAATGGGCTGTCGCTAACACTTATACATTCATGGTGCGTCTATACAGCAGCCTTAGCTCAAAATAAGATGCGCAACTGAAGCTACGTAAATTGCATACCATATTTTGAGTTAATTTCAAAATAGCTTATTTCAAAATTTGGTGCAAATTTTGAAGTAGAGCACTATTCTGAAACGTCCCTTAATCCTCATAAAATAATATTTATAGGGACGTCGGAATAGCATGCCCGTTATTTCAAAAGATATTTCAAAACAACAGACGCGCTGTCAAGATGAGGAAAATGCTATTTCGGAACACAAGAAGTATCCCAAAATAGCACCGCTGTCAAGACCAGTGTTTCTTAAACTGTGTTCCATGCCACACAGATGTGCCGCAAGGCAGTGGGAGGTGTGCTGAAGAGAACAGGATTCAAAATGGCCACCCTTAAAGGGGCAGTTGACTTTTTTTCCCTTAACAACTTTCCTCTGACCCCTTCTTTTCCCTCTCAATAACTTTCTCTGTAACCCTTTTTACCCCATGACCTCCCCCCCTAACAAAAAATCCTTGATGTTGTTCTTCATAAAAAAAAATATCGTTTGGTGTTCTTTGGTCTTAAAAAGAAACATTGGTCCAGACGCACCCTCAGTCTCTGCTCCAGAATGTACCCAACTTAGCCTTTCAAACACAATTCATTTTAATAGCATAAATCTACCAAATAGTATAATGTTAAATGTGCTTGTATTATCGATAACCTGTGCAAACAGAAACCCACAGATTTGCCTTGTGCATAATATTGTTTCAAAATGTTTCCACGCACATTAAAGATATTTTCCAAGATACAATTAACCAACAAAGATTTGATATGTTTTATAGCTATCCCTATCAATGTGAATTATGTATTAGCTAAAGGACAGGTTGCTACTTGGATAGTAGCATGAAACACTTCTTTTGTTTTCAAAAGGCTTCCCAGACAAGGCAAGAAAAATGATGCCTCATCAGATTAGGGGAAGAAAAAATGTTTTACATCTTCTATGTAGTATGATCCTTACAGGTTAGGTCTAGCGAACAAATAAGGCAGTGTGAGAATGTTTATATCAAGACTGTAAGCATCATTCCTAGCTTGTGAATAAACACAATCAGAATGGAGAGCAAAAATCTAGGGGTTCAAGTAGAGGGACTGAAATTTGTATCCACACTAAAGTTTAAAATACATGTGCTGATGATCTTGACTGGCAAGACTGAATGTAAGTCAACATGGATCTGTGAAATGCTTAATACAACAATTCTAAAAAAATCGGAATATAAGTAACTGATTCTAACTTTAGTCTATAAGTACATATCCTTTAAATTCTTTTTTTCCTAGAAACTATTACTGTATGTTCCAGTTATTTCAAACTATTTAAATTCTACTGTTAACTTAAACAAATATTAAATGTCAACCAATAATAAAACACAGCACACAAATAGTACACATAATAAAAGCTAGTAAAATCTAATAAAACAAATAAGAATCCTATAAATGTCAAGTGGCTGATATTGTTAAAGGTGTTTAATAACCACTGTCCAGATCATTGGTCTTCAGCCTTTTTAACCACAAGATCATTTTTTTAATGTAACTCTAACTCAAATACTCTTACCCCACTTTTTTCCCCACTCCTTCTTTGAGGCCCTGCCCTTGCCCCAACCCTTCTGCGAAGCCTCACCCTGTTCACTCCATCCCCCTTCTTCCTCAAACCTCACTCACTTTCACCAGGCTGGGGTGGGGTACAGGCTCTGGTCTTGGGCCAAGGGGTTTTCAGTATGGGAAGGGCCTGGACTTAGCCCAGGGTAGGGGATTAGGGTCCACGAGCTGTTTCAGGGTACAAGGTCTAGGAAGGAGTTTGGGTACAGGGGGACTCATGTCTGGGGCAGGAGTTTGGGTGCAGGAGGAGATTCAGAGCTCAGACAGGGGTTAAAAAAGCAGGCTCTGGGTTAGACACCTGCTAACTGGGATTAAGGCAGGCTTACTTTTGTCCTGGCCCTGCACCACTCCTAAAAGCAGTTGGCATGTACAGCAATGGCTCTATGGTTCCATGTGCTGCCCCTCATCTGCAGGCACTGAGCTCACAGCTTCTACTGGCCACGATTCCCCATTACCGATCAATGGGAGCTGCAGGAGTGGTGTCTGCAGACAAGGATAACATGTAGAGACCCCCTGCTCTGCTTCTCTCAGGGGCTGCAGGCACATGCCAGCCACTTCCAGGAGCAGCCATTACCAAAGGGGTAATGACTCCAGCCATGACAGGTTAGGCATTTTAGAACTCACTACTCAAAGAATTAAATTTTAAGCGTAAGAGACATGAAAATTATGAAATGCACAGACCAATCAAATATCCAAAATAACACACTTTGCAAGCAGTAAAAGGAGTAACAACAACCCATATGTGTTGGATCAGGAAATGAGAGTGAAGGACAGTGTGTGTTTGTAAGAATGACATACACACACACACACACACACACACACACACACACACACACACACACACACACAGTGTGTGTGAGTAACAGATTTGCATTGCCAAGCTCCCTTTGTCCTCTTCTCTCCTTGTGGAGATAGGATACAGACGTGGGGGGAGGAGGGACACCTTAACATCAGAGCCCTGCCTCTTCTTCCTCCCACACCCTTCACAGCAAGTAGGAGGCTCCCAGGGGGCAGCTCCAAGGCAGAGGACAGGAGCAGCATAACAGTGGATGGAGGGTTAAGTGACGTGCCAGCACTTGATAGTTTCCTGGCCAAATCAGTCAGGATCACCTGTCAGAGGCTCCAAGATCTACCAGTAGATCCCCATCTACTGGTTGGTGACCACTGGTCCAGATGATTCCAAGCTTTAATGGCTTTGATGTTAAAAAGGTATTCTATATTTTCTCACGGTTTAGAATGCCAACCTGGTATTTATAAAACCCATCTTTGAATAAATGATTTTAATAACACATTTCTTAGTGATTTGGATTACAGCAGAACCTCAATGATAGTTATGGACTGACCAGTCAATCTGACAACCTTGTGAAACCAGAGGCAACCAATCAAGCAGTAGCAGACACAAAAATAAAAGCCAATAGTGTACTATTCCTGTGTTGCATCTTAAAGGTAGATATATCTGGGCTGTGTCTTCTCACCCCAATGGCACCCTCATGTGCAGGGCACCAACTTACATCTAGGAAGTGAAGATGTTGAAATCTATAGGCAAAGCTTTCGGCTGCTGCTGCCAGCTCAAGGCAGTCAGAGCAAGAGCAGTATTGGGGTCTGCACTGCACTCCTGTAAACTGTGAATGCTGTTTTCACACACACACACCCTTGTCCAGGAGCGGAGGTGCTCTTTTAACCCCCTAAACATATACCTGCTGGGAGAAGAATGCACTGTTTTCATCCCTCCACCCTGGCTAAAAGGAGAACACAAGCTTGTCAAGGCCAAGAAGCTGCCTACAAGGAAGCTGCCAAGCTACCTCTGGAACCCTGTCTAGAGTTTAACCTGCTGGAGCCAGAGCTACATTTTGTTCAGAAGTACAGATGTTTCAGAGATACAGGCAACTTCCACCCCGAAGGTGTCCATAACTCTGAGGTTATATTTTAATTTTATCTGAATTAAAATATTGCAGATCAACAAACTAACTTTACTATTATTTAATCAAGGTAGCATTCATATATCATCCATTCTATATCCTCCAGTCTGAACTCAGTAGTGAGCACCAACTATTTTAGTTTTATAATTTGGCATTTAGGTATACAAAAATGCAGACAAGTGCCTGAACAGTTTAGGTATTTTTCTAAATCCCGTTTAAAATCAAGTCATTGAAAGTTAAGCAGAATTAGACATCTAACCTGTTTAAGTGTTTATAAATCCCACCATGTTCTTGCCTGAATCTTTAAGCATCTAAATGCCTGGCTAAACATTCATTTCCTCTGGGATGTTTCTGTCTTGAATAAAGACCATGACATTATAAAATGTAATTGCAATCACTTAAAAAGACCAAATTATCTGGCACCCATTTGGTGTTTTAAAAAAAAAATCTATACAATAGTAAGTAGGATTTAGTTTAGTTTCAGCATTTCCTTGCTTCTCTAAAATATTACTGAAAGGTTTATTCCATGAACCTCCTATTCACATTAAGAGAACTTCTATATAAAATTCCCTATGAAGTGAATAGCAGACTAAGTGTGTGACAGCTTTTCTGACAGTTGAAATAGGCATAGTTCCATTGACCTATGCCAACAAAAAACAGCTTATGATCTGGCACATAATGTTATCTTGATCCATAATTAAATTACTTCTAATATTACTCACGTGAGGTTTTTGAAGCAAGAAGAGTGATTCTAGAACCAGTTAAGAGCTGGAATCCCAGAACATTTACCTGATCTTCATCAGACTGATCAGCAAAGTCTATAAGAGAAAATTCAAAATAAACTACATAAAAAGCTTGCTATAATTCAATAAAAAAACTGCAGCAAACTTCAGAATTACGTTATAAGTTAGACTGTCCTTGCACAGGTAACCCATTCGAGGGAGACCTGCATAAGAAGGGACCAAAGCAAAGGCGGAGAACAGCAGCCATCCCTGTGTGCAGAAATTGCCGGATCCATACTGCCTTCAGGAAGAAATTAATCCAGAAAGGGGCAGAAATGAAGCGTGACCATAACCCCTTCTCCCACCCAATGCACCAGCCCACAGAACATGGCCAGAATAGTGTAGCTTTCGATCTGCAATATCCCCTAAAATAGTATACAGTAAATTCTGTGCAACTCCAAAAGAGCCTGTACCTCCAGAATGTTCTTCCTGGGGAGACGCAATTTCATACTGCCCTCTATTCAAAGATCTGAGGAAATTTCACAGATGAACCCCCAAGCTGTATAAACTATTAGAAAAAGACCTTTAGATTTTTACAATTCATTCTTAGCCTTCAGTACAGTACATGGTCATTCTTCCCAGCTACCTTGTTAAATTAGCTACTACAGGCAGTCCCCGGGTTACGTACAAGATAAGAACAAACCTACAGTCCCTAAGTTGAATCTGTATGTAAGTCGGAACTAGCGTCCAGATTCAGCCGCTGCTGAAACTGACCGCCAGTTCTGACTTACATACAGATTCAACTTAAGAACCCCAAGTCCCCAAGTCAGCTGCTGCTGAAACTGATCAGCGGCTGATTCCAGGAAGCCTGGGGCAGAGCAACTGTGCCTCGGGCTTCCTGTAGTCAGCGCTGGTCAGTTTCAGCACCGGCTGACTTGGGGACGCCTGGGGCAGAGCAGCTGGGGTGCTGCCGGGTTGGTCCAGTAGTGCCCAGAGCGGCACTGTGGGACCAACCGGCAGCGCCCCAGCTGCTCTGCCTCAGGGTCCACAACAAAATCCTGGTCTGCTGGGGGGCGGGCACACTAGCTGGGCCCCCCAGCAGACCAGGGACACGGGGAGCAAAGCCACAGCGGCGGGGTGCCACGCCTCTGAGGCTTTGCTCTGGCGCGGGACCGCCGCCGCTGCGGCTTTGCTCCCGGTGTCCCTGGTCTGCTGGAGACGGTCCCCAGCAGACCAGGGGCACCGGGAGCAAAGCCGAAGCCGCAGCTTACGAACGGGGCTTTCTCGCCCCGGAGCTCGCAGGCAGCGGTCTGCCACCTCGACCTCCAGGGCGAGAAAAGCTGCTCCCGGTGCCCCGGTCTGCTGGGGACTGTCTCCAGCAGACCAGGGGTACCGGGAGCAAAGCCGCAGCCGCGGCGGGTTTGCTCGCGGTACCCCTGGTCTGCTGGAGACGGTCCCCAGCAGACCAGGGCACCGGGAGCAGCTTTTCTCGCCCCGGAGGTCGAGGTGGCAGACCGCTGCCTGCGAGCTCCGGGGCGAGAAAGTCCCGTACGTAAGTGCGGATCCGACATAAGTCGGATCCGCGTAAGTCGGGGACTGCCTTTTGAATTTTACTACTGTATGTAGTATACTGTAAAGCATACTAGGTCTTAAAAGGTCTAGACCAAGGGTATATACATAAATCCACTATGACAAAAAAAGTCAGAAGGAGGAGGGGAAACAATAGCCAATATATATTAATGGACCCACATAAATCCAGTTTCCTCATAGACCACAAGACAATGTTCCTTGCTCCTTATTCAGCCACTGTAAAAAAACCAGTATTTAAAGCCACAGAATTTGATGGATTCTTTGGCCACCAGTCTGAAATATATGCTTTAATTTAAAAATTGTAATTATATGTTGTTCTGGACCAGTACAAATTGTTTTGGAACCTTTGGACTAATTGTAAATTTTGTTCTCTGTACATTTCTCTTTTTGAAAATTGTCTTATTACATTTTTCAGTTTGTTCAATATAATAATAGTGATGTGAATCCCAACATTATAAAATAAAATGTATTATTTTAAAATGTATTTGTAAAATGGAAACTCATAACAGGGAAAAATTTCCAAAGCTTTCAGACAACACTGAAACTTTTACTGAAAGCTAAATGCAGAAGACACAAAAATCCAGAAAGGTGTATCTTTATAGGATTACTTACCTGAACCATAAATATATCAGAAAATCAATATGTACAGAATACTGCATAACAATAAGGGAAAATATTCACATTTTAAATGCTGCAACATCACAGTCACGAATGAAGCATTTTGATAATAAAAACAACAATAATAATCAGGATTTAACAACATTTAAAAGTCCTACATTGATATCCTGATAATACATAGCTTTCTAACACTAAAGCTAACAAAGATATTCAGCTTTGTATTTATTATCTGGCAATTACCTTATAATTAATCTATCATTACTTCATGATGAAAGATTCCAATCTGAATTCCTAACATTTCTTACATTGCAGACAATATCACCATCAAAAGTCCTACCTGGGAAAAGATTCACAAGACTGACAGGAGGCTTATTGGTATCAATAGTTAGTTTGTGATTTGCTGTTTTTGAAGGTTGAGCTGGAAAGCAAATTAACCGCAAGGGCAGTCTAAATTTGCACTGAGCAACTCTTGGTATTCCTGAAAAGACAGGATAGTTTGCATTAATAGTTACAATACCTGTATTCTGAGGGCAAGACATTTCATTATATTATTAATCAAAACGCTATATACCATTTCTAGTGGTATAAAACAAAATGGCCAAACCATGCAAACGTTTGGATTAAGGTTAATTTTCAACCTAAACAGTTTTAAAACAATGAAAAGTACTCTTTTAATGACAAATTATAACGGAATGTTTTGGTTTCAGACTCCATGAAAGCAGTATTACCCAAATTTATTAAAGCTTTATATATAGCACAAGAATTTTATGGATTTGTACAGACCTTCAGCCAATTGACTGCAAATTGCATGGCACATGCTTGAAATGTTGAATGGAATATATGGATACACCAGTAATATATGTACGTACTCCACTTGATTATCATGACAACCACATACTTCCAGAACATAAATGGCTGTTTATTTGCCAATCCCTTTAACAAAATCTGCCATCCATCAAATGGCAACAAATTTTGGCTTATCATCTCTTCAACAGTACATTAACACTTGTCTAACTTTTGTTGGAAATTTCATCCAGCCCTTAATAAGCAAAAATCAAAAGGTATCTTTTCAGTGTACTGCCCTCTTTCTTACATATTCTAACAAAAACAGATATTTGTATTTAAAAAATTAAACATGAATTTTAAACACACATAATAATTACAGTGACCCACAGAATATACAGTAAGAGATTACAAATTATCACTGAACCCTCTGCTATACTGTACTTGGTTAAACCAGTTTAAAAGAATGTTGAATCCACTTTCCATTGAACAACATCCTGAAACTCTGGATGTACCAAGTAGTCACATTTCTTTTCTCTTCTAACAAAGGTCAAAAATGTCCTCTGATCCACCACGACTCAAGAGCATCTCAGTGCTTTGCTCCTATTGAGTATTGAGAATGAATTTGTCAGCTCTTTGAACTATGAAGACATCATTCATGACTTTGCCACAGCTAAAGTGGGGGGAGGGGAAACTGTTTAAATGTAGATAGATAGATAGATAGATAGATAGATAGATAGATAGATAGATAGATAGATAGATAGATAGATAGATAGATAGATAGATAGATAGATAGATAGATAGATAAACATTTGATGACTTCAGTAATTCATACTGAGGACCTTCCCCTTCCACTAGCCTTAGGCTCCTCATAACCTTAATCCAGCCCTGGCCTGCCTTTTTACTTCCTGTTACTGTCTTAACCCCTCTTTCCAGTGTGGTGAGCATGGTTTTCTGCCCACCAGGGGATAATCGGCCACACGTCACTGTCAATTTCTGAAGGTGCACACCTCTTTGCAATACACCTCCTCCTCCCCCCATAAACCCAGTTCCTGATCTTTGGGGCTGGTCAGGTCCCCTTTCCTCCCCCCCCCCCCGAATCATGACAATATATCTGCATTGGTGTGTTCCTTATTGTTTCAAAGTTGAATGGTGGAGGCCTATGGCTACAGAATCAGGTACCAGTGCATCAGCAAGGTGCTAGTATCTTTCATCTGATGGAGCCATTTCAGCAGCACATGGTCCTTCACTACCTCGAAGGGTCTTCTAAGGAGATAGTAGCAGAGAACTTATATGGCCTATTTGACAACTAGAACCTCTTCCTCAACTATCAAAAGACAGGACTATGCAGCACTTTAAACCCATCTTGTTAGTCTTTAAAGTGCTGCATAGTCCTGTTTTGTGTTTCAGCAAGACCAGACTAACACGGCTACATCTCTATTACTACTCAACTATCAAGTATTTCTGCTCCTATGGGAACAGCTTACAGCTGATGTATATTACTTGGCAGAAGAGGATGATGCAAGACCTATTACTAGGGTGACTAGACATCCCATTCAGTAATATCTCAGTACAACCAAATAGAGAAGCTTTCTTACTAAATCAGAAAAATAAATGTCCATGCCATAGAGCCTTGATGTAAACTTTAAACATATCCAGAAAACAGGGAGCTTCCAAAACTCAAGAATGTTCATTTTTCAGCCTAGTCACCTTACCCATTACAAAGATAGCTTGCCCACTTATCAACCCTGATTAGCCATTCATTGACTCAAATAGCTAGTCCCTCCCTCCCCCTCCCTTACCCTACCTTCTGTACTAAATC
The DNA here is from genome assembly GCF_049634645.1 of Pelodiscus sinensis. NCBI lineage: Eukaryota > Metazoa > Chordata > Testudines > Trionychidae > Pelodiscus > Pelodiscus sinensis. The sequence goes on from NC_134712.1 coordinate 171,262,377, forward strand.
TGATTTGTCAGTTTAATAATGTGTTCACTTTTTTCATTGTATTCCTTTGGTATATATGGTTATGCCAAATCTTTTCCAGAATATCATCTGAGGAAGTGGGTCTGGCCCATAAAAGCTCATTGCCTATTAAACCATCTTGTTAGTCTTTAAAGTGCTATAGTTTTTCCTTTTGTTTAGCAAGATCAGACTAACACCTCTCTATTATTTCGAAATAAGTACTGTGTAGACGCTCCCAATTTTGAAATAAGCTATGTAATTGACAAAGCTCAATTTGTGTAGCTTATTTCAAGTTAAGCACTGCTGTGTAGACACACACCTAGAAATCAACTTTCAGCCTTCCACAAGAGAGTTCTAAGAAGAACTCGGATGAATGGAGGCAAGCCACACAATTCTCAGCCACTGTTTCAACTCTATGCACAGATAACATGGCAACATTTCAAATCCCAAAGATTTTTCACAATAAGAAAGGTTAAATAAAATAAAGCTTAATTTCAGATGAATGTGATGAGCTATAAAAACAGGGGCGATGAGCGGGAGCACATGACGCACCAAACGCCATGTGTGAGAGGGATAAGGGACCAGCAGGGACTACTGGGGGAGCCTGGCACCTACAACAAGGGTCCGCCCCCTCCCCTGTACTCACTGGTAGCAGCAGGGGAAGTAGAGCAATGCAGCCCCAGCTCACTCTGTTGACACAGCCATGTTGCCCTGGGGAGGGGTGGAATCCTCCACTCAGTGGCAGGAAGTGGCATGAGCTGGGACCATGCTGCTTCACTTTCCCTGCCACTGCCAGTGAGTGCAAAGGGGCCAGGCCCCCGGCCGCATCATTTGGGAGAGGGAGGTAGTCCCAGCCCTTCCTGGGGGAGGGGGTGTTCACCAGTTGCTCCTGGCTATAGATAACACCTAAAAATGAAAGGTGGCTAAGAATAAGGTAAGCAATAATATTAGAATTAATATTTGCCATGACTGTCCTCAAGATAAAATAAAACACTTTAAAACTTTTTCCAGTTCTCAGAGGGGTAGCTGTGTTAATCTGTATCTGCAAAATCAAGGAGTCCTGTGGCAGCTTATAGACTAACAGATTTACTTGGGCATAAGCTTTCTTGGATAAAAACCATCTGACAAAGTGGTTTTTACCCAGAAAACTCGTGCCCAAATAAATCTGTTAGTTGATAAGGTGCCACAGGCCTCCTCATTGTTTTTGTAGATTCAATTTTATGAACACGTAAATGTATTATAATTTCAAAAAAAATTATCATTGGTGCATTCCACTTTTCATATTGATAACTATCTCTCCCCATCCCCCTTGCATCTAAGCCTCAAACTCTCTCCCATAATTCCCAACAGCTGTCCTTTGAGCAATGCCAAGCCAGAACATTGTTCCAAGGAGGATATAAAAACTAGTAAGAGTCACCGCCTAAACAACAGATTCACAATTCACTTCCAAATATGTTTCATGGAAAATCAGCTGTCATTTACAACACTCTGTCCAGTTATTCTATCTTTTCTTTCACTCACCTTCAGGATTGAGATCTACCGCATAATCAGCAACAGGAAGACGACAGAAAAAAGAAAGCATATGTTAGGTATTGTTTAAAGAGGAAACAAAGAAGAGATACAATAATTAACACTTTAAAAAATACATGTATTTTTTGTTAAAAGCAAAATCTAATATGTTTTAATATGTCTAAATATAAGCCATAGCACTAACCAAAATTAACTAGAAAAAGCCAGATTCATGCCTTGTGTAACTTCATCCAACTTAGTAAAGACAAATTAAATAAACTGTATTCAGTTCCACAGAATTACACCAAGCATAAAATTTTACCCACAATTCATCATTTAAACAAACAAAAATCCATTCCAGTGAAAGGTTCCTGTTCAGATATTGTGAGATAATGAAAGAATATATTTTCATAGACCTAAATGCTACCTGAGGACTTGATTTCTAAAGGGATAGTGTGTTTATACACAACTCTCTTGAACTAGCCAAGCCTAATTATGCAACAGAACTTCTGTTCTGAACCATTAAGTCATCTATTTTATTCAACTATTTTGTGCTACTTGTGCTGGACAAATTCCACAATTAAACACAACATGTTCAAGAGGAGCCCTGTTCTAAAGTGATTCTGTATGAAATGGTTCAATATTTTCTTATGATTACTATATTTCAAAGATTTCCGATCAAATATATCAAGTTACAAGTTTTTGTTTCTTGTCTACAAACACAATCTCTGAAAATTCAACTGTGATATTTTCTTCCATTGTTATTAACTATTACAAAAGTAAATAATTCATTAAACAGTGAAAAGAAATATACATTCAGCTCACTCTCTTTTTGCTATGTTCGATCTGCAGTGCTAGCAGGAGGGAAAAAAGCAGTAAAAATGCATATCACTAAAATCAGGGGGTCTGATTCAACAAACCCAAGACTAGATTGTGTGATTTACATGAAGCTCCATATTAGAGGATATCCACAGACATTCCCACATGCCCCCAGATAGAGCTCTTAAGAACGTACTGCACACTCTGTCACTAGAAGCTCTGAATCCCTGCTGCTTCTGAGTGAGAATTAAACAGTATGTTTAGTAATGAATAAATATGACACTGTCATGACATGACATAAATTATTCAATTTAGTTCCTTGTCCTAAGATGACAGCTGATTAGCCAGCAAGATGTGCAAAGACAATAGACATCAAGGCAAATGGGCCTGTTGTGTCACCATGGGGTCATTAGGACATGATAAAATTCAATAACTCAGGTTTTGTTCTTAGTTATTCTAAGCAAGTAAAGCAATTATAAGTGCTATTCCACAGACTAAAAGGGAAACTGATTGAGGGAATATTCAGCCCAGCATCCATTTAATCCTCCTGCTCTATGCAGAGACAGTAATTGTCACTTTTGTTGGCAGCTTCTGCAGTGAGGTCAAGAACTAAATGGTCATAAGAGGTAATTAACTTCTCTTCCCTAAAGGAGGTCCCACTTGAGTCAGGATTGAAGCAAATTTCTGGAGCAGCACATGGAAGCCTGTTTCCCAAGTTATAAATGTATACCGTTAACTCTGTAAACTGGTCAGGCAAGTTAATAGTGCTACATAAAATATTAACTAAAGCAAATGGAGACCAAATTCTTCAGCACCCTATTAACTTTTAATTCCTTTAAAGGAGTTTTAAAAAAAAGAAGAGCCATAAGAGAATCAAAGCCTTTACAAAAAAAAAAAACCAACAACAACAACTCTGAAATCATGTTGCTCACCTGTAGGTGTGCTATAGGAAGCCACAACATTTCCTTCCAGCTCCGCTGGTGGATAATTCCCCTTTAGAAAGACAGAAAGGGCCACAGCTTTTGAGCCGCATGACGCTACAAATAATAAAATATATTAAACAAATAAGGCCAACTGAAAGAAAACCAGATTTTTCCAATACTTCAGGAAATATTTTATATTAAGTTACATTATACATTTCCATCAAACTAATTCAATCAAATCTGTACATAATGTTTTTCTTTGATATATATTATTAAAACCAAAACAAGATGCTCTAATTAAAAACTCTTAAAATACAACAGTGAAATGTCAGTGTACAGCAAACATAAGACAGACTCTACAAATGCATTTCTATATTGAGGTCAGACTATTAGGGCCATCAGTCCTCTCTTAGGGAACATGCTGTAGGACCATAGGAACTGGTATTCCAGAAGAGACCAAAGATCTATCAGTTCCATTTTCCTGTCTCAGCAGAGACCAATGTTAAGATGCTTCTGACCAGGGTTGTCATATATATAGTCTGTGAGCCAGATCTGGGCCACAAGACACTTGTCTGTGGCCTGCGACTCCTTCTGCAATCTTCAGTGCAATCCATCCTGCAGCTACCTGAATTTCTAAGAGGCTGTAAAAGGAAGCCAGAGCAGGTAGAGTGGGCACTGCTAAGTATGAAGTTTATGTCTGACTGGGCAAAAAAATTCTCCCTTGTGGCTCAGCAGAAGCTCTTTGTACAGGCACAGTAATCATAATACCACATCCTTTTTGAAGTAGATTGACCAGTACCAGATGCAGTTTTACAGGGGAGGATGTACCATTACACTGTTTGAATGTATAGTAATTTGAACATTATTTTCTATCTTTTGGTTTCTGTATACACTCTAAGAGTCTGCTAGGGTTTTTTGACTACCACTACAGTTTCTTTCTTTTTTTTTTAAATGGACTCTAATCTCCATTATTAACATGTAAAAAATTAAGCTTGGTGCACGTATACTTAGACAGTCTAAGTAACTCTTAGAATAAAGCTGAAACATTCCCAGAAAAAGCAATACAGTATAATACTTTGTAATAGTAAAAGAATTTACCTAAATCAAAGATGAACTGATCACGGGTCAATGCTAAAGGAGGTTGTACACATATAGATAATTTTGTTTTCTGCACAGCCAATCTGCTCTGTAGTGTGATCTGTAGCAAGTTGAAAATAAAAAGGTATTGATACACAGACACACATTAATCCACCTATGACTTAAATTAAAACCAGGATAAATGGCAAAATTCACTCCAGTACAGAACTCCAGTACAGAACAGTTCAGCAATAACATTTAAGAATACCAAATTCAGTGATTATTTGCACTTACACAATTCCACTATAACTAATAGCTAAGAACATTCTGTGAAAAAGTAATGGTAGGCCTTGACAGCTAAGGAGAAAAAAAACTGAGACAGCTTATCAAAATTCCTTGTTAATATTCAGTCAAGACTATTTTATCATATTCAATTGCAATATGTTAGATTTGTTTTCTATTTTGCAAATATCTATCTTGTTTGGATTTTTTTTAATGTATAATAATGGCAACAGTCAATATAAACAGTAAAAATGTAGGGAAATTTAAATAAGGTGTTACACTATACTTTTCTTTCACCAGAAGGACTCTGTTCAGCAGCTAATTATGCTCAGTGATCATCAAATCATGAAATATGATATGACAATGATAGAATCTACTGTGCAAACACAGTATTTTCTAGTGTTGCTTTACTCCTAACACACACATATAACATACCTTTATTATATATAATGTAGAGATTCAGACTGGGAGAACCCTACACATTTTAAGCAACCATACCAATATAATTCAAAAGAAAAGGTCACAGATAAAATCCACTGATAAAAATAAAACTCGTATTTTTTCTGATTTTTAAATTTATTAATTGCACCTTCATGATAGTTATCATATGAAAAAACATTTTTACCTTTTTTCTCGGAAAAATAAGGACATTCCGGTAGGGAAGCTAAATTTCATTAATCAGCTAAGCGAGTAGTCTTTGGCATTTCCATCCCCTATTCAGTTAGTCCATAAGGGGAACACTCCCTATCCCGCTGCTCCTCTCCTTTTGAAATGTACAGGAGGCACCCGCGACTCTTGTGTATTTCAAAAGGAGAGACATAGCAGGTTCCCTGTCTCTCCCCCTTTGAAATGTACATGAGCCACCCTGCAGCTCTTGTATATTTCAAAGGGAGATACACAGTGGATTCCCGGCTTTTAAGCCGGCTCCCCCCAGCACTGGCTGTGCTCCCCCACCTTTCTACCTCTCTGAGGCAACTTCGTACAACACTTCAGGGATTCTTGTTAGAGTTGCAGCCTGTTAGACTGCCTGAAGAAGTTGTTGTAACGTAGTCCCCCATATCTGGGTTGTGAATTCTCACTGTATATTAGCAGCACAATAGAGGCTCTTACCCAAAAAGTGAAGAAAAGCTCTATGTAGCTTGTCTCTAAACAAAAATGGTTATCCAATAAGATATTGCCTCACCCACCTTATCTTGTGTAAAAACAAGGTATTTGCAAAGATATTTGTTTTATAAGCACGACACTGACCAATGACTTCCCACTGAATTTAGGTGTCACTATTTCCTCTAACATTCCCTTTCATCCTCAGTCTCAGAAATTGAATTAAATACCAGCAAAGACATTAACTCTGCCCTCTGCAACTCTGTTTAATTGAGGCTTGCACTTCCAAGCATGGGGCAAACTTTGTTTTTTGTATGAACAGTACAAACATTACTAAGCATGGACAATGTGAGGCCTTGTCTACACCCAAAATTTGAAACTTTTCTATCAAAACAGTTTTTAAAAGTGTTTTAGCTAAACCATTGAAAATTTCTCTCTGCCCCTCTCTGACAGGCAGAGCAAGTGGGGAGGAGGAGTGACTAGTCGAATTCCTACTCGACTACCTGATAAGCATTTGCTTAGCAGATAGCTGACTAGTCACTTACATCTCTACATTCCACCACCACTCCCATTCCCCCCCAAAAAAACAGACCACCTCCTAAAACAATCTATTAAAAACAAATTTTTCACAACATCCTAAAGATCTCTACATAGACTGATAGCAGTGTGGTTGTCAACAGTTATAAATATCACACAGTCACTTCTATAGATGCCTATTTTATTCTTAAGGCAAAAAAGTGGCTGCAGAGTAAACATTAAAAACAATAAAAGAACCTACGTGATTTCCAATAAGCTTACCAAAATTCACCCATCCTAAAATAGATTCTGGAGCAGTCTTCAAATTCCCATCCATGGGAATTACTGGGGTTGTAAATCCATCATAGCTTCATCCCAGAACAAGCACCCAGTTTGATGGGGCTTCACAAGGCCCAGCCCTTCCAACCCAATGCTAAGCATTGGGAGTCACTGTGCATCAGTGGTCATGGCCATTCGCTGAATAAGCAAGAAGGACCTGAGATCATTTTAAACTGGGTTATTTATCCAAAAAAATTTGGGGGGAGGGTTGTTGATTCCTGGATAAATCAGTTTTAACTAATTTATACACACACCCCTCTCCAAGGTTAGGGAGGAGGGCTTCAAAAGACTGATCATGTGGAAGCACATTAAAATCCCCCTCCTAGAAAAGATACATACAAATCCACAACACAAAGAGCAGTACTTTTAATAGAATGGACCTAAACAGTATTAACCCTAATTCAATAAGATCTAGCTTAATTCTGTGAAGTTCATCTTAATTCTATAAGGTTTACCCAAGACACTGGGTAACAAAATATTGTTAATCTTTCAGCGTGCACCTTGAGAATCTTTTCCCACCTGAAGGAGCCTTTAGGACTCCTTTAAGCTTCTATGGACGTTTTTTGATGGCATAAAGGGAACTGAAGCCATGGTGAGGATTTTGCCCACTACCTATTTTTATAAGCAACTAATTTTATAAGCTTTTTCTGCTGAGCCAGTGACTTTTTTCAGAATTAAATATAATCCTTGTTTATGACTAGTAAAAAAAAAAGTATATTTTTGGGGGGGGGGGGGGGGAGGAGGAGGGAAGAGGGATTCCTGTTCCCTACACCATAGTTATAATCAGAACAGCCACAATTTTACTCACTTGGAAGAATTAAAATCCATTAACTATTATTCTTATTCACACTGCAGCCAACCTGCCGTGTTATACATATTGGTGGCTCTAGTAGTATAACATACAGAAGGACGGAGGAAGGGAGCTGAAGCTCCCTTCCCTCCTCCACCCCAATTCATCAGGGCACATTACTGGCTGTTCCCCATTGTCAGGGAGCAAGGGGAAAGTGCACAGTTTACTACATTCCTCACTCTGGCTGGGGAGCACAGGGGGCAGACAAACCTGGACCCGTCCCAGCCAGGGGACATGCACCCCTCACCCAGCTGAGCCTGCTGGAGCCATGGAGAGGTGTTTCTCACCTGGCCCCAAGCTGCTGTGGTGAGAGAGACTGAAGGAAAGGAAGGGAAGGAAAGGCAGACAGTGACTTCTCCCTGGGGCAGGATGGCCTGGAGGGTGGGGGGACAGAGGGTAAGAGGTGTACAGGCCATCATCCAACTTCTCCCTGGGGCTGGCACATGGAGACAGGGGACAGGCCATGTGGGAGGGCAGAGCCCCATATAGGCCACCCACTGGCTTCTCCCAGGCTGGGCAAGCCAGAAAGCAGGGCTTCTCCCTGGGATGGACACATGAGGGACTGCACATCCCGCCCGCCCACCAGCCAGCTTTGGCCCGGGACAAGGCAGGGCAGGGCCGTATATCCTGCCTGCTGTCTTCTCCCAGGGCAAGGGGGAGCTGTCCCATGGCAAGGGGTGCCACATGTCTCACCCGCCAGTTCTGGCCTGAGGCAAGAAGGGCTACACCTCCCACCTGCTGGCTTTGGTCCAGGGCAAGGAGAGGACTGCACAAATTAAATTTTTAAAACTATGCTAACTCAAAATTAACATTACAGCAGTTTAAGTCCAATAATACAGAAGTTTAGCATCTAGAGTTAATGGTAACTTGTCAACAACTTATAAATAATATCCTGTTTGAGTACACATTTGGCCAGAGAAACAAGAAGAGAAAGAATGACTCATGAGCAATGTATTTAGGAACCTTACTTCTGTGTTTCCGCACTTTTTCTGATTTTGCTGTGTAAAAGAGTTTGACTACACAAAAGATATTCCCTATTACTGTCTATAGCACTAAGCAATGGCAAGTGGTGCTAAATACAGACAATATAGCAATCTATTCAGTGTTGGATTAGCTGTACCAGTTGTGAGCAACGACTGTTTATTTCTGTATTTGTAGTGGACACAAATACCACAGTAACAACTCTTTTCAAATAATTTTGTGGGGTGAGTTGGTTCGCGAGAGAGAGAGAGAGACAGAGAGACAGAGAGACAGAAAAGAATTGCTTGTGGCCAACAATGTGAGAATTTAAATAGCCCGAATTAGACTTTGATGTGCACACTTTAGTGTGCATGCCTAGAAGTGGAGAAGGGCCAGTTCTACCACTAATACTGGTGGTTGGATGGAGACAGTTTTCTTACAGTTTAGACTGCAATGATTGTGAGTGAAATCCTGGCTATGCCAGAGTCAATAGCAGAGCCCCATATGGAGGAGGGAGCAAAATAGAAACAATTTATTTTTATGAATATTTAGAAATTACAGATTATTTCAACTGAAATCACTGAGACCATAAAATTTTGTGGAAATGGTGGCTTATTTGATCATCTTCTATTTTCTCCTCTTGTTGATATTAAGACAGTTCAATTGAGAATTTCATTGTGTGTGTTTTTAATGAGATGCTTAACATCTCCTTTATGTGGACTCAGATTCTAATAACCTTTTCTCGTAGTTTCTTGTTCTATAAAAAAATCACCTACATATGGCATATGGTGCTACTTAAACAGAGTAAGATATCAGAATCCAGACTATGATGTATTCCCATCAGTCCCTGTTTTTCAGTCTGAAGAGAGAAAGAATGGGCAGAGATAAGAGAAAGCAAAGCCTTCATTTTGCTCTGTTAATAAATTTTAGAAGTTACTGTGGCAGGTTTGGAAGTTAAATTACTGTACTACCAATTTTGTTTCATGCTCAGAAGAAATATATTCTATATTATATAATTGTATGCATATGCACACACACAAATCTTTTCTTCAAAACTAGGCACAAGCATTAATTTTCATTTAGGACTCTGACCATGTTGTTTCCGATTAAAATTCTGAACTATTTGTGTTGCAACTGTAAATAAATTTATGAGAACAAGTTTTTGCAAAATAAACAAATTTATTTATTTTCATTCTTTCGTAACTAAAAAGACATTCAGAGAGATTTGGCTCAACCTTTCTAAAAAAATTCACCTTTTGAACTGAAATGTTTTCTCTGTGCAAAGGTGAATATTTCTTAGAATATTCACTGTCAGGCATCCACTATGAAAAATTTAAAAACTACTACTTTTCACCCCATAGTCATTACATATCTTTTATCTGACTTTTCCTTTAAAACAGACGGACTGTACATAATATTTCCTAATCACTCTAAATTTTTGGCAGGAAATTAGGAAAAGTTCCCTTTGCACACCAAAAAGGAAACAGAATTGTAAATATATATGGCACTTCAAACTCAATTCTCATTTGTATTACATACGTAAAAGGGATAACAAATGTGAAAAGTTTGCTGAATTTTGTTGCTATTAAGTGATACAGTTCGAGCTATGCACAATACCTTTACTGTGACTGAAGGAACTGCCTCTGCTCTCACCTCACTGTCAATGGCTTGCTGTGAAGAAAAAAATGAAAACGGAGCAAATGCAGTATCACACATGAATGAGTGAATACAATGAATGCAATATTATCCTCCCACCACCAACTAGCTAAATAGAGAGTTAACTGTAAAGAACTTATCACTCTGATGACAGATTGAAATACACAAAATAGATTTCTGGGCCCCTTCTTTAGAAAAGACAAAATTCTGTTTAAAACCGCCCACAAAAAGAATAAGCAATGGTTATGAGCATTTTGTATATAAAAGCCAATATACTTCATATATATAATTGAATATTTGAAACTGTTTTGTCTGGCCTGGACCCTTCTACTGTGATTTATTCAAATTGTGGGAACTCCTTGTGTTATTCAGTGAGGAGAGGCAACTTCCATATAGTATACACATCCACACCATAGTATATAATGCATAATTACCATACGCAATCTTATAATCAAAAAGCATACTGTATATGTCCTGTACATAAAAGACCGAAATAGAGAGTGGGAGGCTTTTTTATTGTGCTGCTTATTTCTATTTATATAAACCATCATGTCCACATCAATAATTAGCTTGACATACAGTAGGGTATTTTTACACACACACAAATCCCTACAAAACTAAACTATGCTGAAAGGTAATTATACCAGTATATATTACAAGAGATTATACCTTTCTGTGGTCAAAGATTAAATAAAACAATGCTTTCTGCTAGCATACACAAGATACACTGTTTGCTACTGTCCTATCCTCCTTCCCTCCCCATCCTAAGCATTAGGATTCACTAACAGTGTCCTTAGTGCATTTTCAGAATTCCAAAAAAAAGTAGTAGGGATCCCTCTGGATGCAAGGATTCAAAAGGTGCTGGACTTCGATATGTTTCCAATTTTTCCTTCCCATTAGTTCCTTATTGCATTTCCATCCCATGTATTATACAGTAAGAAACACCATGAAATCTTTTTCCTCATGTGAAATTATACATATAATTGCCTCCAGATCCATGCTCAATATCATAGCTCTCTTTGAAGGAGATGGTTGAAGCAGATCAGTTTACATCCACAAGAATTAATTTATCAGTGCAACAACGGGACAATTTACTATTGACCTAAGGAATTACAAAGCTGCAAGGTTATCATCACAACTAGGCAAGATCAGGCTGACAGACTTTTGTCCTTTTTTGCACTAATAAATCTTTCCTATGGACAACTGCTAAGACAAAGAAACTAAAGGTAAATTGCTTATCTAACAAACAATAAAACAACTTTTATAAAGATGACAGTTATACTTTTAAATGAAAGTAAAGTATTAACATACAATTCCATTTATATTTTGCAAATACTGTAGCAAGAAATCCCAGTAAACACTTTTAAAGCAATTCATGGCCAGAAATGGCTAGTTAACAGCTGTTTGGCATAGCATTGTTCATGTTCCAAAAGGTTTATATATTAAATTTTAGTGCAAAAAGTAAGACTGGACATAAGAGATTTCAGTAACCTGGAACACAACTACAATACAAAATGACCGATTTCTTTCTGTATATTTTAAACTACACTGCAGCATCCCAGAACGTAAAGCGGCAAAGGCCCACCAGTCCACCTTGCCAATCTCTCTGCCAAAGCAGGATCACTCCCTACAGGTATCTGCGAATGCTTTGCACAGTACAGTTTCAAATGATCCACATAATGGGATTTCTAGTGTTTCTCTATAGATTACTAAAAGTTTCTCTTCAGACTATTAACATACTGTAACAGAGCTCAACACCGGGAAATAATTCAAGAAACTCACCTTAAAATTTTATTTTACTCAGTTTCATCCCGTTTTTAAGGGTTAAGACAGAGAACCACACTAATTAGAACTATTAACCAAAGCATTTTGCAATGTATTGAGATCTTTGCATCAAATACAGTAAGATCTCTGTCAGTTACACAAGCAAACATATTAGTATGTCATGCATGTAACATGGTTTTAACTATATTTTTGGGGGTTGTATGCTATATAAGACAGAGTGTATAAAACAAACTGGGAAACTTGCCAAAATGAAAAGTTCTGTTTTCCTTTCTCTCCCCCCATTTTCTAATTATAAAAAATAAGTGAATAGTTATATTTGGCAATATTCTTCAATGCCTTATTCATATCTGTGGGAATGCAGATACAATTTACTAGTACTATTTTATTCAATAAGGATCCATATACATTAGTGCAGACCCTGTGTAATCAATCCCTCTACAACCAAAAAGGCTTGTTGACACATGAACATATTCAGTTTCTTCACATAAATACCACTCCTCAAAGCCTATCCATGATTCTTACCATCTGTAATTCAACATAAAAAAGTATCAATTCAAGCTACAAAAAGAATGCAACCCAAATAACCAGTGTATCATGACTACAAGCAACTTGAAATACTATTCAAATTGGTATTACAAAGACAGCCTTTCAAAATTATACTTGGCCTCTTGTCTGGGGCAAATCATATTTATTTATTCGCTTTTCTTATTAGACTAGTAACAAGAAGGCTTTTTAAAGTTTCTTGCAATAAAAGGGAGGCAAGCAGAATTTGCACCTAGCCTCATGAACTCTTGAAGATTGGAAATACAATAACCTAATGTAAGTGAAATGGCAAAAAAAGAATTTAAAAACAAAATCACTGCATACTTTTATTAATTACAAAGTAACCAAAAATTACTAAAATGTTGGCAGTCATGTTCTATCCCCTGAATTGTCACTATATTACAAAAATGGTCTAGGATACACTTCCTATCTGGATTATGCTTAAATGGGCAAACACACCATGAAGGAACATGTGCTGAGGCTGGGAATTGGAAGCTATGAGCTTCGTAACAATGATTTGAAATCTAGAACCCTCTATTCATTGGTCAAGCCTTAACGAGGGGGTATGACTATCAGGAAGGCCAGGGCTATATAAAGCTCTTAGTAAGCAACTTGGGAGCTTAGAGAACGGGAGCAGTTAAAAGGAGTTTTGTAAGGGAGTTTAAAGGGAGCTAGGTACGCTTAGCATTCTTTAAAACTTTTAAACTAAACTAAACTCTAAACTACCTGATTTAAATTTTAAAAAAACTATCAATAATCTAATTATCTGTAGGAGAGAATGCAGGCAGAAGCCCTGCAGCAGAGTGGGGGCCATTCTGTTTATTGTACCCAATGTACAAGTATGATTACCTCCCCTATGGGCAGGTGTGTATGTGTACATTCCATGCAAAGAGCTCCTGGTCCTCAGACACCACAAACGGGTTTTGGAGGCCAGGGTGCCTGAATTGGAGGACCTAAGAAAGGCAGAGAGGTAGGTAGATGAGGCTTTCCCGGACACTGTAGAACTGTCCCACTTCCAGTCAGACAGCCTGTGTGCTGTTAAGGAGGGTGAAAGGCTCAGAGAAGGAGAATATTCAGCTGGAGCAGAGGGTAACCACCCCATAGTAGGAACCCTCCTTTCAGATGATATTGTGGTATCCTCTTGCACTAAGGATACCTCTCCAGAGGAGAGAACTACAGTCATTAGGAAAAGGCAGGTGTTAGCAACAGGGGATTCAATCATTAGAAATATAGACAGCTGGGTTTGTGATAAGAAATTGTTACTCACCTTGTGCAGTAACATCTGTTCTTCAAGATGCGTGTCCCCGTGGGTGCTCCACTGAACATGTCGGGCTCGTCCCGGCGCCGCAAACTGGAGAGTTTTTGCCAGCAGTAGCCCCCTCCGGAGGACCGCGCATGCGCAGAAGTGCCTCGCGCCGTTCGCACTCTTTTCTGCGTTGAGCGGTCCGACGCGCCAGTTCCTCCTAGCCGGAACATCTGTAAGATACAAACATAAGAGTTCCGAAGCAGGGAGGAGGGCGGGTCGTGGAGCACCCACGGGGACACACATCTCGAAGAACAAGGTGAGTAACAATTTCTTCTTCTTCGAGTGATATCCCCGTGGGTGCTCCACTGAAGGTGAGTAGGAAGCAGTAGCCCAAACAGAGACGCCATGCTTCGGAATTATCTGTGCACAGAAGAGAGAACTGCTTGAGTAACTGCTATGTCTGTAGCCCTGAAGCGATCCAGGGCGTAATGCCTAGCAAACGTGGACGAAGATGACCAAGTAGACATGCTCCTGGTTGAGTATGCTTTTGGTCGACAGGACAGGGGTCTGCCGCGGATGGTGTAACAGCGAGTGATGCAATTCACAATATGTGAGGAGATGCGCTGCGAGGAGATCTGTTGGCCTTTAGAGAGGGTTGCCAGGGATAGTAGTAGGCGTGAGGACTTTCGAAAAGAGCGCGTTCTGTCCAAGTAGAATGCAAGCGCTCTCCTGATGTCTAGTGTGTGCCAGCGTGCCTTCTCGGGGTTAGCGTGTGGTTTCGGAAAGAAAATGGGAAAAACCATGGGCTCGTTGATGTGGAATGGTGAATTGACTTTTGGCAAGAAGGCTGGGTGACAGCGTAATGTGACCCCCTGTTGGGTGAATAACGTATACGGAGGATCGGCAGAAAGTGCTGCGAGTTCAGAAACGCAGCGGGCCGACGTGATTGCCAGGAGAAAGGTGACCTTAGTGGTGAGAGTCTGCATGTCACAAGTTGCCAGCGGTTCAAATGGTGGCCGAGTAAGAGTGTCCAACACCAAGGCAAGGTCCCAGGGCTCAGGAGTGGGCCTGTATGTTGGGTAAAGGTTGGTAATTCCCTTCATGAACCTCTTCGCTAGTGGATGTGCAAAGACAGACGATCCGTCTACGGGGGAACGGAAGGCTGAGGTTGCAGCCAAATGAACCTTAAGTGAAGTTATCGCCAAGCTCTGTGAGCGTAAGCAGAGCATATAGTCCAGGATGGATTGTATAGGTGCCCTTCGAGGGTCTGTGTCCTGTGAGTGGCACCACGTCTGAAAGCGTCGCCACTTGTAGAGGTAAGATCTCCTGGTGGATTGGCGCCTGCTTTGTATGAGGACTTCTCTGACTGCTTGGGAACAGGTTAATTCCGGTCCTTGGAGCCAGTCAGGAGCCATGCTGTTAGGTGCAGCCGGTTGACACTGAGGTGGAGAAGGGTGCCGTGCTGCTGCGAGAGGAGGTTGGGCCACTGCGGGAGCTGGAGCGGCTGAGACATCGACATGTGCATAAGTTGCGGCAGCCAAGTCTGATGGGGCCAGAAGGGAGCCACCAGGATTACTGTTGCTGCATCCGCCAGTATCTTCTCTATCACCCGAGGAATGAGGGGAATTGGGGGAAAGGCGTATAGAAGACGGTACTTCCCCCAATGAAGCAGAGAGGCATTTCCTATCGATCCGCTGCCTATGCCAGCCCTCGAGCAGTAAGAACGGCATCTCTTGTTGTCTCGAGTGACAAAGAGGTCCACTTGCGGGTGGCCCCATAGTTGGAAGAGGCCACGGACTACCTCGTCGAGGAGCTCTCATTTGTGTTGGGAGTGGAAAGATCTGCTCAGTGTGTCCGCAATGGTATTGTTCTTTCCCGGTAGGTAAGCAGCTTTGAGCGTGATGCCGTGGCGAATCGCCCAGTTCCAAAGGCGTATTGATTCTGCACACAGGGTTCTGGATCTGGCTCCGCCCTGGCGATTGATATAGTATACGGTGCAGATGTTGTCCGTAAGAATCTATACTAAGGCACCTTGGATGTGATGAACAAAGTGACGGCATGCATTGAAAACTGCTCTGAGCTCCAGAAAGTTTATGTAGAGTAGGGCTTCTTTGTAAGACCATAGACCTTGGACCTGATGTTGTAGCATGTGAGCATCCCAGCCCACGAGGGATGCGTTGGTGGTAATTTGTAGAGATGGAGCTGGAGCGCGAAATGGGACACCCACAAGCACCTTGGTCGGATCGAGCCACCACGTCAGTGAGTCTTTGACGCGAGCGGGGATGGATGTCAACTTGTGTATATCGGTGATGCCGGGAGTGTATACCATCTGGAGCCAGTGGTGCAGACACCGCATGCGGAGACGCGAATGTGCGACGACGTACGTCGTAGAAGCCATGTGACCTAATAACTTCAGGCACGTGAGGAACGAGACTGCCGGAGCGGTGCGCAGGACATTCACTAGGTCTCGGATGGCGTGGGCCCTGTCCGTGGGTAAGTACGCCCTGGCGGTTATAGAGTCTATCCTGTCCCCAATGAACTCGATGGACTGGGATGGAATCAGAGACGATTTTGGTAGGTTGATTACCAGTCCTAGAGCTTCGAAGATGTCTCTCGCGATGGTAACTGCGGTTCCGATCTGTTGCATAGAAGGGGCCCTGAGTAGACAATCGTCGAGATAGGGAAAGATGGTGATGCCAGTGCATCAGAGGTATGCAGCTACAACTGCTAGGGTCTTTGAGAATACCCTGGGAGCCGCAGAAAGACTGAAAGGAAGTACAGCATATTGGTAGTGGTCGGTGCCTAGGGTAAAACGTAGAAATCTCCTGTGTACCGGATGGATGGAGATATGAAAGTACGTGTCTTGGAGATCGAGGGACGCGAGCCAATCCCCTTGATGTAGTGATGGTATGATGTAACCCAGAGTAACCATTTTGAATTTTTGCTTCCGTAGGTAGCGGTTGAGGCCACAAAGGTCTAAAATTGGTCTCCAGCCGCCGGACTTCTTT
This sequence comes from Pelodiscus sinensis, assembly GCF_049634645.1. Taxonomy (NCBI): domain Eukaryota; kingdom Metazoa; phylum Chordata; order Testudines; family Trionychidae; genus Pelodiscus; species Pelodiscus sinensis. The sequence continues at coordinate 171,278,988 of NC_134712.1, forward strand.
CGCGTGAGAAAGTACCGGGAGTAGAAGCCTTTGCCTCTGAAGTCGGAAGGAACCTCCTCCACTGCCCCGGTAGTAAGTAGGCGCGTGACCTCCTGGCGCAGTAGAAGGTCGTGAGAGGGGTCCCTGAAAAGGGACGGGGATGGAGGGTTGGAGGGGGGCAGGATGGTGAAGGGGATAGCGAGGCCGGAAGTGACTATCTCCCTGACCCAACGGTCCGTGGTGATGGCAAACCAACAGCGGTAGTAGGGCCTCAGGCGGTACTGGAATAACTTGGTTACCTGCGGGTAGGGTTCCAACAAGGGTATGGCGCGCAGTCCCTCGACAAGGGCGTCAAACCTGCTGTCGAGGTTGTTGTTGGTTGTGTGCCTTATTGGGTTGTTGGCGCCGTCGCCTGTGTTGCTCGTATGGTCTAAAGTGTTGGGCAGTATAGGAGGAGGAGGGCCTCTGCCTGTTGTAGGGCCAAGCTCTCTTGCATCTGAAAGGCGGGGTATACATGCCAAGGGTTCTCAACGTAGTTCGGGAATCCTTTCCCGAATAGAACACTTGATCGGTGTTCTGTGCGAACAACGAGGCACGGTCAAAGGGAAGGTCCTCCACCTTGGGTTGTAGGTCTTTGGGCACGGATGCCAGGTGTAGCCAAGAGGCACGTCGCATGACTATAGACGTCGCCGTAGTGCGGGAAGCGGAATCAGCAATATCGAGAGAGATCTGGAGTGCGGTGCGGGCCGCTGTGTAGCCCTCCTGCACGATGGATTTTAGTACCTCTCTGTTGGACTCTGGTAAATGATATATATGGGGAGCCAACTTAAGAGTAGTTGTCGAAGTTGTGGTTAGCGAGCTGGGCGGAGTAGTTGGCCATTCTCGGGGTGGCCGTAGCAGACGAATAGACCTTCCTGCCGAGGAGGTCCAGACGCTACGCTTCCTTGGCCGCCGCCAAATTTCTAGATTGTGCCTTTTGTTGGGCAGCCTCAACGACAATAGAGTTGGGGGCGGGATGGGTGAAAAGAAATTCCGCATCCTTTGCATCAATAAAGTATTTCCTATCCGTGCGCTTGTTTGTAGGAGGCGCAGATGCTGGCGTCTGCCAGATGTCGTTGGAGATTTCGAGGACTGCCGCATCGAAAGGAAGGGCCAGCTTTGATTTGCTGGATTGTTGAAGATTCCTAAAGAGCACGTGCTGCTTCTGGGGTGCTTCCGAAGCATGTAGATTCTGGGAATAGGCGACCCTTTTAAAAAGCTCATGAAATTGTTTATAATCATTCACCACAGAGGGCTCATCGTTAAAAACCGCATCATCTGGGGAGGAGGAGGAGAGGTCCGTCGGGGAACCTGTAGGTTATTGGTCTGTTACTGGGGATTGAGGAGCGCCTCCATGTGAAGCGTCACCGGTGAGCGTCGGAGGGCGCTGCACCGGTGGGATAGAGTCTTGGGTTTCTGGCTGTGGTGAATATGATCGACGCTCTTGCGGAGGTGAGGGTTGTGAGAGCCATGTGGGAGAGCGTGAGCGGTCACGATAGTGCGAGGAGTCTCGCCGGCGGTGATAATCGTGGTGCGAGTAGACAGGTGAACGTGAGGTGGCGCTCCTGCGATGGTGATAATACACGCGGGAGGGTGATCGTGAGCGACAGGAACAGTGAGATGGAGACCTCGAATAGTATGAGTAGCGGTAGCGAGGTGAGAGCGACAGTCTCGAGGATTGCCGGGAGTGCTGAGAGGGAGAATGACTGCAGTAATGTCGTCCCGTGACGAGGTGAGAGAGAAGGCTCAGGAGAGAAGACTGCTCTGCCCGGGCTGGAGGTAGGTGTACAGACGTGGTGTGTTTTCCTCTGTGCCTTAGTTGGAATACTCTTAGGTGGAGGAGCCATTGAGACTGGGCTGCCCTGGACCAATATGATCGAGACAGAATCGGATACATCCCCTAAGTGGTGTGGCGACCTTGGCACCGAGGTTGGGGATGGAGGTGCCGTATCCTCTCCTGATGCACCAATTTGTTGGGCCGCAGGAGCCGGTTCCGCAGAGGTTGGTGCGACAGAGCTGTGCTGGTGTTCGCTCTGGCGTATGGGTTGCTCCCCACTCTTTGAATGAGGCCGGGCTGGTCTCGACGCCGATTGCTTTCTCGGCGCTTGGTCGGATCGGCGAGCCTCCTGATCTCTCGGCAACGGGCTCGCTATCGGTGCCGTTTTAGCTGATGGTGCAGTGCCGCCCGTCGGTGCCGACTCCACCCTCGCCGGCAGGTGCTTCAACGGTGCCGGTCGAGGCCCCGGTGCCACGGCGCCGTGGTGGCAAGCGGTGCCGCATGGAGGCTCGGTGCCGTAGATGACGGTGCCAACTCCGGGCGCACTGCCGGTGCCGGTGGTACGGAAAGCGCGGGACTAGGCACCGATGTACTGCGGGCTTTAGGTGCCTTATCCACTCCCTGTCTGGGAGGGAAGCCCGATGAACTCTGTGCTTCTCCTGCACTTACGCTCCTAGAGGGAGCGGAGCTTTTTCCGTCCCGAGACTTACGTGGGACTAAAGCCTCCCGTTGCTCAGTTGACAGGGGTTGGAGCGCCTTATTAAAAAGCAACATCTTCAGGCGCATTTCTCTGTCACGCCTAGCCCGAGCGGTCAGCTTCGAGCAGTGACTGCATTTTTGTGGGATATGGCCTTCTCCCAGACAGCGGATGCAGCGGGAGTGGCCGTCCGAGGCAGGCATAGGGTCGGCGCAAGAGGCACAGTTCTTGAAGCCCGGAGATCCGGGCATGATGGAGGCACTAGAGGGGCCGGTCGGTAGAGACCTAGGAAGGCTGTTAATTCTAACTTTAACTTTAACTTTTAACTCTTTTTTTTTTAACAACTAACTCACTAACTAGATAAAGCTAATAATACAGGGAAGGGGCTAACTGGGAATAGAACTAGTAATAATAATAATCTTAATTCTCCTCAGAAAAGGAGGAGCGTGTTCTAACTCCGTCTGTGACCGTGGACAGTTAGGAAGAACTGGCGCGTCGGACCGCTCAACGCAGAAAAGAGCGCGAATGGCGCGAGGCACTTCTGTGCATGCGCGGTCCTCCGGAGGGGGCTACTGCTGGCAAAAACTCTCCGGTTTGCGGTGCCGGGACGAGCCCGACACCTTCAGTGGAGCACCCACGGGGACATCACTCAAAGAAGAACCAGGAGAACTGTATGGTGACTTGCCTGCCAGGTGCAAAAGTTGCGGATCTCTCAATACATCTAGACAGATTTATGTGTGGTGCTGGGAGGAGCCAGTGATCATGGTATATGTAGGTACCAATGACATACGGAGGGGTAAGAAAGAGGTTCTGGAGGCCAAATTTAGGCTTCTAGGAAAGAGATTGAAATCCAGGACCTTTGTGGTGTGTTCTCTGAGATGCTTCCAGTTCCACACACAGGGCTAGGTATGCAAGCAGAACTTCAGAGTCTCACTGCATGGATGAGACGATGGTGTAGAGAGGAGGAGTTAGATATATTAGGAACTAGGGAAACTTTGGAAAAGGGGCACTATACAGGAAGGATGGGCCAAAATGGAATGCTGGCACTTAACATTAAAAAGGCTGTAGAACAGTTTTTAAATTAAGGGCTGAGGAAAAGCTCACAGGTGCGGAGGAGAACATGGATCAGACAGAGATATCTCTTAAGGAAGGGTCTATTAACAGAGATTCACTATGTTCTAGCAAGGAGGAGAGGAAGGAAGATGATAAAGTATGGTTCAGATCAGATGAGAAACAGTCAAATGAAAAAGAGTCCAACACATCAGGAAATGGCAGACAAAAAGTAACACATTTTTAAAGTGCTTATGTACAAATGCTAGAAGTCTAAATAATAAGATGGGTGAACTAGAGTGCCTCATTTTAAAGGACAATATTGATATAATAGGCATCATGAAACTTGGTGAAATGAGGACAATCAATGGGACATAGTCATACCAGAGTACAAAATACATCGGAAGGACAGAACAGGTCATGCTGGTGAGGGAGTGGCACTATATGTGAAAGAAAATGTGGAGTCAAAGTAAAAATCTTAAATGAACCAAAATGTTCCCTAGAATCCCTATGGGTAGTAATTTCATGCTCAAATAATAAGAATATAGCAGTAGGGATATATTCTTGACTACCTGACCAGGATGCCGTTAGTGACTATGAAATGCCAAGGGAGATTAGCACACTTACTGGGTACACGTCACTTCAGAACGGGATGCAGAGATTAAATTTCTTGATACCTTAAATGACTGCTTCTTAGAGCAGCTGGTTCTGGACCCCCATGAGAAGAGAGGCAATTCTTGATTTAGTCCTAAGTGGGGCGCAGGATCAGGTCCAAATATAACTGGACCACTTGGAAATAGTGACCATAATGTAATAAAATGTAACATCCCTATGGTGGGAAAAACACCTCACCAGTCGAACACTGTGTCCTTTATTTTCAGAAAGGGGAACTACACAAAAATGAGGAGGTTAGTTAAACAGAAATTAAAAAGTACAGTGACAAAAGTAAAATCCCTGCAAACTGCATGGAAACTTTTCAAAGACAGCATAATAGAGGCCCAACTTAAATGTATACCCTAAATTAAAAAACACAGTAAAAGAACCAAAAAAGTGCCACCGTGGCTCAACAACCAAATAAAAGGAGTGGTGAGAGATTAAAAGGCATTGTTTAAAAAGTGGAAGTTAAATCCTAGTGAGGAAAATAGAAAGGACCATAAACTGTCACATTAAAAATATAATAAGAAGAGCCAAAAAGGAGTTTGAAGAACAGCTAGCCAAAAACTCAAAAAGTTATAGCAAAATGTTGTTTAAGTACTTCAGAAGCAGGAAGCCTGCTAAACAACCAATGGGGCTCCTGGATGTTTGAGGAGCACTCAAAGTTGATAAAGTGATAAAGTCATTGGGGGGAAACTAAATGATTTCTTTACTTCTGTCTTCACAGCTGAGGATGTTGGGGAGATTCCCAAACTTGAGCCATTCTTTTTAGGTGACAAATCTGAGGATTGTCCCAGATTGAGGTGTCATTAGAGAGGTTTTGGAACAAATAGATACATTTAACAATAACATGTCACTGGGACCAGATGGCATTCACCCAAGAGTTCTGAAAGAACTCAAATGTGAAATTGTGGAACTATCAATAACTATGGTTTGTAACCTATCCTTTAAATCACCAAACTAAGTAAATGGGCAACAAAATGGCAAATGAAATGTAATGTTGGTAAATGTAAAGTAATGCACATTGGAAAAAAGAATCTCAGCTATACATACAAAATGATGGAGACTAATTTAGCTGTAACTACTCCAGAGAGAGATCTTGGAATCATTGTGAATATTCTCTGAAAAAAATCCACTAAACATGCAGAGGCAGTCAAAAAAGCAAACAGAATGTTAGGAATCATTAAAAAAGAGATTGAAAATAAGACAGAGAACATCTTATTGCCTCTCTATAAAAACATGGTATGCCCACATCTTTATGATTGCGTACAGATGTGGTCGCCTCATCTCAAAAAAAAGATATACTGGCAAAAGATCTATCTGGTTTCAAGATTAAACTAGATGGGTTTATGAACGGGATGGTTTGATGAGATAACATGATCTTGGTAACTAATTGTCCATTCATTATCAGTGGGAATAGGTCAATGGAGGGATGATAGGAGTTACTATAGAGAACTTTCTGGGTGTCTGGCTGATGAATCTTGCCCACATGCTCAGGGTTTAGCTGATCACCATATTTGGGGTCGGGAAGGAATTTTCCTCCAGGGTAGATTGGCAGAGGCCCTGAAGGTTTTTCGCCTTCCTCTGTAGCATGGGGTACAGATCATAGCTAGAAGATTCTCTGCATCTTGGGGTCTTCAAAGTATTTGAGGGCTTCAATATCTGAGATATAAGTGAGAGGATTATTCTGGGAGGGGTGGGTGAGATTCTGTGGCCTGCACTGTGCAGGGGGTCAGACTAGATGATCATAATGGTCCCTTCTGACCTTAAAGTCTATGAGTCTATTGGAAAAGATTCCGAAAAGGGCAGCAAAAATGATTAGGGGTTTGGAATGGGTATCATATGAAGAGAGATTAAAATTACTTGGACTTTTCAGCTTAGAAAAGAGGAGACTAGAGGTGTGTCTGCACTGCACTATTATTTCAAAATAATTTTGAAATAACGGACGGCTTATTCTGAAATCTATAAACCTCATTCTACAAGGAATAATGCCTATTCCAAAATATCTATTTTGAAATAAGGTATGTGTAGACATTCCACTTATGCTATTTCAAAATAACCCCACCCCAGGGCCATTCTCAGTTAATCCTCCCCAGTGCCTCCTGGGGTTCTAAATTGAGATAGCACATCTACATTAGGGAAGCCTGCCTAAGACTAATTTTGAGGATTCCCTGCAGGGTAGACATGTTATTTCAAAATAAGCTATTTCGGAATAGCTTATTTCAAAATAATCATGCAGTGTAAATGTACCCTAAGAGAGGATATGATAGAGGTCTATAAAATCATGACTGCTGTGGAAAAAGTGAATAAGGAAATGCTACTTTCTTGTTCCCACAACATAAGAACTAGGGGTCACCAAATGAAATTAATGGGTAGCAGGTTTAAAACAAACAAAAAGGAAATTTTTCTTCACGCAGCACACAGTCAACCTGTGGAATTCCTTGCCAGAGGATGTTGTGAAGACCAGGACTTGAACAGGGTTCAAAAAAGAACTAGATAAATTAATGGAGGTAAGATCCATCAATGGCTATTACCAGGATGGGTAGCAATGGTGTCCCTAACCTCCATTTGTCAGAGGCTGGAAATGGATGATAGGAAAAGGATCACTTGATGATTACCTGTTCTGTTCACTCCCTCTGGGGCATCTGGCATTGGCCACTGTCGGAAGACATGATACTGAGCTGTATAGACCTTTGGTCTGGCCCAATATGGTCGTTCTTATTTTATTCTGCAGCTAAACATAGCAGTTTGCCATAGATATCCAAAAGTAATATAATAAATTAAACATAAAGGCAGCAGTCATCAGAGGCCACATTCTGCATTCTATGATGCTGGTGCACAGGTAAAGTAGTAGCTTATTAGTTGCGCAGTAGCATGGTGATATTCCTGCTATATCTAACATTCAATGCAAGGGAGGTGTTAAGTTATTGCCCCTACTAACACTCCACAGTCCCAAGGAGACAACATCTTCCAGCACAGGTGAGTGGCCAGTCACCCAGTGACATTTCCAACATACTGTAATACTCCAATATACTGTTAATTTTTAGAAGAGCACCAACTTATACTCAATCATGCATTTACACATGTATCTCATCCAGAATTACTTCTGATATCCTGTCCTGGCTGGCAGCATCATGGAAACATTAAATGCCTTGAAAAATATTCCTGCTTCCTCTTCCAGCATTGGGTTTTGAAAAGGCAGATTTGTAATAACTAGAATAACTCTGGAGCATGAATGGTTTTCCAGGTCCCATGTCACACATTCAGGGCTGGAATGACACACAAGACAGTCCAAATATTGCTTCCCAGAAATTTTGATTTCTGTCTTTGGAGACTACTGATTAATTTGTGAGTAAAGCTTCTTATGAGTCAGCAAATTCCCATCTATAAATAATGACAACTTGTAGGTATTCTGGTAAAACTAGTCTCTCACACTGAAAAGTGCCACATGACCTGATGATTCTGAAGGTGGAGGAAGGGATGAGGAGTGCTGAAGTCAGTGGGAGCTGCAGGTAAACAAACATGTGAAAAGTAGGCCATTAATATTAAATGATATTGTGGGGTTTTGTGTTTATTTTCACTCAATCCCTGGATAAAATAGGATTAGAGTATAACAGGAGTGGGCAATCATTTTTGATGGAGGGCCACACCAAGATTGTGGAAAATGGTTGAGGGCCGCACTTTTCCATGATATTAAAGGAAGAGGTGCGGGGTCTGGGATGGAGGTTGGGTGCACAAGGGACTTGGAGTAAGGGATTTAGGTGCAGGAGGGAGAATGGAGTCAGAAGGAGTTTGGGTGAAAGAGGCAGTTGTGACCTAGGGCAAAGAACTGGGGTGCAGTTTTGTCATGTGACCTACAGTAGGAGGGGACTATGATCTTGGGCAGGAGATTTGAGTGCCAGATCTCGGAGGGGTATGGATGCAAAGGGAATAGCAGGGCAGGAGTGGGGGGCAGAAGGTTGGAAAAGGGAGGGGCTAGGATGCCAGAGGCAGGTTCTGGCCAGGAGACTTATCAGCCTGCAGCAAAACCAGCCTTCCTGCCTGCAGAGCTAAAGGCTTGCAGAACTTAAAATGTTTTTGCCTGCTCGACCATGTGCTTGAGTGAGTAACTGAGCAGGAGGGTTGCGCTTCCTGGCTTCCTGTTAGTCAAACAAGCAGCTCCCTTTGGCCAGTTTCTGCATAGAAACTGGTCAATGGGATTGTGCTAGGGGCAGAAGCAGCATCTGAATCTTCCCCCTTTCCCTCTGGACTCAAGGAGAAAGCGCCCTACAGCTATGTTTCTGAGTGGCATGCAGCTCCCCTAAGGCTCCCCACTGACTCCACGGGCCAGATCCAGCCTGTGGACTGTATTTTGCCCAGGCCTGGTTTTTAAGTAAAACTGACTCAAATTTGTGTTCCCTCTAGCTAATATGTCATCATGAGCAATAAAGATTCCGCATATTCAGTTCTGCCCTGTGTGACCTCACAGTCTTCTCATTCTGCCATCATTTACATTTGTGAACAATGGAGCTGACTGAAGATCATAGTGTAATACAAACGAATTTAGCTGTTGAAATGTACAGGTTGCATTTTGCTGGTCCACCATTCTTGGGACCTGACTGGTCCCCAACGAGGAGCTTTACCGGACCTGGGAAATTCTCTCTTGTCGTGGCAAGGCTGCCACTGAGCTTGGGCTCTGGCTTCCCTCTGCTGCTGCCTCAGCCCTATGGGGCTCTCCCTGGCCCAACTGCAACTGCTTGGCTCTGCGGCCTGGGCCAGGGCTCTGCGTCCCAGGCCAGAGCTCCCCAGCCACTAGAGCCAGAACACAGCTGGAGCTCCACAGCCAGGGATGGGGCCAGAGCTTCCTGGCTGCTGCTGGGGTCAGACCTCCGTGGCCAGGGCTGGAGGTCCACAGCCATCGCCAAGCTAGAGCTCCCCAGACTCTGGGGCCAGAACTCCCCACCATGCCGTCTGTGCTTCCCTCCCAACACACAAACACACACACACTTCTCCCAGCTGAGTTGCTAGTGTCCCTTATGGTGCTCTTGCCCCGCCAACAGACCTCCCTCTTCCTGGGCTCTGGGTTCCAGGAACATCCATAGTCCATGCCAGACCAGGGAGTCCTGGTTAAGGGAGGTACAAACTGTAGTTAATCTGTAGATGTTGTGGAAGCCAGAATAGGATCCATCTCTCTCCCCTAGCTGTATCTTCTTGCAGCACTAACTGCAGTAGTAAAAAGCTGTGGTAGCTACCAACTAGACTGAGTTCATACAGGACTCACATTTAGAGTATCAGAGTAGAGCATTTTTTTAAAATATTCTATAGTCATTTGTGAGAGCAGAATCACATTTTGAAGAGCAAGAGCATGGTCCCTGCACTAGTTTTAGAAGTTTAATTCTGGTCATATGACACAAATGAAAGGAGAAAATAGATGTCAAATTACTCCCTTGTGTGATTTCTCTGCAACTGTACTGAACTACTACTGGTAGTCTTTGTACAGTGCAAAGTAAAAACACCAAGAAGGTCATCAAATGACCCTTATTATGATTTATTTAGTTTCATAACATAGGGCAAAATACAATTTTAATAACATACTGTTAAAAGTTGCAAATAGATTAATATTGCCATTTTTATGTAGTTTGCAAAATTGTTTTTTTAAATATTAGTAAGTAGCTGAACCCACTTGGCTACAACAATGATCATATTCCTCTCTCTGTTTTCTCATCTATTAACGAGGAGCAATACTTACCCATCTATCTCAGATGAGGGATTTTGAGGATTAATATCTGTACAGTGCTCTGAATATCTAAAGCACTAAGTATTATTATTATTATTATTATTATTATCTTATTCTCAATTTACTTTTAATGCCTGAGCCTAAGGTCATTTCCTTGTGTATATTTGTATAACTGTATATTCCCCAAATATCTGAGCTGAAGTCATACAAATAATTCTATGGGTCAAATTCACTTCTCATTATTGCAATAAATTGCTGTTTCAGAGACGTAACAGAGCAGAATATGGTCCCAAATAGGTTTTGAAAGACTTTCCTATTTATAAATTTACTTACGGAAATTGCATCTAAGTCAGATGAAACTTCGGCTGTGATTCTCAAATCATCACAATCTTTTTCAGATTTGGGCAAAATGTCTGCAAGAAGAAAAAAAGACTATTTCTAAAGATTGCTTGCAGTTCTATTCCTAAAAACAATTTCTACAGTGAATGCCACAAAGCTAGGACAAAGTGCACTTTTATTTTTTAATTAAAATATTCCAAAAGTAGAACCTACAGCAAAAAGTTCATCAGTAAGAATGTGAACTTTGGAGGCATCCCAAGTGTGTTTTTTCCCAACCAAGTAGAACCCTACAAAGGTGACATGTTTGAAGTCCATGAGTCTGCCCCGATAGTGCTGCTTGGAGAGCCATATGTTCCAGTTCACTAACAATAATGCTTCAAGTTCCCAATAAAATATTCTGTTATTTTGGGATATGAGAAAGTCAGTAAAAAATAATCTGTACTCATTAATTGCCTGAATGTACCATCAAGCAAATTTTCCAATTTTTTTTTTTAAGGATTCATTTCAGTATCTATTTAATCCTGGATGTCTAATAGATTTCCTTATTTCCTGGTTCATGGATGACAAAGCATTTAGACAAATAACAGATATTTCAACAACCCCTTAATTATGACTCTTAAGGATTATGAAGACAGTAAAGACTTAAAATACTTGTTTCATCACATACATTGCTAATATATTGATACTAACTAAGACTGAATCTCTTAAATAAGCAAAAAAAAACCTGTGAAGTGTATTGCACACACATATTCTAATGGTAAAAATGCCAACATTATAATTATCAACATATTTAGACAGTGTACCTAGGACACGGTTTTAGGCTTAGTACAGTTATGCTATAAAATGTATCTTTTTCAGTTTCCTCCACACAGAGGGGCTATCTTTGGTTTAAAAAAAATTTCTGTTAAGTTTGATTATCAAAAGATTATTCAAGGCTTTCAGAGATCATCTTTAAAGATGAAGACTGGTAATTACTCTTTATTTTCCATATATTTTAAATTTGCTATGTACAGTATACCAATTGCCATACTTTGATGTGGCTGCTAGTCCTAGGCCTGGATAAAATGGGCAGAGTTGAGCACAAGGTTATCCACCTATTCTTGTAAAACAGTCACCGGTTTTAGAACCAGGACCTGGCTACCAATGCAGTAAAAATGGTTGCTCAGAAAGAAACACTGTCTAACCCTGATGAAGGTTCCCTGGTCAAAGATAGTTTCTGGAAACAAGAATCCTGAAAAATGTGACGCTAGCAGAAAAAAATTGAAGTTGGCTACTAGACATGAGAACAATGTTTCAAACATCAAATATCTTGCAGATCATGAGAGAGATGGACAACTATAGACGCAAAATTCTGGGCATCATCAGTGAGAGCAGTCTGACGGACATAGATAAGATGGGCTTTTGGCAACACAAGAAGCAAGTCATTTATTTATGCTGTAGAGACAACAAACATTCAGAGAGGGCAGTAGTCCTTATGAAAGATTCTAGAGAAAAATCACTTATCAACTGTGAAACTATAAACCAATGCATCACATGCATCTAACTCCAAATCAGATTCCTAGAGACAGTAATCATACTATGCTATACTTTCACAGAGGAACATAGCAACAAAGATCAAGATGACAGAATGACAAAACATGACATACTCCTTATGATGGCAATTTTCATGCTAAATGAAATAGGAGGTAACAGTCAAGGAATGGAAAGATCAATAGGGAAGCAAGTGTGTGGAATCATCAATCCAAATTGTGAGAGATCATTGAATTGTGCTTGGTGTCTCACATTCTTTTTGAAAGCACTCTATTCCCTCAAAACACATATACAAAGAAATATGGAATTTGCCAGACAATAAAACAAAAGGAAAAAAAAACATAACCAGATCAACCACATCTGCATTAGCTCAAAATTCAGGTCTTCTGTCCAAGACATATGGGCATATGAAACAGCAGATGTCAGCAATGACTGTAATCTTTGTATTGCTCAACTGAAATTAAAATTGAGAAAGTTCAACATAAACAAAGTGGCCAAAAAACCCAACAATACAAAACTGAAAAACAAATCAGAGCTGCAAGAAACTCCAACTTGAACTAAGGAACTTAACAGAGACACTGGCAAACAACATACACTCGATCTGAAAGAAAGGACAGTGCTAGGGACAATGTGATTCAAACTGCAGCAGTCACTGTTGGATAGCAACAGAGTAAGAACTGAATAAACCAAGAGACAGGGCATCTCACTCAGGAACGAAAAAGTACTGAAAAGAGAATTCCTGAATGGTAAGTCCAATGAAGTACTAGAAAAAGCAAAGAAGGAGTACAAGGCAAAGCAATAAAAATGATGCATGAAAAGATAAATGACGAAATGTTCAGTACATAACAGTTGAATCTGAAGCTGATGCTAGGATAGGAAATCACAGAGACATGTACCAAGTGACTATAGCTCTGTATGGAGACCTCAGAATATGAAATGGGTAAAATAAAAAGGAAGGATGAAAAATGCTTACAACTGAGACAGACCAGAAAGGTAAATGGGCAGAGCATTTCAAAGAAATCCTTAATAGCTCAGTCCCATTTTAGCACCAGACTTCAATGAATGCAAACCTGAGCATCCTTATATTAACTTTAATATAATAAAGGTGTCAGGAGTAAACATCACAATCAAGAAGCTGAAAAATAACAACGGGGAGAGAGAATCAAATCACAGCAGAAATTCTAAAAGCATTTGATACCATCACCTTAACAAAAACTGACAGAACTGAGCAATGTAGTGTTGGAACAAGAAATTCTTTGTGACAAATTGAAACATGGAATCATTGTCAGAATACCAAAAAGGGTGATTTTACTGATTGTAGCAACTGGGGAGAATTCACACTATCCTTTGTTGTAGGAAAAGCCTTTTGTAGTGTGATAGGACACATACTGAGAGGCCATGCATGCAAAGCTTTGAGGAGAACAGGCTGCATTCAAGTCCATGAGATCCTGTGTAGAATCATCACTGAAGAATGTATAAGTGATAGAAATGTAGCCGTATTAGTCTGGTGTAGCTGAAACAAAAAACAGGACTATGTAGCACTTTAAAGACTAACAAGATGGTTTATTAGGTGATGAGCTTTCGTGGGCCAGACCCACTTCCTCAGATCAAATAGTGGAAGAAAATTGTCACAACCACATATACCAAAGGATACAGTTAAAAAAAAAAATGAACACATATGAAAAGGACAAAGCAAATTTCAGAATAGAAGGGAGGTGGGGGGGGGAGGTAAATGTCTGTGAGCTAATGATATTAGAGGTGATAATTGGGGAAACTATTTTACCCATTACAAAGATAGCTTCCCCAATTATCACCTCTAATATCATTAGCTCACAGACATTTTCCTTCCCCCCCCCATCTCCCTTCTGTTCTGAAATTTGATTTGTCCTTTTTATGTGTGTTCATTTTTTTAAAACTGTATCCTTTGGTATACAGGCAGTCCCCGGGTTACGTACAAGATAGGGACCGTAGGTTTGTTCTTAAGTTGAATCTGTATGTAAGTCGGAACTGGCGTCCAGATTCAGCCACTGCTGAAACTGATCAGTTTCAACAGCGGCTGAATCTGGATGCCAGTTCTGACTTACATACAGATTCAACTTAAGAACCCCAGGCATCCCCAAGTCAGCTGCTGCTGAAACTGATCAGCGGCTGATTCCAGGAAGCCCAGAGAAGGGGCTTCCTGTAGTCCGCCACTGGTCAGTTTCAGCAGCGGCTGACTTGGGGACGCCTGGGGCAGAGCAGCTGGGGTGCTGCTGGGTTGGTCCAGTAGCGCCGCCGCAGTGACCAGCAGTGACTGAATCAGGACGCCTGGGGCAGAGCAGCTGGGGTGCTGCCGGGTTGGTCCAGTGGCGCCCAGAGTGGCGCTACGGGACCAACCAGCAGCGCCCCAGCTACTGTACCACAGGCGTCCGGAGCAAAGCCGCAGAGCACGGGGGCAGCGGGACAGCCCAGACGCGCCGTGGCTGTCCTGCTGCCCTCGGGCTCCATGGCTTTGCTCTGCTTTGCTCCCCATCCAACTGGTCTGCAGACCAGGGGGACGGGGAGCAAAGCGGCGGAACACGCAGGCAGCGGACAGACCAGGGGGACGGGGAGCAGAGCAAAGCAGAGCAAAGCCGCGAAGCACATGGTCAACGGACAGCCCAGACACGCCTGGGCTGTCCTCTGCCCGCGTGTTCCGCCGCTTTGCTTCCTCTCCCTGGTCTGCTGGAGACCAGGGAGAGGGAGGGCCCCGTTCGTAACTGCGGATCCGACATAAGTCGGATCCGCGTAACTCGGGGACTGCCTGTATATGGTTGCAACAATTTTCTTCCACTATTTGATCTGAGGAAGTGGGTCTGGCCCATGAAAGCTCATCATCTAATAAACCATCTTGTTAGTCTTTAAAGTGCTACATAGTCCTATTTTTTGTTTGAAGAATGTATGTTATGGTAAGTTCCCCTCATTGACAATTTTATTCATTATCAGAAGTTATTTGATAGCCTTTAGAGACATATACTGTGGACTATTTTTCAGTACTACAGAATCTCAGCAAAAGTTATATCATCAAGGCCATGTACAGAATTTCTAAATTCCTTATAAAGGGAAGCAACCATATAAAGTAATTCAACATAGACACTGAAGTCAAATAAGGCTGCATATTACCTCTGCTGTTGCGTGGATTACCTCAAACTGGGTAATGAAATATACATAAAAACTGGTATAACAAGGGTAGATGACAAATCTATAAGACAGACTTTACTGATAGTATTGTGGTGCTGAGTGTCAGCCTCACAGATTTACAAGTAAAGACAAAACGGCAAAAAAAAGGCCACAGACAAGGTTCAAAATTAGTTATGCTAAAACAAACATCGTAGAAAGCTAGATATCAAGCAGTATCATGACATGCTTGATAGCAAACATATCAAGAAAATAAAATAGTTCAGCATCAAATTGGGAAAAGGATCTCTCAGAAAGGAAGTGACATCAACATATGCACAACATTTTCTAAACTTAGCAGTGGACAGAAATCAAACACAATCTCAGTACCAATTCTGATGGTGAAAATTTTATTATATGGTCATCTGTATGTTAGTAACTGGTCAGAGACCACAAATCCACCTCACATTAGAGCATCAAACAGCTGTCAGCTGAGTGTTGATACCATCAGCAGGGCTGAATTCAAATGAACGTTGAGATGAGTGTGAAAGGCTCCATTCTCAATCATCTGAACCATCAAAATCGATATACATAACATAACAGTTAAAGGAATAAAGAACACAAGACCATTTCTCACACATGAAACCACAGGACAGAAAAGTTAATGGTTCATTTTAGTTTAAAGGTTAAGTATACAGTAACTCAATGACTAGCTATGTTCCAGAATCTTTGGTATTCAACTAGCCCTGATTAACAGTTTAAGACATTTTTCAAAGATAAGGGGGAAAACCCTAAATTTAACCCACAACATATAAAAATAAAAAACATTTATACTCTCTCTATTGACAGGCTTCTGTTGTAACAGCGATATCCTGAGAAGATTTACACGCAATTAAAATGAGATCAAAACCTCACCAACACATTTCTCCACAATGAGGTAAAAATTCAGGAGACATGATTTAAACATAATGGTGCACACCTTGCAGAGAAAATGCAAAACCAGATCTTCCAATTTAGTTTTAATTGATTAAAAATAAAACAAATATTCACAGAAAATTTCTCAAGTTGTAAATGTTTCATGTATGTACAATTATTGATTCATTTGAATTAGAAAAGGAATAAAAAGGTTTTGTTCTCTTGTCTTCTTAATTTATTTGATTGCTCGTGTTCTTAGAACAACATGGACTGAATCAGGCCACACAAAAATCTGTGCATCAATCGTACAGTTACTATGACACACAAGGTTTTTGTTTTGTTTTCTCTCCATTCCTTCATCAGTTTGGTACTGGTAGCCTCACCTCTCCCCCTAACCCCCCAAAAAATCTCCTAGTCACAATGTTCAGACACTTACAAGGAGATATATATATATATATATATATAGTAAATCAGGCATTTTAATACTGAAAGCATTATAGCTTTAATTTTTTATTTTTTTAAATTTTCTAAGAGCAGAATAATTTGATGATAACCAAATCATCATCATAATGGTCAAACTACATACAATAGCCTAAATTTCTCAGATTCATTTTCTTTATTCTAAAACTTGTAGAATCAGCCTCATACATCCATAATGTGCATGTACTAGGAAGCAAGCTTAGTTTCATTTCTTATTTTCCTTGGCTTCTGATTGTGCACATTTTTTATTTTGCTACTTGTTTACCATGTACACACACAAAAAAAACCACCCAGGAATAATTTCTTTATTGTATTGTTAAGAATTCATTTTCCCAACCCTGGTAGACACTGAAAGGTTTTTAAAATAATGTCTTTAACAAGTCTAGCTGAGACTATTTTTTAAAAATTCCCAGTAAAATTGTATACAGGCAGTCCCCGGGTTACGTGGATCCAACTTATGTCGGATCCCTACTTACGAACGGGGCTTTTCTCGCCGAAGAGGACGCGGGCGGCGGGACCACCCAGACGCGCAGCAGTCCCGCCGCCCGCGTCCTCCGCAGCGAGAAAAGCCGCTCCGCGTCTCCCTGGTCTCCTGTGGGAGGGGGGTGCAGCTAGTGCGCCCCCCCCCAGGAGACCAGGCTTTTCTCGCCGACCAACCCAGCAGCACCCCAGCTGCTCTGCCCCAGGCGTCCCCAAAAGCAGCTGGGGTGCTGCCGGGTTGGTCCTGCCGCGCCAAGGGTCGGCGCTACTAGACCAACCCAGCAGCACTCCAGCTGCTCTGCCCCAGGCGTGTCCGATTCAGCCGCTGCTGGTCAGTTTCAACAGCGGCTGAATCTGGACGCCTGGGACAGAGCAGCTGGGGCGCTGCCGGGTTGGGACCAACCTGGCAGCACCCCAGCTGCTCTACCCCAGGTGTCCCCAAGTCAGCTGCTGCTGAAACTGATCAGCGGCTGATTCCAGGAAGCCCGGGGCAAAGCAGCTCTGCCTCGGGCTTCCAGTAGTCAGCCACTGGTCAGTTTCAGCAGCGGCTGAATCGGGGACACCTAGGGTACCCGACTTACGTACAAATTCAACTTAAGAACAAACCTACAGTCCCTATCTTGTACGTAACCCGGGGACTGCCTGTACTTGTGATCTCCAGGCATGATAACTGAATAATTTAAAAACTCAGCTATTAAAAATATATTCTGGTACAGAACTGTTTCCAAACAGTGTGCCAGAAGTAATACTGCATTTGGTCAAGTAATTAGGTGTGCATATAAATTCTACAGTTTGAAATTATCACTTTTTAGTACGGGGCAACACATATGATAACTTCTTTACCACATTCAAGTACAGGGTGTCCCCACTATAAGTCGCCTCGATATACATCCATTCCACACTAAAGTTGTTGACATTTGTAGGAACTGATGCGTTATTAGTCCTCCCATTCCCTGCTATAAGTTGTGCGAAACACCCCTCCCTCCTTTCCCAGCCACGGAAAAACAATTCCCCACTTTAAGTTGATTCGTTATAAGTCCACGTTTTTTGGACTGTATCTTGAACTGATAGCGAGGACTGCCTGTATTATTGATTTTTAAGGTGATAACAGAAATGTTATTTTAACACAATTCATTCTTTGTTAATTTCATGAAATTCTAGAAATCATGTTTTTAACGACAACAAAAAAACAGAACTGGCAATACTTTCGTTCTTTTAAGCCTGAGATGTGCACTACATTATATTTGTGAAGTTACAGAATTTTTCTTGCTTTTTTATAGAAGACTATACCCAGTGTTTTTTTTATGAAGCACACCACCAATAAACATGCTCTGAGATCGAACATAGAACTATAGATTCCAACATGTGCAATAGTAACAAATAGTCTATGTGTCCAAGAGCCACATAGTTTGTGGTTTGTTTTTTGCACATTTGTAATTAAAAAACCGTGAAATGCTTTGACTTGTATACATTCAATATTTCATTTCTTGCACGCTGTAAGTATGGTCAAAGTAAAGCAGAGTATTGAAAAGTAATATTTAAAAGTTAGGTGGTAGTGGTATTGTACAACTATATGAAGAATGGATGTACTGCACCTTGTGTTTTTGTGGACTCCTTAATGATTTTCTGAAGCTCTTTCATTTCTTGGTCAAGTTCTTCATAATTTATTTCCCTAGATTCAACCTTGGGAGCCTGGAACAGAGAAGGATCGGTACCAAGGTAGGAACACTGTAAGTGCCCACTGTCACTCAGCGTAACTATAACACCCTTCAAATCTCTGCATAAAGAGAGATAAAAATTCATTACGAAATTAAGTAGCAACTCACAACGAATTATAAAACTCTATAAGGTTATTCTCTGATACTGTTTCTAAAAAATTGTCTGCTGTCACAATAACATTTTAAACAATTTTTTTAAGATCATTGACCAAGGGGGAGGGAGTGGAGACATGTTATACTCATTATTAATCATGTTTATTGTGACAGTGCCCAGGGACCAACCAAGAATGCCATCCCTACCCCCATTTTAGGCACTGTACAAACTAGGCATGTAAACATCTTGTTAAACCAGTTAACCAATTAAGAAGGGGGACAGATGAAGGTTACACTCCAGCCAGACTAGAGCAGCCTCCCCACTCATCGCTGGACTGGACCTTAACTTGCCTGTGGCTCCCCCACCACAGACAGGGACTGCACCTGCCAGGCTGGAGCAACCCTACCTGCAGGGCACTTGGGCCTGTTGCAAGCAGGGGTTACTCCAACCTGGCCAGAGCAGCTCCAGTCCACTACACACAGATACCTTCACAGGGCTGGAGTAGCCACCTGTCCATGGCAGGAAGGGAGCTGCTCCAGTCCCCAGTAGTTAACCTTAACCAGTAAGCCTCACCCCTTAAGGATGAGGTTTACCAGTTAACCATTCACATCCCTAGTACAAACATCAAATAAAATAAAGTCCCTGACCAAAAGATCTTAAAAACTAAATACACAAGACAGATGCAAGGTAGCAGAAAAGGACAGAACAAACAAAATAAATAATATGATGGTTGCAAACATCATGTTCATTTTGGCTTTGTTTTATTAAATCCTTTCAGTGGGATTAGATTAGAAGGGGACTAGTTAAATGCAATGACTAAGGAAAGGAAAGAAAGACAATTTGGTGCAAGCAGCTGATTGCACCTTGCCAGTCTCTGGCAAGATCCTATCTGCAGTTTCCTTCCCAAATATCAAATAGCTGAATGGAGAGGAACATCAAACTGTGGTCTCTATGTCTCCCCAAGAGATCTTGCTTGCATTGTTCTGGGTCCGTGGATATTGGTCATGTGGGCCTGACTGGGCCCCATTTTACCTTCTCCTCACCCCCAGAGCAGCAATACCTGCTTGAACTGCTTTCTGCAGAACTTGGTTTCATTTACAAGTTTGACACCTGGAATGGGGGTCTGAACAAAGACCTGAACTGGATAGACTGCTACGTTCCACACCCTAATGACATAAAAATCTAACCACCGGATACTTAGAGTCCACTCTATTAGCCTCATTTAGCATGGGTACTCTGACAATATTTTCCCCCATTTTTTCCCTTCTCTTTCTCTCTTCATCCCCTCTCTTTCCCTGCTATTTATTTGTACCCTGGTCCCCTTAACTCCATTAATCTGAAGAAGTGGGTTGTGCCCACGGAAGCTCATGATACCATCTACATGTTTTGTTAGTCTCTAAGGTGCTGCAGGACTATTCATTGTTTTTTAAATTTTTTCAGTTACAGACTACCACAGCTACTGAAACTTCTGCAACCACTGTATATTTTTGTCTGTATTTTGTTCTATCTAGTCATGTACCCTACACATAAAACATCTTTGAAAAGTATTTAATAAGTGATTGGTAATTAAAGGAAAGCTGTCACCCATTCTGCTGTTATAGGTAGGAAGAGGACTTCTCAACATATACTTAATAAATCAGGAAAGTGATCTTGTTAGTCTAAGACAATAATAAACTAGTTCCTATTCTACTTGTAAATTGATTTCAGATACAGAACTTTAAGGTTCAATATTTTTAAAAATCATAAGAAGCCACCCTCAGCTTAGCTTGCAATATATCTTTATATGAGCCTAGGCTTCTGAAAAACAGACATTGCCATTGATATCAAACATGACAGTTATCTTCCGATGCAGAGAATTGGATGAAAATACCAAAAAGTCAGTTCCTAGAGTCAAAGCTTCACTGAGATGATCAAGGCTCTTGTATCTTCCCAATGTAGTAGATAGTCCTAGAAGATTCAGTATACAGTACCAAGTTCATGCTTTAACATTACTTTTAAGAAATGACAACTACTGTAAATCATGTATCTGATAGCCATTTGAGAACCTACAGTGATCTACATTCCATAAAATAATCTCTGGGTTTGTAAAAATAGTAACCTAAAACTAATTGTATTTTTCTAACTGAAGTCTAAGCATTTAAACATACTACAAAGTTCAAATTTACACTTTTTTTTAACCTTTGGTTGTTTTTTCCCTAGGGGTGGGGAGGAAGCAGAATGTGGAGAAGGAAAGAAGTTATTTATGGGGGAAAAATAGGACTAGGACTAACACAGTAAGGGCACATCTAAACTGCGGTGGGCCATCTTCCAGCATTCAATGGGTCTAGTAGGGACGTGCCTAACTGAACATTGAGGGTGCCCGGTCAACATTGGAATAAGGGAAGTCAATGGGAGTGTTTTTCTAATCAATTTCCCACAGTGAGGATGGCACCCAAACTCCGCTTAAGGTACATCTACTCCAGCTGGAACTGCGTTTCTCAAGCCAACCTTGCCCCAGAATGTAGACCTCCCCTAAGTGTTCTAGATCAATTCTAGATCAATTCCATTACTAACAATGAAGCTAAGTCAATATAAATATGTTCAAAAGTAGCCTCTGAAACAACAGTTCTCCCTAGGTACATTTATGTTTTGTCAATTATGTGTTTTACTGACATCTAATTCATCAGCTAAACCAAAGTTTCATACATAAGTCAGTCACACATCTTAAGTATACTTCTGCAAAAAGCAGTTTGCCTTCACATATCCAGGTTTTGGTATGTCCTCAAGTTACACACAGAAAAATCATAAGCACAATTTTACAAACTCACTTGAGAACTTTTGAATATTTAAACCTTGAAAATAAAACAATGCCCATTTTGGTCAACTGTTCTTTCAGCTGTTAAGTCTTTTAAAGCTGCTATGGCTCAGAAATGAAGGTGTTATTTTAAGAAAGCAGCATAAGCAAAATTTTTCCTTTTTTTTTTAAACCTAGTTTTTTTAAATGACTATGTTCCTGATGGATCCTAAAATCTATTATGCTTCATATTTATTTAAAATGAAGTATCTACAATTATATGAAAACTTTCTTAAGGATTTTTCTCTTGTTGATTCTTTCTATACATTTGTGGGTACATTAATATGACAAGAGGGATGTATCTAATGAGTTGTAGGAAGTGAATTATGATGTATTAATTTTTCTGTTGGAATGTTAGTCATCCAATCACATTGCTTTATTTTCTCAGGCTTTTAAAATATTGTTTAAAGAAGTATTTAATAGTTTTATAGCAGTTTCCCCACAGCTATTGCTCCCATACAGTATCCTGCAAAGGCCATTACTTCATTTGGAACATATTCCACTCAATCTGCAATTTTAATTATTTATTACGTTTCTATTATTGTAGATTGTGTTACTATACACATATATCATACAACAGTCAAAGTAATGCTGAATCTAAAGGGACACTTTAGTAGTGAAGAACTCAAAATATGAAACAAATTATTCTGGTATTTAAAATAACATTACTGAACAAAGGAACTCCTACACACACATGGTAATAATTTGAAAATCTATCTTTTAGTGGATTCTGCATAATAATAATGGCATATGTTTTTGTAGGTCTTCTCTTACAAAGCAAATGGGTCACAACCTATTTTTTAACAGATTCAAATGCTTTGAATACTTCCAGTCATACAATACCAAATCAGTAATTCAAATAGCTGGTTTAATAGTATTATAGATTTAACTACACTGATTTTTTTATTTAAACACAAACTAAAACACTACTCCATCACTTTTGCCAAAAATCTATGTTTTACATTTTTTAAATATGTAAGGGTATGTCTACACTACCCCCCTAGTTCGAACTAGGGGGGTAATTAATGTATGCATACTGAACTTGCTAATGAAGCCCAGGATTTGAATTTCCCGGGCTTCATTAGCATAAAGCCGGCGCCGGCATTTTTAAAAGCCGGCTAGTGCGAACCCCGTGCCGCGCGGCTACACGCGGCACGGGCTAGATAGTTCGGACTAGCAAGCTATTCCGAACTATCTGTACGCCTCGTGGCTTGTTAGTCCGAACTATCTAGCCCGTGCCGCGTGTAGCCGCGCGGCACGGGGTTCGCACTAGCCGGCTTTTAAAAATTCAAATCCCGGGCTTCATTAGCAAGTTCGGTATGCATACATTACCCCCCTAGTTCGAACTAGGGGGGTAGTGTAGACATACCCTAAGAGTTTAATAGTCAATATTACTTATTTTCAAGTAAGTCTTTTAAAATTTACAGAATCAGCCTTATTCATTTGAGTGTTGTATTTGTAAATTGCTAAATGAGAAAATACAAAGAAAATGTTTTGTGGTGTTATGACAATCGAATACAAGTTATTAATTTAATAAATTAATTCCTAGGCAATACTTAAGGATTTTGTGTCTGATCTCAGACTTTGAGGCTAGAAGCAACTATCAGGATAATGTAGTGTGATCTCCTACATATTGCAGGCCACAGAATCTCTCCCACCCAACTCCTGTCATAGACCCCAATGTCTGTCTGAGTTACTGGGGTCCTCAAATTGTTAATTAAAGACTTGAAATTACAAGGATCCACCATATTATATTTGCAAAAGACTGATACCCTATGCTTCAGAGCAGTGTTTCCCAATTAGTGCTCCGCGGAACCCCAGGGTTCCATGAAGCGAAAGTAAGGGTTCCGCGAGGAACCGGCACTCTCCTGCCCCCTCTTAAACAGACAGAGCTTTTTTGCGCGGGACTCTTCTCCCCCCCCCCCTTGACAAATCGTGCTGGGGGCCATTTTTTTTAGGCAACTCTAGGGGTTCTGTGGCCAAATAAAATTGGGAAACACTGCTGCAGAGGAAGGAAAGTCACCAGAATCTCTTCTAATCTAAACTGGGGGTAAATCTGTTTGACCCCATATAGGGCAATCAGCTGGACCCTACGCATATGGGCAAGACCCCCAGTCCAACACCTGTCCCCTGGTTACAACATGGGAAAGAAATAGTTAAGCTCAAAGTATGCTTTGTGCACCAAGGCCTAAGGAACCTGACTTCAGGAGTTTCAGCCAGAGAGGTGGTTCAGCAGAGGAGGGAGCTTAGGGGACACAGCAGCCCCATATTCCCTGGTAGCAGAACCGAAGGCTGGAGTGAGGGTGTGTGAAGAGAGTGCTAAGCCCTTGTCCCAGAGACTGCTATGGAGCCTGCATGTTCTGGATATGAATAGGCTGAAAATCACTCCCCATTCCTACCACTCCACAGCTTAACTGAGAGATGGTGAGGCTGTTCTGTGTCAGTGCTCTGTGGGGATTTGACACATGCAAGGCTCAGCTTTCCCTGGCTAGTTTCCCAGGCCAGTGGGTCTTTGGGTTTTCTTGGGGCACCGGCCCAAGAAGAGACAGTGGAAGAAGGAAGGAGTGTGCCATCCAGAGCCAATAAGCTCAGTGCTCCCTTAAAGGGCAGTTTCTCCATGCAGCGCTGTGAGTGGAACACGCCCCATCAGAGGCAATATGGAAGAGCACTGTGCTGAGGTGAGGGGGAGCTGAAGGAGCAAAGCAGGCAGAGGACAGTGAGAGGGGAAGCATGTAAAAGAGCTGATGGGTGAGTACTGGAGGCAACATGTAACCAGTTCCCATCTGATACCTGCCTGGACTCACCAGCCACCACAGCCAGTGTCAACTAGAAACAGGTTGGGGGGTGAGGGTTGGAGGCTGTGGGGCCAGAGAGCCAGCACACAGTGGTAGCTGTGCTGACAGACCCACAGGGGGAGCAGCCGGCCCTGTGCACTGCATTTTTACCTTGCCACCAGCCTTGCGCATGCACCCCCACTGCTGGTCACTGAACACTCCACCACACACACAGCTGATGGCCAGACGGGTGGCAAGCAGGGATCCGGTAGAGCAGGGAGACAGAAAATATGGGACAATTTGCTCATTTTTAAGAAAAAGTCAGGATATCTGCAGGTTGGAGATTAAGATATGGGATTGTCCCTTTAAAACACATAACATCTGGTCACCCAACTCTTCCTCCACAGTATTTGGAAGCAGCTCTGAACCCTTCTCTCCCACTTAGTACAAAATGGCTGCTGTGAACCCTGGCAGAAATGGTGGGGGGTGCACCCATATTTTGACCCATATGTCCACCCATATTTTGCCTTACAAAGATGCCATGTCAGGTATGAGGAGAGGTGGGTCCATCCGGGGGCCCAGCCAGGTGTGGAGGGTGGAAAGCCCCAGGAAGGAAGGGCTGGGTCAGTCTGTCACACCTCCCAAGTCCATGTCAGAGAGTTGTATGGGAATGAGTGTGTGTCATCCTTTCTCGTTTGAGCCGTTAAGCCTAAGTAAACCTAAAGATAAGATGGGAAATAAATAGAATCCAATTACATGGTATTTCTTTTTAATTTGGGCTTAGTCAACTTCATGTTAATGTGAATGTTTGTACAACTGATTGACACTGAACTCACTTGAATATGAGTAATTTTATCAGGTGTCCCATATTCAACATACGGAAATATGGTCACCCTAATAATGACTACTTATTTTCCCTTTGCTTTTAAATTTGTATCCAATGAAAAAAGTCACCCTGTTAGAAAAAGAACACATTATAACAATGTAACATGCCACTGACTATAGTTAATTTTACATCATTTTTAAATCAGCAGGATTTTAATTTAGTCAAATGCATTCCTTCCAGAAGGAGTATGGCCTACCAGTCTCCAAATATTTCAGAAAGACAACCATTTGTAATTTATGAAACATACAGGGAACATTACTTTTACTTTACTTAATCATGTGCAGTTGTCTAGTCCTTCAAGTGGACAAATATGCTTTGGTGTACAGCCACTTCCAGTGCACAAGGATAAGAGGGTCTGCAGAGCTACTCTAGAAAGTGGGGGAAGTGTAGCATAGCTATGCTGGCAAAGTGACGAACAAATCAAGCATGTTTTATTCTCATTCAGGAGCAGCAAGGAGACCAGGAGAGAGGATTTCAATTATCCAACTCACAATTCTCCTCCTCCACCTCCTGGGCAACTCTATTATTCTCGGTAGCTTAACTAACAATCTATCCCATAACTAACCCTTTCAGGATGAAAAAAACTATAAATTGTGCAGCTTCTGGTATTAAAGGTTACTATGTATTCAGATTTTTAAAAATAGGTATGTTTTAAGATTGACAAACCTGCAAAGTAAAAAAAGACAGGAAATTCAAAGCCATAGATAAAGTTTTAAACTGTTATTTCTTTTTTGTTTCCTTGTCAATATGAATTAAGAGGTAAGGTTTTAATCTTTCAAAAACTAATACAGATGTTGAGTTGACATTTAAAAGTTAAAGCTCTGAAATAGAATTCATTCAGCAGAAAGCTCACAATCTCATCATCATGTTTTAGATTATCACACACTGCTTGGGAACACAGTAGTTGTGAATGTTCTCTGCATTAGCAGAAGTGACAATGGATATGAAGTTTGATAAGTAAGTATAAGGATTTTAAGCAAGAACAGAGCCTCCAGTCTAACCTTGCAAGAAACAGTATAAAATAAAAATTATAGTGTGGGGTCCTTCAGGATAGCATGGTTACTATCAGGCTATGTCTACACTGGCATCCCTTCCAGAAAAGGGATGCTAATGTAGACTTTGGAATAGGCAAATCCGCGGGGGATTTAAATATCCCCCGCGGCATTTGCATTAACATGGCTGCCGCTTTTTTCCGGCTTGGGGAAAAGCCGGAGAAAAGCGCCAGTCTAGACGTTATTCTCCAGAAAATAAAGCCTTTTCCGGAGGATTTCTTATTCCTACTTGAAAGTAGGAATAAGAAAGTAGGAATAAAAAATCCTCCGGAAAAGGCTTTATTTTCTGGAGAATAACGTCTAGACTGGCGCTTTTCTCCGGCTTTTCCCCAAGCCGGAAAAAAGCGGCAGCCATGTTAATGTA
Source organism: Pelodiscus sinensis (assembly GCF_049634645.1). NCBI lineage: Eukaryota > Metazoa > Chordata > Testudines > Trionychidae > Pelodiscus > Pelodiscus sinensis. The sequence continues at coordinate 171,305,500 of NC_134712.1, forward strand.
AATGCCGCGGGGGGTATTTAAATCCCCCGCGGATGTGCCTATTCCAAAGTCTACATTAGCATCCCTTTTCCGGAAAGGGGTGCCAATGTAGACACAGCCCCGGTGAAGAGAAGATCAAGAACTGTGCCATACTTAAAGCAAACCTCCCATTGCCTCACCTTTTCATGTTGCTGGGTTGGGAAAAGTAGCAGCAGAGGCAGCAAGGAACAGGTGCAAACAATCCTATGCTCTGTCTTTGTGGCTAGCCCCACAGCAAGCAGTATTCCCCTTATCTGAGCCTCATCCTCAGCTGCCTACAGTGTGTGATGTAGGGCCAGAAGTCTCCCATTGGAAGCCAGAGGTATTACAGCTTCCAGAAGTGTCCTCTAGTGGCAGCATGTGGCAATGCAATCTATAGCGACAGTCACCATGGGCTACAGCTACACTGTAGCCTTCTTCTGGAAAAGCTTATGCAAATGAAGCACGGTGTGGAATATCGCTGCGCTTCATTTGCATAATTAATTAGCAACTGCTTTTGCGCAAGAGGCTTTTGCACAAAAAGGAGCTGTGTAGACGGCTCCTTTTTATGCAAAAACCTCTTCTTGAGCAAGAGCCGTTCTCTTCCGGAAAAAATGAGGAAGAATGGCTCTTATGCAAGAGGAGGGTTTGCGCAAAAAGAAGCCGTTTACACAACTCCTTTATGCGCAAAAGCCTCTTGCGCAAAAGCGGCTGCTAATTAATTATGCAAATGAAGTGTGGCAATATTCTACGGTGTACTTCATTTGCATAAGCTTTTCCGAAACAAGGCTACAGTGTAGCCATAGCCCATATGTAGTACTTCCTTGGTGGATCTTAATCCCATTAGTCCCCAATATCAGTACCTTCAAAAAATATCCTTCCTCTGTTGTCTTCCTAGTCTTCCTCTCCTATAAAATTTAATCACTACACTCTATGCATTTTTGCTATTCGAAATTCACAAGATAATGTAAAATATTGGATTAGCAAAACATTCACCATGTTTGAGAGTTTGATTAGAAGAAAAACCTAATTTAACTGCTGATAACGTTTTAATTTGAAACAGTATCACTAGCAAAACTAAACTAGCTATAAATTAGCCAAGAAAAAGGATATATTGTTTAACAAAAAGCAGCCATGATGAAAGCACTATTATGTTAATACATTTTACCATAAAAGATACTATATTCTTTATGAGCTACAGATGAGTTAGAAGCACAATATAATAATTACATTTCAGAAAAAAGTTGAGTTTTCTAGATAAAGTTCTACATGAGACAATGTAAGATACAAAGAAAATAAATTATGCATTTAACAAATAAAGTTATAATCTATGACTAGTGCAATTACATCCTAGGCACTTATCTTGTAAAGACTCATTGTATTGCCTATGGTAATTTATCCAGTACCACTCTATACGGTTCCCAGTCTGTTCAAACTGGACCCCATCACTGGATCCCATTTGCATCTATGTCACTTAGATATGAATAGAGTCTAGTCCCTGTTTCTAGCTCAGTGTATCAGGCTCATAACTCTTCCCTGTGGGCTTTTCTCCACTTACCAGGAGATTGACACTACTGATATTGATCTCCTGGGGTTCAATTTAGCGCATATAGTAAGGACCCACTACAAATGACGGCTGATTGCACCCCCATCAACTCTGATACTCCACCAGGTCACAAGGAGTAAGGGAAGTCTATGAGGGTATGTCTACACTACCCTCCTAGTTCGAACTAGGAGGGTAATGTAGGCATACCGCACTTGCAAATGAAGCCCGGGATTTGAATTTCCTGGGCTTCATTTGCATAAGCGGGGAGCCGCCATTTTTAAATCCCCACTGGTTCGAACCCCATGCAGCGCGGCTACACGGGGCTCGAACTAGGTAGTTCGGACTAGGGTGCCTATTCCGAACTACCGGTACACCTCATTTCACGAGGAGTAACGGTAGTTCGGAATAGGAACCTAGTCCGAACTACCTAGTTCGTGCCCCGTGTAGCCGTGCTGCACGGGGTTCGAACCAGCAGGGATTTAAAAATGGTGGCTCCCCGCTTATGCAAATGAAGCCCGGGAAATTCAAATCCCGGGCTTCATTTGCAAGTGCGGTATGCCTATATTATCCCGCTAGTTCGAACTAGCGAGGTAGTGTAGACATACACTGAGAGAGTTTGTCCCATTGGCGTCTCACAGTGAGGACTCCATGGAAATCCAGCCTAAGGTACATCAACTCCAGCGACACTACTCACATAGCTAGGCTACTTATCTTAGTTCAATTTTCTCCCCTAGTATAGACCTGGCCCTGACACTCTTCTTTGGGTTATGTGGAACAGCAACCTAGGCACCCTTGACCTCGAGACCTTCTGATCTTCTCCAGTCACTTATAAACACTATCCCAAAGCTCCACCTAGGCTGTGGGTTCTCTAGATTCTAATTTAACTCTTTTGGGGACAACATGGCAGAAAAGAAATGAAAACAAGCTTAGCAAAAAACGTTCCTTAATCACAGAAAGTGTACTCTTAAACCACTGAAGTTACAGATCCTTGAAACAATGCAAGTCTTGAGACTCAACCTCTCCTACTCTGATCTCACTCTTTCCTGTGATGCTGAAGTTTGTCAACGTTTCAGGCTGTGTAGAAGTCTATTCTGCCATTTACAGGCAATGACTGACTAGCCTGCATACATAATCTTCCTATCCAAGTGCAAACAAATGAACATCATACCTATGGGACTGAGGGTGGAAAACCCACTACAATCTACATACACCACAGACTACAGTCGGAGATAATGCCATGCTCTTGCAAAAAAAACTCAGGAACCACCTTATCGGCATACTATACAAGAAAATCAAGGAGGAGCTCTCAACATTAGAAATTGTCATAAAAAAAACAAGCTTCCGCACACACTCCCTCTTTGTCGGACTTTACTAAAACTCAGCAAACCACTTACAAGGATCACTTCATCTCCCTTCAGAAGAAAAAGGACAATAAACTATCCAGTCTCCTACACACCTCAGGATTTCTCCTTCCTGGTACTTTAAACTCACCTAGCAACATTGTCAACCTATCCAACCACACTTTTAGCCCGGCAGAGGAATCTGTCCGCTCAAGGAGTCTCCTTCTGCCCCACCACCCCTTCAAATATGATTCAGTTCTGTAGAGAACTGGAGGCCTATTTTTGCCGCTTCTACCTAAAGGAATATTTCCAACATACCGAAGTACAGCACACTTCCCCTTCCCCTTCAATCCTCGCCTCCCCCCTCCCCTTTGTCCTCTTCGTCTTCTCTTTTTATGGCTGCTGTTCCCTCCCTTGCGCCTGCGCTGGCGTCCTGTGCCCGCTTCTCTTCCCCGCCCTTGGCGACCCCGCCTGACCTGCTTCCCACGACGCCTGTGCCGGCGCTGCAGCTCACGGAGTCCAAGGCGCATGCACAGCCCAGGGACGGGCTGCCGCTCACCGGCTCCGCTTCTGCCGCCGGCTTTGATCTCGCACATGTCCAGTATTTTTTGGGCAGAGGGCCCAAAAACCGGACTGTGCAGTAGAAAACTGGACACCTGGCAACCCTACTTCAAACACTTTTTCAGGGTTGGACAACTGTCCGAAATGCAAGTCTAACTTTGTTGAAATTCCTAATTTGGTTCAGATATGTACTATTCTGTCACAATACCAGCTGCTTATATTCAAAGGTCATCAGATTTTAAAAAAAGCTAAAAATATTAAATGTAGGATTCTTTTCAATAGACTTCTTCAAGCTTTTGCTGCAAAGATCAGGCTTAGAAAATTGCCTTTTATTTTCTTTTTTAAAATAAAAGCTGAAATGCTCACTCAAGATAGTAGCAACTGGGGCTTTAAGGAAAAAACACCACATAGCATTCAATTTAATCAGCAGAGTTGACAAAATGGCATATGTTCTTTACACATTACAAATTTAGTCCCATTTAAGTGTTCAAGTTCTAATTCTCCAGAAAGCCCTCAAGCACAAGAGAATTCGCATACATGTAATTTTCTACAGGCTCATAGCCCTACTTCGGTAAACAAATACAATCACGCCATATATTTTGTAGCACTACAAACAACATAAAACTATCTTTTCAAAGTAGCTTTTAAAAATGACAATATTCTGTACATCTCTATTTAGCATGGTCGTAATTGATGAACAATTTAAATTTAATCACTTTTTCCTTTCCAAGCAAAAATTTCCTGAAAGTGGAATTAGGTGTAAATGTAGAGAAAGCTTCTAAAAATCCTTGCCTGAGCTGAGAAGTTAAACACAATGTTTTTTTGCAGAATACTCAAATTAAAAAAATACAGCATTCAGTTTATATTGTGTGTCATAACTGGCATCACTTCTATTATAGCACCACCATGCAAAAAAAATGGAAAATCTTTCAGTAAAATTATAGACTTTGATTCCTGCAGTTTTCTTTCTATAAAATCGTGTAATGTGTGTTAAATTTTGCCATTTTTATATGGTGATGCTTTAGCAGTTGTGGTAGCTGTGGTGATGTCAGTTATAGTAAGAAATAACAGATGGGTTGGAGTGAAGAACAAAGTATTTTTCTAGCATCTGGATGGCTGTACTAACTGAATAAGTGGTGCTTTTATTTTTAACTCCACCCACTACTAGCTATTTTTTGATTGCATTTTTACATCTTTTATATTTTCATTAATCTATAATCATTCTTCATATTTTTCTCGTTAACTACAGTTCCTGTTGCCTTTGTGGTGTTTGCAGACACACAGCTGCACACAATGCATTCACCTAACCACACAGTCCACTACATTTATGCAGTATAAAACAAGTTATAAACTTTAACTTTGAATTTTGCACATTTTCTCAAATTAGTAACACATTTTTAATTTTATTTTAAAAATTATTGGAAGCGTAAACTCCATAAAACTCAGAATATTTGATTTTTTTTAAACTGATGGTTACACTTCATAGTTTTGAGCTACAGTATTTTAATTAAAACTGTCCCTAAAAATATGTTAGTCAAACTGCTACGCTCCAATTCAGTTTCAAATTGAGGCCTTAATCCTGCAGAATCTCAATTCAGCTAAAAATTTAAGCATGAGCTCAGCTGAATAGGGTGACTCCTAAGCTGACTCCTGAATTGATACCTTAAGCATATTCATAATTTTACTTACAAGCAGTTCCATACAGTTATGTACATGCTCAAATGTCTGCAGTGTCAGGGCCCAAGTTATAATCATATGCATGAGATAATGCCTGGATCTGTGTGACTATCGAACATTCTAGAAAAAAGCACACACATTTTACTTGTTCTAATTAAAAAATAGAGAAATAAATTATTACAGGAACTACTGGACAATTTTATTATATAGTGTAATAGGAATAAAATGATTTGAGTCTAAATAAATTACAAAGCAACTGTACTTTTTTAAAATTTAGCCACTGACACATAATAAATTACCTCATTACTAATTACTTACTTATAGGAACTGGTTTCTTTTTAAAAAATTTAGAGCAAGTAGTAAGTTTATCACATGCTACAATAGTTTCTTCTCAATATTTTGTTTTCCTTCCACATGTAAGAAATGAATACACACGTTGGTTTTAGTTCAGTGGAAGAAAGTATCAGTACCAGTCTCATAGATGGTTGTACACAATTTGTGTTGCTTTTTAGACTCACACAACCTCATAGGGCAAGCACCAGACTAGTCTAGGTATTCAGGAGGAAGCAAAGGACAGGATCAGTCAAGTACGGTAATATCCCTCTTCTCTGCAAACGGACTTTTCAAACTGCAGTTAAAATGGCAAAAAGATTGATTGGCTGCTTTTAAGATTCTCCATGTTCTCATAGTCATAGGCAAAAAAACCAAAGAGTACAAGCTTCTCTTCTCCATTCTCCAGGTACTCTGCATGACTATGGTTATCATTGATACATGCCCACTACCTAGAGCATCATAGGGAAACAGGGCTAGGAAACCAGAAAGTAGTAACAGAATGAATGTGTGCACCAAACACACAAACAAAACAACAATTGGTGGGGGGGAATCAAAAGCAGGCCGAATGATTCATGTGAGAAAAAGAAAATGGTCAACAATAAAAGAGGAGAGGTAGCAACAGCAAAGGAATGGTGTGAAGGCAAGCTAGATAGGGGAGCCCATATCCACCCCAAAAGGAGGTGCCAAAGAAAACCAGGCTGGATGACTGAAAAGCTTAGCACGAGATTTCATGCCTCTTCCATTGTTGTACCATAAGTGTAAGAGATTCCATTGTATTATGATGCTGATATTAGGGAAAGCTACTGGTATCACAAAAGGAAAGCAGCTGTTTGGAGGAGGAAAAGAAAGTTACTCACCCTGTGCAGTAACATCTGTTCTTCGAGATGTGTGTCCCCATGGGTACTCCACTCGAGGTGCTGGGCTCGTCCCGGCGCTGCAACCGGAGGAATTTTTGTAGCATTAGCCCCTACCGGACCACGCATGCGCGACTGCCTCTTCGCGCCTCTCAGCTGAACGCGGTCCAGTCCTGTCAGTTTCCTCCGAAGCAGGGAGGAGGGTGGGATGTGGAGCACCCATGGGGACACACATCTCGAAGAACAGACGTTACTGCACAGGGTGAGTAACTTTCTTTTCTTCATCGAGTAGTGTCTCTGAGGGTGCTCCACTCGAGGTGAGTACACAGCAGTGGTCAATCGTCCTATGAGTGCTTTGGACCTATCAGTCCCATGCTGTAGACAAGACAGCCTGGGCCACCCTTGAATCGAATCAGAGTTAAGTACGTTCACGAGGGCATAGTGTCTAGCGAACGTGAGGGTAGACGACCAGGTTGCCGCACGGCATATGTCCTGCAATGGCACTCTGCGAAGATAGGCAATAGATGTTGCTATGTCCCGGGTGGAATGAGCACGAAGTCCACTTGGAAGAGATTTGTTGCGCAAGGCATAACATCGTGTGATGCAAGCGACGACCAGGTGGGAAATACGCTGAGCAGAGAGTTGCTTGCCCTTGGAACATTCGGCTGTAGAAAGGAAAAGCCATTGAGACTTCCTAAAGATCCGAGTTCTGTCAAGGTAAAAGGCCAGTGCTCGCCTGACATCCAGGGTGTGCAGGTGTGCATCCTCCAATGAGGCATGAGGCTTTGGGTAGAAAGTCGGAAGGGTTATGGGCTCATTTATATGGAAAGCAGAGTTGATCTTTGGCAAAAATGCTGGTTGGATACGCAGTACTGCTGCATGATTGAAGAATTGCGTGTATGGCGGATCAGCCGAAAGAGCCGCCAATTCGCTCACTCGACGCGCCGACATAATGGCAAGGAGGAACACCGTCTTCATCATGAGCGTTTGTAGATCACATGTTGCCAGTGGCTCAAAGGACAGATGAGTCAGAGTGTCCAATACCACCGGCAAGTCCCAAGGGTCTGGCGGGGTCCTGTGGGCCGGATATAAATTGCCGAGTCCCTTCAGAATCTTTTGGTAATAGGATGAGCGAACACCAAATGATCGTCCACTGGAAGACGGAAGGCCGAAATTGCTGCTAAATGCACTCTTAGGGAAGAAATCGCCATTCCCGTTGCCTTTAGATGCATCACATACTCAAGGATCTGTTGTATAGGCAGCAAAAGAGGGTCAAGATACTTCGCCAAGCACCATGACTGAAAACAATGCCACTTATGGAGGTAGGATTTACGTGTCGTATGCCGCCTACTGTAAATCAACACGTGCCTCACGCCCTGAGAGCAGGAGAGCTCGGATGCTTGGAGCCACCTAGGTTCCACGCTGTCAGGTGCATGCAGTCGATGTCTGGGTGAAGCATCATGCCATGCTGCTGAGACAGTAAGTTGAACAGATTCGGTAACCGTCGTGGTTTGGCAACCGACATTCTCGACATCTGTGTTAGCCAGACCTATTGGGGCCAGAAAGGCGCTATCAGAATTACTGTTGCACCAACTGCTGCTATTTTCTCCAAGACTCTCGGGATGAGTGGAAGAGGAGGAAAGGCGAACAGCAATTGATGATGACTCCAGTCCAGCAGGATGGCATCCCCCAAGCAGTCTTTGCCAATGCCCACTCATGAGCAATACTGATGACATTTTCTGTTGTGTTGGGTGGCGAATAAGTCTACATTGGGGAAACCCCAGAGTTGGAAAATGTGGCGGAGCACCTCGGTGTGTAACTCCCACTCATGTTGTGAGAAAAAATGCCTGCTCAGAATATCGGCAATCACATTGTCCTTGCTGGGAAGGTATGCTGCTGTTATGGTGATACCTTGCCGAATTGCCCAATTCCACAGGCGTACTGCCTCTGCGCAAAAAGAGCGGGAGTGTGCCCCTCCTTGCCTGTTGATGTAATACACCATGCATATGTTGTTGGAGAGAATCTGTATTGAGTGACCTCGAATGATGTGGAGGAAATGCTTGCAAGCATTGAAGACTACCCTTAGTTCGAGAAACTTTGTATGTTGTAGTGATTCCTGGGGCATCCAGAGACCCTGCACCTGGTGCTCCTGAAGGTGAGCGCCCCAACCGAGCAGGGAGGCATCTGTCATGATCTGTAGTGCTGGCTTGCGGGCATGAAAGGGGACCCCTACCAGCATACTGTCGGGGCTGTCCCAACATGCCAAGGAAGTTGGGACCTGCGTTGACATTGAAACCACCCTGTTTGTACTGTGCATCCGAGGCATGCACACGGTGAACAACCAATGTTGAAAACTGCGAAGATGAAGCCTGGCATGCGGAACCACATACGTGGTAGCTGCCATATGCCCCAACAACTGGAGACAGGTGAGTATTCGAGACGTGGGAGAATTTGATACTGACTGCACCAAGTCCTGTATGAGATGAAACCTCTTTAGAGGCAAGTATGCCCTCACGGTCAGGGAGTCGAGTCTTGCTCCGATAAACTCCAGGTCGCGAGTTGGCGTCAGGAAGGACTTCTCTAGATTGATTACGAGTCCAAGGGCTGAAAACAGAGTGGTAGTGGTGGACACCGCCCTCATGGCCTCATCGACAGTGGAAGCCTTTAGGAGGCAATTGTCTAGGTATGGAAAAATTGTAATGTCAAGGCACCGTAGGTAAGCCGCCACTACTGCCAGGGTTTTGGAGAAAACTCGTGGGGCCGCCAAGAGACCGAAGGGTAGTACACGGTACTGATAGTGGTCGGACCCCACTACAAACCGAAGGAATCTCCTGTGGGCCGGATGTATTGTTATGTGAAAGTAAGTGTCCTGAAGATCGAGGGACGCAAACCAATCCCCTTTGTCGAGAGCAGGAATGATCGAAGATAACGTGACCATCTTGAATTTTTGTCATCTGAGATGATGGTTGAATCGACATAAGTCCAGGATAGGCCTCCAACCCCCTGACTTCTTCTGGGTGAGGAAGTAACGAGAATAAAATCCTCTTCCCACAAAGCGAGTCGGTACCCTTTCCACCGCTCCTAACATGAGCAAGCAAGAGACTTCCTGGTGAAGAAGAGTCTCGTGAGAGGGGTCCCTGAAAAGGGATGAGGAAGGGGGGAGGGAGGGAGAAGAGAAGTGAAGGGAATGACATATCCTGAGGTAATTACGTCGTGAACCCACCGGTCGGTGGATATGAGAGCCCAACGATGTTGATAAGGCCTGAGACGATGATGGAACACTCCTTGTGTGATGTTTGGAGTCTCTGTCAAAGGGGTGGTCCACAGTCCCTCAATCAACATATCAAACCTGCTGCCGGCCCTGCTGCTGGGAGGATGCTGTGTTAGGCTGTTGACGACGCTTTTGGGGGCGCTGTCTTGGCCTCTGTTGTTCATATGGCTTGGTCCGAGGTGTCGCATAAGAAAAAGGCCTTTGCCTATTGTAGGGAACATATCTTCTATGCTTGTAGGGAGGCGTGTATATTCCAAGTGTTTTTAAAGTTGTACGTGTATTCTTGCCCGCGTGGAAGACCTGATCGGTTGACTGGGCGAAGAGTGACTGGCGATAGAAAGGAAAATCTTCCACCTTGGCCTTCGGAACAGCGTCCTGGTGCAGCCAAGACGCTCGACGCATGACTATGGACGAAGCTGTGGATCTAGCGGCTGAATCAGCTGTGTCGAGCGCAATCTGCAAGGCTGTTTGGGTGTTTGAATAGCCCTCCACGATTACCACCTTAAGAATCTGGCACTTGGAATCAGGCAAGTGTTCAAATAGAGGAACCAGCTTTGAATAGTTGTCAAAATCATGATTTGCCAGTTGTGCTGCAAAGTTACACATCCTCAGAGCTGACGTAGCAGAGGAATATATTTTCCTGGCCAAGACATCCAGGCGTTTAGCCTCCTTGTCATTTGAAGTATTCTTGGCCTGGGACATTTTTACTCTTTGTTGTGCAGCGTCCACCACAAGGGAGTTGGGCTGTGGAAGTGTAATCAGGAACTCTGCACCCTCTGGCTTATGAAGTACTTCGTGTCAGACCTCTTATTAGTTGGTAGGGATGTAGCTGGAGTCTGCCAGATGTCATTGGCAACCTCTAAGATAGCGTCATCAAAGGGAAAGGCGAGCTTCAACTTTTGGGAGGGTTGTAAATTCTTTAGCAACCGATGCTGTTTCTGCTGCACACCCGTGGTCTGGATGTCCTGGGATTGAGCAACCATTTTGAAGAGCTCCTGGAATTGTTTGTGGTCCTCCGTAGGAGACAAGTCACCAGGGATCACTGCATCATCAGGCGACGAAGAGGGGTGCTGCGCTGGAGAATCAGGGCATTGCTGCTCCGGATGAGGAGTGTGGTCCTGCTTGTCTTCCTGATAGCTTGAATCCACACCTCCGGCAGAGGACAGCGGAGTGACATAACGTGCAGACTCGTCTGGAGTGTGTGGAGAATCAGGTCGAGACAATTGCGGTGAGCATGTCCGCAAATGCCCTCTGCGATGAGACGAAAAGGAAGAGCACTCGTGGTAACATAGGTCGTACCACCTGCTGTAACATGGAGAACGGCTGTGACTTCTGAGCGTGTCGTAGCGACAAGAATATGCTGTACGTCTTGGAGACTGTGGCGATAAGGATCTCCTGGAGTAGCAAGAAGAAGACTGCAAACAGTGGTCCCGGTAGTATCGACGTGGCGGTGAGCGACGAGGTGACTTATAGTAGTGCTCTCTGGGAGGCGTGTAATGATGACGACGGCGACAACAGGTATCAGAACAGAACGAGGAAGGTGAATAGGTCCAGGCGAGAAGGTCATACGGTCCGGTATCAGCGATGGTGTCCGGACCTGTGCAGAACTGTGCTGCCCTTTAGATGGCACTGAGGAAGTGAAGGAAGGCTGGGGAGCCACTTGTGGCAGCAAGGCAGGCAGCAAGGGAGGCTCTGTAAAGTGATCCTCTGCAGAGCTCAGGCTCGGTGCCGCTGGATCAGGTGATGACGTCACAGCCTCAGGCTGCACTGGCAGAGTCTCCTGCTGCAGTGCTGTATTTAGTGCCGGTGCCTCTGGCACCGGGGAGCATGGAACGGCACAGAGGGAAAGCCCTGCGGGTGCTGGTACAACTGGCTGCGCTTGCGCATGCGCAGAACGTCTCAGTGTTGGGGCTTCCCCTGCCAGCTTCGCAGTGGCCGTTGGAGCTGTTGCCGGCACCGACTCCACTCACAAGCCCTTTTTGGGTGCCGGAGTGGAGTCCTTATGGCAATGAAGAACATATGATTTGGCTTACTACAGCAGACTACCATTCCAGGAAATTGAGTACTTGTCTCCAATAGTTACTTACAACTCTTCTTGCAATGAACCTAGCTGACTTTTCAACATGCACAGTGAGGGGAAAATTCTTGCCCTACACTTACAGCTCCACTCCCAGGGAGGTGGCTTTCCTGCAGAAATGAAGCTACCTCCCTGGGAGTGGAGCTGGCAGGGGCTGCTCCTGGACCCACTCCTGGGAAGGCTTTGTTGCGGGCTCTGTAGCCAGCTCCCTGGGAGTGGGGCTAGCAGCCCTTGCCGGTGCCACTCTCAGGGAGCCAGCATGTAATCTTCGGAGGGGAGGGGCCAGATGGGTCACCACAGACAGGAGCTGCTCCAGTGGGCCCCTTGGGACTGAAGCAGTCCCTAGAGTTGCCAGGTGTCTGGTTTTGAACCAGACAGTCCAGTATTTGAGATTTCTGTTCGGGAAACAAATTGAGGAAATATAAATGAGAAAATATAAACGTCCAGTATTTTCTAAATAAGATGTTATGTAGATTGTGATGTAATGTCAAGTGTGTCCAATATTTTTGTTGAAACCATCTGGCAACCCTAGCAATCCTCTACTCCGCGTGGACAGGGCGCTGCTCCAGTCCCTACTGGTTAACCTTAACTGGTATGTCTCACCTATTGAAAGGTGAGGCATACTGATTAACCTTTCACATGCCTATTCAGAATATAAAAATAATTTGATGAAGTAGGACAAATTTAAGATGCTCCCATCTGTCAAGGGAGCAGGCTTAATAACTATGCTTACTGAAGCACTTAATGTTATTTATACAGCAGTAGTGCCAGATTCCCCACTCAGCCTAAAGCCCCATATGAATGGAGCGCTGAAAAGTCATTATTATGCTGACTAATCAAAAAGAGACCTCCCTTTCAAATGTAATGGACTGGGGAGGGGGCAGGTACCTATTGCTAAAACCAGATCATTACAGTACATCAGTGTTTTAGCTGTTTAGCTTAGCTTTATTAATAGGAACTACATATTTATTTATGGTATTATAGTCTAATCCATTTTTATATACAATATGTATCTGCTAATTTCTCTTCCAATAAAGTTAACTCAGGACAAAAGTTGAACATCTGACAGCTCAGAAGTCAGATCAATATCTAATTGCCTTTTCTCCAAATTGATGTAAATATTGTATAAGTATCTCCAGGAGACTAAAAGACTAGCACAATATAATTTCACAGTTTAGCCTTTGGATCCACCTAGGGTTTGGCAACTAGCCTGTGGTGTGTATTTGGAGGTTTTTGACAATGCCTACCAGCCACTTGGCCAAGGCTCCCATCACACCCCTTGACTGCATCATTGCATCTGTCCTCATTCTTATTCCTCCTGTCTCTTTCTCAACCCCGCCCTCCACTGATTTCATATCTGCTCCCTTCTTACTCTCACCTCTCCATCGTTAACAGCAGCTTCCATTAATCCTCCCTTTTTACACTCTGATGCCCCTCTTCCTCTCTCAAGCACAAATCTAAATCCTGTTTCTGCATCTCTCTCTCTCACCTTTGGTGACATCTGCCCCAATCCTGGCCCTTCCTGAATTCCTGCCCACTGCACAAGCCACATCCATTTGTGACTGTGAGTCTCTCAATGCTAACTGGCAGTGGGTCTCCTCCCCATACTGTAACTGGCATCAGGCCTGATACATTAATTACCCCCAAAGCACTGCATCTCAAAGATGCCATAAAAGACATCACAAGTAAACCAGTGACATGCTGGACCCAAAAATCACTGTGTGATGTATGTACAGATTGTATGTAAAAAAAAGGTTATAGGTCTGTGCTGGAAATGTGTTCTGAAAATGCATTTGGGAGGCAGCATATAAGCCACAGCCTGCCCTAGAAAAAGGGTTATGTATTTACTTGTCTAACTGGCTTCAGCAGCAGCAAAGGACAATGAAAATATATTTACATACAAGGTAAACAAAATTAACAAGCAGGGGAGAAAACCAAGAAATGATCACACCGGAGGTCAGAATCTGCACCCCAGAAAACCTTCCTGGCTCTTGAAACAGAGCCAAAAGACTTTGGGTAATATAAGGGTATGTCTACACTACGGGACAAGGTTGAATTAAAATATGCAACTTCAGCTACATTAATTGTGTAGCTGAAGTCTAAGTAGTTTAACTTGACTTTTGATGCTGTCCACACTGCAGGAAGTTGAAGGGACAACACTCTCCCTTCAACTTCCCTTAGTCCTCATGAAATGAGGGTTACAGGAGTCAGAGTAAGAAGTCCTCCACTTCAACATTATTTCGAAAAAATGGCTTGCTGTGTAGACATGCACTGTTATTTCAGAACTACATCAGTTATTCCAAAATAATGCTGCTGTGTAGACGTAGCCTAAAAAGGCAGAGGTGGCAAGTTATATGGACCCAAAGTGCTCAGGCAAAATGAATATTCAGGGCTGGGGGCTCAACTACAGCAATGTTAACTGCAACACAGCCTGAGTGTGACTGATTAATTCAGAAACTGGAGCAGCACAACTTTATTCTAAACGCCGTAGCAGCACACACACTTAGAGGCAGAATTTGAGGGGGCCTAGATCCATTTAACACTTAACATTCTTTCAATTTCTTTAAACAAAAACCAAATCCACCAGATTTAAAAAACATAAACATATGTAAGGTTAAACTCTCAGAGTAAAAGAGAATGCAGGCAGAAGCCCATCAAAGTGGGTACAATCCTATTTATTGCACCCAATGTAGCATGTATGACTACCTGTCCTATGGATAGATAGCACGTGTGTGCGTTCGGTGCAAGGAGCTCCTGGCTCTCAGAGACAGTTTATGGACTTTGGAGGCCAGGGTGGCTAAACTGGAAGAACTAAGGGATGCAGAGAGTTGTACAGATGAGACTTTCCGGGACAGAGAAGGGTGGTCCCGCCTCCGGTCAAACAGCCTTTGTGCTGTTGAGGAGCATGAAAGTCTCGAAAAAGGAGATATCCAACTGGAGCAGAGGGAAACTATCCTATAGTTGGGACCCTCCAGTTCAGTGTTTCTTAAACTTTATAATACCGAGGAACACCAAACAATTTTTTTTTTAAATGAGGAACACCAAGTACTTTTTTTGTTGAGCGCAAAAAAAGGGGGGGGGGAGGAGATGCGGAGGGATGACGACCGGGGAAAAGTTATTGACCAAAAAAACTGGGGGAAGTTATTGAGAAAAAAATTAAAAAGGTCGCCTGCCCCTTTAAGGGTGGCCATTTTGAACTGTGTTGTTCTCTGCAGCACACTGGTGTGCCGTGGAGCACAGTTTAAGAAACACTGCTCCAGATTATGTTGTGATATTCTTTTGCACTCAGAATACCTCCCAAAGGAAGGGAACTCCAGTTATTAGGAAGAGACAGTTGTTTGTAATGGGGACTTTGATCATTAGAAACAAACAGCTGGATCTGGGATAGACAGCTGGGTCTACGAGGATTGCGGAACTCTTGAAATATCTAGATAGATTTGTGTGTAGTAGTGGGGAGGAGCCAGTGGTCTTGGTACATGTAGGTCTCAACGACAAAGGGAAGATTAGGAGAAAGGTCTTGCAGGCCAAATTTAGGCTGCTAGGAAAGAGATTGAAATCCATGATCTCCACAGTAGCATTCAGTGAAATGCTTCCAGTTCTACTTGCAAGGCCAGTTAGAAAGGCAGAACTGCAGGGTCTCGATGCATGGATGAGACCAATGGGTTAGGGAGGAGAGGTTTAGATTTATTAAGAACTGAGGAAACTTTTGGGAAATGGGGAGCCTATATAGGAAGGATGGGCTCCACTCTAAACCAAGATCAAACCAGGTTGCTAGCACTTAAAATTAAAAAGGTTGTTTTTAAACTAAGGGCTGGCTAAAACTGACAGGTGTGGAAGAGCACATGGATCAGACTAAGGTATTAATAGAGATTCTCTGTGTCCTAGTAAAGAGGAGTGGATGGAAGATGATAAAATACATGAAAGAGCTGATGAAAAACAGCCAAATGAAAAAGAGACCCATTCAATCACATCATTTAATGGCAGAAAACTAAGAAGTGATAAGTTTTCAAGTGCTTATATACAAACTCGAGAAGTCTAAATAATAATATGGGTGAACTAGAGTGCCTTTTATTTAAGGGAGATATTGATATTTAAGGAGGGGTAACTGTGTTAGTCTGTAAATTTAAAAACAAAGAGTAGTCCTGTGGCATCTTAGAGACTAACAAAAAAACATATAGTTAGTATCATGAGCTTTAGATATATGCCATCAAATGCCAGCAATGCCTTTCTCCAAAGTATATAAGTTCTCTAGCTCATGAAACTATATGGCTACGTCTACACTGGCATGATTTTCCGGAAATGCTTAAAACGGAATACTATTCCGTTTTCAGTTTTTCCGGAAAAGCGCGTCTACATTGGCCCCGGAGTTATCGTCATAATGAAGCACTTTTCTGGAAAAGCGCGTCTACATTGGCGGCACGCTTTTCCGGAAAAGCAGAAGCCCGGAGCCATTTTGAAGAGGGCAAAGGCCACCAGCCCTTTCCGGGGGCGGGGCCAGAGCGCCGTTCAGACACGTGCTTAAAGGGGTCTCGCCGGGCAGCCGTTGGTGTCCTGCTCCCGTGCCTTGGGGCCTCTGCCAGGGACTGACACCCTTTGCAGGTCTGTGGGTGCCCTTTGACTTTTGGGGACACCACCCTTTGGCTCCCAACAGCTTTTCCCTGCGGTTTTTTTTTCTGCCCTGCTCTGTCTACTGTGGAGCCACGGGTGGCCATGTGCCTTGTCGGGCCCCTCTTGGGGCTGTTCCGCTGGCTGCAGCTCGTGCTGCAGGCCGGTGCCATGCTGTTCATGGACCAGGAGGCAGAGATCGCCTTGGACGCCCTCACCAGCGGGGCCCTGGCAACCCTGTCTCATCAGCACCCCACCGTATACCGGCCACTCTGGAGTTTGGACATCAGCACCGACTGGTGGGACCGTGTGGTCCTCCGACTATGGGACGACCACCAGTGGGTCCGGAATTTTCGGATGAGGAAGCAGACCTTCTTGACGCTGTGCACCTGGCTCACCCCCGCGCTGCAGAGAACCGCCACCCGGCTGCGGGCACCCATCCCCGTCAACAAGAGGGTTGCCATCGCGCTGTGGAAGCTGGCCACACCGGACAGCTACCGCTCGGTGGCACACCAGTTCGGGGTGGGAAGATCCACCGTTGGAGTGATCGTCATCCAGGTAAGTCCCAGGGGGAGTGGGATGGGGGGAGGGTGCTCCACTCCAGGCCCAGGGACACCCAAGACTCCAGGCTGGGTCGCTCAGGGGTTTCGGGCGTCCCTCCCTTGCACAGGCCCGCTGGTGGGGGGGCCATAGGGGGCCCTGGGGTGTGGGTGTGTGTGTGTGTGTGTGTGTGTGTGTGTGTGTGTGTGTGTGTGTGTGTGTGGACAGAGGGAATCAAGGGGGGGGACCCAAGGGAGCGCACACTCACCCCTGGCTGTATGTAATGTGAGGCCCTGGTGGACATGTTTGCCCAAGCCCCGTAGCAGGGTCGCTTGGGTCACCCCAGAGTACTCCGTCCCAGCTCCTATCCTTCCCCACCTCCTCCCCTTACCTCCCCCCCCCCCAATAGTATAGTAAAGCGTCGGGTCACAGCACATCGCGGCCGTCATCGAGTCTGTTTGTCGGGTGCGTCGGGCGTAGTTAGGGTTTTTCTTTTAAGTTAGGCTAGGGTTTAGGCCACCATCGCCGTCCTGAAGAACAGCCAACAGGATTTGGGACTTGTGCAGAAGGCTCACATCAGTGACATCTTCGATGGATCTCCTGGCTCTTCCTCTCCTGAGGCCCGGAAGGCCCAAAGGATTGACATGGCCAGCAACACCGTCATCGTCCATCGAGGGATCTCCTGGCTGTTCCTCTCCTGAGGCCCGGAAGGACCAAAGGATCGAGGTGGCCAGCAACACCCTGTCATCGTCCGTCGAGGGATCTCCTGGCTGTTCCTCTCCTGAGGCCCGGAAGGACCAAAGGATCGAGGTGGCCAGCAACACCACAATCATATTCCCTGTGCCTAGACTTTGTTTAATTATCTCTGTTGTGTGCATCTTGTAACCGTTCTTGCTAGTTTGTTATCTATGTTAATAATAGTTTGTGGTTTACATGTTACTGAAGTGTCAGCATTTATTTCTGCGCCACAAACTACTGACCACTTACGAAGGGCCCCCCCCCAGTGAATAGAGTACAGATTTCATTCTCCACAGTTTGCCACCATGTTACATTTAAGTGGCTACTTGGCATCTCACATAATTTCGTACACTACCTAGAGTTACACAATACCCAACACAGGAATGAACAGCAAAGTAGAGATCTGTTTATTTACGGGGGGGGGGGGGAGACCTTCAACTGGGACAGGAGGGGGGGGGGAGACCTTCAACTGGGACAGGAGGGGGGGGAGAGACCTTCAACTGGGACGGGGGGAGGCAGTTACTGGGATGGCCAGTACTGCGAATGCTCCTCCGGGGGCCAGCCTGCCCACGCTGGGCAGACCGCGTCGGGGCAGGCTGCACGCGGAGGTGGCCAGGAGCAGGGGCACGGCCAGGAACAGGGGCACGGCCAGGAGCAGGGGCACGGCCCGGAGCAGGGGCAGGAGCAGGAACAGGTCAGGAGCAGGAACAGGGTCAGGAGCTGGGATAGGAGGAGGGGCAGGAACAGGGCCAGGAGCTGGGATGGGAGGGGGCATGACCTGTGCTACGGGAGGGATGGCGGGGGCCTGGGCTCCGCCCATGCCATAATGAATAGCATGCACAATATGTGCCGTCAGCGTGTCCATGGTGGTGCGCATCCCTCTGCATTCGGCCAGGAAGGCAGCCCAGGCGTCCTGCCACCACTGAAGGTCCCCCTTGCACCCGCTCCTCGATGGTGGCCTGGATTG
Organism: Pelodiscus sinensis; assembly: GCF_049634645.1. Classification (NCBI taxonomy): domain Eukaryota; kingdom Metazoa; phylum Chordata; order Testudines; family Trionychidae; genus Pelodiscus; species Pelodiscus sinensis. The sequence continues at coordinate 171,324,006 of NC_134712.1, forward strand.
CCTCCACAGCGTTGACGTGGCGCCGAAGCAGCTGGTCCCTCTGCCGGAGCCTGTGCCTCCGGGGTTGGCCTGCTGGGGGTGGCGCTGCTGCCACAGTGGAGGGTCTGGTGCTAGGTCCCGCTGCAGGGAAGAGAAGAAAGGATGGGTCAGTCAGGCAGGCCGTCCACTGTCCCCACACCACATGCCCTCCACCCCTGAGCCCAGGTGACCCCACAGTTGTGTGGCTTGGGCCCACTCAGTTCCCCTCCTGCCTGCCCCTGGAGTAGGGTCCTCCCTCCAGGGTATTGTAAGCACCAGTCTGTATCCTGACCCCGTGCAGGGCGGGAGGGTGCTTGTGCAGCGTTCACCTGTGGAACTCCCTGCCGGTGGAGACTGTGAAAAGCTTTTGGGTTAATCACTGCTGTTTGACAGGGAGCGAGATGCATCCCCACGCAGTGCCTGGGAGCACATCTGGCAGAGGCGGTCTGGGCTCTCAGATCCCCTCGCGTGGGATATCTCCTGGACGGAACCAGAAGGGTGACTGGGTGGGGGGATGTCCCATCCTTGCAGCACAACTCAGGGGCCCTTCTCCCTCCCACGATCCCTCCCGCAAGCCCGGTAGCCCAGGAACATGTGTGGCCCCAGTGGGGACTTCCCTTGGGGAACCAGCCAAGGCACCGGGAGCAGGCAAGGGGCTCGGTGGGGGCCACGTTCACAGGACCGTGACGCTGCAGTCTACCCAATTAGAAGCTGGCTGTGCCTCACAGCCAGGCATGGGACAGTGTGCCGTTCTCTGTCCTGCACCCTTGCCGGAGCTGCGGGCTCTGGGCTGAGTCCCTGGGGCCCTGGCCGGTTCCAGCCGGCATCCACCCTTCTCCCTGGTCCCGCCGAATGTGTGTGAGCAGCAGGGTCCCAGGCGTGGCCTGCAGCTGCCTGCCGTGGTCACGTGCCGCTCGGTCACCAGGCTGCACGTGGTTGCACCTGCTGCTTGCTGCCTCATGCTACGCAGCGTGCAGCTCACGTGGCCTGAGTGACATGTTCTCCCCCTCCCCCCTCCGGGCACCTGGCTCCCCACCCCCCGCCCTCCCACCCTTGGGAGTGCAAACTGCACAGACTCACCAGTGGGTTCCTCCCCGTCCTCAGAGGAGTTGCTGGAGGGGGCCTGCTGGGTGGCAATGCTGGCCTCCTCGCCAGATGCACGCCGCTCTCTTCTCCCTCCTCCGGCTCGGTGGGACGGTTGATGGGTGGCCGCTGGCAGGTGTCCATGGGGACCGCTGGGGCTTGAGGGGCGGGCTCTCCCAGAAAGGAGTGGAGCTCCTCAAAGTATGGGCAGGCGTTGGGTCCTGCCCCCCTGCCCTCAGTGGCCCTGACATACCCTAGCCGCAGCTCCTTCACTTTTGAGTGGACCTGCTCACAATTGCGGCTGGGGTGTCCCTGCTGGGCCAGGTTCTGCGCAAGCCGGGTGTACAGATCGGCGTTCCGGCGCCGGGAATGGAGGTCGTGGAGACCCTCCTCCTCCTTCCATAACTCCAGGAGGGTCTCCAGCTCCCTGGGGGTCCAGGATGGGGCCCGCCTTTTGCGGCCCCTGGGGGCCTCCTCCGCTGGGGGTCCAGGGGGCTCTCCGGCAGGAGCTGCCATGGTGCGGTGAGCCTGAAGTGTTGGGCAGCACAGCAGTGGCAGAGCTGACCCAGGCAGGCTCCTGGCACGTGCGCCCAGCAGCCTGAGAGCCCTTTAACAGCTCGGGCTTACCAGGAAGTCCGCGGCTCCTACGGGGTCTCCCAGCGTCCAAACCGCTTTTTTCTGTTTTTTCTGCTTTTCTGGAAAAGCTGTCTACACTGGCCCTTTTCCGGAAAAGCTTTTCCGGAAAAAGGACTTATGCCCGAGCGGGAGCAGCGTACGGTTTCCGGAATAGTGGCTGATTTTGTACAGTACAGCGTCGATGCTTTTCCGGAAATTCAAGGGCCAGTGTAGACAGTTCGCAGCTTATTCCGGAAAAGCGGCTGATTTTCCGGAATAAGTGGCCCAGTGTAGATGCACCCTATGTGTATACAGTAATTCCTCATTTAACATGGTAGATACGTTTCAGAAAATGATCGTGTTAAGTGAAAACTTGTTATACGGGGTCAATTTTCCCATTGAAAATAATGGAAAAGGTGGGGGTTGCGTTTCAAGCGGTGGTGTCGAAGTCAATTTTCTGTTGGTGCTGAGTCGTCAATGTCAACATTAGATGATGTACTGTACGGTACAGTAAAACTCCCAATAGGTCATCAGCTGGAACCCAAAAGTGCTCCAGTCAGCCACTCTCTTGGCGGGGCTGCTGGGAGCCACATGTGTGCTCGTGGCTCCAGCCTGCACTTGTTAGCAGCCAGGACCGGGACATAAGGTTGGGGGACAAAGGAGACTGGGTTACAGCAGGGAGAGGAGGTGTTTGGCTCTTGGGAAGGGGAGGAGAGGAAAGGAAAGGAGAGGAGAGGGATTGGGTTGGGTTGGGAGTACAGTACAACCCTGTGAGGGGACTGCCAGACCTGCACTCATTCCCTGGCGCAGCGAGTGGCGAACCCTCCTCCGCTTTGCAGGGAGGTGGGGGAAGCTCCGCGCAGCCGCCGGCAACAGGCTGGCTGGGGAGACAGTGTTATTTCGGGGACGGTCATGTTATTCAAAAAACGTTCCCAAAAAAAATCGTGCTATCACGAAAATGTGTTAAGCGGGCACATGTTAAATGAGTAATTACTGTGTGTGTGTGTGTGTGTGTGTGTGTGTACACATGGACTACTTGTGGCTTACAGAATGTTTTACTTGTGTATCTCAACTATGAGAAATGTTGGAGTGAGGTGGATTATTTATTACTTCTACTGGTCATCACAGTAGAAGTAATAATTTGGATATGCCATGGAATGGTGGTGGGAAAAGTAACCTCCATTTTGTTATTAGCCTTGAACTGTTCCTTATAAGTTTCTTAAAATTATGTTTTAAACAAACAGGCTTAATCCAGACTGGATTCACTCTTGGGATATTTCTGTATTATATGGACAGTAAAGGAAAGGAAGATGAGACACTCCTGGTGTAAGGGCAGTAATGGGAGTAGCAGACGTGATATCCTGGCCAACTGCCTCCCTCAAAGGACACTGAATCATCTGTAGCTCTGCTGAGTAATCAGAATTTCTCATAATTTAGGGTTTACTCTGGATCCTCCAGTGCCTAGTCATTCTGAGAACAGCTCCAAAGCAATGAAAGTCAATTTTAATTTGGACCACTTCCTGTTTCCACTTAAAGAAAAGATTTGGTAAGCCATTGGGCATCCTTAAACTTCAAAGTTTCAGTTACATCCATTAACCACCCAACCACATGATAGAGATCCTCATACAGATCCTATGCTGCTTCTGAAGGTGAAATCAACGTGCATATATGCCTCTTATTTCTCCCACCTCTGTCTGAACTCATGTACTCAAGTGAATGTTCTCATATCTATGTATATATTGTATATATTATAAATGGGTGATTGCTGCTCTATACCTTTCTATTTTTTCCATAAAACAATATTGAGTAAAATGACAGGCACTGACATTTTGAATATGTAAAATCGTAAAATATTGATGTGAAAGTATACTTGTAATCTGAAAAAGCGATTCCTCAAAAATTCACTAAAAGCAAAATCTTGAGGGTTCAAAATTCATGAAAGACAAAAAATAGCAAAAATCCTTACGTAACCATGGATTAAAAAACTTTTGCAGCCCTCTTCACAGATTTCTAGTCCTAAAATCAATCTTAATGAGGAAACTACTTAGTCAGGCTTTGCATTTTCCCTTGATTATGAGCCTCTGCACTTGTGAAAAATGCAACCTATAAGTCAAGAAATAAGGAACTCAACAATTTCCCCTTTTCTTGTGTTTGCTGTGTGCCAGTGACAGGGAACAAATACATGCAATACTATCATAGTTTCTTTCTGTGCTATGAATGTAAATTTAAAGAATTTAAACAGATTACTAAATTAATTTAGAAACCACCTTTAGAATATAATAATAATTTCACAAGACCTCTAAAATTCAGCTGTAACAAGACTAATGATGAATAAATTCCCATAGAGACTCCCTACTGTCTTCTCTCAAGGTGTGTCTACACAGCACCCTAAACTCAAAATAAGATACACAATTTGCACTACGGAAATTGCGTATCTTATTTCAAATCTATTTTGAAATAACTTATTTTGAAATTTGGCACATCTACATAGCGCCAAATTTCAAAATAGCACACCGGTTATTTTTTGAAAAATTTGAAATACCGGTTGGCTTGTGTAGATGCAGGGTAGCTATTTTGGAATACCTTCAAAATAGCCGTGTAGTGTAGACTACCCTCAGAGAACATAGCACTAGACCAAAGTACTCTCTTGAAATCTTTGACCGATCTATCATTCTTTCACAAAATAAATTATTTTGCCAGAAACAGAGGCCAAGTTTTGTGTTTATTTATATCAATATAAAACCAAACTAATACTAATACTTGAACAAAAATATTCCAAATTTATCAGAGTCACCGGCCGCATAAATTAGTCCAGTGAAAATACCATACAACATACCCAAAGGCTATATTTTTCCTTTTATAAACTCCCTTTTTTGTTAAATGCTATAGAAATATTTATTAGCACCTGTAGAGGGTTTGGGGTGGGTTTTTTTTAGGGGGGGGGGCTAGAAATAAATCGTAAAAAATGAAAAACTTTCATAAAGTTACTTACTGTAAATTGCCCACTTTAACTGCTACAGGAATATGGGGAAGCTGAGTGGCCCACTTCAATGTCACATCCTGATAAACATGCAACATGTTATTATGGTTTCCAACCAGAGTGTTTATTGTTCCTTCAGACACTGTTAAAAACATAAAAACAGTCTTAAGAACACAGATGTTTTCATGAGCAAGTGTTTTCCTTACAGGTTCACATTATTTTCCCTTTCCTAGGAGAGGGAAATGGGAAGAGATGGATAAGTCACTATTGCATATCTGTGAACAGATTTTTTTCCTTTTAATTTATAGACTATTAAGCTGTCAAAAAGATAATCAAGGTAATTACATAGACAATACCAAAAATATATGTGATTAATCATGAACACCAATTACAAAAAAAGGGAGAAAGACAAAGACAGAAAGAAAGTCAAAGGAAAAAATGCTGGATGCACTTCAGTGACTTCCAGAAGAAACTACCAGTCATACACGTTAGTACTACAAGCCCTAGAATGCCCAAAAGTAAAATATAATGGATTTGTCATCACCACCATGAGTGCACTTGGACACACATGGCACGACATACCCATCGGTTAAGTAATTTCAATCAGACTATCACATGCTTAAACAAAAAATTATAGAAAGTAAAATATAAATGACTGTTGCAAAAATTAAATTAACTAATCTATATATGAAGATGTTAAAACTTATTCTGTGCTAGTCTGGTACCAAAATGGTACTATAGATTCTTAATTCTGGTCTTTTTCTAATTGTCCTTACAAGACCCCTGACTTCCTTGAGTTCTTGCTGCATTTGAAGCCTTGAAAAATTAATCAATCTCAGCTGCACTTAGGTATCATACAATGAGCCTGAATACCTGAATCTCTATGGACTTGCTCTCTCTTCTACCCCTACCTTACATGCCTTAAACGTGAATCCAGGCAAGATCTTGTTCTTTTTATTTTTCTGTCAGTAACTTTCAAGAAAAAAAGCAAATAGAACCCACATTTTAAAATACTTTATTCTTTCTGTTCTTGGAAAAAATATCCACTTCAGATACAAAACGTAGGGTACAATTTGAATTCTACACACGCTTTTATATTAATCCACAATATTTTTAAAAGAAGGTATCTTCCTAATGAAAAAAAATATTAATTTTAAATGTAACTACTTAAAAGATTTTAAGATGAATTATTCTTTTACAAACCTGAACAATAAGGAAGGAAGCAACTTGGACTGCAATCAAGTTTTTTCATGAATCGAATTTGACCGTTATCCTTAAGGCAAAAGAAATTTCTCTCACCAAGCACAAAAACTGAGGAGGTCTGATTAAAGGACACCACGCATACATCCAATGCTTGTTCTCCAATGTTTAAAACCCAATCCATCTTCAAAAGAGAAATCATAACCAAAGTTCAGTTAACAGCTATTTGTGTAAAAGAACTTAAGAAGCAAATTCAGTCTACATCAAACCAAATGAATTTTTAGCAACGTAAGTGAAAACACAAAAATCAGGGGAGGGTTGGGGGTTTTTTTTGGAGGGGTGGTGGGAAGGGAGATAAAACGTTTTATATTTTAGATGCATATTCTTTTCAGGAATTTTGTAACTTCCTGAATTCAAAAAAGAAAACACTTGGGAGGAGGAGAAGAAAACATCAACAAATACTTTATGAAATAAATCATAAACACATGATATGCAATTCACTCTATAATCATATTTATTGTACACAAATAAAAACGCGTATTGTCCAAAATGAAAAAAAACTTTGAAAACTGGAAATCAAACAACACAAAGATTAATATACTACTAACTAAAGTCTACCACCTCCTTTGCATCTGCCCTTAGATAACGGTAAGTTTCATGTACTTGCTTATTAACTCCTGTGCAAAGTTATAACCAAATCAATCCAAATGTGCTAAACAAACACTTGACTGATGTCAAGCTGGTTTAAACAGGAGAGCTGGGCTTCTAAAACCGATAAAATTATCAGTTCATCCATCCCTGTATTTCACAGCTTTGCTACGCAACTGTCCACCTCTGATTACAAAACACTGAGGAATGACCTCCTTGACAAACATACTGGTAGAGCTGAGGCAAAAACCCTTGTCTTCCATTTTAAAATGCTAAAAATAAAAATAAAATAAACCGTTATCTAAGGGCAGATGCAAAGAAGGTGGTAGACTTTAGTTAGTAGTAAAGTAAAAATGTTTGTGTTGTTTGATTTCCAGATTTCAAAGCTTTTTTTCATTTTGGACAATATGCGTTTTTATTTTTGAACAATAAATATGATTATAGAGCATTTATGTTTCAACATCTACTTTTCAGCACATTCTTTCTTTCTTGGGATCAGGTACCCATCATATTGCATCGGTAACAAAGATTCCATAAAAAGTGTTTGATTTTTTAAAATTTTTGCTCTGGTGATTCTAGTACCTTCATTGGCTAATTTAATAGATTCATATTTCCATTAAGATTACAACCAAGAATTATCTGATATTCCCCTCATATATCCTTCAATTACTTTTACAAGTTTAGTGTCTAATTTAAATTTATACTCCCTTTTTGTTAAATTGTGTGTTATGTGTATAATACACTTCATTCAATACACATTTCAACATACTGGTAGTGGGTGTGACATTATCCGATTAAAATATGACCATACAGATCATTGTTGCAATCACTGTTGCAACAAATCTTGTACAGAATGTGGCAAGTAAAACATCTATAAAAATATTTTCTGAATATGATTATGCTACTTGTATGCAAGTATCATTTTTGTATTTGAAGTTATGAGTATTGGCTTTATACTTGTATTTCAAATATTTGCTCATGGGATAACACCTACAAGGTATTTAGTCAGCACATCTTGGAGGGACCATTCAAACTCAGGGGCTCATCAAGGAACACTTAGCACACTATGGAAGAGCCCATCTACACTAAATGGATTCACCCATGAAGAAACTTCCAGCTGGACTCTCCCATGAAGAATGGCCTCTACCGAGACTAAGCAAAACCAGGCGTGGATATATGATTTGCACGTGACTCCATCTTACCCTTGTGATTTTCCACTAGTGCTGAGGGTTTTGTTTGAAATAATGAATTTCCCTCCACACCTATATAAGGCCCTGAAAAACAATCTCCATTTTGCCTCTTTCCTGCTCCAGCCTTTTTCCTGATCAAACTTCTGGACTATGGGAGCATTCTAATAAAGCAACTGAGGTCCTTTCAATAATTTGGAAGCAACCAGAGACTTGACTTATGCTAGCAGTTATTTCCATCATTGTTCCACGCCTCAACCAAGAACTTTGCAATTACTGCATGTATTTGATTCTTTAACCCAATTTTAACTCTTGCCTTTCTTTACTTTTATAAACTTCTATATTTTAGATACTAAAGGACTGGCAACAGCATGATTTTTTGACAAGATCTGACTTATATTGTGTGTGTGGCTGGTCCTTTGAGATCAGAAGATTCTATTTGATGAGGCTGATTGTAAAGAACCACTCATCTTTGAACCCGATAATTGGAGGGGGGGGGGGTTCATACAAAGACTGGAATGCCTCAGGAACAACTTTTATAACTTCTTGTTAACCCGTGTGGTGAGTCAGAAGTTTACTTTTTTGGCTGGTTTGGTATATTTTAAGGTAACGTAACCAGCATTACACCAGCATTTTGGGGTATGTTTTACGTAATTCTGAATAGTGTGACATGAATTTGGTGTTCTCAGTTGTGATCCACAAAGACATGCTTACAGTGGAATCACAGGTGAATTCATAATCTTTCAGAAAGCTCTACCAAATACCAACAAGGAGATGGGGCATCAATCAAAGGTTGGGGATATTTACAAATTGGGATGTAAAGTCTCATGTAATTGGTTAGATGGTTAACATGGAAGTTTACTTCACATTTAACCAATTAAGGGGAGAAGCTGGGCTGGAGCAGCCCATGGCTCCAGAGGCCCAGAGCAACCCCTGCCTGCAGCCCACCCATAGGTTAACTGGAACTGGTACTCATCACCTGTTAATCTCTCTTATCCCTAGTTACAAAAGTCTTTTTGAACACTCACAGTGTAGTTCACAGCTTTTTTCGGCCCTCAAGAATAGCCCTATTTCAACAATTACTGTAGCTGTACTTCAAGTCCTATGCAAGAGCACGCAAGGATTTGAATTTATGAGACCAGTTCAATCTTAGCATTATTTGTTCTTAATTTAAAGATGCAAATCCCTCATGTCCTTGTCCAATGTAACTACACCACCAGCTGTTGAGTAGACAAGGTTTGGAACTGTTGGTAATTATTCCTTTTTCAGCATGTTTTAGAGTTCTGGAGACCCTTCCCCCCCCCCCCAAAAAAAGGACAACTTGTATTTTTCTCTGCATTCCTAGAGACATATTCAGCAACCTGGACATAATATTCTTTCATTTTATTTTCATAGGCAGAATCAACTGCATTAGTCATGCATTTTTCCCTACTGTGGATACAATATCAGCTGGTATTATTTATGGTAAAGTGTATTGTAATGCACTGTCAGGGCTGTTCCCTATTCTGGCATTCAGAGTGAAGAAGATAAAGGCCCGCAAAGAGCTCAAAAGAAAAAACAACTTTGCCTCTACAGACATTGGTTATCAAAAACTTCCCCCCAGAATCACAATACACAGATTTTGGGGAATTTGCTGCCACCATCAAGTGCTTTTTATCCCTAAAACAGGTGGTGAACACTTAAGATGGGTCTTCTGACCCAAAAGAGCCTGAAAAACTAAAAGAGAAAAAACAAGCTGTAGTCTCTGGTAAGATGCAGTCTCTGGTAAGCTCACCCCTGAGTCAGAGGTATGCAGATACACACAAATAGACTTTCCAAGACACAAGAATCAAATCATCACCTTAAAAGAAGTGATTTTTATTACAAAACAAATGATAACCTTGATAAAGCATACTTGGTTGCTTAATGTTATAGAGCAACTAAGGAAAACAAATTAAAACAGAGAAAAATCTCTGGCACAATACTTAGGTGGTAAAGGGAGAGGAGAGGCATAGAATCACACAGAGCAGTTCAAACCAAACCACAAAATGAAGAAAAATTACCCTGAAACGCGACTAGATTCACTTTTCTCTGTTACTTACTTCTAATCTTCTCTTTGTTCAGTCTACTCCCTTGCCTGGAATTCCATGGGGGCATGGTAGTCCTGCCTGGGTTCTGTCTCTCAACTCCTGGTTTCTCTCTCCCACACAAAGAAAGCAGGAAGGGAACCTATATCCAATTCAAATTTCAACCTTCTATCTCAATTGGTTCTCCCGGCTCCCTGGCCAAAACCTTTGCTAGCTATCTGAGTTAACCTCTTAGTCACTGGGGGCTGGTCAGCACTCCTGTTCACTACACACTCCAAGTGGGGTTACATTTGAAGACTGATCTTTGATGCCACACATTACAGGATACAGTCATCACTTACTTAATGGTGTTAGTCAACAGGAACAGAGACTTGTTATTCAACAGATGCTTCTCTAGTTCCTTCCATGAATAATTCAAATTATTGACTTTAATGTATATAGTAGAGAAACATTTGAGTTCTGGCTCTTTCAGAGTCCACTTCTCTCCCGGTGTGCCACAATGGAAGATGAAGTAAACTGAACTACTTCAGCTAGTATTTTCTGAAGTATCTTAAATGATCAAACAGTTATCAGTGTGATACCAATGAGGCAGGGAATGCTTTTCACAACTAGTCTGAAATGACCTGAGTATCTTAGACTTAAGGCACAATGTAAAACATTAATTCCTCAGGTTTGACACTGCAAAGTTGGGCTCTGGGAGATGGACAAGCTGGCTATTAGGAACATGTCTTTTTCCTGCAGAAATAGTGTTTCATTTAGCAACATGCATGCGTGCTCAACTGTAACAGGGAGCATTTTAGAAATCTAACAAACAAGTCTTTAAAAGAAACCTTTCAATTTAAAATTTAGGCAAAGTTTCATTTACACACATTTCAACACATTCTGTCTTGATTGAGATTAAAATGAATCCTGTCAAGTTAATTTCTCCTTTCTTAAAACAGAGAATGTAGGGAATATTTAGGTCCTAATCCAAGCGTATTCAAGTCTGGAATATACAGAAGTTAAAATAGTGAAAAGACTTATTACATTTGGATTGGGACCTAAACAACTTTAAAACACTGTTTTGTCACTATCTGTCAGTCTTCTCTCTTTCTAATAAACTATACCCTGCAGTATATAAGTATGTAAAATAAACAAGTCTTACAACAAGCCTCTTTCCAGAGCTTAGTTTTTGCTGCTCTGTCTCATTTCTTTCATCAGCATCTGTTGCAAATGCCAGCACTTGGTACCTGTTATTTAAAAAAAATACAGATAGTATCTCTACAGTTTATCATTTTTATATCAATTTTTTAAAATGTTAACTATAAAGGTTATAGCAAAAGCAGAATCAAAAAATGTTGTCAAAAGACCTATTCTACAATGTATCAGTTGAGATCATTATGCTTACAGAGTGCAATACAGAACCTAGACAATGATTTCAAAAGTAATATTTAAATTATGCTCATAGATTCTGAGTTTTTATCTTAAGGATACATCCTTATTTAAAGTAGCAGATTTCAGGTTTTATACTTTAATTTTTTCTCACAAACTTGAGATTTTTGTGTGTTTAAATTAAACGTTAGAGATGGATGGAGGCAAGATAGAGGCAAGAGACAATTTATTACACATTTTGAAAATAAGACCTTAGGGCAGTGAGAACAAGAAATTGACTTTCCTCATTTCAAATAATCTCTTATTTAAAAAACAAACAAACCTGAAGCCAGGATTTAGTATAATATTAAAAGAAATAACACTTGCCTACTTTAGAGACATATTTGAGAGTTAAAAGGTTCTCTCTGAAATGTGTGTCTGTAAAAGTGGCATTGAATGATTTGCATAGGTTTCATTTACAACAGCCAGCCCAGCAAACTGAGTCAGGTTGTCTTCTTTCTTCTCACTCATTCTCTGTCAACAGTAATAAATATGCAGGCCAATATCAGAGGCTGCAAGGGGGGGGAGCAGGAGCTGGTACGGGGGGAAGGGGCTGGCTTAAAAGCTGGCTCCCCCCAGCATTGGCTTCGTGATGCTTCCTGCCCCCTTGCCCTGCTGCCTCCCCACTGTAGCTTGTCTGCAGAGAGCTCAGACCCCGCACCAGATAGGGGCTGCTGCTATCCTACGCTGCTGCCTCTGAATCAGTGGTAGCAGCACAGGACAGCAGGCAGCCAGTCTGTGCAGGGAGCTGGTATTTAAACTGGCTTCCCTTGTGGACTGGCTCCCACCTGGCATGCTTCTGATAAAGGCAGCAGTGCAAGGTTGCAGGGGGCTCCCCAGAAGTGGGGCTGGAGCACACTGGCTTTCATCCCCATCCCCGGGGACTATAGAATAGTCAAGTAACCACTAAGAATCAATGCAGTTACTCAACTATTCAATTACCCAATAGCTAACTTCCCTAATTAGTACCCTCCAGCAATCATCCCACAATGCCTGTTCTTGCCTTTCTGATCATCTGTTTGAACTCTACAGCCATTCCCTCAGGTGACCAACCCTGAGACCCATTCCGCACATTCTTTTTTAAATTCCTCTTCCTGTTTGCACAGCGATGCATGGAGTACTCTCAGCACATCTTTCCAGGGGTTGGTTGGTTCTGTATGTTGTTGATAACAACACAGGGCTGCTCAGATGTGGAGCAGGGCATTGATGCAATCTCTTACTTCACAGTAATGTGTCTCAGAGCTCATCAAAAGTGTCATGCAGCTGTGGGCCAGGCACATGCGTAAATTTGCTAGCAACACTACTGTGCTCCTTGTCCCATGAACACTGACATTCCCTCACCACTGTGCCATTGGAGGCGGGGGGGGGGGAGGGGAAGGAACCATAGCTCACTTCGTAAAGCCACATATGGGCCTGGACAGAACCTACAGACGAGTAAAGGACCCTCCTTTGCTTCCCTACCCTAAACAATGAAATGTCTTCCAGGCTTAACACTACCTGTGGAAATTGAGTGGCCATCACTAACGATTGCCCGCACAGTGCTCTCCCCAAGTCACACATACCCAGATTAAATAGTATGGCCCTGCACCAAGGAATTCCCCTACACCTGTGGTGAAATCACTGTTGCGGGGTTCCTGTATTTTATGAGACCTCACTACAAGGGGCTGGGGTGGTGCTGTGTCTTAACAATGGACCCTGTGTTTATGCCTTGACAGAGCTGATGCTGGCATGCCAATCTGAAGTAATATTGCCTGCGGAGAGACTCTGATAGGCAAGAAAACGCCCCCCCTGAAGAACCCAGGGGGAGTTTGTGTGTGACATACTGAGGCACTCAGTGAACAGAAAGAATCAAAAGAGCAGAGGGACGGCAAGAGGAGAGAGTGGAAGGAGAACATCGAGCGTCTCCTAATCATTATGGAGAGGCAAGCAGACATGCTGCAGGCACTGCTTGCACTTCAGATGGAGCAGCTGCATTAACAGCCTTCCCTGCAGCCAGTGTCTCAAGACTGTTTTGCACATTTCTCTCCCCCTCCCGCCACATGACAGCAAATGCAGTCTGCCACCCCCTCCCCGGGCAAAATCTGCCACGCTCCCCATCTGCCCACTCAACCTCCACCCATGCAGACTCCCAGAGGCTCTCAATGCTCCAATCCACATGCAGTTTAGCTGTGATGAGTGGCAGCCCTCCAGGCACAGCACATCAAACAGCAGAACTGCATATGAAACATGGACATAAACAAATCTCTGAAACTGTCTGGGCCCGCCTCAATTCTTTCCTCTCCCCTCCCTCCCACAAAGTGTAGATGTTTAATGCTTCACAGGTGTCCTACTTTTACCTTGTTTAATAAAGGAAATTCTTATGTTTCAAAGCAATCTTTATTCCATTACATGAAAGCAAGCAAACAAGCAAGCGTACCCCAGCAAAGCTATGGTTACTATAAAGCTAAGTGCAGCGCATGGACCAATCAGAGTAATCCCCTAGCAATGGAGCCACCACACTCCCAGCAACAATTTTTACTGACTGTCAGCAATAGATTGCTACCTCAAGGCATCCTCAGTCCTTACAGTCCTGAACCGTGTTCCTTTAATAGCCCTGTTCTCAGGCTATTTAAACTCTGCTTCTAGGCACAGAGCCTCAGCAGTCCAGCTCTGAGCGAAGCATTCATCCCTCTCTTCACAAATATTATTGAGGGTACATCACATGGTGATAACCAGGGCTCGACAAATAATGTAATCTACTCGCCCATGGTAAGTAGATTACAACCCAGAAGAGCATGTGCAGAGTGCAGAACTGCACAGCTGGCGAGCAGGGCTCACTGCCGCTTGGCAAGCCCTGGTGATAACCATAGGGATGTGATAACCATAGGGATGTTATAATTGGTCAGGTCCAATTTCCCATACAAACACAACCAGCGGGCTTTCAAACAGTCAAAAACACACTCCACAGTCATTCTGCACATACTCAGCCTGTTATTGAACTACACCTTGCTGCTGACAGTGCTCCCCATGTGTGGCTTTATGAGTCATATCACTGAAGGGCAGGCAGTATCTTCAAGGATGACAATGGGCATTTTCATTTCCTCATGGTGGTGATCTTCTGGTCTGAGAAGAAAGTCACTGCTTGCAGCTTTCTGAACAGGCCAATGTTCTGAAAGATGCGAGTGTCGTGCATCTTTCCAGACCAGCCTGCATTAATGCACGTGAAATGCCCATGGTCATCCACAAGCACCTGTAGATCCATGGAGAAAAACCACTTGCAGTTAATATACTCAAAGGTTAGATGGTCTGGTACCAGAATTGGAATATGCATCCCATGAATCCCTGCACTGCTTCAGGCACAGTATAGTGGGCCCAACTGCACTGGAGTACCCCCAGCTTGCAGCACAGACCCGCTGCACCAACTCCCAACTTGTGGCAGAATGTGGTTGGCCAGCTAGGTGGAGCAGCCCCACCTCCACCCAGGCCACTAGTTAACTGGTAAGCATCACCAGTAAGGGTGATGCTTACTGTTTAAACACTGGCATCATAATTCCAGCTGTGTTCACCTGCGCAGCCGTGCACTAAAAAATTCTTCCTCACCTACCTCCTCTGGAGAGCCACGCAGCAACACTCATGCAGCAGGCAGGGCCAGCTGAGACAGCATGATGAGTGAGCTGCTGGGGCAGGGGGCTAGGACCTGCCATGGCCACGTGATGGGGCATGGGGGAGGGGAAGAAGCCTGCTCCCGTGGCCAGGGCTGATACATAGCGCGGGGTCCAGGGCCTGTTCTGGCAGCTGAGGCCAGGAACAGGACCTGCCACATGGCAGCAGAGGAGGGTGTATGCTCCGGTGGCCAGGAATTGGACCTACTGCATGGCAGGAGGGGGTGGGGTCTCCTCCAGTCGCTGGGAATGTAGGTGTGTTAATAAAGTGGGTGCACAGTGGCACACATCCAAACCAGCGCACATGACTTCAATATTGGTGCACAAGCCTAAACTCATCCACTCATGGTTGGAAAATCTTAGCAGGAACACTGACTGACATCTCTACTGTGGTCAGCATCTCCATGAATGCCTCAAGAAATATTGTGTCATTCGTACAATCCATGGATTCATCCTCAGGCAATTCAGGAATAATTCGACTGCCATTCATAACATGTTAGTGAGACCTATCAGCATTTTTGTCAACAGCTGGGGATCCATTACCACAGACCAAGGAGGCACAACGCACAACGCAAAAGTAACTGAAAGACGGCACCAACTGTGAATGGAAGTACAGGGGTTGCTGGGATGCGAAGTGACGTACCACAGGGCATTGGGACAGGACCCAGGATGCTCTGAGCCTGTGCTCCACCTTTCCACAAGCCTCTGCAGCAGAAGAGGAAGAGGTGATCTGTGGGATAGCTGCTCAAAGTGCACCGCTCCAAAAGCTGCTGCAAGTGTGGTCGTGCTTCTACACTGATAGCTGACAGCATGGACACCCAATAGCATTTTCACTGTTGTGCTGTGCCAGCACTTTACATATGCCTGTGTAAACACAACCTTAGTAAACAACCCTGTTCCTGATGCATAAGGAATTGAGTCAAACATTCAATTGACTCTCTTTGTTGGCTACACAGATCCACCAGGAATAAAAAACAGTAAAAAAATGTTACTATTATCTTACTCTTAACACACAGGGGCTGTGTCTAGACTGGCAAGTTTTTCCACAAAATCATCTGATTTTGCGGAAAAACTTGCCAGCTGTCTACACTGGCCGCTTGAAATACTGGAAAAGCACTGACGATCTCATGTAAGATCGTCAGTGCTTTTCCGGAAATACTATGCTGCTCCCGTTTGGGCAAAAGTATTTTCCGTAAGACTTTTGTGCAAAAGGGCCAGTGTAAACCGCACAGTGTAAACCCTGGGGTTCTGCAGATCATCATCAGGGATTCCACAAGAAATCATGGAATAAATAAATAAAAATTTTGAAATACCGTGAACAATTCCAAATATTCCTTGAAATATTGCGGGAATATTTATCTGGCAATTGGCAATAATTGGCTCAGTTATGGAAAAGGGGTGGTATATCCGGTATGCTTTGGCACCCAAAAGGGGTATTTAGGCCTAGAGATTAGAGAGATTGGGGCTGCAATCTAATGCTTCGGGGAAAGAGAGCAGTCCATCCCGGTTTGCGTAAATACAAGGTTAGAGAAACTAAGGACTTATTTCTATTCCTCTCTTTTGTAATGGCTTCTTTCCTTTTCTTGTTTAAGTCTGCTTTTAGGAATCCTACTAACACTTGCTCGCAGGTCTCCAGGTGAAGGAAAGCCACCCTTCTCCATCCAACCTTGGGCTCCTTGTGTGTGTAGGAATTATTATTATTACTATTATTATCATCATTACTTTGATATACTTAGATAAGTTTGGGATTGGGTTAATGACATCTTAGGAAGGAATTCAAGTGATTTGTGTTCTTACTGTAGTGTTTGCTGTGATGATCATAATCGTTATCCCATTAGCAATAAAACTGTTTTCTATTTCATTCCCTGAGTTGAGGTGTTGTTGGTATCCATCACCTATTGACCCTCAAGAGGAGGAGCTGTGTGGTTCCACAGAATTGTAATCTGGGACAGAGGACGAATTTAGATCTACTCTGATCAGATTGGCAAGCCTTATCCATCCATAAATTTCACAAAACTCTTTCCCAGGCTACAACAGTGTTCCCTCTAAGCTGTGCGATAGCATAGCTTCACAGGTGATCAATCAGCCCCACCCAGTCAGTCGGCTCCCTGCACAGAGCCCTGAGCCTCTGACTGAGTGGGGCTGATAGATCACCTGTGAAGCTGTGCTGCCACAAAGCTTAGAGCAGTGTTTCCCCAACCAGGGTTCCGTGGAACCCTGGGGTTCCGCAGACCATCGTCAGGGGTTCCACAAGAAATTGTGGAATAAATAAAAATTTGTAATACCGCGAACATAATATTCCTCGAAATATTGCAGGAACTTTTGTCTGGCAATTAGCAATACTGGAGTAATCTTCGTACGCTACCAACTGCCTCTTTGTTTTGGTCAATTTGTATCTAAGGTTATATTTAGTTGTATTGTGCCTGCCCTTCTGCTTCCCAGAATTCTCCGCGTTTCTAGTCTTTTCTAGTGCATGTTACGGTCGTTCACTATTTTGTTGATCTGTAGTCTTTGCACAGTTTTGTAATTAACGCTTTAACTGAAACTGTGGTTGTTTTCGTGTATCTAAAACCTCAGTTACGTAACAGTATTTTCATACGGCCGTTGAAAATTTAAAAAATGTGGAAGTATATGAAAAGAAGGCATGTCAGTGAAGGAGAGGACAGTGAACATTAATCAAAATTATCAGACCCAAATACGAGTGAAACAGGAAGAGAAGTGACCGATATTAAAAAAAATTCACCTTACAATGACAGTTACTAGGCCATGGGTTTTACGTGGACTGGAGACAAAAATTGCCCTGTTCCATTGTGCATTGTTTTGAGAAAAAACTCACACACACATACACACACGCACAGAGCTATGGCCCCAGCCAAGTTAAATCGACACTTCATTACTAATCATGGCCACTTGTCAAATAAAACAGTTGATTACTTTCAACGACTTTTGGATTCACAAGGAAAATAACGTAAAGTTTTTATCAGTGAAAAGGCTCAAGAAGCAAGCTATTTAGTAGCTGAGCTAGTTGCACAAAAAATGAAAAGTCACACTATTGCTGAAAGCCTAATAATGCCTGCTTGTAAAATAATAGTGAGTACAATGACAGGTAAGAGGCTGAAAGTGAAATTGACAAAGTTCCTGTTCCTAATAATACTGTTAGTAGGCGTGTGGATGACATGTCACACGACATTGAAGCTGTCCTGTCTGAAATACTAAAAAATACTAACTGCTCTCCAAGTCGACGAGTCAACAGACATAACAAGTAAAGCTCAGCTGTTGGCATTCGTACGATTTGAAAACAAGGTGAAATAATGGAAAATTTTTGTTGATGTAAAGAGCTGCCAGAAACGACCAAAGGTCAAGACATTTTCAATATCTTTTCTTCTTATTTGGAATCCTGTAGTTTGTCATGGAGCCAGTGTATTGGAATTTGCACTGATGGTGCCCCCTCAATGATCGGCTCAATAAAAGGCTTTGTTACACTCATCAAAGAAAAAAACCCTGATGTCATAATGACCCACTGCTTCTTCCACCAGGAAGTTCTTGTTTCAAAAACTACTGGGGAGGATTTAAAACAAGTCCTTGATGTAGCTGTGAATATGGTCAATTTTATAAAGCAGCGCCCTCTTAAGTCACGCATGTTTGCAAAGCTGTGTGAAAATATGCAAAAAGACCATGTAAGTCTCCTTCTACACACCAATGTTAGATGGCTTTCAAGAGGGAAAGTTTTAACAAGGGTATTTGAGCTGTGAGAAGAACTACTGCTTTTCTTCAAAGATAATAAAGCCAGTTTTTCTGACTTTCTTGAAGATACAAAATGGCTGCTGACACTAGCCTTCTTAGCAGATACTTATCAGCACTTAAACACCTTGAACACCACCATGCACAGCCCAAAAGAAAACATTCTAACTTCCACAGAAAAACTTCTTGCATGCAAGAATAAACTCAAGGTTTGGAAAAAGACACCTTTCAAGTGGAAATATTGAAATGTTTCCACTCCTACTTCAGTTTCAGAGTCAGACTATAAAGAAGTCATCCCATTAATTACCAGTCATTTGGAATCACTGACAGAAAAGCTTGACCAATACTTTCTTCTTTGTCATCAGAAATGTATGACTGGGTTAGGAACCCTTTTGTTGAGCTCTCACAAAATTTATTCAGTCTGCAAGAAGAACAACAACTGACTGAACTACAATGAGATCAAACTTTGAAGATAAAATTCAATGATGTGCCACTTGATGTGTTTTGGATTTCAATAAGAAGAGAGTATCCTGCAATCTCAGCAAAAGCAGTGAACATCTTACTTCAGTTTTCAACTTCTTACCTCTGTGAACAAGCTTTCTCATGTCTTACAAACATTAAAAGCAAAGAAAGAAATTGTCTGCTGTCAGTCGAGAAAGAACTGAGACTGTTGGTCAAAAATTCAGCCAAGAATTCAACATTTGTGCAAAAAGAAACAAGCCTGAAAGTAAACTAACCTATTCAGCTATTTAGCAATCTTTCATGTAATATCACATATGAAATAACAAATATAGAAAGGTGTAACTTACAGAGTTTGAAAGTAAGACTCAATTTAATAGCCCTTTCTTGCTGAAGTGAAGTCATTGTATTGTACAAATCACAGAAGGGCAGAGAAATTCTGAGCAGGATAAATTGTTCCATGTTGCCCTATTAGTTCACATGGATGCACAATCATTTTGCCAAAATCAAAAGGATACAGAATTTGTTCAACATTAAAAGCAAAATTTGTTCTACTTTGCTACATCTGGGTCCTGTTTCCCTTCACCTTTGAAGGGAATCAGGAAATATAAATCCTACTTTATATTGTAACATAATACTTCAATAATTATATTACATTATGTCTTTCTCTCAAATTATTGTGGCACATCACATGCATCAAAATCCTGGAGAATCTCCAAGTACTTCACAGACTACACAGGCACTATGAATATAAACCTATGACAGATACTGCAATGACATACAGTATCTTATAGAATCATAGAACTGGAAGGAATCTTGCAAGGTCATCAAGTCTAGTTCCTTGCATTCATGGCAGGACCAAGCACCATCTAGACCATCTCTGACAGGTGTTTATCTAACCTGTTCTTAAAAATCTCCAATTATGGAGATTCCACAACCTCCCTAGTCAATTTATTCCAGTGCTTAACCAATGTGACAGTTAGGAAGTTTTTCCTAATGTCCAACCTAAACCTCCTCCCTTGCTTCAATTTAAGACCGTTTCTTCTTGTCCTATCATCAGAGGTTAAGGAAAATAATTCTTCTCCCTCCTCCTTGTAACAACCTTTTAGGTACCTGAAAGTTATGTCCCCTCTCAGTCTTCTCTTTTTTCAGACTAAACAAACCCAATTCTTTTAATCTTCCCTCATAGGAAGCAAAGTCAATGGGAACGTTTCTCCTCCTGCTGTGGGGCCATCCCAGAAAAATCGAATCAAGGTACGTCAACTCTAGCTATGCAATTGTCATACCTAGAATTGCGTATCTTACATAATTTTTCTCCACCAGCATAGACCTGGCCTTAGACTTGCTTCTATTGGTACTTACCTACCTTCTCCCTGAATTAGCTAACATCTGTCTTTTTAAAATCCAGTGTCTTTACTTTGCTGTTCTCCCTCCTGCCATTCATCAGAATCATGAACTCTATCCTTTCATAATCACTTTCATTCAAGATGCCTTCCATTTTCAAATTCTCAGTGAGTTCCCTCCTTATTTGTTAAAATCAAATCTAAACAGACTATCCTTTAGTAGCTTTCTGCACCTTCTGAAATGAAAAAAATCGGCTCCAATATATTCCAAAAACTGATTGGATAGCCTGTACCCTGCTGTGTCATTTTCCAAACAGATATCTGGATAGCTGAGGTCCCTCATCTCTACCAAGTCCTATGTTTTGGATGATTTTGTTGTTCAAAAAAAGGCTTCATCCACCTCTTCTTCCTGATTAGGTGGGTTTGTAGTAGACCCCATATTATTCCATCACCCTTGTTTTTTACTCTTTTTATTTTACCCAGGGACTCTCAACAAGTCTGTTCTATTTCTATCTCAACCTCAGTTCAAGTGTATACATTTTAATACACAACGCAACACCTCCTCTCTTTTCCCCCCATCCTTCCTGAGCAAGCTTTACATTTCTTTACCAATATTCAAGTTATGTATACTATCCCACCAACTCTGTGATGCTAGGTCATAGTTATGTTTATTTACTAGCATTTCAAGTTCTGCCTGCTTATTGCCCACCCTTCTCACAATAGTATACAGATAACTAAGATATTGACTTGATTTTGAGCTAGAAGATGGGTCAGAAATTGGGGGGAACATGGGCTGTAATAATAGGAATAAAGGAGAGATGACAGAACTGGGGCACAAAAACAAATCAGTAACTTGCTTATCTGTATACTAATGAGATAAGTAAAAGTAATAAGTAGGAAGAACTTTAAATGCTAGTAAATAAACATTTAAATGAACACAGAGCTTTCTCTCTCATGTGGTAAATGGTCAGGACACTCTCCCCAAAGGTCCTAAACCTTGCGGAAGGGCCAGGAAGACTTTCACCTACCAGGATCCCACAAGGCTAATGGGTAACCTTTGGTAAGCTTTTAGCATGCACAGAAAACTTTTATTTGTGTATACGTTTTTCTCTCTAATGCTTTTGCTCTAAAAAATAAATGCAGTCTATTTTGAGAAGGCTGAATGGTAATCAGTGTACAATGTTATAGCCCCAGGAAAAAGTATTAACCACACGTGCCTGACCCCAGTTAGACCTACTGGAAAACAAATCATAAATGAGGTGCAGAAGGACTGAAAGCAAGCCTCAGTCTGAAAGGAGAAACACAAGGTTTCCACCACAAAGAGGTGATGGCTAGGGTGCCTACAAACGAAAGAGCAGAAGCAGGTAAAAATACAGCCCGAGCACCTAATCTGCCCTGCCAAACTACCCCTGTGGGGGGCTTTTATGTGTTGCTCTAGCACAACTTCACAGCTCCCATTGGCTGGAAACCAGACAATGGGAGATGGCTGAGATGTGCTTGCAGTGCAGCCAGCGCACAGAGGCCTTCCCACCTGGAGTGTATGGCACAGAGAGATGCACATGGCTCCCACAACCAGCTGCTTTGAGCAGTGTGTGGGAATGCAGCAAGCAGAAAACTTGCTTGAGGGTCCTGCTGGGTTGCTGACTGGCAGCTGCAGAAGGTAAGCACCTTCTGGTCTGGGCCCTGACCCGGCACCCCCTCCCATATCCCAAATTCCTGCCCCACGTCATAAACCAAGCACTCTGCACCCCCTTACTCCTCCCAGCTCAGTTCACAATCCTCTCCCTGAACCCTGTATACCCCGCCCCACTCCTCGTCTAGGTCAGAATCCTCTCCTGCATCCACATCCCCTCACCAACCATGGACTTTCTCTTGAATTCCAATCTCCTGCCCCAAGTCACAACCAACTCCTGCCTCAGATTACAAACCAAAACCCTATACCCCTTCCTGCACTCTTGTCCCAGGTCACAACCCTCTTGTCGACCCTGTACCCCTATACCTCTCTTCCAGGTAAGAATCTTCTCCTGTACCCATGCTCCATCTGGACCCTGCACATCCTCATAGACCCAAACCTTTGCCCCTTCACAAAGCTCCCTTCTAGACTCCACACCTGCTCCTGCACCTTAACCCGCTACCCCTTCTGCACCCAATCTCTATCCCAGACCCTGCATTTTTTCCATTAATATAATGGAAGAGTGTGGCCCTTGACTACTTACCAAATTCTTGCCCAGCCTCGCGTAAGAAAGTGCCCCCAAAGACAAAGGGGAGGAGAGATCAAAGGCACAGTTAATCCTGAAACTGATAAAGGACACCACTAAAGTGAAGTGGGAAAATTTAGTCCAAGACATTATAGTATACCCCTAACTTCTTGAAATGAACCATGGATCTTTAAACTATCATAAACAGAAACCAAAAATCTTAGTTTTTAAAAAGTCTCATCTGGAAAATTCACAAACAGTAAGTTTTACAACTATCAGTTATCCACCCTTGAAACTCTGATGCCAATTTTCTACATATTTCACATCTTTATGCTTATACTATTAAACCTTCCCACGATCAATGCAACTACACAAACTTTATAGCCTATTTAGTATCCAGAAGCCAAAACAAAATATTCTATTAACTAAATATGTTGTTTGAGAGAGAATAAAAACTCTCATGTCAGAGCAGTAAATATTTATTATGGAAGTAAAGTACAAGCCAAGACATGTTACCCTTAGATAACGTCTAATCTTGAGGCAAAAAATGCAAGACAGAAAAAATGGCTATATTCCTCTAAACCTTTGGGTTATGATAATCTCTCCAATCTTCCCCTTTAAAGATGATGCATTTTGGCTATGACCCCTTATGATGAAGGAAAATTTGCATTCTTGCTCTTGAAAGCAGATATACTTGTCAGATTGGAATGTTGTGTAGGACTTTCATAGGCATCTATATGCTTCATGAAGATTAATTCTTGCCAAAAGAAAAATTATTAAACTAATCACAGCACCCTTAAACTATATCATTGACGTAATCAAGACCAAATTCTTTTGCAGAAAGCATATTTTGCTTTACTTGTGACTTGAACCAGTTACATATTGATAAAGACAAACTGCTGGTTACTATGACTGGCCAGCACATCATAAGCTAGGTGGAAGGAAGGGAAACTATAAATCACTGGGGATAGCTGAGAATATTCCCATTCCAATTTACTCATATTTAGTATTCCCAGGGAAATACCGTGAGGCAGACAGGGATGGGCAAGACAGCTACTTCAGCAGAAGAAGAAACATGGGACCTCTGGTCAGGACTTTTTCCCTACTCCAGACAGGAACTTTCTTATGTATTGCAGGTAATTGTTGCTGAGATGGGACCCAGAAGACTTTAGTAGACAGCAGAAGTGGCCTTGAAACAGGTAGCATGGAGCATCTGAGATCTGAGCAATGGCAACAGGTCACTCGGCAGTTCTAGAAGCAATTCAGACTACTCTCAGTAACCAGCAGCAGATCATCATAGGACATGGAGACAGAGCAGGAGTGAAAACTGCAGTTAGACTGGCCTGTGAAAACAGGCAGCAGATCACTAGGCCGATGAGGTGAATACTTGATGTGGTCCTCCAGATCCATTTTATTACCCCTCCACGGATGGAGAGTGAAAGATATGCTAAGAAAGAGCACTCCCATAAGTTTTCTTAGTACTCCCAACCATCAGCTGAGCATTTCAGTAACAGTAGCAGGAGTGTCATGGCAACCCATACTGGTGCTGCAATTCCAGGAGAAGAAATCATAATAATCAAATAGATGAGGCTTTAACTGCCTATAGGGGGAACTTGAGAAACTTGGCCTCAGTCACGTAACAAGGACAACGCACACCACAGCTCCCTTCAATGCAACCAATGCTTCAGCAGCTCCTTTTTCTGCACTGTCAAGTATAGGGGGACTTATCAGGTGCAGCAGATGATTTTAATTAAAAGTCTGTTCCACGCACATTCCCCAAAAGAAGAACGAGCAGAGTTCGTCATAGGGCTTGGGATTTGGGGTGTTTTGTTTTGTTTTGGGTGGGTTGGTGAGTTGGTTGGTTGGTAAGTACGTACGTACCTTGTGTTCCAGGGACCTCCAGTGGCCAGTGCAACAAGCTATAATATACCTTGTCTGTCTAATAACCTGGGACTGATAACTACAAATCACATTGCAAATGCATTCTTATGCATTTAGTGATCCCTTTGATCTATACACAAGTGAATTGGCTGGCTTCCAGGTGTGAGTTTGTTTGTTCTCAGCTGATGTCTACCTTTGGCTAAAGCTGGTACTCTGTCTGCCAGCATCACATCTGTTAGCACTCTATTGCTCGATTATGCATGTTTTTCAAAAAGAGAAAGACCAGCAGTTCAGCTCCTATTATAACACTTCTTAGTATTGAACTATATTCAAAAGAAGCCCAGGGTAGCCAAAGATAAGATGAAAAAAACAATACACTGAATGTGAAAAAAATACCCAAAGTAAATGCTAATCACTGCTTGAGCTCTTGAATTTTGCTTTGGGAACATGCTGACTTCAGCATTCTAAGCTTAGTCAGTATCCACACTTCCAAAATTTAACTCCGAAAATAGAGATCCGATGGCATAGTATACATTTCTTCTTACTTACAATGAAACATCACTATTAATCAGAAGCTTCTAACTGGATTTTCTAATCGACACATCAGAGGAAAACTGCTTCTCAGTCTAATTGCACAAGCACTTATTTTAGGGAAAAAAATTAACTAGCCTCAAGCTGTTTATTGTCAAGGATCCAGAAAAAATATACCATTTCCTTAACATAGTTGCCAGTGGAAGCGGGTAATCTAGAACCAGAGACAGACTGCCTCTGGATGAAGCTTTAAATACAGAGATTGGCTACCTCTGAACCCAGCTCTTACTATATTTAAACTGCAGAGTCGCAGCGGGGATAGTTCCTCCTGAGCTCCTTCCCTTATCAACAAGTTGTATCGATTACACGATTACCCAACTACCTGCCTCTTAACATCCTTAATTTGCATACCTTCTCAATAGGGGCCATCTCAAAGCCTTAATATTTGTTAAATGATAGATGCACTCATTCATTTAAGGATCTCTTCATGGTAGGTTATTTTGATGTTAGGCATTTATTAGGATGCTACATGACCATTAATTCACGGCTGTAGAGCATTTTGAGGCAAAAAGAAGCAGACTTCACCTCCCTTTCTCAAAAACTGACCAGAGGATAGGGGTACATGTGAATGTGCAAACAATGTAGTCTATCAAAGCAATGGCACTGGAGAATACCTGCTTTGTTGTTATCTGTTCATGTGAAAGACTGGGAGACTGCTCATTTTCTAACACTTTATGTTGGTAATAAAGACGATTGTCTCTTATGGCGGGTTTAGGCCTGCAAAATGACAATTTCATTTAGAATTGTTGTAATTATGGGTGGCTTGAGCACACTTGATTTAGGCTGCAGGCAAAAAGCACTCTCAATGCTATCATTCTCACCAACACATGATACTTTTTCAAGTATCTAAAAGGTTCTTACAAGGAGTAGGGTGAAAAATTATTTTCCTTAACCTCTGAGGATAGGACAAGAAGCAATGGGCTTAAATTGCAACAAGGCAGGTTTAGGTTAGTCATTGGGAAAAACTTCCTAACTGTCAGGATGTTTAAGTACTGGAATAGATTACATAGGTAGGTTTGTGGAATTTCCATTAATGGAGATTTTTAAGAGCAAGTTAGACAATGTCAGAGATGTTTTATAAAGTGCTTGGTCCTGTCATGAGTGCAGGGGATGGACTTGCTGACATCTAGAAGTCCCTTCCAGTTCTACGAATCAATAGCAGGTATATAGAGTATTAAACTCATAGGGCAGGCTTAGTCAACTTTGTATTAATAAATATCTCTTTTATTCTTTTCTTTCTCCAAAAGGGTAATTCTTTTAATCCAAATCCAAACTTGGTCACATAAACATGAGTCAAGAAATATGGCCACATCATTTTTAGTAGGGACAAACCTCAGTACTGGTCAGTAGTTAGTGGCACTCCCACCAATATGCAGACAGTAGCAAAATGAAGTTAATCATACAGCACCACTCATGACCACATATGTTTGTCTGTATTAGTGGATGTTAGATGTTTGGTAATTGAATAGTCAAGAAACCACATTAATTCTTATCCGTTACTTAACTATTCCATAGCCACTATAGGTGGGGCTGGCAGCCAGTGCGCTCTGGCCCCACCTCAGGAGCCCCCCGCCTTTGTATCAGAGGCAGCAGTGCGGGATGCCAGATGGGAGCCAGTCCACAAGGGGAGCCAGTTTAAAAACCAGCTCCCCGAGCAGTCTGTTTGCTGCCCGCCCCTACTGGGGAGTTCAGGGCCAAAGTGGACAGAGGCTGCTTCACAGCAACCTCCCCCGCCCCACCCAGTGCTGCTGCCTCTGACAGAGGCATCAGCGCAGGGGGGGAGGTGGCACTGTGGAACTGGTGCTGGGGGGAACCGGCTTCTGCTTTCCCACCCCTCCTTGCTGCCTCTGTGTCAGAGGCAGCAAAGAGGGGTGGGGAAAATGTGTGTAATCGACAAGATTAACTACGCTTATCGGTTAATTGTATAGTCGACTATTCATTGACATACGTAATCTCTGTGTTGTGACCTGGGTGAAGAGGGTGCAGAGGGTTTGGGGCAGAGGAATGGGGTGCAAGATCAGGGAGGGGATGTGGGCATGGGTGCCAGAGAGGATTTGGGCCTGGGGGAAAGGTGTAGGAGAGGGTGTAGGCTCTGTGAGGGAGTTGTGACCTGAAGGAAAAGAGTACAGAGAGAGTTTGGGTGGTGGCCTGGGGCAGGTATCTGGAGGGAAGGGAAGAGAGTGGGGTGGCCAGAGGCAGGCTCTGGCCGAAAGGCACGTACATAGGCAGCTTCCAGGCAGCAGCCCTAGAAGGCTGCAGTCACAAGCTGCTCCACATAGCTCTGCTCTGGGCAGAGTGAAGGAGTGTGGGGGGAGGAGGCTTCATTGGCTGCCATTTCCACCAGCAAAATATCTCAGCTGCTCTTGGTCAGAAACTGGCCAATAGGAGCTGAGAGATTTTACTGAGGGGCGGAGCAGAGCATAAAAAGTCTCCTTTCTCGCTCCCAGAATAGAGCAGCTACATTTGAAGTGGCTACCACATTGCTGTGGTTGAGAGTGCCAGCGAAGCAGCCACAGGCCAGATCCGGTGGCTTGGCGGGCCAGATTTGGCCACTGGCAGTCTCTTGCCCACCCCAGTACTAATCAGTCATCTCCACCGTGGCTTGATGATATACTGCTTAAATTGACTTTTGCCTGGCTCTGATCATTCAAATTTTGAAAGAAGTCTGAACAACAGATTCTTTAGTATTTGTATATAATAATGATTCACAAAGGTATGCTGTCCTTTATGGGGGAAAAATGAAATTGTGCTAAACTGTTACTACTAAAAAATAAATACCGAGAGCTAAAGTACAAGGACCCTTGAGATTCATACAGTCGTTTCTTGTTGCTTTCTAAAATGATTCATAGCTGCTTACTTCATTCTTAAACAGAACCACAAGGCCAATGTATCCATAAAAAAAACCCTTGTATTTACCCAGGGTATGTTGCTTGGAAACTTAAATTCAAAATATAGTATTAACATCAGCTAGAGCCATGAAATTATTACATCTCTTCTGATTCTTACGTTAAAGTTATACATATGTTTCTTCCTCATTCCCTTTGCTATACAAACCTCATTTTTAACCTTTACCTACGTAAACAGCCTCTTTAAGCCTTCTGTACATAACAGCCTTTGAACTTGTTGTTCCTTTCTTCCCCCCACCAATGAGTAATCCTTTCTTTATTCAGATGTCTCCTTAATACCACCTATAACAGGAGTGGCCAACCCATTTAACAAAGAGAGCCAAAACAGCAGTGGAAAAAATGCGAAGAAACGCACCAGTATTGTCAAGCAAAACAAAAAACACCCAGAACAGCATTGTTGAACAAAAACAAAAAAAATTTTTTTACAGGAGGCTGCCTTTAAGGCAGACGCCATCTTGGGCACCATTTTTAAAACCCTGTAGCTCCGACCCAGTAAGCACAGGGAAGACGGGGAGATGGCAGGGGGGAGGGGCACGGAGGAGGGACAGGGGTGCAGGAGTGGTTTCGCGAGCTGCAGGTTGGCCACGGTCGACTATAATATAATCAATGGCTGTCCTCCATACAGGATCCAACATTAAAAAAAGCTAATGTGCTACACAGAGATTTAAACATTCTTCTGATAATCCGGTGTGTTTTATCTGTAAACTGTTCTATTAAACTTGGACTCTCAATTCCCTGAGGCAGATTTTGATACCTCAGTATTTTGTATAGCATCAAGCATATTGATTTTTCTCAATGAAACAGCAACAACATATTTTTCCTCTTTCCTACCTCAATCTCTCACACGCTTCCTTCACCCATCAATTCCAACTCATTCCAAAGATCATGCCATTCCCAGTCATTCACTCTCCAAACTTTAAGAGCAAGTACCTATATTTCACCACAGTCTGATAAAATGTACACTATTCCTATCCAGAACACATTGAGGCTTCACCAGATTTAATTCTTAGTGTCCAAGGCTGAATTACCTCACCATACATTAAGTTGTGGCAATCTTTGTCAGGCTTGCCTGAAGAGCCAGTGAGTTACTTCCAACACAGAGGTACCCCGTTCCTAGTCAGCATGGAGACACTGACACATTTTGGTAGGGTTTTTGGTTTTGCTATAATATTGCAACTCATTATGTAGCTTGGGGCAGATGTTCAGTGCAGAGAATTGATTCAGTGATCAGATTAATTCCTTTCCCAAATCATTTTAAGGACTCATTTATCACAATAATAGAAATGGGGGTAGGTGGGACAAAGGGTGAGTTGAAGCTCCTATGACTTGTATGACAGGGAGTCAGATCCACATTTTTTAGATACCCCTTGACTCTTATTCAAGAGGGGACGCAGGAAAGGTCCCAGGAGTAGATAAGCTGAGGATCGGAATAGGTAAGTGGAAGGGCTATTAGCAGTAGGGATGTTAAAATGTGGTTATTTGTGTAAATGTGTAACTGCTGAATTTTTCAGCAGTTTCATTTTTACACATGGGGAAAAGGTGGGAGCCAATGCTGGCAGGGAGTGGCCACATTAATAATTATAATAAATAAATAATTATAATTATGTATACTGTCAAAAACCATAGATTTATCATCTTCAGTATATTCACATGCTACATGATGGCAGTACAAACAGAAACTACAATTACTTATTTAACATTTACACATACTTGTAACTCTCAACTTGTTGACAGGAAGAGACTGTAATGAAAGAATCTGTTCGAGAGCTGTAAGTTAAAGGACCGGGCAGAAGAAAACCAGGTAGAAATCGGCCAAAAGCATAGCTTTCCTGTTCAAACAGCATAAGCATGCCATCCATGGACTGTATGCATATCAAATCTCGACCTAAATGAAAGGGAAACAAAAACACCATTAATCACATATCAGTTTATAAAAATATACAGGCCAGAATTCTCATTTACACTAAGTGTAAATGAATACTAATTTACTATATTAGCTGGAAAAGAGGTTTTAAATATAGGCATATACACTGTATGTAATTTGCCCCTACTATAGGTCCATTTTATACTGTCAGTGACCTCAGGGTAACTGAAAATTAGGCCCACGTAATTTACAGAAATTAATAATGAAGTTACACTATAGTTAGAAATAAACAAAACAAAGCAGTTGTGGACTCCAAGAGGAGGTAAAATCTTGGCCCCACTGAAGTTAACTTGTAAATGGCTCTAACTTCAATGGATTCCATTCAAAAATGTTCAAAGTTAAGGCAGATACTCCATGAAGCTAGTGTCCAAAGGTCCAATTAGAGATCCATTGTGTCAAGTTCTGTATAAAGTCAAAGCAAAATACAAACTCTGTCCTGAAGACCACACACTCCACGTAAATTAGACAGACAAAGCGTAGAGGAAAGGGAAACAATATACAAGTAAAATGATGGGGTGTCAGTTGATGCACTTCATATTGGTTGAACGGGTTGAAAAATTGAAAGTAAAAGCAGGTTGGGTGAAAATGATCATGAAACCATAGAGTTTCGACTGTAAGGAATGGTATAAGGGAGAACAGCAAAACAGAGACAATGGATTTCAGGCAGGCAGATTTTAGAAAAACTCAGGCTACGTCTAGAATGCAAGCCTCTTTCGAAAGAGGCTTTTTCGAAAGATACTTTCGAAAAAGCTTCTTTCGAAAAAGAGCTTCTAGACTGCAATCTCTTCTTTCGAAAAAGTGAGCCGCTTTTTCAAAAGAGAGCACCCAGGCAGTCTGGATGTTCTCTTTCGAAAAAGCCCTGTTTGCATTCAAGAATGCCTTTTTTCGAAAGAGCACTTTCGAAAAAAGACGTTCTTCCTTGTGAAATGAGGAGTACTGCCGTCGAAAGAAAAGCCGCGTTCTTTCGATTTAATTTTGAAAGAACGCGGCTGTGGTCTAGACGCAGGTGAAGTTTTTTCGAAAAAAGTCTACTTTTTTCGAAAAAACCCTGTAGTCTAGATACAGCCTCAGAGAGCTGGTAGATAAGGTCCAATGGGAAGCAAGAATAAGAGGAAAAACAACTGAAGAGAGCTGGCAGTTTTTTAAAGGGACATAATAAAGGGTCCAAAAGCAAACTATTGCACTGCATAGGAAAGAATAAAGGTCACCTTGGATCAACCAGGAGATCCTGCATGATCTAAAAATCAAAAAGGAGTCATATAAAAATGGAAACTAGGTCAAATTGCAAAGAATGAATATAAGCAAAGAACACAGGTATGCAGGGGCAAAATGAGAATGGTAAGGACACAAAACAAGTTCAATCTAAGTAGAGGCATGAAGGGTAACAAGAATATACAAATATATTAGAAGCAAGAGGAAGACCACGAACAGGCTAGGCCCATTGTTCAGTGAAAAGGGAGAAACAATAAAAGGAAACTTGGAAATGGCAGAGGTGTTTCAGTTTTCACTAAGAAGTTTGATGGGGACGGGATGCCTAACATAGCAAATGCTAGTGAAAATGCTAGAAGTTAAAATTAAAAAAAAGTTAAAAATTACTTAGAAAAATTAGATATCTGCAAGTCACCAGGGCCTAATGGAATGCATCCTAAAATACTCAAGGAGCTGATAGAGGAGGTATCTGAGCCTTTAGTTATCATCTTTGAAAAATCATGGAATTCAGAAGAGATTCCAGAAGACTGGAAAAAGGCAACTATAGTGCCCATCTATAAAAAGGGAAATAAGAACAACCCAGTAAACTACAGACCAGTCAGTTTAACTTCTGTGCCAGGAAAGATAATGGAGCAAGTAATTAAGGAATTCATCTGCAAACATATGGAATAAGGTGATAGTTAATAGCCAGCATGGGTTTGTAAAGAACAAATCATGTCAAACCAATCTGACAGCTTTCTTTGATAGGATAACAAGCCTTGTGGTTAAGTGGGAAGCTGTAGATATGGTATACCTAGACTTCAGTAAGGCGTTTAACACCATTTTGCATGACCTTTTTATCAATAAACTAGGGAAATACAAATGAGATGGGGCTACGATAAGGTGGATGCATAACTAGTTGGGTAACTGTTCTCAGAGAGTAGTCAATGATTCACAAACATGCTAGAAGAGCATAACAAGTGGGGTTCTGCGGGGGGTTGTTTTGGGACCAGTTCTGTTCAATATCTTCATCAACAATTTAGATATTGGCATCGAGAGTACAATTATTAAGTTTGCAGATGGGAGGGGTTGCAAGTGCTTTTGAGGTTAGGGTCAAAATTCAAAATGATCTGGACAAACTAGAGAAATGGTCTCAGGTAAACAGGATGAAATTTAGTAAGGACAAATGCAAAGTACTTTGCTTAGGAAGGAACAATCGAATTCACACACATAGAATGAGAATGGCAAGTGATTGTCTAGGAAGGAGTACTGCTGAAAGAGATTTAGGGGTCATAGTGGACCACAAGTTAAACATGAGTCAGCAGCAAAAAAAAAAAAAAAAAAAAGGAGCAAACATGAATCTGGGCTTCATTAACAGGAGTGTTGTGAGCAAGACATAAGAAGTCATTCTTCCTCTCTATTCTGCGCTGATTAGGCCTCAGTTGGAATATTGTGTCCAGTTCTGGCACCACATTTTAAGAAAGATGTGGAGAAATTGGAGATGGTCCAGAGAAGAGCAACAAAAACTATTAACGGTCTAGAGAACGTGAGCTATGAGGGAAGACTGAAAGATTTAGGCTTGTTTAGCTTAGAAAAGGGAAGACTGAGAGGGGAGATGATAGCGGTTTTCAAGTACCTAAAAAGGTGTTACAAGGAAGAAGGAGAAAAATTGTTCTTCTTGGCCTCTGATGTTAGGACAAGAAGCAATGGGCTTAAATTGCAGTAAGCAAGGTTTAGATTAGACATTAGGAAAAACTTCCTAATTCTCAGGGTGGTGAAAGACTGGAATAAATTGCCCAGGAAGGTTGTGGAATCTCCATCACTGGAGATATTTAAGAACAGGTCAGTCAGACATCTACAAGGGATGATCTAGACAGCGCTTGGTCCTGCCATGAGGGCAGGGGGCTGGACTCGATGACCTCTCAAGGTCCCTTCTAGTTCTAGTATTATATTCTGTGGGCTCTACTTTATTTTTTAAGTATATATTATTGGGGCAGAGGAAGGTACAAGAGATTAAGTTAACAGAAGTAAGGGACTATATAAAAAGGAAAGGAAATTAGACAAGGAAAAGAAAAGTAGAAGTGAGAGCAATGCTGACAGCAGAGAAACAGCAAAAAAGGAAGAAAGGGCAAACTGAATTGTCATAGAGAAGAAAATATCCATAACGCATATATATTAAACAAGCCAAATCCAGTGACTTCACAGATGTCTAAGATGAGAAAGTCATTATGCAAATCAAGAAGATTCCCACCTAACTCTTCCTCAGTGCTGCTTTTACCATCCTAGGAAGCTATACGGGTCCTGGTGCCCAGTGAAGTGGGAGAATCCCTCTCCATTTTCAGATAATGCCTGGAAGAAGTTACTCCCATCTCCAATGCTGTGTGAGAAGGAACTCCCTAACAACTCCCAGGGCCACTGCTCATCCTATTCCCACCTGTTCCTTCCATAAAGTAATTTAAACCACAAGTCAACTGATGTGACTTGAAGGACATTTGCACTTTGCATTTCATGAATTTTTCCAGTTTGACTCACAAATCTATTACTTAAATAGTAAATGGTCAGAAATAGAAATCATCATGAAAATAATGTTAACATAGTGATGAACTTTTCCCACAGTTTTTATCCTACCTTTATTTTATATTTTTTAAAGGAAGATCAAAATACTGAATTGTGTAATGAGGAGGACTGAAATCAAAAATTCAACTACAATAGTCGCAAGATCCTATTAGTCACGTGGGAATTTCAATTATAGGAATATAAATTCAGAACAATATCTCTTAAGTCAACTGAAATCATAATCAGGTTGCGGATTTAGCACTACACTTAAGGTAACTTTAATTCAAACATGCACATTATGTTCAGCACCCACTCATACAAAGAAATACACAAGAAAAGGCCCAAACAGTCACTGAAATCAATGAAAATATTAAAGCCAGTGGAAGCAGGTATTGGACCAGGCTCCTATCCTGCAAACCTGCACGTAAACATTGTAATTTATTTCAACAAGACTACTCACATGCAAAGTTATACTTCTGCAAGTGTTTGCAGGATTAGTTAATAGTTCACCTAAATCATCTCTTGTCTAAAAACAGAGAATCAGTATTCTCTCCCCCAAGATTTGAATCAACAGGAATCTGAGGGCAAGTAGTAGTCAAAGAGGAGGTAAGGAAAGTTGAAGGTAAACCGCTATATTGGATCTCTTTTCCCTCACTTTTGTGACTGTCCATTCAACTCTACCCTCAAAACGCTCACCGCCCTAGAAAAGAAATGGAACCAAATTTCAGTGCTTTATAAGGAAGTACATTGATGCTACTAGACAGATGGGCAATAATTTTTAATTAATGTAGTTTAAGGAGAAGACTGTGATAGGATTTCAACCCAATATGAACTATTGCATTGGCCTATTTACGCCAAATACAGATATCTAAATAAAAAGCCCTATATTTTATTTAAACAAAAGTTCTCTTTTCTTACAACCATACACCTCAGATCAGTCTTATATTTAACACAACACATTTTTGGAGGATGATTTACTGACTGCTGATGCAAAACATTTGTGCCTCATACCAACTGTTTTAATAAAGCAGAAATAGCACTCTGGTTTAACAAAATCATAAATCAACATAAAAAAAGAATTCCCTTCCACCTTAGAAAAATCCCATTTCCCTTATTAAACATGAAACAGAGCAAAATAGTCCATTAATCAATGGTGGCCTCTAAAGGAAATTTAGCTAAGCTAACAATGAAAACCAATCTTCTCAAGTTAATCATGCTAGGATCTGTACAGATCACCTATATTTTGTAAAAAAGCATCTATAACATGGAAATCATTAGAGCAATGTTCAAAAGCTTTCAGACTAACATTCTGCCAGCTACTGAAGTAAGCCAAACTATTGCCTTTTATGTTTTCTTTACAGCTGCAAGCAGTAGAGACAAAATATATCATACATTTAAGCCACTGGCCAAAAGGTTCATTGACAACTGTAAGTTGATGATTAGCTCCCATCAGATTTAATCTATAATATGCTGACGTTTGTTTCATTTTTCCCCAAGAGTGGTACTATGTTAATCTTTCCTACTGCTTTAAGAAGATAAGAGTCACACACCTTTTTAGGAAACGTGAATTCTTTAATTCTGTTAAGAGTTTGAAGTCAATAAACAAATGCTTCCTATTACTAAATTCAATAATTTTAATAGAATTATGGGTTTACCATGTACAATCCCTGAAAGGATTTTCTAAAAGGTGCAATTGTTTTAGAGTTATGACTTTCCTTAGGTTTTCTTATGGTGAAACACATGTTTTTTAAATTATAAAGCAGAGTCTATGGCTTCTGTTCAAATCTAGATTTTATTGTTTATAAAATTAGAAACATATTTTAAATTATATACACACACATTATATATGCATATTTAGACACACATGTCCTATATGTGGACAGCCAACAAATCTCTTTTGAAATTATGTATCAAGTGGCTTTATTAAAAAGCCTTTCCAGTAACTTAACCTTTTAAATACCATTTATACAGCCAAAATGATCAATTAGTATTTTATGATTTATTCATAATAATTTGTCACTCAGTTCTGAGGTTTGGAGTATACAAGGGTTAAACCAACCAAACTGGTTATTGATCACAGTTGAAATAAGCAT
Source organism: Pelodiscus sinensis (assembly GCF_049634645.1). NCBI lineage: Eukaryota > Metazoa > Chordata > Testudines > Trionychidae > Pelodiscus > Pelodiscus sinensis. The sequence goes on from NC_134712.1 coordinate 171,359,734, forward strand.
TTGGCTCATTGTTTAAAGGTCAAGAACCTCTGAAGCATTAGCTAGTATCAGAGCAAATTATTTCATCAACATATGATTCAAAAATTAGTCAGTAGAAATTATTTATTAATAAAGTAACATACGGAATGTTTGAATAAGAAATCATAACCATGGCACTTGAATTGAATTAAATCCTATTTAATATCAAGAGCCTCAATTTTACTGCTTCAAAGAAAAAAAAAAGACAAGACTGCACAATGTAAGTTAAAGGCAAGATGCCAGACTTCACATTTTATGTTATCAAATTGACCCAGGCTATAAGCCATTCAATTATCACTGTAAATAAATTACTTTATACTAGAGAAGCACCTTCTCGAAGATCTCAAAATGTTTCACAGACTTTATTTAATTAAAATTTACATCATTGTTATGCAGGTAAATAGCAATATGCCTATATCTCATTTGTTTCAGAGCATTTCCGAATGCCCTATTTGTCTCCAAAATGGATCACTGCATGATGATCCCCTTTTTCGAAAAGCCGCATATTACAAATCTTAATAGCAGAGGTTGATTCATGTTTAGCTATCAGAAACCAAGACCTTCCATGTTTGCTACTGAGCTGATTACTGTTATTCAAGCATTAATTATCTCAAGACTAGATTACTTCACTGTGCGTTCTCCCTAAAAGATCCAGAAAGCTACAATGGGCTTGTCTAGACTACACAGAAGATTCAAAAAAGGATATGCAAATTCCTGCGGATCCCCTTTTTCGAAAAGCCGTGTAAACCTCATTTTTTGAGGAAAAGTGGTTTTTCGAAAAGGGGTGGGGCTTGCCGAAAAAGCCGCGTCACGACTACTTTCACTTTCAAAAAGCTCTGCTTTCCAAAAGTGAGATCAGAAATTACAAATAAGTCTACCTTAGTTATTCCACCAGCTGTAGAAAGTGGACAGACAAAAGCATATTGAACTACTCAACATTCTATATTAGCTACCAAACACATTCCAGATACATTTTACATCCTTGGTCCTTATTGATCATAAAACTGTAAATGAACTTGTACCAATGCTAGCTCAACGACATCCCCCTCCCCCTATCATGGAGTTTCCCAGGAATTTCACCATTACCAAGGACAGGATTTACCCTTCATGGAACAAGTTTGGGGTTGAAGTCTCTACACAAGGCCATGTGCTACTACACCAGCCTTCAGGTGTTCATCTCTAGCTACAAACGACTTTCCTACCAATTGCGCCCTACAAGGAAAAAAGGAATAGTATGAACTTTCATGCAAAGCCAATATGAGCTGCAATTATGGCTTAAGCTGTGTTAATATAAGTGGGATTGTTGGGGTGATATATGTAATGTTAATACCACACAAAGATCCCCAGCATTACAGAGCTGGCCATTTCCATAGTTGGAGCTACATGTATAGTAATCCCCTACAAATAAGTCAGAGATAACCAGCTCATAATACTTAGTTTGACCAGGACCCGCTAACAACTTCCTGCATGGTCATGAACTGCAGTATGAACATTGATTTCCTCTTTTCTTTATGAGCTTTTCGAAGCAGACATCTGACAGGTATCCAAGAACAGAAAATATTCTTCATTTTAGAATTAAATAAATAAAGAGGGAAAATTAAATGTGGCTAAAATACAATCAATTCGAAAGGTTTGGTGGTGGGTGTTTCAAATTTAAAAAATGATTTACATATATTTGCAATAATAAAAAAACCCAAAGTACACTAAGTTGAACAACAGATTGCATACTTACTCGATAGCTCTCCCAAATCTCTAGAAGCCAGGTTAACACAATGTTGTCACAGATAAGAACCACTCACTTTCTCTCTTGTACTATCTCCCCCAGTGAGAAGGCAAAAACCTTTCAAGCCCTTATTTTTTATTTGGGACTCTATGCTGCCATCTTCACTTATTTCTGGTCTTTGCTTAGTACTTGAGTTTCAGTCATCAAATGCCCTCTCTATCTTTCTATCTGTGGAGAGAAAAAGAACTTGCACTCCCAACTTTCCACAAATGAAAATAGGTTTCAGCTCCTTCAACTCAAGGATCTCAGGGGTCAAAGCTATACCCATAGAGGTTCACTCTCTTGCCTTCTCTCCCTTTCCCCTTGACACTGTGCTGACTGGCACTCCTTACCATCACTTTCTGATACCTTCCACAGGATGGAGGGGGGAAAACAAGTTACTGTAAACTAAAATTACAATCACACTGCTCAGTTTTAACTTTCTAAAAATTAGTAAACACGAAGAATAAACACCGTAGGCAGAGCATCTTATTTCTCTCCACCTTTTCAACTAACTCCACTTCAATAGCTATACTTGGAATTAAATTCTGCCCTCAGTTATCCCTGTGAAGCTTCACTGAAATCAGCAGAGCTGCAAAGGTATAACACAAGACTGAATTTAGACTATTTCTTAAAGAGATTGTTACACAGGCAAGCATCTGAGCTGCTGTTTTAGGGTACGTCTAGACTACATGCCTCTGTCGACAGAGGCATGTAGATTAGACTACCTGGCATAGGAAAATGAAGCGTCGATTTAAATAATTGCCGCTTCATTTAAATTTACATGGCTGCCGCGCTGAGCCGATCAGCTGTTTGTTGGCTCAGCGCGGTAGACTGGACGCGCGGGGGTCGACATCAAAGGCATTTGTCGACCTCCCAGGTATGCCTCATCCCAGGAGGCATATCTGGGAGATCGACAAATGCCTTTGATGTCGACCCCCGCGCGTCCAGATTACCGCGCTGAGCCGACAAACAGCTGATCGGCTCAGCGCGGCAGCCATGTAAATTTAAATGAAGCGGCAATTATTTAAATCGCCGCTTCATTTTCCTATGCCGGGTAGTCTAATCTACATGCCTCTGTCGCCAGAGGCATGTAGTCTAGATGTACCCTAGGGCTTTAGACACCTGACCACCAAAACATTCCAATGAGATTTGGTAACAGCAAAAGTAAACCTGGTTTCAAATAATGAGAATCCAGAGAGATATGTATTTACTATAGTGATAGTTCTGTTGTCTTTTCTTGTATTTGAATTATAAAACAAAATTTTTAAAAAGCAGAAAATTATTATAACCATACAGAAGACATTCAGAAAAGTAGGTGACACTATTAAAAAAAATTTTTAATCGGTAAAAATCTGTAAGTGTATTACATCACAATACAAATGAAATCTGCTAGACAACATACTGTAACTCTGCTGTTTAAAAAGTTACCAGTGTAGCTCTGAAGATCACAGAAATGAGAGATAGGAAAGACACTGGATCATATGACCTTACTAGAATAGAGGTGTTCTGTATAGTACACTTTCTAATATTTTTGTCCTTATTCTCCTACCATTTTAAAAGAAAGACATTTCTATTTTTGGCTATGTCATCAGTTTTGAAAGATTCCCTCCATTATACCACAGCCAAAAAATATGGCTTTTTCCACAATGCAGCTAAAGAGATTTTTTAATATATCTTTTAACTAAATCATTAATACCATACGTTTTATTTAATTATTTCTGTTTCTGTGACTATATTTTAAACACATATACAGACACACTATATACAGCTTTAATATTTAAAGAAGGTGATTCAATTATTTAAAAAATCGAGGTCAACACAGTTGTTCATCCACATTTTTAGAGCAAGTCAGAAATAGTAGTACATTTTGATCTCACAAAAATGATATAGAAGAAAGAGTTACTCACCTGTGCAGTAACATCTGTTCTTCAAGATGTGTGTCCCCGTCAGTGCTCCACTGAAGGTGTCGGGCTCGTCCTGGCGTCCCAGTCCGGAGAGTTTTCACTAACGGTAGCCCCTGGAGAACCTCACATGCGCAGAAGCCGTCTCGCGCCATTCGCGCTTTTTCTGCATCGCATGGCCCATTTCGCCAGTTCTTCCTAGCCGGAACATCTGAAAGATAGAAGGACAACAGTCCCAAAGCAAGGAGGAGGGCGGGTCGTGGAGCACCCACAAGGACACACATCTCAAAGAACAGACATTACTACACAGGTGAGTAACTCTTTCTTCTTCGAGTAGTGTCCCCGTGGGTGCTCCACTGAAGGTGAGTATGAAGCAATATCCCAGTGTTCATATTGTGCTTCAGCGTTATTGTCTCTGCACCAAGGAGAGCACTGAGTGACCCACTGCCACGTCTGTAGCTAGGATGCAATCAAGGGCATAATGCCTGGTGAGAGTCGATGTGGAAAACCAGATATTGGCGCGGCATATGTTGTGCAGAGATACGTTTTTGAGAAAAGCCGTAGAGGTAGCCATACTTCTGGCCAAATGCGCTTTTAGTTTGCAAGGCAAGGATTTGTTACGTACCGAGAAACAGCGAGTGATGCAGGCTACGATGTGAGATGAGATACACTATGAAGACAGTTGCTGGCCTTTGAAGCGGTCCGTCACTGACGGCAAGAGGCGCTGTGATTTTCGAAAAGGGCGCGTCCTGTCTAGGTAAAAGGCAAGCACTTTCTTGACATCCAGAGTATGTAGACACACGTCCTCTGTGGTGGAGTGCGGCTTCAGGTAGACGGTGGGTAGAGTAATAGGTTCATTGATGTGAAATGACGAATTAACCTTCGGTAGGAATGCTGGGTGACTACCCAGCATCACTCCCTGTTCAGTAAACAACATATAGGGAGGATCAGCAGAAAGCGCTGCCAACTCACTCACGCGACGGGCAGATGATAGCAAGCAGAAATGTAACCTTCATGGTGACAGTCCGCAGGTCGTAAGTCGCTAGTGGCTCAAACGGTGGACGAGTGAGGGTATCCAGGACTTGGCCTAGATCCCAAAGTTCCGGAAGTGGTTTGCGTGGAGGATATAGGTTTGCAATGCCTTTCAAAAACCTCCTGGTGAGTGGATGTGCGAGGACTGAGGTGCTGTCGATGGGGGGACGGAAGGCAGAAATTGCTGCTAAGTGGACCTTAAGCGAAGACATTGCTAGGTTTTCCGATTTTAGGTGAAGAATGTAATCCAGAATGTGTTGGATGGGCACAGACAGAGGATCTCTATTCTTTGTCTCACACCAGCCTGGAAGTGATGCCATTTATAAAGGTAGGACTTCTGCGTAGTTTGGTGCCTACTATGTATCAGGACATCCTTGACTGCCTGAGAGCATGTTAACTCCGGGCCTTGGAGCCAGTTAGGAGCCAAGCCATCAAGTGCAATCGATCGATGTGTGGATGGAGGAACGTGCCATGTTGTTGTGAGAGTAAGTTGAGTAACTGGGGCAGTTTCCACGGCTGGGATGCGGACATCCGCATTAGTTGGGTCAACGACGTCTGACAGGGCCAAAAGGGTGCTACCATTAACACTATCACCCCATCCATCACTATCTTCTCTAGCACCCATGGTATAAGCGGGATCGGGGGGAAGGCGTACAGGAAACAGTGCGTTCCCCAATTGATAAGGAAGGCATCTTCCTGAGAAACACTCCCTGTGCTTGCTCTCAGTCAGTAGAGACAGCACTTCTCGTTGCATTGAGTAACAAAAAGGTCCATGGTGGGGTATCCCCAGGTCTCAAAAAGGCTGCAGGCTAGTTCGTCGAGCAGTTCCCATTCGTGTTGTAAGTGAAAGGTCCCACTCTGAGCATCGGCGATGGTGTTGCTCTTGCCTGGGAGGTATGCTGCTGTGAGTGTAATTCCACGGAGGATAGCCCAATTCCAAAGGCGAATGGACTTCTCACAGACGGATCGAGATCTGACACCCCCCTGCCGGTTGATATAATAGACCATGCAGCTATTGTCAGTAAGAATTTGCACCGTGGCTCTGGGGATCCCATGCAGGAAATGTCTGCAGGCACTGAACACTGCCCGCAACTCCAAAAAGTTTATATGGAGGAGGGACTCGCGATGTGACCATAGTCCCTGGACCTGCAAATGCCGCATATGCGCTTCCCAACCGACCAGGGATGTGTCCATAGTGATCTGGACCGATGGTCTCTGAGCATGAAAGGGGACACCCGCCAATGTATTGTTCAGATTGAGCCACCATACAAGGGAATCCCTCATGTGTCTGGGGACAACCACAAGCTTGCGAGTACTGTGGATTCCTGGTTTGTAAATTGTGAGTACCCAATGCTGAAGGCACCTTAAGTGGAGTTGTGCACGGGGAACGACGTACGTGGCGACCGCCATGTGCCCCAGAAGTTTCAGGCATGTAAGTATGGACGTTCTGGGGACAGTGAGCACTATATTTCCTAGGTCTTGAATAATCTGGGACCTGTCAAGAAGTAGGTACATAGCAGCGGCCCTGGAATCCAGTCTCACCCCGATGAACTCGAGAGATTGGGACGGGGTCAAGGAAGACTTTGGTACATTGATAATGAGGCCTAGAGCTTCGAACGTGTCCTTTGCTGCATTGATGGCAGCAAGGGACACACTGATGGTGGCTTGCGCCTCGCCTGCAGTAGAGGCCTTCAAGAGACAATCGTCCAGGTATTGAAAAATTGTGATGCCAGTACGCCGGAGGTGGGCAGCTATGATTGCTAGGGTTTTGGATAACACTCGCAGCGCTGCCGAGAGGCCGAATGGAAGCACCGTGTACTGATAATTATCGTTGCCAAGTGTGAAACGAAGGAATCTCCTGTGGGCCGGGTGCACAGTCATGTGGAAATACACATTCTGTAGGTCAAGGGACGCGAACCAGTCCCCTTCGTTCAGTGCTGGAATGATAGAGGCTAACATAACTACCTTGAATGTTTGTTTTTGTAAGGGACGATTGAGTTTGCGGAGATCCATCCTCCGGACTTCTGTGTGAGGAAGTACTGAAAATAGAAGCCTCTGCCTCTGAATTTGTATGGAACCCTCTCCACCACCCCAATGGTAAGTAGACATGAGACCTCCTGCTGCAACAGAGGCTTGTGAGAGGGGTCTCTGAAAAGGGATGGGAGGGGAGGGGACTGAGTGGAAAAGGGAATGGTGAGGCCGGATGTAACGATCTCCCTGACCCACTGGTCTGTTGTTATGGCAAACCAGATGATATGGCCTCAAGTGATGGTGAAATAATTTGGTTACTTCGCAGGAAGCCTCCAGAAGGGGAATAGCGCGCAGTCCCTCGACTGACACGTCAAACTTGCTGTCAGGATTGTTGCTGGTTCGACGTCTTACTTGGTTGTTGATGTCGTCGTTGAGGCCGTTGTCTTTGCCTTGGTTGGTCATAAGGTCTGAAGCGAGGTACAGCATATGAGAATGGTCTTTGTCTGTTATAGGGACCGACTCTCTTGGTCTAAACGGTAGTGTATACATTCCGAGCGTCCTCAGGGTGGTGCGAGAATCTTTCCCGGAATGGAAGACCTGGTCGGTGTTCTGTGCAAATAAAGACCAGCGATCAAAAGATAAGTCCTCCACTTTGGGCTGGAGGTCCTTGGGTACAGAAGCCATGTGAAGCTTGGAAGCGCGGCGCATGACCACTGAGGTTGCTGTGGTCCGGTAGGCCATGCAGCCCTCCTGCACCATGGCCTTCAGGACTTGTTTCTTGGACTCAGGAAGATATTCCATAAGAGGAACCAACTTGGAATAACTGTCAAAATCATGATTCGCAAGTTGGGCCGAGTAATTGGCCATCTTGAGGGTTGCTGTGGCCAAAGAGTAAACCTTTCTGCTCAACAGATCTAGCTGTTTTGATTCCTTGTCAGGCGCTGTGTTCCTTCCTTGTGCTGTTTTTTACTTCTGTTGGGCCGCATCCACAACAATGGAGTTGGGTTGAGGATGCATGAAAAGAAACTCTGCATCAACAAAATATTTCTTATCGGTGCATTTGTTTGTATGGCTGTCAGCCGACGGTCAGGGCAGTGAGTCCCTTATGACCGGCTGAAGTTCTTTTAAATTGTGCTTGGTTCTGTTACAGCAACTGAAGGAGTCAGGTTAAAGCTTAAACAGTTACTATTTATTGTTACAGGGTAAACTTAGTTGTTAAATGCTACTACTGTGTTACAGATAACACAGACACTACAAAGGACAGGACAGAAATTACACTAATAAGTCACTTACAGGTACCATGAAACCCTTTGGTTCTCTGAGCTCTTATTAAATGCATGCAAAATAGACACATAGCAGGTATATATTCTCACCCCTGCGTTCCAGACTTGGCGTGGCCAGCGTCTTTCTCTCAATCCCTCGGGAAGAAGTAGGGCGAGGTTGGGCGTCCCACAGACCTCGGGAGACAATCAATACCTGCCAGCAGGTATAGATGATTGGAGCTCAAATGGGGTGGGCTGCTGAACCTCTTTTATACCCCTTGGGTCATGTAGGCTTCTTCCTGGGCTCAAGTGGCCAATTAGGAAAAATGGCTTTGAATGCCAAGTTTCCCACGAAGGGTGCAAAGCATAATTTACACCTGGGAAAAATGCAGACAATGGGCACCTCTGGTATGTGATGGGCGAAGATTCCTCTCCTGGGACAGTGCAGGCGAGTCAATTACTGGTACTAGCCATCAGGGCGACGGGAGGTCCTGGGTCGTCAGCTAGCCCATTTACTGTCTGGTTTCTGTTTATGGTAGAGTCAGGGACAGGCAGCACACCTGTGTTCCCAGGGCATCAAAGGCTGACTGCCTTTCTCTTGCTCTCGGGGGGGGGGGGAACAAGATGGGGTTCGTGGAAAACCAAGATGGGGTTTGTGTCTGGCTACAATGGCACAGAAGCTGGAGTCTGCCATATATCATTAGATACTTCTAGGATCGCTTAATCAAAGGGGAGAGCCAGCTTTGATTTATTTGATTGTTGATAATTCCTCAGGAGAGCATGTTGTTTCTGTGGTGCGTAAGTTCTGAGAATGGGCTACTCTTTTGAATAATTCTTGAAATTATTTATAGTCGTCTACAGGGGAAGAGTCGCCGTGAAACACTGTATCGTTTGGTGAAGAAGACGATTGATCAGTCACGGAGTCCATACGCTGCTCCTCACAGGTGGGAGACTGAGTATTATCCTCTCAAGTTGGGTTGAAGTTGAGGGGGCATTGCCCATGGGCGTTGGAAGAGCTTGTCTGGGAGGTAAGATGTCTTGAGTCGGAAGTTGTGGTGACTGAGGACGCTCTGGTGAACGGACCACACTGCAGGAGTGTGGGCGCTCTCGGTAATAGTAGGTATATTGACTACCATAATGATGCCCATGCGGGGAGTGCCGTGGAGAATAGGAACTCGCACTCCTGTATCGAGAGTAGTGTGAGCAAGGAGGGGACACTGGAGATCCTGATCGTACCATGTAATACAATGGTGATCGCGAGCGATATGATCGTTGATAGCGTAGAGGCGTGGGAGAATGCCGTGGGGACCTCCAATAGTGTCATGAGGGCGATCTGTAGCGCCTATGGTCATGTTTGTCGGAGCAACGGTAAAGTGAAGGAGAAAGCTCAGGGGAAAACATGGCCCTATCGGGGCTGGGCAATGGTGTGCGCACGCACCGAGGTTTCTTCTGGGCTTTGGTCGGTACCTTGGCTCTTTAATAGAGGAGGAACCGTGGGTACTGGATTACCCGGTATGGTACAGAGATCACAGAACCCGACTCTGACAGTCCCCGGCCCATGGATGGTGATCTGGGCACTCGGGTAGATGATGCCTGTGCTGGACTCAAGTCTGATGGCACGGGCGATACAGCAACAAGCTTCAGTGCTGAATAAGAAGAGGTCGGACAGTGCTCAGTCAGTGCCGCTTCAGCTGTCGGTGCCGTTTCAGCCCTCGGCATCGTTGACGGTGACACATCAGCCCTCGGCACAGCTCCCAGTGCCGGCACAGCTCTCGGTGCCGGCTCGGCCCCCGATGCAGCTACCCAGTGCTGCATCGTCCCTTGGTGCCATTCGGCTTCGTGGCGCCACTGTCGCCAGTGCCGATTCAGGGCTTGGTGCCACATGCAACACCTACATAGAGGAAATCGCGGGGCTAGGCACCAAAGTACTGCGGGCCTTGGATGACTTCCCCGCAGTGTGCCTAGGCAGCAGCCCCGATGTACTCAGTGCGTCTCCCGCACTTACATGGGACTTATGCGCCACCAGAGCGTCTGTTTGTTGTCCCGTAGATGGCGGCTGAAGTGCTTTGTTGAAGTACAGCATTTTAAGCCGCATCTCCCTGTCCCCCCGGTGCAGGCAGTTAGCTTGGAGCAATGTGTGCACTTTTGGGGGATATGGCCTTCCCCCAAGCACTGTCTGCATCGGGAATGGCCGTCCGATGCTGGCATGGCATCTCCACATGATGTGCATTTCTTAAAGCCCAGGGAGACGGGCATGGTGGTTAAGGAACGTCCATCAGACTAAGTCTAAGAGGGCCTGAGGACTAACGGAGAGCTATATACAATTGATCTCTATATATAAAAAGATGTTTTTAAATTATACTAACTAGAAACTGTAAAACTAACTCTTAACTATGAGGTAGAGGTAAACTGGGACAAAAAAATATAGGCTAAATGTTATTCTCGGTTTCTTCTCAGGGAGGAGGTAGGAGCTTGTCCCAACTCCGTTTGCAACCGTGGACGGCTAGGAGGAACCAGCGGAACAGACTGCGCGATGCATAAAAGGCGCGAACAGCGCGAGACGTCTTCTGCTCATGCGCGGTCTGCCAGGGGCTACTGCTAGTGAAAACTCTCCGGACTGCGGCGCCGGGACGAGCCCGACACCTTCAGTAGAGCACCCACAGGGACACTACTCGAAGAAGAATATATGTTTACTATAATCTGTTACATCATAAAAAATAAAAAAACACTAAGAGCAGAAATAAAGTGTATAGAACACTCTTGTAATAGACAAATAGATATATATAACAGTGATTGGGGGATATTATATTTATCTTTACTGTTCACAATGAACCCTCTCACACAAATACCATTACAGAACATGTCTGGTTTGTACAGTAATAACATGTTAAAAGCAAAATAATATTTACTACAAAGTACTTAGAGTTTTCAATTATCTTCAATGCTCATTAAATAGCTAGCAAACCATATTTGTTAAAGAAACTGTAAAAGATATTTAATCCATATAAGACTTGATCCAGCAACAAGTCAATGGCAATACTCCCATTGATTTCCGTGATGCAATGCTAAGCTCTAAACTCTAAAAGCAAAAACTAAACTTCTTGTTTTGCATTGTCTCCAATATTCACTTCAAGTTTAGTTAAATGCAATTTTACAATGGCCTGTTTAATGACTTAAACTTCAATTATGAAAACTACTACAAATTAAAGTGAAAAGTTCATACAAAATTAGATATTCTTCAGATTCCAATTTTTTATACTTAAATTTGTTTCCTTTTGGCCATTTGTTTTTAATGTGCAACCAGTGAATGGCTTTTTTATGTTTCACTTTAAAAATGCAGTCTTCCAAAAGCTCAGCCAGAAATGTCCATTTCAAAAAGCTAAGTGCAGCCAGTTGGCTTTGCCAGTGACATATTTATAAAGTGAAAATATAACCCATAGTGTTCTCTGCAGATCAGCTGGAATCACTTAGTGCGCTCTATATAGTTTCAGCAGCCTGTGCCTCCAGAGGAATCTCTCTCAGCCAGCAAGTGTTACCTTAAGTATTAGACCAGCTACTGTTGTTTTGTAGTTTTTGTTATTCTAGTGTGAAACGAATATTTGTGTCACACTTTAAAAAATATATATATATTTTAATGAAAAGCCAATATAGGCAGCAGGTGGTGGCTTTTCGAAACAAGCCTATAATTAAAGCTATTTTGGATCAGGATTTCTTCTTGCTTCTTGATTTCCTGTGTTCTCAGCCTCTCTCCTGGCACAAAAGCATTTTCATAAAAATAAATACATTATGTAATCACAAGGACTGAGCACCATGTGACTCTCAGTAATAAACCTGTAGCATCAAATGGGATAAATTATAAATCAGAATAAGCTTCATAAAAGTTATAGCTTTTTGACAAGCAACAGTACAACCCTTTAAGGAATGCTAATCAAAAGCATCAGTCAAAACCTCAACAGAAGGAAGACAAAAGACTGGCATATTCAAGGTAAAAGATATGAGACATTGACATTTTCACACAGCAATAGTTCATTTTGTTCACCGCTACTACTGAATCTAAGGGCTTAAAGAGTGCTTCCCTTAAGCAGCACAAGCCTTAATTTACACAGGAAAAGTTAAACCTATTGTCCATTAACTAATGCAGAAGTAACTATGGTCTTTCCCCCACACAGATTGCAAAAGATGACACACTCTGGAATGGGAAAATGGGTTTTCATTTTCTTTTACCAGTGAGTTTCTGTCCTGCATTTCTCTCTGAATGAAAAGCTCTCAGATACTGCTGTTTGGGGGTGCTTGGGAGAGCTCGATTTACAGTTGGCTTTAGCTCCTGATGTAAAGAAAGTGTGGGTTAACTCTGAGCTAAGCGCATCAGGAACTGCTCCCGACTAATGGAAAAACCATCTGAACGTGTGTTGGGGCATTTCTCAAAACAATCTATGCCTAGCAAAAAACAAGTCTTGGGTTACTTCCCTAGCCAAAAGCAGGAAACATATGTCAATGAGCATTCAGAATGAATGCTACACAAGACTAGGTTGGTGGTCTAGTGACAAAACACTGCACTGCCACAAAAGAGATGGGAGTTCAGGACTTGAGCTGGGTTTCTACATTCCAGACAGCCATCAGCTGAGAACATCAGAGAGGCAATGCCTGAAGCACACGAGAGGAGGGAAGGAAGAATGCCTTACATGAACTACCAGAAATCCCCCCAGATGATGCAAGGAGCTAGACCCACAGGTTACTACATGAAACCCTGAAGCAGGAAGGGAATGAAAACAAGAGAATCGGACAGGATTTCAGAAAGATCTCAACTCAGGAAAATAAATACGAAAGCAATTAATTTATTGAACTAACATTTTTAATTCGTGAATTCCACAAGGTACAAAATGTTGGTTCTGCAACAGGCCAGCTTATTCATTAGCAAGTTTCTTCTGAAAAAAAATACCCAGGCAGTTCATAGAGGAAAGGTGCAAAGGAGAGGAGTTCATTTGTTCCCCACTAATGTCGATTTTTATGATCATATGTTTTCCACACAGATCCTTACAGATTTCTATGAACCCCATAAATAGATTTAAATAGATAAGGATTGAATCTGCAAGATCAACCAAACTGATGAATGGACACTTCTCTCCCCAGTCATCCCTCTTGGAGGAAGCAATTTTCAAGCCACATAAAAGGAAGTTATTCACCCTGTGCATTAATGACTGTTCTTCAGGATGTGTATCCCCATAGGTGCTCCACTGTTGGTGATGGGTGGTCCTTGGAGCCGCAGATCTGAGTCTTTTGAAGCAGTTACCAGTTGGGCCATGCATGCACAAAAGGCACCTCATCCTATTAGCGCCTCGCATGCGCAGCCCGTCCCGACCTTCAGTTCCTCATGTATGCCCGAGTAAGCCGGGCTTCAAGTAGAGGAGAGGAAGGGAGGGTTGCAGAGCAACCCTGGGGGGACACACCTCTAAGAACAGTTGCTACTGCACAGGGTGAGTAACTTCCTTTTCTTCTTCCAGTGATGTCCCCATGGATGCTTCACAGTTGGTGACTATATAACAGTACTCAGCATGGATGGTGGGACTCAGAGTCACTGCATGGTGGCTGACAATAACACTGCTGTAACCACTGCTGTATCAGCTGCAAGCTGAGGCATGATGATATAATACCTGGCAAAGGTATGGTCGGATGACCAAGTGGCTGCCTGGTAGTTGCCCGGAAAGGCACATTGTTCAAAAAGGCACTAGAGGTGGCAGTTGAATGAATGGAGTGCATTCTTAGTGGAGGGATGAGCGACTTGTTCTAGATGGAGTAACAGCATACTATATAGGACGATATCCATCTGGAAATCCGCTGGGTCAAGATCAATGTACCATGGGAGTGCTCCACAATAGAAATGAAAAGGCAGGGAGAATTACCAAAACCACGAGTCCTATCTATGTAGAAGGTCAGCACCCACTGAATGTCAAAAGTATGAAGCATTGCCTCTCTGGGGGATGCATGAGGTTTCAGGACAAAAGTAAGCAAAACTATGAGCTCATTGAGGTGGAATAAAGTACCAATTCTAGGCAAAAATGTAGGATGTGCCCCATAAAGTCACCTTGTCCTTTGAGAAGACTGTGTAAGGTGGGTCAACCATCAATGCTTCAATCTCAGTGACTCTCCTGGCCGAGACAATGGTGACCAGGAACAGCACCTTCATGAAAAAGAAAGATAGAGGGCATGTAGCCATAGGTTCGAATGGGGAGGGAGGGAGTGCATAAGGCAGTTGAGCAAGCAAATTCAAGTCCCAAGAGGGTGCCAGGGCCCTGAGCAGAGGGTACAGGTTCAGGAGACCACGGAGAAACACCACGGAGAAACCATCCATAAAGGGTGCACCAAGATGGAAGATCCTTCGACCTGATCACAAAAGGCAATTATTGCCACCAGAAGCACCTTTACCAAAGAAACGGTTAGACCTCCCATCTTTAGATGTAAAATGTAGTCCAGGACACAGTGAAGTGGAGTAGTACGAGGATCAATGTTTGCCTGTTGAAGCCAAGAAGAAAAACACTTCCATTTCTGAAGGTAAGTAATTATAGTAGATAGCCTCCTATTAGGCAAGAGCACAAACTTCACTTGCTCCGAATATTGGGATTCAGTGTTGTGGAACCAGATAGGAGCCATGCATGTAGATTAAGGACACGAGGCTGAGGGTGGAGTAGTTTCCCCCCAGTTATGAGAGACATCATGATGGTGAGGAAACAGATATGGTGGTTCTAGTGCCATGCGTTGGAAATATGGGAACCAGCTCTACTTGGACCAACGGGAAAATCAAGATGACCTTGGCCCCCTCAAAGCAAATCTTTCATAGAACCCTGGGAAAGAGCCGGATTGGCAGAAATTCATAGTGCAGTGGTTCACTCCAACATATCAGGAAAGACCGGCTCAGGAACAGAAGCGAGAACACTTGGTGTTCCGCCAAAAGCGAAAAGGTCTACTGACGGATAGCCCCATTAATGGAACAAGGGGACAAGCTCTGCGGGGTGTAACTCCCACTTGTGGTCTGTGAAGAAATTGTGGCTTAAAGGGTCCACCATAACCAGGGCTCGCTGTGGTTCGGTGAGCCCTGCTCCCCAGCCGCGCTGTCCGGCGATCTGCGCATGCGCAGAACATTCCACGCATGCACAGATCACCCAAACCCAGCTCTTCCAGGTTGCAATCTACTCACCACAGGCAAGTAGATTGCATTATTTGTCGAGCCCTGACCATTACATTATTCACACCCAGGAGGTATGATGCTCTTAAGGTGACTCCATGGCAAATGCACCAATTCTATAAATGGATGGCCTTGACACAAAGGGATCTGGAGCAGGTCCGGCCCTGCCTCTTTATATAGAATATGCTCGCCATATTGTCTCTAATGTGTGGACAGAGTTGGTAATGTTGGGAGCAAAGTGTGCATATGCATTCCTCACAGCCCTGAGTTCTAGGTGATTGAAACATAGCATGGCTTTGCAAAACAACCACCTGCCCTGAGCAGTGTGCTCTTGCAGGTGCGCACTACAGCCCAATTGGGAGGCATCAGTAAATTAATGGAGATTGCCTATCTCCTAGAACTGGAAGGGACCTTGAAAGGTCATCTAGTCCAGTCCCCTGCCTTCACAGCAGGAGGAAGTACCATCCCTGACAAATTTTTTCCCCAAATGGCCTCTACAAGGATTGAACTCTCAACCCTTGGTTTAGCAGGCCAATGCTTCAAACCACTGAGCTATCCCGCCCCCACACTGGCTTGGGCTGGTGGAAAGCAACGCCCGCCAAAAGGTTGTCAGGTAATGTCCACCATTTGAGAGAGTCCAATACCTTCTTTGGAACTGTAACTAGTTTGTGAAGTGGGTGGCAGGAGGGCATGTAGACTGATGCCAGCCAATGTTGAAGGGCGCAGAAGTGGAGAAGTGCAAACTGCACAATGTAAGTGGTGGCAGCCATGTGACCCATCTTCTGGAGGCAGATATGTATCGTGGTAGAGGGGCTTGCAAATAATGTGGCTATCAGATCTTGTAGCACTGCAAACCATTGTTGAGGTAAATAAGCTTGGGCAGATAAAGAATCAAGGTGAACCCCAATGAACTCTGTCCTGAACGGGATCCATAGTTGACTTCTGGTTGTTTATTAGGAGCCTTAAATGGTCAAATAGAAGTTTGGTCTCCCAGACCATGTCGGCTGCCTCTACATGTGGTCAACCCTTTATAAGACAATTGTCTAAACAAAAAAATATCACACACCCGTGTTGCCTAAAGGATACTGTTACCACTATGAGAACCTTCAAAAAAAACCAAGGGGGCAGAGGATAGGCTGAAGAGGAGAACTCTGTACTGAAAGTAGTCCTCGCCCACAGTGAATCATAGATACTGTCTGTGGGCAGGGTGTATGGGAATATGAAAATATGCATCCTGTACGTCAAGGGCTGCAAATCAGTGCCCTTCATCCAGTGCTGAGATAATTGATGCCAGTGTGACTATCTTAATTGCTGTTTGTGCACAGCTTTGTTTAATTTTCAGAGATCTAATATTGGTCTCCAGCCACTTATGCATTTCTGGATCAGGAAGTAATGGAATAATATAGTAACTGGAATAGGCATCAGGATCCCTCTCTATCGCCCCTCGGTGAAGAAGGTGGTTTATTTCTTGCCTGAGAGGAGTCTCATGGAAGGTATCTCTGAAGAGGGATGGGGCAGTAGAAAAGGGTAGGGGGAAAATGAGATTAAGGGAATGCTTACTCCCACATGGATAAACTCCAAAACCCATGTTATGAAGTCCCAGTGTTGGAAAAAGGGACGTAGTCTGTAGGCAAAAAGATGGTTCTGATTTGTTGGCACTCAATTGGTGGGGCAGTTGGGCAGACCCTCAACCAAATTTTCAAATTTGTTGTTTCATTGCCTGAGAACTGGAGGATCTTGATTGGGGTGGAGCCTCCTCTGGGCCCATTATCTGGGTTGACTCTAGTCCTATGGCTTCTGTGGCAACTGGTTGTAGTAGCTACCCCTATTCTTATTGTACAGGGTGTAGAGGTATATGCATACGGTGGTATATGTACGCCAACCATTCAGAGGGTAGTGCACGAGTCTTTATTATTGTGCAGGACTTCAACAAGCAGAAGCTGTTAGCCACCAAGACTGATGAAGGGGAAATTCTCCACTGTAGACTGCAGGTCCTTGGTGCCCCCCCCCCTTCCCCTCTCCTGCTGCTTGGAGCCATAACACCCTGCACATTACAACTGCCAACATGTCAACTGAGGACTTCAAAACCATGCATGCAGTTGTATGCCCCTTGTGGATTACAGACCTAAGGATGAGTCTCTTAGAGTCTGATAGATGCTCCATTATGTCGGCCAACTTCGAATAGTTGTCAAAATCATAATTGGCTAGGAGCGCTAAACAGTGTAGCCTATTAATCACTATTTGCCTTATTTTGGAGTATGAATATGATATTCGTTTTAGTTAAGTAATAGTTTGTTATTCTTATATCTTTTAGTATAGATTTGAAATATGCTGGTAACGCAAGGGGCCTACAGAATCCAGATTCTGTAAGACGGCTGATGGCAATAAGATATAAGTGGGGAACAATATGCTTTGTGCTTGTAATTTTCCATAAAGGGGTGAAGCAAGAGTCTGCGGTCAGGGCAAGTTTAATTTTTTGAGCCTTACCCGGAATTTATGGTATAAATCTGCTAGCATGGCAGGTATGGGTGTTTCATCTCTTGGCACAATCCAAACAGATGGAACATTGCTAACCGCAGTTTCCGTATAGTTGCCCGCCTTTTGTGTGTGGTATAGGGACAGCATCCAAGAAAGCCATCTGGCACTCATAATGAATATTCATTAGATACCCACAGATTTCTTCCAAATAAAGGTGATACCCTCAGAAATCTTGGGGTGTTAAGCTCAGTTATGGAAAAGGGGTGGTATATCCGGTATGCTTTGGCGCCCAAAAGGGGTATTTAGGCCTAGAGATTGCAGCCCCAATCTCTCTAATCTAATGCTTCGGGGAAAAGGAGCAGTCCATCCCGGCTTGCGTAAATACAAGGTTAGAGAAACTAAGGACTTATTTCTATTCCTCTCTTTTGTAATAGCTTCTTTCCTTTTCTTGTTTAAGTCTTTTAGGAATCCTACTAACACTTGCTCCCAGGTCTCCAGGTGAAGGGAAGCCACCCTTCTCCATCCAACCTTGGGCTCCTTGTGTGTGTAGGAATTATTATTATTACTATTATTATCATAATTACTTTGGTATACTTAGATAAGTTTGGGATTAATTGGGTTAATGACATTTTAGGAAGGAATTCAAGTGATTTGTGTTCTTACTGTAGTGTTTGCTGTGATGATCATAATTGTTATCCCATTAGCAATAAAACTGTTTTCTATTTCATTCCCTGAGTTGAGGTGTTGTTGGTATCCATCACCTATGGACCCTCAAGAGGAGGAGCTGTGTGGTTCCACAGAATTGTAATCTGGGATAGAGGATGAATTTAGATCTACTCTGATCAGATTGGCGAGCCTTACCCATCCATAAATTTCACAATACTCTTTCCCAGGCTACAACAGTGTTCCCTCTAAGCTGTGCGATAGCATAGCTTCACAGGTGATCAATCAGCCCCACCCAGTCAGTCGGCTCCCTGCACAGAGCCCTGAGCCTCTGACTGAGTGGGGCTGATAGATCACCTGTGAAGCTGTGCTGCCACAAAGCTTAGAGCTGTGTTTCCCCAACCAGGGTTCCGTGGAACCCTGGGGTTCCGCAGACCATCATCAGGGGTTCCACAAGAAATTGTGGAATACATAAAAATTTGTAATACCGCGAACATAATATTCCTCGAAATATTGCAGGAACTTTTGTCTGGCAATTGGCAATACCGGAGTAATCTTCGTATGCTACCAACTGCCTCTTTGTTTTGTTTTGGTCAATTTGTATCTAAGGTTATATTTAGTTGTATTGTGCCTGCCCTTCTGCTTCCCAGAATTCTTTGCGTTTCTAGTACACGTTATGGTCGTTCACTATTTTGTAGATTTGTAGTCTTTGCACAGTTTTGTAATTAATGTTTTTACTAAAACTGTGGTTGTTTTTGTGTATCTAAAATCTCACCTACGTTACTGTATTTTCATATAGCTGTCGAAAACAAAAAAAATGTGGAAGTATATGAAAAGAAGGTGTAATAGTGAAGGAGAGGACAGTGAATATGAATCAAAATTATCAGAGCCAAGTACAAGTGAAACAGGAAGAAAATTGACTGATATTAAAAAAAAATTACCTTTACAATGACAGTTACTTGGCCATGGGTTTTACATGGACTGGAGATGAAAACTGCCCCGTTCCATTGTGCATTTTTTGCGGGGGAAAAAGATTAGATAATACAAAAAAAAAAAGACAGGAAAAATGCTCCAATTTTTTTTCTTACAATGCTGACTATATATATAAAAACCAGCTCTTTACAAATCAATTTTCATGACAATAATTTAGCAATAATTGAATTGCGCTCCCCGCTGTCAACTTTTTCTGGCCAAGCAAACATTTTCATAGGTAGGAGTTCCTCAGGATATGAAAAATTATTTTAGGGGTTCCTCCATGGGAAAAAGGTTGGGAATCATTGTTTTAGAGGGAACACCAGCATTGAACAGTTTGCAATTCGGAGCTGAAGGATGGCAGAGAAGTATAACTTTCTCCCAAAGATCCAATGTCTTATGTTCCTTATCATTGAATGTTAATCTAAATTGCAGAGTCTTGAATAGATGATTTGCTGCATCTATGACTAAGGAGTTTGGCTCTGGGTGGGAAAAGAGGAAATCTAGGTCCTTAAAGGAACAAAATGCTTCCTGTCAGCTCCTTTGTATGTCAGCTGGATGATGGCAAGGGTCTGCCATATGTCATCCAATACCTCCATGATCACCTCATAGATGGGTAGCACGATCTTTTCTTGCGAGACAGGAAGGATATTTTTCAGGGGGTGGTGTTGCTTTTCTTTAACCTCCTGGAGTTTAACCTCTTGGCTCACATCCACTCTTCAAAAAAAGCTCTTGAAAATGTTTTAAGTCGTCAGCATGAGGTGTCCTCTAGGATGACTGCTTCATCAGGTGATAATGAAGAGTTATCTGTAGGTGAATCCCCAGGAATGTGCAACTCAGGCTCCTCATCTTGAATTTGGCATTCCTCTTCTTCTGAATCAACTGTGGTCAGAAGTGTATGAGGGGGCAAAATTGGTGGAGGCCTCTTAGCCAAAGTAGATGCTGCCGTGGAACTGTCTACGTGGATCACAGTGTTCCTCTGGAGACCAATGGTGTGCGTACTGAGGTGGAGATACGGCTACTGAGTCTAGTAGGGCGGATGGCGCGTTCTGTCTTGATGGGTATAATAATTCCTAGATGTAATAGGGGAGCAGTGCTGAGAGAAGAACACATTCCTCTGGTCATCAACTGCAAAGGCAGAGCACACAGACAGCACCGTGGATCTGATGAAGCCTGGAGAAGCATAGGGAGAGAACGGCACCAGGATGGCAGAACGGAAGTGCACTGGGTGTCATGTCTGTCTGGTACCATTGATTCACGGTGCATCTTGGCAGTAGCAGCATTGAGGTCGGTGCTGCAGGACTTGAAAGTGGCACAGATGATCCACAGGGGGCCTATTTGGCAAGCGATGCAGATGACTTTGCCAGTGCCGGGTCCTGAGACTTCGGAGGGGCTGGTGCTGAAGCCTGTCTGAGCAACCCTTCCATTGCCGAAGATGCTCAAGGGGCACCAAGGAGGTGCACAGACTGAAGAAGGTAGTGCCAGTGGATGGTCTCGGCACCCCATTACTGGAAACTTCCAGTGTGTCTCCCCTGCTAAGTCTTCGATACTGGATCGGAGGGAGAGACTTCGCTGGAGAAGCTCTCTTCGAGGCTTTATGTGGCAAGGGTAAGGTCAATCTTTTCTTTACTGTCTCTGGTTGAGGGGGCTGTGACTTGTCAGCAGGTTGCATAGCCTTCCCAAACAAGATCATTTGGAGCCAAAGCTCCCTGTCTTTTCTTGCATGGGCTATCAGGCTACGGCAATGCTCATATTTCTGAAGTACGTGAGCCTCCCCCAGACAGGGAATATAGGATGCGTGGCTCCCCCCAGCACTAGCTCCTGCTCACCCCACCTCCCTGCTGCCTTTGATATATCGACTAGTCAACTGATTGACTATATTTTTACATCCCTAATTTACGATACAACTCTATGAAGACAGCACTGTGTGAGACTTGGAGGCGTGGGGGAGTCTGCATTTTTGACTAGGCCAGCAAGGAAATTTGTCCACAAAAGATTACAAAAAGGAACTTTAAACTATGTACTCTTATGTTAAGCTGCCTTTATTTGAAACAGTATTATCTGTATACACCAGGACTGGGCAAGATGTAGCCCAGGGCCCAGATCCAGACTGGGGACTACATTTGGCCCCTTTCTATTTACATCCTGCTGTCTGTGCCACTGAATTTCCAGGCAGAATTTCTAACAGAATCCTATTTAAATGGCTCATGGTCGTGGCACTACCCCAGCAGGGATCTGGCCCACAAGCCCTTTAAATAGCAGAAATGTAAAGAGCTCACAGCCCTGCCGCTACCACATTTTCTGGCAGCTGCTCAGGGTAGATGTAGCTATTGAAAAGGCTCCCAGTCACGGCGCTGTCCTAGTAGGGACCAGAGCTGCAAGCCTTTTAAATAGCCACAGAAATCTCAGGCTTTGAATTAAAAACACAGCAAAGGACAATGCAGCAGCAGCAGCGGGGTCAGGAGCTGCAGGTTCTTTGCTGTGTTTTTAATTCAAAGCCTCTGGTCAACCTGCCCTGCCCATTCTATCAAGGCCTCACCCCTTCCAGGGGGTGGAACCAGCCCACAACCACGTACCAAAATTCATTAAGTGGCCCCTCTGCAAAAAATTGTTGCCCAATCCTTGTGTACACCATATTTTCTTGCATGTGCTAATCAGCTTCACACAAAATGTGAAATCAATACAGAGAAAACTTTGCCAAAAAAAATTAACATTGACTAAAGGTTCTCCAAAAATTTTACCCCCCACACTGCATTTTATCCATCTCCCACTAAAGTCAATGGTAGTCTTTCTACTGAATTCAATAAAAGCTGGATAAAGACCTCATTTTATACATGTGTATATAAAGTGGTTAAAAAAAATCAGCAGTAGGCTCTGAAGTAAACATCTGGATATTTCATTCAGATGACAAATCAATGTCTTAAAAGAGGAATTTCTTCATCTTTAAAACCCAAAAGACATATATACTTAAGAGTTCACTCTGCCCCAGTCTCTCAGTTTTGAACTCAGCTGCCATTCCTTTCCTTCTTCCCAGCAGGGAAAGTAGTCAGTTCAGAGACAGGACCCTTTATCATCTCCTGTCCCTCTTCCCCAGTAAGAAGCAGATCTCTACTTTCTCAGCAGGGGCCCAATGGACCTCCTGTGCCATTTTGTGATAGTTGTTTCTCAGCAAAATTACTACAAAGGAATATTTGACCTAGTTGTTTTTGTGACCTAAAGACCTCTCAATGTTAGCTAGAAAAAAGGATTACAAGAACGGGGAAGTTACTCACCTTGTGTAGTAACGATGGTTCTTCGAGATGTGCCCCGTGGGTGCTCCACTCTAGGTGTCGGGTCCGTCCCGGCGCCACTGATCGGAAGATTTCAGAGCCATACCGGGCCGGGCCGCGCATGCTCTCTGCGCTGCTGGTCGTTCGCGCCCTTTCCAACGATCGCGGCTCGGCCCCCCCGCCAGTTCCTCTCACCGCTCGGTCTCTGGAAGAGAAAGACAGAAAACAACCCGGAGCGGGGAGGAGGGCGGGACGTGGAGCACCCACGGGGCACATCTCGAAGAACCATCGTTACTACACAAGGTGAGTAACTTCCCCTTCTTCTTCGAGTGGCCCCGTGGGTGCTCCACTCTAGGTGACTATAAAGCAGTAGTCGGAACTAAGAGCGCTCCGGGTTACTTAGGATCTACTGTTGAAAGGACAGCGGAAGCTACTGAATGGTCCGCCCCCCATTTCTGAACTATAGCATAATGCCTCATAAATGTCGAGCTGGAAGCCCAAGTGGCTGCCCTGCAGATATCGGCTAAAGGAACTCCTCTGGCAAAGGCTGTAGATGTCGCCACTGCTCTAGTCGAGTGTGCTCGCGGCTGCGAAGACAAGGGTTTATCCCGAATGGAGTGGCATGTGGTAATGCACAGAGTGATAAGCTTGGCAATGCGCTGAGTGGAAAGTGCAGTACCCTTAGATCGGTTCGCTGTCGATATTAGAAGTCTATCTGTTCGTCTCCACTGACGGGTTCTGTCTATGTAAAATGAAAGAGCCCGCCTAACGTCCAGTGTATGTAGCAGGGCTTCCCTCGTTGAGGAGTGCGGCTTAGGATAAAAGGAAGGAAGGACGATCGGTTCATTGATATGAAAAGATGAAGCTACTTTGGGTATGAACGCTGGGTGTAGACGTAACGTTACCAAGTCCTTCGAGAAAGAAGTAAAGGGAGGGTTTGCCATTATCGCCCCTAACTCACTAACTCTACGAGCTGAAGTCATAGCGAGCAAGAAGACGGTCTTCATGGTTAGCATCTGTAAAGATACAGATGCCAGAGGCTCGAATGGGGGATACATAATTGTATCGAGAACCAGGTCGAGGTTCCACGACGGAGGAGGCGGCCTTCGAGGTGGGCTCATATTGGCTAGACCTTTTAGGAATCGTTTTAACATCGGGTGAGAGAACACCGAATAACCCTGTATCGGGTGATGGAAGGCACTGATGGCTGCTAGGTGAACTCTGAGGGATGCCAGAGAAAGCTTAGCATTTCGGAGATGAAGGATGTACTCGAGGATGTGTTGTGGAGGAGCAGTCAATGGTTGAACGTTATTCTGGAGACACCAGAGAGAGTATCTACGCCATTTTGCCAGGTAAGTATTTCGCGTAGATGTCCTCCTGCTATGTATCAATATGGACCTGACCTGGCTCGAACAGAGGTTTTCATCTAGCGTAAGCCAGTTAGGAGCCACGCTGTCAAGTGCAATGTTTCTAGTTTGGGGTGAAGAAGAGCCCCCCGATCTTGAGAGAGGAGGTCTCGATACAAGGGCAGAGGCCATGGCTTTCGAAGTGACATCCTGTGTAGGAATGGGTACCATGCCTGCCTCGGCCAGGCTGGTGCTATTAAAATTACTGTCGCCCTCTCCGTCCTGATTTTCTCTATCACTCTGGGAATGAGGACTGTTGGTGGAAAAGCGTACAGTAGCGACTTTTTCCAATCGGTCAGGAGCGCATCGCCGAGGGATCCTTTGCCGATCCCCGCCCTGGAGCAGAAGAGGCGGCACTTTTTGTTGACAGACGTCGCAAAAAGGTCTACCAGGGGTGTTCCCCATCTGCAGAAGATTCCCTGGAGTACATCCAGCCTCAGCTCCCACTCGTGGTCCGTGGGAAAGCATCTGCTGAGGGAATCGGCAATGACATTGGCTATGCCAGGTAAGTATGACGCTGTTATGCTTATGTTGTTCTGTATGCACCAGTTCCAATATCGTACCGCTTCTGCGCATAGGGAACGTGATCTTGCCCCTCCCTGCCTGTTTATATAGTACATCGCCGCTACGTTGTCTGTCAGCACCCTGACTGTTTTGCCTCTCAGACTGGGGAGGAAGTGTCTGCATGCCAAAAAGATCGCCCTCAACTCTAGCTGGTTGATATGAAGACGCCTCTCGGTGTGAGACCATTGCCCCTGGATGCGCTCTCCGTTCATGTGAGCACCCCATCCGATGAGTGAAGCGTCCGATGTTAATTGAACCGATGGCTGAGGTTGGTGAAACGGTACTCCCGTGAGGATGTTTAATGGGCTCGTCCACCATCGGAGGGACCTGTGTACGTGGGATGGAGGAGTAACCAACTTGCGTATGTCGTGTCTCATGGGGACATACACCGTTGACAGCCAGTGCTGTAAGTTCCTTAAATGGAGACGTGCATGCGGGACTACAAAGGTGGCCGCCGCCATGTGGCCGAGCAATCGCAGGCAAGTATGTGCTGAGATTGTTGTGGTCTTTTGGAGAAGATTGACCAGGTCTTTTATTGCCTGGAATCTGTCCGTGGGCAGGTATGCTCTCGCCGTGCGGGATTCGAGAACCGCTCCTATGAACTTTATGTTTTGTGTTGGAATAAGCGTGGACTTTTGTTCGTTTATTATCAACCCGAGTGAGTTGAAAGTCTCTATGACTTTTGAAAGCATTTGAGTTGTCTCTTGTGCCGTCCTTCCCTTTATGAGACAGTCGTCCAGGTAAGGGAATATGATGACTCCGAGACGACGAAGATGGGCGGCGACCACGGCAAGCGTCTTTGAAAAGACTCTTGGAGCTGAAGCCAGCCCGAACGGAAGGACACAGTATTGAAAGTGCTCGTTGTTTATAACAAATCGCAGGAAACGTCTGTGCGCCGGGTGTATGGCCACATGAAAGTAGGCGTCTTGGAGGTCGAGGGCTACGAACCAGTCGTCGGTGTCTAGAGAAGGGATTATTGTAGTCAGAGTTACCATCTTGAACCGCTGCTTTCGCAGATAACGGTTTAACTCCCGTAGATCGAGTATGGGTCTCCAACCCCCTGTTTTCTTTTGAGTCAGGAAGTACCTTGAATAAAATCCTTTTCCCCTGAATTGGTCTGGGACCCTTTCTATTGCCCCGATTTCCAACAGGCGATAGGCCTCCTGTTTTAGGAGGGCCTCGTGAGAAGGGTCCCTGAAAAGGGACGGGGTGGGAGGGGTAGGAGGAGGGAGGGATGTAAATGGGATGGTGAGTCCGAATTTTATCACTTCCAACACCCATCTGTCCGATGATATGGCCACCCACTGATGGTAGTAGGGTCGCAACCGATGTTTGAAGATGGGAGTGGTGCCTCTGACTGTTACCGGAACGACCGGCGTGCCCTTGACCTGAAAGTCAAACTTGCTGCTTGGGTGCTCCTGCGTTATTCACCCTGGGTGGCTGAGGGCGTCTGCGCTGTGTCCTTTGCTTGGACCGGTTCTGATCGTATGGACGGTTTTGTTGTCTGCGGAACTGGTAATCGTAACGTCTTTGGAATGGGAAATAGCGTTTACGACGGAAAGGTGGAACATACATCCCGAGGGTACGTAAGGTAGCCCGGGAATCTTTACCCGTGTGGAGCACCTCGTCCGTCTTCTCCGCAAACAGCTTGATTCTGTCGAACGGAAGATCCTCGACCTTAGACTGTAATTCTTTCGGTACGGCAGCGGTCGCAAGCCATGAAGCTCTTCTCATGGAAACTGCTGTTGCGATTGATCGAGCCGCTGTGTCCGCCACATCCATGGCGATTTGCAAGCCTGCTCTGGCACATGCGTAGCCTTCTTGCAGTATAGCTCGGAGAAGTACTTTGTCCGTTTCGGAAATTCGCTGAGCAATTTCTGACAATTTTGCAATGTTGTCAAAACTATGATTGGAGAGCAACGCTGAGTAATTTGCAATCCGGAGGAGAAGAGTTGAAGAGGAGTACACTTTCCTGCCGAATATGTCCAATCTCTTTGCGTCCTTGTCTGCTGCCGAGTTTCTTACTTGCGGGTTCTTAGCTCTCTGAAGAGCTGCATCCACAACCAACGAGTTTGGCTGAGGGTGAGTGAAAAGGAACTCAGCACCCTTAGAAGATATGAAATATCTCTTTTCTGCTCGCTTGCAGGATGGAGTAGTGGAAGCCGGCGTCTTCCAAATTTCTGTGGCTGGTTCCAGGATAGCCTCGTCCAGCGGTAAAGCCACCTTAGATTGCTGTCTAGGGTGTAAATTCTTCAGTAACTTGTATTGCTTCACGTTCACGTCCGCTAACTGAACCTCCTGTGATTGTGCTACCCTTTTAAAGAGGTCCTGAAACTCTCTGGTGTCATCTGGTGGTGAGGAGTCCATAGCAAAAATCGCGTCGTCGGGGAAAGAAGACTGGGCATCCTGCGACGAAGCTTGTGGAGGCCGATCATCTGTGTCCGATATCTGGCCCTCTTCAGGCTCCGACAGGACCGAAATTGAGGTGGCACTAGGAGGTGGTCTGGGTGACTGCGAGCGCCGATGCTCAGAGGCCGGTTGTGAATGGCGCCTGTAAGATGATTGACGGCAACAACAGGAACACGAGTGGGACGGTGATCTGTCCTGCCTACCCGTGTAATAACCCCTGTGGTAACGATAAACAGAATCAGGGGATGGTCTCCTGGATGCATATCTGCTACCATGTCTAGTATGGTGAGACCTTGGAGGAGAGTAACTCGGAGAACGAGATGTGTTTCTGTAATAGTGGGAAGATCTTCGTTGCGGGGACCGTGAGGACCTATGTCTTGGGTAGTAAGGTACTCTCCCCGATCCCGAGTACTGAGGTGGGGAAGGGTATGTTGAATGCACAGGAGAGGGAGACAAGGAATGATCCCTAGGGATCGACTTCCCAGATGCCCGTGCATGGGCTGATGAATGCCCTTTAGCACTTGCAGAGTGTCTTGCTGTGCTGCGATAAACCTCCCTAACAGATGGGGAGCGTGACTCATGAGAAGAAGGAGAGGCTGTTTGCAGCCTAGCTGATTGCGATGACTCTCTCGGTGCCGATGCAGATGACTCCTGCGGCACCGGGTGTGTTGCGGGGCCGCTGACAGGTTCCGGTGCCGGCTGCCTTGACGGAACCGGGTCCTCGGTCTGCGGTGCCGGGTTCTCCCGGTGCCGTCTGTCTGGTGCCGAAGGAGCGCGTTCCCGCGGAACGGCAAGCGGCACCGCTTCGTTGACCGCTTGGGCAGCCGACTCCGTTGCTGACCCCAGCATGTCCCGCCGTTCCGGGGACGATGACTTATCCGGCGGCGCTGTTAGCCGAGGCCGCTTACTCCCCGAAGGAGTCGGATCCCGCTCGTGCTCCCTATGGAGAGGGGAGACTGGCGGTGGGGCAGACGCAGTGCGATGCTTGCCCTGTTTTGCAGAGCGCGGCTGGGAAATTGACTTAGCCGCGGAGCGGCTGTTGTCCGATCCCCGGTCTCCCTGATTCACCGGGGGGAGAGGGACCGCTGGCAGGGATCGGGCAGGGGAGGCTTTTTTCTTTTTCGCTCCGGCTGCTGCAGGAGATATTGCCCTTCTTTTTGGGGTTTGTGAGGACTCCTGTTGCAGAGGGTTTGATGGCTGAAGAGCCTTGTCGCAGAGCAGGAGTTTGAGGCGGAGATCCCTGTCTCGTCTTGCCCTCGGAGTCAATTTAGAACAGTGGGCACACTTGCTTGGTATATGAGACTCCCCCAAGCAACGAAAACAGAGACTATGCCCATCAGACGCAGGCATTGCCTCTTTACATTGTCCGCACCGCTTAAAGCCGGGTGATCCGGACATGGCGGTGAAACTGACCAGTAAAAAGCGCTTCAGCGCGCAACTGACTAACTATGTTCTGTTTCCTTTCTAATTAACTAACAAAGACTACTAACTAACTAAACTACAGGAAAAGTCAAACTATTTACAGACTATGGTTTTTTTTTTTTTTTTTTTTTAGGAGAACAAGGCAAGCGACCGCAGAGAGATCGCCTTTTCCGTCAGCAACCGAGGACGGTTGAGAGGAACTGGCGGGGGGGCCGAGCCGCGATCGTTGGAAAGGGCGCGAACGACCAGCAGCGCAGAGAGCATGCGCGGCCCGGCCCGGTATGGCTCTGAAATCTTCCGATCAGTGGCGCCGGGACGGACCCGACACCTAGAGTGGAGCACCCACGGGGCCACTCGAAGAAGAATTCCTGATTGTCATGTCAGGACCTAAAGACCTGAAGCTAATCGTTCAGTATTATGTTGTGGAATGAATGTACAGATACTATGTAAGGAACTATATATGTTTATTAAAAATATGCTTTAAAGTCTCTACCAAGGTAGATTTGACATATAGGTTTTTGTTAAAAAAATAGCATTTATTCACTTGTCTCTCCGTTACAGAAATTAAGCCTTGTAAGGTAAAACCATGGAGGGTCATTTACATACTAAATCAACCAGGAGATGTGAAATTTACAAGGAACAGTACAGTACACTGAAGTTTAAACTCCAGGGAGTTTACACTGACTCTTGGGACAGAAAATGAACTTTGGGAGATATAACGAGAAGGCAAAAGACACTCTTTTAAATGGCACATACAAAGCACATGGACAATATGTTGACATTCATGAAAACATGATCTTAATCAGCCTTAGTTAAAATGCTGCAGAAGGCATCTGGGGTGAGGTAAACATATTAGACTGGAGATTAGCTTGCTAAATTGTCTCCTCTCCAATAAGCATGTTATTTTCTTTTATATGTAGGGTTTCCATTACCCGTCTTCATTCTCACTCAACTCTTTGATAAGCATTGTTTTCACTATAAATGTATCTCAGTGTTGTAGTATTAAACAAAGTGCTGATTCTGAGTTGACTCATACAAGCTAATGTGTACACCGTCTCCTTGAAGGCAACTGATGAGATACTTCTGCGAGTGTTCACTGGAGAAGGGGATGACCACTATAGGGGAATGCTTCAAAGGAGCTCAGGGACTGGCTACAGTTATTGCTAATCTGAAAGGCACAACTAGGGTTGAGGAGGATGGGATGGATCTGAACACCCACGTAAGAACAAGCAAATCTCCCTCTTGCTGGAGCCAACATCACAATTTTGAATACAGATTCACTGAAAAATACTCGAAAGGAGTATCGTCCTCTACTATGTTCAGTGATAACAGAAAAGCTCTTTAAAAGGCACAAAGCCTCAGAGGAGTGAGTAGCCATGTTAGTCTGTAATTTTAAAAACAACAAGTAATCCTGTAGCACCTTACAGACTAACAAAGGTATAGGATCACGAGCTTTCATTAGATGAGTCGGAGTGGAAATACAGAATCCAAGATATATACAAGGGAAAAGGTAATCAATACAGACACTTTCACATCTATGCTACTTGTTTATCTGTAGCTCAGGATAGTAATAACCAAGAGAACAGAGTAACAGCTGCTTCTCAGCTAAATACTGCAGGAGTTGGTGAATTGTGCCTCTATCACAAACATCATCATCATGATGTGTTACCTTTTTGACAGTCTGGTCATGCACAATTTTTTACCTTGTCCTTCCAGAACAGGACAGAAGTACACTGCAAATAATTATATAATCTTAGCCCAGCTTTGCAAAGGTTTGTTTGCCTACGCATTTATGGCCAATAAATTATTTTTTCATGCATTTTTTTCATTATCAAGTTAAAGGGCAAATGAGTATGTTTTATGCCTCAATGCTAAATATGCTAAATTGTTATAGCATTTTTTCAAAGCTGCTCTAACTGTTATCAGACCTTACCCAACTACCGTTTTTGTAGCTTTCATTCACTAAATTATGCTTAGAGTCAGACTGTAAGCCTTCTGGGGCAGGGACCATGTCATGTTATCTTTCCTTTGCAAACACTTATTTTAGGGACTATAAAAAATGATAAATTATTATCACTGTCCATGTTGTAGCCTTTTGACTTCTGACAAACAGAATACTTGAACATACAGTCCTTTCAATCTAGTACATTTTCAGAATTACTAAATGCATAATTTACACACACACACACACACACACACACACACACACACAAGAGTCACTAACAAAACAAAAAACACATCCTTACAAATAAACATTGGAAGTGATATCTAACATTCATCTATAAATATTCTTTTAAGATTCCCACCGTCAATAGCAAATATTTTAAAAGATTCATGAAATTTAAGACACATGATTTCAAGTAGTGGGACTGGCAACAATCATGTACTGGCAACCTATTTATTCCCAAAAATATTCCCAGTTAGCAGCCACAGTAAGTAAAACAAAAAAAGCAGTCATGTAGCACTTCAAAAACTAACAAGATGGTTTATTGGGTTATAAGTTTTCGTGGGGCAGCTCATCACCTAATAAACCATCTTGTTAGTTTTTGAAGTGCTACATGACTGCTTTTTTTGTTTTACCAAGATCAGACTAACATGGCTTCTTCTCTGTTACAGTAAATAAAGTCGTTTACAACACACACACCCCAAGTGGCCACACACCTACGGATGTTAAGGACTAGTTGACTATCCAATAAGAAAATGCTTATCAGACAGAGGCAGCAGAGGGAGGGAGAGGAAGGAAGAGGGTACTTCAAAGCAGCAGCACCGCACAGCTGATCCCAGGCTCCGTGCAGCGCTGCCCCCTTTGAAACGTCACCTTGGCTGTACCATGTGGAGCCCAGGGTCAGCTGAGGACTCCCTAGCTGACCACGGGCTCCCTGCAGCATTTCTGATGAACCCGGAATCAGCTGGTGACTCCCCCGCTTATCCTGGGCTCTATGAAGCACATTGACTACTCAACTAGTAAATTACTCATTAGTTAACAACCTTACATTCACACCCTAAGTGGCATATGTTAAATCGGTGAGAAAAGCTCTCCCCCACTCCATTGCACCATGCACACTAGTGCTTTTGGTTGTGTAGTTTGTGTCACTCGGGGATAAATATTCACACTCCTGAGCAACAAAGTCTCACCAACACAGGCAGTAACAGACATAGCCACGGTGACCAAAAGAAAGCAGTTCAACACTCATTCAAAGGATTCATTTTTTTGGTAGGTTAGTAACCAAAACACGTCTTGAAATCACAAAATAATCTTAGACTGGAGAACAATCAAAAAGTATTACTGCTTGAAAAAGAAGATGCACCAGTGCTGTGAAATACCTCCACAAACAACAGTTTGATAACCACCAGGTTAAAATATATATAGAAAGATTGCTGTAACATTTTTTAAAAGTACTACAAAACCCAATTATAGTCACTGTTGGGTTATAAAGGAATTAATAAAAGACCTACAGCTATCTTTACAAACCTACTTTTGATGGTCCTTTAAGGATAGATAAGATTTCACATTTAGAAAACAGAGCAATCATTTTATATGTAGGGGAAAAAGAGGAGCAATCAATGGAATAATAGCAAAGCAGATGGCTCTAATGCCTGCTAAACTGCAAACACATGTAATGAGGAAATGAATATATAAAAAAGGTGATATACAAAAGATAATCAAACTAATCGTGCCAAAGTAACATTATCTTAAAGAAATACTGAATAAACAGTATTGGACAGCATCTTTAAGTCCTGATATGATCTTTCACAGCTATATCACAGGAAATCAGAGAATGAAGAAGGTTGACTAGGCTATTATACCACAGAGAAGAAGCGGAAGATTAGAGTAGGACGATTAATTAAATGTAAGTCAATAATATAACAATACACTAACAAGGCTATATTAGGTCATATTAGTAGACATATTCTATTAAAAAACAAAATGAGGTAGTTCTTGGTACTTGCCTTGACTGAAGTACTCCAACAGCCAGAATCTTGTAAGCCAACCACCCAATACTAATGTACCCTTCACATTAGCAAAGTACAGAAGCTGTTCACAAGTAGCGCGATATTTTTCAAGTAAAATTAGAAAGCAATATACAGTTACTTACTAAATTTATAAAAGGTTTGGAAAATAAGACCAATGAGGAAAGGATAAAATAATTTGACTTTTATTCTAGAGATAAGAGAAATGGCCTTATATTAATTTTTAATAATCCATGATAAAGATAGAGATAATTTACTTTCATTAGAAACTGAGGACATAAATTATGGGATTAAACATTACCAGAAAATACCATATAAGCATAATCAGACAGCCAAAAATGCTGACACTAGAGAATATGGAAGCATCATTACAAGAGATGCTTTTAAAGTGAATTTACTACTTGAGACGTAGGAGTCTGCTAGTCATGCAAAGTGATACGTGTTTCTGTACAGAATAGGACCAGCATTACATCTTGAGACTGCAAAGTTGCGTATGTTATCCCCACTGAGCAGCTGCCATGGCAAGCTAATTTCTCTTCTGGATAGTCCGACAAAGTCAGAATCTATTACTTTCAAAGGTATGTTCAGCATAAAAGCCCAGGATCATACTGTTCCAAATAGGGCCTGAAGACAGACAGACAGACAGACAGACAGTCAGTCTCTCTCTCTCTCTCTCTCATTCCCAGACTCAATTTTACACACTTCCTTGTTCATTGTATTAATTAGGCTTATACATAGTTCATTTTCATTATTACCATTCCAATTAATAACTGATGATGGCTCTAATGATATAGTTAGCTGGGATAAAATTTGGCACAATAAATTCAATTTGAGTCTTGCTATTGGCTTCAATAGGGACATTTCACCCATTACCTAAAAGAAAAAAGAAGAGGGGGAACTGTGTGGAAAGTGATGCAGTAGCAATCTTCTTTAAGTATTGTTCCCATTGCATGATCAACTTGCAGAAAAGGCTATGTCGTCATTATTCAAAGAGAAATAAAACACACCACTAATACCCTTTCAAAGTTATGTTATGGGGGAAGGCATTCAGGAGCATATTGGTAGATCTTTTTGAACAAAATCCACAAAAGAATGAATAGGAAAAAAATCTCTTTATATAGAAGCAGTTTAACAGGAAACTAACAGTTAAACATCCTGCTCTTTAAGAGAACTAGCCAATAAATCAATGTCTAAATTTATATCACTGCTGTATTTAAACATAGTAATAAGAATCATTTAACCTTACAGCATAAAAATCAGCTGATAATTTTTTTCTGACTAGCACCTAATAAAATTCATTCTTGCAGAATTGTGGAAAAGTTAAGTATAGTCCACTCTTCTCATAAAGTATTAGAGAGGTAGTCCTGTTAGTCTGTTTCAGCAAAACAGACTAACTCTTCTCATAAATTTTCCTATTACAAGGTTGCACGGTTTACACATATGTTGTATTTCATTATTTTAAAAATTCCTCTTTATGGCACTCTCTTTGTTATAACACTCAAATATATTTTGCCTCTAGGCAAAGACTATAAAAAAAGTCAAATGAATTTAGGCAATTTGCTGAGAAAACTTAGGTGGAGGGAGACAGGAGTAGGTTTTTAATTTGTGTGTTTTTTTACTTGTAATTTTTTTATGTTGGAATTTTTATTTTCTTTCTTTAAAACACTTGCTTTTGATTTTATTTTTTCCTTTTATTTACACAGTATGTGTGGAATAATTTTCAGCAAACCTGTGCAATTCTGAAAGGCCTTCTATGATCTGGGAATCCTAATTTCAAAATCAGTACATGCTTGATCACTAGGAGTCTGAACTCTACAATATTTATCATCTTATTTCTAGCAGCTACATAAAGCAAGCTGAATTCACTAATCATTTTAAATCCTTTTAGTACAAACACATTTTATGCAATTCAACAAAATGTGCGTAAATATTTTTCAGTCAAAATGCATATTAACTCTATGCATAGTGTATCAGTATAAAATATCAAATATACTTTACATACACATTGCTAGAGAAAATGATCTCTGTCTAGTGTCTATCTCATGTGTCAATTCCCGCTGGTAAGACATGAGCCATCAATGCATTAGGACCATTTAGTGCGTAGATGGAAGACAGCATTAAACTTTTTTTAATTCAAGAAACATTCAGGATGTTTGGGAGGCACAGGATATCAGTATCCAGTTCTTTATTATAACAATCATACTTAATTATAAGGGTATACATATATTGGCCTGTCATCTCTGACTGCATGTAATTTATAATATTTTATTTATATCAGCACATAAGTTTACATAAATTCAAGCAGTCATCACTTCATGATTTAAAAATGCATCTGCACTCTTTCATACATCTGCAGCATAAATCTGTTAATCTTACTTAGAAACATTCCTATCTTGAAAATTCATTTTCTGTTATAAAAATAGTTATCATACACTTTTGCACCATATAAGACTTGACTGACAGCTAACATCTCCTTTGCCCTAAGTGTTTACAGTCTAATGGCCAGATTGTGGCCTGTCCTGAACAAGGCAGTATGGAGGCATAAGATTTCCTTTTCTTTTGTTCCCCTAGACACCCCGTTAACATTTCCTAATCCACAGACCTGGCATATATCCCAATTAAAGTTTGTGACAAGGAACAAGAGTGGAATGAGCCTTGATTTCATCCCCTTCCCACCCTAGCAAGGAGCTTATACTAAGACAAGTATAAAACTGTGCCATTTTATTCTCTTTCTGGAGCAACTGAGAGACTGCAGGCCCAAAAGGAATGGCAAGAAATAGGGCTGAACAGCAAATGAGGATGAGAACAGGGGATTCTGAAGTCATGCAGGAGAAGGAAGAGAAATCTGCACAAATTTTGTGCTATGTGTTATAGTTTTTGTGAAGTATATTTCACTACTTTTAAAATAATTTTGTTGGTAATTACAATGCATTAAATAATACTGTGTGAACAAACCACACTGAAGGAGATTTAAAGGTATCAAATTCTTGCAGCATGTTTTAAAAGTGACCAGTTCATTCAATCATTACCTGAACTTTTAAAGATAAATTCAAGGTCCTGGAATCATTACGGATAAGGGCTTAGCTATTTCAGAAACACCAGTGTCCATGCACTCCTGTCTGGGAGCTGTGATAATAGTAACGGTAAGGGCCTCAGAGTAAAGTCTGGGGGAGGATGAAGTTCTCTGTGGAGAGCTTTTGCTTATGGACTGCATGCCCCATACCTATCCACTTTTAAATACTGCATGAGCAGTTGCTTTAGACAGGCTTTCAGTAAACTAGAAAATAATCCTCCTGAAAGACAGTCATCACCAAGGCTTACTCAATAAAAATAAAGGACTCCTTTGAAAACAAGCAGACAACATGGAATATGTATTGATAAAAACCACAAACAATTATTAGGGGTTTAATAAAATTATGTAAAAGTTTTAAAAACTTTAAGTAATATTACAGAATAATGTGTATAATATAAAATTAGAACCCGTAAGAGGAAAATATGTCCTTCAGGTTTTTTTTGTGTATCATTTGCCCTCAGTTCAATTAAAACCAGAGTACACAAGGTTTTCCTGCATAAAGACTCCATTAATAGCTCCCTGGTCCAACTCCCACATATACTCAGCCTACAAACTACAGCAAATTGCAAGTGCTAGTCAGAGAAACCACCTATTGTTTGTTAAAATGTGAGTCTTAGGTCCTCGCAAGTTCTGCTGCAGAAGGGCAGCTGGTAGCCTCCTATTCAGTAGAGAGAGGAAAATTAGTAGTTTCGATGCTTTTATTGCAGAGGCTCAAATTTATCAATGGTTTAAAAAAAGGGTGGGGGGGACCTGTAGGACAAAGATGAGGAAAC
Source organism: Pelodiscus sinensis (assembly GCF_049634645.1). Lineage (NCBI taxonomy): Eukaryota > Metazoa > Chordata > Testudines > Trionychidae > Pelodiscus > Pelodiscus sinensis. The sequence continues at coordinate 171,395,864 of NC_134712.1, forward strand.
AAAGCCTGGGAAACAGTAAGAGGATCCTATCCCTCCCATCTTCATCACCAGACAGGCATAGCCATCCATAGGAGCACAGGGTCTGGGGAAACATCCACCCCCAGATCTGCCCTTCCTGACTCCACCCTTTTCCATAAGCCCTGCCCCAAGCTCTGCCCCTTTCTACCTCCCTTGTACCTTCTTCCCAGGATTATGCTAGCTGGGGATTACAGAGAGGGCCTATCGTGGGGCAGCAGCAGAGGGTCAGGTTCCCCCCACACTCACTGTGGCAGTGGGAACTGCAGGAATCTAGTAGCCTGCTCTGCCACAATCTCCCAGCCAGGTTGCTCCACTTCACTGCAACAGCAAGAAGCAAAAGACCCAGGACTCAGCCCACTGTGCTTTGCTCCCCCAAGCGTTGCATTGCTCGGGGGAGCAGAGTGGGCTTGGGCAAGGACACTTCACTTCCCACAGCAGCAAAGTGAAGCAACCTAGCTGCAAGATGGCAGAAGAGCAGCGTAGGCAGCTATCTGTGCCAGTCTGCTTCCTGAGCTCCAGCCGCTGTATTGAGCCAACCTTTCTGCCAACCCACACCAGCCCCCCTCAGGAAGACTCCCAGGCTGCCCTCAGCCTTGAGCGTGCCCATCAATATGGGGAACCATACTGTCTGTAGGACTGTTGGGGCAGGTGCTGCAGAGCCCCCTAAAGCACAGGGCCCAGGATAGTTGCCCCAAACTGTCATACAGATAGGACAGCTCTGGAGACAGTCAACATTTGCAGTGGCCAGTGTATAGTGAAATAAGTATCTCTAGTACGTGTACTTTGTAACTGGGCTTAAAGGAGCACTGCTTGTGAATGTGGGACATCTTTGATCATTCCACATGGGTATGTAGACACTCATTTATACTTTAAGTACTATATAAAAGCTAGATGTGATTATTTAACCACTTATGTGTAACTGGTTAAAGTAGAAATAGTTTAATTCTCGAGTGCGAAACTATCCTTTCTGTTTCTCTTATACAAAATCAAAGTGAGGGGAAAGGGTATGAGAAATAAGAGAAACATGGGAAAGCATGCAAATGTGTGGAAGTGGAAGAGAGTGAATGAATGAAGAGCAGATAATGATTGGGGAATAGGGAATAAAAGTAGTGTAACAGTAGAGAGGAAGGTAGGGCATGTGTAAAATGAAAGGTTAGTTTCTGGAGCAGACGTCTAGCCAAATCTGCAACAGTTTCCCCCTATCCCAATGGTTTTTCAGTAAGTGAAAGTTAAATTCACCTCCTCTCCTTTCTATAAAAAAACCCATAAACCACGAAAAAAAATTCAGTTTTAGTCAATAAAAGAGTTTGAGAAGCAGGTTTTCAGCAAAAGTATTTCTGTATTTTCCACACCTCGTTAAGTCTTACAGTAAATGCACCTGTAGAATCAGACCATTGGAAGTAGTGTTTTATGTGTAGCAAAAATCAATGTCTGTAACCAGAGGACCATCTAGTGGTGGTTGGGCCACATCTCGTGCTCTGCTTATTGAGCTGCTGCTATTTAAGGTCAATATCAATACATACTGCTGTTCCATACAAGTAAATAATAAATTTGATCTCCTGGCAGCTTCTTGGATGCTCAGAATTCCTATAGCCAGGGCCAGATTAAGATTATTAGGGTCCTAAGGCTAATGGGAAGGAAGGACCCAAGTATGAATTACATATTGCAAATGTTAAGTAAATATACATTTTTAACATTTATTCTACTCAATTCTTGGTTTGGTTTTCCTAAGCTTTAGCTGTTCCAAAGTCGTGAATTGTCATCCTAATTCAAAGACCTCACAATTTCATTCTCAGTGCTCAAGAGGGACAAAGCACTGAGCTGTTCTTGAGTCCTGGTGGATTAGAGGACATTTTTGACCTGTTAGAAGAGAAAATGAACATTCTCTGCTACAGTTAGTAATCATTAGTGAAAAATACAGCCGTTCTGCAGTTTCAACATTTGGAAAACATTCAATGACATTGGATTCAGTGATAACTCGATACTTCCAAAAAGACAAGCTTTTGTCATCTTTTCTCTCTCTAAGAGTAACGTGAATTGAACAAATTGAAGAAATTCTTTAATAAAATCTACTGGGAGATCATCTGGATACTTCTGACAAACACTGACAGCATCTTCTTTGCCAGAACTGCAATGAATTCATTACAAAATCTTTGACAGATATGATGTATGGTCTTTTCCACGATTTGCGTGTTCACTGATGAGTTAAGCTAACAAAGGATCAAACGTCACAATTAGCTCTAGAAAGGCAAGGTAATTGTCCTTGTATTTCAAATCCAACAGTCTCATCTGAGCCACAAAATGGCAGGACCATGCTCAGCAAGAAAAACTACAGTTTCAACTATGCATCTGAGAATGTTCTTCCAATAAGCACAAGTTTCCAAAAACTGGGTATTAACTGTGCCACTAACTCTCTCTCAGGCACTGTAGCTTTTAACTGGCAATATATGCTGTTCACTCATTGCGTGATTGGTAGTGTATGCAGTATTCTTCAAATCACTGAAGCCTTCACTGAACATTCCCCATTTTTTGGTATCAGAAAACATGCAGGGGAAGAAAAAAAAAGTACACTTCCTTTTCTGAAAGCAAATAAATAAGCCATTCTCTTTTGCCAATCTGTTGGTTAAGTGTCACACAGTCAAACATTGATTTGGTTAGATAATGATTCTGATTGATGTACTATTGCATTGTCAATGAAAAGCAAGCATCTAGATTCTGGCATTCTGTGGGCCCTTCTCAGTCCAATATGCAATGAGATCTTGAAAAGTCACGTCCCACTTGTCTGAATCTCTGGAGAAGGATATTTTTATATCACCATCACTGGGAAAGTCTTCAGAGTAGTGAAGTGAGACTTCAGCTACAGAAATCAGTGACAGAAGGCTGCTCCTTTTCATCAGGTGCAGATGCAGCAGGTTCACATGGGCTGGTATTTACCTGGACTTCCTCACCACCAGACTTAGCAGTAAGAAAAAAAAAGTTAGGAGAGAAGGAGTAGCTTTTAGCATGACACCTTGTCTTTGCTGTCTATCTCCGGTCTTCAATTTCTGCCCTCCTCCTTTATTTGACATGGTGGTTTCTGTTGTCCAGGGTAGGCCTACTGTGTATAAAGTTAAATATTGCTTGGATCCACAAACTTAGACCACACAAAGACAAAATCACAACCACCCTGAACTGAATTCACAATACAGGCAGTCCCCGGGTTATGTACAAGATAGGGACTATAGGTTTGTTCTTAAGTTGAATTTGTATGTAAGTCGGAACTGACTCCAGATTCAGCCGCTGCTGCTGAAACTGACCAGGGGCTGACTACAGGAAGCTGGAGGCAGAATTGCTCTGCCCCCAGCTTCCTGGAAATAGCCACAGATCAGTTTCAACAGCGGCTGAATCTCGAGCCTGGGACAGAACAGCTGGGCTGCCAGGTAGGTCCCTGCAGGACCAACCCGGCAGCACCCCAGCTGCTCTACCCCAGGGTCCACAACAAAAGCCTGGTCTGCTGGAAGGGCGGGGCCCACTAGCTGCGCCCTTCCCCCAGCAGACCAGGGACACCGGGAGCAAAGCCGCAGCGGAGACGGTCCCCAGCAGACCAGAGGCACCGGGAGCAAAGCCGGGGAGGCAGAGGGGTCCCATGCCGCCGCTGCGGCTTTGCTCCAGGTGTCCCTGGTCTGCTAGAGACGGTCCCCAACAGACCAGGGGCACCCGGATCCGCGTAACTCGGGGACTGCCTGTACCCATCTTCTATACACTGTCCCCTGCCTGCACCATTGCTCCATCCCCATCTCCTGCCCTATATTATCTTTCTTCCTTCCTTCCCCTCTTCAAAGAGTAAGGCTTAAGAACAATTCTTAAGAACAATGCACAGAGTGGTTGTAAAGCCATAATTGCCTTTTTGGATGGCTATTTAGTCCAGGCCATTAGAGACTCTGGCCCTATGTGGGGACTCTGGCTACCAACAAGTGGTTTTTGTTTAATATGGGCACTAGAGAGCCAGAGAATATACTCCAGTGTCCTGTCTATTAATACATTTTCTCTGTATTCATTAGCTCTTCCACAATTAGAATCATAGACCAGAATAATCATAGGACAGGAAGGAAGGAAGGTAACCTTAGAGGTCATCTAGTCTGGTCCCCTGCACTCATGGCATGAGGACTATCTATTCTAAACTATGAGATAAGCAGCTCTCACATGACATGTGGTTTAAGCATGAGTCCTGTATGCAGTGCACCACCTATTGTCTGCATTTGTTGTTTTAAAGCTTTCTGTAAGAAAAGCTGGTAGCTAGAAGTAACACAGATCAGATGACTGCCCAGTATTTTTGTACTATGTTAGCTCTTCAAAATGAGTGTACAAACATTAAACTTAATCTAAAGCCTTTAAGCTTTTGAATGACTAGGACAAAACAGAGCTATTTCCTCCCTGTTGGATTCTCTGTCCTCATTCCCCGCCCCTCTCACCCCACAAACAAAAAGACTTAATGGAAAATCAACATCTCAAAAGAACCATCAAGACCGGCTGGTGTAGAGATTGGAGGATCAGGCAGACAGACACTTTTCCCTTAGAGTCGGGAGGAAAGTAAATGAGATTCTGATTATCCTATTCAGGTGTGAAAAAGTAGAAAGTATCAAAATTTATTCTTGTGTCAAAATCTCTTCTCCCAGACCCTGCCCCACTCCACCCTCCCTCCTAAGCTGCTCCATCCAGCTGTAGGCTCACTCAGCACTTCTGCCTCCTGTAACCCTGTCGCTCTCTCTCCATCACCTGGTCCTAGCCCTGCCTGACCAGGAGGGCATAAACAATAGAAGGGGCTAACCCTATAGCCTTATTAAACTAATGATTAACCATCCCTGTCTACGGCTTGATTATCTGGGCTTCAGCTCTGGATAGGAGACAAACTAGGGTGGTTGCATTAATTGATTCATTCCTTTGAGAAATGAATAAAGACAAAACTTGCCCTAGGAGACACTTGGGCTATGTCTAAACTACATCCCTCTTCGAAAGAGGGATGTAAATTAGACCAATCAAAATTGCAAATGAAGCCAGGATTTGAATTTCCCGTACTTCATTTGCATAATGGCAGATGCGTGTTCTTTCAAAAACGGGGATTTCGAAAGTGAAACTGCTGTCTAGACACGGTTCTTTAGAAAAAGAAAATCCCCATTTTCAAAAGAATGCGCAGCTGGCATTATGCGAATGAAGCGCAGGAAATTCAAATTCTAGCTTCATTTGCAATTTTGACCTGTCTAATTTACATCCCTCTTTCGAAAGAGGGATGTAGTTTAGACATGCCCTTTTAGATTAGTCAGTAGCTTCTGATACCAATCCTAAAGTTCTGTTCACTCTCTAGTAAATCCTGGTACAAATGGATAAAGTTCCTGTTGAATTACTCCATTCTTATATCTAGACAATAGTTGTGGGCAATATTTCCTCTATCCCAAGAGTTCTCTCCGACAAAAAGAGTCCCCCCATCTTAGCCTCATATACAAATGGAATTGGTGGGTTAATAGCATTAGTAAAGAGATAGGGGCTGTACTGTGTTCAGTGTAATACTTCTCCAGCATATCTTACCAAACCAGATCAATACAATAAATAAGCCAGTGCTACAATCATAGGCATGTGCATGGGGTGTGCCGGGTATGCCCAGGCACACCCTAATGTCTCGGGCCAACTAGCCCGAGCCATTTTTGCACCCCAGGCCCCACCCAGCCCACCAACACCGCATGGCCCAGCAGCATGGTGCAACGCCCCTGAGGTGCCCGGGAATACCTCCGCCCGGCCGAATGGCATGGCGCCCTTGAGGCGCCAGGCCCGGCAGCACTGCGTGGGCCCCGCCTTGCAGCACCACACGTTGCCCCGGGGGCGCCCCCGCCCGGCCCTGCAGCACCATACGGCACCCTGGAGGCGCCCCTGCCCATCCCTGCAGCTTGGGCTGGCTCTGACTCCAGCCCTGCAAGCTGAAAGGCAGAAGCTAAAGGTAAAGGCGGGGGGAATAAGAGGAAGAAGTGGGAGAGGAAGGGGCTTTTGCGGTGGGGGAGGAGGAAGAAAGAGGAAGGCACCAAAGGGACAGGGTAGAGGAGACACAAATGCTAGGGGGGGAAGTGGAGACAATGAGGAAAAGGGCAGGAGGGGAGGTGTCAGTGGGAGGGGGGACAGGGTGATGCTGAAAGAGGAGAGGGTAAGGGCATTGGGAATTGGAGGGGGAGGTGCTGGGAGAAGGCTTGACAGAAGGGGTAGGCATGAGGAAGGTGGGGTTGGAGCAAGTCATGTGAGAGGGCACAGGGGCATGAGGGGAATGGGGGCAGAGGGGATGGGCATCAGGGAAAAAAGGGCAAAGGGGGCAGGGGCAGTGAGGGAAGGGGGAGGCACCAGGAGGGTGCAGGGGTAAGGGAAGGTGTAGGTGCCAGGGGATTCTGGGGGTGAAGAAGGGCAGACACCTGCAGGGGAGGGACCAGCACCAGAGGAGAGAGGCTAGGGAGGTGCTAGACGAAGGGATGAGGAGGGGTAGCTCACATGATCAGAGTAGGGCTAGGTCTCTGATGTGGACCTTACTATGTTTATCTGTATCTTTGTCACTTTGAGACATTTTGCTGTTAAGTGTTCTTTGAGAGAACACCTGGAGGACATGCAGAAAGTGAAATTCACACAAAATGTGGTGGCCACTTATTACACAGTTTCACGCTGGCAACGCATTATGCCAGTATAATTTATTCCTACTGGAAATTAATACACAGTATAATGATTTCAAATCATCTAAGGCTGTTAAAGAGAGAGGCAATCTCAAATTGTATCACACTACCACAACTGCCATCACTTGAGGAGTTTGACTCAGAGTTCCACACTAAAAGAGACAAAGTGGCTGGCAGGGTCTTCCACTTTGAAACTTACACTTTAACTTGTTTGAGCAGAGCTCAGATTTGTTGACTTTCTAGACATGCAACAAGGCACTTTTTTGATTCGTCAGGAAAAAGGGTTAGGAGTAGGGATGTAAGTGCCTAGTCGACTCCCCAATAAGCAAATGCTTATCAGAGAGAGATCGCAAGAGGGGTACACAATCTGGTGTTGGGGGAAGCCAGCTTAAAAGTTGTCCGTTCCCCCATCCCCATCCCCCAGCACCATCTCTGCAAGTGGCAGGGAGGCGGAGGCAGTGGGGAAATGTCAAAAGTGAGGATTGAAACAGTCCCGCTCATACAGGTCCCACTGCTGCTCCTCTCCCTTTGGAATGCACAAGAGCCTCAGGCAACTCTTGTATATTTCGAAAGGGAGAGGTGCAGTGGGATATTTGCTCCCTTAACTAGTCAAGTAGTTGATGGAAATTCTACTCGATTAGCTGATTAATCGATGTTTAACATCCTTAGCTGGGAGGTTTGGGCCTATTCTACTCATATTTAGTCATGAATATTTCTTTGCCAGCCCTTAATGTATTTTAATTTATGTTATGCATTTTTATGTTATGGAATGGATAACCAGAAGCTGAATAGTCAGCTCAAAAAATTAATGTACAAAACCTCAAGCTAGGCATCACAATTTGTTTTGTTTCAGTTCTCTTTATTTTTATCCCATAATGCACAGTATCTTTTATTCAGGGGAAAATATAGGTGCCTTCCAATGGTTACACTCATATATATTTCCGTAGATTTTGATACTCCCTACTCAAAATGTAGTAGTAACTTCATAAATAGTCAAATTGACTTGAGAAAATAATAGTTCAGTAAAGCCCCAAACCTGCAAACACTTACACGCGTGCATAAATTAAGCATGTGCAAAAAATGTTTCCAGGATAACAGAAGTAAAGCACTCAAAATGTGGACACAGAAGTTAGCTTGAAGACTAATATACTGAACAAGATGACAGTTTAACATTTCAAAAGATAGTTGAAACTCATTATATAGGCTCTCTTAACCAAGATTTAATAGGGCAGATGGAACAGAAGGGCGAGAAGCCACCCCCCCCACACACACACACACAGAGCAGTCTGGAGAATAAAGAGGACTTCTTTGTCCAGTCTCAACAAAGTGCATCAACACAGCTTAAATGTATATAAAAAAAAAGGAATTTTCAATTGCTGAATGATTACAAAAGGAAATTTGGGCATTTAGATGTGTTTTTTAATATAGTTTTAACATAACTATCCTTCTGCGCTAATATCCTATTGTTAACACTTGGATACGTCTACATTGCACAGTATTCGGAATACCGGAGATATCCTGAAATAGCTAACCCGCATCTACTTAAGCCGTCCGTTATTTCAAAATATTTTCGAATAAACGGGCACGCTATTTCGCCATCCCGGTAAACCTTGTTGCACAAGGGATAAAGGATGGCTCGAAATAGCGTGTTATTTCAAAATGTGGCACTGTGTAGACTCGCCAAGTCTCAAAATAAACCATTCTGAAATAGATTTGAAATAAGATATGCAATTTGTGTAATACAAACTGCATATTTTATTTCAAGTTTAGGGTGCTGTGTAGATGCATTCTTGATTTTTATCATTCTAATATAGTCTGTATTTAACTTTCCTATGTTAAGTTCATTGATATATTAAAAATGAATGCAAAACAAATGATATTTCCTAATAGTTATCTGAACTATTAATCTAAAGATGATAGCATCTCAAACACTTCCAAAATAGAAGCTCACTAGCAATTTCAGAATAGGCCCAGGATTGAATGGGCATCAAAATGAACTGTTCTTTAGGAGCTATTCAAATTAGTGATATTATGGATCCCACAATATTAAACTTTCACCACAATTTTAAATCAGCTTCCCAGGTGTGGGGGAGAGAGTTCCACTATCAGCCAGAGCACCAGGCATTATTAATCACTGTAATACTGTTGCAGCAAAATGTCCGGGCATCAAAAAAAAAAAAAAATAGCAGGCATAATACTTGATTGTTTATATTGTTCCAGGAATTATTCTCTTAAATAGATCTTCTCTGGCTTTTCCAAATTACCACAATTAATATAGAATTTTCCACGTCTTGTCACAGCTCAACCACAATTATTTGACAATCATCCCAAAGTTTAAGTAGGGCCTTCGCTATTTTTATATCCCTGAACATTAGGGCTATGTTGCAGTTAGCAAGGAAAGTAGGAAAGCTTGCATATGCCACAAACACACTTTGTTCTTGATCAGTGTATAAACTTCAGTCTACAGGCTAAAACCCACTTAATTAATCTACCTTTCACACCACCAAATGGTCCATAAGTCATGTTGCAGGCTGTTCGTTGAAGATTGTGTTCATACATTAGTCTGATCTGATACTGGTTCCCATGTTCCACATTTCCCAAAGTTCCTATGAAAAACACAAGGAACATGTGTGTCCAGTTTTTAAATTCTTGTATTTCACATGAAAGAAAAACAGGATTTTTATATTATTTTAAAACATTATATGGTGAGATCATATCTAGTGCTTTGGAATGACTATGAATTCCACTTTCTTTAGAAAATATCAATCATAGTAGTTAGCCAAAAATAGGCATAGGGTTCAATTATGTTAAGCACTGTATGTACAAAGTAAGAGTCAGTGCCTGCCCAGAAGAAGATTCTGTGAGTAAAGGAATTTCACATCTTTACACAGTACTGTATATGGTTCAACCATTTGATCAGAAAGATATGTACTCACCCAAAAAAGGGGGAAATAAATACAGTAAACTTCCAATAATCCGGCACCTTTAGGACCCAGGGGGTGCCGGATTATCAGATATATAGGAAGGAGGGGCTATGCGGCGTCTGGGGTGGAGTGGGGCAGATGCACCCCTCGGTGCTGCAGGACCAACCCGGCAGCACCCCAGCTGCTCTGCCCCCGGCTTCCGAGTCAGCCGCTGGTCAGTTTCAGCAGCGGCTGAATAGGAGAAGCTGGGGCAGAGCAGCTCCAATTGGCCGGCTGCCCGGAGCACTTCTGGGTTCCAGATGGTGCCGGACCATCAGGAGTGCCGGACCATTGGATGCCGGACCACTGGACTTTTACTGTATTTTGCATTACGATTCTGCAGTTCTAGGAGCTAATAAACAAAGTATAACTCACAATCTGTTTCAGTCAAAATATTGTAATCTCCTTAAAAAGAGATTCTTAAATCAGGTCATATCAGCTCATGGCTCAGTTTTTGCAGTTTGTTTCTAATGGATAATTATCAGTTTGTCAACCAAGTGCTAACTTAGTGTAGTGCTGGACACTACTGATGTCATATCTATTTTGTTAATTCCCCCAAGAGAATATCTACAGGCATCTACTTGCAGGAGCTTGAAGCTATTTCAGAGATATATAATTTATGTCTCAGATATCTGCAAAAGTTTGAGTTGGTATCATTGGGAATTAACATTTGCAACATCATACTTGTAAAGTTTGGAAAAAATATTAAGAATCAGAATAGCAAGTGTAGAACAGCAGTTCATGCAATGCTCAACAATGTAAAGACTAGTCTAGTTTGAAATGGGATTTACCATTGTTTGAAGCACCTATATTCCATTCTGCATTATCTCAGTTGAATCCAGCCATTGCTGGTTTCAGCTTTTCTACCGTTAGACAGCAGTTCGAAAACCTTTCCCTTACATATGATACTGTTAGCTGCCTGAGATCCCAGCCTTACTACATCAAAGAGCGCACAAAATTTCTAATAATGAAAAAAAATCTGTGCACCAGCATTTGTTCAGCCACAGACCACCTATAAGTAAGAACAATATTAAACCTAACTTTCTGTAAGCATTTGTGAATTGTTAATATAGTCTGGTCAAGATTAAGTAGAATCCTTTTGGCCCACAAGTTGGGGAGTATTTCAAAAATCTCGAAAACTCACTCATTTTTTGCAACTATGTAAGAAATATTAAACAATGAGGTAGATGCCTCATGTTCTGGCTGCCCCAGAGCTACCCTCAAAAACTCGGAGCTACCCGCAAGATGATTTTCTTATTTCAAATCAAGTACAAACATTTAATGTCTTAAAAAAAATGTAGCTAATTTTGAAAAAATTATTACAGGCAGTCCCCGGGTTACGTACAAGATAGGGACTGTAGGTTTGTTCTTAAGTTGAATCTGTATGTAAGTCGGAACTGGCGTCCAGATTCAGACACTGCTGAAACTGACCGCCAGTTCTGACTTACATACAGAATCAACTTAAGAACCCCAGGCGTCCCCAAGTCAGCTGCTGCTGAAACTGATCAGCAGCTGATTCCAGGAAACCCGGGGCAGAGCAACTCTGCCTCGGGCTTCCTGTAGTCAGCGCTGGTCAGTTTCAGCAGAAGCTGACTTGGGGACGCCTGGGGCAGAGCAGCTGGGGTGCTACTGGACCAACACAGCAGCACCCCATCTGCTCTGCCCCAGACGTCCTGATTCAGCCGCTGCTGAAACTGACCAGCAGCGGCTGAATCAGGACCTGGGGCAGAGCAGCTGGAGTGCTGCCGGGTTGGTCCAGTAGTGCCCACGGGCGCTGCAGGACCAATCGGCAGCGCCCCAGCTGCTCTGCCCCAGAGTCCAAAACAAAAGCCTGGTCTGCTGGGGGGGGGGGGAGCACACTAGCTGCGCCCCCCCCCCCCCCCCCAGCAGACCAGGGACACGGGGAGCAGAGCCGCAGCAGCAGCGGGGTGCCGCGCCTCTGAGGCTTTGCTCTGGCAAAGCCTCAGAGGCGAGGGACCCCGCCACGGCTGCGGCTTCAGTCTGGGTGCCTGTGGTCTGCTGGGGGGGGGGGGGGGCGCAGCTAGTGTGCTCCCCCCCCCCCCAGCAGACCAGGCTTTTGTTTTGGACTCTGGGGCAGAGCAGCTGGGGCGCTGCCGATTGGTCCTGCAGCGCCCGTGGGCACTACTGGACCAACCCGGCAGCACTCCAGCTGCTCTGCCCCAGGTCCTGCTCTGCCCCAGGACCCCCCCGCGGCTGCAGCTTCAGTCAGGGTGCCTGTGGTCTGCTGGGGACCATCCCCAGCAGACCACAGGCACCCAGACTGGAGCGGCAGCAGCGGCGGTTCCCCGCGCCTCTGAGGCTTTGCTCTGGCAAAGCCTCAGAGGCGCGGGACCCCCCGCGGCTGCGGCTTCAGTCCAGGTGCCTGTGGTCTGCTGGGGACCATCCCCAGCAGACCACAGGCACCCAGACTGGAGCGGCAGCAGCGGCGGTTCCCCGCGCCTCTGAGGCTTTGCTCTGGCAAAGCCTCAGAGGCGCGGGACCCCCCGCGGCTGCGGCTTCAGTCCGGGTGCCTGTGGTCTGCTGGGGAGCGTCCCCAGCAGACCACAGGCACCGGGTCTCAAGGGGCAGCAGCAGCGGCTGCGGCTTCAGTCCGGGTGCCTGTGGTCTGCTGGGGACCGTCCCCAGCAGACCACAGGCACCGGGTCTCAAGGGGCAGCAGCAGCGGTTCCCGCGCTTCTGAGGTTTTGCTCTGGCAAAGCCTCAGAAGCGCGGGAACCCGCCCGGTGCCCCTGGTCTGCTGGAGACGGTCTCCAGCAGACCAGGGGCACCGGAGCAGCTTACGAACAGGGCTTTCTCGCCCCGACTTCCGGGGCGAGAAAGCTCCGTTCGTAAGTGCGGATCCGACGTAAGTCGGATCCGCGTAAGTCGGGGACTGCCTGTATTTACGGGACATCTTTTTGCCAACAATTTGTTCATTAGAACTTTGAGCATAAGCTTCTATTTTCAGAGTTGAACCAGAAGAAGCTTCTATTGGCATAAACCACTGTCTTGACTTCTGCTTCTCCATACTCAAGTTTAATTTTTATCTTCCACATGCTCTCCAAAATAATTATCTGAAGGCAAATCTTGTAACAAAGGTCAGAACATGCCAACTGGCTCAGCCACAGAGCTACTGCTTCCACAAGGTAGATCTACAATATCACTCTTCCAGAAAAAGGGAACTTGGAATGTTAGAGAGATAACACTAGTGCTTTCTCGGAAGAGTTCAGCCTACATAACTACAACTTGTTAGGGTTTTGGCACAGAACAATTGTGGGTAAATTTATACATAATTGCTACTATATTACAAAAAGAGGACAGAGCCTGAGTAAGAGAAGAAACATCAGTCCAGAATATAGGAACAGCATGAGAATCCTTCAAACACTTGATTGTGACTTTACACTGTCAGTCCTAGAAAAACTTCTCAATACACATGCCTAGTCAGGCCAGATAGATAAACTGATCAACAGCAAAAGAAGACAACAGACAGAGATAGACTGCTATTCTGGACAGTTTTGTTTTACCTGAGACAGCATACACACACAGTTTTCTGCAGTGCAGTACAGCCAGATGAAGTAGTTCAGTACCACTGACAATGAGGAGGGGAAAAAAAGGAGAACATTTGCAAGTGAGTTTCCAGAAACTATAGCTTTGGGGGTTATGATACACTGAAGTCAATGTAAAGCTGTCTACTGGACTTCTCTGGGCTTTCGATGACACCCCCAAATTCTCAAATGTTTAGTACCAGCAAAATGAAATATTGTGCTATTAAATTATCTTTCAAAGATTAAGACATATGAAATTATATTTCACAGTTAATAATTGTCAAGTTCTCAGGAGATGCCAGAAAGACATTTTGCAGATTATGAGCACATGAAGGAAACAAGCTTTTTTTTCTGATGCAGTCTGATCCAGTTATCTAACAAGCTCATACTAATATTTTGAGAGAGAGTAAAAGTAGGGGGAAACGTGTGATCGTTACTTTAGATGAGCTTTATATGGTAGGGATGGATAATATTAAACTGTTTCATACAAATTGTGAAATAACAGACTAAATCAGTTAATCTACAATACATAATTACAATCTCATTATACAAAGATAGTCACCATATTTTGTATTCTGTGCTATAATCCATTTACTACATAATCTCCTTTATTGCAAAGAGCTCTTGCACTATAAAATAGTAATGTCTTACTATTTACCTTTGTTTTATTCCCATACCATGAGACATTGCTGTATTTATAATATACCTTCCATAGCACACAATTTAAAAAAAATAAAAGTGTGGAGAACAGAGATAGGTATTATTCTTAAACTGGTTTATAATAAATAAAATAGCCTGCAAAACAACATGTACGATGCATACTTTAAGGAAGCAAAGCAATGTTTACATGCAGCCTTAGAACCAAGAAGACATTTGGGGGATTTTAGTGTGAACAAAAAACACCTTAATGAGCATAAACATTTCTTCCATTTATTCTCTACACCATATAAGTCAATAAATGAATGAAATGCATAATTCAGAGTTCATGATTTTTTTAAATGGCTGTAAGAGTCAAAACACTGCAGTGACAAGAATAATATGCTGATTCAAATGAGATGGCTCACACCTAAACACCAAGCACTTCACAAAACTTATCCAGATGATCTTCAGGGAGACAAGATAGCTTCTATGATAAATTAGCCTTAAGCGTGCTAATTAGCATAATCATTATCAGCAACATAGTCTGTCTACTTACGAAACAAATTTCCCTACTTCCACCTGGAGTATTGGATCTCGCAGTTGCACTTCCAGGAGCAAATCTTCAGCTTTCATTCCATCTCCAGGTTTAACAGGGTGAGGATTAAAGATTCGAAGATATCCCATATAGCTACCAACAGTTATTTTATCTGTAGAAAAATTCCCAACAAGAAGAAATCAGAAATAGAGAAATAAATGCGCTGCATGTGTGCTTAAAAGTATCTCTCTAATAAAGGGATGTTTATACACAACTATGCTGACATTCTGCAACCTAGAAAACTAATTTACTTAAATATTTCAACAGTGAGAACAAGTGGGTAATAAATCTCTAACTCTAGCCCAGTCTCTGAAATCCTCTCTCTGGATCTACTCAGTACCTCCAATTGTTCACCTCCCACATCTAAAATCTGGCAGTTCTCCTCACAAAACAAGCAGCAGAATGTCAACTTTTAAAATTCTGGTAACAATACTACAAAACCTATCCAAATGAGAAATTAAAGCCCAATTATTACTTTTTCAGTCAAAGGTTCAAAAACATAGAATGGGGCAAATTCAGACTTCACATAAATGGATGAAACTGCCATTGACTTGTAAGTGGATTTGGTCCAGGATTCTTACAGTAATTTTATTATTAAATAGTATTTCATAAGAGAGCAAAGATTCTTGAGAAACACATGTGAAGTAAACAAAACACAATTAAAAACCCCTTTACCACAGGTACTCAGAACTCCCATAGAACACGCCAACATTTTACCTCCTCCAGGCATTGCATCGTATCTATGGTATATCCAATGAATCTTGTCCCTAGGTCACATGGACATACTTGTAATAAAAAAGATTTGACTGTATCAGAGGGGAAGCAGTCAAGGTTTAGCAGGCTCTTAGACATTGGGAACAGTACCACAAGACCCCATCTCACACAGGTGGAGAGGCAGGCTATCTTCATCTCTGCTGTAGCAAACAATATTCATGCTGAAATTCACAGTATAACTTCTGCCCTGTACTCTGCTGATCACAACCAGAACAGAAGGGCACAGAAAAGCAAAGCAGTCTCAGATAAGCAGATCCTAAAAATTACACCTTCATACTCCATCAATGAAATCAATGAGCAATCTGTGAAGATTAAAGAGCACTGCTACAGCATATGGTTCACCACCCCATTATGCATTAGTTTAAATGTACCTTGTTCTTTAGCATCATGAATGTATCTGTTGGGTAGGAGTAGGCAAAAATCGGGTCCTACCAAACATGTCTCTCCAGCTCACTAAGCTGGTATTTATAGCAAACAGCTGTCCTAGAGCCAAGTTGCTCCCAGTATTCTCCTGGTAGCAGTAGAGAGAGGAGGGGAGAGCTGAAGTCAGGGCACCTGTATCCCAGTGGTCTCCAACCTTTTTACACCCAAGATCACTTGTTAAATGACAGAACAAGCCAAGATCTACCACCCCGCCCCTTCCTTGAAGCCCCACCCTCTCTATTCTCCTCCTCTCCATCACTTGCTATCCCCAACCCTTATACTGCTGCTTCTTTTCCCAATTCTTCTGTAGGAAGAGGTTTTTCCAACATTTGGCCTGTCTAGACTGGACCAAATGTCAGAAAAACCCCTTCTTTTGGAAGCCCCCTTATTCCTTGTGGAAAGAGGAATATAGGGGTGACTGAACGAGCATGTTTGCTCTTCCACTAAAAAAAAGCAGAAGAACAAGTGCATCCCTGAATGCAGAAGAGTTTTTCCTGCGATTCTCCGGAATCCTGAAAAATTCCTGCAGTCTAACCGTACCCTCGCTAGGTTGAGACAGGATGTGTAGGCTCTGGGATGGGAATGAAGGATTTGGATGGGGAAGAGGTGAGAGGTGCAAGGTCTGGGAGGAAATCTGGATGCAGGAGAAGGTGGAGAAGGGGATGCTGGCTTGGGGAGGGGGCTCCAGGCCAGGCAGTGTTGGGTTCAGGAATTTGGGTTGGGGTACTAAGAAAACCATAGGCTTGTGGATGTGAGGGTTCAGGAATTTGGGTTGCGGTATGTGAAGGGCTCAGGGCAGGAGGTTCCAGTGTATGATAGGCTCAGATCTAGAGTCTGGGGGAAGGGGAAGTGCAGGAGTGTTCTGATGCTGTGGCCAGATGGGGGCTTGGCCCCAATTGGGGGTTTGTTGGCCAGGCTTCATTTTTAAATAAAATACTACGTCAAACACAAAAAGTTTCTGCATTGTCTTTATTTATGAGAAGGGCAGGGAACCTGTTTTGAGTCAGGGGTCACTGGCCCACAGAAAAGTCTGTTGGGGCCACACAAGTGAGATGCAAAAACACACCATCCACCCACCCACTCCTCCAAACACTCACCCTCCCCCCAAGCCTCACTAATGTGGCACCAACTGTGCTGGTGGGAGCAGGAGACATGGTAATGGGGAAAGAGTGCTAGTGGGTGCTGGGGCAGAGGATAAGGTGCCAGTGGGGGCTGGGGAGAGGGAAGAGGATGCCAGTAGGGACAGGTTTCTGCAGCAGGGGGGTGCCAGTGGGGACAGGTTTCTGTGGCTGGGGGCAGGGGAGAGAGAGCAGGGTTCTGTGGCAAGGTGCCAGTGAGGGTAGAGAGTCCCCTGAACCAGCCTCCTCCCAGGATTCCCTCCCTCCCTCAAGAGGAGGAAGCCCTGTCACACGCCTTCTCTGGGCCCGACTCCCCCCTCCTGCAGAGCAGGCAAGCCTGCGCACATGCCCCATCGGGGCCGACCCCCTCGCTCCCGCAGAGAAAGGAAGCGCGTCTTCCCCCGGTACTCCTACCTCCTCCCCGTGCTCATCAAGTCCCCGGCGCACCACAGACCTGGAGGAGGGGAGCAGGCAGCGCACTTCCAGAAACCCCAGAAGTGGCGCGCAGCTGCCGGACTTCTGTCCACACTGTGGGAAGACGGTACTACCTCCATTGTCAGGGCTTTCCAAACTGCGGCGAGCCCCGCTCACCAGCTGCGCTGTCCAGCGATCTGTGCATGCGCAGTTCACCCGAACCTGGCTCTTCCAGGTTGTAAACTACTCACCATGGGCAAGTAGATTACATAATTTGTTGAGCCCTGTTGCTGGAGGTAGGTAGTGGGGCTTCTTGGGGGGGGGGTGAAGGGAATAGGGGGGCCCCCCCGAACGCCTCGCGATCAACTGGTCAAACCCTTCCAATCGACCAGTCGATTGCGATCAACGGGTTGGTGACCACGGCTGTCTCCCAACTCGGCAAAGCAGGTGGCGGGGAGAGGGGGAAAACACAACAGAGCTGCTCCAATCTGAAGCATGGATGGTGAGTGACTCACAGGAGAGCCTGTCTTAAGAGGCTCTCTGTTTTTGCGTCTCTCCCACACACACTTCATGTCTTAAAGAGATAGCATGTGGCTTCTCAGAAATTTACCTTAGCAGCAGCCAGCACACACAGTCTGTACCGCAGTGTGTGGCACAGAAGCAGTCATACACTTTCAGTCTCTGTGCCACACACACTCAATCTGTGTGAAAAGTCTGTCTCTCACACAGAAAGTGTCTCTTTCATGCTCACTCTTGCTCTCACTAGCTGCCAACTTCACCCCTTCCACGGACCCGGAACCAGTCCATGACAATATCCCAAAATTAAGGAAAATTATTGCCCACCCCGCTGTACGGCTTTAGGGCTCATCTAGACTACGCTAACGTGTTGAAAGAGGATATGCAAATTCTGTGGGAATTTGCATGTCTTCTTCCAATCTTGAAAGTTGTCAAGACATGTTTATTTCGGCAACCCCTCCCCTTTTCGAAAAGCCACTTTTGAGGTTTACACGGCTTTTCAAAAAAAGGGGGAGGTTGCCAAAAAAAAAAAAAACCACGTCTTGACTACTTTCAGTTTCGAAAGCTCTGCTTTCGACATGTTAGCGTAGTCTAGATGAGCCCTTAGTGTTTAGTGTTTACTGAGGGAGGAGAAAAAACATTGAATTTACATTCTGTGTCAAAATCCATCTGAGACAAAGTTTTTTGTCATTTTATAAATATAGTTTAATTCACTATTTCAGTGTGTAACAGTTTTAGAAGTAATGTGTGTGACACGCACTATATATCTGTTTGAGAAGATTCATGCTATAATGCCATGTAGAAATACAAAAAGAGTGAATGTTTTGAGACTGTGAATTTACGCTTGTACAAGCAACAATGTACCGTATATAAAGGGAAATCATGAAACTAATGTTATATTAACAAAAAATGCAAACTTAACACTATAATTGATCTGTCCGAAAAAATACCTTATCTTCCCAAGGCTTTTTGCTTACCAACGTCAAGGTGCTTCAGATAACCTAGGTTTTCTTTACACTTTCCTTTAAGCCTAGTCTGTGGGTAAACATCCTCTCTCTGTATGGTTTCCAAGATTCATATATTAGTGAAACTCTATTCCTCTTCATCTCAACTACATCTTGGAAGCAGGTCCCAAAGGCAACCCTGGCTACTTCAAACCCAAGCTGACCTCAAATATAATTTCTCCCAGCTGAGCTAACCCTAGCTTCATTAAACTACCGGTTGTTATTTTAATTTCCTGCCAAAAGATGTCTAAAACTGGATTTTGCAATTATACTTGATATGTGATTTTCCCTTCAAGTACATGGCAATGTTTTCAACATTATTATATGTTATAAACACCAAAGTAATAATAAAAATATGAAAATATTGCCACATACATGTGAAATAATGCCATTTACATGTTCTAGTGTGGTTTGAAAGCAAATGAGATGATATAATGAAATGATGCATTCTATAGTATCCAAATGAATTGTGACAACAACAACAGAAGAGGGAGAACAACAAAATGTAGTACATGACAAATGCCTCTTTCTACTTAAGCTCGTTAATAAGCACTTAGCATATGTTGCTGGACTAAGTAAAATTTGCAGTCATGTTTGTTGTTACCTTTAACATTTGATGGTCAACTCAGTATTACTCTTTACCTTGCCCACTGCCACTGTTGTCAATATCAGCTACACACAGACACCCTTGATCAAATTCTTCTTTTTCTCCAAGAGTTGTTGACCACCAATCTCGGGCTTTAAATAAAGACATTCTCCTTCACGCTAAAAAGGAAACAAGACTATGATGAAATCCATACTCATCACCTGTTATATAGCTCATGTTACTATGCTTTCTAGAAAAATCTAACAATTTCACATTAGTTAAGTACAAATACAAATTAAAGTAGGAATTCTAAATATTAATGAGATGATATTCCCCTGGAAATGAATTCCACAGGATGTTGTGAAGGCCAGAACCGTAACTGACTTCAAAAAGCAATTCAATAACTTCAGAGATTAGGTCGATCAATGGATATTAGCCAAAATGATTAGAGTTGCAACCCCATACTCTATATGTCCCTAAACCCCTGACTGCCAGATGATTGCACTAAACGACAATAGGATGTAAGGGAATAGTTGATGAGTCGACTACCTGATAGCATAATGGAGTCGACTACTTGCATACCCCCCCTTGCGGGGAGGGGTGCAAAGGGTGAAGCAGGAGCCGGTGCTGGGGGGGGGGGGGAGAGTTAAAAGCCAGGTTCCCCCTCCCCCCCAGTACCATCTCTGTGGTGTGGAGGGGACACATAGCCTCAGTGTCCCAGAAGTGGCAGAGCCAGGAATAAACAGTCCCAGCTTGCACCAGCCCCCCGGAGCAAACCCCGCTGCAACTCTGCATTTTAAATGTAATACATTTGAAATGCAGAGCTGCAGTGAGGGTAGCTTTCAGGGCCAGTGAAAGCCGAGACTAAGCAGTCGCCCGGGTTGTGGCAGGTCTGGGACTCTGCAGCTTTGCTTAGTCCCAGCTCACACCACCCCTCTGAGCTAACCCCCTCCTACGCCCACAGTGGTTGTGCATTATAAATGTAGCAGGAGCTGGTCTGATGCATGCCCGGCTCCTACTACATTTAAACATCCTTAGATGACAGGGGATATATCAATTAATAATTGCTCTGTTCATTCCCTTTGAAGCATCTAACATTGGCCATCTTAGGAAGACAGGATACTGAGTTTGATACCAATGGTTTGACCAAATATGGCAATTCTTATGTTACGATCCATTTGTGTATCTTTGAAAAGTGTAACATTTTCCAGAAAACATATTCATTGTACAAGATTCATAAGTTAATAATAATCTCTTTTAGAGAATGTGTCTGCCTAATCAAGAACTCCTCTGAAATGGTAAGATCTAGGACCACCAAATTTGGTATACGGCTTCATCTTATCATAATTTAAAGCAACATAAGGGTTTTGTTGTGCTAAGAAAATGGGAATTTCATAAAACCAAACAGAAGAGACAGAATAACCAAAGCAAGCACAGTCCTCAAAATTGACACAACTGAGAAACTGTTGAGAGACTGAATCAAAGTGATCCAAAACATTAGGACGAACTTGCAATAGGATTGCTTCTCAAACTTGACCAAAAAAAAAAGATCTAACGGAGACATTTGGAGTAGTGCTTTTTTTGGCACAGCTAAATCAATACTTAAGTTTGGAAAACTAGAAGAAAATGTTATTGGAAAGCAAATTGACTATAGCTTTTTTTTGTTATAACATAGCAAATGATAAGATTTTATAGCAATGAACAAAACACACTTGATGGAATTCCCGAATTCCAGACCAGAACAATGATGAGAAAATCCGCTAGTTAACAGCCTATGTAGAAACATAAGGTGGGAGATGGGGAATCCACACAAAATCTGACACTTTTTAAAATAGTGGTGGGCATAAAAGTTCTCTTATGTCCATTTTAAGGACTACAATCACACTGCTAACCACAAATGATTTTACGGTCTTTGCAGAGCTCCTTGTACATGGGTGTATATCACAGGACCTGAATATTACTAACAAAAAACATTTCTCAGTTAAATACAAGAACCATTTTCCAAAAAGGACTCTTGAAAATTAATCAAAGTTGACTCCTTGCATTATTCTAGCAGCTTTTTACATGAAAAAAGCATTATCCTTGCAGCAGCTTGGGAAGGTACCTGTCTCTTTAGGAGAGTACCACCCTAACACGATGAGGGAGGTTTCTTCTCTGAGGATCAGAAGAATCATCAGCTTTGTCTAGTTTTCCTAAAAAGCAGCTTATTTCTCAGAGCACATGAAGATAAAAACAGATCAGCATCAAGACTTCCACAAAATAATCGCCTTGAAGATGTCCTCATTACACTAGTGAAGGACTCTGTTTGATACTAGAAAAGCCGATTTGTGCTCTACCTGCCTGCTGTTATCTAGGGAGTGGAGAGGGAAGGAGACGACTGGCAAGAGGATAATCTTTCTGTAGGCAGTATAATGTGTGTAAAATTCCCATTGTCTAAATCCATATATTGTCTTTTTAAATGCATTAGGTACCAGACTGAATCTCAACAATTAGATTTTAAATGCAGAACAATTCTTGAATTTTAAACTTTTTAAAATATTTACAATTTTAAAAAAAGAACTGCTATGATTCCTGTTGCCTTGGCTCTCAGACATTGTTGTTTATCCTAATTAGGACAATACAAACACCACCACACTACCCAAAACAAACTACCACCTGTTGCTGCACGAGACTAGAAATCTCAAACACATAAACTACCTGATGACAAGCCACAAAATACAGCAACCCTTCAACCAAACTGAATAAACTTCAAGTGTGCATGCATCAACATCCATGCCAAAGCACTGCAGGGCATTTAAGGTTAACAGCTCGGTCACAGGGGAGAGCAGAAGATGGGGAATAAGGAAAGAAGATCTGGGCGTTATTTTCCCCAGTGTCCTATTTATTGCATTTGATGATATTGCCTCTGCTTCTCCTTGCTACAAGGAAAGAAGAGAATCTGTCAACGAACACAACAGGGACGATGTAAGTGTCGCTTTATATTTGCCCTACATACGGGACGGGGTGCTGTGCCACAGGGCTGCCCCGTCTCCATCACGCTGCAGAACCGGCCCGTTTGCAGGCGTGTGCTTTGCCCCTTCTAGCTTTAAAGCTCCCCGTTGCCGCGGCACCCGGCGCTGCACCAAGCCTGGCCCTGGACAAGCCAAGCGGGCTGCTCCCCGGACCCGTCCCGGCAGCTGCAACCGACACTCTCCCCCTCCCCCCGCCGCCCCCAAGTACCTGCGCTGGAACCAGACCAGGGCGAAGGACGCGTTTACACGAGGGGGGCGCGTGCAGAGCGGTGCGACTCCCTCCCGAGCCGCCGGCCCGGCCCGGCCCGGCCCTGGGGCTCCGCGGGTCCCCGCCCCAGATGCTCTCGGCTTCGGGGCAGCGGCGGGAGCGGAGACCCCCCCCGCGAGGACGGGGATCAACAGGTGGCAACCGCAGGCACCAGCCGGCTGAGCCCTGGCTGCTCGCAGCCCCGCGGTGGAACAGCCGCTGCTGCTGCCGCCGCTCAACTGGAGGCGGCCGGCGGCAGCAGCCAGCCCGCTCCACCGGCCTCGGCGGCCATCTTCGCACCCGTTGTCATAGCACTTTAACAACCAACCCCGCGCGCCTCCCCCTCCCACTCAGCAAACGGGGAGCGGAAGCGAGAGGGAAGCGGCCGCCGAGCATCCCGGGATATGTAGTTTGGAAGCCACGAGCGTGGCTCTTGACAGGGCATGCGGGGTTGTACCATTTCCTACGGGAGGGGACAGCGGCTCTTCTCTTCCGAGAGCAGCCGGCCGCGGAACCGTTTCAGATTGAGATAAGGAAGCCGCTTGGGAGCGACGCAACCTGCCGGGGGTGGGAGCTCTGAGTGGTCTTTCCCAACGTCCCCCCCTTTCCTTTTTGTGTGGTATCGTCGGGACCCTGCGGCCGCTCGCGGGCCTGAGGGAGCTGTCGGGGCGCCCAGAGACCTGCCCGCCCGCCCGCAAACCGGAGAGGGCGGAGCCGCCATGGACAGGGCCGCGGTGGCCACAATGGGAGCGGTGGCCAGCGCCAGCGTGTGCGCCCTGGTGGGGGGGGTGGTCCTGGCCCAGTACATCTTCACCATGAAGAAGAAGACGCGCAGGAAGACCAAGATCATCGAGATGGTAGGTCCCAGCGCGCCCCTCTCCCTCAGAGTTGGGCTGCTCCATCCTGACAGCCGGGGGAGCCCGCACGTGTCCCTGGCCGTCGCTGCTCCGCTGAGCTGGGCTCCTGGGCTTCAGCTTCTGCCCGGGGACGTGCAGGCGCGTGGCGGGGACGCGGGGCTCTGCGCCTGATGGGGTCACGGCTCTGGGGGGAGGGGGCTGGTTGTGGTGCTGGGAGCCAGGGAGCCAAGCTGTAACCCGGGTGCGTGCTGGAGAGCCCCGCAGCGGAGGGGTCCTGCCCCTGGGCTGGTAGCAGTTGCAGGGAGGAGATTTGGTTGGGTGAGGGAGGGGGGAAACGAGGAAGTGTAGTGCTTGGGACAGGTGCTAAGTGTGTTCAATAGCTCTGCAAAGTGTAGTGCAAAACGGGCCCAATACCTGTGTTACCAGCACAAGCTGGTTCGGGAGCAGCGAGCTCCAGTCACCTGTCATATGATGCTGCCCATGGCATGTTTAGTAACTTTTTTTTTTGCATGGGCACCTGAGAAAGTGTCCCAGTTGTTAAGGTGGTTTTGTGATATGAACACTTGTCCACTAAAAATAGACTGAGCTCATCAACTTGTTTCACACCCACCCTGTATGATGTATCAGGCAATTGCTGCCGCTAGACTTGATTTTAGACCGAGGGTTTTATGATTATTTGTACCTAAATTTGTTCTAACGGTAGAATTGCACATGCAAAGAGTAAAATTTCCAGCTGCTCATTTGATTACGCTCCTTACATATACAAATCAGGTTTTTAAAAACATGAACCCTAGCAAAACTCCACTGCATGCTATTACTAATATCCTTGAACCATCTCATTTCCTCAATCTTTACATGTTACATGTACAGGCAGTCCCCTAGTTATGCGGATCCGACATAAGTCAGATCCGCAGTTACGAACAGGGTTTTTCTCGCCCCGGAGGATGGGAGCGGCGGGACGCCCAGATGCGCTGCGGTCCCGCTGCCCGCGTCCTCTGGGGCGAGAAAAGCTGCTCCGCGTCTCCCTGGTCTGCTGGGTCCGCGGCTGTCCCGCTGCCGGCATCCTCCGAGGCTTTGCTCCCTGTCTCCCTGGTCTGCTGGGGGAAGCCCCCCCCCCAGCAGACCAGGGAGACGCGGAGCAAAGACGCGGAGGACCCGGGCGGCGGGACTGCGGTGCATCTCGGTCCGCTGCCCGCGTCTCCCTGGTCTGCTGGGGGGGGAGCCCCCCCTGCAGACCAGGCTTTTCTCCGGACACCTGTGGTAGAGCAGCTGGGGCGCTGCCGGTTGGTCCTGCAGCGCCGCTCTGGGCGCTACTGGACCAACCCAGCAGCACCCCAGCTGCTCTGCCCCAGGCGTCCCCAAGTCAGCCGCTGCTGAAACTGACCAGCACTGACTACAGGAAGCCCGAGGCAGAGTTGCTCTGCCCCGGGCTTCCTGGAATCAGCTGCTGATCAGTTTCAGCAGCAGCTGACTTGGGGACGCCTGGGGTTCTTAAGTTGAATCTGTATGTAAGTCGGAACTGGCGTCCAGATTCAGCCTGTTGAAACTTATCAGCGGCTGATTCCAGGAAGCCCGGGACAGAGCAACTCTGCCTCGGGCTTCCTGTAGTCAGCCGCTGGTCAGTTTCAGCAGCGGCTGAATCTGGACTCCAGTTCCGAATTACATACAGATTCAACTTAAGAACAAACCTACTGTCCCTATCTTGTACATAACCCGAGGACTGCCTGTATACAAATTATGGGTTTGGCTTAGTTTTGGTTTGCTGTTAAAGTAGCTTGTTGGAGGTAAGGAAGTTGAGGTTTGTAGCTTTAGATAGCTCTGCTTTCCTAAAGTACTTTGAAAGAGGGTACAAGGATTTAATAAAGGCTTTGCAAAACTAATTTGAAAATATGCTATTGGCTCTGTAAATTAAAATGAATAACAAACTAAATTATAAAACTAATAATGGGCCATCTTTGTTTACTGCTTATAACAGTTTTGTAAAATTCAAGGTTCTAAACACACAAATATGTAAGTATGTACATGAAACATTCTTACATGAAACAATCACATTGCCTTCTATTGGACTATGATTAAAGTTCAGCACGTTACTAAATATTTGCAGTATTAGTGGCTAAAGTTGTATTTTTTTATTTAAAACTTTGTTGTTTAACTTTACTGGAGTGCACATATTCTTTAATTCCATCTACTAACTGATGTGAAAAGCACTGATTCCCTTTTCCTCACTAAGACTTTACTACAACTTTTTTTTGCTTGTCACAGATGAGTTTTTGGAATGTTAGAATTTGAGCTTTGAAAATGAATTACAGGCAGTCCCCGAGTTACGCGGATCCGACTTATGTCGGATCCGCAGTTACGAACGGGGATTTCTCGCCCCGGGGGAGCAAAGCGGCGGAGGACCAGGGGCTGGACCCGTGGCCGCTTCCAGATCAGCTGCAAGCGCCGCGGGTCCAGCTGGGTCCTCAGCGGCTTTGCTCAGCGTCTCCCTGGTCTGCAGACCAGGGAGACGCTGAACAAAGCGGCGGAGCACCCGGGGCCGGACCCGCGGCCGCTTCCAGATCAGCTCTGCAGACCAGGGAGACGCTGAGCAAAGCCGCTGAGGACCCGGCCGGACCCGCGGCGCTTCCAGCTGATCTGGAAGCGGCCGCGGGTCCGGCCCCGGGTCCTCCGCCGCTTTGCTCAGCGTCTCCCTGGTCTGCTGGGGGGGGGGACGCAGCTAGTGCCCCCCCCAGCAGACCAGGGAGACATGGAGCAAAGCCGGGGGCCTGTGGTAGAGCAGGTGGGGCACTGCCGGTTGGTCCCGCAGCACCACTCCTTGGCGCTACTGGACCAACCCAGCAGCACCCCAGCTGCTCTGCCCCAGGCGTCCTGATTCAGCCGCTGCTGATCAGTTTCAGCAGTGTCTGAATCAGGATGCCTGGGGCAGAGCAGCTGGGGTGCTGCTGGGTTGGTCCAATAGCGCCGAGGAGCAGCCGCGCTACTGGACCAACCCAGCAGCACCCGAGCTGCTCTGCCCCAGGCGTCCCCAAGTCAGCCGCTGCTGAAACTGACCAGCGGCTGACTACAGGAAGCCTGAGGCAGAGTTGCTCTGCCCTGGGCTTCCTGGAATCAGCTGCTGATCAGTTTCAGCAGCAGCTGACTTGGGGACGCCTGGGGTTCTTAAGTTGAATCTGTATGTAAGTGGAACTGGTGTCCAGATTCAGCCGCTGTTGAAACTGATCAGTTTCAGCAGCGGCTGATGCCAGTTCCGACTTACATACAGATTCAACTTAAGAACAAGCCTACAGTCCCTATCTTGTACGTAACCCGGAGACTGCCTGTAGTTGGCAGAAGAGAAAGCAAGTGTGGTGGTCCGAGATGCAAAATAACTGCAATTTATTCCATGGCTCCAGAGATAAAAGGAATGTATTCCATAGGTATGAGTAATGGGTATGTGTGAAATATAAAAAGTGTTAAGGTGTTTTTGTGTTGAGGTATCACTACTTTTTCAGAACATTGAAAAGATGTCAATTATGGTAAAACACAGTAGTTTTGCCATAAAGAATGTTTGTCTTCTCAAGTGAATGGCAATAATTTTATATCTCACTATCGTGTATTTAAATTGTGGAAATCGGTGTTTCTTTTTTGTTTTCGGTTGTGGGTTTTAGTATATGCTTTTTTTATAGTTGATGTATATTCGTTACTATGGAAACAATGATGTCACATTGGCATAAGTGGAGTTTTAAGACCTCCCAGATGAAATCGGTCTGCTTCTTTCTATTTGAAATAAGGAATGTGTAAATACTTCACACTCGCATAACATTTACCCTTCAAGAATCTCAAACTTGTAAAGCCTCCTGAATCTTTGTAACACTCCTTGAGGTACATAAGCACTGTTCTAGCACTTTGATAAATAGATAAACTCGGGTGTAATGGTTAGGTGACTTGTGGGTCAATGGCAATCAGGTATAATAAAGTGGGAGACCTGCCTCCAACAGTCCTATATTATGTTATGCTTATGAGAAGCACACGGGATCTTTTTCAGGGGAAAATGCAATACACTGTGTTTATTGAAAATACAGTAGAGAAGCAGTTAGTATATGCTTTATAAAGACACACGCACACACGCCCTACGGATGGTGCGTAGTTACCAGTCCACAGTGGCTCAAGTCAGTCTTACTGGCCGGGCAAGGCTGACTCAGTGAGTGAGGAGTCGGGGTTCCTTTGAGACTCCTCTGAGGCTTGGCTTGCAGGACTGAACCCAGAGCCCCATGGCAAGAGCTTCCCTCTATGCTAACTAATAGTCCTTATCTGCTTCCTTTAACTATCCAGTCTTTAGGTGTTTTTAGACTATCAGTTTTGCTTGTTACATGCCAGCTCGGTTTTCCCTTTGATATTTATATACCCACTGCCTCTTTTTTGTTCCCCCTCCTTCTCCCCTATTTAATTTTGGCTCTGGACTCTAACACTCCGGTCATCTGAAGAAGTGGGCTGTGCCCACGAAAGCTCATGATGCCATCTGCGTGTTTTGTTAGTCTTTAAAGTGATACCAGACTATTTGTTGTTTTTAAATTTATCTTGTTCAGATTAACTCAGCTACCCCTCTGAAGCTTCTTATACATGTCAGGCCCTATTGGAGTCTATGGGATTTGCAGTGTCATGCTGCAATCATCCATCCTTAAAAGAGGTGTTAATCTGTGTTCTCCCTTTGATGGTGATTATCAGGCTTCCCATTATTATTAGGGGTCTCTGGCCTGTCTCCAGGTTTCTGTCAATGCTGCTTAATCAATTCAGCCTAAAGACACAATGCATGTTTCCTTGTTATCTTCAAAGTTTCTTCTGCTTCTTGGTCACCTGGACATCTGTGATGGCTTTCACTCAGACACCTCCACTCACACCAAACAATTGTATAGAGTTTCAGACAAGATCAATACAGTAATTTCTCATTTAACACTATAGATATGTTTCAGAAAATGATCGTGTTAAGTGAAAACGTGTTATGCAGGGTCAATTTTCCCATTGAAAATAATGGAAAAGGTGGGGGTTGCGTTTCAAGCGGTGGTGTCTGTTGGGACCAGGACATAAGGTTGAGGGAGAAAGGGGACTGGGTTACAGCAGGGAGGGGAGGTGTTTGGCTCTTGGGAAGAGAAGGGGAAGAGAGGGGAGGGGGATTGGGTTGGGATTATGCCCCTGTGATGGGTGTGCTGGGGAACGGTGTGGCGAGCAGCGAACCCTCCGCTGCTTTGCAGAGAGGCGGGGGAAGCCCCGCGCAGCTGCTGGCAATGGGCCAGCTGGGGAAACCCAGTCACCAGCCTGCAAGCGGGGGCGGAGGAGAGGGGGCAAGGCTTCTGGCAAGGGAGAGTCAGCAGGGAATGGCGGCCAGCGGCTATATTTTTGCTACATTTTTGCTACAACTAGACACACTTCATCTCCAATTAGCATAACCGTGGTGTCAAGAAGTTGAGATCTTTGAAAGATGTCAAATATGCTAGTCCATTTGAGAGAAGGAAATTACAAAGGGGAAGATACTGAACCTAATTCAAGTCGAGATTTGGAGAAACTCTCCTGAGGTGCTAATTTTGTACCCACTCGTTCAATAGTGATCCTTGGCATCCTCTCATTACTGAAAATAAGAGAGTTAACAGAATGGTTTTTAAATATTTTTCATTTCAGTATTAAACATGTTTAGCTGGCCAGTAGAGACCAAGCACTACCATTTTACACACCCTCTTTTTAGAATAGTGTCAGTTAGAATAATCATTTTACTATTTTGAATGACACATTCCTAAAGACATATATAACTTTAAAAAAGTGGGCATTGTCTGAAGATTCTTCTAAGACTGTGTAATAAGATAATTAGAAAATGGTTGTAAAATTGTTCTAATCAGGCCTAGAAAAGCATATTTACACTATAGTAGTATGAACTGTGTTTAAACATTTGTTTTCCTAACAAGACTTTTTCCACCCATTGTTGATGGGGTTCAAGTAGGAGTTGAAACTTCAGACATTCTGCTTCTGTGATCCAGAGTCCAGAATGCTCTCCTAGGCATTTTGTCAAGTTTTAGAGACCTATAGATGGAAAAAGATGGCCTCAAAAAAAATGCCGGCGTTGGGGCAGAGGGTTTTTAGATTAGGTAGAAAACCTATTCATATTTTCTCATACGGGACTTTCTTTACCACAGTTCACTGCAGAGTCAGCTTGATCTTCTCTTTTAACAAGAGGTAATCAGATCAATACATGAAATTGAGTAAGCTTTTTTGTTCAATACCAGTTTTGAAAATACAGCTTTATAGAAAGTCTGGAAGGGCTGATGAAATCCACATTACTGACCTAACCTCTTTAAAACCTGATTCCGCATTTAATTTTTTGTAAATGAAAATAAAGTTTATTCAAGAAAAAACTTTTAGGGGAACATTCTCTGCCATAGGCTTTTTTCTCTCCCTTTTGATTTCCCACCATTGCCAGTTGTAACAGTGAGAGTGCTAGTGTGGACCAGCTGCCAATGTTTAAATCACTGTGTCACCTAACCATAAGCTGTTCTAGAGCTACTATCAGTGGAAGTGAACTGAAGTGAAGATGATGTTTCAGTGGGAGGAAGTCTGCTCTTTATGGAATAAATAGTCAGAGGCTTTAAATACACATGCAATGTTTAAGGTACTTTAAAGCGTCGCCTAGACTTCTGGTCTGAGAAGATCACTATTTCTGGAATTGAAATGCCAGCCTGTTGACATTTATAACTTCTATTGATTGCATAATGAAATATTCATCATCTTCATCCCCGCATTGATTTGGGGCCTATGCTGCCTAACTTGACAAACATTTCAGATGATTCAGGTAAGAGTAGATGTCTTTTAGTTATGTCTTTTCTTGCTTCCTGTCCTGATACTCGTAAGGAAAAATAACTATGCAGTTTTGGAGAAATTCCAGCTAACCTGACATGGTAGAGAAGGCAGGATTGGATTCTGGTGTGTTTAATCAATCAAAAGAAGATGCTAATTGTTTTTAAGTATAAGGTTTTCAGTTCATTAGCTGGCTTAGGTGCAGTACACCTAATAAAACAGCAGATGGTACCGGTTTAAATTAAAAACCTTATGATATACTTTAGTAAAGTAAGAGGACCATTTTCATCATGTGGGGTTTTTTTGTTTGTTTGTTTTTTTTGTTTTTTTTTTGTTTTTGGTAATACAAAAAAAAAGGTGCCGGTACTCCAGCTCTGACTGGAGGTGCCCGTACTGCGTATGCATATGCTCATTGGCAGGGCTCGCTGAACCGCAGCGAGTCCCACTCGCTAGCCATGCTGTCCAGCAATCTGCGCATGTGCAGATCGTTCTGCACATGCACAGATCGCCCGAACCTAGCTCTTCCGGGTTACAATCTACTCGCCTATGGCAAGTAGTTTGTATTATTTGTCAAGCCCTGCTTATTGGATATTTGACTAGTCACTTACATCCCTGTAGACATAGACTATGGGCTTATGGGACTACATAATAATGCACCCGGTAGTCCAGGACATACTATACACCATGTCTGTTACACTTAAACAGTAGCATTGTGAACTAATATTTTGTAAGGTCTGTTGAGCTTCACAAATACTGCCAGTATATCTTGAAGTTGTTCTTTGTAGAGCCTTTCCACGGTTGGGTATAAGATTTCTCTGATAGTTCTTGTGCTTGTCCGAGTAACATATATTTATGTCTTGAGCAAGGCCTTTTTCATCCCTCTTCTTTCTCTCCTTCTTAAAACACTGACTTTTTAAAGAATTCACATGCAGCTTATTCCTGGAAAGGGGACTATATTACATTGAAATTATTTGGTATATTATAACGGGACGAGATGAGGAGCAAAAAGAATGTATGCCACATGGAGAGTCTTGGACTGAACAGACTCACCGATCATCCAGGCTACCTGTTTGGAACTTTGGGAGTTTAAATTTGTAGGATCACTAGTTGGCTGTTGGAGACAGAAAGCAGGATCGCAGAGCAAGTCAGGGAGCGAGGCTGATCATGAAGGAAAGTACTGCAAGGCTTTGATAAGACTACGCTTTCCCTTCTTGGGTAAGAAGTAGAAAGTTACTGAAAACTATTGTTGAGAAGTTATGTTTAATCTGGTTAAATAAAAGTTGAGTGGTTTTCCAACTCAGAAGTCAGTGGCATAGTCAGTAGGGATTGCCCACTATTTATAGGCCAGTGCCCTGAGGGATAAAAAGCTGTTTTAACAATCTAGAAATACTTGTGTTGAACAGGGTGTCTGCCCAGAAAAGGCAGGTCATGTTATTCTTCTGAAAGTGTACCTCATTGAGAGTACAGTGACTCTCCTTGATTTTTTTTTAAGGTCTGTACTAGTAACAGAATATTTTCCTTGCCATTTTCTCAAATATTGGAAGTAGATCATACTGAATTCCAATTCCCAGGCAAGTTCTAACATATCATTCAGACTGTAGAATGCAGTTCAAAGCAAGACCTATCTTAAAACTTGCTTTAAAAAATACTAACAGAGTATGTTCACAGTAAGCTAGCCTGCAATTCCTATACTGCTTTTAATACTTAATGGTTATGCACACACATAGACAATTCTTGGTGACCTGCATCCTCAGAACTTTAAATTAGTGTTATCTGTGCTCTAGTGTAGTCTTCTTTGGATATAATGGTTTTAAGCAGGAAAGGTGACAGAAAAAAGTATATGGCTTCTGCTTTTATGTATCCAATGCTAAAAAATAGTTGGAAAGTTAAAACTATACATTTTAGTTTACAGCATTTATTTCTTAAAAGCAAAAAAATCCCTATAACCCTTAATATTGCTAGATTCTTTGGTATTTAAGATAACTGAAGTAGTCAAGATATTCAGATACTGTGCATTGAATACAACAAAAATCTCCTTAACTCTGCTTCTTTTAATATCCTCCCTTCCTGTTATATTAATTACCATTTAGTAACTTAACTTTCCTTATTGTAGTCAACTGTTTTGATATTTTCTGCATCTGTAATACCATTTTAAATGCACATGTAAGATAGTCTCAGGCCTCTTGCTTAAATGTACTGTGGTCTTTCATTTGAAATTGGGCATGTAAAATTTGTCTTGAAACTGGAGAGCAGGGCACATGACTAATACAAAAACCTCCATGCACACACTCCCATGAAACAAAGCCAAGCTCTGTTTCGGTTCTGAATAGTTGGTTGCAATGGATGTGTTCAGAGGCAGAACAGAGTGATTAGAGCAGGGGGATTTGATTCAACATATCCTGTTTCCCAGCAGGGTGACTACAGTCTCATTCCCACTTTCATGAATCGAGTAACTAGGGTCACCCATGAAGCAGTGAAGGGAATACGTTTCATCACCATCTTAACTCCACGCACAGCCTACTATCTTGGAGTCAGTGTGCGAAGGGTGAAATAGAGTTTGATAGCCTTAGTAGAGTTTGATAGCCTTTATCTGTGATATGTTGACACCATTACATTCCTACACAAGAATTCAGCATGTAGCCTTAGACATCAAGCTACATTGTGGATTAAACTTTGGACTGGGGATTTTAGTTGCAAATTGAGTCTCTCAGCTCTGCTTTTCAAGGGTCAGAGTTTATTTGATCTAGATACAGCACTCCTAGACTTAGCGATTTTAAGATTTTTTTTTCTTGCTGGTAGATAAGAGAATCAGCAGCAACCATTTCTGAGCAGAACCAGGATAATCTAAATTTCACTCTAGATAATGTTTTATGTTGGCAGTATGTTTTCTAGGTAAAATGCATTTACAGATTCTTTCAAGGTATGAACAAGTAGATGTTTGTTTTGGACTGTGACAAGTTAGAAATGTATATGCTGAAACAGATCATAAGTCTTTAGGTCAGAATTAAATGTATGACCTATAAGGGTAGTAGAATAGTTACATAACTTATTACCTTAACTATTGTCACTTCCATGTGTAAGTTTTTAATATTTGGGACATGTATTTTGTGTAAGGATTTATTCACAGTCGCAACATTAAATGTAAATTTACATCCAGTACAGGATTTTTTGTGTTTGCATGTTTTTGGTTGGGGGAGAAGGGAAGGTGTTATTTGGTTATAAAAGAACTCCAATCCTTGAAAAACCTGGTGTTCTCTAATCAAAGGTCAGAACTGATCAGTTCTCTCTAGCACTGTTACTCCATTAGCATGGCAGCATGAAAAGAAGCTGTACAGTACTGGTCAGGGAAGGATGGAAATAGCAGAGATGTTAGGAAGTAAGTTCTTAGAGAAGAGACTGGAAAAGGAAGGGAAAGAGGGGCCAAACTAGAGGGAATAATTAAAGTGAAGCCATGGCCAGAAAAATCACAGCATTCCTGTCACCGTCTGTTATGCAGAAGGGAGGATATTTGCCTCACCTTGCATAATATAAGAGTTAAAGCTCGGCAAGTTTCTTCTTTGAGGAATGGGGGAGGAGAGAGAAATGGATTAGAAGGTCTCTGCATAACAGTAGGGTCTTCAGATATGGTTGCCTCTAAGTAACGTAATATGCTTTGTCTGTATATATTTTTGCTTTTGAGGCTTGTGTGTTTGGTGCTGCACAGAAACTCTCTTTAGTACCACTGTGTACATGAAGCCTCAGATTGAGACCACAGGACCAAAAGCATGCTTATTTTCTCCATACCTCAGTTGAGTAAAGAGCAGAATCTTGATGCTATACCCTTCACCTCTTGATCTCTATAGTTAATACTGTGTTCCATTTCAAATTTTTTTACAGGCCACAATTCTCTGCTTTTGCTCAGATATTTTTGTTGCCATCCATTTTGTTGTTGTTGTTGTTTGTAAACATCCAGAGATGCATAGTGTGGCTAGGTTAGGTAAGATGGCACTTATTAATTAATATTCCCAATACTTAACAGTTCTTGAGTGAAAGTCACTCCCAGATGCCTACTGATCACTAAAAGCACATACTGTTTTTCATCAGTACATATCAAAGTATTATCAGCCTCTTATTTCAGATGAGAGAGAACATGAGGTACAGAGGTGAAGTGCTATGTCAGGGTCACCTGGTCAGAGACAGATCTGAAAATAGAAGCAGATATGCTAACTTTCAATCCTGTGCCATATCTATGCTGCGTTCATGAAATCACACCTGGTAAGATCCCAAACTCCATTTCTTGAAGAAATCAGGGACCCACCAATGTGGAGCTCATTAGAGGAGTAGGACTTTAGTTATTACTCACTCAGGGAGAGGTGCAGAGGATTAAAATTTTGATACAAAATTACCTGAATCTAAATTCACACAGAATATTATTCTTTTGACATGATCATTAAATATAATACCTGGTTCAGAAGACTAATCCTGCAGTTAAACTAGTGATAACATGCAGCTCTGTATGGAATCACAACAGAACAATTATTGATTTCTAGAAGATTTTGAACAGACACTAGGGCCACTTCTATTTTATCTACAGTTACTGGTTAATAACTTTTTGCTCTGGTCTTGTAGGTTTTGGTGGTTTTGTTTTGTTGTGAAACTAAGATCTACCTTCAAATACAGAGTAACTCTGTGACATCTGTCCTCTCACCTCTGTGACCTTAATTTAGGTCATTAATTATAGTCTCAAATTAGCAAGATACTTCAAGCATATGTGTACATCTATGGAACGCAATGGGCTACAAGCCGCTACATAACTTCTGAATGTAGGTTTATGCTTCATTGCCTTGCTGAATTAGGGCTCATATCTGTATGTAAGTAGACATGCTGTCACAAATTTTATTGTCCGTGTTGCTGATGAAAACCATGTATTTGATGTTTATTAAAATGTCAAACTAGGGGGTGAGGTAAGGATGTTAACTAGGGATATCTATATGTAGACAATTACACGATTAACTAACAAGCTTAGGCTTATTGGTTAATCTTGTCAACTACATGCATTTCCTCTCCCCCACCCTCCCTTTTGCTGTTTCTGTAACTGAGGCAGTTTGGGGGGAGGAGGGG
The DNA here is from genome assembly GCF_049634645.1 of Pelodiscus sinensis. Lineage (NCBI taxonomy): Eukaryota > Metazoa > Chordata > Testudines > Trionychidae > Pelodiscus > Pelodiscus sinensis. The sequence continues at coordinate 171,431,173 of NC_134712.1, forward strand.
ACACAGGAGCCTATGCCCATGGAGATCCACCCTCCACGCTGCTACCTCTGCTGCAGAAGGCAAGGAGGGCAGGCAGGAGCCAAAACATGTGAGGAGCCAGCTTTTATGCAAGTTCTCTGCATGTACTGGCTCCGCGGATCTGCCTGCTCCTTCCCCCGCCCAGGCTTGCTGCAGACGGAGGCTGCTCCGTGGTAGCAGCCTCTGTCCATGGGGGAATCTCAATTGTATCAGAGGCAGCAGCACATGTTTTTAGACCAGCTCCTGACTGGCACCCCATGCTACTGCCTGCAGGATAGCAGGGGGTTCTCCAGGGCTGTGTCCAGACTCAGGGGGTTTTTCGGGAAAAGTAGCCTTTTTCCGAAAAAACTTCCCCTGCGTCCAGACTCAAGCCGCGTTCTTTCGAAATTAAATCAAAAGAACGCGGCTTTTCTTTCGATGGCGGTAAACCTCATTTCACGAGGAAGAACGCCTTCTTTTGAAAGTTCCTCTTTCGAAAGAAGGCATTCTTCAATGTAAACAGGGCTTCTTCGAAAGAGAGCATCCAGACTCACTGGATGCTTTCTTTCGAAAAAGCAAGCCGCTTTTTCGAAAGTTCAACGTGCAGTCTAGACGCTCTCTTTCGAAAGAGGCTCTTTCGAAAGTATCTTTCGAAAGAGCCTCTTTCGAAAGAGGCTTGCAGTCTAGACATAGCCCAGGAGTGGAGCTGGGAATGCATTGGCTGCCTGCCCTCCTCATCCCCCCCCTCACCCCAGCCCGGGGGACTATCATGTAACCGCTAAATTCAATGCAGTTCCATGACTATTAAATTACACAGTATCTAATATCCTAATGTTAACTGGTAACTGGTGGCTGGGCTCACCACATGCATGCGGGGTGCCCAGCCTTGCCAGAGAAGCCCTTACCTGTAGGATCCCTGATTTCTTGAAGGGTTTGATGGCACATCAACATGTTCTGAATATGTAATCTAAAATTTTGTTTCTGTACCTTTTAATCTTTTCGTCGTATTAAGATTTTACTGACTAATGAAAATACCTCTCTCCTCTATATGGAATTCTTTCTTATTTTAGGACTGTTCTATCCAGACTTTTCTGATTTCACCTAGTCTGTTTCACCTTTCAGGATTTTTTTTTCTCAGATCTTCTGTCACCATTTATTTCTTTTGAAATCTGCCTCTCTCATGTCTGTTCTTTTGGAGCCTCAGGCTGAATCCTTTAGTCTAAATGAGACATAAAAAGTATTGAGTACAGCAGAACTATCTTGTTTGTTTAAGTTGCGAGACCTTCTACTTAGGCAGTATCTTCCATCTATAATCTGAGTTTTCCTTTTGAGCCACTTCATATTTCTCTGAGTTGTTAACCTGTTGATTTCATCCTTTTTCTTTAAAGGTAATGCTGTCATTGGTGTCACCCAGCTTCAGATCATCTACAAATGTGACTAGTAAAATGTCTATTTCATACTCCAAGTTTCTTGTAGAAAAAAATAATGGTTTTGGATCCAGAACCCCCATGGCAGCTCTATATTATCTCCAATTAACCTACATTTCAAGTTAGGAGACTGTCAACTAAAACCATATCAAATATCTTCCTGGTATCAAGACAGTGTGTACCCATTGCCTCTATTTTCTCCATTAAAGTTAAAGGGACAATGTGATTTTTAGATTGGCTTCTTATAGATTTGTTTTGTAAGTCTCTATCCTGCTTGCCTTTGGTATGAGAATAGCAACACTGAGCTGGCATTCTTCTTTGTCTGAAAATGATAATTTAAGCAGTTTATTAGCATCTGAAATTCATCCACTTGCTAATAGCTGTTTCTTATGAAATTCTTGAAAACTATATAAACAAATCTTAGTCGGTGTTTACAGAAATGTGTGATTAGAAAACAAATCTAATTTCTTAAATTATCTGCAACAGAAAGCACAAAATGATATTTTCTTGTTTAAGAAATGTGAAAATCACTAATATCTATATGGATTAGGGATAATAACTATCATTTATTTGTGTAAATGTGTAACCATTGGAAATTCTAGCAGTTACACATTTACACGCGGAGTGGAGGAGCTGGGAGCCAGTGCTTGGCTTTTAAGCTAGCTCCCCGCGAGCACCAGCTACCGCCTACCCCGCCCCCCCTTCACCACTGCTTCTGTGGGAGCTGATATGAGCAGGCTCTCACCTGCTCCCCAACTCTCTGCATTACTGTCTCTCTATCAGAGGCAGCAGCGGGGAGAAGAAGACTTGGGGAGCCAGTTTAACAGCCAGCTCCCCATGCGTGTTGGTTCCCACCTGCCCTTCTGCAATGCTGCCTGTGTGGGAGGCAGCAGGTGGGGACAGGCAGCTCTGAGGGAGCCAGCATGCACAAGGAGCTAGTTTAAAAACAGGCTTCCCACAGGCACTGACTCCCACCTCTTTCCTCCCCTCCCCCGGAAAGGTTGTGTATAGTTGATATGCCCAGGCTTATTCGTTAATTGTATTATTGACTACACTAAGGATGTTAAAACTAGTCAACTATCCGATAAACAAATGCTTATCGGATATTAATGTCAACTAGTTGACTAGTCAATCCCCCCTCTTGCTGCCTTTATGAAATAGAGGCAGCAAAGTGGGGGGTACTTGACAGTGGCAAGGAGGAATGCAGAAGTGCCTATCGACTAGTCCACTAGTTGATGGAAATTCCGTCGACTAGTCAGTTAACAGCTTTTTAACATCCTTAGACTACACACTAACATCCCACTCAAAGTTGTCCAACTACAGTATATGCAACAGAAAAAATAGTAAAGCAATGTGTGAAAATGGAGTATAAATAAAAACAAAATTCAGTAATCCCAAAATATCACATGAACTGAATATTAGTAAATTGATTCTAACAAAAAAAATAACTCTTACATATAGCAGTGATTCTCATTCTTTTCAGGTTGATAACTCCTTATTCAAAGCCAAATATTCACAACTTCAAGTTACTATAAATATAAAACACAACAAATAATAATATTAATCCATCTCTATAATTTGTGCTTGTGTTTTAAGAGGTTGACAAAATACCTGTAGTTGAATAGTAAAGGGATGTAGGAAATCAGATTTTCTTTGCTTCAGGTTGTAAAAAAAATATAATGTAGCAACCTCACTGTTGCCTTCATCACGCCAACACTGCTCTTACTCCATCCCCATATTCCCTACTGGCTGTTAACCTCCTGATTGAGAAACCTTGACGTAAAGCACCAGCACAGAAATTCAAATTAAAACTTATTTCTAATTTTAAACATTAATTGCAAAACCCAAACATTTCTGACTATTTTTCCCAGAGTATTTTCAACTGAAAGTGTTCCTAGAAAAATTTGTACTACTACAGTACTCTACCAGAAAGATTCTATTTTAACCTTCTCTATCTGGTGAAATAATTTTACTTCCTGTTGTGGTGCTTAAATTATTTTAAAATGACCTTCAGTACTGCAAGAGCAAAGATTGTACTGAGGTCATGCTGGGCTTTGTTCATATCTTATTAAAACAGATAATGGTTTTAATTTTGTCTCTGTACAGAAGTTTGAAGGAAATTTAGGCTAAATCCCAGTCTTACTGCATTCAGCAGGTCTAGGATCTGTTCTGTAGTCAATAACCATGCTACTCTGCTGTTATCCTCTGCTGTGTGTGATGCTTTAGTTCAGAGGTATCAAACTCAGTTTACTTTAGGGCCAATACCAGTCCTCAAATCCTCCTAGTGGGCCAGCAGACGCTCATATCTGGCAGGGCACGGGGGTCTCTGTGTGTTTTACCCCATGTATCTGCTGGACTACACACTTCCCTTCCTCACACATGTCCCTGGACTCTGCCTTCCACTCTTATGGGCTCCCAGTGCTGCAACTGTTAGCATAGTGGGGCTAGCCAAGTTTCCAGGTGCTGGCTATGTGCCATTGCCAGCATGTCCATGTGGCCTGGGGGAGGTGTGTGCAGAGCCCAATAGGAGAGTTTTGCATGGCCACCTCAGGCCCCGTGCTTTGAAGAGCCCACGGTAGCTGCCCCAACCATCCTGTAGATGTGATGATTCCCCCATACTCAGGTTGGGACATGGGTGGGCTGGAGCTGGCAGCAGGGGTTGAGCCCTCCTGCACTGACGGCAGCAGCAGATGCTGCTGGGAAGTGGAACTACGTTGCAGAACTGCTCCACTCCACTGCCGTCTCCCAATCCACCTACACTGGGGCTGTGGTGCTCCGCTTCCCTCTGTTGTAGTGAAGCAGAGTGACTGGGCTGGCTTGGGAGATGGCCATGGAACTGAGCAGAGACTGTGACATAGCTCCGCTTCCCTGCAACTCCCACTGCTATGGTGAGTGTGGAGAGGGCCCAACCCCCTGCACCAGGCCTCCTGGTAATCCCCAAGTCTGCGGGGTCGGGTTGCCAGGTGTCCGGTTTTGAACTGGACAGTCCGGTATTTGAGCTTTCTGTTTGGGAAACAAATGGAGAAAATACCAGACATATAAATGTCCAGTATTTTCTAATTAAGTTTTTATTATTATAATAAGTATAATAAGTACGTCGTTGCATACTGCCTGGCTGGTAGATACGCTCACACTGCGTGAGTGTGTCTACCAGCCAGGCAGTACACAACTACACAATAGGGGGGGATGGAATCCCCAGGGTGAGATTCACCCATGCGCCCTGCTGGGACCGTGCATGGGACGGGCAGCATCCTGGGATCTGCGTGTGCCCGGGCCAGCTGCTCCCCCACCTCCCCACCCGCCAGCCAGCCTCGTTCCCCCCAGCCAGCCCTGCTCCCCCCTCCCAACCAGCCCTGCTTCCCGCCGGCCAGTCCCCCTTCCCACTCCCCCGGATCTCCCCCAGCCGTTGTCTCTTCCCCCCCCCCCCCAATCTGAGATAAAGTGTGTCCGGTATTTTTTTTAAACCATCTGGTAACGCTACTGCAGGGCGAGGGCGTGAGGGAAGAGGTGCAGTTGGGATGGAGCAGGTGCTGGACTTGGTGGCAGGGTACAGGCAGACCCACACTCCAGGAGCACAGGGATTTATGTACCAGCAGCCATGCATGGGCCAGATTGTGGAGCTGCTTGGGCCTTACTTATGTGGCCCACAGGCCGTGAATTTGAGATCCCTGCTTCATTTCATTTCTCTTGAGTCGAAGCAGCAGACTGATTTATCTGCTCATTTCTACCTGTCCCACTTTCATAATGTGAACACTCATCAATATTAAGGGTCCAATTTAGTTATCCTTTCAGAAATTTAAGTTTGAGCATTCTTAGTAATTTGAAATGTGTTGCTAATATAATGGTAGCTTTTTCTTTCATTTTAAATGTATCAATATTATGCTGGTTTCATACCTTATCTTAATCTCTTAGTATTTAATTTATACATTGTATAAAAATGCCAATTTTAACACTTTCCTTCCATCTTAATTCAGTCTGACTTTCCGCTCATTTTAAAGTACAGCAGTATTTTAAGGGAGCAAGCTAGTGTTCTTTCCTCTTTAAACTCTTGGTATCATAAGGTTTATCTTTCCCCCCTCTAAATAATACCCAAGCACCATTATGTAGTATTAATATCCCATCATTTTTTCCGTTGTTTGCAATACCTGATTCCAGCACACTGATAATGATATCCCGTGAAACCTGTTTGAATCCATACCATTGAGCTTTAACATGCCTCAAAGGTGACACAAACTTAGTTAATCTTGACTCACTTTTGATGAACTAAAAGTATTTGAAGTGCCTTTACATTAATACACATTCAGGTACTAGACAGCTTTTCACAATTTTCACGTTTACAATAGAAATTCATGTGTCCATTCTAGATTGGCTGCCAAGTTGTTTCTCTTTATATAAAACGATGGGGCTGCAACCTCTCCTCACTCCGCTTGCCTACGCCCCCCTTCCCTGCCCGCTTTTGCTTCACTGAGAGAAGAGCCTGTTGATGCTGATGATATCTTTCTGTTACCTGGCAGGAACATTCTGTTGTCCATCAGGAAAAACTATTTTGTATATATAGAGAACTCAGACTTGGTCAAAATATTATTTATACCATGCTTCAGTTGAAACACATTTTTATAGACAATTTGTAAACCAAAAGCATGTTAACACTCTCTAAATTTTAATGGGTACTACCAAAGCTACAAGAGTTTGTAAACATCTGTGGTAATTAACTTTCTAAATTCTCCTGTGTAGCCTTCAGAAGGGATACATTATATTTTAAATGAAACACAGAACAAATGTCCTACCTATGTAAGTGTTCCTTAAAGTGTGGGAAATAAGTTTTCATTTTATTCAGTTCCCTAGTGGATAGATGTCCACGTAACTTAAGCAATGGTTCATTCTTTGTGTTCACCATCCTCTGCCTCTGAGAATACTAACGTAGTCCCTTTTGGATTAGTTAGAACAGTGGTTCCCAAGCTGCAGCCCAGTCAGCACACGACTTCAGTCCATTTGACATCAGGTCAATACAGGTAGCATTGGATATAGCCCACAACAGTAAATAGGCTGAGAACCATTGAGTTAACAGTTGACTAACAGAACTCATAATGACCTGAGATTGGAATGTTACCATACAACAGACACAGATCTACTTTACTGTTTGAAAAATTTACATCAATATTTTTAAAAAATACAAAAAATAATGACTTACTTTAAATTAAACTTGGAAATAACTGAGACTCAGTCATTTTATTTTTGCAACCTGCTTGGCCTTCGGTGTTCTCTCTTCCATTGTGACGATTGTAGTACCTTCTGACACTGCATTTATAGGGCCCATGGCTGTACCATCAACTGCCCTGATGTGTTGGGAACCAATTCTGAGGGTCTGAAAGAGCCACCAAAAACCTAAGGATATGCAGGTATGGTGGGGCAATAGGGAAGCTTGGATTGGTGCCGTCACTGGAACCTTTCATGAATGTTGAATGCACGTGGCATTTATTTTTAAAGTGTGTAGGAGACTGGAAATGCAGTAGTAGTTTTCAACCTATGGTCTGTCAATCTTTGAGGGTCCACACACTAAAATTTCCAAAGGGATTCATGCCTCCATTGGAAATTTTTTAGGGGTCTGCAAATGAAAAAAAGTTGAAAACCACTACTTTAAAGTAAGAAAATAATTACAATCCCATTTCCCTCCCCACCCCCACCTACTTATTTTTTTTCTCTATCCAACTTGGCAATGCTCCTAATGACAAAATTGCTTCACGCATGTTAATTGAGGTTGTCTGCCTACCAAATACTGACAAATGATCCTCCTTGATTTCCTGCTTCCTTATTGCATACATAAGTAATGACTCTATAAATACTTAATTTCCTGTAATTTTGTTTGTTCCACAAAATTGCATACACCTTTCCTTAATGATATGTAAGGAATTCATTGCTATCCATGGGAAGTTTTAAGGCAGTTTAAAAAGATATGGTAGAAAAAGCTGAAAACATGCCAAAGTAATAGGCTTTTGCTTTGCAAAACAAGAAGTGCCTTCCTCTGTTACAGAAATCCAAATTTGCCTGCTGCATCCATCAAAGCTGTTCATTCAGTGAAGGTCAAAGGTTCTGTTGTTGGTGCACCAGCTGATCGTCTGTAAGCTGTATCATTGAGCATAACAAAGTGCTGTGCATTGCTGATGTGCGTCACAGGACCCTGGGTTTTTGCACAGGGATTAGTCAGGCTGTATTTGGAAACGCCCTCAACTGCACCTTGTGCTGCTATATTAGTGTTTCCCGAGCAAGAAGAATTTTCTTTCGCTCCTTCAGCTGCTCCGGCAAATCCCTCCGGTAAGTCTGTGCAGTTCATGTAAACAGAAATGGCTGTGTCTTCTGCCTGCATTTTTAAGCCAGTATTATTGATTGTGTGTTACTTATGCTTATTTATTCTGACAGTTTAAAACATTTTCTTTAAAAAATGGTATAATCTTCAAAGCAGCATTAAGGGAATAAAAAAAATCTCGTTTTTTAATTAACTTCTTATATGGAGAGGAATATATAAAATGTGCATCGGCATAGCTTAAAATATGGGTAATTTCAAATTGGTCTAAATGTACACTGAGTGTGTTCATACTTTTATGTGCATACATAATTTTTTTTTCAAAAAATCAGATAATGTAGCAGACAATTTCTTTAAGGGGTTTACTTGGTTTTTGTTGGCAGCCTGTATGCAAGCCCTGCATCTGTGGACGCTGCTTGTCATCTATGCTGTTGCAGTAGGACAAAATCAAGGACAGAAGAATCAAGAGTGCCCTAAGCTCAGCGCACAGGTACTCTTTTTAAAAAGCATGAGAAAAAGTGCTGTCAGTCAATTGTCCAAGAATAACCTCTTAAAACATGCACTTCCTTCAAAAATGCCCAAAGCAGAGGCCAGTGCAGAAGCATAGAAAATTGTAACATAGTTTTCTAAACAGAACTTTGAAATGAGAGGAACACTTTTGACTAATTTCCAGGAAATTCAAAATTCAAATTTCCTTGTATTTCTTTTGTTTGTTATTAAAGTACATATTCCAATACTTAGTATGCTTGGGTCTTAAACAAAAACTTTTCCCTGTCCCATTTTACTATAATTTTCATGATTCTAGTACTGTTGCAAAATATGCTATAAACTAGCATAATCAATGCTTTGATATTTGAGTGTCATAATTGCAAAGTTCAGCTTTTCCTTTTAGCTCAGCAGTCTAAAACTGTGGCTTAGTAAAGTTTACTAGATCACCAAAGCATTTCTTGCCATAAGTATGTGAGGTATTTTACTTTAAAATCTTTTTATTTAACTATGTTCCGGTTTTCATCGTGCACACACATACACTTCAGTTCCAATTTGGCTTTTTGCAGCAAGTAACTTTTAAATATTTGAAGTTAGAAATTGACACTTGTCTTCTAAAAGCTGTAGACCATAGATACAGCAGTGGTTTCTAGCTTTAGAGCATTTCAAAAGTAATGCCTCTGCAATCATATTAAGCGTGAAAAGGGTATTCGGAGGCACTAAATGAAAGTAATCAAAGTGATGTGGGATTTTTATATCAGATTTCATGAAACAATTACTGTAGGTCATATAGAAAATGAGTCCCAATTTTTAGCTGGAATTAAACCTAAAATATCAGATTTTAAAACTGTCACTAGTAGCTTGCTGTGTCTTTTTGGTACTCAGTGAGTATATAATAGTGAGTCTCAAGCCTGGAAGCACGATATATTTACTTCTCTAAATACTATGAATACTAGTCTACTTTTCAAGTTGAGCTCCATGAGAGCGCTTCTTGGTTCTTAAAATGTTGCTGCAAATCGCCACCACAACATAAAAATAAAATTTGTGATTAACTTTTTATCATTGCAATTCTCTTGCATTCATTTGCAGCTTTCTGGTTGAAAAGTGGCATAAAGAATCAAAGTAGATTTTTCTTGTTGCCTCAGAATTAAAAGTTTCTTTAATGGATTTGGAATCTTAAAGATTGCCTAGTTTTGTTGAGGCTTAAATTGCATCACCCAATTCTGAAAACAAATGATGTGACTGTAGTTAAAATTCATGAGATTAATAACATTTATTCACATTAAAACACCGCTAATTCTTACCTGCTATGATTAATTCTTGTCCACGATCTTAACATTTTTGGTGGTCATATGGTTGCTGTAGTTTATTACAGGTTTGCAAGACAAATGCATACCAGCTTGCATCTCTCAAGAAATTTAGTAAGAATACAGCTAATTTCTAAGGCTGTAGGCAAAGCGTACTGACACACATTGAAATAGACCTTACTCCATAAAACAACTTCTGTACAGTTGTCTTCTATTTTTATCATTATACCACTTAGGGGAGGAGGGAGGGCTCTAGCAGCTCTTTTTGAGAAGCATCAATAACAGATTAGCCTTGGCAAAACATACAAGAACTTTATATATACCAAGTAGTATAGGTTTACAAAGCTATCAGTTAAAAATACACTGCCCATTTTTCCATTGCCCTGTTCAAAGTATCTCCAGAACAGTGGTGTTTATCACCCTGGCTAGGAATCTTAGATGAGCTGATAATTGTGAAGTCATTTCTGTGTCTCCATACAATTAATACTGAATGTAATTTGAGCTCCTCTCACTTACAGATGATAATTTTTTTTAACTCCTTCAGTCTAAAATATCCTAATTAGTCAATGGCCAAATGGGGTTTGGAAAGCTTGAAATAAACAACCTAAGAAGTTGTTTAAGTTGTAGAACTTAGTGAAAAACTTCAATTTTTTTTCCCTCCAGCTGCCCACTCTCCCCTCCCCCTCGTATCTTAACATACAAAAGTATGTTTAGCAAGGCGTCTGAGAACATGTGCACAAAACCCCATTCTAATAATGCTTTTATATAATTAAAGTATCCAAAGTCAAATTCCTTAATGTTGGGGACATTGATCTCCCCTTTAGGGATTATAATGTGATTCACATTGTAGCTGTTAATAAATTCACTGTATTTAAATCTTTCATTTAGTTTTTTAAACAGGTATATGTAGCCTTCCTTGTGAAGGTAGCATTCAAAATGTAAGCCGACCACTAATGTTGTCATTGAGTGACCTATCCCAGTAACAAGAACCCTTCTCAAGTTCTTGATCTATGCTCATCCCAAAACTCCTGCAAAAGGTAAAGGGAGACTTGCAGTGGAATTTTCACCCTTAAAATTCATATATTCACATCAGATATCTGCTCTTGGCTTCAGTGACTGTTAGCAGCTCTCCCCCAATAACTGGACCAGTGCAGCAAACCCTGCCCTCGTCTTATCCACGGACGTAGTTTCATTTAGAGGGAAGGGAAGGATAAATCTCCTGCAGGTTAGGTCCTTTTTGAAATTTTGAGAGGTTCTGAAAGACATCTCTCTGTGCTCCCTAAAGTGGATAGGTAGGAAAGCAAATTCCTCCTTCCTCTCCCCAGGCCACTCTCTGGTTACGTCTACACTGGCCCCTTTTCCGAAAGGGGCATGTTAATTTCAGAGATCGTAATAGGGAAATCCGCGGGGGATTTAAATATCCCCCGCGGCATTTAAATAAAAATGTCCGCCGCTTTTTTCCGGCTTTTAGAAAAGCCGGAAAAGAGCGTCTACACTGGCCCCGATCCTCCGGAAAAAGCGCCCTTTTCCGGAGGATCTTATTTGAAGTAGGAATAAGATCCTCCGGAAAAGGGCGCTTTTTCCGGAGGATCGGGGCCAGTGTAGACGCTCTTTTCCGGCTTTTCTAAAAGCCGGAAAAAAGCGGCGGACATTTTTATTTAAATGCCGCGGGGGATATTTAAATCCCCCGCGGATTTCCCTATTACGATCTCTGAAATTAACATGCCCCTTTCGGAAAAGGGGCCAATGTAGACGAGCCCTCTATGTTTTGGATTCAAGTCATAGAGATACTACATCTTCTACTCAAAAGTATGAATTGTCACTACAACTCTCGTTTAAAATAAGTGCTAAAATACTAGTCTGTTGGCCAGATACAGTATTCCCACAATTGCTAACATCCATATCAAGTTTTACTACCATGAGAAATGTCTGGATTTTTTACACCACTTCCGCAAAACCAAAATCCTTCTGCTGGGTGCAGAAAAGGTCTTTGACCACATTTAATATTTTAGTCTATTTTGTTTGAGGCCTTAGTTAAATGTAGCCTGAACAGATCATGTCAAAATCAGGAAATTGCACAGTCCCAAAGATATTCACATTTCTTAGAGAAAAGCTACTCTCCCAGTTTATTCTTTCAGAACACAAAATAGGGATGTGTTCAGATAATTATAATAGAGTGTTTTAATATTAAAGCAGAAAATTGAATTGGTGGCAGAAACCGATAGTCATTATCTTGAGGCTGATTTGCCACAATATCTACTTACTATCTGTATTCCATTCCCAAATTAGTAGATTTGAATTTTGAATACAAACTGTGCTTGTACATAGGATTGTACCCTAATTACTTTTTGTCCTTTTTAATAGGCCCAAATAAGATGAGTATCTGGGAATAAAAAATTCCTGATAATTCAAAGCTAGTCAAATTTTACCTACAACAGTCAAACAATCTATATGGATGAACGCATCACTAAAATAGTCAGGCTGGCAATACTTAAAATGAATTTTATTCCTCATCTCCTTCATCAACTCATTCACTCACTGATCTCTTTTTCTTTCCCTTTTTTCAATAAACAAGGATATAAAAGACCCTAACTCTTGAATAATCTACTATTTTTAATGACATTTTTAATATAACAAAGTAACTGTCAGTAAAAGCACTGTTTCAAGCAAAATAGAGTTGTTTAAGCCCTTTTATTCCTTTTTAAACCTATATTTGGACTCATTGACTTAAATGGAACCAATATTTCACCCTTTAAATTGAGCATGAATTTTGTGATTGGATCTAACTTTAATTTCTTGCTACCATATTCTATCCGGGTAATGTGAATTATCTATATGCAATAGCAGTGATTGAAAAAAAAAACAGGAATAATGTACATAAATACCTGGGACATTATGTAAAAACAAATAATTAAAAGAACAGGAGCATCATGCTACATAAATTAAACATTAAATAAATTTAAAACTCTGTCTTTCTCATTTAAGTAATTCTTCTCACTACCTGTATGTGAGATACAAGTCAAGTATTGAATGGTCCTGCAAATTGTTACCCTTATTCTCTTCGTATCTTTTCCATACAAGTTTTCTCCTACTATGGCTCTATAGGACTGAAGGTGTTCTGAATCTGCACTGTCAACTATAGAGCTCATTCATCAACAGGTAGGCTCACACACAAATCTTCCTCAGCAATGTCAGAATTGCCTTTCAACACCATCACCTTCCATCTTGATGGTTACTTCAGTAACTTCTGCATATACTCTATAGAATGTTCCAGGGCTGTGGATCTTCATTCACATCTGTAATATGCATGTTTATTACAGATAAACTACTGACTACTTCTATAAAACTTCTCATATTTTTCTAATCATTTTGAAGCCTCTGGCATCTTATGATCTTCATTTTTTTTTTTAGGCTTTGTATTTAGATGAGGCCGAACACAGGATTCAAGATGTTGATGTACCATTAATTATAAAATTGCCTATACGTGTTTTCTATTTCTTGGTACATCTTATTTTTCAACCAACCGACACAACATAATTTTGGTGGTCCTGAATATATTAAACTAACTCCTAGAGCTTTCCTGAGTGATGACAGTTAACTCAGAATTTTTGTGTTCACGTGACTTTTTATGGGCTTTATATTGCATTCCTATATCACTTCATTTCTGTCTTCTAAATTTCTCCCAATTTGGATCTTCTTATCTACTTCAGCTATGAAGAACATGATCACAAATGCAGCAAAAACCAGTAAGCTCCATAAGCAGGGCTCAACAAATCCGCTTATCTACTCGCCCGTGACGAGTAGATTTCAGCCGGTCGCCCCGTTCACCGGTGGTGCGTACATGCGCAGTGCGGGATTGGCAAGTGGGTTTTCACCGCGGTTGTCGAGCCCTGTCCATAAGGAACTGAAGTGTAAATCATACCTATTTTTATAGTATCCAATAGGAGTCTACTGATCACTTATAAAAAGTAGTGCACTTAAAGTGTACTAAAAGTACACATAAAACTAATACATGATCATCATATTTTAGTCAAAATGTAATAGCTTATTATATTCTTATTTTTTGTAACTAAATATCACTTTTAATTTAAGTGATTAGTTCACTGCTTTTTCATAAGAAGTTGACAAAGATATCTACGTAGTTGAAATCAGACATACCACTGTCTGATAGAGACTTCCAGTCTATTGAAGGAAACAGATTTCTAGTCCTCCTCCTGCCTGTGAAAATATCTACATTGCAGGATTTGGAATTTTTTTAAACTAATATGAGTTGTCCTCTTTGGAAGTGGCACTTTTGTTCTGAAATATTGAGTATTGAAACTGCCTTTCTTCCTTGATTCTCATGTAGAAGCTTTATTGGAGCTAAAGAAGAAGCACAAGTTCCCAGCATCAATTAGTACCTGTGAAAGTGAGGTAAGCCACTTTGTAACATAGGTGAGGCATGGTGCTTTCTTTATGTTCAGAAACGAAGGTATTGGCTTGCTGAAAATGTCATGCACTGAAGCAATCACACTTTCTTCTTTAAGAACAGTCTTTGGCAGAAAAATAAACAGAATTTTCAAGTATTGTCTGAAACTAGAAAAACTATTTAGTCCAAAGCAAAAAAACTGTTTAGTCCAAAGCAAAGCATTATCATTGTCAAACTTATTCTAATTATGTCCAGAAAAATCTGTAGGGATTTTTTAAAAGTTTAAATGTACCTTTCTCTGATCTCATTCCCTCTCTTCTTGGTAACTAAGCCAACCTAATTATATCTTAAATACTTCTTGCATATGACAATTTTATCTTTTTTTTTCTTTCCCTTCCTTCTAAATATTCATGTCCATTTTATGTCATTGAAATGTAAGGATTCGGAGATGAATAATCTTTCAAATTCCTGGAGTGAAAAAAATCACAGATCAAAGCTGAGAAACTCTTTTCTTTCAGATACTGTAAAAATTCTCTTGCTAGGGAACAAAAGTACCCATTTATTCCGGATTTCTGTATGAGCAATTCACAAAATGAATTTTAATATGATTTATAATTTGCCTCAGAAACAGAAGAAAATCGCAGTATGTATTCTTTCATACTATATGACTTTAGTTCACCTGATGTACCGACAGCAGTTCTTGGAAATACTTTTCTATGGCTGAATTACACATGCAACTCTGGTGTGACTCTTGATTCACAAGAGGATTTTTGATTAATCATTTTGACAAGCATTGTTTATGAAGTTTACTGTATCGTTGTCAGAATTTTAATGATTCCCCAATCTTTATTTTTTCCTAATTTAACTTTCAGATTATCTAACACTGTGAATATCCTTCCATTTAAAAGGGAAAAGCGAGGCCCTGACTCTGAATTAGATTACATCACTGAATAAAGAGTGGTTCTCTTCTGTAATGTGACTATATAAGAATGGCACCTTACTACTCAGACTTAAGTGTTGTTGGTGATAATACAAAACAAATGTATCTAGATTGCTGTCCAATCCAGACAGTTTTCTTGGTTATGTAATGCTCACAAAGGTAATAGCATATGGGATGGGTGCGTATGTGCGTTAGTGCTAACAGTGATGTTCCCTACTAAAACTAACTTTGTTTTAATCTCAAATGATCACTATAAGGCAGTTCACATTTCCTACAAAAGAATCTGAGCATCCTGCCTTGGCAGTATTCCTGCCCACAATGAACCTGTAGCATGAGCAACTGGAAATGGATTTTTGTCACATGAGTGGCAGTGCACAGTTCTACAAGTTCTCAAATGGTATTGAAATAGTTTGCCTATCATGTGCTCTCAATATCGGGAACAAGGCAGCAACTTTGTGGGATGCAGGGACTGTGCTCATAGCTGGTAGGACAGGAACAGGACAGAGAGGCTGGTGAGGGAACAGGTAGAAGAGAGAACAGTGCAGCCTGTCAAATATGCAAGCCGGAAGATGGACCAGGGAGTGCAGGATTGGGACCACAGGTGCTGGTAGGTGGAAGAGGGGCTCAGGGAATGGTGCCATCAGAACTGGGAGGCAGTTAGAGCAGTGGACTGAGGGATTGGGCCTTCAGGGCTGAGAGGTGTAGCAGGGAGCTGGAGGCTGAGGGTTTCTGCCGCCAGGGCCAGGAGGTGGTCACAGTAGGGAATGGGGGGCTAAGGGATGCAGCCGCAGAGGCCAAGGGCTCAGGGTTTGGGCCACCGGGGCCGGGAGGCCGAGCAGGGGCCACGGGCCTGGGGAATTGGACCTCCTGAACCAGGAGCAGAGGTCAAGAGACTGGGACTACTTGAGCTGGCACCATCCTCAGCTGGCACCAGGCATATGCAGCAGAGGGCAATTCTTAATTAGGGCACAGTGGTTCCCCAAATTTAGTGATTCCCTAGACAACTATGTATTCTGCGTATGCTCAGTATGGAATCTTGTCTGATAGCAGAAAGCTGGTATAACTGGCTTCAGTATGGATTTGTAACAAATATTTGAAATTTTTAACTTTTGAGGAGCTCCTTCAACCATGGGAAAAATTGTAATTTTTGCTTCATAAATTCATTTGAAACTAAGACAACAATTGCTGTATTGTGAAGTTATTGCAAGTTTCAAAATGAGGTGGGATTTTTTTTTTCAAATTTTCAATCAAGTCTTGAATTGACTCTCTTCAATCATTGCTCTATTCAAAATGGCTGCCATTTCCTGTTACATTTAATGGAACTGAAAGCAGGCTGACTTCAGTTAAGATGGCTAAACGTTCCTTATGGTCTTTGCAGGTGGTCTGCGCCCTAGTAACAGTGATGACCATCTCTTCATTGTTTCCGGTGTAACTGAAACTACTCTGCCCTGTCTGCTATAGGATTTGAAAACTGAAAGAACCCAGGGAATGAGGGTCCTGAAGGAAGATTGAGAGAGCAAGTGAGAGGAAAGGGAGGAAGCATATGAACAGGCGAGAATTGTGGGACATGAGGCAGAAGAATGAAAACAAAACAAATGGAGGTTTGGGAGAGGGGCTTAGGAGAAGCAGAACAAATATTAGTGAAGGGAAGAATGAGAGTTCTTCAGTCCTACAATAAGAAGAGTTACTCTATTTGATTTAAAGTCCTTAGACCAATCACAAAGCAAATTGGAAACAGTACAGTTTGGGGGCAATATATGCCAGTGTCTTTGTGATTTTTGAAGATTGACAGTAGAGCAGGGTTTCTCAATGTGATCCGCGAAACCATTCCTCTTGGCTGCAAACAGCAACCGGAGCCAATGGGAGCCATGAGGAAATAAACACATCGGAGCAGCCAGTTAGCAGGTTTCTCAGCATTTTTTCATGGACCTCTTTGAGAAACACTGCAGTAAAGGTTAACTTGGTTGAACTACAAATATAAAGAATCATTTTGATTGTCAATTACATTGTCAGTGTTTGCAACATGTTTCCAGGATTTTTTTTCCAAGAACAAAATAGCATTTCATCATGATGAAAATGATACAAGTTCTGTTGAAAAGACTGGGGGGTAGTTGGCTTTGTTTTGGGGTCTCCCCCCCCCCCCCCACTGTGACATATATTTAACAGACTCTGAGGACTCTCTGATGAGGATACAGTATGAGGGGAATTAGTGTCAAGAACAGGTAGGAAGATCTGTGTTGCGTGATTAGATTGATACTCATCACTCACCAAATAAGAATTTCTCTGGTAGTCCCGTCTGTTACTTGAGAATCTAAGCTCTCTCTTTTTAAAACATCTTTCTAGCTTTTAGGTGGCAAAGATAACATGTCCAGCATGAACAGGCTGAGTTTGTACAGTGAGTGAAAATTTTAACTCATGGCCAGTTTTGCATACCATAGTCCCCATGATGGATATAAAATGCCTCCAATGTAGTGAAACCACTGAGTGGGTGATAGGTGATACCAGTGTTCCCTCTAAGGAGTCTAAGATGTGTGGCAGCGCAGCTTCACAGGTGGTTAATCAGCCATGCCCAGTCAGTCAGCTCTGTGCAAGGAACCCTGAGCTTCTGACTGGGCAGGGCTGATTCATCACCTGTGAAGCTCTGCTGCTGCGCAGCTAAGAGGGAACACTGGGTGGTATATAGGGGCTTTGCCAGAAAAAGAGGATTTGGTATGGTAGGAATGATGCTAGGCAGTGGACAGTGAATTCACAGGGTAAAGGCACCAGTGTAAGCAGTGCCTCAGCTTCTGCTACTCATTTTAGAGGGTGCACTGGCAGCCACAAAAGAATCATGGAGCTCAGTGTCACCAAGTTGGAATGATTCAAGCAATTTGATCAGTACTTTATCCACTTGCCTAAATTATCACTGGCAGTAGTGAGAATCTGCAAATGTCCTACAGGAGTTCCTAACTTGCCCTGAAAAAGAATGAGATTCTGTATTTGGGAACAACCGCAGTTGCGTTTTTTTACCATAGTCTTCCTTCCTGATGACGTGAGTCTGGTTAGCTGTCTTAGAATATGTCAGGTATAATGTTTATGGAAGTTAGGGAGCCTTCTAAGTAATTGGGGCTAAAAAAAAAGTTTTGTCTTTATAAAATCTAGAAATTTTCCTAAATATTATATTGGTTGAAACTAGGTTTAGATTTGAATATAAATATTCTCCAACAGTGTATGCAACCCGCACAGTTAGAGCATTGTACTAGCTCATGAAAACTATTAAATGAACTTTTACTGTATTTTCTCTCTCCCCAAAGTCAATTTCTTATGAGTAGTCTCTTCCTTTTCCCCAAAAGTAAGTTGAAAAATTTGCCACTAAGACTGCTCAATTTTCTAAAGTTAATGTGCAACATTTCTGTGCCATCTTCTAACAATACCATATTGAGTTTTGTTTCCTTGAATTTACATTCATTCCAGAAATACTGAAATGTCAACCCGTTGTATCACAGAATGCCCTGTATGGGTTACTGTGGGCACACCTTGGGAGAACAAGTCCTGTTTTGTGCGCAGTCCTCACAATTATGAAGTGGATTCTGAGGTCAATCTTTATAAATGCACTAAACATCTTAGGAACAACTAAAAGCCATGATAAAACCATCAATGTCAAGGCCATGTAAAGGCATGTGGTACACCCTAAACCAGAGATGGGCAATGAAGCAACAGTGGTTCACCAGGTTAGCCACTGGCAGGCCGCTGCTGCTATATTTACCTGCACCTCTGCAGGTACCAGCAATTGTAGCTCCCATTGGCCAAAAACACTGGGACACCGCTTCCCATAGCTCCTATTGGCCAGGAACGGCAATCCACGGCCAACAGAAGCTGCAATCACCCATACCCGCGGAGGTGCTGGTAAATATAGCGATGGCAGGCCATGAGGGGGCAAACCCTGGCGGACCAGCTCCAGCCCACAAGCCAGTATTTGCCCACCTTTGCCCTACAACCAGTTGTTTCTAATTCTTGATGCCTACTGCAGGCAGTAGGTGGTACTGCCGTAGCAGCATTTCTTGTCTCTCTTCTTCCTCAGAAGCCCTTTCTTTCTAGCTGAAAAATAGGGGATCATGGAAAGCTGGGAGTGGCTAATTGAAGAGAGAAATGAAGGGGAAGTCGTTTAGGAAGCAATGTTAACAGGGATGAACAGACATTGTATACGTTTATGGAACCACTAGCAGCCCCAGAACTTATTCAGTGTTATGCAGTATCTGCCATTTAACAATTAAACCTAATAAATGTTTGTATTTAGTTTAGAATTTATTTCCTTCTCTGTTCTGTTTCTTTTAGATGCCAGAATTTCAGAAAAAGACCGTTCAGATCAAGGACCCAGGAAGAGTAGAAGAAATTATCTGTGGACTCATCAAAGGTGGAGCTGCCAAACTTCAGGTGAGAGATGGGTTAAAGATGTGTAAATTCTGAAAAAGCAACAATCATGCTTTTTATTCCAGGCCAGAAAGTGGAAATTTGTATATTACAGATGCCAAATTTGAATAAGTCTCCAGAGTTGGGAGACCTGTTGCACTATCCCAGTACGTCTCCTAAATTCAAGTGTACAACTTCACTATTTTACAGTAATTTCATTAAGTAATGAATGACATACAATTGCCAAGTCAGGAGGTGCCCAGACTATGGATACTAAAAGAATAACTTAAGGTCAGGATGCAAAAAAAAGTCATTTTAATGGGTTACTTTAATTATATAACTGCGTTTATATATCATAACTGTTTTAATTCTCTATAGTGACATTAAGATATGCAGTAGTCTTTCTAAAGACACTAGTGATGGGTGTACAGGTTGAATCTTTCTAATCTGGCAGTCTTTGGTTTGGTAACATCCATTGTCCGACATGATTTTAGTTAGCTGGATGCCCTCTTATTATGAGTGTGACCTATTTTCCCGCAGTCCCATAAGGTTTGTTTACAACCACCAGTCCTGGATCTCAGTGTTCTGTGCTGTTGTTTAGCTCAAATTTACCCTTAAATATCTTCTCAGAGTTCAATAAGCAATGGAAGTGTTGGTAATGCTACTAGATGATATTGACCTCCTGTAGTTCAGCAAATTCTCTCGTTAGGCACCAGTCAGTTCCCAGGGGTGCTGGACTAGAGAGGTTCAACCTGTACTAGCCTCACAACTATCAGTAGTGATCATTCAGATTCTAGGCATTTAACTTTACTGTGCAACTATTTTATAACTTTTTTTCCCCTTTTAACAGATAATTACAGATTTTGATATGACATTAAGTAGATTTTCTTACAATGGAAAAAGATGTCCAACATGTCATAGTGAGTACTATTTATGTGAAGTGATTTGAGGTTTGTTTGTTTTTCACAACTTCATGTAGTTTTCCCTGTGATGTGGAGACTTGACATATGCTTGATCTATTTGGGTAGTACAGACTAATAAATTAATTTTTATAATATTTAGTTGATTTTCACTTTAAAAACAATTCTCAATTGGTGCTTCAGTATACCGTAATTAGGGCCCTACCAACTTTGTGAAATTGACCAAATGGACTATGGTCATAGGACTTCTTAAATAAAAAAGTCATTATTTCATCCATTAAAATATGAAATTTCAGTGACCCAAAAAGGAATCAAGGGGATCACAAGCTTATTGTAGGAAGTGGAGCATTGTAAGGGGGTTGCTGTTGGCAATGGCACTGCCTTCAGAGCTTGGCAGCTGGGAAGTGGTGGCTGCTGACGGTATTTAACTCTCTAAAAGCAGAGCTGCCAAAGTAAGGATGGCATGGTATGGTATGGTCAGGTCAGCCTTCTGCACTGCCGCCTGCAGAGCTGGGCCCTCAGTCAGCAATTGCTACTCTCTGGCCACTGAGCTCTGAAGGTAGCAGTGCATAAATAAGGGTGGCAACTTTGTGACCCTTTCCCCCTCATACCCACAATTCCATTTTGGGTTAGGATCTCCAATTTATGAAATGCTGGAATGCCCCATAAAATCTGTGTATTATCGAGTAAAAGTACAAAAAAGACCAGATATCATGGATCGTGATGGTTTTTCATGGCTTGTGAATTTGGTAGAGCCCTAATCAGAGAGATAAAAAATGAATAACTCTGACTTGAAATTACAGTGTACAAGTCTAGCAGAGTTGTCACAGCAATAATTTAGGCTTGCTGAAGATTTTGTTTGTTACTGGATTGTGTATATGGTATTATGCATTTTTACAGTTTGATAGGATTATAACAGTGACATTAGCAAGAGTCACATGGTTAAAACCCCCTGCATCTCTTGGAAATTTACCCTTCACCCTTGTAAAGCAAAAGAAATGAGGTGATATGTTCTAATGAAATCACACTACTAAATTTCTCAGACTACAGTATATTGAGAAACTTTTTAATTTTTTTTCTTTCCAATTACATTTTTCTTTTTTCAATCAAAATCTTGAAAAGGTGAGAGCGCGTTCTAGTGGGCTTTGGTATGAATAGTTGTAAGCAAACTGTTGGTATATTATAGTAGCACATGCTCAAACATTGCTCTTCAATATTATATAAGGCATAGAAAATTAAAAGTTGAGAAATTCAATCCTTTAGATAAAACTTCTTGTGGATTTTTTTTTATAATCTTTTCAGATATCATTGATAACTGCAAGCTTATCACAGAGGAATGTCGGAAAAAGGTAACTAGAAAATGCATTAGCCGTTGAGCACTAGTATAGACTGATTTGTTTCACTTTACATCTTAATTCTAGTGTGACTTGATTTATACTGCACTATAAGAAACAAGGAGTGAAACGCTGTCCCCGTTGAATTCAATGGGAGTTTGTTCATTGACTTTAGTGGAGCCAGGATTTCACCAACCAAGCCCTCAAATTGTTAACCTAGCATAATGTAAGTACAGTAAAACTCCAATTGTCCGGCATCCAGTGGTCCAGCACTCCCAATAGTCTGGCACCTAGAAGTACGCCGGCCAGCCGGACAATTGGAGCTACTTTGCGCAGCTTCCCCAAGTCCGCTGCTGCCATTGCTGAAACTGACCAGCTGTGGACTTGGGGAAGCGGCGCGGAGCAGAGCAGCTTGAGTGCTGCCCGGTTGGTCCCACAGCGCCACCCCTCCTCCCCCCGCTCGGCGCCCAACAGCACCCTGGCTGCCCTGCTCCATGCCGCTTCCTCCACGCTGCTTCCTGAAACTGACGAGCAGCGGACTTGGGGAAGCTGCGGAGCAGAGCAGGTGGGGTGCTGCCGGACGCCGAGCAGAGGAATGAGGGGCGGTGCTGCGGGACCACCCAGGCAGCACCTCAGCTGCTCTGCCCGCCGCTTCCCCAAGTCTGCCGCTTGTCAGTTTCAGCAGCGGCGGACTTGGAAGCCATGGGGCAGAGCAGCTGGGGTGCTGCCAGGTTGGTCCCGCAGTGCCGCCCCTCACCTGAGCGGCGCTCTGGGACCAACCCGGCAGTACCCCAGCTGTTCTGCCCCACCTCTTCCCCAAGTTGCCACTGACGCTTGCAGCTCCAGCTGGCCTGTCGCCGGCAGCTGTGTGGGGCTTCCCCCGCCTCCTTGTAAAATGGCAGAGGGTTTGCCCCATGCCGCGCCATTCCCCGCCAGCCCCTCCCCCCGACCCGTCACAGGCCCCCTGTTGGAGTACCTCCTGATACTCCGGCATATCCGATAATCCGGCACCCCCTGGGTCCCAAAGGTGCCGCATTATCGGAAGTCTATTGTATATGTGTATTCCTACCACAAGTAGAAATCTATTTACATAAAATGTACAATTTACTTGTTTCATCTTTATATATACAAACTAATTTATTGTACTCATCTGTGCATTGGCAAACAAAATACAATATAAAGTATTTCAGATTCCATTACAAACAACTAGCTCTGTAAATATAAAGACCACATCTAAATTGATTATTTAGATCAAAGCATGGAGGCTAGACATGGAATAATCACCCAAATGCTTTTTTATAATGAAGAGATCTTAAAAATTCTGGTTTTCTTTTCAGTTATTGCAGCTGAAAGAAACATATTATGCTATTGAAATTGATCCTGATCTTACCATTGAAGAGAAGTATCCTTATATGGTTGAATGGTAAGAATTTATTTTTTGCAGTTTTCACAATGAAGTAAGATTTAACTGTCTTAAGTCTTTCTAAAATATGAGTTAAAGTTGATCTATTGCTAATACAGTTCATTTAATTCACCTTTCTTTGAGGAGTGGTGCACAAACTTTATTTTAGCTATTGCTAAGGCTGCTCAATTGCGGCATTCTGAACAATTTTGTGTTCCTCAAAATTCTATGATACATTAATGAATAAATTCAATCATTATAATTTTAAAAACTAAATATAATTCCCCATGTTTTAGCTGGATAATTTTATCATAATTTGGTTATGCTATTTAGAATTTCTGATTTTTAATTCTCGGTACGTTTTTTTTTAATAATCTACTAAATGCTTCTAGAGACAAATGACAATCTGAGACTTAAATATGAACCTTGCAATCCAAAAGCCAATAGAAGTTTGACTTTTTCTTTATTATTATTCCTAGGTACAATAAATCACATAACTTACTTGTTGAACAAGGTTTACAAAAGGATAAATTTGCAGAAATTGTGAGAGAATCAGATGTTATGCTCAAGTAAGATTCTTTTGGGAGTCCGATCTGTTTAACATGTTTCAGTGGATGCAATACTATTGCTATTATGCTTATTGCTCATGTTAGGAAATCATTTGTTGAAAAATGTAGATACATATTTTTTTCTGTAAATATTATGTGATAGTCCTATCCTTTGTGTCTATTTTGCATCTGAAAAATACATTAACATGATATAATAAAGATGTATTAGAGTGAACACTTTAGATATTTGAAACTACAAATTATCTGCTGTATCAAACAACTTTTGACATCTTTTAGGTGGTTGTCATTCTGTTGTACTTTTTAATGCCTTCAGGAGAGGTTTTCAAAAGTACCACAGGGATGTAGGTACTTGAAAAACTTTCCTACATTTTTATGTCAAATCTAACAAAACTGGCTACAAGACAATTTAGGAATGTCTATATATTTTTTGAAATAGTGCAATATTGTTCTGCCCCTAAGACTAGAGTCATAGCATCTTTGCTCCAAATGTTCTTACTATTACTGAGGCTTCAGTATTTTTTTCTGTATTTCTATGCTTTTCTATCCACATTTTTCTGTATTTCCTATGCTTTGCTATTCACAATTCCACAAGAATGCTGACTAAGTTTAGAATACAGGACAATGTAGCACTTTAAAGACTAACAAGATGGTTTATTAGATGATGAGCTTTCGTGGGCCAGACCCACTTCCTCAGATCAAATAGTGGAAGAAAATAGTCACAACCATATATACCAAAGGATACAATTAAAAAAAAGTGAACACATATGAAAAGGACAAATCACATTTCAGAACAGGAGGGGGATGCAGGGGGGAGGGGAGAGGAAGGAAGGTAAGTGTCTGTGAATAAATACCATTAGCTCACAGACATCCCACTCTCCCCACCTCTAATATCATCAATTCACAGACACTTACCTTCCTTCCTTCCCCCCTCCCCCCCCGCATCCCCCTCCTGTTCTGAAATGTGATTTGTCCTTTTCATATGTGTTCACTTTTTTTTAATTGTATCCTTTGGTATATATGGTTGTGACTATTTTCTTCCACTATTTGATCTGAGGAAGTGGGTCTGGCCCACGAAAGCTCATCTTCTAATAAACCATCTTGTTAGTCTTTAAAGTGCTACATTGTCCTGCATTTTGCTTCAGCTACCCCAGACTAACACGGCTACATCTCTATCACTAAGTTTAGAATGTGTTTGGGGTTTTTTAAATCAGCCTTAATATACAAGAATTTTAATTTGTCTGGATTTATTCTTCTTGCCTATGTACTGAATAGTTTTCTTCACAATTTTCATTCTTGCATCAGACAAGAAAAAACATTTTATAGCCACAAAGTATTAAATTAAGACTCTCTGCTTTTGTCTGTGCTGCTGTCTCTGGGTCAGGAATAGGAGCTACTGACAGCTGCTGCTATCTGAGCAAATTTTCAGGGTAGTGAGTACAGTGCTGAAAGAGACACAACATGCTGAACACACACACACATGCAGTATATCACTCCCTCAACACACATTTCTCCCCCCCCAAACATCCACAAATATTTGAATATAAATATAATTGTTTAGCAATTTAATTAATTGCAGTTATTTTTTAATCTGATTGATTTTTTTTAAATAATTTGACAGCCCTAGTAATTACAATTTGCCTAGGAGTATGGTAGATTCTTCATCACCTGAAGTCTTAAATTCAAAATTGGATGGCCTGTCTAAATGATGCATCAAATCATAACTTCTGATTGGACAAGAATGTAAGAATTACATGGTAAAAGTCTGTGACGTGTTATGTAGGCGGTCAGAGTGTATTATGACAATGGTGCCGTTCAGTCTTTAAAATAAACTATGAAAAATAAATACAGTGAAATCTCTATAGAAAATTCACTTTTTTCCCCCATGAAGGGAATGGTTTTTGAAAATGTACCTTTCATGTTTTGGGGGATTTATGTTTGTTTACCTTATGTTTAGCAGTACATCTTGTTCTGCAGGGAAGGATATGAGAACTTCTTTGATAAGCTCCATGAACATAATATTCCTGTGTTCATATTTTCTGCTGGGATTGGAGACATTTTAGAGGAAGTCATCCATCAGGCTGGTGTCTACCATTCTAATGTCAAAGTAGTCTCTAATTTCATGGATTTTGATGACAATGTAAGTATGAAATACTACATTTCCGGAGTTGAAATGGGTAGATAGAGGGAAGTATGCATTGCCCATACAATACAGCATTACACCACACTCTAAATCTGTGGAGTCTGAAGCAGTAGCCACTATAGTAAAGTAGCTATAGCAAGCTAGCCACACTCAACCAGCCAACTAACCACAGTGTTCAAGCCAACTAGCCACACTCAACCAGCCAAATAGCCACATACAGCTAGTGGACACCATGGCTCTAAATGAACATGCTAATGCAGTAGATGCAGCCAGTTGCCCTGTCATTTGGAGAAGAAGCCCACTGTATAGTCAAAACAAATAGAAGCTCACATCACCAAGGTTGTAGATAGCTTTCTTGTAGGCTGTGCCTGAGCAGCATAACAGCGTGCTACCTTTTTGCTCATGGCAGATCACCAATTTGCAGTCTAGCCCCTTAGTAATGCTTCTCCTCTCTGATGATAATGTGTCTTGCATAAAACCCGGGGCAACATCTACACTGCAGGCTTCTTGCACAAGAACAGCTGTTCTTGCGCAAAAACTTGTGGAGCATCTACATTGCACGCATGTTCTTGCACAAGTAAATTTACAGTAAAGCGTCGGAACAAAGGGCTTCTTGCACAAGAGTTATTCCTCTTCCCACAAGGAATAAGCCCTCTTGTGCAAAAACTTTTGCACACAAGGCAGTGTGAATGGGCAATGGGATTTTCTTGTGCAAGTAACCCCTTATGGCTAAAATGGCCATCAGAGCTTTCTTGCACAAGAGAGTGTCCATACTGCCATGGATGCTCTTGTGCAAAATTACATCTCTTGCCCAAAAGCACATGGCAGTGTGGACGTGCTCTTGCGCAAGACCTTTTGCACAATAACTCTTGCGCAAAACAGTTCTTGCGCAAGAAGCTTGAAGTGTAGACATAGTCTAAGAGTATTCAAAGAATAAATATTTGCCCAAAATAAAACATCTATAGGTGAAATATTCAAATGTCACTCTGAAATTTTATCTGCTCTGACAACAGCAAATATGTATTATTTGTTTAACAGGGTGTGCTAAAAGGATTTAAAGGAGAATTGATTCATGTTTATAACAAACATGATGGTGCCTTGAAGAACACAGAGTACTTCAAACAGTTAAAAGACAACAGCAACATCATATTGCTTGGAGATTCACAGGGAGACTTAACTATGGCAGATGGAGTAGCAAATGTTGAACACATTCTTAAGATTGGCTATCTAAATGATAAAGTAAGTAGTGTAGTTTATATATTGTTAAGTTTGGGGTAGGATATCAAATTGTAACTTGCTTTTAGTCTCACTTCCACAATCTATGAAATTCAGATACTTAATAGCTAGCAGTGGATATACATATTTCACCTGGATAACTGGAAAAAGTCTTTATAAAATTAGTACCATGATGGTTGACTTTTCTATATGAAAACCTATTAATTGGGTATTCTCTCTCATGCTGATAACTAGGTAGAAGAACTTCTGGAAAAATACATGGACTCTTACGATATTGTTTTGGTGAAGGATGAATCTCTGGATGTGGCCAACTCCATCCTACAGAAAATCTTGTAAATTGCATCCTGAAGTACCTACACTTCTTCTAATTGAACAACTAGACAGAAGAGCACACTTATGCTGTCTTACATGTGGCTATTATTCATATTGTTTTCTGAACTGTTGTACTTCTTAAATGTAAAATTTTTGGATCATCATTTTGGCATCTAAAAGTAATATTCAGAATCCTGGTCAACTGGATGCTTCTTTACTGCTCTTATACCATCCCTCATCACACACCTCTGCTGTTTTAACAGATGCGATTAACTTTACTGCTTAGAGGACATTACAATTTCTGTTCTTTTAATTATGCATATGAGAGGGATGTTTTAGAATTTAAGATGTAAACATTCTACAGATAGCTAACATGCAGGGATATGTGTTGCCTTTTGTACAGTCCTGAGTTCTCAAAGACTGCTATATTCAAGAATTGTAGTTGCACTTTATTGTAGGGGTATTTCCTTAATGTTTCATAGTGTAAGTTTTCATAATATATTTTTCCCTGGTGAAAATGATGCAACATAAAGATGTAGTGCTTCTAACAAAATATTACTGTATGTGGACTATATCACTTTAACATTGCTAAAGTTTACTCTTAACTAAATAGCACTGCTTTATCACTACCCTTGGCAGTTAAGTGTTAGTCACCTGTAAACTTTATTCTTGACTGGCTTTGGGTGTTTTGGCAGCAGTTTTAGAGAACAGCCACCCAAAAAAAAAACCCCTCCCAAGGACGGCTGTAAAATATGGCTAGAAAGTAACTCAAAGAGCAAACGGTTTCCTTTAAAAAAAATTATTTACCCCAAGATCATAAAATGCATGACAGAAGCTTGACCAGAGCATGGACAAAATCAAGGCTGGGGGCTGGATCCAACCAGCTAAGCATCTCTCTGGGCCACCCAGCTGGTTAGCAGAGCATGCACACTTACAGCCAGCAGCATGTTCTGCCGCTCCTCCCTCCACCTTGCTCCATCCTACGGCAGAACTGCTCCCAGGATCCTCCTGCTAGATGTCCAGAGAGGGGAGTGCTAAAGCCAGGGTGTCCTCCTATCCTGTACCCCATCTATGCAGAGCAGGGATCATGGAGAGACAGACACACAGCAGTCTAAAGCATGGATGGTGAGTGACTCAGGAGTACCGGTCTTAAGAGCCAGTGTTTCTAAGATTTCAGTGCTCATGCGCTCTCACACTTCTCCCTTCCCCCACCCCATTCCCTATCTCCACAGACTGAGCATCCAACAACGCAGGACAACTTTCCCTGTCTTAAAGAGACAGCATGTGGCTTCTCTCAGAAACATACCCAGCAGCAGCCAGCACACACACACACTCCTGTCTCTATGCCACACTGACTCAGTCTGTGTCAAAGTCTGTTTCTCCTACAGAGAGTGTCTCTTTCTCACACACACACTCTTTCTGCAGTCTCTAACCCCACCCCTTCCACAGGACCAGGAGCCAGTCCATGACCACATACCAAAATTATTGCCCACCCCCGAGCTTGACCTATGTTTGGGAAAGATACAAGAGACCATCTCGTTGCACGTTCTGTAACCTTCCAAGTAAGGTAGGCTCACCAAACCAAAAAAAGCACAATTACTGTATGATAAACAACCATTCTTTTCTCCAGTACATCCTAAATGGGGAT
Source organism: Pelodiscus sinensis (assembly GCF_049634645.1). Classification (NCBI taxonomy): domain Eukaryota; kingdom Metazoa; phylum Chordata; order Testudines; family Trionychidae; genus Pelodiscus; species Pelodiscus sinensis. The sequence continues at coordinate 171,459,989 of NC_134712.1, forward strand.
TCAAAAATATTTCCGTAAGGCAGGCTGGATGTCAAAGTGCCACTTTCCTTCTTTGATCTCTTATTCCTGGGGGAATTCTGCACCAAAAAAACCTGCACACTGTATTTTTAAATTCTGCAAAATATTGCATATTGTATTTGTTACAATAACAATCATACTAGTTTCATTTATTTTGGTAATTTATTTCAAAATACCTGTCAGCAAGTATGTCTAATGATACAAAAGCCATTCAGAAAATGTTTTCTGACAAATAGATTCTTTACTAGATGTATTAAGGTAGAACTTGTAGTTTGAGTAATAATTCATTTAAAGATATATTTCCTGCAACCCTCAGACTGCAACAGCTTGGGGGAATCAGGTAATGGGGGAGTGGAGGGAGAGTCAAATAATTGTTGAGAAAGCAACTGGGAGTGACTTAAAGAGTTGCTGGGTGCAGGCAGGAGAAAAATTGAACAGGATTTTTGTGGGGGGAGACTCAGACTCATAGACTTTAAGGTCAGAAGGGACCATTATGATCATCTAGTCTGACCCCCTGCACAGTGCAGGCCACAATCTCACCCACCCCTCCTAGAATAATCCTCTCACTTATATCTCAGATATTGAAGCCTTCAAATACTTAAGACCCCAAGATGCAGAGAATCCTCCAGCTGTGATCTGTTCCCCATGCTACAGAGGAAGGCAAAAAACCTCCAGGGCCTCTGCCACTCTACCCTGGAGGAAAATTCCTTCCCGACCCCAAATATGACGATCAGCTAAACCCTGAGCATGTGGGCAAGACTCATCAGCCAGACACCCAGAAAGTTCTCTATAGTAACTCCTATCATCCCTCCATTGACCTATTTCCCACTGATAACGAATGGTCAATTAGTTACCAAAATCATGTTATCTCAGAGATGTGACCCTGGCCGACCCCCATGCCTCTCAATCAAGTCAGGCATATCTGCCCCTTTTCCCTGAGGTGCCAGATCCCCATTCCCAGTTGGCCCTCATCCAAGTCTGTTCCTCCAGTGCCATGTGCCCCATGCTGTCCAATCCCCCACTTTATCCCTTACTTCCTCACCTGGTCACATGGGTAGAGCACTGTGAGGAATGCAGACTTTTCTCCCTCGCTGTGGCTAGCTGCTTCTGAACAGGAGTGGCTGCCCTCTGTTCTGGCACAACAGCAGGTCTTGGTGGGCAAAAGACATAACCACAACAGAATATTTTCTGCTGGGGAAATGAATTTTGCAGTGGCGCAGAGTTCACCCAGGAATAATCTCTTACTATCGCTGTCACCCACAATCTCACAAATACGGAAAATTAAGACTTAAGTACTCAAGTATTTTTAGGTGTCTTTTTGGGTTGGTGGGTTTTTTTGTTTGCTTATTTTTTAAACTATGACAGTCTTTATGCTGTTGGCTAGAAACAAGAACGACCATTGTACAAGAAGGCAACTGCCTATCCACTACTCATCTGTGGAGCCCAGTCAGCTGTTAAAACACTTCATCTAAAAAAAATGGTGCTATAATTTAAACAGCAATTTTTTATTTATAACTTAACATAGCTACATGGTTTCTTTATTCAAGTTTCAGGGGAAACATTTATTTGTGCTCCAAATTCTTAAATTAAATTTCCACACAGAGCCATTATTTCCTGTCCTCGTTCCCCTACTGGCACTGAATTTAAAATGCCGATTCAACTTTTACTCATTCAGCCTGAATTGGAAAGTAGCATGAGCAATCACACACACAAAGGCTTATTTTTAACTAATTCAGGGCAAAACATAAAAGTGGTTATACTGTAAGTATGAGACAGGAGGAACATGGTGTCCAAACTGACAGCTACTCTCCCCCTCAGCTTGAAGGAGACGCAAAAGGGGATCAGAGGGGCCAGGATGACATAGTTTTCCCTGGTGGCCTCATGGTCATCTTCACTGGATGAGGCAGTGGTGGATACCACCCTGTCCCCTACTTCAATGGACTGTAGAACTCACCAGGAGCTCCTCAGGCATGTCGTCCAAGGTCTCAATCTCCCAGTAGAAGAGGTGGTCGAAGAGTCCAACTTGATTGTGGATGTTCTTTCACGTGAGCATCCAGCAAGGGCAGCCTTGCTTCTCATTATTAAGTCCATTCAGACCACCACAAAGGTGCTTTGGCAGAATCTGACCTCTCTTGTGCTCATGGCCAAAGGGGAGGAGAGGCACTGCTTTGTGCCACAGAGGGGATATGATCACCTCTACATCTACTCCCAGCCAGGCCTGTTGGTGAAGAACATGTTAAACCAGTAAGAGCGTGAAGGGCAATCTGGTCCTGGCCCAAAAAATAAGGACTCTAAAATGCTGGACCTAAAATTCAGGCGCAAAGTCTATTTGGCTGAAAGTCTTGAACTATCAGGCACTCCTCAGTCACTATTGCCTTCAACTCCTGGAACACCCTCTCCAAATTCCTGTAGCCTCCTCCGTACAAACTGCTGGTAAGTCACATATTGGAATGCACATGAACAATCACTCAAAGAAGAAAGAACGGTTACTTACCTTTTGTAACTGTTGTTCTTCGAGGTATGTTGCTCATGTCCATTCCAGACCCTCCTGCCTCCTCTGTTGGACTGTTCCGGCAGTCAGGTTGGAAGTGAGAGTCAGGTCGGCAGGGGTACATATACGATGCCGGGATGCATCACCATTGGGAGCACCACAGTTGACCCGACAAGTACAGCTAGGGAAAATTCTTCAGACGATCATACAAATTGTGCATTCACACACACATTGGAATGGACATGTGCCACATTTCTCAAAGACCAAGTTGCAAAAAGGTAAGTAACCATTCTTTTTAACTTGATCCCCCAATTCAGTTCTCTTCTGTAAATTCATCCAGGCTCAGATACTTGAGACCATCTCTCAAAAGTGTCTTCCCAAGCAGGGGTGGGAGACCACTCAAATGTTTCCGTGCTACTGAGCATACACGCTAAGATTAAACAAGTCAGAGAGGAAGAATAAGTAAAACTCAGTGAGACACTGCCGTGGGGCTGGCTATGAATACAACGCAAAATTGCTTCCCAGTAGGTGAGGGACTTCCATTTACTGTACTATCATTAAAGTGACAATGACTTGTCTTTTTGACAGAACTATTACAAAAATCTGGCTATCGGTATACACTTATCTAGTACTTCTCCCTATTTGACATCTTCATTTGCAGAACAGTTTTACTATTCTGATTTAAATAGAGTTTTCTAGACCAACTGCAGGGGAAATGTGTGAAATGATTCTTAAAGGTGACTCACAACAACTCCAGCTGTATTCACAAGATATTCAGACTATCCACTTGTGTCCTCTCTTCCTCAGGGTTCTAGCACTGTGCAAATGATTGTTTGGGTGTACAAAATTGTCTCCAAATTTTCAGTGCCACAAGAATCTCACACAGCCCATGTGTCCAGATCCTTGAAGGTTGCTGTGTAGTTCCTGTGTATCAAAGATACTGTTTGTGAATTATGCAAAAGCAGTATATTTGAACTACAGTTACCAGTGAACAATCTTTGTATTTTGCAAAGAAATAGACGAAACTCTATGCAACACAAGGAACTAAAGCCTTCATAAGAACACTGCTTTTGTAAGAGGGCTGTTTCTATGCTATTGCTTGAGATTCCAACTGCAAATCACCAATACCTTCGATCTTCTACCAGGCATTAAAGGGCTAAAGTTAGTTCATATCAAATTTATCTGTCACGTGGTCTGTCAGGATTTCTTTGTAGCAGCACTTTTAACTAGGGTCCTAGCAGTACAAGGCAAAACCTCAAACATAAACCTGGCTTTCAGTGGGCATAGGGACAATGCACTATTCATTAACATTAATAAAGGTGAAGTATATAGAAGTCATAGGAACTGTGTTTTACAGTACAAGCAAACTTCAAAGTATGTTCTGAACACCCACAGCTAATGGTGAAATGATATGATCAATTTAAGAAACTCCAGATTTTTCAAAAACCCTTTTATTAATACAAAGTAAAAAGGAGAACTATTTGGTTATAGCTCATCAGTGAGAATTATTACACTTAATTACACTCAGTCCAAAGGGGTGTTTTCTCATAAGGGTTTTAGTTCCTATAATGAAACTGTATATAGACTTTATACAGTAATCTTGCATATGATGTAAGGTGTTTATTCTGATCAATACATATTAAGCCCTCCACTCCTTGGCAGGAAAAAGTACAGTATGTGTTGATCAATACTTTATATAAACAAAAGAAAAATTACCCAACCACCCAAAATGATCAAATCCAACAAAAGTTCATAGCATTTTCTGAAATGGGAAAAAAAAATTGCATTTAATTAAAAATATCAGTGTTCCAAATGAGTTTGCCAGAGTGTTTAAAACTAGTACCATTCATGTATGCAGATCAAAGAAAGCATGTATCTCCATTATATGCTGTGAAGAGAAACGTACACTACCTCTCTTTGTACTCTTCTGTGACTAGAGATATACTTCTGTGCGTTGAAGGAAGTTCATGTAATTTTCCAGAAAATACAGTACTTAATTTTATTTCTTATTGGTCAGTTTAAACAACTTACTACATTTACAGATCAACTCTGTGACTGTACCAGTTTTAACATACAGTATACAGAAATCAAATTTAGTATTTATACCTTAGACAGTGCTTTAACAGTCCTCTGAGAATGTTCTAGTTAAATTAGATATAGCAACATGGCAAACCTCTATCACATATACAGTAAAACCCATCGTCACACGTGGACACAACTTAAGAGATACATTTTACTCACAGCTTGCCAGAATTTTCCAATAGCATGTCTAATCATTTACTTATTTGTAATCTACACATCATAGATCCTACTGGAGATTCTTAAAAGGGACTTGTTCAGTTACTGAAAAGTATACTTATTTTTCTAACGGGGTACTACCAGTAGCTCTCTAACCTGTTAATGCAGCAATTTTGTTATTTTGCAGGTATGCTAGTGGGGCATATTTTTCTGTTCGTTTACATACCTGTAAAATTTTAAATACAAAAAGAGGGGATTTTAGTTCTTCAAAAAAAGAATTGTATAGTTTCTACTTTCCATCCAACCAAGTGAAGTATATCATTCAATAATAAAATTGTGATTCTAAGCATAAAAATTAACCAGATTGTTTTCACAACGATGTTTGGTATATACTAAATCACTTTATAAAACCTACACTGAGCTCCCTTATTGCCTTTTTGAAAATGTAATCACCCATTTCAGCTGAAAACCTTTTCTTATACAATAATCCACTTCCTGTATACCACCATCACACATGAAGAGTTGTGTACAAACATCCCTTCAAATATACACACAGAACTTCAAACATCTTCCAACACACAGTGACACGTCAGCTCACTGTTGTTCCTTTTTTGTTTGTTTTACAGTTCATCATGCCCCTCTGTGGTCTCTTGGTCTTTCAGTTTGAATTCTTCAGCTGTGATCTTGCCATCTCCATTTCGGTCCTGATTTGTGAACATATTTTTAACAATCTTTTCAGAGTCAAAACCAGGAGCTAGTTTTCCTTTGCCAGAATCAACCTGAGCTTGAATATATTCTGAAAACTAGAGAGGAAAAAAAAGGTTATCAATGGGGATATAGTCGGTTAAACGATTAACCAATAAGCAGATGCTTATCGATTAATTCTATTGGCTACATGCAGGCCCCAGCTCTCCCTCACGGCTCTGCCAGTACGTTTTTTAGCAGTCTGGCAGGAATTAGAACTAGCCCATAACATGAATGGATGGATAGCAGTGTTCCCTGTAAGCTGAGTGCTTGGGTCACCAACCAAGAGAGATTCAAATGCTGCCTAGCTAATTAGCAGAATGGCCACAGCTGGTAGCGTGTGTGTCTACTGGTAGGCCATATCCACAAATACCTCAGTGCACACATAACAAAATCTATTCTCTGTATATGGATGGAAAAAAATGAGAGAAAATACTGATACCCAGGCATATCTATGCAGTGCTTGTCCACAACGGAAAACAACTACTACTGACTAACATGATGTTGAGCTTCAGTCATAGGCCCTGATAGCCAAGCAACTTTCCACCAGGGTCTAGGAAGCCAGCCTTCCCCCTGGGCTCCTTGCTGCAGACACCCCTGCCCTGGTCTGCAGCTTCCCTTTTATCAGAATCGGCTGTGCCCTAATTATCTGTAGTTTCCCTTGTGGCTGTCTACCACCCAGCCTACTTATCTGCAGCCTCTACTGCAGCTACCTACCATGCAGCCTTCCTAGGCTGATTTTAGGGCCAATACATGGCAGATGCCCCATCAGTTCTGATATGCAATGTCTATTACATCTATTCTGTAGACAAGAGCCCTGTAAGAGTAGGAGTGGAACAGCTACAGGAGATAGGAGGAAAATTAAAGAGAAAGGGAGGAAGGGATAATAGGAAGGCGAAAAAAAGAGGAAAAACAAATGTATTCTTTTAACCACTTGTCTTTCTGCATTTTGATAGCTCATATTGTTTTTTTAATTTAACATGTACATTTAATTTAAAATGTCAGCTTTCTATTAACTTGGTAATAACCATAGCCTACACTGGATAACTTCCAAAACCTGGCTTATTCCTGAGCTTGATGGTAGCAGAGCTAAGAAAAAAAATCTATGCAAATAGTTTTGCCCCTGAACTTACCTCCTCCAGAAACACTTCTCCATTATTATCTTTGTCGATTTCTTCAAAGAGATTTGGAGAGACATCACCATGCCAGACAAACATGTAGCCATCAGGTAAGCCAGACACTAGTTCAAGCAGTTCAATGTCAAAAACTAATACGGCGCTACCAGGAACTTCTCCTTCTGTCACAACAAATGGCACAGTTAAGTATTAACTTTGTTATATGGCAAAGCACAATTTTTAGTTTTTTTCCCCCCCCACAGTTAAAAAGTATCTATTAAAAGTACAACAACAAATGCTTCACTTCCAATCCAAGCCCAACAAAATCATTGGGAGATTTTTCCTTAACTTCGGTAGGCACTGGATCATGCCATATATAAACAGCAAATAGGGTTTAGACCTAGCAATTAGGGATGTAGCAATTACGTGTAATCAGCTAATCAAGTAGTTGATGGAATTTCCATCAACTACTCAATTGGTCAATAAGGGGGAAAACTGCAGAACCACAGCAGTGTTAGCTCCTGGCCCCGGGAGCTAACCCCGCTGCGGCCCTGCCTTTTAAATGTATTAAGAGCCGTCAGGGCGTAACAGGGGGATGGGTGTGAGCTGGAAATCAGGTGATTCACGGCTTGTGCCCAGTCCCAGATACTGCGCCTCTGCTTTCTAAATGTATTAAGAGCTGCCAGGACAGCTGATTCCTGACTCGCTCCCTCACTGCACCTGTCCTTTTTAAATGTATTAGGAGCCTAGTGACTCTTAATACATTTTAGAAGGAGAGGTGCAGGGGGAAGGGAACGAGAGTTAACCGGGAATCAGCTGATTCCCAGCTCACTCCTGGTCCCCTGCTACTCATCTACCTCCCCTACCCCTGCAACTGGTGCTGAAGGAAACCAGCTTTTAAGCTGGCTTCAGCTCCCCCGCTTGCTGCTTCTCTCTGATAGAAGCAGCAGGGGGGGGAGGGGAAGCGACTAGTCAAGTCACTACTCAACTACTTAATAAGCACATGCTCATTGGGTAGTCGACTAATCATGTATATCCCTACTTGTGACGTGAACGGGTAATTTTAATGGATGATGCTTACCAGGTAACGGTAAACCAGTACCCAGGAGCAGCCCCCTGCCCACAGGGTCCCCCCATAGGGCTTCCAGCTCCCAGCCAATGCAGGCCTGAAACTGGCAGCCCCACACGGGGCTGGAAAGGGGCCCCTCTGTCGCAGTTAGCAGCTGCTCCGGCTGGGCTGGAGCAGCCCCTGACTGCAGCAGGAGGGTGGGGGAGCTGCTCACACGCACCCATGGCAAGCTGGGAGGCCACTGCATCCCACCTGGGCTGGAGCCGCCCTCCAGCCCAACTCACCTTTTCCTTTATATTTAACTGGTTAACCAACTGAACAGGGTTTTACATCCCCAGTTGGACCATACAATATTTGATCACAGGAGACGCAAACAGCACTACATATTTGCAATAAGTAACATATGTAAAAGTGTCACTTCTCATTTTAAAGGCCCTAAGGAAAGGCACACGCATGTTTAAGTTAAATACTTGAATGGTACTTAAGCAAATTCTTAAGTGCCCTTCCTGAATAGGGATGGTTTCCTGAATTGGTACCTACCCAAGTTTCAATCCAATTATTTTAATAACCACTTAATATAAAATTTAGCCTTTCCATAATAACTGTGTCCCAATTTTTTATTATTAAAAACCAAAAGGTACGTGGCAACTCCATATAGCCTCTAACTACAGATACACGATTGTCTTTGTCTGATACATTTCCTCCCCCGGGACTCATCACTGAGGGGATTGAATTTGTAAGATTTTGTTTATTTTTAAAAGGAAAAATAATCAAAAAGAAAAGTCTGTTCCAAAACAAATAAAGGAGTCCCACCAGACAGTTTAAAAAACCAATATATTCGTACACATGCTAGCATTTATTTCACACCATATATCCAATGTAATCTCAATAATGGCAAATACCAACAATACATAATTGTATACATTCTTCAAATACATGATGAGTTTTTCATTAATAATTGTATAGCAGTTATCCTGGATTCACATAGAAATCAAAACGGTATTCAATTAATCTCTCAATTTTATTTGACATCTAACTCCGTGTGATACCTGAGGCTGAATCTTTATGTAACAGAAGTGGTTTATGTTCTTTAGGAAGCCAAATCAGAATAAGCTGCAGTGAGGCAGCCTGTCCCTTCAGAACCTAGAATTTAATATCATTAGGGCACCATTCTTCAAGTTCTTTTAATTGCACAAGCCAATAACAACTCCATGTACTGAGGACTGAAAGTCCTCTGGAATGTCTAGGTTTCATAACTAATTCCTGGAGCCTAATCATTCCAAATTAAAGTTTCAATCCCACAAAGTTCCTTGAGCACATAATTCTATCCTATGCATAACTACTGCAACTCCAAATGTATTATGCACATGTACAGGTGAAACTGCAGGCCCAAGTACAAAATTATCATAATGCCTAACTTTTAGCACCTAGAAAAATGACTGGGATTCACAAAGGCTGGATTCAGCAGCTAGATCCCCTATGCAATGGATGGGAAGAGACAAGCACTTACGGATGAGATTCACAAGAGGCAGCACACTGAGCAGGAGTATCACCTGAACTAACCACTGCGAGACACAAAGGCAAGAGGCTTGGCCCAAGCCCTGTCCTTTGCAAGGGAATTAGGAGTCTAAATCCAGAGTGCAGGAAGCCATGGATAGCTGGTTAGGATTCACAGCTGTGAACCCTCTTCCTGGAATCAGGCATTTAAGGCATTTCTTGCAAGAAACAATGGAGGATAAGCTCCTCATAACATTGGGCCCTGTGGTTAAGGAACTCACCTGGGAGTTCCTCACTCAAATAGCAATCAAGTGCCTATGGCCAGCACTAACTCAACCTTCTAGGTCTAGTATAAAGTACACAACTCCAGCTATGTAAAATATGTAGCTGGAGTTGGCTTACCTTAAGACAGTGGTCTCCAACATTTTTAAACCTAAAATCACTTTTTAAATCTCCAAACAGGCGAAGATCTACCACCCCGCCCCTTCCTTGAAGCCCCGCCTCTTCCTTGAAGCCCCACCCTCTCTTGCTATCCCCAGCCCTTACTCACACACTCTGATAAACAGTTTATTTTTAAATTATGCGATGTATAAAATTAAAATCACGTGTTTATAGTTATGAAATAAATGGTCTGTTTTTTATTCATGCTATTTAAATCTAAAATGAAGCATTTATAATTTTGTGGGGACAGAGTTTTGCGGCGGGGGGCAGGGAAGAGGGAACAGGGTGCTGGGAGGGCAGAGGACAGGGTTCTGTAGCAGGGGCCAGAGTGCCAGTGGGGACAGGTTTCTGCAGCTGGGGACAGGGTGCCAGTGGGGACAGGAATGGGGTCAGAGCTCTGTAGCTGGGAACACGGGAGTGAAAACAGAATTCTGTGGCTGGGGACAAGGGAGTGGGGACAGAATTCTGTGGCTGGGGACAGGGGAGTGGGGACAGGGAGTGGGGACAGCATTCTGTAGCTGGGAGTGGGGGCTGGGGAGTGGGGTGCCAGTGGAGGCAGAGAGTCCCTTGCATCTGCCTCCTCCCAAGATTCCCCCCCCCCCCCGAGGGAAACCAGCACGTGCCTGCCTCGGGGCAGACCCTCCCGCGTGCACGCCTCCCCCAGGGCTGACTCACCCCTCCTGTGCAGTGCAGGGAGCTGATGCTCCCTCCCGTAGTACACCCGGCAGAGCAGCTAGCGCTACTTCCGGAATCTCCGGAAGTGGCGCTAAGCTGCGGGACTTCTGTCCATCCCAGGGAAGCCTAAACTACCTCCATTTTCACTTGAGGTAGGTAGTGGGGCTTCTCGGGGGTGGGAGGGAAATGGGGGCGGGGCGGACAGGACGCCTCATGATTGACCAGTCGATCGCAATCGACCTGTTGGTGACCACGGCCTTAAGATGAGCTAAGCAACATATTCACAGAGGGAGGCCGACGGGGGCAAACATTCCCATTGGCTTCCTCACGACTACATGGAGTACTGGCGCTGACCAGAGCTGATCTCAGCATTCAATTTAGCGGGTCTTAACTAGACCCGCTAAATCAAACACCAGACGATTGATCTCCAGCAGCGCAAGTGAAGTTTAGAACACCAAACTGTAGTTGACTACACAATTAACCGATAAGCCTGGGCTTATCAGTTAATTTTATCGACTAGACACACTCCCTCCCCCCGCCCCCTTGATACCTCTGTGTCATAGGCAGTAAGGAGTGGGGGAGGCGGGCGCCAATATGCATGGGGAGCCGACTCTGCCAAGCCACCTGCCCCGCCCCCCACTGTTTCCCACAGAACAGCAGTGGGGGAGGGGGCAGGCAGGAGCCAGCATGCACAGGGAGCTGGCTTTTAAGCCGCCTCTCCACATGTGCTGGTTCCCTAGAGCCACCAGTCCTCATAGAGGCAGCAGGGGGAGGAAGGGCAGGCGGAGCTAGTGATTGTGGGGAGCCAGCCACCTGCCCTCCCCAGCACTGCTGCCTCTGATAGAGAGGCAGAAGTGTGAGGTGGGTAGGAGGGCAGGTAGGAGCTGGAACACATGGGAAGTGGCTTTCAAGCCGGCTCACTGTGCATATCAACTCCTATGAAGCTGCCTGCCCCCCGGGCTTCTGCCTCATTATCAGAGGTAGTGGGGGAATGGGGGAGGTGAAAGCTGGTACTTGCAGAGAGGCCGCTTTTAAGCCAGATCCCTGTAAGCACCAGCTCCCTTCTACCCGGTCCCGCACATAAACATATAACTGTTAAAATTTCAAACAGTTACATGTTTACACATATACCCAATAGTTAACATCCATGGTCAAGATGTCATCTAAGCCACCTTGTGAATATAGCCTATAGTGCCAGCAGCATTCCATTAACACGAAGCACCATTCCTAACAAAATGTGCGTGCCTGCACTTGGTGGTGTCCTCTGGCAATCAGCCCACTGGTCAGAAAGTCACATTTTCAAAGCTGTATTCTTGAAGGTGGAAAGTTTGTGTCAACCAAACACTTCTTTGTTAAATTACTAACATGGCACACACTCCAAAGAGAGTGCTTTAATACTGTTAGATCATTTTAAAAGTGTAAAAAAAATGTTTTAAAATAATATCTTTCCTTACATTTTCAAAGCCAGTCTTACCCTCCTGCCCAAGAAATAATGAAAAAGACGACTAATAACACATATACTTCAGTAACTTTGTAGTGTCTATTAGATTTAACTTACTTACCAACACCAGCTTCTCCATAACCAAGATGTGGTGGAATAACAACTGTACGCCTCTCTCCAACACACATATCTCTAAGACCCATGTCCATCCCCAAAACAACCTGTCCAAGTCCCAAAACTATATTATATGTTTTACCAAGACTAACCCTGAAAAATAAAAACAATAAAAATGTCATTACTTCCAAGTTAACAAACTGTACAGTTTCTATATGAAAGACCCATTGAGGCCAAAATCAAGTTTACCCTTAATGCTAAACGCTTCTAAACAGCCAAGTAAAGATGTTAAGTATCAGGTAATTGACTAATCAAATAGTTGATGCATTTTGCACTGACTATTCAATTAGTCGATAGGGTACCTCCGCCTTTGAAGTGTAGAAACAGCCCTATCAACTTCAAAGGCTTTCGCCTGTGTGGAGCCCGGGGTCAGCTGGGGATTCCCTTGCTGATCCTGGGCTCCACGTGGCACTGCCACTTTGAAATGCCACGAGGAGCCTGACACCGTGCTCACCACAGCATTTCAAAGCAGCAGCACTGCACAGAGCCCAGGGTCAGCTGGGAACTCCCACGCGGCACTGCTGCTTTAAAACATAGCATGCAGTCTGGGGACACCCCACATGGCCTCAGACTGCACGTGGCTTTTCAAAGCGGCAGCGTTGTGTGGAGCCCGGGATTTGGCCGCAGGCTTCAAGCGGTTCTGCAGCTTTGAAATACCCTCTCCCCCCTACTGGCCTTTATCTGATAGAAGCAGCAAGGGGGGGAAGGGGAGAGAGGGACGACTAGTCGACAATCAAGCATTTGCTTATCGGATAGTCAACTAGTCCTTCACATCCTAATGCCAAGTGGTATATTTGCTGAAATAACAGGTGCTATGGTCTCGTGAATTAGACCTGGATGATTTCAATCCTCCCCATCAAAACTTCAAAATACCTTGTCATTCAAAAATGGGCTTTTTGCCTTGCAAATATGTTTGGGGCAAAAACACTTTGTAAGCCACATGCCTGATTCTGCAAAGCCTTAAGCACAGGACTAAGTTTTCTCACACGAGGAATGCCCTTGGCTAAATAAATACAGCTGTGATTTCAGAGGAACTTGAAGGAAGCAGGCATCAAACTGCCATTGCAGTTCAATGGAATTTGGCCACTTTCCTTCTGCTCCTTTAAAAATCCCAGTCTACGTGCCCAGTTTATTAGGCAACTAATTTGAATCCCAAGTCAATTTTGAGCTCTTTAATGTTTCTAAGAATTTTGCTAATATTTGAGTCCTATCATGGTATAAATTATGATTTGCTATGGGGGGGGGGAGCGGGAGGGATCTTATTTCTGAGATGTATTTCTATGAAGAAATAAATAAATTATATATATATATATATATATATATATATATATATATATATATATATATATTGTTTGCAATGTTGTAGCTGTGCTGGTCACAGGATATTAGAGAGACATGGGAGGTGAGGTAATATCTTTTATTGGACCAACTTCTGCTGGTGAGAGATTTCCTAAATCTTTCAGTCACTCAGAAGATAATGAATTACACCGCTAGTTGTTTATTAGGTTTCATTTACTTAGCATGCAATAACAGCTTCTCCATGACCAAAAAGGGGCAGAATAATAGCTATTCATCTCTCTGCAATGCACATATCTCTAAGACCCATGCTCATTTACAATATAGCCAATAAAAGATACTACCTCATCTACCTTTTGTCTCTTACCAACACATTCTCTCTCTCTACATATATACAAAAGTTTTTCCTGCCAGGCGACAGAATGATGTCATCACACTCTCAGGCCATGAAAGCAAAAGCAGCCAGAGAAAAGGGGGTTGGGCCAGCATAGCAAGCACAGGGCGCACCCCGCTAGTAATTCTAAAAGGAAAGGTTGCAATCTTAGGACTTTTTACTGGCACCTGCCGCTGCAACATCTGAGTGCCTCTTTTCCTGTCAGTCTCTCTTCCCTTTAGTCATTTTTGGCTCAGTTGTATGACCGAGTACAGAACCTCTATATAGAAAGGATGGATAGTCCAGTGGTCAGGACACTCACCTGTTGCACACAGGTATTCTAAGTGTTAGGGTAGACAGTGCCCTGCAATAGCCTTATAGGCCTGGCTTGATATGTGTAACTGAAGTGGGTGATGTGTCAATAATTGGACTAGGAAGGTAAAGGTATCTGGCTGAGAACAGAATGTCCGTACTAGCTAAGATAAGGGAGAACACTTGCGGAACTGTTTGCAGTGGACAAGATAAATCAGGAATGTGAAGAGAAATTTGTATATGAACGTTGTATGGAAGAACGTGCTGCACAGAGATTGGTTCCTACAAAGCAACCAAGACAATCCCAAAACATGCCATGCAGAGTATGGTAAATGCAATGCAATGTGTAAATGTGTACAAAGGAAGAGGCTTTACAGAGCAAGTTCTATACTGATTCCATCCTATGCTTGGATCTGATCAACTGAGTGTACACCCTATGCCAAATAAATGAATCAGTGACAAAACTGGTATTCAACTGAGTTCTTGGGGAATCCAACAATTCAGGGCAAACTTTAGGGAATTAACTTAAAAAACAATAACAGTCCTGCAGCACTAATAGAACTAACAAAAATGTAAATAGTATCATGAGCTTTTATGGGCACAACCCATTTCTTCTAATGAATGGAGTTAAGGGGTCCAGGTTGCAAAATAAATAGAGAAAGAGAGGGGATGTGGAGGGAAAGAGAAGGAAAAATGGGGAGAAAATTATCAATTAGAGTGTGCAATAAAGCTGACAGAGGGAGTTCTGAGAACTCTTAAGTACCTGGTGCTTGGCTTTTTATGTCATTAGGGCTACGTTTAGACTGCATCCCTTTGTCGACATAGGCTAAATTGCTAATGAAGCAGGGATTTTAATATCCCGCGCTTCATAAGCATAAACATGGTCACCGCTTTTTTTCGAAAAACAGCAGTCTAGACGCGGATCTGTCAAAAATAAACCCTTTTTCGACAGATCCTGTAAACCTCATTTTTTGAGGAATACAGGATCTATCGAAAAAGGATTTATTTTCAACAGATCCATGTCTAGACTGCCTTTTTTTTTTTGTTTCCGAAAAAAACTCAGTTTCAACAAAAAGCAGCAGCCGTGTTTATGCTAATGAAGCACGGGATATTAAAATCCCTGCTTCGTTAACAATTTAGATGTGCTTGATTTGCATCCCTCTGTCGACAGAGAGGTGTAGTCTAGAAACACCCTAGGATATGGAATGTAGCGAGTAATGCCGTTAAAGTCTTTGTTTAAACCTCTATTGCAGGTATCAAACCTGTAAATGAAATTAAGCTCTGCAGCGTCCCTTTTAAGCTGGTTTTTTTAAATTGGCTTGTAATAATATGGTAACTTTGAGATCTATTAGTGAGTGCCCAGGCAAGTTAAAATGTTCCCCAACAGGTTTCTGTGTGTTACCTTTTCAAATATCTGATTTGTGTCCCTTAATCCTTTGTTTGACTGCCCAGTTTGGTCAACATACATGGCAGAATGGCATTGCTGGCACTTGATGGCATAGATCACATTGGTGGATGTGCAGTTGCATGAGCCTCTGATATGGTGGTTTATAGGTCCTGTGATGGTATCTTTTGTATAGACGTGTGGACAGATTAACACCGGAGATAACTGCAGGGGTGAATTCCTGGATGAGTATGTTGGAGGTTTGCTGTGTGGTTGCTGGAAGGAATTTGTTTGAGGTTAGGGGGTTGTCTATAGGCGAGGACTGGCCTTTCCCCCAATGCCTGTGAGATTGAGGGGTCATTTTCCAGGATAGGTTGTAGACTGCTCATTAATGGATCTCAAAGTTACCATATTATTACAAGCCAATTTAAAAAACCAGCTTGAAAGGGAAGTTGCACAGCTGTGTGTGAGAGTGAGAGTGAGAGACACGCTAATAGGGTTGACAGATGATTTAACCATTTTTTTTTACCGGACAGGAGGTGAAAATACCGGACTGCTTGGGTCAATACCGGACACCTGGCAACCATAGTCTCTAAGGTACCACAAGACTACTCGTTTCTAATGAAACACACTAATTCATGTGCATCATCTTCTTTATTGTGGGGACAATTTCTATGTTCCCCTCTCACATCTCTCTTTTTGCAGGTTCCAACTCTCCCTCCTTTCTTTTTTTCTATATGAAAAGATTTTATAGACCTGATCAGACAGGAAAAATAAATGGTTCCCATGAGTATTTTAACATCATTGTCAACATAAGAACAGCCATACTGGGTCAGACCAAAGGTCCATCTAGCCCAGTATCCTGTCTGGCTGACAGTGGCCAATACCAGATGCACAGTGGCCAATACAGTGATCAGAAGGCTTTTCCCTCTCCAAATATCTTTATTGTTTTATATGCTACTCATTTTGACCAGTACTTTCATAGTTATGTGGAATATTTCCTATACCAAGTGACATACTTACGTGGAGTCTAACAATGTGCCATCCAAGAGTGAGGCGTTGTAGTGGTACTTCAAGTAATCCCCTTTCTTACTCAATACTGTGCAGTTGGAAGGTTTGTAATGAGTAGTAATGTTCACAGAGTCCAAAGGGTTATGGAAGTCAATCACATGGATGTCAAAAACCAGTACTGCAGATCCTGGAATCTTTCCTAAATAGTAAGCAATCATATAAGAAGAAAAAAAATGGCAGCTATGCAGTACATACTGACTTCATACTGCACACAGTGAGAATATATAAAACATCTTCTATTGAATATCTCTGCACACAAAACAGACAAGATCCTTGCAATGTAAGACATCTAAAATGCAGAGGATACCAAAGAAAAAGTATATTAACAGTTAATTCAATAATTAAGTAAAACAAAATCAGGGTTTAAAAACTAAGCAGTCTACTTTGCATTTTAATAGCACAGTAAAGCTGGAAGTTTACATTTCCTGGGACCATTTTAACCACTTGATTGGTGCCTCCTCACATACCAAGTTACTATTAAAGCAGTAAAATTGTAATAGAACATCAACACTTCCTCCATGCACAGACAGCTGAATAGCAGTATCCAAGAAATTAAAATGCTTGAAAAATCTTTACCATAACTGTTTGCTTTTCCTGACACCCAAAGTATTTTGTGACTACGTTACCAGCAGCCATAGACACATCTACAGCCACCATTGGGTTTCTCTGCTATAAGTCTAATTCCCAATCAGTACAGTGAAATGCTCTCCCAAAACCAAAATGTTTCCTAAAAAAGTTATTTATTAAAAATAATGGGAAAATCTTTTTAAAACACAAACACACAAAAGTTATTGACTCAAGAAACTGACATAGCCATGCGTTAGTAATACTCTTCCTAGCGGTGAGTGAATTTTCACAAAGGAATTTTAATTGTATGTGATACATACACACATTCTTTGTTGTTACATGCATCCACTGATTACAGAGGCAGCCTAGGTGTCCACAAAACTTGTGGCTGTGAAAAGAATGGGGAAGAAAACTTAACACAGAAGTCCTTTAGCATACATAGTTTATTAAGATCTGCAGGAAACAGGCTCTTACTGCAGAGCTTATAAACTCGCAGACTCCTGACTCTCATTTGTCTGAACCACAGATTATCCAAGTCATTTTCATGTCCCCACTTAAACCACTGAGATGGTATATAATCATATCTAGCTAACTAAAATCATTTTGAAAACTCTGGATCTAAATCTGCCACTTTCATACCCTTTGAAAACAATATTAGTATTCAAAAGAGAGGATAAACACCTCCGAGATTAACCAGTTTTCATTGCTCTGAAGAACAAAGAGCAGACACTTTGCTTTGTATTAGAGACTGTACTGAAATACAACTGAGCTCACCTCTTCCTTCTTCTCCATATCCAAGATGAGGTGGAATTATTATTCTCCTCTTTTCCCCAATGCATACTCCAAGCAAACCTTCATCCATCCCTGCAATCACATAACCTTTCCCAATGTAGGTGTCATATGTATGGTTCCGGGAATAGCTATAAAAAATATGTTGCTTTAGTGACACTACTATCATTATTAGCAGTTTTGTAATTTACCTAGTACTATAACAAACTTACAATATTTGTGTGTATTTCCTCTTCCCACTTTGTGATGGTTATTTTTAAAATTGCTTTGTCAAACTTTAACATTCATTTTAACCAGTTAAATCCAGACACATGAATGACTGTTTTCAATCGCTGGAGTGGCACAAAGCTGCCACTATGTAGTAGTAAATATGGCCCGCAACATTTAACCAGTCACATTTGCATGTGTCACTTATGGTGGTTAAACTGATTGAGGGACCCTGGCAGTGGAACAATATTTTTGCAAAAACATTTCTGCAAGATACGAAATGAATCAAGAATTACCTCCCTCGATTTCTCTCATGTATGCTAAATTAAATTTTTTTAGCAAAAGTAACAGTTTTTACCTCTAATTCCACTTCAGTTCTAGTAATGTTTTATTTAGGGATGATAATAAGCGTGTAATTTGTTAATCATGCAGTCAACAAAAATGTTGCAGACTACACGATTAATCAGTAAGGGTTAGCTCTGTAACCCTTACCATTTAAGCTACCCCCACAGCTCCTGGGACCCGCCACAAGCCAGGACTGAGCTGGGCTGCCTGGCTGCCCAGCTCCTAAAATAGTTTTAATGCAGAGCCACAGCGGGGATAACCCCCAGAACCCAGAGCAAGCTGGGACTGAGCTGGGCTGCTGGCCAGCCCTCTAAAAAATGTACCAGGTAGGGGAAGAGGGAAATGCGTAGTCGGTAGCATTAACTGATAAGCTTCTGCCTATCGGTTAATCGTTTAATCAACTATGCTATTACATCCCTAGTTTTAATCAGCTTTTATAAATAAGGCACTACATTAATTTTCAAATGACATCCTTCACAACGCCTCATTTTGTAGCAACAGCAATGAATAGCTACTGTTAATAAACTGATATCTGGGTGACTGCCTTCTGAATCAATAGCTTCCTCTACTAAGAGGAATGGAGAGGTGAATAAGCTTCAACAACATCATAGCAAGAAAATACAGGTAATACCCTTCCCTTCTAAACTATTGGCCAAGCACCAAAAGGCCTATTCCAAGCATTTGGTACAACATCTCTGTGATTAAAGAGAACGTTCCACAAAAGATATTATTGCGTGCTGCACCTCTTGAAAGCTAAGCAGTGATCCCTGTAAGCTCTGCACATGGGCAGCCATCCAAGGGAGACCTAGGTGTCACCCAGCTGATTAGCAGAGCACTCACAGCTCCCACATGAGCTGGCAGTCTGTTTCTTCTGGTGGTGCATATCTGCACATGCACATAAAATTTATTCTGCACATGGATGGAAAAAATTAGAGGCAACACCGAGCTGAGTCTATGCACCACCCAAGGGAAGGAACATTAAGGCTGGCTTAGGCCTTTGGGATTCTGAACTGGGTAGGAATCCGTGCAGGCCCTGCAATAATTTTGGCAGCCTTGGTTGGGCTACCATGAGTAGCCCTGCAACTCAGAATTGCTTAAAATGGGGATAGAGATAATTAGTGCAGCCCCACCCTAACACACATCTCCTACACCCAGCCTCACTCTTGACATTTCCTAAGCCAGCAGGAAAAGTCTCTCCAGGCTGGCTCCTTCCGGATGACTAATTCAAGTCTAATATTTCAGGCATGTTAGACATTGTCCTTACTTGCAACTTCTGCAGGCAATCAGAGGAGTGGCATTTTAAGAATACATGCCATTTTAATGATTACATTTTATAATCTTAACATGTGTCAGATCTTTAATATGATGTATACTTATTCAGATGCATGTGATTACACCGCTTCTCTCACTATTTATTCACATTGACCAAGATATAAATACTAAGGAAATTTTCAAAAACTCTTGAGTTACCACAGGAAAGACAAGACCTCAATTTACATTTTTATGAGAGGGAAAAAAATGTTGACAGATAACACTGTTCCTATGCTATGCTAAAGCTCTGCATCAGTGGTGCTCAGTTATGTGACTCGAGAGCCACATCTGCAAACACCAGTAACCAACAGAGCCACATGACCATAGTATGCTCTGTGCACCACCCCACCAAAACACATACACAATATTATTAAATATATAACTATAAATATAACTATATATTTTAAAATGTTCAAATACATTTACAGTACTACAAACACTAAATTAGCTATCCCATGTATTGTGTGCTGCAGATGAAGAACAAGACCTGTGTCTTTTATTAACATCTTCATAACTCAGAGGCCCAAACAACAGCTTGGAGAAAAGTGCTCTTTGTAACTATTTCATGGCTTGCAATACTATGCGGCTGCTGACTAAGCACCCAAGACCACAGTCTGTGTAGAAGACTAGTGTCCAAACACATCCAACAAGAATCTCTGACACATATTACTGGGAACAAATCCCTTCCCCTCCCTTGGGCGCTTAGTCCAGGGGATGCTCATAACAAAGCTAACAAAGTGCTGCCAATTACTGAGGGTTACTTTATAAAATCACCACACTCACAGTACTTGGTGTTGGTCTTAAAAAAACAGCTCCTAGAGTCATCAAATTAAGTGTTAAACAAAGCCTAGAAGGCTAGTCTTTTTCCCCCTCCCCAGTTACAGAGGGCGGGGGAAGAGTCAGGGACTCCCTCCCTCAGGAGCGCTGTGAATCAGCCATTTATGGGCTCCTGGAGGGAGGGGGAAGAACAGAGGCTCTCTTGGGCTACGCTCCAGGACTCAGGACTTCAGCATTCTATTCCCATCTCTGTCATCTATGACTGAATCTCTCTAAACCTCTGTTCACCTGTGGTGAAGTGGATATCCTATAATACTACTGAACTCTGGGGAAGATAGTATTAATTTATGTTTAAAAGAACTTTGCTATCAGATTACAGAATCTATAGAATGATAAAGTAGCATTGCTCTATTTATTTTACAATGATTTCCTTGCAATTCTTTTTAGCTGTTTGTGCCAGGTTTAAAACAAAACTTCTTGATAAGAACTTAACCTTGCCCACATTTTTCATGATAGGTCACTTCATATTTAACAACATTAATCTGTGTGTCTGAGAACATTTCAGTTTATAAAGCCCTACACACTTATGTCCTTTTTCTTTATCATAGAGATTGTGATTTTTGTATTTTTAAGAACCTGATTCTGTAAGATGCAGCATTCTCAAGTAGGGAAATAGGATGCTTTTTTGGTTAAGGCACAGGATTGCGACTAAGAAATGTGTGTTCGATTCTTGGCTTTGCCAAAACTTGGCAAGTAATCTTGGGCAAGTCATTTAATATCTCTGTGCCTCAGTTCTCCAAACGTGAAACTGGGATATTTTGTTTCTTTCACACCCTTTGTGAGTCTTGTCTGTTTAGATAGTCTTTGCTTCAAAAATCTTACAATCTTCTAGTATGTATATACAGAGCCCATACTCCAGTGGGGTCCCAACTTAAGCCATACTGCAACACAGACCATGAACAACTCTGAATCCTACTTACATACTCAAAGATTTTAATTCTTTCTGGGAAGGAGAAACACCCTCCCCCTCAAACTCCCAGATTCCACCTGAAACCCACATGTCCCACAGGCTTTACAAATGGGCAGGAAATGGGAAGAATTTGAGATCATTTCTACTCATTAAGACTACTTAGAACAGCATTACAAGTAGCCTCAAATATATTCTGTACATGTATAGACTGAAAATAATAATAATAATATGTTGCTTTTCATCGCCTGAGCTGAAAGTGCTATACAAAAAAGATCATTCTACAGATAGGGAAACTGAGGCACGGAGAGGGCAAGTGATTTGCCCACGGTCACCCACCAGGCCAAAGTCAGGAATAGAAGCCAGGCCTCCTAAGTCCTAATCCAGCACTCTATCCATGTAATGTCTAATAGTTTGGTTACCTGGAATCAAATAATGTGCCATCCAGAAGTGTGCCATTATAGTGATATCTGAGAAAGTCTCCTATCTGGCTTTTTCGCTCACAGGATTTAGGCACTTGTTGGTTCTCTATAGTGATGCCATCTTTTGGGTTATGAAGATCTAGCAGAGCCACATCAAAAACCAGAGAAGCCTGGCCAGGAATCTCTTTACCTACAGAAGAGATGGGAAATAAGCAAGTAAGTCAGATCAACAGTTCTAGAAAGAACTCAATTTTTGATCAATCTTTTTCATCACATTCTTATTTACATTTTATTTTGTTTTCACATCCCAGCCTTCCTCCAGATAAGAAGATTTGACTATGAGGACAATGAATAAAAAGTCTTTACTACAGAATTGTGTACCCTCTCCATCAACACATAGTCAGCCATCCAATCCTCTACCAGGGAGGGAGGAGTGGTCCTATAATTATTTGAATTCCATTATTTATTGTATGTTGTTTTATTTATTCTTGATATATTTATGCTAAGTCCATTACGACAACACCCAGTCAACCAAAATTCTCATTTCTCCATTTAAAGATGACACAAGTCTATAGAGTATGCATCTGAACAGGGTTTCTGAATTAGTGAGCATTTCCGCCATACTTTTGAGGGTATATATAGTAACAAACGGGAAAGAGAAGGTATACTGGAACTTCTGTTCTCCCTGTTCCATAAGACAAGGACAAGAGGTCATTCAAAGAACTTAAAAGTGGCAAATTCAACAGTGATAAAAGAAAATATGAATTGATATAATGTATAATTAGACTATGGAATCACTGAAGTCAAGCAAGATTCAAAGAGAGATTGGATATTTATATGGATAATAAGGGTGTGCAGAGTTATCATAATTCTTGATGATAAAACCAGAGAAGGGATAGTAAACTTCATGCTTCAGAGCTAGACCCAATTTCTAACTATTCCATATGGGTATGTCTACACTACCCCCTTAGTTCGAACTAGGGGGGTAATGTACGCATACCGAACTTGCTAATGAAGCCCGGGATTTGAATTTCCCGGGCTTCATTAGCATAAAGCCGGCGCCGCCATTTTTAAAAGCCGGCTAGTGCGAACCCCATGCCGCGCGGCTACACGCGGCACGGGCTAGATAGTTCGGACTAGCAAGCTAGTCCAAACTATCTGTACGCCTCGTGGAACGAGGTGTACAGATAGTTCGGAATGGCTTGTTAGTCCGAACTATCTAGCCCGTGCCGCGTGTAGCCGCGCGGCACGGGGTTCGCACTAGCCGGCTTTTAAAAATGGCGGCGCCGGCTTTATGCTAATGAAGCCCGGGAAATTCAAATCCCGGGCTTCATTAGCAAGTTCGGTATGCGTACATTACCCCCCTAGTTCGAACTAGGGGGGTAGTGTAGACATACCCTATCAGAGTAAGACCTAAAGTAGGGAGTCAGGTGCCTCATATCTGCCTTACAACAGCATTCTTGCCTCTTTCTTTGAAGATGTGGTATATACTGTTGAAGACAGGGTACTAGATAAAAAGGACTTTGAGTCTGATCCAGAACGATAATTCCAGAACTGATTTTCAAATATTTTTTATGAAGTAGCAGAGATGTGCATGGATTCACAAACACTGGTTGAGATATATATGTCAGTGGAGTCCAGACCAGGAAGCAGCCTAACAATGGACTGCTATTATTGCGACAAGCAACAAGAGATAAACAGAAACCAGGAACTCTAAGATGACTTTTCATTTATTAAGAGAAATCAAATTGCTGTGGCAGTTGTCTAGAAGCAATAAGGAAGCACCAGACATCCAGTTTAAGAAGCATAGGGAGTTTATTCTTCATAGAAAAAAATTATCTGTATGTATGTATATAATACACACACACACACACACATTAAATCAATACTAAGCAATCCTCTGTTCATAAACCAGCCTACTATTCATGACATATAAAAATATCTGTACTTTGCTTAGGGATGTTAAATTTAGATTAATTAACTAATCAAATAGTTGATTGGATTTCCATCAGTTATTTGATTAGTCTATAAGGGCACCTCATCCTTTGAACTGTAGCAAGAGCCTTGCTGGGCTCTTGCTACAGTTCAAAAGCAGAAGCCCCTCAGGGAGCACAGGGCTAGCAAGCAGGCTGGCCCCATACTTCCTGAAGAGCCTGAGCCTTTGAAACATAGAAGAGCCTCAGTGGGGCTCTTGTATATTTCAAAAGCAGAAGCCTGGCAGGGAGAGCAGGGACAGTGTGGACTTCCCCGCTGGTCCCACGCTTCCTGCAGCGCCTGTTGGGGCTCTTGTACATTTCAAAAGCAGAATCACAGCAGAAGCGGCAGAAGCAGAAACTGCTTCAGTCCCTGCTTACGTCACTTCCCACTGGGCCTCCTTCTCTGCTGCCCCTCACCGAGACAGTGCTGGGGGGAACAGACTTTTTAAGCTGGCTCTCCCCAGAACCAGCTCCTGCTCCCCCCCCCCTTGCTGCCCCTCTGATAGAGGCAACAAGGGGGAGGAACTAGTATCACTTGTCGACTATCCGATAACCTTATGCTTTATTGGATAGTCGACTAGTTGCTTACATCCCTAACTATGCTGATAAGCCACATCCTGAATTATTTTTCTAAATGTATTTTCCATCCACATATAATTTGAAATAATGGTGCTTTCACAATGCTATCTATGTAATGCAAAGATTTGTGTTAGAAAATGGAGAGTTTGGGGAGGGTAGAGGGAATAAGGATATTTTTACCATCTCCTTCTTCACCATATGCTAAGAAAGGAGGTACTGTAATGATGCGCTTTTCTCCTACACACATTCCCAGGAGACCCTTGTCCATACCAGGAATCAGCCATCCAATTCCCACATATGTGTCATAAGTTCTCATCCGATTATGGCTAAAAAATAAAACAAAGAAATAAACAGAAAAAGCTAATATCACAGAGCCAATAAAAATAAGTAAAATAACCCAAAGGCCTACACACATAGGAGCACCACAGTCAGTCACTAGAGTTCACTTCGCATTTTGCACAAGGAACATAATTTACAACTTTCTGTTCCAAAAACGCAGGCATCTGATGGAGACATTCGAGGTAACATTTTCCAACGTGACTAAATGATTTAGAAGCTTAAATTCTTTTTCAAATGTAATTTAGAAGGTTAATCTGATAGTCAGATTTAAAAGCCTAAGTGCTTCATTGAGTTTTCAATATAGGATGTAAACACCTGTGAAAATTTTACCCTCTGTTATATTTCACACACACACACACACACACACACACACACACACACACACACACTTTGGCAACTCTGACATATTTCACACACACACACACACACACACACACACACACACACACACACACACACACACACACACACTTTGGCAACTCTGACATTTGATCCCTTAGAAGATGCTGGTAAATACATATACAAGCAAATGTGCTAGGAAATATTATAAATAAATAGGTTGGTGGAAGCCTTTATATGTACTAATCAAACAATTTATGAATAGCCTCGATTTTGTAAGACACTGGCAGCACAAAATTTTTCTGCGAAACAGATTTGGCTCTTGAAAGCATGGGATTAATTGCACTGGCCACAGCCTGCCTAGCATTCAGTGCACAAGCGTCACATAAAGTTCTGCCAATACTCTAGACAATCCTCTGATGGAAAACTACACATTGGAAGGCTTCCCAAAAAGGAGATACTTTACCTTCTTTAACAACCCAGTACAGTTTTGCACATAAAACTAGCATCACATATAAATATCAATACAGGTTGGACCTCCCTGGTCCGGAACCCTCGGGACCTGAGCAGTCCTGGACCAGAGAGCTTGCTGGACCAAGGGAGGTCAATACTCCCCTGCTGCCGACTCCTCTCCTCAGGGCACCGCATACTGTCACAATACACTAGCAGGCAGGGGCTCGCCCCTGCTGTTGCTATAGGGGGTTCCCCTGCCTGGCCACCCCAGCCCCTCAGGATTTCCCTGCCAGGGCCTAGGATCCTCAGCCACATGCCTGCTGACACCAGGGATTCCCCTGCTGGGAAATATATGAATTCAACTCCTCACCTTGAGTCAAACAGAGTCCCATCCAAGAAAGTTCCATTGTAATGGTATCTTACAAAGTCAGATACCTGGATTGTCCGAGGACATTTTTCAGGCTTGAAATAAGTTTGAATCTGAACCTCATCTTCAGAATTCCAGAGATCTATCAGAAGTACATCAAAATGAAGCACTGAATTTGGGGGGATTACGCCAGCTGCAAACACAAAAAAAAGTTCAAATCATTATCATCCTACCCTTTCACAAGTTACCAAACTAATATAAAATCATCTGACTTTACCTAGGCCACTGAAAGCATCAGACATCTGCCACCCACACAGAAGTTTTCCAAACAATACATTTATACTTATTTACAATCTTATATCTTTATATTTTATAACTTAATTATACCACCAGAGTAGGGATGTGAATGGTTAGCTGGGGAGAGCTAGAGCAGCTCCCTGCCCACCGTGGGCAGGTGGCTGCTTCAGCCATTCGGAGCATTGCAGGTAGGGTCTGCTCCAGCTGCCAGGAGCAGCTCCTGTATGCAGCAATTCCAGGCCACTCCAACCTGGCCATGGTGCAGGGGGAAAGGCATTCTGGAACGTGTGTCCCTCCTTCCCCCCATGCTTGCCCTTTAATTGGTTAACCAGTCAAACATCATGTTTAATCAGTAAAACGGGATTTTACATCCCTGTTCCAAGATAACAAAACAAGGAATAAAATTAAATTTTTGATAAATACCCAATCCAGAATGTTGCTGATCTTCTCAACCCTTATGAAATTCCATTGTCTTTGTCAGAGACCAGGGCATTTTCACTTTATGAGTTCAAGCCCCAAGAAACTATTTGATACTCTCCTCCATTTGGGAATTGAAAATCTTATAAACGAACGGTAAATAAAAAGCTTTCCTTGAGGAACTTGGGGGATTACTTGTTAAATTCTATTGGATTGTACAAGGACAGAGTCAACTTGAACTGTAGTAAGTAAAAAAGAAATTCCTACGTTAAAAGTCACTTCAGGGAGTAACACTGGCTCTGAGTCTTATACCAGTTTTTGTGATTTTTCAACATTTTATTTTTCAATTTAAATTATAGAATCATAGGACTGGAAGGGAACTCATGGCAGGACTAAATATTATTTAGACTAGATGTAGGTCTAATGTTCCCTCTCTCCTGTATTTGTGTGAAAAACCACACAAAAAGAGAGAAACTGACTATATAAGAAATGTTGTCAAATATGCTAGTCAAACAACCAAAAACTAAGCAATTAAAAACTAAAGAAAAATATTTAGGCCCTAATCTTAAGTACTTCCGCATCTGAGTGTTCCCACTGAAGTCAAAGGGAATGTTTTACATGTTTAACTGATTGCAGGATCAAAGCATCTTTTTTTAATCTTTTCCAGTTACAGTAAACAAAGGTGTCATTTCTACAAATAACTTGTAAAACCAAGTACCAGAGGGGTAGCTGTGTTAGTCACTTTTGCAGATTCAGACAAGGAGTCCTGTGGCACCTTATAGACTAACAGATTTACTGGAGTATAAGCTTTTTTAGGCATAACTTTTCATGAAGTGGGTCTCTGTCCATGAAAGCTTATGCTCCAATAAATCTGTTAGTCTATAAGGTGCCACAGGACTCCTCGTCGCTTTTGTAAAACCAAAATTCACATAAAAGTTGGATTTTTAAGTGGAACCCTCATTTTTAGAATAATTTTCTAGCTTTTAGTGTTGTGAATACAACTTTCCAAACAAATATGAGCTGATGCAGTGTTGTCTGTCTGTGTCTAGCAAAGACTGCAGAGTGAAGTTGTCTTACTACCATGACACTGGCCCTGGACTTCACTGATGAAGCCCCTGCATTTTAATAGTCCAAAACTGAGTGGCAAGTGTCTGAAAATTACCTTCTCACCCACCCAAAAAAACCATCAAATCAAGTGCAATTTTTACAATGTTTTTCTAATCTTAATTTTATCAACTTAATTAAATCTCCTATATCCTATGCAACCAAATTATTTATAACTTTGGTGCTGTACTTACAAACTCCTTCACTCCCATAGCCAAGCTTGGGTGGAATTTTCACAAAACGTCTTTCGTTCACACACATTCCAACCAGAGCTTTGTCCATCCCTGCAATAAGCTGTCCTTTTCCCACAAACACATTGAATGTGGAACCCCTGTCATAGCTATCCAGAGGGACAGAGAGAAAACAAAAGATAAATGGGTTATTCACAAACTGTTCCGTGTCTCTCTCTTTTCCCAGTTTAATTTTATCTTGTTATCTTTATCACACTCACTCACTCAGAACTTTATTTAGACATATCTGCTGTGGAAAAAAAGGCCTATACAAATGCAAGCACTTCCTAAACTTTACTCCTCCATTTGACCCCAATGCAATCTTGGCCTGTTATCCTTCACACATGCTTCCTAATGAAGTGCCAGGTGTCTTCACACAAACCTCAGACTACAGCTGAATTTTGCTAATTCACACCAATGAGTGGAGGATCTATTGCAAAAATTACTGAATTATATGTAAATTAAAGAGTTTATAAAAACAAGGAAATTGTACCACACAATACACTGTTCTTTTATTTTGACAAAAGTAGCTTAATTTTGTAACACTTCAAAAATACCGGGTAAGTGGCTGGAACATGCTGTGTAAAACGGGTGGGAGAAACGACAGCCTGTGATCTGGATGCAGTCTGCAAGGCTTGGGGCTCCCTCACAGTGGGCTCTGCCTGGCAAGGGGAGGAAACAGCTCTGCATGCTGCAGAGGGCACTTTGCCATGCAAAGACCCCTGTGCCCTCCTGGGAGCTGCCCAGCTAGATGCCCCAATCCCCTGCACCCCTGCTGCCCAGACCGCCCCAGCCTGCTCCTGCCCCCCCTCCCTTCCAGACTCCACCCCTCCACCGTGCTCCTGTGCCCCACCTCCTGCCCAGACTCCACATCCCCACTCCCAGCCCACTCTTGCACCCTCCCTGGCATCCAGATCTTGCACTCCTACCCGAGACTGCTTCTGCACCCTCCTTCCCACCAGACCGCTCCCTGGCAGCTCTCCCACACACTGAACCCCTAATTTTTTGCCCCACCTGAGAGATCCAGCACCCACAAAATCCACTAGCCCCAGGCCTTTAGAAGAGTTAATCCCAGACTGATGTTTCTGTGGCTTAGTGCCCCCAACACAAAAAAAGTTCCCCACTGCTGGTAAAATAATGAAGCCTTAGTAACATGAGACTTCATTGCTGCTATTACATCTTTCCTGAGAAGAGGGGAGCACTATTTTTGGTGCTAATTGTGTAAAATGTACTAATTAGCTAAATTTTTCTCTTCCACGCCCATTTCTTTGATAAAGCGAACATCAAACATTTAGGGTATGTATACATAGCGGAATTATTTTGGAATAACGTTCATTATTTCAAAATAATGTTATGCACTGTCTACACAAGAAGCCCGTTATTTCTAAATAAATTCGAAATAATGGGCTTCTTACTCCGACTTCCTAAAACCCTTGTTGTACAAGGATTAAGGAAATCAATGGAATAGAGATTTATTTTGAAATTAGTGCTGTGTAGACAGTACCAAATTTCAAAATAAGCTACGCAATTTGCATAGCTCAAATTGCATAGCTTATTTCAAGGTACAAGCTACTATGTACACGTACCCTTAGATATCTGCTTTATACAATAAGCTTGCTAATTCCAAGAATGTGACATATACTGGGATGATATAGGAGGGTTTGGAGTAAATTTTAATTATGATAAAGTTTTCCAAAAATGGTCATAGCTGCTCTATAAATATGAGACTATCCCCCAACAGTGCAAGTCTAATCACATTAAATCAAATACCACGTAGAGATGTAAATGGTTAACATATTATCCAGGGGCGGGGGGGCTGGAGCAGCTCCCCCGCCCCATCCACCTGCCAAGCAGGGGGCTCCTCTGGAGAAGGGGACTCCAGGCCAGCTGCAGCAGGCGGGGGGGAAGGGAAGAAGGGGCTCCAGCAGTTCCCTTCTGCCCACCCCTTTTAAATCAGTAAATCAACTAAACATAAGGTTTCATGCAGTTAACTGATTAAATGGGATTTTACATCCCTAATACCAAGTACTTGCTTTAATGGAGTAATTCAATTCAGTTTATTTGAAATAAATTAATGTTTCTTTTTTTAACAAAAAATGCGTGCGCGCGCACGCACACACACACACAGAGCAATGAATCCTCTGAAACATTCCACAGCTTATACACACTTACATTGTTCCCCTGTCACTACAAAGTCTTTATGCTGCTTCCTGGTCTTTTTCCTCAGATAAAGGGGGGGGGAGGGGGTTGCTATGTTTTCCTTTCTGCCGGCAAGCAGCATTCTCAAAACCAGCCGGTAGGTGGATATTGTTGGAGAAATGAAGTTAGGGCTTTACTTTCAAAGAAACTGTACACATCACTTCCACAACACACTGGGCTCCTAACAGCCCCAGGCCTAGAATTCCTACACTGCTTGTGAATGCGCTCTCCGCATTGACTCCACCATTTTACAATAGCCAATAACTTTTCTTAAAGCGGACATTACTTGATACTGTGCAAGAATATTTCCAGAAATGTCTAGAGAACTTACGTTGGAAAACTCAATTTAAACAAACTCCTAGCAGATGCTGTAATAGCCATACACACACAATAAATAAGATTTAAAATTTAGATAATAAAGACAGTAAGTGAGAAATGGATACTTGTCATGTTTTGTCAACTTGGAAATATATAACTATGTCAAGAGTCAATTTAAAATAGAAAAAAACCACACAAATGTATTATTTATTAAAAACAAATCCACAGTATCTAACAAAAATATTTGTATCAACAGGGGAACTAAGCAAAACTATACCAAACCAACTCTGCATGACTAATTTTACTGAGAGCTTACACAGATGGTATTTGTTTTTATTACTTCAGTATTCTGTAGTTAAATCCAGACCTAGAACTCCAAATTATTTATATGGCCATGAAAATAAGCACACATATCTGAAGAAAGAAAATGGCATGAATTCTGGGTTTTTTATATAATATAAAAGGAACGTAACAGTTACAGCTGCGATATATTTTATAAGACTTTATAAAAGTGATTTGCAGCAAAGGGATTTTACTTGGAAGGAACAGAAAAAACTTCCAAGTTTTCATGAAAGTTTTCAACACTGAAGCAGAAGGCTAAATAAAACTGACCTCAATTATTCATCATAGAAGCCTGCCTCTATTTAGGCTACAGTTATAAAGCAATTTCAAATCACTATCTGAATATATCTGCTCTGATTTTATTCTTCTTTTCTTGCATCTTAATTTAAAAAACAGGAGCAACTATAAGAACCGTAGTACAAACTTCGTAAAAAATTAAACGTCAGTATAAATCTGAGTCAATCTTTAATTCCTATACTGTAAACATGAGCACAAAAGGAATTATGAAAAACTTTTTAAAAGTCTTAAAATAATCTAATCAATAAAAAAAACCTCTTCCATTTCTAGAATTGCTAACTTGAGGCAGTCAGTCTTTTACTTTTTAAATTACTCAAACTATAAATTAGTAGGCTGAAAAAATTGTACATCATCACCAACTACTATATAGAACAGAATAACAAATAGACAATAAAAGACAAATAAAACCAATTGACTTCTATATTAATTTATGTCATATATGTTCCTACATAGATTGTTGTTTTTCATCAATACTTCTTACTAGCTATTAAATTTGAACCCAGAGGTCCTACTTAGATTTGGGGCTCTATTGTGCTGGGCATTTATAAGCCCATGGGTAAGTCTATGATTCAAGATGCGGGGCTGATTCCCAGCTTACGTCAACATGCCTGCAAAAGCTCTGATGAAGTTATCACAGGAGTGTAGCTATACAGGCAGTCCCCGACTTACGCGGATCCGACTTATGTCGGATCCGCACTTACGAACGGGGCTTTCTTGCCCCGGAAGTCGGGGCGAGAAAGCCCCGTTGGTAAGCTGCTCCGGTGCCCCTGGTCTGCTGGAGACCGTCTCCAGCAGACCAGGGGCACCGGGCGGGTTCCCGCGCTTCTGAGGCTTTGCCAGAGCAAAGCCTCAGAGGCGCGGGGAACCGCCGCTGCTGCCGCTTCAATCTGGGTGCCTGTGGTCTGCTGGGGACGGACCCCAGCAGACCACAGGCACCCAGATTGAAGCGGCAGCAGCGGCGGTTCCCCGCGCCTCTGAGGCTTTGCTCTGGCAAAGCCTCAGAGGCACGGGACCCCCCCGCGGCTGCGGCTTCAGTCCGGGAGCCTGTGGTCTGCTGGGGACGGTCCCCAGCAGACCACAGGCTCCCGGACTGAAGCCGCAGCCGCGGCGGGGTCCCTCCCTCTGAGGCTTTGCCAGAGCAAAGCCTCAGAGGCTCTGCTCCCCGTGTCCCTGGTCTGCTGGGGAGGGGGGGGGCGCAGCTAGTGTGCTCCCCCCCCCCCCAGCAGACCAGGCTTCTGTTTTGGACTCTGGGGCAGAGCAGCTGGGGCGCTGCCGATTGGTCCTGCAGCGCCCGCTCTGGGCACTACTGGACCAACCCGGCAGCACCCCAGCTGCTCTGCCCCAGGTCCTGATTCAGCCGCTGCTGGTCAGTTTCAGCAGCGGCTGAATCAGGACGCCTGGGGCAGAGCAGATGGGGTGCTGCTAGGTTGGTCCAGTAGCACCCAGGAGCGGCGCTACTGGAGCAACCCAGCAGTACCCCAGCTGCTCTGCCCCAGGCGTCCCCAAGTCAGCTTCTGCTGAAACTGACCAGCGCTGACTACAGGAAGCCCCAGGCAGAGTTGCTCTGCCCCGGGCTTCCTGGAATCAGCTGCTGATCAGTTTCAGCAGCGGCTGACTTGGGGACGCCTGGGGTTCTTAAGTTGATTCTGTATGTAAGTCAGAACTGGCGGTCAGTTTCAGCAGTGTCTGAATCTGGACGCCAGTTCCGACTTACATACAGATTCAACTTAAGAACAAACCTACAGTCCCTATCTTGTACGTAACCCGGGGACTGCCTGTAGTAGCAAGAGGGGATAGCTGCCCTGAATAGATGCTTAGGGCATGTGTACACTACAGCGTTATTTTGAAACAACTCACATTATTTCGAAATAACAAGGTGAGCGTCCCCACAGCAAGCTCGTTATTTCACTATTTCGAAATAACAGGCTTCTTATTCCGGAATAATAAACCCCCAGTAGGAATAAAACCAATTTATTGTAGTATGGATGCTCCACTGCTGCTATTTCGAAATAGCCCCTCCCCAGGTTATTCAAAGTGATTACTCCCCCATACTTCCTGGGGCTCTAAATTGAGGTAGCATGTCCACATTAGGGGATACTGCCTTAGACTAATTTTGAGGCTTCCCTGTAGTGTACACATGCTATTTCAAAATAGTTCTTCCACGAGTTATTATTCCTAAATAACTTATTTTGAAATACCCTTGTAGTGTAGAGATCCCCTTAGAGAAGGGGTGGGCAATAATTTTTGATGGAGGGGCCACTCCAAGAATTTGGAAAGTGGTTGAGGGCCACACTGTTCCATGATATTAATGGAGGGGATATGAGGTCTGGGATGGAGGTTGCGTGAAGAAGGCAGTTGTGACCTGGGTCACTGGACTGGGGTGCAGGGGTTTGAGTTGTGACCTAGGGCACAAGGGGATTGTGATCTGGGGCAGGGGATTGGGGTACCGGATCTGGGAGGGGATATGGGTGCAGGATGGGGGCAGAGGATTTGGATATGTGGAGTAGGGAGGCAGAAGTAGGGGGCAGAGTTTTGGGGAACAGAGGGCTTGGCATGTCAGAAGCAGACTCTGGCCAGGAGACTTACCTGGGTGACTCCCAGACAGCAGCCCAGCATGTTCCTCAGGCAGCCAGCCAGACAGCCTGTTCCACCCCCACACAGGCTGCAGGCCCATGTGCATGTGTGAATAACTATGCGTGGGGTGGGATGGGATGGGGCGTGGTGCTTTGTGGCTGCCTGTTATTCAAACAGGAAGCTTGCATTGGCCTGTTTTTGACCAGAAACTGGCCAATGGAATTGTGCTGGGAGCAGAGGCAACCTGAAGCCTTCCCCCCCCCAACTCCAGGCTCACAGTTTTGAAAGAGAAATGGCCTGGCAGCCGCTTTTCTGAGCGGCGTGCAAGTAGAGCAAGGCAAGCAGGGAGCCTGCCTGGGGCTCCCCACTGCATCCGCAGGCCGGATCCAGTGGTTTGATGAGCCAGATATGGCCCACAGGCCATATTTTGCACAGGCCTGAATTCAAGTATCTGATGGGTGTATATTTCTGGAGGGTAGGCCAGTCTGTCATTGTGTTTACCCTCTGTTTTTAGCACAGTAGCTCGATCAGAGCTAGTCGGGGTCTGTTGCCTCAAGCTGGGAATCATACCATCAGCTCAAAAAATGTACAATGCAATACAAAGAATACAGTCCCCAAAAATACGTCTTAGTAAAACCCCTTTAGGCCTTGATCCTGCAAGATATCTGCACAGATGGATCCTTGCCACCACATGGAGCAACACAGAAATGGAAGATGCTTCACACAAGCCCATTGTCAGATTGGGGCCCTACTGCATATCTGTATAAAGCAAAAACAATTTTTTTTGCGCACACAACCAATAGTGTATATTTTTTTCAGGTTCACGGCCAAGATCCTATCTTGGCTTGTTCTAAAATTCCATTAAAGACCCTTATTCTTCCAAAACCAAAATGGGTGATGATTTATGACACTGTTGATATTATGTTATTCCCCGTATATATCAAGCAAGATGGCTTGAGCATTCATTTATCATATCATACACTTTCTTCAACGAACAGCCCTGGATTACAGTTAGCTAGATCAGGAGTAGTCTTGTTTACTGTCAAAGGCAGACTTTTTTCCATGAAGTATGAGAAAGATTAATTATGATTACTTCAAATGGTGGTTTTTGTTTTTTCTTGTATAGAATGAGTGTAATGAATGAAGCGGGGAGGGGGAGAGGGGGACCAGCAAAGTGGTAGAATGAAAAACCCTGAGTCTTTTGATCCCTTTATATATCATCTTCAGATCACCAAGAAAGTTACAGGGAAAATCTTAAGATTAACACACAAAAAATGTTCTAAGCAAACTCAGGTTGCGAGTTTTCACATTTTTGCTTAAAAGATTTAGCAACAAAAATAACTGGGATTAGGAATAACCAGTTTTGTTCAGGGTGTGGTACGTTTGGGTCTAAAATGGGGGGCACAGGAGAAAAGAACACACCTTGTGAAAAAGGACAAGGGGTAATGAAATAGAAGCTGACTGTGGGATTCACTCCCCTGGTTTAGAAAGTTAATTGCACTTTTGTCTGGTTTTCTAGTTCTGCCAGGTCGAAAGCAAAAAACTGCTAAATACAAGCCCAAACTGGGGCTCTGAACAGTGGTTGCTTTGGAACACACAAAACTGTCTCTGCCTGGGCACAACCACCCATCTGTTCCCAAGTGGATCCTCATTTGCTGCAGCTGGCCAGTTCCTATCCATTTGTCCCATTCACATTTCTGAGACATTTCCTCAGCCATAATCAGAAATAATTGGAAATCATTCAATTACGTATTTTGTGCAGTTTAGTTGCATATAATAGCCCCATATTTCCACGTGGCTCTCACACCTTCCTGCAGTAAAAAAAAAAGACTTATGGACTTCAAATGACCCAAGCAAAGGATGAGGGAAAATGAACCAAAACTACAGCCCATCCAAAGCAATCCTGGAGCCCCAGCCCACGCCCATCTGGAAATCACCTTCTCCAAAGCCTTAATCGCTCCCCAAAGCTCTCCAAACACCTACTTTTTATCAGACAGAAGAAACCAAACATCATTACACAGGATATAACAACCCACATGCCCGGCCAGGGTGAGAGAGAAACTCTCCTTCAGTCCACTAATTGCCCACTAAGGGAATTGCTTCTTGTGCCTCTCTCGGAAGCGCCTGAGACTGGCCACTGTTCCAGACAGCACACTGGGCTAGATGGCCATAGGGACTGTTTCTGTAGGATAGTGACAGAGATGTAGCCGTGTTAGTCTGGTGTAGCTGAAACAAAATCCAGGACTAGGTAGCACTTTAAAGACTAACAAGATGGTTTATTAGAAGATGAGCTTTCGAAAGCTCATCTTCTAATAAACCATCTTGTTAGTCTTTAAAGTGCTACCTAGTCCTGGATTTTGTTTCTGTAGGGGAATTCATGGGGTCCGAAGGCCAGCACTTCAACTCCCTCCCCGCCAAAAAACAGTCACTTGAGCTCCCTCCCCCACTCAGCACCCGGCACCCCCACCCCCCTCAGCACCCCTCTGACACCTTCCACCCCATCCCCTCTGCAACCTCCTCAGGGCCGCGTCCCCCTCGCAGCCCCTCCCTCCCCTGGGGATTTCCCCAGCCCTGGCTCCCGCCCCAGCGGCGGCCGGGGAGAGCCCGAGCCCGAGCCGCAGGCGGTACCTGGAGTCGAACTTGCTGCCATCGGGGAAGGTGCCGTGGTAGTGGTAGCGCACGAAGTCCCCGCTGCGCACCGTGCGCGGACACTGCTCGGGCACGAAGCTGCGCTCGATATGCACGTCCTGCCCGTCCCAGGGCTGCTCCCCGGCCGGCACCGGCGGAGCCTGGCACGCCACCCAGCTCACCAGCAGGGCGGGCAGCAGCAGCGAGCAGCAGCGGTGCCGCCGCCGCCTGGGCAGCATCCCCAAGCCCGCCATGCAGCCGGAGGAGCGGCGGGGAAATCCGAGGGGCCCTGCGAGCGGTTCCCGGCCTCCAGGCGCCGTGCGGCCAACCCCGCCGCTGCTGCAAAATTTGCAAACGTGGTGGAGTGGGGGGAAAAAATCATCCCAGCCCCCTCCATCCGAGAGGGAGGAGACTGCAGCAGGGGGAGGGGGCTCAGGCGGGAGGGGTGGTCCGTGCACAGCTGTTGGTGGGTTCTGTACGAGGCGCCACTAGCTACGCTCCAGCCCAAGTTCTTGTTGCTGCATATGGTTCCTAAGTTTCGCTGCTCTCTTGGAAACAGGCCAGAATCCAGGCCTCAAAGTCCAGAAGGAAAGGGAGGGACTAGAGGCATCACACTACATGCCCACGACCCTTCAAGAAGTGAAAAGCCCTGCGCACGTGGTGCTACGTGGCGCTGATTCTGAGTTCAGCTCAGTGTTGCTCTCCCCACTTCATGAGCCTTTGGTCCTTTCAGGCTTTTCGATCAAGGACTGATTTGATTGTTTTTCATTCCTCCAACTCACACTTTTAACTACTATCTTCAGCCAATGAGCACAGCTTTCAAATGTATCCCTGCATTGTACCACATTATTGCATAGTTAAAAACCTGAACATTAAAAATGAAATAAAAAATATTTTCACTTAAACTGACCCCAAAAGAATATTGTAATATTTAATAGTAACTTAGTAACTAATTAGGGCTTTTCAACTTCAGATTCCATGCTAAACATTAGCTAATCCTCAGAACATTCTTATGAGCTAGGTAAATGTTACACCACCCAGTATTTTAAATAGCTGTGAAGACTGAGGCAGAGAAATTAAGTGACTTAACAAAGGGCACAGCAGTAACTGTCCAAGCTGGAACTGGAATTAAGGACAATCATAAGAAAGGCCATACTGGGTCCATCCAAGGATACCATCCCTGCCCATCCTGGCTAATAGCCATTCACGATCTAACCTCCATGAATTTATCTAGGGGTACGTCTAAACTACATGGCTCCGTTGACGGAGCCATGTAGATTTGTTTTTTTGGCAAAGGCAAATGAAGCCGTGATTTAAATGATCATGGCTTCATTTAAATTTACATGGCTGCCGCGCTGAGCCGACAAACAGCTGATCAGCTGTTTGTCCGCTCAGCGCGCTAGTCTGGACGCTCCCCTGTCGACATCAAAGCCCTTTGTCGGCAGCCCCAGTAAACCTCATCCCATGAGCGTCCACACTGCCATGGGCGCTCTTGTGCAAAAGCACATCTCGCACATGGCAATGTGGACGTGCTCTTGCGCAAGACTTCTTGCACAAGAACCCTTGCACAAGATGTTCTTGTGCAAGAAGCCGCCAGTGTAGACATAGCCAAGTGTCCAGTATCTTTGTAAAGGAAATAATTAATTATTTAATTTCTCGAAGGGACAACGTTTAGAAATCCCTACTTATATGCTTGTTAGGAAGAACAAATGCATTGCAAAATCACTCACTTCCCTGGCACTACTCTTGGTAACGCTTTCCCTATTCTTCAGCAACCTGAAAAACACAAGGATGACTAGTTTCCTTTGGGCAGGAAGATGAGCACAGACTTGCCTGAAGTTACTACAGAAACTTGTCCTAGAAGGAGGACTGTCATTTCCACACTTCAAAACACAAAATAGCTCTCTGGAAAACTGTCTTTCAGGAATGTAGACATGGAATGAGGATTAAGAGGCATAGAAGAATTAGAGCAGATGATGGTCAGGCTGACCTGGTAATCCTTTGATGTTTGTCGGCGTGTTGCGGATCAGATTCCCTGCTGACCGCAGTGGCTGCCACTGCTGGG
This sequence comes from Pelodiscus sinensis, assembly GCF_049634645.1. Taxonomy (NCBI): domain Eukaryota; kingdom Metazoa; phylum Chordata; order Testudines; family Trionychidae; genus Pelodiscus; species Pelodiscus sinensis. Next base: position 171,498,237 of record NC_134712.1, read on the forward strand.
GCCCTGGGCTGGGACGTGGTGGAGTAAGGAGGACCATGTCCCCTCCTGCTACCCCACATATTGGGTGGCGGTCTCCCCCTCCCCACGTGCCAGGAAATGGTTTGTTTGCCTGCCCCAACCTGAACTGGGGCTAGGGCTGTATTGACATTGGACTGGCAGGGGATTGTGGCCTGCCCCCACCCTCTGGCCCCACAGTCAAAAGAGGCTGCTGGACCATTACTTAACGGCCCGAACACTGGTCAGGGGCCCAGGGTTAAGCAAGACTGCTTACACATGGTGGAGACCATGGGCATGACCCAGCACCTGAAGTGAGAGGTGTAGGGACTACCGGGGTATACACATACCTCTCCCTCCCTCCCCCCCCAAAAAAAACCAGGAAGAGGGAAATCTAGGATGGATCTTGATAAATTTTTGGCTCAGATTCAACAGCAGCAACCTCAACAGATGCTGTAGCGAATGGGAGTGCAGCACCAACAAGTGATGCAACCGGGGGGGGGGGGGGGCTGCACCAACCCCAAGGCCCCAACAGAGGGCTACTGCAATAGGCCCCACTGGCCTGCAGTCTGAAAGGACCCATGAGACTCTGGGGACTCCTCGCCTTGGGGTTTGAGAGGAGTGGCATAACTCCCCACCATATGAACCTGCCCGAATGACTTGCCCAGAACTCAGGCCATGCTTTGCCTGTGGCCTCATGGGCCATTTACAGAGGGATTGTCCGGAAACGGACTGTAGCTTTAGTCGGGTATGCACGGCTGAGGCCTGGGCCCACTGACTGGCCTCACCCAAGCTGACAAGCCGTGTGGGGGTGGGATCACGAGAAGTTAATGCCCTTCTTGACTCGAGCTCTGGCCAGACCCTCGTAAAAAGGGGGGTTATCCTGGACCCCATAGAGATAGTTGGAGAGCTCAGGCTCCAATGTATCCATGGGGGTGTAAAGACTTACCCCAGTGCTAGGGTAGCTGTAACTATAAATGGGGGCATTGAGGGGATGACAGTGGGGGGTGGCTCCCACCTTAGCTTACCCCATCATTCTAGGTTGGGACTGGCCCGGGTTCAATGAGCTCCTCCGAGAAGCCAGCCTCTGAGGTCCAGCGTCTGTGGTTGCCCTGGAAGGAGAGCCTGATGGGAGGGACCCAGCCAGCCCTCAGGTGGAGGAACCCCCCAGGAAAGCCAAAGAGGGGCCCTTCATGAGAGATGGCCCAGAAAGGCCTGAGGAATCCTGGAATACCCCAGGGGAGGAACTGGGAACAGCCAGGCTGGCAGACTTCCCCTAAGACCAGCGGGATGACCCAACTCTGCAGTCTGCCTATGACCAGGTAACCTGTATTGATGGAATGGTGATGAATCCTCAAAACCCTGAGCAACAGCTCCATTTTGAGCTAGTAGCAGACCGTCTTTTCCAAGTGTCTCGAGATCCACAGACCCAGGAGGTCCAATCCCAGTTACTAGTCCATCGCCATCACCGGAGGGCTGTTTTAAAGCTAGCCCATGACATCCCTGCAGTCGGTCACCTGGGGCAAGATAAAACCCTGTCTCAAGTCGTGTGGTGTTTTTTGTTTTTTTTTTAATTAGCCCAGGAATTATCAAGAGGTGAGGGACTACTGCTGCTCCTGCCCTGAATGTCATCTGGTTGTGGATGCCGGGGTACAGAAAGCCCCACCGGTCCCCCTTCCCACAGTAGGGCCTCCCTTCAAACGGGTTACCCTCGACTTAGTGGGGCCACTACCACAAAGCAAGGCAGGTATCGGTATATTCTGGTCCTGGTGGACTATGTGACCCAGTTTCCCGAGGCCATTCCACTCCGAAATATGGGAGCACACACCATAACTTTGGAGCTGGTGAAGATTTTTGCCCAAGTGGGGCTTCCCTGGAGTTGCTGACTGACCAGGGAACCAATTTCACCTCCCAGCTTCTTCACCAGGTGTGCGCCCTGTTGGGCATACAGAAGTTAGACATCGGTCTACCACCCCCAGACCAAAGGGTTGATCGAGCGATTTAACCAAACCTTAAAGGGGATGTTGAGAGTTTCCTCCTGCCGATATGCAGCACTGGTATCAACTCCTCCCACCTTTGTTACTGGCTATCCACGAGGTGCCCCAAGCCTCCACCCACTTTTCACCTGCAGTAGTATGTTTTTACTGTACAGCACCAAGCCGGGAAGGAGAATACTGATGCTGGTTGCCTGCCCTAGGTGGGGAAGGACCAAGTGGGTGGCAACTGGCAACCCTAGATTTCTCTTATTGCAAATTTTTGTACTGTTCTCTTCAGAGATTCTAAACATAGTATAACTAATTAAACAAGCCATAAGGATTAGCTAAACTAAACTTTTTTTTTTCTAGCAATATCCAACATAGCTAACAGCTTGGGAATTTACTTGTCAAATCACACTTATACTAAAAGGCATAGGCTGTGTCTAGATTGGCATGATTTTCCGGAAATGCTTTTAACGGAAAAGTTTTCCATTAAAAAAGCATTTTCAGAACAGAGCAGAGCAGAACATTTTCAGAACAGAAAATGACGATCGGGGCTTTTTTCCGGAAAAGCGCGTCTACATTGTCCACGGACGCTTTTCCGGAAAAAGTGCTTTTCCGGAAAAGCATCCTGCCAATGTAGACGCGCTTTTCCGGAAATACTTATAACGGAAAACTGTTCCGTTTTAAGCATTTCCGGAAAAGGGTGCCAGTGTAGATGTAGCCGTAACATTTTCAGAATGCTATACCCAGGGGCGGATATAGGGCAGGGCAAACGGGGCAGCCGCCCCAGACCCCGCGCTTCAGAAAGCCCCGCGCATGCGCTGTGGCAAAGGGGGGGCACCGCAAAACAGTCATCTGCCCCTGGCTATACCATCTACAGACCTGTGATAGGGCGCTTGCCCTGCACTGGACCTTTAAGGGCAAACCCCAGCCCAGAGCAGGGCCTGGGAGTTTAGCCCCAGCTGAGGCTGAGTTAGCTGATTAGAGCCGAGCTGGGAGCTATATAAGAGGATGGGCTGCTGCTCTGTGGAGAGAGGAGTAACAGCCTGACTGCTGGGGGGGAGTAGGAGTAGGAGTAGGAGTAGGAGTAGGAGTAGGAGTAGGAGTAGGAGTAGGAGTAGGAGTAGGAGTAGGAGTAGGAGTAGGAGTAGGAGTAGGAGTAGGAGTAGGAGGTGCCCTAGAGGTAGAGTAATGCTAGGGAGGCAAGGTAGGGCTAGGGGAGCTCTGGCCAAGCAAGCTCCCAAACTGCAGGGGCCTGAAGCATGGTCCACTAAAGAAACAACCACCCCGGGAAGGGGAGCTCAGAGACTGACATGGGCATTGCTGGAGGGCAGTGTCCTGAAGAGGATGCCGTGGCCTGGAAGGGAAAGGGGAGACACCACCAGAGGGAAGGCACCCAGCTGACCAGAAGGAGCTAATTCCTAGGACAGACAGCAGGTGGTGCTGTGGTGGTGAGTGAGCCCCCTCACAAGACCAAACAAAGAACATAAGCAGTCATCCTTAGAAAAAATAAGTTAAGCTTGGCATGCTGCCGATAAGTATAAACTGTGGCAGGCAAATTTAGATAAGGTTTAGTACTTATAAGCTATAACAGATAGTTGTGAGGTACATAAAGAATAAGAGCAACTGGAAACATGGAGTGAGATGTGTGCCAGATCAAAAATCTGTAAGTATTCTAATAACCAAGGGCAAATGTGTGGCAAGATCATATTTGTGATAATCTTTGGTGAATAAACTGGCTTGTGGGAAGAGACTCCAATTATGTGTCCCCCCCACAAATTTCAAATACCACTCATCTTTAAAACTCACCCTGCTTTTTTAAAACAGGCACTCAGGGGAACAGTTCTGTTTTTGTCACTTCTGAGCTGAATTTAAAGGGGGAAATAAAATATTATACTCAACATTAATCTCTTTCTTCAGAATGTTTATAATGTACTTTGAAAATATAGAGATGCAAAGTATTAATAGTAGTGTTACATATTAAATATGAATTTATGCTCATTTATTGGTTAGAAATTCCAGTGTGAAAGCAAACATCTGACTTGCAGCTTAAGCTTTCACTACAAGCTCCTTACGTGATAACAATGTGTGTTTTTTTTTTTTGTTTTTTTGTTTTTTTTGGCGGGTTTACACTGCACCTACTGCTAGCAGTTAGTGGACATTATTAGAAACAAACAAATGATACTGTACTAATCAACTGATTACTCACTGGGCTACATTTTCTTCTAGTTCATGGGTAGTCAATGATTTTTGCCCAGGGTCCACTTCAAAAACTTTTGAAGTAGCCCTGGGTCACCCAGGAAGGGGCGGGGTCTAAATGGGAAGGGGCGGGACTACTCCACCCCCAAACCATGATTGGTCTGGGGGTGGGGGAGCCCCCTTGCCACTAGGCACCAATTCCCTGGGAGAGGCTTGGCATGCTCCCCCACCCCCAGGCCAATCAGGGTCTGGGGGCAGAGGAGCACCTAGCGTTGCCAGGTGTCCAGTTTTGAGCTGGACAGTCTGGTATGAGGGTTCTCTCCGGGGGAAAAAAAACTAAAACTACCATACATATAAAATGTCTGGTATTTTCTAATTAGGTAAATTTTATTATTATTAGGAGTATCAGTACCTAACATAAAAATGGCCATACTGGGTCAGACCAAAGGTCCATCTAGCCCAGTAGCCTGTCTGCCTACAGTGGTCAGCACCAGGTGCCCCAGAGAGGGTGGACTGAAGACCATGATCAGTGATCTGTCTCCTGCCATCCCTCTCCAGCCTCTGACAAACAGAGGCCAGGGACACCACTTCTATCCCCTGGCTAATAGCCTTTTATGGAACTAACCTCCATGAAATTATCTAGCTTCTCTTTAAACTCTATTATAGTTCTAGCCTTCACAGCCTCCTCTGGCAAGGAGTTTCACAGGTTAACTACACACTTTGTGAAGAAGAACTTTCTTTTATTAGTTCTAAACCTGCTACCCATTAATTTCATTTGGTGTCCTCTAGTTCTTCTATTATGAGAACTAATAACTCTTCTTTATTGGCCCTCTCCACACCACTCATGATTTTATATACCTCTATCATATTCCCCCTCAGTAGACCCTGCAGATCTTGATAGTACATAAGTCTTGTGACCCATTTGTACTGGGGATTGCTGTTTAATTTTCCAACACTGTCATATTCAGGAAACAAAATCATGGGATCTTATGGGTTTTTCTAAACTTCTGCTTGCTCAGTAAAGATGTGTTTATCTATAGAGCAGCTCGCTTACAAAGGATGAATAACAGCTTTAGACCCATAGCGTTTGTGTGTGCTTAAAGTGGGACTCCTGTTGGGATTCAGTGTAAAAGCAGCCTGGGTGTATGTTGTGGCTTTTTTTTTTTTTTTTTTTTTTTTCAGGTTCTAAGCACTTGCAGCTCCCACTAGAGTAAAATGGGAACTATCCAGGTGAATTACTTTACTGGAATGAGACTAGAGTGTATCAAAGCCAAAGGAAAACTCCTTATACCCTTCCCTGAATAGCCTACATGAGCTAACGTTAGCTGCAACCTAGCTCTGTTCGTAAAGTGCAGTGGAATCTGCTAAAGTAAAAGATATTACGTTATTGATATTCATGTAAAAGTAATTGAGGAAGAGTTCTACAGAGCAGATCATGATGAAACTGTCAAAAGGCAAATAAAAGCAAGTAGTTTTTGCTCTACATACATTTTGTGTGAAACAATCAATACTGATAACATCAGTGTTCCTTACTTAATCATAAGACTTCCTGCTCAAGTCAGTAATACATCTGTTTTAGTCAGTGAAGAACTTTTTTCATTATCCTGCTCTGCAGCGCTCAACATTGAGAACGGTTTTCCAGGAAAACCATTGGAAGAAAAACAATTGTTTCAGTTGATTTGTTTTTCAGTATATAGGAAACAGCTGCTGTAACTTGACATTGCAAGTATATTAATATAATGCTTAAGAAGTGTTAGATTTTGACAATGTCCCTTTAAGAGGAAACTGGACAGATTTGTGCCTGGTCAGCTGACTGCTAGCTGGGGAGGGAAAGCATAAAATTTACAAGAGATGGTTTTTATCTTAAACTAGTTAATTGCAATTTAAGACATTTTCTATTTTAAAAATTGTTTTAATGCATACCTCATTACACTTAGTTTAGTTAAATATTTAAGGGTATGTCTACACTACCACCCTCGTTCGAACTAGGGTGGTAATGTAGACAACCGGAGTTGCAAATGAAGCCCGGGATTTGAATTTCCCGGGCTTCATTTGCATGTTGCTGGGCGCCGCCATTTTTAAATGTCCGCTAGTTCGGACTCCGTGCCCCGCGGCTACACGTGGCACGAACTAGGTAGTTCAGACTAGGCTTCCTATTCCAAACTACCATTACTTCTCGTGTATCACCCCCTGACCTCACTGTGCTTCAGAAGGAAAGGAGCTATAACTCTCTGGCATACTCAATTCCACAGTTCATGCAGCACACCAACATGGTGGTAGCCATCAGGAGTGGGTCACATAGTTGCCTCTATGCTGAGGCCAGAGCAGAAGATGATAGTCAGAACTGAGCCTGAGAGGACTGGGTTGTTGTCACTTGTAGTTAAGTCCTGTTGGGTTTCAAGGCTCTAGTGGGAACCTGCTGGAGGAAAAGGGGCCTTCAGACAGAAAGCCCTAGATGCTGGGTTTTCAGTGAAGAAAGCATAGAAAATTCCTCCAGGAAGATGAAGAACAAAGGACTAGAGTTGTCAGGTGTCCAGTATTGACACAGACACTCCAGTATTTTTGCCTCCTCTGGTTTAAAAAAAAAATTCAGAAAATACCAGACATCTAAAATGTCCAGTATTTTCTCTGTGGTTTTTTTTTTCCCCCTGCCAGGAGGCAAACATACTGGACACCTGGCAACCCTATGACACTCAGCAACTGGGCCCAGCTCCTGGACCCCCCGACCCTCCCAGATGCCCCCACCCCTCTGCTTACCTGGTCCTGCAGGGGCTTGTCTTGTGGCTGGAACAAACAAAATGTCTGCCGGCAAAAAAGCCTCTTCTTAAAGGAGCCATGCTGACTTTTTTATTTTTTATTTTTTATTTTTTATTCTTTCTTTCTTAACTGCTGTTGGGATCCTCCTTTTTTCCCCCTCAACAGAATTTTTTCCCAGTTTTTTTTTGGGGGGGGTGGGTGGGTGGGGGAGGTTCAGTATTTTTGGTTAAACCATCTGGCAACCCTACTAAGGGGTAAAGAGGAAATCCTCTGGGAGCTATATTGAGGAGTGGGCTGAGGAACTGACTTAGGCAAAATTAACAATCTCAGGAAAACAGAACTGACTGGAAAAACTTTGGGTGTAGCAATGAGTCCTCTGTGAGCAAGGAAGAACAACTTGTTATAGCTTGGTTTTTGGACCAACATTCATTAAACATGTTCAGTTTTTATATTTAAAACTAACTGAACAAATAGCCATCTTCTCTATTTAATATAGATGTACAGGAGAACCAAAAAGGGATTCTATAAACTATTTAGATAATATTACTCATCACTGCTGACACTATGCTGCATTGAGACAGTCAGCAAATGTTCCACTGATGCTTAAGGACACAAGTACAGTTGTAGGCACTGAAGTTGGATTTTGCCCATTTCACAAATACATTAGGCATAACAAACTTGAGGTACTTTCAGTCATGGTTTGGTATGTTTTCAGGAAATTATAAATCCTATTATGTAAGGAGAGAACAATTTAACTGATCATTGATGTAAAAATTACTAAGGCTCAAGAAGCATTTCCTCCAGTTGCAAAAGACTGGCTACCAGTTCCCATTGAAGTCAACAGCAAAACTCCCATTAACTTTCAGAGCCAGACTACATTGTTTAATTTTAAAGTCTTGTATGTTCAGCATGAACATTAATGATCCTCTGGTACATTTCATAAGTTTGGCAGGGGTTGCACAAGTTTCTTTGGCCAACATTTCAACTCTCTTCCTTTGTTATGCAATGAGCTATTCACATTTAAGTATTCTTGTTTTACACAGACACTGTGAAGCACTTGGGAATCTTCAACATTACTACTTGAGGGAAAGCTTGCACTGAAGTTAAAAGGAGTTTTGCCTCTGTATATAGTTACAATATTTGACTTGGTATTAATGAAGTGTGATAGACACATACTCCTACCAATTACAATATTAGAAAGGTTTAGACTAGCAACTATTCCTAAATAATGTTAGTGAGGGGTTTATAAAGAATGACTTGGACTTATTATAACAATGTATATTTAATTAGAATCCTAAGGGGCAAAGGGAGTAACAGTTATTGAGATACTTCAGTGTTTGGACTTGGGTTAAAATAATGAAAGATTCAGAAACAAATATTTTTTTTCAGCCAGTGGGTGGCTCAAGAAGAAAAACAGGATATTTTAGCTGTTCTGCAATAGATCCTTTGATACTACTACAGGAATCATACATACTGAGGCAATATCGCTACAGAAAGAGATGGTGTATTCTCCCTCCATATCTATTACCGGAAATCTGAAAGGCAGAATTTACAAAACAACATCCAATCATACCTGCTGTATGTACTTGTTAAACAGTCTTTCCCTGTTATCACACCTTCTAAATAAAGCCTCCATGTAAGCAGAGGGAGTAGTGGAAGCATGGAGAGACTGGGAAACACTTTCATAACATGCTCCACCATTTTACTCTAACCCTGAGGAAGCCTATCTGTGAGGCATCTTGGCATCCAGATCTATGTGCAGAAAACAGGCTTGGATTTTCCCCTCTCCCCACAAATGTTATGGGACAAAGTATACAGCAACTTACAAAGTCAGTATGGGCATGTCTTCGTAACCGCCACCAGGTGGATTTGAACCTGGGAGCTTTGAAGCAGAGTATCGGTGCCTCTGAGCTAAAAGCCAGTTGACTCCCAACCCATGCTGTAGAGGTCTCTTGATTTTAACTGTTGCTGTGGTCTAGGTGTCAGCTGACGGTCAGGGCAGTGTGTGTGTTACTGAGAAAAGGTTTAACGTCTGTGTCTTTACCGCTAGGACTGGGGTCCCATCGCAGAGGGCAGCCAACAGGCTGACAGATTCCCTATAAACTCGGGGCGAGCTTATTACAGCTCAGATTTCAGCTGCTAGAATACAGGATCCCTTTGCAGCGGGCAGTCTAGGGAAGACTGAGAGATGCCCCAATGGATCTGTCACCTGGGAGTGACACGATCCAAAACGCCCAAGCTCTTCCTATACCTGTCCCTTATGATGGGCTGAAGTTCTTTTAAATTGTACTTGGTTCTGTTACAGCAACTGAAGGAGTCAGGTTAAAGCTTAAACAGTTACAGGTTTATTAAAGAAGCTTATAAATCATATGGTTACAATGGCTAATGCTCTATTTCATAACTGCTAACAAATACAGATCTTAAAAAATGGTTACAAAGAAAATAAAGATAGAAATAATGGTACCAAGTCACAGCTTAATCTTTAAAGAGCTCTAAGTCTATGTTTACACTTAAGACAAAGGACCACATCCAGGTACAATGTTTACCCCCTTCTGTGCCTCTCGACTCCAGCAGGTCAAGCCAGGGCCGGTCCCTCAATTCCTAGGAAAGACGAATACGAGATGGGTGTCCCTGTGGAACCTCAGGAGGTCAATAACCTAACCCGACCAGCAGGTAGATGGTAGATTGACACTCAAAGTGAGTGTGCTGCTGGACCCCTCTTTATACCTATGGGGTCACGTATTTCTCTTTCTTATCTGTGATGCCAAATGGTCCTGGTCTGTCTTTTGTGATGCCAGTTCTTACAAGGGAGTTGTGAAGTTAATTTACACTTGTAAGAGAACTAAATTGGAAGTACTGGGGATTCTTTTCTCAGTGGGAGATTCCTCTCTCAGGGATGACTGTGATCGTATCAACATAGGTTCTAGCCAGGGCAGTTCTCGCAGCCTCGGTCAGCTTATTGCCTTAATCGCTCTTTCCTCATATCTATGTTTTCAGCTTCTCAGGATCAGATAAGCCAGCATACACTATGCTGATTTTATTGCTCCTTCTCTGCCCTGTATGCTTCAGGAACCTCAGAGAGGCAAATAAGATGGATGTGACCGGGGGAGGGTAGATGGTCTGGCTGGCTACAGTAGGTACTACTTGCATTGCTCAGTAACCATACTAGGTGTGTGGGTTACATCTACACTAGGAAGTTATTTCAAAATAAGGTGAGCGTCCACACTACCAAGCCTGTTTTGAAATAATGGGCTTATTTTGATATAACCATTCCTGTTTGTGAAGAGGAATAAGCTTGCTTCAAAATTGTTATGGGCATTATTTCAAAATAATTTATTTTGAAATAACCTGGTAGTGTAGACAGCCTATGAAATCCACTTCCAAAGGCAGGTGCCAGCTAAAGTCTGAGTGTCTGACACTGCTCCATTAGAAGCCACTCCGTCCAGGAGTTGCATTGAATTGTGCTGCTCTGCTCCTTCCAGCTCCAGAGTGATTGTGAGAGGCCTTGCTGGATTCCTAAGACTATTGTGGATTTTGTGGTTCATAGGACTAGGCAGTGGGGCCCTGGCTTTTTCGCAAGTGGTGGGTAAAGGGACGGGACAAACTGCGCCATTTAATGGCAGAAATGATCAGGCTGAACGGCAGTTTCCCTTCTCCTTTATAGGAGCAACCTGCCTAGGGAAGGAGGGGGCTCCCAAAGAAACAGATTATATTTCTGTTTGTTTATATTTGCAAATGGTAATCATCACTGTATTACCAACTGGGCTCAACAATATTAACAATTTGTACAGCTTAATAAAATGCTAAGGAACTACATGTAATTAAAGATTGCCTTGTAAACCCACAGAGTGAGCATAAGAATAGTTAACCCATAATCATAATTTTTAAAAATATGGTTATAATGCACTTGTCTGGATTGATTATAAAATTAGAATGTTTTACAATTTGTATGCTCAGCACTTGCTGAGTCAGATACCAATTCAGAGCCCTATCAAGCCAGAAATGTACTCAGGGAAATAATTTATCCCTGATGTAACTCACTTTTCACCCTTGATTACCTCTATGCAATCCCATCAATTTCTTTGGGATTGCACAGCTAACACTGAATTTGGTCCAGTCCATATACATATCCAGAAACACTTTTACCTCAGATATCTCCAAAAAATTTCCATTAACTTCAACAGAAGTTGAACCTAGACATCTGAGGCAGGATTTGAGCTCAATTCTATTCCCATTTAAATCAATGAGAGTTTTGTTCTGAATTTAACTGGAAGCACAAAGAAGCCCTTGGCCCTTACCTATAACTCATGTTGGAAAAAATCCAGTTTTTTTTAGTGTGGATGATCCAGTGCTGCTAATTCAAAATAACTGGCCTCCAACAGCCTCTCTCAGCTCTATTTATGGATGCTGTGGCCATACCTGCCAGCTCCACTGCCTCCCTTCTCTTCCAGAGCTTAAAGCAACCAGCTGCAGGAAAAGGCACATGGAGAGATTTGCCTGCCTGGTGGCATACAGCCTCAGCTGATGCAGCCATGGCAGACCCCAGTGCTCCCTCTAAGCCCCTTGCGGCTGCCAGCACTCCTGCAGCACCCTCAGCTGCCACTCGCCAGGGACGCAGGAGAGCACCAGCCTGGACTGGTGCAGAGATCCTGGACCCGAGGTCTGGGGCGAGGAGACCAACCTCCAGGATCTCTGCACCAGAAAGAGAGATGCTGATGTCTGATTGGCTCACCACCAGCCTGGCCGACAAAGGCCATACCCATAACCGCGGCCAGGTCCGCATGGAGCTCTAGCAGGCCTACAACAAGGCCAGGAAACAGAGTGGATGCTCTATGGCACCACCTCACTTGTGCCACTACTATGAACAGTCCAATGCTATTTCATATTTTATTAAAAATATTTGTTTACAAAGCACAGAGGATTGATTGAATGCCTCTGGTGCTGCTGACATACTTAAAGTTAAGCCTGGGCTTAAATCGGTATTTCTCAAAGTGGGCCTGCTTCCCGCTGATCTTTCACTTCTCAGATATTTGGGGAAGGGGGGGGGGAGATGCTAATTAACTGATAGGTCTTGTGAGGAACACACCTGACAATTAGGAACTGGACTGAAATTAACTCATTTCACCCAGGTTACCAGAAATGTTTTAGTTATTTCTATGGCAAGCTCTGACCACTGCCATTTTGTCTACATGTTATGTTGGCCCAATAGTGTCATACATCTACCATCCTGTGTGGTAGAGATGAATTTTATTAGTCTAACCTGGCCCTGTGGAGGAGAGTGCTTTCAGTACTTATCACGTCATCCTCAACGCATTCTCTGTCTGTCTCTGCTCCTCTTTTGGAGAAGCATCAGTAAATGATTCTGTGGAATCCTGTTGCCAATTAGCATACACGATGAAACAAGGATTGTGACAGGATGTCTGGCCCGCATTGGCCCTTTAATGGTTAAAACCAAGCCCTAGGAAAAGGCTGAAGCGGTAGAACCAGCAGCTGAGGCAGACACAGCCAACTGGGTCCCAGCTGGGGATGTATAAATAAAGACTCCTGGTGGGGTAGAGCAGGAGGGACCAAGATGCCAGAGGCTTCCAGACTCAGAGCAGAGCTGGGGAAGTTCTGGCCAGGCAAGCTCCCACGCTGCAAGGCCTGAGGGTACTAGGGCTGCACGAGGCAGCCAGGGCAGCAGAAAGCAGAACCTACACCTCCTTGCCAATGATGAGTGGCAATTTCAGACTGCAGTTTGCCCTTTAGATAAGGGCTAGAGGCCAACTGGCAGTGGGTCACTGAGGCAAGGTGGGCATGGGGGGTTCCCAAAATGTGGGGGCACTGGGGCAGGGCAATACCCAGAGGGGATGGTGCCGCAGTCTGGGAGGGATATGGGTTCTGGTGGAGCCAACAACCGGTACAGTGGGTGAGACACTGGCTGGAAGGGAGTGCTCCAGAGTTGGAGAGCTAATTCTCAGACTCACCAGCAGGAGGTGCTATGTTGGTGGATCTCACCATGTTTATGGATAGAGATGTTCATACAGCATTAAAAATGTTTTCCATTTTGGTTCCAGCCTGAAAGACTGGCATGAGCCTACAGAGTGGACACAGCAGAGCTTGGATTAGCAGCCTTTGAGCAAGGAGTCGCAAGCTGAATTTTGTGCCTGCTGCAGCGAGCGAGGAAGACACTAGTGCAGTAGCTCTAATTATCAAAATTATCATTTTTCAACAGGCTGCTGCCATTGGATTTGTTTTATGGAGATTGCATGATGGTACAGGATGAACCTTCCTAGTCTGGTGCACTCAACCTCTGCAGCTGGAGCTCTCTGGTCTAGCAACATCTGTGGTCCTGCAAGACCAAAGATGTTGTGGGCCCAGTGAAATTCAACCTGTACCAGCATTATTTATCATAAGGACCCTAATCAGAGTGTGTGCTCTTTCTCCCTCTCTTTTTCTCATTGAGGGCCATAATCAAAGCGCTCTCTCTCTCTCTCTCTCTCTTATATACACAGACTCCTGCCCCCACACATCCTGTATTTTGGCACATGCCACACATTTTAACATGATCCTATTTCCTATGAAATAGTGACAGAACTTTCATTGACTTTAATGGGAACATTACTATGATCTCTTCTGTCTTCAGTTATACCCATGCGCTTCTCTTGATATTGTAAAGTTATGAGTGCTGATTCTGACCCTACAGCGGGGTGGCCAACCGATTACAGACGAAGAGCCAAAATAGTGGTGGATACAGCACAAAGAGCAGAGGGGGAAAAAAAGTTGTTGAGCCCAAAAAAAGGAAAAGCCCCAGCCACCACCGTTGGGGGAGTGGAGCAGGCATTGCCCTTTTAAGGTGGCCATTTGGAAGTCTACAGGGGATGGGGCGACTCCGGCTCTGTTTTTTTCAGACAAAAACACACTGCCCCTTTAAGAGCCACATGCGGCTCGTGAGCTGCAGGTTGGCCACCCGTGCCCTACGTGTTTTAAGAAGTAGAATTTTATTTTTACATTTTCCTTATTACTTAAGGGTGAAATTCATCAAAGTGAAGAGGGACTGCACAAAGTCCAATCCACCATCTGAGTCCCCATTCAATCCCAGCAATAAAGGAAGCAAGAAAACTAATGCAAATGGCACTTCTCTATCTGATGAACATCAGCCGAGGCAGATCAGCTGTTTTGGCTGTTACCATTAGATAGCTGCTTATCCATGATGCTTTGTCAGAGGCATAGCAAAGAGGGAGGGGGGGGGGCAATTGCCCCCAGGTGCCACGCTAGGAGGGTGCAGGGCCAGCGTAGGAGCGATCGTACGCTGCACAGGCTCACCTGACACTTTGATCAGTGAGCTGGCAGCTGGGCCAAGTGCTGCCGTCCAGGAACGCACCGAGCAGAGGCAGCGGGCAGGAGCAGCCTCTTTTAAAAGTAAGATTAACTTGTCTGACCAGTTCTTCTGTTTCTGGGGGAGAGGGGGAGGCGCTGGGTTGCTTAGCGCTGAAGGAGGAAGATTTAGTGGAGGACTCAGGGGTTGCCCGTCTCTGAAGGAGGGGGATTTGGTTGGGGGGGCTCTGTGGTTGCCTGTCTCTGAAGGAGGGGGATTTGGTTGTGGGAGGTGCTGGGGGTACCTGGCTCAGGCATCAGCTGGTAGAAAACCTGCCAGTCTCTAGCCGCAGCCCCTAGTCGGGCAGGCCAGGACCAAGGAACAGGGGGTGGGGGGCAAGAGGCGTGTAAAGTCAGGCAATGGCAGTGGGAGAGTACAAGTGGGAGGTGGATCTTGGGAGGAAGAGGTAGCTCAAGAACATTTTGGGGGGGGTGCGACAGTGTGTGGGTGGGGGGGCCTTAGGGCAAGAACAGCAGGGTGGAGGATCACGAGTCTGAGTGCTTGTGCCCCCCCAGCCGCACGTTTTGGGCACTTCTGTGATTCTGGGCTAGGAAAGCTGGGTCCGCCCCAGAGCAGTGCCCAGCCAAGGTAAGGGACAGCACATGTTAAAGACCCAGAGTAAAGTGATGGCTTGGCTGGTGGGGACGCGAGAAGAGCTTTGTCATTTGTGAACTCTGCCTGCAAGTGCTGGGAGCAGAGGTGTGGGGAGCCCCCTTCCCTGTATGCTGAATTGGCCAGTGACCTGCTGCCTGGCACCTGGTTCCCTATCCATTGACTTTCAGCCACTCACCCATCTGTCACTGGACTGCCTCACTCGATTTCATCCGGACACAAAGCGCTATCAAACAACTGATGGCACTGTTGCATAAATTGCTGGTTTCGTCCCCTTGGAGGCTAGTCTGATTTACCCCAAGAAGAGAGTCACACTTTCAGGCTGGGTCCAACTCAAGTTTATTGGTTGCAACCAAGGTACGGCTAAGGAACTCAATGTTCAAAGCAGAGCCGACCCTGAGCGTTGGCTAAGCATCCTTTTTTATACTTTCTTATCTAACTTGGCACGTCTTGATTTGTTACCTTAGCTTCGTGTTGCCGCGTTATTGGTTAGCATATTTCAACTCTATTCCATTCAGTAACAACCACCAGTATAGCTTACTTAAGCAATAGCAATTAGCAAATTTCCCTAACTCAAGTGATACGTGTACTCCAGTCCTTGAGAAATGGGTCTAAACAGCTAGTTCCCCTTTTTCCTACAGCTTCTAAAACATGCGCAATTAGCTAAATGATATGTGCTGTTTCAAGCTTAAGTAATGGAAGGGGGAAGAAGCACACATAGTTTTTACTATATTTTACTACAGCACCATCCACCCACTGGAATGGTACTAAGCCCATGTGACCAAGGCAAGATTTGTCCTTGCCAGCCCTTGCTCTGCCCATTGGTAACACCCAGAGGGCTTTCCCGAGGAGGCGAACGTTATTCCCATTTTACAGCTGGGGAAACTGAGGCACATTGGGGGCTGTGACATGTCTGAGGTCACATACCAGGCTGAACTAGAAGCTCAGTTTCCAGTGGTTCAGGGGCTGTCTACACAAAGACAAAGATGTGAGTGCAGCACTGACTAGCATAACCTGCCTTGCTGCAATCTGACTAATATGGGGAACAACTGCAGGGTGGGGGGGCTTCAGCAATCATGCCCTGTCTAGCTCGTGTTGTGATCAAGCCACCCCTGCTCGCCCATGGTGCACCTCAGCTAATGGCAGCAAAGGCAGAGATGGATACCCGGCAGCCACCCCCTGCCTCTGCTTCTCTCATCCACTCAGCCCTGCCCCCAGGCTTGCTGAGGCCTGTGGGGGAATGCTTTGGACCTTGCCAGTTCACTCCCTTCACGCTGCAACACCGGCCTACAGGCACCATAGAGCCTGGCCTCTGGAACCCCACTGTGGGAGAAAACAGGGCCTGACCTAACCCCCAGTTCAAGGGATCCACTTGAGGGAGGGCCCTAGCACCAAAATCTCACTGATGTTAGACCTTGCTAGGGGGCGCTGGCTCTGGTTCAGTCTCAGGACATGGGGCAGAGGCTGGCTCATGGAGGTATGGATGGACTTTGGGGATCCATCCCGTCTAGGGGGCACCAGCCCCCATCTAACTCCATGCGGGCAGTATAGAATCACAGAACACTAGAGCTGGAAGGGACCTCAAGAGGTCATCTGGTCCAGTCCCCTGCCCTCCCAGCAGGACCAAGCACCCAGGGCTACTCAACACATGGCCCGTGGGCCGCATGCTGCCCATGGCCAGTTTGCGCCTCGCGGTGCAGTTTGGGTTCATGTGGGGATCAACACGAGGCCGGCGAGTGGGAGCCAAAACAAAAAAGTAGTCAGTGTAATGATCTTCTGTTGGCATGCGTTTTAGTAGTTAAATTCTTGGACTGTCATTGCTCATGAACAATGCTGTCACATGGGTAGAAATTGAGGAAATGTTGCATTTTATTAATATCAGCAGAACTGACTTAAATGGGGCCTCTGTGTTGTGTAGTCTTGCCTTAATCTTTGTATTCATGCCTGTCAGTGTGGGAAAAGCTATTTGTATATATTTGCTTGCATAAGCAGCCACACTCAAGTTGAGGCCCTCAGCATGTTCTGTAAGTATCAGTGTGGCCCCTGGGGCTTCCAAAGTTGAGTTGCCCTAGCTCATCCCTGACAAGTGTCTGTCTAACCTGGTCTTAAATATCTCCAGTGATGGAGATTTCGCAACCCCCCCTAAGCAATTTATTCCAGTGTTTAACCACCCTGACAGGCAGGAAGTTTTTCCTAATGTCCAACCTAAACCTTCCTTACTGCAATTTAAGTCCATTGCTTCTCATCCTAACCTCAGAGGCCAAGGAGAACAATTTTTCCTCCTTATGATACCCTTTTAGATACTTGAAAGCTACTCTCATGTCCCTTTTCGGTCTTCTCTTTTCCAAGGTAAACAAGGCCAATTCCTTCAGCCTTGCCTCATAGCTCATGTTTTCTAGACCTTTCATCATTTGTGTTGATCTTCTCTGGACTTTTTCCAGTTTCTCCATGTTTCCTGAAGTGTGGCGCCCAGAACTGGACACAATACTCCAGCTGGGGCCTAATGTAGATGACTCACTCCCTGCCTTGGGGATGTGAGACTGGGCGGGTTAATTTCCAATCCTCCTGTTCTTTTCCTAAGCCAGGAGGGCACAGTGGTTCTGATGGGGGCTCTGCAGGAAAGCAGCCCGCACTGCCCCTTGCCTGAAATCTTGTGCAGGTGTTAAACAGCTGTCCAGCCCACCCTAGAGGTGACTGCATTTCAGCGTGCCTGAAGCAACACAGCTCCAGCAATGGACAGGAGAATGGCTCCTGGGCATGGCTTGCTCATGACTGCTTCAGTCCCGTTGGATGGGCCTCAGCCTCTTTCCTTCCCCTCCCCTGCTTTGCAATGGGGCTGTAGACTCTGGGGAAGAAGGGTGGAGGCAGGCAGAGGTGTTTCCCTGAAGTTTTTAGCTTTGTATTGAGTCCTTTTACATGGAAACTTTGTATTGTGTCTTAGTAGAATAGTACCTACGACAAGTGAGGCAGAGACTGTCCCTGTGGGTTGAATGAGGTGGGAATGTTAAGGCAGAAGGTGAGCACCTCTGGGCAACTGCAAAGGTTGGAGAGGGGATGGAAGCCAGATCCAAGATCAATGAGCCCTGGGAAGTGGACCAACTGAAAGGAGACTGGACCTGTGGATGCCTTGGTGGTCAGCAGCAAGGGCCTGCTTTTGGAAGTCCCCTCTTTGGAGGTAAATGTGACATCATTGAGACACCACCCAGAAGCAGGCGCCACAGACACTAACTGCAGATTCATGGGACGGCTCCCAGGGTATGTCTACACTACCCCGCTAGTTCGAACTAGCGGGGTAATGTATGCATACCGCACTTGCTAATGAAGCCCGGGATTTGAATTTCCCGGGCTTCATTAGCATAAGCGGGGAGCCGCCATTTTTAAATCCCCGCTGCTTCGAACCCCGTGTAGCGCGGCTACACGGGGCTCGAACTAGGTAGTTCGGACTAGGGTCCTATTCCGAACTACCGTTACTCCTCGTGAAACGAGGAGTAACGGTAGTTCGGAATAGGCACCCTAGTCCGAACTACCTAGTTCGAGCCCCGTGTAGCCGCGCTACACGGGGTTCGAAGCAGCGGGGATTTAAAAATGGCGGCTCCCCGCTTATGCTAATGAAGCCCGGGAAATTCAAATCCCGGGCTTCATTAGCAAGTGCGGTATGCATACATTACCCCGCTAGTTCGAACTAGCGGGGTAGTGTAGACATACCCTCACAGATCTTGCACATGCATAAGATGATAGATCTGGGGGAGGTGTTGGGGGGGCAGTGGTGTAGCGGGGGGGGGGGGGCGGAGGGGTCAGTTGTCCTGAGCACCATGCTAGGGAGGCACCAATTTAATCCCATTCTGCTCCCCCTGTAATCCCTCAGCTCACGTGCTCCTACTCTGCCTGCCACCGGCAGCTGGAGCCTCCTCCCTGCCTCTCTGCTCCAAGCCCGACCTTCCTCCATCTCCACCGGCAGGTTAGTGCATGCGGGAGCCCGGCCCCAAACTGTAGGGGGTGCGGGAAGATGCGGTACAAGTTCCCCTCAGCTGTGCACCAGGTTCGGGGCATGCCACATGGCAGCAGTGGGGGGACACACAAATTTTTCCTTTGTCCCCGGCGCATAAGACCCTCGCTATGCCTCTGCACTTTGTTCTATGTACAAATAAATATAATGAAAAGTTGATTGTCTCTAGTCTAAATTCTTCCAGATATCTTTACTCTAATTGCCCTGTCTCCAAATGTTTGCCCTGCTTATGTTTGTGCCTTCATCTAATGGGCTGTAGTTGGCTGGTGTGTTCTGTGGCTGAAAGAGAGGGGCTGGAACACCACTTGCTAACCTCAGATTAGGCCTATTAAATGGGTGTGAATAAAACTCACAAGAGCCTTCTCTAGGCTGACAACCTCTATACCTCGGGACACATGAAAGGGGCAGGACCGGGCCCATGTGCCCCCAGATAGTGCAATGCATGCCCACCAGCCCTCAGAGCCGGCTGGAGCATGCAGCAGGGCTCCTGTGTTTATTCTAAAGAGCCTGGGACTCTGGCCGCTGCCACTCCCACAATAGCAGCCTCAGGCCCTTTAGAATCGCCAAGCCCCTGGGCAACTGACCCTCCCACCCCGCTGTCAGTGGGAACCCCCCCCCCATACCTGCAGCCCCCTGGCCTGACTCCTGCACCCCTCCACACCCATCCCAACGCCTCTGTCCTGAGCCTCTCCTCATCATCCCCCAACCCTGGCTCCTACACTGCCCCACAAACCCAGCCCCCTGCCCTGAGCCCCTTTCCACACCCCCACCCAACTCCTGCACCCCTGCCAAGCTCTTGCCCTGACTCCTGCACACACACACACCCCCCCCGCCCTGAGCACCCCCCCCCCCCACTCACATACCTTCCAGGCACTGCTGCACCGCGCCGTGGGGGAGGGGCGGCAACGGGACAGTACCCCTGGGGCATTTAAGTCACTTCGCCGTCTGGGGCCAACCCCTTCAGCCGGGGTCCCGCGCGCGAGGCGCTCAGCTCGGCAGGGCCGCTCTGCGCTCGGGAGCCCCCCCCCCGCCTCCGCCGGCGCTGCAGAAGGAGGGGGCGCTGCCTGGGATGAGCCCGGCCCAGCCGCCCGGAGGAAGTCCCTGCTTTGGTTTGCCGGCAGCGGGTGCAGGGATGGGAAGTCAAGTGAAACCGAAATCAGCCGCTGGGGGAGGGGAGGCGCTGGTCGGGGCAGGAGCTGCCGCCGCTCGGCTCCGTGCCTCCCCTTCCCGCGGGCCGCCCGAGCCCGGCGCCCCCATGTCCCACCGGCGGGCGGCGCGGGGGAAGGCGGAGGCCGCCCCCGCCGAGAGACGCAGCCACAAGCGGCCCAGGAGCCAGGACGAGCCCCGGGCAGGCAGCAGCGGGGACTGCAGGCACCTGGAGCGGCACGAGCAGAAGCGGAAGAAGCGGGAGGTGCAGCAGATCCAGCAGATCCAGCACCTGGAGTCCTTGTAAGGGGGTCGGAGGGGAGCCCGGCGCCCCGGGACAAACCCCGCTGTGGCTGGGCTGCCGCCAGTGCCCTCACCCGTCGCTGGCCCGTCACTGCAGAGATGGGGCCTGTCCAGCAGGCAGCTCCCCGTTTGGCGGCTGGCTCTTGCTCCCGTGACAGGCTGAAGCTAGAGACCCGGCTGACGGGCTCGCCAGAGTGGGATCGGCGCGCCTGCTGGGCGTTTGCAAATAGATCCTGACGCTCTGCTGAACATGGCCCCTGGGAGGGCACTGGCAATCTGGATTGATACCGAGCGGCGGCATTTGTTCCTAGCTTTGGCCTTTATAGATCATCGCATAGGCCGATGATTGTGTTTTAGAAATGAAAATTACGGAGGGGTTGGAAAAGTCAGCGAGTTATGGGAATGGGACCATTTTATTGTGTGTCCACCTGCTTTTGACTCCCTTCGAATTCTGGCTGATCATTGCCAATGTGGTGCTTCAAAAGGCTGCTCTTTTTTTTTTTTTTTTAGAGGAATGTTGCATGGAAATGCCCTCTGAAAATGTGCATGCATGTGTTGCAAAAACCATGTTCATGGGCTCCCAAATCTCTTCTGAAAGTAATGGATGTGCAGCCACCTATTCCGTACCGGTTACTTTTGTTCCTGACAGGAATAATCAGAGCAGGAGTTTAATTTACAAAATCTAGGAGGCCCAATCCCAAAAGATGCTTCTCACTTGTTCCTCTTTTGGAGGAATATCACTCAACTTCCAAAATTATCTAAGTTCCCCCCAAAATCCGTGTCCCTAAACTTTTAGCATTGAAACTCATATGCATTAGAAATGCAGAAACATTACACTGGTGCTATAGTAGGAGGAAATACACTGAGGAGTCAGTCCCATAGCTTTTTCACTTCCTCGCATGAATAATATTTTTATGGGATCAGTTTGGGCATTGTAACACATAGGCTAGACTGTCGCTTTTGCAGCCGCTTTTGCAGAAAAACTTGCCAGCTGTCTACACTGGCCGCTTTGAATTTGTGCAAGAACACTGAGGATCTAATGTAAGATTGTCAGTGTTCTTCCGCAAATATAATGACTCTCCCGTTCGGGAAAAAGCCCTCTTGCGCAAATGCTTTTGCGCAAAAGGGCCAGTGTAGACAGCTGAGAACCGTTTTGCGCAAAAAAGCCCCGATGGCGAAAATGGCGAGTGGGGCTTTCTTGTGCAAAACCACGTCTAGATTGGCACGGACACTTTTCCGCAAAAGGTGCTTTTGCACAAAAGCGTCCGTGCCAATCTAGACACTCTTTTCCACAAATGCTTTTAACAGAAAAACTTTTCCTTTAAAAGCATTTGCAGAAAATCATGCCAGTCTAGACGCAGCCATTGTGTCTTACGGTTGGACATTGGCAGAGTGAGAGGTATACTCTGTGTCTGCTGTTGTGACTGTAGAGCAGCCTCTCTGGACACTGGGGCCAGGGGACTTGAAGGAAAGGGCAGATCATTAGCCAGTGTTTCACCTGCTGTGCTCAAGTCTTTTGGTGAGCACATTGTGCAGTTGCAGTGAGCTTTCAAAATATGACCCATTTTGCATATAAGTAGGTCTACGATTTGTTATTCTTGCTATACCCACCAGTTTCTCTGAGCATTTTACAAGAGGGAGCCAGTCTGTCCATTATCTGTATACTGATCCATTTAAAAATAGGTAAAAACATTTCTGTCACGCAAGCGCTTTTTAAAAAAAGTGTCCTTCCCCCAACTTCTTTTCTGACTTTGGTTTGTTTTGTAAGTGATGTTCCGAAGAAAGTGTGGGACCTGTAGTTTGGCAGCAAAGCACGATCAACAGGATCCATTTGGAAATGAAAAAATGTGCAATATAGAAGGCTTAAGATGTGCTGAACGATTCCTCTGATGCTGTAAAAATCAGCTTTTTTGGGTGGGAGACTGCTGACCCACAGAAAAATCAGTCAGGGGCCACACACAAGTAGGAAGCAAAAAAGAGAAACCAAACCCTCACTGACGTGGCCCCTGATTGAGAAGGAGAAAGACACTCCCCATATTCCCCTCACACACCAGAGCCTATGCGGGCCCAAGCTAGTAGATTTTGTGTGCTCCAATCCCATGGTGGGCCAGCGGGGGGACTGGAGTGCCAGCACAGGCTCCCCATTGCTAGGGTACAACTCTGAGCCTCAGGGGCCAGATCCAGGAAAACCGGGGGCTGGATGCAACCTTATATTTTCCACCCCTGCTGTAAAATATGTGTGTGCCTTAGTTTGTGAAAAGAGAGTTGAGTAGAGTGGAAATATCATGGGCTGCAATAATAATTTAATGTTAATTCCTTCACAATGGAAGTAGGGATTTCCTTCCATCATTACTCCCGATGATGCTCAAAGTAGGGATGTTAAATTTAGATTAATTAACTAATCAAATAGTTGATGGGATTTCCATCAACTATTCAATTAGTCGATAAGAGCGCCTCCACCTTTGAACTCTAGCAAGAGCCCTGCCAGGCTCTTGCTACAGTTCAAAGTGGAAGCCCTGCAGGGAGCGCTGGCCAGCAGAGGACTGCCTGTGGGACTTTTGCTTTTGAAATGTACAAAGCCCCAGTGAGACTCTTGTACATTTCAAAAGCAGAATTACAGCAGAACTGGCGCAAGCAGAGACTGCTTCAGTCCCCACTGGTGCCGTTTCCGCTGTGCCTCTACCTCCCCTGCCCCCCGCGGAGACAGTGCTGGGGAGAACTGGCTTTTAAGCCAGCTCCCTCCCCCCCCCCAGTACTGGCTCCTGTTCCCCCACTTGCTGCCTCTCTCTGATAGAGGCAGCAAGGGTGGGGGAAGCTACTAGTCGCATCACTAGGTGACTATCCGATAAGCATATGCTTATCAGATAGTTGACTAGTCACTTACAGCCCTAGCTCAAAGTGTTGCTGTTGTTAAGAAGATGATCAAATAATGCCTTGGAATTAAACACTTATGTGTGCATTTTCTCCCCTGGTACACCCTGTATCTTCCAAAATATATTTTTCCCCCTGTAAGGACAAAAACAAGTCTCTCTGTCTACTATCAACAGTGATGATTCAACATGGCTGCAGAACAGCCTCTTGAGTCATCAACAAAATTATCATTGATCTGTTTTCAGATTAGTTACTGGTGATGTTGAAAGTACAAGAGAGAGAGTTTGATTATCCTATACTAGGATGAGCTTGTAGTCCTGGCAGTAAGAAAATTCTTTCTTTGACATTATCAATTGAGCATATTATTACTCTGTATTGGAGAAAATAAATATGGAGCAGCAAGATGTCATTTTCCTTATCATAGCTAGACTTTCAAGATGAGAGAGCTGTGAATATTTGGCAGCTAGTGCTCAAATGGATGCACAAAGCAGCATAATAGAGTTGTCATTTCCAAGCAAACATACAAAACAAAACATGTTTGCAAATTAGAGTGCATTGTGTGATTCACAGAAGACTCTTTTTTTTTGTTCTTTTTAGACTGATGCCCTACAAGCATCACCTCTCTGTTTGCAACCCTGTATTACACTGTGGCTTGCTATGCTTCTTAAGGAGTGTAATTAAATTAAACTTTCAGTTAAATATGTTTACATTGTATGAAATTCTCAATTTTAAAGCATTGAACGGCTTTGTTTTGCCCATGTATATACATCTGGAAAATAATATTAATACAACTATATTTTTATTATTTTATAGCTATGAGAAACCTCCTCCAGGGCTAATTAAGGTTAGTAAATTGTAATAAAAGTTTGGTATTTAAAAGAAACTTTAAACAATGGATGGAATACCAGATTCTTTAAAGTCAATGGGAGTTTTTCCATTGGGCTTGGGGGGGGGGGGAAGAGACCAGATTCAGTTTATCTGATTCCCTCCCTCCTTGTCATTAACATCACATTAAATTAGCCTCTGATCTTTTGTGGAATTCCTTTTACTAAATTCAAAGAGTCATAATTTAGAGTATGTCTAGACTACATGGCTCTGTCACCAGAACCATGTAGATTAGTTTACTAGACATACCCAAATGAAGTGGCGATTTAAATTAAAATGGCTGCTGCGCTGTGCTGATCAGCTGTTTGGCGGCACAGCGCAGTAGTCTGGACGCTCCACGGTCGACATCAAAGGCATTTGTTGACCGCCCCGCTATGCCTCGTGGCAATAGATCACCATATTCAGTTACAAACAAGAGAAAATAAAAGTTAAGAGTTTAATTCTTTTAATTTAAATCAGTTGCTGGACTAAATGGAACAGGAGGAAAGCAATTCAGCAAGAATATTCAGGATTGAGAAAAGTTAAGAGTAGCAAAAAAAGAAAAATGAATTAATGTTAGTAAAAAGGGTTAAAGGAATAAGTTATTTTATGAAAATACAGAAGGAAAGGAATATTAGGGAGAAAGTATGTACATTAGTAAAAAATGACATACCTATACACTGGGGTTATTTATTTTAAAATAAACTAGAAAAATAAGATTTTTATTTTGCTTACTTCTTCTATAGGAAGAGGAAACTAAACCAGAAGACTGTATCCCTGATGTACCAGGCAATGAACATGCCCGAGAATTCCTGGCTCATGCCCCAACTAAAGGACTCTGGATGCCATTGGGAAAAGAAGTCAAAGTTATGCAGTGTAAGTATGAGAAGCATCAAAATTTAATTGGGCCTTTTTCTTTTACAAATCTTTTTACTTCAGGCAAAAAATCTTGGAGATAAGTGACTATACACAATAAAAGATGAATTCCAGATATATGGGCTTCAAATTGATATAATAGTAGCCAGTATCCTGAAGGATTTTGTAGATTTGCAGATTGAATTTAATTGTTTGTTTCTCTTTGCTCCAAGTACGTAAAGATATTTTCCATGAATGTTTTTAATCTGTGGTGTTGTGAGCTGACTCAGAAATTCAGGTTGCTTCTGTTTTATTAAAGGTTGGAGATGTAAACGTTATGGACACAGAACAGGAGATAAAGAATGCCCATTCTTTATTAAAGGCAATCAGAAATTGGAACAATTCAGAGTAGTAAGTACAAATATTTTAGTACTCACTGGGAGAAGGGGCCTGGGCTGGCAGGGAGGGGAGGAAGGAGCAGGGGCCCAGGCTGGCGGAGGGGAGGGGAAAGGGAGAAGGGACCCGGGCTGGCATGGCCACAGTCCAGCCCTCCCTGGTGGCCAGGGGGAGAGAGACAGAGTTGTCTACCACCTGCGAGAAGGGGGTTGGCAAGCGCAGCAAACAGGGAGCATAGTCTCCTAGTAGTCTATAAAGAATTTTCCATTGTATCTGGTATCATATAGATGCTGAAAACTGACCATAATCCTCTTATTAGAGAAAAATGTTTCTCTTTATACACAGTGATTGTATGTATTACTAATGTGCAGAAAATTTATTCTTTAAAACGGAAGATAATAATTTGAGCGTGTAAGTTTTAGGAATGTGAAAGGTTAACTGGTTACTGGTGGGGGCTGGAGCAACTACCTGTCTGCTGCAATTAGGGGACTGGTCCAGTGCCATAGGGGGCCTGCTGTGACCAGGGTCCGCTTTCATTGGGAGCAGCCTCTGTCCACAGGGAGCCCGGCTGCCCAGCAAGCAAGGGCTGTGCCAGTGGGGGCTGAGAACTGGCTGGTTAACTGATTAACCAGGATTTTACATCCCTGATAAATTTTCAATAAACTGTTCTAACCATTATATTTAATTAATCTTTTTCAATAGAGTTTTTGGTACATTGATATTTTAACAATGTTAAAATAATCAATGTTAATTTGCCCAGGTAACATCAAGAGATTTGGATTACCTCTGCGTGGAATGAATTTGGAGGCTCTGCCCTGAGGAGCCACAAGAAATTAGCAAAACAACAAGAAGTCTTTTGGCACTTCAAAGATTAAACACATTGATTTAGGCATAATCTTTCGTGGGCTGGAACTCACTTTGTCAGATGCATTCAGTTTGGCAGGCATTTATGCAGAGGTAAAGAGAAGTGTGTTACATTACTATGGGGAGGACCAGCCTTAATGAGGTCAGTTCAGTCCCGGGTGCGTGTGGCCCACTCCCAACAGATGATGAGAAGGTGTGAATACCATATAACAACTACATAAACTTGACACTATAAGACTGGGTCTGAATAGAGACTGGGAGTGGCTGACTACAGAAAGTAATTTCCCCTCTTTTGGGTATTCACATCTTCTCATCAGCTGTTGGAAGTGGGCCACACACTCCCTAAATGAATTGAGCTTCTTAGCACTGATCCTCCGCATAGTAATATAATATAGCCATCTTTGCTTGCGTATACATACCTACCAAACTGAAACTTCCATTTCAAGTTTCTGACAAAGTGGGCTCCAGCCCACAAAAGCTTATGCCCAGATAAATTTGTTAGTCTATAAGGTGCCACAGGACTCCTCATTTTTGCTGAAACAGACTAATACGGCTACCCCTCTGTAACTTGTCACAACAAAGTAGGAAGATGTTTAGAGAGTGAATGATGCAGAAATTTTATGGGATTTAAGTATTGGTGCTTAGTACCTATTCTTTGGGTTAATGTGCGGTGTCTTTGCAGTATAGCATAATCATAGAAATAGTGGCAGAGAAAAAATTAGATTGTTTTTATTATCAGAGGGCCTAGGGATGCTATTTATGACTCAGAAACCCATTGTGTATGGGGCTGTATAAACACCTGAGCCCAAGAATTTAGACAAAAGACAATACAGGACACAATAGAGATAGTTGAGGAGTATAAAGAAATAATGAGACTATATTGTTCAATATGGAAGGCAGTGGTTTCAGCGCAGTGTACTATAGTCAGGGTGTTTGAGTCATTGCAGAAAAAGCGTATTTTGCGGGAGGATCATGAGGAAGTTTTGCATGTGGAGCATGTCGTAAGCATGAGAGGCAGCATGGGAGAAAGGAGTGTTGTGTTTTTTTGCATATTTAATAAGTGGTTTAAGCATTGTGAGCCAATCACAGATGGGAACTTGATATCTCAACAGTGAATGGGAGATGATAGAATTGGGGTAGAAGACAGTCTTGAAAGGGAAGGCAAGCAGCTTGTGTTTGATGCAGTATAAAAGAAGGAGCCAGTGGAGAGAGGCAGAGAGAGGAGAATGAACTTGGCTACAGCAGCAAGTGGGACAAGATTGCCTTTGTCAAGGTCAGTGGAAAGGATGTTGCAGTAAGCAAGATTTGAGATAAAACAGCCAGGACAAGAATTGTTGTTGTGTGGCTGGATCAGAAAAGTCATGACTTAGAGATGTCAGGCAAAAAGAATCTACAAGATTTAGATATTGCATGGATATAAGGACCTATTCAGTGTGGGTGTGACTGTATAGTTGAGAGCACGGTTAACTGATGAGCCTGGGATCATCGGTTAACCCTCTCAATGACACACAACACCTCCTCCCCCACCTCTATAACTTTTAAGCTGGCTTTCCCCACCTGCCAGCTCTGCGGAACCACCTCCCACTGCCCCCACTGCCTCCCATAGAGGCAGCAGAGGGGTGGGGCAAGAGCCGGTGCTCGCAGGGAGCCCCTGTGCTGCTGCTCCTCAGACAGAGGCAGCAGTGGGGAAGGAGGGGCAAGTGGGAGCCAGTATACATGGGGAGTTGGCTTCTGCGGAGTCACCTCTGCCCCACCCCCGCCCTCCATGAGGCTCCTACAGAAGCAGCTAGCTGCGTGGAGCAGGGGAGCTGAGAGCCAGTGCTCATAGGGAGTTGGCTTTGGAGCTGGTTCCCTGTGCATACGGGCTCCTGCCGAGCTGACTGCCGCCTCTGCTTCTGATACAGAGGCAACAAAGAAGGGGGGAAATGGGAGCCTGGTGTTCACGAGAAGCTGTCTTAAAAGCTGCCTCCCCCACACACGTGTAAACATGTATGATGCCCAGGCTGTGGTTCTGAACTCGCAGGCCGGATGGTAATGTTGTCTCCAGTATTTGAAAAATGAAGAAATGGAGTGGGAAGGTTCAAATGTGTTATAGAGGCATAGTTAAGATTTTATTTTCAGGACTTCAGCAGCAGCTCTAATTTATTTATAAACATTTTGTCTTATATCACCATAATATTTGAATACCTGAAGAATCAGTTGTAGGAAGAGAAGTCTTGTGGGCAAGGACAGTCCTAGGCAGTCAGCAGTATGATCTTCAGATTAGAAATGCATAAACCTTACCTGATGCCAAAAATCAGTCCAAGTTTGCTAAAAGGTTTTCAACAATGTCAGCGCATCCTTGTGAATTGAGAGCTCACTGAGTACTAATTGGGATTCTTCCATTGGAATAAGTTTATTGTTAGGTTGGATTTTTTTAATGGTAGAAAACTGTCATGAATACTAGTGCCAGTAGTTGTCTTTTTTACTGATACTGGGTTTTCCCCTTCCTTTTTTCCAAAGGCGCATGAAGATCCCATGTATGATGTAATAAGGGAAAATAAGCGCCATGAAAAGGAAATGAGGTAAGTGTATCTCTGTAGTAAATTATTTTTAATGTAAATCTTTCATTTGATTTTATGCTATCAAAATAAGATCACATAGGCAAAATTTCTTTCAGGCTATGTCTACACTTGCAGCTTCTTGCGCGAGAAATATGCAAATGAGGCTAAGCATGGAATATTACCGAGCCTCATTTGCATACCTAATGAGCCGCCATTTTTGCAGAAGAGGCTCTTGCGCCAGAAGGAGCTGTCTACACTGCCCCTTCTTGCGCAACAAAAACCCTCTTGCGCAATAACACTACGCCGATTATTTTCAGGAATAACCTTATTAGGTATGCAAATGAGGCTCAGCGATATTCCATGCTTAGCCTCATTTGCATATTTCTCACACAAGAAGCCACGAGTGTAGACATAGCCTCACTGTTCAGCTCACCACTTCCAAATAAAAGTTGGTTTTTTTGTGTGTGTTAAGCTTTATATTTTAATAAATAGCTAATGCCAAAGCAGAGGTGTCATTTCTCCCTTTTTAATAAATACTTATTTTATTTTCTGGTCATAAATTTAAGTGATTTATATTCAATGATTCCTAGAACTGTATGTTCAAAAAGGAGACGTTCCTTTTTGCCAACAGTTTCAAACCTGGAAGTCTCCTAAATTTATTTTTTTACATCTTTAATAAAAATTGTCTGATTTTCAGAGGTCCTGAGCACTTAGAACTCCAGTGGACTTTAGTGATATTTCTCAGTTCTTGAATCCAGATTGATTTTATTTAGACACCTCAGCCCTGGTCTATATTGGGGAGTTATTTCGAAGTAACCCCCCTTGTGTCGAAATAATAAGTGGAGCGTCCATACTACCATTTTGAAATAACAGGCTAGTTATTTCAAAACCTGTACTCCTGGTTTCCTCAGGGAATAACACTTATTTCAGAATTGTTACTTTGAAATAGCATTAGTGTGGACAATTCAGTGCTGCTAATTCAAAATAAGTGGCCTACAGAGACCTCTCACAGCTGCATTTCTGATTGCTCTGGCTACACTTGGCATCTCCACTGCTCCCCTTCTCCTGCAGAGCTTGAAATTCCAGGCTGCAGGAAAAGGACTTGTGCCACGTGGCTAGCCCTGTGCCACACAGCAGCATCCCAGGTAGCCACGAGCGACCCCAATGCTCCCTCAGTCTGCCAACACTCCTTCTGCTCCCTTGGCTGCTACTGGCCAGAGATGCAGGAAAGCTCTAGTGTGGACAAGTGCAGAGATCCTGGACTTCATCGCGGTCTGGGAGGAGGAGACCAACTTCCAGGATCTCCATACCAGGAAAAGGAATGCGGACATGTTCAGCCAGATCACTGCCAGCCTGGCTGACAAAGGCCACAACTGGACCCTGGACCAGGTGCACGTGAAGGTGAAGGAAGGATCTCTGGCAGGCCTATCACAAGGCCAAGGAGCAGAGCGGATGCTCTGGGGTGGCACCATACAGCTGTCGGTACTTTGACCAGCTGGATGCTATCTTGGAAGGAGGGCCAGTCACCTCCACCCCCTTTGTGATGGAGTCTGTCCAGGACACACCTGGCATCCTGGATTCAAAGGAGCAGCTGCAGGGAGCCTGGAGTCAGCTGGGGACTATTACTGGCCTAAACCTCAACACAGGAATACACCACGCACAGGTGGCCCACGGAAATAGCCAGCTAGCTAGACTCTTGCTGCTATACTCCCGATGATGACAATGGGTCAACCAACTTCTCACACACTAATACCAAACAGACAGACTTGGGTAGACAGAAAAGACAACAGGTTAGCTCCACACGATCCGGTAGGTACGAACCCACAGAAAGAATGAACCTGAACTTCTCAGAACCAAAGGGTTTATTGCCTCAAAGGCGGGAA
This sequence comes from Pelodiscus sinensis, assembly GCF_049634645.1. Classification (NCBI taxonomy): domain Eukaryota; kingdom Metazoa; phylum Chordata; order Testudines; family Trionychidae; genus Pelodiscus; species Pelodiscus sinensis. The sequence goes on from NC_134712.1 coordinate 171,528,866, forward strand.
AAACTGCAGAGGGCTGAGTGCACTTATTGGTGACGTGTGCACATCGGTTACCTAGGGTGGTATGCAAATCTAAAGTGCCAAGTGCATAACAGGTGGTGTGCATAGCCTTAGTGTGTCATGTGCACACTGTTAGAATGGGGTATGCAGACTAGTAATGAGTGCAAGGTGTACATTAGGCAGGAAATCTGAGGCCAGAAACCCTAATCTTTGCCTCTTCACCTAAAATGGAACCCATTTATGACTCCATTTTGTATTTACCACCACATCACAATACATATTCAAAACCCATGGTAACACAGTGTAGCCTGAGTCCTCCATGATCCCGGGATCTATGGCTCTGAAATGTAAAAGAACCCCTGCTGGGGACTCTTATGCATTTAAAAGAAAGCACCCACATGCAGCCCAGAGTCAGCAGGACTTTCCACTGGCCCCAGGCTATACAGGGAGTTCCACATTCCTCCTTTGAAATATACAAGGAGGAATGTACAGCAGGGGCTCTTGTACATTTCAAAGCAGGAATGCCTATAGACTAGTCAAAAAACTATCCGATAAGCAAATGCTTATCAGATAGTCGACTAGTCAACTAGTCTTTAACATCCTTAACGCTGATAGTGCAGTCAGGGAAAAAAGTGCCAGTATGCATCTTTCAGAACAAGTAGGAGTTCCAAAAAATACGGGCATCATGCGCCTTCCCCGAGCAGCCAACGTTGATGTTGGTGAAGTGTCCCTTGTAATCCACAACGGCTTGCAGCACCATAGAGAAGTACCCCTTTCTGTTTACATAGTCTGATACATGGTGGTCAGGGGCCAGGATGAGGATGTAAGTGTCATCTATGGGCCCCCCTTGCAGTTCGGGAAACCTATCCTAGCAAAACTATCCATGATGAGGTCCACGTTGCCCAGAGTGACAGTGTTCTGTGGCAGCACATGGTTGATGGCCTTCACTACTTGTATGAACACGGCCCTAACTCTGGATTTCCCCACGCCAAATTGGTCCCCGATAGAGTGGTAGCTGTCTGACGTAGCAAGTTTCCACAGAGTGATGGCCACACACTTCTGCGCGGGGATGGCAGGTCACAGTCGGATGTCGTGTCGCCTCAGGGCAGGGGGCAAGCCACTCACAGAGCTCCAGGATGGTGTTCTTCTGTATGCAGAAGTTTTGGAGCCACTGCTGGTTGTTCCATCGCCACAGGACAATGCGGTCCCACCAGTCCAAACTTTCTCCTTCCACCAGAAGCGGCATTCCACAGTGTCTAGGAGATTGAAGGGCATGTGCAGGAGCAGAAGTGCCAGGACTTGGATGATTAGAGCCGGCGGTCCGGGCTGATCCTCATTCAAAGTGCCCACATGCTACTCCAGCAGGAAGTACTGCACCATGAGGTGCAGTACAAGGCCCATGAGCCTGGAACTGCTTTGCAGCAGCTCTGGCTCCGTGCTTTGAGTGCTATGGCATCCACAAGGGCAACCAAGGCACACTGCATCCATTTTGTGTCCCATGACAGCTGAGGCAGTGGAGGGGTGGAGTATGAGACACAGCCATAGGGAGGAGCCCCTGAAAGCACGCATCACAGCTTGCCTGCCCAAGCAGCCACAGGAAGTGTCCACCCTCTTGGTGCCCTCCCCGGAGTGCTTCCGGGGGCTCTAAGTCTGAGGCAGGCTCCAATCAGCATGAAGCTATTTTGAAATAGTTCTGACTAATTTTGATGCTCCCTTGTAGTGTGGACATGCTATATCAATTTTGTTATTTTGAGAGTTATTTCAAATTTAGTTATTTAGAAATAATTTCCTAGTGTAGGCATGCCCTCAATAAGGATATAGGAAGCTAGCTATGGGCACCTATGATTGAAAAATGTGCCTTTTATTCCTAATATTGGTTATCCAATAAATATGGCAGCAGCATTTAATTCTCTTTCTTGTTCCTTGCAATGAGCGGAGTCCCTGATGAGCAGGGCTCGCTGATCCCAGCAAGCCCCGCTCGCCAATCACGCTGTCCGGCGTTCTGCGCATGCGCAGATCGCCCGAACCCAGCTCTTCCAGGATGTAATGTGCTCGCCACGGGTGAGTAGATTACATAGATTGTTGAGCCCTACTGTTGAGCAATGTACAAGCGAGATTTGGAGAAAGGGCGCAGTGTAGTTGTAAGTCACCAGGTTCATGTGTTTAAAAACGTACATACCACGTTGAAATAGATTATTGCCAAATAGAAGTAATCAAGCAAGCAAGGAGGCTTTCCTTAGCAATTAAAAATTCATCCAAACATGGAATTGAATGGGGAGGGGGTTGCCTCAGAAACTGTTTTGCTAAAAGAAAACCTGCTTTTTGTGTCATTGATACCAGTGATTTCACCCTCTCCATCATTGTCTCAGAACCTCATAACTTCAGCTCCAGATTCATCTGCATGTCAGTTAGTAGTACTGTATCTATAGTAATAAAAGGGTCCAGGAGCATACTAATAGCTGTTGTTTCTAAAATAAAGACATCAAATAACTGCTTTTGTTGGATAGTAGTAGACCTCCTTATTTACGAACCCAACCACAAGATAGAAAAACCCACGAGTGGAGCAAATGCCTGGCTGAACACAGGAGCATGGTATCTGCCTTAGAAATCCATAAGTTGGACTCTGACTGAACATTGAAAGTAGTGATTGGCAGAGCCAAGGATACTCCCCCAAGAGAACCTGATGACCTGTTCTCACAAGTCTAGTACATTGTTCATTTTTTGGGTGGTAGGTGAGTTATTACTGCTGCACGTATATAGAGAGAAAGGATTTGCTTTCCCATTAATGTTTGTGTATTTAGGATACAGCAATTGAAGCAACTGCTGGAAGATTCTACTTCAGATGAAGATGGAAGTAGTGGCAGCTCCAGTTCCTCAGAATGTAAAGAGAAACAGAAGAAGAAGAAAAAGAAGGAGAAAAAGAAAAAAGAAAAAAAGAAGAAAAAGAAAAGAAAGCATAAATCTTCTAAATTAAATGAGAAGTCAGAGTGATTGACAGCAATCATCTGCTGTGTGTTTCTTGACCCCAGATTGTGAACTGTAAGAACACATCCAAAGAATGAGGAAGAAACAACCAAAAAAGGGCTTTGTAAGCGAACATACACATGGGTACATCTAATATCCCATTTGTGCCATCCTTTTCTGCCTCCCTGCAGTGGTGCATCAAGCAAGGGATGAGCTCAGTTATGGCTCATTAACAAGGAATTATTTTTCTTTTGCATAGCTATGTTCTGTGAAAGACAGGCTGATTATCTAACCTGATGGCTGATAAGAGTGAGGTTTATTTGCCACCTGTTAAACAGCCAGAAAAACAGCCACCACCTAAAGGACTGTTTACAGGGTACAGTTGAGCCCTGTAGTTTACACCATAAAACAACTGCACACAAAGCTTCACTATAATGGGAATTGCAGTTTGTACTGTGCAAAGCATTGAAACATTTTAGGACTTCCTGTTTACAGCAAACAACATTGAACATTATGTCCAAGCTAAGCATAATCAGGCTGTACTGTATCTTCCCTGCATGTTGATGTTCTCTGAGATCATCACAGTTGGCAGCTAGAAGGCTTTAAAATGTGTAAGATAAGGAGAAAACTATTAATGTTAATGAAGGGGTTTTACTTTAAAACAAAAAATGTATTGTTAGCAGGATTCATTTTTATTTATTTGAACTGAAGCATAGCTCAGTTCTGTAATTTCAACATTACTTCTGAGCCTCACTCTGCAACATTAGCCACCATCTATTCATTAAAACTAATCCTCTGAACTACAGAACTGGGCTTCAACTGTGAAAATCTCTTGGTAACTAATAATTAAAAAACCCACTGATTAAAAACTCATTGTAGTTGCTTTGAAAGGAGTTTTCATGTTTGAAACGGAATGGATAATAATGTTATGAGCATCATTCACTAAGTTGTACCGATACATGTTTGTTTTTAAAAAGGTTTGTGGAAGTAACTTTATATGTTACATAGTTAGTAAAATATTTAATGCAGTAATATTTTGTGAATCGTGAATATGGAAAAATATAAAGAATATTCTAGTATCAATATATGGAAGGAATCCCAATTGTTTTGCAAGTATATGCACATAGTATGACAGAAATGCAGCAAAGTAAAAGCAGTGTGGAAGAAGGGAAACTTTCCTCAAGGACATGAGGATAACAGCCTACTTTTACAAAGAGGTCCATTCATTAAAATCTGAGCATACACAAGGCAATTGGGCTGTCAAGGTAACCCTAAAACTAGCCCCCCCAGGGCTTACACTGAGCAGCTATCACATAGTAAAGCTACAACTGCCTTGTCTTTGGTAAGTACGAAATCCTGACAGTGTTGGCTTTAGTGATGGCTAGATGTCCCCCTGGCATTATAATACAGGTTAAAAATTCACTTTTCTGTCAAATTAGCAGGAAAGCTCTCTCTGCCTATAATGAAGGGAAGGAGATCAGAATGGTGAACTTTTAACACAATTTTTTTTTAGCCTTCCTGCATAATTTTCAGATATTAGAATTAATTGTCTAAACAATCTGAATAAATATTGAGAGGGGAATTTCACTAAGTAGATCAAGTCTGCATCAGAGCATCCAGTTGCTTGCTTACTTGTAGCACAGTTGCGGAAAGGTAGATTTGAGAAGCAACTACACCACACACAAGGTTCTGGGAGAGATCTTGTAACAATTCCATAGATTTCTACCACTGGCTACAGCAAAGCCAACCTTTAAAAGGTAACAAATCTCCTGAAAACCATATTAAAGTTGCTTTATAAAACTTCATCTCCTTTATAAATTCATCCCATCAGCTGGTGCTGATTTCTTTTCTTCCACTATAAGGATTAAACTTTCTTAAACATTTAGTTTTAATATATTTCCTTAAAATATTTTAGATTTTAACCTAACTACACTCTTTGGCGACATCTACACTGTAGGCTTCTTGCACAAGTGTATCCACACTGCTATATGCTTTTGTGCAAAAGATGTGCTTTTGTGCAAGAGAGCATCCACACTGTCATGGATGCTCCTGTGCAAGAAAGCTCTGATGGCCATTCACAGAATGGCCATCAGAGCACCTGTGCTTTTCCCAATAGGGGTTTCTTGCGCACAAAACCCCTGGTGTCCATCCACACACGCCTTTTTGTGCAAGAGCTCTTGCACAAAAAGGCTTATTCCTTGTAGAAAGAGGAATAACTCTTGCATAAAAAGCCCTGTCTTCTGATGATCTACTGTACTTTTTCTTACTCAAAAATGCGCTTGTATTGTGGACACTGAGTTTCTGTGCAAGAACAGCTGTTTTTGTGCAAAAATTCTGCAGTGTGGATGTAGTCTTTTTTTTTTTTTTTTTACATTTGGCCATATAGCAGCAGAATAATTAGTTATTGTTCTATAGGCAATGAGACTGTTCTCCCTTTCTCACACTGTAACACTAGTGATTGAAAAGAAGTCTCAGTAAGCAAACAATTGTTACTAGGAATCAACGGGTGGTAGTTTATAATGTGACTTCTCCCAAGATGTGTTGTCAGGCCATTGCTATTTACAGTTTTAATCCATGATCATAAGCTAAAGTAAAGTCAGTATGACACTGTTAAAAAAAAAAAAAAGATTCTGTGATGCATTAACAGGAATGTTGTGAGTAAGACGTGAGAAGTCATTCTTCTACTCTATGCTGATTAAGCCTTAGAGTATTGTGTCCAGTTCTGGGTACCACATTTCAAGAAAGACGTGGAGAAATTGGAGGTGGTCCAGAGCAGAGCAACAGAAATGATTAAGGTCTAGAAAACATGAGCGATGAAGACTGAAAGAATTGGGCTTATTTAGTTTAGAAAAGAGCAGTCAGAGGGGACATAACTGTTTTCAAGTATCTAAAAGTGTTACAAGGAGGGGAGAAAAAAAATGTTCTCCTTGGCCTCTGATGATAGGACAAGAAGCAATGGGCTTAAATTGCAGCAAGGGAGATTTAGGTTGGACATTAGGAAAAACTTCCTGTCAGGGTGGTTAAACATGGGAATTACATGCCAAGAGAGGTTGTGGAGCAGGTTAAATAGGCATTTGTCAGGGATGATGTAGAACAGGCTACTCCACGTTGGGAGCCCTGGGGGGGCCACAACTTAAGGGTGGTTGAATATACATTGAAATGGATTCCTTCACGTTGTATTCGTTCTCATCAAAGATTAAACCTTAAGCCCCCAGTGCTGGGCCCAAATGTGGCCACTGTAAGCCGGTCTGTACCGCTTAGGCTCTGCCCACAAGGCTAAGCAGCCAGCACTTCCCACAATGCCCCACTCCTCCCAGCACCTCTTTGCTGGGGGCTAGAAATACTGACACCATGTACCTGTGTGTTCCAACCAACTCATCCACTTGCGTCTTTCAGTGCTCACCCTGCCTGGGATATGGCTTGCTGTTGTGGAGCATATTCCAAATGAGGCCCTGTGCAAAGGACTCCACCCATGGGCCATGTGTTGAACCCTGCATAAACCCAAACTGGCCTAAGGGCCACAAACATGGGGCCTGCGTGTTGAGTAATCCTGCTCTAGAAGGTGCTTGGTCCTGCGGGGAGGGTAGTGGACTGGACTCAATAGCCTCACGGTCCCTTCCTGGTCTAGTATATTAGAATGTTAACATCAAAATGTAATGTACAAGGTTGTCTAATTCAGTCATGTCTGGCACAAGGCAGGAATTCCTGCATTAGGTGCTCTGGTTTGGTATGCAGGTCAGAATAGATAAGTTACATAGCCTGAAAGGAGGCCAAGCAAGAACAAAACAATTAAACTGTTCCATAAAGTGTTAAACTGAGCAACCGTCATCTGAGATTAACTATTTACTTAAGGCACATAATTTCAGTGTCTAAATTACCAAGATAATAAATTTCTTTCCTCCAGTGCATGTAGATTCTGGTTTTATCAGGTTACAGTAAATGCTAGTATTCTGAAACTTTCACATGACTAGACAAATCAAGAGAACTGTAGCTATAACATGTCTACCATGCCATAGCTATGACAGGAGTCATTTTAGCAAGTTACTTGGGTCTGATCCGCTAAAAATTTCTCTTCCTAAACAGTTCGGCACTACCACGGAATTCTAGAGACAAAAGATCCTTGGAGGAGGGGTATGTAGGTTCTGTATGCACTCACAAGTCAGTGCTGTTAAATTATTGTTATTACAGGCAGTCCCCGGGTTACGTACAAGATAAGAACAAACCTACAGTCCCTAAGTTGAATTTGTATGTAAGTCAGAACTGGCATCCAGATTCAGCTGATGTTGAAACTGACCAGAGGCTGACTACAGGAAGCCCGAGGCAGAGTTGCTCTGCCCTCGGCTTCCTGGAATCAGCCGCTGATCAGTTTCAACATCAGCTGAATCTGGACGCCTGGGACAGAGCAGTTGGGGCGCTGCACGATAGGTCCCCGCAGCGCTGCACCTCAGCGCTGCGGGGACGCACCCCAGCAGCTCTACCCCAGGTGTCCCCAAGTCAGCCACTGCTGAAACTGATCAGCGGCTGATTCCAGGAAGCCCAGGGCAGAGCAACTCTACCTCTGTCTTGGTAATTTAGACACTGAAATTATGTGCCTTAAGTAAATAGTTAATCTCAGATGACGGTTGCTCAGTTTAACACTTTATGGAACAGTTTAATTGTTTTGTTCCTGTAGTCAGCCGCTGGTCAGTTTCAGCAGCAGCTGACTTGGGGACACCTGGGGTAGAGCAGCTGAGGTGCATCCCCGCAGCGCTGAGGTGCAGCGCTGCAGGGACCTACCCGGCAGCGCCCCAGCTGCTCTACCCCAGGCGTTGTCGGCAAGAAGAGTCTGGTCTGCTGGGGGGGGGGGTGCGCACTAGCTGCGCCCCTTCCCCCCCTCCCCCAGCAGACCAGGGAGATGCAGGTGGCGGGACCACGGAGATGCGCCCCGTCCTGCCCGCATCCTCCATGGCTTTGCTCTGTGTCTCCTTGGTCTGCTGGGGCCCTCCCCCCCAGCAGACCAGGGAGACGCAGAGCAGCTTCTCTCGCCCCGGAGGATACGGGCGGCAGGACCGCATCTGGGCCACCCGTTGCTCGCGTCCTCTGGGGCGAGAAAAGCCCCGTTCGTAACTGCGGATCTGACATAAGTCAGATCCGCGTAACTCGGGGACTGCCTGTACAGTCATTGTTAAATATCCAATAATTCAATAGTTGATTAACCTAATTAATTCTTAACCGTTACTCGACTACTCTATAGTTCCTGGAGGGCAAGGCCAAGCAGCCAGGGTATTCCAGCCCTACTGTCAAGGAGTCCTCTGCCATTCTGCATTGCTTCCTCCAGATCAGAGGCAGCAGTGCAAGGTGCAAGGCAGGAGCTGGTCCACAAGGGGAACCAGTTCAAAACAGTTCCTGTGTAAGGCACAGGGTGTTGAGCTCTTGGACCCAGTATGAGCTGGAACGGAGCTGGGCTGCCTGCCAGCCTGGTTCCTAATACACTTTAAATTCAGAGCCACAGTAGGGGTAGGTCCTAGACCCAGTGTTAGCTGGTGGCCAGGGTAATGATAGGGCTCACAGACCACTCACACCCGAGTCTTTAACTGCTAGGACAGAGTCCCTTCACAGCAGGCAGCCAGAGAGGCTGACGGGTGCCCTAAGAGTCTGCCCTGTGGAGGCGGCCCTACTTAACGCTCAGCTCTTCCTGCGTTTACCCCGGCCACGGCAAGATGGCCAAACTGGCTATGGTTCTTTTTGATTGTGTTTGGTTCTGTTACAGCAACTGGAGAAGTTAAAGCTTAAACAGTTACTATTTTATTGTTACAAGGCAAGCTTAGCTGTTAAATGTTACTGCTGTGTTACAGATAACACAGCCACTACAAAGACAAGACAGAAAAAATACAATAAATTAATAGAAGTCACTTAAAGGTACCATGGAACCCTTTTGGTTCTCTGAGCTCTTATTGAAGGTGCATACAACAGACACCTAGCAGGTATATTCTCACCCCTGCGATCCTTACTCCGGCAAAGCCAGCGTTTCTCTCAATCCCAGTGGGAAGCAGTCGGTACGAGCCAAAGGCATCCGTAAAGTCTCGGGAGTCCAGGGCCACCTGACCAGCAGGTAAATGGTTGGCTCTCCAATTAGTGGGGCACAGGGCCCCACTTTATACCCCTGTGGTCACGTAGATGCTTCTCGTCATTAAAATGCCAATTAAGTTGGAACATCTTTGTGACACCCATTCCCACCGAGGGTCCAAAGCTTAATTTGCACCTTTAAGGTGGAGGTAGCTAAATTAGGGCCGGACATTCTTTTCTGATGGGGTGGCAGATTCCTCTTCTGGGACGGTGTGTAGGTGTATCAATTACTGGTACTAGCCAAGGGCAGCCCAAGGCCCTGATCGTCTGCTGGTCCAATTGCCGCTGTTATCTGGTTCCTATCTAGCATCCAGGGCCATAGTTATTCCAGCACCTCTGGAGGCCTTGGAGCCTTTGAAGACAGTTTTGTTCCCAAGGATTCTCTCTTTCCCAAGGATCTCAGAGGGAGGAGGGGAGGGATTTCTGTCTGGCTACACCCAGCAAGCCAGAACTGAGCTGGGCTGCTGGCCAGCCTGCTAAAAAAAGTTTACTGTGGGGGAAAATGCATGTTGTCTACAGCATTAATCAATAAAAGCAAAAGCTTATTAGGTTAATCAACTACACTACTACATCCCTATTCCAAGCTACTCAAAATTGAATGACAAGTCAGAGATGAATTTGACATTCCATAGTAGTTGATTAACAACCAACTAGCCCAACAAGCCAGCTATAGGATTGTGCAGTGGAGGAAATGTGTCTCTTGCAATACATCTGTATTTCCTTAGACAAGCCATAATTAGCATGTGAAGACTTTGCTAGTTTTTACATTTTCATTTAACTGGAACTGCTGCAGTAAATTGATCTTTTCATTCAGAAGCTTAGAACAAGAAGTTAAGAATCAACACTGAAATGGGAGAAACACCAAACAGACAAATTCTACACTCTGAATGGGAAGATGCAGAATTACAAGTGATAATGTCAAGCCACAAATGCCATAAAATTTAGTGATTATACTCTACCCTCTGACAAGATTTAGCTAGCCACAGGTAGCTTTTAGAAATGAGTCAGAGGCAAGAAATCTGTTCAACATCCAGTTTCTTCATACTTTGCCCCCTCCCAAAAGATGATTCCCCCCCACCCCTTCAGCTGTCCTACACAGGTAAAAGTTTGAAGTTTGTTGAAGTCCCCATTAGTAAAAACATGACAAAAGTGATAGCTATAAGCCTATAATCTGAGTCATTAATAACTAAAGTAGCAATCTAGAGACATCTGTACATACATTGTCCCACTGATTTTCTGAGTCAAACTGACTTAAGTTAGATACGTTAAGCTTGCTAGCTATCTAGTTGACTCAGATATACTAGATCTCACTACAGCTTTCTGAAGGGCAGGCAGGGACTACTTCATGTGACACTCAACTGCTACTGTTTTGGTCCATAGCCACACTAACAGTTCTGAGCTACTTATATTGAAATGCTCTCTACAATGGTTCTTAGCTCAGCTCTTAGAGACTCTACTGCTTCTGAGATGTTGACATATACCTTAGAGATTTATTCTATTCCCATAGATATATCACCAAGACAGTTCAGAGAGGTATTTTAAACATGCAAGGAAGCCACTTTGAGTGCAAGTGCAGTGACAGGCATATCAAGATGAAGTCGTTTTTAGAACAACAAAAGAACTTAAATGTTTGAGGGGTGTTAGACCCAGGTCATGTGTACCCAAATTCAGAGTTAAATATAATGAATGTATGAGACAGGGTAGCTGCAACAGCACCAAGACACCTGCAGTTGTCATCCCTTAAAACTAGAGTACTAGGGATAACTTTGACAAAATTTTATGTTTAGTGCTCATTACATAAAAAGTGAGTGGATATTGAGCGCACACCTTCCTCCCCCCCCCCCCCCACTGCATTTTGTTCAAGACCTGAAAAGAAAAAAAAAGCGCTAAATTCTGAGTATTGTCATTAGTATTCACCACTGAGAATAACCCTTCAACTATCCTAGATCTAGTTTCCCTACCTGAGAGGACCTCAGGGAAAGCCCTAAGTGGACTCCTAAAAGAGTATTTGAGAGGTCATCTGCACTGTTTGCTCTCGGAATATAGCCGAAGTTTAGTTACCTGAAGTCTTGACCTCTGCAAAGCAGCATTGAAATTAGGGTTACATACAAGACTTGCAGACAGCACAGAGTTTAAACCAAGTTAAGAAGATAATCAGTTGCACTTACTGGTCTAAGCGTTTGCTAGTTCAGACAACCCTTCCTTACCTTAGGCTTGTGCTTCCGTGTTCAGGAAAGACAAAAACAGTGCAATTTGGTTAATTTTATTGCTTTTAAGCAATAAGTAAGCATGCTTATTTGCAATTTAGAGTGTTTTATTTCATGTGTTCATTTTATTTGTATAGTGTACTTCAACTCTTTACAGTGGTATTTCTTACCCTTTAACTGTGCATAGCAGCTTAGAAAGATATTTATACAAAGATCTAATTATGGACTCATTTTTAAGAGACATGCAACCTCAGTAAATTTGTGTTCTTCCCCCAGCATTTGTAATGATCAGGTTTCCCCCCTTGCTTTTGCAATAAGTTATCTTCTTTTGTAGAGAAATCTCTTTGATCCACACCCTAAAAGACACAAAATTGATTTAGTTTTTAAACATATGTACTTTCTTTTCATTAATGCTTATTGTGAATTGAGTTATCCTATTGCAGGCAGTAAACTAGGAGTTTTGAGACCCACTCTGAGGGTACTCCATTCCCACCAACTCTGCTGATCTACATTCTGCAGCGCACAGATCCTGGATTGCATACAACTAATACACAAGAATGGAAATGATTTTTTTTAAAGTTGGTTGTTGAATATTTAACCAGTTAATATAAAACTCCTTGCTTTATTGGATTGAGATAAGGAACAAAATAAAGCTTTATTATAGTGTATCATCATCAGGATGACAAATGCAGTGCAGAAACTGAAAGCAGGCTAGAAATATGGCCTTTTGGCACTAGCAGGGAAATTCAGGAGGTAGTTTGAAATGTAGACATGGACTGAATGCTCCTACTGAAAAGATCAGGAGTAAAGTGTCAATACTGTGTACCTCTTATGTCAATTAGCCTTTGGGACACCTCTAATTTTGCTTTGGTGGGCTTTTGCACCTCTGAGCTAACTATTCATGTTAGGAGGGGTTATTGTGGAAGACCAGTTTCAGGTAGGAGAGAGGTTCCCTCCCCCCCTCCCCATGCTATTTCTTACACATGAACAGTCTTCCACTATTAGGTCAAGCAACTATGATCTCTCCCATCAAATATACCATAGGCAAACCTCACATCTTTGGACTAGCTTCCCATTAGACCATATGAGTGTAAGACTGAAGATCTTGGAATTAAGACATGTAACGAACTCCAGCACACTGAAGTTGGCACATCTCTATTTTGTCTTTTAGAAAGTCCATGCTCTGAAGTGTATAAAAAGCTATATTACCACAGGTGATATGAAATGCCAACCACTGTTATTCAAATTAAAAATTTGAAAGCCTGTAGTTTTAGGACAGAAAGATGCTTTTAGTAGAGTGTGAAAGTTGTTTTATGACGAAGTATATGTTAAAAAGGTGAATCTAATATGTACCCAAGTTTTGAATTCAGACAAAAAAAAATTCACCCCTCTTTCTCCCCCCCCCCCCCCAAACAAAAACCAACCAAACAGGAAGATTAGATTTGCTGCTAGAACATATCTAGTGTTTATGGCACCTAGCAGTATGCTAACCTTTGTGCGCGCTGGGTTTAGGCATTTCCCACACTTCAATGTCTTCTGCCTCACATCTTGTGTCTCTACGTTTGTAAGGGGGTTTGCCAATCCTTTTCTTCTTTGGTTTATCCAAAAGCAGATAACCTGAATGACCAAATAAAGTTAGCATTACTACTTTAAGACAGGCTTTCACTTAAGCTTGTAGGATTTAATAACTTCTACTCTCTTTACTGAAGCATGGGCTCTTTCCTTTCCTATACACTCTTCATAAATCTATCCAATTAGCGTGGATCAACCGCTGTAGCCAACATTCTCTAAACGTACTATTTGTATCAGCTAATGAGGTTTAACTGTAGAATTCCTGTGTCAAGAGAGTAATTAACTGCTGCCAAAGGTCAAGAGTTATGTCTAGCAAGGACAGGCTTACCAATTATCTTAACTAAATAAAAATACAGCTGGTCCCCGAGTTGTGAACTGTTGACTTACGACCGTTCGCAGTTACGACCAAAGTGGTCATAAATGGCGGAACCCAAGTTACAAACACGATCCGTGCTTACGAACAGCGCGGTCGCATGTAACTATGGGGTCCAACTTACAAACGAACCAAGTTATGACCAATTGCTTGGTCCGTAACGGGTTTGTAAGTCAGGAATAGGCTGTATATTGTAACATCAATTCAGCATTTACTACAAGGCATCACTTCTTGCTGCATTGCGATATATTGCTCACGGTCACTTTAAAAATAAAATGTGTAACAACAAAAATCAGCTGTACCTTGTTCTTTGCTTTTGGTTGTGGGTGAGAGACTACCATTTATCTGGCTGACAAACTTGGGTTTAGCACCACTTCTAATCCAGTACTCATCAGCTGCCATCCCCATGTTTTCTTTTAGTAACCTTACTAGTTAAAAACAGAAGAATATTAATAAGCACCTATTGTAAGCAACATTACCATACTAACATACCATAGTAGCGGACCTACAATAGAGAGGCAAAGTATTTGAGGTTACCATCAAAATTATGCTTTTTTCTTCAAAAATTATATAGCACTAGTTAGGCACTAGTGGTTTTTTTAATATTCGTTGCATGTAATAGGCATGTTTATAATATTATACCTTTATGTATTGCCAAATTTGCTAGAGAGATTGTGAAAGGGATGCAAAACCTCACATGGGAGCAGTTACAACTTGATTAAATTAGTGTATCATGGCCATTTATGACAGTACCTTAAAAGAAAGCAAGAGTACAACTGTAGCTAATGACCAGTCAGTTAATCAATTAGTGTCACAGGACCTCAGTTTTCTGAAGTTCACTTCACTTGTTTATTTCTAGCTGAAGAAAACTCCTCTTGGATTGGGGGAAGAGTTTAACAAAAAAAAAAAAAAAAAAAAAAACCACTTTAAAATTAATTACAATTATATGGCACTTGTACATTTCAAAAGGAAGAGGCACAGAGGGGAAGCCATGCCAGCAGTGACTGCTTTGGTTCCCACTGCCTTTTTTGAAATGTACAAGAACTGCAAGCAGTTCTGGTACATTAAGGGAAAAGTGCAGTGGGATAGCAAGCACTTCCCCTTATCCCCTAATTGAGTACTTGATGGAAAGTCCATCAGCTACTCAATTAACTGATTAATCAAAATGTAACATCCCTAGTATTATCCAAGACAATAAGATTAAAATGGGGATCAATCCACAGTGTAATTTGTTACAAGGTGAATCTCTACATGTTCAACCTTTGGTGAGAAAGAGGCGGGGGGAGAAAAACTACGCATGAAGAAGTTCAAGTGCATTGGTAGAACCTTTAATCTGGTAACCCTGGGAACATGGTGTTGAATGGTATGTCAGATTAAAGGCTCTGTTGAGCCAAGAATGGTGCTGCAGGGTCTGGACATGAGGGGAATAGAGGTGGGATGCTTACCTGGCAGGAACGTGTGCCAAACATGACTCTGCACCCCCACCATGTGGGGGAAGTCATAAGGGAAGTATATTGCTGTACTTCCAGGCCCCCAGCTGGGGGATAGGGAAAGCTGCAGCATGCCAATTCACTTCTTCCTCCTTATCACAGGTGTGTTTCAATTAGAAACACCTGGGACTGCAGAGGTTCAAGTGTATTAAAGATGTCACAGTTAGCCTTAGTCCAAAAAGTTACTTGGCTATTCACAGGACCCTCCCCCCCCCCCCAAAAAAAAAAAATAGGTTCACTATAGTTCTTTATCTAAAAGCCAGAAGTGCTACAATTCTCTAAGGTAGGGGTGAGGAACATCAGACCCAGGGGCCAGATGTGGACCTCAGCTTGCTTCGATCCCACCCCTGAGGCTCAGGGCCCCCTCCCCCAGTATGGGGAACCCATGGTGGTGCTCCAGCCCTTTCCAAAACCCTACCAAGGGGCTGGAGCACACAAAAATCTACGAGCCTGCCCCACCAGGCTCCAGTGTGCAAGGGGAATGTGAAGAGTGTCCTTCTTGGTCAGGGGCCACAGAGCGAGTTTTGTTTGTGCTTCTCACTTGCATGAGGCCTCTGATTTTTCAGTGGGTCAGCAGTCCCTGACCTCAAAAAATGTTCCCCATCCCTGCGCTAAGGGCACATACACAGTGTTATTCCAAAACAGTGTGCATCTACACTACAAGTCTTTATTTCAAAATAACATTGCCCTGGAGGACTTCTTATTCTGACTTATGGTAACTCTTACTCAGCTTCCTGCTGCTTAGATAGCACCAAAAGCTGAATTAAGCCAATTTGACTTCAGCTACATCAATTGCATAGTTGAAGTTGCTTTAGCTTAATTCGATTTTTGCCCTGCTGTGTAGATGTATCCTAAGAGACACTTAAAATCCTAGAGAGTTTTTCCATCTTTCACAGTTGTAGGGAATACAGCTAGCACTTAAAATTAGAGTTAAATAATTTGGAATGCTTTGCAGCATGAACCAACACCACTTTTGTCCCATTCATATTAACTCACCTCTTGAAGACTTCTGTGAAGTTCTGTGGTCAGAGCCTTCTTGTTTTGCTATAAGCCTCTTTTTTCCATAATACCCATAATCATAATCACTGTACACAATCTCATCCTGTTCCTTCTCCCTTGATCTATTAGCCAGACCAATGCTTTCTCCAAATTCACTTCTTTTAATTTTCTCCCTAGCAGGCAAACTAATCAACTGAGCCGGTATGGCATTTTTAGGTGGTTGCCAAAGCACCCTCTGGCCAATCTGTTGATAGAAGCCATCTTTACCAGGAGTCCAGGGTCCACACAAAGGGGCTTCTTGAAAGAAATATTCAACTTCATCTGGGTCTTCCTCCTCCTCCTCCTCCCCCTCTTCTTCTGCCACCACATTTTCTTCAGAGTCTTCAGCCTCTGACAGAGACAAACTCTTAGTTTTTTTCTTTAGGGAGTAGATTTTCTTCTGACTGGAAGATCTAGGGAGGTCTCCAATCTGTCTACCTCTGCTGGACATCTTTTTAATCTTCACTTTTGAACAGCTTTTGAAGTTCTGACTATTGACAACATTGGTCTGCTCCCTCCCCACCACTTCATCTTCATTAAGGGAGCCACCACTTTTAATTTTCTCTGTCTCTGGGCCCTCTGTACTTTTTTGAAAGGCATACATGTTCTTAAGCACATAATCAGGGACAAAATAAGACACAGGTACATCATCAATTGATGATTCTTCATCTTTAGAAGACATTTCATCAGAAGACAGACTGAGTGCACTTTGACGTTTCCTTTGTGGCAAAGGGATATCGTAGTTGTAATTAGTGTCCATGGCATCCACGCAAGCTAGCCATCTGTCAGAAGGAACATACTTTTCAACTGATTCATCACACCATAAGCTTTTATCCGATGTTATCAGACTTTCATTGGTTGTACTGTGGCTCTGATTTACCTTTTTCTGCTGTAGATTTGAGTTATTTGTTATTTCTGTACCAGATGGAGATAACTGTACTTTATGGACAAGGTTAGCCTCCTCTTCAGAAGTTTTTGAAGAAGCAGATCTTTTCAAACTAGTTCTGTTAGACAGTGTGTTCTGCCTTGCCACTAGCTGATCATTACTAACAGTCCTGGCCAACTCAGCCATTTGCATTGCCCTGGCTTCATCTAGAGGAGATTTTGCCTTTTGGATTGCATTTCCCAGCTTTTGTGCATCTAGTTTTATTTCATTATTTTGGACATCTTTTTCCTGCCCTTCTTCACCACTCCTCTTCAAAGAAAGAGCAGTTTTTCGCTCATCTGAATAGGACGCGCATGACACCAACTCCTCCCCTTCATGAGGGCTATATATTACTCCGTCACAAGAACCAACAGAAAACAAATCACGTTGTACGATATTCTCTGGAACTGGTTTACTACTTGCCACATCATACAGAGGAATAGTTTCCTTAAAGGACTTCCATAACTGAATTGCAGGTGAGCCATTTCCATACTCTATTCGGACCTCTTCTTTCTCAAAGGCATAGCTTCCTGAAGGAATGTTTCTATATTGTGCAGAGCTTGAAGAGCCCTTGTTCTGAAAGTTTCTTTCTACCACAACTGAAGATCCAGGTGAATCTTGTTTCATTGAAGTACTTTCAGTGTCTGTACCAATGCCAGAAGAAACACAGGTGATATTCCCTGGTTCACAGCCTTTCGTTTCTGTACGGAGATCCTGATGCTTTTTTGTTTTGTTTTCAGGCTGTCTAGGATCAGTCTGTGTCTCTCTGGTCACTGTTTTTTTCCCAGGACTACTGTAATGTCTAAACCGTGTTGCATGATAAAACAGAGGGGAGGGTGGGGGAACATTAAAATAAGGTCTTCTGTTAACTCTTGCATGCATGGAATGTTGTGGAACAAGATATCCAGGGTACTCATGTAGTGCAACAGAATAAAATGGAAAATATGGATTCCCACCTCTGAAACCTAAAGATAATAAAAAGGCAAAAGACAAATATATGTATTTGTCTATAACACAGCACAGTCTTCCGAAATAAAAGCTTAAAAAACCCACACAAATCCAGACTCCACTAAGTACACAAGAACTACCATATCAGTAGTCTACTTAGTTAAATACCCTAACCTCCAACACTGGCCAGAACCAAACATAGGTTGGCAGTTACAAGATAATCTCTCTTCCTAGTTAGTTAGATTTATGCCCTGAAGCATGAGATTTAATTCACCATCCAAACTCCTAGAGCTTTTATCTAATAAGTTTGAGAAGTGGGTGAGTTAGGTTTCTGCTGAAGCAGACATAGGGTGTGTTTAGACTACAGGGGTTTTTTTTGGGGGGGACCACACCCACCCCCCCCCCCACCTGTGTCTGGACTGCAGCCATCTTTTGAAAGTAAACCGAAAGAACGTGGCAGTTTTCGACCACTGTAAACATCCTTTTATGAGGAAGAATGCCTTTTCCCCCCCAAAAGTGCTCTTCCACAAAAAAGGTGCAAGGTAATGCAAACTGTGCTTTTTCGAAAGAGCATCTAGACTGCCTAGGTGCTCTATCAGAAAAGAAGCTTGCTTTTTCAGAAGTACTGGATGTAGTCTAGACACTCTTTTTCGAAAGTATCTTTCAAAAAAGCACCTCTTTCGAAAGAGGCTTTCAGTCTAGATGCAGCCTTAGGGTACATCTAGACTACATGCCTCTGGCAACAGAGGCATGTAGATTAGGCTACCAGACATAGGAAAATGAAGCGGCGATTTAAATAATCGCCGCTTCATTTAAATTTACATGGCTGTCGCACTGTGCCGATCAGCTGTTTGTCGGCACAGCACAGTAGTCTGGTCGCGCGGGTGTCAACATCAAAGGCATTTGTCAACCTCCCAGGTAAGCCTTATCCCAGGACGCATACCTGGGAGGTCGACAAATGCCTTTGATGTCGACCCCCGCGCGTCCAGACTACCGTGCTGTGCCGACAAACAGCTGATCGGCACAGTGCGACAGCCATGTAAATTTAAATGAAGTGGCGATTATTTAAATCGCCGCTTCATTTTCCTATGTCTGGTAGCCTAATCTACATGCCTCTGTTGCCAGAGGCATGTAGTCTAGACGTACCCTTAGTCTTTAAGGTATCACTGGACTCATCACTAAATTATTGTTTTTATAATGCTTTTTAGAGGCCAGCTCTAACTACAAATATAAATCCAATTAATATATGCATTGTTAACGTACCCAGTATGTATTGGGCAGTAGTATGTTCTCTTAAAGTGAATTCGAGCATTTCAATAAAGTCATTTATTAACTGAAAGTTCCCACTTAAAACTATGTTGTCTGATTAGCCTTGACTAATCAGAAAGCCATTCATACCAATAAAGATTGTTATGGAAAGCCTTTCATGGAACCAGATTTTGCATATTACTAGAAACAAGATTTTAAAAATGGCTTTACTTGCCTTGTACATTTAGTTAAACTTCAGGCATAACAGTCTCAACTCTCCTTGTGCTCAACTGTTACAGAACACTGGATTAGGGATGCAAGCAACTCATTGGCTGATAAGCAAAAGCTTATTGGACAGCTGACACCCTAGTCAACTAATCACTCCCCCCCTCCCACCCAGGCTGCCTATCAGAAAGGAACAGCATGGGTGGGGAGAAGAAGCACTGGGGCAGGGGCACAGTGGTGGCGTTCCTCTTGAAATGCACAAGAGCTGCTGCTGGACCTCTTGTACATTTCAAAGACGGAACTCCGAGGGGCATTTCTGCCTTTGAAATGCAGCAATACCCAGGAGGGCTCTTGCTACATTTCAAAGCTGAAGCGCTCTTATTGACTAATCAAATAGTCAATGCAAATTCTATCAACTATTCCATTAGTCGATTAATTTTAACACCCCTATACTGGATATTAAAAGAAGTCCCATCCAACTTCTAGAAGCCTCCATACAGTTCCTCCCATTCCTATTGTTTATAGTCTTAAGGCAGTGGGAATTTGGAGCATTTTGGTGAACATTTCAATATGGCATTTTCAGTTTCTCTTGAAACTCATATTATCCTAGCACCCAAGAGAGAATAGGTATTAGTTTTTAGCTAAACATCTTGAGCATTGTTTATGGCTACTGTGACATTTTTCTGCACTTAATCTCTGACACTTCAGGCTCTGACATGAAGCCTTTTAGCAAATACGACAGTAGGAGAAGTGTCTCCAACCAGTTTCATGTTTGGAGTCTGGAAGTTCACTAACAGTTTCATTTCAGCTCTACCACACTTTCCCTATGACCTTGGCAGGTCAGTCTGTTCATCAATGCCCATTCCCCCAAGCACAGTACAGGCAGTCCCTGACTTACGCGGATCCGACTTACGTTGGATCCGCAGTTACGAACGGGGCTGCCCCGGAGTACATGGACTGCGGGACCTCGCGGTGCCGCCGCCCGTGAACTCCGGGCGAGAAAAGCTGCTCCGTGTCTCCCTTGTCTGCAGACCAGGAAGACGCGGAGCAAAGCCGCGGAGGGGCTCGGGCAGCGGGGCAGCCCAGGCATGCCTGGGCTGCCCGAGCCCCCCCCCCCCCGCGGCTTTGCAAAGCCTCGGGGAAGCCGGCAGCAGGGCAGCCCAGGCGCGCCTGGGTTGCCTCGCTGCCCGAGCCCCCCCCGCGGATTTGCAAAGCCGCAGGGGAGGGGGGGCTCGGGCAGCAAGGCAGCCCAGGCGCGCCTGGGCTGCTCCGCTGCCGGCTTCCCCAAGGCTTTGCAAAGCCGCGGGGGAAGCCGGCAGCGGGACAGCCCAGACACCCCGCGGCTGTCCCCCTCAGAGGCTTTGCTCCCCGTCTCCCTGGTCTGCTGGTCTCCAGCAGACCAGGGAGACGGGGAGCAAAGCCGCGGAGAACCCAGGCGGCGGGACCGCGGTGCGTCTCGGTCTGCCGCCCGCGTCTTCCTGGTCTGCTGAGGTGGGGGGGGGGGGCACAGCTAGTAGGCCTCCCCCCCCCCCAGCAGACTAGGCTTTTCTCCGGATGCCTGTGGCAGAGCAGCTGGGGTGCTGCCGGTTGGTCCCGCAGCGCCGCTCTGGGCGCTACTGGACCAACCTAGCAGCACCCCATCTGCTCTGCCCCAGGCGTCCTGATTTAGCCGCTGCTGAAACTGACCAGCGCTGACTACAGGAAGCCCGAGGCAGAGTTGCTCTGCCCCGGGCTTCCTGGAATCAGCTGCTGATCAGTTTCAGCAGCAGCTGACTTGGGGACGCTTGGGGTTCTTAAGTTGATTCTGTATGTAAGTCAGAACTGGCGGTCAGTTTCAGCAGCAGCTGAATCTGGACGCCAGTTCCGACTTACATACAGATTCAACTTAAGAACAAACCTACAGTCCCTATTTTGTACGTAACCCGGGGACTGCCTGTAAATAAGAATAGGCAATTATTACAGAAGGGTACTCCCTCAGTAGCCATTAAGGTATCAGAGTCATGACTATACTGAAGTTCAGTTTTCACTTAGGTTTTCTGTCTCGATGGATGTTTGCCAAGGTGATTTTACTCTATATTCCTCATAGACAAATAATATAGTAGGGGTCCCTGATTCAAATGGGGTTTGCTATTATTGCCAGTTGCTGAAACTGCCGGCTTCCATTTACAAGATTCTTCCTAGGAAACTTGTTCAGTTCATTTGGTGTTGCCCCATTCATGAACAGAACAGACAACAAACACTAGTTTATAATATAGCTGAACAAATAGATAGGAACACATTGTAAGAAAGACACTTTTACTTCATACACTAATTCTAGCCTCCATATTAGGGGAAATACAAGAGTTACACAACAGGTGAAGAAAGCTTCACTATGAAACAGGGATTTCATTAACTCAGGCAGTAACTCAAACACATTGTCCTCAGTCAGCTCAATCTTGCCTTACCAGGTGCAGGAACGCAGTATGGATTATACACATTACTGAGATACCATGGATTTGGGAAAGGTTGTTGTGCTGTTGGCTGTGCATAAAAAAAGGGTCTTGTGTGGTTTGTGGAATATGGCCCATTTTCTGAAGCTGGCGCAGTGTTCATTTTTAAGCTGAAATGGCAAAAAGTTATCAGAATTAGCCACTTTAAAGACTACTAACTAGCACATCCTTCTAAACAAGTCACAGTATTGCAATGAACAGATTAAAGTATCTATATTAAAAAACAAACATATATAGTCCCATACTAGTACACCTCACTCTATCCTGAAGATTTTTACTTGCTTTCATTTCTATCACCATTAGGGGAGAAGCTACAAAGGCCATAGTAGTAGCTAGAAAGTAAAACAAGTTTTACTATCAAGCAAAGTTCAGCATTCAGCTGTCATTTGTTTCACCAGATAGCCACATGACAAAAAGCAAGATTGTCTTTATGCACAGAGTTCATCTTTAGATTTGTTTTAAACTAAAGAGAGAGACCCCCCAACAAGCATCTATCTCTATATTCAGTTAAAACTGACACTGAAGGCCAAAACAAAGCCTCAGCTAGATTTTCTATATAAGCAGAGTTAAGCTTTATTATAAATTACATGCCACCAGGTGCCTCTAAATAACCTGCACAAGAAGCACCCTACTGGTCAGTTAACTTCAAAGTGGTAAAGGGGGACTAGAAAGAAAGATAGTTAGCACTAGCTGGTATGAAGTGAAGCAGGCATACATTTACTGAACTAGAGACTTCAAAAAAGTAATTGACAAAAATTGAACAACCTGTTACAGTTTTGTACACAGTTCACTCCTCAGGAGAAAGAAAAACACTCAGAGCAGAGAGAGTCCTTGTCACTCCCAGTTCCATCTAGTACACAGTCCCAAAACAGATTTTAACTAGCCACCATGAACCTACACACTTCCCTTATTGCACGCACTCTTCTAAACCACACACCCAAAAGGATTTGCTTTGAAGAAAGCAAGCCCTATAAAGGTAAGCTATTTTCCCCGATGAAAGCCCTTCCAAAACTAAGGTCCATGCTGCTGCTTAGAGCCCAGCAAGAGACTAGCCACACCTTCCTCTCACCTTGTTTATGGAACACAACTACCACTGTCCACTCCCTTCACCATCTGTGGCTCATTTAACAGTGATGCAGGGACCTTTTCTATCAATCAGTGGGAGTTGTAACCAATGGAGGGGGCAGGAAGAGCAGCAAGTGTCCCAACCCCTGGGCAGAAGACTCAAGATAACAGTACCCCAAATCCTGCAAACATTTCCATTCTCTTTATATTCAATATGTAAAACAATTGGGATGTAAATAGCAGGTCAAAACAAAATATGATCTATCCTACACTTAAAGTTATAGTTCAAAACAGAATCTCTTTTTGAAAAAAATCCTTAGAAAGCACAAAAATGTTTGTGCCTAATTTTATTGGTTACTGTTAATACTAACAAAAGAAAGAGATTAAGTGTTTGTATGTCAACACAAGGAAATATGAACAGTTGAAATTCACCTTCCACCTACTTAAGAAAGAAGTGTCTGCTCCAAAAAAATATACTTCAGCACTTGAAATGTATGAAAATGAATGATAGAAAATGACTGGCATCCAAATCCTGCTGTGACTGTATAAAATTTGTGGGAATTTTATCACTTCACTACTTGAGACATCTTCTCAATGAAGCATAGAGCACTTACGCTTTGTGGCAGTGGCAGTGAGAGGAAAATTAAAACGTGATTGTGAGGTGGGAAAGACTGACTACCATGAAAAGAGAGATGTGGATAAACAGGAGTCTCTGTCTATAACGGTGCACTACACCATTATTCCAAAATAACAATGTGAGCATCTACACAGCAATCCCATTATTTCCAAATAATTTCAAAATAACAGGCAGCTTATTCCAATTTATGTAAACCTCATTGTATGAGGAATAATTCCTCTTTCAAAATAACTATTTCGAAATAGCTGCAGTATGGACTCCACCGCTGCTATTTCAAAATAGCTCATCACCAGGGCCATTCTAAGTAATTTCTCCCCAGTGCTTCCTGGGGCTGTAAATCGAGATAGCGCATCAACATTAGGACTAATTTTGAGGCTTCCTTGTAGTGTGGACATGCTATTTTGAAATAAGCTATTTCAGAATAACTATTAATCTGGAATAGCTTATTTCAAAATAAGTGTGTAGTATAGAGGTACCCTCAGGGTGCATGTACACTGCATTCTTAGCTCAAAATATGCTATGCAATTAAATAGCACTGAAGTGTAGACATAGCCTAACTAAGGAACTTTCTCTTAAATAAAATACCAGACTATGTAGCACTTTAAAGACTAACAAGATGGTTTATTAGATGATGAGCTTTCGTGGGCCAGACCCACTTCCTCAGATCAAATACAAATGTTACAGATCAAATGTATTTGATCTGAGGAAGTGGGTCTGGCCTACGAAAGCTCATCATCTAATAAACCATCTTGTTAGTCTTTAAAGTGCTACATAGTCCAGTATTTTGTTTCAGCTACACCAGACTAACAGGGCTACATTTCTATTTCTCTTAAACGTTTTCGCTTGTCTGCTGGCACTGTTGGGATTGCCTGTTTCTCCTACAGCAGCCCCATAGTTTGAGCTCTGCAGGGGCAGGAGCCACCATATCATTCTCCTCGATCGCTCCCTCTCCCTTAGCGGCCCTGTTGCCCCCGCTTTTCATCCCAAGCCTGTCCATGTTTTTCAAGGCCCCAGCTCCTGGAGGCCAGTGATGATACAAGCCTCCCCCTCTGCTTCTCCAGCTCGGCCGGGCGGCGGCAAGCTGGGAGGGACAAAGCCTGGGGGAAGGGCAAGGCAAACGCACACGCAGCGCGGCACATTTATTATTGTTTTGAATACTCCGATGGTTTCAAATCCCAGCTCCCAGGAGCGCCTCAGTCCCGGGCCACACGGGTGGGCGGGGGTTTCCCGCTTGCCCCACAGCACCATCTGCGCCCGCGGGACGAGCAGCCTGGCGCGCTGCAGCGCAGAGACGCGCAGGCGGGGAAAGTGGGGGCGGGGCACTGAGCTCCTGCGGTGGGCGAGGGCGGGAATCAGCGCGCACCTCAACGTGTCGGGCTGAGATGGGCGCCGCCTGCCGCTAGGGGGCTCCCTCTCTCTCTCTCACGCCTGCCCTGCCCGCCGGTTTGATTGGAGCGCAGGCGCACTCGTGACCGCCCTGCCCGCAACCCTCGCAAAACCAACTTCCTGCTTCTGCGCAGTCTCCCAAAACAGTCGGGTTTCCGCAGGCCCCGGGCCAACGCGCGAAAAACAGCGCATGCGCGAGACGAGATGAGCGAGCGAGCGAGGGGAGGGGTTCGATTGCTCTTCTGCACGAGGGACGGAAGTGCGCGAGGAGGGCGGGCTAGCGGGAGCGCAGCTCCTTTGCCGCCCACATCCGAGCTCGCGCGCGCATGATGGCGGGGGGGCGCGCCGCCGAGCTGAACGGACGTTGAGGGAGGCGGGTGAGAACAGAACGAACGAACGAACGCGCGCGCGACCGTCTCCGTCCGCAGCCCGGGTTTGACCGGATCCTTCCCCGCAGGCGCTGAGGCTGAAGAGGAAGCGGCGGCCGGAGGTTTGCTCGGGCAGACGGCGGGACTCGGTGGCTGCGTTTGTTCCCCCCCCCCTACCCCCGGGAGGGAGGGAGGCTGCGGACCTGCCATCGCGCCGCACCGAGCTCCCTCCGCCCTCGGGCAGCGCCCGCTCCGCTGCGGCCTGGGCAGCCTGAGCGGGTGCCGGGGAGTCACCTCCTGCCTCTGCCCAGGCCCGCTCCTCTCCCTCCCCGCTGATGCTCCCTGGCCGGCAGGGCCCCGCGCCGCTGCCGAGCGGCCTGTGACTGGGTGCGGCCCCCGGGAGGGAGGCTCGGGGTGTCCCCGCCCGACGCTGCGGCTGCGAGGGGCGCCCGAGCGGTCAGACAATAACAGGGAGGCTGCGCGGCGGGGCCCGGGGGAGGCGCGCGCGCCTGTGTCTGGCCTTCGCGTGCCTTCCCCTTGTCCTGCCGCCGCGGCCCCTCGGGGTCCTGCCGGGCGCTGGCGAGATGGAGGCTCCCAAGGAGCGAACGCGCGGGCTCTGCGGTGCCTGTTGTAACCCAGCGTCGTCACGGGCCGGGCGCGGGCTGGGGCCGGGCGCTTGACACCCATTCTCCGGAGAGGCTGGGGAAGGGCTGGGACGTTGATTTTAGGGCTTCTTGGCTGTGAAGCGGCTCTAGACCCTTGGGGCGAAGGGCGCTTGGAGGTAATGGCGCTGCTCTCGTCTCCAAGTGATCCCGGCGTTGCATCGCATTGTAGCTGGGCACCGTACTGCTGCTGGCGGTGACGCCTCGGCTCCCTCAGTGTTTGTAAGTGTCGAGGAGAACTTGAGGGATTACTTGTTCCCGGCTTCAGCTTTAGCTGGACTTTGGGGGTTAAAATACTGCGGCCTTTTCTGACGTGGGGACACAGCTTAAACATGTAATATGCCTAGCACAAGATGTGCGTTAGTTGTTGTTCATCGTGCATCACATTTTGCTTCCGAGATTTTTCCTTCAGCTCACCAGAAAATGATTGGACACCTGTACTAGTTACTTTTGGAAAAAATGAAACTAGGTTATGATTTATAACACTACCCGAGTTCTGCTAATTCTTGTATTTGTATAAGGGGACCTGCAAAGCTCCCTCATCTCCCCCCCCCCCAAAAAAAAAGACCTGTTTACTTTTTTGCTGCTTCATGATATTAATGAAAGCCCAAAAACATGTTTAAAATTTTGCTTGGTCTCTTTAATTCAGAAATCCACATAGGAAGACTCAACTGGAGACTAAATAAAGCTATTCCTGTCCAAACTTCATTAAGGGTGGGAGGATATAAGGGCAAAGATGCTCACAAGAATGCTGTAGTTAAGTAGTTTGGAGCTCATTATTTAAAATAAGGGTGTTAAGGAGTGGGTATTTGGCAATACAATTTTTATCGACTACACAATTAGTCGATAAGGGGAGACTTCTGCACAGCAGCAGTGGGGGTAGCTTCTGGAGCTAGCAAAAGCCTGGACTGCTCCGTCCCAGCTCACACTGGGTCAGGTAGCCCAGGCTGCTGCCAGAGCAGCCTCTGCCTGCAACAAGCCTTGGCCTGCTGTGGGCAGAGGATGCGTCACAGGATGCTTCATGGCAGCTTCCCCTACCCCCTCCCTGCCCTCTGCTGTCTCTGATGTCTTTTGGTGATGGAAAGTCTCCTCTTGATGTGATTTTTTTTTTTGGCCTGTTTTGTATGTTAGATTAACCTGACGTTCAACCAGTTAATTGACTAAGTGGGATCCCGGGAGGGGAACCACTCCAGCCTGGTTGGAGCAGCCCCCAGCTGATGGCGTGGGTGCTGGCTGGGAGCATGGTGGGGATGGAGCAGGCAGGGGGCTGCTCCCAGGGCATTGGTTAACCGTTACTCGGTAAGCATCACCTGGTATGGTTAACCAGGTGCCCATTCGCATCTCTACACTAAGCTGGCAGTTTTCTCTTGTTTTCATGTTTGTGAAGGTATACTTCCTCCTAATATCTTTTTCTCCATGCAGAGGAGCAAAAGACAGTGAAGAAATTGGCAACCACTGTGTAATGTCCAAGCTAGGGATACTAAATTTAGATTAATCGGCCAATTGACTAGTTGATGCAGTTTGGATCAACTATTCGGTTAGTCAATAAGGGCACCTCTGTCTTTGAAGTGTAGCAAGCATTACCCTGTTGGCCCTGTGCTCCCTGTGGCATTTCAAAGCAGCAGCACTGCATGGAGCCTGGGGTCAGTAGGGTAGTTCCTTGCTGATTCCAGGCTCTTCACCGTGCTGCCACTTGGAAATTCTGCGTGCAGCCCAGGGCTAGCTGGGAACTCCTTGTTGGCTCTGGGCTCCATGCGGTGCTGCCACTTTGAAGCACCCCCCTCCTCTTTCCCGTCTCCCCCACTACCTCTTTCTGGTCGAAAGAGTGTCAACTAGTTCACATCCCTAGTCCAAGAATGTCTTAAAAGTTGTGTGTATAATATTTCAGAGACTCTTGCTCATGTGTCGTCTCAATTCCATCATTAAGTCTTTGGAACTCCATGTCCTCCTTCAGTATCAGAATCTACCTGGTGTCTTCAGGTTTCAGGACTCAATTCTTCAAGAACAGGATGCAATGACAGCATCAGTACAAGCAGAGGGAAAACATCTTAAGGCATTGGTCCCCAACCTTTTGAGGTTGCCGGGCGCCAGGGGGCGTGGCCGTTGGCCCGCCGGGCACCAGGGGGCGGGGACACTTGCGCGCCCGGGGGGGCGCCCCCCCCCATAGCTGCGCGCCCGGGGCTGATGCTCACCGTGCGCCATGTGCCTGGGGCCAGGCCAGCCCCGAGCACCTGGCGGGCGCATGCAAATGCGCCCGCGGGCACCGTGTTGGGGACCACGGTCTTAAGGCATGGAATTGCTCATCAATCACCTAGTTCTTATTCAGTGCTGAGGCAGCATATTAATCAGGAGTCCAAAACTAGTTCGAACTTCTTCTCCAACTACTCCACTTTTATCATGGCGATCCATTGGCAAGGTTGATTTATTTAAATGATCAATTTTAGTCTTATTTAATATTTGTATTTTTCAGGTATTTGCCTTGAGAGGTCTGTTCTTATTGGTGGTATAACTCTATTGAAACATTAAGTTGCAAATCAATAAGATAGCCTTTATACCAAACGTGGTGTTACTTTGAACTAGGAGAACACAGTATCTATAGAGTCATATTTAAGCAGTTACGTAGCTCAACAATTATTCACATAATTTGGCAAATGACATATTTTTTCCTAAACTTTTTGCTTATTTGTGTGTGCTGCACTTGGATGAATATTGGAATGCTATTAAAATGCAAAGCTGAAATTTATTTATTCAAGTGTGCTATAAAACTAAGCTGACCAAAACATATTTTTCTTCTAAAAACCATTTTATTAACCAGAAGAGGAGGTATTCATTGTAGTTAGCTATTTGACAAATGTTTCTGGTCACCCTTAACCAGATCTTCAAAGCTACCTTCATGCCTAAAGCTATAGATAATTTTGAAAAAATCTCATTAGATGCCTGTGTGTATTAGGGATGTAAGCCACTACTAGTTGACTACCCAATAAGCCTATTCATCTAGTCTCTTCGCCCCCCCCACTTGCTGCTGGTTGCCCCAACACCATCTCCATGGGGGAGGTAGAGGTGCAGCAGGGGAAACGGCGCGAGTGGGGATAGAAGCAGTCCCCGCTCCTGCGTGGTCCAGACTGCTGCACCTCGCCCTTTGAAATGTGTAAGAACTGCGGGCAGCTCTTGTACATTTCAAAGTCAGAGGCACAGCAGTTGACTCTGTGAGTGGGACTGCTTGGGTCTCTGCTTGCTCAGGTTCCCTGCTGTGCCTCTTCCTTCCTGCACCCTTGTACATTTCAAAGGCAGAGGTGCAGCACTCCCCTTATCGACTAATCAAGTAGTTGATGGAAATTCCATCAACTACTTAATTAGCTGATCAATTGAAATTTAACATTCCTAGTGCATATAATGAAGTCAGATTATTTTGAAAATCTGGCTCTCCATGTTTTTTAAGTAATTAGAATTAGTAGATCTCGCCCTCTCCCAGCTAGTTTTATTCATACCTTAGAAGAGAGAAAACAAGATTTCCTGCTCTTTCAACTCTCAAGCTGTTTCTCAACTTTAATTGAACTTGTCCAAACAAAGTAAATATTTTTTGTGCACTTATCTAAACTAAAAGTAATACATGCATTTTTCTGTTCAACACAGCACTTGATCTTTAATCAAGATTTAAAAATAACATACTTAATACCATCCATGATTGTGTGACTTGTTTATAAAACATGATTTGATCAACAAAAGTTAAACGTCATTGTTTTGGTTCCGGGTATAATTAAAAAAACAGCACCCTTTAATTTATTAAAGTTTGCGAGCTCATTTATGCAAGTTTCTTTTATTTAAATCATTTTAATAAATTGTGCCTTGGTGTAGGTTCTAGCTTCAAACTTAAGCAGTTTTTAGAAGAAAAATGTGATTTCTTAATTAAAAACACTACTTTTTAATTCATCCTGTCACTTGGTTTTGTTGCTGCGTTGTGTAACTGCTGCAGTTCCTTGGATAACTCGGATAAAGAAGCTGGGCCATTCAGGTGTCTCAGTTGGACATAGGGGACAGTCTTATTCATTGTATTCTACTGGAAAAGATTTTTTTGTCCCATTGTGTAATCTCCAAAATCAGAGCAGCTTTTTCAGAAAGGTCAAGTTCTACATATTGTAATACTAGCTTCCATCATTCATATCCATTTCCCCGTAAACTTAAGACATCTATTTCTATATAGCTATTGGAACAACTTATGGAAAATATTTTTTTTCTTAGGGAGGGAGTGACTAACGGGTTGAATTACAGAAATCCCCTTGGGGCGGGGTTGTCACCTGGTGCGCTGATCAAGTCATAGGCACCTGCCACCTTGCTCCTGAGGTTCCCCACTATCCTGTCCTGCTGGGCCAGAAGCTCTGGTCTCACCTAGCCACAGAGTTGCAGGTAACCACCTCCTAGTAGAACAACATAGACACTGAATTGGCTCAGTTCTGGGAGAGCTCAGCTATAGTGCTGTTGGCAGCACCCAGGAACGCAACTTCCAAAATTACCAAAACCCCAAATAAATCAGTCTTACTCTGTATAAAAGTTTTATACAGAAAAAGTTTGTAAGTTCACTCTCTTTATCAGTGAAAGAGAGAGATGCACAGAGGTTGTTTCCTCCCAGCCCTCGTTAAGTTATTTACACGGCACCTGATAATAAATAAGTGGTTTTTTTTATTAAGTATAAAGAGTAGGACTTAAGTGACTGAAAGTGAAAATAGACCGATCAAAGTAAGTTACTAAGCCAAAATACACAAAACACACCAGCTTTCTGCTACACCAAGAAACTTATTACATGCAAATTCGTACCCTAAACATTTGTTCTAATTATCTCTTTCATAAACTCTGCAGCTTTCTAACTCGGGTCCAGCCCTTCCTCCTGTTAAATCTTAGGTGTTTCCAGCAGATCTCTTAGGTGGTAATTTGGGGTTAGGTCATTCTGTCATTTGGCCAATCCCTATTGTTTGGTACCTGATTTGATAATCTCTTTGGCCAAGGCACGAACTCTGTGTTCAGTTCAAACATCTCTCACCTTGAGTGGAAAAGTACCAGATTTAAAATGGGTTTCAGTATCAGGTGGCCTGGCCACATGTCTTTGTAGGACCAACCACACCTGAGGCTTATAGCAGTGGTTCTCAAAGTGTAGTCCACAGACCACTAGTGGTCCTGGGTCACCTGACACGGGGGCCACAGCTTGAGGCTCAACCTCCCCCAGCTCCCCCTGCAACAATGAGCCTGGATTGGTGCTCCATCCCCGTGTACATGGGCCATGCCTTTCCCCCCAGCCGCTTTAGGTTGGAGCGCCAGAAGCAGCAGTACTGGGGGTGGGTTGGTGGGAGCTGGTGCTCACAGGGAGCCAGCTCAGAGTAGCAGCTTTTGTCTGCCTCCCTGTGCTGCAGCCTCTGATACAGAGCCCACCACAGTGGGAGGGGGGCTACATATAACCATTTACTCATTTACACTATGATATCCCTATCCTGAACCCTCCTTCCTGGCCAGATCCCTCACTCCAAGCCTGCTTCTGCACTATCCCTTCCATATCCCCCACCCTGAGCCTGCTCCTGCGTCCAGCAGAGCCCACAGCCACTGTGGGCCCTGGGGCAAGTTGGGGGGAGGCTCCACATCTGCAGAAGAAGTGGGGCCAAGGGCAGGTAGTCTTCAGCGCTGCCCAGACTGCAGCATTGCCCACCCCTCAAAGCCTTGAATGGCACTCTGGTGCTCCCAGTGGCAGCTTAAAGGAGCTTTGAGCCACTTTGAATGGTCAGATCCCAGGACAATTGTCTCCTCCCTCACCCTGTTGGTGTGCCTGCCTGCACCCTACTTCCCACCCAGACCCCGCACCACCCTCCACCCATTTTGTTATCATGGGTGTTTGGCTGGTTGTCTGAATAGTTTTGTGTTGAGCAGGGTGGGCTGCAGGTCAGAAAGTTTGAGAACCATTGGCTTATAGGAAAAACAAAACCACAGTTTATTGACTTGATCACTAAGGCATCACGTTTCTAAAATATTGCTAATGGCTTTTATGAAAATAAATAGTCTATTAAAATAGGTTTACACTTTCTAACGTCATGTACAAGAAAGATACATGCACACAAATAGAATACAGGCAGTCCCCGAGTTATGCGGATCCGACTTATGTCGGATCCGCAGTTACGAACGGGGTTTGCTGCCCGTCTCCCTGGTCTGCTGGAGACCAGCAGACCAGGGAGACGGGGAGCAAAGCCTCTGAGGACGCCAGCAGCGGGACAGCCGCGGTGCGTCTGGGCTGTCCGCTGCCCGCGTGCTCCGCGGCTTTGCTCCACGTCTCCCCAGACCAGGGAGACAGGGAGCAAAGCCAGGGAGCACGCAGGCAGCGGACAACCCAGACACGCCGCGGCTGTCCCGCTGCTGGCGTCCTCAGAGGCTTTGCTCCCCGTCTCCTTGGTCTGCTGGTCTCCAGCAGACCAGGGAGATGGGGAGCAAAGCGGCGGAGCACGTGGGCAGCGGACAGCCCAGACATGCCGCGGCTGTCCCGCTGCCACCGTGCTCCGTGGCTTTGCTCCGAACGCCTGTGGTACAGCAGCTGGGGTGCTGCCGGTTGGTCCTGCAGCGCCGCTCTGGGCGCTGTTGGACCAACCCGGCAGCACCCCAGCTGCTCTGCCCCAGGCGTCCTGATTCAGCCACTGCTGGTCAGTTTCAGCAGCAGCTGAATCAGGACGCCTGGGGAAGAGCAGCTTGGGTGCTGCTGGGTTGGTCCAGTAGCGCCGAGGAGCGGCGCTACTGGAGCAACCCAGCAGCACCCAAGCTGCTCTGCCCCAGGCGTCCCCAAGTCAGCCGCTGCTGAAACTGACCAGCGCTGACTACAGGAAGCCCGAGGCAGAGTTGCTCTGCCCCGGCTTCCTGGAATCAGCCACTGATCAGTTTCAGCAGCAGCTGACTTGGGGACGCCTGGGGTTCTTAAGTTGAATCTGTATGTAAGAACTGGCATCCAGATTCAGCCTGTTGAAACTGATCAGCGGCTGATTCCAGGAAGCCCGGGGCAGAGCAACTCTGCCTCGGGCTTCCTGTAGTCAGCTGCTGGTCAGTTTCAGCAGCGGCTGAATCTGGATGCCAGTTCCGACTTACATACAGATTCAACTTAAGAACAAATCTACAGTCCATATCTTGTACGTAACCCGGGGACTGCCTGTATACACATTCAACGGATTACAACTTTTAAAATGACATATTACTTCACCTGTTTTGCATAAAGTCTTTAGTATATGAATATGCATGCCTTGATTTTAATAAAACATGGGGGGCCATGTTAATGGTAATTGTGAATCCTTTTGGTCTTTGTTACTCCAAGAGTATCAGGTGTCTGGCTGCGACTGCTTCACTTATAAGGCCTCCATGCATAGGGATGCAGCGTGACCTAGTGAAGGGAGCACTGGACTGGAACTCAGAAAACCTCTGGCACTGGCCTGCCTTGAGCAAGTTGTTGCATCTCTGTTCCTCAGTTTCCCTAGCAGTAAAACAGGGATAATACGTCAAGTTGAGAGCTTCAGAGGAAAAGTGATAAAAGTCAATGTAAATAAATGCATTGTATGACTAGCTATGAGATGTTAATAAACATGTTCGTGTGTGTTACCCAAAGCATCATCTTTAAATATGCTATCTTAGTTTTCTCATGGTTGAGGGAGCTTTCTTGACATTCACGGACTCTTCATGAGTTGTCATCTTGAAGAAGTCTAGGCTTTGTGATCCCACCAGAGAATAGTGTGACTCATGGCTTCTTCCACTAATGGAACATCTTATGTACATCTCGGAGTGAAATTGCCAACATTTAAAAGTAGTTGTCATTCTACAAAACTTTTTAAAACCTGATTACAAAGGGAGACAGTTGAACTGGAGTTGATTTACAAATTCAATACAATCAATTTAGGATTGAATAAGGATCTTAACTGATTAACATACTACAAAGGCAATTTCTCATCTCTTGATAGTCATGTTTCCACATAAAATGCTGTGAATGAGATACGTTCACCCTGACTTGATTAGCACTCACATTGGTTCTAAACTTGACAAGTAACTTCTTTTGTTGTTCTTATATATACCTCTTCTTCCACTCCAACTCATCTGGTCACGTGGGTTTTGCCCATGAAAGCTAATGCCCTAATAAATCTGAGTGTCTATGGTGCCAGGGAACTCGTCTTTGTTATTACCAACATGCACCTTAAAGTACAGTGCAGATGTGGACAACATAGGCTGAATGCTTCAGAGATTCTCATGGCCCTCTGATAGGAACATGTACACAGTACTGAAGGAAGTTAATTTCAGTGACCATCTGCACTAAACAGGAGAGCCCAACTCTGATGTGACCTTTCATAGATGATTCACAGACTACATATACATTCTCAGCAGATCACCTTTAAAGCACCTTCAGATGATTTCTGGCAGAGATAATGCTTAAGTGTCCCAACTACTTATGGTATTTAGTTTTCTCCCAGCCTCAACTTGTCTTCTCCCATGTTTGCCAACCTGCCAGTGTATGTTCTGCCACTGCATGGGTCTGGCTTTCAATGATCCACCATCAACTAGACCTTTCAGAAATCTTACTACTTAGTACACAACCAATTCTTTCATGGAATCTTAACCTAGTGTGATCAAAGTTAACAGATTTGACTTTTGAGTACTTAAACACAATTTGTTTTGCCTGTTAAAGATATTTTAAATTAAAATCTATTAGAATAGTGAATTGTATTATTTTAATGGCCATTTTTTTCACCACAGTCTGTGGGATTGGAAAAAGTTGTCATTTGTTCAAGGGATGTTATATATAGTTTAAGTAATCGACTAGTTGATGTATTTTGCATCGACTAGTCGATAAGCGGGGGAGCTGCAGCGGGGTTAGCTCTCAGTCCCGGGTGCTAACCCTACTGCGGCTCTCCCTTTTAAATGTATTAAGAACTTATAGGCTATTAATAAAGTTAAAAAGCAGAGTTGCAGCATCTGGGACTGGGTGCAAGCTGGTGCCTGGTCCCTGCTATTCCCCTGGCTTCCGCGGAAACGGTGCTGGGGGAAATCAGCTTTTAAGCCAGTTCCTCAGCATCAGCTCCTGATAGAAGCAGCAAGAGTGGGGTAAGCCACTGTTCACTTACATCCCTAATTTGTTCTCATTCAGACTTATAACAGAGGTGTTACTGGAGTTCCACCTAAAAAGTGTTCCATCTTTGAAGTGTTCTTATCAAAATGCTATTCCGTAGCCAGGGTTTTAAACTAGGCTCTAGAAGAGGGGAGAGAACCTTTGCCCTATGACCTGGATATGGTGCACAGGCTTGCCTTTAACAGGTCCACAAGGCCTCTCCCAGCAGTGGGGAGCTGACCCCACCCTAACCTCAGCTTGTTCCTGCACCCTACTACCAGCCCACACTCTGCACCCCCAGCCCGCTCCCTGGCAGCCCCCTTCTAGTCCACTAAAATGTTTAAAGCACATTTTTTTCAAGTTCTGTAAAGCCTCATCCTGGTTTAAAAGAATCGAGAGGCTTGAACTGCTCAACTCTGAATGTTTCCAGATTCCAAAACTCTGTGTTTTAGCACGAAAGTAGGCAAGTAAAATGTTGTTTAATTGGTTAACTGATTAAACATTATTTTAACCGATTAAAGGGAGCACAGATTTGGGGGGGGGGGAAGTGCTCCATTAGGGCTGGAGCAGCAGCCTCTGCCCGAGGAGTGCTTGGGTCTGCTGCAGATCGAGGCTATTAAGGATGACTGGAGCAGCCCCCTGCCATGGCAGGCCCCACATCACCTGTTAAGGGTGAGTGATAGGGATATAAATGTATAGTCAGTTAACTGATAAGAAAAAGCTCATAGGTTAATGCTATAGACCAACGGTGCTATAGATGGGGGTGGTCGTAGCTGTCTTCCTGGGGGGTTGCAGTGCTGTGCTGGCTGCCATTTTGTTTTCCCGGCTTGGCACCTGACTTACACGCAGCGGAGAGAGCATTTTTTGGAGTGGGTTTTGGGGTGGGGTGGTTTTTTTTTTTTTTTTTTTTGCATCAACAAAAAATGTTCCTTTGTGAATTAAAAAAGGTTGCGTACCACTGCTATAGACTACAAGCATTTCCCAGACCTTCCCCCTTCCCCCCCCTCCCCAAATATTTGAGCAGGCTGGCCAGCAGCCCAGCTCAGTCCCAGGTTGCACCGAGTCCGGGACCTACCCCCATTGTGGCTCTGCATTTAAAGTGTATTAGGAGCCAGGCAGGCAGGCAGCCCCGCTGAGTTCCTGCTAGTGCTGGGTCTGGGAGTTCAGACCCGGCCCTCCACCCCCCTGGGCAGGTATCAGAGGCAGCAGCCCAGGGTGGCAGGCAGCTGGTCCGCGAGGGAAGTTGTTTTTTAAACTGGCTCCCCTCGCAGAACAGCTCACACCTGGCACCCCATGCTGCTGCCTCTGACAGCGAGGCAGCAGAACAGGATGGCAGGGGGCTCTCCAGGCGTGGGGCTGGAACCCACTGGCTGCCGGCCCTGCCCCCAGGGATTATAGAATAGTCCGATTATAGACTAACCAATAAGAATTCATGAGGTTAATCGACTATTCTGTTAACTGATACTTAACATCTTTAGTGAGTGATGCTTATTGGTTAATCTTTCACATCCCTACTTTGGTTGGTAAGTGCTTACAGTTAAGTGACTTATACTAAGTTTGGTGCTGCTTTTTTCTAACTAGGATACACTGCTCATATGCATACTTAGTTAAGATATGTAATAGTCTACATTTGAGTCTTAATTTACACATTTTTAATTTGAAAGAAAATATGCCTTATTCTCTAATTAATGAATAATAAATTCTGATATGTCAAGCTCTACATGGACCAAAATTAAAATTCAGCCGATGCACAAAATAATATTTAAATGGTAATTTTATTAGTTAAATATAATGTGCTAAACCTACACAAAGTTTCTAAAAATGTTTTGCAAAACTGCTATCAAAAACTGGTTTATCACTTCAGCTGACTTTGATTTCAGGGGATTAGTCAGTTACTTCCATCAGATCAGTGATTTGGCTTTGTATAGCTTAGTTTTTTGTAATGACCATCACCATAGTATCTGAGCACTTCATTATGTATGCAAACTTTCTAGGCTCAGATCTGAAATTTTTTTGTACTAAGACCTCTTTAAGAAATGTTTTTTCCTTGAACCACTTTAAGAGACTCTGGAACTCTTTTCCTCATATAGTGAGTGTCTTGATATCTAACCAAATAAGTCAAGTGTAAAGTTAGATGAAGACGTTGAAAATATGTAGTGACCAAAACAAAACTTAGAAAAAAATAAAGCAAATATATTGTAACCCAATGTCCCAAGTACCATTTGTCCTATAGTAGAATTTTTTGTCTGAAAAGTTGAGATGTGGCCTGCAAAACAGGCAGGTATGGTTTTTTTGAAGGTTGGATGTGATGTTGGAAATATGACTATTGCTAACTAACTATGGAAAGGCTTGCATCTCTAATGTTCAAATGTTGATAACAATTATGTAAAAACTGCACAGTTCACACACAAGAATTTTTATATTGGGATGGAATACAAATCCTAAATTTATAGACAATGGCTATCTTCACTAGCGATGATGGCATGTAATTGTTTACACAATTAACTGATAAGCCTGGGTTTATCAGTTAATCTTAACAACTGCGCACGTGCACACATGCTTGCTGTCTCGGTGTCAGATGGAGCAAGGCAGGGGAGGCGAGAACTGGTGCCTGTGGGGAACCAGCTTTTAAGTTGGCTCCCTTGGAGCAGCCTTTCCCCGTCCCTCCTCTCCCCCCCCCCACTACCTCCTACAGAGGCAGCAGCACGGAGGGTATTGGGGGAGAGGCAGGAGCCAGTACACTCAGGAAGCGGCTTTCAAGCCAGCTCCCCATGTGTATGGGCTCCTGTAGAGCTGCCTACTCCTATGCTGCTGCCTCTTTATCAGAGGCAGTGGGCCGGGGCAGCGTTAGGAGCCAGTGCTCCTGGGGCCAGCTTTTAGGCTAGTCCCCTGTGAACATCAGCTCCCGCCTCCCCCCTGACGTGTAACCGCTAATAAATACAGCAGTTACATGTTTACACAAATATAGGTTAGTTAACATATCTAGTCTTTACCATTAGCTGGAACAAATAAAGGAGTTCCTGCCACGAAAATAAGAATGTAAGGTACTCCTGAGAGAAGAATGCAGTCATAAATATGCAGTATTGCCAAATGAACCTTAACTTTGTCATCTGACTTGGATTTAACTTGATATCTGTAGAATATTGACCTACAATATATGTTTTGGTTCTATTTCATATACAGGCAGTCCCTGACTTACGCGGATCCGACTTAGCCCCGTTCGTAAGTGCGGATCCGACTTTCTCGCCCCGGAGGTCGAGGTGGCGGATTGCTACCTGCGAGCTACGGGGCGAGAAAGCCCCGTTCATAAGCTGCTCCGGTGCCCCTGGTCTGCTGGAGACCGTCTCCAGCAGACCAGGGGCACCGGGCGGGTTCAGTCCCGGTGCCTATGGTCTGCTGGGGACAGTCCCCAGCAGACCACAGGCACCGGGACTGAAGCGCAGCCGCGGCGGGTTCCCGCGCCTCTGAGGCTTTGCTAGAGCAAAGCCTCAGAGGCGCGGCACCCCGCTGCCGCTGCGGCTCTGCTCCCATGTCCCTGGTCTGCTGGGGGGGAGGGGGGGGGCGCAGCTAGTGTGCCCCCCCCCCCCCAGCAGACCAGGCTTTTGTTTTGGACCCTGGGGCAGAGCAGCTGGGGCACTGCCGATTGGTCCTGCAGCGCCGCTCTGGGCACTACTGGAGCAACCCAGCAGCACCCCAGCTGCTCTGCCCCAGGCGTCCCCAAGTCAGCCGCTGCTGAAACTGACCAGCGCTGACTACAGGAAGCCCGAGGCAGAGTTGCTCTGCCCCAGGCTTCCTGGAATCAGCTGCTGATCAGTTTCAGCAGCAACTGACTTGGGGAAGCTTGGGGTTCTTAAGTTGAATCTGTATGTAAGTCAGAACTGGCGGTCAGTTTCAGCAGTGGCTGAATCTGGACGCCAGTTCCGACTTACATACAGATTCAACTTAAGAACAAACCTACAGTCCCTATCTTGTACGTAACCCGGGGACTGCCTGTATCTAGGATCCTTAACGGGAAGAAAAATCATTTGCAAACTGTTCTGTTTTTCCATATCATTATTTTTAACGTTTAGATATTTTTGCACTTGTTTCAGTATCTTTCTAGAAATGTGTGTGGTGTTTAAAATTGTATTTCAGATAATGTGCACTCAAGGCAACCATTTTAGTCAGTAGAACTATAAAGAAATTGTGGTTTTAAAAAGATACTAATTTGTGAACCAATTTTATTTTCTTGCTTGCAGCCACTGATCATGAGATGTTTCCACGAAATCTACCTCAGACCTCACTTTTGCTCATTAATGTGCTGCATCATTACAAATCTCAGCAGCTCTGCAAACACTCTTGAAAAAGTCTTGAGAAAACAGATTGTGATACCAAATCAATGCGTGATGACCTAGTAGTAGGTTGAAGTCTGAAACATTCTTGATACACCAGTCCAAGATAACACTGCCTAATGTATCAATACAATTTCTAAACGCTACAAACATCTGCAGTTTCTTCTTGTTACTCCAGAAACTGATTTCTCCTGCAGAAAGATCCTTGCTTCTCTAATCTGGTCCTGGAAATATTAATGGAATACAGTCATGTCTACTCAGGACGAAAGGCAGATCAATACCGAATATGCAGTATCCTTGCTGGGACAGTTAAAATTGTTCTATGAACAGCAATTGCTAACTGACATAGTGTTGATTGTTGAGGGCACTGAATTCCCCTGCCATAAGATGGTTCTTGCAACATGCAGCTCCTATTTCAGGTAAGGGTTTAAATCATCTATTCGTTCAGTTAGACATGCTGTTTTGTAAGCATTGCTAGATCTACATAGTTAAAATGTATAGTTCAACCATTTAAATATTTTTAGTGCTGGAAATCTGAAGTGAATAGTAGAGCTCTTAAAATATTATTATTTTAGGTAACATTAAATGGTCAAAGTAGGGTTTTTCAACATCTTTATGTCTTCTTCCAACTAAGGGATTGCATCATTGTCCAGCATTTGGAGAGAGAAAATGGTTTTTTTTATGTTCAGTAGGCAGAACTAACTCCAGAACAGGGCTATGTGATGGAGTTCATTTTCTGTCTTCAACATGTGGAACAGCTCTTTCCAGCTTTTTAGTATATTTGTGTCCTTTCTGTTAAGTGTTCTAAAATAGGCTAAGTTGACTAGGGATTTCCCTCTTAGGGTGTGTCTAGACTACATGCCTCCTTCGACGGAGGCATGTAGATTAGCGAGATCGGAAGAGGGAAATGAAGCCGCGATTAAAATAATCGCGGCTTCATTTAAATTTAAATGGCTGCCCCGATCTGCCGATCAGCTGTTTGTCGGCAGATCGGGGGAGTCTGGACGCGATGCCCCGACAAAGAAGCCTTTCTTCATCGACACAGGTAAACCTGGTTTCACGAGGCTTACCTGTGTCGATGAAGAAAGGCTTCTTTGTCGGGGCATCGCGTCCAGACTCCCCCGATCTGCCGACAAACAGCTGATCGGCAGATCGGGGCAGCCATTTAAATTTAAATGAAGCCGCGATTATTTTAATCGCGGCTTCATTTCCCTCTTCCGATCTCGCTAATCTACATGCCTCCGTCGAAGGAGGCATGTAGTCTAGACACACCCTTAGAGAAGACAATCCCTTCATCTCTCCCAACACACTCCTTACTCTCTGTACTCCTTGAACAAGTGTCTTCTATTTGTCTTTTAAATGCAGGGATTTCTGCCTTTACTTCATGTTTTGAGTTGGATAATAAAAATATACACAACAGAAGCCCAGAGCCTCTGTTTTGGGTTTCAAAGAGGGCCCTCCTTCAGGATGGAGAATTAAGCATTGTTTTAATCCTAAAATTTGTACTGTGCCAGGGCTATCTATTTCTTGTGAGCTGCTCATGTAGTTTTATACGCAGTATATCCTGTTCTGTTTAACTCTTAACAGGGGGTTATCTTGGGTACATTTGTTTAGTTCTCATACTATCTTTTTGGATTTTGCTATACCAAGTTTTAGAAAAAAAATTAACCTGTGCTGAGGTTTTAGAATAGGGCTTAGTCATATATATTGTCACTGAAACATTTTTCTGCCTTCTGGTACTGGAGGCAAAAGCTTTGAAACTAGAATCTGGAACTGATACATTAGTAATGACCATGGATCTTCTATCTCATTGGTTCCCAATCTAAGGGTCTTCCTTTCTTTAGAACTAGCTTGAATTGGGATTCCCCAAACTTTATTCTTTTTGTAATGTGGCTTCACAGTATAGGCAGTATTGAAAACCACTATTCTATATGTTTGGGCCTTGAGGCAAAGATGGCAGTGATTTCTGAAGATGTGTTTTTCTAGAACTATATAGCACAAAAAATTATTATTTGTGGCTGTGGAGTGTAGCTGCCAACTCTTTGTCCCTGCCTCCCATGGCCTTTCAGCAAGACTCCTGCCCTGGGAAAGGTGAATTGGGAACTCACCAGCTACCTATGGTGACCTTGGCTCTTCATGGCCCTGGCCACTGGAGAGCAGGGGATCTCCCCAGGGGAATGTTTGGCAACCAAATGCCACAGCCATCTCCAATGAGCTGCCTCCTGTGCCCCATGCACACTGGCTCTGGCCTGGAGCCCCCAATGCAGACACCCAGGTAGGGATG
Source organism: Pelodiscus sinensis (assembly GCF_049634645.1). NCBI lineage: Eukaryota > Metazoa > Chordata > Testudines > Trionychidae > Pelodiscus > Pelodiscus sinensis. The sequence goes on from NC_134712.1 coordinate 171,570,286, forward strand.
TGAAAATGTGATTGACTAGTCAACTAATCAATGGAATTTCCATTGAGTACTTGACTAGTGGATAGGCGTTTCCGCATTCCTCCTTTGAAATGTACAAGACCCCCACTGGGGCTTTTGTACCTTTCAAAGGAGGAATGCGGAACTTAGTGTATAGACCGGGCCAGCAGGAAGCCCTGCTGACTCCAGGCTGCATGCAGGTGCCTTCTTTTAAATGCACAAGAGTCCCCAGCGAGGGCTCTTGTGCATTTCAAAGTGATGGAGCCTGGGGTCAGTGGGGGACTCCCCTGCTGATCCCAGGTTTCACTGCCACATGGAGCCCAGGATCAGCTGGGAGTCCCCTGCTGACGCCGGGCTCCACAGGAGCTGTCCCTTTGAAACGCCAGAGGCGGCATTTTAAAGGGGCAGCCGCAGCACAGCTGATCCGCTGTAAAGAACAATATGAAACCATCCTCTTTTAGTGATTATATTACACTTTTAAAAAACTTTATAACTGACCTTCCAGCATTAGGGAGGGAGGAATGCAGACACTGATTTTTTTTAAAGAAGCGGCAGAAAAAACCATGCCAGACTTCTGTGTTTAACAAATGGTAAATAAGTGGTAAGACTTATTTGAAAGGCAGTTGTGTCTTTCTGTCAACCCAAGTACCTCTCTACATCCCTGATCTAACATAAGTTCTTGTGTCCTGCATAAGATGCAACAGGTTAAGATATATGAGTTTAAAAATCAAAATCAAAACTAACATGCATTTTTCAGGAAGCATTTTTTGCATTTTTTTAGCAGCTTTTGCTAGAGGATGCATCTGTCCTTGTAAGATAAAGTATAAAATATTTCTGCAACCATGTCACGTCAGTCTCTGCTTATTGTTTAAAATGGCATGGTAGTCTACATTAATATTGACTAGTGTATTTTCACCTATGTAGAAAATTGAAGTTACTAATATAATTCGAAAAACTTGGTTTAAACATCTATCTTAAATGCTGGATGATCTAAGGTAAGTACTACATATTAATGTAAATTGAAAATCACATTAGGAATTTTTCAAGTTTGAAATTGCAAGCAACTTTTAGGTATCTTTCTCCTTCGTCATTGGAGTGAATAAATAACTAAAAGCAGCTATTTAGGATTACAATATTTATCCTTGTCAGCCATAATGTGATTTTTTTCTCCTTAGAGCCATGTTCATGAGTGGGCTAAGTGAAAGCAAACAAACACATGTACATCTGAGGAATGTGGATGCAGCCACTTTACAAATTATAATAACTTATGCATACACGGGTAACTTGGCAATAAGTGACAGCACGGTAGAACAGCTTTATGAGACTGCTTGCTTCTTACAGGTAGGAACATCATGTATATTTTAAGTAAGATGCATAATAACTGCTCAATCTCTGTACCAAAATGTTTCTAATTTTTTCCGTACATTTCAATAAAATATCCGTCTCCTTTTTAAAAAAAATAGCAATTTTATAATGTTTTCTCAAGATTGTTCATATTTGTGTGGACAACCATTGCAAGTATAACCCCACAACCGACTTTTATGGTTTCAGAATAAGTGGAATTAAAAACAATTTGTAGCGCTTTATAAGAAGCTTTTGTAAGAAGCTAAGCAAAACACCCAAGCAGGTAGGGGGCTAAACACTTCATAGAATACTAGGACTGGAAGGGGCCTCGAGAGGTCATTGAGTCCAGAGTCCTGCCCTCACAGCAGGACCAAATACTGTCTAGACCATCCCTGATAGACATTTATCTAACCTACTCTTAAATATCTCCAGAGATGGAGATTCCACAACCTCCCTGGGTAATTTATTCCAGTGTTTAACCACCCTGACAGGAACTTTTTCCTAACGTCCAACCTAAATCTCCCTTACTACAGTTTAAGCCCATTGCTTCTTGTTCTAACCTCAGAGACCAAAATGAACAAGTTTTTTCCCTCCTCCTTATGACACACTTTTAGATAGCAGTTTTCAGGTATCATGTCCCCCTTCAATCTTTAGAAAAGAGAAGTAAACAAATCCAATTCTTTCAGCCTTCCTTCATAGGTCATATTCTCTAGACCTTTTATCATTCTTGTTGCTCTTCTCTGGACCTTCTTCATTTTCCCCACATCTTTCTTGATGCCCTCCAACTGAGGCCTAACCAGTGCAGAGTAGAGCTGAAGAATGACTTTTCATGTCTTGCTCACAACACTCCTGTTAATGCATCCCAGAATCATGTTTTCTTTTTTTGCAACAGCGTCACACTGTTGACTCATATTTAGCTTGTGGTCCACTATAACCCCTAGATCCCTTTCTGCTGTACTCCTTCCCAGACAGTCGCTTCCCATTCTGTATGTGTGAAACAGATTGTTCCTCCTAAGTGGAGCACTTTGCATTTGTCTTTATTAAACTTCATCCTGTTTACCTCAGTCCACTTCTCCAATTTGTCCAGATCATTTTGAATTATGACCCTGTCCTCCAAAGCAGTTGCAGCCCCTCCCAGCTTGATATCATCTGCAAACTTAATATTGCTTTCAATGACTATCTAAATCGTTGATGAAGATATTGAACAGAGCCGGTCACGCAAACATGGCAACGTACAAAAAGATCAAATTGTGTAATCAAACTAAATGTAGCTTTCTGGGTTGCATGACAGATGTTCTTAGCTCAAAAACCTACTGTTACTGCAGGTTAAACTTCTCTAGTCTGGCACCATTGAGACCTGACTGGTGCTGAAACAGAAAATTTGCCGAATCTCGGGAGATCAGTATTGTCTAGCAACATTGCCAACACTTCCACTGCTTAATGGGCTTTTAAAAGACATTTAGGAGTTAGAGTTAAATAACAGCACAGAATACTTGAGAGCAAGGCCTGGTGACTGTAAACAAACTTTACGGGATTGTGGGAAACTTGGCCACACCCATGATAAGTGGACATCCAGCTAACTACAATCGTGCTGCCAGATCAGAATTTGCCAGACTAGAGAAGTTCAGTCTGTAGTAGTGTCAGTGCAGTTATTCTTCCTTTTTTGTATCTCTTGCATCTTAATGGTAGGTAAAGCAATAGGTCTTTGTCTCTAGTACTTTAAGTGGTCTTTTTTTTTTTCATTACAGGTAGAAGATGTGTTACAGCGATGTCGAGAATATTTAATTAAAAAAATAAATGCAGAGAACTGTGTGCGATTATTAAGTTTTGCGGATCTCTTCAGCTGTGAAGAGTTAAAACAAAGTGCTAAGAGAATGGTAGAGCACAAGTTCACCGCTGTATACCACCAGGATTCTTTCATGCAACTATCACATGATCTGCTGGTAGATATTTTAAGCAGTGACAATTTAAATGTGGAAAAAGAGGAGACAGTTCGTGAAGCTGCTATGTTATGGCTGGAATACAACACAGAATCACGATCACAGTATTTGTCCTCTGTTCTTAGCCAAATCAGAATTGATGCACTTTCAGAAGTAACACAGAGAGCCTGGTTTCAAGGATTACCACCTAATGATAAATCGGTGGTGGTGCAAGGATTATACAAATCTATGCCCAAATTTTTCAAACCAAGACTTGGTATGACTAAAGAGGAGATGATGATATTCATTGAAGCTGCTGCTGAAAATCCTGGTAGTCTTTACTCTTCTGTCTGTTACAGCCCCCAGGCAGAAAAAGTTTACAAGCTTTGCAACCCTCCTGCCGACTTGCATAAGGTTGGGACACTTGTAACTCCTGATAATGATATCTATATAGCAGGTGGCCAAGTTCCTCTGAAAAACACAAAAACCAATCACAGTAAAACTAGCAAACTTCAGGCTGCCTTCAGAACTGTGAATTGCTTTTACTGGTTTGATGCACAGCAAAACACTTGGTTTCCAAAGACTCCAATGCTTTTTGTTCGTATAAAGCCTTCCTTGGTCTGCTGTGAAGGATACATCTATGCAATTGGAGGAGATAGCGTAGGCGGAGAACTCAACAGAAGAACTGTTGAAAGATATGATAGTGAGAGAGATGAATGGACCATGGTAAGCCCGTTGCCTTGTGCATGGCAGTGGAGTACAGCGGTAGCTGTTCATAACTGCATTTATGTAATGGCACACAACTTGATGTACTGTTATTTTCCCAGGTCGGATGCTTGGGTAGAAATGGCTATGAGACAAACTAGTAGATGCTTTGCTTCTGCTGCTGCTTTTGGTGACAAAATATTCTATATTGGAGGATTGCATATTGGCAGCAATTCTGGTATAAGACTCCCAACTAGCACCGTAGATGGGTCTTCTGTAACTGTGGAAGTCTATGATGTGAATAAAAATGAATGGAGAATGGCAGCTAATATCCCTGCCAAGCGGTATTCTGACCCTTGTGTTAGAGCTGTTGTAATCTCCAATTCTTTGTGTGTCTTTATACGAGAAACTCACATGAACGAGAGAGCCAAGTACGCCACCTACCAATATGATCTGGAGCTCGATCGGTGGTCTCTACGACAGCATATATCGGAACGTGTGCTCTGGGACTTAGGAAAAGACTTCCGATGCACTGTGGGAAAGCTGTATCCATCTTGTCTTGAAGAGTCCCCATGGAAACCTCCAACCTATCTCTTTTCACCAGATGGGGCTGATGAGTTTGAGCTGGATGGGGAAATGGTTACTCTACCACCTGTATAGCTCCCCACTTAAAGACTGCACACCTGCTTCTGGGCTCACTTATTTGAAATGAAACTTTAATGAAAGAACAGAGCTGGAAATTAAAACATTAAACCGGTCTTTCATAATTGTATTTTTATGCCCTACTTATCATTTGCAGTCATTCAGTATCAACCAGTGACTCTAAGCAGATATGCTTCCATAATCTGAGATACTATCTGATAATTGAGAGAAACCTGTATGTATATCATGAGCTTAAGCATCTGACTACTGTCTGAAGAATTGATTTCTAGTCCTATGAACTTTCAGTTCAAGAAAAATTACAAAAGCAGTTACTGTTGCTAGGATGGTATGTCAAAACTGAAAATATCTTCCAGTTATATTTGAACTACTTCTGGATATACTACTATAGTGCTCATTATATAATTTGCGTGGCCTAAGTAATGGAATGTGCTGCACTTAACACCAATTTCCATATTGGTATAGTAATGCCATTTAAATGAATAAACAAATCCCATGGATCTACCTGTGGTAGGAAGGGTAGATCTTCCATTGTATGGTAACATGCAGGGCAAAATGGCTGCAGGTTCAGTCAAGGTGTATATTAGGTGCGGTGCATGTGTTCTATTTTCACTAACTTATACCTGTCTGTTTAGAATACAGGTCTTCCAAGCAGCTGGTGGATTACCAGATGTGGACTTAAATTGCTGGGCTTGCAATAGGAATTGCCAGCCACTCATAGTGCGGGTCTGTGTGGAGTTTTAATCATAAATGCCTCCACATTCTGTATTACAGTAACATTGGCTCATGTATATTACTTCCTGCTGCTGATGTATTTTTCCAATGTAAAACAAAGTTTTAGTGTGGATTAACCAGGTCTTTATTTTTTGTTAATTTAATAACAAGCATTACTGTAGTGTGATTGTGTATAGATATCCCGTAGCTATCAGGTTTTTTACTTTTTTTGGAGGGGAGCGAATTGTTCAGGAATATTCTGTATGCTGTGTGCAGGAGAGCAGATGACTAGTGCTGCTCTGGCATTAATCCCAGGAACCACTAGCAGTAGCGGGGCGCCGCCATTCTAACATGAACACAGGTGCTTCATTACAACCTTACTAGCATGTTCAGCTGCATCATGTTCTGGCACTGTATTTTGAATGACATTAATTTATTAAAAAAACTGAATCTAAATGAGTTTTGGTGTTCTCTGTGGTGGGAAAGAGTATAGCTATGAATCTCTCTACTTTCAGCATTGGTTTGGTGATGGAAAGTTAGTTTATTTAAAGGCAGTTAACGACACGGGACATGCATGTTGGAAATCTCTACCTGTTCAGTGAAACTGTGGAAGTTTGTTTTGACATTTGAAATTAGTTAATCCATGTCTACTTGCACCAAATCACCATGTAATACTTATAAAAGGTAAGAAGGAAAAGTTGTGTGGAAAAATCTCTATAAAATGCTCAGTCAGAAGTTCCACTGTCAGGGGATAAACTCCTTGATCTGGAAAAGTAGAATCCTAATTAATAGTCTAAATTTCAAGAAATAATGTATGCATCATAATAGCAATACAGCCGCTCCCCGAGTTGCGAACGGTCGACTTACAACTGTTCGCACTTACGACCAAAGCTCCTGTGGAGTGGTCGTAAATGAGGTCCTCGAGTTACGAACGTGACCTGCGCTTACAAACAACGTGGTCACGTGTAACTCAATAGATAGATGCATAGGAGGTGGTCATCTTGTTCTCTACTACATAGTGAGCTTTTAGTTATTGTTCTATAAATGTTCAAGGTAATTTCCCTCCCAGTTTTTTCATAGCTCAAACTGGTAATGCAATTTGATAGTGTCACCCACTCCAATGTGCACACTTGAGTCTTCCTAAATGGGCTAGGGCTATTGATTTTAACATTCTGATCATGTGATTCATACCACGTTTCAATAATACTAGCTCACTCAAATTTGCGCTTCAATGAACAATTCCACTTCCTCATGTTTGGCATACAGACTGCTAGCTATAGACAATTCAGTAATTTCTCAATCAATCACTGGCTTCCTTGCTTAACTTCTCAACAACTTGAGTTTGTTTTTTTACCTTGTCTTTTGCAGTCATTTTAACCTCTTCCAGACTACTATAGCCTCCTTGAGGAGAGTGGTCTGTCTTCTGAGGTGGAGACCATCCAAACTGTGCAGCCCCCTCACCTGCACAGAAGGTGGACTAATTTTTGACAACCAAACCCCTCCCCCTTACACCATTTACCCTGCCAGGAATTTGCTTCCAGAATCTTGTCTTTGGTTGAGGGATAGATAGGATCTCAGAGACAAATGCTTGGGACATTCTAAAAATCTTGTTAGTGTTCAGTCTAACATAATACTCATCACGCTACTTCTGGGAGAGAGATTACAATGCATCAATAAAAGAAGATTCTCCCAGCAGGTTCTACTGCCTAAAGCAAATTGAATCTATACTCAAAGGAGAATGGTAGAATTAGGGCAGTAAAATGTACTTTATCTTGTAAAGAAAAGAAAAAAAGATGTGATCTCAATTCAACAGGGCTGGCAATCTGAGAAGTCAAGTCAGATGTCTCTTAGGCACCAGGTGCTTATTAAGAGCAATGCAGTAGTTTAAGACATGACAAATATTTTGTAGGAAGGTAATAGATGGTACTTTACAGTCAACATCAGACTTTCACTAATTGTAATACCACACAAAACCGTCTCAAATACTTGCCTGAAATTTTTACTTAGAAGTAAGTATGAGGCTAGATTTCTTTCCTCTTATCTAGTGCTTGCACAGGGCGAGTTTTCAACTTGTTTACACCTTGATTCAACCAGGGAAGTTAATTTAAAAAAAGTGATTTTTAAAAGCTTTGCAGCTGTAGGGCAAGCAGTACTAGCTGAAACTGTTTTTCCAATTGACTAGATATGAAATTCTATATTTAACTTGGCTCAATTTTAAAATTTCTCCTGTTGTAATTAACCAGGAATCCACTGCTATTTAGTATAGGTCTTAAAGAGCCTACTGTAGTGGTGAAAGGAGAGGTCAGCTGGCTAAGCACAGTTAATGGGGCTTGCAGTTGTTAAGGTATGTATTTATCTCAAATGCCAGTTTAAGAAAAATTCAGACTCCACTTTGCCCAATACTTGTTCTAAAACCAGATTCCTACAGGACTGACCAAGAGTTTGAAAAGGAGGCTATGGTCTGCACTTATCTCCAGAAGAGTGAGCAGATTTGGGAGGAAGACAAAGGACTAGGGCAAAACAATATTGAGGTGTGGATGCAAGGGCCAACAGAATGAAGAAATAGGAACACTGAAATGATTTCTCCCTTATTCCTTGAAGGATACAGGATAGCAAGAAGACTGTGTGTGTGTGTGTGTGTGTGTATATATACCCCCCCCCCCACACACACACACAAGCCCAATGTCTGACTCTAATGCTGAAAAGCTGGCTGTTCCCTCTGAGCTGCGCTGTTGCCTCCCACTGTGGCGCTCAGCTGGGCGAGTAAGAGGCACGAGTGGCCGTTTGGTGTCCGCACTCCCTATGCAGCATGGGGGGTGCTGTATGGGGAGTGTTGGGCCTAAACGGCTGCTTGCTCCCACGCGGCGGCCTGGCTGAGTGGCGCAGAAGTCAGCCGTGCGCCATGGCGGGAAGCAACAGCACTGCCCAGAGGGAACAGCCAGGGGGTGGGGCCTGGATGAACATCCGTCTCTGATGTCAGGAAAGGGCCCCTAATTCAAAAGGAGGAAAGCAGAGCAGACACACAGGAGGCGGAGGACAGCGAGAGCAACACAGCAGGAAGAGAAGAGAAACAGAGTAAGTGGCAGGAGAGGCAGAAGGCGGAGTAAAGCTGAGAGAGAGGGAGAGGCAGTAGGAGGAGAGGAGAGAGAGACTAGAGGCTCAGGAGAGAAGACTGACGTGGAGGAGAGACCTGAAAATCCCGTCTTATGATCAGCTAATTGGCTAGTTTCTTAAGATTAGCCAACCTTATGGTTGGCTTTGTCTTATTTGTATTTTGTAATGCAAAATTTGTTGAGTTGCATCTTGTTTCAGCAAATGAGTACATCAGTGTCAGTCACATTTCATAATATAGAACAAAGCTATGACTAATCAACTGAAGACAAGTGAGCTGGTAAAGCATTGTTAAAAAAATCTTAAAATAATGTATTCCTACGCTTAGTATGGGTGCTGAATGCATGGTTCATTATTTCCCAAGTCATCTGAAGAATGTAAATTAGATGTTACACAACACTATATATACTTTACCAAATGCAGCCAAACACTGTTATCTATGCACAACAAACACAAATTAGTAAAATATTCTTCAGTTGTAAAAAGAGGAAAGTTGCCATTATGAAAATATCCCGGTTCATAGTGATGTGCTGAGGGAGCAAAACCTTGAAATCAAGTATTGATGGGTTCTAATCCCAGCTCTGCACACTCCTATGCAAGTTACTTTAGATACTCAATGATTCCTAAAGGTGCATTGAAGTTTAATATATGCATGGTGTTTTTAAAATAAATGTGAAGTGCAACTATGGAGATGATCTCATCTGGGGTTTAAGGTTAACTTGGACTGCAATAAGCTAAATCTTGACACTTATCACATTATGTTGGCAGATTTGCCATATTCTTTCATATTTAACCACTTTTTTTTGCCAATACTGGCAAAGCACACTAAAGTTTAAGACAGCAACTTTGCTCTAATCAACTTCAGGCACAACAAAATCAGAAACCTAAACATTTACAACAGGATATTAGTCATAATGAGAGAGGAGGCTGAAGGCAGTTTCTTTGGAAAGTAGAAGAGACTAATATCAATACACTTACCATGGTGCCTTCTGACTTTTTCCTATGTGTCTCTGCCCATTTTAAAACTAGATTAAAATTGAAAGCTCATATAATGGAGAGTACAATTTAAGATTAAATTTTCTGGGCAATATTTAGTTTTATAAAATATCTGTATAACGTGAATGAAAGCATCTTTGTCATTTTTCTGTAGCAATCTAAATTCTGGTCACCATGCCTTTTTCCTAAATAAAGCATACAAATAAAATAGGAAGTGGTAAAGCTGTAGATTCAGACAAGAAGGATTTAATAGAAGACCTCTACTATTCCCAAAGACACAATAATTATATCTGGATTATTATATGTGCTTTCGTAAATACAAGAAAAATGTATTCAAGAAGGGCATAAACAGAGCAATTTTATTTTCTATCACTTTTAGAACAAAATATACAATGGAATCATTTCAGCACAGTATATGATTAGGCCATGACTTGATTTTAAAATAGTCACAGAAATAAAGGATTCAACAAAATGTCCTGTTAAAATTACAAGGTCTACAATAGCAGCAAAGAATACTAAACTGTTTTATGGTCAGATGTTACGCATGTTAACTGGTTTATACTATAGCACATATTACTTTATACCCCATAAAGTGATCAGATTTAAACTGACAGTTGTTCAAATGACTCTGAATTCTTACAATAATTTGCAGAATGTTTCTTTAATAAACTACTTCCTGTATCTGATAACAAATGAGAAATTCAGACTGTAAAATCTGAAGAGTCACTTTAGCCCTCTGGTCAACCTCCATTTCATATTAGCATTAAAAAACTTTAGCACTTTATCTTGTCTCCATGAAGTGACTCTCTATGAAAACTTGAAATACAAGGAATTATAGTAGAGTATTGAATTTTTTCTGGCTTGAAACTGGACAGGTGCACATTTTCATTATTGCACATTTTAGAAACAGATAAATAATACATGCAAGACATCAATTATAAATATTCTGGAAAACAAGCTATGACCCTGTCATTTACACAGTTTAAATATAGATTTTCTTTCAGGTGTAGTCAGTAGAAAGGTAGACAAATACAAAGGCAACAAAATTTTACAAAATATTACTTATTTATGCATGCATCTCTCAGATTTGAACTCTGTTATTTAAGGAAGTTATTTTCTTCCCCTTTCTAATGGACTTCAGTTTATCAAAACTATATTTTTAAAAATGGCTTGATGATTTACCTTGATTGGAGTGTTTAGCATGTTTAAAGAAATTAAAAAAAAAGGACACCTTTAATGTTCTATAAGCAAATGAGTGGGAAAATATTACTGCTGCCAACCCAGTGCAAGTTGTACTCATTAGTCACTTGGGCCTTGTCTACATTACAGAGAAGATCAAAGCTGCAGCAGTCAGCCTCTGGGTTTCGAATGACCAGGTCTAGTGAAGCCACGTTAATTTGAACTGCCAGGGTGCTCCCATCAGCACCACTAGCCTGCTCCTCACGAGGAGTAAGGGAAGTTGATGGGAGCGTGTGCTCCTGTTGATCTCCTGCATGTGAACAGTGCTAAAATACGATTTCAGATACTTGGACTCCAGCTACGTAATTAATGTAGGTGGAGTTGCATATCTTAAGTCAACTTTCCCTTTTAGTGTAGGCTTGGTCTTGGAGCCTCCTGTTTTTGGCAAGATATTTAAAATGCTCAATGATCTCTCTCTGCATTAATAGGAAATTTTTGTGAGGCTGTTTAAAGATAATTTTCAGGAGACTGTCTAGTTTAAAGTTATTTTACATGTCTTCAAGGAAAAGCTTTTTACAGGATGCAACAATTTCAGTGATAGGTAGAAACTTGGAAAAAATACTAGCTCACAAACAGATGAAACAAGTATTTACATTAAAAAAAATCATTCTGAACTATTCTGTTGCACCAAATTTGCAAAACCAATTTTTAATTTATAGTCCGTTTAAACTAACTATTTAGTTTCACAAGTTGGCATCATTATACTACAAGAATAACCAGCAAAAATCATATTTCACCAGTTTCAGAGGTTAATGGCTTAAGATCAGTCACTGAATGATGCACAGCTATCAGTGTGCCAACTGTTAATCTCATTAAATTACTTATATATACGTATTTGTACTTACGTCCACTGAAACAGCTTTCTGAGCAAACAGTAAAAGCTTTTAAACAGGCTTAATATATTTATTTCTAAGCTCCTCATACAAAATCTCAACCAGATAAAGTATATGATATCCAATACCAGGTTTTTATTTTTTAAAATTGCATTTATACTTTCATTCTTTATAATTAAATACTGCCACAGATTAGTTTCTTCGCTAATAATTTTGGCTGAAATCAGATATTTTTATTTAGATAAAATACTAAGCTTAAATTATAATGTCGCTTAAAACACTGTACTTGAAATGAGTGAAATACACTAGAAGATTGGTTCTAAAATGACATTTATTAAAATACAGTAACACTTAAGATGTCCTAATGTCAGATGCACACAATTTTAAAGTTATAACATCAAGTGACTGATAAAGTGAATATTTGAGTCTAATCAGAATTTAAGTCAGTCATACTCAGTCTCTCTCTTTAGGAGCTATATGACCCACATACAGAATCCTATAGGTAGGATTGGCAGGACAGCTTCCCATGCTTTTTGGCACGTACAAGAGCACTAAAGCAGCCAGGGAGTGGGAAGAGAGAAAATGTTGAAGAGGAATCACAAAGAGCCAACAAACTGTACAGTGACATCCAGACATGCTAAATGACAATGTCACAGCTCAGTCATCACAGGCAGTGTCTTTACAGCTATACTGTGCCCCAGAAACCAGGCAATGAAGAAAGCTCTCCAGCTCTTCAAGATGAGGTATCACTTCCTTAGTTTGACTGATTTTATGTTTATACTGGGTATTTAATACATGTAAGTAAATAGAAGTGTGGGAATATAGTTCTGGAATTTGTCTAAGATTCACTAGAATGACTGATTACTACAACTGTTAATTTAAGGAGGCTTACAGACTTATTCGCTTGTATAGTTTGTATGTTAATTTGGTTGGCTGCATGCTCTAATGCTCAGAAGTAATTCAAGTGGCTGTTCAAAGGCGCATACTATTATCACTTCACTAATATTCACTATAAGAAGTCTGACAGATACTGTCCAAATTGCTAGCAGGAAGCTCATCTGAAAGAGGATAAATACCACAATAGCTTCCTCTTATTACTTGAGCATCATTCACCCTCTGGCAAAAATGAATGCTGTCAGTGTTATACTTGGATCATCTTTTTGAGGGATAGGACAAAGGAAAATACTCTTGATGAAACCGGTCCCCTTATTCCCACAACAGGCAAACAGAGGGAGGTGGAGAATGTTTTGGCCATCTGTCCTAGAGTAAGAGGGCAAACAACAGCGGGAGCCAGGAACACTGCAAGTCCCACTACAGAGCAGCACATGGTGGGTGTCTGCTTTTGCAAAGGCTAGGCACCTGAATTAAGAGCTCTTACCAGTCCTCAGAAGTTCTGAGTTCCTGTTCTTGAAGCGAGACAAGAGATGGGATCAGAGGGATGGAAAGTGATGGAGGAATGGCAGTAACAGACAAGGTTGTTTAAAAAAAACATACAGTGTAGAGGCCCTGCTTCTACACTTTGTACCTGTAAATCTTAGCTACTTGCCAAATTCCTGTTTTAAACTGCATTGCAATGCGTATGTTCCAGAGGCCACAGATTGTCTTCGCTACAAGAAAAACTTCAACTACCAGAGAGAGAGGCTAAGAGTATTTATATTGTTTACTGCTTCACCAGTATCTCGTAATAGCGAATTGCTATTTTCTAATCTGCATGCTGAACTGGAAAAATTCAGTAGCCACTAACTAGGAGCCACGAAAAGCTTTTTTTGATTATACACCTAAACCAACTTTATCAAATAGATATGTATGTAGCATAGGGTATGGTCTAGTCTCTATGAAGATGGAAGCATCTACTAAGAGAAAATTGAACCAGAGAAAAGAAAGCAAGAGGGCACAGAGTTGAACAATATCCAAAATACTGCAGTAGAAATTACAGAACAAAATTTATATATACTGTCTGAAAGCAACATAGCCTACGCTTATTATGTGACAGTTCTATTTCAATAAAAGATAGATGTTTGCTGGTGTGACAAGCAATAAAAAAGTTTTACAGCTTTCTAGAGACAGTATTTGCTTTTCAAAAGGAAATTACTCATGTAGCTGTGAGCTTTCAGTTTTATCTATGTTTTTCCATTTGTAATTTAATGTACAACAATAATACTGGAACAAAAAAGTTTGTGCAAAAATAATTGGTAGATGAAAGCATGGCTTTCAATAGCTTTTAAAAAATAAATTGTTAATTTCAATTCCTTATGTAAAGAGCTGCATAAGGAGCATTAGATATTCTTTATTGAAAGGTGAAGAGCTAGTGGAAACTGCAACCAACTCAGCCCATGTCTACATACAGGACAACAAAAGATAGGGATGTCCAAGATAACAGTGGGGGAAATTATGGCCCTTTGGAAGTGAATGGTAAAATTCACATTGATGTTTCTGGTGTCATGATTTCATGCTATGAGGCTCTCTTCATTATTAATGTGGATTTTTTTGTTACTATAATTTAAAAAATACAAATTTGAAAGTATGCTAATAGGTAACATCTTGAGATTCTAGCAGGCATATATCATTTAAAGAAATAGAAAAGTTTACGTTTGAAAAAACAAGAAATACTCCAGGTTTAGGATATGTACCCATATAGATTACAACACATGCACAGTGTATATAAAATACAGGAGTATCACACCAAGTAGTACAAACAGCTATGCTATCTTATTTAATGTTGTTACTGAACTGCTGTTATTCTTATAACAGAGATGTCTCTTTCCTAATGCAAAAACAGTTCTGTGAAATGTATATTCCTTGACTAAATGAAAGAGTCGTCTATCTGGCCAATATTTATTTAGAAGGGTCTTCACAACCTGCCTTGAAACAAAAAGAATTCAAGAGTTTGTTAGTTCCTGTGTTAGTTTTAGGGACAATTTCAACACACTGTATGTATATACATACATACATACAGACACACACAAACTGTGTTTATAAGTAGCAGAGGTCTGCACAGAGTTGCTTATGGCTCTAATTTTTGCTCTCAGAGAACCAATTATTTTGTTGATGTTTCCCTAAAGAGTGATGTAAAGAAATCTCTCCAAGGTCTTATAAGTATAGTGGCAACGCTAATTAGTATTCATATTCCACCCTATGAAATGAGTGAGGACAATATCAAATAGAAATGGATTGCACAATTGTTTCTGCATGTACAGAGACGAAAGTTAGATACAGATGAATGCACGTATATGACGGGGAAAAGAAAGTTACAAACAGAAAACTGTTTGTCTACATCAGGGCTGAATTACTTTGGAACTGAAAGCAAGCTTGACTAAGAAGGGTTTCAACCTGGCTTGTATTGTTAATTTCACAGGCATGCCCTCAGATCCAACCTAAAATGTGAATCAGCATTATTATACTGCTTCATTCTATTAAACATTACAACAAACATTCAACTATTTGAATTGTAAAATACAGATAATTTATACAGATCTCTTCACCATCCAATATGTACAAATCTGAATTCAAACCTATCATTTTGTCTGTAATAAACCCTGTTTGCTAAAGTATAAAGGCTCAGATTTAAATAGAAGTACTCATTTAAAAACAACTAATGTACTGTGAAAGACCTTTAAATGCTATTCTTCATACTCTGTTTGGAGACATTCATACTTCTAGGAAACCAAAGGATTACTCATTCCACTTCTGTCTGTAAACACATCAAATTTTGGTCCTTCACGACTAAGAAGCAGCCTCCATAATTCATTTTGGAACAGTTTTTGTACAGCTGAGAAATACCCAACAGCAGAGTGCAAAGCCAGTGTTCTATTTTCAGTCCCCGAGGCCTTGTGTTGACTGTGTAAAAGTGGAAAGCCAAGAAGACATGGCTGATCTTGCACTTGTGAAGGCCCCCCCTACTGACTGACCTGCATTATAAACAAAAAAGAGAAAAAAAGGTAGTCATGAAAATTTAATATAGTTTTTTAGATAGTAAATATCCCTTACCATATTCTTTGCATATACAACACACCACAGAATACTACAAACACATCAGTGGTTTAATCAGCAATTTAAAATGTAAATATCCAGACACACAAGAATTTAAAGATGGCATCTTAGAATATATGGTTTGTGCCAGCCAGTGATAATTATATAGTCTTTAGGTGACGTCTTCAGGTCCCAGCTCAAAAGGCTCTCGGGGCCAAAGCTCATCTCAGAACACTAGCAGCAGAGGCTTGGGAGAAAAAGACAGAGCACAGAGATCACCTCCATTCTGAAATTTTGGCAAAGCCATAAGAGAACAAGTGCTTATAAAGCTCTTTAACTGGTCGCTCTCACCATCTGATGAGGTCATACTGGACAATCAAAACAGTATAGGCTTGATCTAAAGTCTACTGAAGTCAATGGGAACCTTTCTATTGACTTCTATTGTCTTTAGATCCGGCATTAAGCATTTACTGTAGATGAAGAATCTTCCATCTGAAACCTTTAAGAGAGATCTGCTCTGGGAAAAGCCTGACTTTAAACAGAAGTTTATTCTAGTGCCCTTCTCTAAAGTATCCCCTCCCCATACTGTTGTGCAATGTGCTGTGTCCAATTTATCAACCTGTCAGCCTTTCCACCTCTCCCCTGGCCAGAGGTGTCTGCTGTTCTGTGATGGGTAGATATATCTGCAAAGCCCATTAGAATAAAATGCACTATACTAATGCAATACACTACTATTAAATCACCATGACATATCATGCTTGCAGTATTTAGCTAGTTGTAAACTCTTTCAACTTGGCTATAAACCAGTTTCTTACCTACAGCTTTTCCTGTTTGCACAACATTCCGGCTGGTATTGACCATAACATTTCCAATTTTCTTGCCACGTTCGCTGTTCTGGACAGAGCTAAACAAGGGAAATGTTGAAAGAGCAATAATTAACTGATTCAGTACCTACTCAAGGGACAAAACTATCAATTAAGTGTAAACAAACTCATAAGATTCAGATCTATCTAATCATTCCACCACAGACCAGTTACACATATTAATGTGTCAGGCATGGTGGAAGAAGGGGAGAACAGATTCTGCCAGTTAGCCAGGAATCAAGGGAAACAGATTCCTCTTTGCGGACCACTCTGTGCTCATTGGTGTAAAACCTAAAGACATTTGTGGAAAGTGTTTCTGTTGTAGATTACAAGACAAAATTTTACAGCATCTACATTTAGGTACCTTTGAAAATTGTATCTTTAGTCTACATGCTTTGTTAAAAAGCCAGTACAGTTGATAAAATGTACTTGGACTTTCAGGGTATGTCTATATTGCAACTTAAGTCCAACTTGAGTTAGCAGACCCCGGGTTTAACAACTTAGGGCTATGTTCATTTGTAATCCCAGGTTAGGAATTGTTTAACTCTGGGTTCCTGCCTGGGGCTCCAGCATCTACATGGTAGTATGGGGGCCTACGTCCAAACACGCATATCCCATACTTCTTTGCACCCAACTGTAACCTTGTTTATAGTGCAGAGTAGGAAAACTTGATTGTATGCCAAATTTTACTGTCTAGAGGACAAAGGAAGTTGGCCTGTGGGATATTTTTGACAAACTCTCAAAGCACATGTCCAATGGGCCTGCATTTATCCTGCAAGGTAATTGGACTTGAATCCTTGGTATAAGGTTGATTTAGGCTCAGACCTCTGTAGGGTTCTGGGTCCAACATGCATTTAGATGGAAGGGGTGAGAGGCTTGAGCCTGAGATGGAACCCTGGATTTATGTTGCAGGGTAAACAAACTATGACATGATCCTTCACCAAAGGCTCTTAAGCAACCTAAGCAGTTGGGGACAAAAGGGAAGGTTCCATCCTGGAGAGTAACTGATTAGAGGATAGGAATCAAAGAATAAGAATAAACTGACAATTTTCACAACAGAGTAAGATAAATAGCAGGGTCCCCCAAGGATTTGTTCTGGGATGTGAACTCTTAAGCATATTCATAAATGATTTAGATAACAGAGTGAACAGTAAGGTGACAAAATTTGCAAATAATTATTCGAGACAATGAAGTCGAAAACTGATTGTGAAAAGTTATAAAGCTATCTCACTAAAATGTGTGACTGGGTGAAAAAATGGCACATGAAATTCAAACTTGATTTGTGCAAAGTAATGCACACTAGCAAAAATTATCCCAACTATACATACAAAATGTAATAAATTAGCTATTACAACTACAGAAAGATCTTAGAATCATGGATTGAATGAAAACATCCATTCAATGTGCAGCAGCAGTGTAAAAAAAGCTAAACATTAGGAACCATTAGGAAAGGTTAAGATGACAAAATATATAATACGCTACTTTATAAATCCATTGCGCATTCACATTTTGAATACAGGCAGTCCCCGACTTACGCGGATCCGACTTATGTCGGATCCGCACTTATGAACGGGGCTTTTCTCGCCCCAGAGCTCACGGGCGGCAGGTCGCCACCCGTGTCCTCCGGGGCGAGAAAAGCTTCTCGCAGTCTCCCTGGTCTGTTGGGGGGGGGGGGTCCAGCAAAGCCACTGGACACCCCCCAGCAGACCAGGGACACCCGAGCAAAGCCGCCGCCTGGGCGGCTTTGCTCATTTGCCCGGGAGAAAAGCCGCCCAGGCAGCAGGACCCCCGCCGCCTGGGCGGCTTTGCTCGGGTGTCCCTGGTCTGCTGGGGGGGTCCATCGGCTTTGCTGGACCCCCCCCAGCAGACCAGGGGGACAGGAGAAAAGCTGCCCAGGCGGCGGGGGTCCCGCCGCCTGGGCGGCTTTGCTCAGGTCTCCCTGGCCTGCTTGGGGGGAAGGGGCGCAGCTAGTGCGTCCCCCCCCCCCCCAGCAGACCAGGCTTTTGTTGCGGGACGCCTCGGGTAGAGCTGCTGGGGTGCTGCTGGGTTGGTCCTGTGGGAACCTACCGGGCAGTGCCCCAGCTGTTCTGTCCCAGGCTCCAGATTCAGCAGCTGTTGAAACTGATCAGGCTGATTCCAGGAAGCTGGGGGCAGAGCAACTCTGCCTCCCACTTCCTGTAGTCAGCCCCTGGTCAGTTTCAGTGGCAGCAGCTGAATCTGGAGCCAGTTCCGACTTACATACAAATTCAACTGAAGAACAAACCTCTAGTCCCTATCTTGTATGTAACCCGGGGACTGCCTGTACTATGTGCAGTTCTGGTTGTCTGATCTCAAAAAAGATATATTAGAATTGGAACAGGTGCAGAGAAGAGCATAGAAGATTATTAGAGTATGGAACAGCTTCCACATGAGAGATTAAAAAGAGTGGAACTGTTCATTTTGGCAAAGAGATTGAAGCACGGCATGATACAAGATCTATGAGAAAGTGTGTGGAGAAAGTGAATAGGGAAGATTTATTTATTCATTCCTTCACATAACTCAAGAATTAGGGGTCACCTGATGAAATTAATAGGCAAAAAGTTTAAACAAAGAAAAGTAAGTACTTCAGACAAAACACAGTCAACCTGTGGGTCTGTTGCCATGAGATGTTGTGAAAGCCTATGCTATTACTTGGTTTAAAGAAATTAAGAAGTTGATGGAGGGTAGGTCAAGATGGTCAAGGATACAGTGCTGTGCTCCAGATGTCCCTAAAACTCCAAGTGCCATAAGTTGGGACTGGACAACAGAGGCTGGATCACTCAAAATTGCATTGTTCTATCCATTCCCTGTGAAGCATCTGGCACTGGCCACTGTCGGCAGACAGGATACTGGGCTAGATGAACAATTAGTCTCAGCCAGTACAGCCGTTCTTATTATACACACACAGTAGAATAGGGCCAGGCAAAAATATGGCCCATGGGCTGGATCTGGCCCATCAAGCCACTGGATCCAGCCTGCGGGTGCAGTGGGAGCCTTAGTTAGGCTCCTTCCCTCCTCTTCCCCGTAGAGCAGTCAGCTGTGGGGCCCTGTTTGTCTGTAAATAGCTGCAAGCCTGGGAGAAGGGGGGAGTGAAGAGAGGCTTCATGCACTGCCCCTGCCCACAGCACAATCTTGCAGCTCTCACTGGCCAGTTTCTGGTCAATGGGAACTTCCTGTTTGAAGAACAGGCAGTGTGCAAAGTACCCTTCCCCCAGTCTTGCATCTGTTCACAGATGCGCATGGCCCCATGACCAGCTGCTCTGAGCAGCCTGCCAGGACATGTAAGGCAGGGAGCCTGGCTGTGGAACCTGCTGAGCTGCTAGCTGGGAGTCACTCAGGTAAGCGTCTCCAGGTGAAAGCCTGCCTCTCCCTCCATCCAACTCTCTGCCTCTCACTTGTTGCCCCTACCCCACATAACCTAACCCTCTGCATCCCTCCTGCACCCACACCCCCTCCCAGATCCTGCACCCCAATCCCCTGCCTCAGGTCAAAGCCCAAACCCCTGCATCACCTTCTGAACCCCAGTCTCCTTCCAAATGTTACAACCCCCTTCTACCCCAGGTCATAGCCCAATCTCTGAGCTCCCTCCTGCACCCCAGTCCTTTGACCCAGGTCACAACCACCTCCTTCATCCAAATTCCACTCCAGATCCCATACCCCCTCCCATGCCCCAAGCTCCCTTCTGCATCCAACCTCCAACCCAGAACCCACACTTCCTCCAAGTAATATCATAAAAGAGTGCAGCCCTTGACCACTTACCAAATTCTTGGAGTGGTCCCCCACCATCAAAAATTATTGTCCCTCCCCTGCAGTAAAAGCAAGTTGTTCATAACCCCCCCTTTTTAAAAACATTGTTTAACATTGTATGTACTTTTTTGGTCTCTGGTGCTGCCTGATTTTCTATACTTCTGGTTCTAAATAAGGTATATAATTGACAGGTCAGTTTGTAACCTGTGTTCATAATTCTGAGATTCTACCGTATATGCGCTCAAGGACCAGCAGAGGCAAGAGGGCTTTATCTATTGAGGCTCATGCATCAGAACTGATAGTTAACTTGCAACTGCAAGCTTGAAATTTGACCTGAGGTATATCAATAAAACTCCACTGAAGATTGGATTGCACAGCCGTAACAGAGAGCAGAATTAGGCTTGAAAAGCAGATGGATGCAAGAACAGGAATGAAGTGAGCTTAATTCTAGACTCCAGGCTGAATGTTTGTTTGAAGCTGAAGGTTATAGAAAATATATTTCTACTTTAAGACTGAAAAAGCTGAATTAGGGACACAAACATTGAACCCCAAAACATCAATTTTATAATTATTTTCTGCCAGACAAAATTTGATTTAAAGGGCCAGCTCCTCTGTGGATTTAAAAATTAGTGGAACTATGCAGAAGATCTGGCCCAGAGTTTAAATAAAGAAATACAGAATAAAACAAAACAAAAATCACTGTACTAGAAATGTTTTTAAAGTTTTGGATTACAGTACTCACAAGTCAACATTAATAAGTGGGTTAGCAAGAGGACATATTGCATCATGGAAAATACAGCTCTAATAATCCATCAATTATTTATGATTGGTATCCCCCCCCCCCCACCATAAAAGTATCAAGGACCTACTGTAGTAGGCACTGTACACACACATGAAAAGACTTATACTGGAAATATTTTTCACACTCTCAAGTACATGGCCCATCTTTAGAGTGCAGCATATAGTTTCGTGAAGAGGGTCCATTCCCATGTCTCTAGAAGAATCTTGATTTTATCTACATAGTCTCAATTTAGCTATTGGCAATAAAATGTGAAAGTATTATATACTTACTGTGATAATCTTAACTTTACATCCGATACAGAGTACTGGCCCTGGAATGGGTGGCTGGAATGGGAAAAATTACAGTGTTACTGTTTCGTCATTTTTTTCCTTAATGAAAAAAATTGCATGGCTTTATTTGCAGGTTGTCCTCCACTGAAACAAAGAAAATATCTAGTTACACCTGTCCCTGGTGTCACCTAAGAGTCAGCAGTAGGATTTTGATGACATCATCTACAATCTGCCATCCATCTACAAATGAGACATGTTTCCATCTTCTTTTCAAACTTCATAAAAGCTAACAGCTGAAACATTCCTCCTGCTATCAATACGAGGCACAATGAGAGAAGCAATGTCTCTGGTTGGCATCTAGGGCTTCATAGATATACCCCCACCCCTCCAAAACCATAAACTTAACTCAAACAGCAGCCAACGTAACGTATGGAGTACAAGTTTTAATTATTTCTAGGCAGCATGCTGCCATACTCTGTACCTGAAGCTACTGAGTAACCTTCAAATGAAACCTAAAGTACAGTGCATTTGCTCAGTCCATTTTAAAAGTGAAAAAAGCACAAAGAATGCAACCACTGAACCAACAACATCACTGTCAAATGACTATATTGCTACTGCTCCCTGGAAATCTAGAAGGAATCAAAAATCTGCAAGAACCAGGAGACTATAAAACTTCTAAGGAGAGGGAGGCCAGGGGTGGCTGGGAAGCTGACAGGGAATAAGTAGCCCCGGCTGGGCCAGCAGCAGGGCCTGGGGCTGGAAAGCCGCAGGCAGGAGCCCTGGCTGGGCCAGGAAGGCACAACCTCTAGTTGCAAGGGATTCTGCTGGACAAGAGTGGAGCCCATGGGGCTGGCAACTAGGAGCAGTGCCAGTGGCCAGGAGGGGAGCATTGACCTCCCCTGGTCTAGCCAACTCCTTAGTTCCAAACTGCTCAGGTCCCAGGAGTGCTGGACCAGGGAGGTCCAATTTGTAGTAATCAGAGAGAGCCTGCACTTCCTGGTCTAAAGGAAAAAAGCTACTTCCTTTTCTCTTTCCAGTAGTGCAGTGATAAATCTCTCAACATTTCCCACAGTTGCCTCATGCAGGCTGTAGGGAGGAGCAGTAAAAGTGAACCTCGTAACATCCACAAAAGCTCTCTGATTCCATATAGGAACAGCACAATACAATCTTTATTTCCCCCCTTATCTTTGAACTTGGTGTCTTACCTAGAATTTACCTCAGCAAGAGCAGGATGCTTGTTGCTGTTCCATACTCTGTAGTTGTGTGTATTTTTCCAAGCTGCTACAAATGCTGTTCCAAAGTCTGACAATATCTTTTCATTGTCTGATGAATAAAAGACAGAAAGTGAATGAACCTGTAGCAATGCACTAAGGATGAAAAAGAAACAAAAGGGAGGTTTTGAAGAAATCAGAAATGTCCTCAATTCTTGTCAGAGAACACGGGGTTCCAGGCAGGGCTGGTCCACAACATTTTGGCACCTGAGGTGGGGAAGCTCAAATGACGCCCCCATGCCCTCTCGCTGCACCAGCAGCAGACACGATTTTCTACACTCTGGATCCTAATGGTACCCCCTTACAGTCTGGCACCTGAGGCGGCCTCCTCAGTTTGCCTCATGGTAAGGCCAGTCTTGGTTCCAGGTCCATAAGCATTAAAAAAGCAACAAGCTCTGTAATTTGGGATTGAAAAAATGCCACTGCACAACACAGAGTTAAGTAAAGGAAAATGGAGTTTAGACAACCAAGAAATTCATTTAAAGGAACTCTGACAACTTAGTTTAGATACAACTTAAATAACCCCCCCCCACACTAATATGAATAAAAACAGTATTTTTACTTTTTGATTATATCAAGCTGTTTAACGTCCTCATATTAAAACCCAAACTGCACTGTGCTACTATATGAGAGTCTGAATGTGAAAGTAAGTGGCCTAGCACTGTTGCAAGGCAATATCCAACAGCAGGGAAGAAGTCAAAGGGGTACCCCAACAATCATAAAGAATCATCATCTGGGCTAGTCTTACCCTAATAGCAGAATCCTACTTTACTGTGCTAGATGAAACTGCACATTCAATTTAAGGGTGAAGCTCAGAATTACTAAAGTGTGAATTAATGAATAACTATCAAATACTACAGGTTTGTTATACTAATGTCTCTAACAATATGTTAAATACAGAACATCGATCTACAATATTTAGATAGGAAAAGCAAAATCTATCATGAGCAGTGTTCCCTTTACATTTTCCATCCTTAGGTGAGTTGAATTTTCTTTTGGGTGGGTTAAAATTTCTTATGTGCACCACCAACATTGAGGTTGTACGTGGAGATGTAGTGTGTCCCAGTACAAACAAAAAAACTAAGTATAAAATATATATTTTAAACAGTCCACGGATATGAAAGACTATATATTAAAACAAGGGATAATTAACAAGGAATAATGCTTAAGATGTTTATTTAATATGAAATCAAATAAAGAAAACCAACACTACGCTTGGAGTACATGCATTAGCATCCTTCCTAACAACTCAAGCTAGTAAAACACATCAAAATGGGGCATACCGCAAATGGCTATATAACTAAATCAAAGGCATGGCCATTAAGTAAAAGCCTAAAAAATATGTACAGCTTTAAGATGCTAAACAAATCCGTGAGTCAACTATAAATAGTCATACTCTCCTGGAAAATATTAACTTAAATATTTACTGACACTGGAAAGGAGAGTGAAAGGCATTTGCTCAGGCTTATACACTTTCTCTGGGGAATGTTTAGGGTCCATGCTATGCAAATGAACAGAGATCTGTAAAACAGATAAAAGTTCTGGTTTGAAACTTTCTCCTTGTGTGTATCACTAACTCAAAGAGAAGAAACCCCCAGAGCACTTGACCAGAATCCACCTCCAATTGAAAGGCCAAACAAATTAAATAGGATCCAGTTCTTCCAGTTTTAACAATTTACCATGTATTTACCATGTATTAACTAGTGACACAGGATTTTTAAAAAGCATTAAGACCAGAGTTTGCAGATATCTACAACACTAAAAAAAAATGTGTTAAAGTTTACATAGGTGTTAATGGCTTATGGTAAGAAAGTAAATGATTCTTTTGTTTGAAATGTAATCATGCAAATGTCATGAGCTAGGCCTTTTGTTCCAGTATTCAAAAGCAGCCTAAAAGCTTTTAACCCATCTGAAATTTTGTCACCATCCCCATACAGCCTGCCCCAGCCCAGGAGAGAGTCCTATGTCTGCAACCCAACTAGAACTAATGTGCTTAGACAGTCTGGTTCTTGCTCCCCGCAGAGTCCATATGGGAACAAGTTAAGACACCTCAAACAACCCACCCCCCCGTTTTCCCCACCTACCCTCCATGAAATCTGCTCTCCCCCAGCCTTGCCCAGGAGAAAGTCCTAGTTTTGGAGCCCAACCAGGGCTGCTGCACAGAGACAGACAGGTTTTGACTCCTCCTGCTTGCAGCCCAGATGGAAACAAGTTAAAGACATCCCAAACAAACATTCCTCTCTCACCACCTAACTGCACAGACACCAGCACCACCCCTTTTCCCCACTTACCCCATGCTGTCTGGTCCCCCTCTCCTAGCCCTGAAAGCTCATAGGAAGTTGCAGGCAAATTCAGCTGCTGTAATCAGATCTCTGTAATCAAAACTCTCCTCTCCTGCATACTCCGAACTCAACCCCCTCTTGCTCCCTCCCATCCTAGCCACATACTTCTTCCCTCCCTCCCTATGTTCCCTTCCCTACCAGCACGCTCGTCTGGAGCGGGGAGCTTCTGTTGCTGAGGGAGTGCCTCTCCCCAGCCAGGAAACTCTCTGTATGGCAGCCCTAAACCTTTGGGCAGGGCTCAATTAGTAGCTGCATGGCTGCCCTGCTGCACATCTTATAGAGAACTTAGATCATGAGATTCATGAAAAGTATGTTATGCCACAAACAGTTAATCATCTCAAATAAAATTACAGAGAACATAGAAGTCTTAATATATCAATGTTTGAAGTGAACTATGACACAGTATTTGCCTAAGGAGCATCATGGAGTAGACATAGAATTGGTTTCAGGCTGTCAACTGAGAGTTATGAAGGGGAGGGCAATTAAAAGGGTCAATAATGGGCAAACAGAACATTTTCCTAAAAGATTTAGAGAGAGAGAATTTATAAATTCTGCATAACTAGTGGGAATAGCTAAAGTCCACAAAGAGACCCTAAATTATCAGGATGTCTATATGTACAGATTACAAGTACTTCTTTTTACGAGGACAGCGTAAGAGAAATAAACACAAATAACCAAGATAACAAAGAGGGAATATAGTAGTCTGTTCATCACTTGAAAGTTAATAACATAGAATAAAGCATGAAATTAGTTACAACAGTCAAGGGATTAAAAAAAAAAAAAAAAAATTTCAACTCAGATAAAGGATGAGCATGAACCAAACTGAAAATGCAATGAAACAATTATTTACTAAGCATCCAGCCTTCCCTACCCATCCTCAACTTAGCCCCTAAAGAGATTACCAGAATGTACCTTGCTGTAGCATAGCAGCAAGCAGTGCATGAAGATAGGCACCAAACTGAGCCCTGATCCACTCATCTCCTCCCTCCCAGCCAGTGCCATCAAGGAAAACATCATCCCGGTTTTCAGTAACATGCTTCACCAAGTAGTCTGCAAATCTCAAGTCAGCAGTTGTGAGGTTCAGGGTCTTCTTGAGTTCTGGATCATGGACTTGTACAAGGGCTTCCTCTATCTGATTGAAATAATCCCAAGGGAAAAAACAGTCCAAATAAGACCTTTAGAATACATAACCATACTATTTTTGATCAAATGACTAATTCATCCCCACCTATAACCACAACCAAAGGTAAGGAGAAACAGATTACCAAATTATGCTTTACCTGTTCTCATGATACAAGATATCGGTCTGAAGTAGTCTAAACTTGATGATCTTCCTGGGAAAAGTTCTTTATGAGGATTTTGGATACATTCAGATAGGGTATGTTTCTAGAGATGCTTTTCCAAGACACTGATTTATTAGTTGACTGTGTTAACTTGCTACCTGGACATGATTATTTAATGTTGTTGGGTGGTCGTAATTATGTAATTGTAAACTGAATTCCTAGGGCATCTACAGTTTTCGGTCTGGGCATTTTTTATTTCAGTTTAAATATAAATAAATGCATTGGAGGAAGAGCATATTAGGGCTATCATAGTGGTCTGTTTCTCAATCATATATATTTATTTTTAAGATCATATTAGGGAGCCATCAAAATTCACTATGAAAAAATAAGTCATGACAACAAGGAGCTATATGGAGCTCTTAAAATATTATATAAACTGTAAACACTGGATATAATGTATTATACCAGAAACTTATTAATATTTTTCAAAGTGAACAAAGTTAATAAGGAAAACCTTAATAATTTATATGAATGAAAGTGTAAAGAATTCTAGCATCATAGGTGTGAAATTTTTCTCTATTTATTTAAGGGCTTGACTACATGGTGAAGTTCTTCCAGAATAAGAAGAAGATAAGTTGTAAATTTACAGCACTATAGCTATTTCAGAATAGCTCGTTTGGACACACAATTGATTCGGTCAATTTCCCTTGAGATCACGAAAACTTGATTGGTTACCCACTTTAAGCCAAGTACAGAAAATGTCAGTGAACCTAACTGGAAGTTTAGGAATATTTTTGTTTATATTGCCTTTTGACAAAAGCTTTTTTAAAAGCAAGTGTATAGGAAAATTCTCTGGAATAGGAGCTTTCTATAGTGTGTTTGTATAGTGTCTAGGACAATAGAGTTTTGGTTCATTACTGGGACTCTAGGTACCAACACTATACAAATAATAAAAATAATGTATTTATTTAACAACTTCATTAGCAATCAAAGGCTCTTCTTTTGACAAACACATTCATAAGACAACCATTTTTTTTAAGTTGAAAAGAAGAGAATTCATACTTCCACAATTGCATCACTTAGATGCTTCTGCTGACGGAACAGGATGTTGGTGGCTCCCGCAACAAAGCCACGGACTGTTACATCAGAGAGGAGGTGATGCTGTTGCAGTGCCATGTATGGCAAGCAAAGGTAACCCTAAAATAATAGAAATGTTAAATGATTAGTAAGAAAAGGGAGATGCAAAATACCTCCCCGATCCATCTTACTGTAGCTACCCACATTGCCAGTTCTTCCAACAGCTAAATGAAATCAAGAACAACACTGTAGAGAGAGAACATTGCCCTCTGCACCATGTTCCTAGCCAAACTGCCACCAGAGTTTAATGTTGCTTTGCTACATTATGCAAACACAAGCAAAACACAGTTTCACAGAAACTGAATATATTTAGTAATGGCTCATGACAGCTTTCACTGTTATGTGACTGGTTGAAATCTAGGCCAAACAGCCTTCAGATTGTAACTGGGTTGAGAAATGTGAAATGAATTTGGTGATCTCAATCCAATTCTCATATCTTGGCACGCACAGTAAGAAGGACAAGAACGGAATGGACAGAGAAAATATCCTCTTTTCCACAGCAGAGTATCTACTGTCAGGACTTAAATATGCTGCCAGGACTGTTATACACTCTTGCACTTCAGCTATCCACATTTTTCAGGGACAGACTTTCAGGCTCCAGGGATAACTTTTCGTGAGTATATACATGCTCCTTGGAGGAAAAAAAGAAAGCAGGAGGAGAAAAAGACTAAGCTCTGTGCTTTTTAACCACTATGTTCTTATGATACTAATTATATCAATGCTTTCCAGGAAAATTTGCTATTTAAAAATGTCTAAGTCTTTGATGTAGGTTACACCCAAATTCTAGTGATACAGCTGTAAGTATTATAATTTTCATTTTAAAATAGAATCAATGTACCCCTTGAAACTCTAGCCCAATTCCAGCTGTTCAGTTACATAAAGCATTGTGTAGTTCTTTTACTAACTGTAACAGACGGGCTGCAGGCATATTGGCCTAAACAAGAGTGAATGTACATCAATCAGCATGCAGTACATGACAATTTGAAACATATGCAAGAAAGGAATACAACTACTCCTTTTTTCTCCATTATACACAGAGATCACTATCCAAAACACTAACAACTTAAACTGAGCCATCACTGTCAAAGGGTAACAGTCTGGATAGATAGTTATCACCCTGGAGCATTAGGTTCCCAGAAAAAAATTAAGGATGTTGCCAATGTAATATTTGTCATGTAATTTTTACAACCAGAGAAGGTGTTAAATTTTTTTAAAATTGCTTTACCACTTAAAATAAAAAGGAGACTGGATTATAAACTCATCACGGAACTATGACGTTTTCTGATTTACATTGGAGTAAATGAGTTGAGCATCTGCTCTTAGATAGCAGTCACTAAAAATAGTAAAAAAAAATCCATAACCTATTTTTTTCTTGTAGTGTGTGCTCTTTTATACTAGAAAATACATTACCCAATGGTCAATTAAGCCAGTTCATGACCTTTTGGCACAATTTTATTCATCCAACTTTGGTCTAATGCACTAAACTTTCTTTCCACAGTACTGAACAAGGATACAAAACCAAGAAAACTAACTTGTAAATAGTCCTATCAAAAGGGATTTACAGATTATAAAAACAGAAGGGGACCACTGGTTATATAGTCTGACCTCCTATATAAAACAGGTTATAGGATTTCCCTGAATTAAAGTGTATCTTACTAAAACATCCATTCTTGATTTAAAAATTGATAGGTATAAAATGGAGTACAGTTTCATAATGAATTAAATTGTTTGGTGAGAGTACACAATCTTGAAGTTATTGAAGGATGCACATCCCTAAACATTAGTTTACAGCCGCTCCCCAACTTACGGCCACCTCTACTTACAACCATCCGCACGTATGACCAAAGCGGTCCTAAATGCAGATCTGAGTTACAAACGGCGATCCGCGCTTACGAACAGTGCGGTCGCCATGAAACTCTATGGGATCCAACTTACGAACAGTTCGAGTTACGGACCAATGTTGGTCTGTAACTCGTTCGTAACTCGGAGAGCGGCTGTATCTGAAATTTCAAGTCCTTTACTTTGATTTCATTAGCTAAACTTTTATGAGAGAATGAATGCCTTTGTGGGGTAGAAGATAAACATTTAAAATTATATTATTAGTTAAATTTAAATTGTTCCATTCTTCATTTTAACCCATCTTAAAAATCTTAAACATTTTCCCCCAATAGTGATTTTCTCCTTTTACTAAATGAAAAAAGAAAAAAACCCACAAAAAAAACCCAAACCAACCGCAAAACATAACACTGCTTTCTGCCTTTACAATGATACTTCTAGTAGACCTGAAGTTAACATGATTTTTGCATTTGTTTGTATGCAGTGTTATAGCTGACTCAATCCTAGGATATGTGAGACAAAGTGGGTGAGATAGTGTCTTTCATTGGTTCTACTTCTGTTGGCGAGAGAGACTAGCTTTAGATCTTATACAGATCTCGGAAATTTACTCAGGGTGTCACAGCTAAACACAAAATGGAACAGATTGTTTAGTATACGTAATTAACATGTATTTCAAGGGAACATTTAAGGTGACATAGCAAAAGTTTGTTGGTGGGTTATAGAGAGTTGTAATTAAGATGTAAATCCAGTTTCATTTGAAAGTATTGTGCAGATTTCCTTTAAGGATGAGGATTGATAGGTCAGATATAGAGTAATCAACTTAATATCATCAGTGTATCTCAGATATATTATTTA
The DNA here is from genome assembly GCF_049634645.1 of Pelodiscus sinensis. Taxonomy (NCBI): domain Eukaryota; kingdom Metazoa; phylum Chordata; order Testudines; family Trionychidae; genus Pelodiscus; species Pelodiscus sinensis. The sequence goes on from NC_134712.1 coordinate 171,600,196, forward strand.
CAGGGTGAATAAAAAAAAAATCAATGATTTAAAAAATGTAAAAAACCAAATTTATTTAAATCTGATTTTTTGAAATAAATAAAAAAAATACTAAATTTTCCAGTTAAAACAAGTTATAATTAAATATAATCACAAACATGCTAAACTTACATTTACAATCCTCTAAAAATGAATTAGTGGCTCTAGTCTGTCCAGCCTGCCAACCAGCGCTTTCTTCTTGAAAGTTCTGGACTTTCAATTTCTGTTTCTCAGCAGACTATCATGTGCAAAGACAGACAAAGGCTAGATAGGACTGTTTTTGTTCTTTGCTTATGCGGTGGTGGATCTGGGCCAAGCATGGCAGAGGAGTAAAGACACTGTCTAATGAGAGAGATACACTATATCTGAAAGGACAGAGGCAGCATAGAATGGAACAGTAGAGAGGATTGGAAAGAAAAAAGGAAGACATTTAGCAAAAGACATAGTTTCCTATATTTCCCCACATTTTTGCCACAGAAAAACTGTAATTAATTCTGAGCATGACACACACCCTGTTTGGGAATATTTTGAAGAAATTCGTTTCCTGGGTTAAAACAAAAACATGTCAGGTGTAAGCAGTGCAAGATGATGCGGAGCCTAGCTGCAAGAATGAAACATCATGAAGAAAACTGCTTATTGGGAGAAAATGATGTGGATAAAGACGTGGCTATGTGTGAGGAACAATATGGATTAACTTTACAATACATCATTCTTCAAGACTCTATTCCTTTTAGTGTAAGTGTGATTTAACAAGTAAATTCCCAAACTGCTTGCTATGTTGGATGTTGCGAGAAGAAAAATATTTAGCTTAACTAATTAAACAAACCATAAGGATTAGCTAACTAAATTTAGAATCTACCAGTAATCTACTGGCTGCAGGAAAAGAAATCTAGAGTTGCCAGTTGCTACTGAGTGTCTTATTTTATGTACTACACAATACATGCCTCTTATTTTGGAATACCTTGGTCACAGACCATAATGTTGACACCATAAATCTATTACCTATTTTACTGAGCAGCTTTGCCAAAGGAACCCCATCCTATACTTGTTTTCAATGGTGCTTACTCCAAAATTAAGAAAACTCAAAAAACAACTAATTGTCCTATAGAACCAGGTTAGTCTCTATGGGCACTTCCACACTGCAGGGCAAAACTTGAATTAAGCTACATCAATTGCATAGCTAAAGTCGAAATAGCTTAATTCGGCTTTTGGTGCATGTGTAATGAGGGTTACAGGAGTGAGAGTGAGAAGTCCTCCTGCTTTCCATTAGGTCAGTTATTCTGAATAATGTTGCTGTGTAGACATACCCTAAGGTACTACAGGATCATTCATTTCTTTTTAAGTGTTTTTTTTTTAATTATAGACTAACACAGCTACCCCTCAGACTCCAAAATTAAGGGCACTCTAAGTAGAGTCAGTCTTAGCTCTTTTGGTAACATTTAGTGATATGAGGACTTGTCTGTTAAGAGTTAATAAAATTTGAAAATTAAAAAGAATTTTAAGGACAGCTGTCAGCAACTCTGTAGACTGATGCAATTGCAAATGTGAAACATTTATGTAACATTTAAACTTTAAGCTAATAAAATATAAGTGCTATTGTGTTTGTGTGTGAGAGTTAGTACATACTCATCATTACCTGTGTCAAGCTGCAGATGCAGCAGCAGTACACTAGGATTGATAAGAACTATTTCCTAAAATAAATATCAAGTTATCTAAAAAAAATTACACAATATATATCCTCTTAGATGTTGTAAAATGGTGAACTGAACTGTAAATTAATGTTTTAGTGATCAAATTTGCACCATAGTTTGAAGAAATATGTGAAGTAGTATCAGTGGGAAACTTGATTTAAATCAATTATTTAAATTGCATTGATTTAAATCAGTCCACTCTGATTGTATGTCTCTCATGAAACCCATTGATATACCTGCAATTCATCAATGATATTTTCATCCTCTGTAGAGACACCAAAAACTCCCTCAGATTAGGGATGTAAATGGGTAGCCTGCTTCAGTGGCCCCCCAACTGCAATAGGCAAGTTAACAGGTTAAACATGTAGTTTAACCTGTTAATATTTTAAATGAGATTTTACATTCCTAGCTCAGAATTCTACCACAATAACCAACACCTGTAAATTAAACGCTCTCTGGAACGCTCCCATGCCAGCATCAATTTTCTGGACATCATGATCAGCTTCAACTATGGAACCATAAAAGTATACAACCCCCCCTTCCCCCCACAGATCACCACACCTACCACCTTTGCAGATTCAGTATATACCCCAATACATCTGTTATCTACAGCTAGGCACTTGCATACCATAGAACCGTGGTGTCCAATCAGTTCTGAAGTAGTAGCCACTACAGCGGCTACTGCTATAGTGAACTAGCCACACTCAACAGGCCAAATAGCCACATGTGACTAGTGGTTAGCATGTTTGACATCTCGGCCACAGAACATGCTCCAAAGAGAAAAAATCTGGAATAATGTACATTAACACCCTCAAAATCACCATTGCAAAACAAGGACACTTCACCATAAAAGTATCTTGAGAGAACTTGTTTCAATACAGAGATAAAACCCCCTCTCTCTGCCCACACCCCCCTATTTGCCACACCACACTGGAACCTATAAAGTATACCATAAAACAACTACAACCCATACTTAATGGGGACCCTGAACTCTTTATTCTGGCCTTCAAATAACCCGCTCCCCAACCTCTCTAAGCTTATCATCAGATGTAAATTGTATATCCTGCTTTGTGAGCAAACACAAAGCAACACCAGGCCCTGCCAGAACAACTAATGCAAAACCTACAAACATATGTTGATAGCAATGAAGATCGGTACCCCCCACATTACATCTTTCAAGATCTATGCGTCCTACAAATGCTTTTCACAACACTAGGTGCATCTCATCCAGTGCACTAACTATGTGGGTGAAATCAGAAAATCACTAAACTTTCAAATGAACTCACAAAAGAATAAAAGAAACACACCACCACCACTTTTGGGTGTACACATGGGCGGGTTGGTGAAGGCAGGGCTGGTGGAAACAAGCCCTCAGCCCCACCTCCAATCCCACCCCTTCTGCTAAACTCTGCTCCTTTCCTGCCCCCAGGAGGCAGGGCAGCGCATCACTTGTGTGCTCCCACACTTCCAACCACGGGGAGGGGAGCAGGCACGGGGGAAAAATTCTGTTGAGGGGGGGAAAAAAGAGGGGAGACCAAAGTTGTTGAGAATAAATAAATAAAACAGCATTAAAACAGCATGGCCCCTTTCAGAGTGCATACAGAGTCAGAATAGGGATAGGAACAGAGGAGCGATTGAGCACTAAGACCCAGGGAAGGCATTGCTTTCCCTTGGTCTTTAGGCTTTTTGCTGGTGGCCATTTTGTTTTCTTGATCAAGCCAGAACGCAGCTTCCCTGCGGAACCAGGAGGCCTGGGGGCAGGGAGCTGGGTCCAGTTGCTGAGTATGTCCTAGGGTTGCCAGGTGTCCGGTATTTCTGCCTCGTGGCGGGGGAATCAGAAAATACCGGACATTTTAGGTGTCTGGTATTTTCTGATGTATATTTTTTTTATACCAGACAGGAGGCAAAAATACCGGACTGTCCGGGTCAATACCGGACACCTGGCAACCCTACTCAAAATAAAGGACTGAATAAAGACACAGGGTTTATGGCCTATTACAACAATCTATATCCCAACAACAATTCTCCTACATCTGCTTTTCCCCACACTCCCTTCTGTTCCTCCCAATGACTGGAGGAGCATTAATAGGCCTCTCACATTGAACAGTCCCTCGAAATGTGTGTTATCTACTTTCAGTAAACTATCTGTTCTAGCTTGTATTTATCTGCAACACTGATCTGATCTACACTACAGATTTATGTGACAATAATACAACAACTAGGGATATGAAAAATCCACATACCTAAGTGATGTAGTTATACTAACCTAACCTCCAGAACTGACAGCATTACATTGGCTGGGGAGCTTCTGCCATCAACATAGCTACCGCCTCTCAGGGAGGTGCATTAAAACTATGCTAATGGGAAACCCATGCGGAATACAAATTACAAGAGCTCAGAGTCCAGCCTTTTGGGGTCTTTTGCTGCAGCAAGCCACTGTGCTGTGATTTAGCACTGTCAGTTGTTAATTTTATTTCATTTCAAGATTCAAGTGTACAAAGATTGTGTCTCTCACAAACACTTTCTCTAGAACTTATTTCCAATTGCAGTACAAGTAAAATCTGTGCTAGATGTAAATGTGTTTAATTTGCTGAGCAATGTTTGTCCATGGTATCCACTAGGGACCTTCTCTCTCAGATTTGTCTAGCAAGTGCTTACATATTACAGCACACAGAACTTTAGGAAAAGCCTAAATTAGAGGTGGGGAACCTCAGGCCCAGGGAGGCCAAATGGAGCCCCTGGCTTGCCTGGGTCTGACCCCTGAGGCTCAGGGCCCCCTCCTGCACTGGGCAACCAGTGCTGGCGCTTCAGCTCTCCTGCTGCCTCACCATGGTGCTGGAGCACATAAAATCTACTAGGCTGAGCCCCCATAGGCTCTGGTGTGCAAGAGGAATGTGGGGGAGTGTCTTTCTCCTTCTCCTGTTCGAAAGGAGAACATGAAATATGTATTTTTTTTTCATATTTTAGTAAAATAAAAATATCCACTTTTCTGGATGTATATTCAAATACATTCAGAAAAGCAGATTTTTTTTTTTGTTTACACAAAAATAAGGCCACTTGTCAGAGTCTGCACTTGAATATGGAGCAATACTTTAAATAGGCTTCAAGTTAGGCACCCAAAATCAGTAGTCACTTTTGAAAACTTGAAGTGTGGGTAAATATTTACTAAGTGTAATTATCAAAATGTGTACCTTAGTAAAAATAGCCAATGGCATGCCATACTGGTCCTCCTCCAATCCAGATATTGGTCCTGGAACAAGAACCACATGTCCTGTTTTAGCCTGAGGCTGCACAGTAATTGGAAGGCTTTCTGAGGTCGTGCATTCCTTTGAAAAGATTTCAGTCTGTTCTGATGTCATATTTTCATGTTCTCCTTCTTTCGAGTTGGTATCCTCCAAAATATTAGGATCCAAGGTCTCCCAGTCACTTTCAGAAGACTCTGGAGAAGTGCGTGAAGGAGGTTTCAAATGTTGCCCAGAGTCATTGGAGGACTTTGATCCATTGCAATTCTTTTCAAAATTGGATAAAGGCACATCTGTTTTGTGAGCCTCCAGTACATAATTTCCTGACAGCTTTCTTCGTCCCTCACCCATTCCTGAGTTTGTATTTGAAATGTCAGCAGCAGACACGGAAACATAATCATCTAAAGGGATAGTAACTTCCTGCAAGCCAGTATCCTCTGAAACACTCTTTCTTGGTCTATATTGTGAACTGTCCCTAAGACCATGTTCAATCATACCTAGAGGACAAACACATACACAAATATCTCAAAGATGTTAGTGATTTTTGATAATGGCAAAGAAGGAAACACTTTTTAGTTTATTAAAAAAAGGAGGTCATGCATTTTTAAGCCCTTTTAAAATCCAGTCCACTTCTTCTGCCCAAATGGATTAGCACTAACCTTGGTAAGATCTATTTAAAGTTCAATATACATTTGGCAGAAACACAGAACCAATGACTTATTCATTCACATATCAAAGGTGGCTAACATGCAGCCCGAACAGATCAAATAGACTTCAGCATCTTATTTCTAAGGTAAAGAGCTCTCCATAAAAACTGTTATAAGGTTGTACGCTTGTGTGCTTCATAAAAATACTATGTAGGTTTAAATGTGAATTCATTGTGACTATTGTTTTCTGGAAATAAACCAACACAGATCTCATATCACATAATTTGCAAACACACACTTCTCCAATACTATCACTGTCAATTTTAAGTACAGGCAGTCCCCGGGTTACATGGATCCGACTTACATCGGATCCCTACTTACAAACGGGGTGAGGCAACCCCGCACTAGCTGCTTCCCCCCAGCAGACCAGGGAGACGCGAAGCTAGCGCCTCCTCCCCAGCAGACCAGGGAGACGCGGAGCGGCTTTTCTCAAGACACCTCAGCTTGAGAATAAAGGACTGAGGGAACTGAGGTGTGGGAGAATAAAACTGAGCTCTGGAGAAATGTTTGGCTAGAGTTTCCCCTACAATATGTACCAGTTCCGACTTACATACAAATTCAACTTAAGAACAAACCTACAGTCCCTATCTTGTACGTAACCCGGGGACTGCCTGTAATGAACAGATATTACATAAGAAAGATATAGCCCAAAGAGCCCAAACCTGCTTTTACTTACCCGGAAAGAGAGACAAGACAGTCATCAGTGCTCCCACCAGTCTATTTACTGGTGAAATATAAAACAACACCTGTGGGAATGGCGAGGAGGGGAAAATTAAAATGAAAGCTTAAGTCAAGAACAAACAAACAAAAAAACCCCAAAACAAACAAACAAGAGAATCGGGGGACATCTAATGCTTCTCTCTCTCTCTCAAAAAAAATTAGTTTATGGAGAATTTTACATCAAGAAAAGCCCCTATAACATTTTATTCAGATAAGTATTAAAGAGAAGACACAACAAGGCATTTACTGTACTTGGATAACTCAACCCTGTACTGGTTGGTTGGGACAGTTTTAGGGGTGGCAAGAATGACCAGTTACAATCTTGACGATTGATTGAATTGCAAAATTTTACACTCTGGTCCTTAATGGTGCTCACTCTTGAAGAATGAGAGTTATGCCACACTGCCTTTAGCTGACTAGAGGATTGCTCTAGTCATGCAGGGGTAAGGAACCTTTTTTGGAACAGAGGCCACTGACCCTCAGAAAAATCAATTGGGGGCTGCACACAAGTGAGGAAAAACACACCCATTCACAGTCTTTGTTTAATCCTGAGTTGATTGTGTCAAACTTGAAGATGAACTGTAGATCAGCAGTTTCTCTTTGAAGTCTGGTCCTGAAGTTTTTTTTGCTGCAGGATGGCTACCTTTAGATCTGCAATTGTGTGTCCAGGGAGATTGAAGTGTTCCCCTACAGGTTTTTGTATGTTGCCATTCCTAATATCTGATTTGTGTCCATTTATTCTTTTACATAGGGACTGTCCAGTTTGGCCGACGTATATAGCAGTGGGGCATTCTTGGCACATGATGGCATATATTACATTAGTAGATGTGCAGGAGAATGAACCAGTGACAGTATGGCTGATCTGGTTAGGTCCTGTGATGGTGTTGCTGGTGTATATATGTGGGCAGAGTTGGCACCGAGGTTTGTTGCATGGATTGGTTCCTGATTTAAGAGGTATTATGGTGCGGTGTGTAGTTGCTGGTGAGAATATGCTTCAGGTTGGTGGGTTGTCTGTGGGCAAAGAATGGCCTGCCTCCCAAGGCCTGTGAAAGCGAGGGATCATTGTCCAGGATGGGTTGTAGATCACTAATGATGCGTTGGAGAGGTTTTAGCTGAGGACTGTAGGTGATGGCCAGTGGTGTTCTGTTGGTTTAACTCTGGATTAAACAAAGACTGTGAATGGCTTGCTAACTACAAAAGCAGCTTCTCCTCTCTTGGAATTCACACCTCTAGATCAGCTACTAGAAGTGGGCCTCATCCTCCCTGATTGGATCCACCTTGTCATCTCCAGCCTGATTCTGGCCTGCATATTTATACCTGCCTCTGGAAATTTCCACTACATGCATCTGATGAAGCAGGTCTTTGCCCACGAAAGCTTATGCTCCAACACTTCAGTTAGTCTATAAGGTGCCACAGGACTCCTCGCCGCTTTTGCAGATTCGGACTAACACGGCTACCCCTCTGATACATCAAATCTTAGTTATACCAACTCCATGAAGGCATTTCCAGTCTAATTACATGATCATAGTTTCCAAAATCCTTTTTCTACAACCTTAAACCATTTAAAATAAATCTAGATAATATGGTGGCAGAGAGACACTTAAACCAGTTTTACCTTGAGGGATTAAGTTACCAACTGATGAGAAATCTCTGTAAGCAAGGGTTAAACTGGTTTAACTGTGTCTACATTAGAGATTTGAGCTGGTTAGACAAGATCAATTTTTTAAATTGATTTAGGCAAAATAATACACGCTTTTAAAACAAAAAAGGCTTGATGATGTACGAAAATGTGATTATATCTGAGAAATTATTAACTATCACAATACATATGCATACTGGGCAGAGTTAAGTTTGTGCATGCAATCTTAACACATGCAGTTCTTGACTTATGTGCTTTTTTGCAATCTTGATTAAAACTGTGCTCATGTCTGATTTGTTGATATTACTTCTTGCCCTTCAATAAATTATTTTTTATAGTTGCCCTATATAAAGGCAACTTCAAAAAACATTTTAAGGCGATGAACTTATAACTTAGCTTGTTTGTTGGGAAAGCAAAAGTAAGATTTTTACTTTTAGCATTAAAGTAAATATTGTAGGGGAAAAAAAGATCCTGATGGTCATGTGTTTGTGTGCTGATTTTCAGTTATTTTACTGGAAGCTATTATCCCAACATATGAATTTACAAATAGGTATTCTTTTGTTTCTACTTCTTATATGTCTATACATGTTCCATATTCCTCTTAAATTGACATGACAGCACCTGTTTTAGGAAGTAAGACAGCCTGAAGAAAAATATAATTGAGGCCTTCACTTCTCTGTGGTTTTAAACAGCTTGATTTACTTATTTTAATATTTATTTTTATTTACTGTGAATCAAAGTTAACGTGACTAGAAAGACATGACCTTGGATACTATGCATTTCAGATAAATATCCATACAATTCACAAAAAGTCTAAAGTTTGAAAAAGGCTCTGCATGCTTGCTTCCTTTTGTATTTATATTACTATTATTTGTTTTATGTTTAAATGAAGTTCTATTTTGCTGGCCCTTATGTAGGAGTAAGAGTTTTCACTTTACAATGGTGAGGACACTATTTAGGCCCTGATATTTCCCATCCATTCTCTCATGCAGTTGACCTTGAACTGTTGTGAAAATTTCCCTACCCAAATTTACCAAATCTTACTTGCCTTTGCTCTAGAACAGAGATCAGCAACCTCTCAAAAATGATGTGCCAAGATTTGACTTATTACTTCTATTTAAGGTCTGCATGACGGCAATACTTTTTAAAGTCAATAATAGTCCTATTTACAGCAGCTTCATTAATAAATAAATAAAGATGCAGATCTTACCATTTTAGTAACACAGGATTTAAAACAAAATCATTAAGACCAGAGTTTCAGTTATCTGCAACATGCCAAAAAAATTCTGTTAAAGGAATCTTTTTCTTTCTTACTTTGGGATATACAGGCTTTATTCTTGGCTCCATCACAGACCTCTTGAGTGAGCTTAGGTAAGCCCCCAAAGGGTACATCTATACTACAGCTGGAGGTATAAGTTATAGCTCAAGGAGAAATACACACACTACCTTTAGCTGAGCTGGTGCACTGAGAGCAGGTCTGCACTGCAGTTAAAAACACGCTGCTTTAAAGTGTGGAGCACACATGCCACCTGGTAGCACTAAGGGGACCTGAAGATGTGCCTGAGTGAGTGAAACACTGAGCTGGTTGAAATTTTCAAAGCTTTTTTTTTTCTTTTAGGGAGCAGGAAAGGACTCTTTTCTAAAACAAAACTATCTCAACCCAAACTGGTGACAGAAACGTAGCCGTGCTAGTCTGGGGTAGCTGAAGCAAAATGCAGGACAATGTAGCACTTTAAAGACTAACAAGATGGTTTATTAGATGATGAGCTTTCGTGGGCCAGACCCACTTCCTCAACCCAAACTGTTTATATTGTCAAAATGGTTCCTCTGTGTAAAAAATGTCATGCCTTTTCACTAACTCAAACTTCAAAGTCTCTTATAACTAGTTTGTGCCAGTTTTTGGAAGGGCTTTTTGTAAAGGAAAAATGTCACTAACCTCTTTTGGGAGAGTGTGTGTGGGGGGAGAGAATAGAAAAAACATAGGACATTTTGAAAAAGGGGAAAAAATTTTAAATGGGTCAATTTGGCACACTTTGAAATGAAAACAAATTCATAAGTTAATACTTTGTGAAAATAGGTTGTCATATTTCAGCCAGCTCTGGTAACGCAGGTAAAAATTAGGATGTGTCAACAAAAGCATAACTCATATCAGAGCCTTTAGGTTGGTTTTTTTTTTTTAAATCTAGACCCATATAGACAGAGGTATTTGGCTGCCTGAAGAGGCAGATACATGCCTAACCTGCTTTGTACTCCAGAAAACCCCTCCAGAAAACCCCAGATGTCTAACACCCATAAAAAGGCAAGTGAAAATAAATGTAATTCCCATTAGGCACCGATCTGTCTCTTTAGGTGTGTGTAAATCTAAGTCATTAACACCTCCTTATCTTGCTGCTGTTTCAAGCAAGAGCAGCTCAGTTTAGCAGCTGCTTGACAATTCCCCGCCCCCGCCAATCCAGTTAAAACTCCCTGCCTGAGCAGGTTGGATGTGAGGTTCAAGTAGTAATACAGGTTCCCTGCTGAGCAAGGCAGGAGGGAGGGGCAGAACTAAGCTCTCACCTACATGCCAATGAAAATCAGCTCACATGCTACTGATGGCACGTGTGCCCTAGGTTGCTGACCCCTGCTCTAGAATAACTGTCAATCATGGCAAAATCAACTGTGTGAGAATAGAATTTATATACCAATGCACACAAAGCAGCTAATCAAGAAGATAAAGCTTCCAGTTTTACTTATGCCTATACGCAAATATACTTGAGCAATGGAGTTTACTCCAGACATATTTAGTATAGCATTTATCCTTCATTAACATATGCTTTTTAGTGTCATATGAACAATTTCATCTCCATTTCAATCCTCTCCTTCATCCCACATACCCTACCTTTTTCTCTAGAAGAATCAATTTGAAAAGAATTAAGACCTGCAAAATAAAGGAAAATTAACATAGTTGATGACTAGCAAACAGGAAAAAAAAAAAGCAGATGTGTGTGCATGCATATGTGTAATATACATTAGTTCATCTTTCACTAAAAGTTTCCATTATCTATTTCATTTCTTCCAAAATTTGACCAAGTACACCTGGCCAATGAAAAACTTCATATTCTATTTGTTCCAGCTAAATGTCTATTAAAAACAGTATCATAGTGGGAAGCAATTACTGGAGTTAAATTCTTCCTAATATTAATTTTATTAATAAATAAAATATGCCCTATTGTCCTGAAATAAAATGATATTGTACATATCACATTGTGTGACTTGTGTTAAAAAACAACTGTTCCACAGAAAAATGTTAATGTAGTGGAATGTTAGGGCTACATCAACAGATTTAGGCACCTAACTGACACTTAATGGGCAATGTCCAAAATTTAGATCTTTAAAACCCTGCTCTGTTGCCACTCAACCTTGAAAGCCTTGAAATCCCACTAATAAAAGTCTTCCAAAGCACATAACTACAAAAGTCCTGACACCCAGTGCTTAGCTCACGCCCAAACCCTGGTGTGATCTGCAAATTTGATGTTCCCCACCTATTTCACTTGCAGGGGCCAATCTGTAGCCGTGCTCCAAGCACTCCTAATCTACACATAGAACAGTGATTAGGGTACTTAGCCAAAAGGTGGAAGGCCTGGTCTAAAATCTCCACTCTGCCCGAGAGGAACAGAAACAAGGTCTTAACCACTAAACTATGGTGTATTCTGAGGCATGTTTCTCTCAGTCTCTATTACTGAAGCTGTTCTCCACGAACAAAATAGTCATTCGGCCATAGAGCGAATGAGAATTACTCTATAGCCTAACAGTAAGAGTACCTGCCCAGGATGTAGAAGAGTGAGGTTCAACCTTATGCTCTTTTCAGGCAGAGAGGGAATTTGAACCTAAATGTTCCATATCCTAAGTAAGTCTTCTAACTGCTGGGATAACAGGTTTATATGGGGTGGCACCACTCCCTCCTACTTCTTGATATATGTAATTTTTTTTGTTGGCTTTTTTTTTTTTGGTGGTGTATGCACAAAAGGAGTGAAGAGTACATGAAATCTGTCTATTAGGTTGCAACCTGCAAGGAAACCTCCAGGCTGCACCAACCTGCGCCTGAGGCCGGAAAGTCACAGGAGTCTGTATCAAGCTCCTTAGCAGCACCCACTATGTATAGTAGAATGTCTGGCCCTTAAAATATGAAGAAGCATATGTGTACACTTGCTTAGCTGTCAGTTGATCATCATGTAACTTACATTTTATCATGTTAAAAAAAAACATGCTAGTGGTGTACTTTATAAAGACACATGAAAATGAATACCTTGTGCCTAAACTGAAGGACAAGATCTCGAGGAGACAGACCTAAAACATTAAGAACAAATCCATTATTGAAGCTGCACAAGAGGTATCAATGCCCTTCTTTCTGTCCCCCATTTTTCTTTTAACCAAATTACACAAGCTAACGTGACATACGATTCCCCATTCTCATGGAAATCATTGTGATGTCATTAAAAGAATTCAATCCACCTTCTCTTCCTTCTGAGAATATGAGTGTTGAAAGTAAGATGGAGACTCTGCCTTACAAAAGGTGGCTGTTTATTTCATGCTAAAGTCAGCTAACCAAACCATTTTCCTATGGAAGCATCTGATTCAACAATGACTTTTAGTTCTCTTTCTAGATAACAACTTTTCCTATGATATATAGTGATAGAAATGTAGCCATGTTAGTCCTGTTTTTTGTTTCAGATACACCAGACTATGTAGCACTTTAAAGACTAACAAGATGGTTTATTAGGTGATGAGCTTTTGTGGGCCAGACCCACTTCCTCAGATCAAATAGTGGAAGAAAATTGTCACAACTATATATGCCAAAGGATACAATTTAGAAAGAAGTGAACACATATGAAAAGGACAAATCAAATTTCAGAACAGAAGGGGGATAGGGGAGGGGAGGGGAGGTAAATGTCTGTGAGCTCATGATATCAGAGGTGATAATTGGGGACGCTATCTTTGTAATGGGTACGATAATTAATGTCTTTGTTTAAACTTAGGCGTAAAGTGTCGAATTTAAGCATGAATGTCAGTTCAGCAGATTCTCTTTCAAGTGTGGTCTTAAAAGGTCTTTGAAGCAGGATGCAAGTAATCAAGTCGTTGAGACAATGTCCTTTCTGGTTGAAATGGCAAGAAACTGTTTTTTCTTTGTGATCCTGTCTAATATCTGTTTTGTGGGCATTGATTCTGTGTGCAACCAACACCCCCAGCTATCTCCGAGATATTACTGACTTCCTAAGGAAACTACAAAACATCGATAATCTCCCCGATAACACCATCCTTGCCACCATGGATGTAGAAGCTCTATACACCAACATCCCACACGAAGACGGATTACAAACAATTAGAAACAATATCCCAGAGGACACCACTGCCAATCTGGCAGCAGACCTATGTAACTTTGTTCTCACCCACAATTATTTCCAGTTTGAGAACAACTTATACCTCCAGATCAGCAGCACAGCCATGGATACATGCATGGCCCCATAGTATGCTAATATCTTTATGGCTGACTTAGAACAACGTTTCCTCAACCCCCCTTCCCCTTTTACCCCTTCTCTACTTACGCTACATCGATGACATCTTTATGATCTGGACGCATGGCCAAGAAACACTGGAGACATTCCACAGAGATTTTAACAACCTACACCCCACCATCAATCTCAGTCTGGACCATTCTACATGAGAGATCCACAGTACAAATCACCAATGGAAAATTAGACACCACTCTCTACAGAAAACCCACCGACTCATACAGTTACCTACATGCCTCCAGCTCCCATCCAAAACACACCATACGATCATCGTCTATAGCCAAGCCCTTCGATACAACTGCATCTGCTCTAATCCCACTGACAGAGACCAGAAACTTCAGGATCTCTACCAAGAATTTATAAACCTCAGCTACCCACCTGGAGAAATAAAAAAGCAAATTGAAAGAGCCAGATGAATACCTAGAAACCATCTACTTCAAGATAGACCCAAGAAAACCAACAATAGAACACCACTTGTCATCACCTGCAGTCCCCAACTTAAACCTGTCCAACACATTATCAATAAAACTACAGTCTATACTGGAACAGGATACTAAACTCCAAGAGGCTCTGGGAGACAGACCCATAGTCTCCTATAGACAACCACCTAACCTCAAGATGATTCTTACCAACAACCACAGAACATACCACACTAATACCAACCCTGGTACCTTTCCTTGCAACAAACCCCGTTGCCAGCTTTGTCCACATATTCACTCTGCTGATACCATTATTGGACCTAACCAAGTGAGTTATAAGATCAAGAACACATATTCCTGCGCATCCAGAAATATAATTTCTGCTATCATGTGCGGAAAGTGTCCGTCTGCTATGTACATTGGACAAACGTCTCAGACACTTCGCCAAAGAATGCCCACAAAACAGATATTAGACAGAATCACAAAGAAAAAACAGTTTCTTGCCATTTCAACCAGAAAGGACATTGTTTCAACGACTTGGTTACCTGCATCCTGCTTCAAAGACCTTTTAAGACCACACTTGAAAGAGAATCCTCTGAACTGACATTCATGCTTAAATTTGACACTTTATGCCTAAGTTTAAACAAAGACATTAATTATCGTACCCATTACAAAGATAGCTTCCCCAATTATCACCTCTGATATCATTAGCTCACAGACATTTACCTCCCCTCCCCTATCCTCCTTCTGTTCTGAAATTTGAACACATATGAAAAGGACAAATCACTTCTTTTTAAATTGTATCCTTTGGTATATATAGTTGTGACAATTTTCTTCCACTATTTGATCTGAGGAAGTGGGTCTGGCCCACAAAAGCTCATCACCTAATAAACCATCTTGTTAGTCTTTAAAGTGCTACATAGTCCATTTTTTTGTTTCCTATGATATGTGGCACATAAGGATCTAGGGGGAGATTTTTCCAGGGCATAAAGGGCAGTCAGGTGCTCAACTCCCTTTGAAAGTAAAGAGGAACTGAGTGCCTAATTCCCATTTGTACCATTGAAAATTTCCCACAATTAAAAACTTTAAAAAACACAGTTTTCAGAAGGAGCTGAGGAGATCACTCACTAAGCATATATCATATCAAGAGGCATCACTGATGGATCATGGATTACAACCTAAAATGAGATCCATACTATGGAAAAACAGGTAAAGGGTAAGTATCAGAGGGGTACCCATGTTAGTCTGTAATTGCTAAAACAATGAAGACTCCTGCAGTACCTTAAGAGTAATAGATGTATTTGGACATAAGCTTTCATGGGCAAAGATCCACTTCATCAGATGTAAGATGGCCTTTGCCCAAACAAGCTTATGCCCAAATACATCTGTAAGTCCTTAAGCTGCCACAGGACTCTTCATTGTTTCTGAAGGTAAAGAGTACTTTGCCTGAAAGTTATTTAACTCAATAAGTAAAAGGGAAAATGATAAAACTATCATGCAGACACATAAGCATGTGTTGCTAAAGTTTAATGCACATACACAAACTAGTTCAGAGGGAATGATTTTGCTGATATAGCTTGTAAAAGCTTACCGAGATAAACCTGTGACCCCTCCAGTGTACTTCCTCCCAAAGAGCTATTCATATGCTCATAAAGTTCCTGTAAAAGTTAAATAAAAAAAATTAAAGTCATATGACTACTACATCTGATTTCAGAACAGGTGTTACTAAAGCTACCCAAAGGATCAGGATAAAATAATTTGCTTAAAGAAGATGAACAAAATAATATTTTTGCATATAACTCAATTGTTACTCTAATGTCATTGATGATATTGTTCCCAGATATTTTACTAATCAGAAATCTGTTACTTTCTCAATTCATATAAGGATATGAATATGTAATTATTTAAAATAGCAGAATGAAAATGCCTAAGAAAATACCATACAAGAATACATCGATTAAAGAATGTTTATAATGTAAAACATATACACATACACAAGGAACATTATACTGTAGTATATATTGAAAAGTTACCTTAAGAATTGAAATTTGTGAGAAATCTTTTTCTTCAAAATAGGCATGAGTAATGAGCTGTAGCTTTGCTTGAAGTAACCCATACAAAGGCTTGTAAGAGAGAAAAGGACACGTCATAAATGAAAGAAAGGCAGATGAAAAAAGTACAGTACGTTTGTTGCTAGTTTCCGGTTGTAATGTCCCTCCTCCATACCTCCAACTGTCTTCGTCTTCTAATACAGATACATACCTCACTAAATAGAAATGTAGTTTTTAAAGCCAAAAGCCCTCCTTGTGCATTTTAAGTAGGCATCTTGTGTTTCATTTTCAGATAACGCATTATCACCCAATATTCTATCAGTCGCATTGTATGGATAGAGTAAGAGAACTTTCCTGTTTCATCTTGCTCATACAGTTGAAGTAATCTCTCAATAAAGAATTCCTTTTCTCTTCCTCTTAAGTGAATTTGCACAACCTTACTGTAAGAACAGCTTACATTGCAACATAGGCCCCAAGACAACTTGACATGTACACCTAACATTCTGAGGACTCATGAACTGCTAGCAAAAAGCTTCATTTCAGTGTCGTCCATTGTTCGGTTTTTCATTATCTGATAACATAACTAGCATTTTTAGAGAGTAAAATTCCCACCCTCCCCCATAAGAAGTATCACTTTGGATAGATCTACACTTCAACTGGAGATATGGCTGCAGAATGGGTAGGAATACCCATGCTATCTTAAATCTAGCTAATCTCTAGTTAAGTCACAACAGCATGGATCAGTAAAGTACGTACACATCCAGGGCTCCCAGCACGCTTGTACATCCTGCACTGAAATGTATGCAATCATGGCTTCACTCATATTTTAGTCTTAATACATGGGGCTCACCAGCCATGTGGTTCGGCACACTGCGCATGCGCTGACCGCGCTGCACGGCTGTGCCGACTTGTAATCTACTTGTCATGGGCGAGTAGATTACATTAATTGTCGAGCCCTGATAATACATAATAGTAAAGCAGGCATGGATATATCAAATCATGCTGCAATCACATGTTCAACTGGAGCACAGACATACCATGAACGGAACATACAATTACTGATAGACTTCTTGGGATAATTATTAAAAATACAAACTGATCATATCAAAACTTGCGTTAAAGTGCATATATTTTCTCACAGTAAGTGTAATTGAATTTGTGTCAGCCCAGGATATTGGTGTAGGGTAAAAATTTCTGAGACAGGATATGATATTTTATTAAGAACCCCTATTCTAAATTTCAAGTCTGGAACAGGCACACAAAACATCTATGTCTATGTCAAAGACACAGTACATGCAGGTTAACCCCCCTGCTTAGCCCATCTTAGCCCATCGGAGGAAGGTCATCACAGAGCTAACAATCCAGGGTAAGAGACAGGACATGACACATTCAATGGTGTTAGGAACAAATGTGCAATTGTCAAGTACTCTTACAGTCTCTGCTTTAATCCCCAGATGCAACACCAATGGATCACATCCCTGCAAAGATACCTTCCTGAAGCTAACAGAGACATTGCCACTTAACACATAATTGATGTCTGCTTTGTTTAAATACTTGTTTAGCTAGATATAAGGTATTCTGTAAGGTATGGGCCGAAAACACTATGTAACCTTTAGATTATTGCTCTCATTTTGCCTCACGATTAGCACCTATCCAGGGGATCTGGGATTTCCCCTCTTCCCCCAATCACTTCATCCGCCCATTAAGCATCCTATATAATTAGTTGTAACCTGTTGTCTGGCAGTGTTCACCAAGCCTAACAAGCGAAGTGACACTCCACCAGCGCTGTGTGTAATAAATCCTTCTGCTTGCTTCATACCTGGTGTCCAGACTCTGTTCCAACATTGGAGAGACAAGATGGGTGAGATCAGTGCTTTTTTTGAGACAGCATGGCTCGGAACGGCACACCGTCACCTATTTTCCCAGCACAGAGAAAAGGAATGGCATTTCCCCTGTGCGTACTGGCACCTGTTTTCCTGGGGCGGCTCGACTCCTGATGGAAGCCTGCTCGGGACACGTGGCGTTCCCCCTTCCCCCGCCCCCCCCCCCCCAGCTCCCAGTGCAGCTTTTTTTTTTTTTTTTGGCCCGGGGTACCTTTTTTCTTACAAAAAAAAGAAAGATAATATATTGTATTGAACAAACTTTTCTTGGTGAGAAAAACAAGCTTTCAAGCCAAACAGAGCTTTTCTTTAGGCTTGACATAGGTACTCTCTCCTAGTGTCACAACAAAAGCTGGGACCCTTTCTGAAACCTGAAGAGTTGTGTGTGGCTTGAAAGCTTGTCTTCCCCACTAACAGAAGTTGATTCAACAAAAAATATTCCCTTTCCTTTTCTCTCCAGTTGAAAGAGTTATAATAAAATTTGAGTGCCTTGGCCTTCTAACACAGTAGTGATTTCAATGCTCATTTTGTTACCATTCAAAGGGTTTCTAACAAGGAACATTTTACAACGATGAAAGTTTTCAAAACAAAAATCTGTCAAGCCAGTTTTCTTTGTGTGTGTTTTTTAAAAGAAGTTTATGTATTTGTTAGTCGTTCTCTTACCAGTTGACTTAGAACACAGACACTTTTCTGTACTGTTTCTCGGGTGACATCTGCTTGCCGTACTTTCAGTGCCTAAGAAATAAAGTATTACAATATATATTTTAATGATTTTTAAAGCCAATTACCGGAAAAGTACCACTGATCAGAACAAAACCCAGAATGTGCTATTTGAGAATGGGCATACCCAATGGCATGCCAGGACATTTTTAATAAGTCATGTAACAACTTTTTAGATGACAGATAAAAAGATTTTGTCTAACGTACAGTTTGCAATTAATAAGCCAAATACTTTTTTCCAAATATTAGTAAGTCACATATAGTGAAACCTGAAAATACACTAATACATGGTTACCTAACATTTCTACTGAAATAAAAAATCCATTCTATCTTTGGTAAGAAGCTTTGCAATGACAAAGTCATAAAAATCTAGTGAACTGGACAAGTACCGAAGTAGATCTTTTCCATTGTAATTTAAACCAGGCTGAGCAAGTGTTTGCCACTCTGTGAGTTGTGTGTCAATGTTTACATGTTCAGATTAATAAAACTAAGTTAAAACAACTTGATAGTTAAATACAGAGGCTTTAAACATAAGATATCACAATAAGGGCCTATTGCACAAATATTGAATAAACCACAGAAAAAAAATAGAATTGCAATTATGCATTTAGTATTGTAAAGTTGATTCAAACAAGAATTAATAAACATGTTTATGGGAAACAATATAAAGTACACAATGTGTAATTTGGGACTTCTGAACATAAAAAGTATCCAGAATTCTTTCTAAAAACTGTTAGACATTTCAAAGTTGTTGTACGTCCTTGGAAAGGTTGTCATGCATATTTTTAAAAAGTATGATAGCTCTAGAGTAATTGTAAACTACAAACATTTATAATGTGTTCATCACTTTTTAAAATCTTGGCACATTGCATATATCTATATATCAATATCTATATCTATCAGATCAAATACAAGGCAGTTTCCCCAAAGAATGGGACCATACACACTACCAACCCCTTTACCTCCCTCACAGCCCCAAAACACTTCTCTGAAAATCCAACTAGTCTGGACAATAGAGGTGTGTATCTAATAGAAAACCTGTACAAAGGAGACCAATAACTTTCCTGGAAATAAAGAAGATCCATGAAGGGAAGAATTTGCGTGCTTGTGCAATAGACAAAAGAGAAAGAGGTATCCAAAAATCTTCTTAAGGATTGCTATTAGATTAATTTAAACCTACTTCCAGCAAGAAGTTCGACTTCTCTAGCAATATAAATTCTTAGCTAGCCTGAAAGATTCTTTCAGCTAACTTCTGCTACTGCAGTGGTCACCAACCAGTAGATTGGGATTTACCAGTAGAACTTGGAGCCTCTGACAAGTGATCCTGACTGGTTTGGCTGGGAAACTATCAGATGCTGGTACTTCAGTTGCCCCACCATCCACTGTCATGCTGCTCCTGTCCTCTGCCTTGGAGCTGCCCCCATTGGGAGCTTCCTGTTTGCTGTGCGGGGTGTGGGAGGGAGAAGAGGCAGGGCTCTGATGTCAATATCCCTCCTGCCCCATCTCCTGTAATGTATCTCCATACAGCAAGAAGGGATGGAGGGAGCTTGGCAATTTAAATCTGTCTCACTCACACTCACCTCACACTCATCTCCTGACCTAACACATATGTAGGGGGTTGTTGTTACTTCTTTTACTGCTTGCAAAGTGTGTTACTGGTCTGTTCATTTCATAACTTTCATTTCTCTTATGCTTAAATTTAATTCTTTGAGTAGTGAGTTCTAAAATGCCTAACCTGTCGTGGTTATCCCTGTGGTAATTGCTGCTCCTGGACATGGCTGGCATGTCCCTGCAGCCCCTGAGAAAAGCAGAGCAGGGGGTCTCCACATGCTGTCCGAGCCTGCAGACACCACTCCGGCAACTTCCATTGATGAGTAATGGGGAACCGTGTAGAGCCAGTAGAAGCTGTGGGCTCAGCGCCTGTAGATGAGGGGCAGCACATGGTGCCATGGAGCCATTGCTGTACATGCCAGCTGCTTTCAGGAGTGGTGCAGAGCCAGGGCAGGAGTAAACCTACCTTAACCCCACTGCTCCATCACCCGGAAGCTGTCTCAGTTAAATGGTGCCCTGCCAAAGCCTGCTTCCTGATCCCTTGTCCCAGTCCAGAAACTCCTCCTGCACCCAACCTCCTACCCCAGATGTGAGTCCCTCTGCACCCAAACTTCTTCCCAGAGCTTGCACCTTGAAACCCCTCCTGGAGCCCAATCCCACACCCTGGGCTGCGCCCAGAGCCCGTCCCATACTCCCAACCCCTTGGCCCAAGACCAGAGCCTGCACCCCACTACCCCAACCTGGTGAAGGTGAGTGAGGATGGGGGAGGAAGGGAAATGGAGTGAGCAGGGTGAGGCCTGGAAGAAGGAGCAGGGCCTCAAAGAAAAGGCAGGAAGGAAGTGGGGGAAGGGTATTTGGGTTTGAGGTAGATCTTACATTGCACTTAAATTGAAAAAGTGATCTTATGGTTAAAAAGGCTGGAAACCACTATGGGGCTGTGCTACTGGGAGCTCTTGCCTAGTAGAGTCTCTGTAAACAAAACATATACTGGGATGTTCAAGTATTCTAAGTAAGGATGTTAAAGACTGCTAGTTGATAGGCACTTCCGCATTCCTCCTTTGAAATGTACAAGAGCCCCAGCGGGAATCTTGTACATTTCAAAGGAGGAGTGCGGAAATCTGTGTACAGTGTGCAGCCAGTGGGAAGTCCCGCTGATGCCAGGCTGCACACGGGGGCTGTCTTTGAAATGCACAAGAGTCCCCAGCGGGGGCTCTTGTGCATTTCAAGGACATGGAGCCCAGGTCAGCGGGGGACTTAAGAGTCCCCCGTTGACCCGGGGCTCCATGCTACACTGCATGCCACTAGAAGATAGGGTCATCTGGGGACTCCCTAGCTGATCCTGGGCTCCCTGTGGCATTTCCTGGGGAGCCTGAGGTCAGCTAGGCACTCCGCAGCTGACCCCAAGCTCCAGGAAGCTGCCCCTTTGAATTGCACAGATGCATGGCTTAAAGGGACAACCACCGAACAGCTGATCCATGGAGGAAATGCCGCGGGGAGTCCAGGATCAGCGGGGACTCTTGTGCATTTCAAAGAAGGCACTCACGTGCAGCCCAGTGTCAGTGGGACTTCCTGCTGGCCCTGGGCTGTACGAGGAGTTCTGCATTCCTTCTCTCAAATGTGCAAGAGGAATATGGAAGTGCCTATCGACTAGTCAATGGGAATTCGGTCGACAAGTCAGTTAACCGCATTTTAACATCCTTAATTCTAACATGGACTGTAATGTTCTGGTGATGAAAAGAAAGAGGTTTTCAGCCCTGTGGATGCCTGTTCTGCAGAATCATTGGTTGTAAGATGACAAGGACCATTCTGATCATTAGGTAGATCTCTTGCAAAAGCATGTAATAGACTTTTACCTATTCATTTCTGTATCAAGACCACAATTTTACTCTTGCATATATACAAGTATAAATTACCTTGGCTTCAATCTGCCTGTAGCAAGAGACACCATACACTGTGGCTCGATCTCCACATCTTGGTGGCAAATGGAAAAACACAGTATCTAAGAGAAGGGGTGGGGGAGAAGCTTCATTAGCCACCAACAGAATGATATATTAACATTTTGTATTTTCAGCTCTTTAGTCATCCTTTTAAGTATCATTCTCATTTACAAAAGCTTTACTGAAGAATTTGCATTTCTTACCAGCACTTCCCTTTTGTTAGTATAGCTGAAGTCTTTTGTCTAAATCGGTTACCAAACTGTTCCAGTAACTAGTAAAAACCTCACTTTCTCTCCATGCAAAGGTGCTAGATAAGAAATATTTATATTATGACATGATGAAGAAGGGATGCTAAAAAGCGGGTAATTGAGTAACCATGTGAAAATTTCAGCAGTTACACGTGGGGAGGCAGCCAGCTCCCCAGGAGCCAGCAGGGAGTGGTTGCCACCCTGTGCAGCTGCCTCTGTATCAGCTGTACCGGCTCCTACCCCACTCCTAAGGAGCCAGCTTTTGCTCCACATTGTAGGCTCTGCGGGCTTTTTGGGAGCCTGCATGTAACTGTTCACAGCAACTGATAAGCCTAGGCTTAACTGTGTAAACAGTTATACTTTTACATCCCTATGATACAAAGCACTAAAAAAAAAAAAAAAAGCTTTTCATTAAAACAATAGGATTTACTTCAAAGCTATACTCTATTTAATAATAATGCAAACAGACCACTGCCACTACCTGTTTACTGCTAATTTATAGATTCTGCAAAGCAAAGCACTCGTTTTATTTTGAAGTTCATAACATTTCACTATGAAGTGAACCCTGTCTTGAGTGCCTAAAATTTGTTAAAGACTTTAAAATAACAAAATGGAACACAGTTGTACTTGAAAATATGGAGTAGTCTCTTAAGACAAGGAGTTAGGTAATAATAACTGTCAGTCACTCTTACAGATTTCACTGTGTTCTAAAGGGACCAACTAGGCATTTAGTAATATTTTTAATGCATGTTTTTCCAAACCAATAAACAAGAAGTCTAATTCCCAGCTTCCCAGGATACTTCTCTATACCAGCACTCTCTGGTCCAGCATGATTTTAGTTAACCAGATATCCACTTATCATGGGTGTGGCCACGTTTCCCAAAGTCCCATAAAGTTTATCACCACCATCCTGGATCTGTGTTCTGTGCTATTATTTAGCTCTAATTTACCCCTAAATGTCTTCAAAGACCCCAGTAAGAAGTGGAAGTGCTGCTAATGCTGCTAAACAATATTGACTTTCCATGATTCAGCAAATTCTCTAGTTCGGCAATGGTCAGGACCTGAGGATGCCAGACAAGAGAAACTTAACCTGTAGTAACGCCTTCACTGTGAATTATTCATAACCTGCGTAGGAAAACAAGGCCCAAAATGTTACAGTAAATTTACAGTAATTTGAATGTGAAATACATTTGGTAATTCCAAATTAAATTTTTAGTATGTTACTGGCCATAAAACCCAGAGATAACACCTAACAGGCTTAATTGATTTGTTTCTATGCTAGCTTTGAAACACTTTCCTACTGTTGCTGTGGTAATGAAATGACAAAGAGTCAACTATCTAGCTTTCATGTTTAGGGATGTGGCACTGAGCCAATGTAGAAACAGCTTCACTCACCTGCTTCTACTTCCTGCTTTAGATGCACTCAGTGGATCATTTGATATTTAATTATACAGAAATGAAACCAAGTCAAGACCCAACTCAGAGTCAAGGAATGACCTTTTATGACAACATAATAAATCCTCTTGATACAACTCCTATATTTTTGCTACCAATTCCAAATGAAATACCTCTGAAAATTAGAGGGTGAGAGATGCAATTTGAATTAAAAACATAATAAAACCTAAATAAAAGTAGATGCAGCGTATTTCTGTGGTTTTACAATTTCTTCTTTTTATAACAGTTTTCTTCTCTCTTGTTGCTGTGCCGAGAAACAGACAAATTGATTGTACATGGCAAATAATAAAAGGTACCATAGTGCATAAAAAGTATTGTCACAACTGCACAAAGTAAAAAATCTGGAATAAAAAGAAAATATATTTCCTCTAATTTTTCAGTGACAGTGTCCTTTGAAAATGTTTTACAGTGTTCATTTGAAAGTGATCCCTGTTTCTCAGGTTCCTATAGAGCTATTCTGATACTGGTTCAGAACTTGAAACTGCATGGGACTTGTGTAAATTGATACTTGGTTTCTCATAAAGCTGATTCTTGAGGAGGAAGCATAAAGCAAGATAAAGAGAAAAATGTTAAGTAAAATATTTCATTTTTCCCTCTATAGACAGCGAAAGACCACCTCTAGATCGGTTTACCTTCAGACTGCCGTGCCTTGGCTAAGACCTATATAGGAATACCTCGGCAAAATGATTCTCCCACCTTTTCATTCTGAAGGACACTACTCTTCATAGCAAGTCCTCCTGCCCTTCTTATTAGTTGGTTCTCACTATATGATTTCTGCAGGCTGTTAATAAGGATCTGTAGAGCACATATTGAGAACCACAGATCTATTTAAGCAAAAATGGGTTGCTTTGTTCACATACTTTGAATATTTTTTCCTCACACCTCCAAAAATATGTACTGGACCAGATTCCCTTAATGCACCATTTTAAAGGTTTTGAGGATTGCAACATTCTATACCTTGGGGAAGCACTCTAACTCCCATGTCCTCCACATATATAAATGTGATATTGTAGATAAAGCATGCTATGTAACGTATCAGGGGAAAGGCTATGAACTGCCAAAGCCTACTGTTTTATTTAAGTATGTATATCTTTAGTGCTTATGAAGTTACGAGATTGTGTTGTATGACTCTCACTGATATATGCTGTAAATTGGGCAGCCAGATATTAGCTCACCAGAGACAACAGCAAGAAGAGTAATCAACATGCGAACAAGTCAGTGATTCGCTCACATGAGGTCACACCAGGAGAACCACTCAACATTGCCTCACTAGACATGGCTGGATTTGCACTATCCAAGCACATGGGACTGAAGATATACAAGAGATCAGAAGGGCCCCAGGTTTTGCTGTTCTCCTGACCCCACCTATGCTGCAAGCAACAAAGACACTGAGAAGTTTGGGTAGGTTTAAGCCACATATTTGTATAGTAAGGACTGCTATATCCAGTGGGGGTGAGAATAACTGCTCGGACTAGATGTTGCTCAGCCTAGTAGGGTTGAGAGTTTAGACTGTGTGATTATATTTATTTTCTTTTAGTAACCACTCCAACCTTTTGCTATATTTTGTAGTCAATACATTTGTTTTACTGTTTATATTTACCAGTGAATGTGCCTGAACTGAATGGTAAATGCTAGTGTATATCCAATAGCCACTGATGAAGTGATGAATTTGAGCAGTGCAAAACAGTATATACCTGCAATACAAAGCTGGGAGCCCAAAGGATTTGGCCAGTGCCTTTCTCTGAGTGATTCATGAGAGGCTCTGGGATGATTCATGAAAGCTAGCTGGGTATGGGGCTACACAGGCAGCTGTGCTGAGTGTTAATAGCATCTGGAAGGGTTGCTGCTTGTCACTTGCAAAGCATTAAAAAGGGATAGAGAATAAAGACAGAGAATATCTTATTGCCTCTATATGAAACCATGGTACATTCACATCTTGAATACTGCGTACAGATGTGATTATCTCATCTGAAAAAAAAAAGATATATTGGCATTGGAAAAGGTTCAGAAAAGGGCAACAAAAATGATTAGGGGTTTGGAACGGGTCCCATAGGAAGAGAGATTAAGAAGACTTGGACTTTTCATCTTAGAAAAGAGGAGACTAAAGAAGGATATGATAGAGGTCTATAAAATCATGACTGGCATGGAAAAAGTCAATAAGGAAAAGTTATTTACTTATTCTCACAATATAAGAATTAGGGGGTCACCAAATGAAATTAATTGGCAGCAGTTTGTTAAAATAAACAAAAGGAAGATTTTCTTCACTCAGCACACAGTCAACCTGTGGAATTCCTTGCCAGAGGATAAGGTGAAGACGAGCACTTTAACAGGGATCAAAAAAGAGCTAGATAGATTCATGGAAGGTAGGACTCTCAATGGCTATTAGCCAGGATAAGTAGGAATGGTGTCCCTAGTTTGTGTTTGTCTGGAAATGGATGACAGGAGAGGGACTGCGTGATGATTACCGTTGTGTTCCCTCCCTCTGGGGCATTTGGTATTGGCCACTGTCAGTAGACAGGATACTGGGTTAGGTGGACCTTTGGTCTGACCCAGTATGGCTGTTCTTATGTAAAGCATTGTGAGAGAGAGCCCATACTGCAGAGTGTAAGGGGGCATAGCCATCCCATAGACCCAGGCTGCACCCTGAGGATCCCATCATAGGTAGTGTGGGATATTTGTTTTATTTTACTTTAAAAACATAAGCAAGTAAGGTTGTAACCTTTAAAGGAATTCCCCATATAGAGTGAAGATGTCCAGTTATTGGATGCATTTTCATGATTAGGGCTCAGTTTAGGGTTAGTTTATGGTTATTTTAAGTTGCTTCTTCTCACAAATTCCATTTCTATAAAATCTATTTCTGCAGATGTGAACTAAACTGCAAAATAAAGTTTAATAGAACGCAAGTAATCAGAAGCCTGGTTAATTCATAGTTTAAGTGTCAGGATTCTTTCCCCCTCTAACAGAAGCACATAGAACAGTGGTCACCAACCAGTCGATTGTGATCGACTGGTTGATGGCAGAAGCACTGACAGTCAATCTCAATGCAGTCAGTATTCCCAGTCCCCATCGCTCACAACAAGCTGGCGCTACAACCTCTCACCCCCCACAAGACTGAAGCCAGCACCACCTTCCTGCGGGGGGGGGGGGGGGCGGGGCGGGGGAGTTCCGAAGCTCCACTCCAGATCTGCTCCTCCCTTCCCCACATCAATATGCATACTTCCTTATCCACCATACCATCACCCATGCTCTGGGGAGGCAGAGTCCGGGGGAGAGGAGGGGGGGAGGAGAGGGGAGGAGGAGGGAGAGAGGCTAACATGGTGTTGGGGGATCCGGACTTTGAGCAGCTGGATTTTTTTAAGGGAGCAGCACTTATGCTTCTTCCAGCGCTACTTGCAGATCCTGCCCAAGGGATACGCATCCCTGGAAACCCCCAGGTACCAGTCAAGCTACCCCTGCCCCCTCTCTCCAGCTAGAGATCTGGCAACCCTCTGCTCCTACCCCTGCCCCAACACCCACCAGCACCCTGCTCCTGCCCCCTCCCTCCTAGCCAGATACCTGCCTCCAGCTTGCTCCTGCTCCCTATCTCCCACCCAGATTCTGCATCCCTATCCCACTCACTGGCAGCTCTGTCCTGCACACTGGAACCCTCATTTTTGGCCCCACCCCACAGTCAAGGGGGGCCTACAAAATCCACTAAGCCTGGAACCCCAGAAGAGTTAATCTGGGCTAGAGTCTCGAACCTCAGTCCTACCTACGTTTCCCCTCATGGGGCTGGAGTGCCAGGGGAGTGAGGTGTCACAGCTGGGGGTTACATCAATGAGGGTAGGGGTTTTTTTGCATCTGACTTGTGCGGTTGTGGAAACCATTTCATATTTAGCTAGAAGCCATTCTGTATAACAAAAGCCATTTCAGTTTCTTGTGTCTGCATGTATACTAGAGGGAGTGAACTGGCCTTCTCCGAGGTGGGGAGAGGCCAGAAGGATGCGCTGTTGGAATGTGTTAATGAACTATTTTAAGCTGAAGCCCTTACTCCCTAAAAACCTGTTTCTTTCTTTGCTGATAATAATTTCTCTTTGAAGTTCGCTTTGATTTCTTGCCCTGACGTCAGACTTGTTTGGTTAAGGGTATAAAATACTAGGATTGATTGTATTAGCCAGCCTTACTGGGCCCGGCTCTGCTGGTGTCACATTTGTCTCACTTTGTCTTATTGATCAATAAAACTGTTTATTAGCCACCAAACCAGAGAGAAGTTTTTGCTTCAACACGATCCCTGACTGATTTTTCTATAGGTCAGTGGTCCTGACCCAAAAAAGGTTTCCTACCCCTCGTATAAATAAAGACAATGTTGAAACCTTTTGTGTTGGACATATTTTATTTAAAAACAAAGCCTCACCGATAAGCCCCCATCTGGCCGCAGCATCATAAGACTCCTGAAGCCCCCCTACACCCCAACCCTGAACTCATCATACACATGAGCCCTCTGCCCTGAGCCTGTCACATCCCCAAACTCATGCACCTCTCACATCCCCAGCAGGGCCGGCTCAAGCCATTCCTGCACCTTGGGCAGCAGGCGTGCGATGCATGCGCAGCTCCGCCCCCAGGCGCACGGCACATGTGCGGTCCCGCGCCCCCAGCGTGCTGCGCACCTTACAGCTACAATTGGGTGCGTGGCACCTGATTGCAGCTCTAAGGGGCGCCGCCACGCGGACCCCAGCCCTGGGCACATGGCGCCTGAGGGCAGCTCTAAAGGGTGCCGCGCAGCTGGGCGCGCAACGTCCCTTACATCCACCCCTTAATCCGGCCCTGAGCCACAGTCTTCTGCCACAACACTTCTGCACCACCCACACACTGCAACCCTGTGCCCTGAGCCCATCAAACACCCCACCTCCCTGCCCTCAGCCCTTCATACACCGCAACCCAAACTCCTGCACCCCCACAAGCCTGCGGCTTGCTCAGGACCCTAACCCTCCGCCTGATCCCAACACTTTCCAGCCTGGAACCCCTTCCCCGAGCCAGCATCCCCTTCTTTACCTCCTTTTGCATCCAAATTCCCTCCCAGTGCTTGCACCTCTCACCTTCCCACACCCAATTCCCTCACTCCCACCCCTGAGCCTGCACCTCCTGTCTCAGTGAGAGTGAGTAAGGGCTGGGGACATCTAATGATGGAGAGGAGGGGAATGGAGAGCACGATATCTCAAGGAAGAGGTGGGATGTCAGGGAAGTTATGGGGTATATCTTGGCTTGCCCTGATATTTAAAAAGTGATCTTGAGTATAAAAAGGTTGGAGACCACTGACATAGAAGGATCTAGTGTCTTCAGCTACTGCTAGAGATTCTCACCCAGAGATGCTGTAACCTTATATCTGCTTTCTTACCTTCTTGATAATTATGAGCACCATCTGGCAAGGCAAGAAAAGGCAAGTATTTCCATTCTTCAGGTAAACTGTGGCTGTCATGTCCTTCTCCTAAGATGAGGGGAGGATAGGAGAATTCGACCTGAAGAAAAAAAAAAAAAAGACCATGTTACCAAAACCGGAAATACATAGAAACTGCCACATTGGTTCAGTCTAGCAGTGCCTCAGGTCTGTAATTCTTTCTCCAATGGAGGCCAGAACTTCATTATCTTCCAGATGTCTTCAGATTAATTCCTTAATTACTTGCTCCATTATCTTCCCTGGTACAGAAGTTAAACTGACCAGTCTGTAGTTTCCTGAATTATTCTTATAGTGTCCATCTATAAAAAGGGAAATATTTTCCCTTTTCTAGTCTTCTGGTACCTCTCCCGACTTGCATGACTTCTCAAAGATGACAGCTAAAGGCTCATATATCACCTCTATCAGCTCCATGAGTAAGCTACGATACATTTCATCAGGCCCTGGTGACTTGCAGATATCTACCTGTATAAGTAATTTTAAACTTGTTCTTTTTTTATTTTAACTTCTAAACCTACCCCATTTCCCGTCACCATCACACAAAGTAGAAATGGGGTAGATTTAAAAGTTACAATTTAAAAAAGAACAAGTTAAAAATTACTTAAGCACCTCTGCCATTTCCAAGTTTCCTGTTATTGTTTCTCCCTCTTCAACTGAGCAATGGGCCTACCCTGCCCTTGGTCTTCCTCTTGCTTTTAATATTTGTAGAATGTCTTCTTGTTACCCTTTATGTCTCTAACTAGATTGAGCTCGTTCTGTGCCTTTGCCTTGCTAATCTTGCGCCTGCATACTTGCATTGTTCGCTTATATTCATCCTTTGTAACTTGACCTAGTTTACACTTTTCATATGATTCCTTTTTGATTTTTAAATCATGTAAGATTTCCTGGTTAAGCCAAGGCAGTCTCTTGCCATATTTTCTATCTTTCCCATGCAGTGGAATAGTTTTGCTTCTGGGTCCTTACTAATGTCCCTTTGAAAGACTGCCAACTCTCTTCAGTTGTTTTCCTCTTAGACTTACTCCCCATGGGACCTTACCTACCAGCTCTCTGAGTTTACTAAAATCTGCCTTCCTGAAATCCATTGTCTCTATTTTGCTCTTCTCTGTTCTACCACCATCCCTGAGAATCATGACCTCTCTGATTTCATGATCACTTTCACCCAAGCTGCCTTCCACTTTCAAATTTTCAACCAGTTCCTCCCTATTTGTTAAAATCAAATCTACAGCTTCCCCCAGTAGCTTTCTCAATGATCTGAAATAAAAGATCGACTCCAATGCAGTCCAAGAACTTATTGGATAATCTGTACCCTGATGTGATAGTTGAAGTCCCCCATCACCATCAAACCCAGTGATTTTGATGATTTTGTTAGTTTAAAAAAAACCTCATCTACCTCTTCTTCCTGGGTAGGTGGTCTGTAATAGATACAAATTGTATTGACTACACGATTAGTCAGTTACCTGCCTCTTAACATCTTTATCTCTAATTACTATTTGCAACTACAGATTCTTTATATAAATTATATAGCAAGAAGGTTTTGCAAGTCTATTTATTCTGTTTTGGGAAAGGTTCTTTTGAATTTGTTTTTTTACCTCAACAGCTAGAATACCCAGCTCAAGTCAAGAAAAGAAGGTCTTCACAAAAGACTTAGTTTGTTCCTATTTAGAGGGACCATTCTATTCTAGATCAGTCCAAGTCACTGCGCAAGGTTGCATCTCTGTACTTCATTGAAATTAGAGATTTCAAAGGAAAATTATTTTATCTTTTTGATATGCTAGTCCTCATGTAATAGGACCAGGAAAAAAAAATATCCCTCACCAAAGATTTCATCTGAAGTAGTTACTGAAATTATAATAAGGGACAGAGTGAAAAACAAGCTCTAGGTAATATTAGTGTCTGTAAGTACTTTGAACACAATTATTGGATTACTTAACATTTTCCTGCCATCATATTGGCTAACAAACCATAAATCAGTGTCCACAACTTCAAACAGTTGACAAACAAAACAATGACAAACCTACATCATTAACTATATTAGATGGGGACCTATAGACAATATTAAGTTAAAATTTCCCTTTGTTTTAACAGATAATAAATTTGACTTTGCATTCCCTTTTCAGACTTTCGAAACAGTTGACAATCCTTTCTGGATACCTTTTATCCCCATCCTGTATTACCAAACCTTTCAATAGGACAGCTACTTAGATATGTTACAATGACACAATTTGTCCTGCTATAGATATTTACACCTTGCCCATTAGAGTATGCCTTAAACCCCTAAATTCCTATATTACTGTAACAGATATTGTGGCTAGTGAAAATAAATTAAAATAGTCTTAAACATCCATCTCAAACCCCAACAAACACCACCTTCATATTTGACTTCAGAAATGTTCCCAATAAGTATTTCAGATATTCTTTGGCTGTTTCTCATTTACAACTACTCAAGCATTATGCTCTTACAAAGAGCATTAGTTAAAAAACATTTCAATGAAATGGGGAAGTACTTCAGGAGCTTTTCTCTGCACAATAGTCCTTAAAGACCAGTGTCTTTCTTACAAGCCAAGAAAGGTTGAATTTCCAAAAAGTCACATTTAGCCTGGGAAACAGAGGAGGGAGGAGTGTTAACAAGGCTGTCTTGCAAAATTCTTAGGGCACATTTGCACAGCAGGGCAAAAGTCGAATTAAGCTACACAACTTCAGATACGTCAACTGAGTAGCTGAAGTCGAAGCAGCTGAATTCAGCTTTTGGCGCTGTCTACAGTAGGAAGCAGAAGGAAGAACAGTCTTCATTAGACTTTCCTTACTCCTTGTGAATTGAGGGTTCCAGGAGTCAGAGGAAGTCCTTCAGCTCAACATTATTTCAAAATAATGGCTTGTTGTGTAGACACACTTTTTGTTATTTCAGAATAACATCAGTTATTCCAAAATAACACTGCTGTGTAGACATGCCCTTAGAGGATTAATGTGCTATCTCTGTAGCAATTCCAACCAAGAAGATTTTAGATCTGAACACTATATCCCAGAGTGGAACACCAAGGTCTTGATTGTAGTCCACAGAAAATGTCCCAGTGGAAACTATAAGCAGTACCGCTTCCTTCGGCTGGCACGTCTCCTGGTGTTCCAGAGAGTTCAGCGTCAGCTTTATCTGTCACCTCTCTCTCCCAGGCCTGCTATGCTGGTTCATATAAACAGGGGAGGCTGCGACCCTACTCTCAACCTGCCACATCCACTTTGCAGAAGTTATTTCCTGAGCATTTACTGGTACAAACTGTATTCGAGAGACCAGCAAACAAAGACAATACTTTTGTATAAATAATCTGAGTTTAAAATGATTTAAGGCCTTTGTTGTGATAAAGTAAACATGTAGGACCTTCTGCCCAAGGGGAGGCCCCCAACCCTTAAGGAATGATTGGAAGGGCTAACACCAACCAGCACACTTGGAGACTTGGGGGAAGTGGTCTCTGGTAAACTTATTAGTGTATGTAGTTTTTTTTATATTTTAAAACGTGTTCTCTTTACCTTACAAATAAATGGCCTTATTTAGAATGAAGCTAAAAGCTGTGTGGGAACTTAGTAGTAATTTTGCTGTTTATAGCTTCTAAGGAAAAAAAAGCAGAGCTGGCCTGCTTATGTAGACCAGGGCTATCAGATTACAATAGGGAGTTATTTCAAAATAACTCCCCTTATTTCAAAATAACAAGCGGAGCGTCCACACTGCCAAGCCTGTTATTTTGAAATAAGGGGCTGGTTATTTTGAAATAATAACTCCTGCTTTCCACGAGGAATGATGCTTATTTTGAAATAGTTATTTCAAAATACTGGCAGTGTGGATGCTCCACTGCTGACATTTTGAAATAACTTTTCCCCAGAGACATTCGCAGTAGTAACTCCCCAGTGTTTCCTGGGGCTCTAAGTCAAGGTAGCGCATCCACATTCAGGAAGCCTGCGTCGGATTAATTTTGAGACTTCCCTGTAGTATGGACACATTATTTCAGGAGTTATTCTGAAATAAATTATTCTGAAAATTTCCTAGTGTAGACATGCCCTTAAGGAATTCACAGTTTAAGCAGGGAACTGTGCAGCTTGCACAAACCCCTATCAGAAGGGAAACACATGTCTCTGACTAAGAGAGATAATGGCTGGGGAGCTGGAAGCTTCAGAGTGGACACCTTGCTGGATCACGGAGAGGGATACGGACAGAATTGCCCTGAACTAGGACATAAATGCACCTATGGATGGAAAAGAAGGTAAACAAGTAAAAGAATGTTTTACTAAATAAGTAAGGATAATAATAAAGCAATGCTAAACAAGGTCATGAGATCAGCACAAATGAAAATTGTTTTCAATAAAATTCATAAATGCTTAATATTAATTATTATTTTTGTAATAATAACATGTTATTGTAATGGAATTTTCTCGCAGAACCCTTATTTTCACTTCACAGAACCCTGGGGTTTTCCAGAACACCATTTGGGAATAACTGGTCTAAGGTAAGAAGACAACATCAGTTGTTTCATTCCTGGAAAAGCCTAATGTATCCATAATATAATACACAGCAACTTATATTTTGAACTCATTCTGAGGGCGGCGGAGGGGGCCATACTATTGCACTGACATGTACGTTATGGTGGTTTTTCATTACTATACTTTTGGGATAAAAAAAAAAATCATTCACACTGAATGGTTCAGATATCTTTTAAAGACATGTTCTGGAAGATCTTTTGGAAGACAGTCTTTTGCCCTATTAAGAAGAATAAGCATTTTTTCACTGAAGTGTTCCACAATTACATATATTCAATGAACTCATTCTATATTGTTGCCTATGAAAATGTAGCAACAGTTAGTGCTGTTTTACCAACTAAGGAACTGGAACAAACAACAGTAACTGGATGCATGATCACTCTAAGACGTAAGGGGTAATATTCTATTAACCAAACTTGCTTTTGCACCACCACTAGAGATGGGTATGATTAAATGAACAGAAAGAATGCTTTGGAGTTGTGCATTCTAGGTAACATTCATGCATCATGCTAGGGTGTGGACAGATTGCAGATTCAGTGTGGGGGGTCGGTACGGTGGACACTGAGTGTACTAGAGCCGGGCTTCATGCCAGCTCTTGATAAATATTTTTTTAAAATATTTTTACCCCACTTTTCTATTTAAAATATTCAAGGCGGCTATTTAAAATATATGGGCAAAGAGATTTGAAGTCAGTTGTGACTTGGTCACTGTGTCTGAGATTACACAGACTTAGTGACTACTAACTCTAATTTATAACATGCACGAGTGGTCAGAATTCCTACTCCAGATCAGAGGCTAAATCATTCAAGGGACCGTACATTTCCTCAAGAATCTACACATAGGTCTGGACTGAATTCTATGCCTTCAACCCCACTTTGGGTACGTCTACACTGCAGAGCTATTTTGGGATACCGGTGGTATCCCGAAATAGCTACCCTGCTTCTACACAAGCTGCCTGTTTTTTCAAAATAATGGATGTGCTATTTTGCAACAAGGTTTACTAGGATGGCATGAGAGATAAGGGATGCCTCAAAACTATGCATTATTTCAAAAGTTGGCGCTGTGTAGACACGCCAAATTTCAAAATAAGCTATTTTGAAATAGATTTGAAATAAGATATGCAATTTGCGCTACTCAAATTGAATATCTCATTTTAAGTTTAGGCTTCTGCGTAGATGCACCTATAGTTCCTCTATCTGAAATTTGTTTCTTAAGCTTTGTGGAGAGGTCAAGGTGAAACCACCACCACCACCACCACCCCTTTGTATTATAACAAGACCTTCCTTTTGAGGAACTGAGAACATTTTACCAATAAATGACTTTAAGTCATCACCCCCCATTTTGCAGATCATGAAACTTTAAGAGAAAGATCTCAACTAATGTGTCCCAGGTCACACAGGAAGTGGCTGAGCTGGGAACAGAACTAAGGACTCCCAGTCTTGTGCCTTAACCACAAGATGACCTTTCATCTTAAAGAGAAATAAGGGTTTTGTAGGCTACTTAATACTCCTATAACATAGTTAACAGTTTTAAATGCAAATTATGTTCCTAAGCTAACAGTTTTAATGGAGAGAAAATATGTTATTGTTCTGAACAATGCCTTTTTGGCAGAGAAAACCAAACCGGGAATAACTTGTTTTCGCTCCCATCAGCTATTATACGATACTGTAACTCAGTACTACCTGAAACAAAAGATGATCTACTTTTGAAAGACGAAGTACAGTACTAATGAATATAAGAAACAGCTCTAGGAATTTAAGTCTTTTAAAGTATCCTGAAACTAGCTGGATGACAGAACATAAAAAAGCCAATCTGAATTAAGCCGGGTGTCTGTAGAAGTGCCAAGGAAGCAAGCCACCTGCAGATATTCCATATAAAACACACAGTCCTCCTGCAGGTATTTGTATTACACCTGTGCTGACTTGGTAGTTTAGAAATGAAATCATAGCAGAATACCACCACTGGTTTTATTTTGAGGACTTCTCTCACAACTGAAATATTTCAATCAATATTTTCCTTTGTTTATGCGAAGTTTCATAAATTGAGAAAAGTAACAATTTCACCATAATTTTAAAATATTAAGGGGATAAAGAACCTAATAGTTTGAAATCACTCTTTTTCATGACTACAGATAAACACAGTACTACAGATATTTCATAGATTAGGTCTACTACACATTTATCCCACTATAGGCTGGAGCTGAGAAAATTGAGAAGATATTAGAAAAATAACAATGGAAAATGCTTCCAAGCAAAATATTATCATGTTGGTCCTTTTTATTTTTATCCTAAAGCTTTGGCAGTTGATATGACATGAGACATTATTGAATTAGTAAAACCTATTTAACATCTTTTCTCCTTTAGTTATCAGAAAATTCCAACTTTCCTGTACTCTTAAAACATGAAAATATGTACATACCAGGCATGCATATAAATGAAAATGAGAGGATACATGCTCAAAATGTTCCCTTTTATTTCACTAGTAAACACATTTTTTCTCCCCGGCTCTTAATACTCGGGCCGTGCTATTTATTTTAAAAATAAAATGGGTGAGATATATGGGTACATTTTCACCACTGACAAAGAAAGGAAAAGGTTGTTGGTAAGACTTTTGAGTAATAAAGGGATAAGTTTAAAACAGCAAAAAATAGCAAAATATTACTTTTCCCCTGACCTAATCAATAATGTTATCTAACCAAGTGTCTTCAAAACTTAGTTATGAAGGGAAAAAATATTTTTCATCTATTTTGGAATATCAACTGAAATGCATACCTCTTCCCATTACTGTTTTGACTAATCAAAGGAGGCTTTTGCCTATAAGGAAAGTGGAGAACAGAATGAGATGTGCTGATGAAAGTACTGATGAGAGAAATGTATTACACACTCACCTAAAACTATACATAATACATGTAAGCCACACCAAAAAGCCAGCCTTACTGTCACAAATTCCATGATTTATGGGTTTGGGGTTGATTGTCCTTTAATATCTATGACCTTTTCCTATGCTGAGGTTTTTTTGTATGTGGGTAGGTAGTGGTCATAAACAACTAAACCAGTTTCAGTGGAATTTGGAGTGCTGCCAAGTTCAAACCTGTACTGTACAGGAAGCAAGGAGCAGGAGCAATCATATTTATAACTAGTGCTTTATTGGGAGTCAGTTTTGATTCTCATATTCAGACAAAGGGTAACAAGGCCTGATTCACCTTATATAGTCATTTACACCAGTGAAAAGTAGATGTAAATACCATTGAATCAAAATGGTAACATTTTACATTCACTCCATACTGGTTCAGGCTACTATACAAGGTGAAGAACAGCAATGAGTCAGACCTACACAGTTTATAAAGCTGTATCTTGGAAATGCTGCTGGTGTTTCTGAATATAGAGTCTGTAACAGGAACACAGAGCTGAAGAGGAAGCAGTACACCTGGAATCCATCCTCCTGCCTTACTGCTCTGTGGCTGACCAGACAGGCACTAAAGATAATTATTTTTAATATTTTTAAAACAGCCAGATTGATTTAATCAGAATAGCTTTTTGATATGAATAAAATTATTTAGAATATTTAATAATAATGTGAGCTGGGACTTTTGGCATGTTTCATTAAGTTGATGACATTTGTATTTCTTAGCCAGAAAGTGACATTCAATATAATTTACCACAAGTCAATAGCCTTGTGCGTCTATGCAGCAAGTCTCAGAGCCAGGGTTGACAGACTCAGGCTCGCACTACAGCACTAAAAATAGCTATGTAGCCCTTTGAGCTCAGGTTGGAGCTTGGTCTCTGAATCCCAGGGGGGGAGGAGGGGGGAAGGGGAATAATGGGCTATGTATTTGGTTTTAGCGCTACAGTCTGAGGCCTTCAAGCCTGAGTTCGATGTCACCCACTGTGAAATGCCATACACCCCATAAGTGCTGCACAGAAATTCACCATAGCAGAGTATTCAGATAGATTATTGCCTTTCTTAATGTACTAATGCAGAACATACAAATACCAGAGGGATCTAGTCTCTAAGACAGCATCTTCTTCTAATTCTAAGTCATCATACCCCCTTTTTCTTTGTGGTAAGGAGGTATGGTAAGCTCTTTCTGAATATTTCATCAATGTCACTGCATTAGTAGTCAATAATGGATGCTAAACCAACAATATATTTACATGCCTGCTGTTAGAGAGGAACTGAATATATGGCTTCTCAACAGGCCTCCTAGTCTGAGAAATCCCCTTAATCTGTTCTTAAAATCAGGATTCTAGATTTCATGCTGCCTCTACACACTGCAAATCCATTTTAATAATCAATGGCAATTCTGAAATTTGCACAACCACCCAGAAAAACGTGACTGTCAGCTTGCTGTAGTCGCTCAGCACTCTATTTCACTTCTTGTAAATATTTGTCTCGTTATATGAGCCTGCTTTACTCGGAAGAAAGTAAAATATGAATCAGATAAGACAAACATATTGAAAAAATTACAAGTTAACCTCATAAGCTCACTCTATAACATCATCTCAAATAGGTTACTACTCTGAGGATTTTTATAGATCACCATAAAAGTCATTTTCATGTAAGACTAGACTTGGTTCTGTTAAAAAAGATTGATAAAAAAAGTAATACAATACACCCAGGAAAAATGTTTACAGTATTATCTTTAAACATAAAATACATTTCTATTCTATTTAGTGTATCTTTTCCTATGGGCATCTTCCTGTTTCTGGAGAAGGGTAGCATAATTAGACAGACACTTCAGGTCTATACAGAATAATTCCAGTCTAATTAAAATATCTGTCATCAGAGCACATTAAGGTCCCATGACTTTTGCTATCTAATAATAATCATACACAAAAAATCCACTACAGGCAGTCCCCGGGTTACGTACAAGATAGGGACTGTAGGATAGTTCTTAAGCTGAATCTGTATGTAAGTCGGAACTGGCGTCCAGATTCAGCCGCTGCTGAAACTGACCGCCAGTTCTGACTTACATACAGATTCAACTTAAGAACCCCAAGTCAGCTGCTGCTGAAACTGATCAGCCACTGATTCCAGGAAGCCAGGGCAGAGCAACTGTGCCTCGGGCTTCCTGTAGTCAGCGCTGGTCAGTTTCAGCAACAGCTGACTTGGGGACGCCTGGGGCAGAGCAGCTGGGGTGCTGCTGGGTTGCGCCAGTAGCGCGGCTCCTTGGCTCTACTGGACCAACCCAGCAGCACCCCAGCTGCTCTGCCCCAGGCGTCCTGATTCAGCCGCTGCTGAAACTGACCAGCAGCGGCTGAATCAGGACGCCTGAGGCAGAGGGCTGGGCTGCTGCCGGGTTGGTCCAGTAGTGCCCAGAGCGGCGCTGCGGGACCAACCGGCAGTGCCCCAGCTGCTCTGCCCCAGGGTCCACAACAAAAGCCTGGTCTGCTGGGGGGGGGCACACTAGCTGCCCCCCCCCCAGCAGACCAGGGACACGGGGAGCAAAGCCGCAGCGGCGGGGTGCCTCGCCTCTGAGGCTTTGCTCTGGCGCGGGACCCGCTTTGCGAGAAAGCCCCGTTCGTAAGTGCGGATCCAACATAAGTCGGATAGTCCCCGCGTAAGGCGGGGACTGCCTGTATATGATGAGTGATTTTATATATATATATATATATATATATATATATATATATATATATATATATATATATGAATGATATACACAAACACTCAGCAGTTCTGGTATGCAGATTTTAATTTCTACCAAAAAAAGATTATTTTAGATTGAAAGACTAACAGGTGCCAATGTGTTTCAATATAACACCAAGATATGCAAAGAAGCTCATCATCTAATAAACCATCTTGTTAGTCTTTAAGGTGCCACATAGTCCGGTATTTTGTTTCATATATATTTGGGTCATCCAAAACATCCATTGATTAATAACGCTGGTGCTAGATGAATTATTTTAAGCTTCAGCCGCTGTTTGAAAGATCAAGGGACGAGTGCTATGGGTTCTTGTTTTCTACCTACCATACTGTGTGGTTTCAGAATATAACCCAAAATATTAAACAATGGGTCTTTGGTGACTTAATGAAATGAATTGATGGTTTGAGACCAATGCTGAGTTAATAATCATCTATAGGCAAACCATCACAAATGGTATCCTTGTTGACAATCTCTGCAGAGGCCAAAGACCACCTAGACCCAGAGTCTTGAACTGTCCTCTCACATTTAGAAATGATCCTTCCAAGACAGCATGGACATAAACTGATGGCGCAGTAAAACTTGCAGTTCCATTGTCCACACTGAATCAGACCTGTAGATAAATAGATGAGGGAATACTCTACATGTCAAGCTGTAATATTTCAGAAATACAAAATTTATTTTTCCCCCAAATATGCTGTCAAAAGTAAGTTGCCTACAGAATAGTTATCACCTTGAGGGTAAAGTGCAGTGAGTATGAGAGAAAATGAGAAGGGCAGAGGATGGCAAAAAGAATGACACGTAGAACTGTTTGTATTAAGGACAGCCATTAATAACTGTCATTGACGTAACTTAAGAATTCACAATGTAACAATTGAACAAATTATTGCTATAACTGTAATTATCGCTGTATTGACTAAGCTTTGGAAACCTTTTACTCAGTAGAAATACCCTCACTGCAGATAAAAATAATGCAGCCTAAATTTGGTGACTGTTTAGGTAACAAACAAAAGATGACACTGTTGAAGAGTTTTATGTGGGAAATGAAGATCAGTGAGGTTGTCCAGGATTTCAAGAATTGAGATGAGATTAGGAATGTAACAGTTAATCCTTTAACCAGTAAATTGATCCTTATCAGTTCCAGTTACTGGTTAAATTCCCATCAACACCTACAGCCCGCAATGCCGAGAGCCCATCAGGCCGGCAGCATTTAACCATGTTACCGATTGAATTTTAATTGGTTACATGATTAATATTTTTTAAACCCTTTTTACATCCCTGGATTAGCTATATCTAAACTAATCCACCAAGGTAACTTCACCTTTAAAATAATGAACAAATGTACATTAAAGAGCCACAGTAATTCAGCATTAGGCCATTTAACATTGTTATGCAAGTAGTAATGTCTGCCGCTTGCAAACCTGAACATAGCACTGGCTGTCTTGACAGGGAGCAGACAGAAGCAACAAATGTGAAAACTCCATTCTTGTTGATTCTCCTTTCTGATGCCCAAAAGCATCTACTGGGAATGTGCCACACTCCAGCAATCACACACACCTTAGAAGTTCAATTACCATGCTGAAGAAAAACTCTTTTAGTTAAACAATGGAACAATAAAAATGCAAAGATGAATGAAGAGTCATTATTTTACGGCACAGAACTGCATAAATAAGCTGAAATATCACAGAGGTTTGGACTATAGTCCTGCACTATATCATTGCTTTAAAAAAAAGATATGAGAAGTATATTTTAATCTCCTGGAATTCACATGTTGTTCTTTCCCGTTACATTCCAGAGTAAACAACTATAAAAAAATCATAATGTAAAGGAGGAGAAAGATTCACATACTTAACAGTTAATAGAAACATAATAGTCTGAAGACACTGAACTATATATCCTTTTATTAAAGTTACACCTATGATGTTGCAAAAGAGCAATGACAGACTGAGCCATCAGAGGCAGAAGATGAAGTAAGCTAGAATTTATCCACGTACTTTTAAAGTTGTCCTGCACTTATAAAAGTGGTCATGTTCCAACACCTTTTTAAAAATCCCTTTCTTTACCTTTTGATACTTACCCATTCCCAATAAGCATTTATCACTGTAAACAACTATTTTAGTTGAAAAATGTTTGTGTTCAGTCAGATTTTATTCTGCCAACTCTATTTAAAAATCACTTTATCTTCAGAATGAAGTTCTGAAGTCCGAAATTAGAAAAAAAAATCATTTATCCAGCTGAATAAATATTAACTGTGGTATGGCCAACATTTACTAACTACAAACTGAGTCATTGCTTCTCTAAAGACAAATTCTTCTCAGGGGCCAATCAGAGCAAAGGAAGCCTCACCCACAAAACCTTTGTATTAATTTCCACTGAAATATCTTGCTTGTTTGTTTTTAATATTCAGGCATATACACTGACTCAAAAAAGCACTGAGCACAAAAGGAAGACAAGAAGCTTAGCACCTACATGTCATATTTATCGTCATAACCAATTTCTACAATTGAAAATGGGGTTGGAAGAGAATTGAGGGTGCATGAAAGAAAGAGAAAAAACCCAGTATGGTATAAGGAATGGAAAAATAGCAAATAAATAAACAGAACTAACAAACCTGTTAAATCCCATGCATCCGAGGGAGTCTCCCTCCTTTGGGGCCAGATTTTATTACTCTTATCTATGTTAGGGAGAACCTACCTCACAGAAGTACTCACACTGAATTCTATCAGACTACTCCCCACAATAAGTACTACTTAAGGAAGGGTGACAGAATGAGGCACCTGCTAATTAGTTCTAGGGACGTTTATAAAAGGCTTTTGCTGCATCTGTCAACCAAGATTTTCAATAAATGAATGAAACTTTCAAAACTCATTTAAATTGTCTCCCCTCAGTGGGGGGGGGAGACAGCCACTGACCTCTGCCAAAAACAATTACAAGGGGGAGACACTCTTTTATCTTTCATCCTGGTGCAGAAGCATAGAACCAGGAGGGGGGCAGAAGTGGAGGAGATCGGATGGGGCCGGGGGTTTAGGAAGGTGTGCCATAGGGAAGGCCAGAGGCAGGCACTAAGCGGGGGGAGGTAAGGGTGCTGAAGGCAGTGGTGCGATAGGAAAGGGATGAAGAGAGGCGTGGAAGCGCGCGGGCAGGGGGGTTGAAGAGGCGAAAGGAGGCTGCGAGGAATTAATGGCAGATGGAGAAGGGGGAGGAAGGGGAGGCGGTGGCAGCACGGGGCAGGAAGCCATGCAAGCCGGAGGACGGGGGTAGAGTCGGAGAAGCCCGGGCCTCTCCCCTCACCTGGCAGCCCTTCTTGTGGTGGAACCCGACCACCACGATGTGCAGCACCGGCCCCCGTTGGCTGCTGGGCGGCGGGGGCTTCTCCCACGTCTCCATGGAGCCCCGCGGCGGCCGCCGAGGAGGAGCTGTAGGCCGGGCCGGGCCCCGCTGCGCGCCCCGCCTCCCCCGCGCAGGGGCGGACACGGAATAAGCCCCGAGCCGGCGGCCCCGGGCGCTCCACGCCCCTGGCCTCTGCTTTCCCCCTCCGCTTCCGCAGCGCCTCAGCCGGCCCGCCCCGGCGGGGGTGGAGCGGGGAGGGGGCGGTGCAGAGCAGCCTCCCTTCCTCCTTCGCGTCCTTCCCCCCTTCCAGCTGCTGGCTGAACCTCGCCTCCCGCTTCGCCTTTGTTCCCGTCCTTCGCCTTCCGACCGTCCTGCGCTCTCCCTCTTCCCAGGCTGCAGAAGGACTCGGGCTGAGAGGAGGGGGACCACAGAGCCCGCCAGGGCCGACTTATCCACTAGGCACAGTGCCTGGGGCCCACGAAAATGTGTTGATTTCTTTTAAAATCAGAAGATAAAAAAGAACTTTCAGGGTCGAAGAAAATGTTTTAATTTTTTTCTCACATCAGAAAAAAAATGAAACTTTCAGGGCCCACGAAAATCTATTACATTTTGCCTCAAACAGAAAAAAAAAATGT
This sequence comes from Pelodiscus sinensis, assembly GCF_049634645.1. Taxonomy (NCBI): domain Eukaryota; kingdom Metazoa; phylum Chordata; order Testudines; family Trionychidae; genus Pelodiscus; species Pelodiscus sinensis. Next base: position 171,643,584 of record NC_134712.1, read on the forward strand.
TGACGTATTTAAAGTTGTATCAAAAATAATTTTTAATATTTGTGTTTATGGAGGAAGGCAAAAGTGTCCAGGGTGGCCCTACTATATTCCCCCCCACACAGACACTCTCTTTGCTTCCTTTGGAAGCTTAGTCTGTCTGCTTTCAGATGAGGCTGCATGGGGAGCTGTCAAGTGGTTGTTATAAAAATGGGGATAAACAGTGATACCCTGAAGAGGTTAAAATGCCCACTCTGAAATACTTGCAGTCATTTCTGCTACTTTGGTGATGCTATATATTATTTCAAGGCCTAACATTGGATTTTTTTGTGAGCTCAAAACATCACAACCACCACCTACAAAATAAAACATCAGCAAATAATAAATGTGTACAGGAACATTGAAAAGTAATAAGGCGAGTGACATTTATAGGTGACATCATCAACAGGTCTCTCTAGAGTGCATGGATTACCACAGTCTTAGTTTGCCTTGACAGGTACATAGCTCTGTGCAGCAATCCCCTACTGTTATAGGCATAAATAAGGTTTTATAGAAGCTCAGATACCATTAGGCATACAGGAAGTAGTTCATCATCCACATTTTCCTATCCATGTTGCAATTTTGATTCAAAATTTTGTTTACTTATTTGTGAAGACACTCATAGCTTTGTTTACCAAGATGTTTTGACATAGTCTTCAAAAGTGTCCTCATATGGTGAGAGTTTGTCAAGTAACATCCTTTTTGGTGGTTAGGCTGAAACACAAGCAATTCAAGTCTCTCTCTCTCTCTCTCTCTCTCTCTCTTGTTTTTTTTTGCTTTGGTCATACAACACTGCTACCTACTTCCTAGCTTTAAAAACTCTGACTTGTCCAATGCTCTTTCTCAGTTTGGCAAGATCTTTGAGGTAGTAAGCTCTATTTGGTTTGACAATATTAAACGTTTTTCGTCCCACAATACCAAATAGGGATGACAAGTCATATTCTGTTAATGCATGCAGTAGGATGTAAGTTGGAGAAGTCAAGAGTGGATGTATCAGAAATTGCATGTGTGGATATAAAGAAATTATCCTCAGTTCTGCTGGTCATTATGTCTGTTTCCATCCATATGTATCTATGTTTTTGGAAAATAGGGAACAGCAACAACCAAGCTATCTGTCTCAAGAGACTTATATCGTATGGTTTCTTTGAAATTTACAAGTAACTGTTGGGTGACACGTTTAGAAACTTTTTCCCATTCAGGCACAGATTTCTTGCATCCAACCTTAGATTCTGTCTGGCACTGTCTTTCAGATGTTTTCACAAAGTCACTGTTGTCACATCTGTCAAAGACTCTTGATTACAGAATTAGATTTGTCAAATCCTTTTAAGACCTGCCTCAAGTAGTCACCAGTTCATTGAATGTGTGTATTTTGTTTCCAGCCATATTTTGTATTACAGCCATGACATCTCTGATGTACAGTGTGGTTTCCTTTTTTCATGCTCTTAGCCTTTCAGCCTGAGCTTTCAGAAGACAGTTTAATTTAGTTTTGTCTATTCTCATTCTTCCGTCAGCAAGGAAGAGGGACATACGCACAGGTCTTATTGGGTGATTAAACACAATTGCCATTGAAACATTTCTGTATCTTGCTAAGGACAGGTCTCTGTGAAAAACCAGTTCTGAAATGAGCTATTGTGATTGTTTCTTCCTTGTCCTGTCAGCAAATATTTTGATTCTTGATTTCATGACTGGCTTACAGAAAGTACATGTTCCATCAAGTGCACCTTTCACAATCTCTCCACTTGTTCTTTACCAACATCCGCTGTTTGCAGTAGAGGCTATGTTACACATCTGAGTTATATGTAGTACAGTAGATATGTTGGTAAGCACCTCTTGATGAAATTCAGGATCAAATGGGTTCCATCATATTGTTGATGACATGGCTGGTAAGAGCTGTAACTTGCTCCTCATTTCTCTTCAGTGCAGAGGAAAGGACTTATTTGTGGACTTTGTCTATACTACAGGCAGTCCCCGGGTTACGTACAAGATAGGGACTGTAGGTTTGTTCTTAAGTTGAATCTGTATGTAAGTCGGAACTGGCGTCCAGATTCAGCCGCTGCTGAAACTGACCGCCAGTTCTGACTTACATACAGATTCAACTTAAGAACCCCAGGCATCCCCAAGTCAGCTGCTGCTGAAACTGATCAGCGGCTGATTCCAGGAAGCCCGGGGCAGGGGCTTCCTGTAGTCAGCCACTGGTCAGTTTCAGCAGCGGCTGACTTGGGGACGCCTGGGGCAGAGCAGCTGGGGTGCTGCTGGGTTGGTCCAGTAGCGCCGCCACTCCTCGGCGCTACTGGACCAACCCAGCAGCACCCAAGCTGCTCTGCCCCAGGCGTCCTGATTCAGCCACTGCTGAATCTGACCAGCAGTGGCTGAATCAGGACGCCTGGGGTAGAACAGCTGGGGTGCTGCCCGGTTGGTCCAGTAGCGCCCAGAGCGGCGCTACGGGACCAACTGGCAGCACCCCAGCTGCTGTACCACAGGTGTCCGGAGCAAAGCCACGGAGCACGGGGGCAGCGGGACAGCCCAGACGCGCCGTGGCTGTCCTGCTGCCCTCGGGCTCCGTGGCTTTGCTCTGCTTTGCTCCCCGTCCCCCTGGTCTGCAGACCAGGGGGACGGGGAGCAAAGCGGCGGAACACGCGGGCAGCGGACAGCGCAGACGCGTCTGGGCTGTCCACTGCCCACATGCTCCGCGGCTTTGCTCTGCTTTGCCCCCCGTCTCCCTGGTCTGCAGACCAGGAGGATGGGGGGGGGGGCAAAGCAGAGCCAAGCCTCGGAGCGCGTGGGCAGTGGACAGCCCTGTCCGCTGCCCACGTGTTCCGCCGCTTTGCTTCCTCTCCCTGGTCTGCTGGAGACCAGGGAGAGGAACGGCCCCGTTCGTAACTGCGGATCCGACGTAAGTCGGATCCGCGTAACTCGGGGACTGTCTGTACTTCTTGTTAGACCTTTTCTTACTCTCATAGTTTTTGCATATTCATAATATGAAGCTGTGTATCGTCATATCTAACACCAATACTGACCTATATATGTGTCAGTCAGTTAAAAAGCTAGTTCCCAATATTTCAAAGTAGGTTGCAAATTAGGATTTCCAATTTGATTGGTTATATTCCTGGAGATTTAATTACTGGCATGATTTAACACCTGACATGAATAATTAAAGATTAATCTTTAATTCCTGGAAACTTCTGGCAACCCTATTTCAAAGGTTAGTACAATATACACAGGCTATTACAAATTAGAACCTTCTACCAAGCAAACTAGATTATATGTTGCATGCACAAAAGCATACAAATGGAGAAACATTACATTATAGTATTCACTTGCATGTATACCTACCCACAATGCAGTACAAGCTTGTTGCTCACAATCTGCTGCCACCTGTGTACAAACTTCAGTGTGAGACTGATCTGGTCAGAACATTTCAATTGAAAATATGCAAAACTATTATAATCATTTGTGAGACACTTTACAATTAAGAATATGCAATGTGAAAACATTTCATGTTAGAATACTGCAAAATATTGATATTCATTTTTTTTGCCACATGCAAAACTGCTTAATCATTAAGGCTTTGGTAGCAAAGAAGCTGGGTGGGTCTATGCACATATTATTTCATATAGTGCTGGGGGAAAGAGACAAGGGGCATGTCCCTACCAATGCCCTTGTGCCATTCTCTTTGGCTATGTCAACACTGGCCTCATTTGCATATTTCTGGTGCAAGAACCTGCCAGTGTAGACATAGCCCAATTGTTTAGCTCTGCAAGATAATTAACTGTTAACTGTTAATATGTAAATACATCTCATGCCAGGAGGGGGAAGGAATCCGAGGTGTGGTTATGTAAATCCAACTCGGCCAGGGCTGATGGAGGATCAGTGTTGGAATGGAAAGTGGTATATTATAAATAATTTGGGGCTGTTGTGGGGGTCACAAATCATGCTACCACTAAATGTGGGAACTGTAAAACATGACACCAGTGCTGGCAGGAGAGACACCATCATTGTAATAGGTCTCTGAGGAACAAGCCTCCCCGCTTCCAGAGTTGAGTGAATTGAATTGGGGGGAAAGGGCTAAAGGGCTTGAGTGAGCCTGCTTCATGCCTGCCAAGTGTGAGCTGTAAGATTGGCCCAACCTGCCTCTTTACCTCTTTTGTTTTCAGGACAGACCTGAAGTAGACTCCACGAGGAGTCTTTTTGCTAGTCCAGTGGAAGCTGGAATCTTTTGCCAGCCTAGGTGATGGCTAAAGAGTTGAAATCACTGGTTTGGCCAGTAGCCAGACCCATTGCAGCCAGCGGAGTGGCTGGTGGGAATGATCAGCGACTGGCTGGTAGGAGTGGTGGCAGGCGACAGCGGAGCAGCTGGTGGGAACGGCTGGTGGGCAGCCGGTAGGAGCGGCAGCAGGCGACGAGCAGAGTGGCCAGTGCAGTGAAACAAGACAGCTGTTGGAGCATGGCGGAGTGGCTCGTGGTAAAGGCTGCAGAAGAATCGTATGAAGAGAGGTGGCGCTGTCGGCCTCGGATCACATAAGGTGCCCCTATCTATCCTCCTGCCCCCCTTTCCACCCAGGTTGGGAAGTAGAACCCTGCAGGTGAACTTTTGAACTCTGGGCGGCACTGATGAGGGACAGAGACTTTTGGGATGTCGGATTCTGGGAGATTTTGGGCTGCTGGACTCCAAAGACTCTTCGGGTATTGGACTTTGCTCCTATGAACTCTGTGCTCCTATGAACAGGGCGCCCCGTGATGACGTCACAGCCATTGATGGCCGTTCAGGCAGGGGTGCCGATTGTGCCACCTCGCCTAGGGCGCCAGCTGCTGCAGCCGGCCTCGGGCCGCTCCTGATTGCCTCTCAGAGGTGCCCATGGGTGTGTGAATTTCCCAGGCTACTGGGTGGAGGCCTGAGCCAGTTCTGTGTGAGATGGACCCCTAGATATTGAACCCAGCCCTGGTTGCTGCCGGGCCTACCCGGCAGAAGGGTTACTCAATATTCTCTTAGTTAAAGTCTCAAACATACATTTCTATTTCTTAGATAAAGGCTTAAATTCAGCAGAGTTTTTTTTCAGCTTTTCCATTAAAAAAAAAAAACCCTCCTGCTTATTTGCTAGTAGTGTAACCATTTGCAGTTAACTACTGTAAAACTTTTATTTGGTTCTATTTTATACAAATTATATGTATGAGGATGGAGTGAGCTGGCTTTTAGAAGAGATGGGATTCAGCTGCATCTGTGCCAAACTTTGTTCACTTCCCAGGGTGAATGAAATGGGAGCCTAAAGGTCACATGATACAGAACGTGACAAAACCAAAAAAGTTGCCGACTGGAATTTAAGAGTATATAGTGTGCAGAAAGGGAAGTTGGGAGCATTGTTCTATTGAGTTGGAAGCTGGATGCTATAGTCTGTGTTGGTCAGGGGAGTTCTTTGAGCTTTGTGTTTAAACAATAAATTGTGCCCTCAGACAAGGGTCTGAAATAGATTTGCATGCATCATTAATTCTTCTTTGGACTGTTCAGACAGCCACCAGTCTACAAGGGAAATGGGAGGGGAGGAAGGGAATGACAAGGAAGTCACTGATAGCAGAGGGTTGGGTTCAATAGTATGTTCTAGACAGAGTGTGAGAAAGTCAAAACTCGCTTTATATGGACACAACATCTCTATTTGGATATTAAAAATAGCCAAGGAGGCAGCAGTTAAAAAACAAAACAAAAAAAATTAGAAAAAGTCTACATCTTTATTAAAAATGTAAAAGTTCAAGAGGCAAGTTTTGAAAAAACCCACAAATGTACAAAGGCTCCTATCCTGCACAAGTTGAGCACTAAGTACATAAACAATCCAATAACTTCAGTGGGACTGCTCAAATGCTTAAAGTTAAGTATATATGCCAACAGAGAGAGTTGTGGGCATTTGACTCTAAATTCCTATAGTTTCCTAAGTCCATGTCTATACTAGGAAACTGTTATATTGTTTGGAGTGCCACAATTTAGAAAGAAATCACTGTAAACAGGCAGCTTAAGCAGTTGCAAGTGTCCATGTATTTCATAACACAGAACTAATTAGAACCAGCCCAAACTAGCTGGGCTGACCTCTAGTAACCTAACTCAGTTCCTATAACAAGATCTATATATACAACCCCAATACACAACATATTCCTCCCCCCTTTATAAGAACATCCCTTTAATAAAACAAACACTAAACTAGAGAAGGAGGGTAGATTTCCTCAAATTCCCAGCTAACCCCAGGGATTATTTTACCCCATCTGTGGGTTAACCTTAACTAAAAGTCTGGCTGTTGAGGAGGCCTTCTTTCTTTAGGTGGATTACAGTAGATGTCTGGCATTCTTGCACCTGAAGGTGTTATGGGTGCAGGCCTGACAATGGGCTGGGAATTTGAAGCGTAAATATTTGAGGCTGTTGGATCAGCTTGCTCAGGGAGGGGGTTTATGCTTGCCACAGGCAGTGATGGAGGAGGAGAGACAGGAACAGGTGATTCTTGCCGTGGAAGCTCACCAGCGGTGGTAAGATCAGGCAGCTCAACTGGAGATATGTCTTGGGGGCAGGCATAACTTATCAATAACTAATCTACATGCCACCACCAGATGAAACCCTTTGCAGTCCAGACAGTATAGGAAACAGGTCCTGTTTGAGCGATGATCATGGCAGGGACCCATTTAGCTCCAGAAGCATAGTTCAGAGCCAAAAACGGCTCTCCAGGACTAAAGGTTTGGTCTTTTGTTCTGGATGCATGCCTAATGACTTGACCTTGCTGTTGACTTTGCACAATTTGTCATGGTTCAGAAGATTTCAGCAGATCAAAGCAAGTACGCAGCTGACGTCCGATCATTAGAAAAGCTGGGTACATTTTTGTTGTAGCATGAGGTTTGTTTCTGTAGTATAGTAAGAGAGTGTCCTGATGCTTTTGCATGAGTGAATGTCCTCTAGCCAATTTCAAAGCTTATTTCATTGTCTGCACAAACCTTTCAGCCAATACATTTGTGGATGGGTGATATGGTGCTGAAATGATGTGATGAATCCCATTTACTTTTATAAAATTTCCAAACTTCTGAGAGACAAACTGCAGATTGATGTCTCTCACAAGTTGTTCTGGAAGACTAAAATGACAAAAGATTCCCCGTAGTTTTTGTATAGTACTCTCAGCAGTAGTGGATGGCATTATAGAGACTTCTGGCAATTTGGAGTGGGCATCTACCACCACCAAGAACATGCTACCTTCAAATGGGTCAGCAAAATCAACGTTTGTTGCCATGGTTTTTCCGGACAGTCCCATGAGAGTAGAGGTGCCAACTGAGGTGCATTCCTCACACACTGGCATGAAATACAAGCTCTTGCCTTGTCTTCAATGGCACCATCTATGCCAGGCCACCAGAAATAGCTTTGTGCAATTTCTTTCATGCACACCATTCCACAGTGACCTGAATACAGCTGTTCTAACACCTGTTGTCTCAGTATCTTTGGAATAATGACATGCATTTCCCACAACAAGAACCCAGAATGGTAAAGAACAAGGTCAGGTGAAACTTGAGAGTTCTATAGAGATGTACCATGTACAACTAGGTCCATAACTCGGGACAGTACTGGGTCAACTCAAGTTGCTCTCTTACAACCCCAATACACAACAGAAACTATTTCGAAATTATTAAATTTGACTTAATTCCTGATTTAACAAATTTGAACTAGCATGTCCTCACCACAGGGAAGCATTGACTTAGAGCCCCAGGAAGCACTCTGGGGAGCTGCAGGGGGCCTCCCGGAAGCATCTGGGCATCCACACTACCATTATTTTGAAATTACTATTTTGGAATTAAGAACATAAGAACAGCTGTACTGGGTCAGATCAAAGGTCCATCTAGCCCAGTATCCTGTCTGCCGACAATGGCCAGTACTAGATGCCCCAGAGGGAGGAATCACAACAGGTAATCCGCATGTGACCAGTGGGGCTTTTTGCCTATCATCCATTTCCAGAAAAACAGAGGCTAGGGCATTGTTTCTTAAACTTTTTTAAAGAAAAACTGAGCAACACCAAACAATAAATATTTTTATGGGGAACACCAAGGATTTTTTGTTGAGCAAAACACAGTTTAAGAAACACTGGACTAGGGATACCATTCCTACCCATCCCAGCTAATAGCCATTAATGGACCTAACCTCCATGAATCTATCTAGCTCTTTTTTGAACCCTGTTAAAGTTCTAGCCTTCACCGCATCCTCTGGCAAGGAGTTCCACAGGTTGACTGTGTGCTGAGTGAAGAAAACTGTTGCCTATTTATTTCATTTGATGACCACTAATTCTTATATTGTGGGAATATTTAAATAACTTTTCCTTATTCACTTTTTCCATACCAGCCGTGATTTTATAGATCTCTATCATATACGCCCTAAGTCTCCTCCTTTTTAAGCTGAGAAGTCCAAGTCTTTTTAATTTCTCTTCATATGGGACCTGTTCCAAACCCCTAATCATTTTTGTTGCCTTTTTCTGAACCTTTTCCAATGCCAATATATCTTCTTTGCGATAAGGCGACACATCTGTACGCAGTATTTAAGATGTGGGCATACAATGGTTTTATATAGAGGCAATAAGATATTTTCTGTCTTATTCTTTATCCCTTTTTTAATGGCTCCTAACATTCTATATGCTTTTTTTGACTGCCACTGCACACTGAGTGGATATTTTCAGAGAACTATCTACAATGACTCCAAGATCTTTGTCTTGAGTAGTTGTAGCCAAATCAATCTCCATCATATTGTATATATAGTTGGCATTATTTTTTCCAATGTGCATTACTTTACATTTATCAACATTACGTTTCATTTGCCATTTTGTTGCCCAATCACTTAGTTTGGTGAGATCTTTTTGAAGCTCTTCACAGCCTGCTTTGGTCTTAACTATCTTGAGAAGTTTGGTATCATCTGCAAACTTTGCCACCTCACTGTTTATCCCCTTCTCTAGATCATTTATAAATAAGTTGAATAGGATGGATTCCAGGACACACCCTTGGGGGACCCCACTAGTTACCTTTCTCCATTCAGAAAACGTACCATTTATTTCTACCCTTTGTTTCCTGTTCTTTAACCAGTTATCAATCCACGAAAGAATCTTCCCTCTTATCCCATGACAACTTACTTTACTTAAGAGCCTTTGATGAGGAACCTTGTCAAAGGCTTTCTGGAAATCTAAGTATACTATATCCACTGGATCCCCGTGATCCACATGTTTATTGACCCCCTCAAAGAACTCTAGCAGATTAGTAAGGCATGATTTCCCTTTACAGTAACTATGTTGATTTTCCCCCAACAAATTATATTCATCCATGTATCTGATAATTTTATTCTTTCTATAGTTTCAACTAATTTTCCCAGTACTGATTTTAGACTTAGCCATCTTTAATTGCCAGGATCACTTCTAGTGCCTTTTTAAAATATTGGCGTCATGTTAGCTATCTTCCAATCATTAGGTACAGAAGCGGGTATAAAGGATAGGTTACAAACCAGAGTTGATAGTTCTGCAATTTCCCATTTGAGTTGTTTCAGAACTCTTGGGTGAATGCCATCTGGTCCCGGTGACTTGTTTCTGTTAAGTTTATCAATTTGTTCCAAAACCTTCTCTAACGACACCTCAGTGTGGGACAATTCCTCAGATTTGTCACCAAAAAATAATGGCTCAGGTTTGGGAATCTCCCCAATATCCTCAGCTGTGAAGACTGAAGCAAATAATTTGTTTAGCTTCTCTGCTATGAGTTTATCATCTTTCAGTGCTCCTTTAGCATCTCGATTGTCCAAGGGCCCCACTGGTTGTTTAGCTGGCTTCCTGCTTCTGATGTACTTAAAAAATATTTTACTATTATTTGTTGAGTTTTTGGCTAGCTGTTTTTCAAACTCCTTTTTGGCTTTTCTTATTATATTTTTATATTTAATTTGACAAAGTTTATGGTCCTTTCTATTTTCCTCACTAGGATTTGGCGTCTACTTTTTAAAAGATGTCTTTTTATCTGTCACTGCTTCTTTTACCTGGTTGTTAAGCCACGGTGGCACTTTTTTGGTTCTCTTACTGTGTTTTTAAATTTGGGGTATACATTTAAGTTGGGTCTCTATTATGGTGTCTTTGAAAAGTTTCCATACAGCTTGCAGAGATTTTACTTTAGTCATTGTACCTTTTAAATTCTGTTTAACTAACTTCCTCATTTTTGTGTAGTTCCCCTTTCTGAAATTAAATGCCACAGTGTTGGACTGTTAAGGTGTTTTTCCCACCATAGGGATTTTAAATTTTATCATATTATGGTCACTATTTCCAAGTGATCCAGTTATATTTACCTCTTGAACCAGATCCTGCACTCCACTTAGGACTAAATCAATAATAGCCTCTCCCCTTGTGGGAAATTTTATCTCTGCATCCCATCCTGAGGTGATGTGTACCTAGTCATTATGGGGATAGCATTACTACTTATGAAAAACAGGAAAACAAATGGGGCAGACTAGGCGGGCGGGATACCAGGAATTTCCCGGTGGGCCGTCATCTGAATGGACCATAATATCTACCGTGAAGCTTCTAATACCGTGGTCACCAACCTATTGATCACAATTGACTGGTCGATCGCAAGGACTCGACCAGTCGATCGCGAGGTGTTTGGGGGACCCCCTCTGATTTTCCCCCACCCCCAAGAAGTCCCACTACCTACCTCCAGTGACAATGGAGGTAGTGGTGGCTTCCTGCGGGGTGGACAGAAGTCCGGCAGCTACGTGCCACTTCCGGGGGTTCTGGAAGTGCAGTGGCTGCTCCCCTCCCCCAGGTCTGTGGCATACCGGGAAGTGGTGTGGTGGTGGTGGGAGTCCCCAGAGGAGGTGCGCGCAGGGGCTTTCTCTCCTCTCTGGTGGGGGGGAGGGTGGAGTCGTCCGCGGAGGAGGCGTGCAGTGGGGCTTTCCCTCCTCTGCAGGGGGAGGGGGACGGGAGAGGAGTCCCGGGAGGAGACGGGTGTGGGGGAATCCCTGCCCCCACTGGCACCCTGTGCCCTGGTGCAAAACTCTGCCCTCATTCCCCGTTCCCTTCTGGTACCCTGTCCCCCACTGGCACCCTGTCCCCTGTCCCCCACTGGCACTCTGCCCCCACTGGCACCCTGCCCCCACCCCAGCACCTTGCTCCCGGTCCCCACTGGCACTCTGTCCCCTGCCCCAGTACCCACTAGCACCCTTCCCTAGTACCATGTCCCCTGCTCCCACCAGCACAGTTAGGGCCACATTAGTGAGGCTTGGGGGGTTTTTGGAGGAGATTTTTTTTTTTTTTTTTGCATCTCACTTGTGTGGCCCAATTGACTTTTCTGTGAGTCAGTGACCCCTGATTCAAAACAGGTTACTTGCCCTTCTCATCAATAAAGACAATGCAGAAACTTTTTGTGCTTGTCATAGTATTTTATTTAAAAATGAAGCCTGGCCAACAACCTCCAGCCCCGATCTGGCCACAGCATCATAACACTCCTGCACACACACCCCTCCCCCCCAGATCTTAGATCTGAGCCTATCATACACTGGAACCCCCTGCCCTGAGCCCCTGACATACTCCAACTCAAATTCCTGCACCCTCACATCCACAAGCCTGTGGCTTACTTAGTACCACACCCCTTCATCTGACCCCAACACTCCCCAGCCTGGAGCCCCCTCCCTGATCCAGCATCCCCTTCTCCACCTCCTCCTGCATCTAAATTTCCTCCCAGAGCTTGCACCCCTCACCCCTTCCCACACTCAAATCCCTCATGCTCACCCCAGAGCCCACATATCCTGTCTCAAGCCAGTGAGGGTACAGTTAGACTGCAGGGCTGTGTGTACACTGGGCCACTTATTCCGGAAAATCAGCCGCTTTTCCGGAATAAGCTGCGAGCTGTCTACACTGGCCCTTGAATTTCCGGAAAAGCAATGATGCTCTACTGTACAAAATCAGCTGCTATTCCGGAAAAACTATTCTGCTCCTGCTCGGGCATAAGTCCTTATTCCGGAACACTGTTCCGGAAAAGGGCCAGTGTAGACAGCCCAGTAGTCTTTTCCGGAAAAAAGCCCCGATCGCAGAAATGATGATCGGGGCTCTTTTCCGGAAAAGCACGTCTACATTGGCCACAGACGCTTTTCCGGAAAAAGGGCTTTTCCGGAAAAGCAGCCTGCCAATGTAGACGCTCCTTTTCCGGAAAAACTGAAAACGGAATAGTATTCCGTTTTAAGCATTTCCGGAAATTCATGCCAGTGTAGACACAGCCCAGGAGTTTTTTCAGGATTCCAGAGATATCCCGGAAAAACTCTTCCGCGTCCATGGATGCGTTTGTTCTTCCACTTTTTTTAGTGGAAGAGCAAACATGCTCTTTCGGCAAGCCCTGTATGCCTCATTCCATGAGGAATAAAGGGGCTTCCAAAAGAATGGGTTTTTCTGACATTTGGTCCCATCCAGACAGGCCAAATATTGGAAAAACCTCTTCCTACAGAAGAATCGGAAAAAAAACCCCCGGCAGTGTAGAGTGTACAGCCAGTCTCTGACTTACGAACGAGTTACGTATCAAACTCTAGGTTATAACTCAATCTGTTCGTAAGTCGGATTACATTCACTTACATATGGCTGCGCTGTTCATAAGTGCGGATTTCATTCGTAACTCGGGTTCCAGCTGTATAGGAGGTTGGTCGTAGATACGAACGGTTGTAAGTCGATGAGTTTGTAACTTAGGGACTAGCTGTATAAGGGCTGGGGATAGCAGGTAATGGAGAGGAGGAGAATAGAGAGGGCTGGGCTTCAAGGAAGGGGTTGAGTTTTGGGGGAAGGATGGAGTGGTAGATCCTGGCTTGTTTTGACATTTAAAAAGTGGTCTTGGGTGTAAAAAGGTTGGAGGCCACTGTTCTAAGACCAAAAAATCTATAATACCAAAATTCAAAATGTTTCTGAATAAATCTGAGGCGGCTGAGGCTGTGTGTGTATGCGGGTATGGTCGGGCTGCTACACTGGCTCGGCCTTTGTTTCTTTGAGCCAAAGTGAATGACGTCACATTACAGTTGAAATCAACAGAACGGACGTGCAATGTGCAATGTACGATGGTGCATGACAGCAATGCGTAGGCCTGCTTTGTGCAATGGTGGAATCAGAGATGGAGTCGCTTGAGTCTTGACCGGTGAGTAGAGAGTACGCAGTGGTTGGATGAGTTCTGTTATCATCTGTCATTGTGGGTTTGTGGTTTTCCGTAACTGACAATAAATAACAGTGCGAGTATGGTGTAAACGAACAAAGATAGTGTGCGTGGAAAAAGTAAAAAAGTCGGCTGTTCTCAACCCATTTCCTTGGCCTATTTTGATTGCCAGTCCGCCCCTGAATACAGAGTTTGAATTCCGTGATTCATTCTTTTGAAATAACGAGCTTGGTAGTGTGGACACACAGCTTATAAATTTGACCAGGGATGGGAAGTGGGGGGTGGGGATATTTGGGAATAAGGTCCTAGAGTAGACCAGGGCTAAGAAGTGTGCAGGTATCCCACAATACATTCTGATTTCCAGTGGGAAGATGGCATGGAAGACTCTAGGATGGCTTTCTAAAGTGCAGTTTGTCTTCCGTAATGTAAGTTGATACTATCTGGACAGAACGCACTGGTACCAACAGACAAGCGTGAACACACTCTGTTGAAATAGTTTTTTTGATGGCACCATGTTGACCAAACTTTTCTCATAAACTTTCCAGTGTGGAAAAGGCAAAGTTTAAAAATATTTGTGAATCGCAAAAAGAGAAGGACTAAAACAAAAATAACAAAATAAAAAGGAATTAAAAATTAAGTTTCAAACATACAAGAACATAAAAAAGGATTTAAAAGCTCCTTCCACTGCGCTCTTTCTCTGAAACTTTTGTTGTCTTTTTGGTTCTGCTATTGTAAGTGGCCGAGCATCAACAATTCCTGAAAGGTGTGCAGCACCTCACAGTCAATAGGGCTAGTCACGGAATTTAGGACCATCATCACTCTTCAAGTATTGGCACTTTGGATGCCGATGCACAATGGAGTATCTGTCCCATCTTTAGTTCATGAATTCTTTTAAGTTGGGATTGTGTGTATATGCATATTGTTAGTGCTAACCAAATTAAATACCCAATGCTAATGCAGACTTAAGGTTGCCCAGTGGCATCTTATGCCGTAGGAGAATGTGAAGAGCACCTAACTTAAGTTTTGGGAAACCAAGAAATGAAAACCTAAGGTGACACATATGTAAAAACTTTGAAAACTAGGGAAGACAAAGTCACGCTTCCCTATAAAATATGGTCTTCATTACCCTCCCTGAAGTTTACAGTAGCCACTGGAATTGATTAAATAAGATTTGCTTTGAGCCCTTCATTATCCTGCTGGTGCTACCAGATGCAAAAGTAAGGCCACAATGCTTAGGCTTTGCCTATACTACTTCCCTGAGAGGCGGTGGTTAGAATTTTCCCATCAGCCTAGTGAATTGAGAGATGTCGTATACCAATTGACATTCTGAGTGTAGGCCGGCCTACATATTGGAGGTGGTATTGCCACCTGTGAGGGATAAAAACCTGGGATGTCCAGTATCACCCTGAGCCCATCCAACCATACATCAGGTGGCAGGATGTGTGGTGCACCTGTGCAGATTTCCGGAGGCAGCTACCACAAAAAAGGAACTGTCCTGGACAGGGAGTCTCATTGCCAAAAGCCCATTTTCCATTGAATTTGCGTGGAGGCAGTGGGAGGGTAGGATGCTGCCCAACATCTCTGAAAAGCAGGCTCTGGCATCTGCCTTCTACAGCCAGAGCCTAGGAGCTCCAGCTGTGCGCGCGCGCCCGGAGACTGCAGCTACGTCCAAGCGGGCGCACGATTGCTCTGACATCCATTGGTTAGGGCTGCGGGGGGAGGCTCCCAGAGTTATTCAATCCATCAGGCCGAGGCCCCTCTCTCTTCCACCCGCCGATAGCGGCGATTGGTCAGGTCTGGTTTCAATATGGCGGCTAACGCCACGACCAACCCGTCTCAGCTCCTGCCGCTCGGTAACTAGCTTCCCCCCTCCTCGGCCCGCAGCGGCGCGGGGTGCCCTGATATTCCCCGATCGGGGGCGGAGGGAAGGCTGATCTGTTTGTAGGCGGCTTTCGGTGGCGCTGTGGGGGAGGGGCAGTCCGAGGCTCCTCTCCGGATGGGGTGGGGGGAGGAAGGCAGGTCGCGCGGGCCGTTACCGCCGTTGGAAAGCCGAGGGAACGTGGAGGGCGGTGACGTCTGTGCCCAGGGGCGGAAGGGGCCGCGCGCGCGCCAGGGCCAGGTTGTGCCGCAGCCCGCCCCGAGCGATGGAACGTCGGTGCAGAGCGGCGGCGCCGCGGGGATCTGATGGGGCCGGGCCGCGGCGGCTCCGGCGTGTGGGTTTTGCTGCCCCCTCGGCCCCTCCCCGGCGGAAGTAGTGGAAGTGGCCTCACCTTGCGGTGTCGCGCGGGCTCCTTTGGGTCGCTCCGGCGGCGAGCCCGCGCTACACAGCCGTGGCCAGCTCTGCCCTGCGCCTGTGGCGGGGGGTGCCGGGCATCACAGTCTTGTTTTGTGCGGGGCACGCCCCGTGATGTGAGTAGGGTCCTGCCTGGGACTCTGATTGCAGGGTTCCGTTAATGGACAAGTAACAGGCATCTCTTGTCTCACTTTTTTTTTTAGGTGGCTTGGGCCTGGCCTGCCCCTGAAACGAGAGGGGGGAGGGACTCTTAGAAAAATCGGTTGGGGGGGCCACACAAGTGAGAAACTAAATAAATGAAACTCTCATTGACCTGGCCCCGAACTGAGAAGGAGGAGAAAGACACTAGCTTCACTCCCCTCGAGCTCTAGTCCCATGGGGCCGGGAAAGGAGAGAAGAGGGGGTGCTGAGGTTCAGGGCTCATCCCAAGGCTGGCTTAACTCTTCTATGGGTATGGGACTAGAAGATTTTTGTAAGTGTTCTGAGCAGTCGTTTTGAAAGTGTACAGGTTTACCATGTTCTTTAAAGGGAATGTGTTAAAAAGATGATCACTTAATATATGTTTTAAGTTGTATGTAATCTTACATAAAATATTTTCTTATTTGCAGAGCTTGTGGACAAATGTATAGGTTCACGTATTCATATTGTGATGAAGAGTGATAAAGAAATAGTTGGCACACTCCTAGGATTTGATGACTTTGTCAGTATCTTTTTAAAATGTAAATGGCAAATATTCCCACTTTTCTTTTTAAAGTAAGCTTAATTATTTAGCTGTTTGGATATCCGGTAGCTAGAATTAGGGATGTAAGGGAGTAGTCAACTACTTTATAAGCCTTTTCTTGTCTTCCTTCCCCCTCCCATTTTTTCCTTTCTTCCACACCCCACCCCCCTGGTCTCCCCTATTTATTTTGGTCCTAGACATCCAACACTCCGGTCATCTGAAGAAGTGGGCTGTGCCCACGAAAGCTCATGATACCATCTACATGTTTTATTAGTCTATAAAGTGCTACCAGACTATCTGTTGTTTTTTCAGTTTACCTGTACAGACTCTTGGCTACCCCCTGAAGCTTCTATGTTTATTAGAACATAGGTAGCAAGATGGGGAAGGGAGGAGCAGGAGCCGGTGCTGTCTCTATCAGGGGTAGGGGGGGTTACCTGGCCACAGACATGCTGCTTTGCATTAGCGGCCCCTGTGCGTAGAAGGTCCTGACTCGCTGCGGGGACCCTGGTGCACAGGGTTGGGCTGAGTCCCAGCTTGCGCTAGGTGCAGGACCAAACCCTGCTATGGCTTCAATTTAAAGTGCAGTAGAAACCAGGGGGCAGACTGCCCAGCTCCTACTACCTTTTAAATTGAAGAGCTGCAGTGGGGCTTGGTGTCTCACTTGGTGCGAGCCGGGCTGCCTATCAACAAATCGAGTAATCAATAAAAATTCTATTGGCTACTGGATTAATTAAATATTTGCCTCTTAACATCCCTAGCTAGAACAGATGCTTCTACTTTTTGCATGGATAAATATTACACACTAGCTGAAGTTATTTTAAAAATTAAGTTACATTGTTTTTATAAAATGGAAATATAAAATTATTAAATCAAGGATGTTTTAGTTTTTTGTTTTCCTTGACAGTAGACCTCAGACATGGTATTAGAGGATGTTACAGAGTTGTAAGTATTGTTTCTGTTTTTTGTGTGTGTGTGGCTATTTGTGTGCTTTTCTCTTTTTCTTTCCCATTTATAGCAAAAGTAAAGTAGAAAGAAAAGCTGTGGGGGCTTGCTTGTGGCTGATTGGAATGGCTCCTCTCTAGCTGGCTCTGTTGCATTGCGGATGGGGGATTGCTCCAATCAGCTCCGCTTCAGGAGGGCTGCTCGCACTGGCCCTACCTTCCAGTTAACCAATTACCAGGTAAGCATGCTGCTAAGGCCAATGCTTGCTGAGTAACTGGTTAACTCTTTACATCCCTACTTTAAATTTGACCTGCTAAGTCGCGTGAAAGCTATACATTGCCTTTCCTTCATTAGCATTTTACATTTAACTAGTTGACGTAAGTTTTCTTGGGGGCAGGGATTGGCTACTGAGGTCATTTTCACAGACTGACTGTCACATTTTCTTTGTTTTTTAAAATGTTTCCAGTTTGACACCCTTGACTTTTTTTTTTAAAATCTGAAATCCATGTTGAATTTCCCACTAGTTTTAATGTTTGCTTCTTTGCTTTGACCACAGATAAAGAGTTAAAAAGTAGGTATAATCCAGGATAGGAAGGCATTTATCTTACCTTGCAACATTACTCATATTGTCAGTTTTTCATGTTTTGAGTGATGTGGAGGGTAACCCAAAATTATATTGTGATTAATCTAAATTCTGTGTTACTGTTTGTAACAATTGCAGCCCATTACAGTGTCCTGTGTAACTATAGCTCTAGCCATAAGTCTACGTGCATTTTGTAAACTTTATATATTAAATATTTTTCTTCTTAATGTTTGATCAGTGAAATCACACCTGAAGGAAGAAGAATCACAAAATTAGATCAAATTTTGCTAAATGGAAATAACATAACAATGGTAAGTCATGTGTACAACTTTTTGCTTTTGCACTGGTTCTTTGAATATGTGGAATTCAGTTATTGACTAATTTATTCAAGTAAGATTGAACTCATATTTATTTGTAATTTTAAATACATACATGTTCTGACAGAATAATCATCTCATATGGTAATTTACACTTACATTTCTTGATTACACATGTTGCATATTTGAAACCAAATATGAAAATATAAGCATGAATCTAGTTTTAATTTAACATACAGTAAACTTAAAACATAATGCTCTTGATGCATGTGAATCATAGCTGAAGCAGTAATTGATTATTATTGTAGGAGTGATCCTGCAGCCAGTATTTTATTTTTCATATTGGATGCTATGAGACTATGGACCTGCTTTTACACTAGAGAAGCCTACGGTCCAGTATAGTCAGTGGGATTGAGTACTTATTTAAATGGAGTAGGATGAGGATCTGAATGACAGAAGGCTGCACACTAAATACCTAATTATGGTAATCTGTTTTACCTACTGCCTTTAAAGAAAAAAAATTACTTGTTCAGATTTTTAAAAGAAAAATGCCAGTCAGATAAATGGTAGTCCCTATACTTAATTTTTTGAATGTTTAAGTTAAAGAAACAGCTCTTAAACTGCACTCTGAAGAGAGCACATGGCGCAGCCTTGCCTCTTTGTCCTAACTGCATTTGCAAATGACCAAGTTACTCATTGCAAAATAAGTGTATTTGTACAAACAGCTGGAAATGAGCAGTGAACCTATATACCTTTATTTGAGGCGGCTGCAACACAAGAGGAAACAAGAACAGAAAAACTGTTTATTTAGGTTGCAAACTGCATAGTCGTCTATTCTTAAGTTATAGAAATGTAGCCGTGTTAGTCTGGTGTAGCTGAAACAAAAACCAGAACTATGTAGCACTTTAAAGACTAACAAGATGGTTTATTAGCTTTCGTGGGCCAGACCCACTTCCTCAGATCAAATAGTGGAAGAAAATTGTCACAACCATATATACTAAAGGATACAATTAAAAAAAAAATGAACAGTATTGAAAGGCTTTTGAAGAAAAAACAGTTTCTTGCCATTTCAACCAGAAAGGACATTGTCTCAACGACTTGATTACCTGCATCCTGCTTCAAAAGCCTTTCAAGACTGCACTTGAAAGAGAATCCTCTGAACTGTCATTCATGCTTAAATTCGACACTTTACGCTTAGGTTTGAACAAAGAAGCTAATTACCTTACCCATTACATTCTCTTTATAGGCTATTTAACAAAAGCTTATCACCTAATAAACCATCTTGTTAGTCTTTAAAGTGCTACATAGTCCTGTTTTTTTACTCCTAAAAGGGAGCTATTGTAAGTTTATAATGAAAAACAGCCCACCAACTGAATTCTACAGATAATAAAATTAGTTGCAGTTTTTTGTCTAGGTATTCCTTTATTGTGTGTTGAACATTCTTACATTCCTTAGTTTCTCATTCCTGAAACATATCTAAGCATAGATTTATAAATATGCATGATTCCCCACTGGTGGGTGGGTGTGTGTGTGTGTGTGTGTGTGCGTGTGTGCGCGCGAATCAATTGTGACTTGTTGGCTGAAATACACATACAAAATGAAAAGAGATGCTTTTTCTCCTAACATTTGTAAACAATCTGCTCCAATGCTAATTACTCATGGTATAAACAATACACAAAATAGTATAGAAAATTTCACAGGTACAGATTAGCAAACTCGGGAAATTTCACATTTCACTATCTTAAACTATAATGTCATTCATTTTATCAGATTACTTAGCTGTTTTTTGTAAGAGTAGAATTAGATGTTGGTTTAGTTCAAAATAGGTCAGTTTACCTACAAAAAGTACGCTTCTGTTTTATGTTCTAGTATTTAAGTTCCATCTTTTGTAAAAATATTTTCAGGAGTATAGTAATAAATATGTACAAAATCATATCTGACAATTCTCACTTGAACTCTTGAAATCTGTTTCTTCGTACTGTATCTCTCAATAAATTATCTGTTTTCCTTTTCTTATACAGCTGGTTCCTGGAGGAGAAGGACCTGAAGTGTAAATTTATTTGTCGTTTATGAAGACTCTTGTTATATATTTTTATCTAAATGGAGTGTTTTTTGTTTTTGTTTTACATTTGAAGTTGATATTTGATAATAGGTAAAATTTCCTGTTCAGGGAAGATGCATGCTAATGGTGACTTTGTAAGTTAAAATCATGACTTTCTTGTGAAGACTGATTTGCTCTTCAGAATAAAAAAAAAAAAAACATTTTCTTTTTGTTAAATATACTGTTTGGTT
This sequence comes from Pelodiscus sinensis, assembly GCF_049634645.1. NCBI lineage: Eukaryota > Metazoa > Chordata > Testudines > Trionychidae > Pelodiscus > Pelodiscus sinensis. Next base: position 171,663,902 of record NC_134712.1, read on the forward strand.
TTATTGAATGCAGTAGAAAAAATGTTTGCAGTTATAATAATCTTTAAAAATAAAAAAAAGAAGAAAACAAGGAACTTGTGGTCACAAAGTTAAGACTGAGACAATCTCTAACTGGCTCTGAAGCTTGCCTAGGTTCACTTACATGGGTCAAAACAGTAACATTCAACAGTAAGATTATTCCGGATGCTTTTCCTCTTGACTTAGAGGGGATTCCAGGTCATTGGGTATGATTCCATGTTAATTAGAACTTTTCTAATTAAGAAAATGGTGCAGTCTTTAGTGCAGTGAACAAGAAAAATGGAGATTGGTTCTAAAGTATGCCTCATGCTGCTTCCCCTTTGGTCTCTTATCGTGAAGAAAGATAGTGACCTGCCATTGTTCTGCACATCTCTGCAATAGAGGGATTGACCTTGTCGTGTCTAACGAATAAATGGCCTAGTACTTGGGTGAGCAATAAAACAGTGGCAGTTCACTAAGGAAACTTAAGACTTGCTAAATCAAATTCAAAAGGCACCCCACGGATGCTGGTACTCTTGGTCTTGAGAGGAGTAAGCGAAGCCAATGGGAGCATTTGCTCCTGTCGACCTCCTGCTGTGGGGACCGCACCAAGCTCAGTTAAGTCAAGTAAGTTGACTTAAGGCAAGTAAGCTATGTATTCTGTGTAGCTGGAGTTGTGTACATTAAAATGAGCTTCCTGATCTAGTGTAGACCTGGCCTACAGTAAACCAAAGTCACTGCTTGCTGGGATCCTGGCTGAAGATAGCTGAGGGCAACTTAGTTGAGTCTTGAATGTGAAAGGGCCTTATTTCAATATAAACACATTAGGGAGTATTTGCTTTGATAGTGTGAATTTATTTTTTTGTCAGTTCTGACAGTTGGCCTTCTGTGTTAACCTCTTCAGTGGCTTGCTCTGCTCTTGTCCCCCCCAGCCTCTTCTAACAATTTAATTCTATTTATTGTTTTACAAAAGTGCTAGCTTTCAGTTGATCAGAACATTCTCTTTATAGGCTATTTAACACCAAATTGTCTCTTATTTACTAGCAGTTAATTGTCTTCACTCCTTTTAAATGATACTGGCTTCTAGCCAGCATAGTTCTTAGTCTTTTCTGTTCCTGTAGTTAATATCCTAGTCTTCACCTTCTTGATAATGAAAATAGGCTAGGGCAAATCATACCTCTGAACAATATCTTATTTTGAAGGATATCATTACTTTTAGTCCCAAAGCTACTTACATTCCACACAAATTTGGACTTGCATTGTTGACAATTGTTTACATTGGAAATAAAGAACCCTGGAAACTTAGAGTTCTTTATGGTACATGACTGAGTCTCAGAGCATTTTAAAATTTGCCTGAAATACTTTGGGTGTGCGCTCCTCATTTAGGGTTTGGGTAACATGCTGTGTCCCATATTTAGATATTGGCAGGTTAGGTGATACCTTATAGAATCTTGTTCCAGAATCAAGTACTATTAATAGTTATCTGTATATCCTGGGCTTTATTGCACTTGGTATTTTACACATATGTTTATAAACTGAACATGCAAATCAGACATTTTGAGAAAGTATAATTAACAGAACTTGATCCATAGGGAGTATTGAATGGGAAAGGCAATATTTGCTCTTTTGTCAGCACATAGAGTGAAATGTATTGCAGTCTAGTCTCTGCAGCTCTTGAATGTTATGAGAACTAAATTGATTATAGCCTCATTTCCCCCCCTTTCCCCCCCCTTTTTTTTGCTGTTTCTTACTATTTGTAAAGAGGAAACGCTAATATTGTTATCTCTGAGTGTTTTGGTATATCACTTTCTGAAATCTGCATATGTTGTTCTTGAGATATTTGTACATATGCTCTATGTTAAATATTCACAGGTTACAAGGGAGCAAACTTGGTGCTCTGGAGAGTCTTTAGCACAAAGATGCAAGTAATTAAAATATTCCACACCCATTATTTGTCTTGCAGTACAGTTTCTGAATCAATATTTATACCACTTGCCATTTTGGAAGTGCAAATAATAAGCTTTTAAATTACATGATGACTTTGCAGGAAAGCTTGCATTTAATCACACTGAGTCAGTGTGTCAACTCACCACTAGAGGGACAATATCTGCACAAATAATACAAGGCTGAGAACCAAAAGGTTTGTAGATTTGTAACATATACAAATCTGAAATTAGGACTGTACTTTTTGGTCTTAAAAAGTTAAAGTAGGACTCGGAGGTAAAATCAATGCATTTTGTTTGCACACAGTTTAGTATCTCCTCTCTCCCCGCCACCCACCCCGAATGCTATCCGATGTAGAGTTCCTTAACTTCTCTTGCCAGCAAAACTCTGACAGCATTATTTTCTAATACAGGCACAGGCTTCTTTATACTTCTTGTCTCACGTTGTGCCAAAAAAAAAAAAAAAAAATCTTGGCACATCAATTGCGGAACTTCACAAATAAGCACTAACAATCAATGTCTAAACTGTAATTCAGAGTATCAGGATTTTAAGTTTCTCAGTGTTTTATGAAATCTCTTGTATATTGTTGTGTTAATAGATAAAGATGTAAAGCAAATCCTTAATAAATGTTGACTATATCTGTCAATTTCAGCCTTATCCAATCATAAGTAGAAGTCATAAATAGAAGACTAATTGCAAAATATCTTTTTTGTTTTGACATGCTGATAGCCCAAGTTCAATATCCAGTGCTATAAATCTCTTATAAATCATAAAGTATATTCAATAATTGTTAGACTTAATCTTTGTATGGATCTTTTATGGGTTCTGAATTATGTTTGTAGCAATTGGTGGCTGAGATTATATTCCAAAACTTGTTTAGTGATCATTTTCCTTTTGGTACACGAATAGTTTATGATAATAATGCATATCCTTTCTTCAACTGTGTAAAGTTTCAGCAGTTTAAATTAAGATGTTAACTTGCTATTTCTTATGCAATTAATAGAATAAAAAGTTTGCCTATATTCTTAATTTTAATAGAGAATGATTCTAATTTTATTTAAAACACTCTCTCTCAAAACAGTGTGTTTTAGAAGTGTTCTTGCAACTGAGGCAAATGTCTCCAGTTAACGTACTCTGGCCTAATTTGCATGTCAGTGACCCTGTCAATACTTTATAAACCATTAATTCCTAACCTTAGAATAGGAGTAGTGAATAGATGGACTATGGACCAAATACGGACTACCAGATGCTTTTGACTGCAACCCCAACATCCTTCTCATTTTTTTTTTTTTTTTATGTTTTCTCTCTCTGGAGTCTGAACCTTGACAGAGAAATTTTGGACTTTGAGGGGAAAAGATGACTGTCCCTGCCTTAGACCTTGTCTGTATATGCTGTGTCAGTTCTGGTTTTAACTGTGGATATGATGGCTTATTAATTTTTTTTGGAAACCAAAGCAGGCTTTTTTTTGCCTATTTCAGTGACGTGTAACTTAGAAATACAAAATATACTAAGGATATTACTGTACTATTAGTACTGTTCACTTCAAACAAGCCTAGGGAGTGGTGCAGTGGCAAGTCAATATATTAAAAACAAAAATAGGGTCAAATTTTCAAGAGTGGCCTCCCAATATGAACATGGAAAGTTTGTGAATGCAAATTTTTTTGGAGTGATAATCAGCATTGACTTCAGTGGAATTGTTCTGATTTAAAGCAGCTGAAGATCTGGCTATAGTTTAATTTGCTGTACTCACTGTGATTTTAGTTGCCTCCTAGAAATAAACAGTATCTTAATAAAAAAAGACCCAATTTAGTTTATGGTGCTCAAGATGGAAAGATTTTGACTGTCAGAGCCTACAGTAAGTAAGTAAGCTTGTGCAAATGTCTCTAATGATATAATCTGAAGAAACAAAGCTAGAAGAAAAGCATAAGGGCTGCATGTATAATGGTGTTTCAGATGGGAAAAATCCAGTGTGATTGCTATATCCCAGCTGAGTTGGTGAGGTTGGCAGTTGGATATTTTTTTCACTTGCAAACTGAGAATACTTTGTCTCTGGACATGATTTAGACAAAAAGGGTTCAGATTGTACATTCAATCACCTTGTCAGGTAAAATCTGAGTTTCTTACCTGGATAACTGCATACTTCTATATACAATTGTTTTTGAGAGAGCTGTCTTTTACAAAGAGAAAATAGCAAGTACAACCAAAGCACTCAATAAAGGGAACAGCTTAAGAATTTAGGGTGAGATCTTCAGCTGCTGTAAATCTGCAAACTTTACATCAGCGGAGGTACTACCTCAGAGATCAAAACAGACTATATGGTAATACTCGTCGTACAATAATTTAATCCCTTGATATTCAGAGAGCGAACATTTTCTAGTATAACACTGGTTTTTGTAGGCTGCTGCTTCTATGGTTTAGATGCACACAAACATTTTTGTGGAAAAACATTCAAATTAAGAAATGTATTGGTCACTCACCCGCACAACTTTATTTTTGTTAAAGATAATAGTGAAACTGTGTGTCTCTATGTATATGCAATAAATATGCAAGAACACATGACAAAGTTACCAGGCAACTGTATAATCCAGATGCAGTGGGAAGCACAAAGCAGCTGGTCACTTGTTATCAATCAGTGGAAAAGTACAGATCCTCCAGTAATATTGTTTCTTCTGTCTATAATTGGTATTTGTCAGGCCCCTCACTAAGTGATCTTGCCATGTTTTTCTAAACATTTTATTTCAGAAATGTTTTTCTGTTTTAATATTTAATTTTAGTAACTTAAGTGGTGATAGTTGTCAGGATTCTCTCACTTAATTTTGTAGATTGTTAGGAAATGAATAGCTTGTAATGGAACAGGCTTTTATTTTTTTAAGAGTCTCATATTGAATGATCTAGCCTGTTTTTGCTGCTTGTGCATTCATTTTAAAGGCAGCTGAATGAATGCATAGTAACTTAAGGGCTTTCATGGAGGAAAAAAGTAGTTCAATTTGGTTGTGTCCTGACTGCTACAGAGTTTCAATTACCTGAAATTTTTTATAACACACATGCACAAAGAAAAAACTAATATGAATAGGAAACATTTCAGATTTTTGTTTGTATTATATAGATGTATATGTAGGTGGGATAAATCATCACTTATTTCATCTTCCTCTTTTCTGGTTGACTAAATAATCTGTTTTGTTTGGAGACTCTTTTTTCCTTTAATCAGTTTATACCTTCACCACCCTATTATAATAATATGAACAGACTAGCAGAGAAATAAGTATATATAGTGCTTTAAAGGTATAAAAAGACAAGGTGTCTGTCCCAAATTGCCTGCAAGCTTACTCTGACAAATGATGAAGGAAGGTATGGAAACAAAGTGAATAGATGATTAATCAACAAATACACATGTAAAGTGCTGTAGATTCCAAAATCTGATTTATATATATAATATATATGAAAATCTCAGAGGGGTAGCCATGTTAGTTTGTAACTGAAAAAACTTAAAAAACAATTAATGGTCCTGCAGCACCTTAAGGCACGTCTACTCACAACGGCTAAAGCTGAAATAAGCTACACAACTTGAGCTACATCAGTTGCGAAGCTAAAGTTGAAATAGCTGATTTCAGCTGTTGGTGTTGTCTACACAGCAGGAAGTCCGAGAGAGCACTCTGCCTTCGACTTCCTTTCCTCGTACAAGGAGGGTTACAGGAGTTGGAGTAAGAAGTCCTCCCACTTGACATTATTTCGACATGTGAGAATGACTGTTTGTAGGGTAGACACAGACTCTGATATTTCAGAATAACATTAGTTATTCTGAAATAATGCTGCTGAATAGGCATAGCATTAGGGACTAACAAAACATGTAGATTGTGCCCACAAAAGCTCATGATACTATCTACATGTTTTGTTAGTCTCTAAGGTGCTGCAGGACCATTCATTTGTGTGTGTGTGAGTGCGTTTTTTTCTTAAATATACATATTTGTGAGTTTGTCACTGTGTCTGTCTCTTTACTTGTTCATTTGTTCAAGAACTCATCTTAAACAGTAAGAGCCAGGTTCACCAAATTCAGTGTGCAGCTTCCTCTTGTATAACTTAAAACAAGGTAAGCATTTATCTGTGCCAGGAAAATGGAGTGTGCATGGAATGGTATTGCCTCTCATTAAACCATACAGAAGGGAGACAATCACCAGGCAGAGGTATTTCCCCACCCCGTCTGGGACTGCCATAACCTGGACCCTTTCACCCCCCAGGTGAGGGAGAGGGAGTGTGTGTGTGTGTGTGTGTGTGTGTGTGTGTAAAGGGAGCTGAGGCTTCCATCCTCTCTCCAATATGTGCAAGAGCATTGCTGTCTTGCACCCTTCTTCCAGGGATCTTAGAGAAAAGTGCGCAGTTTTCTGCATTCCTTACTCCAGCTGGAGAGTGTAGGGGGCAGATGAACCTGGACTTGCCCCAATCAAGGGACATGCACCCCTACCTTGGCTATGGCTGCTGGAGTTGCAGTGACCATAGAGAGGCACTTCTCGCCTGCCCCAAGCTACTGTGGTTAAAGGACTGGAGTAGTCCCCTCTTCCTAGGACAGCCTGCATACTGAACCCCTATCCTCAGTGTCAGCCCAAAACAATTATTTAAATGAAGTATATACATGTCCATTTTATCTTTCCAAAAAATAAAAATCAGTTAAGGACCCAAACAATGTTGGGTAAATCTTCTAGTGCTTTATAGAGGAGGTTAATAACACTTCACACCACTACAATCTAAAATTGCCTGCTCCTTTAAATATCTCAAAGCCATTTTTTGAAGAATGTTTGTATAAAGTTGGGTATTTTACCCAACAAGATTTATACATGAAAGCTAAATGCTGAATGCCAAAGTACTAACTCTGACGTAGGGGCAGATTTCCCATAAAGCTCCAAATGCACAGTCTGGGCCATATGTCCATAGGCTCTTATCGTCTGCTTTGGCACCTAAATATGACTACAGGCAGTCCCCAGGTTACGTACAAGATAGGGACTGTAGGTTTGTTCTTAAGTTGAATCTGTATGTAAGTCGGAACTGGCGTCAGCCGCTGCTGAAACTGATCAATTTCAACCGCGGCTGAATCTGGACGCCAGTTCTGACTTACATACAGATTCAACTTAAGAAACCCAGGCGTCCCCAAGTCAGCTGCTGCTGAAACTGATCAGCGGCTGATTCCAGGAAGCCTGGGGCAGGGCAACTCTGCCTCGGGCTTCCTGTAGTCAGCGCTGGTCAGTTTCAGCAGCGGCTGACTTGGGGACGCCTGGGGCAGAGCAGCTGGGGTGCTGCTGGGTTAGTCCGGAGCGGCGCTGTGGGACTAACCCGGCAGCCCCCAGCTGCTCTACCCCAGGGGTAGGCAAGAAAAGCCTGGTCTGCTGGGAGGGGGGGGGGGACACTAGCTGTACCCCCCCCCCCAGCAGACCAGGGAGACGGGGGTGGCGGGACCGCCCAAGTCCTCCACGGCTTTGCTCCATCTCCCTGGTCTGCTGACCTGGGAGACGCGGAGCAAAGCCGCAGAGCACGTGGGCAGCGGGACAGTCCAGGCGCGCCGCGGCTGTCCCACTGCTGGCATGCTCCGCGGCTTTGCTCCCCATCTCCCTGGTCTGCTGGTCTGCAGGGAGACGGGGAGCAAAGCTTTGGAGCACACTCGCAGCGGGACAGCTCAGGTGCGCTTGAGCTGTCCCCCTGCGGGCGTGCTCCGTGGCTTTGCTCCCCGTCTCCCTGGTCTGCAGGGAGACGGGGAGCAAAGCCTTGGAGCACGCCCGCAGCGGGACAGCTCAAGCGCGCCCGGGCTGTCCCGCTGCGGGCGTGCTCCAAGGCTTTTCTCCTGTCCCCCTGGTCTGCTGGGTGGGGGGGGTCCAGCAAAGCCGCTGGACCCCCCCCCCCCAGCAGACCAGGGACACCCGAGCAAAGCCGCCGCCTGGGCGGCTTTGCTCCTGGGCAAACGAGCAAAGTCGCCCAGGCGGCGGCTTTGCTCTGGTGTCCCTGGTCTGCTGGGGGGCGTCCAGCGGCTTTGCTGGATTCCCCCAGCAGACCAGGGAGACCGGGAGAAGCTTTTCTCGCCCCGGAGGACACGGGTGGCGACTTGCCACCCGTGAGCTCCGGGGCAGAAAAGCCCTGTTCGTAAGTGCGGATCCGACGTAAGTCGGGGACTGCCTGTAATATCAAACAGTTGTCTTTCTCAGATTTCTTTGAGTAAACAGGACTGAGCGTTGAACAAAGCAGGGTGCCATAGTCGTCATCATTTGACATGTGTATATTAATACATCTGTTGCAGTCCTGCTGCATTGCACCTTGATGCCTGGTATGGAAATCCTGATACAACTTCACAATCACAACCCCGGTGCCTTTCTAAATTAAAAATGTCACTTACCTTTCTTATCCATCCAAGCATTTTGGTGGTTATAAATCAGCGACAGGCACTATATGTTGGATGAGAATTTCTCTTTAATCCAGGTATTGTCCTGTGAGCAATTCCAGGGAAATTCCGGGAATGTTGGCTGTTCAGGATGATGGAGATACATGGGCTGTACATAGTGAAAGAGAGAGAGAGTAGAATTTTTGGTGTGCCTTCATGAGTGAAGTGTTGGTGAGGTATTAAATGACACAGAGGTTTGTAAAGTCAGAAATGAGAATTATGTGCCCAACTCCCATTTGCATCTTTGAAAATCTCCCCCTAATTTCTTATACCCTTCCTTGTTTAGATTTGTTTTCTTTTGAATATACTTAATTCAAAATTAACAAATGGCTTTTGGGGGAATACTAATTGACCTATATAAACCTTGTGTTCAGAGCAGTAGATACCTCATGGAAAATATTAGCGTTCAAAATACTTGAGTGGAACCATTATCTTTCCTCATGTCACAGGGTTACATGCATTATTAGTAGCAAGAAATGAGTTAAAGCTGACCTAGCTACTGAAACTCAATAAATGAGTCAAATAATCAGTGTTCAATCTATATCATTTGATCATTTTGGTAGCTTTTGGTTATTGCTACTGACTGTAGCAATCTTTGCCTCTTATCTAAAATGAGGTGTAGCTACATCTCTCAAGGGGATTATAAAGGAACATGATGATGAGTACCATATGTCAGTAGTGAAGGAAGTGGAATCCAGAAAGACTGGTAGTTTGATTTCATAGCTTTTTCCCATCTTTATGTAGCCTTCTGCACAAGTTCTCTCTTTGTTTAGTTTATTTGATATTGAGGGCATACTGTAATTTGGAGACCTGAAAACTGCTTGTGCCTACCCACAGACCAGTAGCACAATGGCTGTTAATCGTTTTCCTTATTCAACAGGTAGGCATTTACAAGGTTGCATGTGGCTAATCTCTAAATCTGAGCTGTGCTAGGTAGATAACTTCCTACTGGAAAAAGAAATAGCATTTGTCCATTGGGGGTGGAAACGAGTTGATGAATCATACCACTCAGGGCTTTGCAATATTAATCAGAGCATGGTAACTGTCTCCTTGTAGAATTTGGTTGTTAGGTGAAGCTGAGCTAATGTTTGTCCATGACATATCCAGCCAACTTCTCTACACAAATGAACTGCTCAAGAAATGTGAAAAGACAGATCTATAAATAATGAAATTAAGACAAATAGAAGACTCAATATGACACCCCTAAAATTAGAATGACCATTTAATATACAAAATGTGGAATGTGTGCAATTACTAGATCTGAAGCAGCTTCTTGCATTCATTAATTAGTATATTAAGAGAGGGGATCTGTACTTTGATTCCATATTGCTTCATGAAAGATGATCTTGGCTATGATTGTTGGCTTGTTTGTAGAAACATAATGCTGATCATAGTGTGAATGTACCAAATATTTTTTTGCATAATCCTAGAATTTTTTTTCTGCATTGTTTCTAGTTAAAATAAAATATGAAAAAACCACAAATACAGTATGTTTCTCTTTAATTATAGTGTAAGCTATGACCATTTTCAGAAAATCGTTTGAAAGGATAAATCACTCTGAGGCATAGACAATTCTGGAGAAAAGCTCATTTTCTAAATACTTTGTAGTGAGGTTAAAACATTTAGCTGCAGAATGATTTTTTTTTTCATGAGGTTTAAGCAGAAAACGTGTCTCCATGAATCTTTTTCTTGCTTTGTACATCGGTAGTCTGAAACTATGTACACTGTAATTCTCTACATAATAGAAAATGGATCTACTTTGCAAGAAAAAAATGTTCTGAAAAGAAAAAAGATCTTGCAGTTATTTATATTAGATTTTTATCATTGAAGTCAGTTTCATTGGGGATGAATTTGTTCCACTGATTTTTTTGTGTGGTTTTTTAAAGCATCCTTTTTTTCTTTTCTTCAAAATTAAAAGAAACCCTAAGAGCATTTGTTGACACCTAGATAATTTGACCCAAATACAAATGCAACTTGGACATTTTATACATTGAGGCTGCTCAGATCACTTGTTCTATGTTGGTATCTTTAGCTTCTTCTACAATAAACTACATAATCTATTTTTAGTGCAAAGAAGAATTTTTCAACCCAGTGAAGGAGCCTCCTAAAATGGCTAGAATGGAGGAGTACCTGGGTTTTGAAGTGGAGAGGCAACAAAAGGGCCTGTGTTTTAATTTGTGAAATAAAGGGCTACCTTGGTTATGCTACCACAATGCATCTGTTCATTTCATCCAGACTTTGAAGCCTATCCGTAATTATTTTAAAGCAGGAGCTATGAAGGACCCTCAAAATTTAAGAGTATGTTTCAGCTACCACTTGACAAAAGGCTATTCTTCTGATATGATGCTTCTTTCAACAAGTTTCAACCATCAAGTCAGTATTAACCCATAGCTCTAATTTATTGAGTTTTATTTTTGTGACTTTTCCTCTTTTGTCACTGATCACAATTTGGTTCTCATATCTAATGATGGGGCAGGGAAATAAATCTGTAAAGTTTGGGTTCTGCAAGGAGCTGAGCATTTTAGCCCTGATCTAGCAAAGCACTTATACCTATGCTAAAGTTTCAGGATCATGAATATTCTCATTTAATTCAAGATAAGCATATGCTTAAGTGCTTTATGAGCCTGGGGCCAGAGTGCTCAGCATTTTGGAGCATCAAACCTTAACTGCAGTTATCTTTTAACAAATTTTACAATTTTTAGGTTGAGAAATAAGTGAGAGAATTAGAAAACTGAATGGAAATTAATAGTTAAGAACATTATGAATCTTGCACTGCCCACATAACACTGTTTAGTGCTTTATAAAGGAATATATATTTTGTCAGAGCACAGTCCAGTGATATCAGATTTGGGATTATCATAGGGCTGGAAGAGACCTTAGGAGGTCATTGAGTCCAGTCCTCTGCCCAAAGCAGGACCCACCCCAATTAAATCATTCCAGCCAAGGCTTTGTCAAGCCGAGACTTAAGAGTCTCTAGGAATGGAGATTCTACCACCTCCCTAGGTAACCCGTTCCATTACTTCACCACCCTACTAGTGAAATAGTTTTTCCTAATATCCAACCTAGACCTCCCCCACTGTAACTTGAGCCCATTGCTCCTTTCTGCCATCCGTCACTACTGAAAACAGCCTTTCTCCATCCTCTTTGGAACCTCCCTTCAGGAAGTTGAAGGCTGCTATCAAATCCCCCCTCACTTTTCTCTTCTGCAGACTAAATAAGATCAAATCCCGCAGCCTGTCCTCATAGGTCATGTGCTCCAGCCCCCTAATCATTTTAGTTGCCCTCTGCTGGACCCTCTCCAATGCGTCCACATCCTTTCTGTAATGGGGGCCCCAGAATTGGATGCAATACTCCAGATGTGGCCTCATTAGTGCCGAATAAAGGGGAATAATCACTTCTCTAGATCTGCTAGCAATGCTCCTCTTAATGCACCCTAATAGGCCATTACTTTCTTGGCTACAAGGGTACACTGTTGACTCAGGGTATGTCTACACTTGCATCCTAGTTTGAACTAGGGATGCAAATGTAGGCATTCGAAATAGTAAATGAAGCCGGAATTTAAATATCCTGCGCTTCATTAGCATAATCTCTGTCATGTGCTGTTTCAGAGCCCAGCTGTTTCAAAAGTGAAAGTGTGCTCCGCACTGCATTAGTTCGAAACAAACCCCTTGGTTCGAACTAACGTTACTCCAAACGTTATTTAAATTCCGGCTTCATTTACTATTTCGAATGCCTACATTTGTATCCCTAGTTCGAACTAGGATGCAAGTGTAGACATACCCTCATATCCAGCTTCTCATCCCCTGTAATCCCCAGGTCCTTTTCTGCTGAGCTGCTACCTAGTTGGGCCCCAGCCTGTACCAATGCTTGGGATTCTTCCATCCCAAGTGCAGGACTCTGCACTTGTCCTTGTTAAACCTCATCATATTTCTTTTGGCCCAATCCTCTAATCTGTCTAGGTCACTCTGGACCCTGTCCCTGCAATCCAGTGTATCTATCTCTTCCCCCTAGCTTAGTGTTATCCACAAGCTTGCTGAGGGTGCAATCCATCCCCTCATCCAGGTCATTAATGAAGATGTTGAATAAAACCGGCCCTAGAACCAATCCTTGGGGTACTCCACTTGAAACTGACCACCAGCCAGATATTGAGCCATTGATCACTACCCGTTGGGCCTGACAATCTAGCCAGCTTTCTGTCTACCTTACAGTCCATTTATCCAATCCATATTTCCTTATCTTGCTGGCAAGAATATTGTGGGAGACCATATCAAAAGCTTTGCTAAAGTCAAGGTATATCACATTCCCCTCTTCCAAGTGCTTCAGAATGGATTCCTTGAGGATCCCCTCCATGATTTTTCCAGGGAATGAGGTAAGGCTGACTGGTCTGTAGTACTTTGGATTACCCTTCTTCCCATTTTTGAAGATGGGCACTATATTTGCCTTTTTCCAAACATCTGGGATCTCTCCTGATTTCCTGAGTCTTCAAAGATAATGGCCAAAGGCTCTGCAATGACATTTGCCAGTACCCTCAGATGCATTAAATCTGGACCCATGGATTTGTGTATGTATAGCTTTTCTAAATAGTTCTTCCATTGAAATCATGGAAGCAGGATTGGGCTGCAAACTGTCCATAATGAAAATCTTAAACTTTGCCTAGGTATGAGTGTTCTTCCATTTGGGCATGTGAGTTGTCAAAGACACTTAATTAAATGTTTGGGACAGTGACAAGCCACAATTTTTGATTTTGTGAGAGAACAAATCAAAACTCCAATTAGGATTTCTTTTAAAATGACATATCAGTAAAAACCTGACATTTTCTTCAAACTTTGCAGAAATACTGTCTTCTGCCTTGGTAATAGAAGCTAATTCTAACATTGGAGTTAGTTTCCATATTGAACAGCACCTGAAAAGAATTGGACATAATTTACCTTTACAGAAAACAATAGTCCTAAAACAGCAAAGACTACTAAATAAGGAAATTATTAATGGATGAGAATACTAATGTTAAAAAGTCCTTGCCATAAGCAGATCTCTTGGGCTGTGTTAAAGGGTGAGTGACTGGTCATCTAAGGGGAAATAGAACCTATGCCACAATTAGCTGGCTAAGGGGGCAGGACTAAGTGGAGTCAGATGACAGACTGATTAACACCTGGACCTCCTGAAAGGGCAGCTAACTCAGTGTAGGAGAGGAACTAGAGAGAGCAAATTAGCTCCTGTGGAAGACCCTGGAAGAAGCTGGAACTCCAGAAGGAAATGCTGCATCCCAGAACAGAGACACTTTAAGGTGGCCCAGAAGGAGATGGGAACTGAGCCCAGAGAGTGGTCTGAAGAGGAACCTAAGCAAAATGGGAAAAACCTTTTGTTGGCCAGGAATTATTTAAGATTTATTTAGTGACTTGGCTGGAGCACTAAGCCATATCAACTCCAGCTCAATAGAAAAGGCTGAAGGGACTCCTCTTGGAGGCAGAAATGGAAGCAGGGTCCTTCTGCGGTGGCATGCTTTTCCAGCAGGGGTGCTATGTGTCAGACATGCATATGACAAGATGTTAGAAATAACATGCCAATCTTAAAGATAAATTACTACAGTACTGTAATTCCTCTCCAAAATAGGCTTTGTTGCACTACTGGAAGGAAGTGCTCTCCTTTCACCTCTAAAAGAGACCTTTTAACTCTAATGGGAGGCATCTTGTATACTATCAACTTTATTGTTGATATCTCTACCCTATGTTGTCTTTAAGATACTTACTCATTTTTTTTAATGTATAGATTAGACATGAGGCTTTTGAAAATTGACCAAAAGAATACAAAAGGTATAATTTACAACTGATAGCACTTCTCAATTTTACTGGAGTATTTTAAAGCCCATGTTGAACATTTAGGTGAAGGTAAAGCTGTGATCCCGCATTAAGCTCTGTATAGGCTGACTTCTACCTTCACTTGAGATAATGTAAACTAGATCTAATCTTTGTATCTCCCTGAGATTCTATGGTCCATGTTTGAGTCAAATTTCAGAGTTAGTTACCAGGAAAGAACTTGGTAATAGTGGTTAAGTTTTATTCCTATTCCTCTGTCACAAATAACTGATCAAACTTCTCTTGCTGTTGACTTCGATGTTTCATTCTTTACTTTTGCTAATATGGTATGCTCTTCTCCACCTCCCTTAAGGAAGGCTGATGGCATGGCAAGCACTCAAGCAAGGCATGGCAAGCATTCAAGCAAAACATATCTAGTTTAATTCACATAATTGGTATGTCCTTGTCGGACTGAAGCTTATAAAAAGAATCTCACTATGGCAATGATCCCAAGTGGAAAAGCGGAAGGGACCAAATGGTTTAATTAATCCTCCTTTGCATTATTTAAAAAAATCAACCAACAACTTAAGGTAAATTGCAAGTAACAGGCCTGCTTATGATAAAGTGGAAACAGAAACATTCATGAATTTTAAGACTGAAGGAGACCATTATGGTTCATCTAGTCTGTCATTGTACATAACACAGCCCAGAGAATCTCACCAATTTCTGCATTAAATCAAATACGTTAACGTTGTTGTTTTATTAATTATGATGTTGCCAAGAGAACAACTGACAAGGAGTGTCCTCTGTGACAGGCGTTGTACACAGTTAGTAGATGGCTCTGCCCAGAAGAACTTAGTCTTACTCAGTGGATTTCAATTTTTTTTCTCAAAACCCAGTTGAAGAAAATTATTGATTCCCATGACCCAGCATAATTATATCTTTTGATTAAAGTGCAGGCTACAGGGTAGAGCTGCAGGGATGATGAATTTGGGGTACAGGAGGAGGATGGCTTTGCCTGGAGGTGTGGGTTCTGGGGTGAGACCAGAGATGAGGGGCTTGGGATGTAGGAGGGGGTTCTAGGCTGGTGGGGGGAGGTAGAGGAGAGGAGTTCAGTATGTGGAAGCAGAGTCTGGGCTAGGGCATAGGAGTGGGGTACAGAGGTTGAGGGTTCTCTCTGGGGGTGTAGGTTATGGTGTGGGGCTGGAATGAGGTGTTTGGGATATAGGAGGAGTTTCTGGGTTGGGTGGGTCAGGGCTGGGATGGGATTGTTGGGGCATGGCTTACTTCTGGTGACTTCCAGTCAGTGATGCAGTAGGATGATAAGACAGGCAATTGCTTATCCTGGCACAGCAGACCACACTGCACCCTAGAAGCAGCTAGCAGCAGATCTAGCTCCACAGGCTGCCCCACTCCAAGATCTATCTCCACATGTCCATTAGCCAGTTCCTGACCAATGGGAGCTGGGGGGTGCAGGGCCTGTGAGTGACAGGCAGCCATTGTGGCCTATAACAAGCCCAATTCTGTTTGTTTCTAGTAGATTGGGTTTGCTTTTTCTTCAAGTTACTGCTTGTTTTGGGGGCTTTCTTGGCTCTTTAAGTGGCTTGTTGGAATTGTAGCTTGTTTGGGCCTCTGAAGTGGCAACTGTTTTTTTAAATGTCCTAACAGCTAGTGTGATTGCTTAGTCCCCAGGGCTAATGGGGAGAGGGTAAGGCTCCAGGTCAATCTGATTGACAGGAAACTACAGGCTAATGAGATAAAGGATTGAGGGACTCAAGAGCAGGGATGGGAGTCTCCGATTCCAAATTTTTTTCAATTTCTCAGTCAGACTCACACAGAGGAGACTCAAACTTGTATGCCTGGGAGTTCCTCCTGGGTGTTGGGCTTCATTCCTACATCCCACTCTGAGGAACTACAAGTAGGTAAGGCTATGGGTTTGGGAGGGGGTATGTGGCTTGGAGGTTGCTTGTTGGCTTGGAGGGTACATGGGGGGCTGGGGAGGAGACTGTTTGCCTGCCTGCCTGCCATGTGCTGCTGGCCTGGTGGGTGCCCCTTCAGGGTGTTGCTTTTTGGTTTGGTGGATACAGGGGGGGTTGAATTAGGTGGGGGTTGTCTGGAATTTTTAAAAAAAACCACCCCTCTTGAAGTATGGCTTTTGGGGGCATATTTGTTGGGAGTGGGCAGGGCCAACTGAAAAGGGAATTGGCCTTGTTTGGGTTGTTGTCACCAAGCATTGCTGAGCAAAAAATGGAGCTCATTTTGGGCTTGTTTTGAACTGTGATTGGCTTCATTTTTTGGCTTGTTTTGCTTTTTTATCTTGTGAGAATTGGCTGCTCACCTCCACCTAGGAGCTGGACCTGCTGCTGACTGCTTCCAGGGCACAGCATGGTCCATGGTGCCAGACCAGGCAAGAAGCTGGCCTTAGCACCCCTGCTGGTCACCCTTCAGCGAAGTGACCCAGTGCTTGACTTTCTGTGACCCAGTACTGGGGCATGACCAGTACTTTTAAAACCATTGGTCTAACTAAACGAAATAGCCAAAAAGTGGGAAAAGAGAGGGAGATTACAAGGAGAGTGAACAACATGACTGCAGGAAATGTCACGGTCATTCATTTTTGGGTTGAGGTAGGTTTTGTTAGGCAGGGATTTACTAAAGGGAAAGAGAAGGGAAAAAATAGATCTATTTTTCTGTCTTGGGAAAATTTTAGAGCTTTTAAAAAAATGTCCAGTTTGGCATCAAGATGAAACAAAGATAATTTGAAAGCTGAGATTTTGTGTGTGCGTGGATGTATATTTTACAGAAAGAGCTAACTGGACTATCAAAGTAGAGTTTCACTCAATATTTAATTATGTATATAAAGTAGATCAAGTCTTGTAGGAGAGACAGACTGTAGTCTATAGCATAGTGATTAGGGCATTGATATGGGAGAGAGACAACTACAAAATAGAGATGTCAGAGCTATTTGTATGAGAATGCAGGTGTAGAGGACTGTCTTGTCTTAGCTGTTTGTGATATTATAATTTTCTTGTGATGACATCAGTGTGGGTAAGATGACCTCATTACAAAAGTAGGAGGAACCAGAAGCTTGGATTTGAGAGTGAGCTCTTATTAAAATATAAATATCTTCTTTGAAAGCTAAAGGAAAATTATTAATTGCAACAATCTTTGCAGTTTTTTAATGCTCATATATTACAATCTTTCTGTCTCACCGACTCTCAAGTATGTTTATTTTTGTGATGATTTGCAAAACTGTGCGGCTGTGTCTAGACTGGCAAGTTTTTCCGCAAAAGCAGCTGCTTTTGCGGAAAAACTTGCCAGCTGTCTACACTGGCCGCTTGAATTTCCGCAAGAACACTGACTTCCTACTGTCTGAAATCAGTGCTTCTTGCGGAAATACTATACTGCTCCTGTTCGGGCAAAAGTCCTTTTGCGCAAAGCTTTTGTGCAAAAGGGCCAGTGTAGACAGCTCAGATTTGTTTTGCGCAAAAAAGCCCCGATCGCGAAAATGGTGATAGCGGGTTTTTTGAGCAAAAGCGCGTCTAGATTAGCACCGACACTTTTCCACAAAAAGTGCTTTTGCAGAAAAGCGTCCGTGCCAATCTAGACGCTCTTTTCTGCAAAAGCTTTTAACAGAAAACTTTTCCATTAAAAGCATTTGCGGAAAATCATGCCAGTCTAGACGTAGCCTGCATGTATATTATCGTGTGCTGTGTCTGTAGGAGAACATATTCAAAATGTGGAGGGGTCATCCACTGACAGACAGCTCTATATGCGTATAAACCTACAGGCTAGAGCTCAGATCCATTTGCCATAGTACATTCATGTTAACTTCTGCTAATAAGATTTATAGTTTGAACATACTCAGCTGTGTCCTTAGTGATCCTCATAGAATTTCAGATCTCACAACAGCAACACACATGGACAACAGCCCTGAGCTATTCCTTTTTAAATGACAGTGTCACTTCAGTTCACCAGTGTTCTAATTCTGACTCAGATTTTGACTTCACTGTTCTGAATTTGATGTTGTCAGCCGACGATCAGGGCAGGGTGTGTTCCTATACCTGTCCCTTATGACCGGCTGAAGTTCTTTTAAATTGTGCTTGGTTCTGTTACAGCAACTGAAGGAGTCAGGTTAAAACTTAAACAGTTACAGGTTTATTAAAGAAGCTTATAAATCATATGGTTACAGTGGCTATTGCTCTCTTTCTTAACTGCTAGCAAATACTGTATAGATCTTAAAAATGGTTACAAAGAAGATAAAGATAGAAAAATAGAAATAATAGTACCAAGTAACAGCTTAATCTTTAAAGAGCTCTAAGTCTATGTGTACACTTAAGACAGAGGACCACATCCAGGTACAATTTTTACCCCCTTCTGTGCCTCTCGACTCCAGCGTGTTAGGCCAGGGCCGGTCCCTCAATTCCCAGGAAAGACGAAAATACGAGGTGGGTGTCCCCATGGAACCTCGGGAGGTCAAAACACCTAACCCGACCAGCAGGTAGAGGGTAGATTGACACTCAAAGTGAGTGTGCTGCTGGACCCATCTTTATACCCATGGGGTCACACATTTCTCTTTCTTATCTGTGATACCAAATAGTGCTGGTCTGCCTTTTGTGAGACCAGTTCTTACAAGGGAATTGTGAACTTAATTTACACTTGTAAGAGAGAGGACTAAATTGGACGTACTGGGCATTCTTTTCTCAGTGGGGGATTCCTCTCCCACGGACGGCTGTGTGTGTTCGTATCAACATGGGTGCCAGCTGGGCAGTTCTCGCAGCCTCGAGGCCAGCTTATTGCCTTAATCGCTCTCTCCTCACATCTATATTTTCAGCTTCTCAGGATCAGATGAGCCAGCATAGACTATGCTGATTTTATTGCTCCTTTTCTGCCCTGTATGCTTCAGGAACCTCAGAGAGGCAAATAAGATGGATGAGATGGGAGGGGGGGGGGGTCTGTCTGGCTACAGATGTGTGTGTTTAAAGCATAGTAATCACCTACATTTAGCTGATATGTTGCAGTATGCTAAATATGTGAAGCAGATGAGTGTGCAATCAACACTCTCTCACTTTTTAGAGGTAAGAGACCAGTTTTCATAGATGCTTAGGTGCCTTCTGGGATTTTCAGATGCTAGATTCCCATTGAGTTTTATCTTTAGGCATTTAAATGCCCTTAAAAATCTGGCCACAAGTCATTAATGTCAAATGCTTCATCCCATTAGCAGGCTTTGATCCTGTGGGAAAGGGTTAAGTGGGTTATTCTGACTCTTTGGCTACGTCTACACTGGCCCCTTTTCCAGAAGGGGCATGTTAATTTCAGCTATCGTAATAGGGAAATCCGCGGGGGATTTAAATATCCCCTGCGGCATTTAAATAAAAATGTCCGCCGCTTTTTTCCGGCTTTTAGAAAAGCCGGATAAGAGCGTCTACACTGGCCCCGATCCTCCGGAAAAAGCGCCCTTTTCCGGAGGATCTTATTCATACTTTGAAGGAATACTTTGAAGTAGGAATAAGATCCTCCGGAAAAGGGCGCTTTTTCCGGAGGATCGGGGCCAGTGTAGACGTTCTTTTCCGGCTTTTCTAAAAGCCGGAAAAAAGCGGCGGACATTTTTATTTAAATGCCGCAGGGGATATTTAAATCCCCCGTGGATTTCCCTATTACGATAGCTGAAATTAACATGCCCCTTCCGGAAAAGGGGCCAGTGTAGACGTAGCCTTTAAGTATGTCTTCACTGCAGTTACAAACCTGTAGTTAACCCATGCAAACTGACTCATGCTTGCAGGGCTCAGGTTAAGGGGCTGTTGAATTATGGTGTAGCCTTTTGGGTTGGGCTAAAGCCTGGGGTCTAGGACCCTGCAAGGTGGAAGGGTTGTAGAATGTAATTGCAGTGCTGGCAGGTGGCTCATGAACCTGTCTACATACAATGGAAATGGAGTAGCTGTTTAGAATGAGTATAAGCGATGGACAGTGCAGGTCTGAGACCCACTGGAAGTGCCCAAGCCTGTACAGAAAACTTAAAGGTGAATTGTGTTTTGTAAGAAAGCTAAGCTTCAGGAATGAAGTGAATTTGTAATGTGTTGTGTGTGAGCTCTGTTTAGAGCAGATTGGGAAAGGCCCACAATAGATTTGAGATGGCTATTTCCAAAGCATGCTTTTAATATTTTGTTTATGTAAGGAATACTACTTATTTTTGTGACCTTGTAGCCTAACAGATAGGGCATCCAGTATTAGATCAGAAGTCTGAAAGTTTGAGTTCCTTTTGTGGTCATGATTGTTTGAACACAATTGTTCTTTCCGGCCTTGGAATCTATGAATTGTTAAATTACACAGCCTGTCTGTGTGGAGATGTAGGTTTGCGTCCTGACCATGACAGAATTAACTTCTTCAGTTTAAGGAATTGTTTGTTTGTGAATAGTGACTTCCACTGTCTTCAGCATGAACCAAATTAAAAGAATAATGATCCATATAAACAAGTCTTATTTGCATAAAAGCCTGATAGTTGTTGTGTATTGTGTGATCTAAATTTTAAAAGGCTGCTAACTGGAGTGAAATGAGGGCTTATGATATGATAAACAACTACTGTGATGGAAAAGTTACACAAAAACTAGACCATAAAATCTATAATATAACCATAGGAGATCATTATAGATTATATAAAATGTGACTGTTATTCCTGGAATACTTATCTCATTAGCTTTTTCATGTGTTTATCATAATTGTTATGAGCATGCCAGATAATTAAGAAGGTTATGCTAATTTTGGGGAGGTTTTTGTTTTTGTGTGGTGTTTTTTTTTTCAAAATTTCAAGTAAAGTATGACTCCTTGGTTCCCCTGCAAATTCAATAACATTTGGGAGCAATTAATTTTAAAAAGTATTGTTGCATAACACATGGACTTCCTGATTGTCAACATAAGCTTCATGAAGGCAGGGCTTGGATCCTGCCTGCTGGCTCCCCTGGAGATCTAGAGTGGCCACAGGGAGAACCAGAGCAACAGATGATTCCAGAGTACAGTGGCTAGTTCTGTTGCACCATAGTTGATTCCTTCCTGTGGTGAGGATCTTGCTCTTTATCACACGGAAAGATTTTTCAGCGAAGCTCAACTGTTCTAGCATTTGAGGGCTCCTCTATGTGGGTTTTAATGGGAGCGTTTCTGGGAGAGTATCAGGCCCGTACGCAAGAATTTCTGTGGAGGTGTGCTTTTAAAAAAAATGTGGACTGCAATTTTTTCTAAATATAAAGGTGTTCAAAATAGCCATACGAGTGTGCATAAGAGAAGTTAATGAAAAATTTGAGTGGGGTGGGGAAATGTTCTAAATTCTACACTTTTTCTAGAGGACAGATTCTCAACAGAAGTTTGAAGGCTGATTTACAAATATCTCTTTCCACCCTCCACTAAAAAGTCCTCATTAATATATCATTAAGGTATACTGTATATGGTCAGCTCATGACCAGAACATTACATAATAGGGCTTTAGAATTGGAATGCTTAACATTTCAGAGATGTGCTTTGGTATTTTAGACAATTCACTGCTATATGGACCATGCACTAAAAAAAAACCAGACTATACCAACCAACCAAAACTTCCCCTTCCCCCAAATATTAGGTTATCCGTGAATGTGAAAGTTAAAATCCAGATTAAGGTTGAATGTTGCTGCTCCACTGTTGTACAAAAGATTGCCAAACAGAAAATCCAAAGTAGAGGGATTATGGGACAGCTCTTGTACAATGGGACAAAACCCTTTGTAAGCTTGAAATCTAAAAGGAGCTGGTTCTAGGGCACTTAGTCCCCACCCTTGGAGAAAGGGAGACGTGCACAGCTAAGCCTCTCCTCTGCCCCCCCCCCCCCCCCCCGTCTACACCCTTATCGTTGGCTAAGGCTTCTTAAGAGGCAGGCAAATATCTTTCACTCCTTTTAGAAATAAGAAAAGAGTGATTGCAAAAGGTCACACCAGGCAGAGCTGGAAACAGAACCTATATCTTATAGAACAATCATAAGTCAAAGCCACTTTACCACACTGACTTCCAGGATGAAGGTGCTAGCTCTCTGTATGCAGCTATAGCTGCTAGATAATACTTCTCTCCTAGAACTAGGGACAGAACTCAGTAATCTTTATACTCATTGCTCAGTGACTGACTCTCAGAGTTGTGCAAAGTGGCAAAGTGTTTGTCATGTCCCCTTTTAGAATCTGGTTCACAAAGAGGATATCTGCTACATGCTGTTTTTTTAACTGTGGTGTAGTATAGGTCTGTTGTACTAATTTAGACTATACAGGCAAAAGTATTAACATAAACTCTTCATTGAACAAGTTTGACCAGTGTTAAATGAGGTCCAGGATTTGAGATACAGAAACAGCTGCCCAATTAGTACCATGGCAAACATCATTAAAAATCCTTGTAAGCTCTCATTAAGGACAGAAATGAAAGAATGGAAATAGTTAAAGCCTTTGATATGTGAAGTATTAAATTTACGAATTTCCCTTTTCAGTTAGGTGGAGAGAGTTTTAGAAGGAAAACCCCTTGGTTTGATAGTCTCCTGGTTAGTATTAAAGATGTGAGTGAGAAGAAATTTAGAGTTGTGCTGGTGATGTTTAGGCTTTTATTTATTAAAGTCAGATTCCATTTCACTCCAGGTGGTGGTTCCGATTCAACTGGAGTGATCTCATCTGGGTCCTTCTCTCTTGTGTGGTCAAGACAGCTCTCAGGATCAGGATGATGAAGGCCCAAGGTTCCAACAAAGCATGGGAATGGCAGTCATGACAGTGAAGCTTACTTGAATAGCCTTTTTTTATTGTTTGTTTTTAATAGCCCAGAAAGTGAGAGGTGTGCTATAGAACATCCTCATTATTTGTTCACTAATTAGACAAATCTCCACCATAACGGTGTTGTCTTTAATTTCTGGTTGCATACCTTGTTTTTACCAAGCCTAACTTCAACAATAGCCCTTGAATCATACTAATATAGGACAGTATTTTTCCCCTCTCCCCACTAATTAGGTTTCTGTGCCTTTATTCTCTTGTACCTGTTTGACATTCTTTGACCACTTGACTGACTTTGTCAGCATTTGTTTTTATGGATTATGTAGAATTTTATGAATTTTGACATTGTTTATAAATTGATTTTACAATAGGGTAAATTTCTAGGGCCAATTATCATAACTCACTGCTTACTTTTATTGAGTATATGAAGTCCTGGGAGTTGAATGCTGCTGCTGCAACATACTTTTTTTTCTTTTTGGTTTGGATGTGATTTATACAATTAAGACTATCACAATGTATACAGACATACTGGAAAATTTAAGACTGCATGGGTAAGGTCAATTCTAGCCTTTCCTAAGTTTGGAAAGCTTTACTTGGCAACTTTAGTATAGGTGTCACTTCATAATCCCATAACACTGCTATTTGCTGAATAGATCACTTATTCTTCCCTTTTACTCTTTTGATATAATTTTTGTTTTCAGTGAATATTTAAAAATTAATATAATAAAAATCTGCTTCCTTGTCTCATCTGAAAACAAAGGAAATTGGGGAAATGGTATTGTCATTCACAAAGGAATATTTATTTTCATTCCCTTCTCCATATGCTTATAAAAAAAAATAGTCCCTCTTGGTGAAGAAACATCCTCAGGGAGGGAGATATTTTCACCACCTGTTATGTTATCTCTACTGCAGAGGCTCTAATCCCTGAAGGGAAAACCAAGGACAAGGTGCAGATACAGAAAAATTGAGAGAACACAATTAACTAAATGCATAGGGCAAAGAAAGAAAAGGGTGTGGGTCTGATCCTGTCCGTTATCTTTTTATTCACTAAAAGCACTGCTTTTGTCCAAATGAGAGGTACTCCCCTAGCAAAGGAAATTCCCACTGACAGCTGCATACGTAAGTACTAAGTTGTCTTGGAAGCCTCATTTTCAACCATAACAGCCTAATAATAGAAGAGAGAAATGAGCCTGATGCTCTCAGAGCTGGGAGCTGGTTGAAGGAACGAAGCCTCTTTCCTCTGTCTTTTTAAGGACCCAGAAAGGGAATGGTGTGGTATAGAACATATTCTATATCCAGGAAGATGGGCTGCAGTGACCACCAGGTGTTTTTAAGTAATTGTATTGATATTGATTGATGTTAGTGCTACTTATGGCACAGCAAAGGTGTGTAAATAAGCAGGAGAAATAACACAACATATGGAAATTGAGTGTCCCTTTTGCTATGAGAAACTTAAACAAGAAATAGTTTTGTAGCACCTTAAAAACTAACAAAACTACCAGGAAAGCTCATGATACCATCTACATGTCTTGTTAGTCTTCGAGGTGCTACCAGAATCATAGTAACTAGAAAAACTTTAAAAACAGCGAACTCGGCAACCCCTCTGAACCTATTGCTATGGTCACCTTAGCTATTCCTTAGATGCCAGTGTCTCTTCACTCTCCCAACAGTTATCACTGAGATAGCGCCTTTAATGTATTTATTTATCCTCATAATACCTCTTTTGGGGTGGGATGTATAAGTCTCCCCCTTTTACCTGCAAGGAACTAAGGCACAGACAAACTAAGTGACTTTAAATTCCCACAGGAAGTCTGTGGTCAAGCAGGGACTTGAATCTACATCTCACAGGTCCCCAGAGAGGATCCTTTTTAATTGCTGGGCTATTTTTTCTCTTTGCTTCTGACTTCTGAGAGTTCTGCCATGCTTAGAAGGTAGTTTTTGCCTCCCCTTGACTGTTTTTACAATAAATGTAACATTGAAAGACCAAGGTAGTAAAAACACATTACTTTACTGCTGGTTTCTTACAGCGGTATGATCACCTCTTTTTAAAGCGAGCCAAGGCCTAGCTAATCTTTGTATTCTCCTACCCTTTCATAGTAGTGAGGCTAGTATATTACACTGTCCGTTCCTCACTGGAATATTAGGCTGAGCGCTGGCCTGTAACGAATCAAGGCTGTTTCCTGTAGTCCCAAATTCTCTCTCGTTCAGCCCCAAACGAGGAGGCTTTGCGGCGCTGCGGAAGCGTTGATTGTGTGTTTAGGAGCTGGCCAGGGTTTGTTGGCTGACGCCTTCCAGCTCCCATCCCAGGAGGGAGCAACCAAGACCATCCAGCGCCGCTCCACTTTCCGGAAGGACAGAGAGAACCGGGAAAGGGGCGCAGGCACCTCCAGTCTCTCCTGGCTGACTCCACCTTCAGCAGGCGCCTTTGCAGCAGCTCGGGTGCCACTGCCGCGGGGGAGGAGAGGAGCCCCAAGCCAGCTGGTGCCACCACAGCTTCTCGCCACAGCAGCGCTGGCAGCGCAGGCGGGCGGGAGAGGCGCGCTCCCGCTGAGGCGAAGGGGGAAACGAAATGCAAACTCTCCCAGCGCCAGCCCGCTCCAGTTGCGGCGACGGGGAGGGCGAGGACGGCTAGGGCTCCCAAAGTGCCCGAGCAAGGACGGCGCGAGTGCAGCTGCTTGCCCTCTGCTAACAGCGAGCCCAGCCCGGGAAGGAGACTGCCCCTGGGCTCCCTCGCTGCTCTCCCGGACAGGGGCCAACTTGTGCCGCGCCGGGGCAAGGGCGCTGCCCCTGCCGCGCAGGGCTGCCGGGGGGCTGCAGCTGGCGGGAGTGAGCTGCGAAGTGGCTTTCGCTCCTCGGGCGCCTGGAAAGCAAGGGGCGGGGGGAGGAAGCGTCTCCCACCCAGGCCGGCGGCGTGCGCCCGCCTGCTCCAGCGGCGGGGAGGAGCCGGGCTGGGCTAGGTCCCCTCACCTGGCCAAGTTCTCCCTCGGCCGGCGCGCCGCCATGGGCTCGGTCACCTCCGCTCTCAGCAGGTCCAGGAACACGGTGGTGCAGCTGAGCTCGGAGCCGGGAGCCGCGCAGGAGGCGAACAGGAGAGTCCCGGGCCCCGGCAAACTCGGGGGCGCCAAAACCCGAAGCAGAGGGGCGCCCGACGCACCAGCCCTCCCTGCGTTTGCTTCGGGCGCCTGGGTGGCGGGCGACGAGAAGCAGGAGGAGCAGCGGGAGCTGTCCGCGGTGCTGAAAAGCCAAGAGGAGGACTTGTCTTTGCCCCCGAGCCCCATCCTCAGTGCCCGTGAGTGTCCTCGGGAGAGGGGGGGAAAGGAAGGGGGCGATTTCCTTTGCTAGGGTCGTACCTCTCCTTTGGACAAACGTAGTGCTGTAGGCTATGTCTAAACAGCAACATTATTTTGAAATAACTAGTGTCATTTGGAAATGACATAGTCCATGTCTACACAGCCAGCAGTTACTTTGAAATAGTGTCTAAATACTGTCAAGGTGGAGGACTTTTGACTCCAACTCCTGTAACTCTCATTGTAGGAGGAGTAAAGGAAGTTGGAGGAAGAGTGCTCTATTTTGAAATAAGTGCAGTGTAGACAGCACCAAAAACGCAAAATAAGCTATGCAAATTGAGCTACATCAATTGTGTAGATTATTTGCATGGCTTATTTTGAGTAAAGCCCTACTGTGTAGATGCACCCTCAGTGACTAAAAAGCTAAAAGCCATAGGTGCTCTCCTTTCCTCTACGGCCTCGGCCTCAAGACTGCCATCAGCCCTTACTCAAGCAAAACTTTCTCTGAAATCCAGGGGACTTTTCTCTGGACGAGGACTGAAAGCCCAAGCCAGCTGCTCCTGGAGGCTTTCCACTGGAGTGAATAGAGCTGGTTCAGATCTTGGAGGGGGATTTGACTGTGTTCTAATATTATTATCATTAATAATTATTTTATTATACTAGTTTTATACATTATTTTACTTTTTATTGTCAAACAATACATTTAAGTAAGTCCGCACCCCTACCAGACAATACTGGTGAGGCTCTGGAGAGCACTGATCAAATATTTGTGGCAAGCTGTTTGTATTACAAGACTATCTTCAAAGTCTTTCCTCTTTTTAAAGTAAAGGACATGAGAGGTTTAAAAAAAAACACTGAGCAAAAGTTGCTCTAGAATACACACCTGCCCTAAAAGGATAATGCTGTGGGAGTAAGAGTTGTTGCATGATAGCAAGCCATACAAAATAATGTATTGCCTCCCAGTTTTCTCACATTATCTTCTCAAGTGTGGACGTAGGATGAGAAAGACCTTGGTAAATATTGGGAATTTCGTCACAAGATAATTCCTATAAGAGTAAATGCCTTTTTGGAAATGTTTCAAATGTCAGCCCTTATTCAGTTAGCATTTCTCATGCCGTTGGTCAGTATTATGCTTGCATAATGTGTGTATGTTTCCATTAGGGCCTTCCATTTTTAAAGGATTCATTCTTTTTTTCAGGAAAGATTCAAAATTATTTAAAAAAATATATTGACAAATAGTAAAATGTAGGACAGGATGCTACACCAGTTAAAATGGTGAGGGAGAGCATAGAAGCCTGAGTATGGAAGGAAGAGATACATACTTAGATAAGAGAATACCCTACTTCCCACCCTCTTATCACCAGCTGCCTCAGATGAATATCTCCAGTTATACCGGAAGGTATTCAGTTGTAACTGTTTAACAAAATGCCCACTGTGTATCTCTCCTGGGGCTAAATTCTCAGTTTTACTAATGTACATTCTCTATGCACATTAGCTGGGATTAAACTCTGCTCTCATTTATACCACTGTACATTTAGAGTAACTCCATTGAAATCAGTGGGTTTAATTAAGTTAAAGTGTATCCATTTAACAAAGTGCAATATGGCTCTACGTTTTAAAGTGTAGGGACTGGCAGAAGGAGACTTGGCCACTGCCATGCTCACTTTCGATCCATATCATGCCTCCTTTCCCACTATTGTACCATATCACGAACTTGGGGTGAGTAGAGGTGAGTGAACTGTGTGTGTGGCCTGTGGAATTCTCTATAGGTTGCTGATTAACATTTCCTCACTAGCAGTACCTCTTTTCACAAATATTGTGGTGTAGGACACTTTGCTATTCCTCCTTAGGCTCCATGCATGTGGATGCAGGATCAGCTCTGTAATCTGCACAAACAATAACAATTCAGTAGCAACTCAGGATAGCTGTGACCAGATACTCAGCTGTTGTAGTTTAATTGAAGCCAATATAGCAAGATAAATTATACTAGCTGGGGATAATTGGAATTGAAGTCAAAGGCTTTATACTTGTATAAAATTGTCACAAAAGTAAAATCAAGCCCTGTTTATTCAGAATGATGTCACTAAAATAAGTTCATCCTAGAGTGATTCATATTTGTGGACTTCAGATACTTTAAAATCTTGTTAACTGTAGCCGAGGTCATGAGCAACCACTGTCAGTTCAGACTGTTTGCTTGGGAGTGCAGTGTTAGGCCTGGAGATATCAATCACTAGTGTGATTTGTAGTTTAACATTTTAGTTCATGTAGAGATATAGGGATATCTTTTGTAGTGTGTGAGTAGCCCCACATTCTGGATCTAAATGTTTGTGTCTTACTGACTTCAGCACTGGTGTGACCCCACTATGGCTTGCTATTGTGCTTAATACATCCTGCACATTTGTTCTAGTCACATTTGAAAAAAGCAGTGATCAGTGTCAAACTAAATATGAAAAAGACTCAACTCTGC
Source organism: Pelodiscus sinensis (assembly GCF_049634645.1). NCBI lineage: Eukaryota > Metazoa > Chordata > Testudines > Trionychidae > Pelodiscus > Pelodiscus sinensis. The sequence continues at coordinate 171,692,563 of NC_134712.1, forward strand.
AGTTAAGTTGCAAAGAAACATAATTGAACCTAATAATTAAGCCTTTAGGTAATTGCCTAATTAAATGGGTTTATACCATACTCTGAAGCTGGTTTTGTTCCATTGAAGTTAGTGGGAAGATTCCTCTTGACGTCAATGGGAGCTGGTTGGGCCTGTTTGCATAACTGTTAAGGGTTCAGTTGTGGCATATATCCCTAAGTCAATGTTCGAGGGTGTACAAGCTCATTATCCCAGCAGGAGCTTTGGGAGTTCTGTATGAACGGGTTACAATGGTGCCTAATCTTCTGGAGAATGAGATTGTAGGAGGGGAAATGGGTTGTATTGTTTTTGTTCTCTTCCTTTCTGTAGACCAGAGAAAGGGCCTGGCACAATCTCATTCTAAAAATTACATGTCAAACATATTTTTTTGTTCATTTAAAAATTGTTTTGCTCTTATTCCAGTGGAAACTTCTTTGTGGTTTTGGACAGTTTCTACTTACTTAAAGGCTCAGTCCTCCTGATCCTTACTAAAGCATGCTGCTTGAATTGATACTTTAGGGGCAGGCCTTATGAGTGCAGGCAGTGTGTCAATGTACAGCCTCAGAGATGAATGACTTAGAATATGTACATTAAAAAGTTTAAACTTTTCTCTAAACAATGTAATGAATTTTCCCTAGCAAGACCTCAGATAACATAAAAAATGGTTGATGCAGTGCACCAATCCCTACACCATATGAGATATTGGCTACTTGTGAAACAGACTGTATCTTAGGGTATATGTACACTTGCACCCGAGTTCGAACTAGGGATGCAAATGCAGGCATTCAAAATAGTCAGTGAAGTGGGGATTTAAATATCCCACGCTTCATTAGCATGATCTCGTCGGAGCGCTAGTTCAAATCACAGCTGATTCAAACCAGGAAGTGCGTGCTGGGATCTGTTAGTTCGAACCAAACCTCTTGGTTCGAACTAATATTACTCCTCAAAAAATGAGTAACGTTAATTCAAACCCAGGGGTTTGGTTCGAACTAACGCGTCCCGGTGCGCACTTCCTGGTTCGAATCAGCTGTGATTTGAACTAGCGCACCGACGAGATCATGCTAATGAAGTACGGGGCATTTAAATCCCCGCTTCATTGACTATTTCGAATGCCTGCATTTGTATCCCTAGTTCGAACTAGGGTGCAAGTATAGATATACCCTGATAGTCTTAGACATGGTATTATCCACAGTCATGTGGATAGTTAACACGGGCCTGGTTCTTTACTTTGTTATCCTGTTTTTATGCTAGTTTAACTCCACTGAAATCAATGGAGTTATTACAGCATAAAATCTGCTGTTTAGGAGTGGAAGATCAGGTCTAATATGTTTTGTAACAGACCATTTTTATGTGTTCACATATTGAGGAAAAGAAAAACCTGATGAAGGATCAAGAGGAGCCAAAAACAAAACTAAATTATGCCTGGTGCAGTTGAGTTGTACTTTATTAAGATGGAGCTCATTAATGTACAGCTGCTTTTTTTTAACCCACCAAAAATAGCAAGGATTTAGTTGACGAGCTTTGTGATTGAAGTCTCATGTTGTTTAGAATGTATTTATTATTTTTTCAGAATATTCCATATTCGGGTTAGCTGAATATTATGAAAAATCACAAAATGGCAGTGTTCTTGGTGTGTGTATTGTTCACTTTTGGATAAGATTGTGTTTGATGCTTGTGTCTGAGCAAGGATGATAAGAGGGCTCAATCCTTTTCTTAGTGTGTGTGCAACTTACCTAAGATGGCATGTGACCAGGTTTGATCTCTGAATTTATTCTGCTGTTTGGATCATTAGCTTCTCTGGGTGCTGATTGGGATTGCAACATGAATGTGGATCCACGTACCCCATAGAGCTCTGACCTGTACCTTCTTTGCCCTTGCATGGGTGCCATACATAGCTCCACCCTTCACTCAGGCCTTGTCTACATTATAGAGCTTTCTTGACAAAAGTTATGTTGACACTTAAAGAGCTATATAAAACTTTAGATTGTTTTTGACCTTCACAGAACAGCTGCAGAGTGTGGAACATTGTTTTGGGGCTTGGGAAATAAGCATTGAATTAGGGGAATCAAGCATTGAATCATATCATCACACAGATGTGGTCTGATGAGTGGTGGCTACAGAACTTTCAGATGCAGAAAGCCAGCTTCCTGCAACTGTGTGCAGAGCTCACCCCAACATTGCCGTACAAAGGCATCAGAATGAGAGCTGCCCTATCGGTAGAGAAGCATCTGGCAATCACTGTGTGGAAGAAGCTGGTGACTCCAGACTGCTATTGGAGTCACAGATCAAATTGGAGCCTGGAAATAGATCCTCAGGCTGTGTTAATGCAAGTTTGCAGGGCAATTAATTACATCCGGCTATAAAGGACCATGACTCTGGGAAATGTGCATGAAATAATGGATGGCATTGTGGAAATGGAATTCCCTAACTGTGGTGGGGCGATACATGGCACATACATTTAATTTCTGGCACCAGACTGCTTTGTGTCAGAGTAAATCAATAGGAAGTGGTACATCTCCATGGTAATGCAGGCACTTGTGGATCACTGTGGGTATTTCACTAACATCAACATGTCTTCAGGAACACCAGCCTGTATAGCAGGGACTCTAGGCTGGGACTTTCTTTCCAGACCAGAAGATTACAGTGGGGGATGTTGACATATCCATGGTGATCCCGGGAGACCTGGTATACCCCTTATAGCTATGGCTTATGAAAACTTGTACAAGAAAACTAAGGTTCTACAAAAGGCTGAGTGGGTGCCAGATAACAGTGGAATATGCCTATGACAGGTTAAAGGCATGCTGGTGATGCCTTTATCTTCACTGAGGTCTAGCCTGCCATAAAGTTCCCATGGTCATAGCAACATGCTGTACATTGCATAATCTAGATGAAGCTAAGGGTGAACAGCTTGCTCAGGTGTGGAGTATTGAGGCAGATGACTTTGCTGTTGATTTTGAGCAGCCAAATACCAGAACTATCAGGGCAATTAGAATCAGGGGGGCTTTGAGGCCACACTTTGAAAATGAGAACTGGTAATGTATATCTCTGTGATTGGTCCTGCAATGTTACATTACATGTACTTTTCCTAGGAAGCAATGGTGACATTTGGGGCTATACATTCCAGTAAGCAAACCATTAAACTGTCTGTATATGTATTGGAAGTGCCTGCTATCTCAAATTGTAAGAAACAAACATTAGTTGCCATTCAAAAACTTTGATTTAATACACAAGAAACAAAACACACACGTTCACACAAAGTTGCTTGGTGGGAAAGGAGGTACCCAGGAAGGACAGACTTTTAGAGCTGTGTACAAGTCCATCATTTTGCAAGTTGTCTGAGGGTATGGAGTGAAGGGGAAACTGAGAAGTCCCGGAAAGAACTGTGTGGGTAGAGTCTGAGGGAGGCATGAAACAGAGTTCTGAATGTACTGCAGAAGAGGGTGGGTATACATCTGCTCGGTCTGCAGCATTTGTGTTTGCTCCTCCATGACTTTCATCATCCCTTTAGTATCATCCTTAACAAACTCTGAACTTTCTTTTTTATCTTGCCTTTCAGCTTCCCTCTACTCCTTGTGTTTCTTTTTCTCTCATTGGAAAAGTATAGTACCTTCCAGAACATGTCATCTTTGCTCTATCTTGAGTGCTTTCTCCCAAAGCATGGTGACTGTTGGTTTGCAGGGGGTGCACTGCATCAGGAAAAGAGCACACCACAAAATTTGTGGTTTAGCCAACTAAGGAAAATATTCTAAAATTCTCCCACACTTTTCCATAGGTGCAGGTCATTGTAGCAGCTATCTCATGACTGAGAGTAAGCAGGGAAGTGAAGGTACATCTACCACTTGCTTATGACTTCAACTCAGGTCCTCATATTGCTCCCCCATGTGTCATGTTAGTCCCTGCACAAGTGATTGCTGAGTAACACAGGAAAGTGTTCATTCCCTCATTGAAGAAAAAAGTGGCTCTGCCAAAGAACATTTGGCACAGGATTATTGAGTACTTCCAAGAAAATTTCCTAGAGAACTCTCTGGAGGATTGCCAGGAGACTCCACTGGTAGCTCCTCCAGCTTAGAGTCCTCTTTCTGCCATCTCCAGGCCCACCAAAGTATTCACCTGGCTGTTGGTGGCGATGGAGGGGTCTCCATCGAGGATTGTATCCAGCTCCTTATAGACCTGGCAAGTCTTAGGTGCAGCACCAGAGTGATGGTTTGTCTTCCTTGCCTTACTCAGTTCCTCTCTCTTTGCTCTGTACTGCAGTGTGTCCCAATCATAGTCCTTTTCACCTTAGCCATGAGAACTTTGCCCACAGGTATCAAAATTCCTGCAGCTTCAGAAACTCTGCAGTGATCCAAGCAAGAAAATATTAGCTGTGATAATCTTCAATGGTCACTTAAGGAGATGCAATGAGACCTCTCCACACAGAGCAACCAGGACATGGAATTTCCAAAACTCTCAGGCCTTCTAAGGGGGCAGGGTTGATAGTTATTTACATGGCTGCAGGATAGTGGAGTTCAAACTGGTGACCAGAGCAGTGAGGAGGGGCACCGTGGGAGACCTTCTGGAGGAGGCCAAATTAGATACAATCAAATGTGGAGTCTACACTGGAACTCTGTTGTGTGCAGAAAGCCTTATGTCTCTTGCTGGGTTGATTTTATTATGTCATCAAAATAGGGCATTTTTTGCCTCCAGAAATCAGATTGCAGTATGTACACATTCACTGTTTTGTCATCAAAACCTGCTTTTTTTTTTTTAACACAACTTCATAGCATAGACAAGAGAGATCAATGTATTTTGAGAAGTTCTATTATAGACATCTTTTGTTTCCTATTATTTCCGTGGTTGTGAGAGTAAAACAAGAACCGGCTCTGTGGAAATTTCAGAGTTCTTGAAAGTATATCATCTGTTGCTTATGTGTGGCCAAAAAGTAATGTACAGTAAAACCTGTGCTATCCGACATGCCCGGGGATTAGGGAGTGTCGGTAACCTAAAAATTTGGGTTCTATGGGGGGAGGGGAGTAGCAGGAGCCGTGTGGGGCCTATGGAGGGAGGGGGCATGGGAGCCGTGTGGGGGCCGGGATGTGGCCTGCTGGGGGGGGCACAAGCCATGGGCGGGTGGAAGCTGGGGGGTTGGAGGCAGAGATGATGGGGGCAGCCTGCTGGGGGAGAGGAGCCATGGGGGGGCTGACCTACCGGGGGTGCCAGGAGCTGCGCGGGGGAGCCGAGATGCTTGCTTCCAGCTGCTGTTTGCCCCTCCCCCCCAGGTACGTGCTGCATGCTCATCTGAGGAGTGGCCTAGCACTTAAAGGGCCAGTCTCCTTTTTTCTTTTCTTTTCTTTTCCCGGCATCAGAAATTTGCCAATTTCTACAGTTTTCCGGATGCTTAAGTTCTGGATAGCGCAGGTTTTCGTTTATTTGCATTTTAAAAGAGTAGATTTGAGTATACTCAAATAACAAAATAAATGATGGCTAACCTACTGCACAAATTGTAAAGGTACTCCTCCAAAATCCCAGTCCTGCAAATGCTTGTGCATGTGAATACTTATACTGAACTCAGAATTACTCGGATACTTATGTGTTTGCATGCCGGGGACGTAAATTAGCAAGATCACAGGGTAATAGAAAAGCAATTATCTTTTGGGGACACAACTCTGGTATAAACAGACACAATTCTAGTTGTATTCTATAAAGGTTGTATTATGCAGATGCACTCAGCAGGAGGAAGAATGTAGAAGAGAGAAGTAATGACCTAACTCTGATATCACAATCTTAGAACTCACCAATGAGCTAATAGAGTAGAAGCAGAGGAGCAAAATAGGTGAGACAAGGAAAAGAAAGGTAAAGAGGAGAACAGTGGAAGACATTTTAATGGCAGAATTTCAGCTCCTAACCCTTGAGACACCCAGTGATGTCACTGTCTCTACCAACCACTAGCTGCTGAAAGAATGATTTACTTTCACTGTCACTGAAAGGAAAGAGAGAAAAGGGAGAAAAATATGAGGAAGAGGGGGGAGGAACCAGATGGGATGTTAACCATTTTAAATTAATATATTGAATTAAAGATTGTTTCCTTTTATTTTAGACAAATTGCAGTGTTTTGCCTCATGAATTTTCATGTCCTTGCTTTATTAATGACTATTATTGAGGTAGACAACTGTCAGTCCTTTCACACATTCTTTCCAGGGGATCATTATAATTTATTTAATTTTATGCCTGCTTCTATGGTAACTTTTTGAAGCACCCGGAACTGTATCCTAGAATGGATACAAATCTGCAGACAACCGATGACTTCTGACAATGGCATGGGTACAAAAATAGTGTAAAATACATCTATATTAATTACTTAGGAATTGTGTCTTAGCGTTGTATGTGTAGGCTCTTTATGGAGAAAGGGATAATTTAGGAAGTAATGTTTATGTTAAATAGGTGAGATATATATCTCTAAATTGGATTCCTGAAGGTTATTTATGCATATGTTACCCGGAGAGCTGGGGTAAACAATTGCTGTGCTGTGGGCTATGCAATTTAATTAAATCCTAAGGTGCCTTCCCAGAGAAGCCAGATTCGGCCTGGTATCCTGTATCTAATCACCAGGGAAACAGCTTAGAAATCACCAAACAATAAGAATTTAGGGCCAAACCATGTATTTTAAAGGTAAGATCAAACATCAGCAAACAACATACAACTTAGCAACAGTCCAACCCTAACCCTAGAAAAGAAGGAGATAGAAGAGTCCCACACACACAAGGACTGTATAGAATGTATACATTACATTCAAAGCGGCGATTGATGTTCGATGTCCGTGACCTTCAACCTCGCGGCTAGTGAAAAGCCTTAAGGGAGGACAAACGGAGCGATCCCTCGATGGATGCTTCTTGCCTCCTACGAGCTGACGCTTGGTGGGCACCGGATCCTGTCCAAGTATCCGAAAGCGAGACAGTGTTATAAGTCCCAAAGTCTGAGTGGGAGCGGAAAGGCTTCCCTTACTCCAGTTAAAGTCACTAGCAGTGGGTAGTCTTGTCAGACTGCAGGCTGGAACCTTGGCCTCCTCCGGGTAGACGATGACGCAGGGGAACAGTGATGATCACAGACGCACACACAGGACATGAAGGAGGCCAAAGAACACGAATGCTCCTTGACAAGGGTATATAAACACTTCATGGCGGGAAAACCATGAAGAGAGCGGGGTGCAGAGAACTAGAGCCGGGTGCATAAGACTTGGAGGCCGTGTGCAAAGGATGGGTGTGCACACAGACAATTGGGGCGGTGTGCACAGCCTTTGGTGCTGAGTGCACAGCCTTCCTCTACCTGTTTTGGCGGGAAAAACTGCTCTGAGGGAAAAAGAATCCTTCAGACTCCATTTTGTATTATGCCCAGGCAACACATAAGAGCATGAAGGACTGGTAAAACTGATTCATCAGTAGCTAGCAGTCTGAACACGCCTCTAAAATATTTAGTGTCAGAGTAGAATTTCTTTCAATTGTCTGAAATGTTTGTATCAAATAAATATTTTATTGGTATGGTAATTTTAGTGGCTAAGATGTCACAAGAAGATATCTCTCTCTCAAAAAAATTTTTCCTGCTGTGCGAAAGAATGACATCACACTGGTGTGTGTACGGGGTGTGCCGGGTGTGCCCATGCACACTATAATGTCTTAGGGTTGCCAGGTATCCGGTTTTCTACAGGACAGTCTGTTTTTTGGGGGCTCTGTCCAGTAAAAAAAAATCCAGAAAATACCAGACATGTACAATGTCCGGTATTTTCTGGTTTTCTGACGGGGCGCCCGGAAGCCTGGTGGGTGGAGTGGCTGGGAGGCGGGGCGCAATCGGCGCTGGGAGCCCTGGTTGCGTGTGAGGAGGAGGGGCAGCCCGGTCTGTGCTCCTGCGTGCTGGTCAAGTACATGGTTGAGCCACAGCTGGACTGACTCGCGCTTCGCCTGAACCGTGTGGGGTGCGGGAGTGCCCTGGGATCTGCACTGCCTGGGTCAGTCCCACTCCCCACCGGCTGATACGCTCCTCTCCCCTGCCCCCTCCTGGCTAGCAGGTTGGTTCTCCCCCACTTCTCCTCCCCATCTTCCTTGGCCAGCCCTGCTGCACCCGCCGCCAGCCCAGCTTCCGGTGACCAGTTCTCCCCTCCTCTCCCTATCTCCCCCAGCCAGCCCTGCTGTACCCAACCCCCACCGCTGCCACCAGCTCTACCACCCACTGGCCAGTTCCTCCTCCCGATCTTCCCCGGCCAGCCCCGTTGCACACCCTGCCAGCGCTGCTTCCGGCGGCCAGTTCTACCCTCCTCCTCTTCCTGAGCTCCCCCGGCCAGCCCCACTCCCCCCTCCCTCCACCGACCAGCTCTGCTTCCCGTCGGCCACCTTCCATCTTCCCTGGCCAGCCCCTGCTCCTCCACCCCCACCAAGTCTGCTTCCTGCCCCCCCGTCCTTTCTCCTGGTCAGCCCTGCTCCTCTCCTGGCCGGTCCCTGCCCCCCACACCCGCCCCATCCCATGAAGTGTGTCCGGTATTTTTTTTAATACTACCTGGTAACCCTATAATGTCTCAAAAATGGCTTTGTGTTTTAATTTAATCACATGATACGCTCTTTTAGTTTTAAAGTATGGATTGCTGTATTATGCAATAAGCGCCGAATTGCACATGTAAAAAACAAACTAAGAAGTACAATGTCCCATACTTAAGTTTGTATTTTTTAAGTAAAGTTTAATTGTTAATTTTAAAACAATTAAGTTTAATTAAGTTTTAGTTTCTTTAGTTTGATGAATAAAAATAATGTCCTTTATGATTGAGTATTAAATAAATATTGGCCTTTAAAAAAAAATTCCCTGGGTGCACACCTTAATGAAATGTGCTGCGCACGCCTATGATAATCAGTCTACTTGAAAGTGGAGTCTCAGCATCTCGCGTACTTGCACTTCTACCAGAACCAACTGCAAAACCTGAGATCAGTCTGTAGTTCCATCTGTAACATGTAGTACATGAGCAATAGACCAATTAAGAGGTTTTTTTCTATATAGTTTCATTGTTCACTTTTCTATATAATCAGTGCAAGATTAACAGGCTCTCTGTCCATGAAAGCACCCAGAGAGGGGGGTGGGCTAATGTAGTGAGCATGGAGTGCAGCCCCCTAGTGCAATTGAATAACTGGAATGATTTTAATGTGATAACATCTAGTTTTTTTAAAAAAAAATAAGTAGAGCATGCTGACAAAAAGTTAAATAGGGACTCTCAATAAATGTTGAACTTAGTGATACATGTACCAAGACCTTCCACTCCACGGTATAGACCTCTAACTTTTACAGGACTATACTGACTGTATGAGGGTAGGCTATGTAAATGCATTTAGCAGTCTTGTCTTGGTCCTTAATAGATGCTTGTCATTGTCAGAGAATCACAACATTATTTGTCTCATTTGGAAGGAACCTCTGCTCTCACAGAGTTCAAGAGGCTGTTGCAGGTCAGGAACTGGGTATAATTATACGTTGGCAAATCAGTATGTAGAAGTACACTGGGCCAAATCAAGTTGTTGACCTGTTGACTTAACGTGCACCTTTGTGTGTAACTTATACACCATCCACATTGTTGGTCAAGTGGACTTGGCTCCCTATTTCGGGCTTTCCAACCTGGCCTTTGATGCACAGGGTTGCACTGCCTCTCATGTTTGGCTTGCTGCATTGATTGGCTCATTCAGGTCACATTTGAATGAGTTTCCCATTCAGAGCTACAAAAGGACAATTTGCTCACATTCCTTGGAACAATGATCCAGTTGCGTGTGGCCTATGAGTAGCCAGATATTTTCTTTCCAGGCTTATTTGGTTTTGTGAAACATGGTTAGATAAACATTATGCAATCACCCAAATTTCAGTAGCTCTACACACAACATAAATGAAACATATAAAATCAAGTAGTGCTTGAAAGGAAAATAGGAACATTGAGCCAGATTCTGAAGAGCAAACACTTAACATTGTGCACCCATTGAATAATCATTTTGTATCCAAAATCCAAACTTGTGCACACATTGTATTTATGAGCATAAGCATACACTAAAGGACATCTTTTCAATCATTATTTAAAATAATAAGTGATTTATTAAGAAAAATAATAAATGTGAACCAATATATACATGCTCTGTGTATGCCCAGAGAACATGATTGCTGTTGCTCTTAGGGAGATGCAGTGTATGGCTACCTAATTCAGAGCAACTTCATTCACATCTTCTCTAGTCTGCTAGGGTACATCTGCACAGCTAAACTTGAAATAAGCTATGCAACTTAAGCTATGCTAATTGAGTAGCTCAAGTCAAAATAGTTTATTTTGAAACTGGGCATGTTTACCCAGCACTTATTTCAAAATAAATTTGAAATAACGGGCTTCTTACTCCAACTTCTATAAACCTCAATGTATGAAGAGTAAGGAAAGTCTGAGGAAGAATGCTCCATTTCAAAATAACGGGCTTGCTGTGTAGCTGCCCAATATGTTATTCTGAAATAACGTAGCCGTGTAGATGTACCTCCAGACACACAAATGAACAAGAAAACCGTGCTTGTCAACAGCCCCTTACACCTTCCCACTCACCTGTGTACTGGCACTAACACTCACCATTAGAGACAGAGTGTTCAGTCTAAGCAACAGTGTGGATTTACACTGTCCATATTGGCTTTTCAAGCTTCATCTTTTAATTGTTCAAGTTAAATCACAGGTAGGAAATTGCTGACATAGTTCTCTGTATAGTTTTTCTATTGACTCCTCTTCCTCCTTTATATTACTGTGATCATTTTGGTCTGTGTGTCCTTATCACTATGTATAAATTGTTAGACGTTGCTATTACTAATCGCATTTGCCTATTTGGGGTATAATTACATGAAAGCCCGACTGTGATTTTTAGAGCATAAGAGATGACTAGAAGTTATTGTTCTGAGCTGTAATTATGTGTTCATTCTATTGCAGTAGGCCTCGAAGGGAACTTGATAGTTATTATTAACTGTAAATGTGAATACATATAGCAGCACCAAACTCAACTGCAGCTGTTCTATAATTGCCAATACAACATGTAATGGTGTCCTCCCCCAGTTCATTTCCCTCATGGTTTTCAACTTGTTCAGAGATATTTGCATATTTAAGCCTACATTCTACTGTCATGTCCTGTATATATTGGTTCATATTTTGGCCTCTTGCTCTGCTCAGTTTGGGTTGCTCCAGAGGCAGAAAGTTACTCTAATAAGGACAAGACATAGGCTGAATTCAGGGATTTGACTCAGACTTTTCGTGTCATTTATGTCAGAGTGCCACGAAAACACTGGTTTGGGAAGAAGAGGACCTTGTATCATATTTCAACATAGTATTCACCCAACCCCAGTTTTCTGTGCATGCTCTTGGAATTCTTATAAAGGTTCAACATGGAATATACCATATATATGATCTGCAGTCTGCCAATGTGAATTAATTATGTAAAGAAAGAGAGCAAGTATTTCCCTATGACCTCGTAATAATAAAATATTCTGAGTGCTGTAATACTTTGCAGTTGCACTCTGCATTTAACTGAGATTAGGAATCTGATCCCTTGATCTTTCCTCTGGTAAAATTCACTCCTCTTCCAAAGGCCATTGCGGGGCTTATGCATGACAGGTTGAACATCCTGGGAACCTGACTGGTGCCGAACCAGAGAATTTGCCAAAGCACGGGAGATCAATATTGTTTAGCAGAATTACCAACACTTCCACTGCTTACTGGGCTCTTAGAAGACATTTAGGGGTGAATTAGAGCTAAATAACAGCACAGAACACAGATAGCCAGGACTGCTTTCAGTAAACAAACTTTATGGGACTGTTGGAATCTTGGCCACACCCAAAGTAAGTGGACATCTGGCTAACTAAAAGCATGCCAGACTACAGATGTTCCGGACCAGAGAGTGCCAGAATAGAGAGGTTCAACCTGTACTTAAATTCCACTGAATCTTTAAAATAGGGTTCAAGTGACATTTAAATAGGGGCTGCACAAGGCCTATGTCTAACAGAGGTTTGAAGTTCACCAGTAATGAGTCCACTAAAACATCTACCAGAGTCAGATAGGTATTTTACTCAAATTGATAGTTTTTTTTTAATGTTTGGGAAGAATGGGTGACAGAAACATCTTCTGCAGATGCAAATGTTTTCTTGGTAATGCTGATGCATGTCCAGAATACTGAGCCTTTAAAAACACTTCCTCTTAAAGTTATCTTCAGACTCAGAACAGAGTTCAGTTGCCAAATGAGTAGCATGCCTTTACTAAAGGAAAATGAAGCCCAGGACAGACTTGAAAACGTAAGCATTGCTGATGTAAGATGAAAAGTACATCTGATAAAAATGTGACAAGGAGTCCTGTGGCACCTTATAGACTAATAGATGTATTGGAGCATAAGCTTTTGTGGGCAAAGACCCACTTCATCAGATGCATGTAGTGGAAATATCCAGAGGCAGCTATAAATATGCAGGCCAGAGATAACGAGGTTAATTGTCAGGGGGGGGTGAGGCCCACTTCTAGCAGCTGATGTGGAGGTGTGAATACAAGGAGAGGAGAAATTGCTTTTGTAGTTAGCTAGCTATTTACAGTCTTTGTTTAATCCTAAACTGATGGTGTCAAATTTGCAGATGAACTGTAGCTCAGCAGTTTCTCTTTGAAGTCTGGTCTTGACATTTTTTTGCTGCAGGATGGCTACCTTTAAATCTGCTACTGTGTGTCCAGGGAGATTGAAGTGTTCTCCTACAGGCTTTTGTATATTGCCATTCCTAATATCTGATTTGTGTCCATTTATTCTTTTATGTAGGGACTGTCAAGTTTGGCCGATGTATATAGCAGAGGGGCACTGCTGGTACATGATGGCATATATTACATTGGTAGATATGCAGGTGAATGAACCAGTGATGGTGTGGCTGATCTGGTTAGGTCATGTGATGGTGTTGCTAGTGTATATATGTAGGCAGAGTTGGCAATGAGGTTTGTTGCATGGACTGGTTCCTGAGTTAGAGTTACTGTGGTGCGGTGTATAGTTTCTGGTGAGAATTTGCTTCAGGTTGGTGGATTGTCTGTGGGCGAGGACTGGCCTGCCTCCCAAGGCCTGTGAAAGTGAGGGATCATTGTCCAGGTTGGGTTGTAGTGCCCATCTATAAAAAGGGAAATAAGAACAACCCAGGAAACTACAGACTAGTCAGTTTAACTTCTGTGCCAGGGAAGATAATGGATCAAGTAATTAAGGAATCCATCTGCAAACATCTGAAAGATAATAAGGTGATAGGTAACAGCCAGCATGGATTTGTAAACAACAAATCATGTCAAACCAATCCGATAGCTTTCTTTGATAGGATATCAAGGCTTGTGGATAAGGGAACAGCAGTGGATGTGGTATACCTAGACTTTAGTAAGGCTTTTGATATGGACTCGCATTACCTTCTTATCAATAAACTGTGTAAATGCAACCTAGATGGGTCTACTATAAGGTGGTTGCATAACTGGCTGGACAACAATTCTCAGAGAGTATTTATTAATGGTTCACAATCATGCTGGAAGTGGGGTTCCGCAGAGGTCTGTTTTGGGACCAATTCTGTTCAATATTTTCATCAATGATTTAGATGATGGTGTAGAGAGTACACTTATTAAGTTTGCAGAGGATACCAAGCTGGGAGGGGTTGCAAGTGCTTTGGAGGATAGGGTCATAATTCAAAATGATCTGGACAAACTTTTCAGGTAAACAGGATGAAATTTAATAAGGAGAAATGCAGAGTGCTCCACTTAGGAAGGAACAATCAGTTTCACACATACAGAATGGGAAGTGACTGTCTAGGAAGGAGTATTACAGAAAGGGATCTAGGGGTCATAGTGGACCACAGGCTAAATATGAGTCAACAGTGTGACACTGTTGCAAAAAAAGCAAACATGATTCTGGGATGCATTAACAGAAGTGTTGCAAGCAAGACACGAGAAGTCTTTCTTCCATTCTACCCTGCACTGGTTAGGCCTCAATTGGCGTATTGTGTCCAGTTCTGGGCACCACATTTCAAGAAACACATGGAAAAACTGAAGGTCCAGAGAAGAGCAACAAAAATGATGAAAGGTCTAGAAAATATGACCAATGAGGGAAGACGGAAAGAATTGGGCTTGTTTAGTTTTGAAAAGAAAAGACTGAGAGGGGACATGATAGCGGTTTTCAAATATCTAAAAGGGTTTCTCAAGGAGGAAGGAGAAAAATTGTTCTCCTTGTCCTCTGAGGTTAGGACAAGAAGCAATGGGCTTAAATTGCAGCAAGGGAGGTTTAGGTTGGACATTAGGAAAAACTTCCTAACTGTCAGGGGGTTAAGCATTGGAATAAATTGTCTAGGGAGGTTGTGGAATCTCCATCACTGGAGATATTTAAGAGCAGGTTAGGCAGACACCTGTCAGGAATGATCTAGACAGTACTTGGTCTTGCAGTGAGGGCAGGGGACTGGACTCAATGACATCTTGAGGTCCCTTCCAGTTCTATGAAATACTAATACATACTGCAGTTCATCTCCCTATAGTCTGCACTGTGGAACCAGGTAGACAAGCATTACTCTCCTTCAAATTTCTTCATTGGTCTTAAAATCATTTAGCTTAACACCTGTTATCTTCCAAAGAACTCTTGTTTCTACTGCCTCCAGCCTTCTGACTTCTTTAATTTAATGCCGTTGCTTCCAGACCCTGCAATAATCCTGGCATGATGCATTTTTCCTTTGGTATCAAATGTTATGTTTTTTTCCATAATTTCATCCATTTCTATGTAGCACTTGTTGCTAAGACACATTGTCTTCTAACAGAATCCTTGATAGAACTGTTAGCACTGATCAAGCTTCTTAGGTACTCATAAGATTCTACTTGTTCTGCAATTTCACCTTAGCTGCCTTTCAACACTCCCTCTTGTTCCTTTTCCCAGATGTAACTACTTTGTCATCTTGGCATTTGTTGTAAGTCTAAGTTGATTACACCAATTTTCCAAGGTAGCAAAGAGTATCATCATTAATTCATAAGTGTTTACCATTTGTACAATGTCATCTACAGAAGCTAAGGAGTTAACTCAATCATCCAATGTCATGCCTTCCTATTTATCTAACATTCTTAATGTTCATTTTAAGAACATGATGAAAAGTGGTGGTGATTTATTCCATATCCCCGTGGCTTACATCAAACTTAGAGTTGGACTGGTTGCTCCTAATGTTTGTGGCATTGCAAGAGTATTCAGATGTAGCTTTTATAACTGCAATTATTTTATTTAGAACACGGATGATTTTACTGATTTCCATTATAACTCCCTCCAAATTGAATTAAATGTTGAATCTTCAGGAAAGTGTGTCCAGGAAAAAGAAATCTCTGATTTAAAATCCAAGCTGTCAAGCTTGTTAGTCTCAAAAGTAAGCAGACTAAGCTGAAACTACTGATACCTGTTCCTATTAGGCCGGAGGCTGTGACATAGCATTCCCATTAGATGGATAGAGTGGATTGGCCTAACAAGCCATTACATCTCAAACTAACTTGTTAGAGGAACAATGCAGCAAACCAAACTGATTTGTATGTCTTTTGATCCAAGCCTATCAGATCCAACAAAGTGGTCCTGGATTTCAAATAACTAAACATTTATTGTGAGTTGTAATGTTAGAACTCTGTTTGCTCCCGGCCAGACTGAGCGAATAGTAGCATAGTTATGGAAGCTACAAGTTTCCCTTTCTGCCATACAGGAGACATATTGGCTGGTTACAAGAGAGCAGGCAGCTGGAAATTACACTTTACTTTACTCCAGATGGTGACATAGATAACTGAAGACTGCATTGGGGTTGCTATGGCAGTGGACCAGAGAACAGGTTCAGCGAACAGTGGAAACAAGTTTCTAAGCAGACTGTCTCAGCAAGGTTACTACTGTTTACAGTAAACTATGCATAACCATGATCTGCTGTAACATACTATGATATATAAACCCCCACACTGGGCCAGAAGGGATTAAAGGACAGTGCTGGATGCAGGTAACTCTGGCTGTGCTTGGCATGCTCCAACTGGAGAGAGGGTTGAAAAGGGAGGAACCCAGCTCTGAGGGGAGGAGGCTGAGGAGTATCACAGACCTACCGTGGAGGCTCCTGATAAGGGCACCGGAGAAATCTCCAAGAGAAAATAAGACTATATTTGCTGAACATAGTTGGGGCTGATGGTTGGCCTTCTTTCTCTTTTCACCTTACCTGGGACTGGAAGCTTAGAGAAGAAAGCAGCAGTAGTAAGTGACCATTCCCAGGCATTGTTGACTCTTCCGAGGCCCTGGAGTGTAGCATAGTGCAGTCAGCAGGCCCCAACTCTCCTAATCATGCCCCCTCTATAGAAGTGACCCACACTTCCGGTCCACCTCAATGCATTTCTGATAAAGAAAGAACTAGGACTGCATGACCTACCCTTTGGTAAGTAACATTTGGTGCACTAACCACTAGGCCACTTAACCCTTCGAAGATCCTAACTGGGATGAAATTTAATAGTGCGAGGTTATGCAGTTAGGTACTAGCAACAAGAATTTTTGCTATAAACTGGGGACGTTATCAGCTGGAAGTGACAGAGAAGGAGAAACCTTTGGTGTATTGATCGATTGCAGGATGACTGTAAGCCCACATGAGACAGCTGTGAAAAAGGCTAATGTAGTCTTAGGATGACTCAGGCGAGGTATTTCCAATAGAGATAGTAATCCTATAGGCAGAACGCTAGTTACAGAACAGGTAACTGTATTTTCCTTCTACTACCCTGCTCTGCCTTGATGGCAAACTCAGCAGGCTAATTCCCTTTGTCTCCCAGCAGCATTTGTCACACCAGTCACTGGGAAACTAGGTGCTTTTCTGAAGTTAACAGATATTTTTTGTTAGGTGATTTTTGAACGGTGTGGTGGACACACCCTCAAAGAAGCTCTTTCCCTACGAGCATTTTCCCAGGCAACTTTCTAGTTTGTATTGCAAAAGGCTGTCCTTTTTATAGCAACCTTTTTCTCACTGTGCCTCTCAGTTTCTCAGAACTAAGTGTCTCCAATGTCTGGCTTTCAATTTGCAGCTTCGATATTCTGTCTGCATCTTTCTTTCTCTTTGTCTTCCAGCTGGTAGGCACCTGTTATATTTCTCTGAATTACAATTCCTTCACTGGAATGAAATCGTGGCCATGCTGAAATCAGTGGGAATTTAGACACTGATTTCAAGTGGTGCCAGGAGGGTTTCAGCTGCCTTAGCAATGGGTTCAGAATAAATCCTCAGTCTTGACTAGATCCAGCCCCTAGCTTAAATTCATCCAGCCTGTGCCCCGACCCTGTTCCCTGACAGGAGAACCAGGTGGGAAGAAGGGGCAAGGCCCCATACCTTGAACCCACGCCCCTGCAGGGGCACAGAGCAGGGAAGTTTCCCTATCCTGAGCCCCCTTTGCAACAGGAGAAGGTGTGGGGAAGAGGCCCACTCCTCTGTGTGGGGAAAATAACCTTCCTGTTCTTGTGTGCCCTCTCGAAAGCTAGAGACCACTCAGTTTTACAAGCCTGGCTGTTTACTTGTATGTGGCCCCCTCATTGATTTTTTTTTTCTGTGGGTCAGTGCCCCCTGATAGAAATAGGTTCCTCACCCAGATTTAGACCTTTAAAAACTGTACACTCCATAGCATACAAGTGGATTCAAAGTGAAAGAACAATTTTTTAATACTAAAATGGTGGCATTTACAGAAAGTGTAAAACATGGTTTAATTTATCAAACTAAGTGGCAGAGAAATTCTGCAGCAGATTAACCTGTGCATTGCACATTGTCACTAAGGAATTGTGCAGTCTCATCCATATACTCTGTGTCAAAAGACTGGAATGTTTAATTCTCTTTGTGGAAAGCACAACACTAAGCCAATAAGCATTTTAACCTTGGTCTAAACCAAAAACGTATTTTGACATAGTGGCCTTGTTTGTCACACCCTTGAGAGATGTAGTTAAACCGACCAAAGCCCTGGGTGAACACCACTAGCTCCACAGAAGAATTCTTCCATCGAATTAGTTACTGTCTCTCAAAGGAGTGGATTTACTACAGCTATGGAAACCCCTCTTCTGTCATTGTAGCATGTGTCTCCATTATAGTGCTATGGCCATGTAGCTGTAGGGCCACAGTTGTAATGCTTGTAATATAGATATATCCTCTACAGTGCGGCATGACAGCACTCCATTATTGAGGCAGTTATGATGCAAAGGAAAACAATTCATACATACCAGGAGGCAATTTTTACCAATTGGTGTTTATAAATTGGATATTAACTAGGTATAACATGGCATGGAGCACCCCACTTTTGGCTGGGGTCTCCCCATGTCTCTGCACTCTGGAGTCATCCCCCTTTGGGAACCCCTCAACCTCCCATGCCCTCCTTGCCTGAGTGACCAACTGCCAGTCATCCTCTAGCCCCTTACCTCAGGGGCAAACTGCAGTCTGAAATGGCCACTCATCATTGGCAAGGGGGTGTGGACCTGCTGCCTTTGCTTTCCATGGCTGCCTCCCTGCAGCCCTAGTAGTTTCAGGCCTTGCTTTAGGCCCTGCAGCCTGGGAGTTTGCTTGGCCAGAGCTTCTCCAGCTCTGCCTGCCTTTCCCCAGCCCTGCTCTAACTACAGCCCTAGTATTCTTGGGCCTTATCTCTGGAAACCTTCAGTTTTCCTGGCAGCCAGGTCCCTTTTGCTCCCCAGCCAGAGCAAGAAAGTGTCTGTCTTCACCACTCCAGGAGCCTTTATTTATACAGCCCTCAGCTGGGCCCTAATTGGCTCATACTGGCCATAGCTGCTGGCTCCACAGTTCCACTGCTCCAGCCCCTTCTCAGGGCTGGATTTTAACCTTTTAAAGCAGGGGTTCTGAACCGGGGGTCCATGGACCCGAAGGGGTATGTGAAGCCTTGTCAGGGGGTACGTGAGGTTCAAGTATAGGTAATTTATTGATTTTTTTTCAATACCAAAAATCATACGATACTAAACAAATTATGTAAAAAAGTTTCAGTTAATTTG
Organism: Pelodiscus sinensis; assembly: GCF_049634645.1. Taxonomy (NCBI): domain Eukaryota; kingdom Metazoa; phylum Chordata; order Testudines; family Trionychidae; genus Pelodiscus; species Pelodiscus sinensis. The sequence goes on from NC_134712.1 coordinate 171,711,591, forward strand.
TTTTTTTTATTATTTTCTTAAGAAAATAATATCATGAGTAATATAGTTGACTCATGATAGCGTAAACATCTACCTAATTATTTTTTATTCTCTTGCCTGATCCGATGCGTAGAATCAACTGTGGGCATGCGTAGTTGCGGTTACAGACATCGGCAAATTAATATGTACTAGTTGACTTATTTCGTTGCTTGTCACAGAAATAACTGTCAGACACTCTTTGTTAATAACAGACATAGGCACGTAGAGGTGTTTTCTACAAGTGTTTCTTAAATTCAGTGTGAATTACTTAAAGGTGTGTATTATGTTTAGTGGGTTTTTTTGTACGGTAGTAGATAGTATGTTTATTTGTACTGCTACATTTTTTTGAACATTTTTCACGCATTTTCTTGATATATATATATTACTAATGAGACCCATGCTTCCTTTGCTCAAAGGTACTCAGTAATGGGTATATGAAGCCATCCAAACTTAAAGAATATCTGCAGACTGTTCATCCTCAAAATGTTAATGACCCAGAGGCTGTTTTTTAAAATCAAATGAGCACGATTTGAATCACAGGGCACTCTTGTCCAGTACGGATTTACTCCCATGAAGAAACCAGTGCTAGAGGCTAGTAATCGGGTGTCATTACAGATCGCCAAAGAAAAAAAGACCCATAATATCGCCGAGCCCATGGTGAAACCGTGTGCCATTGAAATGGTCGAATTAATGTGTGGTACAGAAGAAAAATAAAAAAATAGCACAGATCCCATTATCAAACGATACCATTCATGATCGAATCAAGGACATGTCAGAAGATATCCTCAAACAAGTGGTGGAGGAAATCACCTTGCAGATGTATTTGGAATCCTAAACTCACTGAACATTTCACTCCAAGGTAGTAATATGATTACTTTGGAGGCCAAAGAGAAGATCAAATCCTTTCAAGAGAAATTAACTTTCTAGGAAAGAAGAGTGAATTGTGGTAACTTCACCAGTTTTCCTCTCGTTGCTGAAATCACTTCCGATCCAGTACAGCTAATTCCAGTGGAACCAAGAGTTCGTTTAAGTATTATTATACATTTGGAAAACCTTAAAATTGCCATCGATGGAATTATCCCAACTGGTTTGGCAGCTGACATTTGGGTGAGGAGCTCCTTCGCAGTGTCTCTTGACCAAATTAGTGATACCGACCTGGCAAAAGACAAACTTCTCGAATTGAGAAATAATCAAAAACTTCACGTTGAATCAATGACACAGTACTAATTCTGGTGTAAACTTGGTGAGGCATTTCCCATCCTGACAAAACGAGCTTACCAAGTTTTAGTTCCATTTGTCACAATTTACCTTCGCGAGTCGGACTTCTCGGTGCTTGCCTCGATAAAAACCAAAGCGAGGAACAAATTAAATACAAAACATGATATGCATGTGGCTCTCTCAAAAACGATGCTTAGGATAGGAATGTTGGTTAATAGTAAACAGCAGCAATGTTCACATTAGTGAGACTAATGTGGTTTGTCTATTTGTAAAAGGACATTTTGTACAATTTTTAGTGTTTTATTTTTAAAATAAAGTTTGTTTAAAACGAAAATCTGTTGATATTTCTGTCTTATAAGATACCCATAGTTTTGATAATTCACATTAAGTTATAAAAAAAAGTTATTACCGAGAGGGGTATGTGATGTATTTAGCTGAGACCAAGGGGTACATGGACCAAAAAAAGTTCAGAACTGCTGTCTTAAAGGGTCAGTGAGGGGCAGACACCTTGTCACACTAGGAAACGCTGATGTCTGATTTTAGAAAATAAAAAAACATTTGTCAACAACAGCTTGCTAGTGTCTGTGACTTTGAGGGCCAACAATTTAATCAAGTTTTCTCTCAAAATCCAATGTTAGTCTGTCAGTGCAAAACTAAAAACCATACTCAATCATGTTAGAAAGTATATTTATACATGTGAAAATCTAGAAAGGAGCTGTTTGGTTTGAACCAACACTTGCAAATACCTATCAGCACCAGTCTGAATCAGTTATGTCTGCAGAACTAGGCTGGAAATTTCACAAGCAGAAGAGTTTGAGACATATGGTGAATTTTCATTTGTGAATGAGCTGAAGATGGCATGAAAACAGTGTCTGTCATGAGTTGGTGATATTAGTACTTTCTACCTCCAGGACTCACTGATTCTGGGTTTGACACTTGTGCAAATCTACTGGGGTCAACTGAGTTATTCCTAATTTACACTGGTTTAAATAAGAGGAGAATGTGGCCCATTAATTTCGGGAAGGTGCGAGTGAATCTTTATTTTCTATGAACCTGGCCAAGTTTTGCTTATGCCTGCCTAGTTAAGAGATAATGCTCTTTATGAATTTAGTACTCAGCACTCTTCAAAAACAGACCACTAAATATGTGCCTAAATATGGATTTAGGAGCCAAAGATTGCACTCCTATGTTTGAACCCACTCCTGCAAGGCACAGTTATGATTTGGGGCTGCGTGGAGGCGTATATCCCCAGCCATTTGCATGCAAAGTATTCTCTTATTTTATCAATAATTGCCTCTTGCTTCTTCCTGTGCTTCACCGCTCCAACGTGGACAATACTTTCCATTTTCTAATTTAGATAGAAGAAATCTGATGCTTAGAGATATGCTTCATAATGTTAAATATTGGGAAGTTCTCATCCTAAAAAATAATTGTCTTGCAAATCCTCATGCAAACTGTGTCTGAATCAGAGCTTTTTGTCCTTTTTTTGGCTCCTTTTACTTTGACACTTTGAAATAGTGTGGAATGGTTTTTTTTATTGTAAAGATCTACAGCTACAGAAATAATCAGCTCTTCCTGATCCTCAGCAGTAAGAAGAATATCTGAAAATGACTGAGAACTAATGTGGCCATCATTTGTAAAGCAGCTAGAGTTCTCGTGTAGTTTAGCAATTAAATAATGTATCATTATTTTTATATTGATACCATGGCTATAACAGCAGCAAAAGAATTAGGGGCAGCCAGATTTCAAAGTTTTGATAAGGTTGTCTGAGTATGAAAAATAATTGTAAGAGTAAAACTTAGTTCCCAAAGGACAGGCAGGCTTACCACCAAACTCTCAGCAGTACTACTTTGTCAGCTGAGCTGGATACTTGACTGTGAAGATTCTGTTTTGTGTAGCAGTGACTATGGTTTCTGACATTATATCTCTACCAATTCAGTGCAATAGAATAATTTATGCAAAGTTTGGAGCTGGAAAAAAAATGAACAATTAAAATTAATAAATCACAAGTTGAAAATCTGGAGCTAATTTCCTATGGACTACTTTATTTGCATATCCAGAGAAATCTAATTCATGACTCACAAGTCTGCATTTGTACCAGCAAAACTGGGAAATGCATCTGCAAATGTATGGTAAAAGTAACCTAGTTTACTTATACAAATGTGAGTTTTGTATGCACAATAGCTATTCACACCTAAATATTATGAATGCAATTAAGAAGGAAAAATATTCCATTTATATTTTTAAAATTGCAGTAATTTCTCTGAATGATTAAAGGCCTCTTGTTCATCTCTAGAAATGGTGAGATTTTAATCTTTCAGTGGGATGACCATAGATATTAACACTCATCAGTTGGGAGAATCAGTAGCAAATAGCAAAACTCACATGCTTATTTTTAACATCACAGTAATGTATTCAAAACTAAACAAAATACATCAGTTGTTTAGCATCAGACAGTGAATCAGTGGAAAAACAGAATTGTCTTCAAATAAAACAGCATAAGCAGCAAATAATAATTACATAACAGGCCCAGAGGCAACCACAAAGATATCGACATGGCTACATGAAGAGGTTGCCAGGGAATGAAATGTTACTCCTGCTGGAAAAATATTATACACAGCTTGACATTCACTTTTGTAATGATATGCAGTTGAGGCGGGACAAGAGGAGGAAATGTATATGTTGCCCTGGAAAACACTTCATTTCCTGCACACCACCAAAACCTCTTTATTTATTTAAAAATATGCAGTCTTCCTATAACAGTAGCTCTGTCGGGTGAAAGTCTCCCTGCATTTTAATAGGCTGTTAATTCCAAGACTGACTGTTCTAGAGGACCCCACTGAAATCACCCCAACAAAGGTCTGTCTGTGTGTCTGAAGGGAACAGTGGGGAGTTGGTCTTGACCAAATTAATGCATTCTGGTTGTTAGTATAAGTACGGGGAGGAGGCTCCTGCCATCCCCTGCATTTCTGGAGGGCACTGGTAACTTCTCGTGCTGCCCCTGGGGGAAAATAGACTCCATGTAGAGTTGCTGTCAGGAACAGGACATGAGCTTTGCTATAGTCATTCCAAGCAGATGGCAGGAGCACAGCATGAGGTAAGGAACATGAAAGAAGGGTCACCGAGGGGCCTCCTGCCTTGGTTCATCTAGGACCCCAATTTGTCTAAATCCAGTCCTGACTGCATTCCCTGTGCCTGTGCAGCCATGAATTTTCCCTGATAAACAGTTCAGATGCTCTTTGTGGGTCTTAATTGAAAGAAGCCTTCCCTGGTAATTGCAAAAACAGAACATCTAAATCCAAAAATAATTGCTTATGACGCCTTTGGGAAAACATTGCTACAGTAGCACTAAGCTTTAGTTATAGAATAGTAAATAAAAGCGGGACTTACAGTATGGTATGTATTGGTCTGTTCTCTGACTCCTGTCTGAGAGCAATGTGTCTGCCTGGAACAGAAAGGAAAGAGACAAGATTTTGAGCTACTTGGAGCTTCTGTTGAAGGGCTCTTTGTAGCTTGAAAGCTTGTCTCTTACCAACAGAAATTGGTCCAATCCAATATTATCTTGCTCGCCTTGATTCTCTAATATCTGTGACCAACATGACCACAACGAAAAAGGAAAGAAACGTAGACCATGCCTCCATTGGATCTGGAAGGTGTAATTTCCAGCTCAGGTAGACATACCCATGCTCTATAGTGTGCTATAAAAATTGAAGTGTAGCTGCAGCAGCTTGAGCAGCAGGACAGGGGATCCTGAGTGTTTCTGAGTGTTTCATACCTGTGCCAGCTAGACCATCCCATTGAGGCCACCTCAGCTACATTTCTATTTTTAGCACACTGGTTAAGTCAGAGCTAATGTGAGTATTTCTCTTGCTCCGGTATAGATGTACCTTAAGAAAGAATCTATGGATCAGATTATCCTCTTTGGGCCCTTTGTACCACTCTGGCAGTGTTAGAGGGCTGAAAACTTACAGTTTTCCAGCTGATATAGTGGTGGTATAGCCTGCTCACATACTACCTCTTCTTGAAGCTTCTGGCACAGGGGGCATGGCCAAAGTGTAGTGTGCTCTGGTCCATTCATGCCTGGCATTCTGGATCCTTGGGGCAATAATGTCTCCTGTCCCAACATGTGGGATCTCTGGCCGTGTCCTTTAGTCAAGGCCTCATTTTCTTTTGACAGGCCATATGCTATTTGAGAAATACTACAAAAATTAACTCAACTGAAGCACTCCTCCATTCTTCAAATCTTTAAGATGGTGCAGTAGTTTTTATTTGCAATCCTTGCAAAATTTGAAACCAAGAGTTTATCAATAAGATTTGCTGAAAACTGAGAGAGACTGTGTGGTCTAATGGACAGAGAATTGGACAAGGTCTCAGGAGGCTTGGTTCCTTGCTCTGATAAGGACCTACTGGTGTGATCTGTGACAGGTCACTTCTCTCTGTGCGTCTATATTCCCCTCAAACCCTTTGTCTGAATTGTTCATTTAGATGATAATTTGAGATAGAAAAAGAATTTAAGTTTGTAAAGTGACTAGCACAATGCAGGTTGTGGACTTAGTTGGGGGGCCTCTCACAAATAATTATAACATTTTAGGAAGTGTAAAATAGAGGGAGGCCTTTTCTCATTATATCAGCATTTCTTTTCTTAAAATCTGGCAAGTGATAGCCAGAAACTTTGATAACAGATCACTGTTCCATGCCACATGAGCATAGACCTTTTAGCCAAATTCACTCCTTGCTACTGGTAGGTCTGCAGCTACTGCTTTTATTAGTTATTTATGTGTTTTGCATCTTTTATGCTGCGTCTTGGTTGAATGAAAGTGTCTCCGGTCTTCTCTTTTTATTTTTTCTCTCCAATGAGCTTTCACTCTGTAGTATTAGAAACATGAAGAATTAAGCAGAGTGATAAAATGCTCCCTGCCTTTGAAGTCAAGTCTGCTCACACTAATTTTCAAACCAATTTGAACTCTTTTGTGGAAGAAGATGGGGAAAATGATAGGGCAATCAATGTTTTTTTTTTTTTTCCAGCTCTGGTATAAAATGTTTTATTACTCCCTTTGATAACTGTAACCACAGCAACAAATAGTAATGGATATATTGCAGTGGGCCCTCTCATCTCACTAATCATATTCTACTTCCATTTGCCTTATAGATCACAAAATAAATTAATATGCAACAGAAACACATCAAGATGTTGCATAAAGTGCTCATCTTCCTGTTAGACGGATGAGCCCTGATGCTTGAGACCTTTGAGCATTGTGTGACCTTTCCGGAGAAAGTCCTGCAATGTACCTAACTTGACATATATGGAAGAAGCTGCTCTGAAAAGGTTAATATAGATGTCTGTCTGGATTACTCAGAAGGGTCAAACACATTTCAAAACATGGAATTAAGTAAAGCATCCATATAATCAGATGAGTAGGAAGGTGAAGGGATAAAAGGAACACGGTGAGTTCCCTTTAGGCCCCAAATTGAGGATTTTGAAATGGAGCGATTTTGCAATGTTTGCTTGCATACTTTCTTTTCTTGAAAGGTCCTAGCAGTTTTGTTTTTCATTTACCTCTTTGCTGATCTTTGTAATCAAGCTCTAACGAAGAGCAGGCTAAGTCTGCCTGCTGTGCTTGCTTTTAGAGCACACAGTCCGGGGTTACATGTGAGTGTATCATTAGGGAGAGAGAATGTCTATTTCTGGCCCAGGAAGAGACGCTGCCACATTTTCCCCCCCCCCCCCATGGTGGGCATAATGGCTGTTTTGTGATCAAAGGGGAGGATGCTACCAGAAAATGGCATTTTCTGTCTATATGACTCCCTCTTTCCCCCTGGGGTTTTGCCCTTCAGCATGCTATAGAGGAGAACATGGAAGAAGAGAATACAGGCAGTCCCTGAGTTACGCGGATCCGACTTACGTCGAATCCGCACTTACGAACGGGGCCCTCTCCCTGGTCTCCAGCAGACCAGGGAGAGGAAGCAAAGCGGCGGAACACGCAGGCGGCGGGCAGCCCAGACGCGTCTGGGCTGTCCGCCACCTGCGTGTTCCGCCGCTGTGCTCTGCTTTGCTCCCCGTCCCCCTGGTCTGCAAACCAGGGGGACGGGGAGCAAAGCAGAGCAAAGCCCCGGAGCACGCGGGCAGCGGACTGCCCAGACGCGTCTGGGCTGCCCGCTGCCTGCGTGTTCCGCCGCTTTGCTCCCCATACCCCTGGTCTGCAGACCAGGGGGACGGGGAGCAAAGCAGAGCAAAGCCGCGGAGCCCGAGGGCAGCAGGACAGCCACGGCGCGTCTGGGCTGTCCCACTGCCCCCGTGCTCCGCGGCTTTGCTCCGGGCGCCTGTGGTACAGCAGCTGGGGTGCTGCCGGTTGGTCCCGTAGCGCCACTCTGGGCGCTACGGGACCAACCCGGCAGCACCCCAGCTGCTCTGCCCCAGGCGTCCTGATTCAGCCACTGCTGGTCAGTTTCAGCAGCGGCTGAATCAGGACGCCTGGGACAGAGCAGCTTGGGAGCTGCTGGGTTGGTCCAGCAGCGGCGCTACTGGACCAACCCAGCAGCACCCAAGCTGCTCTGCCCCAGGCGTCCCCAAGTCAGCCGTTGCTGAAACTGACCAGTGGCTGACTACAGGAAGCCCCTGCTTGGGGCTTCCTGGAATCTGCTGCTGATCAGTTTCAGCAGCGGCTGACTTGGGGATGCCTGGGGTTCTTAAGTTGAATCTGTATGTAAGTCAGAACTGGCATCCAGATTCAGCCGCTGTTGAAACTGATCAGTTTCAGCAGCGGCTGAATCTGGATGCCAGTTCCGACTTACATACAGATTCAACTTAAGAACAAACCTATAGTCCCTATCTTGTACGTAACCCGGGGACTGCCTGTAGTTCTCATAGGAATGCTCTTGTCAATCAAAATAAAGAGTTTTATCCTGATTAATGTGAATAATATATAGCAGAGCCACGACTTCTGGAAGAAATATTATTTACTTGAACTTGGTATTTAAAGGATTGCTTAGTTGTTTTGGCTTTTCTGAATTGAGATAGTTTAGCCAAACATTTCATCTATCAAAGTAAATGCATGCATCTTTGTGCAGCACATACTATCCTAAAGACCTAGGGGAAGATTTTCAAAATTGCCTTGGGGTAACCTAGGATAGTGAGTAGGCCACAAGATTATCATAAGCAAGATGATCTCCTGGGACAGAGTAGTTTTGCTAACTGTGCTTGCGTACCTAGAATTTGTGGGGTGTGCCCGAACCGTAGCAGCACTTTGGATGCAGAGGGAGCGCCGGGCTCTCACAATGTTGTGTGCAATCAGCATGCAGCTCATTTCACGTGCCATTGCTTTAAGTGCATGTCACTTTTGTAATACCAGTAGGAGAAAAAACTGTGCAGATGAAAACCAGCAGAATCTGGCAACCTTGTGTGTGGGCAACGGTAAACAAAATGTCTCGTGGGCCACACATAGAACCCCCTCCAATGGCCCGCAGCCACAGGTTGCCCACCACTGGCCTACATGATTTATGAGAACACATCACATAAAAGAACAGGCAGTTGGGCTCCTAAATTGCCCTTCTCATAAGGCCAGTGAATAAGATACAGTTATATACACATTGAACTCGGAATATGCTTTCTTTAATCTAGGGAAGGAATATAATTTCAGCTCTTTGCAAAATAATCATTCATCTCTGTCAAAACATTTGTAATTTCATCTCTTTCTTTCTCCATGAAATTACTTATTTTAAGTCGCTGCTTAATATTTCTATTTTTTAGATATGGAAATGAATCCAGAAATAAACTGTATTCATGGTTAAAATAAAAATAACTTTTCATATACAAAAAATCAATATAATTGATAAATTGCATAATTGAGAGAAAGTCTCAATAACTGACCAACTGAAGAGCTGGTTCAGAATATTCAATAAAAGAAATTAATGAAGCCAGGAGATGGATTGTTCATCTGATAATGGATGTCCTACAGTTGTTGCATGTTACTTTGGCACTGTAAGAACTGTGCATCAAAAGTCTCTTTGAAAACGAGGTGAGTCTAATTCTAAAATACATTCCATTCTTAAATACATATAACTTAAATATTTTTAAAAATAAGAGTTAAATATTTTCATTAGAATAATTGAAACATCAGTCTGTTTCGATTAGTAAATCAATTGACAGAGAATTCCTCTGAGCAACAAAATACGCTAACAAAACTGTTTGTGTGTCTTTAAGAAGTAGTGTCTGCTGAAATGCTTATGTGTGTATGAGTGAGAGAGATTGCTTGAGTTAAAGAGCTACAGAAAAGGGGAATGTAACTCCTGGAGGCAGAGGTAATGTACAGAAGATATTTCAAAGATCTTCATTTATAAAAAAAAGTAGCTTATATATGACAAGAACCTAAGCTCACAATACACCCTTCCATCATTACTTTGCTGCATTATAGGGAAATAAGTGATGAGGGAAATTTTATTTTCTATGGCTGTCTGATTAATTCATGGAAAGCATCCATAGCGGCCTCACTACATTTCATTTACCCTGACAGAGTAACATAGAAATTACCATATTGAATGAGACCCATGACTCATCTAGTCCAATATCCTGTCTCTGACCGTGTTACAATACTACATGCTTCTGAGAGAGGTGGAAAAATTTTTTTCTGGACAATAATGAGAACATGCCCTTGCTGGAAGTTTCTTTATAACTCCATCAGTTAGTACAGGCAGTCCCCGGGTTACGTACAAGATAGGGACTGTAGGTTTGTTCCTAAGTTGAATTTGTATGTAAGTCGGAACTGGTACATATTGTAGGGGAAACTCTAGCCAAACATTTCTCCAGAGCTCAGTTTTATTCTCCCACACCTCACTTCCCTCAGTCCTTTATTCTCAAGCTGAGGTGTCTGCTGAGAAAAGCTGCTCCACGTCTCCCTGGTCTGCTGGGGGGGGGGGGGGGGGGCACTAGCTTTGCGTCTCCCTGGTCTGCTGGGGGGAAGCAGCTAGTGCGGAGTTGCCTCACCCCATTTGTAAGTAGGGATCCGATGTAAGTCAGATCCATGTAACCCGGGGACTGCCTGTAGTTGCGCTAAAGTGTGTGGGTTTATATCTTTTCTTTTTTAAAAATTCATAGCAGTTGGCCAAATACGGAATGTATTATTAATCACACAATTATATATGTTCTGCCTTTAATTTTGGAGTAGAACAGAAAATCTGGAAGACATTTGTCTTTCCTTCTCTGATCAATGATCAGAGATGGCTCCAAACTAATTTTTAAAAATTCCCATATTGTTTTTAACCAATGCGGCTGGATTATTGTATTATGCTTACCCATGTAATGTAGTCAATGTGTTTCTTATTAGCTGCACATACAAAGCATCAGTTACTGAAGCTTTGAATATGCTTGTATCAGATGCTGCAGATTCTGGAGGCGACACTGTAGTTGTGGCTTTATTTTCCTTAGGTGGTTCATGATCAACCTACCACTGCAGTATCCTGGGTCTCATTCATGTTACGCCTGTTATTTTGTCCAGTAATGCTCTCTCTCTGCAGCACAGAGCGGAGATGAACCTATTCTGAGTTGCAAGAAATCACTACAGTTTTTTTGAAAACAAGGTGAAAATTTCAAAGTGCTCATACCGCATAGCATGAAACAGTTAAAGATGTCAGTGAGCAAATTGAAAATATTAGCTGGCATAGTTGGAGGCTGTCTTTCAAATCCTTATTTGATTAACATTACTCCTTAACAATTATTTGGTAGCACTTTTCCATTACAACATTTTTAAAGGACATGAAGTTTCAATAAAAGCCCTTCATTTTGTTGAGCTTTGATTTAACTCTCGTGCTCTACTCAATGAAGAAAACGAATTGAGGAAAAAGCACCATCCTCCAAATCTCTCTATTTTGTTTTGATGTCCAGAAGCAAGTATTAGAAAGATACACATCATCATATTTTTTAATAAAATGCATGTCTTGATACAGTGATTGTTCTGTAAGCAATTGCAAAGGGATCCCTTTCTCATATCACTTAAATCCCATATACATTTCCAATCTGTCTGCTGTAACCTACCTTATTTCTTTAAGTAATAATTAAAAGGAAAGATGGACTGTGGTTAAAGTACTGGACCAGAGAAGAAGTAGTAAATATCACATTTACAATGTTATGGAGGACCTCTGCAGCCACAGCTTTGTTAGTATTATCTGACTAGTCCTGAAGTTGGGTATTAAAATGAGACCTGTAGGGTCTGATTTTCCAAAGTGCTAAGCAATCACAATTCCAATTGTAGTTATTGTGGTTTGTGGCTGAACATCTCTAAAAATCCAGCTTCTGGCTAATAAGTAAGCTAGTGCTCTATTTGTTTCAAAGGGGAAGGGTAGAAGCAAAATTGATTCAGTAACAATTAACACATATTTAATATCTTGTCTCCCCCTGGTGGTTCAGTGTCAGACTGGAATTTCGTACAGAAGGTGTAGTATAATTCATTGTCTGGTGTTCAATAGATCACAGTCTAGCAGATCTTTCTGATTGCTTTTTAAAATAAAATGGTATAAACACGTTTGATATAAAACTATATATTTTTAGCAAATGTCAAGTATTTGCTTAACACTAGACACATGCTCATTATTACCAGTCAAAAATGTGTGAGCATTCAAAGCTGATGCATAAACAGTTGATTCTAAATCGAAAAAAATCCTGAATTAAAGAACAAACAGAATATTTTACCTTCCAGAAAACTAATTGATACTTTAAAAAGTTATCTAAATTTCCCAAAAGCAATTAATGATTTTTCATGTTTCAAATTCTGATTGTCCAAACTGAGACACTTTAAAGAGGTCTGGTTTCTAGCAGAGTTGAGAACTCACCCTCAGAAAATCAAGCACTTCTATAAAGGTTTCAAATTAAGCAACAAAAACAACTAATCACATCTAGAAAATTTAAGACCATGCTCTTTAAGGTGCCTGTCACATAGGGTATGTCTACACTATGGGACAAGGTTGAATTAAGATATGCAATATCAGCTACGTTAATTGTGTAGCTGAAGTCAAAGTACCTTAACTCGACTTTTGGTGCTGTCCACACTGAAGGAAGTCGAAGTGAGAACACTCTACCTTCGACTTCCCATACTCCTTGTGGAAGTAGGGTTATTGGCATCAACTGGAGTGTCCTTCTCAGTATGAATTAGCTGTCTTAACTAGACCCACTAAACCAAATCCTGGAAGATAGACAGCGGCAGCTTTAATCGTTCTTTGTAGTGTAGATTTACCCATGGAGGTCTAAAGTGTGTTAACTGTAGGTGAGAGACTTAAAGAGCACAAAGGGGGAAAAGGCAGAAAAAACACCTCAGATACATCAAAGAAATGTAAGAAAAAATACTTTTTAAACTTACGGTCCCATAGGAAGTGAAATGACTTAAGTGATAGAGATTCACATAGCACCTTCATCACAATAAAGCTCCCAGCTAAAGTAGAAACTCCCAGAAATAGCCTTTTCTTAAACTAATTTCACTCAGTTTAACATCTAGAACACTTAGTCGTTTTAATACTGTTAATATATTTGCTCATTGGTATAATAATGCTTGCTATAGTAAAACACTATTGATTAAAATGTTCCCAGTAACATTTCATTTTCAGTGTCATAGCTCATGCTGCAAATATCATCTCTCCATGGACCCCAGTGGAGATGTTTGCATTTTGATTATTCTTGGTATTGTTAGTTATTCTGGGAAATCACAAGTTAATTCCCTCACTCCATGATTATCTACTTTGAACCTCTTTCACTGAGCTCTTTATTCTTTAACTCATCATTAGAGATGAAGCATAGCATTCTTTATGAAACTTTACATAGGTTTCAGGTCATCTCATTAAACTCTCCAGAACTGTCCCACAGAGCAACCTGTCCCTTTCTATCTAGCAGCGCTCTCTTTGCAGTTCAGATGAGCACAGCAGTAATGATGACATTGTGAGGTGCAGCATGTACTTTGATCACAAGCAGCTGCATAACAACACATGAAACAAGTCTTTTCTGTTAAACCTCAGACTTTGAAATGCATTAAGAATCTAAATACCGTAGTACATTTTCTTAAAAGTGAGCAGCAACATTTCCACTTGAGCTCTTCTGAAGTTTGAAGATTTACCCCTCTCAAGTGACAGATTGTGCCACCCTTATATACACTGAGTAGTATTTTGCACCTTGAGTAGTTCTGTTTCTGTCAGAAATTTTCAAATTTTTGTTGTTGAAAAATGGCTTTTTTCAAAAGTGCAAGTTTTCACAAGAAAGAAAAATCAGTGATTTCACATACAAAATTTCATCACATTTTTATTGAAAATGTTATCAGAATCTTCAGAATTTTGTGTTTACTAAACATTTGATTTTCTGTAACAGCACAAAGTGACCTTAGTGGACAGGAGGATCCAGTCCTAAATTTCATAGCACACACCATGCCACACCAGCCTATAGTCTGTTCATCCCAGCCTTACTTCTTTAACTTGATGGCAAGAATGCTGTGGGAGGCTGTATCAAAAGTTTTGCTAAAGTCAAGGTATTTTATATCCACTGCTTTCTCTATAGCCACAGAACCAGTTATCTTATAGAAAGAAATTAGGTTGGACAGACATTACTTGGTGAATTCATGTTGACGGTTCCTGATCACCTTAATCTCCTCCAACTGTTTCAAAATGGATTCTTTGGGGACCTGCTCCATGATTTTACCAGGGACTGAGGTGAGGCTGACCAGTATGTAATTCCCTGAATTCACCTTCTTCTTATTTTTAAAGATGGGTGTTTACATCTGGGACCTCACCTGATCATGACAAGTTTCCAAAGATAATGGCTAGTGGCTCGGCAATCACATCAGCCAACTCTCTCTAATGTATCCTTAGATGCATTAAATCAGGCACCATGGACTTGTACATGTCCAGCTTTTCTATATAGTCCTCAACCTGTTCTTTCATTACCGAGGTCTGCTCACAACCTCCCCATATAGTGCTGCCCAGTGCAGCAGTCTAGGAGCTGACATTCTCTGTGAAGATGGAGGCAAAAAAAGCATTGAGTACTTCACCTTTTTCTACATTGTCTCTTACTAGGTTGCCTTCCCCATTCAATAGGAGTCTCACACTTTCCCTAACCTTGTTGCTAACACACTTGTAGAAACCCTTCTTGTTGTTCTTCACATCCCTTGCTAGCTGCAATTCTAATAGCCACTTCGGCCTTCCTGATTACACCTCTACATTCTTGAGCAATATTTTTTTTTATACTCCTCCCTAGTCATCTGTCCAAATATCCACTTCCTATAAGCTTCCTTTTTGTTTTTGAGTTCACTGAAGATATCTCTGTTAAGCCAAGCTGGTTGCCTGCCAAATTTGCTATTCTTTGTGCACATTGGGATGACTTGTTCCTGAATCCTCAAGAAGGCTTATTTTAAAATACAGCCAGCTCTCTTGGACTCCTTTCCCCCTCATATTAACCTCCCAGGGGATTCTGCCTATTAGTTCCTTTAGGGAGTCAAAGTCTGCCATTTTGAAGGCCAGGGATCCAATCTGTGTTCTGCTGCTCTCCATTCTTCCTTTTATCAGGATCCTGAACTCAACCATCTCGTGGACAGTGTTGCCCAGTTTGCCACCTGCTTCTATTTCCCCTACCAATCCTACCCTGTTTTGTGAGCAGCTGGTCACGCTTCTCTTGAAAGCATTCAAGAGACTGCTTCAGCATTTGCACCAGGAAGTGCTCTGCAATACTCTCTAAAAACCTCCTGGATTGTCTGTGCACTGCTGTGTTGCTCTCCCAGCAGATGTCCGGGTGACTGATATCCCCATGGGAACCTGTGACCTGAAAGCTGTCGAAAGAAAGCCTTGTCTACCTGATCCTCCAGCTCTAGTGGTATACAGCAGATGCTCACCACAACATCACTCTTGTTGTTCTGATCTCTAATCTTAACCCAAAGACACTCAACAGGCTTTCTCCCGCTATATACTGACGCTCTGAGCAATCATACCGCTCTCTTACATATAGTGCAAGTCCTCCTCCTTTTCTCCCCACACCTGCTTTTGTATGTTTTCCCCCTCTTTTTTTACAGTCATTACAATTAATTTCTCAGTTTAATTTTACTGAATAAAATGTGTTGAAAATTGAGAATTACGCAATTTAAAACATAGAACTTGGATTATCTGAGAGATGACCTTTTATTTTTCCACAAGCCATTACATTTTTCATGTATTTAAGTTTTTTGTGCATGTGCTTAAAATGTTGCTGTCTCCCTTCACTGATAGTTCTGTCCTCTTTCCCATCAGTCTTTTTTTCCTTGCTGAAACCTGGGACAGATAGCAATAGTGTTGTGTGCAGTGGTTATGCCTAGACAGGCTGATCGCTAGAATTCCAGGTACATATTTTTTCACATTTGATGTTAACCTGTATATCTGTCCACTGTATCACCAAATACAAGATACTTTCAAAAGCTGCCTGTAATTAGTGCTACTCAACTTGTGCTTGAGCTAATTAAAAGAGCATCAGTGGTAACTGGAAATAGTCTTAATGAAATGGACCTGTCCTTGTCTTTTTGGGCAGCTTCCTAAGAGATCAAAGGCTGATTAAAAATACAATTTGGTACAAAGGCCAATTAAAGTCAGAAAAAAATAGTAGGTTACCTGAAGCTGATATGATGAATAGTGGTTTATCTTTGAAAGAGATATGAAATATGTTATTTTGGGATACAGAGGAGTAAAATCCCATCATTACTTAGAAAGTTTCTTAGATCTTGCCTGGATCCGCCCCCCGAAGTTCAGCATTGGGAAGCCTGCACTGGTGCTGCAGCCCCTCAGCCCTGTACCCACAGAGCTGGAGCACAAAATCTACCAGCCTGGGCCCTCCTAGGCTCTTGTGTGCAAGGAGAATGTGGGGAATGTTTTTCTCCTTCTCAGTTAGGGGCTTCTTATTTTGCTTCTCACTTGTGTGCAGCCCGCAACTGATTTTTCTGGGGGTCAGCAGCTCCTGACCCAAAAAAGGTTCCCCACCCCTGCACTATTAAAAAAGAATGCACAATTAAGTGGAACTCATTGCCACTTGACATCATGGAGGACAAGAGGATTATCCATTCATATCAGTAATGAGAACTGCAACAGTTATATTGGATACAATTTAAATACAAATAACAAAGATATCAACACTCAAGCTTCAAGTCATATGATAAACTCTGAATAAGTTAGGAAGAACCTCCCCTCCAGGCAGTCTTTCACTATCCTCTAGTGGTTTTTGGATCTTGCCGTTATTTGAGACAGGATAGTGGACTACTTGGCTCACATGTCTGATTTGGTATGGCAATTTCTATGAGCTCATAGAGGTGCATAGCCGGACAGTTTCTAGCAAAACAACATGTGTTTATGGCTTTCTATGGGCCATTGCAGTTTGTTGGCAAACGCTGTTTATTCTCTGCAAGAACAGTTTGGTGATTAGTGAATATTGCACATGGGTGCATATGTGCACAGTGACTTCCTCACAAATCATTGGTGGCTGTAATGCATGCCCCATGCCACTGCAGGAATGTAGCTGAGCCCTGTCACTGGCTGAAGATGCCTTCCTCTTTTCCCTGTTGTACACTATCCAGTCTCTGGTAGTGGCTGATACTAGATGCTTCGAAGGCAGGTGAAAGAAACTCTGCAGTGGAAGAGTTTGCCTGTAGATGTTTGTTCCCAACCAATGGTGCTACATTATAAAGGACATTTGATTGTGGCTGTCCATAAGAGTGGAGGCAAGAGGTTCTTATTTATAAAAGGGAGTCCACTCCTGCGGACACAGCAAGATGTTACCTATTGTGTAGATTCCCATTAGTCTTGGAGTGGATGATGCATGTCTGTCATAGACTGCTTCATATCCATGTTTTCCACATGAAAATGACAGCTTTGGGACCAGGCCACCTCAGCTGCAGTAGGATCAGGACTGGGCCACCCCAGGGGTAGCAAGGTCTGGGCCTGGCCATGGCAGGAGTGGAATGGGGCCGCCCAGACCGTAGCAAGATCCCCATCTACATCAAGGCTGGGGCCAAGATTGAGGCCGAATTGCCCAGACTGCAGCAGGATTGAGACCAGGCCACCCTGGCTGCAGCCGTGTCAGACCTCCCTGCCTTGCCCATGGCACGGTCCAGGCCAGGTTCTGTTGACCCTGGCAGTAGCAGGTTGCAGGGCAGGCTAAGTGGTGGGTGGAGGTGGCATGGATAAGGCCTCTCCTGGCCTATCCCTACCGTGCATGGCCTCCCAGAGCTCTTGTGCAGGGATAAATAGGTAGCTGCACATCTGCTTAACTGCACAGCTTCAAGGAACTTAGCTGCTAGACAGTTTTCTCCTTCTAGTTATATAATATAAGAAGTTCAGGCAACTAGATGTAGTATGTTTAGTTTTGTAACATATCCATAAAGGAATTTGCTTTGTATTTAAATTTCCTTAGGCATTTTAGTAAATATACAGAGATAAATATATCAGGAGAGAAGTTACATTAAAGTGTCAGCTTCCTGTGTAAAAGAAAGAAATATGACTAAACTTTCTACAAGGCCACCAATAAAATCTAAGTAAATCTGGACTTCACAGGTTTTGTAGCAACAGGATGGAACTGTGAAATGATAGGCATACCCCCATGCTTTCACACCTCGCTCGCCCACAGCTCGTAGTGAAAGCGAGTTTGTGGGAGCCAAAAATTCAAGATGGTCCATGTAACAATAGAACAGGAGGCACAGATGGAAAGAAATTTGCTATCCCACATGCACTACCTTTTGTAAAAAACATAGACAACTTCAAACAACTCCCTCTCCCCATTTTTTAAAACAACACTCAGTATCTAGTCCACTAGTGTTTCTCAATGACGGGTCTGGGGACCAGTGTCAGGGAGAACTCAGTGACTTTAGGAAGGCAGCCAGCTAGTCTCTGGTATCAGAAAGGTTGAGAAACACTGCACTAAATGACAGAAAATAATTATTTCAAACATACAGTAATTTATTGGTTCAAAACAGAAGATAATGAAGTTATGCAAATATCAACAAGACAGCAATGTCTGAAATTTGCTAGCCTACTGGATTAGGTTTTCCACCTTTCTCTATGTCCTGGTCTGCTCTGTTTCACAAGGAATGGAATCTGGCCCTTTGTCCCCTGCTGGGGATTTTCCTGGCATGGGGGAATCTCCAGATGGTATAAAAACAAATTCAGCTGACTCCTACTTCTTCTCACAGACCTTTATGCATAGAATGTATCAGGGCTGGGAAGAGATGTGGCTGGAATATGCTGGGTTCTGGCTCTTCTCATCTGATTGATTGGTCCACTGGGAACTGGGGCATTGCCAAGTGACATAGATTAAAGCAGACTGGAGGCTGTATTAGAGCTGAAGGGTCTCAGATGAGCCGTGTTTTCTTCTGTATTGAATGGAAAGTTGGTGCCACAGAGAATATGGTTAACTGTTCTTCTCAGTGCCTAAACTGCTACATTATTATGTCAGATATAGAGTCTCTATGGCACAGTAGCCTATTTGGCCCTTGCCAAATCCCTGTGGAACCACACTGGAAATCTCCCTCCAATCTGACATTCCATTCTTTCCTCTTGCATCTCTCGGCATCTGCCTATTGCCCAGCCTGGCTAGTTGAGTTAGGTTCTGGGCTAAGACCAGCATTCTCCCCTCCCCCAGAATGTATGAGAAGAGCGGGAATGTTTATGTGGTTTATTTTAATCTATGCATAATTAAAAACAAAAAAAATCCCCAAACCCTGAACCTAATTTGCTCAAAGCTTCTAGATGGGCTGTGCTGAAGAATGGTTAATTCCACCCCAAAAGAGATGAGCTTGGTAAAGTTGTGTGAGAGGTAGGAGAAGAAAACATACTCAGAACTATAGCATGCACCACCCGCACTTTCTGTAAAGAGTACATCACACTGTTGGATCATTCCAGATACCCCCAGTGGTATGAGATGAAGTTGATTGCCGTGTATAATATTTTTATTTTGTTCTCACAAGTGTATAAAAGGAGTATTAAAATACCTAGAGGGAATCCAGTCCAGAATAGATCTGATGTATTTTATACAATAGTCAATTAGATATCCATCCTCTGAATTAATAAGCCCTTCTGCTACTCTACTCTCCATTGTGGCTGACTGCTACGTTTGTTGTTGAAAAGATAATAGGAGGTATGTGTGGCTGTTTGGTTGGAAGGCAGGAACTCATTTGCACATTTTCAAGTGTTGCTCCTCCCTCTCCATCCCACTCTGGTTACCTCCCCTGTATATTGGTTCATCTAGATTATTATACATGCGACCGAGTCGGTTTTAAACTTGTAAATGTAGTGATTGTCTAATGTAGCAATGTAACTACCTGACAGGGTGCTGCATAATTCTGAGTGGAGACAAGATTGATGAGGTAATATCTTTTATTGGAATCACCTACCTTCCCTCCTAATATCCTGCATCTGACAGGGCTACGCTGCATACAGTATGTGGCACATTGGAATTCACCCACAGCACAGTGCAATTGCTACTTGTATGGTTTTTTAAAAATGTTGATTCTTTACTGAGATTTACGAGACATAAGGAGTCAAATCATGCACTACTACCATCAATAGAGCTTTGTCTATTTACATCAGCTGAGGAACTGCCCCAGGAGGTATATTTTTCTAGTACATTCTCAAACATGCAATTACATGCAGTCTATGACAACACTGTATACTCCGTATCTAAGTTATGAATGATCTGAGCTGGAAATTAGGGCTCTGAATCTTTTACTTACCGCAGTTGAACACTGGGCTATGGAATATTTTGATGGGAGGGTTCTCTGTCTCTCCTGTTAAAGCTGTTTATTTTTAAATGAATACTGATTGGGCTAGAACAAAAATTCCTCTACAGTCCAGTGGTTGGATCACTCACCTGAGATGTGGGAATCCTCTGTTCAAACCCTTTTCCTTTTCATGCTGAGGGAGAAATTGAATCACACCAGAAGCACACTCAGACTATGTCTACATTGCAGGGTTTTTGCCCAAGAATGGCTGTTCTTCCTCAAGCATGCTTTTGCACAAGGAAATCAACATTAAAACGGCAGAACAGAGGGCTTTTTGCGGTGTAGGTAAACCTCCTTCTACAAGGCATAATTTCTTTTTGCTCTACAACTGTTGCGCAAAAAGGTATGTGTGGATGCTCCGCAGAGGTTTCTTGCGCAAATAGAGCCTATCCGAAAAAGCACAGGAGCTTTCCTGCACAAAAGCATCCATGCAGAGTGGATACTCTCTTGCAAAAGCGATGCACTTTGAGGTGTGGGACATGCTTTTGTGCAAGACGCTTTTGTGAAAGAACTCTTCTGCAAAAGACATCTTGCGCAAAACCCCTGCAGTGTAGATGTAGCCTCAGAGCATACCCACCAGATCAGATTTTGGTAAATAGAAAATGTGGTTGCAGCTTAAAAAAAATGCTTTGTATTTCTGAAATATGTGCTGCTTTATTCTACTACTCCTGCTTTCTCCCACCTAATTATAATAACCATTCTGTCTTTTCTAGCACAACATCATTTTTTGAAGTGGCAGATCATTTAGTTCCATTTGTCTGAGGTTGATTTCCCTCCCAGAAAAAAAATGCCTAGCCCTAAATCAATGATTATTTTAAAAGATTAAAGAAGAAACTTAATAGTATGTTTCTTTGTCTAGAGGCAGTGGCTGGCTGAACAATAACGTATAGATCTTTGATCAGCTTGTCAGTCCTGTTTCAGATGCAGCAAATTGTAAGAGAAGCTATCAAATGGAGGATTTAATCAACAGTTTTGCTGTTTTTCTTGTTTCCATTGGCTGATGCCAGTGGCCCCTTCGTTGTGAGAATCGTACAAATTAAATTAATAAACTGGGATAATTAAATTATCATTTGCTTTCCCCACACCAGCTGTTCCACCGGTTGCTTCCTATTGGTGCTCAGAAAGAAACAAGACTTCCTAGTAAACTAAATATCCATTTTACTGGGAAAATTAAAGCCATAAAACTTTGTTGCCATCTGAATATATTGTAGAGGTCTGTAAATTGTTTGCAGGAAAAATATGCCCTGAATAACTTCTCTATAGCAGCTGCCCTTTTATTCTGATTCTGTGTACACTAAAGAAACAAAAATATGAAAATGTTAAAGCACTGAAAGGTGCCAAGATAACATTACTGGAGAGCCCTTAAAATATGGGATAAAACATGTTTAAATTTCCTCCATATAGCACAACCTATGTGCCTACTGTTTGACATGGACAAACTTCCCTCTAACATTCAGATGAATGTAGTCTGTCCGGATTCATTCATCTCTCTGCTGACATTACTAGCAACAATGCTCACTTACGCTAGTTATTCTATTGTTTTTTGATGGTTCTGTCTGCTTATCACTTGTAATCACTAGCCAGGATTAAGTGCAAAACTGTGCTGTGAGTGAAAGCCCTCAGTGCTTGTGGCTGTCTTATTTTCAATCAACTATTCAGAAGAAATTCATGGGTCAGGCACAGAGGTGAAAGTAAGCAGGTATGCCCTGTTGCACAGCTCTGGCAAGAGTTGCCTGTGCTCTGGCAAAAGCCAGTAAGGAGCTATTTAAAGAGCTAGCAGGGACCCAAGTTGCAATAGGACAGTACCTGTAAGACATTTTAAGTTACTTTCACAGTTGGTCAGGCAGCTCATGGGCTACGTCTACACTACGGGTTTTCTCAGCAAAAATATACTAACGAGGGATGCATTTGCATGAGTCTTGATCTCATTTGCATATTTTCTGCCAATCCGTTTTTGCACTGGGGTTTTTGTGCAAAAACAAGGAGTGTGGATGTTTTCTTTTTGTGCAAAACCCCCTTTTTCCGCATGATCCTTATGCCCCAAAAAAGGAGGTTTACCGATCTTGCTGAAAAAGAGGTTTTTGCTCAAAAAGAAAATGTCCACACTGCTTGTTTTTGTGCAAAAATGGATCTGCAGAAAATGTGCAAATGAGAGCACGACTCATGCAAATGAGTCCCTCATTAGCATATTTTTTGCCAAGAAAACTCGTAGTGTAGACGTAGCCATGGTTACTACAAAAGGTGGTAATAATGGAATGACCCTGGTCAAAATGTTGCCAGCATTTTGAGAGAGAAATAAATAATTGTCCATTCATGTCCCTTGTTAATTATACTTTTCCAAGTGCTCTTGTTACTTGGCAAGGGAGGGGGGCCCAAAAGGTCCATTGGCTTCCCTAATTTATACAGGGAGGGCATGCTTTCCCATTTTTGAGAACCCCGTTTTGGCCCTTGAGCTGTTAATGGTTTAATGGCAGAGCCCCTTCCATGGTACCTGAAAGAGGTGCAATCAGACTAAAGCTGAGTGGCACTGTGACCCTCTGCAGCAGGTTGCACCATCATTCACTCAGATTTGGCCAGTTTGGATTCCTTGGCTTCCCCACCTGATGCAGTTCTTTCTGGTCCCCTTCTTGGCACACGTGCCACAGGAAGGATTATTCTACGCATCTTGTTGAATAGGCGAGATTCCATCTGAATGAGACTGAACACAACTGATGGAGAGTCTGGATGAGATTGTTACCAAGAAGCTAGAGATTTGATAAAAGATTAACAAAAGGACTAATTAACAGAATGAGACCCACCTAGAAGACATAATAGCAAACTTTCCAAATTTGGTTGACCTAAATCCATATTAAGACACCACAATAAAACTGACCTAATTTTCAGTGGTACTGAATACCTATTATTTCCATTAGGTTTATTAGGATCCATCAGGGCTCAGCATATTTTAAAATTCAGGCCACTGCCTTTTAAGTGCCTAAATATGAAATTAGGCCCCAGATCTTCCAAGGTGCCTATCTACCTATTGAGAATCTGGGCCTAGGTTACAAACTTTAGGCACCAATATTTGAAAATATTGGCCTTCATTTTAATGAAATGTACTCTTTAATAGTTCAGTTTGCTCTGTTTATTTTGCATTGCTATACGTACAGGCTGATGAGAGCTGTTTTTGGTGTATAGCAATTAAAGGGTGACGTTCTGCTTAAGAGTCTCAAGAGATGTAAAAGGATTTGTTTGTGTAGATTGTGAATATTCTCTCATGAAAAGCTTTTACCTATTGAGTTTAATTGACCTACAGATGGTACTCTTCATTTTGGAGGGAAAATTGTACTGATGACAGGTTGAACCTCTCTAGTCTGGCACTCTCTGGTCTGGCAACCTCTGTTGTCGGGCCTGATTTTAGTTAGCCAGATGTCCACTTATCATAGGCGAGGCCAAGTTTCCTGTAGTCCCATATGGTTTATTTACAGCCACCAGTCCTAGCTCTCAGTGTTCTGTGCTGTTATTTAGCTCTAATTTACCTTTAAATGTCTTTTAAGAGCCCAGTAAGCAAAGGATATAGTATTTTTCTGTTCATCTCATATAAGTACTATAGTGCAATCTTTTTATTGTGAAAGTGCAGTTTACAAATGTAGATTTTTTTTTTTGGTTACATAACTTCACTCAAAACTTTAGAGCCTACAAGCCCACTCAGTCACATTCCTGTTCAGCTAATCGCTAAAAGAAACAAGTTTGTTTACATTTATGGGAGAAGGTGCCTGCTTCCTATTTACAGTGTCACCTGAAAGTGAGAACAGGCATTCATGCTTTTGTAGCTGGAATTACAGGGTATTTGTCAGATATGCTAAAGATTCATGCGCCTCTTCATGTATTGACCACAATTCCAGAGGACGTGATTCTATGTTGATGATGCTTGCTTAAAAAAATATGTTAATTAAATTTGTGTCTGAACACCTTCGGGGAGAATTTCATGTCTCCTGTTCCATGGATATACCTGCATTCTGCCATATATTTTGTGTTTTGGTAGTCTTGGATGATGACCCCGGTATATGTTGATTGATTTAAGACCACTTTTGCTTCAGATCTGACAAAACGTAAAGAAGATTCCAATATTAGATTTCTAAAGATCTTCCAAAACTCTCTTTAAGGCTTAAGAATCTGAAGTGCCTTCCAAAATTTGAGAGGGATGCGATGCAGAACATGAAACTTCTGGTTTCAGAAGTTTTAAAAGAGTAACAACAGAAACTGAACCACCAGAAAAGAAAATCTACTTTCTATTGGTAGCATCTGACTCAGATAATGAACATGCATTGGATTGCTATTGAGCAGAATCAGTTATCATCACACATGCACGTCCTCTGGAATGGTGGCTGAAGCATGAAGGGACATGAATCTTTAACACATCTGACACACAAATATCTTATGACACCAGCTACTACAATGCCACACAAATGCCTGCTCTCAATTTCAAATGACATTGTAAACTAGAAGCGGGTAGCATTATCTTCTATATATGTAAACAAATGTGTTTTCCTGAGCAAATGGCTGAACAAGTAGGACTGAATGGACTTGTAGGCTGTAAAGTTTTACATTTGTTTTAGTTTTGAATGCAGTTTTTGAACATAATTATACACTGGTAAGTTCAACTTTCCTAATGAAAAGATTGTGCTATAGTATTTGTATGAGGTGAATTGAAAAATACATCATCTTTTTTGTTTGTAATTTTCACAGTGCAAATATTTGTCATTGTGACAGGTTGTGCTCACCACAGTGGTGCCTCCTGCTGGTTATTATGTGAATTAGCTCAGACCATCAGCAGGGCATCCTCCTCTTGTGGCGTCTCACTCTGTCACTGCTTCTCCACCATCTCCGCTGTCTGTTGGGACCTGCGTTATTCCCAGATTACAGCGCCCTTTTCAGGCCACAGTCCTGTGGATGTGCCCCAATTCCATGGTCTCTGTCCCTTCCATAGAGAGACAGGCAATCCTTTGCCCAGCTTCTTGCTGCAGTAGCGAACTGCAGTTCCTAGTCCTGCCCCTTGTTCAGGAGCACACTGCTGTTCTTTGGCTAGTCACTTCCTCCAGCAGCCAGTAGGGCAAAAGGGGGTAGGCAGGCCCACCCATTACTCTGGGTCCAACCTAGGGACTTTATAGCTGGCATTCACTATCTCTTCTTCTCCTCTGCCACTATCTGCTTTTCCTGGGCCACTTCCTGGTAGCCCCAGTACCTATTTGGCCCCTTGCATCATCAAGGTTTCATTTTGGGAGCCAATGAAACTGGAGTGCCACTTGCTTCCCTGACACTGCCCAACACTGCTCTGTTCCAGATACTTTTTCTACAGGCAACCAGTTTTTTCCCCTGAAGCTCCAGGGAGAGACGGAGCTCTCCTCTCCCCTGCAGCTTTTCTTATGGGGCCCAGCCTGGCCCTGACTGGCTCACTTTCCAAGCCCTCCTTTGATTGGGAGGGGTTCTGTGCAACCTCCTGGTGCCGCTGTAATCTCCCTTCATCTTGGGTGGGTCAGCTATCACACCACAGTCCTAAAAAGTGATGTGAAATGAGTACTGTGTTGTAAATTAAGATCAATATATTTGAAAATGTAGAAAGCCTACAAAATATTTAAATACATTTATTATTTTTAATAGCATGGTTAATTGTGAAATTAATCATGATTATTTTTAATTGTTCAATTAATCACAATTATTTTAATTGATTGCTAGCCCTAGTTATTAGAGATCTGATGTAGCAGACAGTTTAAGTGTAAGCTGAAATAGAGACTAATTTAATTAAAAAAGACACATAATTCTGTGACTTCCATCTAAGGATTAATTCACTTTCCAAGCATTATTGAATTTAGCTTCACATCTCTGTGCAGCAGGGAAGTGTTATTGTCCCCACTTTACAGAATAGGAAAATAAAGTCATCGGGCTGATAAGTGACACTCCCAAGGTAACAACACAGAGGCCTGATTCTTCATTGCCTTACACTGTGTATAGTCACATGAAAAGTGAATATTGTAACGTTACCATTTTGATTTGGTAACTTTTTACATTCACTTTACATGGGGGAAGGGAAGACAACTGAGAGCTGAGCCCCTTAATCTTTTATTCAAACTAGCATGACATCTTCCATTTATTCTATTTTTGTTGTCACTTTTTCCAGTTGTCAAGGTTACACTAAAATACATTCTATTTCATGAACAGCTTTTATGTTAGATTGAGCTTTGGAATTTTTACCTTGGTAGCAATGGCTAGCTTTGACTCATTATGTTCCACTTTTTTTGTGATGGCAATGTCACAAGACTGAAGACAATAGAATAAAAGAAGAGTCTCACTTAATCTGCAGTCATTTTTGAGCTAAGTCTTTCATCCAGCTCTTTATAAACTCACTAGAAAAAAAATTCTATAACCCTCAATACCATATGAATTTGAAGACTACAAACTCTACTCTCTGGTCTCCACCAGTTCATGCCAGTCTTATGCCCCCTACTCCTTTTTCAGGTAGTACATAAAACAGGGCTAGCCTAACCATGAGGTGAACTGAGGTGGTTGTCTCAGGTGTGAGACTGGCTGGAGGAGGGGGAGGGGGCACCACTAGGACCCAGAGTGTAGAAAATTGTGTCTGCTGCTGGTGCATATGTATTCTCTCTGCTCTAGATGCACAGAGATGCTGGAGTGCTGTGCTGGAGGAAGGAGGGCACAAGAGACATAACAGGCAGGCAGGAGAAAAGGTGGCATGGGGGCGTCGTTTGAGCTCCCCGCCTCAGGTACCAAAATGTTGTGGGCCGGCCCTGACATAAAGGAATCAAGTGTGTCCTTGACTCCTGGTTTCATAACTGGGGCCTTATCTGAGAGCATTCAAACAACAATAAATCATTAGCACTAAATAATTTGGAAGAAAACTTTAGGTCCTGCATGCTTCAAAAGTAATCTTGTGCAAAGAAATTGTCCTTAAAAGATTAGAGTTTGCAATGATTTAAGTGGCATAAATTATATGCACTTTTTTATGGTGCTCCTAAAACATAGTCATTAAATTAAATATCACTTCTATTAATACTTTTATTAATGATAATCCTTCCTTGTGATTTGATCTTGTAAAGTGCTGAGCATTCTGACTCTGATCAAGGAAAACACTTAAGACTGTGCTTATCTTTAAGCATGTGAGTGGTCCCACTTTAGCAGAAGTATTCATATGCTTAAATTTAAGCAGTGGACAAATAAATGCTTTGCTAGGTTAGAACCAGCATGCTCTGTTTCTTGTAGGATCAAATACTTAACTATTACATAGATTTGGAGCATTTCTTCTTTTATCTTAGGTAACAATGCCACTGATATCTTTGAGTATTAAACTTTTCGCACCTGACATAAAATAATCTGTCAAATGCTGCTCTCAGATATGTATATGCAACTTTCATTGTAGTCTATAGGAGTTATTTATACTCATTAAAAGATAGAATTTGGCTCAATAACCTCAGGAAGATATATTGTAAACAGTATAAATTAACCACCTTTTCTTCCTTTAACCATAAGACAAGCCCTAAATTGTTGTGTGTGTGTGTGGTAAGCTCATGGTTGCTTAGGGCTTGAAAACATGATCCTATTATAAACCAAGAGACTTAGGAATCAGACAGAAAATAAAAAGATCCCTATTATTTTAAAAAAACAACAACCTCTCATGATCTTTACACAGAGAATGCTACCTAACGAGAATGATAGCATCTGACCCATCTTTATGTTTTCTCTGTATGGATATGAATTACTATAGTAAGAAGCAGGGAAGATTTGAACCCTACTCTGGCAGAACTACTAGATATTGAACAACACCACACTGTCACCTGGCATCAGCAATAATGGGGTTGCTTCCTATGTCTCACAATCCTCAGAGGTTCTACACCACAGGTGGTTCTGCCTGGAGTGATCTGATTGTTGTTTTAGGAATCCCTGATTGTCTCCTTGGTCCTATATAAGTCAGTGGCAAGAGCCAGGAAGTGTTTGATTAACAATATGGATTTCTAGCCCATTGCTATGACTGTCGTAATTCTGAATGCCTAGTAATGACCTTGGTTATGACTTGGATTCTGACCCCTGGATCCCCAATATCTACCTTGGTACCTGGTATTGACATTCAGGCTGATTTCTGACCCTGTCTATAATCCTTGGCTCACCTCCTGACTCTGGCTTTGACCTTCATCTTGACTCTGACTCTTGGCTTGGGTTCCTAGCTCTCAAGCTCCTGCTGCCTAGCCTTGCTTCCCTTTGCTCAGGATCTTGGTGGTAGAGAATCAGGCCTATTATCTCTGCAGGCCTCTTTGGGGATGATTTCCCATACGTTTGTTGCAGGAATTGCTTTTCACACTGATATCTACAAATCTGATCACATTGGCACATATAAAACAGAAATGTTCAACAGAGAGAGGTTAATTAACAAACTTCAGTCCCCAGATGGGCAGAGGTATACACAGGAGCATTGCTAGAGGGTGGAGGCATGCACAGTTGAAATATTTGAAGTAGGTGGGATCTCCTGCTATTGCAGAAGCATGTTCTTTATTACTGTGATAGATACAGCTCCATAGAACCATAGAGGTTTGCAGAATGTGATTTGAGAGCCAGTAGGATAAAAAAAAAAGTCTAAGAATGACATTAGAAAAGCCATAAAACAGTTCAAATATGGTGCAGTGAGGGATATTATTATTATTAATACTACCATTCACTGCCGAGCACATCTGTTTGCTCTAACAAAGTGGAAGTTCTGAAAGGACAGAAAGGAGTTTGTATCTGCATTAAAGGACTCAGTGCAGCCAGATCTTTATTACCCTTGACTCTGCTTAAACTTAGTGGGAGTTGAGGGCATTCAGATTATTGAAGATTAAGAATCCTATATAGAGATGACTGACTTGTGAGTGATCTCACCATTTTAGCTACCTTTTAAGTGCACCCTGATGTCTGTTTATTTCACTCTAGCAAACAAAGAGGCGTATAAAGGGACATAGTCAATTCTCTTAGGGCAACATTTTAAATCCTCCTAACACTCTTGTCAGAGGAGGGATGCTCTCCTCAGATCTCAGGAAAGGAAAACATGACGTTGCTGAGAAACCATTCAGCACCTGTCCCACCTAGATATTTATTACTAGATGATGAAAAGCATGTGCTTTCCACATGGTGTTTTGCAATTAGCAGTTTAATAACCGCTAACAATACCCACTCTGTGATTACCTTACACTCCCCTGTCACTGGCATCAAGGGTGTTACTCATATCACAGAGCGGGAAGGTTTTATCTCGGCCAACCCCATTAGGGCAGGTGTTGGAATTATTGCTGGGAGATGCTAATTGATTCCTGCTGTCCCTCATACTGCCAGCTCCAAGCATTCAAAGATTGTGGTTCCAGCCCCAAATTCACAAGGCTGTCCTAAAATTGAGGAGGATTTAAAATAACTGGAGGGTTCTTTTTACCTGCCATCTGGCTTTTGAGCTTTTAGGGATCATGTTTTTAAGATTTTTCTCAAGAACTATGAGGGCTACAAACGTCCTTTTTATTAATCAACATAGTCACATGACTCTTGAAACTGGAACTTTAAAACAACCCACCAAATTCCATGAGACTTGCAACAAAGTACATGAGTTGACAACATGTTGTCAAGTTTACTTTATCCTGGATAAAAAGGGAGGTGGGAGAAGCCGTCCCATAGGAAGCTCTCTGATAAGGAATAGTTAAAACAACTATGACGAGAGATGGTTTGAGCTGTAACTTGTTTGTTGTTAAACCCTAGGAAAAGGCACGAGTTTCAGCAGATGTGGTATGTGTACACTTTGTTTGAAACAAGGTGAGAATGCCACCTGCTTACACGTATGTGTAGACACATGGTCTTTTAGGCCCCTGTCCAAATGTCCCTAGAATCTAAGCTGGCATTAGCTTGTGCAGATTATGGCACAGGGAATGC
Organism: Pelodiscus sinensis; assembly: GCF_049634645.1. Lineage (NCBI taxonomy): Eukaryota > Metazoa > Chordata > Testudines > Trionychidae > Pelodiscus > Pelodiscus sinensis. The sequence goes on from NC_134712.1 coordinate 171,741,512, forward strand.
TGCTGGGATGGAGGAACAAGTTGTAATGGCAGGAAGCAAAGATCTCAAAGGAGCTAAGGCTGACTGGAAAGTGTCATAGTTAAAAAGCACTTCCTGTCTGAGGAGTGCTCAGTGCTGTGGACCAGTTTTCACTTTTGGAGACTTTTGCATGTTGACAGCACGTTCTTCACCAAACCTTCCCTGTGTAGACATAACCTCAGTTCTGGGGGAAGATTTCTGTTCACAACATTACTGGGCCTTTTTCTCTTCCATCCTGCAAATTAATCGCTCTCCAGACACTATAGATAAATCAGCAACAATGTAAGGAAACCTATAAAGCCTGAAATAGGCAATAGTAGATGATTTTGTAAGTGGAAACTAAATTGCATTCCATTTTGGGGAGGGAGTGTTTCTTACAAATTACTTTTATTATACTGGTTTTGTATTACAAAATCAAGTTGGTGAATTGATGAGAAATTATTGTAATGGAAAGTGTCTTAACCTAGCTTAAATATCTGACAAGGGCACTTCAGAATTAAATCATTCACCTTCCCACTTGCTGCCAATTGTAACATGCTACCTTTTGCCATGATAACGTGATGTGTCTGACTTGCAAATTAAGCATCCGTTAAAAAATTAAGCATCCGACTCTGAGGATAGAACAAGAAGCAATGGGCTTAAACTGCAGCAGGGGAGGTTTAGGTTGGACATTAGGAAAAAGTTCCTAACTGTCAGGGTAGTCAAACCCTGGAATAAATTGCTCAGGGAGGTTGTGGAATCTCCATCTCTGGAGATATTTAAGAGTAGGTTAGATAAATGTCTATCAGGGATGTCTAGACCAGTGGTCTCCAACCTTTTTACACCCAAGATCACTTTTTAAATGACAGACCAAGCCAAGATCTACCGCCCCACCCCTTCCTTGAAGCCCCACCCCTTTCTATTCTCCTCCTCTCCATCACTTACTATCCCCAATCCTTATACTGCTACTTTAAAAAAAATTCCCACCATTCCTCGCAGCTATTCACCTGTGCTGTTGCTCGGTGAGTAGCTGCTCCTCAAATGAGGAAATCTAATGTAAATGTACTGTGCAGGCGCGCAGTTCAGAGAGGGCTCAAGAGCTACTCTTAGAGCCTCTGAGATCTACCAGTAGATCACGATCTACTGGTTGGTGACCACGGGTCTAGACAGTATTTGGTCCTGCCATGGGGGCAGGGGACTGGACTCGATGACCTCTTGAGGTCCCTTCCAGTCCTAGTATTCTATGATTCTATAAAGGGATGAAAAACATCAGGAAAAATCCACTTGTAATCATGAAACCTAAGCTGGGCACTTTTTACTCTCTGGTTAAATTTACTTTACAATACAGTACAGTACTTGCTATAAACACTAAGTCTAGAGAAGAAGAGTTTGTTGCTCATTCCCCTCCTCACCCCAAACTGTATCATTCCTCCGCCTTATATCAACCATTACTGAATTTGTGGACAACCCCAGGCTTGGAGGGGTGGGTTGCCAATGGACTGGAGGACAGAGCATCTCCATTGCTGAAGTGATTATCTGCAGCCCCCATTTTTCTAATGAGAATATTAGAAAATAATCCTATGTTTAGGGAGAGGAAATAAATAGCAATGTACAAGTAAGCAGGATCTGGGGAATCATTGCCTCTGAGGCACATAGGATGGTGTGTAATTTGCTCAGGTTATTGGATGGAGGCTTGAGATGGTTCTGTGGTGTATTATTGAAAAGGCACCCATAGACACTTAACACAGCCAGGTTGCTGCTGGCTCCACCTGGCAGGAGGGTGCAAAATACAGACATGGTTGTATGTACTCAACATGTGCAAAGAGACTTTATTTTCATCATGCCTCTTTATCACTCTCCTCATACGGTACTTGATGATTGATCCATTATTTCTATAATTTTTCTATCACCTCAGAGACATTATGGGATGGAGATGGGCAGAAAGGTAAGTGGTCTCTAGCATTTTTTTAATCCAAGATATGGTCCAAAATATAGAAATGTAAACCTCACAAATATATAGTCTGCTTTTTTGTCATTACAAAAATAATAAAAAGCTACTGGGAAATAACTTTCCATGTCTCTGATTAGGATAATGTTTTTATAAACTAGAAGATAAGGTTCATTGCTTACTGTCCTTAGCTGTTGCATAATGTTAAAAGTTTCACCCCAGAGGCAGATGGAATCATTACAGCAGCTACATTTTTAAAACCTGGCCAATTTTAGGTGCACTGAAGAGTGATTATTAGGTCTACTGAGAACCCCTGTTTTAAGAGTAAGGAAAATCTTACAAATCTGTAGAAGCTTTCAAAAGAGGAGAAGCCTTGTGAGGCTATCATCAGGCTTTAGTTAATATTTTTAAATTGTTTTGAGATCCGGTCATGGAAGGTGCGATGGAAGTACACACCCTAAAATAGTAGACAGATGTGTCTGTACTAGTCATCTAGGTTAGTGCTGTTCACCGTTTCCTGAATGCTGTATTTCTTTCAGAAGTCCAAAGCCAGAGCTCTACTGGCCAGAGTTTATCTTCATGGCGCCCCTCTGTGGCATGGAGCCCCAGGCAATTGCCCTTTTTGCAACCCCTAATGCTGGCCCTGTACTGCAACCCCTCTCAATCTGTCTACAACCGCCCTGGGGCTCACAATCCTCAGGTTGGGAAACAGGCTCACAATCCTCAGGTTGGGAAACACTGATCTAGATGAATTGGTGTATCCTCTAGAAGACCTCTGTGTATCCCAGGAGTACATGTACCCCTGACTGAGTGTCACTGATCTGTATGCTCTCAATAGTGCCACAAGCGGATTCCAAGTAGGGTGTTTTTTGCTATTCAGATTGAATAGTATCCCGTCTTATATAGTGTATCTGCTAATAACCCAAGATTTAAAATTCCTTCGGGTATAAGCACATCTGGTGTGAATATTTCCATAACAGCTACGGAAGTTCATTCTATAATGGGGTCTGTTCTCCCTTGGCTACGTATGTAGAGCTGCTGTTGACGCTAATGGGAGTAATGAGTATGAACTGAGGGGAGACCAGTCCCTGTTGTCCTCACAATTTGACAGCTTTTAAATAGGAAACTATGTGGTTGTAGTCTCTCTATCTGTTTATCAGAAGCATTGGGGCAAAAATCTTTCCTGGTGTATCTCTAGTAAATTTGGCCCACTACTTTTTCCTTGTTCTCCTGTATCAGATCTTTGTGAAATAGTGTCTAGCTTCCCTGGGCAGATTGTGCCTGACAGTGTTTAAAACATGACAGACACATGGAAGATTATAGTTATAATAAAACTTCTTTATGACACCTGAAGCAAAGAATAAAAGAGAAACAAATCTGTTACTACAACCTAATTTTTGCTTGGGGGAAAATGCACGAACGTGAATAACTTCTAGCGTTTATTTTTCCTCCTATAAATTTTTAAGTATAAATTAAAGACAATTTTGACTGTCACTTTAAGTGGAAATTGCACCAAACCATAGAAAAGATGCATCGCTTTATAAAAGGAATCTCAGCAGAGATGTGGATCCTTTCTGAGTTTGTAAGCCTCTTGCATATTATGATCTCTGCCATTTCGGAAGTCCTGGCAATTCTGTTGTTGGGGCTGTTGCTAGGAGGTTTTTATTTGGTCATTAGGGATTTATAGCTATAGTTATGGAAGTCTACTGTAGAAGAGTAGGAGTTAAACTTCAGTTTTCATTGTATGCTGTAAACAGGGTTCAATCTGAGAACATAACATCTTGATTCTACAAATTCAATGGAAACAAAGATCTGAGAATGTGAATAGCTTTGCAGGGTCACGGCCTGATAGTTCTCTGTATCTTTAGGAACACTTTAATTTGCTGTGAAAAATAATTGAGTTAGAATGCATGCATCAATCTAATACTGTAGGTGTTTCTCTGTATAGATGAATGGTGAATAAGGCACTTATTTTCTAATTGTACCCTTTTCTGGTGATGTTTACCTTATTAGATGATAGGAGGGAGAATAAACAATGACCATAAATAATGTACGTGGCAAAAGGTGTTCTTGTCTAAATCCATCCTTATGCCAGAATATTCTAGATTACAAAACAGCAGAATAAAAAGCAAAATATGCATCTCTAAAAGCAGGTGTGAATAACAATTACATGAAGAACTCCCCCCAAACCAAAACCAACCAATCAAACACACACAAAAAACCCACCAAACCCCAAAGCAAAATGATCCCTATTTCTCACCCTCTCTACCAAAATAAACCCAGGTTAATGGAATATTAAGGTTCACAGTCAAGCACTCAAAGATTAGATGATGTCAGAATTAAGGCTGCCTTAATTTGGCTCCCTTTTCATGGTAACCCTTAGTTCCCAGTTGGTGCCTCAACCTTTCATAGCTGAGTGCAGCTCTGGATCCAGGCCTTGTTATTTCTTTGATTTTCACTGGAATTATTCAATTTACTCTGGTGTAAGATTAGAATTGGCCTCATTCATTGACTCATAAATAGCTATTCCCTCCTTTCCTCTCCCTCACCCCCCTTCTGTACTAAATCTGATTTGTCAGTTTAATAATGTGTTCACTTTTTTCATTGTATTCCTTTGGTATATATGGTCATGCCAATTCTCTTTCAGAATATGATCTGAGGAAGTGGGTCTGGCCCACGAAAGCTTATCACCTATTAAACCATCTTTAAAGTGCTACATAGTTTTTCCTTTTGTTTCCTCATAGAATGAGATTTACCTCTGCATTCTTTCGACATTCTGTTGAAAGAACGCAATTGCAGTGTGAATGTAAGTGTAACTTTTCCGGGAAAATGGCCGTTTTTCTCCAAAAACTCTACAGTGTAGACATACCCTGAGTCAGTAGCACTTATCTGTTGAAGTTTCCAAGTCAATACTGAAAATGGGGCATAGGTTTCTAAACCACATAAGTGTTTGTTTTTGTAAATTTTACATGGGGTGTTTATGAGCAAAAATAACAAACACTTTTAAAGAGTTTTTAAAATTAACAAATAAGATTTTGTTTTGCACCTGTTTGAAAGGATGAGGAGGAGAAAGGCAGGATTAACTGATTATTAGTGATCACTAGCTTTTGATACAATTGTGGAGTGCATAGCCATTGTTCAGGCTTTCCCCATGTAGCTATCTATGCTCCAGCAGTTCTGGACTTCCGCTGAACAGAGGCTGGCAGAACAGCTCAACCACCTGCTCTGTCATGTTGTGTTGCTTTTGATTTTGTTTTCTATTGCCAAATGTAGCATAAACATGCTGGAGACACGCACAGATGATAGCTGGCAGCTGATGCCATACAACTGAAAAAATAAAAATGGAATTTGGGAAGAGAAAGAATTAGTAAAGGCTTTAAGCAATCATACGTGTGCAATATATCTTTTAAAATCATTATTTGAATTAGTAAATCTTAAAAAAAAGGCTTATTTTTCACCCTCTGTTTTTTCATCACTTTATTTCACTCGCCGTACAGAAGCTATTTTGGTATATCTGGGTGTCATCAAAGCCCAACTTTTATTTACAGACAGTGATGGGGAGAGTTCTAATTATTGTTCAGTTTCTAAATGTATTCATATACACGGTATCAGAGGTTGTTGTGAAGAGTGAAATAGGGGTGGTGGTGGGTGTTGGTCAGTTTTTTACTGCTTCCTTAAAAATTATTTCTTCAAACACTGGGTAAATAAAATTCAAGCAAATCAGACAGCTGTGTTTTTAGGGTATATATTGGCCTCAGTTCATTCTTTGTGTGTAAGAAAAATAGACTTTGCTTCTCTACCAAACAAATCTCTTTCAGAATTTCAACATTCTCCCATTTGTTTGTTCAATGTCATTTCACAAGGTCACTATGCATTAGCGATTTCTACATTGTACAAGGGCTTGTAGAGCCTGTTGTTATGCCACGCTTTCCCCTGGCTGAGGGGCCAGCTCATGTTTCAGAGAGAGGTGTTTTGTATCCTTTCAATGAACTCTGAATTTACAATGGGTTGTGAAAAGAGTGGTGGAGAGATGTGGTTGTCAAAAGGGTATAAATTGTAGAGATAAGTGGAAGAAACATGTATTAGTAGATGCTTAGAAACTTTTTGACGTATTTAGAGTTTCATAGGTTAACATAACTTCAGGTTTTCACTTTCAAACAAATTTTATAAATGTAAAATATTTTGTCAAATACAGTGAATAGTACATTAAAAGGACTTCTGTGGCTGGAAGGAAATGTTATTGTGGATCTCGATCTCACAAACACTTACACACATGCTTAAGGTGAAAAAGTACTACCTGAGAAAAGTTAAACACATGCATAAGGATTTGCACAAAGTGACTTGAAAGCTAAAGTGTTATTTTCAAAAATGACTTAGCCCTTGTCTAAAATTTAGATTGATCAAGCTAGGTTGTTCAGGAGTGTGAAAAATTCATATCCCCAAGCACTGTATAAGCAGTCTTTAGAGTTATAACGCAATGCAATTGATTTCGGAAAATTGTCAGTCAAAATGTTATAATTCAGGAGCACAATCCACTTGTTTGTGAGACAGATGTTCATACAGATGAAACCAACGTTGAAAGTTGAATCAGAGTGTCAATTCAGAAACATTGTGGCTACGTCTAGACTGGCATGATTTTCCGGAAATGCTTTTAACGGAAAAGTTTTCCGTTAAAAGCATTTTCGGAAAAGAGCGTCTAGATTGGCACAGATGCATTTCTGCAAAAACACTTTTTGCGGAAAAGCGTCTGTGGCCAATCTAGACGCGTTTTTGTGCAAAAAAAGCCCCGATCGCCATGTGTAGACATGCACTTCAGGGGAGCTTTTCAGACGCACATTTCAAAGCCCAAGTCCCTGTGAAAAAGGCTTGTTAATACTAGAAAATTTACATTAGGAAAGTTAAAATGCCTATAGCTACCCTGGAAAACCCTTCTAGTCTAGATGTAGGTTATGGCTTTTGCCAGTATATCTTAAGGCAATGGGAATTTGGCATCTCAGAGGGTATGTCTATACTACAGAGTAGGCCCAGGGACAGTGAGACTGGAGTCATCTGATCCATGTTAGGAAATCTGGGTTTTAAGATCCAGATTAAGACTTGTGCTCAAACCTGGGACTCTGATATCCACGTTGTGGTGTGCAGACCTGAGTCAAAGTAATCGTATCTCAGGGTTTCTAGTGCCCCCAAATGTGCTCTAGACCTAGGATCATGGTATACTGTGGGAGAACTTTACGGCCCTCCTAAACCTTATCAGGAAGCAGCTCGCTTTGCAAAAGGCTTGATCAGTTCGTTCTTCATTTTAAACCCAGGAGTCTGTCCAATTGTGTAGTTGCAGGTTGGTAATCAGAACAGAATGGGCTAGCATTGAATTGAGCTGCTGCCATTTGCAAAGGGGACCGGCTTCCATTTTCAATAGAGTGGATTGCAGATTGTTGGGATAGCAAGGATGAAGGAACTTGTCCTGTGGAACGGTGGGATACTTCTGGATGACTCCTGGGACCCAAGTCAAACTGGGTGGTGTCTGCACTGCAAAGCAATAGAGATGGGACATTGGGTTGTGGCTTAATTCAAGCTTCGACCCTCCAGCTCTCCAGGGTCCTGGAACGCAAGGTCTGAGCGCTGGGTTAGCACAAGTGCAGTGTTGACACATGAGGGATTTAGGCCTTATCCTGGACTCAAGCACAGGCTTTTGTTGCAGAGGTACTTGTTTTAGGTACCTGTAGAGCTTGTGTCTCTTGGGAAACTGATAAAAACTATACCAGTACAAGCACTCTTATGTTGAAACAGGTCGGACCTCCCTGGTCCAGCTCCCTTGGGATCTGACTGGTCCCGGACAAGGGAGTTTTCCAGACCAGAGAAGGTTGGGGGAGGAAGGAAGTTCGGGGGTGGGGTACCAATCTCTCTGTTGGGCTCTTCTCCCCAGCTATCTGCCATTGCTGCCCCAGTCCCCTGCCTGAGACAGCCCTGCGGGCTCTGTAGCCCCATGAGCTCCAGTGGCCCTGGCAGCTCTTCTGGGCCCAGGCGCTTTGGTTGCAGCCTTGAAGGTGCTTGTGACCCCACCAGCTGTGAGCTCTGCAGTCCCCCTCTTCCTGGCCCCTCCGGTTGTGGACTCTGGTACTCCATGGGCTCCACTGCCCCATTGGCCCTGCCAGCCAGCTCTGCTCCTACCCACCGGGCACTCTCTAGTCCAGCAACATCCAAGGTCCTTCCAGACTACGGATGTTGTCTGACCAGAGAGCCCCAGACCACAGTGGCTCAACCTGTATAAGCTGTGTCTGCACTGGGAGGATTTGCCAGTATAGCGACACGGTATAGCTATGCCAGCAAAACTTTTCTCGTGTAGGTAAGTCCTTTCTCTTAATGTGCTTTTGAAAATCTGCCCCTTAGGAGCCTGATCTTTTTCAAAATTAATTGGATATTGGAGCCTGAATCCAATTTTCAGAAGATACATAGGAACCGAAGTCATGTAAGTGATTTGTAAAAATATAGTTTTTGCTGTGGTAGTGGTTCCACCCACCCCCGAAAAGGATTTTGCTTAGAAGGATCATTACATTCTATCTCTTAATATGTGTCTCAAATGGTAGGTTCCTATCTGGAAATACAAGCCAAACATCTCTCCTTTTCTTCAGCTCCTGCCCTTGTTACCATTAAGATCTCTATCTCCAAGGTGATTTGAAAGAAGTTTCTTATTCTGAATGTGGGGAATCTGTGTGTTTTGAAAAGAGAGGGCATTCTGAAAGCTATGAAGCATTTAATATTAATGTTATTTTCATATTACCAACTTCAAGCATAGAAAAAGAACAAATTAGCCTTTCCTCTGCCAGCCCCCAAAATCAATGGAATTTTTAAAACTGAAGTAATTATTTAAAATATCGTTTTTCTAACAATATTTAAGCTTGTTCATATGTGAATGCAGGAATTGAAAGGACCTTCTCTATTATTTTCCTGAGCCATATCAGTTCTCCACAGTTTAGAGACGCCTCCTAATAGGCACTTTTCCTCAGTGAGCCTTTTATTTCTGGAGGGATGGCCCTTAAAATTTGGCACAACCATTCATGATAGACTGAAACTTACCATTTTGGAATTGTCTGCTATTAACAGCATCTCTTTCTTTTCCAGCTGGTCAGTTAGGTCTGGATATGTTTCCCCCCTTATCATTGCAGAAGCAAAGACACATTTGTACACTTCCACGTCCAAACTAAGAGAAATGCATATATTAGTCAGATTAGTCAGCTTTGCTCTTATTACGTCTCGCTCTCTTTTGCTAACAGATTGCAAACAAATATTGCAGTATGTTTTGTGTTGCCAGCACAGTAGGAGAATGTTTAGCTTAATCCTCCCTCCACATAAGTTTTTATTTTGATTCAGAACAACAAACTCAAGAAGTCCTGGAACTCTTCTGTTCTAGAGTCTGAAAAAATATTGCACTTTAAACAAAACCTAAAGTTGAACCAAATCTGATGGGAATTTTTTTAATGGAACTGAGCCCTTTAAACATGAAAAATCCAAACTTGCTTTCCCTTTGACTTTGCTAAATTTGAAGATTTTTCATGTACCATATTTGACAAAGATCTGAAGTGGTCATAATGCCTTCCAGAATGAATTAAGGGAGCAAAATGAGTAATCCTGAAGAGAGAGAATCCATGGGAATGATGTCAGCCAGAATAATCAAAGTACAGGCTTTGTACAAGATAGAGACTGTAGGTTTGTTCTTAAGTTGAATCTGTATGTAAGTCGGAACTGGCGTCAGCCGCTGCTGAAACTGATCAGTTTCAACCGCAGCTGAATCTGGACGCCAGTTCTGGCTTACATACAGATTCAACTTAAGAAACCCAGGCGTCCCCAAGTCAGCTGCTACTGAAACTGATCAGCGGCTGATTCCAGGAAGCCTGGGGCAGAGCAACTCTGCCTCGGGCTTCCTGTAGTCAGCCGCTGGTCAGTTTCAGCAGCGGCTGACTTGGGGACGCCTGGGGCAGAGCAGCTGGGGTGCTGCTGGGTTGCTCCAGTAGCGCGGCTCCTCGGTGCTACTGGAGCAACCCAGCAGCACCCCAGCTGCTCTGCCACAGGCGTCCTGATTCAGCCGCTGCTGAAACTGACCAGCAGTGGCTGAATCAGGACGCCTGAGGCAGAGCAGCTTGGGTGCTGCCGGGTTGGTCCGGAGCGGCGCTGCGGGACCAACCCGGCAGCCCCCAGCTGCTCTACCCCAGGGGTAGGCAATAAAAGCCTGGTCTGCTGGGGGGGGGCACTAGTTGCACCCCCCCAGCAGACCAGGGAGACGGGGAGCAAACCCGCGGAGCACACCCGCAGCAGGACAGCTCGGGCGCGCTTGAGCTGTCCCCCTGCGGGCGTGCTCCGCAGCTTTGCTCCCCGTCTCCCTGGTCTGCTGGTCGGGAGATGGGGAGCAAAGCCACGGAGCACGCCCGCAGGGGGACAGCTCAAGCGCGCCCGGGCTGTCCCGCTGCAGGCATGCTCCGCGGCTTTGCTCCCCATCTCCCTGGTCTGCTGGTTGGGAGACGGGGAGCAAAGCCGCGGAGCACGCCCGCAGGGGGACAGCTCAAGCGCGCCTGGGCTGTCCCGCTGCGGGCGTGCTCCAAGGCTTTGTTCCCCATCTCCCTGCAGACCAGGGAGACGGGGAGCAGCTTTTCTCGCCCCGGAGGACGGGGGCGGTGGACCGCGGTGCATCTGGGCGTCCCGCCGCTCCCGTCCTCCGGGGCGAGAAAAGCCCCGTTCGTAACTGCGGATCTGACATAAGTCGGATCCGTGTAACTCGGGGACTGCCTGTATTACTGTTACCTATTAATTATGGTGCAGGAAATACCGGTGGCCTGAAGTGGGAGAGATTAGGATACAGAAAACATTTCCTCTTTCAAGTGTAGGAAGGAGATCAACCTATTACTACTGTGTGCTTATAGTCGAGGCAGCAGCCAGCAGAGCAGAGAGTCTGAAGCACCGAATCCGTACGTGTCTTGCATGATCACATGGTATGTGGATAACTTTTACTTGGCCCTAAAACTCAAGACTCATATTTTTATACTGCAACAAAACATAGCTTGGTGACCTTATCTGTTTCAGTTGCTGATGCAGAAATAAATTCAGGTATAGGAAAGTTAAGTTTTTGTTCAGGAACTAAACAGTTTGTTAACAGTGGAGCTCAATCCTAGCGTTTATGGGAGTCAGATCAGGGTGTTTATGCAATAAGTTCGTAAGAATGGCCATACTGGGTCAGACCAAAAATCCATCTAGCCCAGTATCCTGTCTGCCAACAGTGGCCAATACCAGATGCCCCAGACGGAGGTATCACTACAGGAAATCCTCATGTGATCCCTCCTGTATCACCCACCTGTAGAGAAACAGAGGCTAGGGATACTATTCCTACCCTTCTTGGCTAATAGTCATTGATGGACCTAACCTCCATGAATCTTATCTAGTTCTTTTTTGAATCCTGTTATAGTTCTTGCCTGCACCCCATCCACTGGCAAGGAGTTCCACAGGTTGACTGTGCAATGAGTGAAGAAAAACTTCCTTTTGTTTGTTTTAAACCTGCTGCCTATTAATTTCATTTGGTGATCTCTAGTTCTTTTATTGTGGGAATAAGTAAATAACTTTTCCTTATTCACTTTTTCCATACCAGTCATGATTTTATAGACCCTTTATGATATCCTCCCTTAGTCTCCTATTTTCTAAGCTGAAAGTCCCAGTCTTTTTAATCTCTCTTCATATGGGGCCTGTTCCAAACCCCTAATCATTTTTGTTGCCCTTTTCTGAATCTTTTCCAATGCCAATATATCTTTTTTGAGATGAGGCAACCACATCTGCATGCAGTATTCAGGATTTGGGCATACCTTGGTTTTATACAGAGGCAATAAGATATTTTCTGTCTTATTCTCTATCCTTTTTTTAATGACTCCTAACATTCTATTTGCTTTTTTGACTGCTGCTCCATACTGAGAGGATGTTTTCAGAGAACAATCCACAATGACTCCAAGATCTTTCTCTTGAGTAGTTGTAGCCAAATTAGTCCCCATCATATTGTGTATATATAGTTGGGATTACTTTTTCCAATGTGCATTACTTTATATTTTATCAACATTACATTTCATTTGCCATTTTGTTGCCCAATCACTTAGTTTGGTGAGATCTTTTTGAAGCTCTTCACAATCTGCTTTGGTCTTAACTATCTTCTGCAAACTTTGCCACCTCACTGTTTACCCCCTTCTCTAGAGCATTTATAAATAATTTAATAGGATGTCAAAGTCACAGCATCAAACAGCAGAGCATTCAATTGGAGAGCTATTTATTGACTCATACATTATTTGTCAATTTTGCAAAAGTTACACTATAGGAAAAGAACTTGGATAGAACTGGCAAGTGAAGACTGTTTCTGGCAAGAACATTTATCCCCACGAAGGGACAGAAATGGCAGTGCCAACTAGTTTCTGTGACAGTTCTAACAAAATCCATACTCCTCTCATCTGAAACTTGATACAAGGTTTATGTAGTCCATTTGTGCAGGGTTTTCAACCTTTTTTTTTCTGAGGACTACCCCAACATGCTATAAAAAACACATCCCGTCAGTGCCACAACTTTTTTTTCTGCATCTCCACCAGCCTGTGCTGCTGGACCAGATTTCCTGGTCTCCCCCAGACAAACAAAGTTGGGGTTGCCACCCCCCTTTGGAGCAACACAGGCACTGAACCCAGTCAACTCTGCGAAGACTCAGCCATAAAGTGTGGGGTGGGGGGCATAGGCAGAGGCTATTTTGGCCAGGTGAGTACCCCCCCACACACATTCCCTTTAATCAGGTAACTGGTTAAACAATATGTTTTACTGGTTAGTCAGTTTAAACAAAATTGTACATTCCTATCTAGGACCAGCCATAATTTGGGTTTATAGAACAAAAACAATCATCCACAGGTCATTGGTTTGAGTACTGAGTCATTAAATATTTGAAGTATAATGAAAGACCCTCTTTAGCACCTTTAGAACTATAAATAGAGACACGCTTCATATTTCTAGCTTCATATACAAGAATGGTACATGCACAAAAATAGGATATACAGATTCAGCAGTTAGCAACTGTAAAATTGATATGTTACATGATCTATTTTGCATAAAGCATCTTTGGGCTATGCATATTCATAGGCCAATTTTCATAAAGCGTGGGGGGCCCATGACACGTATAATACCCTAACCGATGATAATTTCTTTCTATGTATGCCACTTACAGATTTTGTGACATTCATATCTCTGTAAGCAAGACTTTAGTTTAGAAAGGTGCAGAGCTTCACATTTTTCTAGGGTTAACATGAATTGACGTTAAGTAGCAGAGTGTTAGTCTGATCTTGGTAAAACAAAAAAAGCAATCATGTAGTTCTTTAAAGACTAACAAGATAACAAATCAGCCACCTATGTAGCTGATTCGTTAGTTTGTAATTTGTTTACTTTTTTCATTGTATCCCTCTGTTACATAGTGGTCATGCCAATTCACTTTCAGAATATGATCTGAAGAAGTGGGTCTGCCCCACGAAAGCTCATCACCTAATAAACTATCTTGTTAGTCTTTAAAGCGCTACATGAATGGACATGTACAAAAAAACCTATTTTGTGGTAGAAGAGTTTGTTATACTCACTGAAAGGTTTTGAATATTATTTGAAGATATATTTCAAACTAACTGTCACTTGCTTGCATAGGGGATTCACGTTAGATACATCATGAAGCTCTGCTGGAAATGGGCCTGCCATAAAAACTCTTCTGTGCATATCAATGATCTAATACATTAGTGTTTAAGAGATTCATACAAGCCATCTCTGTGCTGTTTCCACACAACTTGACTGTTGTCACTATACCTGTTTTGACTGTTGGCTCATGGTACTTTTAGATATGCAGACCTTGATATCAAGGCATTCTGGCTCCTGAGATGTGGGCTGGCCTCACCATGAGGTGAACTGAGTCAGCCACCTCAGGTTCCAGACTGTGTGTGTTTGTGGGGGGCAGCACTAGGACCCAGAGTGTAGAAAATTGTGTCTGCTACTGGTGTATATGTATTCTCTCTGCTCTAGAATAGAACAGGGAGAAGGCAGAATTGAGACCTTTCAAAGTTTTGGCCCAAGCGAGGGGGCATGGGGGCATCATTTGAGCTCCCCGCCTCAGGTGCCAAAATGTTGTGGGCTGGCCCAGTGTGGGACTTTGTTCACACAGTGGTTTGATGATTTGGGAAATCTGCTTTTATAGTTTAGGAATTCTGATTGATACTAAGAAGTTGTTACTGCTGTATATTAAATTTCTCTACATAAATGTAGAAACCGCTTTGGGATTGTGGTGGTGTATCACATCTCTGTCAGACCTAGCTGGATCATCAGAATGTAAAGCAGAAATTTCAAACTCACAGCCCAAGGGCCAAGCACTTCTTCAGTCTGGCCCACAAAATATTTTGAAAGTTATTTAATCAGGCCTATGCTGCTGCTGGTCCAAGGGGTGGGGGGAGTTGGTGTCATGTAGGGACTCATCCTTGCACAGTATGCAAGCCCCCAGCATCCACATGCATGCTCTGAAACTGAGACTATCTCAGTCTAGGAAGCTGCACTGGCTGCCTCCACTGAGATGTGAACCACTCTGGCCAGGGAGCCACCAGAGCTGACACACTTCTGCAGCCAGCAGGCTGGGGGTAGTGGGTTTTGCTTTCAGTTACCCTGGGTAGGAGAGGAGGGTCCGAAAGCGAGGACGTGGATGTCAGTGAGAGCAGGAGGTGGGATTCTAGTGCGAGGGCACACACATTAGTGGAGGACCCATTTCATGATAAGAACATGGGGGCATCAGGATGAGGACTCAGTTTCATATGTTTGCAGAATCTGGTCTCCGTCTTGGCTCCTAGATACAGGGGGAGACACTATCAATTTACTTGAACTGTATTGTCAACCCCAAACATTCAAAACTCATGAACTAGCTCCCCCACTCCACAAAGAGAATGGCTTTTTGAAATCACAGATAAAAAGGTCCCCAACTATATTTTTATTTGGCATCTGGTGTTTGAGATCTTTGGCTGAACTTGGGGTACATTTTTTCTATGCAAACCATGAGACCTAAAGTATTATCTTAAAAAAAAAGGAGGTGGGGGTGGGGAGGGGGAAAAAAAGAAGGGCTGGGATTGTCTTCTAATCCCATGCACCAACAAACAAGCATAATTCATTAAATCAGAGTGATCAGTCTGAGTTCCCTCTAAGCTGTGCTGGAACACAGCTTCATAGGTGATTAATCAGCCCTGCCCAGTCAGTCAGCTCCCTGCAAGGAGCCCTGAGCCTCTGACTAGGTGGGGCTGATTAATCACCTGTGAAGCTGTGGGCCCTGCAGTTTAGAGGGAACACTGAGCCCAGTTCATAGTGGTGAATGATGCATCAGGTAGAGAAGTTCCCAGATCTGGCTTAATTTTAATGATGTGGCTAGGGCTTTCCAGAAAAAACAAACAAACCCGAGATATTAGGAGGCTTGTGATCCAATCAGGAGAGTTGGTGTCAGCTTCACAAAATGAGTTAATAGTTTCACAGCTTACACCTGTGACCAGGACAGCTCTGCCAACACCTCCCCTGGCTCACAGGGACTTGCAGGCAGTGGCATGGAGCTAGCAGCAGGAAGTCCTCCTAGCCCTGCTGCACAGGGGCCCACAGTGAGCTTTATATCACTGGGCGCAGAAAGTAGGGCTAGTAGCTGTGTGAGGGGGAGCATGCGGGCCAGTTGGTGAGCTGGGAGACGCGTGGAGACCCCCGCTCCTCCAGAATGCTGCAAGTGAGGGGTACCTGCTGGCCCACTAGCAGGATTTGAGGACTGGTACTGGCCCTAAGGTAAATTGAATTTGCAACCCCTGATGTAATGACTGGACAATAGTTCTACCAAAGAGGTTGCCTGAGTGGGGAAACTACTTCTCTCCAATATCCCAGAGTAGGTAACTGGAGGTTTGGAGCATAGAAAGTTAGCAAGCAGCAAAACAAAGACTCCAAGGTGGAAATGCTAGCCTTTAAAAAGGGCTCAAATGCCCAGGAAGTTTTGGGCAGGAGAGAAAAGGGGTCTGAACAGGCCAATGTCACAGCAGACAAGGTGGGGAGAGAAGGCTCTATATTGCTCTAGAATACAAGCCATGCACTGGAGTAACAGAACACTGTATGGCCTCAGAGTATGCTGACCACAGTCTGAAGAATGCTTTGGATAGGTGAGGCAATTGAGAGAGAAATACATTATTTTTGTATTAATCAGTGTATTTCTCATGCTATTAAAGAAAGAGCAATAGTGTGTCAGATTCTTGTGCAAAGTGTCCTTGCATTTCATCTATCGCATGCCCCTTTGGAAGAGAGAAATCAAAGAGTTCAGGCCTTTCAGGGGAATTCTGGGAGACAGTGTTTTAAGATGTGTGGGAATCTGAGAGCTCGGTTCTAGGGGTTGGACAGGAAGGTGGCCTGCAACTTACTTCTATTTGGGCTGCCAGATGCAACACCTGCAATCCAAGAGTGTGTCGAGAGGTCCTAAGGCAATGACAGTACCTGGACTCCTTTTAGATCAGCGAGGGGGCAGCCTAGACTAGTGAGTGGGCCACATGAATGACCTTTATTCATCCCAGTGGACTGCAACTCCACAAGATTGTCTCCTAGGATAGGGTAGTTTTGCTAACTGTGATTGCATACCGAGAATTTGCAGGTTGTGTCAATTGAACCATAGCAGTGCTTTGACTGGATGCAGAGGGAATGCATAGGGTTGCCAGGTATCTGGTTTTCACTTGGACAGTCCAGTATTTGTGGCCCCTGTCCGGTTAAAAAAAAAAAAAAACAACAGAAAATACCAGTATTTTCTGTTTTTCTCGGATGGAAGGCTGGTGGGGACATTCTTCCCCTGCCGCATCTGGCAGGGGCAGGAGGAGCATGGGTATTTAAAGGCACAGTGACTTTTTTCTTTTTGCTCAACAACTTTGGTGACCCCCCCCCATTTTTGCTCAACCAATTTTTTTCTCACCATGTTTGGGATTTTTTTGTGAAAGTATCTGGCAACCCTAGGAGTGCACGGTTCTCATAATGTTGTGTGCAATCGTTCTCACAATGTTATGTGCAAACCTCATTTCATATACCATTGCTTTAACTCATAGACTCATAGACTTTAAGGTCAGAAGGGACCATTATGATCATCTAGTCTGACCCCCTGCACAGTGCAGGCCACAGAATCTCACCCACCCCTCCCAGAATAATCCTTTCACTTATATCTCAGATATTGAAGCCTTCAAATACTTTGAAGACTCCAAGATGCAGAGAATCCTCTAGCTGTGATCTGTACCCCATGCTACAGAGGAAGGCGAAAAACCTCCAGGGCCTCTGCCAATCTACCCTGGAGGAAAATTCCTTCCCGACCCAAAATATGGCGAACTGCTAAACCCTGAGCATGTGGGCAAGACTTATCAGCCAGACACCCAGAAAGTTCTCTATAGTAACTCCTATCATCCCTCCATTGACCTAGTCCCACTGATAATGAATGGTCAATTAGTTACCAAGATCATGTTATCTCATCAAACCATCCCCTTCATAATCCCATCTAGTTTAATCTTGAAACCAGATAGATCTTTTGCCCCCACTACTTCCCTTGGAAGGCTGTTCCAGAACCTCACTCCTCTAATGGTTAGAAATCTTCGTCTAATCTCAAGTCTAAACTTCCTACTAGCCAGCTTATATCCATTCATTCTTGTGTCCACATTGGTATTAAGCTTAAATAATTCCTCTCCCTCTCTGGTATTTATCCCTCTAATATATTTAAAAAGTGCAATCATGTCCCCCCTCAGCCTTCTTTTGGTTAAGGTAAACAAGCCAAGCTCCTTGAGTCTCCTTTCATAAGACAGGTTTTCCATTCCTCGGATCATCCTAGTGGCCCTTCTTTGTACCTGTTCCAGTTTAAATTCATCCTTCTTAAACATGGGAGACCAGAACTGCACACAGTATTCCAAATGTGGTCTCACCAATGCCTTGTATAATGGCACTAACACCTCCTTATCCCTACTGGAAATACCTTGCCTAATACATCCCAAGATCGTATTAGCCTTTTTCACGGCCATGTCACAATGGCGGCTCATAGTCATTTTATAATCAACCAGGACTCCGAGGTCCTTCTCCTCCGTTACTTCCAACTGATGTGTCCCCAGCTTATAACTAAAATTCTTGTTATTAATCCCTAAATGCATAACCTTATACTTCTCACTATTAAATTTCATCCTGTTGCTATCACTCCAATTTACAAGATCATCCAGATCTTCCTGTATGATATCCCGATCCTTTTCTGAATTGGCAATAGCTCCCAACTTTGTGTCATCTGCAAATTTTATTAGGACACTTCCACTTTTGGTGCCAAGATCAGCAATAAAAGGATTAAATAAAATTGGCCCCAAAACTGATCCCTGAGGAACTCCGCTAGTAACCTTCCTCCAACCCGACAGTTCACCTTTCAATATGACCCGCTGTAGTCTCCCCTTTAACCAGTTGCTTATCCACCTCTCAACTTTCATATGAATCCCTATCTTTTCCAATTTAACCAATAATTCCCCATGTGGTACTGTATCAAATGCCTTACTAAAGTCGAGGTAGATTAGATCCACTGCATTTCCTTTATCTAAAAAATCTGTTACTTTCTCAAAAAAGGAGACCAGGTTGGTTTGGCACGATTTACCTTTTGTAAATCCATGTTGTAATTTGTCCCAATTGCCATTAGCCTCAATGTCTCTAACTACTTTCTCCTTCAAAATTTTTTCCAGGATTTTACATACTACAGATGTCAAACTAACAGGCCTATAGTTACCCGGGTCGCTTCTTTTCCCTTTCTTAAAAATCGGAACTATATTAGCAATTCTCCAGTCAAATGGTACAACACCTGAGTTTAGAGATTTATTAAAAAATTTTGCTAATGGACTTGCAAGTTCATGTTCCAGTTCCTTCAATATTCTTGGATGAAGATTATCTGGGCCCCCCGATTTACTCCCATTAAGCTGTTCAAGTTTGGCTTTTACCTCAGATATGGTAATATCTATCTCCATATCTTTAGTCCCATTTGTTAAGTTACCATTATCCCTAAGCTCTTCATTAGCCTCATTAAAGACTGAAGCAAAGTATTTGTTCAAATATTGGGCCATTCCTAGATTATCCTTAACCTCCACTCCATCCTTAGTAATTAGCGGTCCTACTTCTTCTTTTTTTGTTTTTTTCCTATTTATATGGCTATAAAACCTTTTACTATTGGTTTTAATTCCCTTTGCAAGGTCCAACTCTACCTGACTTTTAGCCTTTCTCACTTTGTCCCTACATGCTCTAACCTCAATAAGGTAGCTTTCTTTACTGATTCCTCCCATTTTCCACTCCTTATATGCTTTCTGCTTTTTCTTAATCACCTCTCTGAGATGCTTGCTCATCCAGCTTGGTCTAACACACCTGCCTATAAATTTTTTCCCTTTTCTAGGGATACAGGCTTCTGACAGCTTCTGCAACTTTAACTTAAAATAATTCCAGGCCTCCTCCACTTTAAGATCCATAATTTCTTTAGTCCAATCAACTTCCCTAACTAATTTCCTTAATTTACTAAAGTTAGCTCTTTTGAAATCAAAAACCCTAGTCTCAGATTTATTTTTGTTTATCCTTCCATTTAATTTGAACTGAATTAGCCCATGATCACTCGAGCCAAGGTTGTCTCCTACAACCATTTCATCTATGAGGTCCTCGCTACTCACCAAAACCAAATCTAAAATAGCATCCCCCCTTGTTGGTTCAGCAACTACTTGATGAAGGAATTCATCAGCTAACACATCTAGGAAAATCTGAGCCCTATTATTATTACTAGCACTTGTTCTCCAGTCTATATCTGGAAAGTTGAAATCTCCCATGATTATGCAGTTTCCATGAGTATTTACTTCATTAAAAACATTAAAGAGGTCTCTATCCATATCCAAATTGGATCCTGGTGGTCTATAACACACCCCAAGCACTATCGCAGGGGAGGATCTGATAGTTTTCTTCCCCAATGTGATTTTTGCCCAAACAGACTCTGTCTTCTCCATTCCATCACTTTTTATTTCTTTACAATCTACCTCATCTTTAATATACAATGCGACTCCACCACCTTTACCCTTATTTCTGTCTTTCCTAAACAGCACATACCCTTCAATACCTGTACTCCAGTCATGCCTAGTATTCCACCATGTTTCTGTTGTTCCTATAATATCTGGTTTTACTGCCTGGACCAATAGCTCTAGT
The DNA here is from genome assembly GCF_049634645.1 of Pelodiscus sinensis. Classification (NCBI taxonomy): domain Eukaryota; kingdom Metazoa; phylum Chordata; order Testudines; family Trionychidae; genus Pelodiscus; species Pelodiscus sinensis. Next base: position 171,761,715 of record NC_134712.1, read on the forward strand.
TCCTCCTTTTTGTTACCTAGGCTCCTCGCATTGGTGTACAAACATCTTAATTTTTGCTGTTTGGCCTCATTCACATTCTTTACCCAATTTGGCACGGACGTTATACCTCCAATATGACCTATTAGACTAGTATCCACCCCACCCTTCCTCATGTTCATTCTCCTACCCCCAGCTATATCCTTTCTTACTTCGTTTTCCTCCCTCTCAGTGTTAACATCTGGCATAGAGATTACCTGGGCATCTCCCAACATTCTCCCCCAAATTCCTAGTTTAAAGCTCTCTTAATCAGTTGAGCCAGCCTCCATCCTAGACGTCTATTTCCCTCCCTACTTAGGTGAAGTCCATCCCTAGAGAACAGTCCTCTGTCCATAAATGCCTCCCAGTGACCATACATCCCAAAGCCCTCCTTATAGCACCACTGCCTAAGCCATCTATTGATCATCATAATCCTGTCATATCTTAGTTGCCCTTCTCTTGGAATAGGCAGAATCCCACTAAAGATCACCTGAGCCTCAATTTCCTTGAGCATCCTCCCCAGCCTAGCATAGTCTCCCTTAATTCATTCCAGCGAGAATCTAGCCATATCATTTGTTCCTACATGAAGGATAATCAATGGATTCCTTCCTGCTCCCTTAATAATTCTCTTCCACCTCAGTTGTACATCTCGTATCTTAGCACCTGGCAGACAGCTCACCCTTCTGTTCTCTGGATCAGCTCTGGTAACAGGCCTATCTATTCTTCTCAATAAGGAGTCCCCAATCACATAGACCTGTCTTTTCCTAGGGACAGTGATGTCACTTTAGTAATACTGGTAGGAAAAATCTGGCAACCCTAGGAGTGCACGGTTCTCATAATGTTGTGTGCAATCGTTCTCACAACGTTATGTGCAAACCTCATTTCATATACCATTGCTTTAACTATATGTCACTTCAGTAATACTGGTAGGAAAAAAACTATGTGGATGAAAACCAGCAGAATCTGGCAATTCTGTGCATGGGGAAGAGTAAACAAAATGTCTCGTGGGCCAATATAGAGCCCCCATGGGCTGCATGTGGCCTGCAGGCCACAGGTTGCCCATGACTGTTTTAGACACTGGTTGGATGAATGGCTATGTTGGGGTGGGCGAAAGAGGAGCTCGACTACAGCTGTGATAGGTATATATTAACTTCTTATCACACCGACTGATTTCCCACTCTTCTTCCTTCTTAAATTTCACGTGAAGTCAATGACTGAATATTCCTAAGTAGAACTGTCGAAGTCTATTTGCCATGCATGTTTATCTTTTTCAATGTGTCTGAGTAAAGATTTTTAGCTTTATTTCTGATGGCAGCAATAGCCACTCATGGCCGAACATTCTGAGAGCTCTATGAGTTGACTTGGCAACAGAAGAATGCTTTGGGAGGCTGGGGCACTGAAAGTGCTCCTTGATTGGTGGTGTGTTAATAATTAGTCATATTCATCTCAAAACAAATCTGTGGAGATGCAGGGCTTCGGGCTTGTCACTGGTGCTGGGAAGATGGTAGAAAAATGCTTGTGAAATTCATATATGCTCATAAATGTACACATGTGAGTTGCATAATTTAGTATGTTGGGTAAATAGGGACAAATGTATATCACAACACTTGTTAAAATACTAATTTGACCAGCTCTGGTTATCTTTCTGTAGAGCTCCATTGCCTGTGGGGAGCTTTATGGGGACAGCAAGGATATAATTTGGGATTTTATAGCTTTAAGGGCATGGGTCAAAGCCCATTGAAGTCAATAGAAAGATGCCCAAAATCCAAAGGCACAGACCCAAGGGTGCCTTTGGCTATTGGCAGTCTAAGGTCCATGACACACATTTGGCAGTTCTGGTTCTATTGAGCAGAGAGGATACACACTAGCCAGTTTATTATTGTTTTGAGGTTACCTCTGACTTTCATTGTAGGATTTCTTTTGCATAAAGAGCTTCTGATGTAGTCACAATGTATTAAAGTGTGTGTGTGGGTTTTTTTTTTTTTTTTTGCTTACAGAAAACTATTCAAGTATTTGCTTATCAGAAATGCACTATGATGGTAATCTGATTGGACAAATACAATTGTGCTATCCTCACTAGCTCTACCAGATTTATAAAAGAAAACTTATAATTCTTTGTGTGATAGACTATGCAGTGAAACACAGTAAATAATTCCTTACCATCAAAGGCATACAACAGAGATTAGTATATTTCTCAAGTTTAAAAAAAATCTCCTTATGAATCATTATCAAACTACATTCAGGACCTAGATCTCAGTAGTTTAGCCTGAGAGCTAATTTTTTCCAAAGATTTTAATTCCTATTAGAATATTTTTAGATACTTCGATTATTCAGAGCAGATGTTATAAGAATATGTATTCAAAGAGCAAGATTTTGTATAACAACTTTATTGTTTGGACTTGTTTTCTTTTAGATTAATGCTTATAGCTTAAGAAATCTTGAACTGAAGTCTGAAACATTATACTAACCTAATAGGCTGTGCCATGCAACAGTTGAAATTATAAATATGAGGCATAGGTATGTGTTACGCCAATATTTACAATAATCACTTTCAGTATTTCTTGCTTTTAATCATTATTTGTCAGCACCTAAAAGATATAATAGCAATCTGTGCATCACCATTCTTTTGTTTGTGCACAGGAGTAATTGAATACAACCATGTTCTCTTTTAAGTCAAGATTCAGGTTGTACATAATGAGGTGTTAGGATTAATATGTACCACTGCAAAGCACATCTGCAGTCTTCGAGTGTAGACTATAGGGCTTACCTGTCCACTAGTCTATATAGTATATACATTCATTGTTTCCTTATGGTTTTGATTATTATAATAAGTTACAGTAGGTTTAAATTGGTAGGTTGGCTGTAACACAAAAGACTTACAGGTCACATCCTGTATGTTGAGTGAAGGCAAAGTTAGTATTTTTGCCTGGAATCTTTCACCAAGATAGTATAGTTAGCTCACATAAGTTCGGGACCTTTCACCTAAATAGATGGTGGTAAGATTGAGGGACTTTCCATGGTATTGTGCTTCCACAAATACCCTCAAACTTAGCAGGTACATCATTACTTAGAAAAACCTGAAATAACCAGTTGAGACAAAACCTAATAACCAAGTAGGACAGAAATAATAAATGTGACAGACAACCATAAAAGGTAACATTGACACACATGATACCATGTTTTAGCATGTATAACCCACGGTTTTTCTTTGCTGTGTTTAAAATATATATATATATTAGATTACCTGCGGATGTGTATAACCCATGGGTTCTATAGGCTAATTCACGGTAATTACCTATACCAGGATATTACTGCCAATACCAGGATAAACTGCCAGTGTCCTGCATTCCACCTATCTTTTGTTAGGTAGTCATCCTGCTGCCAGTGGGGGAAAACAGAGTACAACACAGGCAAGCTGGCTGGCCTGTGGGAGGGGAGATGCACTCGCACCCACGTCCTGTGCAGCTGCAGCCAGGCACCACCCAGCCTCCTCTGGGCGGGGGAACAGGGAGCACAGCGCAGGCACGCTGGAAGCTCGTCAGGCCCTCCCTGTAGCGGAGCAGAGCTGACCCAATTCTAATGGAGTAGAACTGCTTATGAGTAAAAATAAACTTGTATACCCCATGGACATGTATACCTGAGGGGGAGGAGGGGTTTGTAAAAACGTGTATAACCCACAGGTTATATACACTAATTTACAGTAATATGTTAGGATAAATAATATACTGACCTATTGGAAAAAGACACTTCACCACAAGTAAGGTGAAGAAACATAAATAAGGAGAAAAGAAAACATCTCCTACTGAATATGTATCAAACATAACAACGCCAGCATAATGTATGATAAAAGTGGCATCCCACCCTAAGGGTAATCCATGGAAGGAGCCAGAATAATAGCCCTTGGTGATGATGGGGAGGGTGAAGGTGATGGAGAAGAAAATGGCTAACACCTCGGGTTGTTCTAGAAGGAATAGTGTGAGTATATGGTATGGAAATATGAATGTACATTCCCTATCTATCTTATGAAATTGGAGTGTTTGTGACTGTGCTAATTGTGTTAATAAACTATATTTGTAAATATACAAGAGTTCCTATAGTGTGAGTGTTGCAACTGCGCACATCAGGGTTCCCAACCATAAAATAATTGAAGACTGGGCCTGGGACAAAGAACCTGTCATCCCTAAAGACTGTAACCGGAATTCATATGAAATCTTAGATCAGGCATTATAAAAATCATAACTGGTGCTATGTAAAATATTCTGAACTTCTCACTGGTAAAAAATAGGTAAGCAAGGAAATAAACAATCCATATTTTATCTGTTTTTTCAAATCAACATTTGTTTTTGTGGTTTCACTGCTGATTTATTGTTAATTTTCTCCACAATATAACATTGGAATAAATGAGGTAATTTGGAACGTGGTGGATGTGATAGATTGTCTAACCTGCATATTCAGTAGGGATGTAGTCGTTTAAAAATGTAACTGTGCAACTGCTAAAAATTGTGGTGGTTACATGTGCTGTGGGCTGTACAGCTGGCTGCCAACACCACTCCCAAGGAGCCAGCATGTAACATGGGCTGTGGGGGGCGGGGGGGGGGGCTGGGCTGGGCTGGGCTGGGCTGGGCCTGCCATGGACAGTACCTGCTCTGGCTGGCCAGAGCAGTTCTTCCTGTGATGGGTCCTGTGGGCTGAAGCAGTCCCCACCCCAAGGTGGGTGGGAAGCTGCTCCAGCCCCTACTGATTAACCAGAACTGGTACGCCTCATCCATTAATATCCAGTTATAAAAGATTTGGACCACTACTCCTTTCCTCTGCTCCCTGGGATGCCAAGGACTCCATTTAAGACGGTGGCTCTTTCATTTTTAGACAACTTTTCTTGCTTGTGCATTTGATAGTAAAATCCCCAACATCACCAGCTTTGAGGATAGCACTTGCTATTTGAACATGAGGGCTGTGTCTACATTGGCGCGATCTTGTGCCAAAGCGGCCTCTTTTGCGCAAAATCATGCTGCCTGTCTTCACTGGCGGGGAGTTCTTGCGCAAGAACACCGATGTTCTAATGTGTGAAGTCAGTGCTTCTTGCACAAAAACTATGATGCTCCTGCTCAGGAATAAGCCCTCTTGCGCAACTGTTCTTGCACAAAAGGCCAGTGTAGACAGGCAACATGAATTTCTTGCTCAAGTAAGCCCGATGGCTAAAATGGCCATCGGAGCTTTCTTGCGCAAGAGAGCGTCTACACTGGCATGGATGCTCTTGTGCAAAAGCACGTATCTTGCACAAAGGTACATGCCAGTGTAGACGCTCTCTTGCGCAAATACTTTAATGCAAGAACTCTTGCAGTGGCACTTAGACCATAGTAACAGCTAACATCAAGAGCCCTCTACAGCATGGGCTGGGAGCCAGCTGGCTTTTAGCTCAGAGGGTAGCGGCTCCTAGACTCTGCTTCAGAGGTCCCAGGCTCAAATCCGTCTGGGGGTGGTTACACATGCACCTGTCAAGCACCTACCCCCTGGAAAACCAGGATGATGCTATTCTCTGGTTTTCCAATGATAAAAGGGAATGCATTTATTAATCAACTATTACAATTTTGGACCCAGCAGAAGCACTCTAGTTACTAAATTTGCTCTGCCAAACCAAGTTAATTTCTTTAACCTCTTAAGTGGCCTAGTTGACAGCTCCTAAAATCAGCCCAGTATGGATTGCCTATATAAAAACACCATCTGATGAATAAACCACACACAAAATCCTATTGATCCCAATCTTGAGAGGGGCTTCTGGAACAATTAAGTATTAGTTGACACCCAGCTTCAAGCATTGGTTTATGTCCTATGTGTTTCTCAGGCACCTAACTGACTGAACTGCAGATACCCATGCAGGCATTTTCTGGAACATGTACATAGCAGGGAAAACATAAACACTGTTATGTAAATATCAGACAGTGTCAGGTGACAATAATACAACTCAGTAGGCACTTAAGATAGTAGGGTGATAACATTTATAGCCAGGAGAATGATGTGATTCCACCTGTGAATACATAGGGGCTGTGTTTAGACTGGCAAGTTTTTCCGCAAAAGCAGCTGCTTTTGCGGAAAAACTTGCCAGCTGCCTACACTGGCCGCTTGAATTTCCACAAGAACACTGACGATCTCATGTAAGAAATCAGTGCTTCTTGTGGAAATACTATGCTGCTCCTGTTTGGGCAAAAGTCCTTTTGCGCAAAAGGGCCAGTGTAGACAGCTCAGATTTGTTTTGCGCAAAAAAGCCCCGATCGCGAAAATGGTGATCGGGGCTTTTTTGCGCAAAAGCACATCTAGATTGGCACGGGCGCTTTTCTGCAAAAAGTGCTTTTGCGGAAAAGCATCCGTGCCAATCTAGACGCTCTTTTCCGCAAATGCTTTTAACGGAAAACTTTTCCCTTAAAAGCATTTGCGGAAAATCATGCCAGTCTAGACATAGCCAGGGATTTTAGTGATACACAGACCATGGCTAAAATACTGAGTTAGAAAGAAAACAGATTTCTTGAAACAGTTGTGGACATTTGCCAAAAAAGCCAGACGTTATAAAACTTAGAATCTGATGAGGTAATGTGAACTATTTCTCACCTATTTCTAAAAACTTGTTTTACAGGCCACATATCTTTTTTAAATCCAGCCCTCACAATATTAAACAGTGATTTCTCTCTTTCTGCCATTACCTCTGATTTTCAATTTAGTAACTTTATTCTGTAATTAGATTAGGAAAAATTAAATGTAGACCTGAAGAGGTTAATTTTTCCAGGAACTGCTAACTGGCAAGGATTGTGCCAAATGGTTATATCAGAATAAAAAACCTGTATGTTGCAGCGCCATCTAAGTAATCCCCAAGGTAGTTTGCATCACTTATCATGTACATGAAATATATACATCTTAGCAGCAATATCAGAATTCTGTAATAACTGTAAATATTTGTTTGGTATCAGACGTTGAATTTAGGTGCAAATTAATCAAAATAATAGTTTATAATATTAAAACAATATACTACAGCAGTTACAAGGTGAATATGGTAAAGTAACCAGAAAGTTGGTAATCTTACAAGTAGGTTAGCTACAGGATGTTAAGCAGGTGGATTAAATCTTTTTGTTTTAACACTGTCTTGTTTGCCACTGCTATGTTGGTCTGCAGATTGTAATGTTAGTGAATTAATGGCTTAGCCATTTTTCCCTGAGCAACTATTTCCTAGACTCAAAAGTGGCTAGCAATTAAGAACAGTTTTCTCTAAAGTTGGTCTCTTGGGGATGGTAAGGTTGACAATTCATAATCAGTATGATTCCATGGAAGAAAATTTTACTTTGTTTAATCCTAGGAAATTACACACAAAAATCTATACTAAAATTTAAGATTGTAAAGCCAAGTGTTTACCGTTTTAGAAATGCCAGAATTTAGATTGCCTCTGCACAGAATGAGGCATGTATCTTGTAAAAAAACCAATATTTGGTCACACAATTAGAACACACAATAATGCATATGCATGGGGTGCTGAATTCTAGCATTTCCTAACTTTTTAAGAGCTTGACTATGTAACCGTAACTTTCTTTTAACAGTTTTTTGTGTAATTTAAGTAGAGTAGAGCAAATGTTCCATAAACCTGAACTATCAATGGTGGTGTAGATGTAAGAACATCTCATCAGCAATAAGGATTGGTTTTCAATGTCACTTTATCACAGCAACACATAAATACACGCTCTTGCCATTTAGCTAACTCCCAAAGTAGTTCCTATCACCACCCTTTTGTTGAAGTGCTATAATGGCAACCCCAGAGACGGCAATCCTCTGTTTATCCACAGACCAGTTACAGTACAACAGGGCAGCAGCAATGCAACTTTTTCTACACTTTACTGCCAGTCATAAATGCTGGCCCAGAGGGATAATTCGGCTGGTGTGAAAATAGCACACTATGAAAACACATTAAGCCCTTGGACTTTCTGTACAAGCTGACAAAAATGTGACAGTTGGCGGGGGGAGGGATATCTCAGTGGTTTGAGCATCGGCCTGCTAAACCCATGGTTGTGAGTTCAATCCCTGGAGAGGCAGCATTTGGGACAAAAATTTGTCAGGGATGGTACTTGGTCCTGCTGTGAAAGCAGCAGACTGGACTCAATGACCTTTCAAGGTCCATTCTAGGAGATAGGCTATCTCCATTAATTTAATTTATAGCAGGTTTAAATGGAGGTCTGTCCACTAAACATGACTGAGACCACTAACCTCATATCTTGTAACTGTCTTATCCACTATTGTCCTAATAGATTTTTATCAGACTCTACCAAGCTATATTTGAACTAGTGACCTATAGGTGAATTGCTCTATATCTATCCCATTACCAATCGTTTAGGTGTCCAGTCTTTGCAAAAGTACTCTGCTGAAAGAGCACAGTGTATGGTTTACAGCTGCTTTTTGCAGAATTATGGATTTGGCTTCTAGTAATGGGACAGCAGACGGTAAAAGAAAGCTGGGTTTCTGTAACTTTACTTTTGAAGGATGTACCCTATGGGCTCTTATGTTTAAAATTTGCACTGGATGCCTGAACCATTTTTGTTTCCAATAGTGCCCATGTTTTCAAATATGTGGATTGATTCTGGAAAAAAAATACTTTAGCTTGAATTATTATTAGTATTTTATTTTACAAATTGAACTTTAAAACAATATGCTGGAGAACTTAGCACTTCACACATGGGTAATGTGGGCTAATTTTCCATTGTCTTTCAATGTCACTAAATGCAAACATTCTTTGGTCATTCATTGCTGCCAAGTGTAACACATCAGCATTCACTTTTAGGGAATGTCTATACGAGGAAATTATTTTGAAATAACTACATTCAAAATCATTCCCCAAATAACAAAATCGAAATAGCATGTCCCCACTACAGAGGAGCCTCAAAATTAGTCTGAGGCAGGCTACGTTGTTGTGGATGCGCTACCTTGACTTAGAGCCCCGGGAAGCACTGAGAAGTAATTATTTCAAATGACGCTGGGGAGTTGGTATTTTGAAATAGTTGCCGCTCCGATGCTGCTATTTCAAAATAAACATTATTCTCTGAGGAAAGCAGAAGTACTGATTTTGAAACAACCAGAGTCTGATGTTTCAAAATAATGGGCTTGGTAGGGTAGATGCTCTGCTTATTATTTAAAAATAAGGATGGTTATTTTGAGGTAACTCCCTAGTGTAGACCTGTGATACATCTGCTATGGATCCCACTAGAAGCTACTTAGAAGGTTAAAGCCAATTTCCCCCAGGAGTTTTGGTTGCTTTAATTTTTTTTAATATTCTTATCTTATATCCTAGAGTACATGAAATGAGAATATTATAGATTTAATCTTCTCACCCTCATATCTGCGCACACAAAAATAGTGGGGAAAAATGGAATGTGTCAGTCTCATGAGATGGTCCCATTTGTTCAGAGTGGAGCTATGCAAACCTAGAGGGCTTCTTTGGCCAAGAGGTTTGTGAACAGAACTTTTCTGTGTGGTTTAGAACTGACCAAGCCAGGCACATGCACTCAGAGGTCCGAGTTTGATGAGCCTATTAAAGAAAGCTCTTCAATCATCATCTCCTCCCTGACCTACCTCATAAAGTACAGTCATGCTGTTTAATCCTTGGATTTCTGTTGTGAGGGTGTGTGGAGGTGGCCTGCCTTCCTAATTCCTTCCAAAATCATTAGAGCTGATTGCAATTCTTATTTCATTAAAAAAACCTTAGAAAGAATTTTTATTTTCTATTATTTTTTTCACTTTTCATCAAATCATTTTTTTGTTTTTATTACCTTTTCTCTCTCTCATTATTCCACAGGCTTTTACTTTTCCCCTCTGTGTAGAAAAGGGAGGAGAAATCAGTCTTATTTTGTAGGAAGTTGTTTTATTTCCTTTACCACTGCAAATGATTTTGTCAAGTTTGTCACTTTTCAATGAAATTAAAACAAAAATGGAAAAAACCCTGATGCAATGAAATTTCTCTATGAAAAAGATTGTTGCCATTGACAAGCCATTTTCCAATGAAATCTTTTTCTAGCCTTTTCTATAGCCATCCCAGAGGGGCCATATTGGTTTTACTAATACAAAGTGGCTACGTCTAGACTGGCATGATTTTCCGCAAATGCTTTTAATGTTTTCCAGCAGTTCTCAGGTTTCCCTGCTAGCTTGCCTACCTCGATGAGGGACAACAAAGCATTTTGTCTCTGCGTGCTCTGGTTGCCCTCACTCGGGACACCACAGCACTCTGCAACATGGAGCCAGAGCTACCCCTGGGCACTCTGGTGCTTCTCTTCGATGCGTTGCTGTGAGCCTGGCTGCACTTTCTGTAGGCTGCTATCCGGGAGGTCAATCAGGGGGTTGTCAGTATCCACGAGGCCCGACAGGAGAACTTCCACTCTGAGGAGCACTAAGAGCCTCCCTGGTCTGCCCCACTGGGGGTTTGTGCCTCATTCCTCCCTCATGTCCTTCCACTTACCCTGCCCCCCCCCCCAGTCCTCTTTCCTGATGTAAAATAAAATACATGTTTTTTCATAAACACAAACTCTCTTTATTTAACAAAAATGGGGGGGGGGAATGAAACTTTGGTGACACTGGGGAAAGGAGGTGAGAGATGGGAGAAGAGAGGGTGGGAAAGGGGAGGGGGAAACCTGGGAGGAGGGAGCTGGACGGGGGAAACAAGAGGAAGAAGGGGGAGGGGAAGCTCAGGGCTCAGGATTGGGGGTCTTGCCGGACCACCTTGATTTTCATGCGAACCTGCTCCTGGGTTCGCATGTGGCCTTTGGTGGCCAGGCTGGCAGCTATCCTGCCATAGACGGTTGTGTTCCTCCATCTAGTGTGGAGATCATGGACATTGGAGGCATCCCCCCCAAACCTGAATAAAGTCCATGATCTCTGCCCTTGACCAGGAAGGTGCCCACCTTCTCCGGGCCGTAGCAGGCTCCTGGGAGCTGGCAGACTGCTCCTGGGGAGCGGTGGAGGGCTGGCTGCCAGTGGTTTGCTGGCTCATGTTTTGGGGCCACTGGATCAGGGGCAGTGACAGCTGGCTCGGGGCTGGCAGGCTTGGAGCTGGCACAGGCACTGTGGCCAGAGTCAAACCCTTTAAGGGCTCAGGGGAGGGAGAGGAGTGTTCTTGGTTGAGGCTGGAGTGGCCACCAGGGCACTCTGGGAAGGCTGGAGGCCTCCTATTTCGAAATAAATGTCTACACAGCACTTATCTTGAAATAGCTATTTTGAATTTGGCGTTATTCCTTGGAGAATGAGGTTTATCAAAATCAAAATAAGTGCTCCGCTATTTCGAATTTATTTCAAAATAGCGGTTTGGCTGTGTAGATGCTAGGAAAGTTATTTCAAAATAAGGGCTGTTATTTCGAAATAGATTTGCTGTGTAGATGTAGACATACCCCCCTATGGCTTCGTCTAGACTACATCCCTTTTTTTGAAAAGGGATATAAATTAGACGTATCGCAATTGCTAATGAAGCAGGGATTTAATAAAGTCTTTTCTGAAAGATCCCTTATCCCTCTTGAAATAAGGGATAAGGGATCTTTCGGAAAAGGTGTAATTTTCTGAAAGATCAGCGTCTAGACTGGTGCTTTTCTCCGGCAAAGCTCCATGCCAAAAAAAAGCGGCAGCCATTTTTATGCTAATGAAGTGCAGGAGATTTAAATCGCCACTTCATTAGCAATTGCGATACGTCTAATTTAAATCCCTTTTCTGAAAAAGGGATGTAATCTAGACATAGCCCATGTGTCTGTGGGTGTGTGTATTAAATATGTACAGGTTGGACCTCTATAGTCCAGACTTTTTTTATTCAGCAACATCTGTGATCTGATATGCCAGGGCTTACTCCTGGGCTGGAGCACTCATAGGCCCCGTGCACAGCAATTCTTTCCCTTCCAGAGCATGACATATAGTTCATTTGTGGCACTGAAGTTCTGGGAAGGAGGGAAGAAGTGAGGATGGAGAGGTCACATGGGGAGAGAGGTAGGGTGGCAGTGGAGCCCTGCTTTCAGAGCCCAGGAGTGCAGCTTGTGGGCTGCAAAACCCTATGTGCTCCCATGAGGCTGAGCTCCTGGCCCCCAGCCACATGGCTCCACAGCCACTCTCCCACTTACCGTGAGTGCCCCCTACCAATACCTGTTAGCCACTGTCCTCCCCTCTGCTGCCTCCAGAGAAGAGCCCTGCAGCCAGCGGCAACAGAGGGGCCCACACTGACCTCCCCTGGTCTGGCAAATTTCCTGGTTCAGAGCTAGTCAGGTCCTGAGAGTGTCAGACACAGGAGGTCCAACCTGTATAAAATGTATCTGTGTGTTTGACATGAAAATTAGTGTCAATGTTCTCCAGCAATTTCCACTCTTTAAATCCTGAGCATATCAACAAGCCAGTAATGCAAATATAATTTAGCAACCAGGACATTTTGGCCAGGCCAAAACTCCTGGGTTCAGGAACTGAATGTGGCTTGAGTAGTCTATTTTTGGACACCTGTTAATAAAGGTTGGAACTGGCACTTGCTCATGCTGGTATGATGTAAGGAATGGCAGCTGACTTGGAAAGGGAGTGATCTGGAATATATGCAGGCTGAGGAACAGCCACATTACTTGGGTGGCTGTAATGCTTTGAAGGGTCTTTGCCTCATTTGCTAATGTGCTCTGGTAGGATGTGTGCCTTTTTACTATGTGGCTTTGTTATATGAAGGACTTTTTCTTTGGAGCCAAGGAATGCTGCTCTTATGAAGTCCTGTATGCTTGTGATCTGGGAGAGATAAAGGCCAGAAGATAGCCAGAAATAAGGGGAGTTGGGAATACAAAGGTAAACAACCATGTTTCACTGCTAGAGGAGAATGGTTAGCCCTATTTACTCTGCAGCAAACCTTAGCTAGCTTTATAAAAGAGCCCAGAGGAGCCTGAGTGCTGGATTCCTCATCTCCTATGATGAGGGCAGGGTTGAGTGGACATTAGTATTTACAATACCCAGGGTCGGATTAAGGCGGGGGGGGGGGAGAAGGGGGATAGCCGGGAAGCTGCCTGGGGCACCAACCTATGGGGGGGCGCCTGATTGAAGTGGTAAGGGGCGCCACACGCCCGGGGCCGGGCTGTGCACATGCCCGCTGTCCAGGGCGCAACTATGGCTCGGTCCGGCACTGACAATACCTTCCATCTGCTGACAGTGGGAAATCATTTAAACTGTGCCCCAAAGGCATCTTCATTTCTGCCTCCTGGCTGGAGAGAGAGGGCCAGATTGATCTTGTTTATTGCAGTGTGAATCCAGAGTGACACAGTTGAAGTCACTGGAGCTCAGTCAATAGAGCTATATTGATTTAAACCTTTAAAGGCCCCCTTGGAGAATAACAATGTATACTCCATATATATTCATCGCAAATACTGAAAACCTCTGCAATATGCCCTTGAATTTCTTTAGCTTAAAATATTTCAGAGGCATCGTTCTAAATGAGAAAAGGAGACATGAAAACCCAGAAAGAACCGCAAGTAATGAGATGAGTGACTCAAAGCATGAGTCTTTGTATGATTTGACAAGCTGTAGAATGATTTCAGAGAAAATAGTGACTGCTAAGGAGCCAATCAGCATGCGATAATTTGCATATGTGATTTAACAGGTCCTTGTTCCTGATCTTCACAGTAGGGGTGCCAACTTGGTAATGGTACAAACTGAACACCTGTGTCCTGTTCCCACTCTGTTGTTTCCGGGAGGATCCACCTCCCTAAGTCCATTCCCCTTCCCTGTCCCTCACCTTCACCATGCTGGGGGAGGGAATTGAGGTGTGTAAGGGACTCAGGAGTAGGGCTGAAGGATTTCAAGTGCAGGGAGAGGGTCAGGTTGGGATAAGAGGTCTGGGGTTCATGGTCTGGGTAGCTCTTACCTAAGGCAGCTCCCAGGAAATGGCAGGCAGGTCCCTGAGGCTCTTAGGTGGAGGTCAGGGAAGTTCCACTTGCTGCCTATGCACTGTCCTCCCAGCTTCCCAACGGTTGCAGTTCCCAGCCAATGGGATCTGCAGAATTGATGCATGGGGCAGTGCATGGAGCCTCTCTGGTCCCCCATATGCCTAGAAGCTGCAGGGATATGCTGACCGCTTCCCAAGAGCTGCTCGGAATCAGGGCAGGTAAGGAGCCTGCCTTAGTCTTACTGTTCTGCCAATTGGACTTCTAACAGCCTGGCTGGTGGTGCTGACCAGGGCCACCAGGATGCCTTTTTGACCAGGCATTTCATTCGAAAACAGAATGCCTGGCCACCCTACTTCAGACTTCTGACTTTTGAAAAGAGGTAATAGAAAAGAACTAGATTAAATTCATCCTAGGCCCTTGCTAAAGACAGTCTAACTTGTCTTCGGGCTTGTCTACTGTGTGCCACATTGTGGCTCATGGGTGTGTGAACTGCAGAGTGCATTAATATATTACACTCTCACTTCCTCCTGTGGATGCTACTTACACAACCTAAAAGGAACCTGGTTCACATTAACTGAGCCTTGTTAGGTTGCATCAGTAGAGTGAACATGGAGAAGTTGGAGGACAACACTTTGGTGCATTGAGCAGTTCACCCCTCTAATAGTTGTAAAACAGTGTAAATATAGTATTTATGGTCTGTTGCACAAAAATCTTGTGTCCATGACACTAGTGTAAATTAGGGATGTAAAATCCTGTTTAATTAATTAACTGGTTAAACATTAAGTTTAACTGGTTAACTGATTAAATGGGGAGTGGCTGGGGGCTGGAGCAGTCCTCCTATCTGCCATGTCAGGCTGGAGTGCAGTCCCCACTGGTTAAGCATAACTACCATAACTGGTAAAAATCACCCATTAAGTACAGACCACTCTTTGAGATCCACTGATTTTGATATAGACCTGTACAAAATGGCTCAGACTATATCCAGATCATGATTAATTGAATCAGGTTTTTTTCATGTGCCCAAAATTTGGCATGTACGTTTGCATTATTTTCTGTGATGTGATGTCATTTTAAATTCCATAAAATGACTACGCACAGTGGAAAATACAAAATAGCCTAAGCAAAGAGAACATTTCAGTGCTTTGGAGGATACTCCATTAATTTTCATTTGGTAAAGGAAAAAATGGTGAGGTTTGTAACAAGTGAAAAGCAACAAAACAGCTGAGCATTAAAAAACTCCTCTGGCCTTCTGACTGCCTTGATTAAAAATAATTAAAATCTAATGGATATTTCTGACAGTGACAATGTTTATGATAGCATCCAGATGTGAGTACTTCTAGGAACAATAAAACCACATAAGCTTTCAGTCAAGAATATCCCAGTTTAAGGCATGTGACCACCAATTAACACATCAAACATGTACAGGGATTTCAACTTCACTCCTTTCAAGTGAAACTGGAGAACAACTTACAGGGCTCTGCATGACGACAGGTTTTAGAGGTAGCCGTGTTAGTCTGTTTCAGTAAAAATAACAAGGAGTCCGGTGGCCTCTTAAAAATTAACAATTTTATTATGCCATAAGCTTTTGTGTGTTGCAACTCACTTCATCAGACACATGAAGGGAAAGCAAAAAAAAAAAAAAAGAAACAGGAGGGGTACAAAGATGGAGTGATACATCAGAGTTAATTCAACCAGGGTGGATGTGGATATGAAGATGAGAATACCTGAAGTGAAAAATTACTTATGGTAGTGAGTGAGCCATTCCCAGTCCCTATTCAGACCCATTCTGATGATGTCAAATTTACATATGAATTCCAGCTCAGCAGTTTCACGTTGCAGCCTGGTTTTGAAGGTTTTTTGCTTCAGGATGGCAACTTTCAAGTCGATAACTGTGTGTCCAGGGAAGTTATGCATCTGCTGAAGTGAGTTGCTATTATAAAATGGTTAGTCTTTAAGGTGCCACTGGACTCGTTGTTTTTCTAGGGCTCTGTCCTGAAAACTGTTGAACATTCTTTTGAGTGAGAGCTGTGAGTATGCAAGACTGATACATGGAGGAACATATTTCCTGAATGCTAATGACTGACTGAATTTAGCAATTCCTAACATAAAAATTCACATTTTAAAAACTGTCTGTGAATTTTGGGTGCCTCAGTTTTGGGTCTCTATTGAAGGCCACTGTAAGCCAGATTTACCAACATGTTGAGATACTGAAATCAAATAAGTTGTGGATTCTAGGTGACACTGAAAATCCAACTGAAGGGTATCAGGCATGCAAAAAGGATGGCCACTTCTACAAATCAAGGCATAAACTCATTGGGCTCGATCCTAATCTCATTGTACAATTGTCCTTCCCATTGTAACCCCCCCTAACTTCCATATTGTTGCTGCAGATTTACCCTTTAAGGCAGGGCTATGCAACTTTGGAAGCCCCAAGGGCCACAATGATACTCTCAGCACATGCCAAGGGCTGCAACTTAAGTGTGGTTTCATATGCATACAAATAGTTTCTTTCATACTGATGGGCAAGACTACATAACATGCAGGCCCCATTTAAGTCAGTTCTGCTGATATTAATAAAATGCAATATTTACCCGATTTCCACCCATGTGACAGCACTTTTAATGAGCAATGACAGTCCAGGAATTTAATTTCTAAAGTACTTATCAACAGAAGACCATTATATTGGCTCACCGTTGTGGAGTGTGTTCCCAGTGGAGGCCATGTTCAAAGGATCCCACCCACAGGCTGTGTGTTGAGCTCCATGTAAACCCAAACTGAACCGTGGGCTGCACACAAATAGGCCATGTGTTGAGTAGCCCTGCTTTAAGGTAAAGACGACGCTCTATTGTAAGACATGCGTATGTTAAGTATTGATACAACAGAGGGATGTAAAATTATTAATAGTACAGAGAAGAAAAATGGGGGGCTGAATCTTGACCCCATTAAAGTCTATGTGAATTTTTCCATTGACTCCAGTGGGTTTTGCCTGAGTTCCAATTTTTCCATTTCCCACAATATAAGAAACCAGGGTTATCCAATGAAGATAGGCAACACATCTGAACTGTAAAAAGGAGCTATCTTTATACATAACTTACGAGCGTATGGGACACTCAAGATATTAAGGTAAAAAATTGTGTTGTATTCAGAAAAGGATGAGACCACAATATGATTATGAACAAAATATCTTTTACTGTAGCTAGGACAAACATTTATAATGGATATAAACCCTCTGACTTCAGGACATAAACTAACTGCTTGGTGCAAAGACAAATATATTGCATAATCGTCTATTACGGTATTTTTTTCTACAACTTCCTTTGAGGCAGCTGGTACTGGATACTGATATATGATGACATAATGGATGAATCAAAGATTTGATCTGAGATTATTTTTAATTTTAATATACTTCATAAATATATGCAACCTCTTCTCCCCTCAAAAAAATAATTGCTTTTTTAAGTGTTCACAAGTTAAATGCTGCCATGGATACAATGTGCTGTTTACAGGAATAACAATAAATATTTTACATTCACACAGTGCTTTTCATCACAAAGTGATTCACAAACTCTGTACAGTAATGAATCACAGCCACAACTGTTTTAACAGCATATATCAACACTATCAAACAGTTTAGAATAGGAAGTGAAGAATACTATGTCCCCAGTGAAACTGGAGGCATAGTATAGGAAGATAGAATGTAATCACCAGAACAGAAATCTAGTTTAGGAGCTGAAAGGCACAAATTGTACAAGGTGCAAAGAATCTAATGGGATTGAGCATAAAGTAACCAATGCAGTGTAGTAGCCAATAGGAAAACACATTTACACTTTTACTTTCCCATTAGATACATTTAACTTTGTGCATTCTGGTTCTGGTATTCTGAGTCATTCTTTAAGCCTTTGCTTTTTTTAGGCAGCACATTAGTGCTGATGTAGGTGTATGACCTAAATAACCAGTGATTACAGAGAGAGAATTTAAAACAGCTCTGATTTTTTTTTTTACATTGATTATGAGGTAGTTAAACGAGGGGGTCTACTAAATTATCCCTCCAAAGACTTTCTTGCAGTGACCATATTTTATAAGGACAGAAGAATTGCGGATTTTATATTTGAAAAATATAAAAGTAATTGCAGCTGCAGTTGATGTAAGCTTCATGTTCAAGTACTTGTTGGTTTTGAATATTTTATAGTACAGTAATGCCAAGAGGCTCAGTCAGGATCATGGCTCCATTCCTGTAAAAAGGGCGAGAGAGAACCTCAACCCTGATGAACTTACAGTCTAAGAAGACAAGTGACATATAAAAGATGGAGGCATTCAACATCTGAATTACCTTAATTGTAGGAGCAAAATCATGGCTCAGGTTATTTGCAGCTGCAATTTTTTGGGCTCAGATATGGAGACCTAGTTAATACTAGGCTGAAATATTGGCCCACAGAATTAATGTTAAAATTAGTTTTGCATGTTTGCAAGGAATTACTTTACACTACTGATGTCACTGGGCTAGATTTAACACAGCATAAGTAGACTTAATTCCATTGACTTCAGTGGAATTGTGCTCACAGATAGCAATGGTAAATTTGACCGACTCCTCCGACAAGATCAGGAGCCAGGACTGGGAGTAAGCAAGGACTTGAGCTAAGCAAAA
This sequence comes from Pelodiscus sinensis, assembly GCF_049634645.1. NCBI lineage: Eukaryota > Metazoa > Chordata > Testudines > Trionychidae > Pelodiscus > Pelodiscus sinensis. The sequence continues at coordinate 171,780,279 of NC_134712.1, forward strand.
CTTTGACTTGCTTTCAGATTTTTCTGGGAATATAACCTGGTTTCATATTTTATGCCTGAAATTGAACAGGTTTGCTGACGTTTGTAAATCTTTTGACACTGTTTATCCAAGCTTTGTCTGATCTTGAGCTAAGAGTTATTTGCTTTTGTTGGAAACTTTATAAAACTTAATGGGTCCATGAAGTCCATCCAGAACAGTGCAAAACTCAGTGAATTGAACTGAGCATTATTATAGTTTATACCATGAGAAATCCAAGCCCTTCGGGACTGGGGATCTGTGACCAAGACCACAGAAAAATGGTTTTGAAGAACCTGAACTGAAACCATGTACAGTTCTTGCCAGGACATGTGCTATTTATTCCTTGGTCTGCCACGGATTTGCTATGTGAATATCTTCAATTTTCTTAACTGCTTTGCTTCAGTTTGCCTGCTCGTTTAATATTTTCAGTGTTTAGAGATCCTTGGACAAAAGCAGTGTTCCCTATAAGCTGTGCACTTGTGCGGCCATATAGGAAAAATTCAAATGCTGCCCACCTTATTAGCTGAGTGCCCACAGCTGGGTTTTGCTTCTATTGGTGGTGCCCATTCACACATGCCTGAGTGTACATACAAATTTATTCTGCACATGGATGGAAAACATTAGAGGCAACATTGGACAAAAGTGCTAAGTGCAATGTATTATTCTTGTGGTAACAGCTGCTTTGGAAAGGTAGAACTTTCAGGCTCTTCAGGTTTTCACAGGTTTTGCTGGATTCTTCATCGTCCCTGATAATTTATTTTTAGTATTGTCTCATAGTTGTATCTGCTATAAGGGTTAAATTACCACCTATGTATATGTTTATATAATTACTGAGGTTGCATTATAAGCATGCATTTTTCATTTTACCTTAAGTGGAATAAAATCACTAGCATTGCCCATAGGCACTAGGCTAGAATTTGAGCACTGTAATTTTCTGCACACCTGAAGCCTCCATAAACTAGGAGAGTTATAAAGGCAGGAGTGTGAGTACCATATGTAATAAAAGCAGTATCAGTGCTTAGATTCTAGTAAAATTTAACACTTCAGGTTATTTTGTTGTATACTGAACTCCTACCCAGAAATATGACAATAGACTTGTTGACTAAGGAGTATTACACTAATTGACTGTTAGGTTTGAATCCCAGAGCCTCTAACCAGTTGTTAAACTCTGAATAGGCATGTCGATAACATGCCAGCGGCAGTCTTAGGGGGTGGAGAATACTGCTGGGTTTATGTCTTTCAGATTCAGTTCTCCGCGTTAGGAGATGTGTGAAGTCGGGTGTGAGTGCTGCTACAGGCAGATATACAAGGACAGCTAATTTCTAGCTCAGAAGCCCTGATTCCACGAGGGGAGAACTGCTGCTGCTGCTGGAGTACAAACTGGCAGGATCATGACAGAGCCAAGCAGTAGAAAAGAAGGATTTAAAAAATGCCGGAGTGCCACTTTCAGCATTGATGGCTTTAGCTTTACAATTGGTGAGGCTATGGTTTAATTCTTGGTTTTTGTTACCCTCCCTCCCTTTTATTTTCGCTTTCTTTGTATAGTAGGCATCCTATGAGGAGACCATTGTCTACCAACAGTGCTTTTTGAAATGCATAGATGTTCTGTAACTTTTTGCTTGGCTTTGTATCCAGCTGTTTTCTTTATTTTCTTCTAAGAAATCTGCCCTTGAAAAGTAGCTTATCTAAACCCTTTTCTCTGTGTTTTGGAATAGTTTAATTAAGAGGTTTGCACAACTTTTGTTTTGGAACCTTATCTCAGGAAAGCCTGTGTTTTTGGCATTATAGAGACGCCTTTCCTTCTGACAAGTCCAGTAATATAAGCACTGGGAACTTGAGGGATTGTTTTTATTATTATTTTTTTGCTCATCTAGTAAGCTTGCAAGAACTTAAGACCTTGTGCTATTTTCTAGCTAAAGTAGAAACATATAATCTCTTTTATTTAAAAGAAAAAATGCTAGAATTGGAGACTGCATCAGCGGAGGTTTTAATTTCTAGGGCCATGTTTATTCCTGTTGCAATTGTTTGGATGAGGAATGGAGTTGGTGCTTGGCGAGGGAGACAAAGTGAGCCTTCTCAAAGCTACAGGTGTCTGCAGTTTTTGTTTTTGTTTTGTTTTTTTGGGGGGAGGCTTACTGTGTAAAGGTTAGGCCCTCTGACTAATCTGAAAAGGCTGTTCTTTCAAAATTTTACACCTTACTGGGCTGTTTTATGCAAATCCCTGTATATCTCAAAAAGAAAACAAGCTATAATGCTGGTTTTATTTTTCTTTGTAACCCAAGAGTGACTTTTGCATAATCTGCATGAAAGAAACTATCATTTTATGTCTATCTTTTAGAAATTGACTCAGATTCTCTTGTCTTGCACAACTGAAGTGAGTGGCATTTATTCAGGATTTACATTGGTGTAACTGAGTGCAGATTTTCATTCACTAATGATGGATGCAAACTTTTTGTTGGATGTGAAAACTTCCCCCTCTCATTTTCTGTGCCTTTGTCTTGTGTGTAATGTCTTTTACAACTTTAAATAACTCTCACAGAAAGTTTAGGTTTTAAAAGTTAGAATATGCTGTTGGAGAATATTTTCATATCACAATATGTTAATGTTCATACAGCACTTTGAAGAGGAAAGCTACAACACAAATACTATGCGTCATTTTTATTTTGCTTTAGTATGGAGGGTTGGTAGCCTCTGTAGCTAAAAATTTCATCAAGATTCCCTTTATAAAGTCCTATTGGTTCCCATGGTCCCATTCCTTTTTGGGCCTAGGAAGGACTGGACGTTCGGCTAGGGATCAAAACATTTGTGTATGCGCTCAATTTTATTAATACATGCTTATAACCAACAAGATTTCTGTTTTGGCTATTTGTCTGTTATTACTATTTCAGTTAGAGAACTAGATTTTGCATCAAAGGACCTGTATTTATAATCCCAACTTCTTGGATTTTTTTAAGGCAGTTGTCATGTTCTCTCAGATTTTTTTTCTCAAGATTTCTGCATATGGGATAGCCAAGGAAAACAGCTAACCATTTGCATGCTATCGTACACTGCAGTACATAGACATAGAATATATATATATTTTGAAAGGATCTGGGTGGTTTGACAAATGTGCATTGATTTGATGTATATATTTGTGATAATTTTGCAAACATGCTTCCTAAAATTACTAGCATCCAAAGGATTCGTGAGTGATCATCTATCTACAAGTTTCTATACTGAAGAATGTGACTATTTCTTAGTGGTCGTATGCCAACTAAAAACTATGAAAAATGGGCTTAACATTAATATTTCTTCCTTAATGGGAAGAGAATTCTGCCTTGGTATTTCAAATGAGGTTTTCAAAGAATCTTAGTGATTCCCACAACTTCTGTTGGGGTTAAAAGAATTGCGGGAACTCAGTACTCTTGGAGGATCAGGCACTAATATAGTAACAATATGAGGCAGAAAGCAGCCTGTGCTGAGATGGAATGCTGTGGAAAATGATATGATGTTATCTATATTTTAATCAGTCTATGCATCTAATTGCTGTCCTCCAGCAGGGAGCTGACTTATTGTGTGCCTGTTTGCTTAATGATGATTTACAATTAGTCTTATGGTAGCTTCTTTTGGAGAAGGGTTTGGGCTTGATACTGAAGATAGCTGTGTAGTGCAGGGGAGGTTGGCAAAATGCCTTTTCCCCACAACTGTTTTTTTAGGGTCCAAGCATTCATGCAACTGTTTATGGCTCCATCATTCTTGTGCTGGTCATACCACAGTGTTAATTAGAGCAAGCTCAAGGCTGCTGTAATTTTCACCTTCCTACAGGGAATATTAGGAAAACAGAGACTCTGGCTTTGCTCCTTTCTCCTGGCAACAGCTGTTATGACTGGGGCTGTGAGGAGTAATACTCACCACTAGGTGGAGACTTCCTGAGTAGCCACTTAAATTGAGTTTATGGTTCTGTAATGGGACATCTGCCCCACACTGGCCCTTTTAAGGCTAAAACCCAGCCCTGGCAGTGGGCTGAGAGCAAAGCCTACAGCTGAGGCTGATATTGCCAAATAGGGCCCAACCCGGGCTGTATTAATAAGGGCTCCGGAAGTGCGGAAGGAAGAGACTCTCTTGGGCTACATCTACATTGCAGGCTTCTTGCTCAAGAACAGCTGTTCTTGCGCAAAAACGTGCCGAGTGTCTACACTGCACGCACGTTCTTATACAAGTCAATTTACAATAAAGTGTGGGAACAGAGGGCTTCTTGTGCAAGAGGTATTCCTCTCCTCACGAGGAATAAGCCCTCTTGCGCAAGAAGGCAGTATGGACGGGCAATAGAGGTTTCTTGTGCAAGAAAGCCCTATGGCTAAAATGGCCATCAGAGCTTTCTTGCGCAAGAGACTGTCCACACTGCCATGGATGCTTTTGTGCAAAAGCACATCTCTTGCGCAAGAGCAAACAGTTGTTGCTCAAGAAGCCCGCAGTGTAGATGTAGCCTTGCTGGGGAGTAGGAGGTACCTGGCTGCCAGGGAAGGTGGGGGCTTCCTGAGATAGAGCAGTGCTGGGGAAAGGCTGGCAGGGCTGGGGAGCTCTGGCCTGACCCTACTCCCAGGCTGCAGGGCCTGAAGCAAGGCATTGAGGATACCAGGGGGGCACCCAGGCTAGGAAAAGGCAGCAGGTCCACATCCCCTTGCCAATGGTGAGTGGCCATTACAGGCTGATGTTTACCCCTGAGGCAGGGGCTAGATGAAGACTGGCAGAGGGTCACTGAGGCAAGGTGGGTACTGGGGAATTGGGGATTCCCTGGGAGGGGAGAACCCCAGAGTGCAGAGACTGATAAACACCCCCCTGGAAGGGGGATGAGACACAACAATTGTGGGCACTGCCAAGGGCAGTATCCTGAAGAGGACACTGGGGGCTGGAATTGACATGGGGGGACACCAGCTAGAGAGAGGTGTCGGGTGGGCAGGTATGAACTAATTCCCAGTGCAACCGGAAGGAAGTGCTGTGGCAGCGACTCTGCCCTGTGAACAGGTCCCTTTGCACTAATGGAGTTATGCAAAGGGACCATAGTGGGCTTCTGAATCAAGTCCCTTGATTTCAATAGGACCATGAAGGATAAAAAGTCTGCCCAGTCATAAGAGTGGTAGGATCAGGCTACATACAGGCAGTCCCTGGGTTACATCAATCTGACTTACGTCAGATCCCTAGTTACAAACGGAGGTGGGGGGGGGCTGCAGCTAGTGCGGGGTGCCTCCCCCACTGTTGCCGCCCCAGCAGACCAGGGAGACGCGGAGCTAGCCACCCCTCCCCCCAGCAGACCAGGGAGACGCGGAGCAGCTTTTCTCACCGCAGAGGACGCGGGTCTGCTGGGGGGAACTAGACACCAGCCAAAAGGGGGCACTCCAGAGCGGAAAAATTAATTTCCTAGGGAACAGAAGGAGCAGCAGGCAGTGAGACCCATTGTGTTACAGTCCCCACCTTGGGAGCAACAGCTCTTTCCTTCTTCAGCACTAGAGCTGCAAGTATCTTGTTAGCGTCACGTGAAATTAACAAGTCCCTTCCAGCCTGGCAGAGGTGAAGCTGAAAAATTACCCAGTGGTGTGGGTGGGCAAGAATGGGGAGGAGCAGGACAGAAGGGAAGAGGGGATAAGCCCCAACCCCACACCCTGGCTGGAGCGGAGCAGGGTAAGCCCCGAGGGGATGGGTCTGGTTGCAAAGTGGGTGAGTGGACAATGAGGACCCACCTGTGGCTAAACTCCTGTTCCCAACACAGAATTTTTCTTTAAAATTAAATTCTCTCACACACTTCACAGGAAGGGATTTCCATTTTCTGTTCAGCAGAATACAACAGCAGCTTTGATTGTATCAATATTTCACTGTGCTCTCCAATGATTATTGATTACACTTAATACCCATTTCACTGAACCATCTGTAGCAAATTCTATTTGGAACAGTAATGCATTGAATAAACTTTTTTTAGTTATAAAAAACAAAGATTCTGACTATTAAATGAATAACTGGGATCTTTCAGGTACCCCAAAAGGAAGATTTGGATATAGCATGAAACACTGAAACTTATGATCAATTTTTAATTAAAATATCAACCAAAAAAACCTTCATATCAAAACAGTATGTGTTTTTTCTTAGAATAAGGAAGTTGTATGAGAATCAGGGTCTTTTCCACCTAACTCCAGCTCCCCGCCCCCCCCCCCCCCCCCAAATATGTACCAAATATGTAAGTTCCGACTTACATACAAATTCAACTTAAGAACAAACCTACAGTCCCTGTCTTGTACGTAACCCGGGGACTGCCTGTATTAGAACACACGGTTTATCAGAATCTAAAGCTTCTATCACTTTGGTTTCACTCCTCTCGCCATCTGGACATTTCACAGCGTATGAAGTTTTTGCATAGAGTGGTGCTATTAGATTTGGATTCTTCCAAAAAGATAAATTCTCTGTAGCCAATTTTCCCCATTCATTTGCACTCGGATGTGTTTATTTCTGAAGGTTTAAAAATCTAGCTATGATAAAAACATGATGCCCGTTTCTTGCCTTGCACCCTGTCTTGTCACTTTGGTACATAGTGAGCATAAAACTCTAGTCTATCAGAATGCCAGTGTTTCATATCTACCTTGCCTGGTATAACTGACTGAACTAAACATGCAAGGAAACAAAGCATCAGACCCACTGTCCTTCATCTTGAGAAGATGGTAAAACACAGATGTCAACAAGATTATATTTTCCTTCTTTGTTAATCATTTTTCTGTGATTTAGAGTTAGCTGAATTAAAGTTAATTTTAACCCCTTTCTTTTCATATCCAGAAGTGCTTGAATAACTTAAGTGTCCTAGCCACATGAATCCAATTAATTTATTGTTATAAATATAATTCTAATTAGAATTAACTGAATTAGTTGGGTGTTCTACTGAAACACACTATTGTTTAGGTATGAGAAGGGGGAACACTGACCTGAAACAAATGGGTTTAATTCATAACACTGTGGATCTTGTAGCAAAGATTCTTTAGAGTCCCACTGTCATTATAAAGGACACCACCATCACTCTGCATCAGAGCTCCATTTAAAATAAATGTGAGCTTTGTGTCCAGGTGATTTTGATCAATGGTAGTTTCAGTCTCTGATCAGTATTTATTTGTAAGTTCTGTTTCCTATCTGTCCTCAAAGTTTGTGATTCAATGACTGAACCCCATTTTGGTGTTTAATTTTAAGTCTTGATAACGAGGGACGCGTACTTATGAAGTGCATGCACAGACACGATGTACTTTATTACGTCACTGCACAAATTTACCTTGGTAATCTATCTTGTGCTTTGGTTATATAAATGTTGTGACTTGTGAAGATGTGTGCACTAGTTATTTAAATCTCTCACATGACCCCAAGTGGGAGTGGGGCTGGAGAAGTTGTAGGTAGAAGTCTTACAGTGAATCAGAGTGTGAGAGAGTAGCTTTATTAAAATAAGGAAATCCGCTTTACCCTTAAATTTCCTTGTTAGAGGAAAACGATTCTGTATTTCTCTGACATTTTCACGTGATAGGTTCTCAGCAGATGCCCCAGTAGTCAAACTAGCTGACATGTATGGCTCAGACTTTTATTCAAAGATGGGTGTGGACAATCATGCATCAAGTGAGTTAGAAAGATATGACATTTGTATTATTTGTTTTGCTGTTCAATTGAAAGACTGTCTCTATATTAGCAACTGTCAGTACTATGGTCTGTGTGTATATAGCTAGATAACAGTTATGATTTTGGTGTACTGTAACTTTTTACATTTTTAGGAATTCTTCTGATGGCAGCTGCCATTTTGTAATCTGATCAGATGCAGCCTGCAACTACTTTTTTACAGAAGCTTTACTTTTGTTCTTTTTTCCTCTCTTGACTTTCATTCTATGTTAAATCTGAGTGACAGTGCATAGTTGCTCTTTACGTACAGGAAATAACAAGTATTGCCCACACATTCTCAGGAGCATCTTTTCTTTAGTCTTTCGGGGTGGGGGACACAAGGGAATGATAATATCACATTGAAACCCACGGGGAAAGAGGAGGAGTCCAAATGTATCTTTCATATAATGAGGTTGCATTTTTTCACGATTGTCACAATGGGATTCCCTTCAGCTTCTTAAGAAGTACACTGCAAACTCCAGGGACTCCCTTGATCATCTGCAACAGCTTACAAGTACTGCTGGTGGGAAAACATCTTTTGCAGTCAACATGCTTTACCTTGCCCCTCCTCCCCATTTCTATGTGCTGCTAGCACATACTACTTCTCTTTAAAGAGCCATGTTAGAGCTTTAGGGCAACACCTGGAATCAGCACTGCTCTTTCCAATTAAGAGCTAACAATGGTCCTATTAACTACATCTTAGCCTAATGTAGTGGATTTTTCAGATATTTTCCTTCTGTGGACTGTTGTGAAATAGAATGCTCACGCTTCAGAGACCAGGGTGAAATGCATTTGTTGGGCTCAGTCCATTTTCTAGTAACTAGGCGTCCAAAGTCAGGAAAAACAGTAATTGGTACCACTATTGGCAGAGAAGTCAAGGAGCCTGAAGGACATTTTCATCTCTGGAAGTAGTCCTTCTAAGTCAGGTCTGAACTCTACATTGCAGATAGTATTAAGAAAGCTCCACTTGCATATGCATGTGTTGTTTCTTTTCTGCAGATAGAACACTTCAGTCTGTGGGGACTTCAGTCAGCATGTTTCACCAGTACTAAGCTGTTTTTATGAAATTAAAAAAACCCTCTTTTTATGCTTCTAGCTGAAAGGGGAAGTACTTTTTTTTCTGCTTCATTCATTGTTCCAATTGATACAACTAAAATAGTTTTGCTTACCGCTCTTTTCTGATGGAGAAGAACTGATATTTGTAATTGTCATGTTCATCATCAAATATCTTGCCACCTGAATCAGTAGAACAGTGAATTTTAAGCACAATGATGTGATACTAATTTAGCTATATATACAAAGTTATATATTTATTTTAATTATTTAATTAACTAATTTGTCAATATATTTCTGAAGCCAATACAGATACATATGAGATAAAGAAAGGAAAGACAAATATTGTGTGTGTGTGTGGGTGTGTGGGGTAGGGAGGAGGAACTGACAATAAGGCTATGTCTACACTGCAGGCTTTTTGCGCAAGAACCGTCTTGCGCAAGAGTGCATCCACACTGCCATGTGCTTTTGTGCAAGAGCGCGTCCATTGCAGTGTGGACACTCCCTTGCGCAAGAAAGCTCTGATGGCCATTTTAGCCATCACGGTTTCTTGCGCAAGAACCCGTTGCCTGTCCACACTGCCTTTTTGTGCAAGAGCTCTTGCTCAAGAGGGCTTATTGCTCGTGGGGAGAGGAATACCTCTTGCACAAGAAGCCCTCTGTTCCAATGCCTTACTGTAAATTTACTTGCACAAGAACGCACGTGCAGTGTAGACACTCGGCAAGTTTTTGCACAAGAATGGCCGTTCTTGTGGAAAAAGCCTGCAATGTAGATGTAGCCTAAATGTATTGTTGTGGATGAGATATTCTCTATCATTGGACCAATTTCTGTTGGTGAGAGAGAGAAGCTTTCTAGCTTCCCAGATTTTACCAGACTTGAAAAGGAGCTCTATGTAAGCTCCAAAGCTTGTTTCTCTCCCCAGCAGAAATTGGTCCAATAAAAGCTGTTGCTTCATCTACCTTGTCTCTCTAACAATCTAAAAAGGTATAAGTTTGCTATTAACTGTGTTTCCAAATTACAAAGCCAGATTCAATCCTGTCTGGTGTGTCTGTTTGCTATGCATGAACTGTGCTTCACTTCCATGTCCCTTGAGTGATCAGAATTTATGTGGGTGAGGTGTTGACTTGTGCTGGCCGTCTACATCAGGGGTTGGTAATTAAAAAAAAAAAATGGCAGCCTGCCAGGGTTAGTCCACTGCTATGTTTACGTGCACTTCTGCAGGTATCGGACGATCGCAGTTCTAATTGACTGCAGATTGTCGTTTTTGGCCAATGGGAGCAGCAGGAAGCCGCATGGGCCAGGATGCCGCTTTCTGCCATTAGCATTGGCCACAAACGTTGAGCTGTGGCCAATGACAGCTGCAGTGATCTGATACCTGCAGAAGCACAAGTAAATATTGAGGTGGAGGCCTGCGGACTAACTCCGTGGATTGGATCCAGCCTGCAGGCTGGAATTTTCCCACCCTTCCTTTATATAGTGGTGAATTACACCCTGATGCAGTATTAGACAACATGAACTGCTGTTACAATTTGCTTTTTAAATGTTTTTTGTCATTGTTCCTGCATGGGGAACAAACATTTGGCAATGCGTTCTTCAATCTTGCAGAGCATAGTATAACATCAACCTGGGAAGGGTTCAGTCAGAGAGATTCTCTTGTGACTGTCAGGTGATGTACTGAATATATCACTAAGCCCTTCTACTTGCCTGCTGGGGCACCCCACCACCTGTCCCGCTAGGCCAGAACCACTGGTCTCCCCCAGAGTTGGGGTCACAGCTCTCCAGCAAAACAACACAGACATTGAAAACAACACAGTTTTGGGAAGGTTCAGTCAAAGGGATTTGTCACAGCACCCAGGTGCACAGCCCCAGTGGGAACAAAACTCCAGAGGAATCCGTCTTGCTCGTGTAATGTCTATACAGAACAAACTCATAACTTGTTCACTCCCTTTATTGATGAAAGCGAGAGATGCACAGTTTTCCCCCTCCCCCGCATTGATAACAGCTATTTACATTGGGTTTATTAATAAACAAAAGTGATTTTATTAATCATAAAAAGTAGGATTTAAGTGGGTCATAAGAGATAGAAGGCAGATCAAAGTAAATTACCAAACAAAATGAAACAAAATATGCCAGCTAAGTCTTAATACACTTAAGAGAACTTGTTACAAATCATAAACAATGAGAAATCCTGTGGCACCTTATAGACTAACAGATTTATCAGAGCATAAACTTTCATGGACAAAGATCAACTTCATCAGATGCATCTGACAAAGTGGATCTTTGTCCATGAAAGCTTATGCTCCAATAAATCTGTTAGTCTTTAAGGTGCCACAGGACTTCTCGTTGTTTATGCAGATTCAGACTAACACGGCTACCCCTCTTATAGTTACAAATCATAATTTCTCATCCTGGTTCTTATTTCAGAGAGTCCTTCTCAGGCCAGAGTTATGCTTTCTGACCTGAGGCTAGCAGGTCTCCTCCACCCTCTTGTTACAGTCCTTTCATTTCAAGTTTTTGTTTCCATGTATCCCATGGGATCGGAGAGGCAGTCTGTAATGCCACTGAAGACCATCATTGTTTACTTTCCTTGCCTTATTTAACATTTCCCTAGAGGAGGAAGCCATTGTTTGATTCTGTAACACTTCTATGGAAAAGTACAAAATTCAAGATGGATTCCACCATCAACTGACATGGACACATGCCTTTGTAGCATGTCCACAGGGAAGCAGTTCTCTCCCACTCAATTGTCTCTTGCTAATGGTTTATTACCTCTGTGTCTGGCTTGTTCGTTGTTGTTCCTGATATGTTAGAATAAGCTTTACCAATGTGAACACATTGATAATAAACCCGCAGTCAATATTTTAAATTTCAGCTAGAGAAATGGTACATGAATGCAAATGGAGTATACATATTCAGTTGATTACAAGCTTTTCAATATGTTACAAGAAATTGTTTGTAAAAAACATATTCAAGTTAGGCATAATCCTGTTCATAAACATATTTCCATAAAGAATATAGGGTGTGATGTCACACATCCAGTATAGAAGAGTAAAATTGTAACAGTGAGCGTAATTGCCGGTTGGAACAATTTCTCAAAAGTCATGGTGAATCTTGCATCATGGGCAATTTTAAAATTCAGCTTGAAGATTTTTCTAAAAGACACGCTTTAGGAAATTATTTTGGGGGAATCTCTGTATAAAGGTCAGGCTAGATCATCAAAATGGTCCCTCTTGGCTTTGGGAATCTATGAAGGAGAAAGGAATTTCATTGGGATTTGATGGACTGTTTCTTCAGTGTGCTCAACACTTTAAAGAGTGGAGCCTTACATAAGCTTTATTAGAAAAGACTCAATAGCGGGGTGGGGAATCTTTTTTGGGTCAGAGGCCACTGACCTACCGAAAAATCAATTGGGGGGCCACACACAAGGGAGAAAAACCCACTCACAGATCTTTCAAACTCTAGCCCCATGGGGGTGGTTAGGTGAGTAAGAGGTGAGGCTCAGGGGTTACTCACAGGGCTGCATTAACTCTTCTGGGGCCTGAATCTAGTAGTTTTTTGGGGGGATGTAGGGTCTGAGCAGGATTTAGGATGCAGGAGCGGGCTGGGAGTGTGGGGTCTGGGTAGGAGGAGGAGCAGGCTGGAGGGTGGGAGTGTGGAGGGGGTGCAGGAGCAGAGTGAGGGGTGGGGGTCTAGCAGAGAGGGGTCTTGCATACCCCCCCAATTCCAGCTCACTTAAAAGCTACTTTTACAAAATCAGACAAACATGCAACAGTCACAGCACGCTATTACTGAAAAGTTGCTTACTTTCTTTTAGTTTTGTTTTGCCACATAATTGTAAAATAAACCAACTGGAAGATATAGTGCTTACATTTCAGCATACAGTATAGTGTATAAATAAGTCATTGCATGTATGAAATTCATAATTATACCAACTTCATTAGTACTTTTTATGCAACCTATGGTAAAACTAGGCTGGTTGATAGTCATTGGTCTAAGACTCCCGCTTTCTGCGAGGGGAAGTATGGGGAAGCGACAGGAAGAAGCTACTGCTGTGATGGGCCCTAGAACAGAGACAAAGTTCTAGGTATGTAGCCCAATGGCTCAGTGTTCCAGAAGAGAATCCAGAGGCATTAAAATGAGACCCAGGGCAAGCAGTAGTGTTTAAACTTCAGTGTAGTTTAGTTTGGATATTTTTTAACTCTGTTGGGGAGAAACCCAGGAGCCTGCTAACTCTGAAAGAGTGGGATTGAAGAGCAGCTGGTGGGATGAGGTGAGGAGTGAGTGGGGAGAGAGATGTTATGGATGACGAATAGTGTTGTTGGAAATTTTATCTGGGACCTTGGAAGGGGTGAGACAACATGATCTCAGTGGAAGGCCAAGTGGCTAGAAGAATGAAATCCCCACTGGGCCTGAATAGCTATCGGAAAAAGGCCACCAAGGGGAAGGTTCTATAGTGCTGGGCCCAGCCTTGAGGGGGTATGTCTGCTGGTGAGTCACTCTTCAATAGAGCACCTTTATAGTCTTTAAAATACGTATTCTTACAACACCTCTGTGAGGTAGGGAAGTGCTATTCTCTCCACTTTTTCACATGGGGAACCGAGGTACAGACCAGGCTAACTCACTTGCCCAGCATTCCACAGGAAGTCTGTGATGGAGTGGACAATTGAGCCCGTATCACCCAAGTCCCAGACTAGCATTCCAACCACTGGGCCATATTTCTTTATGGAGAGGATGCAGAGAGGAAGCACGTGGCATTTACATGTGTATGAACCTTGGAGCAGTGCACCAATCTGACTGTCTCTGACACAGAGGTGGGTTGTTCTGGGGCATGACAATGGGGTTGTCTCAGCGTCCTTTATGTATGGCATTGCACTGGGGAGCAGAGTGACAGGCTGCTCTCATGCTTTCCAGCCCTGCGGGAGAGAAGATTCCTTCTGCAGGTCGTGTTTACTAAGCTTTATCCAGGGATCAGTGAGCCTTTAAGCTGAGTAACAGCTGCAAGTTTTAGCCAGCAGAAGGTGCTAAACTCACTACCAATCAAACAGTTAATACTTAGTGTCTGCCTAACAAAATGATCTTGTTGTTTTGCCCTTCATAAACACTAGTCTCATTAAATCCATTGAGCTGTAAAATAACTACATAAGGTCTGTAGTCTTAAGTAGGGATGTGAACATGTACACGGTTAACTGATGAGCCTCGGCTCATCAGTTAATCCTCACGGTTACACGCAGCCTCCCTGTTGCTTTTCTATAAGATACAGCAGTGCTGGGGGGTGGGGGGAGAGGCAGGAGCTGGCTTTTAAGCTGGCTCCCTGAGTGTACTGGTTCCCGTTGAGGTGACTGCTTCCCCTCCCTACACTGCTGCCTCTACTTTTTAAGCCACTTTCCTGGGTGTATTGGCTTCTGCTCTGAACTGCTGCCTTCCACGGCAGCAGCGGGGAGCGTAAGGTGGAGGTTACATGTTTACAAAAATAAATGCATTTTAACATCCCTAGTATTAAGAGAACTTTTACAGATATTTAAAAATTACAAAGGACAACTCCAGCCCTCTTTCACTGCAGCAGCTTGGGGCCAGGTCAGAAGTGCCTGTCCGTGGCTGCTGCAGCTCCCATGGGCACAACTGGGGGACAGACAGACAGACAAACTATCTGAAATAAAGAGTGGATAGGTGTCCCTTTCTCCAATCTTACCTTCTGCTGGCTCTTTGGGGTTACAGCTGTCCTGGTCCCCATTTCTAGTCACTTGCTGCCCCCTGGTGGTCATTCTGAAGTATATCTTTCTCTTGATAGGCCCCCTTCCTTTCCATTTTCTGAGAAACAATTGAATTCTAGGCACATCCCATTAACCTGGCACAACCAAACCCTGACTTTGCTTTAAGTTATGATAAGATGAAGCTGCCTACCAAATTTGGTGGGCCTAGCTCATATAATTTAGGAAAAGTTCTTGAACAAACAGACTCACAGACAGACACATTTCTAAAATATATAGTATGAAATCAAAAGATAGAAAGTGGTTGATTTTTGTATTAAAGTTTATTTAGACTCCAATAGAGTTGGAGTCTAGGAGAGAGAGCTTTTAAATTGAATTGTCTTTTGGGATTTGTTCTGTCAGAACTATTTTTTTCTTAAATTCTTATGCTCTGCTAATTAAACTGTTTTTCTTGTGTGGTATTAATGCATGTTTAATGGCTCTGTAGCAATGTGTAGATTAATAAAAGACTATTGAATAACACTTTTCTTTTCCCCAATGTGAATTTGAAGTAACACCACTCAAGTCAGGAGATGTGAAACAGTATAGCTCCAGTGAGGTCAAGAGCTACAATGCTTTACACTGGCTGAGAATCTGGCCTCAAAAATGTATACCAGTGTGGAGCCAGAGTAATTTAGAAAATAATCTGACCTATCATTGAAGCGATTTAAATCACACAGGATGAAGCCTATCAGCCATATTAATTTCCATAGCTCATTTCCAAGAATTAATAAACAATTGTGTTGATTTTTCCTAGCTTCTCTCTCCAGTGACATAGATTATATTTAATAGTTCCACTGTAACCTGACCCTGGCTTTCTAATAGCTACCAACTTGAGATATTCAGGAGTCAGAATTTGACACCTGGTATTACATCAGTGCCTGGAGCCTATGATCTGGCTGTTCTTAAAGTTGAAAGTGTGATGAGTGGAAAGTTGTAGTAATTACTGAACAGATGCACTTAATAAGGTCTCTATTGGATTTCCAGCTGGCAACTAGAGCTGTGTGCTGGGACACTGTGACTGCAGTCACTTGGATCATTATGTGACATCACATCCTCCCCCTTGTTGTCATAGCAGCTGTAATCATTCCACTGAAAATCTCCCCAAGGAAGACTGCAAACATCATCCTTCTCCATTAAGTGGATCATGGTGTTTAGTTGTTTGCTACTACTATATGATGCCATTTCTTATTTCTATTCATTTCAGATTTTCTTCCTCTACAATTTAGACTGATTGGTTAAGCAGTGATATAGGCCATCAAATGGTATGCACCTAGCAGATAAACAAGTACTCATCCAGTGCAACTTTAATTCTTTCTTACCGTTCCTTTACTCTTCCAGCATCAGAGTTTCCCCAAGCAGACCATGTTAGCAAGAGGTAAATGTAAGATGAACCATATACAAGGAATGCTGGCTCTGAGTCTTAACTTCCATTAGTTTTAAGTCAGTGTAGCTCTACTGACTTCAGTAGCACTATAGCTGATGTATACCTGTGAGAGAGGGGACTTGTTGGCAATGTTCCATCTATTTCTTTTCCATCTATGTGTGGAATAAATTTTGTTATTTGCACCAAGACATGTGCGGATGTGCACCACTTGGAGAAACACAAGATGCCAGCTCTGGGCGGTCTGCTAATCAGATGAATGGCATTTTAATCTCTCCTGATTAGCTACCCAAGCTCTTAGCTTACAGGGAACACTGAACACTGGTATCAATGTCATCTGCAGATTTCTTACGTTTTTGCAATTCTTTCAAGTCAGATGCTGTTTACCAGTTTCCATTTTCATTGTGTAGTCTTTCCTTTCTGGGTCTGAAATGCTGGTAGAATGCTAATACTACTGGGTTTCCAAAGATGCATGGAAACAGTAACTGCCATACAACTTCCACTAGATTTTCTTCTTCCCCTTTTAAGTATTTACTTTTCACAACTAACATTGTGCAAATGAGTTTTGCTTAGATAAAACAAATACTAAGCCATCATGCTCCAGAATACATAGACTGTGAATGTTAAATGTGCCACAGAGGCAAACATAAAGTAACAGCAGAGCAGTTCCAGTAGAAGAATGTTAAGCCTTGTTAAAATAATGCAAGAAACAAGACCTCTTTGGAAATATAGTGTAGGAAAAGTATTTACAGGAAAAATATCCCTCTAACCTACAGGATAATACTAATACGTACTTAGTACCTCCACCTGTGTGGATCCTGCAGTTGGTAATCACAGTTTTTCACTACAGTATCCAGCTTTTTCAGAATGTATTGATTACCAACAGACAATTTTGTCTCCAGGACATGATCCTGCAATTGAGTGTGCACACATGAATTTAAAGTCAATTGGGCTTTACTTAAGTGCACTCATTCATGGTCAGCTGCAGGATCAGGGCTTCATTTAATTGGCTGTGGGAAGAGCCACAGCTGGGCAGTTGCTCGAGACGTAGGTGACTCTTGGTAGCATTCAGAAGGTGCACTACTTCCTAATACCCCACCAAAGTAGCAGTTGCTAAATGGGGTGACCCTCATATCTCCTCCCTGTTTCTCTGGGTGGCTCTCCATAAAACACTGACCCCCTCCCCCCGGGGCTACTAGTCACTTTTGGCCTCAGGGCCCAGTGACTTAAAAGGTCTCTGGGCTCTGGACTGCTGCTGCGGGAGTGAGGAAATTATAAGAACTCTCTCCAATTTTTATAAGTGAGACAATGTACATAATGGGGGGGGGGGGAGTGGGCTGTTTGTTTGCATTGTTGAAACAGCTGAAAAGGTAGTGAACAGATGAAAAATCTCTCACTTTTTAATAGTTTGGGTTATACTTCCTCCCCCGCACCCAGCAATGAACTTTATTAATAATCCAGATCTCCACGTACTGTAAAGAATCAATGGAATTTGAACTGAATACTGTGGCTTGACTAATCCTTGAAGTATAATTCTACACAAAAAAAGACTCTCTTTAAAAATAGCATGTTTGTGGGTTCTAAAGTTTGGTTGTATCTTGGTGACTCCATATAATTTTTTTTCTTAGTTGACTTAGTTTTCGAACTGTGAGCCCTTGAACTGAATATCAAACTGTGTTCCTTCCTCCTTGCACATCATCATCACAATTAAAGCTCTTGCAGGCCTAATTATGTCCTCATATTTGTGCAACCCTGATAATTGAGGAGATAATTTGGCCTGCAGAATTTTTAATAGTGGTGGTGATATGCAAAAAGGAAAAACACAGATAGCATTTGCAGGTCTGGTGGCTTGGGTAAGGGGATGAAGAAAACCTATAGTTATTTGTAAACAGAGCAAATTGAATATGAGGAGTAATTAAGAAAAAAAATCATAAAAATCTTACAATGCCATGTTTACATTAGTTTTAAGTTATATAAGTCTTCTAATGAAGACTTCTACATAGGAGCAGTTCTGTCATGCCCCAGTAGATGGCATTGGGATGTATACTTTACTCATAAGCTCTCTGAAGGCTTTTGCAAACTCACTTGTATAAAGTGTTTTAAAGAGACCAGGTGTGTGAGTTAATATCTTTCATTGGACCAAATTCTGGTTGTGTGAGAGAGAACCTTACAAAGAACTCTTCAGTAGAGTGGTTTTCTGTGGTCTCTATTCACTACACTTCTGCCAATGTATGGCCATCTAGCTCAGTAGCTCTGAACCTTTCCAGACTACCTTATCCCTTTCTGGAGTCTGATTTGTCTTATGTATTCCCAAGTTCCACCTCACTTTGGCTGTGTCTACACAGCTGCGTTATTTTGGAATAACTGATTTATTTAAAAATAACACAGCACGCGTCTACACTACAAGCCTTTATTTTGAGATAATGTAGAGCTGGAGGACTTCTTACTCTGACTCATGGGAACCCTCGTTTCCAAAGGATTTTCAAAAGCACAGCCGTGTAAGTCAGTTTTGCTCCCACGGAAATAAGTGACTGACTGTAAAGGAAGCAGAAGTGGGTCAAATGCTGAGTGCTTTTGAAATCCTAAATAAACATAGCTAATAGGTATCCTTTGTTCAGACCAATTTATTTAATAAAATAATGCCACTGTAGCCAAGACACATTGGCTCCTGATAATCCTTATGGTTGATGGTTGGTTTTTTTAATAACTAGTATAGCTTATCTGGGTGAAGTAATACAAACCGTCTCACTTAAATTGGTTTAAACTTCTGTTACTCCATTGACTTAAAAGGAGTTACTCCTGATTCTCACAAGTGTAAACGAGAGGAGAATTGGGCCCAAAATATAGAAAGCCATCCAGGCACATCCAGCTTTATAGTGTTTGGCTATGGGAGGGGATGTGTTTGGAGAATCCTAAAATGCATATTTCACTATTTCCCTAATTAAGCTTGCTCAGGAGTGAGTGGATCCAGTAGCACTGTCTAGCAATGCAAAGACACGTACTCAGTGGGACCATCAGGCTCCAGCAGCTGTTAAGTGTTTTAAGTAGGCTTCACTTAAATTAGTCACAGGTGTAACTTGCATCTGAATCTGTGTCAGATGGTGTTATCCCAGAGCCACACAGACACCATAACATCTCAGTAAGCCCATGGTACTAGCATACTCTAGCCTTTTTTTTTTAATCTCACAAGTGCCAACAATTAATTGTCGTTCTTAGGTGCTCGTTGGCATTGTCGCATCTCTATGGCTAATGCAGAGAGTTTAATTGTTCTTGAAACTGCGTGTGTGAGCACTGAGGATGTCAATTACAGCACCACAGAGAGCTGCAATTCAGTTGCTGCTGTCAATGTGACAGAATTATCAGAGTAAATGGTTCTCAATATGAGATTCTGTTTATTTTGTAGTGATATTTTTGCCTTTTGTTTCAGTCTAATGCTTTCTATTAATTAGAATTCATCATGCCATTTAACTGAAGTAAGTCCTTTTTACAGTGAAATTCTGAAAACTGACTTATCTTGTCATTGATGTGCATGCTCTGCTTGCATGCTTTCCCTCTCAAGTGCACGCGCTAATTCGAGTCCTTTGCTTTACCGGGCATCACTTTCTTACACTGACAGTATACAGTCATAATTATCTCTTTCCACCTCAACACTGATGTTTAAATGGAACCTTAGGGATGTATTCCCATCTGATTGTGTGTTTACATGTTATGTTCAGTCACTTGTATTTGCTGTGTTTAATAAATAAGCTTTGTATCTTTAGAAAGTTTTTAACTTTGTGCGCCAAACCCACATAGTCCCTTTTGAAAATCCCATTTTTAGGCACTTAAATACCTTTATAACTCTAGCCTTTGATTACTTCTATCTATAATGCAGGGGTAAGGGAGCTTTTGAACTAGGAAGATTAAATATAGAATACCTATTATGGGAGAACAGACACATCAAATACTATTTTAATTTTTTTAAGAAACATAATGGCATCAGGTGGATACTAAAATCAGGAACAAAAGGAATGATAGTTTGAAAATACATAGAGAGAGAGAGTGTGTGTGTCCAGACACACTTATTTTAATGGCCAACTCTTAGTGAACTCCAACAAAGGAACCCAACTCTGTGTAAACGTATACTGGTTTGTGCTACAGAAGTTTTGGTTGGTTCAATTACAAATCTAGCTTTCTAACTGGATTTCCCTATTTCACCTTCTCTTTATGAAATCTTTGTGCCTACTGCTCTCTCTTGAGTTTAGCTCTTAGCTTTTCCTTTCCTTTCAATCTATGTTGTGTGTGTGCATTCTGTAACAATATATTTCAGGACCTAGTGGGAAACCCAATTACGAGTCTTGTAATGAGGCAAGTGGCAGGACTCATCTTGACCCCTTTTCGTTACCTTTCTAGGAATCTCTGGTGGTCTTTCTTTTTCAGTTCAAATAAAAAAAAATCATTCCATGGTTACTTTATTCATCTGCATTCTTTCCATATTAGATATCAAAAGGTAGAAAAGCTTTTAGTGATATGATTTGCTCCAACAAAATTAGAGTAGGCAGACACTGGTGCTTAGGTTTGTGTGTGCGCTTCTGGCACTGCAGAAGCACCAGTTAAAAGATCAGAGCTAAAGAATGCTAATAACTTGTAAATTCCCACCCTCAGACAACTGCTGATGATTTCAGGAGGCCTTATTCACTAGATGACAACTGTTAAAGGGTGAATGTAAACAATAATAATAATCTGAAAACTAAAATGGGAGTAAAAAGCAAACACAGCAAGTTATTTTCTTTCATTCGATTCTATTTTTTGTTACTAAATTCTGTGTTTCATTTGGGCTTGTCTCTATTCCAGTTGAAGTGATTGCCAAAAATTCCATTGGCATCACTGGGAGCAAAATCAGGATTCGTATGAACAGACAGACATTAGCATCTTTAAAGAGTCTCAAACTGAGATGTCTGACAGCTTGCAAGTGGGTAGGCAGGATGTACGAGGTACATGGGTTTTTTCCCCCCAGTGCAGGTATAAAACAAATTATAAGAAGGGTGTGATTAACAGGAAAAAAAACAAAAACAAAAGAGATCCTTGACTTCAGAAGGCTTGGGGAAATCCATTGTTCCAGTTTGATCTAATGCTCCTAGGTTTGGGGGGAAAGGGGCATTCTGAATGAATTGAGGGATTCTTTTTTTGTTTAGAACTGACATAAAGGGAATATGTAGGGCTATGTGTATAGCTAAATATTCCCACCTCAGGGGTATATTGCTTCCTACATTGCATCAGATGGGAATTTGCTTGTGCTGTCATGTCCAGATATTGGGATCATAAGGCATGTTGCGCTGTGACCCATACAGAGGCTATGATGCCTGCTACTAATGTGAGCTAATGGAGTACTACTTTCAGCTTCACGTGAAGTGGTGGGAGTTAAGATTTGTAGGCCTGCTTCCCCGTGTGAGAGAGATTTAGTGAATTGCATGCTGATTTTAGAAGCACACACAATACAGAATGCATGGCAAGTAGAGAATTGGACCCCAACGAGTTAGAAAAAGGTCAATGGGTCAACCAATCAAATTTAAAGAGGTGGCCTACCTCTTACACCTTTTGGTTAGTTTTCTTGCTTCACTCATCTGTTTTGATTTCTTACAACATACATTAAATTGAGTTACACTATTTAGACTTTATAGGGCAAATTCCTAAGGCCTGGATTACACTAGGAAATCAGATTAGTATAGCCATGTCACTCAGGGCTACGAAAAATCCACATCCCTGAGCAATGCAGTGAAATGGACTTAATCCCCTCTGTATACAGAACTCTCCCGTTAACTTAGCTCTTGCCTCTCAGGAAGGTGGAGTACCTATGCCAATGGGAGAAACCCTGCTCTTGGGGTAGATAGTGTCTACGCTGCAGCACTACAGTGTCTCACTTCAGTATTTGGGGTGTGTGTAAACTACGTTATATCATGTGGGTTTAAGAGTTTGTCTACATGGGAAGCTAGTGGGAAAAAAAGCTATGGTGCAGATTTACAGTGCAGTACTAACTTTCCATGTGGACAATCGTATTCCTCACTAAAAGTGCCTTTGTGCAGCTGAGCTTAGTCCACTTGTAGGTTTTCTAAGCCAAGGAAACTATTTCATCTACAGAGACAAAAGATTAGCTGGACTGAGAGGATGCAGATGGGGCTCTGTCTTCTCTAAAGAACTTGGACCAAATTCATGTCTAGCAGGGGTGGTGAGATCAGACTGAAGATCTGATTTCCCAGAAACGGGTAGCATTTTAGTGTTGTCTAAGAGTAAAAGTATCTGTGGTTAGGCCTACTAAAGGAATGTATGTGCCTTCATCGTCCTTAACTGGGTTAAGTAGGAAACCATAGCTGTCACAGCTATGAAGGACTCTAGGAGAATGCAGCTGAGCAACTAGGGTGCTCAGGAAGGCAGGGGAAGTGGTACTGGAGCTAGGTGGCCTGATGGTAGGTACCCAAGAAGGGTGTCAAGCATGGGGTCTGCAGCTAGGGAGTGCTCCTGGGAGATGCAGAGCTAGAAACAGTGATCAGTCCCAGAGGGCTTAGCAGCCCCTGGGATTTTGCAATTGGATCTGGTTAGAACAGACTGGTTCAGAGGGCATGGCTGGACGATGTTGTGACTATGTTAAATTTCGTTTAATCAGCTAGTCGATGAAATTTCCATTGATGACTCAATTAGTCAATAAGGGGAAAACTGCAGTGCCACTGGACTCTTACTACTTGTAAGAGGCAGAAGCACAGAGGGGGAGCAGGCGTGAGCCAAGAATCAGCTGATTCCTGGCTCGCACCTGGTCCCCCACTGCAACTTTGCCTCCCCTACCCCCCATGGAGACGGTGCTGGGGGTAACCGGCTTTTAAACCTGCTTCCCCCCCCCCCCCCCAGCACTGGCTCCTGCTGCTTCCGCCCCCTTCACTGCCTCTGATAGAGGCAGCGGAGGTGGGGGGAGGAAGTGATTAGTTGAGTAGTCCCTTGAGTAGTTGCCAGGAGAGCTTTGGCTTCCTCGACCATGAAGGCTTGCTAAGCAGATATGGGGTTCACCTTTCAAAGAAGGAGAAGACCGTATTTGGATGCAGACTGGCTAACCTAGTGAGGAGGTTTGATGGGGGCAGGTGACCAAAGCCCACAGGTAAGTGAAAAACATGGAAACCTGGGAGTTGAGTTGGAAATGGGAGGGAACATAGGCTATAATAGCAGAGAAAAAGAAGGGACTAGGCAGAACTGGGAGGCAAAATCAAATCAGTATCTTAGATGCCTATATACAAATGCAAGAAGTATGGGTAATAAGCGGGAAGAACTTGAAATGCTAATAAATAAACAACTATGACAACATTGATATCACTGAGACTTGATGGGATAATACACACACGATTGGAATATTGGTATAGAAGGGTACAGCTTATTCAGGAAGTATAGGTGGGGTAAACAGGAAGGAGGTGTTCCCTTATATATTAAAAATGTACACACTTGGACTGAGGTGAAGACGGACATAGGAGGCAGACATATTGAGAGTCTCTGGGTTAGGTTAAAAGGGATAAGAAACAAGAGGGATGTCCTGTTGGGGGTCTACTACAGACCACCTACCCAGGCAGAAGAGGTGGATGATGTTTTTTTTCTAAACCACTAACAAAATCTTCCAAACCACAGGATTTGGTGGTGATGGGGGACTTCATATGTTTGGATAGTTGTTGGGAAACTAACACATAATAAGTTCTTGAACTGCATTGAAGACAATTTTTTATTTCAGAAGGTTGAAAAAGCTTCTGGGGGAAGCTATTCTAGATTTGATTTTAACAAATAGTGAGGAACTGGTTGAGAATTTGAAAATGAAAGGCAGTTAGGGTGAAAGTGATCATGAAATGATAGAGTTCATGAGTCTAAGGAATGGTAGAAGGGAGAGCAGCAAAATAGAGACAATTTTAGGAAGGCAGATTTTAATAAACTCAGAGAGCTGGTAGGTAAGGTCCCATGGGAAGCAAGACTAAGAGGAAAAACAACTGAGGAGAGTTGGCAGTTTTTCAAAGGGAAATTATTAAGGGCTCAAAAGCAAGCGATTCTGCTGTGTAGGAAAGATAGAAAGTATGGCAAAAGACCGCCTTGGCTTAATGAGGAGATCTTGCATGATCTCAAAATAAAAAAGGAGTCATATAAAAAGTGGAAACTAGGACAAATTACAAAGGATGAGTATAAGCAAACAATACAAATATGCAGAGGCAAGATTAGAAAGGCAAAGGCATAAAATAAGCTCAAACTAGCTAGAGACATGAAGGGTAACAAGACTTATTAGTAGTGTTACGGGGTCCATAGGCCCACCCCGCCCTGGGCCGCCACGCTACGCCGGTTGCCGCTCCGGAAGGTCCCAGTCTCTGTGACGCGGCGCCGGGTCGGCCCTCTCGTCGGTTGCCCAGGCGATCCCATGAGCGAGGAGGTGAGGGGGGTCCAGGCCCTCCCTCTCTCCAGACCCCAGCCCAGGGCCCTAAGGCGGGGGAGATGCTCTCCTCTCCCCCAACCTGGCTGATGGGGCATGGAGCCGCAAGGCATCAACCCTCGGGCTCCAGTACACCCGCCCTGGGCTGCTTCCCCACACCCTCGCTCGTCCGCTCACCAGCCAGCTTGTCCTGCTGCCTCCTCGTGCCGCTCAGTCCCTTCCTCCAGCGTCCTCCTCCTCGCCCTCCTCTTCTGCTTCTGCTTCTGCTGGCTTTATACCTGGGGAAGGTGCCGCCCCCGCCCCTCCAGAGCACCCACACCTGTGCTCACCCGCGGTTCTGGCTTCTCCTCCCCAGCTGTTTCCCCTCACCCCCAGCATCCTCCTTGCCTCCAGCAGCTGCGGCGAATTGGGCTGGCTGGGGGCGTCTGCGGGGCCGCCCGCCCCAAGGCTGGTGGGGTGGCGTTCCTTCACCATTACCCCTGCTGACCATAGCGCGGGGGGTCCTTCCCCCGCGGTACCCCGGACTGCGTCCGTGGAGCCGCTAGCCAGGCGGCGTGTCCCGGCTGCCCCGCTGACTGTGCCCCCGGCTGACTGTGCCTCACCCTGTCACCCCCCCCCCCCCGCTGCTCGGGGTTACGCCAGCTCGACTGCCTGCCGAGCGGCGCGTTCTGGTTACCCCACTGGACGTGTCCTCGGCAGCGGCGAGACCAGCCGCGCCGCTTTTCCCAGCCTCGCTGGGGGGCGGGGGTCATTTTAGTGCGGGGTTGCCTCACCCCGTCACAAGAAGCAAGAGGAAGACCAAGGACAGGGTAGGAGGAGTGAAGAGGGAGAAACAATAACAGGAAACTTGGAAATGGCAGAGGTGCTTTATGACTTCTTTGCTTCGGTCTCTACCAAGAAGTCTGATGATGAAGGAATGCCTAACATAGTGGATGCTAGTGGGAAGGAGATAGGTTTAGAAGATAAAATAAAAGAAGAACAAGCTAAAAATTACTTAGAAAAGTTAGATGTCTGCAGGTCACCAGGGCCTGATGAAATGCGTCCTAGAATATTCAAAGAGCTGATAGAGGAGGTATCTGAGCCTTTAGCTATCATCTTTGAAAAGTCATGGAAGTTGGGAGAGATTCCAGAAGGCTGGAAAAGGGCAAACATAGTGCCCATCTATAAAATGGGAAATAAGAACAACCCAGGAAACTACAGACCAGTCAGTTTAACCAGGAAAGATAATGGAGCAAGTAATTAAGGAATTCATCTGTAAGAAAATAAGGTGATAGATAATAGCCAGCATGGATATGTAAAGAACAAATTGTGTCAAACCAATCTGATAGCCTTCTTTGATAGGATAATGAGTCTTGTGGATAAGGGGAGTAGTGGTGGATGTGGTATACCTAGACTTTAGTAAAGCATTTGATACAGTCTTGCATGATCTTCTTATCAATAAACTAGGCAAATACAACTTTGATGGGGCTACTATAAGGTAGGTGCATAACTGGTTGGATAACCGTTCTCAAAGAGTAGTTATTAATGGTTCATAATCCTGCTGGAAGGGCATAACAAGTGGGGTTCCTCAGGGGTCTGTTTTGGGACCGGTTCTGTTCATTATCTTCAATGATTTAGATATTGGCATAGAGCAAATGCTTATTAAGTTTTTAGATGATACCAAATGGGAGGAGTTGCAAGTGCTTTGGAGGATAGGGTCATAATTCAAAATGATCTGGACAAACTAGAGAAATGGTCTGAGGTAAATAGGGTGAAGTTTAATAAGGACAAATGCAAAGTACTCCACTTATGAAGGAACATTCAGTTTCACACATACAGAATGGGAAGCGACTGTCTAGCAACGAGGACAGCGGAAAGGGGTCATAGTAGACCACAAGCTAAATGAGAGTCAACAGTGTGATGCTATTGCAAAAAAAAAAAAAAGCAAACATGATTCTGAGATGCATTAACAGGAGTGTTGTGAGAATGACATGAGAAGTCATTCTTCTGTTCTACTCTGTGCTGATTAGGCCTCAGTTGGAGTATGGTGCCCAGTTCTGAGCACCACATTTCAAGAAAGATGTGGAGAATTGGAGAAGGTCAAGAGAAGAGCAACAAGAATGATTAAAGGTCTAGAGAACATGACCTACGAGGGAACACTGAAAGAACTGGGCTTGTTTAGTTTAGAAAAGAGAAGACTGAAAGGAAACATGATAGTGGCTTTCAAGTATTTAAAAGGGTGTCACAAGGAGGAGGGAGACAAAATGTTCTCCTTGACCTCTGAGGATAGAACAAGAAGCAATGGGCTTAAACTACAGCAAGGGAGGTTTAGGTTGGACATTAGGAAAAACTTCCTAACTGTCAGGGTGATTAAACACTGGAATAAATTGCCTAGGGAGGTTGTGGAATTTCCATCTCTGGAGATATTTAAGAGCTGGAGATATTTAAGAGCAGGTTAGATAGACATCTATCAGGGATGGTCTGGACAGTGCTTGGGTAGGGGACTGGACTTGATGACCTCTCGAGGTCCCTCCCAGTTCTAGTGTTCTAGGATTTTATGGCTACCTGATAAGCATATTGTTATTGGGTAGTCAACTACTTTACTAGTTGCTTACATCCCTAATTATGACATGATGGCCTTGTCTTTCAAATATTTCAAACAGATAAAAACAAAATACAGGAGCCTTTTCTGTAAAGAAGTTTAAAGCCATCTTTATAAAAAGGAGCAGGAAAGGGGAACCCTCTCAGTTTCCCTTTCCTCAAAAAGAGGAACTTCTTATGGAGGGGAAAGCCACACTAGGAGGAATACCCTCTGAAATGCTATTTTTATAATCCCTGTTAGTTCCCTATGGGCCCAGGGAATCCCAGGCTGAAATAGAAATGGAAGGGAAACAATGTATAATTGGTTCTCATGAAAACAACTGGCATAGTGCTTATTAAGCCCAGTTTCATTGCAGTGAAGCTTCAAGGGCTCTGCTCATATCAACGAGCCCTTAAAATTGAACGCTCTGGGAGCTGATGGCCAAACACAGAGCGATAGCATAACATGCATCCTCTTGAGAGCTTGGACTGTTTGTGCAACAAGATGACCTAGGAACAATGTAGTAAACTTAAGTATAGAGGTTGCTGATGATGCCCATTGTAATATGTCCAGTTTCACAATAAAGAAAAACTGCATTAACGCAAAAGAGCAAAGCCTGGGCCTCCAACCACGCTGCTGCTGCCACAGCACATCATCTGGACACCATAGCTGACCCTTGAGCCCCTTAAGAGTCCTTTCCCGCTCCCAGGGAGTAGTCTAATGGCTCCCAGGAGCCTGCCAGGTGGTGAGAGGTGTGAACCATCCTTGGCTGGGGCAGAGATCCTGGCCCTCATTGAGTACGGGGCAAGGAGAAAAACCTCCAGGATCTCTGCTCCTGATGGCACAATGCCGGTATCTACAGCCGCATGGCCGATAGCCTGGCAACCAAGGGCCACATCTGGACCCAGGAGCAGGTCTGGATGCAAGTTAAAGAGCTTTTCCAGGATTACAACAGGGCAAGGGAGTTCAGTTCCTCCTCAGAGGCAGAACCACACTCCTACCCCTATTACCAAGATCTGCACTGCATCCAGGGGCAGTACAGCCCTTTCCCTACCCCTGATGGTCGACTTGGGGCTGGAGACGCCCATTGTTGCCCACTGGTGAGGAGGAGGACCTTGATGTAGGCAGCTCCGTGACCTCAGTGACCCTGGAGCCAGCACCCCATGGCCTGGATGTGTCCCAGGCTTCCTCTGAGGCTGTGGAGAGAACAGCAGGTGAGTGATTTCAGGCACATGACACACAGGGTGGAAGTGGCGGGCAGTGTGGGGTGGGGGCATGCTCCTCGCTCAGCCTTCTCGGCGGGGGGAATCGCGCTGCAGTCTGTGCACATTGATTCATGTGCAGCACCAGTCTGGGCCACACAGCCACAGGAGGCTGCATCAGAGCACCCCTGGGCTCCTGCTCTCAGGCTCTGGGGAGGCTGGACACACTTCAGACACCCTCCTCCTATTCTGCCACAAGCCACCACTAGAAGGAGGCTGGGGACAAAGACCGAAAGACAGACAGACTCTAGAGTACTGCACACGGGCATGTCCGCATGCTTGAGGCAGCACCCACTCCCGGGGACAGCACTGCCCAGGTGTAGGTGTGTCTGCTGCTCACACCCCCTTCTCTGCTTACACTCTTACCCCTTCTCCCCCAATGGCATTGATACGAGTTCTTTCCTGTTAGAGGGGAAAGGGTGGGCCCTGGCCTCCCAGCCAGCCTCTGCCCCACCCCGCACCCAGGGGGGAACGTCTCTCCCTTCTTCTCTCAGAGGTTGTGGAGCGTGCAATATGTGACTACTACCCAGGGGATGTTCCCCTCCCCAACATCCAAACGGGTCAGGAGGCATCAGAAATGGGCCTCGAGACACTCAAAAGTACACTCTGCCTGCATGCAGGCCCTGCCCAGCCTGGCATTAAAACGGTCCTTGCTGGGGTCAAGGTAGGGCTTTGTGAGTCATGGCACGAGAAGGTAGGCCACGTCCCCTGTGATGTACAGTGGCAGTCCACATCCCTGACCCTGATGGTGCAACTGGGGAAGAAAGTGCTGGCCTCCATCTTGGGGAAGAGACTGGAATGTGGAACATGTGGGGGTCGTGCCCCTTCCCTGACCACCCGACACAGATGTCAGTAAACTGCCCGCAGTAGTTGATCAGGGCCTGCAGGACCATGGAGAAGTATCTCTTGCAGTTTACGTAGAGAGATTCCTGGTGGTCAGAGGCCCGGATGGGGATGTGGGTGCTGTTAGTAGCCCCTCCCCCTAGTTGGGGAAGCCCATGGTGGCAAAGCTGGCGATGATGGGGTCCATATCACTGAGGCGGATGACCCTGAACAGCAGGATCGTGTTTATGGCCCTCACCATCTGCAGAAGGAGACAAACAAACAGAGAATCAGAGGGGTGCAAGAGCCCTTGGAAGGTCCCCGAGCCCACCCTTTCCCCTCTAACCACACCAGGAGCCACCCCCTATGTAGCCCACTCCTCTGGCAGAGCTGCGTGAGGGTGGGACTGAAGAACCTCCCGGGGAAGTGGGCTTCCCCCCCACACCCACACCCAACCCACCCTTTCCCTTGGGTTCCCTTTTCCAGTACTCCCTCCTGCCCCCTGGGACTCCAGCCCAAGAGCACTGTACCTGCATGATGCGGGCCCCGATGGTCAACTTCCCCATGCCAAACTGGTTCCTGATGGATCGGCAACTGTCTGCCATGGTGAGCTTCCAAATAGTGATGGTGATCTGCTTCTGCAGGGGGATGACAGGTCTCATCTGGGTGTCCCATCATGTGAGGGAAGGGGCAAGCCAGGCACATAGCTCCAGAAAGGTCTCCTTCCTCATTTGAAAATTCTGGAGCCACTGCTTGTCTTCCCACCGCTTCATCATGGCTGGTCCCACCAGTCAGAACTGGTGTCCAGCTGCTAGAAGCGGCAGTGCACAGGGGGTGCAGCTGGAAGAACTGCATTCCCAAAGAGTGGTTGAGGGTCTCCTCAAACAGATGGGTGTTGCGTTCTTGCAGGACCAGGAGGGCAGCCTGCAGAAACTGCTACATAAACTGCAGCACAACAGTCAGGAGCCGTTGCGTGCCATGGGGCAGCTCTGGCTCCATAGCTGGGAGTGTTGTGGTGTCCAACAGGGCAACCAAAACACACAGGGAGTATGCTTTGCTTCCCCTTAGAGAGGTAGGCAAGCGGGAGAAGAACCTCAGAAATGACTGTACAGCAGCATGCTTTAAGTAACTGCTGACCTGATGCCCTGCCTGAAGTGGTTCTGGGTGTCCTTAAATGCGAATTGGCGTCCAATCAGCATTGACACTCTATTTCAAAATAGCTAAGCGCTATTGTGATGCGCTTTTTGTGTGTAGGAGTGCTATTTCGAAATAAGCTATTCTGGAAAATAAATTCCAGAATAGCTTATTTAGAAATTAGCATGCAGTGTAGACGTAACCAGGACACTTGTTTCCCAGAGTACCATTGAACTGACTTTCTGTATTGCTCTATGTAATATATTCTGCAGTGAGATTTGTAACATGATGTAGAGCTACTGCATTCCAGACACAATGGAGAATCATATGGTCCCACCAAATTGAGTGGTATGAATGGTATAAAGTTTTATGATGGAGGCATATGAGGCAGAGGTTATAATGGGTGCTTTGTATTGGTCATTAGTTCAAGTCCCACTTTTTTATTCCCCGGGTTGGTTGGCTTAGGCCTAGGTATACTATGAAGATGGCAGGGTCAATGCTTGGAGTCAACAACCCCCAAAGGCCTACTGAGTGAGAGTTGTTAGTCATCCCTCTGTGATAGAATTATATGGTGAGAAGGGACCTCAAGAGTCGCTTACTCTAATGCCCTGCCCCCAAAAAAGATTTGTCGTGGGTAAACCATGTAAGACAGATTGCTATCCAGCTGCCTTCTGAAAATCTCC
The DNA here is from genome assembly GCF_049634645.1 of Pelodiscus sinensis. Taxonomy (NCBI): domain Eukaryota; kingdom Metazoa; phylum Chordata; order Testudines; family Trionychidae; genus Pelodiscus; species Pelodiscus sinensis. The sequence goes on from NC_134712.1 coordinate 171,811,017, forward strand.
AGTGAAGGAGCGTCCTTGACCTTTCTAGTCAGTCTGTTCTGTTGTCCTCCTGTTCTCAGCCTGCGTTGGAGTCTCATGGCTGCTGTGCTGGTGAGAGGGTTAAAAGGAGGAAATCCCTAGGGTTGCAACAAGGAAACAGAGTATCCCTCTTTATGGAGATATTTATTTAATAAGGAATACTTACCTTGCCTGAGCTGGAATACCCAAACTACTGGTGTAGATATGCTGAGGGTATATCTTCCACAGGAAAAACAGCGGTAACCTATGTGAGTTGTGGGTTAGCATTTAGTGCATTTCCTTCCGCTGTTCATGGCTACATAAGTGTTTTCTTTAGAAAGTTTTTGTGCTACATCCACGCTCAGAACAACAGCATGGTATATGTTTTTAATAATACTCTTCAGGAGAATAAAGGTGCCCACAAGTAATTCAAGTGGGACCTCATTTACTAGCATTACGAAATTCAAAGCCAAGAGGTCACACCCACAGGAGCTGATTGCCAGGCTATACTTTACCAACAGAAAAAAAAAGTTTCCATGGTAACTGTCTAATGAATCTGTTGGAAAAATTATTCCAAGAAGAACTTCTATCCTTTCCCACCCCCACCCACTAGGTTAAATGTTTGTGAAGCCTGTGCAACTCTGATGTTGTATCTATAATCCCTCTGGCAATGCCAAGAGATTTTTAACTTAGTCTCATTACTTTCCAGGATACATACACAAAAGAATCCACACAGCCAGGTTAATGGATCCAGTTTTAAAGGAAATATTATTTAATGGTTGGGCATGTGCTCTCCCTTGCACTCTTCCTTTCCTTTTGCTCAGACAGTGCTGCTGCTCTTTGGCTGGACATTATCACTGTAGCATATAATAGCTGTAACAAATCCAGGTTGTCGATTTAATGTCAATCAACATATTTGTTTCACTTTCCAATATACTACAAATTTTGAGCTTTCATTTTTTAAAAAAAATGTAGTTTCTAATCTCTTTCTGTTGCCAAGATACAAGCATCAATTGGATTTGTGTCCTCTTTTGTGTGCGTGCGCATGCATGTGTAAAACGCCTGACAAGATTTTTTTCCCCCTGCTAATTCTTTACATTAATAAGTCAGGTTTCTTATTTCCTACTTCTTCAAAGATTTTTTGGGTTGTTGTAGAATGTATATGATCATCTTACAAATACCAAGGAAATTGATTTCTGAGGAATTTGGAGGGGAGAGAATTTTTAGGCTAGCCATTGAAATCCTTTCTTTAGCTTTCCTTTTCTTAATAATTTTATTTAACTCAAACACCTCACAAATAGTGGGGAAAGAGATCCATTTTTCAACACTCAGCATCCCATGTCTTTCAGGGATGAGAGGGCTTCCTCTCACTTCTTTGGTCCTTCAATAGCCAAGAAAAGGAAGACACAATTTAATTATGCTGCTATACCTAAGGAAAAAAGCAGGTAAAAAACACATAGCGGTGGCTGTTTTCATCAGCCATATTGCATTTTTCTACATTGGCATAATTGAAAGCTGTGTGTCCCTTCAGCTCCTCTATCATTATCTCAGTCACTTTATAGAGCACGTCTTTTTGTTGATTAAATTACTAAATGTCAGTGATCCACAATAAGCTATATTTGCAAATAAAGGCTAAAATTCTATAGGACATGGCTTTTTCAATACCTTTGCTAAGGATGAGGGGTAGACGTAGTCTTCCCACTTGGAAAGCATCAGAAGGCAAATACTGTTCTAAAATTAGCGCATTTTGCTCTGCATTTGTTTTCATTAGGACAGTGTCTGGAAACAGAAGACATTGTCATTCCATTATGTTTTTAATGATTATATACCGGGTGGTGGAGAGTCTGGACCTGCTTCCTGTGGACTAATAAAACAAACCACTCATTTGTGTGGACTCCACGCCTTTATTTTTCTATGCAGTTAGTATTTGGAGTCCTCACAATGACCACTGGCTCTTTGCAGAACTAGCTATTTGTTAATGGATACACAAAGGAAATGGTAACAATTAGGGTGACAAGTGTGGATGCTACTTTTTTGCTTCTTAAGGAACAGCCATGTCCTATAGAATTTTAGCATTTATTTGCAAATATAGCTTATTTTTAATAAGGTCTTTTCAGTACTTTGCAGGCATGTAAATTGAATGGAATCTTATAAAAATGCTAATTTTAGTAGATTTTCCCATAGTTAGGTTCTATCATTTTAGCTGTGAAGGTATTTGTCTACACTTTTTTTTCAGAAGCAGGTAGGCAAATTTAGAAACATGGAAATGCAAAAAACAATGTAATCTGAATCCTCCTTTGCTTTCCCTTTTTTATAGCTGATTCAGCTGGCCATAATGCATAAAGAGGGGATTTTTTCCCCCTCGCTTTTGAAAATACAATGGTTTCGCTCAGAGTTGGTAGCTCTTGCTTTTGGATTGTTGATCCAAAATGTATTTGTAAATCAGTGTACACATTTGATTCAAGGTGATATTTCTCAAATCAACCAGGCTTCCATTATGCCCATCAAAGCACTACAATGGGTGTGAGTGCTCCAAAAACATGGACATTCCAGGTTGTTTTTGGTGTGTTTCTGGTGCAGGGTTGAATGGGAAGCAGTTTCAACACTAAGCCATTCATATTTGCATTTGGATACAAAACACACACTAATATGATAGGCTTAGGAATAGCTTGAAGCTTCAAATGATGGCCTCCCCATTCTAATATATGAAAGGTGACTCAAATGTCTAATATAAGATACACTCTAAAGAACTTGCTTAGTGAATCAATTGATTTTTGACAGTTGGGTGGATGATTGGAATAAAGCAGAACTTCTTCCTTAAAAGAAAAACAGATTGATAGGCCCAAACCAAAACTTTGGAACTTTTGAGGAAGTTCATATCCTTTGTAACTGGGTTTCTATTTCCGTTGGGATCTAAAATTCAAATCCAGATTTTTAAATCCCGTAGAGTTAAAGGAAGAAGAGTACTTGGGAACTGTACAGGATACAGTACACTTCAGAGAGTTGACATGTAGGCTGTCATAGCTGCTTCTTCAGCAGTATAAGACCCCTCAAACTCTCTCTTTGTACAGGAGTGTCCATAGCCCTACTTCCATCAGTAGAAGGTAGTAATTTCAGTAATGAATTGTTTCTCTGCTGAGCCCCTTTAATGTTCAGTGTAAACTTCATAATCTTGGGCTTCCTCAGTTTTACAGGCTATGAGAGTTTATCATTCTCGGGGACATTGTCATGCCCCAAAAAAGAGTGAGGTTTGAACACTCCACAGTATTCAAGAGCTTCTGAGAGAAACCCTAGCATCAGGCGGGGCCTACTTGTTACACCCCAGATCTTCTGTACGGGGAAATGAAACGGAAGTAGGGAACTGCTGAAGTTACCCAAATTGCTCCCAAATCTCAAAAGTGTTTGGATTGGATGGGGGTGAAGGCCCCAAAGCTGTTAATGTAACCTGAGTTTCACAGACCTTTTTGATTCTCCACCAGTGGAATTTCAGTAAAAATAGGTTTGTGCAAATGAATCATGTACCACAGCAAGCTATTGTCTTGCAAACAACCAACCAGTTCCTGGAGGGCTGTCGAATATCAACTGTCTAGCCTGTCATGAAAGCTGCAGATGCAAGGTTTAGATCTAGAGACTGAGATTTGTCTAAGGAATCTAAAGGAATGGTGCACCCAAGGCCCACTGGGAGTTGGGCACCTACCTGTCTCAGGTTCCTTTGACAATGCCAATCAGAAGTCTCAAGAGTTGATGGTTTTATAAGTGCAAGGGTTTTTATTTTATTAACATTGGTTTGCTTATTTTTAGTGGTTTTTTTTTAGTTAAAAATGAAAAGCACTCTGAGAAGTTGTGGGTTGTCAGCAATTTGTTTTCCACAAATTGTTGTCAGCAATTTGTTTTCCACCACTACATGGAAAACAAAGCACCTGTGTGGATTCTATACAGGCCAGCCTAATACCATGTTTGCAGCATGCTTCACTGAGGTTCATGATTTCTAATGACTTTGCTTATACAAATGTCACCATCTGGAACTAGCTCATGTGACTTTTTATTCTGAAGGAACAGATTGATTATATTTAGAAATATGAGACTCTCCCTAGAATCCTTTGTGATACTACGTTATAGCATCACACTGAATTTCAAGCAGGCAAAATTCATTTGGATTAATCATAAAATGAGTAATATCTAGAAAATAATATGATGATCTGCAGTATCTTTTGACTCCTTAATGGGAAGAGTGACTCAATATCAGTTTTGTTGTTTGCTTTTCATGAGTTATTTAGCTTTCTTTGCATCTACTGTAGCTTCATAAAGTGTGTTTTTAGGAAATAAAATGGGCTAGTGATTAAAATTTTGTGTTTATAAATGTCACAAATAAGCTTTAAAGCACACTAAATGAATGACAATTCCTGTGTCAAAACAAAACATAGTGGATCAAATGAGTGTCCCATTTAGTCCATGAGCTTCTCCCTGCCAGTGGCTGGTAATGGCTGCATCCCAGGAAAAGATGAGAAACACTCAGGTGGCCAATTATGGAATATCCTGCTCATTGGGAAGCCCCTCGGAGACATGTGGATGTTCTTATTCCCTGCTTCTGAGCCTTGGACTTGATGTCCTGAATTGAGGCAAAGGATGTTGCTCAGGTCTCTAGCAGGAATTATCAGAGGAGAATCAAGGAACTATAAAGCAGAATATGGAACTGCCAGAGGGAGTGGCAATGGCATTTTTTTTTGCCCTGGAGCTAATTCCTTTTAGTAAGAAGCCAGCTTTAGGAAGGGTGCTGGGGAGTCTCTGAACTCTGGGGTGATTAGGAAAGAGGAGCCTGTCAGTTCCCAAGAGGGACCTTGGAAATCAGACTGAGGCAGTGGAAGGCAATAGGCAAAGGGTACATCCTTGCGTTTGCATAATTGGGGGCAAACACCTGCCCTTTGTATTCTGGCTAGCTGGCACATTCCCACACTGGTAACAGCTGTAATTGTGGTCCCACTTGATTGCATATGGGCCAGCTCTTGGAGCTGTACACTGCTGCCAAGGATCCTGTTGATGAAAGAGAGTATGTCCCATAATTTTTCATAACTGCAGAACTCAAAAGCCTCTGTGAAAAGGTTAGCGATGATGAAAGAATGATGGATTTCATATGTATCATTCAGTTCATGTTCTTTTGTTTCCTCTTAGTATTGAAGCACAAAACATTTGTGAATGGGCACAGCACAAACTCCTCCACCTTCTCCTTCACCCTAGTTCACCTCTCCTACACCCCCCATGTCACAACCCAGACCTCTACACCTTAATCTACCTAACCCAGGTCATAACTATTTCCTTTACCCAAATTCTCTCCCACATCCTCTCCTGCACTCCAATCTCTTACTGCAATCTCCTTTCTGCATCCGACCTCCATCCCAGACTCTACACCACCTCCATTGATATGGAAGAGTGTGGCCATTGATCACTTTTCAAATTCTTGGAGTGGTCCCCATCAAAAATTATTGCTCCCCTCTGAGTTGGGGTGCACTGGTTATACAGGAGAGGCTTACCAACTGGACACTCTTGGGACATCTGACATTGTTTTCCATTTGTTTTAAAACAATCATTCAGTTCTTATGTTCTGTGTTTTGATAATCTTTGAGTTTGTTCAACCAATGTGACCTCAAAAACAGAAGGCTTGTCTTTGGGTTGACACAGGCAAGAAAATGCAAAATTGTAAGCAATGCAACACAAAGGTTTGTATAAAGTGGTAGAATGTTTGTATATGTGTATGTAGTTATGTGTATATGTTCATATTAATTAACTTATTTCACACACACAAAACCATATTCTGTATTAATGATCTGAGCTTCCGCTGTTTTCCCTTGCTGCATGTTGACTCTGTTTACTACTCAAAGGCAAATCAAGGCAAATATAAACTTTTGTTCAAGAGGGTTGCCAGGTGTCCAGTATTGACCCAGACAGTCTGTTAAAAAAAAAATCAGAAAATACCAGCCCTCCCCCCCGCCAGATCCTTCACCCCTCTGCTTACCTGGTTCTTCAGAAGAGCTGTCTTGTGGCTGGAGCAGAAAAACAAGATGACTGCTGGCAAAAAAGCCTCTTAAAAGGGCCATGTTTTTTAATTTTTTTTTTGCTCAACAACTTTGGTCTCCCCCCCCCCCTTTTTTTTTACTCAACAGAATTTTTTTTCCCCAGTGGTGGTGGTGGTGGTGGTGGTGGTGTTTTTTTTGGGGGGGGGGGTGTTCAGTATTTTTGGTTAAACCATCTAGCAACCCCTGTGTAAGACAGGCCTTTTTGACCAATTTGGTGCTATGCGAATTTTGAACATCATACAGGAAAATCTTGTAACTTCACATAAGTGTTGCCACACTGTATGTGTGAGTTTTGTAAGTTTTCAGATTTTTGTCTTACAAGGATACCTTGTACAAAAAACATGGTACTGTAGCGTGTAGGGGTGATGTATATTCTATCACAGTGGTGTTTGCGCTGCTTTTTGGATCTTCCATGTAGTGCTACAAGAGGTCAGTCAGGTCTATGTCTCCTCTCTGAGTTATAAAGAAGTCACGACTCTCGGTGGTGGTACACCAGTTTGTATGGTTTCTGTGTTGCTCCTAAGCTTCTTTGTGAATGACCATGCTCTTCTCATGTACTTACCAGCCATCTCCGAGTATTTTTTCCTGTCTGTTCTATGTATTTACACCTCAATGTAGGAATAATAGTTACTATGGATCATAATTCCTATCCAAGTAAGAATGGGGTGGTGCCAACTGTGTTGAAGGTTTCCAAGAACTCTATAGGAGACTGATAACAGTTGGCCCCCTGCTCAAGTGACCCAACTGAGGCCAGGAGAGTAGCCCTGCTTCCACCATTTGGAGAGAAAAAGGTGATTCCTGCATGACCCTAGGCAGTCAGAGATAGGGGTAAATGAAATGGCAAAATGTGTAAATGATACTCGACAGCTCAAGATAGGTAAGACTAAAGCAGATTGTGAAGATCTTCAAAAAAACTCAACAAACTAAGTGATTGGGCAACAAAACGGCAAATGAAATTTAATTTTAATAAATGTAAAGTAGTACACATGGGAAAAATAATCCCAAACTACACATACAATATGATGGAGACTAATTTGGCTACAACTGCTCAAGAGAGAGATCTTGGAGTCTAGATGGACTTTTGGTCTGACCCTGTCTGGTCATTCTTATTATAGAAGTCTGAGATCTCTTCCTCTCCCCCCCCCCCCAGATTCTCTGTAGCTCCATGAAAGGTGATGGATGTTGAAATAGTAGTAAAAGGTGGGCTGTTCCAGGCTTTGTCAGAAGGTTAAACATTCACAACTTAAACTGAGCAACTCTTAAAATATTCCAGTGAGGCAAAGTAGTTGGTAAGATCTCCACATAATCAGTATCTGATTTCACATAAGTGGATCTGCCATATTCCCATCAGCATGCATTTCTTGGAGACAGATAATGTTGACTCAAACAAACTGCAAGATCCTCCATTTCAGCTGATAGTCCTTCAACATTGAGTTGAAAGATAGAGAGTGAAGAACCATATTTGATTTGTTTTACTTGCTGCCCAAAGGGTCCTCTAGTATGTAATGAGAATGTGGCAGCATTGTGCTTATTGAACATACTGTGAAAGACTGCTGGCTAAGCCAGAGCTCTGCCATTGTAGCCTGGCTGATTGTAGACAGCTGAGCAAGCCCAGGCCTGATGGGCTAATTGAAGCAGCTCTGGGCCTCATTAGCCAGAGGGCAATATAAAGCAGAGGAAGGAGCCCAGAAAGGGAGCAGGGGGTCAGGGTGTGGCTGAGTGTGCTCCCAGGCAGATGGTGAAGGTAAGGTTTGCTGACTTCTAAAGACTCTGTAAATAGGAAGGAAATTGACAATAAAGGCACAGGTGACTGCATCAAGAAGAGGGTCTCCTGGTGATTTGTGGACTGGAAGGTGTCCCAGGACAAGGGCCCGAGCAAGGACCTGGCCACAATATTTAATCACTTTTTAATGTTTCAGAGTAGAATTCTACTTTAAGGATCTTATTCTCCACTGCCTTGCATAATCATTTGCACCTCCATGTAAATTAACACCTCCTTCTTATTTTAGTGATAGCAAATTATACTCGCAACACAGGTACAAAGGCTATACCATGTGGAAGGCTGTAGAGATGTATGCTCTGAAGGTTGCAGCCACTTTGAACAAGGATTTTTCTCCCCGAGTGCCTATAAGTGCTCCTGGTGATAGTGCTGTGAAATTAACGACAACAGTGGTCTCTAACCTTTTTAAGCATGACATCATTTTGGCTACGTCTAGACTGCAAGCCTCTTTCGAAAGAGGCTTTTTTGAAAGATACTTTTGAAAAAGCCTCTTTCGAAAAAGAGCCTCTAGACTACAACCAGTACTTTTGAAAAAGCAAACTGCTTTTTCGAAAGAGAGCACCCAGGCAGTCTGGATGCTCTTTTGAAAAAGCACAGTTTGCATTACATAGCACCTTTTTTTTTTTTTTTTTTTGAAAGAGCACTTTTGAAAAAAGGCGTTCTTCCTCATAAAATGAGGTTTTCTGCAGTCAAACTGCTGCGTTCTTTCGATTTACTTTTGAAAAAAACGCGGCAGCAGTCTAGATGCAGGGAAAGTTTTTTTGTTTTTTTTTTGTTTTGGAAAAAAGGCCACTCTTTTTGAAAAAACCCTGTAGTCTAGACACACCCTTTGAATTTAAGTGCAATCCAGGATCTACTTCAGACCCAAACAACCTTGCCCTATCTCCAAGGCCCTGCCCTGGCTCACTCCATCTTCCCTCCCCCATCCTCACTCATGTTTATCAGGTTGGAGGCAGAGGTTTGGGGTGCAGGGGAGTGGATGCAGATACTGATCATGGGCTAAAGGATTTAGAGTGTGGGAGGGGTTCTGAGCTGAGCCTGGGGTAGGGGGTTGAGGTGCAGGAGCGGGGGTTCATGGTGCAGGGTCTGGGAGGGAGTTTGGGTGCAGGGGGACTAAGGGCTAGGGCAGAGGTCTGGGGTACAGGAGGGGTTCAGGACTGCGGCTGGGGTTCAGAATGCAGGTGCCAGCTGGGCACCACTTACCACAGGTGGCTTCTGGGTGGTGGTGCAGGGGACTAAGGCAGGCTTCTCCCTACCCTGGCCCTGCACCACTCCCAAATGCAGACAGCAAACTCTCTCCATCCCTGCCCCCATCTGCTCTGTGGATATGAGGTATAGGGTGGGGATGGGGCACCCTGACATCAGCCCCCCCCCTCCTCTTCTCTCCGTGCTTTGCACAGCAAACAGGAGGCTCCCAGGGGTGGGGCACACCTCCAATGTAGAGGGCAGGAGCAGCATGGCAGTGCTGAGTGGGGCAGATGAAGCGCTGGCACTGGATAGTCTCCTGGCCAAACCTGTCAGGATCACCTGTCAAAGGTTTCAATCCTGATCTATTGGTTGGTGACCACTGCTCTACAGGATTGGGCTAGGCTGACTGGTGCTCAAAATCTGAGAAAGTTAGAATTTATTATGGAAAATTTTGACAAACCTTAATTTAACTTGCCCACAGAAAAAAGAATATTCCCTTATTTGACCAGGCCTACTTGCATTGTCAGACTATGGGTACATCTAGACTACATGCCTCTGTCGCCAGAGGCATGTAGATTAGGCTACCAGACATAGTAAAATGAAGCGGCAATTTAAATAATCGCCGCTTCATTTAAATTTACATGGCTGCCGCGCTGAGCCGACAAACAGCTGATCAGCTGTTTGTCGGCTCAGCGCGATAGTCTGGACGCGCGGGTGTCGACATCAAAGGTATTTGTCGACCACCCAGGTAAACCTCATCCCAGGAGGTTTACCTGGGTGGTCAACAAATACCTTTGATGTCGACACCCGCGCGTCCAGACTATCGCGCTGAGCCGACAAACAGCTGATCAGCTGTTTGTCCGCTCAGCGCGGCAGCCATGTAAATTTAAATGAAGCGGCGATTATTTAAATTGCCGCTTCATTTTACTATGTCTGGTAGCCTAATCTACATGCCTCTGGCGACAGAGGCATGTAGTCTAGACGTACCCTATGAATACACTTGAATTGGAATTATATTACAATCCTCTGACAATGTTTTGTTTCATTTTTGTCAACTGCAAGCACGATAGAGTGGAAAAATCTGCTTCTTTCTCTTGTTTTCATTGTTAATTTAACAGTTGCATCTCCAATCTCTTGAAATTCATCATCTCATACAGTGATTGTCCAGTGTACAGTGGAAACGCTTCTTATTTATTGGTGTCATATTAGTGCATTCCCAAAGGCACACAATCAATGTGCTGTAACCTGATTGTGCTAAATAAATTTGAAATAAACATGTGAAATGGTGAGGCTGGGCTGAGCAATAATTTCAGAGCGCTACTCTCCTAGGGCTTGACCCAAATCTGGAAGTGGAATGGTGTATTCCCATTGATTCTAATGAGAGCTGGACCAGGCCCATTTAGTTCGGTAGTGATGCGAGACTTTTAGATAAAAACATCTCTCTTGCACTCAGTCTGTGTGTTTGAGTCCTCTTTCTGTTCATCTCTGCGATGTCCTGAAATGCCAATAGATTTTTATAATCTTTACCAAGAGACTGACTATGTTCAGCCATTATGTGTGTGCGAAGGGTGTGAGAGGGAAATTGAAAGTGGCCTCAATTTTCTGTGTATAAAAGCCAGCTACAACTGCATTTCCCATGCTCAGGGAAGCACCGTTCGTTCTTTTGTGCTCTCCAAAGGGGCTCATGACACTGGGGATTAAAGAAGTGGAAGTAGGCCCCACCTTATGAAGGGCTGTACCAGTAGGTATCTCCTTGTGCATGTCTGGAGCTTTGGGAAGCTTGGGGATTACCTCCCCTCTCCTTTTCAGGCAAGTCAGTAAATCTGTCTCCGTGGGAAATGGATAAATTGGTATAAAATAAATGAATTGCTTTTCTCCTGTTACATGTGTACTAGACTTGCCGCTCTGCTACTTTTCTATTTGGCATGCCTAGTCTTTTAGTTCTGAAAACATTTTCTCGTTTATCAGTGGAACACAGATGATGTGAAATCTTATGCTTATGTAGTCCCCTTAGTAAAGGTGCCTCTGCTTATTCTCTGGGAAGATCCTGTGTGCTGCAATCTATCCCCAGAGACTACAATTCCAATGAGCCCTTGAGGAAACCAGGAAGGAACTTACTTTTTGTTTGGGGTCTGAGTCTCTCCATGTGTGTCGAGAGAGATTCTCAGCAGTCTGTGGACTCTTCCCTTTGTTTTTGGAAAAAAGGAGCCAGGCTGCTGTGGAGTAGTTTTATCCAGTCCAGGAGCTGTTAGGTTGCAGCTACAGACTTGGATTCAGAGCCTTTGGGACTGGTATCTAGTAGGCTGCTTCTGATTGCCCTTTGGCTATCCCTGTGGCTAGAAGTACTACTCTGCACCCAACACACAGAAGGAGACTAGAATCATCCACTTCAGCTGCAAAATCTTCAAACGCACCCACACAAGCAAGTGTATGGTATTGTGAGTCCAGAGCAGTGCACATTCTGGGGTGGGATAAATGGTAGCAGTGCAAATACCAGATAGATAAGTTCCTATGATTTCTGTGTACTTTGTCAGCGTTAGTCACTGTTAATCTATTAAACTGTGTTTCTTTAAGTTGTTAAATAAAGGTTGTTCTTTCTACTGTAATCTATCAGATGTATGTTATTTATGATTTGTAATTGTTGTTCTGGAGCTAAATCCAGATTATTGCTGGAATAATTTTATTTCTGGAGGCTCCCAAGGAACACCCTTAAGTGTGTACAGGGCCAGCCAGGTGAAAGCACCGCCATTGTATGTTCTTTATGAGCAAGGGAGTGGATAGAGTTTCCCCAACTAAACAACATCACTGGGGATTGCCTTTTATGTTAAAACCATCATGCGCCGAGGCACACCTGTAGGTGTGACCTGCTCCTGAGTAACCTAGGGAGGAAAAAGTGGGTTATGCTTATATAGTTAGGGGATGTGCTTTCAAGGATGCACACTTAAGCTACCTGAGGAAGCAAAGAGGTTTCCACAGTAAAACAGCTTTCCTTCAGGAATCTATCTGATCTACAGTTTAATTTCCTTTCATATTTAATCTATTAGCATATTTGACAGTGGTCTTCCAATGACTGATAAGATTTAACATGATGCACGTAAAAGCAGCTAAGCAGAGAGCATGAACATTTTTCTCAGATTTAGAGTAGGTTTGGAAAAATGAGATTAGTCTGAGCCTCTTTCACCATTTGTAGATAGTGATAATTTTCTGTTACAGGAGTATTAGGAAATGGAACCATGATAAAGTGATTTGTGATCTTCAAAAGGAAAGCACTAAGGAAATGCAAAATACTATATAATGATTAAATCTGTGAGAAATTAAATTAACGCTCTGCAATTTTCATCTCGATAATTTAAAGTTTTAAGAACTAAGTGGGGGTTCTTTAGTCCATAGAGGCATCCGTCATTCTGGTATACATTTTTAATCAGCAAAATATTGGCATAGGACATACATTCAGCACTCACTGCTCCATAAATTAGTGTCTGCTGACTCCTTTTCCTGTAGTACACACCTGCTCTAATGCTAGTTACAGTAGTGGCGATGACATCATTTATTGACCTGCCGAAATTTATTGAAAGTTACTGTACTTGAATAAAAGAAATCTTTGGGGTGCTAACGATGTAGAGAACACTGTTCTTTGAGAGACTCTGGGACCAGCTCACTTAGCCTTCTGTGGAATTTCAGTAATGATGGCTGAACATGAAAAGGTTTAGAGGTTCCCTTCAGGTAAAATTTGAATGTTTATTTGAAGGATCTGAGCTATTTGGTCTCTGTCCTGGAGTGAAAAGCTCAAAAGGACAGTTTTACTCCTGAGATTTCCCATACTTCCAGCTGGATCGGAAACTTCACAAGAATCGCTTTTCTTATTGTATTATACTTCTTCTGCTTATGGTCCTGGTGATTTTAAAAATTGGCCAGTGTGACCTAAAATAAATAGATTTCTCGGGCTATGTCTAGACTACATCCTTCTTTTGAAAGAGGGGTGTAAATTAGACACATTGAAATTGCAAATGAAGCTGGGATTGGAATTTCCCGTGCTTCCTTTGCATAATCGTGTCACTGCATTTTTTGAAAAACGCTACTTTGAAAGTGAAATCGCAGTCTAGACGTGGTTCTTTCTAAAAGAAAAGCCTTTCATTTTTTGAGGAGTACAGGATTTTTCAAAAAAGGCTTTTCTTTTCGAAAGAACCGCGTCTAGACTGAGGTTTCACTTTTGAAATAACCTTTTTTTAAAAACTCCATGACGCGATTATACAAATGAAGTGCAAATGAAGCCAGGATTTGAATTTCCTGCAATTTTGATGTCTAATTTACATCCCTCTTTTGAAAGAGGGGTGGAGTTTAAACGTACCCTCAGTGTCTGCATTATTGCCTTATATTTCTCCCATCGTATCAGTACTAACTATTAAAAGTTATGTGGTTATATAAGGCAGTTAAACTTTTAAAGCAGCAATGGGCAACCTAGGCTAAGGAGGAGGCTGCATGAGTAGACCTCCTTTATCTCAGTGGGCTGCAAAGTAGTCATAATCAAAGCAATTTCCCAGGATAGGATAATTTTGCTAAACTGTGCTTGCATATTTAGAATTTGCAGGATGTGCAGAATGAACCATTGAAGCACTTTGATTGGATACAACAGAAGTGCATGGCTCCTACAGTCAATATTGTGTGCAATCAGCATGTACCTCACTTCATGTACCCTTGCATTATGTGCATATCACTTTAGGAATACTGGTAGGAAAATAATCTGCATGATTGGAAACCAGTGGAATCTGGCAATTCTGTGCATGCACAATGGTAAACAAAATGTCTCTCAGGCCACACACAACCCAATGGGCCACATGTGACTTTGAGTTACCCTCCACTGTTGCAAGGGGAATCCCCACGCAAAGTGCAGAGGTGTATGAACATGAGAAAAAGGGTGTTTTTAACCTCAAAGAAGATTGTTTAAACTTTGCATGATGTGTGCTTATATGCATATGTGCAAAGTGTTCTTGTTTTATCTAAAGCACTGTGTTACTAATATTTCTGTTTAGTTTTTGATTAAAGAAGTGATTTGTGGCTTTTTTTGGGGGGGCATCTCATTTGTCAAATGGCAAAGTGGGAAAGATATACAGTTGTCTTCATCTGTCAGTCTTAGTGAGTTATTACTACAGATTGAATTGTACTAGAGATATTTGACAAAGAACATTTGACAGCTTGATTGATTTGAGGCGGCATAATGGTGCAATTGCTACTACTTTGAAAAAGAAAATAGAGAACTTCACTGGACAAATATAACTAATTTGAGAACTGACTTAATACTTCAACTGGTATACAGTGCACATATTTGATTAGTCTATTTTAGTCTGAGAATAAACTGCCTATAATACACTTGCTATTTTAATAATAACAACCAGAAAGGGTACAACTTGTGGCCATTGTGATGGGTGGTTACATTATACAGTACTTTAGATATAGAGGGACTTTGAATGGAACTGAAGCGTTGCTGTCCATTAAGATAGATGATCACAGTTAGGGGAATGTTAGCCCAATATTTACTATAATGAGGAGTTATTGTACATTTATTGTCTATAGCTGCTTTTTCTTCCTGAAGAAATTGCTTTATAAACTACATAGTGTGGCAAAGCTCTGGCTGTGTCCTGAGGGTTCTGTATTTCTGGCAGACAGTGTTTGCCTCAGAGGCTCGCTGTGACCTTCCATGCAGTCTCTTCTTTTCTAGAGGCAAGGGCCACAGCCTACTGAGCCATACTCACCATAGGCTAATCCACAGTTTGGGGTGAAAACCCCTTCAGAGTCCTGGTCTCTCAGGCAGACCCTAACCCAGGCCTGCCCAGCACTCCAGGTTCTGGCCCAGGGACCCTAAGGCAGCAGCAACAGACAAGGTTTCTTCTACTCCGTGTGGATCTTACTTCCTGGGTCAGTCCCCAAATGATCCCTCCCAGTACCTTTCCTCTGGTACCTGAACAAGCTTGTCCTGCTCCTCCATGGCACTCTACCTTACTTGCAGATCTTAGCTCTCACTTGGAAAACCTCTCCCTCTCAGATATTGGGTTATTTTGCCCTCCCTGAAGGGAGGGCTTGTTTATAAGGCCTCCCTTCAGGGAGGGCAGAATAGCCCATCAGGCCTTAAGGGGCTTCAGGTACACTGATTAGCCTGCTGGTTCTGGCAAGCTCTTAATTGGCCCCAAGTGCCTGCCTGATCATGCAGCCCTACATAAACTGTGCAACCAGGGCCCAGTATGCCTTCCCTCCATTAGAATGCAGCAGCCAGCTGTACAATAGGTAATACTAAAGTGAGCACTGATTAACCATCTCCGGAGTAGAATGCAGAAGTTAAGGAACAAGTATAGATGTACACAATTTAGTACAAAAACAACTTTGGGACTGGAATTGAAGGTCAGCACAAGGGAAATGCTATGAGTTTTTGCATTAATTATGTAAAACCACCTCGAAAGCCTTCCACTCACATATAATCTATTAGGCACCAAAACAAGCCATGTGACCATCGTTTCCAGTCACTTTGTAGAATACTACCATGCAATATGAATAGCATTGTAGTGGAAGTGATAGTCACAGGGCTAACTCAATTGTGATACATCCATAGGCAGAATTATATCCGTATAATCTGTTGAATAACAAATATTTTTGAACCATCTAAAGCCCTCATTCTAAGCTGCTGTAAATTGATGTATTTGTCCGGTAGTCAGTAGAGTTACACTGACTTTCAGCAGCTAAAGATCTGGCCCTAAATGTCTGTTTTGATATTTTGGGCTAGAAAAAGGGACACTATGAATGGTTGGCCCTACGGTAGTGTACACCCATTTAGTGATATCCCCAAATCCTCTCTCCTCCTTCCTTCCTTGTGAAATGGTTCTGCAACTAAAAGACTTCTATGCCTGCAGGGGAGTGAGCAGAATAGATATGATATGCATCTATAGGCATTCCGCTTCTATTTATCTGTGGTACTTAAGTGGCCCTCCCTTATTACTGTATTTGAGCATCTCACAATCTTAACGTATTTATCCTCACAATGATCCTGTGAAGTAGTGGAGTATTGTTATCCCCCTTGTACAGATAGGGAATTGAGGCACAGAGAGGCTAAATGATGTTCTCAAGGCCATGTAGTAAATCAGTATCAGAATAGGTACTTGAAACAGAGTATTCAAAGTCCTCAGCTAGTACCCTAACCACTGGACCAACCATCCTGACACAGCAGAATAAAAAATACAAAGTAAAGTAAAAATCAGAGGGTAAAATCCTGGGAGTTTTGCCAATGAATGCAGGGCTAGGATTTCACACACTGAATAGGAGTCCCTCTGCCATCATTTGTCAATGTCACTCTTGTATAATAAAATATTATATAAATAATATATTATGATTTGCATAGTAGGTTTAGAGAGGAGATTATTGGGAACTTTCAAACCATTTGGGTGGGCATTGCTCTCATGAATGTTAATGCAACAAGAAGTCCTGTGGCACCTTATAGACCAGTGTTTCCCAATTGATGCTCCGGGGAACTCTGGTGATCCGCGAAGCAAAAGCAAGGGTTCTGCGAAGAGCCGGCACTCCCCCACCCCCTGTTAAAGAAACAGGGCATGGTGAGAACTTTTTTTTTTTTTTTGCTCAACTAAATGCGGCAGGGGCTGTTTTGTTTTGTTTTTTATAAGGCAACTCGAGGGGTTCTGTGGCCAAATAAAATTGGGAAACACTGTTATAGACTAACAGAGCATAAGCTTTCGTGGGAAAAGACCCACTTTGTCAGATGCATGTAGTGGAAATTTCCAGAGGCAGGTATAATTATGCAGGCCAGAATAAGGCTAGAGATAATGAGGTTAATTCAGTCAAGGAGGATGAGGCCCACTTCTAGCAACTGATATGGAGGTGTGAACATGAAGGCTATGTCTACACTCACAGCTTCTTGCGCAAGTACGGCCATTCTTGCGCAAGAATCCGCAGAGCGTCCACACTGCCCGCCTGCTCTTTTGCAAGGAAATTTACAGTACGGCGTGGTAAGAGAGGGCTTCTTGCGCAAGAGCTACGCTCTTTTTTTAACAGGTGTAAGCCCTCTTCCGCAGGAGCTCTTGAGCAAGAGGGCAGTGTGGACGCTCGGCAGGGATTTCTTGCGCAAGAAAGCCCGATGGCTAAAATGGCCATCGGAGCTTTCTTGCGCAAGAGAGCATCCACACTGCCATGGATGCTCTTGCGCAAAAGCACATCTCCCACATGGCAGTGTGGATGTTTTCTTGCGCAAGAAGCCACCAGTGTAGACATAGCCGAAGAGAGGAGAAACTGCTTTTGTACTTGGCTAGCCATTCACAGTCTTTGTTTAATCCTAAACTGATGGTGTCAAATTTGCTTATACTCCAATACATTTGTTAGTCTATAAGGTGCCACAGGACTCGTCACTTTTGCAGATCCAGACTAACATGCCTACCTCTCTGATACATGAATGTTAATGGCTTTCAGGCATATGAATGAAGACTAGACCCCAATATGCCATATGTTTTGTTATTTTCTATGTGAGCTGTAGCAGTTTAGTAGTGTCATTTTGGGACTTTCTCCAAATTGCTTTGAATTTATTGTTGTAGTGGTAGCATTAATAATATGTTAAAAGGGGGGCAATTTTGACTTCAAACCTCATTCTTAGCTACAGTCCATTACACTCCAATGTTTTAAAACATGGAAGCCTCTGATTAGGTGTCCAGTTACCTATTTCAGGTGTCCAAATGAGCATTCAGTATTTTAGGGGCTAATTTTTAGAGTAATTGATCACATCATTTGAAAATTAGTTCTTCATTTGAATTGCCCAAGGCTTATGCTTGGTTTAAAAATAACCTCAGAACACAACATAAAAAGGGGTAGGTTGTAGTCGAGGAAAGGATGTGTCTAAAGAGAAACAGACTTAAAGGAGATGTATGGTAACACAGAGCTACAAATACAAGCGATCTCTGTGAAAGCTGACTTACTTTTTCAGCCCTTTAAAACTCTACTTCTTCCCCCCATTCAATTAATAAAGATGTACTTTCTCCCCAAGTGTTTGGTCAGGTTTTTGAGCTAATTATTTTAGGGCTTGTTTACACTACCTACATCAATGTTGTTACATTGCTCAGGCAGGGCGTGAAAAAAACACCCCTCTGAGCAATGTAAGTTGCATCGACTTAAAGTGTGCCCATACCACATTATGTTGGTGGAAGATGTTCTCTTGCTGATACAACTTCTGCCTCAAGTTGAGGTGGACTAGTTAGCTTGATAGAAGAGCACTTTCCTGCTAGGATAGCACATTTTCAGTACACATGCTGCATCCATGCTACTGCAGAGTGGTAGTGAAGAGAAATCCCTAATAAAACAAACAAACTCCAAAGTATTTCAAACACGCTGGAGAGAAAAATCCCTTCTCAGTTACAAAGGTTTCATTTGCATAATGATTGTAATGGCCCAAACCTTCCAGTTCATCACTTCTCCAGAGTGTCTTTCAGGAAGAATATGGGAAACCAGACTGGAATTTTCACTGTAGAAAGCAAATGAGGGGGGGAAACTCTGAGAATTTCATACTTTATAAAGCTATATAAAAAAGGACAAAGCTCCTCTCCACTCCTCATCTCCTTCCATTTTAAATGCAAATCCTAAACAAATCTGAGATCTTTTCTGCATGCAGCATACTGCTCTCTTTTGCTCCTCCCATGCTTGTTCTTTAAGAAGAATAATTGGAAGCTTTGCAGCAAAGTTTTCATTAGAAATGCCACAACAAGTTCCCTTGTGCTTATCACCTAGTTTTTATACTTGTACCTTTACTGAGAAGGATTGAAAATCAGATGGAAGGGATTATATATAGTGTAGTTCATAATAATATCACCATCTATTGGTTAATCTGAGAATTGCAGCATTGCCTATAGAGTCCAGTGTAATCTTTCTAAACACTGAGAGCAAATGGTAGCCTAGTGTTGATAAATATTAGAAGACTTGAGAAGAAGAGGGGAGACTTGAGATGAAATTGGATTTTTTTAAAAAGATTTTGTTCCAGTGTACTGCGTGTTGACTTTGTGGAAACTTATGGAACTGTTTTCTTGTAGCAATTTGTTTTGTGTATGATTCTATAACAGAAAGATCGTTTTCACTGGGGTATTTCCAGACCAGTGAGGAAGCCATATGGAACAAATATCCTCATAAAAGGACACTTTTCTTTGCATACCACCCTCACTTCTGCCCTGTCTCTGGAGGTGGGTCTGATCTCTTCATTGAGATTGGCCATGAAGGGGAAGTACATCTCTTGTCCCTCCCCAGCCTGGCCCAAATTAGCAGCTATGAGCCCCAACTGGGTACTCCTAGCAGCATGAGAAGATTGGATTTCCTGGGGAAGGAATTATTTCATAGTGTATGTTGCATTTTTCAGAGCTGTGAAATTGCGGGTATTGCCTAATGTTAACGAAAATACTAGTATAATACATACATACATTTTAATATAATATTTGTTTCTTTTCAGTTGCAAATGAGACTGGTGACAAAAATGCACGACCACTTTCAAGATTTTCTCGTAAGTAACCAACTTTTAACTCATTCACTTCTACACCTACTAAGCAGCATTGAAGTGCAGCTCTAGTAAATCTTCATAGTACCTGCCAGTCATGGCATACCATCTTACATTACAATATAGAGTTCTGAAGCCTTAGAGCTCCCTCTGATCTTGCAGGAAGTGTCTGTTACAAGAACACAGTGATTTTTTTTTAATGGAATTCCTCCTTCAGAGCAGGTGAAATGTTAAACCTCTGGGCTACCTTCCTATTTAAAGTTGCTCTTTTGTTATAAAAATGCAGATGTTTGATAATGTTCTGATCCAAAGTCCACTGAAGTCAATGGAAAGACACCCATTAGAGCCTGATCCAAAGCCTGCTAGAGCCAACATAATATTGCAAGAATGCTTTTTAACCAAACCAGTAAGTCTTTCATCATCTCTTGTCATATATACTCAGGCCATGTCTAGACTGCAGGCTTCTTGTGCAAGAAGGTTTTTGCAGAAAAGATCTTCCACAAAAAGATCTTGCGCAAGATCGTGTCCACACTCAAAAGCAAAAGAGAGCGTCCACACTCATTGGACGCTCCCTTGCATAAAAAGCAACCCAGAACCAGTTCTAGCTGGGCTTTAGGTCACCAGTTACTCTTGAGTGCTGTTGCCGGAGCCCTGCAGAGACAAGTGCTTAAAGGGATCCTCCCAGACAGCTGTTTCTCTGTTTCTGCTGCCTGCTTGTGGAACTCTGTTGAGGGACAGCAAAGCTTCAGCAGTGCCTGCTGTGGTTGCCCTGTTCTTTTCGGGGCCGCCACAGCTTTTTTCCTTGGTGTGTGCCATGGAGCTGGAGCTGCCCTATGGAGCTTCCAGCTGCCTACATGTTCCTGCTGGACATGGACTCTGAACTCTTTCTCGTCACCCTCGGTGTGGCTGCAGATGCTCCAGTCTGGCTGCCACACCCCACCATACACAGAAGGCTTGGGAGACTAGAGACCAGTTTGGACTGGTGGAAACAGCTGGTCCTGGAGCAGTGGGACAACCAGAAGTGGCTGCACAACTTTCGCATGCGCAAGGCTGTCTTCCTCGAGCTCTGTGCCTGGCTCGCACCCAGCCTCCAGAGACACGACACCCACCTGCGGCCTGCCATCCCCCTGCAGAAGCAGGTGGCCATCGCCATTTGGAAGCTGGCCACCCCAGACAGCTACTGCTTTGGTGGCCAACCACTTTGAGGTGGAGAAGTCCACCGTCGGGGCCCTCCTAATACAGGTAAGGAGCTCGCAGGCTGCAGTCCCTGCCCACGGCGGGGAGGGTGTTGGATAAGGGGGACCCTTGGGAGAGGGAGGCTGGGGACTATATGGGGTGGAGTGGGGGTGGGGGAAAAGCCCTGGCCCCAGGGGCTTGTGCCGTTCTGCCCTCACACAGCCCTGCTGCTGGGTGGGTGCACAGGCTCATAGGGGGTAGCTCCTGAGGAGTTGGAGGAGGGGCGGCAGAGGGCAGGGGGTTGGGCACCTTCCAAGGGCTCACACGCATCTCTCTCTCAGTCTTTGTTTTGTGTGTTTCTTTGTCTCCTTCTGCAGGTCGTCGGGGCCATCAACTCTCTACTGCTGTGCAGAGTTGTCCGTCTCAAGGATCTGGACGCAGCCATGGCTGGATTTGCTGCTCTGGGGTTCCCCAACTGCAGGGTAGCCATTGACGGCATGCACATCCCCCATCCACATCCTGAACCATCAAGCAGCCCAGTTTATTAATAGAAAGGGCTACTTTTCTGTAGTCCTGCAGGCCCTGGTGGATCACCAGGGCCAATTTACAAATGTTTATGTGGGGTGGTTAGACAGGGCACGTGATGCCAGAGTTTTTAGGAACTCCAGCCTGTGTGCCAAGCTCGAAGTGGGCACCTTTTCCCCCTTCTGGGACTTTGCGGTGGGTGACCAGAACATGCCAGTGCGCATAGTGGGGGATGCAGCATACTCACTCATGCCCTGGCTAATGAAGCCGTATACCAGCCACCTTGATCCCAGCAGGGACCTTTTCAATGCCCACCTAAACCGAGCCCAGATGCAGGTGGAGTGCACCTTCGGGCGCCTCAAGGCATGCTTCCGTTGCCTCCTCACCCACCTGGACGTTGGGGAGCAAAATATCCCTGAGGTGGTGGCAGCATGCTGTGTTCTCCACAATATTGTACAGCGCAAGGGGGAGGCCTTCCTCCCAGGGTGGGGGACAGACACAGGCCACGAGGGCAGAGCGTTTGAACAACCCCATACATCTGCCACCCGCCAGGCCCATCACGCTGGGGTGCGCATCATGGAGGCCCTGAGGGAGAGGTTCTCTCAGGCCCCCCAGAAACTCTCCCCAGGGCCTCCCCAACAGGGGCTTCTGCCTTTCAGCTCTTTCTCTTCCCCCTCTAACTCCCCCACTTGCCCCTTCCTTGACCTCCCAATAAAATACACCTGTTTGCTTTCCAACAAAAGCAGTCTTTATTGATTATACATGAAGAAAAGTTGGGCAGGGGGAGGGGGATCCTGGACTGGGAGGAGTAATGGGACAGTTTGCTGTGCCGCCTCAGGTGCCGGGACCTCTTCGGGGTTGTGTGGGTCTGGGGGCCACAAAGGAATGAGCAGGAGGGGGGGCTAGAGTGGGGTCAAGGTTGGTAGGGGGGCAGGAGGAGGGGCCACAGGCATCACTTGGGGAGAAGGCATGGGTATTGCTAGGGGATGGAGCAGAGGCAAAGCATGGGGAGGGATCTGAGGCAAAGTAGGGTGGGCAGGTGGATGGGCAATGGCTCATCCGTAGGTTCCCTGGACTCTGGCAGGTGGCTGCGGTGGTGTGGCTGGGTCCTCTGTCCTGGCTTGTGTGTTCTCTACAGCCAGACAAGAGGAGAGGCCATCAGTCGTCCTTGCACACACATTCCCTGAGGCTGTGCCCTCCTTTGTGAGCGGCGACTGCAACAGTCCGCTGCCCGCATGAGGGGGATGTCCCGGGTGCTATGTGGTGCCATGTGTGGCCATGTGTGGCCTGCACAGCACGCTCTGTCTCACAGGGGCCCTGACGTGCCCAGAGGACTGTGCTACCCGCTTCCCCCCCACAACAGACACACCCCACCACGGCCAGGCAGGCACGGGCAGTGTCCGGCCACAGTGGGATCCCTCATGGGTGGGAGAGGAGTTGTGAGCAGGCTGGCCCTCCCTAGGGTCTGCATACACAGCTGTGGTTTGCTGGGCTATCAAGTGGGAGAAGCTGCTGCCTCGCATGCATAGGCATGCCTGTGGGCAGCACTCCTGGGTGTGTCTGGGGTTGTGCCTGTGCCCTTTTGGCTAGCCTGCTTCTAGCTGGGTGCACCCCCCCCATCCCCTTGGGGGCAGGATGTGTGTGCCCTCCCCTGAGCCTGGCAGCAGGATCCCGGACGAGTTCAGGGGCTGCCTGCTGTGTCCATGTGCTGCACCCTCCTACTGCACGTGGCTGCATGTGCCCAAACTGCAGCACCATGTGCTGCCCGAGCAGCCCAAACAACACTTGCCCCCAGCTCCCTGTGTGCCTGCCTCCCCCGCCCTGTCCGTGTGTGTGACAACTCACCTGAAGATCCCTCCCAGGACTCTGAGGAGGCCTGGGAGATGTCCTGGTTGGCACTCACTGGCTCCAGGGACAGAGTCACCGTCCCTGGCTCCTGCTGGGGCTGGCCTTGGCCCCCCGTCTCATCATCTGGGGCAACCTCCGGGCGAGCAGCAATTGGGGTGTCAAGGCTGGAGTCCACCACGATGGGGGGTGGAGGGGAAGATGTCTCCCCTCCCCCCAAGATGTAATGGAGCTCCTGATAATAGGGGCAGGTGTGGGGTCCTGCCCCTGAGTGCATGCTGCGCTCAGTGGCCCTGAGATACCCTGACGGAGTTCTTTCACCTTTGCCCAGACCTGCTCCATGGTCTGGGCAGGGTTACCTCGCTCAGCCAGGGATACAGCCATACGCAAAAAACCTGTGGGTTCCAATGCTTGGCCCAGGGATCCTGGAGCGACTCCTCCTCACTCCACAATTCCAGAAGGGTCACTATCTCTGGGCCAGACCAGATCAGGGCGCACCTTTTTGTCCCCCTGCAGGGGGAGGTTGCTTCCTAGAAAGGCCAGGGGTGGGTCTCGGGGCGCTTACTGCTTTGCCATTTCTGGAGCGAGACAGAGCCACATGGTTCAGGGACCTGCTCTCTGCACCTTCCTTGTCTAGGGTGCCTGAAGCTTTAAGAGGGGCCAGCAGACAGGAACTATAGATTTCTGATTACCTTGGGTGGAGTGGCCAAGAGGCCATCTGTTTTTTTTCCTGGATGCCATTTCTTGTGCAAAAACCCTGTTGCTCATCCACACACGCCTTTTTGCGCAAGAACTCTTGTGCAAAAAGGAATTATTCCTCATAGAAAGAGGAATACCTACACTGCAAAAACTCCTTTGTTCTGTTGATTTACTTGCGCAAAATCGTGCTTGAGATGTGGAAGCTCCACGAATTTTTGCACAAAAACGGCCATTTTTGCGCAAAAACTCTATTGTGTAGTTGTAGCCTCAGAGTTTATGATAACACAAACACACAAAACAAAAACTTGATATGAATCCCAAACAAAAACATTTTTTAGTTGATGGAATAACTTCCTTGGAATACTAGGAGAATTTTAATCACATAGGTGTGACACTGACATTCAGCCAACCTGTGTATGACCGATAATTTAATAAGAGGCACTGAAATGTTTAGACAATCTATCTGTATGTGAATTTCAAAGAGATGCATTACACCAGCAATCATTAACCCATTTATTTGTAATAATAGAAATCAAGGGTAGAATCCAAGTATATTTGTCTGGTTTTATCTGTATCTTGTTAGGAATTTAACTAGATTAGTTTGTAGATGCTAATTCCCCTTCATGTCTTAATTGCTTTATATTATGCATGTGGTTCAGTTAACCTTAAGATCAAAGATGCAAGATACTATAGGAAACTAATAATACTATCTGCATTGTCTTCAGCTTAAGTATTTATGCTATAATAAAGCACTGGCTAATTGCCTTACATGAATCATAGAATATTAGAATTGGAAAGAACCTCAAGAGGTCATCAATTCTAATTTCCTGCCCTCACTGCAGGACCAAGCACTATCTAGACCACCCCTGACAGGTATTTGTCTAACCTGCTCTTAAAAATCTCCAGTGATGGAGATTCTACAACCTCCCTAGAGGCAATTTATTCTAGTGCTTAACTACCCTGACAGTTAGGAAGTTTTTCTTAATGTCCAACCTCAACCTCTCTTGCTGCAATTTAAGCCCATTGCTTCTTGAATGAATGCATTACTTTACCTGTTTATGCACAGGAAATAGAAGATTAGCTTCGAAGCAGTGGTCCACGAATCATTGCCTTTTCTTCCTTAGAGGAAAGTCCTGCTGTGAGAAGAGGCTTGTTAGCTTGCTAGAGAGTTTTAAAAGAAAGCCCTGGACCTGATTCTGCCCTTTCATGTCTGCTTAAAGCTTAACAGAGAAAAGTCCAAGCATAAGACTGAGGTCTCCAGGTTTACTCTGGATCATCCTGGAATTCTCATGGAAGAATTTATAAATAGATTCTGCACTTGGACTGCCAATTGGACTCTAACCTTTTAAACTTGTTCCAGAAAAAGTTTTACAAATCCGCAGTCCCACCATCTGTACTATGAAACTAATCTAAGGATTTTATCCAATATTTGTATCTATATTGATCTTTTCACCACTTGCAACTTTTTCCCTTTTATTATTAAACCTTTAGTTTTAGTTATTAAAGAATTGGCATCAGCATGATTATTGTTCAAAATTTCAGAGTCATATTGACATGAGATTAAGTGTCCGGTCCTTTGGGATTGGTGAACCTCATGAATAGTGAATCAGGTTTATTCATGTAAGGCAATAGGTGAATCAGTAATTCCTCGCTATATTGAACTTTGGCTGGCTAGGTGGGAGTCATGAGCTGGAATGCTTGGGAACTGTATTTTTTTTCTGTGGTATACTACAAAAGCTGTTTTGTTACTGGTTTGATTAATCCAGTTATAGAATAAAACACAATTTTTTGGAATTGTCTGTCCTGTCTCTTGCAGTCTGCCCTAAGTGTGGCATTCTCAGTGTGGTCCATCTGTTCATGATGGACTGTTTAAAGCTTGATGGGACAAAGAACTGAAAAATAGAATGGAGATGATTATATGGCCTAATGGGAATATTCCATATCCACTACATATAATTTTATGCTGCTGTGTGATTATTAATAAGGTCCATCATTTAGCAACATTTAACATACAGGGGCAAGCACAACCCTTAGTATGGGTAACACCTTCAGAAAACCGATCTCTTACTCAGTTTTTTTTTCTTTTAAAACTTTTGCTAGCTTAGCATATAGAGCACACACTGAATGTGCCAAACCTGTCTTTGCTCATGCAAATAAGCACCCGAGAACACAAAGCTTAAGTGTCAATTTAAAAAAGAAATACATCTGAATTTTAAGGTCACTTACATGCATGTTGGTTGGAGTGTATTTTCTTTTATTGTGCTCAATAAGGGAATGCCATTCTGCAGTGCAATATTCCCACTCTGTCACATGAGGGCACTCAAAGCATATTGTACACTGTGTAGATGAACCATGTAACAAAATCATATCAAATGTATAGATTTAGAGAGATTGCTACGTATTCAGAAAAGCTTGCAGGCTAAACTGAAGAAAGAAAATAATTAATTGTTCTGGCCTGTCACTCTGATTTCAGATTTATTCTTCCCAAATCTGTGGACAACAGAGCTTTAAGTTAGCAAATGGTAATGAAACTACAAAGAAAAGCAGATGAAAACATGGAAGTTTGAGAGAGAAGTTCAAAAAATGTCTTTTTGTTCTTGATGATTGGTAAAAAGGCATGCTCTGGGATTTAGATTATTATCCAAATACCACCGGAGGCTGAGCTTTGTGTTAAGGGGATATCATTTATTTAGGCTGCACTATTTTGTTACTACTGGGGCCAGCATAAGTTATGACAGTTGGGGCTGAGCTGGCACTTCAATATAAAACTAGACATCAATAATAACATGATTTATGAAGCCAAGAATGGTTGTGTATAAAACATTGGCTTAACCTCAGGAAAACTGGGGTCTGTTCCTGTTCTGCCATAGTTTTGGACAAATCAATCAGGCCACATGTTTAGTGATGTCACCCACTGAATTTAATTCTCTAACCCAGCTCATGACTTTCAGGTAAGTTCCATGAATAGGAGCGTCTGATGCAATCACTGGCTTCCTTACCCTGTTAGGTGAGCTTTGTAGTTCCCAAGGCCACTTACTGGCTCTTGTAGAATAATATTAATAAACCATAGTCAGTAACTCAGTTTAGTTCTTTTGGACAATAGTCATAGTGACATCAAATGGGGTCCGGGTAAATTAGTTAAAGGGGTGAAAAAGACCCTTTTGGTAGAAGTTTGAGCTTATTATTTAGTAGCTATGCTCCAGTTACAAAGACTCAACCAGTTTGGTGATAATTATCCCTCATTAGCAGTAGTGTAAGGCAATGACTTCTACAAGGATATGAAGGAAACCTAGAGCTAGAACAGTTAGCAAAAATAGAGAGATCTATCATGCAGGAATTGTCTGTGTCTGCTGCAGGATCAGGTGGACCCAAATGTTCTAGAGAGGTAGTAATAACACTATAATTCATCTCACATTTCCTGACTGGTGCCATATTTTAAATGAACTCACAGAGCAGTCCAGAAAAAAAATCTTAGCTGGGTGGTATAAAAATCAGTGTTTTCAAGGACTGTGAATTGAAGAACAACTGAAATAATGTGGGGTTGTTACAGATGGGTTCAAAGCAGCAACTTTAGTCATGTTTAGATTCAGCTTTTTATATCAGCTCTGGAAGTGTGGATCTGGATCTGCAATTTCTCAGATTTGGGGGATGTTCAAATGTAGGCTTTGAGTTCAGGACCTATGCATAACAGAGGAAAAACAAATAAGGCCACTGACCACCTGCATCTGGCCAGAAAATTGTGACTTTTTTCTGTTTAGACACAGAATCTGGCCCTGATGATAACCTTTTCATGGCCTTCAGAGCTGATTAGTGAAATGCATATGTAGAAATGTAAGCTGCATACAAACTGAGCGGTCTTTAATTTGTACACCGTGAAACAATCCAACTGCTTAGCAATACAGTCCTTTGTGAACTTATCACCCATTCTCTGCATTAACTACTGGTTGAATGCAGTGTCTTTTTAAAAGAACTTCACAAGACTGGTCCTAGTTATCTGAGAGATTGCCTCTCTTTCTCTTTGACCAGGACCTAGCACAACAGCCATGACAAAGCTGACAATGAATAGAGAGAGACAGAGTACCTTTTCTAGGAGCTAGACCTATGTACACAATGAATATACTACTGTAAGAGAGAGAGGTGATCACTAACCATACCACATTTAGAATAAAGGGTGTGTTTTTTTTTAATTAGTCAGTGCTGGCCTAACTCTGCTCCCATTTTAAGTCAATGGTAAAATTTCCATTG
Organism: Pelodiscus sinensis; assembly: GCF_049634645.1. NCBI lineage: Eukaryota > Metazoa > Chordata > Testudines > Trionychidae > Pelodiscus > Pelodiscus sinensis. The sequence goes on from NC_134712.1 coordinate 171,839,065, forward strand.
ATTTCAAAGGGAGCAGAGTTGGGCCAACACACAGTGTGCTTTTTAAAAATTCCACCCTGCATGTACAACCCTAGTTAGTGCCTCAGTGTAACTTTTCCCTCAGTATGTTCTTCAGGCTTGCACACAGCTAGATACAAGATACTCACTATCCAAAGACATACCACCTTGTCCAGCCCCACATTTCTCTTACAGGCTTTGATGCAAGAACAACAAGGAAAAATTGTCTAAATGCTTGGGGAGAGTGGTAGGGCCCAGATGCTATAAATATATGTACCTACGTAGTTAAGCATGCAGTATAACAATGTTAGTGGAGTACATGAACCTCTGCCAGTCAGATTTATGACTGGTATCATCTATTTGTGATAATATTGCTTTCACAACTAACTCTGTAGTGTGATCTTTCATAGCAATGCAATGCTTATCTGATGTACAATGAAGGAAAAGAAGGCAAAACATTTTCTAATGAAGAACTTACACTTGTGAACAGATTGAAATGAAAGAGGAGTTAAGTTATATTTGTTCTAAAAGTACTAAAATTGGCACTGTTTGAAAATGTCAAGTCTCATTTTATGGAGGGATGTTTGGCACTCAGCTACTATTGGGAAGTTGTTGCTTATTGCTGCAATAGTTGGTATCTCAGCATGCCATCTTTGTTACAAAGTAGTGTTGCACCATCAGGCTTTGAACAGTTGTGTTTGTGGCTATAGGGAGTTAAATCCATAAGGCTTAACTTTCAGCATTTCAGACAGCTGAAAGATTCCGACAGATGTCTGCCCATGAAGAGCCATAGGGGAAAACAACCCTTTGCTGTCTGCAGTTCACCTAAGCCTAATTGTTTATGTATAATGAATAGCCTGAGCAGTCAATTAGAGCATTTCATGGCATTTCATGGCATTTCATCACTCTAGTGAAGTGAATTAGATTTGTTTTAATGGTTGGCTTACTCCAACAATGTTGATCTTGATAGAAATTCATCAGACTCTAGAGTTTCTAATCCTAGATATAAACAGCAAGAGATGGATTCCTACCACTGGCAGGCAGCTTTAGAAAGAAAGGAAACAATGTGCAGTAAATTTTAGCAACTTTTATTTTTCCAGCTGTTGTTTAAATGTTTCTGGTTTTAATAAGTTTCTTCTCTCATAATTCAGTTTCCCCTTCTTTTTGGAGCTGTTTATTAAGCTGTTGTTTTTCTTGTTCTACTAGATTGCTATGAAAGTGATTTGTAATGTAAAGTTCAACACTGAGTTTCTGCGGGCTCATGTAGGAGAGAAGGAACTGGAGGCCAAACTCTGTTCATGAAAACACAGTTGAATTTTCAGATCTGCAATGTCCAGTGCTAGAGACAAGTGATTTAATGAAGAACTATAGGCTAGGCATGTTTGAGGGGCAGTGTGATCTAGTGAATAGAGTGCTGGACTGGGACTCAGGACACTTGGGTTTTATTCCAGGCCCTTCATCTGGCCTGACATGTCACCTTAGGCACCAATGGCAATTAGATGGCTAGTACCCTTTGAAAATTGGGATAGTTAGGTGCCTACCCATGCTAGAACTCATTGTGCTAGGTGCCATGCAGGGACAGAACAAAAAGGCAGTCTCCGCTCCAAAGAGCTTATAATTGAAGCATCCGTTTTCCTCTTCAGATGATAGCATGGGATGAGACTTGTCCGATGAAGAATTTTCAGATTGGAGAGGGCCCAAGTGATTTTCTCAGTGGGTGCCTGCCACACATCCCTGATTCTGGGAGCGCCCCTCCCCCCTCCCTGAGCAGTCATGATTGCAGAAGGATATTGCTCTGGCTTTAGCGAGATTATATCCTAGGAAGTTGTGTGTCGTGCTGACTGACAAACTCATGGGTCGGGGAGCTCCCCTGGGTAAACTGACAAATCTGAGCCAAAGAACGGAGGGAGGAGGGGAGGGTGTTGTTCTTCCTGTCAGGCTCTTATCTTCTGAACTAGTTGCCACAGATTGAGCCTGATACCACTTTTCCTGGGTGAAAACAGCATACATCTTTGATAAGACAAATAACGACAAAGCATAACTGTGTCATCCTCTGTATGCAGGAACAGATGCCATTAATATTAATACTGTATTTCCCTGTGACATTCTCTTGGAAGATAGAGAGGCAAGAGTGCTGTATTCAATCTTTTACTATCCACTTTATGTATTATAGTGACAGACAGTCAGGACTAATTAAGAACTGCTAGTTGTCATGTGCTTTTTAGTCCGTGATTGCTGGACAATTTGCTTCTGAATGGCAGAGGAATGCTTGGAAATTTACAAAGCAGTACCGTATAAGTGAGTCGTAAACTTTAGTATGAACCCTACTTCTCAGATTTTAATTTTGCATGTAGCTTCAAGCCTCTGGAGCAAGGTCAGAAGCAGTTTTGATATTATGAGGAGGGTTTTTTTTTATGCTATGAAATCCAGTAGGGCTAATCCTTCATCATTATAGTGTGATGCTTGTTGGCAGTATTATAGCTAATTTCAGTTATAAACCACTCTACTTAGGTTTGCTAACTAAGCCATAAGTATTCTATGCTATCTGAAATTTGCCACATAACAGGTTTTTGGCATGGTAATAGATATAAGATTTTCAAAAGTGTCTACGTAAGTTAGAAGAACAAGCTAGTTAGGCATTTTTAAAGATTTCATCCATAGTTTTGTCCAAGTTTTTTAAAATTGTACTCAATTTTGTTTTAACTGACAAGATCTGACATAGGGAAATGCTATGCCTTGAAATCTTTTTCTTGATTTTTAAATGTCTTGATGTGAATTTCATGTTGGTGAAAAACTGACAAATCTGGAAATGAAAGAGATGATCAAATTATATTGTTTTAAGAAGCAGATGCTGCATTTAACTAAGATTGCTAATGGAAATTTTTAATATACAAGGTTTTGTTGTTGAAAAAGGACCTTTTTAAAAATAATTAAACTTTTTGCAAAACACAGTGGCCATTTAAGGGATGGTGGAATGTCATAATATTTTCACTTTTTATTGTTTACCAAAAGGCCTAATTGTAGCATGTTTAGGTGCGTCATTCCCTTATTTGGCATTCTGTGCAATGTAGAGATGAAGTAGGAATGTTGCCATCGGCCATATGCCAGCATAAAAGCTGAACATAAAAATTTCATCAAAAAGGAATTTTGAAAAAAATATTTAATGAAACTTTAGTGAAAAATAGTTTCTCTCCAGCTCTAATCATAATGCATTTAATTGAGAACATTCCTTTAAACGTGGCATACACTGAAGCAGCTCAGCTACACTTTTTTTTTTCTCTTGCCATCTGGGGATTCACATGTACTTTTGGTTTTGATAAGAACTGGAAGGGTGAAACCCTCTCCCATATACACAGTGGGAGAGAAGTCATACACTACTTCAGCTATTTTTTTAGGGTTTTGGGTGGCAGTGAAGTGGGTGGATAGCAGACCAATGTGTATTGAGAATCCTATGTGATGCCTATGCTCTCATATCTGAGACATTCTGGTAACAAAGATTGATTAGTGCTTGATCTAGTAATATTTTTTTCTCCCCCCGCCTTCCCCCCCGAATATAAACATACAGCTCCAAACACATGAGCATCAGTTGGCAATAACATAACTTGTGGTTTTTTCTCCACACTGGTGAAAAATCAGCTTTGCACACTGATGAATTCATTTTCTTTCTGTCTCTAGGGTCAAAGTCACAAAACTGCCTGTGGAACACCCTTATTGGTGGGCTTACCGGTAATCTCAAAGAAAAGCAGAAGCCAACCATCATTCATGATCCTAGGACTCCAGAGGAAATCTTAGCAGATGAGCTGCCACCAGTGGACAGTCCAGATGCATTAGTGAAAACATCATTCAGGTTTGATGGACATAAACATATGTTACTTCTCCTTGAATAGGTCTCTTAAGTTAGGTGACTGTATTGTGGGTTTGATTAAAGAAGGCAATACAGTGATACCTTCTGCTGTGTGGTGTGTCTTTGTATTGAATAGGATTGAAGAAAGAGGGTCATATGTATGGTTGTTCAAGTTGCTGACTTTCATTTCTCAGACTCTGTTGACCTCATTACAAGATTATAGGCTAGACAGATATAATGCAATAGAAAGTCAACATTGTCTATGGAGAGAATTTGTTGCTTTTGAAGATTGGTTTGGTGTCAGGTGAATCTGTTGTACTGGTGAAGCCTTGCACTTCATAGACAGATAAAATACTGTACTGAGAGAGAAGCAAACCGAGTCTTTTGTCTGTTGATCTGAAGCCTTGAAAACTATATGGCGTTCATGTATTTTGTCAAGGAGTAGGATTCCTGGAAAGGGAACGGTATGCTGATGACTTATGCTGTCATAAATGTAAGATACTTACATTATTGTACTTCCTTCCAACTTGCTTATTCATGTGAGTGTTCATTTGGCAACCATTTCTTTGAAGCATCTTTTGTTGACTATAGTTTTCCTAACCAAATACATTAAAATAGAATAGTGGTACCTGTGGGTAGATAGTTGATAGAAATTTCAGAATCTCATGCCAAGTGCACAGCAGTACCTAACAATGTTTATTTTTCTTCTGGAGCTTTGTTTTTAAATTGTTCTCTATTACAGCTATTACATATTTGTACAGACTGGTACTGCTTTTGGTATGGTGCAATGTCTCTGTGGGCAAAGCCTGTGGTTTTAATTATACTCCATGGTATAAACTGACATTGATCTTGGTAAACACTGTTTTTAGCATGCCTGTTAAAGCCCTCTGCCCAAGTACTGATCTCAGACAGCCTGCCAGGATTGCCTGATAACTTGAATAATCCTTTTTCATGTCAGTTTTTCCTTGATGTAATTCTGTCATGAGGTAGTGATGCATGTTGAATGTTTCAGACTCTGGAGCTACCTTTTGTGATTTAAAAATATTTCAAACAAAGTTAGCCTAATTTTGTCTTTGGTATTTAAAAATCAATTGTCAAACCAAGATCCCATAAACACATGCACACACCTCTCTCACACTCTCACTAACAGGAAATCATGGTTAACTGCAACCCTTACACTTCTGTAACTCATATTATTCTAATTATTTTTAAAATATTTTTAGAATTACTGATTCTCAAATGGTGTGATCTGATTATATGATTGGGGTGTTTCTTAGTGTATGCATGATCCCAGGTACAATAATTAAAGAGATGACGAGTTGGAGAATGTAGTTCAGATACAAAGCTCTCCAAATGTTGTGTAAATGGTTTTATAGATGTCAGAACAATGCTAATTTGTCCCTGGGTGTAGTTACTTTACCATGTGGTGTTGTATTTAGCCTGCCATAAAATTAAATCCAACCTTTCCAGTATCATTTGACATATTCACATGTACTTTCTTTTAAGCAGAAGTGGAGGTTTGGTGCTAAATATACCTGTGTGTGACTGTAGTAGTTGAAAACAAAAAGATAGTGGATAACATTCTAGTCTCATTGAAGCCAGTGGTAAAACTCAATTACTTAAATGTACCCAGGACTTCATCTGTTAAATGTATTACGTGGACAGGAAATTTTGATTATTACCAAGTTGCACTTAGAGTGATGGCATGGGGCAGGGAGGTAATTATCATAATCATATATTTAATTTATGTTCCATGGACTTGTTTCAAAGGTGCTGTGAAAATAGAACTACAATGAGAACAATGTGATGACAAGATATATGTCAAATCAACTCTGAAAATATCATGGTGGTGACACAGAGAGGAAGTAAAAAAAGCTTAATAAAGAATTAATAAGTATTTCTGATATTTTATATTCATTGGTGTGGTGTTAATACTGTGTTGTAGTATATAGAGAATTATTTACTTAAGCATATAGCTTTCACAAATCACTGTGCCGTGGTATATGTTCAGAATAAAGTTGCTGAATTAACTTTTGTGGGTTAAAATCCTTCAGGGGGCTCAACATTTATCAGTGGGTGCCAGCACCTTCTAGGGTTCACTCTTGTTTGTGATTCGTCAGGTGTCTCGTTATGCAGGGTGTGTCTGGTGGCTGATGGATAACTAGCAAATATGAGATTCTTTTCCTTTGGTCTTGAACCACACACAAGAGGAGACCCAGGGAGAGAGAAAGCTCTCTTGCCATTTAGGGGAGGAAATGTGCTTCAACAGTTGTTCAGTCTAGGCACACTTGACTAGAAGGTTGGTGGCTGTAGCAGGCTTTATGAAAGGGAATGCCATGTTACTGTTAACATTCCAACTCCCATTGGAGTCAAAGGCAGGCTTTCCATTGACTTCAATGGGAGCAGGAGCCGGCCTTGTAATGTAGCGTGACTATTCTAACCAATAACATACATTAACTCTCCTAGCAGTTGAACCACCAATGTCAGTGAGCAGAGAGCAATACATGGCCATCCCATCTCATTCAGATGTAGTTAAAAGAAGATGTCTCTCCCTGTGTCAAATGAGTCGCATTTCCTTCTGGTGGCTGCTATCTTTCGTGTAAATATGTACCTACCTCAGATTAAAATTCCAAGTACCCCTCTCACACTGGATTCTGTCTCGTTGCAGATACAGTGCTCATTGTTATGTAGCATGGAAAATTAGTGAGTGCTGTGGCTTGATTTTGCTTCACAACAATCATCTTCTTGAATCTGTACCTGTGTGTGCAGGCTCACGTATACAGTATATGATAGAGTATGAAATGTATTTGACAGTGGTTGTATCTTTATGCACAGGAACATTGGACAATGGTTATCAGGCTTTTTTCAATGGCATAATAAGGCCCCAGAGGGCCCTGGTGAAACAGTAGGTTAGGAGTCCTCCTTCTAGGGCTGGGGACTTGCTCCCACTCTATCCCCATAACTCCTTCCCCTGGAACTGCTCAACTCAACCACAAAGGGACCTGGGGCCTCTGTAACACCTTCAGTCCCAGCCTGTGTTTTCTGGAGGACCTCCTTACTTTTGAACTGCAGATGCAGTGAGAGCCCAGAGTGAGGTGGCTGCTGGGGCAGGGGGCTGCAGCCCCAATAGCATTGGCAGTGCTACCAAGGGCTGCTCAGTGCCTGAGCTGTGTTGCTGCACTTGTACCCATGCCATGGTCGGGAGTGGCTGGGAATAAGGTGGGAGCACTTTTTGCTCATCAGAGCCCCTGGAGAGGGGGCACAAGTGCTTCCCCGGAAGCCTGGCTGGCTGGGGGGCTACTTCCTACTCTTCAGATCCCCCAGGGAAGGGACAGAAGCACTGTGCTGCTAGCCTAACACTAACCATCTTATGGGTGGGATGTGGGACAGTCTATGCTGGGTCTACAGTCTCGTGGGTCCTAGCACAACTGTGCCACTTGCACCTTAGTAGCTTAGTAGCTGCTGAGATCTTCCTCATGCATACACTTGCCTATATTGATCACTTTTTAGTACCTCTAGAAAGAGTCATTCCTGGGAGTCACTTGTGAAGCACTTTGGACTGATGAGAATTCAAAGTCTCACATTCAGATCTGGGCATTATCTGCTGTTTCCATTGTGAGCAACTGCAGGTGCAGCAAATAGCGATCCACAGAGGAAGGTGGCTTTTCTTGTTGGAGAAGTTGCCTTCTCTTCTTTGATGTTGTTGTTGTATACTTGTGTTTTTTAGATGCTAGATGAATTATTGATAATAAGGAAAGCCCAGTGTTGTCACTATAAATATACACCTCAAAAGACCTATGTTGAGGATCAGTTCAGATGGAGTGAGGGTCTCTAAGACCAAGCTGTCCCTCCCTCGTGTACTGAGTAACCCTACCTCCAAAACAGAAAGAAGAATTCTATTTCTTCCTCCTCTTTGTGCAAGGCAAGCAAGCTTTATGATACCATCGACATGTTTTGTTAGTCTATAAAGTGCTACCAGACCATTTTTTTCCCTGTAACAGACTAACTCGGCTACCCCCTGAAGCTTCAAATCTTGGAAAACCCAAAGCTTTCCTGCTTCAGGGGCCAACCACAGCCATTCTCACAGGCTTTCTTCTCTACCGTATGGCTGATCCTCTTCATCCTTTATAACCATGTTTGTGTGTGTCAGGCACATTTGTTTCTCAGCCACTTAATTGTTCCTGATTTGGCTTCATACCGCCACGGACCTAACACTTGAAAAGGGATTAAGTGGGCTTTAGTACTATGTGCTTGACTCTAGTTTTGCCCAGTGGTTAATTAGTAATGAAAGAGGTGCTGGGGCACAAGCAGTTTTTTATTTTATAACTGATATGGTAAGCCCAGAGGAGCTGGGGCTCTGAACTGTCACGCCGAGAGATGCCAGGACTCAGGCCTGGCAAGCCCCAGAACAAATTAAGCCCAGGTATATACACACCAAACAGCAGGAGGGCCACTATACCATTATACTTCTAAGTCTGGGCATTGATTCTGGTACAAATATACAACAGGTTTGATCTACAAATCCCTGCACATCACTCAGATGTTAAGCTCCAATACGGAGGGTGGAAGAGCAGGAAACGGATGGATACAAACTAGATTAATACGTAGCACCGTCCCTGAACTCAGTAGTATTTCTCAAGACCTTGCACGCCCACTCTCTTACTTGCACGTGTAGAGTAAAAAAGGGCGCGAGTGAGGGAGAGTGCAACAGCCATGAGCTTACATGTGATCCTTATCCTAAGCATGAAGCTAATGCAGCATTTAGCTCTGTACTCTCTTATTAGTCATCATCCCTGCTACCAGGCAGTAATAGCTTGGCAGCTTTGTAGCAGCACTTTCATTAATGCAGGACTGTTTTGCCTCACAATCCCTGTTACTCACCTATTTTATGTTGAATTTGTTACATGCCATTCCATGGATGCCTTGTTCAGAAGGGAGCCTAGTGTGACCCACCAGAGTAAGATGGGACCCAAACAATGGACTGCAAAATAAGGTGTCTGAATTTACTGTGTACAACAGTAGGATTCTTTCAATGTCTTGTAATATATAGCTACTGAGCCAAACCATTGTACTCATAGCAGATATAGAAAACTGTGACGTTTTCCCCCTGTGCCAGTGTAAAGACATGTCTACACAGCAGCGTTATTTCAGAAATAACGTATTGTACATGTACAGAGCAAGCCTCTTATTTCGAAATACATTCAAAATAATGGGCTTCTTACTCAGACTTCAGGAAACCTCATTGTATGAGGAGTAAGGGAAGTTGGGGGGGGGGGGAAGAGTGCTCTATTTCAGGGGGCTGGACTTGATGACCTTCTGAGGTCTCTTCCAGTTCTATGGTTCTATGATTCTATTATTTCAAAATAAGTGCTGTGTAGATGTGCCCAAAGTCGAAATAAGCTATTTTGACTTAAGCCATGCAATTAGTGTAGTTCAAGTTGCATATCTTATATCGAGTTTAGCCCTGCTGTGTAGACGTGCGCTAATGGTATTCTCCTTTTAAGAAGAAATGAGTGGCTGTGTTGTCTAGTGTCTAGGCTGGAAGTGGAACCCAGGCAAGCTGAGTTCTAACCTCAGCTCTGCCACTGACTGCAAGGTGGCAAGTCACTTCAGCTCAGTGTCTCAGTTTCCCCCAACCTGTTTGTTTTAAAAAAGGGAGATCATAACACCTTCTAAAGTGCTGTGAGATCTGTCAATGATGTAAACAAAGAGCTAAGTAGTACTGAAATGGTATGGAGCTATTTTACCCTATTAAATATTAAGACTTTTTTAACCTTCACATCTGAAACAATTTAGGTTGTAGGTTTTCTTACACTTGGCTAATAGCAAGTGTCACAGAGTAACACTGTTGAATTTTAAACATGTCTTAAATTCAAGTAAATTAAATTTCTTAAATTTGAGTAACAAAGGAGGCAACAGAAAATAGAAGCCTGCATAAAACTTGTGTAACAATAGTATGCTATTTTCAGTGCTTTAAAATATCCAGATAGTAGTAATGGAAAATAGGCCTTGCATATATATTTTATGCTGCAGTCCCCCCTCCCCAAGGAGATATAGAGAATAGCCTAAAATCTAATTTGGTAAGGAATAGAATATGAAATTATCGAGGCTCAGACAAGAAACAGAAACATTTCTGCGCAAACAACAAAAATAAATCCAAAACATTAGCTGATGGCTGTGTCTATGCTAAACTTGTGCACCATCTCAATAATATATTGAGTGCTAAAGCACTATACGAGGGGGCATTTAGCTCCAACTATTTTACTTGAATGAATTCTGGGGCCTCTAGCAAGGTTTATACGATAATTCTACTCTGAATTTTCAATATAATGGACCCACATAATTTGATAGTATCTGTCATGTAGCTGGAATGTTCTTGTAAACTACCTGCTGGCAATTCCTAGAAACTGTTTTATGGACTACTCATTTAGAAAACTATCCTGCTCTGAGCATGCACCTCCCTTGGATGTCAAATATACTGCAATATACTGGCTTTGGTTTGCAGTTGTTCATAGAAACTTTTATTTTGATTTCATTCCCGAAGTGTGCACATTCCTGAAGTCTGGGGTTTGAAAGAACTTAAAATGCTCACAATAAAACTCTGTTTTAATAATCACATTTCACTTGGTGTCCATGTAAAGACCACAAATTGACAGAGGATATATCTAAAACCGGGTCCTGTACCTAACTGCTCTTTCAGGCAATCAATCAATGAATCAATCAAATACTTCCTTTTGATCACAAGACTTCATAGCTTAGGCGTCAAGATGGATCTGAGAAGTGTGGAATTTAGGAAAATTGGGATATGGATCCAAATTCTAACCTAACATTACCTGTATCTCTTGCAGAACGTTGTGTGTGTGTGTATATATATATATATATACAGGCAGTCCCCGGGTTACATGGATCCGCCTTACATCAGATCCCTACTTACAAACGGGGTGAGGCAACCCCGCACTAGCTGCTTCCCCCCAGCAGACCAGGGAGACATGAAGCTAGCGCCCCCCCCCCCCCCCCGCAAACCAGGGAGACGCGGAGTGGCTTTTCTCAGCAGATACCTCAGCTTGAGAATAAAGGACTGAGGGAAGTGAGGTGTGGGAGAATAAAACTGAGCTCTGGAGAAATGTTTGGCTAGAGTTTCCCCTACAATATGTAACAGTTCTGACTTACATACAAATTCAACTTAAGAACAAACCTACAGTCCCTATCTTGTACGTAACCCGGGGACTGCCTGTACTGTATATCCCATACTAAGTGTCTGTCTCCTCTCCCCGTAGCTGGTCAGCATATGAGGATAAGAGTCTACTCTAGCTGCCACCTAGAGCAGTTAATCCCTTCATAAAAACAATAAGGATTATGCCTTTAGGTTCTGGGTTCCAACTCTGTCAACCAATTGGTATTGTGATATGTATGCTACTCAAAGTCCATCTTAAAATAAAAAAAAGATTGAAAGTTTATTTTCATCCCTGCTAAGTGAGTGGATCTGTACACGTAGCTGCGATTTCAAAGACAAAGTTAATTGAACATTTTATGTTTCTCAAACATTTTCAAACACAAGGGGAACTCTTTTCATATAACTGCCCAGTAGTATCTGGAACCTGGGTCTAAAAGACATGTTTTATCCTATCCAACTCCTTGTGCCCATTAAAATTAACTCTGCTCTAATTTCTAATAGACTTGCTAGAGTAATGTTCAAACTCAATCTGAAGATGGAAAAGTTGATAAAATTGGATTTTTATTACTGTAAATCTCTTTTGAGGCTACTCCATTTCCTGGATTGTTTTTAATGCTGCTAATAACATGATTATCCAAAATGTCAGCAATACTTTAGTACAATGATTATAGAAAATGTTAATGTAAATACAGTGGCCAGAACCTCAGTTGATTATAAATCAGCTCCCGTGAAGTCAGCTGAATTATTGCTGTGTTGATTTACACCAGCTAGGGCTCTGGCCCAGTGTTACTAAGTATAGCTCCTAGACTGAAATGTTTATGTTCTTTGCTTAATGTTCTTATTACAAATCTAATAAACCTGCATGAGTTTCTTGCTACATCATTAATGATGTTGGTGACTGTAATATAAATTAATATATTTTGTGTCTTATGCTGCAAGCTTTATAGCTGAGGCGTGCTCATGGGCTTTCATGAAAGCTTTGTGTACGGAGGACTTATAGAATTGAGCCTATAACTACCATGTGCTTCAACTACTTGTGTGTTTTGTGCTAAGATAATGTTGATCCAACTATATCTGTACAGTAGAGCCAAAAAGTGCATTTCTTTTTATACGCTGGGGTTGGAAAGCAATGTATTGTAATGCAGTCTTTAGTTCAGATCCTCAAAGATATTTAGGCACCTAACTTCCAATGATTTTAGTGTCTCTCAAGGTTTGTATAGTTTTGTAAAGTTCTTTTGTGCTTCTTATCATACTTTCTTGTATCATGCAGTATATCTTGAGTAACTGCATTATCATAACAAGAGAAGGCCAGTGGATTATGGAACTACTCTCATGTCATGCATGGAACTCTCATAGACATCAGTGTAGTAAATGGTCCTTCATTTCACACTGAAGTGGATAATAGCTCTATTAGGCATTTTTTAAACCTTTATTTTACTCTCCTGAATTGGTGTACATGCCAGTTCAAATTTGTCACTCCATGTATTTAATGCAATTTGCAGCAGTAGCAAAACAAATGGCTAGATGTTCCGAATAGCATAAACTGATTGCATGTGTTTCTCCAGGGTTCACTTTCAGAATGGGGTGCCAGGATTTTTACACCACTCACATTTACAGTAATGGGAGTTGTGTAGCTAATTCACCACCCTAAGAGCAAACTCCTAGTCTCTGATCTGCACTGCAGTTCCTTATTGCATAGCCTCACTCAGATGCTGCATGGAACTCCGACTGACGTCAATATGCAGTAGAGGTCCGCAGTGCAGATCCAAGAGTGGGATTTTTCCCTAGAGAAATTACCCATCTGTGTTTCAAAACAACCAGAGAAAAGTTAAATGTGTGATTCTATGTAAATTGCATATGTTGTGAATTGAATCTTCCATGGAGAAGTCTATTAAAATGCAAGCTTCATCACCCAGTCATCTAAGGAAATTGGCTCTGAGTTCACAGCTCATATTAAGATTGAAAATAAGAATCTCATGGAAATCGTGCAGTTTATTGAATCTAATTTAAATGTGTCTGAACAAATCATTTCTAGGCTGCATGGGAGTGGTGAGGGGAATAGCTATGGACCAGTACATAAAAAAATCAGAAAGAACTTTTCATTGGGGCATGTCCTTAGATGGATGTTTCACAACTTGGGTGTTGGACTTCGCAAAATCAGGATAGCCTTACAATCTATGAGTAATTCTGAGTTCATTTCCTGTATCGGTTTGGCACTCCATGAAAATTTTTGTTAACTTGGATGACTGCTAGTAGCTTCTGCACAAACCTATTTCCCGAAGACCCCATTATGTCTCCTGTTATTTCAAAAACATATTGTTTAACAAATATTTTCTCTGAGAAAGTGCAACATGGCCAACATCTATCTCCATTTATGTTGATTTCAATGGAGAACTCTGAAATGCTGTGTCTCATGGCTTGGAAAATGGCCAGATACCCCTCTCTACTGTGCAAATGAGTGGCTCAAGTGATAGAGAAGATAAGCACACTTTCTTTTTTAACCTTTGGATGACTCTTTAGAATTTGTCACTTGACCTGATCATGCAAAATCTGGTGACTTTGTTGCAAATACAGTTAATTTGATTTATGTGAACTCATCTGGTATCCTTTTCCTCTGGACAGCGTAGAGTCAAATTGCAGAATGCCTCTGTATATTTGATGGCTGCAGAGGTTACAGGAATCTGTATATAAGGCAGTCCCCGGGTTACGTACAAGATAGGGACTGTAGGTTTGTTCTTAAGTTGAATTTGTATGTAAGTCGGAACTGGTACATATTGTAGGGGAAACTCTAGCCAAACATTTCTTCAGAGCTCAGTTTTATTCTCCCACACCTCACTTCCCTCAGTCCTTTATTCTCAAGCTGGTGTGTCTGCTGAGAAAAGCCGCTCTGCGTCTCCCTGGTCTGCTGGGGGCGGGGGGGCCCTAGCTTTGCGTCTCCCTGGTCTGCTGGGGGGAAGCAGCTAGTGCGGGGTTGCCTCACCCCGTTTGTAAGTAGGGATCCGATGTAAGTCGGATCCATGTAACCTGGGGACTGCCTGTATATATCTGGATATAGCCTCACACATGGGGCCAAATTTATTCTTAGGCTGTGTCTACACTGGCGTGATCTTGCACAAAAGCAGCCGCTCTTGAGCAAAAACTTGCTGCCTGTCTACACTGGCCGCGTGTTCTTGTGCAAGTAAACTGACATTCTAATGTATGAAATCAGAGCTTCTTGCACCAGAACTCTGATGCTACCGCTCAGGAATAAGCCCTTTTGTGCAACTGTTCTTGTGCAAGAGGCCAATGTAGACAGGCAACATGAATTTCTTGCGCAAGAAAGCCCTATGGTTAAAATGGCCATCAGAATTTTCTTACGCAAGAGAGAGTCTATACTGGCATGGATGCTCTTGTGCAAAAGCACATCTCTTGTGCAAAAGCACACGCCAATGTAGATGCTCTCTTCTGGAAGGGTTTTTGCACAAGAACTCTTCCGCAAAAGACTTCTTGCGCAAGAAGCTGCCAGTGTAGACGTAGCCTTAGTTTTAACAGTGCAAATTCAGAGTTAGTGGAATTAACACTTTCAGTGATTCTCGATGTATAAGTAATATTTGGCCAGCTATCTTCATAGAACACAATAAGAGCAGTGAGGAAAATGAGAATATTTTCATGAGAATATTTTCACAAAACTACATCCCATTTATCTGTTCCATTTTGAGTGATTTCATGCCCTCAAATTTACTTTCTTGTGAGATTTTTAAGGCAGTTGATACTACTGTCTCACAGAATAATCTAAAAGTACTTCACTTAATTTCAGACAGGCAAACTTTAAAGTAGAATCTGCAGTTTGACACCAGCCATCTTTTAAAAAACATTAATTGTTTATTGGAAGGAGAAAATATGTGGGAAATGGAGTAAAAGAAACAGACTATGTAAAACTAATACATTTATAAACGTAGAGGCTATGTCTACACTGGCGGCTTCTTGCGCAAGAACATCTTGCGCAAAGGCTATTGTGCAAGAAGTCTTGCGCAAGAAAACGTCCACACTGTCATGTGCGAGCTGGGTTTTTGTGTAAGAGCGCCCATGGCAATGTGGATGCTTTCTTGCGCAAGAATGCTCCGATGGCCATTTTAGCCATAGGGCTTTCTTGTGCAAGATACCTCTGCCGAGCGTCCACACTGCCCTCTTGCTCAAGAGCCCCTGCACAAGAGGGTTTACATCTGTTAAAAAAGAGCGTAGCTCTTGCGCAAGAAGCTCTCTCTTACCACTCTGTACTGTAAATATTCTTCTGTAAGAGAGGGTGGGCAGTGTGGATGCTCTGTGGATTCTTGCGCAAGAACAGCTGTTCTTGCGCAAGAACCCCCCAGTGTAGACATAGCCATACTGTATGACATCCTGGCCCTATTGAAGTTTGTGGCAAAAGTCACATTGACTTAAATGGGGCCAAGATTTCTTCCACAAACTCTTTTGTGAAGGAATAGAGAAAATGGTGGATAAAAATAATGGTGGTGTAGGATAGGACAATGTTAGTCAACAAGGTTTTGGAATTTTATTTTGGATGAGGGGCAAGGCTTATGATGGGGCACTAAATACACAGTATGGGAAGGAAGTTATGTCTATTCTTGGGCCATATATTATAGGATACACACTGGTATGATTCTATCTCAAGAGTATCACCAAAGTTGAACACTTAGCCCTGTACCTTGACTGCCATTTTGCTATCATTTGTGAAAACGTGCCAGTGCAGATGCAAGCAGGTTTATACTTCTAGTGCAAGGGCAGTGGCAGAAAAGCTAGACAGACCTCTTGACCTATCCAAGCAAGATGACCTCCTGCTGCATTGAATGAATAGCCAAAGCATTACAAAATGTGATTTTTTTTTTGGCAGACCTGAGCACTGAACACACATCCAAAATTCAAAATTAACAATGAAAATGTAATGAAATATTTGGCAGCAGCAGGGTATCACAGATACTTCAGTGCCACACTAGAGATGTAATATATACAATTAAAATAATTGGAATCAAAAGGTATAATAAGGCATCTCCTAACAACTCATGGAAAGGTAAAGTAGCTGCTTAGTAGAATTGTGTGTCAACTTCAGAACATCTGGAGAGGAGGCAAAGTGAGGTGATTTTTGTTTTTGTTTTTGTGGACAAATCAGTGGTGGAACATTTTACTCCCATGAAGTTGAGTTTGCTTAGTCATGTCTCCTTAATAGCTCTAAAACCACCCTCCTCTTTTAAAATAATTGCTTCTATATTGTTTTTGAACTGCAAAGATGATATAAAATAACCATGCCAACCCAATTAGACAGAGCATTTGACTGTTCATAGAAAAAACCAGGTACTGTATAAAAGTAGAGCTTGTTAAAGTTAAATAAATACATTGTGGAAAACCTGCAAAATTGAACTTAATTTTTAACAGGGTTTGAAACACTCATTTTAGAATGCTTGTTTTCTCACAATTTAAGTAAAAAAAAAAGAAAGAAAATGGATTACTTTGGTTTTGATATGTTTTTGTGATTTTTTTTTTAAATGAAAGTCCACAGGTATGTGTGAAACTTTTTTTTTCACCCTCAGGAAAAAGAGATTTTTCATCTAAAACTATGTTCAAAAATTGGCAGTCTGTCTATATAAGCATGTAGTAAAACACTTAGCAACAATAGGTATAAAATCACTCAGGAAACCAGTTACAATGTTACGAAAAAGTGTATAAAAACGCACACAATAAACCAGCCTTAGAATTAAGAAAATTGCCTAGAAAAATAGTGATGCAGGAAGTTTAAAGGGATTAGTTTTTGTGAGAAAGCATCACATTTTATCCCCATGTACTGAGGCCACAGTCCTCCATTCCTCTTCCCTCCCTACCCCCGATACCCTTCTATATTGCAGGCACTGCAAGAACCCCTTCTTTTAATAACCTACTTTATCCATACTTTTACAGGGAGAGGACCAGTGGTCCTTTTTTGGCAGACTGCAGGCACTTTCTCTCTCTCTCTCTCTCATACGTTTTGGTTGTCTACCTCCTTGTTCTCTCCACATGGGCCTGAGGTGTTGAAATGGCTTTCACTGACTCTTTTGATTACTGTACATGTTAACAGCTCAGTCAATTGGGAATGCTGAAAATATATCAAATGGGAAACCCAAACAATTTAGCCTGAAACTTGAAAATGCTTGAAAGAAACTGCACTGGGATTCTCATCAATGTCTAGAGAGGTCAGAAGATAAATGTATTATGCTCATCTTTGTTGATGCAAAAATAAATCTTGTAGGAAGCACCATTTTTCGTACAGTAGCTCTTTGAGGTAGAAAGGAAGCAAATTTAAGATATGTTTGTTTCAGTATGAATAGTTCACATAGCCCCAGTAAGAATACTTACACTACATTTGTGATTATGGTACCATATGCTTATGATTATGGTACTACTGTAGCTACTGGAGCAAGAAACAGGGTTTATATAGACCTGCTTACAGGATCCCTTTTAAATTGAGCCTGTGGAAATGCTCACAGTGCCTGTGACTATGGCACTGAAGGTCATGTCTAAGTTCTATTCTCCATGTAACAAGTAGGAGGCTAATTGATGAGTGACTGTGGTTATGGTTTGTTTGCACTAAAGAAGCAGCAGATAATCGTGCCCAATGACAGGGGAGTGATAGCTGTGATAAACTATCAGTCTGCACATTTTCTAACGTTAGTAATTATCTGACCACTGAACAACAGAAAGTGTAGTGAAACATTAGATACAACCTAAGAACCACACACTGTTCATCTTCTGTTATGAGCCTGCTAACAGTCAGGGGCTGGAATTTATGGACTCAATTTTTCCTTTCACTTGGCACAAGAGTAAATCATGAGTGGTTCCACTGAAGGCATTAAAGTTGCATCCATGTAAAGGAGGAAAGAATATGCCCTAAGGGCGTACATGAAAACCAAATCAGGCTCAAGAGGTCTGACTTTGCCTATGCACAACAGTTGCAATGGGTTTAAAAGTTTGCGGACAAACTTAAATGATGCATACCTAGCTTCAGAAGACTTAGATTAATTTGGTAGTTGATCTGTGCCATCTCTCCTTCTACTACATTCACATGTGGGAGGTACAACTAAGTACTTATTCTTATAAGTAGGGTCCAAATGAACTCTCCCCTGACATCTAGTGCTTAGCTGGGGGACGAGACTTCAGGAGTTTACATAGACATGCCTAGTTTGCCACTTTGCCAAAATCATTAATTATGGCTGGTTTGGGTTACAAATCACTCTGGTATTTTATATGCAGTGGTAATGGAAGTCTTTCATCCTTATTGTACAAATTAAAAATCAGGAGAACTCTGATTAGCATGCCCTGATTGAAGGGCTCACCCTAATCTGAACCTCAGTGGGGTAAGGATGCCAACTTCCAGTGAAGGTGATTGGGGGAACATAAGGTAAAAAGTTTGTGGACCACTTGTTTAGCACTTGTAAGGATAAGGCTGACAGGGCCACCTTTCAAGGCTTCTATCTGTTTCAATTCCTTAATCCAACCACTCCTTATTGCACTGACATTTGCAGTCATTAGGAACAATTCAGGGATCAGGGTTTGTATTTCCCTTCAGAGTGAAAGTTTTACTTCTGTAACACCACATCCTCTAACCATCTTAGACTCAATCTTGGTCTACACTATATACTTAGTTTGGTGTAACTACATCATTCAAGAGTGTGAAAAATCCATATCCCATAACAATGTAGTTATACAAACCTTAACCCCCATGTAGTGTTATGTTAGTGGGAGAGCTTGTGTCATGGATATGAAGTTATTAAGCTAACAAGTGAGCTTTCTCCTAAGTGCCTTAGTGTATTTTCACTGATGCACTACAGTGGCACAGCTGCATCAATGCTTGTGCGCCAATGTAAATTTGCAGTGTAGACCTGCCTCCCACATGGCAGATCAATGGGCTCCATTATGGTTGTCTTATTGATCAGTCCACTTGGTTAGGCTCTCTCAGGCATTGGCAAGTTACAGGGCAGTAAATCAGCTACCAGTGTTGTAACTCCTGAGGTATCCACACTGGCAAGGCACTTAGTGCACACTAGCCCCAGAGTTGCTTGCTGGGGTGCTGGTGTAATCACTTCAATTATTTGCTACATTGTAACTGGCTTCCAGAAATGTCCCATAATCCCTCAAGTGCTCTCTGCTCATTGTTTTGAATTCTGCTGGCTACCCTGCGGGCGTGCACCTTTCAAAGCTCTGTTTCTGACAGCCTGCGTACTGTGCCAATCTGCTCTGGGACACAGAGCAAACCATTTAGGTGAAATGCTCATGCTGTTGAACACAGAGGCAGGCTTGTGTGTGTGTGTGAGAGAGAGAGAGATTGCTGTGCAGAGAGCTAGTGAAGGAGGTGGTGGTGATGGGGGGGGGGGCGGATAAGTCAGAGTTTCTCCTTTCCCCTGCCTCAGTATGGATTGTTTACTGCTACTGTTGGAAGTGACAAAGACAGCATGCTGATACCCAGCCTCTATGTCTCCCAATCCCCACTCCCTCGGTACATTCTCTTTCTCTCCCTCTGTTGAAAAGCAGCAGTCAATGTAGCAGGATGACCATGGAGCAATGGGATTGGGAAATGTGTATAATGTTTTGCTGTCTGCCCCATGTGGCATTGAAAACCTTTCCCAAAGCACCCTGCGGCCAGTTGCACAGTGGGATAGCTACCACAGTGCACTACTCCTGTGAGCCATTGCAAGAGTTACTAACATGGATGTGCTCCACTGTCATTAGGAGTACACTGTGGACACACAAAAGTGGTTTCCCTGCAGTGCTCTGTGAGCAGCGCTGTAACTGCCAGAACTGTACATCTGCCAGTACAGGGTTTGATCAGTTGATTAGGTGCAAATTGCCACTCTTTTAGTTTCTTCAGGTACAGCACATAGTGCGCTTTAGGTAATCCTCTCTAAATCCTACTTAGGATTTGTCACAAATATTAAAAAAGAATGAGACAACAACACAGAGACAGAAGTAATTAAGTCCTTGTCAGATCATATTTAATGGATTGTATTTTTTATACAGAATTAAATTATCAAGCTCTTTCTCATTTTGGTTGTTGAAAATCATTCTGCTATTAGTGCTGGAGCCAGAAAAACAACAACAAAAACCAATTGGACTAGATCGTTCTCTGGAGAAAATATAGGCTGACTGACAAGGCACTAGGGGGTAATCTATAGAAACAGTGTGTGTGAGGTAATATCTTTTACTGCATCAACTTCTATGGGTGAGGGGGACAAGCTGAAAGCTTAATTTTTTCTTGTAGCAATTCGTTTTTTGAAGCAAGAGTGTGACTTTTTTTTTTGGTTTGCCCAAACCCCACCATAAGGTCCTGCCTCTGGGCCTTCTATGACTGGGGTTGCCCCAGCTTAATGGAGCTAGCCACTGTCGGAGGTCATCGGCGGGGGCTGGTTAACTGCTAACCATTTAAAAAGGATTACCCTCTTCTTACCGGTATGCTTAATGGTTAACTGTTGTTACATCCCTAATCACAACATGTGGTACACCTCATCAAGTGCACTAAATGCTCCAATGGCAATCTAGACAGTTGATTCTTTTTTTCATGTTCGTTGGTGGGGACCTGGTAATTGTTTTGTCATTGTCTTGAAAATTCTTTGGTGGCAGAATCAGTGGAAGAATTCTTTCAGTTCTCCACATGTTAGTATGGTATCAGGTTCTGTGCGGAAGTTTAGTCTTTTAGAGCAGTGGTTCTCAACAAGGGATACTCAGAGGTCTTCCAGGGAGTACATTTATTCATCTAGATATTTGCCCAGTTTTACAACAGGCTACCTAAAAAAGCACTAGCAAAGTCATTACAAAGTAAAATGTCATATAGACAATGACTGGTTTATACTGCTCTATATACTAGACACTGAAATGTAAGTATAATATTTCTATTCCAATTGATTTATTTTGTAATTATATGTTAGAATTGAGAACATAATTTCTCAGTAATAGTGTGCTGGGATGCTCTCGTATTTTTTATGTCTGATTTTTGTAAGCAAGTAGTTTTTAAGTGAGGTGAAACTTAGGAGTCTAATTTGTCATGTATAACCCGGAAGATTTGACAGCCACTGCCTTACAGTGTACAGCAGGGTTGGGCAATAAAATGGTGGTGATTTACCAGGGTTAGCCCCTGCTGGGCTGCCACCACTATATTTACCTTGGCCTCCAGAGATAATGGCGATCTCAGCTCCTGTTGGCCTTGGATCGCTGTTCCTGGCCAATGGGAGTGGTGGGAAGTGGTGTGGACTGGAATGGCGATCCATGGTGATGCAGGGAAAAGGAAGCAACAAGAAAAGTGTGAGAGAGAAAACAAATCTGGGTAGAGAATAAGGGAGGCAGTGAGACTACCGTTTGTTGGGATGTGCTCAAATCCATTCCTAATTGTCATGCAACACTTGGATAATGAACACCTTAAAAAATGCCAGTGTAAGGCTGATCCAAATGAGATAAGAAAAGGGCACCATGTGTGTATGGGTCTAACTCTGTTCACCTGACATGAATACTCTCCTGGAAATCAATGGGAATATAAACAAGCATGGTTTGGCTCTAGATTTACAACAAGCTGTTTATTTTTACTCTCAAAAACAGATACAAATTTGCAGAGTAGCAATTATAACACAAATATGTTTTAATTTGATCTTTGTGTTTATCCTACATATTGACTCTAAAAGTATCCTCATGGAAAATGCCACAGATTATTAGTAATATTCAATCATTTCCCCCCACTTGGGCCTTTCAAAAAAAGGGCTTTGTTTTCATTGTTTTACAGATGTAATAATATACTTAATTTTGTATCCCCTTGATGCATATTTACTAATACCATGTACAGAAAATTCTTCATTTAAACATTTGCTCAGTTAGGCTCTCCAGACAGAACCATGTTTTAAGGGTTATAGTTAATTCTGTACAAATCCATTGTTGTGGAAATTTAAAATATGTATAACTTGTAAGATTCATGTTACCTTACAAACCCAAAATCTGTCACAAGGCTGAGATTTATAAATCTTTTGAGTAAATTGGAACTAAATGCTCAAATGAACTTGAGTAAAACTGAGCCAACTTTTGGTAGGGATTTTTTTTTTGTCTGCACAAAAGCTGAATCCAGAAAGCCAAAATGTATTTTCAGTTTCCAATCAAAAGTATTTGGGTTTCAATTTTCTAATGAAAGACCATTTTCCAGGAAAGCAGATGCTTTTGGTGAAATGTTTTGTTCAGTTGAAAATCCAACTTTCCATTGAAATAAATTTCTATGGAAAATATTCAACTAGCTCTGGTTTGGAGGTTCATTCAAAGCTAAAACTAAAAAACTTCAGAGTCTGTTTACCTGCACATTTGCCGAACTCTTCATCTGGGAACCAAAATCACAGCTATTTGCAAAACTCTAGTTATACAGTACAAGCCAAAAAAAAGTGATCCTTTTCAAGAGCTAAAATCTGTTAATAAATTGAACATTCAAAATCAAGTTTTAAAATTTCACAGCAAGTAATAGTATGATATATGATAGATAGTAATAATGTATGATAGAAGCTAGCCTTGGACTCACTTTGGCAAACGAAGTCTGGACTCCCATTCTATGAAGAATTCTAATGACTCCAATAGAATTGCATGGAATGTGAGCACAAAACCTGGCACAGCTTCATTAAGGCAACATGGGAAATTAAGCAAAGAGTCCTCTGGGTGAGATATGAAGACAGAGTTATAATCGGCTCTTAAGGCAGTGTGAATCAGGAGTAACTCCTCTGAAACCAATGGATGTGCAGCTGGTGTAATGGAAATCAAATCAGGCCCTGTGAAGATCTGGCTATTCATTATTTTGTAAAACCATATGTATTTGAAATGCTCTAATTCAAGGCATCTTACTTAGTTTATACATGGGAATTAAGTATAATCCTAACTTCTATTATTTTCTTGGAGTTGCTCCTGTCTATGTTGCTTATTTGGTATAAAAGGATAAGAAAATCATTTTCCTTCATCCCAAACAGAATACCTGATATTTCCCAAGAAGAGGACTGAGGGGAACAATCTTACTTATAATATTTTCTGTACAATTTTTGGAAGAGTTCTTTGGTATTGTAGGGCTCTATTCTGGGGCATTTTGACAGTTGATATCCTTCAATAATTTATCTTTTCTTTTGGATGCTCACCTGCCTTCAGTACAGCATCCCAAACCTCATTCACTTAAGGGGAGCATTTGTTAGAAAAGAGATAAACTACAAGGAGTATTCTCTACAACTTATTCCTGGTCTATGGATTTTATCATGGGGAGAGGACAATATGGACTAGAACCAGGAATTGTGCATAGTTTTCACATAATTTGCATAAAGGTAAACATTCATAAATCCTAGTTCTTTGAACAGAATACAGGCTATGCCAAGGCAAGGGCAGATAAAATGTTAATAAACAGGCTCCCTAACTTGTCTGGCTTTTCTATATTAATAGCTGTATTGTTTGTAAAGTATGTACATAGCATGTGTTGTTGATATACCCTTAGGGTATGTCTACACTTGCACCCTAATTCGAACTAGGGATGCAAATGCAGGCATTCGAAACAGTCAATGAAGTGGGGATTTAAATATCCCACACTTCATTAGCATGATCTCACCCCTTGATTCAAACTAATGCGTCCTGGTGCGCACTTCCTGGTTTGAATCAGCCGGCGAGATCATGCTAATGAAGCGTGGGATATTTAAATCCCCACTTCATTGACTGTTTCGAATGCCTGCATTTGCATCCCAAGTTCGAACTTGGGTGCAAGTGTAGATATACCCTTATAGAATTCTGAAGGTGATTTCTTGGGATTTCTGCACTTCCCAATCGATATCCAGAAACTTCACAAGAAAAAAAATAGTATTGAGAAAATCTAGGCTGTAATTAATGCCTGGTGATGATCCCAATTTACAACAAAATCCAATTATTAAAGAGCGGGTATACCATTAGTGTTGCCTTTCGTGTTCATGGGGATTTTGCTGCTGATTCTTCTTTTGCTTGCTCTTGTACTCAGAATAAACTACACTGAAGTAAATTAGATGATAGTAGTGTGAGAGCAGAATCAGGCTCATAGTTTCTCAATGCCTCCAGATATATTGTGGGACTGCATGACTAGAAGTTGCTCTTACCAGTCTTATTGTCTTTGCTTATTTCTGTTTCTGTAATTTGAGGCTTTTGCTGTGTTCTGTGTTGTCAATTTCAAGTTTTAAAGAGAGAAAGTGGGAAAAAAGTTGATAATATATTAGCTGACTTCGCTATAGTTTGAGTAAAGAATTGTAATTGCAAATCAAACTTTAGACTGGATGAAGAAAATAGACTGTATATTCTGCACTTTCTCTCTGCAGGCTTGAGTGCTGTGTATGCTCCTATAGCATTGATTTCCACGAGTTTGCATTCTCTGGCTCATTTCTACTCGCTTGTGCAATCCCACTGAAGATGCACAAATATCAATTGTAGTAGATTTTGTCTATATCTTGTTGTAGCCATGTTTATATCAAGATATGAGAGAGAGAATGTGGGTGGCAATATCTGGCATTAGATCATCTTCTGCTGCTGAAAGACAAAAACTTTTGAGCTCCACAGAGCTCTTCTCCAGAACCTCATATTATCTTTAAAATGTAAAGAATATTGATCATCTGAGTTACAGAAGCAATAAAAATAACATTGTTTCAGCCAAGTGAAGACTCTCACCAAGAATTTACTTTGTTAGTGAAAGTAATTCAGAGATAAAAACAAAGCAGGTTGCAAATTAACCCGTTAGCTCATAGTGCCTCATGTTGATAGACAAATCACTGTGAACTAAGAAATGTGATTCAAATTTCTCAATTATTAATAAATATAAAATTTCAGTCCCTAGAGTGAATGAAAAAAGTTACCAGCCTTTCAAATCATTAACTTTGTAATAATCACAGGGTAATATCTTCAAGTGACAAGTATCAGAGGGGTAGCCGTGTTAGTCTGAATCTGCAAAAGCGGTGAGGAGTCCTGTGGCACCTTATAGACTAACTGAAGTGTAGGAGCATAAGCTTTCGTGGGCAAAGACCCACTTCGTCAGATGCATGTAGTGGCATCAAGTGACAACACTCATGGAAATGAAAGTAACAGTGGGGAATCTCTGTGTTTTTTCCAGGGGAAAAAAATGTAAAATGTGTAAGGTTGGTTGCAGTCAGATCTGGCTGAGTGAATAGGTTTATAATTGTATCTCTCACTGAATTGTGTTTCCTCATCTTTCAAAATAAGTATGTGATAATTTGAAATGAACATATATATTTGAGATTAAATAATTATAGCATGATTACCATGCTAGTGAATATCAGTCAAATGATAATATATCGCAGGTTGTTGCAATAAGTCAGCTAACAACATAGCATTAGGAGTATATATTTCCCCTGAGCATTGTAATCTGAAATAAAGAATAAACTTCAATGAAGTGTGAAATATTTTCAAAGCTAAGGTATGTTCCTTTGTATTTCCTGCTGCTTGAATTATTTCTGAAGTAGAAATTAAAGTGATTGTTCATGCAGAATATAATCTAGTGATCTGAGGCACCAATTAAACAAAGCACTGAAATTTATACCTAACTTTAAGAATGTGACTTCCCATTGAATATGAGTTTTGTTTACAGCGGTGTTGGGCAAGATCCGGCCTGCCAAGCCTTTGGATTCAGCTTGTTGGGATTCTTAAGCAGGCGCCCTGCTTGCTGCGGCCCCATCTGCTGGAACCATGTGCCTCTAAGCATCTCATGCCCTTTGCAGTGGGTGGGGAGAGACATTGTGTTCTCTACTGCCCCCCACTGCAATCATTGCTGTTCCCATTGGCTAGTTTCCAAATGCCCCCTCAGACCCTATGTACTCTCCGGCATCCCAGTACTCTACCCCGAGCTGCCTTCTGCACCCAACCTCCATCCAAGAACCTACACCCCCCTCCATATAAGAGCGCAGGCATTGAACACTTACCAAATCTTGGAGTGCCCACCCATCAAAAATTATTGCCCACCTCTGGCCTAGATGCAAATTTTTATGCTTGTTTCCCTATTTTGGAAAGGGGTATAATTTTCTGTTAAAGTAGATACACTGGTAGAACCCTAGTATGGACAAACTTATAATGGAATAAAGGTTTCTTATAGTAATACAGGGTATTCCTTTTTTCTGTCATTTTATACTAGTATGAAGTACTTTTATCCCTAAACATAAAGATTTACCTGGTGCATCTTGGGTCCTTAATTCAATTTTTGTTTTTTTGAGAAATACAATGAAAATGAACATGCTTCATTTAAATCATTGCTCTTGACTGGGGATGAGGGGTTCAGTATGCAGGCTGTCCTGGGGAGAGAGGACGACCCCAGCCCTCTATCACTGCAGCAGTTTGGAGCCAGGTGACAAATGCCTTTCCCTGGCCACTGCAGCTCTAGCGGGAAAAGCGGGGAAAGCCACGGGAGGAGTGCATGTCCCCTGGCTCAGGCAGGTCCAGGTTCATCTGCCCCCCTGCACTCCCCAGCCAGAATGAGGCATGCAGCAAACAGTGTACTTTCCCCTCACTCCCTGACAAAGGGGAACAGGTAGTAATGTTCCAGTACGAATAAGTGGAGGGGGAGCTTCAGCCCCTCCTCTGCCCTCTCTAAAAGGCCATTGGGGAGTGGGAGGCTCAGAGCTGGGGCAATCCCAGAAGGGGTATGTAGACATGCTCCCTGCCTGGTGATTCTGTCTCTTTTCTGTATGGTTTTGTGAGAAGCAATCCCATTCCAGGCACATCCCATTTTCCTGCTACAACTAAACCCTTACCTTGCTTTAAACTATGATAAGAGGAAAACTGTGTACCGAATTTGGTTGTCCTAGCTCTTACCATTTAGGAGGAGTTCATGAACAGACAGACAGACTCACACACAGATGCACAGACAAATACTCTCAAATATAGAGTAGGTAATTTCACCATGGGTGAGAGGTAGTTGTACTACTTTATCTATATTGCTATAGTGAAAGCGGTACAATATTTATATGTAAGCAAGGCCCTAAGCATGTGCTAACCTACCTTGCTGAAGTGAGGTTTAAATGCCTAGAATGTGTAGGCACATTTATTTGTTGAATTCCCTGGGACTACTCATACTCGTAAAGTTATGTGTGGGCAAAAATGTTTGCAGGACTGAGGCCTATGTTTGCAAAATCTTGGGGGCAGGGAGGACCTAGCATTGCATTCTTTGTAAGTTATCTGCCATAGAAAACACTTCCTATTAGTCACACAGTGACTAAGAAGTCATCTCTTGTTTGTTCTTCCTAAATATCAGGGAAACTAACAACTAACATGTTCATAGGAAATATGGTAGAGAAAAAAAATTGGCATTAATCACACGTAGAAACATTGACGAGGAGTCCTGTGGCACCTTATAGACTAACTGAAGTGTAGGAGCATAAGCTTTCGTGGGCAAAGACCCACTTCGTCAGATGCATGTAGTGGAAATTTCCAGAGGCAGGAATAAATATGCAGGCCAGGATCAGGCTGGAGATGACCAGGTGGATCCAATCAAGGAGGATGAGGCCCACTTCTAGCAGCTGATCTGGAGGTGTGAATTCCAAGAGAATAGAAGCTGCTTTTGTAGTTAGCAAGCCATTCACAGTCTTTGTTTAATCCAGAGTTGATTGTGTCAAACTTAAAGATGAACTGTAGCTCAGCAGTTTCTCTTTGAAGTCTGGTCCTGAAGTTTTTTTGCTGCAGGATGGCTACTTTTAGATCTGCAATTGTGTGTCCAGGAAGATTGAAGTGTTCCCCTACAGGTTTTTGTATGTTGCCATTCCTAATATCAGATTTGTGTCCATTGATTCTTTTACGTAGGGACTGTCCTGTTTGGCCGATGTATATAGCAGTGGGGCATTGTTGGCACATGATGGCATATATTACGTTGGTGGATGTGCAGGAGAATGTACCAGTGACAGTATGGCTGATCTGGTTAGGTCCTGTGATGGTGTTGCTGGTGTATATATATATATACATATATACATATACTTGTGAGCTGCATGTGGCTCTTTTCCCTTTAAAGTGCAGCTCGTGAAGCCTCCCCCGTGGCTTGCAAAGCCGCTCCTGGTCCCTGGCCCCTAACTCCCTGTCTCTCCGGGGTAGGAGAGCCATCTGATATGGCGATTCAAAATTGTGCTGCCAAGATGGCAGCTCAACAACTCTGTTTTTGCTCAACAACTCCTGGGGGGTTGGTGGGGACCTCTTCCTTTTTTCTTTTTTTTTCTTTTGGTCAACAAAAATTGCTCCAAAAAAATATGGTGCAGTTCTTTGCATTTTTTCCACTGTTGTTTCAGCTCTCTTCATTTAATGGGTTGGCCACCCCTGCTCTAGCTGCTTCTCATGGATGTGTATGGCAGGGGGCAAGGCGGCTTCAATCTCATGCATTCCCAAAACAGGAGCCAGCCACAGTTGCAGTTCCTGTGCTCTCCTGCATGTAAGGATTGCTCCCTGCTAGTGATAAATGGGGCCCAACCAACCCATAAAAGGGGGAAAGGAGCTGGAATTGTGGCTCACTTGCTTCTGCAAGCTGTATAGGGAAGTGAAAGGCTCATACAGCCCTGTCTCCTTTTTCTTCCAACTATGTACTAGGTTATTCAGGAAGAATTGTCTGCCAGTGCTCTGGGCAGGGTGGTGCATCTGCACAATGACCTCAAGGCAAGGCAGCTATTGAGTGCAACAGTATGGCTCTGCTAAACCACCATGTCTCAGGGCCAATTTGTAACCTTTATAGTTCCCACCTGAATAGAATCAAGGGATCTCCTAGGCCAGGGTCGGGGAACCTTTTTTGGCTGGGGGGCCACTAAATCACTTGGCTTGGGGGCCGAACTTTGGCTTGGGGACCGAACTTAGACAGACAGACAGACAGACACACACACTGCAAAAGCCTTTGAGGTGATGTGCTTTTTTATTTAGTGTTTTAGTGGGCTAGCTGAGTTAGCTTCTCTTGGTGAGCTTCCCTTTTCTGAGTGCTCCATGCAGGGAAAAGAGTTCAGAGTCTGGTCTAGCTATGGCCTCCCCTTCCTCCCTAAAGGGTACACTATGCAGGGAAGGAGCTCAGGGGCTTCCTTTCCCTCCCACTACCGGAAGTGGCTCCCCTTTCCTCCCCTCCCCTCCTGGTCCTGCACACCTCCTTGTCTGCAGGAGACAGAGTTGCTGTCAGCATCTGGCTGGGGATGGATGCTGCAGGAAGTGGATGCCCGGTGTGGTGCCCTGCTGCAGCCGCCCCAGCTGTTTCCCTGCTGCTGCCTCACTGCCCAGTGCAAAAATAAAGCCTTTTTGTAACTTCCCCCTCTGGCCACCTCACTTGTGCCTCTTTTATGTGCAGGAAGAGGAGCCGGAAGTGTCCAAATGGCACTGTAGGTGAGGATGGGGTTAGGTCTCTATACACCACCCTTGAATCTCCCGCAGGTGCCAGACCTAATTGTCGGAGGGGCCAGATTCACCCCTGGGCTGGAGGTCCCTACCTCTGTATTAGGATGTGTAAACATTTCCAAGCAGGTCAGGTGTATTGGGGAGATAGGGGGATTGTGCAAGCTACTATGACCCTGCCGTCTATCTGCCTTCTTTGATGTCTGTCTAATCTGCTCTTACATATCTCCAATGATGGAGATTCCACAACCTCCCTAGGCAATTTAGTTCAACCTAAGCCTCCATCGCTGCAATTTAAGCCTGTTGCTTCTTGTCCTATCTTGACAGGTTCAGGAGAATAATTTTTCCCCCTCCTCTGTGTAACACCCTTATAGGTACTTGAAAGGTGTTATGTCCCCTCTGTCTTCTCTTTTCCAAACTAAACAAGCTGAACTCCTTCAGTCTTCCCTCATAGGTCATGTTTTTTAGTCCATTATGTAAGCGGGGGAATGGTCCCGCTATTGTGGGGAACTTTCCTGGCTTCTATACACCCCGGTGAAATGGACCAGCAAAAGGATCTGAGTCCCCGCTCCCACTTCCTTTACCCCACGGCTCCCTGATCCTGAGGGCTCCCCCTCCACTCTCCTGAGTAGCAGAGCCCTTGAAACCCCAACAAGGCTGGGCCCAGGTTTCCTGGGGCTTAATCCCTGACCTTGTAGTCACTAGGGGCAGGAGTTAGGGTGTCCCCACTCCAAGGTGCTCTCTTTACACTGCAGGCCTTCTTGGCCCAGTGATCACTTCATAAGGTTCAAAGCAAATACAATTTATTAAACAACAACGGATTAAAGAGAAAAGAATAAGAAAAAAATGAGAATGGTTAAATGAGAACACACAGCTCTGCTCTGTAGCACAGGGACATCAAAACAGCAGCCTGCAGAGTATAAGGTCAGTCCACAGTCTCTTTCTTAGAGGCCCTGGATATGCTGCAGGGGGGGCTACAGGCTGGACACGCTAGCTCTGGTAGTGACCACACAGTCTCAAGCTCGAAGTGGCCAGACCCCTCTCCCAGTCCAGAGCCTCTCCCCGCACTTTGCTGGTCCCAGGTGCTCACCACATCCAGCTGCAGGCTGTGCTGCTTGGCCAGTTCCAGCTCCTTGTGTTGCTTCTCTGTTCCTTTTTGCTCTCTGAGCCCTGCCAGTCTGCTGCTCAACACAAGGTCTGCATTCCTTGTGCTCTGTATGCCTGGCTCTGCTGCTGCAAAAACTGCCCCTCAGCACAGCTTGCACTCCTCTTAGCAGTGTCTCAGCTCTCTGTTCCTTTTGCAGGACTTCTTCATACAGCTTGCACTGCTCTTTTCAGCTCTCTGTCTTTGCAGGACCTCTTCTGCACACAGCTTGTTTGTTCAGAGAGAGGGAGAGCCAGAACAATCCCAGCTCACAGGGAGGATGGGGCCTGGCCTCTCCCCTTCCTCACTGGCCTGTCCAACCTGTCAATCAGGCTGAGCTGGAGTGTTGGCTGCTTTCCATTGTCTCTGGGGTCAGTCAGTCTCATGAACTCTTCCCCTTCAGATACTGCGAGCTGGCAAACCAAAAACTCCCACAGAGTTTTAGTAAGGGGTAACAGTCCCCTTACATTTAATCATTTTTTTTGCTCTTCTCTGGACTTTTTCCAATTTCTCCATATCTTTTCTGAAATGTGGTGCCCAAAACTGGACACAGTACTCCAGCTGAGGCCTAAGCAGTGTTGAGTACAGCAGAAGAATGACCTATTGTATCTTGCTCACAATACTGTTGTCAATGCATTGCAGAATGATGTTTGCTCTTTTTTGCAACAGTGTCACACTGTTGACTCATATTTAGCTTGTGGTCCACAATGACTCCTAGATACTTTTCTGCAGTACTCCTTCCTAAATAATCACTTCCCATACTGTATGTGTGAAACTGATTGTTCATCCCTAACTGGAGTACTTTGTATTTTTCCTTATTGAATTTCATCCTATTTACCTCAGACCATTTCTCCAATTTGTCCATTGTGAAATATAACCCTAACCTCCAAAGCACTCGCAACCCCTCCCAGCTTGTTATCATGTGCAAACTTTATAAGCATACTGTATGTGCCATTTTCTAAATCGTTGATGAAAATATTGAGCACAGCTGGCCCATGATGATATATTATCCAAAAGGGTCTGAAAATGAGAACATTTAAGAATTCAAAAATAAAGAAGAGATGAGTCTGATGGCTGCCAAATAAGAAAAAGCATTTGTGGAATGAAGAATTATCATCCAGATTTAAAAGGTTAGTACTCCTCCTCCTTGAATTTACTCTCTATTTTCAGGTTTGCTCCTCTTCTTATTCCTGAGTCTCAACCTCTTAGAACCTATACACCATCTGAGTGTGGTGTACTTTCCCATTTAGTGGTACTGAGACTGCTTAGCGAGGTTAATGAGTCTGCTCTACAGCCTTAGCTGAGAGCCAGCTGGCTTTTAGCTCATGCAGTAGAGGCTCATGCATTAAGCTCCAGAGGCCCCAAGTTTGGTTCCTCTTGTCAGCATTACACTCTGATGTAGCATGGCCAGATATGGGCAACCTTGAAATCTGGTATGCCCCGATTAGATTAAGTGTTTAACATCTTTTTGGCCTTTGACTATGCAGCGGATCATCAATGTCAAATCATACATATGGATACCTAGAGCAGCCATACACTAAAATGGATTAAAATATGCAGGCAGGAACTGCAGCTGATATTGACAAAAAGGTTTCCAAAGAAAAGTATAATAAACATAACCTTAACAAGATAAAGCTCCAAACTGACACACACGTAGAAATGAACGAGTAATATCTGATGAGTAATGCAAATAAGAGAGATTATAACAAGCACATTGTTTATGTATAGTATGCATCATACGTGAAGATGATGTACCTAAGAATGTTATGTGCTTAATAACTTTATCAGAGGCAATTATTGTTAAAGTAGATTGCATTTTATCAGTCCTTTTAGAAAAATTAAGATACAGTTTGTGTTGATACTGTTGCCAAGTTTCTGATTAATTTTAGCAGCTATGATCTGTAAATTGCATGGATGACCAAACGAAAGAGAACAAGGCTTAATTATATGAATATTTACCTTCAGTTACTTGCTACATCAGATTTTATTGCATCAAATTTAATTATGCCACATCTGTTGAGCTGCACAGCATGCTGACTTAAAACCAGTTTTACGTTAGCAGGACAACTATAGGAATTCTGATTAAATTACACATTGCACTATTGACAGTGGATAGCTAAATTATGCAAGGAAAGCATACTTTTGAAATAAAATTCAGAATGGAACAGATTTTGCTACACGTGCTCATGTGGTGCCTTTGGTTTCTATGGGGCTAATTAGTTGTAGAACGAGATATTATTCAAGATGGGTAAAATCTGACCCTAAGTAAATTTTAGCTCCTGGAGTATGTTTGGTAACTTGACAAAAGACATGATTATAAGAAGAAGTAAATATACTTTTGTTTTCTCTGGTGGATCATATTTTTTTCCAGGTAGATTTGGCAATAAAATAGTGGTGTACAAGTTTTGATAAAGATGATATGAACTTTAATCAAACATCCTGAGGAAGGGTGCTGGAACAAGGGATGCTGGGGGGAGGGGAGGTGGTGCTGCTGTACTCATTGGCTTGTTTTCCATTATATACAGAAGGGGTGCCAACCTGTTACAGATAAAGAGCCAAAATAGTTGTTCATATAGCACAAGGGGGGGGGGGGGAATTGTTGAGCAAAAAAAAAAAAAAAAGCACAGGGAGCTGGGGAGCTGCACTTTTGGGGGGCGGGGGGGAGGGGGTTGGCCACAGCTGATATACAGGGTTTACAACTTGGTTCAGTCTCTCCCCAGCACCTCTACCTTACAAATTCTTCCAGAACCCCTGCTCTTGAGCCAAAATCACTGCTGATGGATATTTTTAGCTAATTCTGTATTTGGCACTTCTTTTGGTACCAGAAAATGTAGAGACATGGACAACCAAACAATTCTATAGCCAAAGACATTAATAAAATTATAAAACAAATTGTTTAAGCCTGAATCGTCAAAAAAGATTTAGTTTGATTTGAGCAAAGGTTTAGGTCAGTCCTTACTTTTCAAAGCTTGTTTGCCAGTCCTCATCTTAAGTGTAGTCATCAGTGAATGGAATGTACTGGTCTGGTATTCTAGTTGTACTTTTATGGTAAGTCAGTAACATTGCATTGGAAAATAAAATACATAATTTATTATAAGTTTCAAATGAGCAGTCATACTGAAGCATAAGAAGGCTGAAAATTAGATTGATGGACTGTGAAGCATTTTATTTATACATTAACTGAACAGCTGCCAAAGGAAAAGCCTTTCCTTAACTCAATCAAATAAAGTGGGCCAGAACCATCCTTAGTGTGACCTAACCAAATTCAGTGAAGTGACACCAACAATGCAATAACTTTAAGTCAGAAGCATGGTTCTGTTTATCTGTTTAGCAGAGCTATTGTCACCTTCCCATAAAAATATGCTTTTCTGTCACTCACAGCCAGGGGCAGTGTGCCAAGATATGACAAGTGGCTAAAAGTGTGTTTTCTGCAGGAATTGGAATTGGGTGTGTGGGGGGACCAATGAGGGGGTGAGACCTTTAGAGTGAAGGTGGGCAGTAGGGCACCATAGTAAAAACTGAAAAAATGTTTCATGACCATTTTATTAGATTTAACGTATGTTTTTAAATCATGACACAAATTTAAAGTGGCTACACAAGCCTACTGTGGAGCACTAGATCTATTTTTTTTCTTGGTTTCTTGTAATTTTGCATAATTCTGTTAGTGAACTTCTCAAATGCAGTGCACTCATTTTTGATTAATTGGCTAATCGAATAATCAATGCAATTTGCATCAACTATTCAATTAGTCAATAAGGGCACTTCTGCCTCTGAAGTATAGCAACAGCCTCAGGGTTGTTGCTATACTTCAAAGGCGAAAGCACAGCAGGGAGCACAGGACCAGTGGGGGACTCAAGCAGTCCCCTGTTGGCCCTGTGCTCCCTGCAACGTTTCAAAGTGGCAGTGCCAAGAAGCCCATACGGTCTCCCGCATGGCTCCATACGGTGCTGCCGCTTTAAAATTCTGTGGGGAGCCTGGCGTTTCAAAGAGGCAACGCCGCATGGAGCCCGGGGTCAGCGGGTGAGTCCCCAGCAGACCCCAGGTTCCACTTGGTACTGCCACTTTGAAACACTGCATGCAGCCCGGGCCAGCTGGGAACTCCCAACTGGCTCTGGGCTGCATGTAGCGTTTCAAAGCAGCAGTGCCACGTGGAGCCTGGGGACTGGCCCCAGGCTCCATGCAGCATTGCCATTTGAAGTACCCTCTCCTCTCCCCACCCTTGTTGCCTCTTTCTGATAGAGGTAGCAATGGGCGGGAGGGGGAAGAGGAGGGAAGTGACTGGTTCACTAGTGTGTTGACTCTCCTATAAACATTTGCTTATCAGATAGGTGACTAGTTGCCCAGTCATTCACATTCTTAGTGTGCAGTACTTCCAGTTTGTCATGATATGCTCTCAGTCTCACAGAAGATGACTACTTTGAGAACACAAACTTCTATTCAATAAGGAAAAAAGAATGCTTTATTGTAGCTGTTGTGACTGGGCCTGATGAGAGATGTGTTCCACATTGATCATCCCAGGAAACATAGCACAAAAATTGGGCTGAACCACTAAAGAAGTTGAAGTCAAAACTTCATTTGTTGATTGTATGAAATTCCTCTCTATGTTCAAATTCTCTAATCTGTCCTGATAACAGTCTCACCCCACTCAACTGTGAGTGTTTTATAAGACAGGCATCTGTAAAAACCACACAGAGATTCATAGAATCCAGAAGTTAGGGTACGTCTAAACTACATGGCTCTGTTGACGGAGCCATGTAGATTTGTTTTTTTGGGAAAGGCAAATGAAGTCGTGATTTAAATGATCACGGCTTCATTTACATTTACATGGCTGCCGCGCTGAGCCGACAAACAGTTGATCAGCTGTTTGTCCGCTCAGCGCGCTAGTCTGGAAGCTCCCCTGCCGACATCAAAGCCCTTTGTCGGCAGCCCCGGTAAACCTCATCCCACGAGGAATAACGGGGCTGCCGACAAAGGGCTTTGATGTCGGCAGGGGAGCATCCAGACTAGCGCACTGAGCGGACAAACAACTGATCTGCTGTTTGTCGGCTCAGCGCGGCAGCCATGTAAATGTAAATGAAGCTGCGATCATTTAAATCGCGGCTTCATTTGCCTTTGCCTATCTGTCTAATCTACATGGCTCCATTGACGGAGCCATGTAGTTTAGACACATGCTTAGTGTTGCAGAGATGTATAAATCAAATTTGTTTATTTTCCTTTTTTTAGTTGATTTAACAAACACTCTTTGTCATCTTCATTTAAGGAGTCAATACAAATGTCCTAATTAGTCAACTTCTGAAATCTTTGCTTCTTCCAGTACAATTTCCATGACTCTCTCTCTGTTGAAAGTGTAGTTTCTATTGTTGGACAGAGATCTGCTATTGTTCATTGAATGTAGCCTGAATATTCATTGTTTAATGACCTAAGTGGTTTCAAAAGTAGACTTATAAGGGAGAATGGCTCTGAAATTAGTAGCAAAAGTAGTCCACCAGCCTTCCTATTTAGATCCATCTCATCTCAGTAGATACTTTCCAAAGCTAATTATTATGGGTTGCAATATTTTTAAGTCAATAGTCATGGCTTGCACATGAGAAAACCAATGGGATATTAATCAGGGTTGGCTAATTTGAACTTCAGTCCTAGTGTATCTTCTGTGTTTCCTTTTGGATTCTCGCTGAGAAAAGAGTATATTGACGACATTAAATGTATAGCTTTTTAAACTGCATTTTGAAGACTTTGCAGCTCTTACTAGTGCTAGTTGGCATAGATGACATCTGCATTATGTTAGGAGAGTTTAGAGTTACACTTTTCTCTAAGCAAAGTTTGTACTTTACTATATTTTCCAGAGAAGTTTGCAGCTCCATCAGATACACAAACAGCTATCTCTTTGGGGTACAACTTATAAGCATTTAACTCTTCCAAGATGTGGGTTGTCAGAGATATGACTTCTAAAACCTGAAATTCATCTTCTGGCCTACCACTGACCTCAAGACAACATATGCTGTTACTTAGTACTTGACATCTATTTGCATTGGGTCATTCTTCAGCCCTGGATGCATATTCTTTAATGTGGTGAAAGTTCTTCACTTTTTCAACTGCTGAGTCTTTCGTTGTTACACTGCATGCTTTTAATCACTCAGTTCTGTTTCCTGCCCTAAGATACTGAGCATTTGCTGCGTTTGGTTGGAATCTGTGTCTAACTTCAGGATTATCAAATTAGCCTCCAGTTTCTAGTGTGTGGTATATTTCTCTTGCTGTGACAGCCATGTTTGTTTGTGTCTCCAGCATTTTTAACACCCTAAGTACTTCTAAAATTGGCTTTGACAATGACTAGCTTACAAGGCTTTCTGCATGTCAATGCAATCCAGAAGATGGGTGTTTCTCAGCTTTTTCACATAGTTTGTTGGCATTGGCTTTTCTGATCAGTCTTGCAAACCAAGTTCCTCCACTTTTATTAGATAAATCCATGGCGTGCTCATATCTTGAATACTGTGTGCAGATCTATCTATTTATCTGTCTGTCTGTCTACCTACCTACCAACCAACCAACCAAACAAACAACCAACGTTGGAAAAGGTACAGAGAAGGGCAATTTAAAAAGATTATGAGGAGAAATTAGAAAGATTGGGATTGGAAAAGAGAACTAAGCGGGAATGAGAGATATCCTGTCAGTATGTAAAAATCGAAATCTATTTCAAAATAATTAAAACATTAAAACTTAAATGCTTAAAATATCACTAAAAATAAGAAATAGGAATTTTTCTACTACACTCCCTTTAAGCTTCAAAGTCTCTTGGTGAAGTACAAAATCTCATCATTCCAGGAAATTGTTTCATGGGATATTCATTTTGAGCCTGATTCTTCTATATTGTTCACCTTTATTATCTGATCAGTACTTACATTACGAGTAGTCTCACTGAAGCCAATGGGCTTACTTGCAGAGGAAGATACTAATTCACCTTGGTAAGGAGGGAAGAATTAATTTCTTTGAGACTGTTAGGCATATACTTTGTTTTCAAGGAAGCATAATCACATTTATTCTTGTCATATACTTTCTGCATGAGACTTATTTATTAAAAATGATCTGGAGGATGACCTGTGAAAAATAGATTAACATCCATATGCAAATGAAGGCCCCTGAAATCTGATAATTTACTGTGTGAATATTATTGCGTGATCACCAGCTGTTGTACTGAATTTTAGCTCAGAAGAATGGGTAGAGGGGAAAGTCATCATTAGATTTAAATAATGAAAAAGCCAATAAAACATCAGCAACTTTCTAGAATTATGTTTAGCTCCCTGCCATCCCTCAGAATTTATTTTATATAGGACTGTAATTCATCATCCGTTTTAGCTGAAGAAATATTCTCAATAATATAATATGCCAACAGAAGTGTAGTATTTTAAAAATAAAAAATAGAATGCCATATATAAATATCCCACACCTACAAAAAATTAGAAGCACTTTTTCTAGAAGAATGTAGGTATAATATAAAATATGAACCATTCATCCATTCCTAAATGCAGCAAACTCTGAGGTTGTAAAGGCTCAACCCAAAGTCCACTGACTTCAATGGATTTTGTATTGGTCCCTACATATGGCATTTTTAGGGACCAATACAATATCTGAGTTTTGGCAGATGAGGGAATGCTGTAAAAAGAAAACTCATAACATGCTAATGGACATGAGGTAAACAGTTTTATTGGATAAGAATGCCACACATTACTGCCTTATTAGCCAGAGCCGATCCTAGGTATTGGCCACATGTATGGTGACCATATTTTAGCTTGTAGTTGACTAAGGTAGTTGACTCATCTACTCAACTACTCACTTCCTCCTCTTGCTGTCTCTATCAGAGGCAGCAAGAGAGAGGAAGCAGGAGCTGGTTTTGGGGGGAGACAGCTTAAAACCGGTTCCCCGCAGCAGTGTTTCCGTGGTGCCGCCTGCCCCCTGGCTGCCTATGCACCTGGCTCTTCCTACATTTAAACTGAAAAGGCACAGCGGGGGTAGCTCCGGGATGTGGTGCAAGCCTGGACTGAGGAAGCCTTCCCTTATCGACTAATTGTGTAGTCAATAAAAATATTAACCAAACGCACAGTTAGCGGATTACCTGCCTCTTAACATCCTCACCATATTTTCCAAACCCAAAATCAGGACACATGATCTGACAAAGGATTTTGTTCTGATTTGTGAGCAGGCTGGAAGTGGAGGGTGTTGGCAGGGTGGTAAGCGAGGGTGGTGGGAGTGGGGGGTCTCGGTGGAGGCAGTGAGTGAATGGGCTGGGGATGTGGGATCTGGGCACGAGGGAAAGGGAAGCCACTTATTTGCTTATGTGTGTCTCCCTACACTGTGTCCTAGGCATTGCCTCCCGTTGCTCCTATTGGCTGAATTCTAGAGCAGTGCGTACAGCTGTTTCTAGCTGCGTTTCTTCCTCACAAACTGGATCCAGCAGGGAGCCTCAGGGCTTTCTCTCCCCCCTGCCAAAATATTTGCTGAAATATTGGCATTTCTGGGACATTTCAATGGTTTATGGGGACAACGGGACACAATATTTGAAATCGGGACTGTCCCGGAAAATTTGTGATATATGATCGGTGTTGTCATGTGATACCTCATCTGTGTCTGAGAGTGGGGAAAGGCTGAATGGCAGGAAATCCTGGAGAAGGGAAGTTGAGAAATCAAGAAGCAGGAGACTCTCCACACCTAACATGTATTTTGCCTTCCTGAAATCTGCATGAAACAGAGGCAGTTGCCTTAGTGCTGCATGGTCTGATCATGCTGCACCTGCTTGCATTGTCTTTATTACACAGCTGTGTTTTGATCCAGGAGGTCAGATACTGATAAAATGCAACTTTGTAATGGCCTTTATTTTCAATATTTTAAGCACATTATTAAATCCTGTGATCAGTGGTGAAAGGGAGTGGTGTTGTACTCTTATCCAGCTCCTTCTGGGAAACTGCCTGCTATCCCATCTAGCTTCCCAAATGTTAAGCTCCAGATAAGACCTTATATTGCTGGGGCAATATATCTGTATTTCATGCTTCACAGCCATAGGAATGCTTTATTAATTGCCTCATTCCTAGATAGTGATCTGATTGGAAATTGGAAACACTGTGTCAGTTTATTTTAACCTACAATTTCAGGTCAAAATTTTCCATGTTGTGCAACTTACTCCATATTTAGGCACTTATTTAAGCATCTTAATTTTTAGAGGTTCATCTTATATTGAAATTAATTAAACAACCAACATGAAAGTTTTAGTCTGGATAATGCTGAAAGGTTGGGCAGAACTGGAAATAGATGTTAAATCTTCTAACTCAATCTAGAGCCTTACAACCAGAAGACTATCCTTCCACTTATAATAAAAGTTTTTATCAAGTCAGATTGTATAACTGATATGCCTACACAGCTTCAATTATTTTTGTCCTGAGTTTTATAAAAAAAAAAATTGACTTTGTCCAAAAATACTTACATAAAAACTGCAAACTGAAAACCATTTTTTATTCATAATTGAAAACTTTTTGTCCAAATCTCCCTCAAAATTTGGCTTTCTGATACATTATTAAAACTTTTGAGGAAAACAGACCTTTTCTTTGAAGATTTTTGTTTGGTCAAAACCCTAATTTTCCCCTGGGGAAAAACTTTGGGTGGAAAATTTTAAGCAGCCCTAATTATTTCCATATGAGTAACTTTATCTTCCTTAATTCAAGTACCCAGGCACTCTATAGATTTAAAGTAAAACCTCATTTAATCAGAGTGGTATGTGCTGAACACTTCACAGGAACAGGTGCTTACGTGGACATGAATATGAGATTTGTCAGACTGGATAAGATCTTTTGTCTCGTATATATGATATCCTGTCTCTGAGAGTAGCCAGTGCCTGATGCTTGTTTAGCATTTGTTTATTATTATTATTATCTTTACTTATTTGTGGTCTACTTTTTCACCTCCATATATTAGACTGTTATTAGGGGTTCTGCAAAATTCTTTCAAGTTTAAAAGTGGTTCTGTGAACAAATAAAATTGGGGAACACTGCTCCAGGCAACTGCACAAAACTACATGTCGGGGAAGAAGAATTTCTTGTTGTCTCTTGCAGTGCATAGCATAAGATGTGATTAAACTTCTTAGTATGCATAACTCTGTCATACAATTAGCTTGTTCTCTTTAAAATCCAGCCACAGCATTTGACTTGATTACTTGCTATGCTCGTGATTTTTCACGGGTTGGCTATAATGAATAACATTTAATATGTAGTTGTGTTTATGAAGCCAAAATATTAAATGTTTAATTCATTGCTGAAATCTGAGTATTACTATTGATTGAATCTGTCAGATGTAATGTAATCTAATTTATACTACACTTATGATGGTATCCATGCACTTCATAATGTAGAACTGTACTATAATCTATGTTCCAAAGGCACATTTTTTTCATTTCATACCTGAAGCTTGTTACTAATCATTTGTTAGACACTAGTTGAATAATATCTTGGAATGTTGTTGATTTGTTTTTTTGTTAAAAAATCTACTAATGATGAATATATATTCTTTTCTTCTTACAGGAATTCAATATATCTTCTGTAAGTTATGTAGAAATATAAAGCCAAGTTGAACTGAATTACTGTCTTGCAGCACATGCCTGCTTTAAAGTACAGAACAATTTATGAAAAGCATTAAAGCACAGTTATTCTCACAGAACAAATGTTTACAGACACATTCTGATATCTTATACTGGTGTAAAAATCTGGAGTAAATCCATTTAAGTTGGTAGTGTAGCTTTGACTGTCCATCATAATCTTGCAAAAGGAGACATATGGGTAGAAAGTTATAACATGATGGAGTCCCAATGTCAGTGAATCAGAATCTAGCCTATTATGGTAATTTCATACTAAGTCTAGATATACACCACAAATCTACATTTGGAACATAACCTAACCTTAGCACTCTTCATTTATGTCATAAATTAGTTTTTTATTATAACATTTATTAGTTGCTTTCAGATGGGAGGATTGTATTTATTCATGTGGCATATTTATAATATAAGAACTTGTGATTTTGCTTTTGCTTTTTATGGCTCAGGAATGGGTAGCAGCCAAAGTGAAGCACAATTTCTTCTTTGGATAGAAGGAGAAACATCTCCATTAAGAAGATACAATTCTTGATTTCCCTCATTTTCCTCAGATGGTTACATATACATCCATGCTATTGCATAGTACAAATTAGGCTGGTATACAGAGGTGCATTATTCTCTAGTTTCTAATGGTTGCTGCTTAAGAGAGGGTAACCATTTGAAAAGGAGAAAGGGCATAGGAAGGGATGAAGAGGAAGAAAGATTGGGAAGGCAGCATGCATTATCCATCCTTTTTTTCCTCTTTATACTCTATCTGAGAACTACATTACTGTTAATGTGAATCAACCTTATGATACACACCAGGTAAAGATGTCAAGGAGTTTTACACAGTAACAAAGGGGGTGGTTGCAAGGAAGAAAGACTGAGATCTAGACATTAGGGCCTGATATGTTGCCACCAGTTCAGTGCATTCACATTTATCAAGCATTGTCTCTCATAAGAGAAGTGGTGTGATGGACACCATGAGACCATAAAGATACAGTAACGGAAAGGAAATAAACAGGGTTCTTTCGCAAGGTTAAGTGATCTCAAAGACAAAATATTATATTTCAATCTTTTCATCCCCTGCATTTTCTTTCATAACATTTCCAGAAGTTATATTTTTTACGGGTCATGGTCAACTTGTTTTTCATAGGTAACAACTCATAAAAATCGTAAGAATGGGCTACCTGGTCAGACCAGAGGCCCATCTAGCCCAGTATTCTGTCTTCCGACAGTGGCCAGAAGGAATGAACAGAACAGGTAATGATCAAGTGATCTCACCCCGTTGCCCATTCCCAGCTTCATACAAACAGAGGCTAGGGTTAATATTCCTACCCATCCTGACTCAAAGCCATTGATGGACCTATCCTCTATGAATTTATCTAGCACTTTTTTGAACCTTGTTAAAGTCCTGGCCTTCACAATATCCTTTGGAAAGGAGTTCCATGGGTTGACTGCGTTGCATGAAGAAATAATTCCTTTTCTTTGTTTTAAACCTGTTACTTATGAAACTCAGTCTGTATAAAGTTAAATGAAAGCTAAAATAGGGTAGCATTGAGTCCATGTGTGAAGAGACATACTTATCATTTACAGGGATATTAACGGGAGCTTCTGTAAATTCCTGTGTATGCCATAATAATGTACTAATTTCCATTTTTCATTGTGGCCTGAAAGACCAATTGAGATGTTGAATTAGTAAATGTTATGGGCCCAAACTAGTCTTAAGTGGCATGTACTTACCTACTGCCTGAAATCCAATTCTTGGCCTGTTTCCGTAACTCAGTGTAGCCTTTGGAATTGGTTCTCCATGAGCAAAAAGTACACTTTGCATTCTGCTAATCTGTGCTGGCCTTTGTTTGGGCTATGGCTGTGCCTTTATGAAACAAAGTATTCCTTAGCAGCCCATGGTGACTCTGAGTATTACATGGGCTCTCAGCAACAGTGGTCAGAGTTAATGGGGGAAGAGGTGGCATTTTTTCCTATTCCTTATTGGACCCAGATCCCAATCACAATCACTTGAACTGCCTCCAGCCTTGGACTAGATGAAAGTTTCTGCTAGAATAAACAGCAATGCAATAGTTAATAACATTGACATTTACATTTTCATCATTAGAACTGAATTGACATCCCATTGGGATGTTTGGGAATAGGGTACTCTTTTTTTAGACAGCAATCACAAAAGTTTCAGACAGCAGCATCTCTAGTCATATTTAGAAGGCAATCTCTAA
The DNA here is from genome assembly GCF_049634645.1 of Pelodiscus sinensis. NCBI lineage: Eukaryota > Metazoa > Chordata > Testudines > Trionychidae > Pelodiscus > Pelodiscus sinensis. Next base: position 171,882,427 of record NC_134712.1, read on the forward strand.
AACCATAAGAGGTAGAAACTTAATTAAAAATAACAAGGTTAAGTTTTGTTGATGTCAATAAAATAGGCACAGAACTGCTGTTTAGGGAATTGATCTGAACCAATTCAGTCTTCCTTTTTGTTACAACTCATGCTTGTAAAGCAGCCTATACCTTACATTGAATTGTGTGCAATGCCCTAAATCCATTTTCAAATCTTTAGTTTATTAAGAGAACATGGAAGAAGCTGTTTTCATGCATGTATATAATATGACTTTTGCCTGCTTTGATTCCCTAACAGTTGCTAATCAAAATCTGGAATGGAGTTGTATTAAAAGGTACCATCTGACCTTGTGTGGAAGACTGTACTATGGTATCAAGATACCAGAAATGATTTAATAGTGCTTTCCCCTTTTTATTATACTACAGATATTATCAAAGCACATGGTCTGAGGACACCATTTCAAAAGTATCTCCTTAATGTTGATAAAGTAATGGCAGAAAAGGGCCTTTTAACTCCTTTTTTCATGGTGGATTAGAACAAATTTAGGACTGCTGTGTAACCAAGAACATTACATGGAGCTCTCAGTGGTGGGTACATCACAGCTGAATCAAATCCAAAATTGTTATTAGGAATTAATTTGAGTCGTGTGTTTCATTCACTAAACATTACTCCTTTTTTCTTTTAAAGTATCTTCTTGCTCTGTAGCAGAAAGAACCCCTTTTGCATTTATTTCAAAAAAATGGGGCATTTGTTTAATTTTTTACTTGCTAATAAATGCAGTTTCATCTTGACTGTTTGATAGATTTGGACAGTTTTTTTTCCCAGGCTAGATTCTCAGCGCTGTTCACAAAACAACTGGATTGTTGCCCCATGGTAAATAGCTCAATAGGCCCTGGTCTACACTAGGGTTATTTCGAAATAACTTCTGCTTTCCGCAAGGAATAACTTAATTCGAAATAAGGCGAGGAGTCCTGTGGCACCTTATAGACTAACGGAAGTGTTGGAGCATAAGCTTTCATGGGCAAAGACCCACTTTGTCAGATTCATGTAGTGGAAATTTCCAGAGGCAGGTATAAATATGCAGGTCAGAATCAGGCTGGAGATAACGAGGTGAATCCAATCAGGGATGATGAGTCACACTTCTAGTAGCTGATCTGGAGGTGTGAATACCAAGAGTAGAGAAGCTGCTTTTGTAGTTAGCTAGCCATTCACAGTCTTTGTTTAATCCTGAGTTGATGGTGTCAAACTTGAAGATGAACAGTAGCTCAGCGGTTTCCCTTTGAAGTCAGGTCTTGAAGTTTTTTTGCTGCAAGATGGCTACCTTTAGATCTGCAATTGTGTGTCCAGGGAGATTGAAGTGTTCTCCTCCTACAGGTTTTTGTATATTGCCATTCCTAATATCTGATTTGTGTCCATTTATTCTTTTATGTAGGGACTGTCCAGTTTGGCCAATGTATGTAGCAGAGGGGCATTGTTGGCACATGATGGCATATATTATGTTAGTACAGGCAGTCCCCGGGTTACGTACAAGATAGGGACGGTAGGTTTGTTCTTAAGTTGAATCTGTATGTAAGTCGGAACTGGCATCCAGATTCAGCCGCTGCTGAAACTGATCAGTTTCAACAGCGGCTGAATCTGGACGCCAGTTCCGACTTACATACAGATTCAACTTAAGAACCCCACGTGTCCCCAAGTCAGCTGCTGCTGAAACTGATCAGCAGCTGATTCCAGGAAGCCCGGGGCAGAGCAGCTCTGCCTCGGGCTTCCTGTAGTCAGCCGCTGGTCAGTTTCAGCAGTGGCTGACTTGGAGACGCCTGGGGCAGAGCAGCTCGGGTGCTGCTGGGTTGGTCCAGTAGTGCGGCCGCTCCTCGGCGCTACTGGACCAACCCAGCAGCAACCCAGCTGCTCTGCCCCAGGCGTCCTGACTCGATCAGCAGTGGCTGAATCAGGACTTCTGGGGCAGAGCAGCTGGGGTGCTGCCGGGTTGGTCCAGTAGCGCCAAGAAGCGGTGCTGCGGGACCAACCGGCAGCGCCCCACCTGCTCTACCACAGGCCCTGGGCTTTGCTCCACATCTCCCTGGTCTGTTGGGAGGGGGCACTAGCTGCATCCCCCCCCACCCCCAGCAGACCAGGGAGATGCGGAGCAAAGCTGCGGAGGACCCAGGCCGGACCGCGGCGCTTCCAGATCAGCGCCGCGGGTCTGGGCCCGGGTCCTCTGTCGCTTTGCTCCTCGTCTCCCTGGTCTGCTGGCTCCCCCAGCAGATCAGGGAGACTGGGAGCAGCTTTTCTCGCCCTGGAGGAGGCAGGCGGCGGGACCAGGTGTCCCACCACTCCAGTCCTCCGGGGCGAGAAAATCCCCGTTCGTAACAGCGGATCCGACATAAGTCGGATCCGCGTAACTCAGGGACTGCCTGTAGGTGTGCAGGAGAATGAACCAGTGATGGTGCGGCTAATCTGGATAGGTCCTGTGATGATGTTGCTGGCGTATATATGTGGGCACCAAGGTTTGTTGTATGGATTGGTTCCTGAGTTAGAGTTACTGTGGTGTGGTGTATAGTTGCTGGTGAGAATATGCTTCAGGTTGGTGGGTTGTCTGTGGGTGAGGACTGGCCTGCCTCCCAAGGCCTGTGAAAGTGAGGGATCATTGTCCAGGATGACTTGTAGATCACTGATGATGCATTGGAGAAGTTTTAGCTGAGGACTATAGGTGATGGCCAGTGGTGTTCTGTTGGTTTCTTTCTTGGGCTTGTCCCGTAGCAGGAGGCTTCTGGGTACATGTCTGGCTCTGTTAATCTGTCACCTCACTTCCTTGTGTGGGTATAATGGTTTCCAGAATGCTTGTTGAAGATCTTGTAGATGTAGGTCTCTTTCTGAAGGGTTGGAGCATATGCGGTTGTACCTCAGTGCTTGGCTATAGACAATGGATCGTGCAGTGTGTCCGGGATGGAAGCTGGAGGCATGCAGGTAAGCAAAGCGGTTGGTAGGCTTTTGGTATAGGGTGGTATTTGTGACCATCACTTATTTTCACCATAGTGTCCAGGAAATGGACTTCCCGTGTAGACTGGTCCATGCTGAGGTTGATGGTGGGGTGGAAGCTGTTGAAATCGTGGTGAAATTCTTCCAGAGTCTCCTTCCCATGGGTCCAGATGATGAAGATGTCATCGATGTAGTTTAGGTAGAGAAGGGGCGTAAGTGGACGAGAGCTGAGGAAGCGTTGTTCCAGGTCAGCCATAAAAATGTTGGTGTATTGTGGGGCCATGCGGGTGCCCATAGCAGTGCCACTGGTCTGGAGATATATATTGTCACAAAATCTGAAATAGTTGTGTCAACAGGGACACAAACTTGGGTTTTCCACATCACAGCTGAGTGGCCTAACCACTGAGCTATAGAGTCATTCAGTTCTACTATCTGGTACAAACACTATTCAAGCATTTAATACAAAGTGATCACCCGAGCAAAAGTTATTTCATAATACTTCATAACCTGGTGATTACAGTACTCCCCTGTGAGTTGGGACTTTCAGTTTCAAATACCTATTCCAGATTGGGGATTCAACCCTGGGCATTGAGAGTAGGTCTAGACTACATGGTTCCGTTGACAGAGTCATGTAGATGAGTTTATTAGACATAGGAAAATGAAGTGGCGATTTAAATAATCGCTGTTTCATTTACATCAAAATGGCCGCCGCGCTGTGCTGATCAGCTGTTTGGGGGCACAGCGGGGCAGTCTGGACAAGATTATTTAAATCGCCTCTTCATTTTCTTATGTCTAGTAAACTCATCTACATGGCTCCATCAATGGAGCCATTTAGTCTAGACATACCCTGAGCTATCAAGTATGAGGACAAAAATATCCCCTCTGGTTGTTTTTGTGAGTTGAGCCCTTTATTTCCTTTGCTTTTATTTATTTTTAAACAAGGTTACAAATGCCTGGAAATGAGTTGAATATTCTCAAAATTCTGGTTCAGTTTGATCCAATCTGATTTTTTGGGGGGACTGCCAGCAAAGGGAAAAAACAGTGATTTGACCCAGCTCCAAATCGTCTTTGACTAAGATTAATCCTCGTGAAGGTTTTCAGAGAGTAGCTGGTGCATCTGGATTTTGCAAGTGGCAACCTAATCTTCCAAAACAATGGTTAATGTGAAGCTGAATAATTCAAACTCAGATACTCTTGATTTCTTGTTGAAACTGGGAAGAAAAATCACTGTAATTTTGAAGGTCCAAAGAACCAATTTATTTGCTTTAATTTATAGGATAAAGGGGAAACGTGCAGAAATAATTAATTCCTATAAGAAACGCAGGGATTCTTATTTTTAACATCAGGAGCTACTGATGTATTACAGCATCTGTCACCTAAGATTAGCATAGAGCATCGAACTGGACTTGAAGTGAATTCAGAGGATGATATGATAAGGGAGAGCCAAGCCTGGGGGAAGGACAGGGTAGGAGAGCTAACTGGAACTACTAGAATCTGTCATGATTTTTGTGAACTACAGAAATACAGCTTTCATCAACATGCTCCACACAATTCATATGAAACTGTTTGAATGTAGTGTTAAAGTGGGATTGAATTTGGTTTTTATTTTTTTTTAAATAAATGGTGGTAACTCATCAGCTTGTGCGTACACTAAGAAATTCTCCCCAGCTACAGAATTTCAGTCCCTTTTTCTTCACAATAATCTCCTTAACATATACACATTAATTCTTTTTCTCCCTTCCTCAAGATTTTCTGCAGCAGCCCATCTACATCTGGCAGCTTTTATGTTTCTTCTTAGCCTGCTCTGTGCTGAATTACCTTCCACGGGCCATCAACCTGGGAGTTACATGCACACTGGCTTCTTCCCTTGATCTAGGGACATTTCCAGTTGTTGTTAGTGACTAAGCTACTTGCTGGCTCTTATGAAGTCCAGGTGATGATCAAGCTGTCTTCTGATCCATGGCCTCATAGCCTCAATGAGAAGGCAGCTAGTTAGTCACAACTTCCTTAAAAGGTACCACACCCTGTTATGGCAGGATTAAGATGTTTTTATAAACCAAAAAACTCTATTTCAAAGCCATATAACTGCAGAGGATGCCTGATGACAGTTAATTGGAATGGAGTGGCAGAAGACAGCGTAAGGATCTCCTTTTATAGGTCTGTTGCAAATAAAATTTGCTGATCTGGAATGTGGGTTTCTATAATGAAATCTTCCCTCTGTTGGTCAACATTTACTCTCTATTGCCATGCTGCAATACTTAGAAATAACTGCAATGTTCCACGTGCCACTATATATAACTATGGTTAAAAGTGGAGTTTTCACTGGTTACAGTTTGATGTGCCAATTTCAGAATAGATTATAAGTGTGCTGCCCTGGTCTCATGAATTTGGGGAGTAAAATTACTTATTAACCTGTTTGTTTATAAGTTGCCCCTCTCAGGATCAGGGGTGGCCCGTGTACCTAGGCAAACTAAGCAGTTGCCTAGGGCGCCGCCGGCCCGGGCGTCCGATGATGACGTTACGGCCATTGACGGCCGTGCAGGCGGGGGTGCCAGTCGCACCTTCCGCCTAGGGTGCCAGCTGCCACAGCCTGCCTTGGGCCACTCCTGCTCAGGGTGAATAGGTAAACATAGCAAAATGCTATGACCCTTTCATAAGCCGACCCTATATTTGAGCAGTTAGCAAACTTCAGTCCCAGCTCATCAGGAAAAGCCGCTGGTGTGTTGGGATGTTTTATTTACCTGGAGTGTTCACAGGCATGAAGCCCTGCAGCTCCCAGTGAAGTGGTGGGAAGTGATGACCAGCATATCCGTTGGTCCGCGCCACTTCCAGCAGCTCCCATTGGCTGGGAATGGTGAATCTCAGCCACTGAGAGCTGAGAGGCTCCATGCCTGCAGATGCTACAGATAAATTAATGTCCCAGCGGCTTATCCTGATGGGCTAGGAACTGAAGTTTGCCAACCCCTGATCTATGACAATGTAGATCCATTAATAAGCTGTCTCTGCTCTTTGATATATCACTTTTAAAATTAAATTTGCTTATGAATGAGTATGTATGGTACTTGTCATTTACAGTAAGTAAAAAAAACAACAACTAAAAACCAAGTCACTAAAGAAGTGACTTGAATGAGAGGCAGTTTGGGCTTTTAAAAACAAAACCTTTTTTGTTAGTAATCTTTTATCTCCTTACGGTGTCTGCTTTTTGGAAATCATGAGGAGCGGGGGGAGAGACTGTGTTACCATGATGAAGCGTACACTGGACTAGCTGTTGAGATTTGTATGCGAGTCTTGCTGATCATCCTTAGATGCAACATGACTCCTTAACCTGGCAAGCATGGACAAGAAATTAGAGTTAATTGCCATGGAGACTGCCTTTGTACTGCATAGCATGTCCTGCATATTTATAAATTCAGATTCCTCATTTGTGCTTCAAAATCCCTCCCAGAATTTTCTCCCTGAATACCTTTTAGGGCCTCTCAGGGCATGTCTACACTAGGAAATAATTTTGAAATAAGTAAAATCGAAATAACTCCTGAAATAATAAAATCGAAATAGCACATCCCCACTATGGGGGAGCATCGAAATAGCTCAGAATTATTTCAAAATAGCATGTCCACACTGATTGGAGCCTGCCTAGGATTTAGAGCCCTGGAAGCACCCTGGGCTGCTTGTTCAGTCAAGTGGCGACATTTGGTTTCAGGGGCTCCTCTCTATGGCGCGTCTCACATGCACCCCCTCCACTGCCTACCCCCTCGTGGAACACAAATTCCTGCAGTGTGCTCTGGTTGCCCTTGCAGACACCACAGCACTCATAGCATGTAGCCGGAGCTGCTGCAAAGCAGTCCCAGACTCACGGGCCTCATGCAGTGCCTCTTGGGGCAGTATTTCCAAACTGACCATATGCTGCTCCAGCAGGACAATGATGAGCCTGAGCTGGAGGAGCTCTTTACCCAGGACTTGTTGCTGCTTCTGCTGCAAATGCCCCTCAATCCCATGGACACCACTGGCAGAGGGAGACCAGTTTGGACTGGTGGGACTGCATTGTCCTGCAGCAATGGGACAACCAGCAGTGGCTCCAGAATTTCTGCGTGCAGAAGTCCACATTCCTGGAACACTGTGAGTGACTCATCCCCCCCCTCAGATGACAGGACACCCTACTGTGAACCACCATCCCCCTGCAGAAGCACATGTCCATCGCCCTGTGGAAGCTTGCCACACTGGACAGCTACTGCTCCATTGGGAACCAGTTCGGTGTGAGGAAATCCACAGTAGAGGTGGTGCTCCTGCAAGTAGCCAAAGCCATCAATAACATCTTGCTACGGAGGGTCATCACTCTGGGCCACGTCAACACCATTGTGGATGGCTTTGCCACAATGGGCTTCCTCAACTGCAGGGAGGGGGGGCAAAGACAGCACCAGTTACAGAATGATAACACTGAATAGGAGTCTTTAAAAAACATCTCCATATGACATGAAGCAGTGTAATGAACTTACTAACTGAAACTAGTATTTGCCTGTCTCATATTTCATGGAACAGATGACTATCACAAACCCAGTTTGAATACGCATTCCAAAATTCAGTTTATAGATTGAACTAATCAGACTTCTTGGATCCGCTGAATCGGACTGGAAATCCCAGGAATTGAAAATTGCAGTTTCCCACTTCTGATGATCCGATGTCAGGGTTTAGTGGAATTTGCCTTTTTGGAGTCCCTCACTCTCTGGTATGCTATTTTGTGCTTGTATATTTACGAAGGGATGCCTTGTGAGATTCTAGAGGACTGGAGCAACAGTAAACAAAGCCAACATTCCTCAATTAAATGAGACTACAAAGTTAACATTAACCACATTTCTGTTTTCTTTTTAGCGATGTTACTGAATTCTACTGGATAGAATAATTCCATTTCCCGCAAGTGAATAGCTAGCTTAAGGATGGTTTACATAGTTTTGTGGGAGGGAAGGGTGCAATGTTGGCTTTATCTTACAGTGACAAAAAGGGTTAATGTATCAGTCGATATAGCTATCCAACAAATTCAACACCAAAGTCACTTTCCTGCTGGAATGAATTCAATCTTCTTTTGAGAATCAAACAGTCAAAAGCCAACAAATCCCTTAAAAATTTCATGTAAATCACATATTGAGCCCTCTCTACACAAGTGAATTTCTCCCTTATTGATAGAACCTGGTGAATATGAAGGTTAGGACCATATGGATATTTTTCATATTTCTCTTCTCAGTTTTGGAAATACTGGGCTGTGGCCTAGCCAACAGCTTTGAAAGAACTTCTCTCTTTTTATGTCTGAGTATCCAATATACTCAGACATAAAAAGAGAGTTGAAAATATTTTAATATTGAAAAAAGTGTTATATATACATATAAGAGATTTGTGCATTATCTGTGTGTTCAAGAACTCCTAAACTGTAAGAGCTAGGACGACCAAATTTGGCATGCAGCTTCCAATTATCCTAATTCATAACAAGTTCAGGATTGCGTTGTGCCAGAAAAATGGGATGTGATTGGAATTTGATAACATGGAAAGGGAGGGGCAGAGAGTGATGTGATACTCATAGTAACCACTGGGGGCAGCAAACACAGGGGAAAGCTATACTGCAGAGTGACCACTGGAAGGGCAGCTGCACTACCAAGCAAGTGGCCACCGGGAGACAGGATTCTCCATGTTGCATGCCACCGACACAGATTAATGGCACCCTGGTCCAAACCTCTCTCGACTGGCCACTGGCCTGGACTAGAGAGACAGGAAGTCCAGCCAACCTACCATTGCAGCCTCCCTGGGAACACTGACAGGCCTGGGCAATGCAGCCCCAGCCCTTCCCAGAATCCACCGGAGCACCCACCATGAGCACCACTGGATTGCCCAGCATGATCCTGGCTGGCCAACCTGTGTACGGGCCCTGTTTCCCAGGCCTGGTCCAGAGAATGTTTGTTTGTGGAAGGCCTGCATGGCTGCTCCTAGCCCTGGCTTGACCTGGGGAGGGTCGGCGTGAGGCCTCCTCCCCCTCTGGCCCCAGAGCCCCCTCCAGCCTCAGGCTGAGTCTGGAGAGCACCAGAGTGAGGCTTGCTCAACCCCACCCCTGTGTTGGACCTGAGCAATGCTGCTAAGTCTTTTAGTGATATAATATAGAGTTACAGTAATTTCCCAATCCCAACCTAAGTTATGAAATGAATCAAGTTTTCTCTGTGGACACCATGATCCATGTTCTTCTTAAGTGACTTTTCTTGCTTATATTTAGAAATAACCTCCACCCCCTTTTTAACCTTCACTTCATCTTTCATGAAGGGTTAGTCATGGGATAGCTAATATGAATCAGAGAGAGACTAGAAGCAGTGCTATTGAAATAGACTTGCTATATGGATCTCTTTTGTGAGCATGACCCGAAAGAATTCGAAAGAGGCATTGAACTACTGAATAATTCACTGCATCTTTCAGACACATATGATGAGCCCACAGTGGAGTAAAATCTTCTCTTTTGACCCTTCTTTCCAATGACTAAAGAACAGGTATTGTACTTTTCTGCATATTGTATAAGATGATTCTCGAAAGCTCACAAAGGCTAAAAATAGCCATGTTTAGAAATTTACAAAAGGGAAAATACGACTTTGAACTCCATTCTCAAAGAGAATCTTACGTATTTTTGTTCTGTGTCTCCAGTTTGAAATGTTTTGTTGGTATAATATTTATCTATGAGACTGATTTGCAGCAAGCTGCAATCCAGTTTAAGGGCCATGCATTCTGTTTTATGGCTTCCCATATATTTTTGCTGACTTTGTAATAAACTAGGTTAATTGTGCTCATTCCATGAATGTTGGCAGATCAGATGTTGCAGTCTAAACATTTTATAAATGGGTCATTCTAATTTTATTATTCATTTCAATTTTTATGACGGTTTTCTTTAAATTCTAGGTGCTTAACAAAAATAAAACTGCCTATGCCAATTTGAAAATGACTGCAAAGCTCTTCATAAATCATCACTGAGCTGTTTAGCAGATTAATCACTAAAGAAGCCCATCAGATCCTCATGAAGATGATGATGATCATGATAGTGGCAACCTCAACTCTAAGCACTATTGCTTTGTTTCTCTAGGATTCTCTTGTATTAGGATTGCCTTTCAGTTTTAAGTAGCTATTGCACAGTACTATTACTCCCCGCTGCATCATGCATTACTATTAATTAATAATTGGGCTGCTCAAATTTGCAGCATAGGAATGTAACGGTTTATGATGACTGTGACTCCCGTAAGACCACCTCATCTGGCATGCCTTCATCTGGAGTCTTTCTACCTCTTGTCACACATTCTAAGTGTAATGGGGAAAAAAAACTGAAATCTAGTTAAAAAGTTGCATCATTTTGCCTTGTTTGTTAACTCCTTTTCAGCAACTGCATTGCTTTGATTTTTCTCATTTTGGGGTGCCAGTAGAACACTCATAATATCTCAGGGTATGGCTAGTTCAAACTAAGGTGGCTAATGTAGTCATTCGAACTTGCAAATGAAGCCCGGGATTTAAATATCCCAGGCTTCATTTGCATGTTCCCGGGCGCCGCCATTTTTAAATGCCCAGTAGTTCGAGTTACCTGCCCGCGGCTACACGTGGCATGGACTAGGTAGTTCAAATTAACACTCTTATTTCGAATTACCGTTAGTCCTCCTGCAAGTTCGAATGACTACATTAGCCACCCTAGTTTGAACTAGGGTGGCTAGTGTAGCCATACCCTCCCATGTCTGAATATTCCTTGAAAGATCCTTTATTGCTCACAAAGTATCCCTCCTCTGCATCATTCCCCTATTTCACGAGGAGGGTGTTATTCACGGATAGATCTCTATGGCAAAAATCTACCTTCTTCGTTTCCTAAAATGGCCTGGTTTTTTTTTTAGCTCACTTGTTATATGTTTGTATGCTCCTCTTTCTGTTCAAGGGTGTAATCCTTAATCACACAAGTATCCCCACTGAATTCCCTGGAACTGCTCATATGACACAAGAATTTGCCAGGAACCTTTTTTATTAGTTCTTTAAAGGCAGGGCTTACATTTGTTCTGTGTATCACCAGGCTGACTCTGAGGTCTCAGAAATATCATGAGGACACTGATTAGACCCTCCTTTGTGAGCACGTGGATAAAGAAAAATAAATATAACTGCACAAAAGTCTCAGAAGGGTAGCTTTGTTAGTCTGTAACTTTAAAAACAATGAGTATAGCTGTAAATACATAATATTATTATGAGCTTACCCACTTCCTCAGATGAGCAGAAGTGGGGTTTGCCCATGAAAGCTCATAGCTGTACAAGACAGAAACAATGAAAAGAGGAATTGCAGCCCCTTGATTTTGGACATTGAGGAAATCTCGTATCTTTTACTTTACATATTCTAGAGGATAATCACCAAAGTAGTTGGACTCTTGCTTCTTCTTTTCTGTTGGCTATTGAAATTGTGTAGCTTATTTCAAGTTAATTTCTAAATAGCTTATTTCAAAATTTGTCGCTGTTTGCACAGCACTTTGAAATAAATCACTATTCTGAAATGTCCCTTACTTCTCGTGGTATGAGATTTACAGGGATGTCGGAATAGTGAGCCTGTTATATTTCAAAATAATGGGTGCACTCAAAAGATGTGGAATAGCTATTTTGGGATACCAGAGTTATCCCGAAAAAGCATGGCAGTGTAGACATAGCCTTAGTGGTTTCATTCTATAAGCACAGAGGAGGCAGGTCAGTTATCACAAGCATAACAGAGAAAGCAATGCTGGAGAAGAAAAACTATTAATTAGTTGCTAAATTTGAGAAAAAAACCCTATTAATAAATTGCTAAATTTGAGAACATATGGCACTGATGTAATCTGGAAGACCAAAAGTAAATTTTACTCAATTTATTGGTATGAATTTAGACTATTTTTTATGGTACATTTGTTTTTGTTGATTGACACCAGAATTTATTTTTGAAATGCATGCGGCATACAAATGTAGATTAAACTAACTGTGATCAATGCTTATATGATGAATGCAAAACCAATTAATAACAGTTCTAGTACTTAGTGCTTCCCTCTGGATCTCAAAGCAATCTACAAAGCTGGGTAAAGCTTGCTAGTTTCATTTCACAGAGAGTTGAAGTGCCTTGCTTAAGGCCATGCATGAAACAGAATAAGACAAAATGATTTTGTAACAACTATCATGGATTGTTGTATATTTACAACTAAAAAAAAAGAGCTTTTAAAATAAGGAGCTGGGGATAGAGTGAACAGATTCCACTGCATAATGTATATGAAATGATACAAATATGAATTGCTGACACTGGAGGTCAACTGTGGCGCCTGACTTAATTTGAGCTTCCCGCAGCTCCCCTTGGCTGCAAAGTACGGAACGGAGCCAATGGGAGTCGCGAGGCTCCATGGCTGTGGCGCCAATTAATAAATAAACTGGGGAGGCCCGTTCATGTGTTATTCCGTGGAACACTTTCAGAAACACTGCTTTAGAGATTTCCAAAAGGCTTAGGGTATGTTTACTCTGTCCACATTACAGCACTGCAATGTGGGCAGTGTAATCGTTCCTTATTGCCATGGGAGACCTCTCCTGGCGATTGGAAAAAAATTTATCCTAAATGAGGAGTGGTAGCATTATCACTGGGAGCATGGTTCCTGTTAATAAAGTGCTGCCTATAGTAGCATTTCTCAGTGCTTTTATCGTGTGTGTGTGTGTGTGTGTGTGTGTGTGTGTGTGTGTTTATTTCCACACCTCTGAGTGACCAAAGTTTTAGTGCTGAAAGTGGCAGTGGCAGTGTATTTTAGCAGCCCCTTCAGGTCCCAACCAGAAAGGAAGCCCAATTGTTGTAAGGTGCATTGTATGGACAATGATTAGTTGGGATCTATGCTTGCTTAAAGTTATTAGAATTATGCCACATTTCATTTTTTTTTAAAAAATTTCACTTTATGAAATTCTTTATGACTTTTTTTTGGGTTGCTTTGCACAGTTTCACACCCACATTGGACTTATTTTGTTTGGAGTTTTGGCGAAATGGAGATGTTTTTGCCTTGAGGCAGAAGAAATGATACCCACTTGTCATGTGAGAGCCATTTTTGCTTGGATTTTTGTAATTTTTGCTGGAAGACATAGGCACAGTAGTGGAATTTTTTATGAAGATCGGCCAAATGGCATATTAACCATCTCGCAATCTGTGCATTTAACACTAGAATCCCCATTTGTTTTCTAAAATATGTTTTCCCAGACATTCTGCTCCCTGATCCTTTGCATCTTCTGAAGACTCTTTGTTTTTTGTCCTCCTCATCTTCCTCCCTACCAAAAGAATGTGAAAGTCAGTACAGAATTTTATAAAGTGGTAACTTAATGCAGGAAGCAGCTCATGTCCCAACCAGAATCTTATGTTTTTACCATAGAAAAGCATAACATCAGAAAACATGAAAAAAACCTATTTTTAAACATCAGGCTCCAGCCATGAACATCTTGGGAAACAACAGAAAGGATATGGACAAATTGGAAGAGGCCAGCAGAGGACAATGAAAGCATGTGACATACAAGCAGAGGGTGAGGGAACAGGGCTTATTTAATCTGCAAAAGAGAAGAGTTTGGGGTTGGATTTGATAGCTGGATTTGATAGCAGCTTTCAACTACTCAAAAGAGAGTGGGGAGTTCCACAGAGGATGAAGTAGGCTATTCTCAGTGGTGGTAAATGACCAAACAAGGAGCAATGGTTTCAAGTTGCAGTGGGGGAGGTCTAGGTTGGATTTTAGAAAAAAATATTTCACTAGAAGGGAGGTAAAGCACTGAAATGGATTAAATACCCATAAATAGCCAATGGATAATAGTTACAATACTTTTAACTCTTTCCACACTCTAAGCTATACTGCAATAATGAAAGGCATTTTTTTATTATACGTCTTGAATATTTGATGCATTTATTTATATATTTTAGAAAGGTGTGTCTGCTTGTTTGTCCATCTGTGAGTCCATTTGTTCAAGGACTCCTCCTAAATGATAAGAGCTAGGACCACCAAATTTGGTAGGCAGCTTCCTTTTATCTTATCCTCAAGCAAGGTCAGGGTCTGGTTGTGCCAGGAAATGGGATGTGCCTAGAAATCAATTGCTTCTCATAAAATGGAAAGGAAGGAGTCTGGTAGGAGGGAGTTATACTGTAGAATGACCACAGGGGGCAGCAATCACCCCAGTTGGCAGCAGCCAACACTCTGGGCTGCCTCAGGTAGCAGCTGCCAGCCTCTGCACGGGTCAGCTCTGGAGAGATCTGGCAGATGGCCCACATGGCCCCTGCACCTTGGCCAATCCCAGGGAGTGCTGATGTGGCCCCCTCATCTCTGTCCTAGGCCTGATGAATGCCAGTGAAATGTTTCTTTGTATCCCCACCTATTGGCTGGCTTCAGGGACCTCCCCACCCAGGGCCAGCCCCAAGGTGAAGCCTGGTGGCTGGGCTGCACAGCTCCCCTCCTGCCCCCAGGCCGATGCCGGAGAGTGCCAGTAGGTGACCTGTGTGGCCTCCTTCCACCCCTAAGCTGGGCCCTGGGGACCACCAGCAGTATGCCTTGTGCCCCCGCTGCTCCTCAGCTGGCCTCAGGGAAAGCCAGAGGGAAGCCTCTGTGGTCCCACCCGACCCCCAGCCTAGCCCCAGGGTGAAGTTGGTGGCTGGGGTGAACAGCTCCCCCCACCTCTGGGCTGATGCCAGGGGCACCGGTGGGCGGCTTGTGTGGCTCTCCTCCACCCTTGGGCTGGGCCCCTGAAATGCTGCTGGGAGGCCTGCATTGCTCCTCCGCACAACTAGGTTGGGACTGCTGGGTGTCCTCGGTGTCCCTGCCCTCAGGCCAGCCTTGGTGCATGCTCCCCAGCCTTGCCACCCCCAAGGTGTAGCTGAAGAATGGGGGTGCCCCCCATCTGGCACCAGGAAGATGCCCACAGCCGGGGTGTTCCCCCCCACGTTGGTGGGCTAACCTGGTGAGAAGCCAGCAGTCAGGGTGTGCGGCCCCACCCCAGGCTGGACCCAGGCAATGCCATGTAAGTCTTCTAATTGACAAATATTTTCTGTCTAGAGGGAAATGTGAGGAATTGTTGTGATAAGGAATCTAGTTGACTGCAAGGGCCATGGTGAGCTTCCAATACAATTAGAGGGTGAAGCCAAGAATGTATCAACATTTGTTTTTCAAGTTGTAGATGATTTTTTTTTTAGATTTATTATCAAATGAAGGAATTAGCTCCAAAACAGATAGGATATTTTATTGCATTTAAACAAAAACTGTGGCCCAGCTGCTATACCTGTGCCTAGTTACACTGAAATCAATGATAGATGTGATGGCATAGCTCCATTTATATTAGTTAAAGATCTAGCACTGAATGTCATTTTCAACATGGGTTTTCTTTCAATCATTCAGCTTCTTAAAAAAAGTATGCTTCACATTTAAGCTACAAGGGAGGATTCACTTTTGGGAATAAACAAAAAGAATGAAGTTCTGTATTATTAAATTCAAAGGTGCTGCAATGGAGAAACTGACCTTTAATGCTTGTCTTAAACAGACAACCCAATTTGAAAGAATATCATCTGCCAAATGGCAAACAAAGATGAAGATCCATGTGTAGAACTCTGAGGGTTCTTGTCCATTGATGTGCCAGCATTATAGTATAAATTCATTCTACAAACCAGAACACTCATGCTTGGTGAAGCTAGAAAGGCATAAGTCAACTACGAGTTTGTAACGTAAAATGCCCCTCTGTCTTTCTCCTCACATCCTAATTATTTGCTAGTCAAACCCAGGATTTTACAGTCCAGCTGCCAAATTTGAAAGCCTAGATACATCACATACAGAAATGTTACTGAGCTGTTTTTATTTGTTGCACATTTAATGTTGTTAGGTTCAGGATGTTTAAACACAGGAGCCTTATTTTTTCATTTATGTTTGCAATCTTACTATACCTGATGTTTTTACTCAAAAATTGCAAAGCTTCATACAGAGATGAGAGAAATCTAAAATAAAATAGTGGTACATTAACATACATTTTATATGGAATGTCCTAATACTATACATATTATGTGAACAAAGTAAGCGAAACAAGAAAAGTAACTAGAGCTTTATGAGTTTATTTTCTTTGTAAAGTGTTCTTGCAAACAATGAACCTCCGTCTGCTCTACTGAAGTAAACAGGAATTTTCCCCATCATGCTTTATTTTTGTTTTGTGTCCCAGTGGTTTACAAAAGCTGTTTCCTTTTGATTGTGTGTTTTTGTTATTAAAATGACTTTCAGGTCTGCAGAGCAATTAAATGCAATTTTCTCAATTCTAAGCATTCATTTTTAGTTGTGTATTGATTTTATAAAAAATTACACGCTGAGAAGAGTTTGAACTGGGACTCAATCTTAGGAGATGCATAAGTGGATTCTGTACTGCTCCCTTGGTGAGAGCATGAATGAATAGAATGGAGTCTAAGAATCATATTCTAGTGAGGGGAATGAAGGGATGCCTGCCACAAAAAGGAACCTTTTCTGCCTAGAAAAATGTCTTGGAAGAACCTAGAAAGGGATGAAAAATGTAAAAACTAGCGGACACAACACGCAACACAGTGAATGTTTTGAGTGCGTGGTAGTTTTCTCGTACCTTTATGGAAATACATCATCACTGCTTTAAAAGGTGTCCACAAATTGTCACACAGTTTTGTTACCACAATATTTCTGATTCTAAGCATAAGGAAATATTGTGTTAAATCAGATATCACATTGGGTAAAAATTGACTTTGTTGCTTTTAGTGATTGCAACTGTTATTTCAATAAAAGGGACTTCTTCCGTTATAACAAAAAATGATCAGTACTTTTCTATTTTATAACACATCATCTGTAACCAGTTAGAATTTGGAGGGCACAATTCCTTGGAGTTAATAATGCAGTTCCTTGGAGTTAATTCCTGCAGTTAATAATGACCGTCCAGCAGTCTCTGAAGATACATGGGGGGAGGTTTTGAAATAGATATTTAGAAATTCAAAAGTTTCAAAAGCACAAAGGGCAATTAAGTGCCTAATTCCTAAAGGGGTCCAACTGCTGTTGAATTTCTAACTACCATTTGTTTAAAATTCAACAGGAGTTGGACACCTATGGGAATAAGACACCTAATTGCCCTTTGTGCTTTTGAAACTTTTCTCCTTGTTGCCTGAAGGTAGATTCTAAAATCCACATTTAGTCATCTAAATAAGTGGTAGAGGAAAGAAGACACGTGTACAGTAAGCAACCACAGTGTGGTTGAGGTAGCAAAAAGGATAAATCACCCCTTATCACCTCCATTCCGGCATCCAAAGAGAGAGAGGGGATACGGTGTCAAAAGGACTCTGAAAGCTTCATAGGAAAAACGTGATTATAGCACTAAGTATCAGAGCCTCCCGCTCTATCCTGTTCCAGTGAAGTAGTTTAGGTGAAGTCAATGCTGTGCCCTCACCTAGTATACTGTGCAATAAAGTCTGAAGTGCTTTGTGTGACAGTTTTCCCCTATGTCTTATGAAAATCAGCTTATGAATATTAATATGCATAACTCAGAGATGCTTTGAACAAAATACCTATCAATTTAAACATTGATGTAACCTATCAATTTAAACATTACAATCAGCTGGATCTGTAAATCTTATTTTGGTGCATGTATCATTCTTGTATGTGAAATTAGAAATATGAACCATAAAACTGTTTATGGTTTTACATATACTAATGAGAGCCAGCACTGGTGCCCACTCCTCCCCAGAAGCCTTAAAGACCAGATCAAAATAACGACTTGTAAACAGCCTTGTTTGTCCTGTAAGTCCAAAGGTGACTGACTTTAGTAAGACATGTGACCATACCACCTGGTACTGGGATTCCATTTTGATCATGGTAGTTTCCCATGGAAAGAGGAATGCAGAACAAAAGGTTCCTGCCCTGGGGTAAAGACTATTTAAGCAATGGGAAGCTAACAGATCTTTGTCTTTGGTTTGCCTGACACACTCCAAAGAGCGCTGGGAACACAGATCAAGGGAAAAGACTCTCTGACTGGAAGATTAAGCCTAGAACAAGAACAGCTCATTAGGGTAAGAATCTGCTTGCAATACATTTTTTTAGTGAATTAGTGTTTGCAATGTGTTTTTTTTTTTCATTTTAACTTAGGGTGTGTCTAGACTACTGAGTTTTGTCGACAAAAGTGGACTTTTGTCCACAAAACTATACCAGCATCTACACTACCGCTGAGTTCTGTCGACATAACGTCGACAGAACTCAGCAGTTTTGTCGACGCTGGTATACCTCATTTTACGAGGCATAACACCTTCTGTCGACAGAGTTCTGTCGACAGAAGGTGTTATTGCCTGTAGGGTTGTGTCTAGACTACAGGGTTCTGTCGACAAAGCAGCTTGCTTTGTCGACAGAACTCAATGTGTCTGGACGCTCTATGTCGACAGAAGTTTTGTCGACAGTCTCTGTCGACAAAACCTAGTAGTCTAGACGTACCCTTAGTAACTTAGTCCACTTTTGTCGACAAAACTCAGTAGTTTAGACACACCCTTACTGTGATCTGTCTGTTTTAACTTTCAATCACTTTAATCCTACTGATAGAAATGTAGCCGTGTTAGTCTGGTGTACCTGAAACAAAATACAGGACTATGTAGCACTTTAAAGACTAACAAGATGGTTTATTAGATGATGAGCTTTCGTGGGCCAGACCCACTTCCTCAGATCAAATAGTGGAAGAAAATAGTCACAACCATATATACCAAAGGATACAATTAAAAAAAACCATATGTGTTCATTTTTTTAAATTGTATCCTTTGGTATATATGGTTGTGACTATTTTCTTCCACTATTTGATCTGAGGAAGTGGGTCTGGCCCACGAAAGCTCATCATCTAATAAACCATCTTGTTAGTCTTTAAAGTGCTACATAGTCCTGTATTTTTTTTAATCCTACTGTTTGTACTTAATAAAAATGCCTTTGTTTACTATCAGACCCAGTGTAAATAACAGTTACCTGGGAGGAGCAATCAGTGTGCATGTTCTCTCTCACTCATTGCTGAAGAAGGTGAACATCCTCATGAGCTTTCTTTGTGTAAAACTTTTACTCAGAGTAAGATGGATTTATCTGAGAATTTGATCTCTTTTGGGGGCCGGTTTTATGGGTGCTGTGCCCTTGAACTACATTCTCCCAGAGCTGAAATGGTTCAGTGTCTATGTTGCTCTTAAGGAGAATAGTAACCCCAGCTCTGAGCTCTGTCTGGTGGGGAGTCCCAGGAAGCAAGAAAGCAGTGGCATGATCAGTACACCAGGGACCAACCCCAACGGGTCTTCTGTGAATGCACCTCATCACTCCTTGTCTTCAATAATATTTTGTAGTAGGATAGTTAGTTGTTCCACTGTATTCTCCCCTCTCCCTATTTCCATACACCTTTTTTTTTAAAAGCCTCAGATGCTTTCTCTTTTCTCCAGAGACCTTCTGTGGCATGAAGAGAAAGAAAAGATCCAGCTGAATAATAACAGTAATTGACCAAAAATAGTCTTTGGATGCAATTGGTGGACCAGATTGGGGCTTGCTCAGATGACTGTTGTCTTAGCACAGTGTTTGATTTGTGGTGAATTGGGCTATGTCTACACTGCAGTTTTTTTGTGGAAGAGGATATACGAATGACACGCTCATTTGCATATCTTCTTCCGATTCTTTTTATGGAAGAGGTTTTTAGCTAAAAAGCCCTGTGTAGATGGGGCCATTTGTTGGGGGAAAAAAATGCTTTTTCGCAAGATCCTGCAAACCTTGATTTTTGAGGAATAGGTGATCTTGTGAAATAGGGTTTTTAGCAGCAAAACCTCTTCCACAAAAAGAATCGGAAGAAGATATGCAAATGAGCATGTCATTTGCATCTCCTCTTCTTCAAAAAAACTGCAGTGTAGACATAGCCTTGGGGAACAATGTACTACAGCATTTTTTGTGAGAAGTTGCCTTATATATGATTACTGTAGGTTTATTACTGCAGTAGTGAGTAGGAACTATGATATCCTAAGGGCAAACATGTTCTCCCTTTTAAAATACACACACAACCCTCATTCATTCTTAAAAAAAAAAAAAAAACCTACAGAGTGAAAAATGTTTTTACCCTATGGGTTTTTGCAAGAATGCTATACTCTCCCACTTAATACATATATTTTATGCTGAATAACCACACTCTTTGTAGTTTCTCTCTAAATGTGCTAGTTAGGAAAATGGGGTGGAGGGAATATAGAAAGGTAACATTCAAAGGGATTTTTTTAAAACTATGACATGATTTCACCTATAATAGGAAGTAACAAAGAAGGAATTTCCAGAGCATTCCAATTCTGTTTTGAGGGCAAGAACAAGTTGCAATTTTTGTAAGGTGATCCACATCCCTTAGTTTAAAGGAAGTCTCTTATATGGTGACTTCCCTTATCAAGGCAACACTAGCCGGCATTGTGGCCTGTATTTCGGCATTACCGTGCATGGTACTATACACTGTCCAATTAAAAACTGATGGTTTTTATACCAAAAGAATAATAGAATGTTGCCATTTAAAATCAAGCTTTGTCCTTTAAAATGAAGCAGTGTGAAAAGTATTTTCTTGAAATGTTGATCTTATCTGTCTGGTTGTGATTCTTGGTAGATAAATCTTTGCATTCATGGGAACTATGTTAGCATTGGTGGGAGACAGGCAATTGTCCTGAAATATTCCCAATACCCTTCTAGTCTGGCTCCTGCCCACTACACTTTTGGTGTTGTAATATTAAGTTCCTCTTAAGCAAAAGTTGCTCAGCATGCCAAAGTTTGTGATAATTTCTATACTCTGTCCCAAGGCAGCCAAACTCCTCTTCAGCTGTTCCCAAAGACAAGAAGACAGCATTTAAACCCAGGTCTCTGGTGATAGATTGATGCATTAATTAACTTGCTATTTCACCGTGTTGCCTAAGTCAGTGTATTGCTTGCAAAGTTGTTGATAACAGAAATGATGCCTATGAAAATCTGAAATGGAAATTCTAACACTATTGGAATCCACAGTTAAGTGTTAGTGCTGAACAGTGTGGTAAGTTCAGTTCAAATAACGGTAATAAGCAATTTGTTCTGGAAAAAAATGCTCAACGTCAGCAGTGACACTGAGTGACATAGACACTGCTGAGTATATCAGCAGTAACTCTGTGGTGCCTGAGAATTCTCTGATTAGGATTCACTTTTTTTCCTGTACATTATATCTGATCCGGCAAGTAAACATTCTTTGGTGCCAAATTATTTCAGAAATTATCAGTCACTGGCATAATTTAATTTATTTCATGCAAATGGTATAAATAAAATGCAAATACACGTACCCTTAGAAAGCTTTTGAAGTGAAGGGCATTTCCTCTATGTACAAAGAAAGGTCCAGGTATCTCTGATCTCACCATGTCTGTAACATTCCTTTTCAATATTTCTTCTAACATTCTTATACATCACATCATCTTTCTCTCTAGTATCCCCGACACACCCTTCAGACATGAGGATTAGCAAAATGCTGCTACCGGCTTTTTAATAATTGCAAAGAACCATGAGAAATGTGATGACATCACCCGTTTCTCAAGCTATTGTATTTTCTGATTCATTCCAGGATCCAGGGTAAATTTTCTTTCCTGCTTTTAAAACTCTCTGGGAGCTTGCTACATCTTGTATCAGAGAAATAGGCCTTGTTGTGCCCCTCCTTCATGCTTACTTCACACTAATTCCCACTGTATCCCTCCACACAATACATTATAGTACTTCAGGCATTTATGAAGGCTACTGAGCCCAGGATGCAGGGCTTACAAAATGGAGGATGCCTGGAGAATGCCATTTTGCAGAACATGGCATCCCTGCTGTGACCTGGCATACTTGATGCATGAGAGGTCATGTTAGAGGGGACTGAGCAGCATGCTACAGCTGCATCTATGATGAGACCAGACAATATCATGTCGGATTTTATATTAGTATCAGACAAGGACAAATTGTAGAAAAATAGGAATGTTTGACTTAAAACCAGGCAAATGGGAGTCCCATAGATAGTCAATGACTGATTCTGCAAACTCTCTTGTATATGGTTAATGCTGAGTGTGTTAATAGTACCACTGTAATCAATGGGAATTGTTGCATACTTAAGTAATATGATCATATGCGTAGGTGTTTGCAGGGTAAGGCCTTAATTTGCAATTAACATATTCACAATGAATATTTCCACATGTTTTAATTTCTCATTTAATTTCACTAAATTTTTGCTATGTACTCTCTCCATTCACTAAATTTAATGGTAGTGATTCTCATCACTGAGATGCTCCCCATATTTAAAGTTTATATATTCTGCAATGCTCTCTTGTGAAGCAACAATTAGATAATCATAAGGGTAATTATGAGTTTAACGACACAAGTTTGTCCTTATATTTAAAGCAATGGAGGAAAATCTGTGGTCTAATCCCTGCATTTAGGAAGAACTTGACATTTATCCTTCCTGCATCCACATACTTGATGCAAATAATAGAAGATAGTATCTGTGCTACTATTAGCCTTCAGCTTATCTGGGACTGTAAATGGCTCTTTGTGAAATAAAAATTGTTCATTTTGACTTCATTTCTATGGCTTGTGTTTTTCAGGGCACTGTTATATACAGGTTAGGACTAGGGCTAGTTTTAAAACAACAGTTACATTGTGGGGGCATGGGGAATATTTTATGTAACTTTGAAAACTGAGGACGTGCTGATTCCTTTCCTATCCAAATCCTTTCAAAGATTTGCTGTTTGTGGTGACTGATTTTTGATTTTTGGGAATAATATTTTTTTCCAAAGCATCAGAGTCATATTGAATGAATTGGAAGATTTATGGTAATTAAAATATGTTTAGTGCATATTTTAAACTCCCTTGTTTGTATTTTAGTGTTGCTGCAAAGCAATGAATGATGTGCAGCAATGGTTCCAATTGTTCGTTCATTGTAAGAACAGCTGTTGTTTGACACACATTTGACATTTTGAAAGTTAAAATTAATTCCCCATTGCCTGTTTTTCTTAGTAAAGAGTACTCATTATTTGTTGTTTCACAGTCCTGTTCTTCAAAGACATCTAAATAATCAAATGTACGGTAGATGTGGTTCTTGGGTTGAGCTTTTAGTTATTTCCTCCTTCCTTCATTAATAGTTCCTGTGTGTTTGAGTTATGCATCACTTTCCTATTATGTTACAAATATTTAAACATATATTTAAATTATGCGGAAGTGTTTTAGGTGCTCCAAAGTGAGATAGAGAAATACAAGTTCCTTGCTTCCATGATCTAGTATGCACATAAGTAACTTCACTCCCTTGAACAGTTTTATTTAAGTCAAAGAGAGTGCACAATGCATTGAGTAGCAGCTTTGGTAAAAAGTCTTTGCTGTATCAGGCTTTATTGCAGTGTATGTGGAGAACTATAATGTTGGATCTGCAATGATAGTTACATACAGTAGTATTTGGAATAGAAACATCTGTGAGTCCTGAATGTTTAGAGTGATTTGACAACTCGACAATTTCTAGTCCATATAATTTTTAAAACGCTTAAGTATTTTTAATAATTGCAAATCGTGTATACCTTTCTGTACCAGAAGAGGGCAAAAAGACAGTCAGGCAGCTACACCTTTTAGATATTTCAGCCCTGTGACTTGGAGGTCTAGTCCTGTAAGGTCGTAAGTGCCTCCTAATTCCTGAGGATTTGTAATTATTTTGCAAGAGTCCTCAGCACCTTGTAAGATGGGACACTAGGTCAGTATGTAACAAAGCCTCCGCTTTGATGACCTTGTTAGGATGTGGAATTCATTTCTCAAGATTGGCATGAGGGGCTAGCTACCCCAAGTAGGTATTTTTAGCATTCTAGTTCAATCAAAGCTAGCCGGAGTGTTTCCATGAGCTGGGAATCAGACCTCCAGCTTGAAGAGTAGACATACCTTGAGTTTATTGCCTGTAGGGAACTTCAAAATTTGGGAGTGAAAATTTACAATAATTTCTGAGACAGGTTGCTCTGGCCCATGTATTGCTCTCAGCTACGTGCTTTGGTCTCCCTGACATCACAAAGAATCTCTCAGTGGACAGAGAGGAGTATTTAGTCCTAAGACGGTGTCCATTCTGTAACACAGAAATTTTCGCAGAAACCCAACTTTTCCAAAATTCATCTGTGGTGGCAGATGTCAGACAGCTTAAAGTGAGTGAGTACCACAAAAGCAAGAGTTTTGCAAAGTTCCAAATGAAGTTAATGGGTAGCAGGTTTTAAACTAAGAAAAGAAAGTTCTTCACACTGCGTGTAGTCAACCTGTGGAACTCCTTGCTGTGAAGGCTAGGACTATAACAGAGTTTAAAGAGAAGCTGGATAATTTCATGGAGGTTAGTTCCATAAAAGGCTATTAGCCAGGGGATAGAAATGGTGTCCCTGGCCTCTGTTTGTCAGAGGCTGGAGAGGGATGGCAGGAGACAAATCATTTGATCATTGTCTTCGGTCCACCCTCTCTGGGGCACCTGGTGCTGGCCACTGTCGGCAGACAGGATACTGGGCTAAATGGACCTTTGGGCTGACCCAGTACGGCCGTTCTTATGTTCTTACGTTCATGGCTGGCATTATGTATCATTCCATTGTATGAAAGAAGAGGACCAGATTAGAAGAGAGGGAGGAGATTGAAGGCTGGAGAAATGGCACTTTGGGTTCATCAAAGGAGTCAAGTAGATATTGTGCTACATTTTCCCCTAACTTGTTAGGAAAGTGTACAGAATGTTGTGATGAGAAAATGCAGCCTGTAGCTCTGTCACCACAGCCTCACCACAGCCTCACCCCTGCACTGCGACCCTGCCCCCGACATGTGGAGTTGCAAGGGTCTCCCAAAAAAGGCAGAGGCAGCAGCATGAGGCTTTTACTTTTCCTTGGGTGGGTGTGTGTCAATGAACTATTTGTCTTACCCCCATCAGACCCTGACAGGCATGTCTACTTGAATAAATGAGCTGGGTTTCCTGCATTCTTCTCCTTGGGCCTGCACTCTGTGGTTTCTGTTTACATACTGGTGGGTTTTGGGTTTAACACATGTCTCTTGGAGCTAGAGTGATACCTTAATCTAGCAGCTATGGCTTAGTACGGAGCAGTTCCCAGGCCCTGTATGGGATGAGATGTAGCATGCCTTTCATATTCATTTTTAAATGTTGCTTCATTTGATTAGGTTTTTTTTAGAGTATGAAAATATTATTTTTTATGGTGTAATCCTACCAATGGTAACTCCCCCCCATGAGGATTGAGCTGGCCATACATTTGCCAAATATGTAACAAAATGAAGGAATGCAGAAGATAAACACATGACTAAATACAATAATGGAGTTAGCTTGTGTTTTATTAATTTTCGCACAGTTTGTAAGTCTGGACTCCTTATTCTGGTTTCACACCTGATCTTGCAGTCAACTTTTGTATTTAGGGGTGAGGGAGGAGAAGCAAAACTAAAATCGAACACATTGCTGTCAAAGAGCTACCATATTTTCCAGCGTATAAGGCGACTGGGCGTATAAGACGACCTCCAAATTTTCTAGTTAAAAGATAGGTTTTCGTCTTATACTCGCCGTATAAGACTACCCCCCCTTAAGAGGCCAACCGGCAGCGCCCCAGCGCCCCTCTGCCTCCCCGGCTTTGCTCCCAGTGTCCCTGGTCTGCTGGAGACGGTCCCCAGAGCAAAGCCTCAGAGGCGCGGGACCCCGCCGCTGCTGCGGCTTTGCTCCCAGTGTCCCTGGTCTGCTGGAGACGGTCCCCAGCAGACCAGAGGCACCGGGAGCAAAGCCGCAGCAGCGGCGGGGTCCCGCGCCTCTGAGGCTTTGCCAGAGCAAAGCCTCAGAAGTGCGGCACCCCGCCACCACTTCGGCTTTGCTCCCGGTGCCTCTGGTCTGCTGGGGACCGTCTCCAGCAGACCAGGGACATCGGGAGCAAAGCCTCTGAGGACGCCGGCAGCGGGACAGCCGCAGCGCGTCTGGGCTGCCCCGCTGCCGGCTTCCCCCGAGGCTTCGCAAAGCCGCGGAGGGGCTCGGGCAGCGGGGACCAGGGAGACGCGGAGCAGCTTTTTTCGCCCCGGAGTACACGGGCGGTGGGACCGCGAGGTCCCACAGTCTGTGTCCTCCGGGGCGAGAAAAGCCCCGTTCCTACCTGCAAGTCGGGGACTGCCTGTATACCCGGCGTATAAGACAACCCCCGATTTTTGGGGGATGTTTTTTAGCATAAAAAGTCATCTTATACGCCGGAAAATACGGTATATTAGTTGGCCCAATATGGTGAACAGTCCCAGGTGACTTTAATGAGACTATGTCCAGTATTCAGTGTTAATTTGTCCAGGATGAGACACTGGGGAATAAGTAGAACACAACATGCATAGGAAATAAACACAACAGATTGAGGAATGAATCTTTCTGCAATAGATTTATTTTTTTGCAAATATACTAATGAACATTTGCATTCTTCCAAATAAACTGTAAGAGAACTCTCTCTTACATATCTGCCAAAATTGGAGTTGAGGCAGTTGCTAAACTTTGTTTTAAGAAGTCATTCGATATCTGTTAATGTTTGCCTCCTAGACACTAATCTCAACAGATTAAATTGGAGCATCAGATGTAATCAATTGCTGTGTATTATTTGTATACAATCAGTTTTCTTTTGGATTATATAATCTCTTCTCTGTTGAAAATAAAAAAATATATTCCCTTTCCTTTTCTTCTTGTAGCACACTTGGAAGATGAAATGTTTCTGTAAAATGTTATTTCTCAGCTCTGATTAAAAGTATGAGTCACAGTTTGTCAGGTCGTGTGGGTTATTATTGCTCAGCCAAACTATTTCAGGGCAGATTATACTGAACTGTGTAGAGGATAAAATAAAGTCAGACCTGGTAAAAAGTAGGGTTTCCTCTTTTCTCTCATTCCCCACATTTCCTGCTCTCTTTCCCTTCTCCCCTCCCCCATGAAAGAGAAACCTGCTTCAAAGTGCCTCTGGATATCTATAAATTGATGCCACAAAACAATCGTTAGAGAGGATATTGATTCAACATGATTGGTTAACCACAGCTGACAAAATCTGCATTTTTGTGCCACTCCATGGTTCCTGCAGTGTATTTATTGTTCTTCAAGCAGATTAAGGCAGTTTATATTTGAATAAGGATTTTAAATAGTGAATGTGATTGATTCAACTTTTATGTGTACATTGCAATTTCATGCAGCATGAAATTACAAAGTGTTAAATTGCTGCCAAGATACAAAATGCAGTATTAGCATGTTGGCAGTTTTTTTGGTAGTAAAATCTTATGCTTTCCCAATTCTAAATATCTAGTTAAATTGGCACAGTGAACCCAAATTATGCTTATGTTTTCAAGGGTTGCATTTTTAAATTAAGAGTTCTCAACATTTCCTTGTGGTAGCATGTTTATTATTTTAATATATTATTACAATTAATAATTTAGTGGGATTGATAAACCATGTCCAATATTTCAATATTCAGTTAAGAGAAGGGTTGTTTTTTTTTAAGTCAAAGGTGAAAACTTAATTACAGGACAAGATTATGATGCACTGTCATGCTTTTGAGTAAGGCGTCTAACTATAAAAGCACTAGAGGTTGAACCTCTCGGGTCTGGCAACCTCTGTGGATTTTAGTTAGCTAGTTGTCCACTTATTATAGGTGTGGTCAAGTTTCCTGCGGTCCCATAAAGTTTGTTGTTAGCCACCAGCTCTCAGTGTTCTGTGCTGTTATTTAGCTCTAAATGTCTTCTAAGAGGCCAGTAAGCAATGGAAGTGTTGCTAATACTGCTAGACAATATTGAACTCCTGTGGTTTGACAAATTCTCTGGTTTGTCATTGGTCAAGTCCTGAGAGTGCTGGACTAGAAAGGTCAACCCGCAGTAAGATGTTTCCTACTGTATCTCTTTATCATTAACTGTAACAGAGTGAAAAAAACAACAAATGGTCTGGTAGCGCTTTATAGACTAACAAAACATGTAGATGGTATCATGAGCTTTCGTGGGCACAGCCCACTTCTTCAGATAACCGGAGTTATGAGTAGGGGATATGAAAACTATAAATAAATAGGAGAAGGGAAGGGGCGAGGGGGTACAGAAAGATGCTCTGTCTCCCACCCCCCTTCCTGTTTGCTGGAGAATGGGTGTTGGACCAAAGCAGATAAAAATCAAAGTCAGTAGATGGAGTAACTAAAATTGAGTGTCAGATGGAAAAATAAGGTAATCAGTAAGGATCTTTGAAAGTGTGTGTGTGTGTGTGTGTGTGTGTGTGTGTGTGTGTGTGTGTGTGTGTGTGTGTGTGTGTGTGTGTGTGTGTGTAAGCTTGCTTAACCTTGTAACTATTCCAGTTGCAAAGTTAAACAAGCTATGTCTAGACTACATCCTTCTTTTGAAAGAGGGATGTAAATTAGACACATTGAAATTACAAATGAAGTTGGATTTGAATTTCCCATGCTTCATTTGTATAATTGCGTCACGGCATTTTTTCGAAAAACACTATTTTTTAGTATTTTTTAGTCTAGATGCAGTTCTTTTGAAAAGAAAAGCCTTTTTCGAAAAATCCTGTAAACATCATTTTTTGAGGAGTACAGGATCCTTTGAAAAAGGCTTTTCTTTTCGAAAGAACTACATCTAGACTGCAGTTTCGCTTTTGAAATAGTGTCGTGATGCAATTATGCAAATGAAGCATGGGAAATTCAAATCCTGTCTTTCTTTGCAATTTTGATATGTCTAATTTAGACGTACCCCCAAATGTGAAGAATTATCAGTATTAAGGTTGGCCTTGTACTTCCTTCACTGTCAATAGCCACTTGTACTTTGAACAAACACACATGTGACATATTGCTCGGTGTGTATTGGGTGTCCATTTTTGTGCCTGCTCCACAGAGGATGGCTGTGCATCTGTTACAGCTCTCAGATTGGCTCTTTAGTTGGACCTGTAGAGAGTTGTAATTCCATATATATTTATATATAATATAAATAATCACACAGATGGATTCAACTGACGTATAGAAAACTGATCATTCCAGATTAGACCAACAGTAAAGCCATGGTAATTCAAAAGCAATAATAATCCTCAGTACTGAAATATTATGTTGGCAGATGCTTGATACACTTAAACCAAATGTTTACCAAAGAGTGAGCTGATTGCTGGTCGGATCTTTATAAAATGGAGGCAGTGGCATGAAAAAAACACTAATTAAAGCACAGTGAGCCAGTACGACTTCTATTTTGTTGTACTTGGCAGGAATCTGTCTGTTTCTCTCTTTCTCTCGATATAAAAAAGTTTTTCCTGCTGTGTGACAAAATGACATTATTAGGCTCTCTGGCCGCAAAAGTGGCCAGGGGGCGAGAGGGGGGGGGGGTGAGCGTAGTGACCAGGGGGCTGCTTCATTCGCGGCCGAAGAGGGGGGAATTGTCAAGCTTAGTGAGCAGGGCTCAGCCCCCTAGTTTGATTTATTATTACATTTTGCTGGTTGTCTGAGGAAAGTGCTACATAACATAATCAAGGTCTCTATTCATAGCTGATTCTGTCCTAAATTACAGTATGTATATTAGGGAAAGCATTTTACTTTCCCAGTTAGGGCTGTTTTCAAAATAATTTATTTTAATATTCTAGATTGATTTTTGTTGAAGTAATTAAAGTACAGTGCATACATACTTCTCAGGCATGATCTAAATATGTAATTCCATGCGGTACTCTTGGAATGTTCAATAAATCATTTTATATACTAAGACCATAAGAACGGCCATACTGGATCAGACCAAAAGTCCATCTAGCCCAGTATCCTGGCTTCTCATAGTGGCCACTGCCAAGTGTCCCAGAGGAAATGAAAAGAACAGGTCACATCATCAAGTGATCCAATCCCTGTCACTCATTTCTATTATGAAATAATTCTTCTTGAACCCTAATGGATTTTTAAATATGGTACCTCAGTTTTGTATCCCTATAATTCATCTCTCTTTTCTTCCTCCCTAATCTGAGAATTCCTGTTTACATCAGAGATTGAACTTTCTGCCAGTTTTTGGTAGGATGTTTATATTTATAGAGCTGACAAATGGTGAAGCTAAAACCAAGATGTTTTTAGGGCACTTGTGTCCCTCCAATAGTATATATGTGTATGTGTGCATGGGTTAGTTGAGAAGTTACAATATATTTTCTGATAGTTGCCTTGCCCCAAGCCGGACTGAAGTCAATGGGGCAGTATGTAGGCACAGGGAAATTGCAGGATCAAATCTATGATATTATTTTCAAGCAATAACAATAATTAATAATAATAATCATAATGATGATAAAAGTGGCTTTGTAGCTTGGTATCTGCTAAGCAGTGCAACATGCTGTAGGGTGCAATATAGCTTCTTCATAAATCCAGTAATTGCACAACAAAACATGGTGATGTGGGTAGGGGAAGACATAAGTGGTGAGGCTGGGAGTTGGAGTTAAGGACTGTCCCTGCTGTGCAAGCAGCAGGTACACTCCAAATGAGGACTTGGGAGCAGTCACTGTTTTACTAGTGCTTGATTTGGCCTGAAGTGTCACTTTGCTAATTTTCAGCTGTTCAGAATTTCCAGTACTGCCAATAAAATGCCTCAAGGCAGTGGCAAACATTAGAGGCTGTATAGGAACTTGTAAATTGTTTGTGATTTTTAGTGAAGTGTGCCTGAAGGGCACTTTAGGAGAGCCTTTGGAGGGGAGAACAGCTTGATTATTAACCATCATGCAAATACCTTAAAGCATAACACACATTAAATGGTAACACAAGGAATTTATTTTGAAGTCAGTGGGAATTTTACCAGCATGTGGACTGAGGTTTAGAAGAATGGTAAATAAGAAAATAGGTGTTTGTGAAATCTCTTGTCCAAAGGGAAGTTTTTTCTAAGAACTGGAGTATTCAAACCTAGGGTTTCATTTACATTAGTTATCAGCATGGTGAGACAGTTGGGTTTTCTGTGTAATAGTAAAATGAAAAGAAAATAGCCAGCTGTGCACATCTGGGGAGTCTGTCTAATTACACGTTTCAGTAAGTGGTGACCAACCAGTCTAATCACACAAGTCTTCATAGAGAGACATATTGCTGTAAAACATATTGGTCAATGGAAAAGTATTCCTTGACTCTGTTTGTATACATGATTGAATTTCATTGCAGAAGGAGGGAGAGGGAGTGAGTTGCCAACAAAGTCTGTTCCATCAGCTGCTCCTGATGCTGCTACTTACAGTACCCTAAAAGCTTCTTCCTTTAACATTCTGTGGTGTTGGGGCTGTCAGGCTGTCTTGAGAAGTAGGTCAAATCCTTTTAGATCAAGAGGAGGAAAAGCTATTTCTATGGCGGATAGGTCGAGCTGCTGATGCTAGACTGTACTTCTCACTTGACTTCTCAGCCCTGCCCCCTTCTCTCTATCCCTTTCATCGTTGTCAGGCAGTTTCGTACTGTGTGTGTGTGTGTGGGGGGGGCGATTGAGGGGGTAATACTTCAGTAAGAAATGACCAGTTTTACCTGCATGCACTTTTATCTTGCTTTCAGAGTTAGCTAGTATTTGTCTTGTTGCTGACAAGCATTTTCTGACCTTTTCCTCCAATACATATTAGCTTAGATTTTGGGGGGTGTCCCTCTCTCTCTGTTTGGTAGGAACAGCCATCTGGGCTTGGGGAAGCGTGGTCTCTGATGAACAGATTCTGGAGTCCTCCCCCTCTCCACACACACACAGCAGGAGCAGCTGTTGGGGGGGAAGAGATAGTAGCTTATGCTGAAAATCCAGAGCTTTGTTGCCATCCTTCCCACACAAAGATGGGCTCCCCAGTGGCAGAGATTCAAGCCAGATGGCTCTGATTCCCTTCAGGTGTCAAGCTGAGTCTTCTTCACAACGGATATTAGACCAACTGCTTATTTCCCCCCATAGGATGAGTTAGGGACAGTTCCAGGCCCCAGGGAATGTGGGAGGGTGTTAGAGAAAGAGCCACAAGGCTGGATCACCGAAGGTTCTTGATGGCAGCATCAGTTTTCTAGAGTGATAATATCTGTCTAGTACACACTGTTGTTTTTGTAAGGGTGTTGTTACCCATTTGCAAGGGCACTCATCTAATTGGTGTTAGTTTTATGGCTTCAGGTATTCAGAAAAATGCCTTCAAATTGACTAATTTAAGAGCTTGTGGTCCCATGAACCAAACTTTGACTCAAGGGGTTTTGTGTGAGAGAAATACTATGCATGAGGCTAATGGAGGGGACTGAACTTCAGCTTTTCTCACCCCTCCACAACTTAGTAATGGTGCTTCAGTGCTGCCTGCATTTGGACACACGACTGCTTTCTTATGGCCAGGTCTTTTCATCCTGAACATGTTACTTCAGTCAATAGTGGGGAATCTTCTGTTGTGTTCCACTCCCTTTGCATTGTTCATGCAGGGCACAGGGAGTAGAAACCACCTGCAAGACCCTTGCACTAGTCTGGGTAGAATCTCAAGCAGGTTTAGTTAGCTGTCCTGGCTCCTATACTACCCTCCCTAATTCCTGTCAGAGCTGCTACAGAGGAAGCAATGGAAGGCATTCGGGGAAGTGGTTCCCTCTCCTTTTTGCTATATAATGACAGGTCTGATTCAAACACTTCCATTTAAGAGGCAGAGGTTGTTTTGCCCTTCATAATAAAATGCTCATTTTCTTAACATGTTTGCCTCAGATGGCTATCAGTTCGTCACCATGACTATAGACTCTTCCAGGCTGTAGTGTACTATTCTTCTCCTCTGGTGTATCTGAGAGGTTCCTCCATCCATGTTGTCCTGGAAAGAGATTCAATGGATCATCACTTATTGGTGCAGAGAGGTGCCGAGGACTCTTTCTTGTCACCCTGTTCTGTGGGAACAAGACTCTCTCTTTCATGATGCTCCCCATCTGTATTCCATATGTGGGTATACATGCACAGTAGCCTGAGTCCAGAAATTTTTAGTAAGCAATGTCCATTGCTCCACGTGTTCGGTTGTTCTCCTTGTGCTTCAAATCAAGAACATAAAGGGGAGCGCTATGTGAGCTGGGATTCTCTATGTCCATTTTGAGCTCCCTTTACTCTGTTCCTAGGAATACAATTTAGTAGTTTAGTGTTTTTATAGTTAGCATAATTAGTTTAGTTCTCCCTAGGCAGCTTCTCTTCCCATACGAGGACTGTGCCAAGAGTTCTGGGGTTCAAGAACTGCCTTCCCTACCTCTGATCCTTTTCATAGAATCATAGGACTGGAAGGGACCTCGAGAGGTCATCGAGTCCAGCCCCCCGCCCTCAAGGCAGGACCAAGCTCCGTCTACACCATCCCTGACAGATGTCTATCTAACCTCTTCTTAAATATCTCCAGAGAGGGAGATTCCACCACCTTCCTTGGCAATTTATTCCAATATTTGACCACCCTGACAGTTAGGAATTTTTTCCTAATGTCCAATCTAAACCTCCCCTGTTGCATTTAAAGCCCATTACTCCTTGTCCTGTCCTCAGAAACCAAGAGGAACAAATTTTCTCCTTCCTCCTTGTGACACCCTTTTAGATATTTGAAAACCGCTATCATGTCCCCCCTTAATCTTCTTTTTTCCAAACTAAACAAGCCCAGTTCATGAAGCCTGGCTTCATAGGTCATGTTCTCTAAACCTTTAATCATTCTTGTCGCTCTTCTCTGTACCCTTTCCAATTTCTCCACATCTTTCTTGAAATGTGGCGCCCAGAACTGGACACAGTACTCCAGCTGAGGCCTAACTAGTGCAGAGTAGAGCGGCAGAATGACTTCATGAGTTTTGCTTACAACACACCTGTTGATACAACCTAGAATCATATTTGCTTTTTTTGCAACAGCATCACACTGTTGACTCATATTCATTTCCTTCAGTGACAACCACCAGCACTGCCTCCATTGCCTTGAGGAGCCCCATATCACCACCAAGTGCAACATCTGCTGGTCCTTCTCACCTCAAATTCATGAGGGATGAAAGCTCTGTCTGCAAAAGCAACTCATGGAGTAGGCCAACAGACTCCATTCAGATTCAGGCTGGGGAGATCCTCTTGTACAATGGCCTCATATGATGAGTGGTACCCTTCTGAGCATGAGCTGTGTAGTTGAGGCAAAAATCCTTAAGCCTAAAAAGCCTTCTCATGAGAATAGGAGACATGAACATGGACATAAGGACAAGTCTCCATACAGATATTCCTCTGAGAGAAGGTTCCTCCCTATCTTAGTCAAAGTTAGGTGATTCCTTGTGTGAGAGTCCCAAAAACTAAGGTCTGCATAAGCCTTCTGTTCCAAAAGGAAAGGCATGAAGAAAGAAGGATCTGACAGGTACTACAGTGGAGCATGCTTTGGCAGAGATCTCTCAGGGAAGGGATCAGAAGAAGATCCCATGGACCGGAAGACATGAAATGCATAGCCCTAGCATGGGGGGTTCCATAACCACCATCACCCAAGAGAAGATGACAAGTGGTGGTAGTCGGTGACTCCCTCCTAAGAGGTAGAGAGTCATCAATCTGCCATCCAGACCAGGAACCTTGAGAAGTGTGCTGCTTATCAGGATCTAGAATTCAGGATGTAACCGAGAGTCTTCCAAGACTGATCAAACCTTCAGATCGCTACCCCTTCCTGCTTCTCCATGTAGGAACTAATGATACAGCCAAGAATGACCTTGAACGGGTCACTGCAGATTATGTAGCACTGGGAAGAAGGATCGAGGAGTTTGAGGTGCAAGTGGTATTCTTGTCCATTCTCCCTGTTGAAGGAAAAGGTCCAGGTAGGGATTGTCGAATCTTGGAAGTAAATGCGTGGTTGCACAGGTGGTGTCGGAGAGAGGGCTATGGTTTCTTTGACCATGGGATGTTGTTCCAGGAGCGGGGATTGCTAGGAAGAGATGAGATCCACCTAACAAAGAGAGGGATGAGTATCTTCACGGGCAGGCTCACAAACCTAGTTAGGAGGGCTTTAAATTAGGTTTCTTGGGGGATGGTGATGTAGGCTCTGAGGTAAGTGGGGAAGTGGATACTGGGAAGAAATTCAAGGAGGAAGATGCAACAACGGAAGACCCCTAATTCGTATGGAGAAGGTAGAACAATCTGCTCGTTGTCTAAGGTGTCTGTACACAAATTCAAGAAGCCTGGGAAACAAACAGGAAGAATTAGAAGCCCTGGCACAGTCAAAGAATTATGAGGTGATTGGAATAATGGAGACTTGGTGGGATGACTCACGTGACTGGAGCACTGTCACGGAAGGGTATAAACTGTGCAGGAAGGACAGGCAGGGGAGAAAAAGAGGAGGAGTTGCACTGTATGTAAGAGAGCAGTATTATTACTTAGAGCTCCAGTATATAGAGGGTGAAAAGCCTGTCGAGAGTCTTTGGGTCAAGCTTAGAGGCGGGAGCAACAGAGGTGATGCTGTGGTTGGTGACTGCTATAGACCTCCAGATGAGGTGGATGAGGTAGATGAGGCTTTCTTTGGGCAACCAAGAGAAGCTTCCAGATCACAGGCCCTGGTTCTCATCGGGACTTTAATCACTTTGACATCTCTTGGGAGAGCAATACAGTGGTACACAGACAATCCACAAAGTTATTGGAGAATGTTGGGGATAACTTCCTGGTACAAGTGCCAAGGGAACCAACCAGGGGCCATGCCCAGCTTGATCTACTGCTCACAAATAGGGAGGAACTAGTAGGGGATGTAGATGTGGGTGGCAATCAGGATCCTGACCAAAGGAAGAAAGGAGAGAAGCAAAATACACACCATGGACTTCAGAAAAGCAGACTTCAGAAAAGCAGAACTGATGGGCAGGATCCCCTGGGATGCTAACATAAGGAGGAAAGGAATCCAGGAGAGCTGGCAGTATTTTAAAGAAGCTTTATTGAAGGCACAGGAACAAATTATCCCGATGTGCAGTAAGAAAAGCAAATGTGGTAGGCGACCAGCTTAGCTTAGCAGTGAAATCCTTGGCAAGCTTAAAAACAAAAAGGAAGCATACAAGAAGTGGAAACTTGGACAGATGATCAGGGAGGAGTATAAATATATTGCTCGGGAATGCAGGGGAGTAATCAGGAAGGCGACAGCACAATTGGAATTGCAGCTAACAAGGAATGTGAAGGGTAACAAAAAAGGTTTCTACAGGCATGTTAGCAATAAAAGGGTGATCAGGTTGGGTGTGGGACCCTTACTGGATAAGTGAGGTAACCTAGTGACAAGTGATGTGGGAAAAGCTGAAGTACTCAATGCTTTCTTTGCCTCTGTCTTCACAGACAAGGTCAGCTCCCAGACTACTGCACTAGGCAACGCAGTGTGGGAAAGAGGTGGGCAGCCATCGGTGGAAAAAGAACAGGTTAAGAACTATTTAGAAAAGCTAGACATACACAAATCCATGGGTCCGGATTTAATGCATCCACAGGTTCTGAGGGAGTTGGCAAATGTCATTGCAGAGCCTTTGGCCATTATCTTTGAAAACTTTTGGAGATCGGGAGAGGTCTCAGATGATTGGAAAAAGGCAAATGTAGTGCCCATCTTTAAAAAAGGGAAGAAGGACAATCCAAGAAACTACAGATCAGTCAGCCTCACCTCACTGAAACTGGAGGATTGAGCCAAAAGAAATCTGATGAGGTTCAATAAGGATAAGTGCAGAGTTCTGCACTTGGGATGGAAGAATCCCAAGCACTGTTACAGGCTAGGGACTGACTGGCTAAGTAGCAGTTCAACAGAAAAAGACCTGGGATCACAGTGGATTAGAAGCTGGATATGAGTCAACTGTGTGCCCTTGTAGCCAAGAAGGCTAATGGCATATTGAGGTGCATTAGGAGGAGCATTTCCAGCAGATCTAGAGAAGTTATTATTCCCCTTTATTTGGCATTGGTGAGGCCACATCTGGAATATTGTGTCCAGTTCTGGACCTCCTACTATAGAAAGGATGTGAATGCATTGGAGAGGGTCCAGCGGAGGGCAACCAAAATGATTAGGAGGCTGGAGCACATGACCTATGAGGAAAGGCTGTGAGGGATTTGGGCTTATTTAGTGTGCAGAAGAGAAGAGTGAGGAGGGATTTGATAGCAGCCTTCAACTTCCTGAAGGGAGGTTCCAGAAACGATGGAGCTAGGCAGTTCTCAGTGGTGACAGATGGCAGAACAAGGGGCAATGGTCTCAAGTTACAGTGGGGAGGTCTAGGTTGGATATTAGGAAAAACTATTTCACTAGGAGGGTGATGAAGTACTGGAATGGGTTATTTAAGGAGGTGGTGGAATCTCCATCCCTAAAGGTTTTTAAATCCTGGCTTGACAAAGCCCTGGCTGGGATGATTTAGTTGGGATTGTGTCCTACTTTGGCAGGGAGGTAGACTCGATGACCTCCTGAGGTCCTTTCTAGCTCTAGGATTCTCTGATTCTCTGACAGAGTCATCTCTGGGTTCATTTTATAAACCCAATATGTTGTATCCAGAGGGTTCTGCCTGAGAGTTCAGTGCTGGGATCTCATTTGATGGCTCTGACATTCTCCATTTGGGAGAACACGGCACTTTCAGATGACCTGAATCCACTATCATCTTTCTTAGGAACCTCCTAACTACCAAGGAGGACTGAGTCCTTTACCTCACTGGAGGATATCTTTTCTCTGTCCTACCCACAATCTCCTTTGCTATTAGATCTGGCTCTTCTTAGGGAAACCACCTGGTGGGGAAATGTATCCTGCCCTATTAAGTCCACAGCTTGGAACATACTCGCATAGTACTGTTGGCACTGTCAGTAGAGCAAATCTGTCATATCAAGTGAATCTCATGCCCCCGATGAGACTTCCTTCCAAGGTAAACAAACCCAGTCTACACCAAAGAAAGTATTGTAACTATCTTCCTCTTTCCAAATATGGCTATCCAGGAGATTGCTGGTCCCCAATTTCTTGGGGCCCTCCTCCAGTTGATCCTTACTTGTCTTATTGGAGTCTGTGAGATCCATACAGATCCAATCCATGTATTCATGTGGGAATTGCATTGATTCTCTTCTCCCTGCTAATACCAACTGGCTCCTCTGTGAGAATACGTAGAGGAAGAGATTGAGCAAGATTCACCAGTTGTGCTGGGTATGTCATCCTCCCCTTCATCGGATGAGGCAATTGCTCCATCATTTCTCTTCACCCAAGCAGTACTAGGAATTGTTGTAGTGGATGGTAACTGAATTTCAGATACCTGTCAAAGAAATCCAGGACACACAATAGGACCTACTGGACATGTTTCATCCCTATGGCTTTTTGAAGGCAGATTCTCATTTTGGAGCCTCTGTCTACCCAGAGCCTTTCTCTAAATGTTTCTCAATCTGCATTTTCCTTTGCTACTGATTAGCTCATATGCTGTTCCTCTGCATCTCCAGACGAGGTGAGAACCCATTCCACCAGACCACAAGTCATCTGTACAGCCTATTTGTGAGATGCACTTTTACTAGAAATATGTAGGATGGCCAACGGGAGCTCCTCACCCAGCTTTGCAAGACACTATCCTTTGTCCAATACAACTGAGTGGGGATAGAAGTATTACAGAGAGCCATGACTGTAAGGACCCATATGTGGAGGATACACAAGGACCATCACTTGAAGAAGAAATGGTTTTCCACAGCCTTACTCAATACATATTGTAAGGAATGAGAAAGTGTCCTGCATAAGCCTGTCTGCTGCACAGGGAATGAAGCAGGGAAAAGATTGAGGTCTGGTTCAGAAATAATTTTCACTCTTTTTTTGGTAGTGATATTCATTAAAATAGATTAAAGCGGGCCAACTGAGAGCTCTCAAAATGTAATTGGAAATCTGGAATCAGTAGGTGTGTTTCTAGTAGGATGTGGCAGGGATTGGTTCATCTCCTTACATTATTTAACATTTTTGTTAATGGCTTGGCAGAAAACAAAATCATCACTGAAAAAATTTGAAGTGGACACAAAAATTGCAGAAAATAATGAAGAGGAATGGTCATTGATTCAGAACAATTAGGATTGTTTGGTTTGCTGGGTGTAAGCAAACAATATGCCATTTAAGGTGTCTGAATGTAAATGCATACATCTAGGAGCAAAGGCCATAAGCCATACTTACAGGATGGGGAAATTAATCCTGGGAAAAGATTTGGGGGCCATGGTGGATAATCAGCTGATTGTGAGCTACTGTGGCCGAAAGGGCTATTGTGATCTTAGGATACATACACTAAGGAATCTTGAGTATGAGTTATTTTACCTCTGTTTTTGGCACTGGTGTAATGGCTGCTGGTATCCAGTGTCCTCTTTTGGTGTCAGCAATTCAAGATAAACTGGAGAGGGGCCAGAGAAGAGCCATGAGAATGATGAAAGGACCAGAAACATGCCTTATACAGTCAGACACAAGGGGCTTGATCTGTTCATTTTAACAAAGAAGGTTAAGTGGTAACTTGATTACAATCTATAAGTAGCTATTTGGGAAATAAATATTTGATAATGGGCTTTTTAATGTAGCTTTAATTTTTAACCCCAGTGGAATAAATAGATATCACCTACCCACTGTTGCTATCAAGTATTGGTGTATTAGAAAACACAGTTTTAATTATTATAGATTGTTATTTATATAACAATCATAGGATCGAGCAAAGTACATTTATGGTGTAGGGGGCAGCATCAGTCCATGTAATGAAAAGTGATTTGGATATACTGGTAACATGCAAGCAGGCAAAGACATC
Organism: Pelodiscus sinensis; assembly: GCF_049634645.1. Classification (NCBI taxonomy): domain Eukaryota; kingdom Metazoa; phylum Chordata; order Testudines; family Trionychidae; genus Pelodiscus; species Pelodiscus sinensis. The sequence continues at coordinate 171,922,045 of NC_134712.1, forward strand.
TCCACCCCCAGTTCTGGATTCATGTAATTAGTAGTTAGTGAACCTTGAATAGTCTGAGCTGGAGTTCATTTTGGATAATTTCAGATATTTATCCAACTCTTTTGTGTCTGAAAAGTCTGTGAGAACAGTCTGTTCATGAGACAGAGGATTTCGATGAGCTCTTCTGCTTCCAGCTGGAAATATTGCAAGAAAGTTGTCCAAATATTTCAGTTCCTCAGAAAATAGTTTGACTGGAACTTCATAGAATGTTTGCTTAGAAAAAAAAATAGGCTAAAGCTCAGGGAGTTTTTTAGTTATTTAACTTTCCTCTCTAATGACAAGTATATTTAATTAATTCTCTTTGTTTACCTCTCACCTACTTACCGCAATCATGCTTCATAGCACCACTTCCAACCATCAGACTCTCCACATTTTTCATTGTCTGAAGATTTTATAAAGCTTCCTTCCCCCTAGCCATCATTCCCCTCTCCTTCTTTTTACTTACATGTATAGTAAAATAATTTTAAGCCTTCTTGGGCCTCTAAAGTTCTTCTCTCCTTCCCTTTTCCCCTTCTCTAAAACTTATTTTTTTCAAAGTATACTTCAGATTGACAATGCTTTTTGTAATGCATCAAAGTGCCATTGTTGTGAATGAATCTGAATCTTATGAAGATCCTCATGGAGTCTGAAGCAATGATGTGGGCTTATAATCACAATCTAAGCATCATCTTCCTGGAAATTGTTAGTTTTTGTTGAGCATCACATAGGAATGAAGAAGGATCTGAGGTGAGACTTCTAAAACTGGTTTCAGTGGAGTTGAGCAGGTGAGGCTCAGTCAGGTGAGAAATCAAAGCAGGCCAGCCTTGATGAAACTACTAGTTAGTGGTATTTGACAGACGACATGTTGCTAGGGCTGGTTAAAAATTTTCATCAAAACTGGAATAGTCTTGGTAAACTCATTTAGTTTTAATAAACTCTTAGGGCATGTCTATAGTAGAGAGTTATTTCGAAATAACAAGCAGAGCCTGTTATTTTGAAATAACACCACCTGATTGTGAAGAGGAATAGTGTTATTTTGAAATTGTTATTTTGGAAGTTATTATTTCAAAATAACTCCCTAGTGTAGACATGCCCTTAGAATTTTGAATTACAGTATTGATTTGAGACCATGTGCCTATAGTATACCTGCTTAAATCCACTGACACCGGCATCCATTCACATTGCTGTAACTTCTGGGAACTTTAATCAAGGCTAACTTCAGGAGAGACAGTTCATCAGACATGTGCTGTCCATGATCCCCTTGATTACACTTTACCATACATATCTGAATGATAATTTCAATTTTTTACTTTCAACAGTGTTTACAATTTCTGTGAAGGGTGGTGTTGGTTTTTTCCATGTCGTAAATGGTGGTCAGACATTCCACATGAACTTTACTCTTTGGTGTCATTTTCCATTTTGTGGCTGAACTTTCTGTGTTTCCTTTATTTGTGGATGAGCTTTCTGTGTCCATGCCCCTATGGCCCCTGGCATGGAACATAGACCTTCTTATTTCCAGAGTAAGGAGAAAGGATATGCTACCACATTCTAGTTAGGTGATTGGGGTTTTTTAAGGCATGCACAGAAAAAATAGTCTTTGTTTTATAATGATGTAGAGTCTATTTTTACTGGGATTTTTTTCATACTTGAACTTTTGTTAAAAAAACAAACAAAAAACCCACACTAACATAGGTGGGATAATACAAACAGGGAGTGCTATATCCTCCTGCTAGTAGCTTTATTTGTTTTGTTAACTGAGTTGTGCTGTTCTCTACAGTCAGACCAGGTGCCTGCGCTCCCCCCCCCCATCCCAAGTCACATGCTACTGCACTAAACCAGCTGCTGCCTCTTCAGTGACGCCTGCTTTGCTTACCAGCTCTGCCTGTCTCAAGCAGATAAACTTGTGGTTTTTGTCTCAACTTCCTTCAGCTACATGTCTCGAATGCAGAAGTGTTTCTCTTTGGCAAGAAGAGCATCCTTGAACACATTCCCAGCTCCTTTCTGTCTCTTGTCTTAGACTTCCCATTGCCCCACTCTGCTTGTAATGTTGGTATCGCTTTCAACACTGTACTTAATTTCTTCCATCTCAGGTATCTGCATACGCCTCCTCTGTACCATTGCCTGTAGGTACTTTTGCTTTAATTTTCATCTCTGCCTTCACTACTTCTCATGGTTCTTGCAACTTCCTGTCAATCCAACCCTCAATTCCCTTCACAGTGAAAATACATTTGAGCTTAGCAGTTCTTTTGCCTTGTAAAGGATCTCTCCATTTGAGCTCTACAGCGGCTCCTAGCTTTTGTCCCCTTAATATTATTATTGCCATAGAACCCAAATGTGTTTTGTGTGATACAGCCATGTAGTTGTAGGAAGACACAGTCCCTGTACTAAAGAATTTATCATTTTAAAGACCCCTTAGATAAAAATGTACTGAAACAATACTCTGTTGGCCCCATTATCCACCACTCTGGCTGCTGAGGTGCAAGGCAGATGAAAATATAAAGCAACCCAATATTATGATTCACAGTAGGATCCAAATCACAATTGTCCTACTTAACCTGACAGCTACATAGACCTAATTTCTCTTTCTACTCTTCGCTGCGTTCTCTATTTGTCTCACAGGCTCTGGAGTGGTTGGGGGCATGAAGACACCACCTGAGCAGTGGTGGGGCAGGACACCTTGTGCCAGGTTGCAACACCACTCACTCAGATTTGGAGGGGAATGGTATAGGGCAGTGGTCTCCAACCTTTTTAAGCACAAGATCACTTTTTGAATTTAAGTGCAATGTAAGATCTACCTCAAACCCAAATACCTTTGCCCTACCTCCTTTGTACCCCTTCTCTGAGGCCCTGCCCCTGCTCACTCTGTCCTCCCTCTCTCCTTTTCACCAGGCAGGGGCAGAGGGTTGGGCACAGGCTCTGGTCTTAGACTAAGGGATTTGGAGTGTGAGAGTGGCTCTGAGTTGATCCTGGGGCAGGGAGTTGGGGTGCAGGAGGGGGGTCAGGGTGCAGGCTTTGGGAGGAAGTTTAGATTCAGGAGGCTTAGGATTGGGGCTGGTGGCGTAGGAGGGGGTTCATGATTGGAACAGGGGTTCAGAGCTGGTTCCAGCTGGACAATGCTTACCTCAGGTGGCTCCTGGATAGTGGTGCTAAGGCAGGCTCACCCCTGCCCTGGCCCTGCACCACTCCAGCCAGTAAACTCCCTCCATCCCAAGCCCTATTGTGCCCCCTGCCTCTGTTCTGTGGAGATAGGATATAGGGTGGGAGGGGGGCACCCTGATGTCATCACCCCCTCTTCTCCCTTCCTTGCTCTGTACTGCAAGCAGGAGGCTCCCGGGCGTGGGGGCAGCTGCAAGGCAAAGGACAGGAGGTATGCAGCAGTGGGAGGGGAGAAGCAGCTGAAGTGCTGTGCTCAATAGTCTCTTGACCAAACTAGTCAGGATCACCTGTCAGAGGCTCCAAGATATTACCAGTAGATCCCGATCCACTGGTTGGTGACCACTGGTATAGGGGCTTAAAGGCTGGGGGAAGGGAAGGGTTGTGATGCTGATGGTGGGGGAGCACCAGAGAAGCAAAGAGGGTCAGGAAGGTGTGTGTGTGAAATCTATGGGGTGTCCAAATTTAAATGGTACTCCACAGCCTTTGCTACATCTAGTACAGCTGTCCCCAACCTGTGGATTGTGAGCGACTGGTGGATTGTAGAGGCTCTGACAGTGGTTCTCCATCTCAGTCCCTCGTCTCCTTCCTGCCGCCTTTCTTTTCCAGTAGCAGAGGGTATTTTAACAAACGCCTCTGCTGAACATAAAGTACAGGCTGCATGCTGCTGTAGCCCCAGGCTGATTTGCTGGATGCCTTCTCAGTGGGAATTGTTACTTTGAAAGGTGCTTAAAGGGACAGAGAAGTTTGAGAGGGGCGTGGGCTGGGCTCAATACTTTGAATTGCTGCTAGGTTCTTTCCTCTTATCCTGAAAAGGAGTCAGCAGAAAACTGCTCATCAGCTGTTCCAGCAATGTCCAATGGATCGGGGTGCTTCCCTTTTACAGACAACCAGAAGAGACTATATGGCCGAGGGGAGTGGGGATTCCCCCACAGTCTTCTATCCTTACTGGCTCTGCAGCTGCAGCAGTGGCCAGAGATGGGAATCCTCTGTAGCTCCTCAGCCTTGTCAGTAAGGGGAGGGGGGGGGAGAGGAGTTCCCTGCAGCTCAACAGTCACTGCAAGGCTGAAGGTAGGAGGGAATGAGAATCTACGCTGCCAGTCAAAGAAAGCCCCAACCTGAGAACAGCTTTGACTAAACAAGCCCCAAACAGGTTAATCCACATACATGCAAGGTGCATCCCCACCCCACCCCAACAGAGAGCAGTCTGTGTGTGACAGAGGGCAGCTGCAGAGGGTTAACAGCCACCTTGGTATCTGAAATGAAATACTCCTGTCTTCGGACTGGGACTTTCATGGAGCAGAGCCTGTGTCCAGCACAGAGAACATAAGAACGGCCGTACAAGGTCAGACCAAAGGTCCATCTAGCCCCAGTATCCTGTCAGCCAACAGTATCCAATACCAGATGTTCCAGAGGGAGGGAACACAACAGGTAATCCTCATGTGATCCCTCCCCTGTCTCCCACTTTCAGAGAAACAGAGGTTAGGGACACCATTCCTACCCATCCTGGCTAATAGCCATTGATGGACCTAACCTCCATGAATCTATCTAGCTCTTTTTTGAACCCTGTTAAAGTTCTAGCCTTCACCACATCCTCTGGCAAGGAGTTCCACAGGTTGATTACGTGCTGAGTGAAGATAAACTTCCTTTTATTTGTTTTAAACCTGGTGTTCCCAGCTAGGCAGGGGAAATAAATGTTCACCTGCTTACTATGAATTCATAATGGTATTTGTTGTTGGGTCATTTGTTGTCATAACTGGAATAACAACATAATTCATTTTGGTAATTTAGGATGATGAGGAAGTTTTAAGTAATGTGATTTCTGAATAAGGAGAAAGGAGAGAGGGTGAAGGGACTACCAGGGACAAGGCTGCACTAACAGACAGGGGAGAGAAGGTGCTTTGCCCCTCCTCAGGAAAATCCAGCCACTTCCTGGGGTGTTTAACAAAGGGAGCTTGGGACTGGGATGGTCATTTTGTGGGCAGCTATGTGCCTGTGTTTTTAATGTGGTGAGCTGTCTGTGGGACTGTTGCAACCAGTATTTTTATCAACATATCTCAGCAAAATTAGCTATACAGTAATTCCTCATTTAACACGGTAGATACGTTTCAGAAAATGATCGTCCTAAGTGAAAACATGTTATGTGGGGTCAATTTTCCCATTGAAAATAATGGAAAAGGTAGGGGTTGCGTTTGCACTCGCGGCTCCAGCCTGCACTTGTTAGCAGCTGGGACCGAGACATAAGGTTGGGGGACAAAGGGGACTGGGTTATAGTAGGGAGGGGAGATTTTTGGCTCTGGGGAAGGAAAGGGGAGGAGAGGGGAGGGGCCTTGCAGCTAGGTTTCCCTAGTGGCAGAGGTTTGCTGCTCGCCGCGCTGTTCCCCGGTGACCCCTCCTCGCCGGACGCAAGGAAGCAGGGGAAGCCCTGCACAGCTGCCGGCAACTGGCCAGCTGGGGAAACCCAGCTGCTGGCTGAAACGGGGGCGGAGGAGAGGGAGTGAGGCATCCGGCCGGAGGAGGTCGCTGGGGAATGGTGCGGTGAGCAGAAAACCTCTGCCGCTTTTGTAGGGAGGCAGAGGAAGCTCCGCACAGCTGCTGTAGACCAGCTGGCCAGTCTGGGAAATTGTGTTATTGAGGGGACGGTCGTGTTGTTCGAAAAATGTTCCCTAAAAAAAAAATTGTGCTATTGTGAAAACGTGTTAAGTGGGCACATGTTAAGCGAGGATTTACTATAATGGTAAACTGCCCATTTGCCTCCCGTCTACTGGAGGTTTTATAGGTTTGTTATTGATAGTGCTTAGGTGTGTTGTGTGCTTTTACCGCTCCTCCTCCCAGCTACTGATTATGATGCCTGTACAATATGGAGTCAAGTAATCAAAATGGCATCTACCACTAGACTCTATTTTGTTCTTAAAAGGGTGGGAAATTAGAGCCGCAAAGGCTTGGCAAGAAAAGCTGGTTTCAAACCAGTTGTACTGACTTGTCACTGACATCGCCTCAGAGTTCTCTCGCCACTTGCTTTATATAAGGAACTGGGCAACGTCACCCCAGGGCTATCTGTTCAGGAGGCAGCCGTGTGCAATTGTAGTTTTGCATCAAGGACCAAAGAACCCTATGACATCAGTCACAAGACCATCACTTTCCTGCTAGTTGAAGTTCCTGGCCACACATCGGTCACAGCTCCAGATCTTGCAGCAGTGGTTATCATCTTGCAACTGAGGCCCATTGTTCCTCTTCAATGGCTTCAGTGGCCCAGGAGTAGAAGGTACTGATCCACTATACACTATTATCTAACCTATTCACAGAAGGTGTCTGAATATTAGTAGGATATTATATGTATATTGGGGATTTTGTTGATTCTTTTGACAGGGGAGGGTATTTTTGAGCCTAAGCTAAATTGGACCTATGAGAGAGACGGTTCAATTGCTGTGATGAATGGTGGAGCTAGCCAGCAAGAAGGTATTTCTCTGAGGCTATGTCTACATTACAGGGTTTTTGCACGAGACCAGCCATTTTTGCGCAGAAACCTGCGGCGTGTCCACACCTTAGATGCGTTTTTGTGCAAGAAAATTTACAGTAAAATGGCAGAGCAGAGGGCTTTTTGCGGTGTAGGTATAACTCTTTCTATGAGGCATAGCTCCTTTTGGCACAAGAGTTCTTGCACAAAAAGGTGTGTGTGGATGCTCCTCAGGGGTTTCTTGTGCAAAAAGAGCCTATCAGAAAAAGCACAGGTGTTCTGATGGCCATTCTGTGAATGGCAATCAGAACTTTCCTGCACAAGAGTGTCAATGCAGTGTGGATGCTGTCTTGCACAAAAGCACATTGCTTTTGTGATGTGCTTTTGAGGTGTGGACGCGCTTTTGCACAAGAAGTTTTTGTGGAATATCTCTTCTGCAAAAAGCTTTTTACGCAAAAACCTGCAGTGTAGACACAGCCGGAGTTCAGCCCCCCACAGCCTCAGGAGGAGAGGCGAGACTACTTGCATGGATTGCCCCAGTGCATTCAGCAGGGAGTTGTGGGGCAAAGGTGGGAGGATTATAACAAATTATCTAATCACCTGTCAAGGAGAATTGGGGCTGGTGCATGTGTGAACTGAGGAGAAGACAGTGCCTTGGCTACAAGTGCTGATGGAGTTAGGTAACAGCCAAGACCACCCAGTACAGGGCTTGTGGTCAAGCAAACTCCTCCACAAAGCCACAAACATTCTGCATTTTTCTCCTTGGCCTGGGTGCTTTCTTATCATCCTATGCTCCTAGTTGCACCTCAACACTCTGCCTAACCTGGAGCTCCCACCCAGAGACAGCACCGTGCACCCTCTCCTACATCCTAACAATCTGCCATTGCCTGGAGTCCCCTCCTGCATCCAAATTCCTTCCCAGAGCTTGCATCTCTGACCCCCTTGCACTCCCAAATTCCTTGGCCCTGTCCCAGAGGAAGGGACGAGGTAGATCCTGGGTTGTCCTGACATTTAAAAAGTGATCTTGAGAGTAAAAAGGTTGGAGACCACTTCTCTGGTATCTTCCTTCTGTGTGTCTCACCTCCTGTGCAGCTCTTGCCATCGGGAGCAACATTCCTATACCTTTCTGCTTTCTGTCTGTCTCTCTCTCTCCACATCATTTTAAATCTCACCCAAGAATATTTTTTTGCTTTCTCCCTGACCTATCTCTTTCTCTGTTCCTCTGCTGTAGTTTATATCTCTGTGTTAGGAACTCTGAAGGTTTCTTTAGAAATTTGTCTGGCCTCTTTTGCCTGAGGCAGATGTATAAGATCCCTTAGCTATACAACCTTATCGTACCATGTTATTACTCCTATGATGTAAGTTTTGATGTATATATTAGTCCCAAATGGAAGCTGATATCCCTGTTATTTAAAGAAAAACACTTCACTCTAAGGTGAGTGATTGATGGCACGATGGTAATGCTTCACTATCGGTGATATTTTGTAGTAAAAGGAACTTAATAGAAAAGGTGCCTATATAAAGTTGAAATGAGCAAATATAACCCTACAGCTCTTTCAATAAGATGAAAAGGAATTTTTAAAAAGTGTAAAGTACAGAAAACTCTGGGGACATGGATTTTTGGTCTGCCAAGTAACTTAAGAAACCATACTGTAATCAGCCTGTCCCCACATACTTTTGCCTGTGTGAGTTTATTTAAATCCCTATGCCTACAGTTGTCTCTGTGTCTGCAAAGCCACAAGAGCTAGCATCTGGAAGACCTTATTGGGACTCTTATAGCAAAATGTGAATTTGGGCTCTTACCTGCTATTTGTGCATGAAAATGTATCAATGATGGAATTAAATTATGCACTTTGCACTTTGAAATTAAATCTAAAAGGGGCCTAATTTTCAAACATGTACAACACACGTATTGGATGTATGATGAGGAAAACAAAGTACAGGTTGAACCTCACTAAACTGACACACTCTGGTTGAGCAACATCCATGGTCTGTTAGGACCATGGATGTTCTAGGACCAGAAAGTCCTAGTGGAGGTTTAGAAGCTGGAAGCTCTGGAGGCTGACAAGGTAGTGGGCTGCTGGCAGTGAATTGCCCATGAGACCGGCAGCAGGGCTGGGAAGTTTAGTGGGAGCGGCAGGGCAAGAGGTCCGGTGGCGGGGGGAGCCAGCTGGGAGGCCAGTGGCTGTGGGGAGCGGGAGGCAGAAATGACCTCCCCTGGTCTGGCAAAATCCCTCATCCAGGACCACTTGGGTCCTGAGAGTGCCGGGCCAGGAGGTCCAACCTGTAGAAACAATATGTTGCGCTTTTCACCAGCAGCTCTTAAAGTTTACAGAAGCCAGTGTCATTATGCCCATTTTACAAATGGGGACATTGAAGCAAGGGGAGGAAAAGTGACTTGTTCAAGGTTACCCATTGTTCGAGTGGCAGAACTGAGAATAGAACCAAAATTTGAATCCCGATTCTGTTGTTTGTCCACCAGACCATGCTGCTTTCATGTACTTAAAGCTCTAATAATTCCTTACAAGCTTTTGTCTTTACTTACTGCAGAGCTGAATGTGTAGAGAGGAGAGGAAGAATCTCACTGCATTTAAAACAACACAATCACATTTTATTTTTGTCAAAAAGCAAACCATTTTGTGGTTTCATCTAACCTTTATTTATTGACTTTTTTAAAAAAAACTGGTGAAGCTGGCCTTTACCTTTTAGTGAATGTTCTACTGCACTTCTCCTAAATATGGAAAGCAGTATTGAATATATGAAAGTGGGACATGTAATTGGAAAAACCAGCAGCAAAACATCAAATTCGTGTCATGAATTGAGCACTCTTACAGACCACCACAACTATGCTGAATCCCACTGACTCCAGTGGGACTCCAAATAGATGTAAGAATCTGTCCTTTCATATCAGGTAACAGGATATGGGCCCTGAAGAGAAAGCCAAATGTTACTGTATTCAGATGAGGTTTGAAGGAAGATGACAATGAAGGGCTAAACATGTTGTTAAGAGTTTTTAGAATTGGGCTCATTATTGATTTGATCACGTTTCACGCCACAAATTACTTAGTGTAAACTGATAGATTTGTACAGCTGTATTAGAGAGGCATAATCGGTAAACAGATTTTCAAAGGTTGCTTTTCTGCCCACTGCAGCATTGGTTTCTCAAAGGACACCAAATAGCGGCTGCAATATGTGATAGAACATGTTAAGTCTGATGGCAAAGTTTTAAAAAATAATTTTCATCCTACTCCAGTGTTTTCAGCTGCACATGTCAAATAAACAAAATGAAAAATGCAAACATAGACACCTTGGCGGAGATGTTAGATCTGGTTAATTTGCATCACTTGGTGCAAATTAGAATCTATCTATATATTTTAGAATTGTGCATCTGTCTGTTTGTCTGTCCGTTTGTTCAAGAACTTCTAAAAAGCAAGAGCTAGGACCATTCAATCTGGTATGCAGCTTCCTCTTCTAATTTAAAGCAAGGTCTGCATTTGATTGCACCAGGAAAATGGAAAGTGTCTGAAATGGAATTGTTTTCCATAACATGGAAAGGGAGGGGACTGTTCGGAGGGTCGCTATACTGCAGAGTAACCACTACCGGCAGTGAATGCAAAGGAGAGCTATATGGCATATTGACCACTGTAGGCAGCTGCCCCACAATCTACATTGCATAGTGACCACTGTAGACAGCCACACCACAATCTTGCTGGCCACTGGACTGAGTGAGTGACCCACCTGCCCCAATCGCCTTCCCCCGGCCTTTGGCCACAGCACTGGAGGGGGGAGGGGGACTGGGAAGGAGGAAAGAGCCCCACCGGACAGGGAGGGAGAGGGAAGAGCGCTTCTGGATGGTGGGGAGAGATGGCTCCTGCTGGATGAGGGAGGGAGAGAAGCCCCGCCCCACTGGATGGATTGGGGGAGAAGCTGGTGGACATCTCCCAACCCTTGCCCTGAGCTCCCCCTCATCCCAATCCCTTGCTCTGATTCCTGCACCTCCGCCCCCTGCCAGAGCCTGATTCCTCTGTCCTGATTCCTGCACTTCCCATCCCCCACCCTGAGCCTCTCCTCACCCCAACCCTTATTTTCACACCCCCGCCACTCTCAGACTCCTTGCCTGAACCCCTCCTCAACCCCTTACCCAGACTCCTATCCTTACCTCTTACCCCATGCTCCCAGCCTCCTATCTTGAGCCCACCCCATCCCTAAAGCTCTGCCATGACTCCTGCACACACATACACACACACCCACTGCCAGACCCTGCCCTGAGGGACCTGGGCAATGCCAAGTAAGTCTTCTAGTAGTTAATATTTCGATTATGTTAAGATTATGTTGGTTCACCCTTCTTCTCGAGGGAAATATATGAGGGGCAAATTTCAAAAAGAAAAGGGCTGGTTGGTCTCTCCATCCATGTGGGCCCACCCTAATTGTATTGCAGAGTTGGGGAGTTAATCGCTCAGAAATAACTCTCTTAAACTTGACCTGTAGTGTTTATGTATTATCAAAAATATATACAGTAAAACTCCAATAGTCCGGCATCCAATAGTCCAGCACTCCTGATAGTCCGGCATCAAAATGGCAAGAGCCTAGTGAGTGAGCTTCGGCAAAAAAATGAGTCACAAGGTAATAGCGGCAGCAGCTGAACTGAGCAAAAAGGGTAAAAAAGGCGTAAAAAAACTCAAACATTACAGTATACTGTATACAGTATGTACAATAAAAAGGGTTAAGAACACTTTATATACAGTATATAATGTATACAGTGTATATATATATAACCATTTTATAGTATCTCCTGGTAGTCCGGCATATTTGATAATCCGGCACCATCTAGGTCCCATAGATTCTGGATTATCAGAAGTCTACTGTATGTACCAATACTACTTATTGTTGCTTGCATTACTGGAGGGGAGATGTGTTTATTATTAATGTTTGCAGGGGATGTGATATATCTTCAGCGAGGGACTTCCTTTTTCCTCTGGTTTTGGTGCTTGGTCACTGGCTTTATTTATTTTAAGTTAATTTTGCCCAAGTTGAAACGCTGCTGTGTGTTCTTACTATTGCTCGTTCATGAAAGCCTGCTAACTGCACTCAGCCAGATGACTGTTTCTCAGAAGTGAATTGTGCAGTTCACGTTCTTTAATTTTCATTCCCTTTTCATTACAGCCAACCTTCCTCCAGCTGACTGTTCTCTCACTCTGCATGTGCGCGTGTGAAAGCCAGTGAGAGAGAGAGAGCGAGAAACATTGCCCGGGCTATGCTGACAGACGACTTTTTTCCTCAGTTGTCAGTTTTCTTGTCTGTCAGCAGAGCTGCTGGTAAGTGGAAGAAAACAAGGGAGGGGTTGAGACTGAGATGAAAGAGAAGGAGAGGGAGGACCAACACTGGAGGGAATGAGGGCTGCCTTTCAAAGCACAGTGGAGTGAGGACTGACAGGGTCCAGTGAATAGAGAAGCAGACAATCGGGAACTGTACAACTGCCAATATTCCCCAGTGTTTCATCAGACAGCTCAATTGTCAGCAAGCGTTTCCCCACCCCTCCTTTATAAAGACCGTTCAACTGGTATTACTGATTGTATCCTTGCCTTATGGTAAAAAATCTGTGGTGGCTTTCAATCTGGAGATCAGCCTCTAATCCCTCCATCAGACTCAGGACCATGGCATGTTGCCACAGCTATCCTCAGTGTACACCTGGAGTTCTTGCTGTCTACACACACTTCCTCTAATCAAAGCGAGAGGTTGTGTGTATGTGAGGGGAAGTGTTTGTAAAAATGTTTGCTGCTCCTGGTCAGTATTAAAGGTGGAGCGTGTGCATGTGCGGGGGGTGGTATCCATACTCTCTGAGCTTTAACCAAAGTGATAACCTGCAGCTATGGAATCACCAACTAAGGAAATTGAAGAATTTGAGAGCAACTCTCTGAAATATCTACAGCCTGAACAAATCGAGAAAATCTGGCTTCGTCTGCGAGGACTGTAAGTGATACTTGTTCTTATCCCTCTTCCTTCTCTCTATTTCCTTCCATTGTTATAAAATAATTATTGCAACACTTTATTGTTCATTTCTTCTGTATACCTTTTAAAATAACCCAAGAGTTTCCACACCTGCTCTCTATAAATACAGTGACTTGCACTTACTTATCACAAAAGAACAGTTTGTTTCCTTAAATGTGTTGAACCTACTTGCTACAGAACTAATGTTTCCCAGTGGGGAAGAGGCATTGAAATATAACAGTCGCCAAGATATTAATTATTTTGCTTACTGTAGTAGCATAGCTTCGGTATACACAAGGTGACACTTAATTCAAAGCCTAGGTATTTTTGAGTTTGTTGATAAACAGAGCTATATGCAGCATATACTGTATTAGCAAAAAGAAAGTCATCTTAATCTATATGTACACAAGTCCCAGCACTAAAGTGGTTAATATGAATAAATGGGAAAAAAGGCATCATTTGGAAACATTTCTAATAGCTAATATAATGGCTGAAAATCCATGTTCTTTTATTAATGCTCAGACATTTAGGTCAGAATGTGCTTATTAATTTATACATTTGTGTTAAGCACAACTTTGCCACATTGAGATGAACTGATCCCTCCATCACAGAAAAAGATGTTTGCTAAATAAAGATGCTGTGATAGATCAGAATTAAAATCGGACAGTTCTTAGTGCTTATATACAGATCTTTTATCCTCTTTGTATGTATTAAAGGGCATACCATTATACCATCTACTTGCGCCTCACTTTCTGATGAAGCCTAAAAAAGTTATTAAAATAAGTGGCATCTGTTCAGATGTTCACAGTTGATTTTCTTTTTACCCTCACATGTTGGAATTAAAAAAAACTTTTTTTTTCACTGAAGAGAGGGCTAAGGCCAACATATAAACTTGTTTTTTAGCAATATTTTGAGAGTGAAATGATATCATATTTTATGAATAGCATCTAGTACTTGTGTATGAGTTTTAATGGCCTAAAAGTCATATATGAATATGCATTTTTCTCAAGGATTCATTCCAGAAAGCCTGTTTTATGAAGAAGTTTAATCAAATGAGATGACAGCTGTCTCATAACTATTCCAAATAGAACAGCTATACAGCACCAAGCCTCTCATTTTCAAGTCTTTGCACCATGTTGTATAATTACTAGTTCATGAATTCATGTCTAAATACCTACACGCTGATTCAGTCTACACCTGATGTTCAAATCTGTATTTAAATCTTTCATAGCATTGCTGTTCAATAGCAGTGTGACAGACAGATTCTAATCTAATTTTATACCCTTGCAAATTAAGTACCTGTGTCGATTTCAAAGAAGTTATCCCAGATGTAAAATGGTCAGAATCAGGCTGTGTTATCTACACTATGTGCACTGTACTAATACACCCTCTTTGTGTAGGCATAAGTACGATATACTGTGCATCCACTGAAAACCACTTTTTATCTTGTGAGTTTCATGATCTTTCTTCCTGTCGGAAATAATGTATTGTAAGGTAGCCTTCCTTGATTTCCTGTAAAATGTCTCAGTGTAGAACAAGATGTTTCAGTTTTCTAATTGTGTTGCTCTGATTAAGACTTTAGAAGTGTTTCCATTTCCATTTGTTATGTTTGAGATTTTAGCACGTAAAAAAAAATTGGCTGCAAGCTGAGATTTGGCACACACTGTTTTCACACCAGAAGTGTTCTTGTTTTTTCCATACGTGTACACGTAATTTTCAGTGCAAAGATGTGGCTATTTTATATATTGACAACTATACAAGGGCCTTCATCTCAAGACTTCAAACAGCACTTTATAAACCATGTATTGTCATAAACATAGGAATCCATTCATCCACCTCTGGAATTCAGACAGCTTTATAATGCTGACACTTTTTTGAAGACACAGCAGCTCTACAAAACAGAGTAAGACAGAACATAAAACATTATACTGCCAGTTGGAACTGCCCTAGGAATTTTAGATGGGCACATTGTAATTACCCAAATTGGGAATTTGATCATGTCACTTGTAATGTTAAAATGGCAATGGGACCATTAATGTTCACAGGTGCTAAGGCATTGGTTTTACATCTGATTGGAAAGAAAGCACCTGCAGCAAACATTACCCCCTAGCACCATATGGAGTATTTACTCAGTAGTGACTCAGCCAGCAGACCAACATACTGAATCACCACCTAGATTTTCCCGAGAGGTCTGGCTAAATTATAACCATATCTGAGCCTCCTTAGCTTTGACAAGTTCAAAGCCTAAAGTAGCATGGGGGTGGCACACTGTATTTTGAATCAATTGTTTGTAAGTCACTGTGTCTTAGAATATTTTCTGCTTAATTAAATAAGGGGCAAATCTGGAACATGATAAGGATCCCAGTATTTCACATTTAGTGCAGGTCTGCTGTGCAAGGTGAGCAGGCTTGTGAGAGTTGTGTACAGGGTGTGTACTGCCTGGGAGTAGGTGTGGAGAACTCTGAGGTATTATTTAAGAGAAAAGTTAGGAGGGTTTGCGATTAGGGGATTTACCGCAGTGTGGATTATTTGGTCTTCTGCTCCAGGGGCAAAAGGCATGTAAGAGCTAATCAGCATGAGGAACTATCTCATATGGAGTGAGAGAAGTTTCCTTGTCCTTATCTCCAAGCATTTGTTCAGCTCAGCTATTAGGCCAAGGCATGAGGATTTGGTCATTAGTCCATGTACAGTCTTAAATCCCTTCACAATTAACATTTGAAAATGGACATATATAGTAACACTTCTCTAAATGTTTTTAATTGGAATATACAAGTTAACATTCTAATGTTCCTCTCAGCAAATTTGCATACTGTGAAGGAATATTGAGTCTATGGAGCCATAATGCTCTGTCAGGTAGAAAAATTGCTCACTTATATCTGGTAAGATGTTAATGTGTCTCTGATTAGAGATTGACATTGTAAACAATAACTGTTTTATAACTTATCTACATACCTACTTATCTGGCGAATTTATCAAAGCTGGAAAAGAGCCTGTTTGCATTGATTTAGGAATCTGTATTTTAATAGATCTGGTAATAGGCTATTACCTGTTGTGATGAGGTACTGTCAGAGCTGTGTGAAACTCCAGTTTTTGTCTTGCTAGGTTTTCACACCTGAGAAGTTTGCCCTTTTCTCTTATTTTCCACTTCCAAAATGTCAGTTCTCAGATATTCCCCTGCATCAGCAAAATTATTACCGTGTTTCTGATGTGCCAACAACCATCACTTGAAAATGGACTCATCTTCCCAAAAGAAAAAGCATATGTTCTGGCCAAGTTTTTTTTTCCCCCCCACGGAAGTAGACCAGTTTTTGAGTCCCTGACATAATGAAGAAAAATTAACTGAAACTGTGAGCTACTCTGCATTTCTTTATGAATGTAGAGATTGCCCATTGTCCTTCCCCCATGGGGAAGCAAGTCAGCTGCCACTGTGACATTATCCCTACAGGGTCCGGACCTACAGGGTATGACTGCACTGCAGAGTTTTTTCGGGCCCTGGTGGCCATTCTGCCCATAGTAATCAAAGCTTACATGTGAGAGAGCGTCCGTTCAGTGTGGACACTATCTATCGAAAAAGCTGATCGCTTTTTAGATGTGCTTTGGCAGTGTGCACACTCTCTTTCGGAAGGAGTTTTTTTGAAAGATCTCTTCTGGAAAAGCTTCTTCCAAAAGAAGCCTGCAGTCTATACATAGCCACAGAGAGCTCTCAACAGGTCTGGAGATCCGTGGTTGGAAAAGGAGTGGATTCAGGTGGACCTTAAGAGAATGTTCATTTTTTAAAGCAAGGGGGAGGCAGGGAGAAGAACACAATGAGCCACTGGGCTAATTGGAGCCCTAGAAAGGAGCCTGTGGCCAATGTCATCTTTCTTATGGCAGGACAGTTCACAGAGACTTCAGGTCCTGCAGGTGCTGCTCTCTATTGATCTGCACACCTTTGCACTCCAATTAAAGATAAAGCAATGAACATGCCTTGTCTGTGGGCTTCTCCTCTGTGTTAGTCGTGGGCTGCCTGTCATCATTTTCAATTAATATAACTTACGTGAGACTGTTAGGCATTTGGCGGGTCGCCAGCTGCAACCCTTTGCTGAGCATGCCAATCATAGTTTATTCTCGACTTCTGAACTTCATTGATCTGATGAGGTATTTACTTGGCTATATGTTAGTGTACCATCAGGGCAAGGAATAGAACAGAGCAAGTCAGAGCAGGGGCGGCCCGTGGATGTAGGCAACCTCGGCAGTTGCCTAGGGTGCAGCATTTAACGTGACGCCTAATGATGACATCACGCTATTGAGGGCTATGGAGGCGGGGGCGCCGATCGTGCATTCCGCCTAGGGCACCAGTTGCCAACAGCTCTCCTCGAGCCACTCCCAAGTCAGAACAGAGCTCTGAATTTCCTGACTTTTATACCATAAAACCAGAACCCTCACGTTATATCCATGTAATTTTATTCTGTCACATGTATGTGCTCACAGTGCACCATTATCAATACCCACAGGTGGTTAAATAGTGATCAAGTTGTTTTGCCTTTGTAATGGCACCCACGTGCAGCTGGCATATATTCAGCCCTTGCCTCGTTGAGCTTGTATTGAATAGATGAGCTCTCTCTGATTCCTCTGGCACTTGGCTACAGAGCCATTCATTTGTTTTCTTGTATGCGGTTCACTTTGAACAACTGCCTGTTATTTCTGAGAGTGGTGTTTCATGAAGTCTGACAAGCTTAGAAGACTACAGGAAACTATGTTTCCGACGAACGTGCTGTGAGTGTGTTTTCAGGGCTCTGGAACAGAAATGGGACTCTTCACTTTCAAACAGGAGGTTTGTACTTGCTTCTTTGCGGTACATGCCTAATCTACAAAGCTCTTCTTCATTCAGATCTGTTGTGCCCAGCAAGGGGATCTAACATCTTTTACAGATGAATTGCTTAGAAGGCGATAAAACTGGGAATCTGTAATTAGTTCCATCATCTATTCTCTTCCGTGGCTACTAGATAACAATAATAGGCTTGGTAAATATAGACTTCTGTGCTTCACAATTGATGCCCGTCAATATTAAACTGGGCGTATAAAAGACAATGACCATGACAGAATTGAAAGCCTGATTTTGATTTTACACCTGCAATTTTTCTGTGGGTATAAATAATTGTGGGTGCATTTTAAAATTTAGACATCTAATTAGTGGACTGTGCACTCTGATCTAGTAATCAAATCTAGAGTTGCTCTACAGGCCGGCTGCAATTACTTTTGTGAAGAAAACGAAAAGCAGATTCGAAGCCTTTTTAAAAATTGGAGTTGAGTGTCTTTTGGTGGTGCTTTGATGGGGCAGATCACTAGCTGGTGTAAATCCAGAAGAGTTCCATTAGATTCAGAGCAACTATGCTGATTTGTACCAGCAGAAAATATGGTTTGAAGAATTTTTCAGTGATGGTTTTTGCTGTAATTGTGCAGTCAGTCAATCAAACCTTGATATCTAGCTAACACGGTATTACCAACATCAATAATATCTGCCTCTCAGCATTGCAGAGCAGTGGGGAAAATGGACATTAATATTCTTCCCCACAGCCAGGATTACAATGCTAAACTGATAGATTCATAATAAACCTCTAACTCCATGCATAATACTTCTCCATGTGGTTAAAGAGGAAATGAAAGAGTAACCATCCCCGAATCAGGACTCACATGGGGTTCTCTACCTTCTCTTCTTCTCATTTCTTTGATCCTCCTACATAACTTAATTTTGAATCTGAAATTAGAAACTGAAGGGAAAAATAAAAATCTATCATGCAGATGTTTGCGATCCTTTAAAACTAACCCATTGCACCTAAAATACAGGTAAAATACTTCCCTCAACTTACTCTAGGAAGTATCTTGAATACTGAAAATATTGAGATTGTCGACTTACTGCCCAGTCAGGATCTAATTTTGCTTCCATTGAAGTAAGTGGTGACACTGACTTCGGTCAGAGAAGATTCTATCCATGAGTTAGAGGGCAATTTGGCAAGTAAGTGCGACCAATCTATGTATCTCTTCCTTTGTCTTATCCATACAGACAGGTATGTGTTCTACAGTATTTTTAGATTTTCATCTTTAAAAATGCCACATATAGAAAAGCCAGTTCTCCCACTGACAGTACTCTGGCTTGCCTCATTTTCATTTACACAGCCCAAATAAGCGGGAAAACAGAAAGCTCCCTTTAATTCCTGAAATGTTCTTACACAGTGGGCTTTGTCCCCAGATATTTTAGCTGGCAGCAGATTGAGGAGGTTAAAAAGCCCCTCAGAAAGCGCCACTTTGTTAGCAAATGTGTAAATTAGTTAGTTTTTCAAGTGGAAAATATGAATATGCTAATTCCTTTCCGGAGGTGATAGAGGCACTCCTGCTGTCTTTAGTCTTGGTTTCTTCCTGAATCTCCTGAGAGTCTGGGTTTAAACGAAAGCCCTGTTCACCTGGGGAGCAGAACTCTGTGAGCTCCAAACATATTTAAACACAGTTATTGCTAACAGGGTTCTAAGCGTGGCTTCTCTAATGAATGTGGACAGAGGTTGTCTGTCTCCAAACCTTGTCTTGAAACCATACTATAGGCCTTTTATACCTGATCCAGCTTTCTTTTGTATCCCAATTTCCCATTGAACATAGGAGTTTGGGGTGCACAAGGAACAGAGGACTGAACCCTCAGTCCTTATTGGATAGGGAATGAATGTGACAGTTTTGCTAGAAACAACTGTATTGAGACATGATTTAGGGTCTCATCATGCAAAGTTTGACTGACCTTGGTTGAGCTCTTTGTGTCAATGAGGACCTGAGTAAAACTTTCCAGGATTGGACCCATTGTTGGCACAGTAGTATTGGTAGAATGGACAAAGCCCCAGTGTTTACCACAGAATGATGTGAGGGGAAAGAGGTCTACTTTGTGCTGTCTGGAATGCTCTTTCTCTGAAGGAACAGAGGAAGCAAGAGACTCTCAAATCAGTTTTCTCTGATGAATGAAAAAGGGACAGAGTAGGAAGTATTTTTAATGAATAAGTAAAAGCTCAGCAGCTTTGGGAGACGTTAATTAAAAAGAAAAGTGTTTGGAAGCATAGTAGTTCAGTATAATGTGATAAATTTTGCCTCAACCCTTAAGTCAGTGTTATTCCCTCCTGTGCCTTTCTACGTGAATCTTAAATCAAGAAATGACTCCTGTAGGTAACAGTAAGAGGGGAAGACTGTTTCACACTAAAACGTTGAGTAAGAAACACCATAGTTTTCCCATGATTTTAAAAAAGATTTTAGTCTTCTGAGAGTGGTTCAGATGAGTTGTATCTATACCCTAAAAAGCAATTACGTATAGTTCCCATAGTTTAAAAACTAACAGAAAACCTAACTATGTAGTATAAGAAAAGGGTTCCTTTTGCAAAAACTGAACTGTATGCTTTTTAAATATCATTGCTGTGTAATTATGTTGTAAAGCTCACAATCTTGCATAGAAAGCGTGGAGATGAAAAAGTTATTTTGAGAAGATAAATTTAAATCCTGAGCTGAAGGGGAAATAGAGGATCTTTATATGACCCAAGACAACCATGCTGAGAAGGGACTCTGCACATACTGAGAACATTGAAATAAAAGAAAGGAGAGATGGGAGGAAGTGATTGAGGGGAGAGCACTGAAAAATCCAGTGTTTCGTTTTATTTTTAAAGGCAATAAAGCCAGCTCATCCCATAATCTGCCAGCTTTTGGTGGATTCCAGCACTGTATTAAAACCAACTCAGCCTTTAAAAGGATTTTTAAAGGGTTTTTCCCCCCCTGAAATTCATATTGATTATTCCTAGTCAGTTTTCTCCTCTCTTACCCTGTCAAAATTGACACCAATTCTTATCTCTGTAACACCATTTGGCTTTTTAAGTTGTCCAGAGGTGGAAGAATTGAGACCCAATTCTTCACATCAAGACTTGCCTGGTAAAACATTAACAGTTGTGAAACGTGTCTGCACAGATTTCAATTTCCATCAAAATGCTGGGGATTTAGGTAAATCAAAAGAGATTTTATAAGGGGTTGGGAATATTTTTATTTCTTTGGGATTCACAAGGCTGTTCTGATCTCACAAAGCACTGCTATAAATATCAGAAGGAGTAACTTCATTGAAGTCTGTGTAGCTAATATGGATACAATTGGTATGAATTTCTCAGTCTCTGGAGAGTGTGTGTGTGTGTGTCTGTTTAAAAACTATTTTGAAAGTACTGTAATGTAGAGCTTGTGAAAGGCCATATATCCTTAGGCAGAAATTTTTTTGGCAATGGAACATTTTCCCCATAATGCCCTGCAAATATGTCTGAACTCTGGAAGATTCATCCTGGGGTTACTGAAAGCAAGTCTCTATGCCCACTCTACTTCTGGCTTCAGCATACATTTACCCACTAATCTATTCAATTCGTGAAAGAAAAATGTCTGCATGAAAAGTGGATTCATTTGGAAGGTGTCTATATATTTAAGAAAAATTAAAGCTGGAAAAGGGCTAGAGGTGAAATGCTGGCTCTGCTGATGTCAATGTCAAAACTCCCATGGATTTTACTGGGACCAAAATTTCTCCCAGAATGCAGACAATCCAAGTTGTGGCTCTGAGGCTTTGTCTCCACTGCTGGCTTTTGTGGGCAGAGAGTATGCAAATTAAGTGCTGATTAGTATTTTGTCATGCTTCATTTGCATAATCTATTCAAGCTGTTTTGGCGTAAGGGGTTTTTGTGCAAAAAGAAGCAGTGTGGATGTTTCATTTTTGTGCAAAAACCCTTTTTGCACAAGGATGTTGTGCAAAGATCTTGCACCAGGATCTTGTGCAAAAAGGGGATTTTGCGCAAAAAGGAAATGTCTACACTGTTTGTTTTAGAGCAAAAACGGTGCAAATAGATTATGCAAATGAAGCACAACAAAATGCTAATCAGCACTTCATTTGCATACTCGCTGCCGGAAAAAGCTGGCAGTGTAGACATAGCCTCAGAGAATGACTGAGCACTGCGAGTTGATTGTTACTGCCTTTATAACTTGTTTCTGGCAGAGGGCCAAAGAGTGGAATTCACCCATTGGCCCAGATAAGGGACAGTTTTATATGATGTACCTTCTTGGGGGTGAGTGAAGCTCTTCCCAAGCAGCCCAGTGCATCCTAACTCCCTCTTCTTCCCTTGGGGTGACATGTGGTCCTGAGTGGGCGGAGAAGTGCCTGCGAACTCATGAGTAGGGTGGCTAGCATACAGGGGGCAAGGATCCTTGCACGCTATCAGTAGTAGACCCATGTTAGACCTTGTCACACTCCCTCTCAGAGAGAGAGAGAGAGAGAGAGAGAGAGAGAGAGAGAGAGAGAGAGAGAGAATAGGTTTATTCAGGTTTGTGTAATAGTCTTAAAATTTGTCATTTGTCACTTTCTCCCTATCTTGCTGTGTCATGTTGCTTTTAATATGACACCCCACAAATGGATATTGTGGCATCACATCAGTAGTAAAGTGATTTGTTATGCTCATGGGGTCAGACACTATATGTGCATCCAATTCCTATTAGAGACAAGGAGCTTCCTGGCATGTATCTGAGGGCTCTGCTGGGCACACTTTTGTGGCACAAAATCTTGACTCAAATTTGAATGGTTAAAGCTGTATTGTTGCCTTTAGCCACAACTTTGGTTTGTAGTGGATCCCACCAGAGCAGGAGGAATAATATTGAATATTTTAAATAGAAAGGCTGGGTAAAAATATTTAAATAAATTTAAATAAATAAATAAGCCTTGAAGAGTAACAGACAGAGCATAAGGAGTGGGAGAATAGCATAACTGTCCTGCATGGCTCACCAGTTTAGATCAGTGGTGCAAGAGAGGCTCAGATCCTATCTCCTGTCTTGCCCTCTCTGGGGTAGCTTTTCCTGTGTGTTCAGGGAGGTATTCTTGCTTTCCGGTGAAAACAGATTGCAGTTCTTGCTGGCCCCACCTTCATAGCAAATGAGGCAGCCTTTTCCCTCCATACCACACAGTGTGGTCCTGAGATCTTCGATTTCTTGGATTGGTTTGAAGAGTAAAAGGAGACTAAGTTAGGAGAGAAGGACTGGAGGTCACATACAATAGGGCAGACAGATTCACACACATTGTTGGGGACAAGATTGAAGATTATTGTAAAAAAGGCAAAATAGAAGTGGAGACATTTTTGCTTGTTTTCCCTTATGATCCCATCTAACTATTTCTCAGGATTGTTGAAGTTTTAGCTAGAAATGTTAAGAAGTGGGTTTTTGACTAATCATGTAGTCAATACAATTTTTACTGACTACACGATTAGTTGGTAAGGGAAGGCATTCAGTCCTGGCTCATGCTGGGTCCGGGAGCTACCCCACAGCGGCTCTGTGGTTTAAATGTAGTAAGAGCCAGGCTGCCTGCCTGCCCGTCTCTTACTACTTTTAAACTGCAGAGCCGCGGTGGGGGTAGGCCCCAGGCCCGGCACGAGCTGGGGCTGAGCTGGGCTTGCTCAGTCCCGGCTTGTGCCGTGTCCAGCAGCCCCTGTCCACACGGGATCCCAGTGGGGAGCTGGGACCCCTCACAGACAGGGGCTGCTAACAGAGCAGCTTCTGTTCGCAGCCAGCCCGGGCCACCACAGACAGGGGCTGCTTCACGGCAGCAGCCCCTGTCTGTGGTGAGCCTGGGCCTGCCACAGGCAGAGGCTACTTTGTGTCCCCTCACACATGTTGCTGCCTCTCATGGAAGTGGAGGGCAGGTGTTACCACGGAGAGAATTCTGTGTGCAACTGGCTTTTAAGCTGACTTCCCCCAGCACTGGCTCCTGCTCCTCCCGCCCCCCATCTTGCTGCCTTTGTTAGAGGCAGCAAAGGTGAAGGGAGGGGAATGCGAATATTTGAATACTCACTTACATCCTTAGTTTAGGCATACAATATCTTATAATACCCACAGTATATTAACACATGCAGGGCAGATGACCAAAAGTGCTTGAGAGACTTAGGAGTACAAGTCCTGGGTGCTGTGGAATTTGAATCCTGACTTGAAGGCCCTTCTCACTGGCCTACCACCTAACATAGGGAAAGGGCAACTATCTCAGTATCTCTCTTTCTATCTTAACTCTTTGAAAGCACCTATTGCTGTGGCATCTAGTAGATCTCAGCAAAAAAAATCTTGGATGGAACTTTTTTTTTTTTTAAACCAAAAATTTTTTTACTGTGTAGATTTGGGTTCACCGAAGCACATTGTGAGTTCGTGTTTAATTTGCCAAATTGTTTCAGTCAAAAATACCAGTTGTGGGTTTTTTTAACTTTCAGTTAATCAGAAAATTCAAATTATTTATTTGAATTGATCCAAAATGATTCCCTTCCCAATTTCTCATTTCAGTGACTGAAGCAAAGAATCAGGTGTTTTTAGCGATCTAATATGTAAGTAGTTGTAAGACAACTAGTGAACACACTTATTGTGCCCTAAATGGCTGTATTCTCACAGTTCTCAGCTTGCATGCTGGATTTTTCCTGTACTCATTTAAGCTTCTCTTTTTCATTCCTTCTACATAATTCCCTTCACCCTTCCCAGTCTCTCCACCTATGTAGTGGTGGATTGTCCACTCCTGGATCACTGCGTACGGGGGGGGCTATACTGAGCTGGAAACATGCAGTGCAGGGACATGGGGATGTGCAGTTTGTTTTTTATCTGGTCTCCTTAACTTTGCCTTCTTTCCCTATTCACTGGAACTATTCTGTAATATTTCCGGAGGGTCATCCTTCTATACCCAATGAGAAGAGGGCAGAATTTACCTGTGTGGAAAGAAATAATATAGAATACAATTGTTTTAATGCTTTAATTGGTGAAGATGCACTGACAGACAGCGTCTGTTTTGCCAGCCTGAGGTGTGTGTAATTGGTGAGGTCAGAAACATTAGTAAAACTTCAGGAGCTTCTTTTCTTCTGCAAGAGGCCACGCCTGGGGGTCTGAAAGGCCCAGTCCTCTGCCTCCTACTCATGTCCAGTCTGTTGGTTCCTCTACATACACAAAGTGTCTGTGAACAGAAAAAAAGGAGCACACATTGTTTCTGAGAAATGTGTATACAGGCTTTTCACAAGCAGGAGATTTAATATTTGGTTTGGTAATTGGAAACACAGCCAGCACAAGACAGCTGCTCACTGCACCAAGTAACACCACTGAAAGAGTTGGAGAATGTATTTGTAGCGGTTAGTATATGCCCTGAGCATGGGGTTTAGAGAAGTTAGCCTTGTTTTGGAAAGGGAACACTGCATCTTTGTATAGCAATTTTTTCACCCCAGCTTTAGGCTCGTTGAACAGTAATCCGAGTGTTTCAGCCTGTAACCTAGAGTCAGGGGAGGGTCTGGCACAAAGATGAGATTTAAAATTCTGCGTCATACCAGCTGTCTAGTAGCAGCAGACAGTGGGGGTGGTGATGATGGGGGAACAATAACAAGCAACAGTCTGATAGATTTACTAGAGCTTAGGGCAAGATGCAGATTTGTTTTGTGACTTTGCACACAGCGCTGGACTGGGCTGATGTAATTCCAATCCATGTTTCCTGTCTTGCTTTTAATCCGGGTTATGAATGATGACTCTTTCCCTGCCAACATCTTGCATTCTGTAACTAATCACCAAGCCACCCTGACTGAAACAAAGCTGGACAGCTGCCTATTTGCCTCCATGGGGTTTTCAAGTGCTAGTGTCACATAGTGGCTTTGATTGAAAAATGTAATCCATATCCTTTTATTTAATTAAAGTATGTTAACATTGTAGCCCTGATGGCTGGAATGAGATTCCAGCAAATCATGACTGTTTGTTTGCTTTGAACATACACAATACATATGTGTGATCATTGTTTCTCTTCATCTCCTTTTCAGCAAGACTGCTCCCTCTTACACTGCTTGTTGATATGACATGTTTTCATAATGGTTCTTTTGGTAGGAAAGTAAACAGGATACAACAAAAAGAATGAACAGGAAAGATTGTGTATGTGGTCCTGTTGTTTAACAAAAATGAATCTACCTCACTCTAGTGGAGGTCAGTGTTTCCATGTGAACGCAACGTGCAACACTTCTATCAGGATGTACGCAGAATGCCAGGGAAATGTAGACCCCGCCCCGATGCTTATTACACAAAAAGTTTCATCGTCTATTTGAATCGAAGAGGTTGCAGAGTATGCATAGTAGGATACCACCCATCCTGTATTTTGAGGGGGAGCCCTTATTTGGTGTCAAATGTTCCACAAGTGTATCCAATAGCCAGCTACTAAGAAGCATTTGATCAGATAAAAATATTGTTTTCAAACAGTAATCATGCAAAGGGTCACACACTATGGTAAAATATATCTTTTCCTGCCCCCCCACCCAGGAACTGTGGCCAATGGAAGCTGTGAGGGCAAGGCCTATAGGCATGGTCAGTATATGGAGAACTCCCGGCCCCCCAGGTCTTTCCCAGGGGCTGCAGGGATATGCCAGATGCTTCCACTAGTGGCGTGGGGCCAGAGCAGGCAGGGAGTCTGTCTTAGCTCCACTGTGCTGCCAGACTTTTAGTGGCCTCAAATCTCCTGATTTGGCTTCAGTAACTTCTGGGAGATAAAGCTTGATTCTGAGACTCCTGTCGAAAGCAGGAGGATTGGCAACTCTATTTTCTACAAAGAGTTTTCTCGCCAACAATCTTCTCCCACCTCCCTTACATTTATGGTGGAGTTAATGAGCCATACCTGCCATAGAGAGTCAACAGGAATAACTCCGTATCTTCCTGCTGGATTCCAATACAGGATATGTCAAGGGAAGAAACTTAGGGGGCTTCACGTGGTGGTTTAATTTAATAAATTACATGTAGGATTTTTTCATGTTTTTGGTATAAATTGATGGCTGTTATGATTCTCATCTGCTACTTAGCAACTATTTATCAGAATTTGTGCAAGCTACAAATGCACATTTTGTAAACATTAAACTAAACTACATCAGTATAATCATATCCAATCATATTTATGCATATATGCATTTTTATACCGCTTGAAAATAAAATACCTTTTCCTGGTTGATGTGTAATATTCAACCTACAATCAGCGTTTCAGATAAAATGTTATATTTATATGGGGTCCTAGCCAACGCTCATTCAAGTGAATTGAAAATCTTAGTAGGTTCAGAATAAGGTCTCTAATGTCCGTCATTCTGAAGGCTCTAAAAAGCATTTTTCAAATTGTTTAAAATAGGGATCCATCTCCTGCCAGTGGAAATACTTCTGGGATGAACTGCAGAAGCCATGCTGCAGGAGCAAGACTGAACATATGTGTTTGATATAAGGAGAACAGAGAAAGAACCCCTCTAATTGATACTACAGCTAGAATTTGGGTAAACTGATTATATTCATAATGTCTAAGTTAACATATTACACCACAGTTAACACCTCCCCTATTGCAAAAAATTCTAAAAAATTAGACATAGCCAGAACCTGGGAAACTATTAATCATTCATCTTCCATGCTAGCTACTATCCATTTTTGAAGCTTAAATTGAACTATTTAAAAAATACATTTTAAAAAGTTATAAAGAAAACAGAATAACTAAATAGTTGAAAATTACTAGTCAGTTAAGTGAGATCTATTTTGTTGAGCTGATAGACCTGCTTTTGTTTTCTGTTGACAGCGCGAGAATGTTTTCTTAACTGGAACTTTTTGAGAAACTGAGCACAAATTTCATCTTCATTCTGGATGGGTCTCTCACTGATTTCCAATGTCAAAACATGTAGTGTCGTCCTTGCTCCTACATCTTTTTTTTTATAGATCTTCATGCTCAGCATGACTGTTGCACATCCCATCTCTGTTACCACCCCACACTACAACTCCTCAGGCTTCATCTTGTGCATAACATTGTCCTCAGCATTCTTTCATCTATGAGAAACTTGTCCCCGTACATCTTTGCTAGGCCACCATTCAGTCTAAGATTTAATTTAAAATGCCCCTTGTTGCTTTTAAAACTCTACTCAGGCCTGGTTTAGCTGACCTACATCTCATTTCAAATGGCAGCTGATATGTTAGCTTATTTCCTTTTCTGGCCTCTTAATTTCTCTCTCCCTCTGCCGTCCTTTATCTCTGGGTGTATTATTTAACACAACAGAGATTTCTAATAATGCAGCCTGTATGGAAGATACTCTACATGATAAAGGAATTGTATTATTGCCTTGAGAGTGGAAAAAAACTTGAAAGCTGTTTGTGTTTCACTCATTGAACTAAAACAGACGGCAAATTGTGATCCATGGAGCCCTTCAGTGCCAATTGGAAGAGGGCATGTCATACCGTAACTCATATCAGACCTGACTCGCCCATTTCCCTAAACTCATTTTGTCAGATTTTGTAACTAAAACATGTCATGTGAGGTATATGCAAAATGGAAAATCGGCCAATAATATTATTGCATGGTGCAGGTATGGGCGGTATATAAAGAATGATAGATGTATGCTGGAAATATGTTCCTAAACTATGTTTGTCAAGCGGTACAGAAGCCCATCCTCTCCTAGACAAAGGAATGTTTATACCCCTACTTATCAATGGCTCTAGTGTAAACTAAGCAAGGCAAGACCAGAAACAATGGAAGCACATTACACAGAAGATAGTAATCAAACTAGTAAGTGAGGGAGATGTCCACTTCATGATCATGAAAGTGGGGTGAAGGCTATCCACCTGGAAGGCATTCCTGGCTCTTGAAACAGAGAGTGGAAACTTGGAATTATAAGCAGAAATAGAAAGCCATTTTTGTATCTGTCACCTGAGGAAGAAAAGGAGCCAGCAATCTAAAAAGTCTGAGAGAGATGGATTCTTCAGCCAAGGGATGTTGAAATCGCTAGGAACTGATTGTAGGTGGGAAACCTGATCAGACTAAGGCTATGTCTACTCTGCATTTTTTTTTTTTTTTGGAATTTGTATACCTTTTTCCGCTTGTTTTTTTGGACCAAATGTCGGAAAAACCTCCTCTTTCAGAAGATTCCTTATTCCTCATAAAATGAGGAATACAGGGATGCGGAAAGAACGTGCCCGCTTTTTCGGAAACTGTTCCGAAAAAGCAGACATGTTCCCTGGACGTGGCAGAGTTTTTCTGGGATTCCTCTATCCCAGAAAAACTCGCAGTCTATACATAGCCTAAGATTGTAACTTGCTGAAGTTAAGTTTTAGTCATTAGAAAATCTTTTTCGCTCTTACTTGAAATCACTTAAACCTATGTTCTTTGGTAATAAACTTATTCTTGTTTTATTACAATGCCATCTCAGTGCTGCTATATTAAAGTAAAAAGTAGGTGTTCAGCTATTGTAACAGGCTGTTTTGTGCTTTGTCTCTTTGGAGGCAGCACGTTTAAACTTCTACGAGTGTCTCTATGGAAAGGGACTGGATACTGCAGAAAGAAAACTCCTAGGGAACTCAGGAATTGGGTCTACTGATAGTTCCCTGCAAGGCAATATTTGGACTGGCAACATCCTGAAGTGTTTGCTCTTGAGATGAGCTGATGGGCATGGTGCACAGACACATGGGTTAGCAGCAGCAAACCTCACTGTTTTTGAGATGGTAATACAGTGACTCATAGTTCTATGTGATCTGGACAAGATGTCACATGGATAAAGGTAGCTTGTTCTTGGAAAATCTGGTAGCCTTGGTGAATTGTTAGGTTAGGTTCAGTGCTCCCAGAAGCATTAAACTGAAATTTGAAGGCTGGCGGCCAAATTATAGTCCAGGTTATACTGTATGATTTCATTTTTCAAATTGATGTATACATGTTTTATTAATATAGGCTGTAGTACACATAATTAATCCTGTACTGACATCTAAATTGATATGCAATTGATTCAATATATTGAAGTGATTGGCAGAAGAGATTTCTGTTTGTGTTAATAATCTTATTGGTTTATACTGTGTATATTGCCATTTTGGTCAAGAGATAGGCAAATGTAAATTTTAAACTAATACATCAACCCTCCCTTTTAAAAATAACAATGTATTTTTTGTATCCACCTTGCACTCTTCTCTTCACATCTCTTTCTGGCTTTACTATTTCTGAGAAATATGTAGTTCTTCTTCAGGTGCTATCCCCATGGGTGCTCCACTGTTGGTGACGTGTGGTCTTCAGAGCCAAAGTTCAGAGCTTTTCTTAGCAGTTGACAGTTGGGCTGTGCATACGCAAGAGGTGCCTCATGCCACTGACAGTTTGCAGCTGCCCAACCCCCCGTTTAGTTCCTCTTCAGCCACCCTTGGTCGCGGTCGGAGCTCTGATCTCGATCTCTCTCACCTCAGG
This sequence comes from Pelodiscus sinensis, assembly GCF_049634645.1. Taxonomy (NCBI): domain Eukaryota; kingdom Metazoa; phylum Chordata; order Testudines; family Trionychidae; genus Pelodiscus; species Pelodiscus sinensis. The sequence continues at coordinate 171,951,903 of NC_134712.1, forward strand.
TGTTTGCTCTCTTCACAGCCTTGATATGTAGTTATTTTATCTTTCTTAGCTACTTCCCTTCATTAACTATTAGTTACAACTTCAAAGAGCAAACAGAAAGAACAGGCTGTCCTAGCCTCGGTCCTCATGGACCACCTCAGCAATCCCCTCTCAGCAGGGGTTCTCAAAAAAAAAAAAGTGAGGAAAAGGACACTAAGGCAGCCAGAGATTAAGATCACTCGGCTATGCCCAGCCCTCCATTGTAGACATTAAGAAATGTCTACAATGCAATGAGCCCATGCCAGCCTCGGACAGGCATGAGGCATGTATAAGATGCTTGGGGGAAGCCCATGCCCCCCAAAATGTGACCATTGTAAGAGCCTCATGGCCAGGGCCAGGAAGGACCATGAAATGTGGCACCACGTGATTTTATTTGAAAGAGCTCTGCAACCAACTGACGAGCCCAAACCACCGGCAAAACATGGAGATGTGAAACACAGGTCCGTGTCTCCATTGCCCTGTAGGCAGTGCAGGGCATCAATGTCTCCAGCCAGATCACTACCGGCAAAGCCATCCTCCAGACTAACCAGCAAGGATGCCTTACATGCAGTAATGACGCCCGTCACCACAGCCACAACCTACACTGGCTCGGGGGCTGGCATGCGTGTCAGCGGCACCGCATGGACTGTGCCGGCAGATCACAGCACCGCTACAGCTGGCACAGCAGCATTCGGTGCTGTGAAGGGGCACAGAACTGCCCACCATACGCCTCCTGCTGAGCTATCTCCTGCGAGGAAGCCCTCCTCACCGGAGGCTATAACACAGACGTGACAGCACAAGCTGAAGCCAATTCCACCTTAACAGCTGAAAACTACAGCAGTCAGCTGAGCTCCTCTACCCCATCAAGGGGTTCCCCACAGCTAGCTTACTCTCCAGGTTCACCCTCACATGGCACTAGACCCCTGCTGGCACAGAGGAATGTTGCAGGTACTGGATATGATCAGAGGAGTGCTTTCTTCTCTCAACATTCATTCCCAAGTACATCTCGTCAATTTCAGCAGTACCATGAAAGACCTTATTATTCTCATTGGCAGGACTTGACAATCTATGTAATCTACTCGCCTGTGGTGAGTAGATTACATCCCGGAAGAGCGGGTTCGGGCGATCTGCGCATGTGCAGAACGCCGGACAGCGCAGCTGGTGAGTGGGGCTCGCTGCAGCTCGGCGAGCCCTGCTCATTGGTACCTAGCATGACAGTATCCCCCTCCCTACTAGCCTCCTAGGTGGACACTGTGGCACTATTGGGAGCCACGCAGACACTGTCCAAGGAGCACAATTATCTCACCTAGGACACTCCCACCATCCTCGCTATCTCACACCCTCCCACCTTCGCTGGACTCAGAAGAGGATGAGGAAGGTCAAATTCCTGATGGGAAGAGTGTCACACATGACCGGCAGGCATTGGAAGATAATTCGTAAACCAATAAACACCCCTCGAGGATGCTGTAGTACCAGAAACATTGAACTCCTCAGATGACCTCAGATAGTTCCAAGAGCTTTTTAAAAGAGTAGCCACCAGCCAGGAGGTTCAACTCCAAGAAGTGAAAGAGAAACAGCATCATCTCCTAAAGAACATTCACCCTTCCTCTCAAGGAAAGATCACTCTTCCTATTGATGAGGCAATAATGGAGGTATCTGATGATATTTGGCAGACATGCACCTCCATCCAACCAACCTGCAAAAAAGTGGTCAGAAAGGACTTTGTCCCCCCCAAGGATTTGGATTTTCTTTTTTCGTATCTCCAGCCAAACTCACTGGTGATGGATGCAACGAACCAATGCTCCAAGTCTCCCCAGATCAAATCTGCAAGCAATGAAAAAGAGTGCAAGAAGCTAGACATCTTTGGCAAGGAGACCTACTCATAAGCCACACTGCAGCTTAGAATAGCAAACTATTCTGCACTGCTAGCTAACCATGACTTTGACAATTTCTCTAAGCTGGCTGAACTCATGGAACATCTGCCTGACTCCAAGAGGCCCATTCTCCAGGCAATCATCTATGAGGGACACACTATCACCCCTACTGCTCTACTAGCAGCCATAGATGTTGCTGATGCAACGGCCAGAGCAACGGCCACCACTGTCATGATGAGGAGAACCTCATGGTTACATGCAGCGGGGGTGCCGAAATAGCTACAGATGAAAGTGGAAGACCCTCCTTTCAATAAACAAAAGCTGTTTGCAGCAAACACAGATAAGATCCTGCACAGCAGCAAGGACTCTTGCACCACACTTCACATCCTTGGCATGTACACACCACCATACTGGAGAAAGTACACTCCTTAGAACAGAAATAGGGACAGCTACTACATCTGCTCTTAGCAATGGCCATACGAGTATAACCAATCCAGGCAGCAGCCCCAGAAGAAGCGCCCACCTCAAGCATGCTTCTCTGGATCACAGACCACCAAACAGCAGATCTGAGGAATTGGTCAAGGGTTTGCCTGACCTTCCCAACCAACCAGTGTCAAGAGACACTAAGCCAGAAACACAGCATTACCCACAGATTATACCCCTTTTTCCAACACTGGGACTCATTAATATCAGATCGGTGGGTGCTAAGAGATCATCCAAATGGGATACTCCATACCCTTCATGTCCCTTCCGCCTACCTCCCCTTCTTCCACGTCCCTCTTCAGGGACCCCTCTCACAAGACTCTTCTCAGGCAAGAAATTGACCACCTCTTTCAAATAGGCACAGTAGAGAGGGTAGAGGGAAGTGGGTTCTGTTTGACCTACTTTCTCACCCAAAAGCATACAGGAGGTTGGATGCCGATTTTGGATCTTTGCAAGCTAAACAAATTTCCTATGCAGTCAGCATTTCAAGATGGTCACACTGGCTTCAATAATTCTAGCACTGGACAAGGGGGGGACTGGTTTGCAGCCCTCGACCTACAAGACACATACTTCCACATCATTGATACATCCCTCACACAGATGTTACCTCCGTTTCATGTTTAGGGATGACCATTTTCAGTATACGGTTCTCCCCTTTGCAGTTTCTTCGGTCCCCCACATTTTCTCAAAGGTACTCACAGTTTGTCTTTGGCAACAGGGGGTCATTGTCTTTCCATATCTCGACCATTGCCTCATCAGGTGTCGATCATGAGCAGAGACATACGAGATGGTCTCCAAGATAAGACACCTGTTTGATTACCTCTGACTCATAATAAACGAACAGAAGTCAACTTGCGAACTGACTCAAGACATTGAATTCATTCTATATCAGCCCGGGCATACTTTCCAAACCAACAATTCAATGCACTCCGGGACCTAGCAACTACTCTAGCCATGAACCAGTCGTCTACTGTGCATACCTGCCTCCAATTGTTGGGCCACATGGCAACTACTATGTATGTTATCTAGTATGAGCGTCTCCACTTCCACACTAAGCAGCACTGGCTGACTTCCATCTACAAGCCTTCACAGCACTTTCTTGGGAAGTGAGTCACCATCCCAGCATGTGTACTAGACTCTCTCAAGTGGTGGACTTTATACCACAGCCTCTTCGTAGGCGTTCCCTACCTGTAGCCCAAGCCAACAGTACAAATTACCACAGATGCCTCACTAATAGGATGGGGAGCACACATGCAACAACACACAGTGCAGGAAAGGGGGTCACTGCATGAAGCATTACCTTCTCAAACTCCAAACAGTCAGGATCATTATTATCAAAGGTGGAATTTGCCAAGCGCCAAATTTTAACTTCACATTGAAAACTATGAGGCCTCAAAGCTATAACTGAGCATAGAATTGGGGCCTGCAAGATTGTTCTTATGGTAATGATATATAAACAGGAAATAACAGCATGACTTGGAAATCTCATGGTGAGTTTTTGGGGTTCACAGTTAGTACAGATTTCAAAATAACCAGTCCCTTATTTTGAAATAACAAGTGGAGCGTCCAAACTACCAAGTCTGTTACTTTAAAATAATTGGCTGGTTATTTTGAAATCTGTACTCCTGCTATCCTCAGAACATGCTATTTTGATTTTATTTCAGGAGTTATTTCAAATGTAATTATTTTGAAATAATTTCCTAGTGTAGACATGCCTTAGGAATAAGCATAATTTTAATTGCAAATTTGCTTCATTTATTTATTCAGTCATTGAGATTCTATATAGAACCCTATAATGCGAATTCTGAAATCACTGCTCAGAGTGAAACTTCACTTAAGTGATTCAGATTATTCTTCAGAAACTGTGTAGGAGTGAAGGAGCAATTCGTTTAGCTAACTAAGATTCTGAGCTGTGTGTTTTTTTGAGGGAAAAAAATCCCTACATACTTAGCAGAGCTACTTAGCCTTACTTTTCCCCCCACTCAGTCAATTTAACTACTTTTCCCTGTGGGCTCACACGTGGAAATGTGATTATTTGAGATACACACACTCCTCGAGTTGTGAGCACGTGGGCCTGGATGCACAAAACCAGTTAGGCGTTGTGACGCTGATAGTCATGGTGCCTAGAAAATTGCTCTGATTCATAAAGTCCTGAGTTAGGCATTTTAGACCAGAGTCCATTAAAAGCCAGCATGTTAGGCAGAAACTGCCTAAACTAGCCAATGGAAGATGCTGACTAGAGGCGCCTGTGCTCAGCTCCACTCCACTTATGGAGATAGGTAGAGCCCTGTGGTTTTTGTGAATGTGAGATGATAGAAAATAAAATGGAAAAACTATGATTAAAATGATAAACTCACTCTGAAGTGCCAGCTCTTATGACTCCTGATTCCTTTCTGGATACTGTAACCTGGCACATGGGGTCACAGCACCACTCAAGTTTGGCCCAGCTATCACACCCTCAGATTTGAATAAGTAGTATTGTGAGTTGGTCAGTGAGAAGAAGACAATTCTGTTGACATTAGAATGGATTATTTATTTCTTAGAGAAAGTCCCAGGAAAAGGACAAAGACTCGTCCCAATGTTTTTGTTTTAGCCTACTCTGTGTTAGTGCGCATGCTCAAGTATGCATTTCCTAACAGCTGGGTTACCAGAGGGTTATTAAAGGAAATTTTCCTACTGTTATATAGGAAAGCGTTAGGTTTGTGTTGTTTGGAAAAGAGAAGACTGAGAAGGGACATCATAACTTTTAAGTACCTAAAATGGTGTTACAAGGAGGAGGGAGAAAATTATTCTCCTTAATCTCTCAAGATAGGACAAGAAGCAGTGGGCTTAAATTACAGCAAGGAAAGTTTAGGGTAAATACTAGGGAAAACTTTGTCAGGGTGTCTAGGGAGGTTGTGGAATCCCCATCATTGGAGATATTTAAAAGCAGGTTAGATAAACATCTGACAAGGGTGATCTAGATGGTGCTTGGTTCTGCTGTGAGTGCAAGGGATTAGACTTGATAGTCTCGCAAGGTCTCTTCCAATTCTAGTATTCTATGATTCTATATGTTTTCTCTAGGAAGTTCCCCAGCTCTAGAGGATAGCTAATGGCAAGACGTCTTTTAAAGTGTACATAAACTAGTAGATCTTGATCTTGCTCCAATTTTTAAAATATGGTTATATTTGATAAAATATTCCTAAAGAAAAGAAAGAATTAAAAATTAAGTTATGTTTATATAGTGTCTTTTATTCAAAGGATTCTAAAGCACCATTGAAATCCATCCATCTCTGGAATAGCTTAGAAAGGAGCAAACCAAACTCTGGATAGTAGTAAGAGAAGGAGAAAATAAAAAGTAGTGCTGGTTAAGAAGCTGTGCTTGGTATCTCTTTGCAAACCACAATCTGAGAATATTATTTTATCTCTAGTAGAGCTTCTACCTAATGAAGTCACTATTGCCACTGTATTTGTTGATCCATTTATAATTTAGAGGAATCTGTTTTTCATTTTTTATCTATTACTGAAAGACAATTTCTATTTGGAAGCTTTACTGGTAGTCTCAGGAAAGATCAACAAATGTATGTATATGGAGACTGAGCAGTACTTCAACTGTTTCTTCCATGCCAGAGTTGAGCTACATTAACAATTAGTGAAGTATGTATTGCCACTGTCTGTATTATAACTTTTCTGGTAACAGGGATTTTCAGTCTTCAGAGTTGTTTTCCAGCTACTTTCACCATCACTAAATTTATATTGAAATTTATATACTCTGTAAGTATTAGCAAACAAGGATAAAATTATTTACAGATATATATTACAGTCTTGCAGGATTGGTTAATGCAACATTACCTACAGAAAAATTAGACTCCAGAACCACAGGTAGGTAATGTAACGAATGTGGCTTCATAGGATATGTCTACACTAGCCCCCTAGTTCGAACTAGGGCGGTTAATGTAGGCATTCGAACTTGCAAATGAAGCCCGAGATTTAAATATCCCAGGCTTCATTTTCATGTTCCCGGGCGGGCGCCATTTTTAAATCCCCTTAGTTCGAACTGACTGTCCGCGGCCACACGCGGCAGTCAGAAGTTAATCCGAACTAAGTCCTTAGTTCAGATTAACTGTTACTCCTCCTGCAATGAGGTGTAACAGTTAATTCGAACTAAGGATTTAGTTCGGATTAACTTCTTACTGCCGCGTGTAGCCGCGGACAGTCAGTTCGAACTAAGGGGATTTAAAAATGGCGCCCGACCGGGAACATGCAAATGAAGCCTGGGATATTTAAATCCTGGGCTTCATTTTCAAATTCGAATGCCTACATTAGCCACTCTAGTTCAAACTAGGGGGCTAGTGTAGACATACACTTAGGCCTTCATAGTCATCAAGAGGGAATAGAATTGCCAACCTTTTGTGTTCCCAAAGTATGGTCCTTAAAAATATTAGCTAAAGGAAAACTGCCATTAACTAAAGCAGTGTTAAAAAATACTTACACTGATTAGGTCAATAAGAAGGGAGCAAAATGATGAGACACATTTCAATATGACAGTACATTATAGTTGGCAGTACCTGTTACTTACGCTGAAAGTAATCCATGTTATAATCTGCAGGAAGAATGTTTTGGGAAAGTAGAAGCCAAACAAATAAACACTTCTGTGATTAAAATTTGTCTGCTAGTATCTTTTCCTTCATAATAGTCCCCCGAGAAAACTTCTTGGTCAACTTCATGAAGTTCTCTGTTGAGCTAGAGGGGGTACGCAGTAGCGATTGTAGCTACCAGTATGAGTCTTGAACAAGCAGATTTATTAGTTGACAAAACTTTTTAACCTCCATGCCTGCACACTCCTTTAAAATGAAAGTTCTGTGGATATTAGAAGTTTAGGTAGTCATGTATTTTCACTCAGGTCCAAACCTGAAGCACTTTGTACTGTATGCTCTCCACATAATACCCTGTAGGACCCTATTGATCAGTAATGCTTGCTGAGATGTACAAGCCAGCAATAGGTATGTGTGTTTTAATCAATACCTCTATGGTGAGAGTTATACAGGCAACATAATACATCCACAGAAAGGTGCTGGTTTGCCATAGCTTGATACTGAGGTCTCTTTATCTTCAGGAGAGGTACAGCATAGACAGTAGAAATGTCCCTACACCACAATTTGGAATAATAAAAATAATCACTTGTGTGAGGGTAAATCATCCAAACTGCCTGTTCTGACCTTGGACTGTCACTTTTGCAAGGGTCTGGACAGAGCCTTTCATTCTACTTCTGCATTGCCTTGAGATGGAATTTGCCTTATCTGTTCAGAGATGTGGCTGGTGAAGCAACTGGCTCAGTTGATTCATTGACTTTATTTCATTTTCTTCAGAGGCATTATCGGAGCCATACCCCATTTTGTTCTGCTTTGATATAATCTTTTTGCAGATGAATCACCCTTTTCCCTTGGCAGCTTCATGTATTGTGACTGACTCTGACCTTGCACTGCTCTGAGGCTTCCGTAACAACATTGACTTTGGCGACGTTACTCCTGACTTACACGAGTTTAAATAAATCAGTAGAGGGTCCTCTGAGTATTAATTTCATTCAGTCTGAAAAAAATTCTCAGCTTCTGCTAATAGAGATGACTGGTAAAGAGAGACAGGTGGCACCAGCCATGTGACCAATTTCCCCTTTCTCCCCAGCCTGGGGAAGGGCCAGGACAACCCCCTCTGTCCCAGGCCCTGCCTCTTCTTGCCTCTGCTGCCCTCCCTTTCTGCCCCACCTCTCCCCTGCTTTTGCTCTCCTGCTACCCTGTGTTGTCCCCTGAGTGAAGCATGCCAGGGAACTAGTGGGCCTGGGAGGCCAGCCTCCCCTGCTGCCCTCACTGGCAGTAGTGGGAGAAGCGAAGCATTGCAGCTCCAGCTCACTCTGCTCCTCCAGCCATGTCTCTTTGCTTCCTGCTGATGTGTGCAGGGGCAGAGATGTAAGCTGAGGCTGCGTTTTTCTGCTTCCCCTGACCTGCCTGGGAATGTGGGGAGAGTGTGGTGGTGGGCCCCTGCTATGGGTGCCAGATGCCCAGAGACTCTGGCTGGTGGTCTCTTGCCATGCATGCTCATGGTGTCTGCTAATACGTTATTTCACATAAGATAAAAAGACAGTTTAGGGGAGTAATGCATTCCAAAGTAGATGGATTTACATGAATAACACTCACTGAATGGGATCCTTATATCGTTCGCCAGAACATCAGTGCAAGGAGAAATGAAGCTGAATTTGAGTCAGCTCTGTATTAACACAGTCTGGCAGAGCACCTGAACCCCTGTTATAGGCCATCCACACTGGATATCCAACAAGAATGAATGCAGCATCAGTCATTGCTGCCTTCACTAGGCAGATAGCCACTGTCATTCTGGCTATCTTTGTAGAAAGGCAGGTTCTTGTGACTTTCCACTGAACAGCTATCTGTTACAAAGGTTTATCCCAGTCCCGCAAGTTCCAACATTCTCCTTTCAGATCAGATTTCTCCTGTAATGAGATTAATTTGGTAGCCTTGTAGCCTGGGGGTGAAGTATAATTTATGTGGGTATGACTCACCAATCTGACTAGAAGATTCTAGGTTTTATCCTCCTTCCCCAGGTCACAAAGGTTGAGGGCTATAAAGCTCTATTTCTGGAGGTGGATCTGGGGAACTACAACAGCAGCCACGCTCACAATAAGGATAGTACCAAATTAAAACAATTTTCCACTGTGACTGGTATTAAAATGGCAAACAAAACAAAGCATACAGCTCTGATCACACAGATTGATTCAATCACCACCGAGGGTAGCATTAACAAAGTTTGGTTACATAATGGTACTTATGTAAGTACACAAAATAAGTTATCTAACATAATACCATACTTACATACCCTTTTCGCAGAAGACCGAGCATGGAAAGGCCACCGTTGAGTGAAAGGTGAAGTATGGAAAATTTAAAAGAAAAGAAACTTAGAAAGAATAGAAACAAAGAGCTTTGATATGAAGGAAAGAGATACTTATTACGGAAAAAGATTTCCCATATCTCAACTACTGCTATAGCTTTTTATGGGTCTTTTTGTGTCATTAACACCCAGCCTCTAATGGCCATAAGATTTCCGCAGCCTGAGATTTTGTGGGTGTTTGCACTTGATTAGATGGTGATATTGGGACATCTTTTGAATATGCATGAATAAGATCATCCGATGCCCCTCTTGGATGCGTTCCCTGACATGAAAAAAGTGGGAACCTGCGCTTAGGTGCAAGGCCTTCTGTTTCCTTGATCAGGATATCAGTTTGGCTAGGTCTTGCAGTTTTGGACCTATTGTAGGTCTCACTAGGCACTGATCTTACTCTATCTGTGTACTGACCCAAATGAAGATTTTGCCACAAAGCCTTCCACAATTTCTAAAGAGATATTAAAGATATTTAGTTTAATTTCTGAAAGATACTAACCCTTACTTATCACACTACCCTACTGGTAAAGCCAACTCATACATGATAAGTCTCATAGGTCTTGCATTACTGGCATTACTAAAATAGAGTAAGAGGGATAAGAGAGGAAAGTGTATAGATTTGCAGGCTACAGCCTGTCCCCACCCTTCCCTGCATGTATGCAAATGAGACAACTGCAGAGGGAGCTGCTGTTCATTCCTGACCATTTCTGCTTGCTAACTCAAGCTCACATGAATATTGATGATTCTAATCAACAGTGGATTCTGGTAACATTTTCAAAAGAGTCTTCAATCTGCCTCTAATTAATGACTTGTGCTATTGTGTGTCCTAACTACCTGATCTTGGGTGGGAGGGAAGTGCAAACAGGTAGACGTTTAAATGCTCTAATTTGTGATTGCATATTACAGGCTGTTTAGGAAAACTTAGCTTTAAAGTGTCAATTCCTTCCCCTCGCAGCTTTGATGATCAGCAGCAACAGACTTTGTTTTTGTAACACTGGATGGAAATGCAGGCATACCATAATTTATTGCTATATGGCTGCAGCTGTTGGTGGCAGGGTTTTGTTTTTTCTTTAAATCACAGACATGCGTGTACACAGCTGTTCCTTTAACTACATTGTTTTCAACCATAAGATGCAAATTCTAGGTCTAGAAACAAAATCAGTAACTTGGTTTGCATATGTGTAAAGTGACTGTAATGGGATTGCAGGTGTGGAAACTACAACACCAATAAAGAATAATGCTCTTTGAAGTACAAGCAACTTTCTTTTTCCCGATGCTTCCCTGTAATACTGAAAGGTTTTCTAATGCAGTAGTTTTCAATCTTTTTTTCATTTGTGGACTCTGAAAATATTTCAGATGGTAATGACCCCTTTGGAAATCTTAGATGTAGTCAGCAGACCCCCAGGGGTTTGTGGACCAGAAGTTGAAAACCACTGCTCTAATGCAGTATACTGAGCTCAGATGAAAAGAGTGTGATGTGAATCATTTTTAATGATAGAAATCCACAAGTGATTAGAAGATGAAATGTGAGTCAAATGCAAACAGCACCGTAATGTAAGTCCACCTCTGTTAAGGACACATTAAAATTAGAGCTGGCTGGAAAACCATTTTCTGTTGGAAAATGTAGTTGAAATCACAGTGCTTTGTGAAATCATGTAATGTTGTCTAAATTTTGCCAAGAAGTAAAGAAGGGATAAGGACATTCTGATAGTGAGATACAGGGTGTTTGATCATTTTCTGAACTTTTGATTTTTTTCCTTTTAAAATGACTGTTTGTTTAGAATTTTTAAAAATATTCTTAAAATAAATTATATTAAATATTGCAGTAGATCACAAATTAATCTTTTAAAAAAAATCACAGAAAATTTTGAAGCTTTAGGTTTTTGTTCTGAATTGGAATGAAAACAAATTTGAAATCTGAAAATAGTGCATAAAACAGAAGTTCCATTCTCTGCTTAGCTGTAATTAAAATGTGTTCTATAGAACTCGATAACTTCAAGTTACTATGACCTTTGCTGTTTGTATGTCACACCATTGTGAACATCAGTAGTAGACAAAAATCCATGAAGTCTTGATGCTTCTGTTTGTGAATTTTTTGTTCTTCTACTTTTATGTGTGAGGATTCTAATAAATGCATTTTCACACAGGAAAGCCTAAACTAAATATTTTCAAATTTTAAAAACTAATTATCCAGAAATGTAATTAGTCCAATATTGCTCATTGTCTGAAAACTTCTCACAGGACATGAGTATGGAAGAGAAATTGTTGTACACAAATCTAAAGATAGCAGAGGGTTTACCATTTGGCAACCAGGACAGGGTCCATTCCTTCAATTCAAAATAAAATGGCATGACATTCCATGTGTAACTGCTACCGGGTGGATTTGAACCTGGAACCAATGGAACTTATAGTGTAGGAGCTTCTACCATTTGAGCTAAAAGCCAGCTGCTTCTCAGCTTAGGCTATAGAGGTCTCTTGTTTGTATCTGTTGCTGTGGTCTCAGTGCCACTGCATGGGACAATGACCCACAGTAGGTGTGTGGGTTACATATGCATTTTCTGATTTTTCTGATTTTTATTTTAAGTAATATTTTTTAAAATAATACCTTTTTACTTTGTTATTCTGGGCCTGTCACACACAAAGCAGCAATACGAACGGGAGCATTCATACATGTGCACGCGCACACATGCTGTGCCTGCCCCTGCTTCAACTGAAGCTATTCGCAAAAATCCCAAACCACCATTGCCATCAATTTAAGCGTAACTGGGCCCTCTTTATCTTGCATTGACATCACAGCTATATATGATTTGTTTCAGCAGATCAACACTGGTGTCAAAACAAAGGGTTATTAGATTTGCAGTTTTCCCATTGCAGAGATTACTGTGCCTTAACTTCTGATACTTGAATGCTTCTGATTTGGCATTACTAGTCTATTCTTTCTGGAGATTTTACAAGGGGCTGGCCTCCTTATCTCACTTTTATTTGTTTTCCCTGCAGGAGAAAATACAAGAAAACATCACAGAGGTAAGAATAAGTCACAGAAGGCTTAGAAGGAGTTTGTAAGTCGACTGTCCTTAGAGCGGTTGAAGAAAGAATGTCCTTTCATGTATTGTTTTTAATGTATTTAATGTATTGGTTTTGCACATAATGGGAGATGTGTAAAAGACCCTCTCTGAGACACAATCATAGAATCATAGAATCATAGGATTGGAAGGGACCTCAAGAGGTCATCGAGTCCAGCCCCCTGCCCTCAAGGCAGGACCAAGCTCCGTCTACACCATCCCTGACAGATGTCTATCTAACCTGTTCTTAAATATCTCCAGAAAGGGAGATTCCACCACCTCCCTTGGCAATTTATTCCAATATTTGACCACCCTGACAGTTAGGAATTTTTTCCTAATGTCCAATCTAAACCTCCCCTGCTGCACTTTAAGCCCATTACTCCTTGTCCTGTCCTCAGTAACCAAGAGGAACAAATTTTCTCCTTCCTCCTTGTGACACCCTATTAGATATTTGAAAACCGCTATCATGTCACCCCTTAATCTTCTTTTTTCCAAGCTGAACAAGCCCAGTTCATGAAGCCTGGCTTCATAGGTCATGTTCTCTAAACCTTTAATCATTCTTGTCGCTCTTCTCTGTACCCTTTCCAATTTCTCCACATCTTTCTTGAAATGTGGCGCCCAGAACTGGACACAGTACTCCAGCTGAGGCCTAACCAGTGCAGAGTAGAGCGGCAGAATGACTTCACGAGTTTTGCTTACAACACACCTGTTGATACAACCTAGAATCATATTTGCTTTTTTTGCAACAGCGTCACACTGTTGACTCATATTCAACTTGTGGTCCACTATGACCCCTAGATCCCTTTCCGCCATGCTCCTTCCTAGACAGTCGCTTCCCATCTTGTATGTATGGAACTGATTGTTCCTTCCTAAGTGGAGCACTTTGCATTTCTCTTTATTAAACCTCATCCTGTTTACCTCTGACCATTTCTCTAACTTGCTAAGGTCATTTTGAATTATGTCCCAATCCTGTACTTATTACTCAAAACTCCCATTGAAGTGTGGAGTTAGTGGAAGTGTTGTCAGAATAAGGACTGGAGGATTTGTTTGTGAGCCCAAACACATTTTTTTCAATTCCTTTGACAAGATCTGCCTGTTCTTTCTTTTATCAGTACATATGCAGTAATAAAAACATTGATTTGTTGGCTTTGAGTCTTGCAGGTGGTATGTGCCTTTGCAGGAGACCAAAGGAAGATTGGGATCCCATTGATAAACAGACCCTTTTACTGTTATAAAAGATCTAGTTACCTTAATGTGGCCCTGTAGTAGGAAAGCCTAATCATAGTTCTCTGATTTGTTGCTCTCTAAAGAGCAATTATTTTTGTTTGCACTTGTTTGCTTTCAGATTGTGTGCTGTGCAGTGGTGACTCTAATTCATGGAGGTTAGGTCCATCAATGGCTATTAGCCAGGATGGGTAGGAATGGTGTTCCTAGCCTTTGTTTCTCTGGAGGTGGGTGACAGGGGAGGGATCACATGAGGATTACCTGTAGTGCCCCCTCCCTCTGGGGCATCTGGTATTGGCCACTGTCAGCAGACAGGATACTGGGCTGGATGGACCATTGCTCTGACCCAGTATGGCTGTTCTTATGTTCTTAATGTTTTAGAGTGGGACACTGCAATTTTCCATTAACACTGTACCAGGTTATAAATTAGGGGCTTAATCTTTCAAAGGGTGCTGTGCATCCTTAATTCCCATTGGCTTGTGTGAGAGTTGAGGGCCCTTTGCACTGTGAAGGATTGAGCCCTGAAGGTGCTTCTGAATGTGCTTCCTGGTGCTATTTTGTGGCTTATTCCAGTGAGATCCTCTTGCTACTGCATTGGACACTTCTGTATTGGACTATGCAATTGTACTCCCTGCACATTGTGGGGCACTGGAACAGCTGCTGTGGATGTGATCATCTGAGAGAGCTACTGTGCTCAGTAAACAGCTGTTAATGGTGTCCAACCAGTTCTGAAGCAGTAGCCACTATAGCGAACTAGCCACGTTCAACTGGCCAAATAGCCACATTGTTCCAGCCAACTAGCCACACTACCAGGTGGCTAGTGGCTAGCATGTTGGACACCATGGACGAGTCTACACAGCAGGGCTAAACTCGAAATAAGTTATGCAACTTGAGCTACGCAGTTAGCACATTTTGACTTTTGTCACTGTCTGCACTGCAGTTATTTTGAAATAGAGCACTCTTCCCCTGACTTCCCTTATTCCTCATAATATGAGGTTTACAGGAATCGGAGTAAGAAGCCCATTATTTTGAGTTTATTTAGCAATAATGGGCTTGCTATGTAGACGTGCACTACGTTATTTTGGAATAACTAACATTATTCCAAAATAACGCTACTGTTCAGGACATAGTCCATGGGTGTAGAGAATTGGAATAAAAATAAATGTATGTTTCCAACTGGGCTGATGCCACAGTAATAGAACCCATACTGTTTGTTTGTCTTCAGTTGAGCTGTATTTCTCTCATGTTTCACTTTCTGCTGGTTTGATCCACTAGTTAATTATGTACATGATGTGCCTGCAGCAGGAGGTGCTTGGCTGCTTGTGAGATGATTTGTGGGGAGCAGAAAATAATTTCCTAGAAGTTGAATGATCTTTGCACTATGCACATATTTTGTATTGCTTGTATTGATTTGAGAAAAAAATCTAATTCGTGTGTTTTCTATACATGTTACTATGGCATTGAAGTGAGTGGGTTTGCTCAGGCGGTGGGTTTTTTGTATGGGGAGTTTCTGAAGCAGTAGCCACTATAGTGAACTAACCACACTCAACTGGCCAAATAGCCACATTGTTCCAACCAACTAGCCACACCCAAATGTGGCTAGTGGCTAGCATACCACAGTGTGCATCAGAAGGGAGGTAAATTATAGTTCATAGAAATTATTGTTGTATTTATCAACTTAACTGAAATGTGCAAGAGATATTATGGCATTGTGTTTTTGGTAATCCATCTATAGTTATTCCTCCTGCTCACCACTAATGTACGTTACATTTTATGCCATTTGGGATTGTTGTTCTATTAGTTTGATTTCTCTCTGCATGTTTCCTGTGTGAAGTTTATGTCTTGAGCTGTTATCAATGTCTGTTGGCTGGTGAGATCCATAGTTTCGGCAACAGGATAGATGTGCTTTGTGCCTTGTGTTATGAGACAACTGGTACTGACCCCATGATGGTAGGATGTCATTGAAGGAGCCTGTACATAGTAATTACGAAACATCTATTAATGATTACCTTTCTTAGCAAGTGATGGATGTCAGCCAGAAAACTGTGTACTATAGCAAGTTCTTCTTTGTGCCTGGAAATCTGGCTCTGCCTGCCTGTAGAGCAAAATGGCTGGCTTTGAGCTTGTCTAGCATTTGCCACCCGCTGTGTGACAAAAGTATCACACTGCAAAGGAAATTATATGTATATCTGAGCCAGAAGTTTAATGTGCTCTGGTACTAACAGGAAAGGATGCTGCAGGATGGAAATAAATTAATGCTACAAAGTGGCATGAATCTGTTGAATGGGGATTTCCAAAAATATGGAAATGATTTGATTCCAGTCTTCAGCCTTGATTTCCTTCCTTTATTCATTAATCATGTCTCTTTCTTTTTCTTCCGCACAAAAGAATCTGTGATTTTAAATGTCACCAAACCCAGAAGGGCAACAGCTGTACTCGTCATTTGTTCACTTTTGCATCTAGTTTCACATGATTCTCTATTGGTAGTAGCATTGTTAACTATTAATTATTTATATATTGATGTATAGATTGTTGCAGCAGTTAAAATGTTGGATGTAAATCCAAATATATATTAGATTTTGTTCTCTTTTACCTTTTATGTATGATGAATTCAAATAATATTTACATTTAGTTGGGAATTTTTGATGAGATGCGTTTTCATCAGAAAATGCTGATTTGCCAAAAACTCTCTAGTTTTTTGCAACAAATTTTGAAAGGTCACAGTTTCAGTCTGATGCTGAATGAAACCAGATGCCAAAACCTTGACATTTTTCACCAGATGGATGTATTTTTTTTCCAACGAGCCCTAATAATATTAGAGTATGAAAAATTTTCAAGTGTTGTTAAATTGTTGTATTCACACCAAGCCCTCAAGACTGAAACTGTTATGCATCTGTTCACCCTAATATACTGTATTTTGTACACAAACTACACTGATTTACAATTCCTACAAAGCTTTAGGAACTGTCAAATTGTTTATTCACTGGCCAAGGTCGGTTGCTTGAGAAGTCCTATTCAGACAAAAGAAACCGTAATGACATTATCACATCTCATTCAATGCCATATTCGCCATGCAATAAGCCACAGCTTGAATTGTTCTCTTGAGTGATTATTTTTTCAAATGTAGATAATCATATGAAGTACTATCTTGGTGTGTCTATCTGGGTTCTTGTATGGCCTTCATCACTATATTATCTGAGCCACATTAGAACTGTAATGTGGTATTACAAATACAGACTCTTGCAATAACTGCAGTAACTCAAATGCTTTAAAAAACTACTGTGGATTGATGTAATTTTCATCATAAACTTGGAAGTTCCATAGATATCTATAATCAAATACAATAGTCTCAAATTAGTACCTGAACTAATGAGCTATGAGGCAAATTAATCACTGCAGAGCCAGAGACGCAGGTTATTTTAATCCATATATAAGCCATCTATCATCTTTACATCTAGTTAACCTGGAGTTAGTGAAGATTAGATATAAGACTAGCTTGTTACCTAAGTTATTTTACAGAGTAGATAACCAAATAACAAGCACAGAGGCAGAAACTCTCAGAACAGTCAGATCCCAAGTTGTTTTCATGTTTTTTATATAGTTTTAAAAACCTAAATGGCAGGACTGTTCTATTTCATTATTGAGACAGAATTACACTCATATCACCCAACTGTATAAAACTTGACCTTGTGAAGTGCTCATTACCTCTTTAGAGTTGCTTAGTGTCCTCAATTACTATAGAAGTTTATGGAGATTTAGGGCTCACAGCACCTTTCAGGTAGCACTGAGCAGATATCTGCTTGATTGGATTGAATAATCAGTTTAGGTAAAATTCACCCTTTTATAGTGGACTCACCATGAGGGCTGTGTACTTCATAACTCCATTTAAGTTCTGAAAATGAGACATAAATGGTGCATACTCCTTTTTATTGGCCCTGTGCACTGGGTACATATTGCCATAATTTGTCCACAAGAATAACGCAAACATGGTCTGGCCTATTTAGAATATTGCATTGTCATTTTGATTATGTTGCATATTGTCTACTTGTCTAATTTGGCTTTCTGTATATGGTATCCTGACGCAAATACCACTCTTTCACAGTGAACTCATTCTACCTAACTCAATAGTAGTAAAACTTAAGACAGTTTGTCCATCAGTTTGTTTTTAATTAGCTGATAGTGCTGCATAGAAGGTACAATGTAAGACAGATATTATTAGGCTACATAAAAATGTGGCTGTGAGGTGGAAAAAAAAAAGCTGTGTAATTAGGGATGTGAATGGTTAAGCAGTAAACCTCACCCTTAATGTGTGAGACTTACTAGTTCTGCTTAACCAGCAGGGATTGGAGAAGCTCCCTGCCCTCTGTGGGCAGGGGGCTGCTCCAGCCTTGAGGGGCCCACTGCAGGGGCTTCTTTGGCCAGCCAGCCAGAACAGCTCGTGTTCATGGTGGGCCTGGCCTGGTCCTCCTGCTACAGACGCGGGCTGCATTGGCCAGCTGACAGGAGAACCCTTGTCCACAAAAGGGGAGCCATTCCAGCACGGTTGCCAAGGGCGGGAGAGGGGAGGGTGGGGTGGCTTTCCAACCCAGCCATGCTGGAGCAGCCCCCGTACCTTCCTTTAATTGGTTGACTGGATAAATAATGTGTAACCAGTTAACCAATTAAATGGGATTTTACATTTCTTTTTGTAATAAGATCCAGGTAGCAATGTCACTCACAAAAATGTAGTCTGGCTGCTTCTCAATCTACATGCCAAATTTCAGTGGTGTTTTGATCATGCAGCTGGAATGGCACTCCGGATCGCTTCTGCAGCCATTGTACTGATGGAATATGGGATCACTGCTTAAAAGTGGCCTGGCCAGGGCTCTGCAGGAGAGCCCTGCAAATCCGTGGATATATGCTTTATATCCGCAGGTATCTGCATCCGTGAATGTGGATACAGATATCCGCAACTCATTTTTTGTGGATACAGATGTGGATACAATTTTTGTATTTGTACAGGACTTTATTCTGCAGCTTGTGGAACTTTAACTTCTCCTATCTGCCCAGCTGGCGAAACTGCCTTGGGTTGGTTTCCTTAGAGTCTTTTCTCTTCTTCTTAGCTGTCTGTGGCACTTTGCTTGTAGAGATGGACAGGGTGGGTGCTTGCTGTTTAATCAGGGAAGCAGAGAGTGAATATGTGTGAGAGGTACTCACTTCAGCATTGTTTTAATACTCATTTCCTTCCTGTTTCCATGAAATTGGAAAAACATCTTTCAGGCTTGTTTAAATTTAGTTTGGTCGTTATCATTCAGGCATTTGCTCCATGACTTTGGGAGCTAATATCACCCACCTTGTCTCTCGTATCCTGGGACTAATACTGCTACAGCTGTATTGCCTAAACACTGCGGGTACATCTACACTAGCTCGTTAGTTCGAGCTAGGTAGGGTAATGAGGGCAAGCCGAGTTGCAAATGAAGCCCGGGATTTAAATATCCCGGGCTTCATTTGCAACTCGGCTTGCCCTCATTACCCTACCTAGCTCGAACTAACGAGCTAGTGTAGTCATACCCTGCCAGTTGTTAATTAATTCTACATTAATAGAAATATTCTATACTTGAATGGCCCCTTACATTAGTAATTAGTTTTGTAAAGTCATTTGATTCTAAATTGATATGTAAAGCATTTCACCATTTACAAAGCAATGCTGTTAGGAACTTTGCAGTTTAACATACTTGCAAGTATGTGTTTCACAAAGGTTTGCCTTTTCCACATTTAAGAAATTAACAACAGGTTTACAACGTTTTTAAACAGTTTCAGCTACTCATATTTTTGCAGAAGCAGAAAAGAAAAGAGTTAGTATAGGCCCACTTTATTCCAAAATCTACTGCTCTGATAACCCAACCCTACATTCCTTTTCAAAATCAAATCTTTTCCTAAAATAGGAATGTTTTACGTGGTTTCTCTCCTACATTTGTACCAACTGGTACTGTATCTTATACAAAGGGAGATGTCCTGGTCTAGAATAAACACATGTGGGCTTTCTCTCATGGTGCAACTTCTTTAGAGTTACAATCTGTTTGCTATTACAAATTTTATACAAAGCACATATTTCAGTAACTAATGCTTCTTGAAGCATAGCGCAAAACAAAATGGTATAAAGTTAAAGCAAAGCAAGTTTTATGTAGCACTTTTAGGATAAGACATTTGGTTTTATAGCTACAAGGGAAGGGGTAGTTATCTTCCTAACACTTGCTGGTCCTTGGGAGATAGAAGCAGTAGCCTCCTGAAATTTCTTTAACCAGCCTGAACATTTTATAGCACAACTAGTAAAACGTAAATTGAATTGTTCTGTTTTCAAGCATCTTGGCTATAGCATACTCATGTTAAAGACACACAAAAGTCAGTACAGTAATTACCTAATACTAAAAGCCATTTTTTGCTTCACTACTGAAGCCTGATTACCACAAGCACAACAGTCACACTGGCCATATAAAAAGTCAAACATCAAAAAAAATAACCTGAAGTTTTTCCTCTCTAATGTTTTTTACTTATACTATTCAGGGTTACTCCTAAAACTACATATTAGATGGGCATAGGCAAGATATTGTCCTAAAGAAGCATGCAAATATTTAGTCCTTTAAGTATCTAATTTTGGGTAATTGCTTATGTATGTGCCTATTGAAATTTTGGTCTAGTATAATGTTCTTTGACTAAATCTTTTCCCTTAATACCTTTAGGATATGTTACCATGCGTACTGTTGCCCTGGGAAGATGCATGGCGTTAAATCAGATCTTAATCTGAGTGAAGCAATGGAGAAAAAAAAAGAAAGAAATACTGTGTGAGTTTAAGGAAGTTGCTTATTTAAAGGGTGGACATGGAAACATTTGTCAGTTTGAAACTCTGCAAACCGGGACTCTCTGGTCCAGCAATGTCCATGGTCCTGTAGGACTGTGGATGTTCCAGGTCCAGAGAGTCCCAATGGAGGCTAGGAGCCCTGGGGGCTGGCAGAGCTGTTGGCACTGAGATGCCAGCGGGGCTAGGAGCCTGGATCCCTACAGGTGGGATGCCCAGCATGCTACAGCTGGGCTCCTTGGCAGGGCTGGCATCCTGGCATGCTGGGAGCTGGACTGCTCAGCATAGCAGGCAAGAGGGAGCAGGGACCAGCCGGGCAGTGGGGCTTGTGGCGAGTCCAGATCTAGGGTGGATTGGTAGCAGGGGGGGCCAGATATGGCCTCCCTTGGTCTGGCAAGATCCCTCTTCTGGGACTGGTCAAGTCCCGAGGGTGCCAGACCAGGGAGGTCCAACCTGTAATATGTTTCAAAAATATCAGCATGACTTTGAATAAGTCTTGGCAGGCGGCATTTTGTTTCATTTGACAATATCCCTAGTCCAGTATTACTGAGTTCTGACATTATTTCATTTCTATAGCTTATCTACTGACCTTGCGAAGTTATCTTAATTACAAATTTAAAAACTCCCTAATTCCTTAAGCTCTGCAAGTAATTAGAATGTGGCTCAGCTCCAATTAAGTAAGGGGAAAGGTTGAGTGTTCAGGAAGAGCTTCCACTGCCCTAAAACATCATCACCATGTGTGTGAGGGAACGGGTGAAGGAAAAGCATAGCTTCAGATCTTCCACCTCTCAGCCCCCATCGTTGCTGGTTTAAAGTGGTTTCCATCATATGGAATTTGGTTTGGTTCAATGGCTCGCAGCACCCCCATTACGGACATTGTTGCAGCACCTTTGCCAGGCCCTTTGTTAATAGCTGTAGACTAGGGTGTGTCTGTGAAGCTGGACTCTATACAGGCTGTGAGCACTTTATACACAGTGTCTGGAATCCTCCCCTACCTTCCCCAGCTAAGGTGATGAAATCTTTCCTTAATAACATCACAGCTGATCAAATCCTTCTGGCAGTAATCAGAGACTGCTGTCTTCAGAAAAAGACTACAGACTTGAGAAATGAAAATCATCTCTGCAGAGCAGTGGAATCTGTATTCAGAATGTGCAGTGAATGGAAAAAGATAGGAGATTTTTAGAATACACTGAAAGCCAAAGCAACTACCCAAATGTGATTAAACAGTAACCAGTTTCCCTCACGCTAACAATTGTTACCATATTCCCTTTTTTAAAACCTTAGAAAAATGTCTATTTAACGTGCTCTTAAATATCTCCAGTGATGGAGATTCCTCAACCTCCCTAGGCAATTTATTTCAGTGTTTAACCACCCTGACAGTTAGGAAGTTTTTCCTAATGTCCAACCTAAACCTCCCTTGCTGCAGTTTAAGCCCATTGCTTCTTGTCTATCCTCAGAGGCCTAGGAGAACAATTTGTCTCCCTCCTCCTTGTGACAGCCTTTTAGAAACCTGAAAACTGCTATCATGTCCCCTCTAAGTCTTCTCCTTTCCAAACTACAGAATTTCACCCATGGCAACTTCATCTACAAACTTAGCTTTCAAAGCTTCTGGACTGCAGTTTCAAAAGTTTGGGTCAAATTCTGGCTAGTACTTGGAAACAGATGTAATATCCTCCTCCCAAAATGAGTGCATTTGATGCTGCAGAATCACAGAAGCAAGAAAAGAAAAAGAGTAGGGCTGTCAATTTAATCACAGTTAACTCACGAAATTAAACGTGACTAATCATTTGGGTATTTTTCACCATTTTCAAATACACTAATTTCAATGACAACACAGAATACAAAGTGTACACAGCTCTCTTTATATTATTTTTATTACATATTTGTACTCTACAAATACTATAGAACAATATCTTTATTGTGAAAGGACAACTTACAAATGTAGGAGGGTTTGGTTACATAATTGCACTCAAAAACAGAACAATGTAAAACTTTAGAGCCTACAGGTCCATTCAGTCCTACTTCTAGTTCTGCAAACTGTTAAGACAAACAAGTTTGCTTACATTTATGGCAGGTAATGTTGCTTGCTCTTATTTAGAATGTCACTTTAAAGTGAGAATAGGAATTTGCATGGCATTTTTTGTAGATGGCATTGAAAAGTATTTATGTGCCAGGTATGTTAAACATTTTCATATGTTGGCCACCATTCCAGAAGATGTGCTTCCGTGCTGATGATGCTTGTTAAAAGGATGAATTAAATACATTTGTGACTGAACTCCTTGGGGGAGAGTTGTCTCCTTCTCAATTTTATCTGCATTCTGTGGTATGTTTCATATTCTGGCAATCTTGAATGATTACCCAGCATATATTTTTTTGTTTTAAAAACACTTTAAGTGAAGTTCTGACAACATTCAAAGAAGGTGCAGGTTTAACCTCTAAAAACCTTGCTGGACCAGAGAGTCCTGGTTGGCAAGGTTCAGAAGCACAGCCTGGGCTGGGCTGGTGGTGGCGAGCCCAGCTCCAGTGGAGTCAGCACACTGGAGAGCACAGCCATGGCTGGGGCTGGCAGCAAGGAGCGCAGTCCCATCCGGGGCTGGAGGTAGTGGGGCTGGCGGCTAGGAGTGCAGCCCCTGGCAGGGCTGGCACGGTGAGGAGTGCAGGCCCAGAAGGGCATGACTAGAAGCACAGCCTGGCCAGGGCTGGTGGCAGGGAGCACAGTCCCAGCTGTTGCTGGAGAGAGCTGGACATGCATCTCGGGTCAGCGCCATGGGGAGGCAGGGTACAGTTCTGGCCAGGGATGGAGAGATGGGGGATGCAGCCCTGATCATAGCTGGCAGGGTAGGGGTGTCTAGATGCAGCGAGGCAGGCGGCAGGAAGCCTACAGCCATGTAGGGAGCTTTAACCTCCCCTCGTCTGGTAAACTCCATGATTCGGGACCTCTCAGGTCCCTAGAGTGCCAGACAAGAGAGGTCTGACCTGTAACAATGTGAGATTTCTAAAAATATAGTTATTAATGGAAACAATGCCAAGAACTAAGAAAATGCAGACACTAACCTACCTGTTAGCAGAGGCTTGGTAAAGACAATTTTACTTTTAGGGCTTACTTTTCTTTATGGTGTATTTTCTTTATATACTGGTACTGTTCACAATATATCTGCTTTGGAGTCTGAAACAAAATGATGTTCAACGCTTGACTCAGGGTATGTCTACACTAGCCCCCTAGATTGATGTAGGGAGGCTAATGAGGACGACCGAAATTGCAAATGAAGCGCGGGATTTAAATATTCCGCGCTTGATTTGCGTGTTCCTGGCCGGTCGCCATTTTAGAAATTGACTAGCCCGAAGTAACTGCCCGCGTCTACATCCGGCAGTGAAATGGGATTCCGAAATAAAGCCCTAAATCAAATTAACTGGTAAACCTCATTGCAGGAGGAATACCAGATAATTCGATTTAGGGCTTTATTTTGGAATCCTGTTTCACTGCTGCGCGTAGACATGGGCAGTTACTTCAGGCTAGTCAATTTCTAAAATGGCGACCAGCCGGGAACATGCAAATCAAGTGCGGGATATTTAAATCCCGCGCTTCATTTGCAATTTCGGTCGCCCTCATTAGCCTCCCTAGATCGAGCTAGGGGGCTAGTGTAGACATACTCTCCAAGTTTAAGAATCTGAAATCCCTTCCAAAATCTGAGGGGGACAAGGTATGGAGCATGCTTTCAGAAATCTTAGAAGAGCAACACTCTGATGTGGGAACTATAGAATCTGAGCCATCAAAAAAGAAATACACTTTCTGCTGGTAGCATCTCACTCACCTGATGAAAATGAACATAACATCAGTCGGTATTGCACTGGAGTGTTATTGAGCAGAACCCATCATTAGCACAGGTGCATATCCCCTGGTTGTTAAAGCATGAAGGGACATACAAATCTTTACCATATCTGGCACATAAATATCTTGTGACACCAACTACAACAGTGCCGTTAGAACTCTTATTCTCACTTTCATGTGACACTGTAAATAAGAAGCAAGCAGGATTATCTCCTACAAATGAGAACAAATTTGTTTATCTGAGTGACTGGCTGAACAAGAATGTGCTCAGGTTTTACATTGTTTTATTTTTAATTCAGGTTTTTTTATACATAATTTTATATTTGGACGTTCAACTTCCATGATCTATAAAGTGAGCTTTGTGCTTTGTATTGTGTGTTGTAATTGAAATTAATACATTTGAAAATGTAGAAAACATGAAAAAATGTAAATAAATGAGATTCTATTATTGTTTAACAGCATGATTGTGTAATTAATCATGATTAATTTTTTTAAGCACTTGACAGCCCTAAACAGCCCCATTGTTTCATAAGAAATAACTTCTGTTCTGTGTCACAGAATCTGGTTCTCTTCTGACCTATTGTGAATTGAAAATCAGGCCTAAGCTTTTTTGAGTTGTAAAATAATATATGTGGATAAAAATATTATATTCAGTATTTGATCATTAAACTCTTCTTGTGATAGGAAAACTTCAGCAATTAATTAAAGGGTCAGTAAAATGAGCCTCCAGAGATATAGATGCTTCTTTAACACTCCTGAGTCTGCCAAGTTGGGCTGGAGCAATCTGATAACAGGGGAAAAAGCAGTTTCATGAGACTCCCCATGCTGTCTGCTTCTGTCTTCATTTTTGAATTGCTGTCTAGAGGTCTGAAGAAAGGCAATTTGAGAGTTGATTTTCACCACTTATATATAATGGTGACTGACACTATAAATAGTTGTCAGATTAGATGAGGACTAACCTTTGTTTTTGTGCCCTTCTGTTTCTGCCAGTTGGAGCCAGGATATATGGAAGTGTAAAAATGGAAAGTAATGGGGAAGAAAAGTTAACAGAACCTTACTATACCTGAAAATGTTTCATTGTGACTTTTTTTTGAGTTTTGGGATCAAGTTCAGGTTGGCATTTGTTTGATCAAAGTGGTTTGCCATATTCTTGGAGTGTGCAGTTTTCTTCCTTTACATATATTGAACATATATCTGCCTTAGGTAAATGCATATTAAATGTTCCACTGTAATTTTAGTCATTTTCAGATCCTTTATCCTTTATACAGTGTTTTGAGAATTGGATTATTAGGAACTTCTGTGTGTGTCCGAGAAAAAGGAGAGTCTATCACAGTATTTAATTTATACATAATTTCTCTGAGATGGATAGTGGAAACATGATAATGAGCTCAGTTAAAAACTTTCCATTATGACCCATGATTTCTTCAGAGATAATTTTCCTATTAGGCAAGTCCATTATTTTTATCTCTAAGAAATGAAATGCTCAAAAATAGTTTTGTTAGTTATAAAGTCTGCAAAATCTATTTCATAAAAATGAGGTAAAATTTGCTGGTCAGATTTCTAGAAAAAAATGCCTAGAACTGAGGAGATATAGACACTAACCTATCCTTTGGCAGAAACTTTGTCAAGATAATTATGGTATATTTTCTTTATATACTGCCACTGTTTGCAATATGTCTGCATTGGTGTTTGAAACAAAACGTTCAGAAAACCAATAAAAACAAGAACATTTTAGTGACATTATTTCTTTCTCCATTTATATCTACAACATCCTCTCACTCAAGCATTGTTTCCTATTCCCTTCACACTAGCAGATTTTCCCCTCCCTGCATTGTCTCCTGCTTTGGCCTTTCTTCTTTTTACTCCGCAAGGGAGACAAACTCTGCTTTTTACTCCCCGAGTCATCCCGTATACCCCCTTCCTAGTCTGCTGAAAGAAAAAAGGCAGCAAAATAAATGGGAAATTGTTGGCTCTGGGAGGTCAATAAGGAAACTCATTGTTTTTATGTCATGTCACCATGCATTGTTTTTGAGCATCCTGCAGTCTCTGGGGAATTCAATGAAAAAGAAAGACGACAAAAATTTTACTGAATGATAAATTAGTTCTGATTCTTAAGCCAATGATCACATGAGCGCTGGACCAACTTCTTGTTCTTACAGTACGGGGTGGGGGAGAGGGGTGGGAGGGTTAGTTAGTCTATTAACCTTACCATTTTGCCTTAGTAATGTAAGAGCTGGAGCAACTTCTAGGCAAGTTTTGAAGCACTAGTTAATTAAAAAAAAATGGTTAAGTTATTCTAACATACAGCAATTCTGAGGTGAATTCAAGCCTCCAATGTCTTTGCTCTGTCTCAAATTTGATTTGAATTGGTAATGAATTGTTTTAACCCTCTCTAGTTCAGCAGTCCAGCTGAAAGATTGAATTGTTTGTGGGGGAGGGAGACAGAGAGAAAGGGAAAATAAGTGAGTGATTGACACTATTCATGGAACTAAAGAGTCAATGAACTTTCACGTCTGGAAGCTCCTCTTGGAATGGAGGAAATAAATGTTACCCTGCTCAAATTCCTAGATTTCAAATTATGTCTCACTTTGTAATTGTGCCCATCTAGCATGTGTTGGAGAGGACTCTCAAATGACCTCATGAGTAGTTAGTGAAAATACATTCTTAAAATGCTCCCACCAAATGGAAAGAAGATCTCTGGTGATTTCTCTGTCTCTGGTTGAGTTCACCCCTTCCTGGGATTAATTATCTCTTGGGGCATATAAGAACATTTCTGACAAGCACATTTTACACTTTTGATACGGAGCAGATTGGAGCAAATGGCAGACTTTTGTTAAACGATGTCCTGGAGACGTGAAGAAACTCACCCCCTTTTCCCCACTTCATACAAGGTGTTCTTTGTCTTGTCTTATTTCAGTTTATGTAGACTGAGCTCAGGGTTTGTAGGAGCAAAATTCATGGTGTAATGGCTATGAACAAAGTAGAAACCTTTCCTGTAAAGTACATTTGATTTGCCACGTAGGGCTGCCCTTTTCCTCATTTATAATCAGGATATGACATTTTACTTTAGATGGGAAAATAAATGAACAGATTCATGACTCTTTCATGCCTTCTATTTGTGAGCATCACACTCTTGGGGCACAGGAGTCTCACAAGTAAAGAAGGAAATGGTTGTGAAGTCCCTTGTTAAACTACTGGCAGCATTCAATTCACTGCTCTGGAAAGCAAGCAAAGGAAAGCCATACTAGTAACTTTTTTGACAGGTTGGCATTATAGTGCTAATATTAAACATAGAAAAGAAATCTTAAACAACAAAGAGGAGGGGCTGTGTTTATGCAAGCATTGGTTTAAAAAGGTGTCCATGAACACATCTCGTGTGTTATCCACTTTGTTTCAAGACCATAAATTCATTAAAATTACTTAGTGAATTGCAGCATAAAGATTAAGATATAATTTGCTATATTTTATGGCTGGTGTCCCCACTCCTCCGAATCCTATTCTACTGGTGAATCAGAAGAAACAGGATCCTCATTATAGAATATCATGCATACTTGTCGAGTTTCTGAATTGATGTTTTATTCTTGAGGCTGATGTTTTTCAATTGATTTACCTGTCTTGTGTAGAAAAATGTTTGCTTCTCTGCTACTGTATAGTTTAAAGGTCAGATTTTCAGGTAGGTGTGTGCAGTTGCTCTCTTCTACCTGTTTGCATGTGCCTGATTTTATAATTATTTTGTGTAAATATTGGAAGTGTGGGTGGGTGTTATAGTTCAGTTACTTGTCCAACTCCAGTACTAGTAAGATGTCTAACTGCCCAGGTGTATGCACAAATTTCTGTGTGTGTATTTGAACACACAAGTTTGTACACATTACTTACATCTAATTTAGAAAATCTGGTAATTAACTAGCTAAAGTTTGATATGATAGCTTATATAGATCTCTTCTTTGTTTTGAATCGAGACTTTGGAAAAACCGAAGTAGATATTAGATCTAATGTACTTAACTTTGGTTTGTCACAGCAACATGTACACAAAGAACTTCAGGGGGAGAGCGAGATGCGGGAGTTTAGACAGCTGAGCAGCTCTGCTGTTTATCTATGTCCCTCCTGAATAAATATTTTCAATAAAGCTACTAGATGCTTACCTTATTGCTGATTCATGGTGTTTAAACCCAAACTCTTTCTCACCTGAATACAACACTGGTATCACAGAAAGGAAAGAATAATTGGATGAACATAATTAAAGTATATAGATAAATCAAGATCTCTTTTTGAAGTGATTAGCCCTAAAATGCAAAAGTATTTTATCCCTGCCATCAGATTTATTGGTGCATGTAATTAAAGTTCATTGCTTTGGAAAACTCCTTGACTGATATTTACATAAACATCTTTTCAGTATGCTTCTAATTACTTTCTTGATTAGTATGTGATAAGTAAAAAATAATTTCACTCTTTTAAGTTAGCTTTATCTTGTCAATTATCGAGAGCCATGCACTGTGGAGTACAAATACATCTCTGTGGGAGATGCATATTCGTTAAGACAGAGAATTCTTCCAAGCTTGTTTTCCCTGCTTTTCAAAGTCTAGAATTGTATTAGCAAAGACTGGATAAAAGTGGGTTTTGGTTAGTACTGTAAAATTGTCCAAGGGAAATCATCACTGCAGAAGACACCTGATCTTGCTGTGTTTTTCTTTTAAAGATGTACATAAACTTCTGTTGTGACAATATTCTTGCTTAGAATCCTCTTGCTGATTAAAGGACAGTGTTAAATGCCAGACTTCCTCCAGTTTTGATCAAATCAGGTAACTCTAACTGAGCTATACATGAATTGTCCATATGTATCAGCCTTGTCCATTTCTCACTTTTCAACATTTCCACAAATTCCAGCAGCACTTTTTGATGCAATTGTTCAGTAGGGATCTGGCTGCTTTTGTGATTAATACAGTAGAGGTTAAAATATGTGTTACTAGAAAATGTACCCAGTATTGCTTGGGTGCTTAATTCAATTAATTTGGGGGTGGGGGTGTTTGTGTGGAAAATAAAATGAAAATGTACATGCTTCATTGGAAGGCTGGGGATGAGAGGTCAGGATGCAGGATGCCCCATGGCAGGATGTACCCTGCCCTGCAGCAGCTTAGGGCCAGGTGAGAAGTGCCTCTCCATGGCTGCTGCAGCTCCAGCAGACATAGTTAGGGGAAAGATGCCTGTCTCCCTGCCTGGGGCAGGTCCAGGTTTGTCTGTGCTCTCCAGCCAGAGAGAGGAGTGTAGCAAATTGCATATTTTTTCATTGCTCCCTGACAAAGGGCAAAAAGCCAAAAATGTCCCAAGCTTCAGCCTCCACCCCATAGGGTGCCTGGGGGATCTGAGGTGTGGGGTTGAGGCACTCTCAGATCGAGAGGGGATGCTCCCCCAATCAGCCCCTTTCACTTATATCTCTTTTCTATATGGTTTTATGAGAAGCAATCCCATTCCGGGCCTAGCCCATTTTCCTGGAACAACTTTGCTTTAAGTTATTTAAGTTAAGTTATGAAAAGAGGAAGCTATAGACCGAATTTGGTGGCCCTACCTCAGGGGCTGGACAAGATGCAGCCCGGAGGCCAGATCCAGCCCACCTAACACTTTGATCTGGCCCAAGGACTGCATCTGACCCTTTTTCATTTATATCCTGCTGCCCAGCACCACATTTCCAGGCTGTGGCTCAGGTAGCAGGACTATATTAAAATGGCTCATGGCTCACAGTGCGGAACTACCCTAGAAGGGGCCAGAGCTATGAGCCTTTTAAATCGCTTCAGCAATCCCAGCTATCTGCCAGGCAATGAGGCAGTGACAGGGCGGGTAGCCATGAGCCCATTCTTGTGTTTTTAATTCCAAGTCTCTGGCCCCAGGCAACTCCAGAGGGGAGGCTAAGTCCTCAGCCCCACCCTTTCAACCCTAGGCCCCGAAGATGGAGCTGGTCCGTGACCACATAGCAAAATTAATGAAGTGGTCCCCCTGTGAAAATGATTGCCCATCCCTGTCTGAGCTCATTTTGGTTAGGAAGAGTTCTTGAAGAAATGGACAGATGGACAAACTCTCTCAAATCTATAGTAAATCATATAGCAGATTGCCAAACCCTGCCCCTCTCCCCTCAGTAGTGAACCATAGTGATTAGTATCTAAGGTTATTTGGTGGCCTATGCAAAATGAGTTGGTGGCATCAATTCAGTTTGCAGTAGTTATTATGGACCTATATCATGAGTTACATTGATGCCTGAGCTCTCCACTGAAGGCTGAATGTACAGCAGCGGTTCCCAACCTTTTCCAGATGGGGACCCATTTTGACAATTCAGGAAGACTTGGTGACCCAAGGCAATTCAGAAACAGGGGGAGGAGGAGGGGCAGAGCCATCTGGGGAGACACTTGGTGACCCTTTTGAAATGTAATGGCGACCCATAGGTTGGGAAACCCTGATGTACAGGGAAGACTAAGGCATACTAGTAGTATGTGGAATTGTTGCACTTGAGCTAGCTCTGTAAGTAAATAGATGACTTTGGTCTTCAAAGAGGTTAGTCCTGCCACTCTTACTGGCACTAGATTTGCTTAGGAGAGAAATCTAAAGCTATTTTAAAATATATCGTACCATCACTGGAGATTTTTAAGAGCAGGTTAGACAAACACCTCTTAGGAATGGTCTGGATAATAATTAGTCCTGCCATAAAGGGACAGAACTGGATGACCTCTCAATGTCCCTTTCAGTCCTATAATTCTGTGATTTTCTGAAAAATAATTATCTTCATGTTACTTTTTCTTCAATGTGGCGAAGCAGCTGCTATGTTCAATATGCTGACTATTTTAGGTTTGTAATACCCAGTGTTCCTTCTAATCTTACCCATCCATGTGTGGAATAATTTCTTTATGAGGCATGGGCAAATGTGCACCACCAATAGAAAAAAAAATCTAGCTGTGGGGGTATTGCTAATCAATTGGGTGGCATTTCAATCTTTCCTGAGTAGCCACACAAGTACACAGTTTATAGGAAACACAGGTGGTGATACATGTTTCTGGTGGGACTCTGTCAAGTACTAAACAATGGAGACAACAACTTGATCTATTTCACTTTGTAAATTTAATTGTGAGGATTCTTCGAGCACCTACAGCTCTGGCACCTATTGTGTACATATTGACAAAGTTTAAAGATACAAATAACATAAAGCCATAGTGAGTAGCATTAATCATTCCTGCTCCTCCCAGCAATACTGTTGTGGTAGCCATTGCTGTCAGGGAAGAAGACTTTAAAAGCTAGACCTAATGAATGCATGCTGAGTTAGAGTATATTCCAAAAGAGAGAGAGAGATGTTGAGTGAGCCCTGCTGCTGATCCTAGGACGAATAATGAAAGTATTTCAACTGATGTTAACTGTCACAAAAAGGCTCAAAGGGCTAGCTGTGTTAGTCTGTAACTTTAAAAATGAGTACCGTATTTTAGTGAATATAATCCGTGGGTTATATTTGTTTTTACAAACCCCGCAACCCTCCCCTCTCTCCCCCATGGGCTATACTCGTGCGCGGGGTATACAGGTTTTTTTTACTCACCTGCGCAGGAACCGGGGAGTGAGTGCTCCCCGGCCTGGAGGCTGGGTCCAGGGCGATGAGTGCCCTCAGGAATCGGGGGTGACGGCCCGCAGGAACTGGGGCAGTGAGGCTGGCTAATTTCCTCCCCCCCCCCCCCCACCAGCACTGTAAATTAGCAAATATACTCCTGGCACAGTTCAAAAGAAAACTCTTGTATACCCTGCGGGTTATACTCGTGCGCAGGGAACACAAGACTTTTTTTACTCAAATAGCAAAAACTGCAGGCTATATTTGGGTGCAGGGTATATTTGCTAAAATACGGTTGTCCCATGGCACCTCTCTCACTCTCACTCTCATCATGAGCTTTCATGGGCAAAATAACTTCAGATACTAATCACTCTGGTTCATTACTGACCTGGGGGGGAAAGGGGGAGGGGAGGGTGTGGGGTAGGATTCTGTGATCTGCTACATGATCTACTATATATTTAAGAGAGTTTGTCTGTCCATCTGTCCCTTTGTTCAAGAACACCTCCTAAACAGTATGAGCTAGGACCACCAAATTCAGTCTATAGCATCCTCTTTTTGTTGACATAAAAGGATTTAGGACAAGGAGCAGACTGTCAGGTAAGCAGGCCCCAAACCACTCATGGTTTAAAGATGATCTCAGCCACCTGGAGTAGAAGTCAGGGCAGAGACTTGGACACTCCTGATGTGCTGAATGTGGCCTGTGACACTCCAAAGGCAAGGAGCTGGGTTTTTTTCACCCACTGAAATTCTGAAGATAGCCCTAGGTAGAGAACATGTTTGATATCTAACCTTGAAGTGACAGAAGTGCGGAAAAATACTGCTGTCTCCATAACAGCAATAAGACATAAACGCTTGGTTAATATAGCTAATAAAAGGCAATACTAATCACTATAGCTACATGAAAATCTAGGAAAAATGAAGAATGTGATGAGACCTAGATGTTGTGAGGTATTTTGGTGAAAGGCAGGTACATTTCCTCAAATGACAGTGAAGACTCCACTGCCCCTTTCTCCCAGTGAACAGACTTCCATTGTATCTGCGTTGAGTGAGAATCAGTTGACTTGAATTTAGCCCTTGGTCTTAGCTGGTCACTGAGAAAAATATGTAGTATGAGTTTGATGAAAAAGAGAATTACAGTAGCTTTTCATCATTAATTACAGTATAGCCCAAAAGTCTCTCAACTGCCTAAAGTGGCCTTACATACACAGTGAACAGGAGATATGACCATGGAAGGCCTCAGATACCAAATGTTAAGGACCATTTGGTTTTCTCTGAATGTTCCTGCAGGCAACCAAATAGAGCACATTGTTGTCAGTGGTACTGAAAGCTAGTGATAGACCTGATACAATCAGCATGGACACCTCATCCGTGTCTAGCTTTAGAAGACAGTATTACCATTCATTGGTGTGTGCACAGGCTGTGCTGGGTGTGCCCAGGCACACCCTAATGTCTCGGGCCTGCTAGCCCGAGCCATTTTTGCGCCCTGGGCCCCACCCAGCATGACGTGGTGCCCCTGAGGCGCCTGGGACCGTCCCTGCCCAGCATGGCAGTATGGTGTGCACGTTGCGGCGCCATTGAGGTACCTGGGGGTGCCCCTGCCCGGCCCTGCAGCACTGCGTGGTGCCCCGGGGACATTCCCACCTGTTCTGGCAGCACCGCATGGCACCCCGCCCTGCAGCACTGCGTGGTGCCCTGGAGGCACCCCTGCCCAGCCCTGCAGCACCATACAGCGCACTGGGGGTGCCCCTCCCCGGTCCTGCAGCTTGGGCTGGCTCTGACTCCAGCCCTATAAGGCAGAAGCTGAAGGTAAGGGGGGGGGGGAATAAGAGGAAGGGGTGGGAGAGGAAGGGGCTTTTGCGGTGGGGGAGGGTGGAGGAGGAAGAAAGGAGAAGGAGTGGAAGGGGCTTGTATGGAGGGGGAGGGGAAAGGGGGAAGAAAGGGGAAGGCACCAAAGGGACAGGGTAGAGGGGACACAAATGCTAGTGGGGAAGTGGAGAGAATGAGGAAAAGGGCAGGAGGGGAGGTGTCAGTGGGAGGGGGGACAGGGTGATGCTGGAAGAGGAGAGGGTAAGGGCATTGGGATTGGTGGGGGAGGTACTGGGAGAAGTCTTGACAGAAGGGGTAGGAATGAGAAAGGTGGGGTTGGAGCAAGTCGTATGTGAGGGCACAGGGGCATGAGAGGAATGGAGGCAGAGGGTGGTGAGGGGATGGGCATCAGGGAAAAAAGGGCAAAGGTGGCAGGGGCAGTGAGGGAAGGGGGAGGCACCAGGAGGGTGCAGGGGTAAGGGAAGGTGCAGGTGCCAGGAGATTCTGGGGGTGAAGCAGAAGGGCAGACACCTGCAGGGGAGGGACCAGCATAAGAAGAGAGAGGCAAGGGAGGGGTTAGATGAAGGGATGAGGAGGGGTAGCTCACATGATCAGAGTGGGACTACTGGAGGAGTGGGCACAGGGGGGAAAGAAGGGCTCGTGGAGGAGGGGCAGGTCTCAGGAAGGCTGAGGGCAGTGAGGAGGGCAGGAGTCAGGACAGCAGAGGAGGATGAGGGGCTGGGGGGCAGCAGGCACCGGGGGAGCTGATGGATCAATGGGAGGAGACATGGCAGCAGAGGGGAAAGGTAGATATTTATTAATAACTTGGGTGCCACAATGGCACATCCAAATAAGCCACATGAATTTGGTACTGGTGCACAAAACAAAATTCATTCTGCTCATGGGAGGAAACTTTTAGAGGGAACACTTCCCTCCCCCCGGCCTCTCCACCCCCACATTAATGTCACACACATTGGATTAATGCAATTGCAGGATAGTTGTATGGGGGAGTTGGGGAGTGCCAAACTAATCCCATTTGGTAAGAGGATGGTGGGAAAACTCCTTGGGTCGGAGGTCACATAACACTTTTTACTTTTGGTCATGTGCCCATCTTGCCCGGAGAGGGTTACCTCCAGGGGCATGGCTAATGGAGGCCAGGGGCGTGGTTAACAGGGATTAGGGGTGTGGCTAATGGGGGGGTCAAAGTGCATTTAAAAAAATTCTTTGGGTGCACACCCTAATGAAATATGCTGTGCACGCCTATATTACCATTACAGTCTCTGTACTTTGTCCAGCTATGAAGTGAGAGTGTTAGGAATTGAAAAAAAAATCTGTGGCAGCTAATTACAGCTGACCTTATCCCACCGGCACTTTCTCCATGCCCTCTTGGCACAGGCTAGCCTATTTAGAGGAAAATAACAGAGGCCCCTATTCAGCAAAACTTAAGCACATTTACTTTAAAAATGAGCTTAAATCTCACTAAAGTCAAGAGGACAAATGTAAGGATTTTGCTCAACTGGAACCATAAAAAGGTAAAAATTAGGTGCCTAAGCATGCTCCTCCCTGCCTAGTCCTCAGACTTCAGAAATCTGTAATGAGTGTCCCTATCCCGTCAGCCTGTGCAATAGGGTCAGATATAGTGAGCAGATTAAAAAAAAAGAAAAGTGGATAATACTGGTATAGGAAAATATAGCTTTTTAAAAACATCTTACAATATATTTTGGAAATGAGCATCTGTCTGTCTATTTGTTCAAGAACTGCTCCTAAACCATAAGAGCTAGGGTTACCACATTTTGTATGCAGCTTCTTCTTATAATTTAAAGCAAGGTAAGGGTTTGGTTGTGCCAGGACAATGGGATATGCCTGGAATTCGATGGCGTCTCATAAAATGGAAAGGAAAGGGTCTGGCAGGTGGGAGAGTTATACTGCAGAATGACCACAAGGGGCCAGAGATGGGGACCAGAACACCTATTATCCCCTTTAGGCCAGCAGGGGGCAGGCATGGAGAAAGGGACAGCTAATGACTATATATTTCAGAGAGTTTGTCTGTTTGTGTGTCTGTTTCTCAGTGTATCTGTCGGTCTCCCAGCTGGGAGACATGCACCCCTCCCCTGGCTGTGTCAGCTGCATGGACAGGCACTTCTTACGTGGCCCGAAGAAGCTGTGGTGAGAAAGAGCTATGATTGTGCTCTCTCCCGAGGGCAGTCTGCATACTGAATCCCTCATTCCCAGCACTGCCCCAGAACAATGATTTAAATGAAGAAAAACAAAATTTGAGTTAAGAACCCGAGTAATGCTGGATACATTTTCTAGTTTGGAATATTTCCCAATACATATGAAGTGTTCCATTGACGCAGCATTGAGGCTCAGTTCTAGAGAAGAAATTCAGCATGGTATGTGACAAATCAGAAAAATGAGTAACATTGTTAGAGCACTTAACTTGAAGCTAAAACTTTGCTCTGAAGCCCACACACAATGAATCTTCAACGAGCCACCAAAACTCGTGGTGATAGATATTCAGAAAGGGAACATAGATGAGTATAAGAGCAAAAGGAATATTCTTTATTTTCTTTTAGTTACAGTAATATCTAAAGCTGAGTGTGAAAGTAATAGAATAGTGGAAGATTAATACTGAAAGAAAATGTGGTGCATATGTCTGTGATAGAAAGGATGGGAAAGAAGGAAGGATTGGATAGCACCAGCTAGATGGAAGGGGATTATAGTGTCTTCAGGGATGCTTAGTGATTTGTATAAAATGGGTTTGGTGAGTCAAGTAATTTTCCCAGTGAACAGTTGTTCACGTTACAAATGTTAGCACAGCTGGCCCTACCTTATCATCTTACGTCCTGTCTGGACTACAAAAAATGGGTTTAAATGTTATCTAGCTCCTTTTAACAAACATTTTAAAATTCTAGCGTAGATAGTGCGTGGGGGAACTTAGGATTCACCTTGACCAGCTGCCATGTTAAAAACAGGTTTCTCTGTCTACATTAGGATTTTAAAACATTTTAAAGTGTGTCAGCTATTGTGTATTGTTTTAAACCCACACTGTTCGTTTATTTAGACATACAGGCAGTCCCCGGGTTACGTACAAGATAGGGACTGTAGGTTTGTTCTTAAGTTGAATTTGTATGTAAGTCGGAACTGGTACATATTGTAGGGGAAACTCTAGCCAAACATTTCTCCAGAGCTCAGTTTTATTCTCCCACACCTCACTTCCCTCAGTCCTTTATTCTCAAGCTGAGGTGTCTGCTGAGAAAAGCCGCTCCGCATCTCCCTGGTCTGCTGGGGGGGTCCGCTAGCTTCGCGTCTCCCTGGTCTGCTGGGGGGAAGCAGCTAGTGCAGGGTTGCCTCACCCCGTTTGTAAGTAGGGATCCGATGTAAGTCGGATCCATGTAACCTGGGGACTGCTTGTACTGTTAAACACAGCCTCAAAACCTTCCAAGGCAGGGTTGTCGAAAGTGGTTTCCCCAAGTCAAGGTGGAGACACATTGGTGAAACAGTGTGAGGAAAATTTGCTGCACAAGCACTAAATTCTCACCAAAAGAATGTGTGTGAAATGAAATTGACAACTCCAAAAGCCTTCTGCTTAAATCACAGACAAGACTAATGCTATACAAATGCTTCAGTGGGGTAACTGAGGATAAACTTTAAAAACAACAAATGCTCTGGTAGCACTTTAGAGACTAACAAAACATGTAGATGGTATCATGAGCTTTCATGGGCACAGCCCACATCTTCAGATAACCAGAGTGTTACCTGGGCCAAACTGAATGAAGTATGCAGTAGCTATTCATATTTTTAAATTCATCTTGATATGGAAATTGGTGTATGATTTCTCCTATGTCAGGCTGGCAAGCATATGTATTATGTGAAAATGACAGAACATTTTCTTTATTAGAAATCTTACATTTCTTTGCAACAATTAGTAGCACTTGCTATCTAAAATGAAAACACCTTGAATTGCCTTTTGTCCTTCATTTGGTGCAACATACTTTTGTTTGGTACTGCCAGTTGCCAAATCCCAGTGAACTGTTTCTTGCAGACACAGTGACTGTGTCTAGACTGGCAGTTTTTCCGCAAAATCATTTGATTTTTGCAGAAAAACTTGCCAGCTGTCTACACTGGCCGCTTGAATTTCCGGAAAAGCACTGACGATCTCATGTAAAATCATCAGTGCTTTTCCAGAAATACTATGCTGCTCCCGTTCGGGCAAAAGTCTTTTTCCGAAAGACTTTTGCGCAAAAGGGCCAGTGTAGACAGCATAGTATTGTTTTCCGCAAAAAAGCCCCGATCACGAAAATGACGATCGGGGCTTTTTTGCGGAAAACCAAGTCTAGATTGTCCACGGACGCTTTTTTGCAAAAAGTGCTTTTGCAGAAAAGCATCCTGCCAATCAGATGCGATTTTTCCGAAAATGCTTTTAACGGAAAACTTTTCCGTTAAAAGTATTTCCGGAAAATCATGCCAGTGTAGACGTAGCCATTGAGTATATTTGTGAATACACAACTTGCTTTGAAAGGCTTGCATGTCTTATTCCTGTGAATACTCACAAGCCCCCAGTTTTGGAAAAAATATACTTAATGTGGAGGAAAAAATGTTCGAAGAGACTATTCTATGAAATAATTTTTATTCAGTGAACAAGTTTCTGTTGCATGTGACTGCAGCACCTCATTCTGTCATTTAGTAATAAAAGCAGTGACGTGTTATTTGTTGCAGTACAAAGAGATAAAGCAATCACATTGTGGTAAGTTAGCTTGAGTTGTCACTTAGTTTTGTCATTCCTGTGAAAATAATTCAGCATCTGTTTCCTGCCTGTGACTTATCAACACCTCCCAGGCCTTTCTGTTTAAGAGCTGAGGTTTGAAATTTTGGCACTGCTGTAGAAGGGTTCCAATAATGTTTTTAATACTTGCTTTTAGAGTCTAGAAAGTAACTGTCATATGCTGTGGACCTGATCATGTTGAGAGAGTTATGCGGTGGATTTCAGTGGAAGCAGAATTTGGCCCCCTACAAACTATGCATAATAATAAAAGGGAAAAATGACCCATCAAACTGGGTAGATTATCAGTTAAACCAAGAACTATTTATGTCTTCAAAGGATCCAAGAGGCTTGTCAACTTGAACCTAGAGTGTCCTAAATGAAGATAACTTGCTTTGAAACTGCATGCATTTTTAAATGAGTGTCCTGTAAAATGTCATTGGTAATTAATAGTAAAAGTCACCAAGTATGTAGAGATGGTGTAATAATAACTTTGTCTGAAACAGACATCTGCCAAGAAAATTTTTTTTAAAATTTGACCTTGCATACAAATGTATAAAGCCATGTTTTCCCCATCTGTTTGATTTGATTCATACACACATTACAATCCTCTTAGCTGTTAGTCTTGTGTTAACTAGCAGAAAGGTGACTCAGCTTCAGATACACTTAAAAATTCTCAGTTACTCATTCATTTTAGTATTGAGTGGAGGAATTCTAACTTGAATATAAGATTTACAATTTACTAAATGTAGAGGACATAATTTTTTCAATAAATATTTCCAGTGTTATTTTCCCCCTCATTTAAAATCTCTTCCAAAATTAATTAAACGTTGATAAAGGCACTCTTATTCCAGAATAGACTGGTCACAGAGGCCTGGTCTACCCTAGACCAGCCAGGTTACCTTAAGATATGTCATCCAGCTACGCAAAATGCGTAGCTGAATTTGGCTTATCTTAAACTGAGCTGCTGCAGCATATACACGGTGCGGGCCAACAGGAGCACATGTTTCTTCCTTTACTTTTCACAGAAGGAGGAGTAAAGGATGCTGGTGGAGGCTGCCCTCAGCATTAGATTTGGGGCTTTACATTAGACCCGCTAATCGAATGCTAGAAGACAGACCTCCAGAGGTTTGATCTTCTCCATAGTGTAGACAAGCCCAAAGAGAGTAGTTATTTTAGAATAGCTATTCTGGAATAATTTATGCACAGACAAAAGCCTTTAGTTTGTGTCACAACATTTCATTATTTACTATGTAGGGGTTATTTGGATGTTGGTTTATTTAAATATTGGTTGTTTCCAAATACTTGGGCCAAATCATGAAGGGCCTCCTTTATTCACCTGCAATATTTGTGAGTGCTTCTGATGGCATGTGAAAATCTGAGATATATTTAGACAATTCATGAATATGGATAAATGTATCTAACTTTGCTTACCCACATTTGCATAGGCAGACAAATGTACACACAAATATTGCTGTCTTGGTTAAACTAGCTGTTAAAAAAAAATTGGCCTATTGTATCTGTCAACTGTTTGGAATTAAGCCTGAATTTGGCAATGCATGTCTCTCATATGGTTCAAGTGTTCTTTTTCAAATTTGCTTTTCATTTTGTTCTGGAAAATGTTAAACATACTTAGATGAAAAGAACCTCCCTCCACCCCCCACCCCAAACCAACACAAACAAAAAAACCCCCAAACCTCAAAACAAACAAAATGCAATTGAATCTCCAAAGACCTAGTATGAGGGGCATACCACAAGCTATTAATAATTGGTAATGCCTGGTTGCCTCCTGTCCCTCTTTATTATTCTGCCTTAAGATTCTTATGTTCCAAACAGATAGATATTAGCAGGAGGGAGGAATTTATTCTTGTTCTCCAAAGCAGAGACCTCAGCTATGTATCTCATCCATTGAACTAAATCCTTAAGACCCTGCTTGGACTTTAACTTTTAGTTTTTCAGTTGACCCATTATATCTCTTGCTGTATTTGCTCCCTGCTTTAATTAATTTATTTAGCTATGGCTAAATAAATAAATTAAGGGAGCAGATTGTTCTTGTGTTGTTACAGAACTGAACAAATATTGGTCACTTGTCTCTATGTTGCAGTACAGTAAATCATCATTTATCACGTGCCCGCTTAACACATTTTTGTGATAGCACGATTTTTTTTTTAGGGAACATTTTTTGAATTACACGATCATCCCCAGAATAATACGATTTCCCCAGCTGGCCCATTGCTAGCAGCTGCGCGGGGCTTCCCCCGTCTCCCTGCGAAGCCTCCGCCGCTAGCTGTGCCGTTCCCCGCTGACTCCCCCTCACCAGATGCCTTGTCCCCTTTCCTCTGCCCCTGCCTGCAGGCCGGCGGCTGGGATTCCCTAGCCGGCCTGTCACCGGTGGCTGCGCGGGACTTCCCCTGCCTCCCTGCAAATCAGCGGAGGGTTCACTGCTCGCCGTGCTGTTCCCTGGTGACC
The DNA here is from genome assembly GCF_049634645.1 of Pelodiscus sinensis. Lineage (NCBI taxonomy): Eukaryota > Metazoa > Chordata > Testudines > Trionychidae > Pelodiscus > Pelodiscus sinensis. The sequence continues at coordinate 171,992,765 of NC_134712.1, forward strand.
CCCCCTCCCTCCCCAACAAATGCAGCGTGGGTCCCGGCAGACTCGTCACAGGGGCATACTCCCAATCCAATCTCTTTCCCCTCTCCTCCCCTTCCCTTTCCCGGAGCCTAACACCTCCTTTCCCTGCTGTAACCCAGTCCCCTTTCTCCCCCAACCTTATGTCCCGGTTCCATCAGACATCACTGCTTGAAACGCAACCCCCGCCTTTTCCATTATTTTCAGTGGGAAAACTGACCCCGCATAACACGTTTTCACTTAAAACAATCATTGTCTGAAACATATCTATAGTGTTAAATGAGGAATTACTGTACTCCACAACATCTGCCTCATGTATTAACATGTTGAACATGAAGGAGCTGACCTGTTTATAGAACTTATCATGAAGCACTTCTTTCAAGTCCAGGCGGGAACACACTGACGAACCAGTTTTGATTGACACTGTGGTACTGCTCCTGGAACTGGTATAGTTTGTGGGATGGTGTAACACTTCCTCTGGAGACTAGAGTATGTGTCTTGAGACAGTGTATGCTTATCTCTACTCCTCTTTTGCAAATGTTACTGCTGTCCCTTTGCTATTGTAAGAAGTCTCTGGCTACTTATGACTTTCCTAGTTGTCATTGTACTGTTCAGAACACCGCAGAGGCAGCAGGACAGCACACAGAATCCTGTGTTTTTAACATTTGAGCTAAAGGAGAATCTTTTTTCTCTGCCTGTAGTATAGGGCCTATGACACACAATTAAGCAGTTCTAGCCAGTTCCTTATACTCTATTGCCAAGACACATGAACTATATCTATTCCTTTAATGTGTGCAGTGTAAGTTTAATCTTGATGTAATGTCACATTGATTGATTGGCATGTTTCAGGTGTCCCCGAAACTGGCATGTTTTAGGTGCTAGCGAAGAACAATGCCATCTGGGCTACTTCTACATTGCATACTTCTTTTTGGTGTCATGGAGACCATGTTTTTGGGTATATGATCTCATCACTGCATACAAGTTGCAGTGTAGATGGTGAGGCGAGTTGAGTACAGATACACTTAAAGGGTGTGGATATGTACTCAAATCAAAGAATTAGCAAGATTGTAATGTATTAATGTTTCCAGAGTTGTATTGTAAGAGTTCAACCCCAGAGATTTTTAAAGCTTTTTGTATAAATGATTGGAGACCCCATTAAAATTCCTGATAATTTTTTCAGAGTAGATGCCATAAAAAAGCTCCCTCTTTTAACCTGCAAAAAGATTGTGTGTGTCTTCTTTTAACCTGCAAGATGATTAAGGAAAATTAACTCCTCTTCATGAAGTATACAATCTTCCTTTGACATTCAGATGGGAACTTGAATCGGGTTAGCATTTCATAAAGAGCTTGTGTGTGAATTTCAGTATGAAAGATCAGAAATAAATTTCCTCAGACTGATTACAACTTTTCCCTTTGTTTTTATTGCAGCAAGGCAAAGGGACAAAAAGTTGGAAGCTGTTGGCAGCACATTGAAAATTACAAGTGAACTGTCATGGGCTGAATTTTGCCTTGGTGCCTCTAAACTTTTGTCATATACTATCCATTTAAAATGGAAATATCTGGCTGTAAGAATTGAATGTATGTGTACTTTAACTAATATTGTATAGAAAATGCTTGGAAATAGAGCAAAAAGGAAAGAAGAAAAGATTTCACGCAAGATGAAAAGAGAAAATGAATGTATTCTGATGTTAAATTTGTTATTTTTTGATGGACAGTGAGAGCTTCTGGAAGCTTTAGGATGAATTGCCCAAATTTGGGCTGATAGAACTCCATTATAAAACATTCTGAATATTTAAAGCTATTCATTCTTCATAGAAAATAAATACACTTTTTAGTGTACTTACCTTTGAGTCAGATTCTGCTTCTCTTTCTGGCTGTGTCTAGACTACATGCCTCTGTCGGCAGAGGCATGTAGATTAGGGTTGTAGGCAAAGGTAAATGAAGCCGCGATTTAAATGATCGCGGCTTCATTTACATTTACATGGCTGCCACGCTGAGCCGACAAACAGCTGATCAGCTGTTTGTCGGCTCGCCGCTAGTCTGGACGTTCCCCCTGTCGACATCAAAGCCCTTTGTCGGCAGCCCCGTTATTCCTCGTGGAATGAGGTTTACCGGGGCTGCCGACAAAGGGCTTTGATGTCGACAGGGGGAACGTCCAGACTAGCGGCGAGCTGACAAAGAGCTGATCAGCTGTTTGTCGGCTCAGCGTGGCAGCCATGTAAATGTAAATGAAGCCGCGATCATTTAAATCGCGGCTTCATTTACCTTTGCTGAATAAACAAATCTACATGCCTCTGCCGACAGAGGCATGTAGTGTAGACGTACCCTCTGAGGCTGAGCCTTACTAATTAAGAAGTCACAATAACTTCCCATCAGCTTCAACATGGATGGCAAAACCTGGCCTATAATCTTTCATTATTAAAACACAGATTGATTCCAATTAGGGATTTCCAGCAGTTTTTCTGTTTTTAATTTCATTTTGGCTTTGCTGTTCCCAACCGGGCTATAGTTGATGCTTCATGTTCTAAATGTTATATAATTTAGCAGAAAGTCTGTTCAATCAATTTTAAAGGCAAACTGCCTTTAGGATGCAAATATGCAGGTCCAACTGACTTGGATGAGAGCCTTCTGATACTGAATGTAGCTGAAGAAAGAATTTTGCCTAGTGAAATTCAGATTTGGAGTTTTAGAATGTTCCCCAGTTAATTTTCTGCTTTGGAATTTAATAAAATGAACAAGCATTACCTGAGAAATAGAGCAAAAGAAAAGGAGAGAGACTGGAAGTAATGTCATCAAGTGATGTTTTTGTTCTTCTCCCACAGTGCTTAGTGAGAGCGCTATTAGTAACTGATATATGCAATAAAAATGATAATTTGAAGAAAACCCTCTCATTTGGCATGCAAATAGTTACTGGATAAAACAGTAAGGGTTGGGAGCTGCTGATTAATCTCAATAGCTAACATTATTAACATTCCAAATGTCATTCTTTATTCATTTCACCCACTTGAGTCTGTCATGTCCTTTTGTGCTGAAGTTTCTTAGAGCGCATTTGATATATAGTATATGATAACAGATGGGGACCTAAAGTACTCTTCTAACATTCCAGCCCCTTTTAAGGGGCAGGAATTCTTCAGCCTCAAACACTTCTTTGTGGCTTTCTTGTGTTGTTAGCCAGCGATGGGTAACCTAGGCTAGTGAGCAGGCCACATGATTGGCCCTCCTTCACCTCAATGGGCCACAATATTGTTGTAACCAAGATGGTTTCCCAAGATAAAGTAGCACTTTAAAGACTAACAAGATGGTTTATTAGATGATGAGCTTTCGTGGGCCAGACCCACTTCCTCAGATCTGAGGAAGTGGGTCTGGCCCACGAAAGCTCATCATCTAATAAACCATCTTGTTAGTCTTTAAAGTGCTACATTGTCCTGCATTTTGCTTCAGCTACCCCAGACTAACACGGCTACATTTCTATCAAGATAAAGTAGTTTTGCTAATTGCGCTTGCATGCCTATACTTTGTAGGGTGTGCTGACTGAACTATAGCAGTGCTTTGATTGGATGCAGAGGGAGCACTTGACTGTTACAAACAACATTGCACCCCATGTCATGTGCTCTTGCTTTTTATGTGTCACTTTAGCAATACTGGTAGGACAAAAATGGTGCAGATGGAAACCGGTGGAATCTCGCAAGCCTGTGAAAGGGCAACAATAAACAAAATGTCTCATGGACCACACATCGAACCCCAGTGGGATGCAGGTTGCCCACCACTGTTGTCAGCTCATATGCTGGGGTCTCATCCAAATTAAAACATCCAGGAAATGTTTGTAGGGGGATGAACAGTAGTCTGGAGTTTTAACCTGGCAGTTTTAAATCTCATTCCATCTTTACTGTGGATCCGTCCACTTGATAAGGGACAGCATAAAGATGGGGGGATTGGTGGCTTACTTTCTGTATGGTACTCCTTTCAATGCCACTGGTGAAGGGCAGCAAAAATAGCAATTTAAAGCATTTAATGGCCCAGAACTGTGAGTATCCCATTCATGTATCCAGTCTTTTTTTATTCTTGTCATGCTAATGAGTAGAGCTGGTCAGTTTTTTTTCAAATTTTGAAATTTTATCAATATTTCAAAATTTAAAAGCAATGGGGAAATTTTGATAATATTTAAATGAAAAGTTTCCTCCCTCTGTTTTCCAAACCAGCTTGGTCAAAATGTGTTGATTTTTTTTATTTCAACAAAATGTTAAAGATAAAGTTTGAGGGGGAAATGGCAATCTTCCCCTTCCCCCGTTATTTATTTATTTATTTTACTTGCTGTTCTGAGAACTACGTCACTGAGTTTCAGAACTGAATTCAGTACTTTTATGGCAGTGTGCTAGGGTTAACCACGATGACCTTTACAGTTCTCAAATGCTCAACTTTCAACCAGATTACTTCTGCTACCACTGCTGCTACTTCTACTACTACTACTACTACAAACACCACCATTGCATATACTCTCCTCTGCCATAAACATTTGGCTCCGTACTACATTTTTAATGTAGTACTTAATGAAAATGGTCACACAAAAGTAACCGACAAAAACCAAACAAACTGATAAACTCTCTCAAATATGTAGTGGATAACTGCCATATTGCACTAGAGATTAGAAATCTCATCTTAATAGTGACCCACTGTTGAGATAACTGCTGAGATAACTCTTGCTGTGTAGACATAGTCTTAGAGATTGGAGATAGGAAAAAATGTCTCCCTAGCAAAGTAGTGAGCATTTCAGCTCTGAAGAGGGAGGGCTGTTGGGCTGGGGCTGATGCAGTGGGGAGCAGCACCCAGGCCACCAGCCTGCTCTCAGGCAGCAAGGTTCCCCCCTGCCATGGGGATTGGAGAGGGCAGCGCCCCAAGGCAGTACCCCTATGCCCTGCTGTGATCTGATGGGAGCTGCTGCCTGATGCCACTGCTCACAAGCCCCAGGCAACAGCACTGCACAATTCAAGACTGTTATCTTCTCTCCATCCCACGGACCCTCTCAAAATCCTCAGCCTGTGTGGATGCAAGTAAAATCCAGATTGTGGGTTGCAGATTGGATAACGAATTGAATCTGGCGGATATGGATCAGATGTGGACCCACATTTTTGTAACTGCAAAGGGCTCTATGAATTTGCCTTCAGAGTTTTGAGCCTGGATTTGACCTTGAGGTTTTAGGAATGTGGTTCTCTCCAACTTCTATTGCAAAGCCACGCTTTCATGTTTTATCCTTCTTCCTCTATTATTATTATTATTTATTATTATTGTTATGTGGGCTTATCACAATTTTCCAGTGAAACAGTTTTCTGATGGAAAATTGCAGTGTTTGGGGGAACAGAATTTTTCACAAGAAGTGTCTGCTAAAAGATTTTGGTTTAAATCTTTTGGTTTTCAAGTTTTCATTTGAATACCTAATCAAAAATTTCCCTGAAGGGAAATTTATGGATCAATACTAATTATTAAAAATATTATTATGAAAGTAGTTTTTAAAGGTGCCAATTAAAGTGATAGAAGTAGTTGTAAAAAGGAGTACAAAGATATGGTTCCTACTCTGAATTTACAATCTAATCTTGTACCACAAAGACACACTTCCAGCTTCTTTCCTCCTTCCATTCATAGCACTGGGTTTCTTGAGACAAGTTATTTTTAAAACCTCGAAACGCTGTAAAAGATAAACAGGAATATTGTCACAGGGAGCGTTAAAAATAACTTGAAACAGTTTCATATTGCTTATTATATTTTTCCATAATTTCCTTTTACTTTTATTGCAGGAATAGATTCATGAAACAATACAGGTGTGACTGATAAGCAGCCCAACAATAATGAAGTTATCAGTAACATAATTTAATTACTTTACTAAAAGACTAATTACTTAATGTACTTGACTGGAACTTGCTTCTGGCAGAGTAGGAAAGCAACTAGCTCTGTGATGATTGATACTTATAAAGTTGAATAGGCAAGTATGATAAGGCATATTGGAATTTGCTCTTGGCTTTATCTACAGAATTTTTTCAGAAAAAAAAAGAGTAAGAGGCTAACAACAGTGGTCCACAATTTGCATAATATTGCCTTATTCTCGATGTACATCTCTGCCACCATCATATCCATAATATATTATGCTCTCAGATTTCTCATAGTCCAGTTGTGAAAATGCCAAAGTTGGGAGAAAATGAAATGAGGTTGGTATTAACAGATGCAAAATAGGCTGGTTCATTTATGATACTCCCCCTCCAATAACCTGAAGCAGCATTTCTGAAATGTGGCCACAGTGGCCACATGCAGCCATGAGGAGCTTCTCTTGCCACCACACCATACTGGGCTGTGACTGAGGGGATGGGGCGAAAGCAGCGGTTCCTCTCTCTTGCTCCTGGATACACTGCCTGGATAACACTGCATGCAGCCATGTTAGGGCTGCATGCAGGGGTCAGGCTCTGTCCTCTCTGGAGACATCTGGGACACAGTGCTGGAAAAGCAGGTGATGCTGAGTTCTCCAACTTCCCACGGGCAGTGGGAATCAGGCTTTGAGCTTCACCCTGCAATGGTGGGGCAGCAGGCTCTGGCTGTGGGGCTTCCAGCTTCACTCCGAGGCTCTGGCTACATGGCAACAGGCCATAGGCTCAGGCAGCTTTGGGCTCCATCCCCCAGCCATGGGGCTTTGGGTCCTGTCTATAGGACATGAGACTCTGACCCCCGACTGTCTGTCCTGGCACTCCCATCCTTGGCTCCTCCTGTACCCTGCCCCCTTGTCCAGGGCTTACTTTGTCCCCAGGTTTGCTGGGGCTGAGTAAGTATGCTGTGAAAATTGATATTTGTATGTTTGTTAGAGACTTCTAAGAGACTAACTAGCAATTAATACATTACAATACTTTGGGTGTGTGTCTGTGTTGTTCCTAAAGCTAATTAAGTATTTTAGGAAAAAGTGTGAGAGCAACCACCAGCAAGCTGCTGCTGATGGATGATGCACTTTGTGGCCCTCAGAAAATGAATCCTGAGAACCTCTGTCCTTAGCACAGAAAACCCAAATGACTTTGTCAAGGTCGCACATAGCAAGTTAGTGATAGAACTAGGAATAGAACACAAGAGTATGGGTTCCCAGTCTCCTGATGTAAGCAATAGGCATAGGTACTCAGCTTGTTCATTAATGTCATTTAATCTAGATTTAAGCAATTAATAGAAACTGCCTTAAGTGTAAGTAAATAGCACTAGATTTCTTTTAATGTTCTGACAGATCCATAGCAACTGTCCCTTTGTGAGCTTAGATTATTATTTGAGAGGTTTCCCTGCATAGAGAGAAAGGACATGCTATAAATAAAGCTAACAAAAAAACAAGAAAAGAAAACACAGGAGGGAATAATGCGTTCTGCCTTTCACAAAATGGAAATAGCGTACTTAAAAAAACCAATCTTTTCAATATGCCTGCCTTTTTATTGATAAAATACCTGTAAATGGTTTTTAGAGTGGCACGAGAAAAAAACACCCCAGTAATAGCAATATTTATCATTTCATCTAGTTATATAATGCCATATTTGAATACCTGAGGGCCTCATACATACAAGAGAAACCAATTTCTGTGTCTTATATTAAATGCATATACAGTTTTATACTGCCTGAAGGCCTGGTGCAACTGCTGTCAAAGTCAGCCGGAGTCTTTCCATTGACCTAAGAGGGAATTGAAATGGGCCCCTTAGTATTATTTTAGTGAGTAATTCATAGAGGAAGGAAATCTAGCTCTCTAGCTCTTGGCTTTATATTTTGATTTTTTTCTCTCATGATGTATGGCTAATTGAAATAGATGGCTTTTTGTGGTAAAGACTGTAGTACCCAGGTAAAAATGAATATAAAAGAAGGTGTTTTTAATTGAAGTTGCTGGACACAGGTATATCCTTCAGTTCTCTCTAGCTTCTGAATTGACTTGTGCAGCCTGTGCTTTCAAATGTGACCATATAGTCTCTGTCCAAATTCTAGCTTATGCTCATGGAATTCTAGCTTATAATCATGGAATGGACGGCTACATATGCTCCCAGACCAAGACAAAGAAGATATTGTAACCCAGATTAATACCAAATGGCCAGAATTGTCCATGCTGTTTGATTTTCTTCCCTTCAAATATGGGCCAGAAAAAAATTATATATGTTTGAAGATTTACCAGAAAATATATATATATTTGAAGATTTAAAAAATTCTTATTTTTCTGCCATTTAGCGAATCCCATGGGTAAAATAATATGTGACAAGCTACTGAAAAAAAATTCTACGAATTTTCACTCTAGATGTAGCTATACTTTAGTTGCAGATGAAATAGTATCTGTAAAATTTGTAAATCTAAATGACAAATCTGTAGTGAATAATTTATTCAAAGATTATATATGATTGTTCATGAGTCTTATGATTTTCTTAGATTTATTCATTGTTTGAAATGAGCATATAAAAGTATGTAAATGTATATAAATAATTCTTGTGTGGATTGTTCAAAAGCTGTTCATATTTGATGTTTGCTGGCTATGTTGTGATTTTATTGAGAGGCTCATGATGTTCTTCTTATAACCCCAGTTCCTGCAGTGATGTGACTATGTGAGAATCCCAGCTTTGATTTGAAAACAGTCTGTAGCCCTCACTTTGTGAAGATAAGCTTGCAAATGCAAACTCTAAAGGCTCAGAACCCAGAAGGCTGATTTAAAAGTTTTTAAAAGATCACATGATTACATAGCCTGACTCTTGGTATTTGATGCTGCATCTATCATTGACTTCACCTTGGGGACGTTCAACACTTTACAGTTTTGGACCTTGTATATGCAAATTGCTCTTAGATGGAAGGCACAGTAAATATGAGAAATACTGGTATCCTGGGAAGCCAGGTTCAGAAAAGCTGATGTCTCCCTGTGTCCCACCATGTTTCTGGGTGAGATAAGGGATTAATGCTGGTAGGGACAGCCAGTGTTCTGCTGCCTGTCTGCATCCCTCCCTCAAGTTTTCAGTTGGTGGCCAAGACGCTCATTCCTCAGTCCCCACCAGCAGAGGACAACCCACAGAAATTGTGTGGGAAGGCAGCTCTCTTCATGGCTGCCTTGGTCATGCCACCTCCCTGGACAGTGTTACCCACTTTTCAGGCTGCATTAACTGCCCAGTGTAAGGGAGTTGTGCATACTTTGTTAATATCACTGTATGTTATAGGTCCTCTTCCCTTGCCAATCCACAGATGATATGAGTTTGTACAGTCCATCGCTACAGAATCTTAGCTCAAGATGTAGCAGCTTGTGCTTTTAGCTCTAGAGGTCCCTGACGGGTCAGCTAGGTGGGCAGCCATTTCAGCTTTCTCATACCTTGGTAGCTTTCCATTCTTAATTACCTCTGCCAGGGTCTATGGAGTGAATCTGGCCATTGAACTGCAGCACAGAAATTCTGTTACTGTCTCATTCCATGTGCATGTTAGAATAATAGTAAAGAGAAGGCAAAAATGCTGCTCAAGGTCTAAAATATTTTTAGCAAGTCTGTTGCCAGCTGCGAATTTCCAGATGTGTTAAGGATGCCATCCTCCCTGCCTCCTGCCTTTTTTTTTGCCTAGGCAGCAGGTTTGTTCAAGTTGAACAGAAAAGTATATTAAATGTTAAAACAATTTCACAGGACTCTCCTCGTTTATTTAAGTGTCATACGCTGAAGAAATGGCACAGTAACCTTGGCTGTGACCTTCTTCCTTGCTGCTGGCTGTTGCATGGAGTGTTTCTAAAATTACACTGTTGCTCTGACTGGGTGGTGTTGACTTGGTAAACATGCATTAATCATCACAGGAAATTTGCACTTGCTAGCAAGTTGGTGAGTGTTTTGAAAACTATTTTGTGAAATTAATTTCCCTTTGGCTCCTCCTCTTGCTTAAACAAACTGAAAGGGTTTTCTCTGGAGGGAAAATTCAGAACATTAAATATAGTGCTATTAATTATGCCCAAAGTGTATACAATGTCTAAATTGAAATCTGTTTACTAGATGCAGGCACTTAATTTAAGTAACAGTGCAGAAGAATGTTATACAGGAACATGAAATTACACATTAGCTCTTTTTATGTCCTGTACTGTTAGAACTTCAAATGGAACTGCATAGTTCACTCTGTAGCCTCTGTAAACATAATTTAGAATGTAAAAGCATCTGTAGCTATTTAGAATTTGTACATTCATTATGTCTGGATTATAAAATAGTTACAGTATAACTAATGGTACCATACCTGCCATAAATATTCTTAGTTTTATTCACTACTTCAACAGACTTTCACTGGTTTGTGACCTGAGAATTCTACCCAGATATTTTATATAGTATTATTTTTCCTTTATGTAATATCTTGACACTAATCCAGTTGTTTTATGGAAAGAGTTCTATAAATAGTTTAGGCTTTTCTTAGGGCACACAACATTATGGGTGAAATGGCTATTTTAAATTCAGTTGCTGCCAGTTTTAGCAAAGGCATCAGACATTAATATTTTATAGCATTCAGATTGACTGTGTACTTATATAGCACCCAAATTGTATTAAATGGTGTGCTTAAATATAAAAAGACCTAGTCTTTGCTGAAAAAGTTTACATTCTGTGGATGAAATCCTTGTCCTATGGGAGTCAATAAAAAAAGCTCCTATTGGCTACATGATATCAAGATTTCACCCTATAAAATTCAATTTTATCACTTGCATACTGAATATAATCATGTAATATAAGAGTCTACTACAGCCGGTCCCCAACTAACGGCCACCTCGACTTACGACCATCTGCACTTACAACCAAAGCGGTCGTAAATGTGGGCTCCGAGTTACGAATGTGACCCACGCTTACGAACAGCGCGGTTGCAATGTAACTCAATGGGTTCCGAGTTATGACCATTCTGAGTTATGGCCAAGCGTTTGGTCCGTAACAAATTCGTATCTCGGGGACCGGCTGTATAATTCAGGTGTTTGAATTGTCTTTATTTTATCAGAATCCTACATTACACTTCATATGCAGTAGTTACTGTTTAATTACTTGCCCTGTGCTATGTAATTTTATTTTCTGTTTTACTACCCTGCTTTATTCCAGTTCCCCACTTCGAATTTGAGTCATGCATGGGTACATGTTTGTGATTGACTTCATTTATATAGTAATAATCCTGGTTCAGTAATAATCAAATACAGTATGCATTTACAATGCTATAGCACAATACTTCATCAGTTATTATAAAGAACACACATGTCAGAAGTACTACACATCCATTGTTCTCCCAGGAACAAGTGGCATATAACCTTCAAAAGTCAGATGACTGAAAAAAATGTAGGATGTCTGCTTTATAATAGATACCAAAAATGGAAAAAAATTAATCAAACATTTCTGATTGAAAATACTCTGCAGGAAGTTATTGGATTTAGATAGAATCTCTGTGGGTATGTCTACACTAGCGCTCCGTTAGTTCGAACTAGGTAATCCTCATTCCACGAGGATTAAGCCTAGTTCGAATTAGCTAGTTCGAATTAAGGGGTGTGTAGCCCCTTAAATCGAACTAGTGGGAGGCTAGCCCTCCCCAGGTTTCCCTGGTGGCCACTCTGGCCAACACCAGGGAAACTCTACTGCCCCCCTCCCGGCCCCAGACCCCTTAAAGAGGCACGGGATGGTTACGGTGCCCGTGCCAGGTGCAAGCCTGCCAGCACCCAGCCAGCAGACCCTGCACCTGGCACGGCTCGAGCCACCCACCCGATGCCCCCCAGCCCTCCCCCTCTTCCCGGGACCAGGCTGGCGGCTCCCGGGAGCTTGCCCGGGACCGCAAGAGGCGGGCACCCGCCTGGGCTAGTGCGGACATCGTGGACCTCGTCCACGATCTCCGCATTAGGCACAGGAAAGTGGCCATGTAGGGCAGGAGAGCTGCCAGCCTGGCCACCCAGGAGCAGGTGTGCAAGAGAATCAAGGGGGTCCACTGAGACCCCCGACCCTGAGCCCTGAGCTTACAATGGCCGTCCTGGGTCAGACCAAAGGTCCATCTAGCCCAGTAGCCTGTCTGCCGACAGCAGCCAACACTAGGAACCCTGGAGGGGATGGACCGAAGACAGTGACCAAGCCATTTGTCTCGTGCCATCCCTCTCCAGCCTTCCACAAATCTTGGGCAGGGACACCACTCCTACCCCCTGGCTTATAGCACTCCATGGACCCAACCTCCATGACTTGATCTCACTTCCCTTTAAACTCTGTTCCAGTTCTAGCCTTCACAGCCTCCTGCAGCAAGGAGTTCCACAGGTTGACTCTTTGCTTTGTGAAGAAGAACTTTCTGTTACTAGTTTGAAGCCTGCTACCCATTCCTTTCCTTTGGTGTCCTCTAGTCCTTCTTTATGGGAACTAATGAAGAACTTTTCTGTATGCACCCTCTCCACCCAACTCCTGCTTTTAGAGACCTCTACCCTGTCCCCCCTCTGTCTCCTCTTTTCTAAGCTGAAAAGTCCCAGTCTCTTTAGCCTCTCTTCATATGGGACCTGTTCCCAACCCCTGATCATTTTAGTTGCCCTCCCCTCTCCCAGCCTCTCTCTTCCCCTTTCCCACCTCCTTTTCCCAGTCTCCCCCAGTTTTGTTCAATAAAGACAGATTCCATTTTGGAAGACACGTTATCTTTATTTTGTACATCAAGAAGAGGGGCTAGGGAAGGGTAAGTGGAAGGAGGTGAGGGAGGAATGGGGCACGAGCCCCCAATGGGGAGGACTGGGCTGGCTCTGCAGGCTTCTGGGTGTGGAAGCTCTCCTGCAACCCCCCAATTGCCCGCTCTGCGCAGATGGCAGCCAGCGGCAAGTGCAGCTGGGCTGATGGCCGAGTGGTGTGATGTGCCCAGTGTGGGCACTCAGGGCACGCCAAGCCAGGACTGCTTTGCAAGCGGGGCACCCCGTAGAACTGTCTGTCTGGGGTGGGGGTCGGGACCCTTTAAGCACAGCCCTCGGCTGGCCTGAGACAGCATCTCCACGCTCTAAGTCCTCCTCTGATGCCCTGCCGGCACTGCTTCCAGCCATCCTTAACCCCAGTTCAGGGTCCACTTAATGTGGACATGCTAGTTCGAATTAGCAAAACGCTAATTTGAACTAGTTTTTTAGTCTGGATCCGTTAGTTCGAATTAACGTTGTAGTGTAGACATACCCTGTATTAGTAGCCCTGCCTTAACCAGGGGAGAGTAAAATATTGCATCTCACTGTGTACTGAAATAGAGAATGGGGCACATGCTGGTGCCATCTGAAGTATGTAAGCAAATACTCTCAGAAAGAACAATGATAACATTTCAGCAGTGCCGTATGAAAATAAAATGACTTTAATCTGGTTGGCTGAACTCTAACCCTGGGCTTGGTCAGGCCGTGAGTAATGGGCATAGTTCACTCAGTCTCAATCATACTCTGAAGTGAGTGTTTCTTGTTTGGGAGCTTCTCTCTCAACAGTTTTGTCCTCCATTACACTGTGTCAAAGTCCTGACTAATGGCTAGTTGTACCTATAGGTTTTTACCTACAGCACATGCAAGTTCCTTTTATATCATTGGTATCCTTTTCCCCTTTTCCCGAGCCCTACACCTTAATCCTGGGAGTAATAGGCTCAATCTACTCAACACCAATTACATCAGAAAATATCCTATTAATATATAGAACCATTATATCCTGTTAGGATATAGTAATGTTCACCCTAGTCCTAGCACAATTGAGTAGCAGTTTAGCTTTAGGGTTGTTAGTTGGGAAAAAATGAGAGCCCATTTGGCTAAATGATCCCCCAGCATCATGCAATTTGGATGGGGGTAAAGACTTACATCCTTAGGCCTGATAGATCCAAATAAATACATGCAAACTCTCAAACAGATAAGCAAAGGCAAATGCCAATCTGAATGGTGGGACTCAGCTCTGAAGATGTGGAAAGCTGTTATTGATTGGAGCCTACAGAAAGCCTTACAATAAGAATGAGCCCTCCCATCAGATCCCAGCTTCTATGGCTGGAACAGGCATAGCTGCTAAAGAAGAAAACTAGTCAGGGTTGAAGATGTGACTCCTGTTTTCCAAGATAAAGCTCTACATGCAAAGGAATAAGCTTCTGTACTGATCTGATGAGAGAGATGGGAGACTGTATGAGAAGGATGCAGCCAGATTGAAAAGACTAAACCTCAAAGCTTTCCAAAGAACTTGAAGAAATATTTTAAATACTGTATATGTATACAGTTACAATGTTTACTGTATTTCCTAAAATATTGTTAATGCTGCAGGCACATATCAGAACCTTTCACAAATATTTTAAATGCTGTATACGTAATATGAAGAAAAAATGGAAAAGGTCTATGAGGTAATCTAATAATAAATCCTTGGCTTCCATCAGCTTTAAAAGATTTTTTCTGTTATATTACATATGTGGAAACGGGTACAGAGTGGTGAAGGGACTTCCCAAGACCACAGAGCAGATCAGTGGCAGAGAATCTAGGTCTCTTGACTTCCATTCTAGTGCCATGTCTAGTGAACATTCTTCTCCACAGGTGTGCAGTATGAAGTATTAACAGACATATGGCACGTTGGATGGAGCAGATATCACTTGGAAGGTTGTGATTGCTGCCTACATAGCCCCCACCCCTCATTCCTTGGCACCAGTGTCTTATGCCAAGGGTCCTTCCATCATGAGACCAGGCAGCATGCCCTTCCAGCAGATGGACAGGAGTGCATGCAGGCTGGGAAGCATCATGCACATTAAACATGTTTATAGAAGGTTACTGGTTGGGAGGCCAAAGTCTCTGTGTTGAGAGCTTCAGTGCTGACATTACAGCGAAGAGGTTGCAGCTATGCTAATCCTGGCTCCAAGCTAGATTTACTTTCAGAAATAAAATGCTTCAGCAGCCACACAGGGCCATTTTCTGATGAGCTAGTAATGGGCAGCATGTTTGTGCTAACCCTTGGCTGGTTACCTTTGCAGTTGCATATCCCCATCTTTCATGGGGATATGCAACAGTACTGGGTCCTGCCATGAGGGCAGGAGACTGGGCTCGATGACCTCTCAAGGTCCCTTCCAGTTCTAGTGTTCTATGATTCTATGGCACATACGCTGTTTGTTTCTTTTTTTACAACAGTAAAAAGACTGAACTAAGTTATATATTTGTGCTACAGTCTTGAGTGAAAATCAGAACTCCCTGCACACTCTTGTATCGCCAGTATTATTATTCAGAAAATGGGCACACCCCAAAGTGTCAGGTACTTTCCAAATACAATTCCCATTGCAAAGACTTAAAAATATACCAAAACACAAGGAAGAAGCATACAAGTAAAGGGAGATGGGATGACAGGCTTACATCGAACCAGTTACATTTTTAAATTCATTCCTTGGCTGGCCACAATTTTCCTCAGCAATTCAACTACCATCATCTTCAAGTTCTGTGCTTCTACTCTGCTGTCCTCCTTTTCTTCCTCTCTCCCCTAAAAGAACAGTTCACATCTCCTATAATAGATCAATAGATACAAGTAGGTGACATAGAAGCCAGTTGCCGGTTGGATTTGTAGAACAAGTGGATCTTCAGAAGGGATTTAAATGAGACTAGAGAGTAGCTTACAAAACCAGCTGAGGAAGCACCGTCCTTCTACATTTTGCTGTGTTCTGGTTATGTTAGTTGCAAAAGTTTTGCAGAGAAATTTGCAGTGTCGTTTTCATCTGCTTCAATTACAGTTAATTTTTTCTTGAACTTTATTGTTTGTTAAAAAATCATTCAGAGTCTGTGTGCTTTACATATAGATTTGGGACTTGTTTCGAGTTGACCAGGGAATCATAGCAGCAGGCAAGGATGTTTGAAATTTATTTGTTTTCTGCACTGGAACAAACCCCAAACCATTTGAATATTATTGAAAAACCAGAAATCTGTCAAAATGCCTATTTTGGAGTTGAGACCATAGCTTTTTGGTTTGGAAGGAGGCATGTTGTGCAAAGGCCTGACGGGTAGGACACCACTCTGGCAGACCAAGTTCAAGTTACTGATCTGCTTGATTCAGGTCAGAATTTTTCACCCTGGATCACTCTGACAGCATCTCTCTTGAAAAACTTCCAGATGAAAACTTTTCAAAACAAGTAGGTCTCCAAGAAATGTTCACCTTCAACCAAATGACACTTCATTGACAAAGTTTCTACTGGCTTTAGACGTTTTCCCTTGGAAGTGTTGAATTCATTCCTTTTGTCCCTTCATAAGACACTAACATCATTCTCTCTTTCTATGTAGTGCACTACTGCACTTCTATGCACAGCTCTTGAAACGTGCAGCAGAAGGAAATTGTTAGTTTGAAAATTTGTTTGTAAGGGAGATACTAGTAATATACTAGTAGACGAAGCCTGGAAATGAACATTTGTTTATTATAGATGGGCTCTGTATAATTGCTTAGCCCACAATGTGTCACTCTGCTCCTTGTGCAGAGAAAGCAGCATTTTTGGTGAATCCCATCACTGGGGAAGTTAGCTGCTGTGAAATGTCTTAATTTCTTATAATTCCTAGCAATAAACGTGTCTTGTGTAAAAAAAAATAAATAAAAAATAAAAAATAAAATCACTGTAGCATATATGTATCAAATAGACCAATATTATTTTAGCTGAGTTACAAAGTTTACTGTAGTTCCCTGAAACAAACAAACAAACAAACAATCACTCTAAAACCACCTTTGTTAATGCTTCAGGCACATATCAGAACCTTTCACAAACATGACAGTAGCTCATGTTATTTATCCAGAGTTTAAATTGTTTATATTAGGGATCAGAAAAACTACAAATGTCTTAATATTGTAGGAGCTGCACTGCTTTGTAACTTTCTTGACTGTAACACACAGAAGAGTTGTATGAATACTCAATGAAACAAGTTCCATGCCAAAGGCAATCAGTGCCACTCCTTTCAAAGTGCCCAATCCTGGGTGGTACTGACAGGATTGGGCTTTATGACTCCTTATGCCAGTCGATTATCTGAATGTCGTTAGTTACAGATCTAGTACTTCCCACATGCCCAGCTCATAAAATAAGAGTACTTAAATAAAAAGGGGTTTGGGCAGCATCACTGCAAGACACAGAGAGGGATGAGTATGGGAATTTCATGCTACTGGGGAAAGCAGAGGCTAGTACCTTCTTGCCTTTCCCACCGGAAGAACCTCCAGTAGTTTATAGCAATGGAATTGGCCTCTGACAAATGTCAGAAATGTGTTGGGTTGTCTCCTGCAGCTCTGAGCTGCTCCTGAGCCACTTCTCCATCTGGACCTTGCTGCCCTGGGAAGTCCCTTCCAAGCCGTATCCTTTGGTGTGGGGACAAGTGAGGCACTGTAGGAGGAGAGGTATGAGAGGGAGAGGAGCTGCAAAACGCATGAAGGTATTATGCTGGGTGATTTGGGGGAGCTGAAATGAGTACTGTGGTAGAATGGGTAAAGACTGGAAGGGGAGCACTTTTCATCTGAAAGTTTTGCAAGCAAGAAGCCATCAAAGGCTATGTGTACACTGCCGGTTTTGCCAGCAGTGAGTATGTAAATGAGGCATGGATTATCATAGTGCTGCACCTCGTTTGCATAATTTATGCAAGCTGTTTTTGTGGAAAAAAAGTACTGTAATGTGGACGTTTTCTTTTTGCACAAAAACCCCTTTTCCTACCAGATCCTTATGCCCCAAAAATGGAGGTTTATCAATCTGTGGCCAAAGGGATTTTGGCGCAAAAAGAAAAGGTCCACACTACGTTTTCCCCTGCAAAAACGGCTTGCATAAATTATGCAAATGAAGTGTGCTGATATGCTAATCTGCACCTCATTTGCATACTCACTGCCATCTCTTGTCTTTCTCTGCTTGCCAATTCCCAGCTTCACCGGTAGTGTACATATGCCACCACCTCCCAGTATTCAGTCTACTGATTCCATATGAGATCAGCAAAATAAATGAAAGGGGAAATAGTGTACTTAATCACTATTCAGAATAACTCCAAATGACCCATGTGGAGCTCTTCTGATCTCCATTTTATCACAGCTTCCCCACTTTGTCTTTTTAGTGACTTTTTGGTGGATTTTTTTTTAAAGATAAGGCTGAAATAGAAACTGAAATTGTTCTTCCTTTTCCATTCCCTAGCTAGGTACAATCAGACAGCTATAGAGCAAGTTTCTCTGATACATCACCATCGATCTCAATCCTGATTTGAGATGGAGGGTCTTCTTAACTCAGCCTCTATCTGACCTACGTCCTGGCCAATGTCTGCTAGTCACACTGCACTGTGCCTGTGTTATCGTCTGCGGTTTTTGTGAGACCTTGTGTCCTCTTGGACTAAGCTGAGATCATCAAATCTGTTTTAATGAGGGCCTTAATCTGAATTTGATCCCATGGTTTCTGAGGTGACAGATGACTGCTTTATCCATTAAAGCGTCTGCCCCTTACTTTTCTTCCCCATCTCACCAGATGGACCTGTTCCTGCACACCATTTGTATACTGAAATCCCACTGAAATCAGTGGGAGCACTGTGTCTGGAAAGCTTGCAGACTTAGGCCCATGATGTGCATAAATTTCAGTGGTTGTGCCATTAAGCACTCATATTTTTCCCCATTAAGATGTTTAATTGCCTAAAGTGTTTCCTTCCTTTTAATATTTTCCTTTCTTGCACTTAGCTTTCTTCCTGTAAGTTATTAGCAAGCATTACTGTCCAGATGTCTCTTTACTAGTGTGCTTTATTTCACAGAAAAAAATATCATAAATCTTTCTAACGTTATGGGATGTGTAGTAATAATGCCTGTAACTCTTAGACAGTTATTGATTTCGTGACCTCTTTTTTTCCCCTTTTAAACCAAACCATTAACTAGCTTATTCCATCACCCTACTCATAGACATTTTACTTTTCAGTTCCAACAAAGGATTTGTCTTTCTCATTTCATGTGAGTGGCTTGCTAGCAGTTTCTGGGCATCTTTCATTTCTGATTTTTTCCATCAATCTTTCCCACTCTTTTTCAATTTGTTTGGGTAAATTATATAAAGCACTGCAGGGACAATGTGTGGTTATGTTCAGAAAAGCATCAATTAAAAACGTATCTTGTTTTTTCCATGGGTAGCGTTATCATCAATGTCTTCCGTATCCAAATTTCTCAATTTATCTGTCAAAAGAGGATTATTCAGAGTTCCAGATCTGCTAGCTCAGACTGGTATATGTAAGTCAAGCTATTTTATTTTGGCATTCTACAATCAGACTATCGCAAAAAAAAAAAAAAAAAAAAAGAGGGAAACAAACAAACAAAAAATTTTAGTTTTTAGCTGGCAATATGGCTGATGGGACTTGATGCATAGTTCTATGCAAACAATTTTCTTTTTGGCAGATATATTGCCTCCGAGCTATTGGAAGCAGTGAAAATTTATGAACTGAAGGCTCATAGACTGGATTAATCAAAGGGCTAATGGATACATGTTAAGATTGTAACAAATGTCAAGCATCACTACAGTTCAATTGAAGATGTGCTTATGTGCTTTGTGAAAGAAATGTGTGGTTATGTTTCTCTCGGTGTAATCATGTTGAATTTTAAGCGTTCTCTTAAGACCTCATAAGCATCTGCTTAAATGCTTTGCTATAAGTGCTGAAACTAGAGGTGCTGGGGGTGCTGCTGCGAATCCACTGAGCCCTTGGGTCACCCACATCTTCCCCAAAGCACAGTGTTAAAGATAGTACAAATGTGGTAGGTATCAGTGTAGCAGGTACATCTATACAGCCAATGATCGATCTGAACAATCCCAACATTAACCACTTTGGGTTAATAGCAACAGTCCCGTCCAATTGACTTTAATGTTAATGGTTTTTGGAAACTGACAACCGTACATTGCTTATTGAGAATTTCCTACGAAAAGCCCTGGCTACAGGTAGGATTGCAGGGTGGTAGCCAAGGAAGGAATTGCTGGGAATTACTTGCCTGCAGCCAGGAACCTGCCACCCACACAGGAGCTAATGGATTGGGAGCACTCACAATCTTATCTAACAAGGGGGATCCTGCCAGGATCTCATTGTGGCTGGTGGTGTCTGTGTGTGTGTGGAGGGGGGAGGGTGGTGGAGGAAGGGAAGCAGGGGGCTGCACACAGGACAGCAATGGGGAGGGAAAAATGGAGACACTGAGGCCTTGAGGGACTGCACAGGACCTTTTCGTGCACTCTTGAGGCTGTATGCTTTTGTGGTACTGAAGGCCTGGGCTCAGCATAGCCCAATCCTTCTTTCCTTAGTGGCAGCCACACAAACCTGCCTTTAGTAATCTTCAGCTAATAGCAGCTCTTTACTGGGAACTGAGAGGTGGCTAATGAGTGACATCCATGGTATATACAACTTACTATATATTTTAGAAATATGCATCTGTCTGTCTGAGTCCATTTGTTCAAGAACTCCTCTGAAATGGTAAGACTTCAGCCAATCAAATTTGGTAGGAAGCTTTCTCTTATTGTAGCTTAAAGCCAGGTCCGGGTTTGGTTGTGCCAGGACAACTAGATGTGCCTGGAATTCGATTGTTTCTCATAAAATGGAAAGGATGGGGTCTTGTAAGAGGGACAGTGATACCGCAGAATGACCACAAGTGGACAGCAAGGGGCCAGAGATGGGAATCAGAAGAGTTATAACTCCATCGGCCCACAGGGAGCAGACGTGAAGAAAAGGATAGCTATATACTTCAGAGAGTTTGTCTGTTTGTGTGTCTTTTTCTGTGTGTCTGTCTGTTCCTCCAGCTGGGTGACATGCACCCCTCCCCTGGCTGTGCCAGCTGCATTGGACAGGCACTTCTTACCTGGCCCCAAGCCGCTGTGGTGAGAGAGAGTGGTGGTTGTCCTCTCTGCCCAGGGTAGCCTGCATACTGAACGCCTTATTCCCAGAACAATGATTTAAATGAAAAAAAGCAAAACCTATTTGAGTTAAGAACCTGGGTAAATATTATAATACAAAATATTTCAAATGGTAAAATTCTAGAATGCCATATATTTCTTAACATTAGAATGTTCTCAAATAAATACATTTCTTTTGATGAAACAGGCCCATAGGGAGCATATAACATAAATGAGGTCTCATTTTTATAAAGCTCCACACAAGATCTCAAAGATACTTTACAATATTTAAGAAGGAAGGATTTTTTTAGGACACACATCTTAAAAAAGGTAGGGCTAAGAGTAGGTCATTTCGTTTGATTGAAATATGGCTTGTGAAAAGTGAAAGAGTAAAAACAGAGTGTTGCCTGTTCTATGGTAAATATAGCAGGGTCCTGGATTTACCAAATTCAAGCCCATCACAAATGACTTTTGATTTTATATCCACCACTAGTTTGCCTTTATTTGCTTGCTTCATTGTTAGGGTTTCCAATTTTCATTGGCTGTATTCTAGGAGATGGCATCATCTTTAATTAAAGATGAATCCTTGATTCCTGGAAACTCCAGGCCAATCCTGGAGGGTTGGCAAGCACACTATTCCCTTTGGGTATGTTTACACTAGCCCCCTACATCAATCTAGGAAGGCTAATGAGGGCAATCGGAATTTCAAATCAAGCCCGGAATTTAAATATCCTGTGCTTGATTTGCATGTTACTGGCTGGTTGCCATTTTAGAAATTGACTAGCCTGAGTAACTGCCCGCATCTACACGCGGCAGTGAAATGGGCTTTCGATTTAAAGCCCTAAAATTATGTGGTATTCCTCCTGCAATGATGTTTGCCACCTAATTCTAATTAGGGTAGAACAATGATAGTTCTTTACTTCTTTTAACATGTTGAATGTGCATTCACCTGAAGACACTGATGCAGGGAGACTGACAAAAATACGTAATGGGATTGTGATATTAGGAAATATAGTCAGTGGGCCAAGATGGAATATATCTTGAAGCCGTTCTTTTGGCTTGCAGTCTGATTTAAAATTGGTGGAATGTATACGTTTCAGGAAGATCTCGTCACAGAGATCTCTTGAAACTTCATTATTGTACCTTTGTTGAAACCATTTAGCTGCTAAATATAGATCTTCATCACTTAGTTCTCTGAACTCCCATAGGAATCCAAAAAGGGAACACATTTGTCACAGTGACTCAAATCGATGTGTGAGACTAAATTTGATTGAGTCAATAATAACAACAACAACAAAACTGATTCCTGGGTGCTTTTCTGCATTAGATTGAGATGTTAGGCTGCAATTGGTGGAAAACTCAGATGAAATTTCAAACACTGTGCTACTGATTTGGACTTAGAAAGGATTGCATCCTATTGATCACAAACCTTTTGAGTATCTTTAAGAAGTCATTCGGCATTATTTCTCTCAACATCTAATACAGCACTGCATGCTTCAATTACAAGATTACTTTGGTGGATCATTTTTAGCAGCTTCATCCACGTGGACAACCTATTAATGCATTCAAATTTGGATGTATATTTCTGAATTGACTTAAGCTCAGTTTAAGCATGTGCTGTGAGAGTAAGAAATTCCTCACAAACAGGGAGGAATTAGTAGGGGAAGTAGATGTGGGTGGCAACCCAGGAAGCAGTGATCATGAGATAGTAGATTTCAGGATCCTGACCAAAGGAAGAAAGGAGAGAAGCAAAATAAACACCCTGGACTTCAGAAAAGCAGACTTTGACTTTCTCAGAGAACTGATGGGCAGGATCCTCTGGGATGTTAATATGAAGGGGAAAGGAGTCCAGGAGAGCTGGCTATATTTTGAAGAAGCCTTATTGAAGGCTCACGAACAAACCATCCCAATGTGCAGTCAGAAAAGCAAATATGGTAGGCAACCAGATTGCCTTACTGGGGAAATCCATGATGAGCTTAAACACAAAAAGGAAGCTTATAAGAAGTGGAAACTTGGACAGATGACTAGGGAGGAGTATAAATATATTGCTCGAGAATACAGGGGAGTAATCAGGAAGGCAAAAGCACAATTGGAATTGCAGCTAGCAAGGGATGTTGAAGAGTGACAAGAAAGGTTTCTATAGGCATGTTAGCAATAAGAGGGTGATCAGAGAGGGTGTGGGACCCTTCCTGGATGAGTGAGATAACCTAGTGACAGATGATGTGGGAAAAGCTGATGTACTCAATGCTTTTTTTGCCTCTATCTTCATAGACAAGGTAAGCTCCCAGATTAATGCACTAGGCAACGCAGTGTGGGAAGGAGGTGGGCAGCCCTCGATGGAGAAAGAACAGGTTAAGAACTATTTAGAAAAGCTAGACATACACAAATCCATGGGTCCAGATTTAATGCATCCAAGGGTACTGAGGGAGTTGGCAAATGTCATTGCAGAGCCTTTGGCCATTATCTTTGAAAACTCATGGAGATCGGGAGAGATTCCAGATGATTGGAAAAAGGCAAATGTAGTGCTCATCTTTAAGAAGGGGAAGGACAATGATCCAGGAAACTATAGACCAGTCAGCCTTTCCTCAGTCCCCAGAAAAATCATGGAGGGGATCCTCAAGGAATCCATTTTGAAGCACTTAGAAGAGGGGAAAGTGATCAGGTATAGTCAACATGGATTCACCAAGGGCAAGTCATGCCTGACCAATCTGATTAGCTTCTATAATGAGGTAACTGGCCCTGTGGACATGGGGAAGTCAGTAGATGTGAAATACCTTGACTTTAGCAAAGCTTTTGATATAGTCTCCCACAATATTCTTGCTAGCAAGTTAAGGAAATATGGATTGGATAAATGGACTGCAAGGTGAATAGAAAGCTGGCTAGATTGTCGGCCAATGGATAGTGGATCACAAGGTGTTCCCAGTCCCCCTTTTTTCCCCTCATACCCAACGAAGAGCCCGCGCTGGCAATACAACCTCCTGTGAAAATGGAGATAGTGCTGGCTTCCTGCAGCGTGACGGGAGTGCAGGGAGCGGGGGAAGGGAAGAAATCCTTCAGCTGCATGCCAGATCCAACTTCTCAGGATGCACGCTTGCTGTTGTGAGGAGAGGAGGAGTAGCGCATGCTTCCGGAGATGCCGGATCTGGTGTGCAGCTATGGGACTCCTCCCTGCCCATGCTGCAGTAAGGAAGGAAGGCAGGCAGCGTCCATACTTTCTTGTCTTCCCTTCCTTCCCTATGCTTCGGGGGGTATGTGTGTAAGAAGGTGGCATAGGATCTTTGTCCAGTGGCTTCATCCAGTGCTACCCAGAGATTCTTGTCCCTGGGGACCGCAGGTACCAGCCAAGGTGTCTCTGCCCTCTCCCCTTGGCCAGACCCCCACCAGCACTCTGGCCCCTTCCCAGGCCCCCACCAGCACCCTGCCCTCGGCCCCCTGGCCAGACTCCCATCCATCATCCTGGCCAGACCCACACCAGCACCCTGCTCCTGGCCCCTGGTCAGACCTCCACCAGCACCCTGGCCACTGGCCAGATACCCACCAGCACCCTGCTTCTGCCCCCTCCCTCTTGGCCAGACACCTACCCCAAGATTACTCCTGTACCCTATTTTCCATCCAGATTCTTCACCCCCATCCCTATCCCAGTCACTGGCAGCCTTGTCCCCCACACTGAATCCCTCATTTTTGGCCCCACCTCAGAGCATGGAGGGGCCCAAAAAATCCACTTACCCTGGAACCCCAGAAGAGTTAATCTGGCTTGAGGCTTTGAACCTCAATCGTACCTATCTTCTTTCCCATCCCCATGGGGCTGGAGTGCCAGGGGAGTGAGGTGTCTCAGTTGGAGCCACATCAGTGAGGTTTGGGGAATTTTGAAAAGGTTGTTTTTTTGCATCTCACCTGTATGGTCCCCAACTGATTTTTCTGTGTATCAGTGGCCCCTGACCCAAAACAGGTTCCCCGCCCTTCTCATAAATAAAGACAATGCTGAAACATTTTGTGTTGGACATAATATTTTATTTAAAACTGAAGCCTCGCCAACAATCCCCCAGTTGGGGCCAAGACCCCGATCTGGCTGCAGCATCATAACACCCCCCACAGACTCCAACCCTGAGCCTATCATACACCTGAATCCCCTGCCCTGAGCTGCTCACATCCCCAAACTCCTGCATCCCCGGTCTTCTGCCACAACACTCTTGCACCATCCACACACTGCAGATCTGTGTCCTGACCCCATCATATTCCCAACCCCCTTGCTCTGAGCCCCTCATGCACCCTAATCCACACTCCTGAACCCCAGAAAGCTGCAGCTTGCTCCAGCACCCCAACCCTCTCCAGTCCCCTCCCTGAGCCAGAATCCCCTTCTCTACCTCCTCTTTCACCCAAATTCTCTCCCAGAGCTTGCACCTCTCACCCCTTCCCTCACCCAAATCCCTCATTCCCACCCTAGAGCCCTCACCTATCTCAACCCAGTGAAAGTGAGTAAGGGCTAAGCAGTGGTCTCCAACCTTTTTACACCCAAGATCACTGTTTAAATGACAGACCAAGCCAAGATCTACCACCCCGCCCCTTCCTTGAAGCCCTGCCCTCTCTCTTCTCCTCCTCTCCATCACTTGCTATCCCCAATCCTTATACTGCTACTTTAAAAAAAAATTCCCACCATTCCTTGCAGCTACTCACCTGTGCTGTTGCTCGGTGAGTAGCTGCTCCTCAAATGAGGAAATCTAATGTAAATGTACTGCGCAGGTGCACAGTTCAAAGAGGGCTCAAGAGCTACTCTTAGAGCCTCTGAGATCTACCGGTAGATCGCGATCTACTGGTTGATGACCACGGGGCTAGGGACAGCAAATGATGGAGAGGAGGGGAATGGAGAGGGTGGGGCCTCAAGGAAGGGGAGGGGTCTTAGGGAAGGGATGGGATAAATCTTGGCTCGCCTTGCCTTGACATTTAAAATGTGATCTTGGGTGTAAACAGGTTAGAGACCACTGCTCTAAGCTAGGCAAAGACTGTAAACAGTGTGATTAGAATCACTAATCACAGAAGCTACTCCAGTCTCCAGTCACACAGATGAAAACTCGGATGTGACCAAAAAATTGGCAAAGGCCCCAGGTTCCATAATGATATAAATAATGTTTTGCAGGTGTATATATAGCTTCTTTTGTTGTCTCTGCTATAACTGTATCGTGTATAATAAATGGAAATGACTTGGTAGAAAAATGTCAACATTAGAGGCCCTTTTGTCTCCTGAGGCCTGAGCCAAATGGCCCTCCCTTCCTCCCCCTCTGATAGGGCCTGGATAGGTCTACACTCCAATTCAAAAGCTGCCAGCTGACTTGGGCTCAAGTGGCTTGGGCTAAAGGGTTGTTTCATCGCAGTGGGGATGTCTGGTCTGGGGCCCTAGGAGGGCGGAGGGTGCTTGCTAGTGATCAAATTGTAACCAAAACAGGACTGCTGATGGGGCCCAGGGCTCTGACCACTGCTGCAGCAGTGGCAGTGCCCAGAGCCCCAAGTCCTTTAAATCACTGAGCATTGTACGGCTCTTAGGGCTGCTCCAGGCAGTGCTGGGGGGGTGGAAGGTGGCACTGAGGGCCCTGCCCCTTCTGCCTGAGGCCCCCATCCTTTCTGGGAGCATGGAGCTGCCCCCCACACCTTGCCCAGTGTCTTGGTGTGGCTGTCGTCTCCCGTGAACTTAAGCCAGAGCCTCTGCAATGCAATTAAAATGGAGCCTTAGCTTGAACTCTATGAGCCCAAATCAGCTGACACGTGTGGCATGGTGTCTAATTGCGGTGTAGATGTGCTTGTATTTCACTGTGAATATACTAGAGAATGGCTTTACTCAGTACGAATAAGGGTGGTAGACGTAGTCTCTGAATTATTAGATCATTTTTACAAGCTCAGTCATTTGTTTGCAAAGATTGGTTGCTCCATCTTGGTAATTGTTAATTTGGCTCACTAGGAGCATCTATTTGCTAATTATTATCTTATTATTATTTAAAACTGAGTATAGACCTTATTAGAGTTAGGAAGTAGAGTCTCTGGGTTTAGTGTATAGTTTGGTTTCTCTGATAAGCGTTTGGAAGTATGAGTGGCAAGGACAGGAGCCGAACAACTACCTATCCAGGGCTGCAGATTCGGTGGTTTATGAAACAGCGTATTTCCATTGATCTATTTGTATATCTCCTATCTACCTGTTACTCATTTTACTACATATAATGATCATGTTGGTTTCATAGCCATACTTGCTTGCCACTTACACACAATTGTGCTATCACAGCTATTATTCTTTAAACATATTTTGCTGCAAATCACAGAGTTTCGTTGGGGGGTTGTGGGGTCTAGAGAAATCAGACGAGTTTGGGGTTATTTTTAAACCGCTAGAATTTCCTCAAAGTGCTTGTATGTAAAAACATTTACCATGTCGTAGTAGTCTGAGCATCCCCACCCAAATGCATTACTAGATTTGGACCAGACTGTGACTTGCTCTGTGAGGTGGTGTGAGAATATAGATGGATTCTTTCCTCGTTGTGTTGTTAGATTGGAGAGGCAAGTCACAATTTCAGTCCTTTGCACTCTCTGCGCACAACGGCTGCTTCACATGGTGTTGGTGTTGGCAATAGCCTACCCAAACAAGGAGAACTGTGTCATGAGGCCCAGCTCCCCCTTCACACCAGTTAGCTGTCTGAGACAGGGGCATGTCGTTTTTGCTGTTGCTTTTCAAAGGATGTAGCAAAGAGTATTGTGGCCTGCTCTCTCTCCCAGTAGCCTATGATGGCACAGAGACTATGTTAGGTATAGTACTGCTGGAACAGTGCTCCCTGCTATGGGATTGTGGCTTTATATTCACAGCTTGGCTCATAGTTTTCAATAAAAGTAAGTGTGACTGGCAAAGGATCATGTGGGTATGTCTACACTATGGGCTAAAGTTGAGTTGAGATACGTAACTTCAGCAATTTTAATTACATAGCTGAAGTCGAAGTAGCTTAACTTGGCTTTTGGTACTGTCTACTTAGCAAGAAGTTGAAGGGAGAACACTCTTCCTTCTACTTCCCTTACTCCTCGTGAAATGAGGGTTACGGAAGTTGGAGTAAGAAGCCCATTATTTCAAAATTATTTTGAAACAACGGGCTTGCTGTGTAGACATGCACTCTGTTATTTCAAAATAAGCGTGTAGTGTAGACATAGCCCCTGTTCTAGTTCTATTTTTTGGGGAGAGTTGAGACAAATATTGCAATCTGCAGGGCTACTTCACTGTACATATCTTTCTCCAAAATTAGTGCTTATTTCGTTTTTTAATCAAAGTCTTCATAAAATATATATTTGCTGAAAAATTGACATTCATTGTACTATTAATGCTACAGAAATATTCGTGGACACATGACATTATATAATAAATCATGTCAATATTTAAATGTGTTAATTTCCCTACCATATTCCCTTTGTAATTGCAAAATAGCCATCTACAGATTTGTTTTTTGTAATGGAAAATATTATCCAACCCCTGTCACCATTTATTATTTAGCAACCATCATAAAAATCATGCAGTCATTAATAATCTTGGAAGTGCTTAATTTACCAAAGTGTGCAGCATTAGAATGCACATTACAACTATCTTGAAGTCTCTGTCACCAGTATCAATCACTGATTGGGATGTCATTACTCTACATTGGTATAATTTGTATGCTGACTTGTGGTTGCTGCCAGAGGATGGCTTCATGACTAAAAGTATTTTAATTGCATTTCAAACGTGTGGTACAGTTGCAGGTACAATTTAAGTGAAGAAAGGAAACCTGTGTAATTTCACAATGAGAACAGCTTTTATTTGTATTTTGTATATTCTAGGGGAAACTGCAGCACTGTTAGTGGATTATGTGGTGATGTATGTATTACTGCTAGAGCTTCTGGTATGCTCAATTGCAGTGAAGACATATTTGATGTGAAACTACATGCATTTAAGCTCCAATGCTCAGCTACTCTGGAGATAAGCTCCTATCCTACACTTAAATGCAGGCATAACTTCACTCATATAAATCGGCTCATGTGAGTACAGCTATGTTCCGTGTAAATGTTTTCTGGTGTTTTAGAACACAATACAGATTGTTAGATATTTACCTTCTCTAGCTTGTTTCTTATCCTGTTTCTTCATTTTGGAGACATAAAAGGACTGGGCAAGATTTAGCATAACAATGCTAAATGATTTTTAAAAGCAAACAAAAAAAAATCAGAAATTCCATCTTGTGGAACCATATTAGCTCATCAACAGATTTAGGACTTTTAGATCCACAACATAGATCTCAGCTTCTTGAGATAGTGATATTGTGCTGTTATCTGCTAGGTAGATGAGCCACTAGATGAAAGAAACACTAGGCCTATGGATTTCACAACAGACAGCAGAGAAATGATGTGACCGAGGATTCATGGGTTCAGTTCCAGGCTCTGCAGGGTGAATACTCCTACTAGTTATAATCCCTTTTAGAATGCCTTTTCCCGGTATGACTCTGTCGCTCTCTGCTCTTATGCATTCACATGCTCCCTGCTCCACCACTGTCCCCATTGCTCCTATCCAATTACATTTGAATTTTTTCTCTCGGTCTAATCCACCTCCCATTTTCTATCCCAGGTTCTATTTCTATCCCCCTCTGCTCTTTTACCTGTCCCTGACTCCAGTCCTTGGGTTCCCCCTATTCACATTCCCAGTCTTTAGTCTCTGTCCCCTCTCTTTCTATTTCCCCTTCCATCCCCATTCCTTAATTCCCGGTATTGGAGTCAGATTGTTTCCCCTTCCTCCATGTTGCCAAGAGCATTGAGAGTGCAAGAGAGACTGACAGTTTATAATGACCAGAATGAGCAATTGTAGGGAAAGACTTCCTTTCAGGCTCTGAAACCTTTTGAGTGGAGTATGGTCACTTGCTTTGTAGGGATGTGAGGAGCTATGTGAGAATGGAAGAAGCCCAGTAGTACAAAATCTTACAAATTTAGCTGCAAGCTTTTAACAAATCCCTCCTGTGCATAAGCAAACTGACACTTTTTTCAAAAGTAGTCAAATTTGGGTGAATTTTCACAAGAACAACAAAAGGTGCATCCTGACACCAGCAGGCTCCCTGTGCCAAGGCATGACAGTGCTAGAGCTTCTCAATGAAATAGTTGTAATAATGTGTTTATGTGGGCAAAACAGTTTGTGTTTTTCCTGATTTTTGTTCTTGGAAATGGCTGAACTATTTTGGTTGAAACTTAAACAAACAAATTCAGCCCGAGGCAGACATACATCTGAGAAAATTCCAGTCTCAGTGATAAAAATGTACTGAAGTTATAAGCCCCTGAAAATAGGCTCACATAATGGAAAGACTTAGGCAGCCCGTACCACAGGTGTTGCTATCAGTCTGCCCATACGTAACAGGTGGATTTAGGTCCCTACATGATTCTTCTCCTTTGTACATTGGGAGTAATTCCACTGAAACCAGGGGGCAGGGTCACACCACTGTTGAATTGTTATGCAATCAGAATCAAGCCCTTATAATACAGATTGTGAGTGTACTCTGTTTCTTCCCAAAAGGACAATAAATATAGTTTAGTTATAATTCTATATCCTCAAGGCCGGTGGTTTCTAAAGGGCACAAACTGAGACCTCGCTTCATTGAACCCCAGAAATGAAAAATTGTCATACAAAAATAACAAAAAGCCCGAGAAACAGAATTTTAATACTCCCACCTACAAGAGCAAGAGAAGAAGCATGTACACATATTGCTGTTTGTAAGAAAAGTATTTTCCCAGGCTAGGGATGATTTCATAGTTCACAAGTGGTGGGATGAAGTAAAGCCACAAGTAAATTTGCATAAAATCATCTCTCTCTATTGAAGTATGAGTGAAAATATCGCTGATTAAAGAGAAGGAGGAAATGTTGTTTGACATTTCCTGGTTGATGTAAATATTTTCAGGGATAGGAGGAAAATGAATGAAAATATTTGAAGATTTTATGCAGCAAGATTGTGTTTTGAAACAGCATCTGCCTTGTTTATTAATGTGTCAGCACCTGGTGATACAGTAATTTTTGCTTTTATCATTATTAGATGAATCTAGTGTGCTACTGCTTCCAGAAATATATTTAATCCTATTCCCTCTGGCCTCAGGGAGAAGTATAACTCCAAGTTTAGTCCTAATGCATTTTGCAAACACATATCTTATTGCAAGAAGCTAACTTTGATGTATACAAATTATAAGATCAGTTTCAAAGGGTTATAAGGAATACCCAGCATGGATGTGTCAAGAACAAATGAGGCCAAACCAATCTAATTTCCCTCTATTAGGGTTGCTTGCCTAGTGGTTAGTGTGGAAGAAGATGATGAAGAAGAAGTAAATGTGACATTTTTTATTTTAGTAAAGCCTTTGACACAGTTCTACTTATACTTGCAAATTAGGGAAATATGATCTATATGAAATTACTATTAGGTGGGATGCACAACTAGCTGAAAGACCATACTCAGGTGACATGTAGGGGTGCACACAGGGCCACGTGCCCCCTTAAGGCAAGGAGGGCTGGCCAGCAGCCAGCAGAAGGGCCAGCGCTGCTTCCTGCCATGCTGCTCTGGGAAGTGCTGGGAAGAAGCACATGGGGAGGGATGGAGCAAGAGCAGGGCAGGGGCATAGTAAGTGGGTGGGGAGAGTCGAGGCCAGTGCCTTTCTTCCTTCTGCTGCCATGTGTTACTGTTCTCAATGGTTCACTGTCAAACTGGGAAGGTGTAACTAGTGAGGTCCTGCAAAGGTCAGTCTTGGGTCTGGTACTTTCCAACGTTTTATTCATGACTTGAGTAATGGAGTGGAGAATATGCTTATACAACTTGTGGATGACAACAAGCCGGGAGGGCTTGCAAGCATTTCAGGGGACAGAACTAGAATGCAAAATAACCTTGACAAATTGAAGAATTGGTCTGAATCCAGGAAGACAAAATTCAATAAAGCAAGTACCAAGTATGCACACCTAAAAAACGTGGAATAACAACCACAAAATATGTGGTAGTACAGCTGTAAAGGACCTGGGGGCTACAGTGGCTCACAAATTGAATACGAGTTAATGTGATACAATTGCAAAAACAAAAAAATGGGAATCTCATTCTGGGGTATATTAGTAGAAGTGTTGCATGTCAGACACAGGAGGTAATTGTCCTGCCCTACTTGGTGTTGGGGAGGCCTCAGCTGGAGTGTTGTGTGCAATTCTGGGTGCTGTATTTCAGAAAGATATGGACAAATTGGAGAGAATACAAAAGAAATGACAAAATCTTAGAATATCTGACCTGTGAGAAATGGTTAAAACAACTGGGCATGTTATGTATTGAGAAAAGAAGATGCAGGGTGACCCAATAAGTCTTCAGGTATGTTCACATCTGTTATGAAGAAAACTGAGATCAATTCTTCTCCATGTCCACTGAAGGTGTAAGCCAAGAAGAAATAAGCTTAATCTTCAGCAAGGAAGATTTAGGTTAGATATTAGGAAAAACTTTCTAACTAGAAGTATTGTTAAACATGGAGACAGGCTTTCAAGATAGATTATGAAATCCCTGTCACTGGAGGTTTTTAAGAACAGGTTGGATAAACATCTGTCATGGGAGGTCTAGGTTTACTTGGTCCTACTTCAGCTACGGGGGGCTGGACTTGATAACTTCTCAAGGTTCCTTCCAGCTCTGCATTTCTATGACACTATGAAAGTTTTATGACTTAGCAATCTCTTTTACACAATAGGGCTGTTTCTGACTAGAAATTCAGTTGTAAAGAGAGCCATAAGTAATTAATAAAAGGCACAAAGTAGAATTATAAAGAAGACAGGAAACAAAAACAAAGTTATACTCTGAAAAATTGCAATTGTTTTTTCTCAGTGCCTCCCTCTCCCAGGTATACTTAACCAAAGTAAAGTAACCATCACATCTTTGAGGACAGTTGATATGAACCTGAATTTTGAATGGAACATTATGTTAGGGTACATCTACTCTACACCATTATTTTGAGATAACTACCGTATTTTCCGGCGTATAGGGCGACTGGGCGTATAAGACGACCCCCTATCTTTTTAATTAAAAGATAGGGTTTCATCTTATACCCCAGCGCCCTTCCGCCTCCTTTGCTCCCGGTGTCCCTGGTCTGCTGGAGATGGTCCCCAGCAGACCAGAGGCACCGGGAGCAAAGCCGCCAGGAGCGCCTGGGCTCCCCCCCGCCGGAGCCCCTCTGCGGCTTTGGGGGGAAGCCGGCGGCTGGGCATCCCAGGCGCGCATAGGCTCCCCCCCCCCGCCGGAGCCCCTCCGCGGCTTTGAAAGCCTCGGGGGAAGCCGGCGGGGGGGCATCCCAGGCGCGCATGGGCTGCCCGCCCGCCGGAGCCCCTCCGCGGCTTTGAAAGCCTCGGGGGAAGCCGGCGGGGGGGCATCCCAGGCGCGCATGGGCTGCCCGCCCGCCGGAGCCCCTCCGCGGCTTTGAAAGCCTCGGGGGAAGCCGGCGGGGGGGCATCCCAGGCGCGCATGGGCTGCCCCCCCTCCGGAGCCCCTCCGCGGGGCTCCGGAGGGGGGGCAGCCCATGCGCGCCTGGGATGCCCCCCCGCCGGCTTCCCCCGAGGCTTTCAAAGCCGCGGAGGGGCTCCGGCGGGCGGGCAGCCCATGCGCGCCTGGGATGCCCAGCCGCCGGCTTCCCCCGAGGCTTTCAAAGCCGCGGAGGGGCTCCAGCGGCGGGGCATCCGGCGTACAAGACGACCCCCGATTTTTGGGGGATGTTTTTTAACTTCAGAGGTCGTCTTGTACGCCGGAATATACGGTAGTGTTATTTCAAAATAACAATGCAAGCGTCTACACCAGCTGTGGCCAACCCGAGGCTCGCGAGCCACATGTGGCTCTTTCCCCCCCACCCAGGGTGTGGTTCGCGAAGCCCGCCCCTCCCCCCCGCCGTGGCTCATAAGCTGCCCCTGCACTCCCAAAAACGGCTCTCTCCTCCCAGCTCCCTGTGCTGACCTGGGCAGGGTCATCCAGCATGGCCATTAAAGATGTATAATTAAAGATGGTGTCAGCCGGCGAGAGCCTAAAGTGGCCAAAAAGCCTCTTAACACGTTTAAATGTGTTTTCTTAAAGGGGCCAAGCTTTTTTTTCTCTCTTGACCAAATGTGATCGGAGGCTCCTTTTAAAGGGGCAAAAAGGGCAGTCCTTTTTTTTTCCTCGACAACTTTGCCCTAGCTCTTCGTTCTGGATCCACTGATATCTTGGCTCTTTGCCCAGAATGGGCACAACCATTCCATTCAATAATTTTGAAATAATGAGCATCTTATTCCGAAATCTGTAAATCTATTAGGCATAATGCCTATTCCGAAACAGCTATTTCGAAATAAGGCATGTGTAGTTGCTTCACTGCTGCTATTTTGAAATAGCCCCTTACCAGGACCATTTTTAGTTATTCCTCCCCAGTGTTTCCTGGGGCTCTAAATTGAGATAGTGTGTCTACATTAGGGAAGCCTGCCTTTGACTAATTTTGAGGCTTCCCTGAAGTGTAGATGTACTATTTTGAAATAAGCTATTGCAGAATAACTATACCAGAATAGCTCATTTAGAAATAGGTGTGCAGTGTAGATGTATCCTTAGAGTATAGTGGTTTTAGAACATGACCCAATACTCTATTTACATCAATAGGCATTGGATTTGGTTCATAAGTGGTACTGTCATTTTCAATGGTTGAAAGGAGTTACTGCGACATTAGCAAATGCTACTAGATTACTTCAGGGTGCATGAAATCTTGCCTTTCTCACTGACAGAAATCAATCCAATAAAAGATATGGCCTCACCCACTTTGTCTCTCTACTGTGTTACTTTCATGACTGGCAACTGAACCTATGGAACCTCCACTTGTTATTTGGAGAGAGAATCCCCTTTATTCATAGAAAGTAACAATGAAGATGAGAATGAGGTTTGCAAATCTGCATCCAAGACAGGTGTATAATAAAGAAAAGGTACAAGGAGTCACCAAAATTTGTGTTTTTCTATGTTGTTTAAAAGTTGTAATTTCATTAATAAAAACACCTCAATATTAATAACTAATGTTTGAATATATTTGATTATGCTGTGCTGTAACTGATTATATGGCAAATGTTTGCCAATTTATGTTTGTCAATTTATAGAATTTAAAGACTGCAATGAAGCCATGGGGTAACTAGTTGAGTGAGTTTATTCAGTAGTCACTCACCATCATGGTCATCTTTCCTTCAGTTACTACACAGTGGCATTGTAGGTATTGTGTGAGTGTGCTAAGGGGCAGGGGGCTGCCTGCCCTCCAATGAACAAGGAGTTAACCTCAGTGACACTTCATTTTCTCACTTCTCAGGAGAAAGGCTATAGAAGCATGCACATGAAAGGTAGGCTAGTGAAAAACTGAGTTACTTGGGAGCCAAAGGACTGGTGTGAACCTTACGCTTTTTTTTTTCTATTTCATTGTGTGTGTGCTTATTTTGCTTTCTCTAATCATCTTTGTCCCGTAAAGAAGTGACCAGCCATGGTTTTGGTTTTGATTTTGATTTTGATTTCTGCTGAATGATTCCACTAGATGGTAAATGTTGAATTGTTGATGGTGCCCTATCAACATATTAATCATTTTCCCTGAAAGAGAGCTTATTATCTCAGAGGTCCAGAGCTGCATTAGAATCTTGCCTCAGGCAAGTGACATGTCTTATGGTTTTAAATCAATGTCATTTTACTGATTTCAGATTATGCATCTGTGGTGTTTATTGCAAAGAGGACAGAGAAAAGTAAATGAATCTCACTTATAACCAGGAAGTACCTTAGCAGTTCAGTGTTATGGAGAATGCTGTTTTACTTATGACACGCTGGCGTGTTTTGGAAAGAGTCAGTAGAAATTCTGTATCTTCGCCAATGCATCCTTTCTGAACCAAATAAATTCAAATACACAAGGCTCCATGAATCTGATCCTGTACACATTTTAGTTAAAGACTCCTATTGACTTAAATTTCAACAGGTTTGCATCTAGTGAGAGCTAATTTGGCAATGTTTCACTCCTTCCTTTGAAGAACATTTTGACATGCCTTGACTATAAAACATGGGCATCATAACCTATTCTTTCTTAAATTACATGAGTACTCTTAAGGAATTGCACATGACAAAATTCTGGCAGAACTAAGCATTCACATTCTAATGCCTGAACTACCTTTCAGGAGTTAACACCATCTCAAGTTTAGTGTTCATAACTTTAAAATTACAGAACTGGGTTACTTTTTTAGCTTTATGAAATAAATCAGTATTGAGTTTCTGACTTCAGCCACAGTTGAACCATCTGCAGGCACTATGTGTGATCAGAATATATGCAGAAGAGGCCATCCTGCCCCTTCCCCCCATCTAGTCATAACTTTCCAAACATTCAAATCCACCTCAAGGTACTCATTTGGCAAAGTTATGAGCAACTGAAATAGGAAAGCTGTAATGGAAATCAGAAATCAACTAAATTGTGTACTACAGTACACAATTCCAGGATACATAAATACTATTATGTATGTATCCTATTATGTATGTCATCTTGGGCACAGTTTTGTGAAAAGGCTACCTAGCATCCATTTATTTCAGAAATAAATTCAACAAACTCTAAATTCCCTGCAGCCTATGTAATCACAGGGTATGTTTATGCCTAAAAAGCTGTGACTATGTTAGCCCAGTGTTTCTCAACCTTTGGTTATAAAGTACCCCTTTTTCAAAAAAAAATTATAAGTACCCCTAGTACCTTCCGTTTTCAGACACACACAATTTTTTCTATCATTGCAACACATTTGTTTAAACAACTTAATTGTAGCCAAGCGGGCGATAAAATGTTTGGGTGTAAAAAGTACAAAAATTGCTGTACTTTTTAAAGAGCTGTAAAACTTAAAACAAAAATTCAGTTTTCTCCAAATTTCAGTTGTGTTGATGTACCCTCCAGACTTCCCTCAAGTACCCCTAAGGGTACTCGTACCACTGGTTGAGAAACACTGCGCTAGCCTACCTAAGCTAGATTGAATCCAGCCTGTGTGGGTAACAATAGCAGTGAAGACAGTGTAATGTGGGCTTGAGAATGGACTAGTGAGCCAAGTACTTATCCAGGATCTGTCCCAGGCATGGGGACCATCTGTACTAATGCCTGCTCAGTGCTGTCTCCACTGCTCTTATCGGGACTGGCTGGATTCAAGCTAGTTCAGATAGCCTGAGCACAGTTTTCGCTGGGTAGACATACCCACAACGAGAGGCTTTGGAATCATGTGAGAGAACATCAGTAGGAAAGAGACATAATTTGCCATTGTCTGACTAAATATGAAAATTCTATTGTTTAGCTCTGTGGTTTTAATATAGGTGCCAGTGCTCCAGCTAGATCCATGCAGGATTTCTGTGCCCATGTGGAGCCCCATTAACTTCGATGGGGCATATGAGCTGGTCTGCAAAACTCAAATTATATGCTGGAGCCACAGTTTGTTCTAAAATATCTACAAAATAACTGCATGTCCTTTGACCATAGCTTTGTCTCCCTAATCCTGTTACCCCAAGTGTGGCATTGAGCCAAGTTATCAAGAAAAAGAATGTATCCTTTAGTTTTAAACAATACATTGTGAGAGTGAACTATGCAGTGGCTAGAGGTCTTTTGGTGTTATATTTTTGTGCTTGAAACTGGCAGTACTTGGTAACGATCAGCTTTTGTGAGCAATGTACTTTGCTGATAAATTTTAAGTCAAAGACCTGAGGTTGTTCCTGCATGTCTGTCACCATCTCTCTGAGGTTATAGACTGTGATTTCACAGTGATTGAAAGATATAAATAACAGGCACTTACAGGCATTATATTTCTTTAACAAATACTTTGAGTAGGGAACATTAAAACCCAGTTTTCAAAATTGGAATACTTTCATCCAGTAATCCCTTTGTAATCTCTCTGTCTGGATGTGACTCAATTGCTGTGTGAACGAGGAGGTCTGTTTTATCCTTGCGAGAAAATAGAGGAATCTGGATTCTCCTGAAAGGCCTTACAATTTAAAGGAGAGTAGCGGTTATAACGACTTTTAGTACTTGTATTTATTTTTTAC
The DNA here is from genome assembly GCF_049634645.1 of Pelodiscus sinensis. Classification (NCBI taxonomy): domain Eukaryota; kingdom Metazoa; phylum Chordata; order Testudines; family Trionychidae; genus Pelodiscus; species Pelodiscus sinensis. The sequence goes on from NC_134712.1 coordinate 172,030,627, forward strand.
TAGGAGGAGAAATCTTTTAACAAAATGGTCCCCAAGGTCCTGAGTTCTTGTACAGCTACATGTGTGGGATTACTGTAGATGAGGGAAAATCCCTGGTTTACCACACCACACAGTCAGCCCCTACACATTGGTGGGGATAGGACCTGAAGCGGCACCAAACTTGGCAGCTGTGATTGGGGTGATTATGGGTGAGTATTGTAGTGAATCTGAGGAAACTGTGTCTAAGGGGTGCTGGTTGGGGGAAGGGTATTGCAGGATGTCAGGGCTTAGGTTAGGGGAGAAGGGCTTAGGTCAGGGCTTGTGTGCAGGTGCTGAGATGAATGAATACTTGTGTGTTGGCAGGGGAAAGTGAACACTGAGCAGTGAGTTCTAGGAGAGTAGCTGGATGCCTGAAGGTGTTATCTGGGTTTGTGAGTGAGGGAAATCTGGGTGAGGAACATCTGAGGAAAGTAGCTGAAGAAGCTGAGGCCAATATTCGTCCGCTTATCACATCATTACAGCTGCTGTCTCCTCTTGATTTCATCTGAGATCCTGCAGGGAGAGCAATGATGGGCATGGCAGAAGGCCTGTCCGTGGTGTTGATACCCCCGCAGTCCCAATGATTGGGAGTGGAGTTCCAGTAATCCCTACAGCTCAGCTTGACCTCTCAAATCCAACGGGGCTGTAGGAATGTGTGACAAGGCTGCTGGTCAGGTGAGTTGTGTGTCACCTGCCAGCCCTGCATGAATGATGAGATTGCATATACAGCACTGGTTACAGGGCAAACCAGCCTCTCAAATAGTGACATTGAAGAAGGAGGCTATCCACAGTCCAGTGATTAGCTGTTAGCGAATAGAAAAAATACACGTGCTAGATTTTGTCACGCCTATTCAAGTGGCATTGTACCTTACTTTCTGAGTAGTTCAGTCTGTGCTTGTCTGTACACACACACACAGAATAGCGAATCCAGTCTTATATGTTGTTGATTGATAGAAATCAGTTTTTAATTTTAGACATGGGCTTTTACTGCATGTATAGCACTTCGTTTCTGTCTCCTCTACAGTGGGAAAAGACATCATAAAGACACTCTAATTGTTTCCAGTGTTTACCATATACATTGAGTCTCATGTGATCTCTTTTAATAGTTTAATTGGTTCTCATTTGTGGGCGACAGAACTCTCACTCTTGGTCAGATTGCCACAATACTCTTTTATGCTACTATTTGAGTTTTCTAATTTAATTTTTTTAACATACAGTTTGTGACGATTCCTTTTGCTCATCGGCCCCTGATTTCAACAGGAAGGCACATTCTCTCATTATTTTATCATGAGTTTCATGATGTTCACTTTTTCATAATGCCCCAGTTCCTGGAGTCCTGTGATTACATCCGAATTCCAGATTTCATTTAAAGGATAGTGTAAACATTTAGCCCTTGTGGTTGTGAAGAACAGCTTGAAAATGGGAGACCTAAAAGCTCAAATATGCACCAGGTAAAAAAAAAAAAGAAGCCTACATTTTATTATGTTTTTAAATAATCTAGATTTATTTTACCCTGTCTCATTTTTGGGGGCCTTGTTCATGATTGTCAGAGGTTTGCGATTAGCTTTATTGAGGAGACAGCATGTACAGAATGTGCCAGTAAGATTATATGAACTTTGTTAAATAGTTTATATTGCTCTAGTATATTGTGAGGCCACTAGGTAATTGCTTCTATAAAATATACCATAATGCTAGATGAAAGAGCGCTAAATTTTGGCTTTGGTTCATTTATATAGAAAGACTACAGTAAAACCTGTACTATCCAGAACTTAAGCATCTGGAAAACTGTAGAAACTGGCAAATTTTTGATGCTGTGAAAAATAAAATAAAATAAAATAAAATAAAATAAAATAATAAAATAAAGGAAACTGGCCCTTTAAGTGTTCCTCAGAGGATAGTGAGCACATACCTTGGGGGAGAGGCAAATGGCAGCCGGAAGCAAGCAACTCGGCTCCCTCCATGGCTCCTGCCCCCCCGGCAGGCCGCCCCCGTCATCTCCACGTCCTGCTCTCCAGCTTCCACCCCTCTCAGCAGGCTGCATACCGCCCCCCAGGAGGCTACATCCTGGCCTCTGCATGGCTCTCAAGCCCCCTCCATAAACCCCATGTGGCTCCTGACCCCCTCCCCTCCAGCTAAACAGAATTTTTAGGTTACCGGCACACACTAATTCCCGGGCGTTCCAGATAACACAGGTTTTACTGTACATCCTCCATGACAAGAAATCCAGAAATATATTGTCAGTGTCCTTGCAAATGGGCAAGATTTGGCAGATGGTGTGCCTAAACACATATTTCAGAAATGTACAGAGGGAATCTTCTGCATCATATGAATTGGTGAAATATTTTAAATAAATAGCCAGAACCAAAACTTTTCAGTTCTAAAAGTTTTATTTTCCCTTTTAAATGTATGCTTTTTATTTTTGTGTGCTTTTGCATTGTCTACTTCCACCTGGAGCAGAAATGAAAAGGCAAAAGACTATGAGACAGGTAGTTCACCGTTGGGTATTTTTGGCTCATGTGAAATCAGAAACTCAGAAGAAAACCTGTTCTCATTAGATTTCCAGGATTATAGACTTTGCAATTGTCAACTGTCCCATTTTGGTCAGCAGGCAATTGCAAAGTCTGACTCCCCCATTCTAGATCCAGTGATGACACTCTTTGCAAAAGTCTTGGCAACACTCTTAATTGACCTTTTAACTGGTCTCACCACTAAGGGACTGTGTTAATAAAGGAAAAGTGCCTCTTTGCAGTCAGCTTTGAGTACGTAATGTGGAGAAAATATTAGTTGGAGTCCTGGTGTTAATATTGTCAAAAGTTCAGTCTTGGCCTCTCTGATGTTTTTCTATTTGTCAAAATATTTTAATTGTTAATTGTCTGCATTGCTATGCAATGTAATTTCTTTTTGATTAATGGAATATTAAAGAGATGCCTGCATCCCTCACATTAGTTGCTGTCTCTATGGAGACTTCTTTTGCATATCATTTGGAAAAAAGGCATCAACAGTGGAGTTTAATGAAAATGAATAAGCAAAAAAAAAATGCTCATTACTTTTGTGATACTTAAACAATAACACAGATGTCTTCTCTTTATCACATTTATTCAGTATAATTACATTGAGTATTTGAGATTTCAGGCTTCTGTTAGGGCTGTATTCATAAAACAAAAAAGATCTGATGTGTGCAGGTCCTGATTCCCATTATATAATCACACAGCAAAGACTGTGCAAGTTATTCCTGTTTAAACAAAAGAACACTTGGTTTGTGTTTTGGGATTAGGCCAATCCATAGAGGAGAGCAGATTTACATGTCAAATGCATGAATATTTGACTTTCCAAACAGATACTCATTTAACAAAAGATTTTATGTGAGATTCTAATCAGTTCTAAAGATATACATTCTTAATGTCCTTATTTTCATTGGTAGTGATGGAAGAAACTTAGGAAGAACAGGATAGATCCAAAACTTTTGAAACTGTCATGCTTGAAGTTGAGGTCACCGAATCCACAGTTTGGCATGTAAATAAGTGCTCTGGTTTTCAGAGAAACTGAGCATCTAAAGTTCCCACTCAATAGAAAAAGCTGCAGATTTTCAGTCTCTCTGAATATGGACCACTTATTTTGGAGCTTTCATCTTCAAAATTTGATGTAGCTGAAGTTGCATAGCTTAATTCGACATTTGCCCTGATGTGTAGATGTGCCCAAAGGTGCCACAGGACTACTCATTGTTTTCAATATTACAAAATAACACTGCTAACCCTCTGACACATTAATATTGAGTTAACTATAAAAAGAACAAACTTCTACTACATCTCCCTGTTTAGTTTTTGCCTCCCTCTCCTTTTCCTGATGCTGTATACATTGGGGTTTGTTTCATTGTGTCTTTTCAGTATCTATTTTCCCAGTATAAGTTTTCTGTATTTTTAATTCTTTTTTTTTTTAAATATCAGTTTCCTTTTTGCTTAAAATCCTTTCTTTATAAGAAACTTGTCTTTATTCTCATTCACTCTTCATTTTACTATCCCCCAGTATATTTCTGCCTTCAGCATTTTCTCTTTCATTGTTTACCATGTGTCCATTCAATCAACCTCTTTGTGCATTTCTCACTACGTCTTTGCTACTGCCCCTTCAAACTCTGCCAAGTATTTCCTTATGTATATTGTCCTCACATTTGACATGTTACCCACATTGTCCTCCTTGCTGGAGGTGAGCTAAAAATTAGGTTTCAAACATTGTGAAAAACTGACAAGGATTCTCTCCCCTAGTAGTCACTAACTACAGTTTAAGAAACTTTTCTTCAGTTCCTTAATTATCATCTGTTACTATCTTACCTCCATTTCATACTTTTCCACATACTTTGTCCCATAGATGCTGTTTTCCTTTTTAACTAGGGGTGTAACTAGCCTTTGCACAAACTAGCCTCAGATGTATTGCCTGAAAAAGATGCAAAGTGAGATGTATGAATAACTGAAATTTATACATATTTTTAATAATAAAGGACAGCAAACCCCGAGGTTTAATATGTACACAGAATCACTTCACCACTGAAACTATGTAGTTACCTGAGGAGTGGACTGGAACAGTTGTTTAGCAGTGCAGGGACGATTTAGGTAGACAGCTAAATTCTTACAAATAGTGCTATAGATTTTTCATAGCTGGAAATGATGAGGACTTCAGTTTTCTATCTCACCTGTACAGCAATTCAGAATGAATCCATAAGAAAATGGAACAAGTTTATGTTTAAAATTAATGCTTAAAATAGACCCTAGTCTTTTACTGTGGTGCATTACTCAACACACTAATACTCCAAACAGAAGAAATGTTTACAGTATACAGAAAGAGTAGAGTAATAACCAAACCAGTCGAGAGAGGTAGAAATACAAATTTGAGTCTTACAAAGCACACAACAGGCTCTTCTTCCTCCTATAAGTATTACTTCCAAAATCATTTGTGCTGAGAAGGCACAAATAAATACCTCTGTAATGACTCTTTAACTGACTTTGCTTGCTCTTTGTGCCCCACTTATTGATTAGCCATTATGCTTGTGGATGATGGGGATTTGGATGGGCCTTATAAACTTAGTGTCTGACAGGGCATGATAGAACATGATTGCCAAATAGTCTGCTACACTATTTTAATAAAAATTGATTTTTACCATGCTGAAATGGATTACATATTTTTTTCTGAAGGGCCAATTGGAACTATACCTAATGGCTAGCAGTTATACTTTTGAACTGAAGACAGGGTTCTTAAGTTTAAGTCGGTATCCACTAAAGGAGTGGAAACTTCTCAGTTTTGCGCAATATTTGAAGTCTAATTTTTAGCTCACCTCTAAAGGATTCAGATCTGAAAGTGCATTGATTTTTATAGTTCTTTTATTGCATATAAGGGTCTGTCTAGTTTCTTTAAGTGATTTGCTGGTTCTTGATTAATATTGAGCTAACTTCCAAAGACACAAGAACTATGGAAAAAATGTATGCTTCTTTGAACTATCCAGATCTTTTGGGTCTATAGAGTTGGGCTGAAAACTTGGAAGAACAGACTTACTCTTGGGATTCTGGGTAATTCCTTCTTATAGTCAGGTTAGAAATATTGAAAGAACACCCTTCCATATACTATTTTGTCCTGGTTTCTTCTTTCTGCCAGCTGGAACTTAGAAGTGTAGAATACCAGTGTTGTCTTCAAGTCATCATTGTCAAGTCCAAATCGAGTCTCAAGTCACTACAGTTCAAGTCTCAAGTCGAGTCTCGAGTCCCTAAAGTCACTTTCGAGTCAAGTCCCAAGTCGAGTCTCAAGTCTTAATTTTAAAAATGTCAAGTCACTTTTGTACAAGCCATCAATATCGGCATTTTCGGACAATTTTTTCACCAAGTCGATTTAACAAAATCAGCAAGTCTCAAGTCGAGTCTCAAGTCACAAACAATGAACCCAAGTCGAGTCTCAAGTCACAAACAATGAACCCAAGTCGAGTCTCAAGTCGAGTAACCTAGGTGACTTAAGTCGGACTCGAGTTCAAGTCATGGGGCTCGAGTCAACAACTCTGTAGAATACTATGGTGGAAAAACAGATATACATAATTGTTTAACTCTGAACAAAGGCTCAATTAATTTCAAGTTTTGGGTAATGTTTTAGGTCCGTTCTTTCTTTACCCAAATCATTTTATTAATCTCCTAATTTCTACCTACTTTCCACTTATACACAATTGAAAATACTACATGTTCAGACCTGTTTGTTTTTGCCTCTGTCATTTTTAATTGAATTATATTAGAATCTAATACATGCCTAGGGGATATTTGTAAAAAAAAAAAAAGTCTGTTGTGCTTTTACTGAATTTTCTTAACTGTGATATAAAATAAATCCACAATTATTTTATAGCTCCTCTTACTATAGGTGACCTTAAAAATATTCTGGTTTTAGTGACATTACTGATTTCAGAGATATTTCATTCACTTACAACAAGAAATATTTAATTTGGTTGTGCCACTCTACCTTACAGAATAAATAGTATCAAAATACAACCATTTACAATGATTAGCTTAGATTATTTTAAAGGAGGAGTTGCTTGCAGAAAGGGTGTCTGACAAATGAAACGATGGCACAAAAGAAACTTTTAGGAAGGTATCTATGACCTGATTCGTTTTCATTTTACTCTTTAGTTGGAAGAATGAGCTCTTTCAGCAGTAACAACACTTTGAAAATCATAAATTTAAAAATGATTCCTTGCTTTCATTACAGAATATTGCTGAGTTCATACATTGATTGCAATATACCAACATGAGTTCACATCTATCTGAGGAAACCTCTCTCCGTGTGTGCATGCATGTGTGTGTGTTAGTGTGTGTGTAAAAGTAATACAATACAGTAGGTCATATGTCAATGCTCAAAGATTGGAGTTTATTCATGGCAATTTGTAGCAAGCCATCTATCCCTCAAATATTGAACAGAGTACAGCTCCATTTTTCTAACATAATGAACTCTAACTGAACCCACTTTGCAATGTTCAGACTGACCTCTAAGTAAAGATTATTGAATGCATTAACATTATTCAGGTCAACTGCCAGAATACCAAATGTCAAACTCCAGAATACTGAACTCCCTATAAATCAAGCTAATGAAGTTAAGAGGAAGCAGGAGCAATATGGGCAAGTGTTCATTTAGGAACATGTTTGTGGTTAGGAACCTGTTCTGACAGGTATCTTGCTCTGTCAAATCTGTGTGGTGTTCCCCTTGTGCATTGCCTCGTCTTTGATCAGATAACTGGCACAGCAGGGAGCCCCCAAAAGACCATAAAATTAGATAAGGGATATAGGCACAAGGCTAGTTTTACAGACTCTAGCTCTCCGGATCAGATGTCCACAGTTCTGCTAGTTCATGTGGGCCCCCTGTCAGGTCAAGCAAATAGACTGTTTTGTTAGTTATGCCTGTCAAACCAGTCTACCTAGGACCCATCATTGTAGTAAGCAGGTGTGGAATAGAGCCTTAAGATACTTCACGTCAGTGTACTCAGAGGCCATCTTTTCTGATTCTCTTTCCACAGTCATACTTCTAGAGAGCAGGATGGGGGAAGTCTAGTGGTGAATGAAAGATGCCAGTCCCCCTGGCATTTCTCTTTTAGTAGGGAGAAGAACTTCAATAAGATCACAGTGAAAGACTCGCCCATATTTTCAAACCTGTGCTGTATGTGCCAGCCAGGACCTCAAACACATTTTAAGGTAACGGGCAGGGAAAGGATGTGATTTTCTTTCCTCTGGTCCTGCTGCCTTAGTGGGAGAGCAAATTGTAAGTTACCTGTGACTCACTTCCATAGGAGACGACCTGACTGGGTTACGATTTTTTATTTTCTTTTGTTTTGCTTAGTTGGTGCTTTAAGGCAAATTCCAGTACAGATACATTGTGAAGTCAATGGAGTGCTGTTGAACTGCAATCTTTTGGCTTACAGGTGTGATCCTAGCTGTGAAGAGAGACCAAACAAATGGTACTGGTGCATTGTTGCTCTAACAAGAATAGAGAAAAATTTATTAGCATGCATTGAGGAGGTGTAGAAAGTGGAAGAGGGTACAGTGTGCTCGCCCAACAATTTCTTTCATCCTTTTTCCCTGTTCTTAAACAAACAGTGAATGGGATTTGATTTTTATTGTCATGCTCATTATTCACAATTATTTGGTGAAAGGTTTAAGTGAATCTGGATTAGTCTATGAATTTGCTTGGGAATTACTCACCATAATACAGCTTTGAATATTTGGTAGTGTAATTTGCTATTTGATCACATAAGTCACATAAGGTTATATTTACTCCCCAGTAGGATGGCTGCCAAATCTAAAAAGAGCTTTCAAGAGCTCTCCGGTTCAGTTACTCAGGCACATACATATTCACCTCAGTGCTGGCAATCCTTATACTTTCTGCTAATGTAACCCACACTCCTACTGGGTATGGGTCAATGTCCCATGTAGTGGCACTTACACCATTTATAAAAAGAGAGAATGAGTTTGCTCCACAGCTTTAGCTGAGCATCACCTGGCTCTTAGCTCAAGTGGTAGAGGTTCATGTATGAAGCTCTCGAGGTCCCAGGTTTGGCTCCACTAACTGCCACCAGGCAGATTTGAACCTAGGACTGCTGAAGCTGACTATAGGAACCTCTGAGCTAAAAGCCAGCTGGCTCCCAGCCCATGCTGTGGAAGTCTTTTGATCTTAAATGTTGTTGTGGTCTCAGTACCACTTGCATTGCTCAGTAACCACAGTAGGGGTATGTTTAAACTACATGCCTCTGCCAACAGAGGCATGTAAAATAGACTACCCAATATAGTCAATGAAGCGGGGATTTAAATATCCCCAGCTTCATTAAAATAAAAATGGCCACTGCGCAGTGCCGTCTCAGCTGATTGTCGGCAAGGCGCAGCAGTCAAGATGCGGATCGGTTGACAAGGGAGGCCTTTGTTGACCGCTCCTTTAAACCTCGTTTCACGAGGCATAACTTGAGCGGTTGACAAAGGCTTCACTTGTTGACCGATCCGCATCTTGACTCGTGTGCTGTGTCGACGATCAGCTGAGCCGGCACAGCATGGTGGCCATTTTAATTTTAATGAAGCCGGGGATATTTAAATCCCCGGCTTCATTGACTATGTTGGGTAGCCTATTTTACATGCCTCTGTTGGCAGAGGCATGTAGTCTAGAGGAATGTAACCTGGGGTATGCGTACCCTCAGGGGGTACAAGAAGCTTGTCAAAGGGGTATGGGGAATATTTGGTAAATAACTAGATTACCCTAATTGAAATATTCCAAAAGTAGTAATGTTAGTGAAAAAAGTTGTGGATTCTAGAGTCTAGAATTTATTTCCTTTCCTATTGAATAAGGGGTATGAGAAGGTTTACTAAAAGCCAAGGAGGTACGGACCAAAAAAGGTTGGGAACCCCTGCCCTAGGGCTATGGCTACACTCGCGGCTTCTTGTGGCAGAAATATGCAAATGAGGCTAAGCATGGAATATTGCCAAGCCTCATTTGCATACTTAATGAGCCACCATTTTTGCAGAAGAGGCTCTTGCACCAGAAGGAGCTGTCTACACTGCCCCTTCTTGAGCAAGAAAACCCCTCTTGTGTAATGCCGTTATTCCTGAAAATAATTGGCGCAATGGCAAGTAACTTCTTTTTTCTTTTGCTTGTTGCATGGAGATTATTAAAAACTCCCGTCATTTGTATCAGTTTCTACAGATAACAATTAAATCATTCCTGAGTCTCATGAAGGAGAATCTCAAGCCCTAAGAATACTACGTTTTAAACTTGGAGAGAGGTATAATCACAAAGATAACACTTACAGTCTAATAAAAATGAATTAATGGCTCTAGTCTGTCCAGGCTAACTACTAGCTCTTGCTTCTTGAAAGTTCTGGGCATTCAATTTCTGTTTCTTAGCAGACTAAAAAAAAGACATGAAGAAATGCTGGATAGGGTTGTTTTTGTTCTATGCTTATGTGGTGGTGGATCTTGGCCATGCATGGCAGAGGAGTTAGTTAAGACATTGTCTTAGAGACAGGGAGACAATATATAGAAAAGGACATAGGCAGCACAGAAAGGAACAGTTGACTGGAAAGAAAAAAAAGACATTATTCAGCACACACACAGCATCCTGTATTTCCCCACATTTTTGCCACAGAAAAACTGCCATGGCTTCTGGGCAAAAGAGAGTCCCTATGGGAATATTTTTAAGAAATTTGTTTCCTGGGTAAAAAAGGAAAATGTGTCAAGTGTAAGCAGTCGAGAAGATGCAGAGCCTAGCTGCAAGAATGAAACATCGTAAGGAAAACTACTTTATTGGGAAAAAAATATGTGGATGAAGATGGATCAACCAGTTAGTAATTTAAGTAATTCACTTTGCAATGCATCATTCTTCAAGACTCTCTCTCTATGCCTTTTAGTATAAGTGTGATTTGACAAGTAAATTCTAAAGCTCTTTGCTGTATTGGATGTTGCTAGAAAAAAAAGTTTAGCTTAGCTAATCCTTATGGCTCATTTAATTTAGTTAACCAGGTTTAAAATCTGTCACTCAAGTAAACAATACAGAAAGCTGCAGTGAGAGAAATCTAGAGTTGCCAGTTCCCTCTGAGTATCGTTTTCTTATTTTATGTTGAATTAGGAGGTTGTACCCCCTGCTCGCTATGCTCGCCAACCCTCCCCCCCGTCTGGGGTAGGTGTTTGGCCAGGGGAGGTGGGTGCAGGAGCAGGCTGGAGGTAGGTGTCTGGCCACGGAAGAAGAGCCAGGAGTATGCAGGGTGCAGGGTCCAGGTGGGAGCTGTGAGGAGGCTGGTGGGAGGGTTGAGCTCAGATGGCAGAGGGGCCACAGGGTGGACTGGGGGGAGGGTCAGGCTCAGATGGTGGAAGGGACCTACCCCCAGATGCTCCTCCCTGGCAGCACACCACCTCAGGGTGTGAAGCAGGAGCCAGAGCTAGAGCAGCCCATGTCTGGAGAGGATGGCGCTGAGGCTGGTCACAGAAAGTGGCTGGAGATGGAGGTGGAGGCAGGCAAAAAAAATGAATAATCTCTCTCTATTTAAAAAAGTTTTTCCTGCCAGATGACAGAATGACATCATCAGTATTGGCAAGTGGTGCAGGCATTCTAGAGGCGGAGTGTTGCTTCCCCAGCACCCGCTCTCCCTGTGCTCTGGGAGTCGGGGAAAAGGGATTTGCATGGCCTCTCCCTCCTCCATCTCTGGTGCTCTGGAGACATGGGAGCCACACTGCCTCCCCCCTCCCTGGTGCTCCGGGGAGGCAGGAGCTGTATGACCTCCTCCCTCAACCCTCCCTGGTGCTCTGGGGAGTCAGGAGCTGTATGACCTCCTCCCTCAACCTTCCCTGGTGCTCTGGGGAGGCAGGAGCCATGTGACCTACTCCTTTCCCCGGTGCTCTGGGGGAGGCAGGAGCTGCACAGCCTCCTTCCTCCTGCACATGCCCCCCTCCTGTCTCTGGCACTGAGTGGGATAGGGATGGGAGTGTAGGATCTGGGTGGGAGGTAAGGTGCAGGAGGGGGGTGAGGGCTCAGAGTCTGGCCAGGAGAAAGGGTGCAGGAGCAGACTGGGGCTAAAGCAGTGTTTCTTAAACTTTTTAAGACCGAGAGACACCAAACAGTAATTTTTTTTATGAGAAAAATAAAAGGTCGGAGGGGAAAAAGGGTTGCGGAAAAGTTATTGAGAAAAAAAAGATCGGGGGAAAGTTATTGAGGAAAGAAAAGGCCCCCTACCCCTTTAAGGGTGGCCATTTTGAATTCTGTTGTTTTCCGTGGCACACCTCCGACTGCCTCATGGCACACCGGTGTGCCACAGAACACAGCTTAAGAAACACTGGGCTAGAGTGTCTGGCCAGGAGGGAGGGTACAGGAGCAAGGTGGGGGTAGGTTTTTTTTCCAGGCGGGAGGGTGCAGAAACAAGGAAGTCGCCAGCAGGGAAAGCAGGGAGCTCGCCGCGTCCTGCTGCTATGGACCATGCTGCCAGAGGGGCTCCTTCCGCTTCAGCTCCACCTATCCCTACCCCCAGCCTGTTGATGCTGACATGATTAAGTCACTCTGTCCTCTCACAGGAATTTATATATATATATATATATATGAGAGATAATACATGCTCCTTATTTTGGAACATTGTGGCCACAGACCATAACGGTGATGCCATAAGTCTATTCCTTATTTTATTTCAGCATAACTCAGTTTTTCCAAGGGAACCCCGTCCTAACGTGTTCCCCAAAAACCAGAAGTGCCAGCGAGCTCAAAATTAAGAGCACTCTGAACACAGTCAGTCTTAGGTTTTTTTGGTAAATTGATTTAAAGGAATGTTTTTTGGGGGGTGATTTAAATCAATCCTCCTTGCCCAGGAACATTCTCTGGTTTATATTTCTGCCCCCAGGATGCACCATCCATGACAGGCAAAAGGTCTGGGAAACTGGAGCTTTCCACAGCCACTTGGGCTTCCTGGGCAGCTCTTCCCTTGGCCCAGCTCTGGCTTCTGGCCTGTCCATTGAGGGAGAGAAGGAGAAGAGGGCTGGGTCTCATGGTATGGTGCAGCGAAGGCCCACCTTGGCTTTCCCCACCCCCACTTACCAGGAACAGCCTGGCACCACCCTGAATTTCAGGCAGGCAGGGAGTTCCTCTGCAGGGACTCTGGAACTGTCCTGGAGTCAGTGACTCCGGAGCCGAGACTTGATCTCTGCATTTCGGGACTATCCTGATTCAGCCCCACTTTTAGGGTTTGGGGCACTGTGATTACAACATCCTTCTTGCTACATCATTCTGAGGAATAAGTGTCTCTACTTCAGACTTTAACAATGTAAATAGGAATGAGGAAAGGCGATCATGGTGAATAATTTTTTAAATAAAAGTGTGTATATTCCACAGTCCTTTTTGTATAGCCTGTAGATTGTGAGAGTAAATGGAAACTATGGAACCATGATTTTACTACTTGACATTTTTGGGGTAACTGTAAAAATAAAGTGATACGAGCATATAATTGTTTATAAACCGTAAGGCTAATGTTTTATAGTATGGCATGCACATTAGCCACATGTCAGTTAGTTATCCTATTCTAGTAGCTGAGCTTTGAAAATACATCTTTTCTTTCTGCCTCAGCCTGCCAGTGCAATTAATCAAGAGTTCTGCAGCAGACGTCTAATGCTCACTCTTTCATATACACTTCTGAATTTCCCTTTCTTCTCTCCCTGTTATCCTTCCCACAACTCCTAAGGGATGGATTCTGCTAAGAAGCAGAAGTGAGTCATTGCTCTTTGTGAGGAAAATGTGGCCCCAAATTCCCTGGTTCAAGGATCTATTTCCTATTTCAACAGGTTAGAGTCTGCTGAATTGGAGTGCTTTTGGTTTTCAATGGATGCATATACACATATATAAGATCCCAAAGGGAATAGCCTGAGTCTCATGGGATGCTAGAAAGTGCTCTGTATTCACAGGCTGGAGTGAATTTGGTGGAGACGAAGTGTTAAATTTATGTTTTGCAAAGCAAGAATACCAAGCCAATCTGCAAACCTTAATCCTGCTTGAAGCTATAGCAAACGCTTATTGGCTAGTCAACACACTAATCGACAAGTCAATCAGAAAGAGGCAGCAGGAGTGGAGGGAAGAGGTGCTTCAAAGTTGCAGCACCCCGTGGAGCCCGGGGCCAGGTGGGGACTCCCACGCTGACCCCGGCTGCTTTGAAATGCCACATGGAGCCTGATGCCGGGCTCCCCCCAGGGCGTTTCAGAGTGGCAGCATTGCGTGGGGCCCGGGGTCAGCTGGCCTGGGATTCCATGTGACATTGCCACTTTCAAATGCTGTGGGAAGCACAGGGCCAATGGGGGACTACTTGACTCCCCCGCTGGCCCCGTGCTTCCCACAGTGCTTTTGCCTTTGAAGTGTAGTAACAGCCCTCGGGCTGTTGCTACACTTCAAAAGTGGAGGCACCTTTATTGATTAATTGAATAGTTGATGCAAATTGCATTGACTATTCGATTAGACAATTAATCAAAATTTAAAATCCCTAGTCCTTCAGAAGAATCCATGTCAAAAGTTTACCAGACTCTAAAAAAGAGACAAAGACTCCTAAATGATCTTTTACTGAAGAAGAGAAAGGACCTGAGCACTTGGACTAATTGGGAGATCCTGATCAAGTGGATGGTCAGCTAACATGCTAGAAGATAGAAGGATGACAATCTTGCCTTGAACCAGAACTGTAGTTTTGTTATGTCTTAGTTTCTGGAGCAGTTCTCTCCCCCCCCACACACACTTTTTATTTGCATGTAGTCGTTTCTAACTCTTTCCTTTATACTCACTTGAAATCTTCTCCCCTTATGTTAATCAACTTGATTAACTTCTAGTCTAAACCAATCCAGGACTGTGTTTGAATTGAAGAGCTACTTAGCTCCTGTTAGTAATAAGCAGTACAGTTTGCCTCTTTAATGGAGCAAATGGATTTTTCATTTCCCTGAATGGTCTAGGAGAGGGCTGGACATTGCAAATCACTCTGTTTTGTAGAAATTTGGGATTGAGGGGCTTAGCGGGTCATCTTTCCCAAGTATAACCAGGGCTGATGGAGGCCAGCTATAGCTGAAGTGAAACAAGCAGGCTGCTGTAGCCAGACAGAGCTGCTTATGAAATAGACACTGATGGGCTACGTCTAGACTGGCCACAAATTACGGAAAAGGGATGCAAATCAGGTAAGTCAGCATAGGGAAATCCACGGGGGATTTAAATATCCCCCGCGGATTTAAATAAACATGTCCGCTGCTTTTTTTCCGGCTTGGGGAAAAGCCGGAAAAAAAGCGTCTAGACTGGCGCGATCCTCTGGAATAAAGCCCTTTTCCAGAGGATCTCTTATTCCTACTTATTCCCCAAGCTGGAAAAAAAGCGGCGGCCATGTTTATTTAAATCCGCGGGGGATATTTAAATCCCCCGCGGATTTCCCTATGCTGACTTACCTGATTTGCATCCCTTTTCCGGAATTTGTGGCCAGTCTAGACGTAGCCATGGTGTGCTTCTATGCCAGCTGAAAGCATTCAGACCAGGCAACTACAGCAGTAGGACATTTTAAGGCACCCAGAGTTACAGGACAGGTGATGTTACAGGACATAAACTGTCATTGGTTTGGATTGCACCCAAGAGCATGACAATCTAATAAAATCTTATTAGTGTAAAAGAGGAAATAGGAGAAAGTTAGTTGAAATTCCTGGTCTGTCAAGTGGAAGGCTCTTCCTCCCATGGATTTGAGGGTTGCTGCTCTTCCAGAATTCCTCCTTTTCTCCTTTCCTCACTTTCTTAGGAAGCGAGGACTCACCTGGCAGAGGAATGTGAAGGAGATCTAGCAGGAAGAGATAGTGCCTGGCTGAATTGTTGCTGGGGCCCCTAGCCTTCCTGCTGTGAAGTGGAATAATGAGATATCCTCAACATGTATGTTCTATAGGAAGATCTGTTCCCTTGCTAGGTCTTCTTTCCCTAATTGGGAATAGGGAATAAATACACACCTGCTACTGATTTCTGAGGAAAGACTAGCCTAGACTAATGCCAAGGGCAGTAAAAGAGGCATATCATGTCAAGCTCACTTCTTTACTCTGCTTAATGGGGTGAAGAGAATGTGAGTTCAGGAGAGATAAGGAAATTGTGGAGACAATGATAGCCAAGTGGGCTGGGGAAGGGTGCTGGTGTAATTCAGTTGCGGTCAAGGCGTTGTAATGGTACCAATAGAAGGAGAACTGGAAAGAGCAGTGATATGCTTCTTAGAAATATAGTACCTAAAAGTGATATTAATTAGTAGATAAAATTTGGCACTTCAGCTGAGACAGGAAGCTTCTTTCTGTTCAATAACTATTATATGATGTAATGAAGTTGTTAAAAATACTACAAAAATAAGTGACTTTAATGCTTGTGGAAGTGCTAGGTGAACAGCCCTGTAGACTGAACTCCTTTACCCACAGGACAAATACAGCAATATCAGCTGCCCGTTACAAGTTGTGACTGTGACACAACAAAGGTGTTTTTACATCCAGAGAACTAACTTATGGCAGCTATCTTCTGTAAGGGCTTGTCTTCATTTACCCCGACAACGCTCCAGAGAGTGATCTCCTGGGGTTCAATTTAGCTTGTCTAGTAAGGACCCATTAGATCAATGACTAATGGCACTCCCATCGATCCAAGGACTCCACCAGGTTGCAAGGAGTAAGAGAAGTCAATGGGGGCATGTCTACACTACAGCACTAATTCGAACTAACTTAATTCGAATTAGCTAATTCGAACTACGCTAATTTGAACTAGTGCATCTAGACCTAAAAACTAGTTTGAATTAGCATTTTGCTAATTTGAACTAGCATGTCCACATTGAGTGGACCCTGAACCAAAGTTAAGGCTGGCTGGAAGCAGTGCCGGCAGGGCATCAGGTTAGGACTTAGAGTGTGGAGCTGCTGCCTTTGTCTAGCCGAGGGCTGTGCTTAAAGGGACCCGACCCCCACCCCGGACAGACAGTTCTCAGGGTTCCCCGCTTGCTTGTCTACCTCGATGAGGGACAGCAAAGCCGTCCTGTCTTGGAGTGCCCTGAATGCCCACACTCAGTACATCACAGCACTCGGCCATCAGCCCGGCTGCACCTGCCGCGGGCTGCAGGAGAGCTTCCACCCCGAGGAGCCCGCAGAGCCACCCCAGTCCTCCCCATTGGGGGCTCATACCCCATTCCTCCCTCATCTCCTTCCACTTACCCCTCCCTAGCCCCCCTTCCTGATGTAAAAAATAAAGGACACGTGTGTTCAAAAATAGAAACTCTCTTTATTTAACAAAACGGGGGAGGGGGGATTAACCTCTGGGGAGACTGGGAAAAGGAGGTGGGAGAGGGGAAAAGAGAGGGTGGGAGAGGGGCGGGAGAAACCTGGGAGGAGGGAGCTGGAAGGGGGAAGCCAGGGGAAGAAGGAGGAGGGGAAGTATCAAACTATGGTACACCATATCTTCAGTACTGTGTACAGATGTGATCTCCTCACCCCAGAAAAGATATTTTGGCCTTGGAAAGGATTCCGAAACGGGCAACTAAAATGATCAGGGGTTTGGAAAAGGTCCCATATGAAGAGAGGCTAAAGAGACTGGGACTTTTCAGCTTAGAAAAGAGGAGACTGAGGGGGGATATGATAGAGGTCTATAAAATCATGAGTGGCGTGGAGAGAGTGCATAAAGAAAAGTTCTTCATTAGTTCCCATAATAGAAGGACTAGAGGACACCAAATGAAATGAATGGGTAGCAGGCTTCAAACTAATAAAAGATAGTTCTTCTTCGCAAAGCAAATAGTCAACCTGTGGAACTCCTTGCCACAGAAGGTTGTGAAGGCTAGAACTATAACAGAGTTTAAAGAGAAGTTAGATAAAGTCATGGAAGTTGGGTCCATTTATCTGCTGGTGCAATCAGCTTTTACTCAAGCTTTTATTTCATGCAAAGTGCTTGATGGAGAGAAGGCATGGGTAATTTTTCCTACATGTATCTAGTCCAGGTTAATCATAGGTTAGGGGGTATACGTACAATGGGGTGTGCACATACATAGAATGTACAAAATCTTTTTTGTAACTAAGACATAGCCAACATATCTCTGATATAAAGGGTTCAATACTAGAAGTCAACTCTTGTTTTCACTGTGGGGATAACTAATAAGACTGCTGATAGTAGTAGTGTCTTTTGTGATTGACCCCTGTGTAGTTGCAACTGCATATTGAGCTGCCTAACTCATGTGATGCGCCTTAATGTGACACTTGTATCCAATACATTTTAAAGAAACATATTGCTGGGCTAAATACAGGAAGATTAAGAATCCTTATGTCTAGGCACTAACCTTACTTACAGATATCTGGTGGCACTATTTTATTGTCCAGCTATTACTGCTCAGAACATTGTTTTAAACTACATTTATTTGCAGCGAATAAGAACTGCATCTCAGGCCACTTAGTTAATTTGTAAGTTAATTGGTCTCTGTGTATTCTGCAGGTATTGCACAAAAGGAATAGGAGCCTCTCTTTCTTACTCTTTCAGGGTATGTCTACACTACCCTCCTAGTTCGAACTAGGAGGGTAATGTAGGCATACCGCACTTGCAAATGAAGCCCGGGATTTGAATTTCCTGGGCTTCATTTGCATAAGTGGGGAGCCGCCATTTTTAAAACCCCGCTGGTTCGAACCCCGTGCAGCGCGGCTACACGGGGCACGAACTAGGTAGTTCGAACTAGGAAGCCTAGTTCGAACTACCGTTACTCCTCATTTCACGTTAAATTGTGATAAAGACATAAAGCTTCACACGCTTCACGTATCAATAAACGATATAAAGAAAATGGTAGTAATTTAAACTGAAGCTTAGTTTGTTCACATCCTGTAGCCTTAGTGCAATAGATAACAACTGAATTTGTCCAACACCCTGAGAAGGAGGGGCATATGTGGAAAAATTGGTATAATTAGGGTTACCAACCTTCTTAATACAGGGAAACCCTGCTATAAGTCGCCCTGGTATATATCCGTTCCACACTAACGTCATTGATACTTGTAGGAACTGATGCATTAGAAGTCCTCCCATTCTCCACTGTTAAGTCGCACCAGAAACCCCCCCTCAAAACCCTAATTTATGCTAATGGAAGTCAGCTGTGGGGAAAAAAATCCCCGCTTTAAGTTGTTTTGCTATAAGTCCAAGTTTTTTGGAACTTATCTTGGACTTGTAGTGAGGATGGCCTATAACACAAATCTGAACATCCTAGCTCTGCCCTTTACCTGAGGCCCCCCTTCTTCCCCAAGGGGGGCCCCCACTCATTACACTCCTCCCTCAGTGACTTGCTCTCCCCTTCCCTCACTCACTTTCACTGGGCTGAGGCAAGAGTATGGGGTGCGGGACAGGGTGAGGACTTTGGCTTCAGGGATAGTCTCTGGTGTAGGGTTGGGGATGTCTTTGGAATGTAGGAGAGGGCTCTAGGCTAGGAGTTGGGGCTGAGGGATTTGGAGTAAGGAATGGGAGTAAGGCAGGGATTGGGTGCAGGGAGGTGAGGGCTTTGGCTGGGGGTGGGGCTCTGGTGTGGGGCGAGAGATGAGGAATTCATGGTGTGGGAGGGGGCTCTGGACTATGGAATGGGAGCTGAGACACTGGAGGTGGGGTGGGGTGAGGGCTCCCGCTGGCGGTGCAAGCTCTGGACTGGGGATGAGAAAACTGGAGTGCAGAAGGGTTCTGGTTTTGGAGAGGTGCATGGGGTATTGGGGCTCAGGACTGGGGTGCAGACTTATCTTGGGCTGCTCCTGATCAGCAGCACAACAGTGCTCAGGCAGTCTTCCAGCCTATCCTGAGTCCACGCTCCACCATGGAAGTTGCCAGCATGTCTGGATCGTAGGCAGGGGAGGGGGCTCCTTGCCCTGCTCTCACCTCCAGGCATCCCCCCTGAAGCTCCCACTGGCCATGGTTCTCATTGGCAGAGGTAGTGCTCGGGCTGAGGGCAGTGCATGGACCCCCCTGCATTTTCCCCAAAAGCCACTTCAGAGGAGCAGCACAGAATCGGGACAGGTGGGGACCAACCTGCTGTAGCTCCACAGCACTGCCGACTGGACTTTTGATGGGTGATGCTGAGCGGAGCCACCAATATCCCTTTTTGATGGGACGTTCTGGTCGAAAACTAGATGCATGGCAACCCTACGTGTAATAAAACTATTTTTAGAGCTGCCCAACAGCTATAAAATACATTTTTGGGTGAATTCTGTGCTCTCACTAGCTTTTCACTGGTGATTTCAGAGGTGTTATTCTGGTCTCCGATGACTTGTGAAATATGTAGCATTTAGTGTTACAGCTCAGAGGCTGGAAACACATTTTAATAAAATGCATTTAATCCTAAGAGCCATTTAGCATCTGGAAAGAAACTTGTTAAAAACATAAAGCACATCTAATCCTGTGAGCTGCTCAGAGACTGTAAGAGAAGCTTTTCCCCTGTTGCATGATTTAAAGCTACAGCTGGGGAATGAACTGCTGAGACATTTAGGTTGATGGAGGCAGGCAAGGTTTTGTTCCAGATTGTGAATGCAGAATGAAGAATGGCAATAGCATTGCCTACAGTTCCCCATCTTAAGCCTATATATACTAGAGTATTGAATAGAACTGTTAATAAAAAATATACTTCCCTTATTTTGCAGCAATCTATTTATCTTCAGCTGACTTTTTAGTTTAACATAACTGAGTCATTTGCTAGCCAACATGACACTCCTCGCTCTCATTTCAGTAAATTGCTGGAGAAATCCAAGCCCAATAATTTGGCTTTATTAAGCAAACTGAAAAGGCATTTGTCTTGTACAGTGCTAATTATTGGTAAAAGGAAACCTCCAGGGATATTATACTAAATCTCTTACTCAGACGTATAAACCTAATGAATTGAAACACTAATTGATAGTAACACATAGATGAGCCCTCCGCCTCAAAAAGCCTGAACAAACCCTGAAAACAAAACAAAATAATCCAGCAAAATGGTTTATTTAAAAATACTTTAATCAAACTGAGCATGTTGACAGTGCTAGTGAAGTATGCTTATTTAGGTTTTTTAGAAGCACCTATTAACATTTCCTGTCTAGTTACAATCTAAGCATAAGATAAATGGAAACAATATTGATCAGCATGATAAGCAATGGTGCCAGTGGGCCAGTGGTTTAACCTTTGGTTATTATAGCATTTGTGATGTTCTTATTCTTATTGATATATAGTCTAGAAAATACTTCAGATTTCGGGGATTTTCAAACTTTAAAGTTAATTAATGTAAAATACCCACTACCCCTCAAGAAAAGAGCCCCCCACTACTTCCAGAACCATTATCAAACACAAAGAAATTGTCTTTGAAGCATCAAGCCAGCTTTAGACCTCAGTTACGCCAAGGTAAATTGAGCATAGTTCAGCTAAAGACTACTGAGTACCTGAAACCAAAATGCAACCCTGCCTGTGTTCAGGGTTGAAGGTAAATTGCCCTGTATGCCTGGAATACAGTGCAGTACCATTTGAAAACATGTTTTGGTTTACAAAGCACATACAGTTTATAGGTGGCATACTGACTTATGGGCACAGATGTGCATAGCAGCTCCAGTTATACTGAGAATTCTTAGGGAACTCAAACTCCAGAAATTTAAACACAGGTCTGTATTCGTAGAGGGAAAACTTGTAGAGCAGGAGTGGGCACATACCAGCCCGCAGGCTGGATCTGGTCTGCCAGGGTTAGCCGCTGGTGGGCCTCCAGACCGCCATATTTACCTGTGCCTCCACAACCACAGTGGATCATTATTCCTGGCCAATGAGAGCTGTGATTGCCCATACCTGCAGACACAAAGGTAAATATAGCAGCAGCAGCCCACCAGGGGATAACCCTGGTGAATTGTTCCTGTTTTATTGCCCCCCGCTACTGTAGAGGATGCATAAGTAGTCATGTTTTTACCATTACAGTAAGGTAGCATATATCTTAACAAATCTGTGGTTTCAGTATGACAACTTGGAATTCAATGACACGTGTCAATATAACTCCAGTCTTCTGTTCTAAAAGCACAGGTTCTTACCACCTGTACTAAGTGAGACTCCCAGAGTCTTTGACATTTGATGGAGGAATTCTAATTCCATACTCTAGAGAGTGGTGGTACTCTCTCCATTCATTGGCCAGTTCATTATAATTTATACATTGTCTCTTCAATATGAAGGTGGGATTAGAATTCTGAAAAGTTGAAAATGTACCTAATTTTCTTTTGGAAAGACAAGAAAACTCACATTGTACTGGAGGGAAGCTATGTTATTTTATTATATATTTTGTAGTCTGTATTTTCAATGTAGGCTGCATCAGATATGTCAGAAACACATGCACAGAGACAGTGGCCTATTTATAACGGTCTGTTTTTTTATTATATGTAATGACAAATAATAGAATGACTATTTGAAATTACAGAAGTTTTACAGAGATTTGATAGTTGCTGTTTGAGAAGGGTTTCACCACTTTTTCAGAAATTTGTGAAATAATTTTCATGGAGCAAGAAACCATGTGTCAGGAGGATCCTGTACTTCACTTGTGAAGTCAATGCAAAATAATGATAAAATAATAATACCAAGTTCTATAGATCAAGGTCTGATCCTACAGAATGTAGAGCAGCTTTACCCTCTATTGACCTGGAAAGTGAACATGCTCAGGGCCTCTCACATTCAGGCCCTCCTTGTATAAGTATTCTCACAAACAGATTTACTGCATACCTCAGAAATCTGGTATGCACCGACCCCAAAGTTGTACATTAGTGAGACAGTATTGGGAGCTTATAAACGTCTACCTCCATAAACTCAGGCCTCTGCCTCAAAGAACCACCCTGTAGAAGAGCTATATGCTCTAAGCAGCAGGAGCAGCCCAAGGCCGGCTGCAGCAGCTAGCGCCCTAGGCAGGGCGGCGCAATTGGCACCCCTGCCTACATGGCCATCAATGGCCATGATATCATCATTGGGCGCCCGGGCCAGCGGCGCCCTAGGCAGCTGCCTAGCTTGCCTAGGCTCACGGGCCGCCCCTGCAAAGCAGACAACAGTTTTAGTACTGTACAAACCCATATATATGGATGTTGAGAAGATCAGAACTTCAGGGAAAAAAACCTAGATAAATGCATGGAGGTTAGGTCCATCAATGATTATTGGCTAGGATGGGTTGGAATGGTGTCCCTACCCTCTGTTTGTCAGAGCCTGGGAATAGATGACAGGAGAGGGATCTCGTGATGATTCCCTGTTCTGTTCACTCCCTCTGGGGCATCTGGCATTAGCCACTGTTGGAAGACAGGATACTGGGCTAGATGGACCTTTGGTCTGACTCAGTTTGACTGTTCTTATGTTCCTATCTGGAAGTCTCAGGAAGAGCATAAACTTTCTGATAAACTGAAGTTGAGTTGACTATGAGCTCTGTCCCTGTGGGGTTTGAAATCTGTGCTGTTGTTCACATAAGCCAACAGTGCAGTGATCGCGAACTCCTAGCCATTGTTTAAACAACTGGTCCATTTAGAATATAGAGGCAACAGGTGCTAGACTCAGAGAATAGACACAAGCCCATATAGTGCAGCATAGTACAGGGTCAGACGACAAAACAGAATCCTGGTTACTTGAAAAAGTTGGGTAACTGGATTGTGTTCTTACTAGCTACTGAGAGGCACACATTGCAGCAGCTGGATTCAAATTCCTTTTTAAGATTTAATAAAACATCTCTTCTTACTTCTTATAAGGATTCTCCCTCATTTGCTAGCAGCACCTTTGAGGTTATATTTTTGTCTCTGCTGGCGGTTGTATTGATCGGATTAGAAAGTGCATTAATGGCTGTTTCATTAAGCTGTGCAAATAAGATATTAAATCCTGTGGTCTATTAAACCTAGTTATTATCAAAAGCTTGCTGTGGCTACTAATCTAGTCGGAGCTGTTAGGAATTCATGTCCTCATTTGTCCAAACAGTCTGAGACAATTTGGTCAGAAAGTCAATTAGTGAGCATTCTCTTCATTAGAGAGCCTTTATTCATTTTTAAAATTTAAAATAAACTCTTGTCAAAGCAACTGATGTAAGAGAGTGATCATCTCAGTCTTTGTAACATAGCGGCCCTCTTGATTTTGATAGTCTTTCTCCTGCCTGGGTCCACAAGTTCACAACTGGTATTTTTACAGTTATCAAAAAAAATGAATGTATTACCTCATTGCTTGGAATACAGAGATTACAAGTAAGATTAACACATGCAGTAATTTACAGGCATTGTATATTAAGCACTGATGTACCTTACAAGTCTAACATCTGTCTGGAGCAATGCTAACATACCGATGAACTGGTCTGGTTTCCAGCTATGACTCTGTCAGTACTCGGTTGATGTCTATAGACTTGGTAAGAGTTGGCACCTGATCTACCAGCATCACAGAAGTAACCGGGGGTAAACCTCCAAATTGGTACTGTAAATTGTGGCTAAATTTATTCTCAAGTGCTTTCGTGTTGTCTTTAATCTGAAAATCAGGCTAGAAATCTCATGTGTTCAGGTCTTCTGGTAAGACTTCTGCCATATCCTCATTTTCTCATTGTGCTGTAGTCTTTTCCACTTACTGTTCCATGTGAAACTAGTGAGACCAGAGGAAAGTGAAAACTAATTCAAGTTTTGATGTATGTTAAAGGCTCCATTTGGACTTAAGGAAAATGCCTATTGATGTGAGCAAAACCTAATATAGGAGCACCTTTTCTACCTCTGAACGGTTAGGAACACAAGTCCTGTTTTCTTACAAAATGATTTTTCATGTTCAGCAGCTTAAAATGTCCTCAGTAAGAATGTGCAAATACACTACAGATTGTTACCACTTGATTATATTGCTCAGTGGTCTAAATGAAATGGATGTGATGATCTAAATCCAGTTCCTAGGAGACTAATTAATGTCCACAAACACCACCCCCCACATGTCATTAATTGGCACTTCAGTGAGCAGCCTTGTCAGAGAAGAAGGACTAAATTACACGTGATGACTTCACTATACATTTACCCCCAGAGTGGTTCTTCATTCTGAGGCATATTAGCTGTGTGTACACAGCTTTCACTGCTACTGTCCTTACAGTGTTTGTTCTATTGATAACTATGACCTCACTTTCTAGGACTGTCAGGCTGGTACCTTTTGCCAGCACTAATTCAAACAAACTCAAAGAAAATGTAACAAACTTGTGACACTTTAGAATGGAGATAGCTATAAATCCAGGGAGTCCATTTCTTGTTTCCTTACAAGAAAAATCTGTCTCACTTCCTTTGGCAAAGCCAGATATGTATGTTGTATGTCTGCAAATGAAATATTGCCCTTAATTAACTGATGCTGAGGTAATTGAAAATTGCAACAGATAAAGTGAAAGGAAATATCAAAGTGAAATGCAGTTTTCTGTGGCTATAAGCATGTCTTTTAAGTACAATACTGAAAATGAAATATTGGCAAAAATGGTAAATTAAGCACAGATTTTTGGCTTAAATTATTGCAAGTGACTAATGATTTTTCAGAAGTGACTAATTTTACTTTCTGGTTGCCCATTTTGAGGCACCTTACAAGGACTGAGCATCCACTATTTGAAAACCAGCCTCTTTCAAGTGAAGTCAGAGAGGATACCCTAAAATCAAAGCACAATCACTGGCTATTGTTGAAAGTGAGGCCATTGTTTTGTTTTGTTCTGTTCTGGATTTTTAAATTGAGTAATTAGCATAGAAGGGATAAAGCCTTTGTAGGGAGGTTAGAGAGCTTCTTTACACCTCCACAGCAAGCAAACAAGCCTGCCCAACCAGTGTAATTTGATGAATTCCAAATGCAAAGCTTCACCAGAAGCAGGGGAGCTCTTCTTTCTCTTTCCTCAGTAAATACTGATTTTTTTTCCTATGCTCTTCTCTGCACATATATAGTTTTTAAAAATGGAAACAATATGCTGTGGGTGTATGACAGTATCTAGACAAGAGAAATTACTTGGACCAGCATAATGATTTCAGAAAAAAACTTTGGAGGACTAGCTTGTATAGTGAAAAATTTGTGAAAAAAATCCGTGAAGAATTTGCTGTGATGCTTTGTTAGATCAATGAGTGACCACTGTAACATGGAAGTGGCTTTTTATAGTCTGCCAAATAGCTAGGCAAAAGGGAAGGCATCAGTCACATCCTACAAATATATTAATCAGGATCCAAGGAAAATATAACAACACACAGTGTTTTAGTCAGTGTCATCTTGATTAATAGTTAATTCTGTAGAAATCTATGAGATTCCTCCTAGAACTTTGAAAATAATGTGTTCTATCAGTCACTTCTGAGTTCTGGGCTTGACTCTCCACAGCCTTGCATTGTGCATAATCATTTATAGCTTTACACAGGTATAATTGGAATAGTAACATTTTACACCTACTTTGCACACGTCAGTGACTGTATCTTCTGAAAACCACGGTGTGTCTTAACATTAACACACTGAAATTATCCTTATAAGGACCACTCAAGTTTGAGTTTACTAGAAATCTTCATCTTGTTTGGATACCTTTAGCAGCATATTTAAAAGTATCATATGTTCCGTTCTGGCATTACAGAAGCAGTCACAATATGATAAAACTATTCAAAATTCTTAAGTGTCTGTATTTGATTAACATTAATTAGGGACTGAGTGACATGACTCTTATATGAAGATTAATTTGTAGAGTGGCAGTACCCAACAAAGTGCATCCAAAACAAAAGACTAACAGCTTGTTTTTGTAATTGTGCCCATAGGCATATCCCTCGGCCTTATTTTTACTCTATAAGATTTGCCCTGTATGGGATATACAGTGTTACTATAGAGTAGAGCTGCCAGAAACATTTGGCTGGGAAGGAAAAAAGCAGCTAGTTTCATATCAGAGAAATTCAGTCTGAATGAAATTGATGAGGATGAATGTACCAGGAAAACACGTGCAAAGATCTCACACATGTATTCCTCACCAGGCTGAAGCTTATGGATGAAAGACTGAGAATGAATGGTTTACTAGAGAGAGCTCTGAAAAACAGTTGGGAATACTTTTTAATATAGAATAGCAGATTGCACAGAATAACTTTTCCTGTGTGACATTATTCTTAAAAGAGACGTGGGTGATAAGAAAGGGCTTTTTTTTCCTGTAGCTTTTAATATAATTCCACAGGGTCAGTCCTCAAGGATTGACGGAAATTAAAGGGGGATTTCCCTTGGCACAGAGTCACATTAGAATACCCTGCCTACAAAGGTAATTTTTCTGTTGCTGTGCTAACGTACTTTGCCCACAGAATCCTTGTAATATTCATTTATGCTAAATGTTCTGCTTTTGTTTCCCTTCAAGAAGTTGCTAGCAAAGATTTTTGAATGAGCTGAAATGACCATGTTTCGTTAAAAAATGGATGAATTCAGCCTAAATCCTTCATGACTCAAGAATAATATCTCTGAGCCCAGTATCAATAGTAAGAGAAAATGCTCTATAAGAGCTTCTTATCTTCCAAATACTGTAAAAACATTAATTTTACCAACATCATTTATAATACAACTGATCTAATGCCCATAGCCCTGAGGTATGGACAGGTAACATAGGATAATAGAAAAAATATTTGGCCCAGTGATCATAATATGTTTTCTTTTACCCCACAGACTGATTCAGAAATACTATAGGAAGGTTATAATTTCTATTCTGTCTGTATTTTTGAGTGAAACCAAAACCTCAAAGTGCACTGAGTGGAGGGTGTTGGGGGTGGGATAAGAGGAATAAGAGAGTTGTGGGTTTTTTTCTTTTTAAAGTTCACCAAACCCACAAAGTATTCACAGTTCTGTTTTATTACGTTAAACTTTGGCATCTCCATAAAGACAGCATATAATGCAGTGGCAGAGGCGGCTGTAATCAGAGAATGCTTTCATGGCAGAGAGGACCCAAATGTTTCTATGATTTGGTCTGTGAATCATTTTAAATTAGAAATGTTGATACTTCTGCTTGCAATGGCTGACTGATTTACCACGTGTCTGAAACTGACACCTCTGCCAGCTTCCCATCCACTGTCTTGTTACTGTATAGACTTCATGGGTGTGTCTAGACTACATCCCTTTTCTCAAAAAAGGGATGTAAATTAGACACTTCGAAATTGCAAATGAAGCTGGGATTTAAATTTCCTGCGCTTCATTTGCATAATGGAGGCCACTTTTTTTTTGAAACGGGGCTTTTCAATAAAAAAACGGCAGTTTAGATGGGGATCTTTCAAAAATAAAACCCTTTTTCAAAAGATTCTGTAAACCTCATTTTTTGAAGAGTGCAGGATCTTTCGAAAAAGGGTTTTATTTTCAAAAGATCCCCGTCTAAACTGCCATTTTTCTATCAAAAAACCCCATTTCGAAAAAAATGCAGCCACCATTATGCAAATGAAGTATGGGAAATTTAAATCCCGGCTTCATTTGCAATTTCGAAGTGTCTAATTTACATCCCTTTTTCGAGAAAGGGGATATAGTCTAGACACAGCCCATATGAAATTGTAAACTTCATCTTTTATGTGATTGACATTTTTCTGTTGATGGTTCTTATGGAAATATGAATTCTTTCTGCATGGATTTTCTGAAGCAAACCCAGGGAATTAACTAATCACAGAAGGGTGCGTCAACACTGCACCCATAGTTCAAAATAAGCTATGCAATTTGAGCTACGCAAATTGCCTACCTTATTTAGAGTGCATTTCAAAATAGAGTGCTATTCCAAAATGTCCCTTAATCTTCAGGGAATGAGGTTTACAGGGACGTCCGAATAGAGAGCCCGTTATTTTGAAATAATGGGCACACTGTCAAGATGCAGAATTGCTATTTTGGGATACCAGAAGTATCCCAAAATAGTGCTGCAGAGTAGACGTAACCAGAGACTCAACTGTTTTCTTCTTTATTGAGGTGGTGCCACTAACTCATAGCTGAGACTTGCAGAACTATGTAAGGGAGCTTGTGCTGCCAACGCTCTTCTTGCAACTCTTCTGTGAATAAAGATGGTGCTTGGTCTCTCGGGGTATGTCTAAACTGAACGGCTATTTTGGGATACTGGAGGGTTCCTGAAATAGCTACCCCACTTCTACACAAGCCGCCTGTTATTTTGAAATATTTTTCGAAATAACAAGCATGCTATTTTGCCATAACGGTAAACCTCGTTGCACGAGGGATAAGGGATGGCTCAAAATAGTGCATCATTTTGAAATTTGGCATTGTGTAGATGTGCCATGTTTCAAAATAAGCGATTTTGAAATAGAGTCCAGATAAGATACGCAATTCGCATAGTGCAAATTGTGTATCTTATTTCAAGGTTAGGGTGCTGTGTAGACTCTCTAAGTCTGCAGCTTGTGCAGACAATTAATTCTCATACACACATTTTCTAATTTAAATATTAAACTTCAATAAACTTTTCAAGAATAGAAACTTAAATTCAGGTTCATGTACAAAACTGTATGAGTCGGTGGGTTTTCTGTAGAGAGTGGTGTCTAATTTTCCATTGTTGATTTGTACTGTGGTGTCCAGGAAGTGGATCTCTCATGTAGAATGGTCCAGGCTGAGGTTGATGGTGGGGTGTAGGTTGTTGAAATCTCTGTGGAATATCTCTAGTGTTTCTTGGCCATGCGTCCAGATCATAAAGATGTCATCGATGTACCGTAGGTAGAGAAGGGATGAAAGGGGACGGGAGTTGAGGAAACGTTGTTCTAGGTCAGCCATAAAAATGTTAGCATACTGTGGGGCCATGCGTGTACCCATGGCTGTGCCGCTGATCTGGAGGTATAAGTTGTTCTCAAACTGGAAATAATTGTGGGTGAGAACAAAGTTACATAAGTCTGCTATCACTGCACTTGAAAGGGAATCCTCTGAACTGTCATTCATGTTAAAATTCGACACTCTCCAAAAAGGAATGAACAAACACTCAAGCTATCTTACCCATTACCAAGATAGCTTCCCCAATTATCACCTCTAATACCATTAACTCACAAACATCCCACTCTCCCCACCTCTAATATCATCAATTCACAGACACTTACCTTCCTTCCTCCCCCCCCCCCCCCCCGGCATCCCCCTCCTGTTCTGAAATGTGATTTGTCCTTTTCATATGTGTTCATTTTTTAAAATTGTATCCTTTGGTATATATGGTTGTGACTATTTTCTTCCACTATTTGATCTGAGGAAGTGGGTCTGGCCCACGAAAGCTCATCATCTAATAAACCATCTTGTTAGTCTTTAAAGTGCTATATTGTCCTGCATTTTGCTTCAATAATATTAATAACATCAATGACCCTAATTCTACAACTGATAATGCAAAGACAAGGTGCTATCAGTTGCAAGATTAGGGCCACAAATAATAAGTTGTGTTGCTGTTGCTGAAGATAGATGCTGCTGATTGTAAAGAGGATCCTGAGTCTAACTGGCCATTAGGCAAGTCCATCAGTTCTCATGGCAATGAAGAGGTGTGTGGGTGTGGGTGTGGATGTGGGGGGAAGAGTGTGTTGATGGGGTGAGGTAAGAGGGACGCTGACTAAGTGAGGTAGAAAAGCCCCAATGGGTTTGTTGGATTTCACAGAGAGGGTGAACAGTTTGGCGGGAATAGAGAAAAGATTTTTTTAGAAGAAACCTTTAAATAAGTTACTTAGTCTTATATGAAAAATTTGAAGTCACTTTCATTTAGTTCCTCCCTCCCTCTGCTTTTTTATCCTCTGTTTCTGGGTAAACAGAATGGTTCTTATTATCCCATGTGGTCGCAATTCTGAGGACCCTGAAACTGTCTTTCATCCAGTCTGGTCATCATTGTTCTTTTAGAATGAATCCTTCCCACTCAAAATCACCAGTGTTCTTATTTGAATTGGGAGAGAAATGGTATCTCCTGGGAAAAAAAGCCAAATCTTAGTTGAAAGGAGGTTAGTTAAAGACTATGTGTTTGTTATTGCTTTAACTCCCAGGCCTTCTCACCAAGACAGAGGGCTGGAGACCAGCTGTAATCATAACAATTCCTTGTTTCTGTATGTTTCCTGAGGGATAGTTTGACATATAATTATTTCTGGTCCGTGTTTCTCATTAGCAAAAATTAACTGTAACTCTGGGCTTCCAATATTATCAAGTCAGATGTAAAAGGCATGAGTCTAATTATCTGCCATGATGCTCTATCAGCCTAAATATTTTGGATAAATTCTGGCATCAGTTATGTGAATATAATCCCATCCGTTTCTGGGAATCAGGAGCATTAGAGGAATTGAGCGGCACACTTTTATAGTTCTGAGAACTTGTTCACTAGAACTGGTCAGAAAATGTTCAAAATTTGCAATTCTGATTTTTTTTCCAGATGAAATCATGTATTTTGGTGGGGGAAAATGATATATAATTTTTGAGTGCACATTTCTCTGACTTTGTCTCACTATTGACTAGTCTGCTATTTGTCCTCTCATGCCATGGGAATAACCTTCAGTGGCCTGTTACAGTACATGTTAGTCTGGAAAGAAGAAGAAATTACAGTGGAGAGAGCGGTAACTCCTGGGGGAATTCTGTGGCACTGCACATGCGCAAAATTTATAAGCCCTGCAGATTTCTTTGTTTCCCTACAGAAAAATGAATTTCTGACAGGGAAGCCAGGGGAGTAGGGATATGAACCTCCCCAGCATTATGTTTTGGGTACTCAGGGCAGAAAGAAAAACCACTGTGGAGCAGGGAGAGGGACTGGGGAAGACCCAGCTGGTAGCTCCAATCCTGTGCTGGGCTCAGCTTTTAGTCTCTGCTGAACTGGGAAGGACAGGACTTCCTCTTCCTCTGCAGGACATCTGGGGTTGGGTGAGACCCAAATCCCAATTTCTCCTTCAGCTGTGGGAAGCTCTGCAAACCTGCCTCCT
Source organism: Pelodiscus sinensis (assembly GCF_049634645.1). NCBI lineage: Eukaryota > Metazoa > Chordata > Testudines > Trionychidae > Pelodiscus > Pelodiscus sinensis. The sequence continues at coordinate 172,061,985 of NC_134712.1, forward strand.
CTGCTTCCTGTGCTCATTGTTCCTGAGTTGCAGGAGGAGGGATCGCTGCTCCCCCATCCACCTAACCCCTGTGCATCCAGACTCTCACATAGAACCTCAAGCATCCCCCGTAACCAGACCTGTCCTGATGAGCCTCACTCCCTCATACCTGAACCATTCCAATTACTCACCAGCACCAGGATGCCCAATCCTACCGAGCCCTAACCAGCTGCACCTGGATCCCCTCCGAATTGAGTCCCCAGCCCCGGCATCTGGACACCTCCCCACACAGTGCTCCGCACTTAGTCCCCTTCCCCACTGAGCTTTATCCAGAACCTCATCTGCTGAGGCCCAACCACCTTCACCTAGATCAGTGTGCAGCACCCAATTACCAATGCACCCGGAACCCCCCAACCAGCTCCCATGCAGCCAAATCCTCCCATAACCATATCCCTCACTGAGCTGTCCACACCCAGGTTGCCCCACAAAGAACCATCTCAACCCATAACCACACACTAAGCCCCTCCACACTTGGACGCTGCCAGGCTGAGCCTGTCTGCCCACACCTGACACAGATGCGCCGGTCCTGAAATGTTTCTGGACCAGGCCTGGTCCTTACACTGTATTAGAGTTGGATGCAGCCTCACCACTGAGTCCATGTCCCTGGGGAAGCTGCAGAGGAATCTGCCACCTCTATGATCATCCAGTGCCATACTGAAGCCACCACATTTATTTGACAAATAAAATGTACAGAATATTGCAGAATTTTAAAATATCTTGCACAGAATTTTTATTTTATTGGGCATATAATGCCCTCAAGGGTGAGTGGTTCTGGGAAGATACTAAGGACAAAGGCTTGGTGTTTGGGAGAAAATGGTTAAACATAAAACCCAATAACCACCTACTACCAACAAAACAAATGGAAAAATAGGCAAGGGTTAAAAAATTACCAAAAAGTAGAAAGTAAAAGAAATGGCTTTAAAATAAGTATAAAAAGGCCAAGATAGCAGGGTTAAAATGCCAAATGGAAATATGCCATAATTAAATATGGAATTTAACAAATTATGCTGAGTTAGTTTGACACGCTGAGCCACACCTTTTTCTTTTTGCTGACCTGAGTTGTTTCTGAGGCTATGTCTACACTACTGGCTTCTTGAACAAGAAGCTTTTTGCGGAAGAGATCGACCACAAAGCTTCTTGTGCAAAAGTGTGTTCACACTACAAAAGCACATCGAAAAAGCAATGCGCTTTTGTGCAAGAGAGCATCCAGACTGCATGGACGCTCTCTTGAAAGGAAACTCTGATTGCTATTTACAGAATGGCCACCAGAGCACCTGTGCTTATTTCGATGTCCTCTTTTTGTGCAAAAAAACCCAGTTCCCCATCCACACACACCTTTTTGCGCAAGAACTCTTGCATACAAAGGGGTTATTCCTCATAGAAGGAGGAATGCCTACACTGGAAAAAACCCTCTGTTTTTTCGTTTTACTTGCGCAAAAATGCGTTGAGGTGTGGATGCTCCGTGAGTTTTTGCGTAAAAACTCTGTAGTATAGAGAATGTAGCCTGAGAATTTGTGACTATTGCAATGTAGCCCTTCATTGTTGATTTACTATGCAATAGCAGCTTTGTCGTAATAAAGAACAAATATTATTTTGTCATGAGTGCTTCCATTATTAACTATGCACATTTGGCATATAACAATTGTTCCCCTACTTGTATCTGCTCTTCTTCTATATTGTACAGAAGAGATGCAAAAATCCATTTCATAAGTGTTCTATAGTAACAGGTTTCATTTTGCTTCTGTAGACTTTCATTGTATCTCCGTGCTTTCTTATTCTCTCTTTCTTGTGCTGCTGCTCTCTAAGGCTACGTCTAGACTGCACTGCTTTTCCAGGCTAGCCGAGGTATCCTGGAAAAGCAATGTCGCGTCCAAGGAACCCGTCCGCTTTTTCAGAAAAATTTTCGAAAAAGCAGATGTGTTCTTTCACCATTCCTGTAAACCTCGTTTTACGAGGAATAAGGGATGTGTCGAAAGAGCACTTTTTTCCAAAATTTGGCACCATGTAGACGCACCAAATTCCAGAAAAGCCTCTTTTGACAGTAAAGCAGAAAAAGATACTTTTTCTGACTTACCCTTGTGGTGTAGACCTAGCCAAAGAGAATCTGCCTTATTTGAGATATTTAAAGGTTATTGGTGTTTTAAAACAATCTCAAAACATGTTTCAGTCAATACTGTCTTGTCTTTTGTTGTTCTGTTAATGTGTGAATTAGATTCTGGAAGGCACATTGGTACATTCCTACCTGAAAGTTTAGCAAGTGCTTATGTACTTGTCTGGATCAGGGCCATAATGCATGTATCTGACAGAATATCTGTTTCCATTCATACTTGCTTGATTGTTCTTTTTCTGTTGTCTCCATTTCTCTTGATGTTTCCAGTGCCAGTTTTCCTCAAACAACTTTGTCCATATTGATCTCTACAAACCGCTTAACATTTCTCTTAAAAACAAGCCTCTAGTTTTTCCTTGAGGCCACAAACACACATTGAGTGGGTTTTTATAGGGGAAAAGTTAGCGGTGTCAAATTTGAATGAAATTCATGAGTCGTTGAGGGGAAAACATCACAGCTGGAGCATGAGAGGACAGGAAACCTTGCTTATGAATTGCTTTACAGATGCCATCCTGCCTTTAGCTTACATTGATTTTTATTGTGAAAGTCACTTCTGAAATATGTTAAGGCAGGAGTTGCTATGCAGCCTAGAGGCACCATCTGAGTCAAAATATTCTAAAAGAAAGGTCCTCGTGTTCATAGCGGCTGGAGTATAAAGGTAATTAGGCTGAAGGCACTTTCTTATCAGTTTCTGACTATTTGAAAGACGTAAACTAACTCACCGTATATGGACTAATCCACCATGCAGCCCGTGAACATTCAGAATTGGCTGTCTTGTTAGATTCCAGCTAAGAAATACAACGAAGTATTGTGTGTATATGTCCTCAGTCAAGACTTTGGGATATATTTGACCCAGGAAGATAAATTACTTTTTGTTTGGTGGCACTTGCAAAATATGCACCCATGTTTTTTGCCCACAAAATAAATTGTTAGACCTAAATCTGAGGAGTTGAGTCCATGTCTATTTGATTTCAACCCATGCTTAGACAAATAGGGACTCAACTACTTAATTCTGGGCCTGAATTTGAATTTCAAGTAAAATATTCTGTAGTTAATTAACCCCCTTTAATAGAAATATACCCTTTAATGTATTACAATAATAAAGACTCAACCAATAGACCCTGAAAGTTTTGCATGTGTAAAGAGTAAAAGGCAACGTCAAAATTGATCCACCATTAACTGTTCTTAATAGATTTTAAAGTGGTTTTTCCATTATTTTTATTGTATTCTGTGAATTAATACCTTTCTTGTTACCTTGGGTTACTATTCTTTCTTGGCAAATTCAAACTAAGAAGGTGATAGAAAATAAGAATCTGCACAAACCTCAGTCTGTATCTCAGTTCTGAAACGGAGACTTTTTGATTTGGCTTTTGAAAGCAGTCTGTATCATGGGGCTGAGGTAATTCAATCACAGTACAGAAGTTAGTCCAAATAGGTGATGTATTAGATAGTACACAGTCCACAGTTTCCTTTGTGGACTAAAGAGCTATTGAACATGTTCAGTGGGATTTCAGCATTGGACTATATCTGTTCACACTGATGCGAATGGTAAAACTCCTGTTGACTTCACTGGAGAGAGGAGGGGAGAGAGGAATGCATTAAGCTTTGAACACTTTTGAAAATTCCACCCATTTTCAGAACAGTAGTTTAAAGGCAAAACTTGGCAGTCAGATTTTTACAGTTGCAGTTTTATATAGTCTTGCTGTGTACACACTCACCTAGAGCTGGATGAACACAAATTGGGCCTTTATCTGATTCATAATTATTTGGTTTGTTTGTTTTTTGTAACAAATTTATATAAATATTACGAAAAGTGATTGATTATCCAGATGTTTGAGTCCAGTAATCCAATACGTTTTAGTGGACCAGTTTTAGTGGACCATTGCAATACTTTAGCATAACTATAGGCAGGGATGTAAAATCCTGTTAAATATTATGTTTAACTGGTTAAACACTTCAACGGAGTGCGCAGGCCGGAGCATCCCTCCTGCACTGTTCGACCAGGCTGTCCAGCCTGCAGCCTGCTGGGCCAGGCCTGCCATAGGTGGGAGTTGCTCCGGCCGGGTTGGAGTGTTCTTGCTCACGGTGTTACAGTAAGGGTGATGCTTATTGGTTAACTAGTCACATCCCTAACTAGAGGATCAATGAATTATCTTTCATAATTATTCATGCATCATTTTTTTTAAGCACGCATAGAGTTACCAGATGGTTTAAAAAAAATACCAGACATGCTTGATCTCAGATTGCGAGGCTGGCTGGGAGATCGAGGGGAGCGGGGCTGGCCGGGAGGGAAGCGGGGGGGGGGGGGAGGGGGAAGGGGAGAACCGGCTAGTGGGAAGCGTGGCTGGCCCAGGCACATTCCACCCCGGCCCCGCCCCCCTCCTCTCTCCTCTGTAGTTGCATACTGCCTGGCTGGTGGACACACTCACGCAGTGTGAGCATGTCTACCAGCCAGGCAGTATGCAACTACGTACTGATACTCATGAGCAGGGCTCGCCAAATGGCAGCGAGCTCTGCTCGCCAGCCATGCAGTTCTGCAAGCTGCGCATGCGCAGATCGCATGGCGCCGGCTGTGTCAGCTTGTAATCTACTTGCCATGGGCGAGTAGATTACATGATTTGTTGAGCCCTGCTCATGAGAATAATTAAACTTATTTAATTAGAAAATACCGGACATTTATATGTCTGGTATTTTCTCAATTTGTTTCCTGGACAGAGTGCTCAAATACCGGACTGTCTGGTTTAAAACCGGACACCTTGCAACCCTAAGCACTCAAATAAAATATGTAATGAACTGAACAGAGTACATTTTGTTGTCCTTTCTATAAATCATGCTGCTATGCTTGTGTGACTTTTATGCTGAAATAGCATGAGTCAAGCTGTAACTGGTTCGCTGCGTTTTTTAAGATAGCTACATAGAATTTTGATGCTGTATGCTAGCTACCTTTCAGCAATTTCATGTGAGGCCTATAAAGGTAAATTTCAAAGTATCCATGCAAATGGTGCTGAATTGATTTGACAAATACCACATTAGTGTGTATTATACAATCTTCTATTACAGGTTGAATCTCCCTGGTCAGCACCCTCAGGACCTGACTGGTCCCAGATGAGGGATTTTGCCAAATGTGGAAAATTTCCCCTCGCTGTTGACCCCATCCCCTGCCCGGCCATCCCAACTGCCTTCTCGGCTTCCCCCTCCTCCTCTCCCCCCAGCCCAGCTGAGCCATGTGCTAGGCTTCCCGGTTTCTGCCTTCCCCCCATCCCCCAGCAGTACAGCAGTTTCCTGGCTCCCAGCCCCACATGCAACCCAGGTGGGCTGCATGCTGACCTCCTGCCCCTTCTCTCCCTCTGCCCTCTCCCCCCTTCCCCCCCGCACAGCATGCCTTGCTCCCAATCCTCCCCCCCACCCCGCAGCGTGTCAGGATTCTCTGATCCTGGACTAGATAATTCTGGTTTATAGAGTTGCAACCTGTATATATTTGACAGAGTTTGTGTGCGTGTCTGTCTGTCTGTCTGTAAATCTGTTTCTCCAAGAACTCCTCCTGAAAGGTAAGAGCTAGGACCACCAAATTTGGTATGCAGCCTCCTAATTTAAAGCAAGGTCAGAGTTTAATTGTGTGTGGTAGGGGGAGGGCAGAAGTTTTCTTACAGGGACACACAAAATCATACAGAAAAGAGACAGAGTCACCAGGCAGGTGAAAGGGGCTGGCTGGGGGCATGTACACGACTGCCATCCAGGATTGCCACAGCCCCAATCCTCCCACTCCCCCAGGTTCCTTTTAGGGAGGATGAGAGGGATACAGCTCCTCCCCCTGATTCATATGGGAACACTGCTGGCTGTTGTCTCTTCAGGGAGTGAGGGGAAAGTGCACAGTTTGCTGCATTCCTCAGCCTGGATGGAGAGGCACAAAGGGAGCAGACAAACGTGAACTTGCCCAACCAGGGGACATGCACCCGTCCCCTGGCTGGGCCCACCAGAGCTGCAGCAGCCATGGAAAGGTGCTTCTTACATGGCCCCAAGCTGCTGCAGTGAGAGTGGGGTTGTCCTCTCTCTCTCCAAGGCAGCCTGTATACTGAACCCCTCATCCCAATGCCAGAGCAATGATGTAAATGAAGAAAAACAAAAATTAACCGAGTTAAGGACCCGAGCAGTGCCAGGTAAATCTTCTAGTTATGTTATATTTTTGTAGTAAAAATAGTGTATTGTGGGTAGACAGTTTCAGCTCCATAGAAAGATATGGATTTTATCCAAAGACCTTAGCATCCAAAGTCCTGACCCTTCAAACATTTAAGTGTGTTCCTGGCTTTACTCATGTGAATAAAAATTGTCCAGGTGCTTAAGTGTCTGGAAGGTCAGGTCGTAATTTAGGCATAACATGATTGAACTGGGTTAACAGCAAGAAGAATATAAGGATTGTTGAACAGTATATAACTGAGAGTAGTTTTAGTTCAAGTATGTGAACTTTACTAAGAGCATTGTATGGTGCTACTTAATAGTTTGCTTTTATCTCCCTGCCTCTTTTCAACTTAAATTTTAAGACCTGATCCTGTGAGTCATTGAGAGCTCCCATCCCCTGCTGAAGTCAGTGTTGATTGATGGACCTTATATGATCAGAACCTTATAGATTCTACTTACTAATTTTGCCTCTTCAGTAGCCAGCACCTTAGTTTACTCAGAGACATACTGTAGTGTCTGAACCAGCTAATTTGTAATATTTTCCAATTATTCCCTTCCCTTCTCTTTGTTAAGCAGTTATTTTTACACTGTCCTCCTGCTTAACTAATTGTTCATATGTTTTAAAATAAAGTCAATTTATTGGCCATTTTTGTGTCTCTGTGGTTCTTAATTTATTGATGGAACTACTTCATTAGTTCTGCTCCCTATCACCACAATGTACTTTCCTTTCTTATTCCTCATGGAACATTTAGCTAAAATGGTGACTTTACAGGTTTATTAGATTAAGTTCCCCCTCTTCCATTTTCACAAGAACTCAAATTCCACTTTAGAGGGTATGTAGTGGTGTTGTAGCCATGTTGACAAAAGGCGTTATTCCTCGTAGAATGAGGTTTACCGCCATCGACAAAACTGCCGAGTTCTGTCGACGTTATGTCGACAGAACTCGGCGGTAGTGTAGACACAGGTATAGTTTTGTCGACAAAAGTCCACTTTTGTCAACAAAACCCTGTAGTCTAGACACACCCCAAGATTCTTTACACTGAAGCTATGTCTACACTGCAGCGCTATTTTGGGATACCAGAAGTATCCCAGAATAGCTATTCCGTGTCTTTTGAGCACACTCGTTATTTCAAAATATAATGGGTTCGCTATTCTGATGTGTCTGTAAACCTTATTCCACGAGGAGTATGGAATGTGTTGGAATAGCGATTTATTTCGAAATAAGTGCTATGTAGACAGCGTCAAATTTCGAAATATGCTATTTCGAAATTGACTTGAAATAAGATATGCAATTTGCATAGCTCAAATTGTATAGCTTATTTCGAGCTTCTAGTGCAGTGTAGATGCGCACTGACAGTTTCTGTCTTTTGAACTGAGTTAAACACAGTCTTACTTTTCTGCATTTCCAATAACTGCAAGCATTGGTGATCATCTCTTACAATTCCTGCATTTAGGAACCCCACAACAGTCAAATTGGTTACAATGGACAAAACACCATTCTAACAAGTTGAATATGAGTCAACAGTATGATGCTACTGCAAAAAAAGCAAATATGATTCTAGGTTGTATCAACAGGTGTGTTGTAAGCAAAACTCATGAAGTCATTCTGCCACTCTACTCTGCACTAGTTAGGCCTCAGCTGGAGTACTGTGTCCAGTTCTGGGCGCCACATTTCAAGAAAGATGTGGAGAAATTGGAAAGGGTACAGAGAAGAGCGACAAGAATGATTAAAGGTCTAGAGACCATGACCTATGAAGCCAGGCTTCATGAACTGGGCTTGTTTAGTTTGGAAAAAAGAAGATTAAGGGGGGACATGATAGCGGTTTTCAAATATCTAAAAGGGTGTCACAAGGAAGAAGGAGAAAATTTGTTCCTCTTGGTTTCTGAGGACAGGACAAGGAGTAATGGGCTTAAAGTGCAGCAAGGGAGGTTTAGATTGGACATTAGGAAAAAATTCCTAACTGTCAGGGTGGTCAAATATTGGAATAAATTGCTAAGGGAGGTGGTGGAATCTCCCTCTCTGGAGATATTTAAGAACAGGTTAGATAGACATCTGTCAGGGATGGTGTAGACAGAGCTTGGTCCTGCCTTGAGGGCGGGGGGCTGGACTCGATGACCTCTCGAGGTCCCTTCCAGTCCTATGATTCTATGATTCTATGAACAGTTGAATATCTTGCAGGCCTAAGCAAACTGGGTGAACTGTATTTACATAACCACAACCAGTATTTCTTTCCCATTCCAGCTGGCTGTAATGGAAGCATTGATTCAAACTCTGCTTATATTGGGATTCTTGATTTACAGAGAAACTGCTTCATAATCTTATGTCTAATAACCTTTGTTATAATGAGAAGAACCATGGTCTATGAACAGGGCACTGAACTGGAAGTCAAGAGACACGATCAATGGTGCCATGATTTCACGTGGATTCTAATTCCTAGTTTTGCCCTGATGCTGTGTGTCCTTAGGAAAGTGTCTTTACCTCTTGATGTCTCTGTTTTTCTTCCCTGCCTTTGTCTTTCATGTTTCTTTAACATGTAAACTCATGATGGCAGGGACTATTTTCTTATCTGTTTGTACAGCACCTAGCACAATGGGCCCCCAATCACAATTGGAACCTCTAGATGGTATTGTAATATAAACAATAGTAATAAAGAGTATTTAATCATCTAGTGTGCTGACACCTCATGTAAAGCAGATGTAAAATGCTATCTTTCTTTTTCTGTTAATGACTGAACAAACATTAGTAAGACATATTTCTGTGATTGAGCACTAACATCACAGATAGTGTCTTCAGAAAGATGCATAACTTTAGCAATAACTACTTAATGCAATACCAGCAGAGGGAATGTATTTGTCCTTTAAAAATATCTTTGCTATTTGGTGGTTAAACTTAAACAACATATATTTTAAATTCAGAGACTTTTCCCACCAGATTACCTTTTTTAAAAGATAGTTAAGGAAGGTTTTGGCCTAAGTTTTAAGACATCTACAAATAATTTTAGCTTCGTTAGAGGTAACCCCTCTACAAACTTGTTAATTTTAAATATGATAGATAAATACAACTTCTGTACAGCACAATTTGAAGTATTAACTAACACCCCTTTACTTGAAATAGAAAAATACCTATACTGCTGCAAATAACTTAAAGATATTTAGTTATATAAGACATTTTCTAGAGCAGTTTACAAGTTTTTAAGAGTGATTTCTGTTTCTGAATGCTCTTTACCTACGATATTGTTCCTGTCGACTATTTCAGCCCTCACTGTACCTTTAGCCATACCGCCACAATAAAATATTTTTTGCTTTAGTGAGACTATCTTGCTGTTAATTGTAGCAAATCTGGAATGTTCTTCTCTGAGATTTCCACCTCATTCTGATGTGGGTTCCTAGAAGAGAAACAGTGTGTGCAATTGATCACTGCGGTAACATTAATTAATATATTTGGCTCAACGGATATTTTAAAGATTGGATCAGTAAGCTTGCCTGGTCTTTAATGCACCTTATATATTAGAAGTTTGAAGAGAGATCTGTGACATACTCAATTCCTTTTGGATTTTTGTGCTTCATTTTAATTTAGTTATGAGATCAGAAAATAATTCAAACATATCCCAAGACAGTGTTCTGTATGATAGTCTTTCAGCAGTTTAATTCATGGAGCCAGAACATAACAATATATTCTAAAAAGCTCCTTTTGTCAGTTAATGTGAAACATAATGCTTATAGACTCATGGGTCTGACTCACTTACACTTACCCTGACATTAATTTGCTTGAGAGAGAGAGAGAGAGACAGACTCATCTGTGATTATTGCTTCTCTGAAAGGTTGCAGTAGAGTCCTAACATTCTAACAGAAAAAGAAAAGCCTAAGCAATTTTTCTCTTTCATATGACTTTTAATCAAGAAAAAAACCCTAGAGTTTCTACTGGATGTGGGTGGAAGGGGAATAATTTATCTGTAAACATGAAATAAGCCTTCCGTGTCTTGTGATCTGATTATTGGCCTTTAAGCAGGAATAATCCAAGACTTGATACAGAGAAGAGAAGAAATTAAAAACAAAAGATCAAAATTAGATTTTAAAGTCACGGCTTGATTCAGTGGTAGTGGGGATAGAATGTCTACTGGAGGGAAAACTTGGAAACTTTGAGGTACCTGTAATCACCGCTCAGTTTTGCAGCTCCTAAATAGAGGAAGTGGAATTAGTTGCGCAGCTACAAAAAGGAGTGACACAGAAAGGGGTGAGGTTATGTTTTTACTGATTCAGCAGCTCCCATAATCAACCTCTGTTTGTGTGACTAAAATCCTGGCTAGAACTGAAATCTGTTTCCACTGGCACCACCTCTAGGGAAAATTTCCAGGAAAACAAAGCCATTAATCCTTCATCCCTTACTGATGAAAATAGTTTATCTGGATACTCAATGATCTTTAATTATTGGGGATAGTGCAATCTTGAGGCTCCAATCAGGATCAAGATTCCATGGGGGAGGAGCTGTACAAATACATCGATGGTTTCTGTCCCTACATTTTAAAGACTGTAATGACTGAAAAAGATTAACAGATGGAATCATTCAGACTTACACTTAAGTCGTATCACCCTTTTCAGACCCAGTATCAGTCTAAAGAATTTTTGGTCAATCAGTGTTAAGTATTGAACTTAACTTCTTCCTTTCCCTACAAATCAGTATTATTTAGCACAGAAGCGCAGTATGAACCTCATCCTTCAGTTATAAATGGAAATACAGTAGTTGAGCAGGGGCACAACTTAAAACTCAAAAGGGAAGAGTTGTTAAAGAGACCTGAAGCCTAGTATGAGAAGAAAAGCAAAACTTCTTCAGGAGAACAGGTAGTAGTGAGTGTTAGGCTATGTCTAGACTGCAAGCTTCTTTCACAAGAAGCTTTTCTTGAAGAGATATTCCAGAAAAATGTCTTTTGAGAGTGTCCACACTGCCAAAGTGCATCGAAAAAGTCATCTGCTTTTTCGACAGATAATATCCACACTGAATGGACACTATCTCGCATATAAGCTGTGATTACTATGGGTGGATTGGCCACCAGGGCACCTGTGCTTTTTCCTCTTTCTTCTTCTTATGAAAGAACTCCCTCTTCCTCGTCCACACACGCCATTTTGAAAAAAGGCTTCTTCCTGATAGAAAGAGGTTTACCATTGTCAGAAAACCCCCTCTGTTCTTTCGATTTTTTTTCGAAAGAACGTGATTGCAGTGTGGCCGTAATTGAAAGGTTTTTTTGAAAAACTGCCATTTTCCCGAAAAAACTCTGTAATGTAGACATACCCGTTGTGTAGTTAACCCCAGAGGATGGGTGGCTCTACTTAATTATAAATAGAAGAAATCTTTGGGTATGGTTTTAAATGAACAAGGACATGTGTCTAGAAGTTTGTAGTGCTAGAACTGCAAAAGTATTTGCCTTGTTATTGTTAACCTTTCCAAAGGACACATTTCCTTATGTCGGACTGCCAAAATGGGTCATGATCAGGAGTGCTAATGTCAGATAGTCTGCTCAGAAATGGGGCATGAACCGCAAACTGGTTGCGTGTTCTATTTTTAAATTTCACCAACTGTCAAATGTGAACCCTTAAGCATTGCAGCATCCTTAACATGAAAAAGTCATAGACAGTTTCCTTGGGCACTTCCTGCTGAAGGAGCTGGAGGTGCTGAAGAAGCATCACTCTGGCCTATCCTGCCTCTCAGATAATCTTGCCTTTGTGATAGATGGTCCCTTACACCAAAAAGTGTGACAACATTCAGGTTACTCCCAGTTCCAAAAGACATATCACTTACCCCAACCCAATTGTACCTTAGATCTCTCATAGCCAATCCTTTAAAAAACAAATTAAAGATTTGCTAACTAAGAAAAAAAAAGTTTAGAGCAGGATCTAGAGAGAGAGAGAGAGAAAACGAGGAATAAAGGTATGGATTTTTTTAGCGATAACTATGCATAAGACTGAATCCTGGAACAAAGGATATACCCTATGCTACCAGCTCTCCTACCTATCTTAGGGTATGTCTACACTACAAAGTTAATTTGAACTAACGGACGTTAGTTCAAATTAACTTTGATAGGTGCAACACTAGCGCTCCGCTAGTTCGAACTTAATTCGAACTAGTGGAGCGCTTAGTTCGAACTAGGTAAACCTCATTTTACGAGGACTAAGCCTAGTTCAAACTTACTAGTTCGAATTAAGGGGTGTGTAGCCCCTTAATTCAAACTAGTGGGAGGCTAGCCCTCCCCAGCTTTCCCTGGTGGCCACTTTGGCCAACACCAGGGAAACTCTATTGCCCCCCTCCCGGCCCCGGACCCCTTAAAGGGGCACGGGCTGGCTACGGTGCCCATGCCAGGTGCAAGTCTGCCAGCACCCAGCTAGCAGACCCTGCACCTGGCACAGCTTGAGCCAGCCACCCGATGCCCCCCAGCCCTCCCCCTCTTCCCGGGACCAGGCTGGCGGCTCCCGGGAGCTTGCCCGGGACCGCAAGAGGTGGGCACCCGCCTGGTCTAGTGCGGTCATCATGGACCTCGTCCACGACCTCCGCACTAGGCAAGGGAAAGCAGCCGTCTAGGGCAGGAGAGCTGCCAGCCTGGCCACACAGGAGCAGGTGTGCATGAAAATCAAGGGGGTCCACTGAGACCCCCGACCCTGAGCCCTGAGCTTACAATGGCCGTACTGGGTCAGACCAAAAGTCCATCTAGCTCAGTAGCCTGTCTGCCGACAATGGCCAACCCTAGAGACCCTGGAGGGGATGGACCGAAGATAGTGACCAAGCTATTTGTCTCGTGCCATCCCTCTCCAGCCTTCCACAAATCTTGGTCAGGGACACCACTCCTACCCCCTGGCTAATACCACTCCATGGTCCCAACCTCCATCACTTTATCTCACTTCTCTTTAAACTCTGTTCTAGTTCTAGCCTTCACAGCCTCCTGCAGCAAGGAGTTCCACAGGTTGACTCTTTGCTTTGTGAAGAACAACTTTCTGTTATTAGTTTGAAGCCTGCTACCCATTCCTATCCTTTGGTGTCCTCTAGTCCTTCTATTATGGGAACTAATGAAGAACTTTTCTTGATGCACCCTCTCCACCCCACTCATGCTTTTATAGACCTCTATCCTATCCCCCCTCAGTCTCCTCTTTTCTAAACTGAAAAGTCCCAGTCTCTTTAGCCTCTCTTCATATGGGACCTCTTTCAAACCTCTGATCATTGTAGTTGCCCTCCCCTCTCCCACCGTCTCTCTTCCCCTCTCCCACCTCCTTTTCCCAGTCTCCCCGAGTTTTGTTCAATAAAGAAAGATTCTATTTTTGACCACACGTTTTCTTTATTTTGTACATCAGGAAGGGGGGCTAGGGAAGGGTAAGTGGAAGGAGGTGAGGGAGGAATGGGGTACGAGCCCCTGATGTGGAGGACTGGGCTGGCCCTGCAGGCTTCTGGGGGTGGAAGCTCTCCTGCAGCCCCCCAATTGTCCCCTCTCCCCAGATGGCAGCCTGCGGCAAGTGCAGCCGGTCTGATGGCCGAGTGCTGTGATGTGCCCAGTGTGGGCACTCAGGGCACTCCAAGCCAGGACTGCTTTGCAAGCGGGGCACCCCTGAGAACTGTCTGTCCGGGGTGGGGGTCGGGTCCCTTTAAGCACAGCCCTCGACTAGCCTGAGGCAGCAGCTCCACGCTCTAAGTCGTCATCTGATGCCCTGCTGGCACTGCTTCCGGCCATCCTTAACCCCGGTTCAGGGTCCACTTAATGTGGACATGCTAGTTCGAATTAGCAAAACGCTAATTCGAACTAGTTTTTTAGTCTGGATCCGTTAGTTCGAATTAGCTTAGTTCGAAGTAAGTAATTCGAACTAAGTTAGTTCGAATTAGTGCTGTAGGGTGTACATACCCTTAGAGATACCACCAATTTTCTGAGGAAACTCCAGAAAGAGACTGCTGAACTGGAATTAATTTACAAATTTGACACTGTGCTTGAATAAATATATTAACTGGTTATTACACTACAAAGCCAATTTCCCCTGCCTTTGCAATATGCATTTGCACATCAAAAGCAATGAATTGGACTTATCCAGCCCACTTAATTAGCTTCATTAACACAGATCCTACAATTGACAAGTAACTGCTTTTTCTGTTATATATATCTTGATTTATGTTATTTACACTCCAACTCATCTGGGTTTTTGTGCGTTTTGCCCACAAAAGTTCATGGTCCTATATATTTTTGTTATTCTCTAAGGTGCCAAAGGACTACTCATTTTTAAGGTTACAGACTAACAAAGCTAATCCTCTGAGACTTTTTAAGAAAAATAAATGAGAGTTATGTACAAGATTGAAGCAGACAAATCCACCCACACACGTTGCTCTTAAGTTTCAAAAGATGATGGAAGCTGCTGTAATATACAAACTCTATAATAATATTTAGGGCTAAAGTCAAACTAAGCAGTTTGAGGATCCCTGCTTACGCTTAGAAATCTTGCCCTCTCTTTCCCACCAGCCCCTGCCAGTTCTGCTCCCAGGAATCAGGCTTCCCCAGGAGCAGAGATGGCATCCCTAGCCTGCCCATCTCCTGGGGAGGAGGCTTCGCTGCCCTTCCACAGCGAAGTTGCCTCCCTGGGAGACTGAGTGTAGCCAACACCATTAACCAATAAGCATTTGCTTATCAGTTAAACAATTTGTTGTTTATACTCTAATACCACTAGTTGACATGCCCACTTTCCGGTAAAATTGTGTGAGTCAATGTGTGGTTTCTGTATGTCAAAACACTCCTTTCCCAATCTGGGAGATTACTTATGCAGACATGTTTGTTTAAATTAAATTAATTGATTTGCCATTGTACAAAGGGACTATTTTACAGTCTTATTTATGGATCGCTAATGGAATAGTTTAAATCATTTGAAAGCACTGTCTTCCCTGCCTGCTCTCTCTGTCTCTCTCTCTCTCTCTTTCTCTCTCTCTCTCTATCTCATTACTGAACTGTGCAGAAAAATGGTACAAGGGGATGGTATTTGTCTACTGTGTGTGTGGTAGAGGTAAGTTGGCAGAATATGGGAAAGATTGTGATATGTTCTTTGTGGTATATGGTGGTTGTGTTAGTAAAATATTTGATTCTGAGTGTGGGAGTATTGTGTGTGTGTGTGTGTGTGTGTATAAATGAAAAATTAGGGCTATCAACAGTATGTATGTGTTTGTGTGTATATACACACATACACACACAAACACATACATACTGTTGGTAGCCCTAATTTTTCATTTCCGAATTATCTAGCTTGTTTAGAGAAATTGTAACTCCATAAATATTTTTGTGAATTTAAATCTGCTAAATTATTCTTTAAATCCAGGGCTACCTGCACAACAGTGTATAATTAAACTAATTACTGTTCAATTCTAGTGATATCCCCGAGAAAAATAATGTCTGGGCATATCTTTTGCTATATCTTTTGTATTTTACTGTAGAATTAAGAGATTGTATGCTGGTTTGATTTTTTTAAAAATATTAATTGCCAAAGGTGATGCATAAATTTAGCTTTTTAAAATTTGATATATAGTGTATTTATATTTTTTAAAACAATAAATATTTCTACTCAAAACCATACATTTCTTCAAAATTTCACAAAATTGTTGTTTACAGTATTGTTTTAGATGGGTTGATTCCAGGCTATTAGAGAGAAAAGGTGGGTTTATTGGAAAAGAGGCAAGTTTTTGAGTTTACACAAAACTCTTTCACTCACAGATGTTAGTCCAATAAAACTAAACATATTATCTGATACATCTTGTGTCTTTTCATAAAATTCTATATAATGAGTTCATAATGGATGGTTTTGAATTGTTCACTGCTGAGGTGCCTTTAAGTTGTATAGCAATGTTATAAAAGGCTGCTAAAATTTTTAGTGACAAGGTTGTTTACATTGCAGAGCATGTAAGTTTGCTGCTTAAAATCATTAAAGTATAAAAGTGATTTTTCAATTACTTTGTAGTGTGTTTTGAGTTTCATTTATTATGTCATGCAGTTCTTGGTCAGCTGTGGGCAAAGTGAATGCTTAGTTTTCAAGGACACAAGAGAAAAATAAAGCTCAACCCTACGGAAATTATGAAATGAAGATCTTTAAGGGACAATGCACCATCCAGAAATGACAGATACACTTGTGTTCACATCCAAAATACTTGATGGTATGATATGTGCTGGTATAAAGAGTTTATCAGCATAATTTTGAGAATTACCTGAACTTGTTACAAGCGGCATTACCAGATTCCCTTGACTGTCATTGGTCTGATCCATAACCCATTAAAGTCAACAGAAAGATCACAAGGGTGGGAAGTTGGTGACATAACATACTTTTTTCTGCTTCTCTTGACTTCTGCAACTTCCTTTGGTAGCCTGTGTGCTGAAGCTGCAGATCAAAATCTTCAGTCTAATTTTAGAAAGTCAAGTGGTGCAGACAGCCCTCTGGCAAGAAGTAGTAGTACTGAGTGAACTGGAACTTTTCTTAGATTAATTTAATCTAAAATTGCTACATTGCTGTCTTTCACTGGCATTAACTGTTGAAGGAAGGTGAGTGGAGTGATCCTAGTGACGACATCCTAATCTAACAAACATGCTGGTGGAGGAATTGTCAATGTCAGTGTTTCTCAGCTAGTGGTATGAGTACCCTTACGGGTACTTGAGAGAAGGCTGGGGCATACGGCAGCTGAAATTTTGAGAAAACTGAATTTTTGTTTTAAGTTTTACAGCGCTTTATTATTTTTGTACTTTTTACACCCACAAATTTCATCACCTGCCCAACTACGATTAAGTTGTTTAAACAAATGTGTTGCAATGGTAGAAAAACATCTTGTGTGTCTGAAAATTGTAGGTATTGGGGGTACTTATAATTTTTTTTTGAAAAAGGGGTACTTTATAAAAAAAGGTTGAGAAACACTGGTCTATGTAAACTGTTACTGCTAGCTGAACCTGGAGAAATAATTAGGTAATTAACAACCAGATTCAGAAAGCACATTGTCAAACAGATCAAGGTAAAAATTTGTAAAAAGCTTCAATAATGGGAAAGTTTTCATGGAAGGCCTTCTCCTGCAAAGTGCTGTGCATATTTAAATCCCATTAAAGTCACTGGGAACTGAAGGCACTTGGCACTTATTTGTAACTTGCCACATCATGCCCCAGCCCAGTCCTCTCTGTACTACCTAATTTAAAAATAAATATTACAATATACTGAAGGTGATAAGAAGGGGGAGAGGCACAATGCTGAGGGATTTAAAATATAATTGATTAAGGTAATTCCCAATGTACAGACTAAACAATTTTTCAATAAACAAGTTTTCTTTCAGTCGACTGTATTTATGAGGTTCCGGCTGATGGAGAGAAATTTGGGGCCCCAGTGCATTGTATTTTCTGGGGTCCTGTTCTCTCCCATTTCACTTTATGCAGACATTATGGATGTTTTAAGGGCACTCTAGCTCAAGGCCCTGGTACAGTTAGTTGTATCTTCTCCCATAGCACAACATCCTTGATAGCCCTATGATATTGAGCTCCTTCAACTCTCAATAAAAAATTAGTAGGAGTAAAGGGCGCTTATGCTTAAGACATGACACCCAGCATGAAATCATGCAGTTAGACTTCAAAGTAACATTCATCCCCATTGTTGTGAAGGGAGTAAAAGAAGCAGTAGGAAGATTCTGGAGAAAACACAAATTCCCAGGCAGATGAATCAGCTTCTCCCAGCTCTTTGAAATAACAAAAGTAAAGAAACAAGTTCTTCTGTAAAAACATTTCTAGAACATTATTCCCACAACTTTGCATCAGAAGTAATTAGGCACTAATGATGCTGCATATTTCTAACTTTCATAAAAAATGTAGGACTTGAAATATGCTGTTGCTATGTCAGCTTGTGGATGGGTGTGGTAAAAACAAGGGGGTTATATTTATATTGTTTCCCTTTACAAAGGACCTATAATTTGCAGATGAAGGAAAGGGGAGATGGAGAAAGCATGTAAACAGCTGAAATGGGCTGGTCTTGCTTTTGTTCAATAAGTGAAAGAGACACATTTATCTTTTTCCTAATTAATACTGCCAGCAGACTTTCATGAAAATTAATGAAACTGTGTATTTATCCTATTAGTATTTCATCTTGAAGCCAAAAGTTCACTGGGGCTAAGTCTACACTGTGGAGCTATTTCAGGATGCCTTCGGTATCCCAAAATAGCTGTTCTGCATCTGAAGAGCAAACCCAATATATCGAAATATAATGGGCTTGTTATTCTGACATCCCTGTAAACCTCATTCCACGAGGGTTAAGGGACATTTTGGAATAGTGCCTTATTTTGAAATAATTTTAAAATATGCTATTTTGAAATAAGATACGCAATTTGCATAGCACAAATTGTGTAGTTTATTTCGAGGTAAGGGTGCTGTGTAGACACACCCTGTGATTGATAACTATTCATATTACACACAATGAATCACCAAGGCTGTTCCCTTGGTGATTAGAAATCAAACCCCTGAGGTTGGACAAATGTCTATTTATTCACTGGTTTTCTTAATGCAGGATTTAATTTGTTATATTTTTTAAAAAATTCTGAGTAAACCACTTAAATCCACATTTTGACAATGATGTTGAAGTGACACCAGCACACTTATTACTTAAACTTTGGGAGGAAATTTGCCCTAAAACCCCTGGTAATTTCTCTCTGTTGGTTGTGTATGTTTTTGTAGCACCATGATTCCAAGGGCCTGATCAGAATCAAGAACTCATTGTGGTAAGTGTAGAAGGACAGAATCTTGACTCTTTTAAGCATTTTGAAAGCAGTAAAGATCAGTAAGGTGTTTCTTAAAATTTCTTTTTTGACATATTTAAAATTCTGAAATATTTGATAGGCTTAACAAATGTTCACTAGAAATGTGTGTATTTTTAACAACCCAAGTTGTTGTCATTAAATTACCCCATTAAAAACTACTGCACACACATTAGCTAAATGCAGCCACCTCTCTGACCAGTTAATACCCAGTAATATCCATTTTACACTATGCAGTATCTCTGTGTAGTCTCAATCTTTAACCTTCACCCTCCTCCACTTAGAACAAGGTGCCACATATTCTCCACCAAATGCATGCATTATTCCATGCGGGGTCAATACCTACCTTATCAAAAGGGTGATGGATGAGATATGAGAGTTGTATGGCACAATGGAGAACACTCTTGCTCTCTGGGAGCCAAACCCAAGTTGCCAGAGTAAACTAGTGGAAGTGCAGTCTAGCACCACAACCAGCAAAGGCTGTGAGCACTGTAAAAGTAGTGTGCTCTTCCTCAGAAGGCAAGGGTGAGCATCTGCCTAACATCACCTTCTGAAGATCCCTTTAGCCTATTGCTTTGGACAGAGCTCCTATCATACCGAGTCTTTGAGATGGATGGTGAAGTGAAAAGGTTTAGTCATCTTCACCACTCAGACGTCTCCCTGTGGCTTTGTCTTGTCTCTACATGAAAGAATCAATGGACACAAATCAGATATCTGGAAAGGTAACACACAGAAACCTGTTGGGGAACATTTTAGCTTGCCTGTGCACTCATTAATGGAGCTCAAAGTCACTGTGTTGTTTCAGGCCAATTCCCAAGACAAATACACATGGAAGCCTTGGAACTTAACTTCATTTACAGGTTTTATTCCTGCCACAAAAGTATGATTAGAGACATTGGCTAGATGGTCCACTGCATTCCACATCCTAATGACATAAAAAAAACAAACAACGGGTACTTAAAAACAATTTGTAACTTTTCTATCAGCTTCATGTAGCAGGGAGACTTTAATTGACTATTTGTCCCCCCCTCCTTTTTTTCTCTCCCCATCCCTTTTTTCATTTCAAAACTGAACCTTTAATAACTCTATTCATCTGAAGAAGTGGGTTGTGCTCACAAAAGCTCATGATACCATCCACATGTTTTGTTAGTCTTTAAGGTGCTGCAAGACTGTTTGTTGTTTTTAAAGTTTTTTCTTGTCTTGTACGTTGTTAACTAGCATCTTCTAAAGCTCTAGTATAAGCAGGCAACATAAACGTTAACGCATGCTAAGCTAGTGGTGTTGAAGCTGAGCTACTCATTAGGGTCTACCTTGATCAGCTAAATTGAGGTAAAAGATATGCCCTGAGTATAGATAAGGGAAAAGATTGAGTTTGGGTAAACTCTTAGTCTAATCATTTTTCCTTGCCTAGATTGTAAAGATATACCCCTTGTTAAAGTATACTATGTTGTATTCCAACTAGTCGATGAGTTTGTCTTTCCGAAGTCTGAGTTAAGACTTCAATTACCACACTTCCATTGGAAAAAATTGTGCTGTAAAAAATCTTTACTTGATCCGTTGCTGTATCAGCTGTGGAAGTTTTCTTGTCCTGAAATCCAAATATGCAACTGATTCTTATATCTCCCTGTCTTCTTTCTTTTGCTCTGCAAAAACACCCCTCTTTTTTTATTTCAGATCTTGATTTCCCAACTCTCTCTCTCTCTCCTCTCGAGAAAATTGGCAGTGCTCCAAGACTGAAACACTTAGGTTATTTGAGTAAAATTTCCAGTTGATAAAAATGGGGAATTCCTTTTTGAACCAGACAATCATTTATCAGGAAGATTTTAAATAGGAGGCTCCTGCTTGTGGTAACTGAATGTGGTATATAGTCTTTTGCTTTCTTAGGTATAGCATAGCATATGCTGCTAAACCCCAGTGTACTGATGAATTGAGAGTTAGACTGCCCTCTAGTTGCTGGATCTTTTCACTATATTTAAATAGGTTTCTGGCACTCACTTTGCAGAGTGTAGCAGTTGATCTGTGAACACTGTGTTGCTTGGTGAATATTAAAGTAAATATCCAGGGACCTTATAAACGTCCCTTGTCTAACACGTAGTGACTAGAGAAAGTTTATGCTTTGTGTTGTAAAATACATTCACTGATGGTCAGAAGAAGACGGTTTCAGGCATTATTACACTTTCCTTGTAAAGACACAGGAAAAATATGCCAACCCTTTTATTTCTGCAATTGTTATTCAATCAATCACATTGCATATTGTAACTATTTCCTTAGCTAGTATATTTTAAGTATTGTATATTCAATTATGATGCACCCAGAGAATCCAACCACTAAATATGACACTGAATCCCCTTTCTGATTCCACTTTCTGTTTTTGTTTTGCATTATACTTTTGTTGACCTACATTCTGCTCCTAGAATAAATACATCAGCCCATGTGTCTGGGCATCAGTGGCTTCTGTTGGACTAAATCAGGCCTTCTTAAGTATGTATCGATATAATTAGTTTAACCCACAGTAATTGGTATAACAAGGGATGTGAGCCCTATTTTTATAACTAAGAGACAGCTGTTTTAATTCTTTCACTCAGTGCCTAATACTGATGTTATCAACACTATTGTAAATTGGCAGTCACATTTCTGAAGGCAATAGAGATGTAAAATTGGTGTAACAAAGATAAGGCTCAAATCCTTATAGGCCTGGAGCAGGAAGTACTGATTAGCACCATCTAAAATATAAATTAAATATTAATCTTTAATTCCTGGAGTCTCTGTGACAATCCTGGAGGGTTTGCAACCCTTATTCAGAAAGTGCTTGAATCTGAAATCTGGAGCGTCAGGACCAATGTTCCCTCTAAGCCTTTGGCAGCACAGCTTCACAGGTGATTAATCAGCCTCCCCCAGTCAGAGGCTCAGGGCTCCATGCACAGAGCTGATTGACTGGGCGGGGCTGACTAATCACATGTGAAGCTGTGCTGCTGCACAGCCTAGAGCAAACACTGGTCAGAACCTGTATAGATAATAAGAATCAAGAAAAAGATTGGTTTGAAACCTTACTGAACAAATTCTGAGTTTCACATGAGCTATATTGCGGTTTTGTATCTGACAAATGAGTTATGCATTATATTCTTCATCCCCTATAAGTTAAATTAGCTGGTGGATAGAAATCTGCAGTCTCTGCAGGTTTATGTAAAAAAATGCACCAAGGCCAAGAAAATACAGCCACTAATAGTTTTTAATGGGCTTCAGTAATTCAGTTATCCCACTAGACTTTTTCTACATTGAAAACTGGCAGTGAAAGAGCTTACCTTGTAAATGGCGCTAGAGGAGAAGAAAATTATACTGTTTTTTGTAGAGTGCTTTTGTGAGTAATACAATCACTGTTTTAGCAAACGTGTTACTAGGATTCCGGTCCTTTAGAGCTTATTTTATATTTCATGTGCTGACCTGTATCATACTGAGCACAACATAGGGCACAAATCTGTTGCCAAATCTTTCTTCAAACTCTTCCTGCTGGTAGCTTTTGAGAGATGACTCTCTTCACTTCCTCCTCCCTATCTGACAATAACACTTTCTCAGGAGCTCACCGTAAGTCCCTCTGACCTCAGCAACCAAACAAGGTAATATATTCCACAAGTATTTAAAATCTGAGGATTTCATGAGTAATTTTTATTCTCCATCAGTGTTTTAGGTTTTTTTTTTCTCATACACGATCTCCCCAAAGCATGGAAGACAAAAAACTATATTGTCTCTTTAATGTCTGATTGTTATAGTAAAAAATTAAATTTCCAAAGCAAATTACAGGAACACATAAGGTTTATTCAGTAAAATTCTAAGTTTTTGCATTTGAGAAGAGTATCACCTTAAATCCAATGACTCTGGTATACCTTGAGAACATAAATTGCGATTAAGGATGTTAAGGACTAGTCAACTATCGAATAAGCAAATGCTGATCGGATAGTCAAATTGAATAGATGATTCCCCCCACCCCTTGTTGCCTCTATCAGATAGAGGCAGCAAAGGGAGGGAGAAGAAAGGGTACTTCAAAGCAGTACTGCCTCACGGAACCCGAACCTGGGCCCCGTACAGCGGTGCTGCTTTGAAACGCTGCATGGAACTGACTCTGGGCTCCATGTACTTACGCTTTGGTCCTCTCCTTGAGGTAACCTGGTGATTAATTAAGATTTATTGAGATTTAGTTCAGATAAGCACCCAAGAGTTAGGCGGTGGGTGGAATCGCCGTTCATCTTAAACAAGCAGCATTTATTACACAAATAACTATGAATAACTATGAAGTACTGGCACAGACCAGTAGCTTTCTCTGCAATTGTGGGTTCTGGCTTTGTCTGTGCTTGTTACAAAACACTACATCCTCTCTGGTCATCTAGACTTCCAGTGATGAAATCCTGTTACACATGCACATTTTAGTCGAGATGCTCATTCAAAGCTTATTCAGACTTCACAATAACAGTCTTTCTTACAGCATTTTGATACTTTGTATTCTAGCTGAAATCAGGAAGGCTAGAATAAGTTAACTGAACTGGATTTGACTGGTTACAGTGAAGTGCATTAAAAAGTTGTTGTTTGCCAGGATGGCTATTTCCTATTCTGCTCTAAATATGGGGAACTGTGTTCAATCATAAGACACTCTGTGGTAACTGGCAAAAATGGTGAGCTCTGAAAGGCAATCACTGTGTCTGGACTATTTCTTTTCAACTTCAAACAGGTTGTATGAGAGCCTGTGAATGGTGTGCTGTATGTTACCATTTTGGTAGAACTAGATACGGATATAGTATGTGTTATGAAAAGTTTTGCTTGGTTAGGTGAAAAATTAAAGCAAAGTTGATAATTCAATAACCATACAAATTCTGTATTCACTGTAAGTCCTCATATGGTTGCTTCTGAATGACTGCCTCTCTTAACTGTATCCCATGCCTGTTCTTCTGCCACATGCATTACATGTAACCTATTTCTATTTGGCACAGTATGTATGAGGTAGAAAGTAATACCTCCACATTCTGTTACTGGATACGGGATTCTCAAAAGGTTTTAGTTTGATTTGGTTTGTTTATCCATGCTATTTCTGTGTTTTTTCAAATAATCTTTATTTGGGGCATAGGGAAGCCAGAGCAAAAGCCCCTATTTTGGCTACAGTACGCATTTGCCCTCTGTTTTGCATTATTGATGCTATTATGCAATATTATTGACATGGTAGAGAAATTAGGCCATAGGAAGGTCAAGCAAAGTAAATGACTGAAATGCTGTTACCAAAATTGCAGCCAGGCATTGGAGACGAGGGAATGGTGCTGGTGCCAGAATTTCAAGCAAATGGGATAACAGCCAATCTTTCATTGGTTTTTATTGTGCTGGCCTGGTAGTATTTGCTTCAGCAATGAAAACTAAACCAGGAGACTATGAAAACATTAATTTGCAAAAGTGTCACCTCACTTGGGATTTAATATTCCTTTCAGTTAGGGAATGTGATGGAGGGAACATATTTGTAGTGTTGCACTGCTTGTGGAGATGGAGCATTTGTCTAAGTAACAGCAAATCAATTTGTAACTGTGTTACAAATGTCTGCAACTGATGATACCACTGAATGGCATTTAGAACCTAACTGTGCATGCAGAGAAGAGAAGGGGGAGACATATGCCCAGATGAACAAAATAATAAACTGTGTAAGGAGAAGTTCTTTTTCATTCATAATCCATTCAGGTTTCTTCTCTTTCTTGTCATATTGATTTCTTATTACGACTATTCAAAGACACTTTTTTGTGTTGCTCCTCTATTTAACTGTGGATTATTTCAAACAGATTTTTTTGAAGTGTCTTGGTTGTACTGCACTGAGTGAGTGTTTTGGAAATCACAGGCAATTTGTTTTCCTTACATGAATAACTATAAATGAAAAGTGTCTTCCACAATTTACCTTTTGCTTGGATAGAAATGTTCTTTGTCAGCGTTTCTTATAACTATGGACTGATTGTCTTTGTTCTGTAGCAATGACTAATAATGTAGGTACTTTAAAGTTACTATTGATTTCAAAATATTCTTTCCATCAGAAAAGGTATTTTCAAAACCTATATTCCAATTTTGATTAGCTTAAATCTATTCATGATCCAAGGAGTATTTGAAATTAAAATGAAATTATGGGAAAACGACATTTCTAATTAATAATCTAAGCCCAGTAAATTTATAGTTAGGCCCATGGGGAAGAGATTGGTTTTGTAATTAAAGCAAAGAATTGGGAGTTAGCTCTTGCTCATGTTGTGGCATGTTCTTGGACAACTCATTTGATCACCCGATGCCTCAGTTTCCCGCTTGTAAACTGGGTGTAATATTAGTTCTCTAAATTTAATATTTGTGAAGTATTGTGAGATCCCATGATGCAAAGAACTATGCAAGTGCAAAAGGACTTTTCTTACTGTGAACCAAAATATGAGGACTTTACTCAGTTTGGCTACGTCTACACTGGCATGAATTTCCGGAAATGCTTAAAACGGAATACATTCCGTTTTCAGCTTTTCCGGAAAAGGAACGTCTACATTGGCCACGGAGTTTCCGCGATAACGATGCGCTTTTCCGGAAAAGCGCGTCTACATTGGCGGCGCGCTTTTCCGGAAAAGCAGAAAGCCCGGAGCCATTTTGAAGAGGGCAAAGGCCACCAGCCCTTTCCGGGGGCGGGGCCAGAGCGCCGTTCAGACACGTGCTTAAAGGGGTCTCGCCGGGCAGCCGTTGGTCTCCTGCTCCCGTGCCTTGGGGCCTCTTCCAGGGACTGACACCCTTCGCAGGTCTGTGGGTGCCCTTTGACTTTTGGGGACACCCCCCCCTTTGGCCCCCAACTGCTTTTCTCTGCGGTTTATTTTTTTGCCCAGCTCTGTGTACTATGGAGCCACGGGTGGCCATGTGCCTGGTCGGGCCCCTCTTGGTGCTGTTCCGCTGGCTGCAGCTCGTGCTGCAGGCCGGTGCCATGCTGTTCATGGACCAGGAGGCAGAGATCGCCTTGGACGCCCTCACCAGGGAGGCCCTGGCAACTCTGTCTCATCAGCACCCCACTGTATACCGGCCACTCTGGAGTTTGGACATCAGCACCGACTGGTGGGACCGTGTGGTCCTCGGACTATGGGACGACCAGCAGTGGGTCCGGAATTTCCGGATGAGAAAACAGACCTTCTTGACCCTGTGCACCTGGCTCACCCCCGCGCTACAGAGAACCGCCACCCGGCTGCGGGCACCCATCCCCGTCAACAAGAGGGTTGCCATCGCGCTGTGGAAGCTGGCCACACCGGACAGCTACCGCTCGGTGGCACACCAGTTCGGGGTGGGAAGATCCACCGTTGGCGTGATCGTCATCCAGGTAAGTCCCAGGGGGAGTGGGATGGGGGGAGGGTGCTCCACTCCAGGCCCAGGGACAGCCAAGACTCCAGGCTGGGTCGCCCAGGGGTTTTGGCCATCCCTCCCTTGCACAGGCCCACTGGTGGGGGGGGACATGGGGGGCCCTGGTGTGTGTGTGTGTGTGTGTGTGTGTGTGTGTGGACAGAGGGAATCAAGGGGGGGGGACCCAAGGGAGCGCACACTCACCCCTGGCTGTATGTAATGTGTTCCCTTGTGTTTCTCTGCACCCTTCTGCAGGTTGTCCACGCCATCAATGACGTCCTGCTGCCAAGAATCATCCGCCTGCGCGACGTGGATGAGACCATGGCCGGCTTCGCTGCCCTCGGGTTCCCCAACTGCGGGGGAGCCCTGGACGCCACCCACATCGCCATCCGGGCCCCAGAGCATCGAGCAGCCCACTTTATGAACAGAAAGGGGTACTGCTCCATCGTCCTGCAGGCCCTCGTGGATCACCGGGGCCGCTTCCTGGACATCTACGGCGGCTGGTCCGGCCGGGCACACGACGCCCGCATCCTCCGGAACTCTGGACTGTTTCAGAGGTTGGAGGCGGGCACCTACTTCCCCCGGCGGGACTTGACTGTTGGGGATGTACCGATGCCCATCTGCATCATCGGGGACGCGGCCTACCCCCTGATGCCCTGGCTCATGCGGCCCTACACGGGGCAGCCGGACCAGAACCGGGCCCGGTTCAACAACCGCCTCAACCGGGCCCGAAACCCAGTGGAGCTGGCATTTGGTCGCTTAAAAGGCCGCTTCCGTTGTTTGCTCACCCGTCTCGACATGGGTGAGCAGAATGCAACGGAAGTGCTGGCCGCGTGCTGCGTGCTCCACAATATTGTGGAGCGCAGTGGGGAGGCCTTCCTCCCTGCATGGGTGGCAGCTGAGGCACAGACCTTGGACCAGCCCGCCACAGCTGCCATCCGCCAGGCGCGCCAGGAGGCGGTGCGCATTAGAGAGGCCCTGGTGGAGATGTTTGCCCAAGCCCCCTAGCAGGGTCGCTTGGGTCACCCCAGAGTACTCTGTCCCAGCTCCTATCCTTCCCCACCTCCTCCCCTTACCTCCCCCCCCCAATAGTATAGTAAAGCGTCGGGTCACAGCATATCGCGGCCGTCATCGAGTCTGTTCGTCGGGTGCGTCGGGCGTAGTTAGGGTTTGTCTTTTA
This sequence comes from Pelodiscus sinensis, assembly GCF_049634645.1. Taxonomy (NCBI): domain Eukaryota; kingdom Metazoa; phylum Chordata; order Testudines; family Trionychidae; genus Pelodiscus; species Pelodiscus sinensis. Next base: position 172,089,630 of record NC_134712.1, read on the forward strand.
AGTTAGGCTAGGGTTTAGGCCACCATCGCCGTCCTGAGGAACAGCCAACAGGATTTGGGACTTGTGTGGAAGGCTTACATCAGTGCCATCTTCAATGGATCTCCTGGCTCTTCCTCTCCTGAGGCCCGGAAGGCCCAAAGGACTGACATGGCCAGCAACAGTACGATCATCCGTCGAGGGATCTCCTGGCTGTTCCTCTCCTGAGGCCCGGAAGGACCAAAGGATCGAGGTGGCCAGCAACAGCACGATCATCCGTCGAGGGATCTCCTGGCTGTTCCTCTCCTGAGGCCCGGAAGGACCAAAGGATCGAGGTGGCCAGCAACACCACAATCGTCCTCCCTGTGCCTAGAGTTTGTTTAATAATCTCTGTTGTGTGCATCTTGTAACTGTTCTTGCTAGTTTGTAATCTATGTTAATAATATTTTGTGGTTTACCTGTTACTGAAAAGTGTCATCATTTATTTCTGCGCCACAAACTACTGACCACTTACGAAGGCCCCCCCCCCCCCCCAGTGAATAGAGTACAGATTTCGTTCTCCACAGTTTGCCACCATGTTACATTTAAGTGGCTACTTGGCATCTCACATCATTTTGTACACTACCCAAGAGTTACACAATACCCAACACACGAATGAACAGCAAAGTAGAGATCTGTTTATTTACAAGGGGGGGGGGGAGACCTTCAACTGGGACAGGAGAGGGGGGAGACCTTCAACTGGGACAGGAGAGGGGGAGACCTTCAACTGGGACGGGGGGAGGCAGTTACTGGGATGGGCGGCCCCTGCGAACGCTCCTCCGGGGGCCAGCCTGCCCACGCTGGGCAGACCGCGTCGGGGCAGGCTGCACGCGGAGGTGGCCAGGAGCATGGACACGGCCAGGAACAGGGGCATGGCCAGGAACAGGGGCAGGAACAGGGTCAGGAACAGGGGCAGGAACAGGGTCAGGAGGAGGGGCAGGAACAGGGCCAGGAGCTGGGATAGGAGGAGGGGCAGGAACAGGGCCAGGAGCTGGGATAGGAGGAGGGGCAGGAACAGGGCCAGGAGCTGGGATGGGAGGGGGCATGACCTGTGCTACGGGAGGGATGGCGGGGGCCTGGGCTCCGCCCATGCCATAGTGAATGGCATGCACAATATGTGCCGTGAGAGTGTCCATGGTGGTGCGCATCCCTCTGCATTCGGCCAGGAAGGCAGCCCAGGCATCCTGTCGCCACTGCAGGTCCCCCTGCACCCGCTCCTCGATGGTGGCCTGGATTGCCTCCACAGCATGGACGTGGCGCCGAAGCAGCTGGTCCCTCTGGCGGAGCCTGTGCCTCCGGGGTTGGCCTGCTGGGGGTGGCGCTGCTGCCGCAATGGAGGGTCTGGTGCTGGGTCCCGCTGCAAGGAAGAGAAGAAAGGATGGGTCAGTCAGGCAGGCCGTCCACTGTCCCCACACCGCATGCCCTCCACCCCTGAGCCCAGGTGACCCCACAGTTGTGTGGCTTGGGCCCACTCGGTTCCCCTCCTGCCTGCCCCTGGAGTAGGGTCCTCCCTCCAAGGTATTGTAAGCACCGCTCTGTATCCTGGCCCCATGCAGGGCGGGAGGGTGCTAGTGCAGCGTTCACCTGTGGAACTCCCTGCCGGTGGAGACTGTGAAAAGCTTTTGGGTTAATCACTGCTGTTTGACAGGGAGCGAGATGCATCCCCACGCAGTGCCTGGGAGCACATCTGGCAGAGGCGGTCTGGGCTCTCAGATCCCCTCGCGTGGGATATCTCCTGGACGGAACCAGAAGGGTGACTGGGTGGGGGGATGTCCCATCCTTGCAGCACAACTCAGGGGCCCTTCTCCCTCCCACGATCCCTCCCGCAAGCCCGGTAGCCCAGGAACATGTGTGGCCCCAGTGGGGACTTCCCTTGGGGAACCAGCCAAGGCACCGGGAGCAGGCAAGGGGCTCGGTGGGGGCCACGGTCACAGGACCGTGACGCTGCGGTCTACCCAATTAGAAGCTGGCTGTGCCTCACAGCCAGGCATGGGACAGTGTGCCGTTCTCTGGTCTGCACCCTTGCTGGAGCTGCGGGCTCTGGGCTGAGTCCCTGGGGCCCTGGCCAGTTCCGTCCGGCATCCACCCTTCCCCCTGGTCCCGCCAAATGTGTGTGAGCAGCAGGGTCCCAGGCGTGGCCTGCAGCTGCCTGCCGTGGTCACGTGCCGCTCGGTCACCAGGTTGCACGTGGTTGCACCTGCTGCTTGCTGTCCTCATGCTATGCAGCGTGCAGCTCACGTGGCCTGAGTGACATGCTCTCCCCCTCCCCCCTCCGGGCACCTGGCTCCCCACCGCCCGCCCTCCGCCCCCCACCCTTGGGAGTGCAAACTGCACAGACTCACCAGTGGGTTCCTCCCCGTCCTCAGAGGAGTTGCTGGAGGGGGCCTGCTGGGTGGCAACGCTGGCCTCCTCACCAGATGCACTGCCGCTCTCTTCTCCCTCCTCCGGCTCGGAGGGACGGTTAATAGGTGGCCGCTGGCAGGTGTCCATGGGGACCGCTGGGGCTTGAGGGGCGGGCTCTCCCAGAAAGGAGTGGAGCTCCGCAAAATATGGGCAGGCGTCGGGTCCTGCCCCCCTGCCCTCAGTGGCCCTGACATACCCCAGCCGCAGCTCCTTGACTTTGGAGCGGACCTGCTCACAGTTGCGGCTGGGGTGTCCCTGCTGGGCCAGGTTCTGCGCAAGCCGAGTGTACAGATCAGCGTTCCGGCGCCGGGAATGGAGGTCGTGGAGACCCTCCTCCTCCTTCCATAATTCGATGAGGGCCTCCAGCTCCCTGGGGCTCCAGGATGGGGCCCGCCTTTTGCGGCCCCTGGGGGCCTCCTCCGCTGGGGGTCCAGGGGGCTCTCCAGCAGGAGCTGCCATGGTGCGGTGAGCCGAAAGGAAAAAAGTGTTGGGCAGCACAGCAGGCGGCAGAGCTGACCCAGACAGGCTCCTGGCACGTGCGCCCAGCAGCCTGAGAGCCCTTTAACAGCTCGGGCTTACCAGGAAGTCCGCGGCTCCTACGGGGTCTCCCAGCGTCCAAACCGCTTTTTTCCGTTTTTTCTGCTTTTCCGGAAAAGCTGTCTACACTGGCCCTTTTCCGGAAAAGCTTTTCCGGAAAATGGACTTATGCCCGAGCGGGAGCATCGTACGGTTTCCGGAATAGCGGCTGATTTTGTACAGTACAGCATCGTTGCTTTTCCGGAAATTCAAGGGCCAGTGTAGACAGCTCGCGGGTTATTCCGGAAAAGCGGCTGATTTTCCGGAATAAGTGGCCCAGTGTAGACGCACCCTTTTTTTGTTTAGTCAGGAAGAACACTGCTAAATTAAATGGGAAACTGAATAAGGACCTTGTTGGGAAACTGAGTAAGAACCATAGGATATTGCTCTCTCTATAGCCGCCTATTGGTAACATCATAAATCCAAGACAGGACTATGCAGCACTTTAAAGACTAACAAGATGGTTTGAGACTTTAAAGTGCTGCATAGTCCTGTCTTTTGCTTCAGCAAGACCAGACTAACACGGCTACATCTCTATTACTATCATAAATCCAAGGTAACTTCAGCTTTTCAAGCAGTGGTATTAGTTTCAAACTCTGAACATCTTTACTTTTTTGCTGACATGTGTGGTCCTATTGACCTTACTGGGACTAGGACGGCAGACAGTACTTCAGTTACTTTTTTTTTAAAATGTATTATGAAATATTTTTACTCCACCTCTCTATTTTTGTTGGGCTGTTCTTGTAACATTTACTTCTGGAATGAAAGCAAAAGCAGGAGAATAAGTACAGAGTACTGGACCAGATTTGGGCCCACCAGCTCTCTTTCAGTTGAACTTGCACTCATCCTTAGCAGAGCATGGGCTGGGTCCTGAGACTGGGTTTGGAACAGCTCCAATTCCCATATATATCAGAGCATATACGTTTGAATCGTTAGTGGCCAGTGGCAGTACAGGACTTAATAATGGGTTGACCATTTAGAGCAAAGTACCAGCTAGTATCAACACCCACACCACTGGATAAAGAACACTTTTGTATATTTGTTAAAGCTTATTAAAGCTGTAATCAAATTGCATTTGTTATCTTTCTGTGGTATGGCAATTCCCATACTGTATTTTTTTTCAATTGCCTGTTGTACTGTTGCTTTCCAGATGTATGATTCTGTTGCTAGTTGTCCAGGTGGTAAACTAACATTAAAAAGCCCTAAGATATTTAAAATAGATTATCATAATGAGGGCAATCTGAGACAGAATTCCTAAAACCAATTGGATGGATCTTCCTTTTGTAGCTCTCATGTTTGTTGATATGAAACCAAAAGCAAACAAACAAAACCCAGAAGAGCTTATTTACGATAAGTGAGTTAAAATACAATTTTCTGCCGTAAAAATGGCCACTACACGCACTGAGGGTTCTAAAATAGATACATTCATGGAGTTTAGGACCATCAATACTTATGAGCCACGATGGGTAGGAATGGTGTCGCTACACCAGGGGTAGGCAAAAGGGCCTCCACCAAGCGGGAGGATCCAGGCTGCAGAGGCCCTGATGCTCCCCCATCCCCAGGCCACGCACTGTGACCAGGGCAGGGGAGGGGAGAGTGGAGGAGGCTTCACACACTCCCCCACCCCAACACCAATCAGAGCCTGGGGGCAGGGGAGCTGCATGAAGTTTCCTTCACCCTGCCCCGGCCCTGCAGGGAGGAGGCTTCCCGCGCTCCCCCGCGCCCAGGCCCTGATTGACCTGGGGGTGGAGGGGGGGGGCGGCTGTGCCAAGCCTCTTCCAGGGCATGGGTGCCTAGTGGGAAGTGGGGCAAAGGGGCTCCTCCACCACCAGACCAATAATGGTCTGGGGGTGGGGTAGCCCCACCCCTTCCTGTTTAGGCCCCGCCCCTTCCGGTGGCCTGGGGCTACTTCAAAATTATTGCCCACCCCTGCCCTAGACTCTGTTTGTCAGAAGCTGGGAATGGATGACAGAAGCGGGATCACTTGATGATTCCCTGTTCTGTTCACTCCCTCTGGGCACCTGGCATTGGCCACTGTTGGAAGACAGGCTTTTGGGCTATATGGACCTTTGATCTGACCCAGTATGGCCATTCTTATGATCTTATGAGCTCATTGCCTGTTTGTATCCAGAGTAATACTTTGGCCCTGTAGTTGTCAGGTAGTACTGCATGTAAACTTTATGAAATACAAAACAATGCTGATTACCTCCAAAATCTTTACATGCATGTAAATGTCAGGAAGGTGGCTGAATCTTATGATCTCCAAACTGAGAGTTGAACGCCTGAATAAAGTGAAAGCTACTTCCATCCTCTACTCCCAGTAATCTACATATGTATAGGTGAGAAATTTCCAAAAATATAACATCAATTTTAAAACTGACTTATAAGAAAATATAAATCATGTAAGTCTAGAGTCACATCTTCAGTTGAGACCAATCGACCAAGGTCCATGGAAATTAGTGGGGTTAACTTCAGTGGCACTAGTTCAATTTATGCCAATTGAAGATCTGGGGTGAAATACAGGCCTCAGTGAAGTAAGCAGGAGCTTTGCCATTGACTTTAGTAGAGCTGGGATTTTACCTCTGGTCTAATATATAATATAAACATTATAAAAAGTAATATTGCATTAAATTCCAATGGTGCCATTTGTAGTTTACCATTTGGCTTTGTTACTGGTCTTGTGTGGTACTCATTTGAGTTTCAGGAAGTCTCTGGAGACCAGCAAGCAGCCACTGTGAAGAATAAAACTCTGAGAACACTCAGGGTATGTCTACACTACCACCCTAGTTCGAACTAGGGTGGTTAATGTAGGCAACCGAAGTTGCAAATGAAGCCCGGGATTTGAATTTCCCGGGCTTCATTTGCATCTTGCCGGGCGCCGCCATTTTTAAAGCCCCGCTAGTTTGAACTCCGTGCCCGCGACTACACGCGGCACGGACTAGGTAGTTCGGATTAGGCTTCCTATTCCAAACTACCGTTACTCTGCATGGAACGAGGTGTCTAATCCAAACTACCTAGTCTGTGCCGCGTGTAGCCACGGGCACGGAATTCGAACTAGCGGGGCTTTAAAAATGGTGGCGCCCGGCAGGATGCAAATGAAGCCCGGGAAATTCAAATCACAGGCTTCATTTGCAACTTCGGTTGCCTACATTAAGCACCCTAGTTCGAACTAGGGTGGTAGTGTAGACATACCCCCAGTCCCTGGTGGTTGGGGGTAGGAATCAGGGGCCAGGCAGGAAAATGTTCTTGTTTAAATTTCACACTTTGTGTGCACACAGAGTTGCATGTGCCTAAGCAGCCCGCAGGTTCCAAAAAGCTGGTCTGGAACATAATTGATTTTAGAAGCTGGAAAGGAGAAGATATTTACAGACTTTCTGCCAGCGGATATTTTCATGATAACAGATGGGGGAGAGGGGAGAAACTAAGGTTACAATGATTTTTTTAAAATATTATGTGTTGGATTTCTCCCTGACTATAACAGATTTAAAGAGAAGCTAGATAATTTCATGGAGGTTAGGTCCATAAATGGCTATTAGCAAGGGTATAGAAATGGTGTCCCTGGCCTCTGTTTGTCAGAGGCTGGAGAAGGATGGCAGGAGACAAATCGCTTGATCATTGTCTTTGGTCCTCCCCCTCTGGGGCACCTGGTGCTGGCCTCTGTTGGCAGACAGGCTACTGGGCTAGATGGACCTTTGGTCTGACCCAGTACAGCCATTCTTATGTTCTGATCTCTGCAGCAAGTGTAAATTAATGAGCCAGTATATAGCACTGACTTTCAGAGCTGCACAAAGCAATCTACTAGAATTGTGAAAATGAATGACCTTACTAAAAGACTCAGAAATATGACAATACGAATATAAAGAAATCTGTCTTCACAAAACTTAAAGGTTTAACTTTCTCTGATGCACCAACACTAACCTCAGTAAATATGTGCTAGTAGCTAAAGGGAACCTATGCCAAAAATCACTACTGTGGGTGCTTATTTTTCTGTGCCTAGTTTTAGACACTCGTGTAAAAATATTGGCCATCATGTCTTGCAATCAATACTAACCTTTAACCTAAACCAAGCAGCGGAGACTGACATTTGTGAAAGTGGCTGTTTAGTTAGGGTACGTCTGTTTGGGGGTACCCAAATTGAGGCACTTTGGACTTATTTTCAGGCTGGCTGGAAAACAATAATTGAAAGCTGTTAAATTTTAGAGAGAGAGAGATACTGAGACCCACCCCAGACTAGCTAAAAGCCCACTGGCAAGGTCACTTACCTGAGCTGGGGAAGATCCAGATTGTCCTCTGTCCTAGCTGAGAGTGCCCTAATTACCAGGCTACTGGGGAGTGTGTTTGTCCGTGCCCCCCACTTCTACCCCTGAAAACTTCCTGGTGAATTTTGCATTTTTCCAACAAACATTTTGTTGAAAAATCCCAAGGAAGCTTTTAATTCATAAATCTTCATCTATTTCAACTGGGAGTGAGGGTATCGAGCACCCCTAAAAACCAAGCCTGGAGTGTCTTAAGACTGGGCCCCATAAATTGAGCCAACCAAACTTAGCAATGACATTTTGCTTATTTCAGGCTATTTCTCTGATGGTGTCTCCATTTCCCAAAACAAAAGTTTGGCCTGATCTCGCACTCACCAAGTCAGAGGAAAGTCTCCTATTGCCTTTAATAGAAATTGGCAAGGGCCCATGTGCAGCATTTGTAAACGCTCAGCAAGCAATGTTTGTCTCTCTATTATCGGGTAATTTTCCATACATTTAACAGAGCTGAGGCCTTTCATTGTTTTGTTCCTGCCTTATTCCTAGTCCTAGCTGAATAATTTCTACCTTTCTGAACTCTTTCTAAGGCACAATATTATTTTCTCTCTGTATTGCATAGCTCCATTGTTTATTCTACTCATTCTGTGCATGAATTACCTATTGACATCAGTGGACGCTCAGCACAGAATAAGAGCAGGTATGCAATGCAGGACAGAAAGAGTTTTGCTTTTAGATCAGTGGATCTTTGTATTGTCTTACAGCTCCAGTTTGTTTTCTACTCATTCCCTTTGACGTTTGCATACATAAAATAAGATCTAATAAGTAATTCTTCAATAATTCTTATAATTACCAAAAAAGCAATTTGGGTTCGGTATCAAAAAATGGTAGTCCTCACTGATGAGTGGTCTTAGAAATTATTCCGCTGATTTTTCATTATATGAGTGTAATTTGACTAATACACAGCTGCACAAACACAGCCTGATAGCAGGCAGTACCTCTGATTCATGCCTCCAGTGTTAATGAGTGACAAGGATTTGCCGGGGTCAAGTGTGCCATACTGGTGCCTCGTCAGAGGGACATTCTTCTTGCCAGGAGGAAACTTATGAAGATCCTAAATGTAACCAGTCTGTTTCTAATTATATGTCACTTTTACTGATGAACTCCTGGGATGAATAGGGCTGTACACAATTGCCCGATTTTATATTTTTGTTAGTCTCTAAGCTGCTACAGGACTACTTGTAGTTTTTAATTGTGTTTGTTCTGGAGAAAAATGTATTGTTGAAGTGGGTCAACTGTGGAAATATTATTAGTAATTAAAGCAATGTCTTATATTGTTTTATCGCCTTTAATCCTGAGGTGGTGTTATGCTGCAAAAGATTTTGATGGAAAGCATTACTTTTATTTATTTTACAAAGATGTACGTCCCCACTGAAAGGTGGCCACATGTGGGACAAAAAGAAGCATCAACTAGCACAACACAATGTTTCGTGAGAGTGGGAAGAGAAGAAACTTGATAAAGGACACAAGGACAAGCCCCGTCTCTTGCAGAATGCGTTGTGGAATCTCTAATGGCCTCAAAGGCAGGTTTTCAGATGGTGTAAATTGGCAATGGTCTAATGAATTCAAATAAGGCTTTGCCAATTTACACCAGAGGTAGATTAGGTCCTGACTTTTTCATGTGAATTATTGAGTTTGAGGATTAGCAAAATGAGAATTAGTTGAAGATCTGCTGTGTTCTCAGTAAGACAAAGTTAAGGTTAAAAAAAAAAAGCCTTTTGTTTTTCCATGTGGTTGCATGAATGGTTAGTGAATCATCTTAGGAGATATTTAATTTAAATGGTAAAGGGCCAAATTGTGAGCTTGATTACTATAGGATACATTCAGAATAGCTTAATTTACTTGATAATTTTAAGTATCAGAGGGGTAGCCGTGTTAGTCTGGATCTGCAAAAGCGACAAGGAGTCCTGTAGCACGTTATAGACTAACAGATGTATTGGAGCATAAGCTTTCGTGGGCCAAGACCCACCCACATGCATCTGACGAAGTGGGTCTTGGCCCACGAAAGCTTATGCTCCAATACATCTGTTAGTCTATAACGTGCTACAGGACTCCTTTGATAATTTCATTTACTCTTTTTACTCAATACAAAGAGAGGAGTAGGGGGATACATATTGATAAACTTTAGTAATGCACATCTTTGTTGTTTTCAAAGAGTTTGTCAGAAGAAACATCCCAAACACCAGACTAGAGTCATTCTGAATTTCAGATGGAGACGTGGGGGTGGAAAGGTGCCGAATGGCTGGAAAGGTGCTGAATCAGAGATGTTGCATTTCAGCTAAAACTAAGGATCAGCAATAGAGCTAAGCAGATTTACACCATCTGAGGAGCTGGCCAGAGCACTCAGGCAATGCTTGTGCTGTACTCGGTAATTAAAGTTGACTGGTATCCAGACTCTGGCAATATTAATCTGCTCTGCAGTGATACGTAAAAAACCACCACCACAAAAGCAGGCCCTCTTGCTAAGGAGATAAATATTTGTATATGATTATCAATTTATTTATAACAATAGGGAGAGAGAATGCTTGGAACACAATTATTCATAAAGGCTGACTTTTTACAATATATTGAAAACAACTGCACTTTCTGTAGCTGCCCACACTTTGTTTAAATTGGCAAGCTAGGTTTGTTTCTTAAACTGTGTCACTTCCATGATGAATGTAGGTTTTGTCCAGAATTTTTAATCTCCAAGATAACACACCAATGAAATGTAGAATCGAATAGGAATAATGCTTTACAAGGCTTGTGTGAGCTTTTGGTGACATCTGACTTTCTCAGAGCACCAAATCCTGCAGGCCTTTCAGGGCATGTCTACACAGCAGGACAAAAGTCAAATTTAGCTATGCAACTTCAGCGATGTCAATTGCGTAGCTGAAGTCAAAATAGCTTAACTCGGCTTTTGTCGCTCTCTATGCAGTAGGAAGTCGAAGGAAGAACACTCTTCCTTCTCATTCCCTTACTCCTCATGAAATGAGGGTTACAAGAGTTGAAGTAAGAAATCCTGCAGCTTGACATTATTTCTAAACAATGGCTTGCTGTGTAGACGCGCTCTTTGTTATTTCAGAATAACATCAGAATTTCGAAATAATGCGGCTGTGTAGACAAGCCCTCTCAGGCCAATGGTCTTATGGAATAGCACTATTCCCATTTTGCCTCAGGGCTTGATAGAGGTGGTTGGACTGTGGGTATTTTTTCCTTGTATTGGAAGTATTGGGGCAGGAGGGGGCAAAAGGCTTTTTTTAACCTTACTTTGTCTTACTGAGAACACAGCAGATCTTCAACTAATTCCCATTTTGCTAATCCTCAAGCTCAATAATTCACATGAAAAAGTCAGGACCTAATCTACCTCTGGTATAAATAGCAAAGCCTTATCTGAATTCATTAGACCATTGCCAATTTATACCATCTGAAAATCTGATCCTGCAAGTTGCTGAGTACTTCCTGCAAAGCTTTAGCTACTAGTGCACTCAATGGGAGTTGAAAATGTTCAGCATTCCGCTGGGCCTGACTCTTTGTATTTTGTATTGTATTATTTTTTGGTCTGAAAGGTGGAATAACCTCTTGTCTAGTAATAAGCTAGTAAGGGCAAATACAGGCTAGTTAGTGTGCTGCATGAGTGACCCTCCTTCATCTCAGTGGGTCACAAGATTGTCATAATCAAGACAGTCTTCCAGGATAGGGTAGTTTTGCTACCTTGAATCTGTGGGGTGTGCCAACTGAACCGTAGCAGCACTCAGACTGGATGCAGAGTGAGCACACAGCTTTGGGTACGTCTACACTAGCCCCCTAGATCGATGTAGGGAGGCTAATGAGGGCGACCAAAATTGCAAATCAAGCCTGGGATTTAAATATCCCGTGCTTGATTTGCATGTTCCCATCCGGTTGCCATTTTCGAAATTGACTAGCCTGAAGAAACTGCCCGCGTCTACACGTGGCAGTGAAACAGGATTCAGATTTAAAGCCCTAACTCGAATTAGCTAGTATTCCTCCTTCAATGAGGTTCACCAGCTAATTCGACTTAGGGGCTTTAAATCGGAATCCCGTTTCACTGCCACGTGTAGACACGGGCAGTTACTTCGGGCTAGTCAATTTTGAAAATGGCAACCGGCCGAGAACATGCAAATCAAGCGCGGGATATTTAAATCCCGGGCTTGATTTGCAATTTCGGTCACCCTCATTAGCCTCTCTAGATCGATCTAGGGGGCTAGTGTAGACGTACCCATAGTCATCGTTGTGTGCAGTCAGCACGCATGTTACTTCACGTGGCCTTGATTTAAGTGTATATCACTTTTGTAATCCTGGTTGGAATAAAACGATGCGGATGAAAGCCAGTGGCATCTAGCAACCCTGTGCGTGGGCAACAGTAAACAAAATATCTCATGGACCACACATGGAACCCCAGTGGGCCGCATGTGACCTTCAGGCCACAGGTTCAGGTGCCTATCACTGTATAAGCCATTTAGAACAGGGGTTCTCTAACTTTTTCCACAGTTGTAAGATAGCTCAACAACGAAATTGCCAACCTCGGCACATTTTTCTACAGTAAAGTCTTGTTAGGAAATATTGTATGTGTTTTAGCTATATTTTAATGCAGTTAAGTAAATGGAATAAGGAAAAGGAGCTGGTATCTTGTCACCAGTTCACCGCCAAGTGCTCCATTGGCACTTGTTGACTTGATCAACAAGCTGGCTTCATAGTGATATCAGAAACAGTGTGGGGCTGTGTTCTTATGACATGATACTTAGACAAAATGTAGTTAAGACAAAATGCAGTTGTCGTTGCCTACAGGCCACATTTGATCACCTTACTAACAATGGATAGAACTTCCTTCCACAGGTTGACTGCAATAGGACTATGGCAGTGCCATTCAGCGGTCATGAGAGCAGTTCATTCTGGCCCTAATCTAATTGATGATTTAGTCAGAACTGTTTCAACCAAATATAGCTGCATGTAGTACATTAAGGATAATGTCACTGGACTCATATTTAGTACAGGGAATAGGCAGCAGCAGCGACTTCTAGATAAAGCAGAGGTATTTATAGATAATGAATGGTGAAGCAAAGAAGATGTAATTTTTTGCACTCAAGAAACATTGATTTTGACACACCATTCCATTAAAGCAACTTTTCTTCTGGTTTACCAGGTGATTGATGCACAGTGTACTCGGTGTAATCTTTTTGTATGATGGATGTGGGTGTCATAAAGTAATAGCTACTCATTGTACTAGAATTTAATACAAATTTTAAAAGTTCTCTGGATTAGACCTGCTGTGTGCTTCAGCCAATGAAATAAATAGCAAGAAATGAAAAACTTCATGTCCTTGTTGCAATGTTAGCTCATCTACCTTACACAGGTAGTACTTCTGATTACTAGTTAAGGGCCAAACTGTCCATGCCAACATAAAGGAGGAGGAGGATGTATGGGAAGATGTAGTTTAGTATATTGATATTGAATTTTAGCCATAGGCTATTGCACACAATAAAATAAAAACAAATTTTAAATCGATGCTGTTGCAAAAAAAATCTAATTATAAAAATACAAATTAACAACACAACAAACTGCAGCAAAGGAGGTTTAGGTTGGACATTAGAAAAACTTCTGAACTGTGAGGGTGGTTAAACACTGGAATAAATTGCCTAGAGAGGTTGTGGAATCGCCATCACTAGACATATTTAAGAGCAGGTTAGACGGACATTTATCAGGGATTGTCTAGATGATGCTTAGTCCTGCCACGAGGGCAGGGGACTGGACTTGATGGCCTCTTGAGGTCCCTTCCAGTTCGAGTATTTTATGATTCTATGATGAGTTTAGACATCCCTAAAATCAGTTACACCATGAAAATCACTAACAAGAAATAGAAAACATGATTAAAATATTAGGCATATATTATTTCATTTAGGTCAAAAGTAGTCTCTTATATTTTTGTTTGTTATTTTATGTCTGCTCAGGCAAACACAGTGACAGCTCTTACACAGCAAATATTCTGATTTCTGTGCTGATGTGGTAAAGGGCATCTGGGCCAGTAATGAAGGTAGCCATTTATTTCTCAGGTGGTAACACTACTTACAAGACGACAAACAGATGGTAAATCTTCAGCCTGGCCAGACTAGCAAGGCAAACACAATTGCTTTGCATTACTAGCATACCTCCCTTCCAGATGCATAGTTTGGAAAGAGAGACCTGTAAGAGGAGTTGAATTGGTGGGGGGCAAGGGAGGGAAAAGGTGATAGAACTCTTCCAGGCTCTGCCCATGTGAGTCACTGTTCACAGTAGACTGCCTAGCTGTTCATAACATAATATTCCCATGGGGTTTTTGACTCCTCTTCCTTAGTGAGTCTGGGGGCTCTGCTTGGCTCTGTCATATTAATTTAGATGGACTGAAGAGCTCAAAGAATCAAAGGTATTAACATGACCCTGCCGTTGCAACTGTCAAATATTAAACAGTTTTCGATTGTTTGTCATCTGATGTGGAGACCTCAGCCTGCTTACTACCTCAGTGGCAAAGACATAATTAAAAAACCTTGTAACATTCCATTAAATATACAGGAAAGGGCAAAACAGCTAAAGCTTTTGGAATGCAAAGCAGCAAGCAAGGCTTTCCTGTTAACAGCTTGGTTTTTTGTTCCTTTTCCCTTTAGTTGCAGAGATCCTTTAGAAGGAAACCTCCTAATTAGGAGGAAAATAAGTTTTTGTGCATCCAAAAATACTGCCCACTTGAGTTACCAACACTCAAGTGAATTGTGCTGGTCAACGACCCTTAGGATTGCCAATTTTGGTTGGCTGTATTTCTGGGGGCTTCATCGTGTGACATAATCTTCTACTTACATGTTTATCTTTAATTCCTTGAGACTCCAGGATAAAGATGAGAGGTTGGGAACCCTAAGGATCCTTCAGCTTCTTTCTTATATAAGGAATGAAATATTTAATGGTTCTGTCATGTAAATGATGACTGGGCAGCCCACTTACACTTCTTCTGAGATGCATTGTAGCAGGTCACAGTTCTCAGAATCATTGTTCCAGACTTTCTACAAGTTCAGATGCAACCATAAAAGCTAGAGACTTTCCTAATGATTTTTAAATGAAAATTGAGATTCTGGAGAACAAGGCAGGTCCAGAGAGGTACATGGTATATTGATTCATACTGGCTATAGCCCTGATAATAGATATGGGGCCAGTACTGTGTATTTCCTTCCCCAGTGCAGTGGGAAAACCGGGAAGGATATGTGGCTGTCTACATTACTCAGAGAAGATTGTAACTCATGAGCTAGCCCTAGACTGTTTAAATGTAATATTTTAATATTAGAGCTTGTTTAAAAATAGTGAAGACTTTTCACAAAATAATTGAATTTTCCCCCACATGTTTTGAAAAGGAATGATTTGTCAGTTATTTGAAATGTAAATATTTTAATTGAATTTTTTGTCACTTAAATTTTTTGGTGCCTCCCCTCCCACTCTCTTTAATTATTTTCCATCTTTTTCTAGTTTGCCACTGCAAAAGGAAGGGAAGAGGGAGAAAGCAGGCAGGGGGAAAACCTCAAAAGTCAAAGTATTTTTGGTTTTGTGTTACTTTAACAATGGAAAACTTAAAAAGTGTTATATTTGCAGTGTAATTTTTTTAATTTGAAACATTTCAGTTGGCAATTTTTTAATGTAGAGTATGAAAACTGGGGGTAAGTTTGTGTTGTAATAGGCCATTAAGTGTGGCAATCCTAAATCTTTCTAATGTTTACATTGTAATATTTCCAAAATATATGCTACTTGATACAACACTGGTCTTCAGCAAAATGACAGTATTTGTCAACAGATACATCAGTGAAGTTACTGCTCTTTCTAAGCTTAATGTGAAACTTCTCTATCTTGGATAATAATGTGAGGAGCTGAGTATGTTTAGTCCTCATGGATTTCAGTGGGGGTTGTAGAACATTAGTATCTCATAGGATTAAGCCCTTATGTAGGGCTGGGCAAAATATGGCTGGGGGGGGAGGCTGGATCTGGCCCGCCAACCCACTGGATCCAGCCCTCAGGCCACCCTGCCGGGAACCTCAGCCATACAGCTGCTGCGGTTTAAAGAACAGTCCATGGGGCTCTCTACTCTGCTGGGAGGGGGAGGCTTCGTGCGATCTCCCAGCCCGCAGCCCAGTCCTCAGCTCCTATATGCAGGAAACAACCAGCCAATAGAAATTGACCCCAGTCAACTTCTCGGGTTGCATTGGCTGGAAACAAACAGCCAATAGGACCTGAGAGATTGGCCTGGGAGATGGGGGCTGCACAAGCCTCTTTCCTTTCCCAGAGCTGAGAACCATGTGCAGGGAACAAGCCTGCAATTTAAAATGATGTGGGGATGAAGCAGGCAGGGAGCCTAGCTTGCCTTGGTGGTGTTGCAGGCTTACATAAGTGCCTCCCAGTCAGAGACTGTCCCTGGCACCCCTGCCCCTTCCACATCCCAACTATCTCCCCCACGTCACCATCCCAACTCTCTGCACCTCCCTACCCCAGGTCACAACTCCCACCCAGACCCTCTAACCCCTTCTACAGTCCTCCCCCAGGCCAGAATCCTCTCCTGCACCCAAACAGCCTCCCTGGCTCTACACCCCAATCTCCTGCCCCAAGTCACAACCCCCTTCTCCACCCAAACTCCCTCTCAGACCTCACACTATCTCCTGCACCCCAGTCCTTACCCCATGTACCCTTCTGCACCCAATCTCCACCCTAGACCCTGCACCTCCTCCACAGAAAAATGTGGTCCTTGACTTTCCAAAATCTTGGAGTGGCCCCCCACCAAAAATTATTGCCCACCCCTGCCCTTATGTCTTGGGCCATGTCTACCCTACAAGGTCTATAGTGGTGTATAGCTAAAGTGCCATAACTATTCCGGCATAACTTTGTAGTGTAGACACAGCCTACAGCAGGGGTGGGAAAATACCAGCCCATGAGCCAGATCTGGTCCACCAGGGTTAGCTCCCGGTGGGCTGCCCCTGCTATTTACCTGTGCCGCTCCAACTCCCGTTGCTGAGAAAGGCAATCCATGGCCAAAGGGAGCTGCAATCACTGGTACCTGTGGAGGTGCAAGTAAATACAGCAGCAGTGGCCTGCCAGACACTAACTGTGAACCACCATCATTGTATTGTCCACTTCTGGCCTACAGCAACAAAGGGTGTTCTTCTGGCACTGTCAGAACAATACCTGATTCAACAGAAGCATTCTCCTGATGATCTAGCTGGGTTTATGCTATGGGTTTATGCTGGCATAGCTAATGGCACTCACATCCCTGAACTCCATAGCTTAGTTGACCTGAACTTTCAGAGAAGACAACACATTTCTCAAGAAGGGAAGTATTTTGTCACCTTAACATGGACAGGAGTCCTCAGACTCTCTCAAAAGTACATTTGTTTGCTTATGAACATACTAAAAGGAACTTTGCTGTATCTGTGCCAGCATTATGAGGTTTTATGTTGGACTGTATTTTGAACTTCTATTCAAGCTCAAACACATTTCTCTCAGTATTAACCAGGTTCTTGTTTTTCTCTCTTAGGTTGCGGTCTTTGGTAAAGCAGCTAGAGAGAGGAGAGGCTTCAGTTGTAGACCTAAAAAAGAATTTGGAATATGCAGCAACTGTACTTGAATCAGTATACATTGATGAAACTAGGTGAGTTAACTACTCCTGTGTATTGATATTTTGTATTATCCAAACAAAGGTGTAGTTTACATATCAATTGGGAAACTAGAAGTCTAATGGTTTCCGTGACAGGTACAGTTGCTATCATTCTTAGGTGAGAGTCCATGATCTGAACTATCCTTTTAAGGTAGCCATCCACGTGAGGACTGAGGCTAACTAGTTTGGCAAACTTCTGTTTCTACCCATTGAAGTGCATAAATAGGTGACTTCTGCCAAATTGATCATGCCAAGCCATTTCACCAGAATTAAATTTACTTCTGCAGAAGCATCTTGGGCAAAATGTCCAAAACTTAAAAAGAAGTGATCATCTGATTGTCATTTGGAAATGTTATAAATCTCAATCAGCTAAAACGTATGACAAAATGGGGATTATGACTATTGAAAAGCTGACAATGAGAAATCACAGGAGAGTAATGGAGCTCTGTGTCAGTGTGCTGATTCTCTTGTTTATCAGCCTCAGAGTGAGCTTCACAATCTGGCATAGGGCTATGCAAGAAAATAAACAATCTGTTATTGATTCTCAAAAATGTGTTCTATTAGGGATTTTTTTAAAGAGTAAATTTTTAACAACTGTTTTAATTAGAGTGTGTCTGAGATGTAATAAACTTGTGTTAAGAGCCCTCCATTTGCCCATTTTCCGCTCCCCTCCAGGCGTTTATTGGACACAGAAGATGAGCTCAGTGATATTCAGTCAGACTCCGTGCCCTCTGAGGTCCGAGATTGGTTGGCCTCCACCTTTACGCGACAGATGGGGATGATGCTTAAAAGGTCTGAAGAAAAGCCACGGTTCAGGAGCATTGTCCATGCTGTGCAAGCTGGGATATTCGTGGAGAGGTAAAGGAAGATTTAATTATTCTGCTTCAGTGGCTGGCACCACAGATTGTCGGTTTTAATATTAGAAGAAGGCGATTTTTATTTTGCTTTTATTGTCAAATAGAGCTGAGCAAGGACTGGAAAACTGGGACTAAATAATTGATCATAAATGGAATTTTCACATAGGCATCCGTTATTAGCATAATACAGATCTAGTACTATAACTAGTATCATTTTGGCTTTTCCCCTTTTTTTAATTTATGCCTTCAGGGGCCAAAGGGAGGAAGAGAATACATGGCTTCAGATACTTCTCTGATAGTAATAAGAGGTCAGTTCAGTCCCTCATATAACTCTGTCTCTGTGGTCCAGTAAAACTTATAAATGATGGACAGTTGGCTAGTGTAAACCAAATCAAACCTATATTTCTTCATCCCCAGCTTGAACTACAGGAGTCATTGAGAATATCCAGTCTATAATCAGTTTGAAGATTCAAAACTCAGGAGTCTACCAACCCAGTAAAACTCCCTCAGTTTTCTCCATTGCTGATTCCTGAAGCTTGCACAAATTCACACCTGTTGAGCTAGATGGAACCTAATTTCAAATATTGGAACCTTTGAAAACATTTTGCTGTTTTCTGGATACAGGAAGGCCCAGTGTCCAACTTCTAATGTTGCCCCTGTCTTTAGTGGGGAATTTCCCTTTCCTAACATTCTATTTCTTCAAAACAGAATATGGAGTCACATATATGTAATATGGCACGTGTAATCTGCTTTCTCTTTCGAAAGAGGAATGTAAATGAAGCCGATTGAAAATTCAAATGAAGTACGGATTTACAAATCTTGTGTTCCATATGCATAATCGCGTGAAAGCGCTTTTTCAAAAAAGGGTTTTTCGAAAAAGAAACCACAGTCTAGATAGAGTTCTTTCGGGGGAAAAAAACCCTTTTTCGAAAGAACCCGTACTCCTGAATAATTGAGGTGTACAGGTTCTTTCGAAAAAGGGGTATTTTTTTTGAAAGAACCCTATCTAGACTGTGGTTTCTTTTTTGAAGAACCTTGTTTTGAAAAAGCACTCTCATGCGATTATGCAAATGAAGCTTGAGATTTGTAAATCCACACTTCATTTGAATTTTTGATCGGCTTCATTTACATTCCTCTTTCAAAAGAGGAATGTAGTTTAGATACAGCTTATATACAGGTTGGACCTCGCTGGTCTAGCACCCATAGGACCTGACTGGTCCCGAACGAGGGGATTTCCCGGACCAGGGAATGTCCTTACCCTCCTGGCCTGGCTTGCCACCGGGCGAGGGTTCCAGCCTTCCCCTGCTACTGCCTCCACTCCCTGGGGTTACTTAGATGCTGCTGGCTCCACTGCTGCCGGGGTAGAGTGCCACAGCTGGAGCTCCGCAGCCGGGGCCATAGTTCAGCAGCTACCAGTCTCTATGGCTGGGGCTGGAATTGCACAGCTAGGGCTTGGGCAGAGGGCTGGGACTGGAGTTCCATAGCTGCTGCTGGGGCCAGAACTCCCCACTATGTTGCCCGTTCTCCCCTGCCCCCCCCCCACACACTGGTTTGCCAGTGTCCCCTAATTCACTCCTGCCCCATTGCCAGACCTCCCTGTTCCTGGGCTCTGTGGGCAAGGAACGTCCATGGTCTATGCTGGACCACAGATGTTGCCAGACCAGAGATTCCCGGTTAAGGGAGGTACAGCCTGTATACTCAGGGCCAAATTCAGACAACGTGTAAGCAGACACATCCCAGTTATATACAGTGATATTGAATGCGCTTATGGTAGGGCAGAACTGGACTGTCAGAATATTAACTGAACTTTTTTGTAGCATTTTACAATATTTTGTTTTTTATAGTATATTTTAATAGGAGTTGTTCACGTCTATCATAGCAAGTTAACAATACTGTTTATCAGAATTTCACTGATGATCTACCAATCTTCACGGTATTAGAGTCCGTTAGACAGCTTTGGTAGCCATTATACCACTGGCCACATAGAAACATGGTGGTTTCTTCCAACATACTTATAGAATGATTTCTATCAATATACTTGCATATTCAGAAATTTGTCATACATGTGTTAAGAATACCAGCACGTGTCTAAAAGATATGCTGGTGCACTAGTCAATGCTTTAGTTCAGAAAACATATCTCACCATTTTGACAAGCTCTACTATGTATCCCAACCACCAAAGTATTTGTTGAAAACCATTTACTCAATGCATTTGGCATTTTTTTCTGTTTTTGAATTATTTTTTACAGATGTAGTCAGTATTTGCAATTGTTCAGTAAGTAGATTTTATGAACATCCTAGAGCCTGTGTGTTGTTCACGAACAGCTCATAACAAATAATCAGTGGATTACTGCATGTTCTACCATCTGTTGTTCAGAATTCAAGGACAGTTATCTAAATCACATGATCAGAGATGGGTAATGGATTAAAACCTATATTTGTGAGGAAAAATTAAAATTTCAAAGTTGTTTTAATTTCAAAGGTCTCAAAACTAGCACTTATTATTTTTCAACTTTTTGTCGTTTTTTTCAATTACTTCTTTAAAACGTTTATTCAAATATTACCAGTTATTGAAATATTTAATTTACCGAAGGCCTGGGAAATCATATATGGTATAATTGTCACTGGTAATAATTGTGTAAATGTATCTCCATTGGCTCTTACATTCTTTGCATGTAGAGAAGGGTAAAGTAATCAATCCCCTATAGTCTTGTTCAGCAAAGCACTGAAGTATGTGGTTAACTTTGAGCACTTGTACAAACCCATTAAAGTCAATGGGACTTGAGCATATTCTTCACCCCTAACACATGATCAGGTACTTTGTTGAATTTACTTTGGTGCCATTTACTAGAGTCGGGCAAAATCTTTTATTCTAAACTTTTTCAGGGAAAAACACTAAAATGTTTTGAAAATTTGTGTTGGTTTCACGGAGCTGTTTAGAGAAAAAAACAACATATTCAGGAAAATTCAAAACATTTGTTCTGACATTTTCAAAGAAAGTGTTACAATTTTGGGAGGAGGGGTTCAAAATGACTTTCTGCTTCACAATTTCTTTTGTTTATTTTTAAAAATTCAAAAACATTAAAAAGTCTCAAAACTGAACTTAAACATTTAGTTTTCTGTTGAACAGAATAGTTCATGTTACCCAAATCTACATTTTTGATGTTTTAATTCACCAATTTTTTTTTTCACTTTTGGTTCAACCTAAAGCAAATATTTGTTTTGAAGTTTTGGACTTGACAGTAACCCTCCCCCCCAAATCTGTTATTTATCCAGCTTTTCTGATTAAACCCTTTGGATACACCTACACAGATAAACAACACAAGACTGCATGGAGCTTTCATATAAAAGACCAAAATAATCCACGGGAAAAGCTATACCATACAGGAGCTGAATAAGTCCAGTCAACTGACTTGACATGTTTACAAAAGCTCTATTTGAAAAGCATTCTGCCCTGGGCCAGAGAGGACTGAGAGATCCATTGTGGGCAGTTGCTGTGGGAGAATAGGGAAGTGTTATATTCCTGAAAAACTGCCCCTCTGCTTGATCAAGATGAGGCATTGGCAGATGCTGAGAGAAATCCTATCTAGTCTTTTTTGTCCCGGAAGACTGTGGCCATAGTATGTGTTGTGGAGTGAGAAGTCTGTAAAATGGGGAAAATTAAGGTAATCCTTAATAATCTAATAAATAGACGGAGGATATGTGCAGGGAAGGATGAAAGAAGAATTACAGTCTTTTTTTCTAGACTGTATAACGTCTATTGAAAAGAACATTGACGAATCCTTGGTTCTTCTATTTTGTTTTCTCTCTTCATTTTATTTACTTTATCTTGGTAGAATGTACAGACGGACATCAAATATGGTTGGCCTGAGCTACCCACCAGCTGTGATTGGAGTGCTGAAGGTAATGCTGCTGAAAGTGTCATTTAACAGATGGTGGTAAAGTATTATGGTTTGGTGGGGTCCAGTCTTTTAATTCTCCCACTCACAGACATTAATTGGTTACTGACCTGTGGGAAAATTCTTTCTCTTGAGAAAAAAAACAGTTCAAGAATCTGGCCAATTTCAAATGATAAAGAGGCCTGGGAGGATAAGACCATTGATCTGTGGGAAATTACAATACTCATGGAAACAGAACTGAGTGGGAATCAACTTGAGACTTTGATAGTAAATAAAAGATACTACAATCCTTGAGCTTAACTGAGGAGTGACTTGTTCCCAGGTGTGTGTTTTAACATGGAAAGACTGAGTTATTCGGTGAAGATGTGTTATGCTTGAGATTACTGTTCATGTCAACAAGGACCATGGAGCTCGTGAACTCACTGGCCGTTTATGTGAACTATTGAGAAAACCCAGGCATGATATAGTAATGGTAATGGATAATGCCTTTTTACTGGTCTCTATTATATTAGGGATGAGAGAGTCAACACAAATCTTTGTCTTTCTTTGTGTTGAGCTGAAGTATGCTTTGAAGAATTTCTGCCAAGCCAGCACTGTAGTTTAGCTAGCAGTTCATCACCTGTCCGTAAATTGGATAACCCACCCTTCACAATGAGACAGAGGTACCTCTGACTTTGTCTCCCTTCTTCACTTAGGACTTAAACCTTCCTTTCTTTAGGACAAAAGTGTATAATGGTTTAGGATAAACTGTTCAGAGAAAGAGCCAGAGAGAAAGAGCAAGAGAGCAATTTCAATAAGAGTGCCAGTTAGGCCAAGTGAAAAGATGTCTGAATGTTCATGGTAATAGAACGTGTCAGTCTGTTCTTTCTAAAACAAAAGGAAAAACTATGTAGCACTTTAAAAACTAACAAGATGGTTTCATAGGCGATGAGCTTTCATGGGCCAGTCTGGCCCACAAAAGCTCATCACCTATGAAAACATCTTGTTTGTGTTTAAAGTGCTACATAGTTTTTCCTTTTGTTTTTGCTTGTTCATGGGAAGTGGACACTTACACATGGACCCCATCAACCACCAAGCAGTCTTCACACCAGATTGTAGTAACTTTCTTTACCAGCCTCTGCTGGATTGAAACTGGCAAAATAATGTTCCGTATCCCATTACCACATAGAGATAAGTGGAAAATCTGTGAAACATTCTTCAAGAAAAACTGTTCCCATGTCAACCGGGTGTATTACCTGCTACTCCTGAGCCAGCCAAAGGTTGAGTCATCATGCAACCCTAGTTATGTTACTTCTGAAGCAAAAAAAATGATGCCCAAGAGCAGGCCACAGTCGTTCTGTGTGTATGCTATGTGCTACTTTTTTCTGCCATGGCTAATAAGACCTTTGTGTTGATGAATCCAAAGGGATCCCAGAGCTGTGGACCAATGTAGCAATCTGAGAACAGAGGCTTTCGATAATAAGAGATGTTGCAGAAGGGGCAAGATATTGGAAACTGGAATATCATGGAGCACGCAAAGAATGTACCTCCCTTAACCAGGAGACTCTGGTCCAGCAACATCCATGATCCGGCAGGACCACAGATGTTCCTTGACCACAGAGTGCAGGTATAGGGAGGTCTGGCTGTGGGGCAGGAGTGCAGTGGAGGGGCAGAGGGGAGAGGGGTGACTCATCCGGGAGCCCCATGTGTGTGAGGGGTGGGCGGCTCAATTGGAAAATCTGGCCCCAACAGCTGGGAAGTAGCAGGGGGCAGCAGTGGCCATGCAGCTCTTGCCCCAGCTGCCCAGCTCCAGTCCTGGCTGCAGCTAGGGAATTCTGGCTCCAGCTGTGCAGCTCTGACCCCAGTATTGGACAGGTGGCTCCAGACATTGTAGAAACTTTCGCCTTTTTCTTATGACTGTTCTATAATGATAATGGGGCCTGCAGCAGCAACAAAACACAGTAGCCTGCCTCTCACTTACACTCCATAGTGATTATAAAATGTTTCTATCCTGCCAGTAATGGTGAGACAGAGAGCGGCTATTACTCCCTCTCTTCTGCTCAGTGAGAATGATTTGCAGTTCATAAAACAAAATGGACTGAAAAGGAAACAGGCACAGGTGGGAGGGAGGGAGTGTTTTACTTCTTATTATAGACTCACCAAAGTAAGGGCTGAACAGTAGGCTTGGGTTTAAGGCATTGGATTGTGAGACAGAAGGCCTAGATTTGTTTTCCATCTCTACCACAGACTCTCATGTGGCACCCGAACATACTCCACTTGAAGTTAATAGAATAAGTCCCTTTCAAATAGCTGGAGCAGGATCTAGCCCAGAATTATCGTCTGTTTCAACTTCTTCATACATAAAATGAAGAAACGCTATTTCCCTGCATCACAGGAGAGCAGTGAGGCCCTGGCATTTTGAAATCCTGCCTCAATGTAGGGCATTATGGGCCTGGTTTTCTTCTTTGGGTGAAATCCAGCCCCCCGGGGAGTCAATGGCAAAACTCCCAAATGACTTCAACGGGGTCGGGATTTCACTCTGCGTGTTCTGAATGATTTTTTTTTTCATGAAACACTGAAGAAGTGCGGTTTACCTTCACTTTTGGTTTGTCTACATGAACGGTTAGTTTGCAACAAGCTGGGGTGTGAATGAATCTACCTGCAATAACCTGTCACTATCTATCTGTTGTTGTGCACCCTAATGACCAGTTGATCTAGTCCTCTTTAAAACAGGACTAGATCAAAGTGCATTAGTGGACTGTTAATGTGCACTGGCAGGGTGGATAAGAACAGTTAGACAGTGACAACCTACTGCAGATTCATGGTGTACCTTGCTGGGAACTATGTGTTTTTATAGGCAAGTACTTAGAGCAACGGAACAGCTTTGAGAGGGTCTACACTCATTCAACTTTCCTCTTCCCTTCAAACACTGTTTGTCATGCTGATCCCTCATTCCTCTAGCCTCTTTTTTCCTTGTAAATTATATTTGGTGTAAGGACACATTTTGATCCATAATTTTGTAGTTATAAAAAAACCCTTAAAACTAGTGTTTTGATTGCTGGCATTAAAGTGGGAGATTTCAAGTGTTCTCAAAGTTCCTGGGATATAGAGACCATCATATGTACGAGGTCAGTCCTAGTTTTTCGTGGGACACAATAACTTTATCACTTAAAATCTTTAGAGCCCTGCGAAAATGAAGATATTCACTTTATATCTGTGGATATCTACATCTACCAGATGTAGATGCAGATATCTGTGGCTCATTTTTGCAGATCTGGATAAGGATGCAGATACAAATTTTGTATCTAGAATCCTGCACATTTGCAGATATCTGCTTTATATCCACAGATATTCTCATCCATGGATGCGAATGTGGATATCTCTGACTCGTTTTCGTGGGTACAGATGTGGATGTGGATATGAATTTTGTATCCATTCAGGGCTGTAGAAATCTATGACAAAACTCAAAATGAAGTCATAATCAAGACAATGTTATTTTTATTATTATGATTCTTATTTTAATTTTAAAATTAAATTATTTTAGTAATCTAATATTTGTATAAATTATGAATGTATATATGTACTTTATTTATTAGTTTGTTTGTTTGTTTCCCTGACTGGTCTCAGTGACTTATGAAATAAAATAAACACAACCAGTTCTCTTAAAAGGACTGGGTGGATGCTTTGTGCCCTGTTCCTCCATATCCCCTCTCCTGCTTCCCCCAATTTTCATGAATAGCTCAAAGAGTTTGGACTTAGTCTTTTGCAGGGGGAACTTCTACCCTTAATTGCTTCTCCTGCCTACCATAGTGATAACATTTCAAAAACCAAAAGCACAATTTTTGATTTCCCTCCTAAGACTCAGTCCACAAATCACTTCCTGCAGAGCTTGACCCTGTCTTCAGTGCTTGCAAAATCAGTTGCTGTGCAGAAGTTGATTTACCAAGATATGTAAACTCAGTGAGGGCAGATCCGAATCCCCATTGTCCCCTGTTGTGTCTCTGCCTATTTCTGAGACATTCAGCAGACTCTTTGTGTGTTTTTCACTCTGAAGCACAAGCTTGATCCTTTGAGGACTCTATATCCATCACCATTCACTACAGGAGAAGGTCTGCATACAAGAGGTTTTTGGGATCAGGCACAAATTATGATCAGATGCTATCATAGTGTTTTGATCTTATTTAACTGCCCTGCTAGTTGGGTAATGGCTGTATGACACTTAAAGCTTATAAGAATTGTTTGCATCTTTTCCTTCAGGACTGATCTTAAGGGACAGATCCTCATCTGGTGTAAATTATCCTTACTCCATTGGCTGCAAATGCAATTTCCAAAGAGACTTTATAGTCTTGCTAAAAGTGAAGGCATATACCCCACCCTGTCTGTTGTTTAACAACACTCATCATAATGTTATATCTAGCTGATTCCTTTCCCCATCCCTTGGATGTGGTGCCAAAGTCATCTGTACACATGCATAAATAAAATACAATCATCTTTCTTTTTCGGTTAAAGTGCCTTGGGGAATTGGGAGCCAACTTGCAACAGAGACTGTGTGTGAAGGGTAACTTCCAATTTAAAGACGTAAATCTTTCATGCACAGTTAAAGGACTGTAATTCAGCTATGCAGGAATATGCTTATTCTGGCAGCACCACAAAGTTCTCAGAAATCAGGAAAGCTGGTCCCAGGCCATACATGATGGCTCTGCTGATCTGTTTGTCATTTTCCTGCCTATAACTCATTTTGCTAGGGAGAGGAGGGAAAGGCATGCAACATTTCAAAAACACCTTACCCTTAGACAAGGGGTGCCAACAGACTTGACAGGCCCTGGACAAGGGCGGGGGAGGGTCAGGCTTTTTGCTCCCAGAAGAGGCAGGGCCTCGAGCAGAAGGGGCGGGGCTGGGAAAGCCAGCCCTCAGAGGTGTCCAGAGCACACCAGGCCAATCCCCTACCCCTTGCACCAGGCAGCCCTCAGAACTGCTCAGAGTGTATCATGCAGCGCCCAGGCATGATTTAAAGGACCTGGGGCTCCAGCTGCCACCTTTTCCATGGTAGTGGCACTTAGAGTGGCTCAGCAGCTCTGGGCCTTTTTTGAATTGACAGGCCCTGGGCAACTGCCTCTTCCTCCCATCAGAGGGCCTCCTCTCCCACAAGGGGGTGAGAGCCTTCAGTTCCCACTGACATTAATATATGACAATGGTGCTCAGTGCATTGCAAGAGTGTTCAGAATCTTGCAGAACTGAGTCTTTTAACTTAAGATTAAGGCTTATTTCTACAGGACTCACCAGCTCTTTACCCTCAATTTGCCACATGTTTTATAACTCAGTAGAAGGACCTGGAAAAAAAATTTCCCAACTGAATGTGGATATTTACCCCTCTTACCAGTGTTGGCTGTTAAGACTACTGTGATTTTTCTCCTAGTCTGTAGTTTTCCAGAGAGCCTGAGGGAATGTTTAGTGAAAAAAAGTTGAAGAAAATTAGGTTCATGTTAATTCTTGGATATTCAATAACATGTCTGATGTAGAAGTGGTATTAAAATCTGGTTTCCAGCATTACAGGAGGGTGGGAGTGGGAGGGGAGATTGCCTAATTGTTTCCCCACTATTCCTTACAACTTTATATATTTGTATTCATTTCATGTCTTTAAATTGCTACTGAAATAAACCCCACCCCTTTAAAAGGTTGTGGGCTTCCTGACATTAAAATTATAAGAGCATTATGATGGGCATTGAGCATAATGAAATATACATAATTAAATATACAGGTAACACGTATTGAATGTTTGACTTTTGATACTGTTCTCTAATGTATAAAACTACTGAAAGATAAAGTTAAACTTTTGTGTTCAGGTAGGGGCCCCTAGGCTGCATAGAGCCCCCCAAATAGTATTTGAAATTGGCTTTACTAATAGGACAGTGTTAAATAGCAAACTGGGGAGGGAAGATATGGGAGATGCTGCAGGACTCCATATGACTTAACAGTCTGCATACACCCACTGAATACTCCAGGTGTATTTGGGTATTGTAATTGTACTAATAAATATGTACACTAGTTGGTAAACACTTCGTGCGCTTTGTGTCTTGGTCTGTTGTATTAATTTAGTTGGAATATATGGACCCAAAGAGCCAAAGATGTTAACATGACATAGTCAGTGTCCAACATTAAACAGTTTTCAACAAGGTTTGCATTGTGGTATAGAGAGACCTCTGCTTGTTTAATACCTTGGCAAATTTGCTATTAAAAATCCATTTAACCTCTTATTAAAGGTGCAGAAAAGGAAAAACTGCTAAAACATTTGAAATGTAAAATATTTAATAAGGTTTTCATTTTAACAGCATCTGTGGTTCCCTTTCCTTTTAGCTATAGAATCATTAGAAGGAATAGCCTCCTGTTTGACAGTCTTTTAGATGATATTAAAGGTAATGATAACAGGCATTTTTAGAGACAAGAGACAAAAGGTACGTCTACACTGCACAGCTATTTTGGGGTACCAGAGGTATCCCAAAATAGCTACTCCATGTCTACACAAACTTCCTGTTATTTCAAAATACTTTTCAAAATAACAGGTGCCCTATTTCGCCATCCTGGTAAACTTCATTGCATGAGTGATAAGGGATGGCTCGAAATGGTTCATTATTTCTAAATTTGGTGTCGTGTAGATGTGCCAAATTTCAAAATAAGCTATTTTGAAATAGATTCAAAATAAGATACGCAATTTGCATAATGCAAATTGCGTATCTTATTTTGAGTTTAGGGTGCTGTGTAGACGCACCCAGAGTTGAGAGTCTGGAACAATTGTTAAAGTCCAATCCTGTATCCTAGAAGGCAAGACAAGACAAACATACATAAGAGGGAGGATAAACAAACAGCAAAGGTAGAAAATGCAGCTTCCAAGTTTAAGTTGGAACCTCGTTGCTGGAGAAATACAGATAGGCTGTATGATCTTATTAACTGCTCTGAGACCTAGCAAACTCGTACCAGCATCATAGGCGTGCACAGGGGGTGTTCCGGGTGTGCCAAGGCACACCTTAATATCTCAAAAAAAGTGGCTTTGCGTTTTAATTTCATCGCATGATACGCTCTTTTAGTTTTAAAGTATGGATTGTTGTATTATGCAATAAGCGCCGAATGTAGAAATGTATAGAAAGCCCGCGTTCGCTCGCAGCATGTCCTTTATGATTGAGTAGCCAATAAATGTTCGCCTTTAAAAAAAATAAAAAATAAAATTCCCTGGGTGCACACCCTAATGAAATGTGCTGCGCATGCCTATGACCAGCAGTGAGCTGCTGAGGGCACTACTTGTATCTGCCATGCCAGTCAAAGCTTATGGCAGTGTTGTAAAACATAATCTTGGGCAGCTAAGCCAGACATTTGTTAGATGGAAGGCAAAAGGAGAGAGATGAGAAAAAGACAAAACAAGGTGTAGAAGGAAAAGGATTCAGTGTGTGTGCGTGACTGTCAGTCAGTCAGTCTCACATTCCACTTGGGATTGAGTTGAGGGAAGTAGTGATATCATCTGGATTCTACTTTGACCTGAATATCTCTCAGAATTAGAACGACATGGGTCAGTAGTATTATGGTAGATCCTAGGGTCACAGGATGGAGCTGGGTGGTAATTTGTTCTCCTGTCTCTGTTGTGTTTGTTTGCAACCAGGTTTTTCTGATAATTTCTCACCAAAGAATGCTAAAAAGAAGTACCAGATGGAATAGCCGTCCCTTCATAAACGTGTTCTCCAGTTAGGCCTAATTTCTGGAACACTCATTTTGGACAATTGATTTTGGAAGCCAGACTGGCAATTTGGGAAGGCCTTGCCTTCCCCTTTCTCTTATACCCACCGCCCATGGTAGATATCATGAATGACCATAATTGAAAAAAATAATTTTTGAATGTACATTCTTTGCTAAACTCCTGCCAGATCTACTATGATCATAACCCATTGCAGAGTAAAACAGAACATTAAATGAAATTCGAGTAATCCAGAAGCATGAATCCAGATATGAATTGATTTCATATCCCGCAAAGTGATGCATTTCTGATTGGTATAGTTTTAAAGTGTAAGAAATTGTGCTATAAGTTTAAAAAGAAATGACTGTATTAACAAACTTTTCCCTCACTTTGCAGAATGTAGACAAGTGGTCCTTTGATGTATTTGCACTAAACGATGCTAGTGGGGATCATGCACTGAAATTCATTTTCTATGAACTTCTCACACGCTATGATCTGATTAGCCGTTTCAAGGTTAGTAAATTAGTGTTAAGTCTTTTCTTCACAAATCCACAGACGTTAATTGAAAGAAATAAATTCAAACTTCATTCAATGTCTGTTTCATCCACACTGTAACTTTTACTGTGTTGGAGCAGTAGCCATGGTTAGTATGACTATAATACTTCTCTGTCCACAGAAATGTCTGTTGAAATTCTACATTTAATTGTATTACAATCCTGCAGTAGACTGGGGTCCAAATAGGTCCTTTCAAAGTAAACAAGAAAAATTCTGTAGACTTCATTGGGTTCAGGTACAGGCCCTTGGACTTTTTGTATCACAGTTCTCGAATATGCTTCAGTCACATTTTACACTTCAGGAATGAGTGGTGTTTTCACCATTTCAAGAGATTGCTACATTGTACTTTAGTCCCTCATCAAGATAGAGATTACGGCAGTTGTGGGTAACCTGTGGTCCAAGAGCTGCATGTGGCCCATCGGGTTCTCTGTGTGGCCCACAAGATATTTACCTTGCCAATGCCTACGTGCAGGGTTGCAAGATTCTGTTGGTTTCTGTCCACATAGTTTTTTTCTCACCGATATTGCTAAAGTGACACATGCATAGTGGAAGGGCACATGACGTGAGGTATGTGTTGATTGCACACAATATTGACTGTGTGAGCTGTGCGGTCCCTCTGTATTCAATCAAAACGCTGCTATGGATCAATCGCGACACCTCGCAAATTCTAGGTGTGCAAGCATAGTTAGCCAAACTACCTTCGTCTGGGAGGTTAGTTAGGCCCATTCACTTGTCTACATTGCCCATCTTTGGATTACAGCTTTGATGAGTCTATCACTAAATAACTTTAATTTTAAAGACAGATCCTCTCTATACTCTGCCTGGAATATTGAGAATGTCCAACTCCACACCTGTGTGCTGAGTCACTTGTTGGTGCATTACTGAATTGAACTACTTGCACTGGCTACATCTTCATGTTTAGTGGTAATGAATGATTGATGTAACTTAAAATGAATGCATTATTTTAAAATCCGTGTGGGATGTAGAGGGTTTAAAATGTCAGGCCAAATATAATCCTGGCACTGTGTCATCTTCAGTGTGGATGATGCTACAATCTAAATAGTAAATGTGACCCCTTCTGGTCTTCCCTGAGAGTTAAATATTTGATATTTCTCTTGCGTCCTACCAAGCATGCCACATTCATGATACGTCTATTCTGACTAAAATTTGTATGTTTCAGAAAGACGCTCTATCCATGGTTCGTCTTTTCCCAAGTGCTTGTTGTTTTGTGAGCACTATGATCAAATCCTTGAACTAGAACACAGAAACCCTTTTATCACTTTCCTCAAATACATTTTATTCACAGAACCTATTACTGATGTCTGCTTCATTCAGCCTTTCAGATCTGTTCAAGTCTCATTTCTGCACAGTTGTGTACTATTGACCAGAGCCCTTAACGAGATAGTAACAGAGAGATACTGTACATCTGGGGGGTCCATTTACCCAGCTCTCTCTCCTCGGGTGTGTCTAGACTACATGCCTCCTTCGACGGAGGCATGTAGATTAGCCAGATCGGAAGAGGGAAATGAAGCCGCGATTAAAATAATCGCGGCTTCATTTAAATTTAAATGGCTGCCCTGATCTGCCGATCAGCTGTTTGTCGGCAGATCGGGGGAGTCTGGACGCGATGCCCCGACAAAGAAGCCTTTCTTCATCGACACAGGTAAGCCTCGTGAAACCAGGCTTACCTGTGTCGATGAAGAAAGGCTTCTTTGTCGGGGCATCGCGTCCAGACTCCCCCGATCTGCCGACAAACAGCTGATCGGCAGATCGGGGCAGCCATTTAAATTTAAATGAAGCCGCGATTATTTTAATCGCGGCTTCATTTCCCTCTTCCGATCTGGCTAATCTACATGCCTCCGTCGAAGGAGGCATGTAGTCTAGACACACCCCCAATTCAGGCAAATACTTCACCCTTATGTTTCTTGACAGATATTTGCTCATCCCCACAGACAGTGTTCCCTCTAAGCTTCAGGACAGAAGAGCTTCACAGGTGATTAATCAGGCCCGCCCAGTCAGAGGCTCAGGGCTCCATGCATGAAACTGACTGTCTGAGTGGGGCTGATTAATCACCTGTGAAGCTATGCAGCCATGCAGCTTGGAGGGAACACTGCCTGCAGACACTCAAGCTTTACATTAATTCTTTGGCCGTATGCAGAGCATGAATCAAATGCTCTGCATATGTTTCAATGTTTCAAGCCTTCAGTTGTGTTGAGGTCTTGAGGCCGTCTCAATAATGGACGTAACAGATGCACCACTGGAACTATTTCTAAATTCACACACCCTCATTTTCACTCACACTTTTGCGGTGACCTCCTCCTCTATTCCAGGGCACTATTTATGCTGAATGTTGCCACTGATCTCCATTCTCTGGAGTCTTGCATTTTATAGCTTGGGAAAAGAATTAAACACTCAAGCATAAAGTAAAATTATAGATTGGTGACTTAGTGGTGTCCAGGTCCAGAAGCTGTCAAAGATGAGTTTTATATTCCAACCTTGTTAATCTTCTCAATGAATGCTGGTACTGAACAAAAATGGTGGAAGCCTCACGAGGAAAAACAATTGTTCTTATAAGGCTTTTCACCCTTTTGCCTTGGCCAAATTCTTTCTCTGATTCATACTCCCAGCATTTGTCTTGCTCAGAGGTTTCTCCTCACTACTGTTGTCTTCTGAGAAGGGCCCCAGAAGTCTCCCACCCTTTGTGCTTCTTCTTCAGAGACTGTTCCATATCTGAAGAGGATATGATGGTAATTAGTCAGATTCTGTCTTTCTCCTTGGCACATACAAGACAGAAGAAAGTGATATATAGTTTACTTCTGGCTGGTAGTGCCACTGAAAGTATAGCTACTGCACAAGAACTTCAAAAACTGTAGTTTGAGCATTTGGTACAAACATTGGGGAATAGAAGTTGTCATTGCCTTGAATGTGTGGTGGGACTAGTGACACTCTCCTCCCAGGAAACCGCTAAATTTTGCCCTCGTGTATATGCATAGTACTTCTACTGAAGTAAGTGTTGCAAATCTGTATTGTGTCTGAAGGCAGAATTTGGCAAAGAGTTACTAAACAGAGACTTGGGTAAATAATGCTTCTCTTATGCAGTATTTCAGTCACGTTGTAATATGTTACCATTACAAATATAGGCCATGAATTGTGAAGCAATGATGTATAACAATGGGTCACGAGAGAACAGACAAACACTTTGTGACCTAGATTGAAACATTTCCACAGGGGCAATCAATCAAGGGCTGTCTGTTATTTTTCATTCACATTATGTCTTCAAACAGGCACATAGTAGAGTGCTGTCTTGTTTATGTATATGTGTGTGTGATTCAGCCCTAATGTGATTAGGAATGGTAAATGTCTTGATTTACTGTCAGTTCCTACAGGGTCTGCTAAGGCATTTTAGCGTATTATTTATTTATGAAGCATAAACCATATTGTTGGGCACTAACTGAAAGTTACTCATAAGAATGAAAATAATTAAAGATAATTCTGTCCTCAGTGCATTTAACTTCATGTTTCCCTTTTTAGATTCCCATTTCTGCACTTGTCTCCTTTGTGGAAGCCCTGGAAGTTGGATACAGCAAACATAAAAATCCTTATCATAATCTAATGCATGCAGCAGATGTTACACAGACTGTACATTATCTCCTTTTTAAGACAGGAGTAGCGGTAAGTATGTGAATACTAGAACAGTGAGGCTGAAGCATTGTTAGCTCATGAAAGAGATTGTATAGCAGAACATATTCCTGCTGCAGATGGAGTTAATATTTCTAAAATGAAAAGTGTTTTATAGGTGTTCAGTATTATTCGAAAACTTGGATACAGTTAAATTCCTTTCATAGAGATCTTGGCTACAGTGACCTTCTATTTATAATGGTCTTGGAATGGAAGGAAAGTCTTGTCATTGGGGTATTAATATTGGGAGACCTGCAGTCAATTCCCTGCTCAGCCAGATTCCCTGTGTGATCTTGGTCAAGTCAGTTAGAGTATGTCTACACTGCAACATTATTTTGGGATACCAGAAGATTCTGAAATAGCTATCCCGTGTTTTCACAGCAAGCCCGTTATTTCAGGCTTGCTATTCCGACGTCCCTGTAAACCTCATTCTACAAGGAGTAAGAGGTGTTTTGGAATAGCACCTTATTTTGAAATTTGTGTAGACAGCGCCAAATGACAAAATAAGTTATTTCAAAATAGTATCAAAATAAGATACAGAATTTGTGTTGGTCAAATTGCATGTCTTATTTCGAGTTAAGGTGCAGCAGTGCTTTTTTTGTGATGATATTGCCCGGTACGCGGTCAGAGCTTACCTGGAAAGAACAGAGCATACCAGCATCTCTGTGTGCAAATGTTCGACAGTCGGCTGGGCCACGTGTCTTAAAGGGGCTGCATCTCTTTAAAGGGTAATGTAGCCTCACACCGCCCTTTTTTAAAATTATTTGGTTGTTTAACAACTTTTTCCCCTGGAGTACTGGCACCTTTTTTTTTTAACAAAAAAAGTACTGTGGTGCAGTATAGATGCACTCTAAGTCTCTCTGGGTATGTCTACACTACCACCCTAGTTCGAACTAGGGTGGTTAATGTAGGCAATCGAAGTTGCAAATGAAGCCCGGGATTTAAATATCCCGGGCTTCATTTACATCTTGCCGGGTGCCACCATTTTTAAAGCCCCGGTAGTTCAGACTCCGTGCCCGCAGCTACACACGGCACGGGGTAGGTAGTTCGAATTAGGCGAACTACACGAGGAGTAACGGTAGTTCGAATTAGAAAGCCTAGTTCTAACTACCTACTCCGTGCCGCGTGTAGCCGCGGGCACAGAGTCCGAACTACCGAGGCTTTAAAAATGGCAGTGCCCAGCAAGATGCAAATGAAGCCCGGGATATTTAAATCCCGGGCTTCATTTGCAACTTCGATTGCCTACATTAACCACCCTAGTTTGAACTAGGGTGGTAGTGTAGACATACCCTCTGTGCTTCAGTTCTCCAACTTTAAAATGAGGATAAGAGGATGTAATGAAGATAAACACATTAATGACTGTGAGATGTTCAAATGATATGATGATGGGAGCAGGACAAGTATCTATGATAGGTTGGTTATACTGATACTCTAGTGATGTAGAGTGTCACAATCCCTTCTGAATAGAATTAGTGCTGGCTTTTTCTCCTTTTTTCTTCCTCTAAGCCTGGTGAATCATGACCTAGAGGGAATGCAGACCCTGAATTTAATAATTATTTGGACCTTGTCTACACTTGCAATTTTGTCACCAAAAATTGCCTTTTAGTGACAAAGCAATGAGAGGGTTTACACTGCGACTTTTGTTGGGGAAAACGTTCAGCCCTGTGAAAGACTTTTGTCTTTTCCCCTGCCTTTATTGTTGACAAAGAACCAGTGTGGATTCTGCTGTTTGTTATGTCAGGAGAACTGGCTTCTGCTAATATCCCACAATGCCTGCCCTGATGGCTGTGCTCAGAGTTTTGTGATCTTTGCTCCATTGCAGGCATGCACCCATCCCCTTTCAAAGCTCCTGGAAATATCTGACAGCTGAGTGAGCTGCTCAGTTTGGGGAACAAATCATTGGAATGTTCCTGTTCTTCTCTGCTAATAATTCAGCAGAAGGAAAACTGTTGCTGCAGGGGGAGGGCTGGAGAGACAGCTGTGCTGCTTTGACATTCCTTAGCATGGAGAGCTGGTAGAGCCATGAGAGAGTCCCAGGAAGTGCAGGGATCAGCTCTGCCTTCCCATAATACTGCATTGTGGGATGCTTATCCACATTGCTTTATTCTATCTGTTGTCTGGGTGCTAGCAATGTAGCCATGAAATGTTGACAATGGAAGGCAAAAAAAATGATTTGACCATTTTTCACTTTTGGTGATTTTTCCATGTCAACACCTATGTCGCCAGACCTTCCTTGGATAGACATAGCCTTAAAGTCAGGAAAACATACAGTGAAAGAAACTAAAGAAGCTTAAACTGTTTAAATTTACAAAGGGAAGATAAAAGGTTAATTGATGGTGGCTTATAAGTTCCTACACAGGGAAAAGATTTCTGATGACAGAGGATTCTTTAAGGTACCAGGCAAAGACATAACAGAATTAAGTGATTGGAAGCTAAAGTAAGAAAAATTAAATATAAAAGTAAAGTGCAAGTGTACAACAAGGAAGGTGATTAACCATTGGAACAATATACTTAGTAACATGGTGAATCTTCTGTTGTTTGACACTATTAAATAAAGACTGGATATCTTTCTAAAATATTTGCTCTAGCTCAACCAGAAGTTATGGGCGTGTTGAAATTCCATGATGTATGTTGTACGGTAGGGCAATCTAGATGAGCATAATGGTCCCTTGTGATCTTGACATTCATGAATGAATTCTCTTGAGTGCAGGGAATGTAACTGACTTTGGCTCTTGTTAAAAAATGGGATATTTTGACATTTTCAGAAATAAAACTAATTTTTTTTTGTTTTGGAATAAATCTTTATACTAAATTTACCTTCATTTATATGAAAATGCTTGAAATTGAAAAGAACAACATTCACAGTTATCAAAACAAAAGTCTTCAGTTGACCCAAAACAACAACAACAAAAATAGAATTTTCATTCAGAAATATAGAATTTTTGGTTTTTCTTCCCAGTTTGGGATGAAACACTTTTTTTCTGAAAACTTAACATTTTTTCATGGAAGGGAAAAATCTATTTACTATTCAATTAAATGAATTGATTGCTATTGCTGTAACTGGTATGTGGTTGCATGAAATTGTGCTGTGCTTTATTTTTATTTAAATATAGTTCATTTACTGCTTTTTAGAAACAGCCTACTTAAACACTTACTATTGTGTTCTGAATTGGCTCTCCCATTGCAAGTATCCACTTACTATTTTCAAACAGAAACCAAAAAAAAAGAAGCCTTAGAATTCAACTGAAAAGTACTTCTTACTTAACATCCTTTGATTCTTCCAAGTTTATTACTGAAAATTGTAATATTAGGAAGAAGATGAAGAAACAATTTTTTGCAAATGACTCAGCATTTTTAAACCTGTTCTGCACTAGGAAGTTAAGTGGACTTAGTTATATGACTTCAAGATGTGAAAAATCCACACCCTAAGGGTATGTCTACACTAGCACCCTAGTTCGAACTAGGGTGGCTAATGTAGGCATTTGAACTTGCCAATGAAGCCCGGGATTTAAATATCCTTGGTTTCATGTTCCTGGGTGGGTGCCATTTTTAAATCCCCTGAGTTCGAACTGACTGCCCCGGCTACATGCGGCAGTCAGAAGTTAATCTGAACTAAATCCTTAGTTCGGATTAACTGTTACTCCTCCTGCAATGAGGAGTAACTAAGGGGATTTAAAAATGGTGCCAGCCTGGGAACATGCAAATGAAGCCCGGGATATTTAAATCCCGGGCTTCATTTGCAAGTTCGAATGCCTACATTAGCCACCCTAGTTCAAACTAGGGGACTAGTGTAGACATACCCCAAGTGACATAGTTTAGCCAGCCTAACCTCTATTGTAGATAGTGCTAGGCAGATGTTCTTCTATTGACTTAGGTACCACCTCTCAGGGATGTGGGTTGCCTATGAAAATGAAAAAAACCCCAACCACCCCATCAGGGTAGGGAGTGTTTTCACTGAACTCCACACTATCTCTGCTGTGCTGTAGCTTTTCAAGGTTAGACAAGCCCTTAGTGATGATTGTATCTTCCTTCTCTCTTGTTGGTAAGACTTTAAGTCCTACTTTTCCCCTCCTGATAAATATTGGTAATGATGTTTGTTTCTGAGACTGCAACAGAGAGAAATACTAAAGAAATACTAAATCTCTTGTGCTGACAGTTAAAAAAGTTTCAGTAAAGATATAATGACTGATTCCATTCTCATACTGACAGTTTCAGACCTACAACTTCTATTAGACCAAAAATCAGCCTAATATAACAGCTCACTGCAGATATTTAGCATGTAGGTAAAGAAAACCCACTGAAGGCCATAAAGAAATAAACTATATTAAAGCTAATCACAATGTGTATCATGATGATGAACAAATTGGTTCCTTTCCTTTCCTCAGATAGTGTAAAGATGGCACTGTTTCTACTTCCTATAGTACAGTTATGTTCTGAGAAGTGAGCTCCTATGTATTCAGTAGACCTGCCACTCTCATGTTTTCAGGGTTATATTTGTTACTTTACTATTTTTGGCATGCTAGCTCTGCAGCACCATCACAGTTGCTGGAGAAGGAGCTGCGTTCTTTTCTAGCTCATGGATCATCAACAGAACTCTGTAAATCCCATATTCTCCTCTCTGTTACATCTGTTTGACCTCATTTAGGACAGCAGGACTAAGCAGGAGTGGCAAAAGGCAGAATTTCAAAGAAATGGTGTAACCACGGAATCTGGCCTTGAGAATCTTTATTACGAAGGATAATGCATAAATGAGATACAGCACAACTTGGATTTCAAATCCAAAGATCAGAAAAAAGTGTATT
This sequence comes from Pelodiscus sinensis, assembly GCF_049634645.1. Classification (NCBI taxonomy): domain Eukaryota; kingdom Metazoa; phylum Chordata; order Testudines; family Trionychidae; genus Pelodiscus; species Pelodiscus sinensis. The sequence goes on from NC_134712.1 coordinate 172,128,076, forward strand.
TGTTTTTAAATTTTTGAAATGAACAAACTGGGTGTGAAGTCCACTGAAGAAAATAAGCCTGGAACCCCACAATTACATTTTTTCCAGAGGCTGTTTTTGAGTATAATTGCACTCTAAGAATTTAGTACTGATAGCGTTAAGATTAAAATCTATTCCCCCAGATCCTAAGTAATGGCTTGATTCCGTTTCAATGACATCAGTGGGAAAACTTCTGTTGACTTTGATGGAATTAAGATCTGACCTTATAGTTCTTGTTCTCTTGAGAGTAGGTAATGACCTAGTAAACAACAGATTTTTTTCATGGATTTTTACCAGCACGTAATATAGTCTGTTAAACTTTAGCATTATTAGCTGACACCCCTCATCATCGTTTGTTTTTTAGAACATATTCTTGTGCTATTTAGAGAGACAGAGAATTGATTCCGGTTGTCAGTTGTTAAGCAGAGTGGTGCGCTGATAAATCCATGATTCGGACATGGAGGTCACTTTCCAGGACCTTCACGACTACTTCTGGGACCAGACTAAAGCAGCTGTCAGCCTCAGGACTGCTGGAGCGGTGGCTGCCAGAACAGCTGACCAGCCAGTGGCCAATCCTGGGGCTAGTGGAACAACTGGCTGACTGGTGGCCAGTCCTGGGGCAATCAGAACAACGGTCCGACTGCTGCTGGGGCTGCTGGAACAGCTGGGGAGCAGCATCCAGGGTTGGGTCAGCCTCTGACACAGGAAAAGCTGTTGGGCTGGAGCAGCTGCAAGCCCCAGCAGTGTTCTGTTCATCCCCCTCTTTGACCCCTCCCATGGTATTTTAAGTAAAAATCAGGGACAGGTTGTAGACCTCCATGAATTTTTTATTATTGTCCATGGACAGTCCATTGCTTTTACTAAAAATATCCATGAAAAAAATCTTACTTTTATTCCTAGAGATTTATATTGTACCTCTGAATTTCATCTTAACATTTTTGATGCCTTTGTTTTTTGGTTTACAGCTTTTTGTGTGTTTGTTTTATAGGAAATTGTTCAATGTCCAGATTATTTTTTTAAAAAATTCTGAGCAGATTCAAATTCTATAAGGTTTTTTACTTGTCTTTGACTAATAGTAAGGTTGCAAGACACTTCTCTGGGGGAAGGATGAGGGGAAGCAGATGTACATAACAGATGTACAATGACCCAATTATATATATATATATATATATAGAGAGAGAGAGAGAGAGAGATAAACCAATTATTTTCCCATGTTATCATACAGCACAGAATAATTTTTGAAAGAGGGATAAAAGTTACAAATTAGATGATAAATTACTGACAAATGCTGATGTTTATTTCAATGGGAGTCCTATGTGTGTACCCTAGGGCAGAATTTGGCATTCTGATGGCTGCTAATAACATATAGTGGTGCCAAATCCTACCATCTTTTGCTCAATTTTTTTGTTCTTAGTCAAATTCCCTTGGATTTCATAGACTATTATTGGTTTCAGTAGCTTCAGAGGGGTAGCCAAGTTAGTCTGTAACAGGAAAAACTTAAAAAACAACAAATAGTCTACTAGCACCTTAAAGACTAACCAAACATGAAGATGGTATCATGAGCATCTGTGGGCACAACCCACTTCTTCAGATGACCGGCAGATGGTTTCAGTGGCAGTCTTACCTGAAAATAAACTGAGTAAGGATTCCAGGATTTTCCACTTTAAATGCATTAAAGGTCAGATTTTCAGAAATTGTCCATATTGCCCTAAGTCTGTTCCGAATGAAACTAATAGTAAAACTCCCAATGATACGGAAGCAGAGTTAGACCAACACTAAGAATTTTTTTTAAAATTCCACCCTGCAAATATTAGGAATAAAAAGGTGCCAACCAAATTCCGCATTCTCCTTTTCCAAATGAACTAAATTATCCTAAATAGCAGTGAATACGCTTTGACTACATCTAGACTGCCCCTCTTGTGCAAGAGAATATACAAATGAGGCTAAGTGGTGAATATTGCTGTGCCTCATTTGCATACTTAATGAGCCACCATTTTTGCACAAAACCCCTCTCTTTAGCAAAAGCTGTTCTTCCTGAAAAAAAGCAGCAGAATGGCTCTTGTGCAAGAGGGGCATTTTGTGCAAAAAGGAGCCATGTAGACAGCTCCTTTTTGCGCAAAAGCCCCTTGCGCAAAATGGCAGCTCATTAAGTATGCAAATGAGGCATGGCGATAGTCACTGCTTTGCCTCATTTGCATATTCTCTTGCGCAAGAGGGGGCAGTCTAGATGTTGCTTCAATGAAGTCCTTTATCTTTCTCTTCAGATTATACATTACTAGAAGACTTACTTGGCATTTCCTGTGTCTGGCCTGGGGCCGTGCACCCTGGCTGCTAGCTTCTTCCCAGTACTGGCTCAAGGATGAGGCAGGGCTGTGTACCCCTGTCGCCAGCTTCCAGCTTCCCACCAGCATTTCCGAGGGCGGGGAAGGGTTGTGCAGGCTGGCTGCTGGCACTCCCTGGAGCTGGCCCAGGGGCAGCAGGGTCTCATAGCAGCTGGCAGCTGCTTCCCAGGGCAGGCTGGGGTCTTGGCTCCTATTCGTCAGTGGCTTCCTGCTGAGGCACTTACTTGCCCCCCTGTGGTCATTTCATAGTATAACTACCTCCTTCCAGTCACCTCTCTTTCCATTCTATGGCTGTGTCTACACTGGGCCACTTATTCCGGAAAATCAGCCGCTTTTCCGGAATAACCTGCGAGCTGTCTACACTGGCCCTTGAATTTCCGGAAAAGCAACGATGCTCTACTGTACAAAATCAGCCTCTATTCCGGAAAAACTATTCTGCTCCCGCTCGGGCATAACTCCTTATTCCGGAACACTGTTCCGGAAAAGAGCCAGTGTAGACAGCCCAGTAGTCTTTTCCGGAAAAAAGCCCCGATCGCGAAAATGATGATCGGAGCTCTTTTCCGGAAAAGCGCGTCTACATTGGTCACAGACACTTTTCCGGAATAAGGGCTTTTCCGGAAAAGCAGCCTGCCAATGTAGACGCTCCTTTTCCGGAAAAACTGAAAACGGAATAGTATTCCGTTTTAAGCATTTCCGGAAATTCATGCCAGTGTAGACACAGCCTATGACAAACAGTTGAATTCCTGGCACATCCCATTGTCCTGATACAATTGAACCATGACTTTGCTTTCAGTTAGGATAAGAGGAAGCTGCCTACCAGATTTAATTACCTTTATTGTTTAGGAGGAGTTATTATTAATGAACTCACAGACAGATAGACAGATGGATGCACATTTTTAAAATATGTATAATAAATTTTACAATTTTTAGATTATACATAACACACAAACTTTATGATTAATATATTCAGACACAATTTCAGGAAACAATTGTAAATATTTAGAGCAAAGTGAAGCTTAATGTAACAGTTTTTTGTTTTCTTTTTTGAATTTCTATGAGAAATGCACTTATTAATCTAGGAAATTTAATGAAGAATAAATTGCCCACTTTAAGATTGTCTATCTATCTTCTTTTACACATAAGCACTCCCGGTAAACAGGGATTATCCAGGCTAAGAGGAGAAATGTTTGTTCATGCTCCATCTTAAAATATTGACAGTCCTCCATTGACATGCTGCCCTTTGTTTCACCAGGACAAACAAAGAGCGTCTAAAGTTCACCTGCTATTGAAACATATGATGCAAAAAGTGACAATCATAGAAGCTATCTTTTATGTTTAAATAGTGAAGAAGGAGAGTTAATAACAGTTCACATTAAGAAGGCTGAGATACTGAATGCCTATTTTGCTTCAGTCTTTACTAGAAAGGTAAATTGTGACCAGATAATTAACACAATATTAACAAGAGGGAAGGAACACATGCCAGAAAAAGGAAAGAACAGGTTAAGGAATATGTAGATAGGTTAGATGTATTTAAGTCAGCAGGGCCTGATGAAATTCTTCAGAGTACTTAAGAAACTAGCTAAAGAAGAACTATTGGTGACTATGTTCGAGTACTGGAGAACAAGTGAGATCCTTGAGGACTGAAGAAGGAAAAACATCTATCTTTAAAAGGGGAACAAAGAGGACCCAGGAAATATAGATCAGTCAATCTAAATTGGATTCCTGGAAAGATACTGGGACATAATCCATTTGTAAGCACCTAGAGGATAAAAAGATAATAGCCCATGTGGATTTGTCATGAAAAGTCATGTCAAACTAACCTAAGAACATAAGAAATGAAATGTAATGTTGATAAATGTAAAGTAATGCACACTGGAAAAAATAATTCCAACTATACATGCAATATGATGGGGACTAATCTAGTTACAGCTCTATGCAAGACAGAGATATTGGAGTCATTGTGGATAGTTCTCTGAAAACATCCACTCAGTGTGCAGAGGCAGTTAAAAAAGCAAATAGAATGTTAGGACTCATTAAAAAAGGGGTAGAGAATAAAACAGAAAATATCTGACTGCCTCTATATAAAACCAGGGTACACCCACATCTTGAATACTGTGTACAGATGTGGTCACCTCATCTCAAAAAAGATATATTGTCATTGGAAAAGGTTCACAAAAGGGCAACAAAAATGATGAGGGTTTGGAACAGCTCCCATGCAAAGAGAAATTAAAAAGACTTGGACTTTTCAGCTTAGAAAAGAGGAGACTAAGGAGGGATATGATAGAGGTCTATAAAATCATGAGTGGCGTGGAAAAAGTGAATTAGGAAAAGTTATTTACTTATTCCTACAATATAAGAACTAGGGCTAATAGGTACTGGGTTGAAAACAAACAAAAGGAAGTTTTTCTTCACTCAGCGCATAGTCAACCTCTGGAACTCCTTGCCAGAGGATGTGGTGAAGGCTAGGACTTTAACAGGGTTTGAAAAAGAGCTAGATAGATTTATGGAGGTTATGTCCATCAATGGCTATTAGCCACGATGGGTAGGAATGGTGTCCCTAGCCTCTGTTTCTCTGGAGGTGGGTGACAGGGGAGGGATCACATGAGAATTACCTGCTGTGTTCCCTCCCTCTGGGGCATTTGGTATTGGCCACTGTTGGCATACAGGATACTGGGCTAGATGGACCATTGGTTTGACCCAGTATGGCCATTCTTATATTCTTATGTGAGAGGGGTGGTCAGCTGGTTGAAGACTATACACAAAGATTGGTTCTTAATAGATCCTCCCAGTTTGACAGGGAACTATCAGTGGGGTCCCACAGGGATCTGGTCCAGGTCCTCTACTAATCAATATTTTAATTAATGATATGGATAATGGAGTGGAGAGCATGTTTATAAAATCTGCAGATGACAGCAGGCTGGGAGCATTAGCATGTGCTTTGGAAGACAGGATTAGATGTCAAAATGACCATGAGAAATTGGAGAATTGTTATGCAATCAACAAGATGCGATTCAATAAAGACAAGTGCAAACCACCACACTTAAGATGGAAAAATCAAATGCACAGCTCTTACTGCCTAGATAATTATTCCTCGTTTTCTACAAGTGAAAAGGATGTGAATTATAGTAGATCACAAAATGAATATGAACCAACAATGAGATAGAGCTGCAGGAAGCCTAATATCAACTCTAGGGGTTTTTAGCAGTTTTGTGGTAAATATGGTAGGTTGTTCCACTATACTCTGTACTGATGAGGCCTCAGTTGGTGTACTGTTTCCAGTACTGGGCACCACACTTTAGGGAAGCTGTGGACACTTGGAAAGCAATTCAGAGAACAGCTACCAAAATGATAAAAGGTCTAAAAAACCCTGCCATATGAGGAAAGGTTAAAACGGGACAGGTTTAGTCTTGAGACAAGAAGTCTGAGGAGGGGAATCTGATAATAGTCTTCTAATATGTCAAGGGCTGTTATAAAGAGGCTAATGATTGAGTGTTCTCAATATCCACTGAAAGTAAGACAAGAAATAGGCTTACTCTTCAGAAAGGAAAATTTAGACCAGACATCAAGAAAATCTTTCTAATGGTAAGGATAGTTTAGCAGAGGAATAAGATTCCAGTGCAGGGTATGCAATCCCTGTCATTGGAAGTATGTAAGAACAGGCTATATAAATGCTTGTCAGGTTTGGTCTAGGTTTACTTGGTCCTGTTCAGCACAGGGCCTGGACTGGATAACCTCTTGGGCTATGTCTAGACTGCAAGCCTCTTTCGAAAAAGAGCATCTAGACTGCAAGCGGAACTTTAGAAAAAGCAAGCCGCTTTTTCGAAAGAAAGCAGCGAGTGAGTCTGGATGCTCTCTTTCTAAAAAGCCCTGTTGGCATTCAAGAACGCCTTTTTTCGAAAGAGCACTTTCGAAAAAAGGCGTTCTTCCTCGTGAAATGAGGTTTACCGCCGTCGAAAGAAAAGCCACGTTCTTTCGATTTAATTTCGAAAGAACGCGGCTGCAGTCTAGACGCAGGTGAAGTTTTTTCGAAAAAAGGCTACTTTTTTCGAAAAAACCCCTGAGTCTGGACACAGCCTTGGTGTCACTTCTAGTCCTACATTTTTTATGATTAGAAAGAAATGCTTTTAATTTACAGAGAGGCTGTGGGATGTTTTACTTTTTCATTTTGAGAGGAAACAATATTCTGGAACATGTGTGAAGGTTACAGGGCATGAATATTCTGGATTTACACTTAAGTGAGGGAGAGCACAATTTGACTCATTGTGTCCAGATATCCAGTGTAGCAGGTGTGTCAAGGAGACTTTTGCCTGTGTAAATCCTAAAAGATCACCCGTGTGTTTGTATAATCCTTTAGATGTCATAAGGCACACTAATAGTGAATACCCTATATAGACCATTACAAATTTCAACTCAAGGTATGTGAGGAAGTGTTTGCTATTTCTTGGGAACAGTTCTACACAGTTGTTTACAATGTCAAATTACGTGTGTCATTTGCCATAAACTCTATGGTAACAGATTGCAAAAACCACTCTCCACCAATAGGAACAAAGAGGGACTCCATAATACGATATTTCAGGAGTGACTTTTCAGTTCCATATCACTTCTGAGAAGACTTTTTTCCTATGGTGTATTTGTATGTCTTGGTACCTTCCCTTCCTGTGCTGAGTGTTATAGGATATGATGCTTCTCACTAGTAAAAGTGTGTGGCTTATTTTGCAGTCCTTCCTGTGTAGCAAGGAAATGCAGAGTACCATATTTTCCTGTTTGCAGGTTTTGTTCTGACCTAGTAATATTCAGATTGAGGCTTGGGAGCTGCAAGTGGCTCTTTAATGTGTCTTCTGCGGCTTTTTGCAGCACATGATATTAAAATGCTGTGTAATTTAGTTTTTAACTAATCAGGATGATTTTACTATGTTATTAACCAATTATAGAATACTTGGCCATTTTGCTGTAAGAATTATATATACAGTTTTGTGTATAAATAATAAATGAAACAATGAAGTCACACTATTGTGGCTCTTTTGGCTAATGTTGATCGCTTAGGCTGTGTCTAGACTACATGGCTCCATTAGGGTTGTAGGCAAAAGCAAATGAAGCCATGATTTAAATGATCGCGGTTTCATTTAAATTTACATGGCTGCCGCACTGAGCCGACAAACAGCTGATCAGCTGTTTGTCGGCTCAGCGCGGCAGCCATGTAAATTTAAATGAAGCCGCGATCATTTAAATCGCGGCTTCATTTGCCTTTGCCAAAAAAACAAATCTACATGGCTCCGTCGACGGAGCCATGTAGTCTAGACATACCCTTATTTAGCTCCTGAGCCATTGAGGTCTGAGAACACTAACCAGTACATTTACTTACTCAAGTGTGCAGTGCTGTCCTTGCCAGAGGAGGCTGTGAAGGCTAGGACTATAATAGAGTTTAAAGAGAAGATGGATAAATTCATGGAGGTTAGGACCATAAAAGGCTATTAGCCAGGGGATAAAATGGTGTCCTTGGCCTCTGTTTGTCAGAGGCTGGAGAGGGATGGCAGGAGACAAATCGCTTGATCATTGTCTTTGGTCCATCCTCTCTGGGGCACCTGGTGCTGGCCACTGTCGGCAGACAGGATACTGGGATAGATGGACCTTTGGTCTGACCCAGTTCGGCCGTTCTTATGTTCTTATGCTGTGGGCTGAAAGTATCTCAGAGCCAATGGATCCAATCCTGAATTTTGTGCTCACCCAGGAACTCCAAGTGAAGTCTGTAAGGCTTTCTGGTGTGCAAAGAATACAAGGTCATACTTATGCCTAGTGAATAATGACTGGTTCTTCATTAATATAATCTAGATGAAATGATAGGGTCATAGGAATTGCCATGCTGGGTAGATCAATAGTTCATGTAATCTAGTGTCCTGTCTCTAAAAGTGGCCAGCATCAGTTCCCAGAGAGAAATTGCAAATTTCTGTAATAAGTAATTATGCCCTAGCGTGGTGGAAGCTTGTGCTTCACCCATATGGTTAGCGATTGACATAAGGGTTTATGTCCCTTTACAATAGACCTTTTACATGTATTTATCAGTAGGATGACCAGAAATGAACTCTGTATTCCAGATGAAGAGCTACCATATCTATATAGATATAATATATAATGGCAGTATAATATTTTCAGCATTATCTCTTCTACTTTGATGTACTGGAATATTTTTTATGTTCATATTTCAGGGGAATAAATACTCAAACACACAATTTAGAAAAACTGCATAGATATCTGTGAAACATTTTTCTCTCATTCTTCCTTTCTTTGATTAACTCTGTTATTCAAGTAAAACTCAGTTGTTTTTTTTCTCTTATATGAATATTATCTAATTATTCTTGATAATTATTGGGAATAGGAGATCCAATGGATCTCTTTGTGCAACCACACAGTTGCAAACCATAAATGATTAGAGTGTTTCCTGTACTTCTGTAATTCTTGATAATGTCACATTTCATAGAGCAGAGCTGTAAAACTACTGAAGCACAGGATTTCTCTGACAATTGTGTTTGAACTAAATGGGGGGAAAACCTGCTGGCTTTTATGGTTAATTAGCAGATTTCCATGATTACATGAGATCTGAAACTGATACCTTCTTTGGAACGAATGAACATAAACCCCAAGAAAAGGAGTAAGTTAATTATGTCCATTTCTCCCTTTGCATCATTTTCCTGTCTTTCCTGGAAATGCATTCCATTCACTTTTGCACTGGGAAGCTCATCTAATCCGAACATGTTCTCACTCCCTGGCTACATCTACACTGGCATGATTTTCCGAAAATACTTTTAAAGCATTTTCGGAAAAGCACGTCTAGATTGGCAGGATGCTTTTCCGCAAAGGCACTTTTTGCGGAAAAGCGTCCGTAGCCAATCTAGATGCGGTTTTCCGCAAAAAAGCCCCGATCTCCATTTTCTACACTGGCCCTTTTGCACAAAAGACTTTTGCCCGAATGGGAGCAGCATAGTATTTCCGGAAAAGCACTGACAATCTTACATGAGATCGTCAGTGCTTTTCCGGAAATTCAAGCGGCCAGTGTAGACAGCTGGTAAGTTTTTCCGGAAAAGCGGCTGATTTTTCCGGAAAAACTTGCCAGTCTAGACACAGCCCCTATGTATCACTTTTTTTTTGAGTGTATCACTTTGGTATATATGGTTGTGCCGATTTTCTTCCACATATTGATCTGAGGAAGTGGGTCTGGCCCACGAAAGCTCATCACCTAATAAACGATCTTGTTAGTCTTTAAAGTGCTACATAGTTCGGTTTTTTGTTTCAGCTACACCAGACTAACACGGCTGCATCTCTATCCCTATGCACACAGTGAGTCTTTTGTTTAGACTCTAGTGGCTCTTCTTAGTAGTTAATTCGTCATGTTTATTATACCTTTGTGAACAACAGCCATGCCTCATTTCCCTTTCTTTGTTCCCAGCTTGGGATCCAGTGCTCATTCTTTGATTCATTTCTTTCTTTCCATTATCTTTGAAGAGTTTGTTCTGGATTGTTTTTGTTGCTCCAGAAATAAAAAACATGCACATTTCCTTGCTCTCTCCTTCCTCCTATTCCCCCTTCCCTTCACCATGAGGGAGCCCTGCTGCTGTCTTAATCATTTTAAGGACTTTGTTCTTTAAAGCTAGCCCCATTCTGCAAGATGAACTCCGTCATAGCCTAATAAGAGGTAATATCCCCACTTGCATGAAGATTGCCTCTGTTCGGTGCAGCCTGGCATTTTCTTTATTTTCTTTATGATGGCTGTAGTTGAAGTGGGGACTGAAAACTTTTGATTATTTTCCAGAGGTTTTATTTTTCCCATTTACTCTGAGCTATTTTAACTAGACGTTATTTTTACTAGGTTGTATTTGTCATCCACTGTTCCTCTATAGTAACCCTATGCTGTTTCCTGTGCATGTTCTCAGTTAAAGGTATTTTACTCCTGTCTGCAGTTGCCTTCCACTCCATTTCAAGGCCAAGTCTACACTACGGGATAAGTTCAAATTAAGATACGCAACTCCAGCTACATTAATTACGTAGCTAGAGTTGACATACCTTGATTTGAACTTTGGAGCCATCCCCACAGTGGGAGGTCAATTGGAAAAACACTCTTGTCAACTTCCCTTACTTCTTGCAAGAAGGAGGAGTAGCAGCATTGACAGGGGCACTGTGACGCTTCCCCAGTGTCACTCCCTCCCTTAGTCCATTGATAGTGGTTTTTCTTGCCTTTTTGTTCCGTGTACCCGTCTTCGTTTTCCACGCCTCGGGACAAGAGGGGCGGGGAAGGGGGACCCGGGCCCACCCCCTCTCACGGGTCCCAGCCCAGGGCCCTAAGGGTTCGGCTCAGTAATGACCTGACCCGGCTGATGGGGTTCGTGACCTTAACTCGTCAGCCCACCAGCCTGTCCCGGCTCTGCCCTGGGCTGCTTCCTTCCCCGTCCTTCCTGGGTCGACTTGGTGGCTGTAGCCCGAGCAGCTTCCCTACCGAGGGGTGGGTAGCCTCCGTGCGCCTGCTCCTCGTCCCCCTCCTTGGACCGCGGGCGAAGAGGGTTCGCTTCCTCTCCCTCTCCCTCTCCCCCCCTCCTTCCTGGCGCGGGATCCGTTTTTAAAAGCCCCATCGGGGCCGTGACCTCCTCTGCCCCCGGAGGCCCCGCCCCTTACGTCGGCGCCGCTCCGCGTTATCGCGGCAGTGCGCCTGACGTCCCGGTGGCTCTCCCGTGGCACCGGGTGTCCCGCTTCTCAGCGGCCTCGGCCGCGCAGCCTCCGAGCAGCCCGGACAGCACGGGATTACTCCCTGCTGCCGGGTGCACAGCGCGTCCTGGCGCCGCTCTCCTGTGCCATGCTCCGTCACAGGCACTCTAAGCATTTGATTTAGTGGGTCCTTACTAGACCCACTAAATCAAACATTTTAGAAGATTGACCTCTGGAGCATCAATCCACAGGTAAGTATAGACATGGTCCAAGACTCTGCATTGCTCTGACCTTGTTTGACCATGGAAGGTCTGATGAGACTTCAAGCCAGTTTAATGACTCTCCAGATATATTATAATAGTAACTCAGCAGAGAGAATGGACTCCAGGAGCAGAGACACTGCTTCCATTTGGGAAATGAAAAACCTGTTGGAAGAATTGACGTGAAGGTCTATTGCATACCGATTCCTAGAGAACCAGCAACCTGGTCTTCCCTGATCTAACATAGTGTTATAATTGCTCTTAACATCATTATGATATCAGTCATACTGGGTCAGACCAAGAGTACATCTAGAACAGTATCCTGTCTTCCGACAGTGGCCAGTACTAGAACAGGTAATCATCAGGAGATCCATCCCCAGTTGTCCGTTCCCAGTTTCTGGCAAACATAGGCTAGGGACACCATCCTGCCCACCTGGCTAATAGCCATTGATGGACTTAACCTCCATGTTGCTTGAAGAAAGAAGTTATCTTCCTTGCCAACAGTTCATGCTATTTGTCCTCAGGACAGATATGGCAACATCGAGACAACAAAAGCTTTACCACAACTAATGTTCTCCAAATCTCTTCTAATTCTGGAAGGAACATAGGTGGGGATAAGAGAGTAGTTAGTCTCCATGTCTGTGCACTCCTTGTTCATCTGAATAAAAATGCTAAGAAGAGTTACTGGGTTGATTGGGGAACAGACTGCCTATCTTAGGAGAAGAGACTGAAAGATCTTGGAAGACTGGATGAGAAGGCTGAGAAGCATATGATTGCCCCCTATGAGTACATTAGAGGGGTAAATACTAGAGAGGCTGAAGAGCTATCCAAGCAAAAGGAAAAATGGATATAAACCAGCTGAGAACAGTCCATCTGGGAATTAGAATGTTTCTAACCATCATAGGGGTGAGGTTCTGGAACAGCCTCCAAGTAGTTATAGGGCCAAACAACTTAATTAGTTTAAAGAGGAAGATGGACATGTTTATGAGTGTAATTCTGTGAAGTTAGGAAGAAGGGTTCAGAAGCCCTGGGGCTCACTTCTGGTTTATGTGTTGTGTTCCTAAAGCTCTTGTTTCAGGGTTTCAGCAGCCACCTGCAGGGGTCAGGAAGGGATTTTTTTCTCCCCCAAATACATTCTAGGATGTTGTTTTAATTTTCTTCCTGTGAAGCATGAGGGATGCCCAGTGCTGAAGATGAGACATTGAGTGGGGAGGGAGAGGGCTCTGACGTGGCACCAAGCATTTTCTCTCTCAAGTACTTGGCTGGCGGGTTCCTGTGCACATGCTCAGGGTTGAACTGATCGCCAGATGTGGGGCTGAAAAGGATTTTTTTCACATGTCAGATTAGCAGTGATGGTGGGCTTGTTTGATTTTTTTCCAGCATATGGGTGCGGGTCACTTGCCAGGATTATCTGCCTGTATCTCACATAATCATTTCCCTGTCATTGCAGTGGCCTTGGGCACTGGAGAACTTCGGTCATATGTGTTCTCTGCCTGTGGCACATCATAGACTAATCTCTCATTGGTTCTAACGTTTGGGTCTATCATGGTTCCTTCCCCACTCTGGCACAATACATGCAAAAGTGGGGGCCAGCAAAAATCTACCAGACTTTGGTATAAAACTTTCCCCCCAGAATCTTAACAACCTAAATTTTGGGAATAAAATCTCCGCTACCACCCAAATATTAATAAAGCAACCAGGGAGAGACTACTTGGGAAATCTCACCCCTAAAGTACAAACCAGGACACAAAAATTAACCACTACCAGGTTAATAAAAAGAAAGAAAACTTTTTATCACCACACTATTCATGTTGCAGGCATGATGACTAGATGGAAAAGTTACAAAATAATATACCCATGGAGAAACTCCATGGGCCTAGAACTTAGTTACAAAAGAAAGCCAAAACATCAGATCTCATTTCCCAAACCATAAAATAATAAAACAGATTTATCTAAACTTTACCCTACTTACAGAAAGTGAAGAATTGTTTCTTGGAGGCAGAGACATATCTGTCCCCCTCAGAAGCTGGAGGGAACTCTCCCAGGGCCAAGGCGGGAAACCCCAAAATTCCTTTGTCCTAGTTTGAGATTCCTACCTACATTCCTACTGGCTAACTCTACCTGAGTTAGGTATAGTGAACCCCTTAGTCCTTAGGACAGTAGAGGCTGCAGAGTCTTGCCAGTGAGTAGTTCAGGGTTACCGCAGAGGGGGAGTGTGGTTGCAGCACATAGGAGATGGCCAGTGGTGGGGCTGCTGTGTGTATGCAAAGGTTGGGAGAGCACCATAGGAGGGAAGAGAGCTGGATAGACCCTACTTACAGGGCCCCACTAAAACCTAGAATTATCCCTGCTTCCCAGCTGCATTTTCATCTAGTATGGACAGTCACTAGTGCTTTGTTCTCAGTATATTATGTAAACATTCATTATTTTAATTGAAATGGCTCTCCTGGAGGTAAGTACGTGTTATAGATGGGGAAACTGAGACATAAATTGATTAAGTAATTGATTTAAGAAAACGCGATTTGGGCTCCTCCAAGAATCAGGTGCTTTTGAAAATGTTCCCCCATGAAATTCTGAATATTTTTCTATTCATTATAAATAAACAACTAGAATTACATTTTTGTAGTGCTGTATTTTTGCTTTACTATTCTATGTTTTGCTATTTTGTAAATACATAATATTCAGTGAATTCAGTAATTCACAAAGGGTCTCTGAGTCATTGGGAATTCACAAGGTTCTAGTGTCTAGACTACAGGGTTTTGTCGACAAAAGTGGACTTTTGTCGACAAAACTATACCTGCGTCCACACTATCGCTGAGTTCTGTCAACAGAATTCAGCAGTTTTGTCGACGCTGCTAAACCTCATTTTATGAGGCATAACACCTTCTGTCGACAGAGTTTCTGTCGACAGAAGGTGTTATTGCATGTAAACTGTCCTTTGCGTCCACACTACCATGTCGACAAAGCAGCTTGCTTTGTCGACAGAACTCAATGTAGTCTAGACGCTCTTTGTCGACAGAAGTTTTGTCGACAGTATCTGTCGACAAAACTTCTGTCGACAGAAGCCTGTAGTCTAGACGTACCCTTCGAGTCTTGTAACATCACTATCTTAAACACACGATAGCTGATTGCCTGTGTTTGTTTTTTTTTACATACTCCACTATGTTTTGTGTTTCTCTTAGAAGAGCACCTCCCTTTCCCAAGTGTACATATTTTTGGTCATATTTCTTCTCTTCTTGCTTCAGCCCTTTTAGTGTCAAAATGTTTTAAATAGTTTGTCAGGGTTTAATTTATTTAGATCACCCTTTGAGAATACTAGTGGTTCTGCTTTCATGTATGAGCTGCAGAAGTTTGCTTTGGAACAGCTGACAGGCTGTAGGGAAAAGTCAGTGATGTGCAGTGTGTATTGTTAGCAAGAGAGAGCTTGCCTTAATAGACAAAAGCCTTAATGCTTGAGAAACAACAGCTTATCTGATTACTTTATAATCTTCTTTTTCAGCACTGGCTGACAGAGCTGGAGATCTTTGCTATGATCTTCGCAGCTGCCGTCCATGACTATGAACACACTGGAACCACCAACAACTTTCACATTCAGACACGGTGAGGCCTTTGTGAGTTACTTAAGGAAGAGAAGGAAGAATGCTCATTTTTTTCTATACCAGGCTCTCCTGGGACTCTTTTATTTTGTGTTTTCTTAATATTTACATAGATAAAATGTTGAAAAAATTGTATGTGGAAGAAATTTGAGAGTTACTATATTTTGTGATTATGCATATCTTCCATTCATGGGGACAAATTCCACTGTTACACCAGTGTAAAGTTGAAATATATCCACTAACTTCAAATAGATTAACCTCAAATAGATGCCATTGAGAAGATAATTTGGGCCAGTAATTTATGTATCATAAACTTGGCAGTTGCTGGAATAATTTTGGAGGTATTCTGGTTACGTTTCTTTTTCTTCTGTTTGTTTCAACTTGAAGACGACAACATATAGTTGAATGATTCAAATGAAAAATAGATATTCCTCAAGAAATAATAAAGAAGTGGGAACAGCAGATCAGCAGCTTTCACCAGTGCCTCTCCCTGCCGAATGCCACGCCTGCAGAATAGAATGTGTTTACAATGCTTCAATGTTTATTGTGGTAGCCATATTTGTAAACATTGGAGAGAACTGCAGAACATTTAGGTGGGCAAGAACTTGACTACACCAGTGTCATTTTGGAAGCAGTCAACTCTTTTGAAGTTAGGCATCTAACTTCCACTGACTTTCCATGAGAGTTGGGAACCTAACTGCTTTTTGTGTCAAACGTCAGGTGTTTTCAGTGGGAGGTCTATTGGTAGCAGTGGTCGTACCATGAATTCCTTGTATAAAATAATCAGTTCAGACAATACAATTGGGACCAAGCTTACAATCCCCAACTCAGTGTTTTACCTTAGTAAGAATTGACTAAAAGCCTCATTGTTTCTTCCAGTGACTGATATCTACATGGTAGTTAGCAGCCGAATCTTAAGAATCTTTAACACAGAAATTGGGTGGGTCTTAAGCAGTGAATAGGGACTGGTTTACACAGGGCTTTATCCCTAAGGTAAATTTTAACCATTGGTGTTAATGTTTTCCTCAGCTATGTAGCAATGAGTACAGCATTGCACTTACTAAATAAATACCAACATACAGTGTGTAATTGTGTATCATGGTAGTATTTCTGAATGAGATATTGACAAACAATGGAAAGAAACATCACTTTTTCCACATTCTTTTAACTTCTAGGTCAGATCCAGCCATTCTGTACAATGACCGATCTGTGCTCGAAAATCACCACGTTAGTGCAGCCTATCGCCTTTTGCAAGAAGACGAGGAGATGAACATTTTGTCTAACCTCTCAAAGGATGATTGGAGGTAAGAACCAATTGGCAAGGGGAAGTTACAACCAGGCCATTTGCAATTACTACATTTCTTTGAATAATAGGATCCACCAACAGCTGTATTGTTATTAGTAAATAAAAGGATGTTTAAAAATCTTTATCTCATTTTCCCCCTCTCACTTTCAATTGCCGCACTCTTAGGACTAAATTCAAAAGTGATGTGTGAAGTTATTTAACTTGTAATGGAATCTATTCATTATTCTCTCCTAGATCTCCCTGCATCCACTTATCACTGTGTAGGTGACTAGACTGGTGGCCTGATTTTCATTTAAACAGACTTAAATTAAATTTAAGCCCATTCTGAGGACTGTTTCTACTGTCTGAACATTATAAATGAGCCGGAGTGTAAATGAGAAATAGGGCTCGAGAGTATATGTGGGTGTAATAGACATTTCAAGAAGCCAAAACAAGGTGCAATTTAAGACACACACTCAATTTATTTAAAAAAATCAGCATTTTTAAATAACAAATTATTCAAACTGAAAGAGGGCTTTTTATTTTGTTTTTAAACGAAATAGATATCTGATGCTTTCAAAATAACAATTATGCATAAAACATGCATGTGCCGGACAGGAAGAATCTTTTGACTTCAAAGGAAATTGAGGGCACTCAGCAATACTTCTCTAGTCCCTCATAAGATGGGTCAGGGAGGGGAAGTTACACCCTGTTCCTCCTCCACTGGATTTCTTTTCCACATTCACCCAGACTTTCCAACACAAGAATTTTTTATGAGTGATGGAGCCAGATTGACAACAAGGTAACCCTAGCTGATCAACCGGCCTAAATCCCAGAACCACACATGGTTGGTGTCATTCAAAAGTCAGCACTACAGATGACTGGCTAATATCTTGTGGGTTCATAATCAGATAAACTCTGAAGAAAGAAACACGTTAACAGTCAGTGTGACAGGAATCTTGAAAAAGGAATAAAACCAGCTTTGTGGATTGTAGTTTTAAAATCTAATTTACTTTTCAAGATCTAGGTTGCACAGTGAAAAGGAGCTGAACATTTCATCTAACAGCATGCGGCTGTTGTGTTGACATTCAGTAAATGTAAGGGATTTTTTTTCTAAATTAAAAGACAACTTGTTTTCACTCAGATATATAAGATACCACGGAAAACAGATTTTTAAAGTTATAAACATTTCCCTACCATATATAAAATAGAAACATAATTTCCTACAAACAAATCTGTTCCCTCTGGGTCTAATTTTTCCTTGGCATAACTCAAGTGGTCATGGCACATCAGTTGTGTTGGATTCATGCAGGTTGTGAAGTGTTTTAGTATGGAAGTTTCTATATGTATGATAATGATATTTCAAAGAAGAAGGAATTTAAGGTCCCGAGTTCAGCAAAGTACTAAAGCATGTATCTACATTGAAGGTAGTGGATCTATTCAGTGTTCACAATTAAGTCTGTGCTTATGTTTCTTGCTGAAACTTAATGATGAGGGGTGAGAAGAAATAGTGAAAAAAAATTAAAGGAATTTGTCCAAGCAGATTGGGTTCAAAATTTAAATTTTGTCCTAAAACCTCCATCTCCTCCCCCGAAAAAGGGAGGGATGTATAAAGCACAGTGGAACAGACTTATTCCTGTCATTACTACATTGTCCTCGAACTTAAATGTGGGCCTATGACATAACAGCTTCCTAGATTCTGTTTATTTCTACCATTTTCCTCTTCTGCTACCATCTTAATTCCCCCCTTCTTCCCTTAATATCATTTTAGGGATAATATCTTGCATTCCAATATAGTTCACTACATGCAGGTATTGAAATGCTATAACCTCTTAGGATGGGGGCCATCAGCTAATCACACAAGCAAAGCAAACTGTACCATTTTGCATTTATGAGGGAGGTAGTTTTGGCCAAAGAAAAAAAAACATGGAAACTGGTTCTATCTGTCTTGGAAAGATGAAGCACAAAGTCAACCATGGGAAATAATCAAGTCTCTAAACTGTTTGTGACAAATAAATAAATAAATAGAAATTTTACCAAATTTTAGGGGTCACCAAATGAAATTAATAAGTAGCAGGTTTAAAACAAACAAAAGGAATTTTTTCTTCACACAGCACACGATTGGCCTCTGAAACTCCTTGCCAGAGGAGGGTGTGAAGACCAGGACATTAACGGGTTCAAGAAAGAACTAGATAAATTAATGGTAGTTTGGTCCATCAATGACTATTAGCAGGGCTCGCTGAACTGCGGCGAGCCCTGCTCGCCAGCCGCGCTGTCCAGCGATCTGCGCATGCACAGATCATTCTGCTCATGCGCAGATCACCTGAACCCGGCTCTTCTGGGTTGCAATCTACTCGCCACGGACGAGGAGATTGCATTATTTGTGAGCCCTGACTATTAGCCAGGATGGGTAGGAATGGTGTCCCTAGCTTCTGTCAGAGGTTGGGAATGGGTGACTGGAGAGCCTGGGAATCACTTGATGATTTCCTGTTCTGTTCACTCTCTCTGGGGCATCTGGAATTGGCCACTGTCAGAAGACAAGCTACTGGGCTAGATGGACCTTTGGTCTGACCCAGTATGGCTGTTCTTATGTTCTTACCAAGAAAATAAAATTAAATAATTACCAGTGTGATCTCCCTACCACCACTCCCTACACTCTTACGGAGAACTGTGCGTTTGTCCGTTCAGTAAAAAGCAATGATTCATTCTGGGCTATAGTAAAAAGACACCTGCCCTCCATGGCCTCACAGAAGCAGTTGATTGCTGGCATGTCTCTATGTGCCCCTGCTGGAGGGGCAGGAAGGAGAAATGTGACTCTATGCAGCACCATCTTCACAGCTCCCATTGGCCGGTAGCCGCTCTGCACTCCCTTGAAAATTGGTATTGAAAAGTTCTAAGGTGTTACCCAAACCATACTTTCATTCACCAAAAACGTCTGGAATTTTTGAATTTGGTTAAACTCAACTTATATTTTTGTTTATTTTTCAGAACTGCCAGTGAACTGAAAAATTAGTTATTTTGCCCAGTTCTAGTCATAATGAATATTCCTTGGTATAATCATTTATGTCTGAAGAATCTAAGAGTAACACTTGGGAAATCTGTCTGTCTGTTCATATGGGTTTTATCAGTTTTATGGTGTTTAATCTTTCTAGTCTGGGAATGTGTTTTGGGTGAAGGTTCTTCTATCCAATCAGTACAAGAGATCTCGTGGCTTTTGCATGTGCAGGGAGAGCAGAGGAGCCTGGAAGAGGTCTATTGGGTTAGATCAGGGAACAAAGAGCTTAGTCATTAATTTAATTTTCTGCACTTTTTCTCTTTCACATTAAAGAGAAATATTTTTGCTGCTTGTTAAATATTTGCAAAGTTGATAGGTTGTTTCATCTGATGAATCCCTTTTGCTAAAGTATTCAACAAGTATATTATAAAACTGAAACTAAAACAGATCACACTGAATTAAGAAAATAAATTGCAGAAGAGAACAGATGCTTTCCAAGATACTGTTGTGGATCTCTTTTCTGGCACTAATAATTTCCATGCAGTTTATTGAAGTAGAGCATATTTATTACAAGCCCTTATTGGCAAGTACAGGATTAAAAAGACATCTGGAAAATGTTGAGCTCTTCAGCTCCTCTCAGTGTACAGCTCAGGAAATAGTGTCTAATGAAGGTTTTCACAAACCATTGTTAGCAGATGGGGGGTTATGATTCAACAGATGGGTACCTGAGCTCTCATATTATATAGTGCTGTGTGTGTGTTACTGATGTTTTGTTGTTATAGCTCAGTGATGCCTTTTGTAGGCTGGTTGAAACTCAGACGCACTTGTGAAGGTTCAAGTTAAAAAATTTGCCTACACATAAACTTCATTTGTACATATTACAGACAGGCATTTGAACAAGCAATTATATATTATTCTTGTCCAAATCTGGTATTTGTATGTGTGGAGTGCATGTGCATGCACAACACTTAGATGCCAGCCTTTCAAAATATTGCCTTGAAGGCAATGTTGTTCCTTTCCCTATTATTTTCCATGAGAATAAAAAAAGAGCCCCACAGTCCATGGTTTATACATAATTTTCTGCTATGCACAAAAACACATGCATTTGACTGAAGTGGAATGGACAAAGCACTATGCTGTTGGCAACAATCCTGCTATTGGGCCCAAGGGCATGGAACAGATGACCTCAATAGGCCTTTCCACTCCAATTTCTGTGACTTTATTTACATTTAATTCTTTCAGTAGGCAACAGCATAAATTGGGTGGGGCAAAGGAGAAAAACTGCATGGAACAAAATATCAAAAGATATTATGCAACATTTCATGAAATAAATGTCCTCGGGGCAGGTGTCCTAAAGATCATGTTAAAGTGGTGTCCGGCTGGACCAACGCAAGAGATTTAAAGAATCTATGTGTGCAAATTAAAGCAGACCAGAAATCACTGACCAGCCTACTAATGGTGCCACAATACACACCTGTGGCTTATGCATGTATAATTAATTACTTCAGGTGCAGTAATCAGTGGTAAAGATAGCATAGAAATAGTACCATATTACTTAAATGAATAGAATTTTTATCCCATGGTGGAAATATTGCAGCTTTGATTCTGCCCTAGAGGATAACACCAGAATAATGAAGTGGAAAGTCCCTTCTGGTGGAAAGTCCATCTGGAGATGCTGGGAAGCATCTTCAAATGCTTGCTGCAGCAGCCAGAATGTGGGCAGGGTGTGTGGTGAGGGCACTCATGAGGTGTGCTGATGCAGTGTGTTTACAAGGCAGTCTCTAAAGCCAGTTCTAAGTTAGATCTGTTTTTTTCCAACGTGCACCCTCTTCCTCCCCTTCCCCCCACACTGACAGCAGTGATATTTTTTGTGCCCTCTCCGCACTGGAGTACAGCTGCCCCTGATGACAACTCTGTAGAGGAGAAGGGGGTTTTGCAAAGTGCACCTGCCTGTCTCTGCAATATGAATCTGTCACGATGGAACCATGTCCCCGAAAGATATTAGGGGAATCCTTTTTTTCAATTAAAATAGCCTTTTTTCTGGTGAATATGAGCCAATTTTCAAATGAATTAGGCCTTTCCTATGAAAAGTATGCAAAAAGTTGTATTTTCACACATTTTCAATTAAAAAATATTTCTAATGGTATCTAAGGCACTTATATGGCCCTCGCTACTATAGTATTTGAGCATCTCTGAGGAAGTGGGTCTGGCCCACGAAAGCTCATCACCTAATAAACCATCTTGTTAGTCTTTAAAGTGCTACATAGTCCTGTTTTGGGTTTCAGCTAGACTACACTAACACGGCTACATCTCTATTACTACTCAGAACCCTGGCATGGAGGGCAAAGTGGAAGTTGAGGGAAGGCAATACTGAGGAATTACTGGCTTGGGGAGTAATGGGAATGGGGCATGCAAACCCCATGGGAGTGAGGAGAATGAGAGACCCTACTGTGGGGAAGGGTTACAATGAGTGGTGCACAGAGCTCCTGCCTTGAGCAGGAAAGAGGGAGCACAAAGAGGCCATGCCATGCAGGAAAATGGAAGATGTGGGAGAAGTGGGAATGGAAATGCACAGAGCTGCTGTATGGAGGGGAAAATGGAGAAGCTTGAAATGAAGATGGGAAATTAAAGGGTACACAGAGACCCTGGCAAGGAAGTGGTTTTGGGGAGGGAGAGAAAGTAGGGACCGGGATAAGAGGGCAGCAAGGAGCCCTGAAGTGTGCAATAAGCTATGAAGTTAGCATACTTAAACTTTCAGAGAAGTATTAAGACACTGTCACCAGCCATTAATTTTTTTCTAGCTAATCTATTTTAAAATTGACTCAGCAGGTGAGTCGATATACGGTTGTGTTTCAAAGTTCACCGACTCCTAGCCAGGGCATGCACACTATTTAAACAGTCTGCTTGTTTCCTTTTAAGAGCCTCCTGTAGAAGAAATCGATTTGGGAGAGCTGTGTTTAATTGAAAAGAGCGGACCATAATGGACTTGTCAAAAACCTCTGGGATTTCTTTTAGCAAGAGTTAATCATCTGACTAAATTGCTCGCTCTTTGGCTGGTATTTACAACATGAGATCCTCCTTCCTCTCCTCTTTTGTCTTGATAATGTGAAGAGTTCAGTGACACAAGTGGGGGAGAGTGCAAATGTCAGAAGTGATTTGTAGCTACCCAACAAAAGAAACATCAATGTTCTTTAACTTGTTCTCTTTCTCTTTCTTGCCTTCTCTTGTCCCAATATCTGCCCAAAAGGGAATTCAGGACTTTGGTGATAGAGATGGTGCTGGCCACTGATATGTCCTGTCACTTCCAGCAAATCAAAGCCATGAAGAATGCTTTGCAGCAGCCAGAAGGGTGAGTCACCTCCTGACACTGTGTGCAACTAAAGGGTTGTATTTCAGCTGGTACTTTTGTCATTGTATTAAACTTCAAAAGTCTCCCTCCAGAGGACTCTTTGATGTCCATGTCTTGATTTTTGAATGAATTCACACGTGAGCACTCAGGCATTTGCCTGTGGGATACTCTGGAAGACCACAGCATCTAAATAGCAAAGCTTTGAGATAAACCAGTCTATTAATTTTCCATTTTGTAACAACACAGGATAAAGAGCCTGTGTGCTTCAGCAGAGAGTATGACTGAAAGAGCTGCTAGATTAAGGCCTCTAGTCCTGGGACCTGGAACCATCACTTGTTGCAATAGCAAGCCACAGACTGCAGCTTGTGCTTTCACTGCAGGTAGCCAGCTCTGTATTTGGAGACAATAGGAAAGCAACCACAGAGCCACAAAGGGCAAGTGTGTGCTATAGTATAGATCAGGAAGAACAATATGAGGAAGGTTTATTCCTATCTGATCATTTTGGAGCCACTTAGAGCCCTGAGTATCCCCCTCCCCATTTTATCCACCTTATCTAAACCCTCAAAACTCTGAATTTTCTAAAGTGGGCTTGACAGATGTCTTCCCAGAGCCTGCCAAAACGGTGCCTAAATCAGACAAAGATGATACTAGCTGGCTGCTATCTCCTCTCAGGAGCTATGTGTATTGCTTCTGCAGTACTCCTGCCAGTTTGGGACAGCATGAGACTGGGATTAGGGCCCGGTAGTATAGATCATGATTAACTAGGCTTCAGGGCTATCCTCTCAGTGGTATGACTTTACGAAGATTTCAGCCTTCTATGACCTGTAGTGCCTCCAAAGAGTTTGAGTTTCTTCTCTGATCTCTTACATGCACCAGCTTTTTACTGGTGAAGTTTGCTTGGTTTAAATGGAATTATTGTTGACACTTATCGCTGTGTGATCAGCATCAGGCCCTGATTGTTTGAGCAAGCCAACAAACTAAAATGACCTAGAACTATTTACTGATTGGAGTTTCATGGAATGTAACTCAGCCCAAACAGTGAAGAGCGTGAACGTGCAAAACTCACTCATGCACACACAAAGTGCGAAGAAAAAAAAGAGCAAAGCTTATGCTCCCAATTTCTCTTTACACTTTTGAATGACTTCATTACCAAAGGAAAGGTTTATGTGGAGAAGTTCAATTCATCTTTCAGAGTTGTCAAGTTTTATGAACACAATAATCAATGTTTAAGTAGCCCTGAAAAAGGTTATGGTGGCCTCATTTACTTGCTTAGCTGGGTTTTTGTTCTTTCTCTTTCAATACTGGTGCAGACAATTAACTTGTTCAGTCATTTGGGTTTGCAGAATCGACAAGCCGAAAGCCTTATCACTGTTGTTGCATACAGCAGACATCAGTCATCCTGCCAAGGCCTGGGACCTTCATCATCGCTGGACCATGTCCTTGCTGGAGGAATTCTTCAGACAGGTAATCAGGAAATTAGACAAAATTATTTTGTAGTTTTGCTGACAGAATGAGAGCTGGAGTGGGAGAGCTAGAATTAATGCCTTTCACTTCTGTTTTTTCACAGAGAAGGTGCCCACTGTCGCAGCAAAGTAGATATATTTTTTCACCTGACTTCAGTGCAATGCCACTGCTATTTCTGATTGTAATTTAGTGTCTGATTATGCTGTCACTGTCGATATACTAGAAATTCTCAGACTTTCAGACTTCCAACAAAACTGTGCCCAGTTTGAGAATGCGTATTTCTAATGACCAAAAGGCAAAATGTCTAACAGAGTATCCCGGCTTGCCAACCATTGAAGCCTTTCAAAAATTGGGTACACTTAAGGAAAAGTACTTAGTATTGGGTCCAGACTATCATTTTCTCTTCAGCATGTGAGGAAGTGAGTTGTAGCTGATGAACGCTTATGCCTTAATACCCTTATAAATGTGTTCTTCTTTAAAGTGACACCGGACTCCTTGTTGTTTTTGCTGAAACCATTCTTCAACAGTGAGAGTCTTCCTATTCTCTTTGGCCAGACTCTGCTGCCATTTTTATGCCAGTTTAAACTCCACCTTGATTTCTACTTTGCTATGAAGTCATGGAAACCAGTAAAACTCAGTACACTGTCAATTACAGAGCTGGACATCAGAAACAGTGAACATTATGTTTCCCTTTCTGCAGAGATGTAGTCTAACCCAGGGGTTTTCAAACTCTGGGCCGCGGCTTATAAGGGCAAGTGCTAGCTGGTAGTGAGATGCTTTGCTTATCTGCGCCTCCACAGTTCCTGGCAATTGCAGCTCCCATTGGCCATGGATTGCTGTTCCCAGCCAATTAGAGCTGTGGGAAGCAGAGTAAACTGGGACACCGCTTCCTACAACTCCCATTAGCTGGGAACAGTGATCTGCAGCCAACAGGAGCTGCAATCACCTGAACCAATGGTGGTACAGGTAAACAAAGTGTTTCACAGCCAGCTAGGGTATGTCTACACTACCCCGCTAGTTCGAACTAGCGGGGTAATGTAGGCATACCGCACTTGCAAATGAAGCCCGGGATTTGAATTTCCCGGGCTTCATTTGCATAAGCCGGGCGCCGCCATTTTTAAATCCCGGCTAATTCCACGAGGAGTACAGCTAGTTCGGATTAGGAAGCCTAATCCGAACTAGCTACTCCATGCCGCGTGTAGCCGCGCGGCACGGGGTTCGAACTAGCTGGGATTTAAAAATGGCGGCGCCCGGCTTATGCAAATGAAGCCCGGGAAATTCAAATCCCGGGCTTCATTTGCAAGTGCGGTATGCCTACATTACCCTCCTAGTTCGAATTAGGAGGGTAGTGTAGACATACCCTTAGTGGCTTGCCTTTACAAACTGTGAACCAGAGTTTGAAAACCCCTGGTCTAACCTACAGCCCACAAAGGACCTTCAGTTGTCAGAAGCACAAATCCAGACACATGATTAATTCCTCTGGGTATGTCTACACATCAAAGTTAATTGGAAATAACAGCTGTTATTTTGAGTTAACTTTAATAGTGTCTACACAGGCAAACCGCTATTTCGAATTAAATTAAATTCGAAATAGCGGGGCCCTTAATTTGAATTTGATAAACCTCATTCTATGAGGAATAACACCAAACTCAAATTAGCTAATTTGAAATAAGTGCTGTGTAGACACTTATTTCAAAATAGGGGGCCTCCAGCCTTCCCATGGTGCCATGGTGGCCACTCCAGCCTCAAGCAAGAACACTCTTCTCCCTCTCCCACCCTCCCCGGAGCCCTTAAAGGAGTAGACTATGGCCACAGTGCTTGTGCCAGCTCCAAGCCTGCCAGCCCAGAGACAGCAGTCACTGCCCCTGACCCAGTGGCCCCAAAACATGAGCCAGCAAGCCATTGGCAGCCAGCCCTCCACCGCTCCCGAAGAACAGTCTGCCAGCTCCCAGGAGCCTGCCAGGGCCCAGAGATCAGGTCCAGGGCGGAGATCAGGATGGACCTTATTCAGGTTTTGGGGGGGATGCCCCCAGCGTCCATGATCTCCGTACTAGATGGAGGAACACAGCCGTCTATGGCAGGATAGCTGCCAGCCTAGCCACCAAAGGCCACATGCAATCCCAGGAGCAAGGCTGCATGAAAATCAAGGTGGTCCAGCGAGACCCCCCCAACCCTGAGCCCTGAGCTTCCCCTCCCCCTTCTTCCTCTTACTTTCCCCTTCCAGCTTCCTCCTCCCAGGTTTCCCCCTTCCCTCTCCCACTCTCTCTCCTCCCCTCTCCTGCCTCCTTTCCCCAGTCTCACCAGAGTTTCATCTCCCCCCCCCCACCAGTTTTGTTAAATAAAGAGAGTTTGTGTTCATGAAAATACATGTATTTTATTTTACATCAAGAAGCGGGGTTGGGGGGAGGGATAAGTGGAAGGACGTGAGGAAGGAATGAGGCACAAGCCTCCAGTGGGGCAGACCAGAGAGGCTCTGAGTGCTCCTCAGGGTGGAAGCTCTGCCGCAGGGCCTCCTGGATACTGACAGTCCCCCAATGGACCTCCCAGATGGAAGCCTGCAGAAAGTGCAGCCAGGCTCGTAGAAACATGTTCACGAGAAGCACCAGAGTGCTCAGGGGCAGCTCTGGCTCCATGTTGCAGAGTGCTGTGGTGTCCCGAGTGAGGGCAACCAGATCACTCCGAGACACAAATGCTTTGCTGTTCCTCAATGAGCAGGCAAGGAAGCAGGGACACCTGGGAACCGGCTGCCCCGGGTGTGTGTGTGTGTGTGTGTGTCCCTTTAAGCACAAGTCTCAGCCTCAGGCAACAGCCACACAAAGACACTCCTTACCTGATATCCTACCCCTGACCTGGTTCTGGCCAGCCTTAAATCCGAATCAGTGTCCACTCAGTGTGGACGTGGTATTTCGAATGAGCAAAATGCTAATTCAAACGGCATTTTGTGTGTAGACACATTAATTTGAATTAGCTTCATTTGAATTAATTATTTCAAACTAAGATGTTCGAATTAACACTGTAGTGTAGACATACCCTGTGTGATACCAATATGATGCTCCAACTGACTCTAAGAAGGGTGGTTTTTGTTTGATTGTTTGTCTGCTTTAAATAGAGTAAAATAATTTTTTTAAATTTCCTTTTAATAGCAGAAAAGAAAAATAGAAATAAAGAAAAAATTGTTATTTTTTTATTGACCATTTTTTCCCTTCCCTTTCCAGCTTCAAAATTGTGTAATATTTGAATAGAATAGAATAGAATAGAATAGAATAGAATAGAATAGAATAGAATAGAATAGAATAGAATAGTGCCATAGATGGTAGAAACATAGAGGCTGTGTCTACATTGGCACCCCTTTCCGTAAAAGGGATGCTAATGAGACCAGTCAGAATTGCAAATTCCGCGGGGGATTTAAATATCCCCCGCGGCATTTGCATGAACATGGCTGCCGCTTTTTTCCGGCTCGGGGTTTTGCCGGAGAAAAGCGCCAGTCTAGACGGGATCTTGCGGAAAATAAGCCCTTTTCCGGAAGATCCCTTATTCCTCCTTGAAAGTAGGAATAAGGGATCTTCCGGAAAAGGGCTTATTTTCCACAAGATCCCGTCTAGACTGGCGCTTTTCTCCGGCAAAACCCCGAGCCGGAAAAAAGCGGCAGCCATGTTCATGCAAATGCCGCGGGGGATATTTAAATCCCCCGCGGAATTTGCAATTCCGACTGGTCTCATTAGCATCCCTTTTCTGGAAAGGGGTGCCAATGTAGACACAGCCAGAGAGAAAAAGTCAGTGCAAATTGCAGTGAAATGTATTAATAATAGTATTCCCATTATTATCTCTCTATATACATAAAAAAGTTTTTCCTGACACGTAACAGAATGGTGTCATCGGGCTGTCTGGCTGCAGAAAGCCACCAGAGAGATGTGGGCTGGTGTGTATAGCAAGCAGCGGGTGAAGCCCCCCAGTTTATTTTAATTTCAAAATATAGACATCATTATGAAATTCAAAAATGTTCTGCCAGAAGAACATAGGAATGCCCATACTGGGTCAAACCAATGGTTCATATAGCGCAGTACCCAGTCTCTAACAGTGTTCTGTATCTGATGCTTCTGAAAATTGGAGCTTGTGTCCCTGCTCAAAATGGCTTAAAGCCATTGATGGACCTATCCTCCATGAACTTCTCTCTTTTTTTGAAGCCACTTATAGCTTGGTCCATCACAATGTCACTTGGCAATGAGTTCCATAGGTTGACTGTGCGTTGTATGAAGATGTACTTGCTTTAGTTTATTTTTAAACCTGCTGACTATTAATTTTATTTTTAGGTAAAGGAGTAAATCGCACTTCCTTATTTACTTTTTCCATACTGTTCCAGATTTTATAGACCTCTATCATATTCCCTCTTGGTCATCTCTTTTCTAAGCTCAAAAATCTTAGTCTTTTAAATCTATCCTTATATGGAAGCTGTTCTGAATCCCTAATCATTTTCATTGCCCTTCTCTACACGTTTTCTAATATATCTTTTTGGAGCTCAGGTGACCAGAACTGCATAGAGTAATCAAGATGTGGGCATACCATGGATTCATATAGCAGCATTGTGATACTTTGTTTTATTTTCTATCCCTTTTCTAATGGTTCCTCTAATGCTCAACAAAGGTAGAGCGAGCTGTTGATTTAAATAATTGATATTATTACTAGCATATTTCACAAACTATTTTAAATCTGAGTAATTTCTAGGGAATATTGGCAGATGTATGTTGTCTCATGTAAATTATTGTCCTCGCAGTAGTCTTTCTCAGAGTGAAATAAATTAAAGGGTGTATTGAACAAATGCATTTTGAACGCACACAGTGAAAAGGGCTGACAGAGAAAGGATGTTAACACTTGATCTCCTGCATAAGTGTAATGTCAGTTCTGGTAGCTAGAAAATGTGTCCAGTGTTTCTGAGCTTCAGTATTTCTTTTGGGCAACAACCCTACCAGCTATATTAGGGGTCTCAGTATTTTAATGGGGAAAAATGTTGGAGCAGGTAAGTTCCGCTGCGTGGAGATAGAAATACAAGGAATCCATATTCTAACAGGGGCATACTCTAAGGGCTTGTCTACATTGGCCCCTTTTCCGGAAGGGGCATGGTAATTTTTGAAATCGCAATAGGGAAATGCGCGGGGGATTTAAATATCCCCCGCGGCATTTAAATAAAAATGTCCGCCGCTTTATTCCGGCTTTTAGAAAAGCCGGAAAAGAGCGTCTATACTGGCCCCGATCCTCCGGAAAAAGCACCCTTTTCCGGAGGATCTTATTCCTACTTAAAAGTAGGAATAAGATCCTCCGGAAAAGGGTGCTTTTTCCGGAGGATCGGGGCCAGTGTAGACGCTCTTTTCCGGCTTTTCTAAAAGCCGGAAAAAAGCGGCGGACATTTTTATTTAAATGCCGCGGGGGATATTTAAATCCCCCGCGCATTTCCCTATTGCGATTTCAAAAATTACCATGCCCCTTCCGGAAAAGGGGCCAATGTAGACGTAGCCTAATAGAGTTCCATTTGCTGTTGGTTTCACATGAGAAGTACTGCATAGAATCCCATGGATTTTCAAGGTGTTCCATAGAAACACCCAATAGGCAAAGGATGCTGTGCCTGTAATATGGAATACACCACCAAATGTTAGGATTCAATCTCTGCTAACTTCAGTCTCTAGATGGCCTTCAAAGTGCTTTTATCTTTTAAAAACACTAAAGATGTAAGGTCCCTGGAACAGATGCTTTAGAAATAGGTTTCTGTTGTTTCTGTTCAGTCTATTTGTTTTTATTTCACAGTGATGTAAATTGTATACAAGAAATGGGAGCTTCCCCATTCAAAATAGGGTGAGAGAGAGAGAGTGCGGAGTAGAGTGGGTGCTGCTGCTCCAAGAAGAGGTTGATTTAGTTAGACAGTGAGGTGGTACATGTCCACAAGAAGCTCTTAAAGAAGTATTTGGATGTCCAGAATAAACAATGTTCTCCTTTAAAAAGTCTAGCAATTAAAGGTATAACATGAGCTTCAATGACAAAAAAAAGAGGGGACTTCCTGGTTCCCAAAGCTGTTACAGATGTTAAGTGGTGCTTGCTGTATTCTAATCTGCTCTCAATTTTGTTTCTGCAGGGTGACAAGGAAGCAGAACTAGGGCTTCCTTTCTCCCCACTATGTGACCGCAAGTCTACGATGGTTCCTCAGTCTCAGATAGGTATGTCCTTTCTATGTGCTCCACTTAGGACTCACAGCAGCAGTATAAAAGAAACAAACTATTCTCTCCCCAACGGGAGTAAGGTCCCTCTGGGCTCTCATCACTTTGAATTAGTTTAGGGAGGGCAAAAGAAATTCCAGTGTTGCCCCTAAATGGATGATTTTAAGATGAACCGCTATCACATTTACAAGAATTGTATTAAAGGGGAACTCAGTTAACATACATGCTATTGCCAAACCAAATGCTATGCGTGTTTGTGTGGTGACTATTCCTTGGCTCCTGAGCACTGCAGAAGACACTGGCATTAAACATCTAAACCAGCAATGTCCCGACTTCTCCATTCAACAAGCACCACCCCTAAGCACATAAGGCTTCTTGCTCCCATCCCTTACTCCCGTTTCAGCAGAGCCAGAAATCTCAAAGTGCCCTTTCTTGGGAAACTTAGAATCAGGGTATGTCTACACTTGTACCCTATTTTGAAATAGGGATGCAAATGTAGCAATTCAAAATTGCAGATAAAGCCGGGATTTAAATATCCCGCCTTCATTTGCATAATCACGTTATGGCGCTATTTCGAGTTAGCGCTATTTTGACTTAACAGATGCTGTGTAGACGCGGTTATTTTGAGAGAAAACTCTTCTTTCAAAATAACTTTTAAACCTCATTGTACGAGGAATAAGGATTATTTCGAGAGAAGGGTTTTCTCTCGAAATAACTGCATCTGTTAATTCGAAATAGCACCATAACGCGATTATGCAAATGAAGCATGGGATATTTAAATCCTGGCTTCATTTGCAATTTCGAATTGCTGCATTTGCATCCCTATTTCGAAATAGGGTGCAAGTGTAGAAATACACACATAGAATAGAATCATAGAATCATAGAGCTAGAATAGACCTCAGGAGGTCATCGAGTCCAGCCCACTGCCCAAAGCAGGACCAACCCCAACTAAATCATCCCAGCCAGGACTTTGTCAAGCCAGGACTTAAACACCTCTAAGGAGGGAAACTCCATTACTTCCCTAGGTAACCCATTCCAGTGCTTCACCACCCTCCTAGTGAAATAGTTTTCCTAATATCCAACCTAGACCTCCCCCACTGTAACTTGAGCCCATTGCTCCTTGTTCTGCCATCTGTCACCACTGAGAACAGCCTCTCTCCATCCTCTTTGGAACCTCCTTTCAGGAAGTTGAAGGCTGCTATCAAATCCCCCCTCACTCTTCTCTTCTGCAGACTAAACAAACCCAAATCCCTCAGCCTCTCCTCATAGGTCATGTGCTCCAGCCCCCTAATCATTTTGGTCGCTCTCCACTGGACCCTCTCCAATGCATCCACATCCTTTCTGTAGTGGAGGGGGGCCCAGAACTGGACACAATACTCCCCCACTCTGACCTGCTTTACTTCTGCAGTTGTTACGGATCATGGAATTCTTCCCTGCTCTATACATGATCTATATTCCATGTACAGATCAGCCAGAATTTTTCTCTAAATAAAAAAAATCCTTATGACTGTTTTCAGAATGCAAATCATTGCAAAATTAATGGTGACTTAAGCTATTAGGCAATCATTTACAACTTAAGAAACAGACATTCAATCAATAAGCAGATTTATTTAGTTCTGTGCTATTTACATTATATTTAATCTGTGCAGTTAACTGCTTCCAATTGGCATTAACAGGCATAGTCTCTGTAGAAATCTTGCCCTCTAACATTATAAGTTTTCATCTCAGTCTGTTCAACACATGGGCCAGTAGCTTGGCATCTTTACTGCTTACTTCAGTAAATTAAAAGTTCTTACTTTTGTAACCAATGAATGTCCAGGTAAGATTGCTCTCCAAGGCCAGGGGCAGATACTCAGAGAAATATTCAGGGTCTATTCATTTGCTTATCTGATTTTATAGCTTTCAACAAATAGCTCCACTGAATGGTCATTACTGAGTTTCTTTGTAGAAGTAAGTACCTCATGAATTCCAAATTGTGCTATTATCCTACAGCATGCAGCTCTGTTTTCAAAAAATACAAAAGACAAGCCAGAGAAGTTTGTGTTCTCATCCCACTTTCTATTGGTGACCTGGAGTTTCTGAGCTATCTCAACAGCTTGTTTACAGACCAGAGGAGACTGAAGTAAATAACCTCTCTAGAGGTTCCTTGCTGGTCACATTTAAGGCTGTATTATATTTTGCTGCTGTATGACACGTGTTAGAGCTGGGCAGAGAAAGGCAATTCCTTCTTGCAAAGGATATCAATCTTTCAAAATCTGGGTATGTTCCAATTTGGAAAGAAATCCAAAAATGTTGAAATTCTCTGCAAAAGGGAATGAAGGCCCAATTTACAGGCAATCTACCTGCTGGATGGTCCCAGAACCACAGACCCCAGAAGTCCCAAGGTCCCTGACTCTGGTGGAATAGTTGGCTGAGGACCCAAATGGGTAGAAATATGGTTGCGTAATGGTTTAACCAAAAATACCAAACACTCCCCTCTCCCCAAAAGAAAAAAATCAGGGAAAAAATTCTGTTGAGGAAAAAAAAAGGGGGAGACCAAAGTTGTTGAGCAAATAAAAAATTGACCCCGAGAGTTATTAAGCAATAAATAAATAAATAAATAAATAAACAAAATGGCCCCTTAAAGAAATGCCTTTGAGGCTTTTTGGCCCTAACACGCTGCCAGTTGTCATCCGCCATCTTGTCTTCCTGCTCCGGGCCAGACAGCTCCCCTGAGGAACCCGGTATTTTTGCCTCCTGGCCGGGAAAAAATCAGAAAATACCGGACATCTTAGGTGTCCGGTATTTTCTGATTTTTTTTATTGGATAGGAGGTGAAAATACTGGACTGTCTGGGTCAGTATCGGACACCGGGCAACCCTAGATAGAAACCAAGTAGGATTCTATCAGAAGTTTGTTAAAATCAAACCATCGCTGTCAAATGTTTTGATTTCAACAAATTGGCAGAGTCTGATGAAAAAAATGTTTTGTTCAGCTAGCTCTAGTCATTGTGGATGTACAGACCAAGCAGGTGAGCATGCTTGATTACTGGAAATTCAAAGAGCATTCTTAACATGTATCATTCCTACAGAAATTAAGTTAACAAGAAAAATTCTTTAAGGGAGAGAACAAAAGGGACACATTCTTTCAGCTGCCACTTTATTTTGTAAAGAAAATGTCAGGAACAAGTCCAATCAGAAGCAATTCACATCTTAAAGTCAGACCTTTAGTCAAAGTGGGAGAGGGGCGGGAGTACCCAGCAAATTGCAAAGAATTACCACACCAACATTTTTATTTCTCAACAGGAGGGTTAAAGTATTTAAAGCCTATTTCTTCCTAGCCAAGGCAGAAGGAAACCTTGTTTGACAGGAAATCAGACTTTCTTGTCATCACAGTCTCTAACAGCTGATTTATGTAGCAATGTCCTTTTATTTTTTTTTGTCCTTTGGCTGCCTGGAAAGAAAATTGTGGCTTCAGATGCTATAAGCAATAGCTGATGATCAATTGATGTTGCTGCTGAATGGCAGTTTCTTAAGAAATTATTCCCTAACTAGCATGACCTTGATGTCCTTTTTAACATGGAATTAAAATAAACTCTAAGCACATCTGATGAAGTGGGTCTTTGCCCACGAAAGCTTATGCTCCTACACTTCAGTTAGTCTATAAGGTGCCACAGGACTCCTCGTCGCTTTTGCAGATTCAGACTAACACGGCTTCCTCTCTGATTCTGAGCTAATGGTTTCCAACTTTTCTTTCATTTGCAATACCCTAAAAATTTCAAACTGGGAAATCTTAGACATAGTCTGTGGACACAGGTTGATAACCATTGTTCTATAGTAATGAGAACCTTTTGTGGATCCCTTATTCATAGTCTGCAGACTCCAGGTGTGTGCACAGACTGTAAATTGAAAACCACTGCTATAGGACGTTGGTCTTGGGACCCACATCTCAGAGTGCAAAGATGAGGGATAAGATAATTGTCAGTCAATAGCTATATTAAGGTGGCAATTACATATCAGTAATTTAGAGTAAAATACATTATAGGATCTTGTAAAGTATCTCTAGGATAAGCACTGTAAACCTAAGAAATCTAGAATTCAGGTTAAATTTTAAAAATAAATCCAAACATATTACAATATGGAAACACAACTAGGGCTCCTAAATAACTTTAACTCTGCCCAAGAGTGACACAATGCAGAAAAATAAAATTGAAGAATATGTGTCTTTAAAAATTAGTGTATCTAATCTGTGACCACAAGCAGTAAAGAACCTTACTTACCATATGATTATAGTGTGTTATCAGTAAAGGGCAGAGCTACAAGAGGTTGGAGGCTGGTATATGAGGCTATGTCTTTACTGCAGTACTATTTTGGGATACCGGAGGTATCCCAAAATAGCTATTCCACATCTTTTGAGTGCACCCATTATTTTGAAATATAACGGGTTCACTATTCTGACGTCCCTGTAAACCTTATTCTACGAGGAGTAAGGGACCTTTCAGAATAGCGATTTATTTCAAAATAAATGCTGTGCAGACAGCACCAAATTTTGAAATAAGCTATTTTGAAATAAAATTGAAATAAGATACGCAATTGGTGTAGCTCAAATTGCGTCTTTTATTTCAATCTGTGGTGCAGTGTAGATGCACCCTAAGTGAGCACATTAGCTGGCCCATTAGCTTAAATACTTGGAATGCTGGCACAAAAAGCCGACTTGCAAGAAGACTTCCTATGCTCTTTCTTCCCAGCCCCACCTCATTGTGCACAAGCCAGGAGAGGGAAAGAATTAAGTCTGTATTTTTCCATCTCCTCCTGAATTAAAAATAAAATATTAATTAAAAAAAATTAATGTAATAGAATCTGAATACATTTGACCCTCAATGAATACATACTGGGCAAACTTTCAAATAAGAATATTCACAAAACCTCACTGATATTTGATAGAGTGTAACTCCACAACACTTTGAATAGATATCCAGAGCAGCCTGTTGTTATTGCTGTTCTTTTATGTTTCTGTTTCCAGAAATTTCATCCTCCAAATTTGGTCTCATCCAATTGTCCCAAGGATTTGGCTTTGATTAAAAAAAAATCACTGAAAACAAGTTCTATTGCATCTGTTTATATTCTGAATTTTCAAACTCTCTTTTCAACATTTAAGGAGCTACAATTACATGCAAAATATCAGCTCATGGATCAGGATTAATACATAGTATCATTCTTACTTATCCTTTCTACAATTCCTCTTTCAACATGTAATTCTTTTCATCCACTGTGTGTTACAATAAATAATTGACAGGCAATGGCAAAAAATAAATATTTACCTCTTCTGTTTATGTCCCCATTGTGTTTTGATTCAGGTTTTATTGATTTCATTGTGGAGCCCACTTTTACTGTGCTGACAGACATGACAGAGAAGATTGTAACACCACTCATTGATGAAGCTTCCCGCTCTGGCATGTCTGGTTTTAGACGTTCCAGGTGAATACCTATGTTTGCTTTGGTGCATGAATGCTGTCTCTGCTTTTAGGACTTATTTCTCTTGTTTAGACACATTGGGTATTAGCAAAGACCTTCCATTGAGTCTGTCTGATTTCTACCAAAAGAAAAATATGGTTGGGGAGTGTAGTAGAAATGGATAGACCATGAAGTACAATCAGACTTAGTTAATTGTTACTTGATTTATGCATCTATCCAAGGTCAGAATTCATTGGCATTTGGATGTGAAGAGTTTCATTTAACCTGATCATCTGTCATATGAGCTATCAAGGTACCACCTTGAATTATTAGGGATTCTCCTGTGCTGGCCCTGAGATAATTCCAGCACTAACACAGGGTGAGGATTCAAAAGGCTTGAATGGGGACTAATCTGCTAGCCTGTATGCTAGTCACCATTATTTGATTAGTCAGCATAATAGATTTTACCATTAAGAAGTATCTCCTGGTTATCAAGCCAGGTTTCGTTTTCTTCCTTTTCTTCTATTTATCACTCCTTATACCACACTATAAATAGTTTCTTTCCATCTTGGTGTTTATACTGAGCAGATACTTAGAAGCTTTAGTGGGTAGCCGAGTTAGTCTGTTACAGAAAAAAACCCACAACAAATAGTCTGGTAGTACTTTATAGACTAACAAAACATGTAGATGGTATCATGAGCTCTCGTGGGCACAGCCCACTTCTTCAGGAGTTATGAGTTTGGGATGTGTACACCCAAAATAGATAGGAGAGGGAAAGGGGAGGGGGAGAGGGAAGACTATAGGAGGGGTGTGTGAACAGAGCATCAGTAAGTATCTGAAGATTTGATAGTTAAACTGAAGCAGATAAAAATCAAAGTCAATAGATAGACTCCCATGTCAGGAAGGATACAACACAGAGATCTGTTTGTACCTTCAATGGTTGTTAAATTGGTAGTGTCCCAAGCAACTTTCATCACGACCGAGTGCATTAGGATGTGAATTGAATTTGCAGATGAACGCTAATTCCAATGCTTCCCTGTGGATCTGGCTTGTAGAACTGGTTTGTGACAAGACAGCTACTTGGAGATACTTAGAGATAGACATTGGCTCAAACCAAAATTCCATACCTGAATGCCTCTGAAATCTGAGGCAGTTCAGACTCTGGAGCCGAATCCCATGGTCTGTAACCTAAACCACCAGAACCTGAATCCTAAATGCCCTTGAACTTTGGAGAAGGGGGTTACAACTGAAGCTTAAATTTTGCAGCTCGACACTCTCTCTCTACTTTCAGACGACCTATCAAGCCCTCTAGCAATCAGTCAACTTCCATCTGCCCACAGTCTTTTGTCACTGCTGTCATCAATTGTTAAGGTGCTTTACTGCTCATTAATCCTTAATTATTTTGTTGCTCTTTGGGTTCCTTCGAAATTTGTCTGCATCTGAACTTGATTTAAACGCATGTAAAATTCACTGAAGCTGCAGGGAGTTCTAAAAGTTACATGAGGTTCTAGTTCAGTGCCTTAGAACTAAGAGCTAGTACTCTGTCCAGAGATCGTGAGCTGAACAGTCAGAGCCAATTTCTCATCTCACACTGGTGTGAGTTGGGAACAACGTCACTGTGTATTCACACAATTGCACGAATGGAAATTGTATTGAAATTAGACTCACTGTAACATAGCTATTTCTCTGTTCCTTGCAATGGTTGTGTCATCAGTTCTAAAGTAGACCTCCTCAATGAGTTCATGATATGGTTCTTCCAAAACAAGGACGGGAACAGAGGGAGGAAATTTAAGATTTGGATATTGGCTTTTGCTGACTGTATAGTACTTTATGGCTAGGCATTGTTTCACTCCTTAGCTGTATGTAAGTGTGTGGAGTGCTGATTCCTATCACATTGTGTGACCTTGTCTCTCCCAGTTTGAATAGCATTAGCCCCTCAGAAGTTAAAAGATCAAGTGTCAAGAGCACTGGGTCAGAAGGAAGTGCCTCACTTAACTGTTCCATACTCACTGTGGACTTCAAATGTTTTAAAACCACCTGGACCGAGGTGGTACAGCAGAACCGGGAGAAATGGAAAGCAAAAGCAACCAAAGGTAATAGACAAGCTTCGTAATGAAAGACTGAAAGCTCTTTTACCTCCTCCCCCTCAGGCTTTTCCCCATCCCCTTAGCTCTGAAGTGAGCTCTGACTTTTCAAACCATCTGCCTCTAGGGGCTAGTAACATTCACCACACTTTGTGCCAAGAAGACCATGTAACTCAACTGAAGGCTTTACACCTTTTTATATACTGCTAATGGATGTTGGGAAGAGTGTATGAGTGGGGGGAGGACAAGAGCATAGACAAGAAAGAAAATGGAAAGGGAAGACAATGGACTTTGGATTAGGCCCCACATGAAAAGAAGGGTCTGACATTTTGACAGCTTGTGAAATCTCCTCAGAGCTGGATTCCTGTTGCTCAAAGTCTTAATTAACTGAGACAATATATTTTATATTTTCTGACTTATTTTTATTTTAATACCCGTTTTTCTCTTGTATACTAGTAGCATTGTACAGTACTTATGATACGTGGGCCACAGGACTTAATGCCTGAATGATTCCCATTCACTAGATCTCAGAACTAATCATGCACCCAGCATATACCCAGTAACCAGCAAACACCCAGATCAAACTTTACCTTGCAGTAGGGTGAGATACTTTTCTCTGTGGCAGGGAGTGTGACTATTTCTTCTTTGTGCTGGGAATTATACAAGTACAATGAGCCCTCAATCTGGACTGTGATCTTTATAAGATATATTTATACCCATTATTAATAATAATCTCTTAGAAGTGAGGAAAGGAGATGGGTGAAAGTTCTTTAACCAAACTGATTTGGATTTGTCTTGAGGCATAGTGGAAGACTTGGCTCAATTTTTATATTAACTCAAACAGATTGCTCATCCTTGATTACAAACCCTCTTAGGAAGGCAAAAGAGGACAAGTTTATTAACCAAATGCAATTTTCCTTGAAGTTAGAACATACCTTACAAAGTATCAACCCCTTTTATGCTTCTTCTGCCAACAAAAAATAAAGTCAGTTTATTTGCCAATTGATTTCAGCTAGCTCTTATTTTTTTAACATGGTGTTTACTTGTTTCATCTGTTCTTTTGGATCAAAAGATCTGATGAAAACAAATGAACGTTTACCAAATGACTATAGTCATTAACATGGCCAGATGGTTTTTGGTATATGAATCTTGAAGGTATGTGGCCAATCGATTCCGCTTTAATATGTAACAGTTATTCACAAGGCTTTCATATAGCATATGCTGTTTGATTGACCACTCCAAGATTATGGTAAGTGGTCAATGGTCGCACTTTTCTGTGGAGAGTATGGAGGTCTGGAGTGGAGGTTGGGGTGAAGACAGGATCTTAGGATGGGGGATTGGGATTTAGGAGAGGGTGTGAGGTCTGAGATGAAGTTTGGGTAAAGGAGGGGGTCAAGACCTGGGGCAGAGGTTTGGGGTGTAGGGTCCAGGAAGGAGTCTGAGTGCAGGAGAAGATCCTGAACTGGGGGAGGGGTATAGGATGGGGTGCAGGGTCTGGGAGGGAGTTATGACCTGGTCCGGAGGTGCTTACCTAGCAGCTCCTACTCAGCAGCCCAGCAGGACTGTCAGGCAGGCTCCCTGTCTGTCGCAGCCCCAGGTCACTTAAAGCAGCTGGCTACTCCATGTGCTTCTCTGCACTGGGAAAGAGGGGGCTTTGTATTCTACCCCCTCACCCAGCACATTTGTGGGCTGGAGCCAAAGGCTTAGTGGGCTGGATCTGGACTGTGGTCCGGATCTTGCCAACCCCTGATCTAAATCCTATATGCAAGGGAAACCACGAGGGAACGTATAATACCTATTTTACATATTGCCTACAAACAAATTCATAAGTCAGACTCTAATGGGTCCTGAGTATTTAACTTTGTTTTCTACCCATTTGTAGCGAGTGCTTTGAAGAAGGATTTTTAATGAAACGGGCATAAGAAGTCACCTGATTCAAATGGATATATGCACCATTAGTTAGGTTCTGGTTTGCCTTTTCTTGTCTGTTTTTAAATCTTCATACATTTCTGGATATGTTCAGTAACAACCTCATTGATACAAAACTTTTTGTTCTATAGACCTTTAGAAACTCAGGACTTGTCAGTGGATTGGCTGAGCAATGGGGTATAGGATTGGGATTTAGTAGACCCGGGTTGTATTCCTGGTGCTACCACAGACCTGGTTTGTGACCCTGGACGTATCATTTCACCTCACCTCTGTGTGCCTCTGTTTCCTACCACTTTTGTGTTTTATTTATTTATCTTATCAGCTCTTTGGATGGAGACCATTGCTCAGTATATTTATAGAGTGCCCAGCACAATGGAACTTCACTCTCTGTTAGGAAGACATAATTACACTGAAAATACATAATAATAACAATAAATAAATAAATAAATTACAAGTTGCACCGCCAAAATCTGGGACTCTCTGGTCCAGCAACATCTGTGGTGTGATAAGGACCACAGATGTTGCTGGCTAGAGTGTCCCAGCAGCTGGGAATGATGCCCACTGGGAGCCCAGCAGAAGGAGGACTGGCAGGTCAGCTGCAGTGAGGTCAGTGCCAGGCAGCTGTTAACGGCTGGGAAGCCCTGGGCCAAGCCAGCTGCAGAGGGGCTGGGGCAGCTGGGAAGCCCTGGGCTGTTGAAGGGGTGGCAGTGGCTGAAAAGCCCCAGGCTGGACCAGCTGTGAAGAGGAAGGCAGTGGCAAGGAAGCCCCAGGCCCAATCAGCTGCAGGGGAGCCCGGTCAGGCCAGCTGCAGAGGGGCTAGTACTGGGAAGGTGCAGCTGGGAGCCCTGACCTCATGGGAAGGTGAAACCTCAGAGTGGGGGGAAGGGTGAGGATGGTAGGTAGCCAGGGGCAGAGCCCACAGTGGGGCTGATG
Source organism: Pelodiscus sinensis (assembly GCF_049634645.1). Lineage (NCBI taxonomy): Eukaryota > Metazoa > Chordata > Testudines > Trionychidae > Pelodiscus > Pelodiscus sinensis. Next base: position 172,168,656 of record NC_134712.1, read on the forward strand.
GCTAGCAGGGGAGATTTGACCTCTCCTAGTCTGGTAAACTCTCTGGTTCCGGACCACTCAGGCTCCAAGGGTGCCGGACCAGAGAGGTCCAACCTGTAATAGGAATGCAGTCACAATCGGGGTGTAGCACATAACAGCTATTTATTAGTGCACCGCAACATTACACAGCAATTTAGGACCAAAAGCAAAGATGAAATCTCCACAATTATTATTAGAGGCAATGCTTTATCCTGTTTCTGTAGAATAGCTTAGTATCTTTTGTGAGGGTATTATCAATAGAAATCTAGTGTGGTGTTTTTATCATGAGTATGCTCTTTTTTGGAAAATGTCTTGGATTATGTAGGCAAAATAAGTGGGTTTGTTGCTCAGCTCCTCCTACTTAAAAGATCGTTATTAAATTGTTATAAATTAAGAACCAGAATAAACATCTACCCCAAGGTATTAAAAGCACTGTACAGAGCAAACATGTTGTAACACTAATTCTAATAATAGGCAAATTTCTAGCAGTATCATGATAAAATCTCTATATGGATGAATGTTTCCTTGAGTTGTTGTTTTTTTTTTGTTTTGTTTTGTTTTTGAGATTCATCTATCGCCCATGATTAGGAATGCAAAATGTTAGCACATTTTTCAGAGAGTCGCGATATCTGGGAAGCCTTCATTGTATCATTGATCCTAAGGCATAATATCAATGTGCATACTGAGCCATCTATGGAAACTAGATTATTGCAGAAATGATTAATAAAGTGTGGGAGGCTCATATCTAATTTAATTATATTTTCATGTGATCCATAATTTATTAATTTAAAAATTAATTAACTTTTGTCAGCTGCTGGCAAGGAAATACAGATTGATGCTTCTTATAAAATGACATTTTCCCCCTTCTGTTTTGTTCCTCTTTTTGGTAGATTTTCTGGAGAAAATTGCTCTGATTCAGTTGTCAAAAGAATTTTGGTTACATATGAGAAGATGTTTAATAAACACTTCACAATTCTTATTCCTTTGCTTAGGGCCTGATCCTGCAGGCTACAGAGTGCCATCTGCAGAGATGCAGAGAATTTTCAACTCCCTCTGATTCCAGTTGCATTTGAATTTTGTGTTCAAGCACTTTGTAGGCCAAGGCTGGGTATGGTACAGCCTGGGGGCTGAATGCAGCCCGCCAAGCCTTTCAGTCCAGCCCATGGCCCACCCCACTGGACCCACAGGCAGGAGCAGCCCAAGGGCTCAGAGCAGCTTCATCTGCCTCTCTGTGTTGTGGGTGGGGGGAAAGGAGGGTAGGGAGAAGCTTTGTGCACTGCAAACCCCTTCCACCCAAACTCTCTCAGACCCTACAGCCTCTCCTGCACCCCTATCCCCATCCCTATTTCCCTTCTTCACCCAACTTTTATACCAGACCCTGACACCGCCTCCGTAGGAAACTGCGGCCCTTGGCCACTGACCAAAATCTTAGAGTGGCCCCCCATCAAAAATTATTGCTCACCCCTGTTGTAGGTGTTGTTCAGCAGCCCAACTAGTTCTAAGTATTTGCTGTCTCAGCAGAACCCAAAGTTCAGATTGCTGCACATGAAAACAGGCTACTTTTAAAAGGAGAAGTTATAGCTCTTAAATAACCTTTTTTACACATACAATTTGAATTGCTATTATTACTCAGGGCTTCCCGTACTTCCATTATTTTAAAACTCATAAACAAGTCCTTGTGGCCAAAACAAGTGGCCCAATAATAGAGGTACCCTATTTTTCTCACAGGCATCCTCTCCTCCCTGAGGAAGAAAAGACCAGTAGGGGAGATGGCTGACTTAGTGGGAAGCAGAGATGGGAAGGGCTTGCTGAATTACAGTCATGTTTCTGATGTGATCATCTCTAGTGGCAGATTTAGGGGAGAAGGGATAAAGTGGCTAAATGTACCTGCCTTTCACTTTGATCAACTATTTGCTTTCTGAGTTGTAGTGTTTCTATGCAAATTCCACCTTTGAGGCAGCTGCAGGTCTCTGGTACACATGAAGACTTGTGTATCATGATATTTTTGTGAAGCACTTTAGGATTATTCAGGATTGAAGGACACTTCATGTCAAATATCAGTAGACAGAGCATGAGACCATAAGGAAAGGAAGGAAAACTTGGGTAAGAGTGAGAGGAAATAGGAAGCCATCAGAGAGAGAAACTGAAATCAAAGAGGCATGCTACACTGTTCAAAGGGCCTCATTTTCCCCAATGAGGCTGGTTTTGGATATAGCATGAGACAAATTGAATTTGATTGATTTTCACATGCTTATGCCATGAGTGAACCTAGGCCCTTCCCTTCACTTTACATGGAGGTTGAACTTTATTCCCTTAATTTGCTTTTTAAAATACATAGGTGTAAAAAAATTGAGTATTGCGATTACAGTAGTGGTGGGTTTTCAAAAGTGACAACAAATATTGACTTCCATGGGAATACTTGCAGGCCAATGCTGAGCGCTTTGAAGATCCCACCCTAAATACTTTGTTGTTTTATGTTTTTTCCACATTTATCTAAGTTAACATTTGAGAGCACATGGATGACATTGGATTAAAAGTGTGCATAGTATCACTCTGGCAAATCTGCTGATGGTCTTGATTTTTTTTTTTTCACTTCGTGTTGATTCTTTCTTTGCTGAGGATGCAGAAGAAAAAGCTAAGAAAGAAGCCGAGGAAAATGCGCATCAGGGAACAGATGAAAAGAGAACAGAAGAAAAAGAAGAGAAAAAGGCAGCTGAGGATATCACAACAGCCAAGTCAGAAAACAACAAAGAACCAAATCCTGGGGAAAGTAAGAGCACAGATTCCAGCAAGAGTCATGTAAATGGGACTCGGCAAAGTGGTGCGAACAAACTTGAAGCCTCTCAAGGGAAAAAACTGTCTAGAGCAGACAAGGGAACCGAGTCTCACCAAGCGACAGGAGAGCAGAAACAGCGTGTCCAAAATGGTAAGTCCTTTCATTGGTTCATTTAAGGGGTGAATCTGATTCCAATATCTCATTGAGATATTGGAGAGTGGAGCAGTTCCATGCAGACTACTCCAGTTTAGCAGCTGAAGTAGCCTCCTGTGCCCTAGATTGCTCCCTTCACAGGTGGGAAGTTTTCTTGCAACTCCGTGGAGCAGGACTCTATAAGGTCCTTCATCATCGATTATCTGGCCACTGCCCTGTATGCTCTAGCTAAGTGGTACACAACTAAGGATCCAGGGTACATTGGGGAGCCATGAACAGATTTCAGGGGGACAGCCAAGAAGGTTCAGCATTCAGGGCTGCCAATGGGGGAAGGGATAGAGAGGCAAAGGGGACAGTTGCCCAGGGCCCTGCAATTTAAAAAGGTCTGGGGGTCTGGGATGTCACTTCCATGGCAACAGCAGCAGCCAGAGTCCCAGGCCCCTTAAATTGCATCTTACAAGAATTGTCCTCATATTATTGGGAGTTTCTGAAAGCAATGGAGATGGGGAACATGATTTTCGGAAGTACTGGAGAAAGATGATTTTTTCAGATTCTACTTCTACATTGCTCAAACAAGTAATGCCTTCCTATTTATTAGTACAGTGTTCAGCAGATGCTGTTAAAATATTTTTGGTATCTAATGTAGTAGTTAATTGTGTCATATTAAGGCTGGCCTGACAACTGGGGTGTCTCCTCATGTCCAGGTATGTCACAGCAGTTCTGTTTCCTTCTGATACCCCCTGCCAAAGGCTGTTTGGTCCTCCAGTCGTCCACATCTTCCTGTAGGTTGACCTCTTGGTCATGTCACCATTTAAGACTAGTCCTTCTAAGTTAACAAGAAATCCAGCAAATCAATGTCCAAGACCTGTGCCTCAGCTCTTCAGTTTCAACTCTGGGCCACGTGGTTCTCAGGGCTCTTTGGCATCCTTGTCCCGTCTTTTGGCCTTATACCACTAGTCTAGTGGCTAGTTGGGGAACCAGGGGCCTCCCAGTACACCAGGTTCCAGGCCACAGACCATATAACTAGCAGCCAGTGTCTGCTTGATCCAGTTGTTTGCTGCTGCTTCTTTAGGCAAATACTGAGCCCCAGAAAAAACCTGGGAGGAAGAAGTTTTTGGTCAAAGTGAAGGCTGAAAAAGAGTGTTCCTAGTGCTGCTAGCAAAAGAAGGTGTTTCCTGTTATTTGATTCTTTCTGCATTCAAAGAGATAGGATTTTTTACATTCCTTGTATTTAAACAAAATTATACCAAAGAAATAACTAACTATCACCAATTTACATTCCTGGCTGGAACATCTCCAGGGCCCTAAGTTTGGATGCTGCTCAAGTCGGAAAGTGGAAACAGTATTTTGCCACTTCAGGTATAATCAACTGAGGTTACACCTTTTGGATCTCTTTGGGTGGCCTGGGAATTGATAGGATGCTGATCCACTGTTATTCTTTTGTGGAGGGGAAGTAAGGCCTGTTTCACTCATTTGTTCATGCCTCACTGGCCAGATAGGCAGACATCTCTGGTCATTGCTGTTTGGGCAGTGGAGCTACTCAAGTCCTGGTAAGGTCTGTCTCTTTTTAAATATAGTTTGACAACAGACAATCTGGTTCCAAGATGAAAAGGAAGAGTTGGTCTGGGTAGTTTTTCCACATTCTCCATTTTGTGATTAAAGTACTTGTACCTGATAATTGTCAATGAAAATTGAGGATGGTCCGAGTGCATATTCATAAAGTATGAATGTACTTCAAGGACCTAAATGCTGTTTTCATTCTATGTCACTTAAGCCCTTGCTTTCTTGGGGTGTTAGAGAGAGTCTAGAATTAAAGCTACCTAGGGGACCTCGCCACTCACTGTTATGCATCATCCAGAAAAAAAAAAAAAAACAGATGTAGAAGTAGAGGTGGCTAGTAACTGAAAGTCAAATAAAATGTAATGGATAGTTTGGGATTCTTTAAAGAAGTGCCTTTAGACAGGGATTTGCCTGGGAGGATGTCACATATAAACAGTGTTCTGTGGCCATTCTCAAAACTACTGCCATTTAAAAGTGCACATTTCAGAAGTCTTGATTTTGGAACAAGGACAATGCTACCTTTTATGGTGAGACACTTCTGTAATTGCCAGAAGAAGTTATGCATAAAGATTCACATTTGTACTTCCTTTCTGTACATAGAGAGCTACTAACAATTATTTAAAATACACAAGATATTTGTGAGGTTTGAGTTTTTTGTTAGACTTGTGTAAATCTTGTCTGGTGCTTTATCATGATAGTATGTTAATCTGTATGTACTACTTACCATGAAGACAAAATCTTTTTCAGGCAAACACTTTAATATTGTGTGTAGCTGCATATGGTCCCTAACCCCATTAAATTAAAGTTGCTTATGTTTCACTTCTTATTTCTAGGTGAATTAAAGGATGATAAGTCAGACAAGAAAGATCAGACTAATATGGGAAAAGATTCAAAGAAAACAGAGGGTAAGGATCTAATTTCTATCACATTTTTTTCCAGAAATGTATGCAATTTAGTGCATTTTAGAGAGCCAATAGTTTGTACTAAAATTATAGCATAACAAATCCAGGGGAAAATACCCTGCAATGTTTGACAAAACATCTTTGGGACATCTTCAGATAAAATAATCTCTTTTCCAGATAGTGTCTAGTAGTACTTAATTGGTATGTTGGTATACCATGTTCCTTACACATGAATTCACAAAATTTTTGTAAGAAAAATCCTGGATAATTTACAGTTCTTAAAAGAGAATGTGGTTACATTGAACTCCATATTTCTTACTTTAATTTAACTGAATATTGCTCTGAGTTACATCACTGTAAATGCAGAATAACTCCATTGACTTCAGAATTTGAAAAATGTAGCTTATAGTTTATAATCATATCCTGCATTATGGCAATTTAGATATAAGATATTCCTGGTATAGCTGATTATGTGGGAAATCCCTAGAATAGTGGAATCCTAAGTGAGATACAGTAGTCATAGGTGACTTTGTGCTATTTCCTTCCCCATCCAGTGTAGGGTATATTAAGGACATCCTAGAGAAGGGATATGGATGGAATACTGATGCGTTCCAATGGGCCACAGCTATGAAACAGCCTATTGGGAGTCACTGCAACTGAAACAATTTAGAGCACCTAAAGGCTGCTCTAAATTATGCTGAAAGTCAAATGAGTTTTCCCAGGAATCAGGAAAGCATAACAGTAAATATAAGCCATCTTTGCTTCTATCTCTTTCCTCAGGTGTGCCAGTAGGAGTTGTGTTATAGCTGGGGATTGGGATCTATTGCTATGGGAATGATTTAATAAACATTAATTAACATTTGTAAATGGATACATAACTTCTTGTTACCTTTTGCTTATCTCAATATGTCTCGAAATCCACTGAGAAAATGTAGTTTTCACCTTTATCGAGACAAGTAGTGAGTTTTGACCCTATTGTGACTACTACAGCATTGAGAATGACAATAATGACATCTTCTAATTCATTAAAATAAAATGTCTTCCTTTGATTGGATATATGTGAATTAATTATTTGAGAAGCACATTGTTCTGATAATTTTATAATTAAAAAAGGAAAGGTGACTAACACTATAAAGATTGTAACACAATTGACACAGAAACATATATTAATTCTACCCATAATAATATGAATTCTATAAAATGGTCTTTTTTAGAAAAAATGTCTGTCAGGACATTTATTTTGCTAGAAAGCCATTTTCAGTCCTGAAATAAATATCAATCAGCAAAAAACCCTTGGTCAAATAATGAAAAAACTGAAAGTTAGCTATATTAATGAATACACAAGTCCGGTTCAATTCACTTCTCTTTGCAAAGCCATGCTCTTAATTTATCATGAATATTCAGATGACCACTCTGTGGTCATGAAAGTATTTGTAAATCCCAAAATCGTCATGAATATATTCTTCACTTTTCATTATTTACTATTTGTTATTCACTGTTGAGAGTATAAGCATTTGCTACTCTCTCTGTTAAAAAGCGTCAGACATTCATTTAGGAAGCAGAACCAGTACCAGATGATCTGTCATATAGTAAAAAAATCAAATGAAATATTTCAAGAGTAATTCAGAGGCTTAATATTATTCATTCAGATACTTCAGACAGCTCTTAGCTCATTGGCAAGAAAAAATTGTGAGTGATTTGAAAACCAAAGAAAAGATGTGTATATAACACTCTCTTGTTTTGACAAATACTGTCAGATCTATCTGTTACTTGCTGTGGAACAAAGCATTTTACTAACAGAATCTAGAAAAAAGCAATACTAGTTTGAGACACATATTTACGTGTAGAATAATGAAATATTTACATAGACAACCGCAGGTTAGCTGAAGGGAAAGAGAGAGAGGCTACGTCTACACCATAACAGAAAATTAACTTAAGCTACGCAACTCCAGCTACATGAATAATGTACCTGAAGTCAACTTACTGAAGGGTCTACATGACAGGTGGTGGGGAGAAGGGGGGTGATCAATGGGAAAAATTCCCTTACTCTGCTCATATGGGGAAGAGTAACACGGTTGATGGGAGAGCAATCTGCAGTCGATTTTGTGGGTCTTATCTAAACTCACTAAATCAGTCACCAGTAGATTGATCTCAAAGTTTGGATCTGGGCCACAATGTAGATGTGAGACTGTGAGCCAGAGACTGTCAGGAGATACAGTCACACATGTAATAAAGTTAGGGTGATGATATTTCCCAAAGGGAAAACAGAACATTGGCCCAAGAGAACTCCCTCCTCCCCAGTGGGCCCATCCTAAGGTGCTCACCCCTGCCCTGTTTTCCACCCCGTCCTCCGTGGGAGGTTGGGGTCCCTGCTCATCTGATCCCTGCCTATCCTCTGTATGAGGCTGTCACTGGTCACTCAAACTCTGCTTGCTATTTGGAGCTTTGCCTCCACCCTTGCGTGGGGCTGGCTTTGCCACTTATCCTTCTCCCCACCCCCCCGCACGTTCCTCTGCATCATACCCTTGTTTGTTGACAAAAGTGGGCATTTGTCCTGTTTGCACTTTCCAGTTGACCAAGTTGGCAAGAGCAAATGGGATAAATGCTCACTTTTCCCTCAAAAAAGTCAGGATGGCCAGGACAATGCTTAAGGAATGACCCCGCCAAAAGATGAAGTACGGTCATCCTAAACAGAGTATAAGACCCTGATCCTGCAAAAGCTTACCTATGTGTGATTTTATTCACTATCTGTAGTCCCACTGAATGAGCTCACAATGTGTAAAGTTAAGCTTGTGAAGAGCAGAGACTAAGTCACTCATGGCACGTCTACACAGCAGGGCTAAAGTCAAATTAAGGTACGCAACTTGAGCTACATCAAATGCAAAGCTGAAGTAAAAATAGCTTAATTTGGCTTTTGGTGCTGTCTACACAGCAGGAAGTCGAAGGGAGAACACTCTTCTATTGACTTCCTTCACTCCTTGTGGAATGAGGGTTACCAGGAGTTGGAGTAAGAAGTCCTCCAGCTCAACATTATTTCAAAATAAAGGCTTGTAGTGTAGATGCGCATTATGTTATTTTGGAATAACGTCAGTTATTCTGAAATAACACTGCTGTGTAGACATAGCCTCACAGAATAAGATATTTACACAGAGAGAGTCTCTGAAACTTAACATAATCTTCTCCTTCTCCATAAAATAGAAGCTTTGCAGTAGCTCAATAGGAACCAACTATTTAAAAGGTCCACATTACGTAATATATAAACGGTTGTACCTATGCATCAAAGGCCAGATCCTGAAGCATTTAGTCAGGGATAATTCCAGCTGAGTTTCTCCTGAATAAGAAGCTGATAATGTGATTGAGGAGCATAATTTACAAGCAGAAGTTAAGTATTTCTGTTATCTTCATTACTGTGGTGTCTGAGTGCCTTGCAATCTTTAATGTACCACATGACAACATCCTGAGAAGTAGGGAAGTATTATCCCTATATTTTAGAAGAGGAACAGACACACACAGAAATCTGTGGTGGTGCAGCAATGCAAACCCCTCTCTCCCATTCCTAAAATACCACCCTATACAATGGATAATCCTACCACTCTCTTAACCCTCTTAAGCTTATTGTGATTCATTTAAGTAAGTGATTTACTGTAGTTCCTGACTGGTGACTGTCCGGGTTTTTGAGTGGGGCATTCCATTCAGTAATGCAAGGGTGGGCAATAATTTTAGACAGGGGCCTCTTCACTAATTTTTGAAGTGACTGTGGGTCACCCCGTGGGTGTGGCCTCAGGTGGAAGGGGTGGAGCCAAGACACTTCCATGCTCCCCTGCCCACAGACTCTGATTAGTCTGGAGGTGAGAGAACACATGGAGTCTTTGCCCCTGCCCTCTGCCTAGAGAGATCTGGCAGCTGTTCTGAACAGCTGGCAGTTCCCCCAACACATCCATGCCCCTAGCAGCAGGAGGAGACTTCGTGCGCTCCCCCCATCCCCAGGTCAATCAGGGCCTGGAGGTGGGGGGAACATGGGAAGTCTCTCACTCTCTTCTCCCGCCCTGCAAGGTGCACCCGGTGCTTAGAGTGAAAGCGTTGTGCGCCCCTTGAAAGATGGGAAGAGACTTCATGCACTCCCTGCCTCCACCCTGCAAGGGGTGCACGACACTTTCACTATAAGCCACATGGTTCTTGCAGGGTGGGAGAAGCACACAAAGTCTCTCGCTCCCTGCCTCTGCCCTGCAAGTAGCGTGTGGCACTTTGAGTGGACTGGTCCACTTTGTTCACTCTCCCTGCTCCCGGGCCCTGGGACATTTTGCTCACTTCTCCTGCTCCCAGGCCCTGAGTGGCCTGGGGGCAGAGGAGGAGGAGGGCGTCCATGGGCCAGATCCACCCGCTTGGTGGGCTGGATCTGGCCCACAAAGGCCCCTTTGCCCACCCCTTCAGTAACATCTAACTTATCTTCAGGACTGCGAATGGCAGGAGAGAGTCTGTGTAGAACAGAATTAACAGTAACATTACCAGCATGTATAGCTTGTCAAATGGTCCCATTTATGCAGAGTATTATTAGAGAACGTTGAAAAGCCTGTTTTTTACCCATTGAATAATTGCTTTTCTGAGGATGCAAAAGAAACAGCACAACTGCAGACAGTGAGCAGGGTAGAGGATCCGTGTTAGTGGTTTCCACTAATGTACATGGAGTCTGCATTATTAGTTTCATTGTTACTGGAATTTGTTGCTCTTGGGATTGGAGCACAGTTTGTTCTATGGTTTCTATTAAACTAGGAACAACAGAAAATTAGAAGGATTTTATTATGCATCTAATCACAGGCATCAGCGCTGAGATATATCTGCATTCTTGGCTGGAAGAACTGCCACTAAGAAAGAGGAAAACATGCCAAGGATAAGTGTTTAATAAGCAATGCTCCCATCTAGTGGTTAAATTGTAACCCAACATACTAATAGGTAGAGATTTCAAAAATATCACATCGCTCCTATTTAAAATGTTGTCCTAAAATATAGAGAGAATATGGATATGTTTTATTGTTTTATGAGACACATTTATACTCTGGTATGAACCAGACCTTAAAAAATTCAGGATGTTATTAGTTTTCTGACATGAGCAGACTAATGTTATTAACATAGCCTGTTCAGTTATGTCTATATTGTACTTGCAAACACCTACTTGCTGTCATTTGCTTGTGATTGTATTTGGCATTTGCTCAAATATACCTAGTCACTAAATATACTGTAGTTATGGGCCAAGGTTTTGTATGTTGTTATGTTCAAGGATTCTTCAAGATGGGTTAAAATACCTGTGATGGCTGATTAGTTGGTGTGATTACTTGAATGTATGATGTAATATATCTTTTAATGGCAATAGTTTCACGTTTCTTTATGGCATTTTGCTGCTTGTGTTAACAGATGTCCTTTCCTGGTGTCACTCTGTACAGTGCAGTTTTTATTAAAACATGTCACTGAATCATAAGGTCCATCTATCTTTGCAGCCTCTTACTGCAGTGAGCACTGGCAAGATTTTCAGTGTTGCTGTACAGAGTTTATGTCTCTCCAGCCAAAACCCAACAATAGATGTGAGCTGCTGTAGTAAGAAATCTTTATCATGTGGCAAAGTCCCCCTCACTTGTTGTCAATGGGATCACTCAAGTGAGTAAATGAGCAAGATTTGTCCTTACTTCTTAGGAGTGTGGCAATGGTACTGAGAGTACATTTGAGCCCATGTATAGGTGCCCAAAGCTCCAAAAGTGAGGTTGATTTCTTCCATATTGACAGAACCATAATTCTATTCACATTTCAGAAAAGTTCATGAGCAGATATGATAGCTATCTTCTTTCCTTTGATCCTCACAGTTTCTATGCTACACTGGATATATCACAATCCAACTTCAAAGGAAAATTAGCATCTGTTGGTCAAGATTTGTGGAGTGCAATTTCCTTCCTTCCTTCCTTACCAATCACAGGCTAATAATTGGGGCTCATTATGCTAGACTCTATGGGTATGTTACAAAAAGACAGTCCCTAATCCAAAAAGCTCCATTTTGCTATCCAAAGACACCTTTGCTTGTTACTGCACAGATGGTTAATTGCTGTCCAAATATCCAATAATAGTTCACTAGCTGGATAACTATGCACATAAATTAGCACTGTTGTCATACTCCCATCTCCTCTTTTCTTTCTTTCTTTCTTTCTTTCTTTCTTTCTTTCTTTCTTTCTTTCTTTCTTTCTTTCTTTCTTTCTTTCTTTCTTTCTTTCTTTCTTTCTTTCTTTCTTTCTTTCTTTCTTTCTTTCTTTCTTTCTTTCTTTCTTTCTTTCTTTCTTTCTTTCTTCAGTGTCCGAGGAAGTAAGTTGTAGCTTACTGTACTCCTTGTTGTTTATCCACATAAAGTTATTTTTCCCCAGTTCATGCTGGAACTTAGCTGTCACTTATTTAACAAAAGATTATACCAAAGGCAAGTTGTAATTTGAATAGTACTCCATCTGTTTATTATTTCTACTCCCGTCAAATAGATAATAAACAGAATGTAAATGTGATCATTGACATTAACGACAATCATTGAAATTAGTTACAGGAGCACAGCCTTAGTGTTTAACCCTGATCTTAGCTATATCGTTTCATTGCGCCACTCATTAGATGCTGAGAATAAGTAATGTGTTTGGAAATTAAGTTTAGATAAGTATCTAAAACCTATCATACTTTTTCATACTTCTTTTTGGTGGAATTAGGTGGAGCAGTGTGTGCCCAGGAATTTATTCAGGAAGAACAGAAAGCACAGCTTTTCTTATGTCACATAGTTATTTTTACTTCTAACTCAGTTGAAGAGAGAGTGCAAAACTTGGAATTAGAAAATGCGGTATGTTTTGATTACAGCTTTGAGTGAAGATTTAGTGCAATTCTTATTTGATGTTAACTGGCTCACTCATCCCAGTTGCATGTCTTGGTAAATCAGCTGTCGTCTCTTGTGTGTGTAGTTTGTTTAGGTAACTTTTTACACGATTCATACTCAGTCTAGATATTGGCATTTGGCCATAGATCTACTTTGGAGATGATGCAGAGCTGCAATAGACAAAATGCTCAGGAGACACAAAATGCTTTCCCTCATCTCCTTGAAGCATAAGGGGGTGTAAAAGTGCAAAATCCCTTATGCCTCCTGCTCCTAGCACAGCCATCCAACTTTGCACACTGGTTGTACACATGGTCCCATTTCTAGTCTACCCATTTTAGGGCTGTTTGTTGTATTTCTAGAGGTGCATGGATGAAGTACTCCCTGCTTTCCACCAAGGAGGAAAGTGCTCCTTGCATCTTCACTCCACTAAGTCCAGAAACAGTCAGGCCTATTTTGATGTGCCCACGCAATTGTATTCCTGAGTTAGACTGTGCCCTTCAAATGAAACCGGATCACAGATGAGGTAAATAACTGAAACAGAAAGCAGACAGTAAAGCTTCTGAAGAGCAAAGGACGAATATAGGCACAAGGGGTCATGTTCTCCCAAACACCGTGCATAGGAGGGGCAAGGGGTTGGCCAGCAACTGGTGAAGGGATTGGAAGAGGGGCTGGTGCCTGCAGCAGACGTTCACCTCTCCCCATTTCCCCCCTCCTCCGCACTCACTGGTAGCAGTGGGGGAGGCTAAGCAAGGTGGCTGCAGCTCACTTTGCTATCCCAGGCAGTTTTGGTTGAGGATGGAGGCAGAGCAAGGGTGGGAAAGAGGCAGCTGAGGGCGGAGCAGGGCATAAAGGGGTGGGGAGAGGTGAGGCCATAGGTGGAAGGTCCTGGCCCTTGCCCAGGCTGGGAGAGGTCGCATGGTTGGACAGATCCCCTGTCACCAGTAGCCTCTTGATAGGTCTAAGTGAAAATGTGAAACCTAGAAAGAAGAAACCCTGTAACTGGGAGGCATATGCTTTAAGCCAATTTTAAATAGATACTGTCCAGACTGTCAGTTGTGTTTTGTTTTGTTGGTACATGCGTGCTCATTGCCTCATCCGCTGTGCTGCCGGATGGCTCTGCTCTTGTGGGCAAACACAAAGATGTTTTCGCGTATTTGGCTTGTTCAGACCAGGACTAGCTTCCACAGAGTCAATAAATAGTAGACAGGCAGCAAAGTGTTTCAAATAAATGTCCTACAAGTTAGCTTTCTCCTCCGGGTGCTTTAATACTGCATTTAGAAGGGAAGCTCGTAGCATGGGAGAAGTAAGGGAGATATTGACCGAGACACAGTTCATTCTCTGGTCTACTCCTACAGGGTGGAAGCTGTGTGGTAACCCTAGTCAGCACAGACTGTACAGTCACAGTCTAAGCTCAGGAGACTATAACGTGCCATCTTTTATTCAAGGGATCTAGCTCTAGAGTCTTTTGGTGATACTTGGTTTGTCTTGGATGGACTGGGGCATCAAACTGATGCTATTTCAAGTCAGATCCCAAACGATTATTTGCCCTTCTTGTGCACAGACAGCACCAGTAATCTAACTGCAATCTGTGAAGAGCAGCTCTTCAGATGCCCTTCATTACACCTTGATTGACAACAGCATATGCATATACGTTATTTGATTAGGAAATGAATACTAAGTTTCTGCGGTGGTTTCAGTAGATTGCCGAGCAAAGCACAGGAGCTTAGAAAACATTGGTGTATTTGCTAGGCATTGCAATGTCAGAAATTTTTGACATACTTGTTATTTTTCTCCTCTGCTCTGAATTTCCAAAATGTGTTTTTTAATCATGGAAATATATATATATATATAAATTAATCTCTTTACCACCCGCCAAATAAAATGATTTTAGGTCAAATGTTATAGAAGCTATCAGACAAATACAAGTCTCAACATCAATGTGAACTGGATATGAAATTATTTGAAATCTTGAATGATTTAGGGATAATTATGTGCCAAAACCAGAAATTCAGAATCTCTTCTGTGCTAATATCATTTTTCCCCATAGCAAAATCAACGTTAAAGGCTCCAGTCATCAGCTAAATCAAAGTGATGTTATTTAAAAGCAGATACCAAATAAGTATTCAAGAAATTTTTCCACTCTTTATTCTTAGTTTTTACAACTGAAAAGGACTCTGTTGTCTTGAAGTTATGCTCTCTTTTCTTTAGCAAAAATTCTTACTCTAAATTTCTGATCCTTTCCTAAAAATAGATAATGGAGATGAATTAAAACATAAATGTGTTGTATTTCCTCTTTGTCTGGTTGATTTATTTGCTATATCTCTCATGGCTCTTCCTTACTGTCTTTCCTGACATAACAGAAACAAGAGAGACACACAGATGTGGAATTTATTCATTCATGGTCTAAAAGATCTTTAAAAAGGTTATCCAGTCTAACTAACCCTACTAAAAGAAATCTTTGAGTGTTAAAATTCCCAAGAATCATATTGTGGTTGGAGTAGGACACTGAGTTTCAAGAGTCTTGAGTTCTCTTCCTTGCTGGAAAATTTAACCGACTAAACATAGCTCAGATTTTCAAACAAGGTGCCTAAAGTTCAGTCCCGTGTGTAAATGCTTGTTTAGTCACCCAGTGGGAATAGGTACTTCAGCATCTTTTACATAAGAATGGCCATATTGGGTCAGGCCATAGGTCCATCTAGCTCAGTATCCTGTCTGCCGACAGTGGCCAATACCAAATGCCCCAGAGGGAGGGATCGCAACAGGTAATTCTCATGTGATCCCTCCCCTGTCACCCACCTCCAGAGAAACAGAGGCTAGGGACACCATTCTTACCCATCCTGGCTAGTAGCCATTGATGGACCTAACCTCCATGAATCTATCCAGCTCTTTTTTGAACCCTGTTAAAGTTCTAACCTTTACCACATCCTCTGGCAAGGAGTTCCACAGGTTGACTGTGCTCTGAGTGAAGAAAAACGTCCTTTTGTTTGTTTTAAACCTGCTGCCTATTTAAAGAGAGGCCATTTATTTAGGGGCTAAGTCCTTCAAGGGGTTGAGCAGTCTAGCGCTGCTCTAATAGAAGAGTTAAATATGTGCTTAACTTTAAGCATCTGGCTAGTCCCACTGGTATTGGTGCATTAGATGAGGATCACTCTCATATATATGATACATAGGAATATTTCATTCAAATTATGGAATAAAACTCAATTTGCTAATACGGTGGAAAAATTGTTGATTCCTAAATAATAGAAATGAAAGGGAAGGAAAAGTCCAAGTAAGCTATCCCTTTGCTGTGGTTGTATTGTCCCATGTAATGCATTTTATTGTCTGGTGTAATTTTAAATGTCAACATAATCAGAATTCCCCCAGAGACACAATTCCACCGTCAACTAGATCAGGAATTTTGTCTTATAAACAACTAAATGATCTATTTAAATGTCATCCCATGAATTCTAATTACATCCCCTGAACCACCCTAAATAATTTCTTTCCTTGATGTTTACTCCCTTCATGTGCATTGCAAATGCTATAACTCCAGATAATGCCTGACATACATGTGTCTAAGGGAAGACCAGGCATGAGAACTTCTTGGATAGCACTGTCCCTATTTTAACAACAGGGTTATACAAGAGTTCAGTTTCTAAGTTGCTTTTGAGCAGTTAATTTCATCCCTCCTAATATATCAAAAAGGCAAACTTTCTCTCCAATGCATCTCTCTGAATCCCTCCAGTTATCTTTGATCCCATTGGATACCACATTGCTAGAGCTGGTCAAACAGCATCTGTCAGATCAAAAATTCAATAAACTTGAGGGCTTTTGTGAAATAAGATGCTGTGAGTCATTCACCAACCAGTCCTGTTAATTGCAAATGTTTCCACTGTGTGTGAATAGTTCCAAAACGTTTTGGATGAATAATTTTCAGATTATGGCCCAGAGCTTGTTTGTTCAAAACCTGTTTGCTTAGATTATTTGCCATTGTGTGTGGTGCCAGAGAGTTGTGGATGCTTAGCATTATTCCCTAGTACCCTTAACATCTGGTTGGCACCAAAAAGGCACTAAAGTGCCCTGGAGAAAATCATAGCTATACTGTGGTAGCGAGGATTTCTGTGAGGTGAGTACTTAGGGAGACAGGAGACAGACAAAAATATATCATTAAAGGAGGCTCTTTGGTTCTCCAGGGACACTGGGATCACCATCAAGAGAGTGAATGCAGGATATGCTGGAAGAATACTAATAGCTGAGATGCAGCACAGTAATTAATTTCATGTCTTTTAACTTGTGTAGTTGTTTTCATATAATTGACACAAAATAGTATATTGATAGCATAGCAGATGCTTCTCTGCCAGGTGACATAATGCTTTTCAGAAGCATTATATGGCATGATAGTGAGATTTGTGCATTGCAAGTAATTATTTCCAGAACTGAACTAGAAGACTGCAATGGTGTTAAAAGGAATATCTTGGTGCAGTCTTAATCACAGAGTCCCTTTATGTTTCTCATAATTATTAAGAAATCTTTATGATGGTAACAAAATATATGGAATCCCACAGAAATCTCATAGAAAGACAAGAGCACATGTTGATGTGATGTAATATATGGATGGATTCAAAAGGGAGGGTCACATTATTCACCCAAGACAGCAAAGTAGGTCATCCCAAAATCTGTCTGTGATGGGGTATATGAGGTCCTCTTAGGCCTCATGACCTTGCCTCAGCCTGTCCCAGAGATGGGCAGTGGAGAGGGTCCTCCAAGCTGCCTAGAGTGGTTGTGTGGGACACAGCCAATCAGGTCCCAGTAGATCAGTATAAGAAGAGCTACAGGGCCAGAGTAAGTTCCATTTCCTTGGCAGAGCTGGAGAGGCATGGATGGTGTTTGGCTCACTGAGGGAGCTGCAGGACCTTGGATACAGAAGTGCTGACAGAAGCAAAGGAGAGAAAGAAGAAGCCCAGAGCATGCAGGGACAAGGCCCAGAGAAAAAGATGAAGATGGTGCAGGGCTCCAGGGAAGTGACCCAGAACATTAGAGCAGCAGTATGACTTAGACTGATGGGCACTTCAAATAGCTGCTATCTACAGGGTCCCAGGGCCGAGACCCAGAGTAGTGGGAGGACCCAGGTTTCCCACCTCCATTAGCCACTGGGGAAAGTGGCTGGGATATCAATGCACCCCAGTTTGGGGAGCTGAACTGCAGTGGTCCAGCTGGAGAGTTGTGGCTGGAAAGGCCCTAAGAATGTGTAGACTTTGTCACTAGGGAAAGAGCCCTATGGCACTGCTCTATCCCAGAGTAGGGACAACTTGAGGGAGACATTACGCGAGGTGTGAAGAGAGATCCCTGTTGGACTTGTACTATGGAAGGCGTTTCGCTTTGCTTTCTTCACAAAGACTGACTATGTGGAATGGGCTGGAGGGCTGAGTTACAAAGACACACCACATAGGGAGAGCCAAGAGGGGTCGCTCACAAGACGTGAATGTACCCCGTAACTTTGCCTATAATATATTTGTTTCACAGTGGGCTATCTCACCCCACTTCTGACTGAGAGAGTCTGTTCCTGTGCCCTACTGGGAAGCAAATTGCTAAAGTTTGAATAGGACAGACATCGTTATTATCAACTGCTCATTATAAATTCTAATTCTTATAAGATAAAGGACTTATAGACATTTGTTTAGTCAAAAAGAGGGAGAAAAATAGGGAAGATGAATCACTGGTTTCCTATGATTGGTAACCAGCCTTATAGTTGTATAGATATATTTATATAATGCACAGTGGTGTGTATGATAGTGAGGTTGATGTATTATAGTACAGGTGGATTTCAGTAAGTTATCCAAAGTAGTCACATAATACACTTCTAAATAACCCATTAAATTCACACTAGTTGAAAATACCATAGTATAAATTGTTAATTGCATGTTCTGGACCAGTTTGTGATCTAAGATCACCAAGCGGGTACTATTATAGAGTACAATAGGAGTCTTTGTTAGGAGTCATGTATTTGAATATTTGCAGTAGTGACTGCAAGACAGGTCTAATGTCAGCAATGTCAAAATATACATTTGACAACACTGGAAGGATGAGCATATACACATGGGTACGTCTAGACTACAGGCTTTTGTCGATAGAGGATTTGTCGGCAGTTCTGTCGACAAAGAGCATCTAGACTACATCCAGTTCTGTCGACAAAGCAAGCCGCTTTGTCGACATGAGAGTGTAGACGCAAAGGACAGTGTAGATACAATAATGCCTTCTGTTGACAGAACTCTGTCGACAAAAGGTGTTATTCCTTGTAGAATGAGGTTTACCACCATCGACAAAATTGCCGAGTTCTGTCGATGTTATGTTGACAGAACTCGACAGTAGTGTAGACACAGGTATAGTTTTGTCGACAAAAGGCCACTTTTGTTGACAAAACCCTGTAGTGTAGACACACTGTGAGCCGACGGTTAGGGCAGTGTGTGTGTGTGTGTGTGTTTCCGAGAAAAGGTTTAACGTCCGTGTTTTTACTGCTAGGACCGGGGTTCCATCGCAGAGGGTGGCCAGCAGGCCAACAGACACCCCGTTGTATAGGAAGAGCTTATTACACCTTAGATTTTAGCTGCTAGAACACAGGGTTCCTTCGCAGCGGGCAGCCTAGGAAAGGATGAAAAGGTGCCCCAACGGATCTTGTCACATGGGAGTGACACAGATCCAAACGCACAAGCTTTCCCTATGTCTGTCCCTTTATGACCGGCTGAAGTTTTTTTAAATTGTGCTTGGTTTTATTACAGCAACTGAAGGAGTTAGGTTAAAGCTTAAACAGTTACAGGTTTATTAAAGAAGCTTATAAATCATATGGTTACAATGGCTATTGTTCTATTTCTTAAATGCTAGCAAATATATATATATATGTCTTAAAAATGATCACAGGAAAAAGGTAAAGATAGAAAATAGAAATAATGATACCAAATGACAGCTTAATCTTTAAAGAGCTCTAACACTATGTATATATATACTTAAGCAAAGGACCACATCTAGGTACAATTTTTACCTCTTTCTGTGCCTCTCGACTCTAGCGTGTCAGGCCAGGGCCGGTCTCTCAATTCCTAGGAAAGACGAATACGAGGTGGGCGTCCCCTCTGGAACCTTGGGAGATCAAACACCTAACCCGACCAGCAGATAGATGGTAGATTGACACTCAGAGTAAATGTGCTGCTGGACCCATCTATATACCCCTGGGGGCTCGTATCCTCTTTCTTATTTAAGAGGCCAAATTCTACTAGTCCGTTTTGTGGCGCCAGTTCTTACAAGCAAGTTTCAAATTAATTTACACTTGCAAGAGAGATAACTAAATTGTGAGTACTAGACATTTTTTTTACTGGGCGAGAGATTCCTCCCCCCGCGGATGGATGTGTGTTTGTATCAATATGGGTTAAGTCAAGGACACTCCTTGGCAGCCTCTTGGTCAGCAATTGGAGTATCTCTGTTTACAGCCATTCAGGGTCACAGCAGCCTGGGCCTTCTGCTCTGTGTGCCCTGTATGCTCCAGGCAAGCAAAAATGGATGTTACAAGGGGGGTTCCTGTCTGGCTACACACACCCATTTTGTTGAGTTAATTCAGTGAAATACATGTCTAACCATTACTTAAAGTCTTCCCAGAGATCGAATGGTATACATTTCTTTTTCTTTTTAAATTATTCCCATTAATATGTACTAATTTTGCAGTGAATCCAGTTTAGGAATACTGTAGTGAAATGAAAATGAGCCATAATTATACTCATGGCTAAAGGCATGTTAGTGTTCCATGTTACGGTAAGGAACTCTTTTTGTACCCAAAGAAAAACCAAGCTAAAAAGCAAACACATTTACTGCTCCAATTATCATCCTTCTGCAAACAAAACAATTGAACAATTAGAGATTTTAAAATCCAATTTTAGGCAAGTACTGAGCTAGAATTTTCATGATACAGCTGGTAATGTGGTGGATAGGAATGAAAGGCAATCTGTGCTCCATTTGCCAGTAGAGAACTTTTAAAGTCTGGGGAAAACGTATTTATTTATTTTCCATTAGTAGAAAAGGAAGAATGCTTGTGTGATTAAGATACGGCATAAGAATGGGAGACGGAACACTTGGTTTTATTTCAAGCTCTGATACAGAACTTGCTGCATGACCGTAGCCAACTCATTTAGGGACTGATTTTTAGACATGCTGGGCACCCACAGCTGTCATTTACTCACAGTTATGAGTGCTCATGATTTCTGCCAAAGGATACCATTAACCATGGGTGCTTCATTATTTCCTCTTTAATATTGGACTAATGATATATTAATGTTTGCAAAGCAGGCTGAGCTCATTAGATCGGAGGCATCAGAGAAGTACGAGATTATTATTTGACATTGTTAGATTTTGCTCTCATTGGAGCTGAGAATGTAATTAAATTAAACCCAGTGGAAACCAGTGAGTCTGACTCTCCAATGTTGTAATCATCTTGGCAGATAGGACACCATGGGCAATTTTTTTTGAATCATTGCAGCAATTTACAGATAAATATTATGTTATGAAAATCCCTCAGCTAAGTGCACAATAAAAGAGAATGTGGCAAATCTGCGGGTAAACAATGTTGTACAATCATTCCTGCATTTTATGTATTCAGTGGTTACTATTCAGCTTAGATATAGCTCACACATATGCTTGAAGGCTGCAAATTCCTTTCTCCTTGCCCAAATGAAAGCTATCTTCTTTATGAAGACAAACCAGACTGACTTTAGAACATGGCAGGAAGGGACTTGTGATGCATAGAGATAAATCAATTCAGTGGGTTTGCTTGTGTAGCATGAACTATCCAGTTCCTCAGCAGCACTGGGCTGATATGGGTGGATGCTAGAAATAGGTGCCAAAGATATTCACAGGAACCAGTTTCAGAACTGGTGTGGCCCCTTTTTATTCTACAGTTATCAAGTGTGAAAGTTTTTCAGGAGGACTGTGAGTAGGGATTGTTTGTTCTGGATACAGTGTTTTCTTTTTCCTGGAAATAATGAAAAATGCCTTTGATTTAGCAAAGCTGCTTCCTTGTGGTAATCTGTTCAGTATGGAGACTTGTCTGTGGGTATCAGTGAAGTCAATGGAGTTACTGTGTCAGGGATGAATGTTGCCCAACATACTTTACTTCTGAATCTTGAAGATATTATTTGCCAAGCTAGCAATTCCGTCCCTTTTAACTGATCATCTGGGATCTCCAAGATTGTGAGAACAGAACAAAGCCAGAGATTTTACAATTATAAATATAAAATTCAAATGCAACTAGATCTTTGCCTATAGCAAACACTCGTGTATGGGTACTAATGTATGTTTTATCTTTGCTTTGAAAGAACAAGGCTTAAAGAATTTATGTCAAGCAATCCGCACACAAATAAGTTCACAGCACAATAGGTACCGCTGCTATTGTTGTGATTCAAGTCAACGTTAACTAGATCCTGATATTGGAAGATTTTATTTCTCTTCCATTTGCAAATTAATGATTTCAGTAACATATCTCCTTTAGATTTATCTTAACTTGGGCATAAATGTCATGCTGAGAGACCCTGATTTGTCATTACTCACACTATTACTAGGTCAAACAAGCTTAACCACCCGGCTCTGCCAATACCCTGTAATCTTTATGTCCATCACCATTGCTTTTCTTGATCCATGTACAGTATCTTGACCGTAGACTGCAAATATACTGTACTGTGTGGTGCTGTGAGCAATATCACCTAGAGATTTTGATCATGACCACCAAACTCACTCTCACTTGTGATCTGATCTAAGATAGTAATTTAAATCCACTGCATCAGACTGGCTTTCCATTGAGTGTGAATTCACAAGAACTTTGTGGTTGTGCACTGAGCTATGTTTCTACCAACCATTATTTCTTTGTGACAGAGCCATGTAGAAGACAGGATCCATTTTTAGTTTGGAGAATTATCTTTTATTTACTGAAAATACGAGTACATTGTTGCCCATGCTAGTGTCAATGAGAAGCTGAAATGGCTGGGAAGCAATGATCGGTGGAGTGCCCTTTGATTAATATGAACTACCTGTCAAAGATTAATATGGACAACCTGTCAAAATATACCAAGCTTGAGCTGATCCCACTAAAATCGCTGTTTAAACTTCCACTGAGTTTCCTGTGAAGGAAAGACTGTTCCTTTTCAAACCAAGTGTGCAAGGGGGCTTAGCTGTTGTACACTTGATAGTTTTTGTGAGATTAAACAAAGAGATGCTATGTGGAAGGAATGGACATGTCTAAACTGATACTTTTTCCTCCTCCTTTCCCAGCTTTTCCACTCTCTTCACACTGGGGGGAAAAGGCAGCATTGACACTTTTCTTTTTCTTTTTTTTTTCCAGATACAGAAGAGTAAAAAATAAATTTAAAAAAGAGACTGCAAATTTCTTTCATCATTTTAGCTGAGCTTCTTCATTCCTCTCCTCCTCCTTCCGCAAAGACCAATTTCTGGGGAAGGCGTTACACAGCTTTCAAAACAATTCTCCTCCCACTGGCAACTTCACAGTTAATGACTCTAGGGTTCGGGGTGGGGAGGGAGGCTTTCACTTTTTTTCCCCCTGTGTGTGTGGTTTCTTTTAAAAAATTCTCTGGGTTTTTTGTTTAATAAAATAATCCCACTTTCTGCATAGGCAAAGCAAATAAGTGAGGATCCTCCTCAAAAGTCATTGCTGCTCTATGCTAAAGCCCTACCTTGTGAAAGACATGATAAAGTGGTGAAACAAAACATGAAATGTGTGGAAAGGGGCTTGCAAATACTGCATTTGTACTACTGTTAATATCTGTTAGGCTGAGAACTGGATACCAGTTTTGGCATGAATTGGAAGGAATTTTTTCATGAAGGCTGGTGAATTGTTAAATTCATAAACTTTTCTCACTAGGACTTAGTACTGTTACACAGCTTTTCCAGCACTCTATGATACTGACTTTTTTTAAAAAAATTATCTTATAGGCAAATCCATTTGTTCTTTGATTTATTTTGTGTGCTTTTCTTATTTTGTGTTAGCAATGATTCATGAATAGAGTGTTTATCTAGGGCTGTTGCCTGCTCAGACTCTGAGGAGCATAGTTTTTGTGTTGTCTTCCATAACAAGTCATTAAAAATAATGGGCTACTTCTCACATCTGTTTCTTAGATACTTAGACACTCTTTACCTGACCCAGAACTTCTGAGAGAAGGAGAGCAGTAGGAAGTCAGATAGATCACTTCTTCCTTTTATCTCAGTGTGACATTTCTTTTATCACTGATTGAATGGATGGGTCAAAGGAAAATAGTTGGAAAAGTACAGGTAGATGAAGGAAGACAAAAAAACCCCCACTGTGGTCTAGATACACCACTGGAGTGGAATAGCGTATATTGACACCAGCAGAGAATTTGGACCATAAATTTTAAAGGTGAAATGTTCAAAACTAACTCACTCAGGCTCTGATTCAGCAAAGTGTTGCTGTTCATGAACGCATTAAACTCATGATTTAATACTATCCTGCATTAGGACCTCAAAATGGATCCAGCTCAATATACCCTGATTTCATCTGTCCATATAAAATTTAACACCTGTACAGTTGTTTTTTCATAGTTCATTTTATTCATTGTATAGTTTTGCCCTGTTGTTCCCATATATTTTCACTATGAATCAGACTGCTTTCATGCTATTTTAGAGAATATGGAAAATATTGGCCTCAGGAGGAAAATAAACTCCATCTGCATTCCTTGTCCATGTTCAAAGCACAAAACTTTGTTCTACCACTAGCCTATACTAGATAGAAGTCCCACAGCTCCTGGTCAGAGTGCATATGAACAGGGATGAGCATGTTTAAGAGGGTGATAGGAAACATTGCCATATTTGAAGCACCCTCACCTAATACAAGCAGCAATGGGGCTAATCTGGGTTCATATTTTGAATATGAACATCCCATATCTCAGGAATATTTGTATCCCAGAGTTTTGGTTCAGCCCACTTTGCAAAATTCAGATTCACATCAGTTTTATTTCAGACACCAAAGTTTGAGTTTGTTCAAACCCAGGAATTTAGTTGGGGTTTGTCCCATCTTTAGTAAAATGTTTTCTCTTGGAAGAAATATAAAAATAACTGTTGCTGTTCATAGAGTGTATTGTAAATTCTCCAGCTCTCTTCTCTATATTGGTTCCTTTCATAAAGTAAAGGAACACGCAATATTCTAATTCAGTGTTTCTCAAAGTGGTCCATGGGCCCACTTTGGGAAAGCCACTAGCTTTAAGTAAAGTGGGCCTGCACCACTTTGTATACCTAAAGTCCATAGCCACACTTGCCTGAGACTATTAAAACTGAAATAATTTTAAAAATTGAATTGATCTTCAGCTATTTATGTCACTGTCCAAGCAGAGTGTGTTGTCAAAAAGCAAAAGGAGACCAGAGTCATATAGTAGCCTTCTTGGTTTTCATGTACCTAGCTCTTCGGTGCAACTTCAGGCTGGAGGTTTAACAGTGAGAATGACAAACTACCCAGGGAAGTGATGGATGCCTTTCTGAAAGATATATTTTCGTCATACACAAATTACTGTGCTCAGTACACAGATAATTGGATGAAACTGAATGGTCTGTGATATAAACAGGTCAGACTTAGATGATCTAATGGTCCCTTCTGGCCTGATCATCTCTGAATATATCACAGCAGTATATTAACATTTTAGAAATATTTTTGACATTTTAAAAAAGTTATTAAATCATTTCTAGAAGATTTGTGGCCTTTTAAAAAAATACTGAAATGTAGCTGTTCTGAGGCTGCAAAGAGAGATGCAGGTGCAAGTATCTGTCCCTGTGGGTGTCTTTGTGGGTCCAGGTTAAACTACTTCACTTGATGGTATCTCTCAAATTAACCATGTCTCTGAAATGCTCAATAGTATTGTGCTAGAGATTTGAGAATGAAGAATTGATATCTCCACACATCTCCAAGATGAACGAGAGAGCAGTCACTGTGCGTACTTTTATAACAAATTTGCAGAATGGCCTCCTATTTTATTTCACAAAAAATTTCTGAGTGCATGAAACTGAACGAATGGCTCTACACAATTCAGTTGAATTAAATACACGTCTTTGATATTTAAAACATTATGAAAAAATTATGTTGTTAATTTTTTTATCTTCCATTCAGCTTCTCCCTTTGTGTGGGGGGAAAATGTAGAAGACTTACTATCTGCTTATGTAGTAGGTGAGACAGAGTAAGCTAGAAATATTGAAAATATGAGGCCTGTGCTGCAGACCTGATTGACTGCTGTGGGAGTCACATGCATGTAAGCACAGCCATGGTTGGTAGAGCTGTTACAGCTTGAGACCTGGGTTTGGAAGTCATTATGTACTAAAATGACATAGTCCAGCTTTTAGGATGAGAGTGCTGGTCAATTCTCTCATCAAATATCATTATTTTAGATGATGAAGCCAAAAACTGGCCCCTAATCTGTGGGAATGAAACCAGGCACCTGTCATCATATAAACAGGGAGATATTTTCCTGGATACCCCTGACAATTTATCCATATTTAAACTTTTCAAGGAACTGGTCTTCAGAGAACTGGCATAGCTCAGTCAGTATCATTAAATGGTGCTTGTGCTTCTATCTAAAAAGACTAAAGCTTCCCTTAAAAAATGTCGGCAGATTTTATTTTCTATTTACAATTTACTTTGTTTAAATTGTAGAGGTTCTCAGTTCTGTACTCAATTATTTGGTTTATGAGAAAACTGGGTATGTCTCTGACAACATGCAAAAACAATTAGGAGTAGGCAGGGTCAGCTTTCAAAAAGAAAATAATTTGATGCATCATTTAAAGCACATGGTTGACTGCTTATATCCAGTACTTGATCAGTTTTAAACATGAATTGCATAGCTTTTCATCAAGATTGTGAGTTCAGGTTTTCTATTTTATCCTTATAAATAATGCCTTTTAGTATTAATTACATTATCCACAGTTGCAAAAGAAACATAGATGCCTGACTCCAAGACTTAGCGGGTAAAGACTTGTGCAATTTCATATTTAAGAATATTTTAAACTAGTCATGATTTCTACATTACCTCCTTAAATAAAGATGCATTCTTTTACATTAACATTATACATATACATGCAAGTGTTCTGTAATATAGCAGGAGAATCCCAGAACCCTGAACTTAAGTCATGCTAGGGAAATAAAGATATTTTTAATTGTTCTATTTTCAGTACCCATTGACATGTAGCTGGAAGTGAATTTTTAAAGAGGCCTCAGTACAGTCTCTTTTGTGCTATGAAAAAATTAATATGCAATTTTTGAAAAAGGCTGCCTGAACTTACAAACAATAGAATTTAAATGCACAAAGCTTGTTTGTGCTCAGCTAGCTGGTGTGCAAATGAGGCTTGGAATGGGTAGTTTTTATTATTTGTGCATACCATTGCTCATGCTCAAATTCTGAATGCAGAAACTTGCAAGAAAATCGGTAAAGACCATACCTGGCAAAGAGTTTAAATTTTAGCCATGGAGTATACATACAAATTCTAAAACTGATTTTGAATCTGGTTTTAATTTAAAAAACCTGGTATAGCTTATACATTGATAGAAACCGAATCAGAAAGTTCCTGCCATTCTAAGGACTGCAGCCTAAACTGAGGAAAATAAGTATATCTTCGTGGTGTGAGGAGATTACTGTAAATATTTAATTATTTGGCCCTATTCTTTTCACAGTTGCACCAATTACATATTGGTGCAACTTCCTTGACTTTGGGGTTTCTCCTGTTAATCACCATTGTGTCAGGAATGTCAGATCCATTTCTTTATTTACTTTATCCACCACTTCATCATCAAATAAGTAAACCCAAAACAATGGCCCTCTATTTTCCATCTGCTTAACATTACTGGGTCCCTCAGCTGTGCATATTAGATCTCTGAATAGTGAAGATTAAATATGGTAAGATGCTTTCCAAGCTGAATATGCTAAATGTAGAAAGCTGTATTAATACTTGATGAGGTGTGGGGACCCACATAGAAAAAGAGAAAACTTGATAGGAAAAGTATAATTTACTTTCAAATGTTCCAATACTGCTCCCATTGACATCAATAATAGTTTTTCCATTTATTACAATTAATATAGCCACCATGGGCTCAGATCAAGTGCAGTATCAATTTAATATCTGATACATCTTCTCTCAGGGGATGATTATCCAACTCTCGCAGGGAGATGGGTTTGGTGATCAGATAGAACTTTTTTGCCTCTGATCACTCTGCTTACAGCTGTAAGTAAATCATTTGACCATGGTTGATCAAATTATTTGCCATTAAAACAGCAAAGCAGACATTTTGTGTCTAGTACCTCAGATTTTTGACTCTTCTTCCCTTTCATGTTTTTTTTTCTTTTACTGAGCAAATACAGTGTGAGATTTCTCACTGGCAAGAAAATAGAACTGTGAGTCTGTCTTGATCCTCTGTCTCGCACACATGCACACACATTGCAGCACACATGTAGAAGCTTCACAGCACACTGTTGGCACTTTGTATTCCTTTTATTTCATCAGCGTGTGTATATAAGGCCTGTTGTGTATTCCCCCTTGCCCAGTTCTAGAAGCCATCCTATAGTAGGAGGATGTGTCTATGTAATCTTATCTCTGCTGGGTGACTGTAAGAGTGCATATATAAACCACAATCAATTATGGCCATAGGTGTTGTGTAGTGATAAATCCTAGTGGCAGCGTAAACATTTTCCTTTTCTTCTGGCTTGGATGATATTTTTATACAATTTTATATACAATTTTTTTAAATATTTGCTATTTTTATTTGTAGGGTTCTGATTGGGTTTTACCAGAACTTCTGGTCGTCTACAGGCCCAGTTTCTCCCACTAAGATTTCTCTTCCCTTCCCCACCCCTCCCACCCCACTGCCCCTGTAGACAAAAGCCATTGCATCTGCAATATCATCTTAAAGAGAAAAAAAACCCACACCTTTGGCCTAACCATGTCACTAGTTGTGCTGAAACTAATGAAAGTTGCACACAAGCTCCTTTCCGTTCCACTATCAGCCCCATTGGGAACCGGCATCAAAGTATATATAGGAACATATATACAGCATGCTAAAAGCTGGGTGATTCAATCTGAAGACTCCATATATAATGATAGTGGTGTCCTCTTTCAGTATGGTAGGAGCTACTTCCTCCTCTGCAGTGGATTTAAGTAATAATAAAAAAATCTAGTCATTGTTCCTATATGCTACTTGTGCAGCATCTTAGATCAATAGGAAGCTACAGCAAAGGCACAAAATAGTACACTGATTACCTTCAGCAGGAAGGGAGTCTATAAGTTACTTGTTTACCTGAAACACTAGATTTCACTGCTCTTAAATTACACGTGTAGCAAATGGTTCTTGATGAATCTGTAGAACATTCAGTCTGTTTTGAAGGGGGGGAGGGGAAAGGGGACATTAACCTAAATGCAAGGATTCAAGATTGTAAAATAATCTTTTATCAGCTGCCATTGTGCAGGGAGTCCTATATACAAAGCTGAACGTACACTTTAGACTATCTTTGTATTAGCAGAAATTATAATGGAGATGTCTTGTTGAACTGAATTAATATAAATCAAATATATCTGTAATCCAGAGCCTTTTTCAAGCAGGCAGGAGGCAGGTTGCTATGTGTGTTCTGCATCAGGCAATTAGAAAACAAAACAAACTCGATTTTAAAGCAAGTTAAATACACGTTTGTTGGAGAAAAACCTCTTCATTTTGTTCCGATTTAACAAACAAATAAACAAACAAACAAAAGGAAAGGAATGTGCCCATGTAATAGCAAGGTTTCCCAACTCTACTGAGAAGAATTTAAAACAATATGGTATTTATTGTAATGTTCCTTATTTGAAAGAAGAGGCTTCTAGTCTCTAAATGTATAAAAAATGTTTCCAGCATTCCAGTTTTTCTGTAAATGAGTACATGTATGTCCATTCTCTTACCAAATAAAGTCGATGAGGTCTCCACTCCAGTTGAATGTGAATGGGGGGAGGAGGGGAAGGGTTGGTTTGTTCAGTCACTTTTTTATGTTTGTGGCAAGCATGGAGCTGTGAACTGTCTCTTTGAACAATAACAAAAATCAGCAGTGGTGTACCTTCTCACGTTGAAAGCACTGTATGGACGTTAACTAGTTATATATCAGAGGCTTTCTAAGAAAGATGGGTACAAATTAGGGCCCCATTTTACAGCTTGGGAAACTGAGACAGAATGTAGAGGCCACATAGTTGAGTTGGTGACAGATTTGGAATTAGAATTTAGAACTCCTTGACAGTTAAACTCATCCCATTCCACCAGGCAACACTGTCTTTCAGAAGTGGGTGTCTGTGTATTGCTCTGTGTTTAAACAATATTCTGTATCTTGAAGGTCAGAAGCTTTGTATTTCCATCTAGTGTGAGTTTGTTTCTTTTCTGCACACTATGTTAAAGAGGCCCTCAATGCTGGATTATTACAGATGTCTTCCTTCGATTTTTGAGACATTTTGGATCATATATCAAGTCAAATTTTTATGAGTGGGCTTAACCCAAAAGCAGGCTCGGGGGGGGGGGGGGGGGGATGCAAATTTAGATCCAAGATTTACCACACATCTGCCTGTCAGTTTGTCTCTGCTCATGTCGGTCTTTCAATTAAAAAAACAACAATACCTTTTGTTTCAAATAACAATTCTGCTTACTGAGTGACAGCCAAGTGTTGTCTTTATCCTTGGTGGTTACATGTAGGATTTGTTAGGTGTCTGGTTTTTGACTGGAATGGCTAGTTGAAAAGGGACCCTGGAATTTCTGGGCAGCACTAAAAGTCCACTTGGCAGCACAGTGAGGTTAAGACAGGCTTTCACACCCTAACTCCCTCCTAGAGCCTGCACCCACTATCCCAACCCCCTACCTCAGGTCAGAACACCCTCCCCACACACATACCCTAGTTCTCTCCTGGAGCCTACCTCCCGCACCATCCCCTGCACCCTGCCCCAGCTCATGCCCCTCATGAATCCCAAACCCCTTATCCCTGGGCCTACCCCAGAGCCCACACCTCCAGGCAGAGCCCTCATTCATTCCCACACCCCACCTCCCAGCCTGTAGCCCCTCACAAACCCTTCACTTCTGGTTCCAGCCTGTAGCTCCACCCGCTGCCACACCCCAATCTGCTGGCCCAGCCCACTGAAAGTGAATGAGGGTGGGGGAGAGTGAGGGATGGATGGAAGGGGGATGAGTGAAAAGAGGCAGGGCCCCAGAAAGGGTGGGGCAGCATTGGAGCAAGCATATTTGATTTTGTGCAGTTAGAACATTGGCAACTCTAGTAACGGGTATTTGATGTTCAAATGGGAAAGTAACAGATTTCACAATAATTCACTCCCCTCTCTGCGAGCAGGTGCACACCTTGTGCATGAGCTTTATGGAAGACTAGCAGATGTACCCAGCGTTGATTGGGTCTATAACTGAAGGAATTTTGTTTTTGGAAAAATAAATGAAAAATATACCTGCGTTATTTCAATGACTGTATTTCTCAAAAATGAAGGAAAATGAAGGCCGGAGTGAGACTTCAGGAGTGAGGAGGGCCATGGGTAGGTGGCTTAGAGAAGAGGGTTGGGATGGGGGGGCGGCTCAGAGCAGGGAGAGGGGTAGTGAAGTCAAGGCAGATGGGAGGTTCAGGACTCAGGGCAGGAAGCTAGGAGGTGGGGGGAGGGGCTACCTGGAGCTACCCATGTTGGCGAGGGTAGCATTGCTTCAGTGGCAACTTCTTAGGGAGCCAGGCAACACTCTTTTGCCAGCAGGGACCTTCCAGTTGCCCTCTCCCATAGTCTTCAGACTATTTGGGGGATGCAAAGCTCTGGGAGCTGCCCCTTCTTATAGCCTGCAGGTTGCCAGGAGGGAGGGGTGAGTCTATGGGCTTCCTCTCCCCCGCCCCCACAGCTCACCCCTGCAGCCAGCAGGTTGTCAGGGGAGTGAGGCTCTAGGGACTGCCTCTTGCAGCCTTTCGGCTGTCTGGAGGAGGACAAATTCTGGGGGCTTCCCCATTCCAGTTGCCCCTCTCTAACACCCTCCTCCCCACAGCCTGCAGGCTGTCTGAGACCTGCCCCATCCTGCAGCAGCCCCACTCATGGCCTGCATACTCTCCATGGTGAGGAGCAGGTTCCAGGTTTGGGGTAGTAGGACTTTTTTCCAGCGGGTTGGCAGGCAAGATGGCAGAGCCCCAGGGCTGCTGGCCATTCTCTAGGTGCTGTAGCTGCCCCCAGTGGCCACTCTCAATATTGCATTCCTTCCCTCTCTGTGCCCCTCGCTTTCGTATTCCTCCTCTCTGTGTCTCCACCTTTTCCATGTTATAGGAAACAGTCCCATTCCTGGCACTTCCCATTTTCCAGGCACAACCAAACCCTGACCTTGGTTTAAGTTAGGGTAGGAGAAACCTGCTTACCCAATTTGGTGGTCTTAACTCTTTCAGGTTAGGAGGAGTTCTTGAACAAATGGACAAACAGACATGCAGCTAGATGGACTCACAGACAAATAGAGGCACTCTAAAATATATAGCGAGATTAAGGGGAAACTTTTGTAAGATCTCCTTGCTGCAATATCAGCACATCATGGCATTATATATGCACTGTCCATTTATTTAAGTTTGAACATATAAGACACATATCTCAAGGGTTTAATCTGCCTTGACAGATTATTTAAATAACAGTCCATAAAGAAGCCTATACCGGAAACAGCACAGCAGAATTCTCCAGTGCCCACCATAATGTCCCCCTCCCAATAATTATCAACTATTCTCAAATGCCTGCTTCCAGAGAGAATTTTGAAATATATCTTGAAAGTTGTCAAATTCAGGCTATTTCAGACCAATGGGGTGTGAATTCCAAAGTCAAGAGGCCCACATAAAGAAAGCCCGGCAAGTAGGTCATTGTGTATGAAGGAATCAAGCTCAAATGTGTCTGTTGATCATAATTGTGTCTCTTAGGGCATGTCTACACTGGGAAATTATTTCTGAAATAACTGTTTTGAAAACAGCTTATTCCTCTTCACAAGCAGAAGATATTTTGAAATAACCAGTCTGTTATTTCAAAATAACGGGCTTTGGAGTGTGGACGTTCTGCTTGTTATCTTGGAAAAAGGGAAGTTATTTCAAAATAACTCCTTAGTGTAGGCCAGAGCTCAGACATGCAGTCCCCAATCCATTTAACACTATTTAGCTTCAAACCAACATCTTTCACTCCACTTCAAACCAGCACTGGACTCCTCTTTTCATAGAGTGCTTACACATCCCTAAACTCCAGATTTGAATAAAACTACATTTACTCACCATGGGCTAGGTTCTAGTACCTTTACTGCCATTAAATTACCCACAAAGAGTTAGCAGGACTAGCTGTGACATTAGTAAGGGATAGAGACTCTGAGGGTACGTCTACACTTGCTCCCTTGTTCGAGCTAGGGATGCAAATGTAGGCGACCGAAATTGCTAATGAAGCGGGGATTTAAATATCCCGTGCTGCATTAGCATGATCTTGCCCACGAGTTATTCCACTCAACAGCTGATTCGAAAGTGAAAGTGTGCTCTGGGACACGTTAGTTTGAATCAAACTAAGGAGTAACATTAGTTCGAACCAAGGGATTTGATTCAAATTAACGCGTTCCGGAGTGCACTTTCACTTTCAAATCAGTTGCTGAGCGGAATAACGCGGGGGTGAGATCACGCTAACGAAGCGCGGGATATTTAAATCCCCGCTTCATTAGCAATTTTGGCTGCCTACATTTGCATCCCTAGCTCGAATGTGGGAGCAAGTGTAGATGTCCCCTGAGTATGTGGCTACTTTTTTTCTTTCTTTTAGTCCCCTTCCTAAAGATTTTGTCAGTCTTTAAAAAAAAAAAGAGAGACTTATTATCAGTGTTGGAGAGAGACTTCAGCCATTCTCCCTCATGGGGGATATATAGATCATGATTGTCCATTAAGAGGTTGTAGGGCTTTTTTCCTCTTACTTTTAGTAAGATCAACTTGTCTCTCCAGCACATGGTCATTCCTATTGATTGCCATATGGGTGCAATAGGTATCAATTTATCTGATTAAATTCTGGTACTTTATTGCTTTTGTCAGCCGCTCAGCATTTTATCTAAACTCCTTCCAGTAGAGAGGATGCCAACGCACAGATTTTGGTAGCTATTGTGAGACAGAGCTTTGGCTGACCCATTATAGAAGCTGGCTGTGAAGTTTAGATTCAAATAGAAAGTTTCCAGGTGTTTGGATCTGTGTTCTGGGATGGATCTCCACTTGAAATATATTTTATTCCATTATTTGGAATAAAATATAATGGAATGAATATTAAAAAAACATTCATTCCTTGTCAAAAATACAAAGGAAAATGCCATCAGCAAAAACATTTATTGTTCTTGCCATGACCTGCCAACCAAAGAAGCCAGTAAAGAGGTGTTCAATGTTGACTCCTCTAAAATCAAAAGGGCCAAAGAAGGCTGCTCAAACAGAGGAAAGTAGCTTGGTTTTGTAAGGAAGATAGCTCCACCCCCATTATTAACACTGCTAAGGACACATTGAGAAAAACATGACAGAAAGAGGCTGACGGTATTGAGTGGCAGTGGTACTGTATAAAGTGTTTGTGCAGAGGCAGATCTGTCGCTCACCCATCACAACCATTCTTTCTTTTTAAAGGTTCAAAGCAACATGCACACGAGGTACC
Organism: Pelodiscus sinensis; assembly: GCF_049634645.1. Classification (NCBI taxonomy): domain Eukaryota; kingdom Metazoa; phylum Chordata; order Testudines; family Trionychidae; genus Pelodiscus; species Pelodiscus sinensis. Next base: position 172,202,632 of record NC_134712.1, read on the forward strand.
AGACTCGGGTTCCATGACAAGCCGCCTTACATTGCCAGGTCAGTAGGCACTTTCATGCCGGAATGCATGTATATGCACAGCCACAGAATTGGGTAATCGGTGAATGTTTATCTTTTCAAACAATAATTACCCCAAGAATTAAGTCCTACTCGCTGGGGGCACAATTAGCTCAAAAATTCTCTCTTGTTTTGGGACTTTGATTGGACACAGCATGTGTTAAATTAAAAAAAAATGCTTAAAATTGGGTGGATTGTGTTGCATAAATTAGTTTGATCTGCTGAATGAGGTGAGAAAAATAGGCTTGGTTCTTGTCATCTGCACGCAGGAGTAAAAAGGGAAGTAATATGTTTATTCTGTGAATTGCAGGGTAACTGTTTTTCAGTTCTCTCACCCCACAAGTCCCTGCTCTCTTTGATATGTCCACAAAACCATCCTCCACAGGCCCTTCATCTCTGTCTTACACAATGTTGCACAAGAAGAGGGAGGTCACTAAGGGAAAGCAATATGAAATGGTGACTCAGAATGACTCAGCTTGCATGGGTAGTAAGGACATACAGCTTTGGAGGAAATTGGGTGAGTGCAAAGGTTAGGTCATCTTGAAACACCTGGAATGTGCCTCAAAAGAAAGAACCCGAGGAGAGCAGTTTTGGAAAGGCATTGAAGAATGATTTACTACATTCATTTTTTGGAAGCCTATGTGGGGTGGAAATACAGATATTCAAGGTGCAATACAGCCTTGCATATGGACAACAATAGCAATAGCACATCACTGTGGGACTGACATCTTCGTGCTGTGCCTAGCATGCCATAATTTCACATGTTAAAATAACAGAATATTCAGCAGATTTTTCTTCAGACTGCAACCCAGTGTAAGCAACATGGATCACGAGCTGTAGCTAAGAAAAACTATGGAGAGAGACTTGAAAATGGTAATTTTCTCAGATGAAGCAGCATCCTCTTTGAAGCTTCATGTAAGGTCAAACAAGAAATTGGTCACAATCATGGACCATGCCTGAAGCAATTCCTAAATAGAAGGTACAGTAAACACCATTCTCTTAAAGTATCAAATGCCTCATTATTGGCTGAAATAGTTAATATGTTTTGTAGCATTAGCTGCAGATTTGGCCTGCTCCCCCTCCCTTCTTTAACACCATTCCTCTTATTGCTCTAATTTTTTTTAGATGAGTGTATATTCATTTTGACATTGTTATAGGGATGCTGTTTCAAATGACTGTGGATCAGACTTCCTTAAAGATTACTATCATAATAAAAATCTACTAGCCCCAATATTTGGAGACTTTTTTGGAAAGGCATGTAATTTTTTTAAACAATAAGTTAGGATACAAGTTAAACAGCAAAGGAGGAATTTGATCCACATTTTAAAAAAATATGTTATTTGCACTGTTGTGCTCTTCCTGTGATACTACATTTCTTTTTAACAGGCTATGCTTGCTGACTGACACTTATTCATGTTGTCCATAACAATTTTGTTACTGTAATCAGCTAATGAGCACTTGCCTGTAGTATCTACCTACTTGCATGTAATATTCACTCTCAGAATGTAGGTAATTACAATAGAGGAGTTAAAAAGAGTGCAGAGAATAGGGCTGTGGAGTGTGTTACACAAGAGATACATTTTGTTCCCTTCTCTGCTATCATCTCTCTGGCGGGTGACCTTGGGCAAGTCATGTCACTGTTCCATGCCTCAATTTCCCCCTCAGTACAATGGGGGATAATGATGCTTACTCAAGGCTAATTGCTTTGCTCTAGATGAAAAGTGCTATATTAAACTGAAGTGATAGAATTCAAATACATAAACACTTGGGGGATATTTGGTACAGCACATATTGCTGTATTTGTGTCTTATACTGGTGGCGCATATAGCATAAATAGCAGCAAAAATGTGTGTATTGCAGCAGCTAGCCATCTTCTTCCTTCCCCCCACCCCTAGGGCTAACAGACCAGATTTCAGGCTGTTATTTTGAGTATACTGACTTATTAACATTTACATTGTTTTTACTATTGTTAGGCCACCTGACATGAACTTCAGCACTCCTAAGGGCAGCAAGGGCTCTGTACCTTGCAGCAGAAGAACACCTCAGACTGTCTTACTGTTTTGCTGATCTGTACAATGTAAACGTGGTGTCTATTCAGTCTTTGCTTTTTCAGAGTGTGTATTGATAACAGTCTCATATTGAATTGCACAAAGAAACCCTCTGAATGGCACCTACATAAATAACTGGCTGTATTTTCTTTCTCTTAATTAAAGATTTCCCACATCAGTGCATGTTGTGGCATTGACTTACTAGATTTTCTGCATGTGCATGTATACTAATGTGTCACTGCACTTGTACATTCTATTGTAGAGGTGTCACAGAAGTGTTTAGTTTGGTACAGGGCATGAATCAGTTATTCATACCCACACATTTATGATATATTGGTGGGAAAAGTAAAGTATAATATATATAGCTCTGTGGGGCATATAACTTTGTAACAATACTGATTTGTTATTTATGTACTGGACCATTAAGTTTCTAGGAGTCTGCTCTTTGCTGGAGGCAGCTGTGCTCCATTGAGAAGCAGGAAGGAACACTTCCATTTCTACTCGTACATCGTGTTCTCTAGTGGAGAACTTTAGTTTTGTTGTTTGCTCTATTTAGCTAGAAATCCACCTCACATTAGTTAACTGTTGCACATTTCTCATCATCACCACTTTTCTTTCTTTCTTTCTTTCTTTCTTTCTTTCTTTCTTTCTTTCTTTCTTTCTTTCTTTCTTTCTTTCTTTCTTTCTTTCTTTCTTTCTTTCTTTCTTTCTTTCTTTCTTTCTTTCTTTCTATTATCCACTTTCATTTCATTTTATTGTAGATTAAGGGAAAACAGTGAAGCAAGAAAGAACAAATATAAAGTCTCCACAAGAGAGCATAGTCTAACCATCTCTTCTGTGGCAGGATGTATGTGAATTGAACTTGAAGGGTGTAGTTTTCAGTAATGCTCAGAGCTAGCCTATCTCTGTTCCCAGTGAGGGTAATGACAAAACTTTCATTACTCCAATTAAAGTCAAAGTTTCATCAATGCTGAATGCTTTTCAAAATTCCACACACAATAACAGCTGTTTTTATCAAAGAGAAGGCATATAGAAATTTAAAGGTGGTAGTTTTCGTAAAGTAAAATCTTAAATTACAAAACTACATACACCACCTTTCACTTGGAAAAATGCCAAGGTTCTTTACAAATTCTATTCCCAGCACTCTACTGGTGCAGAACACATTGTATGTGAACCTATACAAACAAAATATGTGTAAATTTGGAATAGTCTGGATATTCAATCCAGATAAACACTCTGTATTACTATCCAAAATGTATCTGATCTATCTGAATGACTTTGGGTTTTATAAAAATGGCCTCTCATGCTAGATTTCCAGTATTTTCCGCTTCCATCCATTATGTTCTTATGCTAATTCCAGTCTTTCTTGCAAAATTTCTTGTGAAATTATTACATTTATGTTTTTGGTCTGACCCAGAACCAGAAATACAAAAGCTTCAGGGGATAGCCAAGTTAGTCTGTACAGGATAAACTTAAAAAACTACAAATGGCCTGGTAGCTCTTTATAAACTAACAAAACATGTAGATGGTATCATGTGCCCACAAAAGCTCATGATACCATCAGAAATACAAAGGTGAGTAAAAATGAAAAAAATAATTTAAATAATTTAACTGGGTCCTTTGAACTACCCAAAAAGTTGCACTAAAATGTTGGACAAAGGTTTAGGTCACTTGTCCATTAACAAGAGACACAATAAAATAAAAAAGATGCTTGAATTTATTTATTTATTACATGCCAGCAATCAGGATGGATAAGATCCAACATGAAGATAATTTAAATAGACAGGAAGCATAAGTAGACCTCAAAGGTTGTGTTTTCACTTCTATTGTTGTGACTTAGTTTATAAACTTCCTAAGAGAGGTCAAGCATATCTAACCTGCATACAGAGAGTATACAGCAATTGCATAATAATGCAATTATTAGGTGTCTGTTACTGAGTACAATATCTGTTTGTCAAAGGGGCAACTAGGGGCTCTTTTGTGATGCATGCTGGCTAATGAATAGCCATTTTAAGGTTGACACTTTACTTCTCCTCCCTACAATCCTCCCCAAACATACTTTAAAATGTTTCGCATCTTCTCCAGGACTGTAGATTTTTAAAAATACCTTTATTGTGATAGAGGCAAAACCTAAGCAGAAGAAAATCATTGTTAATTAACTCTGTGATAGTTTCATGTTGATACAGAGATGGAGAAAACTTAATTCAAGGTTTGATGTTATATAGAAGCTTCAGCGTAAAAGTATTACTTAAGAGAAAATGAGATGTTATGCTTTTGTGATTTTTGATTTTGTAGCTTAGCTATAAATTCTGATGCTCAAGCCCAGATTTTTAACTATATTTAGGCTTAGGTCTTTTCAAACAGAAATTTAGGTTCCTAAGTCAGTTATGTATTACATTCACTAAATAACTGTAAAAATCAGGGTCTTTCCCCCATAGATTATAAGAACCTTAGAAACGGATGGCTGGATAGATGGGCATACAAGGGAAAGAAAAAGAGATGGCTCATTGTGAGTTATATTTCTTGGTTTCATCGCTGTTATGCACTTTCAAAAACTTGGAAACAAAACATATTTTCCAACTAGTTTTTGTCCATTTCCACTGTACAAATACTAGGACAAATTGTTGCTCCTTCCCCGAAAAGATTCATGGACTGTTCCCATTTCCCACATCTCCTCTGCTCAGCTGGTAGCCACAACCCCTCTGTTGAATGCAAAAAGTCTGTGATGGCAGCTAGTACCCCCCAGCACCTCAGATTGTATGGTTTGGGATATGGCTGGGGTTGCATACAGTGTGGCTTTGTCTACACTGCAGGGTTTTTGTGCAAGAAGCCTTTTGCAGAAGAGATCTTCCGCAAAAACTTCTTGCGCAAAAGTGCATACAGACCTCAAAGCGAATCGCAAAAGCGATGCACTTTTGTGCAAGAGAGCTTCCACACTGCATGGACACTCTTGCACAAGAAAGCTCTGATGGCCATTCACAGGATGGCCATCAGAGCACCTGCACTTTTGCCAATAGGGGTTTCTTGTGCAAAAACCCCTCCGGAAAGTCCACACCTGCCTTTTTGTGCAAGAACTGTAGCGCAAAAAGGAGTTATTCCTCGTGGGGAGAGGAATAACTCTACCAGCAAAAGCCCTCTGTTCTGCTGATTTACTTGCACAAAAACGCATTTGAGGTGTGGACGCTCCAACGGTTTTTGTGCAAAACCCGCCTTTTTTGCACAAAAACCTTGTAGTGTAGACATAGCCTCTGTGTATGTACATGCTGGTTCTATGGAGAGTGGGGGGAGGGAGGGAAAAGAGGTGCATGTGTGAGGCCCACCATTCTGGCTGTTGCAAATGGGTGACCTCCTCAGTTGAAAATCAGTGTCAGAATAAGATTCAGGCTGTCAAGCTGAGAACTTGTGATTGGGTATAGAAAGCAATATAACACATTAGCCAGGGAGCTGCATGCTTTACCAGGATGGAGGAAGCTCATGGCTAGCAACTGAAAGTCACAACAGTTTGAATCCTAGATGAAGTACTGACCCCACAACAGCTAGGTCCTCATACTGGTTTTGGAAGTATTTCTTTTGGAGACACTCCTTTTCTCTTTCCTGCTTTGGAGTTTTTCTACTGAAGGAGGCAGCTAGGGCCACTGAGTTTTGTACAAACACACAGATGTTTTAAAAACTACTTGGAGACTAATTCCCCACCCCCAAGCATAAAACATTTTTTGAGTGTTTGAATATTATTAGTGAATGAGCAATCTTGAGTCTCCTTCTCCACTGTCCTTGAGGGACTGCTCGTAATTACTGCATGAAACCTCTTCAGTGGCAAAAAGTAAAGAACAGCTGCTGAAGACTCTCACTTTATTTAACAACTAAATGCCAGCTTAGAAAATGACAGCCTCTGTAATTTTCCCACGTAGTCACCCATGAAAATGGGCTAATGAAGGATTTTCCTTATGGCACGTGATCTGGTTGAGTTCATTTCATGTACCTTTGAAATGATATAACCTTATTTTGCTCACATAAGGAGAGATTCTTGCATCTTTCATAAAGTTCAGTGGCTAGAGCTCTATTTGCCTATTCTGAATGGCAGCTGAAGACGAAAGCCATCACATACACATGGTAGCTGGCTGAAGTATTTCTCCTTACTGGGAGATGGGATCCACTTAATGAAGAGAGGAAGGAGCATCTTCACAGGCAGGCTTGCAAACCTAGTGAGGAGGGCTTTAAACTCCTCACTAGGAGGTTCATTGGGGGACAGTGACCAAAACCCTGAGGGGAGTGGGAAGGTCAGATACCGGGAAGAAATGCATAGAGGAACGAGCAAGAAAGGAGGACCCCTGATTTGAATGGAGAAGATAGAGTGATCAACTGGTTACCTCAGGTGTTTGTACACTAATGCGAGAAGCCTGGGCAACAAACAGGAAGAACTGGAGGCCCTGGCCCAGTCCAAGAAATATGATTTACGTGGGATAACAGAGACTTTGTGGGATGACTTGCATGACTGGAGCGCTGTCATGGAAGAGTATAGACTGTTCAGGAATAACAGGCCATTATCTTTGAAAAGTCGTGGAGATCAGGGGAAATCCCGGATGACTGGAAAAGGGCAAATGTAGTGCCCATCTTCAAAAAAAGGAAGAAGGACGATCCAGGGAAGTATAGGCCGGTTAGTTTTACCTCGGTTCCTGGAAAAATTATGGAAGGGATCCTTAAGGAATCCATTTTGAGGCACTTGGAAGAGAGGAAAGTGATCAAGAATAGTCAGCATGGATTCACAAAGGGAAAGTCGTGCCTGACCAATCTGATTAGCTTCTATGATGAGGTAACTGGCTCTGTGGACATGGGAAAGTCAGTGGATGTGATATACCTTGATTTTAGCAAGGCTTTTGATACAGTCTCCCACAATATTCTTGCCAGCAAGTTAAGGGAATGTGGATTGGATAAATGGACAGTAAGAAGGATAGAAAGATGGCTAGAAGGCCAGACCCAGCGGGTAGTGATCAACGGCTTGATGTCAGGATGGCAGTCGGTTTCTAGCGGAGTGCCCCAAGGTTCGGTTCTAGGACCGTTTTTGTTCAATGTCTTTATTAATGATCTGGATGAGGGGATGGATTGCACCATCAGCAAGTTTGCAGATGACACTAAGTTAGGGGAAAGGTAGATACGCTTGAGGGCAGAGATAGGGTGCAGAGTGACTTAGACAAATTGGAGGATTGGGCTACAAGAAATCTGATGAGGTTCAACAAGGACAAGTGCAGAGTCCTACACTTGGGACGGAAGAATCCAAAGCATAGTTACAAGCTGGGGACCAACTAGTTAAGTAGTAGTTCTGCAGAAAAGGACCTGGGGGTTACAGTGGATGAGAAGCTGAATATGAGTCAACAGTGTGCCCTTGTTGCCAAGAAGGCTAATGGCATATTAGGTTGTATTAAGAGGAGCATTTCCAGCAGATCCATAGATGTCATTATTCTCCTTCATTTGGCTTTGGTGAGGCCACATCTGGAGTATTGTGTCCAGTTCTGGGCACCCCACTACGAAAAGGATGTGGACGCATTGGAAAGGGTACAGCGGAGGGCAACCAAAATGATTAGGGGGCTGGAGCATATGACTTATGAGGAGAGGCTGAGGGACTTGGGTCTGTTTAGTCTGCAGAAGCGAAGAGTGAGGGGGGATTTGACAGCAGCCTTCAACTTCCTGAAAGGAGGTTCCAAAGAGGATGGAGAGAGGCTGATCTGAGTTGTGATAGATGGCAGAACAAGGAGCAATGATCTCAAGTTGTGGTGGGAGAGGTCCAGGTTGGATATTAGGAAAAACTATTTCACTAGGAGGGTGGTGAAGCACTGGAATGGGTTATCTAGGGAAGTAGTGGAGTCTCCATCCCTAGAGGTGTTTAAGTCTCGGCTTGACAAAGTCCTGGCCGGGCTGATTTAGTTGGGATTGGTCCTGCCTAGAGCAGGGGGCTGGACTTGATGACCTTCTGAGGTCTCTTCCAGCTCTATGGTTCTATGAGTCTATGATTCCTTCATTGCGGGATCCGTGGGTGTTGGAAATGTATACGTCATGGATGGTTTACTCAGGGATGACCTCGCCTGAGAGAAATGGTCCGACTGCACAGGCACTTGTGTACACAGGCAGGGAGCTGCACTTCATGCGTGAAAGGTACAATCTGTATATTGTACTGAGTGCAGGCTGCCTGTAGAGGAGATGAAAATGTTCCTATGTCAAGCCATGTGAAAGCCAGCTCTGCTTAAGCTATTTCAGCCCAAAGGTCCCAAATGATAACAGTGTGCTTCATCACAAGATAACTGACAGAGCCAAGAAACTTCCGATTCTCTCTCCTTCTCCGGTCCACGTGCCCCCTCTCACTCTTGTGTATGGTGCCCTCCTGGAGCTGGGCATCCGATAAATTCCAGAGGTGAGTAACACTAGCTCCATGGCCAGGGAAGCTCCATGTCAGCAGAAAGGCTGGGCCACATGTGTCTCATTTTATAACAATAAAAAAGAAAATTGTATCAGAATGGAAGTGCAATAACCCCATGCCAGACAATGTCCTTTCTAGAGCTGCACTGTGTGGAGGATACTGCCTGTGGTAGGCTGAATGTCTTGCAAATTAGGATTCTTCCTTTTTTTACATTGTCAATTAAAAACCTGATTTTCAGGGACTCTGAACACCAGCGGCTCCCACCAATTTCAATTTCGCCTCTAAAATCATCCTGTATTTCTGTGAAGATCAAGCTGTTATAATGGAAATTCCTGTAGTAACTGAGGGTGATGGAATCAGCTGCTGTAGTTGTGGCGTTAAGTTCATTTAATCTTTTAAAATGAAAACAACCATTCCATACCCAGCTGACCAGTTATGTTTGCTCTAAGTAATTTTACCAGTCCCAGTGAAGCTAAGGCTCTTTGTTCTTCCTAAGACTGGATTACACTGTAATACTAACAGCTCACTTTCCAACACTTCCAAGCGCTTTTGTTGTTATAATATTTAGTATCTTGAAGTATTACAAGTGACTACTTCTAACTTTACTAACATGTGCTGTTTGGAATAGCTTTCTTTTCCATGAAGCAGGCGAGGTCCTAAGTTGGTGCAAATCAGTGTAGTCTCATGGGAGCGGTTATGCATTTTCAGATTTCAGGCTGAGATTCGGAATGTCCATCATGGTCAATTATTTAGCTGTGGATACTTTAATGAAACTGTTATAGCCTGTCCTTGTATTACACCCATCAATAGTGGGCCTGAGCACCTGATGTTGTCTATATTATTTTCTATGACTCATTTCCCAGATCTATTGTGTGACTGTATCTCATCACTTTCATGTCACACAATTACTGACAAAGCACCTTTTTTCTCTTCTTGAATGCTCCTAATAGTTATACACATGTACCAAGGAGAGAAACTAATCCTGTGTTTTGAACCTTGATCACATTGGGATTTACAAAACATTCCCTCTATCAAAACCATTCATTGCTGAATGGACATGTAGAGTACTTAGAAATGTCCTCACTTTTATTTAGGTGATACACAGGTGGTCATCCAAATAGGAGTGAAGTCATGTTTGGTGGGAAATGGCAAGTGTTCTGAAGAGTTTGTTGCCAGTTTGTGCATGACTGTTGAGTTAAGAGATAGAAAACCCCATTAGAGCTTGGGAGGAAACCTTACCTGTTCTTTCTGCTTGCAGGCCCATGGCAGGAAAAGGGTCAAGAGGCATTATTGCTCTCTCTGGTGTAGCTGGAGACTCTCAGTTTTGCTCACCCTGGTCAACCATTTATGCCTTATCCAGATGAAGCCGCTGTTGTATGTTTCTAAATAAGCTTCCTTTGAAGCTCATGCAAAGGCTTCAATGTGGAAAGCAGCTTCTGACTTGCTCTTTATAATAGGAGTTGGCTGACTGAAACACTTCCCTCTGCCATGTACACTGGCTGCCAGTGCACCAGGCAATACAGTTCAAGGGCCCCCTTGGGCATGGTGGAAAAAAGACCCCTCAGTTGCCACTGATATACTATCAGAGAGACTTGAAAGTGCTCAGTGTATCACAGGATCAGGCATTAGATCCTTTTGTAAATTAGGCCCTGTTTTCCCGAATAAATGCCTCTTGTTATGTGTCCTTGTCCATCCTTGGTTTGCTCCAAGATGCAAGCTGCATGTCACTGAAAGTTATGGGTGATCATCACTTCTTAGGCCCAAAGTCTGCACTTGTAGTAGACTCTCTTCAGTTTTGTTGATTCACTTATGAATGAAATAACCTGGCAAACTCCAGACTCAAGTTTTGTGCATCACTCTCCCCTGCTCCCTGTATCACTCATGTGTAGCATAGGATTAGAAAAGGGACCAGGTATTTTTACATATCTTGTGATCTGCTCACTCCAACCACTGCTAGAATTTGTGTCTCAGACCATTCCTCTTTACTAGAACTATGTGAAGTTGAATGGGTTTGGCGGGAAGCTACTCAGATGAACTACATTTTTTGTTTGCTTTTTCTACCTTAATTTGATTGATATGAGTTTGCCATCGTGTTTTTTCTGAGTTCTATATTTGTGTGATCACAATTCACACAGTTTTCACCTAAAACCCGGTTTACTGTAAATTTGCCAGAGACACTATCCAGATTTCCTCAAAGTCTGTACCCCAGGTCTAATCAAAACTCATGCACCCTTGGTTAAATCTTATTTGAATCTGGACAAAGTTTCAGGTTTGTACCAAAAAACTTAGAAGCAAGTAGGTGAAATGTTGCACAAGATGTTGCACTGCTAGTTTGATAAGAACAAAGATAAGCATCAGAAATATTAGCTCTAATCCAATAGAAAGGCAGGTAAAAGGCGGCGACTTATCTCCATTTTCTGTCTGTGGTGAACTTGCATACTAGATCTGTACAAACTGGTCACAGCAAACAATTTCTAACTTATTTCAAAATTATTCAAGAAATGAAGATTCAAAAACATCTATTTAGAGATTGTTCACGAACTGTTTCCTGCAGCTATTGCTCTGAGTCATTGTTATTTGAGTTTGTACACACGAGCTGTCAACTAACGAGAGAGGAAGGTTGGACTGTGGATTATAACAGTCAACTGAGACCCTGAAAATCTATGTTTGAAATCAGCTCTCCTCATGACCTTCTGTGACCTTACTCTCATTGTGCCGTCCTTCCCTCTGTATTCAGTGGAGACACTAATACCTCATTTTTCCAACTCTTTGTCTATCTGCTTTAGATAATATGCTCTTCAGAGAAGAATCTCTTGGTATGTTTATGTAGAGTGTTTAACACAATGGATCCCAATCTCGTCATTCAGATTCCTGAATGCTATTTGAATTCAAATAAATAATACTTTTTTCTTTATTCACTGAAAACACATTTTCTGTTTCCAGATGGCTGTGTGAATCCTTTCATATTCAGAGGAGTTGTTACCACACTCTGTCCCGTGAACAAAATTTCCCTATCACAAACATATGGAAGTAAACAAAAGACTCTTGAATTCACAGCTTTTAATCAAATGATTTCTCATGAACAGTGTTTTTCTTCTGCACTTTTTCAACTGTATTGAATACCCATTATGAGTAGTTACATGGCCTTAGAATAGCAAAACAAGGATCAAAGCCACATCATATTTTTACACGCTCAAGGAATAACTTTCTTGGATTTTTAAAATCTGTATCAGTCATGGGGAGAATTTATCATCAATTTTATTCAGTAAGCATCAGGATTTATTTTTATAAATATGGCCTCAGAATTGTGTTCCTTGTTTTGGTACATAGATTTGACATTTTCATTTATTGCTGTCTTAGCCAGGGGTATCAGCTGAGAACAGAAAAATGGCAACACTCTATTACCACTGGCTCATGAACAACTTCTGTCATTTTTATTAAGTCTTCATCACCTTCTTTGCATTCATTTGCCTATATTGTGATGTGGCACCCGAGGCAGATGTACATTAGGATTGCAGTTCTCAGTTGTGTCCATCTTTCATGAAGTACAGCTGAGGGTGAGGGAATCTGCTTTCAACACCTTCATCCTTGGTCCATGCAGGAGCATGTGCAACTTTAAGCATACAATGCTCAGTAGGCAATTGCCCCCTCCCATAGTGTATTCTGACTATACACTGTCGCCAACAGGGAAGTTTTGTCAGTGGCAGCTGTGTTTTTGGAACAGATGGAATACTGCCCTGCTCAGAAAAATGACAACATAAGTAAGAATAAAATCAATTTTGTTTTCTCCCTGATTCTTTGCACTATTTTCAGCTTCTTATTTAACACCATGGCTTTTTTTTTCAGATGAAGAATCCAAATGGAACATTTTCCCCTGTGCTTCACACTTTACAATGCACATGCATGAAGTCCAGTCGGGGCCTTCAATACAGCAGCTCTGGCTTTCAAAAGTCCCTTTCAATTAATGATGAATGTGCATCCCAAATCAGGAAAACTGTGCCATATAATAGTGTCTTAGAGATACTTCTAATTTTCCCCAAGAACTATAAGATCGAGTCTCACAATCATGAAGCTTACACAACAATAATAATACTCATAGAGCACTAATTGCAAATTACCTTTACAAACAATAATTACTTAAGCCTCTCAAAAATGCTAAGTGAAGTCGTTATAATTATCACTGTTGTACAGTTGGGGAAACATAAGCACAGAAGGGGCAAGTGACTTTCTGAAGGTCATGCAGCAAGTCAGTGACAATGTTGGGAATAGAAGCTGGAAATCCTAATGCCCAGTAGTCTGATATACCCCACTTCCATACTCATAGTGGGTGTCAATAATGACTAAGGAAATTGAATGTATTGTGCTCCCTTGTGCTCATTCAGCTATTGAATTAACATGAGAAATGGCCTGTCATTATTCTGGATATACCCCATATACTTATCAGACAACTCATCTCCATTGGCAGTGGCTCTGGTAGAATTCCAGTAAGCAATAAATTTTTCTCCATGCTGAGTAGGGGGAAATCCAACAAAAGTTTGGCTGAGTCCATGCTGAGTAATGAAAACGGAATGAATATGAAGAGTGAATGCCTCTTGAAGAGCAGTAAATCAGTTAGTAGACATACTGAAGACTTGGATTCTACTTGCCTGACTGACAGTCTCCTTGAAAAACAGGGAAGAATCAGAATGTTTATTGTTGGGGATGGTACAAAAAAGTACTTTGTTTACTAGAACATTTGATAGAACATTTTATGATGCCTGAGATTTATTAACATCAGAGTGTAGCATGTATCTGAAATTAATGCTAAGTAATTCACACTTAGGCATCTCTTTAGCTTTGATTTTCCATAGAATACTGACACAATGATAATATTTCACTGATCACTTCATTTACATTTGATAACCAAATCCAAATCAAACTCATTGCTGGTTATCTCTTGCTTTGCTTTTGATGTTATGTGTGTAAAAACTGGACCCAAAGCAAATCCTGAATCCAAACACCCACAATTTAAACCACGAGAAGATTCAGGGCCACGTAATGGATCCAGGCATGAATTTCAAAGGGGTAGCCATGTTAGTTTGTTTCAGCAAAAACAAGGAGTGCAGTGGCACTTTAAATAATAATTTTATTAAGGCATAAGCTTTCATGAGTCACAATTCACTTTGTCAGATGCATGAAGTGAAAGAAAAACAGATAAGAGGGATTCAGAGTTGGGAGTGTTACATCAGAGCTAATTCAATCAAGATAGATGTGGATAAGGTGGGAATACCTAAAATGGAAATTTACTTATTGTAATGAGAGAACTATTCCCTGCCCTTATTCAGACCCATTCTGATGGGGTCAAGTTTGCGTATGAATTTCAGCTCCGTGGTTTCACATTGCAGCCTGTTTTTGAAGTTTTTTGCTTGCAAATGGCAACTTTCAAGTGTCCACGGTTATTAAAATATTCTCCCACTGTTTTTTGAATTTTACCATTCTTGATGTCTGATTTGTGTCCATGTGTTCTGTTGCATAGAGACAGTTCAGTTTGTCCAATGTACATGGCAGAGAGGTATCGCTGGCACGATCGCATTTATCCCATTAGTAGATGTGCAGGTGAACAAGCTTTTGATGATGTAGCTGATGTAGTTGGTCCTATGATGGTGTCACGAGGGTAGATATGTGGACAGAGTTTGCAATGGTATTTGTTGCAGGGATTGATTTCTGGGTTAGTAGTTCTGCTGGGAGTGTGGGTGTGTGTGGTTGGTAATAACTATGTGTTTCAGGTTGGGGTGCTGTCTGTAAGTGAGGATAGGACTGCCTTCAAGTTCTGTAAGAGTGAGGGATCATGATCTAAGATAGGTTATAGTGCCTTGATGATATGTTGGAGAGGTTTCAGTGTGGGGACTGTAGGTAATGGCCTGTGGCATTCTGCTGCTTTCTTTGTTGGATCTGTCCTGTAATAGATGACTTCTGGGTACCCACGTGGCCCTGTCAATCTGTTTCTTGACTTCCCCAGGTAGGTATTATAGTTTTAAGAATGTTTGATGCAAATCCTCTAGGTGTTTGTCTCTGTCTGAGAAATTGGACCAAATGTGGTTGTATCTTAAGGCTTGGCTGTAGACAATAAATCTTGCCATGTGTTCTGAATGAAAGCTAGAAGTGTATAGGTAAGTATGGCTGTCCAGTCAGAAGGTTTCCAGTGGCATTTATGTGACTATCACTTAAGTGAATCTCTTGTGTGGAGTGGTCCAGACTGAGATGGATGGCAGTGTGGAAATGTTGAATACCCAGTGAAATTCTTTAGGGGTCTCCTTCCCATGGGTCCAGATGATGACGATGTCATCAGTGTAGTAGGCACTTGGGACAGAAGATGAGGAAGCGTTGTTCTACATCAGCCATAAAAATGTTGACATCCTCTGGGGCCATGCGAGTACCCATAGCAGTGCTGCCTGCTGGGAGGTATAAATCATCCTCAAATCTGAAATGATTGTGGGTGAAAACAGTCACAAATCTCAGCTATTAGTTGTGTCATGACATCCTCAGGGATATAGTTCCTGGTAGCTTGTAGTCCATCTTTGCAAAGAATGTTGGTGTAGAGAGCTTCCACATCCATAATGGCTAGGATGGGTGTGTTCTGAGAGATCTCCAAAGGATTGTAGTTTCCTCAGGAAGTCAGTGGTGTCTCAAAAATTGCTGGGAATGCTGGTAGTGTAGGGCCTGAGGAGAGAGTCTGCATAGCCAGACAATCCTGCTGTAAGAATGCCAAAGACTGATATGATAAGACATCCAGGATTTCCAGGTTTATGGATCTTGGGTAGCAAATAGAATACCCCTAGTTTGGACTCTAGGGAGTCTTTGGGTATGTCTACACATCAAAGTTAATTTGAAATAATAGCCATTATTTCAAATTAACTTTCCTAGCGTCTACCCAGGCAAACCGCTATTTCGAAATAAAATCGAAATAGCGGGGCGCTTATTTTGAATTTGGTAAACCTCATTCTATGAGGAATAACGCCAAATTCAAACTGTGTAGACGCTTATTCTGAAATAGGGGGCCTCCAGCCCTTCCGTTTCCTGTAGTGGCCACTCTCGGCCAAATCAGGAAACTCTTCTCCTCTCTCCCAGGGCCGGAGCCCTTAAAGGGGTAGACTCTGGCCACACTGTATGCCAGATCCAGGCCTGCCAACAGTCGCTGCCCCTCATCCAGTGGCCAGAGAATGAGCCGGGCAGTCAGTGCTAGCCAGCTGTCCCCCACCCAGTCCCACAGCTCCCAGGAGCCAGCCAGGGGCCGGAGACAGCGAGCACCCTCCTGGACTAGTGCGGAGATCATGGACCTCATTGCGGTTTGGGGTGAGGCCTCCAATGTTTATGATCTCTGCTCTAGATGGCAGAACACCGCCGTCTACGGACGCATAGCTGGCACCATGGCCACCAAAGGCCACATGCGCACACAAGAATAGGTGCGCATGAAGATCAAGGAGCTGCGTCAGGCATATGCCAGGGCCACTCAGGGCAGCTCCTCAGCAGGGGCAGACACCGGCCTTTACTTCAACGCCATGGACCGCATCATGGGGGGTGGGACGGTCCGTGCCACCCCGGGGGGCAGCAATCCGGGACCGGAGGCCCCTGACCAGGGCACAGAGGAGGAGCTACCATGGAGGGTGCCAGACCAGCCAGACTCCCGAGCTGTCCCAGCAGCGGACTCACGAGGGTCATCCTGGGAGGCCACACCATGTAAGTGCCATCACTGTTCCCTTCCCAGAGGGGTGAGGAGGGACACCAGGGACCGCACGCATGGGCCTTGCTTACCATGGATCATGCAGCAACCTGTGCACGTGCCGTGCCACCCCCGGGCAGGTGGCTTCAGCTGCGTGCCACACAGGGGCCGGGCCTGATAGCCACATGCGTGTTTGAAGAGACCTGACATGCTCCTGACCCCAAGGCGGGACACAGCAGGATGCCCTCCCTTCACAAGCCCCCTCTACACAGAGGCATGGGACATCTCCCCCACCCCCTCCTCAGCCGCACTATACACAGCATAGGGTATGGGTGCGGTCCCAGGGCAGCTCCCACTCCTGGGGATAGCCGGACATTCCGACCATGGCCTCTGTGCAAGCACAGCGGCTCTGACAGTGCAGGGCACGGTCATTTTCACCTCACAGAGGGGGGCTGGACTTCATCCACTGTGTCCGCAGGAAGAACTGATCATTTCTCTTCTTTCTCCACAGCCGCACCAGCTGTGCGTGCAGGGCACACCACCCCGCCCGGGAGGTTCTTCCGCACCTGTGGGCTCAGCAGGTCCACTGCAACACTGCAGGGGTACTGAGACCAGCAGGCCTGCACTGCACCATGGAGCAGTGGGTGCAGGATAAATGGGAGTTCCGGCGGGAGCTGCTTGCCCAGGGTCATGCCTTCTGTGCCCATCTGCAAACCCTGGTGCAGAGCGTGCTGCCTCGTGCCACTCCAGCGCCGGCTGCCTCCCCAGCTCTCGCTCCTCCTCCCACTCCTTCTCCCCTCCCACCTCTCCCTGCTCAACCTCCACACCCTCCTCCCCATCCTCCTGGGGATGCCGAGGCCCCTACACCCGCTGTTCTGGGAGACAGTTGGCCTGGCGAGACCCCCACCCCTGAGCCTTGTGCTTTCCATTCCCCTTGTATCCCCCTTCCAGCTCCCTCCTCCCAGTTTTCCCCCTCCCCTCTCTCAATATCTCTCCTCCCTCCTTTCCCCAGTCTCCCCAGAGTTGCATAACCCTCCCCCCCCCGTTTTGTTAAATAAACAGAGTTTGTATTTTTGAAAATACATGTATTTTATTTGACATCAGGAAGGGGTTTAGGGAGGGGTAAGTGGAAGGATGAGAGGGTATGTCTACACTACCCCGCTAGTTCGAACTAGTGGGGTAATGTAGGCATACCGCACTTGCAAATGAAGCCCGGGATTTGAATTTCCTGGGCTTCATTTGCATAAGCGAGGAGCCGCCATTTTTAAAACCCCGCTGGTTCGAACCCCGTGCAGCCCAGAGAGGTTAAATGGGGCTGGAGGTCAGGCTGGTGCTAGTGACTGGGCGTGGGGCTGGCCAGAGCGGGGTGGAAGATGGGGGATGTGAGGGGGCTCTGGTGGGCGGGGGATCTGAGTGGGAATTGGGGAGCGGGGGGTAGGAAGGAGCTGTGTGCTATGTGCAAAGCAGGACCTCTTAGACCCCGGGGGCTGGAGGGGTAGGCGGCTGAGGTTGAGCACACAGGAAGAAAGTGAGGTTGTGGGGAGGGAGGGCACGAACTAGGTAGTTCGAAGTAGGCTTCCTAGTTCAAACTACCGTTACTCCTTGTGAGGGGTAGTATAGACATACCCTGAGGAATGAGACACAAGCCCCCAGTGGGGCAGGCCAGGGAGGCTCTTAGGGCTCCTCAGGGTGGAAGCTCTCCCTCAGGGCCTCCTGGATACTGACAGCCCCCCGATGGACCTCCCAGATGGCAGCCTGTAGAAAGTGCAACCAGGCTTGCAGCAACGTGTGAAAGAGAAGCACCAGAGTGCCCAGAGGCAGCTCTGGCTCCATGTTGCAGAGTGCTGTGGTGTCCCGAGTAAGGGCAACCAGAGCACGCAGAGACAAAATGCTTTGCTGTCCCTCATCGAGGTAGACAAGTAAACAGGGACTCCTGAGAACTGGCTGTCCAGGGGGATCTCTTTAAGCACAGACCTCAGATTGCCTCAGGCAGCAGCCCCACACAGTAAGTCCTGACCTGGTGCCCTGCTGGAACTGGTTCCAGCCTGCCTTAAATGCGATTCAGAGTCCACTCAGTGTGGATGCGCTATTTCGAAATAGCAAAATGCTATTTCAAAATGCATTATGTGTGTAGACGTGTAATTCTGAAATAAACTATTTTGAAATAATGCTGTAGTGTAGACATACCCTTTGTGAATATTTATTCCTGTACTTCTTCTGATAGGCTGTGTCCAGACTCCATGCCTCCGTCGACGGAGGCATGTAGATTAGCCCGCTCGGAAGAGGGAAATGAAGCCGCGATTAAAATAATCGCGGCTTCATTTAAATTTAAATGGCTGCCCCGATCTGCCGATCAGCTGTTTGTCGGCAGATCGGGAGAGTCTGGACGCGATGCCCCGACAAAGAAGCCTTTCTTCATCGACACAGGTAAGCCTCGTGAAACCAGGTTTACCTGTGTCGATGAAGAAAGGCTTCTTTGTCGGGGCATCGCGTCCAGACTCTCCCGATCTGCCGACAAACAGCTGATCGGCAGATCGGGGCAGCCATTTAAATTTAAATGAAGCCGCGATTATTTTAATCGCGGCTTCATTTCCCTCTTCCGAGCGGGCTAATCTACATGCCTCCGTCGACGGAGGCATGGAGTCTGGACACAGCCATAGTTTCTTGATGGGGTAGTTTCTTTTGGTATGCCTCAGTGGGATCTGAGGGTAATGGCCTGTAGAATGTGGTGATCCCAGATCCAACCATCCCTGAATTCAGGGGAAGTTTGGATTTGCATCCAAGCAGAGAGCCTCAAACTCATCACTGCTTCAGTGATGCAGTA
This sequence comes from Pelodiscus sinensis, assembly GCF_049634645.1. Taxonomy (NCBI): domain Eukaryota; kingdom Metazoa; phylum Chordata; order Testudines; family Trionychidae; genus Pelodiscus; species Pelodiscus sinensis. The sequence continues at coordinate 172,221,668 of NC_134712.1, forward strand.
ATTATTGTATATCTAAAAGAAGACATGGTGCCTAGATAGATAAGTAACTACAGACCTAATTTTAAAGTTTAGGCTTTCTTTCTCTAATACGACAATATATTTTCTCTTCCCTCTACATAAGACAAACATATTAATTAGGGTGGACTGAGGGGTGGGGTAAAGTAATCCATTGATTGATCTCTAATATTCTGACAGAGGCTTTGAGATTGAATGATCTTTGTTTTTGTTTTATAACTTCTAGCCATCAAGCCTCAACTGTGCCATTTCAAGAGACCCAGTTCCCACTCAGGAACCCACTTCCCACCCTTTCACAAGAAATCTGATGACCAGCTGGTGAGATACAAGCTGCTCGACCAGAGAACCAGAATGAAAAAGATTCAACACATTTCTCAGAATTGGAACAGAAAATAGGAGAACGGTGCCTCTTCTTCACACTGATCTTTGCAAGTTGACGAAGGACATTGTGTAATAATCACATGGACCATTTTAATTCTGCCCCAAGTGGGGAGTAATCCAAGATGCAAACATGAAATAAGATTTAGCCAAATAATTCCATGGAAGCTTTCAGTAGAACCATTCTCAATAGCGTTCCTCTTTGCTGGAATATTCTCCAACTTAGGGCAAAAAATTGGTCTGTCACTTTTAATTTTCAAAAGTAAATCTGCATACATAAAATAATGATATTGATTCATGGATTGTAGCACACCATTATGACCATCTAGTTTGATCTTCATAACACAGGGTATATAGAACTTTGCCCCGTAATTTCCACATTGAACCCAATATCATGTGGTCCTGCTTAGCCTGCCTTTAAACTGATTGCATTGTGAATTACCTGACATTACCTGATATTTATACTACAGCGGGGACTGAAAATTGCTTAAGTACAAAGAATGGGAGATGGACACCTCCCCTCTAACTTCACACACACACATGCAAAGAAGGCATAACACCACGTTAAAATGAATGAGGCTTATTTAGATTTGTTCATCTAATAATATATGTTTCTGGCCTTTGTCCCATTGATCTATATGAAGAATGGATTCCAAGTCTGAGACCAGACTCCTCCAAAGCTTTGTATGGAGGAAGGACCCATAGATTAGAGAATAAATATAGAAGCAAAGTGATAAGAAGAAGAGAGCGGGCTGCAGTCTCATCACATATGTACTCTACTTCAGTCTCTCAGTAAAGAGTACTAAACAGGACCATGCTTATCTTTAGTCCTCTAAGAGTTGTCATTGCTAGAAATGCAATCTCTGAAAGGCACTGCTACACATGATGTTAGGTAGTGAAAACTAATTGGTTGAAACTGTGACATTAACCCCACTAATTATCCACATTTCAATAATGCATGAAATAGCAAAGGTCCAGGATCAATGTGGGCCAATAGGCATGAGGGTGTGATAGCCGAGTTATCCATCTCCCCTCTCGTTCCACTTCACTATAGACTACAGTACGCCTGATATCAGAATGGCTAATTTCAGGTATATAACACTTTGGTGCCACATAGATAGCATAATAAGAACTGAGCATTGCAGGGAAAATTGCTGGGACACGTTATAGACTCTGCAGTTCTTCATTAGGATTTACCTTAGAGTGCTTTGCACACAAGCCTAGGTCCTGTAGCCTTTCACAGATGGCTACTGTCAATGAGTGCCACAAAATAGGCAACCTCAGCATTTTGCTCATACTTACAATTACTTTATTGTCTTCCTCTTAAGTAGCACATCAGTGGCAAAACTGATGTCATTGCCAGTCAATTAACTCCAGTCTACTGGCTCTGTCACCTCTCTACTATGCATTTTGTTCCTGTGTTTTATTTTCCTCAAACACTATCAACATTTGTATCACTGTAGTCTTCAGTTCCTGTGTGCCCCAGCCATATAAATGCAATGAAATGTGGTGTATACCCTTAAAAGGTCTTCTGTTACTAAAATGTTGAAAACCTGATTTACATCTGAGAATTCTCAGACTAAGAGAATATATTTTGACTATACATTGCTTGTAAAGTTCCCTGAAATGTTTTACATGATTGGGTTGTATAGAAATGCAATATATTATTCTTTGAAATTAGTTTTCTGCGCCTGTGTCATTTCTTCTCACCAACAGCCCTTGACTCGCCACACTTTGGCAATGTCTACACTGCGCTGGTTTTGCGCAAGAAATATGCAAATGAGGCTAAGGGTTGAATATCACCAAGTCTCATTTGCATAAGTAATGAGTGGCCGCTTTTTGCGCAAGAGACTTTTGTGCAAAAAGGAGCCATCTACACTGCTCCTTCTTGTGTAAAAACCCCCTGTTGCGCAAGAGCTGTTCTTCACATTTTTTCAGGATGAACGGCTCTTGCGCAAGAGGGGGGTTTTGCGCAAGAAGAAGCATTGTAGTTGGCTCCTTTTTGCGCAAAAGCCTCTTGCGCAAAAAGCGTCCGCTCATTAATTATGCAAATGAGGCTCGGCGATATTCCATGCTTAGCCTCATTTGCATATTTCTTCTGCAAAACCAGCTCAGTGTAGACATAGCCTTTATCTTAGATCTTTTTCCCTACCCGTCTACATCCTTGGCATTCAAATGACACCAGTTTAGACTTATTGGGCCAGCTACAACTTCTTGCTTCCCTGGGTTCAATTTAACTTGCACTTCCTTTTTTATTATTTATTTTGTGTCACTGTAGGGGCTAAGCAGTTCACAGACAAAATTGAGATAGCCTTATGATGTTTCCCGTAAGCCCACAATGGAGGGGGCTACTTTAAAATCCATTCTGGCATGAGGTTTACAGGGATGGCAAAATAGCACACCCATGACTACAAAAAATATTTTGAAATAACAGGCGTGTTTCGAAGACGTGGAGTAGCTATTTCAGGATACCTTAGTATCTCAAAATATCTCCACTGTATAGACGTACCCTGGGAATCCAGCTTCTGTAGGCTGCTAAAGTGATGTGCTGAATTAGTACATCACCTTCCACCTACCCAAACCATTCCACAGCCCACCACACCCTCTTGTCTAGCTCTGCTGGCTCCCCTCTCTGTCCCTGTGGTGGGATGTGCTCTAGAGCACTAAACTTGAGAGAACTGAATGAGGCCAGGTAGGTCCAATCAACCAATTAAGCTGCAAAGGGGGGAGATTTTGGTCTTTTGAAGGCTTCTCACTGAATTAAAAGCTCACCTGTGAGGGAAATGGCAGGGTTTCAATACAGCCAGGAGGAGTGCTAGAAGCCTCCAGTTTCAGTCTCTGAGATAAAAGAGAAGAAAGTGGGGCGTTGGAAGCTCCCTGTCAGAGAGAGATGGTAGGAAGTAGCTCAGAGATGAGAGTAGTAGGATTGGCAAAGTCCCAGACCTTAACTGCTTGCTATAGGGGGACCCAGTACCAGTCCAAGGCTGTATCGCCCACTGCAGAGTGGTATTGCTAGGGGCAGTGACTGGGAAGCTTCCCTAAGCACTGTGGGACTGACATACTCAGGGCAGTGGGTATGAGAACTGCCTGATGCTGCTTCCGTAGAAGGATTTTGAAAGACTGGCCAGATCACAAGATGACCTGGCCAGAGGGCTGAGTTACAAAGTTGCTGGACTGGAATGCGGTGAGAGGGCGATGGTAGAAGAGAAGAAAGAGGGCTCTGAACTGGGCAGAGCTAATGGCCTGAAGGTGATGCCCAACAATCAATAGAACCACCCACGGCATGCTCCCATACCTCTGCAGACAGTCTGCTCTCCCACAAGCTTTTTTCTGGGCATGGGAAATAGATGAAGGCTGGTCTGGGAGGTTTTTTTGGGGGATGACAAGTTATAGGCACTTGTTCCCCTTTTAATAATCTGAGAATGTGGGCCTGATTTTAAAAGTTTGATTTTTTTTTTAAATAATGGCTGTAATGTGCATAGGTCTGGGAAGAAGTGCAGTAACCAAATCTGATTCCAAATCATATATTTTATACTACACTATTAGGCTACAGGAACACTACGTGCTTTGCTGAAAGAGGCAATGCAAATGAAGTGTGCATTAGCATTTTCTTGCACTTCATTTGCATGCACTCTTTCATTCTATTTTTGCGCAAAAACCCTTTGTGCAAAAACAAACAGTGTGGACGTCTCCTTTTGGCACAAAAACCCCTTTGTGCCTGGAGAAGCATAAGGATCTTGCTCCAAAAGGGGTTTTTGCACCAAAAGGAAATGTCCACACTGTTTGTTTTTGTGCAAAAACCCCTTGCGCAAATGCGGAATGAAAGAGAGTATGCAAATGAAGCACAAGAAAATGCTAATCTGAGCTTTATTTGCATTGCCTCTTTTGACAAATCATGTAGTGTAGACAAAGCCTAAGTGTCAAAAAGAGTTACTGATTTGGCTTCTGTCCTATACTTAGGATTAAACATTGTCAATACCCACCATAGATTCTTGGTTGAGAGCTCCTGTAAATTATAAGTAGCTCTTGTATGACATTTTTCATCATAGGTCTTAAAGCATTTTACATTTGAGGTAGGTGTAATTATCTCCATTTTATAGTGGGTAAACTAAGTCACAGGCCAACTGACTTTCCCAGGGTTACTCAGCAGGCCAAGGAATAGATTCTACATCTTTCAAGTCCCAACCCAGTGTTGTATTCAATTTATAACCTGAAGGGAGGTTCCAAAGAGGATGGAGAGAGGCTGTTCTCAGTGGTGACAGGTGGCAGAACAAGGAGCAATGGTCTCAAGTTACAGTGGGGGAGGTCTAGATTGGATATTAGGAAAAACTATTTCACTAGAGGGTGGTGAAGTACTGGAATGGGTTACCTAGGGAGGTGGTGGAATCTCCATCCCTACAGGTTTTTAAGTCCTGGCTTGACAAAGCCCTGGATGGGATGATTTACTTGGGATTGGTGCTGCTTTGGGCAGGGGGCTAGACTCGATGACTTCTTGAGGTCTCTTCTAGCCCTATGAGTCTACGACTGCACTGCTTTTGGCTAAGACTGAGTGATGGCACCAGATGCCCCATTTAACAGTACATTGCTTGCAGTGTCCTGTACTGATCCCAGGATATTAAAGAGACAAGGTAGGTCAGGTAATATGGTTTTTTTTCTTTGGAGGGGAAGGGGGGCAAACTTCTGTTGATGGAAGACATAAGATTTTTTTTTAAACTCTGTAGCTTGAAAACTTCTATTTTACCAAGAGAATTGGGTCCACTAAAAGATATTATTTCAACTATTTTGGTTTTTCATATAACATTATGTAACATGAAAATGCAGAAGCGTTATATTCTATTGATGTGATTCTCTGACTAGAAGTACTGTTAATATTTGTCATCTAAACTTGTGAGACTTGTATGGACCATGCCATGTATATATTGTATACTTGAGCAAATTGTTACTGGCCTGGGAGGAGGAGGGAGGGAGGGAGACCTTCAAGAATTAAATCAAATAGTTCAGCTCAGTCCATCTCTACATACAGTAGTTGAACATGTTGCCACCCTAGCAGGACAACACTGCCATCTAGTGCACCAAAGAAGTTTTCCAAGCAATGATTTCTAGAATAACATACACTATTGAAAGGAGACTTGATTTTGCAATGAATGTTTTGCTTAGATGCTGCAAGTACAGAAGTGGAGAGAACCTGAATAAAATATCACTTGGGTATTCTGAGGCAGGAAGCTTAATTCAGTCTGCTCTGAATGGCATCATTTGCTGCAACTCTTAGTTGAAAGGTTGTGCCTGTTCCTCCATGTGTGGTCCATTTGTGGACTCATGCGGTGGTTAGAACAATGGATGCAGTCCTTCTGGCAAGGCAGTGCATATTTTTAAGAATCTGTTTAAAATGTCAAATATTATATTCATGACTTCTTAGACATACACTAGAGAGAGGAATGTTTTAGGGTTTATTCCACACATTGTACAAGTGAGTAGCTATAAAAAAAAGTGTGAGAGACTTCTGTATCTTCTAGGAAGTTCCCTCCAGAGCAGGAGACTAGCTGAGTTGGTGAGATAGAGAGCTGAGAGTCAATGGGATGTGGAGGTGAGTATATAACAAGGCAAGAGAGTCAGTTGGGCAATAGGGCTGGTAAGGGAAAGTAGGCAGTGGGGGAACCTTGTTTTCCAGTCCCTATGCAATCTGTCTCTCCAGCTCCACTACCCGGCCTTCCCAAGATCTGCTGCTGAACTGTGCAGCCAGGTTGCTATTCTGCCTCTAGGCCGGTCCCATTGAACCTCACCATAGGCTTCTATTTGTCCCTGCATCCATTGCCCTTCTCCCAGCCTCCCACACATCTGGTCAGCTTCATGAGTGGGGATCCTGGTGTAACAAGTCTACTGTCCATAGGACTACGTGCAGTTAGCATGTGGTAGACTCTGGCTTACTACACCTAAAAGAATAAACACAAGCAGCACAACCCTTTGCTGGTTCCTTTATAGTCCAGGAGATTTTTCCCCAGGTTTATCTTCTTTCCTCAGTGTCTGTCCCATTCTTGTCTTCTCTGGTTTTGTCTTGTGTTGGTTTCAGTTAAAAAGATAGGCTCAAGATTCTTTTCATGGCTTTCTGCACTTCCTCTGCTGAGCAGACTGACAGTGAATTCAGGACACTAAGGATATGTCTATACTGCAGCCTTCTTCTGCAAAAGCTTATGCAAAAGAAGCAGAGTAGAATATCGCCATGCTTAATTTGCATAATTAATTAGCAGCCTTTTTTGCACAAGAGGCTTTTGTGCAAAAAGGAGCTGTGTAGATGGCTCCTTTTTGTGCAAAAGCCCCTTCTTGCTCAAGAGCCACTCTTCCTGAAAAAATGAGGAATTATGCAAATGAAGCACGGCGATATTCTACTCCGCGCTTCACTTGCATAAGCTTTTGTGGAAGAAGGCAGCAGTATAGACGAAGCCTAACTGGAAAATTAAGATCAGGGAAACTTTGACAAGGAGTGAAAAATGCAGTGGGCTGGGAGGCTTCACTTCTTGCAGTCTTTTGACGAGAAACATTCAATTTCCAAAATCTCATTTTGATTTGTGTTGTAAGGATTGGAATGAAAGGAATTGTGTAGTTTGGTTAAATACAACTTGTGTGCAGTTAAATAAGCCATATTTTCTAAAAGACCTCAGCCTGATGTCTACTTCTGATTTTCACTTGTAGGTGCAATATTTGTGCATTGTCACTTGCACATGCAGATTATAGGCAGCGTTTTCAAAATGGGACCTTTATAAGAATGTGGCCACTTGCATCATGTGCACTTTTTGCTGGTTACCAGGCAGGCACAGGACAAGAATAAGGGCATTTGGATGAGAGAGTATGGACAAGTACTGGCATTTATGTTTTGCTTTGGTCAAAGCACAATACAGATATCAGTTAAGCCACAACTCTTAATTAACTTACTAAGATGTCCAGATGGCTGGACAAAGCTTCAGCCTAAACTTGACACCTCTGGTAGTGAAATATGTTCATGGCTTCTGGCTCAGTTTTGGACTCTACCACTGAGTAGTTGGGTTAGCTTGGGAACATCACTTAATGCCTTGGCCTCAAATTCTCCATCCTCAAATTTTCTATCAGTACAGTGGAGCTAATGATGTATCCCTGGTAGGTATAATAGGCTTTTGTGATCCTGGGTTGAAAGTTGCTAAAGCAGTGTTTCTTAAACTTTTTAAGACTGAGGAACACCAAACAATAATTTTTTTAATGGGGAACACTGACGATTTTTTGTTGTTGAGCAAAATATAAATAAAAAATCCACCAAACCTGGGAGACCTGGGGGTTGAAATGTACCACAACCGTACGTCCCCCCCAGAAGACTGCCACAATAACAGTCTGGTACATGGAGCTGAAAATGTAGACCACAAAAAAGTAAGGACAATAATAAACAAATGCTAAATAAGGCCATGTGTCTGGCCAGGAGGGAGGAAAGAGGAGGGTCTTGTGGCAGGGTGTCTGGCCAGGAGGAGAGGTTGCAGGAGGGGAGTTGGGGCAAGTTTCAGAACAATCTGGGAATGTGGGGTCTTGGCAGAGGGAGGGGAGTGAGGAGGGTTAGGGTACAGGTCTGGGCATGAGGGGGGATGCTTACCTGGTTTGGTACCCTGCTGCAGCAGGGAAAGCCTCCAGAGAGCATGCTCTTGTTCCTCGTGGGGGGGAGGGGAGAGAGCTCAGGCGTCCCCCCCGCCCATGCAGCAGGGACACAGTTGCAGCACCAGGACAGGCTTCCCGCTGGCAGGACAGGGGAGGGGGGGATAGTAGAAACCCCATCAGTCCCCACCAGATTAAACTCTGCCACTTTCCCAGCAGGCTGGGGAGGAGCATAGGGGAAAGAGAGCAGCAGCACATGGGGGGCAGCAGAGCCCAAGAGTACCCCGGGGGAGGGCAGCAGAGCCCAAGCGCACCACAGGTGGGGGGCAAGGGGGGCAGTAGAGCCCGAGTGTGCCCCAGGTGGGCGGGAGGTGGCAGAGCCTGAGCCAAGTTCCCCGCAGGCAGCAGTTTTAAGACGCTGCAGTCCAGGAGCGGCTCCTCAGCTCTAGCTACCCCTTCCCCTTCCAGCAGGAGTGGCCACTGTAAAAGCAGCTGCCTGCACATATGGAGGAAGAGGAGGCTGCGCAACACCGGAGGCCCCTTGAGGTTGTGGGAGCGGTCTACGGGATCTGCAGGAGTCGGGGGAGCAGAATTTTTTCTGTTCTCTCTGCAGCACACCTCTGACTGCCTCACGGCACACTGGTGTGCCATGGAACACACTTGAAGAAACTCTGTGCTAGAGTATAATAGGGTATGTCTACACTACAGTGCTAATTCGAACTAAGTTAGTTCGAATTAGTTAATTTGAACTAAGCTAATTCGAATTAGCGCAGCTAGAACTAAAAACTAGTTTGAATTAGCGTTTTGCTAATTCGAACTAGCATGTCCACACAGAGTGGACCCTGAACTGAGGTTAAGGATGGCAGGAAGCAGTGCTGGCAGGGCATCAGATGAGGACTTAGAGCGTGGAGCTGCTGTCTCAGGCTAGCCGAGGGCTGTGCTTAAAGGGACCTGACCCCCACCCCGGACAGACAGTTCTCAGGGGTTCCCCGCTTGCAAAGCAGTCCTGGCTTGGAGTGCCCTGAGTGCCCACACGCGGACCATCACAGCACTCGGCCATCAGCCCGGCTGCAGTTGCCACAGGCTGCCATCCAGGGGGAGGGGACAATCGGGGGGGCTGCAGGAGGGCTTCCACCCCCAGAAGCCCGCAGAGCCAGCCCAGTCCTCCCCATCAGGGGCGCGTACCCCATTCCTCCCTCACCTCCTTCCACTTACCCTTCCCTAGCCCCGCTTCCTGATGTACAAAATAAAGAAAATGTGTGTTCAAAAATAGAATCTCTCTTTATTGAACAAAACTGGGGGAGACTGGGAAAAAGAGGTGGGAGAGGGGAAGGGAGAAGCTGGGAGAGGGGAGGGCAACTAAAATGATCAGGGGTTTGGAACAGGTCCCATATGAAGAGAGGCTAAAGAGACTGGGACTTTTCAGCTTAGAGAAGAGGAGACGGAGGGGGGATATGATAGAGGTCTATAAAAGCAAGAATGGTGTGGAGAGGGTGCCTAAAGAAAAGTTCTCCTTTAGTTCCCATAATAGAAGGACTAGAGGACACCAAAGGAAAGGAATGGGTAGCAGGCTTCAAACTAGTAACAGAAAGTTCTTCTTCACAAAGAAAAGAGTCAACCTGCGGAACTCCTTGCTGCAGGAGGCTGTGAAGGCTAGAACTAGAACAGAGTTTAAAGAGAAGTTAGATCAAGTCATGGAGGTTGGGTCCATGGAGTGGTATTAGCCAGGGGGTAGAAATGGTGTCCCTGCCCAAAGTTTGTGGAAGGCTGGAGAGGGATGGCACGAGACAAATGGCTTGGTCACTGTCTTTGGTCCATCCCCTCCAGGGTACCTAGGGTTGGCTGCTGTCGGCAGACAGGCTACTGGACTAGATGGACCTTTGGTCTGACCCAGTACTGCCATTCTAAACTCAGGACTCAGGGTCGGGGGTCTCAGTGGACCACCCTGATTTTCATGCAAACCTGCTCCTGGGTGGCCAGGCTGGCAGCTCTCCTGCCCTAGACGGCCACTTTCCTGTGCCTAGTGCGGAGTTCGTGGATGAGGTCCACGATGTCTGCCCTAGACCAGGCGGGTGCCTCTTGTGGTCCTGGCCAGGCTCCCGAGAGCCGCCAGCCTGGTCCCGGGAAGAGGCGGAGGGCTGGGGGGCATCGGGTGGCTGGCTCATGGCGTGCCAGGTGCAGGGTCTGCTGGGTGCTGGCAGGCTTGCACCTGGCACGGGCACCGTAGCCAGCCCGTGCCCTTTTAAGGGCTCTGGGGCCGGGAGGGGGGCATACAAGTTTCCCTGGTGGTGCCCACAGTGACCACCAGGGAAAGCTGGGGAGGGCTAGCCTCCCACTAGTTCGAATTAAGGGGCTACACACCCCTTAATTGGAACTAGTAAGTTCGAACTAGGCTTAATCCTCGTGCAATGAGGTTTACCTAGTTCGAACTAAGCGCTCCGCTAGTGTAGCGCCTATGAAAGTTAATTCGAACTAACGTCCGTTAGTTCGAATTAACTTTGTAGTGTAGACATACCCATATAGATCCCAGCTCCCACCCCTTTCCTTTGGGTGGAAAAATTTTGTACAGCTCTTAGGTAGGAATTCACCCCAGAATCCAACCACTTTTCAATAAACACACCCACATCAGCTAAGCAGCTCTCATCTTTATCAGCAAACAAATTGTCCCTCTGCATCTCCACCATCAGTCTTAGTCACGGTTCAGAGCGCTTCTTTCCTTGTGGACTGTGATACTCGTGCACCGTGAGTACAGACCCATAGGGTATGTCTACACTACAGAATTCTATCGGGAAAATGGCCATTTTTCTGACAAAACTTGAGGAACATCCACACTGCAATTGACTTCTTCTGCAAGAAAATTGAAAGAACAGAGGGGTTTTTCTGGCATTGGTATCCTCATTCTATGAGGAAGAAGCCTTTTTGTGAAAGAGCACTGTGCGTGTGTGTGTGAGTGAGTGAGTGAGTGAGTGAGTGAGTGAGTGAGTGAACAGGGAAGAGGAAGTTCTTTTGAAAGAAGAGGAAAGAGGAAAAAGCACAGGTGCCCTGGTGGCCACTCCGTCCATAGTAATCACAGCTTACATACAAAATAGCATTCATTCAGTGTGGATGCTAGCTGTCGAAAAAGCAGATTGCTTTTTTGGTGCACCTTTGCAGTGTGGACGCTCTCTTTTGGAAGAAGCTTTTTTGGAAGATCTTTTCTGAAACAAAGCTTCTTCCGAAAGAAGACTGTAGTCCAGACGTAGTCATAGTGTCTATACAGACAGGCTGTTCCTGGGCATAAACTCCAAGCCTACTGCCTTCTTGCAGCCCTCACAGTTCCTTCTCAAACAGCACACCCCTTCTATCAGAGAAGGGCTGGAAGCAGGAAATTAGGGCTGGATTTCCATCAGAAGGGTTTTGGGATCAGAGAACTGCGTAGAATGGGAGCTCAACAGAAATGTAATTTGTTCAACTCCACAGAGGTATTCAGGTGTTTCTCTCCTCTTGAAAGAGGAGGTGTGCCCTGATGTATTTTTTAGTGCTGAGGTCTTCATTGTGGCTGTGTCAGAACCTGGTGTAGTCATGGTGCTGCTTGCCTTGGCACCCTGTAATGTGACAGGGAGAAAAGCACTTATGATCAAAAGGGACCATCCACTGCCACTGGTATTTGGAAGGCAAACCCCTGCAGCTCCTGCCTCAGAGGGCCTGAGGCTGCTTCGGAGAAATTTGCATTCAGAACCCATGTGGAAGGGGACAGTGCTACGTGCATATAACACCAGTGGAATAGCCTGGCTGGGAAATGATGGGATGTAAGAGTCATGGGAGTGACTCACTCCCACTCCAGCCAGCTATGAGAGGGAAGTGGAAAGGATAGATGTTTTGGCACCCATAAAAATGTACGCCCTGTGGCCCCACCCTCTCTGCTCCCTCCCTTCTCCTCCTCCCCCCCCACCCCCTGTGGCCCAGCCCTCAGAACTACCCCCTCTCCCTTCCTTATGGCGCTCCAGCCGGGGTATGGGCAAGGCCCCAGGCCCTGTTCCTGTTCTCCGGATGGCGTGCCAGGCGGGGAGAGTGGGACACGTGCCGGGGTGGGCCTGCATGCTAAGTAGCTGGGCCGTAGCTCACTTGTGGCGACAGCCCTGACATGTGCAATGTATAACACCGTGACATGCTTTTGTGAGTCCTAAAAAGTTGTAAAGACCTCTTTAGCATTGAGAAAGTAATACTGAAGTCATGCGTGTGATAGAGCAGTTCAAAGCAGTGAGAAATGACATAAGTAAGCAGGGTCTGCATGGGCTCTCCCATGATCTAGTGATGAACTGGGGTGGGAGAAGACTTAAGGAAGAGACAGTGCTGACGTAGTCACACTAGGGTTGCCAGGTGTCCGGTATTCTATCGGACAGTCTGGTATTTGCGCTCTTTGTCCGGTAAAAAAAAATCAGAGAATACCGAACATGTGCAATGTCTGGTATTCTCTGATTTTTTCCAGCTGTGCACCAGACGGAAGCCTGGCGTGGGTTGGGGGAGCAGCTGGAAGGCGGGGCCATGATTGGCACTAGGAGCCTGTGATTGCGGAGAAGTCTGGCAGGGGTGGGGGGACTGGCTGGGAGTTCCTTTTTTTTTTTTTTTTTGGCTCGATCAAAAAATACTGAATGTCCAGTATTTTTTGGGAGGCCATCTGGCAACCCTAGTCACATCTACTCTTCTGAAGCATTACAGGCATGCCAACAGCTACAGCAGGCCACAGGACAAGGTGTGGGGGGTTCGGTTCTACACCCTAAGGGTGAGGGGGTAAGGGCAGTTAGCTATTAGCATCACCCAGACTGCAGCACCCTCCGTCTCAGCCCTCAGAGCCATGCAGAGCAGTGCTTCTGGGGCAACAGGGCCCAGGGCTCCGGCCGCCACCACTGTCACAGTAGTGGTGGTGACAGCCGGGAGCTCCAGGCCCCAGGCAATTGCCCCTTTTGTCTTCCCCCTGTAGGTGGGCCTGCTGGGGGCACACACCACACTTCAGAAAAGGCTGGAATATTGAAAATGTTCTTCCTGTATTTAATAGGAGAGTCTGGTCTGAGACTCACTGAAGGGCTTCTGCACTCTTGAAGTCATGAATAGGAGATACTGTTGAAGCAGCTCCTCCAATGTGGCTGTACTGCCCCCCTGTCCTTCAGTGGGTGCTGCTGTATAGGCAGAGGAAACACATGGGTTTTCAGCAGCCTCATGTTCTGCTGCTCCTGTGTCTTTCTGGTACACTAAACCAGCTATAAATATCTTGTGGTGCAGCTTACCAGACTGTATGGTGAACTGGACCATACAGCCCTACTAGCACTTTTGGAAGAATAGGAGAGTAAATGGCCTTGATTGTGGCTATTCATCTGTACTGATTCACCATGTGAATCCCCCCATACATAGGCCTGAACTGCCAGAGCTGACCACACAGGAGCTCTGCTTCCTCTCCATGTCACGGGGAGAATTTCATCACCCTGCTTCTCTTATCTAGTGTTTCCTCAGTATGTCTCCAAGCACTTTACAAAGTGGGTATTGCTATCTCTGTTTTATAAATGGAGATCTTGAGTCAGAGGGAAGTGAAGTGACTTCCTCAAGAGTCACCCAACAGGATAATAGGAGAGCCAGGATTAGAACATAGTCCCAGTCCTATGAACTATCCATTAGGCCATGACACTTCATTCACATGCACTACTGGGCTTCTTGAACTGTGCAAATTGTAGGATCATATACACAATTTCCCCACTAGCTATGACAATTGAGTAATGATGTGGGAAATTCTTCCAGTGGAAAAGGGCAACTTGTTACATGAGGACAGAGGTATAGATATCTACTTTATAGCCACATCCACAGATGTCAGTGTGGCTGTCCACAGCTCATTTTGCGGATACAGATGCACATGCAGATACAAAATTTGTATCTGTGCAGGACTCTACAGATATTGACCAAAGCTTGCTGACCCTCACTGAATACTAGAAAGGAAATGATGTGAAAAAAGAACCACAACCATACACTACATAATGATAGCACAAAAACTGGGTATTAGCTCTATAGATAGACCATACCAGGAAATGAATTGTAACTTGAATTGCAAAGCATAACCTGTAACATACACTCACTGTTCACTGTACATTAATACTGTTATTTGGTGTGTTGGTTTCTGTTAATATTTAAATGAATATTTCTCCATCTCTATAAATTAATCTTCAGTAAAAAAGTCAAATAACCAATTAGTAATTTCTAGTCCATTGTACAAGTTTTGTGATGTAAGTTTTAGGGTATTGCTGCTGATTTACCATATGAGCAAATATTGCAGCTAAATATTAATGCACTGAATGCTTGTGAATGGTGCTGGGTCAATAACTCTGGAAACTGATGTTTCAGGCACAGCAGATGTAGTTATGCTATAAGATTCCTTATAACCAGTAGTCCTCAGCCCTCTTAAAGAGGTGAACGTGTTGGACAGTAAAAGGATAATTGAAATCAGAGATTACCAAGGACTCAATGAAGAACAGATTGAATGTGAGAATGCCCAGTTTTTAACACATGGGCCATCTGTTTTATGTAACATTCTTTAGGTACCTAGTTCTATTTGTTTGAACTATATCGATCGTAATTTCCTGGGACACACTGTGAGGCATTTTATATGAATTAAGCTGCACAAACAAGTTGTAAATCACTGTGTTGCCTTACAACATAGTGAAAAGATTATTTAATTTATTGTGTATAATTCAGCTCTGAATTCTCCAAGAATTTTCAGTCTTAACAGAACCTCATAATAGGCGCTTACCTAAAGAAAATGTGTAGATTAAAAGATCAGCTACCCAACTAATTCATATTCCACCACTTTTGGCAAAAGAACTTTGACACAAACAGTTCAATAATACATACCAGTATAAATCACAAATGCTGCACTTCTAGGAGGCTTCTTTTATGATAGCAATGTGCTTTGTAACATTTAAGTTTTCAAAGTTGATGGCTCCTATAATTTTTGGTATTAGAGCAAACTCACAGGTTATATCAAAGGAGGAAATTACAGCTATGAGAATTGATCTTATGCTGTACATGCAAGAGATTATTGGATTCAATTTTAGGGCCTATGGACTTGATTGTTTACTTTTATGCCAGTGTAACATTACCACAGTCAGTGGTATTCCACCAGAGTAAAGCTGATGTGATGAAGTACAGAATCATAATGCAAATACATACTAAAATCTTGCGGGAGGGGGGATGGGGGTGGAGCAGGAACTGTCCTGCTTCTGCTCAGTGTTGTCATTGTGTGGAATAAACCTATAACAGCCCTCTTCACAAGAGAAACTTGTCATTAGTTGGTATCCCACATGATCGCATCCTCACAGCTCCCACCCAGTCATGTGGTGCTTGCTATAATGATTAGGTGGACCCTCTTGGGGCCACTTTTACTAGAGCTGTGCAAAGAAAAGTTTTGACTTTAGAAGGAATTGATGTAGAAAAATTCTGCATGATAGGTCTAGATAATACAAGATATTTCTTCCAACCCTAACCACAAATCTGTTTACTTTCATCTTTTTCCTATGCTAGCCATGAACTTGGAGTTACAGATAAGCGTTTGGTACTAAGTTAAATGCAGTGCATGCTTACAAAAATTATTTATAAAAACAAATAGGTTTTGTTATATGCTGTGTTTTTGAATGATCTGGAATTATTTACAATAGTTTGGAGATCATAATCTTAAATAAGGACTTTTTCTCCATCTTTTTCGTCATCTTCCACAATCACTGTCTGTTTTTCTTCTTTAAGCAGGATAGTACCTTAAACAGGAAAAAAATAGAGAAAAAATATCTAGTTGGATTAACATATTTAAGGTCTAGTTTTCCTAGATCTTCCAGTTGTTTGACACAAGTATAGTTCTGCTGATTCTGATTAAATGTGGGGATAATCAGCCCACAATATTTAGTAAACCTGAAACGCATGTCTGTACTTGCACTTTGTAATTAAAATCATTGGACTCTCTCACATACCTGCTCAAATAACTAGCACATTGTGGTTCATTCTTGGAAATCTACTGGACTGTTTATAAAAGGTAAAATACTTGATAAAATACTGTATCTATACTACCAAATACATATTTAAATCTCTCTCTCTCTCTCTCTCTCCTAGATTTTGAAAATGCAGATTCTAGAATGGGCAAATATTGAATGATTTCAGCTTCCACACATCAGTAACATCCCCACTGAAACTAATCTAATGGCAACATGTTCCAAATGTAAATAAAAATATGAACCTCAACCAAGGAAGAACAGGCTTCCATGCATTAGTAGAGACATAAGGTATGTCTAGACTGCATTGCTATTTTGGGATACTGGAAATATCCTGAAATAGCAATGCCGTAACTTTAAAAGCACCTGCTATTTCCCAAAATAGCAGGTGTGCTATTCCAGCAACCCTGTAACCCTCTGAGCCTTATTTTGAAATTTGGCGCTGTCTACACAGTGACAAATTTCAAAATAAGCTCTTTCGACTTAGACGTGGAATAAGCTACACAATTTGTATCACGCAAATTACATCGCTTATTTCAATAGAAGGGTGCTATCTAGATTCACTCATAGTATTGCATGTACTGGAACAGAGCTTAGTGAACTGAACACGCATCAAAGAAGATCCATGTGTAAATGAATGCTAAAGATAATTAATAAAACCACACGTTCATTGCTAAGGCACTGTTGAACTGTACAGCATAATAGAGAGAGAGGGTGATCTCGCGGTTAAAGCACAGGACTGCAATTCAAGAGGTAGGAGTTCTGCAGCTGATAGGTCACATTTGGGGTTCAATCATTTAATGTGTCTGTGCTTCTGCTTGTGAGCAACTAACTTTAGTTGTTCTAGTGTATTTGGAATGTAAATACCTAGTGCCTACAATGAGGCCCCACGACTGACTGGGGCTTCTATGCACTACAGAAAGACAAATAAGTAATAACATAATTTAAAATGACACCCCTAAAATGAAATGTTAACACCATCCAATGGGATCCAACAGGCAAAGGTTCTACTCAATCCTTATTTTAGCAGGACTAGTTTCTTTCTTGCCCATGCCTAGTGTTAAAAAAAAAAAACCCTAAATGAATAGCCTCCACAGTATGTTTTATTTCCACTGCCAGCTAAATATTCCATAATGGCAGCTAAAATATTCCATAAACAAGGTGAGGGAAACCAGGACTTGAAACCAAACTTGTTTTTAGTCAGTCTCCTACTGTTTGCTGCCAGTGCACACCAACCTGCCAAGTTGTTCTGTCAAACCAACCCATTTTCTTTCTTTCTGTGTTGAAAGCACTCAGAATGAAGCAGTTCATGAAGTCTGAAAATAGAGCAAAGGAAGCTATGCCACACAGGTAGGCTGTCTTCAATTCTGGATTCTCTTCAAGAGGTGAGGAATTTAAGGACAGAAATTATTGACCTAAATTATTATTCTTTAAAAACAGGTCTGGTTTTGTTTGCATGGGGTTTTTAACATACTAACTGAGTTTATTGGGGGAGGAAAATCATTTCAAAAGGTTGGCTGAAACTGGCACTTCTATGTAAGTTTGAAAAACAGTGGTGTGTCCTTCACACAGCCATTGACTGACTGGCATACTGGAAACTAGTAATGGGAGTGCCATTTTAAGGTGATGGATAGAGATACATTTTCTCAACCTAGTTTTTAACTCTACACTTGGAAACAAATTTTCACAGACAAAAATACCGACATTCATTTTTATTCCTTTGTCTCTGCATTTTCCAAAATGCTCCATGCCTGAAATGTAGGCTTATAACATAAAGCCAAAAAAAAGTTTTGAGCTATCATCTATAATCTTGTCTCCAGTGCTTCTTGGTTCTTATCTGAATTACAAAATAATGAGGAAAAAAGCAAATGGGCTCTTAGCCAGACTACAGTTATCTGGGGTAATCAAAATTACCTCATGCTTGAATCAATTCCACCTGCCACAATTAATTTTAGCAGAAATTGTCTTCAGGACCAGGGAGGTAGGTGGGAGATCTGGAGTGCAACAACAGGACTCAGCAATCCAGCATAAGGAGTTGTTGTCTTTTACTAATCACATACCACATGCTCATCAAAATAGAATGTGGTGGTGACTAAGAATGATCACAAGAATTTATCCTGGTGGGATTCCTGACCCTGGTACAGTGTGACACGTAGATCAAAAGCACGTGCTCATGTGCTCTGCTCATGGTTGTGCAGAGTGGTAGGATGTAGTAACTCCTGTGTGTGAGTTCTGGCTCTGTTTACTGATTTAGTGTCTGGGCAGGTCACTGTGCCTCTCTGCCCCTGCTTTCCCATCTATAAAATGGGCAACATAACAACCAACATAGCTTCATAAAGATGTTTTAAGGATTAATAGATTAGCTATCATTAATGTCTGCTAGAAGCTTTGAATTATAAAGCAGCATATAAATAAACACAACAGAGGAGTAATTGACAGTAGAACCCAGTGCAAAGGGGAAATCTGTATCAAAGACTTGGGACTGTAAAATTCATGCCAGAGTATTGATGAACACAATTTAGTAAGTGGATGTAGAGGATCTGGTGCACCTTAGCGCTTTCTCAGAATAACTCTACGTTGTTTCTGCCTATCTATCTGTCATGAGGCAATTCATGTCAAATGAGGATTGCTAGAGCATTCAGGTGCTTGAGCCCTGCTCCCTAAACTGAGACTAATGCAGCTGCTATCTTGGTGTTAGGACATGCAATGACTTCCTCAGTGTTAGGGTAATCCCAAGGGAGTCAGTTAAATTGGCTTTACAAAGCAGTGCAGCAAAGGGGAGGATGAGGGCTTGAGAGTGTGGTTTTATGATTATCTCAGATATCCATTAGTCAGGAACAGCTTTGCCATATTCACATGAATATTTACATTCTTGTCAAAACCTGCAATCGCAGAGGCTCTTCAGCAATACTTAAGTTAATTGAATATGCTGCTAAGTGAGGATAGCAATAAAACATGTTTCAAATCTGATGCGAATCATTTATGGTCGTGTGGGAGGTGGGGAAGCTACAATAGAACTGTGGTTACAATGGCTCAGATTCTTGAAAATACAGGGGTGCCAAACTCCCACTGATGGAAATTGGGGCCTTTTCCCCTCCTTATGTCATAAGAAGTCTAAGATGTGGGTTGATTTAATTTATTTTCCATTTAAATAGCTTTCATTTTTCTAAAGTGATTCATTTCTATATGTCTCATGCTTGCATTAAAAAAAAAACAATGTGGCTAGTTTTGTACCTGTTAATTATTTTTAATGTTACTTACTAATGATTAATTTACATTTATCCATAGCATACTAGGGGAAAGAGATTTTTAAATGAAAGCATTGCTTCATTAAGATTTGCATCTTGAATGCACAGTAATTTATCCAATTATTTGGGCTATTTACTGCAACACACACAATCCACAATGCAAGAATAGATTGGTTGTATGTGCATCTCTAACAACAAAAGATTAAGAAAAAATGAGGAAGAAATAGCAAATTTACCAGAACTCAGAATTCCTTTTAATGTGCCTCCTGTTCTGGAGAGGAAGACTGTTTTTATGCATCAGGCATGAGACTCAGACTCAGGAGTCCTAGGTTGAATTCCTGGCTCTGCCAGTGATTTCTTAGGTGACCTTAGGCAAGTCATTTAATTTCTCTCTCGCTCTGACTTGGTTCCTCATTTGTAATATGTAGATATTTTCTTTCCTCTTTTTCCCCCTTCACATTTACCTGTTTTGATAAGTAACTCATAAACACTTTTGAGGCAGGGATTTTCTCTCTTGTATGTATACATGGTATTTGGGAGTATGGGTCGCTGGTCTTCACTGGAATGTTTAGGTGTATTAGAAGTAACAGTTCTAGTCATTATTGTGTTTTTTCATAACTTGCTGGTGTTGATCGTTGTGCTATAGGCTGAGCTTTGGAGAGACCACCAGGAGTCCTATTCTCTCTGTAACCGTGGGGAAGACACTTAAACTCTGTGTGTGTCTTAGTTTCTGATATATGAATAGTTATGCTCCTCATGGGGTAGTCTGAATATTAGTACATGTTTGGAAGATATAAAGCAGCCTTGATGTAATTCTGTCGCCCTTATTCCAAGAGCAGTCCTATTGATTTCAGGAAGAGTGGGACAGAGACAGGCCCCAAGGAAGTCTCTGGCCATCCAAAAATGGATAGGACTGATCTTAAGTGATCAAAGACAGTGATAAAAATTGGAGGGAAGAGCCAGGGAGCATGATTTTCAGTTCTATGGGAGAAACGTTCATGAAGACAGCTGTTTAAAATATTGGTTAATTTGTACTTTGGTAATGCTTGAAGTGTTGGATTTTAGCAGCAAGTAGGAAGAAAAATAAAAACTCAATCTGGAGCACTCTACAGTGCAAGTTATTGAGAGCACTGAGCATTCTACTTAGGTCGTACATCCTGTAACAGCAATAACAGAGGATTAGGAACAGAAAGACCCTTTTATGTTTATTTGGTGCAAATAACCCTGCTGGGACATCCAGGGTTTGAGCCTATAACTGAGATTTTGTTTTGCGCAACTGTTCCACAAGACCTCATATTATTTATTCTCTCATTGCTGCCTTACTGGCTAATCCTAAAGGTAAAGAAATTGTAAATATGGGACTAATCCGCAGCCACTGTGAGTCACTCTTTCTCAGCAAGGCATGCAGCACTGTATCCATCAGCTTTCTGCACTCTGATATCTATCCTGAAAAGAAAATATGCTCCTTTGAAAGGGGAGAGATTCAAATCTGAGCACAGAAGCCACTTTGCCCATGTCATAAACACAGAATATGCCATTGGGATTATTATTTAAGAGATGTGCTCTTCAGGAGAACTGTTTCTCTAGAAGGACAACTGGGAATGCTGCAGGAAGAGGCAGTAATGGCAGGCACTGAGGTTGAATTCATAGGGGTTAAAGTGGCCTGCTCATTCACCATTTTCTCAGTCCAGTGTTATGAAATGAAAATAAGTTGAGTCATGCTGGCATGAAACTTCAATAATGCAATGACAAACTGAGCCTGGGTGTACAGGCAGTCCCCGAGTTACGCGGATCCGACTTATGTCGGATCCGCAGTTACGAACGGGGCTTTTCTCGTCCCGGAGGACTGGAGTGGCGGGACGCCCAGATGCGCTGCAGTCCCACCACCCCCGTCCTCCGGGGTGAGAAAAGCTGCTCCACGTCTCCCTGGTCTGCTGGGGGGGACCCCCCCCCCCCCCAGCAGACCAGGGAGACGCGGATCAAAGCCGCCGAGCACGCCCGCAGCGGGACAGCCTGGGCGCGCCTGGGCTGTCCCGCTGAGGGCATGCTCCAAGCTTTGCTCCCCATCTCCCTGCAGACCAGGGAGACACAGAGCAAAGCCGCGGAGCACACCTGCAGGGGACAGCCCGGGCGCGCCTGGGCTGTCCCGCTGCGGGCGTGCTCCAAGGCTTTGCTCCCCATCTCCCTGGTCAGCAGACCAGGGTGATGGAGCAAAGCCATGGAGGACGCGGGCGGTCCCGCCACCCGAGTCTCCCTGGTCTGCTGGGGGGGGGGGCGTGCAGCTAGTGCCCCCCCTTCACCCCCCAGCAGACCAGTCTTTTCTTGCCTACGCCTGGGGTAGAGCAGCTGGGGAGCTGCCGGGTTGGTCCCGCAGCGCCGCTCCTCGGCGCTACTGTACCAACCCGGCAGCACCCCAGCTACTCTGCCCCAGGTGTCCTGATTCAGCCACTGCTGGTCAGTTTCAGCAGTGGCTGAATCAGGACGCCTGGGCAGAGCAGCTGGGGTGCTGCTGGGTTGCTCCAGTAGTGCCAAGGAGCGGCGCTACTGGAGCAACCCGGCAGCACCCCAGCTGCTCTGCCCCAGGCGTCCCCAAGTCAGCCGCTGCTGAAACTGACCAGCGGCTGACTACAGGAAGCCCGAGGCACAGTTGCTCTGCCCCGGGCTTCCTGGAATCAGCCGCTGATCAGTTTCAGCAGCAGCTGACTTGGGGACGCCTGGGTTTCTTAAGTTGAATCTGTATGTAAGTCAGAACTGGCGTCCAGATTCAGCCGCTGTTGAAACTGATCAGTTTCAGCAGCGGCTGACGCCAGTTCCGACTTACATACAGATTCAACTTAAGAACAAACCTACAGTCCCTATCTTGTACGTAACCCAGGGACTGCCTGTATTTCATGTTCTGTTAGCTGCCACATGCCTCAGAAATTGGATGCATGCAATACTTTTTGTTACACACTTGAAAGTCACTGCATTTTTCTTGTTTCTTCATTCCCTGTTGTTATTTCTTAATTAGCAAATACTCTGGTGATTATAATAAAGGCTACGTCTACACTGCAGGGTTTTTGTACAAGAATGGCTGTTCTTGCACAAAACCTTGCAGAGCGTCTACACTCCATGCATGTTCTTGCGCAAGTAAATTTACAGTAAAGCATCGGAAAACAGGGCTTCTTGCACAGGAGTTATTCCTCTCCCCACGAGGCAGTAGGGACAGGCAACAGGAGTTTCTTGTGCAAGAAAGTCCTATGGCTAAAATGGCCATCAGAGCTTTCTTGTGCAAGAGAGTGTCCATACTGCCATGGGTGCTCTTGCACAAAAGCATATCTCTTGCACAAAAGCACATGGCAGTGCTCTTGTGCAAGACCTTTTGCATAAGAACTCTTGCACAAAACAGTTCTTGTGCAAGACGCCTGCAGTGTAGACATAGCTAAAGTGTTTCTACTATTCTATAATCTTCGTTAACTTCCTCTCTGATTTGAAAATTCTATCGGAATAAAAAAGTGGTCTTCTAGGGTAGAAATGGTAAAACTGCCACTAGAGACCCTGTTTCTCCCTGAAATGCTGGCTAGAAAGGTAAGGGTTAAACTAACAAGATGATCCAAAAACAATTTGACAAATATTAAATCATGCCTAGTTGCACCCTCTGTTACATACCAGAGATTGTATTTAATATAATGCTCCCCAAAAGAAGAACATTGCTGTTTATTAGATACAAAAACAAAAACAAAAAATATTTTCAGTTGCACTTTACCTCATTCATTCTTCCATGCTCTGTGGATAAAATAACACCACCTACTACTTAAGTAGCAATGTATGGGGGAGATTTCCATTGCCCCACATAGTATGGTACCTCTATGCAGTCCCCAAAACACAGGAGTTTCAAAGGAACTCCAAGTGGTCAGAGGAGAGTCCCCTGGCACAGAAACCATATGGACCCAACAAAATTGGTTCCATACAACACTTTCCCAAGGCATGGCAGAGAGGGTGAGTCAGGGTGGTATTGACAGTACACCATTCCTAGAGGTGTTTAAGTTCTGGCTTGACAAAGCCCTGGCTGGGTTGATTTAGATGGGATTGGTCCTGCCTAGAGCAGGGGGCTGGACTTGATGACCTTCTGAGTTCTCTTCCAGTTCTATGATTCTATGATAAGGGGATGGTTTGAGAACATGATCTTGGTAACTAATTGACCATTCATTATCAGTGGGAAATAGGTCAATGGAGGGATGATAGGAGTTACTATAGAGAACTTTCTGGGTGTCTGGCTGGTGAGTCTTGCCCACATGCTCAGGGTTTAGCTGATCGCCATATTGGGGTCGGGAAGGAATTTTCCTCCAGAGTAGATTGGCAGAGACCCTGGAGGTTTTTCACCTTCCTCTGTAGCATGGGGCACAGATCACAGCTGGAGGATTCTCTGCATCTTGGGGCCTTCAAAGTATTTGAAGGCTTCAGTATCTGAGGGTATGTCTACACTACCACCCTAGTTCGAACTAAGGTGGTAATGTAGGCAACCGGAGTTGCAAATGAAGCCCGGGATTTGAATTTCCCGGGCTTCATTTGCATCTTGCCGGGCGCCGCCATTTTTAAATGTCCGCTAGTGCGGACTCTGTGCCGCGCGGCTACACGCAGCACGGACTAGGTAGTCCACGAAATGAGGAGTAACGGTAGTTTGGAATAGGAAGCCTAGTCCAAACTACCTAGTCCGTGCCGCGTGTAGCCGCGCGGCACGGAGAACGCACTAGCAGACATTTAAAAATGGCGGCGCACGGCAAGATGCAAATGAAGCCCGGGAAATTCAAATCCCGGGCTTCATTTGCAACTCTGGTTGCCTACATTACCACCCTAGTTCGAACTAGGGTGGTAGTGTAGACATACCCTGAGACATAGGTGAGAGGATTATTCTAAGAGAGGTGGGTGAGATTCTGTGGCCTGCACTGTGCAGGGGTCAGACTAGATGATCATAATGGTCCCTTCTGACCTTAAAGTCTATGAGTCTATGAGTACAATGTCAGACTCTATATTTTCAAACTAGAAGAGAGACAAATTAGTAATTTATTACAAATGATTTCTTTCCTTTGCTTTTCTCTTTCTGTGTACTGTTTCTAAATGGAAGCACACTACGCTTAAATGCTTTACCGAATCAGGTCCTTAGAAAAGAGCACTAGAAAAGAAGAGGCCTATTTCGTAAGTGTCCCTCTCCAGTGGTAGCTTACTTTATGAACCATTTAACACTAGATTGGGAGCTGTCCTTCTCTCTGCAGTAGTGTGGAATCAGCAGATAAATTGCTTTTCTAACTGGCAATAGCTCAGTCCTCCCTGAATAGTAGTAATATTTGACACTGTTATGGTACTTTACGTCTTCAAAACACTGGGCAAACATTAGCTAATTAAGTCTAACAACACCTTTGTAGTGTAGGGAGAGGAAATCATCAATACCTGCTCTGCACAATAAGACCATAGTTTCTGTGCAACCCCATTAAAATCAAGTGTTGAACGACTTGTAGGATCAAGGCCTAAATTTGAATTCTTAATCAAATTCAAGTCAAATTGTGGTCAAAGATTTGGGAAGTCTGAATCCATGCCTAGTTCTCAGCAAAGGTAAGTCCAAAAAGATCTCCCTTCCCCTATTTCTTTCAGACGATAAGCTCTTCAGAGACTCAGGGACTGAGTCCTATGTTTCTACAGAACCTTGCACATTTTGGTAATACCTGCAATAATAATAATAACAATAACAAATAATAAATTAAGAATTCCAACTGGGAATAAGAAAAATGAGTAGATCAAACTAGGTATGAGTAGATGAGTTAAATGGAGTGGACATATAAATTGTGCCCCTTACACTTGCAGCTAACTGCCCTTTATATTTTACTGTTGAACTCTGTGCTAGTGCTCTTACCTGGGATAAGTGGTGGGATGTGTATTGCAGGTGTATCCTTTCTCCTGGGTCTTTTTTGTTCCTGCTCAGTGATCTGAGAGACTGAAGTCACTTTATCCTTCTGTGTTTTTTCTGCAACGTCACACCTTTTAATAAAATGTTCTGAAAAGTCTGAGAGGATGCCTGTGGGAAACACGACACAATAAATGTTACTTGAGCCTCATTTACACTGATAAAAATTGCACCCACTGAACTTAATGTACTCAGGGTATGATTATACTACAGTGGCAGATCTATGGTGCTAGAGCTGTTCCCTTGTACAGGTTGAACCACTCTAATTCAGCTCTGTCTGGTCCAGCAACATCCGTGGTCTGGCATGATTTCAGATAGCCAGATGTCCACTTACTATGGGTGTGACCAAGTTTCCCACAGCCCCTTAAAATTTGTTCACAGCTACCAGCTCTGGCTCTTAGTGTTCTGTGCTGTTATTTAGCTCTAATTTACCCCTAAATGTCTTTTAAGAGCCCAGTAAGCAGTGGAAGTGGTAGTAATATTGCTAGACAATATTGACCTCTCATGGTTCAGCACATTCTCTAATTCAGCTCCAGTCAGGTTCTAAGGGTGCCAGATTAGAGAGATTCAACCAATGGTGGCATAGTGTAGCCGCTTGTTACAGTGAGGGAAGGGATTTTTCCATTAATGTAGTTAATCTCCCTCCTCAAGAGGCGATATCTACGTTGATGAAAGAATTCTTCTGTTGACCTAGCAGTGTCTACCTCCAGCCTTAATCAGCATAACTATATGTCTCTGGGGTGTACATTTTTAATACAGAGTGCTTTTGAGAATACTGTTCTCCACCCTGCCATAGGTAGGCACACAGAGATGTGAGAGAATTTAGGGCATTAATATTTATATTTAATTCCTAGTGAATACAGTTAACCCACAAATCACCAGAAGTTTATCAAACTTCACTACTACTATGTTATATTACCTGGTATAGATGGTGGGGTGTGTAAGGCAGGTGTATCTTTTCTCCTTGGCTTTTTCTGCTCAAGTTCAGTGTTCTGGGAAGCCTGGATATTTTTGCCCTTTCTTGATTTGTTTTTGAGGTCACAATTCTTAATCAGCTGTTCTGACAGATCATCTGCATGGAAAAAATAAAGAATACTTAGGTGAGGGAAAATAATGGATCACAGAATTAAAAGAAAGGTTCACTTTAATAACAGTACTTCCACCCTACTTGGTCAAAACACTTCATGGAAATTCACCTCTGCACATGAGGCCATTACAAGGGCCTTAATACTACTAAAACAGGGGATAAGTGAGACTTCAGTGCCTTGAGTTGGCCTTAGGCAATTAAACCTCACAGTGCCTTTGTGAAGAAGGAAAGAATTATTCCCATTTGATAGATAGGGTGACACAGATGATAAAGCTAATATTTTCAATTTTAGATGCCATATTTAGATACCTATATTAAAGTGACTAATATTATCACTAGTGTAAGGGTAGGGAAATAGATTTTTGTGTTGGGTTAGCAAATCTTCCTGACACGTTTGGAGATTTGGAATAAAGTAATAGCATGTGAAGTAGAGGCAAGGAACATGAATATGAAAAGGCATTCTATCAAAGTCTCGAACGCCTCATATTTAAAGTCTGTATAAGAGATGCCTCTGGTACTCCAAGTGCAAAATTTTATGTAAAAAGTCAGTGCTAGAAAGGACATGGATTGAAAATAAAGGGGAAAAATTTAAATTCTATCTAAAAATAAACAAAAGGAATATCTGAAATATTTTACTGAAATTGCACATCGAAAGTGAGTGTAGGGAATGCTAAGATATATTTTAGTTTCCAATTTATTATTGTATAATCGCTGAAAACACTTCCCTTTCTCTATCATGGAAATGGACGATGATTCTTTCCCCTTTCCTGACTTTTAATAATTTCCTTCTAGAGCTTCAGCTCATATTTTCATGCAGGGAAGACAACCTTTTTCTGTCCATTTAGCATCAGATGTGTTACCAGAAGGCACAGTCTATCGGGTTTCTCAGAGGATCCGTTGTACTTCTTAAAAAGCCAATGGCCAGTACTTAATGATGTAACAAAGATATTTTCTCTCATTACAAGTCACTGACATCACCTTAATAACACTTACCTAAGCGGTTGCAATGTGAGTCTCGCTTGTCCAATCTGTCCTCTGGAATATCAAGTGGCTGCACGCACTCCGTTGACATCATTGAAAAGGTTTTCTCTCGAAGCTACAACTGAAAAAAGAAGCATCCCATAAAACAGATATATTCATAGTCTGTACCAAATCAGTTCCGTCCATCTATCCCAGGGAAATTCCTGTTTTCAAAGTGATTTTTGCCACATAGCCATTGCTGGCTTTGTTGATATTGGAGTGCTTGTGAGCTGTATGGGCTTATTGCCCTCTGACCCCCTTGCACTTCCACTGATTGAATGCAAAACTGCAGATTCTAAAGCGACATCTGCCAGCCTAAAAAAGAGCAGGCCAGCTGGGAGGGGTTGTAACCCCTTGAGGAACCTATTGAAAGGGACACACTAAGCTGAAAAGCTAATATGTGCGTTGAAAGTAGTTCCAGGTTCTTTACCAATCTGAGTTCCCATGCAGCTTGTTGCTGGTGTTACTGTTATTTATTTAGAGCTCACACCTAAGGACCTGAGCATGACTGAATAAGGCACAGGAAATATATATTATTTTTTAGGGAGGGGATTTGGTGATTTTACAATAACATTTTCCTATTTTTACAAAAGATTTTCTTATTTACGTTGCTGCATTGCTAAATGGTCCAAGACAAACACACCAAAAAAGAGGCAACCTTTTTGACCAAGACCCACTGGACTACTAAACTCCTTCAAGTATATATACAGATGTTCCAGATGTAGCCTTTTACCACAAAGCAAACATCCACACATTACACAAAAAGCCTTCACCCTGCTGGCACTAACTGATTACTTTAATTGCTAAAATTGAAAGGTTTTAATTCTGTATTGAAAATCACCTTCAACTGAAGGTAGTTTAATCCAGTTTTCAACTATATAGAGCAAAAAGAAAGCAGTTTAAATCTAAATTTGGTTTTGCTCATGTTTTAATTTTAGATCATTGAAAGGCTATGGTTTACGATTAGATCTAACTGTGCTACTCACGATTTCTGCTCAAAATGATGGCAATAATGTGAAGTCAACTGATACCGTGAAATTTTAACAATCCTGGGCTGAAATCTCATGAGAAAAACCTACTTTTGTGAGGTTTTCACTACATTTGAAACAACATTTTAAAAAACTAGGCCTCAGTCACATTTTGATTGTGATGTGGGACTGAAACTGTAGGAAGCATTTTGGATTCATAGAGGGTGGCTTGGTGTGGGTGTGGTGAGAGAGAGAAATATGAATGGCTCTTCAAATGAAATGTGAAGGTTTGGAGATATGAAGTTTTATTACCAGCCTATTGCTTCTTTTTATTAATGTTATTAGTGCCATTGCTTCAAGACAAAAGGGCACCTGCATTGTTTAATCAGTAACTAAAATAAATTTGCTTACAGAGCAGTTACATTGCAAAATAAGTGTAACTTAGGTTATTTGGAGTCTAGTTTTCAAAGTGTGTTATGTACAACTGTCTGTGTCCATCTCCCTCAAGTACTTGCAAAATAATGTTTCTGCACAGAGTTGTCCATCTAAATGGCCAATGTGCATGCTGAATTCTCCTATTTTTATACTTAACTGCACAGACCCATCTTTGAAAATCATGCCCCTAAGTTCTATCAAAATTCTAAATGCCTAAAACTAGCTTTTTTCTTTTACTCTAACTGCATGAAGATTTAAAAGTAGTATAAGTAATAAATGATTATTTATTTGCCAGGTGATACACTGACAAGTCTAGTCTTAGCTATATGAGTACAGTTGTAATGTCTGTTAGTATTAACAGAAGCTCACTATGTAACTGCTGCTGAAATTGCAGATGATAAAAGACCTTAGTGTTTTGCATTGGGGAAGGGGTGTAAGTTATTGAAATTTTTATTGCAAGTATTTCCTATGTAGGGCAGATTTATAAAATATATATTGCATCCTTGCACACTTTATTCAGGGTGTGCCTTCTCATGAATCGGTATAATGCACATTTTTGTACATAAGCACCTGGATATTCTACTCACCGGGGGTGATCTGATCCTATAAAGCAATGTGCTCACCATGACAATAAGAGCAACACTCCAGCATATATTATATGAGTAATCACTGAAAAGACCTTTGAAATATTGTCATGGATGGTGCATAAATAAAAGCTATTGAGAAAACTCTTTTCTTATATGGTGATAAGTAATGCAGATTTAATATGAATATTTATTCTGATAGTTAATAAAAATGTTACCGTACTGTTACAATGCAAGGTGTTTACATTTCTTCTGAAACCTGTGCACTGAATTACAAAAGTTCACAATAATTATATTGGCAAGTGTATATTTTATAGTGTTTTAGAAGGAAAAGGCTATTGAGTAATAACCTAAAATATTTTCCTTCCTGTCTCATCTGAGACAAGGACAAGGACTTCTTGTGGAGAGGGCTGAGTGCAAATTGTTTTGTTGTTTCTTTTTCCCTTCTTGGCAATCAAATTTCAATGAAAAGAAAAGCAGGGTGAGAGAGCTTAATGACCTGACCCCTTCTTACAGGAGTTGTCCCTTTGAGTCAAATCTTGCTTCCACTGAAGCCAATGGAAAAATTTTCATTGATTTCCATGAGACCAGAATCAGATTCTCATATGTTGACAGGGCTGTTTGTGTGAGGAAGAGCTGCCAGCCAGGGCCCTACATTTAGAGGCTGCATTGCAAGTGTGCAAGAATGTGCTTATGTGCATGTGAAAGAGCAGAGCTTTTCTATCTGCGATCAATGGGCTGCAAGCTGTGACTATGAATATTTGATAGTTTGTTGCCCAGTGGGTGAAAGGCTTCACTGGCCCAGAAGCAGAGCCTGAATCACATCATGGGCAGGTCTACACTGAAGAGCTGCATCAGTGTAGTTGTGCTGTAGTGTATTAGTGAAGATGCTCTTATGCTGATGGGAGAGCTTCTTCCACAGGCGAATTTAGGGCAAGTCTACACTAGAATCGCTACAGTGGTGCAGTTGTCCCAGTGTAGCTGTGCTGCTGTAGTTCTATTAGTGCAGAGAATGTATGCTGATAGGAAAGAGTTCTCCTGTCAGAAGGGCAGCTGACTGCTTTCACAGGGCTCTAGGCATGAAGAGGAGGGGGCTCTCTCCAGGCCACCAGAAGCGCCAGGGTCTCAGAGTGATGTACATTTTATCTGTCTATATATTTTAGAAATATGGGTGTCTGTCTGTCAGGTTCTTCAACTCCTCCTAAATGATAAAAGCTAGGACCACCAAATTTGGTAGACAGCTCCCTTATTCTAACTTAAAGCAAGGTCAGGGTTTGGTTAGGGCACAATGGGATGTGTTTGAAATTCAATTTTCTCTCATAAAATGGAAAGGGAGGGGTCTGGTGGGAGGGAGTTATACTGTGGAATGACCACAGGAAGGCGGCAAGTGCCCCAGCAGGAAGCCACTGCCTGGCATCAGCCAACATCCTATCCTGCCATGGGGAGCAGCTGCCGGATGCTGTACAGCCCTTGCTGCTCCCAGGCCAACCCTGGGGAGCACCAAAGGGAGGCCCATGCTGCCCCCTACCCCATTTTTGGTCTGGGTCCATGAAACAGTGGTGAGAAGCCTGCACCCTCCCACTGGACCACTCCCAGGATGAAGCTGGCAGCTGAGGTGCATGGCCCCTCCTCTGTCTAGCACTGGGAAGAAGCCATCAGCTTGGGTGCACAGCTCCGAGAAGCCAGCTGCCAGGGTGCATGGCCCCACCCCTGCCCAGGCCATATGCAGGCAACTCCAGGTAAATCTTTAGTACTGATATGTGTGTAGAGTAGATCTGGCCTGTGACTTCTAGAACCATAATCTGGTACTTTTTCATACCAAGAGGGAAATAAGACATTCCAGTCTTTTCGTTAGTGCCTTCTCCTCTCTGTGGATGCTGAGATACTGACATCTGCATGGAGAAGTGGTGGTAGGCAAACTTCCAAGCCCCGCTTCCCTGCTGGCAGCTCTTCTCCCCTGCCACCAATCCTTTATTGGCTCTTACAATGTGGAGGGAATCGCTTTAGTTCCCTCTATGGGAAAGCAAGAGGCCTTATGATTCAGCCCTAAGAAAGAGCCAATAGCTCATTTTGTCCCTTCTCTGCACCCTCTGATGCCATTTACCTCTGTGCAAAGTGGGTATAAAATGCTATCACTCCGGTACAATGCTACCATTCTGGTATGCCTACCATGCACTCACCTGGCACAACTGAAAACGACTGTTCGAAGGGAAAGCCTGTGGAGAATGGCCCATTTGCCTGTGGTCAGAAGTCAGTATTTGATTTAGCTACTAGAGAGTATGCTCTTTTTTTGTGCACCCCAATTATATTCTGCCACCAACATAAGTAAGTCCTCCAATAGTTTTTTGAATTAAGCCCAGTAAGATTAGAAAATGTATTCCATACACAAGGAGACTATTTGTTTTTCAAGAGGTCTCAAAGTAAAGTTCTTCACTTGCAGTTTGATCACCATGATTTTATACCAACTCATTAGAATAACTTGCTTTTACTTGAGCCCGGATAACATTTTACAAAGTTTCTATTCCAGAGTTAAAAATTTCATTTTAACTCTAGATTGTTTTAAAAAAATCCCACTAACGTAGTCTGATTTTGTTTTTATAAAGTAGCCTTAAAACGGACCGTCTCTCTGACACATAATACTGCATGTGTTTAAAATCCTGACTACATTCTTTGTCCACCCAAAACTCTGACTAATAACTCCCTGTCTTGCCCTTATCCCACAAAATTGATTTTGAACAGTCTGCCAAGTCCACAGAGAGATTTTCACTGACTTCAATGGGATTTGAATCAGACCCTGTCATAGCTAGCAGATAAACTTGATTCAGCAGATCAAAAGCAGAATAAAATTTGAGTTTCTGACAAAAAAAATTGCTGTTCTTGGTGATGACTAAATATGCAAAACCTTGCCTAATTAATTCCTCTAGGAGCAAAACATACCCTACACATGTCATTTCTTTTAGTTGGATAAAATCCTGATAATCTTTCATAGTCTGTCAATTTGCACAATTTGTTCATGAACTAATGCTGCAATTAAAATATATTGACACATTTGTCTGTGTAGCACTTCATCCTCCACCCCAGCTTTCCCATTCACAGCCCAGTCCACCTCCAACTTTCACCAGATGGTATCATACATTTGCTCCTTCTAATTTCTATCCTGTGGAGTCCTGAACTTTACTGCACGCTCAGCACCAGTGTAGATTACACAGTCTACAGAAGTGCAACTGGAAAATATCAAATGACTGTAACTAACTTGGTCCCGGAGACTGAAAAAAAAATTGTTTCTCCAGCAAAGGTAAACTGCTGTACTTACCGATGACTGAAAGGCACTGGGATAGGCGTGATACAGGGTGAGCACTCACTGAAGCAGGAACTTTCTTCGCTGCTGCTGCTGTTGTGTCCTCTTGCACTCCTTATCTAGGGAGCAGCTGTGGCTGTTGCTATGGTAATGCTTTGTGTTTCAAGAGTGCTCTGGGGAGGGGGAAAAAAATAACCTTTAGCCGGCACACTTAACAGATTTTTTGATGATGTGATGGTTCCTGCTTTTTTTATTGGAATGAAGGAAAATAATAAATTCTACAGGCATTAAAAAAAAACTTTTAAGGTTAAACAACCTTTTATGCCAGAGATCCAAGAAAACAATCCAAACATTTTGATGGAGGAATGAAAAGAATTAAACAGGGGATGGTAAATCTTAAAGTGTCTTAAAATCAGGGACACAGCAGCTATGGCAAGAGTCAATGAGGAAGCAGACGGGAGAGTGCTAGACTGTTGCTGGGCGAAATATGTGTTGGATGAAAAAGGTGCAAGGAGGCAGGACCATAAACATTAAAAGTCTCCAGCAGTGAGGTTTAGCTGAGGATTGTGGTATTTGTGTTTATATGGCCTTGACTCGTTACACAAACTTGGCACACTGATGCCATTTAAGGGGCCAGGCAGGGAATCTTCTGTGGTTGTTGTATTCTTGGCAGCAGCACCCAGTCTGCTATTTTAGCCCATTGCTTTAGGTGGGGCTGTTATTTGGAAAGAGAAAAATATATAAACATGCCTAATCTGTGCAAGACGAAGCACTCTGCTCAGTTGATGTTGTTATGAATTGCACCTATTTCAGCATTTATCCCTGTATAAACGTCGTCTCCCAGCCCCTTTCATTAAAGCATTCTATACAACTGTGATGGTTGATAGTTGTGTTAGCACACTTGGATTGCCATTCCCATGATGTCTCTGCGACATTGCAACTATGGCTCAGCTTAGTCTTGTTTTCTTTCATAACAGAGTGTGCATCAAGACCCTAAACATGTTCAGAGTAGCTCCCAATCCTGCAATTAACTGACCATGCTCGTTATCTGTGAAATTCAGGTCTAGTTCCGGAAAGTGTTGAACATTTGTAATTCTCTAAGGGTTTCTTTCTGCCTCCATTTGAGATTCTGCCCCCATTTGAGATGAGATTTCCTAGTAACTTCAGTAGGAGAGACAGACATTTATCCTATGATGAAGGGTGACAACTCTCAAAAATATCTACATGTCTGAGGATCCTAAAGTCCATTTTTAAAAGGGACTTATGCACTCAGGAGCTTAAGTCTCACAGAAAATTAATGGGACTTAAATGCCTACGTTACTTCTGAAAATGGGATGCAAGTTCTCACATAGACCTCTTTGGAGATTTTTCAACTAAACATTTTTTGTCAAAAAATGCTAATTGGTCTAATCCAATACTGTGCACAGAAAGGAGTCAGTTTTGATGAATTTTCTATTACAACATTTTTGAAACGTCATATTTTGACCTTTTTTAAATGGAAACAATTTCTGGTTTTCATGTTAGAATGACATCAACTAAGTAAATTTATAGTTGCGTGGTTTCAAGGGCATTGTCAAAAAAATTATAAATAACCTGAACTGACATTTATGGATTTTAAATTTTTTTCCTAAGATGTCAACTTTTGGTCTCACTTCAGGATAGGAAAATATTTGGAAAATCACAACAGTTCTTCCTGCTCACATCAACACTCAATTCATTTAAATACTCTTGAAAATGTAATTCAAAACCTTCAAGAATGGCGGGGGCAAGATTTATAGGCAACCTGGAGACCTAAAAAGGCAAGCCAACTATGAAGCGTAAGGGAAAACTGAGTGTATAATAAACCTCTCTCCAGGTTGTCCTCACTATAAGTCCAAGATACAATCCAAAAAACTTGGACTTATAGCAAAACAAGTTAAAGTGGAGAATTTTTTTCCTGTGACTGACTTCCATTTACGCAAATTGGGGGAGAGAGTTGCGTGACTTAAGTGCGGGGAATGGGATGGCTTATAATACATCAGTCCCTACAAGAGTCAACAACTTTAGTGCTGAACGGATGTATACTGGGACAACATATAGTGGGGGATGTCCTGTAGTACATTTGCTATTTGGTTTTGGCTTGACTTGTAATTTAAGGGGGAAATTTTCTAAGGCATAAAGGGTAGTTGGATTCTGACTCCCATTTACTTCCAAAGGAATTGGGCATCTACTTGCTCTTTGTCCTTTGGAAATGTCCTTTATAAAGAAATACTGACTTCCTGAAACTTCCCCCAGAACCAAACAGTAAGACATAGACTGATTTATTAAAGGCATCCTGGTGCCAGTAGGGGTGTTTGTCTTCTTCATAGTAGGTATCTACTCTGTTTTTGTAATGTAGGCACACCTATCCATTGACTACTGCTGTCATATATAAGGAATGGCATGTTAATATATTGCCATTTATAGCAAAACATTATAAAAACTTTCCCAAACATAATCTTGTTTGGAGTGAATGAATTTTGCCTAATTTTCAATCTGCTCCAGCTCAAGGCTAGATTTTGATCTCATTTAAACCAGTGCTAACCCAGGCTACGTCTAGACTGCAGGCTTCTTTCGGAAGAAGCTTTTCCAGAAGAGATCTTTTGAAAAAACTTCTTCCGAAAGATATCATCCACACTGCCAAAGTGCATCGAAAAAACAATCTGCTTTTTTGAAAGATAGCGTCCACCCTGAATGGACACTATCTCGCATTTAAAGCTGTGATTACTATGGATGGAGTGGCCATCAGGGCACCTGTACTTTTTCCTCTTTCCTCTTCTTTCAAAAGAACTTCCTCTTCCCTGACCACACACGCCTTTTTCTGAAAGAGCTCTTTCGAAAAAAGCCTTCTTCCTCGTAGAAAGAGGTTTACCAATGTTGGAAAAACCCCTCTGTTCTTTCAATTTTTTTTCAAAAGAGTGTGATTGCAGTGTGGACGTAAGTGATGCTTTTTTGGAAAAATGGCAGTTTTTTCCAAAAAACTCTGTAGTGTAGACATAGCCCCAGAGTAACTCCTCTGAAGCCATTGGATATGTGCTGATGGAATAAGAATCTGCTTCTTAAAGACTTGTAGGCTCATGTTTGCTAAAAGGAAACTATGAATAAAGAAATCAGTAGAATGTGGAGAAGAAAGAATAATTATAATGGGAAAAAATAGAAAAGTGATCCAAAATATGCCATCAGACTTGATTTAATGGGCTTGTGGCCGGTGTGAATGATAGCAGAATTTGGACCAGCTGATACTTTTGGTTGTATATATATATGGCATCCACTTTTGCCAGTGTAGCTTGTTTGGTAGAATAAATATTATTAACTATGGGAGGGAGTTAGGGGGGTGGGATATGTTTGTTTTTGGCTAGAGCCAGCCTTACATTAAATTGAATAACCTGTGAGAGGGGAAAATGCTTTGGATTAAGAAAAATGAGAGTCATCAACTCACCCTAGAGATGTTAGCCCTGTAAATGCATGAAATAGCTTATGAGGGCAGCAAAACCTTCAGTTCCAGGAGGCCTTGTAAAATGTGGTAGTCTCTGTTTTCTTTTTCTCCACCCTCTCTCCCCATGCCATGCATCACACATTAATTACTGAAATAGTGTTACTGGGATGGATTGCTGTGCGAGTTCATTCTTAAATATGATGTCTCTTTTATAGATATTGTGGTCTGGAAAGAATGTAATGAATGCAGAGATGGCTATGGGGCTTGCTGATATGGGCAGTGAATACTACCTATAGGTGAGAGGACAGTGTTCACCTATGGGAAACATGAGGACATGGGAAACATGAGGAGCAGTCTGTTGAGGAGAAGGAGTAGACGGTATGTATGGGGATGAGGGAACAATACATTATGGAGAGTTAAAGATTAGTTTAATCCATGGTGTTCCTATCCATAGAAATCATAACTATGAAATGCCCTCTACAAAGAGATGAGGAAAATTGAGAACATCATGCCATGATGTATAAAATAGACCCATTTTAAAGTATCATAACAGTTACTCCATAATTCCTCAAATGTAAAGAGCCCTGCATGGACGCAACATTTTGTATCTGCCTCCACATCTGTATCCACAAAAATGATGCCAGTGGATTTTTAGGGCTCTACAAATGTACTGCTGATGATTATGAAGGGGATTGTTTTAAAGCAGTCTTTAAAAGGAAGCGGAACGTTTCAATTTGTCTGTCTGGGCCTGAGGAGAAGGGTGGTACTTGTGATTTTGGCAGGCCAAATGCCAGCTCTTGTCCAGGCTGCAAGTATGAGATAAAGAATGACTAACTTGTAGCTGGAGACAAGACTAGTTCACCTTTATGTTAGTTTTGCTCAAAGCAGGTATTAGTCTGGTGTTAGTCGGGGAGCAGAATGTAGCAGGCTGGGGCAGGGTCACTCCACTTCCCGCCACTGTGGTGAAGCAGAGTGACCTGGCTAGAAGATAGCAGTGGAGTTCCTGCTGCCATGGTGAGTGCAAGGAGGCCCAAGCACTGCTGCCACCCTATGCCATGTCCCCCAGTAAACCCTCGGCTCATGTCTCTTGGAGGAGGGGGGATTCAAGCAAGGAGTGCAAGGGGTTGGGAGGAATGGAGCAGGGGCAGGAAGAGTTTAGGCAGGGGTGGAGCTGGTGTGGGGCTTGGGGGAAAGGATGAAGTGGGAGTAGGGTAGAAGCAGAGTGGGGGCAGGAAGAGGCAGGGCATTGCTGGGGCCTGTGGCAGAGTGGGGGTTGCCTTGGACCCAGCAGCCGGCATGTATGTAGTGTTTAGACTCCATGAAATGCTTGTAAATTGCTGCATGTGTTGTTCTCAGTTGTAATGTCATATTCTTTGCTATAAGAAAATAAGTTTTGCTCTACAACTTTGAAAATGTTTGCTGTGAACTTGTGAAACCAGGCACAGGAATCTCTTTCTCCCTCCACAGCCCATCAAAATCAGATGAGCCATCAAGGAGTATCCCAACATAAAGGATTGGTTAATGGCACTATTGCATCTGTGAAATGCTACGTGCGAGGAAACTCGTCCTGTGGACTTGGAAACTGAAGGTAGGAAATATAACAAAGCCACAGGAAAATTTTCCATCTCTCGCTGCTGTTTGACTTCTGAAAGGGCCAGAAACTCTACACTAAAACCAGAGGTTTCACTGGGACTGACACCTTGAATGGACAGATCAGACAACTCTGTCACTGTTAGGATTTAGATACTCACTCATTTGGGTGTTTGCTTGCTTAAACTTGTAAATAATTTGTTTCTTTTTCCTAGTTAATAACCCTTTTAGACAGTTTATTACAGAGTTGGCTTTGCGGCAAGATCCAGGGTACCGATTGATCTGCAGTTACTGGTCTCTTGGGAGTGGAAGGAACCTGAATATTGTGCGATTTTTGGTGCAAGTGACCATTTATTATCAAGCCCAGTTTGTCTGGGTGACAACTTAGACTAGAGAGTCTAAAGGGGGCTGTCTGTGACTCCATGGTAAAGCCTGTTAAAGTAATCCAGGAGTTCAGGTTTGTCTGACTTGGTGAAATCTAATTAGAGAGGACACCAGCATTTTGTGGTGTCTGCCCTGTTTTTGACAGTCTGCCCTGGGGTAGACACTCACAGTCATGGGCCTCTCCAGACAGCGTGACAGAGTGAACACATTAGATAGCCAAGAGGTGAACTCAGAAGGTGAGTGACGACAGGTTAGCTGCCTGTTCCATTTTAGTCTGATTGTGGACCCATGAGGAGTACACACAAAACCATTACACTAACCTCAAACACATGGTCTTCCAGCCAAATAGTGACATTCCACTGAAATCTGATCAGAGGCTCTGGTAGCGCAAGTTTGATTGCAAACAGAAATCTTATCAAGGGTGTAGGACCCTGTGAGGAGGGACGGTCACAGAGCTCTGGTTGCAGCCTGAGCCCAAACATCTATGCCACACTCAAAAAGCTTCTTTGCCCACTATGGCAGATGACAGTTAAGGAGCTCCCCACTGTTCCAATAAAGGTTAGCAGGAATGGCTTGAAAGACTGGCAGAGCATAGCTCAATCTGAAGAGGCAAGTGGAATTTTTAAATCAGCTCTTCATGACAGCCTTATTGCATGCTGTTGAGACTGAAAAGAACCACAGTAAGCTGCCAGTAGACCAGTTATGGTGAGGGCTGTGGAAGGACTATAGTCTACATTATAGGTGTTGGGCCTTGAATAAATGCAAACCATTCTGCACTCCATTCTATATGACAGAGCTAGTCTATGATAGGTTCTAAGGCCAGATAGTATAGTCTGACCTATATCATACCCTCTCAGAAGGGTAGCTGAGTTAGTCTGTAACTTTAAAAACAAAGGGAAGTCCTGTGGCATTTTACAGACTAACAAATATATAGGATCGTGAGCTTTTGTGGGTAAAACACATGTCATTAGATGAGTAGAAGTGGAAATTACAGAATCCAAGGCATATATCAGAGGGGTAGCTGTGTTAGTCTGAATCTGCAAAAGCGGCGAGGAGACCTGTGGCACCTTATAGACTAAGTCTATAAGGTGCCACAGGACTCCTCAAGGCATGTATAACAGCAAAAACAGTTATCTGTCATTTGTAGGATCCTTGTTAATGAAGCTAATTAAGTGGGCTGGATGTGTCCCATTCATAGCTGTTGATATGAAAATGTGAATGTCAAAGGCAGGGGAAATTGCCTTTGTGGTATCTTAATCCGTTAATACCTTTATTCAAGTCCAGGTTGACAGCGTCAAATTCGTATGTGAATTCCAGATCAGCAGTTTCTCTCTGTAACTGGTTAGTAAAATTCCTTTGTAGAAGAATGGCTACTTTAAAATCCATTATTGAGTGCCCAAGCAGGTTAAAATGTTCCCCTACAGGTATATGTGTGTTACCATTTCTGATGTCTGATTTGTGTCCATTTATCCTTTGGGGCAGAGACTGTCCAGTTTGACCAATGTACATGGTAGGAAGGCATTGCTGGCATTGGATGGCATATATCACATTAGAAGATGTGCAGGAGGATGAGCCCTGGATGTGGTGGCTTATGTGGTTAGGTCCTGTGATGGTGTTGCTAGTATAAATGTGTGGACAGAGATGACAACTGGGTTTGTTGCAGGGGTAGGTTCCTAGGTGAGTGTATCTGAGGTGTGGTTTGTGGCTGCTGGTAAGTATTTGCTTCAGGTTGGTGGAGGTTGTCTGTAGGCAAGGACTGGCATGTCTCCTAAGGTCTGTGAGAGTAAGGGATTGTTTTCCAGGAACCTGTATCATACAGGGCATAGAATTTCATGCACTAATTGTAGAGCCCAAATGCTGTTATTTAGCCCATATATCACTGTACAGACTACATATATCATGGGACCTGGCACAAGGGGTATTTGACCACCTACTTCTTCTACTCACCTCCAGCACAGATAGAGGCTGGAAATGGGCACAGCCATTGCTTTACTTCTGAGCTCTCAATATGCAGTTAACTTATCTAAGAGCAAGTCTACACTATGAAATTGTAAACCTAAGTTGCATCAATGCACAGGCTGAACTTCTCTAGTCCAGCACCCTCGGGACCTGACTGCTGCCAAACCAGAGAATGTGCTGAATCACGGGAGGTCAATATTGTCTAACAGCATTGCCAACCCTTCCATTGCTTACTGGGTTCTTAGAAGACATTTTGGGGTAAATTAGAGCTAAATAACAGCACAGAACACTGAGAGCCAGGTCTAGTAGCCGTAAACAAATTTTAAGAGACTGTGGGAAACTTGGCCTCACCCAGGATAAGTAGACGTCTGGCTAACTAAAATCATGCCACATCACGGATACTGTTGGATCAGAGAGTGCTGGACTAGAGAGGTTCAACCTATACAGACATTGCTTTAATGAAATCGCTTTTGCATGTCCGTACTATGCTTCCTGAATTGGTGAAGTGCATCCTCACTGGGCCCACTAGCACCATTTAACTCTTAGGGTGTGGCATTATGGAATGAAAGGCTTTTGAAAGGCAGCAACAATTGTTCCAAACAATGCAGTGTCTATACTCACCCCGTATTGAGCTAACTACATGGCTACGTCTACACTGGCCCCTTTTCAGCTATCGCAATAGGGAAATCCGCCGGGGATTTAAATATCCCCCGCGGCATTTAAATAAAAATGTCCGCCGCTTTTTTCCGGCTTTTAGAAAAGCCGGAAAAGAGCGTCTACACTGGCCCCGATCCTCTGGAAAAAAAGCCCTTTTCTGGAGGATCTTATTCCTATTTTGAAGTAGGAATAAGATCCTCCGGAAAAGGGCTTTTTTTCCGGAGGATCGGGGCCAGTGTAGACGCTCTTTTCCGGCTTTTCTAAAAGCCGGAAAAAAGCGGTGGACATTTTTATTTAAATGCCGCGGGGGATATTTAAATCCCCCGCGGATTTCCCTATTACGGCTTCTGAAATTAACATGCCCCTTCCGGAAAAGGGGCCAGTGTAGACGTAGCCCATCAGTTTAAGTGCTATGCCTCTCACGAAGGTAGGGTTAAGTCAGTGTAATGGGCAAATTACATCAGTGGGAGCTACATTTTAGTGTAGATGCTTACAGAGTGAGGTTGGAGCAAACTGCCTTAGATCAACCTATCTCTGTAGTGTGGACCAGAGCTAAGCCATTACTGGGGATGCTGTGAGGACAGCCTCAAAACAATTATTTCCTCTAGCCTCCCAGAACAAAGGGGAAGCAGGGAGGGAACTGTGTCTTAGAGGAGTGTTTCTGAGGCATGCTGTCTTCTGCAGCCACTCCTAGGGTGAAGGAAAATATAGAGAGGGCCTAAGTCTACTGTTTTACACCTGGGCATCCTGGTTAATGTCACTGGGGATGAAAAGGTGTCACTGAGAAGAGTTTTGTCCAGGATATATATTGTGTACAAGCCATGCTTTTGTGCCAGACTCACATTCTGAAAGATTTCTCCTATCCCTGACTCAAAGCACAAGCTTCCCTTTAACTCTCTGAACAATCACCCTTCAAAATACATGACTC
Organism: Pelodiscus sinensis; assembly: GCF_049634645.1. NCBI lineage: Eukaryota > Metazoa > Chordata > Testudines > Trionychidae > Pelodiscus > Pelodiscus sinensis. The sequence continues at coordinate 172,263,219 of NC_134712.1, forward strand.
CAAATTTACAGGAAAAGATTCTCAAATGAGTTTGGGATTCCTAAGGCCTCGAACTCTATGATTTCCTTCCATCCCCATTTATATTTTCGTGGGTCAGTTTTTATTCTGCCTACACTTAAGGGAAGACAGATGTAAAAATCCACTACACGGCAGATGGTAATGGAAATCCATTCTCCAGAGAGATCAGGATAATGACTCTTTGCAAAGCAAAACCAGAAGACCTCTGGCCCCTGCAGCTTATGTTCTACTTCAAATGCAGAGATCTATATGATGTGGAGCCAAAGGGGAGTTCCAATCTGGTCAAGGAACTGTTGTGCCTTCCCTATTTTCTTGCCTGGAGCCCCCTCCTTGCTCCCCCCTCCTTTTGGAGTGGTTACATTCACAATGCTGTTCTCCCTTCTTCCCCCTTCCCTCTTTTGCTGGAGCAATTTCCCTGACATCCTTTTTCTGTCTTCACCTCTTTTTTTCATTTCTGTCCCTTCTTCCTAACAAAAGACTGTGGTGGGATTCAGCATTGAGTTATTTTATTCTGGAGCTCTGGGCTCTTTTGGTGAAACATCCCAACTGAGATTCAGTGCAGGGTTTTCTGGTTATATTCATTGAATTCTCTATTGTTAAATAAATGTATAGACTTTTTTCATTTTTAGTTTAAAAACAAGTTTACAAAACTCCTGATATAGTCGAATATAAAGTCTGCTTTGTTTTACCAGAGTGCAAGCCTCGAAAGCATATTGCTCATGCAGCTAATTGCATAAAACTTACATGCGTGAACATAGGAAACCACTCTGAATACCAAATGGGCTTCTCTTCCAGACTAGAGTCAAACTTCCTTACTAAACTCCAGCTTTTCCCTGGATGTGTTTTTGCTGGAAACAAAAAAAAAGGGGGGGGAGAAGAGGGTGGAGAGGGGGAGAGAGTGGTTGTAGCCCATGCATGTGTGAATCTCAGCAAAGAGTACTTGAACATATGTGTTACAGAGAAAATGTTATGTTGAAAGTATTAGTGAAACCAGAGTGGATTGACACTGGACCACATTACTTTAAGCTCTTGAAACATGAAACAGAAGAAACAGGATGAGATTTTCCAAACAAACTCCCATTGAAATTCAGTGGGATTTTTTTCAGTTGTATACTTAGGCTTCTGTGAAAGCCCTAGTCCTCATGTAGTATTTGTATTATGGTAGTTCCTAAGGGTTCCATAAGAAATCAATTCCCCATTGTGCTAGTCATTGCACAGCCATCTACTAAGAGATCATCTCTGTGCTGAAGAAAGTGCAATCTAAATACACAAGACAAAATTATCATCCCCATTTTATAGATGGAAACTGAGGCACTTCTTTGTACATTTACACAGTGATTAAAATGCCCACGGCTGGCTCAGATCAGCTGATTTGGGCTTGTAGAGCTCAGATGCCAAACTGGAAAATTGCTGTGTAGACATTTGGGCTTAGCCTGAAACCTAAGCTCTGGGATCCTGAGGGGGAAGGTCCTTACGTACTAGCCTGCACCCCAATGTTTACACTAAATTTTTCCTGGAGACCAGGCTCTGTGAGCCTGAGTCAGATGGCCTAGACCACCCATCATTCGCTTGTCCATGTGCTGACATACTCAAAGAGAAAATTATTTCTCTAAAGTCCTACAATTGCATGTTCATGAGAGCCAGGTATGGTGAGCAGCTTTCCGGTTTGAGGCCTTAGACTATAAACTCATGAGGGTAATGACATCAGACCAGAGTCATGCTACTCAACTGATGCTAATGTAGTTTCATCAGAGAGAAATTTGGCCCCTGGAATTCCAATATTGTGGCAAAGAGCTATGTGTCACTGGGATGCTATAGAAAAAATGAATAAAATGGTAATTAAAGATTGGGCAAAACCACATTTTTTTTTATTGCACCTTGAGAACTTTGGTGGTTATGGGGGGAAAATGTAAAAGAATCTGGAACCAACTCACCTCTGGTTCTGGTTTAGCAAACCTGAATTATAAGGTTTTTGTGAATTAAAAACATAGTTTTCTTGGCCCAGTTATAATAGCAGTGTACTGTTCTCCATGATACCTTAGGCCATTTACTCTGAGTTATTTCATTGCCATTTTTACTTCTGGTTTTCCACTTCACCTGGCCTACTGGTTAAGCAATTGGGAATTTAGCCATTGACTTCAATGGGAGAAGGATCGGGGCCATCATTTCTGTTGTGCTCTGTTTAGATCCTTAGGGAAAGCATTTTTTTAAAAAACCTACTACCCTGGTTTTATTTGCTGTTTCATCACACTGGTTTTAGCTCCTTTTCTAGTACCTACAGAATATTGCTCTCTTTAAACTGGGCATCTGGCAGAGCTATATAGTAGAAGTATAAACCACATGGTCTTAGCCAATTTAAAGCTGTATGAATATTAATTTTAGATGAATATTAATTTTTCAGCATTGGAGATTCTTTAACAGGTATTTCAATTGCTCAATTAAGTTGCTATAATAAGGATGACAAACATACCTAAACTGACTAATGCATCTATAATAAAGTCAGATATCTTCCAGTCCCACTTCTTGCAGCACATTTTAACAAACGAGATATGATTTTTGCTTGATTTTCTGCTCATATTGCTGAAGGTTCCTTGGGAATTTAAAGGCATAATTCTGTCCCCTCTTGTGGCCATCTTATAGTGCCCTGGCTGATAAAAGGTACCATAATGCAGGGGTCTTAGACTTCCAGCCCACAGGCCATAGCTGACCAGAGAAATTGCACAATGCGGCATGGGAGTTCCTGGAATCTAGGGACAGGGGCTATCCACTACGTCCCCCAAGAGCCACCCTTTTCCACCTCTGCCCTGCCTTATCCCTGCCCATAGCACCTCATCCCCTGAGAATGTAGCCTTAGTGATCACTGGGGGGCTTAGCAAAGGGTAGCAGCAGTGGTTGCCCCCCCCCCCCCCCACACTCCTCACAGTGGCAGGAGCTGCAGGAAGCATGGGGGCCTGACCTCTGCTGCTAGACCTTTCCCCCCAGTGATTATGTGGGGGAGAGGGCAGGCTGATGGCAGGAAGGGGTGCAACTTGGGGGATGGTAACAGACAGACCCCAGCCAGAACTCCCAAGCCAGATTACACAATTGCTGTGACCAGGGATGGTCCATGGGCTGGGAGTTTGAGACCCCTGCCATAAAGGGAGCAAAGAGGCCCTCTGGAAATACCTGTTGAGTAAAGGAATTCCCTTGCTGTTGTAAGGATGGCAAAGAGCTCTCTGCTACATTCCTACGCAGTCCCTGGTGTGGAGGCTACCTGGGGTGTGAGCGGGAAGGGATGCTGCTGGAGCACACTGCTCTATGCCCTGTGGGTGCAAAGTGGCCCATCAGCAGCCTAGAAAGCCCACTGTTACTTAAAGTAACTCTGGGGGGAAAGCCTGGCCATAGCAGGGTTGGCAGAGCCACACTTCATCAGCATCTGGCATAGCAGCATGCTCTGAGTGTGTCCAAATGCAGAAGGGGCAATCTCACAGTAGATTCAGTGTAGTTATATTGGCACCAGGCTGCCCCCACCCCCAAGCTAGCACCAAAGATGCTCTGCCATTCTCAGTCTTTTGCACAGAGTTTACTTCTTTAACAGAGGTTAGCAAACCAATGGAACACAGCGTCAAATCAATCCTCTGCCCAGGGTTCAGAACCAGCCCTCCCAGGAGTCTCTGATGTGCCAGATTCAGGCAGCTTCCCAGTCTCAGTCAGGTCTGCTCTCTCCTCAGTGAAGCAGCCACAGGGCTGCTTCTCTCGGCCCCAGCCCCTTGTTTCAGCAATCTGTTTTTCCCTTCCCCCCAAAGCTAGCTCCATTCCAGTTTGGGTCTTTCCTCCCCAAGGTGCAGCCTCTCTCAGTCAGTCTCCCAGCTGCTCACTATCAGCCCTTTATAAGCCCAGGGTCAGCCTTGCCCATTGGCTGGATTGGGCTCACTTGCTCTGATGGAGGGGTGTAGGATATTGCAGAACACTCTACCCTTGGGGGGGGGGTCTTTAAACTGTGGTAGGGTCTGAACAGCACCCTGGTCTAGCCCAGAATTTGGAGGCTGCAAAAGATGGTGGCTTCCTGCTCCTGGACCCACATCTGTTGTCACACCGCTCTTAGGAGGCACAACTTAGAAATGGACCCTTAGCCATAAAATGGATTTTCAGAATTTCTAAAAGTCGTGAGGCAAACCATGGAGTATGGAACATATTGGGGAGGGGGAAGCCTGGGAGGGAAATGTCAAGTTAATAGTCATGTCAAGTTTTACCACAAACATAAAGTAAACAATCTCCGTCTGAGAATTCCCTTAGAGGAACAGACGCTGAATGCCAAATTATACTAAATGCCAACTGATACATTCTTTGTGGCAGGTCTTCATATTGGACCAAATATTATTTTAGGTGAAATGTAATAATTTAAGACATTTACAGTGTGTCTCATGCTACCAAAAGGCAAGCCAGGACCAATAGGTGCTTTGCACTGATTTTTGCACTGTTTTTACCTCACGCTCATGGTCTCAACAGTTCTATTCATTTTCAGATTCAATGATCTGCACCAGCCTGCTCTCAGGGTGACCTGAAGGGACATTGGATTGGAGGAGGAGCAGTTGTAAGAGTTTTGCACAATCCCTGCTCTATGCAAACTGGGAATAGGCTCAAAAGCCTGAACACCTCAGGAGATCATCTCTTTGTCACTGCTGGCTGTACTGAGATGTTCAACACATGGCATGGCATAAAAGGATTAAAAGATAGAAACATAGGATGGGCTTTTTCAGAAGCAATGAACACTGCTGTATCATTGGTCCCATGGAAGTCAACACTAAAATCTTTATTTCAGTGGGACCAGTGGTGCAAACACCAAATGTTTCTGAAAATTCTACCTATTATGCATTACAATAGAACCACTTCTGCCTTTGCCTTTTTTCCAGGCTTGTTGGCTTCTGTATCATTTCAGTACAACTCATCCCAGTTTGAAGGTAACCCACCAGACATCTCTACAAATACAAACACATTATAGTTTATTAACATCCCACCTTAGACCTAGATGACATTCAAAACTTTGCTTCACAAGGGTTGTATTAAAAACAAAGAAAATATTTGTACAGGGGCTTATACCCACTGAGCTGCTGACCTCACTATTGGGAGTGGCAAATAGAATTACTATTTGGGACTCTGTGGTTTCCAGTACAGTTACCATGTAGTGAGTGTGATAGAACATGCCCCTGTAGTGTATAATACCCTATACACTATTGCTATAATCTTTATAAAAAATGTAGATCATAAGGTATCACTTAAAAACTCATAATCTGCTGGTCAGTATTGTCCTGATACACTGCGTGTGGCAACATTCTGTGTGGAGTGATAAGATCCCCCTGTAGAATGTTGTTAACACATGCTCCAAACCCTACAGCCCCACCCTGGCTGAAGTCCACAAACAGGTCTGTCCTAAAGAAAGGAATGTGTGCTTGCCTTAATTTGCTTAATAAGCAGTAAACAAGAGTCATCAAGGAGGAAGGGAAAACAAAGAATGTTCAAACAGGTAGAAAAAAACATGGAACATTTTTCCACATAGACTCCTTGTCAGCTGGAAACATAGGTGAACTGAAACTGTAAAAAACAAGGGCAAAGACCCCCAAGGTACCCTTCTCTCTCTCTCTGACCATTGCATTCTCTGCACCTGAGAAAACAAAAAGAAAACAGCTATTGGACTAAGGGAGGGGAATTAATTGTAGTTAACAAACTTGGGTTTTTTTAAAATCTAATCCAGTCTGTTTAAGTTAATGTCTGGATAACTTCATTTGTCATGATTAACTGGTGCATGTTTTTCCCTTAAAGGAATAGTGAATTGAATATTCCTATGCTGTCAGAGAGAGGGCTGGACAGTTCCTGAGATACATTTCTGGCAGACAGTCTGGGACTGGGAATGTGTCGGGGTCACCCTGCAATATAACCAAAGCTGGTGAGAGCGAGGGTGCAACTGACAGCTGCAGTTACACCAACACCTCTGGGAGTGACTTGCATGCTGGTGGCTGTTTGTGAGCAGTCTGGGTTGGAGGCTACAGCAGCAGGCCATTGAAAGATATCCTAGGACACAGGGCAGGGATGACACATCTCCTCAGTGGTCTTGATTGTAAGATGGTATGTTTGAAATCTTTCTGCTACTGAAGCCAATGACAAAAATCCCATTGAGCATGTATTGGCTTTGCTCTGGGTATCCGAGAAAGCTAAAATCATTTCAAGCAGCCCTGCTAGGACAGCATCTCCGAGGAAGTGACATTCATTAGAATTAGAGCTTTGGTGCAGTACACAAACTGTTCATGCTCGCTATCTCGTCAATTTCAAGTATTGTGTATAGGGTCAAATAAAACATTCACAGGATAAAGCCCACTTTTATTTTTTTTCCCTTTATAACAGTAATTCAGATGCTGTCTGAGGGGGTTACACAACTGTTTTTCACTAAATAACTGTGCCCTTTGTAGGGAAATGTCCCATTTTAAAGTAATACTGTGAAAGTAACAGCTCAGAGCATGTGACATGGACAATGTTAGAATAAAATGTATGGAGGGGAAATGTGCTCGTGGACCTGAATTTCCATGATAATGGCTGTTCCATTTCAAGCAGCTTCCTAATAAGTATGGCTGCATGAAGTAGCCCCTTTGCCCACAGTTTAATTAAATGCCCATTCATTGCTCTATTTTCTATTAATCGGTCGCGAAACTGCAGAACAATGAATGCCAGTGCCACGAAGTTTTACAGATACATGTGAAAGCAATCTGTCTTTTGTAATATAAAACACCAAAAAGACTATAGAGTTCCCTTTTTATCCCTCAGTGCTATGAAATTAACATCAAAGATTAGAAAATGCAATTCAGTACTTTTGGCAAGTGGCTATTTAGAAAAAGAGTTGAATAGAACTCTGTCTGCATTACATACATTATAATCTAGCAAAGCCAAGCAAGTTTTATTTAGTCTCATCCTCCTGTTTCAGGAATCATGATGGAAGAAAACTCTTTCAAAACAGAAGAAAATGTACATGCAAATTTAGTCACAATGCTAAATCCTGTTTACCTTACTCATGTAAAAAAAAATCAATAGTAGTTTTGCCAGTGCTGCTGTATGTGCTTTCAGGATGGTTCTAGCTGATGTCAACATGCAGGCAGGGCCAGATTGTAACATCGAGACCCTAAGATGTGTCAAGTATAAGATGCCCTATACTATAAAAAATAATGTATTATTTTCACAAAAAGGACAGTGAATATATAAACACTAACACTTTATGTTCTCACAGGAAAACAAGCAAGGATATATAATATTTGTATACCATGAATAAGGAAACTTATCCTTTTCATATGATATGCGAGAAAAACATTGATTAATTTTGTTAGGGAAATACAAAGTTTATCCAGATTATGTAAAATATATTTACAAATGTTTATTCCAATTTAATTTTCACCATGAAACAATGAATTTCTGGGATTTTTCTTTTGCCATACTATAAAAATATGAGTAGTCCCATGGCACTTTAAAGCTTTCATTGGTAAAAAAACACTTTGGCTACGTCTACACTCGCGGCTTCTTGTGCAAGACTCCGCAGAGCGTCCACATTGCCCATCCGCTCTTGCGCAAGGAAATTTACAGTACGGCGTGGTAAGAGAGGGTTTCTTGCGCAAGAGCTATGCTCTTTTTTAACAGGTATAAGCCCTCTTGCGCAGGAGCTCTTGCACAAGAGGTCAGTGTGGACGCTTGGCAGGGATTTCTTGCGCAAGAAAGCCCTATGGCTAAAATGGTCATGAAAGCTTTCTTGCGCAAGAGAGCATCTATACTGCCATGGGTGCTCTTGCGCAAAAGCACAGCTCACACATGGCAGTGTGGACGTTTTCTTGCGTAAGACTTCTTGCACAAGAACCCTAGCGCAAGATGTTCTTGCGCAAGAAGCCACGAGTGTAGACATAGCCCTGGTCAGATGCATGGAGTGGGAATCGGAGGTAGGGTGATAAATATATGTACAAGCATATCAAAAAAAGGGAGTTACTTACCAAGTGTAGGACCAGTGTTAACTCGGTATATTCAGTCAGAGTGGGTGTGGCTCACCCCTAGCAGTTGATGGGGAGGTGTGAATACCAAGAGAAGGAAAATTGCCTTTGTACTGAAATAATGATTCTAAGTCCTTATTCAGTCCTAATTTCATCATATTAAATTTGCAAATGAATTTCAGCTTTGTGTTTCTTTTCATAGTCTGGTTTTGAAGGTTTGTTTGTTTGTTTTGTTTTATTTTGTTTTGTTTTATAAACCTGTTACTGAGTGTCCAGGGAGGTTGAAGTATTCTCCTGGTTTTTGTATGTTACCTTTCTTGATATCAGATTTGTATTAATTTATCCTTTTGCACAGAGACCGTCAGGTTTGGCCAATATACATGGCAGAGAGGGTATTGCTGGCACTTGATGCTATATTTCACATCAGTAGATGTGCAGGTGGATGAATCCCTGATGATGTGGCTGAAGTGTTTAGGTCCTGTGATGGTGTCCCGTGTGTGTGTGTGTGTGTGTGTGTGTGTATGTATATGGACAGAGTTGGCAGTAGGGTTTGTTGCACGGGTAGGTGAGTTCCTGGGTGAGTCTTTCTTCGGTGTGGTGTCTGGCTCCTGGTGAATATTTGCTTCAATTTGGGGGGCTACTGTGGACGAGGACTGGCCTGCCTCCTGAAGTCTGTGAGAGTAAGAGATCGTTTTCCAGGCTAGGTTGTAGATTGCACTGTGTATAAAAATACAGTGAAATTCCCAAAGCTGATGGAGGGAAGCCAGCACACATATATCCTGCTCAAGATCCACTCGACCCAAGTCCAAAAGAAGATCATCTGGAAAATTCAGTCATACGCAGTGCATGAAGCAGAAAGAGGCATGCACACTAAAAAACTACAATTATACATATGTACCAATCAAAAGAAGAAAACATACTGACAATTAAGGAAATGAAGAAAAACAGGAGAAAGTGAAGAAAAAGTAGTGAAGGCACTACATAACTGAACTTGCTGGAACATGACTAAAAGATGGCAGCCTTCCTGTTATTACCAGCCAACGATTTTGCTATACTTGAAAGCACTCCTAGGATGGGCCCCACATGAGTATGAGCTTGGCAGGATTGCTTCATAATACTACCATCTGTGACCTCACAATTTTCCCGATTTTATCGACAGTGAGATCTATTTATTTATAGAGATATATTTATTAAATAAGCTGTTAAGGATTTATTAAATAAGTCAGAATTTTACCAGTAGTAGCTGGCCAACAAAACACTGCCTAAGGAGACTGATAACAGAGTTATCTGTAGAAATACTAGTTTAACATGTGCAATTATTGTTTTTTTTCTCAGTCCTGGCCTCCCACCTGTCAATTAAGAACAGTTAGTGAAGGGTAAGTGTATTTTTGTAGCCAGATGTGCATATTTTGTCACATTTGTATGAAAATGCCTTGATTTAGAGAGACTCTTTCTTCCATACATCCTTTATTTATTTATCACCTTTCCTAAAATTTGAAATAGAATCAGTTTTTCTTTTTAGAGGCTCCTCATAGTGTGAGGCACTAAAGCGGTCTTTTCGTTAGTTTATGCCTTAATCCAGCACTGGGTACAGGTATAGGCTGCAAAGGCACTCTGTAACAATGGCATGTCAGGGCTCTATATTTAAAGTATGCCATTCAAAATAAAAGGTTAATATTCCTAACTGTCAGCAGTGGTCCCTGTAAGCTGTGCACTTGTGCAGCCACTCACAAGAGATTCAAATACCACCCAGCTGATTAGCAGAACTCCCACAGCTAGGCTTTTGTTTCTACTGGTGGTGCACATTTACACATGCCTGACTACACATAAAAATTGCACATGGATGGAAAAAATTAGAGGGAACACTGACTGTCAGCTCTGCAAATTCAACTTGGGTTCTGAAAGAAAAGGTGGGATTTTCTATCCCATGCATCATGAGCAGTAATAAAGATTCTGCAGGCTAAATTATGACTAACCTTAGAGGGCTCTGAATCAGACCCCAATGAGGTCTTTCCAAATCCTTTGAGGAGCTTGGCCTTAGTGTCACCTGTGGAGTCCTGTTGCCTACAGAGGGTTTGCATATGTGTAACTTACTGGAGTTTTGTCAACTGTTGCTGGTGTGCAAGGACTAGAAACTGGCTCTTAGCTGTATTGATTTTACTGTGCTAATAGAAGTAAAAACATGAAAGGGTTTTTTTAGATATTAAAGTCAGGTAATCTGATTCTGCACTCACACCAGCAGTGGTTTATTGACTCCAATGGTGCAATTTTTATGGTGACATTTAAGAGCCACACTGCATGTTAAATCCTCTTGAGAGGTTTGTGAACTCACCTATGCTGTTCCTTAGAGTATAGCTACATTGTAATTAAAAACTTGTGGAGAGCTCTTGTTCTCTCTTTTTTTCCCCTCAGCCCTAAGATGTCCAAGCAAGGACATGGTGATTCGTCTGGTGTGAAATTTTGTATTTTCCCCAGTCTTCCCATGGGAGCTGTGATCAACTGTGCAGATAATACAGGTGCCAAGAACCTGTACATCATCTCTGTGAAGGGGATTAAGGGCTGCCAGCGCCTGATGTAGGCGATCTGGTGATGGCCACTGTCAAAAAGGCCAAGACTGAGCTCCAGAAGAAGGTGAACCTGGCGGTGGTAATTCAGCAGAAGAAATCCAGTGAAAATACAGGGTATTCCTCTATTTTGATGAATTTTTAGTTCAGCATCCTGAAAATGCTCCATTTTGGTCAATTTGGGGTATCTCTCAGCCTTAATGTGAAAGGAGTGCTGAACCAGCATACACCATTATTTGTAATTTGGGCGGGTCCTGTAGAATTTGTGCTATGCAAATTGCACATCTTACACGTTTCATCTTCTTGAACATTATAACCGAGTTGAACTGTGTGTTCATACCAACCTGGTAAACTCCAGTTGTGGGTTCCTGTGCAAAATTAAGAGATGTTTTAGTAAGAAAAATCTGTACATTGCATCTCAGTAGGAAATAAATAATGGCATCAGGATGCAATGTGAGGGCAAACTTGATGAACTTCATATCTTTGGTGATAGGAAATAGCATTTGATGGTTATTGATTTCTAAGCTCTAAATTGGTGCTTTCAATATCTCTCCCTGGGTACGTCTACACTACAAAGCTATTTCAGGAAAGCAGAGGTATCCCAAAATAGCCATCCCACATCTACACAAGTTGTCTGTTATTTCAAAATATTTTTTAAAATAACAGGCATGCTATTTCGCCATCCTGGTAAACCTTGTTGCATGAGGGATAAGGGATGGCTTGAAATAGCTTAATTTGAAATTTTGTGCATCTACACAGTGCTAAATTTCAAAATAACGTGCTATTTCAAAATAGTTTTGAAATAAATGTGCAATTTGCATAGCACAAATTGCGTATCTTATTTCAGTTTAGCGTGCTGTGTAGGCACACCTTCTGAAAATAGAGACTGATCAGTATGTACATTTCATTCCCTACAATTTTTAATTTAATTAACTGTTACACTCCATTTTATGAAAACAAACATCCTCTCCAGCATAAAGATGAAGCAATATTAAAAGTTAACCCTTCTTATGAGGATCATGTCTTTTGAAATTGCCTAATCAAAATGGGACTCTATTAAAATGCAAAATATTAAGCTTACCCTTTGAAATTATAAGAAATGAGCATATGGCCCTGCTTGGAATAGTGCATGCCGCTCCGAAGTCAGCCACACAGAAGAAAAAAAGTGGATGGTCAGATGGCTTCTAAGAAGAATGATAACAGACCTCTGTCTTAGAGGTGTCACTCTATTACTGAATGCTGAGATGGAAGGGTCCAGAAAGTTACCTCCTCAAAAGTTTCATCAACATGCCTGGTGGCTAGGACTATAAGGGTATGTCTACACTACCACCCTAGTTCGAACTAGGGTGGTAATGTAGGCATACCGCACTTGCAAATGAAGCCCGGGATTTGAATTTGCAAATGAAGCCCGGGAAATTCAAATCCCGGGCTTCATTTGCAAGTGCGGTATGCCTACATTACCCTGCTAGTTCGAACTAGCGGGGTAGTGTAGACATACCCTAACAGAGTTTAAAAAAGAGCTAGATAAATTAATGGAGGTTAGGCCCATAAAAGGCTATTAGCCAGAAAGTAAGGAGTGGTGCCCCTGGCCTCTGTTCATCAAAGGCTGGAGAAGGATGGCAGGAGACAAATTGTTTGATCATTGTCTTCGGGTCCACCCACTTTGGGGCACCTGGCACTGGCCACTGCTGGCAGACAGGATACTGGGCTAGATGGACCTATGGTCTGACCCAGTATAGCCGTTCTTATGGCTAGAGGTATGCGATACAACAAAAAAACTATATGGTAACACTTTTCCCTTTTCACCAATGAAGAGCACTTACAGAAATCCCAGGCAACTTAATACAAGGTGTTGGAACATCAAACATATGGTCTTTTCACCAGCTGATACATTTCACAAGAACCTTTTGCAATAAGCCCAAAAATAATTTTCAATCCCAGAGCCTATACCAAGCACCAGTAACTGAATCCTACCTCCTTTCTCCTTATGGAGAAAGGCAGATCTATTATACCCATTTTACAGTTAGGGAAACTGAGGCCTAGACATGGTAAAGTGACTTTCACTAGGTTCCACAATGAATAATGGACACTCAACAACAGTGCACGGGGTTCCTGTTTCTGAGCCTCCTGCTTTGTAGAAACCGAAGAGACAGAAGAAAACACAAAGTAGGGACCTATTTCCCATATACCTATTTGTCGAGGTCTCTTGAGCATGACAGGGCAGAAATCCATAGTTGTTTCTGCAAAAATTTGTCACCTGACCATGTGAGTTCTTCATCTGGCATTCTCTGCGTGCGCCCTCTCCCCCACATTCCCATGCACAGAGATTAGAGCGGTAACCGGGGGGGGGGGGGGGGGGGGGGGGAAAGGGCGGGAGGGAAAGCAGGGAAGAGGAAGATTGGTTTCAGCAGGAACCACCTGGAGCAGTTATGGGCAGATTAGCTAAAACAGAACATGGCCTGGTGCTTAATGGCTGGTGGCAGAAGATGCAAATAAATGTCAGCGATGAAAGATACCCCCTTGCTCATTGTGTTTTGCTATCACACCAGTTATGCAGGATCTGGCTGGACAGTACTTGGGTAAAAAACGTCAGTGGCATCGTGAGGTGTTATGAGAAGGGCTTGGTTAACTGTAGAGGTACCCCAATGGATCATGTGGTGTGTCCGGGATGGAAACTGGAGGCATGCAGGTAAGTATAGCGGTCGGTAGGTTTTCGGTATAGGGTGGTATTGATATGACCATCACTTATTTGTATCGTGGTGTCCAGGAAATAGACCTCCCTATACCGAAAACCACCCTATACCACCCTATACCGAAAACCTACCGACCGCTATACTTACCTGCATGACTCCAGTTTCCATCCCGGACACACCACATGATCCATTGTTTACAGCCAAGCACTGAGGTACAACCGCATATGCTCCAACCCCTCAGACAGAGACCTACACCTACAAGATCCTCAACAAGCATTCTGTAAACTGCGATACCCACACGAGGAAGTGAGGAGACAGATTGAGAGAGCCAGACGTGTACCCAGAAGCCTCCTGCTACGGGACAAGCCCAAGAAAGAAACCAACAGAACACCACTAGCCATCACCTACAGTCCCCAGCTAAAACCTCTCCAACGCATCATTAGTGATCTACAACCCATCCTGGACAATGATCCCTCGCTTTCACAGGCCTTGGGAGGTAGGCCGGTCCTTGCCCACAGACAACCCGCCAACCTGAAGCATATTCTCACCAGCAACTACACACCGCACCATAATAACTCGAACTCAGGAACCAATCCTTGCAACAAACCTCGGTGCCAACTCTGCCCACATATATACACCAGCAACACCATCACAGGACCTAACCAGATCAGCCATACTGTCACTGGTACATTCTCCTGCACATCCACCAACGTAATATATGCCATCATGTGCCAACAATGCCCCACTGCTATATACATCGGCCAAACAGGACAGTCCCTACGTAAAAGAATCAATGGACACAAATCTGATATTAGGAATGGCAACATACAAAACCCTGTAGGGGAACACTTCAATCTTCCTGGACACATAATTGCAGATCTAAAAGTAGCCATCCTGCAGCAAAAAAACTTCAGGACCAGACTTCAAAGAGAAACTGCTGAGCTACAGTTCATCTTTAAGTTTGACACAATCAACTCTGGATTAAACAAAGACTGTGAATGGCTTGCTAACTACAAAAGCAGCTTCTGTTCCCTTGGAATTCACACCTCCAGATCAGCTGCTAGAAGTGGGCCTCATCCTCCTTGATTGGATCACCTCATCATCTCCAGCCTGATCCTGGCCTGCATATTTATTCCTGCCTCTGGAAATTTCCACTACATGCATCTGACGAAGTGGGTCTTTGCCCACGAAAGCTTATGCTCCTACACTTCAGTTAGTCTATAAGGTGCCACAGGACTCCTCGTCGCTTTTGCAGATTCAGACTAACACGGCTACCCCTCTGATACATGTATAAACTGTGATCACTGTTAAACAAGTACCATGAATCCTGTGCAAAGTATGTCATGGAAGGTATCAACAGAAAATTATGAATTGTTAAGTATGTTTATCTTTATATGTATCTGTCAGCTTTATTTCTGAAGTTATGGATAGTGGCTATGTACTTGTATCTTAAACCAGTGAATCTGGGTAAAGTGGCTATCAGACAAGTGTTAATTCCAATAACACCACTAGAGTCCAAGCCTCCTCCTGCTCCAGTCAGTGACAAAACTATCATTGTCCTCAGTTAGAGTAGGATCAACCTCAAGATGCCTTATCTTTGTACTCTGTAAGAGACACTCACAATCACACAGTATATATACAGAAGTGCTGTTATTTATGCATCCTTTACTCTGGAGTATATTGAATAGACACTTGGAAGAGCCACCAGTTGGAGACCTTAGCTTGATACCATAGCATCTACATAACACTTCAGCAGGGCTACAGTTGTGCTACTAAATTGGGAAGTTTGGAGCAATGGAATTCATGCATTGTTTCTGAAGTGGCAGAAACAATAACCAATATGGTCCAGAGCACTTTTTGTTTAGATTATCATGAGGTTCAATCAAATCTGGGATTCACAATCTATCATCATCCAATTTTTAAATTGACAACCATTGAGTTACCTCTGTACGAAAGCACAATAATGCATTTATATCTGCCATACCAGGAATCCTAGACCACTGTGCTATGACAGGTAACATAGGGTATGTCTACACTACAGCACTAATTCGAACTAACTTAATTCGAATTAGTTAATTTGAACTAGTGCATCTAGACCTAAAAACTAGTTCGAATTAGCATTTTGCTAATTCGAACTAGCATGTCCACATTGAGTGGACCCTGAATTGGGGTTAAGGATGGCCGGAAGCAGTGCCGGCAGGGCATCAGATGAGGACTTAGAGCGTGGAGCTGCTGTCTCAGGCTAGCCGAGGGCTGTGCTTAAAGGGACCCGACCCCCACCCCGGAAAGACAGTTCTCAGGGGTTCCTTACTCGCTTGTCTAACTCGATGAGGGACAGCAAAGCAGTCCTGGCTTGGAGTGCCCTGAGTGCCCACATTCAGCACATCACAGCACTCGGCCATCAGCCCGGGTGCACTTGCCGCAGGCTGCCATCCGGAGGGGGGGTCAATCAAGGAGCTTCAGGAGAGCTTCCACCCCGAGGAGCCCGCAGAGCCAGCCCAGTCCTCCCCATCGGGGGCTCGTACCCCATTCCTCCCTCACCTCCTTCCACTTACCCCCCCTACCCTCCTTTCCTGATGTACAAAATAAAGGACATGTGTGTTCAAAAATAGAAACTCTCTTTATTGAACAAAACTCGGGGAGACTGGGAAAAGGAGGTGGGAGAGGGGAAGAGAGAGGGTGGGACAGGGTAGGGCAACTAAAATGATCAGGGGTTTGGAACAGGTCCCATATGAAGAGAGGCTAAAGAGACTGGAACTTTTCAGCTTAGAAAAGAGGAGACTGAGGGGGGATATGATAGAGGTCTATAAAAGCATGAATGGTGTGGAGAGGGTGCATAAAGAAAAGTTCTTCATTAGTTCCCATAATAGAAGGACTAAAGGACACTAAATGAAATGAATGGGTAGCAAGCTTCAAACTAACAACAGAAAGTTCTTCTTCACAAAGCAAATAGTCAACCTGTGGAACTCCTTGCTGCAGGAGTCTGTGAAGGCTAGAACTAGAACAGAGTTTAAAGAGAAGTGAGATCAAGTCATGGAGGTTGGGTCCATGGAGTGCTATTAGCCAGGGGGTAGAAATGGTGTCCCTGCCCTCTGTTTGTGGAAGGCTGGAGATGGATGGCACGAGACAAATGGCTTGGTCATTGTCTTCCATCCATCCCCTCCAGGGTCCCTAGTGCTGGCCACTGTTGGCAGCTGTTTGGTCTGACCCAGTATGGCCATTCTAAGCTCAGGGCTCAGGGTCGGGGGTCTCACTGGACCACCTTGATTTTCATGCAAACCTGCTCCTGGGTGGCCAGGCTGGCAGCTCTCCTGCCCTAGACAGCCACTTTCCTGTGCCTAGTGCGGAGGTCGTGGATGAGGTCCACGATGTCTGCCCTAGACCAGGCGGGCACCCGCCTCTTGCGGACCTGGGCAGGCTCCCGGGAGCCGCCAGCCTGGTCCCGGGAAGAGGCGGAGGGCTGGGTGGCAGCGGGTGGCTGGCTCGAGCTGTGCCAGGTGCAGGGTCTGCTGGCTGGGTGCTGGCAGGCTTGCACCCGGCACGGGCACCATAGCCAGACCGTGCCCCTTTAAGGGCTCCAGGGCTGGGAGGGGGGCAGAAGAGTTTCCCTGGTGGTGCCCAGAGTGGCCACCAGGGAAAGCTGGGGAGGGCTAGCCTCCCACTAGTTCGAATTAAGTGACTACACAGCCCTTAATTCGAACTAGGCATTAGTCCTCGTGCAATGAGGTTTACCTAGTTCAAATTAAGCGCTCCGCTAGTTCGAATTAAGTTCGAACTAGCGGTTTGCATGTGTAGCGCCTATCAAAGTTAATTCGAACTAACGTTTGTTAGTTCGAATTAACTTTGTAGTGTAGACATACCCATAATTAGTCATCAGTTTTACACCACATATCATCTTCATAGCTGATAGATTACTTGACTCAGTTCTCATGCCCATGTGGTATCATGACTTTTTAGCTACTAGTGATATTCATAAAATGCTATGAATTGCATTTTAGAACAAAGTAGGACAATGATGATGATTATTGTATATAAGAAAGAGTAGACAACTATTTCTATTTCTTGTTGCTTTTATTGCTAAAATAATCCATCTTTACTGTTAAAATAATCCAGTTACTGGGTTAGCCCGAAATGCACAAAAGTTCTGTACAGTGTCAGTAATGATATATTAATTAGTGTTTGGAATTCTAGGCATCATGTGAGAAAGCAAACCATTTTGCATGCTAATCCCCAGTTAAATTTAAATGCTGAATGGTATTTCACACCATGGACTGGCCATAACATTTGAAGCCCGTTAAAATGAGAAAGTGTATTTAAGTGGTGGTTTTGAAATGATGGATAGGCCATGTGTGGCCTCTTTACTCAGAGATAAATTTCACCTTATGTGCCAAAGCTGGAGATCCTTATTCAGGCTGTTGAGATTAGTGACACAGTATATATTTTGTCATGGAGCATGACTCTTCTATGGAACTATTTTTCTATTCTGCTGAAAAGGAGCCTGTTATAGTTTTATGTATATACTAGATAAAAGGTGCTTTGCAAAGCCAACTGCTCGTTTTGTGGCCCAAATAGGCATTGCTCATATGTGCCTTATCTATTTTCCCTATGCGTCTTCTATACACAGCAACACAGTACACAAGTGTACAACCTTTAGCCTTATTGCAGCTGTGCTTTCACTCACTCTTGCATTGGCAAGCCTAGAAAAACTGCTGAGCCAAATTCACCCCCGTTGTCAGAGGCTTAATAATAGATATTAATTTAGCCCAGTGTACCTGCCAAGTATCGTTTCATGGATTAGGCTTTGTGACATTCTATACCTCAGAGGAGTGTCCTGTGACCCCCATATTTACTTTTGGTCCATATAAAGCAGTGTTCTTAAACTGTGTTATGTGGCACATCGGTGTGCCGCAAGGCAGTCAGAGGTGCGTGGAGGCGAACAACAGAGTTCAAAATGGCTGCCTTTAAAGGGGCAGGAAACCTTTTTGTTTGTTTTTGCGCAGTAACTTTCCCCTCGATCCTATTTTTCTTTTCTTTTCTTTTCTTTTTTTTTCTCAATAACTTTTCCCTGGCCTTTTTTTTTTTTTTTTTTTTTTTAACTTTTGCTTGACAAAAAAATCCTTGGTGTTCCTCACAAAAAAAAAAATTATTTGGTGTTCCTCCGTCTTAAAAAGTTTAAGAAACACTGATATAAAGCATCTGTAAAAATGGCTTTGATCTGCTGAAAGTCATTGTTCTATCTAAAGATGTATAGCATTAGTTCATATGAAGTTATGAGATTATGTTGTATGATTTTCACTAAAATATGCTTTTAGGGAATTGCCCAGATACCAACTCTCCAAAAACAACAAGGGAAGCTAACCAACACTTGGGTGGGCGTTGAACACATATCAGCAGCCACTGTCCTGCAAAGGGATTATAATTCAATGTCTCCCCTAAACAAGACCACACCAGGGGAATGCTCAACATTGCTTGGTGACTCAGCAATGCCAACCAATCATTCCTGGGCTTGTGTTGTCCAGGCACATGAAATGAGGATATAATATAGAGAACAGAGGCTGCTTGATTTGAGAGAAGTGTCTTCTCTCACCTACGCTGAAGGCAATGAGAACACTGGAGCTGAGGAGACTGGTCCCAAGGCTAACAGAGGACCAGGTATGAAAACTGTACCCAAACTGCAGCGAGAAAAACTGCTTAGTCCAGATATTGCCTAGTCTGATAATGTTGAGAACTTAGAATGAATGCTTATATTTTATTTTCCTTTGGTAATTTATTTCCTTCTGGTCTTTTTTATTTTGTCTATCAGTTCATAACTCCTTTAAATCCATCTTTTATAATCAGTAAACTTATTCTCTTGTTTATCCTTCCCAGTGAGTTTGACTGAAGGTCTTGGTTAGGCTGCTCAGTTGATGAAGTGAGAGACTAGAATCACTGCTCTCCCAAGAACTGCATTAATAAACTCGCATTACTCAAGAAAGGACCTTGAGCAGCACAAGATGGCATATTCTGGTGGTACAAGGCTGAGGAATAGGGGATTTAGCTGGTGCCTTCCTCTGTGTGATTCATAAGTGGTTCTGGGAGAATTCATGCAATCTAGCAGCATGTGGGGTTTGACATGTGGTTGTATGAAGTGGTAACAGCACCTGGAGGAGTTTGCTGCCTCTCACCAGGAGGGCATTGTGAGAGAGATCCTAGATTAAGTTAAGGGTCACATTGATCCCAGGTTGCACTGCTGGGTTGATGTCACAGGCTCACAAACATTAAAGGAGCCCACTTTGAACTTTGAGGAGGAAGCTTTTGAAAATTAGATTAATTCAATGTAAGTGCTCAATGTAAGTGCTCATTTGAGTTGTAACTGAAAAAGGTGAATAATTTCATGTATTGACCATGAATGGATAACAGAAGAGTTTCAATTTTCCATTGCTAGTTTCCTCAATAAAATCTATTTTATCTTTCCTGTTACAGAGACAGATGGCTGCACCTACCTCTTAAATTTTCAGAAAACATTTACATTCAAGCAACAGTTTTTGTAAGCAAAGTGTTCTGGCCTAGGTGCTGTAGAGTCTGTTATTTAAAAACGGCTTTGCATCAGATTTTTTCCCAGAGGAAATATGGGCCACAGTGAGACAAAATGTGTTGCCTTATTCACATAAAACCCCTACTGAAGTCATTATGAGTTTTGTGTCACTAAGGCAAGCATGACCGTTCAGAGGTGGTGGTGCTGGTTAGGAGTTCTACTAACAAGAGTTTGATCCTCTCTGGTATATGAGAGAGTGGAGGCTGGTACCTGTGTGGGGGTCCAAGCTCTCCTTATCCAGTGTGGGGTTGCCCCTCCCTCCGCCTGCCCCTCAGGGTTGGAATTGCTGTTTACCCAAGCCCTGCCTCCTCCACTACCTGCCCATCTCTCACCACATGAGATTAGAATCACTGCTCCCCCAAGAACTGCCTACCTTCCATGAACCTCGCTACGCACACAAGGTTGTGGCACTGCTCGCCCACACCCTTCTTTCTGCCTCCTCCCCTGTGTGAGGCTGGGGGGGTTTCTGATCACCCAAACCCTACTTCCTACTTCCCCCAGGAACCTGGGGTCTGTGTTCATCTGAGTTTTGCCTGCTCTGCCTCCTGTGCATGGCTGTAGTCACTGCTTGGCTGAGCTTTGCCTGCAGCGCCGCCCTCAACACTCAGGGTTGCTGCTCCCACACCATTCTTGCCCCTCACCATGGCTACGTCTAGACTACATGGCTCCATCAATGGAGCCATGTAAAATAGTTTATTTGGCATAGTCAAAGACGCGGCGATTTAAATAATCCCCACTTCGTTAAAATAAAAGTGGCCGCCGCACTGTGCCGACGATCAGCTGATCTGGCACAGCGCGGCAGTCTAGGCGCGGCGCAGTTTCACGAGGCATACCGGAGCGGTCGACAAAGGCATCCATTGTCGACCGTGCCGTGTCTAGATTGTCGTGCTGTGCCGGATCAGCTGATTGTCGGCACAGCGCAGTAGCCATTTTTATTTTAATGACACGGGGATTATTTAAATCCCCGCATCTTTGACTATACCGAATAAACTATTTTACATGGCTGCGTCGACAGAGCCATGTAGTCTAGATGTAGCCCATGTGAGGTTGAGCTTGAGCCCTCCCTCACCCCCGCCCCGTGCAAGGCTGGGTTCACCGCTCACCCAGTGGGGTTGCCATACTTCTAACTGCACAAAACTAAACATGTTTGCCATGCTCCCTGCCCTGCCCCACTCCTTCTCTTCGCATCCCCCCCTTACTCCATTCCCTCCCTCTGTCACGCACGCTCCACCACTCTCACTCATTTTTCACTGGACTGGGGCTGAAGGGTTTACGTGCAAGAGGGGGCGCCTAGCTGGTGGGGGCGGTGAGACCAAGGGGCTCAGAAGGGGGCTCCTAGCTGAGGGTTGGATGTGAGATGGGGAAAGGGGCTCTAGGTTGTGGGATGCAGGCCCTGGGTGGAGCAAGGGATGAGCAGGTTGGGGTGCAGGAGGCAGCGCCCATCTGGGGTTGAGGGGATTTGGTGTGTGAGAGGGGGCTCTGGGCTGAGGTTGGAGTGTGGGAGGAAGTAGACGGTCTGTCCTGGGAGTGCAGGCTACAGGGTGGGGCAGGAAATGAGGGGTTCAGGAAGTAGGCAGGAGTTGAGGGTTGGGGGGGTGGAAGCTTTGGGGTAGGGCCAGGGATGAGGGGTTTAGGGTGCAGGGGGAGAGGCCAGGCTGAGAGGTTCTGAGTGTGGGAGGGGGTTTGAGCTGAGGCAGGGGGTTGTGGAGCATGAGGAAGGTTGGGCTCCTGGAGGGATTTTGGGTGCGGGAGGGGGTTTAAGGGCTGAGGACTGGGACACTGTTGGGTGTGGCCTATGGGTGCTGCTCACCTCGAGCGGCTTCCCAGAGGCACCCCTTCCAAAACTCCCATTGACCCATGGTTCCTGGCCAATGGGAGCTGCGGAGTTGGTGCTTAGGGTGGGAGCAGCGTGTGGAGCTCCTGTGACCATCACGCTGCTTAGGAGCCAAGGGACATGATGCTGCTTTCAGGAGCTACATGGAGCTAGGTAGAGAACCTGCCATCTTCACACCAACTCAACTGGCAGTTTCAATCAGCACCGCTGACTGGGCAATTAAAAATGTCCCTTTTCAGCTGGGTGTGCTGGTCAAAAACTGACTCTATCTGCTGAGCCCAGCCTGCTCCCTGCTACCACACAAGGCTGGGTCGATGGATTGCCCAAGCCCTTCATGCCACCTTCCCACACTGCAAGACTGGTAGCCCAAGTCCTTTCACCTTCCCCAATCAAGGCTGGAGGTCATTGCTTCTCTGAACAATTTCCATCCCTCCCCTGAATCAGGCTGAGGTTGCCCACATTATGCCTGCTCCCGCCATCCTCCCCCACGAAGCAAGGGTCACTCCTTACCCCAGCCCCACCCCCGGCGCTGTCCTCTCTAGAGAGGGCTGGGACCATGCTTCACTTGAACTCTGCTTGCCCCCTCTGCTGTGAGGCTGGGGTTACTGCTCACTTTGAACCCTGACTTTCTGCCTCTTCCAGGCAAGTCTAGGGGGACTAGCGCACCCGAGCCCTGGTTCCATCCCTCCCCTGCATGAGCTCCCATGAACCCTGGCTGCCACATCCTTCTCCTCATGTGAGACTGGGCTCGCGTCACCCCAGGGCCCTGCCTGCCCTTCCCACCCCCACGCAGCCTCTGCCGTCTCTCCTGCACTGTGCTGGCATTACCACTTCCCCCTCTTCTTCTGCATTGCTCTGCACCACATCCCACTTTTTTGATCAAAGTGGAAATTTGTCCTGTTTCTTTTGCCAGCTGATGAAGTTGGCAAAAGCAAATTGGACAATGCCCCCTTTGCCAGACTGCAGCTTAAAAAAAAAAAAAGGCATGTCCTGCCCCAAACAGGTCATATTCCTCACCTTAACAAGGTTGTACATGTAAGTGCAAAGTAGCAAGTGATGAATGAGAGGTGCACACACAAGCATTTTAAAGGCTCTTGCCATGATAGGTTAAGCCTACCTACTAACTGGCTACTTAAATTCACTCCCGTGCAGAGGACTGCATGTCTCAAACACCTTTTAAAGACTCACACCTTCAAATAGGGTGTAAGGGATACACAGGGCCTACGATAGCACTCTGCAAGGGATGAATTTCACCCTACATCAGGAATGCTTGGCTAACCACCTGATTAGCTTGTTGTGGCTTTTGTTTAAATGACCTTTTAGACACAGTCTTGGCCCATTTGCTTGCTAACTTCCAGACTGTAAGCAGATAGGAATGGATCGTTACCACCATTCAGCACATAATCTTATCTGTGCGCACCTCATGTCTTCACTTGTACTTCAAAGACTAAATGACACACAAAACACCTTCACTGCATTAAACAAATGGTTAGACATCTGCGAGTCTTTGTAGATGTAAAGCATTACGGTAAAAAACAGTCATACAAAATACCTGGTCTCGACTATAGACCAGTTTGTATATTGCCATCCCATACCCAACTGGCAGAACCAGGGTGCCTGGGGTGGTGTTTGGGTTATGCATGCTTTCAAAGTTAATAGATTTTCTATCTAGATGAAAACCCTATGTTATCCAAAGCAAAATGAACCAGAAGGCTGAGGCAAAGACCCTGGATCCTACAGCCTTCTTGGGTTCTGAAAGACTTTTTCAGTGGTTTCATTTATCATATTTTAAAATTAGGTTTCTATGAATTAAATATGAAAATGACTAATACAATCTGTACAATATTCCCTGTGTTATATAGTTTGGTACTCCGTTGACTCGATAATGTATGCTCTCCACACGTTGTCATTGTGCTGCTGATTTCTATGATGACAATAGATATATCCATCATAGAATTTGTCAGTGAGAAGATGGAGGTTTTAGTGGCTGGTTAGAGAAAGTGTGGGAGGTAGATTGTGGTTGAGGATTAATATTAGCTGGATTTTTTAATTTCACTGCATCCTTCAGTTAAAATGATGAGCCATGATACAGTTAATACCTTTCTGAGCTATTTTTTCAAACTGGGTGCAGGAAGACTCTGCAGCATCAGTTGACTTGGTTCACGTTTCCAACATTTTCTTCACAACTGTGAGGGCTCAACTGTTTTTTAATGTGACATTTTACAAGCTGTAGTGTAATACTGTGCCAAATGAAGGGCAAAAGGCCTGTAGCAAATTCTATGACCTCAGAACAGCATAATATATGACACCATCATTTAGATCACTGTTTCTCAATCTTTTTTTTATAAAGTACCCCCAATACCTACAGTTTTCAGACACACAAAATGTTTTTCTACCATTGCAACACATTTGCTTAAACAACTTAATCGTAGCTGGGTGGGCAAGGAAATTTTTGGGTGTAAAAAGGACAAAAATAATAAAGCTCTATAAAAGTTAAAACAAAAATTCAGTTTTCTTCAAATTTCAGTTGTGTTGTGGTACCCCCCCAGACTTCTCTCAAGTACCTCTACGGGTACTCATATCACTGGTTGAGAAACACTGATCTAGATGATCCCTTAAAATGGCTTGCTCTCCAGGGCAGCCCTCGCACTGCAAAAATATATGTAACACCCAATGGCAAATGGCAGCTGCTTCCTTCTGTTTCTGAAACACTTCAGCTGGTTTAGAATGTTTGTTGTAAGGAGAAGTCACAACTATAAAGTCCAGAAGTTGTCTGTCTTCCATCAATCTTGTCATTCCTCTGTGTCATTACTGAAAGAGTTTCGGAAATATTTCTTGAGCTGGCAAAAAGAAAAATATATTAAATGCCTGTTTGGGTATGTAAGCCAGGGACTTCATTCTTGGAAATGATCCTGTGAGTCTGCTTTACCACTATACATCAGGGTAACTCCTATGTGTAAAACTTGTGCGAGAGAATGAAACTACTGACTTCAATGAGGCATACATGAAGGTAGTGCAGAATTTGGCTCTAGTTGTTCGCTTAAGAGGAGGTCCAGCCCTGAAGATTTGGTTAAACACTCTTAAGTGGAAAAGTGAAAAACTCTGATGATTATCCATCTGACTTTTTTTATCTAGATCGCTTTCTAGTTTCTCTTTATTGTTCAAGATACAAAGGCTTAGTGAAAAAGAAAAACACTTTCTTATTGATAGTAAAACACTATTGGTCATGAAAAGATTAATCATTTTCACTGTTACACAAAAACAGTGAAACTCTACATTCACGTACCTTTGCTGTCCATGTAAAATACTTCAAGTTGTTTTGCAGGTAAATGATACCTGCAAATTTCACACAGGTTGGCATAGATCTCAATCAATCACACACTGAGTTCTAGACTGGCAAGGCACTGCTGATACGAACCAGCCACATAGTAAAACTGAATTTATTACCATGAGCAACTACTGCTATTAACTTTGAGAATGCTACCCCACCCTTTCCCCCAGTCTCTTTAGTTTGTAAGTTATTTAAAATAAAGACTACAGCTTGGTAGGGGTATATACAACATCTAGCACAAAGGGGCCCAAGCCTTGATTGGGCCTCTATCTACTACTGTAAAAAATACAATACAGGCTGAACCTCCAAAAACTCCCTTGTCCGGCAACATCCATGGTCCAGCAGGGGCTGGGACTGGAGCCCCAGTAGTACAGCTGGAGCTATGGCAGCCCCCGTAGCAGGGCTGGGACCACAGCAGCTGTGGTAGCCCCAGTAATGGGGCTAGGGCCAGGGATGCGGCAGCCGCGGCAGCCCCAGTAGTGGGCCTGGAGATGTGACAGCCCTGGTAGCGGAGGCAGGATGGGGCCACAGCAGCCGTGGCAGTCCCAGTAGCAGGACCAGGGCCGTGGCAGCCATAGCAGCCCCAGTAGTGGGGTTGGGGCTGGGGATGTGGCTGCCGCAGCAGCTCCAATAGCAGGATCGGAGCTGCGGAAGTCCAGGATGCCGGGGCTGCAGCAGCACGGCAGCCCAGCAGTGGGGCAGCTCGGGCCAGCAGTAGGGAGGGGAGCTGGTAGCAGAGCACCTCCCCTGGTCTGGCTAATTCCCTCGTTTAGGACCAGTCAGGTTCTGAGGGTGCCGGACCAGAGAGGTCCAACCTGTAGTAATCTGATGTCAGCATGTTCTGACATAAAAATACACAAGCAAGCAGAATAAAATGAATTCTTACACTTTGTAGAAAAGCCTTAAAGTCAATTTTTGGCTGGGGAGGTCCTTTTATTTCTTTTTTACCAGTGAGGAGTTCCCGTAGATCTGGCTCTGCTGTTGCTATAGCAAGAAATTGCATCTCAGGTGTTCCGTCCATTGAAGCTGATGGAGTTGATGGGAGCATTTCACTTCTCCTCAGAACCCTTGGAAATACTATTTTTGAGCTCCCAGCTCTAGAATTCATAGTGTCAGCTGTATCTGGAACAACTTGCTTATTCTGGGCAGTTCTCTCTTCCCTGCAATCAGGGAGTCCAAGTTCTGAAAACAGATGGGATTGTTCTCCTAGTAATTGGTCCAGCTGCTGCAGAGAAAATAGGGAAGACATGCATATTGTAGTAATAAAAAATGATAAAAGGTATCAGGCAGTGATACACATGAGAGGTTATGAAGCATGCCCATTCTTAGTATTGGTCAAAAGAAGAGAAGTATAATTTGGCAGCTGAGATGCTGCTGTGAAAAGGATTTCAGTAACAAATTTCAATCCCATTTAAGTGTAAAC
Source organism: Pelodiscus sinensis (assembly GCF_049634645.1). Classification (NCBI taxonomy): domain Eukaryota; kingdom Metazoa; phylum Chordata; order Testudines; family Trionychidae; genus Pelodiscus; species Pelodiscus sinensis. The sequence goes on from NC_134712.1 coordinate 172,289,653, forward strand.
AACTGACATGTTTGCCTTAGTAGAGGAGTTCTCAAACTGGGGAGTGGAACTTCTTTGGGGCATCACAGGGGCTATGTCTAGACTGCAGGCTTCTTTCGAAAGCATCTTTCAAAAGAGCCTCTTTCGAAAGAGAGCGTCTAGACTGCACGGAGAAATTTCGAAAAAGCGGCTTGCTTTTTCGAAAGAAAGCATCCAGTGAGTCTGGATGCTCTCTTTCGAAGACGGCCTCTTTACATTGAAGAACGCCTTCTTTCGAAAGAGGAGCTTTCGAAAGAAGGCGTTCTTCCTCGTGAAATGAGGTTTACCGCCATCGAAAGAAAAGCCGCGTTCTTTTGAAATAATTTCGAAAGAACGCGGCTTGAGTCTGGACGCAGGGGAAGTTTTTTTGGGAACAGGCTACTTTTCCCGAAAAAAACCCTGAGTGTGGACACGGCCAGGGTTAATACTTGGGGTGGGGAATTGCAAGCTGTCAACCTCTACCCCAAACCTGCTTTGTCTCCCACATTTATAATGATGTTAAATATATAAACAGGGGTTTTAATGTGAAAGGCTTTGTATGTGAAAGAGGTCATCAGTAAAAAAGTTTGAGAAAGTAGTTTAGTTTTTGCCTTAGTACACCCAGACAGACCTCTGTGGATGCCTGCAGGAGTCCTGGATTGAAACGGGTGTCCTCTAAAAATGTGCCGACTTGGATTCATCATTGTGTTCCATGCATTGTGTCTCACGCAGGCACTGCACAGTGAATGAATTCAATCTGGAAATGAGTACTGGAGAGCTCCTGTTGTGGAGGAGAAAGCCAGTGGGGAGGAGAAAGCCAGTGGGGATGTTGGGACAGGAGCAGGGCACTGTTTTGTCAATTCAGCTGTTCTGCCTCAGCTACTGTAAGTAACACTTAACCCAGGCAGAGCAATTGTAGGCAGAATAGAACTCTGGTGACCATCTCCCTGCTCTGCACCAAATGGAGATCTAAGACGGGGAGAAGGAAGCCCCATTTGAGTTCTGTCTTAGGGCTCCTGTACATGGGGAAAACAACAAACATGGCAATAGCACAATAAATAATCCTCTACAGCTATGCGGGAGCCTGGAATAAGTCCCTGTGGGTATGTGTACCCTACAGAGAAGATTGAAGTGGCAGCTGTCGAACTTCCAGGGCTTGAATTAGTGGGTCTAGTGAAGACACGCTAATTTGAACTGAGGGGGGCACTCTGGCCGCTGCCAGTAGTCCTGCCTCCACGAGGAGTAAGGGAAGTCGAAGGGAGAATATTTTCCCTTTGACTTCCTACGGTGTGAACAGCACCAAAAGTCAAGTTAAGGTAATGTCATAAGCCAGCAGCTGGCACTCAAATGTGAACAGCTAAGTCATGGGAGTCAAGAAGCTGGAGGGTTCCATGCCAGTGGAGGGAGTTGCGGGAGAAGGGATTCTGTGGAAGGAAGAAGGAAAGTATTTCCCTAGATGCAAGTGAAAGCGAGTCCAGGGACAGGACTGTCAGAGATGGCTGGATTGAGACTAGTGGTGTACACTGGTGACATAGGGTCACATGAGTCCTGTAGGCAGGGGAAGGCTGAGTAGTCATGGACCAACAAATCCCACCAGGCCAGAGCCCTAGACTGAGCAACCACTTTTTCAGGCTAGTGCATCCCAGATTTATTGTCACCCCTGGCAGGAGTGGAAGGCTTTAGGGCATGGGCATGGGGTCAAGATCTTGGGTACTTGCAGAAGTGGAATGGTGCTATTATTTCACTGTTTTCAGTTCCCCTCAGTCCCTCATCCCCTTTCAGCCCATGGGTCTGTACCCATCCCCTGGCCTAATGAAATGGTCTCAGGACCCTGTGTGCAATTGGGTGTTTTTGTTTCAGGGGCTTCCAGGTCCATCTAAGCAAAGCAGGTTGATGCCCCACCTGAAGAGAAACAGGTGCAGACAGGCTGCCTTAGGATACCAACCTGTACCTGTGTCCAGCACAGAGAAAGGGAGCTGGGTTGGTAAAATGCTTTATAGCAGCAACTGCTTAATTGGGCTGAGAATTATGCTTAATGGGGACACCCTTCAAATAATTGAGGAGTGCTTAAATCTTGTGTGGGTTTTAATCTCATGCTGCCTCTATTTACTGCCCAAACAAGAGCTTTCAGTGGCTTCATAGCCGTGCAACATTCTCTCTGTACATCAACTGTTTCATTACTGACTGCTCATGGCTGTTTTATTTCTTTCATATTAACTGCAGACAATGTGCAACAATGCCAAATTAATCCTCACTGCACCTACCACACATGTTCATTTTTTTGCAGTCTCTAATCAGCTTTCATTAATTGAAAACATGCCTTGTGATGTTCATACAGAAATGGTTGCTTTGAGCACATGCTTACATGGCTGCAAGTGATGCAGCAATTCTAAAACCATAGTGAATGGTCTGGAGGAAAGGCGATGACATTTTTTGGTTGTAAAATCAAATATGTCAAGAAATTGGTGATCAGTTGTAGATCTGACAAAATATGAAGTCCCCTCTTTCCAAAGAGAAAATTTCTGTTCTGCATCTGACAGCAGTTTATTAATACAATATTTGTTGGGTTTAACATTTTTTCGATGTTGAAAATTGTAGTTGCATGGCCAGTATGACTAGTGAATCATGTCTTTTGAGTGCTTTGGGGTTTGAAGCATCTTGAAGGGGCTGATTTTCAAAAGGTGGAGCCTCTGCATTTTCTGAAAGCAAAGCCGGTTGAGGAGTCACAGGCTGGGCACCCAAAAATGGAAGTATCCAGTATACCTAGTCCCTTTTTGAAACTCAAGGCCACAGGCCAAATCAGATGACACAAACTTTGTTGGTTTGGTTACGTGTTCAACTCAGAAAATTATGTGGAAGCCACATAGACATGCACTACTCACTATGACATTGCATCAGTAAAAGGCAACAGTATAAAGTGTCTTTAAACTAGATTCCTTTTCCCAGTGTTTCAGAAGAATAGCACAACGTACCATTAGAATTCCCTCCCTAACCTGGCGAGATCGATCATTCAGCTGATATTCCAGTTCAGAAACTTCACGACGAACAGCTTGACGCAAGACCTGCAGTTGTCTTTTTTCCTCTCTGTAGCAGAAAAACAGTCATGTGAATAGTGGCGATTGGCAAAACATTCATTTCTCCTTCATGCTACTCATACTCTGCTGTTTCATACACACCACAGAGCATTCTACAGCTTAATGAATAACCCAGCAGTACCAGAGCCATGTCGTTCCTTTACTGTCTTTCATTGTACAGGCTGTGAATTTGTGTGTCTGTCATTCAAAAGAAATCCCTGGCATTTGTTCAACCCAACTGCAGACAACCCAACTAAACAACCAACCATTATGAGTTATGACATTACAAAAACAAAACAACCCCCCTCCAAGATATCTCCCCCACCAATTCTAAACAATGAATAAATGCTTTCCAGTCAAAAATACCTTGTTTGACTAATTGCCAACTTTGCCCAGACTACCCTCCAATGCCAAGGAACTGCACATGAAAAAATTCAGTCAGAAGTTAGAGATATCATTGTGTAGACAACTACCCGATTAACTGATAAGCATGGGGACTATCGAACAGTTGTATATCTGCAAAAATTTCATGTGGTTACAGGACTATTCAATTACCTCTAGAAGACCCATCCCACTGATCTGTGGATACTAAAATTCCTTTTCATTTCCTGGGTGGGCACAATATGTGATAGCACCTTCATGACTGGGGACGTCATACTCATGAAGAATCTCAGTCACTGAATCAGAGAAGTATCAGAGACGGTGTATATTTGTTGATACATATTATAAATCCCTTATGTACACAAAACTTTAATGCAACAGAAACTGTTTGTAGCAATGGTGGGCACATGCTGCCCACTGGGGTTCTGTGTATAACCTATAAAACATTTTATTTGTTGTTGCACATGCACAGGGTCGCCAGAGTCTGCTGATTTTCACCCATGTAGTTTTTCCTTATTGGTACTACAAAAAAGTGACACATATGTAAAGAATATAAAACATTTTGGAAAAGCAGATGCATTTTTTTCAGCATCCCTATAAACCTGATGTTCTGAAAGAGGGTTTTTTTCCCCAACATTTGGCCCAGTGTACATGGGCCAAATATCAGAAAAGCCTCTTTCGGAAGAAAAGCGGAAAAAGATATGCAAATTGCAGTTCACAATTTCCGTGGTTTTTTTCTGGCTTTTCTTTGTAGTCTAGACACAGCCTTGGTTACAACAGTTTTTAAGCCCACTGAGATGAAGGAGAGCCACTCACTAGCCTAGGATGTTCCTCATTGTCTTATAACATACTTTGACATAGAATTATAGAACCGGAAGGACGTCACAAAGTCATCAAGTCCAGACCCCATCTAGACCATCCCTAACAGACATTTGTTTAATCTGCTCTTAAAAATCTCCAAAGATGAAGATTCCACAATCTCCCTAGGCAATTTATTCTAGTGCTTAACCACCCTGACAGTTAGAAAGTTTTTCCTAATGTCCAACCTAAACTTCCCTTGCTGCAATTTAAGCCCATTGTTACTTGTTCTATATCAAAGGTTAAAGAGAATAAGTTTTCTCCTTCCTCATTGCAACAACCTCTTAGGTATTTGAAAACCGTTATGTACCCTCTCACTTTCCTCTTTTCTAGACTAAACATATGGGCTACGTCTACACTGGCCCCTTTTCCGAAAGGGGCATGCTAATTTTAAACTTCGTAATAGGGAAATCTGCGGGGGATTTAAATATCCCCCGCGGGATTTAAATAAAGATGTCCGCCGCTTTTTTCCGGCTTGTAGAAAAGTAGGAATAAGATAGGGCTTTATTCCGGAGGATCGGGCCAGTCTAGACGCTCTTTTCCGGCTTTTCTACAAGCCGGAAAAAAGCGGCAGACATCTTTATTTAAATCCCGCGGGGGATATTTAAATCCCCCGCGGATTTCCCTATTACGAAGTTTAAAATTAGCATGCCCCTTTCGGAAAAGGGGCCAGTGTAGACGTAGCCATGCAGTTCTTTCAATCTTCCCTCATAGGTCAGTTTTTCTAGATTTTTAATATTTTTTGTTGCTATTCTCTGAACCTTTCCAGTTTGGCCACATCTTTCCTGAAATGTGGTGCCCATAACTGGACACGAGACTCCAGCTTAGGCGTAATCAGCGCAAAGTAGAGTGGAAAAATTACTTCCTGGGTCCTGCTTACAACACTCCTGTTAATACATACCAAAATGATGTTTGCATTTTTTGTAATGTTGTCACACTGTTGACTCATATTTAGCTTGAGGTCTACTATGTCCCCTATATCCCTGTATGTAATTCTTCCTGACAGTCATTTCCCATTTTGTATGGGTGAAACCAATTTTTTCTTCCTGAATACTTCATTTTTATCCTTGTTGAATTTCATCCTATTTACCTCAGACCATTTCTCCAGTTTGTCCAGATCATTCTGAATTATAATCTTATCCTCCAAAGCACGTGCAACCCCTCCCAGCTTGGTATCATCCACAAGCTTTATAAGTGCACTCTCTATGCCATTATCTCAATCATTGATGAAGATATTGAACAGAACCGGTCCCAAAACAGACACCTGCGGAATCCCACTTGTTATGCCCTTCCAGCATGACCATGAACCATTAATAACTACTCTGTGGGAATGGTTATTGAACCAAATATTCACTCACCTTATAGTAGACCCTACTTTATTAATGAGAAGGTCTTGCAAAACTGTATCAAATGCTTTACTAAAGTCTAAGTATACCACATTTATCACGTTCCCCCTTATCCACAAAGGCTTGTTATCCTATCAAAGAAAGCTATCAGGTTGATTTGACATGCTTTGTTCTTTACAAATCCTTGCGGACTGTTACTTATCACCTTATTATCGTCTAGATATGACACGATCAAGTCTAGAACATATTGGTTGGATAAATGGATAATAATAAAGTGATGAACAATTAGATGCTGACTTCTGTGTATACCACAAACATGTTAAATCTGAGTGTTTGCACATACAGCAAGGTGCTCTGCACACACACCCAGGGTATAGCTGGTTCTAAATGTTGCTTTTTTAATGGGCATTGTGTGTTTGTAGTGACGTAATTACCTTCCTTCATCTGACATAGCACTGGAAAAAAGATTCTGTTGCTCTACCAGATGCTGCTCAATCTCATCTAGCTTCTCTCGGAAACTCTGGCAAGATCTCTTCATAACTTCGATTTCATGGATTGTGCACTATAGAGAAGAACAGGAAGAGTGACTGTTTCATTACTTTTCCTTTAATTTTTGTCAGACCGACTGCCCAGGAGGCAGCAGTCCTAATCTCACCCACAGAACAGGAACATTGTGAACCGGCTTGTCAGACTTTCATAGGTATAAGCTCCCAGGTAACAACTGAGATGACTTCTGAGGAATATAAATATCTTATTCAGTAATCAGCTCTCAAGTCTTTGAAGTCAATGGAAATTTTGCCCTTGTCTTCAAGGGAGACAGGATATTGCCCATAGTTTTGACACAACGGGTCAAATTGTGAGCTTATGTGAATCATTAGCATGGAACAGAGTTGCCTCACATTGACATCAGCATCACCAAATGAAGAAATGTGCTCCATGTTTCTCATTTGAAAGATGGGTTGAGCACTGTTCCTTTGGAACCATCATCACATTTTGTTGACTCACCATTTGTAAACATTAAAATTTAGCTGAATTTTATATCACTAGTGAAGGCAAAGTGATTAATAAATTTGAATAAGAGGACCAGATATTGATGAAAATAAAATGAGCAACTGCAATTGCACTAGCTAGGATAAGATTGCAAAGACTATACAATTCTTTTGGGATTTGAGCTGGGCAAACTAGAACAAGTATACCTCAGGACTCTCTTTGCAAAAAATCTGCAAACATCACAATTTCCACAGATTTGTTCAAAACTATTCAAATCAGGTGTTATACAACTATAGTTCAGCCTATAGATTGCTCGTCAATTGTCCTTTGCAAATACTGCTTTGAGAATTTTGTATTCATTACTTGAAATTAAAATTTTTTGACAGGGCACGTAGATCACAAGATTTCTGCCCCCAGACTGGATAAGTATAATTCTTGGAATCAGATTTCCAGTATGAATTCAATTTTTGCACAGTATTTGAAATATTTGTTAACAAGCCAATGTTTTGGTGAACATTCCTGCCTGTAACATTGCTTGACAGGATGTACAAACACAGGCAAAGCACATTTTGTATAGGGTAAAAACTTTCCTACTTCATGGCAAAAGTCAGTCACTAAGGCCGTGTCCAGACTCAGGGGTTTTTTCGGGAAAAGTAGCCTTTTCCCGAAAAAACTTCCCCTGCGTCCAGACTCAAGCCGCGTTCTTTCGAAATTATTTCGAAAGAACGCGGCTTTTCTTTCGATGGCGGTAAACCTCATTTCACGAGGAAGAACGCCTTCTTTCGAAAGTTCCTCTTTCGAAAGAAGGTGTTCTTCAATGTAAAGAGGCCGTCTTCGAAAGAGAGCATCCAGACTCGCTGGGTGCTCTCTTTCGAAAAAGCGGATTTCTCTTTCGAAAGATCCGCCTGCAGTCTAGACGCGATCTTTCGAAAGAGGCTCTTTCGAAAGATACTTTCGAAAGAGCCTCTTTCAAAAGATACTTTCGAAAGAGCCTCTTTCGAAAGAAGCCTGCAGTCTAGACATAGCCTAAGGGTATGTCTACACTAGCCCCCTAGTTCGAACTAAGGAGGCTAATGTAGGCATTTGTGGAATGAGGTGTAATAGTTAATTCTAACTAAGGACTTAGTTCGAGTTAACGTTTGACTGCCGCGTGTAGCCCCGGGCAGTTAGTTCGTACTAAGAGGATTTAAAAATGGCGCCCAGACGGGAAGATGCAAATAAAACCCGGGATATTTAAATCCCAGGCTTCATTTGCAACTTCGAATGCCTACATTAGCCTCCCTAGTTCGAACTAGGGGGCTAGTGTAGACATACCCTTACTGACAGAAGTCAGAAATTTCTATGGGCAAGTTAGAGCATAATCTCTCACTTTAGGTTTTCTCTTGCACAAGGTATTGGTCTAAATGAATTGGCTTTATCCAGTAGGACAATTTCTATGCTTATATCCTTAAAAAGTCAAACAAATATTTGGAAATAATGCCTGCAGTGTTTAATGTTTATTGTGAATATAAGCTGTTCAGGAAGGAATTTCCCAGAGACTACTATTTCTGTGGGGAGTTTACACTTTTCAATTAAGACTCTAGCATGGGCCTCAGATAGAAACAGGATTCTAGATTAATAGTTTAAATATATTTCAATAAATAATCAGTAGATCAGTGGTCTGGTCTGCTTTGGAGATTCCTGCACATCAAGGCATTATGGACCAGTCTGCTTGCAAGGTAAAGCTTGTCTATATGTACATGAGATATAGGTTTCTCAGGGTGTGTGTCTAAATTACATGGCTCCATCGATGGAGCCATGTAGATTAGGCTGATCAGAAGAGGGAAATGAAGCCGTGATTTAAATAATCGTGGCTTCATTTAAATTTAAATGGCTGCCGCGCTGAGCCAACAAACAGCTGATCAGCTGTTTGTTGGCTCAGCGCGTTAGTCTGGACACTCCCGCGTCGACCTGAAAGCCCTTTATCGACCTCCCCGTTATGCCTTGTAGGATGAGGTTTACTGGGGAGATCAATAAAGGGCTTTCATGTCAACAGGGGAGCGGCCAGACTGCCCCGATCTGCTGACAAATAGCTGATCGGCAGAGCGGGGCAGCCATTTAAATTTAAATGAAGCCGCGATTATTTAAATCACGGCTTCATTCCCCTTTGCCAAACAAACAAATCTACATGGCTCCGTCGACGGAGCCATGTAGTCTAGACATACCCAGGGGCTGGATCAAGGCTATAGAACCAACTCCCATGGGATCAGCAAACAACCTTAAAACATACAACTTTCCATTCCAAAGTGTATTTCTTCTACCTGGCCTTTGCAAATATACAGACATAGCAGGTCATATGTTAAAACATTTTATTTTCCTTCAGAAGGTGGAAGGAGAGAGACAGAGAGAAAATGAAAAAGAATGTTGGTGGTATCATCTAATTCACTGCTTGAGATCACTCAGATACATCAGTGATGAACAGAGTGATGAACAGAGTGTAAGATGTTAAAGATGTGCAACTGAGTCTCCAAAGAAGTGAAACTGAGTCTCCAAAGAAGTGCAACTGAGTCTCCCAAAAGATATGGAAATAAATAGTTTCTTTCAGGAAATAATTACTTGTAGAAGACAATGTCATGCCCGGAAGCATCAAATGTAAATATGCTAATTCAACATAATCTGAGGGCTGTTTGCTCTTTCTGTGTTTTAACACTGACTTCGGTTAAGAACAACATTGCAGTTAATATATATTGTGATTATTTCCAAGATTTTCTCTTGTTCTAGAAAATATTTGATGCTAAAATCTCTTGGCAGACTGGAATTCCTTCCCTAACTAACAGGTTTTGCTCCATGTGAAGAAGTGAGAAGCAGAATCTTTAACCTTGACTGGCCAGGGTCCTTGTGCAGTGAAGTGGCGCATACCCACAAGTCTAAGACACAGGACATTTCGACAGATACAGTGTGCTGCTGTGCTCCCTGCAACTCCTCAAGATTTCAGGCCAATAGAATTGCAGATCCATTGACTGCACACCAGCATGCTTAATGCCACCCAGTTTAGATGGCAATGGAGTTCCACTCTACATAAACAGGGATGTTTGCTGTCCCTTAGGATGGTGTTTCCTTACACTCAACACACATAATCACAGCTTTCTCACTATGTTTGGATCCTTCTGTGATACAGGGTCTGGCTTTCATATCATTAACCTCAGACAGGTGCTGGATTTAACACATCTTTGCTTAAAGAACAGAGTTTGAGTAGTATAATGTGCCTGCTGTCTCAGGTTACTGAAAAAGCATCACTGTTCATCTTTCACCACCATCACAGGAGCAAGTGATAGAACAATACTAAAAAATCAGCTGTAATGCACTGAAACACTGACATCTTGTGGCAATTGAGCACCATCTCAGAAAATTCAGTGCACTCCAGCAAATAAGAGCAAAGAAAAGCCGCCACAGTACTAATATAGATGGTGACATGAAATTAATCAGTTTCACACTACAGCGGTTCATGCAATCATTTTCTTCCCTCCCAACTCGCTGGTGTTTACAATGACCCAAGTCTGAGTTTCAGGTTCAACAATATCAAACAACGAAAGAAGAAACTAATTTGAAACCACCAAGTTGGAATAGTTTTAACACAAAACTTGGAGAGACTCTCACATTTCTCAGGATGCATAAGCATCCATCAGGCCAGCTATCTTCAAAAGCTTTGTGAACTTTTCAACAATCCTGGTAAGGCCGGTTTATGAGAGTCGAGGGCAAAAATTGAAATGGTATCTCCCTGTCCTTCTAAAAAACCTGACACCTCATCCCCCAGCACATGAGCACCTGCATTCACTCCTCTCGCAGGAGCCTCAGCCCTCAAGGGAGTTTTCCTGCCAATCCCTCCCAGGAGCCCCTGGCTCCCTGACCTCCCTCTTAATTTTACCTCTCCATGCTGCTGAATCTTGCCCTAAGATGATGGATCCATCCAGCTTCCCAACCTGTCCCCACTGCTGAAAGAGCCGCCATGGTTTTGATAGCCAGCAGGTGAGGACCTGGCATTTGGCACACTGCATGGTGGGGCTGCTCTAGCCACAGAGGCACTGTGCCCCTGTGCACCAGGTCACAGCAACACTCACTAAGTTTTCACCCAGCTGATCTTCACCTTCTGTCATGGCTAACAAGGCACAGCTGGGTCAAACCTGAACATTGTCATGTGCCAGTCTGTAATGCCACTCCCTCTGCAGTTTGTCCCCGTTGCCTACCATCATATTGTTCCATGAGTTTAGGGTAACTCCCTTACAGGCAAGCTCCTTCTCACCCATTCACCTTCCCCTCTCCCCTCCCCTCCCCCCCCCCAGTGACCCTGCATCCTGAACTTTGAGTTTGTAACAAAGTCAAAACCTGGTGACTTGTGGCAGACATTTCACATGGTTCTGATAGCCAGCACCACTTGAGGTTGGTGACGGGTAGATGTACACCTGCAACTGACCATGTCAGCTGACTTGGTCTCATGGGATTCGGGCTATGTGGCTGATTAATAAGTGTATAGATGTTCAGACTCAGGCTCTGAGACTCTGTGAATCAGCTGACCTGGGTCAGCCATGGGTGTTTAATTGCAGTATAGCCATACTCGCAAATGTTCTCTAATCCACCTGAGTCAGATTTGCTGAGATAATGAGCACTCATCATCCACAGACTTCAGCAGGAGTTTTGGCTGCTCAGCCCTTCTGAAAATTAGGGCTCTACAGAATCATATCAATTTTATTAAAATCAATGAGTCTATTTGTGAGAGGATGGGTCATATGTGATTTTAGCCTTCTTTACTCCATTTAGAGCAGCATGGATAAATACCAAAAGGAGGGCATTCTGCATCTTCAAACATAAAGTGGTTAACCTGCATAAGTTCACAGCAAACCAGAAAGTTTCCCCTTGGTTTCAAAACACTGACTGACCTTGTTTCACTAAATACATTTAACTAATTTTTCCACAAGTCTTTCCCTCTTTTTTAGATTTGCAGTCATTTCTACTAGTACTAGATTTTTGCCACAAGTAAGGGTCCTGATAAAATAAAGTTACAGGGCCAAAGTGAGATGAGTCTGAACAAATGCAACTTACTCTATGGGTAAACAATAGGATTTCCTGTGGCACCTTATAGACTAACAGATTTATTGGAGCATAAGCTTTCGGGGCAAAGACCCACTTCGTCGACATGCATCTGACGAAGTGGGTCTTTGCCCACAAAAGTTTATGCTTCAATAAATCTGTTAGTCTATAAGGTGCCATAGGACTTCTTGTTGTTTACGAAGATTCAGACTAACATGGCTACCCCTCTGATACTTACTCTATGTTCTGGCTCCTTCAGTATGGAAGTCACAACAACTCAGGCAGACAAACTCACATGGCTAAATTCAGAGTGATGCATAAAGAGGGTGAAATGTACATATTGGTAGGCAGGTGTGAGTTCAAGCAAGGCTGACTGGGTTTGAGAGCATCCAAAGCCTGATCTGCACAGTTTTGTGTTGGTAAAACTATTTCAGTGGGGGTGTGATTTTTTTTAAACTGAAATAGTTATACTAGAACAGCTCTTAGTGTGGATATTGTTATATTGGTATAAGAGTGCCTTATTCCCCAAAAGGCAGGGAAATCAACTGTACTGGTATAAGTTGTATAATTGTAAGCACTGTATATTGGGGAGAGCGTTGTTGCACCGCTTTCAGTATGCTGGCATAATTTAAATCAATACAATTTTGTAAGTACACAAACCCTGAGGGAACCCACATTTGTATAATGAAGAGAGTGGAAACAGTAGTAAACAATAGCTCAGACACATCTAAGAATTTGACCTCAGCTCCAGCTCACCTTGATCAGTTGTTAATCTAGCAGTTATCATGTCAATATTCTCAATATTAAGAGAAGTAGTCTAACATAACTTAATTGGAATGAGAGTGTATTTCTGACATTCCTCCAATTTGTCCAGGACAGACTGTCTCTTCTTCCCTTCCATTTCCTAAGCTACATTCATTACATTCTAGAACAAAGAACAGAGCTTGAAATAACCAGCACTCCATGAGTTGGCTCTCAATGAACCAGATTTTATGTATTATTTTAACAAGAAATATACTTACTGGAGTAATGGTCCTCAGTGCTGTATCCTGGAGCAGCTCTAACATTTTCAAAAGCTGTAACTCTATAGCAGCAGGGTTTGAGCAGTGGCAGCAATGATGGCAGCAGAAACAATGACAGCTATGACCACACTGGGCAGACCAGGCACCGAAGACTTCACAGTAGGATGATCTGTATTTTCCATAAAGCCCAGTGTCTAGGGAGACTGATTTTGTGAGATGACCATGTCTATAGAAAGGAGGGAGAAGTTGTGGGTCAGGCCACCGATTTCTTGTTTTCATTTCAATTGTATCAGTTTGAATGGAAGCTTCTCTTGTCTCTCTTAGACCTTCCTTCAAAGTATCCAGTTCTGAAGTAATTACAGGTTCATCTTCAAAGCACTGGGACATTATGGATTTAATTTCTGAAAATGGGCCTTTACTAAGGCCCTCGCTCAATGAAACTTTTTGCCCAGTGGACATCAGCCTTGAAGACATCTGAACAGTAACAGATTTAGAGGGATTGGTGTATATTTCAGTGTTTTGGACAGAGTCATCTTTCACCAACTTCTTGTCTCCTGATATTTTATCTAAACAAGTCTCTGTGCTTTCCTGGGAACTAAATTCAGATCTGCCCTCTGAGCAGTGAGCAGCAAGGTTAGATGCTGGTATAGAACTGCTTGAAATAACCTTGCTTTCATTTTCAACTTGGAAGACCTGCCATTGGGTTACTGGAGTCTCTGCTTCAGACGAATGACTTACACATTTTATATCAAAGTCCAGTTTGAAAAACTGTTGAACACTTGTGGCTTTGGTGACTGGAACCACCGTGTCAACTTTACTGAAAAACTCCATATTACATCTCTTTCCTTTTACACTTCCTGTAATATCCTCCTGGATATTTTCCTTAAGTACTTTCCTTTTATCGTCCTCAGTTAAAGGACCTTCACTTTCTTCGTTTTTGGCACAGGCTCCACTGTCTGTGAAGTCAATAGGAGTTGTGCCATTATCTTGAGCATGAGCTGGAGCTGTGCTTTTGGGTATTGAACTGCAGTATAAATGACAGTCAAGTTCAGGGGTATTAATGTCCCCCACATCCTGATTATCATTCTGAAAGCATGGAGTATCCTGTTGAATGCAACTTTCCTCTTTCTCCAATTGCCCTCTTCCAGTTTTAATCTCCTGCTTATTATTTACACCATACACCATTTCTTTGACAACATTCTCTGACTCATCACTGATGGTTTGATGTAGACTATCTTCCACAGTTAGTGGGAGGATGATCTCTTCCCTCTGGTCCTGTTCTCTGTCTGGACTAGGCACACTTGGAAGGTTTTTGCAATCTGCAGTGGAAGTATAAGCAACAGGGCTCTTTGGCTTTTGATAAAAATCCCGGTGTGATGCAACAAGAGCTGTTCGTTGTGGCAGAGCTGATTTTCGGTCATGGGTATCACAGCCAAGGTTCAGGTTTCCTGGAAAAGGTGGGTTCTGCAAGGAAAATGAGATGACACTAAAAATGGAATATTGTGAAGCATGAGCTAGTTTGAGGAGATGGCTAATGGGACTTTATCTTGACAAAATTTTAAATACCAAAGGAACTCTTCTGTTTGATACATGGTTTAGGGCCAATTGTGGTCAGTTGGTCCCTGGGTGGGAGAAGATTGAGTATCTCTCACTGAATATTGCACCAATTCTGCACAAAGGCCTTATTTTTACTGTGAGAAAAGATGTGTTCATAGTTCTAATTAACGTTCTCATGAGAATAAGGAAGTCTGAAGTTTTCATATAAGTTAGCAGGCTGAGCAAAACACTAGACACTTCATTGTGAAGACAAGGCCAAAAGGGCCAGTCAAACTTTCAGCTTTAGCACCTTGCAACTACAGAGGTCTGTACTTTATGGGCTTGATTCACAGCTCATTGAATTAAATAAAAAGATTCTTGTTGACCTCACAGAGCTTTGGCTCTGCAACTAATGTCACTTTCCAGAACCTCTATTTACAATTCTTCAAACTTCAAATTGTGCTACCGCCTAGATAATGTTATATGGATAGATACTAATTGCTGCCATTAAGGAGCTCTTTGATCTATAGATTTTTTTTTAAACCCAACAGGTGTGCTGTGCACTTATTTTCAGGCTCAGTAGCTCCTTTATTTGCAATCAATAATAGGTATTACTGTCCAGTGCACTAGGCCACATGGTCAGAGCTAAGTTGTATGTACAGTGAGGCTTCCTTGGATACAAACAGAGGCTCTAGAATATTAATGGTAGCTTGGTATTGGCTGACAGCAGAAAGCAAGAGAGGCTATTGCAAATATGGCCCTAAAGAGATGCACAGACGCATAGCTTTGTGTGTTTAGAACTTGATGGAGATTCATATTGGGCTGCTTCTGAGTGAGAAAAGGGCTTGCTGTTTCTACTCTATTTAAGGAAATGAGAATTTCTTATGTAAATAAATGAGGTAACATCTGACTCACATCAGCTCTTTCTAACACATTCAACTCTGCAAAGCTCTAAGGGTTGACGGAGCCATGTAAACTAGTTTACCCGGCATAGACAAAGAAGCGGATATTTCAATAATCCCCGCTTCATTAAAATAAACATGGCCGCCATGCTGTGCTGACGATCAGCTGATCCGGCACAGCGCGGCAGTCTAGACACAGATCTGTCGGCTGGGGAAGCCTTTGCCGACCAATCCCTTATGCCTCGTGAAACGAGGTTTACAGGATCGGTCGGCAAAGGCTTCCCCAACCGACAGATCCGCGTCTAGACTGCCGCACTGTGCCAGATCAGCTGATCATCGGCACAGTGTGGCGGCCATGTTTATTTTAATGAAGCGGGGATTTAAACAATCCCTGCTTCTTTGCCTATGCCGGGTAAACTAGTTTACAAGGCTCTGTCGATGGAGCCATGTAGTCTAGACATACCCTAAATATTGGCTGACCAGTTGAGCCAAAAGAGCAAGAATGACACACATTAGATAGTGGAAAAGTTCTACAGGGTATAATTTTGGGACTTGTATAGTATTCCACTGAGGTACGAATGTTTTTTTTTTTTTTTTGCCTATGAAAATTTGTCTGTTTTCCCCACAGGAAATCTCAGGAAAATTCTATCACCCTGTATTAGTATTACTTTTGTTTTTCATGAACCTGGTAACTTTTGGATATTAGTTTTGCTCAAACTTTTCAATAATCTCATTCAATAATACCACCAGCTCTTTACTTGTAAAGGGAATGGCTCCAGAGGTTCCTCCAGAAATCCACTGCTGTCAGACTGGCAGCTGTTTGTTCTTGTCACCAGCACTTCTGCAGGGAGAAAAATAGGGGCGAGAAGAAAGATTCAAACAGCAAGCCAGATTAAAAATCAGTAAATGCTTCTCATTAGAGCCTAAAGTGGGTTCACTTTAATTGTTCTTTCTCATGCTAAACATATTCCTGGTCCTAGCAGTTTTACTCTGAACCAATTAGAACTCTACAACCAGAATAAACTACAATGTGTGTCCAGTGTAGCTGCAAATACCAGAACAAGCATTGATTTAACAACAGGTCTAATCACTAACTGAGGTTCCATTTTTCATCTCTGGAAAACAAAGATCATCATTTGAACACTCAAAATAAACCAATATAAATAGTCGATAAGTACCTGTCCTTTTGCTTTGTTATTTCACTTGCTAAAATTGTTGACTTTTGACTGTTTCTTGATCATTATAGGCACTTTGGGTCAAATGCTACTCAGATGAGCATTTCCAGTGATTTCAATGGAGTTGAAATCATGAATACTCATGAATATGGTAAGAGAAAGATGGCACTTAAGACCAAAAGCCACATAAGTCTAGATTGAGATACCTTTAAATATGTTATTTGTTACCTTACTTGCACAATTTTTTTCTCTTCAGAAGGAGATTAAGGAACCATATATTCTCAATTTTTATCCATACAGAATGAGGCCAAAATTTTAAAAGTAGTCAGTGATTTGGATTCCTCACTTGTGAGTGGCTCATCTTACACACACCAATTTGGGCACACAAAAACCACAATCAATCAAAATTATTGGCCACTTTTTGAAAATTAAGGGGCTAAGGATGTTTTCTAAGCTTTTTGCTCTCCTTACTTGGGCAGGAACACTCTCCTCCTGAAAGGGCATAAGCCTTGACTCCCCCATTAGTTACTTCCTTACTGCCAAGGAAACACTTTCTTATCAGGTATGAGTAGAAACTAAAACTCCCTACACTTTCCTCCAGTGAAAAGTGCTGCCTCATGTCTGACAGGATGCAAAGAGCTACATATTCCCCCGCCTGTCCCCACTGCAAGACTTGTGCCACTTTCCTGAAAGTCAGCCCCAGAGCAGGGGCTGAACCTGAGGGGGACCGAGTAAGGCCATGAGCAGCAAGGAGGTAGGGAGTCTGCTTTGTCTGTCACAAGAAGGGCCACCAGAAGTAGGTTTGCTAGATGGTTTCAACAAAAATACAGGACACACTTGACCTAACATCACAATCTACATTACTTCTTATTTAGAAAATACCGGTCATTTATACTTTCTCTATTTGTTTCCCAAAAAATAGCTCAAATACTGGACTGTCCAGTTCAAAACCAGACACCTGGCAACCCTAACCAGAAGAGGCACTTGCCCCCTCAGGGGAGGGAGGCTGAAGAAGGAGGTATCTGGGGACACAGAGAGGTCAAAGGCAGGTACAGTCAATTCTGCAGTGATGGCAGTAGTCGACCTGCCTGGAAGCCATCCTAGGGAGGCAGCTAATAAATTGTCTGGGACAGAGAGGGCCCAGTCAGAGAAGGAGATGAAGACTGTAGTGGTCCAGGTCACAGTATGGACCCAGACCGTGAAGACGAAATGTCCAGAGTCTTCTGGACTTAGAGAAGGGCTGGGGAAAGGCAGGCAGAGCTGGGGAAGCTCCCAGGCTGCAGGGCCTGAGGGTATTAGGGCTGCAGAGAGGCAGCCAGGGCAGCAGAAGGCAGCAGGTCCACATCCTCTTGCCAATGATGAGTGGCCATTCAGACTGCAGTTTGTCCCTGAGGTAAGGGGCTAGATGATGACTGGCAGTGACACTGAAGCCAGGTGGGCATAGGGGTTGGGGGTTTCCTGAGGAGAAGGGCCCCAGAATGTGGGGGCACTGGGGCAGGGCAGTACCCAGGTGGAAGGGCACCACATCTGGGAGGGATGTGGGTCCTAACACAAAATGATGGGGAATATCAGCTAACAGTAGGGGTGACACCAGCTCAAAGGGGGCACGCCAGAGCTGAAGAGCTGATGCCCCTAGTATCCAGCAAGAGGCACCGTGTCACAGTCCAATATGAAAAAGACTTTTCATCCC
Organism: Pelodiscus sinensis; assembly: GCF_049634645.1. Lineage (NCBI taxonomy): Eukaryota > Metazoa > Chordata > Testudines > Trionychidae > Pelodiscus > Pelodiscus sinensis. The sequence continues at coordinate 172,307,688 of NC_134712.1, forward strand.
AGGCAGGGTCAGTCCACTGTAAGTTTGGAAATTCAAACTGCTGTTAGAAGAATACATTATTTCATGTTACCTGTATTTTATAGAATCATGGAACTGGAAGGGACTTTTAGAGGTCATCAGGTCCTATCCACCAAACTCCTGACAGGACCAAGCACCATCTAGACCAGTGGTCCCCAACCTTTTTGTGTGGCGGGCACCGCACCGGTGGGTGACGTCATCCTGCTGCGTCACCTGGCCAGCCAGCCCTGTGCCAAGTGCACCTGCGGTGGTGCCAGACCCTCCCCAATGCAGCCATTTCGCCACTCTGGACTGGCCACCCTGCTCCCACATCTTCCCCACCGCACTCCCCAGCAGGTTCTCCCACCGCTGGTGCTTCCTCACGCCCCGTCACAGCATGAGTTCAGCCCCGCAGCGCGTGCGGCCCGTCCTCCCCCTGCCATCCTGCGTCACGACCCCGACTAGGCGGGCGCACATAAATGCCCCAGCGGGCACCTGGCGCCGGCGGGCACCATGTTGGGGACCACTGATCTAGACCATCCTTGACAGGTTTTTGTCTAACCTACTCTTAGAAATCTCCAATGCTGGAGATTCTACAAGCCTCCCTAGGTAACTTATTCCAGTACTTAACTACCCCAGCAGGAAGTTTTTCATAATGTCCAACCTAAACTTCCCTTCTGTAATTAAACCCTTTGCTTCTTGTCCTGTTATCAGAGGTTAAGGAGATTAATTTTTCTCCCTCTGCCTTGTAACAGCCTTTTAGGTACTTGAAAACTGTTACGTTCCCTCACAGTCTTCTCCTTTCCAGAATAAACAAACCCAGTTCTTTCAATCTTCCCTCATATATCATGTTTTCTAGACCTTTAATCATTTTTGTTGCTCTTCTCTTTTGTTCGAGAGTGCTGGTGATTTAGATGTTTATTCTTCTGTTGTTGTACGACAAATCAGGAAAGAGATCTTGGAGTTATCGTGGACAGTTCTCTGAAAACTTCCACACAGAGTGCAGCAGCAGTCAAAAAGGCAAATAGGATGCTAGGAATTATTAGGAAAGGGATAGAAAATAAGACCCAGAATATCTTACTGCCCCTGAATACTGTGTACAGATGTGGTCTCCTCACCTCAAAAAAGATATTTTGGCCTTGAAAAGGGTTCAGAAAAGGGCAACTAAAATGATTAGGGGTTTGGAACGGGTCCCATATGAGGAGAGGTTAAAGCGACTGGGACTTTTCAGTTTAGAAAAGAGGAGACTGAGGGGGGATATGATAGAGGTATATAAAATCATGAGTGGTGTGGAGAGGGCGGATAAAGAAAAGTTATTTATTAGTTCCCTAAATAGAAGAACTAGAGGACACCAAATGAAATTAATGGGGAGCAGGTTTAAAACTAATAAAAGAAAGTTCTTCTTCACACAGCCTGTAGTCAACCTGTGGAACTCCTTGCCAGAGGAGGCTGTGAAGGCTAGGACTATAATAGAGTTTAAAGAGAAGCTGGATAAATTCATGGAGGTTAGGTCCATAAAAGGCTATTAGCCAGGGGATAAAATGGTGTCCTGGGCCTCTGTTTGTCAGAGGCTGGAGAGGGATGGCAGGAGACAAATCGCTTGATCATTGTCTTCGGTCCACCCTCTCTGGGGCACCTGGTGCTGGCCACTGTCGGTAGACAGGATACTGGGCTAGATGGACCTCTGGTCTGACCCAGTACGGCCGTTATTATGTTCTTAAAATGTTGCAGTCTTAATACAGGCCTTCTTTCTCAACAACACAATCTTACCTACAGTATCAATCAACAGGAAATTCCTTCCCCATTATCTCCCACTATCTCTGCACCAACCTGCTGAGTAGGATACAATTATTCTCATTACTTATTTGTATTGTCACAGTGCCACAGCACCCCAACTTACAGAGCAGGAACCCTTTGACAATCTCTGCCCCAAAGACTTTACAATGGGAGTGAAAGAGAAACTATCACAGATGGATACAGACAGATAAGGAAACAATAGGACAATCTTGCTCAGCAAAGTAGGCTACCTCAGTGCTACCAGCACATCATTCAGAGAAAGTTCAAGTAACTAGTAAGGGAATAAAGAATCAGCTGTATCTGGATTGTTGGAAACAGAAGAGTGTGGAGTATCAAACTGCTACAACAGGCACATGAAATCTAATAAAACTATTCCACTGTCAGATTTACAGTGTTTTTACAACTATTACCTAAACAGAGGACTTGTTGCAGTCCACTGGTTTTTGCACACTAGAAGAAAATAACTCATCTAAGCATCTGGATGTAAAACTGAAATATAAAGGGCTTGCAAATGATGTCTATAGCTCATGAACAGAACAGATTATGAACAGGAGGTGACCAGACAACTCACCAATATGAGCATTCTTAAAACTGAAATACACATCTAGAAAAGTGGAAAAAAACCTGATTGACAGACCCCAAAAAGTACCCAGACATGAACTACTTCAAGTCAGGCCTATAAGAGAAAACAACAAAGTTTCACTTGTCATCACCTACAGTCCACAGCTTGAACCCCTCCAATGGCTTATCAACAATCTGCAACCTATCCTGGAAAATGATCACTCACTCTCAGAGGCCTTGGGGGAAAGGCCAATTCTTGCTTACAGACAACCCCCTAACCTCAAACAAATTCTTTCCAGTAACCACACAACACACCTCCATCATAATCATCTAGGAACCCACCCCTGCAATCAGCCCCGGTGCCAACTCTGCCCATACATCTACACAAGCGATTTAATCTCAGGACACAGCCACATCAGCCACCGAATCAGAAGCTCATTTAACGGCTCATCCACTAATGTGATTGATACCATCAAATGCCAGCAATGCCACACTGCCATGTACATTGGCCAGACTGGACAGTCTCTATGGGAAAGAATGAATGGACACAAATCAGATATCCAAAAAGGCGACACACAAAAACCTGTTGGAGAACACTTTAATCTTCCTGGATACTCATTAATGGATCTCCAAGTTGCCCATTTTGTTTTAGATCAATTCCACAAGGTAAATATACAGAGAAGGGTTGGAATTTAACTTCATTCACAAGTTTAATTCTTATGCAAATTGTATGAATTGGGATATCCGATGGCTCGCACATTATCTTCCACATCTTAATGACTTAACCACCCAACCAAACAATGAAGGTGCTAATTGCTCTTGATGTCTGTGTAGAATCTGGTGTTGGTCATCTTCCTTTCCAAGTGCAAACTAATGGTTCTTATCCGCCTCTTGTAACTTTTTAGTCGTTAAGGTGCTACTAGACCAGCTGTGGCCAACCTGGCTCTCAAAGAAAAAAATTGCAGAACCCAGAACTGCTCAGGTCAGCTGGTCTCATGGCCAGGTTGCTCTGAGCCACATGCATGCTCACAGCCTCCGCCATTCAGCTCATGGTCCCCAGTGCACTGTGCCATATCCTGCATATGCAGGCTGGGTCACACTCAGCATCCCAGACTGTACGTGCTAGCAGCTGACTGCTGAGTGCAGGCAACAGTGGCGGATCCAGGTGCAGTGGTGACTCCGGGATCTAGGCATAAGGTTGGGGGGAGGGAGATGCCTGGCTCTGGAGAAGGGGAGGGGAAGGGAGAGAAATTGGGTTGTGGGGGGTGCACATGGGTTCCCGACCAACACATGCTCAAAGCCAGCTGCTCAGCGCATGTGCCCAGCACTTGTAGGGAGATGCACATGGCGGCAGCAGCAGTGGTGGCTGCAGCTCTGGCTCTGGGACCCAGGCATAAAGTTGGGGGGGAGGGGAATTGGATTAGGGAGGGGAGAAGAGCCTGGCTCTGGGGAAGAGGAGGGGATGGGAATTGGGTTAGAGCGGGGGGAAAGGGGGTCTGGCTCTGGGGGAGGAGAGAAGAGGGGGATTGGGTTACAGCGAGGCGGGGGGGAGGCAGTTGGAATCCAGGTACTGCATGTCAGCTCCAACTTCTCAGGAAACATGCGGCTGTCATGGGGAGCAGAGGACAAGCGCACACTTCCTGAGAAGTTGGAGCTGGCATGCAGTCCCGGGACTCCTATACACACACACACACCCTGCACAGGCAAGCAGCAGGGGGAAGGAAATCCCCGGCTGAGTGACAGACCTGGTATTTCAGGAAGCATTCCAGCTGTTTATGGGAGGGGAAGGGAGAAGAGGGGAGGGGAAGAGCAGCTGCTTGCTTCCTGAGACCTGGGACCCCCAGGTACTGGCCGAGCTGACACTCGCCCCTACCCCCTGACCAGATCCCCCCACTAGCATCCTGTCCCCTGCCCGCCCCAGCACAGTTGGAGACACATTAGTGAAGCTTGGGGTTTTTTGGAGGAGTTGTTTTATGCATCTCACTTGTGTGGCCCCAGCTGATTTTTTCTGTGGGTCAGCGACCCCTGACTCAAAATAGGTTCCCTGCCCTTCTCACAAATAAAGACAATGCTGAAGCATGTTGTGTTTGACATATTTTATTTAAAAATGAATCCTGGCCAACAAGCCCCCAATTGGAGTTAACCCCCGATTTGACCACAGCATCATAACACTCCTGCACCCCCCCGGACTCCAAACCTGAGCCTCTCCTACACTGGAACCCCCTGTCCTGAGCCTCTCACATCCCCAAACTCCTGCACCCCCACATACCCAGTCTTCTGCCACAACAGTCCTGCACCATCCATACTCTGCAAATCTGTGTCCTGATCCCATCATACTCCCAACCTCCCTGCCCGGAGCCCCTCATGCACTCCAGCCCAAACTCCTGCACCCTCACAGCCACAAGCCTGTGGCTTGCTCAGCACCCCAGCCTTCCACCGGATCCCAACACTGTCCAGCCTGGAGCCCCCTGGGACGGTGTGTACTGGCATCTATTTTCCCCTGGCGCAGCTGCTTTTTTTTTTTTTTGCTCAACAATTTTCACCCCCAGTATGTGGCTCTTCGCACTCTGTCCACCGCTGTCTTGGCTCTTCGTCTCTAATGGATTGGCCACCCCTGTAATAGACTATTTGTTGTTTTTAAAGTTTTTCCTGTTACAGACTAACTCGGCTACCCCACTGACGCTTATCTACTCACTGTCTCTTTTTTTTCTTCCTCCCCTCCATTTTTTTTCTTTTCTCCCCCCCCCTTCCCTTATTTATTCTTGGATCTGGACTTCCAACACTCCTGTCATCTGAAGAAGTGGGTTGTGCCCATGAAAGCTCATGATACCATCTACATGTTTTGTTAGTCTTTAAGGTGCTACTAGACTATTTGTTGGTTTATAAATTCTTTCTGAGACATTTTAAAGGTTATTTCCCTAGCCTCAGAAACAAAAATGTCCAGACTAGATAGTTCATGCCAATCTTTGTGTGTACTTACTTTTTCAATAGAAACAATACGAGGCCCAATTTTACCACCCTCTCTCACGTTTATAGTCTGTCATCTTCTAAAAATACCAATTGCATTAGACTTTTTCATTGGAGTAAGTGCTGCCCATCTAGGCCCACCTCCGTGGGACTAGAATAACATGTAGCAGCACAGGAGTATGCTCACCAGATGGCAGCAGCGGACAAGCCATAACTTCAGTTTCCAGTGCTGGAATAAGCTGTAGTTTTCATTCATGCCCTTCTACTGTTCTTCATAGTAAGAGCTAGATACAATCCTCTTATCTGAAATCCCCATGATAGGAAACTGGGATATGTGCCCCACAATGGATCAGTTACATCTTATTCAAAATGCAGGTTAGCTAAATAAATGTCACATCCCTGTTCCATTTGGATTAAGTGAGATTGTTTCAAATTGGCACACACGGCATTACAGAACCTATAGGAGGGGCCACAAGGATCATCTAGTTTAACTGTCTGCCAAGACGCAGTATTTGTTGTGTCTAAAAGACATCCAAGACAGATGGCTATCCGGCCTTCTTGAACACCTCCAGTGAAGGAGCTTTCACAGCCTCCCTAGGAAGTCTGATCCATTTCCCTACTGTTCTTATAGCTAGGACATTATTCCTGAGGGTTAGCCTAAATCTGCTATGCTTAGTTTAAATCCATTGCCTCTTAGCCTGCCCTCTGTGACAAGAGAGAACAACTTTCCCCCATCTTTCTTATTGAAGCTTTTCAAGTATTCGAAGACCACTATCCTGTCCCCCATCAATCTTCTCTTTTCCCGAACTAAACATATCCAGGTCCTTTAGTGTTGCAGTTTTGCAACAGCATCACACTAACAACTCCTGTTGAAGGTGTGATCCACCACATACTAACAGTAAAATACAAAATTCTGTACCCAACACAGTTACTAGTATTAATGTTGTAGTTTGGTAACGCAGGAGAGTCTCACTTTTGGGCAAGAACACCATTGGGCTAGGAGCTGTAGAAACTGTGGGGCTGATAGCCTTGCCAGTGGTGGTGGCTGGGATCCCTGGGCCTTTTTAAATTGCCAGGCCAAGAGGCAACTGCCCCCTTTCCCTTCCCCTGTCGACAGGCTTGTGTACAAGCGGAAAAAAAATAGCTCTTGCCCCAAAAAGCATATAACAAGAACCGAAAACTTTAAATTTAAAAAACAACAAATGGTCTGGTAGCACTTTATAGACTAACAAAACATAGAAGGGCTTTTGTGGGCACAGCCCAGAAATCTTGCTGTACCATTATTCTTTTACTACCAAGCAGACCCCCCCTTCCTCTCTCTCAAACAGCCTGGCCTGTTTTTCTTTCTGTAATCACAGATAACACTGATACATCTAAGATGCACATTTTCAATTACATGGCGCCTACATTTTAGATAATTGTGCAATTTTCTCATCTGATTTCTGCCTCCCACTGTACATGCTATTATTTATTACCACGTGTTTTTATAAGGCATGCATCATTGTGGCACAGGGGCACACTTTGCAAAGAACTATGTTTTCCAGATATAAGGAACAAAGTGTATTTAGTTATTTTGATTTAAAGGTGATTAGCCCAAGGGCCACATATTTCATAAGATTAAACCACACAGAATAAAAATGCAATGTATAAAACACCCTGTAGACCAACCATATAACAACAACATAATAAGCTCTCTAGTAACTAACATCACCATAGCCCTCACCCTTCAACCTATTCCCACCCAAAACATCTGAGAAGTTAATGGGTTTGCATCATGTTCCTCATGAGCCCTTTGCTTTAGAAAATAGTGAAATGGATAGGACTCTCTCTCTAAAAGCACATATTTTCATAGCTCACATTAAGTAGGAATCCTTGGTGAGGAGCAGAACTAGTTGAAAAATGTCTCTAGAACAATTTTTTGTATGAAAAAGTTCTGTTTCTCTATAAAGGAAACAAATGACTACATTGCTTTGCAAGTCTCACAGGGGTAGCTGTGTTAGTCTGCAACTTTAAAAACAAGGAGTAGTCTTGTGTCACCTGAGGGTGTGTCTACACAGCAAAATTAATTTGGAATAATGGCTGTTATTCTGAAATAATTATGCGAGTGTTTACACAGCAATTCCGTTATTTCAAAATAATTTCAAAATAATGGACAGGTTATTCTGACTTCTGTAAACCTCATTCTATGAGGAATAATGCCTATTCCGAAATAGCTATTTTGAAATAAGATGTGTGTAGACACTCCACTTCCGCTATTTCGAAATATCCCTTTACCAGGGCCATTCTAAGTAATTCCTCCTAGGGCTCTAAATCAAGATAGTACATCCACATTAGGGGACCCTGCCTCGGACTAATTTTGAGGCTTCCCAGCAGTGTAGATGTGCTATTTTGAAATATGCTATTTCAGAATAACTATTCCAAAATAGCTTATTCCAAAATAACTGTGCAGTGTAGACATACCCTTAGAGACTCAGAAGCTTTTGAAGTAAAAATGAGGTGTTTTCTAAACCCCCTGGGATTGTAGAAGAAAAATGTAGCTGAATACTGAAATTTGTGGTTTAAATTTATGAAAAAAATTATTTCCCCAAATTATCTCTTGTGCACAAATACGTTGCATCTTACTATAAATGGCCAGACTTGAGTTCTATGAATTTCAGAGCCAGGGATTCCTTACTGAGTGTGCCTTAGCTTTAGCTCCAGCAACTACACCTCAGGACAATAGGGTCAGAGAGAATATTTTCTTTCAGGTATGCAGAGGGGTCATTTTAGGCTTGATGACACTGCTCAACACACTGAATTTCTCACTGGAAACAGTATATGCCAGGCTGTGTCTAGACTACACCTCTCTGTCGACAGAGAGATGTAGATTAGGCACATCAAAATTGCTAATGAAGCAGGGATTTTTTGAAGAATACAGGATCTGCCAAAAAAGGGTTTATTTTCAACAGCTCCGCATCTAGACTGCTGTTTTTTTTCCGAAAAAGCTCCTTTTAGAAAAAAAAGCTGTGGCCATGTTTATGCTAATGAAGCACGGGATATTTAAATCCCTGCTTCATTAGCAATTTCAACGTGCTTGATTTGCATCCCTCTGTCAACAGGGAGATTCAGTCTAGACATAGCCCCGTAGAGGTGATATTCTCTAATAACCTACTTCACACAGGCCATGTCTACGTTATGTGGAAGATCGATGCTGCCGCAGACAAACTTCTGGAGTTTGAATTACCGGGGCTAGTGAAGGGAGCACCCCCATCAGCACCGGTAGTCCTGTTCCTCACAAGGAGTAAGGGAAACCAATGGGAGCATTTACTCCCATTGACCTCCTGCTATGTGGACAGCATGAAAACATGATTTAAGATATGATGATTCCAGCTACATAATTAAAGTAGGTGGAGTTGTGTATCTTAAGTCGACTTTCCCCTTTAGTGTAGATATAGCCTCCGAGAGTAGGCAGCTGCTTTCTAGCATCCATCCAAGACACTTTTCCCAATCAATTGTTTATAGCCAGGTCCTATGATATGACCGGATTTGCGCCAATCGCACAGAGACAAACACCTACAGGATCTATATCAAGCATTCTTACAACTAAAATACCCACCTGGAAAAGTGAAAAAACATATGAACAGATCCAGACAAGTACCCAGACAACAGCTTCTTCAAGATAGGCTTTACAAAGAAAACAACAGAACTCCACTTGTCATCACTTACAGCCCCCAACTTAAAACCCTCCTGTGCATTATCAACCATCTACAACCTACCCTGGAAAATGACCCCTCACTCACAAATGCCTTGAGAGACAAGCCAATCCTCACCTACAGACAACCCCCTAACCTTAAATTCTTGCCAGCAACCGCACGACACACCTTCATCATACTCATCAAGGAACCCACCCCTGCAATCAACTCCAGTGCATACATCTATACAACTCTGTCTATACATCATCACAGGACCTAACCACATAAACCACCACACCAGAGGTTCATATAACTGCACATCCACCAACGTGATCTATGCCATCAAGTGCCAGCAATGTCCCCTGCCATGTATATTGGCCAAACTGGACAGTCTCTACGACAAAGGAGTAATGGACGCATCAGAGATTCAAAAAGGTTACACACAGAAACCTGTTGGGGAACATTATAACTTGCCCGGGCACTCATTAATGGATCTCAAAGTTTCCATTGGCTAATGGACTATTCTTTTCCAATTTTTTCCTTACCTTTCCCTCCCTACCCCTTTCTTTCTTTGCTATTTATTTGGAACTTGGACCCCTTAAACTCCCTTCATCTGAAGAAGTGGTTTGTGCCCATGAAAGCTCATGATATCATCTATATTTTTTGTTAGGCTCTAAGGTGCTGCATGAAGGCTAGGAGAAGGCTGTGAAGGCTAGGACTATAAAGGTATGTCTACCCTAGCCCCCTAGTTCAAACTAGGGAGGCTAATGTAGGCATTTGAAGTTGCAAATGAAGCCCGGGATTTAAATATCCCGGGCTTTATTTGCATCTTCCCATCCAGGTGCCATTTTTAAATCCCCTTAGTCTGAACTAACTGCCCGCGGCTACACGCAGCAGTCAAACGTTAAGGACTTAGTTTGAGTTAACGTTTGACTGCCGTGTGTAGCCGTGGGCAGTTAGTTCGGACTAAGGGGATTTAAAAATGGCGCCCAGACAGGAAGATGCAAATAAAGCCCGGGATATTTAAATCCTGGGCTTCATTTGCAACTTTGAATAGAGTTTTAAAAAAGAGCTAGATAAATTCATGGAGGTTAGGTCCATAAAAGGCTATTAACCAGGGGATAAGGAATGGTACCCTGGCCTCTGTTTGTCAAAGGCTGGAGAAGGATGGTAGGAGACAATTTGCTTGATCATTGTCTTTGGTCCACCCCTCTGGGGCACCTGACACTGGCCACTGTCAGCAGACAGGATACTGGGATAGATGGACCTTTGGTCTGACCCAGTATGGCCATTCTTATGTTCTTATGACTATTCATTGTTTTAAAAGTTTTTTCTACTACAGACTAACACGGCTACCCATCTGAAGCTTTCTGTACGGTTGCATCTCTCAAATCCAGGACTCTCTCGTCCAGCAACATCCATGGTCCAGAATAACCACAGATGTTCCTGGATGAGAGAGATCTGAGGCAGAACAGCCAGCAACTGGGAGCCCAGTGCAACCCTGTGAGTAGCAAGGATGCAGCAGCCTGGGTTGAGTGCGATCGGGACTGTCTGCCATCCGGCAGCAGGGCTAAGACCACAGCAGCCCAGGAGGGGAAGCCTGGCTGAGCCACATCAGCCTGGAAGGTGGTAGGGCCGCAGCAGCCCATGATGAGAAGCCAGCTGTGGCATCCAAGCAGAATGAGTGCATCCGGGGCCATGTGCCACCTGGCAGCAGGGTTGGGACTGCAGCAGACCAGTTGGGCAATGTACCCTTCTGCCAGTGGGGCTGGAGCTGCCCGGGCAGCCAGCATTGGAGTCAGGGCTGGGTCTGGCCTTCAGAGAGCTGGGCTGAAGGAGCTGGCAGCAGGGAGGGGCAGTGGCCTGAAGGCTGATATCAGAGGACCTCCTTTTGTACAACAAATTCCCTCTTGCAGGACCGGTTAGGTCCCGAGGGTGCCGGACAGGAGCGGTCCAACCTGTACTATCAAAGTTTCTAAGTGTCTTTCTTGCTTAGTCATAAACAGATTGCATTGGCAAGAATAGAAATAATGAAAGTGTGAATGAGCAATGTGAGCTGTTTCTTTTAGAGGAAAGGGCATAATATTTTAGCTAGTTACACACAATCAGAATTATTTCTAGCCACCCATACAATTTGGAAGTTTAAGAAAAGTAATTAATCTAGCTGAACACTGGAATTACAGCTCACTTTGGCAATAGTCTTTTATCCTCCTTCAATTGATGGAACAGCTTCAGACTTTGCCATGTCCTCCCAGTATTTTCTTTGCCAGCCAGCATCATCTTCATCTTATTAGTGATTGAGCTTCAGCCAATTGGCTTTACTCCAGCTTCCAGTCCCTGCCAAACTTCGGGAGAGTCTGGTGATGGCTATGTCTGGTTCTGATGAAAATGAGATGTAGAGCTAAGTGTCATCAGCATACTGATGACATTACAGATCATATTATTTCACAATCTCCCCAAGTGGCAACTGCATAGAGACATGAATAAAAAGAAGCAGGCCTGATCTCTTCTGAAATTCTTCTGTGAGATTCACCAGCTGAGAACCTTCGCGAAGGAGAAGGAGTCACTGAACTCTGATCTAGTACAATTACCCCAAATAAAATATATGGAAATTCCCTCCTTTTCTGCCAGGTCCAGTAACCCTCTCTGCATGGTATCAAATACCTCTGAAAGGCCTTAAGGTGAAAATTCAGCTCTGTTTCCATGCTACTGGCTAATCAGAAGCCTGACTGGAAGGGGAGTTAGGGATTTCAACATATCAGCTGTTAGATTAGACCCACCATGACCTCATCCAGAGAGAAAAGGCTCGGCATCAGTCTGTAGTTGACAAAAGCTATATTAACTCTTTGGGACTGGGATCCATTTTTTCCTGTTTGTGTGGCGCCTATGACAGTGGGCTCGTAGGACATGAATGGGGCTCATAGGCATTACCACAGTACCTATACGTGACAATATTGGTGTTCTTTTTTCTAGTATGTTTGACCACAATTTGTTTGAAACTTCCAGCAAGTTGCCCTCTCTGCAGGAGGGTCTACATCCAAATCACAGTACTTTAGAAACCCTCTGACGAGAATACTCCACAACACTGATGGCGGGACAGGGTGTAGCACAACAAATCCTTGCTTCTTGACTCAGTAACTACTAGCGGCCATTGTGAATCTCCTGGAAGTTTCTCTGAGAGGAACTTAAGCTCCTCAGAGCAAAAAGAAGCCAACCAGAAGAGTTCCAGCGTTCAGCCTTTCCACAGCAGACAGGAAAGCCCACCTGTTGCCCACAACAGTGACTGTAAAGTAACAGTAATATAGAAAAAAATGTGGCCTGATTCATTCCATCAGGCCATACTTACACAGATATAATTCCACTGAATGAAAGGGTCACACCAATGTAACAGTGGAAAAATCAGATCCTTTATGTCATAGGCAACAAGACCCATCATTGGAATTTCATCAGCAATGCTCTAAATGTCCTTTTCTTTCACCCCACCTGATAGAGACCATGATTACACTAAGGTGACCTCTCAGGACTTTTCAGAAAGTGGAAATGGTGTAAATGGTTACGGTGTGACAGTTCCAGTGGTAACCAGGACAGTGAGTTAACTTATTACCTCCTTATGCTAGTGAGAAGGAATCTTTCTTATGGTAGTTAGCTCTAGGTTGTTACTATTTTGCTAAATATTAAAAAAATGATGAGAGGCAACAGGAATATCCTGATGTTAGTTGAACCATGGAAAGAAATGAGGATTCCTTTCCCACGAGTCTGGTGGCATGAACCAATCAATGCCATGCATGTTACAATGGCAAATAAACAGGATTCACACTGTTGGAACACAGCCAATTAAGAAAAATATTGATTGCATTCTGGAACTATTCCCATGGTGCCACACTGTATGTGGAACTGGTGGGTGGGAGGAATGAAGGTGTGATAATTAAAAGAATTGCTATTTGATAAGTCACAAGAGCTTATGTGTCCGTTTAGCATTCTGGGAAGCTAGAATGTTCCCAGCTGCTGTGAAGACGGAATGTAGTTTGCTCCCTGGCACCTTTAGTTGGGACAAGATGAATCACAAATGCTCTAATAGTGAGTTTCCATGTCACAGTTTGCCAGATGGAGGTGGTTACTTCTCTGATTGATTGCCCCTCGAGCTACAAAGAGGTTCTCCAGCAGGCTAATGCCTTTATGTTGGCACACAACCTTCAGGGATCAGCAGGTCCTTCCTTGGTCAATACTACACTGGAATCCTTGCATAGCAATAGTATGGCTCCCCTAACAGGAAAAGGCATTGATGAGTAAAGAAGAAAGTAGTGGGAATGAACAAATGCAATATTGTACAAAAATAAACATCAATTCCCTTGCATCCCTAATAGACGTTGCTGCAAATGAATCTTCAGACACGTGCTGAGTTAACAGGCATGAACAACACAGAAACATTCTTTAGTTAAGCTCAATACTTTATAAACGCTAATTGAAAATGGAAGGAACGATGGGGGGTAGAGAGGGAGAACAGCTCTCTTTTCAAATATTGAATATGAAATCCCTGCAACAGATGAGTTTACATGCAAGCCTGCACCTCATCAGGGCAAAGAGACAGTGGAGTTATTTCCCTCAGAACACAACAGCACCAGTGCTTTGCACTGCCCAGCCAGCTTTCTCAACTGTGAGCTTTAGAATATAAACAGCCAATAAGTAAGAGCAATAACTATAGCTTCCTGCTGGGAGCTAACTCTGCCTGTCATGCATTTGCTGGGTCCTAATACAGGACAGTGAATAAAGCTTCATTACAGAACAATGGAGTTAGCTGCCAGAGCCTACAGATTTGAATAAACAACAAATAAGCAACATCTGCTCCAGCATATGTGTATGGTGAAAAAAAAAAGTCACAAAATAAAAGAATTTGTAAATGCCAAAAGCAACACTAAACTGCCAGTGCTACTGTAGAGTGAATTTTTAATTGCACATGCATACAGGCAGGCTGTGGGTATTAGTCTCACATATGTCTGGTTGCTGCCAACCTGGGAGTATAGATGAATTTAATTAAATAAGGATTATCCCTTCTCCCCAGTACAATTACTTATTTATAACAATGATAAAATTGCCTAATAAAAATTGTAATTTTTAAAAAAAACAGAGCTTGAAAACACTGCTTTTCTTGTAAGTCATTCAGGGATGTTTGGGGGTTTGAGTGTCTTTTAAAATTAAGTCTCAACCTTCTGCCAAATAAGAAAAGAAGAAGAAGGAGAAAGCTTTATCATAAAGCCTGCTGCATTTAAACAGCCAAAATCTACATTATGGAGAAATATAAAGAAGATGTACAGCAGACAGGGAATTGGCTTTCCTAGGGAAGCTAGAAAATTAAGCAATTGGACTAAAATTGAGGCCAGGCTACAGAGCCAAGGGAAAAGACCATTAGGGCAAGTACTTCAATAAGTCACCCATTTCTAATATGCTCCATTTATGCCAAACACCCTGTTGCTATTTAGCCCTGCTTCTTCAGCACCTACTTCAGCACCTCCACGGTGATACCTAGAGGTAACACAGTGGAACAGCTTCCATTCCAGCCTCTTTCCAGATACATGTAACTTATATTCCTTATAATGGTTCCTGCTGGGCAACCAAGAAAGGGTTCCCATTATTCTAAATACTATACAAACACAATGACTGGCACTCCTTGCCCCCCAAAGAGATTATAATCCACCTCTAAATTTCATAGCATTCACTTTTTGGGCTGATATTTTCCATAATGATGGTCCTATTTGGCAAAGCACTTAAGCATGTGGCTTTAAGTATATCCCTGACCTGGAACTCATTTAAAGACATACTTTAAATATACGTGTAAATCCATCACTATTCAATTTAAGTTAAGCACATGCTGAAGTGCTTTTCTGAATTGGGGCCTTAAGGCCAGATCCAAAAAGGGGACTCAGACTGAGTGGTACACCTTGCTTCCAGTGGAATTGACAGTTCCGAGTTAGGTACCTAAATATATTAGAGGTCTGGCCCTACATTTTCTTCTTTTGAAATTAAGACAAGTATCAGTAATACAAGTGTCAATAATCAGAGAAATAGATCAGAATTTAAACCACATGCAAAAATACAATTTTGGAACACCACCTTGTGTCACAGACATTAATATATAATACATGTACTATTTCCTTATATGATACTAGATTTACCTGGTGTTGTTCGAGTCCTTAACTCAATTAATTTTTTTTACTTACTCTCTCAAATATATAGCAGATGAGTTGCAAGCTTTTGCCAGCAGATGGCTGTCTACTTTACAAAATAAGATCCCATTTGCGCGGGTCCTTAACTCAATTAATTTTTGTTTTTCTTCATTTAAATCATTGTTCTGGAGAGGGGCTGGAGATGAGGAGTTCAGTAAGCAGGATGCCCTGGGGAGAGAGGACTACCCTGACTCTCTGCAGCAACTTGGGTTCCCTCCAGAGTTGTTGCAGCTCCAGCAAGCACTGCCAGGGAAGGGTTCACATCCTTCAGCTGGGTCAAGTCCGGGTTCATCTACCCATACACTCCCTAGCAAGAGTGAGGAATGCAGCAAACTGTGTACTTTCCCTTGGCTCCCTGAAGAAGGGGAACAGCCAGCAAGGTCCCCATATGAATTGGGGGGGCTTCATCTCCCTCTCCCTAAAAGGGCCCCTGGGAAGTGGAAGGGTTGGGGCTAAGGCAATTCAGCACACACTTATTTCTCTGTGTTAAACCAGAATGCAAGGTACCTGGTTTTTCCTTTACTTATACTAAGAACAATATAACTATGTGACCTGCAGCAACTAATACAATTGGGCTGCTACTAGACTGGCATGATTTTGCGCAAAAGCGGACGCTTCTGCACAAAATCTTGCTGCCTGTCTACACTGGCCACGAGTATTTGCTCAAGAACACTGACTTTGTAATGTACAAAATCAGTGGTTCTTGCACAAATACTCCGACGCTCCCACTCAGGGATAAGCCCTCTTGTGCAAGTATTCTTGTGCAAGAAGGCCAGTGTAGACAGCCACGTTAATTTCTTGCGCAAGAAAGCCCGATGGCTAAAATGGCCATCGGAGCTTTCTTGTGCAAGAGAGAGTCTACACCGGCACAGATGCTTTTATGCAAAAGCAAATCTTTTGCGCAAAGGCACATGCCAGTATAGACGCTATCTTGTGCAAATACTTTTAACGGAAAAACTTTTCCGTTAAAAGTATTTACACAAAATCATGCCAGTCTAGATGCAGCCTTGGTCATTACATGGTACAGTAAGTCACAGGAGCTGGATAAATAGTAGGGAACTCTATTTGTGAATATTTTAGCAAATCCTGAATTGGTTTCTAATTGGTTTCTAATTCACTTCTCTGTCAACACTTGTGTGGGAGCCTGTCTCTGTCTATAAAGATTCAGTTGTCATTCAGGAAGCAGATACAAAACAATACCATGACTAACCATGAGGTGACTAATGCACCATGAATAGCAAATAGGAGGACCTGATCCAAAGTCTAGTGAAGTCAATGAAGATGTGTCTACACTGCATTAAAACACATATGGCTGGTTTGTGGCAGCTTCCTAAGGCTTGCAGACCTCGCCCTGTGAGATTGTTTAATTTCCAGATAGATATTTAGGCTCAGGCTGGCACTGGAGAGTCCTCACGGTGGTCATTGTGACTTGTGATATTGGCTATATACTGCCACCAAGATGTCACCCTAGGAGAGGCCAATTCTTGTTTATATCAATGGGCTGTACAGACAATTAGTATCTATGGATATCAGGCCACTTATCTATGTGATTAAAAATGGATTTTGGCTAATTAAGGAGTTTTCTGTGCATTTAAATCATTAACACAATTTTGTTACAATATGGTAAGGTCCACTGGGATTTCTCCCTTTTATCCCTTTCTCTCTGAGCCTGAGAGTGGCAGGGAACAATCACATGATTCTCTCCAGCTCCTGAGTTTCTCACTGCTGCTCTGAGGATTAGCTAGAGGGAGGAACATGAGAATCCTGCAAGACATTCCCTATTCTGAAGGCTGAACAGCCTGCTTCTCCAGCATTCCACAGTCATCTCTGTAGCATGGAGACACACTTTCACTTTATTATCCATCCAGCCGTTTGTGCTTTAACCTTTAACCTCTTAATGCAGACCTCACACCTGCAATGAATTGCATATGAGCACATCTCCAGGTACACACACACAACACCTCTGACTTTGTGAGCAAACCTGAAATCCACCTTATTTTACTACGTGAAATGCCCATTTGATTGGCACATTTATAGTTGTGCGGCCAAACTGCATAGATGGGAGCAGTTAGAGGATGCATTGTGCAAGATAGAGAAAATTAGAAAATTAAATGTTTGGGCTTTTTTTAAAGTTGCATTTTATTTGTTACTACCCACCTGAAGTACTATCACGAGGATTTCCCCATGGAGTTTCATCCTCAAAGCTTTGGATCTAATTCAGAAAAAAGAAAAAGAAAAAGAAAAACCAGCTAATTTATTATTACAAGTCTATTCCCCTTTTAGAATTAAGAAATTTCATTTGAAATGTCAAATCTTCTTTTTGTGGCTCTTGTTTTTATTACTTTTTAGAATTTTAATCCAGGATCTAGTCTTGGTCACCCTCCAAATCCCATATTTAACTGTCAAAGGCCTTTATTCCTGTACTATACATTCAAGCTCTCGCCATGGAACTAGCTCAAATAAATGCCCCTCAGAAAATCAGTGGCATAAGTCTGACCCATAGGGCCAAATTCTTGCAATGAGATGTAAGAAAGGCCAGAATTTGCTCAGAGAATGAAAGGTCATGTGTCTTTCCCACAGTAACAAGGGAAATATTGTGATGTTCCACAGGTCTCTTTAGAAACCATCATTTTTTTAAGTGTTGCCTACAGAAGCTTATTATGTCCCTAGCATATTATTTTTGACATTGAGGTAGTGTCTATGGACAACAGTCAGGCTACGTCTAGACTGCAGCACTTTCCCGGGATCCCGGAAACGCAATGCCGCGTCCAAGGAACACGTGCACTTTTCAGGAAAAAAATTCAGAAAAGCAGACACATTCTTTCACCATCCCTGTAAACCTCGTTTTACGAGGAAGAAAGGATGGCTTGAAAGAGCAGGTTTTCTGAAGTTTGGTGCCATGTAGACGCACCAAATTTCAGAAAAGCCATTTTCGAAAGAAAAGTAGAAAAAGATACTCAAATTGTGGTTTGCAATTTGCGTATCTTTCTCTGATTTTTCTTTGTAGTCTAGACCTAGCCTTGTAGACCAGGGTCCCACTGAGCAAATACAGAAGAAAGACAGAACTTGAACCAAGAATCTTACAATCTAATAGAACCATATCATAACCCTTTGAAGACAATATATTCAGTGATATAACCAAACAACCTTAGATTTTGCATACAGATATCTTTGATTTCAATTGAATCTCCACATAGTAGTAGTAATAGTAGTAGTAGTAGTAGCACTCAAAACCTCCTATATATGAAATGGTGCCCCACTGTACTAGGTGCTCATCAAAATGTATGCAGCTAGTTTGGCCCTTTTAATTCCCTGTGCTGAGCCACACTCCCTCAGAAGGGTACAAGTGTGTCACGTGTTTTTCTATAAGAGACGTGATGAGCAAGGCAGAGACATCACCCCAATTTTGAAGTCAGAGCTTAGTATTTTTCTTAGCTACTGAAGGTGGATGTGGGCTGGAACAAAAAAATCCTTGTAGCAAAATAAAATCTTGAAACAGTACTTAGATGAACCAGCCTCCTCTCCATGGGTCCAGGATCCTACTCCTCCTATGATGACCTTTTTTTGAACATCTCTTCAATGTAGAAATCCTCCTTAAGCTGCTGTCATCTTCTATGGAGTAGGTGTGCCACCTCCCACTCAAATTTCTGTAGGGGGGTGGTGGCTAATCCTCTCCCTATTTTCTTTGTTTCCAGGGAGACCTAATTGTTGACATTCTTCCCCTATCGTCAGCCTTTGGGTGGCTGGGAAGATAAGCCTGCTTCTCTGGGCATCATATTAGTATTGCCAGCATGGGGCAGTAGCCTTCCTGGACTTCTTTCTGTGACAATGGGAACAGGCAGCTACGCTCCCACTGTTGCAGTTGTATACTGTTCTTATGTAACACTCAGCCTGACAAACACTCCAGGTTGTGCTGCGCCACTCTGACCTTATCAGCGTTCCATCTCTCCTAATATGTGTTGACAGCAGACAGGGAACTAGAGGCATTCCATGGAATGTGGCTCAGAGGACAAGTCAGTGTGCTGAATGATCTTGTTTTTAGGATGCAGAACTTAAAGAACAACTGCTGGATCATATACTTGTTGTTGCAATCATGGCTTTTTAAGCACCAGTGACAAATTTTCTGACAGCCATTTAAATCTAAATTGAAACCCTTAAACATCCTATAACACACAAAGAAAGGGCTCTGGAGTCTCTCCATAGTGAAAACATTTTACTTTAGCTCTCCTCTTGAACCAAAAAAGCCTGATCTATTCATGTATTGATCATCTGTTTATGCACTCTTATACAGTACACTGATACCTGACTTACCTCTTCCATTTCAAATGAATCTGGAGGCTTGCCCTTTAGAGCTGACACCCTTCTGAGCATGTTGGTCAAGAGCAAATTGGACTCCTTCCTTGGTCTGTCTTTGACAACCCTCTCTGATGCAGAAGAAAGCTGGGGCTGCTCTATAGGCATATATGACAAAAACTGAGATTTCCCTATGGGAGCCTGTGGCAGCTGGGATAACGTTAGTGCACCATCCTCAGTGGAAGACTGTTCCTCTGCCAGACCCACCAAGGTATTATTTTCTGAAAAGCATGTCCTAATTGTTCTGCACCTGTCCGTCTCGGCAGAGGTGGGAGACGGTTCTTCTCTATCCTTGAATGACACTAAAATTCCAGACGTCTGAGGGCTCCTTTGACAAACAGTTGCCTGTCTGGAAGCTTTTCTCAGGAGCTGACCTAGCCTTCTCTGCTTTGCTCGTGTGGCCTTAGCTTTGTTCCTCTGAATGTCCATCATGCTCTTTTCTTCCCCACTACTCTCCTCTGGTTTCTGCTGCTGGGTGTTAACGCCATTCAGCAAAGAGGAGAAGGCACTAGTCACCTGATCCAGGACCTCCAGTTGTCGAAAACGCCCTTAAGTTTGATGGAAAGGGAGGAAATGGTAAATTGTTAGAACAGAGTAATTCAGTGGGTTACACACAGTTGTCAAGGTGGTTCAACATTTCCCCTTTGCTTTTCTTCAAAGAGACTGAGAATTCTTCAAAAAATAGAGCTTCTCTAGAACCCTTTATTATTGATTCTTTTTAAAATTCATATTTTAAAGTGGTTTGAAGAGTGGTTTCCAAAATTCTGCAACCAAAATCTAAGGGCATATATAAAGAGGTGAATGAATATGACTTAGGGAGCTTAACTTGAGACTCAGAAATTCAGCAAAGAACTTAAACGTGCTTAAGTTCACTCTCTCTGAGCTACACTATGGACCTTTTAAAATTTACACCATGTTAGCAGTTAAAATGGGACTTAAAGAGCCCTTAATGTAAATGAGAATCACTTCTTAAATGTTTTCTTGAATAGAGATGGATTTAGGTGTTAAAAGATAAACACATACTTGAGTGTTTTGCTAAATCCGGGGCATGCATATCAATTTAGCTGAATTGTATATTTGAAACGATTGACTACTTTGTGGAGCACAATTAATTTAAAAACTTTTTCACTATTAAGGAACACATTAAGGGCCTGAACCAAAGTTCTCTGAAGTTAGCCAGAGTCTTCCCATTGACCTCAATGGGGTTTTAGATCAGGCTTATAATGGCTTGATTGTGTAACTCTTAAATCAAGTAGTCTTACAAGAACAGTTTCATGGAGCTCAATAGGTCTTCTTGTGTCAATACTACTCAGCATAAGTAAGGGCTTCAGAAATCAAGCCTCAAGTTCTCAAATACTATAAGATAGATCTGAGTACAGTATTAAGACTTAGTAACAATTTGTACTATGAGTCACCCCACTTAGCTCAATTGGTCTACTCAGAGAACTGTGCTACTCTATGAATAAAGGTATCAGAATCAGTTCTCAAATATTTACAGCTGGCTGTCATCCAAGACCCCTGTAAAATGCATAAGCCCTTTAACTGATAGCAATTAAGTACTGTAATTTATTGCAATAAATAGTGCACTATATTAAGCAATACAATCCCTACAGACTCTCTTCTTATTTTCAGAGAAAAGAAAACAAGAAGTGTATTGTCCTCCACTGACACAGCAGAATGTGCACACACAGAAGTTTCATAAGGTTCCCACAGCTTGTTAAGCTTATTAAGTCTCTGTAATTTGTTGGTGAATATTATTCCACAGCATAACAGCCAAAGGGAAATGATTTAATTTTTCATCTGTTTTATTAAATAAATTAAATAAGCAAAGAATTTTGGAGATTTCCATCATTGTAAAATAGCAGGTTATCGATTAAAAGAGCTGCAACACCGCTGTGTGTGTATTGTGTCCCACACCCTTCCTGAGGCAATGAATATGTCAAAAGGGCTCCTGATTCCTTTAGAAATTCACTGAGGAGAATAGATGGCAAAGTTCTCACAGTCTTGGCTTCCATTTCTCCTTGTGAGCAGCCAAATTTATTTCATGTATTCACATGCAGACTGTTAAAGCCACTTCGCTGATGATTAGACAACAAGGGGATGTTTAACATGGCTCTGAGCTGGGCCTGGGCATCAGGGACCAATATCATGATACTGAATTCCTGACTCTTACCATTTCACTGTGAGACTCATGTTTTTCCAAGCAATGCCTGCTTTTTAACTTCAGAGGAGGATTTTACCATCCAAAGCCTTTAAGGACAATGACAAAGCTTTCACCAATTATGGCTAAAAACTGATTACTGGTATACAGAGTACACAATTGTTTTTTGTGATATAAATGTTTTATTGGCATGAATTTGGGATGATGGCCTGACAGACTTATAATTTTGAATTATCAGCAATACTGTCACCTATTCCTTGAATAAAACATATATTCTCACTATTGTGCATTGCTAGGCTATTACCATATCAGGATGTTGAAAGCTCAACTACTTATCTCTTTTGAATTACTAGTGACAGGAACTGTCTAACATTTCTGATTTACATCAGCAACACCTTTTTATGGTTTAAATAGATTGCTAAAGCAACACATGTCAAAAACTACTTCCCTCACTTTATGACAGCTAATGAATGAATCAAATGATGAGGGGAAAAGAGGAGTAAACAATAATTCACTAATTGTTCATGTAATCAACGCACAGGGCCACATCCATCCCTTGAGTAACTACACTGATTTCAGTCAAGTCACTGGAAGAACCATATCATATTGTTTCAATGCATAATCCTCCCCATGCAGGCAGTCCCACTGATTTCAGTAGGAGCTCTCCCATGGGTAATGTTTAAACATGTGACTAAGATGAGTAGATCTGAATTTAGCCCGCATTACTTACAGAGCTTTTAGCTCTTTTCCTAAATACTAAGCACCCAACACTGCAAATCTTTACTCACTCAAGTAATCCTTGCCCAGGCATGCAATCCCACTCAAGTCAATTAGACTACTTATATGAATTAGGGCATATTAATGTAACAACTGCAAGATCCTGACTACAGTACAATTATCCCCACAGCTACTTACACCACAGCTGTTATGTGTAGTGTAGGGTCACGTCTACACTACGAGTTTTCTCGGCAAAAAATATGCTAATGAGATCCTTATGCCCCTCGATCTTGCGGAAAAAGGGGGCTTTGCACAAAAAGAAAATGTCCATACTGCTTGTTTTTGCACAAAAAACCCTAGCACAAAAACGGATAGCAGAAAATATGCGAATGAGATTGAGACTCACACAAATGAGTCCCTCATTAGCATATTTTTTGCCAAGAAAACTTGTAGTGTAGACATAGCCTAGATGAGATTTGAAGGCCAGGGTAGTCATTAGGTAGATTGTGGGCCAAATCTAGCCCACCAGACACTTTTTGAATGAACCCCAAAATATTTTTATTTACTGCTTATTATCGTTATTATCATTTGTAATTATTATTATTTTCTCTGGATCCTGAACCTTGACTATATCTTGATCAAGAAATTTGGATCTTGACACAAATAGATTACCTCTGCATTAAGGAATGGAGTTGAGACACCTGAATTTGCAGTTGTTCTATCATTATCTTAGAATAATTATGTCGCTAACAAGCCCACTGATGTAATTATATTGCACATGTAATCTGGTCATTGTCTAAGGATTTGTAAGGTTGGATCTTGAATAGCTGAGGGGGAAAACACATTTTAGTTTTTCTTTACCTAAATCCCAAGTTAAATTGTCTAGAAGACTGTGGTATAAGGATTTAGAGTCTCATAAGTGCCCATCACTGAAATGAATGACGGGCTGTTAAAACTTTTAGTGTTGAGTGGAAATTTTCCCACAAAATATTTTTAACTGGAAAATGCAGTTTCTGCAAAAATATTTTGATCAAAAATTAGATTTTGCTTTTTTATGTGCAGAGAAAATCATAATGAGATATTTAATTTTCGTTCACGTCATCTTGGTTTGTCGAATGGAAATGCTTCATTTCAGATTATCTCAATGATGTATTGCAGACGCCCTTCTTTGTGATCGGTCAAGGAAGTCATAAGGCCACAGTATGTCATGAGAGATGTCACATGGTGGGGGGAATCTAGCTCATAAAGAAGAATGGGTGCATGAAGCACCCAAATAGCAATGTCAATGAGGCACCAGGAATGCTCAGGAGGACAACAGATGAATGTCAAAATGAAAGGAAATGGTTTAGATTTGGGAATGTTGAAACATTTTCTTTGGCTCAAATATATTGAACTGAACTGTTTTGGCCTTTCTGAAACAATCATTTTTAGAATGTTCCATCTCACAAAATATTGACATTAATAAATGTTGATGCTCTGTGAAATTCCATGAGACAGAAGTTCTAATATTTGAACAGCTCTAGGAATTTAACAGAAAATAGGAACTTCACACATATGCCCTCTTCTCTAAGCAATCTTCCCTCTGTTCCAGTGAGTCACACGATAAATTGCACTCGGGATTTTAGAGTCAAAATATTAAATTATCAGAGATATATAGAAGAGCTTCAGAAATGCAGCATTTAACATATGCAGAATATGACAGAATAACTTGGGAAACCTCCATATTGATGATCCATGCATCTCAAATCAGACATGCAAAAAAAATCAAAGAGGAGGAGGAAGACAGAAGGAGAATGGAGTGAGTGAGAAAGGTAAGAAATTAAACTGTCTTCTAAACTGTGGTGTTGTCTGGCCATTCATTCCCAGCAAAGTCCTTTCCCATCTGAGGAGGACTTGAATCAGCTAGATTTTCTAAAGATTTCAGCTCCTATTTAGACACCACAATAAGTGCTAGATTTTCAAAACAGCTCAGCATGCTGGGTGCTTAGCTCTTACAAAAATCTGGCCATCTGTGTCACACAAGGAGCTGCTGGCTGCTGAGCACTAATGAAAAATCAGAGCCGAAACCTTGGCTCCACTGAAGCGAATGGGAGTTTGGCCAGTGATTTAGCGGGAGCCAGGATTTCACCTCTGGTTTTTATTGAGGTGCCCAAAGGACAGCTGAGCTCTTGAAAATCTGGCTTCAGTTGTAGATGCTGAACTCTTTTGAAAATCTGGCTCAGTGACTACACAGAAGAATCAATTACCACCGATCAAACAGAAGCACCAACAAATAATGCACCAACAAGCAGCAAATGCATTTGAAAAGGTCAGTCCAGCAATTAAACAGCTCTAGAAACCCAGGAAAATAATAAATCTGGCTTTACTATGGAAGCCAAACCCACGGTTTATTCTTGCAATATGGCCACCCAACAGGCAAACCCAAACAGAAAAGGACTGCACTGGGAAATTAATAGCTGGGAGATTTAAAAAAACAACAACAACCCTATGGAGACCACTCTGCCTAGTCAGACAGACAAATTTCATCACAGTCGTTTGCTCTTTCATTCTGTTTTCCTCATCTTGTTCACTCTTTCCCTTTTCTTCCCTCCTTTAATCTGTCCTTCTGCCTCACTCTTTCCTTGCAGTCTCATTGATTTTCTTCATTCTCACTCCTCCCCTCCATTTGAGGGAATTCTCTCAGTCACGAGCCAACTGCACCCAATGGGTGGGTTTGCTGTAAACATTTAGATGAGTGCTTGGGTCTATGGAACATTTTTTGTAAGGATGGACTCTTTTGTTGCATTTCTCATTCATTCATGTACAGCTTACTTGATGAAGCTTCTGAACGGGAAGAACAACAAGGAGTCCTGTGGCACCTTAAAGACTAACAGATTTATTTGGGAATGAGTTTTCATGGGCAAAGACTCACTTCATAAAATGCATGAGTTAGATGCGGATTCAGATTAACACAGTTACCCCACTGAATAGGAAGGCAGCCTGTATGTCTGAGATCCTGCATCACTGAAAATCTCAGGAGCAAACAAACTCTTAAAGCCATCTGGCTACCCTTGTGCCGCAGACAGGAGTGGAAACTGCAAGAATAAGAATTGCAGACTTGGAAAGACATTGCAGACATAGTCCAGATTTTTTTAAAAAATGGAAGGGGGGTCTGAGCAATGGAGGGAGGAAAGGGACCGTGTGACCAGTTGTGTGTGGCAATATGGACTGAACTAAAGCACCATAAAATGGAAAGCATTGTGAAAAAAATCCCCCTTTCCTTTAAAAAGTCAAAATCTGTAATTTCAAAAAACTCAAAAAGTCAACCAGCTGTAATGCTGAGCCTGAAGAAGAGATTCTCACTGCTCTGCTGGTGGCAGGTTGTAATGCTGGGACTGGGAAGGTTTTGGAAGACGATGGAGCAGTACCTTGACAGCACAGGGCATACCCAATTGCATGCAAAGGCACAAGACAAGACTGAGTGAAGGTAAGTGATGTAGTGACATGATCTACCTAGCTTTGGTTTTTATGGGACTTAAATCGCCACAGTTACTTGGAGTATGGTATACTAAAAAACATGGGTCCGGATTTTGGTAGTTCTACTTGAGTTAGATACTTCAACACTTCTTCATATGTAGTTCCATTGGCTTCAGTGGGACTATTAGTTGATTTGGTTAGTCTTCAGCATAAATATCAGCAAATTTGAATTAGAAGTTGGCCCACAAAGACCATAAGGTATGGTCACAATCCTAATATCGTGTCTATACTGAAGATGAACTGTTTGTAAACCAGGAGGAAATGTTATGATCATCTAGTCTGACCTCTTGCAAAACACAAGCCTGTGAATTTAATGAAGTAATTTCTGCATCAAGACCATAACTTCAGGTTGATCTAGAACAGTGATTTTCAAACTATTTTTCTTATGACCCGTTGAAGAAAATTGCTGATGCCCATGACCCAACATAATTTGACTACAGTGTGGGCTCTGGAGTGGGACTGAGGATGAAAGCTTTGGGACATCAGAGGGAGCTCCAGCTTTAGGGGTGGGGCAGGAGGGACTTACCTTGTGCAGCTCCCAGTCAGCGATGCAACGAGAATGATACTGCAGGCTTCCTGCCTCACCTGGCACTGCAGACCATGCATGCTGTGCCCCAGAAGCAGCCAGCAACAGGTTCCCAGCCAATGGGAATACAGAGCTAGTGCGCAGGGCAGGGGCAGTGCATGGAGCCCTGGGCTTTCTTCTGCCTCCTGCCCTCATCTAGGAGCCAGGCCTGCCTTAGAACCCACACTGGTCACCTGATCCCCCTGCAGCAATGAGACCCAGTGTCTCACATTTCATGACCCATTACTGAGTTGCGACCTAGAGTTTGAAAATCACTGATCTAGAACACATCTTTTAGAAAGACCTTCATTTAAAGACTTCAAAATACCACATCAGTTGGTAGCTCGTTGACATTTTCTCTCCACATATAAATATATAACTTTAGACTGATCAAGTCACCTCTTAACTTGCTCTTTGATTAGTTAAATGGATTGGTCATCTTAAGTTTATTACTGTAAACCAGGTTTTCCAGTCCTCAACTTATTGTTATTGCTTTTTCTCTGAGTCCTTTCACATTTTCAATATCCCCAGAATACTTGGTGCAAAAACATAAAAAACTGATTGTTCAAATGTGTCCCCCAAACTTGTGCTTAAAAACAAACAAACCAACCAACCAGCCTCTAACATGTCTACATCATGTTTCTCCTTTGGTACAGAGACCTTCTCTGTGAAGTGAACGCTGCATTGCTGGATCTCTATAGGATTTACCTGGCATTGCCTGGATGCTGGTGGGGGCTCAGAGTAGGGAGTGTGGAGGGGTGCAGCAGTCGGGGTAGGGGACTGGGAGGTGCAGAACTCAGGGCCGGGGACTGGGAGATGCAAGAGTCAGGGCAGAGGGCTGGCGGGGGTGCAAAGCAGGGGACTCAGGGCAGGGGAGAGGGTGCAGAGTCAAGGTGAAAGGGCTACAAGAATCAGGGCAGAAGGGTCTTAGACCAAGGGGTTTAGGGCAGTGGGCTGGGAAGTGGGGGAGGGTTACCAGGGTCAGCCATGGTAGCAAGGGTGGCATTGCTCCACCTGCAGCTCCTCCCAGAGGCCCAAGGTTCTGCTGCCTTGGCAGCTCCTCCTAAGAGAGTGGAGGGGGCTGGCAGCTCATCCCAGGGGGCCTAGGGCTGCACTTCCCAGCCCTCCCAGCCAGCGGTTCCTGGAGGGGGGCTGTCTCCACTGCCAGCCTGCCCAGTCATCCCAGCAGCTCTACTCAGGGCCAGGGGCCAGGGGCCGGGGCAGGGCTCTGCCGTAGTTCCCAGCTTCCTAGCTTGTACTAATGGGTGTGGGGTTGAGGGGGTGGGCCAAGTGTCTCCTCCAGAGGGGCATGTCTGGGCTGAAGTTTCTGAGCCCCTAACATCTCCAGAAGGGTGTTGGGGCATGTTTCTCAGCATCCCCTGCATCTCCTCCAGAGGGGACTGGGCCCAGGCTGCAGTTTCTGCTCCCCCAGCATCTCCAGGGGGGGGGAGGGACTGCACTGCTTAGCCACAGGGGTAGTCCGGGAGGGCCCTGATCGTGGAGCTGGCGGGACTCTCCCCTGTCCAAAACTAAGGCTGAGAGCCAGAGGGTGGGGTTTGGAGCAGGGGGACCACTTACCCTGGCCGATGGCCAGTAAGATGGCAAGCCCCAGTCCCAGATGGCCATTGTCTTGCTAGTGCAGCTGCTCCCAGTGGTGACTCAGCAGTATCACTTTCCTCTGATCAGCCCCCCACCCCCAGTTCCATGTTAAGGAAAACAATTCCATTCCAGGCACTTCCCATTTTCCTGGCACAACCAAACCCAGACCTTACTTTAAGTTAGGATAAGAGGAAGCTGCCTACCAAGTTTGGTGGTCCTAGCTCTTACCATTTAGGAGTTGTTGAACAAACAGACTCATGGACAGAGAGACAGAGACAGACAGATGCATATTTCTAAAATATATAGATAAATGCAATTTAAAAAATAATAGCCAAGTGTGGCGGGGTAGCCCCGCCCCTCCCGGAAACCGCCGGGACACCGCAACCACGGGGGGAGAACCCACCCCCCGGAGGGGAGCGGATCGCCACCCACCGTCCCCGAACGGGGGGGCCGGCACCTCGGCCGGGTGACGAGCCGGGGCCGGCCGGCAGCGCAGAGAGGGGGCGGGGCCGAGCGGACGTGGCAGGGACGTCACGGGGAGGACGGCCCTGGGAGGGGCCAGAGGCCGACGAGGGGGGTGACGTCATCTGCCTGCGACCGGCGGGCAACTCAAAAGGCCGCAGTGGACCAGCCATAGGGGGGAACGCCGAGGAGACGCACCCCCCCCGTGAGCCGGCGAGGGGTCGACATTATTGGAGGCCCTGGGCAGGGGCAGCGGAAGGGCCCAGGTGAGCTTATGGGACCTGGGGGAAGAAGCAGCCCAGGGCGGGGACGCGGACCCTGAGGGCAGGGGAGTTTAGGGGTCTCGACCCCCCCTGCCAGGTGGGGGAGACTTTTCCCCGACCTTAGGGCCCTGGGCTGGGGTCCGGAGAGAGGGCGGGCCCGGACCCCCTTCCCCCAACCGCCTAACCAAACCAATTGGAATCGGTTGCGTCAAGGCGTCGATAATCAGAGAACCGAGGGGGGCGGACGTATGCCCCTCCGCACAGGGGGAGAACCCCTACAGGTGGTGGAGAATGTGGGCAAAGTGGACCCCGAAACGGGGGTTCAGATAAGGGAAAGGATTAACAAAGTCTTGATTGCCAGGAGACAATGGAAGCCAATAAAATTCTGGAATGGTGGACAGAGACCCAGAAGGTACAACAGCAGCAACAGATGCAGGCGCTGCAACAGCTCCTCAACCAGCTCCAGGAGCGCCAGGAGCAGTTGGCGCGAGGCGCACCAATGACGGTACCGGGGGCGGTAGCGGGGTCTGGAGGAGGAGAGGGAGTCGGCACCCAATTGCCCATACGGCTAACGAAACTAGGGCCGGAAGATGACCCCGAGGCATTCCTGGTTACGTTCGAGAGGGTGGCCGCCGCCGCGAAATGGCCGCCCGAACATTGGGCCACCCTCCTCGCACCTTACCTATCGGGGCCGGCCCAGCTAGCATACCGAGGGATGTCCGCCAGCGATGCCTTATGTTATTATAAAGTTAAAGAGGCTATTCTGGACCAATTAGGGGTGACTCCCGAGACCCACCGCCGGCGGTTTAGAGAGGCCAGGTACGACTCCCGCGAGCGACCACGGGCGGTGGCGCAACGGGTTAAGGAAGCGGGGATGAGATGGCTTGAACCAGAGACTAAGACGGGGGCCCAGGTGGCGGATCTCGTGATACTTGAACAATACGTCAGCATCCTCCCCGCGGAAGGGCAGCGGTGGGTACGGCGGCACCTTCCGGAGACCTTGGATGAAGCGGTGACCCTCATGGAACACTACTTAGCCGCAGAAGGGCCAGAGGGGAAAGGAGCCGCTGGGACACCAAGAGAACCCCGAAGGAACGAGGCCGGGACGGGTAAGCCCACGGGAGCCCAGCGGGCTGGGGAAAGCGCCGGGAGTTCCCTGGGCCCCCTCCCGACCAGGAGGTTGGCACCTCGGTGGAACCGGCCGATCGGTGAGGCCAGGGGAGACCGGGCGACCGAAACAAGTCCGGGCACCCCGCCACCCGAGGGAGCTCCGAAGGGGGTCTGCTATCAGTGCGGCCAGGAGGGCCATTACAAGAGGGACTGCACCCTGATGGACTGCACCTTCGGGCAGAGGCGTGCTGGGAGTGCGGACAGGAAGGCAGCCAGCGCAGCTCAGGTAATTAAACGGCTGTGGGTTAATGGGAACCCGGTGGAGGCTATTCTCGACTCGGGATGCGGGCAAACCATTGTCCGAAGGGACGTGATTCTTCCAGGGCGGGCCCGGGGTGCCCCCATAGCCCTCCGGTGCGTCCACGGGGACATTCATTATTACCCTACGACCCGGGTACGGATAGGGGACGGGGAGTTGGAAGGAGACTGTGTAGTCGCCGTCGGCCCGAAGTTAGCGTACCCCCTCCTGCTGGGGCGGGACTGGCCCGGCCTGAAGCGACTCCTAGGACAATGGGATAGCGGAAGACATCCTAAAAGGGAGCCAGAAACAGGGCAGGGGACCTTGGTCGCCCAAGGAGAGCAAGATGAGGGGGGGGCCGAGCCAGCAAGGGCCCCGGACGCCGGGACACCACCCACCGTCCGTCTTGACGTAGAAGAAGGGGACTTCCTCACTCAACAACGCGAGGACCCCACACTACGGGCGGCCTGGGAGCAGGTGCGCACTACAAGCGAGCCGCAGGAGGGGGACCCGCCCAATCGGCCGGACGGGCCGCGATTTGCGGTAAAAGACGACCGCCTGTACCGGGTGTCTTCAGGGGAACTCCCTGGGGAAGAAAGGTGGCAGCTGTTAGTCCCAAGACCGTACCGGTGGAAGGTCCTGGAATTGGCCCACGAACACCCGTGGGCCGGACACCTGGGCAGGGAAAAGACCCAACAGAAGATACTCCAGAGATTCTATTGGCCGGGGGTGTACCAGGAAGTTAAGAATTTTTGTAACTCCTGCCCCCAGTGCCAAAGAACAGCCGGGGGCCGGGTCCCGCCGGCTCCCCTGGTGCCCCTGCCTGTGGTAGGGACCCCCTTTGAGAGGGTAGCATTAGACCTGGTAGGACCACTCGAGAAATCTGGGCGCGGGCATAATTACATCCTGGTCATCGTAGACTACGCCACCCGTTGCCCAGAGGCAGTGCCCCTGAAAAGAGCCACCGCCCCCGCCATAGCGGAGGCATTAGTTAAGCTATTCTCATGGGTCGGGCTGCCCCGGGAGTTACTGACAGACCAGGGGACGAATTTAACGTCGAAGGTTATGACGGAACTGTGTAAGGTCTTGCAGATCAGGAAGCTCCGGACGTCGGTATATCACCCCCAAACCGATGGGCTGGTGGAGCGATTCAACCGCACATTGAAGGGGATGCTGCGGAAGTTCGCACAAGATGAACCCCGGGAATGGGACAAGCTGCTGCCTGCACTGATGTTCGCCGTCAGAGAGGTACCGCAGGCATCGCTCGGGTACTCCCCCTTCGAGCTGTTATACGGGCGGCGACCGCGGGGGATCCTGGACCTCGTAAAAGAGGGATGGGAAACGTCCGTGTCTCCGGCTTTGGGGGCCGCCCAGTACGTACAGAAACTGAGGGGAACCCTCCACGACCTAGCGGGCCGGGCCCGAGCGAACCTAGAGAAGGCGCAAGAAGGGCAGAAGGCCTACTATGATAGAAAGGCGCAGGTGAGGGAGTTCGAACCAGGCGAGCAGGTTCTACTATTGCTGCCTAGCGGGGAGTCCAAGCTCCTGGCCCACTGGCAAGGACCCTTCCGGGTAATCAGGAAACTTGGCCCGGTCGACTATGAGGTTCGGGTAGACGGGAACCGCCGGGCAACCCAAATTTACCATGTCAACCTCTTAAAGAAGTGGCATCCACGGGAGGCCCTCCTGATTGACCCTCGGGACACTGACATTGAGCTGGGTCCGTGGGGGGAGCCGGAGGTGAGGATCGAGGGCATACGGGTCGGAGAAGAGCTCCCGGGCCCAAAGCGAGAACAGTTGCACCACCTTCTCGACCAGTTCAGGACGGTACTAACCAGCCGACCCGGACAGACCTCGCTAGTACAACACAAGATCGAGACTGAACCCGGCAGAGTGGTAAGAGATAATATGCGCCCCCTTCCCCGGAAGTTATGGGGCACGGTGAAGGAAGAACTCCAAGCCATGTTGGAGTGGGGGGTCATACAGGAATCTCGTAGCGAATGGCGAAGCCCCATTGTTCTGGTGCCCAAAACAGATGGATCAACGAGGTTCTGCATTGACTTCCGTAAAGTCAACGCGATCTCGCGATTTGACGCATACCCCATGCCACGGATAGATGAGTTACTGGGACGCCTGGGGCGGGCCGCCTATTTGTCGACCCTCGATTTAACGAAAGGGTATTGGCAGATCCCCCTCGCCCCCGAAGCCCAGGCGAAAACGGCGTTCGCCACCCCCTTTGGGTTGTACCAATTCAAAAACATGCCGTTCGGACTGCACGGGGCCGCTGCGACCTTTCAGAGACTCATGAACCAGGTCTTAAGGGACCATCAGGACTACGCAGCGGCTTACATTGATGATATTGTGATATTCAGTGAGTCCTGGGAGAAGCACTTAGAGCACATTACGAGTGTATTAAGGGCACTAAGCGAAGCAGGACTCACGGCCAACCCAAAGAAATGTCAATTTGGGAGGGCCGAAGTTTCATATCTGGGGTACACGGTAGGGAGGGGGAAGCTGAAGCCCCTAGTAGATAAGGTCCAGGCGGTACGGGAACACCCCACCCCAACGACAAAGAGGAAAGTACGGCAGTTCCTGGGATTGGCGGGCTATTATAGACGGTTTATCCCGAACTTTTCCTCCGTGGCCGCGCCACTGACAGACCTCACAAGGAAAGGGCAACCCGAGAGGGTGAGGTGGACCGCGGCGTGCGACGACGCATTTCAGGAGCTGAAAGACCGGTTGGTCCGGGCCCCGGTGCTGGCCCAGCCTGACTTTAACAAACCTTTTACCTTGCAGACCGACGCGTCCGAAGTGGGGTTAGGGGCGGTACTGACACAAGAGGAGGAGGGACAGGAGCACCCCATCCTCTATCTGAGTCGTAAACTGTTCCCTCGGGAGAAGGGATATGCGACAATTGAAAAGGAGGCATTGGCCCTCAAGTGGGCTGTCGATTCACTAAGGTACTTTCTTTTAGGCGATGAATTTACCGTGGTGACGGACCACGCCCCGCTGCAATGGATGCAGCAAATGAAGGACACTAACCCACGGATCTTGAGATGGTACCTCAGCTTACAGCCATACAAATTCCGAGTCGTGCACCGCCCGGGGTCCGCCAACGGGAACGCGGACTGGCTATCACGGTCAGCGGAAAACACAGAGACCAGAACCGCGAGTATGGCCCCAGACTTAAGGGGGAAGGTGTGTGGCGGGGTAGCCCCGCCCCTCCCGGAAACCGCCGGGACACCGCAACCACGGGGGGAGAACCCACCCCCCGGAGGGGAGCGGATCGCCACCCACCGTCCCCGAACGGGGGGGCCGGCACCTCGGCCGGGTGACGAGCCGGGGCCGGCCGGCAGCGCAGAGAGGGGGCGGGGCCGAGCGGACGTGGCAGGGACGTCACGGGGAGGACGGCCCTGGGAGGGGCCAGAGGCCGACGAGGGGGGTGACGTCATCTGCCTGCGACCGGCGGGCAACTCAAAAGGCCGCAGTGGACCAGCCATAGGGGGGAACGCCGAGGAGACGCACCCCCCCCGTGAGCCGGCGAGGGGTCGACATTATTGGAGGCCCTGGGCAGGGGCAGCGGAAGGGCCCAGGTGAGCTTATGGGACCTGGGGGAAGAAGCAGCCCAGGGCGGGGACGCGGACCCTGAGGGCAGGGGAGTTTAGGGGTCTCGACCCCCCCTGCTAGGTGGGGGAGACTTTTCCCCGACCTTAGGGCCCTGGGCTGGGGTCCGGAGAGAGGGCGGGCCCGGACCCCCTTCCCCCAACCGCCTAACCAAACCAATTGGAATCGGTTGCGTCAAGGCGTCGATAATCAGAGAACCGAGGGGGGCGGACGTATGCCCCTCCGCACAGGGGGAGAACCCCTACACCAAGTCAGTGAAATTTTCAAATAGTTGTAGATGATGTTACATTTTGGGGCCTGTTTACCCTATAAAATAGTTATGTTAGAAGCTCAGGTTATGGATGCAGTTTAATTGTATTTATCATGTAAGGAAGAAGTTATTCTGTAAGTTTGCAGAACTGTATTTATGTTTGTGGAACATGGTACCAGGCCTCATTCATTTTCCTTCTCTCTCCCTGCCTCCGCTTTGCATCTCTGATTAAACACTTCCCTACTTACCGTATAAATTGGGATTCTCAATGTCCATACGCTGTTTTTGAGCTTCCAGAAAGACTCGGATGTTGATTCCTTTTGCAACGGAAGCATTACTGATGAATCGAGAAGGGATTTTAGTGCAAATGTCAGGTTCTTCTGTTCCAAACCCCAAATCTAGTAGAATCTCAACTGGATCCTTTTCCCAGAGCTTCAGCCATTCAGTGATGCTGTGGAGAGAACCAAGACAATTTATATAATTGTCCTGGCATCTCCCTTCTTTTTGTTTATTTATTACCTGGTTTTGCCTTTGCTCAGAAATTCTATTTCCTTTCTCCATCTCACAAGGGCAGAGTTTTGGGAGGACGGGGGGAGGGGAGGGCAACATCAATGAGTCATGCTTTTTCATCCCATTCCCCAGACTATCAGGGAGCGAGGGGAAAGTACCTACATTCCATGCACGACTCTCTCACTGGCTGGTGAAGGGAGGGAGCAGAGGAGTAAATCACAGAATGCAAGTACTTTTCCCTCACTCCCTGATAGTCCAGGAAACAGGATGAAAAAGCAAGATGTGTCCCGGTGCACATGGCTGCTGCCTCCCCTCGCCCTCCCAAAACTCCGCCCTTACCATCTCACTCTCCCAACACTACTCTCTAATGATAATTGATTTCTTGCAGTACAGAGGCACATGATTTTATTCTCCCAGGGATACATTAGACTGGAAAGCTAAGGTAGCTGCATACTACTCAGCAAGAAGAACATATACAGAAGTTGATGTTCCTATAGATAGAGGATTTCAATTCACATCACTGGTAAGCCACACACTACAGCAATTTAGTCTTCCTCACGCTGCCTCAAAACTCACCTGGGGACTGACCCAAAGCCCTCTCATATTAATGGAAAGCTTATCAATGGACTATGGATCAAATACCTTGAAATCAGCAGAGGGCCATTTTGTTCTCATTGAAGTGAATGAGAAAACTCTCATGAACGTCAATGGGAGCAGGATTGGCGGTCAGGGCATCTTTATCCTTTATGCTCAATATATTAGGTTTTTGATTCTCACATGTTTGTCAGTCTCTCGATGGGACTTAAAATATCTGGAAACCACTAACCTTTTTGGTGCACTAGAAAGAGACTGGGATGAGTTGAAACTGTTCCACCTTGACATAACAGGAGTTTCTGAAAACTGATGCAGAGATCTACAGGAGTTGTAAAAAGTAACAATGAAGCATGTTTACTTTTGTGGTCCTCTGGGATGTCATTATGATTTTATTCCCAAGTAAACATTTGCATTTTGTCTTAGTTTATAATGGTACATAATATCAAGGCCTTAGAAGAAGAGCAGATATGATACTGTGGCAATACACTTATTCTCAAGAACAGTATGTTACAGTAGGTGTTAGAATGTAGGTGTTAGGTACCAGTAAATGCTAATTATAAAGGTGGCAGAATGTCTCGCTTCTGACAGATGGTGCATCTTTGGGGAACCTTTAGGGAGCACAGTTTCTCTAGCCACCTACTTCTGAAGGATATAATTGCTGTTAACGAAGAATAGGTTCAGTAAGTAGCAACAGCAGGAACTACATTTCAGATTACATCTTGATTCTTTACATAGTTATGGTTTCTAACTGTTTTTGTAGCAAATAATCTGGATAACGATGACTGTTTTTAAGGGGTTATTCATTGCAAAATGAACATTCTATAATCTAGTAGGGTTTTTTTCTAAGGTACAAAATCTGTGCTTCTGTAATAGATGGACTTGGCTTTACCCACTTGTATCTAAGCTAATTAGGGGCATTAATAAAGTTATGGGTGAAAAGTTGAGCCTTTCTTTGTCCTTCCAAGATGCCCCACAAAAGACTCACATAGAGCTTAGGTCTTGTACAAAGGTACTAAAGTTTAAAAAAAGCAAAAAAGCAATTTACAGGTTTTGCTGCTTTTTTCCCCAAAAAGTCTTGAATATAAAATTCCTTCCTTTATAAAAACAAATATCTAACACAGCCATGCATTGTCTGAAGCTTACCTCATATAACTTTGCACAGTCATTTGCACCATTCCTGGGATAACCAAGGAAACTGCAAATAAGAAAAAAAATATTTATATTTGTACTTCCTTATGCCTCTCAGGAGAGAAATGTTGTCAAACTAGAACAAACGAGGTTTATTTTATTACATGACAATATTATTTTAGCAAAAGCACTAAATAGGTGAAAATAGATGTTTTTGGATGATATGGACCATTAATAGTATCTACCAGACTCCTTATCTTTACGTAAAGAGATTCTGAAATGAGTTTCCTTTCATATTGTAAAGATTCCCAAAGACACCTCTGTCCCAGATGACGATTTAACTCAGATTTGGACCACCAAGATTTGTTGTAATTTTGATTGTCATCTGAATCAGCAGGACAGATTTTTCTTAGGAGTAAAAGTAGCTGCACAGGGGGTTATAGTAGTAAAATTGCATTAGTTTAAATTCACACATTATCTTATACTGGTATAACTTTTCTAGTACAGACAAGCTTTTAACACATGCTTTTAACGTTGAGATAGGGCTTCTACAGAGTGGGGAAAATGCTGCTCAAAAAGGGTAAAGGGCCTGCTAATTAGGGGTGGAAGGCTACAGGGCAATTAGGAGCAGCAGGCAGAGAGCTGGCTGTCTACACTGGCCAGCTGACTCTACTTCAAGCCTGCTGGAATCCTGCTGGAGGACTTTAAAGACTTCCCCAGTTAGAAGGTAGGGGAAAGAGTGAGAGAATGGAAAGAGAGGGAGAGGAGAGATGAGATGAGACAGAAGGGAAAGAGAACAAGAGTTTGAGATAAAGCTATTGCAGATATAGAGCTAGAAACAGCAGGGGAGGGAGCCCCAGAAGGAGTGGCTGTGCTCTCTGCCCCAGAAACCAGCTGCAAGCCCCAGCCTCTGGCAAAAGGGGGAAAGCTGCTGCCCCAAATACTGGCCAGGGAAACAGGAACCTTTGCCACAACGTCAGATCCAATGCTTAATGAAATCAATGGAGTGTCCAATCTTTACTGTGTAAGGAGGAGTTAAAATACAGTCACAGAGCACCTGAAACAGTTTTTGTCAGAGAAACTGTCTGGCTAGGAACTCGAAGTATTGTACACTGGTTAGTGGAGTTTCAGGGTGCTACTGCTGTGAGTTATAACCATATTTTGTTCATACCGTTAATAAACTTGCTCACTGCTGTAAATAAGCGAGATTATGATACAATGTGCTGCATCAGCATAACTCATTGCTCCTCTCATTTTTGGATTCCAAATGTCCCTTGCTGCTTTGAAGTAGGGGCAAAATATTTTCCTATGGTTAACAGTAGATGCCCTTTTGAGACACATTTAAATATTTGCTTTTTATTAACAAAACTTTGCCTACAAAGTTTGGAAAAAGCATCCTCTCTTGGTGTCTTCTAGATAATTTTTCCTTCTCATAAATCCTAAATTAAATTCTTCTCATTTACTTCCTTCAAGAATTACCATCAAAATTATGAACATAAAGGATGTTGGCATTCTGTAATTGCTATGGCAACATAAACCACAACCTCTAATAGCAAACTCAGGGCATAATTTGCACAAAAGTCTGCTATTTGTCTCATGACACAAGGTATACTATTTTTGAGTTTCATACAATCAAAAGCTGTAGATGCCCTATAAAAATGTTCAATGCCTGACAAAGGCAAAAGAAAAAAATGTGGGAAGTTGTTAGAATTCTTCCTTAATACAGCTTGCCAACTTTTCCTTCCAAAAGAACTTGATGCCCTGCCAACAGAAATTTACCTTTGTAGTAAACTCCCCAATAGCTTATGTTACTGAGATTGAAATGAACACATGCCCTGCCAATGTAAAAATACGGAACTGTGGAAGTTGCTGCAGCGTGTTAGTTTGAAATGTTTGTAACTTTCTGTGTTTTGAGTAACCATGGAACATAAGCTGTTGCTGAAAGATGAGTTTAGTCGTGCCATAAAACCATTTTTCTGTGCATCTGAAGGAGTCTATGGAGTAGACTTTTATCCATAGGTAAGCTCTTCACTTCTCTTTCTGTCTTGAGCCTTAGTCAGAATATCTCCAAGCTGCAAACAGTGTGGCTACGTCTACACTGGCACCCTTTTCCGGAAATGCTTAAAACGGAACAGTTTTCCGTAATAAGTATTTCGGAAAAAGCGCGTCTACATTGGCAGGATGCTTACTCCGGAAAAGCACTTTTTCCGGAAAAGCGTCCGTGCCAATGTAGTCGCGCTTTTCCACAAAAAAGCCCTGATCGTCATTTTTGCGATCGGGGCTTTTTTGCGGAAAAGAAATCTGAGCTGTCTACACTGGCCCTTTTCCAGAACAGTTTTCCGGAAAAGGACTTTTGCCCGAACAGGAGCAGCATAGTTTTTCCGGAAAAGCACTGATGATTTTACAGTAGATCGTCAGTGCTTTCCGGAAATTCAAGGGGCCAGTGTAGACAGCTGGCAAGTTATTCTGGAAAAGCGGCTGATTTTTCCGGAATAAGTGGCCAGTGTAGACACAGCCTGTGATTTTAAGGGGATATATAGAAAGAAGAC
This sequence comes from Pelodiscus sinensis, assembly GCF_049634645.1. Lineage (NCBI taxonomy): Eukaryota > Metazoa > Chordata > Testudines > Trionychidae > Pelodiscus > Pelodiscus sinensis. The sequence continues at coordinate 172,346,601 of NC_134712.1, forward strand.
CTATACATTCTCAAACTAAGAGGCCATAAAAGCAGTGTGATGGTCTAGTAGGTACACTTCCAAATCTAAAAAAATGTGTTTATTCTAAACCCTAAAAACATTTAATCTGATAATTGAGCTGGATTACACTTTTGGGGTAATAATGCCCTTTAGAAATCAGTCAGAAAAAGCTTATGACAACAAAACAAAAACAAAAAGGAATTCCTAAGCCACCAGAGGCGCTAATTGGCGCTGTTTTCTCAAAGATGGACTTACATATGTGCAATAAATAATACATTTGGCAGATTTAAATGTTATTTCTGATACTTGAAAGAGGCTTGGATATTGTAGCAACATAGAATATGGCTGGGTATTAAGAGAAATTAAGAGGATATTCCATTTTGCAGTTCTATACCTCTTAATTTTGAGCAACAGAAAGTTGAGAATACCATGTTAGAATGTGAACAGCATTATTAAACAGTCATTTGGATCCACAGCAGTTGCCCAAGATGTGAAAATGTTGGTGGACTTGCATGTCTGAGAGGGAGCAAGGGTTTGACATGACCCTGGGATCTGTTACCTTCAGTTCACAAAGAAAATTAGGAGAAATGTCACAATCAAAACACAAATTAAAGCTGCTCAAATCAAACAACACAAAAACTCAGTCAGTGGACCAGATTGTCCACTGCTAGATATTGGAATAGGTATCACCATTGCCTCGAGTGGAGATACACCAATGTATATCTGTGGAGGAGCTGGAGATTAAAGAGGTCTCTGCTGAGCACTGATTTTGGAGTCTTCTGATTGAGACTCAAGAGAAAGAAGGAACAGAGAGTTTATCCCTGGATGAAAAGCTCTACACAGCTGATGCAAAGACAAATTGAGAGTTGTGTCTTTTAGTATTGTACAAATAAATAAGTCTTCAGAGGAAAAAAGACAAATGGGGAAATATCTACTGGTTATTTATTAATGATGGTTGTGCTCTCTGCGGGTACGTCTGGACTACATGCCTCTGGTGACAGAGGCATGTAGATTAGACTACCCGGCATAGGAAAATGAAGTGGCTATTTAAATAATCGCTGCTTCATTTAAATTTAAATGGCTGCTGCACTGAGCCGATCAGCTGTTTGTCGGCTCAGCGCGGTAGTCTGGATGCTCCACTGTCAACATCAAAGGCATTTGTCGACCTCCCAGGTAAACCTCATCCCAGGAGGCATACCTGGAAGGTCAATAAATGCCTTTGATGTCGACCGTGGAGCGTCCAGACTACTGCGCTGAACCGACAAACAGCTGATCAGCTCAGCGCGGCAGCCATTTAAATTTAAATGAATCAGTGATTATTTAGATCTCTGCTTCATTTTCCTATGCCGGGTAGCCTAATCTACATGCCTCTGTCGCCAGAGGCATGTAGTCTAGATGTACCCTGATATGCTCATAATATCTGCCGTTACAGACAAATGTTAATCCTTTGCCCAGAAACAGAGCTCCCAGACTTTTTTATTATTTTACCTGCTTTTTCTCTGTCTTGTAAATCTTCACTTGTAGATGAGCTGTAAATATAAGATGTGTATTTTTAACAGAAGGAATTATATCACCATAAAAGCATGATACTCCGCTGCTCCTTCATTAAATAGATAGCAGGGGGATGTGGTATCATAGAAAAATATAGCACTACGCATTCAATGCTGTTTATGTATGTTGGTAAGGAAAATGTTCCCTGTGTCCATTCTTACTAGTACACGCCACCTCCTCTGTTCCCCAAAACACAGAGACCTTAATTAAGCACTAAGGGTATGTCTACACTACAGCGCTATTTCAAATTAACTTAATTTGAAATAGTTAATTCGAAATAACGCATCTAGACACAAAGTCTAATTTGAAATAGCGTTTTGCTATTTCGAAATAGTGGGTCCACACTGATTGGATACTGGATCACATTTAAGAGCTGCTGAAACTGGTTCCAGCAGGGCATCAGGTCAGTAATTGCTTCGTGTGGCTGCTGTCTGAGGCTGTCTGAGGCTCGTGCTTAAAGGGACCCCCCTGGACAGCCAGTTCTCAGCTTTCCCACTTGCTTGCCTACCTCGCTGAGGGACAACAAAGCATTTTCTTCTCTGTCTCCTTTGGTCGCTCTCATTTGGGACACCACAGCACTCGGCACCATGGAGCCAGAGCTGCCCCTGGGCACTCTGGTGCTCATGTTGAATATGTTGCTGCAAGCCTGGCAGCAATTGCTAGAGGCTGCCTGGCACCATCTGCTGCAGGTTAGCCCCCGGGACTCCCCCCGAGGGCTGTGGAGGAGCAGCAGCAGCGCCCAGATGCCAGCGTGCCCCGCCACATCTGGCGTCTGGACACCAGCAGTGACTGATGGGACCACATCGTCCTGGAGCACTGGGAAGACCAACAGTGGACCCAGAACTTCAGGATGAAGAAGGACACCTTCCTCGAGCTCTGTGAGTGGCTTGCCCCTGCTCTGCGGTGATGGGACACACACATGAGGCCCGCCATTCCCCTCCACAAGCGGGTGGCCATCACCCTCTGGAAGCTCTCCACGCCGGATAGCTACCGATCCATCAGCAACCAGTTCGGGGTGGGGAGTTCCGCCATCAGAGCGGTGCTCATGCAGGTACACCAGTCATCAGTCACTGGGCCAGGAGGGGGAGCTGCAAGGAGGAGATGGGCTGCCAGGGAAACGAGGGGGAAATTGGTGTAAGTGCCCTCCCCGGGAAGGTTCGGTCTGTCCCAGTCACGCTACAGACCACCCATGGTGGCCAGGATTGCAGCGGGGGTTGTTCCTGGGACTGGGGCATGGGGACAGTGGCAGGGAACGAACGTTCCCAGACACCCAGGTGCCCCAGAACCCTTGGTTTTGTGTGTCTCTCTGCCCGTGTTCAAGGCCATCAACAGGGTGCTGCTCCATAGAGTCATCCGCCTCACTGACCTGGATGCCATCATCCAGGGGTTAGGCGCCCTGGGCTTCCCCAACTGAATGGGGGGCAATTGACAAGACGCACATTCCCCTCCGTTCCCTGGAACACCAAGCCTCCCTCTACATCATCCGCAAGGGGTACTTCTCCATGATCCTGCAGGCCGTGTCTGACCACTGGAGCCTGTCACAAACATCAATGTGGGCTGGTCCAGCAAGGCACACGATGCGTGGGTGTACTGCAACTCTTCCGTGTGCCAGAGGCTGCATGCCGGGACTTTCTTCCCTGAGTGCCACATCAGGGTCAGGGACGTGGACATGCCAGTGTGCCTGCTGGGGGATGGGGCCTACCCCCTACAGCCCTGGCTAATGAAGCCCTACACGGGACACCTGAACCCCTCCCAGCAGGCCTTCAATGCCAGGCTCAGCAGGGCCCACATTGTGGTCAAGGGGGCCTTTGGCCGACTGAAGGCCCGATTTAGATGCCTCCTCACCCACCTCGACCTCTCTGAGCACAATATTCCGCACATGATGGCAGCAAGCTGTGTGCTCCACAATTTATGTGAGAGGAAGAGGGAGGCTTTCCTGCCAGCCTGGATGGCAGAGGCTGACCAGCTGGCTGGCCAGTACGCACAGTCCCGCACGGCTGCCAGCTAGTTCGAACTATCTAGCCCGTGCCGCGTGTAGCCGCGCGGCACGGGGTTCGAACAAGCCGGCTTTTAAAAATGGCGGCGCCGGCTTTATGCTAATGAAGCCCGGGAAATTCAAATCCCGGGCTTCATTAGCAAGTTCGGTATGCCTACATTACCCCGCTAGTTCGAACTAGCGGGGTAGTGTAGACATACCCTAAGTGAGGCCACAGTAATGGCCCCATCCACTCTATACCAGAAGATGCTGTCATGAGAGAATGCTTCTTAGATCCTTTTATACTCCTCACCATGCTTCCAGATACTGTTCCTAAGGCTATGCCACTCCACCTCCGCCCTGATGCAATTTTGCCTATGAAGAGGCAGCATATAGAGCTAGTTATTGAAACACCATATCTACAGTGCTATTGGCTATAATAGAGCAACATTCGGAAATTATGTCCTATGGGAAATTCCAATATTTGTTTTCATCACAGATTGGATAAAATGTTGAAAACTTATTTTTTTGTGATAGAACAAAATATTTTGAGAAATGTTGATTTGAAAATATTGATACCATTTTGCTTTGCCATTTTCTATAGAAAGAAAACATTTCAATAGCCCTGAAACCAAAATGTGTAGTGGATTATCTCATGAGAGCTGTAATTATGGAATATGATGTACCTATTCTTTTCTATAAGCCAGACTTCCTCTGCAAGGAACAGCTCTCATGATCCACGTAAACCACGTGACTTTCACAATGCATCACACAGCTTGATCAGACAGTTATCCATATTGTATTAGTGGATGTATATGCCCCAACCCATGAGAGAAAATGGAAAAGAGCACTAAAACTCTTCATGAGGCAATGCACAATGACAAGAACTATAGTTTAAAATTGAACTGATTCAAAACAAAACATGTGGAAGACACCCAAAAATCAAATATTTAAGTGTGATTTTTCTCCAGTGGAAAATTTCAATTTTTCTGCAGAACAGTTCAATTTTGTTTTGTTCATCATGAAATCATTCAATAGAAAATTCCAGATCAGCTCTACTGTTGAAATCGATAATTGCACAGGTATAATTTGATGATGCATCAAATACTTATTCGATAACATGACCAACACTTACAAGAATCCAGAATCCAGCCAGTGGCGAATATTTTCTTCTTTAGAATCTTCTAAAAATAACAATAAAAAAGAATTAGGACCACTGGTGACAGTTGCTAATTGGTTTATAGCAATTTACCATGTGACTGAATTGCTGGATTTCCCAGTACCATTAATTCCAGAATTTGTAAAAGCTCTAAGAGGAAAGGCTGACAGTAATTTCATTAACCTGAATTCTTTCTATATGTAGTTCTGCTTAGCTAGGCAGTCCCTGGCATGATCTAAATGGCAAGATGGAGAAAAGGCTAGAGAAAGAAGGGAAACTGAGGCAAAGAGAAACAGCGCTCATACAAGAAGTCTGTGGCAGTCAGAAATGGAACTCAGATCTCTTCAATGTCAGTCCTATGGTTTAGCCATAAGGTTAAAGAAAGTCTCTCACAGAAAAATTCAAAATTATTTAATCATTAAAAATGCTAGAGTGAAAAACTGGTATGTATTTATGCTTTCTTGCTTCTTGTTGTTCAGATAAATCATGGGTTTAAAAGATGGTCTTGTGGTCACAACTGAGTCTTTCATTAATTAGGGGAGCAGAGCAAAAGTTCATTGGAAGAGTCATCTCTGGAACTTTGTGTGCTATCAGATGTTAGACATATTTCACCAAAATATAAATAAGAGAGATGGTCAGAAAAGTATAGCTGTTGGGCAAACTCAGCAAAAATTAAATGAATGCTTTTATTGTATGTCCATATACTCCATGTACAAGGCTCTTTGGTATTGAAAAGTGGTGTGACATTCTTGTTTATAACTTGCATCAGCAGAGTTATATTAGGAGATAATGAACTAATATTAATGCTTATTACCATATAATTGCTTCCACTGGAGTTTGCGTATGATCTACCATGGAATTATTGTAAAATGACACGATTATTTCAAGGTAGCCATGTGATGATAAGCCTGATCTTACTTCCAGTGGAGTCTGTGCCTTAGTAGTACTGTCATTTGTGCAGTCACTACCGTTCAAGTAAAAATGCCATTATCCTTTATCATAATAGGCTTTTAAGTATCCCAGGAATGCCATTCCCAGGTCTCACTGACCCAGCTGTGAATCAGGAGGAGGGTTATTCACTATAGTTGGAGTCAGAGAATCTTCATCCAGGTGAATCCATGATGCTTTGGCAGATAACAGAATATTCCTCTTGTTCATTTCAAAGCTCCTGCTGGTCCCATGACAGTAAGACTCTGAAGCCATCTCACAGTGCACGTTTGTGAGCTAAGAAAACAGATAAAAGAATATCACGTTTAATACATTTTACAAACCCTGGCTGTTGCACACTATCATCATCCTTTAGCTCAAGTGGCAGAGGTGTGCATTCCCGCAGGGAATGGTTTGAGGATTGATGCATTGGGTTGAAACTCAGGATACCTGGGGTCAATTCCAGGCTCTACCACTGACTTCCTACATGACCTTGGGCAAGTCATTCATGGCACATGAGTTTACATGACCTGTTCTACTCATTGAATTCTCTCCTGTCTCAGGTGACCCAAGTGCTTCTGAAAGAACTAGAGAGTGAAGTCCTCTATTTATGCGGAGAATAGTCCTAGTACAGACAGTGCCAGAGTGAGATTCCCCATGCTGTATTGCCAGTGCACTCCAACCTTTTCTTGGAGGGAGTCTAGTCCCTTCAAACTCCTTTTGCCCAGATGATAGTAGGCAATGGAGAAGGACCTAGTGTGCACATGGGAGGGAGGGAATGTAGAGAGGGAAGAAGAGAACAAAGGAAGCATTTCTCCCATGCACTCATCAGACCTTCTGCGCAGTCTTAGCCCTGACACTCTACAGGGGAATAAATTAAATATTCCTCATAGCAAAAACATTTGTCTCTCCTTCTGAGTGACGATAATGTGAAGTAATGACACTGGAGCACAGAATGATCTCCCTTTCTCTTCTGGGAAACACAGCAGTGCCTGGACGTGTGAGGTCTTCTCTCTGTGAGCAGTTTTGGCCAACACATTGCAGGGAGACAAGAGTAAAGGAGAGAGCTATGCCTTTCTGTCCCTGCTTGCCTTCTTGTGGAGGAGGCAAGCAGGAGAAGGAGGTATGCAATGCCCTCTTACTCCTGAACCTACAGACCCAACCTCTGTAGAGACTCTGCCATTGTATAAGGAGGGGAGATCCAACTTCTCCTTACACTCATGTAAAGTTACGTTGCTTGCCTCACTACTGAGCTCACAGTGAAAATATGGGACTACAGGGACTACTGCCTAGAAAGAAGTGGAGTCCTATGCCTGTCACACACAAAAAATGCTGTGAAAGTGGGAAGTGGGTCACACAGAGGATGTACATATACAATGTGGAGAGGAGAGCTCCTTTTTCTCACCATTGCCTCTTCCTGCAGAACCAGAGGGTGAGATGCTGTGGCACAGATTGTCCAGAGATGAAGGCCAAACTTTCAGATATAGCTTTGCTCAGTGTGCTTATTTTCAGGATTTATGCCTGTGGGCCTGATTGTCCGTTGTCCTGAACCTAGTATTGATTGCCCTTTATAGCTGGGCAAAGGGATGCGATATACTACCAAAGCCAGTCTGGTATCCACTTTCCCCAATGTTAATGATTACACAAAGTTCAGGGCAACAGAGAATCAAGCCTGCTATCTGGAAATGCAAAGAGGTAATTCCCTTTAGCTTTAATTATTGTTAGCATCATTAATTTCTTTTTCATAGATAGTGGTAGAGCTTCTTTGGATTTCATATTAATTAATACATAATGAGTAATCTGATAAGGTACATCTTTTCAGACAAGAGTGTCCTCTTGATCATAGTTTGGGTGCCAGAGTCTCTCATCATCTGTGTTTTTTAATTTAACAGATCTCCAGAAGCAAATTTAGCTCTGAAAAGCTGTTGATGAAATGAAGGACTGGCTAGCTTCCATATTCTGTATATTTTTCCCATTAGATAACACATTGGGAACATCTTGGCGGTTCTATTCACAAGAAGGCAACAGGTAGAAGTTAAAGCCTTTTGTGAATGAGCTACGTACATGTTCGTAAATACAAAAAGTAAATAAATCTGAAATAACATATAGACAATTTATGGCAAGTTTTCAGGATGATCGGTCTTACTTCAAGTTGCTAGTGCTTAGTTACTCTATTTTCCTTGCCACGATTTAAAAATTATTATTTAACAGAAAGCAATTTACTCTTGATCTCCCTTCGTCACACAACATTCATTCTGGTGGGTGATTCGTATACATCAACAAACATTTAGCAGAATTAGATAAATACAAGCCAGGTATGAAATAGAAATTAGTTGACAGACAATAGACTGGAAAGATCTCCCAACAGAAAAATAGTGTTCCAGAAGGATCAGGCTCTGGAATGGGTATTATTTAATGTTTTTATTGACTGTACAGAGAAAGGATAGAATTTAATAATCATCCAATCAACCGATAACAGTCAAAAGGAGAGGTCTGCATAAAAAAACAAGCGGACAGAAACAAACTACAGCACTAGAGCAACACGGTGGCTTGCGCACAATGAAAATTAGTATTAATAAAATGTAATGCCAAGTTCCTAGGAAAGTGACATACATCACGCAGATACGGATTAGAAGATAGCAGCAAGTCACTGACATTCCAGTTCAGCTAAGAACTTAAGGCCAGGCTTAACTTTGAACACATTAGTAATTCAGCAAAGCACTTGAGCATGTTTTGGGGGGCCAGAATGATTTATGTAGGAACCCAGCAAACTAGCTATACTGTTACTCTCCAACACCACTGTGGGGAAAAAAAGCCAATGCTATTTTCAGACATATATGTCAGGATCACAACAAGTTCTGTATATCCTGGAATGTTGTAAGTGGAATGTTACATATAGTTTGAAACCGATCCCTTCCATGTAGAAAGAATTTTAAAAAGAGAAAAAACCCTACAAAGGCAGCCTTTCCTATTATGACTTTGAAAGTATTTGTAGAACAAAATCATGTCAATTATCCTGAGTCTTCTCTACTTTCATCATATTATTCCTTCAGGTGAATGGAGCACAATATATATAACCCAATAAAAAGAAGAAAGACTACAGGGGGATACACAACCTCAGAAGCAGAGGGAGAACACAACCATGGTAACTTTCCTCTATCAACACCTTGCCAGATCCAGGGAGGTAAACCCCAGCAGTGACCAGTCCCAGGCGGGCGCAGGGGATTTCTTACATCCTCTTTCCCCTTCCCCGGGTATCTGTGCAGAACTTGTAAAAATGTAGCCCTAGAGATGGGATTGCACTGAAATCTCAAATTTAGGTGTCCCTCCACCAAATTTGAAGAAGCGGGTTTCAGATTTAAATTCCTGAAAAATCAAAAGGGTGAAAATCTTGTGACAGCAGCCAATCTAGCAAAATTTCCACATTCTAGACAGCATAGGCCATGGAATTTAGGCACCTACAAGATTCAGGGGGAGCCAACTATGGAGCTCTGTGATTCCTAGTGGGGGGTCTAATTCTGTGATTTAGGCAGTGCACGTGGTAGTTAGATGTATACATCTTTTTCTGAATCTAGTCCTCTGTGTCCTGATTTCTCCATATATGCAAAACTATTTTACAGAGACATTGTGAGGCTAAATTAATTGTTTGATAAATGTATTGAAATCCCCATGTGAATGCTTCTGTAGAAGTGTAAAATATTATATACTTCGTGCTACAATAATAAGAAATAATTCCATATTATAAAACAGAAAACTTTAAAAAATACAGCAGATACTAAAATGGAAAAAATTCAAATAATGCCTTATATTTATCATGATATTGTAGATAAAAATCTTGGGTCAGGTCACAGTAAAGTGAATTGCAAAACTTCTATTGACTTCAGTAGGCCATGATTTCACTCTTGTTCTTATCAAAGTAGAGGTACAAGTGTAATCTAAGACAACTAATGCAGCTCTTTGTTAATCAATTTTATGTCAGAAGCTGAATCATATCATAATGATTTAACTTTTAATTGAGAAGACTGAGAACAGCAGCTAATAAGAACCCACGGCAGACACTCCCCTCCAAATCCATTTTAAGCACAATGCAAAACTATATAGAAAAAAAGGAGAGAAATAATTGACTTTTAAATGCCTTCAATATTGTTGTAAAAGGAAAAGCTTGAAAATTCAGCACATAGCTCATAATCCATGACACTTGCTGCAACTTGTTAAGTGCAACAAGTATTAAAGTTGCAGCAAGTATTAAAAAAGCAACAACCTAAAAAGTGTAGAATTCATTCCATTTGACCGGATTCCAATGCTGTCATTAATAACATTTCTTGGGCAGACAACTACAATCTACAAGGCTGGGAAAAAGCAAAATCAAGGGTACAGTTCTTTTAACTGGAATTTAAACCAGAAAAAAATAAGAACAAAACAGCATTTTTCATTAAATTGGAAGAACAGAACACATTTTGCAGTATATAAAAACAGTTAGCTGCAATCTAACCTGTGCTGCTTGCTCCATCTGTTTATAAAATGGAATTGGTGTCTGGATGCGTCTACATCTTTGCTGTGCTAGATACCCAAAGACTGAAAAGCCCAAATACAAGATCTTATGCTCATGGGCCAGCTCCTTAGTCCCCATTAAACAAAAAACAAAACAAAAACCACAACATGAAGGGCCAAGAAAGGCTATTTGCCAACAAGTGGTGTTTGAATTGATAGTTAAGATGGACGATTGTTTGCTTACCCTTCCAGCCAAAGGAAAGTAGGAAAATGTCTAGTCTAGGTTGTAATGATTAGAAGACTTAAAAAAATCAGAGTGACGGGTGTGTGTGAGAGTTAACTGAGATCAATACAAAAGCAGAAACGGCTTTACTTGCCTTTACGTTTAAGAAATGTATTCCTGTCCCTTTAACACAATGTGACCCTTTGGCACAGGCACAAAGGGAAGGATTACATTTCACTAAGGAAGCAATGCAAACTTGTCTTCATTTGGTTACCATGGATATGGTTCTCTTTGATACAAACCCTCCCATTTGCATTGCAAACAATCACAAGCAATGAAGGATACAGAACTTGATATTCAGGATGCAGAGCGCCTGTGTAACGTTCATATAAAAGATCACAAGTAAAAATAGCCCGACCCGCAGATCAGCATTGGTACTTAGAATGCTAAACTCAAAATAAAGGATTTAGGTTTCATATTCTTAAGTAAAAGGTACATCCATTAGTGCTTATGTACTTGTAAGTAGTAAATGACATTTCTATTGATACCTGGTTTTGGAATGTAGCTTTGGTTTTATTCCAATTTTGTAGCTACTTCGGCACCAAGGTGGTATAAATCATTTGATATTTTCAAAGTACCAGATTTCTATCAATACTGGAATGGAAATGAAAGTGGCAAAGTGGTACTTATTACTATTGTTTGTTATTGATATTACCATTAAGCCTAGGAGTCCTAGACCGGGGTGAGCAATAATAAATGGTGGCCCACCAGCAGTGTTCCCTCTAAGCTGTGCAACAGCACAGCTTCACAGGTGATTAATCTGCCTCACCCAGTCAGTGTCTCAGGGCTCCCTGCATGGAGCTGACTGACTGGGCGGGGCTGTTTAATCACTAATGAAACTGTGCCACTGTGCAGCTTAGAGGGATTAGTACCTGGCTACCTGCACCTCTACAGGTATCAAGAGATCTCAGCTCTAGGGCTGTGTCCAGACTCAGGGGTTCTTTCGAAAAAAGTAGCCTTTTTTCGAAAGAACTTCCCCTGCGTCCAGACTCAAGCCGCGTTCTTTCGAAATTATTTTGAAAGAATGCGGCTTTTCTTTCGATGGCGGTAAACCTCGTTTCACGAGGAAGAACGCCTTCTTTCGAAAGTTCCTCTTTCGAAAGAAGGCTTTCTTCAATGTAAATAGGGCTTCCTCGAAAGAGAGCATCCAGACCCGCTGGGTGCTCTCTTTCGAAAAAGCGGATTGCTCTTTCGAAAGATCCGCCTGCAGTCTAGACGCGATCTTTCGAAAGAGGCTCTTTCGAAAGATGCTTTCGAAAGAGCCTCTTTCGAAAGAAGCCTGCAGTCTAGACATAGCCTAGTTGGCCATGGATCACCATTTGTGCAGGCTCATGAGCTAGAATTTGCCTGCCCGTGCCCTAAATGGACAAAGACCTAGACTCCATGGTGCAAGATGCTGTACAAGCTACAAGAATAAAAATGCAAAATCTCCTGAAAATGAACTACAGGGATCCAATCAGAATGGCTGTAGTAAATAGGAAAGTAAAAAACTGTCATTTGAATCCCAAAGGAATGGCAGATAACTGATCACTAGTAATTCTGTTTATCAACTAAAATTTAGCCATTATTATAGTCATTAGGTCCAGCATATAATTTTTATTTCATATGATACCAAATACGAATGACCCAGTTTTGCTCCAATAGCCAAATTCTCATTGATTTCAGCAGGAGCATAACTGGGCCCCAATTTTGTCAAGCCACAACAGTTATCGAAGAACCTACGAAGGGTTTCTCATTCCAAAGGTTCAGATACAGTTTTCAAGGGAATTTTATACAAGCATTTGGTGAGAAATTCTGTTTAGTCAGTTGGGTTGGATTGTGTTATCTGTGTGCTGGAAACAGAGCTGTAAGATCACCTCAAAGAAAGCAGACAGTAAGGACATCCCCTAAGCCCTCCAATGTCTAGTGGAGCACACAGACTCCTACATCACTTTAATGGCAGCAGCATTTTCATGGCTAGGCAGCTTTGCCAACATGGATGGAGTGAGGAGGGCAGAGCCATGGCTGTCTCACCTCCACCCCTTCCCTTACCATCTGAGGAACTCCCCCTGCCCCCGAGGAGTAATTAGGACCACAATTCTGCCCAAGCTTCACATGTGCCATGCAAGTCAAAGGAGGTTCCTTCTTTCCCTCTCAGATACAGAAACTGGTACCACACCAGAGCTATGCAGAATCCAGAACAGCTGATTCAGAATGTGGAGCAAGACTACATCACAATTTAGGGCAGATGATGAAGACTGTTGTGTATCACATAAAAAGTCATATGTGGGTCCTGCTTACCAGCTCTGGGATGGAAATTTCCATCCCTGCTGTACCCAGCTTAGCATAGCCTGGGGCCCGCAAGCACAAACATCAGCAGGGCTTTATCAGCTCTAACCCATGGTGGGGGGGGAGTCTGTTTTTGGACTGGCTCTGTTCAATATCTTCATCAACGATTTAGATATTGGCATAGAAAGTACACTTATTAAGTTTACAGATGATACCAAGCTGGGAGGGCTTGCGACTGCTCTGGAGGATAGGGTCATAATTCAAAATGATTTGGACAAACTGGAGAAATGGTCTGAGGAAAACAGGATGAAGTTTAATTAAGACAAATGCAAAGTGCTCCACTTAGGAAGGAGCAATCAGTTTCACACATACAGAATGGCAAGCGACTGTCTAGGAAGGAGTACGGCAGAAAGGGATCTAGGGGTTATAGTGGACCACAAGCTGAATATGAGTCAGCAGCGTGATGCTGTTGCAAAAAAAGCAAACACGATTCTGGGATGCATTAACAGGTGTGCTGTGAGCAAGAAACGAGAAGCCATTCTTCCGCTCCACTCTGCGCTGGTTAGGCCTCAGTTGGAGTATTGTGTCCAGTTCTGGGCACTGCATTTCAAGAAAGATTTGGAGAGGGGCCAGAGAAGAGCAACAAGAATGGTTAAAGGTCTAGAGAACATGACCTATGAAGGAAGGCTGAAAGAATTGGGTTTGTTTAGTTTAGAAAAGAGAAGACTGAGGGGAGAAATGATAGCAGTTTTCAGGTATCTAAAAGGGTGTCATAAGAAGGAGGGAGAAAACTTGTTCATCTTGGCCTCTGAGGATAGAACAAGAAGCAATGGGCTTAAACTGCAGCAAGGGAGGTTTAGGATGGACATTAGGAAAAAGTTCCTAACTGTCAGGGTAGTCAAACACGAATAAATTTTCCAGGAGGTTGGGGAATCTCCATCTGTGGAGATATTTAAGAGCAGGTTAGATAAATGTCTATCAGGAATGGTCTAGACAGTATTTGGTCCTGCCATGAGGACAGGGGACTGGATTCGATGACCTCTCGAGGTCCCTTCCAGTCGTAGTATTCTATGATTCTATGATTCATGCCTTGAGCTGGGAAACTACTAAGTGGTAAACAAGTTTGACCTCGGTCTCAGCTCATAAAAGTGACAAGAATGGCGTTGAGCCAGTACGCACACACCTGTAAACAACTGGGCTGTGTCTACACTGGGCCACTTATTCTGGAAAATCAGCCGCTTTTCCAGAATAAGCTGCGAGCTGTCTACACTGGCCCTTGAATTTCCGGAAAAGCAACGATGCTCTACTGTACAAAATCAGCCGCTATTCCAGAAAAACTATTCTGCTCCCGCTCAGGCATAAGTCCTTATTCCAGAACACTGTTCCGGAAAAGGGCCAGTGTAGACAGCCCAGTAGTCTTTTCCGGAAAAAAGCCCCGATCGCGAAAATGACGATCGGGGCTCTTTTCTGGAAAAGCGCGTCTACGTTGGCCACAGATGCTTTTATGGAAAAAGGGCTTTTCCGGAAAAGCAGCCTGCCAATGTAGATGCTCCTTTTCCGGAAAAACTTAAAACGGAATAGTATTCCATTTTAAGCAGTTCCGGAAATTCATGACAGTGTAGACACAGCCCTGTAGTATAACTAGTGTAGGGAGTCCCGTGCCACGTGAGTCTCACCAAGGATCTAGACCTCGGCAGGTGCCCTGGATTCCCCCCCAGCTGGAGCCACACCAACTGCGGCCTAGTGCAAGGTGACAGAAATGGGATTCCTCGCAGACTGAATGGGCATAAGCATTTCCAAGTGCCTGTTACTCTCGTTTATGCATAGCTCTGCCTATGCTTATTGACATATTACTTTGCAGTAGCTGTGAAACCATCTGGCAGTATTAAACCTGTAGTAGTAGTGACGTAGTGAGATTAATAAAAGCAACTATCCCTAACTGACTCTGTCTTGAAATGAATCCATAATCCTGTTTGGCCATGGCCCTGTGAATTGACATTGTGTACATGTGAAACTCCAAAGGAGATACAGGGAGGTAGAATGTAATTACTAGAACTAGAAATTGACCAGGTGACAGGCACAGACGTCCTGATCTGGACAAAATGTGTGTCTAGATCCATGACCAGAAGTCAGTATTTCAGTTTTCATGAATAAGCCAGGAGAGAATAGGATCCCTACTGCCATGTTGGATTAGGAGTTCCATATTGACTCAGGCCAAACTGCCCACTTACTGTGTGATGTTCTGTTTGAGAAGCTTAGACCCTAAAGGCACAATCCCCGGTACCAAAAATTAATCTAGACCACCACTATCTGCAACAAGTGGGTTCTCTCATGCAGCCTAGAAAGGCTGCTGAAAATTTGACCTGGAAGAAAGTACAGAGGAGTGAGGAGAGAATTACTTGGCATATATAAACAAGTGTGCCTTATTCTCCTATTACTGATACCAATTTTATATCAGAGTAATTCCAGTCACTTAAGTAGATTTACTTCATTTATAGTGGTGTGAATAAGAGGAGGATCAGACCCAATATCCCTTTCTGCCCAATCCAGATGTATTTTGCTTTTCATTTTCTTCTAAATCAGGGAGCTGGCACCAGGCCTAGCTTGGCATGTGTTTTTAAACCTATATTCACAGAAAGTTAAAGTCAAGCACTCTTGTATAGCTGAGCAAACACCGTGAGAAAATAGAAAGGAGGAGGCTTTGCAAAAGGGTTGGAGTTTTTGTTTGTTTATTTTCTATCTGACCTCTTCCTTTGGGCTCAGCGCTGCCCAGTTCTCACATGTGAACATCTACTGGATACAGAAAAATTCACTTAGAGTCAGATCCAAAGAGCTGTTGAATGCCCCTTATGAGATGCTGAGTGCCATTTTCAGGAGGTGCTTAGCATTTGCAGACTGAGACTTTCTCATACTCTAGTGCCCATTTTAAGGCACCTCCTAGCCCTTGGAACTAGGGGTGCTGCCATCCACCCAGCTTGAAGTGAGCTCCACTGTAAACAGGATTACAGTTTGGTTCAATGACTCTTATCAAGACCTTCTCCCCATAAAACCAGTCTTCTGCCCCTACTTCTACCCCTACTTCTGCCCTAGTGATAACTTTCCCTCAGTACGACAGAGTCTGCCAAGCCCTTAGGAGAGCACACTGTGTAGTTGAGAAACAGGGAGGGAAGGGACCCAGAGACCCTTACTCCACCCTTCGGTGGCCTGAGTAAAGCTTGCACAACTAGTCACTGCACTCAGGGGAGATAACTCTGTTCCTACGCTTCCAGGGAACACAACAGTACAAAGGGGACATGGCCCTCCTTTCCCTCCGCATTGCCCCACAAATCAGGACAAGACAGCAGAGGAAGGCAGGCTCTATACAAGGGCAAAGCAGTCCCCTGCTTGTCATGGAGGTCAGTATTGCACAATGCTTCCCCATTTTCCCCGGAGGCATTGCAGCAGAGCTGTCACCCCCAGGATGCACAGCTGGGCCTAGCAGGCATGTCTACTCCAGCGTTTTCGGCATTTGAGGTATACCCTATAGCAGGGACAGGGAAGGATAATGAAGTAAACTTGCCAATTTTTCATGAGCTACATAGGAAAGTGTTAACTGTGGTCCATAAATGCAGAACCAGGCCTGCTAACATAAGGATTTGAAAATGTATTAGGCTCTTACTTAAACTTTTCAGTTCCAATATTTCTTCCCCATGAGCAGACTGCTTTCCTGTCTCTCCTTTTTTTCACTACTATGAAATTAATTTTGAAATGCTGCTGCAGGCATTTTTTTAATGGCATATATAACACAGACAGTAACATGGCAGTAGCATGGCAAGTGAGCTAAACGAAATGGATAATCTGTTGAGAGAGGTATTACCCCAACACCTCTGAAATAACTTCGGTCTAGATCCAGGCTGGGCAATAATATAGCAGTGATTCACCATTAACACAGCTCCCATTGGCTGGGAATGGCAATCTGTGGCCAACGGGAGCTGCAAATGCCTCTACCAGCAGAGGTGTTGGTAAATATAGCGGCAGTGGCATGGCAAGGGCTAACCCTGGTGAACCAAATCCAGCCCCCAGGCCAGTATTTGCCCACCCCAGTCTAGCTCCTCCCCTCAATAGGTCATTTCCCTGTATGTTCAGTGATATAACCACTTACTTAAGTGACAAAAAATGTTTAATTCTGTTAGTTCTGAAATCAACACACTTGTTCAATTCTATATGCAGAGAGACATGTTGCCAACTGGTATAAAATCACTGATGTTTCATTGGACTTCATTGAAGCTAAACACATTTACACCCCCTGAAGATTTGGCCTGCTACTTTTATTTGTAGTGCTATCTGAGATGGAAAGAACCCCATTTGACTCTTGGGGGGTACGTCTAGACTAAAGGCTTATGTCGACAGAAGCTTTGTCAACAGATCCTGCCAACAAAGCTTCTGTTGACAAAGAGCGTCTAGACAACATCCAGTTCTGTCAACAAAGCAAGCCGCTTTGTCGACATGACAGTGTAGACGCAAAGGACAGTGTAGATGCAATAATACCTTCTGTTGACAGAACTCTGTCGACAAAAGGCGTTATTCCTCATAGAATGAGGTTTATCGCCGTCGACAAAACTGCCGAGTTCTGTCAACGTTATATCGACAGAACTCAGCGGTAGTGTAGATGCAGGTATAGTTTTGTCGACAAAAGTCCACTTTTTTCAACAAAACTCTGTATTCTAGACATACCCTTAGAGCCCTACCTGAATTCAAAGAACTGGAAAATAAGATTTAATCCAGAAAGTACTGTGAGATAAATGTAAAACTCTCAATGTAATTTTAATAGGGCTGCTTTTCAGAGTAAAACATAACTTTAAAATATTTTTTCATTAATTAAAATTTGTAGTAATAAACTTTTGGAAGCTATTTTATTTCCTTGCCAATGTCTGTTCCCACTTCTCCACTGCATGCAAACACTGATTTATACCCCAGTACAAAATCAGCATTGACTATGTGAATATCACTATTTAGGGTCGGCGTCCAAATGGAATTAGGCAGGAAAGGTACACTTAGATTCTGCCATCTTTACTCATATTGGGCCTGATTCTGATAACTTTACTCATGCACCCTAGTCCACAAGCAGCCCTACTGGCTGCAATGAGAGCAGGTGGAACAAAATGCTTTTCTTTCTTTGTAAGGTTATCAGCATTCTCAGTCTGTGGACTAATTGCTTATTCCATGTGAATAAGAGCAGCAGAATCAGATGTTAAATACTAGAGTTATTTGGTAGATTTGTTCTCTTTAATATTTAACAAGCACCTTCCCTCTTCCTCCTCAGAGATCAAATTTCTAATCATCTTAAGGGCTCTTGTATATGCAAGTAAGGAAGTAGATAGGATTTTTCTCTTAATCATTCCATTTTTTTATGAGACTACCAGCGTGATCCAAAGCCTACCGAAGTCAATGAAAAGATGCTCACTGCAGTAAATTTAACAGCATCAGGCCCTGCATGTCCTAAGAACTATATATAGCTATATATAATTTTTAGGGCACTGATTTTATTCTCTGTTTTGATATCTATAATATAATCAGTTCTGCTTCCATATTATTGACATCTCTCAGGGTATGTCTACTACAGAGTTTTTTTTTTTAAATATGGCCAGTTTTCCAAAAAAACCTCATGTCCACACTGCAATCACATTCTTAAAAAAAAAATCAAACGAACAGAAGGGTTTTTCTGACATTGGTAAACCTCTTTCTATGAAAAAGAACGCCTTTTCTGAAAGAGCTCTTTCGGAAAAAGGCATGTGTGGATGGAGAAGAGGGAGTTCTTTCGATAGAAGAAGAAAGAGGAAAAAGCACAGGTGCCCTGGTGGCCACTCCACTAATAGTAATCACAGCTTACATGAGAGATAGCATCCATTCAGTGTGGACACTATCTGTCAAAAAAGCAGATCGCTTTTTTGATGCGCTTTGGCAGTGTGGACGCTCTCTTTCGAAAGAAGTTTTTTCGGAAGATCTCTTCCGGAAAAGCTTCTTTCGAAAGAAGCCTGCAGTCTAGACATAGCCTCAGTCGCATATCTGTCAATGTCAATGAGAATTTGTTTGAGTAAGGCCTGATTGGAAAATAAGAAAAAAAAAGTACATCTAGGTCACGTCTACACTAGAGAGCCATATCAAAATAACTCCCCTTGTTTCTAAATAACAAAGCATGAATCCACGCTACCAAGCCTGTTATTTTGAAATAATAACTCCTGCTCGTGAAAAGGAATAGTGCTACTTCAAAATTATTTCAAGAGTTATTATTTCAAAATAACTTATTTCAAAATAACTCTCTAGTGTAGGCAAACCATTATTTCAAAATAATGTCAAGATGGAGAACTTCATACTTCAACTCCTGTATCCCTCATTTCATGAGGAGTAAGGGAAGTCAAAGGAAGAGAATTCTTCCTTCAACTTCCTGATATATAGATAGTGCCAAAAGCCGAATTAAGCTATTTCAACTTCAGCTACGCAATTGATGCAATTTTGCCCTGCAGTATAAACACGCCCAAAGAGAACTAAGATAGAAACAATAGCAACAATGTCCCATAGACATAAACTAGTTGACAGCACATGAGATCTCTAGTGAATCTGTCATTCCCATCTCATATTGTGGTAGATGCATAACACGCTATTAGAGTAACAAAAAATGTGGTCTTTCAAAAGGTATTTTGTCTTGGCAACACTTTTCAGATAGCTGTGGGATATCTAAAATATATGTGTAAGACAAGCATGGTTTTAATAAAGGTTAGGGGAAAGCAGTAAAAATATTGTGAAGCTCATTCATTTTTATAGCCCTGCCCCCAAAAGTTAGAGTAGTTATATATATGATATATATATATATACACACACATGCACACACGCACAAACACAGGAGTATAGCCTTACCTATGTAAGCGTGAAATCCAGAAACCAGTTTCTAAAGCTCATCCAGAAGTAGAACACTAACAGATAAAGCTCGCCAGTAGAATTTCCCATTTTAGCTAAACAGCTTTCACGCTTTAAAAATCTTTGACACAGTTTTAACAGTTCCTAGTGGAAGAAAGGAGAAAGGACAAACATTTGCCTAATCGAGGTTGACATTTTCATAATCCCCACCCATTTACTATAAAGAGAAACCTATTTTTTCAGATACACCTTATCTGCTCTCAGTGTCATACAAGTATTATCAGGAAAGGATAGTGTATTCAGTAAGCTAGCTAAACTGATCAACATGCAAATTAGGGAGGAAAAAGCAGTTCTGTGACCTACCAATCCTTTTTCAGAATCGTCTTGGGGAGGGGGGCAAATTGAAACCAAGGAGGAATAAAGGAGGAAATATGCTCAAAGAGCAACTTCTGTGAGCGATTGCAAGACTTTGTATAAAAGAACTGGAGTAAAGGAAGGAAAAAGTAAAAACTGGATTTGCATTCTTATGTACCGTGGTAGTATCTTCCAGTGAATCTACCTCTTGGCCTTTAGGTTGAGATCAAATATAATAGCCCTTTATTATCCAATACATCCCCTCAGTGGAATCAATCCAGCATGTGTGAGACAGAGAGCAGTTTAGTAACTTTTCCTACTTCTAAACTATGTCAAGATGGAGTTAAGTTTGATACCATTATCAGTGAATTAGGGTAAAATACAATTACATCTTTCCCATCCAACTAAAAAAAATATATTCAGAGTTAAGGTTAAACTTAAAAGAAACCCAGATATGATCAATGACAGGGTTAGCATTTCCAAACAACCTTAACACTGCCCTCTTATGACCCCATGCAATAACCATACAATTACTAGTAAGGCCTTGTAGAGTTTGTGGTTCCAAATACATTAAATGAATTTTTAAAGGCCTAATAAAGGATTACTGTTTTCTTTCCCTTCCTGGTCAGCAAAGTTAAAGTTATTAGGATGACCTAAGTAGGCCTCACTTATGCACAGTTAACTTGCTGTTCTGCAGGAATTGCGCATTCCACAATATTAGGTTTCTACTGCAGTTTTGACAGCAGGAGCCTCTGCTCTTAGTCCCATGCAGCCAAGAGCAGATAATTATTACCACAAATAATAGGGTCCATTATTACTTTTCTGCAATTTTTCATGGCTTGTCGGCAACTCAGCCACACTTTTTGACAATAATCCCAGAATTCAAGCAAGACCTTCTGCATAACATATTTACATGCCTTTAGAGTTTATGGCTGAAATTTAATACGATTGTTATACAGTACTTAACTCCAGATAATCAGAATATGTATGGTATGAAGATCTTATAAAAATCCTTGACTGTATGGTGACAAACACTGTCTTCTGTGCCAAGAGATGGTTTTGATTTTTTAAAGACAATCTCCTTGAGGCACAAAGATCTGTATACTCTCAGAAAGAGAGTATAAGATGTGTGAAAGCTACAGAGTTCATCGAGGGACAAAAAATCTTAATGCCTTCATCCAATATAAATTCCACAGGGCTATCTCAAACATCATCACAAGAACAAACAAGACTTTTAAAACAAAGCAACAGGCTCACAAAAACAAACTCAGGCCTTGAAAACAAATGAAAATAAAAAAGCCAGAACATACAAAGCTGCTTTCATCAGACTTTAAAAAAACTCAGCAAGGCAAACAACAAAACCGGTAACACAATATTATAAAATACGTATCTGCTAACAGATGTCATTCAAGGGAGGATCTTATCTGAGAGCGCTCAACTATTCTCAATAGCCCTTTTACTTTGCCAATACTATTATGGGATATGAGTCAACACGAATGCTTCATATGGCAAGGTGCCAGCAACTCCCTTATTCATGTGGCCATAGGGGCAAATGAGGAGAGACACAAGCATGGAGTTAAGCGGCAGGTCACAACTTTTAATAAACTTTTAGCAAAAGGAACGGACACTACCCACCCATCACCAATATAACCTTATACCTGGAATATCATTAATTCTGGTACAGGGTAGGTGGATGTTACATGGCTCCTTACAATATAATCCATGATGCAGGAGAGGATCTCCTAAGTCTACTCCCCTAGGACTCAGCTCTTTCCATCCATGAGGGAGGCAAAAAGTAGAACAGACCTGGGACCTCAGCCCCTATAGGGATCACATGGTGTAAGGTGACCATATTTCCCTATCCTGAATATGTGACTCCTGGTTAAATTACTTTTATTCAAGCAAGCTGAATGACAATCAATCATGCAAATGATCAAATTTACGTCGAGTTGATTGAGCCCTAGTTAAAAAGAAATACTATGTAGCTGGCTTCTTTGTATTTATCTTCTTATCATTAAGGCTTTAGAGTTCACATGGGGAGGGCTGATTTACACACACCTACACTCTCCCCTACCTACAGGTGACACACAAATGCCCATATGCCTCTCTCCCATGGGACAGGAGCAGGATGACTGATGGATCTGATCCTTCCTGCCCAGTACTCTCCTCCCTCCATGCTTGGCTGGGCTCCTGGGATGGACCCATCTCTCCTGGTACCTAGCACCACACCTGCCGAGACAACATGTGGGTGGGAGGAATGCAGGGTCACACAACAGTTGCTGCCTGGCACCTGGCCATACTCGCCAGCCACTGCAGCTTGCAGCACATAGCCAGTGCTGGCTGGAAAAGGGATGGGGAAGGGCTATGCTGGCTGAGAGCTGGGATGGGGACTGCATGCAGGACCAGCAGAGGAAGTAGCCAGCCCCATCTGCTGCATCTTTGCTCCACCCCTGATGGCTGGGTGGCTGGCAAGCAGGGATCCAGCCAGTGGCAGGATCTGCCTGTACTGATGAGGGAAGCAGAAAATACAAGACATTGTTTTTAATAAATATGTTTTTAAGAAAAAAGTAAGGACATCTACAGTAAGGCTTAAATATGGGTCTATACCTTTTTAAAAAGGGACATCTGGTCACCCTAACAAAGTTTGATGTCACTTGGCAAAGGCCACATGAGCCCAAGGCCAATCATGAAAATTTCAGGACTTTTACCTCTTAACCACACTGGAAACTGGCTGCAAGCAATGTTCCCTTTAATTTTTTACATCTATGTGTGGAATGAATTTTTTATGTACACTGATATGAAGATGATGTTTGACAAATCACCTCTGTATTGCTGCACATATTCACTCTGCACATGGATGCCGTGTGTAGTGGGTGGGGCCGTGGGGGTTCGCTGTTTGAGAGGGGACTCAGGGTTGGGTTATAGCGTTTAGAGTGCAGGCTCTAGCTGAGGGTGAGGCCTCTGGATTGAGGCTGGGGCTGAGAGCTTGGGGTTCCGAGAGGAGAGAAGACGACCCCATGTCCTTTCCCACTGCAGCAGCTTGGGGCCAGGTGGGAGGTTTCTCTCTTCCGCCACAGCAGCTCCAGGCTGAGCTGGCTGGGACTCATTTTCTGAGGAAGAACGGCTGTTGCACAAAAGGGGCTTTTTTTTCACAAAACGGCACCGTCTACACACAGTTTTTCCTCTTGCACAAAAGGGAAAGGAAGAGGACATGCAAATGAGAGTGCAACATATGCAAATGAGTGCTCCATTTGCATTTGCTCTTCCGCAAGAGGCTCGTAGTATAGACGTAGCCTGAGAGGGGACATAAGAGTTGATATTAAGTACCTAAAAGGGTGTTACAAGGGGGAGGGAGGGAGAAAAATTGTTCTCCTTGGCCTCTGAAGATAGGACAAGAAGCAATAGGCTTAAACTGAAGCAAGGGAGGTTTAAATTGGACATTAGGAAAAACTTCCTAACTGTCAGGGTGGTTGAACACTGAATTAAATTGCCTTGGGAGGTTGTGGAATCTCCATCGCTGGAGATATTTAAGAGCAGGCTAGACAGACATCCCAGGGTGGGCAGAGGGGTGGAGGTGCATGGTCCTGCCATGAGGGCAGGGGACTGGACTCGATGACCTCTCGAGGTCCCTTCCAGTTCTAGTGTTCTAGGATTCTATATTTTCAGCTCACCCATTGTGACTTGCAGGGGCAGGCAATCAGCTCCACAACCTCTGTCAGGCTGGGTTCCCATTCCTAGGTCAGGTGGGTAGGGTGGGCTGCTGGAACAGGGCCAAAAGAGGCTGAGCATGGCCCCTGTGCTAGGTTAAATGCTGGGCACATGGGAATGCTGTCCAGCCAGTGTCCCTTTCCTCCAGCAAGCCAATGGGTGCCAGAGACTACCACAGGGCCTACCTATTGTCCCTCAGCAAGTGTCTCCCTCCCATGCTATGGGGACTGTCCCCCTTTCAGCCCTATCAATTTTCCCCCTCCTGATATGGATGGGTGGCATTTCTAGACTTAGCTCTGCTGATAGTTTCCTCTGTGGGCTTGGCAATCACTTGACTTCTATATGTCTACATCTCACCACCTGTCAAAGATTTTACTGTACTTTGCTTATCGCAAAAGGGTGTATTGATCATTGGTTTATAGCTCTTAAAGTGACAATAAATGGTTACCTGTACCACCCCCTCCCTCTTTAAATTCAGTTCCTGTTTGAGGTGAGGCATTTTCTTGGCAACCATTGGCCAAGCCCTGTGCACAAGGATCCTCTGAGGAGCCATTCCTTAGGTCAGCCTTTCTGCTCCAGAATCCTGAATAGCACAAAGCTCCAGACTCTCTTCTTTTTCTCCTGCTTCTGACAGGCTGAAGGTTGTTGCAACCTGGTCTGCATGAAATTCCCAAACCACCTGCTAAGGTTCAAGGGATCTAATTAAAAGTAGTGTTAAGAATAGCACAAGAAGATGATTACATGAAAACTAAAGAACCTGGTCTGCCAGCCTGTAAAAGATCATGCAGATAGATTCACTTCAAGTCTAGTTACAGTGGATTTTCAGGGGCGAGGGGGGGAACTTCACACACACACACACACACACACACACAATGGGCATATGTTGGGAATATTTTATTCTTTTTCCCTTTCTCCCAAACTTCTGAAGTATTATCCCTTTGTCCCTCTTCCTCAAATAGCTCCCACACACAGTCTCTAGCTTTGGAGATCCTAAGTTCCTCTGCCGCTACAATAGCTTCTCCTGTCTCAAAATGCAGCCACCCTCCTAAGACTGCCAGAGTGAGTTCACCAAGTGAATTGTAATGCTATGGTACAGGCAATCTCACCCTCAGGGTGGAATGGGAAGGAGGTCTTAGCAGCTGCAGTGAAAAGTGTTTCTGTACCTAATTTGTAGATGTCTCCCATGCACTGGAATTCTTCAGATACAGTTTATGGTGAGATGGGAGTCTATCTCCTTCCTGTTTCTCATGAAAAACCACTGTCAGCCGACAGTCAGGGCAGTGAGTGGTGTGTGTGTGTGTGCTATACACCCGAGACTTCAACTGCTGAGACCGGGGTCCCTTGCAGCGGGCAACCTGGAGGAGGTTGACGAGCGCCCCAATAAGTTTGCAGGGAGAGCTTATTACACTTCAGATTTTAGCTGCTAGAATCTGTGATTCCTTCACAGCGGGCAGCCTGGGGGAGGCTGAGAAGTGCCCCAACCGATCTGCCACCTGGGAGTGACACAAATCCAAACGCCCAAGCTCTCCCTATATCTGTCCCTTAAGACCGGCTGAAGTTCTTTTAAATTGTGCCTGGTTCTGTTACAGCAACTGAAGGAGTCAGGTTAAAGCTTAAACAGTTACAGGTTTATTGAGGAAGCTTATAAATCATATGGTTGCAATGGCTATTGTTCTATTTCTTAACTGCTAGCAAAATATAGATCTTAAAAATGGTTAAAAGAAGATAAAGATAGGAAAACAGAAATAGTACCAAGTAACAGCTTAATCTTTAAAGAGCTCTAAGTCTGTGTACACTTAAGACAGAGGACCACATCCAGGTACAATTTTTACGCCCTTCGGTGCCTCTCGACTCCAGCGTGTTAGGCCAGGGCCGGTCCCTCAATTCCTAGGAAAGATGAAAATACGAGGTGGGCGTCCCCATAGAACCTCGGGAGGTCAAACACCTAACCCGACCAGCAGGTAGAGGGTAGAATGACACTCAAAAGTGAGTGCGCTGCTGGACCTATTTTTATACCCATGGGGTCACGTATTTCTCTTTCTTGTCTGTCATGCCAAATGCTGCTGGTCTGTCTTTTGTGAGACCAGTTCTTACAAGGGAGTTGTGAACTTAATTTACACTTGTAAGAGAGATAACTAAATTGGAAGTACTGGGCATTCTTTTCTCAGTGGGGGATTCCTCTCCCAGGGACTGTGTGTGTTCGAATCAACATAGGTGCCAGCTGGGTACTTCTCGCAGCCTCGAGGCCAGCTTATTGCCTTAATCGTTCTCTCCTCATATCTATGTTTTCAGCTTCTCAGGATCAGATGAGCCAGCATACACTATGCTGATATTATTGCTCCTTCTCTGTCCTGTATGCTTCAGGAACCTCAGAGAGGCAAAATAAGATGGATGAGATGGGGGGGGGGGGGGGGGGGCTGTCTGGCTACAACCACTAATCTGACTTAAGCACCTAACTCCAGAAAAGGATTCATGGCTGTGAATTCTGAGCAGAGAGAACATGGAATTGAATCCCGAATTCCCTTTGGGGCAATGGGCCTGAGCCTCTGGCCTCAGCATTGCTACCCGCTCAACCTGCTGCCTGATGCTTTCCATGCAATGTATAGGGTCAGTCAGCTGCCCAGGCCCATCTCCTATACATTGCATGGGCAGCATCAGGCAGCAGGTTGAGCGGGTAGCAATGCTGAGGCCAGAGGCTCAAGCCACTCCCCAAAGAGAATCCAGGATTTAACTCCATGTTCTCTCTGCTCAGATTTCACAGCCATGAATCCTATTCTGGAGTTAGGTGCTTAAGTCAGATTAGTGGTTTTTCACCACAAACAGGAAGGAGATAGACTCCCATCTCACCATAAATTATATTTGAAGCATAAGAGCACTCACTCTGGAGGGAGGAAACCTGGTTTCAAATCTCCATGCTGCCTGATGTATCCCATCAGAGAGCCTTAGCTGCAGGATACACCAGCTGCCACCCTGTGTATAAATAGCTGGATATTCCTTAGAGCAGGCTGTCTGGAATGTAAGGGTGCGTCTACACAGCAGGGCTTAACTTGAAATGAGCTATGTCAATTGTGTAGCTTAAGTCGAAATAGCTTATTTTGGATTTGGGCACATCTACACAGCATTTATTTTGAAATAGAGCACTCTTCCTCCGACTTCCCTCATTCCTCGTACAATGAAAGTTACAGGAGTCAGAGTAAGAAATCCTCCAGCTTGACAGTATTTTGACACTATTTTGAAATAACTGCCTGCTGTGTAGACGCGGACTAAGTTATTTTGGAATAGTGTTGCAGTGTAGACACATCCTAAGTGTCCCACCAACTAACCAGGTGAGTGTCCTCACTGCTGGGCTGAAAGTTATAAAGGGAGGAAGGGGCATCATCTCCTTCGGCAGTATTTTTGTGCTGGTTTAGATATACTTAACCCATCTCTTGTGTGGGTTTAGTGTGTCCAC
Organism: Pelodiscus sinensis; assembly: GCF_049634645.1. Taxonomy (NCBI): domain Eukaryota; kingdom Metazoa; phylum Chordata; order Testudines; family Trionychidae; genus Pelodiscus; species Pelodiscus sinensis. Next base: position 172,373,662 of record NC_134712.1, read on the forward strand.
CAGATCAGACCCCAAAGGGGAGAGAAATCGGGGCAGGAAGCTACTCTAGAAAATTAAATTGGCTTAACTACATCACTCAGGGGTGTGAAGATCCACACCCCTGAGCAGCATAAATAATCTGACCTAATCCCCAGTGTAGATCGCACTATATTGACAGCATTTTTCTGCCATCATAGCTACTACTATGGCTTAACTACACTGATGGAATACCCCCTCCTGTTAGGTAAGTAGTGTCTACACAGAAGCACTGTAGCAGCAGATTTATGCTGATGTAGCATTTCCGATGTAGACAGCCCCTTAGTTTGAGAAGCCCTCTGGGGTTTAGGCATGAGTTAGGTGCTGAGTTACCAATCTGTACCAGAACTTATACAACTGTGTGCATGTCTACCTGCCAAAAGTTAGATTTCTTGGGGACTTTACCAGTAGAAACTTTTGTCTCTGGGTACTTGAGGAGCCTACATGGTTAGGTAGCAGCTGACCTGGGGTTTTGTGAATGCCGATGGTCTTGGAATATTGGTCTCAGGTGCCTAAAGTGGCATTTACACATCCCTTTGTGACTCCCACAATTAGTGTTGTAATAAAGAGATTAAGTGAATAATTCAAATTATACAGGTGAACATGATAAACAAATTTATTCTCAGCAACTGTTTAACCCAGTTAATTGATGGGCTTAATTGCCATTTGCGCTGTCAGAGCAGTGGAATGCAGCCTTATTATACATAACAATTAGGCTCTTTAAATTGTTGTGAAGTAATTTGTGTGTATACGTTACATCTTTTTGTAAGAACATTTCCCCACATGAGTGGACAGGACTGTTGAAAACAAACAAAGGAGCAGGTGACTATGAAGGAGGGAGGGTTGTAGACCACAAATATAAAACACTGTTAGAGCCCTACAGAGGTTTGACTTTCGATCTCTGCTTTCTTTTAATCTTTCAAGAAATGTGTGAACAAATAAGCTGCTGTAAACTCTACATTGTTTTTCACTGGGCCACAGCTGAGGCTTAGCTCCCTGGATCTGCTTATCAAGAATTTTACTGTAGTGACCACTGAACACAAACAAGGACTCCAAACTGACTCTCTCCTCTTCTTTAGATTCTGGGAAGGGACAGCCCAGGGTTATCTAGGGCTCTTTAAACAGAGTCCATAGCACCATTGACTCTCACTTAGATTTGGCTTAGTGAGTTTAGAGTTAGGGCCAGGGTCTGTGGAAGCTTCCTAACAGTGTGTGTAAGGTCAACTGACACCTGGGCCATGGTCCCACCCTACACACCATGCCTTCTCTGGGACCTGGCCCCAATACTGCCCCTCCCCTGCAGCCCCACATCCACACCACTTGTTCCCCTGATATCCCTCTCCCTGCTCTTTTGTGTCTCCCCACTGCCAGTTAAAAGGGGGGGCATGGCCTCTAGGCTCCCCTTGTTAGGGTGACCCTCTCCATTAGGCCATAGTAAGCACAGTTCTGTTATTATCCCTGTCGTATTGGTGAAAGGTAACATTTCATTACCCATGCATTCAAGACTAAAATGGATTTTTAACCCAACACATTTTGGTGAAGCACATCTGTCTGCTGATCACAGAAGTGTCTGCTTCTAAAGCAGGGGTGGGCAAAATATGTGCCTCTGGACCAGATCCAGCACATCAAACATTTTCCTCTGGCCTGCCAGGACCCTCCAAGCTAGAGCCACAGGAAAATGTCCAGCAGCTCAGTGGGGCGACCAAGCAGTCTACTCGCCTGCCTTGGCCCCTGTCACACTGCTCCTAGAAGGGCTATGGCCAGAGACTGCTGGCAAGTGCATCTGTGTGCTCCTTAGGGGAAGGGTGCAGTGGGTCACACAGCACCATCCTCATAGCTCCTATTGGCTAGAAACCACAGGTTGTGGAATCTCCTCCATTGGAGGTTTTTAAAGGCAGGTTACATCGGTCAGGGATGAGATAGATGGTGCTTAGTCCTGCCACAAGTGCAGGGACCAGGACTTGACCACCTGTCAAGGTTCCTTCCAATTCTATGATTCTCTGCTGGCAAGCATCTCCTGGTACTCCCTCCCACAGTCCAATCCTTGTCCCAGGTCACAAACCCCTCCTGCACCTAAACTCCCTCCCAGGCCCCGCCCCAGGTCAGAATCTCCTTCTGCACCCAAACTCCATCCCAGACACCACATCCTACACCCCCTCCATTAATATAATAAAAAGTGTGGTCTGTGACCACTTACCAAAATTACTGGAGTGACCCACCTGCAAGAATTATTACAACAGGAGTGGGCAAAGTCTTTTCCTCCAGTTTATCGACAAATGGCAAAGAGAGAGCTCATTCAGACTCAGTGTCAGAGTAATAATGATGCAAATGCAGAGGAGACTACAGCTGGATGGGGGAGAGAAAGGAGTAGACTAAGACAAACAGTCTGATGAGCTGTGCTGGAGGTGGGAGATAAACTGAATAGGAGTAAAGGGGAGGAGAGCAGGACAGGTTGTGTTAGAAGATCTGAGCTGTGAGGAAGACGAGGCCAGGAATGATAGGGCAAGGAGACTGGGAAAGATTAGGTTGAGATTTAGAGTTCTGTGGGGGTATGAACTTGGAACCAATTGCCTGCCAGAAGAGTGGAAGGAACTGAGGGTGCTGGCAGAAAATAGCTAACCAGGAGTTAGTGATGAGTAATCAGTGTAGGGAAGGAAGAGACGAGGAGGTAGGGGAGACAAATCTGTCAAGGAGAAAATTTGAACTTGTTAGACAAAAAGACTGGGACAAAAAAACCATTGAATAAAGCAGGGCTCAAGTGAAAAAAGTCGTATGTGATTATCTAATCAAAGGCTATTGTAATGGGCTCACAGGGGTGAGTGCTAAATTAAGGTTGCCCGTGCATTTTGGGTGCTTGACTTTTAACATTTTACACACACAAAAACTAAGCTAGACACATGACAAATCTCTGTATAAGCTTCCAGAGACCATTATAGATAGAGATACTTATAGCCATTATAGGGAGGGAGCCAGGAATAACACGAGAAGAATTTAAAGTCACCACGCCCCAATGAACTTCCAGTAAACTCAGTCTATTACACCTCTGCCCTCCTACCTACTGACAATAAGTTATCTCCCAGCTAATGACCAAAACTGAAAAAAAAGCATGTTGGAATTACATTGTCTCCTAAAGATTTCCAGACATGGGCTTTGTCCATTGGCAAGAGGGAAGGTATGCCAGTGTTGAGAACGCTCTGCCAGCCAAACCCTGAAATCCAACCTCAGAATCACAGATGGACGCTACACCACACAACCAATAGGTTAGCAATGGCATTTGTGTTGCAAACTCTCTTTGAGATCAGCCTCTCCATATCATCATTGAAATGAGCTAACTTTTAGTGACAATGGGCACAATCCTGCTCTCATTGACACAATAGTGCATGATCGTCAACTACTCTCTCTGACTAAATGCTTCACGATGAGGTCCAATTTGTGTCTCTGCTGCTGTCAACCCTCTGACTCTAGGGCAGATTTTGCAACTCGTATAAATCAGTGCAGCTTCATTGACTTCTGCGGAGCTATGCCAAATTAGATCCATTGAAAAACTGGCTTTTTTTTTGCAGTATGTTACATAAACTGAATGGCCCTTGTTTCATTCATTTCTTTATTTGTTGCTGATTTAGAGTTTAGCAAACAAGATGTGTTACAATTTGGAGGGAAATTGGAACCTGATTAAACAACATTAAGGAACCAGTAACCTATAAAATGATGAGCTAAAGGAGATGGTTTGCTAGAAGAAGCTTTCAGTAACGCTTCCTGAACATCTACCACCAAGTCAAGGGAAGTTTGGGCGAATTTATCTGCCTGATGCTGTTCACCTCCTTTCTGGAGAATTCTAACTCTTCCCATAGGTAATCTGTTCTTGGGGCTCTAAAAGGTAATTTTAAAGGGCAATAGCTTCCCCTTTGAAATGCACTGGGTTGGCCCAAATGGCCAAAGTTTCAAAAACATTCGTAGGGGATGGTTCCTTTAGACTCCTCTGAAAACAGCGGCCCCCTTTCCAACGAAGTGCCCATCTATCAAGCTTACTTTACATAAGCTAGACAGATTTATACTTGTTTGGGCACAAGTACATTTCAAAGTATAAATACTTTCCAGCAAATACACTTAATATCAGTGTTTGCCAAGCACTGCAGCCTCCTTTCTACATTATTGTAACAGGCAAATCTTTTTTTTAAATGGAAAAAAGCATAAATGAATGACTCACAGCTCCTCACACACATGCTTTCCTTCTCCTAAAAGGGAGGTTTACATGGGATTAAATGGTACGTAGCCCATCCACTGACCCTCTGCACAACCAAGAATTTCACCCTGAGACATTCCCATACCCAACAGATACGTTTCACACAAGCTAGGGAAGAGTTTTTATGAGAGTGCCATATTAAAATACTGTCATCACGTAATAAGAATGTATGCCCACTCACGCTGAAGTCAATGGGAGTTTTGTTGTTGATATGAACATAGGAAAGATCGGTACATATGGGGTTCCCTTACACAGTCAGGGTCAAATGCTGCCATCTCACCCTTATTGCACTGATGTAACTGTGGACAGAATATAGGCAGCACACTGCACAGTTAATGTTTTTGGCCACATGCTTTCTTCATTGGAACTGAAACATCTCATAAAAAGCTATTGGTTTCAACAGAGCTTTCATTTTCATGGTTTCTCACATCCAGGTTGGAGTTTCTGGTCAAAGTAAGAGATGCAACCCACTGACTAACTAATAATCTGCTGGTTGAGGCACTCCCTTGCACTATGGGAGACCCTGGTTCAAGTCCCTGCTTCAAATCAGATAGCACAAAGGCCTGCACTGGGGTATTCCACCTCCTTACCCACTAGGCTAGTTACTATTCGGGGTGGTGTGAGGTTGTCTGTTTCCCCCCCCCCCCCCACAAAATTTTCTAAAGGTTTCAGTATTTTTCCAATGCAGAATGAAAAATTTCAAAATATCAAGAATTTTCTCAACACAGAATTCTTATTTTCTGGCCTTGTCTAGCACTTAAATATTTTGCTGAAGTGTTTTCCTGAATCAGAATTTTAACTTTATGGGCATATTCTGAGAATCAGCCTGTTAAATGTTCTTGAACAATATGTTTCAAGAAAAGCAAACTTCCTCCCTTTCAAAAATGCAAATAGGCTGGTTGCTGCATAGAGCAGGACACGTATACCCCTATACAAATAAAAAATAAAAGCCCCATTGATGACGTTTGGCTTTCAAGCAAAACTGTTCCCATCAGAGCTATTTCTGGAACACTATGCAAAAAAGAAGAGGACATTTTTCACTAAGTCATTAATAAGAGGGAATTTGAGAATGTCTGTATGCATGCATGTGTTTATCTCTGTGCAAAATTATACATGGCATTGTTAAAGCTGTATTTCTCACATGCCCTGAATGAATTTAGCCAGAAAATGGTGAAGAACATAATTCAGAAGGGTAATAGATAATATTTTACTCTTTCCTCCTATGGTGCAAAGAATTTTTTGTGAATCCTTTATTCCAGGGGTAAGCAATAAAAAAACACAGTCTGCAGGGTTAGTCCCTGGCAGGCCAATGCCACTATGTTTACCTTTGCCTCAGCAGGTACTGGAGAATCGCAGCTCTGGTTGGCTGCAAATTACCATTCGCATGCATGTGAGAGATTGCAATTGGAGTATGAGTCATTGTTGTAGGATTTTGTTGAAAGGCTGAGATGTAATCAGCTATTTTTAAAAATGGATACCAAACATTGTGAGTCAGTCTTGGACATCAATTGAAAACCAGTCTGTGTCCCAAGTGTTCTCTTTAACAACTTCCTATTATTACATTCAATCAGTCACATTTTATTTCACACCTATTCTATCCTGTACATTTTTGGAACTAAGGGAAGTTGAATGTCTACAACTTTCTTCCTCTAAAATATTTTAGCTCCTCATAATGAAAACATAATTTAAAAATGGAGCAACATATTTTGAGGCAAATATTCATGAGAATTTCATGTGACTTGATACTTTATTAATTGAGCAGATATGCAGAATTCCACTAGCAGAGGTCATTTTGACCCAAGAATGAGTTAAGTAGCTTCTTGAAAAGGCCTGCTTTTGTCAAAGGAAACATCTTGAAACACTATTTGATTTATATTCAAAACCCATGAGCAGTTGATGAAGGCTGGGGCCCCTTTCAGCCCCGCCCCTTCTTCTGAGGCCCCGCCCATTCCATGCCCCACAGGGAGGCAGGGCAGCATGATATGCATGCACTCCCCCTCCAAACCACAGGGAGAAGAGAAAAGCAGGCGGGCATGCACTCGACACAGCCTCCCCAGCCCTGGGAATGGCAGAGGGCGTAGCATGGCCCCAGCCCCAGAGGAGGGCACACCATGTGACCTAGCACAGCCTCTCCAGCCCTGGAGGAGGTCAGAGGGCACGCAGCATGGCCCCAGTGTCCCCAGCCCCAAAGGAGGGTGCACTGCGTGGCCTAGCCTAGCCCTGCCTCTCCTGCCCTAGAGCATAGGGAGAGCAGGTGCTGTGGGCACCAACACTCCACCCCAGAATTCCTACTGCAGGCGCTCTGGGGGTGGAGTGTGGGTGGGGCTATGCCTGATAGTTTGGGAAGGCAGAACTTTCCCCTGCCTTACATACCAGACACCCATGTCTATGCCAAAGCTAATAGCTCTGGGATGGGTGAATAAGAGTGCTAAAAAGGGTACTACACTATCCTCCTCTGGGCAAACAAATTCAATATGTGCCATGAAGTAGCAACAATATTCCATTTTTAATATAGTTTGTGCACATGGCATAGTTTCGTTGTAAAGCAACTGGGATGGTTTTTGCTGAGAAGTTACATTTCTCAGAGAAAATTTGTCTGTATGACAGTAAAATATCTTATAAATATCAGTATAACTGCAATGGTGAAATGGGAGCCTTATGTGTCTCCTTTTCCCCTGGAAATCACCAGCACCATTGTCTGTGACTCCCTTCACAAACAGCCAAATCCTGACCTGAGTAACAGCATCTAAGATGTGTGGGTGTCACTGAGGGCAGCATTTGGCACATATATTGTATACCTGCAGACACACAGCCATACACGATCTTTCTCAGAAACATTCTATTTCTCCCATGATGCCTTTGTATAATTGATCTATAGACTTAGATTTATGGATTTTTTTTCTTTAACCAGTCGCTTTTGCAAAGGTGAGAATGTACATTTGAGAGAGATGAAAAATCAGCCAAGATTATAAAGTGCAGTTGCCAGATGAAGTTGGAGAAGTATAAGCTGCTGACCATTAGGAAAAAAATGGAGAAAAGCTGTAGAGCCCAATAATACTGCACAAATTCACTTGTTCAGAATACTTGGATAAAAAGGAGCTTTGGTAATACAGGAGATAGGTAGTGACGGATTCTTACACAATCACTTGGGGCACATAGTGCATGTAGTTTTGATTATTCAAGTTGTTGTGTATAAAAATGTACTGTGCCATGATGATGTCTAAAAAGACGTTTCCATTATTGCACACATCTTCAGAAGTTTTCACTATCGAGCCCTATATCCCGTTACCCTTTGTATTATTATTTATATTGCCAGAATTTTCAGGAGTCTCACCCATGGACCAAGACCCCACTGTGCTAAGCACTGTACAAATGCTGCATAGAAAGATAAGTCCTGCCCCAAAGAGCTTACAGGATGAGAGCCCCAGAGTGCTAGACAGTGTATAAACATAGTGGATGTAAACAGTATAAACTGCATCCCATACGCATAATAAATATTTCGAAATGATTAAAGTCCAAGGACACATTCAGTTGCATCAGATTTCTACTAGGTGATATGTCAGTGGAGTATGAATGAGTTGGAGTGATTGATTTGCTTATTTTGCCTCTTAAAAATGATCTTTCTATGTTTTTTGCAACTTCCAGGAAAAAACAACTACCTTGGGGTGAAATGTGGCATATGACATTTCAGAGGGCTGGATGTGGGCCAGTTGAAAATCAGTCTCAGAATGCAATACCAGTTTTGTGTGTAACTAAGGAGCAGCTAGTTCAATTTCACAATCACTCTCCAAACAGCAACATTTTGTGTGTGTTCCATATAAGCCTGACTTAAATCTGATTGAAATCCATGGAAAGACTCTGAATATAAAAGTGTTTTTATTTCTTAAAATCATGGCAGGCACTTTATAGTAAATGTTTTGAAGAAAAAATAAATTAATTATGCCTTCTAAGTTTAAAAACTCTTTTTCAAATTACTATCTGAGAATAGTAAAGCAACAAGGTCCCTATTTTTCCCCATTTTACACCAAGGACTGAAAAGGGAGTTGAAGAAGATTAATTACATGGCCTGCTAATCAATGCAAAGACCTATTTTTCTGCTCTGCCGTCTCGTAATTTTTATTTCATCTATTTTTTTTTAAGATTGCCAGATGTCCCAGTTGCACTGGGACAATCCTGGTTTTTGAAGGTACATCCCATCTGCTCTTGAAAATATTTCTGTTTGCTGCTCTCTTGTTGACTGTGTGCTTTTAGAGCAGCCAGCCAGCAAAGGAATGTGGGAGAGAGGCTGATAAATTATTATGAATCTATAAAAAGCTACTCATATTTCCCCAATGCTGATAATTAATTCTACAGGGAGACCTTGTCACAAAAAGTAAATGGTCAACATGGTATGAGAGTAATTATGCCCACGATTTCCATTTCTGTTCAGTGATTACCTCTTACGTGTGCACATTTCCAAAGGGGGCTGGTAAATTTGCTCTTGCAATATTGCATAGGTACCAATCTGTGCATGTAACATCTGCTTTTACCCAAGCAAATCACTATTTGATTACTTGCTCTGAATGCATGTTTACTTGTGCAAAGGCTGGTTTGGCACATCTAATTTTACAAGTATAAATTTAGAAGACACTTTCGAATATTGTACATGTAAGAAGAATTGTTTCCTCTTTGTCAAGTGTACAAAGAGTGGATAATATCCTCTAGCAAATGGGGACACCTTTTGCTGAACCAATGGCAAAATTCAGCCCAAAAACCTGAGCAATCAACTCCACACAGGGCAGATCCTCTGGTAAATTGGGAGGGATAAGTGGAAGAAAGTCATGTCAGGGTTGTTAACTCTTTTTTGTGACAAATGGTATTTTTCTCAAAGCCCCAGCACTTTCAGTCATGTGAATATGTAAAAAATGAAACTTTTATTTAAAAAAGAGTAAGTTTTTAGTCCTCATGCTTAAAGAGAAAAGCTTTAAAATAGACCCCTCTATAAGCTCAAAATAGACCCCTCTATAAGCTCAAAATCTAGAGAGTACATAAAAAGCACCCAACTTGGTTATTTTTAAACTAATCCCATGAGGCCGGGGGGCCAGATTTTTGAATATTTGGGGTTTGTAATACCATCTTGTACACTGGGGTACTGGTTCTATACTGAGTGTCGACAGCTGGAGAATGCAAAGATGAGCTTTAATCTCATGTCTCCACACCTGCCCTGTGCTGAGTTCAGGATACAGCCACCTTACTCCTATACCATGGAATTCAGGGCCTTTTCCATAAATGGCTTTTGGCTCTGACATTTACTCTCTATACACCCTGTCCCACCACTCCTTCCAATATTATTATCATTTTATCATTATTATTAATAACAATAAGGAGCACTCACCTACATTCTCCAGGGATATTTCTTGCTGCTTCTTGCCATGCTCAACAACTTCAGATCTTGCTGTTCAGAGATGAAAAAATAAAGAACTTCTCTTATACTAAGGGATTGTTGGCAAGCCTACTACCTGCCTTCACACACCTGGTTCGACAGAAGCTGAGTTTGTTGACCTTCAGGGCCCATTGTAAACACTCTCTTTTCTCAGACTGTCTCTGTTGGAGTAGGTCTAGGGTGGGAAGGTTCCGGGTTGTGCAAGTTGGAGAATATTTCTCAGTCACCCTTAGCAATGTGGGTTTTTTATAACAATGTGTTTTAATATTGAATAGCATTGAAATGTTTGTGTGTGTAGAGTCTGGAGACTGCTATGCCTAAATCAATGAAGTATATGAGGAAACAAATATGAAACACAGCAGTTTTCACATTAGACCAAACTTCATAGCTGCATGTGACTTTTTTGAGCTTGCTCTACTGGAGAATTAACCAGGAAATCGATGTTGTTTGGAATTTTTTGAGAGGACAAAAATGCATGGTATAACTGTCAGATGTGGTACAATGAATATATAGCTAGAAATTCACTTTCATTGCAAGCTATTCTCCAATGCCAGATTCTCATGGTGGAGTGGGGGAAAAAACGGTATGCAAGCTGCATATGTAAAATATCCATTCATGTGCATCCAATATTTATGTGGGGGAAAATATGTAGCTGAGTGCACAAAATGAGTAATGTTTCCTGCTTGTATGTAAAGTCACCCGTTCTATGCATTCTACTGCATTCTGTGCATGTCTGCCCCCACATGTGGAATTTTAGATTCTAGGCAGATTAAAAGACCATCAGAGGAGAAAGATTGTCTTTGTTCCTGTGTAAAGCCTCTCCAGTTGCACATTTTGGATACTGAAAAGGTAAAAATAAAATTTGTTTTTGAAAAATTGTTCAACACCTTGCGGCTGTGAAACTCATAGCTTTCTGTAGCAAGGCTAGCAATAGCAGCACTGATTCCACTCCATTGAATCTGCAGGAACTCTTTCTGAAGGGTACAGAATCCCTCTACATCTTGAGTTCTCAGCATTCTACATTTGTTCTTAGCAGAATTTAAAAAGATGTGAACTAGGGTTAAAACTGCATTTGCATAATTGAAAGAGTGTACAATGAATGGAGCTGCACAAACAAAACCTGTTGCCCTTTTTCATTTCTCGTTACTTCTTATGCTGAGTTTGTACTTTCCGTTAATGTGCATTTTTGTATAGTTCTGCTCAGAAAGTCACCTTCACTCAGCAAATAGGCCCAGTTTCATCCTTCAATAGCTTTTTTCTCCACACTTACGTTTGTAACAAAATGGAAGCAAACTCTACATTTTGTGTAGTATCATCTGTCATTGCTCCAACTCAGAAAACCACATAAATATAGGCTTAAGTTCATACCTATTCATGACAGCATTTAAGCACATGTTTAACTTTAAGATTTGGAATTTAAGCATGTGCTTAACCATTATTCTGAGCATAGATTCCTTCCCAACTCAGAGCAATTGCCATTATCTGGCCTACATATAATGTCAGAAACCATGCACAGAGTAACTACAAATTTGGTCTAGAGAACAAAGATGATTAATTTAATATCCCTTTAGTCTAAAGACAAATGTACATATCATTAAACACATCACTGTTATAGTGTACACCACATAAACAGGATAAAATATGAGCAAGAAGGATACAAAGACAGCTCTGCCTCCTTAATTCTAAGCCAGCGGTGGGCAAAAGCCACTCAGCAGGATGGATGCAGCCCACCAAAGACATTGATTCGGCCTGTGCATCTGTTCCAAGCCTCACCTCCTAGCATGCTGCTGGGGAGACGAAGCCATACGAGTCCTTTCAACTACTTCTATTTAAAGGGCTCGCGCCTTCCGCACAGCTGCCAGGCAATGCGTTGCCTGACATGTGCGGGGAAGGCATGAGCCCTTTAAATGGAAGCAGCTGAAAGGGTTTGCAGCTGCCTCCCCATTGCCAGCGCTTTCCGTGGGAGCCACGCATGAGCCCTTTCAACTGCATCTGTTTAAAGGACTCGCACCTTCGCAGTAACTGGCAGACAACAGCCCCAGGGAAGGTGCAAGCCCTTTTAACAGAAGCCGTTGAAAGGGCTCGCAGGTCCCCGGCTCCCAGCTATGCACTAGCATTGGGCTAGAGCCAAAAGTGCGTAAATAGCAGGAATTGAGAGGGCTTTCAGCTCCCATCTATGGCTAAAGTGATGCCTGGGAGCCACTGGGGAGGCACAAACCCTTTCAACTCTTGCTATTCAAAGGCCCCACCCCTTCTGTATGAGGTCCCTTCCCTTCTGGGGCAGCCCGCAACAACTTCACAATTTTTTGAAGTGGCCCCCGCTCAAAAATCATTGCCCACCCCTCGTCTAAGCAGTCGTGGGAAACAGAGTTCTTCTAAAATAAGAAATTACTCAAATTCACCCAAAATGTGAATCAAATCTGAAAACATGTCTTCTACGAAGTGCAAAAGGTTTGTTTTAATTTTTTTTCTGGTTTTGTTTTCATTATTTGCAGCACTTTCACGGTCAAGACCAGATGGGCCAACTTTGCCACACATACACAAAACCTACTTAGTGGTGCTTCAGACTAGATGAGAACCACAAAATACCAGAAACATTATCAAAAACCTCTGTGATAAATACTGCACAAGACGCTACTATAAATAAACTCCTATAAACTTTATTGTGCTTGAAGGCACAGTTGCATATGTGGAAGAACAGCAGCTGTTGGTTGGGCACCCCGCTTGAAAGGCATTGTCCCACCAGCAGCAGCACAGAAGTAAAAGGCAGCACCACTGCCAACAGCAGTGAAGAAGTAAAGGTAGCAGTACCACAAACACACATACAATAACCGAGCAGCTCCCCACCCCTCACATCTCCTTTCTGGGTCAGGCCCCCTACAATTACAACAGCCTGACATTTCAGATTTAAATAACAGAAATCATGACATTTACAATTTTTAAAAAAATCTTCTGACCATGAAATTACCCAAAATGAACCATGAATTTGGTAGGGCTCTACTTGTGTTCAGTACTGCAGTTCTGACCACTGTGGGCAGTGGTCAGTGGCAAACAAAGCAACAAAACAACTGTTTTTACAGTAATCTGTTATTTATTTAGAGCAAAAACATTTCAGATAAAATATGTCTTAAAACAACCAAACACACTATACACATGTCACGCTTATAAGGGGGCTATCCATCTTTCTCATGGGCTCATCATATGCACTACTCACATGCAGTATTCATAACATTATTAAAAAACAACAAGTGGTCCTGTAGCACCTTAGGGTATGTCTACACTACAAAGTTAGTTCGAACTAACGGACGTTAGTTCGAACTAACTTTCATAGGCGCTACATTAGCGCTCCGTTAGTTCGAATTTAATTCGAACTAACGGAGCACTTAGTTCGAACTAGGTAATCCTCATTCCACGAGGATTAAGCCTAGTTCGAACTTACTAGTTCGAATTAAGGGCTGTGTAGACCCTTAATTCGAACTAGTGGGAGGCTAGCCCTCCCCAGGTTTCCCTGCTGGCCACTCTAGCCAACACCAGGGAAACTCTACTGCCCCCCTCCCGGCCCCGGACCTCTTAAAGGGGCACGGGCTGGCTACGGTGCCCGTGCCAGGTGCAAGCCTGCCAGCACCCAGCCAGCACCCAGCCAGCAGACCCTGCACCTGGCACGGATCGAGCCACCCATCCGATGCCCCTCAGCTCTCCCCCTCTTCCCGGGACCAGGCTGGCGGCTCCCGGGAGCTTGCCCGGGACCGCAAGAGGCGGGCACCCACCTGGGCTAGTGCGGACATCGTGGCCTTCGTCCACGACTTCTGCACTAGGCACAGGAAAGTGGCCAGCTAGGGCAGGAGAGCTGCCAGCCTGGCCACCCAGGAGCAGGTGTGCATGAAAATCAAGGTGGTCCACTGAGACCCCCGACCCTGAGCCCTGAGCTTACAATGGCCGTCCTGGGTCAGACCTAAGGTCCATCTAGCCCAGTAGCCTGTCTGCCGACAGCGGCCAACCCTAGGGACCCTGGAGGGGATGGACCGAAGACAGTGACCAAGCCATTTGTCTCATGCCATCCATCTCCAGCCTTCCACAAACTTTGGGCAGGGACACCATTTCTACTCCCTGTCTAATAGTACTCCATGGACCCAACCTCCATGACTTGATCTCACTTCCCTTTAAACTCTGTTCTAGTTGTAGCCTTCACAGCCTCCTGCAGCAAGGAGTTCCACAGGTTGACTCTTTGCTTTGTGAAGAACAATTTTCTGTTACTAGTTTGAAGCCTGCTACCCATTCCTTTCCTTTGGTGTCCTCTAGTCCTTCTTTATGGGAACTCATGAAGAACTTTTCTGTATGCACCCTCTCCACCCAACTCCTGCTTTTAGAGACCTCTATCCTGTCCCCCCTCTGTCTCCTCTTTTCTAAGCTGAAAAGTCCCAGTCTCTTTAGCCTCTCTTCATATGGGACCTGTTCCCAACCCCTGATCATTTTAGTTGCCCTCCCCTCTCCCACCCTCTCTCTTCCCCTCTCCCACCTCCTTTTCCCAGTCTCCCCCAGTTTTGTTCAATAAAGACAGATTCCATTTTTGAACACAATTGTCCTTTATTTTGTACATCAAGAAGAGGGGCTAGGGAAGGGTAAGTGGAAGGAGGTGAGGGAGGAATGGGGTACGCATCCCTGATGGGGAGGACTGGGCTGGCTCTGCGGGCTTTTGGGGTGGAAGCTCTCCTGCAGCCCCCCAATTGCCGCCTCTCCCCAGATGGCAGCCTGCGGCAAGTGCAGTCGGTCTGATGGCTGAGTGCTGTGATTTGCCCAGTGTGGGTACTCCGGGCAATCCAAGCCAGGACTGCTTTGCAAGCGGGGCACCCCTGAGAACTGTCTGTCCGGGAAGGGGTTGGGACCCTTTAAGCACAGCCCTCGGCTAGCCTGACACAGAATCTCAACGCTCTAAGTCTTCCTCTGATGCCCTGCCGGCACTGCTTCCGGCCATCCTTAAGCCTAGTTCAGGGTCCACTTAATGTGGACATGCTAGTTCGAATTAGCAAAACGCTAATTCGAACTAGTTTTTTAGTCTGGATCCGTTAGTTCGAATTAGCTTAGTTCGAATTAACTAATTCGAACTAAGTTAGTTCGAATTAACGTTGCAGTGTAGATGTACCCTTAGAGACTACCAAATATATATAGAGAGAGTATCATCAGCTTTCATGGGCAAAACCCACGTCTTCAGATGAGCAGAGTGGACTCCACATCCATATGCAAGATGTACAGAGCCAAATTCCCTAAATGTGGCCATCCATCCCACTTTGCAAGCACAATTTTACATGATATGTGTCTGAACCGGGAAGCTATTGCATAACCTCAGCTCCCATTGACCTGGAGTTAAGAGTGCTCAGTACATTACAGAAAGCAGCTGGCTCTTAGCATGACTGATCTCACTGATCTCTGTTACTGATGTGCCACACACAATAGAATTTATATTCACCAAATATCATGTGCATGTGCAACACGGTGAATTTGATTACAAGTAAGTTTTACTATCTTCCACCAGTGATATGGGCAGCTTAAGTGAGAATGTTCAAACATAGTGCATGCTTCTGAATTCAACAAACAATACTGGACACACAGTGTAAGGGTATGTCTACACTGCATTCCTCTTTCGAGAGAGGAATACAAATGCAGCTGAGCGACATTGCAAATGAAGCGTGGATTTGAATTTCTCATGCTTCATTTGCATAATCGCATCTGGGCGCTATTTCGAGATACCCTATTTCGAAAAAAGAAACGCAGTCTGGACGTGGTTATTTTGAAAGAAAACCCTTCTTTTGAAATTACCCTTACTCCTTATAAAATGAGGTTTAAGGGTAATTTTGAAAGAAGGGTTTTCTTTCAAAATAACCACGTTTAGACTGCATTTCTTTTTTTGAAATAGGGTATCTCGAAATAGCGCCCAGACGCGATTATGCAATGAAGCGTGGGAAATTCAAATCTGTGCTTCATTTGCAATTTCGCTCAGCTGCATTTGCATTCGAAAGAGGAATGCAGTATAGACGTACCCTAAATGTTTTACCCTAGTTTTATTGCCAATGTTTGAACTATTGTGCTTTTGTTAACTGGAGTGTCTAAATACAAAATATAAGAAAACAGAACAAAGTTTTAAAAAAATTAAAAAGGTGCAACAGCCCAGCTCCAATTTCACAGAATGTAGTGCCAGAAGGGACCATTATGAGCTTCCAAGCTGACCTCAGTTTCAAAGAAAACAAAATGAAAAGAACAAGAAGAATTTTTTTCTCTTCAGGAATAGCTGGGTTGTGTTCCTCTATGTCAGCATAATTTTCTGTTCCTGGATAGGTTTCCATTTGTATTGTTCATGCCAAGGGGAACACAAGTAAATTAATTACTGTAGACTACAATGTAGTCAGTAATACCCAAAAGTACTCAGCACGCTGGATGACATTTAAATTGAGGCAGAGAGAACCGTTGGAAGTTTGGGGGCTGCAAGCCTCTTTGGATATTTCACAGGTAGACAGAACTAGTGCTAGGCCTGAGCTACATTTGAAATTTAGGTTGACATAACTAGGCACTCGGGGGAATGAAAAATCTCCACTCCTGAGCTCTGTACCTATGCCATCCTAACTTCCAATATAGCTGCAGCTGGGTGGCTTTCGTCCTTTTAGCTGTCATCGCTCAAGGATGTGGTGTTCTTACAGAGATCGAGAAACCTCTTCTAGTGCTGCAGGCTGAGGCCTAGATCCAAGAGAGACATGGGCATTTAAATTCCATTTTTAGGCACCACTGCAATCCAGAAAACCCCTGCATGGCTGCCACCTAATCCTGAAGGTGCCTAAACTCATTTGGTGCAATTCATTAGATAATAATCAAATTATTTCCTGCCAAGTTTTCCCACTATAACCAGGAAGCTTTTACTGTGGTATTCTACGTTCTAAAAGGATGCATTTGCCAAATAATATTCTGATTACATGCTGTTCTGATATGAGGTTCCTCTCTGGGAAGCTTTTAGCAACTCTGGAATTCATTCTGACAATCCCACATCCACCGGTATAAATCAGAAGCCGGAGCTATCCCTCTATAGTTCCCAGTATAGACATAGCCCTAGTTTGCACATCAATGTTTCTTGTAACATAAACTTATTTTCAATAAACAATCCTTTAAAATGCACTCCCTCCCCAACTGGCTTATGTGGAGGAAGAAGGGCTGAATTTGACTCAATGGTTTTTTTTTAGATAAGGACAAGTCTTAGATATTTTATGTCAAACTGGTTTTAAATTAGGTGGGAGCTCCCTGGACTCTAGCATAGCAGACAGAAATTATAGCAACTTTATTTAAATTTTAAAGCAGAGATTTCCAACACATTAAATATGAAATAGAACAACCAGTACAATTGCCCATCTATCATTTATTTTAATTAAAGTTGCTCAGAAAAAACTGACCAATTTTTTAACATATTTTGGGAAAAAAACCTGGATTCCTCATGAACATTTTTTGTTTGTTTCCTGTAAAGCCCTAATCCAACAAAACATTTGGTCTTTGAATACCATTTTATGTGTATTATTTTTCAATTTTTGGTAAAACTTTTTTTTCTGAAACAAAAAAAAAACTTTTAATCAAAAAAAGTTGAATTTTTATTCTGTTTTATTTTTTCATAAAAAGGTGCATTTTATACTGGTTTTCCTGCCTTTCCTTGAAAAAACAGAAACTTTACACCAAAATGTGCATCTTTATTTTGGCAAAAACTTCCTTTTTTGTAAGAAAGAAAGAAAGCGTTTCAATGAGTTTTTTGACCAGATCTAATTTAGATATTAAAATTAACTTAATTTTTCTATGCCTCCAAATTTTTCCATTCTCAATATGGCACAGAATTTTGTGCTGACACAAGTAGTTGAGGCCAGCTCTACACTAGGAACAAGTTACCTGTTTAACTATATCAGCATACTATGCCAACAAAGCACTTCGGGTATGTCTACACTAGCCCCCTAGTTTGAACTAGGGAGGCTAATGTAAGCATTTGAAGTTGCAAATGAAGCCCGGGATTTAAATATCTCGGGCTTTATTTGCATGTTCCCGTCCGGTCACCATTTTTAAATTCCACTAGTCCGAAGTAACTGCCTGTGGCTACACGTGGCAGCGAAATGGTAATTCAAACTAAGTCCTTAGTTCGAATTAACTGTTACACCTCATTCCATGGGGTATGTCTACACTAGCCCCCTAGTTCTAACTAGGGAGACTAATGTAGGCATTCGAAGTTGCAAATGAAGCCCGGGATTTAAATATCTCAGGCTGTATTTGCATGTTCCTGTCTGGTCGCCATTTTTAAATTCCAGTAGTCCGAAATAACTGCCCATGGCTACACATGGCAGTGAAACGGAAATTCGAACTAAGTCCTTAGTTTGAATTAACTGTTACACCTCATTCCATTTATGTAACAGTTAATTCCATGAGGAGTAACAGTTAATTTGAACTGAGGACTTAGTTTGAATTACCGTTTCACTGCCGTGTGTAGCCGCGGACAATTACTTCAGACTAGTGGAATTTAAAAATGGAGACCAGACGGGATATTGAAATCCTGGGCTTCATTTGCAACTTTGAATGCCTACATTAGCCTCCCTAGTTTGAACTAGGGGGCTAGTGTAGCCATACCCTTCTGCTATAGACACAGCTTTTTCACTTTTGCTGGCATAGCTTATTCCTCATTAAAATAAGCTAACCCCTCCCTCAAAATCCCCTCCACAGTTTTACCACTATAGCTGCAGCTATACAAGAGGCTTTCTCCCAACAGAGCTATGTCAGTCACAAGTCATATCTCAGAGCACCCCTGACTGATACAGCTGGGCCAGCAAAAGTTCATAGTGTAAACCTGGTCTGAACCATAGAAACTCTTGGGGGGAAGTTTATCATTTGGATCGTTGAGTGTGGATAGATGGAGCTTGTGTCACTTTGAGAGGCATAAAAAAAAGAGTTCATGATCATAGGAAAGGAACATTATCTAAATGGCTCTGCTCAAATGACCAGCAGTGAAACTGGGATAGGTGTTGATATTAGGCTATTTCTATATTAAGTACTATGAATGAGATTCTCTCCCTTGCGGTATTCATAATGGTGTTAGCTTGATGTCAACTAGTGAGTCTTTAAATTGCATCCACCGTAGCCCAGGCAATGGCCGGAGCCCCATGGCATGCTTGCTGCCTGTGCTATCACAATGGCACTACTATTTCATCAAGTTAGTACAAGCATGTGTACACATGCTAGGACTCATATTCCTAGCATAGTGTGGATGTTGCCTGGAACTGGTTCGGAGTTATGAACCTATTAGCTGAATGGAGCTGTTCCAAGCGCTTGTCTCAGATTGCATACAGATTCATGGAGACGGCACTGCATCAGTTTACACTTGTGTCATACTTTGAAGGTTTCTATCCCCCAGCCCTGTAGGTTACACACAAGCTGCCGTGGATACTGTGGCTGCGAAACACACGGGAGTATCTCAGCATAGCAACGGGGCAGTGTCACTGGGGTGGGCATTCATGTGCTAGCTCTGCTCAAGCCAGAATATTAAATTGATTTGTGCAGCCATGGCTTCACAGGTGGAGCTCACGCTTGCCATCCAAGTACTGCCCTTTCCAACCTTCCAGGTATATCGTTAGTGAGCAGCCTGAGCTGACATCTGGGCTGTTGTTGCTATTTTTAGGCACTGGCTTGATCGAAGATAGTGTGTGAGCCTGAGCTGTTTGGACTCACCCACAGAGACTTGGCTAAAGCCTATAGTGCATTTAAAGGATAAAGCATCCCCAAATGTCCACCTAGCACTACCCAGTAATCAGAATGCCATACTACTTTTTTTCATTAGAATTTCTCTCTTGCTCTGTACCCCTCTTTTCATGAGTGCTACTTCAGTAACATTCAGGTCAAGCTTCTGAACCAGGAAACCAAATGTCAATGTGATAGAAATGGGGAGCAAACTTTTGACATTGATGGGATTGCAGCTGCTTAGGTCAGGTTTTAATTTTTCCAAGCAATGGCAAAGTGAGTTCAAAATCGCTCCCCCCATCCCTTTAACTTTAACTGCAAAGATATTAGGGTCCCGGAATCTGCTCACTTTCCTTTTTCTTCACTTATTAATTTGACAAAGAATCTTCTTGTCATAGATGCCAAGTGTTGCACAGCTCCAGGTGTGACCATTTATGCAAGTTATTTAATGAGCTAATTTAAATATTTGCAAATGCAGGAACTAGCTGATTAAATAATTTGTACTGAGGGCTGTAAACTTCAGCTTCTGGTCAGTACACCTTTCCCAAGTAGCAGTGGAGATCAGATGCTGAATGGCACATCACTTGGCAGCTGTAAGGCTGCAGTTAAGATTGTGAGCCCTCTCACCTTCTGTTCTCAGGAGGGGGGTCCCTTGGCTGCTCAGATCCAACGGGGAGAGAAACCAGAGGCGATGCAGACATGAGGCCAAGCTGCATGACACCAAGCTTCACAGCAGCATCTAGCAGCCACAGTCGGAACTGCAATTCTGCCAAATCCAATAGCAAAAGATTCAGGGTTGAGAGATGCAAGCAAGCACACCAGTGCTGCCTTCTTTGTGACTAGCATGATGAATGCACGACACTGGGCATCCCTGCTTTTCCTATTCATCGGGAACAAATCAACGGGTTTCTCAAGGCCAGCAACAACCAGAGGTTTCCCTACTCCTTCCGGCAAAATGGATAAGCATGCAGTGAACTGTCACTGCTTCGTGCTGGTACATGTTGCACCTGCAGTTCCAAAGATTTTTGTGCTAGCCCCTGCGCATCCATTATTAATCTAAGTCAGACCATGTTAAAATCTCTAGCACCGTATCTGCTACATTCTTCTCCAACTGCATTGACTGAGGAGGTCCCAGCAACAGCTACCTCCAGCTACACACAAATTGAGCAGCTTCTTCTGAAAAGACAGCTACACTGCACACCCTCTTCAAATGACAGCTAATCTAGGGAACAGCTGCAGATATGCACAGTGAAATCACTGCAGTATAGCCTACCAAGCTTTAAAGAAATAGGGGTTACAAAACCAGGAAAACAAAAAAATAGGTATTTCCAGAGAAAGCAAGCACTTAAACTCAGGCAGATTTCCTTTAAATAAATTAGTTTAATTACTTTGTTTCATATGGAAATATTGTATGAACGGTATTGCGGATGTGGCACTCAGGTGGTTAAATCTGCACAATTTGCTTTCTGAAGCCTGGAATCTGCTGATTTTATTTCAAAGCAATCAAAAGTATCTAATTTGCATTCACATTCACATTAGTGGTCCATATGTTACTCCTGTTTAAAAGCTATATGCTGCATTCATTATGAAATACTTGGCTTCCTTTCTTCATCCTTTTACTTTGAAATTATTGTGATAATATTGCAACACTTATATTCAGGTTAGTCTCAAATATACAGTTTTTGTGTGTGTGATTCAGTCTTTTTTCAAAGGCGGCTATGTCTAAAAGCATAAGGTTTTAGTTATGTTTACAGTATTATAGAAACTTGCAAATCAGTTAAATAATTCACTATCAAGCCATTTCACATGACCGTGTAGTATTCCTCATATCTAAAGTTTCATTAAAATATCACCTTTTCAATCTGTCTTTGCACAAGTTTTCAGATCACACACAGTCATGATGTGTATATCCTTAGAACTTGGGGTGTTGTTCACATAATTGAATTATGCTTTAGGAAATGGCAAATTTAGAGTTTGGTTACGTTAGCAGCCAAACTAATAGCATTATAATAGTGCATAGTGCATCCAGCAGAGGTGTGTACAAACACACAGTAAGAGATGGTCTCTCTCATAGAGCTTACTGTCTAAATCGACAAAAGAGAGACAAACGGTAGAAAAAAAGGAGTATTATCCCTACACTACAGATGAGGATAGAGGCACAGAGAGATCAAGTGACTTGCTCAAGGTCACCCCGGAAGTCTGTGGCAGAGCTAAGAACCAAGCTAATGACTGCTGAGTCCTAGTATAGTAATTTCATCACAAGACCACCATCTCTTATCGGATTCATTTTCCTCTCACATTTCATCACTTCATTAATATTTGCTATTGTATAATAGCACAATAGCACAATAGCAAATATTAATGTCACTGCTGCAGTGTATAGTCTTCACAGTGTTGTTACCATAAATTGTGATGAATAAAAAATAGTTTAGTACTGTGACAAAATAATTCATGTACAACACCAATGGGCTGGAGTTATGATCATATTTCTTCTTTAGTTAACAGAGACACGGTTCCTATTTGAGACTGATTTAGACTCATATACCCTCAAACGTTCTGAACAGAACAGCTTTCCCACTTGGAGCTTCACAGTTTTTAACACTTGGAAATGTCCTTTAACTTCTTCAAATTGTATCTCAAATGAACCTTGATATGAAATCTTCATCTTCGTTTTCTTCATTAGACATCAATTAGCAGTGTACATAATTATTGTTGACAAAATGGGAGGGAAATTTTTTTACTTAAATGAAAACATCTGTACCTTTGGAGGCTTCATGAAGATGCTGGAGAATATAAACTCAAAGAGATATCTTCCAGGATATATCAATGATAAAAATGTACCTGCAGAACCTATATGTTCTGAAACATATAGCTCAGGTAAGAAAGCCAGACAACTTCCTTTAAAACCTAGAGTTGATCCTGTCTAGTCATGTGGAACTTGAAACATAGTTAGGTTTCTTTTTTTATATATTTCTTAACTGGGACTCTTAACACATTGACAAGGCAGGTTCAACAAGAGATTTGTTTGAGATACTGGACATAAATGTACAAAAATACATACAAGAACTGAATGTATCCTAGCCCCAGCAGACACATACAACACAATTAATGTTCATCTGCTATTATAAACTAAGTTTCCTTCATATGGTAGACACTAAGGGTGTGTCTAGACTACAGGGTTTTGTCGACAAAATTTGGCTTAGGTCGACAAAACTATACCTGCGTCTACATTACCGCCACGTTCTGTCTACAGTAAGTCGACAGAACGTGGCAGTTTTGTTGACAGCGGTAAACTACATTTTACAAGGAATAATGCCTTTTTTTGAAAGTACTCTTTCGAAAAAAGGCGCTATTGCATGGAAACTGCTTTTTCAAAAGAGAGTGTCTAGACTCTCTTTTGAAAAAGCGGCTTGCCTTTTCGACAATACTGATCATAGTCTAGATGCTCTTTTTCGACAGAGGCTTTGTCGATAGTATCTGTCAACAAAGCCTCTGTCGAAAAAGGCGTGCAGTCGAGACATAGCCTAAATGAACCCATGCAACAAAAGATATACTAGCCTCTCTACATAAGTCCAAATGCCACTCAGTAATGTTTGAAACAGTAGAACGGTTAGATCTATGTGTGCTTGAGTTGAAAAATGGTCAGCAAATGCAAATAACCAAATGTATAATTTGGTGTGATGGGTTAAACTCATCTTTCCTGAGTGCTTCAACCAGGCTGGATGTGGTGCTGCAATCCTTTTGTTCTTGACACCCCTGTAGTTGTCAACCTTTTTAGGCAAGTGGCCTAGACCTCAAGCCAAGTCACATAGCTAAATGGAAAAACCACTTCAGGGGAAGCAAAATCCAGCAGACTATCTGCCCTCATCAAAGTCTTCAGCTCAGTCTCTTTTAAACCTTGCTCTTTGCTTGTGCCTTCTAAATAAGTTTTATCCCTTTTTGGTGCCTAGGCTACTTTTCAGTGACCCATGGGGGAACTTGAGCCTGCCCACTTCTCCAGGTCATTACAGGGACCCTACCAAAAGAAATCACTTATCATTGCTTCTAGTTTATTGCTGCTATTCATAGGGTATTTTTCTATGGAGCCTCTGGCTGTTCACCCTGATCTCATTTCTGAATTTCTCAGATCCTCTTCCTCCTCGCTGAATGCAAATGCCACCTGAAACCATATTCTGTTCTCTCTGGAGCTCTTGTGTTTAGCTAGCTTGCTTCCCTCCTTTCTTCCTCTGGTTTCAATCAGGAACTGACCAGCTCAGGTTCTACAGCTCATTTTATCTAGGTCTGCAGGCTTCTTCTATGGAGTCTCTCTAGGCAGTCCTAGAGGGCCCACCTTCACTACTCCTTTTCTGGGGTGGGGTGGGATTGCAAGGTCTCCAACAGGGGCCTTTAACAGGCCGGGTACACCCCATTATATTTCACAGAGTGAAAAAAAATATATTCGTAATGAATTTATGAGATATTTAGCAGACTGGAATGCAATAAGGATATACATCATAGTGCTATGGATCCCAAAAATATAGGCACTGTACAAAATCTCATTAGCAATAGGAAAAAGTAAAAGCTGAACTAGATCAGATGGTAAAATCACATGCTACTAAGATGCTACTAATTGCCATGGTTAACATTGGGGCCACCATTAAAAATTAAAAAAAAAAAACCCCAACTCATGAAGGGTTTTTATAGATCTAAAAAGAACTGAATAAGGCCATCAAACATGAGCATTATCCCATAAAACAGCTGAAGAGGCCATGACCAGATTTTAAAATATAAGAGTATTTTCAGTAACTTTCCATTTTCATAGATTCAGACTCTGAGGTAACTAAAAGCAGTTTGTCTGCAAGATCACCTCCACATAGCATATACTTAGAATGGATTGACTATAACAGAACAGAATTATGCTCAGATTGCAAGTGGAATGCTAGCAGTTGTTTCTGTGGTGAGCAGAATAGTGAGTATGTTTATGCATAGAAGTTGGTCAAGGCAGAAATCACCCTTCAACTGTTGGAAGCCACAGTACAGAAATCATTATGCAATGCAACACCTACACACCAGAAAACAATCATGAAATTGCAAAAGTACTCATTAAATGTGAGATACAAGCATAATAAGAAACTTCATATGGCAGACATGTTTTCATGAGTTCCTGTAAGCAGTGACAGAAAGGAGCTATACAAAGAACAGCTTGAAATAAATATGATTCAAGAACTACTCATTTCCAGCACAAAATTTGGCAAGCTCAAGTGAGAAATGCAAAGTGATCCAAACTTCCTATCTCTTCAGAGCACAATTCTAGATGGATGGAGACATCTCAAGCATGAAAATATGTTGGAACTACTCAGGAGATACTGCTGCAAATGACAGGTTTGGGGGAAAGGACATGATGTCATAACACCATACAACACAAGTTAGGAAAGTCTACAAATTTTCTCTTGTGCTACCCATCTGGATAAAAAAAAAATTTAATTGTTGAGCCAGAGCTGGCCTATTCTGAGCCCTCATGAATTCTGCAATCAAAGATAAGTTACTCAAGTGTGAAATCTAATAAATACAGCAGGAAGAATCCAAACCCATCACTGAAGCCACAAGACATTCCTGATCATTCTTGGTCCAAGTTTGGTGGATAGCTATATTAATTAAATGGGAAACGATTGCCCTTGTTAGTGATCTGCTTCTCCAAATTGTTTTAAGTTGAGTTCTTGAACGATGCTGTTATAACGTAATAACCTAGTTGCCTTGCTAGGGGATTCCAAGTGAGGTAACAACAGAGAGCAGTCCACAATTCACAAGTGATTTCTTTCAGTCAGTAATTCTCTTTGATATATCAGTTTAAAATGCATTATGGCAAGTATTATATATTATCACATGGGTCAGTAAAAGGTCAATGAAAACAGCATTATGGCAAGTATTATATATTATCACATGGGTCAGTAAAAGGTCAATGAAAACAGCAAAGATCTTGATTTTTAAAAAGTCCCAGCGGATACAAGATATCTATCATAATTGAGCATTATTCTTAAAATCAGTTCAGAAAGTTTGGGCAGAAGGCCAAAGTCTTAATGCCAAAAAATCAAATAAACTTCTTAAACCAAGGAGTATTAACCCTGAACCACTTATAAAAGCACAATATGGCAAGAAACTAGAACAGAAGTACAAGTAGGAGTTACACCCACTGCAAGTAGGAGAGAGTATTACATTTCAACAAGAAAAAGGGTGATAACCTGGCAAGATAACAGGTATGACATCCATAGCAGATTATACTGACTACCACTCAGGTTCGATTCTATAGGGCCTAATGAGAAAAACACTGGTACTTTGTTTCCAGAATGTTATTCACTGTGTTTATTCACTGACATAAGAAGAAGTTTGATTATCGTGGAAGTATTGTTATATGGAAGGTTAGGGTCAGATCCTTGGTAGGTGCAAATCAGTGTAGCTCCAGTGAGGGAATGATCATATCTTCAGCTGCTATAAATTGGATAGCTCCATGAAGAGAACGATTTAATGCTAATTTTCACCAGATGAGGAGCTATCCCATAATGGTTAGCTAGACACTATGAAATTCTAAGGATTCTGGATAATGCTTCAGCAAAATTACTACTGTAACCCTTCTGCCAGGTAGGCCTGGCAGTAACCAGGGCTGGGTTCAATATCTTGGGGTCCATCTCACATAGAACCGGCTCGAGCCCCCACCCAGTAATCTGGGAAATTCACGCACCCCAAGGCGCCTCTGAGAGGCAATGCTTCCCCACTCGCAAGCACTGAGTCTGAGTGTAGGAAAGAAACATTTAATGAAAGAGAGAGAGAAGTCATACGGCATTAACTTGGGGAAAATACCATAAACAGAGTTCATAACCCAAACATGAGCCAAGCCCCCCCCCAGCCCGATGTCCAAAGAGTCCGACACCCCAAAAGTCTCTGTCCCTGGTCCGTGCCACCCAGAGTCCCAAAGTTCACCTGCAGGGTTTCACCTCCCAACCTGGTAGAAATGGGGTTGGGAGGATAGATAGGAGGCACCTTATACGAAACTCCGCCATGCTCCACCAGCTGTCTCGTCCCACACCACTGGACGCTCCGCTGGGCACCTGCCACCGCTCGTCTGCTGCCGCCACTAGTTGCCACTCCTCGCCTGCCACCGCTCCACACCATGCCGCTGGTTGCCGCTCCTCGCCTGCCGCCGCCCCACGCCACGCCGCTGGTGGCCTCTCCTCACCTACCGCTGCTCCATGCCACACCACACCACTGATGGCCACTCCTCGCCTGCTGCTGCTCCACACCACACCGCTGGTCGCCGCCACTTCACTGGCTGCAATAGGTCTGGCTCTCAGCCAAACCAGTGATTTCAGCTCTCATTGATTTCAACTCTTTAGCCACAGCTGGACTGGCAAATGAATCCTGCTTTCACTGGACTAGCAAAAGAAAAGACTCCTCAGGGAGTCTGCTTTAAGTCTGTCCTTAAAACAAAGGGGGAAAGGTGCAGGCTGGGCCAGTCTTATAGCTCACACCTAGCAGGTGTGAAGCAGGCTGACTCAAGCCCTTTAACCCTTTCCCCCAGCTCTGTTCACTCAACTCTGGAAGGGGGGAGGCTTGTTCTTCCGAGACCTCTTACCATGATGGTGGTGTCTCTCCTGCAAGCACTAGTAGCATGTTTTACAGTTCCCACATTTAGGGGTAGCATGAATAGTGACCCCCACAACAGTCCCAAATTATATACAATTCTCCACATTCCATTTCAACACTGACCTTCCATCAGCCCTGGCTGAATGGGATTTACATAGCCACACCTCGGATTCTCTCCTGAGCAGTATTTACATGTCAACAGTTAACAGTTAATTACCTTGCAGAGCTAAACAACTGTAGTGGGCACACCCACCCCTCCTTTTAGCTGGCTGATAGCAAGCAGGAGTTCAGCCCCTGCTTACACTACATTTAGGATTATATTCTTCCTTTAACACATACATGTAACTCAGAAAAGAAAATATAACTCTAAATGTGAAAAAAAATCAACCAGGAAGTCAAGATCTTCTGTATGCCTCTTTGTGTGCACAATGTCTAAGGTAACAACTGTATAACACCAAAGGCAATGTCAACATACAGGGTGTGTCTAGGTGTGTGTCTAGACTACAGAGTTTTGTCGATAAAAGTGGACTTTTGTCGACAAAACTATACCTGCATCTACACTACCGCCGCGTTCTGTCGACAGTAAGTCGACAGAACACAGCAGTTTTGTCAACGGCGGTAAACTTTGTTTTGTAAGGAATAACGCCTTTTTTCGACATAGTTCTGTCGAAAAAAGGCGCTATTGCATCCACACTGTGCTTTTTTCAAAAGAGAGCATCTACACTCTCTTTCTAAAAAGCAGCTTGCTTTTTCGACAGAACTGGTTGTAGTCTAGACGCTCTTTTTCAACAGAGGCTTTGTCGACAGTTTCTGTTGACAAAGCCTCTGTCAAAAAAGGCATGCAGTCTATGTACCCACAGAGAAAAGAAATGAGCACTTAGGCTAAGGGAAACATACACAAAACTTTTCAAAGAGAAGTATAATGGGAAAAAAGAATTAAAATATGCAAATGAATATGTAAATTACTCTTCAGTGACTATGAATCCTTTCATGAACCCAAATTCTGATCTTGCCTTGTGTAAGTATTAGAATATTCTTGCTATGGATAGGAAAGCCAATTCAGATGAAATAAAATTATCATATAGCTTTCTTTACCCAAAACTAAAATAGTACTTTTGAAGAGGCTTGAGGAAGTTCATATAATTAGTTACTTGTTTTTTGTGTACCTCTGCACTTCCTTATTTCAGGGGGATGTCCTGTGGAAAAAAAATCGGGTGTCACGGTATTGCCAACCTGCAAGAAAGAAAGGATTAGAAATCACATTTAAAAAGCACAGAAAAGATGGTAAACTTATTGTGACTTGGGGTGAAGGGGAGGTTTGAGTGGCTAAAGAAGCTCTATTGTCACCTGGGGAGCCCCAATCTGGTCTATAAAGTAGTTTTCTGTCCCCTTAGTGCCACTAGAGTGGGGGCTAAAGGAGGGGGTCAGAATCAGACCTTGATAGTTTTGATAAGTTATGGTTTTCTCTAGCTGAGTCCCTTCATGGACTTGATGAGGAATTTTTTCACAATGTGACTACACTTCCAATGGTGCTACTCTGTGCTGTTCTACCGATGTACTTTGCAGAAATTTAATTTCACTACAATACCATCGGCATCTGGAGCTGTCATAAGGAACACTTCAAGAAAGTCCATGAAGTGGGGCCCTCCATTCAATTCCATGCTAAAGTTTTGAGATTCCCCATTTGATCACATATTGCCCATGTGTCAGATTTGAACAGATGGCACCAGGCCACCTTCTGCTCTGCTGTTTTGTTTGAAAGGAGACTTTAAGGTTGCTAAAGTGAGGATATGAAATGCAAGTGAGGATATGAAATGACAGATCAACTTAAGCACTGGCTAGAATCTCATTTTGCAGTTGGTTTTATTGGGTTATAGCTGGTAGAGTTACCCAGGATTATCTTAACCTAAAATTATGGTAACTAATCTCTGTTTTCCATGCCATGTCAAGAAATATTGGGCAACACAGAAACTCCATCTGATAAATGATGAGTGCTATCAGAGTCCTACTACTCAGAAATCCTTGTTTTGATTGCGAACCAAGCACATGTCAAAATAGCAGCTATCTAGTGGATCCCAAGTAGTTATAATTAACCAAAGTCTGAGATTCAGAAGCAGAAGGTGAGTAGACTTCATCCTAGCTCCTAGAAGGGATACCCATCTTCTAGTTCATAGAAATCCTCTAAAATTTCTCTCCCAAGCTTCTCCGAAGAACACACTCTCACTGAAATCTTTATAGTTTTCTTCAGACAAAGCATGTAACTCATAGAGGCCCTAAGAGGCTAACAATTTCCCTAGCAACAGCATTTAATAATCCATTATTCTATTTATCAGAAAAGCAACTTCATCAAGAAACTTATATTGACACAATGACTGAAGGTCAGTTAGCCACACTCCCTTCCATGCCCGTGAATTTTCATGCATCTGTCACTTCATCATATCGATCTTCATTAGGAACACACTGCAGCGGTATGGTTATTTTTGTTTTTCTAAAAAGAAAAGGTACATTCTTTTGCTATGTGGTGTCTTCATTCCAGATTATGGTAGCTAAGTACACAAAAGGTACATATTAGTTTGAAATAACTAGCATTTTTTTCAAAATAACTTAATCCATGTCTACACAGCAGGCAGGTATTTCGAAATAATATTGAAATATTGTCAAGCTGGAGGACTTCTTACTTCAACTCCTTTAACCCTCATTGTACAAGGAGTAAGGGAAGTCGGAGGAAGAGTGCTCTATTTCGAAATAAGTGCTATGTAGACACTCCCAATTTCGAAATAAGCTATGCAATTGACACAGCTCAATTTGTGTAGCTTATTTTGAGTAAGCCCTGCTGCGAAGATGCATCCAAGTGACATCAAGTCCAGTGCTCTCAAAACAGTAGTAAGTATGACAGTGGGAGTTTTAGCGATTTAAAGTCTCTCTCTTGTTCACACTTACATCAAAATTTGCAAATCAAGTTAGATTAGACTAAGAATAATTGCTCAAAGAATTTAGCCAGATGCAACCTTCTCTATCTCTTTTTTTTAATGTAGCTTTCATTGGAGCTTCACTTTGCACCAGAGTCTCCAATACCTTGCACTTTGTCTAATTTAACTAGTGCAAAATGAATGCAAAATGCTGCCATTCTGATTTAATATCTCCTGCCAGTTTGCACGGGTATAAGTAATTGTACAAGGTACAAGGCATTAGCGAAATCTGAATTTTTTTAAATGTTGAATGGGTGGTAAGATTATACTCATCCATAGTCTGATGGCTGGTTCTTGTCATAAGAAGATAAGAAGGGTTTTTTCTTTAAGAGCAATAATGTAAAGATGTATGTTTCACCACATGATGTCAGAATTTACCTACAATATGGAAAAATCAAATAGTTCTTCTTACAAGGCCAGCTAAATACCAACATTAAATCAGCTTTGCATGTTTCTAATAAGACCAGCTTTTACTGGTAATTTCAGTGCTAGCCTCTCAGTTGTTAGTGGGAGAGCCAACATTTGCAGTTAACCCCCAAAACAAGCCATGCCTTTGTTTAAAGTTAGGACCACCTTATTATAGTACAGTGGGGGGTAGGAAACAACGCTATACAAAAACTCTGAGATGAAACAATGCTACTTTTGCCTGACTCATGTCATTTAACCTTGCTGCAATATTAATTGTCATGTAGACAGTATGTGAGGAACAGTGTCATCATTCCAAAGAAATCTGTGCATAGACAGCATGAGTGGCAAAAAGACATATTTGTCGGCTTGCATTCAAACTTTGAAAGTGCTCATGCTTTGAGATGATAAACTCCTAAACTGACCACAGCCATTTGCATGTCTGTCTACTTTGACTTAACATAGGACATTTCAGACAGAGGGATGGATGATGAATAAGATGCTTCCTCTCCAGAGTGGCTGCACAAAGCCTCTTGTAATAGGTCTGAGGGTATGTCTACACTACAGCACTAATTCGAACTAACTTAATTCGAATTAGTTAATTCGAACTAAGCTAATTCGAATTAGTGCATCTAGACCTAAAAACTAGGTGATGGTCCCAGTACTCCTGGGTGCTGGTCCCAGTACTCCTGCTCCGTGGTGGTGTTCCGGAGCAGGCCGCGAGTGTGGGAGCATGTCCTGGGTGGGATGGTGCGCCCTGCACGAGCAGCTGGTGCAGCTGTAGAGAAAGAAGAGAAGTGGTCAGTTCTCCCGGGGGACGCAGCGGATGATGCCCAGCCCCCTCCCCCCCCCACAACATGAGGGTGACCATGCCCTGCACCATCAGAGCCGCTGTGCTTGTACAGAGGCCATGGTCAGGATGTCTGGCTCTCCCCGGGACAGGGAGTTGCCCCAAGACCGCACCCATGTCCCTGTGCCATGTATAGTGTGGCCGGGGCGGCGGGAAGTGTGTGGGGGGGAGATGTCCCCTGCCTCCGTGTAGAGGGAACACGTGAAGGGAAAGCATCCTGCTGGGTCCCACCCCGGGTTCGGGAGCATGTCAGGTCTCTTCACACATGCATGTGCCTATTGGGCCATGGCCCCTGGGTGTCACGCAGCTGGAGCCACCTGCCCAAGGGTGGCATGGCACGTGCTCGCACGTGCACAGGTGTCTGCATGATCTGCGGAAGGCATGGCCCATGCGCATGGTCTCTGGTCTCCCTCCCGCTTCCCCCCCCCCCGAACTACTTAATTCGAACTACTTACCCGGTACGGTCTCCCTGGACGACCCTGCTGGAATAGCTGGCAGTGGCCCCTCCGGTGCACCCGGGTCAGGGCCCTCCAGTCCCGGCTCGCTGTCCTCCGGGCTGGCACGGACCGCCCCGCCACCCAAGAGTCAGTTGAGAGTGGGAAAATAGGGGCAGGTGGCAGCCCCTGCTGCAGCGCCACCCCTGGTGGCCCTGGCATACGCCTGCCGCAGCTGCTTTACTTTCAGGAGCACCTGCTTCTGGGTGCGCCTGTGTCCCTTTCGGGCCATGGCGGCTGCTATGCAGCCGTAGACAGCCGCGTTCCTCCACCTAGTGCGGAGATCATGGAGGTTGGGGGCCTGCCCCCAAACCTCAATGAGGTCCATGACCTCCGCACTAGACCAGGAGGGTGCGTGCCGTCTACGGCCCCTGGATGGCCCCTGGGTGCTGGGGGACTGGGCAGGGGACAGCTCGCTGGCACTGGCTCCCTGGCTCATCGTGAGGCCACTGGGTCGGGGCAGAGACCGCTGGCAGGGCTGGCTGTGTCAAGTGCCGTCTGGCCAGAGTCTACCCCTTTAAGGTCCCGGGGCTGGGGGAGAGAAGTTTTCCTGGTTGTGCCCAGAGTGGCCACCAGGGGAACCTGGGAAGGGCTAGCCTCCCACTAGTTCGAATTAAGTGGCTACACAGCCCTTAATTCGAACTAGTTAATTCGAACTAGGCGTTAGTCCTCGTAAAATGAGGTTTACCTAGTTCGAATTAAGTGCTCCGCTAGTTCGAATTAAGTTCGAACTAGCGGATCGCTAGTGTAGCGCCTATCAAAGTTAATTCGAACTAATGGCTGTTAGTTCGAATTAACTTTGTAGTGTAGACATACCCTCTCAGTGTTAGGTGGCATGCCTGGACTAGCTCCTTCTACATCCATCAGGGATCCACATTCCATCAGAACCAAGTGACCTGGGCATGTTAAGTTAGGTGCTGAAAGGCATTGAACAAAATGGTGTGTAAGATGGGAACACTGAACCGGTTGAACTGGAACCATTTTTATAACAGGGATGTTAAAAGTGGAAACCATGTCGTTAGCTGTAATTACCACCACACCTCCAGCACTCCTAGTTCCAGCACCCCTGGGAACAACTAGGGAGTTCAATGTGTTCCTTACAGAAATTAATATGTACTGTATTAAAAACATGTGTGCTGTTTAAAGCCCAGTGCTGCAGGCTCAGCTATGTGAGTTGACCCTAATGCTACCCTCAGCAGTGAAGTCACTGGGGTGCTGTAAGTGCAGGGGACCACCTTGGTGAATGGTTTGCAGGATTGGCTCGAACGCTGCAATGCAATAGCCATCCATCCCCTTGATTTTTTTTCTCAATGTTCTGGTTTTCCTTAAGGAAGATAATTTTCCACTATTTTTAAGATACCCATTTAATGGTTTAGAAGGCACACTGGAAAGCCAATGGAATTGAAAAGGGATGTGACCAACTATGTTCCTATAGAAATTACAAATTTGTATTGTTTAACAGATGTTGAGATTGTTTCTGAAATTGCTAATCAGTCTTCTGAATTCTGTTCCATAACTCTGGGACTGCAGAATGGTCTGAACCAGAGATACAAACATTTAGCTGTTGGTGGGGCCCAATTACCTGGTTTGCATAGTAAATCACACTATATTTGTTCTCTTATTATATATTTGATCTTTATAAAAATCCACCATTTCACATTTTACCACAATTCCGATTACCAATGCTATGATTCTATGAATAAAGCATTGATTCACTCAGTCCCTTTGGTCGTAATTCAGTCTTCAGCAAACACAACCTTGACCACTGTTACGTGACACCCTTTCCCCCTAGTGTACAGGTCTGCATGCCTAGCTATAGATTGTAAGCTCCTCAGGAGAAGGGCTCTGCCATCTTTGCTGTTCGAAGTATGTCTAGCACATGGTGAGTACTAACTTAATAAAAATTCCATAGGCCTACATTTTCTTAAGTGACGGATAATTTTGGGTGCCCTGCTTTGAGTCCTGTTAAAGGGGTCTGCTTTTCAGAGAGCTCAAACCTCTTGCCCCCTGAAAATTAGGCCATTGTAAGGGTTTCTCTCTCTGTTGAAGCACCCAAAATGAGTCACTTTTGGAAAGGCAGGCCAATAACAAAATTCACAAATGAACTCCTTCCCTCTCTGACTAATCTTTCACAATGCAATATTTCTTTCACTTTAGCAACCAGTACTCAGACAAAGTCTAACCTGCTTTCAGAGATCTCCATTCATTTCTATTTATTTCAGAGAAAAAAGAAATACAAGGGTGTTTTAAACATTATATCTGACTGAAGTGATTTACAATCCAACACCTTCAGTCAAATACAAAGATCTATGACTTTTCACTAAAGGGGAATTTACTGTTTTTGGAACCGGTGTACTGAGTTTGTGGACTATTTATTGTGATTCAGCCTTAAAAAAATTGCCAATTATCTCAAACTAAGCTGTTGTGCAATTGGCTCCTATAATTACTAGCATAATAGTTTATGGTTGGTTCAAACAAACAGAGGGTGACTATTGTTGGTTGTTTTTCTTTTGTTTTGTTTTTGCCAGAGTAGTAGTTTCTTTTTGTAGAAACAATTACCATGGCAGTGCTTTGCAGCAAAGAAAAACATAGCCTGCAGCCATCGCATATTTCATTTTCAGTCCAGCAGTTTTAGAGGGGTTTTTTTTTTTTTTGCTTTTCTAGCAAATGTACAATAAGAGGAAAATGACTGAAGGTGTCAAATAAAATGTGGTGTGTCATAAAGCAGCCATCGAGGCAAACTAGAGGTAGAACTGAGAGGAAGCGGCATGGGTCTAGATAGCTCCTTGTTTTCATGCATGTACATAAAGTGGTTATATGGATTCATTACAGTGCTGTCACCTGACAATAGGATGCAACTAATCCCCATTTACACCGGTCACAGCTGCTACGTTATTTCCATGGCTGACACAATGGTTTATGATTCTGGGATGTAAGACCACATAGGGTCAAGCTGTCTCCAACCCTAGCACGCAGACTTCTGTGCATACCACTTGCAAAGCCAAGAAGGGCCAGCCACAGTCAGAGTCTAAAGGGACTAGAGCCCCCCTGTTTAGAACAATGCCACTAAATACCACAATTTAGGTTAATCCACAGTTAGAGCTGGGAAAATAAATGACTTTTCATTTTGGTGGCCAAACCAACCCTCTTATTCCCTCCCTCTTCTCCCCCCCCCAAATGTGGTTAGTTTTGCACCCAAATGAAATTATTTTTCCTGTTGAAATGAAAAAAATGCTCAAGTGTTTTTAAATAGATGTCTATTTGTAATAACATTTTCAAAACAAAATATCAAAATGAACCAATTTGATCATTTGGGTAGGGAGGGAGTTTCTTCAATTTTGTTTGTCCAAAACTGTCAAGCTGACGCAAATTCACAAATAGTTTCTGCATGTTTTGGCAAATGTACTATTTAATAGAAAAAATTCACCCACTCTGCCCATGGTGACTAAGAAAGACACTCACAGCACCAGTGCATCAGACATTTCCATGTATACAACACAACTGGAGTCAATGCTAAATGTGGTGTTGTCCACCACTTCACTATGATTTCACTTTTATAGTTCAATAATGCCTACAACCTTGCCGCTTCAGGGTCCCTTCATACTAGGGACAGTAGAGACATACAGTAAATGACAATCCCTGCCCCTATTTTTAAAGTTTTCTTCATCTAACTCTGAATATTCCATTGCATATTGGCCTGCAATGCCAGTTTTATTTTAGCCCAATGCCTTTCTATTACAAAGAGTATGTCTACACTTACAGGAGGAATAACAGGTAGTTCGAAATAGGGCTTTATTTTGAACGCCCGTTTCCCTGTCATGTGTAGATGTGGGCAGTTAGTCCAGGCTTGTAAATTTCAAAAATGGCACCCAGCCGGGAACATGCAAATCAAGTGCGGGATATTTAAATCCCGGGCTTGATTTGCAAGTCCGAATGCAGCCCTAGTTCGAATTAGGCTGCAAGTGTAGACATACCCAAAGACTGTCAGATGCCATGCCAAGCTGAATGGAAGTTTTGTAATATTGGGCAAATGTGGTGAAATAAATAGTGGTCAATGGGCAGGAAGCAAGTATAAAACCACATCTGACTAATGACGCAAGTCAAATATAAAGTCTCCAATGGCAAGAAGCTAATGCACTGTTAATAATAAATAATACATAGATCAAAGAATATTTGTAGTTCTTTACCAACATGAATTAACTAACCAGCACCGTGCCTGTAGTGTTGAAGCTAAGCTAGCTAAACACAACAACCGGTGCCAGAGAAAACCCTAAAAAACATAAGATGGTAGATGATTCTCCCCATTTTAAGGATGTGAAAAGTGAAATGTTAAGTAACTGCCACAAAGAAAGTTAGCGGCAGAGCCAAGACTGGAACCCAGATTTGTTGTGTCTCAGGCCTAGATATAATCTTCTCAACTGATCAGCTCTCCAGCTGCTATGCAACATAGAGATCCCAGCATCCAAATTCCAGCCAGGAACTGACATATCCATCACCTCCAAATAGGTGCAGGGAGGTGTTGCAAAATCAGAGTCTATGTCTGCCTATACTGTAGCTCTGAGCAGTCCATTCATAGTGCACAATCACAGATTTTCTTGGCTAGGAGCATGAATAATAGGTGTACAGGACTGTACACTGAAACTGATGCCAAATCAGCCAATGCCAAATCATGGGGCATTTGAGTATGCACATGCAGCCTGTGCCCTTCCCACCCCCTCAGCTGTTGTGAAGGACCTGTAGAATGGTCCCTTCCTGAGTTTTGATGGGAGACAGGATTAATCGTATAACTTCTGCTCTACACTTTGACTGCTGGCTGGGGATTATTTGGCATGTACTTGTATGCAGCACCTGCCAGAATTCAGCCCTTAGGCATTAAAAGTTTAACTGAAGGATTACGTGGGGTGATTTTTTTCTCCTGTTTGTTTGGAGGTTTTTTAAACTATTTCAAGGAAGTGTGACTCTAGCTTTCATGCAAGGGGAGGAAAGAAGAGCAATAAGAACTTAATTTTTTTCTCCTTGAATTAGAAACATGAATTTTCTTCCCCTCCCACTGATTGTGGCTCAATATTCAGCAAAGATGATCATGGAAAAAGGAAAAAGCAAATGAGCAGTGCTGTTTCTTAGGATATGAAATACTTTACAATTAAATAAGGTGCTGTGGAGTATTGTGCTGATCATCCGTGATTGGTAGCTCTCTGCTAGGTTGCAAATGAATTCAGCACAGGACAGCATTCCAAATTGCTCTTACAAGCTTTCCTTTATTATTTTTATTTGGTTATGCTCTGACTCTCATCCAGAATTGTACTTAATGCCCTCATCTGAAGTTGTTGGAATGGCACCCTATGGCATAGTGTGACAGTGAAAGGATATTGCCTTTGGAAGCTGCTAATGGTCCATGAAAAGAAAACAGCAGAAAATGGGAGAACAGTTGTTCCAAAATAATAAGAACAAAAATCTTTACATCTTTAGCTCATCATCCAGCCATTGTCAGAGGATTGAGAATGGGCAGAGCATGCTTTGAAGCTAG
The DNA here is from genome assembly GCF_049634645.1 of Pelodiscus sinensis. Taxonomy (NCBI): domain Eukaryota; kingdom Metazoa; phylum Chordata; order Testudines; family Trionychidae; genus Pelodiscus; species Pelodiscus sinensis. The sequence continues at coordinate 172,410,945 of NC_134712.1, forward strand.
CAATGAGTTTCACATCCAGATGGGTTATCAATCAAAGCTAGAAATAGTGTAAAGAATGAGTGCAGTTTATAAAACAAAATTATATACATAAATCTACTGTTTTCAATGTAAAGTCAGTATTTTACTGTATAATCACAATTCAGGCAATAAGCGCAAAGAAAAGGGAAAGATGGGTTAATACCATGGTGCAGAAAATGCTGAGTGAAAATACAGTACGAGCTTTCCATTCAAATGAGGTATTAAGTCAATGCTTTCAGGATATTATTATAGGCTGAGATACTGCAATTCAGAGGTTCATGGATTCTAAGGCCAGAAGGAACCCTGGTGATAAACTTGTTTGACCTGCTCTATTATCCAGGCCACAGAATTTCACCAAAATAATTTTTAGAGAGCCTGTCTCTAAGGAGAACCTCCCATCTTGATTTAGAAATGGTCACAGTAATGGACAGTCTACCAGAATCCTTGGTAAGCTGTACAAATACTATCCTGGCAGCATGCCTAAATTAGGTCAGCTTCTTGGGGCTGTGCTATGAGCTGCAGCACTGCTGAAAGTGCCTGAAACATAACACATTGCAACCCCACTCCCAATACACCACTCCCACTCCTAACCCCTGCCAGGGCTTGTGAGGAGTCATTGGAAGACAGAGTTATGGCTGCTTCCAAATTTCCTCCAGCCAGAATCAGGACTTTCATGGCCCTTTTATGCTGCTCTAGCCATTTCACAAAGTGTATAGAATATTTCAGAAAGCATTTGGTCCTTGGTAAACAATGAAGACAAAGTTTGACCGTAAGATGTGTGGAAGCCTGTTTGTCCCTAACAGTTAGCTAGTTAGACTGTAAGCTCTTCAAGTTGGGATTGTCTCTATTGTATATTTGTGCAACTGCTCGCACGATAGAACCAGGACCTCTTGGGGATAGCATAATACAAATTAATATAAGAATAAATCTGTCATAGGTGTGAGGGTCAGTGTCCTAATTCTAGAGTCAGTTCTGTGCTTGCACTAGCCTCAGCATAATTTACAGCAGCCTTCAGCTCTAAATTATGCCACTTAGCTATGGTTCACAAGGAACTGTATACAAACCAGTGATCACAAGAGCAGTAGAGCTGTGGACAGACCCTTTTTATTTCCTCAGGCTATGTCTACACTACAATGAACTGTTGGAAAAAGGTCCGCAAATTGTGCTCCACAATTCGCATACCTTTTTCCGATAGTTTTTTCGGAAGAGGCTTTTTCGAAATTTGTCCCATCTACACTGGGCCAAATTTTGGAAAAGCCTCCTCTTTCTTGGGAAGAGGAAGACAGGGCTTCCGAAAGAGCGCATCTGATCTTCCACAAAAAAAAGTGGAAGAGCAGGCGCAGTCCCTGGACACAGCAGAGTTTTTCCGAGATGCCTCTGGTATCCCAGAAAAACCCCATAGTGTAGGCATAGTCAAAATGCCCCTACAAGGGCATTTGCCTCAGCAGAAATATAACTGCTTTTTGCCTCAGCAAAGATATAACTGCTTTCTCACACTTTTGTGCCACCTGAGCTGTGAAATGGGAACAGATCATAGTTAAGAATTTATCTCTTAAGTTACCTCTGGGCTTGTCTTGATTCTGATTAACTTTGCCAAGAAATAAAGTGCTTAATTTTCCAATCTAACCATAACCTAATTTTGCATTACCATACATTTTTTCTATTTTCCTCTCCTCCCCAAACAATATGATCAAATAAAATAATAACAATAATAATTAGAAGGGAAAAAATATTGTCCTAGGAGACAGTCATTTTTACTGTGTAGTGATTTCCCAACAGAAATTAATTCAACACAAATTTACATTCTACATTTTAAAGATGATATAAATAATTCATATTTTGATATCATGAGCACTCTGTATGTCTTACACCGGGGTACCTGTAATTTTTCAGTTTTCCCATTTAAAATTTTCATTTGGTAGCTCATTATTATGTTTTTTTCTGCTTCTGTTCCACTGTGGTAATTTAATAGTCTTCAATAAAATTATGTTCAATTAAAATGTATTCAGTTTTATCATTCCAAATCTTTTTAGCTGTAAATTTAAATTGCTGTAGGCTTCAATTTTACTTATGTACTATTGACATACCTTGTTCTCTCTCTCTCTCCCTCTCTGCTCGCAAGAATAAGGAAATACTAAAGCACAAGTATAGCCTGTGAGACAATTTCTGACTTCACTCAGTCAGACTTACTTGTCAATCCATGGACATGAAAGGCTGGAAGGAAGGAAGCCAGAGTGGAGAAAGTGGTTGATTTACCCAATGACTTTGATTAGAATCAGGCTTTTTGGCTTCATTATTTAACATCTATCCTTCTTCTATGTGCAAGTGCTTAATTGATCTCTAATATTTTTATGCAGCTACTTCAGTAAAAACATTGCACACAATTTTAGCACATATAATAGCAACTTTTTATATATGTTAGTCTGCCTTTTCCAAAAAGCATACATAAAACCAAGGAGATTGTGGTTTAGGATAGTTGTAGAATCCTTCCCAAACCAGCAGAAGACTTTTTGGTATGGGAGACAAACTTTTCTTTTTAGCAAGACAGCACTAAATTAAAGTCCCTTCATAGAGGCTCCTCAGTTCGCGCATTCAAAACAAGGTTCCTGACAAGAAATAGGTACACTTTTTTCTGTCTTTCTGAAAGATAGACTTTAGCTCAACCCCACGCTCTGAGCTAGATGCAAGAGTCATTGGGTGAAGTTCTACGGTCTGTGTTATGCAAGAAATCAGACTACGTGATCATAATAGTCCCTTCTGGTCTTACAAACTATCAGTCCACTAACCATAAGTATATATATTTTAACCAATCTCTTTGGGAGAAGAATGTTATTGTTTTCCTAGCAGCAGCAGGAGAACCTTCCTAGGAGGTTGCCCTCTTTATGACTCTGATCCAAACCCCATCAAAGTCAGTAGAAATACTCTATTCACCCACTTCCTGCTGCTCCCATTGGCCAGGAACAGTGATCTACAGCCAATGGGAGCTGCGAGCAGCTGTACCTATAGACATGCAGATAAATAAAGTATCTGGCTGCCCACCAGGGGCTAAGTTTGGCAAACCTGTGGGACACTTATTGCCCAACCCTGCTCTATATACAGCTGTGTTACTTTCCTCCCTCAAGCTCATTGAGAGATTTCTCTAGTTGCCTACCTTCTTTAGGAAGGCAGGGATATAGTACCATTCTGTCTGAGTCCCACCATTTACCTACTGACCGTCATGTAGATAAAAATAACGTTCTATTAAAATATTCTTATAATGTGTATTTAGTGCCGTATGATCTCGAATGGCAACAAGCAGACAAGTCTTCTGTTTTCTCTCTCTTCTGCAAGATGGCAACTCCAGCAGAACAGTGATGCTATGCCAGGCTGGCTCCGGCACCAGGAAGGCAGGATAAGGGACGTCCTCAAGATAGGAGGGTGGGATGGGTTCTAGAGTGGCCTGGCTGCCCTGGGAGCAGCTAGGCAGTCAATACAGGCTGCCCCAGGGATGGACCAAACTCACTGTGGCTGGATGTGGGGCAAGAACTGCTGGCTCCCATTGAGGGAAGTAAACTGGAAGTGGCTGGAGAAAACCCGTGCCTAATTTATGAATAAGAGACAGTTGCCCATCCATTGGCCTGGGGCTGTATGAAAGGCTGGAAGGAAGGAAGCCAGAGTGGAGAGAGTGGAAGCGGAGTGATAGCACATTCCTCCTGGGAACAGACACTAGAGTCCCAGTTGTGTATGGTGAAAAGGTGGGGGGCGCACAACCTGTACAAATGGCACCAACGGTCCCTGAACCCTACGGTCTCTGAGTGACTTGGTCAGCACAGCAAGGGCAGGAGTCAAGAGGGGCCTGCAGAGCTCTGCTACACTGAGACAAAAATGTTCCACCAGTGCTCCTTTGAGAAGCTCCTAGGTAGAAGTCACCTATTTTAGCATTAAGCTACCCTGACTGCCTCTGCTTGGTTTGACAAATGCAGTAAGATCACAGATCACATGGCTACCTGTGAACATTCATAAAATACACAACACAAACACAACTTGTAATGTATGGAACAAAGTACAAGATAAGGAAAGAGTCCCAACGTAATTTGTAAGTGAGGAAATAATACAAAAAGTTTACAGGAAACGTATGTAACTCTTCTGCCAGGTAGCTCCAGCAGCAACTAAGGCCAGGTTCAGTTTCTAGGGGTTCCTCTTTGTCCAGCCAACACAGAACTGGCTCGAGACCTCTCCACACCCTACCTCAGTAATGGGAAAATTCACACTCCACCCCTGGGCACCTCTGAGAAGCAATTCTTCCCCACTCACAAGCACAGAATCTGAGTGTAATAAAAAAGACTTTTAAAAAAGGGGAGGGAAGTAATATGGCATTCATTTGGGAAGACACCTCAAAGGAATTCATAACTAAAACCATGAGTAAAAGTCCCACCCCGACTGGGTTGGGCAATGTCCTTTTTCCTCTCAAGTTCTAAGTCCAGCAGTGTAAATGTTCCTTTCACATGCCCAACCCTGCTCTGCACCCCACTCACACTTGCTGCCCTTGGTCAGGACAGACCCAGAGTTCAAAGGTGCAGCCACAGAGTTCACCTCCCATCCTTAGTTTGGGGAGGTAAAGAGGCATCTTACTCACTCTGTTCATCACTCACCATATGCCTGCTCACTGCTCTCTGGCGTCGCCTTGCTGGCCATACATCTCACCTCTCCACTGCCGCCCTTCTGACCACTCATTACGCTTTTCTGTTGTCACTCTACTGGCTGTTCATCATGCTGCTGCCACTCTTCCGGCTGCTCGTCGCATTTTTGCACCACCAACCTGTTGTCTCTTAGGCCATGTCTACACTAGGAAACTATTTCAAAACAACTAAATTTGACTTAATAACCGCCAATTTTACAAAATCAAAATAGCGTGTCCCCACTATGGGGAAACCTTGAAATTAGTATGAGGCAGTGTCCATTAATGTGGACGCACTACCTCAACTTAAAGCTCCAGGAAGCATGAGGGAGTAATTAGTTCAAATTATTCTGGGAAGCAGTAATTTTGAAATAGCAGCACCTGAGCATGCACACTGCCTCTACTTCAAAATAACTATTTCAAAATTAGCATTTTTCCTCAAGAAAAGCAGAGGGCAGATTTCAAAATAAGCGACCCCCTTATTTCAAAATAACAGGGCTGGTAGCATGGATGCTCCACTTATAAATTAGACCTAAGTGGGATATTTCGAAATAAAGCCCTAGTGTAGATCAGGGCTCAGTCGCCATCTGCTTCATGGCTGTAACTTCTGCCCGTCAGTCTCAAAAGATTTCAGCTATCAGTGATTTCAAGTCCTAGGGTATGTCTACACAGCAGCATTATTTCAGAATAACAGACATTATTCCAAAATAACACAGTGCATGTCCACACTACAAGCCTTTATTTCGAAATAATGTCGAGCTGGAGGACTTCTTATTCCAACTCCTGTAAGTCCTCATTTCATGCGGAGTAAGACATTGTTCTGGTATAATTCACTGTAAAAAGGGTAAGTATAGAAAAGGAAATGAAAAAGGGTAGGTTTGTACTTCTCCACTGGCTGCAGAGTGTTAGGAAAGACATCTTTATGAGAACAAGGTCTTTCAGTATTTCCCCTGTGATTCCTGCATTGTGTATTAGTATGGTGAGATGGGCAGGTTGAGACAGATGAAGAGCAGATGACACCTGAGATGACAACTTCTTTAATCACATCAACAATATTAAAAGCCAAAGTTGGGCCTGAACTGCAAAATTTGAATTCAGATTTCAAAGGCCACCATACTTGGGGATGAATAGATCCAGGACCTTTCACACACTGTAGACTGAGAGGCCAGCTGTAAAACTTGGATCTGGATTTAGATTCTGTGTCAGTTTTTAGATAGGGTTTTGGTAAAAGCCTGATTGTTTAGACAGAAGTTGAGGTAGGTCCTGCCTGCATATGATTTAGGTTACATCTAGACTACAGAGGTATCCCGGAAAAGCTCTGCATCATCCTGTAGAGCAGGGGTGGGGAACCTAAGGCCCGGGGGCCAGATGTAACTCCCAGCTTGCCTGGATCTGGCTCCCAAGGCTCAGGGCTTTCCCCCAGCATTGGGTAGCACTGGCATTCCAGCCCTCTGCCACCTCCCTGCACAGCTAGAGCTCACAAAATGTACTAGCCTGGACCCCCTAGCCTTTCGTGTGCGAGGGTATTCTGGGGAATGTCTTCTCCTTCTCAGTTGGGGGCCATGTCATTTTGTTGTTGTGGTTGGGTTTTTGGGAGGAGGTGGGAGGAGTTTTTGCTTCTCACTTGAGTGCATCCCCTGACTGATTTTTCTGTGGGTCAGTGGCCCCGAACCAAAAAGTTTCCCCACCCCTACTATAGAGCTCTGAAAAGTCGAGCATGGTCCTACTTTCTGTATGCCCACAAAATTACTAACATTGGTAACCATATTTTTGCTATTCCTACATTTCATCCAAACATAGCTGGTGTTAGGTCACAAATTAAGTTCAAATACCACTCCATCTACTGAATATCTAACATACCCAAGCAAAGCAGGAGCAAACTGTATTTACATAGACACACAGCTAGCTGTAATGAAAATCATTCCTTTTACTCACACTTTTATTAAATTCCACAGGATTTCTTCATAAGGCATAGTAGAAGATCAGCATTTCCAAAATGGTATGGTAGACCAGGGGTCGGCAACCTATGGCTCTCGAGCTAAATTTGGCTCAGTATGAAACCAAATATGGCTCTTTGTAAATTAAAATGAAAAATGTATTCTTTTTTCAACTATTTCACCTTTAACCAGAGGTGAAAGTAAAGCAGTGCACCCAGGCAAGAACCGGCTGGGAGCTCTGCTCATTTAAAGGGCTGGCTGAGAGCACACTATAGGGGGACGCATGCGTGCTCCCAACCAGGATAGTGAGAGGGGGAGGCCACAATTTGGCTGCGGCGATCCTGGCCCAGCTCTTCATCCAGCCCCTAATCCAGCCACTGCTGCCCAGGTGCCGTGGGGGGTAGATAGGAGAAACTTCCCTTACTCCTCAAAACTGCGAGGAAGTCCAGGGTTGCCAGAGTTACTCTTAGTATTTGATTTAGTGTGTCCTAACCAGACCTGCTAAATCAAATGCCAGACAATCAACCTCTGGAGCATAGATCTTCCTGGAAGTGTAAATGTGACCTAAGAAAAGCAATGAGCAATATCAAGAGGTTAAAGCAGGTAAAATATAATACAGTCGGTAGTATTTTTTTTTTTTTTTTTGCAGTAATACCTCATAAGAGCAACCACCTCTTCTGGACAACATTTCCCCAGGGAACACTTTCCTTACCTTGAATAACAGCAACATTATGGACTCATAAGAGCTACATTTGTGATATTATGATCAAGGACTGTCTCACTGAAAAAAAAAGGGCAGGTTATCTGAGACTCTCAAATTCTGGAGACTACCCAAAACTAAGGCCAGGTCTACACTAAAAGGAAAGGTTGAATTAAGATATGTAACTCCAGCTATGTTAATTAACAGCTGCCAGCTCCAATGCTGGTGAAACAGGACTTTATCCAAAAGGGTTCTGTGACAGAGGGCATGTAGAAGAAATTGAAAAGCCAGAAGGAGGGAAAGCTTCAAAGGACAGGGTAGCTGTGCTACTCAGTGCCAACATGGATGGGAGTGAGAAACACCCACTGCTCTTGATTGGAGAGTCAGAACAACCCAAGTGCTTTCTGAAGGATTTCAGTAAACTAACCCCCAATTGCATCAGTTGAGCGAATGCCTAGATGACAGGTGTGATTTTCATCAATTGGCTAAAAAAGTGGGATTGCCAGCTTTGATTCTAGAGTTGTAAAATATGCCTCTTTCTGGACAACTGCTCCCCACACCAACAGAAGTCGTTCTCACTAACATTCAGCTTGATTTCCTACCTCCAACACTGTATCTTTGATACTACCTATGGATCAGAATAAGATTAAGAACATGAAGGAACATTACCAATCAAAAATCCCACGCCAGATTATTGTTGCTCTTGATGTGGACTCCAGTGCAGATGTTCAGATAGTCCTGCAAACTGTAAATTTGCTAGATTGTGTTCATCTTGTTGCTGAGGCATGGCAAGATGCAAAGCTGGCAACAAACCCCAACAGGAAAGGCAAATGTGTTGTGTCAGAGGAAGGTATGCAAGACAAGGATATTGAAGAGTCTGAGATCCTGAAGATGTTCCACTTCTAGTTAACATAGAAAAAAGAGGACTCAGTAGCTGCTGAGTTGCTCATTTTTTGAGAGCTAACCAATGAGGAATTACTGAGCACTACTATTGCTGCAAGGCCAGAGAAATTAGCTTCTGTTGATCGAACATATCATAATCAAGAGGATAATCAAGAGATGATGTTTTGGATGAAGTTCCACCTCTGACAACTTTTGAGCTATTGAAGGCTATGAACACACGTTGGCACTTTTCACTGCTGGAGGGACTTAGTGGCAAGTTCTATGGCTCTCTTTAGAACATGGAATCCAATCTTCAAAACAAAACAGTGGCTTAAAAGAAGCAAAGCAAATTCTGAGAGTTCTTTCCCCCAACATGAGTGAGTTTTTCCATTTTGAATTTACATGTTGATACTCACTATATAAACAGAACACACTTTGAGGTGGAATAACACTTTAATTTAGGTTATTACAGTATTATTACTTGCTTAGCTGGTGCCCTTACAATGCGTGTAAAATATTACAGTTAAATATGAGCTCAAAAATGTTTACGAGTAAGAGCATTAGGTTGTGTATGTTGTCGTGGTTGATGTTTGTTCATAAAATATCAATAATAAAATGTGATTCTTTCATAATGTTAACTCAATACTGTTTTCTTGATACAATATGGTAGTAGGCTACATGTGGATCAAAGCGTGATTAAGAACATTAAACAGCATATGTTTAAAATGTACAGGAGGCACACTATTTTAATGCTGTAGTCATGATACTAAACATACATGACATTGTTACATGTATAGATTGTTAGTGTGTGCTGTCACTGTTTCATGTATCAAGAAAAGCAGGCTGCCTTTGGCCAGATGACTACCCATAAGAGCAACAGCTGCTTAGGAGCAATGAAGCAAAAGGATGCCTATATGTTGGTACAGGTTGAAACTCTCTGGTCCGGCAACATCCGTGGTCTGGCATGATTGTAGTTAGCCAGATGTCCACTTACCATGTGTGTAGCCAAGTTTCCCATAGTCCCATAAAGTTTGTTTACAGCCACCAGTGTTCTGTGCTGGCTCTCAGTGTTGTGTGCTGGTATTTAGCTCTAATTTACCCTGAAATGTCTTCTAAGAGCCCAGTAAGCAGTGGAAGTGTTAATAATGCTGCTAGACAATATTGACCACCATGGAGCAGCAAATTCTCTGGTTTGGCACCAGTCATGTCCTAAGGGTGCTGGACTAGAGAGGTTCAACCTGTACTAACAAGAGCCTACCATAACAGGTGAGTCAAAGTTTCCAAGTCCAAAATGATAGCAGCAGTGTAGTAATCTACGAGTTTCACAAAAGGTTTTTCAGTATTATTCTGAGCCACCCAGAATAATACTGGCGATCTTCATCTTCTCATTAAGTGTTTGCACCCATGCAGTGGCCAACTGTTTTGTATTTAGCACTCCTTCATTTGCATTTCATGAGTTAGTTAGTCAAGCCTATATATAACGTAAATGCCTATTGTTACATTAGAAAAGGAATACAATAGAGAAAATAATACAAGTAACATTCCATTAGTTTCCATGAAGTTCTGACAGCTGACTATAGTGTTACATTAACACACACTTTGAACGTGGGTTATTTAATTACCTAGCATGCATAATGTAAATGTAATATAGGAGTAAAGAGCAGGTTTATAGATAGGTAAAACAATACAATTAGCATCTCCTTTGATCTCTATTAACACATAAGTGCATTGCCTATGGCTCTGGCTCAGCTGATCTGTCAAGGGAAAAGTAGGAAAAGAAATAGTAGGAAAAGAAATGGCTCATTTGTGAGCTATTTTCTGTGAATTGTAGAAGTTGCCTTAAAATAAATGAGTCATGGGACTGGAAGTTCAGCATGATTGCTAGAATCAAATTTTTAGACATGCTCAGCATCTAGCAGCTCCCAATCCAGGAGAGCTCAGCACATGGGATTCTTCTCCCATTTGGAAAATCTGGCCATTAATGTCACTTTCTGAGATGTCTTTTCAGGCCTACAAACACCACTAGATATGCTGCAGCATCTGGCAATCTATTCCTCATATGCATCTGAGCAACCATCAGGGAAACCAGATACCAAGTTCTACAAAGCCTGTAAGAAGAAACATCCAGGATCCTATCCACTTCATGGTGAAGAAGGATGCTACCCTAACATCCTTTTACCAGCTTATTCACCCCTTTGGTTTCAGGTCACCTTGCCATCCCCACACCAGACAGGAAGAAAATTAGGGGCTTGATTTCGCAAAATGCTGAACACCCTTTCCCGATCCAGCAAAGCACTTGCTCAGCTTTCCCATTGAAATCAATGAAACCACTGATGTGCTTAAAATTAAGCACATGGAAAAGCACTTTTCTGGAGTGGGGCCACACTGCTTAGCATATTGCAGGATCATGCCATAAGAATGGACACAGGTGGTCTTCCAAACACTTTAGGTGGGTGTCTCTAGATAGAAAGGAAAAATACTCCACTATTTCTGAAGGTGGAGGGGTGAGAACCTAACTTCAGGTTTCTTTTTAGATTGGTGGAAAGTAGGAATAAGAGATCCTCCGGAAAAGGGCTTTATTCCGGAGGATCGCGCCAGTCTAGACGCTTTTTTCCGGCTTTTCCCCAAGCCGGAAAAAAAGCGGCGGCCATGTTTATTTAAATCCCGCGCGGGATATTTAAATCCACCGCGGATTTCCCTATTCCCAAGTTCAAAATTAGCATGCTCCTACTGAAGAAGGGGCCAGTGTAGACATAGCCAGTCAGTGTAAACCAATGAAGAAAATCAGGCCTGACATTTGCCAAAGAACTTGCCATAATTTTTACCATAAATGTCAGTATATCATTTATATACCAAGAATTCAGCCAGCCACTGGTTCCTTTTTGTCTCCATCAGCAATGATTCATTCACATCATAAACTAGCTGCCAACTACATTGCACTTTTAATATCAGAACTACTTCTGAACTATGTAGTTAACTCCCCAAAAATGCTTTGAAGACTTTCACATGCCATTTTCCAAGTAATTCAAAAATAGAAAAACAAAGTTTTGGTGTTTAAGTTTCAAACACAAACAGCTGAAGTTAGGCTGAGATTTTGTGTGGCAAGTTTCAGCTTGAAGGGTTTTTTTTTTTTTTTTTTTGGCTCCTCCATAAGCCCTAGAAAATAAAGGTTTATAATAGAAGCATCAAATCACACTTAACTACTGTATGGCAGAACAAGTGGCTCTGCTATAATACAATCATTTAATAAGATAATTTCTTGTGTTAGCATTTTAATTAAAATAAAGAATACTTGCCTTCGACTTACACTCTACAATTCTCTCTTCAAATTACATAGTTAGACAAAACATATAAACCATACAAAAATAGGTTCACAAATTCTAGCAGACTTGAAGGCATGACTCAGAATCTTTTCAAGAAATACGGCCAATAAAACCAGAGTTAATGATTCCATAAACATGTATTTCTACTAAATATTAACAACAGTCCCTAAAATGTTGCAGGGCAATAAAGGATAAATAATGCCTATTATTAATATAAAGGTAAAAATGTCATTTACTGCACATTTGCAGTACTATAATTAAGTACATTATTACACAGCATTCCAATAAGGATTAAGGGTGAGCAGAGGCTGCAGATGTTTCCCTCTATTTTTATCGGCAGCAACATGGTTGCCACTAGCCCAATGTGAACAGGGCCTTTGGCTTTCTATATTGACTTTTTGGGATGAAGAATAAAACTTGTGCTGATTTTGTGCTAGGCTTGGTGCTTTGCTCAAAGCACTTTTCAATGGGCATGAAAATTACTGGAAATGTTTTCACCTAAGCTGTAATTTTAAAGTAAAGCAATGGGGTGAAGCCCTGTCAGTTCAGTCTTGCATCCCACTGTTTCTAACCTTACTAACTGGACACACAGTTTCCTACAGACACATGTGAAGGAGAATACAGGTTGGACCTCCCTTGTCCAGCTCTCTCAGGACCTGACTGGTCCCAAACTAGGGGATTTGCTGAACGAGTGAAGGTCCTTCCCAACATGGTCTGTGCTGCCCCCAGGTAGAACTGCAGCCACGCCCCGCTGCTTCCTGCCCAGCCGTGGCTTCCCAGGCTGCAGCTCCGTAGCTACCAGGGCTGAGGCTCCAAGTTTGCCAAAGCCAGGGCTCTGGAGCTGTTGTGGTTGCTGGGGCTCCGGGCTGCTGTCACATTGCGACTTCCAGGGCCAGGGTTCTGTGGCTGCCACAGCAGCTGGGGCTCTGCAGCTGCCACCAGCCCCCGCTACTTCCAGAACTCTCTACTGCACCCCCCACCCCTCCCTCAGCAAGGGGCTCCTGGCTGAGTCACGTCGCCCTGCTCAGACACCGCTCCTGCCCTGTGGCCTGAGCTCTTATACCTGGACTCTGTGGTCCAGGAATATCCATGCCGGATCAGAGTGTGCCAGTTAAAGGAGGGACAACCTGTAGAATTTTCCCTTATCCATGCTAAAGGATGCCTCCATGACTTTCAACACAGTATTATCTTCTCCTTACACTTTACACAGCAGACACATCTTCATGATCAGTGCTGGGGGAGTGGATAGAGATTGGGCCACTTGGAGCAGAAGCAGGTAGCCAGGGAGGAGGAGGTATATCAGCCCCTTACTGACCTTACAGAAACTGGTAAAAGAAGAGACTACAGCTCCAGCCATTGGTACCAGAGGAAGCATAATGTTAGGGAGCAGGGATGGAGGGCAGGTATGCTGAGAGGAATTGGTGCAGAGGTTTAGGACTTCCACAAGGTTGACCTTGACCTTACTTGAATCCCTTGGGATCTGTATATCCATTTGCCAAATTTAGGGCTGAGTCTAGAGTCGGTTTATATGGGGGTGGGGGTAAATTAAAATTAAGCACAAGAATAAATGTTTCCACTGAACAGGGACCTAATCAGGGCCACAGATTTCACACCATGGCCTTTTGCATCACTTATTCCTGATATAGTGTAACACGGACATTTAAGTTGGACATTAGAAAAAGCTTCCTGTCAGGGAGGTTAAGCACTGGAATAAATTGCCTAGAGAAGTTGTGGAATTCACTGGAGATATTTAAGAGCAGGTTAGATAAACATCCGAAAATGCCAACTAATTGAAATCAAAACACTTTGTAGGAAAGGGACAGTTTTAATGAATTTTTCATTTTCAATTGTTTTGGGAGAAAAAAAGTTTAAAAATTGTCAAAACAACCTGTAGTTTGGTTCAAAATAATTTTCTGGTTAGAAATTTAACCTTATTAGAGTTAAAAATATTACAATAAAAATCAAGTGTTTCCAAATAACCAAAATGATAATTTTTAATTTACTCAAAATCAAGTGTTGTTGTTAGTTCACAAACAATTTCAAGATTTGGTTCCAATCGGAGACAGGAAAAATCTCAAAAAAAAAAATCTTGTAAAATCTTGTTAAAAATCTCAAAAAAAATTCCCAAGATGTGAAAACCATTTCCCACCCGGTTCTACCATTGACTATTTAACATTTGTGATGATAATACCTGGCAGCTACCAGCACAAGGAATCAGGGACTCCTTGTTCTGGTAGAAGCATGTAATAAAAAGGCAGACTCTGTCCCTAGGAGCTAATAAATCTGGTTTAAATATTCCAATATGCTACCTCTTGTACCGTTGGTTATTCTTTGTCTGAAACTTCAATTCAGTGCTTTTAGGCAGTAGTATTTAATACGTGACTGGTAGACATGGCAGATAGTCAGGTTTTCCCCTCATTATTTGAGAAATTAGAAATCATGCATTTTATCAACATCAGCAACAAAATAATAGCTCAATTTGTCCTTTTAAAAAAGCTAGAAAAATAATTATTTTCAGAGCTTCATCACCATGGGACAAAAGTGCAGAGAAGATATTTAGAGAACAGAGCCTTTGAGGTTTGCAACATGGTTGGTATGCTGGCTCCGTTTTCCTACTAATTCCTCCAGGACTAACTCACTTCAAGTTTATAAGAAAAAGGCCAACAACACACAAAGCATCAGACAGAAAGGATGTCCTGAGGTTTGGAAAACATAAGTATCTTTTATCTTTATTCCTCGTAATATGAAACATGAGATACACACACCAACAAAAGGCAGCAGAACAACAAAGCACAACCATCGCCAAAAAACAGTGTTATGGAAAACTCCAGAGATTAGTACCAGGAAGCAAAGAAAGATAACATAAAATTCCATAGAAAGACATGTCACATTCTAGATAGATATTTAAATACGTGCACGTACAAGCACACACACATGCATGCACTCTCCTTCTCCCCCCAGAGCTTGAGTTAACTATAATCTAGAAACAACACTAAGCCAGTAGAACAATTATAAAAACTGTACTATCATCTAAAAAGAAAAGAATAAAGCAGGCTGCATACTTTCTTTTGAACATCAAAATAGGCCCTGATACTGCACTTGCTCGCTTGAGCTTTAATTGCACCTTCAAAGGATCTCAGCATAGGCACAAATTGCTGCCTTCTTAGGTTTAACATCAGGATTTGTGCTTTAGTCACTGACCCCCGTTCATTCCCAGGGTTGTCCACACTGCGCCAGGGAAAAGAAGCATTTGTATATGGCTATATCCAGACTTCAGGCTTCTTTTGGAAGATCTTCCAGAAAAATGTCTTCCGAAAGAGAACGTCCACTCTACCAAAGTGCATCGAAAAAGCAATCTGCTTTTTCGAAAGAGAGCATCCCCATTGAATGGATGCGATCTCGCATTTCAGCTGTGATTACTATGGACGGAGTGGCCACCAGGGCACCTTTGCTTTTTCCTCTTTCCTCTTCTTCCAAAAGAACTCCCTCCTCCCCGTGCTCACATGCCTTTTTCAGAAAGAGTTCTGTCGCAAAAAGGCTTCTTCCTTGTAGAATGAGGATTACCAATGCCAGAAAATCCTGTCTGTTCTTTCGATTTTCTTACAGAAGAACGTGATTGCAGTGTGGACATAATTGAAGATTTTAGGAAACTTTTTTGAGAAACATAATTGAAGTTTTCTTCAGAAACTTACCATACTAACATCCTGACATTGATCTGTTTTCTGTATGGATGGCCTGGGATCATCTGGTTTTCCTTCTTAGCATGCTCCATTCCACCCTCTCCTCAACGCATTGCTGGTCCTGCCCCAGCTCTGGTTTCAGGCTGCTTCAGCTTCATTACCTTTGCATTACCATTACCATTACCACAGAGAAAAAAAAATAAGAAAATGAATAGCTAGATTTGGCTTGCCATAAGCTGAGCTGCTGCAGTGTCTACACTGTGAAATGCCAATGGGAGAACATGCTCCCTTTGGCTTCCCTTAGTCCTCACAGAATGAGAACTATAGGATGTTGGCGGAAGCTACTCTCAGCGTTTGATTTGGGCGGTCTACATTAGACCCACTAAATAAAACGCCCAAAGGTCAGCCCCTGGAGGGTCGATCTTCTCCGTAGTGTAGACATGCCCTTAATAATAAAGTATTACAATTCATTCTTCTTGCTCATTATTCTTACCTTCTTTCCACTTGTTTTATCCAGGGGTGTTTCTACACTGCACCATAGCTCAAAATAAGATATGCAACTTGAGCTACGCAAATCGTGTATCTTTTCGAAATAGCTTATTTTGTACTTTGGAGCGGTCTACACAGTGCCAAATTTTGAAATAGCCCACTATTCTGAAATGTCCCTTACTCCTCGCAGAATGAGGTTAACAGGGACATCGGAATAGCAAGCCTGTTATATTTTGAAATAACGGGCTTGCTGTGAAGATGAGAGATAGCTATTTCAGGATACTCCGGTGTCCCGAAATAGCGTTGCAGTGAAGATGTAGTCTAAATAATTAGTTATTGTGTAACAATGTTTTTTCCAACCTGTTTTAACAGCTCAGTACATGAAGTAGTGTGAATTTTATTGTAATGTTTTCCCAATTTATTAAAAAGGCTATACTTTACAAATATAACTACTGAATGGATTTATTATTTACACACGTAGTCCTAGTCTTCATATCTACTTGATATGTGTAAAGTATTTAGTTTTCCAATGTAGTCCAGCTGCATCACTGTTATCAAACTTGTAATTGCCTCTTTGGGAATTAAACCATTATAGTTATGCTTTTATGTTCCCTTTTGTTTTGCTTGAATCACTCTTTCAGGTCTATGAAGTACAGCTGGCACAATGAAAGTTTGATCAATGCCTAACCAACACAGTGTATATTTCTTGCAGAAATATAAAACCCCGGTGACAAATGTTAATCTCCAAAAATTAGTTTTGTCAGCCATGTAGTTGTGGAATGTAAATGGTTCCAATCGTGAGAGACATAGTTTGACCTGGGGTTCCAGTCTGGGTTTCTCAATAGTTTCATGTTTATACGTACTTATGACACATTGAAATGAGTGATTTCCTGATGGAAAGTTTCAATTACTAGGACAGTTTTTTTTTCTTCTGCTCTGATTGTGAAACTTAGGTAAGTTCATCATGGTATCACATGGACCCACAAGATCAGCCTGTCCATTTCCCAGCCACAGCAAAAGCATTCCCTATAACATATATCTCTAGCGGATGAGGCACTGAAGCGATATGGTCATCTCTTACATTGTAAGACCTGAAGCAAAATACAGGACTATGTAGCACTGGACTATTGTAGGACCTGACAGCCAGCAGGCTACTGTGGTGGGATGAGAGGAGCACTCACCTCTTCCAACACCTTT
The DNA here is from genome assembly GCF_049634645.1 of Pelodiscus sinensis. NCBI lineage: Eukaryota > Metazoa > Chordata > Testudines > Trionychidae > Pelodiscus > Pelodiscus sinensis. Next base: position 172,427,828 of record NC_134712.1, read on the forward strand.
TTAGTGCCTGGGTTTGGTACTGAAGTTCTCTTCTCACCAGCAGCTCCCCCTGCAGGTGCTGGAACTGAAGTGCTTTCCATTCTATACAGATTATCCAGTTTGGTTCAACAGCTCTCAGCTCTCCCACTTTACAAATTGTTCCAGCACCTCCTGGCTGATCTTTAAGTTAATACCATGATGGGTGATGCCTGAATTTTGAACAATTGGGGCTGGCAGTCCTGCAAACAATTTTTTAAAAGGGCACTGTAAAGGTATGATTATCGCTTTGACTGCAGAAGATGCTGTTTCACCTAGAGGTTGTGTTATAGTTACAGATCAGTGATTTTACATATCATATCAGTGCTGCAGTTTCTAAATACGATTGGCCCCATCAGCAGACAACATAGGACACACACAAGTTGGCCACTGACCTATTCAGGTAGAAGGTCTGTCCCCAAATCATTGCTGGGGGATGTTATAAACAAGCTCTGGGGGCAGAGGCTGCCCAAAAAGCACTGTGTCATTTTCCCTAGAATGTGTGGGGGAACAGCGACTAATATGGGGAACATCTTTGTAAGTAAATATTTTATTCCATCTTTTTTTCTGACCATGAACATACTGATTTTCCAGAATGTATTCCAAATTACTCACCACAAGAATTTCTGTACATAATTCTTGTCAACTTTGTTTAGGAGCATTTCATTGTGGGCATATGCAAGTCTTGCCACTTTGATTGGATACATAGGACACATGGTACATGTCTCTTCCCTGCCTATATAACCAACTGTTCACCACTGCATTTAAAAAAAAATAGTTTCTGTCGATATTCTCAGATAAAGGTTTAAAATCTGTTAAATTCCTATACATTTCTTTTAGTAACTTGTTTGCTACACTATCTATAAAAATGAAAGTAAAAGGAATGCAAACACAATCCAAGCACAATTGCTATTAATGTGACTTCTTATTAGTTTATTTCAAGTGAAGCCCTCTTGTACCTTACTCTTCGAAAGAGGTGTATCAGGAACATGTTTTACAGGCACAATATTTCCCATATGGTGGCTAGAACAAACAATATACACAATCCTCTTCTGTGATCTAAAATTCACAAAAGACAATGAAAAGATTCCCACTGACTTGGCAGGGCTTTGGATCAAGGCCCAGATGCACAGACAAAAAGTTCAGTCTTCCTGTATAAGAGAATTCATTTTCAGCTAGCTTGCTACAAATAGAAAATATGGGACCATGATAGCAGTCATCAAATACTTGAAAGGTTGCCATAAAAAAGATGGAGACATGTTGTTCTCTTATCACAGAGGGCAGGACAAAAGGCAGTGGGTTCAAACTACAGCATAGCACACTTAGGCTTTGTCTACACTTGTAAGTTGGCAGCGCTTTAATGGGACAGTGTAGTCATGGCCCCAGCACTGGGAGAGAGATCTCCCAGAACTGTAGGTAAACCACTTCCATGAGGGGAGTAAATAACAATGCTGAGAGCCTGTTTACACTGGCACTTTACAGTGCCTTTACTGTAACTTGCTGTGCTGGGGGTGGGAGGACTTTCATACCCCACAGGCAAAAAGTTACAGTGCAAGTAAAGTTGCAGTGTAGACAAACCCTTAGATTAAATCTCAGGACAAACTTCCTAATTATAAGAACAGTAGGACAATGGAACAGACTGCCTACGGAGGTTGTGGAAGGTCCTTCACTGGGGGTTTTCGAAAGGAGGCCGGATAGCTGTCTGTCTTGGATAGTTTAAACCAGTGATACTCTCAATGGGTCAGGAGCCAATTTAATGATCAACATTACTCAAAAGAGCCATGGTAGTGTGAATTCATTGTTTCATTTCCTATAGTACAATATATTCATAGTTAAACAGTATCACAGGGAAATCTTTAGTTTATATATATATATATATATATATATATATATCAGTGTTTCTTAACCTTTTTTATAAAGTACCCCTTTTTCACAAAAAAGTACCTCTTTAAAAAAAATTATAAGTACCCCAATATCTACAATTTCCAGACACATACAAAAATGTTCTACCCTTGGCAACACATTTGTTTAAACAACTTAATTGTAGCTGGGCAGGTGGTGACATTTGGGTGTAAAAAGTACAAAAAAAATAAAGCTCTGTAAAACTTACAACAAAAATTCAGTTTTCTCCACATTTCAATTGTGTTGACGTACCCCCCCAGACTTCTCTCACGTACCCCTAAGGGTACTCACACCGCTGGTTGAGAAACACTGATATATATTAGTCACAGCAAAATGACTGACTTAGTATTATTATTTTATCAACAACAATTGGTTAACATAGTAAAAGCAGCCTGATTGGTTAATAATTAAATCACACAGTGTTTTAATATCATGTGCTGCAAAGAGCTGCAGGAGACACATTAAACAGTCATTTGCAGTTCATGAGCCTCTGTCTGTGTATCACTGGTTTAGAAAAAACAAATTCTGCATCTTGGTAGGGGGTTAGACTAGATGACCCTTGCAGTCTCTTTTAACCCAACGGTTCTATTTATACACTTGATTATTTTTAGTCATAATACAAGCTTTTCCATTTTTCCAATGGGACTGCTCATGGGAACAGAACTTCTCTCGTGTATGTTTGGGTTGCATGATAATCAGGAATGTTTATGTGGATCTGTGACATCCATTGGATGCTCTTGTCCCCATCTATTATGGGATTTACACTTGTGACATGAATAAGATGGATAATTGTTTATAAATCCCATACACATCTCTGCTCTTTTTTTCCCTGTGCCATTATATAAGGAATCCTCTTTCTAAGCTGTCCCTCAAACTGAACCAAGAGGAAAAGAACAGCAAGTGGGTATCTTTGGAATAAAGCTTGAGCCTTATGCAGATAATGAAGGTTCTTAAGGTGAGAAGAGACTTGCACCAGGTTTTGGGTTTCCTCCAGGAAGGTGATGGTGCCACTCTTCAAAGGCTCATTTAATCATGTACAGATCTTTATATAGTATTTCATATTTCCATGCACCTGAGGGGAGTTAATGTCAACACTTGGTATGTTGGAGATATGACCCCCATGACTGCATAAGCTTACCCTGTTAATGCCTGGGCCAGGTCCAGATGTGCTCAAATGAGAGCAGTGGTAAAAGAAGCCTTGAGCTGTTCAAAAACTCAGTGAGCTTCTGGCATCCAAGTCAGATAACAGGCTTGCGGAGGAGAGTTGTCATGGGGGCTATTTCCCAGAGAAGGTTGGAATGAAGCCTTGGTAACATTCACAAAGCCTAGGAGTACTGAGAAGAGAAGGACCTGGGCACTGCCCGAGCTGCAAATAGCCTCTGTTTTCTCAAGATCCGTCTTAATGCCTTCTGAGGAAAGGATATATAACCCGCACATTCTGTGGAGGATTAGTCAAAGATACATGTCAGAATCCTGAGCAGTCTTTTTACTTCAGACTGGATGTCTCTAAATACTTTGTTCATGAACTCTGTACACAGAGACATCCAGGCCCAGTCTGTAGTCATCCATCTTGATGATATCCTTGAGGTTTCAGACCATCCCGAGTAGCATTATTAGCATGTTCATTCCATCCTGAACATCCGACAGTCCCAACGTGAAGGTAGGATGACTTTTTTTCCCCAAAACCTTTGTGTAAACCCAATCTTTATCATGGAGGATACAGGTTCCTTCTGGCTGGCTGCCACCATGTGGGATTTCCCACATGTGCTGTCACCTCTGATCAGCTACAGGAGCTCAGGACTGGAGGGCTGGGCCAGTTTAAGGGTTAAATAACATGCATGAGCCAATCAAAGGGCTGTAGGGAGCTGTCACTGAACTCTTTAGGCGGTATGTCTTAGGGTATGTCTTAGAGATTAATCATTACAGTGGCCCTTAGATGTAGCTTTACATGGCTTTACATATGGATATGTCAGTTGTCCCACACACTGCAGAACTGGCGTCTAGGCCCATAGATCCTTACAAGTAGCAAGAAAACTTCATGGAGGTTTCCCTTTAATTGGAAGTCCTCTCATCTACGTTGTTGGAAGGGGGGAGACTCTGTAGGGGTTATTTTGTGGTCAGAAGATATGTCTTGATCTGCCTCCTTAATAAGTATTTCCCTACTCCACAAATCTGGACTGCATGATGCTTCTCCTTGAGGGGCAGAAGAGTTTTGTAGCAGTAAATGAGTGAACACAACTGATATTTTCATGAATTTGATATTGGGATGAATCTGTGATTATGTTTAGTAGCTGAGAGCCAACAGAATAGGCAGAGCACTAACTCTAATCTCAGAATTATCTGTCTGGAGTTGGTGAAGTACTGTAGCGTGTTCACCATTCAAATCTTTTTACCTTTGCCTTTTGCCCTTTAAATTCACTGCAGCATTGGCCAAAATACTGCAAATACCAGAACATTGTTAATTGGATAGTGTATGTGTAATCTCCATCTTGGAACAATCCAGGAGCTAAACGTATGACTTTCTACAGCTTGACAGAGAGCCAGTCAACAAACTCACCTGCTCTGTGGATTGAGTACAAAGGGGATATGTAACACACAATGAGCAATGGATGTCAGGGATGACTACTAAATGACTGCACATCAAAGAGCTGTTCCAGATCCATCTGTAGCTGTAGATGGTAGCATTTTCAAAACAAAAAAAACCACTGTAGAGATTTAGGGACCTATGTCTCATTGGGATTTCCAAATGCCTAATTTAGGCTACGTCTACACTGAACGCTTATTTCAAAATAAGACTTTCCAGAATACTTATTCCAAAATAACTTATTTCGAAATAGCACATCTACACTGCAGGGAAGCTTCAATATTAGTCTGAGGCAGATTTCCCTAATGCAGATGTGCTATCTAGATTTAGATCCCCAGGAAGCACTGAGAAGGAATAACTTAGAACAGCCCTGGTGATGAGCTATTTCAAAATAGCAGAAGTGGAGTGTCTACACATGCCTTATTTCGAAATAGCTATTTTGGAATAGGCGTTATTCCTCATAGAATGAGGTTTACAGATTTTGGAATAAACCATCTGTGATTTCAAAGTTATTTCAAAATAATGGAATGGCAGTGTAGACACTCGCATTGTTATTTCGAAATAATACTTGTTATCTCAAAATAACAGTGCAATGTAGACACACCCCAAATTATTTTTGAAAATGGAATGTTAGGTTCCTAAATCACTGATGTGCTTAAAGATGTTGATGCAGATACAGAAATCAGTGGAATTAAGTGCCTAGAGATTTTTGAAAACCCCACTACATGCTTATCAGGCACCTAAATACTTGTTAAAATTTGGCCCTAAGTAAATTTTAAAAATGGGACGTAGAAGCCACTAATGCACTTCTGAAAATTTCAATCCAAAACAACAATGCATAAAAAATTATATTAATTTTATTAGTACATTCTGTTTAGGGCACAGAATTTATAACATGTATTCTTATAAAAAGAGAATTAATTGCCCTTAAGTTCTTGTAATAATCCTAATCCTTTTTAGAGAGATTTGAATAATTTGGTATAAATAATATTTATCACACATTTTTGTTCTGTTTTGTTGAACAGCTTCATAAATGACTTTTTCATTATTAAGCCATTCACTAACATCTTGTTAATAATATTCACTGAGGAGCAAATGATAAAATATTCAGATGATTTACAAATCAGTATTTTCACTTTTTGTCTAATTCTAGTCTTCATGCAACCCAGTACATTACAAATATACATTTTGTATTTGGAAAATGTGATTTTTTTTTCCCCCCATACATGAAAAGATTTTTTTTTCTTGTCAATTTTGCTTGGTACAAATCTAGCTTAACTATAATGACAAGTAGCAAATAACATTTTTTTATTGATTTGACCACCTAAATATAGTCAGATGCATAATAAAATCATGAATATCTAAATAAATTGATATATATACTCACATGCAAAGAGGGAAGGAAGCCTGCTTTATTCATTTTACAGGGTGATTCCACTATGAATTTATTTCTGTAAGTTTGAGACGAAACATTCCAATTTGGCCCTAAGTAATGCGTCCAGTTCTGGGAAGTGCTACTGAGTCCTGCAACTCTCACTGAAATCAATGAGTCCTGTCGTTTGAGGTACTGAGCATTCTGCCTACACTTAAAAGGGCTTGCCAGTTTAGAAATATAGGTGTAACTATTGTGGTAGCCCCACCTACACCCCCTTGTGGAGAGAAAGCTTATAACAACCAATATACAATTATTTTGCCAATATAGCAATTTAGTTTCCTAATGGAAGGGAAGAACTTTGTTCCCATTATCTGCATTTGAGCTTTCCCCGGCATAGCTATGCTGGGTAGGGGTGAGATATTTTCCCATACACTCCTACCCAATATAGTTATGCAAAGCCTTTAAATGTGGAACAAGTGTGAGACAAAGGCAAGCTAAGTGACTTGCCCATGGTCTCTCAGTGATTTAGTAGCAGAGCAGATAGTAGCTTTCCAAACTCCTGCTTCCTGTGGGTTTTGAGGGTGCTCAGAAACTCAGTCACCTCCACTATTCACTGCAGATGCCCAGGATTTGGCCTATTTTTCTTTGTTAAGAAAAACTAGTCTTCTTTTTGTTTCTTGTTTACAAATGTGGCACCTCTGGTCACCCATGAACAACTCAACTAAAGCCAGTCACTGTCCAGATATTATGGCAGCACCTAGGTAAATCAGAAATTGGATAAATATATAGATCACCTCAGTATGTTCTCTAAAGCTTCCTTAAAATTAAGGAAAATGACATTCCCCTCTCAATGTGCACATATTCCTAGCTCTCAGTAAGTACCATAGTGCTGTGCAAATCAGAACATTTAGAAGTGACAATCTAATATATAAAGGAGAATGTTTGTAAGTTTCTACGCTAATAACTGGAACACTATAAGAGCTACCGCAACCAAACTTTGCATGGGATAACTTTTCATCCAGGAGAAGGTTTTAAGGTACTTTTGGACCCAATTGGGCCTGAGCTCAAGCTCTAAAAATAAAAAAGTAACCCGCCGCGCTGGGCTGCAAGGGCTGCCCCACCCACCTTAGGTCCCATGCCCACCGCCTGCGGCCCCCTGTGCCATCTGGGATTCGCCCCCTTCCACCTGCGAGGTTACATAAGCGACCCTCTTTCCCCTCCCTGTGCCGGCACGCAGTGCACCGACTCACACACACACAATGGCTCGGGCATCCGCCCTGCCCCCAATGGCACCTGCAGCCCTGGGCGAGAGCTTGGGCACCCCTCCCACATGAAACCTATAGAAATCAGTGCAACTTTTCTACCATTCAAAAAAAGATAATTGACTACTGGTTTTCTACATTTTGTTCCTCCAGTTTCCCGAGCAATGCTGGGTAACTCCAGCTAGTGAAAATATATTTTAGTGACTAGATCTCCTAGTATTAGGGTAAAATCTGGTGGGAAAAACAACTTGGAAAGCTACTCACAGACACTGTTTTTCCTCAGAACCATTGACCCTCATTTTCTAGCATTAGCAAATAGTTAGACATTATCAATAAGGTGAGGGGCAATGTTTTGTTTTAGTCTTTCACACAACAAAGGAATCCCCTCAGTTCCCTTATTCACACCAAAACCAGATAGCCATTCTGTGGGTGCTCTCCTTCTTTAAACATTATTGTTTAAGAAGCATTACTGGAATTCACAGCAGGGGTCTCTCATTGCAGGAAAAAAGTGTGAGGGAACACGTGAGTGGGACAAACAGATGCAAAGATGATTAAAAACCAAAAATATTAGAAAGGTCTGATGTCTAAGGCCAGATATTTTGCACATTCTCCATTTTTCTAACAAAAGACATGAGTGTGCACTCTCTCTCTCTCTCTCTCTCTCTCACACACACACACACACACATGCTTATTCCTCCCTTTTTCGCCTCATCTGGCAGCCGCTTTCCAGTCCAGCAGACACTAACATCTAATGAGTCAAACTTCCCATTTTCAGACTAATCAGTCGGCTGCACTAATTGCAAATGCAAATATGCAAATTTATATTAATTAATTACTCTGCTAATTAGTTCTGCGGTCTTTTTTGGGTAATAAATCATTGTGCAGTGGAAGGGAAACAAGTCCTGTCCCATTTTGCTCCACATAAAAATTTAATGTACTCATTGAAGGAAAAAAATTATATATATATTTATAATTTTTTCCCATAAAATATAAAATCTATTCTGATCACTTTGCTTCTACTGATGAGTCCCCCACAGAAAGGTACAATCGTGAGAAGGCTTTCACATCTTCAGCAAATGCCATCACTAAGGTGCCTGTTAGCAATTTAATTATCACATTATGAGCTTCAGAAAAAGCCAGTTTGCTGTGCTGCAGGCTGTGACTCCGAGCTCAGTAGTTCACACATTTTGCAGCAAATGTGTCTTTATATATATAATAAAAATAAAGATAGCTATCTGGAGGAAAGCATTCACTTCAGTTTACCTCAGTGGACCCCATGGGATCAGAATCAGATCTCAAGAGGCCATTTATGCTAAAGTCATTACAGATCCATGCCCTTTTATCTCAGAGTTTCACTCAATTCTAAGAGATATCCATTTCAATGCACTGTCAGGAGAGAGGAAGAAAGGCAAAGAAAGTTCAAAGGATGTTGATTGGACAGCCCTTCTCCCCAGCCCTGACCCACAAGTCAGAGCTGACATAGATGTGGAATTTCTGACTTTGCTCTTCATTTTGATTTCACTTCTAAGCCTCTTTTTTCCCCCATGTATCCACCACCGCGCCCAACATACTACTAGATACTGTTTTCCCAGTCTCACTTTTGGGCCACTCTTAGAACGGTACGTCTACACTGCAACGCTATTTCAAAATAACTAATGGTATTCCAAAATAACTTAGTCCACTTCTACATAGTAGGCAGTTATTTCAAAATAGTGTCGAAATAATGTCAAAATACTGTTAAGTTGGAGGACTTCTTACCCCAACTCCTGTAACCCTCATTGTATGAGGAATAAGGGAAGTCAGAGAAAGAGTCCCCTATTTCAAAATAAGTGCTGTGTAGACTCTCCCTATTTTGAAATAAGATACACAATTGATGTAGCTCAATTTGCATAGTTTACTTCGAGTTAAACCTTGCAGTCTAAACGCACCCTTGGTTTCCAGAGTCTTCATTCTACTCTCTCTTCCAACCACAGATTATTCAGTGGTTGAAGTTTGAGACACACAGTAATATAGTTTCTAGTGCTGTTCTCTTCCCACATTAATACTGAACTCGCTAGCATTACATTTTCCACACATTGTTCAAATTCCCCAAGTGCTCCAAATCTGTACAACTCCATTGACTATCATATTCACTATCCCTCAATATAATAGTGAAGCTTCTTGCGTAGCTTTCCAAACCAGGGCTTAATTTGCAACGAAAGATGTACCTGGGCTCAAGCAACTAGAACAGTATTTCATAGAATCATAGAACTGGAAGGGACCTCGAGAGGTCATCAAGTCAATTCCCCTGCCCACACAGCGGTCTGCAAAACCACTTTGAGAAACTTGCTAACTGGCCGTGCCCGGCCCACACTGCTTCCCGCAGCTCCCCTTGGCTGAAAATGGTGAACCGGAGCCAATGGGAGCTGCAAGGTTCCGTGGTTATGGTGCCAATAACCACAGCGCGGCTAGTTAGCAGCTTTCTCAAAGTTGTTTCACAGGCCACTTTGAGAAACACTGAACTAGATGCTCAGCCATTTTTTTTTACACATTCATAACTGATGTGGTAAGCCCAGAGATATGCACTGCCAAGTCAAGAGGGGTTGGGGCTCGGACCTGGTAACAAGCTATGGCACCAATTAAGCACTGTTCCAAACCCGTTGTGGAAAATAAATTACTTGCAGAATGAGCCACTATTCACCACAGTATTGCAAACTCTTTAGCAGTACAGGACTAAAATGGTAGCTTCAATGAGCCAGACCATCAGCTGATGTAAATCAGCTTAGCTCAGTTGAAGTCAATGTAGCTGCACCAATCTACATCATCTGAAAAATATGGCTCCTCATTAAGCAATACTGGTTGTGCATAGTTCATCCTTAGCATATAGTGCCTGCCTGAATTCTTTCACAAAAGGTTTGGAAAACCATGGGAAAAGATTTACCATCTTGTATTTGCATAAGAGCAAAGAAACTAATCAGGAATACAACAAGGTGTCCTGTGGCACTGTAAAGACTAACAGATTTATTTTCTGCATAAGCTTTTGTGGGTAAAGACCTACTTCAAGCCCTCCTCTACTGCAACAAGAGGATTTTGAGGGGGTATATACCTACTTCCCTTTCACTGATACATACTATCATTTGGATACATTTGGATAACACATTCTGAGCTTCTTCTTGAGAGATTGTACATTGTCAGCCTTAATAATACATACTATGGATGTAGGCCGCAAATAGATAAAGATACAGATTTGAAGAGTCAACAATGCTGTGGTTTAATAGCTGGAGGATCAGACAGGCAACATTTAAAATTCTTCTGAAATAAAAATAAAGCAGCCATTAGCACATATTTTGCTTTATGTTTTAAATGATGTGGTTTAAACTGAAACAACAATGAGGTTTACAGGTAATTAAATTCCAAAAACCTTTATCGTGGCAGGTTTAACCAGAACTTGATCTGTCTATTTTTCATATAATTTACAGCCCTGGGAGAGGGTTTTCTACCTCCAATCTTATCTAGACATTGATCTGAGGTGATTTTTAGCTCCTGGAAAAGGAACTTTTAAGTAGAAATATATTTTCTGGACAATTTCAAGAAGAATTAGATTGAATTTTTACGAACTTTTCCTTCTTTGCTTAAATGTCTAATGCACAAGCATGATTTAGCTTAGCAGGTTAGAAATTATGCAAATTAAAATATTTATTTAAAAGGCAACAAGGCTTTGTGCTCTTTCCAAGTTTGAAAGCTCTCAAAGTCACAGGGGATCCAGACTGTTTGTTCTACAGTACAGTCGCACCCACCTGCAGTGATATTTGTCTGCTATTAGCAATTGGCTTTCTTTGCAAACCTACAAGTTTGCATTGACTAATATGTAAAGCTTTTGACAAATCTCCACAGGTAACTCTTCTATAATTAATAGACACTAGATAGGGCTATGTACAGGCTGTTAGAAGTAGTCTTCAAAATATTAATTTCACATCTTCTCAGCGTATGTGCAATGTGCCTCAGGTGGCATGTAATCAGAATTCAACCCAGAATTTGGCCAGCTGGTTAGATCATTAGTTTTCCCGGCTCAAGCTATGTATGGACGGGGAGTGAGATGTTGACACCAATCTGTGCCCCTGCATCTAACCATGAGGAATACCTTCAAATTCATTTGGCTAAATCTCTTTAACCTTTGGTCTTTTGATTTTGATTAAAAATCCTTACAAGAGCACTTTCATTAGCAGCAAATAACAGGAATTACTGCAACAGAGACTACAAATAAAAGTGATTTCTTTAATGTTTTGATCTTGCATATGAAGTTTCTGGACAGAGGGCTACTAATTGTTTCAAACATATGCTAACAGGTCTTTAAAAGTGTTTCTAATTCGAAAAGTGACTGAAAAGTTACTTGGTAGTTTTCCATACTTATGCTCCTCCAATTTCTTACAAATGACATTTGCTCTGTCTACAAGAGCAGTGAAATCAAGATTTTTCTTCAGATTTAGCACTGCAAAATCAGTTTGGGTTTGACCATGAATTTCAGATTACTGTTTGGATTACCATATTTGTACCCCCTATAATTAGCTATTTATATAAATGGGTTTGGAAAAAGCATCTGGGGAATGGTTGTGCTTCATAGAAATATCCATATGCATGTCATTTTTTTAAATGAATGAGCAAGAGTATTTGCTCTTTATTATTAGCAGCATTTTGCTAATTGTTATTTACTATCTAGCATTTGTTATTCTCCTTTTATCAAAGAATTGGTGCTCCAGAAATAATGCCATGAAGCAAGCCTGGCTCCTTTGCACTGATCCAATGGCACAGATGTTGCACACTGTATAACACAATGAACTTGAGATCAAGACTTTTCCTTGAATGCCCACTACATAAGTAAGAGCTGAGAATAGGGTCAGGGATAGGAAATGTGCTTTACATTGACCATGGCTATCCAAGTCTTCAACAGTAATTATGGGACCTGATGAGAATCCTACTCATTTCTCTTTGACCAAAGGTCAATGAAATAAATGGCTCCCTGGTATAGGAGAAGGAAACAAAGGACTGAACTGCCTTGACAGATTTCACAAGACCCCCGATGGAATGGTCTTTCTCAGATGTATGGAGGCACGGAGGCACACTGCAACCAAAAATAAAACACCCTATCTGAATTACACCCAACATGTAATTGACTGTGGAACCCATCGCTATATGAAGTTGTTGGAGACAAGAACTTTCCAAGATTCAAAAAGGGATTGCATATGTATAAAAATATCAAGACTATTCAGAGTTATCAACTACTTACAACAAAATGTTTGTAATGGATAGTAAGCTTCATATTTCAGGATTTACACCAATCTCTAACAATTAGAGATCAGAATAAATCCAGGGGAAGGAGGGTAGGAGGAAGCTGATATTCCACATCTGCCTACTGTGGAGTTCTTATACCTTTGACCTAGTAGTTAATAGTGTTAGAGACAGGATACTGAACTAGGTTTTACCCAATATGGCAATTCTTGTGCTCTTAAATATGGATTCTTTTCTTAAATTCTGCTCTCCCACATAGAAATAGACAGGTTGTGAAATACGGTTTGTTTTCTCATACTATTCTTTCAAGAGATAAAGCAAACTAAAATCTCTCTGATCATCTAAGGAACTGGTGGTGCAATACATCAGGCATATTATTACAAAAATAAAATTAATAATGTTCATCCCTTTAGAAACAATGGCACATAGAATGGACAAGAGGACAGATTTAAAAAAAACTAGATTACATAAAATCAATGGGGGGAGAAAATAAAAAGAGAGCAGACTAATGGTGGAATCAACACACACACAAAACCCCCTAAAGGCAAACAATAGAATGAATACGTATGGAAACCACCTAAGCAAAAAATAAAAATAATTATTGTGGAAACTGCAGTAAAATGAAAAAATCATTTTGTCTATAGAGCAGCTCCATGACCACAGCTCTCTGCCTTCAGGCACTCCAACAAAAAGGGCACCTTCTTGTCCAAGCAGTAAGATATCTGGAGAAGCAAACTGCAATGTCTGTTCATCTTTGTAGTTCATCTTTCCCAGATGGGTGTTCTCTCTCTCTCTCTCTCACTCACTCTCTGGCCTTTTATATATTTTCATGGGGGTTGTTTTGTTTTGCTTTGCACTGCTGTAGATACACCAATTTAGTTGAAACACTACAGAGCACTAGTATAGCTACACAGCACCAGTGTAAAAAGTAACCAGTCGATCTAGTGATAGCTTGGTTTCAAAATGGAGTAAGTAGAACTACTGCACATTACTTTTTATTCTAGTTCAGTATCTGCTCTAGGGGCTTACACAAGTGCAGGTCACATCAGGATAGATATATCTGCACAAAAAAAGCCCAAGGTAGTCCAGGCTGCTGTCTTTTTCAACTTTAATTTTTTAAAATTCTTCATACCTCTGTTGCTGATACTATGTGTCCTTCTGAGGAGAATGGATTGATCTCAAGAGGTGGGTATGTTAAAAAGGGAGTTGAACTGTTAATACTTCTTAGGTTCTGACTACTGGATTCTGAACAGAGCCGAGAGAAACATCAGAATTTCTCTCCTGGAGAAAATTCTTATCATCTGATATTTGTTTTCATCTGAAATCATGAAAAACCCTTAAAATAGCCAATTTTTTTCATGGAATGAGTAGTTCAAACATTGTTTAGTTTGGACATGTTGAAGTATTCTTCACATATTCAAATACAATTAAATATTTTTATATTCCTGACTCTAACTGTCCATTTCAGATTCTTGGACTGACTAAACCAAAGCATTTCAAATCAGTTCAACATTAAACTGTATTCCTCTGCATTGTTACATTGCCTCCTAGCAGTTGTAGTTTAGAATCCTAGTGCACCCATACATTCTCTCACATGGGCCAGGCTCCCTGGTTGGACTACATCTCCCATCATGCACCTGCAGCTCTGAGATGACATATGTGTGTATCAATCAGAGGAAAAGCTACATTGAATTATGGGAGATGTATTCAAGCCATGGCATCAAGTCCACAGAGATAAATAGGAGCCAAAACTACAACTCACATGAGGCAATGATGCCACAATAGGAAAATGCAATTTTTTTATTTGAAAATAAAATACTGACTCTGAACAGTTTCAGTTCAGTTCCGAGAACTGAAACATTCCAATTTGTGTCCAATAATTTTGCTTTGCTTTTACTAATGGAAAAATCAATTGCAGGGGAGGGAGGGACAAAACTGAAATTCCCACAGAAAATTTTGATTTTGTAGAATTTCCCAACAACCAACTTCTGTCATGAACATGTGAACACTTAAACATAGGCATAACATGTGTGCCGTCCTATCATTCACTATGCACCTTACAAATTGCTATATAAATAGAAATACCACTTTGTGCAGTGAAAAGGAACTAACCTCACAGAATTAAAAATTTACAAGATTGCCAAAGAGTTTGCAGAATCTATTCTTTAGTTCTTAAACTAGGACAAGCAACACCAAAAACATAACTGAAAAATAAAAATAAAAATACCAGCAGAGTTACCAGGCTAATAGCTTGCCTTACCTGTCCTTAATCAGTAGGAACCTGCAGAGTTCACCTTGCTGAAAAAGGAGTTCAAAAATTTGAGAATCAGTTTTCTTATTAGATTTCAAATATCATGATGGTTTTAGGTTCACTGAAAGTACCGGGTTGTTGATAGTATTTCATATGGTATATCAACACTTTCCAACCAAAGCCTAGAAATACAAGTATATTAGGATTAAAGCAAACAAAAGAAAATAAATAGAACTGTTAAAACCCTTCTATGAACTTAAGTGATCTTTTTCAAATCTACAAAAGTGTTTGGTTTAGGATGAAGGCTAAACTTTATTTGCCAATTCCTGATTTTTATCTCTCCTGTATATTTTCACATTTGAACAGTGCACAATTAATGAACTCAAATTTATTTTTGAAGAATTTAAGTGGGTGATTCATTTTGACATCAGCATATTTATTTTTTCATTTCTTAATTAACTTATCTTTAAGATTTTTACTCTCTTCAGATCAACTTTGGAAATACCAAGTTGTATTTGCAACCTTAACTTTGCCATCTACTCATATAAGCACATCTTTTATTTTCCCTCCTCCCCCGCCCCTTGTAACTTTAAACACACAAGTAGAATATTCTTCTACTTGGTACTACAAACAGAGATGACACAAATATTATATATATGATTCACGGTGAATGAGGCAAGGACTCCTTGGCCGTAGTGTAATTTGTATGGTGCACAAATGTAAGACCTAAGTACACAAAACTAAGATATATGTATTTTCAAAATTAGGCTAGGTAACATAAGCATATAGTGAAAAACACAACATTCTAATTACAGTTCCCCCATCACAAGCATTGTAGATTCAGAACACAGTTTTGCCCAGTTTAAAGATGAAATGTACATAGATCATGTGTTTGAGGGTGCAAATGTGTTCTTGTGTGTGAAATGGTTGCACACACATTTTACTGGTGCATTCATTGTGCTCACCACTGGAAATCTGTTCCATAAGGTTTCAGTCAAAAATAGATGTTCTTAATATACATTTTGAACAAGTTTGTATTTTGCAAAGGGAAAGAAAGGACTCATTCAAAATTCTTTTTGTTGCCTCTATGTTAAAAGTGGATGGATTGGAAGGGAATGTGTTCTAGTGGATAGAACTAGAGTTTTCAAATCTATTTCCAACTATGCCAATGTGAACGTGAGCAGCTTCCCATCAGTAAATTGGGTGTAATTGTACCTACCTATCTTACACAAGTGCTGTGAAGTTTAATTTGTGTTTACATAGAAGTCTGCGCACGGATGCTGTAACAATTTTTATAGTGTAGGTGCTGAGAGCCATCAAACCAAACTACAAATACTATCTATGACTGAAACCACTTCAAGCCAAGAAGCGTAGTAACATACACAGCACCCCTTGTTACAGCACTAATGACTTTGAGATCATTGACTGAAAGGGGGTATAGAACTGAAAAGTATTTTTAATAATATTATAAGTAATAATATTCCTTCTAATTTCTCTTGGGATTTTTCAAATATCTCAAACTGCTTTACATTAGTCAGATTTTGCTCTTTTGATATAGGCAAAAAGTTCAAGGTTTTTATTTGGAAGTGGTGTGATTGTGCGTAAGCAGTTATTAACTTTTCATCAATGTCTTTATGGATTAAATACTCCCTAAATACACATTGACAGCACAGATCATTATGGTTATGGACCCTTAACATTTAACGTGGGAGGGGAGGGAAGGGCTGTATACATGTATTCATCTCCTTCCTCTCTTTCACAAACTATAAGGTTTAATAGCGATTAACAGTAGACCACAGCACTTCTAAATTAACGATAGCCCTGCCAATTCTAATTGGTATTCTAATTAGTCTGACAATTCTACTAATTAAGCACATTAAACTTTTTAACAAAGGCTATTTTTGTGCTGTGTGGTGTATAATGGATTTAGGGCTGGGGGGGGAGACTGAACTTGTGCTACTGAGAAATACTGATGATTAAATAAAAAAGGGGAAAGAGAAAATACAATAGCTTTTATATTTGTCACTAAATAGTAATACACTAGAATAATTTTGTTACTGAAAGTTTGACAATTGTCCTTTGTAAAACTTAATTCATCACAAACGACATAAGATCTCTTAGGTTATGTCTATACAGCAGTGTTATTTTGGAACAATTAATGTTATTCAGAAATAACATAGTCCGTGTCTACACACTATTTCAACATAATGTCGAAATAACGTTGAGCTTGAGGACTGCTTATTCTGACTCCTGTAACCTTCATTGTACAAGGAGTAAGGGAACTCTGGGGAAGAGTGCTCTATCTCGAAATAATTGCTAAATGGACAGCACCAATAAGCTCTTTCGACTTAAGCTACACAATTAGGGTAGCTCAAGTTACATAGCTTGTTTTGATTTAGCCCTGCTGTGTAGATATGCCTTTATAGAGCTGGCTTAAAAATAAGAATTTCTATTTCAACATCTTGAAATTTGTTTTCATTCCATACTGAAACAAAAAACAAACATTTTTGAAAGTTCCCATAAAAAATCATTTAAAAAATTTTGGCTTCGTGAAAACATTTCATTTTGATAAAAAATGACATATTTTGTTCAGAATGCAGCTTTTTAAAACATTATAAAAAGTTGTTTTGAAATTAATAAATCACTAGGGGGGGCTGCACCTCCCTGCTTGCTATACTCACCAACCACCCTCTCTCTGGGGGTAGGTGTGGCTGGGGGGAGAGTGCTGGAGTGGGCTGGGGGCAGGGTGTCTGGCCAGGAGGAAGGTGCAAGAGCAGAGGAGGGTGCAAGCTGGGGGTAGGTCTCTGGCTAGGGGGAGGGTGCAAGAGCAGGTGGAGGATAAGTGTCTGGCCAGCAGGGAGGGTGCAAGAGCAGAAGAGGGTGCAGGAGCAGGCTGGGGGTAGGTGTCTGGCCAGGGGGAGGTAGCAGGAGAAGGCAGTGTGTGCAAGGTCTCGGTGGAAGGCTGAGTGAGGGAACTGGGAGATGCAGGGTCTTGGCTAAGGAGGTATGTGAGGGGGCTGGGAGTGTGGGGTCTCAGCCGAGGGTGTGTGGCAGGGCACAGGGTGCAGGGATGGGGAGGGTGCATGGCTCACAGCCCCTCTTGCGAGGGGGGAGGCCTTGCGGCTTCTGGCCCCTCTCTCTGCCAGGGGGGATGGTGCGTGGTTCCTGCCCCCCCCCCCCACAAGGGGGGAAGGGAGAGGCTGCAGGCTGCATGGCTCCAGTCTGCCAGAGTAATAGGGAAGAGGGGGAGGAAGCAGGGTGGCTGAGGGCAGAAGGAGGGACTATGGAACGCAAAGTGACATGATGACATGACTCTGTCCTACAACAGGAAAAGGTTGAGAGAGAGAGAGAGAGAGAGAATGATTTGTTTCTAATACTTTTTTAGCTTCTTTTTTTCTGAACAAAATTTTGTCTAAATTGTCACAGTCCTGCAAAAAGTTTCTATTTCAATGAAGTGGGATTTGCCAGCAGAAACATTCTATTGGAACATCTTCAGCCTGCAGTAGTTCCAAGGTCAAACCCCACATCATATTATCAGAGAGTTCTGCTTTACTGAAACATCAACTTTTGAGCAGAGCCTGTGCAAAATCTTTGAACAAAACTCTTTTTGATCCTATAAGAGTTCCATGCATTGTACGAGAAAATAATTTGTCTTCCAGGCTAGTTAAAAACCAATGTGTAATATTACCTAGACATTCCATGCTCTTAAGAACTCTGAATCTTCTAGATGTTGCACATTGTTAACACGTATTGAGTTTTCTGAGGGCTGAATGCATTCAGCACCTCTCAGGATAACACCCAAGTAGTGCAGAGGCTGGTATGAAATGTCTATTCTCATCCCTCTGCCCTTTTACCATTCAGGAAAAAAGCCACATGCTTGAATCATCGTTCCTCCCAACCCCATGTGAGATGGCATTTTTGCACATCCCTAAAGTGGTTCTGCCCAATTGATAATTCCTTCTGCTTTTCCGGTTTGAGAGTGAATGACAGGACAGACAGAAACAAAGCACAAAAAACACCACACTTCTTTCTGTTGAATATCTTTCACCTTGTCCCTGGGAAATATTTCTTCCCCTACTCCCTTCAAAGACACAGTCCACTCTAGCACTTTTAAGAAAACTGATGAAGGAGAGGGATCATGTGATGATTACCTATTCTGTTCATTCCCTCTGGAGCACCTGGCATTGGACACTGTCAGAAGTCAGGATACTTGGCTAGATGGACCTTTGGTCTGACCGAATATGGCCATTCTTGTGTTCTTATGTTCTTATCACAGCTATAGAGGGAGGAGGAAGGTTCATCCAGTGAAAAGACTCTAGACCAGGATTTAAAAGATTTGGGTTAAAATTCCTGCTCTGGTCTTGAATTTTTTTGTAATTCTGGGCAAGTCGGTTAATCTCCATGTGTGTCTGTTTCCCATATCCCTTTTATGGGTGCGTCTACACTGCACCATTATTTCGAGATAACTGGCGTTATTTCGAAACAACAATAGGGGCGTCTACACAGCCATTCTTTTATTTTGAAATAATTACAAAATAACGGATGGCTTATTCTGAAATCTGTAAACCTCATTCTACTAGGAATAATGCCTATTTTGAAATAAGGCGTGTATACACGCTCCACTGCTGCTATTTTGAAATTGCCCCTCACCAGGGCCATTCTAAGTTATTCCTCCCCAGTGCCTTCCGGGGCTCTAAATCAAGATAGCATGTCTTCATTAGAGAAGCCTGCATCAGACTAATTTTGAGGGTTCCCTGCAGTGTAGACATGCTATTTCAAAATAAGCTATTTCAGAATAACTATTCCGGAATAGCTTATTTCAAAATAGCCATGCAGGGTAGTCGTACCCTACAACTAGGGTAATTGTATTTCTAAGGCAGTGGTCCCCAACCTTTTGAGGCTGCTGGGTGTCCAGGGGCAGGGCCGCTCACGTGCCAGGCGTCAAGGGGCACGTGGCCGGGGCCAGCACCGCACATGTGCTGCGTGCCCGGGACAGGGGCCGCCCATGCGCTATGCGCCTGGGGCCAGCACCGCACACGTGCTGCACACCCGGGACAGGGGCCGCCCATGCGCCACACCTCCAGGGCTGGCACCGCACATGTGCCACACACCGAGGGCGGGGCCGGCCCAGATGATTCGGCAGGCGCACATAAATGCCCCCGCAGGCGCCATGGCACCTGCAGGCATTGCATTGGGGACCACTGTCTAAGGAGTCTGCTTGATGCCTATATTTCTACATACCAATATCTGCTAACAGCCCAATGCAGACATTAGGGGATCACCCAAAAATATCAGATGTGTTTGGAAAACACCATGGACACTACATTTCACAGTCCTTTTGGGACAAATTGAATGCCTGGCTCCGTAACTTTCTTGATCTTTATAAAGAAACTGAACTCATATTCATCAGATCAGTGTGCTGAAAATTCAGTAAACACGTGGCTTTGCCCAAAATACCACAAAATTCAGCAATTGGAAGACAACCAAGGTGTCGGGATTCCTTATGCCCCGAAGCCCATTATCCTAGTCTTAAAATTGTGGTTCTGTAGAATAGAATCACCTCGGCTGATCTTACTTACTGGGGGAGCATCACAGCACACACGCACAAGGGGCAGAATTAAGGTTGCACAGGTTATTGTAAATCTGACTTCTCTTAGCTTCGCAGTGCTTTACTTAGTAGCTTACATAACATTCTTTTAAAACAGCGTTTAAAAAAATAAAATTTCATAGGTGTTCAGTTAGTATTTTGGCTTGCTGCCTGAAGAATATAAGTAAGAGAAAGGAAATGGCAATTTTTAACAGTTTACAGCTCAGCTAAACCTGAATGGAATTACAGGGCATAAAGAAAAGTCACTTCTCTAGCCTCAGAACTTTCTCCCTACTGAATTTCAAAGGTCAGTGGCAAATAATGGAAATGTCAGAACTTCTCAAAAGAGTTTGAAAGAATCTTTATAATGGAAAGTGTAAAATGAAAACCTAAATATAGGGTGCTACCAGCTTCCTGAATGATGAACACTACAATTTTCTAAAATAGGCCTGTCCAACAGGGGCTGACATCAGTCATGTTTTCATTAGGTTTTATTCTGTGGTTCCGTCAATTCAATGTGAATTTAACTGCGCTATAACCTTGTGTCCTGTGTTTAATTTAGATCATGCTGTGCAGTTCTCAACGAACTGCTCACCTCCGCATGTGCTGTTATGCGCCTGCTAGCCAAATCCTGCAGTCCTTACTCAGTCAAATCCAATTCCAATAGGGCTATTAGCCTAAGTGCAAACCCTGGATTTAGCCCTTAGTGTGTGGTCAGTCATTAAGGAAAGGATGATCCTCTCCCACAAAGAAGCCAACAAGAAAGATCAGGAAAACAGAGACTGTGGCTTGCCAGCCCCTCAGCTCCTAGGGATCAACAGGGAATGAGTACTCCAGTTTTAGGGAGGAAAAAGCATCCGCTCAGAAACCTGCCAGCTCCATGGTTCCTTCTGATTGAATAAACAATGAGGATAATTGGGCCTAGCCAATCAGTGTCTTCGAAGATTCTGTCTTTATATTTATTACACTACCAAAGATCTCAATCTACAAAAAAACATAGGGGCAAATTGTGTCAAAAAAAATAGGGGCAAGCAGTGCCACTGAGTAAAGGGGTGTAAGATCTATTCACACACACCTTTGTGTAGCCATATTATGGCTCCGCACACTAAAGCTGAAACATGAAGGATGAGATAGACCTGCACTTCTTATAGTCTTCTCCATCACCATGAGTAGGCAGTGGTAGAGACTGGACAGTATCTTGGCTCCATATTAACAAAGAGGGAGAAATTAGCCAGCAGCATTATAAGATGGCATTAATTGCTTCTTCTGCTGGGAAAAGAAGTCACCATCCCATCCAAGGGCTCCCCCTTGAGTTTGCAGCTTCCCAGTTCTTCTGATAATAGACATTGAGCAAAGAAATAGTCTAATCTTAAAACTGAGACCCGAACGTAAAGAAGAGAAATAGTCAGATGGGTACACAGAGTAAACAAGTCAGTCAGACTGGAAATCCTGTATGAATGAAAATAATGGGAAAGATACAAGTAAGTTTCCAATTATTTAAATTCTTCAACTGTGACTGCCAATACAAAGTGGGCATTGACTGCCCGGTAATGTTGTTTCGATCAGTGTGTCACATTTATATTTTATAGTGTCTACCACAGCAAAGTGTTTACACCATACCTCTGAAAACTGCTTACTTTTTAGGGGCAGCCACTGCTCTAAGTGTATCAGCAAGTTATAGTGACAAAAATATGACAATCCCATTTGGTGAGTAGGAATGAAAAAAATAAATTCCAAATGTACCGTAAGACTGTTTTACAGCCACACTATGAGTAATTAAACTAATCTCCTTGTAGTAGACTCCAAGGGCATGTCTACACAGCAGCGTTATTTTGAGATAGCATTAATTACACTATTTTGAAATAACAAAGTGAATGTCTACACAGCAAGCCCATTATTTTGAAATAATTTCAAAATGAAGGGCTTCTTATTCCGAATTCTGTAACCCTCATTTTATGAGGAATAACACCTGTTTCAAAATAGGGTACGTGTAGACAGCGCAGCTGTAGTTATTTTGAAATAAGTGGCCTCCAAGGATTCTCACAGCTGCCCTGGTGGTCCCTCTGTCCACACTCATGAGAACTTTATCATTCCCCTTCCCCTGCAGGGTTTAAAGTTGCAGCCACAGGGGAAAGGGCTTGTGGCACAAGGAAAGTCCTGCTAATCCTGTGCCACAAATCAGCAACCTTCCCTGCTGCCATGAGCAACCTCCGTGCTCCTACTGAGCTCTCCATGGCTGCAAGAGAGCTAGTAGCCACCTCTGACGTTCCTGCCAGGAAGCGAAAGAGAAGGGCACCATCCTAATCTGGTGCGGAGATCCTGGCTCTCATTGAGATCTGGGGAGAGGAGGCAAATATCCAGGATCTCTGCACCAGAAACAGGAACACCAACATCACTGGCTGGATGGCTAGCAGCCTGGGCCAGAGGGGCCACAGCCGCACCCAGAAGCAGGCGCGAATAAAGGTAAAGGAGCAGAGGCAGGCCTACACCAAAGCCAGGGAGCACAACTCCCGCTCTGGGGCAGCTTCCCACTCCTGCCAGTATTTTGACCAGTTCCACCACATCCTGGGAGGGGAGTCAGTCCCTCCCCCTCTCCTTTCCTACCCCCCCCCCCCCCCCCGTTGTGTGAACTCTGGGCTGGAGATGTCCATCATCAGCCTCCCAGAGGGCTTGGCAGTAGAGCAGAAGGAGGAGGAGGAGGAGGCCAGCACTGTCCACCTGTCAGCAGTTGGTCCTGTCCCTGGCTGAAGTGCTGTGGTGTCCACAAGGGCAACCAGAGCAGGCAGTGAGGCTTTGTTGTCCCACAAGGAGACAGGCAAAGGTGAAGAGCCTGAGATACGACTAACGGGGGGGAGGGGTCCCTTTAAGCATGAGCCTCAGATAACCTCAGGCAGCAGCTACAGGAAGTGACTGCTGTCCTGATGCCCTCCCTGAAGTGCTTTGAGGGGGCCTTAAATGTGATTCAGGCTCCAAGCAGTGTGGACGTGCCATTTTGAAATAGCCCTGTGCAGTGTGGACCTAGCCCCAGAGAGCTAGATGGCCTAGTGGTGAGTGCACTCAATTTCCAATCTCTTGCCTGCCCATAGAAAGGGCCTTCAGTTCAGCTCCTATCTTGTGTTTGTGGCTTATCCCTCATTAGAGGGTTTACAACAGCCTTGCCATTGCCCTGCTAGAGGGAAGAGTTGGAAATGTTTTTTGTCCAAGAGTTGTTTGTAGGGGAAGCCAGACCCACCTACTCCACTGGGCCTCAATCCAGGGACTTATGAGAGACAGCAACATTATGCACTCTGGAGCTCTCTAAGGAGCTGCCTCCTTTGGTCACTTCCTGCCATCCTTCTCCTCCAAAGTGTCCAAGTAAAAGAAAAGAAAAGAAAAGAAAAGAAAAGAAAAGAAAAGAAAAGAAAAGAAAAGAAAAGAAAAGAAAAGAAAAGAAAAGAAAAGAAAAGAAAAGAAAAGAGCCATCCAGGAGCCCTGAGGGTAAGTCTATCATCTTCTCCAGCCTTTACCCTTTGAGATGAGTGGCTCTCTTTTAAGCATCCTCTCCAGATGGAGCATGCTCTGCAGACCTGGAGAGACAGGGCTAATCAGTCCTGTATTGTCCTTTAATCCATCTAGTCTCAGTGTTAGATTGTACATCCCCAACAGTTCTAAAATCCCCTACAGTTTCTAAAAATGGCATAGCCATGTGACTGTTTCTTATGGAGACACTGCTTGGTTCTCTGAAATCCCAAGGGGAAATGGGTAGGTTAAACCAGCAAAATGACCAAAAAAAGTCTATTGCTCAGAAGTATGCTAGCCTGAGCACTATGTACCAGCCTATTATTCTTAACAGGCATTCACAGTAGACAGCAACACAGCAGTTATGGTGTATGCTGTGAATACATATTAACATCAGTACACATATGATGGAAGCATTATATAAAATTCACAGTAAAAATCCATAGGAAAAGTAATTACGCACACATGGTAGATGCTTTTTAAACCTTTATATCTCAGCTGCTTTCTTTCTTAACAATTTATTTGAAAATATTAAATAGGTCAAATAATGGATAAAGAGTCTGCAAAATTGAATCCTTCCCCAGATCCTAACTAATTTATTTTAATTTTAATGGTAACATAAAATACATCCAAATATAAAATGGTTTTGTTGTTGTTGTTATTAAATATCGTAACAGAGAAAAGAAGTGCAAAATACAATGTGTGTGTTGGAGACTAGATGATTTGACTGGAAATTTTACATTTCTTCCACTAACACAGAGCCGTTACAATGTCAACATTTCCTTAGATTTTGCGTAGTATTTTTAGTATGCACTGAAACGTTGCTTTGGGACTTTGCATATTTAGAATATTGTGCATTGTATAATAATCTCTGTATGCAAAATTTGTGAAAATGTTGACAATACATAGGTTCTTTCACAATATAAATCTTAATACATAAATTCCAATTGAGAATAAAGGGATGCTACATTCTGTTCTATTATAGTAATTGTAATAGCAATTTAGAATGAAATGAGTATGTGAATAGTCTAGTATTCTGCAATATCCACTTAAGTTTTAAGACTTTGGCCCCTTCAAATATATATATATATTTAAAAAAAAAATAGGCCCAATCAAGATAAAGAACTTATATCCTGCAATTTCTCTGCAATAAAAAAGAAAAGTTTGCTTGTGAGATTGTTTTTTGTTTGTTTTGGAGGGTTTTTTCGAATTAGAGGTAAAATAAAAGGGTTCCTGAAATTGACTGGTTGGCACATGTGCAGGCAGAGAGACACACACACATTTTCTGCCTTCTTATAAAAAAAGTCCAAACCAATTTAACTAAAACTTTATGGAAACAAAAAAAGAACAATAATGCCAAGCTTGGGCCCAGTGTGAATTAAAGCAGATGAGATATAAACCATTCAAAAACAGGATTTATAATTAAATACTGATACAGACCTATAATAACAGGAGCCTTGCCAGGGATTACTTTAATACTAAAAGCATACTCAGTCTCCCACTTTTTAAATTTTAGCTTACTTAGTCACTAAAAAGCAACAAAGTACGATAATAGTAAAGGCTTAATATTTTTTACATAAGACAGTCCATTCTTATTTTAAGTCTTGATAACATTTTGCTTGTGTGAGGCATCTCTCTCGTAAAAACAAGGTGGAGTTTGTCACAAGCACAGCACCATAGCAGGGCTTAGCCGAGAGGCTTTGTCAGCTTTATTTAATAGTTTCTTGTCTGTTGTTGATGAGAGAGACAAAAGGGTTAAGGAAGAAAGAGCAGATAGCAGGGAGAGACAGCTGACAGGAGGAGAGAAAGAGAGAGAGAACATGAGAATAGGAAAGGAGAATGAATAAAAGTAGAAACAGATGCAGTTGGAAAAACAGGTAAGAGAATCAGGAAGGAAGAACAAAATTGCAAATAACATTTTAAGACAAAAAGACTTCTTAAACGTAAAGGAAACATTTAATAGAAGGCAAGATATTAACAGAAAGCAAGCTAGGGGAAAAATCTTCTGATTACCCTGAAACAGGTATGATTATAAATGGATCACAATGAAAGCAGCTAGTGCATTTTAAATATATCAGAGGTGGGAAAAGCAATTGTGTGTATGTGTGTGTGTGTGTTTGGCAACACGCTAATTTCTGATGTTGCGGTGGGCACCCATTGCATTGGCACATATTTTTGAAACATTCAGAATGTACTTCTAGTTTGCATCAATTTTCTTTTTTTCCCCCAGGATTATTACCAAAAATCCCTGAAGAAAAAAAAAAGGAAGGATTTCTTACAAAGACCCCAGATGGATACACTCTAACATGATTTTTGTGTTCTCGAGTAGCGCACAGCATTTTGAACCCCACACATAGATTGCTCATGATAGCACTAACAAAAACTACTGTTGTGACTTACACCTGAGCTAAACCCCCTCAGGTGTGTCATAATACCTGCATTTCTTTCTGATTTCAGCTGCTCCTTAATTGTTTTTTATGGCTACCTAGGGGCACAAAGGAGATTTTGATCAATATGACATAGCCCTTTTTTATAAATAATACAATATTACCAACTATGGAGTAGCTGTACCTGTAGGAACGGATAAAAATGAATATTGGCATGTCTATCTATATAGATTGCCCATTAAGTAGAAACAGATTTAGTAGAAATGCACCTACTGTATGTAAAATGCTGGTACAGATTTTTTTTCCCCCTATCAGTCTAACCTTCTGTGTTGATACATGAATGCTGGTACCCACTTACAGGGATGCCAGATGATCAGTGCAGAATGAAGGTCCCAGGAGAAAGGATCACATGGTTTTCTCTGCCCTGTGACGTCACTAGCAGATGGCATGGGTACCAGCTCTGGCAGTTGGCATCAATGTCACTTTTTAGAGATCAATGAGATAGTGCAGAGATACACAGATCTAGACTCCAGGAGACGATGCGACATTCAGACTGAAAAGATTTGGAAGGAAAAAAATGAAAACTGAGTTTTGAATGAAAAAAAGCTAAGGTAATATAAATAAAGATATATTTCAGTTGGGGCTATGTGTGCATGCAAGTGTTTAAAGATACAGTATCATTGTCTTGTATTTTATGTATGCTGTTTACTACCTATAACTTCTCCTAACATTCCATTCTTATGATGTAATTGCATACTTTCACTGGGATTATGCAATACTGAAAGTGTATAGGCAATACTAAGAGAGTTAGTCTTTTTTAAGGGGTTTTGTTTAGTTTTGTTCTATTAAAAAGTCTGCCTTTATTTGTGCTTGTCTCTGAGGACAGTGGATCTAAGTATTTGCTGTTTCAAGACTGAAAACAAAAACAATTCAAAAAGAAAATTATTTCCTCATTTCATTCTGGATTCTGAACACACGTGCACAATTGCAGTCAGAATCCACAGCCCATTCCTGTCAGATATTAGCTAGAGGGAGACGTCTGATTCTTGCAGAACATAAACACTGCTAAAGCATGGAGGGTTTTTGTTTTTGGTGATTATGTTTTCTAACCCTGATTGACTGAAAAAGAAAAACAAGTTAATTCCAACAACTAAATTGTACTATTAATTTAGAATCTTTCCTTTACAAATGAGAGAAAAATTTTCTTTTCCAATTCTTTCTAAGTAAATACGTTTAAGTATAGATAATTCCTGGTTTATTTTTTAATCGGAAATAAATACTCCGTGTTTCATATATTTTCACATTGATCATTAGAAAACCTCACTTCATTTTAATTAAGTCACTGAATGATTCATTTGTCTTAGGGGGCTTTTCCCATTTGAATTCTTTCTAACCAATTTTAATTTACCGGACTTAAAAGTATTGGTACATGAACGAAAGCATGTGAACAAACTTCAAAATAAAAGTTAATAGGTGATTTAAAAAATATTTGTCTACCAGTTAATAGAGATATAGCGCTTTCATTTTTAAGACTGGTCTCTCCTTTTTTATATTTTACCCAGGGGAATTTGTATTAATGAAATCTCCACGTTGCTTTATCATGTTTTGCATTTGCTTAAATTCCACAGTGTTGGGGATTCTAAAAGCTTCTTTTAAAAAAAATACAAATGTGGAGGGAGTTGATTATAATTATTAAATACTGTTCTGCTCTTTATGTACTTGTAATAAATATGCTTATATCAGTGATCATATAATTCATGTTTTTTATATTTTTTACAATTTTGACAGCTAATTTTAAAAAAAAAACTAAACAGAAAAAACCTTTCAAAGTGATAAAGATATTTTATTAGAAAATTGTATCGTATATTATATACATGTACATGTGTGTATATACATACAAGTGAAAGGTATGTGTAGCTGTTTTGTAAGTATACAAGCTTGACAAATGGAAATATTTAAACATTGTGCTGGCATTCTTTCAGGTAACTTAAGATTATAGAACCATGCTAACACTACCATTTGATGAGTCTGTTGTAATGCCAGAATCCCAGATGTGCAGAAAGTTTTCCAGAGAAAGTGAGGACCAAAAGCAAATTAAGAAGCCAGAAAGCTTTTCCAAGCAGATTGTGCTCCGAGGAAAGAATATCAAAAGGGCCACTGGTGAAGACACAGAAAAAGAAGAGGAGGAAGAAGACAGAGAGGAGGAGGATGAGAATGGTTTGCCTAGAAGGAGGGGCCTTAGGAAGAAAAAGACAACCAAGATAAGAGTGGAAAGGGTCAAATTCAGGCGGCAAGAAGCCAATGCTAGAGAAAGGAACAGGATGCATGGCCTTAATGATGCTCTGGACAATTTAAGAAAAGTGGTCCCTTGTTATTCAAAAACACAGAAACTGTCTAAAATAGAAACTTTAAGACTAGCCAAAAACTATATTTGGGCTCTTTCTGAAATCCTGCGTATTGGCAAGAGACCCGACCTGCTCACGTTCGTCCAAAACTTGTGCAAAGGTCTATCCCAGCCAACTACAAATTTGGTGGCCGGGTGCCTGCAGCTGAATGCCAGAAGTTTCTTGATGGGCCAGACAGGGGAAACTGCCCATCACACAAGGTCACCATATTCCAGTTTCTATCCTCCCTATCACAGCCCTGAGCTCAGCACTCCCCCGGGACATGGAACTCTTGACAATTCCAAGTCTATGAAACCCTACAATTACTGCAGTGCTTATGAATCCTTCTATGAAAGCACTTCCCCTGAGTGTGCCAGCCCACAGTTTGAAGGTCCCTTAAGTCCTCCCCCAATTAACTATAATGGGATTTTTTCCCTGAAGCAAGAAGATGCCTTGGACTATGGCAAAAATTACAATTATGGCATGCATTACTGTGCAGTGCCACCCAGGGGTCCCCTTGGGCAGAGCTCCATGTTCAGGTTGCCTACCGAGAGCCACTTCCCTTACGACTTACATCTGCGCAGCCAGTCTCTCACCATGCAAGATGAATTAAATGCAGTTTTTCATAATTAATGAGGAAAATGAAAATAAACAGTGGTCACTCACCTCCCCATCTAATTAAGATAAAGCAGATGCTTGTGCACTGCATAATGGGCACAACTCTATTTAACGTGTTTACTAGTTTCTAAAGTGTGTTTCAACTATTGTGGGAATTTTCTATGTACTAATAAATCCTTTTTCTTATACGTATTTTTCCTTTTGTTTTTTGTCTGTAAACACTGTGAGATTGTTTCTTACAAGAGGTTTATTTTATTCTTTTTGTCCACCCTATTCGCTTGATTCATTGAACAGTGTGTCTAAACAATATAATTGACGTAAACGCATACACACTGTCTAAAGTCAATGTCTGTTTTAATTGTACAGTACCTATACAAATGCATGTTATTAAAATCAAATAAGTGAAATGATGTATTTATAATTATTAGAAATTATATATTATGTATTTGAGAAGAACTGGAATTTTAAAAATTATTCAGAATTTTAAAAGAACTGTCCCTAAATTGAGATGGTCTTATGAGATGCAGAGGAGTTAGTGCAGCAATATTTAAAGCTATGCAAAAAATATTTTCTTTGATTTTGGAGGGGAATTGTTTTATTCTCGGGCACAAAAAATATCGGTGATCACCTCTGAGAATTATTCCGCATAAAATTTGGGGTGTTTGCTGATAGGAGTTATATAACATTTTAGACGATGTTGTCAAAATTTTGCATTAGTTATTTTAACATAATAATACAATGGTATCAGCACTTTTTTGTATTATCCTGACTTCAGATGTAAGGGTTTGTTATGACAATGTATTACTGTGGTTTTTTCACTACATATTTTAAATGCGATTAAACATACATGTCTCCACTCATAAAGTACATCTATTAACTGTGGTACAGTATTTTGCCTGATACTTATTATTGTACAGTACACAGGTGTTTTTTTCTCCTTGTGCAGCATTATTTTTTCCACACTCTTAATGATTACATTTGGATTTTGAAACCATGGACAATTATCAGGGTTTACTACATACCACATTCAAACACACATCTTACCAACATATAGGCACACCCTAGATAGCCTTAAACAGCAGCAGCTATATCTTCATCATTAAAGATAATAATGAAAATAGTATTTTCAGACGTTAGTATTTCTAGCCTACTAAAATGCAAGGACAGATCTTAAAACATACAAAAGTTGGTAAGTTCACAAATAGCACTGAACTGCCTTTAAACAACTCTGGCATCTAGAATAGTGCTTGGGATAAAAGGCGAGGAAGGGTGTGTCGATTGACAGATTCCCTGATCACTGCTTGCTGTAGTTCAGGGTTTGTGTAATGAGAAAGTTGCTCTGATTTAACTAAAAATGCAATTGATTTAATTCAACTGGTGCAAAAGGCTATGTGGAAACTCTTAGCTCTGTTTAAACTAGGTTTATTCCAGTTAACTGTCAATTAAAAACAGGTTTAAGATGACTTGAAATAAGACCTTTTAAAACTGAATGAAGTATCGGCCCAGCAATTTGCACTGGGTTTAAAAACTGATAGAAATTAAATTAGTTTCTGCCTGTAGACAAGGCCTCTGATTTTGGAGAAGTAAATACAAATGCTACTGACAAGCATTCACTTCTAAGGGACAAGAATGACTTCACTTGGGTACATGTGGAGTTATTTTTTAAAAAAATAAAAAAAAATCCTTTCTATATTTTATATAAACCTAACAACCAGAAACTGAACCACAGCCCTAGATATTGGTTTGGTAATAGCTGATGCACTTTGGACCCTCACTTTATTATGCCTCCCCCAAAAGGAGGGAACAGACTGATTTCTCTTTCTAGCTTCATGGTTTATCTCATGCCTAATTTCACAACTAGCTCTAGTTGTTAGTATGCTCAGTTACTGGTCTAGGCTGATGTCTAGTAAATGCTAAATGTTTCTTTTTAGTTAGAAATGGGCCCAATCCACAAAGTGTAAATCTAGATTCATATCGATAATATCTGAAGTGGGAGAATGGTTTGGGTCCAGGGTGCTGCTTTGGTAGAGTCTTTTACAGACATAGGTGTCCTAACATAGTAGCTGATAGAGATCACTATCCAAACCTTCCCATAGTTCAGGATTGTTGGTTCCACAGTTTTGGTTAAGGGCCCATTTCAATATTATATCGGAAACAGGAAAAAGGGAAATTGGCAGAAAGCAGCTTTTTATATGGGACCAAGTGCCAAAAATATTTTTACCACCATCTTATTAATTTTTGTTGAACATGATAGGGGTTTGTGAAATTAGGGATGAAGAAGATACCCTTTTCCCTGGTAACTGTTTCCGTATTTATGCAGAACACCAAATACTATTTAACAACAATAAAATACAAGCAGGTGACAGAGGGATGTCTGAGGAAGAAAAATCTGAATGCACGGAGAAGAAACATGCAGTTACTACAAAGTGTGGGTATTATCCTGTCACTGGACAGCAGGGTAAGCAGGTCCAGCCAAAGGGTTTGTGGGGCCTGAGGAAAGACATTGGGAGTGGGGCCCCGGGCCCAGCCGGTGGATGGTAGAGCACAGGGTTCCAAAAGCGCGAGGCCCAAGGCATTTGCCTTATTCGCCTTGCCCCAGGGCCAGGCCTGAGGGTAAGAGTTAGGGAAAGAAACCCACAATTCACACTGTGCCCGCGGCAGAAGAACCCAGAAACACATGACCTTTGTGGAGTGTACGCCTACTGGTTGCATGCAGCAGTCTTACGTTTTTAGATTTTCAAGTGTTTGTCTTCACCTGCAAGGAGACAGAGGGGAGCACGACAAAGTGCACTTCCCACAATGGTGTATTTATGAAAATGTGTGTGTGTGTGTGTGTGTGTGTGTGTGTAAGTTGTGAGAGATGTTACAAAAATGACCCAAAGTTATGTACAGAGGGAAATAAATGCCTGCTATGATATACTTAACAAACGCAGGGGCAGTGTGCTAAGCAAAAAAAAGCACTTCAGGCCCTGCAATTTGGTGGCTCTAGCTCTGTGAGCCATTGTTAACTCAATAACTCGGGGGACAATTCATCTTTCCTTCTGGCCACAGAACCAGGAGGGAGGGAGGAAAATCAATGTCAGTCAGGATCGTCACACTCAACGCCATGGAAGGTCCAGAGAAGAGGCATCTCATGGCCAGATTACTCACTCTGGTAGCTCTGTAAGGTCACTGCTCTGCCTCAAGGCACTGCAAATTGTAAAATCAGGGCTCAATAAATGATAAAGCAAATAACAGAAAAATACTGAGTGGAACATAAAATTACTTTCCCTGGCTGGTAAATTATGAAACGACTAGAGATACTGGAGGAAGGAATTCCCTTGATTTAACTATGTCTCTCCTACACATATACCCATTAATATAGGGAGCAGATTATCTGCACAGCTGCCCATTGCAGAGCTCTTCTGACACCTTGCTCTGAAGCAATTGATACTGGCCTCTGTCTGAGTTTGGATGCTGGCCTAAATGGGCTGCTGGTCTGTTCCAGTATGGAAATTCCTGTGTTCCTAAAATCTATTACCTCTGACATCCCTATTGTCTATACAGTGGGGTTATGCCCACTATAGGGATCTGATATCTAAAGCGCACTACTGTGTTATGCTTTTATTGGTCTGTGTAGACCCTGCTGGTGTGCACTAAAGGTTCCCTAGAACAGTTTAACATGGTACTGTTTTGAACATCACTTCTTGAAAGCACACCAGGGAACTTTTAATGCATACCAGTAGGGCTATATGGTACGATTAACACAAAACACATTAGTCACTTTAGATCTCACACCCCCATAAGGCCCATTACTCCAATACGTTGACAAGCCCTTAGTGTGCTGGGGTGAGATTTAATTAGTGCCCCACAGCTGGCCTATCTCGGCTACCCTGCACTCTTCTACTCAGGGAAAAAGGGTTATTTTGTTGCTTGCCAAGCTCTAAATGCAGTGTAGACACACTCCACACTTCCATGGTCATGCACCCATTTTGGAAAACCTTCTGGCTTTACTCTCTCTGGATTCATCTGTGCTGTTTCTCTCCATAAATATACACAAGGAGACCTTTAAAAGGCATGAAGAGTACACACACACACCCAAGACTCTCACACACATACACACACACAGGCAAAGTTTCCTTATACTGGTGATACCCTTTCCCACCTGTACCTACCTTACTCTTCTTTTATCCACTGTGCCCTTAGGGCTCTTGAAGGCAGCAAATTAAATGAGATTGGAAATCCAGCTGAAACACATGGCAGAATCCTTCAACACAGAAGCAAATGTCCAATCTCTCTTTATATTAAAGGCGAGCTGTGTGAGTTTATGTTCTGAATTATGATCTGAATTGCATTCAGCCAATGATTTTATTTTATAGTCCATAGTCAAGGTCAAATCAGCCTTGATTTGGCAGTATCAAATCTTACAAGATGGCCTCACAAAATGTTAAGCCAACACAACAAAAATCTGGGCCTGAAATTTGTGAGGCCACCACTCTGCATGAGATTTCATCAGTTTCAGAATCAGAAAATATTAATTTGGATCCAGGCCCACCGACCAGGGGGACGAGAGGGGACGCAAAGGGAACAAGTCCCCAGGGTATGGAGATTCAAAGGGGCCTGGAGATCCCAGCTGCTGCTGTCACTAATGCAGCAATGGCAGTGGCCACAGCCCTGGGCCCCTTTGAATTTCTATCAGAGCACTGGTGTGTGTAACTCTGAGGGCTTGGGTGGCACTAAGGGCTGACTGCCCATGGCCCCTCCTCTTCCACGGGCATGGAGCTCTGCCCCACTGTCTGGATCCGACTCAGAAGTAAACAATAGAGGCAGGCTCAGATTTACACTGGAGGGAAATAGGTCAGCACAGAGGGCAGTTGGCACAATACCACTGACCCTCAAGGACAGCTCTGCCGTGACTCATCTACTCCAAGATGAATGTCATCATTAGGGGCCAGCATTCAAGTTTCCCAGTTCCTGACCCTCTACATTCCAAGACAGACATGTCATATCTGCTCTCAAAATTCTGTCACATCACGCTGGTAAAAGGCTGGCCAGTTTGGCAAAAGCCCTGTCCAAAGACATGGAAGAATTTACCTGGTGGGAGTGGGGAAGCCAACTTTGAGAGCAGAACAGCTTGAGAGGAATTAATATTTTTTTTATGCCAAGCATGATCAATGAAAGGGGCACCCCATGCAACCAAATGATGGCTATATGATGCCCTCAGATGGGTTATTGTCTCAGCCTCATGTACAAAAGTTATTACATAGCAGCACATAGAGCTTCTCCAAAAAGGCTTTTCTCCAGAACTGTTCTTCTTAGTTAACCTTGCCCTATATTATAATATTTATATTTATATTTGCAACTGCATTATACACACTATTTAATTCTGGAATGCTATTAATATTGAAGACACTGTACAAAGCCAAGCTGGATTGTCACCTAGAACATAATCAGGTTTCGGTATCAGTTGAGATTTGGAGGTATTTTGGGAAGTTTTTAAAAGCCTCTGATATTGGGTATAACACCTATTTTTAAAATCCACCTTTTTCTTGGGAATATGAAAGTCTCTTCCTTTCCCCCCACGCCACTCCCCAGTATTCAGAAGCCTTGAAAAATTGTTTGCAGAGTAGATATCCACCCAGATGTTTTTTCTGACTTGGACTTTATTAACTTGCCAAATTACATTTTTCACATGAAGCAGTTTACTGGTCTAAAGGTAAAGCCTGAAATATTAACTTTCTGATGCTTTATTAGATCAAAACTTTTTTTAAACATTTTGTATTTTTAAAAAACAAAAGGGCAATAAACAGGGAATCTAAGCCCAAAATAATTATCTATAAGCCCTTGAATACCAGGGTTGATAATATAAAATGTGCCATATAAGAGGAAGAAACTAAGGGCTGAAGTCAATAGGAGTTTTGCCAGATTTCAGACAGGTCCTGAAGCAGATGGGGAGGTAAACTTTCCCTTACCTTTGGTGTCAATTATTCACAGACACATGAACTGCTACATAATGTTCAAATGCAGTTGAAATGACATTTGTGCTGGGCAGAAGTCTGGAAAACAGAAAGCTTACTCTGGGGGTCTCCCTCAAAGATCAGAAGAGAAGTGTGTCTGTGAGTGCGCTTGGGAATGTCAGGAGACATTGGATTACAACCCCATGCAAAAGGGAGATACAGTAGATGGAGAAGCTACTACTTGCCTATTGATTGATATAAAGGCGGTACAACTTTTCTAAGAATTGTACTTAGAATTGTAGTAAGAATTGAATATGTGATCCACATCTTATCTCCAGATTTTTAGAACTGTGTCAACCACGCATGCAAAGCCCTCTCTCTGGTTTTGCAGAGATCCCAATTTTCAACCTTAATTAAAATTTATTAGATGACCTTTGCTATGGGATCTGGGCAACATTTTAGAAAAATTAACACACAGAGAAATACTTCCCACAACAGATACACAGAGAAGATAAACTGTCTCCACCCTACCAACACCAGTTAGCAGATCATTCACCAGGGCTACTCAAATTTGGAAGCCCCAGGGGCCACAATAATACTCACAGCATATGCCAAGGGCCGCAACTTAAGTGTGCTTGCATATACATGCAAATATGTATGCAGATAGCTTCTTTCACACTGATGGGCATGAATACAAAGATTAAGGCAAGACTACATAACATGCAGGCCCCATTTAAGTCAGTTCTGCTGATATTAATAAAATGCAATATTTACACGATTTCCATCCCTATGACAGCACTTTTAATGAGCAATGATAGTCCAGGAATTTAACTACTAAAACGCATATCAACAAAAGACCATTATATTGACTACATTTTTGTTTTGGCTCCCACCTGCATGTTGAACCCTGTATAAACCCAAACCACACCATGGACTGCAAACAAACGGGCAGTGGGCCGCATGTGGCCCTTCGGCCACATGTTGAGTAGCCCTGTCCTACACAGTCAGGAAAGCCCAACCCAAAGTCAGGCAAAAGTTTGAGCAAATGCATTTAAACCAGGGCCAGCTTTAGGCCGATTCCCCTGATTCCCCCGAATTGGGCCCCGTGCCTAAGAGGGGGGCCCCGCGCTTAAGAGGCCCTCGCTCCCGGGCGCGCGGTGCATGCGTGGCCCCACCCTTGCACTTCCTAAAGCCAGCCCTGATTTAAACCAATCTTGATGTCTGAAGAGCATCAGTCTTAGGGTATGTCTGCACTGCCACCCTAGTTCGAACTAGGGTGGCTAATGTAGGCATTCAAAGTTGCAAATGAAGCCCGGGATTTAAATATCCCGGGCTTCATTTGCATCTTCCCAGGCACCACGATTTTTAAATCCCCCTTAGTCCGAACTCCGTGCCCGTGGCTACACGCAGCACAGAGTAGGTAGTTCAAATTAGGAGAGGAAGAGGAGTGTTCTTGTTTGAGGCTAGAGTGGCCACCAGGGCACCCTGGGAAGGCTGGAGGCCCCCTATTTTGAAATAAGTGTCTACACAGCACTTATTTAGAATTAGCTATTTTGAATTTGGCATTATTCCTCATAGAATGCGGTTTAACAAATTCGAAATAAGTGCTCCACTATTTCAAATTTATTTAGAAATAGTGGTTTGGCTGTGTAGACGCTAGTAAAGTTAATTCTAAATAACGCCTGTTATTTCGAATTAACTTTGATGTGTAGACATATCCTGATAGAAGAGGAGTTAGAGCAGTTTAAACAAAGTAAAATCTTTCCCTTGAGCATGCCTAGCCAACAAGATTTCAGCTACAAAGACTGACAGCAAGAAAACTCTAATCAACCACAATCATCATGATCACAGCAGCCTCTTAGGCCTTCGTCTCTTCTTAACATTATTTGGTTTTAGAAATAGCACAGAATGGAAAGAATATAATATCAGGAGATTTCTGATGATTGTTCAGCATAATTAAAAACAGGTTGAGATGAAAAGAGTTGCAACCATCAGTAGGGACCCATCAAAAATGACTCTATAAGGGTATGTCTACACTACAAAGTTAGTTCGAACTAACGGATGTTAGTTTGAACTAACTTTCATAGGCGCTACACTAGCGCTCCGTTAGTTCGAATTTAATTCGAACTAACGGAGCGCTTAGTTCGAACTAGGTAATCCTCATTCCACGAGGATTAAGCCTAGTTCGAATTTACTAGTTCGAATTAAGGGCTGTGTAGACCCTTAATTCGAACTAGTGGGAGACTAGCCCTCCCCAGGTTTCCCTGGTGGCCACTCTGGCCAACACCAGGGAAACTCGTCTGCCCCCCTCCCGGCCCCGGACCCCTTAAAGGGGCACGGGCTGGCTACGGTGCCCATGCCAGGTGCAAGCCTGCCAGCACCCAGCCAGCAGACCCTGCACCTGGCATGGATCGAGCCACCCACCCGATGCCCCCCAGCCTTCCCCCCCTCTTCCCGGGACCAGGCTGGCGGCTCCCAGGAGCTTGCCCGGGACCGCAAGAGGCGGGCACCTTCCTGGGCTAGTGCGGACATCGTGGACCTCGTCCACGATCTCCGCACTAGGCACAGGAAAGTGGCCGGCTTGGGCAGGAAAGCTGCCAGCCTGGCCACCCAGGAGCAGGTGTGCATGAAAATCAAAGGGGTCCACTGAGACCCCTGACCCTGAGCCCTGAGCTTACAATGGCCGTACTGGGTCAGACCAAAGGTCCATCTAGCCCAGTAGCCTCTCTGCCGACAGCGGCCAACCCTAAGAACCCTGGAGGGGATGGACCGAAGACAGTGACCAAGCCATTTGTCTTGTGTCATCCCTCTCCAGCCTTCCACAAACCTTGGGCAGGGACACCACTCCTATCCCCTGGCTAATACCACTCCATGGACCCAACCTCCATGACTTGATCTCACTTCTCTTTAAACTCTGTTCTAGTTGTAGCCTTCACAGCCTCCTGCAGCAAGGAGTTCCACAGGTTGACTCTTTGCTTTGTGAAGAACAACTTTCTGTTACTAGTTTGAAGCCTGCTACCCATTCCTTTCCTTTGGTGTCCTCTAGTCCGTCTTTATGGGAACTAATGAAGAACTTTTCTGTATGCACTCTCTCCACCCAACTCCTGCTTTTAGAGACCTCTATCCTGTCCCCCCTCCGTCTCCTCTTTTCTAAGCTGAAAAGTCCCAGTCTCTTTAGCCTCTCTTCATATGGGACCTGTTCCCAACCCCTGATCATTTTAGTTGCCCTCCCCTCTCCCACCCTCTCTCTTCCCCTCTCCCACCTCCTTTTCCCAGTCTCCCCCAGTTTTGTTCAATAAAGACAGATTCCATTTTTGAACACAATTGTCCTTTATTTTTTACATCAAAAAGAGGGGCTAGGGAAGGGTAAGGGGAAGGAGGTGAGGGAGGAATGGGGCACGAGCCCCCGATGGGGAGGGCTGGGCTGGCTCTGCGGGCTTTTGGGGTGGAACCTCTCCTGCAGCCCCCCGATTGTCCCCTCTGCCCAGATGGCAGGCTGCGGCAAGTGCAGCCGGGCTGATGGACGAGTGCTGTGATGTGCCCAGTGTGGGTACTCCGGGCACTCCAAGCCAGGACTGCTTTGCAAGCGGGGCACCCCTGAGAACTGTCTGTCTGGGGTGGGGGTTGGGACCCTTTAAGCGCAGCCCTCGGCTAGCCTGAGACAGCATCTCCATGCTCTAAGTCCTCCTCTGATGCCCTGCTGGCACTGCTTCCGGCCAGACTTAAGCCTGGTTCAGGGTCCACTTAATGTGGACATGCTAGTTCGAATTAGCAAAACGCTAATTCGAACTAGTTTTTTAGTCTAGATCCGTTAGTTCGAATTAGCTTAGTTCAAATTAACTAATTCGAACTAAGTTAGTTCGAATTAACGTTGTAGTTTAAACGTACCCTAACTGGGATGCAAATAGCAACCAGTAGAGTTTAGTGCTATCATGAATCCAATGCCTCTGTTGAAGCTCAAGGCAGAGTCACTGATCATCCTACGCAACAACAAAGCAATTTGGTTGGGTGGGGTCAGAACCGTTCCATGGGCACACAACTCCATCTCAGTGGTATTCACAGAAGCAATTGCTGCAAGATACACAGGCTGAACATTAGGTGGGCCCTGTGTGCACTGTAGGCATGTCCTGGCTATCCCTCCTCCCATTCCTTAGGGTATGTCTGCACTACCACCCTAGTTCAAACTAGGGTGGTAATGTAGGCAACCGGAGTTGCAAATGAAGCCCGGGATTTGAATTTCCCGGGCTTCATTTGCATCTTGCCAGGCACCGCCATTTTTAAATGTCCGCTAGTGCGGACTCCGTGCCACGCGGCATGGACTAGGTAGTTCGGACTAGGCTTCCTATTCCGAACTACTGTTACTCCTCGTTTCATGAGCCTAATCCGAACTACCTAGTCCGTGCCGCGTGTAGCCGGGTGGCACGGAGTCCGCACTAGCGGACATTTAAAAATGGCGGCGCCCGGCAAGATGCAAATTAAGCCCGGGAAATTCAAATCCTGGGCTTCATTTGCAACTCCGGTTGCCTACATTACCACCCTAGTTCGAACTAGGGTGGTAGTGTAGACATACCCTTACAGTGTATGAGTGCTGGTTCCTCCTCCTTGCTCTCCAGAAAACCCCTGGCTGGGAAGCCCTCTTGTCAAATTGTTCAGTGCTCAGGACCACCAAGCTACCTTCCCCACATGAGTTTATTGTTCGCCATCTTCTTACAACTTAGGTACAACCCAACTATATAGCAGCATGTATGGGGAGCCCCTTCCTGCTCTCTGGGTTAGCCTTTTATACAGCTCCTTTCTCTTTCCGGGTTCTCCAGCTGGTAAACTAATTGCCTCATTAACTCAGCAGGCGATCAGCATACACAAGTATTCCCTTGTTCCTGAACCACACCTATTGCCTTATGTGTTCTCAATGGCCGTGGTGCTGGCTTCCATATTGCCCGATTTGAAGCTGTTAACAGCACCCTTTCATGGTACCAAACACTTGGTTTGCACCACAGGTCGTCCAGGCTATAACAATTACATCAGCCTTCATGCTGAAGTAGCCAGCATTTCACCACAGCTGAGCCTGCA
Source organism: Pelodiscus sinensis (assembly GCF_049634645.1). Lineage (NCBI taxonomy): Eukaryota > Metazoa > Chordata > Testudines > Trionychidae > Pelodiscus > Pelodiscus sinensis. Next base: position 172,467,962 of record NC_134712.1, read on the forward strand.
AAAGATGCCCTAGAGGAGATATGTAGCTGTACAATACAGCTGCATCCTACTCAATCATGGAGTTCCTGTGCCCTCAGGTACTCACACAGATGTCAACATGTTCCATAAGATGGTGGATTCTTTATGAGTAATGGCCTCTACAATAGGCATCCCTGTATGCAAAAGCTCTTCAGTAGATCAGTTTAACAGTGCCTAATGCCTCCATGACAGCCAAACAATGAGATCTGGCCTAATGCAGTATCTTCCTTATACTGGGGTCATGCACTGCATTTTCTTCTTGGACAAGAGAAGCAGAATGTAAATTCTCCCTCACATTCAACCTAGTTCTGGGCAAATTATAAGGTCAGTAGAGCTACTAAAAAAAACATTAATTCTGTTCCCATGTGACTTAAAGCATGCTAAAATAAATATATCCCAGGCAGTAGCAATTCCAAACTGCAAGTGCATAAATACCCTGCTTTCTAGTCATGGTCTAGGTCCCTGTTAAGCAACCAGTACACTAGGAAGAATGGATCATGGGTACAGAATATCATTCATGTGGGGGCTAAACCCTTGTGCCCCCTCAGACAGTTCCATAGCTTCATTAAATGGTACAAAACATGGTGTATAGCTAAATGTACCTTCTCTGCTTAGTTTATCCACTGCACACATGGGTTACTTCTGTTCCCACAACACCTGTAGGTAATTTGGCCCTAAGTCACTCCACAGATGTACAACAGTTTCTCTAAAACCGTTTTGGAGAATAGGGAATTATTAAATAAACTCGGAGTCTCAAAATGATAATCTTGCATTACTTTTTTTGTTCAAAAAAATCTACCGATTTGTTCCTAAATGTATTTAAATCTTACCAGTGAACATGATGCTGGTTATTAAAAAGTAATTCTGGAGAAATTAGCTTGCAGCTACAAAATTAATATAATTCATTTATTACTTGCAGCCACAAATCAAAATGCTGTTAACACTGCTGCATACCATTTAATATGCACAGTAAGTTTCCATATGGCTTCAGTTTTAGGATCCTGGTCAATCCACAGAATCACTTGCAGGATGCTCTGTAAGCATGTGAAGTCAGCTAGTGCTTATTGAAATGAAGATCTAAAATAAATGTTTAAAAACCATAAAAAGAAAGACTCCATAATTCCTTTTTTTTTAATTCCAGAACTGTAGAACCACAGGCCTGATCCAAAACTCATTGAAGTCAATGGTTATCTTTTCATAGGGCTCCATCTGTTTAAAGTTCACAAAATGTTTTTGACCCTACACATGTTGTGGTGCCACATCTGGAATGGACTTTTGGAAGAAATGTGCAGCTGCATATCCAATTACAAAGAAGAAAAATAAAGCAATGTTGCCTCTATATGTATCACAATATAAACATTTAAAGTAAAAATACCCTTCAAGCTGCCTAAATAAGGAGGCAGATAGTCAAGACTGCTGAAGACCCCATGCCTCCTTTGGAACTCAGTGAGAGCTACTGACTGTTCAGCACTCCTGAAAATCATTATCATCATTATCAAATTATTTAGATGTCTAAATGTGGACTTTGAATCCTAAATTTAGACAATCATATTTATAATTCTTGGCTGTTGTAGGTAAGTATGTATGTTATACAACACATACACACATGTCACACTTTTAAAATTCAGCAGTAATTTGGAAGACATTTTCCTGGCATATGCAGTATCTTATATAACCCATTAATTCTTAATTGGCAAAGTGCAGGGCTTTGTTACTTTTTAATTGATGGTAGTGTGTAATCTAAACCATGTCTCTCTTGGTTTTATTTTAAAAGCCTTGCAGAAGGCAACTAATATGCTTTATACAAATTGAGGCTGAAAAGCACTTGTGAGAATTGGACTGAATAACTTAACTGTCTTGCAACAATAATTTTAATATACATATATTCTAGGAAGGTACTTGGTCCCACACTGCACTATGTTGCAGGGTTGTGAGACTGCATTAGCTAATGTAAAGCATGCTAAGGGTGTAAGGCTGTGTAAAAATGATACAAGTGAAAGCTAATATGGGCCTCATCCTGTGCTACTGCAGGGAGATGCAGGGGTCAGTGATTCTGGAGAGGAGGGTTACCTGCAGGCAATACACAGAAGGGGGTTTCCTTCTCATGAGAGAGAAACCAGCGAAGGTGAAAATAATGATGGCCACAACGATGAAGTAAATAAATGAATGTCATCACATTTCCAGTGCAGTGGCAGGTGGTACTCGAAGTGGAGAAAGGACTCTTGGGCTTTCAGAACTTTTGTAGAACATCGAAATACCATGGTAGGGATTGGCAGTGCATTTACTTAGACTGAAATAATAAAAAGATGCCGATTCAAGCTTCTACAAGGCCTCATAAGTAACTATTAACACAAAATCCCAGCAGCAATACAATATAGTCATTTCAACCAAGAATTTAGCCAGGCATCTACAAAAAAAAAACCTCTTTTCCATTCCTTCCTTGTTGTGAGATGTATTCCTTTAACTCTTCTGTGAACTTAAAGGTTACCAGAGTCACGCTATTTCAGCCGGGGTGGAGGGAGTGGAGGGTCTGACGTTCCAAAGTCCCAGAACCCTCCCACAGTGTATCCTTCCAGCCATCCCCTCTTAGAGTCCCCTCTTTAGCACCCTCCTCCCTTAGCACCACTTGGAGCACAACACTCTGGAGGCAATTTAGAGGGTCTGAGGCAACTACCTTAGGGCCCAGTGATTTTAAGGGGTCCAGGGCACCACTGGACCCTGAACCCTTAAAATCGCAGAGCCCTGGGGCATTTGTCCCCTTTGCCCTCCTCTTCCCTGTCGACAGGCCTTTCACATGTCTTCTGGGAGGGGAGAAACACACTAGTTCTATCAGTGGGATAAGAAAAGCTATGGTTGCAAGTGGTTCCTAGAGTGCTTTCCGTGCTTCAAACAGGCAACCAACACCCTCTATAGAATAGTGTGCAACATCTGGAATGACAAATAGGGACAAAACCATGGACGTGAAAGCATTTTTCCCATTTACCTCAGTCATTGAACCTATGCCTCTTGTCTAACCAGTTGGCAGCTGGTTAGGTGCAGAAGGGATCATCAGTGGATGGGTTCTTCGCACTGCTGGGAAACCAAAACAAGCACGATCTTAGCGCAGTACATGCTCAGAATAGCCAAGGTAAGAAGTAACATAGCTCAAATAGAAGGGAGACTTTCTCCTCACCAAACCACAGTGTGCCAAGGCAAGTAAGTACAACTTTAAGGGAAGGAGAGGAACAATACCAGCATAACTATGAGCACACCATCAGCTGTAAGTAGGAGGACAAGCCACAAAAATCTAAAGCAAACAACCTCTACAACCACCCTTTTACTGAGCTAGCCTGTACAAAGATGCAGGCATTTGACTCACTGCTACGTTTGAGGGTTCCAGCAGCTGATGGCTGCGACTACTCTATAAGTGGCCGGTGTCAACCAATCCTTTGAAGAAAACAAGCTGTGTCAGATCTTTGCAGGGCAATAAAGGCTAAAGTATAACGCTGCCCTTGAGAGCTGCTCAGCTTTCCCAGCTGGGGATGCCAAACTGAGCATGGACAAGTGGAACAGTAATCAAATGCAACGATTACACAAAAGCCTTCATATCAAAAAGGGTTCCCTGGAGAATTCCTCAACCCGCACTATTTTCTAAGGATGAATTTCCTACGAAAATGTCCTAATTGACTCTCCCCAGCATATTTTAGTAGGGAAGATGGGAAGGAGACTGGGGAAAGAAAACAAGAGAGGCAGGCAAGTCTCATTTCAAAAATCCTTCTAGCACCTGTGCTGTGAGTAAATGCCTGCCCAACTGTGAGCATGCTGTAAGGGAAAGTGGGTTCGAAGAAGTATTCCACTGAATTTTCTACACTGATTTCCTGAACTACGAGGGAGGAAGCTGCCCTTTCTGTTCTAGCATTGTCAGTTGGTGCCGAGAGTCTCACTTTCGTGTTATGCTCTCATGAGCTGGCAAACCTGTTGGGAATATAATGAGGCTTTGTGCATGCACCTCCTGGTGTGATGTTTTAAAACTTCATTTCTAACAACTTATTCCTCAGATGCTCTCCTGATTTTCTGGAGGCATAAGGACCAGTTGAGTATGCAAATGAAAGAAGAGAATGTAGGAAATGAGTTAGACACAGAGGGAGTTTGCTGGCAAATGCCATTGCTTCCTCAGGGCATAATGGTAAGAGACAGCTGCTACTGCCAGCCCAGCAGCAGTAGCCGATGGGGGTAGCTCTGCTCTGTTGAAAATCTTTAATCTGATGAATAACTGGAGACTGCCTATATTTTTAGGGCAAGACACTTAAACTAAGATATTTGGCTCTTTTTCTGTTACTGCACACGGTTACTTGCAGAGATATAGAAAATGATATCAGATGATTTTACAGAGATTCACAAGATTTTTGACAGCATATATGACTGTTTGTATTTCTTGCAAATTTTCATTATATATGCTGAATGGCAGGACAAGCCACGATGCACCTATTTGTGATGATAGAAAGCTATTAAATTGCTTGTGAATGGACAGCACCTGTATCTTCTTAAGCTATCACTGAAATACCAGGCTGACCATTTTACAGCAATGGATGCATTTAATTATCTAGGCTAAATGTTTAGATGACACATATAAACCACCTGCATTAGTATGGCATAATTAATTCTGCAAATATTTCATTAATATGATAAATTCAATTAATGTTTCTTTTTAATTATAAAGTGATTCTGTCAGTAATTGTCATGGCAATAGTAACTGAGATACATTTATTATGTGATTCACAATACATGGTTGCAGATCATTGTAACTGATGTGCATTAGTAAATATTTTACAACTTTGTGCCTTTTAAGTTGTTTGGAAATACTTATTGTAACTCGTAAATACTGGCATATTTTTTCTTTATTTTCCAAAAAATTCTGACACTTGAAAACCTGGCATAGGGCTGACAGTAGCATTTTGCAGGGAAAAAAAGCCAAAAAAGGAAAAGAAAAAAAACCTTATTGGTAGCATTAAAGAAATGCTCTGTGTTTTTCAGTCCTGAGCAGAATTACTGTCTAGATAGCCACATGTTATGATCAATACACAAAGATGAAATTAAAAGATCTTCCAGAGGGGAACATCTTCAATTTAAACTAAAAAACTCCTCTCAATATTAAATTATATAAAATATGCGGTGGCAAAAATGGGCAATTTAGCAACTTTACCAGACGGTTATAAATATGCACAGTTCTTTCAAGTAAACCCAAAGAAAATGTAAATGACAATGAAAAGTTGGAGACAGAGCTTTCTGAAAAACTCTGCTCAGTGCATACAAGGAATTGCCATAAATATTAGGGGAAGTTTTCTGTACTCATCTATAGAAGGATAGCTCCTAAGGGTGAAATCCTGTCCTCATTTACACTGGTACTGTAGAATTACAGGAGAATGAATTAAAATAGAATTTGTCATTAGAGACAGGCAAAATTCACTTGTGTCCTTGAAATATTTCCCATTTATGCTTAATAATACTAATAAATACAAAGTGTTTGTCTCCCTGCAATCAGATATGTGACTCCAGCACATATAGGCTGACATACACGTACAGCTAGCTCGAATAACAGCAGTGGAGCCGTGGCAGCACAGTGTGTATGAGCATGGATAGAATATCAAAGCAAAGCAAAGCATCTTACAAACATGAGTTAGCATTGTTACTCGTATTCTACACACGAGGAAACTAAGGCATGGTGAGAAGTAACGATTGCCCAAGATCAAACACTGATCTTTCGCCTGAACACAGTCCAAGCCTCATCTCCTCACTCAGTACCTGCTATCCTATCTATCTAACCACACTGCCTTCCCAAATTGTTTGCATTTACCTGTGGTTCCTTGGCCACATGGAATGCTGCTCCAATTAAATACTGTAGACATATCTTCCAGTGTATCAGTGTGATAAAAAATCATTGCTTCATGTCTATAGTCTCTAATTCAGGAGATATGGATCCAATACAATTTCCAAAAGAAGACATTTCAGAGAAAAGGCTGCTATTGCTGTTGTGTCTTAGGCCAGGTCTACACTAGGGAGCAATGTCGAACTAGCACAACTCCAGCTATGTGAATAGTACAGCTGGAGTCGATGTAGCTTAGATTGAGTTACCTCAGTGTCTCTACTGCAGAGGGGGAGTCCACGGAAAAAACTGTCCCATCAACTCCCCTATACTTCTTGATTCGGTGAGGTACTAGAGTCAACAAGCGTGATCAGTGTTCAATCTATTGGGTCTTTACTAAACTTGTTAGCTCGATTTCTGCAGCACCAATCTCCCAGTAAGTGTAGACAAGGCCTAAGGTAACTCAGCTCTTACAGTACAAAGCTAAAGAGAGAGGTGGATCCTCAATCCCAATTCCATCTTGATCCCTTAACAATATCACCCACCTCTCCTCTTGGAACATTACCCTTGTTTTTGATGGAGTTTTATCTTCCTTCCACACAGGGGCGGATGAGAGTTTTGTGGGACCTAGGGTGCAGGGCCTATTGAAGCGCGGGGCCCAGGGCAGCACAATTTCGTGCATGCGCCACATCCACAGCCGACAGATAGTAGCGCATGCGCAGGGCCTATTAAAGCGTGGGGTACGGGGCAGCTGCCCTGCTCGCCCTAAGCTATATCTGCTGCTGCTTACACATCTTCAGATCTGCTTGCATCTGTCACTTCCTTCAGCTCGCTTATGGGGAATTCTTTATTCATGCCTTTCTTGCCATTTACCTTGATTAGTTCAAATTTCTTCTCCATATGGCCCCCTAAAGATCCAGCTCTTCATTTCTCCTATGCCAAAAGCTCATCTTTATCATTTCCTCTGCATATAACTAACTCTTCTTTCATTTCATGAACCCAGAATTGCCGCATCTGTTTCCTCCCTGGATCTCCAGCACCATTTGCACATTTATTGTGTACCAATCTCAGCAACGTTACTGCAAGAGCCCTCTCCTCTCCAGTCTTCATCTGAGACATTCTTCCTAAGATCTCCACTCCTCAGCAGAGAAAGCACCTATTCTCTCATGCTTCTCTCTCTCAATTTCATTTTCCTGTTATTATGAGAATAGTATAATTTAACTCAAATAAGTATTTAGGATTCAGATCACCTGAAAGTCGCTGTGCAAAATAAAGTTGTATTTTTTTGTATTGCATAGATTCCCCATTGGTCTGCAATATCTATGAGAAAACAGATTTAATGAAGGGCAGAGTGAAAGCATCTGAATTTTCTTATCTGCTTGATCTAAGGCACTTTCCTACTCCACTTTTTCTAAGTGGTGCACAGGTTTGTTTAACAAATGAAGTTACACGGCTCAGACCTTGGGATTAAATTTATCTCGTGAATCTTTTGTGTGTAAACAAACAGCACTGGCTTCCTCTGTGCAGTTAGCAATCTTTCCAACATTGCCCTGATCTGCCGAGCCATTTTGCTTGCAGTCACAAACCAATTTGTCCCAATGTGAAGCCATTCTGCATTGGTGAGAAAGATAGCCAGAAAAGTTACACTTGGAATATCAAGAGACTGTGTCTACACAGACTTGTTGTGATGAGTCCAGCCCTGCTTCCTAACGAAGACAACGATACTTATGTTGATTTAAATGGCAGACAACTTGAGCCTAGTGTTGTGCTGAGCCTACTGTTGAGTCACCTGCGTGAACGTTATGGGCTAGACTGAATTATTTAACTTCTGCCAGTGGAATCTATGCTGAGCGCCCGTGGCAGCAGAAGCCCAAAAGGAGTGAGGGTGGGCAGGGAAAATTGCCTACTCCCCCCATTCCAGAGGAGAACCAGGAGCCAGCTGTCACAGCTCTCCAAGTAGTCAGGGCCAGCCAGGGAGGGGCTGAGGTCAGGCTGGCTAGGAGATGTGCTGATTTGGCGTATCGCCCAGACAGCCTCCCTTGGCAGGGTTTGAACAGAACCTTGGCTGATTTTTAAATCTTCCCATCCCTACCAGAACCTCTGGGGCAGGGTGGTGATGCTGCTGCTGGGTGATACCCCTGGGAGTGAATCCCTTCTCTAGTTCAGTGGCTACCACCAGCAGAGAGAGATGTGATTTAAATACCTTGCCCCGGTAGAAGCTTGTCCAGCCCCATGCCTTTATTGTACATAAGCCAGTTGTCATGACAGAAGCAGGAAAAGAACACCAGGCATTCTTTTCATTGTGAAAGAAAGGCACATAGGAAACATTCGCTGAAACACAATAATAATAATAAAATAGCACAGCATGCAAAAAGCTGGAGACAACTGGAATATATTCCATTGCATTTTCCCAGAGCGAGAAAGAAAGTAACTAGTTCATAAATTCCATCAGGAGCTTGGGGATTTTTGATGTAATGAGTTTTACAGTTTCAGAGGAGACTGCTTTGCTAATAATTATGTAACAGTAATTAAATCTGAAAAAGGCTGTACTCTAACTATGTTGATTTATTGCAGCTCCAACAAAGTACTCCTCGAGCGTGCATTGGAGTGTGCTGCCTCCTCCCTCCAGTTTTCTTTAAATTCTCACAGAGCACTGGGTCACAGATGGTCTGAGATGCGATATTTTCCCTATTAAATTCCTAATAATCTTTTGCTGAGGCTGAGTCATGGAAGCCTAGGGATTTCTCATTTTAATTAGAAGGTTTAAGGAGCTAACTCTGTTTGAAATTTCCTCCTAGGAGATATGGGTGCAGGTGATCCCATTCAGAAGAATGACACAATATCAAGGCCAACATCTCATTTCCATATTAGATTGCAGCTATTTTGGCATAACTCCTGATCTGGATGCTGATGATGCGCCGCCTGAGCTGGAGGCATGAACTTTTACCATTCGAAAACAAGATTATTTTAGTATTACATTTTAAGACATTTTTTGGCTCTCTATGGATGTTTCCCACACCACCCCCACACTCCATTCTGTCACCCTGCATGGAAAACAGCCATTTATAAATGTAAATTATGTATTAATCTGATTGAAGCCCAAGTGTACATCATTCTGAAAGTATTGCTGTTAAGGATGCTCGTACAAAGAGCTTTGCCATATTGTCCAAAAGACAAGAACTCACCACACTTAATATGTTCATGTTTCAAATGGATTTCACCTGTAAATATTGTACGGTATGGAACCAGAAAATTCACAAGCAAGACATTTTGTATATTGCTTCAGTATTTGCAATGCACCAATATCAACATCCCTCCTTGCAATTCAAAGGAGGTTATTCTTAGGCACTCGTAGCTGAGTTTGATCATTTGTATGAATGCCTGTTGTTTAAGAGTTAGTCTGCTGTACTGTTCACATGTCCCTTGATAATCTATTGTAAAAAAATGCTTCTTAGAAGACAGCTGTTCAAGTTTCATCAACCTGCATTGTACAGCCAATTCTTTTGCTTTAGGAAAATAATGAGCAGCACTTATCCTTTCACTGTGGCATGCAATTGTCAAGAAATCAGACCAGAGCTTAGTTACCTTTTTTTTAATACCACATAGCTTCACACATTCCACAGAATGGTTTCAAAACCATCAGCAAGTGCATTTTATGAAAATAAAAATTGCTGACTGACCCATGCTGCAGAATGTTCATTATGTTAAAAATTAGATTTCATGGACAGAGGTCTGGAATAAATGGGCTTAACTGTAAATATAAAAAATACCTTTTGCGGCACCAGAATTCGGCTATATATTCTGTCTATATACATCAATGTGGATTCTTATCAGATGAGTTAGTAAGGGATTGGGGCAGTTGCATATAAAATTATGTGTGTAAGTATCAACATAAATTGTTTGAGAGGTTTCGATTTTTTTCTAGACAAATAAGCTTGGTTGCTTATGGAATTTTGTGCTCCTGGGGTTCTGAGGTAATGTAAAGATTTGGGATTTGATTTAGTTTGGTAGCAGATATCTCTCTTACCACAGAAACAAACAATGCAAGAAGGCAGAATAATGAATTTACAATATTATCCAAACCTGAATGCACAGAACCAGATCCTGCCTCCTTACTTGCATGCAATAATACCTTACTCTGCAAATACCCTCTAGAAATCCAATGGGACTACTCACATAGTAAGGTGCTACTCAGCATAAGCAAGTGTGTGAGACTCTGTGCCATTAGAGAGTTTTAGAAAAGCCAAACCTTGGCAAGAGTGTAAAGTGAGGGAAGAATTTGGCCAAAACTACTGGAAACACACACACAAAAGGGTCAGTTTCACATGCAAAATACTTGTTGCATAAAAATGAGCAAATGTAATAAACTATAAGAATAGACAGTCTTCTGAAAGCCTGCGGCCAAACTGATGTTGCTAGCATTTGTGGATTGGGCCCTGTGCTTAGCAATTTCTTTTGTTAAGCCTAGGAAGGGGGTGGCTAGAGGTAGTATGCTTTGCCAAACTAGTTACGCGTGAGCAGGTTGGCTCCTCTGATATATGTTTATAATACTGTTTTTTGTAATAAGAAGGGAAAGTACACCCAGCGCTGTAATTGTGGGGAGAATCCAAAGGTGTTAATTTCCACACACAAAAAGAAACAACAAAAATCTGATATGGGGGGAGCAATGTTTTTCATGCCCCATGCACATAATAGTTCAGATGCAAAATGAATTCCACAGTGGAGGGCAGGCACAAAGTGCAGGATTTGTCCTTCTATGAGAGATGACAGCTTTCCCTGACATTTTTATGCTTTCGGCTGTGCTCTTACAGACCAGACAATGCCGTTAAGAACACCTGCAAAAAGAGAGAGATTCAAAACAGCCATCGGAGTGAAGAGTTAAGAGTGGTGGATGTGAAACCAGATTCTAGAATGAGTTAAATGGAAAATGTCTTCGAGTTCTGATTAATGGGCAGGGACACCTAGAGCTGCTTTTCCTGTCTCAGCAGTACATGACTGGTACAGCAGGGTAATGTCTAATAACTAATCTTTGACACAAGAATTAAGTCATTTTGCAAGAAAGCAGGTCATTAGAAGCAAAATTGAATTATAAGTAATACTATCTCTATGGAGGATTGTAAATTAATTGGTTTTTAACAATAACATTTCTGTATTTTATTAAAGCAGTGTAAGAATCCAGTGAAGAAAAGAATGTAGCAGATAAACAGGGCAGGTGTTGATGATGCAAATGAAATAGATGACAGATGGTTAGTAGCACGATCACTCACTGTGTGTGTATAATGGATAGAGGTAATCAAATTCCTTTGTGAATTGGTGACTTTCTTTACATCAAGAACTTTAACTGTGGCATGCTTTCACAGCCTCTCCTTAAAAATTAATTCTACTCTATGCTGTTATGGGAAGGTGCAGGCTACGGCCTTATTTGCATAAAGCCACATGCAGAAGAGGCTATTACAAATAACACTGCACCAGTCAAAAGGGATACATTTAAAAAGTCATGGCAACACTGAAAAGAATCCTCTTCCTTGAAACCGACTGCTCTCTCTTAAAGCTACAAAATACTCCAAGCCATGCATGACCATGCTGCCACCTGGCACAAGAAAACAAAGAATCCATTTTGATCTCGGCACCTGTGAGAGGATCAGTTCTGGCCCCCACAGCCCAGGCAAAGGTTTCTTCTTCATATAGGAAGCAGCCAAGTATGTGAGCAGCAGAACAATAAGTACTGTAATGTGCTAGTGTGCACTAGATCTACTTCAAGCTATTGACCGATACATCCGTGGTGCGTTAGGGGAATTTAGCTTGATTATCTGAGATCCAGTTGAGGAGTATCCAGCCTCCAGTTGAGGAGAAGCTGAATCTGCTATGGCAAAGACAAAAATAATTGCTCAAGGGCAACCGATAACATAGCATGAGTCACTCCACGAACGTTGCAAATGCAAATGCAGAGGGATGGCAGACAATATGATGGGTGGTAAGCAATTCTCACATCTAATAAGTGTAATGACTCTCAACACTCTATATTTTACATCAAAACAAAGTTGTACTTCCATTGTGGCTCCATTCTGCATGTAGTAATCTAGGCAGGCTGCCCTGCAAGAGTTTCCCAGTGTCACCAGTGAGGGTGGAGGGACACTTCATTCAATAGCATTCTCACTCTTGACATTAGGTACATGAAATGGAATCTCAGGGCCAGATTCTCTAGTTGTTTTGCTTCCTCGTGTCACACGGGTGGCACAAAGGGACTATGATCTGATTGTAAATGCCCAGCGGATAATTCCCTGTGGGAGGGCAACTCTCTGCTGATGCCTCTTTGCTGGCTGCTTCTGCCCCCACCTTCCCAGGAGCAGCAGGGTGTCGGGAGTAGAGAAGTGTGGCACAGTGGCCACAGCAATGTCATTTGTTCCATGGATGGCTCTACATCAGTGGCAGAACTTTAAGTTTCCTGGCCAAAGGTTTAATCTGCACTGAGGCTTGGGCTAGCTCCAAAGTGGGGAGCTGGAGGATCTGTCTCATTGATGTAGTGAATGAGGTTAGTTTAATGTTTGTTTATTATGTGATGTTATGATTAACTAACATGTTGTGCCATGTATAGTCAGCTTATGCTAAATAGAGTTAAATTGCTGGATGATAGCAGTATAGGAGTGATCAGCAGTTAGGGATAATGATGTATTAAGTATGTATGTAAGTAGGGCTGAAACACAAGGTCCACAGATTTTTAGCTTAGCCACCCTAAGTGACCAAAGAATAATCTCACACCACAAGATTAGAAGAAACAATGTACCATGGATGATACTGCTAAAAAATTAACAGTGAGAGTAATTTTTTGCTTGCAAGATACCCAGTAGCCACATTTTTCTAACACTGGCCCTAACCACAAGGTGCACTATGTGTGTAAATGCTAATGGGGTATGGTCAGAATCACGTTATAAAAAATTGAGCTCCCTATGGAAATTCCAACCATCCCTCTACTGATGATCAATTGCAAGGCAGCTGTCAGACCTTAAAAATGTCCTTCAAGGATGCAAATATAACTATATTTGCAACTTGTGCATAGGTCTTTATCGAATTTCTATATGCTTTTATGTAATCACAACTTTAACAAGACTGGTAAAACAGACTGGACCGTGCACTTGTGAACGAATGTGTGGTCATTAATCTTGGTGTATATGTGTAACACCAACAGGTGGAACTAAGCCTGGGACCAATGGAGCTTATTGCATGAGCCTTTACCACCTGAGCTAAAAGCCAGCTGGTGCACATCAAAGGCTGTGGAGCAGTGGTTCCCAACCGCCAGGCCACGGACTAGTGCTGGGCTATGAACCGCTGGTTGCGGCACACTGCCAGGCCACGCCCATGCCTTGATCATTGGCTCAGCGGGACTCTGGAGCAAGGTCCAGTCTGTCCTGAAACACCCCTTTCTCCTCTCCCTGGCTGGGATTGTTTCTTCTCCCTATGCCCAGTGCTGTGTTGGCTTCTGTGTATGATGCTGTCTTGATACAGGGATCGCTGCCCGAGCCCAAGAGCAGGAAGGTCTCCAGGGGAAGGAGCTGCAGTGTGGTGGGTTGCTCACTAGGACCCAGCAGCAGCGGGCAGGAGCGCTGGAAGCCAGGGCCAGGGCTGGGCTCAGCCCCCGCAGCAGGAAATGACTCGCAGCTCCTGCTTATGGTGACTCTGGAGCCAGATCCCCGAGACCCCGATTGTCTTCAGAGAGAGAGACACTATGGGTATGTCTAAACTACATCCCTCTGTCGAAAGAGGGCTGTAAATTAGGCAAGTCAAAAGTGCAAATGAAGCTGGGATTTAAATATCCCGCACTTCATTTGCATAATCGCGTCACAGCGGTCTTTCAAAAAAGGATATTTCAAAAGTGAAACCACCAAAAAACCCTTTTTTGAAATATCCTCCATTTCTCAAAAAATGAGGAGTACAGGATCTTTCAAAAAAAGGGGGGGGGGCTGAAAGAACTGTGTCTAGATAGCGGTTTCACTTTCGAAATACCCTTTTTCAAAAGATTGCTGTGACATGATTATACAAATGAAGCATGGGATATTTAAATCCCAGCTTCAGTGGCACTTTCGATTTGCCTAATTTACATCCCTCTTTCAACAGAGGGATGTAGTTTAGACATACCCTTGGGCTACGTCTATACTGGCAGCTTCTTGTGCAAAAACTCTTCCACAAGAGAGGGTCTACACTGGCATGTGCTTTTGCGCAAGAGATGTGCTTTTGCACAAGAGCATCCATGGCTGTGTAGATGCTCTCTTCTGCAAGAAAGCTCTTATGGCCATTTTAACCATAGGGGCTTCTTGCGCAAGAAATTTACGTAGTCTATCCACAGTGGCCTCTTCTGGAAGAGCTCTTGCCCAAGAGGGCGTCTTCCTGAGAGGGAGCGTCAGAGTTCTCGTGCAAGAAGCCCTGATTTTCTACAGTACAACGTCAGTTTACTTGCTCAAGAACGCGCAGCCAGTGTAGACAGGCAGCATGTTTTCGCACAAGAGTGGCCGTTTTCACGCAAGAACGTGCCAGTGTAGACACAGCCTATAGTGTCTCTCTCTTAAGTTCTCTAAGAGTATGTCTTCACTAGCCCCCTAGTTCAATCTAGGGAGGCTAATGAGGGAGACCAAAATTGCAAATGAAGCGTGGGATTTAAATATCCCACGCTTCATTAGCATGTTCCTGGCCGGTCGCCTTTTTAGAAATTGACTAGCCCAAAGTAACTACTCGTGTCTACACACAGCAGTGAAACGGGATTCCGAATTAAAGCCCTAACTTGAATTAGCTGTTATTCCTCCTGCAATGAGGTTTACCAGCTAATCTGATTTAGGGCTTTAATTCAGAATCCCGTTTCACTGCCGCGTGTAGACGCGGGCAGTTACTTCGGGCTAGTCAATTTCTAAAATGGCGACCGGCCGGGAACATGCTAATGAAGCGTGGGATATTTAAATCCTGTGCTTCATTTGCAATTTCGGTCACCCTCATTAGCCACCCTAGATCGAACTAGAGGGATAGTGTAGACATAGCCTAAGTGCCACTACATGGGACAGTAATAGAGAGGTAGCTGTGTTAGTCTGATCTTGCTAAAACATGGGACAGTGCAACATACCCACAAGATATGTGTGTGTTACGCATGTGTTTCTAGAGACTCCAAATCTGAAGGAGGTAGCAGAGTTGAGCTTAAAACTGTAGCTACCAGAGCCAAACCCATGGTGGTGAAATACCACATTGCAAAATGCACTTTATAAATAAAATAAAAGGTTCCACTGGTCTCTGATGTTCCTGTCCTGAGCACTAATAGCTGCAGTCCATCTCACCCATGCTCATGAATAGCTTTCTTATATTACCATGTTCACCCAAGTCACTGAGGGTATGTCTACACTACCCTCCTAGTTCAAACTAGGAGGGTAATGTAGGCCTACCGCACTTGCAAATGAAGCCCAGGATTTGAATTTCCCGGGCTTCATTTGCATAAATTGGGCGCAGCCATTTTTAAATCCCTGCTCATTCGAACCCCGTGCCGCGCGGCTACACGTGGCACGAACTAGGTAGTTCAGACTAGGCTTCCTAGTCCGAACTACCGTTACTCCTCGTGGAATGAGGAGTAACGGTAGTTCGAACTAGGAAGCCTAGTCCGAACTACCTAGTTCGTGCCGCGTGTAGGTGCGCGGCACAGGGTTCGAACGAGCAGGGATTTAAAAATGGCGGCGCCCAATTTATGCAAATGAAGCCCGGGAAATTCAAATCCTGGGCTTCATTTGCAAGTGCGGTATGCCTACATTAGCCCGCTAGTTCGAACTAGCGGGGTAGTGTAGACATACCCTGAGTGCTAGGGTGAGATGGTATAATTCTGTGTGGCTGGTTTGCTGAATGGATGCGATATTGATTCAAAGTGCACAGCTTATGAAAGCTAAACTCTATTTGGTGATTTACCGAAAGCAAGCAAAGTCTGTCCTGAGCGATGCATTGTTTGACAGTGGACCTAAAATGCATATTTTAATATGAATTGTACATATCCTCAGAAATTTAAACAGGCATATCTTAAACCAAAATAAGCAAGCAAATAGTGCCAGAAGACAATGATTGTGAATCTGCTTTTGGATGAACCTTCTTATGGCTTTAAAATACAGGTTACCAAAGGAATGACCTCCTGTTTAACCTCCATCTCCCCTGGGACTGACTGACACAACAGACAATGCAACTGTATTCGCACATAAGGTAAACCCTAAAAGGGAAGTAGCCACCATACAAAAGAAGCTGAGATATTTATTTGCCTTTGTCTGTAAGGGGAGCTGTTGCAAAAGCAAAATAAAGTTCAACGCTGACTTTTGCCATCATGCTGAGCATCCACAATTCCATGGTAAATGTCTAACCCTGGATGTGAGAAGAAATTTCAATGACAGACTTACGATTCTGGAACTAAAAGGCCTTCTAGATCAGATAAGAAAACACATAGTAACTGTAAAAGTGTGGGCAGCCCCTGTAGGTTTGCCCCCACCATAATTTCCTCAAGCACAGCAGCAAGAGATATCAGTTTAAACCCCAGGAGCAAGTAGCAGCCAACACATTAACAAAACATCGGCTCCTTGGAACCAGGTTTCAGGCCAGGAATCTTTATTACACACCGGTCATCAGGCCCCGGGGCACCCAACCACATAGTTGGGCACCCAACCACAAATGTTTTGGTCAGGTCTCCTAGTGCTTGAGAAAGAAATTCACACCTGCTGCAGCCTGCTCAGCTTCCTCCCACCCTGCTCTCTCTTTGCTGCACTTCCTGTTTACATGGCTGAGCCTCACCAGGCAGATCAAGTCCTCCTTGATTATGCTCAGGCTTTAGACTCCAGCCTGTCCCTTGAAGTAGTACCAAAGGTGAAAGGAAGCCAGTGCCGTGAATGGGTAAGAGACTGGGGCAGGGCTCTGGATGCTGCCAGCACCTTGGGCTGCATATCCACAGCACATCTGAGCTCCAATCCCAGTGCTTAGGCAGTTGGGCAGTGCAGTCCCCACTGCCCCAGGGATCTGGCGACTGGGCAGCATGGTCCCTGCTGCCTCAGGGATCTCGTGGCCAGGCAGCACGATGACTGCACCCAACCAGTCCCAGCAGCCAGGCAGCACAGTAGCCAGCCCTGAGCTCCCAACACACTCCTCAATTCTTTATCCTGAGCCACCTAAACCTTCCCATCTCCTACCCTGAGCCATCCACACCCCAAACTCCTGCTCTGATCCTCTCCCAAACTCTCCAGTTGCCTTCACTAGGCCCTCCCCACCCCAATCTCCTGCCCTGAGCCCCCCACATCCTACAACCCAAACTCCTGCCCTGATTCCTACACCCCTCTGCATCCACAACCCCTGCCTTGAGCACTCCCCAAGGGGGGCTGCACTGCAACAGTATCTGCAAGAAATTGATACTTTCACCCGTGACAACCCTTTTTCCCCATACTCTCTTACACATGAGATTTTCTCTTGATTTTCTCATTGGAATGGACTCTAGTGTTTGCCACCTACAAGAAAATGAAGTTGTACCCCATTGCTAGGGCATTAGAACATAAAAAAAAATGCATGGACCAGAGATCATTACTATACTCCACAAAATACTGTGACTGTATGTGAAATCCCTGGCTGTTTTATTCATGCTGTATTTGCTGTTTTATGTAGCTTTGATATTATGAGCCATTGTTTTTGGTTTATTCATTTCTGTATTTATGACTGACACCTGCAAACAATTTAACAGAGTTATTATGGAATTCTATTATTTATCCTATGGGAAGTGTGTATTTCATAGAGAAGGGAACATGTGGGGATTTTAGTTATTTAAGACATTAGCTAGTGGTAGACAGAACACACTTAGATGGTGTTATACTAATGTGATTATTTGCAGTACAATCTATGTTGTTTAGAAGTTCCTAGAATAAAGCAGAGTTAAAGTGTGATTCTATCCTGAAAACTAATTATATAATAATGGTACTACTTGATCATCAGCTCTTATCCCTTCATTTCAATTGCAGTTGCACACTTTTTTGACAAAATTAAGTTTTTAATTCTCCCCCCTTTATTGTTCAGGTCCAGCACATTTACTAAACTCAAGCTGCCCAAGGAGTTAAATATGATGGAAGGCAGTAAGATGGTAATAGAACACAACAAGGTAATAGGTTTTAGTCACCACACAATAAGGTTTCCTTTGTGTCAATATAAAGGTGAAATGTTCCATTATGAACCCACTGAGGCATGTATTCCCTTGGTATGGGTCATTCTGAAAAAGAGATACAAGGAAAGAATTCTGACCTTCTAGATGGGACTAAGGATGTTAAATTGTGGTTAACTTACTAGTCGAGTAGTCGATGGAATTTCCATTGACTACTCGACTAGTCAATAGGCACTTCTGCATTCCTCATTTGAACTATATAAGAGCCTCTGCTAGGGCTCTTGTACATTTCAAAGGAGGAATGCGGAACTCCATGTACAGCCCGGGTCTAGTGGGAAGTCCTGCTGACTCTGGGCTGCAAGTGGGTATCTGCTATGAAATGTACAAAAGTCCGTGGGCCATGCTGCACTGCATGCCACGTGGAGTCCGGGGTCAGCTAGGGACTCCCCAGCTGACCCTGGGTTCTGGGGAAATGCCAGGTGGAACCCAAGGTCAGCTGGAGAGTCCCCAGCTGACCTCAGGCTCCACAGCACTGCCCCTTTGAAATGCAGAGGCAACATTTCAAAGGGGCAGCTGCTGCACAGCTGATCCCTGGCTCAGCTGTGTGGCACTGCCCCTTTAAAACACCACCTTGGTGTTTCAAAGGGTCAGCTGTGGAGCCTGGCGTCAGCTGGGAACTCCCCAGGTGACCCTGGTTCTGCTCAGTATGTCCCCAGCTGACCCCGGGTTCTGGGGAAATGCTGCTCAGAACCCAGGGTTAGCTGGGTTGTCCCCACCTAACCGCGGACTCCATGGCACTTGGGTATTTTAAAGGGGCAGCACCGCACAGCTGATCCAAGTATTAGCTGTGTGGTGGCTGCCCCTTTGAAACTCCACCTTGGGGTTTCAAAGCGGCAGAGCCACACAGCTGATCCCTGGCTAAGCTGTTCAGTGCTGCCACTTTGAAGTACCCCTCCCCGCCTTTGCTGCTTTTATCTCATAGAGGAAGCAAGCGCGGGTAAATCGAATAGTCGACAGACTATCCAATAAGAAAATTCTTATTGGATAGTCAACTAGTCCTTAACACCCTTAGATGGGACCCCTGTCAAGATTCAACACAGACATATTAGGCCTAGAAACCTTTTAGTGTGTATCTTAAATGTATCCAGTCCCACACTCATTTGAGAGTATCACAGAATACTAGCACTAACATCCATCACTAGAGTTAATTCTTACATGACACTAATCTTGCAAATGATTTCCATGGATTTGAAAATGCTTCATCATCAGGTTTGTGCACTCTTACCTTGCACTCACTACTTTGGAGGGGGAAAGTACTTCATAGTGTTAAACTAAATTAAGAAACAAACATTCATAATGCTTGCTTTGGACTGTGAGAAGCAATCCTTTTGGAGGAATGGTAAGAATACAAGTTCACACAACCTCCTGCTCTGAATGACAATCTACTCTGACGCCAACTTTGTGGAAAGAATAAGGGAGGTTGGATTTACAGAGGAAAAAACTTCTTTATAGTGCGAAGGTCCCTTTAAGACCCAAATGGATAGTGGGAATAGTGGATAGTGTTATCAATGAGAAAACAGAGAAATGAAATGATTGTCAGATGCTTGCGTATTAGCCATGTGCTCCCTCATGAGGTCCTCATGGACCCTCCTGTGCTTGCAGCTCCCCCAGGGTCAGGCAGCTGCCTCTGATGGCATGGATCACCCCTTAGCGATGTCTGGTCTGGCTGTGGAGAACAAAGAGGGGGAGGCAGTCAGTCATCCATGCACACACTGTCCCTGAGGCCATGCCCTCCTCTGTGAACTGTGAGGAACAAATCCTCGGGCCAGAGGATGGGGAGATTCCTGGAGCAAGGCCATGTGTAGCCTGCAAGGTGAGCCGGGGATCCCGCTTCCCACTTCCCCTATCGTCCCATTGACAAGCAGCCAAGGGAAGTGTCCAGCCACAGTGGGATCTCAAGGGTGGGAAAGGGGCCTGGAGCAGCCTAGCCTTCCATGGAGCCCACCACACTCCTGCACCTGACAGTGCTATCTGCACAAGTGGGTGGTGCCTCGTGCGTGCAGGCATCCCCGTGTGCTGTGTGCAGCACTCCCCAGTCTGTGTGGGGTCATACGTGCGCCCTTGTGCCCATCCTGCTTCCAGAGGTGGCTGGTGGTAGGAGGATGTCCCCCTCCCCCAGAGGTCACATGTGTGTGTGTGGCCTCCCCAGAGCATGTGAGCAGGAGCAGGGCTGCCTCCTGAGGTCACATGCAGAGCATCTGTGTTTTTTCCTGAAGGCCTCTTCTTTCGAAAGATCTCACTCTTCTGCATCCACACACACCTTTTTCAGAAAAAGGCTTCTTCCTTGTAGAATGAGGTTTACCACCGTTAAAAAAACCCCTCTGTTCTTTCGACTTTCTGTCAAATGAATTCAATAGCAGTGTGGATGCATGTATTGTTTTTCTGGAAAAATGCTGCAGTATAGACATACCCTTAGTGACAGAGATGGGGGGTACATTGAGAAAATGCAAGAGAAACTAGGTACGGTGACAGAGCTGGCTTATGCTTCCCCTGATTCATGAGAACCAGAGGTGTAAAAGACACTGATTTATTTGCGAAGTGATTTCAGGACCCTTTCTCTAGCAGACACTGTCTTTGCCAGAGTAAAGTGATAAAAGCAGACTGTTAGGGATAAAAAGTACAAGCATCTGGCTCATAAGAGTCAGATCCATCCCACTACTGGCACCAGTACAGATACAAAGAAGATACAGCTTGAGTCTGCCTTAGTTAATAGCTGTATGGACTAGCTCATGCATCAGTGATCCCTATGGAGCTATAGAGGAACAAGGTGTTGGAATGTAAGAATGCTCCCGCAATACTTCTCCATCCCTGATCCCCTCATGCCCATGCTCAGCTCTTGGCCCCCTTGTGCTCAGAATTGATGAAGAAGAAGCAGAGAGAGATTTCCCTTTTGGGGTTATTACTTATAACTGGGGAGGGGGGAGGAGTGAATTTTCAGGTGAGAATGGCAAACATTGCAAAAGCCTGCCGAGAAATGCGTAGGCTGCTCTTGTGCTTCAAATAAGGGAGAGACTGAGTGTACTTTCCTGTGGAAGGGCAGCAGAAAACAGTGCCCACGTTCTGGCACTGACAAAAGAATTTACAGCTCTCTAGCCTGCCCCAGCTAGATGGAGGAAATGAGCCTTTATAACTGGCACAGTGTCCCGCTTGGTTAAAACAGACATTTCATAGCAAGAGACCCTTTAATTTATAGAAATAGATAGATTGTACTTACCAAAAACTGTGATCTTTCCACAGAGTCAAACCTCTGAATGAATAACCCGTTTCTTCTTAATAACAACTTTAAATCTTAAAAGCAATTTAAAAAGTGTCACATTCAGACTCTGAGCCAACAGCGTAGCAAGGTAATACAATGAAGACCCTACATTTGTCCTTGGTTGTCATAACATGAGTATCTCTACAGCTTGGATATCCCTGCATGCCCCAGTACAGAAGAACGCATTTGTACAGGCCATACTGGGGCCTACTCTCCCAGAAATCTATGAAGCTCTGTACCTCAAAAGAAAGGACCAGAGACAAAATGGCTATTGCAGTCCCAGTGCTGCAGGAATACCTGCTGATCCATTAGTGCTACAGGAGGAGTTGTTTTATCCAAAGAAAAACTTTTCCCTCAGCTTGGCTACTCAGGGTTAGTGTGAGGAGCTGGATTTGTCTCTAAAGAAATCAGTCAGAGTCTACATTGTCACTAGACCAGAACTGCACAGAACAAATCACTTTCAGCATTATTGCTATGTGCTGCCCTAAGAGGTTGAAAAATTGTGTCCTCTTATTAATAACCCATAAGTAGCAGTGGTGTGATCACACCTGTACCAAGTATGGAAGGTATGGCCTGTACTCCAAAGAGCCTGCAATTTAAAATGAGCCACAGGCACGACAGTCCACATATATTATACATGGCTCAGACACGTGATAGCTATATGAAGAGTGAAACTTTATTTTATCTGACACGAAGAACCATACTCAATATTAGGTAACCACTAGAAGGTTTCATGGGAGAAGTACATGTTTAATAAGGGACTTGAATTTGAGGAGAGAGTTATAAAGAGTTAGAAAGTTGGGGAGAGCATAGAAGAAGTTGCAGAGAGATGTTGAAAAAAGAGGAATAAAAGGAGTGTCCATGCAAAGATGCATAGAAAGAGCACAGTTGGGGATAAAGAAGGAAATAAGATTGTAAACATATTTCTAGGCTGCTAAATTTGTTCACAAACAAATTTAGGGAAACAGCTTGATGCCAGTATGTATTTTTAGTTTATAAATTTTGTTATTATTTGTGTATATTAATAAATTAATACTTTGAGAACCATTCAGCAGAAAGAGAACATTAAGTATGTTTCAATAGGGCTGCAAAAAACAAAAAAAGCCATTGACATCTCTGAAAATGTTCTCTCTTGTGTTCAGCTGGTTACCATCAAAGAGCAGATCTTCAGTGATTAGCCCCAATGAGCGAATTGTCTGCTGGAGTTTATAACACTAAAACATGTTTCGTTTATAAAAAAAAAATTTCATAAGCCGTGCTCATCTGGCTTATGAAACACCAAGCTATAACATGTTGCTGATGTTTTATACATACTGACAGTCTTGTTTACTAAATGCATGTATTGTCAATTGTATTATCCCTACCCACATTATAATCTGATATTTACACTGATATAATTGGTACTGCTGCTAAACATTATTAGCATTAATAACTACACTAAAGCACAGGGAATAGGATAAATGTTTTTCCCAGATAAAGGCCAAGGATCAGCTTCAGAGCTGACCTAACCCCGTTCCACATTGACTTTATGACGGTGAGAAAAGGGGCAAAGCAGTGTATCATATCTGATATACTTTCAAAGGTTACATATTATGTACTTCTCTAATTCAGTCTCAAGAGATGTAAACTACATAGCACAAGAATGTTCGGAGTCAAATTAATTTGCAGACAAAAATATAGTAGGTGGTGACATCAGTGGGGTTTTTCCATTCCCTTCAATAGGCTGTGGATCAGGCTCTTATGACACAGGACTTCTGTACCCAGGCCTGCCAATGGGGGAGGGCAGGGAAAGGGGGCAATTGCACAAGGGACTGGCATTTCAAAGGGGCCCGGAGTTCCCAGCTGCTGCTGTCACTGCACTGACTGTGCTTGTCCCCACCCCTTCTACCTGAGGCTCCGCCTCTTCTGGGTGTGCAGAGCCAGGCCTCCATACATGTTGCCCCTAGGTCCACGGTGGCTGTCGTCCCCACTTTCTGTACCAATGGCCTTGACTTCCACCACTCTGATGGTTTGAGGTGGCATGCATGTTATTTCTTCTGTGAGGGTGGAAGCCCTTATTGCAAATACATTGTAATCATTATTAATTTACAGTATGTCAGTTTCTCCTTTGTCAGTTAAAGAAATCTGCTTGTCTGGAAAAATCCTATGGAAAGTAATAGAGAATGAACACCTTTCTCTAAAAATTTCTACACAGAGATATGATCTCCACAACACTCTGTAAATGGCTTACAAATAAATTATAAAAACAAAACCATTTGTATGACATTATATGTTTTTAAAGAGTAATTTCACTAGGACCGTATTTAATTTCCATGCAGTCAAGCTGGTTTCATCTCTTTCGAATTCCGCAGAGAAAAAAAAAGCTAGAAATGGCAGTAAAATCAGACACAGCCATGGAGAAGCAGGTTTCAGGAACTGCACCCTTCCTACAAAACATACCAAGTAAAAAGGAATGATTCAAAGAAAATTAAGGACAACTCACATTTGAATATTATATGCTTGGGCACAAAGCCAAGTGCGGATACATCTAGCTAGCTTCTTGGACCCAGGCCAATGTGTGTCAGTCCCAGTTGTTCAATTTTATAGCTAGTGAACAAAAGGGGGTGGTGTGTGAAAGATGTAGTATGGTTGTTTTGTAATCAATGTTTGGGGGCTTGTTTAGGTGCAAATGTGGGTGTTGGGGTGCAAGAACATTGTCATCTTCCAAGGATAAAATAGGACACCTGCAATATAAGCCTGTATTTTACATTATACTGTTAATACAAGAAATGCAGCTCAAAGCAATGATAGCTAAGATAAGACAATATGTTAACCCACTGAGTATCAGTCCCTTATAACAATCTCAAGAGACTCCTCTTTGGACATTATATTACATAGTTACATTTGGATGTACTGTGACACTTGTGTTCTACTCCTGAAAAACAAACTGTTTCCTCCCCCTTTCTTACAGTTCTATCATTGTCAAGTGTCAGCCTAACAGATCTTGATACTTGCAGTAAATTACATTCTCTTGGGAAATAGTAACACACTCTATCTTGGCTTTCGTGCTCCAGATCAAAATGTACAGTGCCAAGGTCCGTATTGTCTTTTCTACCTCTGCTGGTGGAGAGAAGGAAAATCTGCTGGTCCTTGGTTTGGGCAGGAAAATAAGGGGAATTACCCATGACCCAAAGGAAGCTCCAGTGTGGAGGATCAAGAAGTAGGAGAGTGACAGTTGCAGAGGCAGCATCTCCCACAAACAAGAAGTAGTAGGTATATTATAGCTCATCCTGTCAGCGGTCTTTTCCTGTCTGACCTCTCTGCAATGTGAAACTCTCTTGGAAGAGGTTCCAGGGACAGTGGGTAACAGGTTATTCCTTAGCAGTAAAGTGGATGGTCAGAAGTGAGCTACATGATTTGCAGAGTGTCACAGGGTAGCAGGCAGAAGGAGTCAGGCTGATAGCCACCGACCCTCCACACCACGATGCTTGACCTCAAGACCTGCATGGAGCATGCCCGTGTGACACTCCAGAGTTGATTTAAAGGGCTTGGAGCTCTAGCTGCTGCTGTTGCTGCCAAAGCAGTAACTGGAGCCCCAGGCCCCTTTCAGTCTTTGGGCCCCGGAGCAACTGCCCACTTTGCCTTCCTCCCCTCCCTCCCCATCGGCAGGCCAACCTACAACGGACTGCTAGTGGGAAGCTGGAAGGAAGGACTTAGGCTATGTCTACACTTCAGAGAAAAGTCAGAAAAATATATGCAAATTTCCAGCTGCAATTTGCATATCTTTTTCCACTTTTTTTTTTTTCCCAAAAGAGGCTTTTCAACACAGGGCCAAATGTCAGAAAAAAACTCCTTGTTTGGAACATCCCTTCTTCCTCTCTTTGGGAGGAACACAGGGATGCTGGAAGAACACGTCTACTTTTTCAGAAACTGTTCCAAAAAAGCAGACACGTTCCCTGGACGCGGCAGAGCTTTTTCCGAGACAGGCTGTGCTCTTGGGAAGGGCAGATACACTGGGCTGGAGTTAGGTCCTGGGTAGGTCCCTGGAGCAAGGGGGCAGAGGCTCAGGGAAACCGGCTGGGGGCTGCTGCTCCAAAATGGAAGCAGAGTTGTGACAGGAAAGCTGCCAAGAATGCAAGTGCCAGAGAGCTCTGAGTGGGGATGGCCCTGAATCTTTGGGTGGCCAAAGATTGAGTTAAAAATGTTTTCGGTGCTATGCTCTGTTCACAGAATAAACTTCTTTGAAAAGACTGAGTGTGGCAGCACTTCCTTTGGAGCTGGGGAGAAGTTCTGATATGGTGACATAGGGTTTCTACATCACTGTCCCTAGCTTCCATTTCTCCTATATTTTGGAATGGCCATACATTCTATTCCTTCTTTAAGCCTAGTAAAAGACTGCACAGTGAAAAAACATGTAGATCCCTGCCCTCTTTATAGCAATAGCTGACATCAAGACCCTTAGAATTATTTCATATATTTAATATATTTATAACACCCAAAAATACACCGCAAGCTTGACAAAACAACTGGAAATATATGGTTCCATCCTGGCAAAGTCATAACTTTAAGAGGCAAGTTGTTGAGTGGTCAGGGAGGGGGAAGTATCGAGGCAACAAAGCATGGAAGACAGGCCCATCACTGGGAAGAGGAGTTAATGGGGGCAGCTGCCTCAGGGACCAATGATTCAAAAGGGCCACAGGCTTCACGCCTCCACCACCACTGCTGCAGGAGCAGTAGCAGTCAGAGCCCTAGACCCTGTAATTCACCACTGGTGTGTTGCACAGTATGCTCTGAGGGGGCCACAGTGCAGTCCAAGCAATATTGAGGGCTGCTTTCCCCAGGAAAAGCCCTCAATATGGAAGCCAGCCCCACACTCATATTTCTTTGCCCAGGGGCCCAGCAAGTCTTACCCCTTTGTCCCTCCTCTCCCCCTGACCCCCACCACCACCACTACCCCGAATGGAAGGACAAGCAGTAAGAGCACATTCTTACACAGTTCAGGCTTCTTTATACTTTGATGATTCGGTTTAAATTTTTGTGTGTTAAACCAGAATAAATATAGTTGATTCACGACTGTGTAAGAGACCAACTGCATGTAATCTGTTCCTTTCTGCATGTTCCTTTCCGCATCTTATTCCTTCTCAAACTGTTGCTGTTTTCGCAAGGCCTAAATACTTTTGATATAATTCCACTTTCAGGCAAAGATGGAGCTAGGCCTCAGAGGACCATTTTGAACACTCCCCAGACTGCTTTCAGGCAAACTTGATAAAGCCTATAATCAGATCAAGTGCAGGCGGCTGCCTTTTAGTTCAAGTTAATGAAGTCGCATCCACCTACACAGGTTCTGAATTTCACTCTATGAATAGATATGTACTAGGCCACAAAATTCAAATTCAGTGGTTGCCAAAACTAGACATCTGTGTCAAAGCTTTTGACAAGTGTACTGATATTTGGCAGCAAACTGTCTTTGATACTTGAGAAAAAAAATGACAGGAATTTTCTTTCCCATGCTGCAATATTTCATCTATACAACCATTAAAAAGTGTGTGGGGTGGGGGGGCAGAGAACAAAACAAAAAATCCCTTTCAAAATTTAATTGTAGATTATACTCAGGCATTAAGACCTCAAATAACATATTTTTGAATGTTTAGTTATAGAAGGGCATGAGTGTGCTGAGGCCTACACACTTGACCTTTTGCAGTTCTTAACTGCCAAGGCACTCAGTGCAGATCCAGTTCAAAAGAATTGTTCCTCTAAGTTACATAGCCACTCCATGGCTCCCATTGGCCACTGTCCTCCCTTTCTGCACAGGGAGTGGCTGGGGTACATAATGTCCTTTCCTCTTCTCTGGTTTAATTCCAAAATCCTTCTCCAGACAGGCAGAGCTGTTTGAAGAATGCTGGTGCCTGTGGTTAAAAATCTCAGAGGGGTGGCTGTGTTAGTCTGTATCTGCAAAAAACAACAAGGAGTCCCTTAGCACCTGAGCCCTGGTCTAAACTAGGGAGTTATTTAAAAATAATGCCCTCTATTTCAAAATAACAAGTAGAGCGTCCACACTACCAAGTCCACACTACTATTACTATAACAGGCTGGTTATTTCAAAATAATAATTCCTGCTTTTCACGAGGAATAATGCTTATTTCAAAATAGTTATTTCGAAATAGCAGCAGTGTGGATACTCCACTGCTGCTATTTCGAAATAACTGCTCCCCAGAATCATACAGAGGAAATACTCGCAGTGCTTCCTGAGACTCTAAGTCGAGGTAGTCCATAATCAGGAAGCCTGCCTTGGATTAATTTTGAGGCTTCCCTGTAGTATGGACACACCATTTTAAAATAGTTATTTTGGGAGTTATTATTTCAAAATAAGTTATTTCAAAATAATTTCCTAGTGTAGACATGCCCTTAGAGACTAACATATTTATTAGGGCATAAGCTTTTCTGGGTAAAACCCACTTCATCAGATGATTTAGAGTAGAAGTTACAGAAGCAGGAGTCTATATAAGAAAGAAATTGCTTGCGTTAATGAAGCTGATCGAGTCAGGGTGGAAGTGGGTCATTCATAGCATTTAGTCTGGAGATATGAATAATCACAGAGGGGAAATTGCCTTTGTAATGCATTAACGAGTTGAGATCCTTATTCAGTCCTAAGTTGATAGTATTGAATTTGCAAATGAATTCCAAGTCAAACATCTCCCTTTGTAACCATTTTTTTTTTAAATCCCTAGCTATCCTTCTACAAAATATTTTAAAAAACCAGTTACAAAGGAAGACATCTGAACCGGAATACATTTGCAAATTCAACACTATCAATTAAGGATTGAATCAGGATCTCAACTGGTCCTTTCTAAGGAAAAAAATCCATCAGTCCTTACTCAAGTAGTAATTCCCATTAAAGCCAATGAGAATTTTGCCTGACTAATTATGGTACTTCCTATATTAAAAGAAATCCCTGATTGTCAAGTACCAAATGATAAGTTTTGTGGAATGTAGTTAGCAATAAAATCTTAATTTATTTTTGCTCATTGAGATACATTTCATGTTTGTGATGATCCCAAAAAGACAGCAGTGATAAATTTTACGTTAGAATACTTTGCGTCTACATAGGTTTTTACATCACACTCATCACAAGCATATATGAGCACCGTCCTTTTGTGCATCAAGCAATGTGACTACACATTTGTACTATGTTTGTTTATGCATCATATCAGGGGGAGAAGTGCATGCAATGGAATGGTTTGTTTTGGCTATCAATCCCTCTCTCTTTTTCATATTGTAAGGCATACTCACCAGAGAAAAAGGCTGTACTACTGAGTACTCACATAGCACTTTTCATCTTCAAAGTGCTTTACAAGCATTAGCTAATTTTGAGAAGTAAATATGAGCAATGATCACCCTATGGATAATTGACTTGTGGGAAAAGACCCCATATTATCTCTCTGGTATATTTCCCATTGTCCAGTCACTCATTTAAGGAGATGAAAATTATCTAACAAATTGTAAAACTACTTGCTCTCATGCAGATTTTTTTTTTTTTACAGGAAAGGAAAATTCAAATAAAGAACTCAGATGCATGAAGACTGATTCATCAACTCAGACTATTACACCATGCAAAAAAGTCCCATTTTCTTTCTCAAAAAATTAACACGAGGTGAACCCTGACTTTAAATTAACACGAGGTGAACTTTCTTCCTAATGAATTTATGTGGCACACTTTTAAAAAATCACTTTAGAAAACATGATGTATTGAACAAATTTCTCTAACTCTAAAAAAGTTAATTTCATTAAGTGCATAGGAAGATGAGGCCATTAATGGTGATGAAGTGATTTTTTTAATTAGTTAGAAAACAAAGTGAAAATCCTTGTTAGACAGAGGGCAACAAATGAATTAACATTGAAAGAGATTAAAGGGAAAATTTCTTCTCAGATCCACACAGGGAATCCTAACTCCAATATTATTTTTCCCTAATTGTATGGAATGCTCATGTTGATATCAATACACACAGAGGGAGCAGAGTATAGGAGACAGAGAGATGATCTGACCGGCAGGTCTCACAAAATAATTTTGCCCTGCCGTTAAGTGTCTCTCCACATCTCTTCCTCTTGGCCAGTCTTCTTCCCTATGACATATACTCTTCTTTCATTGTACAAAACAGTGGTTTTCAGACTAGTGGTCATGACCCAGTACTGGGTTGTGGAATGTCAGGCGCTGGGTCTCGTTGCTGCAGGTTCATCAGTGGGGCTGCTAAGACAGGCTACCTACCCATCCTTGTCACTGCAGATTGTGCTGTACCCCGGAAGTGGCCAGCAGCAGGCCTGGCTCCTGGTGGGGGAGGGGAAGAGTGCATATTGCTCCACACACCACCCCTGCCCTGAGCACTAGCTCTGCACTTCCATTGGGTGGGAATCTGCTTCTGGTTGCTTCTGTGGTGCCAGGATAGGCAGGAAGCCTGCCTTAGCATCCTCACTGC
Organism: Pelodiscus sinensis; assembly: GCF_049634645.1. Classification (NCBI taxonomy): domain Eukaryota; kingdom Metazoa; phylum Chordata; order Testudines; family Trionychidae; genus Pelodiscus; species Pelodiscus sinensis. Next base: position 172,497,727 of record NC_134712.1, read on the forward strand.
CTGGATGACCAGGAGCCGCTTGAAGTAATCCCCTCCTGCCCTAGCCCTGACACACTCTCAAAGCCGGAGCCTCCTCCCACAGCCCAAAGCTCTTATGCTCAGGCCCATGCTGGAGTCCACACTTTACTCAAATTATATTGGGATGCAGGTATCTGCAATTTTCTTCAACTGGGTCAGGAGAAAAAAAATTGAAACCCATGGGTCTAAAAGAAAGAGATAGATAATAGTGCCTCATTTAGGCTTCTGGTCAATTGTATTTTGCAGACATCAGCAAAAATATATGTCAATACTTTAACCACATACCATGACAAATAAACTTTTCTTACTGTAGGAATGAGGTTAGCCCTGTTCAGAGAAAGAAGAGGCTTGATCTAGTATTCTGAGCCTGGTTCAAGGAGCCAGATATTCCTGAGTTCCCATCTCCTTCCCCCCCGTCATTAGGTAAATATTGCCAAACTCAGTTTCCCCATCTAAGTATGGACTAATATTTGCAATGGTCTCATGAGGATTAATTAATTAGTTAATGTTTGCAAAATACTTTGAAGATGAGTGCTACAGACATTCCCTGACCACAAAGAAAAAAATGGTAAAAATCATGAGGAATATTGCAATTATCCCAAACTCTTGCATTACAAGCTCAGAAAATTTATTGTTAAGAATATATTTAAAATAAATTCAAACATTTCTAGGGGATAAATACAGTTAAGGTACTCAAAAAACCTTATTTCTGCCCTATAGTGACATCAGGCAATAACCATGCATTTATATATCTATCTATCTATCTATATATATAGATTTAATTTAATATGGACCACAAACATCACAATGCCTATCTATATATATAGATAGATAGGCATTGTGATGTTTGTGGTCCATATTAAATTAAACTTATTTTTAAAAACACATTATATTTCTTCATTCATTGCATTAGTACAGGGCACAGTTAAGCCTGTTTAGATGCCTTAATTGTGGCAGAGGGAATACAGTCCCAAAATCACAATGCATCTGTCTTTTAAAGGCTTCCCTTCTGCTCACCCTTTAGTTCCTCCCAGCAGTGATACCTTAATGTGTGCTAGAGAAGAGATATCAATGGCCTAGAGAAGTTTTTAAAGGGCTGATCTGAAAGGGTGGTGACTGTTGTGATAGTAATGTCTCCCCATGATTCTCTCTTATACCATGGAATCATTACAACCAAAAGAATTATTGCATGCACGTTTTCTGTGGACCAGAGATGGGCAATAACACGGCAACAGTTCAACAGGTTAGCCCCTGATATGCCACCACTGCTATATTTACTTATATATTTATATATTGTGTTAAGATCATTTGGGAAAAGGAGAATACAAACAGAGGCTAATTTTCTTAAAGGACACAATTTTTAACAATTATAGTTTTAAATCACACCAATTAATGGATACACATGTAAATTTTCAGGAATTAATTCTGTATGCAAAGAGTAAGTGTGGTAAGTTTGTGACTCTAAGTGCTCACAGTTGTATTTTCCATAGAAAACAAGGACAGCAGGACTAAGCCTTAACTATGAAGTTGTGGCTGTGGCTTTCATTATACTAAGTGTTATTGTTATTTTACATGTGATGATTTTTCATTAGAACCATTATGACAATGGTTGGGCAAGCAGATCTTGTGACTAAGCTGGTAAAATCTAATGATAATATTGCAAGACTGTTGTAGACATCTTTATTTAGCTAATAAAATCAATATGTAGGAAAAATGAACCATGTAAATATTAGAAAATCAGACCAAATACAACTGAACGCATCTTAAAGGGGGAAAACGTCCACTCTCTCACAATAAGCATATCCAAAAAATTGTAATTTGAAAGAAGAATGCATCCCAGTGTAAGAAGCCAATACAAGGCCTGTTAACCCCTTACAGCCTACTTAGAGCTTCCAAATAGGGCTTTTTATTTTAGCTCTGTTATTGTAATGTTATTGGTGTTACAATAGCACCTAGACCCCCTGCTGAGACAGAAGCCTTCTAGTGCTAGCTGCTGTACAAGCACAGTCACTTCCACAATGGGCTTGCTATCTATGAGTATGGCATCATGGCAGCCGGTAGATATAATTTCCAGTTCAGGAGGCCGTATACGCTCTAATTCTGCTCAGGCTAGCACCTAAAAATGGTAGAGTGGCTGCAGCAGAATGGGCTAGCCAGCCAAATACCCAGGGCTTGATCAGGATTGGAGTCAGATAGCTAGCATGAGCCACAGTACTAGCTATAGCAGCACGTTACACCTCCCAGCTACTGTGTACACTTAGCTTAAATTAATAAAGCAAAGGGAGGGTGGAAGTACGTTATTAAGTGATTTGCCTAAGGTTACACAGGAAGCCTGTGGCAAAGCTGGAAACTGAACCCAAAGGTCAGTTCAGTTCCTTAATGACAAAATCATCTTTCCTTTCTATATCCACCACTGTTCAGCAAAGCACTTAAGCAAATACTTCTCTGTGACCAGCTGAGAACAGGGTTAAAGATATGCCTATGTTTAAGTGTTCTGCTGAATTGGGAGCCAATATATCTGTATTGATGATGGCTTTTTATATAACTACTGTTCTTTTTGTGTTTTTTAATAATTTAGTCAGCAGCCATGGACTACATTTTTAATATAACTGGCTTATATGAGGGAATAGGGAAACATAAGTACCACAATAAAGCTTGTGTTGTAATCAAATTTGAAATTACCTTCAAACACAATGACTTACAGACTAATGCCATTATAGTATAGTTTGAAACCACACTGAATTTAGTTATCAACTGTGTTCCAACTGAATGAAGAAAACATTGTGTGGACTGCTTAGAGGTGAAAGTCGTTGCACTGTGATTTAAGGACCTGAGCCAGAATCCTACTCTTAAATAACAAAGTTGCATTTAAAAAAAAACATACTGTCCACACTTGACATGGAAATCATGCTACAAATCAAGCTAAAATTGAATAGCATTAGTAGAGTATATTCACAAATGATTGGTCAAGCTTGGTTAAAAGGGGTCAAACCACACAGTAGATAGGGCTTATATTTAAATCAGCACACCAGTTGTGCCCTAGAAGACTCCTTTAATTTCTTTTTTTATCAAAAGGGAAAAATTAAATGTGAACATGTTATTATTGTTTGTATAGTTTTTCTTCTTTAATGCACAAGATTAGTAATTAAATGTTGTTCTGCAGGTCTTGTGGCCATATGCCTACAATATGTAAAAATACATTTGCTTCCCCCTTTTAAAAAAACATTCCTTTTGTTCCCAGTACTGACTGGCTGTCAGAGTGAGCCCTTCAGATTCCTGTGTGCTGGTATCCATGGGCTCTTTCTTGCCAAGCTGCCAGTCTGGAGCGTCACACCTTACTGCCTTTAAAGATTGCCCTGCAGAGATAGAGGAAAATGGCAATTTTTACATGATGCAGTCTGGCGGCCCAGGAGATTTGAAGTCAGAACTGGTGCCAAGATTTACCCAGGAGAGCAAGCAGAGGCAAAACAGAGAACCTGGGCCAAAGGAAAAAATAAAGCAAAGAAACTGAGAGGGGGAGGAAAACGTGGCAGAGTTTGAGGAAGATTCTGCTAAAAGGGCTAAACTAAGGGCTACTGAATGGACATTATGTGTTGTTTGCATGTGTTTATTAGAAGGGTCAGGTACTAAAGAAAGTCAAAGGGAAAAGGTCTGCTTCTTCTTTTTTTTTTTTTTTTTTTTTTTTTGCATGCCCCAAATTGTAGTAGATTGCAGAATGTAAATGAGACAATTATTACACCAATGCTCATCAAGCTGTGCTGGAAAGACTTCAATAGCCTGATGAATATGCATGCAAATTTGTTAATTAAGTTAATTATTCTGCTGAAAATTCATTTGTCTTCCAAGGACATTTTCCCAATGATTTTAACATGCTTGTGCCATTAGTCATGCTCCATGCTATTTAACACTACTTTTGGTCCACTTTTCTTTTTTCTTTCTTTCTTTCTTTCCTTTTTAAGTTTGAATACCAGATGATTGGTTCTCTCAGCTGACCTTGCAACATTGAAAAGGTTTGTAGCCAGCTCCACAGAAATCCCTGAAAACAAATTTCAATGAAATACATTTATATCTATGTCTATATCTATATCTAGCTATATCTAATGTCCCTGAAATGTCAAATAGGCGAGAGGGTAAAAAACCTCAACCCTCGCTGGAGTCATTAAAACTAAAGCCTGAACTACTCCACACAGTGACTATAAGAAAAAATCTGTGCCTGCTAGAGGCTATTTCTGCAGTTGCAGGCTTTATTTGGCAGAAGTAGTTACCTTGCTCTGAAAGGTGTGAACTTCCCAGACTTTTCTTCTCTGCCTTGTACAGCAATACACAGAAACATATGCGTTCAAACAGGAACCAGGTCTGAGACAGTTTTCTGTCACCATGAGGGCCAAAACCTGTTACCATAGAAACAAAAGGGAATAGTGAGTTAAAATCATGTCTAAATGGCAAAATAAGATACTTTAAAGAAACAGAAGGATTTTTTTATCTCTGCAAAAGAAAATCACAATATTGGTACAACTTCATATGAATAAGCTCTAAAGATTGGAACATTTTACTCTCTTTTTTCAAATTTCTATAATCCAAAGATGTATTCGAAGTACATAATGCAGCATTTACATTTCTAACATATATAATTCTCTCTATATTTCCTCGGTGTGTATCTATGTTGGGCTTCCTTAAGTTCACTTATTTTACATACTGTTGCACATGAAAAATAAGCAATTTTCTCCTTAGCAAAGAAGGAGAACTCCCTGTGTGGATGTGGAGTTACTTGTGTATGCCTCTATAAAACAATGTCTATTCCGAGCAAAACTGAGGGAAAAAGGATTATAAAGACAGGAAAATTGCGGATAATGGAGTTTAAGAAAATTAATTGGCAAGATTTCTCTTTTGTGCAGTCCTTAAACATTACACAGTCTGAATGGCACTGTAGTGTCACATAGATCGTAAACCAATTAGGATGATATTTTAAACCCTGTAATTTCTGTAATTCCATCTGCTTTAGATGGTTTAATTAGTGAAAGTTACAAAAGCCAAATATATTTGAATATTTTGAAAGCAAGCCCAAAGGCAAGAAATAAGAGTTACTGAAAACACTTGATGTGCATGTGCGCATATTGCATGAGTGTATTAAAAAAAAGGATTGCTTTTTTAAATGGAAGATGGTCTAAAATATACAAACAGTAAAATCTTGGCTCTATGGAAGTCAATGGCAAAAACTTCCATTGATTTCAACAGGGCTAGGATTTTATCCCAAAAGAATTTGAATGTCAGTTCTCATCGGTTGTTTTTCTTGCACACACACACACACACACACACACACACACACACACACACACACACACACACACACACACACATATTCCTTCTCTCAGATGTCAAGATCTAATCCTGCTCCTATCAAAATCAATGGCAAACTCCTCAGCAGTAGTAAGATTGGGCTCTTACTGGTGTCTTTTAATTTGGAGACCCTCTGATGCCATCAATATTAATGTGTTAATTTCAAAGGCCTGACTATAATGGGGGAGTTTTGCTTTAAAACTGGTGGCTATTTTGGTTGTTTTCAATCCAATTTCCAGTGCTCTAGATTGATGCAATGCCCCATGTACTGTTCTGTATCTGTAATCTTTGCCTAGTAGACTGAGAAATACATTGTATAACCATCATAAACATATTTCTTACATACTGACTTTGCTGGCTGATGAGGAAGTGTATTTCCCTGGTCTGAGATTTTTAAAAAGATCCATTGTAGAATTTATCTAGCCCCCCCGAAAAAATTGTTATCTGTGTATTTCCAAATTTGCTAGCTTCAGTCAAAGTGCATCACACTTAAGGCCCTATCCTTACTAGAAGGAGAACTATGGGACTGAACGGGACTATTCACATGAATAAAGACTTCTTGCAGAAGCAATCCCTGAAATTGCTTTAATAAATTGGAAAGAGAAATTCTGTCTAATATTTTAGGAAATTATCGTCAGCTTTTTAAGATGTTCAAAACAAATCAAACTATTAGTGTTGTACTATGTTCGTTTAGTTATGGTACCTCTTCTGCGTAGCAGCTGTGCATTATTATGAGCCTCAGAGAGCTTCAGTCACCAATGACTGACAGCAGCATATTGAACATAGAATGTAGGAGATCCTTTCATAATGTCTCTCTCACACCATGACTGAGAGACAGGAGGTGTCAACTCTGTCCTATTTTTTTTTTCTGCTAGATTTTTAAAGCATAACAAAGTTTAATTATTTTTAAAAAAACACTTGTGTTTTTAGCTAACAGGAATATGACAAAAGTAATTAGTTTTTAATTCATTCTGTTCCTCACCACTTGAACAAACTACTTTTGCTGTAGTTTTAGTGAGGAATGGCAAGATGATGAAAATATCTAGCACAGCAACAAAAATTGTCAAAGGATAATGATCAAAGAGAAGAAATAAATTAAAAGGACCCAATAACTACATGTAAGTGTTCAACAAACAGGGAGAATAGAATAAATGTATCTTTATATGGCAGCAGCCCTTGGTAATATTAAATCTAACCCTTTTTTATATTCATGTCAGGGAAGGATTTACTAATGAAGAATGGGAACATATTACCCTTTTGGTTACTCAGTTCAGTATCCATTCTAAAGGTTGTATTTTTATTTGATGTTGGAATAATTTAATACAAAATCTTTCAACAATCTCAGATTGACCCATCTGGACTAACAAAAATGAATTGAACTTCATAGCTATGCAGGTTACAAAAAGAATTCGTATTACAACTGCCAGTTGCTGTTACAGATGTGCTTGTCCTTGTAGTATTAAATACTATTTCATTCTACTTCATTTAGCATTTGGAAATTAGAAATGATAAAAGGTAACATAACTTGATACCTACAGAACTCACTGTGATAATCTAATCTGACCTCCAATATAACAAAGGCTGCAGGACTTCCTTCTATTCATTCCTGCTTCAAGTTCAATATCGGTGCTACAGGAATGCTTCAGAGAAAACTTCATATTCAACTTTGATGGCTGGATCTAGCCAAGTTGCACTTATAGCAGCTGAGAAGGAGCAGACAAACATAGCTTTAAGTCACATTCATGTTCCTTGAACCTAGGACTGATCAGGATCAAAGCTATTCCCATGCATAAAGCAGAGCTGCCGCAATTTCAAATGTGAAATTGCAGAACTACCAAGTGTGGTCTGTAACCTACTATTTAGATCAGTTTCTGTGCCAAATGACTGGAGGATAGCTAATGCAACACCAATTTTTTAAAAGGACTCAAGAGAAGATCCCAGCAATTACAAGCCGCTAAACCTGACTTCAGTACCAGGCAAACTGGGTGACACTATAGTAAAATACAATATTATCAGACATATAGATGAACATAATTTGTTGGGGAAGAGACTGTGTATTTTTTATGAAGGGAAATCATGCCTCAACAATTTACTAGAATTATTTTAAGGGGATCAACAAGCCTGTGGATAAGGGGGATCCCATGTATATAGTGTACTTAGAGTTTCAGAGTACCTCTTACAAGGTCCCTCATCAAAGGCTCTTAAGCAAATTAAGTTACCATAGGATAAGAGGGAAGGTCCTGTTATGGATAAAGTATCAGAGGGGTAGCCATGTTAGTCTGGATCTGTAAAAGTGACAAGGAGTCCTGTAGCACTTTATAGACTAACAGATGTATTGGAGCATAAGCTTTCGTGGGCAAAGACCCACTTCGTCAGATGCATGTTATGCATCTGACGAAGTGGGTCTTTGCCCACGAAAGCTTATGCTCCAATACATCTGTTAGTCTATAAGGTGCTACAGGACTCCTTGTCGCTTATGGATTAGTGACTAGTTAAAAGATAGAAAACAAAGGACACGAATAAATGGTCAGTTTTCAGAATGGAGAGAGGTAACTAATGGTACCCCCAGGGATCTATACTGAGAACAGTCCTATTCAACATGTTCATAAATGATCTGTAAAAAATGGGATGAATAGTGTCATGGCAAAATTAGCAGATAATACAAAACTACTCAAAATAGTTGAAGTCCAAGGCAGACTATGAAGAGCTACAAAATACCCGCTCACGATTGGGTAACTGGGCAACACAATTGCAGATAAAATGCAATATTGATAAAGGCGAAATATTTCGCACTGGAAAATAAAATCTCAGCTACACATATAAAATGCAAAGGTATAAATTAGCTATTGTCACCCAAGAAAGAGATCTTGAAGTCATTGTGGATATTTCTCTGAAAGCATCCACTCAGTGTGCAGTGGCAGTTAAAAAAGCAAACAGAATGTTGGGAATCATGAAAGTGACAGAAAATATAATCTTGCCTCTAATTAAATCTATGGTATGCCCACATCTTGAATACTGTGTCTAAATGTGCTTGCCTGATCTCAAAAAACATATATTGGCTTTGGAAAAGGTGCAGAAAGGGCAACAAAAATTATTAGGAGTATGGAACAGGTTCCATATGAGGAGAAATTAATAAGATTGGAACTTTTCAGTTTGTAAAAGAAATGACTAAGGGGGGGATAATATTGAAGTTTATACATACATGACTGGTGTAGAGAAAATAGATAAGGAAGTGCTATTTACTCCTCATAACACAAGAACTAGAGATCACCAAATGAAATTAATTAGCTGCAGATTTAAAAAAAAAAAGTATTTCTTCATACAACACAGAGTCAACTTATGGAACACTTTGCCAGAGGATGTTGTGAAAGCCAGGACTTTAACAGGGTCCAAAAAAGAGCCAGATAAATTCATGGAGGATAAGTCCATCAATTGATATTAGTCAGGATGGGCAGGAATGGTGTCCCTAGCCTTTATGTGTCAGAAGTTGGGAATGGGTGACAGGGGTGGGATTGCTTGATGATTACTTGTTCTGTTCATTCCTTCTGGGGGCACCTAGCATTGGCCACTGTTGGAAGACAGGATACTGGGCTAGATGGACCTTTGATCTGACCCAGCATGGCCATTCTTATGTTCTTATACACCCGGATAGGTGATGGGAGGAGGCTGGCCTAAAAGCTGTTACAAAAGTTACTCTAGAGCACCAGAGCATCCAGTAAGAAGGTTTCTCAGAGTCGTTTCACAGACCATTCTGAGAAATACTGCTCTAGAGGTATAGTAACACCTACAGTGGATTCCTCCATTGGTAAATCAGCCAGCTTTAGTCACTTTGTGGCAGTGGAGCACAGCAAGAGCAAGAGCTCTTAGATCAGGCAGAGTTCTTGAGCCCAGTCCAGTAAGCGAGTCCCACGGGGAAAGCCAGTGACGTAGCCCTGGCAAATTAGAAACGTTGAACAAGAAAAATATAATCTTACATGTGTGAAGCCCCAGCCTATGTCATTCTAAAGATAGTAAAGTCCCTTATTCCTCCTGAAACACATTAGGCTCCTATGTCCTGTGTGTTTTGTGCCTCCACTATGTTGCTAGTCACTAATAGACAACCCTTATGAACAGTAGGCTATTACAGATAATTACAGAAAATCGAGGAACAGCAGCTAAAGAAAAAGAAACATTTCATCCAAGAAAAGATGGGGGTAAAATAAGGAAGAGGAAAGGGCAGGGCCTAGGGACGAAAAGAAAAGCAGGGGGATCTAATCCTATTACTGTTTTAAAATTAATCTCATTGCCCATTTTCTATTGCAGTGCCATAAGGCATGCAGGGTAGCCTCCCTCAGTGGGGAATGTTGTTGCACTGCACTCATAAACCATGCTAATTATGGCTCATGTGTTCAAAATGCTGTTTGGGATTATCATGTGAAATGCACTAACAATGCAGCAATGGGAAAAGGAACCTCCCATCTCTACCACCCCTGAGGTACAGCACCAAGATAGGCTCTGAAATCTGCTAATGTGCTGTCACTCTAACTAGTACACATTTTTAATTATACAAGATGTGAAGAGAGGAATGACTCCAGAGTAGTCACCATTCAAAAGTCACCAGTTGCCAGTGGATAGCACTACTCACTCCACTCATATCTAACACTGAGCCCAAGTCTATCTCTCAGATTTTTTGCTGGGCTAAGGAAATTGGGCAGAATGTGATAGCTCACTGACACGGCTGTGCTGGAAAAAGCTCCCACACAGTTATATCACACAAAATTGCATTTCTCCCTGTATAGCTTTTGTTTTGTTGGGAGTAGGTTGGGTGGGCTGTATGTGTACGTGTGGAATAAGCCCAATCAGTAAAAGCAAAACTTTTTGACACGAATCGTCACCATGGAATCATTACCAGTTTTCCTTACAGTGAGTAAATAACATAATCCTGGTCTCATCTATTCCTAGTTTCCCTCTCAGTTCTTTTAGGTGAAGAAAACTGTGGTCAACTCTAAAGGTTTGATTGTGAGTTTTGCCCTATTTGGTGTTTCTCTTAAAGCCCCAGCTCCGGGAGTCATTGGATCACATGAGTATTTCAGCTTTCATGATCAAAAAAGTAACTTTTTACCTCTTGGTTGCAGACAAGAGCTAGAAAATAGGTTCTGAATGTGCCCTGAATCTCAAAAACCAGACAGCAAGTGAAAAGAATTGCAAACTTTAGGGATTTTTTTAATTTTTAATTTATCTCTCATTATTTTTAATCCAGTCAGACAATTTTGGGAACTGGGCTCATGATTTTTGAATTATTAGGTTTGGAAATATTGTAAACAGCAACCCTCTATGAATTGCTTTTTTCTCTGTTGCTTTCTTGTGTGCTTTTATTTAGAATTTTTAAAGATGTTTCTTCAAGAGCATTATAAGGAATTGCATGATGACCAAAATCAGGCAGACTATTTTTAAAATTTCTGTTACAGTGACTGGGCATTTCAAGTTTAATGCAAGTTGAGTGAATGTCAGGTTTATTACCCACAAATACCTAGTTGTTATGTGCCTGTGTGTTATTGGACAGCACATTCAGGTTTAAATAATAAAAATGATTAGATATTGAAGCATACTACACACAGAAAGCTATTTTCAGCCTAACTCATAGATTCCCAGAACTACCTATACTCTTGCAGAAGCAGAGGGTAGGACACCAGAAGGGCACAGAGAAGTGATGCTCTAACAGAGGTAGACAAACAGCACATGCAAATACACTGTAATTGCATGCATTTTCAAGGGCTTAGCAGCATTTGTAAATGATCATACTATTAGAGAAATACAATGGCAAAAATTAAGCATAACCATGTTGGGATTTCTCTGAGTTCAAACCTTTCATTGCAGCTATTGATCTAAACCTCGTTGGCTAGAAGATATTCATAGTGGATTTCATGGCTTTGTTCTTAGAGACAGACACTGAGACTGTATCACATTTGATACGTACTGGTGATATAATGTGAGTTAAAAATAACAATTTGTCGGAAGCAGATATTCTCGTGTATTAGATTTTATATCATATGAATTATCCTATGCGTATTTCCATTTACACCTGAAATGGCGTAGACTTAGAGAAATACGGGATCCTTTGTAAAAAAAACGCAGAGAACAAATGATGTGAACCTTTTCTCTGCCTTTCCCACATTCCAGCTTACAATTTCAGATGTGTTACTGATTATCAGAAAATGTGCAAACCATGTAGTGTGGATGGTTAATATTCTATTTAGACTAAGATCTTCAACCTTGAGCTTGCGAATGTTGCTGTGAGCTCTGGTGGCTAAAGACAGAGGTTTCCAATTATAGCAGCGCAAGAGCTTAATGTGTGCATCTGTTCTGCAAAAAGGCTAAACGTCTTTAAAATTTTAACACAAGTGCATTGACATTGCAAAAGGAAAATCAAATGTCATTGAGAACCAAATGGTTAAAAAGGTTGCACAGTATCTTATTTGCATTTTTTGGATGGCTAATTAGGTCACAAGGGTTAATATGTTAAAGAATGGTCTGTCTATTATTATGTTGGCTGTCAGAGCCTATCTCAATCAAGCATAACTACAGATTATCAGGCAGCTGTCTTTGATCAAAATATAAATCCTTGTTTAGTCTTGGTTTAAAAGGAAGAACCCAATAGCTAATAATTTTAAACACTTTTGAATTATAAATACTGTGGTGGGTAAAAGTTCAGTTAATGAAAACAAAAGCTTTTGTGAACAAGCACCAGTCTACTTAAGACTTTATGATTTTGAACAGTCATTTGCTCTATTCCATAGTCAGATATAGTGTCATTGGCACCATTTTCCCTCTGTAAACAAATCCAAACTAATCCAACACAACCCTGCTTCTGGGGCTTCTACAGTATGGGGAACATTTCCTGAAGACTTATGCCCTTTCAGTGCATTTAAATGGAACAAAACCGCTATTACAGGGGGTATATTCCCCAGTTATAGTGAACAATTACTTGGCAGTATAGGTTATTTTAATGGACATATCACTTTAAACTATGCTTTCGCATCTGTTCTGCCCTCTAATTACAAATGCAAAAAGAACATAATTCACAAATGCATCATAAAAAGGGAGTTGTAAGTGATTTAAATGCAAGTGCATGTTCTTTAGTCAACACAACATGCAATCTGCTATGTTTTTCCCATGTACTGGGCACAAATTAAATGAAAAGCTGATGTATTTAGTGTAGATTTTTCTACTCATTAGAAAGGATTTTTCACTGTCTGCAGAGAGAAGTTATCAAACAAAGGCACTGAGTAGATTCCCCTACGCTTGTTCTATAGGGTGGGAGTTGGATGAAGCTAAGAATGTAATTCATAGCTCTTAAATGTAGTGGGTTTTTTTTTTTTTTTTGGTCTATGAACTGTCCATGAGAAGTTTAATATTTTATAGGCCTAAGAAAAAAATAATTAATTTTAATGATTTTTCCCCATTATTGGTCAAAATAACTAATCCTTTGAAATTTTCCTCTATGTCTGTCATTTTCTCCAGTGTTTTGATATTCAAAATAGTTTCCTGAAATCATTTCTACAAATAATTCTCAGTCTGTATATTGGTCACAAGCTGTTTGATACAAGTTTTCACTATGCCAAATTTGAGCAATGTTGCACAGCTTTTCTTGAACATAAAGGTCACCTGATAGCATTGCTTTACCCTAATCCAATAAAACCGATTCTCAAAATCAATCAGAAATGGAACTGACCTCAATGAATGTTCCTATTTACATATTTTAAATTCACTTTCTATGAATATTCTCTTCAGATTCACAGTTTCTATAAATATTCTTGCCAGTAACCTTCCATATGTACCGTGTATGCGTACTTGGGTATGTATTGCCAGTAGGATACTAATCATCAGAGCAAACTTCTAAAGTCCTTAAAAGGATAAATAAGCAGTTTGATCATTCTGAGGTTCATTCATAAAATGATTAATATGTCAGCTGTGGTTTAATTTGGAAATAATTCCACCAAGAATATTGCCATACGGTTTGCTTCTTCAATCACTGCTGTGCATTGGTCAGCCATCAATATGATTTCCACGGTGAACTTTATAATTCTGCTTAACATTAGTGGACTGTGGGAATCCCTGTCCTCATGGAGTCAGTTCAATAATATAACATTGAGGTCCAATACAAAGGATGGTAAATCTTAATTTTCTTAAGGAATCCTATACATTCCCAGATCACCGAAGTACATGAGAAGATTCATTTACATTTGCCACTTGTCTTCCCATACACTTATCCAGTTAAATCCAGCTAACTACAAAATGATTGTACCCCACTAACTACGGTAACCTATTGCAACTTTTGTCTTGTTCTGTTACTGCATCCCTTTAAAAATGGAGGAAGCTGAACATCTATATGTGTAAGAATTTCACTGAAGCCTCCCGAAAGCACAACTTGGACGGTTGTTTGGGAAACTCTGGGTTAAGGGGATGGACTTCACTCAACACACACAGTAGACACATATCCCCCTGGGCCTGAGGTCACTATCATTTCCATTAGTATCCTCCCATGAAGTCAGAGGGGGTGATGGGGTTTCTCTGGTGGTAACTGAGAGCTGAATTTGCCCCACTGACGTTAGTGCATTTCTCAGAGAGGAGATTACACCATAAAATTTTAGCTCTAGTGTGCTCTCCTAATCAAATGCAAAAATCTATAACAACATACAGGGCATACAGACCCCCCAGGACAGCCAGCCAGCCACTTGTATGTTGAAAATACATGCTCTTGATCACTGACACAGGTCAGTAGCTAACTAATAATTTGGCTAGAGCCATGACCTAGAAACCTCAGGCCTGATTTTGATCTCACACTGACATGTCATAACTCCATTGAAGTGAGCGTGAAATTAGAAAATGAGGAGTGAGACAGGCCCATTTCATTGTCTGCACTGTAGAGCAAGGCAATAAGACAGCCTGGCTCCCATAACGGGTGTATTCTACAACACCACATGATGGACACAGGGTCTGATTTTGTTTGGTATCAATACTGGAGTTGGAACGTCTCTGAATACAGTACTTAAACAAAGGAAAAGCAGGTTGATAACCATTAGTAGTAACAATGAACAATGGTCAAAACCCAAAGGATATAGCACTAATCACACAGCCTCTACCCAACTGGATATGTCTGTGCCATGCTACAAGGAAAAGTAACACTCTTAAGGGTTCAGGTGGTGCACATAATGGAACTGTCTTGGAAAGAAATGCTACTATTAGACTCCTCTGCCAGTTTCTGTCCATCTACCGATCACTAATTACAAGCCAGACGGCGAAGCCACACCAAATAGGCTCTCACCCTTCTTTTGCAACAAAAACAGCAGCTGTCCCAGGAGCTGCCACACTATTTTCTATTCACCCCTACATGATTGCAAGGAAGCCATATATTTCTTGAGGCAAGAGCAGGATGCCTGCTCTCAGATAGGCTGAGTGCTAGTAAAAAAGCAGTTTGGGTGTCACTCATGTCGTGTGACATATGCATTTTTCCTTTATCACTGTCAGTCTGTCCCACACAATAGCTGTGACCTCCCAACTGTGGAAGAGGGTATGGTATGACAGGCACATGATTACTAATATCTTTAGGGGATAAGAAGGGTTGAAGATGGCAAGGAACTGCTACACTAAATCCCCTTTTCTATGCTGTCTTCTGAGGATGACCAACTAGCCTGACCCCATTTTTGCAGGTTTTCATTGCTCTTCCCAACCCATCCAAAGGAAACATTTCATATTCAAGGCAAAGCCCCCTGTCTTTGCTACAAGACCAGCCCCTTTACTGAGATAAGCCCACCGAGAACTACATCCTGCCTTTTAAAAGCAATATCCTACACCTATGCTAACGGAGTGGGGTATGGCAAACTCTTGCCTCTAGATGGAGCATCCTCCTGAGGCTAGCCTTCAGATGCCTCTCTTCCCTGCAAACATTCCTCCCCTTCACAAATTTCTTTGTGGTCTGAGGTGTGGAAAGGTTTAAGCTGATCCCCCTCTCCTTGCCCTCTTCCCCAATCTAAGGAGTTAAAGATATTAGTAATCCTTTGCCTTTCAAACCCCAGCCTCAGGATGTTTGGGGTTCTGCCTTGTCAACTGGCTTCCTAGGATTTGTCTACACTGCAGGGCTTAATTTGAAATAAGCTACTAAAATTGAGCTATGCCAATTCCATCGTTTATTTCAAAATAGCTTATTTTGATATTGGGAGCATCTACACAGCACTTATTTTGAAATAGAGCATTCTTCTTCTGACTTCCCTTACTCCTCATACAATGAAGGTGACAGGAGTGGGAGTAAGAAGTCCTCTAGCTTGACAGTATTTCAACATTATTTCAAAAGAACTGCCTGCTGTATAGACGTGGACTAAGTTATTTTGAAATAAAAGCTAGTTATTTCGAAATAATGTCATGTAGACTTATTCCTATCGTCTCTTATACTCTCTGATACCACCACCTCCTCCTGTCCTCTGTACCTTTGCAGCTCCTCAGGGCTCCTTGTCTCCCACAGCTACCGCTGTTCTTCCTGGGAAATGAAGAACCTCTGCCCTCTGCTGTGGTGCTCCTCCCCAGCTGGTCTCTCCACACACAGGAAAAAGCCGGAACATGGGAGAAGCAGGAAGGCACCAAAAAAGGTGGCAGAAACACTTACTGTGTTTGGGTGGGAGAAGTTAAGTGCAGTTGATTGTTCTGGGAGTGGGTCTTGGAGATAGCCAATGGTCTCCCACCGTACAATTTTTGTTGCCTTCCCATAGCTCCTTGTTTCTTTTTTGGACGCTACAGGGCTGCTTGGTTTGACTTGTATAGGCAGGGGGGAAATTTTGCATCTTTCCACTGGTAAGAACATTCACACATGGAACTGTATCAAAGTTGGCAGCTCTGAGAAGTTGCCCTATAGTTCCTATCCATCATATGCCATAATTACAAAAAAGTATGCCACTGTCCAAGGAAACCACAGTGCATTGGGTTTCCATTTTCCCACCACTTGGGTCACAGGCAGTGTAGCTGGAGGGAGATTAAGCAATGGAAAGGCAAACCTAGTGCTCTTGGGAATGGTGTTGTTTGGAGGGAACACAAACGCTGCTGTGCTAGGGCATTAAAGAACTGTTGGATTTTAAGAGTGTGTGGTCTTGCCTCCTTCATTTAAATACACAGAAGGAATGCCGCCAATTAATAAAAACCATGCTACGGGTTGTACCTCCCTGGTCCAGCACCCTCGGGATCTGACTGGTCCCAACCAGGAATTTGCCAGACCCGGGGAGGTCAAAACAGCAGGGGCTCTGCTTTTCCCCAGGCAACTCCACTGCCAGCCAGGGCTCTACTCTTCCCACAATGGCTGGGGGGGGGGAACTCCACTTTCCCCCCCATGGCTTTGTTGCCATCCAAAGCTCCACTCTGTCCTGGGGTGGGGACTCCACTCTCTACCCATTGGCATTGCTGCCACCTGGGGCTGTGTACTCCCCCTGGTGGCCGGGGGCTCTGCTTTCTCCCCAGAGGCTCTGCCACCACCTGGGGGGCTCTCCAACTTCCGGGCAGCTCTGTGCTTCCCCCAGCACCCACTGTTGCTCAGGGCTCTGTACTCCGCCTGAGACTCCTCGCTATCCCCAACAGCCCCACAGTTCTCTGGGGAGCTCTGCACTCTGCCGAGAGACTCTGCTGCTGTTTGGTGGGGGGACTCCACACTCCTCACAGTGCCACCAGCACTACCACTGTGGCCTGGGGGCTCTGCATTCCCCCCAGTGGCTTCGCTGCCGCCCTCCCTCCGGTATCAGGGAGCTCCACTGTGGGGTCCACACTCTTCTCAATAGCTCTACTGTCCCGGGGGCTCCATTTTGGCCCCCGAGTTTGGCCATGCTCCTGGCCTCAGCCTGCCAGCTTATCCCCATGAGTGCTGTCATGGGGTCACTTCAACGATGCCAGCCCAGAGAAGTCTGGATTATGGTTGTCAGAGTCTCTCACACAATACAGCCGTTTATTGGTCGGACAGCAATTGTTTTTGCTTATGTTACAACAAAATCTTAAATAGCTCATATTACAAACACAAAAGAGAAAAGTTCCATTTGGTCAGAGAGTCTATCATTTATGCAGCTTTATTTTTATATGTTAGCAAGTTACATTTTCATGATGTACATTATACAGTCATTTAATGGGTTTCACCCGCACCTTTTAAAAAAAATACAGTTAAATTGATATAATGATGCCACTTAATATTGAGGTAAGATTACTAACTCATACTGCAAACAGGAGTTCAAGGCTCCAATACAGCAGGTTACTTAAGCGTGTCTAGCATTAAGCATTTATAGCTTTAAGCCAAGAATTCAATTGTCCACAATAAGACTAGTCAAACAAACATGTACAGTTAGGAAGTCATTTATGTATCTTGTTGAAGGAGGCCCTAAATCATCAGAGTCAATAGAAAAAAAAACCTCAAGTTTTTACATTATTTCCTTTCTTATGAGAAAAAGGAACAAAAGGCATCCACAGCTGTCCATTAGTACACATAGTTCTCTCTTCTGAAACAATCTCTCACACATTCTCATGGCAAATATCTATTTGAAGCCATCCTTTGGGGCCAGCAAAGCTGATATTAGTGATACCATCCAACTAATCTGGGGGTACCTAGAAATACCAGGTTTATCTATAAGTAATGCACTGTTTACAGTAGGCATGACTTCCACGTTCCATGGAAGCAACCATACACATTAGAGTACATCAACTTTATATTATTGCGGTATTATACCACAGATATTTAGCCATATGGTTGTGGCAATTGAATGCACGTAATTTCTGTCTTTTGCAATATAGCATTATCCAATTTCCTTTAAATAACTGGGCACAGCCACAACATATGAACAAAGCTTCTTTATTGCTACAGTTCTGTTGAACCTAGTCCAGATAGGGAAATCAAGCAACCAAGAAGTTAATGTCTTGCCAGACAAATATTGTGAGTCTGTGGCAATGCCAGGCATAAACCCTCAGGCGTCTTAATTGTCAGGTTTCTGCCCTAACCACTAAACATGCTCCAAACAAGACATATTAATAGAATATTATAATTGGAATAAATAGCAGCAATAGCTAAAGCCATGTCTACATTTACCAGTAAATTGGTACAACTGCAATCAATGCATCTGGTGTCAATTTAATGAGCATGGAAAAGACATACTATATTGATAGCAGAGTGTTCTCCTATCTATGTACTCCACCTTCTCAAAAAGAGTAAGGTAAGTTGGTAGGAGAGCATCTCCTGTTGACACAGCATGGTGTAGACACCTTGATAAATCAACCTATTCTATATCATCTTCAGTTACGTTATCCACGTAACTGAAGTAGCATAACTTAGGTGGACTTACCCTAGTATTGTAGACATGTCCTAAAACTATTTAAAAGATTTACCTTCTGATTAAAAGGATACAGTCCAGATAAAGTGAAATATTATAGGTTTTTCAAGACAGGCTTGTGGCTATTGATGCCACAGTGGTTCAGAAATTGGATAAGCATACAGCTCTAACTATGAAAACGAGTCAAAGAGTGGAATCAAGGTTGACATGTTTAATCACTTTTAATCTCTTTTCTAATAGGATTAAGTCTATTATACATTGATATTTGCATAGTTTGCAATATGATGCTAAAATGTGACACTGTTATCCTCAATTAAAACTGATGCCATATATAGAGGACTGAAGCCTATCCAGATACACTTCTATGCTTGTCTCAGTGACAGGATATTCTGCTATATTTAAACTGCATCCACTGGTTGATCCTGGATGAGATTACAGGGAATTTCTATCATCTTTATTCTGAATAAGAGTATGCACTATAAAGCAGAATTTGCTCAGGCAAATTGCAGTGAGTGCACAGTTGAATTTTCAGTATTCAGTATTCACTGACAGCTAGAACATGACCAGAGCAAATCAGAAAATGGAATTTCTGTCCCACAAGAAATTCCAATATTGAAGAATTTGTTTTCATCCCAAATTGGAACAAAAGTTGAAATTTGGAATTTTTTCACAAAACAAGCCATTTTAAAATAATCAGAAACATTGAAAGGCTTGCATATAAATAGTTTGTTCAATTGATCCACAACACATTCTGAGTGTTTTAAGAATTAAATTGCACTTTGCTATCACGAGCACATTGCTTTATGGGAGTTGTAAGTTCTGACTCTATTCTGTCTATGTTCCCTGCTCTGACTACATCTCCCATAATGCAGTGGAAACCATGTGAGGGTATGTCTACACTACAAAGTTTTTCAGAAAAACGGTTCACTTACGTCCACACTACAATCACATTCTTTTGAAAAAAAATCAAAAGAACAGAGAGGTTTTTCCAACATTGGTAAACCTCTTTCAACAAGGAAGCAGCCTTTCTCCAAAAGAGCTCTTTTGGAAAAAGGAGTGTGTGGAAGGGGAAGATGGAGTTATTTCGAAAGAGGAAAAAGCACAGGTGCTTTGGTGGCCATTCCGTCCATAGTAATCACAGTTGAAATGCGAGATAGTGTCCATTCAGTGTAGATGCTATCTTTTGAAAAAGCAGATCGCTTTTTTGATGCGCTTTGGCAGTGTGGATGCTCTCTTCCAGAAAAGCTTCTTCCGAAAAAAGCCTGCAGTCTAGACGTATCCTGACTTTCATGCTGCATTTCCCAACTCATTTCCCATGTTGCGTTATTGCCTATATAAGGGATGCTGGCCCACAGGGAAAAATGGGAGCCAGTATTATAGCTTTCATAAGACAATAGGCACACGTTGGGGAAATGTTTAAATGATCTGCAGCAAAGCATTCTGGGTAATTTCAGCAACCGAAAATATTTTGTTTTCGATGATTTTCCTGTTGAAAAACTGAAAATTTTCAGCAGCCTCAAAATGTTGGCACACAAAAAAAATGATTTTTGTAGAAGCTGCATTTTCCATCAAAAAAATTCCCTGCCAAACTTCTGTCATGACATTATGATCTAGCTCCATGCCAGGAGCAGCCCATTGTTGTGCTGTGTCTGGAATAGCCTGGAACGAAGAATGTGAATCCTAGAGTCACAATCATTCTTCTGACACTTCAGAGAAGAAACATACTTCAACAAGTCTCTCTCTGGTGCAGTGAGCACTCCCCATAATGTTGGTATAGTTATACTGCTAGTGTATGGGGAGTGTGAAGCTGAAAATTGTGTCATTAGGACATGTGGAACTTGCCTGATCTAACCTCCCAAACTTGGAGAGCTTGATCACCAAGACCTGCACTCAGTCTTGGACATCTTTCATAATGTCCATATCTTGATAAGTGCCTTGTCCTTGCAAATGAGAGGCATTGCTATATACTATTGCTCTCATATTAACAGCTAAAGGCCCTGATTCAAATTGTGCTCGCATTGTGCTAGGCACTGTGCAATAAAATAGTATGATACAATCCCTGCACCAAAAACTTTACACTGGTAATAGACAACAAAAATAATTAAATAAAGAGAGAGAGAAAAAGGAGAAACAGAGACATGATGTAAACGTGCCAAAGGTCCCACAACTGACCAGTAGCAAAGATAGGAATAGAATTCAGGTCTCCTGACTTGCAGGCCAGTATTCTATGTGCTAGCTGACATTGCGTCCCTAGATAGGAGGAGGGGCTCTGGGTTACTAGCTGCCAGATATAGCATCACACTGCAGGTACAATGAATATATCAGGGTCCTTCAGCAGGCATTGAACCCAGGGCCTTCAACCAAAACATATGCTCTTGCCACATGTTCTAAAGGAATAATGTCATCAGCTGAATGTAGCAGGGTACCTAAGACCCGTTCAAGTTATCAGTGAACTATTTTGAAAGCCAAATGTCAAAGAAGAAGCTAGGAATTTTTAATTCACACAAAGTGAAATTGTTTTTGCATGAATCCTTGCGAAGCTGCGTGCTACTTTCATGCTGTGCTGTTTACAAAACATGCAATACAAAGGAAGAACTTTGAATTTCATGAAAACCAAAAATGTACACTGGATCCAAAGAGTTTATTTTACATGTGTCAGTTAAACAGGGGCTAACTGCATGTAATGTCAGAAGATTAGACCAAATGCAGTTTATGCTGTGTTAGTTTAATCAAATAGGACAAAATTCACACCTAAAGCTCATTGGAAGGTTGTGATGTCTAGTCCATGCTAACAAGCTCTGTGTAGAACCTGCTGGCATGAACAAAAAAGTAATGAAAACCAAGTAGCTTTTAGCTTGCGCCATCAGAGTCCACACAGAGTAGTGAGAGCAGCAAGTTAGAGCATTTCATAAGCCATGCTCCTCTAATACACTTTACTATGCCATGTAGGCCAGGCCTTACAGAGAGAGGGTATGTACGGCCCTAGGAGTCATTTAAACCCTCGAGGTATTCTGCATACAGGTGAATTAGAACGATAAAGAAAAATAATTAACTATTTTTAAAATAACTAAAAGTATCATGTAGTCTACAGTTTCATTTCTGTAAAAAGGAATGAAAAACAACAAACAAAACCCTAAAGAAGACTAATGTGTAAGCTCTAAAGCTCATCTCTCTCACTTACAGAAGTTGGCCTGATGAAAGATAATACCTCACCCACCTTGTCTCTCTAATACCTTGGGACCAATACAGTTATGATGACACGGCATAATACAAAACCTTTAGTCCTTTAGAAAAATGAAGGTTAAACTACCTGCTTGTACCCGGTTGTAAGCTTGAAGAGTGAGAGGCAAAGAAAGGAATTTTATCCAAGTTATGAAATGCCTGCAGATTTTACACCCAGCTCAAGCCTGCAGGAAGTCACATTATTCTCATGAATGTTCCACATATAAACCTCATTGTGTGCCAAGCAGGAGTCATTAAAATCCCTGGATCATAGTGACCTCTAGGGGCAGCCTGAACATCTGCAGGATTTTCCTTTTTCTGGATGAAAAGCATTATTCTGCCCAAAAGGAGAGTCATGATTTCATTTGGATCCATCCAAAAATTCTGCTCCCCCATGTAGCCATGACAATGCCAAGACATTGCATATTACTTACTATCCACCCCCCTTATTATTTACTGTTACCAGGTACCTCAAGGTCTGAATATGTCTTTCCAAATATGACCTTGACACAAAGATGTTGTTTCCCAGTAAAATAGATTAATATAAAATTAGTAGAAGTACATAAAAACATATGATTGCAGAGTACTAAGAGAAATCAAGTCAGTCTTGTTTCTACTGGACTCAGTGGCAAAACTCCAGTTCACGTCAATGAATGAAGAAACTAAGACACTGGACAGTTAATCTCTTACTCCCAAAAGGAAATTTAGCTATAGCCTAGTGGTAATAAATATGTCTCTTAAAAGGAAAACAGCAACAAAGCATTAAGACTTCTGGGTACCTAAGATTAAATCATTCACAAAACCAATGTGACCCCTTTTTTGGCTTTACAATATATTAAGAGTCTGATTCCCATTTACTCTAAAGCCCCTTTACATTGTCAGTGCAATGTAAAGGGGGTATAAAGTGGTGAAATATAAACACTTGTGTGGGTTAAGGGCTAGTGCACAAAGCACTGGGTAAGGAAGTTCACTTGTAATCATTTGTAGAAGTTGTGTAGCTAATTTGCACCATGTACTTCAAATCTTCTGGGAGCTGGAAAAAGTTAATGAGTAAATGTGTTATTGTTGGCCCAACCTCTAACCAAAATCCTTAAAGAATGGACAGGGGTAATTCCTGGGATTTTAAAACATCCTCCAGCTCCAGTCTCTCCAATTGCCACCAGGTTCCAGCCTATGACTTAGGGCTCGTCTACACTGGCCCCTTATCCGGAAGGGGCATGTAAATTTCATGAGTCGTAGTAGGGAAATGCGCGGGGGATTTAAATATCCCCCGCGGCATTTAAATAAAAATGTCCGCCGCTTTTTTCCGGCTTTTAAAAAAGAGCGTCTACACTGGCCCCGATCCTCCGGAAAAGGGCAAAGTAGGAATAAGATCCTCCGGAAAAGGGCACTTTTTCCGGAGGATCGGGGCCAGTGTAGACGCTCTTTTCCGGCTTTTTTAAAAGCCGGAAAAAAGCGGCGGACATTTTTATTTAAATGCCGCGGGGGATATTTAAATCCCCCGCGCATTTCCCTACTACGACTCATGAAATTTACATGCCCCTTCCGGAAAAGGGGCCAGTGTAGACGTAGCCTTACAGTTTTCAATAAGATTCTCCACAGAGGTCTGGCTAACACTGGAATTTCAGCAATCATCATTATGGACTTCACCCTAGGGAGTCTAATCCCACCTAAACAACAGAAAGTAGTCAGTAAAGAACAAATCTCTTGTCTCCTAAGGGGGATAGAAGGCTTTCTGACAGAAGCACTGGTGCAGTTTAGTTACCAATGTGAAACAGGATTTGGAAAGGGCACTTCTGTGTGGTCTCTCCACATGGTGATGCACATGGAATATATAAAGGGCCAGGCATGAAAAGGTTTGGCCAAGAAGATGGGGGGTTGATGCTGCTAAACAGATCTTCCAGTACTTTCCCTAGAAGAGAATAATATCATAAACCCAAGGCAACTACTCTAGATACTTGCACTCAGTAAGGTATTGCAGCAGCCTCTCCCGGACCTCGTGGGGGAGACTCATTCCACTTTGTCCCACATAAAGTGAGCCTCAGTACCCAGCCAGGATACTTGGGCTACTCAAGGACATGTTAATGTGTCCCCAAATTGTTTCACTGGCATTGAAACTTCAGCTAACAGGAACACTTTGCAGGCAAGCTATCATTTAAAAAAACAAAACAGCAACCCGTTAGGTAGGTAATAGAACCAGATTTACTGGTCACCAGCCCAGACTCAGGAAAACACTGCTATGGACAAAAATGGCCTATTGCTTCTTTAAGCAGGGGAGAATCAGAGCAAAGCAGCCTTGCAAATCAATCATCCATTACAAACCAGAACACATTGGCATCCCAGTCAGTATCCACTCAGGATGGAGGCAACATTGCCTGATGCCAGCATTGCTCCAGGCATTCTGAGACATCTGGTCACTCCACTGAAAGGTGAAGACTCTTGATGGAAATGAACATACATGAAAATTAATTTAAAGGAGTGGGAAAAGCCTCTTGCTAATGCTCTTGGTGAGATTTCAGAAAATAGACAATGAAATGCTGTACTCTGACTTCACACCAGACAAAAGGGAAAAAATATAGCTCCAGTTGGTGGTACTGCTTCATATACTAGAGCTAGGAGAATGGATCCAAATCAATTCAGTTGTATTTCCATAAATTCTATGGAAACTACAAAGCAGAAAGCAATAACACAGGCAATAATTTCCCCCAATCAACACTAGAGGTCACCCTAGAACAGCATTACTAACATTCAGAGGGTTTGTTAATCTGGGTGACAGAGTGGCATACCAGCAAATTTATCCTGATGCAATGAAGTTACACTAGCATGAATTTGACCTTGTGTCTCTTAGTGCTCACTATTTCCAATACATATCCATTATTTTCATCCATTTACAGTTGAATATATTATTCTTCCCTCACACTAGCAGAAATCGGAACTTACTTCGTTCAAGTCAATGAAGCTATCCCAGCTAAAGTGGAAAGTGAAGCATGTTCATGATTCTTTTCATTCATTGTGGTTAACTCATGCAATTCACACATATAAGTCAAGCAGCCACACTGAAAATACTGTATTTCCAATCACCCAATAAATCACAGAAAATGGGGAGTGGATGAACAATACCCAAACTAAATAAATCCAGAAATATAGGGCCTTATACCAAAGCCTACTGTCTGTGAGTCTTTCCGTTCACTTCAGTGAGCTTTGAATCAGGCCCATATGGAGTTGAGTTCTTAACTGAATTTGCTTCAGTGATATTTGGCTTCTTGTACATTTCATGTCTATGAACCTTTGAGTGATCAATTTATTGGAAAAGCTCTATTGTAGTCGATGAGGCTCTGTTGTTTGACACCCACCAGGGATCTGGCACTCAGATCTTCTTTGTGAAAAGGGATTCTATCCAGGGGTAACTGGAAGAGCGTTAATGGCCTCTGCTACAGTGGAGTTCAGACTAGAAGTTCTAATGACCTAAAAATACATAAATAATCCCACCAGCGTAATTTTCCTTTTCATCATAATTTTTCACATGGAAAAAATATAGACGTATTCAGACCAGATCAAATTCAGCTCTACATGACATTAGATTTATCTTTATTCTGTTCAGTTTGTAGTCCCAATTTTATTCTGCTACCTTATGCCTCATGAAACGAGGTTTACAAAAGTGGTCGACAAAGGCTTCCCTTGTCGACTGATCCGTGTCTTGACTCACATGCTGTGCCGACGATCAGCTGAGCCGGCACAGTGCGGTGGCCATTTTTATTTTAATGAAACCGGGGATATTTAAATCCTGGCTTCATTGACTATGTCGGGTAGTCAAATTTACATGCCTCTGGCGACAGAGGCATGTAGTCTAGACATACCCAGTAAGTTCACCCCATTCACAGGGCATTATGGCCCAATGGCCAGAGTCAGTATGTTCACTCCTGTTTGTAGAGCAGTATGGCTCCCTGGTTAGAGTTATGAGACAGGAAAGGAGGTTCTAACCCCCAGCAGAGGGGTCCAGCCCTCCTTCTCCACTGGACCCCAGCCCAGGGACCTATTAGTGGCTGTAGCTGCAGCCACTGTGTCAGTAAGGGAGTGTGCCAACCGAAAAACGCTGACTCACAGGCCTTGGCTTACTCACCAGTTAGCTATCACCTCCCATTGGGCTACTTCCTGCTGTCATCCCCGCAGCTACAGTGCGAGTATTTCTGTCTTCTCCTTGGTCTGGGGTGTTCTACTTCCTGGGGTCTCCGAATTCCCTGCAGCTTCTGGGGAGTGTCTTGCCTTCAGTCTCCATTGTAGTGCCTCTGTGTCGGCGTTTTTGCTGCAGCTTGCCCTCTCCCTCCAGCTGGTCACCCCAACTCGGCTGAACTGCTCTCTTTTATACCTGTACAACTGGAGCATGCCCAATTAGATTGAAGGGGTACAGCTTTCTCAACCCTCAGAGCAGGGTTACAAATTTTTTCATGAGGGATACAATTTTTTAAACCAATATCCACCAATAACACTAAAAGCAACACGAAGAAAATTGGAAGGTCAGAAAGCAGCAGAAAACATCTCTCGATGAAAGGTAACAGGAGGAGGAAACACCAGGAATGTCATGTTTTTAAAAAACAACAAATGGCCTGGTAGCACTTTATAGACTAACAAAACATGTAGATGATATCATGAGCCCACTTCTTCAGGTGACCAGAGTTATGAGTTTAGGTTGTGCAGACCCAAAATAAATACGGGAGGGGAAAGGAAGGGGAAGGGAGAGAGAGAAAAAAGAGGAGGGTGGGAGACAGGAAGCTAGAGGGAATCAGTAAGTATCTGAAGATTGGGTAGTTAAAATGAAGCAGATAAGAATCAAAGTTAGTTGATAGTATCCTTCCTGACATAGGAGTCTACACAAAGAGCTGTCTTCATCTTCATCGGCTGTTAAGTTGGTAGTGCCCCAACCATCCTTCATATTCATTAAAAGATGGTCACCCTTCAGTCCATACACAGTTAATATTAAGGAGAAAATCTAGCTTGCAAACTCTGCAGGACAGAGATCATTGGTGAACTCATGGATCCAATGACTGGAGGCCCCTGGTGAAACCCTGGCCCCATTGATTTCTATACAGCACCTATCATAAAAGAGTCTAGATGGGGAACTGTGGACACTCTCATAACTACAACAACAGCAACAACAATTGAAGGCAGGGCTACTCAACTTTAGAAGCTCTATGGGCCACAATCATACTCACAGCACACGCCGAGGGCTGCAATTTAAGTGTGGTTGCACATACATTCAAATATATATGCAAATAACTTCTTTCACACCGACAGGCATGAATACAAAGCACTTCCCAAAATGCCCCGCTACCTCTTCCCTGAGGGCTAGAAATGCAGATATCCTCTATCAGTCTGTTCCAGACTACCCGTCCACTTGCATCTTTCAATGCTCATCCCACCTGGGAGATGCCTCGCCATTGTGGAGCATGTTCCCAGTGGAGGCCATGTTCAAAGGATCCCACCCAAGAGCTGTGTGTTGAGCCCCACATAATCCCAAACTGCATCATGGGCTATAAATAAACAGGCCGCGGGGCACTTGCAGCCAGGGGGCTGCATGTTGACTACCTCTGATCTCAGGTGATCCAGGTGCAGTAGAGTGTGTACAGCAGTCTAGTTCTGCTACATGCAGGTAGCATCCACTTTTCCCTGCTCTTTATTCTGACATAATAGAATATATTTCTGAGTGGTGTTAATAACAATAATGACTAATCTTACATGGTCTTGGGAAGAGTCCCTACATAAGCTACCCTCAAAAGCACAGGGTGTTTTTTGTAATTTTATGGAGTACTTGAGCTGGAACCCTATGCTGGAAGACAAGAGATTGATCTTAGTAGTATTTAACTGCAATATTTAACTGCAAAAATTTGGCAGGATAAAAAATGTTTCTTGCTGAAGACTCTTTAAAAACATCAGAAAAAGTAGAGCACTTCAACAACTTGACATTTCTGTAATACTCTTTTTGAAGTCTGCACAAAGACAATAAATACATGAAAAGTGTAATCAGTCCAAAACCACTATTGTTGCCAGCCAAGAAGTCCTTCCAAGCTTTTTTGCCTGTGACCTAAAGTGTTAAGGCCAAGCTAATTTACATAAAGGAGATTACTACACCTTAACATGGCAAAGTAGCATCCAGAAAGCTAATAAAGATTAGATACCAGTCCTGCAGTTATAGTTTGATAACCTAACATGAAAGATCTAAATCAGAATGGGGAGGGTGGAGAAAGTATTGAACTTATTTGTTTTTGGAATGCTTTTCTACTCAGGAACATTCTTGGACAGACTCTTTTACCTCTCTGTATGCTGCTAACAGGACATTTCTACTTTTGAATGATAAACTGACACAGAAGGCATAAAATAAAATAGTAACTATGATATCCTGTCTATTGCTGAAGATTTTTTCAAGAGCAGTGAGTTGTTTTTATAGCCATATAAATTTGGCTTTTCTTAGTTTATATGGTTTGGATTTTACTTCCAGTGTTTCATTTGGCATGTAGTGCTTGACAGCACTAGCATTGGACTGTAAGGTAGACAAATAAAGTTTTGTGGGAAGAAAATGTTCGCTCAAAGATTCCAGTACTGAATATTGTGAAAAACTAGGCAAGGAATGTTTACAGAAAGCCAGTGGGCAATCCTCATTCCTTTCCACTTCCAAAAGCATTTCCAACTTCTTTCTTTCCCCAGCTATTTTCATTCCCAATAAAAAAAATTAAGTTAAATACAAGCATTAGGGAAAAATTGGTCTGATCACTAATTTTACAGCTGTCTGGTCCTCACTATCCTGCAGGCTTTGTTTGTCAGGCTGCTCCAGTTCCTATGCTTATGATGACTGTGAAGTGTACTGATTGTGAGTGATATGAGCTTTACAGTTAGTGGGCTTAAGTCTGCTCTCAATTACATTCATGCACTTCATAGCTTGTTGGCTGAATTCTGCTCACATGTACATTCATAAAAGCTCTGTTGAAAGTAACTGTGCTTGCTTTAAAGAGATAAAGGGGACAGATTAGATGATGTTTATAAAAGTCAATGAGAAAATGTCAAGTTTCTAACATCACCTTTCGGTCCATGATTCAATGTGGAAACAATCTGGAACTGAGAGCCACTGATTACAGTTGCATCTGCAGCATCACATTTATTGCAATTCCTGCCCTGAATCTCAATAGTCATAAACACTAGGTGGATAAAACAAACAGGAACAGATGGGATAGGAGAAGGGAGCCCAAGGAAACAATGAGAACATACTGGGCAGTCCAATAAGCAGCTGTTGCAGCACGCCATTGTCAAGTTTTTTGTGAGTTTTGAGGAGGGATTTGAAAGATGGGCTGGCCGCGGGCAGGGGCTTCTGGACTCAGAGCGAGCTGGGACAGAGTAGTCCCAGCTTGCGCTGGTCCAGGATGTTTTGCTTCTATATTTTAAATGTAGTAGGAGCCGTATAGCTCTTACTACATTTAAAATTCAGAGCCACAGTGCTGGTGGCTCTCGGAACCGGCACGAGAGGGACTGCTCAAATCCCAGCTCGAGCCAGCTCTAGGAACTACCCCTGCTGCAACTCTGCAGAGTGGTTCTATGGATTAATTGTGTAGTCAATACAAATTGTATCGACTACACTATTAGCCTGATAACTGCAATTTAACAT
This sequence comes from Pelodiscus sinensis, assembly GCF_049634645.1. NCBI lineage: Eukaryota > Metazoa > Chordata > Testudines > Trionychidae > Pelodiscus > Pelodiscus sinensis. The sequence continues at coordinate 172,527,280 of NC_134712.1, forward strand.
CCTTAACCACAAGCAGGCAGAACAGGTAAACTATCTGGTCTGGGCCCTGCATCACTGCAGGGCAAAACAAAGTTCAGGGACTTGGGCTTATGCTCAGGCCAAGCAGCAGTCAATAGGTCCAGGCCCTAGTTCAAGACAGGAAAGCAAACAGTTCAGGGGCTCAGGCCTGTGTTCAGGCCAAGCAGCAATCAGGCCTCCTAGCTCTGACAGAAAGCCAACAAGCACAGGCGTTTTGCCCAAAAACTGGGGGAGACTGCCACCCATGGATTGGAGTAGCAAGGGGGGTGTGGATGGACTCTACTGTATCCCAGACCAAAGCAGAGGCAGACCCGGCTGTCACTGGGTCAGAGGGTAAACTGACCACAAACACGCTGACTCAAATGAATCTGACTTCGTTTGTTATGCTCAAAGGAAGCACACAAGATCTTTTATGGGGGAAAAGGCAGTACGCCACATTTATTGAGAATACAACAATAGCATATGCTTTTCAATCACTCACACAAACACACACAGTCCTGCCAGACAATGTTATAGTTACCAGTCCAAAGTCTGGATCAATCTAGTGGCCAGCCAGATCAATCACAGAGGGGGAGCAGGGCCTTTTGTTGGTTGCGATCCGATGCTCTCCTGGAGTTGGTGGCAAGACGAACCCATAGTTCCATAGCAAGGCACCCTGCTTTTATAATCGTCCTTCCTCTGTTGAAGTCTATGGATTTCACTATATCAGTCTGTGACCAGTTACTGTTATCTTGTTGATGTTAATCATTCCCAAAACATCTCTAAGAGGCTCATCCTGTCCTGGATTGTTAATCAGTTGTTTTTAGGGATGCCTTTACCTTTAGAGTTTTCAATCTGCCAATCTGATCAATTTTTGACCATGAGTATGCACTAATGGTTCCTCTAATGCCAATATGTCTCTTCGCAGTCTGTCTTTTGCAGTCTGTCTTCACCCACATTGCCCCCTCCTTTCTTGGCAATCTAACTCTAATGGTGGCCTTCACGCCTTTATCTTTATGATGATACATTTCTCATTCACACAAACAGCCTTTCACAGAAACCTTAAAAGGTAAACACTACTGTTTTATATTAAGCAAAAGCAAAAGCAAAACAATTCACATTGAAGGTCTGGGCCTTCAATATTTCTAATCTCATTAACATAGACACAATACCAAAATCCTGTCTCTTTAGTTACTAAACTTTAAAAGAAATATATATTTAACTAAAGGGTTTGATTAATAACATTTTAAATGTGTTGACTTACATTACTACATTATTAATCTTAAAATACAAATATAAAAAGAATAAAACTTTCAGTCCCAACACACTGGCATTGCTTCAGCCAGACCAGGGTCAGCTGCCTCTGATCTACTTTCCAATTCCCTCTATGTGCATACCAGACCTGGTATTAGCTAGGGATGTAAGCCACCAGTTGACTACACGTTAAGCATATGCTTATTGGTAGTCGAGAAGTGACTCGACTAGTCACTTCGCCCCCCCCCCCACCACCCTGATCAGCTGTTTGTCCGCTAAGCGTGCTAGTCTGGACGCTCCCCTGCCGACATCAAAGCCCTTTGTCGGCAGCCCCGTTATTCCTCGTGGGATGAGGTTTACCGACAAAGGGCTTTGAGGTCGGCAGGGGAGCGTCCAGACTAGCGCGCTGAGTGGACAAACAGCTGATCAGCTGTTTGTCGGCTCAGCGCGGCAGCCATGTAAATGTAAATGAAGCCGCGATCATTTAAATCTCGGCTTCATTTGCCTTTGCCAAAAAAACAAATCTACATGCCTCTGACGACAGAGGCATGTAGTTTAGACGTACCCTAACTGTCTCCTTGTGGGCACACTCATTAAAGAGATCACAAATTCAGGGCTCAATTCTGCAAAGACATATGTACATTCTAACCTTTGTAGTCCCATTGAGTGCATGCAGTTAGTCACTATAGTAAGTCAAACACGTGTCAGGATTTGGGGGACCAAAGCCTAACAGGAATAGAGACTGATCTGTCTTCCCATTGCCAGTGGGACCTCTCTTCACATCACGACTGAAATGCTTTGCTTGGGGCAAGATGGGGTAAGCTTGTACTGCTGTTGCCTTTGCAATACCTGCTCTGTGTATAAATAGGGGAGTTCACTTTCTGGAGCCATCAGCTTGGCATCTTTCACCAGAACTAAATCATCTTTGGACACAAGCAAGAGTAGAAAGGAAAAATGAAGTACCAATACTTATTCTAACTTCACATTACTGTGGATGGTTAAACACAAAGACCTGGGAAAACTAATCATCATCCCCTGCTATTTCACGGATCATTCAAAAATTAAAGTTCTATAGTGTCCCTTAGGGGGATAACTTCAACTTTCAAACACTCGTGTCACTCACAAGCCTTTAGAAACTCCTTAGCTTTCAAGAGGAGCAAAGCAAAGCAAAGCACATATTGCATCTCTTTGCTGCTATTAATGTTGTTGATTGGCATCTGAAGGACAAGTTTCCTTTGGGAATACCTGAAATGTTTTGTTGGAGTAACATATGTTCAATAAGGAGGAGGGGGGAAATGACGTGCATTGTCAGCTATATGATTGGAGAACACTAGACAGTAAAACAAATTACTAAGCGTGATGCCAAAAGGAGCAAGAAGCACTAAATCATGAAAACAACTATTCCTACCAAAATGATCAGAGAATATTTTAAGGTGGAAAATGCTTTTAAAGAAAAGGTGCAAGAAGGCACAAGAAAAAGTTGGGCTCTTTCATAGTTTTTTCTTTGTAGTCTTTATTTTATTCCAAATTTATTTTGGAAAGAGAAGCTTTGTTTAAAAATATTAGAATGTGTCCCTTAAAAATGTAATAAAGACCCCAAAGCCAAGTTTTTTCAAACATGGGGGTCTTCAATCCTTATCATTTTTTACTATTTATCACACCTATGCCTGAAGGTGAAATAAAATAGAGGGATAAAATTGTCTGATAAGCTTCAAATTGAAAGGGCTTCAAAAATAATTTTTAGTGAAACAATAGCATAATCATTAGAGCTGGATGAAAATAAAAATAATCTGTTTTCATGAAAAAAAATGTAAGAGCATAAAAGCTGCCAGATTTGATCAGAGTAGTGGTCCACTTAGCCTTACTAAACCCACTAAATCGAATGCCAGAAGATTGATTTCCAGAATGTCAATCCATGGATATGGTCTCAGAAGAGAGAACTTGCAAAACTCCAAGTAAAAGCATCCTCTTGGTGACTTCCACCGTGACAATACAGAGTGAGATTTTGTGAATGAGCCTCTAAGAGGCACAGCACAGAACACCTAGCCCAGGATAAGGATGAGTTGCAGTTCTTTTAGCCACCATTGCACTGCTGGATCCAGGACAGATTCAAAGGCTTGAAAGGTCCATGGTATAAATTAGTGTAGGCTCCCTTTAGTACAGGAGTCCCTGACTTTTACTGGGAGGATCATTTGTGCTGCAATTTTGCCCTAGAGACTATAACTCCCAGGAGCCTTGGGAAAAAGGAGGGAAACTTGCTGTCATCCAGGCTATGGAGAAGAAAGTTGGGGGCTCCATTTTGGAGAGAGGAGCCAGATTGCTGGTGTGGAGCCTCTTTCAGGCCAGGAACTGCTGTTGCTGAGAGCATGCTGGTGCTTGGATTTAGCAGACTGCTTCAGGGGCTGCTAGTGTGATTGTCCCTGGAAGGGAGAGGCTTTGGCTGTGCCTGTCACTGAGACGGCCTGCATAATCCTGAATAGAAGGTACTGTGAGTACTTGTGGCTGTTTGGGAAATTGCTACCTGGAACAGAGCACAGAAAACAGAATGACTCTGGGTCCAAAGAGGCAGAGCAATCTACTCAATGAACCAGAGAGGCTAGATTGCTTTGCCTATACTGGCTGCTTAGCTTGGGCTGACATACACAGAACCTACACAGTGCTTGCTCCAATCTAGTTGCAGATCTTCAAGTGCACCCATGCAAGCAAGCACCTGGGATTCTGAGATCCAGAGGAGTGAACATTCTGGGGTAGAATAAATGTGGCAGTGAAAATGCCAGTTAGATAAGTTTCCTTTATTGCTGTGTTCTTTGTTAACTGGAATGAGGCATTTCTGGGAGGTCGACAAATACCTTTGATGTCGACCACGGAGCGTCCAGACTACCACGCTGAGCCAACAAAGAGCTGATCGGCTCAGCGCGGCAGCCATTTAAATTTAAATGATGCAGCGATTATTTAAATCGCCACTTCATTTTTCTATGCTGGGTAGTCTAATTTGGCGGAATAAGGATAATCAATGGGACATAGTAATACTAGGGTACAAAATATATAGGAATGACAGAGAAGGCCATGCTGGTGTGGGAATGGAAGTATAAATTTAAAAAAGTGTAGTGTCATAGAATCATAGAAGATTATGGTTGGAAGAGTCCTCAGAAGTTCCTCTAGTCCAACCTCTTGCTCACAGCATGACTAGCCAAGTTCGCATGCTATGTTGGGGTATAAAATATGGTTGTATGATCGCATGGCATGGGGACCACATTCCGAGTACCGGGGAAGAGGGTCCGGGCCCTTGCTCTCTCCGAACCTTAGCCCAGGGCCCTAAAGCAGGGACCTCAGTTACTGCTCAGTGGAGGGGGCTGTGGCCCCTAAAATCCTCCACTCACTGGGTCCACAACCCTGCCCTGGGCCACTTCTTCCCTGGTCCCATACTTAAGTGTGACCCGTGGGGACAGGGTCAAAACTCACTGCTGTCGTCCCCTCTCCCAGGTCCTTGTGCAGTGCATTTTGGGCGCTAGTGTCTCTTCCTCCCTTGCCGCTGCTTCCTCTCGGCCTCTCCACCTCCTCGCCTTCCTTTCCCTCTCCGGCTTCTCCACTCCCTTTTAAACTTTCTGCTGTGGCATCCAGGGCTGGCCCTCCCCTGGCATCACCGCTCCCGCCCTCCAGCTTCCCCCAGATGATGTCACAGGTGACATCATCTGCATGTGCCCATGGCAACGGGTGGATCGCATCCCCTGCTCTGCCACCCAAGCTTCCCTTAGCCACGGCCCGGCAGGGGTTTTCCCACAGGTCCCTGTCCCCACTCCTCCGGGCTCTCAGGCTCAGAGTTCGGGGCGGTATTCTGTGCGGGGCATAGTCGCCCCGTCACACTGCCCTTAAAAATCTCTAACGATGGAGATTCCACCACCTCCGTAGGCAACCCATTCCAGTGGTTCACCACTCTTGCAATAAAGCAGTTTTTCCTAATACCCAACCTAGACTTCCCATACTGTCACTTGAGACCATTGTGTCTTGTTCTGTCATCTGCTACCACTGAGAACAGCCTGGCTCCATCCTCTTTGGAATACCTCCCCCCTTTTCCCTCTCCCCCCCCCCCCACACCCCACCCCAGGTAATTAAAGGCTGCTATTAAATCCCCAATTAGGAAAATAGGAAGGAGAACAAACTCTGGAAAGTAAAATGAAAAAGCACAGTAAGGCAGGCCAAGAAAGCAGTTGAAAAGCAAATATTAAGAGGAAACTTACCAAGCAGACAATGGGGCTACTACACAAAGGTGCTGAAAAAGGAAGGAAAGGAAGGAAAACAAGGCCATTGTAGCAAAGCTAAATGAATTCTTTGCATCAGTCTTTACTGTGAGCTATTTTTTTCTTCTGACAAATCCTAAAGACTATACTACACTGATGAGTGTGGGGAAAATCAAATAACTCCAATTGTGTCTAAGGGGGGACACTGGAGGAAATCAAAACTCTCTAAAAGAAAACTGCTGTAAGGGTTAAAAGTTTTCCAGACCTCTCTCCCTGTATCAGAGTGGAATCATCTAAACTCTAATCAAAGACCCTTACAAATGCCTATCTCAAATTCATGGATACTCCTAGTCTGTCACAAATTATCATGTATACTCTTATCTTTGTCACAATTTGCCTTGTAAGACTACTCACTCCACATTCTTATGTGCCTTTGTTTTGTAAAACTTACTTCTAGCACTCCTGGAGTGAACAGAAGTCTCAGAGTACTTCTGCTGAGACTTTGATATGTTAAAGAAAAACAATCAACTGAACTGTCTAAGCATTCTGTATAAAGGATCCAAAAACTTGTAACTCAGGGCTGACTGTTATTGTTCTCTAGTAGCTGTCAGACTGCACGCATGCATAATAAAGTTTTCCCTTCTAGGTTTCTCTCCTGCCTCACTGATTTGATTTGACCTCCAGCCTCGAACCCTTCTGGGGTCTCTGTACCCCAGGGGAGTGAGATTTCCCCCTCATGAGTCAATATAAGAGATTTTAGGACAAATTGATAAATTAAACAGTAATAAGTTCCCAGATCAAATGGCTATAACTTAAGAGTTCTGAAGGAACTCAAACTTGAAATTGCAGAATTACTAACTGTGGTACGTTTCCTATTACTGAAGTCAGCCAGTGTATCAGATGACTGAAACATTGATGTAAAAGTGATTTAAAGAGCCAAGGGAAGTCATGCCTCACCAATCTATTAGAATTCATCAAGAGAGTCAATTAGCAGATAAGCATGACTCAGTAGCATACTTACATTTTCAGAAAACCTTTGATAAATCCCTGACCAAGAACTCTCAGGCAAACTAAGTAGTCAGAGATAATAAGGAATGTCCTGTCCTGGATCAGTAATTGGTTGAAAGATAAGAAAAAAACATTCAGTTTTCACAGTGTAGACAGCTGAACTGGGAACTGTACTGTTCTATATATTATTTTTTAGTTTATCTGGTAAAAGGAGGTAAACTGTAAGGTGGAAAAATTTGCAGACAACACAAAAGTATTGTAGATAGTTAAAGGGATCTCACAAAACTGGATGACTGGGCACCAAATGCAGATGAAATTAAATGATAAGTGAAAAGTAATCCCAGTTCTTCATGTACAGTGAGGGGACATCTATACAGTATTTTCACCCAATAAAGAGATCTTAGAGCCCAATCACTGGGCAATAGCTATCAAAAGGCTAACGTAATGTTAAGAACAATTAGGAAAGGGATAGAAAAAGCCATACAGAAAATATAACACTATATAAATCCCTGGTGCATGGATTTTGAATACTGTATCCAATTCTGGCCACCCTGTCTCAGAAAGGACATGGTGGAACTGGTAAAGATACAGAGAAGGCAATCAAGGACATGGAATGGCTTCCATATGAAGAGAGACTAAAATGATTGGGGCTGTTCAGTTTAGAAAAGAAATGGCTAATGGGGAATGTGATAAGGCCATAAAACTATGAGTGCTGTGGAAAAAAGTGAAATGAGTTATTTATCCCTTCACACAATACAAAAACCTGGCATCACCCAACAAAATCAGTAGGCATCTGCCTTAATGCAAATAAGAGGAAGTATTTTTTTCATGAAACACACCATTAACCTCCAGAACGTGTTCCCATGAGATGTTGTGATGGCCAAAAGCATAACTGGGTTTAACAAAGAATGATGTAAATTCATGGAGGATATGTCTATCAATGGCTATTAGCCTAAAAGGTCAGAGACACAATCCTATGTTTAGGGATTAGCCGGGGTTTATCAGTTAATCTTCTTGACTACATGCATTTCCCCCCTCCTCTTGCTGCCTCTGTATCAGAGGCAGAAAGGAGGGGGGAGCTGGTGCCTATGAGGAGCTGGCTTAAAAGCTAGCTCCCCATAAGCAACAGATCCGCATCCCCCCAACAACACTGCTGCCTCTGATAGAGAGGCAGTAGCATGGAGGAGGGGGTAGGGGTAGGCTAGAGCCAATATTCATGGGATGCTTGCTTTCAAACCATCTCCCCAGGCATATCTGCTCCCGCGGACCCACCCTGCCCCACACCGTGGTGCAGCATGCCCCTCCCCCCACTCTGCTGCCTCCCCCCACTCTGCTGCCACTCTGCAGCGTGGTGGGAGAGGGCAACAGGGGAGGCTGCCTCAAAGCAGCCTCTGTCCACAGTGGGCCCAAGTTCCCCACAGACAGAGGCAGCTCCATGGCAGCAGCCCCTATCCATGGGGGTTCTGAGCTCCCTGCAGACGGAAGCTGCTCTATGGCAGCAGCACTTGTCTGTGGAGGATCCAAGCTCCTCAGGAAAAGAGACTGCTCCACAGCAGGAGCTGCTGCTGCCGCGGAGCAGCCTATATCTGTGGGGAGTTCGGATCCTCCCCCCTCCATGGACAAGGGCTGCTGCCACCTCATGCTGCTGCCTCTGATACACAGGCAGCAGCATGGGGTGGTCTGGGGCTTCCTGGGATTGGAGCATACCAGCGGCAGGTTGGCCCTACTCCTAGAGACTATCCAATAGTCATGTAACTGCTAAGATTTCATCCTGTTATTCAAATATTCAATTATACATTATCTAACATCCCTAGTTTAGGGTGACCCTAAACCTCCAGCTACCAGAAACTGGAAGTGGAAGGCAGGAGAGATCTTTCCATAATTGCTCTGTTCACTACACTCTCCCTGAAGATCACTGTTGGAGACTGTCAGAGACAGGATACTAGCCAAGATGGAACAGATTCTTACACGGTATGGCTGCTGTTATATTCTAATTCAAATGACAGCCTAATGGGAATTTGAGCACAAGACATCTTCTTCCTGCAAAGCAATGGGAAGGCAGAGTTGACATTAAAGCCAGCCAGAAGTCTAATGACAAAGGCAAAACAGAGAGAAAGGGAACCCCACAGGGAAATGTTAGGCCATATTTTCACTCCAGGGAAGATTGACGCTGCTGTGTGTTATATAAGAAGCAATATGCAGGGCCTGCAGCTTAGCAGGCTGTGCTGGAAGTTTTCATTCTTATTGTACACAGCCTAGTACAGCCTTGAAGTCTGTAAACACAATCACCTGCTGGCCCTTATCAACTTTAACCCATGCACTTGAGCTGGGAAACTACTTAGCAGTAAATGAGTTTGACCTCAGTCTCAGCTCATAAGTGTGATAAGAAAGGCATTGAGCCAGTACGCACACACCCTGTAAACAACTGTAATATAACTAGTTAGGAAGTCCTGTGCCTGGTAAGTTTTACTAGGGACCTAGACCTCAGAGGGTGTCCTGGATTCCCCCAGCTGGAGCCACATTGAGCATAGCCCTTGAAGCAAAGATCAGGGATGGGACTCCCAGTGGTAAAAGCAATGTAAGCATTCCAAGTGCCTTTTACTCTTACATGCATTGCTCTGTAGTGCTTGCTAATGTGTACTGTATCTGTAGTCGCAGTGATATAGTAAGACTAATAAAACAAATGATCCCTAATCGACTCTGTGTTCAAGTGAATCCATAATCCTGTTTGTCCATGGCCCTGTGAGTTGACACCATGACCAATCTTCCAAAGTTTGATTTAGCGGGTCTAGTAAAGACCCACTAAATCATTTTCAGAGAGTGCCCCCATTTGGCAACCATTACTCCTGCTCCTTCAAGGAGTAAGGGAAGCTGACAGGAGTGTTTGCTCCCATCAGCCTCCGACTGTGGGACAGCAGGGAAACTCAAATTTAGGTATGTCAACTTAAGTTGTATATCTTAATTCAACCTTCTCCTTTAGTGTAGACCTGCCCTTAGACCATCCCAATATACTCTTCCTCTGGATTAGACATTAGCCCAGCACAGAGATCAATGGCTCGAAGAACCAAGACTCTGCTTTGACTAAGGGAAAGGTGCTACCCTACTTAGTTTCCTTATGAGCCTTTGGGGAGGGAGGAATGAAAGTACACAGAAGCAGTTAAGAGTACGCTAAGTATGGAGTCAGCCTACTATAAAAAGAAAACAAAGCCACTATGTGCAGATGAGCAAAGAGCCAGACAAATTAATAGCAAAAGGCAATAATCCAAGCTGCAGTAGCAACCAGATTATATGAGGTAGCTACAGACTCAGGATACAGTACAGGCAAAAGTATAACTGCGTTGAACAAAGTATAACTGAAGACAATTGCAGCCTAACAGCATGGCCAAGACCAGGACTTGGGAGAACTTAGAAAGAGCCTGAGCCATCAATTGGCCTGATACAGGAAAGTCAGGAAACAGGTATAGCAGGTATAGCCTGCTACAAGAAAGTGAGGAATTCAGGAAGCAACACAGAAGACCCACGGGGGACCACCCAAGAGAATAAAAGAATGAAGCAGCAACAAGGATACAAGCCCTTCCCCTCTTCTCCTCCCCCCACAACAACTAACCAAACAATAAGTAGGAGGCTGGTTCTAAAAACAGCACGCTTGAAAGACTCTGAGGCCTAAAAGGGTGACAGCAGAGATAGGAGCTTACTCTCCTGCCTCCCCCAAAACTGCATTTTAAGGTCTAGCAGTAATTAATAGCACCTCTTTCAAAGTCCTCTGTCACTTGAACAACGCATTAGTTTAAAAAACGGTCAACGATTGATGAACCTGTTGAAAGAGTCCATTTTGCATGCTGTATTCCAGCACTCCGAAATATATTGCACCTCTGCCAAAATAGACAATTGACAAAATAAAAGAGTTAAAATTAAAAGCATATGGGATGTAGGGAGCTCTGGGTAGAGGTAGTACCTTTGTTTTCTGGTAGCTGCACTCAATTTTTGAGTGGACAGAAGCACTGGCCCTCATCCATCTCCTAAATCTCTCACGTCTGGCTCCTAGTGCCACACCCCGGTAAACCGCTTCAGCTGGCGGGCTAAACGACGTGAGGGGGTGATGTTTACACTGCATCACTGGGCGAATGAACTCCCACGACGGAGTCACCGGCCAGGGCGGAAGGGTCTCGTTAGGACCCAATGGCTAAGTGTTCGGGACCAAGGCGCGCCACTTCATTATTGTGGATTGCAGCTGTGGCCTACCAGCTATGGTTTGAAATAGCAGGGAAGGTGGATCTCTTCGGCCCTGGAAGGCCATCTGCCTAGGAGAAGGAAACTCTGATGTAAAACCTACGGCCCGAGGACCTCGCTGTCACTGTCCCAGCTGAACCCCGGGTTTAAAGGGTGGAGCCAGTTCTGCGCACACTGCACTCCACTTGAAAGCTCCTTTGCGCAGGCAAGAAGGAAATACTCACGTCTACTCCCCCTGGTCTCACTAAGTCCTGTAGCGATGGGAAAGGGGTGAACTCGGCAGGTGTAAGATGACACTGGCAGCCGCAGTCTCATTCCTGCATGCAGGCAGCTCAGGCGCTAGTGGTCGTCTGATGATGACCTGGAGACGACATCATCACTCGGCAGCACCCTGAGCGACCAAGCAGCCTTTTTTAGGGATAGCACTGCTTGCTCCACACGGAGAGGGGCCTAGAAAAGGTGGCCTAAACAAAGCTCATCTCCTTCTCCTCCAGTTGGCTTACTGCGGTCAACGGGCATCTTCATATGCGGTCAAAATATATCAAAGAATCAACGGCGCATCCCACTAGCCTTAAAAGGTGGGAAAGGACTTAAACTCACATGCTGGAACATCAGAACCATGTTAGACTCCGCCGACAGCACTCGACCTGAGCAACGATCCGCTTTAATTGCACACGAACTCACTAGGCTGGATGTTGACATCGCCGCACTCAGCAAAATCCGCTTTTCAGAAGAAGGCAGTCTAAGAGAGCATGGTGCAGGTTACAGCCTCTACTGGTCAGGCAAACCAGTGACAGAGAGACGCCTTTCAGGTGTCGGCTTCATGATCAGGGACTCCATCGCTATCAAGCTTGCAAGCCTGCCAACCGGCCACTCTGACCACATCATCTCAATGCGTCTACCAATTCGTGACCAGCAACACGCCACACTGTTTAGTGTGTATGCTCCAACTCTCCAGGCAGACCCTGCTGACAAAGACAAGTTTTATTCTGACCTACGCAGCCTTCTGCAGGATGTCCCAGCTGATGACAAGATTGTCATCCTGGGCGACTTCAACGCCAGAGTGGACAGAGACTCGGAAACCTGGAAAGGCGTACTTGGAAGGCATGGTGTGGGCAACTGCAACGATAATGGACGCTTGTTACTTGAACTCTGTGCGGAACAGCAGCTTTCCATTACCAACACTATCTTCCAGCAGAAAGACAGTCTGAAGACAACCTGGATGCACCCTCGGTCAAAACACTGGCATCTCATAGACTACATCCTAGTGCGCCAGCGTGATCTAAAAGATGTTTTTCACACCAGGGTAATGCCCAGCGCCGAGTGTCACACAGACCACCGCCTTGTCCGCTGCAAACTCAGCTTCCACTTTGAGCCCAAACCAAGGAAAGGTGGCGCCCCGTGGAAGAAGCTCAAAGTCTGCAGCCTTCAGTCTGCCGCGGTCAAGGCGGTTTTCCAGGAGAGCCTACGATCCAGGCTAGAGGAACCGAGGTGCCTAGCAGACTCGCCTCCGGCTCCAGAAGTGCTGTGGGATCGTATCAAAACCGTTGTTCTGCCAACATCTGAAGATATCCTCGGATTCTCCACAAAGAAGAACAGGGATTGGTTCGATGAGAACAACTTAGAAGTCCAAGAGCTGCTGTCAAAGAAGAGGTCAGCACACCAGGCCCACCTGGCCCAACCATCCTGCCCGCACAAAAAATCAGCCTTCCACCTGGAATGCAGCACTTTCCAGCGCAAGCTTCGAGAGATTCAGAACGAGTGGTGGACCAACTTCACAGTAAGAACTCAGCTTTGTGCTGATACTGGCGACTACAGGGGATTTTACGAAGCTCTAAAAGCGGTATATGGCCCCTCGTACCAAATTCTGAGCCCCTTGCCGAGTGCAGATGGGAAAGAACTGCTCACCGAAAAGGACTCTATCCTGAACCGCTGGTCTGAGCACTTCTACACGCTCTTCAATGCTAGCCACTCAGTCCAAGAACCAGCGATTGACCGCATCCCACAACAACCAGTGAAAACTGAACTGGATGTGGCACCAACATTACAAGACACTGAGGGAGCCACTGAACAGCTGAAGAGTGGTAAAGCTGCAGGAGTTGATGGCATCCCTCCTGAGGTATGGAAGAACGGAGGCCCAGCACTGTACACCAAACTCCATGAATTCTTCGTCTGCTGCTGGGAGCAGAGTAAACTCCCTCATGATCTCAAGGACGCAGTCATCATCACCCTGTACAAGAACAAAGGGGAGAAGTCAGACTGTTCCAATTATCGCGGCATAACACTTCTGTCCATCGCCGGCAAAATCCTCGCAAGAGTACTGCTGAATAGACTGGTACCCACGATAGCAGCAGATCACCTTCCAGAGACACAGTGTGGCTTCGGAGCCAACCGGGGAACCACAGACATGGTGTTTGTCCTGAGGCAGATTCAGGAGAAGTGCTGGGAGCAAAACAAAGCATTGTACGTCACCTTTGTGGACCTGACAAAAGTGTTTGACACCGTGAGCAGGCAGGGACTTTGGAAAATCCTGGAAAAACTAGGCTGCCCACCGAAGTTCCTCACCATGATCATCCAGCTTCATGAAGACCAGCTTGGACAAGTCAGACATAGCAGCGACCTCTCGCAGCCTTTCCCTATTGCAAACAGAGTGAAACGGGGCTGTGTTCTTGCTCCCACACTGTTCACCATTTTTTTCAGCATGATGCTCCAGCAGGTCACAGAGGACCTTGACGACGCTGATGGCGTATACATCCGCTTTCGTCTCAACGGGAGCGTGTTCAACCTGAGGCGTTTGCAGGCCCACACAAAGACCATGGAGAAACTGATCAGGGAGCTGTTGTTTGCTGACGATGCCGCCCTCCTTGCTCACACAGAGGCAGCTATACAGCGAATTACGTCTTGTTTCGCAAAAACTGCTCAGATCTTCGGTCTTGAAGTCAGCCTGAAGAAGACTGAAGTTCTTCATCAGCCCGCACCCCACGAGGAGCACCATCCACCAAGCATCTTCATCGAACAAACAGAACTGAATGTTGTCCCCCAGTTCAGCTACTTGGGGTGCGTGATCTCGTCTGACGCCAAGATCGACAAAGAAGTCGATAACAGGCTGGCCAAGGCAAACAGTGCATTCGGCAGACTATACAAACGTGTCTGGAACAACAGCAACCTCAAAAGAGACACGAAGGTCAGCGTCTACAAAGCTGATGTGCTGACCACTCTCTTGTATGGCGCTGAGTCCTGGGTCACGTACCGTCATCACCTAAGTCTCCTTGAGCGTTTCCATCAGCGCTGCCTCCGCACAATCCTCAATATTCATTGGAGTGACTTCGTCACCAACACTGAAGTCCTCGAGTTAGCGGAGGTCACCAGCATCGAGGCCATGGTCCTCAAGATACAGCTTCGCTGGGCAGGACACATCGCCAGGATGGAGAACCACCGCCTACTCAAGATCGTGCTGTATGGGGAACTGTCCTCTGGCTACCGCGACATAGGGGCACCATGAAAGCAAAGACTCCCTGAAGAAGTCCCTCACTGTTTGTTGTATCGATCACCGTCAGTGGGCAACACAAGCAGCTGATCGCAACTCCTGGCGGCACATAGTCTACCAGGCCACCTCCTTCTTCGAAGATACCCGCAGGGCCTGTATGGAGGACAAAAGGAGAAGGAAGAAGAACCATGACCCCTCAGCACCTATCCCGGATCAGACCTATATTTGCAGCCGTTGTGGCAGGACTTGCCTGTCCCGCATAGGCCTCATCAGCCATCAGCGTGCCTGCAGAAGACGTGGATTTCCTTCCTAGATCTTCGTTCGCGAAGCCAAGCCATGAATGAATGAATGAAAGTAAATCAGCTCTGCAGCCATAGGGACATCGATGGGCTGCCACAGGACCAAATCTGTGTTAAGTAAATACATTCTTCATATACTAACCCCAGACCTATGACCTAAAAATAGAGCCCTCTTAATGGAATACCTGCGAAAGAAGTAGATGTGTTTTTGGCACACCAGACTTGTACATTTAATAGATTTTGCAGTGCCTGGAAACCTTCTCACCTATCTGCCTGATTACGAACCACCAGACACACAACATCTGGGCAGATATTTATCTTGTTAAATTGAACATGCACCTGGCCCCTTAATTATCAGCTGTAATTGACAACTTCATCATCTCAGAGCACTTTTTTGCCCATGCCACACTGGTATAAGTAATTAGGTAATAATTAATGGTGCTTTACATGCATTTGTTCCTAGGAGCTCAGTTTTTCCGTACTTCTGTTGCAAATAATATGCTTGTTTTAGCACATGAAAGACTGAGCACGAATGAAGACTAGCCTAGTTTGTCACAGATGTCTCAGTGCACAATATTGTCCCAAAGAGCTAACACTTAACTGGCAGAGTTAAATTTTAAAGGCACAAGCCTATAGGCAGGCATCATGGACCAGGTTATACACGGCAGAAAGCCACACAAAAGACAGAAGGCAAAATTCCCAGGCTATGGACCACAGTACAAGGTCTGGGTGGGAGTCGATATTCCTCAACCCAGTCCAACATTCATATGGAACTTACCTCCACACCCCAATGTTTAGCCCTGTTGAGGAGGAAGAGGGGAGAAGGCCTCTGGTGGGCAGCAGAGGTGTATCCTGCAGTGCTTTTCTCTGCCCTCTCCCTCCCTGAAATCACTCAATAGCTATTGGCTGCTCAGCAGCCCAACATGTATTTGCATTAGGATTAAAAGTTTTTTTTTTTAAGATGTCAGCCCATGCAGTTTCACTTAGCGCTTTAGAAAGTTGCATTTTAGCATAGGCCATCTTAGACTCCCCCTTCAATAAAGCAGGGCCTGGATGTAATGGAACATAAGATATTTTATTGTAACTTGAGTTCCTTCTCTTTTATATGCCACTTAACAAGCTTGGCCACCCAAAGACAGTAATTTCTTATAATTTAAAATATGTTTTCTTTTTCGTCATAGTTACTTTTTCCTCTTGAAAAATCAGAAAGGGGAGAACATATTACCCTGCTTTTAACTATCTTTCAGCAATCTCTCAAGTGACGCACATATAGAAACTTGAAATCACTGCAATCTTCTTACTGAATTTAAAATTTGGAGCATGGATTTTGGTCCCAGCTAAAGACTAAGCATTTTGTTGTTATTCAGCTTTATCTTGCCCACTGTCACTATAAAAATAATGTAGTAAACAATATCTAAATAGCCACCAAGAATAAAATCCACATTGTACAGTCATGTTTATTCAGTTTAGATAAACATTGGGATAACACATCTCTATTCACTTGCCATGCACACCTACTGGTTTGGAGCAAGATAAGTGGTATTTGACCCTGGCTGGAAGCTACAACAACATTGCGTGCATCCCAGGTGGATGGGATAATTCCTTCAATGGCCCCAATCTTTTATTGAGGACAATGTGGAGCAGTATTACTGTGACTCAGGCTATGTCTTCGCTCCAGAGAAGATCAACACTACCGCAATCAATCTTCCAGAGTTCAAATACATTAGGTCTAGTCAAGACCTACTAAATCAAACTCAGAGGGTGCTCCTGTCAGTGACCAGTAATCCTTCTTTTGCAAGGAGTAAGGGAAGCGGTCAGGAGCATCTGCTGTCATCAGCCTCCTGCTGGGGGATGACAAGGAACTGAATTCAAGGTACAGTGACCCCCAGCTACATAATTAACATAGCTGGAGTTAAGTATCATGCATCTGACGAAGTGGGTCTTTGCCCATGAAAGCTTATGCTCCAATAAATCTGTTAGTCTATAAGGTTCCACAGGACTCCATGTCGCTATAGCTGGAGTCGCGTATCTTGATTTGATCTTACCCTTTAATGTAGGCCTTGCTTCAGTTCCTCTACTGGAAACCCAGACAAATGCCACTGAAATGAATGAAATGGCCTTAGATTTACACTGATGCTGATGAGAGTAAAATTTTCCCCACTGATTTGCCTCTCTCAAGTTTAAGAAGGCCTAATAGAGTCTCCTCTCACATTGGTGATAATAGTTTATGTTAACATAATAGCTCTTCAGCACTGCAAAGTCTCTTCAAGCTCACTAGTTCACCAGGTCTCAATGATTCTTCATGGCAGCTGAATCGCTGTCTAACATTTTTTTTTAAGTGCACATTTAGCGGTGGCTTTCAAATAATAAAACATACATAAAAAACTGCAGGAGATATGGAATTCCAGTGAAAGGTATTGGTGAAAGTTAATTCCTTCAGACACACAAGTAATTATAGTAGGACTAGATCATTACAACTGTGCACATAATTTCCATTGCCCTTTTGTAAAACAATTCATTTCTCTGTCTTCAAAATTTGCTTCCAGAAAAACAGTTCTCAAATGAAAACAACCATTGCTATCCAGGTCTAAAATGTTAAAACCCTGGAAGTGAAAATGTGAGCAGATGTAGGACATGAAATTCCCTTGTGCATCTGAACATGACACAAATCCTTTGAAAAACAGCTGCCATCTAGAGCATTGTAATTCTGACACTAAGCTGCCTGAAAATATAGCAGTTGTGCAACATAATTAAACACACAGATCTCAAAAGAGGAGGCAAGATCAGCTTTTCAACAGAGAAGGAAATCATTAACTATAGATAATGATACACTAAGGGGCTCAAAAATCATAACAATTTGATATAAGCATATTTCAAAACTGAATTTAAACTATTTTTCAACAAGCAGTTGGCATGATCTAAATAACTTTTTTTAGAAAAATTGCAAATAAAATAGATTAGTAACATGAAATTTCCACTTGAAAAATAAAAGTTTTTTAAACCTGGTGTTGAAGGTTCTCAGCTGGTGTAAATCTACACCTACTGAGACTGGACAAAGATCTGGCACTTTAAGATACGTCTATCCTGGGCTGTGTCTACACTACAAAGAAAAGTCAGAGAAAGATACATAAATTGCCACTTTTCTTTTGGAAGAGGCTTTTCTGAAATTTGGCGCATCTACATGGTGCCAATTTCAGAAAAACCTCCTCTTTTGGCACATCCCTTCTTCCTCAGACAACAAGGCTTACAGGGATGGCGAAAGAACGCTTCCGCTTTTCTGAATTTTTTTTCGGAAAAGCAGATGCATTCCTTGGACACGGCAGGGCTTTTCCAGGATACCAGAGGTAGCCTGCTCTCTTTTTTTGATGGTGGGTAACATACATACCTGCATAACCCGCCACACCTCCCCACGTGGGGTATAAATAGCAATGTAGCCTATAAGCCAGGACTTTTAGAGTAGAGAGAGGCCCTACATGTCTGGATACCTATACAGGCCACAGACCCAACACAGCTCTCTGGTCTCCCAAGCTTTGACACCCTATGTGCACAGCTATTTGTAGCAGTGCAGCATCCCTCTGCCTCCTTGTTATTGGAGTCTTTTTCTACAGCATGAAAATGCTTCCACAGCAGGGAAAGATGTTGGCATGGGAGAGGTAGTGGGGAAACACGGAGGCAGCTCCCCACTGTGGGAAAGACTCCAGCAGGGAGGAAAGATCAGTCCTTCCCTGCTGCCTCTCCTCTGCCAGAGCTTTTCTTTGCAGTAGGGAAAAGCCTTTGACAGCAGGAAGTATCACTGGGAAAGACTCTGGCAGTGGGGAAATGTTCTACCAGTTGCCCATTGCTGAAGCCTTTCTCCAGAGCAGGCAAAGACCCTGGCAGTGGGAAAAGGCTCAGCACTCCTCTGCGGCCTACCTTCTGCCAAAGCCTTTCACTGACATGTGTAGCTTCATACCACTGTGTGCAGGGCTGTGCTTATGATTTTTGGTGACCTATGTAGCCTGAGCACCTGCACTCTCCATCCCCCACCGGTGGTGGGGAACCATTCCATGGGGCAGGCCCCATGGAGTAGGGCTGTGCTCAGGGCTGTTGGGGAAGGAGGAGGTAGGGAGACTGAGGAGGGAGCAGGCAGACTGAGTGACACAGCCAACTGGAGCTATGGGCTGAGAACAGGTGGAAGGCGGAGCAGTGCAGCCATCTGGAATTGCAAACTGGCAGAAGGAACAGGATGGGAGGGTGGAGGATTGCGGCAGGGAGACCGGGGGCTGAGGGATTGGATCCAACAGAACTGGGAAGTGGAGCAGAGGATGGGAGTTGGGAGGTGGAGCAGATACCTGGGGGATTGGGGCTGATGGGGCTGGGAGGTAGAGTGGGGTTTCCAACAGCCACACACCACATCTCACACTCACTAAGGAACCTACCCCTGCAACAAATCCCGTTGCTAATTCTGGCCACATATTTATACAAGCGACACCATCACAGGACCTCACCACACAAGGCACCACCTCAGAGGCTCATACAACTGCACATCCGCTAATGTGATATATGCCACTAAGTACCAGCAATGCCCCTCTGCCATGTATATTGGCCAAACTGGACAGACTCTATGACAAAGGACAAATGGACACAAATCAGACACCAGAAATGGTAACACACAGAAACCTATAGGGGAACATTTTAACCTGTCTGGTCACTCAATCATGGATTTAAAAGTCACCATACTTCTACAAAGGATTTTCACCACTCAGTTACAGCGGGAGACTGCAGAATTGGAATTCATCTGCAAATTTGACACTGTTAAATTGGTCTTGAATAAATACATTATCTGGTTATAGCACTACAAAGCCAATTTCCCCTGCCTTTGACATTCACATTTCCACATCAAAAGCCCTGAATGGGACACATCCAGCCCACTTAATTAGCTTCATTAACCGAGCCCTACAATTGACAGGTACTTCTTTTGATGTTACAGTCACCTGGTTGTTATATACACCTCTGTTATTTCCATTCCTAATCATCAGAGGAAGTGTGTTTGACCTAGGAAAGTTCATGAGTTTATATATTTTTGTTAGTCTCTAAGGTGTCTCAGGACTACTTATTTTTAAATTACAGACTAACACGGCTGGGACTTTCTTACTGCTAGTGTTACTTACACCAGATGGGCTTAAGATAGCTTGGGAAGGCTAGTGCATGTATAGCTTTTGTGATCGGCCCTTCAAGTAGAGTGCAATATCCCTTTAGGTATTTAATGGCTGCCTACACTGTATCATCTCCTCAAACATTCTGGCATTAGTCATCATAGGTGACAGATACATGTGCTTAAAATTTTGGTCTGAAAAAAACAAAGGGCAGTGTGCACTAGACCCGGTGCTGTATGTTTGCAGAACCAGGCCCAAAAAGTGTGGTTAGGAGCATCGCAGTTTATTATTATTCTTTACCCACTGTTGTTCAGTGCTTGAATTGTTTAAAAAAAGAACCAGAGTGACCCCCAGAGGGCAGTATCAAATCATCAATTTGCATTTTCAGGACAGGAAATCATCACTAGGTCCTATAAACAAACACATTCACATGATTACAAAAGAGATGTTAGGAGACCCAAAGGTTTCGGGTTATTATTTTAGCTGGTGCTTCACATAAAGCTTTTACTAATCCTCAAAAGCAAAATGTTTGCTGAATTCCTGTTCTGCAGGAGCGTCATCATACCCCATTCTCTTACAGAATGTTTTTTTGCCCCTGAAGAAAGCTTTCCTGATGGAGAACATTTGTTTTTACTTTCAAGGGTCATAGCTATATGTCATGACCCAGGCCCACTTTAAGTATTCACACCTCCTTGGCTTTGCAGTAGATCAAGCAAGGTCTTTCTCCAGTAAAAAAAAAAAAAAAAGTACTCTGATTCAGAATTCAGACACTAAATTCAGTCTGTCCTTTTTTACTTACCCAATAGTTTCCCCTTTTTATAAACCATAGGAGCCTGAAGGTTCCTGTGTAATTTGAGATCATTTTAAATGTTCCCACAGAGGGCTAAAACCCAAAGCATCTTTTGCTAGTACTTCTGTTTATATTATCTTTAACCATTCACACTTGCTTTCAGCTAGTCATTTTCAAATGATTGTTCCCGTTCTATGCTAAAGCTATAAAATGTGTTGAGAAATAACCTCACAGAAACAATGCAAGCTGCTGAGCACCTTCAACTCCCATTAAAATCCATATGCCCGTTACATCATTGAAGTTAGTGGGTGGAGGAGAAACAGCTTCCCCATTCTTTCATGACATTTTTAACTTTAAAAAACAAAATATCTGTCCTGAGATAGGACAAAAATTTGAAACCTCAAACATTTCCACAAACTGAAAATCCGACACAAATTCAGATTAGATCTGAATTATTAAAATGTTTCATGTCGATATTTTGAAGTGCTTCATTTTTGACATTTTAAACTCTGACTTAATACAAATTAACTTACATTTCAAACTGAAAAATCAATTCAACCTGAAAAGTGGAATTGTTTTATTTAAAAAAATGTCCCATTTTGGTAATTTCAAAATGGGATATTTGTTTACAAAAAATGACGACCTTTTTTCACGTTCCCAGTTTTGACAAATAACCCTTGTCTGACAAAAAAAATAGTTCTTTTGAAAAATTCCTATCTAGCTTTCATTGATATCAGCGAGTGCACGATCAGGCCAATAGGAATTGATTTATGCCAGCCAGGGTAAAAAACTCCTAGTTAGCCAAACCAATAGGTCAAACAAAATAACAGATACTTCACAATGGGACCAAGCTTTGTCCTTCTTATTTATTTTGGGGCAACACCTTGAAGTACTTTACTCAGTTTTCACTCATACTTTAATCAGGCAAAGTCCCATTATTTTTATGTTTAAGTCCCCAACTCCTACAATGTGAGGTATCTGATTGCCACTCCATCACTGTTTGCAGGAGTTTTGGATTGGCTCATTATTTGCATTAAAACCACAAAATTTAACCTGATGAAGGACAGCTATAGGAATATGCACTTATTTTTACTATAAACTTTGATTTTTTTCTGTTGCCCGTGAGTTAATGACATAATGCTAGCACCTAAGCCCTTCATTTAGTAGGTAGAAAGAATTAAACTCTGGAGTCCTATTCAGGCCTTGTCTCCTCTTACCAGGAGATCAACACTGGGGAGATCAGTCTCCTGGGGGAGTCAATGTAGTGTGTCTAGTAAGGACTAGAGATGTTAACTATTGGTTAATTGAATAGATGACTAATCACATGAATTCTTATCGGTTAGTCGGCTATTTAATAGTCCCCGGGGGTGGGGCTGGCAGTCAGTGCAATCCGGCCCCACTCCTTGGGAGCCCCCCTACACCCTGCGCTGCTGCCTCTGTATCAGAGGCAGCAGCACCAGGGGAGCCAGTTTAAAAACCACCTCCTTGTGCAGACCTGCTGCCTGTCGCCTCTCACTGCTGCCTCTACACAGAGGCAGCAGTGAAGCAGTGGCAGCAGCCCCTGTCCACAGACAGAGGCTGCTAGGTGGGAGAAGCTGCCCCAAAGAAGCCTCTGCCCTCTGCAGTAGTGTGGAGAGGGGGGAGGCAGCACTTTAAAGCCAGTGCTGAGGGGAACCAGCTTTAAGTTGGCTCTCCCCAGCACTGGTTCCTGCTTCTCCTGATACAGAGGCAGAAAGGGGAGGATAAGGAAATGCAAGGGGGGGGGGGAAATGTGAGTAGTCGACTAGATTAACCAATAAGCCTCGGTTTATTGCTTACTCGGCTAGCTGACTACTCATTCACATCACCGCTAAATTGATCGCTGATTGCACTCCCATCGATTCTGGTACTCCACCAGGTGGCGAGGAGAAAGGGAAGTCAATGGGAGAATTTCTCCCATCAACCCCCCACAGTGGGGACATCATGGACATTCTAACTAAGGTATGTCAACTCCAGTTATGCTATTCACGTAGCTGTGTACCTTAGTTTGACTTTGTCCCCTAGGCTATGTCTAGACTGCAGGCTTCATTCGAAAGAGGCTCTTTCGAAAGCATCTTTCGAAAGAGCCTCTTTCGAAAGATCGCGTCTAGACTGCAGGCGGATCTTTCGAAAGAGCAATCCGCTTTTTCGAAAGAGAGCACCCAGTGAGTCTAGATGCTCTCTTTCGAGGAAGCCCTATTTACATTGAAGAACGCCTTCTTTCGAAAGAGGAACTTTCGAAAGAAGGCGTTCTTCCTCGTGAAACAAGGTTTACCGCCATCGAAAGAAAAGCCGCGTTCTTTCGAAATAATTTCGAAAGAATGCGGCTTGAGTCTGGACGCAGGGGAAGTTTTTTCGGGAAAAGGCTACTTTTCCCGAAAAAACCCCTGAGTCTGGACACAGCCCTAGTGTAGACCAGGCCTCAGTTTTACTCCTTATTCAGGTTCACTCATGACTGGCAATCTTATAGACAGTAACAAATATGCCATGTATCTTGGCCCCGTATGTCAATATTAAAATGATGGCTGCATAAAACTACCTCCCTAAACTGGGACTCTCTAGTCAGAGCCCCAGGCTGGAGCCTGCAAGCAGCCCTGGATGGAGAGGTTGCAGCAACCCTGGATAGGGCTAGTTGTAGGGAGTGAGAGGGCTGGCTGGGGCCAGCCACCCAGCCAGGCCACAGGTAAGTGTGCTTGCTGGGCCAGAAGCAGAGCCAGCAGCAGGGACAATGGATGGGCTGGGAGGCTGGTGGCAGAGGACCTCCCCTATTCTGGCAAATTTCCTCGTTCAGGACCAGTCAGGTCTCAAGGATGCCAGACTAGGGAGGTCCAAACTGTAGCCTCTTAAACCCATTATTAGGCTCCTAAATAAAAATAAGCTGATTTTCAAAAGTGCTGAGAACCAGCAAAGTCCATGGAAGTCAGTAGATTACTCTTATAAGCCTTTGCAGGACTGCAACCTTTCTGCTTCCCCCACAGCCCTGTGGCTCATGTACCTAAACATTTTAAATGCGCCTTGCTTTAGGTGCTGTTAGCACTGTGCTTTAATATCCATCTCTCCACCATAAGAGACATCTCACTTTCACCCATTCTGTTATGTTCTCAACTGCCATTGAAAAAGCAATGCGGATCCTCAACCTATGCAATTAACAAGCCCATGTCCTCAGAACTAGTACTCCCATATTTTCATTCCTTAGCCTAACAATGTCATGATTTCTAACCTGATTGCTCATGCTCAGCATGAAGGTTGTAGTTGCTGAGCCTCATTCTTCTTCTGCTTTAAACTTGTTTCAGACTGGCTTAACTGCCAAGGTACCAACCAAAGTAATCCTGATTTATGCCAGTGCAAGAGCAGGGCCACAGACAGAGGGCATTTTGGGAAAAAACCTGAAACTGAGAACAAACACCCCTGGCCTCCAGTGCCCCTCTCCCCAGGGTCTGCAGGTTGTTTGGGAGGGCGAGGTTCTGAGGGGTGCCCCCTGCTCCAGTGGACCCCCTCACCATGCAGCCTGCAGGCTGTCAGGGGAAGGCAAGTCTCTGAGGGCTGCCCCTTCTTCCAGCAACCCCCTCCCCACGGAGGCCTGCAGGCTCTCCACTGGGGGGCAGGCCCTGCAGGCTGCTCCTCTAGCCAGTGCCTCTCATGGCCTGCAGACTATCCACAGGGAGAGGGCAGCCTACACGTTTGGTGCAGGGAAGTCTGGACGCTGGCAAGATGGCAGAGCCCAAACCCTGCTGGCTACTCTTAGTATCGCATCCCTCCTCTCTGTGCCCCTCCCCTTTGTGTTCCTCCTCTCTCTGCCCCCGCCCCTCCTTTCCATGTTATGGAAAACAGTACCATTCCCAGCACTTCCCATTTTCTGGGCACAATAAACCCTGACCTTGGTCTAAGGTAGGGTAAGAGGAAGCCGCCTACCTAGTTTGGTGGTCTTAGCTCTTACCATTTTGGAGGAGTTCTTGAACAAATGGACTGGCAGACACATGGACAGACAGACTCATATAGAGAGAGACTAGACTAGAAGATTTACCCAGCTTTGCTTGGGTCCCTAATTCAATTAATTGGTTTTCTGGAAAAGAACATGAAAATGCTTCCTTTGAATCATTGCTTGGGGGGTCATGGGGAATAAGGGGTCCAGGTTGCCCTGAGAAGAGGGGACTACTCCAGCCCTCTCTCTCTGCAGCAGCTTGGGGTCAAGTGAGAAGCCCCTCTCCAGGGCTGCTACAGCTCCAGCAGGCAAAGCTAGGAGAAGGGTGCATGCCCCCTGGCTGGGGCAAGTCCAGGTTCATCTGTCCCCTGCGGTCTCCAGCCAGAGTGAGGAATGCAGCAAACTGTGCACTTTCCCCTTGCTCCCTGATGGTGGGGAACAGCCAGTAATGTTCTCGTACGATTTGGGGAGCGGGGGGCTTCAGCTCCCCAGCCCTCCCTAAACGGTGCATGAGAGGGGAGAGACTTGGGATTGGGGCAGCCCTGCAAAGGCAAGATGCAACCCCAGCAAGCCCCTTTCACCTGCCTGGTGATTCTCTCTCTTTTCTGTATGGGTTTATGAGAAGCAATCCCATTCCAGGCACATCCCATTTTCATGGCACAACTAAACCTTTCCCTTGTTTTAAGCTATGATAAGAGGAAGCCATATACAGAAGTTGGTGGTCCTAGCTCTTACCATTTAGAAGGTGTTCTTGAACAGAGACACAGACAGAAACACAATAGATTAAATATTCTCCATTGAACTGTTGGATCCAAATCAGAATAGCATTAATTGGTGATATTATCTAAAGAGCAAAAGCAACTAAAACAGAGAGTAAAACTTAGCTGTCAAAGCAGAACAAACAAAATAAATAAAATAAGAACCCACATGTCAACGAACAGTAAATACTGAAAAGTAAATACAATTGATAAAGTTTTACTATATTGGGGAGGATTCAGAAGTGCTCTGACTCCTAATGGTGAGCCAAGTTATTGGTTGAACACCCCACTGGACCCTGTTAAATGCCTGGTATGTAAAAGTAGGGAGCTGGGTGCATAAGGCACTTTTCAGGGTTAAATAAACAAAGTTACAGTCAGGCATTTATAATTCAGCCCATGTGTCTGTCATTCATTCGCCTGCATGTTCTGATCAGTTGTTAAAAGTTTACTATCTTGAGCCCTAATCCCGCGAGCCCTGTGCTTGCATGAATGTCAAGGCAATATTTAATTGTAAAATAAGCAAGGGAATGTTATTTCTATCTCATCTTTGTTAAAGATAATGGCTTTATAAATACACCAGGTATAACTACACAATATTACAGCACATTATTACATGTTTATGGATGAATTAATGTTATTCATTAAGATTGTGAACTTCCTTTGTCATTATTAGATAGATGTGCCATGAAATATTAATAAGCTATATTAGCTCAGGTGAGGTGACAGACACATTCATCTCCTGGGGAGGCAGCTCCATGGTCCCAGAGTGGGTGGGGTCTTAGATAAAAGGGATGGGGCTGGGACAACTGGCCCTCTATGTCACCCACACTGCCCCCCCCCAACTCTGTCCAGAGGATGCCACACAGGACTCTGCTGCACATTTTGCAGCACTCTGGCAGTGATTTAAATCCAATGCTGCCAACGCAGTCGCAGTAGCAGTAGCAGCCAGCAGCCCCCAGATCCCTTTGAATTGCCAGGCCTTGGGGCAGTCATCCCCTGTTGGCTGGGCTCTATTCGCTATACGTTTTAGTCTAATATCAAGGAGCAGAAATAACTAAACCGATGGAAGTCTAAATTGCATTTTTCATTAATAAATGTAGGTTCTGTACTTTTGTCATTAGGTTATTTCAAAAAACAGGAAGAAAAACAGAAAGAGAAAAGGAATTGTGATGACTTACCTTTTATTTAAAATGTATGGTGTTGATCAATACAAATATATTCAGAAGGGTAGCCGAGTTAGTCTGTAACTGGAAAAACTTAAAAAACAATGAAAAGTCCAGCAGCATCTTAAAGACTAACAAAACATGTAGTTGGTATCATGAGCTTTTGTGGGTACAACCCACTTCTTCAGATGACTGGAGTATTAGAAGACCAGATCCAAGAATAAATAAGGGAAGGTGGGAGGGAGGGGGGAGAGAAGGAGGGTGAGAAAGAAAAAAAAGAGAAAAAAATAGTGAATTGGATTGTTCAAGTTACAAGAGGCTGATAAGAACAATTTTCATCTCTATAAGTACTCATGATTTGGTTGGTTGGTTAAGTCATTAGGATGTGGAAGACAGCGTGCGAGCCAGCCAATATCTAAAGATATCTTGACAATCCAATTCACTATTTTTTTCTCTTTTTTTTTCTTTTCCCCCCGCCTTCCCTTATTTATTCTTGGATCTGGACTTCTAATACTCCAGTCACCTGAAGAAGTGGGTTGTACTCACAAAAGCTAATGATACCGTTTACATGTTTTGTTAGTCTTTAAGGTGCTGCTAGACTATTAGTTATTTTTTAAATTTTTCCAATACAAATATAGTTTGACAGAGACCATGCATCACAGCCCATACCCCTGTTCTCTCTAGTAGTTTTGCTCATTGTACAGCAAAGGTAGTATCTAAGCTTGTCACGTTTGCTTAATGCATCATATATGGAGCCTGTTTGGGGGCTAGTATTTTTAATGATTGGGTTAGGAGTAGTTGTCACACACAGATGTATATGCAACAGAGGTCTGGCCAAGTGATTGAAGTACAATAAGAGGGGAAAGCCAGTGACAGTCAGAAGACAACCCAATGGCCAAAGCCAGGAGTCAGAACAGTGCCAAAGAGCAGAGTTGGAGTTGTGGACAAGGGAAAAGCCAGCGCTCAGAGCTAGAGGTTAGAAATTAGGAGTTCAGAGACAGGCAGGGACTAGGGCTGCAGTGAAACAGGCAAAGAGTAGAAAAAGGGCTTGCATAACTGATCAGCCACTGTGCTGCTGTTTATATGAGGCATAAATATGGATCCATTGGCCCGTCTGAGCAAAGTCATTTAGTGAGGATTTTTTGGGCCAAGCTGAGATCATTGGGTTGGTAGGTAACTGCATTCATAGCCAGCTGAGTTCCTGATAGTACCACCCTTGAGGGCTCCTTCTATTATCAGAGTATCATTGGTGAAATTCCTCGAGGTGATCAAGTGTGTGAATGTTTTCTTCTGGATCCCAGGATTGCTCATTGGCTCATACACCCTCCAGTCTCTCAGATATTGGAGCTTGCCCCTCACTTGTTAAGAGTCAAGGAATTGATGGACTTTATATTCCTCTTGCCTGCAGACAATTACTAGGGGGTAGATGAAGGGCCATCCAATCAGGAAAAAGGTGATCAGTGAATGGTTTGAGGAAAGGAATATGAAAAATTAGGTGAATCGTGAGGGATTCTGGACACTTGAAGGCCACTGGGTTTGTTTGCTCAAGGATCTGAAAAGGACCCCAGTTTTCATGGTCAAGATTGGTGGAAGGTTCCAAGTACAGTGACAAATCTTTTCACCTACGGCAATGATAGGGGTAGCCTGTTACTTTCAAGTTACTTTTTTAGCCGCAAGTAAGTGTTCCTTGAGTTCCAGGTGTGTTTTCAGGAGGTAGAAGACTAGTTCTGTGGCTGCGGGAATGGGAGAGCCTTCAGGCAGGTCTGGGTAGAATCAGGAGTGAAAACCAAATTTTTCAAAGAAAAGGGTCTGTTGGGTTGAAGGGTGGGTTGAGTGGGAGCCAATCATCTTTACGGAAATGCAGAAAACAGCAGACATACTGCATCAGGTTGTGTTCAGGGTCTTTCCGTTTCACCATCTCTCTGCAGATGGTACGTGGTAGAGGTGAGGGGCTTGGTGTCAAGAAAATGTAGACATTCTAACAGACTTGAGAAATAAAGTGAGGATTGGATTTGAAATGATGCACGTCCGCATGCCATGGACTTAAAGCACGCCCTCCAGGAAAGCTTGCATGGTTTCACAGGCAGATGGCACATTGTGGCAGGGAATGAGTCCACTGAGAGGGTGGACCCAAGCCATGGAGGGATGGAGAGAAGCTGCAGGAAGCCCCCAGATTTGGCTTACAAGTTCTTCATATGGGTGCAGAGGCCAAAGGACCTAACATAGTTTTTAGCATTTAATATTGAAAAATATTTAGCAGTGAGGGGTTCAGAGGTAGGCATAGACATGGACTGGAGCACAGCAGGCAGGAGCGGAGCAAGGGCTGGATAGGAAGCAAGTTTGGCACAGCTGCAGGATGGAACACATTCAGCAGCCACTGTGCTGCTGTTGCTGCCAGGCTTAAATAGGGATCTTTTGACTCTTCTGTCCAATCAGGGAGCAGAGTCATTTAATGTGGGTCTACTAGATCCAGCCAAGCTCATTGGGTTGCTAGGAGATAGCTGTGGGAGCCAGCTTAATTTCTGATCCTAGCAGCAATGAACAAACCAAAAGAAGTTTGTTGGTTCAGCTCAGGTTAATGTCTATAAATGTAGCAGCCTAGTCTAATTGCACTAGTCTGGAATGTTTGGCTAGACCAGGCTCTCATTTGATTTTACAGGATTTTCTAGTTACTGGCCACAGGGAACTAGTATTTCTCTTTTCTCTCTTGGTTATAGAATCATTGCAGTTATTAGTGTTCCTGTCATCCAATGCTTTTGAAGTGTGATATTATCCCATCTTTACAGATGAGTAGACTCCTGACTTCTTATCCCTTGCTCCAACCAGTGAACATACTGCCTTTTGTAAAACAGGGACTTCTTTTTTTTCTGGGAGGAGCTCTTAGGAACTTTCAATTTCAAGTTCCATTCAAAGTGTGTTTTCAATTTGTTTCCCTCTTTTTAAAGCAAGATTAAGAACAGTTCTAAACTTTACTAAGTACAGTAAAACCTGTATCATATGGCACACTTGGGGATTAGGACGTTCCGGTTATCTAAAAATTTGGGTTATCTGAGGATCCCATCAATCCAGGAAAAATGAATGGATAATAATAGTAAAACTAAAGTTTTTAATATTGGTAGTTTTGTAGTGTGAGGCAGTTGGTCTCACATTTCTATTTTGAGTTAAAGATGATTAGTACTTCTTAAATAAAAAATTGTTAAGCCAATTATGGTAAACCAAGCCAGGCCTGTGCGCCTGAAGATGTGACAGTACTGTGGCTGGGGGCAATGCCAGTTAACAAAATGTTCTGGTTAACAGAGTGCCAGATAACAAAGGTTTTACTGTAGATCTTTGTCTCCTTGAAATTATGGGAAAACTCTGAAATGAAATTCAGTGAAAGAAAAAGTAAAAAAAAAAAAGTAATAAATATGAAAGGAGAAAAAGGAATATACTGGTTTGATAAGCCAGACAAAACAATTTTCATTCCTATTCCATGATATGGAAGGGAGAAAGGTGGAATGAGCTAAAGAAAATCTTGCTTTTAGATTCATTATTTTCATAAATCCCAACTAAGATCTAAGTCTTGATGAGCAAACAAATAATTTTAATATTTCATCCAAGTTTATACTTAACTAATATATTGCCCAATGCCCTGCATTTGACAGAGTTCTCTTTGCTGAATGACCAGAGTACAGCATGTTCTCCAGTATGAGATTGGTTTGATAAAGTGAATGTGATATTATCAAACATAAAATTAATGGCAGTGGGCATTATGATTTAATTGGACTTACAATAATATAGTCACAACAATTTTTATCCAATAAATATGGAAAATGACCTTACATTTATAACAGTAATGCAAAACATTTAAATTTTGAACCCAACCTAGCAAATGCTTGTGCCTGAGACTTGCTTAACTTTACTACCCTGATTACTCCACTCAAGTTAGTAAATTACATAAGTGTCTGCAGGATCAGAGCCTAATCCTGATTTGTACAGCATGTATAGATGCCAATAAAAGGCTGCCATTATAAGAAATAAATAAATAAGTGGGCACACAATTCCTTCAAACCATAACATAGAAATGCTTTTAACTAATCAAAAGCAAAATATTTGAGTTGGACAAAAAAAGTGATAAACATTGTCACATTATCAGAATAATTTTGTAGCCACTTTTTATTCCAAAAAAAGTTGTATTTTTGTAAACCTGACATTTCCAAAACAGTGCAAGTGAATCAGAATACAGGTGCACACAGCTTCTAAGTACAGGTGACATTGATAATAGTGAAACACATTCTTCCATCAACAATTCACAATTTACAATTTTACTATACACAAGGAATGAAATTTTAAGAAAAAACGAGTGAAAATGGTGCAGGTACCCTGCTGTATATGCAATTTCATGCTCCAAAGCAGTTACACTCTTCATGCCAGTTTAATCAATGTACAATGTGAGCCAATTCCTACCCTCATTTACATCCATGCAATCCCACTGAGGGGATGAATTTAAATGAAGGCAGAAGTTAGGTCTATAATTCCCTTAAATCCTTTAGTGAAAACAATACATATATACTCCCATGTCACATAAAAAATTGTGCAAGATTCCAAACTGTGCCCATAAACAGAAGACATTCAAAGAAAAATGGCACTAAGCCTTATCAAACACAGCCTTTGCACTTTGAGTCACTGCTGCCTTTGTCAATTCAATTTATCTGAACATCCATGACTTCGAAGAGGGTCCTTCACAATTTCTTTACATTTCAAAGTAGTAATGATTTTGTTTCCTAGTGAGTAACATTCCTGCAGTGTTGAAGGTCATCTCTTCGCCCATTGCTCTAAGGCAAGACCTGTGTACTTTACCACTTATGCACTCAGTAGTTCATAAGCAATGCATAGGTGCCACACCAGACCTCTATACAGAGGTGAATTTTATTCTGAGTCTGGTCTCAAATCTTTCTCTGTCCCTAAAGTATAGTCAGCTATGCTTGACACCAGTGTTCCCTTTAAGCTGTGTGGCAGCACAGCTTCACAGGTAATTAATCAGCCTTGCCCAGTCAGTCAGCTTGAAGACTTGAGCCTCTGACTGGGTGGGGCTTATTAATTACCTGTGAAGCTGTTCTGCCCCCAGCTTAGAGGGCACACGGCTTGACACCTTTAAGGGGGCACCCTGAACATGGCAGAAACAGCCATAAGTGATTTATATACCTTTGGGCTCCCCTGTGAAAAAAGAGAA
Source organism: Pelodiscus sinensis (assembly GCF_049634645.1). Classification (NCBI taxonomy): domain Eukaryota; kingdom Metazoa; phylum Chordata; order Testudines; family Trionychidae; genus Pelodiscus; species Pelodiscus sinensis. Next base: position 172,558,791 of record NC_134712.1, read on the forward strand.
CACCTTTAGCACACATCTACTTTAAATACAAATTTGAAGTGTAAGTACGTTTTCATAAGGGTTTGGTTTTCTTTTCAGAAGTTGATTGAAACAACTGATACTTTATTGAAACCAACTGATACTGGATCAAAACCCGTAGGTTTAATGAAATTTGAATTTATTATTTTAAATCTGTTCTGTCCTGGGGTATTTCATCAAGTTTTATCATCCTGGGAACTAAAGAGACTCAATGTGGAACTTGCCAAGAACCCAACAGGGAAATTCATGATGAGCTCACATAGAAACACTAAACCTTTTGTGATATCTGAACCACAAAATACCTAATACCAAATAAGAGCTGAAATCCTCTGTGATTTTATGGAGTGTTTATGGCATCTTATCACTAATTTAACCAGACAACATCATTTTGTAGGAGTCAGGACAAATATTCCCTCAATTTTTTCCCATCACTACATTACACCAATGCATGTGCAGATGTGCACCACTGACAGACACACATCTGGCATGTTGTGGAAGACAGTGGGCACTCTGCTAATCAGGTGGGTGGCATTTAAATCCCTCCTAGGCGGCCGTCCAAGCACTTTGCTTATAGGCAACACTGGCCAGGATACATATTGAATATCTTTATTATTAAATAAGGATCTCTCTCCTCTCCTCCATATCTTGGCCTAGGCAATCCCTTATACTGCATCTATTCTCTTTTATCCTTACAGCAAAACACCTTTTTCAGTCTGTAGCCTTCTTCAGTACTTTATCCAGAAACATTGAGCCAAATATATTCTTGGTGAAAGTACTATGCAGTCAATGGAATTATACCAGGGATGAATTTAGCTTAAATCTAGGATACTAAATAGTGCAATGGGAGACCACTATTCTTTGGCTTTGAGCTCATTAAAAAGAATTTGTAGCTTGCTATTAGTGATTATAGCAATATTCTTGTTTACTGGATCCTTTCACGTTCTTCCTATGAGGTCATTTGCTATACTGAAGTTTGATCTACACTACCAACTCATGTCAATATAACTACATTACCCAGTGGTATAGAAAATCCTTTTGTAGATACCTCTTGGTGCAGCTGCATTGGTGCAGTGCTGTAAGGGTAAACAAGACCTAAATGTGTCTTATTTATACTTCTGTCATTTTTGGACATAGCTAAGAAGGTCCTTTAACGTAGTGGTTCCCAAACTTTCTATACCGTGGACCGACAAACCCCTACACAAACGTTTAGTGGACAAGCAACATCTTATTTGTATATTTGCATATTCATTATGCAAATAATGAATATGCAAATAAAACATTACCAGTAAGATGCAAGTCCATATCTTGCTACCCAACCATCCACGGTCTTTAAGATCAGAGATTTAAATCAGAGCTACATCACATTCCTAATTATATTGAAAGTTTAATGTGGTTTTGCACAGGAAACAAGAAAGACTGGAGGAGCCAATGTAAATTTTGCAAAGACAAGCTAATCCGTGCTGTTTGGAGTAACACTTGTGTCAGCTATTTTCCACAGAAAGTTGATGTTCTTGTGGTTCAAGCCAGTACTCAAATATCTCATGGCTACGTTTATAATTAATGTTTCAAATTGACATTGTCCTATTAGACATTACTAGCTGACAAGCTACATCAGTCACAGATTTTCTTGACTATTACAATTTACTGTATGAATTTTGCACAATTATTTGAAACACCTGCAGCAAATGGTCACATAAAGGGAATTTCCTCAATGTTCTTGTCAGTACAGTCTTATAGATTATTTTCACACCTGATCTTCTGTATTGGTATGTCTAGAATAAGATAAAAGGTGTTTTTAAAAAAGCATTTTAGAGCATTCGTTTTTAAACCCCAGCGAGACCATACAAGCTGTATTTTAACATGTATTAGCTGCTCCAGATTACCCTCTAACTCCTCTATGGATGCCCCTAACTAGTGAGTACATGTTGAAATAGACCTTGCCCTAGCTACACTAGGATTTTAAAAATTGTTGGTGAAAGTGTGTTAGCCAGCACATTCCCCCAACCCTAACATGTTTTATCTTGGTTTAAACATGCGCCCAATAACAGTACTGGCTAGCAAAAGACTCCAGTATGATTCCTTTGGTAAAATGATCCAGGTAACCTCATTTAGATCTTCTCTCAAGGTTTCATATTTTCAAATCGTCAAACAGATGTAAAACCATAATATCTTAAACTTATTTCAGTCTCTTGTAGCAACCTATCTGCATATCATAATAGTATCTCCATAATACGGTAATAACCAGCTATCTCTATATAACAGTTTTGGATTATAGGGATACAGGGGTTCTATGGGGTCAGGGCCAGAGCAGAGAGGGGCCACAGCTCCCTCGGCAGGGCGGACTCTGTGTGGCCAGGCTTGTGCTGGTGCCCAGCCTGGGCGCACGCACAGTGGGGAAATTCCCCACAGTAACAATGTACTGCCACCAAAGCACCTGCGGCCATGGCCATGGCCACGGCCTCAGCCAGGCCAGACAGAGAATGCAGGGCGGGCAACGGCTGGGGAGCTGTAACCTGTCTTTCACGGCCCTGCCCTTCTCACTCAGTGCCATGTCCCAGCTCTGCTTGAAGTCCCACGTATGCCCCTAACAGAAGTGCTGGCACAGCATGTAGCAGGTAAAACCCAGCATCCAGCTTATGGCTACATCCTCCACCTCTGCCTGGCAGCCAGCAGTTTGCAGCCTGGCACTGGGCTGCTACCGGGTGTCTGGGAACTGCTGCTTTAAGGGACAATTTTTTAGTGGATACAAAATTATCTCTGTCTCCTGCTTAACAGGTTAAGATAGCTACAGTTGCTATATACAATTGCTGTATCCAAATGACAAGGAACACATAAAAATGCATGAGTAGGACATGGTTCATATACTGTAGCTGGAAACGAGAGTGAATTTGCAAAGAAAATGCCTCTTCACAAGTGGAAGGATCAGGCAAGCCCTCATGCAAATTTGCTTATTCTTTGTATTCAAGCCTTCAGTATTCTTGTATCATGCAGGAGGATGACATCAGTCACGCTTTTGCTCTTTTTTCATCTCCTTCTAATACATAGGGCTTGATTCTCTTCTCCATTACAAGTATCAGAAGGGTAGACGTGTTAGTCTGGATCTGCAAAAGCGAGAAGGAGTCCTGTGGCACCTTATAGACTAACAAAGGGTATGTCTACACTACCCCGCTAGTTCGAACTAGCGGGGTAATGTAGGCATACCACACTTGCAAATGAAGCCCGGGATTTGAATTTCCCGGGCTTCATTTGCATAAGCGGGGAGCCGCCATTTTTAAAACCCCGCTGGTTCGAACCCCGTGCAGCGCGGCTACACGGGGCTCGAACTAGGTAGTTCGGACTAGGATTCCTATTCCGAACTACCGGTACACCCAGTCCGGAATCCTAGTCCGAACTACCTAGTTCAAGCCCCGTGTAGCCGCGCTGCATGGGGTTCGAACCAGCGGGGTTTTAAAAATGGCGGCTCCCCGCTTATGCAAATGAAGCCCGGGAAATTCAAATCCCGGGCTTCATTTGCAAGTGCGGTATGCCTACATTACCCTCCTAGTTCGAACTAGGAGGGTAGTGTAGACATACCCAAAGTTATTGGAGCATAAGCTTTCGTGGGTAAAGACCTTGATGAAGTGGGTCTTTAGTCTATAAGGTGCCACAGGACTCCTCGTTTTCTCCATTACATTGATTTTATACCACCCTATCAGTGGAATGTACTCTGATGTACTCTGCTGAAATGTAAGAACAGAAGTAGACCAATAATGTCTATAAACCAGTGGTGTAGCAGTAACACTATTTCTATTCAGATACCAACATCTCTTTGAAAGAACATGGCTGCATTCATTCACACTGAGTTTCTTCTAGCTCAGGAAGAAATCTGCTAAAGAATTATTTGTGAGTGAGGGTTTGCATTTTAGCAAGGTCTGTGCCATAATTCAATTCAGATTTTAATACTAAATGAAGGATGACAGCTGATATTAAAAGCATCCAAATTTGAAACCTCAATATTTAGAAATACATCTAATTTACTCATCTATCTAATACTGCCATTATTCTAAAGATTATAATTTTGTAACTTGGGTGCATACAATTTAGATGGCAGGCATAATGGTCAACCCTTGTAGCTATGATCACTAGCTTGTACAGCATCATGTGAAACAGATTGGACTATGACCATTAACAATGTCTTAAAGGCCATCTTTTATATCACTAAAGTTGATATTATTAATCCCATTTTTAAAACAAGGTAATTAGTTGATGCCTTAGTGGTTGATCCAATTAAGTCTCTGCAGTATCTTGACTGCCCAAATCTTGCTCATTGTCAAAGGCTTAAAGATTGCAGGAGACAGAGTTGGCCAAAAGAAGACATTCTTCACTGCTTTCTTCAGTGCAATATGCCCTGCGACCAAAAGGCTATATTCCTGAAATACAAGAGGCAATGTGGAACTATAATTCTTGTTACTTGGCGGTGAGTGATTGTTTCCCACAACTCAGATTAGTAACGGATAGATTCAAATGCAGAAAATCATATGTGAGTAATACTTTAGGTTCTTTAGCTCATAACTCAAAAATCAACTTCATCTTAAAAATGTGAAAAGACTTTGGCTTATTGCCATTTATTGGTCTACATACATTACCAAGCCTTGTGGATTTGCTATGTGAGGTTTTTCAGCTAGTTTCATCTGAAAGTCTTTTTTTTCATTGAAGTTCAAAAGTACAATAAGATTTATATATACATATATGTATTTCCAAGGTCTTAGCCAGATATCAGTGCTTGAGTGAACTATATAGCTATTCAATAGAAACAATAAAACATTGATACAAATATAAAGACATAATCAGTATAAAAAGCTTATATTTATAAAAATACTTTTAGGTATCAGTCTTCCCCTGAGGGTATACCACATATGTTGGATTCATAAATATTGCTCTGCACTGCAGCTTGGTTACCAAAGTTCAAAGTTCAACTCGTACAGGAAATGTAAATTGCTCCAGTCACCTGACATGGCTGCAGTGGTTGCCTCAGGATATGTTCCCTAGCTTGTTAGGATGATAAAGAACACAGCATCAACAGGGCCTCCGAAAAATCTGGAGAAGATTCCTTCTTCCACATATGGAAGATACAAGAGCAGGACCAATAGGCTAGCAAGTGTATGTCACATGACCTTTTTTCTGGCAGTTCATTGATTTTTCTGGACCCAGTCCCAACTATCTTCATTTTCCTTCCTGTTTTTCTCAGCCTCAATGATTTCTTTGTATCTCCTGCGGAAGAAGCCCATCTGCAAATTGAAAAGAATTATCATCATAAATAATGATGTCACGAATTAAAATCTGTCTTTGTTTTGATAAACAATTTGGCTCAGATTCTAATCTCATTGATGTAAAATTGAAAAGGTTACTGAAGTGAATGGAGTTACACCCGATTTACATTAATGTAAATAAGATCCTTATCAGGTCCAAGTCTTCATGAGTTCTCCACTTTCTTATGTATTAACTGCTTTTTTAGAGAAGACTGCACTTATGTAAAAACACAATTAAAAAACCAGTTATTTTCAGAAAACAAAAAATACTAGATGGGTGGGCTGAAGAGATACTATTCAGCTCCAGAAGTAGGTCAGGACTAGAATAGATTTTGGGCGTGAGTCTAAAGCAGGGCTAGGGTTTGTCAAAATCTCATGAACTATCCTTGGATGATTCTGTGACAAAACTGTATAAATCTTGTGAGATCAGATGACTCTGCATTAATTTGATCCTCTTATGTGATGAAATAAGTCTTTTGGGGCCTGGGTCAGATATGGAAATCAGAATCTTTAGGAGTTCAGTTTCCAGATTCTGGAATCCCTTTAGATCTAACACATATATATATATTAAATTACAGTTTTGTCAATTGTTTTGAAAATTTTCTTTGATTTTACTTTTTTTCTCATAAATGTTTTAAAATTATTGGAACAAAATGTAATGTTTCACTTCATCCAAACAAAAAAATTGTTTTGACGTTTTGATTAATCAAAAATGTCAAAAAAATTGTTTTCAGTCCAATTTGAAACAATTTTTTCTTTTTGCTGAAATTGTCACTTAACTGAAAATACCATTTGTTCATCCATCCAAAACTGAGCTTGGGTTCTGAACAGCAGCAGTGACCTCACTGAGAGCTAAGGCTGCTCAAAAGTTAGTCAACACTTCCCAGCATTGGGTCCCACTTCTGCCAGACCTCTAATTTTGCCTCCTGTTTCACAAGTACTGTACTGATAATAATACTGTGGTTTTCATATCAGTTTTAACACAATTCTGTTCTGTCTTTTAAGTCTTTTACATAAACAAAAAATATGTTTTGTTTGTTATAATTAAACATTCATGCAAGCATAACCCTCTATTCTCAGCTCCTGCAGGGTAAAAATGACGCTAGTCAATTGTTAACATCCTCTGTTCACAAACTAACTTAAGAACATTTTGCACTGTAATGTCAGAGCTACATTTCTGTTAAATGTAGCTTTCTTATTCAAATTCTTACTAAACTGTACTATCTACAAATATATTTTAACCCCTAGGATCTGGAAGTCTTCCCCCAAATAGACAGATGGTTGGATAAATAGATATTTTCCCTGTTTTACAAATACAGGCAGTCCCCGGGTTACATGGATCCGACTTACATCAGATCCCTACTTACAAACGGGGTGAGGCAACCCCGCACTAGCTGCTTCCCCCCAGCAGACCAGGGAGATGCAAAGCTAGCGCCCCTCCCAGCAGACCAGGGAGACGCGGAGCGGCTTTTCTCAGCAGACACCTCAGCTTGAGAATAAAGGACTGAGGGAAGTGAGGTGTGGGAGAATAAAACTGAGCTCTGGAGAAATGTTTTCCCTACAATATGTACCAGTTCCGACTTACATACAAATTCAACTTAAGAACAAACCTACAGTCCCTATCTTGTACGTAACCCGGGGACTGCCTGTAATATAACTGAGATAGATCAGTCAAGTGAATCTCCTAGGAGAATTACAATTAGCACTGGAATTAGAATTAAAAAGTTCCTAGCTCCTAGTTTTGTGCCCAGTGTACAAGATCTCACCTCCCCTTCGGTCATCTTTAACAAAGTGTTACATCTTGTGCCCACCCAGTAAGACGAATCAACATGCATCGATTAAAAGACAATCCACTCCTTCATATTACTGGTGGTTTTATTTTAAAATGTGACTCTATGAAATGACATTTTAGGTGCTGCTCACTATCTTCCAGATTATAAAATTTAAAAAAAACCACCCAGAACTTTTTCTAACTGCCTATCCTTCACACTCACTCTGAGACTCAAGCTGAGTTCTTTCCTTGCACATCACTGCCAGTAATAAGGGTTTTGCAATTATGTTTTCATCTACATTAGTCACTAGTCATTGAGGGTCTGGCTTGAAGACAGTAACATCAGTGCAATCCCAGTGGAATGTTCCCATTGATAGCAATGATCTTTGGATCAGGCCTTTAGAGTGAAACGGAATCAATGGCAAGGCTCCCGTTGATTTACATGGTGCAGGATCAGGGGCCTGAATAAACATCTTTGTTGATAATGCACAAAAAAGAATAGAATCCATCAGAGGCAACTGCTGAAGGGAGTCCCAGGGGGCCAGTGGGTGTGAGACCCCTTCTCCCAGACTGAGGAAAGACTGGGCCAAAACCTCCTCTGCCCAGGCCCTGCCTCTCCCCATCCCTTCTCCCTCCCTTTCCAGGTTACATCCCACCACTCTCCTGCTCCACTCCTTGCTGCCTCTTTGCCCAACCAATGCAGCCACAGGGAAGAGTGGGGTCTGGGGCCCTGCGCTGGCAGCAGGGATCCATTCCCCCACACTCACCAGCAGCATCAGGGAAGCAGAGCAAGGCAGCCCCAGCTCACTTAACTCCCCCAGCTGCGTTACTCTGCTCCCGCTGAGGAGTGCTAACTCTGCAGGGTTAACAAGAGTTAACAAGGATACATTTTTGGTCACAAATCAGTAGACATACCAAGGAGCTGGTGCACTGAGTAAGTGGGTGCCATTTTTATAAAGTCAGAGCAGATTTACACATTCAGCACTTTAGAACTTCTAGACGAGAAAACTGCTATGGGACATGTTTCGCTAACATTAACAAGGAAAGTTCAATTTATAGCTGTTTAAAACAAGTTTTAAACCCTAAAGGTTTCCATCCTTCAGACAGCCACATCCTTGGAACAATAAAATCCACACTTAAAGTTATAATCAAAATTATAGAAAGGCTTTTTAATTTCCTCCAGGGCCAAACAAACGAAAGCAAACTCTTTCCCACTGTTCTTTTAATAAAAGTTGTCTGTTTGTGAACATCTGCTTCAGGAGTTATCTTTAAAAGTTATCTTTAAAAGTTATCTTTAAAAGTGGTATTTTATTATTTCATTACTGGATAAGGAAGACTTTTGTAAGGCTTCCCAGACGGGAAAAAGAATGAGTTGAAAATCTTAACAAATATTAACAAAGCATGAAAACTAGAATCCATAGTTTACCCTGCTATGAAATTGTATATATCATTCGCTCTAAGTCTATGTGACTACTCCAAAATCAGAGGAGTAAAATGAATGAAATCAAGAGGATACACATGGGAAGAAAGAAGAAAAGCTTGGGTGTGCAGCCTGGATGTGACCGTTTTAAAAAAGACTCATTAGCGATTAGCTAAGTGTGACATCCCCTACAAGGTAAAGAAATAACAAGTTATGGGACAGTATATGCTGATGTCCACACACCATGTTTCTGCTCTCAGTGATCGCATGGGAACTCTCTCTGCCTCTAGTTAAAACCTCAGCCACTTTGTCCAGTATTCAAGGTTGATATATGTGCATAAGTTAGATATGTGATGGTTATACTGGGAGATAATGTGGGGAATGGTGGGATGGAAAAGCAGGGAAAAAGGAAGTAGTAGTTAAGGATCAAGGTGAGAGGGCAAAATGGAGGAGGATGAACAGGTGAGATCAGTCATTGGCTGTTGCTAGTCAGCACTGGGAGATCTAATGTTCTGCTGCCTCTTGTGTTACTAAGGCAGAAGAGATAGACAAGGTGGACAAGGTAACATCTTTTATTGAACCAACTTTTGCTGGTAAAAGAGAGGCTTTGAGCTCTTCTTCAGCCATTTCTTACCAACAGAAATTAGTCCAATAAAATATATTATCTCACCCACTTTGTGTATTTCATATAATGGGACAAACATGGCTACAGCAAAATGAAAACAACGTAGAGCAGAAGTCTGTCTTCTGAAGGTTCTGTCTCTGTTTTGCTTTCTGTTGCTTCTCCTGTCTAAGGCTAGGTCTACACTGCAATGTTAAATTGGAAAAAGAAAGGCAAATTGCGTATCTTTTTCCAATTTACTTTCAAAAGAGGCTCTGTTGAAATTTGGCACATCTATATGGTGCCAAATGTTGAAAGAAAGCTCTCTTTTGATGCATCCCTTATTCCTTGTAGAACGAGGTTTACGGGGATGGTGAAAGAGCACGTCCGTTTTTTTGAACTTTTTTTTAGAAAAAGCAGACACCTTCCTTAGAGGCGGTGTTGCTTTTCTAGACGTAGCCTAAGAGGAGGATTCTATGAGTGAGAACTGCTGGACCAAGAGTAAAGAGTTGTGTCTGGGTCTCATGTGGACAAAGGAGACTATTTTATATATATTGCTACAGTTCAATTTTGTGGGATCTGTGGTGTACGATACCACTCCCTAAGGTTGAGATGAAAGACAAGTGGGGAGGAGGAGAACAGTTTCTGGGAATAGCATAGGGAATGGGTAAAGAAGAGGGAAACATACTGAGAGAAATGAGAAACTGGGAAAGAAATTATGGGGAGAGAATACAGGAGAAGAGTGTAGTGGACAGGGATGTCAGCTGAAGGGTTGCAGTCATAGGAGAAAGGTGGAACAAAGGATTAACAAACAATGACAGTAAAGGAAAATGAAAATCCAGGACAAATTTCTGAATGGAAGGAATGTGGTATAGGGAACCTGTGAAGGTCCTTCTGAGTCCAGTGCCCTGGGTCTATCTGTTTGGGTTAAATGGGGTGGCTGGAAGGCCCAGGCAACTTTCAATGCCTATAGCTGGTGGGTACTTAGGAGAAAGAACCCCAGAGGACTGGGACTTCTCAAACTCCATCTTATGTAATCTCCTCCTGGCAGCTGCTATGGAGAGTAAAGACAGCTGCCTGGGCCAGTGCAATAGGCTGTTTCTCTAAAGATATGACAACACTGCATATTTCTTTTGGTGGCATGTAGAGCTCATACATTTGCCAAATAGAGTGAAGACACATTTAAAGGGCATGGGTTTATACACATCCCTCAAAGCTCTTGACTCACCCAAGCCATGCATCCTTGTTTATGCTCTACTTTTTGCCAGGTCGTGTCCTGCTATCTCCCTGCTTCTGGAGCCTTTCCCTACACATGGAAAGACTCCAGCTATGGCGAAAGGCTCTTGTGGAGTGGGAGGGGAAAGGTATTAAGGAAAGCTGCCAGTAGCTCCCCACTGCTTTAAGCCCTTCCCTGCAATAAGAGTAAAGCAATAAGGAAAATCTCTGGCAGGGGCTGTCAGCAGGGAGTCTTTGCCTCTCCCTGCCAGAGCCTTTCACCAATGTGCAGCTATCTACATATTGCAGTGTGGATGTGCCTGCATCAGTGATGTGTAGCTGAGTCTTCATCCAGTGTCATGGGGAAAGAAGGTGACTTGAAGAATATGAGACTATGAGAAACATACATCAGCCACCCTTCCAATGGAGGGAGTAACAATCACTCTCTTCTCTCTTCTTGAAGGCTCTGGGATGTTAAATTGCATTTAATCAACTAGTCGATGGAATTTAAAAAGCAGAGGTGCAACCCTGGGACTAGGTGTGAGCCAGGAATCAGCTGATTCCCGGCTTGTACCCAGTTCCCTCATTTTGTCTCTGCATCCTACAGAAACGGTGCTGGGGGGAACTGGCTTATAAGCTGGCTCCCCCAGAACTGGCTCCTGCTCCCCACCCTTGCTACCTCGGATAGAGGCAGCAAGGGGGGGAAGTGACTAGTCGAATCAACTAATCTCTTAGGGTATGTCTACACTACAGTGTTATTTCAAAATAGCAAGGGAGAGGAGTGTTCTTGGTTGAGGCTGGAGTGGCCACTAGAGCACCCTGGGAAGGCTGGAGGCCCTCTATTTTGATATAAGTGTCTACACAGCACTTATTTTGAAATAGCTATTTCAAATTTGGCGTTATTCCTCGTGGAATGAGGTTTACCAAATTTGAAATAAGCGTTCCGCTATTTCGAATTAATTTCAAAATAGCGGTTTGACTGTGTAGATGCTAAGAAAGTTATTTCAAAATAACTTTGCTGTGTAGACATACCCTTACATCCCTACTGTGAACCTACTGGTATCTTCTCTGTTGTTTGTAGAATGAGTTAGCCTACTCACTCTCAGCCAACTCTCACACAATTCCAGAGAAAATAAAAAACGGTGAGGCAGGTTTTCCCTGCCCAGACTAATGATGATACTGCAATCAGTTCACCTCGCTTTCTTCCTTACTACCTTCCCATACATCTGGGAATTGAAGGTGTGGTAAATATGGTGCTTTGTTTCTTTGTTTTCTGTCTGAAATTGTCAATACTTTTTCTAATGCAGGGTCTACTTTTCCTTCTGCTATAGTCATGCTGCCCTCTATAGCATTTCTTGAGCAGAAACATGAATGTACTTTGTGGAAATAAAGTTTTAATTTTCCACTTAGGGCAATACAGAACTAATGCTCCCTATAGTCAGGTGAATTATACAACTTAATTCTGAGCTTTATTCAAGTCACTCCACTGCACTGTCAAATTGCTGACATCCTCTGCAATTCCGAGGTTTGACTTTCACCAAAGTGCACTACTCCAGCTTGTCAAGTTAGGCACGCATTCCTTTTAGAAAAACAGACAACTCATATCAGGCAACATTTGCTTAAAGATACATTTGGACATGGATTTCCTACGTCAGCATGCAAATGGAAAAGAGCAAGAAAAGCTGTTTCTGGGAGTTAAAATGATAAGTAGCTACCTTCTTTCTGTTGTTTGATTCTGTTCTCCCTTCTGCTATTTCCCAAGAATAGAAAAGGACAAATCATTGACCTACTGCAATTCTGTATTTTTAACACTAAACACAAATGTGTAAATAACTTCGGTTTTGTATCATCCTGTGGTTATCCTACCAGGAAACCAGTGAGAAACGTGCATGGATAGCATGTAAATTATAAAATGTGAATGAAGTTTTCTCTCACGCTTGAAAAAATAGAGTTAATGCTAGCAGCAGGTGGCATTCCTTTTGTAATTACTGAGTAACCTTATACTCATTTGATCACAACAAAATAAAAAAAATCAGTTTTGGTTCTTACCAAATAAGGTCCTGATTAATAGCCTTTTAGAAAAATTGAGCTGTTTTTCTCAGTCACATCACATGTATTCTATACTATTATAAAAGGAGAGGTGTCCATCACACCATCTGTCTCAGAGAACATTTGAGAAGTCTAGGGAGTGGCAGGCTCCTAGCCTCACCTACAGCTCTGCCCCTTCCACTGAGGCCTCTGGCCCCACTATAATGGAGGAGGAGCAGCACTGTGTGCCCCACCATGGGGAGGGGAAGAGCATGTGTGTGCCCCCCCTCCACCACCATGGGGAGGGGAAGAGCATGTGTGTGCCCCCCCCCCCACCACCATGGGAAGGGGAAGAGCATGTGTGTGCCCCCCCCCCCACCACCACCATGGGAAGGGGAAGAGCATGCACACATGCACCTTAGCATCCCTGGAGCAGCGGGGAGGGAAGACGACACACAGCCCAATCCCCTTACCCAGGGATCAGCGGGGAGGGAAGAGGCCATAAGGCCTGAGACTTACTGCCCCCAGGAGCAGCAGGGAGGGATGAGGCCTTGCAGCCCAAGCCAGACCAAGTCTCCCTGGCCCTGGGAGCAGCAGGGAGGGAGAAGGCCATGTGCGCCCCCCTCTCCCCACCACCACCATGGGGAAGGGAAGAGTGCAGCACGCCCCACCATCCCTGGAGCAGTAGGAAAAGAAGAGGACACATGGCCAAAGCCTCCCACCCCCAGAAGCAGGAGGGAGGGAAGATGCCACATGTATATCTATCATCACCATGGGACGGGTAATGCTAGTATTAGTAAAAATCCAGCAAAAGAGTAGTATAACTATAGACAGGGTCACTGACGTAAAAACTACCATGGCTCTTTGGGCCCATACATTCCATCCAAATTAATACAGCGTATCCCGTGGTGTCAGACATGGTTCAAAAACATAATAAGAGACAGTCCTTGTTACAAAAAGCTTACAAGCTAAACTGACAAAGAGATAACGGAAGCATTACCATGCCTCACTTCAGAGAGACAGATCTGAAGCATAGAGAAATTAGATATACTGTACTGCCCATGTTCTGACAGAGTTGGGAACTGAACCCATATCTCTTAAATCCCTATCCAGGAGCTCAGAGACAAGGTCATCTTTCCTCAAAAATAGGATTTTTCTATTCGCGACTGCCAGTATGATTTTGTGATTGCAAAAATGTTTAAAGTTCTAGAAAACATGACCTGTGAAGGAAGACTGAAAGAGTTGGGCTTGTTTAGTTTAGAAAAGAGAAGACTGAGAGAGGACATGATGGCGGTTTTCAAGTATCTAAAAGGATACAAGAAGGAGGGAGAAAAATTGTTCTGCTTGGCCTCTGAGGATAGGACAAGAAAAAATGGGCTTAAATTGCAGCAAGGGAGATTTAGGTTGGCCATTAGAAAAAACTTCCTAACTGTCAGGGTGGTTAAACACTGGAATAAATTTCTTAGGAAGGTTGTAGAATCTCCATCACTGGAGATATTTAAGAGCAGGTTAGACAGATATCTGTCAGGGATGGTCTAGACCAGTGTTTCTCAACCAGTGGTACGAGTACCCTTAGGGGTACTCAAGAGAAGTCTGGGGGGTACGTCAACACAACAGAAATTTAGAGAAAACTGAATTTTTGTTTTAAGTTTTTCAGAGGTTTATTATTTTTGTACTTTTTAAATGCAAAAATTTCATTGCCCACCCGACTACGATTAAGTTGTTTAAACAAATGTGTTGCAATGGTAGAAAAAAAATGTGTGTTTGAAAACTGTAAGTACTGCAGGTACTTACAATTTTTTTGAAAGGGGTACTTTATTAAAAAAGGTTGAGAAACACTGATCTAGACAGTGCTTGGTCCTGCCATGAGGGCAGGGGACTGGACTCGATGATTTCTCGAGGTTCCTTCCAGTTCTATGATTTTATGATTCTATATACAGCCACTGTTTGTAGAGTTGGAGAACTGATGTATTCTAGAATGATGCATTTCTATAAACCTTTTTATTACACTGATATTTTGCTGTATTTTTAAATCAAATACAGGTATTGTTTTATCCAATTTCTCTGTGGCAGACAGGCAAAATGCCATCATTTGTGTCCCTTTTAAGGAGAGGGGCTTGTATGGAAAGTGTCCATATGGGTATACTTGTACCTTTGAGATGAAGGATGATATTGTGCTTTAAAGCACGAGATCGACTGTCCAGAAATCTGGCTTCACTTACTAGGTCTGCCACAGACTTTCAGTGTGTCTTTGAGCAAGTCACTTCTTTGTGTCTCAGTTCCTCAGCTCTATATTTCTCATGTTGCATATGAAAAACTGAGGCACACTGAAATTAAATAGCAGCTACAGAAGAATTCCAACGTTCATGTATGTTGGTTGGAATTCACCTTCCTGGGAGAGATCATGTTAGGGCCTATGCACAACATCAGTCCTAGGATAAGTATTGACCAGTTAGTCTAACATTCATGTCTAGAAGATACTGAAACAAATTACAAAACAACCAATTTGTAGGCATTTAGAAGATAATAGGGTTATAAGTAACTGCCAATGTGAATTTGTCAAGAACAAAGCATGCCAAATCAATCTAATTTCCTTCTTTGAAAGGGTTATGGGCTAAGTGGATGGCGGGGAAGGGCGGGGAGGGGGGGAAGGGGGAGAGAGAAGCAGTGGATATGATTTATATTGATTTTAGCATGTCTTTGACACAGTCCCACATGACATTCTTTAAATTACTATAAGATGGGTACATATTCAAAGAGTAGTTATCAATGGCTTGCTGTCAAACAGGGAGGAGATATCTACTGAGTTCTACAGAGGTCTGTTTGAGTCTGGTACTATTCAATATTTTCATTAATGATTTGGATAGTGGAGTGGATAATATGCTTATAAAACTGGCAGATAACACTAAGCCGGGAAGGGCTGCAAGCATTTTGGAGGACAGAATTAGAATTGAAAAGGACCTTGACAAATTGGAGAACTGAAATAAAATGAAATTCAATAAAGGACAAAGTACTTCACTTTGAAAGGAAAAAAAATCAAATGTACATCCACAAAATACATGCCTCAGCAGTAGTAGTGCTGAATGGGATCTACTAGTTACAGTGAATTACAAATTGGCTGGGTCAATAGTGCAATGCTGTAATGGACAGGAGGGGTGCTGACCAGCACTCAGTTACTAAGGGGTTAAATTCAGGTAGCTAGCAAAAGTGTGCTGGCAAGGGGGCTAAGAGAACCAATTGGGATAGAGGGATGGAATTTGAATTGGATATAGATTCCTTTCTTGCTTTCTTTATGTAGGAGAGAGAAACCAGGAATTGAAAGACACAGAATGATTTAAACCCAGGCAGGACTACCATGCCTCCGAGGGATTCGGAGCATAGAAGAAGAGTGAACAAAGAGGAGATTGGAAGTAAGTAAAAGAGAAAAAAAGTGAATCTAATTGCGTTCAGGGTATTTTCTCTTTATTAAGTGGTTTGGTTTGAATTGCTGTGTGTAATTTTATGCCTCCCTTCCCCAATTACCATTGTACCCAGAGACTTTTCTCTATTTTAATTTGTTTTCTTTAGTTGCTCTGTAGCATCTAGCAAGTATGCTATATCAAGTTTATCTTTTGTTTTGTAATAAAATTACTTCTTTAAGGTGATGATTTGATTCTTGTGTCCTGGAAGGTCTATCAGTCTATGTGAATCTGCATACCTCGGACGGAGGGGTCAGCTATTAGAGACTGAAGCTTGGTTATCTCTTCTCTTTCTTCAAGCTCTTTTGGGGCAAAAGAGCTTGGGGTAGCCCTAGACGTGGTTTCAAGTGTTTACCTCTGGTTTTAGGGATTAAAAAAAATCACTTGATGGTTGCAGCTTGTTTGTTTGTTTATTTCTCAGAGCCAGGGAATCTGTGACTCTGGGAAGTTTTGGTAACTAGTGCCTATAGAGCATGGGTTCCCAAACTGGCGGTGCACCGACCCTGGGGGTGTGTGAAGAAATTCCAGGGGGGGGCACAAGGCAACCCAGCTCCTCCTCCCTCATCAATACCTCCCCCCCAAGAATGAGCCCCATCCATCCGGTATTTTCTTTTTTTCCCAGCTCAGGCTGGCTGGGGCAGACTTCAAAAGGGCAATGCCTGCTCCGCTCTTAAAAGGGCAACTTTTTCTTTTTTTTCTCAGCAAGTTTTGCTGCTCTTTTGGGGGGGGGGGAGGTGAGAAGGTTTCTCAAAAATCAAAAAGGGGGAATGATGCCAAAAAGTTTGGGAATCACCGCTGTAGAGGCAAGGTTTTTAAGCTCTCTTGGTGTGCCAAAACGGGGGAACAACCTTGACAAATGCAGTTACTGAAAACGCTAATATCATTCTGTTGTGGTTTACCAGGAATGCTTGTATTAGACACAGAAGGTAACTGTCTCACTCTACTTGGCATAGTTGTGGCCTAAGCTGTGGCACATCTAGGTGCCACAGTTTAAAACAGGATAATTAAGTATTGAAATAGACCAGAGGGACAAGAACTTGCTAGACACACACCTATCAGGGATGGTCTAGGCATATTTTGTCTCATCATAGGTGCTGGACTAGATGACTTTACAAATCACTTCCAGCTCTATGTTTCTATGATCACGTATGGGATATGGCCTTGTGCTAGCTTTTGCAAAGGGGTGACATTAAAGAACCTGCTCTTCAATCCTTAGTCATAGAAGGTGTCCTTACTCACATGGGTAGTCCCACTGACTTCAGAGGGCCTACCTACTTAGAAGTATTAGTGAAATGAATAAACTTTGTAGGATCAGGATCATATTTTGGATACTCTCTACCACAAAAGAATTAATTGCCTCAAATGGAATTGATATGAAACTAGAATTCATTTCACCTAACCTTTCACAATAGATCCCTCCTACATTATAACTAATATGCTTAGGAAGTGGGGATAATTTGAAACAATAACTAATCATTGGCAGAATCTTAAGTGCCAAGCAACAAGTTGACTGTGCTTATAATCTTAGTGTATTGAAGAAACGAACTCATGACTTACTCATTTAAGATTCTTGTAGGACAGTGATTGTGTGGAGCAATTTGCATGAAAATACATACTAAAATACTATAATTTGAATAAAAAAGTCTATTAACCAATATCAAACATCTCAAACTTTTTTTAATACTGTAGAGGTTGGATCTTCTATTATATAATTCTACAAAGTAGTTTATGGTTTAAAAACTACTAAAATGAATGTGGTCAACAACAAGAGTACATCTCATTTTCCCATTCTCGGAGAAGGAAAAGAAGAACAGGCTGTGTACTTATGGCCAATATGTTTGGACAAGCTGCTTCTAAATTCAGATTTCTTAAATCTCAGTAGGAACACAAGGGTAGCTAAATGCCCTATCTTTCCTGAAATAGTGATATATTAAAGATGTATCTCAATCCCCATCTCCTCTCTAAAAGAGAAAGAAAACCTCTGTAAAGATTTTTGGCTTTGTTTTAAAACCAAACCCTGGCTAAACTTTAAAGGTTGTTGCTGGATTCAATAAAAATGACTATACAATTGTATTCTGATATACTTGACCTGCCAAAAATATTTGACTGGAAGTTGTATAATGTCCACAATTATCAGCATAAGTTCCTTGTGTGTGCTTAGCTGAACCAGAAGAAAGGGCTTTGATTTAGAGCAAGTCATTACATAGCATTTCCCCTTATAACACCACACTAAGAACGAGGATGTAGACTAAACAAAATATATCTCCCTATTTTCAAGCATCTGATTCTGAGGGATGACCATGAATTCCAACAAATATGCATGTTTCTTTCTGGTGTCTGGGAATCTTAGAATCATATACATTTATTTGCAACTTTTAAATCTGCACATCTCTCTGTTTTTAATTTGGGCTCTTAAGAATGATGATTTTTTTTGTTATTAAAGAAACTTTATGAATCACAAAGACATTTTCTTTTGTCAGGGGATTAAACTTGTTGATAGGTGCCAGGATGAAAGCTATGTTTCTGACATACAGAAATAGCTTGGTGAGCTCATCTCTCTTTTAGGGGATCCTGAGGTCAGCAAAACAGCTATCCATAGTATTATTTTATTATATTTATATTGTGCATTTTATCCCCAAAGATAACATGTATTTCACAACCTCTATGCATATGCCACTCCTAAAATGCAGCCACCTATCAAATAATGATTGTAGGCAAATAGTACATGACACACAGACCAATATTAGGGAATGGGGAACTTTTGGCCAAGACATTAGAACTTTCTACTTGTATAAAGAGTGCCACAAAGACCACATCTAAAGTGGTTTCTAGAATCTGATCAAAATTCATATACACAGTATACCCATGCCACCCGAACAATCTATCTCACAGAATGCCAGAATATGAACTATGATTTCAGGAAGGTTTTGCCAACACTGGAAGAAACTCACTATTCTCATGGTGTGATAGGGCGGGCCAGCCCCGCATTGAACATTGGGGCAGAGAGCCTGCCTATTGGGTAGAATATGCCCCTCCCCTGCATGCTCGCATTGCAGTCCCGGTATAAAAGACTGCAGGGCTGCTCAGTTGGGGAAGGCCACTGGAGGGGAAGGAGTTCCTCTTCAGACACCAGAGCCAAAGCCGTTGTAGCTGGACCAAGAGGCGCTGGACCAGTTACCCCTGCCGCTGTTGTCTCCGAGACGAGCCAGAACGCAACATCGGCTGTGCTATGCAGCCCCCCAAAGACATCACTGCCCCAGCCACTGCTGTCCCCCAAGCCACACCTGCCGATGTTGCTGCTGTAGCCGGTCCCACATCCACAGGCGGGACCGCTGTCAGACTGGGCGAGGGGGTAGGAAGCAACCCAGGGTGGGGACCAGAGAATTCCCCACTGAGCCAGTGGTGGGAACCACCTGCCACTGATAGGGCCCGGGCCCCCCTACCACTTCCTCCCAGATCCTGGACAACGAGGGGATCCCATAAAAGACTAGGCTGCTGGGTTTGCATCTAAAGGACTAGGCCACTGGGCCTGCAGTTAAAGGACCAGGCCTTGGAGTTAAAGGGGATGGGGCTGATGACCCCACCACACATGGCTAAAGTGGAATTCAAGAGATGTATGGGCCTTCTGCTGGGACAAGTTTCACTCAACTCCTAAAAGCAACCACTCCAATGATGCCATTCCTAAAAGGTCCATACATAATGTCAAACAACATTTTATCAAGTCAAACTGGAGGAAATTCAGGTTCAAATTACAGTAGACTTCCGATAATCCGGAACCTATGGGACCTAGGTGGTGCCGGACTATCAGGAGGTACTATAAACTGGTTATATATATATACTGTATACAAAGTGTTCTTAACCCTTTTTATTGTACATACTATATACAGTATACTGTAATGTTTTGTTTTTTTAAGCCTTTTTTACCCTTTTTGCTCAGTTCAGCTGCTGCCGCTGTTACCTTGTGACTCATTTTTTGCCGAAGCTCACTCACTAGGCTCTTGCCATTTTGAAGCCGGACTATTGGATGCCGGACTATTGAAGTTTTACTGTATAGGGTTTGGGTTTTACATTTAAAAGGTAATCACGTCTCATATTATATTATTAATTACTACTACTGCTACTACTACTACAACAACAACGGCTCTTAGGGAGCCAAATCAAGGCCCATTGTGCCAAGGAAGAAGACAATTCCTGCCTCAGACATCTCATAGCTGACATCAAACAGGATCTGATGCATGGACCAAGTAGACAAATGGGGCAAGAGTGAGTGAGAGGATAATGTAACAAAATGAACAGAGTTTAATAGAAAAATAGATGTCACACACAGCTTATCACTTGTCCAACCATTGCCAGCTGGTAGTAATTTTTAGGCATATAGCAGAGGTTGGATTTACAAGGGGTCAAGGTGGCACATTTTGCAATTTTGATGAGTTTTACTTATCTATAGTGGGAAGCAAGGAAGTTACCAGATAAATACTTGATGGGGAAGTGAAGAAGCAGGCAAGTGAGGCTGTCGCTGGTGGCAGAACAAAGGCAGAAAACAGGAGCATCATATATAGGCTGATCTGATGGTGATGGAACAGGTAAATGTTGAAGGAACTTGAAAACAAAGATAAGGAGCTTGTGTCTGACGTGGTGGAAAAGGGAGGGAATATTTTATGTTGTCTAAAAATGTGGACAGACTCCACTGACGCAAAAAGGAAAATGGAAAAATCTGTAGATGAAATCAAAGGCAAATTTCTCTGATGGGTGGATACATTTACATCTCTATGGAATGAAATCTTTATGTACTTTGATATCTGTGCTCCCAGTCAGGAGAACCTAATCAGAGACTTTGAAGCTTGTTAGGTCATCTCTCCTGTTTATTTAAACCCCAGTTATACAAAGGTTTCCAGTGTCAGCACAGATTTTCCAATGGCCTTTTAATTTTAAAATACTGTCATTATAATTATTGTTTCGTTCTCAATTATGTGAAAATGGGTGAGCTGGGGGAAAAATATGAAGTGCCAATGAGTCTAAATAGGATTGTCTACATCAGGTCATCTGCTACAGTTGCTGTAAATTTAAAGGATAATTCTTGTGATTCCTGCTTGGAAGATTTTTCTGTTTAGATGAAAAACCTCTAGCAGGAAAGGTTATGTAAGAAAGGTATTTTCCCCTGTATTGGAAATTATGGCCTCTCCCATGTATTGAGACCCTAACTGGTCACTGTGCCATGCTTATATGTTCCCTTATCCCTTTGCAAGGGATTGATAGTTTTATTCCTTTGCAGAGCTAATACTACTTTCCCGAGGTACCTCTGCTGCAGATAAAGGAGGGAAAGAGAATGTTTTCTGGAGTTGTAACACAGGATACAGAGAAACCACTGGCAAAGAATAAGTGCACAGTTTTGTTTTGTTTTTCCTTCTGGCACCGGTGAGCTGTGTGTTTTGGCCCATTGTATAAAGAAGACTTTTACTACGTGAGGCCCTAAATAAGGGAAAATCTCATCCCAAAAGGGGAAGCCAATGTTTGCAATCAGTCTCTACCACTTAGGTGAATTTTAAGTTGGCTTCATTCTTAGACAGTTTAAGATATTTTCTGAATGCTCAGATGTATTTACAGATACTGCACAGGATCATTTAAACATTCTTCTCAATAGAGTTATACAGTCACAGCAAGAAGACATAAGACCCGTGCTTCTCCAAACAATACAGCCATATACACATTTAAAAAATCCTATTTGTTTAGTTTTTTAAAAGAACTTCATATTTCAAATCTGTCCTTTAGCACAGGATGAACAAGCTACTGTAATTCCTAAATATGACATTTAGCTTATAGTCCATTGCACAAGCAAACAATTAACGTGCCTGACATTTTTATTCAGATTTATTCTGTATTTGAAAAGCCTCTATCACTGAGGCAATTCAAAGGCTGGAATTATTGACAAAAGGATCAACTCAGCAACTTAAGATGATATCTTCTTAAAAGAAAACTTAAGATAATATCCTCCACTGTACTCTTCTAGTAGAGGGAGGAAAACTCTCAAATACCCATCTAATGACAGGAGTATAGATAGAAAAATAGGACATCCCTGCCTGATCAGAGATACTATTCTGCTAAAAAGCTTTTCTCTGCCTGTCAGAGGTCCAAGTTCTAGAAAGAGGAGTGTAAAAGAAACATTCACAGTGTTTTAGAGCCCATTCCAATGCATTAAGAATACACAGGCTATAAAAAAAGTAACAGTAACCTTATATGTATATAAATTGGCACATGGATACTATAGTGATAAGCTCAGTTTAGAAACACTCTGGATCACATTAAACAAAAAATTGTTAACATGCCAGTGCATTCCTGAGAAACTAAATGATGTAATCGTGATGAACTCCATACACCTGTATTTTACAAATCACTCTTTGTGTAAATCAACACAGCTCCGGTCTATGAAACTTTTCCTCTAGCCTTAGTTGAGCATACAGCCCTTTGATTTTATGTTGATTGGGGCTTTATTTTGCCTTTTAGTTTTTATCAGTTCAACAATGAATCATATAAATCCCTCAATCCACAGCATTTTAAAACATTATCATAAATGTATTATTATTAAAGGAAACTATACAGAGATACAGAATATGGGCAAAGTTGACCTCATTCAATTTATTATTTGCCAGTGGTGGCATACTCCAGGGATTTAGCACCCAATTTCTGGCTGTTCCTACCTCTCTGCCCTGCTGTTGAAAACGATAATGTTGTACTAGCACAGCCATGCAACTAACAGTATGCCAGTACTGTAAGAAGATCTGGTTCCTCTCCCCATCCCCCACTCCCGCTACAGCCCCTACCCATATCCTTGTCCCAACCAGCTGGAAGCCTCTCAGCAGGTGTCATGGGAGTGGAAATGCTGCCCTTTCTTTGCAGTAGCTCCCAGGTGGCCCTGAATAACAAAGCTCATTGGGCTAGAAGTGGCCAAGGAAAGCATTTCGTGTGTATATGTAGGCAGCAGTGGAGAAGAAGCAGTACTGTGAAGGAGATCTGCTGGAAGGGGGAGATAACGTGGTAAATATAACAGAGTGCTCCAGCATTGGTGAACTGGGGTATAAGAAACTTGAAACAGGGAAACGAGTAGTCCTGTGGCACCTTAGAGACTAATAAATATATATTCTCTCTCTCTCTTGATATATATATCATCAGCTTTCATAGACAAAACCCACTTCTTCATAAGAACGGCCATACTGGGTCAGAACAAAGGTCCATCTAACCCAGTATCCTGTCCGCTGAAAGCGGCCAATACCAGATGCCCCAGAGGGAGGCAACACAACGGTAATCCTCATGTGATCCCTCACCTCTCATTCATTTCCAGACAAACAGAGGCTAAGGATACCATTCCTACCCTTCCTGGCTTATAGCCATTGACAGACCTAACCTCCATGAATCTATCTAACTCTTTTTTGAACCCTGTTAAAGTTCTGGCCTTCACCGCATCCTCAGAAAGGAGTTCCATAGGTTGACTGTGCGCTGAATTAAGAAAAACTTCCTTTTGTTAGTTTTAAACCTGCTGCCTATTACTTTCATTTGATGACCCCTAGTTCTTATATTGTGGGAATAAGTAAATAACTTTTCCTTATTCACTTTTTCCATACAAGTCATAATTTTATAGACCTCTATCATATTCCCCCTTAGTCTCCTCTTTTCTAAGCTGAAAAGTCCAAGTCTTTTTAATCTCTCTTCATATGGGACCAGTTCCAAACCCCTCATCATTTTTGTTGCCCTTTTCTGAACGTTTTCCAATGCCAATATATCTTTTTTGAGATGAGGTGACCACATCTGTACGCAGTACAGGCAGTCCCCGACTTACGTGGATCCGACTTATGTCGGATCCGCACTTACAAACGGGGCTTTTCTCGCCCCGGAGCTCACGGGTGGCGGGTCACCACCCGTGTCCTCCGGGGCGAGAAAAGCTTCTCCCGGTCTCCCTGGTCTGCTGGGGGGGGGGGTCCAGCAAAGCCGCTGGACCCCCCCCCAGCAGACCAGGGACACCCGAGAAAAGCCGCCACCTGGGCGGCTTTGCTCCCGGGCAAGCGAGCAAAGCCGCCCAGGCGGCGGCTTTGCTCGGATGTCCCTGGTCTGCTGGGGGGGGTCCAGCGGCTTTGCTGGACCCCCCCAGCAGATCAGGGGGACAGGAGCAAAGCCGCGGAGCACGCCCACAGCAGGACAGCCCAGGCGCGCTTGGGCTGTCCCGCTGTGGGCGTGCTCCAAGGCTTTGCTCTCCGTCTTCCTGGTCTGACCAGCAGACCAGGGAGATGGGGAGCAAAGCCGCGGAGCACGCCAGCAGTGGGACAGCCGTGCCGCGCCTGGACTGTCCCACTGCCTGCGTGCTCTGCGGCTTTGCTCCACGTCTCCCAGGTCAGCAGACCAGGGAGACGGAGCAAAGCCGTGGAGGTCTTGGGCGGTCCCGCCACCCCCGTCTCCCTGGTCTGCTGGGGGGGGGGTGCAGCTAGTGCCCCCCCCAGAAGACCAGGCTTTTCTTGCCTCCCCTGGGGTAGAGCAGCTGGGGGCTGCCGGGTTGGTCCCGCAGCGCCGCTCCGGACCAACCCGGCAGCACCCCAGCTGCTCTGCCCCAGGCGTCCTAATTCAGCCGCTTCTGGTCAGTTTCAGCAGCGGCTGAATCAGGACGCCAGGGGCAAAGCAGCTGGGGTGCTGCTGGGTTGCTCCAGTAGCGCCAAGGAGCCGCGCTACTGGAGCAACCCAGCAGCACCCCAGCTGCTCTGCCCCAGGTGTCCCCAAGTCAGCCACTGCTGAAACTGACCAGCGGCTGACTACAGGAAGCCCGAGGCAGAGTTGCTCTGCCCCAGGCTTCCTGGAATCAGCCGCTGATCAGTTTCAGCAGCAGCTGACTTGGGGACGCCTGGGTTTCTTAAGTTGAATCTGTATGTAAGTCAGAACTGGCATCCAGATTCAGCCGCGGTTGAAACTGATCAGTTTCAGCAGCGGCTGACGCCAGTTCCGACTTACATACAGATTCAACTTAAGAACAAACCTACAGTCTCTATCTTGTACGTAACCCGGGGACTGCCTGTATTCAAGATGTGGACATACCATGGTTTTATGTTGGCTTGTTCTCTAGCCCTTTTTAAATGACTCCTAACATTCTGTTTGCTTTTTTGACTCCCGCTGCACACTGAGTGGATGTTTTCAGAGAACTATCCACAATGACTCCAAGATCTCTCTCTTGAGTAGTTGTAGCCAAATTAGTCCCCGCCATATTGTATGTACAGTTGGGATTATTTTTTCCAATGTGCATTACTTTACATTTATCAACAATAAATTTCATTTGCCATTTTGTTGCCCAATCACTTAGAATCATAGAATCATAGAATAATAGGACTGGAAGGGACCTCAAGAGGTCATCGAGTCCAGCCCCCCGCCCTCAAGGCAGGACCAAGCTCCACCTACACCATCCCTGACAGATGTCTATCTAACCTGTTCTTAAATATCTCCAGAGAGGGAGATTCCACCACCTCCCTTGGCAATTTATTCCAATATTTGACCACCCTGACAGTTAGGAATTTTTTCCTAATGTCCAATCTAAACCTCCCCTGGTGCACTTTAAGCCCATTACTCCTTGTCCTGTCCTCAGAAACCAAGAGGAACAAATTTTCTCCTTCTTCCTTGTGACACCCTTTTAGATATTTGAAAACCGCTATCATGTCCCCCCTTAATCTTCTTTTTTCCAAACTAAAAAAGCCCAGTTCATGAAGCCTGGCTTCATAGGTCATGTTCTCTAGACCTTTAATCATTCTTGTCGCTCTTCTCTGTACTTAGTTTGGTGAGATCTTTTTGAAGCTCTTCACAGTCTGCTTTGGTCTTAACTATCTTGAGCAGTTTGGTATCATCTGCAAATGAGCTTGATGATCAGTTTGGTATCATCTTCAGAGTGGAGAAAAAAGGGGGACTCTCCGAATTTATAACAGAAAACAAAGGGAGAGGGGAAAAAATGTACCTGCCGATTGTAGTGCTGGTGCTAATGAGGCTAACTGAGTGAGAGGGTAGGGTCCCATACTTAGTCTTTGATGTCAAGGAGGTGTTGAATGTAAGGAAGTTGGTTTTATAATGAGCCATTCAGTTCAAGTCTTTGTTCATACCAAGGGAAACAGTGTCAAATTTATATATAAAAGTCAATTACGCAATCTCTCTCTGTAGCTGGCTTGTGAAATTCCTTTGTAGAAGAATAGCTACTTTTAAATCCATTATTGAGTGCCCAGACAGGTTTCTGTGTGTTACCATTTCCAGTATCTGATTTGTGTCCATTTATCCTTTGTCACAGAGACTGTCCAGTATAGCCAATATACATGGCAGGGGGCATTACTGGCACTTGATGGCATATATCAAGTGGGTTTTGCCCACAAAAGCTCAGGATACTATATATTTTTGTTAGTCTCTAAGGTGCCACAGGACTACTCGTTTTTAAAGTTACAGACTAACATGGCTACCCCTCTGAGACTTGAAAGAGGAAGTCAGAGTTGGGTTTAGACAGACATTTAACGAAATATTTACAAACAAAAGGGAAAATCCTGCTGTCCTTAAACTACTATAACTAAACCTTTTTTACTACTATACTCTCATGAGTAAGGGAGAAGGATTTGGCCTAGTCCTGAACTGAAGGCAGTCAGTTCCCTAAATCAGTAGTTCTCAACCACAGGCATACCTACCTCTAGGGATATGCAGAGGTCTTCTGGGAAGTGCACCAAAACACCTAAGTGTTTGCTTCGTTTTACAACAGGCTACATAAAAAGCACTAGCAAAGTCAGAACAAACTAAGTTTTACAATTATATGGTACAATGAGAAAAGTAAGCTGGTTTTCAGTAAATACAGGTTGAACCATCCAAATCTAGGACTCTGGTCCGGCAACATCTCTAGTCCAGAAAGAGCACAGATGTTGCTGGACCAAAGATCCCTGGAGGCAGGAAGTGGGAGACAGCCAGGAATCCCATGGGGATTGAGTAGCCCTGGAGAGCCCCAGTCTGGTGAGCTCTGGCGGTGGCTTGGGTACCCCAGTCCTGGCCAGAAATACCTGGCATCAGCCAGGGAGCACTGGCCCCAGCAAGGCTGGTGGCGACCATGGAGCCCCAGCAGCAGCGAGGCTGTTGGCAGCCACGGAGCAATGGCCCTATCCAGGAACCCCAGAGAGCCCCGAGCAATGAGGCTGGCGGTGGTCGGAGAGACCCTGCCCCACAGCTCCGAGAGGAGCTGGGAGTGGCCCGGCAGCCAGTTGACCTCCTCTGATCTAGCAAACTCCCTGGTTAGGGACTTCTCAGATCCTGAGAGTGCCAGCCCAGGGAGGTCCAACCTGTAGTGTGTTGTGACACTTCTGTATTTTTATGTCTGCTTTTGTAAAGAAGAAGTTTGAAAGTGAGGTGTAAGTTTGGGGTGCGCAAAACAAATCAGATTTCTGAAAGGGGTACAGTGGTCTGGAAAGGCTCAGAGCCACTGCCCTAAATTATTACAACAGCTGCCTTGTACAGGGACATTTTCAACATAAAAATAAGCAGGCACTACTCTAAGAACTTGAATAGACACACATTCACTTAGGCCAGAGGTGAATTCAACCCATAGAGTGTAAATCAAATACTAAACAATGATCAGAGAAGTGAAGCCAGACCAAAAAACTGGCTGATCTTATGCTACAAAGTTTATTATGTCTGTAAAAACATCTCAATACTCTTGCACAGTAATAAAAATCGCTTTTATTCTGAGTGAAGCAGGCAGTCAAAACAGCCCCAACAATGACAAACTTTTAATGCACCCAAAACTTTGACTTATGTTTGAGCCAAATCATATTCTTATAACTATTACTTCACTCCATGCTTTTAAAAAACCCCTTGATAGAAATCTGTTTTGATTTAATGTATAAAATTTGGGAATTGCATTAGGATGTGCCAAGCCAATTTTATCTAACAAATCTTTACAATCAGGCAATTAAGATTCCCTTCAAAGGAATGCAGTTTTCCCATGTTAGTTTTATCTCTCAGCATTTTAATATTGCCAGTCACTTTTTACTCTATTTGCCATGAATGTTTAAATATTTAATACTGAATTGGTGTTTCAAAGCCGAATTAAAGGCAAACTACAAACTGCATCAATTTTTAGTCACATTTTTAAACAACAAAATCCCAATTTATCCGTAACTTTAATAATCTATATGGCCTAGTAGACCAACTGTTGAACTGGGAATCTAGACACTTGGGTTCTGGACCCTGCTTTGCCTATGGCCTGCCGTTTGACCTCAGGCAAGCAATTTCATCTTTCTCTGCCTTAGATTCCCCACCCCTAAAACACAGATAACGATATTGACCTCTTTTATAAAGTGCTTTGGCACCTCTAGATATAAAGGGCTAGGTATTATTATTATTACTACTATCTGCCCTATGTGCTATCATTTAGGACACTGTTCCTCAATGCAATCAAATAACAAAATGGCACTCTCTATGCACTCATTTGATTGGCTAACAAATGTCGTTTTTTACAAGGTTCAGGGAGCTTGATTCTCTCTTCTAAGCAAGTGAGTGCTAATTGGTAGGTACTTAAGGTAAAACATGGAATATGCTGAAAGAACATTGTGAAAATTGTAATCCCTAGTAGCTAAGGGCAGGTCTAGACTATGAGCGGCTTCCAAAAGAAGATATGCAAATTCGGCTTGAATTTGCATATATTCTTCCATTTTTTTTCCTGGAAGAGGCTTCTCTGATATTTGGCCTGTCTACATGGGACCAAATATCAGTAAAGCCCCCTGTAAACCTCTTTTTAGGAGGAATAAGGGGGTTTTCGAAAGAGGGTTTTTTTCTGATATTTGGCCCCAGGTAGACAGGCCAAATATCAGAAAAGCCTCCTCTGGGAAAAAAAAATGGAAGAAAATATGCAAATTTTAGATGAATTTGCATATCTTCTTTTGGAAGCCACGTGTAGTCTAAACGGACCTTCACTTTCAGGTCTCTAACTACAATAAATCAGAATTCTGGACATAATTATATGCAGCCATGGTTCTTATTTTAAAGCCTTGTATATCACCAGAATCAAGCCACAGGCCTTTCATACCAGATACTTCTACGTTTTGATGATTATTCTCCCATCTCTATCCTATAGATTTTTAAACATTCTGTGCCACAGAGAATATTTCAGATGTATCCCAAATTTGGCATGAAGAGAGATTTCAGACTACAGCCAAACGTTTATTTCAAACTAAATCTCCCCATCAAATAATCCATGGGTAGTTTTTAACACAAAATTGCAAGTTTTTTAGATCATCATTCAGTTGTAACCCAAGAACTCTGCCACAACTGGTAGAATGAGTTTGTAGCACACACATTGTTAAACACCATGAATCAGGTGGCTGGAACTCTGTCACTGCCAGTAAAATAATGTTGATCCTCTTCTCATGTGTGTGCTCTCCTCCCCCGCCAATTGGTAACCTTGGCAGAGTCCTTTACATTTCTGGATTTTTTAGAGGAAAACAGAATAAAAGTTTCAAGTTCCTCATGCTTTCAGATGTATCACAGACTGCTAGAGTCTCGAAAGAGGATATGCAATTTCCACGGGAATTTGCATATCTTCTTACAATCTCACTTTCGAAAGCAGCACTTTTGAAAGTGAATGTAGTTTAGACACAGCTTTTTCAGCGAACCTGCCCTCCTTCATCAAAAAGCCACGTAAACCTCATTTTTTGAGGAATTTGCATATCCTCTTTCGACACGCTAGCGAAGTCTAGATGAGCCGAGAGCTACCAGCCTTCAAATATCAACATCTAGGCCACCTTTATTACATTATAATGTTTGAGATATAATAGACATATCCTATTTTAAGAAGGGTAGACACTGACTTTTAAGTACCACCACTTGACCTTGCTTTGGGACATCAAATAATTTTGTCTTTTCTACCTCTAAAACCATGCTGGAGAGAAGATCCTGAAGAATTCAAGCCTGATTGCCCATAATTCTCTCTTCTTTCCTTGTCTTTACCTCCCCCAAAAGAATAGTCACCTGCTGATTTCTGTTTGATATGTACTGAACCTGTTGCCCCAAGAAACAAAATTGGCCTGATTTTTAGGGGAGCACTCTGTAGCTTCCATTGAAATCAATGAACACCACGTCTCTGAAAAAGTCAGGGAAAAGTACCTTAAAATTCAAATGCGCGAAAGTGAAGAGTATCAGGAAGGAATCACTATTACAGCTTTAAATATTTAATGTCTTTCAGGAAAGATGCCAGTTTTCCATTTTATCTCCCTTGTTGAAAACTCTTTTGATGTTTAATGGCTTTTTAGGTGTAGATGGCTGTTTAGTTACTAGAGTAAATGGATACTAAATGACAGATAAACAGGATGCAGAAAGACATATGTACTATTTATGCCAAGGCCAGCAGCTAACCTTGGTGTTTGTGTTGTGTCTGATGTCTTACCTTCCATAAGAGCACAGCCAACAACAGGAAGATGAGAATTCCCACCAGCAAACTAATTGCAATGATCCATCCCACAACATAACCACGAGGCTCCAGATTGTGCAAGGCCTCAAAGACCACCTACAAAGCAATTAGAAAAGATCTTTTACAACTGGAAGCTGTACAGTTTTCCCTGGTACTCATCTTACTAAATACACAGCAGTTTAGTTTTACCGATCATATTTCTAATGTTAACAAACACTGAGATTAAAAATACATAACTGTTTAAAATGACAAGCATGGAATGGGTCTTCAATTTTGTGCTTTCAGACTCTTTTCCACAAAGATTTATTAAAAATTAGATTGTCGTCTCAGTAAATATCATTTAGCAAATATCTGCTTTGTCATTTTTCCCCAGATACTGATCTTGCTCTAGTACCTGCCTTAAAAGTGAACAGAGGTTTGCAAAGAACGCATTATCCTCCTATTGGTACAAATTCCCATGACACTGAACACATTTTGCACTTCACTCATACGTTTTTTAATGGTGCCAACCTCCCAGACACTTCATATAAAAACCCCGATATGCTTTTTTAAAATGCATAAATTGTTTTTGCTGAAAGCTAAACATTCCTCCTTGCTTCATTCACTGACTTATTTCATGAGATATGGAGTTTGGGGATCCACTGGGGTCCTCCTCTTTGCAGACCCATTCCCTGGCTGCAAAGATGCATGGTGAATGAGGAAAGGTCTCCTGAGAATCCCAGACTTTATTTACTGTGCGCTTTCTCCTGCATATACTTCTCTGTGTTGCAGTGTCAACCATGTATATGTCCTATGTATGGCCTTCCTTAGCATTTAGATAAGCAAAATGTATTGCTCTTGCACTGTGTGCGAACTTCGAAGACTTATAATTCAGGCAACTCAAAACCAATTTTCACTGGAAAACTCAGAAGTGATTCTTATTCAAGGGAGGCTCCTTTCCTGTCAAAGTTTATCACATTAACCTCAAGTTCAACCTCAAACAGCTATGAATGGTTTTTTTTTTTTAAAGGGGGAAGAGAATGTTCCTCCCCCAACTCAGGCTTAACCATTTTTGCTCACTTTCAAAAATCCACATTTGGTTAGGAACTGTTGACTTGAACAATTTAGACAGAAAGGAAACATTTGGGAATTAGAAATAACTGAAAACAGAGGGTTAGAATTGATTAACATTGCAAGAGATTAATGTGAGCTATTTCTATTGGAAGAGGACATAAACGGCATGCTTTCACCTGTGAAATAGTCATGGTTTGGGCAAAGTGGTGCTTTTCAAACTCCGCCTTTCTCTTCCCTTTTCTCTGCTGCTTGTCATTGAAACAGCACCATTTATGACACAGTTATGGTGCATGTGTGTGTCTACACAGTTTATTTATAGAAAGTAAATACACGAGTAAACAAAAAAAAAGAAGCTAAATTTGGGGCCTTCCATCCTTGATGGCGTCCTGCTAAATAACTTCAGCATTCTGCTGGCTGATCAGGATGAGACTGGACTGTACCATTTATACAAACATGATACAAATACAGCTAAACTTACACACATTTCTTTTCCCTCCATGAAAACAGTTTGCGTATCAGTTGGTAATTCTATCTATCCACCAGATTATTTGATCAGAATGTTGCATGAACAGCAACAAATGTTTGAGGGAAGCTGAAATGTATTAATTGGTGACTGCCATTTTCAAAATATTTTCCCATAGCCAGTTGCACCAGGACCCCGAGAGTTGTAAGCAAAAAACACCACCACTACCATCCTGTGGTCCTGTGTGGTGAGGCTTTTTGGCCCTAACAGGCAGCCGCCCTCCCTCTTGCCTCCCTGCACCGGGACGGACAGTTCCCCTGTGGAACCCAGTAAGCACTAGGGTTGCCAGGCTGTCTCCGTATTGAGCTGGACAGCCTAGGATTTTCGCCTCCTGGCCAGGAAAACATCAGAAAGTACTGGACATTTTAGGTATTTTCTGAATTTTTTTTTACGAGACAGGAGGCGAAAATACCGAACTGTCCAGTTCAATACCAGACACCTGGCAACCCCTTACACAGGCCCAGCAGTTTAAGACTTGGCCTTTCCTCAGCAGGCAACTACACCACAAAAAAAATTCACATATAGTCTGGAACTTAGATCCTTGAAACCATCCATCTCTTTACTGCATACACAAGGTAAGCTAATGCAGAACTGTTATTTTAAATACAATCTGTTCCTTGAGAATGCGGGGGAAGTAGGTGCAACTGATTCCCTCAAAATATGAGATGCCTTATTTCACATGGGTTAAAAAGGAAACCACCCAATGACAAGTCAAATCAAATCAACAACACACAAACACAACTTTTTATTTAAAAAACTCCAAGCTATCACTATCACTTGAAAGTTCTTCTAATGCCAATGATTTTAGAGAGTGGTGACATTTACCATTCTTTGTGGCAACTATTAGTTTCTTTCATATATTGTAGAAATTCTAGTGCACTGTTAACTTCTTTAGGTTTCTCATTGTTAAAGCAGTAACAATAATATAATCAATAGAATGGAGGGTATGACCTTGATGTCACAGAGCATATGGTAGAATATTTTATGTTATCAATAAACCTAATCCAAATTCAAGAAAATGTTTCCTTTAAAGGAAAATAAATCAATGTGAATGAGCAGTTCCTTCCTCCTCTGTGAAGAGCATAAGAATAACTGGTCCAAACTTTAAAATTTTGAAAAGGGAACCTTGGTTTCATATATGAAAATACTCCCTGAAGGATGGAATTTCCCTATGCCCTCCTTTTTTGTTGTTGTTGTTGTTGTTTTGTGTGCTAAGCAAAGAACTACTGGAAAGATTTAAAGATGTTCTGAGATGATCTGCTCCTAAGTAACCCTCTCTTGGCTTCCCAGAAAGCATCATGGCGCTAACATAACATTTGGCTCAATCACATTGTTCAGCCTTCATCTGTGCAATACTCTGCAGTGGTCTTGTCTTCTTTCTCTATGTTCTGTCTACATCAATCTGTTTTCTCTTGTTTCATACATAAATTGCAAGCGACTAGCACAACGAAGTCCTGGTCCAAGGCGGCGGTCCTTTGTACTATAATAATGCAAATAATGAATAGGTAGTAATAATGTCCATGTTCTCTGGTAATTATATTTCACCTCAAAGATAGATACATTTTAGCATTAAAAGCTAACACAAAGCACATCAAGATGTCTGGATGGATGGAGAGTTTCCTGTAAGTTTGGCCTGTATGAAAACTGTTTTTAGGAAAATGCCACCTCATATCTTCCATATATCATTGTGCCAATTTGGAAAGATTATTCAGTGTGTCAAATGTAGCTCATTTCTAATGGTGGCTCCAATGTGCTTCTGTCCTCTAGCAATATAAACCAGCTCAGAAGACAATACTACAGTTATTTCCCACGGCACATATAGGGAAAAATTACTAACACAGATGCTGATGGGTAGGAAATTTGACAAATACTGACTTTTTAGGGGTGGCTGTCTGCAAAATTAGGTCCTGTTCTCTACCCACTTCCCAGTGTACAAATGTCCATGTCACAAAAATCATTATCAGAATAAACCCTTTCTCAACAGATGACTTCATGGAGATGGAAAATGAACTGTATGATGTTCACCTCCCTAGGTACAAAACCCTTTAGTTCCGGTGTGAGTCTGGGATAATTGGAAGAAACGTTCACATTCAGAGCCAAAGCCATGCTTGCTCAGAGGGTGGGGGATAATAACTGTTTTATTCATTATTTGATGTCTTCTAGTACTAAATCAACCATAAATACTAAAGATATAAACCTATCACTAACTTCTTTATGGTTTTGTGGTTTGGAGTGGAGTGAGGAAGTTGTATATCTTAATTTACTTATCCCTCTGAAGCCCTCCAATACTAACCACAACCGATCTATAGGCACAGACATGATCAAGTCTACAATTATTGTATTCATGGTCATGCTGAAGAAAAAACACATAATGCATCGTATGTCAGAAGCCTTATCAGTAAGAGAACATTACAATGAACAGTGGGAAGCTGGGAATAAAAAAAGAAAGAAATTTGTCTCTCATAGAGAGTTTGGAGGCAGGCAATGACTATTGTGTGCCAACCTGCCTCTCTGCTTTGAAATGCTTACCACTGAAAACTCTGTCAGAGAACATATTTTGGACTTCCCATTAGCATCCAGATCAATAGCAGAACTGCTTTAGGACAGCTAATATTAAGAGCATGTAATGTGGTCTCAAATCTGAGAAACTTCCCACACAGTCCTGAAGCATACATTATTTGTAGAGGAGACAAGGGCATTTTGGGAAAGAGGACAGGTTTGACCCAAAAAGATATGAAATAGCAATAAAATACAGAGTAAATTAAGAGTTTACTTGTGAACTCCCAACAAATGCCAAGGAATGAAAAAAACTAGACTATCTTTAGAATGTATCAGGACTTCTATCTTTATATTTGCCTTTTAAATTTCATACTGCACTTATGGATTTTCAAAGTGGCATTTTAAATGAGTACACTGGGAAACTGCTAAGCTGAAACCCTTTTTCATTGTCCATACTACATGTTGAACCCAGGGGGCATGGATGACATGCAGAAAGTGAT
Organism: Pelodiscus sinensis; assembly: GCF_049634645.1. Lineage (NCBI taxonomy): Eukaryota > Metazoa > Chordata > Testudines > Trionychidae > Pelodiscus > Pelodiscus sinensis. The sequence goes on from NC_134712.1 coordinate 172,593,614, forward strand.
CTTATTCCTTCACAGCAATTTCATCCTTCTCCTTTCCGGTAATGCAGAATTGCACACTTTCATTGCTCTCTTAAATTTTCAACACTTCTGACCAAGAACACTTTTATCAGTTCAACATTTTGCTTTACGAAATTAATATTTTATATTTTACCATTGTGGTGAGCAGAAAGGGGGGAACAGATATCAGTTTCTCTTTAAAAGCTTATTCTTTACTGCGCCAATTCAGGAAAGTATTTTAATATTTTATGTCCCATAGGTTTTAATGATACGTAAGCATGTACTTGAAATTAAAATTTTACTTACATTCTTTGCTGTAAAAAGAATTGACTACTGAATTCAGGACCTATAAGAATGAGGAAGCTAATCAAATGAAAAATGATTTCAAATTGTCAAATTTAAAATCTAGGGATGTGAAAGATCCTTAATATTATTAACAATAATATTATTAACAATATTATTTTTAAGAATGTGTATATCCACAAATGTAGAACTGTGCATGGTACCCAGAATTTATTGTGCTTCCCTTTTTAGGAATGCAGTAGAGATAGGAGTACTGCAGATTTGACTAGAATTTAAAATTCTGGTTAATCAGTTAACTTAGGCTAACCTAATAGTTAGCTAGCTATTCAGAAGATGTGCTCCCAAAGTTACTCCTCCAAATCTGTCTTTTTATATCTTTCCTGTTAATAAGTAAAAGTTACAGCGTGTGCCATCTGAATCTAGATTAAACTCAACTATCTAGTTTTTCATGGGGTGCGCCCTTATATCTTTATTCATAACAGACCTAACTCCAGGTCCTATGAGCATGAAGACACTTCTTACGTTTGTTGCAGACTAGAATATTCATGTGTCTTGATCTGGCAGTTTCCTAATCTACTTAAAGCCGACAAGTGCAAGATGTTAAGGGATATTTGTAGGGCTGGACTGACCATATAAGTAAACTAGGCAGTCATGTAGGCTTTAAGAGGCACCAAATTTGATGGAAATGATTTTCTCCCTCTGTTTAAAAATATATTAATATGTTATCTTTTATAAATGAAAGTATCAAATATTTGACTTGCAAAACAGTGCATTATTGCCATATCAGAAGCGGAGTTATAGTATTTATTTCACATTGTGGAGTTCTGGTGTATATATAAATACAGTTAAAATTTGTCATGGCATAGCTTAAAAAGAGGGTCGCCTGGGTTTGCTGCACGGGGGCAGGGTCTGGCAGCGGAAGAAAGGAAGAAAAACTGTTGCAACTTGAAATGCAACTGTTCATAGCACTATCCAAAAATACCGTGTACAACTCAAAATGGTTAAAACTTTAAAATTGTCAGCTACTGGACAGTTTACCCTATACAGTGTACTTGAGTTAGGATTAATGCAATGTAGAGAAAATCATTATATTCATTGTTCATTTTTAATGTCAAGTAAATAAAGGTAAAATTTCACTCTAGACTCCTCATTTTTCTCTATATCGTATGTGAGGGGAAGGGAGCACCAAAGTCATAATTCACCTAACGTGCCAAATACTTATAGTAAAGATAATGGAATTCCTTCTCCTATACAGGAACATTTGCATGGTGTTGTCACTGGATCTGACAAGTCAATCACTACAGTTTTCTATGAATAAAATTATTGTTCTGAGAGACATTTCTAGAGGAGAAAAGAGTCTCATCCAGCAATGGGCAACCTAGACTGGTGAGTGGGCTGCATGACAAGATTGTCAGAACCAAGATGATCTCCCAGGATAGGGTAGTTTTGCCAAATGTGCTTGCATACCTAGAATTTGCAGAATGTGCTACTGAACCATAGCACACAGCACTTTAAATGGATGCAGAGGGAGCGCATGGTTCTCACAATCAATGTTTTATGCAATCAGCTTGCACCTCACTTCACATGCCTTTGCTTTAAGTGTCTGACACTTTAAGAATACCAGTAGGAAAAAAACTACCAGCAAAATCTGGCAACTCTGTGTGGTGGGTAATGGTAAAAAAAAAGTCTTGTGGGCCACACACAAAAACCCAGTAAGCTGCATGTGGCTTGCAGACTGTAGGTTGCCCTCTACCGGTCTCATCTATATGCGTCACATACCTTCAAGGATTGCAAGTCTCCCCTTAGTGTAACTATTAGTTATAAACATCCGTTTCAGCTATTATGAAAGGATGTGAGTCTTACCATTGCAAGCACTAAGCCTATGTAAAAACCAAATCCTGTTCACATTATTCACTTGATTGAATGGAGCTGCTTGTGTGAACAAAATGAGGATTTGCTTTATTGATATCAGAGAGGGAATACATTGAAGGAAGCCAATAAAACTCAAAGAAACTCCTGATACTGCCTTTAAAACTGGTATGTACTAAATCAATGCAACTGGTCTAAAAAAAAGAGATCTCTCATTCATTCAGTAATATTTGCCAAAAGAGAGCCTCTTGCCATCTCATTGGCTTTATTTAGAATTTTGCATGTCCCTTGAAGAAAATCTATGAGAGTTTGTGAAATTAATGAAGCCATATGAATGGACTTGTTATCATAAGTATTTAGTACACTAATTTGGAAACCGTCATTCCTGTTTCATGGTGTTCCTGTTTAAAATTGTTTGAGCTGTGATATTGGATGCTAAACTTCATACACAAAAAATGAAATCAGGACAGAATGACTGCCTAAATCAGTCTTAGCTAACAAGTCATATTGGCTTTATGGAAATTAGCATGATAGAGTGTTTAAAGACATTCTACTTTCACTACTAGATACCAACTCTGTCAGCTGACTCAAAGCATGTCCATCAACAGCAGCTCAGATGAAGCCTGTGGCCAAATGGATATGGTACAGCATTCAGTGGTCAACAAGAACAAAAGGAGAGAGAGAGAAAGGGATTTTTTTAAAAGAAGGAAGCAAGAGGAATGGACAAAGAAACTGTATCCCCCACCATCCCGTTTCTGGTTACAACTAAATAACTGTGGTTTGCAACAAGTATTGTTCTCAGCTGCATTCCACCAGAAGAGGGAGAAGGGAAGAAAAAAAACATTAATACCATGAGCCAAACCTCATGTCTTAAATTTTTCTCTCAGCATGACCCTATCCAAAACATACTACAGTGGAGAAACCAACAGACATATGGAAATAACAGAGAGAGACAGAAAATAGCATTCACATTAGAACAGACTAAAATCACAAATTGATGTTACACTACTAAAATATGCTAAGCATGCTCCCCTTTAGTTACAGTTTCTCAGAAACTAGCAGCAACCTTTTGTTTAAAGATGTGTATCTTTTCATAGCATGTAGGATGAAATCTGCAATCACTGTAACCCAAGCCCTTCCAGAGACAGGAAAATGACAATATTTTTTCCAAACTTTTGATAACAATGAAACACAGCAGACCACACATTGTAATTCAATTGTTTCTAAATTTTGAGCATGAAAGAGCAGTAATCCCCTTGAGTTCACAAAGTGCCCATCACTGGGAAGGATCCCCAAAACCTTTACAGATTGTTACATATAGGGGTGAAATCCTGGCTCTGTAAACTTCAATGGGGGCTAGGATTTAATCTCAAGTATTACAACACTAATAAATTATATGTAGCCACAGAACTGAAAGTCACGCAGTGTCACCCAACTGATTTAAAAAGACCCAGAGATAGGCCAATAAGTAGTGCTGCAGGGCAGTTATAGAGTGCATGAGGGAAATGTCACTGACGAAGGAATGGTATGAGTCCTATTTTTATGCTGCTAAATCCTGAAGTCCTTATTCAGACAAAATTCGCACTGAGCCAAGAGTAGTTTTTTTTGGATTAAGAACTGCTAAGAACAATTTGAGAGATTACCTCAGGATTTGACCCAGACAATAGTACTAAGATACTCAACAGAAAGAGACTATTTCCTTTTCTTTCCCATTTCTAAAGAAAATCTCTATTTCTGTTTTCTGAAATACTCCCTAATTTATTTAATTTGGGGGCTGGAACTGTCTACTTCTTCTGTGTTTGTAAAGCATCTAGCCCACTAAGAGCTGGATCCACAATTGCGGTCTTTGGTGCTATCTCAATACAAGAAATAATAAACCCAATTATGCTTCAAAGACAAAAGAAATCGATATAAGCAAAATCCATGCTCTGGCTAAGGTACATACTTGCAATTGGTCAGACTGTGCATGGGCAGTTGGTATGCTAGGAGGGGGAAGGAACGGCCTTCCCAAAACCACCAGCCTGGCCCTACCCATACTCTACCCCCAGAATGCCTACTATAGCAGCAATGGGCGCAGAGTATTGCTGCCCCAGACCACCTTCCCTGCCTGTGCTTCAGGCCAGGGGAGCTGAGGCCGCATGCCGCCCTCCTTCCCCATTGCTCTAGGGCTGGGGAGGCTATGACCGCATGTCCTCCTTCCTCCCCAGTTCTCCAGGGCCGGGGAGGCTGGAGTCATGTGCCCTCCTCCTTCTCTGTGAGCCAGTGAGGCTGTGGCTGTGCACTGTCCTCCATCCTGGGGACTGGGAGGCTGGGGCTGTGCACCCTCCCATCTCTGTGGTGCTGGTGAGGGGCAGCTTGGTTCCTGTACAGGGCTGGGGCCCGGGCAGCAGGGGTGGAGCTGGAGGCAGGGCTGGATGCTTGCTTCCTCCAGTCCTGCCTTCACCGATTGCCCATGAGATTGTGCATGAGCAGTGTAATTTTGTTTAAGAAGAGTTCATGTGCAGTGAAATGTTCAAAATCCAGGTCAATAAAGCCCGAATATATCAGTGGGACTACTTGCTTTGCTGAATCTAGGTCTAAAAGAATAGCTTCTCTACAGCATTAAATCCACAACTTCCTGCTAATGACATATTGCAACCCTCCACCATACTCAGTTTATATTACATATATAATTGGTAAGGGGATTGCAGATGAAAGGTGTTATATAAATGTAAAAATAATATTACTCTTTCTAATTGGGACATATTGAATTAGGACGACTGCGATTTGGGAGGGTGCTCTGGAGACTGATTTAGCCTAATGATAATGAAGAAAAACAACTGCTGCTTGATCAGAAGAGAATTAGCATATTCTGAATAATAGGTTCACACCTGCTCTGAAGCCTGGATATATATTTGAACTTAGCTACTTTATGTTATATTAAAAATTAAGGCTGAGGTTTATAATGCTGCCTTTGGGGACTTAGATGCACTACTCCCATTAAAAATAATGGAAATTAAGTTTCTAAATCCAGTAGGAGGCTTTGAAAATCTCAGCCTAACAGCTTTTTTTATGGTCATTAACCCAGTATTAAGCACATTAGAAAAAGCTGTAAACAATCTTTAAACACAGGGTTCCCAGACTGCTTGTACCACGAACATGGATAGTTTGTAAGCAAGATGGAAGCATTAGAATAAGGCTCAGTGAGACCAGCAAGAATTAAATATTCTGGATGGAATTTTTTGCCTAAGTGAATTAGGAACACAAAAGTGCCGCTGGCTTTCAATGGAGCTTGTGCTCCTGAGGCACTTGAGTACTTTGAAAATCCTATCACCTATTTTCAAATACAATTAAATGTCTTGTGGTTAAAGAGAGCTTCTCTTAAAAGGTAAATTTTCAGTCTGCTGGGGCTAAAGTAAAAAAGGAGCAGGAGTACTCTCTCACCATCCAGGGCTGATATAAATGAGTGACTCTACAATGCGTGTACTGTATGCTAATTGCAATGGCTACATATAAAAGGTGGCTACCTTATCTATACATGTTTAAATGTTTCAAAATGTCATCTCTGATGAGATTTTGCTGAGAAAAAAACCACGCTGGAGTTTCAAGGAAAATCGGAACGGATTAAATTAAAGCTGACATTAACCGCACAATGAGAAGCTAAACTTTGATTAGCTGCAACATACAGCATGCAGCGCCACATAATATCATCCACTGTGATGGCCTGGATATCACAGCAAGTCAAACCACAGAAACACTATGAAGCAGTGCTATTAGAGCATTCAAAGAAACTAAGACTTGCTCATTTTTGTAGGTCAAACCCACAGTTTCCGGTTGCCTTGCTCCCTTAATGCACTGCATACGAATGGGATAATGGGGGCCTTTCTTTTTAGACTCAGTCACTTACTGTTGCATTTTCAGGATTCCCATTAGACACTTCCACAATCCTGAGTGTTTTGTCCACCCTCACCTTCGCCCTTGTCACAAACTGAATGACTGATGAACTGTCCTGAAGATTAAAAACAGAAGTAGTTAAACAAGCTTTTTCAATGTAATAACATTATATTAAATGATTGGGAATTTGGAGTTGGGCTCTTTAACACTATCCCAAGTTCACTGTAAAAAAAAAAACACAGCATGGTGCCAATCAACACAGACAAGCTAAATTTTAACCACAACAGTTCCCAAGTAGCTAGAAACAGGTATTTGGAAGCTAAGATAGACTTACAAATGGTAGATGATAAAATTGTTCATTATGTTAAATAAAACCAGGCATAGCACACTGCATAAGTTAGTATTTGTTTTATATTTCCATTTGTAAGGTTAACTTTGCCTTGCATGTTATACAGTATATTTAAACACGAATTTTCTGACCACTTGCATTTTAACTTATTATTTACTTTTATACTGTGTATATTTGTGTAAGGTTTCTTTTCATTTAGGACCAGATTGTGCCATTACCATGTTCTGAGGATAGTATCCAGCCCCGTTGCCGTGATGGAGAACTGGGGACATCATATACCCACACCCCAATATAGCTAGTCCACTATGAAGAGGGTGAGGAATAAATGTTCTTGCTTAGAAAGAGCTGTGTTGTAACTTAGCTGTGGTAATCATGCTGCATATAGCCTTGAAAGAAGATAAGTAAAGCATCCTGCTGAGGCAGTCTGTGTGGTAGGGGAATTCACAGCGTAGGCAGGGAATTATGCAGCCTGGAAAACCCCTGTCAGAAGGGAGATCCATATCTCCACTCAAAAGAGGTGACAGCTGGGGAGTTGGAAGCCTGAAAATGGGTGCCCTTGGGGAATCACAAAGGGGTAGATACAAGTGCAGTGGCCCTGAACTGTGACAAATACATGTATGGAGGATCTGTCCCATACATCCCAGGGGCCGGGTGCAGACCCTCTTCACAGAGATGAATGTCACTATGTACACAAATGCATGTTTAGCGAAATCAAATTCCCTGCTTGCATATCTGCGGGTATCATAAGTGGGAACAACTGAAACATTTGGCTCCGTCTATGTGCTGTTTCTCTAAACATGGACAATCAGCAGGTTTCAAAGTGGTTTCAGCTCAGAAGGCTACGAGGACATCCACTGGTGTCTTCCTAATCTTTAGGAAAAGACCTCTCCTTTTCTGTTTTTAATCTAGCAGCTGTCATTAACAGATTTATCTAACAGATTTATTTTATTACCCTCCGACTGTGATTATTTTATACTATTATGATGACATACCTTTGCTGTAGTTAAACTGTAAGCTAAAAATAATTAAATAAAACCCACCTTAGCTACAAAATAAGTGGAAATACAGTACATCTTTTTAAAGTTTACAAATCTTGTTATTTCATTCATCGATAGGATGGAACGTTGCTTAGCCTGCTATCATGTTTCTCACCATGAATGGCATGTTTATTTCTTATCTTGAACCTGCTAATGATGGCTATGATTTTTCTTTTAGTATAACAAATGTTTGAAGAAAGATTTTAAAAATTATCAGGCCTTTCCTCTTGTATCTCAGTCACAAACAGATAAGGATAAGTACATGGATCATAGTTTTTGCATACTTATTGGACTCATTATCTGAAAGTTTTAGAAAGCAGCTTTAAAACTGTATGTGTGGTTGTTTTTGTTTGGGTTTATTTCTAAATGTATTAATTTCAAAATGTAATTATTTTCTTTTTTAATGTACTTGAGAAAAGTCAACAAAATTCACGATGATACCTCCAGCTCTACTGATCATAAACCTAACTGTCTTATTTTTATAATTTTTAATAACACAGAGGTGATATGATTTAAGGCCAGACTCTTCAATGTGATGAGCACTTCCCATGAAGGGGTGAGCTTCCTCAGCCAACACAGAATTTAGGGGGAGCTAAAGCCTCAGAGTACTCTCCAGAATTGGCATCCATTAATTACTTTCTTCTGGAACTTTTTACCCACTGCTATTGCAATTGAACTTTTACTTAAAGGGTGCGTGAGGACTACATGGCTCCGTCGACGAAGCCATGTAAAGTAGTTTACTTGGCATAGTCAAAGAAGCGGGGATTTAAATAATCCCCGCTTCATTAAAATAAAAATGGCCGCCGCACTGTGGCGACGATCAGCTGATCCGACACAGAGCGGTAGTTTAGACGTGGCGCAATCGACAAGAGAAGCCTTTGTCGACCGCTCCAGTATGCCTTGTGAAACGGTGGGTTATGAGAAAAAGGCCACTGAAGCCACTGCAAGTGATCTATCTTAAAAAAAAAAAAAAAAAAAAGCACGGAGGCTTTAAATAAGAGTTTGCAGGACCTGTTCTTGAATTTTGCACATTCTATTTTAACTCTATCTGCACGTGCACATATTGATACACCATCCTTTCCTCCCTCTCCCCCATTATTCTGAAATAGAGGAAGGAACTTTTTAAAGTATAAAAAGTTCTTTGCTGTCATTTGAACCCCAGCTTAGACAGAAAGGCCTATCTTATGCTTCTGTAGTGAATGAATAAGAATGTCAAGTACAGAAATAAGAATTTCAAGTATAGAATGTGCCTAATAAAGCCATTTTGTAGTGCAATACACAGCAATTAAAACTGGTTGAAAAGGTCAGATGTTTTTTAGAATAAAACTACTTTTTTCTAAGTTCCCTGTAATTTGTGTTTGTTTGTTTTTGCAATGAAAAACCAAAACCTGAAACAATTAAGGTCTTCAAACCTCATTTCAGCAAATAATTGTGGTTTTCAGTTAAAAGTATTGGTTTTTGAAAACCAAAAACTGAACATTTTTTACCAGAATCTAAAGTTTTTAGCAAAAATTATGCTCATAAAAAGTTTACATTTTGCAGTTTTCAACCCAAAATTAGAAATTTTGACCACAATGAAAATCTGATCTGGAAATTAATGAACTTAAAACTTTTCAGTGAAACCATATAAACTACTTCTACTAGAGGCAGACAGAGGTGATAGTGCTTTGTGTATATTTCAATATAGAAATATATTTAAATCAATACTTAGTATATGAACTAGAAAGAGAGGCAGAAGCACTTACCTTCTTTAATATCTCAGTATTCAGCAGCATGTAAATATCTATATTGCGGGATTCTGCTTTTGCTAGTGAGCTTAAATTACAGCGTATAATTAAACAGGATCTGCCTGGTCTTTCACAGTCCTAAGGGAAATAAGTAAATGGCTGTAAGATGTATTAGGAAGGGAGGAAATTGTTCATTTTAAAACTAGCTAGCAATAGCAAACATTCCTACTGACTGGATGAAAACAGCTATGTGATGAAATCAATAGCATTGGCTGTACAAATCTCTTATGCAAAAGAGTGTCTTTTTTCAGAATATGCAGAATCATAAACATTCCAAAACTTCATAAAAACATGTCAGAGGAAATTCAACCCTGTGCCCAGGGTCAGTGAAAGGTTTATGCATCACTTATGCTGGAACTGAACAGAGAATTAGCATTGTCCTGGGCCCTACACAGGGATAAATTTCATCCACAGTAAGTAAATTCTGATATCTATCACTCCCTGCTCAGAATACCTGCCCTGAAATAAAGTGATCAGAAAAAAATTACTACAGAAAATCACTATCCACAAGAATCTATGTATTTCTACTGTATATGCTTTGTAGCTAGACTTGGAACAAGAGTAAACACTTTGAAGGTCTGCATTTAGAGCCTGACGCAAAGTTGAAAGAAATGACCAAAAGACTCCCAATGACACCAGTGGGCTTTTGCATCAGCTCTTTATCTGGTTACAGTGATTTCATATAATTTGTCACCTTCTGGATTTCTTCAAACTCTGTCAGTCTTTTTTTTTTTTTTTTTTTTTTACTTTCAGAAAATATTATTCAACCTTTACTACTTGTGCTCTGTTTGATTGTCTGTAGCACCAAAGCTCCAGCAGCGGTCTGAGATCTCTGAGCACTACCACAATAAAAATAAAATAATTCTTATTTTAGAGAATAAGAAAGTTACTGAAAAGAAAATAAATTAACTGAGTTCTTCATACTTCCCCTTACAATAACATTTATAATATATGACCCTTTTATTTTTTAAAAAATTTCAGTCATATATGGGATTTCTTACCAGTACTTTTCTGCCAGATTTGGTAAAAAAAGCAAATATCGTATGAAAAATATTGTCATTTTCTTGAGGGATGACACACAGATTAGGGTTTTTCTGAAAAGAGCAGCTTCCTTTCTCCTGAGAGACCTGAAAGCACAATGGAGATCAAAACATGTGAAGAGTCAATTCATAGCATTTACAACGTTGCATACTATGTGTCTGTGACTCTTGGAGCACTCCAGTGCCAGCACACAAAGGGTTCACTTTTCTATAACAGCAATTTCCATCAGGCCTGACAAAATCACCTCACCTAAATAGTGTCTTGTATGGGTTCAAATGAAAGCTAGTGACATACTGGCCATCATAGGCATTGCGAGATGTATGCACAGAAGATATGTAAGGAGTTATGGTTACCTATAACTAGTAAGAAGGCAGAACTGTCAAACAAGTTTTCTGAAAGAATATCCCCCTCTCTGATGTAAATTAATCATTTTAAGCAAAATACGTGAGTTACATTTACATTCCAAGTCAACATGAGGATGCGAAGTTAACATTGGGGTCAGCGCACCAAAGAACAAACCATCAGAGGGTATTTCAAAAGTTTACTGTACTACAACTAGAAGACAAGTAAGATATTTTGTCATCCATTCCCAAAGGAAACCCCGGAAGGATGTGGGAGTCATGACAGAAAACTAGCAGCTCTGTGAATCCTTGAGAGAAAATTGGATTTGTTAATTAGGAAAGGTAACCCTTAATAAGGGTGCACAGGATTGTGCTTTGTTGTTATCATTATCCTTGTTATCACTGGTACCACTTCTTATCTTGATTCACTCTCTCTTTGATCTTAACCTTTGATCATAAACTTCTGTTTGTTTCACTGTAAATGTATTTCAGTATTCTCCTGTTATAAAGAGCCTGATCCTAAGTTGTGCCATTCAAGTTGCAGGTTCACAGTTTCTTCAGGGACAGTTTGCCTGGTAATTTTTGTCCTGTGACAGGAGCTGGGCACTACAGGGAGTGTTCCAGGGACTCGGCAGTTGGTATATGTCTATCACCAACCTGCACAGAGAGGGCCAGGTCAGTAGAAACCTGGGAGATGCAAAACTACCCTGTGCTAAGGAGAAGTAGTGGTGAGGTGCCTCAGAATCCTGGGTACAGTCACAGTTTCCGTGCACGTTAGCACTAAATATCTCTTGGTATTTCAATCAACTTAACTGTTTCATAGTTTGTAAGGAATCAGCTCAACATAGCCTTGGAAAATCATCATGAAAACGTATCACCTCAGGCACAAAATGTGTTCATTTACTTTTTTTTTTAATAAACGATAATGATGATAATCTGCTATATATTTAACAGAATCTGTCTGTATGTCCGTCTGTTTGTTCAAAACCTCCTCCTAAACTAAGAATAGGACCACCAAATTCAGTATGCAGCTTCCTCTTATAGCTTAAAGCAAGGTAAGGGTTTGGTATGCACATTCCACTTTCCTGGCTACATCTAGACTGCAGGCTTCTTTAAAAAAAAAAAAGCTTTTTCTGGAAGAGATCTTCCGGAAAAACATCTTTCGAAAGAGAGCATCTACACAGCAAAAGCACATTGAAAAAGGGATCTGCTTTTTCGAAAGATAGAGTCCACACGGATTGGACGCTATCCCCGTATATAAGGCCACCCGGAATCAGTTCAGGCAGGGCATTAGGTCAGCAGTTGCTTCGGAGTGCTGTTGCCTAAGCCTAGCTGAGACACGCGCTTAAATGAACCCCCCCGAACAGCCGTTTTGCTGCTTCTGCTGAGTGCTTGTCTATCTCTCTGAGGGACAGCAAAGCTTTATCAGTGCGTGCTCTGGCTGCCCAGCATTAGGACACCACAGCATACTTCTTGCCATGGAGCCAGAGCTGCCCCTGGACATGCAATGGCCCCACATGGCCAAGTTGCAGTTTCTGCAGCAGTTTCTACAGGCTGCCTTCATGGCCCTGCACGAACTCGACACCGAGCTCATCCTTGAGATCCTTTCCCTGTATGTGGGAGCAAGACCCTGGCAACCACACCCCACAGTAGAGAGTCGGTTTTGGAGACTGGACACCAGTTTTGACTGGTGGGTCCGGCTGGTCATGGAGTGGTGGGACAACCAGCAGTGGCTCCAAAACTTCTGCATATGGAAGGCCACCATTATGGAGCTTTGTGCCTGGCTCACCCTGCCCTCCAATGACGCGATACCCACCTGTGACCCATCATCCGTCTGGAGAGGTGGGTCACCATTGACGTCTGGAAGATCGCCACCCCAGACAGCTACCCGTCAGTGGGCAACCAGTTTGGCATGGGAAAGTCCACCATCAGGGCCCTCTTTATGGAGATAAGGCACTCTCAGGCTACAGTCCCTGCGGGGGGGGGGGGGGGGAGGAGGGAAAGGAGGAGGGATCCTGGAAAGGGGGACTGTAAGGAAAAGGGGTAGGTGGTGTGGGGAAAGGAGAGAAGCCCCGTTCCCGGGGGGCCGCCCTCTCACAGCCCTGTTGCTGGGGGTGCACCTCATAGGGGTTGGATCCTGGGTTGTTTGGGGGGGGCAGGGAGAGGGGGCAGGCACCTCCAAGGTCTCAGGCACTCCCTCTCATTCTCTGTTTTGTGTGTTTCTTTGTCTCCTTTCGCAGGTTGTGAGGGCCATCAACTCCATCCTGCTGCGCAGGGTCATCTGCCTGGGAGACCTGGACCCGATCGTCGCAGGATTTGCAGCCCTGGCGTTCCCTAACTGCGGTGGAGCGATTGATGGAATCCACATCGCAATTCACGCACCAACTCATCGAGTGGCCCAATACATACACCGCAAGGGCTACTTCTCGATGGTGCTGCAGGCCCTGGTCGACCACTCTGAACAGTTCATGGACATTTTTGTTGGGTGCTCGGGTAGGACACATGATGCCTGTGTATTTAGAAACTCCAGCCTCTACGGGAAGCTGGCACATTCTTCCCCTGGCGTGACTTTGGGGTTGGGGACATGCAGATGCCACTGTGCATCATGGGAGATGCGGCCTACTCCCTGATGCCATGGCTGATGAAGGTATACACCAGCCACCTGGACCCAAGCAGGGACCAATTCAATTCCCACCTCAGCTGGGCCCGAATCCAGGTGGATTGCGCCTTCGGGCACCTTAAGGCACGATTCAGGTGCCTCCTGACCCACCTGGGCATGGGGGAGCACAACACCGGGTGGTGTGAGTGTGTTGTGTGCTCCACAACATTACGGAGAGGAAGAGGAAGGGGGAGGCCTAATGGGGTAGGGAGCAGAGGCCGGCCGTGAAGGTAGGACTGTCAAGCAGCTGCGCACAGCTGCCATCCTCCAGGCCCATCAGTTGGGAGTGCGCATCCAGGAGGCCCTGAGGAAGAGTTTCTCTCAAGAACTCCAGTAACTCTCCCTAGGGCTTCCCCGCTAGGGGCCTGTGCCGTGCTCCACTATCCCTTTCCCACCACAACCCCTCCCTTTCCCCATTCCCTTCAGTCTCAGGAAACACACCTGTTTTGATTTCAACAAAACAAACTTTGTATTTTTATTTCAATAAAATAAACAGAGGAAGAGGGGGGGCTGAGAACCTGGAGTAGGGGAGCTCAGCGCTGGGAGTGGCATGTGGGGTGGATAGAAGTGCCACTTCAGGTCCGGGGACCTCGGCAAACTTGGGTTTGGGTGGGGCCTGGGAGAACAGGGAGGTGGGCAGGAGCAAGGGCTGCACTAGGGTCAGGGATGGCAGGGGACGGGGGAGGGGGCGTAGGTATAGCAGGGGGAGGGGAATGGGCATAGCGGGGGGGGACAGGAGGATGGGAGGTAGGATCAGGGACAGCAGCCGGGTGTGCCATCATTTCCCGCATGATGGCACACATGTTGTTGCCCTGCCGTACAAGCTGGTCCCACATGCGAGTCCGCCACTCAGCATCCTCCCGGACCTTCTGCGCCAGGGTCTGCTGCATGTCATGCAGGACGCCCACATGCTGCCTCAAGGGGTCTTCATGGATCCTCGTGCGCTTTCAGCTCCCCCAGAGTTGGGCAGCTGCCTCGGCTAGTGTGGATCACCCCTCAGCAAGAGTTGGTCCAGCTGTGGAGAATAAAGAGGGAGAGGCGGTCAGTCATCCATGCACACATTGTCCCTGAGGCTGTGCCCTCTTTTGAGCAGTGACCAACAGTCGTCAGCCCAGAGGATGCAGATGTCCCGGGAGCAAGGCCATATGTGGCCTGCATAGCAGGCTCAGCCTCACAGGGGCCCCGAGGTGCCCAGGGGACCATGCTTCCCGCTCCCCTCTCCCCCACAGACAAGCAGGCAAGGTAAGTGTCTGGCCACAGTGGGATCCCATGGGCAGGAGAGGTGCCTAGAGCAGCCTGGTCCTCTACAGGGTTGACACACACCTGTGCCTGGAAGCGCTGTCCACGGGAGCGGGTGGTGCCTCACGCAGGAAGACACGCCTGTGTGCTCTGTGCAGCACTCCTCAGTCTGTCTGGGGTTGTTCGTGTACTCTTGTGCCCAGCCTACTTCCAGCAGTGGCAGGTGGTGGGAAAGCGTCGCCCCACAGGGGTCAGACGTGTGTGTGGCCTCCTGAGCCTGTGAGCAGGATCTGGGGGCTGCTCAGGGGCTGCCTCCTGAGGTTGCGTGGCGCAGACTGGCACTGCACATGCTTCCACATGCACCGACTGCAGCATGATGTCCAGGCTGAGAAGGCCAAACGACAATCGCACCCCGTCCCCTCTGCTCCGCCTCCCCTGCCCTTTGTGTGAAAACTGAGAGCACTCACCTGATGATTCCTCCCCACCGTCCAACGATGCCTGTGACACATCCAGGCGCTGGGGTATTAGTTCGAGGGTGAGGGTGACCATACTGGCTGTGACCTTCTCCTCCTGCCCTTGCTGTCCCTCGTCCTTCTCCTCCGCAATGAGCTCCAGGCAGGCAACAATGGGCATCTCAAGCCCTGAGTCCACCACCACAGGTGGGGGAAAGGCATCCCTTCCCCCCTGCCCTGGATCTGGTGCAGCTCCTGGTAGTAGGGGCAGGAGTGGGGTCCAGTCCCAGAGTGAGAGCTGCACAGCTCTTTAACCTGTTCTAAGATCTGGGGGCGTGTCCCCTCTCTGCCAGGGCCTCGGCCATACGCCTACAGATGTCAGCATTTTGGTGCTGGGAGCAGAGATCCTGAGGGGTCTCCTCCTCCCCCCCACAGCTCAAGGAGGGACAGGATCTCCACTCCGGACCAGGAGAGCACACGCCATTTGCTACCCCTGGCAGGGTTCTGGAAGCCCTGGTGTTGCTCCCTGGGAGGGCCAGGGAGATCTCGGGGAGCTTGTGGCTGGGCCATGAGTGGCAATGCCTGTGGCAGGGAGAGCCACATGGTCAGGGTGGTTAGCGGTTTTCAAATATCTAAAAGGGTGTCACAAGGAGGAAGGAGAAAATTTGTTCCTCTTGGTTACTGAGGACAGGACAAGGAGTAATGGGCTTAAAGTGCAGCAGGGGAGGTTTAGATTGGACATTAGGAAAAAATTCCTAACTGTCAGGGTGGTCAAATATTGGAATAAATTGCCAAGGGAGGTGGTGGAATCTCCCTCTCTAGAGATATTTAAGAACAGGTTAGATAGACATCTGTCAGGGATGGTGTAGACGGAGCTTGGTCCTGCCTTGAGGGCGGGGGGCTGGACTCGATGACCTCTCGAGGTCCCTTCCAATCCTATGATTCTATGATTCTAGGTGCTGCTCCCAGGGCCAGCTTCCTGCCACAAGGCTTTTCCAGGGTACCTGCAGCTTTAAGAGCTGGCATGAGACAGGAACTCTAGGGTTCTGATTACCTGGGATGGAGTGACCACCAGGGCACCTATGTTATTTCCTGGAGGCCTCTCAGAAAAAGGCTTCTCTCTTGCAGAAAGAGGTTTACCATGGTCAGAAAATCCTCTCTGTTCTTTGGACTGTCTGTCAAAGGACCACAATAGCAGTGTGGACGTACGTGTAGTTTTTCCGGGAAATCGCCTGTTTTTCCGGAAAAATGCTGCACTGTAGACATACCCTCAGAAAGGTAGAGTGGGAGCCCTTTTTAGATGCCCACATTGGTAAACAACATCTTTGAAGTATATGCTTCACAGCTAAACACTCGGACTGCTCTATTTTGCCATAATGAGAATATAAATGCATCACAAACCAACACCTTGACTAAATTATGTATGAGATGGGGAAAAAATCTGTTACAGATACAAAATTGCTCCGTGGCCTTTTTTACTTTACTTGCTGCATCAAGTCTATCTCTACAGACACCATCTGTGCTGTCTGAAATCTTGGTTGCACAAAAAAAGATGATTAACAGAAATGTATCCAGATTTAGAATAATCTTCCCTGTCTCTTCCTCCAGAGAATTCACTGCCCTGCATCTCTAAAAAGCATGACCTCCTGCCCCACTGGCCAGGCAGCCATTCTTCTCCTGATGTAACAGGTGGGGAGATAAACATACAAATTCCATAGATAATATAAAGGCAAATAATGCCAAAATAGTTGACATTTCTCCCAGTGATTACTTGCCTATCCAGGCTAAGATGCTCTGTATTAAGTTGCCCCACCTATAACTAGTTTCCATTATTTATTGTGTGCAAATTATGTTGGCATTTGTTTTCTTTGAATTTTAATATTTGGATTAGAACACTGTCCACCAGAATTTCAATATTAAATCAGGAATAACCAAAAAATGAGTACCTTCTTTTTACTCCTGTAAGTTTGAATTACTATAAGTAGGACATACATCGGTACCCAACTGACCCATCCGAGCTTAGCTTTTTAAATTCCTCACAGTTAAAACATGTTTTGTACTTGGGAAATCTGCCATTGAAGAAGCAATCAAAGAGAGAAAAAGAAAAGATCTGGCATGACTGGGGCTTGATAGACTGCACGGATAGATAACAGTGGTATGACGTATGTTCTCACTTATATTTTATAAAGTCAATACTAGATACTCCATAATACAGCATGAAATCCGCACACTGCAACCTTACATACAACACAGGGGAGCTGGGAAGCTGCTTCCTTTGGGTATGTTTACACTACAGAGTTAGCTCTTTCGGAAAAAGGCATGTATGGACGGGGGAAGTGGGGGCGGATTTCAAAAGAAGAGGCCTCCGGGTAAAAGCACGGGTGCCCTGGTGGCCACTCAGTCCACAGTAATCAGAACTTAAATGCAAGATAGCGTCCAATGAATGTGGACGGTATCTTTCAAAAAAGCAGATCGCTTTTTCGTTGCATTTTTGCTGTGTAGACACTCTCTTTCTAAAGAAGATTTTCTGGAAGAATTCTTCCAGAAAATCTTCTTCCGAAAGAAGCCTGCAGTCTAGACATTGCCTCTGTTGCCTAACTCTACCCTCCCCTTTCTCCCTCCTGGGGTCTAGAGGACTTCGGTAAATCATAATGGCCTTTCATACACTTTGACAGCAGTGCTGAGGAAGGTAAGCACCTCTGTAACTTACTGGATACGTACTCACTTTTTATTCTTCACAGTTGCCACGAGCCTGAGTTTGCAGGGGAGGGAAGGGATGAAGTGGGTGGAGATTGGGTATCTGTTTTACTAAATGAACTAATGGCTGTTGTTTTTAAATCTATTTCTCTTTAGTATACAAGGACTGTTGCCTGAAGAGCCAGGGGCTAAAGGGAGCAGGTGAATTCAAGAACAGTCAAATGTTTCTCTGGCTGCTTTCCTTACTGACAAAATCTATCAAAACTGTTTAGTACATTCAAGATCATTATTAAGACCTCTGTGCCAAAAAAACACATTTAAAATTTTTACCTGTACAGACCTTACATGCACATTGGTCAAGTTAAAATTTTAACCCAAAGATCTTTGAAAAACAGGCATCATTGTGAAGACAATGGGTATGTCTACACTACCCCACTAGGTAGTTCGAACTAGGCTTCCTAGTTCGGGATTTAAAAATGGCGGCACTCGGTTTATGCAAATGAAGCCCGGGAAATTCAAATTGCAATTGCGGTATGCCTACATTACCCTGCTATTTCGAAATAGGAGGGTAGTGTAGACATACCCAGAGAAAAAAACATCAGCTGACATATGCCATGCACACTTTCAAAGGGTCCTTTGAACATTTACTCTAAGGGTATGTCTACACAGCAAAGTTATTTTGAAATAACAGCCGTTATTTCTAAATAACTTTACCAGCGTCTACATGCTGATAGCCAAACCGCTAAATAGCCAAACCGCTATTTCAAAATTAAATCGAAATAGTGGAGAGCTTATTTCGAAATTGTTAAACCTCATTCTATGAGGAATAGCATCAATTTCGAAATTGCTATTTCGAAATAAGTGCTGAGTAGATGCTTATTTCAAAATAGGGGGTCTCCAGCCCTTCCCAGGGTGCCCTGGTGGCCACGCTGGGCACAAACAAGAAAACTCCTCTCCCTCTCTCCCCGGAGCCCTTAAAGGGGTTGACTCTGGCAAAAGTGCCTGTGCTAGCTCCAAGCCTGCCAGCCCAGAGCCAGCAGTCACTGCCCCTGACCCAGTGGCCCCAGCATGAGCCAGGCAGCCAGTGCCAACCAGCCCTCCACTGCTCTCCAAGACCTGTCTGCCAGCTCCCAGGAGCCTATCAGGGGCCAAAAGGTGGGCGCCTGCCTGGTCCAGTGTGGAGATCAGGGACCTAATTCAGGTTTGGGGGGATGCCTCCAACGTCCATGATCTCCACACTAAGCACAGGAACACAATTGTGTACAGACGGATGGCTGCCAGCCTGGCCACCAAAGGCCACGTGCGAATCCAGGAGCAGGTTAACATGAAAATAAAGGAGCTGTGACAGGCGTATGCCAGGGCCACAGGGGGCAGCTCCCAACCAGGGGCAGACCCAGACTCCTGCCCCTATGTTGATGCCATGGACTGTCCATGCCCCCCAGGTGGTCATCGACCCTGGGGCAGAGCTTGCTGCCTCCTGCTGCTCCAGCCCCTGCTGCGTCCCCAGCTACCGCTCCTCCTCCCACTCCTTTTCCCTCTGCCGCTTCTTCCTCCCCACACTCCAAGGGATGCTGAGGCCCCCACAACCATGGTGCTGGGAGACAGTTGGGCAGGCCTTCAACCCTGAGCCCTGAGCTTCTCCTCCCCCTTCCTCCCCTTGCCTCCCCCTGCCAGATTCCTCCTCCCAGGTTTCCCCCTCCCCTCTTCTTTCCCCAGTCTCACCTCAGTTTCATTCTTCCCCACCCCAGTTTTGTTCAATAAAGAGGCTTTGTTGTAATGAACACGTGTTTTTTATTGTACAGCAGGAAGGGGGGTTAGGGAGGGGTAAGTGGAAGGACGTGAGGGAGGAATGAGGCACAAGCCCCCAGTGGGGCACACCAGGGAGACTGTTACTGCCTGCAGAATGTGCTGCCAGACTCGCAGCAACACATCCAGGAGAAGCACCAGAGTGCCACGGGGCGGCTCCAGCTCCATGCTTCAGAGTGCTGTGGTGTCCTGAGTGAGGGCAACCAGAGCATGCAGAGAAAAAAATGCTTTGCCGTCCCTCAGCGAGGTAGGCAAGCAAGCAAGGAAACTTTAGAACCGGCTGTCCGGGGGGCGGGGAGGGGGGTGTCCCTTTAAGCACAAGTCTCAGATAGCCTCAGGAAGCAGCCACGCAAGGTAACTCCTGACCCGATGCCCTGCCAGAACCAGTTCCAGCCAGCCTTAAATGCTATTCAGCATCCTATCAATGTGGGCACGCTATTTCGAAATAGCAAAATGCTATTTCGAAATGCATTTTGTGTCTAGACGCGTTATTTCAAAATAAGCTATTTCAAAATAACGCTGTAGTGTAGATATACCCTAAGTGAATTATTATAATAATAAATTCACAGAATGGCCTTATATCTTGAGACAAATATAAATACTGAATGCTAAAGAATCCTTGCCATTTCAAATTCCTTCATGGTTAGACATGATTTCTTACCCTGCAAGGTGAATTGAATGGAATAATATTGTTTTCCTGTAAAAATGACATCCCCTTTCTATAAGATGAAAAATTTAAAGGGACAATGATGAATAATATCTCTATTTTTTTTTATTTCAGCACCTATATGTGATAGTCTATAGTGACAGATAAATGGCAGAATTATTAAATCTTTCAATTTAGATTTGTCCACATGCCTGCCATCCAGCAGTGAGCATTATGTGAGGTTGGATTTTTTTTTAACTGATGAAATGGCAATTTTCACAAAATTTCCAGCTCTAAACTGGTATTTTTTTCAGTAGTATATGGCATTATTTTTCCAATTAAAATGAAATTTTTCAACAGCTAAACAATATTTGCATCAAAACATTTTTAAGGGAAAAAGAAATCATTTTCCAATTAGCTCTACTTAGAGGTTTATTGCAGGATTATTTTGTCCACATTCTTCTCACAGAGGAGTGACAGCTAACCATTTAAAAAACAATTCCTAAACTGCAAACTTGAACTCTGACTAATGCAATGTGTCTGTTATTCTTTCCTAACTTATTTGCAAATAGACTTTTACTCAGTCATAAGGCGAAGGTTGAAGGAGCCAGTGTGACAAAAACCAACATAACTTTTGTTCAGCTCTCATTGGCATATTTGAATGTGCATGTCTGCCCTTCCAAGATTTTCATGACTGAGTAGTGACCACCTTAACACACACTAAGGACGCCTGATTTTCAAAGAGGGGACACAGCATTTTCGGAAAATCATCCCCTTTAAAATGTCTCAGATCCTCAACATGAGCACCTACAAATTGAAGTGTCGAAAATCACTAGGGGTGCATGATTATACTTTTTTGGTCCATATATACCCACAGACACGTGCACAGTCATATATATGAATATGTACACAGGTATGAAAATATATGTACCAAACACTATTTTGGTCCTTGACAAGAGCTTCAAGGCACTGCCACAATAGTTTTATTGATACTACTGCTAACAAATAAAGCAGCTACAAAAGCCAAGCACCTCTTAACCTAGCAGTTCCACTGATAAATAGCCCACACTGAATGACAGGTCAGTCTCTGACTTTGTAAATTTATTAGAACTGGTTGCTCCATTAAAGAGCCCATAAACATGTTTGATAGACAACATTTAAATGACAGCTTATACATAGGGTATTTCTGCCAGCATTTTGTTGTCAGCATAAACCACAAAGCTCCTCAGAGACAGGATGTAACCATGGAAGAAAAAATTCAGATTACTTCATTCTTCAAGAATGTTGTATTTGCAACAGCCGAAGAAATTCCCATAGGAGTTCTTTAATGGTCTTTGCATACTTGAACAGTCTCATGGATCAGGGAGCGAAGGCATAATGGAGCGATGTGTTTTAGTCGTATCAAATTGCACCATCATCCTTAACAAAAATTGTCACTTATGGGATCAAACTGTTTTGCATGTAACAGGTCAGATACATTGAATCTACACAACACATGCTCCAAACACACGTGGAATATTGAATACCATGGTGTGGAACTGGCGCACTGATTTATTTCTTAACTGGGGCTCATCCTTTCCAAGTTTCCCACACAGATGCTGGGTATTAAGTGCTTGGAATGGTAGAAGACGGTACCAGGGAAATGTAAACATTTATTCCCCATCTGGCAAAGCAAAAATGGGTGTGAGAGAACAAACAGGAGTTTGAACTGCTACTGCAGTCCAGACATTTTAAATAAGTAACTCCTATATGAATAGAGCCAGTTTCTAATCTGGATTGAACCTAAGGTTTGCCTAGGAGAAGTAAAATATGTGGCATCTCATCCAGCATGTTCTCTTTGTATAGTCAGGTGTAGTAAATCTTCCCCACACCTGTTGCTGGCGTTGCCCAGATTAAGATTTAAAGGCGTGATGTTAGCACATTAGTCAACAGGTGCTTACTGGCATAACTGAAAAGTCCAGGCTGCACAGAATTTAATGAATGCTGAACTAGGCATTTTAAAACTGGTCTCCCTTCTAGACTTTAACTCTGACAGTTCAGCATGCTTTAAAAGCAGTATGAGGTTCTACATCTTATCAAGGCAATTTTGTATGGGGCAGGCACACTAGGAGGTGGCACGGAGGTGCAACTTTCCAAGCAGCATGTTGGAGAGATCAGCTAGGAACCACAGACAGGAAAGACACCCTGACTTGGGGATGGGGGCTCAAGCATATTCATGTTGGAAAAGGTCCATGGGGGGATGTTCCATCCCAACATTAAGTCTGATCTTCCTGCTAGAAATAAACAGCTCTGTACTAACCCACAATTAGTGCACACATTTTACAAACATGAACTGGCAAGCAAATGCAGGTCTCCAGCCCATTTTTTTTTTAAATCCTGGAAACAGCCTCCATTCCCTGTAAAGAAATTCATCATTATATCAAACCTAAGCGATAAAGCAAAAATCCCAGATCCCTTCCAGAAGCCTGATCTCCCCTCACTTACCATGATGGCAAACAGAGGCAGCTTTGTTGTACTCAAAGATAAAAAGAAGAATTGGGCCTTGAATGTCTAGGATGGAACCAAATTCACATTTAAGGGATTATGGGGGAATATAATTTAGTAAATTCAGGGAAACATCAAGAGTCTTCAAACTTTGTGAATGACAAATGATAGCTGCTCGGGAAATAGGCTTGTGGTCAGAGCATAGGTCAGTTGTGTCACAAAATTTTTAATACTGTTCCTCCCTAAAACATAGGCTTTTTTCCTAAGCCCCGGGGTATCCAGGTTTCAGTGATTATGGCCAAACCTGTCTTGAAACTGCTGCTAGATAGCTTCTATGTACCTGTATTTTTTACAGTTTTAAGTGACTTTATGTGCGTGTACATGACAAATGATTGAAGTCTGTACATTAAATAACAAATAAAAGATGCCTGTTCATTTGTCTAAATTGTAAAGCCTAATTTGTATATGTTAGAGTCAGGGGGAAATTGTTTCACGGAAGCATCCCAACTCATCTTTTATTGGTGTTAATTTTATATAGACAAATGGACAGGAGTGGTTAATTGAAAAAGACAGTCATGTTCAGAGCTAAAGAGTATTAAAAAAACCTCCAGATAAGGTCTGGCTATATATAGGAGACAAATAAACTATGTAAATATGTTATCTTAGCACTTGTTGTACTTGCCAAAATGTTTAATATTCATAGATAATGAAATATGTTTGAATCAGAACAGTCTGTTGATTCTGGCAATAAATTAAGAGCCTCTGAAACAACAGAAAAAAAATTAACCCTGGAAGAATTCAACCAACACAATAATAGTGATGTTGCTAAAGACAAAGGGGTAATCTAAGAACTCAAACATTGCTCCTTAAATAGAGATTAAAAGTTGTAAAGTTAAATTACTCTGTGGAGATTCTACAAACACACAATGAATTATATGATAGTAAAAGGTCTGTGTACTACTTATTCAACTAACATCTAATGGGCCAGATTCACAGATGGCATATATTAGCACTGAATTCATTGGTGCTACGCTGATATATATGAGCTGAGGATGTGGCTTAGACTGCATGCAAATAAACCTCTATGAGCACCAGTCAGAAAGATGAATCCTTTAGACACACAGGTAATGAATACTTGTGATCATCACAAACCTGAAACATATATCCTTCCATTCCACTGCACATCTTCAGAAGAAATGTGGCCCAATCCTCAGCTGAAGTCAATGGAGCATCATCAGATTGGATCAGCTGGCCATAATTTTTATGTTCTAACCACTGAAGTGTGTATAACAGGTTATAAGATTTTTAAAAAGAGCCAGCACAGTCTATTACAATCCTTTGATGTACCTTGTCCCTTCTCCCAAGCCTTACCTAATGAAATATTCCTTCAGTTTTAGACCTTTACTGGTTAATAACTGGCTAAAACTAATGGATACTGGCAATCAATCTTCTTTACCATGTCATGATCACCTTTCTTTATGAACTAAGTCTGCCTCTCTCCTGTTCTAGGGTTCCAGGAAGTGACAGGAGGAAGAAAGGCAGACAGAGGATCCTGTTCATCTTCTGTAAACATTAGAACCAGATCTGAGCAAAATTCTTCAGTTAATTAGTGTAGAGGTTTAGGGCCAAATGACATGTAAGCAGGGTATGAAAGAGTGCTTCCAGTACAGCCAGCTGGAATGGGAGAGAAATCCCAGGAGTCTCTATGTAAAAACAATTTGCCCCTGCTTTGCTTAGATGTATTAGATATTCAGCTGATGGAATAGTGTTTTGCTCATTGTAATCAACTTAGCTGGTGTTGGGTAACAAATTTTGTTAATACTAATTGCAATGTGTGTAATTATTGTGAGAATACAAAAGAAGAAAGTTTGTGCTTACCCTGGCACAAAGGAGAGAGAGACACTGTCAGTGTAAAAAACCTTCCACTTCCAGAGCCCTGTGAGGTTAAGCTGGGGAGGACTCTGAGTTAGCAGGCTCTATGCACTTTAGGCACAAGCTGTAAGACTGGTTCATTCAATTTCTCCTCACTGTTTCAATGACAGAGCTAAATAAAGGCTCCATAGGGTTATGGAGTCTCTTTTATGCTGGGTGCTGGAATTTATTGTGGCTGGACTGTTCTTCAGGCCAAGAGCCGAAATCAACGAGAGTGGAAATCATTAGGTTTGGCCCAGGGCCAAGTCCAGCACACACTGGCAGAAGCAGCGAGTGGATGATGACTGAGAGCCAACCGATCTGTGTCAGAGAGATACGACGAGCGATTAGCACAGCAGTAGCATGACAAGTGACCAACAGAGTGGTAGCAGCACAATGAGCAGCCAGAAGGACAGGGATGGAGAATCAAAATAAGTGGCCAGTAGGGCGGCGGCAGAAAGCTGGCGAGTGACCACTGGAGTGAGAAAGACGACGCTTTACCTGCCCCAGGATGGGAGGTGAACTCTGCGGATGAAACTCTAATCTCTGGTGTGGCCTGACCAAGGGCAGAGAGTGTAAGCAACGTGGAGAGAAGGGTTGGGCAAGTGCAGGTAACATTTACATTGCCGGACTTAAAAACCCGAGAGAAAAGGGACATTGCCCAACCTGCTTGAGGTGGGACTTCTACTCATGCTTTTGTTTATGAACTCTGTGGTTTTTTTCCCAAATTAATGTCAAGTTGCTTCCCTCCCTTTTTATTAAAAGTTTTTTTCCTACACTCAGACTCTGTGCTTGCGAGTGGAGAAGCATTGCCTCCCAGAGGCACTCGCAAATGGTGTGTGAATTTCCCAGGTTACTCGGGTAGGGGCTTGAGGCAATTCTGTGTTGGATGGATAGAGAGGAACCCCTAGATACTGAACCCAGCCCTAGCTGCTGCTGGCTGTACCTGGCAGAAGGGTTACATTTTAAAACTTTTCAGATAATTAGTTTATAGGGTTAGGGCCAAATGAATATTTAAATATTTTATGCAAAACAGAACAGCTTCAACAGGAAGAACTGAGACCTACCACACATTATGTACAACGTGGGAGACCCGCATTCAAATCCCTTCCTCCCATTTGGCAGAGGGGAAACTGAACCCACATCTCGCACATTCTAATGTGTGTCCTAACCACTGTGTTAATACTGGAAGGTGGGCATCAGCCCCTATTGCACAACATGTTTTGTGAATACAGCCCTTCACTTCCTTCCATTAACAAGCTTTCTGATACTAAAAGTGTTGTTGAACAAAATGTTTTGTCTGACCCCAAAGTGAAATTGACATTTTGAGTTCACTGAAAGTTTTTGGAGGTATGAAGTTTGATTCAAAATGAACCTATTTTTTTCTTCCTTGAACCAAGAGCCCTAATGAGAACAGACTCAGTTTGTGGTGTATAAAATAAGGATGTTAAGGACTAGTCAACTATCAAATAAGCAAATGCTTATCAAATAGAGGTAGCAAAGGCGGAGGAGGGGGGAAGAGGAGGTACTTGAAAGAGGCAGTGCTGCACAGAGCCTGTACCTGGGCTCTATGCTGCGCTGCTGCTTTGAAACACTGTGTGGGCGCTTCAAAGGCAGCACCACCTCGGCGTTTCAAAGCAGCGCCCACGCGACACTGCCCTTTCAGATCCCCAGCTCAGCTGTGCGGCACTGCCCCTTTGAAATGCCGCTTTGGAGTTTCAAAGCAGCAGTGCCACGTGGAGCCCTGGGTCAGCTGGAGACTCCCCATCTGATTCTGGACTCCACATGGCATTTCCGCACAACCCGGGATCAGTTGGGGAGTCCCCAGCTGACCTCGGATTCTGGGGAAGTGCCATGCAGACCCCGCTCCGAGCTGGCATTTCTGGGCTCCGAGTGACATTTCAAAGCAGCAGCGCAGCATTGAGCCCGGGATCAGCGGAGGACTCTTAAGTGTCAAATCTGGCACCCGCGTGCAGCCCGGAGCCCACAGGACTTCCCGCGGGCCCCGGGTTGCATGCAGAGTTCCGCATTCCTCCTTTGAAATGTACAAGAGCCCAGTAGGGCTCTTGTACATTTCAAAGGAGAAATATGGATGTGCCTATTGACTAGCTGAGTAGTCGATGGAAATTCCATTGACTACTTGACTAGTAAATTAACCGATATTTAACATCCTTACTATAAATCGTACTAAGAGGTAGGCCTTGCTATTGGTCTTGTGGATTAGGAGACATGTCTAGCCATCCCCAGCTAACTACTGGGCATGTTACTGTCAAGCAGTAAGTACTTGCTGGGAATGCATTTGCTCCTGCTCAGAGAGGTAGTAAAGTGTATATCTTGGCCTTTTTTCTTAACCCACTTTGAAAAATCCTGTAGCAGATGAGAAATGGGGCAGCTTTTCCACTCTCTCTCATTGCTCTGCAAGGGCAGGATTTGCCACTGCCATTTGCTTGCAAATACCAAGCAGCCACCTAAAGAGATATTTAATCCAAGAACTGGCACCACATGAGTAGTTGAGCAAGAATAGTAAAGATATTCAAAATTGAAATCTGAGACTCACACAAAAGAAAGGTTCCCTACTGAGACAGAGGGCACCATTACATAAGCACAGAGAAGAAACAGCTGGCATTTGATTTATTTTTACTGCTCATAAGAAGTATATGCCTACAATTGAACAATGCCATACATGGCAACCAAAAGGACAGTTTACATTTAACAGTCACACGAGTCTTTAGCAACTGAAATCCAGAAGAAAAGCACTAACATTTATGTTCTTCCTTCCTCTTATGAACTCTAAAAAGCTCAATCACTATATATTGTTGAACAACGTGTAATGTATACTTCTTTTAGAGAGCTTCTGCCATAACCTTCAAGCTAGGAGCCGGCCCTTCACCCCAGCTCCTACCCAACTCAAATCAGTCCCTTTCTAAGGCCTTTTCTCCACGGCATAAAAGCCTGTGTTGTTTTTTAAACCTGCTGTGCTAATGTTATTACTTGGCTGGGGGATCAGCAAAAGGCTCTGAAAACAAAGCAGAAAAATTGGCTTCCTTATGGAGTTTGAAAAGGTCATTTCTAGGACACACTTAGAACTCTTAATCTGCTAAGGTTTAGAGCACCTTGCAAAGCTTCCAAGCACTACCTGGCAACTTGGTGCAACAATGTGGTGAAAGGAGAGATTAATACTTGATAAACTGGAGGAGCTTTACAAGAATCAAGAGAGTCTCTATTGTGCAGCTTTCCTGATTTCAGAACAGCTGACAAAGGCAGATGCTGAACCCGAACATCGCTGAGTTATATTTAAGTAAATTTTTTGTTTTCCCTGCAAGACCTAGATATTTACCTGTAGCATTTTCATGCACCAAAGATAGATAGGCCTCTATGGTAAGGCAGATTCAATTTAGACTACAGGACAGAGAGTCCTTTCTAGGTAAAAAGCCAATGCCCTACAGACATCCAATGTATGCAATCGGAATTCATGGCTAGAGGTATGTGGTTTGGGGTAGAATGTAGGAAGTATTATAGGCTCATTAATATGGAACTCTGAATTCACCTTCGGTAAAAAGTCGGGGTGAGATAGAAGTATTACTCCCTGGCTGGTAAACAGAGTATATGGCAGGTTGGCTGAGAGGGCCACCAACTCTCCCACGCGTTGGGCCAATGTTATAGCCAGGAGAAAGGCAATCTTCATAGTAAGCATAGGGATGTCACTATGGTAGCCAAGGGCTCAAAAGGAGGGTAAGTGAGGGTATCCAACACTAGCTCCAAGCCCATAGGACAGGAAGCTTCTTGAGCGGGGGGTGTAGATTTATTAGGCCTTTCAAGAGGCGTTTAGTCATCAGATGAGCAATGATTGAAAAACCCTCAATTGACTGTCTAAATGCAGAAATCACTGAGAGATGGACAAGAGCCCCAATCCTGAATGGTGTAAGTGGAGTACATAGTCCAGGATACGATGCATTGGGATGGACATTGCATCGAAGTTATTGACTAAGCACCAAGAATGGAAACGGCACCATTTATAAAGGTAAGTTTTGCATGTGGATTCGCATCTGCTATAGAGTAGTACTTGTTTCACTTCTTGGGAGCAAAAGACTTGTGCTATGGAACCAGCTAGGAACCACGCCGTGAGGTGTAGGCAGTCAATTTGGTATTGTGGCATAGACAGTCCTGGTTGAGTGAACAGGTCGGGTTGTTTCAGTAAATGATATGGTGGTTCGAGGGACATTTGTAGGAGGAGGGGGAGCCACGACTGTCTGGGCCAAAATGGGGCTGAGTATCACCGGGGCTCTGTCCTTGATTATCTTCTCTAATACTCTCAGAAGAAGAGGAACTGGAGGAAAGGCGTAGAGAAGATGGTGAGTCCAGTTTATGAGAAATGCATCTCCCAGAGATTTAGGTCCCAGAATGGCTCTGGAACAGTATTTTGGGCATTTCGTATTGAGATGTGTCACAAAGAGATCTATAGCAGGGTTCTCCCATTGCTGAAATATGGAATGGGTCACCCTCGGGTTGAGCTCCCACTCGTGCTGAGGAAAGAAATGTCTGCTTATGGCATCGGCAATTGTATTGTCCTTGCCTGGGAGGTATGTGTCCACAATGGTAATTCCATGGAGTATACACCAATCCCATAACTTTGCGGCTTCCATGCAGAGGGATCTAGATCGGGCTCCGCCCTGATGGTTGATGTAATAAACTGTGGTAGTGCTGTCGGTAAAGATTTGAACTGTCTGGCCACGAATCTTTGGGAGGAATATCTTGCATGCTTTGAATACTGCTCTGAGCTCCAGAAGATTTACATGCTGGAGGGCTTCTTGTGTATTCCATCGACCTTGAGCAAATGTACCCTCTCAGTGGGATCCCCATACCAGAAGAGATGCGTCTGAAGTGACTTGAACAGTAGGGTGTGGACGATAGAATGGAATGCCGGAGAGCATGTTGGTGGGAGAACCAGGGGCTGTTGAACCATTAATTGTACCTCCACTAGTCTGTGTACATCGCGATTGCCTGGGCGATAAATGGAAGCCAGCCAATGCTGTAGACATCTGAGGTGTAGTCTCTCATGTTGTGGCAGCCATGTGCCCCAAGAGTTGCAGGCAGGTGAGTACTGGTACCTTTGGACTGATGGAAAGTGTCTGCGTAAGGCTCTGTATTTTGTGGAATCTTTCCAAAGGAAGATAAGCCTTGGCCATTATAGAATCTAATCATGCCCCAATGAACACGAGGGATCTTTGCAGAATGAGTGAGGACTTTGGTACGTACAGTACGAGACCTAGGTCTGAAAATAACTGCCTTGTGATTTCGGTGGCACAAAGTGCGTGGCCGTAAGTATGGGCCTTGATGAGACAGTCGCCCAGGTACGGGAAAAACATGATGCCCTGGTGGTGAAGATACGCAGTGACCACTGACAACGTCTTGGAAAAGACCCTGGGTGCTGACAAGAAGCCAAACGGGAGGATCTTGTATTGAAAGCACTGTGTGCCTATGACAAACCTCAGGAAGTGTCTGTGAGCTGGCTGTATCATCATATGGAAATACACATCCTGCAAATCAAGGGACGTGAACCAATCTCCCGTGTTCAACGTCGGGAACATAGAAGCTAGAGTCACCATCTTGAATTTGTGTTTCCTGAGATACCATTTGAGACTTCGAAGGTCCAGAATAGGTCTCCATCCTCCTGACTTCTTCTGTGTGAGGAAATAAGAGTAAAATCCCGTGCCCTGGAAGTGTTCGGGCACTGTCTCTACCTCCCCAATCTCTATGAATAGAGTGACCTCTTGGATTAAGAGGGCATGATGAGAAGGGTCCCTGAAGAGGGACAGAGTTGGGAAGGAGGTAGGAGGAAGGAAAGAAGAGGAATCAAATATCCTGATGTTATTAGTTCCCGGACCCAACGATCTGTGGTGATGGTAAACCACCTGCGCTGGTAAGGTCTCAGTCGGTGATGAAACTACTTCTGTGATCCCAGGAGGTATGTCAAGTGAATGGTTCTGAGCCCCTCGATAGGACCATCAAACTTGCTGCCTGTTGTTCTGAGGATTGGGGGTCCTACCGGTCTGCAGTTTACATCTTTGTGGTCGGGGTCTGCCACTGTTGCTCTTGCTGCCGATATCTGGGTCCCATGTATGAGATGGGCCTTTGTCTGTAGTAGGGTGTATAACGCTTTCGGTGATAGGGGGGGCGTGTACATCCCTAGCATTTTCAAAGTCGTTCTGTAGTCCTTGCCCAAGTGCAACACTTGATCCGTCTTTTCAGTGAAAAGACTCTGCCTATTGAAGGGCAAGTCTTCAACCTTTGTCTGCAAGTCCTTAGGGACTAAGGCCAACTGCAGCCAGGACGACCTTCTCATTACCACCGATGTTGCCGTGGCACGCGCTGCTTTGTTGGCAATGTCCAGGGAAATCTTCAAGCCATTGTTGAGGCCCCGTAACCCTCTTGGACTACTGATTTTAGAAGTTGCTGCTTGTCCTTAGGCAAATGCTCTAGTACTGCCACCAGCTTGGAATAATTGTCAAAGCTATGGTTGGAAAGGTGGGCAGCATAATTCACCATTCGAAGGATGAGAGTGGTGGAGGAATAAACCTTCCGTCCAAAGAGGTCTAGTCGCTTGGACTCCGTATCCATAGCAATGTTTTTGTGCTGTGATGTCTTGGCTTTTTGCTGAGCTGCATCAACAACCAAGGAATTTGGTTGCAGATGCGTGAACAAAAGTTCTATCCCCTTCAAAGGGACAAAATATTTCTTGTCTGACCTCTTGTGTGGGGGCTGGGAAGAGGCAGGTGCTTGCCAGATATAGTCCACGATCTCTAAAATTTCCTCATCAAAAGGTAATGCCATTTTCGAACTCTGAAGATTTTTTAGGAGGCAATGTTATTTCTGTTGGACCTCCGTGAGGTGTAGTTCCTGGGATTCCACTACCCTTTTGAAAAGGTCATGAAATTGACGAATGTAATCTGTGGGAGAAGACTCACCAGGGAAGACTGCGTCGTCTGGCGAGGAAGATTGATCTGTTGGAGATTGGGCCTGGGACTGCATTTGTTCAGGTGCAGTTACTTGTACTGGTTCTGGTTGCCTAGGAGGAAGGGGAACATCTCCAGACGGTGTAGGCGGTTGTGTAGAAGCCTCTGGTGGCATTGGTAACCTGGAACTGCTGTGAGAGCATTGCTGATGACAACGTGGGGATCTGGAGGAAGAGTGCCCCAAAGAATATCGATGGTAGTGGTAGTCGCGATGGTGATGATAATGGTCATGGTAATAATGCCTGGGGGAGTAGTCTGGTGTGTATCGCCTTCTGAAGTCATAACGGTATCTGGAATATGACGACTGTGTGGGTGACCTAGGAGAACAAGATCTGCGCCTGGCATACGATTGAGAACATGAATGCTTGCAGTATTGTTGAGGTGACGGTGAGTTCTGTGGCGAACGCCTGTGATGTTGTGATATGGACATGGAGCGAGTTTCCTGCTGAAGTGGCACAGAAAAGACAGAGAGGCTGGTGATTGCTGCTGAGGAGAGAAGACTATTGGTTCCGGGCATGGAGTGGGTGTTATTATCCTTTTCAACTTGTGTTTAGCCTTTTCCCGCACCGGTGATGGGCTTGCCGCAGAACGGGATCTATGGTGCAGTGGTGCCGTTGCGCAACCCATGAAAGGGTCTATAGCAACGTGAGTTGATGGCTCAAGCGTGCTCCGCCGAGACATGCTCGGTGTCGGTGGGGCGGTTGGCGCCAATGTCGGCGTGGATGAGCCACTCTGGGAGGCTGGAGGAGATGGTGCGGGTGTCGGTGCCACTGGCCGCACTAAGGAGACCATGCCTGCCCATGCCAAACGCTTTCGTTTGACAGGTGCCGGGGCTGACTCAGGTCTTAGAGCTACGGCTGGTGTCAAAGCCACCTCCCTGTGAGGGGAAGGGCTCAGCTCTGCAACGCTACGGCTGGACTTGTGCTGTTCAGCGTACCGAGGTAACCTCGTTCCGAGGTACCTGGCTTGTCACTCACGCTCTTGGGCGTAGCCGATGAGCAGAGAGGTGACTTTTTGCCCAGCATTGAGGCCGCAGACGTTGATGGTCTAGGCGGCTTGGTGTCAGCAGGCTGTAAAGTCTTGCTGAAAAGAAGCACTTTTAACTGCAGCTCGCGATCACATCTTGCTCGGGCAGTGAGCTTGGGGCAGTGCGGGCATTTTTGAAGTATATGACTCTCGCCCAAGCATCTAATATACATCAGGCATCCGTCAGATGCTGGCATGGTGTACACTGCGTACACTTCTTGAAACTGGG
This sequence comes from Pelodiscus sinensis, assembly GCF_049634645.1. NCBI lineage: Eukaryota > Metazoa > Chordata > Testudines > Trionychidae > Pelodiscus > Pelodiscus sinensis. The sequence goes on from NC_134712.1 coordinate 172,626,373, forward strand.
GGAACCTGGCATATTGAACTGAAGAGAATTTTAAGACTAACACAAAGTTAATAACTAACACACTAATAACTAACTAAGTATGAACTATTGGCTAACTATTAAAACTATTTTACAGATTTCGTTGTCACAGTTGAGGAGAAGGGGTTTGCTCTGCCTGCGACCGTGAATGGTTAGGAGGAACTGGTGGGAGCCGGATTGCGCACAAGCTCACAAACGGCGCAAACAGCACGCGCTGCTGTGCACGCGCGGTCTGGCTGAACCACAGCTGACGACTCTCCAACTTGTGGCACCGGGACGAGCCCGACACCTAGAGTGGAGCACCCACGGGGACACTACCTGAAGTAGTAGTTTATTTACACAACTATCTTATGATCCACTTCCCTACTTTTAGTTCCAAAACGTATATCCATCCCAAATCTGATCAAACTAGATGCTACTACAGCAAATTACAGTAAACAGGAGATTGACTTATAAATCAAAACTGTCAGGAAACTTTTATGTTAAAATTCATTTCAAGTTTCCTTTCATACTAATTTTGAGATGTTAAAGCTCCACCAATTGGAGAGTGAGGGAAAGAAGATTATTCTCACACTCCCTCATACCAACAAAAAATGCTTACTCTATCCCTCCTATGATTCAATAATTCTTGAGAGATGATTTCCCTGGTCAGGAAACTTACAAAAAGTCTATTGTACATTTTTCATTGGGCCTCAGTAAAACTCCTGATTGCCATGATATATTCACAGCCTTCTGTTTCCTTCATGCATCTGAGAAAGGCGGGTGCATACATTTAGCTCACTTGACAAGACTTCTTGTTTCCTTCTCTGTGAAATCCACATATACCCAGAGGAAAAAACAAATCAACTCCCTTCACAAAGGCTCCAGGATTCCAGACATTTCCATGATTCTATGAAGGTGGGAATAATGTGCATCTCTTTCTCTTGAGAACAAAAACAGCCACACCAAGTAATCGTCTCAAGGTGTTAATCAGAATACCAAACTACATCAATAGCTTTTTGTCCTGAGTTACAGCTGTTAAAAAATGTATAGTGACTGACAAATGTCATTTCTTTTTCTGTTTATAGACTGACCATGAGTTGTTGGGAATATTCAATACTCATAATTTGAATGCATAGACTACATGGTCCATTCCAGTTCATTGTCTGGATAAATGTAACTCATATTAGTAAGTTTTTTGGTGTAAGTACTTAAGTGCTTTCCAAAAAAAATTTAGACAATATTCTCTTAAAATTTGCTGCCTTCATGAATACTTTGTCAGAATTCACATTCAGTAGACTGTTTGAACAAAATGAACATATAAGGGCAGGAAACACTTTGAAAGGGATTTTCTTTAAAAATTAAAACTTATAGCCATGGAGAAATTCTTAAAGCAAAGATCCTTCTCTGCTCTTTACTAAAAGCATTACCCAAGAGTTGTTTTCTATATCAAATAGGGATGTAAAATCCCATTTAATCAGTTAACTGGTGGCCCGTGGGTAGGGGCTGCCCCACAGTTGGGCTGGAGCGGCCCTGGAGTGGGCCACCACACCGTACTTCAGGTAAAAGGAGAGCTGCTCCAGCCCAGCCGGGCCACTGGTTAACTTGTAACCTGTTGGTATGGTATCACCTGGTAAGGGTAATGTTTACCGATTACCTGGTTAACCACTGACATCCCTAATATAAAATGTTGTTGATGCTGGTAAACAACTACTACTTAGAAGCTCCCCGTTAACCAAAATTCCAAGAAATATTTCTGAACAAATGCACCACAAAGCCAGAGATTGTTCTAGAGGGGACTGGGCTAGATAACCTCTCAAGGTCCTTTCCAGCCCTATGATTCCACGATCCTTTGAATAGACTACTAAACTCCCTCAGACATTTTCACCATTATTTCAACCACTAACAACCATCCATCAAATTTTCTTTAGAACACTGCTACATCAGCATCAACTTCCACGACACCACGATCAGCTTCACAATGGAACCTGACAGACAGTTATCTGCAAGAACCCCAGGGATCACCACACCTATCTTCACAGGTCCAGCACTCCAATAAATCTGTTATCTACAGACAGGTACTCAGATAGCACAGAATATGCTCCAAGGAGAAAGTTCAGAATACAAATTTTAGCACACTTAAAACTGCTTTCACTAGACAAGGACACTCCACCAGAGAAGCAGATTTTATCAGGGAATGGGCCTTTCAAATACCACAAGAGAATCCTCTTCAATACAGGGGGAGAAAACCATCAGACTCTACACTTCAAATTGTTATCCTCTGCCCCACACTGAAACCTGCATGGGTATCATTACATAATACCAACACTTACTCAATGGAGGCCACATACTGAAAGAAATGTTTCTCCAGCCCCAATTCTGGCCTTCAAATAATCTCCCAACCTTGCCAAGCTCATAAGAGAACTAAGTTCCCCACAGGCCAGGATACAACAATTTAAAGAGGCACAAAACCCTGCCATAACAACAGATGCAAAGTTTGCAGACATATCTCCAGTATTACAGTGATTAATATCTCTCATAACACACCTTTTAAGATCCATTGAACCTGTCTTTCACCTTCATAAGAGGTGTACCTCATCCAATGCAGTTAAGTACTCCAATAACAGCTATGTGGGGGGAAAAGAGATCACTATACTCTTAGATTAATTCAGACAGAAAAATAATAAAAAGACACAAACACCCTCTAACCTATATGGACTTTTCACAAAATGATCACCCTACATCTGAATTCTCAGTCCTCATTCCCAAAGGAAATCTGCACAGCACCTTCAAAAGATGAGCCTGGGAATTTACATTCATAATTCTACTTGGCATAAAAAAAATTATAGACTTAATAAAGACACTGAGTTACAAATATGTAACTCACCAACCTTCCTTTGTCCTATGACTTTAGAGGTGTTCCTCCCACTTAACCATGAATAGTCTCTTACAATATGCATTAATCTATCCCACCTTGTATTTAGCTGTGACACGCTGTGAACCTTTCCCAGACCTCAATAAGAGCTCTGTATAAACTCAAAAGCTTGTCTCTCTCACCAACAGAAATTGGCCCAATAAAATATATTCCCTCACTCATCTTCTCTCTCTAATATCCTTGTACCAGCACTGCTACAACAACATAGCAAACAAGCAATATTTTGTTCTGTGAGAGCTTCTTTTTAAGCCCTTGATTCAGGAAAGAACCTTGAGCATGTACTTAAGCACCCTTTCTGTAAAGGGATATTTTCCAGAATTGGGGCCTAAATTCTTGTTCACTGAGACATGCTTCTGCTAATCATGCTGATGGTAGGAACACCTTTGACCTTTAGCATGCAAGGGCAAAGCTCAGAGGTAGGCCTGTCTTTGGGGAGGACTGTACTCCCAGCATACATGCACAGAACCCCTCCAAGCTGCTCTAGAATAGGCCACACACAACAGGCATGCTATACTCCTCAGCCAGATGTAACAATACTAAGGCAAAACGGGATTCAAAAGATAATGTGGGAAGGCTTCAGAAAGGAAGCAATTTCCAATTGCCTTCTGTCATCCAAAAAATGAAATGAAATTAAAGCTAGCAAGAGGGTCAATAAAATACAGGCTGAACATTTCTAGTCTGGCACCCTTAGGACCTGACTAAGGATGTTAAGTAGCGATTAATTTGCTAGTCAAGTAGTCGATAAAACCTGTGAATTTCAAAGTTGGAACCTCGCGTGGAGCCCAGGACCAATAGGAAGTCCTGCTGACCTCGGGCTCTATGCTACACTTCCTCTTTGAAATGTACAAAAGCCTTCTCTGGGGACACTTGTACATTTCAAAGCTGACACGCCGCATGGAGCGTGGGGTCAGCTTCCCCAGCTGATCCCAGGCTTCACCCAGCATTTCAAAGTAGCAGTGCTGCGTGGAGTCCAGGGTCAGCCCAGCTGATCCTGGGCTCCATGCGGTACTGCCACTTTGAATGCCACAGGGAGCCTGGTGTCAGGCTCCTCGCAGCATTTCAAAATGGCAGCATCACATGGAGTAGCTGACCCTGGGCTCTGTGCAGCACTGCTGCTTTAAAGTACCCCCTTTTTCCTCCCCGCCTTGCTGCCTCTATATTATAGGGGGGGGGGGGGGACTAGTTGACTATCCTGTTGACTATCCGATAAGCATTTGCTTATCAGATAGTTGTCTAGTCGATTAGTCCTTTACATCCCTAGACTTGACCAGTGCTGAACCAAAGAATTTGCTGGACCACAGGAGGTCAATATTGTCTAGCAGCATTACCAAGAGCTTACTATGCTCTTAGAAGATATTTAGGGATACATTAGAGCTAAATAATAGCATAAAACTCTGAGAGCCAGGACTGGTGGCTTGGCCACACCCATGGCAAGTGGACAGCCAGCTAACTAAAATCATGCCGGACCATGGATGTTGCCAGACCAGAGAGTGCCAGACTACAGAAGTTCAACCTGTATTGTACAAAACACTCCCTCAAATGAATAAGCTCCTTCTTTATGGACATAAACCACTGTAACCTGGAGGAACTAGAGAGAAAGGACAAATGCCAAATGAGAGAGAGAGAGAGAGAGAGAGAGCGAGCGCAGCATTTATTGCAATAAGCTAGCTGCCAAAGAGATTATTAGCACAATGGACTAAATTAATCCTTGGTGTAAACTCTAGAATTTCCATATGCAGGCCTCATCTCAATGATGGCAAGTAGCTTCAGAGTAAACAGCTGCCATGATGACAATCAGCTACATAGAGCATGATCAGTGATGTTTACGTCCTTGCATTCTCTCACTGTGCACATATTTTGTCAGAGCCAAGTTTTGAAACATTAAACAAAAGAAACTAAACAAATCTTCCGATGGATGCCAAGAAATGAGGTTTTCTGCATAGGGATGCTATGAGAGAGTTCTGTTACTTTAGCTAGGTGCAAATAAAGTTCCTAGACTGCAGTGTCTAGGAACATAGTCTAGCAGTCTGTTCATATTACTAATGCAGCTTTCATATATGCACAACTACTTTAAATTAAGATGCTCTAATATTCTCCTATCACTTCAGACTTTGAACATCTGCAGCAGGGTTGCCAAACCTTAGATCCCTGACACAGAACAAGAGCAAGTCCAAGATCAGCAGCAGAGACTGTGACTACGTTTAAGTTTCCAGAAGTCTAAAATTTCTTTTTACAGCGTAAATGAAGAAAAGTCTGAATGTACTTGAGACTCTTTATGAGATGTGTGGATAAACGTAACTCCTCCCTTTTGAGTTTTCTGGGCTTCTTCTGACAAATGCAAGGAAGCAAGCAATAATAAACTGTACAAAATGAGATTTTAACAAGTAACCAGCCATCAACCAGCAAAGACCTATGACCCTGGGATTGATTTCACTTGAGACTTGATGTTTCACTCTTCCCATGAAGAGAATACATTGAAATGAACATTTTTGTTGATAAATTAATATGCTATCTTCAAATATAACAACTGTTGGTTTCCTTTTACCATTTATTAATATCTTTCCCCAATTACTCTGTTCTATTTTTAACCCTAAATGCATCAATTTTCTTCTAATGGTATGATACAGATTTCACCTAATCAAAGAACAGCAAAACTTCTGTGAAATGAAGTCAGAACCATGAGAAAATCCCTCAAAGATGTTTATAATTTGCCTTTTGTTTTTTTAATCAGTATGGTTATCTGTCCCAGTTGAAGGACAATGGGAACTGCATGACAGGAAGGAATAAAAAATCGAAGAGGAAGAACAAAGGACTCAGGAGATCTGGGTTCAGTTCATTTGAGTAAATCATTTAATATCTCTCTATCTCAGATTCTTACTTGTATGCTGGGGTTCATGGACATTTCTTTTTCCTACCCTATTTAGGTTGCAAGCTCTTTGGGCAGGGACTGCATCATACTGATATATACCTGGTCAATGCCTAGTAGAGGCCCTGTCTCAGTAATAACAACAATACTACTTTTCATAGTCATAATTTTAGTCTAACGAAACAGATTTCTTTAGATAAATGATTTTGTTGGCCTGCATGTTGCTCATAATGGTAAGCTCTTCCCAGAAATCAAAAAACATACCTACCGCTCTATCTAGGTTAAAGCAATTGTCCTTTGATTCTAGGAATCACTTGAATGGAGACTGAAAATCTGACAATCCTACAAAGCATGGAACCTCTGGATGAAGGTTCTGCCTGCACCAGATTTAAATAGTCCAACTCATTTTCCAACTGTTAAAGCTCTTGACTTTCTCAAGCATACATAGTTTTCCTAAAATTAAATACGAAACAAGCAGCATGATCCAGCTCCATAGAATCACCTGATCTAAGTAACCAAAGACTGTGAATTTAACAAGAGCTTGGTTAATTTGGTACAGTCTCCCATGCTGACCATCCTTTTGGTTACCACAAACAATGACCACCCTGTACCTTTAAGTGGGGAAGGGGAGAATGGGTATGTTTGGCTGGCTGGCTGAATGAAAGGAACAGTGCTTTATGGCTGGTGGGATGATAAAAATGGCTGAAAAAGAGGTCAGCATGGTTAAAGACTCATTCCCTAGGAATGCAGGGCTTAAAAGGGGTAACCCTGAACCTGAATCCTCCCTTTTACACACAGCAGGCTGAAGTAGGACCCACCCCCTCCTACCTTTTTAGGTGGGAAAATACTAGGTGTCGTCAAGACCTACTATGGGTATTGCACTTTTTTTAAAAAGGTACTGGGCAGGAATTTTCCCCTTACAACTGTATTATTTTAAGTGTAGGGTGGATGTCCAGTGCAGGCACTCTAGAGGAAAGGCATACTGTGACTGGAAACATGACTTGGAAAAAGGCCTAAAAAGGAGGTGTTCATTAAGGGAACAAATGGGGGGACATTGGGGTTTCCTAAGATTGGTATGGCAGGGAGCCAGCCCCCTCATTCTTATAGCTTACCTAAGTCCTCCTATGAGGGGAGTGGATGGTAAGGTCCCAGCATTTGCTGGAGGGACCTAGATGGAAAAAAGGGGGAGTTGATAAAAGCCCCCAGGTAATTATGGAATAATCATGGGGTTACCTGCCCTGTATACTTTATCTGCCAGATAATCCCAAGCATCTAATAATAAAGGTGCAGCCTGATTAAAACTGTATCAAATGTCTCTTGTCCTTTCAGTTTATCCAGACAAAGGCTTGTCGGTTGACAATTCAAACTAGCTCTCTATTGCAATCCTACAAATTCGTTGGAAGCTCTTTATTACTTATGCTCTCTCGCAGGGGAGCTGAGACATTTTAATGTTTGGAAATTGCTTTGAGATCTTTGAAGAAAAGGTGCTACATAAGTGCAAATTATTACGGAATATGTTTTCTACTTATCTGCTTGGATTTTACACTACTATCCATTACTATAACATCTGAGTGCCTCCCACATAAAGTCAACAGCAATAGCAATGTCACAAATGGACTTCATGGAATTTCTGGCACATCTCCTTTTTAGAGTAAATCCTCTTCTCACAGTTGAAGGCTTTGATTTTTTATTATTGTTTGCATTTATTAGAATTCTCTTTTGGTCTTGGCTTTTTTGTGTAGGTTGATTTATTTCAGGTTGATTGATTAGCGTTTGGGAGTAGCAATATTGAAAGTGTCATTCTAGTGGTGGAAAAGCCTTTGGGAAGAGAAAGGTTTTTTCTGAATTTCCTAAAGACGGCCAGACTCTGGAATTGTGCACGCGCGCGCACACGCACACGGCTAGAGTGCAAATGGCACCTTTGTCTGCAGCAGCTGTTTTAATAGCATGGTTAGATTATTATAATAGAACACTGCTAACTTCTTAGGCCCTATGGGTGTTCTGAGGTTGCTTTGCCAGGGAAAAAAGTTTTGAGTTGTTGTCATATAGCAGGTCAAGTTTCTTGGGAGGAGCAAGTCTAGTCTCACTTCCTACATGCTAGGAAGTCCCTCCTCTCCCAGGATGTGCTTCATGCATAACCCAGCTCCTCTATTGTCAGCAATTGACCCGCTGATAAGGAAGAAAGCACTTACCAGCAACTGCTTGCTGGGTGGGTGGGGAAAAGAGGACAATGGAGGCGGACAAGGATAAACAAGCATTGTTTGGGTGATTCAGGAAGGAAAAGGTAGAGAGCTGCAGAAAGTATTTTAGCCTTTGGTGTCTGCAATCATAATTGCACTGCTGAGAAATAATATCTTTTAGATTTCTACAATAGAGAAAAAATCTCAGAGCAGAAGTATAGCTGTTTTAAAAAGAAAGAGATAATCTTGTCTACAAATACCTCCAGTAGACACAGACAGTTCTAATGGGCTGCATCCAACTTTCTTTGTATTGTTTTTGTGAATTATGGAGCAAGAACATAATCCACACAATACAGAACAATTGGCTCATTGCACATTATAGATCACATTATACTCTATATGCATTTTAAACACAAATGTACATCATAGTTACTTTCTGTACTTGCATCCATAAATTGCAACTTTGACAAGCACATACAAGTATTAAATGGCTTTCAGAAATATTTGTTATGACATCAAAACATAAGAAGCCTATGTAATGAATTTTAAGAGTAAATCCTGGCAATTAACCAGTAATTATTCACATTGTTTACGCAACTGTATATACATCATTATTAATAATGGTAACTCCATCCAATTCGAAAGGTGTAAGAAAGTTGACTTCTAAGGCTATGTCTAGACTATGGAGGTTTTCCAGAATACCAGTGGTATCCCAGAAAAACTCCGCCACGTCCAGGGAATGCGTCTGCTCCTTTGCGTCTTTTTTTTTTTTTTTTTTTTTTTTTGCAACAGAGCAGACACATTCTTTTGGAAGCCCTGTCTTCCTCCTTCTACGGGGAAGAAGGGCTCTTCCAAAAAAGGAGGATTTTCCGAAATTTGGGCCAGTGTAGATGGGAAAAGCCCATTTTGCGTACTTTTTCCAATAGATCATCATAGTCTAGACATAGCCTAAGAATGTGAAAGCAAAAGAATAATTTTCAGGTAACTTTGCTATGAAAGGGACACTATTCTTCTGCACAATTGCATCAGCTGATGTTTTTGCTAAAGGAAGTACATACTGATCAGAAACATGGGAATTGTTAGTAAATATGCTTGCAAAAGTCTTTTGCAAAGCAACTACTTCTGACCCATTTTCCAAAGTTCAATCCAATCTGCTGCTTTTGGATATAATTCTTTTAAAAGGATGTTTGTTTTGTGCTATGGTGCCTCAAAAGTTCAATGGTTTAATTTCCCCTTTTCAGTCAATAAAACCTTAGCAGAGAGGAAGTGTGGTCTTGTGGTTAAGGCACTGTACTCAAACTTAGGAGACATAGAGTCAATGTCAGCTCTGACACAGGCTTCCTGTGTGACATCACGCAAATCACTTAATCTCATTATGCTTCAACTCCTCATCTGTAAAACACTCCTCTATCTCACAGACAATATGTGAGGGTAAGTTCCCTAATGCTTATGGGATGCTACAGTGACGGGGGCCCTATGCTATAATCTTCTCAGATAGAGAACAGTAATACCAGTGAAAAGCATGTCATAATCTGGAGAAAGTGAGGGTTATATCATTGTTAGCATGAAACAGGTACCTACATTTCCAACACATAATGGGACCAGATCCTGAGAAGTCATGATGCCAATGAAAATTGCATAACTCCAACTTTCAGGATTAAGCCTAAAATTGGAATTTTAACATCTGCCCTGGCACCCATAACTCAGTCCCATGGGGAGCAAGTATTAAAATTTATGGGCAGAAGCCTGTAAAATAAAATTAATGTACTTTGTGCATAGTATATAAACATATAAACAGCACATTGCATATAATGGACAACATGGTACCGAGTCTGGACTGTCTTCTTCATTTTAAAGTAGGCTGAACAAAGCATTAAAAAGGCATGAGAGGTTAAAAAAAAAAGCCCTTCAATGGCTTGAATATAGACTCAATCTGAGCGGCTTTGGCAGGTAACATAATGCTGGTTCTTCCCTCCCTGCTTCTAAATCTTTCTACAAATATCCAAAGTCTTCAAGGTACAAAGCCTGGAAAAGAGGCATAAGTAAAGTAGTAATACAAAGTGGGCCTTTTCACCTGCTATTACTCTACAAACTGATTGGCATGTACAGGGATATTGGTTAGGTGTAAAGAAAGATGCCACTGCATATATATTTGCATAGATCCAAGTGACAGAAACACTTGCATTTAAAACACAGAGCAGCTGCAGCAACTTTTCCAGCCAAAATACTAGAAAAACAACCACAGAAAGTCTCCCAACTTACTTGTGAGTTTGAATTTGGTGGTTATTCCTTTTCTGAATAGTTTCCCATACACATCCAATTACTATGAATTTTTACAGGAGAGGAATGAATCAGATACCTAGCCAATTCTTCCTTTTACTATCTTATCAATATAGAAAATGATATATTATCAGATTAACCCAAACTTTAAGGTTATGTCTACACTGCAGGCTTTTTGTGCAAGAACGACTGTTCTGCGTAAAAACTTGAGGGGCGTCTACACTACACGCACATTCTTGCACAAGTAAATGTACAGTAAAGGGTCGGAAAAGAGGGCTTCTTGTGCAAGACTTATTCCTCTCCACGAGAAATAAGCCCTTTTGCCCAAGAGCTCTTGCGCAAGAAGACAGCGTGGACGGGCAACAGGGGTTTCTTGCGCAAGAAACCTGTATGGCTAATATGGCCATCAGAGCTTTCTTGTGCAAGAGAGCAACCACACTGCCATGGACGCTCTTGTGCAAAAGCACATGGCAGTGTGGACGCCCTCTTGCGCAAGAATTTTTGCACAGAAACTCTTGCGCAAAACAGTTCTTATGCAAGAAGCCTGCAGTGTAGACATAGCCAAGAACTCCTGAAACCCCAAAAGTGAATCCTTTGTCAGAACATCTGCATGGGATGGTTTTATTGACGGTAGACACATTTTTTTAAATGTAGCTACTAGCATCTATAAACAACCATAAAAAAAACTGATTTTTGTTAACGATGATGCATAATATGATATAAATATTATATTTAGTTTTAAGTTGGATATGTATGGTGATATGTATGATCAGAAAACTGATCTAAATGCATGTGGATTAGCATCAGACTCCACTATAGAGCAAATTATTTAATCAGAATGCAGTTAATGCGGTGTCTGTGAGAAACAAGAAGTTTTACCATTTGAAGAAACATGACAAAGTACTCACCATCATTTGCTGAATATGAAAAGTTTCAGGCCCACTAGCAGAGAGGCGGTTAGGAAACAAAATCTCAACAAAAGATTCAGGGAGAGTGCTTGGTCCACTGTTGTAAACCTTAAAGTGTAAAAATGCATATAAATACAAGTACACATGTAAAAGATCATAAATATAAAATTATTGCAGAACTGTAATTCTCTTCATTGACTTTACACAATTACTCAGAGGGAACAGGGGTTACAGATATATTTCCAAAGTTCACTCATGTTCCCCATTTTTGAGAGTATTCACTAAGAACTCTTATATAATGCACGGGATACAGCAGTAGGGCTTAGTTTAATTTTTACTCCTTTGATATTTAGTATTTTCACCCAGTGTACACAGTGAACACAGTATTGATGTACAGTGGCAAGTAAACAAAAAACCACATATCAACTTAAATGGCATGTGGCTTTTGTCTATTATATGGAGACATGGTCAATGATTACATTTTGAATGTGTTAATAATACTGTTTAGAAGAATGAAAAGAGCACTGCTTTCCCTATCAGTGGAATTCCTTTCCATTATAATAACCACTGCATTATAATTTTGTGTGTGTTTTTCTTAAGGAGCACAAACCAACATGGACTGATGAACTTGGCTACTGGACCTCCGGGTTTAACAACTGTGTTGATAAGGAATGCACTTGAGCATCCTTAATGCAGGTTTAGATTTTGGGGAGGTTCAACAGAACAAGATTTGACTTTTCATTGTAATCCAAAAGAGTGTCTAGCCCGAACAGAAAAGTTTCAGGCATAAAATACACAGCTTTCATAAAACACACACTCCTCTTCCCCGCAAAAAAACCACCCCTCAAAATATCCATGAAAAATTCATGTTTAAAATATTTTGCCCACATTTTTCATGGAAAGGGAAAAACATTTTCTGACCACCGCTAATACATATAAATATAATCAAAATATTAAACAATCCAATTAAAAACATTCAACTATGTTGAGATTTCATTGTCTAAATATATAATGTTCCACACCAGCATTGTTGAGCATCCGAAGGTCTATAAATATTAAAATACAAGTCTTCTTTCTTGAGGCATTGTATATATTTTGAGGAATGCATGAATAATAAAGAGGACTTGCTTAGAATGCCAAGTCTTTACAAGAGCCCTGAGACACAAGAAAGGAGAGGAGGCTCCATCTACAATAAAGCATCACAAATACTGCCTGAAACATGAGCATAAGGTAACAAATTTGAAATTTAAAAATGGACAATCCCACCATGATAAGGAAAAATAGTTATTTTAATGAGAGGTATTTAGATTATACAACAAATTATGTACAACAAGCAAGGGCCCTTCCTTTTCTTGTGTGTGTGGTTTTTTTTAACATTTGCCTCAATGCAGATTTTCACAGATAAAAATTGCCCAAAACCTTATGGCTACATCTACACTGGCCCCTTTTCCGAAAGGGGCATGCTAATTTCACAGGTTGTAATAGGGAAATCCGCAGGGGATTTAAATATCCCCCGCGGCATTTAAATAAAAATGTCCGCCGCTTTTTTCCGGCTTTTAGAAAAGCCGGAAAAGAGCGTCTACACTGGCCCTGATCCTCCAGAAAAAAGGCCTTTTCTGGAGGATCTCTTATTCCTACTTTGAATAGGCTTGTTGTACATAATTTGTTGTATAATCTAAATACTTTGAAGTAGGAATAAGAGATCCTCTGGAAAAGGGCTTTTTTCCGGAGGATCGGGGCCAGTGTAGACGCTCTTTTCCGGCTTTTCTAAAAGCCGGAAAAAAGCGGCGGACATTTTTATTTAAATGCCGCAGGGGATATTTAAATCCCCCGTGGATTTCCCTATTACGACCTGTGAAATTAGCATGCCCCTTTCGGAAAAGGGGCCAGTGTAGACGAGCCCTATGCGTTTTTATAAATTCATCTCTTTTCTGGTGAAAAAAATTTTACTTTTCTCCATCTGGAGAAGTTTAATAAATGGTAGGCAAATCATTAAAAACAATTAAACAAATTGTGGTATATACCATGCTTTCCCCATTATGAACCCTCCTTCTCTCCCCCCCACCTCTCTGTGACGCACGCACACACACACACACACACACACACACACACACACACACAGTCTGCGTTTTAACGCACACACACACATTCTGAGGTTTACCACGGTACTGGAGGGCAGATTTGTGACTTGTTATAATATAATTTTCAATTTCTATATGAAAACTCTCACATTGCAACTTGTGTTTGCTTGAAAGATCAGGAGAGAGGGATATATTATTCATGTATAGATTCTATTCTTATACATTCTGTATAATTTTCTTTTATGGAAAGTTATCATTTAGTCAAAACATCAGTACATCTGGTCTTTATCTATTTTCTAACCAATAAATGACTATGGAAAAACTGCAAATCCCCAAGAATAAATTCAGAGTCACAGGAACTAGGAGTCTGGTTCACAAGAGCTTTACCATACTGAAATCCCAGTTTGAACACCCTGCTTTTTCTCCTTTTTAATAAATAGCTACAGGCTGCGCATGACAGGAGAGGCTTAACTGCTCTGGACTTTAGCCTGCCCATAGATGGAGGCATGTGTTACCCATTATGAGTTAAGTGGCATCATGCCTAAGAGAACAGTGGAGAGAAAGAAGGGAAAATGAAAAATGATTGTTTACAATATTCTACAAATGATCCCCCATCCTCCCACATCTGCATGATCTGTCATCCCCTACTTCCATCTAGTGGTAAAAAAGGATGCGTAAAGGTAACCATAACACAGTCAAATAGTGAGATGAGTTCCTTTTGGTCCTATCAAAAGCTCTTGATCTAACATGCATCCCACAAGTTATACTGCACCAGAAGCTATGTTATCCACATGACAAGGATGATCCCATAGACCTGCACAGGTAATTTTGAGACACTGTCTCACATGTTTAAAATGAACACTTCTCACCCTATCCTGTGCTGTTAAACTCCCATGCAAACACAGATGCACTGCACAGTTCTGGTCCATTCTTTGCATTATTCTCTAGGAAGAAGCACTGTGCACACTGTAATGTTGACGTTCACATGCAGCAACCCTTGATCCTCTGGTTTAAGCACTATGCCACTGAAAATAGTGGTTCTTACCTTTGGAAACTTGGACTGAACCTTAGATGTAGCACTACAACGAACAGAACTATTCATTCTGCATGTGATGAAAGGGAAAAAACAGCAGCAGCTCCCTGTTCATGAAACTGATATACCCTATTTGCAAATCTTTTAATAATATATTAAGATAAGGAAAAACACCGTCTCTGCAGACTATTTTAGTCCACTGTGGACACAATATCCTAAAATGTACGTATAATACAGTATACTGGGATAAAGAAATGTGCACCAATCTCCCCAAACAATAAAATGTGCTATCAAGAGAAAAAGCTGTAAATGTGGGTCAATTTTACCTGAAGAGTGAAGTTGAGAGGCTGAAAAAGACATTCATAATTCTCCAGCTGAACAAAGTTGGATGCTTCCACAGACTCGCCATAAACAAAGGAAGTTGGGGAGACAGTTCTGAAAAGTTAAGACATGAACTCAGTCATCTCCATCTGTCATCTATATTAGATGTATTTGTGGATTGATAGTGTGGCGTAGAGTTCATGCAGAGATTTAGGAGAGGTAAGGCAATGGAACCCTTTCCTTCCCACCCTACTGTCTATGCTGTATTTCCTCCTCAACAGCAGTAGGTCAGACAAACACAATCTTAATGGCTCTTTGGAGCCTGCAAGTGCAGACATGCTAAAAATGAAAATGAATGACAAGGTTATCCAGACTTTTTCACATCTCAATAAAGGTTCTTCTCAATAAAGGATATTCTTCTCTGGTCTGAGTAGGCTCACCCACATCTTCCACATTCCTGGCAGCTATGTGCACTAACTGGAGTTATGTGACTTTCTTCCAGTATAGTGTGACAGGAAAACAAGCCAAAAACGTCAAAGGCTGACTTGGCCATAAACCCAAAGGTTTACCCACATCCTTCACTGACTCACACAGTGAATTTAAATAAATGCAGGTATCTGTTCTCTCACAATTTGTAATAGTGCGCAAGTGGTGTCTTTGTCCTTTGCTAATGATAAAGTAGTGTCATGTCCATTAGCTCAGACAGTAGATGGTCATGCGACAAGGATTCCCTCCCCACAAAGGATCCATACAGAGGGTTGTTAGAAATGGTGGTAAACATAGGGCTTGGAGTTTTGCAGACACCGAATGCTCAGAGTGGGATTCCCCGAGAGGAAGGTACATGTAAACCACACGAGCCCAGTGCACGTCATTATTCCACTTTGGTGTTGGGTCATCTAATTCCGAGTTAGTTACTGCCCGGATCGCCTCTTGGGATTTGAATCTTGACTCTCTAGAGCTAAAAGGTTTAGCATCAAATGGCACATCTAAAGGGTCAAGCACCTAAGAGTACATTTACACTACAGCGTTATTTTGGAATAACTGACATTATTCTGAAATAACATAGTGCACGTCTACACTACAAGCCTCTATGTCGAAATAATGTCGAACTAGAGGATGTCTTACTCTGACTCATGGTAACCCTCATTTCACGAGGAATAAGGGAAGTTGAAGGAAGAGTGTTCTTCCTTCAACTTCCTGCAGTGTAGGCAGTGCCTAAAGCCGAGCTAAGCTATTTTGACTTCAGCTACATCAGTTGCATAGCTTAAGTTGTGTAGCTTAATTCGACTTTAGCCCTGCTGTGTAGTCATACCCGTAGTTTATAGACAACAGCTTTTTATGAGATCCAATCTCTAGAGAGGGACATAAGAATGGCCGCATTGGGTCAGACCAAAGGTCCATCTAATCCAATATCCTGTCTCCCGACAGTGGCCAGTGACAAGCGCCCCACAGGCAATGAACAGAATAGGTAACCATCAAATGGTCCGTTTTCCCATTCCCAACTTCTGAAAAACAGAGGCTAGGGATACCATTCCTTCCCATTCTTTCTAATAGTAATTGATGGACCTTTTCTCCATGAATGTATCTACAGAGACACACTAGGCCAGTGTATTGCAAATATTTCAGCCTTTATATGATGTGAACCTCTCTATTTTTATTCAAACTCCTTTCCTACTAAGGAGAATGGGGGTTGAAGTATAAACACAAGCTAGTTTTGACTATGACATTAAACAGAAAGGCAAACAGTTAGGTCTCACCATTATTCAGAGAATCCCAGAACATTTGACCCTAACCTTTGCCCTGGCAATTCTCAACCATATCTTCAGACATATCCTCTGGAATGAGATTTGGTTCATTTAGTCTTTTTTTTTCCTTTATTTTTTTAAAAGGCCTATCACATTCACAGAACTGCAACAACTTAAATCAAAAACTAAACTATCTAATGTTACAGGCTGGAGAAGAAGTGGGTGCAATAAATAAATCCCAGATAATGAATGATGATGTCCTGTTTTTGAAGTCTGGGAAACAAATCTAGAAAAAAAACAGCTTTCTGGCCACATGTAAACAAAGAAGAATGTAAATTTCCGCTGGATGAAATTTCCATGTTCTTGTTAGTGTTTTATTTTTATTTTTTGTCGTGTGATAATTGGTCACTTACCCAGTGATAGATGAGTCCACTTCATGCACCAGAGGCACTGCCAGGGTCAGAGTGTTGTCATGTAGCGATTCAGAGTGTTCTAGGTTTCCACTGTGTCAGAAAGGACAAATAAGCATGCTGTAAACCTACAGGCTTTGCAATCAATTACATGGGTGCAGTCATGCAGCTATTAACTCATGTCTGCCATTTACTCTGAGCCTCTGTGTGTGAGTGATGTATTTTACAGAGACTTTTAACAGTTACATCTGTAAACTGCATCCATACACACAAAGTTTGTCTCTTCTGGACTGCCTTTGTGCAGATGCTATATGGGCAGATCTACACTGCAGTTGGGATCATGCTTCCCATTCAGGAACACAGACTTGCATTATCTCTCTGTGCTGGAACAGCTGCCCTCTTAAGCTAGCCATCCAAAGAGGGTCCAGGAGGGCTTGTACTCAGCTTACTGCACATCCCCACCTGCAGTGCAGACACACACTCTAAGAGAGATGCTGAAAATGTACCTATAAGATGAGAACCCTTCTAAATTCACTTGACATGGAAAACTACTGCAGTAAAATAATGGCAAGTCTCCATCTTACATACCAGACATAATCAAAATAATTTACAATCAATCAAATTACTCACTCTATCTGCCATATTGTGCCGTTCTTTTCAAGGTGGGTCTCAGAACAGTTTGGTGGTCCTACGGTTCTCAAATCAGTAAATGAAACTATAGTTAAGCAGCTCCAAATAGTATTACTGGAAACTATGTACTTTGGAAGCCCTGCATACCGACGGAGGCCTGTACTCTAAAACATCCTATATCACATTTAGTTGTTTTTCAAAATGAAAGTCACATAGGTTTTTATTAGGTGTTATTACATGGCCTGGCAAAAGTCCAAAATATGGAGCAAAGAAAGAGGTGTATTCACCTCTCATTCACATACACAATCATGTCCATTTATTCCAATGGGATATACAGAGACATATTGTTTCTGGAAATCTCTCTGACCTTCCAGTTTTAGAGGCACTGGATAATAAAACCCACAAGTAGAAATGTGATATCATGTTCAGAGTCCGCCAAATATTACTTTAGATTACCTCTTCTTGGCATAAGAAAATGACAATCAAGAAGTTTCAGTCATAGGTTTTCTCAATAAGAAGCATATCACCAACTATACTTCCTTGGACTGTAAACTCATCAGCTCTCATAAGCTAAATGGAGTTGAGCAAAACTCTAAATCTAAAAATCCTTGATTTCTGAAAAAGTTTGGATCTGAATCCAAATTTTGTTGCTATATTGCTATCCCCAAAGCTGGGCCAAACCAAAGTTGAGATTCTTAACGTTCCTAAAAGTTTTTGAGATGATTCCAAATCAGTACTGTTGACTTCATATCATGCCGTGAGAAATATGTACTTTGGTGTAATTTCAAGTGATGTGGATGTCTGTAAATCGACAAAGCAGTTACAAAAGGTACTTTCAGAACAGCTTAGATCCAAATTCAAATGTAAAGAGTAAAGCCCATTTCCATTGCTGGTATACAGCATGTTTCCCACTGAGGATATGTCTAGACTGCAGGCTTCTTTCGGAAGAAGCTTTTCTGGAAGAGATCTTCCGAAAGAACTTCTGGAAGAGAGCGTCCACACTGCCAAAGCGCATTGAAAAAATCTGCTTTTTCAAAAGATAGTGTCCACACTGAAAGGACGTTATCTCGCATTTAAGCTGTGATTACTATAGACAGAGTGGCCACCAGGGCACCTGTGCTTTTGCCTCTTTCCTCTTCTTTTGAAAGAGCTCCCTCTTCCCTGTCCATACACCCCTTTTTCCAAAAGAGCTCTTTCGGAAAAAGGCTTCTTCCTCATAGAATGTGGATTACCAATGTCAGAAAACCCCCTCTGTTCTTCCGATTTTCTTTCAAAAGAACATGATTTCAGTGTGGCCAGAATTCAAGTTTTTTGGAAAAATGGCCATTTTTTAAAAAAACCCACCAAACCCTCTGTAGTGTAGACTTAGCCTGAGTGAGCAAAGAGCCAATGCTTCTGATAGGTGAGAACACTGTGATACTGTCTTTTGAATGGCACAAACACTAAAGTCTTTTGGATTACTTCAGGTCACTGACAGTTCTATGGTACATTTCTCAGGAGGAAGGGCCCCAAATGTGGCCAATTTCCAACTTCAGTAATTGCCTTCCTAAGTTCCCCGTTGCTTTAAATTGACACATTAATTTTCATGCCTTATCCCGGGTGCAGAATGTTGCTCATACCATCAAAAACAGCTGTGATGCTCCAGAGGTGGGTAAAAGGATGGTTATGGGGTTTATGATCTAGATTACTATTTGGTAGCATGTTTTAAAATAGCGCTGTATTAAATCAACATTATTATATAAAATGAACCTCTCCACAAATGGCACATGTATATTTATGGAGAATGCTGTATGCCTTTGTGAAGAACGATTTATTCTGAGGACAAAATTGCAAAGACACTTATTTTGTCGGTGAGCCTGAATGTCACAAACGATGGAAAAATCATTCTGAACTACCTTTTCTAAGTACAGTAGACTTCCGATAATCCGGAACCTATGGGACCTAGGTGGTGCCGGATTATCAGATATGACGGACTATCAGGAGGTACTATAAGCTGGTTATATATATACTGTATACATTATATACTATATATAAAGTATTCTTAACCCTTTTTATTGTACATACTGTATACAGTATACTGTAATGTTTTAGGTTTTTTAAGCCTTTTTTACCCTTTTTGCTCAGTTCAGCTGCTGCTGCTGCTGTTACCTTGTGACTCATTTTTTGCCGAAGCTCACTCACTAGGCTCTTGCCATTTTGATGCCGGACTATCAGGAGTGCCGGACTATTGGATGCCGGACTATTGGAGTTTTACTGTATTATTTCAATTTGGCTTTCTGTTATCAAGGTGGTACTAGAGTCATTCATGAACCTAAACATTTGACCAAACAAAACCAACTTATTATAGGGTAGTGTTCCCAAGGCTATAACAGACATCTTGGGTACGTGCTGTATGAAATGTTAAGCTGGACTTGCAGGCAGCTACATGTGTTCAATAGGACTGTTTACTGCTTGGGGAATTCTGTGCCACTGCGCATGTGCAGAATTCATATTACCCATATATTTATTTGTTTCCACACACAAAAAATGACTTTCTGACATGAAAGCAAAGGGAACCTGCAAGAGCAGTCATACAGTACTCCCTAGCAGTACAGGTACACTGTTTCAGGTCCCCAGAACAGCCAGAAGAGGGGTAAATTACTGCAGGGCTGGGGACACCCCAGCCAGTGAATCCGACCCTAGGATCAGCTGCTAGTCCCAGCTGGTCTGGAGACAGGACTTATTCCTCTGCAAGGAGTGGCTGGGGCTGTGTCAGGCCAACTTCTAGAAAATTTCCCCAGATGCATGAAGTTACGCATCCTCCCCTACTTCCTGCCCCCATCTCTTCTTAGCTATGGGAGGAGGTGTCATTGCTCGGGGAGCAGCTCCCCCATCCACCCCAACCCCCATGTATCCAGACCTCCCCTCCGCAGACACCCCTGCCAAGCCTCACCTGGTACAGCCTTACCCTAGCCCTCCATAGCTGAACTCCACCCCACTGAACCTCATTTGGAGATCCCCGGCACAGAAACCACCCTCATTGAGCTCCGTGCACTCAAGCCCCCTGGTGAGCCTCATCACTCTGCACCACTCTGCGCCCCCCAGGGCACTGATCCCTAACAGCTACATCCATATTCCCACCCCACTAAGCCCCTCTCCCCCAGCACCCAGACCCCCCGCAGGGACCTCCAAATCCAGACCCCCTTGGCCAAATCCCAACTATCATCACCTGGAAGCCCCTGTAGAATGCCAGTACACTGGAAACCTTCCACTGAGCCTCTGGGCATCTGGATCCCCGCCCTCATACCTGAGCCACCTGCCCACACAAAACTCTTTCGCCCCATACCTGGATCTCTCCATACTGAGCCCCTTCACACTTAGATCCTGCCTGACTGAAGCAGGCTGCCCTGGCCTGGTGCACCTGGCACAGAGGGGCAGAACCCTTGGGTGTTTCTTAGGGAGGCCCAGGCCTTGTGCTGTGTTCGCCTCACCACTGAGTTTATGTTGTGGGCAGCAAGGCTATAAGGTGGGGTGATCTCTCATCTTCATGCAGCCAGTGGCCCAAGCCCCCCCACGTTGAAGACTCTGCATTTATTTATTGACAAATAAAACAAACAGTTTTAAAATATTTTGTGCAGAATTTTAATTTTATAATTTTTTTGCGGGGTGGGAGGGCCACAGAATGCCCCCAAGAGTAAGTGGCTGTTATTGCAGGTTGGACCTCCCTGGTATGGCACCCTTGGGACCTGACTGGTCCCAGAAGAGGGATTTTGCTGGATCAGGGGAGGTCATTTCTGGAGCCCCTGCAGATGGCCCCACCCCCTGCCCTGCCCTTCCCACCAGGCTTCCTGGCTCCTGGTTCCCCTGGCAGCCCAGCTGGGTCACATGCTGGACTTTCTGCCCCACTTTCATTCCCTCCCAAGTCCAGCTGGGCCTTATGCCGGCCTCCCTGGCTCCCCCACAGCCCAGATGAGCCATGTTGGGCTTCCAGGCTTCCATCCTCCCTTTGCCCCACCCCCACAGCCCAGCTGAGTTGCGCACCAGGCTTCCTGGCTTCACACACCCTCCCATCCCCCTGCAAAGCTGGGTCATGCATGCTGGCCTTGCCAGCCCTCCCACCTTCCCAGCCCAGCTGAGTCACACACCAGCTCCCAGCCCCTCCCCTCACATGCCAGACTCCCGGGCTCTGACCTGCATCACGCCGGATTCGTGGCCCTACCACAGAGCACCAGGACAAACTGATCCTGGAGCATCAGAGTCCTGGTTTATAGGGGTGCAACCTGTACCATACAGCACAGCCTTCTTTGATGTGATTATCACTAAACAAAACCACATGCCAGAAGAGAACTCCAAATACCCCACCCCACACAACAAACATTTTATGACATCCTTTCCTCTTGCACAGGTTTTAAGTCTCCAAAACCAGTGCCATTTTGTAGCATGTCACAAAAATACCAAAGGAGATGCAGTGCCTGAAAGTGGAACTAGTCATCTGTAAGCAATCAGAATTTAAAGGTATACACCAGTGAGTCTATCCCTCTAAAAAGGAGCAACATTTCTGCCCACACGGGGTATTACCGGAGATTAAAGCTTTAGTGAATGCTGCTCTAATGACCCATGTTGCTTCCCCAAAAAGTGCATGTTTCTGTACAGTAAATATTAGACTATTCCTCCGTTAGGCTGTTTCAGACTGTGCTAGCCAACTTGCATCTCCAATGAGCCCATTGGGAGCCCCCTACTACCCGGAAAAGGATTAACTTCTAGAGAGACATGCACTTCCTACACTTCCAGCACTTCGGATAGGAAGTAAGAATCGTTCAATGCTAAGATGGTTCTACAGTGCTGGCTTGAGTACACTGTGAATACGGAAGTTCCTTTTATCACAGCTTGACTGGGGCACATTACAGGTTTCCTCTCATTTTCATTATTTGTTAGTTTTTCTATGGCTCTCACTATTGTAGTGAGGCAGAGAAGTAATATTATCCCATTTTGCTAGAAGAAGTAGAACTTGTTGGTTAAACTTAAAAAACAACAAATGGTGCTACATCACCTTAGAGACTAACAAAAATGTAGATGGTATCATGAGTTTACATGGGCACAACCTACTTGTTCAGGTACTTAACTTCTCCATCTCATAATATAAAGTGAGGGAGACAGGATACGAATCCAGACCTCAAGTCTTAGCCACAAGTCTGTGCTTTATGTCCTTCTTTATATATAAAACTTCCCTCTAATTATTCTGATTCTCCAAACTATCTACACACATGCACACACAAGTTCTTGATGCACTATAGATTTCTCCCACCCCAGAGGGATTGACAACCTATTACACCTTCCCCTAAACCTGTGCTTTGCAGGGGAGGGAAATAAGGGTTTCCTTGAACCAGCACTACATAGTCTTCATTTCATAAATACAAAGTGAAAACTAACTTGGAGAACCCTTTTAGGCTCTTTCTATGTTGTGTACAGCGATTTGGAGTATAGAATGCATGATTTAATGGAAGGCTCTTCATAGGTTAACATAGGTTCCTCATAAAATTAGGGTAGACACCAGGAAAACTTTACTAAGTATATTGAGAGATGGATCTGACTCCAGGGAAGTGAGTTATATACATATTTCTCTTCATTATGTTTTACAAGTTCTGGAAAACACTGACTGAAATTAAAGGAGACTCCATGGAACTAAGTTCATGCAACAAGTAGGACTTATACAAGAGATTGCTATAGAGTAGATGAACTGCTCTTCATGGATAACAACATTTCTCTAACATATTAGACACATACAGTCTTGGCCCTCTGATGTGACGGGCTCTCTTACAGTATTTCATAGCAGCAGCACAAGCTACAGGATCTTGTTCCACACACCTGTCATTTTGGGGGTGGAGGATGCTTATGAGAAAAGAATCACTGAGCAACTGCTAGTGTTGATCTCTCATCTCCAGCCGTTCAGGAGTGGGGTTGATCATGCAAGTGGGGATGGAGGGATTAGAAGTGATTATGTTCATCTTGACATGGAAGGATGCAAAATGGGCCTCTTCATGCATCTGCAGTCACACTCACAGAAAATGAAAGCCCCAGCTAATCATATTTCAGTAGTGGCAGTGTTAGGAACACAGGTTAATAAAGCCACACTATCATCAGAGAGTTCTTGTGACCTAATCACAGTTAGATTTTGTTTCTTTACGGCAGAGCCTCCTAGAAAGCAGACAGAGCATGTTATGGTTTTCACTGAGTCTAAGATCAAAACCCTGTGGATACATTTATAAGAATTCTGTATGCAAAGAGACATTCAGCCTAACCCACTCTGTAACAAGTTTCAGATTGTTCTTTTGGGAAGGGCACTACTCAATTGTCTTATGCAGCCACTCACACCACACAAATGATCAACAGGAAAAAAAATGTGTGTGCAACTTTTCAACAGGTTAAAGAAGAACCCGGACCACCCATCTAATCAATGCACAATGCTTTTTGACGTGGGTCCAATCACTTTTCTGCACTCAAGCACTGGCACAAATGCTCAGATGCAACTGAGTCTTGCACTTGGTGCAAGGCTCAACGGGGTGAGCAGTGAAAGGTGAATTCATGCCACTTTGTGATCTTCTGCTTCTGAAGTCCACTAAGATCTGGTTTGCCCTCCAATACAATTTAGAACACACTAAGGACTGCTCTAATTTGCACCCATCTGGCAGCAAGAGTGCAAAGACAACCACAATACATCTCCTTGTGCCAGGTTTACGCACTTCAGCATACTAAGGATCATGGGTAAGCCAACTTTCTGCTCTCTTTAGGTCACCAGAATATATTATTTTGGTCCTAATAATTACCTTTCAGTTATTTATTATATGTCATGCAATATATGAATTTCACAGCATATATTTCATACGGCCAAAAGTCTGCAATTGCACCAAGAAATATGACCAAATGAGGGACCTTACCTTTGGGCAGTTACTAGGAATGAAAGAAACTCCTCTTCCCCAGACAAGTGGCTTGTATCAAAGATCACACTGAAGTCATACTATAGAAAGAAAAAGTGGCATTTAGTGACTATTATACATTGCTTTTCCTATTCTAGAATTTCATATCTCCTCCACACACAGACACATGCTTGAGCTGTGCACTATATCTGCACAGAAATATTCTATTTTTATATACTTAATATTGGTTGCCATATGTTTTTATTTATTAGAATACTGAAGATTATGTAGGACAGTTTATAGAATACTGCACATGTCAATGTATTAAAGATGCCCTAACTTATTATAAAGGTCAGATGTTCCCCAGATGAGACAGCTTTCATCATTCTGTCTACTCCATGAGCAATAAAACTATACAGTTTTGATCTCATTATTTTTTTGTTGGCAATGCCAGTGGCAGAAAGAACACAACTGGATTTTCAGATCCCAGTATGAAGGGGTATGTTTTCTGGCCAACTAATTGAGCACAATTCTACCTAGCAGTCATTGGGAGACAATATGGAAATGCATGCTGTCGTTTTTGTAGGCATTGATCTAACCATAACTGCACTTCAATGTACTTTTGATAGCATGAGAAGATACAAAATAAAAACAAAGCCAGGCAATAAAAATAGATTGGCTAGAGACTCCTCTTCTAACTTTCTGCTGAGGAAGCATTACGCAATTTTTTTCTGGCAGCTGCAAAGCACCAGTCAACTACCATTAGCACTGCATGAGCATTACAATGGGCACAGCACTGTTGCTGACTTTGTTCAGGGGGAAAGAGCTGCCCCATCTTATAGCAATTACAAAAGGCAACTATGGCGTTCCTATGGGAGAGCTATAAAAACTCATTGGTGTCACAAAGCCATCATGCCTTTGCCTTGCAGGTCTATGCCTGTCTTTCCTTGTTGGCACAAAAGGGTTCACGAGCTATCATCCCGAAAGAGAAAATCTCACTCAGCACATTACCCTGGACTTGGATCTCATGAAAGGAAATCCCACGCTGCACTTGAGGAAGTCTGACTCCAACAGCTCACAGGCTATGCCCAGCTCTTCCTGAAGGAAGGGGAGAAAAAAATATGCCAATGAATCGGTGGTGCTGGAGAAACTTGATAGAATAAAAGGAACATTCCTAATGGAGAGACACCAAACAAAGGGAATGAAAGAAATCTTTGCCATCCCTAACTGCACAGTTCCCAGAATGTTAACAGTCAAGACAAATGGAAATATACAGCACCACACTTCATAACAGTGTCTGTGAACCTCAGATATTGTTAGGAATGGAAGAAAAAAAAATTATTGTACAATTGCTCATGAGGAAAGAAAGGGGAAACTTCATGTTCCAGAGAAGGAAGCATATTGGAGGCAGAGGACAATCAATACCCTAAACTATTCAGATCTTATGGCCTTCAGTCAAGCCCCAACCTTGCCCTCAGAATTAAGCTCCCCACAGATCAGGACACATCAACTCAAAGAGGCACAAGATCTTGCCAGAACAACAGATGGAAAATCTGCAGACCTATCTCCAGTGCGACCCTGATCAACGCTCCCCACAACACACTTTTCAAAATCGATAGGTCATAAACGCACCTGTAGCAACATGTGGGGGATTTCAACTAATCTCTCAAATGCCTGAGGTGAAAGTAGATGCCTGCTGTGACCTGTACCAGGCTCAGAATCCTTGGCAATGTAGGGAGAGGGCTCATCCTGGGTTTCGGGTGAAGGGAGATTCCCCCCTCCATCCAGCCTTTCACGGCCACCACGGTGGAGCCTGAGGCCACAACAGCAGCAGCCAGGAGTCCTGAGGCTCCAGCAGCGATATGAGGGTCCAGGATTTTTGGCAGCTGCTGTGGCAGCTGGAGCCTAGGGCCCTTTCAGATTACTGGACCCCAGGGCATCTGCCCCTTTTGTTCCCCTCCTGTCAGCAGCACTGCCACTAGGATCCTGTAGCACTGCTGTGATAGCGTTTTAAGATCACTGCCCCTTTTGCCCCAGTGCTGCCAGACTCTACCAGCAGGGCCACCGAAGAAGGGGAGCAAAAGGGGAAGGGACACTGAAGTGTTGCCACAACAGGAGCCTTGCTGTGGCAAATGAACTCATATAGAAAAGTGATAAAAGACAAATTCACCGGTGGGAAGATACTTTTAAAAAAAGCAAACCCGCTATGTCTGACTTCCCAATCCTCATCCTCACAGGAAACCTGCACAATTCATTCAAAAGCTGAGCCTGGGAACTTATTCATAATTCGGCTGGACATTAAAAACCATACAGTTAACAATAATTTAATACTTTAATAATAATTAAAACTAGTTAAAAGAGTCACTAGTTTTACGACACATTAGTATCACAACAATTTATAAACATAGCCCGCTGCCTACTATCTAGGACTGCAAAATGGTTAATTGCCCAGTTTATTTTAAGTGTTCTACAGCATGTGTAAACGAACCCCTTATGCTAGCAACCTGTCTCATCTTAGCTGTTACACTCTGGTTATCTTCCCAAAATCAGAGGAAGAGCTCTGTGAAGCTCAATAGACTGGACTTTCCACCAACAGAAGCTGGTCCAACAAAAGATATTACCGCACCCACCTTCTCTCCTTCAGATCCTCCAGCCCTGTGGCTCTCCCCAACATCCTCCTTGGTTACAAAAAAGCACTATGTACTAACATGGCCTAGGGCACTTTATAGATGTAACAATTCTCTTTAGTGATCAGACAGCAACACAGGTAAATTACAAAAGTGCATTCTCTCCTCAGGACTAATGAAAAACAGGATATACCTTGAATCTACATAATCGTACAGGTGAAAAGGATGGAGGGGCCCTAATATGGCCAAATGCTGATCCAATAAAGTCAATTAATGTTGACTTTTTTAGGATCAGAATTTGGTCCTAAGGCAGCACCATCTTCTATGTTTGACAGTACAATTTTGTATCAAGTCATTGTCTTTCTGCCTAGCTTCTGTTCCCCCAAATCACTTAGCTTTTCACATGTGAGTAGTCTCACTGAATTCAGCTGACACAGCTTAAGTACATGTTAAAGGGCTTTGTTGGATTGGGACTAGAGTCCAATTCAGAAATCACCTCTATTCAGAAAGGGCACAATAGGCGAATAGGTTTTATACATATAACTTAACTATTGCCATGAAGAAGAATGCACTTAAGCATGTGCTTCAATTTTTTTTCTGGAATGGGGCCTCAAATGGAAAGTTCCTCTGAGAAGGCATCATGTTTCGAGCAGAGTACGTGATCTGGTCTCAAGAATTATCACCACCAATCCTATCAA
Organism: Pelodiscus sinensis; assembly: GCF_049634645.1. Lineage (NCBI taxonomy): Eukaryota > Metazoa > Chordata > Testudines > Trionychidae > Pelodiscus > Pelodiscus sinensis. The sequence goes on from NC_134712.1 coordinate 172,653,977, forward strand.
TCTGACACCATCCAGCCTGTTAGATTCTTCAGCTGTTTCTTGTGATAACTGAAGATCAGATCAGCATCTCTGGCATTACAGACACAAAATATACCAACACAAAATAATACCCGAACAAGGAAAAATATTATCTCTCTTGTCCAGATGACTCAAGCTGACTTTCACTGATTTCATCCAAAAGGAAACACTGGAATACTTTTGAGATGTCTTCATGTCACTGGAATTACTCCAGAATTACACCAGCAAAACTTGTGCCAGAATTTTGCCCTCTAAGTTAATTTTAACTGATTTTTTTACTTGTAATTCTTAATATCTATCTATTCCCATGAATGCTAAATAGTGCAGCAGATGAACTATCTCCCTTACATTATGAAAACGTGGATTACGGGTTTGTGCGCCTTGGGCCACAGCAAGCCCACTCCCCAGAAGGAGCACCAGGTGGGCATGGGGCCCCCAGGCCTGAGCCCTGTTGGCCCAATGGCTAATCCACACTGTTCAGATGCTGTGACATTTAACTACTGTATTTAACCATTTATTACAATAACAGTTGCAGCAAAGGTACTTTTAGTGAAGTATTCCTTTCATTCATCAACATTTGGGGGTGGAAATGATCTGAAGTTTATGTTACTGATCAAAAGAATGTATCGCAAAAAAAGAAAAACACAAAACCAAACGCCCACAGCTGCATAACCAGGAGAAAACTTCAGACATTTCAGCTGGGAACATTTTCATTTCTGTGTTGTTGGAATTTCACTTGCTATCCAACTGTATTAACATATAAACTCCCTTAATCTGCCAGCCTCCACTAGCTAAAGAAGACTTTTATTTACATAGCTGTCTGCTGGTGACAGTGCACAGATAGACCTGACAGGCTGCCTTCTCTCTTCAAACATTACTTCACAGGCCTTGTCCTTAGAGAGCTCAGAGACAAGATAACCAAGAGGACTCCATGATCTGATAATGGGAAAAATCCAGTCACTTATTTGCCTTGCTAGCTGGCTGCTGCCTATACATCCAGGCCTTTTTGTTTATTGACAACTAGTATCCAGATCCCAGTTGTTTAGAATACTCTGTTAAGTAAATGATGAATTGTGTTGCACAAGCAAATTTTTGTTTTGTTTAAAACTCCTTCCAGTATATGTAGCATATCTGAGTTGGAAGCCACCTTTACTTAATCAGTACACCACTCTATTTAACATTGCACATAAATAAAACACTACATTAAAATAACATTATTCAGATCACAAAGGAAAGTTAGAAAATGCCGGAATGATGGTTGCCTGTGCAACCTTCACTCAGCTCCCGTGTGTATATGCAGGAAAAAATTCTGTTGAAGGGAAAAAAAGAGGGGAGACAAATAAAAAAAAAAGGATTCCAAGCCAAAAACATTTTTTAAAAATAAAATAGCATTGAAACAGTATGTCGCCAGAGCCATGTAGATTAGTTTACTGGACATACCCAAATGAAGTGGTGATTTAAATAATCACCATGGTTGACATCAAAGGCATTTGTCGACCTCCACGGTATGCCTCGTGGGGGCAAAAATACAGGGCTGTCTGGGTGAATACTGGACACATGGCAGTCCTAATGGGGACAGAGTCTTTAATTACGTGGTCACGTATAATTTTTTCCACAGGACTTAGGCCTTATTCAGTGCACAGCACTGACCATGCTCATTTCACAAGTAGCTGTTAGACATTTTGTTTTCTCATCATTCCTCAGTGTGTGATTGCAAGGCCTTATTTATGGCACACTGCTCATAACAAAGGTGAAGGTAAGCCAGTGAGCTCCAGTGCCGCACATGGGTAAGAGCATGGCTAGCTAGCAATGAGCCTCTTAATTCTGCTGACCACCATACTGGCTTCCTGTGCCAGTGCTGGGCCCACACCTACACTTCTGCCCCCTCCCCCATAGGAGCCCAAACCAACACTCCTCATGGCCCACAATCCCAGTCCAGCATGGCTAGGTAGGGTCACAAAGCCCCAGCTAGCAGCCCAGCCCTTGGACCACACTGCCAGAGCACACCCAGGCTCCAGCCCCAGAGCTCAAGTGGCCAGGTAGCATGGTTGCTTTACCTCAGCGGTTTTCAACCGGTGGTCAGAGGATCCCTGGGCATCTGCAAATTATGTCCATTGGAAATGTTTGTGGGTTCACAAATGAAAAGAAGTTGACAACCACTACTTAGTTGATACAATACAGGCAGTCCCCGGGTTACGTACAAGATAGGGACTATAGGTTTGTTCTTAAGTTGAATCTGTATGTAAGTCGGAACTGGCGTCCAGATTCAGCCGCTGCTGAAACTGATCAGTTTCAACAGTGGCTGAATCTGGACGCCAGTTCTGACTTACATACAGATTCAACTTAAGAACCCCAGGCATCCCCAAGTCAGCTGCTGCTGAAACTGATCAGCAGCTGATTCCAGGAATCTCCGGGCAGGGGCATCCTGTAGTCAGCCACTGGTCAGTTTCAGCAGACGCTGACTTGGGGACGCCTGGGGCAGAGCAGCTGGGGTGCTGCTGGGTTGCTCCAGTAGCGCCGCCGCTGGACCAACCCAGCAGCACCCAAGCTGCTCTGCCCCAGGCGTCCTGATTCAGCCGCTGCTGAAACTGACCAGCAGTGGCTGAATCAGGACGCCTGGGGCAGAGCAGCTGGGGTGCTGCCGGATTGGTCCAGTAGCGCCCAGAGCGGCGCTACGGGACCAACCGGCAGCGCCCCAGCTGCTGTACCACAGGTGTCCGGAGCAAAGCCGCGGAGCACGGGGGCAGCGGGACAGCCCTACGTGCCGTGGCTGTCCTGCTGCCCTCGGGCTCCACGGCTTTGCTCTGCTTTGCTCCCCGTTCCCCTGGTCTGCAGACCAGGGGGACGGGGAGCAAAGCAGAGCAAAGCGGCGGAACACACGGGTAGCGGGCAGCCCAGACGCTACCAGGGGGACCAGGAGCAAAGCAGAGCACAGCCGCGGAGCATGCAGGCGGCGGACAGCCCAGACGCGTCTGGGCTGCCCGCTGCCCGCGTGTTCTGGGGCTTTGCTTCCTCTCCCTGGTCTGCTGGAGACCAGGGAGAGGGCCCCATTCATAAGTGCGGATCCGACATAAGTCGGATCTGCGTAACTCGGGGACTGCCTGTAGTTCATATAACCACCTTAATATAATATGACAGAAGAATTTATCTGAGTGAGTTAATATTTTCCTAATGAAGTCTTGAGAAGGAAGGAAAATGTCACAAGTTATACTCATGCTCTCCTCTAATCTACCCCTGCCTTTTTCCTGTTCTTGGCAAACACAACTGGCTGATCAGCGTCTACAGCCTCTCTCTTCCCCACACCATTTCGGGGAGTATGTGCAACATCTCCTTCTCTTACCCCTACACAGGTGCAAATTAGCCTTTACTGTTCCTAACTAGGGATGTCAACGTGTAGAACACTACACGACTGAACAATTAGTTTGGGCTTATCTGTTAATCCTGTCCACTACATGCATTCCCTCTTTCGCCCCTCCCCCACACACACTCTGCCTCTGTATCATTGGTAGCAAGGGGGAGGCGCGAGCCAGTGCCTTTCCCAGCCTCTCCCTCCCCAACCCCCCACACTGCTGTCTCTGATAGAGAGGCAGCATGAAGAGGGTGAGGGGGCAAGCGGAAGCCAATATGCACAGGAACCAGCTTTTGTACCGGCTCGCCATGCGTGCTGGGCTCTGTGGACCTAACTGTTCCCCCTTGCTGCCTCCTACACAGGCAGTGTCAGGAAAGAAGTAGACAGGAGCCAGTGCTGGGAGAGGGGCTCCATGATGCAGCCTGCACCTCTCTCCGCACTGTTAACTCTATCAGAAGCAGCAGCGAGGGGACAGGGAAGGCTGCCACGAAGCAACCTCTGCCTGTGGCAGGCCCAGGCTTGCAGCAGACAAAAGCTGCTCTGTGGCAGCAGTCCCTGCCCGCAGGCAGTCTGAGCTCTCTGCAGACAGAGCCTGCTCTATGGGATGCCAGAGAAGGCTCTAGCCGTGGGGAGCTTGGACCCACTGTAGACAGAGGCTGTGCCACCCCGTGCTGCTGCCTCTAACATCCCTGCTCCTAACAACTCAAGATCAGTACTAGAGAAGACTAAGTGGCTCAAAGTCCAATAGTTAGTTGATATGAAGTACCTGACCACATACTATGCACACGTACGAAGTTTGTTGGGTTTATAGAGAATTTCAGCATGGGAACAGCTCATTTTAACGATAGCTGAAATATACAGGAAAAGGAGGTGTCAGCTTGTGGAATTATTACCTGCTATGCCACACGAGAGATTTGGGAGGAAGTAATGGAAGAACATGAGAGCACTATTGCTTTGCTAACAACACCCAAGTCATCAGTTGGGGATACAGACAGAACAATTCTGATTTTGTTCTTTTCCAGTCAATGTGAACCATAACTGAACTGCAGTAGAACAGCAGGTTTTTGAGGCAATAGAAAGAAGGTTAGCATTAAAAAAAAATGCTGTCCAGCATTACAGTAGGCCACACCAAATCAGCCTTTCACCGCACAAGTTTTGGCACTTGGAAAGCATGCCTTCCCCTTTATAATATTTAATGGGTCACATGCTTTGGTAATATGAAACTGGAGCAGTGCCATGTAAATAACTGCTGATATATTTGAGTTAGATGTTGGAGGACCTCATTACTAGAACAAACCCGGCACAAAGAGAGCTCCAATTTGCCCTCCGTCCTCCTGCAATATACATCAGTCAGAACGTTATCTTTTCTCTCCCTCTCTTTTTTTCCCCTTACTATAAGGATAATTTTCAGTTTAGTTTATACCCAAAATTAGATGATGGGTGGGAGGAAGGGAGGAGAATTAAAGGAAAGAGATGAGGGTAAAATCAATAGGAGACAAAAGAGTGGCAGTCTGGATGTACATAAAGGACAGTGCCATGTTATGCTTAGTCAGAAGATAAGAAGGGAAACCATAAATGCATTCTAAGCCAGCAAACACCTGTTACAGAAACACCTGTTACAGAAAAGCAATGGTGTTGACTGCCTTCCATACCTCATGTGACATTCCGTAAGTGGAAAGATGTTTTAATGCTGGACAAAGTCATTCACAAGGATATCATCCTCCTTGTCGTATACCAGTATGTCCTACTGATGAACACAGCACAGAACAGTGGTCCATGTTTGATAATGTCACCTGAAATATACTCACCAAAGGGTGGAAATAAAACATACTTTGTTTGATTTCTGACTGATGCAGCACCATAAGTTAATACAATGGGTAATACTGTACAAATACAGGTTGAACCTGTCTGGTCTGCCACTCCTGGGACCTGACTGGTGCCAAACCATGGCAGGTCAATATTATGTAGCAGCATAACCAACAATTCCACTGCTTACTGGACCCCTAGAAGACATTTAGGGGTAAGTTAGAGCTAAATAGCAGCACAGAACACTGAGAGCCAGGACTGGTGGCTGTAAACAACTTTATGGGACCATGAGAAACTTGGACACATCATTCATAAGTTGATAGCTGGCTAACTAAAATCATGTTAGACCATGGTTGTTGTAAGACCAGAGAGTGCTGGACTAGAGAGGTTCAATTTGATTAGGAATTAGGATTACTCATATGACACTAAGCTTCAGAGGGGTAGCCAAGTTAGTCTATAAGGCTGCGTCTAGACTACATGCCTCTGTCGTCAGAGGCATGTAGATTAGACACATAGGCAAAGGCAAATGAAGCCGCGATTTAAATGATCGCGGCTTCATTTAAATTTACATGGCTGCCGCGCTGAGCTGACAAACAGCTGATCAGCTGTTGTCCGCTCAGCGCGCTAATCTGGACACTCCCCTGCCGACATCAAAGCCCTTTGTCGGCAGCCCCGTTATTCCTCGTGGGATGAGGTTTACCGGGGCTGCCGACAAAGGGCTTTGATCAGCTGTTTGTCGGCTCAGTGCGGCAGCCATGTAAATTTAAATGAAGCCGCGATCATTTAAATCGCGGCTTCATTTGACTTTGCCAAAACAACAAATCTACATGGCTCCGTCGACGGAGCCATGTAGTTTAGACGTACCCTAATAGGAAAACATGTAGACAGTATCATGAGCTTTTGTGGGCACAGCCCACTTCAGATGACAGGAGTGCTGGAAGTCCAGATCTAAGAATAAATAAGGGAAGGAGGGGTGGAGAAGGAAAAAAATGGAGGGGAGGAAGAAAGAGACAGGGTATGCCTACACTTGCTTCCTCTTCCAAGAGAGGAATTCAAATGTAGCTGAGCGAAATTGCAAATGAAGCACGGATTTGAATTTCCCGTGCTTCATTTCCATAATCGTGGACCACCACTATTTCAAAATACCCTATTTCGAAATAACAAATGCTGTGTAGATGCGGTTATTTTGAAAGAAACCCCTTCTTCTGAAATAACCCTTACTCCTCAAAAAATGAGGTTTACCGGTTATTTCGAAAGACAGGGTTTCTTTCAAAATAACTGCATCTACACAGCATTTTTATTTCGAAATAGAACTATTTCGAAAAAGCGCCATAATGAAATAATGCAAATGAAGCACAGGATATTTAAATCCCGGCCTCATTTACAATTTTGAATGTCTGCATTTGCATCCCTCTATTGAAAGAGGGTGCAAGTGTAGACATATCCACAGTGAGTAGAGCTTCAGAGGGGTAACCAAGTTAGTCTGTAACAGGAAAAACGAAAAAGACAACAAATAGTCTAGTAGCACCTTAAAGACTAAATAGTTATAAGAAGCTGATAAGAACCATTAGTTTGCACTTGGAAAGGAAGCTGACCAACACCAGATTCTACACAGACATAGACTTTAAGGTCAGAAGGGACCATTATGATCATCTAGTCTGACCCCCTGCACAGTGCAGGCCACAGAATCTCACCCACCCCCTCCTAGAATAATCCTCTCACCTATATCTCAAGAACCATTAGCACTTTCATTGTTCGGTTGGTTGGGTAAGTCATTAACATGTGAAAGATAATGTGTGAGCCATCCCTGGGTCACACAATTTGCATAAGAATTAAACTTGTAAATGATGTTAAGTTCCAACCCTTCTCTGTGTATTTGGCTTGTGGAATTGGTCTGAAACAAAAAGGCAACTTCAAGATTCATTAATGGGTGCCTAGGAAGATTAAAGTGTTCTCCAACAGGTTTTTGTGTATTGCCTTGTTGGATATCTGATTTGTCTCCATTAATTCTTTCCAGTAGAGACTGTCCAGTTTGGCCAAAATACAATGCAGTGGGGCATTGTTGGCATTTGATGGCATAGATCACATTAGTGGATGTGCAGTTAAATGAGCCTCTGATTTGGTGGCTTCATTTACAAGTTTAATTCTTATGCAAATAGTTTTTAAACTGGTTTCCCTTGTGGACCAGCTCCTGCCTGGCACCCCATGCTGCCTCTGATATCGTGGCTGCCGGTCCCACCCCCAGGAACTATGGAATAGTTGATAAACCAATAAAAATTCATGAGGTTACTCGACTATTCAATCAGCCAATATTTAACATCCCTAATATGGGCAATAGGTAGAGTTTAGGTTCTGGTGTAGATTATGTAGTGAGGTGCTGGATAGGACTCTTAGCAATTCCTTTGTTAAAATTACACCACTAAATCGAAGAGAGAGTTCAGTTCATTTGTTCGCCTCTGATGAAATTCATCCCCCTCTCTGACTACTAGTAAATCGTCCTTGCCAGAGACAACTTAACCCTCTTAAAAATTCTTCTGAAAAGCAAATATGTTCCCTTTTAGTTAATCAAACAGTGCCAAATGTAAAAAGTTCCCAAGGGAAGGATATGTTTTAATATCTCTATAAATCTTCATTGCACAGAATCACACATACAGAAACACAGCTTTCAAATTACATAATCTGAGAACAGTACTGTACTAGCAATATATCCAGTTTATTTTTCAGGAACAAAATATAAACATTTTTAGAAAGTGCATTTAACAGAAGTTTGTTTGTTGCCCAGTGGTTCTGTCTTCTTCTTTGATTATAATTAAGTAAAGCATTTTTGTTTAGATTAAAAAAACATTAGATTCCCAATTTCTCTCTCTCTCTTTCTCTCTCTCTCAACATACACAAACACGCGCCCTCTAGCACAGAAGGAAAAAAATTATGGAAACCCCTTGACCAAATATTGGCAGAACATCATTGTTTGGATGTTATTTAGAGGTTGTTTAACTTGCTAGGCTTTATGACAATGCTGTACTTCTTCCAAAATGTATAAAAGGATAGTGACTGAAGCAACAGGTGAAAAGATTTAGCACATATTACCAGGATGTTTTGTTACTTTGTGGGTCATGTGGCAGCTATGGTTTGAGCATACCAATAAAAACAATCTGAATATAATTCACAGACATGTGGGATGGGAACCCTAAAATGCCATTTATGAAACAAACCCAAGATCAGAAAACGAACAACTATAGTCTTCAAAAAGAAATTTTGCTTCTCAGAAGTCACTTTAAGGCCCTGATCCTGTGATCAGCTAAGCCCAGGAATTATCTGCTCTAGTCTAGCGGGATGCAAATTCTAATGTGCACTAGTGTGTTGCTCACTAATTGGCAGACTAGACTCTTCAGGTATGCACAATTCTTTAATGTGCACTTATGTCATCCTGTATTAAACAACAGTATTTGGGGAACTTTTAGTGAATGCCAACCAGCTCGACACAGGCCATTTAGTAAGCACCACAGAAATCCACACCAGTCTTTGCACTCTTCTTGTGCAGACGAATGCACCAATGCACCATGCAGACAAGCCCTTATAATCATGGCTAAGTGCGTGCAGGACTGATGCTTAGGTAAGTGTCTATACTTTGATTATGGAGAATACAAGACAAAGTGGGAATGGAAAAAACAAAGCTGTAGCACCTCATCTGAAATATTATTCTTAACTCTTTAACTGTTACTATGATAAACTATTTCACGCATAATTGTTTCATTATTACATTGTAGATATATATGAAATCCCTAATTGATTATATCAAAAAACTACAAACTGTTGATTCCTTTGGAAGAATTTTATTAGAAAAAAATACCCATTGAGAAAAATGAGTTATCAAGCTAGATTAGCTATTGACCTATGTGAAATGCAGTGTGTTTGTGGTCTCAAACCAATTCCCACTTAACAGATTAACTCTGACATAGCATTACAATCCTTCAGAATTAACATGATTTGTGACTTTGGTTAGCATTCTCACAATAGAAGTCATGGCTGGACATATTAAGGAAAATAATAGTAAGTGTTAATGGCTATAGATGCACAATATGGTCCTGATTCAGGAAAGCACTTAAATACATGCTATATGCTTAACTTTATGAGGCTGTGTCTACATTACACTGATCTATTGGGGAAAGGTATGAAAATTGTGCTCCACTAGGCCAAATTTTGGAAAAGCCTCCTCTTTTGGAAGACCCCTTCTTCCTCATGGGAGGAGGAAGATAGGGCTTCTGAAAGAGCATGTCTGCTCTTCCCCAAAAAATAAAAGTGGAGGAGCAGACGCGTTCCCTGGATGCAGCGGAGTTTTTCCGAGATACCTATTCCAGAAAAACCTGGTAGTGTAGACATAGCCAGAATGTGCTTAAGTCCTATTGACTTAAAATTACACTGTGCTGAATAGATATGCTACGCTGATGCAGGACCTATATGAACAAATTTCTCTATTATTCAGGTCAATTATTTAGATTTATAGTTAATATTAATAGTATCGGCCTTCTGTGAAGTTGTCTGTTCACAGCTAGCAAAAGTTTACTAAGGCTCTCATAGCCCTACCTTTAAAAAAAAATCTCTGATGATATTTGAGAGGTTTTTTTAAATTACTTTTTCCACTTTTGCTTTGGTCTTTCCAACCATGCTATCTGGTATCCTCCCTAACTTTGGTTTTCCTGTGATTTTAAAGGGATGATTTTTTTCCTTTAATTCCATCTTTATCTTTCATCACTCCACATTCGTCATAATATTTTCAGTCAAATGTCTTGGAGGCTAGCAGTTTTAAGTTAATGTAATACGGCTTACAGATACCACTAGGGAATATTATCTGGCTTTCTTCCATGGTAACACAAAAGAAAAGTTACGGAAGAACTTCAGTCATTGTAATACATATTTCACATACAGAGAAAAAGAGCAAGTGAATATGCTGTAGTACTTCAAATCTTATATAAATGGACCAATCTGGCCTGAGTATCAACACTGTGAACTAAGGAGGTCATTGTGTAAACAACTACACGATTAACCGATAAGCTTGACCTTAATCATGTTGACTACATGCATCCCTCCTTGCGTCCTCTGTATATCATCCCTCCACTTGTTGTCTCAAATACAGAGGCAGCAGTTCAGAGAGTGAGGGGGGCGGGCAGCAGCTGATACATGCAGGGAGACAGCTTTTAAGTGGCTCTGCGTGGGCCGACTCTGAAGACCCGCCTGCCCCCCTTTGCTGCCTCCTACAGAGGTGCCTCTTTCCCCTCCCCATTAGAGGCAGCAGCATGTGGGGGAGGCTACCACAAAGCAGCCTCTGTATCCGAGGCAGCAGCACAGGGCGGCAGGCGGTATCTGGTCTGTGCGGGGAGCTGGTTTTTAAACCAGCTCCCCTCATGGACCGGCTCCTGTCTGCCACCCTGCGCCATTACCTCTGATAGAGAGGCAGCAGCATGGAATGGCAGGGGGCTCCCCGGAAGTGGGGCTGTAGCACACTGGCTGCCGGCCCTAACCCCCAGCAACTATCGAATATTTGGTTAACCATTAAAATTTGATGAGGTTAAATGACTATTCAAGTACATGCTATCTAACATCCCCTACTCTGAACAAGTTCAACACAGAGTTATTTAATCTGAGAGGCCTCTTAGGCATGAAACAGAAGTACAAACATCTGGGTGCTACATTTTAGTGCAATATAAACTTTTAAAAAAAAAATGCAAGTAAAAGATAACTAGCAGTATTTATAAAGGAAAATTCCTGTCTGCATCTGTACAATAATCCAACCTGAAATGATTTAAGTATTAATTCTAATTCACTTAAACTGCATCTTCAACCTTGTCTAGTTTAATTGTCACCCTGAATGCTGTTCTCTCCCTTCTCTACTTACACTTTGGCAGCTGAATGTCTTTTTCTCTCTCCCCGCCCCCACCTTCCAATCAATAGCACTGTTAGTACAAGGGGAAAAGCAGGAAGTGTTAGAAACACTCGCATCTAATCACAAGATCTTTCTTCAAGCCATATGTTCTGGCATGAAAGCAGGAACAAACCAGAAACATGAGAGGACACAGGATGACTCTTGCTTCCAATCTGTGTGTGTGTGTGTGTGTGTGTGCGTGCGCGCGCACGCACGCGCCCATCTATCCGCTTTGTTCAAGAACACCTCCTAAATGGTAAGAACCAGCACCACTTAGTTTAGCGTGCAGCTTCCTGTTATCAGGAAGCAAGGTCAGGGTTTGGTTGTGTCGGAAAACTGGGATGTGCTTGGAATCTGACTGTTTTCCATAACACAGAAAGGGAAGGGGTTGAGAGCAGGAACAGCTACACTCCCACTGGGGGCAGCGAATACAGCGGGTAGTTATACTGAAGACTGACCACAGGGAATGACCACACCAAGAAGAGAGAGGTCAGCTGGGGCCAGAGCTCTCCATAGGTCCAAGAAAATTTTTCATATGCATTTCAATGAAGTTTTGGTAAAACTAGATGTTGACTCTAGTGCAGTTTTTCTTAAACTGAGTTCCGTGGGATACCGATGTGCCACGAGGCAGTTGGAGGTGTGCCGCATGGAGAACAACATAGTACAAAATGGCTGCCCTTAAAGAGGCAGGCGACCTTTTATTTTTTTCCCCTCAATAACTCCCCCTCCCACACCCCCTGACCCTTTTTTTCTTTTTCGTGCTCCTCATAAAAAAAAATTATTGTTTGGTGTTCCTCGGTCTTAAAATGTTTAAGAAACACTGCTCTAATGTGAGCAACCAGGAGCAAAAATCACTTTCATTCTAATCTTCTCTCACATGTAGTTCATTCAGCAGCCTCAAGGAAACACTGATTTGATTTCACTGTTTTGAAACACTGCACAGTATTCAACCTGCCAAAATCAAAATGCAAGACAAAGACCCACCATGTGTGATACAAAATTACCCATTGAGAAAGACTTGATTCATAAAAGTGTAAAAACACTTACTATAATGTCACCCTCATGATTCTTATTTCTTATGTACCTAATTTCCAACAATAAAAAGTGAGGGGCACCAAATTCCTGAGAAATATAGATAAACTACAGGCATAGCTACACTGGAAGAAAAACTCCCCAAAATACAACAGCAAGTCTCAAGAGCCCTGGACAACTGACTCGGTATCATGATGTGGAGCTAAAAATAGCAGCGTAGACATTTCTGTTCAGTCTGGATCCTGAGCTCTGAGATCCCACCACACACCATGTTTCAGACGAGAACCAGAGCCATTTTTAGCCCAGCAAGTTGACCCAGGCTCACACTCATTGCAGTGTAGACATACCTCAAGGGACTAAAATGAGTGACATTTCACTGGCATAATAATGAGAATGCCCACTGTTATGAGGATAAATTTCCACAAAAAGTGGAAACTTGGACAGATGACTAGGGAGGGGTATAAATGTATAGCTCGAGAATGCAGTGAAGTTATCAGGAAGGTGAAAGCGTAATTGGAAATCACAAGGGATGTGAAGGATAACAAGAAAGGTTTCTACAGGCATGTTAGCAAGAAGAAGGTGATCAGAGAGGATGTGGGGCCCCTACTAGATGAGTGCGGTAATCTAGTGACAAATGATGTGGGGGAAGCTGAAGTACTTAATGCTTTCTTTGCCTCTGTCTTCACGGACAAGGTCAGCTCCCAGACTAATGCACTAAGTGACGCAATATGGGATGAAGGTGGATAGCCGTTGATGGGGAAAGAACAGGTTAAGAACTATTTTAAAAAGCTAAAAGTACATAAATCCATGGGTCCAAACTTAATACATCCAAGGGTACTGAGGGAGTTGGCAAATGTCATTTGCCATTTGAGGAGCCTTTGGCCATTATCTTTGAAAAGTCGTGGAGATCAGGAGTGATCCCGGATGGTTGGAAAAAGGTAAACATAGTGCCCACCTTTAAGAAAGGGAAGAAGGAAGATCCAGGGAACTATAGACCGGTCAGTCTTACCTCAGTCCCTGGAAAAATCATGGAGGAGATCCTCAAGGAATCCATTTTGAAGCACTTGGAAGAGGAGAAGGTGATCAGGGATAGTCAGCATGGATTCATGAAGGGCAAGTCATGCCTGACCAATCTGATTAGTTTTTTGATGAGGTAACTGGCTCTGTGGATATGGGAAAATCAGTGGATGTGATATACCATGACTTTAGCAAGGCTTTTGATACAGTCTCCCACAATATTCTTGCCAGCAAGTTACGGGAATGTGGATTGGATAAATGGATGTTAAGATGGATAGAAAGCTGGCTAGAAGGTCGGGCCCAGTGGCTACTGATCAACGGCTCGATGTCAGGATGGTGGTCGGTTTCTAGCGGAGTGCCCCAAGGTTTGTTTCTGGGACCATTTTTGTTCAATACCTTTATTAAAGACCTGGATGAGAGGATGGATTGCACCCTCAGCAAGTTTGCAGATGACACTAAGCTAGGGGGAGAGGTAGATACGCTGGAGGGCAGGGATAGAGTCCAGAGTGACTTAGACAAATTGGAGGATTGGGCCACAAAAAATCTGATGAGGTTCAACAAGGACAAGTGTAGAGTCCTGCACTTGGGATGAAAGAATCCCAAGCATTGTTACAGGCTGGGGACCAACAGGCTAAGTAGCAGTTCTGCAGAAAAGGACCTGGGGATTACAGTGGATGAGAAGCTGGATATGAGTCAACAGTGTACACTTGTAGCCAAGAAGGCTAATGGCATATTAGGTTGCATTAGGAGGAGAATTGCCAGTAGATCCAGAGATGTGATAATTCCTCTTTATTCGGCTCTGGTGAGGCCACATCTGGAGTACTGTGTCCAGTTCTGGGCCCCCAATTACAGGAAGGATGTGGATGAATTGGAGAGGGTCCAGCGGAGGGCGACCAAAATGATTAGGGGGCTGGAGCATATGACCTCTGAGGAGAGGCTGAGGGAGTTGGGTCTATTTAGTCTGCAGAAGAGAAGAGTAAGGGGGGATTTGATAGCAGCCTTCAATTTCCTGAAGGGAGGTTCCAAACAGGCTGGAGAAAGGCTGTTCACAGTAGTGATGGATGGCAGAACAAGGAACAATGGTCTCAAGTTGCGGTGGGAGAGGTCCAGGTTGGATATTAGGAAAAACTATTTCATTAGGATGGTGGTGAAGCACTGGAATGGGTTACCTAGGGAAGTAGTGGAGTCTCCATCCCTAGGGGTGTTTAAGTCTCGGCTTGACAAAGCCCTGGCTGGGTTGATTTAATTGGGATTGGTCCTGCCTTGGGCCTTGATGGCCGTCTGAGGTCTCTTCCAGCTCTATGGTTCTATGATTCTATAATTACTGGAAGTGTGCAAATTGACCTGTTAAGCATAACTCATTAGGAGAAATAGTACCACAGGGAAATACCTGCAGATAAGGACTTGCACAGTTAGATGTTTTCATGATTAAACTTCAACGTCTATTTATGTTTTATGATGCAGTTGTACTGAAGACTATTTTCTACTTGGAAATCAAAGAAGTAGATGCAAAGAACAGTGGGATGAAATTAACTTTTGGCTTAGAGGGTTTTTAAGGATATTAAGAGAACTGGCATTGTCCCTTTACTCAGAGACAAACATTTCCACAACCAATTAAAACCAGTTCATAACTGTATTGCAAATACTAAATTCTTCTGCTCAAAAAGTGAATGTTTAACAAGATCCAAATTCTAAAACACTTTTATGCACAAGGAACTTTACACACATATTTTCATATGCGTGAAATTATTTACATGTGTAAATATATGAAGGATCAAGCCTGAATGAATCCACTTTTTCTATTTAAAAATATGTCAAAGAAAAAAAATCTCAACAGGGTTTTATACAGAAAAAAAGTTTTCTTTGGCATCAGACACAGATTTCCTGTCCTATTCCATGATCTCATTAGTAAATGTTGTGGATACACCCCACCCCCAAACTTCCAGGAACCCTGGCTTCACATCTTGGATTCTCTGCTTATTTTTGGAAAGTGACTATTGCTATGTCATTAATTAAATTTTCTCCCTCCTCCCTAATTGAGGCTATTTATGGATCATGAGATCACAGATCCTGACCTACACAGGAAGTGTCTGAGTGAAGGGAGAGAGAAACATATATTAAAAAACAAGCCTCTATTTAATGTATGTTTAAATCTTATTTATTCTTCCCTTATCTCTTCTGTAAATGTCTCTTTAAGTACAACAAAGCTAACATATAGGAAAAAATTCCATATTGAAATAGAGCAACTAAGAAAACCTAAACGGAGATGGAGTATTATAACATCTTAAAAAATATTAGCATTTGACCCAAACCAAGAGTTTGAGGAACAGGCTTATAAAACATAACTGCTTTTTTTTTTTTTTTTGGTAACATCTTTCAAGGCACAAGTGTGTGGGAGCTGGTATAGTACAAGGGAGGGGAGGAGGCACTTCTGCTATTTAGACCACAACATTCCCATTATGAGGAAGTTTAACTGCTTTGCTACCAGACCTACATGTCTCCTGCTTTGCTCCCGTTTTAGCTGCACAAACCAACTCTAGATTTACTTCTGCTTGATTTTTACGTTTAAAATATTAGGTCTGCCAGAGCTTCTCCTTCCCTGTGTTTGCTGGAGGAATGGAGAACTGAGAGGGAAAGGGGAGGAATGTCAGTCCACGAACTGAAGGACAGGGGGTATTCACTATTTTTACAGTCAGCATTTCTCCCAGCAAAGGTCTGAATTAAACAGATGTTAATTTTTTAAACTCGGCCAAAAATCCTCCCCCTGCTCCAGTTGCTCAAGATTCAGTGTTTTGTCATAATTTCACTTTGTCTTCAGCTCAGACTATTTGTGGCATCTCCAACATGCCCAATAAAATGTAGGGTTCCTGCCTATCTCACTTTACACTGTAATTTGAAAGTCTGCAGGATGAGACACACTTCTTGCCATATAGAAACAAACTTTTTTTTTTATTAAAAAGAACATAAAAACGGCCGTACTGGGTCAGACCAAAGGTCCATCTAGCCCAGTATCCTGTCTACCAACAGTAGCCAGCACCAGGTGCCCCAAAGAGGGTGGACCGAAGACAATGATCAAGCGATTTGTCTCCTGCCATCCCTCTCCAGCCTCTGACAAACAGAGGCCCAGGACACCATTTTATCCCCTGGTTAATAGCCTTTTATGGACCTAACCTTCATGAAATTATCTAGCTTCTCTTTAAACTCTATTATAGTCCTAGCCTTCACAGCCTCCTCTGGCAAGGAGTTCCACAGGTTGACTACACGCTGTGTGAAGAAGAACTTTCTTTTATTAGTTTTAAACCTGCTACCCATTAATTTCATTTGGTGTCCTCCAGTTCTTCTATTTAGGGAACTAATAAATAACTTTTCTTTATCGGCCCTTGTGACGGACCGGGCCGTGTCTGGGCACAGCTGAGGGCATCCGCTCAGGGTGAATTGCTCAAATCCAGGGCTCCTTACAGCCCCCCTGACCTCTCAAAATAGGCCACAAACCTGTCCCACAGAGCGCTTCAGCTGCCTGCCTGAAGCCTCATGAGCAAAACCCCTCTGACACCCCAGCAATATCCGTGCCCCAGATGGCCCCGGGCCTCATACACAGGTGGGGGGGTCCTAGCACCCAATCCCACCTACCCCGAACAAGTTCTGTCCGGTTCCAAGAAACCAGCCACAGATCCCTGGTCAATTTACCCTCTGGATCCTACCCACAAATCACGCTGGGCCAATCCTTTAGAATGTATATCTAAAGGTTTATTATTACAAGAAAGAAAAGCATGAGAGTAAGGTTATTAAAGTACAGTACGTTACATGCACCGAATCTCCCAGTTCTCGATGCAGGCTCTAGCAGAGATGTTGCAGCTGCTGGTTTAAAAGTTCTTATTGCACATCCTAAGATCAGGATGGGTTCACAGGTCTTCTGGGCTCTTCGATCCCTGCACTGCTGCCTCTGGGATGAAGTGCTGAGCTGAGAACAAAATGGCATCGACCACACGGCCTCTTTATACCCCCTTCCTAGCCTCTTCTGGTCTCAGCCGGTCACCTGGTCCTCAGCCTCTCTCTGCTGGCAGCTCTTAGGTCTCTGCCCTCATGCTTTAGGTGTGTCTTTGGCCCATCAAGTGCCATTGTTCTACAGGGCTTCGCTACTCAGCCTGTCCATAGCCATGCTTAACCACATTCCAAGAAATATTCAGCTTCCACACAGATTACAGATTCCTACCTACACACACAGACATTATATACTCACATAAACAGTGTACACAGGATCAGAAAACAACAAGCTCCCATTCAATACCCCACATGGCTCCCTTTTATACCAATTTCTGGGCCCAACACCCCCACCTACGGGTGCAGCAGCGATCTGGCTGCTTCCCTCCAATTCGGTAATGTGACAGCCCTCTCCACACCACTCATGATTTTATAGACCTCTATCATATCCCCCCTCAGTCTCCTCTTTTCTAAACTGAAAAGTCTCAGTCGCTTTAACCTCTCCTCATATGGGACCCATTCCAAACACCTAATCATTTTAGTTGCCTTTTTCTGAACCCTTTCCAAGGCCAAAATATCTTTTTTGAGGTGAGGAGACCACATCTGTACACAGTATTCAAGATGTGGGCGTACCATAGTTTTATACAGGGGCAGTAAGATATTCTGGGTCTTATTTTCTATCCCTTTCCTAATAATTCCTAGCATCCTATTTGCCTTTTTGACCGCCGCTGCACACTGTGTGGAAGTTTTCAGAGAACTGTCCACGATAACTCCAAGATCTCTTTCCTGATTTGTCGTAGCCAAATTAGCCCCCATCATACTGTATGTATAGTTGGGGTTATTTTTCCCGATGTGCATTACTTTACACTTATCCACATTAAATTTCATTTGCCATTTTGTTGCCCAATCACTCAGTTTGGTGAGATCTTCTTGGAGTCCCTCACAGTCTGCTTCTGTCTTAACTATCCTAAACAGTTTGGTATCATCTGCAAACTTTACTACCTCACTGCTTACCCCTTTCTCCAGATCATTTATGAATAAGTTGAAAAGGATTGGTCCCAGCACTGACCCTTGGGGTACACCACTAGTTACCCCTCTCCAATCTGAAAATTTGCCATTTATTCCTACCCTTTGTTTCCTGTCTTTTAGCCAGTTCTCAATCCAAGAAAGGATCTTCCCTCTTATCCCATGGCCATGTAATTTACACAAGAGCCTTTGGTGAGGGACCTTGTCAAAGGCTTTCTGAAAATCCAAGTATACTATATCTACTGGATTCCCCTTGTCCGCATGTTTGTTAACCCCTTCAAAGAACAGATTAGTAAGACAGGATTTCCCTTTACAGAAACCATGTTGACTTTTGTCCAATAAATTATGTTCTTCTACATGCTTCACAATTTTATTCTTTACTATTGTTTCGACTAATTTGCCCAGTACTGAAGTTAGACTTACTGGTCTGTAATTGCCAGGATCGCCTCTAGAGCCCTTTTTAAATATTGGTGTCACGTTGGCTACCTTCCAGTCATTAGGTACGGAAGCCGA
Source organism: Pelodiscus sinensis (assembly GCF_049634645.1). NCBI lineage: Eukaryota > Metazoa > Chordata > Testudines > Trionychidae > Pelodiscus > Pelodiscus sinensis. The sequence goes on from NC_134712.1 coordinate 172,672,639, forward strand.
TTTAAAGGATAGGTTACAAACCACAGATAATAGCTCAGCAATTTCCCATTTTAGTTCTTTTAGAACCCTTGGATGAATGCCATCTGGTCCCGGAGATCTGTTAACATTAAGTTTTTCTATTTGTTCCAAAACCTCCTCTAATGACACTTCAATCCAGGACAGTTCCTCAGATTCATCACCCACAAAGGACGGTACAGATTCAGGAATCTCCCCAACGTCCTCAGCCATGAAGAGTGAAGCAAAGAAATCATTTAGTTTCTCCGCAATTGCTTTATCGTCTTTGATTGCTCCTTTTATAGCTCGATCATCTAGGGGACCCACAGGTTTTTTAGCAGGCTTCCTGCTTCTAATGTACTTAAAACACATTTTGTTATTTCTTTTTGAGTTTTTGGCTAGCTGTTCCTCAAAATCTTTTTTTGCTTTTCTTATTACATTTTTACACTTGATTGGACAGTGTTTATGTTCCTTTCTATTTATCTCACTAGGATTGGACTTCCACTTCTTAAAAGATACCTTTTTGTCCCTCACTGCTTCTTTTACATGGTGGTTAAGCCATTGTGACTCTTTTTTAGGTCTTTTGCTATGTTTTTTAATTTGGGGTATACATTTAAGTTGGGCCTCTATTATGGTGTCTTTAAAAAGTTTCCATGCAGCTTTCAGTGATTTGGCTCTAGTCACTGTGCCTTTTAATTTCTGTTTAACTAACCTCCTCATTTTTGTGTAATTCCCCTTTTTGAAATTAAATGCCAGGGTGCTGAACTGCTGAGGTGTTCTTCCCACCACAGGAATGTTGAATGTTATTATATTATGGTCACTATTCCCAAGCGGTCCGGTAACAGTTATATCCTGGACCTGATCCTGCACTCCACTCAGGACTAAATCGAGAATTGCCTCTCCCCTTGTGGGTTCCTGCACTAGCTGCTCCAAGAAGCAGTCATTTAAGCCATTGAGAAATTTTATCTCCGCTTCTCTTCCTGAGGTGACAAGTATCCAGTCAATATGGGGGTAATTAAAAAAAAAAAGCATTTAATGATAGTTGGCATTTATAAGGCATCTGGCTGGTAGTTATTAAATTTGAAAAGTGACGTAATTTGCAACACTGCCAGTATCAGAGTTCAGTGTCAGAGATCACAAACCAATCAGTTCCTAACCTCCTGATTTGCCTTAATACTGGTTCAACAATCAGAAGAAGAGGTAGTGATATAGAAAATGATTTTGTTTACTCACTAATGCCCAAATTGTGGCCCAGCCCTGCATGGGATATACACACAGGAAATCAAACCAGTCAGAATAAGGTTCTACTCTTGAATTGTTATTTAAATCTTGACCAGAACCAAAACCAAAACCAAAACTTTTTTTGGTGGTGGGAGTGGGGTCAAAAAGTTCAATGAATTTTTCTCTTCCTTCATTTCCTTGAACATCTAACACTTCCTAGTTCCACTTGGGTCTGGAATCAAAAGCTACAAGGCTACACTACAAAGTTAATTCGAACTAGCGGAGCGCTTAGTTCGAACTAGGTAAACCTCATTCTACGAGGACTAAGCCTAGTTCGAACTTACTAGTTCAAATTAAGGGGTGTGTAGCCCCTTAATTCGAACTAGTGGGAGGCTAGCCCTCCCCAGCTTTCCCTGGTGGCCACTCTGGCCAACACCAGGGAAACTCGTATGCCCCCCTTCCGGCCCCGGACCGCTTAAAGGGGCACGGGCTGGCTACGGTGCCCGTGCCAGGTGCAAGCCTGCCAGCACCCAGCCAGCAGACCCTGCACCTGGCACGGCTCAATGCCCCCCAGCCCTTCCCCCTCTTCCCGGGACCAGGCTGGCGGCTCCCGGGAGCTTGCCCGGGACCGCAAGAGGTGGGCACCCACCTGGTGTAGTGCGGACATCGTGGACCTCGTCCACGACCTCCGCACTAGGCACAGGAAAGTGGCCCTCTAGGGCAGGAGAGCTGCCAGCCTGGCCACACAGGAGCAGGTGTGCATGAAAATCAAGGTGGTCCACTGAGACCCCCGACCCTGAGCCCTGAGCTTACAATGGCCGTACTGGGTCAGACCAAAGGTCCATCTAGCCCAGTAGCCTCTCTGCCGACAGTGGCCAACCCCAGGGACCTTGGAGGGGATGGACCGAAGACAGTGACCAAGCCATTTGTCTCGTGCCATCCCTCTCCAGCCTTCCACAAACTCTGGGCAGGGACACCATTCCTACCCCCTGGCTAATACCACTCCTTGGACCCAACCTCCATCACTTTATCTCACTTCTCTTTAAACTCTGTTCTAGTTCTAGCCTTCACAGCCTCCTGCAGCAAGGAGTTCCACAGGTTGACTCTTTGCTTTGTGAAGAACTTTCTGTTACTAGTTTGAAGCTTGCTACCCATTCCTTTCCTTTGGTGTCCTCTAGTCCTTCTATTATGGGAACTAATGAAGAACTTTTCTTGATGCACCCCACTCATGCTTTTATAGACTTCTATCATATCCCCCCTCCGTCTCCTCTTTTCTAAGCTGAAAAGTCCCAGTCTCTTTAGCCTCTCTTCATATGGGACCTGTTCCAAACCCCTGATCATTTTAGTTGCCCTCCCCTCTCCCAACCTCTCTCTTCCCCTCTCCCACCTCTTTTTCCCAGTCTCCCCCAGTTTTGTTCAATAAAGAGAGATTCTATTTTTGAACACGTTTTCTTTATTTTGTACATCAGGAAGGGGGGCTAGGGAAGGGTAAGTGGAAGGAGGTGAGGGAGGAATGGGGTACGCACCCCCGATGGGGAGGACTGGGTTGGCTCTGCGGGCTTCTCGGGGTGGAAGTTCTCCTGCAGCCCCCCGATTGCCACCTTCCCCCCGGATGGCAGCCTGTGGCAAGTACAGCCGGGCTGATGGCTGAGTGCTGTGATGTTCCGCATGTGGGCACTCAGGGCACTCCAAGCCAGGACTGCTTTGCAAGCGGGGAACCCTGAGAACTGTCTGTCCGGGGTGGGGGTCGGGTCCCTTTAAGCACAGCCCTCAGCTAGCCTGAGACAGCAGCTCCACGCTCTAAGTCCTCATCTGATGCTCTGCCGGCACTGCTTCCGGACATCCTTAACCTCTGTTCAGGGTCCACTCTGTGTGGACATGCTAGTTCAAATTAGCAAAACGCTAATTCGAACTAGTTTTTAAGTGTAGCTGCGCTAATTCGAATTAGCTAAATTCAAATTAACTAATTTGAACTAAGTTAGTTCGAATTAGTCTGTAGTGTAGACATACCCCAAGAGAGGCTTGCATGAGAAATATCTCTTGCCTGTCTGGAAACAGGAAGCACCGGAAACTTAAAAAGGAAGCCTGTTCTCATGCAATCTCTAGACCAATTTGATAAGTCCAAAGCTTTGGATAATGTCAGAATAATCATCTGAATGTCCAAGAACTTATCTGAACCAAACAACCAAAATCTTCCAATGTTCACTCATCATTATTTAACTATACTTAACACTCACACTGGGGTTACCTCTAGAGTTCCATTTGCCTATATCATGGAGAGAAAAGCTCTGGGAAATGTTGAACTAAGATTACCATCAGCACAAATGTCAGTTCACTCATTTTCTACCAAAAAAGGAAAAAGACTGTTCCCCTTCACAGGAAAGGTTCAGCTGGAATCCGCTAAACTTCATGGTATTTTAACAGAGACTCTCTTAAGCAGGTCCTGGCAGAAAGCACTGCTTGCACTTGGATTCATTTTTATTCTCTCTTTTTTAAATCCATTTTGGCTGTCTTAAAAAAAAAAAGAATCCCAAGGTATAAAAAAAGTTAACAGGATGACATCATTAAAAATAAGTTCAAGTTGTACTTCCTTTTTTAAGGTTGCACTTATTGTTCACTGTGTTACCATATCATCTTCAATGAACCAATTAAACCACAGATTATTTAGCTCCTTGCTTGTAACAAAGCAGTGTGGGCTAGTAGAGCATGCATGTTTCACTCAAAACACTAAAAGAAATTGCTGAAAACTTAAAGGAGAGTTACTCCACCTTCCACCAATGTAAAACTGATATAATGACACAGGACAGTTTCACAAGCTTTATTTACTTGTTGAATGGTGAAATACCATCCGTGAGTGTCACTACTAGAAGAAAAATCTTTCGCAAGCTGTATAATCAGCCTATTAAAAAAAGGTCTAGTGATTTTTTGTGAACATCTTTAACTTGTCCTTTATAAAGCTAATTCATTATAACACTCTCATTCATTACTTCACTAAAGCCCTTTACAAATCTCTTGCACGTTGCAAGTACTTCTTGACACAGAATGGTATTTATTCCCTACAATGGACCCCAATGAAAAATAGAACGCAAGCCAAAACAATAAACAAGACCATTGTTCAGAATTGTGCTTTGCATCCAGCATTTCAAAACCCTTAACATGCAAACACTATGTGAAGTTACTGAACAAATAAAACCAATTTTCATTCAAGGCCTATTAATTATCGTTTTGTACATGCTGTTCTCTAGAGTTACATCTATGCAGCAGTGTTATTTTGGAATAACGGATGTTATTCCAAGCCTTTATTCCAAAATAATGTCAAGCTGGAGGACTTCTTACTTCTACTCATGGTAGACCTCATTTCACGAGGAATAAGGAAGTTAAAGGAAGAGTGTTCTTCCTTCTACATCCTGCTGTGTAGACTGTGCCAAAAGCCAAATTAAGCTATTTCAACTTATGCTAATCCATTGGCATAGCTGAAGCTGTGTAGCTTAATTTGACTTCAGCCATGATGTGCAGATGTACCCTATGTGAGTTAGGGAGCCAGCAGTATCCTGGGTTTTAACAGATGAAGGCACTGACTTACTTCATGATCATGATCAAATAACCTTTATCGTCTTGAGCTAGATAGTCTTCACAGCTGAGAAAGAGGTGAAAAGTAACCTCATGACTGAAATGAGATGCTGAGACTTCCTAAATGGAATTTAAATCTTACACATACACGATGTACACTCTGCATAGTCACATTGTGTCCATCCTAAGTATTTCCTGAGCAATTTATTCATCCTGAGTATTTCCAAAGCATCTGTCACTTTGACATCTAAATATCTTGGCTTACAAACATAAATTAGATAGGTATGCATGTTTTTAGGTAAATATCGATGACAAATCAAGATTAATTTCAAACAGCAATCATTGGTTGAGTGGCTTATAAATTATCTCAAGAACTAAGATTTTTCTCCCTATATCAGGAATCTAAGGTGCGTGGAGAGATTACTGATCTGATTTTCAGAGATGGTGAGCATTCATAAGTATCTTATTGACTTCAATGGAATAATATTTTTACAGTTATTTTGGGGTTAATCCAATTGTATTCTCTCTTCTCTGTATTCTTCTGCCCTGCTACCAGCAATCTTACACAAGCTTTCTTTACATCAGGAGTTAATAACCCAATCTGTAGGAGGGTATTTATTGTTAATGACACCCAGCTTAGCCTGTCCTTTCTGTGATGTGCACTGCAGTCACCACTATTGTGCATGCATCAGTCTTGCTGCAAGCCTCAGAACCACAAAGAAATTCATACATAATTACCTTCATTACTCCTATGTCACCTAATTAAATTGTATGAAAAAATATTAATAGATACATCAAAAGATCACCAACAAAATGATCTCCTTTCACTCTGATGTAAGAAAACAGCAGTTAGGAGAATAATCTTCCTTCAGTGGAGAGAATGGCTAAGGACATCAAGGAAATTTTAGCTCCATGTCAGTCAGGGTTGGAGGTTTTTATATTGTACCTCTCTTCCTATTGTGTTTCTATTTTTTTTTTTTACAACTCATTCAACCCTCTTGCTCCATAAATACACGTGTGCACGTGCACACACAGCCCCATTCATTAGAGAGGCAAATAAAAAAGCGACTGTACTAGCAGCCAAGCAAAAGAAAGCTCATTTCCTAGAGCCAAAACTAATATCTCTCACACGCGGCAAATGGCCATAAAACAGCCACTGTACTGCAGATACTTTGTAGGATGCAGGTTATAACCGCTACTCAATATTATGGTCCATGGGAAAAGTCAGGCATATGCACATTTCACTCTTGACAAAAGTGGAACTCATACACTAAGTCTATTTATATGTTTGGCCAAACCTATTCACTTTAATACAATTTTCCCCTCTAAGTATGGGACTGTACCATAATTCTGAATGCAAACTCTAATCTTAGTGCTGTTTCTATTACTACATTCTTTTACAAGAATAAAATAAATTAATAGTTCATGCAATCAAGCTTGATAAATGTCTGAAGGGCCTCGTTAAATTAGCGTATATTGTACAAAACTATTTTAAGATTCATTTATTTGTAGAAGTTATTCACCATTAATCAAATACTTCTCAGCTGTTCAAAACCCCCTTCTAACTGAACATGAGAAGAGGTCTAGCTTCAAGAGCCAGACATAGCTCTCTGCAGAGGGTGGGAAAATGTGCTGCATATCTGAGGCCAAGTCTACATTACAATCTTATAATTATGTTGCTCAGCGGTGTGAAAAATCCACACCCCTGACTGATATAATTATACCAACCTAACCTCCAGTTCAGAAAGCAGTTTGTTGACAGGAGGGTTTCTCTTATCAACATAGCCACTATCTCTCGTACAGGTGCATTATTCTATGCCAATGGGAAAACCTATTTCAGTGGCATAGTTGTATCTTTACCAAAGAACTGCAGCAGTGCAGATGCACGGGTGCGACTGTGCCGCTGCAGCGTTTCAAGTGTGGAGTTCCCTCAGTCGTCAGCAGGCTTTCCAGATCCTTTTCCCAATGGCTCCATTAACTGCCCACATGAGAAAACATACTCTTGATTAGAACCACTTGAACCATGCTTCTGATTTTCTGCAACTTCCCAGAGACTGTTTTTCAGAGCTCACATTGGCAGCCCTCAGAGGTCTTTACCTGCACGTGTGGTGGGCTCTGACAGTGACGTTTTTGCTTTATTATACCCCAGGCAGGTTCTGGGGTGGCTGAGGAGGCTGTATGTGCTACAGGTTGGACCTCTCTAGTCTGGCACCCTTGAGACCTAACACATCCCATACATAAGGGAGTTTGCCAGACCAAGGGAGGTCTGGGAGGGAGGCTCCCAGCTGGGTTCCTCTCCCCAGCTACCTGTGCTCCTCTCCCCAGCCTCCTGCTCTTCAAGCTGCAACAGCCCTGCCGGAGCTCCCACCCCACCAGCTATGGCAGCCCCATTGAAATTCACGGCAGCCCCGTCAGCCTCACAGCAGCCCTTCTGTAGCCTCCAGTGGTTCTGCCAGCTGCGGGCTCTGCTGCCCTGCGAGATCTACCCACTGCTGGCTTCCCTGCCCTGCGGGATTCAATGCCCTCCTAGCCCTGCTCCAAGCTGCCAGCAACTTCTGCTGCTGGGGCTCTCTAGTCCCACAACATCTGTGGTCCATCTGTCCATCCATCCCTCTTTCCCTCCCTTGGATGTTGCTAGACCAAAGAGTCCTGGACCACAGAGGTTCAACCTGTCTTAAGCTTCTTGGGTTGATCTGGACTCCAGAGAAATTACTGAGGAGCCCACAAAGTTGAGTAACACACACAGCCTCCTCAGCTGCCCTGGAACCTACCTACAGCAAAAGCACTGGGAAGATGCACTTTTCCCTGGGGTGGGTAGGTTTGGGAAGGAGAAACCTGGCATCTGGCTTGGGCCTCCTCCAGGTTGGGCGAGAGGGCACTCCAGCTGGCTCAGGCACAACCAGGCAGTTGCGGGGGTGGCAGGTTTGTGTAATTTTTGGTGATGTCCAGAATGGATCCAAATCCCCCCCCCCCCCCCACACACACACACCCTTAAGGCTCTGAGGGGGAGTTTGGGAGGAGGAGTGGTGCAGGCTATGGGAGGGAGTTTTGGTGCTAGGTGTGTGCTCTGGGTTGGGGCAGGGGGGTTGGGGTACAAGAGGGGGCTGGAATGGGGGGTTTGGAGCAAGTTTATTACCTCAGCATGTTGTATAAGAGAGCCACAAGCTCCACTCCACCCAGAGAACTCCATAGTACCCCCCCCACACACACCTGAGCAGTGATTTGTACGGCCGTGATGCCCAGGCTCCAGGAATATTCAGGAAGTTGTGGTGTCTAGGCATTGACAGTTTAGGAATTGGGCTGTGTGCCCCTTTAAGAACACAGCGCCAGGAAGCGTAAGCTGTCCTGCTGCATGCTGTGAAAGGGGAAATAAAAGAGCCCTTCTGCCCTGCCCCATCCCTGTCTTTGCAAACATAGCAAGTGGCTCATCCCACCACAGTAAATGTTACTCCTCAGGGCTCCCACCTCACCTCCAACCTTCTCCAGCCCCTCTAGCCTGCCACTACCTACAGTCACTTGATCCCCCAGGCCAGTATATTTCTGCCTCTTGCTCAGACCTTGACTTGCCCACTCTGTCCCTTTTTAATGCCTCTGAAGAGCAGGCAGCATAGTCTCACTCCAAGCAAGAGGGGCTGCAAGAGCAGATGTTTCAGAGCATGCAGGGAATTCTGAGAGGGAGCTGTTCTGGTCACTGCACCAGCAGGTGGTGGAGAGAAAGTACAGAGTGAAGCAGCATGGCAGCCACCTGCTGCAGGCAAGGACGCTTCAGGAGAGACACGTGGGGTGAGCAGGTAGGGCCAAGGGACAGACCCGGCTCTGAACACTGGTGGAACCTTGGCCCCAGGGTCATCCTTAGGCATTCACAGAATATGCAGCTGCGTAGGGCACCAGTAAATTGGGGCCCCCAATTTAGCAGTGCCCTAGATAGCTGCATGCTTCATAAGCTTAGGGCCACTGCTGCTGGGATGGAGCAGCAAGGCATGGGCAGCGCTAGCTCTGGCAGCCAGCCCCATCCCTCAGAGCCTCGCTGGTGCCAGGAATGGGGCCATCTCTCTGGAAAGGGAGGACCTGGACACTCCTGGGGGCCGAGTCTGGGGATAGGTGTGGGGCCAGTGGCAAAGCACCATACTGTAGTCAAGACTCCATATAAAATGTGGGGATGCTAAAGCACCCCCCCAGTTCCCATGCCTCCCTGTCCTGCTCCTGCCCCCACATTCCTGAATGCAATCTTCCCTCCTGGAGCACTTTCTCCCTTCTAACCCCACTTCATAAGGCACTATAAACCTTAAGGATGGCCCTGCCAGGCCCTGAATATTCCTGGAGTCTGGGCACCACGGCCATACAAATCACCGACCCGGCAAAGTGGGGGGGGAGGGGGAGGGGTTCCTCAGGTGTTCTTAAAAGACAGTTCCCCCCAGCACTGGCTCTGTGGTGCTGCCTGCTCCTCCCCTCTCTCTTCCCCCCATCCCTCTGGGATAGGGGAGGCTGTTGCAAAGCAGCTTCCACCCGTGGCGGGCTGGGGCTTGCCATGGGCAGAGTCTGTTGTAGCAGCAGCCCCTGTTTGCAGCAGTCCCAATGGAGAGCTGAGCCCAGCCCCACCCCACCGCCACCCATGGACAGGTGCTGCTGCTGTCAAGCAGCCCCTGTTCACGGCAGCCCGGGATGTTAGCGGTGGACAGGGCTGGCTGCCGTGAACAGAGGCTACTGGACTCAGCATGAGTCAGGACCAAGCAGTCCCGGCTCACGCTGGTCGGGGATGTTGTACCTCTGCATTTTAAATGTAGTAAGAGCCCAAAATACAGAACTGCAGCACAGGTGGCTCCTGGAGCCAGAATGAGGCAGGACTGCTCAGTCCCGGCTTGAGCAGGCTCCTGGAGCTACCCCTTCTGTGGCTCTGCAGAAAGGTCTTCTTGACTAATTGTGTAGGTCAATACAGAAATGTGAATCTCTAGCTCTGGACTAGTCCATGTCATATATTAAACTCCATCATTTTCATATCTTTTTTTCTCACATGGCGTCGAAGTCAATGGTATGCCGCTTCCATGCCCCCAGCTAGGCCCTGCATGCTTCTCTGCATACCAAAACGTGGTGAAATCACGAAAGAAAGGAGGAAAATGACAGAGAAAGAGAGTTTCCTTTCTCCAAAAATGCTATATTTATTCATAAATAAAAGAAACTTTGAAAATCTTACAGAAAAATAAGAGGCGGCACACATGAATCCAAGGCAATCAGGCTGCTGGGTATGTCTGAGGCCACTGTTGAACTTAATAACTTACAAATCTGCTAAACTACGGATTTCATAGAGCAAAATGCCTGACAGGCAGGAATAAGAATATCCAGACAGGAAATCATGCTTTGTGGGTCCAAAAAGACATGCCCAGAATTATATGTTGGTATGTCCCATTCAGAAAGGATTATTTTTGTACTATTACAATTCAAATAAAATATGAATGATAGTACCATTAACATAGCATCACATTAAATTGATAGCTTTGTACAGAGAAATCATGCATGACTAAATTCCCTCTCCCAGGATCCTAAAAACTATATTGCGTCCTTCAACTTTGAGGACTGATGGTTTCTGGTATGTTTTGTAATCATAATTAAAATAACCCAACCACAGGATAAAGTGGAGAAACTACCTGCTTTGTACAGAACAGTTAAGCCGAACGTTTGGGCCTTGCTAGCCCCTCCCTGTTATATTTGTAGCCAATGCCATGCTTGGAAGGGTCAGAAAAGAAAGGAAGTGACTGGCAAATTGGCAGGAGCTAGCTACCGTTCAACCTGGAGGGAAGGATCACTACCCTGCCAGCCAATGAAACCACTAACGAGTACGTTCTATCTCCCAGCCAATGGAGACTTTGGAGGAGACCTTGGAGCCTCTGGTACCTAAGGTAACTGGGGCCTGGTCTACAGGAAAGCTCCAGCTACATTATTTACGTAACTGGAGTCGACTTATCTTCAATAATATTTTTGTGCCATCCACACAGCGGGAGGTTGGCTTAAGGACTACTGGTGCCGACGGGAGTGCCCTCTCAATTCAAATTAGTGGGTCTTTGCTAGACCCGGTAATTCAAACCCCAGAAGACAGACTGTGGCAACATCGATCGTCTGCATAGTGTAGACAAACTCTGGGTGACTGCAGGCCAGAGACATTGTAGGGTTCAGCTTCGCCAAACTTATGGCTCTCCTGCCTGAAGGAACGTGGGACCATGCCACTCAGTGAATTTAGCCCAGAGCAGTGGATTTAGACACATATCAACACTTTAGCGCATAAGTCAGCAAAACTATTGTTGCTTAGGATGTGAAAAAAATACCGCTCCCGCAGTGACGTAAGTTTTGGCAGAGTAAGTGCTCATGTGCACAGTGCTATGCTGTTGCGAGGTGCTCTTCTGCCAACATTCCTACCATTACGTGTTAAACTGGTGTTGTTATGACAACAAGAGAGCTCTCCCCTGTCGACATAATGCAGCTACATGAGCATTCTTACAGCGGCACGGTAGTAACAGTACAACTGTGCTGCTGTAAGCTTGTCCATTCAGACATGGTCTTATATTCCCTGTTTGGAGTATAGAGGTCATCTCATACAGAGCTCCTAGTAAAGTGAGAGGGCTCGGGTTCCCCTCCCTCACTTACTGAAAGACTAAGGCACCTGGACAAAAGAAACAAGGAGCGGCCACCACAAAACTATTTTTTTAAAGCAAAATAAAAATAAAAAAAAATGACAGAAATGAAACATCAGAATCAATATTAGTTTCATAAAGGAATCACAATAAATGTTAATTTCCACTCGGCTTTCATACTGTAAGATAACCAAAGATAACTGTAAGATAAGCAAGAATGATTTATGAACACTTACAATATTGTATTCAAGCCTGATTTAAATACTGCAATTCAGTGCTGCCTAATTTTATAAGGAAGATATTAAATACCATATGGAAACACAGTATAAGTTCTTACATGTACTGCACAACAATTTAATAGAAAACCCAACAACTGAATACCTTTTAAAAGATTAACTGGACGCAGAAAATATGATAGAAAATAGCCAGAAAAAAGCCCCAAAGGTAATTTTAAAGTATAAAAAATAATATTTAGTTTACAAAAGTAATAACGACTTTGGCATAGGGCATCTCCTGGGGATTCATGAATTTTAAGTCAACCTAGAGCCATAAGTCCCTCCAAGCCCACTGTCAGTCTCCAAGAAAATGCCTTTTAAAGCCATATTCATTTACTTCAGCTCCTCCATCTATGGAATCCTGAATTCAAAGCACGTCAACAGGTTTTGCACAGCAACAACTAAGGACATGGCCAATCCCTAAAACGCTGAAAAGAGAGAGAACAGTATGTAATGCAAACTGCATAAACTAATGGTACCGCTGAAGTTTAAATATATATAATCTATTACTTATTGAATTCGGATCTTGAAACAGGTTTGGGGGTTTTTTTAAAATAAAAGCTTAGCAGTTCACTTGTAAGGCTTTGTTTTTAAGAGGTGTTGCCTTGTTTTATGGAGCAGCTTTGTAGCACAGGCTCTCTTTTCCCCCTGCTTAGTGGAAATTATTGAACTTCTCTTCAGCACATGGTTATAGTCAGAACTTACACACGTGTTTCCTGGACACGCCAGGCCCCTCCTCCCCCCTCTGCCATAAGGCTGCTCTCAAAACTCCTGTGGACCAGGAATCAACCTGATTTAAAATCTCACACAGCTTGGTTGTTATGGTTTTGAGGACATTGCTATGAAAATGTCACCTACTCACAACTATCAATTCATGATCAAACACTGGAAAAAAAAAACCTTAATGGCCCATTTGAATGGAATTATGTTTTGAAACTTTCATAAGTATTCTCTCCTTCTCCATTCATTATAGGTATGTTTATACTGCACGGCCATTTCAGGACATCAGAAGTATCCCAAAATAGCTACCCTGTGTCTACACAAGCTGTCCGTTATTTAAAATATTTTTCAAAATAACAGGTACACGATTTCACCATCCCAGTAAACTTCATTGCACGAGGGCTTAAGGATGGCTCGAAATAGCACGTTATGTCAAAATTGGCACTGTGTAGATGTACCAAATTTCAAAATAAGCTATTTTGAAATAGATTCAAAATAAGATACACAATTTGCCTAGCATTTGAGTTTAGGGTGCTGTGTAGACACATGCTATGAAATGCCACAGAAGTGTTTTCTCCCACCTGCGCTTTTTCCTGTGCTACAAGAACAGATGATCAACCTTATACAGTATTGTCAGGCTGTCAGAAACCTTGTTTATGTCAGTGATAAGCATACATAGCTCCGATAACATTAATTTATACTGATCCTGTTTGAACCCCTTCTGAAGATGAAATGTTACTGCAGATAGAGGAGGAAGAGCTGAGCATTACTTAATTTCCAAGCAAAATGAAGGCACCTTTGAGAGCATTTCATTTGGGAGGAGAGTGGGAAGGAAGGAAGGAAGGAAGGAAGGAAGGAAGGAAGGAAGGAAGGAAGGAAAAGAGAAAGAGAAAGAGAAAGAGAAAGAGAAAGAGAAAGAGAAAAAGAGAAAGAGAAAGAGAAAGAGAAAGAGAAAGAGAAAGAAAGGACGGCCGTATAATTTTTCAAGCTGGCATTAGTCAAGAAGTCTCAGAGGGGGAGCAGTGTTAGTCTGTGTCTTCAAAAACAGTGAGGAGTCCTGTAGCACCTTAGGGTATGTCTAGACTACATGCCTCTGTCGGCAGAGGCATGTAAAATAGGCTTCCCGACATAGTCCATGAAGCGGGGATTTAAATATCCCTGGCTTCATTCAAATAAAAATGGCCGCTGCGCTGTGCCGGCTCAGCTGATTGTCGGCACAGCGCAGCAGTCAAGACGCAGATCGGTCGACCAGGGAAGCCTTTGTCGACCGCTCCTGTAAACCTCGTTTCACGAGGCATAAGGGAGTGGTCGACAAAGGCTTCACCTGTCAACGGATCCACGTCTTGACTGCTGCGCTGTGCCGACAATCAGCTGAGCTGGCACAGCGCGATGGCCATTTTTATTTTAATGAAGCCAGGGATATTTAAATCCCCGCTTCATGGACTATGTCGGATAGCCTATTTTACATGCCTCTGCCGACAGAGGCATGTAGTCTAAACATACACCTAGAGACTAACAGATTTATTAGGGCATAACCTTTTGTGGGTAAAACCTATTTTATCAGATGAATTGGAAGGGAAGTTTCAGCTCCAGGGATATATATGAGAAAGAAGTTGCTTGTGCTAATGAGGCTAATCAAGTCAGGGTGGAAGTGGCTCATTCAGAGCATTTGATGTGAAGATGTGAATATACAGAGAGGGGAAATTGCCTTTTGTAATGCATTAACCAGTTCAGATTTTTATTCAGTTCTAAGTTAAGAGTGTCAAATTTGCAAATGAACTGCAGTTCAGCTGTCTGCCTTTGTAGTCAGGTTTTGAAATTCTTGTCAATTTTCTGCTGTAACTTCCACTCCAATTCATCTGATAAAGTACGTTTTACCCACAAAAGCTTCTGTTCTAATAAGCTTATTAGTCTCTATGGTGCCATGAGACTCCTAATTTTTACTAGTGAAGAAGTTCAAGGCTGCATGCCTTTGGGCACCGGAATAAAACAAAAGGAAAACATATCACTCACAGGCTGTGCCCACGAAAACTCATGATACCATCTACATGTTTTGTTAGTCTTTAAAGTACTACCAGACCATTTGTTGTTTTTTAAGCTTATCCTGTACAGACTAAGTCGGCTACCCCCTGAAGGATTCTGAATAACGCTCGCCCTTTCTTTTTCTTGCAGCTCAAAGCTCTCTATTGGGATCAATAGAGGGGTAATTAGGTGACATTTAAGGGCTGGTAATATACACAAAGTCAGACTAGATGGTCTAAATTTTCTTTCTCAAACTCTAACTATACATTTACAAAAGATCTTTTCAATATTCAGAACATTCTTCAGCCCTTATACAGATAAAACACTCATTGACTTTGGAGTTTTGCGTTCAAAAGGATTATAGGAGCATGCCCTATGTTAATAAAAAAAATTAAAGGAGTGGGATTCAGTTTTATTTATAGATCCTATTAACACCACAGGAGATATGTGAGCAAGTAGATGAAAGCAAACAATTACCATCAGTTCCTGCCATAGAGCCATGATATACAACGTGCCATAGGGTAAGCACCACTTAAACAAATATAAGGTTACAATTCCATTGGAATTTTAGTTCAGGATGCCATTTATCTCCTGGCACCATCTCGAGCTGCCGGTCTTAAAAATGAGCAAAAGAAACTCCGAAGAGAATGGAACTGACCTTTTGGAGCAAAGGCTGATAAACTTCTAGATTCAAGTTACAAGTAAAACAAGCGAAGAACCAACTCGTGCCATAAAGAATAACCCATTGAAAGCTGTTACTTAATGGCCTCTACAAAGGTCAGTAAACTGGGTTTAGTTTGGCATTTAAACCGCACTCCTAAAAGAGACAAGGGACATGTTTTGCTACTAAATATTTGTCACTCTGAATGCTACTAACTTATTACTAACCCCCAATCTTAAAAGCAGGGACAGTTGAGAGTAGAACCATGAATTTAGGTTTACTGTGGAAAGTGGCAGGGGGATTGGGAAATACTACTTAAGCATTTTGAAAAGTAAATTTATATTTGCTCACAAAAAAAAGCTGTAATGATCTTAGTTCTTCCTCTCACTTGGTAACCATTGCTATGTCTCTACAGGCCTATTATTAAATATCAAGACATCAAATATATAACTATAGAGCTATCTAAGCTGCCCATGCTGAACCTATGCTATTTACAAGGTGCTTAATGAATCTGGTATTCGGAGAAGAGACCTACACAAATATTGTTTAATCAATGCAAAAAGAAGAATTAGAAGAAACGGGAGTAAATTGCTTTCCATAAAAACAGGGCAGAGTGTTCCCTGAAGGCTGACTAAATAAAGGAAACCATGATCAAGTGCAACAAGCCTATAATACAGTGAGATCTACTCTCTTCGGTGGCTATGGAACTGGTTTTTATGTTACATGTCAGCACTGACCAACGGGAGAAAAAAATTCTTCTAAAAGTAATGGGGAAAAAGCATATAGATGAAATTTACTTTTGTGTAGGGAGCCATTAAGTAGTAGCCTATGCCCCACTTAAATCTCCACTAAAGTGGGATTTAACTTTCAAGTTAAACTCAGCTATAAAGAGTAAAAAAAAAAAAAACCCTTTACATTATAACATTTATTAAACTGTTTTTAAGAGGATATTTATAATTAGGACTACAGAGAGCTTTTCTCATGGCAGAGATCTACTATTTGTGTATACATTAGGTGCTACTGACTAGAAATAAGATGTAAATGACAAGTGAGGGTTTAAAAGAAAAGAATTTATAGAACTAAACCTGGTGGCATAGGAGGCTACTCTGTGGATGCTCTGGGGACAGAACACCCACAGAAAAAAGTATAGAGTGCTCAGCACCCACCAGCTGTTCAGCAGGTGGGAGTCACCGGGGGAGGGTGAAGTGGGGGGCAGGAAGAGCTAGAGTGTACTTAGGAGGAGTGGAGGAGGGATGGGGCTGAGCACCCACCTGGAAAAATGAAAGTTGGCACCTGTCCCTGATGGCTTAAAGTGTTAAAACAGACTAGAGATTTGCATTTTACAACCAACGGTTGTGTGATTGAGTCTTTAAACAAGGGATAGTCCACCTTTCTTTTAGGCCTTTGGCCTTACATGATAAATTTGAGGCCCCTCCAGACTGTTCTCTGGCTATTGCTAAAGAAAAGGCTTTATCTCTTTTCTTCCCTCCAAATTATGCCCCCCACTTTCCTTCATCCCAATCTCCCCTTTTCATGCCTCCTCCCCTATTAATAGTTCTCATTATTTGCTTTTTCTTCCCAGCATTTCCCAAACAGTTTACTGCTGCCTACATAGCATGTGTCTACACAACAGGGCTTAACTCAAAATAAGCCATACTAATTGAGTTATGTCAATTGTCAAATCTTATTTTGAAATAGCTTATTGCAAAATTGGGAGTGTCTACACAGCACTTATTTCAAAACAGAGCATTCTTCCTCCAACTTCCCTTACTCCTCGTACAATGAGGGTTACAGGAGTTGGAGTAAGAAGTCCTCCAGCCTGACAGTATTTCGATATTATTTCAAAATAACTGCCTGCTGTGTAGATGCGGATTACGTTATTTTGAAATAATGTTGCTGTGTAGACATACCCATAGTGTGAATAATAACAATGAAACAGACCAGAGTAAACCTGTGAAAATAACACAAGAACATTTCCACTAATACTGAAATGATTCGAGTTAACATTTTCTACTCCCCTTTTCATACATCAGTGAGCAATCAAATTTACTATCACTAATGTTCATAGAGAAAGAATTTCAGTATTCACACCAAAAGTATTTGAACTGTTAGCTAACCAGGAAACAGAAATAATGCCATATAACTTATCTGACCAATCAGAACTAAGAAACATGACTTGAATTTAGAATATTCACAATCAGTGTAAAAGAACCCAGTAAACTATTCACTAAATGAATATGAATAATGATGAAAACTGAGGAAATCATGGTCTTCTTGTGAAAAAAACAAGCTAAACTTCTCAAATAAATTGTTCACAATATATTCGCTCTGCTCAAGACCAGATGTTTGTTGATTTCACTCAGCGGTTGCTTGGGAAACCTATGAGAAGCAACAGATGCATTTGAGGTGGCTAACTACAGACCTCCAGGATCTGCCTAAAATTAAAAAATGATCCCTAGAGGGAAATGATTGTCAGCAATGGGCTTCCCCTGACCTTTTCTCCCCACATCTAATAATGCAAATTGATTAGGCTTCTGGATTCCTACCTCCCATTGTAAAATGCTGAGATTTGGGGATGAAAAGTCCGATGTAAGAATGAAGCATTGTAACTTTTGTAGCAGCACTATTAACTTTTGTCTCCAACACTGCTAGAGAAAGTAGGGCCTGTTGTATCAGGATTCTATCATTCTTACTGTACCTTTGTTGAAAACACTTTTATCCTATCAACATCAGCAGGTAAACATTTTCAACCTCAGTTGAGGAATGGCCAGGGAAATGCATGCTGCTGCTAAACCTCCTCTTGTGGAAGGATTCTAGGGCTACGTCACGAGGCATACCGGAGCGGTTGACAAAGGCTTCCTTTGTCAACCGCGCCGCGTCTAGACTACCGCGCCGTGCCAGATCAGCTGATCGTCGGCACAGTGTGGCGGCCAATTTTATTTTAATGGAGTGGGGATTATTTAAATCTCCGCTTCTTTGACTATGCCAAATAAACTATTTTACATAGCTCCGTCGACGAAGCCATGTAGTCTAGACATAGCCTAGGAGTACACTGCATCAGTTCACTTATGTAGAAATTGATGGTTCTGCATACATACACACATGCACCAGGGCACGCTTTCTGATCACCACTGATAAGGGGATTTTTCAGCCTCTGAATTAATGTTTTATCTGAAGCCTAATTAAGAGCACTGGATAATAAAATATAGATCTTCTAAGTCCTTACTCTGAGTTTTATGGAAGTGGGACGTTAGTTCATAATAAGGTGTGTATTTTTATGAAGACAAAAAATGTTATCCTCTCTCTGAATCATTTTGTTGGCACTTGACGCATTTTAATACATAAGATTTATTCATCAATGTGAAAACATGCTCTCTCCCACTCAGTCACACATATAAATGTGTATGGTCTCATGCATCAAAGAGCCTGGGTTCTTGAACTCTATGCCTGGTTCAATCTCTTACACATTAAAGTAGCTTTGAACAAGTTCTTAACGCTTCTGGGCCTCAGTCATCTCATCTGTAAAATAAGTTTATAAGTGTTTATAAGTTTATTTAGTTAATGTGCTTCCACACACTTGGAGGAAAGATGCTATGGAAGTGTATAATCTAGCTGACTCAAGGTAGGAAGTAAACTGTATCTAGTAAAGGACTGCAGCAAACAACTTATCTGTAGGCGAAGAGGGCACTGTAAGAAAAAGAAGAGGAGACAAATAGATGAAATAGACAGATGCTGGAGGAAAAGAAGTCTAGTCTTGCGGTCAAGGCACTCAAATAGGACTTGGGAAATGTGAGTTAAATTCCCACGGTACTAGCACAGATATCACAGGGATAATCATACTTCCTTTCCCCCACCCTATGTATTCTCTATTTAGATTGTTATTCTTCCAGACAGGAACTGCCCAGGATAAGGCAGACCTGGGTTTCAGGTAAGGCCTTCAGGTTCCACTGTAATGCAAATGAATAATAAGGGTCAGTCACCATTGCATTGCACAGGTGTGTCTGCATGGTCACAGCTGTTTCTTCACACCTTACTCAGGATTTAGGAGCAAAGACTCAATCTAGTCTTTAGACAGTTAACCACCTTGGGGCAAGGAAGTCATTGCCTATGAAGAGTGATGCTATGCAGCCTTGTGGAGCTGTGTAAATAATAATATATTTCTATATAAGCTTGAGATCCTGGATAAAAAGTGCTGTAAACCCATTAAGTATTATTATGAGTGACAATTTCATCTTTTGGAATTTATGAAAGGGCTATTGCTAAATGATCACTTGCCTCTGAAATTTTATTATAGGTGGGGTTGGAAGCTCCAACTATTATTATGGTTGCCTGCCATTTCTCATCCTAAGACCCAGTTTTCAGTTGCTTATAATTTTGCCAAACTTTGTTTGGACTGAAATTGTATATGCCAGGGGTCTGCCTCATAGTGGATGTCTGCACTGCAATTTAAACCTGAGCTTGAGCCCAACCCAAAGTCTAGCACCCCATGTATCCATACACTAAATGTGCTAACCTACCTTAGAGTTAGGGTCCTAGGACCCTTCAGGACTGGTGGATTCGAGCCATGCTGCTGTCCTGTGTGCATGTGGCCCCAGCTTGACTCGGGTCCTGGAAGCCCTCCAGATGTCTCCCAGAGTTCCTAGCGGCAGAGGAGCAGTGCTGCAGGCACCAGTGTAGTGGCCAGAAGCACCATTACTGCCTGGCTACACATGTTCCTCCTTGCCGCTGTGTGATGTTCGCTTTGATCAGGGAGGAAACTTGACAGGTGGAAGGCAGCTCTCACTTGCCAGCATGCTGAGGATCATCCTCTCCCCCAACCCTACGGAACAGAGAGCTCTGCCAATCCCAATTTGTACACTGCAGTTGCTGGGTTACGCTCTGCTCTCTTTTCCTTACTCACGGCCCCCCCTGCCCTCCTCTGGGCTTCATGTGCAGAGATGCTCAGGCAACAAGCACTATGATGATGGTGAATGGGAGCCAGCCCCCAAACTCTCCCCCGCCTCCCAGGAATCCCTTATCCCTGCCTCCTGGACTGTGGCAGGGGCACAGCTAAGGGGTCCCTAGGGAGGCAGATGGGAAGTTTGCAAACTGCATCCCAAACCCTGTGTATGCATTTCACTGCTCCATGGCCAGAGGTAGTTAGGGGGTGGGTGTTTTGTCTTTGAAACCTACCTAACTTTTATGTCAAACTTTAAAACAGACACACAAAAATACATGAAAATCCAACCAACCAAAACCACTTAAATTGAACATCCCAGTTTAATAATTCAGAATTACAGTTTCTTTTTAATGGTTGGACAGTCATGTAGATTGAAGTGCTAATTATCCTCAGAACAGGGGTACATGGGCATTGTCCTGCCAATGTAACTCAGCATAGTGGTGAAGAGCCCAGTTCCCAGATTAGATGGCTAAGGCCTTTTCAGCTGCAATTTTCCAAAAATATTCAGTTTGAGAAAGACAAATGTAATGAAAAATTTCAGTGCAAATGGAGCTTGCCCTGAGCAAGAAACAAACCTTGCTGGCAACTGGAGTTGTTTCCCACCTGTCAGGTTTGCTCCCAGCTTCGGGCAAATTCCACACAGCAGTCCAAAATTGAGCATAACTATAAGCAACTGAAACCAGAGATTTATCATGAGAAGTAACAGACATACTTAACAGATTAATTTTAAAATGCATATATAAAAAACTCAGTTATTAGCAATTCAATAATATCTATGCCATTTCATATTTGTATTTGTTTTTCATGCTGTAGTCTATGTTTGAACATTTTTCATATTTAAAAAAGTGTGTGTAGGTGATCAGCAATGCTGACAGTCAGAGCTGAGTCTGTTTAATAACTGTGAGAAGCAAGGGGTTTGAGATGCAGTAAAATAATAAGTAAGTGTCCAGGTTTGAAAAGCCACCCCTTATAGTAATATATGCTTAACATGTCTCCCAATTAAAAGGACCAACTCTCAGAGTCTATGGAAAGAAAACTTTGGACTTTCCTCCATAGCACACAAGCAGAACAAAAGGAAAAAGCCAACAGGGGAATAAATGAGGTTTTTTAAAATATCAGTCAGTGCACCCTTTTCCATAGCATGAGAAGCATCAGTACCTCTGCCAAATAATGTCACTGTCACAGTTCATGCATCCTCAGATTCCACAAGAAAAAGAAAGGCAGCAACAGTAACACATGGTTTACGTAAATGTTACTTTAATAAGTAGAGAGTTGGGTCAACATTTTCCTTAAGCCAAAATCCTAGGCATTCTGTTTCAATGTCCCTTATACACTGCATTTGGTTCCACCCCCCCGCCCCAAAACAAAGGCTTTTTTAAAATACTCAAACTGTTGTCCTCTCACTTGTAGTTATAACCACCATATGCAAGTTCATCTATAAGGCATTACTCTGGAGACACACTGAAAATCAACTGGAAAGACACTTACAGTACATCAAGAGGAATATCAGAGGCAGATTATTAAAGCCCATCATGCTAGGCATGTATTCTAATGTTCCCCTCTCCTGAGAGAAAATATCATGTAGTTGGTCCCTCTCCAAGTGGGTGATATTCATTAAAGGTTTCTGTGCAACAATAGACTCTTTCACTCAGAAACTGCTCCACTAGAGGGATTCTTGTGAGTCATCATTTTTATTTGGGATTTTATGTCTGGATTTTTGCCTGAGCTATTTTCAACCAGGAAAAAAATATGTATTTTTTTTAAAAAGTATTACATTGTGTACTGAGTACAGATGTCTGAAGATAGGAGTGGATAATGGAATTTCTGATTAAGGCTATTTCAGACAAATTATATCCACAGAAGTTAGTAAGTAACATTGGTACTGATACAGTGTCTGTACAGTTACAATCCACTTCCCATCTGGATCAACAATGAGGCCAAAGGCAGAATATTTTATCCTAATGAGAGAGCTGCGTGAAAGAGACCGCTATAGAGTAAAAGAGCACAACAGCACTCTTGTCACACTATTTTTTTAAATGTCTCTTTACAAAGTAGTTAGTTGTTGAGATGGGGGTAAAGGAGGTGTAAGAGGGAAGTGCAGGCACATAACAGTCTCTCATTTGCTTCCAGAAAATGCATCCTCACATCTATCGCCGGACTGTGTTAGACACAGGTGCATGCTAGAGCATGCCTGGCAAGAATGTATCGTCGTTAGCTCGTTCTCAGACAGTACTTGCCAAAAGGAACCAATGAGGTGCCTCTAGCACTCTGATTAATTCATGTATAAAAGATACTCAACCCCTTGCAACAGAATGAAACTATATAGCTATTCAAAACACATATGTTGAGTCCTAGTTCTGTTCCCCTTGAAGTCAATGGAAGTACTCAAATGGCCGTCAGAACAGTCCCTAGAAATCTACATGTAAAATTTCCATTAACATAACACTGGGTACTGACAGCTCTCATTTTGGTTTGTTTAAACACAGAGCTGTACCAGCCATGTAACGTACATTGTTTGACACTGAGAATTGCAATAAAAACCTATTGCTCGGAAGTTTGTAAAAGTAATGCTCAAAACTGAAGACCAAAAGAATTACTGTCCATCAGAAGTATTCCCCCAGCTCCTCATGCCCACCCCAGAGAGGAAGAGTTTTCTCATAACCAAAAACAATCAGTCTTTAAAATATATAGACCCATAACTTCAGTGGGGCCAGGATTTCACCCATATATTTTTGCCCCACCTGTGCTGTAGCCTTTAACTTCTGTGTTAGCTTAGCATCATGTGACCAACAAGCAATAGCAGCAAACCTTCAAAAAAGGAAACTACTGCAAAAACCATGTGGGAGAAAAGCAAACGATAAAAATCCCCTTATATTTTATAGCGTCTGGTCTTCACTGTTTCTTTAACATGTGTTCCTGCCATTCAGAACCATCTCTGGCACACCTCTATGTTAAATCAAGATTAAAGTGATTATTTTTTTTAAAGAACTTAGTCCCTACAGCAGATTATGCTTCATCAGAAGTTTGAAAGAGGTACATTTAAAAGATGAAGAAATCAAAGCTCAGACTCTTTTAGTTTTCAGTCCTCTACATTCTACTATGAATTCCAAAACAACCAACCTCTTTTCTCAGTCTCTTTCTAAACCATCACCTTTCTTTTTCATTCCCATTCAGCACGAGCAAAACATCCATCCAATATGATGTATAGAAATACAAAGTCCATCATCAACATTGGGAATAACCTCAAAGAGTTCCTTGGACATGTGGCCATTTAACAGTGGGTCTCAGTTTGTCCCCATATTTATTAGGTATGTTAGCAGCAATATTACAAACTCTGCCCCCAAAGAGATTGTTCTTTCTTACCTTTTGCCACATTTTGATAAAAAAGAGCTCTCTGGAAAAGTTGAAGAACACATTGGTATCATAAGCATCATCCCCAATATTAGAAATGGAAATATTAAGTGAAATGTTCTTTACTGCTCCCAACGCCAGATAGGGGGTTTTCTCATCAACACTGTAATCAGAAGAGAACACACAGGTTAGTCCTTACTACTTGCTCACTTTCTTTTTTCCACCTTCAATTGTTAACAAGACCAGGGTCAACATTAAAATGTATATCACACATGAGATGTGTGCATAATAATACCAGTTTAGGACTGAGTGCCAGCAATGTACGCATGCTAATCCTGGCTCTGACGCTGTCTATCTCGTGGTCAGGTGTGGAGATCCTGGACCTCATAGAGGTCTGGGGAGAGGAGGCTAACCTCCAGGATCTCTGCACCAGATGCAGAAATGCCAATGTATATGGCTAGATGGCTGCAAGCCCAGCCTAGAAGGGCCACATGCTCAACCCAGGAGCAGGTGTACATGAAAATAAAAACTGAGGCAAATCTACACCAAGGCCAGGGAATGAAGTTCCCAATCGGGAGCGGCAACCCAGACCTGCCACTTTTATGAGCAGTCAGACTGCATCCTGGGATAGGGGTCAGTCTCTTCCCCTCCGCCCCTGTCATCATCTCCAACCTGGAGATGCCTGTCCAGGAGGGCGGGACTGTGGAGGATGAGGATGATGAAGAGGAAGACGAGGTCAGCCAGGAAACGATGCCCACCAGCCAGGAGGTCATCATCTCCATGGAGCTGGTACCCCCTCCCAAAATGTCTCCCAGGATATGGACAAGGCAGGGGAAGGCATATCAGGTTAGTCCTCTACCTTTCCCGGTCTACACAGTGGGAACCTGTCACGCCTTCTCATGAAGTTCCTGGAGAGGCCTCCCTTACTCCCAACCCTGTGGTGGGGCACCCTCCGACCACAAGCCACCATTAGGAGGATGGGGTCACAGACACACACACACAGCAGTGCCGCACATGGCACAGGCTCATGCCTGCACTCTCGGGGCAGCATCCACTCCTGGTCAAGAGTGGCAAGGTGGAGGACACCAAGCCCCTGCATGGGAACCTACTGGGAAGAAGGAAGTGCAGAGGATGCCAGTAGCACCCTCCCTGGCAAGTGGCATCTGCCACTCACACACACCTCCTCCAACACTTCCCCCCCCCCCATCCTCCAGCGGGTGGGCATAGAAGTCCTCTCTCAGCAGGATGCTGCCAGTGCTAGGCCCAGTGTGTATGCAGAACAGAGGGAAAGTGAGCTGTCCCAACCCCCCACTCCTGCCTGCAGGCTCCAGGCCTGGCTGGCATCTTCCCATGCCTGCTTGTCCCTGGGATGTGGGGGTAGTGAGTCTCTCTTTGAGCTTCTGGAGGACGATGGCAGGTTGCATGTGTGTGTCCCATTGCCAGAAGGCAGGGGCGAGCCATTCACACAGCTCCAGGAAGGTGGCCTTCTGCATGCATGGAGCTGGCTGTCCCACCGCTCCATGACAGTCTGGTCGCACCAGTCAGAACTGATGTCCCAGCACCAGAAGCAGCAATGAATGGTGTGCAGGGATGGGTGGGAGAGGCTGTGCTGCATGAGAAGCATGTGGAGTGGGGTGAGGAGGTGCCCCTGCGTGAGCTGCAGGTCCTAGTCCTGCAGTGCCACGAGGGCAGCCTACAGTAACTGTGACAGGAGTGCAGCAGAGGGTCTAAAAGCCGGCGAGTGCTTTCAGCAGATCCAGCTCCATGGAGGAAGTGCTGTGGAGTCCAGAAGGGCAACCAGAGCATGCAGTAAGAAGAGTCTGCTGTCCCTCAAGGAGGTAGGCAATGGAGAAGAGTCTGAGACAGCTGTAGAGGAGGGGCCCTTTAAGCACAAGCCTCAGGTTACATCTAGGTATCCCAGAAAAGCTCTGTGACGTCCAAGGAATGTGTCTGCTTTTCCGAAAAAAATTTAAGAAGCAGACGTGGTTTTTTGTCATCCCCGTAAACTTCGTTTCACGAGGAAGAAGGGATGTTCCCAAAGTGTTTTTCCCCCCGACATATGGCCCCATGTAGACAGGCCAACTGTCAGAAAAGACACTTTCAGAAGAAAAGTGGAAAGAGATATGCAAATTGCGGTTCACAATTTGCATATCCTTTTCCGACTTTTCTTTGTAGTGTAGACATAGCTCCAGGAAGTGACTGCTGTCCTGATGCCCTGCCCAGAGTGCTTCAGGGGGCCTTAATGGGATTTAGGCTCCAATCAGTTTGGATGTGCTATTTTGACATAATTCTGTGTTGTTTTGATGGAGATTTCTAGAGTGGACATGCTGTTTCAAAATAGTTATTTCAGGAGTTATTATTCTGAAATAACTTATTTTGAAATAATGCTGTAGTGTAGATGTGCCCTCTCTCTCTCTCTCTCTCTCCCTTCCCCCCCAGTCATTAGGTACTTGCAGTACTTTAGACATTTTGGCCAGTCTAGAACCAGAAAAGCTGACAAACATAAGATCACACCCACAAACATGGTATTAGAAGTTAAATGGAGATACTAGAATAAAGTAAAAGGTTGTATGTTGAATGTAAGTTAGAAAATAAATCACCAATCTGGAATTGATCAATGGTGTAAAAGGAATCCAATTTTACTTAGGCTTGATCTAGTTTTAAAATTTAACTCTATATAGCTCAGGCATCTGAAGCATCTGCACCCCTGAGCCATGTAGCTAGGCTGATGAACCTTCCCCCCCCCCCCCCCCCTTCTCCAATATAGAGACAGTCAGGTCTGTCCAAGAATGCTTTCTTCAACCTAGCTAGTGTTGCTGGGGAGTTGTGTTCCCATAGCAACAGAAAATCCCCTTCCATCAGCATGGACTATCACATTACAGGATTATGCCTTCAGAGCTACAGCACTGTATTTATGCTCCTATAGTGCCCGTACTGTAGCCATAACCTTCGTTATACAGAAAAGATGGAGAATGTCATTGGGAAGGAGTTATGTGGTGGTTCAGTAAAGAGACTTCTAGTGGCATGTCAGGGGAAAGGATCAATAAGAATTTCAGATGAGATGGAATCAGCAAAGTCAAAAACATTCTTCCACTATTAATTTAGCATGTATACACACCAACCCTTGAAAACAACTCTTTAACATGAGTCGGCTTATCTACTGTGATTTTGCATCTTTACTTCTGTCTTTAGCCCCCCCCCCCCCCCCCGGTTAAGAAATCATTCCTGTTACTGTACTACACAGAGTCCAGGTGTAAAGTCCTGCATTGATACAAAATTTTGTATCCGCATCTGTATATGCAGAAATTAGTTGCAGATATCCTCATCCACTTCCACAGATGTGGATACTCACAGATATAAAGCAGATAGCCACAAACTGGTAGGGTTCTATATACAAAATTTGTATCCATATCCATATTTGAAAAAATGAGCTGTGGATATCCACATCTATCGATATAAAGCAGATACCCGCAGATATGCAGGGATCTACCCATATGCTGACCTCATCACATCCTCTCCTGGTCAATGATATTGAAATGATAACACATGAGAAATTACACTTTATTCTTCACCCATCTTCACCTAAAGAAGGTTCTAGAGCCTGGTACCCATAGCTCTATCACAAGTGATTTAGGAAACTCGTGAGTGAGCAATACATTTGGGGTAAAATATTCTAGATGCTTTCTTTAAAGTTGACCGTATGAATTTATCACTGTAAATTATGAAGGACTTTTCCACAAAATAAAGAGGTATTTCTAGTACACTTATCTTCTTTGCCCACTTCGTAACCTTTATATGCTTACCATATTTGAAATTACAGCTTCTTACTGTTTCGGTATAAACTGCAAAAACTGTGCCTTAATTTTTATGGTTGCAATTAATTACAGGCACAAATCCCACTACTGAGTTGGCTAAGTAACAGATTTGCACTATATAACCTTCTAAAGGGTATGATTTTCTCTCACAATTATAAATGCAAACAAATGAAGGTACAATTTTTTCAAAATGAGTGCTGGCTGGGACCCCACTAAAAATTTGGCACTAAAATGTCAAAACTATTAGAGTCAAATCTTGCAATTTTTATATCAATAAAAGTTCTGCTGAAATCAGTGGGACTTCTGCTCACAGAGGTATCGAATTCAAAAGGCCAAATGTGGCCATTTCAAACATTTTTGATTGAAAAGCAAACAAATACCTTACCAAGACATAAATGGCAAACTACTAGAATCATCTAGTAATCAAAAGTATAGAGAAAAAATAAACCCTCATTAATGTGAATTACTTCCCAGTTAAGTTCAAGATCACAGTATTTGCATGCACTTAAACTAGATTAACAACTCACAGGCTAAGATTCTTTAGTAAAATCTGGATGTATGTGTTGCTTTAGCAAGTGATGTGAGCCAGTGTTTCTCAATGTGGTCTGCAAAACCACTTTGAGAAAGCAGCTAACTGGTCGCACTGGTGTTTTTATTTACCGGCACTGCAGCCACGGAGCTTCGCAGCTCCCATTGGCTCCCGTTTGCCGTTTGATGACAAGGGGAGCTGCAGGAAGCAGCATGAGCCGGGCGGCCACTTCTCACAGCTCCTCTTGCCTGCAAAAGGTCAATGGGAGCTGTGAGACTCCTTGGCCACAGCACCAGTAAACAAACACACTGGTGCAGCCAGTTAACAGCTTTCTCGAAGTGGTTTCACGGACCACTTTGAGAAACACTGATACAAACTAACAAAGGACTCATCAAGTGAAAGGTTGTGCTAGCTGCAATGCCCTCGAATTATTAATGGCTAGAAGTTCCCATTATTTGAGAGGGAGAGTGGTTAGGACTGACTCCATATCCTATCAACAATTTAATTGTATTTCTTCTCATGTATATTAAATGCAAACAATAGAAAAAAAGACTCCTCTGATTTTGAAACATTTACAGATTGAACACAGTCACACTCAAAGAATGTTGTCATTTAATACTGAATAGTAGAACATGTGCTCAGAATAATTTTTTTAATAAAAAATTAAAGACACAGGCAGTAACAATAAATAAGTACTGAATGTCAGTACAATGTTACTACTTTCCATGGCGCCATTATCTGTTACAGTGAATCACATCTGAATGAAGGCTTTTGTGGCAATCTTAAACTAGCCACAAATCTTTCACAATATATTCCCCTCCATAGAGCAGGAAACCCTGATTTTTAAGAGAGTACTAATTGATCACTTGATTATAGCACCAACATCAAATTCACAGCCTTACTGAACTTTGTAAAAAGCCTCAATGGTTCAAAGCTGACAGGAATTCAGATCTTCATCAGAAATGCAACAGAAGATTGTGTTTAAGCCTCGTTTTAAGAGACTAGTTTCCTGAATCATTAAATCTGAGTACATCTGGAATGAATCAGGTACACTTTCGGCAAGAAATGGATTAAGAAAAAGAATCTGTCTATTCGCAAGGGAGCTCCCGAGCCCTGTTTGCTGCTCTGAGGCATGATGTCATTGTGCATGGAATGCCTGCTGTGATGTATGAACTGTACTACCAATATGATGCCATCCTTCTCCAGCATCTGCTGAACATTAAACAGGCTAGCTGCCGAGTCAAAATATGTCAGTAAAGCTGTGTTGTCACCCTATAGAAACAAGAAAACAAACTAAGCCAAGCTTTATTACAACAAGCTAAGAGAAACAAGCTAAGGAACAAAAATCAAACAACAGCTTTTGTTTTATTTTTTACTGGAAGAAAAATTTTAACATGGCTAAGCTCTTTCCCCAGCTACATGGGTCAAGTTAAGGCAGATCACTAAAAAATAAGAAAGCATGGATCAAAATCTAAAGATCAGCAAGCAATCACTAAGCAAATTTTAAAACAAGAATAGAATTAAATTATGAAACATAAGTGGAGAGCTGGATGAAAGTTGTGTAAAATATTATATATATCTATAGGCGTATTATATATGCAACCATATACGCATACAAACAATAAATATACAATTATGTCAGTCCCTGGATAGAAAAAGGGAGTAGGACTGATGTGCTAATCAAAGGCGCTAATTACCTGCCAACCCATTTACTTAGAACAGGATTTGTGATGGTCGTCCTGTCTTAAAAATCAGGCTCCAACCTTTTTCTAGAGATCAGGATTAGATTAATTCACTAAACCATGGTGTCCAACCAGTTTGCTATAGCAAGTTAACCACATTATTCTGAAAACGTATATAATTTTGTGAGCCAGCTAGCCACACTCAACCAGTCAGCCAGACACATATGGCTAGTGGTTAGCATGTTAGACACCACAGCACTAAAATTTCCCCTGATTATGATTTCATTGGCTCTAGCACAAAGTGTAAATAGGAAATACTTTCCTTTTTTCCCTAAAGCTGCTGGCAAAAGGGAACAATTCTAAAATGTCAGGATATGATACTTAGTCTCTTTTAACCCGCTCTCATTTTCTGTCCCAGTCCATTTGCCTTCACACAGTTATGCTGCAGTAATCTAGGGAAAAAAGACTGGGAAGAGGAGGGTTATCAGAAAACACCTACAACTTTCATTCCCTCACCTCCTAAAATGAAGGTGCTTTAGTTACCCTGCATCTGGGGAGACATAATCTACATTCCAAAAAAGTATGCTTGGATTCATTCCCTATTTCCTTGACTAGTCAGTAAAAAAAGACATATTGCACTTAACCTCCCTAACCTTTGCAGATGACTCACAAGGCAGGGAAGGAATGAAATAGGACTTTCTCCTACCCTATTGGTCTGAGTCACCATTTTCCCCTTTGATATTCCAACTCTTATATTAATTACACTAGAGAAACATCTATATTAGTAAAAAAAGAGGGGAGGCATGCAATTCACCACTGTTGTACAGTGCAGAAGCTGTAGTGCATAGAGATCAGGCAAGATCTGCTCAACAGGATCAGAAAAACACATGAGTACGAATGCCTAAATCCATCTGAGTCCCAACGTCTATAGATGGAGCTGCACCAACAGAGTGAAAAGACCCATTTTTTGCTAATGCAGAGAAGGTGTAGGTGGGTAAACAGCATTCATCCTGCAAAAGGCAAAAAGCAGAGCACTTCCAAGCATGCAATGCCACCGTTCAGCCTCACTCACAATGAAGTACTGAATATTAACTCCAGCTGTTGGAAATGATAACAACCCCCCTTCAACTAAGCAAAATTCACCCCATTTGGGATTTCAGTACCAATTCTAAACTCAAATCAGACTCTCTAGAGAGATCTGCAAAGCCTCTGGGTGAACCATGGCCTATTTATGATTTTGCAGTGAAAACTGATGAAACTCATTTCTTCACCTGATTTTGATGGGAAATCATATATAAACTCCGGTCATCTGAAGAAGCGGGCTGTGCCCACGAAAGCTCATGATACCATCTACATGTTTTGTTAGTCTATAAAGCGCTACCAGACCATTTGTTGTTTTTTAAGTTTATCCTGTGCGAACTAACTCGGCTACACCCTGAAGCATATGAAGATTGTCAGTATCAATTGTGTTTGATTTGAGGAGTTTTGTCTCAACACAAAACTTAGAGGAAGGAGACTCCGAATAATTAAAAAAAAAGTGTTCACACAAACCCAAATGAAACAAACCCCGTGGATGTTGAATAGCTCCAATATTGCTCCGTTCATTTCCACAAACACTCAAGGTCAATTCTCCTCACAGTCCAAAAGTCAATTTGGACTAAAGTTGGAATGCCTTCTTGGAGGAGCTCCTAATTAGTATAGGATGGTGCTTTATTTATATAATTTAGGAGGGGTCATAATCCTGGTGCCTCCTCAGCAGCCCCACATTTCCCTCCAGATAAGAAGGGAACAAATAGCACTTAGAAACTCTGATATACATCCGTTGTGGATGATAGGACTACCTCTGCCCCAGTGTACAGTGGGCTTCAGTGTACAGTATATGCTAGGGAACACTGGTGGGTAGCTCATAAAACCATTCTCCAGATGAAGGAGCAGCACTTTTTTCCATGGAGTCTGTGTTACTACAATTGTATGGCATCCTAGAAGATGAGAGGGAGATTCCTTAGTTCCCTGGTTCCCATGGAAAGAATCTTGTCACACAGGCCGTTACTCAGTCTATACATATGCTGGGGTCCACAATTAGGTCACAAAAAGTTGAAGTCTGATCCAATATTTTTTTCACATCCACTTCTTTTAAAAACCAGAACACAGTTTAATGGTCTAGGACAGGGGTGGGGAACCTTAGGCCCACTTGCCTGGATCCTGCCCCCGAGGCTTATGGCCTCTCCTCCCACACTGAGGAGCCTGCGCTGATGTTCCAGTCCTCCTACTGCCTCCCCGTGGGGCTGGAGATAGGGATGTTAAATATTGGTTAATTGAATAGTTGATTAACCTCATGAATTCGTATCATTCGACTATTCTATAGTTCCCTGGGATACGGCTGGCAGCCAATGTGCTCCAGCCCCACTCCTGTGGAGCCCCCTGACATCCAGTCTCCGGCCTCTCTACTGAGTCAGCAGTGCAGGATGCCAGGCGGGAGCTGGTCCACAAGAGAACCAGTTTAGAAACCAGCTCCCCTCACGGACTGGCTGTCTGCCACCCCACACTGCAGCAGCCCCTGTCCAGGGGTGGGGTCTGAGCTCCTGGACTCGGCGCAAACTGGAACTGAGCCAGGTTGCTTGGCCACCTGACTCCTAATACACTTTAAATGCAGAGCTGCAGTGGAGGTAGGTCCCAGACCCAGTGCAAGCTGGGACTGAGCCATGCTGCCGGCCGTCCTGCTAAAAAAAATTACTGCCGGGGGGGGAGCGAATGTGTGTAGTCTATAGCATTAATCTATAAACTTTTGCTTATTAGTTAATTGGTTAATTGACTAGACTATTACATCCCAAGCTGAAGCACACAAAATATATTAAGCTGAGCTCCCCTAGGCTCTGGTGTGTGAGGAAATATGAGGAATGCCTTTCTGCTTCTCATTCGGCTCCATACTGAGGGTTTCTTTTTCCACTTTTCATTTGTGTGTGGTTTCCGACTGATTTTTCTGTGGATCAATGGCCCCTGACTCAAAAAAGGTTCCCTACTCGTGGTCCAGGAGCAGGAAGGCCATCTGGCTGATATTCCTGGTCATTATTGGGAAATTGCAACAAAGGAGAGGTTACTGCTGTGGGATTACACAAAATGGTTACAGCTAAGGTGTGTCTAGACTACATGCCTCCTTCGACGGAGGCATGTAGATTAGCCAGATCGGAAGAGGGAAATGAAGCCGCGTTTAAAATAATCGCGGCTTCATTTAAATTTAAATGGCTGCCCCGATCTGCCGATCAGCTGTTTGTCGGCAGATCGGGGGAGTCTGGACGCGATGCCCCGACAAAGAAGCCTTTCTTCATCGACACAGGTAAGCCTCGTGAAACCAGGCTTACCTGTGTTGATGAAGAAAGGCTTCTTTGTCGGGGCATCGCATCCAGACTCCCCCGATCTGCCGACAAACAGCTGATCGGCAGATCGGGGCAGCCATTTAAATTTAAATGAAGCCGCGATTATTTTAATCGCGGCTTCATTTCCCTCTTCCGATCTGGCTAATCTACATGCCTCCGTCGAAGGAGGCATGTAGTCTAGACACACCCCTAGTTATTGTGTTCTCAAGCCATCACTGGAAATGCCAACTAGATGTTATTTCCCAAATTTGGGTTCCTTCACATAAATCTCATACCATCCCAATGGACATGCCAATGCTCAGTGACATACACTTTCAACTTTTTACATTTTCAATTACATGTGCAGTGTATGAGCAAATACATGTGAAAGATACTCCTCTCTCCCCCTTCCCCTCCCCCATGCTCTTGTTACATTCTTCCAAAAACAGGTAACTTTTCCATATTATTACTTATTTCTACAGAGCCACAGATGTGTGTAAGCTTTTAGAGACAGAAATAAAAAGGCAGAGCGTGTGGCTGATTCTTATCTCACTCATGCTGGCTTTACATCTTGATTTCCGTAGAGTTACTTCTGATTCACTTATGTTGTTGTTAAAGGAGAATGTGGTACAGCATCCTGTTGAACCTATAATCAAAAGCTCCAATCCTGCACATACACATCCAGGAGTAACTTTTTTCTCATAAGCAGGCTCACAGAAGTCAGTGGATTGCACATGTGAGTTACATTTTTCACATGTATGCGTGTGTGCAAGATCAAGTCTTAAAATGAGAACAGATATTTAAAAAATGGCCAGAGACAGCAGTAAGTAAGAGGAAGGAATAATTACTCCCACTGAACAGGAGGTAGATCCTAGATGCAATGGGGATCCCACACTGATTAATTTGAAAAACAGTTATTATTTTAAAAAGGTCAAAGGAATGACTTATGTTGTAGTGTTGGTCTAGCATAGACAGCCCTAGTAGATGTTCTGTAACACATTTCAAGAAGAAATTTAGTACTTTGTGACATGAAATTTCCACGGTTTAAATCTTTAACAATGACAGCAGGCAATACAAATTTCCTGAGGAGAAATTAATCTTTTAGCAACTGAACTCTTAGTGAAATCTGATGAAACATGTTGGATTTTGTTTTCTCCTTCTAGAATACTGGCGCAAAATATGGAATCAATTACTGTGCTCAGCTGAACATAGAAGAGGGAAAAAGGGACAGAAAGTCCTGTACACCTAGTGGTTTATAGATCACAACCAGTGGGTATTTAACACAGGGTGGAAATGCATAAAAATGTACAGAATCTGTTGCAACAGGAAATTTGCTACACAGTAGCATGTGATTTATGTCAAGAATAAGATATGCCTAATTAAGATATTTTTAACTGAGAAATGAATCAATATGGAACTCAGCACATACAACATTACCACCAGCATCTCTATTTCAAGCTTTTCACAAACAAGGTAACTTATTGGCTGATCTGTAGACAGTTCAGCTTTATTGGACTTTGTAAACTGCCGGGAATATTAAATAAGAACATTTGCCTAGCACCTTAACAAAAAGCATGTTGGGTGAGGTTTATTTCACAAAAGCAAAACAGTGGCACATTCTGTTTTTAATTACAAATTCTCAATCTGTGCAGTATCTGCTGAGCTTAGATTTCTCAACTGGCAGTTAAAATATATGATAATATTGCAGCAGTTCAGTGTTTCTCTTTGGTTAGCCTGACATGATTGGTTATTAGACCAAGAAACAGTACAGATTGAACCTCTGTGGTCCGGGAGTCTCTGGTCTGGCAACATCCATGGTCTGGTAGAATCACAGATGTTGCTGGACCAGAGAGCCTCAGTGGCAGAAGTTGCCAGTGGCTGGCGGGGCAGAAGAGCCTGCAGTCAGCGGGGACACTGTAGCCTGTGGGGCAGCAAAGCAGAGGAATGCAAAACAGTGGGGCTGCTGGAGCCTGGTGGGGGCTGCTGGAACCCGCAGGGCCAGTGGGGAAGCACGGCAGCAGTCTGTGGGACTGCTAGAGCCCAGTGGGGCAGCAAAGCTGGCAGGGCCGCTGGAACCCAGTGGCTGGGCAGAAGAGCTCCCCCACCCCACCGCCATGGTTTGGCAAACTATCTTGTCCAGGACTGGTCTGGTCCCCCAAGGGTGCCTGACCAGGGAGGTCCAACCTGTACTGTGCCCTCTTTGGTGAATGCATGACCAATGCAGAGATGCCCAGGAAGAAGGCAGGGTTTTATATTAATACAGTAGTCACTTCAAAAGGGAGCTAACCATGTGTTGTGAAAGCCCTGCTGCAATCAAACCTTCAGGACAGTCACATTCCAGAAGATATATCCTGGTGATTACTACAGTACAAAAAGTCTCAGGGGGGTGGCTGTGTTAGTCTGTAACTTTAAAAACAAGGAGTAGCTCTGTGGCAAATTAGAAACTAACAACAATATAACAAAGTTGCATTTAAGGGATGTCAGTTCTCATTTGTATAATATCCCTGACTGGGAGGGAGAAGCCCACTGCAAGAGAAATTAGGAATCCCTATTCTTTTATTGCCACTTGATTTCTGAGCTCTGTATCACTCATTACTCATTGGTTCCATTACCATCTGGAGTGCCTCAAAAACTGTTCGCTCAGCAGGCACAGGACTGACTAGCCATTGCAATGGATGGTTTTTCATGTGATAGATTTATGATGCTTTGAATGCCACTGGCCAGATGGAAACCAAGGAACTGTTCCATCAGCCCAATACACACTCAACAATGGAAAACATTCAGCTAGTTCCCTAGGATGATGTTCCCACTGCAACTTACATTATGTTCTAATTAATCACTGGCTCTGCTGGTAGCCCTTTCAGGAAACTGCAAATCAGATCCTTGATATGATGCAACAAAATTTTCCACAAATACAATATGCACCTCATTAGCAACCAATTATAGCTAAGAATAGGGATAGGCTAAAAATAAAAACTTACTTCA
This sequence comes from Pelodiscus sinensis, assembly GCF_049634645.1. Lineage (NCBI taxonomy): Eukaryota > Metazoa > Chordata > Testudines > Trionychidae > Pelodiscus > Pelodiscus sinensis. The sequence goes on from NC_134712.1 coordinate 172,708,379, forward strand.
TTCCATATTTACTTCACTTGCAAGTATAAAAATATTATATAGGTTGAACCTCTCTAGGTTAGCACCCTCAGGACCTGACCAGTGCTGAACAAGAGAATTTGCCGAACTATTGGTCGGGAAGGCAGTATTGTCTAGCGGTATTACCAACACTTCCACTGCTTACTGGGCTCTTAGAAGACATTTAAGGGTAAATCAGAGCTAAATAGCACAGAACAGTGAGAGCCAGGACTGGTGGCTGTAAACAAACTTTATGGGACCTCAGGAAACTTGGCCACACCCTTGATAAGTGACAGAGATGTAGCTGTGTTAGTCTGGACTTGCTGAAACAAAAGACAGAGCTATGCAGCACTTTAAAGACTAACAAGATGGTTTAACAGGTGATGAGCTTCCATGGGCCAGACCCACTTCCTCAGATCAATTTGTAGAAGAAAATTATATACCAAAGGGATATAATAAAAAAAAGTGAACACATATAAAATTGACAAATCAGATTTTAGAACAGAAAGGAGTTGAGGGGGGTAGGTTAGTATCTATGGGTATGTCTACACTTGCCCCCTAGTTCGAACTAGGGAGGCAAATGAAGCATACCAAAGTTGCAAATCAAGTGCAGGATTTAAATATCCCGCGCTTGATTAGCATAATTGTGGCCGGTCGCCATTTTAAAATGCTGGTCACCCGATTTAACTTGCCGCGTGTGTAGACGCGATAGTTCGATCGGAAACCCTTCCCTCGTATTAACTGTTACTCCTCATGCAATGCAATGAGGAGTTAGTTCCACGACGGGAACTAACCATACACTAAGTGTCCTTTAACCCAGAACATTAATGTCATATTGGAACATGTATTTCATGTTTCAGGAAGGGCTGCTCCAAGATCCAACTATTTCAATGGACTTTGCATCAGAGTCCACATGCACTGATCCTTTCTTTCTACTATCGAGACTGATAAAATTCTAGAGAGCACTAATTTTTCTTTTGCTTTCCAGATAATTTGGCAAGATCTGACTGGGATAAACAAAGTATAAAATATTAATTAAAGATGTTTTTGTTTAATGCATAATAAAAAAAAAATCAAAAAAACAACATTCATCTGTTACCAAGGGCTACAGAGGAAGAAAAATTAGATCCTATCAGAATTAAACAATTAAGCTCCAAATGAAAGAATATTCTTTTTCCATGTCATTGTGGTTTTGCTAAGACACTGTATAAGGCAGAAAGCCACAAAGCACTGGTCATGAAACATGAGGCCTCACTGAAAACCAATTTCCATTGTCTGATCAAAGCAAGATAATATAAGCTCGGTGGCATGAGCTCAGTCAAGCGTATGAATCATTTTACTTCCTACACTAACTCAGAAGTTTGCTTAGCTCAATCAGTTTACAAAATTTGACCAAATGTGAAAACCTCTAAAAAATGGCAATACCTATAGTTCAAGGCTATAGGCTCTAATCAGTAAAGTTTTTATCTTAAAAATGTTGTCTGTGTCTTTTTGAGGGTTCAAACAGAATCTGTGTTCTTAAAATATTTAACTACTTTCCATCCTATTTCCCTGTTATTGGTGAAAAGCAAATACAAGTCATAACACACATATAACTACTACTTCTGGATTCCCTTAGCTCAGGTTCTGTAATTCTTCTGTTTGACAGGTTGTAGTGAAATTGTCATGGCTACATTTTTAAGCATAGGCTCCAGCAACAGTTGAAACAAAGGGAATTTTACAATTGACTTTAATGAGAGCAAGAACACACTGGATTTACAGTTTGCATCCACAAAACACTCATGCAACCATTAATAAAAAGGCTGCATGATTAAGCCTCTGACACAAAATTACTCTTTTCACAGATGCTAGTGAAATGCAAGTAAACTTGGGAGTTGATCAAATGCCTTCTGAAGTCAATGGAAGTCTTACCCATGTCTTCAATAGGAACAGGATGAGGCTGTTTCTGGCCACATCCAACAAGCTCATATTGACACAGAAAAACATTCTGTCACAAAAGTTTTATCTTCTATGGAGTTGGTTGGAAATTTTTTGACAAAACATTTTTTTCCATCAAAATAGGAGAGGTTTCAAGGGATACTCTGATTCTTTCCAGACACAGAAACACCCAAATCAAAACCTGAATTTTACAATTTGAAAATGGACTTTTCAACAAAATTCCATTTTGAAAAAAAAAGAGAGAGAAAGAGAGAGAGCGCATTCCAGTGAGGAACACAAGCAAATTTCAAAACTTGAAATTCTTCAAATAACCAGACCGTCGTTCTCCAAACAGCTCCAGTGTGCTATGTGTTTCATTTTAGCAATATAAAAATAGCTTTGTTTCATTCTCCACACAGTTTGGTCTTGAGGACAGATGTATAACTAGAAATATTTTAGCTGGTGAGCAATTCTAGTTCTAATGACAGATGCAGGGTAACTTTATGTCACAAAATTACATGGGACACAGGATGCCTTTGACATTTCCATTAATTATTATTATTAATATAGGGGATTTTCATCCAAGAATGCTTGCAGTCTTCTGTCTTTCTAAAACAGATTTACAAACTACACATGTGGGTCAATTCAACCACCACCAAGGGGGTAACACAGCTGTCATACTGCAAGCCACAGTAACTATTTTGTTTTTGTTTTGTTTTTTAATAGCAATGCTACTGTGTTTCCTATGGTACACAGACTATCATTACATTTACACAGCCAGGCAGGATTTCCTTTCCAGCTGCAGCTCTCATGGAAGGCACCTGTCTATTCTGCTCTAAAATTGCCCCCTTTTAATCTTTTGTTTGTTTTTTCACAGGAGAGCTTTATTTTCCCAAATGCCTTTTGAGATACACAAGCAAAAGAAAATATTCTCCATGACTTTAGATCAGTTTATATTACATTCTAAACAGAGCCTAATAAGTATCATTAAATTTGCTGAAGACACTTGAATGCCAGCAGCACTAAGCTGGTTCTCAAACAGTAGCCTGAGATGGCAGTCTTGAAACTCAATCCAGCCTGCATGGTCAGAAGGATTTCATGATTCAGCACACACTGATCATGATTCACATGGACAGATGCATGAAATCTCCAATGCCTGCCTAGTTACTACAACACATGCTCATAGTCATATGGATTCATGCACCCTTTTTTTTCCCCAACAAGATTCCAAAACATGTCATCTTTAGATTTTCTCCGAGGAGACAGGCATATTCCCAAATTACTCATAGCTCAGGGCATCAATCCACAACCAGACAGGCAGGTATCACACCAGAACATCAAGCCAGTGCAAGTATATCAAACAAGATGTGTTCATCTTCATCATTCTGCTGCTCTATCAATTGTCATTTTATTTTAAAGGGCCAGAGGGCTCATATAGAGTTAGTGGGCATAGATTCATAAACTTTAAGGCCGGAAAGGGACACTGTGATAATCTAGTAGTCTGACCTCCTGCATAACACACACACCTCATGAGGACACCAATCTGTTTTCAAGTTCTAAAAGAGCAGTTATACAGAGGCCCAATGACACAATGAGACTTATTGCCTAAACTTGATGGAAAAGACATGCTCTATGGTGATAAAACAGATTTCAATGTGTGCCTTTGAAAACTCTCGAACTATGAATGCTCTCTTTTGACTATTTTCAATAGTAAACAATGTATTTTAAAAATATATCAGGAGAATTATTCTCTCCATTGAAACTTGTCCACATATAAAAGTTATTGGAGTTTAGATTTAATATAACTATTACAGTGGGTCTGCTTTTTAAATTATGACATTTTTAGTGCTGGTTGGTTGGCATGCATGTCCAGTTTCCTTTTGCTATCCAAATGATTGTGGGCATAAAAATATATTCCACTGCAAAATATTGTATTCCTGTTCTCCTTTGGGCTGCATGTTGTGCTATTAGGATTGCTTAGGTATTTATACTGTATGCATAGTATCAGCCCAGCGTTTTTTAAATGAAACTATTCTAGATTTTGCAGACTCCACAGTCAGTCACAGGGCCTCACCAACACAGCACAAGGTTGGTGATGCGGAAACCCTTCCCTATCCAAGATACTAAAAGGTCACTGTTCTTGGTCATTGTTTTGTTTCTTTGGTTTAAGGAAAATAGATCTGAGGAGGGGCCTTGTGTGTAGAGAGAAGATACTTAGATGAGCCCAGCAAATGCCAGTCTTGTTACCAGTTGTGAATAAGATAAATGAGGTGGTGGGGTCACATCCAACATGCAGGAAAAGGTATGATTTTACAGAAGCTTTATAGAGCTTATGTCAAAGGAAGTAGAACACAAGGATGACCACCAATCAGAAAACTGAATTGAAAATTGCAATTTTAAGAAGCCTAAATCTTCCCATATTGACTCTTGCTGAAGGAAGATGATGTGCAAGATGGATGTCCATTCTATGCTCCTCCATGGCAACATCACAGCCATAGGTCTCTGCTGCTGGACATATGTAAATGTAACCCCCTTTTTCCTCCCCGGGTTACGTGGGAGCAGGTAACTCTCACAGGTGTGCGTGGGCACCTGATGGTTTTAACATAAAAGGAGATCCTGAGTACCCCAGTGGTGATGTTGTTTAGTTGGGGGGGGGGGGAACCCCTATCCACCGGCTTGCTGCAGTCCCTTGCTCATAAAGAACATATAATGGTGGTGCCTCCACCTGGCTGGCCCTGTACACACTTAATGGTGTGCCTTGGGAGCCTCCAGGAATAAAATTATTCCAGCAATAATCTGGATTTAACTCCAGAACAACTATAAATCATATACATCTAATAGATTACATTAGAATAAACAACCTTTACTTAACAACTTAAAGAAACAGGGTTTAACAGATTAACAGTGAATAACATTAACAAAGTACACAAAAATAATAGGAAACTTATCTACAGGCAGTCCCCGGCTTACGTACAAGATAGGGACTGTAGGTTTGTTCTTAAGTTGAATTTGTACGTAAGTCGGAACTGGTACATATTGTACCCCAGATGTCCCCAATTCAGCCGCTGCTGAAACTGACCAGCAGCTGACTACAGGAAGCCCGAGGCAGAGCTGCTTTGCCCCGGGCTTCCTGGAATCAGCCGCTGATCCGTTTCAGCAGCAGCTGATTTGGGGACACCTGGGGTAGAGCAGCTGGGGTGCTGCCAGGTTGGTCCCAGCAGTGCTGAGGTGCGGTGCTGCGGGGATCAACCTGGCAGCGCCCCAGCTGCTCTGTCCCAGGCGTCTAGATTCAGCCGCTGTTGAAATTGACCAGCAGCGACTGAATCGGACACGCCTGGGGCAGAGCAGCTGGAGTGCTGCTGGGTTGGTCTGGTAGTGCCGACCCTTGGCGCGGCGGGACCAACCCGGCAGCACCCCAGCTGCTCTGGGGGACGCCTGGGGCAGAGCAGCTGGGGTGCTGCTGGGTTGGTCCAGTAGCGCTGCACCTCGACGCCGTGGGACCAACCCGGAAGCCCCCCAGCTGCTCTACCCCAGGCGTTGGCGAGAAAAGCCTGGTCTGCTGGGGGGGAGGCGCACTAGCTGCGCCCCTCTCCCCCAGCAGACCAGGGAGACGTGGAGCAGCTTTTCTCGCTGCGGAGGACACGGGCGGCGGGACTGTGGCACGTCTCGGCGGTCCCACCGCCTGCGTCCTCTGCAGCGAGAAAAGTCGCTCCGCGTCTCCCTGGTCTGCTGGCGGGGGGGCGCTAGCTCCGCGTCTCCCTGGTCTGCTGGGGGGAAGCGCCCCCTGCGCCGCCGGAGGCGGCGACAGTGGGAGAGGCACCCCGCACTAGGGGCGACCCCTCCCCCGTTCGTAACTAGGGGTCCGACTTAAGTCGGATTGACGTAAACCGGGGACTTCCTGTATCTGGCATTTGCACTGCCACCATTTATCACACTCTAGAGCGTGCCCTCCTAGAACTCACAGTACCATACACTTGCTTGCGTGGGCGCACTTCAAGATCTTACAGCTGGAGTGGATGATTCTAGTCTCCTTCTGTGTGCTGGATGCAGAGTAGCTTCTAGCCACAGGTACAGCCAAAGGGCAATCAGAAGCAGCCTGCTAGATTCAGTCCCAACGGCTCTTAGTCCAAGTCTGTAGCTGCAGCCTAAAAGCTCCTAGACTGGATCAAACTCCTCCACAGAAGCCTGGCTCCTTTTTTCCCAAAAAACAAAGGGAAGAGTCCCCAGACTGCTGGGCCTCCCTCCACATACCTGGGGAGAGTCAGCCCCAAAACAAAGAGAAACTTCCTTCCTGTTTTCCTCCAGGGCTCATGGGAATTGTAGTCTGTGGGGCTAGATCGCAACACACAGGGTCTTCTCAGAAAATAAGCAGAGGCACCTTTAGTAAGGGGACTACATAAACAACATGGATCTGCTTTGGTTTAAGTTTCTAGCCACTGACTCCATCCTGCCTTGCTTGTGCTTCCCCAAGACAAAGGTTTGCAGCCAATGATTCCCAGCTGCCACTTCCCTATTTACCTAGAGTGTAGGTAGCAGTCCCTTCCAGATCGATGTATCCAGGCCAGAACTTACAAAGACACTTCAAAGTGATTCTAGCCATACAGACTTTACTAAATTACTCTAGGAAGTAGAAAGCTGCAATAAGCTGAGGGAAAGGGAAGGGGAAAGGATCCATCTAAGAGCCAAAGGCTCAGAAAGAATCTACTTTCTGTGTAGTACAACTGAATGATGTATCTTCTCTGCCTTAATTTACAGCCCTTTGCCCAGACCCTCGACACATTTCTGAGGATGCTCCATAACAACCTTTCAGTTTATTTCAGTTCATATGAATGACACCAGGCTCTAGCAGGAATATTGCCCATGCCCAGACATGAAATCAAACCCAAAACTTTTGAAATGTTTGGAGTTTTCCCACAGTTTACTATTTTCAAGCACCTCCCCTGCACTGCTGAGTCTCAAATAAACCCGGGGAGGGCCTTGATTTATGCAGCAGTATAATTTCCAGGGGCACTGAGCACCTGACTCACCGCAAAAGCCTAACGCCATGTCTACGCTTACCAGTAGATCAGCAGTCAATTTAGTAGATCTAGTAAAGACCCCTAAGTTCATGGCAGAGTGCTCTCCCATAGTCTGCAGTACTCTAGCTCTCCAAGAAGAACTTCTCCCATTGACATAGAACAGCATAGATACCGCAGGAAGATGACCTAAGTTATGTCAACTTTAGTTATGTTATTCACATAACTGAAGTAGCATAACTTAAGGATGACTTACCACAGTATTGTAACCCACCCCTAAGTGTGCAGACTCATGAAATTCAGGTACTTCGAGATACCTAATCAATACATCTGTAAGTACATGTGTTTCCCATTTGAGGGCAAGTGAATCAATATTGATAGTTTTGGGGGTATTCGATTTTTAACAGTAAATATCAGCAAATGCCAATTGTACTGCACATATATACAAAGCAATGAAAATATATTTCCATTGATGACAATAAAAATTCACAGATAAATCAAACTCAAAGTTTGCCTATGGAAAATTACTTAGTATATTTTGAAATGTGATGTTGACAGCTGAATTTTGCCAACCTTAAATATTGAGCAACGGAGGATAATCTGTACCCCAAACATCTTAGTAAATAAAAAGCCACAAAGAAATTCAGAGCAGATTTGCTGGCTCTTGCCAACAAGCAATTATTTTTGTTTCTTGTTACCTAGTTCTTAAGTGTATGCCATCCAGGAGTACATTTCCAAAGCACTGCATGATATTTTCACTATGTAGTTCTCACTGGGTCAAATTCATTCCTTGAGTAACCCTAGAACAAAATCACTTTGTGGTCCCTAATGTTATAATCATTGTAATTAATTCTCATGATGGTAACCTAATCTTTCAGAATTAGATGTTCTGTTTATAAAATTTGCTATTTAAATATGCATTATATGATGTGATACAAAACAATGTACTGCATACTATGTAACATAGTGTATTGCTTTATGACTCTGAAGTGTTGAGGTTACTAAAAAGCACACAAACTGGCAATATTTACAATGAGAAACTAATGGGCTTTCACTTATACCATTTTTTTACACTGATGGAGCTGAATAGGTATCAATGGAGCAATTTTTCCAGTAAGAACAGAAATAGCCTAATGCATTTTTGAACTGGACAAATATAATGACCCTGTAAATACTTCAATTCATTCTGGTGTATAAGCATTGGAAATGACTGAAGGTTTGTAACTTCTGTTACATAGACAGGCAGAATTACAAAAACATTTACATACAATCATTGGGCATACAGCATTGTGTGTATGAGAAATTAGTCATACACATTAGGTACCCTTCCCAACCTATACAAAACCAGAAGCCAAAGCAGGCTTTTATGTTAAACAGGCAATAACAACACATAGTCTAATTTCTTTAGATTGAAGAAGTGACCACATGGCTCTAGATGCTTTCTAAAAACAGAAACTGACAGTCTCAGAGATGAAAAATAACAGCAAATAACAGAATATGTTATCCAATAGAACACATCCTGTTTGCTTAAAACAGCAGCTCAGAGATGGAGTAAAATGAGAGGGTGGATCGGCAGCTTGCTGTATCAATGTTGTACTATATTAGATTACCCCATATGTGTTCTACAGTCGTGCTTTCTATTTTGTTCAGGTGAAGTCAACAGCTTATTTTTAAAGTAAAAAAATCAGGCTTACATCTAAACAGCTGAAGGATCTAACCAGCCATCCCCACAAACATTACTTACTATACTGCTTATTACACAACTTCAGAGGACTAACTCATATAGCAAGCAAGGGTCTAGAATTTGTGCCCCCGTCTTCTTCAGATCAGAGATAATCAAGAACAGGAAAAAAAAAAGTTCTCCAGTTTTTGTTCCAATCCATATTTTGTACACTTCTAACATTCTGTATAAGGTAACAAGTCCAGGCTTGGAGGGAAGGGCAAAATGCAGATTTGAATCCATAATTTGAGATCCCAATCCAAATGCCAATTAGTCAGTGGAAAGACTCCTGTTTTCTTTGATGGGAGCTGGAACTTACTGTAATGTCTCAAAGATTGCTTTTTTGGGGGGTTGGTTCAGGCCCATCTCTAGTTACAACTATAAAACATTGCAGAGTTGTGCAAAATGCATTTATATCTGCTGACTTTGGTGGGTTTTTTACATATTCTTTCCTGGCCTGAAAGCTAAGACTTCACAAGAAGTCAAACAGCAGAACTCCTGAAACATGGTTAAATAATTCAGATCAGCATTTCACTCCCTAAAAGTGTGGTAAAAATGCTAAGAAAAAGGAAACAGAAGTGATGTGTAAGGTTCACCTCTAACCTGAAAAAAAATCCAGAACTGAAATAAGCACATCCTGGCCAACCAATACAATCTGCCTCTTTCTTTCTTGGATCGTAAGTCAAAGGGGACAAAACAAAAATTTCACATCAGTGCCACTTGGCAATTTTTACCATGTAGATGAAACGTGAAGCACAAAGGAAAACTATCTCTAAGTATTGACAAAGTGATTGTGAAACTTACAAATGAAGACAAATAATCCTGCAAAGTCTGCAAATTTTTTAAATGAAAAGGGAGTAGGATAAAATTTAACACCACAAAGGATTTTATGGCATTTGCAATATTTTGAGGTTTTTTCATGTGATATTTTCATTAAGGAAAATGGAGATGCTTCACAAAGCTTTACTGATCACACACTAAATAATATTGTGTCATCACCTTCAGCGAAACTCGGCATAGTCTGGTTGAGATGGCATTGGACAGAAAACCTATGCTGTGACACTGACCTACCATGGGACTTGGAACAAATCACTTCATCTTTCTGTGCTTCTAATTCCTCTCTCCTCCTTTGTTCAGATTGCAAACTCTCTCAGTCAATGACTGTCTCTTGTGCACACACATATCTAGCATAACAGGGTCCTGATCCCTGTTAGTCTTGGTACTATCATAATATAAATAATAGCAATCACCATGTAATGCAAGAAGTTGCAAGACGTGGATATCTATTTGGGATTTTTTATGTACCCTTAATTAAAATCAATTCAATACTAGCATGTAAAAGTCAGAACATGAAAAAAGTTTATTTCACTCACCTAGACAGCAATAATTTACCCTGAAGTTTCAAATCTGCAGCACAATCCTCTGACTGACAATTCCTCTCAAAAACAGTCTGTGAAAAACAGAGGAGAAAGCTGTTACAGTGGGGAACTTTGTTATAACAGACTCTTCTTCCCTCCCAAAAATGTGTTTCAGTAAAAATAAGAACACTGGAAGGTTGTGACAAACTACTGAGGAGTAGTAATTACAAATACTGATTACAAGATGTGTAATTTCAGATACTGATCAGATAAATGGTTGCCCATTCAAACAACTCAAACCTAAAATGTGTCAGATGCCTAACAAACTTGCAGACACGTTAGTAACATTTTCTCATGCCAGGGAAACTCAAGCCAGCAGAAGTTAAATGCCAGGCACACCGTCACAGGTATTACAGCACTGAGAAGGGTGATGGGAAAATGGTCTAGACGTCCCAACACAGAACCGTGTACAGGTGATTGCTTTTGCAGAGCTGCTGGGTGGCTTTTGTAGAAATCTTACTGAATTTGACCTGTTCCCACAAAATGTGTCAATCTCAATGAACTGGCATTTTCCAACAGAAAACTACTCCATCCAAAAATTTCCAACCAGCTCTAATATTTCTCCTCATAACACTCCTCCGAGGTTGAGCAGTGCTGTTTTACATTTCCCCATTTTACAGATGGGGAACTGAGACAAACAGTGATTTGTCCAAAGACTCACAGGAAGTCTGTGGAGGAGCAGGGAAATAAGTCCACCTGTCCCAACTCCCAGACTACTGCCTTAACCAAAAATCCATGATATTTTCAAAAACAGAATAAGTACTTAACACAGGAGTCCTGGTCAATATTCCGATCCACATAAGCAACGTACAGTGCTCAGGGATGAACAAAACCAAGGATAGACTCAAACACTGAGCTAGCCAAATTTTTGTTCAGAAGTTTGAGAAAGTTTGGTTATTTCTCCTCTTCCCTTTCCTAGTTACTTAGCATTTCTGCACATACCTCTGTATTTCCTACCTCTACAAACAGAAGTGGAGCTACTTAACTGTAGCTCTGTGAGAAAGGCTGTTTATATTATTTCTGGCCAAAACCCTGAATGAACAAAAATACCACAAATGTTGCAATAAATAAAAACAAAATAAATTAATTCTTGTGAGATCTTCAACCCTAAATAAATTCAGATAACCATCTGGAAACCTGGGGACTTCTCCAAAATAAGCCCTTAAAATGCTTGGTATTAGGTTTCAAAAAAGCTGTGTCCTTCCTTCCACAGCAAGAGGGCAAGCTGGCAGATAACAGGGAAGTCTTAAGGAGAGTAAGGAGAAACAAAAATAACTAATTCCTCAAAACCCAAACTTTTCATTTCATTTGTACCAGACAATGGTAAATTTATTCAAAACCACAGTCTGCTACCATTACCCACTTTGAGCTAACACCTTGTTCCACAAGTAGTCTTGTAGTACTACTCAAGATGAGTAAAGGTAGCAGAATCCAGCCTCCAGTGACTGGAAATTCAGTCTGAATTTTTAAAAATAGATCATATGTTAAATGCCTAAATGGGGCCTTTACAAACCTCATTTTAGGTCTGAATTTTTTTAAATCTAGGCCTTATCTTTTCAAACAGTAAATATATTAAAAAGAAATATCTATCGACTGGTGCTAACACCCTACCTATCCCAGAGGAGCTGTGGAAGAAAGGGGTTGCCAACTCTCCCAGTCCGCAAACCGTTTACTGTAGTGACATCCAGTCTGGGAGAGTTAGCAACCTAAAGTAGAGTGGAGAGGGAGGCCCGGGATGCAGGAGCACCAGGTGACCATGCAGCCAACTGAGGAGAAGCAGCGCTTTTAAGGGGAAAGTGCCGCTTCTCCCCAGCCACCCGCTGCACGGTCCTGCTCAGTCCTCCAGCCCACGAGGACCAGTCACCTTTGTCTGGTGAGCGAGGGTTAGATGCTGAGCGCTGGTGGGGAACGGCTGGGGGGTGGGGCGGAGGGGAAAGGGCTGGACCAGCACAGTGTGTGGGTGGGGCGGTTGGACTAGCACTGAGCCGGGAGCAGGCAGACAGAGGATGGGCTGGGGACGGCCAGAGCCCATAGGCAGCCCTTGGCTGCATAGAGCACCATGAAATGTGGGACAATTTGATGCCTCAAATTTTGTGGTGCCCAAGGCAGCTGCATGTTTTGCCCATCAGTAGGGGAAGCCCTGAACCCTCCACTTCACTGGACTGTTTGTGGAACTTCGGCAGGCTGACCCTTGTTCCCATGCTCAGGATCTGACTGCCACATGTAAGGTTGGGAAGGAAATTTCCTCCCCCGTCAGATTGGCAGTGGCCTTGGGATTGTCCCACCTTCTTCTCTGCAGCACGGGACACAGATTGCTTGCCAGGATCATCAGGCTATATACCACTTGATCATTTCTCTGTCACTGCAAGAACTTTGGGCATTGGTGCACTTCAGTTCCTTCAATTGTCTGCCTGCGGCACAAAATAATTTAATTTCCTGAAGGCTGAAATCATGTGTGGTGGTTAGGATTTGTGTGAGAGTGCTCAATGGTATTGGCGGACTGTGACGCGCAGCAAGTCAGACTGATCTGGTGGTTCCTTTTGGCCTTAAACTCTACTCCCCATGTTAAACCTGTCTATTAAATCAAATAATTCTGAGAGCCAGGTGTAAAAGCCTAAATTCAAATCCCTCAAGAAAAACAATTAACATTCCTGAAAGCCTTCCAGGATTTAATTACATGCACTGGCTAAAATAAAAACAAATTATTTAGAGAATATGTCTAGGAAATATTCAAGCAAATTCAATCCAGGGGAGTGAACGCCACAGGGACTATTAATAGGATTCTTCTGATCATTTAACAAAACAGCCAAGTCAGAACAGCGTGGGTGGTTGGGAGGGAAAGGTGAAATCAGCCAGAAAGCTTTCCCTGCACTCCAGGTGTCCCCATGAAAAAGTGTAACACAAAGAAAAGAGTTCCAACATTTACAATGGGTTAGCATAGCAAAATGGGTGGAAATGGCCATCAATAATTATTTCATTAAACTAAAGCACATAGGATGTTCTCTAATTGAAGAAAGGTATAAGGAAATGAATTTGCTCAGTGGACTTCATTGAGAGTAAAGTTTTGTACCTAAGGCTCAGTACTAATACACTATCATTTATCATATCATCCAACACATTCACTTTTCCTTTCCACAAAAGCTGGATTTCGATTTCAGCAGAGTCCTGCTTTGTATCCTTTGATGAAGAAGACTTTATTAAACATGGCCAGGGCTCAACAATCTATGTAATCTACTTGCCCATGGTGAATAGATTACATCCTGGAAGAGCCGGGTTCGGGCGATCTGCGCATGCGCAGAATGATCTGTGCATGCACAGAATGCTGGACAGTGCGGCTGGCAAGAGGGGCTCGCCGCAGCTCAGCAAGCCCTGAACATGGCCATATCTACCTAACAGAAAGACAGAAAACTGGACAAACGAGAGAAGAAGGGCTCCCCAAGGAAACCAACTGTCCGTAAAAAACTCTCTAACCAAAGCTGGTGAAACTAATACATATAAATTAAGTATAAATATATTTTCAGAGAGGTAGCCGAGTTAATCTGTAACTGGAAAAACTTAAACAACAAATAGTCTAGCAGCACCTTAAAGACTAACAAAACATGTACAGTAAACTTCTGATAATTCGGCACCTTTAAGACCCAGGGGGTGCCGGATTATCAAATATGCCAGACTATTGGAAGGGGGAGGGCTATGAGAGGTCTGGGGTGGGGTGCGGTGGAGGGGATGCCACTCCAGACCCCTCATAGCCCCCCCTTCCGATAGTCCGGCTCTGCCCCAGGCGTCCCCGATTCAGCCGCTGCTCGTCAGTTTCAGCAGTGGCTAAATCCGGGACGCCTGGGGCAGAGCAGCTGGGGTGCTGCCGGGTTGGTCCAGTAGAGACGCCCCTCAGCTCTGTGGGACCAACCCAGCAGCACCCCAGCTGCTCTTCCCCAGGCGTCCCCAAGAGCAGCTGGGGTGCTGCCGGGTTGGTCCAGTAGAGACGCCCCTCAGCTCTGTGGGACCAACCCAGCAGCACCCCAGCTGCTCTTCCCCAGGCGTTCCCAAGAGCAGCTGGGGTGCTGCCGGGTTGGTCCCGCAGCGCCGAGGGGCGGCACTACGGGACCAATCCGGCAGCACCCCAGCTGCTCTGCTCTTGGCTTCCCTGATTCAGCTGCCGGTCAGTTTCAGCAGTGGCTGAATTGGGGAAGCCGGGCGCAGAGCAGTTCCAATTGTTCGGCAGCCAGAGCACTTCCGGGTTCCTGATTGTACCGGACCATCAGGAGTGCCAGAGCACTGGATGCTGGACTAATGGAATTTTACTGTAGATGGTATCATGAGCTTTCGTGGGTACAACCCACTTCTTCAGATGAATGGAATATTAAAAGTCCAGTTCCAAAAATAAATAGGAGATGGGGGAGAGGGAAAAAATAGTGAATGAGAGTGTTCAAGTTACAAGAAGCTTATAGAAGGTGCAAATAGTTCTTAAGTACCCATTGTGTAGTTGGTTAAGTCATTAGGGGTACGTCTAAACTACATGGCTCCATCGACGGAGCCATGTAGATTTGTTGTTTTGGCAAAATCAAATGAAGCCACGATTTAAATGATCGAGGCTTCATTTAAATTTACATGGCTGCCGCGCTGAGCCGACAAACAGCTGATCAGCTGTTTGTCCACTCAGCGCGCTAGTCTGGACGCTCCCCTGCCGACATCAAAGCCCTTTGTCGGCAGCCCCGGTAAACCTCATCCCATAACAGGGCTGCCGACAAAGGGCTTTGATGTCGGCAGGGGAGCGTCCAGACTAGCGCGCTGAGCGGACAAATGAGGAATGAGGAGTAATGGTAGTTCGAACTAGGAAGCCTAGTTCGAACTACCTAGTTCGTGCCGCGTGTAGCCGCGCGGCACGGGGTTCGAACCAGCCGGGATTTAAAAATGGCGGCGCCCGGCTTATGCAAATGAAGCCCGGGAAATTCAAATCCCAGGCTTCATTTGCAATTGCGGTATGCCTACATTACCCCGCTAGTTCGAAATAGCGGGGTAGTGTAGACATACCCTCAGAGACTTCCGTGAGATCCGCAACATAATCTCACCCTTAATCATGCAATCCTTTAATGCTCTGCCAGATTCAGTGGAGGTTCCTTTATAAGGCTGAGCATTGTATTACAGTTTTGCATTCCATCTTCTCTTTAGGCTTTATATTCCTATCATTTACAGTATTTACACTATCATGAGGTCTCTGAAGCTCACTACATATCAGTCTGTTAAGCAGTTTTGCATCATACCTGTGTTCCAATAACACAACCCAAATGTGCAACAACTTGGTCATTTGTTCACGTGACTGCCTATGGTTGGTTTGTAATCTTTGAGTGACCATTTTATTGTCCTGTGTCTGTCATCTGTTGAGTTTGCTCTGCTGATTGCTGTTTCTGAGGAACGCAATGTAGATGTCAACGATTTCTGTTGAACTCTCGAATGTCATTCTCAATCACATATGCTCTGGGTGCCAAATTCTGTTACTTCATGACAGCCTTCATCCAACCTTTTTCTCTGTCTAATTTGACATGAACCCAGACACTGGTTCTAACCATGGCAGATTTCTGACTGAGTGATGACTGTTGTAAAGTGAAAGCTCTTTTAGTCTTTATCATCTGATTTGGCAACTGTCTTCATGTCTGGCCACTTTGAAGTTGGGTTAGTTTACAAAGTTGGATCAGTCGTTCTGAGTTGGCTTCTTATCAGGAGTTGTACTGGACTTTCCTTAGCCACTATTCGTGTTGATAAGTTACTCTGAAGAGTGTGGCATGGATCTTGCTGCTGCAGGAAGTTCCTGACTGCCTGTGCAGCTCTACAGCCACTCCATTCAATTACGGATAATGTGGGCAGTTAGTAATATAATCAAAGTCATATTTCATTCGTAATTATTTTAATTCTGCTGAAGTGAATTGTGGTCTATTGTCACTAATGAGTTGTTCTGAAATACCAAAGTGAGGAAAAGTGTACTTCAGTATCTCATGAGCATTGCAACATGTTATGTCTTTCAAGTACCATATTCCTACACACCTAGAAAAATTCACAACAACAATTAAACAATGCCTCTTGAATCTGCATTAATCTGCAGCTAGTTTCTTCTAAGTGCCCCGGTAGAAGTATTTGACCATTGCATGGCATAGCATTGCTTCAGGTAGATTTGTATTGGACCTCTGCTCAAAAGTCCAGTATCATCAACTCGTCTGTCCAGTTCTTTTGCGCTAGGTCCATCATGGTCACCTGACAGGGCTAAGAAGGTTGTTTGCTTTTAATCCTGTGATCACGTGCACTCGGAACGCAAAGGCTTTGTCCTTGTAAGTGGTTTCTGGGATGGACTGTCCCATGCTAGTCAGAATGCCTGCAGGACTACACCACTGGCATAGTTTGGGGGAATGTGAGAGGACATTGCGCCCTAAACAGAGCGGAAGCCCCTGCAGGGTCACATGCCACTTCCACAGACCCCATTTCTGCAAGTGCTGAGCTGCCCTGCAGGATTTGCTCTGCTAGGCCTGCCTAGAAAGGGGACTCTGTCCTTCTTGCACTGTGTGTCTCCTCTGCCCCCAGCATATTTCGGCTCTTGAGGAGTGTGACAAGCTCTTTCCTTGTGTCCCAGGCCACTGAACACGGCCTCCTGCTTGCTAGTTTCTGCCTGTTTGCTGAGCAATGGTTAGTGCCCACAGGGGCTGGGAGAATGGCATATGGCAAGGAGGCAGGGGTAGGAGGAGCTTGAGGAAGTGGGGGGAAGACAGAGAGCCAGGGCCAGGGCCAGGAGAAAAGAAGGCAAGCCCACCGACAGGAGGGGCAAAGGGATCAACTGCCACAGGGCCCAGCCGTTCAAAGGGGCCCAGGGTTCCCAGCCGCCGCTCTTTAAACAAAGCGCCCCAGGCCCTTTAAACAGCCATTGGAACCTCGCATGGTGCGCTTGGTACAGCCATGCTGACGGGTCCCCTCCCCACACACCTTGCCCAGGAACCCAGCAAGACCATCAGCTTGCCTGAGAGAAGGGGATGGAATGAGGCAGAGGACAAAGGTGAAAGAAAGGTGCAGGGAATGGGGAAAAGAAGGGGATATAGGAATGGACAGAGAGGAAGCAGAGGCCCCTCAAGAGGTATCCCTTTGGCAGCAGCACCACACAGAGGGGTCTGCAGCAGCACCAGAACAGCAACACTGCAGCAGCTGGTTCCAGAGTGGCCTCTAGCAGCATCTGGGGGCTCCCTTTTTAAGATGGCTCATACCGCCTTTCCCCACCCCCCAGCACCTTCCGGCCTGGTACATTCCAGGTGACAGGAGAGAGCCAATGAGCCAAGGGATCTGGCTTCAGCATGCACAATGAAAACTTGTGTGTGCATGTGCATGTGCTCTTTGCCCCATCCCAAATAGCAGTCAGACTATGCCTATGGGCTAGCCAGAGCGGTGTCAGGCAATTCCAGCTTTGGAAGGGATTGAAGGTGATTGTATATTCCTTCTGAGATGGCAGTGAGCCAATTTTAAAGTCTATACTCTTGTCATGAATATTCAGTTTCTCTCTACAATCAGGCTCTTTGTCATCACAAGTGATAGATCTCAGAAACAATAGTTCTTGACTGTCTGTAATATAAGTCAACGCCATGGCTGCTTTGCTGTGGCAGACAGCTGCAGAATATCCATATTTCATGCATGACACTGTGTGCCTCTGGCTGGACATGCACCATCTCTTGGGATGAGACATTTTCCACATCTTATAGATATAGCTTGGACTTTGCTCCTCTTAGTCTGCGAGTTCTCTCTCCCTGCCTCAGGAATTATGTGGTAATGACTTTCAATACTCAAGTGTATGTTCACAGCTTCTAAGCTAGTTTCAGGTTTTTTCAAATCGCTCCTGGCTTTTATTCTATTTGACTAATTCTGACGGTTTTGCTATTAGTATAACTGTGGCTAGGGATAAATCTCTCTTCAGCTGTATTTGCTGTGAAAACACCTGTTAACCCAATAGCCAGCCTGTCTCTGATTCATGTTTTGTATTCCTAAAATCAGTTTTCAGCCAATGCATGCAGAGCTCTTATAAAACGCTTATTTTCCCCTGTTTTTTTTTTTTTTTTTTTTACTTTTCTGGAAAAACAGGCTCTCTCATAAATCCCATTTCTCTGAGGTATCCATCAAACATAGTCAGAACCCTGCCATAGCTATCTGGGTACATCTACACCACGGGACAAAGTCGAATTAATACACACAACGTCACCTACACTAATTGTGTAGCTGAAATCCAAGTAGCTTCACTCAGCTTTTGGTCCTGTCTACATTGCAGGAAGTCGGAGGAAGAACGCTCTTCTTTCAACTTCCATTACTCCTCATGAAAGCAGGGTTTTCAGCAATGGCTGGAATGCACCTCTCACTTCGAATCGGCTGTCTTAACTAGACCACTATTTCAAACCCTGGAAGATCAGCAGCGGCGGCTTAGATCTTCCCCTATAGTGTAGATGTACCCTTTGTGATTTGTCTTCAATAAAGTCAAAGAATTTAAAGATGTGCTCTCCTTTTTCCAACATGGCACAAATTAACGAAAATACCTATACATCTCTAATTTCTTGGGGAGTTTGAATGCAATTTGAAATCTGACACTAAATTGTTTCCAGTCTGTCCATTTTGAAGGTTTGTCAAAGCTGAAATTTTCTGAGGCATTGAAGAGTGGCATATTGATGAGATCTTGCCATCTTTTTTGCTTTGTTCCTTCTGTTTCTGTTCTTAGTTAACTTCTACACATCTGACTGATATTTCCAGACTGCACAGATCCTGGCTTATCTTATGATATCCCTGGAG
The DNA here is from genome assembly GCF_049634645.1 of Pelodiscus sinensis. Lineage (NCBI taxonomy): Eukaryota > Metazoa > Chordata > Testudines > Trionychidae > Pelodiscus > Pelodiscus sinensis. The sequence goes on from NC_134712.1 coordinate 172,727,245, forward strand.
AAACACATTCTGCATTTGCAGACCTGCTGTGTGTGTCTCCTCATATCATAATTGCCACAGTTAGGATACCACATAGCTCTTTCTAAGCAAGATCATTTGATTCTTAAGGCAAAATAATTAGAGAAAATATATTAAAAACAATAAAATAATAATGCATCTATTAATAAGCTTATCAATGATCACCCTTTGCTAAAAACAAGGGCTCTGGCCAATGGACTGTCCCTCAGACCTCACACTCAGACTTATAGGCTACGTCTACACTGGCCCCTCTTCCGGAAGGGGCATGTAAATTTCACGAGTCGTCGTAGGGAAATCCACGGGGGATTTAAATATCCCCCGCGGCATTTAAATAAAAATGTCCGCCGCTCTTTTCCGGCTTTTAAAAAAGCCGGAAAAGAGCATCTAGACTGGCCCCGATCCTCCGGAAAAAGTGCCCTTTTCTGGAGGCTCTTATTCTATTCTTCAAAGTAAGAATAAGAGCCTCCGGAAAAGGGCACTTTTTCCGGAGGATCGGGGCCAGTCTAGACACTCTTTTCCGGCTTTTTTAAAAGCCGGAAAAAAGCGGCGGACATTTTTATTTAAATGCCGCGGGGGATATTTAAATCCCCCGCGGATTTCCCTACGACGACTCGTGAAATTTACATGCCCCTTCCGGAAGAGGGGCCAGTGTAGACGTAGCCATAGGGATTCAGTAGGCCAAATTCCTTCCAACTCTTCACAAAGGATTGAGCTCCCCCTACAAATCACCTCAAAAATCCTCATAATAAAAAAAATTAGATACCCAAATAAAGTTCAGCTGTTTCTTCCCACAATGCCTTGGGAAAAGTTGTGCAGCTCTAGGTGTTTAAATCCTGGACCCTAATGTGATGAGATGATTCTTTTGTCTGTCTCTCCTTTCATACTCACACAGTTTGCTAATCCTGAAGGCTATTGTGCTTGGTCCTGAGCCACTGCTTTGCACAGCTCCCACTGGCCAGGAACAGTGAACCACAGCCCATGGAAGCGACGAGCAGCCATACCTGCAGATGTGCAGGTAAATAAAGCATCTTGAGGTCCAGTGAAGACTAACCCTGGTGAACTGAGTCTACCCCGCACGCTGTTTATTGCCCACTCCTGGTCTAGCGCATGAGAGTTTAACCTGGGGGTCACGAACTCGCCTCATGGGGCTTCAAGTCTGCTGCTTTTTCCATATTGATAAATGGGAGGAGGGCCCAACTTTGGAAAACCACTGGCCTAGTCCATCGTTACACAAGAATATGATTACCAAAATATGCCTGGCATGCCCCACAGTCAGTGGCCTCCACTAACTATGATGTAAGTTAGTTAACTAATGACAGACTTTTCACAGTTACAATACATCTGGACACCTGCTGTTTAAACTCGGCTCTGAACTGAAATTTTTCTCCTCCTTCCCCCCCACCATTCAGAAATGAACAGGCCAATTCAGCCTCAGTCTGATACAGAATATGTTCAGGGTGGAGTCCTTTTTAGCTTTCCTGGCACACACAGTGTCCAGTCACCACCAGTTAAAGGTTGACACTGGCCACTGAACCCCATGTTTATAGAACAGTGTGATGTCAGATCATTAGAAGAGGATGGAGGACTGACTGCTTTAGGAATCCCACCTAACCAAGGGGAAAATATAATTGAGCAAGGAGGGAGGCTCCTGGAGTGAAGGGAACCTTTGATTCGATCTCTGCAACAATAAGAGTGGAACAGAGTTCCGCAGCCTGGACAGTGAGGAAGGGCGTTAGCCTGGAACTCAGGTGATCAGGGCTAAAATCCCTGCCAAGTCTTTGTTTTTCCATAAACTTTCTGGGTGATCTTGGACCAGTCACTGAATCTCTGCATCTCAGTTTCCCATCTGCAAAATGGAGACATTATTTCTCCCTTACTTTGATGGGGAGTTACAAGGATAAATATATTTGTATCCATGTGCCTCACAATCTTAAATGTATAGTAATGCAGGCCATATACGTACCCAATATAGATCATTCTAGTCTCAGGCATTACCCACTCTTTAGACAAACAGTTTTCTTCATTATAGATGATATGCCAAAAGCAGACAGCAAGGAAAGATCAAAAACTAACTCATATGGCTGAGGAGTTCTGGACTGGAAGACATCAAGTACCGTAGCTGATCAATAAAGCCACTCCCAGGATACTACTATATGGTACTATTATTTTGTCATCGCACACAAAATGTTTGGGTCTTCAAAAAATGTCATCGTTCACACACAAGTCTCCTCTAATCCAGTTCAAAGAAATACTTCTAGACTGTACCATTGAGTTTCATCACATTGTCTATCTAATATATTTATGTTTAACGACATGGATTTTTTTTCAAATATAAATATTTGCAAAATGTAAAGTTTTCAAATCACTTTGTAATGGTGAGTTTTATTAATAAACCCATTGTAGAAACAAGGGAAGTAAGGCATACAGAGGTTCAGCAACTAATCCAGTCTCATTGTGAGAAAGGGCAAAGTTGGGAATAGAATCCTTCATCCTGGACTTCAAGTTATGTAGTTTACTGTCCTGCTTCCCTTAATAACTCATAAGCTGTTTTGGTTAAGACAAGTTTCAGAGGTAGCCCTGTTAGTCTGTTTCAGCAAAAATAACAAGGAATCCAGTAGCACTTTAAAGACTTACAATAGCATAAGCTTTTGTGAGTTGCAACTCACTTTGTCTTTCACTTAATGCATCTGAAGAAGGAAACATATAGTAGGGAAACAGAGATGGGAGTTTTACATTTGAGCTAATTAATTTGGGGTGGATATGGATAAGTATAAAAATACATTAACTGGAAAATTACTTACAGGGCATCCCTGCTGTAAGTCACCCTGGTATACATCCATTATGCACTAAAGTAATTGACGCTTGTAGGAACTGATGCATTATAAGTCCTCCCATTCCCCGTTCTTAAGTTGTGCAAAAAAAACAAAACCCCAATTTGTGCAAATAGAAGTCAGTCGTGGGAAAAAAATTCCCACTTTAAATTGTTTCACTATAAAGTCCAAGTTTTTTTAGAATGTATCATGGACTTATAACAAGACGGTCTGTCCTGTAATGAGAGCCATTCCCAGTCCCTATTCAGACCCACTGTAAGGGTGTCAAATTTGCATAGGAATTCCGTAACTGAAACTGGCATGATTTTATTGCCTTATTTTTAGAAATAAAATTTGAAGAATTTTAAAATATTTTGGCACAGAATTTCCCCAGGAGTAAATGGAGCTTCAAGCAAAAGTTAATACAGCTTGAGGTTGCACTAAATGTTTAGCTAAGAGTCTATAGTCAGAAAGATATGGGGAGAGAGGATTTCTGTATTCCTATATGACCCCATTCTGCATAAACAGTGGAAAACCTACACACAGAAAGACTTTTCACATGCAGAGGAGCCCTGAAAAAAGAACCAAACGTGCTGTGGAGGAGACTATTTAAACTCCCTGATCTGATTAGGTTAATACACAAATCCAGCCTCAACACCCCAGATGTTTGCAAAAACTTGTGGCTCCAAAGGGATCTAGCAGAACCAAAAGTAGATTTCTCAAAGATGGAAATTCGAACTTCTCTCTCTCTCTCCCCAATTGTATTTCTCTCCTTATCAACTTAGTACATATGATTTCTTTGTTTATTTTAGTCCAGCTCTGTGCAAATACATTTTCACTTTGCTGGCAATTTAAAAAATTATTTCAGGTGGAACTGAAAGCCATTTAAAAATGTTCAGTATAAGAATGTAAGCAACTAATCAACTAGTCGACTATCCAATAAGCAAAAGCTTATCGGATAGTCGACACACTTATTAACTAGACACTTCTCCCCTCCGCCGCCCCCTTGCTGCTTCTATCACAAAGAAGAGCAGAGGGTGCAGGGTGGAGCTGGCTTTTAAGCCGGCTCCCCCCCAGCTCCAGCTCTGTGGGAGGGGGAGGGGAAAGGGAAGGGGGAGGGGGAGGGCCCAGCGGTAGCGTTCCAACTTTTGAAATGTTCAAGAGCCCCTATTGGGGCTCTTGAACATTTCAAAGGCAGAACACTGGGCTAGTCTTCATCCACTCATCGAATAGTCAATGGAAATCCCATCGACTATTCGATTAGTTAATTAATCGAAATTTAACATCCTTAGGTCAGTGAATCGAAACATGAGAAAAAAATCACTTGGCGTCAAATAAAGTTAGATTTCAGGTATATATTTTTAATACAATTAAAGGAAATTTCTAAACAAAATAATTTTGAAAAGAAAAAAATGAAAGCTTTTGTTTACAAAATGTCAACAGTTTTCATTTTGACATTTTGTAGATTTTTTATTTGTTTGGGGTGGGTTTTTTTACAGAAATAATTCAGCAAAATTGACAAGAATTCTCAACACTTTTCAGTTATGCCAAATTCTGCATTTTTTTGCTGAAAAACATTTTTGAATGAAAGCTTTTGCCCGGATCTGCTTATGCATTTATTCACAAAAGTCAATCATCGGTACTGATGTAAAATATTTATTTAAATATGTTTAAATGTCAATAGCAAAACCTTTCATTTAAAAATGTCAGTTCTGGTTAGTTAGACAGAATCATGATGATTTTATTCAGGATTTTGAAAACCACAGGTCACTGGCCACATAATTAGTAGAATTACTGGCACCAATATTACACATGCACATAGATGCACACCCCATATTAACCCACATTTTGAAAAGTGACTTAGTGATTTGGGATGCTTCAGTTTTTGGGTGGCCAAATGTTAAAGGAGCATGCTTCTCAGAAAGTACTGAGTATCCACCTTCCCATAATTGGGATCTTTAATGTGACTTCTGTTGGATTCCCAAAAGTTGAGGAACCCAAAGTCAGAAATTCCTCTGAAAAAAATAGGTCCTTTCATTAGATTAGATTGATATTATCCTTACTACTATACTATTCAGTTTTTAAAGATCATTTATAATGGGGCATGATACATTTTTTTAAGTTACACTTCTGCTCCTAGAAGCTATTCAGCAGGATTTTATCACCGACAGAGATCTGAAATTCAGCCCCATTTATCAGCTGACATCATCCTAACTTCAAAACTTTGTCTTCCTCAATTAAGAGATCCAACATCTGGAAGGCACATGGGAAGGGACTATTAAATGCACTTTTTTCTTTTCCCCATTCCAAACTGCAGCAAAAAACAAGTTAGGGAAATTCTCAAATGCTTTTCTTTCTGTATTCATAATCTCTGTAACTAGCAATTTTAATACTGATATGACATTACGTGCAACTCCTCACCCTGAGGGTCAAGCCTGACCTTCCCAAATTAAATGCAGATTTTAAAAAAAAACACAATTTAAATAAAGGATTCCGTTTTTAGCCATGTTGTATGTGTAAGAACTCTCCACTACGCTATATAAATATATATATATATATAGACCAGGGGTGGGCAAAAGGGCCTTTTGGGGCCAAATCCGGCCCACCAAGCAACTTGATCTGGTCCATGGAAGCCCTGCCACTCCCCCTTCCCCTAGGCCAATCACGTGCTCCCCCCCTGCTGTCAATCAGGGCTGAGGGGTGGGCGGAAGCGCACAAAGTCTCCTCCTCCCACCCCCATCTTGCAAGGAGTGTTTGGCGTTTAGAAGTGCCACGCCCCTCGCAGGGCAGGAGGAGACTTTGCACGCTCCTCCCGCCCCCAAGCAACTTAGGGCTTGGGGGCAGGAGAAGCACATGCAGTCTCCTCCCACCCTGCGAGGGGCTCAGCAGTTAAAGTCAACTGCTAGGTGACACTAAGCACTGCACTGTCTTGCAGGGTGGGGGCAGGGAGAGAGAGACTTCATGTGCTCCCCCTCCCCAGCCCTGATTGACCTGGGGGCAACAGGGGGGAGCACGTGAAGTCTCCTCCCACTGCCAGGGGCACAGGCGCCTAGAGGGAACCACCAGCTGTTCAGAACAGCTGGCAATTCTCTCGGGGGGGGGGGGGGACAAGACTTTGCGTGCTCCTCCATCCCCAGACCAATCAGGGCCCATGGGTGGGGAAGCATGGAAGTGTCTTGGCTCTGCCCCTTCCACATGAGGCCTTGCCCCTTCCGGGGTGGCCCGGGACAACTTCAAAAATTTCTGAAGTGGCCCCCAGTCAAAAACTATTGCCCACCTCTGATATAGCTAAACCCCTTTACAAAAAATATTTCTAAATAACCTTGGATTTGATTCATTTTTTTAAATTAACTTTTCAAAGTACAATGCACTTATCTGAATAGAATCATAAATCATAGAATCCTAGGGCTGGAAGAGACCTCAGGAGGTCATTGAGTCCAGCCCAAAGCACGACCAATCCCAACTAAATCATCCCAGCCAAGGCTTTGTCAAGCCCGGACTTAAAAACCTCCTCTACCACATATCCCATGTTTTGCATGGGGGACAGCCATCTCCTTGTTCATTTGAATTGAACGGTAGTTGTTGCTTCACTAAGGGCATGTCTACACTAGGAAATTATTTTTGAAATAACTAAATTTGAAATAGTAACTCCTGAAATAACAAAATTGAAATAGCTTGCCCCCAGTACGGGGAAGCCTCGAAATTAGTCTGGGGTAGGCTCTGTGACTGGATGCACTACCTCGACTTAGAGCCCCAGAAAGCACTGGGGAGTAATTACTTTGAATTACTCTGGAGAATAGTTATTTCAAAACTAAATAGTTCCATAAATACAAGAGCTAAAGCCCAAATGGAAGATCAAGTCAAAACACACATTTATGTACAGTAAATATTTGAATATTTTAGTTTGAGGGGGAGCGTTCAGAGTTGAGCACTATGAAAATTTCAAAAGCAAATCATGACTGTTATTAGTCAGAAGGGAGTGTTATGCATGGCAATGCATTACTGAATACACAGTCTGTGATTAACTTTCAAGTAACAGGTTATCTGACAATCAATTATTAAATGCCTAGAATGCTGAGAGGCTTCTGGATAAAACAAGCATTTTACATTCACAATCAGTGCCAGATCATTTGGAGTATAACTCTGAAGATTTTTAAAGGATCTGTGCTTTCTAAAGAAAGAGGATTTGAAAACTAAGGGACTTCTCTTTTGGCTAATGTAAAAACTCCAGTTGCACTGACTGGAAGGATCGGGCCCTACCAGTATATGGCTACACATGACTTTTCCTGAAGGGAGTCCCATCATTGTCAAACCAATGCAGCACAATTGTGGAGAGCAGCTATTAATAGTGGCTGCCTGCGTTCCCAGCACCACAGGGGAAATATGGTGCTGTTCCTCTTGCAGGTGCAGCAGAGAACTCAGAGGAGAGACAACAGCTTTAAGTGATCTTGGCAGATGTGTCTAAATTACAGCCTCACACCAGTCATGTCCCTCAGTTCCAAGTGCTTGTGAGAGGGTTTTCAGGGGGCAGCCTTATAGCTGTCTTTGTGCTGCCTGGGAATGGGCAAAAGTCCTCCCTGGCAAGGGACCGGGGCTCTTAGTGCCCCTTGTCACCTTTCCATCTCTTTTATGAAGAATAAAGGAGTTAGAACAAGACATAATGATCTCACCCCCATGTTGCCTAAACTCTCTCGGAACAGTTCTACACAACTGAAACTAGCAACACGGGAATATTACAAATAAAGATATGAGATACGTGTGCACGCACACGCACACGCTCTCTCTCTCTCTCTCTCTCTCTCTCTCTCTTTTCTCTCCAGCATTCACTTACCCAGTATGACCTAAATTCTGAATTGAAGTAGTGAAATGATTTAGGCAATCAGGCCAGCCTTGATAACAGTAACATTTCTAGATCTGCAATCACTCCAAATGTTTCAATCTGTTGCCAATTAGGAACAGATAACACATCTCTCCCCTTTACTTGGAACAGAATCATGGTGAAGGAAAAAATAAAAAGCCATTAAGGTCTGACCTGATTTCTCTGCGCTATCTTCTCTCCCTTCTTCCAACGGAGAATGGGTTTGAGGGCAGGTAGCTCCTTCTCCTTTCCCAACACATGGTCCCCAAGACTATATGCCGCTTCAAACACAATAGGGGATATCACATCTTTCACTCGTCTCTGTAAAAGGAAATGAACAAGAGAATTATTTGCCTATGACCATCTCCACGAGTTCCCTGTTCTCCTGAAGTCTACAGAGAGTTTGCTACTAACATCAATGAAATCAATGAAATCAAAATAAATAAATCAGGCCATTTGGGTAAAATGCAAGGACCGAACATTAACAATGGAACTAATGGGACCAAACCATAAATTCTGTGATATTCAAGAGCTTTCAGATTCAGGACTTTGGATCTGAGTCATCTTTAGTTAAAAGCTGTCAGATGCAGAAACAGCACATTTGTAATGATGAGCTCTCCCATCAGAAAGAGAAAACTCTTGTTTTGCTCCTGTTGGGAAAATGAGTGGACACTACAGACAGAAAATTTCACAAGATCAGTGGTAGAAATTTCGTCTTTTATACACTGCCCTGAAATTGACCTTACCCTGGCAGAAACACCACCTTTGGAAAGAGGGGGGCTGACAACTTTTTTAACCACGGAGTTCATTGCCTTACAACAAAAAAGTCTTGGCCAGGTATACTAAACTGTGCCACACTGCTTACATTTGGAGAGAACAATTCTTTAATATGGATTCCTTGGGCGTTAAACCAAGGCTGCCAAATTCATGCCACCTTGACACCTCAAATGGAGCCTGAATCCTGTTTCCTGTGAAAAGGTAGGACTAAGCATTATTTACCACACTATTTAATATAGCTTTCTTATATCAGACTTCTGAATATCCGTATGTACGTAGAGAAACATCAAATGTCTCAGATTTCCATAGACAAATATGTCTTTTGAATGTTTATACAATATAAACAAATATGAGTTTGTTTATCCAATTAAAATACTTGTTATGAATTGGATGCATATGAAACTGAGGAAATAAACACACTCCCTTGAGACCATGTAAGCAAAGCTTACAGAAAGGCCAAGTCCCCAGTCGTGACCAGCAGCGGTCAAAGGTCTTTAGTGAACAGAGGCTGACAATAACAACAAATTATGTAGCTATATGATGTGATCAGCTCTCCAGACGTGGAGTGCTAGTGCACTAGCCCAGCGTTGCAAGTAGCCTGTTTAACATCTGTTTTGAGGCAAGCATTAGTGCTTTGCTAATCCTTTGACTGGATCAGAGAAACCTCCTAAAATCATTCTGAGTTTAGATTCTAGACACAGTAATAAAATACCAGCTCATATCCACAAACCACTGGGCACATAGTTGGATGGCATTCTACTGTACTTCCAAACCTCCAATAAGCTTCTATGGTTGATCCACTACCAACCCCTGCAAATATCCTTGGCAAGTCAGGTTACTGTAACCTAAGCTTAAGCTCTCTGTAAGCTGTAAGCTCTCTGAGGCAGGGACCATTCCTTTATTTTTTCTTAGATCACTTTGAACACCTTTGGATCTATACTATATACAAATGTTAAATAATAAAAGTGCCAAAACCTGCATGGCTAATGGAACTCCAATAATTACCACATATATAATGGTTATTAAAACAGTATTATAGAAACATACAGGCACCCCATATACACATCTAAGAAAGTAAACGGAGACTATGAGGAATAAATCCATGTTACAAACAGCAAAACAAAATTTCCTGCTAAATCACCAATCTTACTAAGTTATACCCAGCCACCTGTGTAAACACTCACAATTAACGGCACAAGTAATGGGATAAAACTTACAGTTCTTCCAGCCCTACTAATGTGATATGGCTAGATCAAGTTCTTATTGACATCAAAACATTAACATGAACCTTTAGAGTCTAATCCAATGCCCTTTGAAGTCAATGGACATGATTTGATTCACTTCAATGAATGTTGAAGTGAGCCCTTATTGTTCATTGATGTCTCTTTCTACTTTCTTTCAGTGACGAAATTTTGTCTTCCAGCAGCTAGATTAATTATGCGTGTGGATATTCCCTCAGCATAGCCCCAGGGAAATATATTTCACATACCCACTTGTCTTTAATTAAAGCCGATAAAGTGAATCCTGTCCAGCTATTAATTATGCCACATGTTCTGCTCTTTCTACTCATATTCTTACAGAGACACTAAAAAGATTTCCTAGAGGATACTTACATTCAAAACACAGCAAGAAGGCAATTCTCTCCTCAGATACCACATGTACTTATCTGGAACATAACTACATTATGATGCTTTGAAAAATGTGCCCAAGTATATTAAAAGGATTACTGTTCTTGTAGTTAATCTCACTTTGCCCCTCCTCCTTGGTCTAGCTGAACATTTCATTCCTGGCACTTGAATCATACTCTGATGGTATATGCTCCAGGCTCTCATTAAACCCCGAGTGATTCTGATTCCAAAAGGAAATGTGGACATTTTGATGACAGCCAGGTTTGAGGAAAACACTCAAATCAAGCTCCTTAAATCAAGACAGCTTCCTTTTTGTTATTTTTAATAGTTTAAACAATAAATAATTGAAATTAAGACTAACAACAAACAGGATGGCAAATAGCTCTGTGGCTTTGCTTTTTTATAAACTGATTTATTAGCAGGGCTTTTCAAGATGCAAAAATTGTGTGCCTTTTGATACTCTGTCAGCATGGGCATATTGTGGTGAAAAATGACAATCTCATTAATCCAAACAGTTTCAGCAGACATCACAACCACAGTAACAAATGGGTTCAAATAATCAAGAAAAACAACTGTGCAACAGATTTGGAGGAGGAGGAGGAGGAGAAAGAAGAAATAACTAGGACTTCCAGTTTTAGTTTGTTTGCTTTGGTGTTGATTCATTTCAATTGTCAGGCTTTATTTTTGAGTTGTATGTAGATGTCCTAAAATAGGGAGTTTTAGGGCTCTGTTTCTGTTTGTGCTGTAATGAGCAATGCATATTATAGCTTGTCATACAGTATATACTGCAATAAGAGCATAAGAACAGACTGGGTCAAACCAAAGGTCCATCTAGACCAGTGTTTTGTCTTCTAGCATTGGTCAATGCCAGGTGTCTCACAGGGAATGAACAGAACGGACAGCCATCAAGTGATCCATCCCCTATTTCCCAGACCCAGTTTCTGACAAACAGAGACTAGAGAACCCATTCCTGCCCATCCTGGCTAACAGCCACTGATGGACCTATCATCCATGAATTTATCGAGTTCTTTTTGAACCAGCTACAGACTAGGAATGTTAAATATTGGTTAACTGAGTAGTAACCTCATGAATTCTTATCAGTTAGTTGACTATTCAATAGTCCCTGGGGGCAGAACCAGCAGCCAGTGCACTCCGGCTCCACTCCCAAGGAGCCCCCTGCCACCCTGTGCTGCTGCCTTTATATTAGAGGCAGCAATGTGGGGTGCCAAATAGGAGCTGGTCTGTGAGGGGAGCCAGTTTAAAAACCAGCTCCCCTTGTGGACCAGCTGCTTATCATCCCATGCTGCTGCCTCTGCTGCCTCTGATACAGAGAAAGCAGCACAGGATGGCCGCAGCCCCTGTCCAGGAGGGGTCTGAGCTCCCAGACCTGGCACAAGCCAGAACTGAGCTGGGCTGCCTGCCTAGCTCGTAATACACTTTAAATGAAGAGCCGCAGCAAGAACAGGTCCCGGACCCAGCATGAGCCAGGACCAAGCTAAGCTGCTGGCCAGCCTCCTAAAAAATTTACTGGCAGGAGGAGATGGGAAATGCATGTAAGTCTATAGCATTAACAAATGAAGTTTTGCTTATCGGTTAATCAGTTATTCAACTACACTATTACATCCTTATTACAGACCTGATTGTCACAACAACTTCTGGCAAGGAGTTCCACAAGTTGACTGTGTGTTACATGAAGAAATACTTCCTTTTGTTTTTTTTTAAACCTGTTGTTAATTTCATTTAGTGACCTATAGCTCTTGTAGTATGGGACCAATAACTTTTCCTTATTTACTTTCTTAACACCAGTCATGATTTTATCGATCTCATCAAATCCCCCTCTTAGCATTCTTTTTTCTAAGCTGAAAAGTCCCAGTCTTCTTATTCTCTCCTGATACGGCAGCTGTTCCTTATCCCTAATAATTTTTGTTGTCCTTTTTCCAAGCTAGGTCAGAATCATTAACTACATTTCTGGATGAGGCAAACAACCCAGCGGGTAGGGCTGCCAGATGGTTTCAACAAAAATACCGGACACACTTGACATTACATCACAATCTACATTATATCTTATTTAGAAAATACCAGACATTTATATTTTCTCATTTACAATTTCTCAGTTTGTTTCCTGAACAGAAAGCTCGTGGAACGAGGTGTACCAGTAGTTCGGATTAGGCTACCTACTCCGTGCCGCGTGTAGCCGCGGGCATGGAGTCCGAACTAGCGGGGCTTTAAAAATGGCGGCGCCCGGTAAGATGCAAATGAAGCCCAGGAAATTCAAATCCCGGGCTTCATTTGCAACTTCGGTTGCCTACATTAACCATCCTAGTTCAAACTAGGGTGGTAGTGTAGGCATACCCTTGGAATGTAGCAAGGCTGTATAATTAAAAACAAAAAACAAAAAAAATAAAATAAAAATCATTATGTTCCCAAAAGCTCATACTAACAGAAAGCAGACTGCTCTTCCCTCTCCCAAACAGATACCACAGGGAAAAATAAAAATTGTGAGATAATAATGCCTAGAAAGAGCTAAAATCTGGCACTATTAAATATTTCTGCATTACCTTCCCTGGTTTTGCAGAGAAAGCAGGTGAATTTCGTACAAACACACACACCTCATTATCATAACAAACTTTCCTTGGCTTCATTATAGCATTGGTATGGGGAACATTACTAATAAGCTGGAACATAAGTGCAGCTTGATGATCACACTTTGACTGCAAACACAGGACTTTTTATTTCAACACATTCCCTGGTAGCTGTAATTGAATTAATATATTTTTAAAAGCTCATTCTCTAAGGCAGCAGGTGGTGGTTAAAAGAGATTATTCTTTCTGAGCCTTTCACATGCATAGCCAGACACCCCAGGACAGCATAAATAAAGGAACACACAAACTTTCTGCAGAAACATTGCCTTGTATTGCATCCGCTTCCTTTTCAAAACTAAAGTCACTGCCATAAAAAGCACACACATATTGATAGCCCCTGACCAATGCACATGGAATGGGCCACAGTTTTATTTAAGGAACAGGATTTACACTCTCACAATCAGATAATTCATGCTAAGAGCAGTTGCCAAGGCATATAATTCCAATTTCTTTTAGCTCACTGCCATACCACAATTGGTGCATTGTATATGAGACTAATCAATCGTCATAGCATACCTCCCATCTGCTACACCCCCCTCATCCCTAATGGTGAAAGTCTGCAGCAGGGGTTCTGGAGATTGCCAAATTCCATTTTTAATTATGACCCGTGGGCTGCGGTACAAGTTTGTGGTTATATACCCCCTCAATCTACCAGGAGACTCCCACAATGATCAAGGATAGAATATGATTCTAATATAGTAACCAAATCTTTTGCTAAAATTAAAGCCACTTTCAGCATCACTCTGCTGCATGAATACAATATACTAATTTTTAAGAACACTGCTGTTACTTCCGCCTTTTGTTTCTCTTCATTCCTTTCCGTTTCTTTTCCTTTTCCCTGTCTCTGCAATGCCCCAAGCTTTCTTCCTTCCTTCTGCATTCCCTTCCTTGCAACAACTCCCAATTTCTTGCTGTATGTAAAGGGTCTGTTGGCCTCTTACAAAAACTCAGTTGGACTTTTTTGATTGGCTTACTCCCAGTACCAATGGGAAGGTGAAAGATCAATGAGAAATCAGGAATTTAAGACTGAGTCTCCAGGATCAACAGGGACAGGCCTGCACTCCAGGTCAGCCTGATTGACAGGATAGGCAGGCTAAGGAGGGAGTAAGGAAGCAAGGGTGGGTCCCATCCTCCTTATCATAGAATCATAGAATAATAGGACTGGAAGGGACCTCGAGAGGTCATCGAGTCCAGCCCCCCGCCCTCAAGGCAGGACCAAGCTCCGTCTACACCATCCCTGAAAAACTGAAAGGGACCTTGAAAGGTCATTGAGTCCAGTCCCCTGCCTTCTCAGCAGGACCAAGTACCATCCCTGATGAATTTTTGCCCCAAATGGCCTCTGCAAGAATTGAACTCACAACCCTGGGTTTAGCAAGCCAATGCTCAAACCATCTCCTTCTGCTAGGCAGCCAGTTTTTGGAGAGATTCACTTAAACCTTCCATTGTTAACTGTTTTTGAGGCAGGACCTTTTCCTCAATAATTATATTCATTAAGGGTATGTCTAGACTACAGAACTTTTCAGGGATACCAGACTTTTTACTTCAAGTTTGTAATAAGGTAATTTATCCATTAAGCATCTTATCTTAATCCATGTAGTTAATTACTGGTGATCCTTAGGAAATCAAAGTATCTCTGATTGCCTGTTATTCACCTAAGGACTCCATGCTGTCAAGAGAAGGTCTGGAACTCTATAAAGGTTATTTGGAGTCCTGCTCCTTTATAGCTCAGATCTGTTGCTCCTTTATGAAGGAGAAGTTTGAGTCATAAGAATGAGCTCTCTAGTCCCACCTGGATTACCCTGAATATGAACACTGAACTATAATCTATGGACTAATTCTGAAAGAACTCTTTGCAACTACAAAGCTCACAATCTCTACTATGAATCTGATCTCAGAACTGTACTCATGTTCTCAGAGATGTACTAATCTTTTAACCTGTATTGTCTCTCTTCTTTTCTAATAACTTTTAGATTGATTAATAAGAATTGGCTATAAGCATGTATTGGGTAAGATGTGATCTGGGATGTAATGCCTTCTATTCTTTGGGACTGGTAGAACTTTCTTCTGTGATTCATCATTTGCTTGTGCCCACGAAAGCTCACAATACCAGCTACATGTTTTGTTACTCTTTAAGGTGCTGCAAGTCTATTCGTTGTTTTTTAAGTTTTAACATCTTTGTGGACTGTCTATCCCATTCTTTGCAGTTTGCCTTAATTAAGTAACTTCAGTGTGGCTCCCTTGTGACCCTAGTCACAAGCATACGATAGACACTGGCATGGCAAGCAGAAACAAAAAACGTACTGCTCCAAAAGAGAAAGCAGAATGTAAACGCCTAATACAGTAGGCTAAATCATATTTACTGTGCTTTTTGACTACTTTGTGTGTAATTAATAGCATCTGAACTCAATCAAGAGGTCTGATGTTCCAATAATACTTACTTCTGTTTTCTTTTAGGATCTTGTGATGCTTAACCAGTCAAAACATACAAACATTTCCTTGTTGCTACACATTAATCATTATACATACTGTGAAGCATTCTGACATTTAAAACAACTGAGAAGTGAATTTAGGAGAATCATGTCCCCAAAAGCTGTTTGGAGTTGCAGTTGGTAAGGCAGAATGTTTCTTATTCTCTTCCCAGAATGTGGAAGTCTTTCACTAAGATGTTTCCATCAAAGTATCAACTCCTCTTCAAAAATATTGGTACTGATATCATTGGAAGAGAAAAAGAGAAGCTGAACTAATCTTGTATTACAAAGAACTGAACCAAAGGGTAACAGCCTAAACACTGGGCCAGGTTGCACTTTTGAAGGAAAAGCATTGGGAGAGTTGAGAAGTACTGAATAGAACTGGCTGAAAAATGGAAATCTTTCCCTGTGAAAAATGTCATGTCTGAGGGAGAGAGTCATCCAAAATACAGAACAAAAGGGCAAAAATGCAACATTTTTTACTTCCCAGCTGCCTACCACAAAGGCTCTTGTCACTTACAGCCTCCCAACTCTACTCTGGGAGCTACAGATTAGAGAGCCCAGGTGCTCAGCCTTCCTGCCTCTTCTCAAACTCTGGGAACTGGAGACGCACAGAGCTGGGACCTGGGTGCGCTGTTTTGGGAGAGAGAGAATCCAGGCTCTCTGCCTTGGCAGAGCTCCTGGACAACTTTTGTCTATCGCACTGGCAAGAAGTTAAACGGACAAGAACCTGCCAGGCAAGCAGCCAGGGAGGAAATTTTGAGTTGTGCAAACAAAGCATGTTTCATCCAACAATCACAGGGATGAAAAATTTCAACTAGCTCTAGTTCTGATCCCAGTTGTGTAATAGACTTACTCTATGAACTTGGGCAGGTCGCTTCACCCCTCTGCCTTCAGATAACCAATCAGCTAACTAAGGAGAACAGCATTAATATTTACTTCCCAATGCAATTGGGAGGAACAGTTACCTAGTGTTATAAACATGAACGGCATCACTAATAGTTAGCAATTGCATATCATTGAAAATTCTTAAAGAAAGCTCAATAAAGAGAAAACTCAGACAAATATGCCCCAAATGTAACTCCACTGAAGTCAATGGAGGTAGGTTTTGTTTTGTAGTAATTATCATGTGTCGCTATTAATTAGGGCAATCATTCTGACTTTTATTTCACAGTTCATTATTGAAGACTTCATAATTAAAAGACGGTTGCTGCTTGCTTTGAAGCTTTTCAATCTTTTCTGGAGAAGCTGCCTTTCAGAGCCTAAGCTAGTTTTGATAGCAATGCCAGGTGCATTGTACAGTTTACCCTCTTCTACCAATGTAAAGCAGAGGTGGTTACACAGATAGATCCTTTGTTGGGTTGGTTCTGTACTAGGGATGTAAGTGGATAGTCGACTAGTCCTTTGACTATTCACTTCCCCCTCTCCCGACTTGCTGCCACTATTAGAGGCAGCAAGGCAGGGAGCAGGAGCTGATGCTGGGGGAAGGGGGTGGAGTCAGCTTAAAAGTTGGTTCCCCCAGCACCATCTCCACAGGGAGGGAGGAAGGGGAAGCAGGAGGTAGTGGGGACCGGGCATGAGTCGGGAATAAGCTGATTCCCGGCTCGCGTCCACTCTCAGATCCTGTGCCTCTGCTTTTTAAAATATTAAGAGCCTGCCTGATTAGTTGATTAAACTAAATTTAACTTCCCTATTCTGCATGTGAGTCAGAAAGCCCTGTCAAAAATCAGGCCTGAACTTGGTAAAATATATAAAGGAAGAGATTCCAGGAATGAACACAGATAGTTGCAATAATTATTTTAAACCCTTCCTTCCTTAAGGTTTCACATTCTAGTTAAAGCTGGAAGCCTCTTTCAATATAAGATAATTAAATCAGAATCTGCCTATTAATATGTATACTTGCTTTTTCAGGGAAAGTTACTATATTTAATAAACTGCTAAGAAAAGATTCTATATAGACACAACAATCTCTCTTTAAACAACATTGAAGATCAAATGTTGTATTATGCAGTTATTTATAATGTGACTACATAGCACTTTTGTGAGCTATCTTTCCTCTCAAAAAGCTGATGAAATATACAACTTACAAGAACAGTCCTGATTATACAAACCTAATAATAAGGAGCCTCTGCTTACATAGTTATGTATATTTATCTAATCTATCTTTTTATCGATATAGATATAAAATGAGTCTTTATAAATAGAGAGTGCATATTTTACTGAGCACTTTGAAATACGTTCCACTCACATATCAAGCAGATCAATGGTGGGAGATACAGTACAATCAGTAGATTAAACCCACATGGCATGAGCAACCTGTCTCCCTGGTCTGTAAAACTTTAAGAATGTGAGTTCATAATTTTTCAAGGCAGTTTGCTTATCCAAACAGGGATACTACAAATGTTCCAGAGACAGCCTACAGTAGATGGAGATATGGTTGAAATCTGAAGAAAAGGCAGAAAAACTGCTGGGAAACACAGCTAATGCACAAAAAAGGAAGCATTTTGAATCTGCTGTACTTGAAAGTAGGACCCAGATCTGGATCTTTGGCATTAACCAGTGGATGACCTCTAAAACTGCTGTGTTAAAAAGCCTCCCATCAATACTGCTTTACTGAAAACACATGTACAGTGCAAATATAAGGGTTCTGAGTAAACCTGATGTAATACATAAAACAGCTGAATGGAAAAAAAAAAAAGCTTTGCCTAGTTCTGAGTCAGGAATAAGAGCCAGGAGAACAATCTCCAGTACAAGGGAATATACACGGATGAAGAGATAGCAACCATGACACCTTCACCAATCGTAGTTTAACTCAGTTTAGCAGCTGACAAGAAAAGCCTTATGTGGAAAGCAGTGTGCAAAAAGAAAGTGTTTATTGATGAAGCTTGTTTCTATTAATGTAATTGCAATAGAGTTTGACTATTTAGTAAGGATGGCATTTATCATACCCTATAGGCATATTATCAAAAGAAACGATTATTTTTGAAATACTGAAATGATCTACTTACAAAAATATTGCTCCTGCACTCAACCATGGGAGAACAGACACCTTAACAAACCATGGAATGAGGTATAAGAAAGAAAGAGATACCATGTTTTTTTCCTTCTGCTATCAAGTGGAGGTGGGAGGATATTATCATAAATACTTTTGATAATGGAATTTGGAAAATATATAGATATAGGAAGTGTCAATTCTGCCATTTATATTTTAAAAGGCACTGCAGTTCTCCATGAGGGCTATTGCCATGCCAAATATCAACATTCAAACCCCATTTGTATGGTAGAGCTGTTCAGAAAAAGATGAAATATTTTTGTTGGGTTTCTTTGTTGTTGGTTTTTTTTAATAATACAGGCTGAATCCCTCTAGTCCGGCACCCTTGGGACCTGACCGGTGCCAAACCAGAGAATTTGCTGAACCACAGGAGGTCAGTATTGCCTAACAGCATTACCAACACTTCCACTGCTCACTGGGTTCTTCTGAGACATTTGGGGGTAAATTGGAGCTTAACAGCACAGAACACGGAGAGCCAGGACTGGTGGTTGTAAACCAACTTTATGGGACTGTAGGAAACGTGACCACACCCATAAGTGGGCATCCAGCTAACGAAAACCGTACAAGAGCACAGATGTTGCTAGACCAGAGAGTGCCAGACTAGAGACATTCATCCTGTATTGGCAATTTATTATTCACTCTCAACTGAAAATGGCTGAGCTTTTCCCCTCTCAAACTATATGCAATGAAATCAGCTTTAGTTAGAAAATAAACCCAAAAGGTGAATTTTTAAGACGTTCTGAGTTATTAAATCCAAACGAATCGAGGGATATGGGATTGGACCAGTCACACACAGGACCATGAGAAACCTCCTGCCAGAGCTTTGGTACAGAGCTATAAAATTAGGCACATGAAAATACTGCTGCACTCTTCATGGCAGGGACTGCAGATCCATACTGTGTGTCAATGTGCTCAAGGTATTCATTTTAAATCAGTCCCCATCTCATTGCATTACAATAAACCATCTATCCACGAGCGATATTTCAGGCAAGATCTGACCCAAGTGGCCAAAAAAGAAAAAAAATTTAGAATCTCTTAAAAGTTTTCCTAAACAGCCAACCTGACTTCTGTCTCCACTAATTGCTCTCATCCTCGCTAGCTGTTCGGTGACATCATCATGGTTAGAGATATAAGAGACTAGTCGACTATCTGATAAGTAAAAGCTTCTCAGATAGTCGACTAGTCCCTCAAAGGATTATTTACTCAGGAAAGTAACTATAAAAGGAGTTAATTTCCTTTAAGGTAATTTGGTGTCTAGAATTCTTTACAGAGTCGGTGAGTTCTCAGAAGATTTAAGAGGGAGCTGAAATGGCCTATGTTAAATCATAGGTCTATGTTGTGCTGCAGTGATTTTTTTTAAAAAATGGGTAATCTAATTTAGCCTATATTCAAATATTTCCCAAATGAGAAGACTAAGAATGTTTATAGGTATCTAGAGAAAGCACAAAAAAATTGCAGAAAGTTTTGAAGGACAAATTGCAGACACAAACAGTTTTAATGAACTGGTGACGGATGACGAATGCATGGCAAATTCAAACCAAGCTTTCAAGGTTAAAAGTCAAGGTTCAAGTCAAACGTGCAAGGCTATCACAAGGTCAGCTGTTTCCTGAGCACTCCCTCATGAACAGATGTCACTCGGCGGCAGCACCCTGCCTCTACTTCCCATTCTTGAAGACCCTTGTAAAAACGGCACATACAAGTTTCTCTCTGGGTTAAAACCACCCCTGCCAGGAGCTGATTTAAAGGCAAAAATAGTTCCTAACAGCCCTAAAGGTCAAAAATAACGTCAATCATCACATAGAAGTCCATACTTAGTTTCAGTGTCATCTCTGAGGGTATGTCTGCACATCAAAGTTAATTCAAAATAACAGCCGTTATTTCAGCTGTCCGAGAGGAAGGGGCGCGGGGCTGGCGGGGGGGGGGAGGGTCCGGGGCCGAGGAGCTGGATGGGAGGAGGGGGCCGGAGGAGGGGAGGCGGGAAGCAGAGCTGGCGGGGGAGGGGGGTGCAGCCACTAGCTGCAGCCAGATTCCAACAGGCCGCGCCCCCAGCAGGCACTCCCTCTAGTTGCTAGTAGAAGCAGGGTGGGGGCGAGGGGAGTGGCTAAGAGCCAGTCCCCCGACGCCACTTCTGCACGCAACTAGAGGCTCCCAGCTGGTAGGCGGGGCCGCAATTGGGGCTGGGAGCCTCTGGTTGTGTGCAGAAGCCGGGTGGAGGGGAGTGGCTGGGAGTCCCAGCCACTGAGCCCCGCTCTGCCCCACCCGACTTTTGCATGCGACCACAGGGCTCCCAGCACCAATCGCAGCCCCACTCCCAGTCACTCCCCCACCCCCACCAGGCTTCCGTCTGGCGCCCAGGTGGAAATTCAGAAAATACTGGACATTGCATATGTCTGGTATTTTTTGAATTTTTCTACTGGACAGAGGGCGCAAATACCAGACTGTCCGGTAGAAAACCAGACACCTGGCAACCCTACTCCCCTCTCCCACCCTCTTTCCTCCCCTCTCCCACCTCCTTTCTCCAGTCTCACCAGTTTCATCCCCTCCCCCAGTTTTGTTAAATAAAGAGAGTTTGTGTTCATGAAAATGTGTGTATTTTATTTGACATCAGGAAGGGGGGCTGGGAGGGTAAGTGGAATGATGTGGGGGAGGAATGAAGCACAAGCCCCCAGTGGGGAAGACCAGGGAGGCTCTTAGTGCTCCTCAGGGTGGATGCTCTCCAGGGCCTCCTGGATACTGACAGCCCCCTGATGGACCTCCTGGATAGCAGCCTGCAGAAAGTGCAGCCAAGCTCGCATCAACACATTCACAAGAAGCACCAGAGTCCCCAGGGGCAGCTCCGGCTCCATGTTGCAGAGTGCTGTGGTGTCCCGAGTGAGGCAATCGGAGCACGCAGAGACACAAATGCTTTGCTGTCCCTCGTCGAGGCAGGCAAGCATGCAGGGAAAGCTGAGAACCGGCTGCGCAGGGTGGGGGTCCCTTTAAGCACAAGCCTCAGATAGCTTCAGGGAGCAGCCACACAAACTCCTGACCTGATGCCCTGCTGGACCTGGTTCCGGCCGGCCTTCAATGCAATTCAGTGTCCACTCAGTGTGGCCACACTATTTTGAAATAGCAAAACGCTATTTCAAAATGCATTTTGTGTGTAGACGCGTTATTTCGAAATAAGCTATTTCGAATTAAATATTTCGAAATAAGCTATTTCGAAATAACACTTTAGTGTAGATGTACCCTCACAGCCAGAATAGATTCTTCTGTCTGAATCTATTCTCATAGCCTGTCCTCTTCTGAGCTGGCACTCAGCCTTCTGTGACTCAGCCTTTTCAGACACACTGCTTTCCAAGATACAGTTCCCTAATCTGTTGGTGTGATTTGCATTCCTTGGTCCTAGATGTCTTCAATTGAATTTGGCTGAATTCAACACATTTTGTTTTTAATGGGCCCAGTTTATTTCAATTCACTCTGTATGACTGCCCTATCTGTCTCATTATTTATCACTCTCCTTATCTGTGTTTCATCCACAAATGTTATCAGCTCTTATTTTATATTTACTTCCACATGCTTGATGAAAATGTTACATAGCATTGGGACTTGTACCAATCTATGAGGAACCCCCCATGGATATACTCCACATTCAGTGACTATTCCCAACGGATAATTACTTTTTGAGACGTCAGATAGTTATTAATCTGTCTAAGGGTGCTTTATTGATATGACATAGTACTAACTTTAAATCAGAATGCCATGTAAGTCAAAATATATTATTACATCTATGGAGTTACCTTTATCAAATTTGTAATCTCAAAGAATGAACTCAGTTTGTTTGACAAGACCTATTTTCCATAAAATTGTTTTGACTGGCATTAACAGTCTCCCTAGCTTTTAATTGTAATTTGCATCCTGTATCAGCTTTTTCATTATTTGCCTGAGATTAGTATCAGGTTAAAAAATAGTCAATAGTTATCCAAGTCATCACAGCTTCTTTTTTTGAATACTGAAAAAATATTAGCACTCTTCCAATCTTTTGGAATATCCTAGGTATTCTGATATTTATGAATTAGTAACACTGACAGCTCTAAAATACCTTCTGTCAACTTTTTTATGACTCATGGGTACAAGTTGTCCAGTCTTCTAGTTTTAAAATATTTATTGCTAGAAGCTTTTGTTTAGCATCCTCCTTACTTACTAATAGAATACAAAGTACTTCATTATCCTCATCTGATACAAGTTCATTATTCTGGGGGAGAGGGGTTGTTTCAAATACAAAATAGAAATATTTATTCATTAATAACATAATCAGTAACAACGTTACCATCTCCATCTAAGAATGGGTCTTTACCATTCCTAGGAACACTTTTGCTTCTAAGTACCACAGACCTTAACAGGGACTTGGGTATTTGGGGGAGAGGTTGTTCCAGGCCTCAAACCCCACATAACAAAATCTGGACCCTAAAAACAGGACTGCTACACCAGTATATGAATAATGATACTCCGATTGAAGACATATGGACTAATAAAGGATACTAACAACTAACATTTTGGGAACATTTGCCCAAACTTACCCTTCTATTTATATATCCTTGTATATAAACAGAAATCAGTAGAGACAACCCTCTGAAAATGCACTGCACCTGCACCTTGTCAGTAAAGTGTACTGGATATGCAAGAACAATTTCTCTTTCATCCTATTCTCATTCAAGACTGTTTTCACGCATGGTTTAAAATATGAACTTCTAATTCAACTCTCTCTCAATATGAAATCATGAAATAATCATAATGAAAAGATGTCTCGCTTTCGTAAAACACACTATAAAAGATCCATAGTATCAGTGACTGCATAAAGTTGTATTTATGTCCTGAACTTAATACTATGGTGAGGTTCAATAAAAAAAAGAAGCTTTTTACTGGAATGGAAAAATGTCTTTAAAAAAGTCAGATGCAACAAGGTTGGCATTGAGTCTCAGCTACAGAAATGATTTATGCCACCCACAGGTGATCCAGTAGTTCTCAACCTCTTTGGCCTGGGGCCCACCCCACTCAATGCAAACCTTTCTGCAGACCACCAGCTACTAATGGAAACTTGCAGTTAATTACATAATTACACCCGAGTCGTTTTATTAGTGCTGCAGCTAGGGAGAACAGTTTAATTTAACCAGTAGGAAAGGAAATATTAGTTGAATTTACTAAATAGAGTAAGCATTTGAACTTTCTCATGTTAGTTTATCAAACTTCCTTTTAATAAAGCAAAATATTATGTCCAACACAAAATGTTTCAACGTGTTCTTTATTTATGCCAGAGGCGCGGAACCTTTTTTTGGGTCAGGGGCCACTGACCCACAGAAAAATCAGTTGGAGACCACACAAGAGAGAAGCAAAAAAAAACAAAAACAAAAAACCACAACAACCTCCAAAAACCCCTAGCCTTCACTGATGTGGCCCTCAACTGAGACAGCTCACTCTCCTGAGAGGACTGAGGTTCACGGCTTTCCATAGGCCAAATATACTCTTTTGGAGATCCAGGGTTAGTGGATTTTGTGGACCCCACCGAGGCTCTGGGATAGACACAAAAATGAGGGGTTCAGTGTGTGGGACAAGGCTACCAGTGAGTGGTATAGGAATAGGGGTGCAGGATCTGGGCAGGAGATAGGGTGCAGGCAGAGGTGATGTTGCAAGGTCTGGGTGGGAGGTGGGGTACAGAAGTAGGCTGGGAGTAGAGTGTCTGGCCAAGAGGAGGCGGCAAGAGCAAGGGAAGGTGCAATGTGTGGCCAGAAGGGAAGATGCAGGATTAAGGGCGGGTGCAGGAGCAGATTGGGTATAGAGTGTCTGGCCAGAAGGGAGGGTGCAGGAGTAGACTGGGGGGGTGTTCAACCAGAGGGGAGGGTGCAGAAGCAAGAGAGGGTGCAGGGGCAGGCTGGAGGTAGGATGTCTGGCCATGGAGGAGGGTGCAGGATAGGACAGAGAGTAAAGTGTCTGGCCTAGAGGAAATGTGCAGAAGGAAGGGTGCGGGAGCAGGCAGGGGGTAGGCTGTCAGGCCACTGGAGAGGTTGCAAGAGCACGGGAGGATGCAGGGTCTCGGCATGGGAAGGTCAGGAGGTAGCAATGAAGGTTCTGGGCATGATGGGAAGGGGGAGAACTTACCTGCCTTTGTACGCCCCCTGCAACCAGGCCCTGTGTTCCAGGCACGGCCTCCCGTTGCTCCCATTGGCTGGATTTCAGCCAATGGGAGCAGTGGGGAAAACCTCCAAGCAGTGCATCTGTGTGCTGCTGTTCCCTCAACCAAGGAAGCAGGAGCGGCAACACACGGAGCTACTTCTGGCTCCACTTCTTCCATGCGAGCCAGATCATGCAGAGTAGCTCAGGGTTTTCTCCCACTCCCTCCCAGCAAGAAGCCAGCACTGGTACTCCAACCCCACGGAAAAAGAGAGGACATGAGGCTGGAATGCTAATGTGGGCTCCCTGCTACAGGGGGAGGGAGGAAGAGGGGAGCTAAGCTCAAGCTGTGGACCACCTGGAACACGGCGACAGAACACTAATGTTCCATGGACCGCAATTTGAGAATCACTGTTTCAGAAAGACTTCAGCCAGGGTACTGAGAAATGAAATGGGACATCTTAAGTTACTAGATGAAAAAACAAATAGCTTATTTAACTCTGCCTGTTATATTAAAAATAAAGATTTTTTTGAAGCGGGTATAATCCTCTTTTCCACAAGGAAACTGGCTTTTACCACTACCTCTAAGTAAAGAAGAGTCTTCTCTACGCAGATGACATTTGAAAAGGAAACAAAAAAGGGGAAAATGAAGATCCGATTACAGTGGTAGGTGTCCACCTTCAGCAAGTTTTTCCAAAGTCTGTGCAAGGAAAACCCTTTTCATTATGTAGAAATAGCCTCAATTGACTTTTCCATTCCTTTAACTGCCTGTCTGCAGCACATATAATCTTAGAGCTGACCAAATTAGAAATCGTGTTTTCATTTAAAAAAAATAAAAAAAGGCAAGAAATAGATTACAAGTCATCTCAAAGAGTCTCAGAAAACAGAGTTTCAGTACGGGCATTTTACAGTTTATTCTATCCTAGAGAATTGTTTTAATAAAATTAACTAATCAAGCAAAAAAAAAAAGGTGGTACATATTTATGTATACTTACTGCTATTAAAATCTTTGCAGCTGCTTTTGCAAATGACTAGTGGAGGTATTTGTGGTAATCCATATATGAAATATAAGGAATACTACAGAGATTACAGTAACAGTATCTATTTGCTAAGGCACCATTAAGAACATAAGAACGGCCGTACTGGGTCAGACCAAAGGTCCATCTACCGACAGTGGCCAGCACCAGGTGCCCCAGAGAGGGTGGACCGAAGACAATGATCAAGCGATTTGTCTCCTGCCATCCCTCTCCAGCCTCTGACAGACAGAGGCCAAGGACACCATTTTATCCCCTGGCTAATAGCCTTTTATGGACCTAACCTCCATGAAATTATCTAGCGTCTCTTTAAACTCTATTATAGTCCTAGCCTTCATAGCCTCCTCTGGCAAGGAGTTCCACAGGTTGACTACACACTGTGTGAAGAAGAACTTTCTTTTATTAGTTTTAAACCTGCTCCCCATTAATTTCATTTGGTGTCCTCTAGTTCTTCTATTTAGGGAACTAATAAATAACTTTTCTTTATCGGCCCTCTCCACACCACTCACGATTTTATATACCTCTATCATATCCCCCCTCGGTCTCCTCTTTTCTAAACTGAAAAGTCCCATTCGCTTTAACCTCTCCTCATATGGGACCTGTTCCAAACCCCTAATCATTTTAGTTGCCCTTTTCTGAACCCTTGTCAAGGCCAAAATATCTTTTTTGAGGTGAGGAGACCACATCTGTACACAGTATTCAAGATGTGGGCGTACCATAGTTTACAAAGGTTTTTATGGCAATCATCATATATTTTCTGGCTAATCAATTTAAAATGCAAATCCACTATGCAGAAGAGGCCATTGTGATTCTAGACCAGTGTTTCCCAATTCTATTTGGCCACAGAACCCTTTTAAACACAAAAGAATTTTGCAGAACCCCAACTGGTTTGACAGCTGAAGCTTCGACTTTGTCTGACGCAGTGCTAGTATATTCATATTCAGTCCCCCACAAGAGTGAGTATGGGGATTTACGGTGGTATATAACAGGCAATCGCACCACTGACTGACTGTGCACGCAGCTCTGAGAAATGACATCAACATCCCCACTCTCTGGCTAAGCTGGCATTACACAGGGACACTTATTGTTGCAAACACAAATGAAAATTGTTTTCAATTAAGTTAAAAAATGCTTAAATATTAATTTTTTTAAAATAATAAAATGTTATTGTAATGGAATTTTCTTCTGGAGCCCTTATTTTCACTTCGCGGAACCCCAGGGTTCCTCAGAACACTATTTGGGAAACACTGTTCTAGACTAACATTATAGTTATTCAGACTAATATTTACAGTTGATACTTAATCCCTTTGCTGGACACTTAAATAGAAGAAAATGCAGGGCTCAACTCCCAATGGAAACAAGCAAGGAAAGAAGGGAAAGCACAGTGTACCCAACTAAAAGAACCATTCCCATTTACCAGGCTGAGCTCCCACAATGCCCATGTGTCAGTGGGATCCTCCACCAAGGTACACCAATGAATGTGTCTGCTAACATTCAGACTTTCCCATTACTGTGTCACCATCATCAACTTATGTCAACACTGAGTTTCCTCAGGGGATTTCTATATTATTACAAAAATTTCACTTCATTTCATTCCCCAAGCCCATTTTTAAACCACCGTCACCAAAAGACAAGCATTTTATTACCTTCTCTAATGTGTTTGTTTTCATTGATTTTATTGATTTTGAATAGCCAAAGTGTTCATTGGGAGGTCGTGTCAAAATACACGCGTAAGGAAGAGCGTTTCAAAGGAGCCTTCAGAGAGCTGTCAGACTCAAGTTGTCAAGCTCAGCTGTCAAATGTAGGTTACTCTGAAAATCTCTGCCCAGCTTGCATCTGTACAGTATCACGGCAGGGGGGAGTGGTGCAAAGAGCATAACTCTACACGCAAAGCATACAGCTTCACCTGCCAAGCAGACTATTACCTATGCATCTTACTCCATATGCAATTATTATTTTGTGCCTACATGTACACCTTTGCACCGCTGGGTGGTAATTGTCCACTGTTTCAACTATTTAATTATTGCCTCCTTTAGCATACATAGAAGGTGGCTATTTCACCCACCAGTTTCAACAAGACTGTGTGATTGCCAAATGCCCAGCTAAGCAATACAGTGTTGTTTAAATGTCAGAGAGATGTCACATAAGAGATTATTTCCAACAACCCCTAACGTTGCCATTCTTAGTCAGCTAATTGCTTGTAAGCATCCCTATAAAGATGGTATCCGGGAGGGAAGTGAATGCAAAGGGATCTTTAGAAGTACTTCAGGAAGGGGAGAGAAAACCATGGAAGAAAATGCAGAGACAACTGTGGGAGAAGCAGACAAACAGCACGTTGCATGCAGTAAATCTTCCACAACACTTCTTGTTTAATGAAAACACTTAGCCTTTGGTCAATCTAAAGAGCACCTTTACAGCAATTTAACTCACAGCTGTCAGGCATTGTTTATGCATAAAACATTCAGACACATGGTGCACCCAAACTACAAAGTGGGAGGGAGAATACTTTCTGTGTTTAAAAGTTATTTTTAAATGCTCCTAATACTATTTTAAACTTTCCTTAATCTCTACTTTAAATACTCTACAAATCTGCAGCGTCAAAGGATATACAGAGTTTGCTTTTAACACATGATGAAATAAGATGGTCTAGAATTACATCCCCTCTTTGGGATTGTTCTACGTGCACATCCAGCTTTACTTTCTGAAGCTACTTTTTCCTTTCATACTTTGCATATATTCCTTTGATTTCTGATGTTCAATAAAGGAGGTAACTTTCTTGGAGAGAAATGAGGTGGGGATAAATCATAATTACACGATGAAAAGAGCATGAGTGCCAGGTGATTTATACATCTTTCTCAAAGGCAACACAGAACTCCTCAGTATGGTATAGTAGAAACTCAGAGTTACAAAATAGGGGTGTTAACGCATAAGCATGCTTACAAACTAGTGGGACTCTTACTTTTCACCATCATGCCCTTAATAATTTACCTTCCACTGCTGTGCTAGCCTGTTCGTCATGGATACAGAGAAAGTCTAGTTCACTAGCCCACATTAATAATATGTGTTCTCTCACTCAGCCCAAAATATCTGAGGGGAAAAATGTTTTGAAGGCTTTCCAAGCTGTAAGTAATACCCTGATCAGTAAATTTGGTGTATTTTAGGATTCCAACATCCTTCACATTAAGCCTTTGTGCTGCAAACAGTTAAGCATAGGTTGTCTGCCACACATTTGTCATGCAACTGTGAAAAGGGACAGGTTTGGAACATAAAGCCTTGGATCAAATCTTGTGTGTCTATCTCCAGCTATCAGTCGGAATCACTTCCACATTTCACTTTCTATAGGAAGTTTGATCTTTACTCCCTTTCATTAGTTTCATAGCCAATTCTAATCTTATTGTGAATATATTTAAAGACCCCAGATGTCTTCAAAAGCTTTCAGGCACTTCTAGCCTTGCTCTATCACTTGGTGGTGATTTTTAGCAAATCTCTTAAAAATCTACCAGAGACCCAATAAAAATTTGTGTGCATTATTACCATATGCTTTCTGTATTTCCTGATTAGACCCATAGAAGAAGTGTTGAGCATTTGAGTTTCAGCTCTAGCTTTGCACGAATTAGGATAATACATGTAGCCTTGAGACCTGATTTAAGTGAGGTGTGGTTTTCCTATGGTTTGCACCTCAATTTTTTATTCCCACTTCATCTGCTGGATTATTGACTTGGCAAAACCTAAATCTCTTCATAAAACAACAGATCCTTCAGCACATTCTTGAATGGCTAAAACCTTTTGCAAGAACACCTTGAGGGTAATTACACATATTGAGGGCAGCCTGAAATCAGACTGATCGCCCCTTGGGGTGCTGGACCATTTTTATAGTGGGAGTAGGGTTGCCAGATGGTCTCCCAAAATATACCGAACAAATGGACTAAAACCACCCACACCGAACACATATCCTATGTTTAATACTTAACTACAAAGCACCTGCGAGCTTCTCTCCTGGACTGCAGCACCTCAACGCACTTGAACAGCACTCAGAAGCAGGGACAGGGCTTCTCCTCCTCCCCAAGGTGTCACTCCTCCTCAGACGCAATCAGCTGAGGGCTCCCAGCGCCGACTGTGCCCTGCCTCCCAGCCACTTCCCCCGCCCCCACCCGGCTTCTGCACGCAACCAGAGGCTCCCAGCGCCAATCCCGGCCCTGCCTCCCAGCCTGGGACTCCCCCTGGTTGCATGCAGAAGCCGGGCGGGGGGAGTGGCTGGGAGTTCCAGCCACTCCCCCCACTCCTGCCAGGATTTTGTACTCTAACACAGGCTCCCAGCTGGGAGGCGGGGCCGCGATCAGCACTGGGAGCCTCTGGTTGCGTGCAAATCCGGGCGGGGGGAGTGGCTGGGAGTTCCCCCACCCCTGCCATTGCACATGTATTTTCAGAATTTTTTTTACCGGACAGAGGGTGCAAAAACCAGACTGTCCGGTAGAATACCAGACACCTGGCAACACTAAGCAGGAGTGCTGATGATGGAAACCATGCATTCGATAAAAAGTCTCAGAAAGGTAGCCATGTTAGTCTGTAATTTTAAAAACAATGAGTACTCCTGTGGCACCTTAGAAACTAAGAGAGAAAGAATATGTATATACTATATATAGTGTTTATATGTTTGTTATTACCACTTCAAGCCAAGAGATGCAGGAGCTCCCCCAAAATCTTTAGCTCCAACACCACTGTGGCCTAATCACTATCTCCAAGGATATTTTCACAGGGTACTTTATTAACTACTCACCTAATCTTATAACACCTCTATCCTCAGCTGAATATACTACAACCTTTACAGCACACATTCACAAGACTATCTTTCCAAGACTTCCTCCCATTCCCATACAGCTTTTGAGGGACTCATCCTGGAAAGGTACAGAGTTACAGCATCTCCTACTAATTTCACATGGTCATGTGCTAACTATGAGAGGATCACAACTGAATCCTCCAGTGCAGCTGATATCTACATTCAAACATACTCTATAAAAACAAGGTATCAGAGAAATTCTAGACGCAAGAAACATTGTGATTCTGAAATGTTAGGGTTTATCCAGAGTTTTTGAAGGATTCTGCTTAATTATATTTAGTCCAAGTTTTTTAATTTAAAAATAATTTTCCTTTAGCTTTGCTAATAATACACTTGAACCTCTTTTTCCAGCAACCTTGGGAAATAGGCTATGCCGGATTATGGAATTTTCACAATCATGGGTGTTCAACATAATGACGGGCAAACAAAGCTTTTGTGGGTACACAAACCATTATTAAGTACTGTACTTGCCATAAGATAAATCCTTATTACCCTGTATTTAAACTGTTACTGGAGTGGAGTCTGCTTTAAAAAAAAAAAAAAATTTATTGTTACTTATTAGCCAACTATAATTTTAAACATGGTCATGAGGATACTCCTTATTGATAGCTATTTTCTTATCAGATTTCAGGTCTGCACATCCAGTGATTAGTGGGTTATCTAGGCAGAAGTAGAAAAGACTGTCTTTCTTTAAATTCAAAAAGTATGTTTTTCACACGGATGGAACCCAAACACTATTGAAGGAATTTTACTCATATTTCCCACTGAGGTACCAGTGCATGGAAAATTTCATCTTGAAAGGTCAATCTTCTGCAAAGTTATGACTGTGTGAAAACAGGAATCCTATATGCTATAACTGGAATTCTTTTGCAACTTTAATTATAGCTATTGCTACCAGGCAAACCCTATAATTTTCATAAGCCGAGCTAAGGGAAAGAAACAAAAGTATTGCAATTGTTTTGGAAAGATAGGAGGGAGGATATTTCCTTTAACGAAGACAGTGTACAACACAATCAGGAAATCATATGTGAAAGTCACACTACAGTAATATGTATTGCTAGGGCTTTTTGGCACTTAGACAGCTCAAGCCACTATGACATGTGAAAGCTGAGAGTGGCCATACCTGTGGCCATGGAGGTAAATAAGGTGTCCGGCGGCCTATCATGGGATAATCCTGGCAAACCACAGCTGGCCCATGGGCCACTCATTGCCCACCCCTATTCTAGAGGATGACAGCTTAGCAACTCTCTCTCCCAGGCCAAAGAAGTCACGTTCCTGGACCAAACTAGTACCTTACGACCTTTTCTGGTGAAATGAATCCAATGACTACTCCGCAGGTGTCTGCTTATGTAAGATGTGGATTAAAAAATACTCTGAACCGAAGGTAACCATATTTTTAATATAAAAATCCAAAACACTTTTGCTGAGACATTTTTAGGGTTATAAAATCACATGCAGGATACAAGTACACTTCTTAAAAAAATATGTTCTGTGTCACTGCTTCAAGTTCTGACTCAACAGGTAGATAGATGTGCATATATTTCTCAGAGTGGAGGATTTTTTCCCACAGGAACTTATGAATGAGTTTATCATGAAACACTGAACAACTGTCCTTAACATTCACTTGGCACAAAGGAGCAGTTTTGATAATGTCTACACTTTCAGTTTTTCTCTTCACTCTGAACGCTACTCATCATGCAGAATACTCATGCCACTGACTTTCTCACTCTGATAAACACAAAGCAAATTCCACTTAGTACATACATGTTTTGATTGATGAAATGAAAATATATATATATTGCAGGAATCCTGAAGGAAGTTCTTGGAGACTACATCCCAGAGGGCTTTGTGATATTGTGAAATTCCTCCTGAATTTGAGAGTTGACAAAAACTAGGTTCAGTTTCAGGGCATTCTTATTTAATGACACCCAACTGGACAACTGAAAACAAACCAGTTTTTATCCAAGTCAGTTTCTAAATGGAGAAAATGATCCTTACATAGACATGGATATTCTAGAAATATGTATATTCTACTGTGCCTATAAAACTAGTTACCTACATCTGTGCAGCCATCATCAGATAGAACCTAGTATTTTTAAAAGCTCATTCACCACACAAATGTCTGCTTGTTAAAAGCAGTTGCATATTCTTGACCAGAAAGTAGCAATTAGCGCATACATCATGCATGGCGATATAAAAAACAGCACTGTTTTCTTGTCTGATCAACTAATCATTCATGGAACACCACTTCCATATTTTGAAATGCTTTTACCTTTGCCTCCAAAATCAGTGCTTAGATGCAATACCAATGTTAACCTGGAATAAATCATGCAGGATTTACCCAGTCACTGGTCAATCTGAGTGACAAGAACTCTTGTAATTCATTCCAAGTATATCACTTGGAGGGTTTGGAATGGAACGCTCTGCAAACAACACTCACAGGATAACTTCTGGGCTGCTTTAAGACCTACACAAAGAGATTCAATTTGTTTTTTGTGGTTACTCACTGGCTGTGGCCTTGAGCAAGAAGAACAGTGCTTGAAGCCTGGAGACTAGTGCATACCTTGATACTGTAAGCAGAAAAAAATAAAAAACCAAATGGCTGGAAAAAACATTTTTTTAAACACAACTCCATCCTACTAACTATACTAAGCACTGGAGTAATTATATTGTATACAGTGTTGTACACAAAGCTGAAAGAGGGAACCATTCTGGAACTGAACCGCAATCCAATGACTGTGATGGGGAGTAAGAAGGAACTGAGGTGGGGCAAGGGGCAGTTTTGCCTGTTAGATCTGCACACATGATACTGGAGGAGCTCAAGCCACCATTGGGTACTGCTGAGGGGGTAAGCTTCCAAAGGCGGCACACACAAACAAGAAACGTGGACTGCACATGTGCAACTGCTTAAAGAAGAATCTGGTTTTACATGTCTAACTGTCGTAACAGTGCAATGGACATACCTGGGTACTGCCCAGTCCTCTGAGGCTAGTGATATCAAAGTTGCAGGAGGGAAGATTTTGACCCATCCTGTCGTGGATGAAGCTCCACATGCAGATACAGGTGAGTGGAATTGTGGAAAACTAGTTTTGCTAAAATAGAGACAGTGAATTTAACTGTTATCCAAAGCAACTCCAGGCATGTTCTACCCTAAATGGAAACAGTACTTAAGTCCACGTCCCCTTACTAAAATGTTGTTTTTGTAAAAGACAGGCCTCACCTACAGCATAACTAAAGAACCAAAATCCAGCTAGATATGTTCATGGTGTTACATCCTTTCAAGTCTTGCTACATAACTGTGTGCACAACCTTCAACCGCCCAAAAAGGAATGGAGAGTTTTATTGTGTTAAAGGGTGGCTGGAGAGACTAGTGTTGGCTGTCACAAGCTCTAAATACTTCTCTCTCGGATTTGTTTAAAATTAAGAGCGTTCCCTAAAACAAACAGTTTTGTCCTTGTTTGACTGGACTCTGCTTCAGAGCACTCAGGCATGAACTGCTACTGTTTCTCTCTCTCTCTCTCTCTCTCTCTCTCTCAGTAATGATCATTTGTTGGGCAACAGAAAATCTGATGAACTCAAGTAATGAACTTCTTGTTGACACTGCATGGAATGACTTTCCAGTAGCACATGAAGAAGGAGGATTTTTGACAATGAAGTCAACTGTGCTTTCACTTTACTCCTACCTCCTTGCCTAATTTATTACTGTGTATTAGCCATGCCTAAACCATACCAGGATCTCTAGTTCATTGTGTGTGATTTGGGGCCAGACTAGGGAAACTGCCGTTCCAGGGTTTTGGCTACAGGGATGGCAGTGTTTTTACTTCAACAACTAGAGTATTCTACCATGATGGTTCAAATCTCTACAACTTCCACCATGTTACTGCAGTAATCTGAGCCATTCCTGGAGAACGATGTTATGTTCTTCCAGGTAGCAGTAAAGAAAAGGAGACAGCACTATATTTGTTAGCTCAAGTGCCAGTCTGACGTTTTCAATAGTTTGCAACAGCAACCATGCCAAAGCTAAAACAACAAGGAGTCCGGTGGCATTGAGTTGTTTTTACTGAGACAGGCTAACACAGTTACCTCTCTGAAACATGCCAAGGCTGTATCATTGTTTTTGTACAGTAGGAAGAGATGCATTACTTGGGGTTGACTTGATAACTGAATATACTAATGCTGCTTCAAAAAGGTACCTAGCATTCAATCAGAGTCATGCCAATAAATAGAGTGTAGCAATGAATTAAAAAAAAACCAGAGGAGCTTTTAATCATATTGTAATCCACCATGAGATTCATCCCGGGTATAACTCCTGAGATGTTGTGGTATCCCTTTAAGGCGTAACATGGGACTACTGGGTTCCCTCTAATTTCTTCCACCCATGTGCAGAATAAATGTTATGTGCAAAGCGGCTGTGTAAATGTACACCACCAGTAGAAACATATGCTGCCAGCTGTGGATGCTTTGCTAATCAGCTTGGCAGCATTTGAATATCTTCTGGGTGGCCACCCAAGTGCTCAGTTTACAGGGACCACAGTAGGAATGCCTATAAAGTTGGCACCTTTTATGGTCTATAATAACCTTTCAGATTAGATACAGTCTAAGGCTAAGATTTTTAAAAACCAAGGGCCTAATAGTTAGGCTTATCAATCCATATTTATGCACCTAAACAAATGGCCTGTTTTTCAAAAGTGGTGAGCACCCAAAAATTCCCACTGAAGTCAACTGGAAAATTTTCATTAACTACAAAAAGAGTGGGATCAGGCCCTGAAAACTGCAGCTAAATAGTTCAAAACAAATTACAGCACTTACTGTGAAGCCCCTGTTAATACCTCAAATAACATGTGAGGAGCTAATTTTAATGAAGAAATCACCAAGAACTTAACAAAATCCAATGGTAGGGCACCATTTTTAGGGCACAACTAATAGTACTTGAATGAGGGAGAGGAGAATAGTGGTTTTGTACTTGGGGACAAAATGTGTAACTTCAGAAGTAGAATCTATGTGTTGCAGGCAATCCATATTTAAGAGAAACAAAGTCTCAGCTTCCATGTACAATACAAGTAGCTCATTGTCTTCCTTGGCCTATTTTTTGAGGATATGGGTTGTTTCCCCACCCCCCAAACTCCGGTTTCTCCAGCAGTCCAAAAAAGGAATGAGAAAACTGAGGAGAGATTGTCTCCCTTCTTTTAAAACAATAATATTAACAAGAACTTTGTTCCACACTCAAGGTTACATAACCTGTAGGCTACAGTTGAAGAGGTGAAATAAACATTAAACAGGAAAATTCCACAGCAAACAAATTCCAGCATTAGACTAACAAACATTTAAAACAAACAAATATATTTGGTTTTCACACAGAAATAGCCTGAATAAAAATCAATCTACCAACAGCGAGGAGTTTCTAGGAGAGGTGAAGAGGCCTACAGTAGTTGACTCTGGTGTCCATCTCCATCTAGACTTACATTAGTTATTAGCCTCAGAGGGCTCTCTCAAAGAATACTACCTGAACCCAGTAGTCTCACAGGACCACGTCTGGGCAATGACTTCATTTTTAATCACAAACAGCCCACATTAGGGTTTTTTGCTTTCTTCTTACTCTTGCATTTCACTGAAATTAACAATTCATCTATCTCTGGAGGTGTGAATCTCTCTCTTCTAGTTCTGGGTTTACTAATTTGCACATAGGGCCAGGAGCTATAAACTACTGAATTCTAATCCCAGTTTAGATAGTGATTTTTTGGTGACTTTGAGCAAATCATCTCATCTTTCTGTCTCATCTTCCCATCAGTAAAATAGGGATATTTATTTACTTCACAGGGACACTGTGAGAACTGATTAGCTCATGCCTGTAAGGCACTCTAAAGAAAAAAAGCTCTACAAATGCTGAGTATTATCATAACTTAAATCCATGGGGGGCAACAGACTTGCCTGGCTCTGGGCGAGGTTTGGGGGGGATTGGCTCTTTGCCTTTGGAAGGCAATGTCAATTTTAACATTTCCATTTCCTGGCTAAAATAAATTTTCAAAACTACTCAATGATGCACTTGCTGAACCCAGTTAATTATCTGACCTACTACTTCGTATGGTTATCACGTGAATTCTGTCTTCTTGTCCCCATAGAATTTTGCATAAAAACACACGTGCAGTAGAATATGAAAGCAACAGTGTGGCAGGTTTTATGAGAAAGGCCTTGCCTTTGTGCAGTCTAAGAATGAATGGAAAGTGATGACCATGGGCAGCCAGTAACGCAGGCAAGGGAAGACACAGCCTTCCCAAAACTGCCTACACATCCGATTGCAGAAAGCTGGGGCTGCCGCTGGGGAAGGCTGGGGCTGCGACATGACAGCCCTGCTCCCTTGTTGCTGGGGAAGGCTGAGCCGGGGCAACAGCACAGCAGCCCCAGTCCTCCACATGGCCAGGAAGGATCGGGCTGAGGTTTGGGCAAGGCCTAGCTCCAGGGTCAGGGTGGGGTTTGCCTTCCTCAGCTGGGTTTTCACCTACCACCCATAGTGGTGGCTGGTGGCTGGGAGCCCTACTCTGAAGGTAGAGCCACGGCCAGCAGCAACGCAGAGGTAAGGATGGCATGGTATAGTATTGCCACCCTTATTTCAGAGCTGCTGCTTGCAGAGCTGGGCCCTCCGTCAGTAGCCGCCAATCTTCAGCTGCCTGGCTCTGAAGGCAGCAATGCAGAAGTAAAGGTGACATGGTATAGGTAATATTGCAAACCCCCTTGAGACACCCTCCCTGAAACTCCCTTTTGGTTCAGGGCCCCCATTTGAGAAACACTGAGCTCCACACGCACACCCCTCCTGGTGACATCTGTATAGTATAGGGTAAATGCACACAAAAGGCCAGAAATCATTGGGAGGAGACCAGATTTTGCAGTCCATCCATGGCACATTTTGCATGCTATGAATTTGGTAGGGCACTAACTATTAAATGATCACATGCTAAACTGTCAATAACATGTTTAGATTGTTAAAAGTCAGATGAAATGCTGATTTGCCTCCATAATTCACACATGAGAAATGCCGATTTGCCTCTGACTTTCACATGTTCAAACACATCCAGAGTTTGTTTGTTTTCCTAAACTTGAACCTTTGTCCTTA
Organism: Pelodiscus sinensis; assembly: GCF_049634645.1. Lineage (NCBI taxonomy): Eukaryota > Metazoa > Chordata > Testudines > Trionychidae > Pelodiscus > Pelodiscus sinensis. The sequence continues at coordinate 172,764,624 of NC_134712.1, forward strand.
GGTAGAGTATGTTGATAGGAAACGTAGTACAATACACTCCCAACACAAAGATGACATCATGCAGGAGTGATCTTTTAATGAACAATCTAAGTATAATTAATTAGATGGTTTTAACTGGTAACAGTGATGTCCAATCCCAAATGTGAAGAGAGATGGTTGGAGAGAAGCAAGCTGCCCTTCTTTTAAGTCAGGAGCTTTGCAATTCTTCAGCACCCATCTGGCTAGTCTCTAACGCAGCATTAAGTGCCAGACTAACAGACTTTGGTCTAAAACCATTCCTTTACTTCATTCATTAAACTAAAAGTGCAGCCCGTACATTGTCTACCAGAACAAGTATAGCACAGGAATGGCAACAGAAGGACAAACCTTCAGTAATTTCAGTGTAATGCAAAAATGTGGCCAGTTTTTGAGTTTGCATTCTGCATTGCATGATTATTCCTTGCCTCGGTTAGTCTGTTTTGCAAGGGGCCCCTGGGGCTAACAAGCATGAGGAAATGTTAACCTAATAGCAGTAGAGGAATTTCCTAAATTATTTAGGCTTTTCCTGAGGTAGCATTAAGGTATTTTTGTTGTGGTGAATTTGAGGAGAGGAGGCTTTTTTCTGCTGTTTGTGTAGCCAAGTAGCTAGAGTGCTGGACTGGGACCTGGAAGTCTTGAGTCTTATTCCTGAGTCTACCACTGACCTGCTACATGACGTTGGATAAGCCCCTCCCTGTGCCTCAGTTTCCCTACTGGTAAAACGGGGATAATGCTACTAACTAGCCCCACCAAGGTGGAGGTGGCAAACAGGGAAACTGCCCTGGGGCTCAGTGATTCAACAGGGCCTGGGTCTCCCAGCTGCTGTTGCTTTTGCAACAGGCTTTTGTGACAGCAGCAGCATCAGGAGCTCTTGACCCTTTAAATCAGAGCCAGAGCCCCTGCACAGCCTTAGCCCCACCCCTTTTGGGGACACAGAGTCAGAAACTCCCCACCAGGCCCGAGAGCCTGGCAACCCTGTCGTTCCCCGTTCCACCTGGCAACCCTGTCGTTCCCCGCCCCGGCTTTGTGAAGAACTTTGAGATCTATGGATGAAAAGCTCTAGGTAAGATCTACAAGGTTTCTCCAAGACCAAATAGTAACCACAGGTCCATGAAACACTGTTAGCAAACTCAAGCAAACAGCTGTGAAATCCCTAGAGGATGACCTACTTCAATTGTAAAGTTTCCCACTGGAATTTTTGGAACAATTTAATCCATCATGTCACTTTGTGTAGATGTAGTGGCTGAGTCAGCTAGGGTAGAAGTAACTATAAATACTTAATGCCAAGCCTGCTGCACAAGAGCTACAGTATTTGATATACAGTATTTTAGAGACGCCGGAATGCTGGAGAAAGAGTACAGCATATCCTTTTTAGGAAGGAACATCTGTTGCACTTTCCAAAGAGCAACTGGTGTGACCGCCCATCTCCTAAATATGTCAACTGCCCAGCGATGCCTTTTACAAGCTGAGATGCAGGATCTTCTCACACTTAGAAAAAAATAGTGTTTGTATGGAAAAAATAAAAAGAAGCCAGAAAGTATGTTAAGCCACTGAAAAGTCTGTTCCTTTCAGCATACGCATTGGCTGAAGATGAAATATGGGCCTTTTAGGATATTGCAAACGATCCATACACCTCATTCTTTTAACCTTCCTCCACTAAACTTTGTGGCAAAGTCTGTCCCAAACTAACAGTCTCTACACTGAATTCTCATTCTCCTTTGAGATTTTCCTGCACTAAATACTTTAAGTGACTGAAAAACAAAAAGCAAGTATTTTAGCATAGTGTGAGCAATACAAATATATGAGTTTGGCTAAAAATCAGCACAAAACTCATTTTTTTCCATAGAACTAGGCCTGAATCAAAAGCCATGCTTGGGGAAGTTCCGTAAGCTTTGCCATTTAGGCTTAACTCTGTCACTGTGTTGATGAGCGTCTACCATACAGAAATGTCTGCGTGGTACGTGGTTTTTTAGCTAATAATTCAGCTAATTGTATGTAGAAGGCCATCTCCCCAACCCTCTGCAAGGAGAGGCCCGGCCCTGGACCAGTGGCAGTGTGGGAGGGCATCTGGAAACCAGGATCAGCCCCCAGAACCCTGCCACCCCCCCCCCCCAACAGCTGCAGGGTAGGCAGGGGGCAGCTGGAGGCTGTAGCTGGCCCTTGGAGCCTCGCCCCCCCCCCCCAGAAAACCAGGTGTTCGGGGGGGAGGGGGCAACTAAACGCTGGGGCCAGCTCCTGGAAACTCAACCTGGACAGGTTTTCCCCGGCCTCCTGGGAGAAGCTTCTGCCAGAGCATCACCACCATCAGCACCACGGTCGGCACCTGGTAAGCCTTTCCCTCCTCCCCCAACCTCCCAGCCCCTTGTCCTGAGTCCTGCACCTCCCACCCCCTGCTCTCAGCCCCCCATCCTCTTCCATGGGGCTTGCCCCCACCAGACCCTGTGCTTTGAGCTCCCCACTCCTGCCCTCACTCCTTCACCTCCAACTCCTACCATGAGCCTCCCACCCCCTGCCCGAACTCTGGCACCCACCACCTCCTGGCCCTCGCCCCCCCAACCCATGCCTTGACTTCTGCACTCCCATCCCTATCCTGAGCCCCCATCCCCTCCCCATATTCCTGCATCCCAACTCCCTTCCCTGAGCCTCCATCTCTCTCCCTCTGCCCTGAGCCTCCTCTACAAAAACTTGTGGCATGAGCCCTCTACCCCCTTCTCTCATTCCAGCACCTTCCACCCCCTGCCCAGAGCCCCCCACACGCAACTCCCTTCCCTGAGCTCACCACCTCCACCCCTGACTCCTGGACTCCCACACCCTTCTTAAAGCCCCCACACACCTCCCAGATCCTGACGACTCCTGTACCCCCCACCCTCTTTCTTGAACCTCCCACACCTATCAGCCCCACACATCCAACACCCTTTCCAATACTATCATTTAAATACAGCATGTACATTTTCCTTTTAATTAAAAAAACCTCAAGTATTAGTATAGTTAAGGACCTGAGCCATGATGGGAAAATCTGCCAGTGTGTGTTTATATGTATATATGTATACAAAATGGGGTATAACCTGTTGCTGTATTTCAGTTAACATTTTCATTTTTAAAACTGATTTGAGATTATACTTTTAAACAAAGATGAAAAATGTCTGCACCCTAGCACTTTGAATTTTGATCCTCTCAGACCTCTCTTGTTTACAAGATCAGATCAGTAATTTGTTAAGGGACTTTCAGTGAGAAAGCACATGCTACTAAATAATAGGTGGAACTTTTTCAGGGGGTCATCCTGAACCTCTCTCCATTAAATAAGGAAGTGACCATACCATGATGTCTTTCAGATTAGTCAGAAAAATCAAGATCTTGACCATTGTGCTCATTAAAATCTTATTACCACTAGACTACTGAGCCTAACATTCTGTCCAAATTCCAGTTGGGTAAGTTAAATCCTACCTACCCTGCATTTTCACCTTGTTTTATGGCATCCTTCCAATTCTCTGCCGTTGTAATGCAAACTTTCAGGCCTGATGTGCACTGTTAAACAGCTGGTACTTTCTGATGATGAAGTGTCTATATTCAATGTTGGGTGATTCGTTCCTTATGTGAGTATATAGTTTGTACATCAGTGCAAAAAGCAGTTTGAAGTTCTTTGGACTATATATACACGCACGTGCTAGATATCATTGACTCAATGGAAGTTTATTTTTGGGTTATGCAACTTACAGTGCAAAGGATATAGGAATCCTAAGCAGAATTCCGGGAGGCAAACTGTTTACTATCAGCACTGAACTGAACTCTGCTAAACCTAGTTTCTGCCTCTCCGTCCACTCCCACCCCAAATGCTATTTTTTCTTTCAAATGATCTTTCCAGGAGGATTCATGGTGCTTCATACATCCACCACTTGAAATCATTGCAGATTGAACAACATTAAAACAGCTTTTTCCTTTGCTTCCCTCAACATTTGTGTCTGCACCAAGGGAGGAAAAGTGCCTCTCCTCCATCTTCAACAAACACAAGAATCCACATACATGTATTTGCAGATTTCTGACTCTCCATTTATCATATTGCTCAAACATTTGATTGTTTTGGTCAGAAGCTGATGACAATCAATGGATGAAAATTCCCAAAGCATTTGGAATCCCTGAGCAGCTTTGCAGATTTTGTCTTCAATACTTTTGTGTACACCAGAAAAAAATCAACTTTGTTTTTAGCATAATCCAAGAGAGCCAGATGGGCTGAGATGCGTAAGTGTTGTCATTTGTAACTATTTCTTTCCTCTTTGAAAATTAGTGGTACACACATGCATGCAGCCATCACCCTTCCTCTAAGCTAGCCAATGTAAAATAAGAATTATTTTCTGGCATATCTTTCAACTCTCAGAAATGCTACCACGGTTTAATAATATTGTCTGAAATCATTCTAGTCTCTCATCCTGCTGAACCCATAGGAATTACATTTCCCCCTCACTTTTAAAGCACTATATATTAAAATAGAGAAATGTTTCCAGATCTGGGTCAGTCCCTGCTTGGAACTGTTTTTACTGTTCTAGCAAAGATGACAAGTGCTTTTAGTGAAATAAAATAATTTGTTTAGCTTGTCAGGGAACCTGTTGACCCGACACAAACACAGCTTGGTTTTTTATTTTTTAAACTCTCAAATCAACCTACATATTTAACATTCTTTCACTAAATCACCAAGTTGTCCAGAATCTCAGCAACAATGATTTGAGAGGGAGAGGGGAAATTTTAAGTGTGAGGGAGGGAGCGTTTTTAAGAACAGTCTTTCTTTCATCCCGGCAATGACGCTTGTAACTGTGAAGTATTTGCTTCCTACACCATCAATAAGAGAGTCTTCCTCCGATTTCTCCCAGCTGTATATGGAAACAGGAAACACTGCTGATTTCTTTAAAGCAAATGGTGATAAAAATGTATGATTGTTTGGTAACAATGCACTCACTTCAGTGCTTTTTCTCACATCCTTTGACAAATGCTCACATACACATCTCATTCCCCCTAAAAAAGGATACTTAAGAATTTTTCCACAGTCTTACTGTTAACTAAATACAATATTAACAGATTAACTAGGAAAATGTACTTTTTAAATGGCCTATTGTTTTAGTCCATCCCCATTGGATTCTCATTCATTACCACATTCAGTCCAAACTTGCTTTCTTTATTTTTGACCTTCTAGCACGGGGGTGGGCAATAAGCCATAGGTAGAGTTCACCAGGGTTAGCCACTGGCAAGCCACCAGAGCTTTATTTACCTGCACCCCCGCAAGTACAGCCACTTCAAACTCCCCTTGGCCTTGGATCACCATTCCCAGTCAATGGAAGCTGCGGGGAGTGGCACAGACAAGGACACCACCCCCCACAGCTCCCATTGGTTGGGAACAGCGATCTGTGGCCAATGGGAGCTGCAATAGCTCATATCTGCAGGCAGAGAAAGCTTTGATGGACCGCCAGGGGCTAACGTTGGTGAGCCACATCCACCAAGCTGGTTACTGCCCTCTGCTGCTCTAGTGCTGGCTTCGGGTTACCGCACACATTTCATCTTCTCCCTATCCCATGTCCATTTTCACATAGCTTTTTCCCTGTCTCCCCACACAATCTGACCCCTGTTGATGCAAGGAATTTTTCTTTGCAGCTCCTACAGCCCAGAATAGCTTTTCTAAATCTTTCTACCTAAAAAGGCAAATTTGGGGTTCGAGCTAGGATGAAAGACATGCAAAACACAACTGTCCTGTATCTCAAACTAGAGCTCTGGACAACGTCCTGACAGGAACTTGCAGCTCCAAAGGCTAACACTAGACTTGGCTGAATTCAGTTTTTTATTTTTGTAATCATTTTGATGGACAATATTAACGGGATTTTTAATCAATGTAAATGTTCACAACTGCCAGAGGTTCAGACAATTATTAATGACAGTAGATGTTGAGATTCAAAAAGTTAAAGCTTTATAATTGTTAAAACACAAGTTGTCAACTCTGTGCAAACATATTCAAAGACAATATCCTTAAATTAAACTCTAGTGAGTTCTGATTTTCCTCATTTTGCCTATCTGTGAACTTCAGTTATCCATTGCTAGAATTTTGTTGTTGTTGTTGAGTCTGTAAGGCCGATGTTTAACTACAAATACACATAAAAATCTAATCTTTCCCAGCCTATTACCCAGTATCAGACTGAAAGATGAACAGGTATCTTTAAGTAATTAAATTCACCTGCAGAATCTCCTGTGACCAGATGTTGGGATAAAAAATAACTAAGCACTGATCTTGGTAGAAACACAAGTAATTTCAACCAGATACACTCAGCTCCACTAGATTAATAGGCTCACATGATCACATAGCAGACCTCAGAATCCACCATTCACTGAAAGTCTATCATAGCTTGGAGGAACTCCTAGGTATCACTTTTCCAGCAGGGCAGATAGCCACCACGAGCTAGGGGGCAAGGTGTGGGGAGGCCTGGTTCTGTGCCCATGGAAGGGGCAGGTCTTTGGATGGAATGGGCAGAGTTGAGGGCAGTAAGTCCTTAGCACATGCCAGAGCATGGTGCGGTGCCCTCCCACTGCCCAACCAAGCAGCACAGCATCACTCCCATAGCAATTCAAAGAGGCCCAGGGCTCCAGCCAGCGCTGCCACATAGAGATGGCAGGGATTGGGAGCTCCGGGCCTTTATGAAATGTCAGACTCCTAGGCAATTGCCCCCTTCACTCCCCTGTCTGCAGGCCTGAGTGTCTCCCATTCCAGAGCTTCAGCCAAAAGACTGTCCATTCCTCCCTCACAACTCTCATAGACTAAGCTGGAGCCAGCCAGAAGCTGTGAGGGAGAGATTGTGAGTGAAATCCTGGCTCCATTTAAGTCAGTGGGAATTTTGCTTTAATGCAGCCAGGATACATATGAGAGAGAGAGAGACACAATGTATTTGCACCTACAGAACTTCAAAAAATTAACTAAAGTTGAAACTAAGAATTAAATTCAACGGCTTTGTATATATATATTAGTCAGTTTCAGAAATTTCAGTTTTATGGCAGTAATAACATTATGTTAGGTCCCCTTTCTTGAGATAAGCAGAGCAAGTGAATCAACCATTCAGTTTACAGAGTTTATAGAAAAGGCTTTTCTTTTATAGAACATTCTTCTCTAAGTGGCAATCTCTTCTTTTTAGTTATCCTGGTATTGCTGCTTAATTATCAGAGTTGATGATAAAGACTTTAGAAAAAGGAAAGCTTAGCAATACAATTAATGAAAAGATTCTTCCATATTCCTGAATTGAGCAAACCTCATAGATATTCCCGTACCTAACCAAAACTATTTCCTAAAATCTTCTCACTGATGGCTGGTCTCCACTTAGAATTATCTTGGGCCAAGACTTTCAAAAATGATTAGCGGTTTTTAGAGCTCAACTTGAGACACCTTATCAGAGGGTGGAAGTTCTGAAAGTTTGGTTCTTGATGTGCTTTAATTTTGACACTCCAAAACTGAGGCATGAAGAATGACAAGTCACCTCTGAAAATCTTGCCCTTCCTTCGATTGTAAAGTCTTAGTCAGAGATTGTGTTCCAGTTGCACAGCATCCCCTCACCGTTGGTACTGGTCCATAACTAGGATTTCTAGGTATTATGCCAAAATACATCGGCTACGTCTAGACTGGCATGATTTTCCGCAAATGCTTTTAACGGAAAAGTTTTCCGTTAAAAGCATTTGTGGAAAAGAGCGTCAAGATTTGCGGAAAAGCGTCCGTGCCAATCTAGACGCGCTTTTCCGCAAAAAAACCCCGATCACCATTTTCGCGATCGGGGCTTTTTTGCACAAAACAAATCTGAGCTGTCTACACTGGCCCTTTTGCACAAAAGCTTTGCACAAAAGGGACTTTTGCCGGAACGGGAGTAGCATAATATTTCTGCAAGAAGCACTGATTTCAGACAGTCGGAAGTCAATGTTCTTGCCGAAATTCATTCAAGCGGCCAGTGTAGACAGCTGGCAAGTTTTTCCACAAAAGCAACTGCTTTTGCGGAAAAACTTGCCAGTCTAGACACAGCCATCATGTATATTTTTCACCCAGATAGATCCCAAAGCCCCTTGTAAGCCACCACATATATGGGAATTACTTCAACCAGCATTTATGTCTAGCCATTTTGGGGAAGAGACACAGCAGCTGAAAAACATAACAATATTTTAGGCTAGGAAATGGAAAGTAACTCAGCTGTTGGAAACTGGAAAGGGAATATAAATGGGCCAAGTGAATGAATTCAACCTGTAATGGGGCAATGATATGAGGCTTAACACACACCACCCGTCTCGCTTTAATTCCTAGTAACAAAAAAGCCAGGCTGATTCATGAACACCAAAGCCCAGTATTATGTGTTTCATTTGAAACAAGCACCTGCAGCAGCACATCACTTCCCTACCATCATATTAGGGCATGGACTTTTTATGGATTCAGAGCTTGTACACACTAGTGCTTACTTCAGTACAACGTAAAGTGGCTCAGGGGTATAGAGAAGCTACTCCATGAGCAACATACGTTTTACTAACCTAAGCACCTGTTGGGCAGTGCCGTGTTGGTGGAAGAAGCTCTCTTCCATCAGCATGGAGCATCTGCATTAGCAGCACTCCAAGCGGCACAGATTCAGCCCAACAGCTCTGCTGCTGTAGCAGTGCTGATATAGACTAGCTTGTAAAGGGAAATCCCCAATACCACTGGTCTGCAACTCTAGGATTTTCACTGTTAAATCTCCCATAAAAGTGCTGATCCAGCCTGCCTGATCTAGCTTTTCTTGTGAAACCTGACACAATCAGAGCTTGAAGTGCTATCGCTTCTGTCACTTCATGCATTTCTTGGTATCAATGAGCCAAATGCCTATTTGCTCTGTGGTTGCAGTAAAATACTGACCGACATTTATAATGGAGGGCAGGAGGTTTTACCCCTAAACGGAGTATGGCAATAAAATGGACATGGCTGGAGCAGTGCAATACACAGTGTCACAAAGAGAAAATGTAGCTGCATGTATTGTTCCAAAAGTGTTTATGGAAAGAGGCTAATATGTTCCAGCTGGCAGGCAGGGGCACACACCAAAAAAAGAAAATCACATGGAATAATTTTAAAATGAGCTCTCAATTCCTGATGTGCTCAGTCTGTTACAGCACCATTGGCAGTTATGAGTAAGCAATCTGTACACTTTCACCAAGTCCTTTGCATACCGAAGGGTGCATGTTGAATGAGATTGCTAATGCCTGTGTTATCCAAAATGTCTTAAGGGAGGAGGAGAAATACAGAATAGAGAAACATTGTAAATTAACTTGCTATGCAGAACTACTTACAAAACAGTAGGCTGGATTCAGAAAATGAGGATGAATATTATTTGCATCATAATAGCATCTAGAAGTTTCACCCAAGATAGAGATAAGGCTGCAAAAACATACTGCAAAAAGTTCACAGTATCAACAGACAAGATGACAAAGGATAGGAGAACAGATGCACTTCTATTCCCATGTTAAAGATGGGGAACTGAAGCACAAAGTGTAAATGACTTTGCAAGATCTCACTATACACTCGTGTCAGAGCTGGGAACTGAACCCAAATCTCCTCAGTACCAATCTACTGCCTTAAGGACGATATTTCCTCTTAGGAAAAAAAAAGGGGTCAAGTCAAAATAAACTCATTACAAGGTGCTGGGTTTGTAGGTTCTCTTTTGTTTTAATTCTTTGGATTAAACAGCAAGGCTCATTTCTGTTTTTTAAACAAAGTTTTTCCAACATTTCCAAGAAAGTTTAGAAAAATGAAATATTGTTAAGAGTAAAAGGAAGAGAAAGATTTGAAATCAACCAGTCTTTACCATGTAGTTGAAATTAAACAGTCTTTACCAGCAAGTTCGCAGATGATGCTAAACTGTGGGGAGAGGTAGATACGCTGGAGGGTAGAAAGAGGGCACAGAGTGACCTAGACAAACTGGAGGATTGGGCCAAAAGAAATCTAATGAGGTTCATCAACAAGTACAGAGTCCTGAACATAGGACAGAAGAATCCCATGCACTGCTACTGGCTGGAGACTGATTGGCTAAGTGGAAGTTCTGCAGAAAAGGACATGAGGATTACAGTAGATGAGAAGCTGGAGTCAAAGATGTGCATTGTAGCCAAGAAGGCTAACAGCATATTGGGGTGCATTGGTAGACGCATTGCCAGCAGATCTAGGGAAGTGATTATTCCTCTTTATTCGGTATTGGTGAGGCCCAACTGGAGTACTATGTTCAATTCTGGGGCCCCCATTACAGAAAGGATATGGACACAATGCAGAAAGTCCAGGGGAAGGCAACAAAATTATTGGAGGGCTGGAAAACATGACTTTTGAGGGTAATGGATTTGGGTTTATTTATTTACAGAAGAGAAGAGTGAGGGGGGAATTTGGAAGTAGCCTTTAACTACCTGAAGGGGGGTTCCAAAGAGCATGGAGCCAGGCTATTCTCAGTAGTGACAGATAACAGAACAAGACACAGTGGTGTCAAGTTACAGTGGGGGAGGTCTAGGTTGGATATTAGGAAAAACCATTTTGCTAGGAGGGTGGTGATGTACTGGGATGGGTTGAATTTCCATCCTCAGAGGTTTCTGACGCCAAGCTTGACAAAGCCCTGGCTAGAATGACTTAGTTGGGGTTGGTCCTACTTTGAGAATGTAGATGACCTCCTGAGATCTCATCCAACCCTAATCTTCAATGATTCTATATGTTCCTTTTGGCAAGAAAATACTTGATGGTCCAACACATTCATGAGTTTTTAATATTTTTTCTGTTGCCGTCTGACTGATTCATTCACTGCTTTTAATTTTCTAAGAAAACGAATTCCTAGTGAAGGCCTATTGTTTCTAGGTATATAAAATCATGACTGGTGTGGAGATAGTAAATAGGGAACTATTATTTACTCCTTATAATACAAGAATTTGGTGGTCATCAAATGTAATTAATAGACAAAAGGTTTAAAACAAACAAAAAGAAGAATTTCTTCATACCGCACAGTCAACCTATGGAACTCCTTGCCAAAGGATGTTGTGAAGGCTAAGCCTATAACAGAGTGCAAAAAAGAATTTGATGAATTAATGGAGGAAGATCCATCAAGGCAATTAGCCAGGATGGGTAGGGTTGGTTTTCCAGAAGTTGGGAATGGGTGATACTCAATGATTATCTTGTTCATTCTCTCTGCAGCTCCTTGCATTGGCCACTGTTGGAAGACAGGATACTGGGCACAACAGATCTTTGGTCTGACCCAGTATGGCCACTCTTATTTTCTTACATTCCCTGACAGGAGTGAATAATGAATTTCATCACTTGAAAAAAATTATGCAATACAAAACAAGAGGACAGGGAAAAGAAGAAAAAGGCAAAACCTGCTTTGTATACAAAGAGAAAAAAAACAATCTTGGGTGATGGAGTCAAATTATGTAACAAGCAAGGTACATATGCTGCAATTTTCAAAAATGGTCTCACACAATTGTCCATGCTTACCTTGTCCACAGAAATACCACTGCAGCCTGAACAAATTAGATATTCATCAGGATAGCAACACAAATGCAAGCAATAAATAAATATCATCCAATGTAGTTCAGCCCTCATTTATTTGACAGAATACACAGGAAAGTTAATCTGGTTCTTTTGAGTCTGGGGCGTAACACAACACCATCCTGCCCCATGATTTCACCCAAGATTCCTATTTGACTTATACAAATTGATGGCAGGATACACCTCACAATGAGCCTCTCTGTCATACAACTTCCCTGTGAAAGAATATTGCATTCTGGCTGCCATTCTACATATACAACTCGATGCATCACATGCAGTTAAGACTCAGTTTTTACTCAACTTTGGAAGAAGAAGAACGCTACAAACACTGTCGTTTGGATGCAAATATGTATCACTCACAGATCACAAGAGACTCACTGACCCATAATCAGCAACAACTCAATAATCACAGATTTAGTTTTGGAGTGAATTCTGTGAATGCTAAATAAATTAATCCAAAGTTATTCTGTTCCTAAAAGAGCAATGGCTTACTGCTTTAATATTTCAGTGCTAAACCACTGTCTCCCATCTCTTTTTACCTTTTGTTTTCTTGTATATCTTTTCCTTTAAAAAAAAAAAAAGATGTTTTCAGTCTGCACTTTTCATGACCCACCAAGACACTTCAGTGAAATTGAAATCTTTGCTAATTGAATAGGACATCTAATTTAGTTTCCTTTTAGTGGGGTTCTTCTTTCAGTGGCTATTTTGAAAAAGAGGGTGTAATTGAATGTTGCATTGTTTCCTACATTGCTACGAAGCAAAACACATTGATGCGGCAATTCATTGAACTTTATTTTATGATGAAAGAAAAGTTTCTTGCTTATAACACATCTGTCTTGACAGTATTTAAATAAAAGCCAAAATTAATTATGAGTGCTAGGATTTAGGTCAAATAACTTCAAATAAGAGGGCCTCCCCCACAGAAAGAGGTATGCAGGTTGTCTGCTTTTCAGAAAAATTTAATTTTCCTAAAGGAAATCAAGTTAGTATAAAATTAATTACCATTGTGAGTGGTCAATGTTAACTGGGATTTCTGACTAAGGACCCTGACCCATACTGTTTGAATTGTATTGAAAGTGCTGGAATGTAATTGTATGCCTGCTGTGCCCTTGGGATCCCCAGGAAAATGAGCTGAGTAATTAACATTGGGAATCTTCTGCCCCTGGAAGTCACAGCAGAAAGTACTTTGTTGAGATATGAAAATCACAGGGCAATCGCTTGCTTTGCCACTGAGGATGCGGGACATCAATATGATTAGATCATTAAGCTTGACAGTTACTACTCACATGCAAAGGGATAGACAATTGACCAAATCTGGGAATGCGCAGATATTATAGTATAATGGCGGAGACAAGGAAACTTGGGGGTTTTCACCTTCTAGAGCAATGAGCAGGGATCAACCACCAGGACTAAATGGGAGCATAGCACACAACTGAATGTGTGTGAGGAGGAAAGAAATTAAAAGAGATTACTCCACTTTGTTTTCTCTTATTTACTTCACACAAAAGACTAGGCTACCGGTAATATTTGTAACAAAAAGAGGAAAGGGGTCTTCCATAAACAAATCATTGCTAAAAATCCCATCAAAAATGCCAAGCATTTAACTTCTCATGAATCTGCCAAAAACATTCTTTTCAATCCTTTTTAACTGAAATATTAGAGATTGCTCTTCAGTGCATAGACTGCACTTCTATAACATGTGAAGTGCCATGTTCATTACATACTAGCTGTTTATTATTATCAATGAGAGTGCAATGGTTTCCTATAGCTCTACATTCATCGTTGCAAGGCATTCCACGATTCCAAGGAAAATCAAGTACATGAAAGGCCAGACACAGACTAGTTTATTACTTTAAATTAATTTAATACCTAGAGGCTCCAGTCAGGACAGAGAACCCACTCTGGCAGGCATGAGGCTACTAGTATGTGGTACTCCATGTGATGCACCTTAAATGGTTGCTACATCTATATGAAATCACAGGCATTTTAAAGAGGCATTTCCATATTAGTTTGGCAGTTCAAATGTTAAACTGCATGGCTACAACAAGGTGCAGGGTTTAAAAGACTGCTGACCTAGTGCTGGTTCAACCACTAACAAAGGCATTCTGGAAAAGGTAGTCTAGAAGGACTGATGAGCTGTCGACATGGCAGCAATGCATGCTGGGAAAGGAGCAGCATGTAAAAAATTTGAGAGAGAGAAAGACCAGACCAGAGATCCTATTGTGGAACTCTCTTGAAAGAAAGGAAAGCTCTGGAGTGGCTCACACAGTATGAAAGGCCTTGGAGGAGGTCTCCGAAGGGTCAGGAATAAGAAGTTTAAAGATGTAGACCTACCGTGAAAGCAAGAGATGGATGAGATGAGAAGAGCAGGGCAGGTTTGTGGTGTGGCAGGTTGGGGTTTCCTTCCCAGCACATAAGGAACAGGCCACTATCAGGCGCAGTACTTCAAGCATCCCAGAAGGTGCAAATCACTGCAGAGTAGATGGGGGCGAGGTAAATGTCCTACTTCATTCTGCCCAGCGGAGCTTGCTGTGCACAGAGAGAGGAACTGCACCACACTAATGAATACAGCCTGTTCAAGTCTCTCTCCGGTAGATGTGGCTCCAAAGTGCAGGCCAAAGCTTATCTGGCTCTTTAACTGCTGGGTGCTGTTGATATCAAGCCTTGACTTTAAAGTCACACATCTGTAGGCATCATTTTCATGGATATGAGCATTTATATCTTAGCTTCCTGTCCTGTCATAGTTTCTAGGGATGCCAGGTGTCTGGTATTCACCCGGACAGTCCGGTATTTTCGCCTCCTGTCCGTAAAGAAAATTCAGAAAATACCAGACACCTAAAATATCCGGTATTTTCTGAGGTTTTTTCCCCTGCCAGGAGGCAAAAATACCGGATACCTGGCAACTCTATGACACACTCAGCAACCGGGCGCAGCCCCCGGACACCCCTCTGCCCTGCTTACCTGGTTCCACAGGGGCTTGTCTTGAGGCTGAAACAGAAAAAAAAAATGGCCACCAGCAAAAAAAGCCTCTTCTTAATGGGGCCATGTTGATATATATATATATTTTTTTGTTTAACTGCTGTAGGGGTCCCTTTTTTTTCCCCCTCAACAACTTTAGTCTCCCCCCTTTTTTTCCCCCCTCAACAGAATATTTTTCCCCAGCGTTTTTTTTTTGGGGGGGGGGAGGAGAGAGGTATTCCGTATTTTTGGTTAAACCATCTGGGGATCAAGAGTCCAAAACACCTTAGTAAATATGATCAGTGCTCAACCCATTAGTAGCAATCTCTGTATTGCAGCATGAGAGCTAAGAAGCAGCAGTAAAGCTGAAATGTCATTATAACAGGATTATTTAGAATAACTAATTCCCTGCTATGATTTTATTCTAAGAGGGCTACAATATATTGTTCTATTTTTATATCAACACATATTTACACTACTCCCAGTACAGCTTTGCCAATAAATGAATATAATATTTTTCTGCACAAAACCTTTCTGTATTGAGTTTTCATTGACCAGAGAAACCAGTCCTAGTAGACCTTCTCTCAGCCCCCATGCCTTTACAGAAAAATAATACAAGGAAATGTAGGACAGTATGCATACCTCCTCAGAGATGAACACTGCGGGCAGACTATGACATGTAATGTGCATGCTATGCTGTTTTGTTTCCATGACACATTGTTGAGGCACATTAGGGGACAATTTATAGAAGCTTGCACTGCCACTATACCCATTTTATGGGCAAAAGGAAGGTTTTCATTTCTTCAGCAAAAACCAGCAGCCACTTGGCCAAACAGGCAAATTTCTTGCTTGTTATGGAAGTTTCCTAACTAGTTGAAACGAACAATTCATTCATACTGGATCGGTTGCTACTCTGGTACCCATCTCATTCAGAGACGATTCGATGAACTAAACACAAAACCAAAGGCTAGACAGACATGCAATTTGAACTTTCACCCATTGCTTAGAACTGAACTCAAGCAAACATTTGTATGGTTCTTAAATGTTCTCCCCGGGCATTTTCAAGGCTCCTAGTCAGATTGTTATCGGAAGTCCTGACTCTCTCAGTATTTCTGGCCAAGCATTACCAGTGATTTCTTGAAGGAAAAAAAAAAGAAGAAAAAGCTATTCTCATGAACAAGGAGGAAGGAAAGTCTTCTGGGGGAGATTCGGAAATTGGACTCACGAAATCTCACTTCCATCTCAGGTTAGCCAGAAACTTCCCTGTATGACCTCATTTAATCTCTGAGCCTCAGTTTAATTATCTATACTTTTTTCAGCCCACATTTGTAGATTCTGCAAGTTTTAATCATGCAAGATTAGCATTTGAATACCACTTAAATGCCAAACTTTTTGAAATTCATCTCTTTTTAAAAAACTACAAGAAATATCCAATACAACAGGATAACTGCCTCTCCTGCAGAAATTGTGGAGATGGGCAGTATAACAGAATAATAATAGAGTTCTAAAAGAGGTATTTCTGTTGGCTTTGGAGAATGAACCAATTATTCTTTATTTAATCAGGGTATCCTCAAAGTCCTGATGGTACTAAGTTAAAATGGCCTATAGACATTACTAAAACAAAATTCCAAGAATTGTTTTAATGTTAGAAATGCCAGTTCACAATTTAAAAAACAAGCCTAATGCAACAAAGCAACAGGGAATGAAAATAAATTTTCAAAATCTTCAATACACATAAAATGAGAATTTTACATCCATAACACTCTCCTTTTCCTGTTTTTTCTTGCTTAGCATAGTGAGAATAAATAACTGAGATTAACTTTTCTACCCTGGATAGGGCAAATTAGATCTTTCAAGCTCGTGGCACTAAGCATAAGAATACATTTTATGGCCAAAAAGTATTGTCAAACACCTTAACAACTGTTTCAACATTCACAGCCCATGTACAATCCCTTCACTGAAGACACTACCAATTACAATGTCCGGGCAATGAAAAGCAAGCTACCCAGATTTTTTCATTGCTGCAACAATCCTAGCATCTTTTATTATTCACTTTGTTCTTTTAAAGCAGGAAGTATGCTATGAACTCAATGGAAGCTATAGCCAACGGTGGGGAGTAAAGTTTTACATTTCACTATACAAGCTGACGTGTTACACAAATGAAAATCAAAAGTGCCGTCATGTTTCTTTGAAACCACTGATTTACAGTCAGAAATGTATTTTTATCATGACAGCCTGATTGGTGAGAAGCTGGCACAGAATGACAGGGCTCACTGTATGTCTGGATAGTCTCAGGCCCTCGCTCTGTTTCTCTCTCTGCACATCCAAAGCTTTTAAAACCAGCCTTGGCTAGAAAACAAAAAAACAAAAACAAAGAGCATGTTTTAACGACTTCCTTACCACAAAATTAGGAAGTTAAAAAAAACCCAAGCATATGGCAAATGGACTTGCTTTGTCTGGAGAAATAAATGAAGCTTTCCAGACACTCTGGCCTAGCTCATTCAAAAGAAGATCATAACGCAACGAAGCCAATCACTGGGTGAAGACAATATCTGCCAGTTGTTGATCAAAGGAGACTGCTGGTGGCTTGTGATGAAATGCAGGGAATTGCATAAGCACAACTTGAGCAGCAAAAATAGAACAAGCCAGCAAAGTGATGTCTCATTTCAGAATTAACTGATTTTAAAAAAATCATAATGATTTATCATTATTGTTCATATCTCTTTTCAAGCAGCAGTTTCTTACAGTAGCATATAAAGTCCATTGAAATAAATGCAATTATTTCCACTGACTTCAATGAGTTTTGGATCAATGAGCTTTGGATCAAGCCTCTAGGAACTGAACCTAACTGCTATAAAGAGAAAAGAGCTAGAAATTAAAGAGTGCCTCCCAATGCAACCCTACATGTTTTTGCTGTCTTCAACTATAGTATCAGTATGCCACAGCCCCAGTGGAAACATTTTAATTAGAGCTGTTGTTTAATCACAGTTACCTCGTGCGATTAACTCAAAAGAATTAGTGGCAATTTTAAAAATGAATTACTAAGGGAGATTAGAGAGGCTATCAAAATAAAAAACTCAGTAATAGTGGGGGATTTCAAATATCCCCTTATTGACTGGGTACATGTCACCTCAGGACTGTGGTTTGTAACCTACCCTTTAAATCAGCCTCTGTATCTAATGACTGGAAGATAGCTACAGTGACACCAATATTTAAAAAGGGCTCTAGAGGTGATCCTGGCAATTACATACAGAATAAAATCGTCAGACACATAGATGAACATAGTTTGTTGGGGAAAATCAACATGTTTTCTGTAAAGGGAAATCATGCCTTACTAATCTACTAGAGTTCTTTGAGGGGGTCAACCAACATGTGGACAAGAGAGATCCAGTAGATATAATATACTTAGATTTCCAGAAAGCCTTTGACAAGCTCCCTCACCAAAGGTTCTTAAATAAAGTAAGTTGTCATGAGATAAGAGGTCCTCTCATGGTTTAATAACTGGTTAAAAGACAGGAAACAAAGGGTAGGAATAAATGGTAAGTTTTCAAAATGGAGAAAGGTAGCCAGTGGTGTGCCCCTGGGGCTCATACTGGGAACAGTCCTGTTCAACCTATTTATAAATGATCTGGAGAAAAAAGTAAAAACAGTGAGGTGGCAAATTTTGTAGATGATACCAAACTGCTCAAGATAGTTAAGACAAAAGCAGACTGCGAAGAGCTTGAATAAGATCTCACCAAACTAAGTGATTGGGCAACAAAATGGCAAATGAAATGTAATATTGGTAAGTGTAAAGTAATGCACATTGGAAAAAATAATCCCAATTATATATATAATATGATGGGGACTAATTTGGCTACAACTACTCAAGAGACAGATCTTTGGCTACATCTATATTGCGCTCTCTTGCAAGAACATATGTAAATGAGGCGCAGTGATGAATATTGCTGCACCTCATTTGCATACTTAATGAGCCACCATTTTGCACAAGGGGCTTTTGCAAAAGAAGGAGCAGTCTACATTGCTCCTTCTTGCACAAAAAAACCCTCTTGCACAAGAGCCGTTCTGCATGGAAATATTCATCGCCGTGCCTCATTTGCATATGTTCTTGCACAACAGAGCGCAATGTAGACATAGCCTTTGAGTCTCTGAAAACATTCACACAATGTGCAGCGGCAATCAAAAAAGCAAACAGAATGTTAGGAATCATTTTTTAAAAAATAGAGAATAAGACAGACTATCTTATTGCCTCTATATAAAACCATGGTACACCCACATCTTAAATACTACGTACAGATGTGGTCGCCTCATCTCAAAAAAGATATATTGCATTGGAAAAGATTCAGAAAAGGGCAACAAAAATGATTAAGGGAACAGGTCCCATATGAAGAGAGATTAAAAAGACTTGGACATTTCAGTTTAGAAAACAGGAGCCTAAAGTGGGGAGGGGGGTTGATAGAGGTCTATAAAATCATGACTGGCGTGGAAAAATTGAATAAGAAAAAGTTATTTATGTGTTCCCATAACATAAGAACTAGGGATCACCAAATGGAATTAATAGGCAGCAGGTTTGAAACAAAGATCATTGATGTAAATCATTTGGGTGTGTCTCTGCCTACGGATGGCTGTGTAAGTGAAGTGCCTGTCAGAGGCCTGTAGTTTCACATCAGCATCCGCAGTATGAGAGGTATCCCAAGTTCAGAGAAGAAGGGAACAGACAGTTCCGCAGTCCAGGTTTCACCCCGGTGACCCTGTCACAGACACATAATACTATAAGCTAAATGGGAGATGACAATTCCACTTCAAGGCAACTTTCAAAATTTGTATTTTACTCTTCCCTACCAACATGAGTACCTAATAATCATTCTTAGACCAGAGATGAGCTAGTGCATGAATGTATTTTGCTAACTAACCCCAGGAGCCTTATGGCTAGGGTTTGTTTTTTTTAACCTAAACTGTTTAATGCAACTGTGGAGACTATTAAAAAGAAGCATACAACACTTGAGCCTAACAAAATCCAATAGACTCAAAACTACTGAGTGATGACAAAAAGAACATAATGACCTACTCTGACTGTACTCATGCACAAAGCTTGCCATGTCTAAGAAGATCAGGTTTTACTCGTTTGCCCTCTTGATTTTCCAGAGAGCAGATGTAAAATATAACTGGTCCCGAATGTTGGGTGACTTTGCAGTCACTTCCAACATGAAGTACAAGTACAGTATATGAAGATACCATTTCACTCCTCCGCAGGAGAAATCCATTCAGTTAACCTATTCCACAGCTGTTAGACTGCTTATATGGGTCCTGACCCAAAACCCACAGAAGTCAATGGAAAGACCACCGTTGCCTCCAACTACTTTAGATCAGGCTCCTACTGTTCACCAGCTTTCATTTCAGATGTATCCCCCTGATGCACACGTGACATTCAGCTATGCAGGAGCAGCACAGGTCTTCTGAATGTGGTCAACCAGCATGTCAAGTTTCACTAAAGCCAAGGGAAGTCCCAGCTTTCCCTTGAATTAGAGTTGTATCTCTTTGCCAGTATAGAATCACAAGAATCAGAAAGGTAGGAGGACAGTGAAGAGGTTTTGCTGCTTTAGATTTAATTTGTTTAGGTTGTAACTAACAAGAATTTGTATGCCTCACATGGAGCTGAATTTTATGACCAGAGAGCCTGATGTTTTCTGTTCAGTTGATGGTGGAGGCAGAAGGACATTTTTATTGTATCTCCACTTTCATCCAACCTTTGTTTCAGTTCTTTAATTAAAATCCAAGATAATTCACTGAAAAGATGGAATATAAAGATAGAGTTAAGGTATCTTTATCAATGCACATTTTTTCTGTCAAATGTCAATTGATGTCAAACTGCACCACAGCGGATTCTGTTTATCAGCTTCGTTTACACTGATCTCACTATGTGTCTCTCAGGAATGAACACTGTCAGCTGTTCCAGAACCTGTTTCCTGAAAAAACAGATTTCTTCTTAAGTAATAGATTAGCCCTAACATAAAATGTATTTGTATTTATTTGCCTATTAAGCAGAACTTCACACATCAGTGCATGCTGGTGCAGCGCATATGGCATCTCAGTGCTGCATCACTGTTTTTTGCCAACACTTAGACTATAAGGTTACTATGGATCAGGGCTGGACAAGATGCAGCCCGGAGGCCTGATCCAGCCCACCTAACACTTTGATCTGGCCCCCAGACTGCATCTGGCCACTTTCCATTTATAGCCTGCAACCCATGCCATCAAATTTCTAGGCGGTGGCTCAGAGAGGAGGATCCTATTTAAATGGCTCCCAGCTCCCAAACCTAGTGCAACTCCATCAGGGGACGTAGCCATGAGCCCTTTAAATAGCAACAGCATCCCAGGGCACCTGCCAGGCAATGCAGTAGCAGCAGGGCTGGGAACCATGAGCCTTTTGCTGTGGTTTTAATTCAAAGACTCTGGTGCCAGACAACTCATGGGGGAGGGGGGGGAGGCAGAGGCTAGTCTCTAGGCCCTGCCCCTTCTTGGGGTGGAGCTGGCCTGTGACCATGTATCAAAATTTGTTAAGTGCCCAACCCTGCTATAGATTCATGACGACTGCGCTGGAATAAATGAATTTCTCTGTCATATAGTCTAAGTCCTCTGCATTAATCAAAAGTGTACTAAAATGTACAGAGCTTTATAGATAATCTCATTTCAAATGCCTTCATTGCATTCTCTGTATGAACTTTGCTTAAACAAACTGGTCTCCTGATGACTTGCAATGATGATCATTCTTTAACTCCTGTAACATTTAGTTTCTAATCCAATATAAATAGCCTCTCTCTCTCCCTTACATCATCACCACTTTCATTCTGGACAAGGCTGATTAGAAATGTTTTGAACTTTGGTTCACACATATGTCCAAATGTTTTAGAAATTGTTTGCATTCTTTCATTTCTCTGCTTGCTTTAGTCATTTAGCCACAACTCCCACTGACCCCTCATAATGCTTAATATATTTAAACTGGACATGAAAATATGTAAGCAACTATTAGCTGTACAAATGGCAAAATACTGTAAGCAATTCAACACTTGCACAATCCAGCTCCATACTGTAAATCTCCTGGGTAGAACTTGTCAGGAAATGTATTTTGATTTCTATAAAAAACTCAGAAGAAACTTAAATTGAAACAGTTGTTCTGTTGAACATGTTCACAGATTTTTCCATCAAAAAAACAAAACAAAACACTGATCCTTTCCTCCCAAAAATGTTTTTCCCTCCCCAAAAAAAAAAAAAAAAGTTTTTCAACCAGAAAAAAAAATTCAGTTCTTCAATGGAAACATTACTTGTTTTTCAAAAAAGCCAAAAATAGGGGGTTTTCATTTTTATAAGGACTGGACAAAAGTGATTCAACCAATGACTCTCAAGCGTTGTTTGGAATGGTAGTTAAGTCTGTAAGTGTTTCACAGGGAGAGCTATTGTAAAACAAATAAACAAACTCACACAAAGACACACACAGAGGTTTCTCCCAAAGTATTAACAATCAAGGACAAAAAAATTAAAACAGGCAATAGTGACAGGCTCTATTGGTCAGATATCTAGAATTTGTTCAAGTTCGCTACTCGGAAGTGTATGAATTAGTGGATGATCTCAAAACACATGCTAAAAAATAGTAAATAATGATTAGTTTGGCACAAACACTTCTTGTTTCTAAAAAAAGGCCTCTGGGCAATCTATGAAGGAAAAAATATACTTCTAGTTGATAGTTAGCAATAAACTATTTCCTGCCTATATCTTGCCTGCAGAAGTCTCTGGAATCACAGCTTTTTTCCAACACTTATCTATAGTCAGTGTGTCCATAAAATAATCACTTCTTCCTTTGTTTTGCTCCCAGAATTCAACACTAATCATTAATAACATCACCTTATGGGTCCTAGAGTGGTTTGCAAACCTACAAATAAGAATTTGTCCATGCAGCCACCTCTAAAGATAGAAAAGGGCAAAACAGTGCACAGGACAACAATTTAGGGGGAGAAAAAAAAGAGGAAGAAAATTGAGGCAGTCGAAGAATGGACCGATGGGCTCTTTTGGTGGTATAATAAGTCTGACAGCATGCTAACAACCTAAGCGAACTACCATGCCATGTTTTTTTGTCTTTGAAGGAACATAAATCTAGGTGTCTGTCTATAATGCTGAATTATCTTTGCATTAACTGTTATCATGGGAACCTGAGGTACACCATTCATCTCATCGTCTATCCTTATCATATGGGCTGGCACCAGAGGGATGATGTATTTAGCAGACAGAAAAGATTTTTTTTAAGTGGCAAAACTTATACTCATATAAAAGCAATTTAGTTGTGAAGAAATAAAGGAGTGTCAATTCTTGCTGGAACTCCACTAATCACCACACGATATTTTGCATCATATCATTTTGCTTCAAAGGAGGAGCAAGAGGACTGAAGTCACATAAAAACATTCAAAAGTACATAGGACAAATGTAGAATATTTCCAAAATAACAAGTAAAGTAACATGAATCATAACAAATATTTAAACTTGGTTATAAATAAAGTTTAAAAATAAACCCTGGCATTTTTCCAGTTCTTTAAAAAGACAAATAAACAGCAGCTGTTTCTCCGCGCTTTGGATAATACTTGTGATGGTTACAGTATCAAAGTAATTTTTAAGCAATAACTCTGACAGGGCATTTGCCCTGCACTGGCCCTTTAAGGGCAAAAACCCAACCCTGAGTGAGGACTGCGAGGGAAGCCCCAGCTGAGGCAGTTATAGCTGATTAGGGCCCAGCTAGGGGCTATATAAAGAAGGGCTTCTGGCAGCCAAGAGGGAGACTTATTCTGGCTGGAGAGCAAGTGGGATCTGGCTGCCTGGGAAGCAGGAGGCTTCCTGTATGCAGAGCAGTGCTGGGGAAGGAAAGGCAGAGCTGGGGACGCTCTGGACAGGCACACTCCCAGGCTGCAGGGCCTGAAGCAACGCCTGAGGCTCCTAGGGCTGCAGAGAGGCAGCCAGGGTTGGCAAACGGAGCAGGTCCACACCCCCTTGGCAGTGATGAGTGGCCATTTCAAACTGCAGTTTGCCTCTGAGGCAGGGACTAGATGAAGACTGGCAAGGAGAGGAACTGGGTCACTGAGGCAAGGAGAGGAACTGGGTGTTCCCTGGAGTACAGAGACTGATAAACATCCCCCACTCCCAAGTGTCCTGAAGAGGACACCATGGTCCAAGAGTAACATAGGCATGGAGTGGAGAGGGAAGTGAGGACACGGGGAGACACCAACCAGAGGGAGGTGACCATTGAGCTGATGAGCTAATTCCCAGAGCTACCAGCAGGAGGCACCCTGGTGGTGAGTCCGCCCCCTTGACAAACTCCTTTTCACTACACTACACTCCAGCTCATTTGGAAAGAGATGGGACTCATTTGCCAGCTTTGTGATGAAGACTCTGCAATCATCTTAATTTGTCAGGTTCCTGAATTTTAACAACGTATGAAATTATGTTTCCTGAAGTAGCATGTAACCCAAAGAATAATTCAGACCACTGCACAATGACCTCTTCCAATAACTTTTTCTAAATGAAAGCCTCTGTTTTCTCTGGGTTAAAAAAAATCCTTTAAACACAAATGACTTTTAAAATTGTTTAGCTTTACAATTTTTAGTTCTGGTCTCTTGGCACTTTTGCACATGAAACAGTGTAGCCTGAAGTGGGAATCTTAAAACAAACAAAAACAAAAACAAAAAGTTTTTATCTAAACCTCTTTCAGTGAAAATTTCTTTTAAAACTAAATTGATGAACATGTTCATTGTTTTATGCTTTGCTAAATTAAAATTCATCCAAGTGTTTTGATAGTGTTGAAATGCTCTGTTTCAACATTTTGAAAGGGAACATTTTGGATTTTTTGTTTAAAAAATGTCATGCAAAATTCTGTTTTGAAAACATATTTTAAAGTTAAAAAGGTTTAAAAAAAACATAGACTTTCATCTGTGAAATTACAGGCAGTCCCCGAGTTACGCGGATCCGACTTATGTCAGATCCGCAGTTACGAACGGGGTTTGCTCCGCATCTCCCTGATCTGCTGGAAACCAGCAGACCAGGGAGACGGGGAGCAAAGCCTCTGAGGACGCCGGCAGCGGGACTCTGGGCGCCACATTTCAAGAAAGATGTGGAGAAATTGGAAAGGGTACAGAGAAGAGCGACAAGAATGATTAAAGGTTTAGAGAACATGACCTATGAAGCCAGGCTTCATGAACTGGGCTTGTTTAGTTTGGAAAAAAGAAGATTAAGGGGGGACATGATAGCGGTTTTCAAATATCTAAAAGGGTGTCACAAGGAGGAAGGACAAAATTTGTTCCTCTTGGTTTCTGAGGACAGGACAAGGAGTAATGGGCTTAAAGTGCAGCAGGGGAGGTTTAGATTGGACATTAGGAAAAAATTCCTAACTGTCAGGGTGGTCAAATATTGGAATAAATTGCCAAGGGAGGTGGTGGACTCTCCCTCTCTGGAGATATTTAAGAACAGGTTAGATAGACATCTGTCAGGGATGGTGTAGACGGAGCTTGGTCCTGCCTTGAGGGCGGGGGGCTGGACTCGATGACCTCTCGAGGTCCCTTCCAGTCCTATGATTCTATGATTCTATGACAGCCGCGGCGCGTCTGGGCTGTCCCACTGCCCCCGTGCTCCACGGCTTTGCTCCGGACGCTTGTGGTACAGCAGCTGGGGCGCTGCCGGTTGGTCCCGTATCGCCACTCTGGGCGCTACTGGACCAACCCGGCAGCACCCCAGCTGCTCTGCCCCAGGCTTCCTGATTCAGCCACTGCTGGTCAGTTTCAGCAGCGGCTGAATCAGGACGCCTGGGGCAAAGCTGCTTGGGTGCTGCTGGGTTGGTCCAGTAGCGCCGAGAAGCGGCGCTACTGGAGCAACCCAGCAGCACCCCAGCTGCTCTGCCCCAGGTGTCCCCAATCAGCCGCTGCTGAAACTGACCAGCGCTGACTACAGGAAGCCCGAGGCAGAGTTGTTCTGCCCCGGGCTTCCTGGAATCAGCCGCTGATCAGTTTCAGCAGCAGCTGACTTGGGGACGCCTGGGGTTCTTAAGTTGAATCTGTATGTAAGAACTGGCGTCCAGATTCAGCCTGTTGAAACTGATCAGCGGCTGATTCCAGGAAGCCCGGGGCAGAGCAACTCTGCCTCGGGCTTCCTATAGTCAGCCGCTGGTCAGTTTCAGCAGCGGCTGAATCTGGATGCCAGTTCCGACTTACATACAGATTCAACTTAAGAACAAACCTACAGTCCCTATCTTGTACGTAACCCGGGGACTGCCTGTACTAAAATCCCTGGAGATTTCCCATTCCAAAATACAAAACAAATTCCACATAAAACAGAAATTTCTGTTTCCGCCCAGCTCTAGCATGTTTGCACAAAGAAGTTAACATGAATTTCCTTACGCCCCCTAACTACTCATAGCATTAGTACTGCCTAATACATTAAAAGCACTTTAAGGCCTACCCCAAGTTCCACAGCAAAAACAATAAATGATCAAGAGTGGGAACTTCGATTATATTAATAGCGAAACCTTTTCATTTCTTCAAGTGAAGATCAACTGATTTTTTTTGTCAAATCCACAAAGCTCATGATCTGTCACACTCAATACTTGTAAATATTTTATTTTAATATTCAATCATTTACTTCCTTTTTTCCTTTGTCTTTATGTCTTTTATTACTTGACTTCTACATACCTCCTGGAAACCTGTGGATCTCTTGCACCCCAAGGAATCAGAAAGAATAGGGAGATATACATTCAAGTGTAAATGGCAAGCTTTAATTTATACCGTCAAACATCTTTCTATTAGCTTCCTTGCTTGCTGCACTCCTCTCTTCTGGAGCCCCGGTGTGAGAGTTGCACCCTTCAACTTACATCAAAATCAGAAGGGATGCATAACTGAGTGCAGAGTGTGTAAGTAGGAACAAGTCTAAGCAAGTGCATTTTTCTAAGTTAGTCAAAGTGATTCTAAAATTATGCAGCATATACAGGCTGAGGGAAGATGTAGACTTCAATATATATTCCCCATGTCTTGCCTTTTGTTTCTCCCCATATGTATTAGACTGAAAACACTTGTGGGCTTGAGACCTGCAGTATCTTAAGGTTGTGGTCCTGCAAATTGTTCCACAGGGTGGAGCCCTGAACCAGAATGGAGCACCACTGCCATGAGCTCCATGTGGGCACAGGCATCTAAATCATGTGGAAAAACTTGCAGGATGACAGATTAGAGTACTAACCCTTCTCTAACGTGGACAGGACACCAGGAAAGTGCAGGGAGCCATCCATATGGAACAGCCTGCAGAACGGAGGCATGGGTTCTAAGTGGCTTTTAAATTGATTTTTAATAAATAGTTACCATATGGATTGTACTTACCTTATTCCCGCTCTAGGAATGAGGGGAGGCTGTGTGTGTCTGTTCCGGGTGGTGTCTTTAGTCAAATATCATTGAATCACAAATGCTGGAGTTTAATTTAGTGGGAAGGAAAGGGAGATAGTTCATGATGTATGTGGAGGGACACAACATTTTCTGTCACATCAGTTAATCCATCTCTAGCGGAAATACATTACAAATACAGCCCTTCAAGCACACTACCAGGTTCATATTTACACTAAGAACTAAAGCACTAGCTTAGAATTACATGTTCACCCCCCAAAACATGCCAAGTAGACTCCCCATACAACTTTTTTAGCAAATCTCAGGAGTCTATGGACAATTGAAAGAGTACAATCTTGGAATAAACCCAGTGGCCAGATCCTTCACAAACTAATTGCTTTCTTTTTCACAGACAGGAGCTTTGTGCTGTAAGTTGTCTCTAATGTTTCCTGATAAGGCATTTTGCTCATTCTTTCCAAAGGATAATAAAATAAGAGGGTGATAATTTTAGGAACTCCCCAGGATAAGCAAGCTGTTGGTCCACAATCGCCACATTGATTGATATTCCTCCTTGTGTTGTAAACAGGAAAACCACTGAGACAAACTGCAAGGAGAGAAACTAAACTAAGACTAACAAAGGATATATAGTCCTCCTACTAACCTTTCATTATCATATGGTTTTGTAGGAAGAGTTTAGGATTCAGCTGGGATGGGTATAGTATTCCCAAATGGCAAAATAAATTGAGATACGTATATCCACCCCAAATAAGTGCTGAATATCATTAAAGCACAGCATACTGTCCTGTTTTTAGTTTATGCCACCTAACACAACTGTTTAGGAAGGGTTTACAGTTTCTCAAATCAAGGTAATATAGTCTCATGGATAGAATGTCTGGACTGGACTCCAGAGATGTGGACTCTATTCTCAGCTCTGCCCCTGGTCTGCTGGATGACCTTGGGCAACCTACTTCTCCATCTGTGCCTCAGTTTCCCCATCTGTAAAATGGCAAAATGATATTGAACTTTCTAAATGCACTGAAATCTACTCATGAAAAGGGCTACAAAGGAGCCAGGTCTGATATTTATTATTTGTATCTTTCAGCTGGGTAAGGCTGAGTACCTTAGTTATGAGTCCCAGAAGAGAAAAATAAACAATTATCAGTGCTAAATAATCCTTTGCACTAATCCCCTCTTAAAATAACCAGACAACATAAAATTGTACATTATTCAACTCCCATATCTCTAGTCCTTCCTTTGCTAGGAGGAAATCGTGTATGTCCAATTGGGAAATATTATACAGGCAGTCCCCGGGTTACGTACAAGATAGGGACTGTAGGTTTGTTCTTAAGTTGAATCTGTATGTAAGTCGGAACTGGCATCCAGATTCAGACGCTGCTGAAACTGACCAGCGGCTGATTACAGGAAGCCCGAGGCAGAGTTGCTCTGCCCCAGGCTTCCTGGAATCAGCCGCTGATCAGTTTCAACAGGCTGAAACTGACCGCCAGTTCTGACTTACATACAGAATCAACTTAAGAACCCCAGGCGTCCCCAAGTCAGCTGCTGCTGAAACTGATCAGCAGCTGATTCCAGGAAGCCCGGGGCAGAGCAACTCTGCCTCGGGCTTCCTGTAGTCAGCGCTGGTCAGTTTCAGCAGAAGCTGACTTGGGGACGCCTGGGGCAGAGCAGCTGGAGTGCTGCTGGGTTGCTCCAGTAGCGCCACTCCTCGGTGCTACTGGACCAACCCAGCAGCACCCCATCTGCTCTGCCCCAGGCGTCCTGATTCAGCCGCTGCTGAAACTGACCAGCAGCAGCTGAATCAGGACCTGGGGCAGAGCAGCTGGGGTGCTGCCGGGTTGGTCCAGTAGTGCCCAGAGCGGTGCTGCAGGACCAATCGGCAGCGCCCCAGCTGCTCTGCCCCAGGGTCCAAAACAAAAGCCTGGTCTGCTGGGGGGGGGGCACACTAGCTGCGCCCCCCCCCAGCAGACCAGGGACACGGGGAGCAGAGCCACAGCGGGGTGCCGCGCCTCTGAGGCTTTGCTCTGGCAAAGTCTCAGAGGCGCGGGACCCCGCCGCGGCTGCAGCTTCAGTCCCGGGAACCCGCCCGGTGCCCCTGGTCTGCTGGAGACGGTCTCCAGCAGACCAGGGGCACCGGAGCAGTTTACGAACGGGGCTCTCTCACCCCGGAGCTCGCAGGTAGCAATCCGCCACCTCGACCTCCGGGGCGAGAAAGCCCCGTTCGTAAGTGCGGATCCGACATAAGTCGGATCCGCGTAAGTCGGGGACTGCCTGTATATCCTATTGGGACAACGGTCACATTTCTAGCCCGGCAGGACTATGAGAGAACAGATAATGTCTAGAAAAACTGCCTCAGGCCCCCAACTGAATCAGTCTCTCCTGAGCTTTGAGTAAGTCGAGGGGAAATTTCCAAATCATAGCATAAGAGCACCTGTGCAAATAAATCTGGGCATCGTTCATATTCATGGATTCACAGATTCTGAGGTTAGAGGGGAACGGTACCTATTTTGACCAAAACAAGCCATAGAAATTCACCAAAATAATTCCCAGAGCAGATCTTTTAGGGAGGAAGGAAACCATTTGATTATAAAATTGCCACTGATGGAGAATCCACCACAATCCTAGGTAATTTTTTCCAATTGTTATTTACATTCACTGGTAATGTTTACCATTTCCAGTCTACATTTTTTTAGCTGCAATTTCCAGAGATTAGACTGTCATTTTCTTTCTCTGGTACATTGACGAGCCAATTATGAAATATTTGTTCTTCATGTTGGTGTTGTAAAGCAGGCTTTTTCTGTCCATGGCCTTCGCGTATAGCCTATCCTGCCACACAAGGCCCCTCACAGAAAACCCAGACTGTGAGATACTCAGAGAAGCATGGGAAGCACAATGCAGCTTTCTGTAAAACGGGATTTGGCCTTGTAGGCATCATAGAACAGGGAGGTGAGCATGAAAAAATAGAACACAGCTGCAAGAGATAAATAAGACTCTCTTGACCAGTCCTTGAAGGCAGGGAGGTAGGCATAGGGAGATAAGATGCAACTGCCATGCACACTGACCATGCCCACACCCAGCACTGTCCATGGGGCCATCAGGCAGGCATCATGAAAAATCCTAAAGGGCAGTATTTCACACTACCTCATTACCAGCCTATCAGGCCCGGCCAAGGAACTGACCCTAATAAGGTACCGGATATCAGGTTATGTTATAAAAGACCCTCAACCCCTTTGTTCGATGGAGGTTCCGTGTATTGAGGGCACGTGTTTTTTTTGCCCAGCTGAAGGATTGATCACCCTGAGGCTGCCTTCCCCACCCTTCGAGTCAAAGATAAGGGTGCACGAGTCCTGAGCATGCTCCAAGTTTTTGTGTGTCTTCATGTTGTTATTATTGCTGGATTTGTAAGTATTACTTAAATCAATCAATTGTTAGCTTAGTCAGTAGTTAAGTTATATTAATCATATCTTGTAATCTTGTAAGGTATAAGCAAGTTGCATTGTATAGATAGTGTAATTTTGTGTTGTGTGATAGGGTTATGTTTTAGTCTAGGTACAAGTGTTAGAAGAAAAACCCAGGAGTTGTTAACCTGTAACAGCAAAAATCAATGACTAACTCTGCCTGCTGTCCTAAAGTAACATTGGAAGGATTAGCTGTGGGTAGCCTTTCTTATTGTTTTTATTTTAGCTTTGTTTTTTGTATTTTTCATTTGTATGCTGCGCTGCGTAAGCGAATTAGGAATAGCGATTTAATACAAGTAAATTGTAATCTAGGAATTGTAATCAGTTAGGTATAGTTGTGTTCAAGTTTTCTACCCTGTAAAAGCATTAGGCAATTGTTAGTTAAAAAGACCATTTTCTAATTGTTGGTTTTGATAAAAGAATCATTCCACTTAATAAAAATCATTTGTTTTACACCATCATCCAGTAGTTTTCACTAAGTAAGGGTATGTCTACACTACCCCGCTAGTTCGAACTAGCGGGGTAATGTATGCATACCGAACTTGCTAATGAAGCCCGGGATTTGAATTTCCCGGGCTTCATTAGCATAAAGCCGGCTCCGCCATTTTTAAAAGCCGGCTAGTGCGAACCCCGTGCCGCACGGCTACACGCAGCATGGGCTAGATAGATCGGAATGGCTACGTAGTTCGAACTATCTAGCCCGTGCCACGTGTAGCCGTGCGGCACGGGGTTCGCACTAGCCGGCTTTTAAAAATGGCGGAGCCGGCTTTATGCTAATGAAGCCCGGGAAATTCAAATCCCGGGCTTCATTAGCAAGTTCGGTATGCATACATTACCCCGCTAGTTCAAACTAGCGGGGTAGTGTAGACATACCCTAAGCGCTTTAACCCTTGAGGCTTCCACCACATCACCGAACCAAGGTGTAACAGTTGGTATTTATAGATTATAATCAAGTCACCCCTAAACATTCTTTGTTAAACTGAACAGATTGAGTCTCTCTCTACAAGACATGTTTTCTGGACCCTCTCCAATCTATCAATGACTTGCTGGTTCAGAGCAAACACCACATAGTACCCTATATGGTGAAAGATGGCTGGATTAGTGAGCAGGTAGTAGACACTGCACTGACCAGGCATATGCATGTCATCTACTTATCACAGATTTACACAGTCTCTCAAATGTGCTATGTAGGTTTTCTATGTAAAGCAATAATTTATAACTTGGTTAAAATCTATACAGAAACCTGTGTAACCCCCTTTTTCCTGCCCGGGTTACTCAGGAGCAGGTCACACTCACAGGTATGCCTGGGCACCTGATGGTTTTAACATAAAAGAAGATCCTGAGTACCCCAGTGGTGACGTTGTTTAGTTGGGGAAAAACCCTGTCTACCCCCTTGCTCATAAAGAATATACAATGGTGGTGCCTCCACCTGGATGGCCCTGTACACACTTAATGATGTGACTTGGGAACCTCCAGGAATAAAATTATTCCAGAAATAATCTGGATTTAACTCCAGAACAACTACAAATCATATACATGTAATAGATTACATTTACCTTTGCTTAACTTAAAGAAACAGGGTTTAACAGATTAACAGTGAATAACATGAACAAAGTACACAGAAATAATAGGAAACTTATTTATCTGGCAGTTGCACTGCCACCATTTATCACACTCTAGAGCGTGCCCTCCTAGAACTCACAGTACCATACACTTGCTTGCATGGGCGCGCTTGAAGATCTTGCAGCTGGAGTGGATGATTCTTGTCTCCTTCTATGTGCTGGATGCAGAGTAGCTTCTAGCCAAAGGGCAATCAGAAGCAGATTCCAGTCCCAAAGGCTGTTAGGCTGCAGCTACAGACTTGGACTAACAGCTCCTGGACTGGATCAAACTCCACAGCAGCCTGGCTCCTTCGCCTCCTCCCCCCTCCCCCCCCCAAAAAAAACAAAACAAAGGGAAGAGTCCCCAGACTGCTGGGCCTCCCTCCACACATCTGAGGAGAGTCAGACCCAAAACAAAGAGCAACATCCTTCCTCTTTTCCTCCAGGGCTCATGGTAATTGTAGTCTGTGGGGCTAGATTGCAGCACATAGGGTCTTCCCAGAAAATAAGCAGAGGCACCTTTAGTAAGAGGACTACACCTGCATTCAGAAAGCCCATTTTTTGAAAACTTGCATTTCTCTCCAACAGCAGAGTAAACATCTAGAGGAGTGAGACCAGTCCTGCCAATGAGTGGAGGGGGCAAAGAGCAGTGTTGCCCTAGGACCTGGTGATTCAGAGGGACCTGAGGCTCTCAGCCACCACCTCTGCTACTGCTGCAGCCCTGGCAGCCAGAACCCCGGGACTCTTTAAATTGCCGTAGGAGCGTTGCATGCTCCAGGCAGCGCTAAGAGCGGGCAGGGACGCACTACCACACTCTGGTATGATATACTCCAGGAAGCGCTCAGGGTTGGCTGCCTCAGGTCCGCCACTTCTGCTCAAGGCCCTGCCCCCTCTGGAAGAGTAAAGCCGCCCCACACACAGACACACACTTTGCCCAGGGCCAGCAGAGGCTGTCAGCATCCCTGAGTGAGATAATTAAATAAATGGGGCAAGGAGTAAATCAAAGGGCTTAAGATACAAGTCTGGCACAACAGATCCCATTTATGGTTTATTAGCGATTATTACAGTGGATGAAAATTGGCAGGAAAAGTGAAGAAGCAAACTCAGCAGCCAACACACCGGGCACACTACCGTGTGGGCCTTCTTCAAGCCAACATTTGTTTTGTTTTGAGGCAAATGGCCAATGGCTACAAATGGGAAGGAATAAACCCAGGTTTGCTCAGGCAGGATCCCTCCTAGCAGTCCCTCTAGAGCAATGGTATTTCTGCCTCCACCATAAATAACCCTCATTGGCTTGCACAGATATGGCACCAGTGGGGAAACCTGCCTGCAGGTTAATACGTTAAGTTAATTATTTTGATACCAAGAACCATAGTTTGAAAGAAATATCCACTGCTTTCAGTGGTATTTACAAGGCCCATATTGCATTCATTTCACGGAACACATACTATATATCCTGATGACCTCTGTTGGATTAAGCAGTACTACAAAATATATTTGTGAATTCAGTTTTTATTGATGAGGGGAGAAGCTTGGAAACTAAGACATATTCTATTCTCAGGACAGGTCCTAAGACCTTCTGCAACTAGAAGGTAAAATTGTATTACAGTAAACTTCCGATAATCTGGCACCTTTAGGACCCAGGGGCTGCCGGATTATCAGATATGCAGGACTATCGGAAGGGGGGGCTATGAGGAGTCTGGGGTTGGGTGGGAGGATGCCTCCCCAAATCCCTCATAGCCCCTCCTTCTGATTGACCAGCAGCAGCTGAATCGGGGACTCCTGGGGCAGAGCAGGACTATCAGAAGCGGGGGCTCTGAAGGGTCTGGGAAGGCATCCCCCCACCTCACCCCAGACCCCTCATAGCCCCCCCCTTCTGAAAGTCCGGCATATCTGATAATCCGGCAGCCCCTGGGTACTGCTGGGTGGGTCCGCCCCTCAGCACAGTGGGACCAATCCAGCAGCACTCCAGCTGCTCTGCTCCAGGCTTCCCCAAGAGCAGCTGGGGTGCTGCCGGTTGGCTTTATTTTCCGAAAGATCCGCGTCTAGACTGGCGCTTTTTTCCGGCAAAGCTCCGTGCCGAAAAAAAGCGGCAGCCATTTTTATGCTAATGAAGCGGCGGAGATTTAAATCCCTGCTTCATTAGCAATTGCGATACGTCTAATTTGCATCCCTTTTATAGCCATAGCCCTCTAGGGATGGAGACTCCACTACTTCCC
Source organism: Pelodiscus sinensis (assembly GCF_049634645.1). Classification (NCBI taxonomy): domain Eukaryota; kingdom Metazoa; phylum Chordata; order Testudines; family Trionychidae; genus Pelodiscus; species Pelodiscus sinensis. Next base: position 172,798,833 of record NC_134712.1, read on the forward strand.
TAGATAACCCATTCCAGTGCTTCACCACTCTCCTAGTGAAATAGTTTTTCCTAATATCCAACCTGGACCTCTCCCACCGCAACTTGATACCATTGCTCCTTGTTCTGCCATCTGTCACTACTGAGAACAGCCTTTCTCCATCATAGTAGAAAGACTCCACACTGATTTAATGGGTTTTACATCAGAACTTTAGGAAATAGCAAAGCCTCTGCAGAAGCAAAGGGAGCCCAAAACCAAATAAACAACAGTGAATAGTGTTTGGGTCCCGGGTAAACCACACACTTAGCTGAAACATCTTTCTCCCCTACAAAATGTCCCTAACCTTCCCTTTTTATCACAGCTAAATCCCTGCATTTAAAAGAGACATTGCAGATGACCCCTGTAATCCACTGCAGTTCCTAATGGACCACAGCACAGCTAAGAACCATGCTCCTCTCAGACTACCAAAAGCTTTCCAGTGCAACCGGCAGCTTCCCACAATGCACAGTCATGCCTGGCCAGGGTATATCCAAGGGGAGAAGGCTGAACTCCTTACATCAGAGTGAGGTGATGGAAAATATTAGGTACAATAGTCTGCTAGCATGTTTTGCACACTGTTCTGGCTAGCAGCTATACACACGATTGTCCAAAGCTGTACTGTTAAACCAGTAAAGCTTTGATTTATAAATTGGCCCACCCACCAGCCTCGGAGGCAGAACATATGATGTGACTGAGTCTGGCTCATTCTAACACTCATTATTTGGCTCAGCAAGCACAATGAAAGGAAACAAACTCAAAAATATAAACTCCACCATGAGGCTGTAGCTCTGATCCTCAGTGCAGTCACCACTCTTGGCAAAGATGGACAGAAAACTTTGGTCTTACATACAGTACTTGTAAACTTCCTGCTGATCATTATTCTCTTTGTCTACCCTGTGGTCCAAATCCAGTAAAATTCTTGGCATCTGATTTTTGTAGCTGCTGCAGCTCTGAAATCAGCCTCTGCACTAATGCACAAAAGAACACCAACACCAATTGCTTGTCTTTATTCCTCCCTCTGCCGCTGGGCACATTGGTCTCTGTCATCCAGGACCTCTCATGTTAGTCAGGCTAGGAGGGAGGGAGAATAGTCAAAGCCAAAGGGAAATTCATTGTGTCAGATGTAGAGGAAGGGATTCACTGGAGCAGTTTGCCTTTCTAAGCTGGAACGATCAGCTACTTGACTCATGTTTCCTCAGCCAAAGTGTTAGGATCTCAGAATTAGCCACCAGACCACTGGGGACAAACAGGCTTGATCATGAGCAATCCAATTAACTCTAACAAAAGGCCAGACAACAGCCCCCTACTCTAATGGAAGTCAGCTTTTCCTGATTTTTTTTTTTTTTTTGAGAGAGAGAGGGTTGCTGACGAACCATGACAAATGTGACCCTTGAAAAACAGTGATGGTGATTCTTCATTTCCAAAAAAATAACAATTGTAGAGAAATGTATAACATGTCCAGCCACAAAAGGGTTTCTTTTCCTCCCCAAAGTGATACACTTTTGTAAAGGTTTGGAGAGGCATAGCATGGAAATGCTTATACATCCTCAAACCCAAGTATAAATGCAATACTTTAATAATACTGAGAGCTATCAAGAAGAGGATTATCTACAGTAATGGAGAATAGGCTCAGGCCATGAATTTCCATTGGTGACCAAAAAGCAGATAAATTCATGGGAATACGACCTTTCAGTTGTGAAGGTCATCCATTCTTTCAAATGAGAAATCAAATGAAGGGCAGCCAACTGTTGGGTTTTAGAAGTGATATGATAAGCAGTGGTTTCTGCCAAATTTTATAGTTACCTCATCCTCACAACCCACCTGCAACTCATGTTCCTGATTTGTCTTCCTGTTATGCTTTGTCTGACACACTTTGTGAGCTCTCTGGGATGAGGACTGTCTTTTGTTACTACACTTAACAGACACTACCACCATGGAGTCATGATTCTTGATTGGGATTCCTAGAAGCTATTGTAAAATTACTAACTATTGCCAACATATGTCTCCATTATAATATCTTTAACAAATATAAAAGGGAAAGATTGTCTCAAGGATGAGCAAGCCTGTTCATGTATTATCAGTCCTCTAGCATCTTTGCAACATCATCCTTGAGGGTGAAGCTGTCTGAGTGCTACAAAGACTCTGCAAGTAAGATTGCTATAGTTTTAAGAGCAAACTATTTTTGACACAGATGTTCCCATTAGGTGAGATCAAACAGAAGCACAGTCACAAATGGGCTGTGTGGAACTCTTTGTTAGAGGATGCTGTGAAGGCAAAGATTACAAGAGAGTTAAAAAAAACAACTAGATAAGTCCATCAGTGGCTATTAGTCAGGTTGGGAAGGGATGGTGTCCCTTAGCCTCTGTTTGGCACAAGATGGGCAACAGGCAATAAATAAATTAATGATCTGTTTTGTTCATTCCCTCTGAAGCACCTGTTGGCCACTGTCAATACAGGATATTAGGTTAGATGGACCTTTGTTCTGACCCAGCATGGCCAATCGTACATTCTCAACTACCAGACCTTTTCTTGTTTTTGAAGTTTATCCTCTACAGACTAACTCGGCTACCCCCTGAAGCTACATTAGTTTCAAGACTTATTTGTGAGAGATCACCACCAAAGCCTTAGAAACCCAAATGCCTGAATTAAGGTTTAAAATTGCAAGTCCAAGTTCACAGAATTCAAAAGCAAATGAGCCATACAGCTATGGTGATTTCTATAGAGAGACAACATTTTAATCGTCATAACTGTTAATTGCCTGGTCCATGCAAAGCCAGCACAGACTCGTAACCAAGACTGGCATTATATAGTGAGTTTAGTGACAATAATATTTATTGATCAGCTCTGCCCTCCTCTGTAGCTACGACTAGAGTAAACAGGAGTTAAATTATGGGCACGGTGGTTCTGTTTGAGAGAGACAGCTAGCCACAGATATAAGAATATCTGGAAAATATAAATGTAGTTTCTGATGTAATTCTGTGCTATGTTTGTTGATGCTGTTTGAGGCTTTTCAGACCCTGGCTTTGACCAGAGGCAGCAGTGACTGATGGCAATAGCTAGCTCAGTTGGCTAGCTTTCAGCTAGATACAAACCTGCATAAGTCACCTATAATTAACATAAGGATCATATGAGTGGTATTCATCATCATCATGACCTTGTGAAAATAAGATGAAGAATATGACCTAAGAAATGTGATGCACAACACTTTTTGCTCTCACTTTCAAATTCAGGTTGGTGGGTATTCCTGTCCCATCCTCAGACATTTAAATATGAGGGAAATTCAGAAAAGGAGGAAGTAACAACAGCTGCAACCTGGAAACAAAATCCTCTAAAGAGTTCAAAAGTGTAAAACTGCCCTGGTCAGAATGCTTATTAAACACGTTTTGGGCTTGTCTGTGGGATTTTCTGAGTGCCTTTAACTCACATGGTCTCTAAGAGGTGAGGACAAGAAGATCATCATCATATATAGTCCAAACAAGATTAAGATTAGAGAAATATGGAAGAAAACATCTAACTTTTTTAATTTCATTTTCTGGAACCTCTCTCTCTCCATCTTTATTCTTGCTCCTCTCTTTACTAGCACATCCCTAATTTCTGCTGCACATTCTGCTGAAAATTATACTTAGCACAGCCCATTCACTGAATAAGCATCCCTTGAAGGAGGCAGTCCATTTCCATTGCTTCCTTCCAGACAGAAAAATTTTAACATACAAGATCAAATTCCATTCCATTACTTCATATACAAAAAATCACAGAAGTACACAAGTATCATACATAGAATTAGCAGAGTACGAGCTTTCAATAGACACCTTACATGAGCCTCTTTGCAGAAAATTTGGACCCAACACACATTAGTGATTACAGCAATGCCCTTGCTCTGAGGCTGTTTCTACCTCAGGGTGTTGCTTAGGAAGGGTTGGTTTCTCTAGGGCTACTTTGCCCGATCCATGTACTGGGCAAGCTCCTCTGCCCTATTCTAGCCTAGCTATCCAGTTGTTCTGGAAGCTAGAACAAAACAAACTGTTTAGGTAGGATGGTCTGTGTCTGGCTTAAGGTTAACCGTCTGTCTGCTTCTCCCCTAGGCAGCACAGAAAACAAAAGGGGGGAAAAAAACCAACAAGAGGAAAAAAAACTGCAAAGCTTGTAACTCCAAAGAAAAACCTGTGTCCTTTTAAAAATCCTGGGTTCTCAAAATGATCCCACCTCTATGCTACCATGTCATAGTTCCTTCCCCACTCTGGCATGATAAATGCAGAAGTGGGGGCCCACAAAAGTACCCCAAAACCTTATCTTTCCAGGCTTTGGTATAAAACTTCCCCCCAAAAATCTTAAAAACTTAGATTTTGGGGATAAAATCCACTGCCACCACCCAAGTAAGGATAAGAAAATCAGGGAAGAAATCACTTGGGAAATCTCACCCCTAAAGTAAAAACCGGAACACAAAAATTAACCAATCCTTAATAAAAAGGAAAAAAAAAGAGAAAGAACTTTATTATCAGCGCAATATACATGTTGCAAGCATAATGACTAGATAGAAAAGTCACAAAGTAATATACTCATGGGGGGAACCCCACCATGGGCCAGGAGCTTAGAGTACGTCTAGACTACATGTCTCTGATGACAGAGGCATGTAGATTAGGCTACCAGGCATAGGAAAATGAAGCAGCGATTTAAATCATCGCCGCTTCATTTAAATTGAAATGGCTGCCGCTCTGAGCCGATCAGCTGTCCGTCGGCACAGCGCTGTAGTCTGGACGCTCCGCGGTCGACATCAAAGACATTTGTCGACCTCCCCGATATGCCTCGTGGGATGAGGTTTACCAGGGAGGTCGACAAATGCCTTTGATGTCGACCGCGGAGCGTCCAGACTACAGCACTGAGCCGACGAACAGCTGATCGGCTCAGCGCGGCAGCCCTGTAAATTTAAATGAAGCGGCGATGATTTAAATCGCTGCTTCATTTTCCTATGCCTGGTAGCCTAATCTACATGCCTCTGGCGACAGAGGCATGTAGTCTAGACGTACCCTTAGTTACAAAGGAGAGCAAAACCCATTTCTAAATGCACAGACATCTGATCTCATTTCCCAAACCATAAAACAATAAAACCTAGCAGATTTATCTAAACTTTACCCTACTTACACACAGGGAAGAGTCTTTTCTTGGAGGGAGACATTCTGTCCTCAGTAGCTGGAGAGAAACTGCCCCAGAGACAAAGGAGGGAAAACCCCAAAATTCTTTTGTCCCAGTTTGAAATTCCTAGCTACTTTCCTATTGGCCAACTCTGCCTGGCTTAGGTATAGTTAACCCCTTAGTCCCCAGGCTGTTGGTTAACCCTCATGATCATGACAGCTAACTAGACAGTGCATCCTAAGAAATGGAAAATGAATGGTCATGCAATTACCACAAGTTCTGTTGCGGACACAAGACCTGCAATTACTGTAATAATAATTTAAAGCATAATTTAAAGCATAATCTCCAAAAGTCCCACTGCAAAAAATCTCTGCAACGGCAAGCAGGAGAGTATAAAATTATAGCTGGCTGCATTCTAAAATGTATTAATTGTTTTACTGTTGAAAAGATGTAATTTAGTTATTAGAACAATGCCTCGTTATAGACTAGAAAACACACTTCAGTGTATTTTTTAGTTTTACAATTATTATAACAGAATCTGATATTAAATCTTTGCTGAGAAGATGTGGCTCATGGGCTTTTACTGTGGGATCTGTGGATTAGGGACATGAAACCCAATGACAGTAGCTTATCTAGACGTGCTGATATTTCTAGTATTACCCAGGCTATTATATTCGGTTTCATATGAGGAACTGCCCAGCAGTAGAGCACAACACAATGAAGGGGACAGCATCAATGCTAAACAGTAACCTGAGAAAATAAGTGATACTCTTGAACGTCACAATCACGCCTCAACTGTATCTGCTGTATCCCAATCTCTACTGAGCAGAAGAATTTTAGAACTTCAAGGGCTGCTTAAATAAAAAGAACTTGAGGTTTTGCAGTAGATAACAGTTTATGTAACATGAAGAACAGCATATCACCTGCAGGTCCCTCTGATTCCAAATACTTAAGAGTCTCCTAACCACAAATGGGAGCAGTGTCTCTCCTCTCCCAGCCCTTCCCCCCATTTTTAAACCACACGCACATCATTCTGTGGCTCTGAAATAATTTCACTCCACTTTCCATCATGGTCTGAAAACTGAATTCTTACAGGAATCACATGAGATTTGTAACATAATTATGTAGCCACGAGTGTGACTAATATTTATCTGAGACCAGACACTTTCAAAGCCTTGTCCAGACCAAACACAAACTCCAAATATTTTGAGAGTCACTCATCACCAGTAACTCAGTTACTAAGCAAGACTGAGAATTGTATACAGCTTCACAGTTAATAATAGGAATAAGAGGAGTAGCACTTGCTCAGAATAATGGAGGAATTATACTAGTAAATGCTCTTTTGCAGCAAAGGTTTAATGAAGTAATCTGCCTCAAGAGCCCTGAGGCCAGCCAATCCTGTTTGGAGTCAAAGCCTCTTCAGAACAGCTGTTTGGGCCTGGAAGAAGAAGGGGTTATCACACTCAGCTGAGAAGGGTCAGGTGATTCCTGTAAGGCAGTGGAAGGCACCCTGTAGCTAGTGCCCAACCAGCATACCAGGGTTGTATATGTGGCCAGCAAGACATTTTGTTTACTGTTAATTACACACAGAGTCGCCAGATTCCACTGGTTTCCTTCCATCTGCATAGGTTCCCCCCTACCCCACACCGGTATTACTGAAGTAACATGCAGTTAAAGCAAGGGCATGTGAAACGAGATGCATGCTGATTACACACAACACTGACTGTGAGAGCCGTGCGCTCCCTCTGCATCTAATCAGAGCGCTACTATGCTTCAATCGGCACACCCTACAAATTCTAGGTACGCAAGCATTGTTAGCAAAGCTATTCTAGCCTAGGAGACCATCTTGGTTATGACAATCTGTGGGCCCACTGAGATGAAGGAAGACCATTCATGCATCGCACTGCCTAGCGTAGGCTACCCCTCACTGCTGTAAAGGATGAAAGCTCAGCTGAAGAGCACAGCTGTGGAATAGGGTTGCCAGGTGTCTGGTATTGAACCTGACAGTCCGGTATTTTCACCTCCTGTCTGGTAAAAAAGTTCAGAAAATACCAGACACCTAAAATGTCCAGTATCTTCTGATTTTTCTCCCGGCCAGGAGGCGAAAATCCAGGGCTGTCTGTCTCAATATGGAGGCAGCCTGGCAACCTAGAGGGGCAGGAATTACTAATCTCCCACTCAACCAAGGCAGCTAAAATCCCCGCAGGCTGGGAGGCCTGGGAGCAGCCCGGGACCAAACCCTCCCCCTGCAGCCCTGGGGCACCAGGGCGCCGCTCCCAGGGGGTCACTCTTACCTGCCCCCCAAGTGGTGCCCTTCCTGGGGCTGGGCTGGGCTGGATAGGGCCTGGCCAGGCTGGGGGCCCCGCCCTGGGAGACGCTTCTGGGGAGCAGCAGGACTGGCCCTACCGGAGATTCCTCCTCCCGGTTGCAGCCTGGGCTCCGGGGCCCCACAGCAGCCCCCGCCGGGGCTCAGGGATCTAGCCTGGAGCCTGGCCCCAGAGTCTCCACGAGCAGCGGCGGCGAGTTGCTTCCTGTGGCCGGGCTGGAGCCTGTGATCGCTCCCCCTGCGCCGGCTGGGACAGCGGGACTCCTAGCTGCAGCTCCTGTCCCCAGCTCCTGTCCCCAGCACTTCCTGGGTCCTAGCGAGAGCAGGGCAGGGGAGGGGACTCTCCACCCGGGGTTGGAGCTGTTCTCAGCCAGGGGGCAGGTTGGCAGGACTCTGGAACTTTGCAACCTGTTTTGTTCCAGGGAACAGTTTTGTTTTGGTATTATTTGTGAATTTTGTGTTTGAAAAATGAACTCAAGGAAGAGGCTGAACAGATGCTAAGTGGCACTAGTGCTTCCTGAGGACACAGGCCAGCAGCCCTGCAGTCGGTTTTAGTGGAGTGGCTGTCTCCAAAGGCCAGGGCTTATCAACTATACAATGAATCAGAGAAATGTCAACTGGACAAGTTAGAAACATACTGTTATTTGAAGAACATAACCTCATAGACTTTAAGGTCAGAAGGGACCATTATGATCATCTAGTCTTGACCCCCTGCACAGTGCAGGCCACAAAATCTCACCCACCCCTCCTAGAATAATCCTCTCACCTGCAGTTCTATTGGATCACCAGGATTAGGTGACCCATCTCAGGTGTTAATACCTCAATTCCCTAGGTCTTCCTAAGCACTTATCTCTACATCGTGACCACACATACTCCAACACTGCAGTTACAACATAGAAATAATGTTACTTTTTTTGTCACAGAAGATTAAAAGGTGTAATACAGTAATAAAATGAATGGGTTAAGGACAGTCTCAAACACCATGGTGCAAAAAGTAGGTCATCTCATACCTCACTTGTATGAAGGCCAGGGAAAAGAAAACTAATGGCAAACATAAATCGATTAATCATTCCAATGCAAACCTTAAAACTCAGACCCCATCACCAGCTCCCTCAGAAAACTATGCAATCACGGAACTTTAATTTGTACTAGCTTCTGACTCCTGGACTCAGAATAGTAAAGGATCACGACCTCCATTTCCACTCCTCCAGAGAATGCATGGGTCTTTGATGTTCCCATTGTCAAATGGCTCTATGGATCACATCACCTCTTCCCATGAGGGCCCAAACTACCAAGGATCACCATTCCCTACTATTCTGCATCCTTCCTTACACAAACTAATGACCTTTCCTGCAGTTTCCTCAACAGGAAAAAAACCCTGGCCTTGCCTATGTCATATAAACAACTAAATCCTAATTGTTAAACAGCTGTCTTACTTTACTGATAAACAGCTGCTGGTAAATTTAAATGTGTTTATATATTTCCTTTACATAAGCAATTACAATTCCCCAAGTGTTTTTTCAGACAAATAGTTTCCCTTTGAAAACATTTTCTACCCCAAGCCTTAGCTAGCAACAATTATAACAAATAAAATAGCTTTCCAGACGTGTGCTTCCCCCTAGTGAATTCTATCCAACACCCAAAAACCACAACAGGGCTAGTATGAAAGAAAAGTATTTCTTAATGCAAGACCTAAGCAATAAAGGAACATCCTCCTTGAACTCTTTTAACCACCAGAACCCTGAAATATTATATAATAAAGCTTGATTGGATGTGCTTCTTTGAGATAGATCAGAATTATTAAACATGCATCCAGGTCTTTTCGTTGTTAGTAAACTAATTTTCTTACATTTTCTGTAATGAGTTTTTACGCAGCAGACACAGGAAGCCACCCCATAAGAAGAAAACCTTGGAATATCTAGCCTACCTCCAGAGACATGAGCAACTTAACACACGGCTGCTTTTTTAACACATAGTGGTCGTTTTCAATTATGTCAACAGCCTTGCACAAAAATGCTAATAATGTCAAAGATGAACTTCACCCCCAGGCTCAGGGTAACTAGGTACAAAGAAGATTCCTGAAAGAGCTCCTTCTTATGAGAATTATTGACTACAAACTGGCTTATCAGTGGAAATGCAAAAACAGGGACTGTCCCAGTATCTGCCATGTACTGCAAAGTGAATTTCGGTCAGCCTAATTTATGGAGCGGCATCCTTGAAACAGGAGGCCATAATTGCTAAGCTGAAGCATATGCATCACCAGACCAGACATACCATCTCAACATATTGCTCCACAGTTTTGTATCATGGTCCTTTATGTGTTAAACACAAAAGGCACGTAAACAATTTAAAAGAATAATTCCTTTCTACATCAATTACTTCTAACCACCTTCTAGACTTCTAAAAACAAAGTTCTGATTCTCTACTGCCTTTTTTATTTACTTCTCAAATAAGAGGACATATCAAGGACATTTCTTCAGTGAGGCTACGTCTAAACTACACCCCTCTGTCGGCAGAGGGATGTAAATTAGAAGTATCGAAAGTGCAAATGAAGTGGGGATTTAAATATCCCACGCTTTATTTGCATAATGGCAGGCACCGCTTTTTTTCGAAAAGGGGCTTTTCAAAAAAAACCAGCAGTTTAAACGGGGCATTTTTGACAGAAATGACCCATTTTGAAAGAGCCTATATTCCTCAAAAAATTTTAAAAAGCAGCGGCTGCCATTATGCAAATGAAGCGCGGGATATTTAAATCCCCACTTCATTTGTACTTTCAATATGTCTAATTTACATCCCTCTGCCGACAGAGAGGTGTAGTTTAGACACAGCCTGAGAGCTGTAGACCAAAGATCATTATCATATCCTACCAACTCATTGCTAAAGTACTCTCTCAAAGGAACATTATCCCTCCAGAAACATAGCTGGAGACATTCATCCCCAATCTTGAGTAAAGGAAATAATCATTCTAAGACATAGATAAAAGTTTCAATGGACCCTCCTCAAATCCCAATCCAAAATGAATTCATGAACATAAGAACAGCCATACTGGGTCAGACCAAAGGTTCATCTAGCCCAGTATCCTGTCTGCCGACAGTGACCAATGTCAGATGCCCCAGAGGCAGTGGACAAAACAGGTAATCATCACGTGATCCCTCTCCTGTCATCCATTTCCAGACAAACAGAGGCTAAGGACATCATTCCTACCCGCACCTTGGCTAATAGCCATTGATGGACCTAATCTCCATGAATTTATCTACCTCTTTTTTGAACACTATTAAAGTCCTACTCTTCACAATGTCCTCTGGCAAGGAGTTCCACAGGTTGAGTGTGCACTGCGTGAAGAATGTGCCCCAGAACTGACCAACTGCCACCTAAAAGGGCCCTTTCATTGATTCAGAGAAGTTCAACCACAGGAAATAAACAGCAAGAGCATCCCAAACCAAACCGAACATAGCTGCTTTGATGGATGATATAATATATACTTAAAGCAACAGATGAATTGCAAAAAGGTGAACGCCAGGAAAGAGAGAAAATGGACTGACCTTCACGTAGGCTAGGTAGGGCTCACACTTTTCCTTCATGTATGACAGCTGTAACTGCTCCACAACCTGTCCCATTGTTTCCCCAGAAGACACAAAGTAAACCCTGGGCTGTTGGCCTTTTTCTTTCTTTGCCACATCTGCAGTCAAGATATAATTCAAACCTGCCGAAGAAAGAAAACAAAATTTCACAACTGTCAGCCAACGGTGGTTATTTTCTAGCAGCCATAGTCAATTCATTGAGTTGTATCCTCTGGCATGTTTACTTAGAGGGTGATCGGTACGGTGGATGAGGAGACGGTTTACCAGAAATGTAAGAAAGCATTAGTAAAAAAGTAATTCAACAATTTCTAGAGTTATTTTACTCGTCCTACTGAAAAAAAGACCTGCTTTAATTTCCCTCCACATCACCATAAACTAAGGCCTAAATGTCAACACGAACTTGGCATTTCCTGGTTGAATTATAGTCTGATTAGCATTTACAATTTAACTAGAGGAAGTTGTTTGCACTTAAATTTCCCCCTTTTATGAATATTATTACCCTGAAAGCTACAGAATGTGTTCTCCACAGACCAATAAACTATCACTAGGGGGTCCTATTTCATGCTATTCTACCTGGTAAATAATTTAGTAAAGTTTCATATAAAAATACAAAACAGTATGGTGCACAAAAGAAGGCATCTTATCTGTCTACTAAACAATCTGTTTGCAGGTTGAATAATCTAAATGCATTATACTTGCTGTCTGAGGCCCTGAACCTGCAATAAAGTCAGCTGTATTCTTTAGTGGATGCCTCTACCAATAAAGTCATTGGGACCCTGCACAGGCACAGAAGCACTAATGTTAGCGGATCCTATTGCACGATGCGGTCATTAGTGATCTCAGATGAATGTAAATACAATTAAGGGAACATCAGTAGATGACCAGCAGTACTACAGTTGATTAGTGTGCATGTGAGGTATGTGAGTCAGCCCATGTCTGTTTCTGTGCATTATTACATAATTAAGGTAAACAATGACTTTCCTGAGCAGAATGTTAATGGTTTCCTCAACTGTGTACACATCTGTTTTGTCTTTTTAAATTAAATATTATTTAAACCAGCTAAGTGTTACTGCTGTGTTTAAATGATGGTAATCTTTTTAAAATACTTGAAAATTAATTGATACACTCATTTTTCTTGGATTGAGAAATTATGTGAAGTTTTCGAGTGGTTTTTATTTTTTAACAGAAGAAAATTCTGAGTTCTTTAAAGCATAACTGTTGTCACTGACTTCATTTGGGCCCTATCTGTACACAGTAGTTGGATCAGTTTAACTTGAATCATTTTTCAAACCGGTGCAAAAGGCTCTGTGGACATTTTTATTTCAATTTAAATCAGGCTTGCATCCATTTGTCTTCAATTAATTTTCAATCAACAAACTAAAACAAATAAGCCTAATTTACACTAAAATAAGAGTATCCACCCCTTTTGAAGTTTTGTACCACTTCAAAATCACTTTTAAGGCAGTTCTAAAGTTAAAACTGACATGACTTTCACGTAAACAAGTCCTTGCCGTAAAAGGATTCGATCCTGCAAGGTGCTGAGCAGTGCAGTTCCCACTGAAGTTGATAGGAATTATGTGTGCCCAACACAGCTCAGAATCACACCCATACTAAGGTCAAGCAGGACACAGATCTTGGCCTATTTTTAAAGGCAACACTCCTGTTTTGATTTTAGACTGTACAGCCCCTCAACTCTCCACCCTGTCTCCTCTTTTTTCTGCTTTTTTGAGACTCTGCTCTCCTACATTTGCTGAGATGACATCTATGATATCAACTGCAGGAACAACTCTTGCTGGGAAGGACAAGAGAACTGGTGGGCAAACCAAGAGTTGTGCAGGCTGGAAACTAGGCACTGCAGACACTTGCACCCAGCTTCAGGGACCAGGTTGAGCTCCCTAGACCACCAATGATGTAAAGTTGGATAAGAATGGCTACCTAATTCACTAAGGTGTTGGGAGGTTCCACTCATGAGAGTTTCCTAAACTTTTTAAGATTCTCAAATAAAAATGCAACATTATTATTAAGAAACTCCTATCTAGATAAATAGTATAATAAGCAACCCAAATACTAATAAGAACACTGAACAGAGCCTCTAAACAAAACCATTCCAGCTACCATCCTTCTATAGCAACCGGGAATGTTTTTGATTAATACATTTCAAATAGTGCATTTCACATCTTTTCCTTCTCTTTTGGCAACTTGTTGCTTTGCTATATCCAATGATGTCACATCATTGGAAAAGCTGAAATACCAAGATTTCCCCCCCCCTTTTTTTTTTTTTAAAGCAAAGGTGACCAGGGTGGGAAAGGAATTTGCTAGTTCATAAAGCACCCTCAGTGGTTTAATTTATCCTCATTCACTCTCTGAGTATTGGGTAGTGAGCCTTTGCTACTAAATTAACTCTCACTAGTAACCTTTCAGAGTCTGCCAGGGGTATTCAAACATATGCATGCTGTTAAATGTTTATGGGATTTGGTTTTCAACTTCAAAAGTGAATTAAAATTTGGCATCCATGCTCTCAATTTAGAATAAATTTTGAAATAACCGAACCTCTGCTCAGAACTCAAACCAACTCTCTATAAAGGTTTGATAAAACGGCATTCAGAAGCATATTTCATTCATTTGCAAACCAGACCATTCACTATTGCAGCAGATTAGCTGTCCCAATCAATGCCATATTAAGATACTTGCTTGAATAAGTTGTAGCAGACCCACAGCATGATTTTAATTCTCAAGTGTCACATACCCAGTGACATACTGGGGTAGGTGGGAGGCATGGATCAGCATTCACATCACACTCTATGTCAATACCAAGCCAAAGAACAACTAGACAACCAAATTCAGTGATGAATCCAGGCCATGTGCCAACTGAGGCACATTTAGTAGAACTGCATTAGATAACCTTGTTCCATCATATTGTGTTTTGCTATACAAGATGCAAAACATGTACCTTCAATATAACATCACTTGGTTTAGATTAAGGGTAACACCAACAAGAAACAACTTAAGTCAAGTCCCCAGGACGCATGTGTATGAGTCCCTCTGAAAAAGCCTCAGCAACTCAGAACAAAATGGCTCATGAACTTTGCACACAGAGAAAATTCTTAAATATCCACAGGTGTAGCACTCAAAAAACAAAGGCATCTTAGTTTCATTGCTGTATACAACACATATCCTACCTACACACCAGCAGATGACAATGCATAGGATACTCTTTTTCCTAAAAGCAGCATTCTTTTCTCCTTACTTCAGACTTCTTCATCTGAAACCCCTCTATCAGAGCCAACATCATGCACAGTGACTAGACAGCTTTCCATTTGGGGCCCTGCTTTACCTTCCTTACAGAATCACAGCCTAAACAGCATTCACTAACATGCTAGTGGTACTGACTCAGACTAGCACCTGAAATAGAAGCAACAGTAAGAAAAAGTCTATTCATATGGCCTAAATTGAAGCAGGCTGCAGATGGGAAAGATAAACCCAATTTTGTAGACCCCAAGTTCTGGATAGTTTGGATGAGTGTCTTAAACCCTGGTGGCCAATCCATACAAGAGAGAAACTGAACCACCTGAAGCTCACCAATTACTAGTTCAAACAAAGTGGAGCTCCACCCATGACACCACTCTGCATCTACTTTAGGAATTCTCTAAGGGTACATCTACACAGCAACATTATTTCAAAATAACTAGTGTTATTTCTAAATAACCTAGACCACGTCTACACAGCAGGCAATTATTTTGAAATAATGTCAAAATTCTGTCAAGCTGGAGGACTTCTTACTTGGAGTCCCAAGTCAGAGGAAGAAAGCTCTATTGCAAAATAAGTGCTGTGTAGATGCTCCCTATTTCAAAATAAGCAACGCAACTGAAGTAGCTCAGTTTGCGTAGCTTATTTCAAATTAAGCCCTGCTGCGTAGATGCACCCTAACAGTGGACAAGAATGGGGTGATGCAGAGCAGAAGTCAAGTACATTGACTGAGCTGTGCAGAGAAGGTTCCACAGTATCTACAAACACAATGACAAATTTGAGTCAGTCCAATCATCTACCATTTTTATAAACACTGAAAATCACCCAATTCACACAAAAGCATTTTTCTTAATTAAATTGTAGCTTGGGTTTTTCCCTCTGTATAAAGAAATTATCCTGTCTCTGAGCATAGCAAGTATCCTTTCATTTGCCAGTGACTAGGCAAGTCACAAAGTGTCCTGAAATATGGGACAGCCAAGCAGACTCCATTTTCCTGTTCTGGGCCTTCAGCGAGGAGAGCGGTATGGTTTGGAAGCATGCTGACAAGATACTGGGTTCTCACATGGGTGCAATGCACTGGTAAAGGCCACACCCTGACCAGGAATGGTATTACAGCCTAAGCTGCAACTCAACGTGGTAACATCAAGCTGTAGCTGTTACCCTGTCACACTAAAAAACATAGTTTCAAGGGTCAGGCTTAACTAGCTTATACTAGGTATATATAGTCGTATAGCTTATACTAGGGACTTGTCTTCACTTAAAACACTACAACATAGTTATGCACCTCTCATTAACACAGCACTTTCTACACCAGGAATCAGGATGGCAGAACAACCTCACTCCAGAATGTGCATTTTTCACACCTCGGGCAATATTATCACATAGAGGTAGGTTGTTAGGTCTTGCCTAGGGAAGTCTACACTAAACTCAAACTTTTTTTCTAGGCTAGACAAGACAAAGCACAAGAAGGGAAATCCAGTATTATCTGTCAATTCTTTACGCTCCTCCCTGTTTTTGCAAGTCATGGAAATGTATGGTTCCCAAAGAAAACTGTTCCCTTTCGCTGTCATCTAGGGAATATGCACAGCAAAGTTAGTGACACACTGAACCTCTCTAGTCTGGCACTATTGGGACCTGACTGGTGCCAGGCCAGAGAATTTGCCAAACCATGGAAAGTCAATATTGTCTAGCAGCATTACCCACACTTCCACTGCTTACTGGGCCTTTAGAAGATTTTTTGGGGGTAAATTAGGGCTAAATAACAGCACAGAACACCAAGAGCCAGTCCTGGCGTCAGAAAACAAACTTTATGGGACCATGGGAAACTTGGCTACATCCATAAGTGGACATTTAGCTAACTAAAATCATGCTGGATCATGGCTGTTGCTAGACCAGAAAGTGCCAGACAAGAGAGGTTCAACCTGTATTATCAAATGAGTGATCTCTCAGAACTACACGGCAAAAATGGAGGCCCTAGAATGCCCTGGGAAGATTGAACTCCAAAGCCATGCCTGAATCAGCTTTCTGGTCACAACCAGGAAAGCAAGCAACAGCCCAGGGCAAATACTGGGATTGATGGAAATAAATAACTAAAAAAAAAAAAAAATTTCAGACACATCCAACACCCTGTGAGATATTGCTCTGTCTGGATATGAAATACAAGCAGCCACCCTGCCTTCTAGCCCAGCTGCAGCAAAGATGAAGGTCGGACAATGACTGGCACACAGTGCAAAGCAACACATTTCACTGTCCTGTGCCTCTAACTCAGGCCTAACTATTTCATCTGAAAAAAAGATGCTGAATATTTCAGTTTGCACAAAGTGCTCATAAAATGGATGGGATTAGTACTTTGCGAATGACAGTGTACATTGTGGAAATAAACACTGGTCTGCAAGTATCTGTGAAAGTACTAGCAGTACTGCAGCTAGTGCTGGAAAAAAATTGGGAGAAAAAGGCCCCTATTTAGAATTTGTTGGAGCAACCCAATTAAGCTGAAGATAGATTTTCTTAATGGGTCACTGAATTAAATAGTAATACATGAAAATAAACATTTCAGATAGGGGTTTATAATAGAAAGAACAGGATAGTGCCAGTATGTTCAGTACAAACTTGTAAAACTTACATGCAGATGTGATGCTGGTAAAGACATGAGCATTAACTAAAATCTGACAAACTCATAGCTGGAAATCAAACTACCTCATATATTGTTAGCTTTATTCAAAATAGGTTTTAGTCTTACAAGAATGCATTTAGTATTTACACTATGAAATGCTTGTAAACTATTGCAGGTATTCATCTCACTTGTAACATTTGTATTCCATGCTAAACAGAAATATGCAAGCTTTGCTTTATAAGTTTGAAAATGGTATCATGAGCTTTTGTGGGTACAACCCACTTCTTCAGATGAATGGAGTTCATCTGAATAAGTGGATTGTGCCCACAAAAGCTCATGATACCATCTACATTTTTTTTTTTTGGTCTCTAAAGTGCTGTAGGACCATTCATTGTTTTTTTAATTTATTTCAGTAACAGACTAACACAGCTACCACTCTGAGACTTTTAAACTTTGAAAATATTTGTTCTGAATTCATGAAACCAAGCACCGGAAATCACTCCCACCTACTCTGGAGAACTACCACTAAGTAAGCAGGCTATAAGAAAAAAAACTTTGTTAATTGTCCCATCTAGGGATGTAAAATCCCATTTGATCAGTTAACCAGTTAAACATTACGTTTAATGGATTAACCGATTAAATGGGAGCTGCAAGCAGGAAGCTGTTCCAGCCCAGCTGGAGCTGCCCCCATCCCATGTCCCACATGGCTGCTGGCAAGGGAGCTGCCACTCCTGGGTCTGCCGACCCTGTGGAGCTGTTGCTGCCAGCCTAACCTGCAGTGGACCTGGCGGGGCTGGAACAGCTGTCCAACCATGGCGGGCCACAGGCAGGGGGCTTTTCCCAGGCACGGGTTAACCAGTTACCGTCAGCATCACATTTTACCCATTCACATCCTTTGTTCTATCCATCCATGGAGAAGTACATGCAGGCCTTGCCCCATTGATTTGAATGCTAGAAGGGGGAAATAAAAATTGTTGCCATGAAGATTTTTTCCTTTCTTCGCTGTTTGAATTGACAGAGCCAGGAACATTGAATGAACTCAGAGATCCCCAGGTGTTACTCCCCTGGGTCTGCCCTGAAAGCTATTTTTGAATTGACAGATTACCATAGCTCTGTCACCTGTAGGAATCAGAGATGGTAACTCATTTGCATGTGTCTATATTTGTTTGCTTTTACCTGTAAATAACTTACTTTTTTCCTAGCTGATAAACCCTTTAGGTAGTTTATCACAGGATTGGCTACAGGCATTCGGCTTTAATGTAACATCTAGGGTACCAATGGATCTTGACAGAATGTAAAATTGATCCTGACAACATGTAAAAATAAGACACCCCATCATCATTTGCCCATTTTGAAAACATTGGCCAAGAGACTCTGATACATGTGATAATTATTTCCTATCTGTATAAACATAGTGCTTAGAAATATTAGTTACAGATCAGGGCTCGACTGTGTTAGGTACTGTACGTATTAA
This sequence comes from Pelodiscus sinensis, assembly GCF_049634645.1. NCBI lineage: Eukaryota > Metazoa > Chordata > Testudines > Trionychidae > Pelodiscus > Pelodiscus sinensis. The sequence continues at coordinate 172,817,222 of NC_134712.1, forward strand.
CTAATCTCCCCTAAATATGTTCTAATGCATAATTGGGGTTGAAAGACATTTGAATCTAAATATATATATAGCTGAAGCAGTTGTTGGCATTAATTATCCCATTCCCAAAGAGTTAACCAGTTATGTGAGAGGTGTCACACTACCCCAACCCCCCCCCCCAATATTGTTACTAGGCAACCTGTTAGAAGTAAAATGCATTATTTTGTGTAATTCAGATTAAACACTTATTTGAGGCACAGTGTCCAAATTATATCCCAATAAATTTTTACAGAGTTAGATAATGCTGGCTATGTTTTTCTAACAAATTGCTTTGATTAGATGCATTGTATGAAAAGATAATGTTTGAGAGTTATATAATTATCTACTTAACAAAGAATTCTTTACTAGGGGGTAAGTAACATTTGCCAAAAAACATTCAAATGTTCTTTTAACGGCAGTAAGTTACAAAAGAGTATGATTTGTATCATAATTCAATGTAATTAAACTGGCTCTCATCTGTAGTGTGCTTCAAGAAGATCAGTTCTCTCCAGAAACATGAGAATGCGCTTGAATAAGGAAGGAAAGATTGTTCCTTAACACCCACTACAGCTATATGAAATCAGAGTAAGGGTAAAATTTTTCAAAAAGGCCGAAGTTGCCGTTTTCAAAAGTGATCTTTGGCACTTAGAAGGCTAAGAAAGCCTAGAAGCCAATGAAATGTAAGATACCCAGTGCTTACAGTCACTTTTGAAAATGAGACTTAGGCCCTTTAGAAATGTTTACCTTAAAACAGAGATGGGAATTAACATTTTTGGATGAACCAGTGATAAATAGCTCTCCTCTGGAAAGAAGTGCTTTGCTGAATTGCATGTTCATCTGTGGGATTTTGCAAGAACTCCTAAGCAAGGCAAAGGGACAGCCACAGATATCCTGTCTGAGAATGTGTACATGTCTAAGAACCCCAAAGGGATTCAACTTTGAGCAATTTTGTTGTCTTTGAGGAGTTTCACTATCCCAGACTCAGGCAATAATGGGATAGATCCTGACTAGTCTTAAAGGCTAGAAGCTGTTACTTAGGTACAGCTAAGTAAAGAGGAGGGAATAAAGAGTATGTCTGCCTATTGTATGGCCCACATAAGGTTCAAGAAGAATTTCATTCTCTAGTCAGGGTAGCATAGACACTACCCCTAATTAAACCCTTGGCATGCCAAGGGGGCAGGAAAAAGGTGGAACCAATGGCATGCCACTCTCCTTGTTGGCCAGGCATGGAGGGAAATATGCTACACCCCTATAAAAGTGCAGCTCTACTTTACTTCTGGTGCTGCACTGTGCCAAAATGGAATGATTGACTCCAAACTTTATACCAGACCATTGTTTTATGTGTATGACAGACCTGCACAAACAAATATTCACATGTCATGCATGAATACACAATTCATATATATATGAACAAGTATACATAAAGGCAAATACATATACTTATGTAAGCATTACATGTGCCTATAACATAATAGATAATGTAATATTTCAACATGGTCATAATACTTCTTTGAACTTACAGAGTTCCTTTAATCCAAGATCCTCAAAGATCTTTATAAATATTAAAGATACTTAAAAATATGTTTTATACCCATTGCATGGATGGATAAGCTGAGGCACAGTAAATCATTTGCCCAAAACAGCATGTGGTGTCAGCAATTAAACTGAGGAATCCAGGGGCAGGAAATAAGCGACCCAGGAGCTGGATGCAGTTAGCCAGGCTTAGCCCCCTGGTGAGCTGCTAGACACTTTATTTACCTGCACATCCACAGGTATGGCCATTCGCAGCTCCCGTTGGCCGTGGCTCTCCATTCCTGTGAGCCACTTACTGCCTATCCCTGCTGTAAACACACCTCACATATCACTAAAACCCAGCCACTCGAGCGTTCAATATGGACACGAGAACCGGATTATGGATGCACATTACCTATTTCTCCTGGAACATGTTTGCCATTGAAACGAAAGCAAACTGTGACATTGAGGCAGTTCACCTGCTGCAAGCCATCGTGGCACTGGGGAGCTGTGATATTGATGGAAACAGGCAGGAAAATGGAGATATCCATTGTAATGACAGGTCTAGACCTGGAGATCAATGAAGAAGCACAATTTAGTTTGACTTCAGAGGGTTCTTTCTCAACCAGCTGAAAACAAAGCAGAATTGGTGAATACTTAGTATCAAATAGATGTTAAGAAACAACATTGTGAAACTTAGAACAGATTTGGCACTCTTCTAGCACTTCATTCAGCCAGTGAAGGAAACCCATTTCCTACTATATCCATGGCAGATGGAAGACAACAATATCAGATTTATATTAATAAACTGTACTCTTAATATTGGAGCATATCATGAAGGACCAGATGTGACCAATAATAAATAATCTCTAGTCAAAGGTGTATAGAGACTTCATGATGCGTGGGGAGGGTAATGAGATTAGTGCATTAGAGATGGCAGACAATGACCTCAGAGAAAAAAGGCCTAGGGTGATGAGGAACGGGTAAGAGACGACTAATGCTCCGTATAATGCTTTTGCAGCAGTAGCCATTAAGCTAAACTAGGAAAAACAAAGGCAAGGTAATTTTTCATAGTGGTGCCAGATCCATTAGGCGTATTACGCTCACATCATTTTAGACATGGAAATATTCAGCTAATTCCCCCATATCATGCACTGACAATTTACAGTACTCCTTTGACTTCATCAAATTAAATCCTGACAGGTCCTCCTGTGTGTTATAAATGACAGCTTTCCACTTCTGCAGCTTATGACCTGGGCTGTTCCTACAGTTATTTCAGGTGAAAGAAGAGGACAGCCAGAGTCACATCACAATCACAGCACCGTTAGGGCGAGGTATTGGTTGTCTGTGCCACATGACACAGTAAGTGCAGATGGCTTGGAGCAAATGGTTAAGAAATCAAGGACCCATTTCTGCCATGAGAACCAATCTCAATGCAGGATCTTAGCCCAAGCACGCACAAACTGTTATTCTTAAGAGTTTTCAGTTCTGCAGATCTTAAGTATAAATACATTATTCCAAAGATAGCTCAAATAATAAACCTCCCACACACTCCAAAAATGTGCAGTGAACAGCAGATTCAGTTCTGAGGTGGGCTCAAGAGTGCAGTGCATAGAGCTGACTGCATTAAGTCTCCCTCTATAAGCCATTTACATTTGGGGGCTGTGGTATGTGGTAGAGGTTATAGGAACTTATCAATTAGATCAAGATCAACCCCAGTCTTTGATGGTAACTCCATCTCTCCACATAGTATCTGAAATGAACAATGGAAAAGATGACAGAAGAAGAAGATGATAGAAGAAGAAGAAAGTAAAGAGAAAAAGGAGAAAAGAGCAAACTTCCGGGATCATTTCACATCATGGAAGTGCCTGCACTCAGATGCTTGGGAAGGGGTAAAGTAGATTAACATGTTACTCCTATGGGGATTTTGAGCCAAAAACAATTTAAAATGATGCACACTGTATTTTAAAATACTGAAAATCGTATTTGTCAATAAATAAATGTGTCTCCAGTATGGCAGTGGGGAGTACCGGCCATAAGCTGCACTGAGGTGGGAGATTACCCTGAAGCTTCCACCTTCCTCAGTACCAGGACCTGAATCGGCAAGGGCTGGGCCTGTCCCACAAACACCCCTCCCCCACAAACACCGCTACCTAGTGTTGGTGGGCAGGCCCAGCCCAGCAGGATCCAAGTGTGGAGGGAGTGGGGTGTGGGGTGAGAGGGGTCTGTCTCAGTGAGAGATAGAGATTCATAGGAGTTCCCTGGGGGTTCCGGGTGCAGAGGCAGTGGGGCTCATACGGGGCATCCAGGTGAAAGTGGTTAGGTTCAGCAAGGGGGTGTCTGGGTGTGGAGAGATGGGGGCTCAGTGGGAGTGTCAGGGTGGGGGGAGCTCAGAGGGAAGGTCTGGATGCTGGGAGAATGGGGCTTGATGGGATAGAGGTCTAGATGCAGCTGCTTGGGGATCAGCAGGGTGCTGTCTGGATGTCGGGGACTCAGAGGGATCCAGGTATAAGGGGTAGGGCTTGTCAGGGTGGGGGTTCTCAATGGGCCTGCTTAACAGGGGGAGCCCCTGCTGCTGCTGAAACGGCTTCTAATGCTGGGCTCCCACTCCATGATTCACCTATTTTTCTCCATCCCCCTCATTCCCACATTCCCCTCCCCAGGCCATATCCCACCCCCATATCCACAGCCTCTTCCCCTCCCACCCACCCCCCACATTCCCCTTTTTTCTGCAGGGAAACATAGGAATTCTGCAGGAGAGGGGGTGTTTTCTACAGGCATGCGGTTAGGCAGAATCCTCCAGGGAGTAACTTGTATATTTTACCTAAATGCCCTATTTTGCAAGCTGTGCATGGCATGATGTCCTTAAAATTAGCCTAGTTAATGGGTATATATCAAGTTGCAATGCACACACACAGGCACCATCATCAGCCCCAAATCAAAGTGGCTTCCTCAAAAGCTTTTTAATTTCATTTGGCAAGACATATATTGTTTTTGGACAAAAGTCTTTACTAGAACAACTGGGTGTGGGGAGAGGGAGAGAGAAAGCCTTTTCCTTTACCCTAATCTGAATCCGAACAGTAAGCACAACATACTCCCTGACTGGCAGTAGCTGCAATTAATTAGCCTAGACACATGATTAGTCCATAATACACTAAGCTCTAAAGAAATAAACAGGCATCAATGTAGTGATTGAATTCAGGTTGCTACACTGCTGTGTATTTTCTTGGTGATTCCACGGGGAACCTTCCACCGTCAGGACTGGGTTGTGGGTGGCCTATGGGCATGGGCTGAGCTGTTCCGGATCAGGATTCAAGGTCAGAGATCAATGTGGGGCCAAGCCAGATTAAAACTACAAATAGAGAGTCTGTTACCAAATAGAGAATGTGAGGCAAGAATTGGGGATAGGCCTTGCCAGCATCTTTCACCAAAGTCAGCAATGGTCTTAAACCAGAGACAGTAAACCAAGATCAGGCTTGGGACCCCACCTAGGCCAAAAGCCAGGAGTCTGGGATTAAGACAAAATGCAGCCAGGAGCAGCAAATGGCATGTAATGCAAAGGCATGCTAGAAGTCCACATTGTTCAGTCAACTGCCTGAAATGGTATATATATATGTGGAGGGCCAGCCAATCAACAGAATCACAGAGGGCTGTTCCATATGCCACAAAAGGCAGAACTTCCTGCAGAGCTTAGTCTCTCAGTTCCTCGTGAAGGTGCCCATACCCAGACCTGTTATGGTGACAAGAAAATGGCACCTGCCTTAAAAACTGCAGCCCCTGCTTCTAGGCCCACGTGTTCTTATAGCCAGTTTCTCTTTTCACACAACCACTAAAGCAGCATAAGAGTTTGCACCTTTATTTCCTTTTCAAGCTATTTTAAGGATCAGAACTCAGAGACTCCATCTGCTGATGTTTCACACCATTTGATGGAAAACGTGCTGGCCTCCTCTGTTTGTCTGAGTAACAACACAATGTTAATGTTTCTCAAAGAATGCAGTACACCAGCACCATGAAGTCAACAGGGGCTTTAGTGCTGAGTTCAATGGGAACAAAAAGTAGGTCTTTCCTGTATCTAACAGGATACAAAGGGAGATAGAGTCATTCCACAATTCTTAATTATTTCCCTAGCCCCATATTTATTATATTAAAATGACCATTCCACAAAAGCTTCAATTGATTGTTCCATCTAGTTCTTGCCACTGTTGTGTTAGTAAACATTAGAGTGTTTATTCAGAATGTAGTTATTGGCAAAAACCGCCCAAAATATAAATCAGCATAAAAATAAAAACTACACTTCACTCTTAAAAGGGTGCCTTTCATCTGAGGAAGTTAAAGTACTTTGCAAAAAATTCATTCAGCTGTACTATATTCCTGTGAGGTACTGTATGTAAGTATCATGAACCCCATCTATAGATGGGGAAACAGAAATGTAAGCTCAGTTGAGTGGCGCAGGGTCATACGGGCTGGCTGTGTCTACACTGCACCCCTTTTCCAGAAAAGGGATGCAGATTAGACCAGTCGGAATTGCAAATCCGCGGGGGATTTAAATATACTTTACATGCTTCCGCTTTTTTCCAGCTTGGGGATAAGCCGGAGAAAAGCGCCAGTCTAGATGCGATTCTCCGGAAAATAAGCCGGAGGAACGAGGTGTACCGGTAGTTCGGAATAGGAAGCCTAATCCGAACTACCTAGTTCATGCCGCATGTAGCTGCGGGCACGGAGTCCGAACTAGCGGACATTTAAAAATGGCGGCACCCGGCAACATGCAAATGAAGCCCAGGAAATTCAAATCCCGGGCTTCATTTGCAACTCCGGTTGCCTACATTAACCACCCTAGTTCGAACTAGGGTGGTAGTGTAGACATACCCTGTACAGAGTTCCCACAGCAGTTCCAAGTAGAACAAATCTAACCTAATAAGCAATCTAATCTCTTGCCTCTTAATTTCTTTTCCAGTGATGTGTTATAGGTGTCATGTTCCATATTTAGAGATTTGGTAGAAACTTATATTAGCAGCAAACAACATGATTCTACCACTAGTTATCAAACATGAGCTTTACCCATCTCTCATTCTAACTACAACCACTTCCCTCTTCCTTTGTGTCAGCCTGATATTCACCTAGTGCCCCTCAAAGTCTACCCAACAAAATGCAGGGAAAAAACCCCCACATCTTCACTTGCCTCTGACTGTGTCAGCACCCTCCTTGTCCTAGCAGTGACTTGCAGCCTCCTGCCACATAAAGTTCAAATGACTCATCTTTGCTTTCAAAGCTCTGCTACGCCTAAACCTTAGTACTGGCCCTGCTACATCCCCTTCACTGTTCCAGTCTGTCATATCTTGTAGCTTTCCGCAGTCTCTACCATCAACAAACAATTTCATGCCACTGCATGCCACAAAATAACTGTCCAGAGCCTGCATGTATTGTAGCCTCGCTCTCCATGAAGATTCACTTTTTGCACTCTAATCTTCCAACACAGGTAGTCCCCAACTTATGCGGATCCGACTTATGTCGGATCCGCACTTGCGAACGGGGCTTTTCTCGCCCTGGAGCTCGCAGGCGGCGGGACCACCTAGAGTGCAGCAGTCCCGCCACCGCGTCCTCCGGGGCGAGAAAAGCTGCTCCGGGTCTCCCTGGTGTGCTGGTGGGGACTCCCCAGCACAGCAGGGAGACCCGAGCAAAGCCGCACAAGCGGCGGGACCCCGCTGCCCATGCGGCTTTGCTCCTTTGCCCCGGAGCAAAGCCCCAGAGGCGGGGGACCCCGCCGCCTGTGCGGCTTTGCTCGGGTCTCCCTGCTGTGCTGGGGGGGACTCCCCCAGCACAGCACGGAGACAGGAGCAAAGCCGCAGAGGCGGCGGGACCTCTGCGCCTCCGCGGCTTTGCTTGGGTCTCCCTGGTTTGCTGGGGAGGGAGAGGGCGCAGCTAGTGCGCCCCCCCTCCCCCCCCAGCAGACCAGGCTTTTGTTGCAGGACGCCTGGGGTAGAGCAGCTGGGGTGCTGCCGGGTTGGTCCTGCGGGGACCTACCCGGCAGTGCCCCAGCTGTTCTGTCCCAGGAGTCCAGATTCAGTCGCTGTTGAAACTGATCAGCGGCTGATTCCAGGAAGCTGGGGGCAGAGCAACTCTGCCTAGGGCTTCCTGTAGTCAGCAGCTGATCAGTTTCACCAGCAGCTGAATCTGGAGCCAGTTCCGACTTACATACAAATTCAACTTAAGAACAAACCTATATCCCTATCTTGTACGTAACCCAGGGACTGCCTGTACTAAGCTACATTCACACACCATCCACTGCTGCCCTCTTGCCCCATTTTATGTCTAAAAACAAAAGTCCGCACAAATTAATGTAACTATTTTAAACAACTTATCTTTCCAAAAAGGAATCACTGGTATGTGCATGTAACAAAAGCATATCTCAGTGTTTTACTTCTATACCCCAACCTTCCCAAACACTCATCCCCTTATATGACATCCCTTGTTGTGTCTCTAAATTAGATAATAAATTCTTTGGGGTTTAAAAGATATTTTACTTATTTTGTAAGGTGCCATCCACCCCTATTGGATACAGTATACAAAATAATCTAACTTGTTTCTTCTGATCATAATTAAGAGATAATAAAAACTATTGAAGGAAGACTGAGAAAGCACATAGCCAATAAACAGGAACCCAAAAAACATAATAAAGGAGGAAGTATTTGGTCTCACCTTAGAAGTATCACATTGTCAGACATGAAGGCCCCAATGGTCATATCTGAAAACAAAGTTTCATAATTTTTACTGTAACAATGGATTTTGAAGGACACAGAAACCAAATCCATGTAATCTCCTTTTTCAGCAATAAAATATGTTTTAATAAATACCATTTTTCTCCATTCCCAACTTAGTTCTGCCAATCAAAGCATCACTATGTTTGTTTTGCCTGCACTGGCACTGAGAATTGGCTTCCACAGGTCAATCCAGTTCTATTTGTTTGTATCATCATCAGATCACCTCAACTGTTTTCCATTAACAGAAATCACCCTCTAGAAAGTAACAACCTTCCTAGGAAGTTAAAATTCTCAACTTTGTTTCTCAGTCCTCTGCCAGAGATTCTAAACCCAGACAACTGAACTTCAGGTGTCTGTTTCAGGAAAGAAGTAGAGAATTAGAAGAAGGTCCAGAGAAGATTAACAAAAATGATTAAAGGTCAGGAAAACATGACCTATGAGGGAAGACTGAAAGAATTGGGTTTATTTAGTTGAGAAAAGAGAAGACTGAGGGGGAACATGATAGTAGTTTTCAAGTACCGAAAAAGATGTTATAAGGAAGTGGGAGAAAAATTGTTTTCTTTGACCTCTGATATTAGGACAAGAAGCAATGACTGCAGAAGAGAGGTTTAGGTTCGACATTATGAAAAACTTCCTGTCAAGGGCGGTTAAACACCGGAATAAATTACTTAGGGAGGTTGTGGAATTTCTGTCACTGAAGATATTTAAGGTTAAATAGACATCTATCAGGGATGATCAGGATCGGAGTGGGCGAATTCCGGCCCATGGGCCAGATCCAGTCCACAGGGTTAGTCCCTGGCAGGCCCCACCTCCATGTTTACCGTTGTCTCCACAGGTATCGGAGGATCGCAGCTCTGGTTGGCTGTGAATTGCTGTTTGCAGCCAATGCAAGCAACAGGAAGTGGCGTCCTGGTCCATGATGCTTCCCGCCACTCACAATGGCCGCGAACGGCAATTCACGGCCAACCAAAGCTGTGATCCTCCAATACCTACTGAGGCTCAGATAAATATATTGGCAGTGGCGCACCATGGACTAACCCAGTGGGCTGCCTTTTTTATTGCCCAACCCTGATCTAAATGGTGCTTGGTCCTGCTGTGTGGGCAGGGACCTGGATTTGATGACCTCTTGAGGTCCCTTTCAGTTTTAGTATTCTATGATTCTACGAGATACTCTAATCATGTCAGCAGCTTTCATTGAGAGAGGGAAGAGACAGACACCTATACGTTACGAAAGCTTTCCTGTTATCGAGTTGAAGGAACTGTAGTAAGCAATATGGGAACTAGTTCATGTGCTATATTTAGTTACTTCTTTTTGTACTGTTATAGTTGTAGTAAACATACCTGGATAACCATTTCCATCCATATCAACGCCTCCTGATATGGATTGGCCAAACATCCGCAGCATTGGGTTTATAGTTTGTCCAGAAAGTTTCTGCAACAGGTAGCATAAATATGGAATCACCAAAAGGAAGCAACATGGCTCTTTTCTCAGGGCCTGATTCTCATGTATGCTGAGACACCTTTTAACTGCCACAGAACTTTTAGACCCTGCCTTTTCAAACCATCATCCTAAAAACCTTGTTCATATGGGTAAGTCCCGTGAATGCTTATGTGAGTAAGTGTTTTCTGGTCTTGAATTGAGTTAAATGTTGGCGTTGATTAAAATAATGCATAAATTACAAATACACACAAAATTAACATATCAACTATATTCTTTAAGGAAGATAGGGCCTAATTTTGTATTCCACATAACCTTTTCCATCATCTGCACTCACGTAATTGAGGGTTATATAGAGCATCATTAAAAAATAATGGTTAATTTATTTGAAACATCAAATCCAATATAACCACTTACTCTAACAAAGTTTGGCAGTATGTGCAAGGTTAAAACAGGGGAGATTCATGGCCATATCCATTGGAAATTCTGTTTTTCATCAGCTATAATATAGTATTTCGTACCAGAGCTGATACCTTATCTCATTTCTGTCTTCCCAGAGGACTTCTTAAAAATCACTTAACACACAGGAACTTTCCTTATATCATTAGACTGGTAAATGTTTTATCTGGGGCGAATCAAGATATTAAAACCTCATCTTCCAGCCCAGCCAGATAAGCCACAGGCTCCTGTGTATTACAGTCTGATGCAAAAGAAAGAAGAACTGTGTTCAAAAAGGGATCTGATCACAGAAAGCTCGATGGAAAAGACTTATTACAGAGATGCTGCTGGTGCTTCACAGCCTTTTACAGGCTACAATACTTCCTCGACCAGCCCTTACAAGAACATTAATACTAGCCAAAATGTCACACAGGAAATTCATTGAAACAGAAAATTCAAAATCAATACATCAGCGGAAGAGGTCCTTTAAAATGAGCCTGTGATCCTATCAGAGGCAACAATGCTTTAAAACAAACAGAGCTACTCAAGGGCAGTTAACATTAGGCAACTGGAAGAAACCTGCCCCTCACATTACATTTACATCATAGAATGTGATTAAGTTTTTGGGAGGTCCCTAATAAGGTGGTAAATCCTGCCTACAGATATCCCACAGACATCTGCAGGCTATTATGATATAAATACAGAGGCATAATGCTGTTTTCCTCTAAATGGCATGAATGAAAACAGGAGGCCATGAAGCTTAGTGAGACAGTATTTATTCAACACATGCGTTATGTTGCAAGCCAATTAAGCTGCTTTTGCTCTGAGCCACCACTAAACTTAGGGCGAGTGAGGCTAGATATAGATAATGATTTAAAGGAGAAAAGGGAATAAAAAAGGGTGAAAAGTTATATGATGAGGGGCCACTTCCTCTCAGAGCTTGTTTAAAAGAGGAAATCCAGGGCATCTGGATCGCTTGGGGCATGGTAATAGGATACGCAGCCTTTCACCTCAAGGTGACAGGTTCAAACCCAGGCGAGGTAGGTAAGGAGGAAAAAAAACTGTAAGCTTTTAATGGCTGCTTGATGGAATCTCAGAAATGAATTAGTGGCTTCGGTCTATTCCCTGTGGAAGAGGAACCAGGATACACTGCAAAAGTACTGCCACAATCGGTATCCTTTTTGGCCATCTCAAATGAGAGGCCAAGGAAGGAAAGGGCACCAAGACAGCACAGCAGGTCTCCTTTAATCTTCTAGAAATGGTCTCTGCCAGGCAGGAACGAGGGGTGAGTATGTTGCATTTGTCAACTTTACTGAAGAGGGGGATAAGAGCTTCAATCTGCAGCACTGTCAATTTGTCTTTTTAACACACTAATTTCCCTCACGAAAGAAAAAAAGCAATCTCCAATTCTAGACATGCAGGAGCTTAGATGCCCAGAGCCTCCTACCAAATGAGAAGAGCACCACTTGCAGCAACTACTGCTGAGAAGAAAGGGCAAAGATGAACTATACGCCACAAATTATCACCTTTCTGAAGTATTCTAGATCAGTTTCAACTCTCTTTGTAAAACCTTATGCGTACCGTACAGATAATAAAAGGCAGAAGGATTAATCCCTTGCAGTCTATTAAAGATCTCCATTATATACTAAATCCTTTACTCTGCTTACATTGGTTTACGAGGCTAACTCCCAACAACAAACCAAAATATTTAAATCAGACCTTCAAACAGCCTAAATAGAGGGGTAAAAAAATTCTGTCTTTGCAAAAGCTTGTTTGACAAATATTGGAGACTAAGGAGCATGGTTTAATAGGATAAATGGGATATCATCTTCTTAATTCCCACGCCGCAAAGACTAAATTACTCTGGAATTATATTCAATGTTTCAGGGCCTATGTGGTATAGGTAGGCAGTTTTTACTTCACTGTGGTCTGGTAAAGCAGAATCTTGAGACAGCCTTCCTGACACCTCCTACTGGGAGGAGGAGCTATGTGTGTTTCCACAGAGTAGTCGTGTGTGTTTCCTCAGAGTAATCATGTGTGTTTCTGCAGAAAGAGTCCCTAGAATCTTTTCCTTCTCACTCAGCCTGGTCCTGCTGCAAAGAAAGCAGTGCCAAGCTTCTCCCACCCTACAGAAGTCTGCCTGTGTTTGTCCTTTTTGACGACTGCTGTCACTGAAATACCCCCATACCGAGGGTACATCTACACAGTCACGCATAGCTCAAAATAAGCTACACGACTTGAGCTGCACAATTTGAGCTATGCAAATTGTCTACCCAGTGCCAAATTTTAAAATAGAGTGCTATTCCAGAATCTTCCTTATTCCTCGTGCAACAAGGTTTACAGAATCCAGAATAAAACACTCGTTATTTTGAATATATTCCAAAATAGCACCAAGGCTCCAATAGTATTCCAAGGCTCCATCTCCATGGGAAAGGAAGCTACATCTGAGAACTGTATTAAAACATGGTTCAAAAAGAGTGTCTCATACTTACCAGTTCTGGAATTATTTGGATGGCCAGAGATGAAGGGGACAAATGTCATTATAAACTATGTGCAAAACACAACATTGAAATCTCAGCTCCTACCTAAACTCAGATATGGTGTATGAATTGATGCAGACTACACATACAGAGAAACACCAGCTATAAAAGAAGAGCAAATCACACAGTGCAATGAGGAGTGTCTCCATGTTTTACCCTACATTTGGCAAGATCAGACAGAGCGACTCAGACAAATTACCATAGAGTACTGCAGAACAATGCCACCAGCGTCGCCATGGTAGATATACACCGCTCCTATGTAGTCATCCTCCTTTGGGGCCCCAATGGCAACATCTGCATATGTAAGACAATGTGAATTGAAAAAATATCACAACCCTTTCCCTGTACACTCTTCCCAGGTGATACTTTAATAGAAGCCCCCTAGTTCCACGCTGAAACTCATCATGAGAAGGAGGATCATGGATCACTCTTGTCAGCTTAGCTACAAACAGTTGCCCAGTTTAATGCACAGCTTGTGTAAAGAAATTCCTTTTTAATGTATACATATTTTGGCATCTAATAAGAAGCACGTCTCTTAGCTATACAAATGTATTTGCACCCATCAGCCTGCTCAAAAAGGCAGCCCTTTCATCTGACCAAGGCAGGGTGGATCAGCATTGCACAGCAAGACACCACTGGCAAAGGGAACACAAGCCACTCTGCACTGTCACAATTGTGTTTGAAATGCCACGTTTCCAAAGTCAAGTTAGATCAAGTGGGTTGAATTTCAAATAAATATGGAAATGAAAGGGCTGCTGAGTGCCTGGGAGGACGTATATTCAGACACACATGATAAACCCTTTTGAAGTCCTTAGTCTACCAGAAATCTCTGCAGCCAACTTGCTGGTGTCAACACTCCATTCTCGCCTATTGTTATCACCGTGTGCGTCCTTGTACAAGACAGCCCATGACAGAAACTGGATTGTAGGGGACTGGATTGTAGGCAAGTGACAATAAATAGAATTTACAATAGGAGGCAGTAAGAACTACCTGTTAAATGTAACTTCTGATAAGAAGCCCCAGTTACAACAATAAATGGGATATATTTGATTTTGATATGAGAATGGCCCTGAGACAGAAGATGCCAAATATTGCACAAAAGATGATGTGTTGTTTTTATTTAGGGAAAACCTAAGAGTAATTAGTAAGACACATATAATGGAGTTTTTTAAAAAAACCAAAGAAATCAGACCAAATGTCCAAGATTGGCCAAAGTTACCCAGGTATTACTCATATTGAAATCAATAGGAATTACACACATGTTGGGTACAACAAGTAGTCCTGCAGCACTTTTAGGTCTGAAATAACTTACCTTATTTTGAAATAACTATCAGAGTGTCCATAATACCAAGCACACTAGATCGAAATAAGGGGCTGGTTATTTTGAAATAACAACTCCTGCTTTCCTTGGAGAATAAGCTTATTTCAAAATAGTTATTTCGGGAGTTATTTCAAATTTAGTTATTTCAAAATAATTTCCCAGTGTAGACATGCCCTTAGGGTATGTCTAGACTTCATGGCTCCATCGACGGAGCCATGTAAACTAGTTTACCCGACATAGTTAATGAAGCAGGGATTTAAACAATCCCCACTTCATTAAAATAAAAATGGCCACCGTGCTGTACTGACAATCAGCTGATCCGGCACAGCGCGGCAGTATAGACGTGAATCGGTCGACAAGGGAAACTTTTGTCGACCGCTCCTGTAAACCTCGTTTCACGAGGCATAAGGAAGCAGTCGACAAAGGTTTCCTTTGTCAACCGATCTGCGTCTAGACTGCCGCGCTGTGCCGGATCAGCTGACTGTCGGCACAGCGCGGTGGCCATTTTTATTTTAATGAAGCAGGGATTGTTTAAATTCCCGCTTCATTGATGATGAAGCGTCGACGGAGCCATGTAGTCTAGACATACCCTTAGAGACTAACAAAAATATTACTATCATGAGGTTTCATGGATAAAACCCACTTTATCGGATGATGAGCTGGAGTGGAAATAACAGAACCAAGATATTTAAAAACTGGTGTGGGGGGAGTAATATCTGTCAATTGTAGGACCAGTGCTAATGAGGCAATTTAAGTGGGCTGGAAGTGTCTCCTTCTTAGCTTTTGATGTAAAAATGCAGTTTAGAGGCAGGGGAGACTGGCTTTATAATGCAACAGCCAGTTAATGTCTTTGTTCAAGTGAGATATTTTTACCCGTGTTTGGTTTAATCAGTAAAAACATCTTTACCAGAAAGTGGCACCTAGAACATGGTTCACCACAGCATTACTCCAATCTAAAGAGGAGATAATTTCCAAAGGAGTAATGCTGTGGTGAGTCAGGCCATGTATTTAAAAGATGTTCTGAGGAGGATTAGAATGATAATGTTTCCACTTCTACTGTGAAATAGGATTTGAAGTAAAGTCCTTGTAATAAAATAAAAATCCCCATATTTGGTTAGAAACAGAACATGGCAGAATGGAAATGCACTGACCTGAGTATCCATCATCATCAATATCTCCTAGGGAGGCCATGCTTTCCCCAAAGTGTGCATTGTAGGCATTGTCACCGTTCAGAACAGGCTGCTCTTCCAGGACTCCCTAGCAAACAGGAAATAGGACAGGCTAAGAAAAACAGAGTGAGCACAAAAAGCCACAGGGACTCCCAGATGAAACACACACTTCAGGAAACACCTGGGGCTGAGCGACAGTGTGACTTTTGCATGGCTATCAAAGCCTCTGTGATGCAGCTTACCTGGGTATATAAAACAAAAGGGTTAAGCACCATCAAACCAGCCCCCAAAGTGGTTTGAATTAGCCAGGCAAGACATGCCGCAGGCCAAACTCCTTCACCACATATCATAATTCAGGACACTGTGTTTTACAGGAAGCCCCACATATGAGAGTTTGCATGAAGAGCCCGGGGTTTTTCATGTCTGTGGTTAAACAGGCACCAATTAAGTGGCTTGTGAGTGAAAGTGCTAACAGCGCCTCTGCACTTAGAACTGAAGTGGCTAAGGAAGGAGTGTGTGTTTTTAAAACCATCCTAGTATCACCTATAACTTAATTCTCAGTGCTCCAAAAATCCCCCAGTGATGACCTCACCTCACCTTCATTAAGCAGAAAGTTAAGAATTCTGGGTGGGATTTTCAAAAATGCCCAGGGTTGATCTAAATCTGCTCCCTTTGAACTCAGTGGGAGTATGGTTAGGACAATACTAACTGTTTTATGAGGATTCCAATTTGTCTTTTTATACCCAGGAAAAGGCACCAATATGATTCATAAAACTAATGTACCATCAATAGTTTGATACCTACAATAGAGGCTTAAACAAAGACCTTAACTGGATTACCCACTACATTCCACATCCTAATGACATAAAAGGCCAAACAGCAGGTACTTAAGAGTACTTAGAACTCTATCAGCTTCATTTAGCAAGGAAACTCTAATTGACTATTCTTTTCCCATTTTTTTGTCTTTTCCTTTCCCTTACCATCCCTTCTCATTCTCTGTTATTTATTTGGAACTTGGATGCCTTAAACTCCATCTGAAGAAGTGGGTTATGCCCATGAAAGCTTATGATACCAGCTACACTTTTTGTTAGCCTCTAAGTTGCTGCAGAACTATTTGTTGTTTTTCAATTTTTTTCTATTACAAAGTAACACAGCTACCCCTCTGAAACTTTCCATACACTAAACACCACTATTCAGTTCTTGTCCTGTCGGCGTGTTGTATCCAAAGACTGCAGTCATGAATCAGGACTTCCTCAGCCAAAACTCCCACTGAATTTTGCAGAAGTGTTTAGCAGCAATGTTTAGCAGAGTTAAATTCAGAGCACAGTGTGCCTGTGGTGACACTGCAGGATTTGTGCTACATAATTTGAACACTTCTAAGCTCTGGCTTGCAGCAGTGCGCATCACTGTAGTGTTACTAGCACAGACGCTTTAAGCTGGCAGGAGAGACTTCTCCTGTCGATTCCATTACTCCATCCCCATGAAGCAAAGGGAGCTGTGCTGGAGGGAGATAGCTGACCACAGTTCACACCACAGCTTAGATTGGCGTAACATACGCTGCTCAGGATGGGCAAAGAGTTATTCATACCCCTGACTGTCATAACTTATACCAAAGCAGTACTGTGCATATCGCCCGAGACACTGCATGTCAGAAAGCAAAAAATGGAATAGGAAATTGACAAATAAAGGACAGCTAGAGTCAATGAAATAGAGAGACAGAGAAAGCCCAGAACAAACTGACGTTTGCATTCACATGCCAACAGATGTCTCATAGGTTTGGCAATTCACACTCACCCACTTTCTAGCCAAACTCCTCTGAAGGAGCTTTAATTTCTTCCAATATACCCACAAGAGGAAAGGAACATTTCCACAAGAAAACAAAACTTAATCACTGAAGCCAACTTCAAGAGCCCATCTCAAGTGTTCAGATCTCCTCCCCCCCCCCCATTTGTGAATGAGGGCAGAAAGTAGTCTTTTTCTTGGCTGCAGGGAGCTGCTGACATTAAGAAAATCCTACATGGTGAAGTTGGGTCATAAAGGGGAGGGAAAAGAGTACAGTTTTGTATATGCTACTTGTTTCTTTACCGTACATACTGCCAGTGATTAGATAGAAGTTTATCAAATCTACCATACTGCTGTATATGCATGTATACAGTAATACTCCTCATGCCATCAGGGTTAGGTAAGTGCTGCCTGAGTGATGTGGGAGAGATAATTGAAATGGAGTTGTTCTAGTATCCATAGCACACAAAAAATACCCAATCCTACAAACAGTTAGTCATGTAAATTTACTTCACATGGGCAGCCCTAGTGAAGCCAAGGTTGAAGGAAGGAGCAACTGCTTCTAGCACCTCGAGCTAATTTTTCTAATACAGATTGAACCTCTCTGATCCAGCACCCTCAGGACCTGACAGGTGCCCAACCAGAGAATTTGCAGAAACATGGGGAGGTCAATATTGTCTAGCAGCATTACCAACACTTCCGCTGCTTCCTGAGCCCTTAGAAGACATTTAAGGGTAAATTAGAGCTAAAAAACAGCACAGAACACTGAGAGCCAGGGCTGGTGGCTATAAATAAACTTTACATGACTGCAGGAAACTTAGCCACACCCATGATAAGTGGACATCCAGATAACTATAAGCACGCTAGACCACATATGAAGCTAGACCAGAGAATGCCAGACAAGAAAAGTTCAACCTGTACATCATTTATAGCTCCAATCACTTTTTCACCATGAGCTCTTTGGGGGAGGGTTGGTCATATACACTAGGCATGACAGCAGCTAGCACAATGAGATCCCAATGTGGTTGAGCTCTAGGCACCACTGCAATCAAACACTGAATAAGCAGAAGAGCCAAGTGGAGAAAAAAAGAGGGCTCATTTCAAGAATTGTTAATTGGCAACTAAACTAAACCAAATACAAGTCTGGTTTATTTCTCACAGTCCACAGCACTTGTAAGCACATTTTATTTGCAGCAAAAATGTATTATTAAAGTTATAAAAAGAAAGTTCATGTGATCCCAACAGCGCTTCTGCTGAAGCCAATGAAACATCTCCCACTGACTTACAGGAGAAGCATTGAGTTCCCTGTGTAAAAAAAAATTAGCTCAGTTCTTAAGAGTAAATTTTAAAAAGGCACTTTCACACACACATTTTTCCCTGAAAAAATACATATGCCTCATTATCTTTTACACACTTTGTACTAGTAATTGTCTTTGCTAATCTGGGAAGTCCAAACTCAGATTAAACGAAGACTACAGTTGTACAATGTGAAATTCAGCAGGTTCAGTTGAAGGGGCTTTCTGCCATAGGCTTTCAATAAATAGTATCAGATAATAATACACATTTATTCATTGGTTTCTCTTCACAGGGGTTCTCAAGTCTCTGTTTTGTTCTGAGTTGTGGGTTTGAATGAGTATCCAAAATACAAAGCGTAACTCTGGTCAAATCTGCTGGTTTCTACTTGAATTTGACATCAACCTCATGCAAATCCACCAATACCACCAAGTTTCAACATAAAACTAGAATTTCTCCCAAGTTTTCTCAAGAGTCACGACATTTTCATGACCAGAAGCTGACTCCAGAGTTTGTAAGAAACCATGATACCAGATGAATTTTGCCTGAATTCATGTTTTGTTGGAAACACCCACATATGCACCAAATTCCATTTTAAACCACAGTTGAACTGACCATCTTTCCACATGCTCATCCACTTCACATACTCACATTTCCTCTGTTGATATAGACTGTGACTTGACCCTCATCCCTGATCTCAGAAAACATGGGTGCTCCAACCAGCAGGTCTGAAAGTCCATCCGAGTTCAGATCAACTGCACATAAGGAGGAGCCAAAGTAAGAGCCCATCTGTAACCAAGCCGAGTCACAACAAAGCATTCAGTATCTGCCCACACACAGGAGGAAATCATTTATTTTTTTTTAAATATCAAGTGATGAGTTGCTGCTTTGTCTCACACTAGCATCCAGTCCTAAGGAGAAATCTTAGAGAATTTTTTGGCAAGCATTAGGCACTTTACTGTTACAGCTCAGATGTTTTGTAAAGGGGATAAAACTCAGATCCCAAGACACACTTAAAAGAGGCACTAAGCGGCCTTACTTTAGAATAGCATTTGCTTGGCAAATGTCTTAAAATGTAGAAGAGAATTGACAGCCTGGGTCAAGATTTTCACAAGTGGCTAATGACTTCTCACTTGTTAGACTTCCCACGTGTGGGAAGCCCAATGTCACAGAACTCAGCACTTGCTAAAATCATGCCACTCTGGACTCACTCGCTTCATTAAAATAAACATGGCCGCCATGCTGTGCCGACAATCAGCTGATCCAGCACAGCGCGGCAGTCTAGACGTGGATCTGTCGGCTGGGGAAGCCTTTGCCGACCGATCCTGTAAACCTCGTTTCAGGAGGCATAAGGGATCGGTCGGCAAAGGCTTCCTCAGCCAACAGATCCACGTCTAGACTGCTGCGCTGTGCTGGATCAGCTGATCGTTGGCACAGCGCGGCGGCCATGTTTATTTAATTGACTATGTCGGGTAGCCTAATCTACATGCCTCTGTCGGCAGAGGCATGTAGTCTAGACATACCCCAAGACACTGTATTTGACAAGTTTTGAAACTGAAAGATTGGGAAACACAGCCCCAGAAGATTGTAGAATAGACTCTCCAAACCAGAATCTCGTGCCCCACTGCAAATGTCTGGACTCTGTCCTGCATCACACCAGGCCTCTTAGGTCAGTGGTCCCTGCTAAAGGCATGAGTCACAGTCAAGCAGGGTCCCTAGCCCAACTCAGATTAATTTCCTTGTGGGTATAAGAGGGGCTTGACCCCGAGTGTGAGCCTGTAGTTAGTGTGTTGTGTTGAAATATCCATACAACCCTCCATCTGCTAGCCAGCCAGCCTAAGGTCAGGCTGTGATCCTGATTACAGAATTGCCATTGGTTTCAGCAAGTTTCATGCAACAAACTTGCAGAATCAAGCCCTAAAAATGTACTCGCTTTCTGTCTACAATGAACACTATCAGGCTGGGAGATTTAGAAAAGATAGAATGAAAGACCTAGGTGTATTACCAGATCTATTCCAAATAACTATTATTGTGTGACATTAAATACTAACACCCTATTAAACCACATCTAAAATTTGACTTAAATAAGAAGTAAGGAAATTGAAAGTGAAAAACAGACACTGTCCTTAGTTCATCCAACTGGCCAAGATAAGCCAGTGCATGCTCAGAGGGCATAGTTATAGCTCATCTACTAGTGCACTGGAGTGGGCAAAGGAACCTCTACACGCCAGATCTAGCCCGCCATGTGGGTTGATCCAGCCTGAGGAAGTCCTGCTGCTCCCCCGACCCCGGATCCTTGTGATGGGGGAGCACGCGGTGCTTAGAGTCAACCAGTGTTCCTGCGCAGCTGCACACTAAAAATTTTAGGTCCACCTATGTCATTTTAAGAGCTGTGCAGCAACACTCCTTCCTCACCTTCCTGCTGGGATGGAAGCTGAGCGGTGGCAGCAGCAGCTGGTGGCCTGGTGGGTTCCTGGCGGTGGGCGGCTGTGCTTTTGCTCCACCTGGAGCCGGGGCACGTGAGGTGATGCTGTTCTGATGAGGCTGCCCTAGCTGGAATGGGCCTTGTGAGGCTGCTGCTTTACTCCAGCTGGAGTCGGGGCCGCCCATGGTGCTATTTTTAGTACCCAGATCCCGCAGGGACCGCGGTACTAAAAATAGCACCACAGGCAGCATCTGCTCCAATCCTTGCATGCAGTCCTGCCCCAGGAGCAGCTGGGGCCAGGGCTATGGGAGCTTCTGGGGCCCGGGGCCATGGTACTAAAAACAGCACCGGGGCCCCAGCTCCAGCCCCCACAAACTGCTTTCCATATTGAATGTAAAAAGTTAGGGAAGGGGCAAGGGGAGATCTAAGAGGAAGGTGGGTAAGGAGAGGAAGGGGCTTGTGCTTAGAGCAGAGGAGGGAGCCAGGGCAGGAGAAGAAAGGAGAAGGCACCAAAGGTGGATGAGAAACAAATGCAAGGGGGCCAAGAGGAGACAACAAGGAGAAAGGGTGGGAGGAAGGATATGAGGGAAGCTGTCAGTGGGAGGTAGGAGAAAGGAAGGGACAGGGTGATTTTGGGAGAGGGGAGGGACTATGGAGGCAAGAAGAAGGAAGAGGAGAGGGGAGAAGTGGGTGCCAGGAGAAAAGGAAATGAAAGGAGGGTGAGCATGATGAAGGCAGGCAATGGAGCAAGTCATGTGTCAGAGCTCAGAAGGGCATAAGAACTGGGACAGAGGGTGGTGAGGGGGTGGGCACCAGGGAGTAAGAAGGAAAGGAGGGCAGGGACAGTGAGGGAAGGGGGAGGCACCAGGAAGGAGCAGGGGTAAGGAAAGGTGCAGGTGCCAGGGTATTGTCGGGAGTGGGGGGGAAGCAGAAGGGCAGACACATGGAGGGAAAGGACAGGCACCAGAAGACAGAGGAGAGAGGCAGGGCAGGTGGATAGAGGAATGTGTTAGAAGGAATGGGAAGGGGTAGCTACAGATGATCAGTGTGGGGCTAGAAGAGGGGTGGGCACAGGGGGAAGAGAAGGGTTGGTGCAGGGGTCAAAGAGCATGGGGAGGGGGGCAGGTCTCCAAAGGGAGTGAGAAGGGCAGGAGCCAGGACAGCATAGGAGGGTGAGGGGTGGGGGGGGCAGCAGGTACCAGATGAGCAGATGGGGAAAGGGGAGGGTGGGAGACATGGCAACAGAGGGAGAAAGGGAGAGGTTTATAAGATATTTATTAATAACTTGGGTGCCACAGTGGCACACATCTGAACAAAAGCACAAAAACTCAATACTGGTGCACAAGACAAAACTCACTCCACTCCTGGGTGGAAAATCTTAGAGTGAACACTGGAGTTAACTGCCAGGGTTGACTCCAAAACACTGCGCATCAGAGAGCAGAGAGTGAGAGACTTTGCGCTTTCCCCCGGCCCCAGGCCAATCAGGGCCTGTGGGAGGAAGGAAGTGCACAAAGTCTCGTCTCCTCACCCTGCAAGGGGCTCGGGACTGAGAGTCAACCACCAGCTGCTGCTCAGGTGACTGTAAGCACAGCGCTCCCTTGCAGGGTGGGGGCAGACTTCACGTGCTTCCACTGCCCCCAGACCCTGATTGACCTGGGGGCAGGGGAGGGAGCATGCAATTCTCCCAATGCCAGGGGTGCGGGCACCTACAGGGAACAGACAGATGTTCAGAACAGCTGGTGGTTCTCTCAGGGAGAGCGGGGGGCAAAGACTTCATGCACCGCCCCCCCTCCATCCACAGACCAATCAAGGTCTGTGGGCAGGGAAGCATGTAAATGTTCTGGCCCCAGCCCTTCCACCTGAGGTCCCACCACTTCCGGGCTGGCCTGGGGCCACTTCAAAAATTTCTGAAGTGGCTCCTGGCCAAAAATTATTGCCATCCCCTGTACTAGTGCGTACCTCCAAATGTCTCATTTCAACAGATATCACAAATTTTAACCCAAAAGCCATCTGCTTTCCACATTAATCTGCTCACCCTGCACTTTTAACGTTGCCAGTTGTTTACATCAGAAATGGAGAAGCACGAAATTGAGGTTACAAAGTTATTTACTTGTTTTTTAAGTACGCCTCTCACAGTATATGCCATACTGCATGTTTTTAAGGGTTCATTTGGGGGTTTCATCACACTCTGAGTCCTACATTTGTGCCTTGACACATTAAGGTGTATGAAGCAGAGCTCTAGACAGTCTGGGGGTATATCCAATACAGCTACTGTGAGCATGCTGCCCAGCACAGATACCCAGTCCTGTACTAACACTGCTCCAGATGGCACGCTAAAAACAGCAGCATGGCTATGGTGGCGACTCAAGCTAGATGCCCAACTATAAAACCCATTCAAACGGGAGCAGCCTTAGTGCTATTTTTAGCACATTAGTTCAAGCTGGACTAGCCCCTGCCTGTCTGTCTGTGCCGGGAAGCCCGCTCCCAGCTGCTGGGTAGATATACCGGTAGAAATGACAGGAAACAGGCAGCAACCACTCTAGTCTTGAAGATGAGAATGTAAGATTGCATGATCTGTTTGGAAGCCATAAGGACAGTGGGGTGAGCGAAGGATAGCATTACAGTGTGTAACTCAGAGTTGTGTGTCTATGTGAGTTCAAGGACAGATCTTTACCATTATCTGACTCACTAGTTATTTTGTAGTTGAATTCCCCCTGGGATTTTTGTTGTTTATTTTTTTTAATCCAGTAATGTTTTAAAACTAAATTCTCATGGGCAGAGACTCTGAGTTATGAAAAACATGCCAATATGTATTCAGGCTGTTATTTACCCAACTGTGCAATGTGGGTGAGTTCATGTTACTGTGAGAACCTTACATTTCTGCCTGTGTTTTTATTTGTAACCACGTGTTTGCATTAACTCTTTTCCATAGCTGATTTCGAAACCTTTTACCCTTAACAAAAGAAGAGGGGAAAATGGCCTGAACATTATGTTAAGCATGCTTGGGATATAAGAGGTGTGAATTCATACCTTTGGTGCTAAAACAGTGTTTGGTTGGATTTAGTTTCCAGCAATACTCATTAACAGAGCAGTGCACATCAAATTGCATTTCACCTTGAATGCATTTGTTATTTTTTTTCAAAAATTACAGATTTTACAAGAAATGAAAAATGCAGCACATGACACTTTAGTGTTTATATTCTTCAATGATTTGTAAAGAGGTGCAGTTATTAACAGTATTTATAATTGGGTACAGTGAACAATATTCCACTAATTTCTTTCATCTGTGTACAGAACAAACTGTTATGTGCACCAATGCATGTGCAGATGTGCACCATTAATAGAAAACCATGCTGCTGGCTGTGTTGGTCAGCTGTGGGTGCTCTGCTCTGGTCAGCTGAGCAACATTTGATTCTCTTCTAGGCAGCCACCTAACCGCACAGCTTACAGGGAACGTTAATGAGACTGAATTAAGAAAACAAAAGTTTTGGCTGAGTAGCCAGAAAACTCCCTGACAGTTCTGTGTGTGTTGCACTCAGAAAGAGCAGCACAGAAATTTGAGATGGAAAAAACCTGTCAGTGGAAAGCAAAATAGTGGAGGCCTAAGAGACACTATCACCACCTATTCACCCTGGGGATTTTCTCCTGTCCCTGGTGTTTAAGAACTTTCTATAGAATGTGTTTATGATTCATTGAGACGTTAACAAAGTGTCCCAAAGACAGGCTGATAAACTCAACTAGTGTAGCCAAATTCAATTAGTATTATATATTAAGCAGGGTCTGGGTCTCTTTTAGAGCCTGAGTCCATTCTGTGCCTGCCCTCTGACTATGAGAAAAAAAGCGGTTCCTTCTAGGCAGCCATAAACTAGGCCGAGAGGCTCTTCCTCAGGGTTTTATCCCTAAGTAAAGCACATTCCTGTTATTACCTAAAGCTGGATCTGCTGTGCATTTGTTTGCCAATCACCGCCACGGCTCCTGGTCGAGGAGAAGGTGCACTTCTCCCTGCCCCAGTATGGCCTCACACAGGGAAGTGGGGTTTGACTAGTTCTGCCAGAATGTTAAAACAAAGGACCAAGGTTAACTCTAAAGAACAAATCCTCAGACTACCACCCAGAGTAGACGCAGGGAGGGAAAAGGAAAACAATCCTTCCTCAACAGAATGGAGGTGGTCTACAGCCCACTACTATAACCCTGATGTGCCCTCCTCTTCGGAGGGATAGGAAGAGAAAGTCTGGCCATATAAGAATCAGTTGCTATACAGGTTTTGCCTTTTTCCTTGTTTGTCCTCCACAGTTTTGTAGAACGCCCAAAATCTTGCACTTCAGCACAGAAAATCTCTGTTATTATGGAGGCAGGAACCCTCCAAGGGCTGGTCTACACAGCAAGTTACTGCACGGCAAGCTAGAGTGCCAGTCTACAGTACACCGGCTTGCTACTACAGCAACCACTCACATGAACCATGCCAGGGAAAGCCCCAGCATGCCGCAAGCTGGTACACTGCAGATTCACACTGAGGATTGCTGAGGGAGGAGTAATTTGCCCTGCACATAAAGTAAGTTTTTATCAGCTCTAACAGGACTTTTAATTGAAAATAATACCAAACCTTTCACCTCACAATTCCAGCTCTGTAGGGATGCTATGATAGAAAATAATGTGGTTGGTGTAAATGATAGCTTTAGGACTTTGGTAGATTTTTACACCTAAATTAAATATTAATAATTAAAAATAATTGGACAAATGAAATAGCCACAGTATTTTTTGTCAAGATTCTCTCACCTTTTTACCGGATGCCTGAAAAATCTTTATTAAGGAGCCTGATCGCCTGTCTGTTCTGAAAATATAAACCTATCAAATGGAAACAAAAACAAAAGCAGTTTCAAACACTGACCAAAGGATGGCCCTATAGATAAGCAGTTTATAATATTATGAATTCATCAGTGCATTCTGGACACATAAATACTTTTACTCATTGTAATAAAGTGATCATTAATTATATGCCAAACTCCAAATTCAGGGTGATGCTCCTGCCTTTTCTAAAGCAAAAATGAAATTCTATTTTAGTACCAATGGTAAGAGGTCCCTTGTCATTACATGTATTTAAACAGTATCTTAATGCTGCTTTCGGTGTATTTAAAAAGGGCCAATGCACAACAACCATAATCTAAGCAAATGTCTCTTGGAAAACAATAGCAATGTGCCTCAGAGCAACCAGGGCTGAGAATCTGACTAGTTATAGGGATCTTCTTACCCCCACCTTCTGTGTCAATCCCCTCCCTCAAAAAAGTGTGCAGTCTAGGTAGCAAGACAAATGTCAAGATGTTTTAGCAAGGGTCAAGGTAAAGACTGAAATCACACCAGTGAACGCGTTAGCACCTTACTGGTCAATTTTTTTTTTCAGATGTTATAAAATTACAGTGTATATCAGAAGCACTCTAATTTGTAACACAGGTTACTCTTAGAATACTATTTTTAATGTGTCCTGGATTGCATGTTCTAGACTGCATGCGCTTATGAGATGAGTCAGTCCCCATGTTGATATCTTTTGACATTGGTTTTTCTTTCTGCGCTGTTTTTCATGTAGCTTAACCTTCATATTGTTTATGCAGTTACTCATTCAGAAAGTATTATTTTGCATGAGAATCTTGTTTAAAAATGGCTCCCATTTCATTCGCTCTGCTTTACAGGATGTTATGACAGATTCGTATACAATGGCAAACAAGTCATAGTGAGCAACCTTGCAGGTAGATAGCTGGGTCATTAAACCAGCAGGAACTGAGCAAGGTTGAATGAAATGAAACATCTTCCTTGAAGTAAGTACAGGGAGATTTGTATCATGATACAACTTATATCTTCCTCGTGGACAAAATGAACAAGGCTAGACATGGAGAGTTAGTTATAACATAATGATTAGGTGACATTCAACTATAAGCCGTTTGTCAGGGTTTTGGGCTAATTGATTAGGTTGCAATATAGATAAATACAGCAATGCAAGATCAAAAAGGAGAATCTGTATTAGCCTATTAGATCTGCCCATTAGAGAGGCAAGGACACTCCTGGAATACTGCAAGACATTAGCACTGTCTTTCTAAAATCTCAGAACAGTACTGCAGCTCATTAACATTTTGCATTTAGGATCCGAAAGAGTAAAGAACATAACATTTAAAAATGTTCTCATTTGCTTGTGTAATGCTGATCAAACTGGGGACCTTTGGAGCTTAGTGCATGATCCTCTTCCGCATGAGCTAAAAACCAACTAGCTGACTATTAGCTAAGGCTGTAGAGCCGACTCATTATTCTCTCTGTAAGTGGTCTTGGTGCCCTAGATGGGACAGCAGACCACACTCAGAATGAGTGTGCATTACACTTGCAATAAGGAAGAAGTCTCCACAGAAGTCCTGAGTGTCTTGTTAGCTCAGCAAGGCAGCAACATCAGAATCTGAAGTCAGTTCATCCATTTCTGCGCAGCAGGCATTCATGGAGTCAATAGGGCACGGCTGTAAGGCTGATCCTCGGAATCAACGACTTGGAGTATTAAATTGTATCGCGAGATATTAATGGGCACTTAATTTTTGGATGCACATGGAGTTCCAAGTTGACTTGCTTCAGAGAAATATACAATAAATACTGTACCTATCGTAAGCATTGCCCTTCGGCACATGGGTAGGTGGAGCATGGGCAGGAAAGAGATTAATCTAGATACAATGACATGAATAGTGATAGAAATGTAGCCGTGTTAGTCTGGGGTAGTTGAAGCAAAATGCAGGACAATGTAGCACTTTAAAGACTAACAAGATGGTTTATTAGATGATGAGCTTTCGTGGGCCAGACCCACTTCCTCAGATCAAATAGTGGAAGAAAGCAGTCACAACCATATATACCAAAGGATACAATTAAAAAAATGAACAAATATGAAAAGGACAAATCACATTGCAGAACAGAAGGGGGATGCGGGGGGGTGGGAAGGGGGAGGAAGGAAGGTAAGTGTCTGTGACTTGCTGATATTAAAGGTAGGGAGAGTGGGATGTTTGTGAGTTAATGGTATTACAGGTGATAATTGGGGAAACTGTCTTGGTAATGGGTGAGAAAGTTCAAAGACTTGTTAAGTCCTTGTTGGCAAGTGTCGAATTTTAACATGAATGACAGTTCAGAGGATTCCCTTTCAAGTGCAGATGTAAAAGGTCTTTGTAGCAGAATGCAGGTGGCTAAGTCATTTAGAGAGTGTCCTTTCTGGTTAAAGTGGCAAGAAACTGTTTTCTCTTTGTGATCTTGTCTGATATCTGTTTTGTGGGCATTAATCCTTTGGCGAAGTGTCTGAGATGTTTGTCCAATGTACATAGCAGACGGACACTTTCGGCACATGATAGCATAGATTATATTTCTGGATGCGCAGGAATATGTGTTCTTGATCTTATAACTCACTTGGTTAGGTCCAATAATGGTATCAGCAGAATGAATATGTGGACAAAGCTGGCAACGGGGTTTGTTGCAAGGGAAGGTACCAGGGTTGGTATTAGTGTTGTATGTCCTGTGGTGGTTGGTAAGAATCATCTTGAGGTTAGGTGGTTGTCTATAGGAGACTATGGGTCTCTCCCAGAGCCTCTTTGAGTATGGTATCCTGGTATCTCCCAGAGCCTCTTTGAGTATGGTATCCTGTTCCAAAGGACTTAACAAGTCTTTGAACTTTCTCACCCATTACCAAGACAGTTTCCCCAATTATCACCTGTAATACCATTAACTCACAAACATCCCACTCTCCCTACCTTTTGATCTGAGGAAGTGGGTCTGGCCCACGAAAGCTCATCATCTAATAAACCATCTTGTTAGTCTTTAAAGTGCTACATTGTCCTGCATTTTGCTTCCCTACCTTTAATATCAGCAATTCACAGACACTTACCTTCCTTCCTCCCCCTTCCCACCCCCACGCATCTCCCTTCTGTTCTGCAATGTGATTTGTCCTTTTCATATTTGTTCATTTTTTTTAATTGTATCCTTTGGTATATATGGTTGTGACTGCTTTCTTCCACTATTTGATCTGAGGAAGTGGGTCTGGCCCACGAAAGCTCATCATCTAATAAACCATCTTGTTAGTCTTTAAAGTGCTACATTGTCCTGCATTTTGCTACAATGACATGAAGACAGAGATTACCTCAGACTTCAAAATAGCCAGAAGAGATGAGGAGCCAAGGGTTCTGACTATTAAACTCCAACTTTGCTGCTGAGTTGCTCTGTAATTTTGGATAAGTCACTTAATCCCTCAGCCTTAGTTACCCCATTAGAAAAATAGGGTAATTATAATTCCTATTATAGGGAGGTTGTCATCATGGCAAATCCCAAAAGCACCTGGGCTTCCTTGCAAATTGAGCCCCACTTGGCTCAGTCTCTGGCCAAGTGCTCTGGCTGAGTATTCATCTTATGTCCATTTTATCCAGCCATCAACCCTTCTGGCACCTGTGTGCTCACCAGCCAGGCAGTAGCACTTGTTCATACACACTTTTCAGAATGCATCAGTCTTCCTTTCTGATAAGTCCATGCCAACCAGCCCACCAGCACAAACTAGGTCTATGTTAACTAAAATATCTTAAAAACTTCAGAGACAAGAGGCATTTTTAATTAACAATGTCTCTTTAAAAGCAAGATGTTAAAGATTTTTGAGGATAAGAAAGGAACTCCACATGGGGTGGGGAGGTTAAATTTGAGGACCTCATCAAATTACCTCACCTTTTCCCAGAAAGTGCTCAAAAATTAATCGTCAGGAAAAAAATCTCTTTGTTCATTAAATGTAGAGGAAGCCAGTCAATATATTTCACCCATTCACATTTGACCGCATCATTGTTTAAGTAAAATCCACACCTTTCCGATGCCTCCATCCTGGGGAGCTCCTCCTACAACGTCTGTGGTAGTCGGCTGGGAGAAATGACCTGCTGTCACTGCATATCCTGTGCAGGAGGTTGGGTGGGGTGATGGAGGAAGAGAGAAAAAAAAAAGGAAAAAAGTGAGACACGGGTCAGCCATCTGGATCACACTAATCAGGTTACAAAGTTCCTCTTGGAGTGTAAATACCCAGCGTCATGCAAAAAGCAGCAGGCACTCACATTGTACAGGAACTTGCCAACATGCAGTTCACATGTCCATCACAGCAGAAAATTACAATAAGCTCTCAACTGTTTTTTCAAAAGCCAAAAAGATGAAGGTGTAGGTGAGAGCCAGGCGGGGGACAGGCATAAGTAGGAAAGACAGTAAGTTAAGAATCAAGATGGAAAAGGATTGAGAAGCAATAAAAACAAAAAATCTGCACACAGAGAATCAAGTCACCTCATCATCAGGAAAAAATAGCTTACGTGCCTGTGAATGACTTATTTATAAAAGAATAGTGCGCTCTCAATTAAAGGAACTGCCCATCATGGCATGCAAAAATCAAATGCCTTTTCAGTTCGTAGGAAAAAACAAAACAATAGATGAAGAGGCCATAAGAATTAATGCTTGAAAAATTTAAAACAGAAGTGTAGATCAAAGAAAGAAAGTGCATTTGAAACACGTGGATCAAATATTTGGTCTTGTTCATAGAATAAAAATGATATATAATAAGTGTAAAGGAATTTAAGGAGAGAACTGGGTTTCTTTCCCTTTTAAGGATGTCTTGTATTTAGCTCACTCCTCCGTTGTGAATTATGGGTCGCCTGTTCCTATGATCAACACTGCAATTCAGGTCTAATCAGTCAAAAAAATCTACATATAATTTTAAATATATATACCCATTGCTCACTTAACTATCATTGAGTGGCACCTGCTAAATCAGCCTGAATTTTTAGTCAAACAGTATTAATCAAACAGTTGCCTGTGACGCTTTCCAAGTCTTTTCTTCGTTTTTTGAGGAGTACAGGATCTGTTGAAAAATCACCCTGCTGTCGACAGAACCGCAGCTAAGCCACGGTTTCAGTTTCGAAATGGCGCTTGTTCGAAACAGCACCCGAACGTGATTATGCAAATGAAGCACGGGATATTTAAATCCCTGTTTCATTTGCACTGCCGATGTGTCTAATTTACATCCCTTTGCCGACAGAGGGGTATAGTTTAGACACGGCCCTAGTGTATGGAACTCCTACCATATCTGCTCCACTACCTAGCCCTCCACTCCACTCCCTAGCAATCATTAATAAATTGGTTCATTGCTTGAAATGAACTAATCATTATACAGATACATAGAAGCCACTTAGGCCAAACTACACAGCAAGTCATGATATGGCCACAACTAGAACTCTGGCATTCCTAGCTTCCAGTCTGTTACTTAGTCTACTAGACAATACGGCCTCTCATTACAAATCTGTTCTCTATAATCCAGCAAATATAACGTTGGGGGAGTGAGAAATGAACAAATGAAAGTCCTTCACTGCTTGTTTTCTATATATTTTATCAAGTAACCCACCAGCCTCTCTAAGGTGCTACTGGACCACTCATTCATTTTAAACCAGCCACTTATACTTTTATCCTTTTACTATCCATCAACAAGACATTCTTTCCAATGAAAAACAATTGCATCGTTATTTAAACCTCTTTCCATCCTGATATCAGGATCGAAAGAGCTACTTGCCTAAATATGTGTACCGCCTGGCCACCACAGCATCATCATTCAATTTGAAATAGGTGTTGTCGGTGAGGTTCAACACTTTCACAGTTCCTGTCCAGTAAAAAGATCCTGGTGCTCCCATGATGACTAGCTCCTGTGAGAGAAAAGGAAACAGGAAGGGACAGAAATCAGAAAAAAATATGAAAGGGATAATCACAGTGAGCTATCATAATGTTTTACAGGGAGATTTAAACCAAGGCTTCAAATAATACATCTGCCTACAGAAAAGAGTCAGAATTATCCTTGTACATATATAGTACTTTTCATCCCCAGTGTCCTCTAAGCAAGATTTCACCAATAGCGGAGGCCCTTCACCCCACCATGAAAATACCTGAGCTCCCATTCAATCACTGTCCTTGGCATGACATCTAAAATTAATACCCCTCTGTTGAACCCTCCTACGGCTTCTACAGGAAGCATCCCCAATCAATCTCACTAGCTACTGAACATACCTATGAACACACCTTTCCAACAAGTGTTCTTTCCAGGGGCTTCAGCCTCTTACGACTCTCAAGAAGCACCAAAACATTCAGGCTACGTCTACACTGCAGGCTTCTTGTGCAAGAACTGTTTTGTGCAAGAGTTCTTGCGCAAAAGTACTTGCCCAAGAGCACGTCCACGCTGCCATTGTCTTTTGCGCAAGAGATGTGATTTTGCGCAAGAGCAATCATGGCAATGTGGACACTCTCTTGTGCAAAAAAGCTCTGATGGCCATTTTAGCCATGGGGTTCCTTGCACAAGAAACATTTGTTGCCCGTCCACATTGCCTTCTTGCACAGGAGCTCTTGCGCAAGAGGGCTTATTCCTCGTAGGGAGAGGAATAACTCTTGCGCAAGAAGCCCTCTTTTCCAACACTTTACTGTAAATTTACTTGCACAAGAACGTGCATGCAATGGTAGACGCTCCACAAGTTTTTGCGCAAAAAGCCTGTTGTGTAGACGTAGCCCACTACAAGCTACAGAATCCACCCGCTCATTCAACAAACACCCTGGATCTACTTCCCCACCTGCTGCTTCCAGCTTGCAGCTTCCATATGACAGACCTATTGCAAACAAAAAGTCCAAGCAAGAGTCAAAATAGACCAAAGTACCAGTTCTTCAGCTGCTCTAAGTCAATTGATCTTTATGTCAAGAGGGTTTCGACTAATGTATTTAAGTCCATTTGATTTTATGGGGATCTTAAACATTTAGATCAGTGTTTCCTAATTTTATTTGGCAACGGAACCCCTTATAAACTCGAAATAATTTTGCAGAACCCCTAATAACAGTCTTATACATGGAGCTGAAAAAGTAGACCGCAAATAAGTAAGGATAATAATAAACAAATGCTAAACAAGGTCCTGAGATCAACACAAATGAAAATTGGTTTCAGTAAAATTCATAAATACTTAAATATTAATTTTTTTAATCATAAAATGTTATTGTAATGGAATTTTCTTGAGGAACCCCTATTTTCACTTCGCAGAACCCTGGGGTTCCCCAGAACACCATTTGGGAAACACTGATTTAGATAGTCTCAGTGTGTTTAAAAATCTGTGTGTGTGTTGAGTGTAGAACCGTACAAACTCAGGCCAGAGGCACACACTTCTGTTGACTTTCAAAGGGACCTGGGTCAAGGGATGATTTCAGGTGAAAACCACAGGGCACTTGATGGTTATACTTTGGATTATCTCAAATCAGGAAACATGTGGTGGTTTTCACATTTTAGCTGAGTTTTACTCTGAGTTTCTTGGACTGGACACATTCAAAGAAAAACTAAGGCTGAACAAAGTCTTGTGAACTAAAATCAAAGAAGGTTCAAATGGGCCCCTGCAAGTGGAAGTTTCCCATCCTTCCAGTTAAGAGAAGGGGAGCCTTCTAATCAGCAATGAGAGCCACAAACATGTACTATACAGGGGTAGGGGTGGAAAAGAACAAAACAAGCTCAGCTCAGAGTGAAATCATACAGATGGTGATTCCTGGCTGAAAGCCAAGCACAGCTGAAAAAACTAGAGTCACATTTGAAGGATTTAATTAGCTGAACTATGAAAGGGCAGAATAGGAGTTAATCTAAGCACAGCATAAGAACAGGACAGTCTCTGATGTAAGAGCACTGAATGAAAATTGTCTTCTATTTTCCTCATCCCCTAGAAAAATAGCCAATAAGGTGTTCAAGCTCATTGCTAGTGAGAGAGACTACCCCCTCACTGTATTCCACAGCTACTGAAAAACCACACTTTCTTTTCTTCTACTTCACACAGCTGTGCAGCGCTACCACTTTAAAGAACCTTCCCCTCCCCCCTTTGCTGCCTCTATTTCATAGAGGCAGCGGGGGGGGGGGGCGGATATTGACTAGTTGACTAGTCAAAAGACTATCCGATAAGCAAATGCTTATCGGATAGTCGATTAGTTTTTAACATCCCTAGTAGAAAGTAATTGGGGCAGGAGGCAGACTTAAGAGTGGGGAGAGGGAGGGGTGAAGCTGCAAGGCAGAGGGATGAGATATAGAAAAATGACGTCTCTGGGAGAAGAATGCTGAAGTGACAGAGTCTAGGCCCAGTTTTCAAATGTGGGATCCTACCTGGACATTAGGATACTCTTAAGATATAAAATAGACATCTCTAATCACAGCAGGTTGAAAAATGATGCACTGCCCTGCACCTTTTTAGGTGTATCTTTTAACCAAAATCTAAACAGTTGTGATAGTGTTGTTTGCATGATGGACCACCTCAGGATGGTGAAATGATAGATCGTTTTTTCTTCAGGGGACAGAACCAAGTGTAAGCATGAGACAATCTCACCTTGGATTCTTATATCATCTGCTTTTATGTAAAACCTCTTGGGGCAGGATTTTTTTTTAATGTATGTTTTAGTCACTGAAGATTTGTTGTATACGACTGAAATGAGGCAGCTAGCGCTTTGGGAGGGAAATCCCATATTCACTTCCCTACATTCAGAGGGAACCCACAGGGCATTGGAGGAAATTCTCTGCCACATCACTGATGAACGTAATAAGCATTATTCCCAGCTCAGCCATGACTTATTGCTGTACAATTGTGTGACTGTGTATGTAAATCTGTGCCTCATGCAGCCATGCTCTGAAATCCAACAAGCCTGTGCTACAGAGTTTCCTTGTTCCTTCACTGTTCTGACAGACAGCTGCTTTTCGTCACCTGTTTTTTTATAGAAAAGGTCACAGGGAATTGTAACCCAGTAATCAGGCCAGTAACACAGCACCCATTATCAGAAGACTGATGATAGCCTCCTGTACTAGAGTGTTCCAATCCAGTGGAGGCTTAATATGGGCATTTCATGATGGCACACAAAGCCATGGATTGCAATACACAGCGAAAGAAAGAGCTGTACTTGGCTACACGTTTTATTCTTGGGAGTGGCTGTGCCCTTGAGGCCAATGGATTTTCCCTGCCAGAAACAACTAGCATCAGCAGGACTGAGTGCACGAGTGTACAGAAGGGCTTGCCCATTTGACCCAGAAGTCATTTATCTACATTTCCTGCTCAGCCTGAAGCTGCACAAGGCAGGAGCACTAAAAGTTCAAAGACATCTTTTGAACTAAGCTGGTGAGAGAGGTTTACAGCATGGGAAAAGAAGCAGCCTTGATAGTGCAGACAAGCCAGGAAACAGCTGTTGCTGACAAGTCTCCTGTTACCAGACACAAGGCCATTCCCTCAAGGGTTGCCACCCATTCCCAGTGTACTTGGGAATATCGCATTCCAGGCAACGT
This sequence comes from Pelodiscus sinensis, assembly GCF_049634645.1. Classification (NCBI taxonomy): domain Eukaryota; kingdom Metazoa; phylum Chordata; order Testudines; family Trionychidae; genus Pelodiscus; species Pelodiscus sinensis. The sequence goes on from NC_134712.1 coordinate 172,852,263, forward strand.
ACACTAGTACTGTTTATACTAACCGAGACAATAAACCCTCAGGGCCAGATCTGATGGGGGGTGTAAATTAGACTCCTTTCACTCTACGTGGAACTTCTAATGCTAATTATAGCCACTCTGCTGAGGTCTGGGAGAGCTCTGCCTTCCATACCAGAAGGCATGGGGAGACATTTCAATTACACCTCTTTGGCACATAAATACTAGCTACACTCCCTTAGACATCAGCTACCACAGTGATGGTCACAGCCTAAGAACCCAAAAACAATCCAAGCAATTTCAGGGGCATCTAACTCAGTGTTAAGGGGCTCTAACTATGAGCAGGTCTACACTACGGGAGAAGGTCAGCTTGGTACATAATGCCAGCTACATAAATAACTTAGCTGGAGTCAATGTACCTTAAGCTGAGCTAGGGTGCTGTCCTCACTGCAGGAGGACAACGGGAGAAATGCTGCCATTGACTTCCCTTTCTCCTCACAACAGTGAGGAGCAGCATCAGCGAGGGTGCCCTCAGCATTTGATTTAGAGTGCCCCCACTAGACCCGCTAAATCAAATGCCAGAAGAATGACCACCTCAGCATCGATCTTCCAAGTAGCATAGATATGCCCTTACACATCACCTCTAAGTCTGATCTTGTTTCTAACGGAACCTAAATGAATAATTAAGTCCAGCCACATTTCTGCTTGCCATGACAGTGATTGATATTCTGGCATTCGATTTAGTGGCTCTAGTTAAGACCCGCTAAATCAACCACTGAGGGTGGCTCATGTTGGCTCTGGTAAGCCTTGAAGTGGCAAGAAGTAAGCTCCTTCTTGGCCTTACTCTGTGAAGATGGCACCAAGCTCGGCATAAGGTAAGCTGACGCCAGCTATGTTTTTTTACATAGCTGGAGTTTCGTACCTTAACCCGACTTTTCAGGTCTAGCTTAGACCATGCCTAAGTGAGCCTAACTACATCTTTAGGAAGGCTAAATTGATGTAATATATACAATAAGGGAACAGGAAGAAAATGTACGTTACACCTGAGTTTGCCTACACAGTGGGCAATGCATACTCTGTGGGTGTGGTTTTATATGTGCTAATGCATTGCATACTAACTGGCTTATGTAGGCCTTGATGGCATGGACTGAAAGTTCCCTAGTGCAATTGTCATATTGCTTTTTCAAACAGCACTACATTAAAGCATACTAGGGAATGCTTAGGGCACACCACAAGGGTCTAGATGGACCGGTGTGCAATACATTAGTGCGCTTTGGAAACCACACCTACATTGTGAACATTGCTGCACCACATAGCTAAGCCTGTAGATTCCCTTCTAGTATTTCCTTAAGTCACCTGAATTCTAGTCAAGTCTTGGCTCTGTCACGTCTTTTCTTCTCCTTTTCCATTGTCTCCAACATGTCTGATCTTCATGAATTTCAAAATGTTCTTACTGCATCTGCTATTGCTCCTCTTGCTATGACTCTATTAGGTATGTCTACACTACCCCGCTAATTCGAACTAGCGGGGGTAATGTAGTCATCCACAGTTGCAAATGAAGCCCGGGATTTGAATTTCCCGGGCTTCATTTGCATGAAGCTGGCCGGCGCCATTTTTAAACGCCGGCTAGTTCGGACCCCGTGCCGCAGGGCTACACACCTCGTTCCACAGAGGCGTTCAGCTAGTTCGGATTAGAAGCCTAATCCGAACTAGCTAGTCCGTGCCGCATGTAGCCATGCGGCACGGAGTCCGAAGTAGCCGGCATTTAAAAATGGCGCCGGCCGGCTTCATGCAAATGAAGCCCGGGAAATTCAAATCCCGGGCTTCATTTGCAACTGCGGATGACTACATTACCCCCGCTAGTTCGAACTAGCGGGGTAGTGTAGACATACCCTTAATTCTCTCCCAAGTTCTCTGAACTGGCAGTTCAAAGCTGCACCTTCTGGCAGTCACTAACAGGAAGGAATAGTACCAAAGTAGCTGATTTAGGACAGCCCAGGAGCCAGTGGGTTAATGGCCACAGCACACATTGAAGTTACAACAATAGAAAACTACTGACTACTTTTAAAGATGAAGGAACCAGACCCAGGGAAGGAGGAGCATAAGAATGACTAGAGTAGAAAGACAAATATAAGAAAACGGGGAGAACTGAAAAGAGAAAACCCTAATTTTATGCTGCTTTTCAGATCTCACCAATCTTATTCCATCCCTATATTGTCCTCCTCTTTCTTTTTAATGAACAGGGATACTGAATAGAAGCTTAAGTTATCTATAGTTGTTTTAGTAAATGAACCATTAATGATCATGCTATTAGCATCTTTCAGTGTATCAGCAGAAGTCACAGGCATCTCGCCACTGGATTAAACAGGGCACTTCAGGAAAGTTTAGTCCAAAGTCTTAATGTTGCCACTTAGGCCCATCTCAATATTGAATCAATGTAAATTGATCATCATTTGTCACTGAGGCCAGGATTTTCAAACACGCATAGAAATGTTACAAGCCCAGCTTAAGATAACTTGAAGAGGCCTGACTTGGAGAATGTATTGGGAATCCACTCTCTGCCCCTCATGCCTCTCAAACTGAGCGTTCAAAACTCACTACTCCCTGTGGGAAAAAATGGACTCAACACAGGTTGGACCTCCCTGGTCTGGCACACTCGGGACCTGAGCCGTCCTGGACCAGGGAATTTGCCGGACCAGGGAAGGTCAAGCCTCCCCTGATGGCTACCCCGGTGATGACTCCACACCCTGCCGCTGCCCCGCTAAGGCTGACCCAGACGAGGCTCCCCGCCCTGCTGCCTGCTGGCTGCGTTGGTGGTTCCCAGGGGTTCCCCAGCCAGGGCCACCTGCCCTACTACTTGCAGCAGTTCCTCAGGGTTTCACAGCCCCGGGCCACCCAGACATCGCCAAACCTGCTGCCAGGGACTCTTCAGCCACCTGACCTCACTGATACCGAGGGTTTGCCTGCTGGGGCCGGGACACCCCAGCTGTCGCCTGGCCCTGCCACCAGGGTACCTCAGCCAGAGCGCCCGAGCCACTGCTTGGCCCCACTGCTGCCAAGAGTTTTTCAGTCCGGGCTGTCTGGCCATCTCAATTCCGCTGCTGCCAGGGATTCCCGGACTCCCATTAGCCCCGCTGCCAGGGGCTCTCCAGCTACCTGACCTTACTGACACTGGGGCTCCCCGGTGGGAGGGAGGCTCCCTGAAGCTGTGTGGCCCCTCTGATGCCAGGGTTTCCCTACCTAGCCACTTCTAGGCCAGCCAGGACTCACAAGCCCCATGTTCTCTCGGCTGGCTCCAGCGGCTCTTTGATCCAGCAGCATCCGTGCTGAAACACAGATGTTTCTGGAGCAAAGTGTCCCGGATTTGGGAGGTTCAACCTGTATTTGTTTTAATTTTTCCAAAAATACAGCAGACAATATTCTATACCATGAGACAGGTAAAATCTATTTGGATGCCTTAAACATCTGATCATGAAATATTTGCTCACACAAGTAGTCCTGCTAATAGTGAAAGAACCATCCTCCTGAGTAAGGACTGACCAAGTGAGAAAGGTTTACAGAACTCCACCCTTATTGAATCACATATGAAGAGGGAAACAGACTCTTTCCTCTGTGGTATATCTTTGGCTTTTAAAACAGGAAAAGACAGAAGAAATTCTGAAAAGAAACAGGTGTACCATTCGAAGAAGGTAGTTTGTGTTTGCTATAAATGCTATGGAGAAATTTAGAATAAAATGTTCTAATTTTGGGGAAGTTCAAAAACAAATTTCACTGCAAAAATAATGAACTGAGTTCATCCCTGATGTCTCTGACATGAGATCAATGGTGTTATATGTAGGACTAAGTTAACCTAGCATGTATGTAACTGCCAGCTACGGCTCTGAAAAGCAGTTCCACAACATCAGTTCTGCCTTTCTGATAGAGCAAGAAGAGATAAGACATCAGAAAACCGTGTTTTCTAAATTTTCTGAACTGTGTTTTCTAAACTGTGTTTACTAAATTTATGAACTACAGGTTATACCTCCCTTAACTGGGACTCTCTGGTCCCACCAGACCAAAGAGTCCAGGTATAGGGAGGTCTAGCCATGAGGCAGTAGCATGGTGGAGGGGTGGGGGAGGAGCACTGTGGAGGGAGATGCTGCAGTGAGGAGATCTGGCCCCTGCTGCAGCCAGGGAGCCCTACCTCGGCTGCAGCTGGGAAACTCCAGCCCGGTAGCCGCAGGGCAAGCAAGTGGTTTAGCACGGGCCATTAGGGGAGGGACCTCCCCTGGTCCAGCAAATCCCCTTGTCTGGGAACAGTCAGGTCCCAAGTAGGGTTGCCAGATGGTTTCAACAAAAATACCGGACACACTTGACATTACATCACAATCTGCATTACATCTTATATAGAATATACCGGACATTTATATTTTCTCAATTTGTTTCTCAAACAGAAAGCTCAAATACTGGACTGTCTGGTTCAAAACCAACCACCTGGCAACCCTAGTCCCAAGAATGCCAGACCAGAGAGGTCCAACCTGTATTAAAAATTATTTCATTTCATACAAGCAAAATGTAAGAGGATAAATAAAGAAGAAATCCAGAGAGAGACTGTGGGACCCATGTAATAAAAATATTCTCTCGAGAGAATCTTCAGAGTTTATTCATTTTTCACTGGGGGTACTTAAGCCTAAATCCCTTCATGTAAGAATTATTTCATGTGTTTTATTTCATATATTAGATATCACAGTGACGCATTTCCAGGACTGTGGGAGGAGAGAGCGTTAAAAATGGGTGTTTGCTGAATTGCTGAAGTCAGAACATTATAAAAGGAAATATGCTACGTGCATAGAGTACTGCTGATGGCACATTTCTGTTTCTACAGTCTTTCCCAGTGCACATGGCAAAATAAGCAGGAAAATGCCTCCACAAGCTTGAACTTTTCATCAAAACCGCCTTTACCCACCTCAGTGAAGAAAGCCGCTATTCCAGCCTGACACGAGCCATGCTCTTCCCCGTATTTCTTCTTATACTCTAGATTGGAGGGGGAGGAAGAAAACAAACCACAGTCATGTAATTCCATGCCAGCTGCATGCGGCTCACAGTTTGCTGAGTTCCCCTGTTTCATTTCACATGTACTGCTGAGTGCCAAGCCACAAAAAAGACTAACTGGAGCCAAAGAAGGAAAATCTCAGGAATTCAGTGAACCTCAGAAATTTAGGCCTCTCTTCCACAGTATGTGGATATGGCCAAAATTTACAGTTGACTGGACTTCACTGAAGAAGAATATCAGCACCAAAAAAATCCCACGTGTGAACCTACATAGCTGCAAGCTTCCACTGTCAGTTACAGGACATGACTGGCAGGACAACAGCAAGAAGGAAAGAAAGCAGACCGAGGAACTGAATGCTGTAGGCATCAGTGGAATACCACAAGCAGCAATATTGCCTATTCAATTATAATTGTGTAGTTTAAGGCAATACACTTTTCTGTTTCACCTGAGCTGTCCAACCACATGGCTGTAAATGTTGGCTAATGGTTACAACAAGGGAGTAGGATATCTGGATTCTCTCTCCAGACCTGTCATTCACTCTCTGTGTGGCCTTAGGCAAGTCACTTAACCTCTCTTGTGCATCAGACTTTCCATCTGTAAAATATAGTTAAGTATTACTACACCTAACTATAACACAGCTGTGTATTTTATGCAATGTGGCGTGGAGAGCCTTAGGTTTTATAAAGTCCTGTAAGCTCCACGGTTAAGAGATACTATATAAAAGTGCCAAGCATTATAATATTGGTGTATTCAGCCAGCCAAACAAATCACACCAGCACTCCTCCCAGTTTTATTAGAAAATAAAATTTAGGTCCAGTGGCAGGACACAGTCCATCCATTCACAACAGTAAACAAATAGAAGAAAGAAACTGAGAGAAAAGATCTCTGTGTTCATTTCCTCTCTCACAGTGCTATTGATAAAACACTTCAACTCTTATAAGGTTTTGTTTCTATTTCTAATAGATACCAAAAACAAGGACCCCAAATTCACCAAACTTGCACTCCAACACAAAACTGTAACATTGATCTCTTATGCTTTTGCATCAAGAGGTCAATGGTGCACCACATGATCACACATTGCACAGAGCTAGGGAGTTATTCTCCCTTAATGCTGCTAATGTCACTGACCATCAAGGTTTAAACTCCTGTTAAAATGGAAATCTGTAACACAACCTTAACTTTGGTGCAGCTATGGCTGCATACTAACTACTTCATACTCTGCTTTTGGCCTCTACAATTCTTGGAAGAAACAGAATGTAAAATGTTTATTCTTCAGAGCCAAATGAGCAGATCCCCTATAAAGTGTGGGACAACTCTAAAGGAAGCAGTCAGCTCCATAGGTGGACAACACAAATTTCTCCTCTCTAATACTTCTGATTCTCTTTCAGTCTTTGAATGGGAGGCAGGACTTCTGAAAGAGCATAGAGTGCTCCTTCGATCTGTGCAAGTTTTCAGTGCTGAGCTTTGAGTTCCTCTCTCCACACTGCCAACTCCCTTCCTGCAAGCCGCACCCTGACCTAAGGACGTTAAATATCAGTTAATTTACTATTTGAGTACTCAACTAGTCGATAGGCACTTCTGCATTCCTCCTTTGAAGTGTACAAGAGCCCCCACTAGGGCTCTTGTACATTTCAAAGGAGGAATGCGGAACTCTGCATGCAGCCTGGGCCCAGCGGGAAGTCCTGATGACTCCAGGCTGCACGCAACATGGCAGCTTTGAAATGTACAACAGTCCCCAGCGGGGGCTCTTGTGCACTTCAAAGTGGAAGTGCCCTCATGGAGCCCGGGGTCAGCAGGAGACTCAGAGTACCCCGCTGACCCTGGGCTCCATGCTGAGCTGCTGCTTTGAAATGCCACGTGGAGCCCAGGGTCAGCTGGGGACTCCCCAGCTGATCCAGGGTCCCATGGAAATATCGCACGGAGTCCAAGATCAGCTGAGAGTCTCCGATGACCCTGGACTTCACATGGCGCTGCCCCTTTGAAACAACATGGCAGCGTTTTGGAGGGGCACCATCACACATCTGAGCCCAGGATCAGCTGTGCGGTGCTGCTTTGCCCCTTAAAGTGGCAGCGCCACACATAGCTGCCCCTGGGCTTCATGCAGCACTGCCCCTGAAAGAGGCAGTGCCACATAGAGCTCGGGCTCAGCTCCTTGCAGTGCTGCTTTGAAACGTTGCCACAGTGTTTCAGAAGGGCAGCGCTGCACAGCTGAGCCCGGGATCAGCTGTGTGGCGCTATCACTTTGAAGTATCCCCTTCTTCTCCCCCCCTTTGCTGCCTCTGGTGAAGGCAGCAAGGGGGGAGAATTGACTCATCGACTCAACTATCTGATCAGCATTTGCTTATCGGATAGTTGACTAGTCCCTAACATCCTTACCCTAAACACTAAAACTCCTTGCTTTCCTCCTGGCCCTGAGGAAGCATTTACTGGTGTACCAATGTGTCTCGGTGCTAAAAATCAATCTCCAGCAATGTTATTCCATTCTATTCACCAGTTATTTTCTAGAGAGGAACAGGAACCATATCTTCTAAAACAAACAACCCCGAACTCTCAAAATCTGAACCAGAATCTTTACAATGGGCCAAATCAAAACTTTGCATACAAAACACCCTGAACTTCGGAGTGTTTAAAATCCAAATCTGGCTCCAAATGGGCCCATCTCAGTTTTTTTAGCTTTATTTTCCAAGCTTTACCAAACAAATGAATGTGCAATGGCTATTATATTGCCACTTCCTGCATATTACAACATCTTCCCCATGGATAAAAGGGTCCCCAGGGAAATAGAGTAATTCAGTTTCTAAAAACATTCACCATATAGCCTGGTAACACTTTACAATAAGTAACCATTAACTCCTTGCTAAATTACAAAGGAATTTACAAGGAATTGCTTGGCATGTTACCCCTTTAGAACCAAATTAGTTCCTCATGGAGTGTGTTATTCTAAAGACCAAAAGAACTTAATAAACCACCGGTCTCCTTGTGGAAGCCTTTTTTAAGACATACTAAAGGAAATAGAGAGAGGACTAAGAATTATTTTAGCATTTCACACTAGTAAAAGCACCTAAGGTATAAAAAGCTGACTCAGTAAATTAATATGTGATTTTTGTCACAGGTGAGGGCCCTCTCAATTTTTCAGAATCTGCTAAAATTGAAGCTAAGAGTGACAGGTCTGATGGTAGAAACAATGGAAAGTCCAGTCTTGATCTGCCTGGTGTAACACACGAGTAGATAACCCCTAGATCCACACAGTAGGGTTCCACTGGTGTCCACTGGCACAGTGCAGCTTTCAGATTCATAGTTTAAGGCAGCACCTCACTAGGAATATATCAAAATTTACTTTAAAATTGAAATTCTCAGAGCAGTTCACCTGTTTCTCCACCACTTTATTACTAGCCTAGTACAGACAGACATTTGTGGACTTAACCTCTCCTGGTAAGGGAGGATTTTGTGTTTATTAATAACTGATTGTGACAGGGCCTAGGGGATAAGGCGCTCACCTGGGAAGCACGGGGTCGTGGGCTCTAGTCCTGGGTCGGGTTGGCCAAAACCGATACCCTACACTGGCCCTTTAAGGGATTAAACCCCACCCTGTGTGAGGGCTAGAGCTGTGGAGCAAGCAGCTGCAGGAGATAATAGCCAATTAGGGCCCAGCTGAGGCAAGTATTAAAAAAAGGCTCATGGAGTGGAGACAGTCTTGCTCTAGCTAGGAAACAGGAAGGACCTAGCTGCCAAGGAAGCAGAGACTTCCTGAGACAGGGTACTGCAGGGAACAGGCAGACAGAGCTGGGGAGCTCTAGCCTCTGACCGTGCTACAAGGCCTGAGAATAGTAGGGCTGAGGAAAAAGGCGGCAGAGCTGGGAAAGTTCTGACCAGGAACGTTCCCAGGGTGCAGGGTCTGAAACAAGCCTTGAGAGTGCCAGGGCTGCAGGGGGAGCAGCCAGGGTAGGCAAAGGCAGCAGGTCCATATCCCCTTGCCAAATGACGAGCGGCCAGTGCAGTTTGCCCCTGTGGCAGGGCCTAGATGAAGTCTAGCAGTGGTCAGAGGCAAGCTAGACAGAGGGGGATTGAGGGTCCCCAGAGGAAGAGGAATAGAACTCCAGAGTGTGGGGACACTGCAGTAGGGGCAGTACCCAGGTAGGAGGGTGCCACGATCTGAGAGAGACGTGGGCCCTGGCATAGAGTGGTGGTGGAGAATAACTAGTCTTTAAAGTGCTACATCGTCCTGTTTTTTGTTTCAGCTAGACCAGACTAACACAGCTACATTTCTATTACTAAGTAACAGTGGGTGAGGGACCAGCCAGAAGAGGCACACAATGTTACTCTTAACTTTTATTTGATGAGGACCAACAGTCACGGCTTTCTCTTTCTAACATAACTTTTCTGGGACAATGCCAGTCAGGCAGGAATGTTGCAAGAGCCCGTTTTTGTTAAGAGTTTGGTTTTCATCCTTAAATAAGATTGTGCCAGCATCTCTCAGATATTCTTCGTATGTCCAACTCCAGCAGTGTTCCCTCTGAGGCTCTGAGCCTCTGACTGGGCGGGGCTGATTAATCACCTGTGAAGCTTAATGGGAACACTGAACTCAAGCCCTATGATTCTCACCACAAGAATGTATTTTTTTTATTTAAATGGGACATGTGCATTCAGTGGAAATTCTCTCCTCACCCTGGGCCTCTACTTGAAAAGTTGCCCTGTAATCTCTGAGTCATTCACTTATAATCTAATCCCATATCCTATACTTTTGGTTCCTTTGGCCATTAAAAAAAACCCCGGAAGTGTCAATTTTCCAAGACTGCAAAAACTTTGCATAGGCTTTTGCAATGTAAACACCTAACCCTTTGAAGAAGATAGCTGTTTATTATTTTTAGTTATAGCTTCTTTTGTTGATAAATGATACCAGATAGTAGCCCTGGAAAGTGATCTCTGTTATCCACAGAACAGATGCAGTTCATGTAGGCAAGATCACTCATGTTTACACAGGGGAGACAACAAACAAATGTAACACCATAGAAAGATGAGGTGAGGCTGGATAAAGGCTTTATCCAAAGATTTGTGTGGTCACTCAGGCTTGGCATGCATACCTTTAGATACTTCCATAACAATTTTTTGGATAACATGCAAAGAGACTAGCCATCCCAAGTGCAAACTAGATATGTACTCAGGTGACTAGGCCAGCTCACACCATGATGCCTACATTTCTCTTTTTAGCCTGCTAGCATGGATATGACTACATGAGTCAGAAATTACATATTCAACCTCTAGTGTAGACATATTCTCAGTCTGCTGTTGAAGATGGTCTGCTGTGTTTATTCATTGGGCCAGAGAGATACTGAGAAAATGTCTCAATAGTTCAATGGTTAGGGCACTCCTCTGGGTTGTGGGAAACCCTGTCATTACTGTAATGACTATTTACATAGAGAGTGGAATATCTTCACCGGAAGAGTGACTACACATCACCCCAGAACATCCCATAGCCCGGTGATTAAGACACTTTTACTAGAGGTGGTAGAGCCAAGTTCACATTCTTTCTCCACCTCATGCAGAGTAGGGACTTGAACCTACATGTCCCACAACCCGAGGGAGAACCCTAACCACTAGACTAATATTTATGAAGGATGTAATGGCATCTTCTCCTCTTTTTTTTGTCAAAGGCATCTAACTGCCAAAAAAAATATTGGCCAAAAGTTATTTGGTGAATGTCGGTCACATTCAAGAAGAGTTTCGGGTCAGCCACAACTGTACTTTTCAGCCAATAAACAACTAGTTTCAGCAAAGCCCCTGAAGTCAATGGAGCTGTATCAGGACTGATTTTGGCCTGCAATGTACATTTTTAACAATTCCAATGCATTTACTTCAATATACAGCATTAGGGAGAAATGAAGCCCCTATTACTGTTTGAATGAACTGAAAACATAAAACGGGTAGGATTTGTTGATTTAAACGGCTTTGCAACAAGAGATCTTTGTCCACTGAGGCTTATATTTGCATGGAAAGTACTATACAGCTTTATGTGATGCGCAGCGTTCAGTGTTCCCAACTCACTTATATGGCCAATACTGTCTGGTCCAAGCAGTAAACCTATATTTCACACAAATCTCTGGCTATACTCTCCTTACATCAGGGGGCACTGGGGAACTCATCTATTCAACAACAAATAGTCTGGTAGCACTTTATAGACTAACAAAACATGTAGATGGTATCATGAGCTTTCATGGGCACAGCCCACTTCTTCAGATGACCAGTTTAGGGAGGTGCAACCTGTATAACTTGAATGAATACTGCCTCTCTCTCTAACAATGTAACATGGAAAAAATACAGCGGGTTCAAAACCAGACACTTTTGGACTATTTCGTAATAGTAGCCTTGCAGTGCACAGAGCCATGTCCTCTTTTCTGCCTATCTCCATACGATTACCATGCTCCCACCCCCTCATTGTAATATTTTAGCACTTGCACACTCGTAGATCAGCTTATCTCCACAATACCCCTGTGTGATGAGAGAATATTAGCCACATTTGACCAAAGGGTAACTAACGCATGGAGACTCCGAGGTATAGCTACACCATAGCCGGAGGCAGGCCTCCCAGAGACATGCAGTAGCTAAAATTAGCAGTGTGGACATAGTGGTACAAGTGGTGGGATGGGCTAGCCACCCATGCTCAAGCAGGGTTGTGCTCAGGACATTAGCCCGGGCTTCTGCCCAGACCACACCATCCACACTGCTCTTGTAGTGCTCTAGCTCAAGCAGAGCTACCCCTTGTATGTACCCAAGCTGGGAGGCACACACACCTAACTCCAGCATAGGCATCTCCTGTATGACTTCCTGAATATAAGTGTGTGTATGTCCATGGCAGACTTGAGAATAGCACGCAGACTGCAACTGCTGCCTGACGCCACCTGCAAAGAAGTTAGCAAGTGTGACTGCCTTGATATCCCGAGTCTCAGACAATAGCATGGGGAGCCAAGTGGGAGTTGGTCCGCAGGGGAGCCAGTTTAAAAACCAACTCCACTTGTAGGCTGGCTCCGCCTGCCTCCCTGTGATGCTGCCTCTGATAAAGAGGCAGCAGCATGGGTGGCAGCAGCCCCTCTCTAGAGGACGTCTGAGCTCCTGGACCCCGCGTTAGCTGGAACTGAGCTGGGCTGCCTGCCCACCTAGCTCCTAATATACTTTAAATGAAGAGCCGCAGCAGGGACAGGTCCCAGACTCGGCATGAGCCAGGACCGAGCTAAGCTGCCTCGCTCCTAATACATTTTAAATGCAGAGCTGCAGCAGGGGTAGATCCCAGACCCATTGCAAGCCAGGACTGAGCCAGGCTTCTGGTCAGCCTGCTAAAAAATTTACTAGCAAGTGTGCGGGGGCACAGGGGAAGAATGCGTGTAGTCTATAAGCTTTTGCTTATCAGTTAATAGACTACAGGCAGTCCCTGGGTTACGTACAAGATAGGGACTGTAGGTTTGTTCTTAAGTTGAATCTGTATGTAAGTCGGAACTGGCGTCAGCCGCTGCTGAAACTGATCAGTTTCAACCGTGGCTGAATCTGGACGCCAGTTCTGACTTACATACAGATTCAACTTAAGAAACCCAGGCGTCCCCAAGTCAGCTGCTGCTGAAACTGATCAGCGGCTGATTCCAGGAAGCCTGGGGCAGAGCAACTCTGCCTCGGGCTTCCTGTAGTCAGCTGCTGGTCAGTTTCAGCAGCGGCTGACTTGGGGACACCTGGGGCAGAGGCAGCTGGGGTGCTGCTGGGTTGCTCCAGTAGTGCGGCTCCTCGGCGCTACTGGAGCAACCCAGCAGCACCCAAGCTGCTCTGCCCCAGGCGTCCTGATTCAGCCACTGCTGAAACTGACCAGCAGTGGCTGAATCAGGACGCCTGGGGCAGAGCAGCTGGGATGCTGCCGGGTTGGTCCGGAGCAGCGCTACGGGACCAACCCGGCAGCCCCCAGCTGCTCTACCCCAGGGGTAGGCAAGAAAAGCCTGGTCTGCTGGGGGGGGCGGGCACTAGCTGCACCCCCCCCCCAGCAGACCAGGGAGACGGGGGTGGCGGGACCGCCCAAGTCCTCCACGGCTTTGCTCCGTCTCCCTGGTCTGCTGACCTGGGAGACGCAGAGCAAAGCCACAGAGCACACCCGCAGCGGGACAGCCCTATTTGTTTGAAACATTTCACTCAGCTGTAGCGCCAAGCATGTACAGAGGAGAGGGAAAGCACCGCATCATAACTTTGTGATACAATATGTCATTTTAAATGATTTGCCATTGCCTTTTGAAATCTTGTGATAAGGCAGTGATAAGGTCACATGGAGAAAACAAAGGAGGCCAAAGCTAGATAAGCACAGGGCTCAGGGAAGCAAAGAGACAAGATCTGTAAATAGAGGAAGGAAATTTTGAGCTAGATCTGGTTGGAATGGGGAGGCACTGGAGTAGGCATGTAGTAGTGTACAGGCAGTCCCCTGGTCTGCAGGGAGACGGGAAGCAAAGCCTTGGAGCACGCCCGCAGCGGGACAGCCCAGGCGCACCGCAGCTGTCCCACTGCGGGCGTGCTCCAAGGCTTTGCTCCCCATCTCCCTGGTCTGCTGGTCGGGAGATGGGGAGCAAAGCCGCGGAGCACGCCTGCAGGGGGACAGCTCAAGCGCGCCCGGGCTGTCCCGCTGCGGGCATGCTCCAAGGCTGTGCTCCCCGTCTCCCTGCAGACCAGGGAGATGGGGAGCAGCTTTTCTCGCCCCGGAGGACGGGGGCGGCAGACCGAGGCGAATCTGGGCGTCCCGCCGCTCCCGTCCTCCGGGGCGAGAAAAGCCCCGTTCGTAACTGCGGATCCGACATAAGTCGGATCCGCGTAACTCGGGGACTGCCTGTACACTACTACATCCCTACTCCAGTGCCTCCCCATTCCAACCAGATCTAGCTCAAAATTTCCTTCCTCTATTCACAGATTTTGTCTCTTTGCTTCCCTGAGCCCTGTGCTTATCTAGCTTTGGCCTCCTTTGTTTTCTCCATGCGACCTTATCACTGCCTTATCACAAGATTTCAAAAGGCAATGGCAAATCATTTAAAATGACATATTGTATCACAAAGTTATGATGCGGTGCTTTCCCTCTCTTCAGTACATGCTTGGCACTACAGCTGAGTGAAATGTTTCAAACAAATAGTTTATTTGATTAAAAATGCAATTTGGGTCAACCCAAAACTACTAGTGACAATGACGTGAATTCACAAAATCGTTTTGAACTAAAAAAAATAATTTTGTGATAAAGTTACAAAGGAACGTACATGCCATTCACAAAATCAGAGAACACATTGGTGTTCTCTCCTTATACTCCAATGATGAGGGCACTCACGTAGGATATGGGAGACTTAGGCTCAAATCCTGATTCAGAGCAGGGATCTGCTCTTCAGTTTCCCACATGCAAGGCAAGTGTCTTAGTCTCTGGGCTATAAAGCATTCTGGGCAGAGTTTCTCTCAGTATCTCCCCTTGAAGTTGTACTATTTTCTATAAATAATGATATTTCCATTAGGCCACAATGCATGAGAATGATGCTATAGCTGGGAGGCTGGGTGAATTCCCTGTGTGGGGAGGGATAGCTAGGTTCCAGCCCCTGCTTTTGTGTCCATCTTCCTATTCAGATGAAGTAATCTGGGCAAGATCAGACCTTTCAGTTGCAAACACCTAGAGGTCTCTCTTATTCATCTGTAAAGCACTGTGCACCCTTATAGTGCTACAGATTTAATATTCACAGAGCTGGGCAAAGAAGCTTGCTCAATGCATGAAGCACGTGTAGATAAATTTACTAAGGGTGAGATATTCCAAAGGCACAAAGCAGAGTATTAGGTACCCAACGCCCATTTAAAATATACCTAAGTCCCATCCTCCCTCTCACTTCCCCATCAATACACTTAAAAGATACAAGAAACAAAAGAAAAGATAAGCCCTGACATGTTTGTTACATATCAGAAAGCACTCTCTGGGTATGTCTACACAGCAAAATTATTTCAAAATAACAGCCCTTATTTCGAAATAACTTTCTTAGCGTCTACACAGCCAAACCACTATTTTGAAATAAATTTCAAATAGCGGAGCGCTTATTTCAAATTTGGTAAACCTCATTCCACGAGGAATAACACCAAATTTGAAATAGCTATGTCGAAATAAGTGCTGTTGTGACACTTATTTCAAAATAGGGGGCCTCCAGCCTTCCCAGGGTGCCTCAACCAGGAACACTTCTCTCCCTCCCCCACTCCCCGGAGCCCTTACAGGGGTAGACTCTGGCCACAGTGCCAGTGCCAGTTCCAAGCCTGCCAGCGCAGAGACAGCAGTCACTGCCCCTGACCCAGTGGCCCCAAAACATGAGCCAGCAAGCCACTGGGAGCCAGGCCTCCACCGCTCTCAGGAACAGTCTGCCAGCTCCCAGGATCCTGCCAGGGCCCAGAGAAGGCAGGCGCCTTCCTGGTCCAGGGCAGAGATCACAGACCTTATTCAGCATCCATGATCTCCACCAGCGTCCATGATCTCCACACTAGATGGAGGAACGCGGCTGTCTATGGCAGGATAGTTGCCAGCCTGGCCACCAAAGGTGACATGCAAACCCAGGAGCAGGCGAGTCCCTCAACCCTGAGCTTCCCCTCCCCCATCTCCCTCCTCCCAGGTTCCCCCCTCCCCTCTCCCACCCTCTCTTCTCCCCTCTCCTGCCTCCTTTCCCCAGTCTCACCAGAGTTTCATTCCCTCCTCCCCTCCCCCCCAGTTTTGTTAAATAAAGAGAGTTTGTGTTCATGAAAATATGTGTATTTTATTTGACATCAGGAAAGGGGGTTAGGGAGGGGTAAGTGGAAGGACGTGAGGGAGGAATGAGACACAAGCCCCCAGTGGGGCAGACCAGGGAGGCTCTTAGTGCTCCTCACGGTGGAAGCACTCCCGCAGGGCCTCCTGGATACTGACAGCCCTCCAATGGACCTCCCGGATGGCAGTCTGCAGAAAGTGCTGCCAGGCTCACAGCAACGCGTCCAAGAGAAGCACCAGAGTGCCCGGGGCAGCTCTGGCTCCATGTTGCAGAGTGCTGTGGTGTCCCGAGTGAGAGCAACCAGAGCACGCAGAGACAAAATGCTTTGCTGTCCCTCACTGAGGTAGACAAGCAAGCAGGGAAACCTGAGAACTGGCTGTCGGGGAAGGGAGGTGTCCTTTTAAGCACAGACCTCAGATAGCCTCAGGCAGCAGCCCCACACAGTAAGTCCTGACCTGGTACCCTGCTGGAACTGGTTCCGGCCAGTCTTAAATGCGATTCAGAGTCCACTCAGTGTGGACGCGCTATTTTCAAATAGCAAAATGCTATTTCGAAATGCATTTTGTGTATAGATGCGTTATTTCAAAATAAGGTATTTCAAAATAACACTGTAGTGTAGACATACCCTCAGAAAAAGAAGTCCTCTTCTATCTTTTAAATTACAACTAAAAAAAGCAGCACTGGATGAGGAACTGACATTTCCCACATTCAATTAAACAAAGTATTGCTTAAATGCATTAGTTCCCCCATCAAAAAAAAATGCACACATGCACACAAAGAGCCTCTATTACATATGCTGTTGACAGTTTAAAGCAACACAGATAGCTGTTACGTGTTCAGTCATTTGCCCTGAAAGCCAAAGGCAACATATTTAATCCCCTCCTCTTCTTTCCTGTGTTGCAGCAGCTCATCACGCTGAAAGGATATGGCAGTTGTCTTTATGGCCAAAACCCCTGATATTGGGTTTATATTGGATCAGAGTATGGCTCTCGGGAAAATAACAGGCTGGAACCATTGTGTCCCCCTAAGGGAAAATTTCTCCATTCCTTCAAATAGATCGAGTTGGGGGGGAGGGTATTTTTGCTCCATCAGCAATTAGTTTCCCATCTCTCTCTCCCCCTTCTTCTGACCCTTACACCACAGAGCTAGGAAACCAGCTCATCTGTCTGTCCCTACCTCTGTTAAATTGTCTCTTGTAGCAACAGCAGCCCTTTATCTCCACCCATTAAGTGAGTCGAGGGACAGGATGGCTGGGTTC
The DNA here is from genome assembly GCF_049634645.1 of Pelodiscus sinensis. Lineage (NCBI taxonomy): Eukaryota > Metazoa > Chordata > Testudines > Trionychidae > Pelodiscus > Pelodiscus sinensis. The sequence goes on from NC_134712.1 coordinate 172,869,298, forward strand.
CTAATTTCCTTGTAGGCCACACTGGCAGCCATTAAAAGCAAGACCAATCAAGTGAGACTATAGCTTGGAAGACCTTCGCTCTATGCCCCCACAAAGCACTTCAGTCTGTACAAATCAGATTAGCTCCTAACCAGAAGGATTCCACTTAACTATCAGGACTTCTGCTGCTCTCATTAGCTCACAATAGTTTCCAGATTTCTGTCAGCTGTTAGGGAGACGGGAAAAGAATAAGACACATCGAGACCACTATCTTGTTTCCTGACTGCCCTCCAGTAAGGAAGTTTCCATTTCCTCTCTTGTTTTTAATTATCAAATCTGTATTATATGGTGAATCGTTATTAAATACATAGTGTACATTAAGTACATGTCTGCTTCATGGACAGTGGTTAGATGCCTCTCATTATAGCTTGTGTGGTAAATACTGCACTGTCTTTATAAGTACATCTCATACAGTTATCCCTAATTGGAACTGAAATCCCGGGGCTTGATCCTGCAAATGCATGTGCTGTAACTTGGAATTGTGCTTGCAACTATGAGTATTCCTGTTGGCTTCAGCACTGCACCTAACAAGTGCTGGTAGGAAAAGATTTCACTTATAGCAGGGCTACTCAACACGCGGCCCATGGGCCACATGCGGCCCGCAGTCTGTTTGTTTGTAGCCCGCGGTGCAGTCTGGGTTTATGCGGGGCTCAACACACAGTCCTTTGAACATGGCCTCCATTGGGAACATGCTTTATAATGGTGAGTCAATATAATGGTCTTCTGTTGATATGTGCTTTAGTAGTTAAATTCCTGGACTGCCATTGCTCATTAAAAGTGCTGTCATATGAGTGAAAATTGGGTAAATATTGCATGTTATTAATAACAGCAGAACTGACTTAAATGAGGCCTGCGTGTTGTGTAGTCTTGTGTTAATCTTTGTATTCATGCCCATCAGTGTGAAAGAAGCTTTTTGCATCTAATTTGCACGTACATGCAACCACACTTAAGCTGCTGCCCTCGGCATGTGCAGTGAGTATCATTGTGGCTCCTGAGGCTTCCAAAGTTGAGTAGCCTTCACTTATATTGTGCATGTTATTTCTACCAAAATATTTAATTTCTTTCCTTCAATTTGTCTATGGAGCACCTCACCCAGATTCTCACTAAAAGGAGGATTTGTTTCCTTTAGTTTCTGAAGGGCTAACGGGCGGGGGGAGGGAGGGGAATAGAACCATTGGCAGGGAGGGTTCCAGTTAATTCTTCTCAACCAAGTATCACAGTTAAATTACTTTATTGAAATCTAAAAGTCACAAAGGTATACAAGAAGCAAACTCCATCACCTCAGCAATACTGTGTGACTTGACAGTGAAATGAACAAACCAATCCCAACCCTCCCATTTTTGTTCTAGCATGCAATAAAATTAAGCCAATATCATGGTGTACCAAAACTGCCAATTTTCCACTGGCTGCTTCACAGACACGGGGCCCAAACACTTCTGTTTTCTAGCGACTCCTGGCAAATAGCCTGTCAGACTAGCAGCTTCGCAGTTTCACTCTGAAGCCATGACGCACATTAAAACACAACCAATTGTCTCTTCCAGGAGCTACCTCTTTCCAATTATTTGTGACTGACAGCTTTTTAAAAGAACACCACCATGGTGAAAAGTAGGGATGTAAGCAACTAATTGACTAGTTGACTACGCAATAAGCAAAAGCTTATCGGATAGTCCACACATTAGTTGACTAGTCACATCCTGTCCCCCATGCCCCTTTGCTGCCTCTATCACAAAGAGGCAGCAAGGCGGGAGGAAGAAGAGGGAGTGCTGGGGGCAGCCAGCTTAAAAGCCGGTTCCCCCCAGCTCCAGCTCTGTGGGACAGGGCAGGGGCACAGCAGCGCAGTAGTGCATCCTCTTTGAAATGTACAGGGCTCCTGTACACTTCAAAATGGAAGCACCCACATGGAGCCTGGGGTCAGCAGGGCATTTCAGTCTTTGAAATGCACAAGACCCACTGCTGGAGCTCTTGAACACTTCAAAGGCAGAATGCACGCTAGTCCTTATCGACTATTCAAATAGTCAATGGAAATCCTATCAACTATTTGATTACTTAATTAATTGATATTGAACATCCCTAATGAAGAGGACTTAAGGAAATTCAGGGCGCAATTCTGCATGGGGATGGTGGGAAAGGAGGCAGGGATAACAGAAGTTAATATTACAGAATTTGCATTACCTTGCTTAAGTGTTGGCCTGATCCTGCCAACAGGAAGACAAGCAAATAAAACAGGGCAGTATTCTGGATAGGAAGATTTTATAGCTCACATTTTGTTATAGATCAAGTGAAGCAGAGGGTTCAACTGTGGACTCAAAACCATTCAAGTTTCAAATGAATATTTTGGGGACTTTCTATTGATGCTCAAATTACAAGCGGTTACCTACACCAGATGGGCACAGATTTTTTTTAGAGACCGATTGCAAGGGTTTGCATGGCAGCCTGCGATAGCTGGGCACACGATGAGTTAAACAATTCTCCTGGCATTCACTGCAATTCTAGTTTGTCTAAGTTTGCCAGTTTTGTTTTGAGCTTTGTCTTCACTGTAATTGATCTGAGCACTCTCTAGACTTGGAGCAAAACCCAAGGCAGCGGCAGACACTTCAGGCACTGCAATCCATTATCAACTGAGGAACTGACAAAGACTTCTACTATGTTAATTCTTCCCCACTTACTCATGTCAGCAGCCAGCCTGTCACCGGGCTTCTCCTGACATTGGAAATCTAAGTCAGTAGAAATCTAAGTCTTGCACACAAACTGTACTCCAAGTTGGCCTTCAAACTCATGCACTCAAAGAGGGAGGGAAGATTAATAGATCTGTGATTCTCAAACTTATTTGATCAGGCCCCTTCATGTCTGTAGTCTTCTCTCTCTCTCTCTCTCTCTCTCATATGCACGCGCACACACATTCAGCCATCCCATTCTGAAGGCAAAGCAGAGACAACAGCTGCTGGCCAGGCACACAGCTCTGAAGACAGTGCCACATGGGAAGTAAGGGAGACAATGTGAAAAGTGACACTTGGTCACTTTTCACAGCAGACTTAGTGTACCAATTGGCAACCTTACTTCTGTGCTGCTGCTGCCATCCTGGGGCTGCTTCTTGGTGAAGGATTGGGGTTGGTGGGGGATAAGAACCTAAGTGCAGGCTGCTTCCCAATTAGGGATGGGCGTAGGGGAGCAGGAAAGCCTGAGCAGTGGGGTCCTTCTGCCTGAGCCCCAGCCATGCAGTGCTAACAGTCCGAACTCTTAATAAAATAAAATGTACGCTGCTTGCACCTCCTTTGGCACAACCCCACCCCACAGTTTGAGAAACGCTGACATAGATGCATAACACCAACCTACGAAACTGAAGAATGTGTGTTTTTTGAATGTTTCTCAAACGTCTAATTGAAAAAGCTTGGAGATAACCAATCCAAAATGCACTGGTATGTCACTAGGGAAGATGGGGTAATTTCTTTTGGCTCAGAAAAGGCTGTCTTTTAACATCTTTAAAGAATGAAATAGGATCTAAATTCACACACAACTTGCAAAGGAAAATCATTCTATAAATGGGAAAATCAAAGCACCCCGAATGAGTAAAGTTCTCTATTGTTCCAAACAAATTCTCTCACTCTCAGTGCCATGCCAGCTCTATTTTGAACTACTGCAATATTTTGAGAGACATTGAAAAAAACATCAGGGGCCCACTGGACACCATTTGAAAAGTATCAGCAACTGAAAGAGGCAAGTTTATTCTAATTTGTTTTACCACTATCCTAAAATTTAGGCTTGGAGCAACAATTCTCCCCTTGTTTCGTGTCCTGTGACTGACAGTGCGGGACTAGAAAGATTTCTTAAACATGAGAGCAGTAATTTCCTGTTAATCAATACTGCTGAACATGCGGATAAGTATGAGTGGCTGTAGTCATGTCATGTGGCTTGTGACATACAGATACGGGAGTTGATGATTTTCTCAAGATACCATCCAAACAGTAGATCACTCTATGAGTTAAGCACAGCCACACACTGCTACTCATGGAAACCAATTATCTTCTTCACCCCGTTTTTAAAATCAAGATCATCCTTCTGCCAAGTTATGCCAGTGTCAGCAGTACTTTTTCTAATGTATGAATGAGGGCTTCTCATAGATACTTTTGGAGACAACAGGAAAGCCTACACTGTCATAACAACAGAGAAATAACACTCACCTTCATAGCAGGGAAATAATTTTCGACCGCTGGACTGGAGGTTTGGAGGGATGATGCTGCAGAAACCATGGGGGAGGATGTATTCTGTCTCATAGTAGATGTTTTTCCAGCGATGTGCACAGGCCTACATGGATCATACCACATGTGTTACTGAAAGGTGAGGCAACAAGACCCCTAGTAGTATCAAAAGCACCACCCCATCTTTCTCCCTTCTCTGCCTATCACTTCCACCTTAACTTAGTTCTCTGGAATGCACCTTTGCTACAAAAAAGATCCTCCAATTGCCATCTTCCTCCACTGCTAGGGCTTAACACTGCCTATGTGGGCACGACAAATTCCAAGTTCCACATGAGTGTTCCTTGAAGCAAGGGGAATCCTGACAGCAGGCCTCAAACCCCTTAATATCCTGGTGCCAGGCATTGTGTCAAGTGATCTACTTGACCCAGAGCCTCGCAGTGATGGGTGGAGACACCAGAACCTTTTCTAAGCCAAGGTAGGTTGAGTGGAATCTAGCAGAGGAAAAGAAAGCTTGGGGGCGGGGGAGGAATAAGATGGGAGTAAGGGGGAAAGGGTGGAGGCTACGCTAAGACTGGAAGGATCACTAAGAAGGATGACAGGCACAAAATTGACATTTCGTTTTCCTCCTCCACTTTCTCACCCTCCTCCCCTTTGTGGTGAAAAACACAGTCACACCCATCCACGAGAGCCAAGACACTCAATCCAGAACACTGCACCCTTCTCAATCTCAGCATAAGAATATGCAAACACCCAGTTTGTACATCTCCTTCACTCCCCGAACCACCACTGCCCCACCATCAGCAAACCACCACAGTCCTTACCCCCTCCCCCAGCCCCCAGGAGCTTCATTTGAATCAAAGGATGTGAAATGGGCAACAGCAAGAGCTTTGAATTTAAAACTTCAACATAGGCTCTCTCTCCTATGTAAATCAGCATAGCTCCACTGCAGGCAGTGCAAACACATCCCTTTGCACGGACAGTAGACATGGCCTGCTCATTCACATGGAGACTCTTTTGTGTCCCCTCGCTGACCTGCCAGCCCCACCTCACAGCCACTGCCCTTCCAGTCAAGGACAAGACAACACTTCCTCTGAGAGGTGTGATGGGGTGTATCAACTCCACACTGAAGCTGACGGAGTTACCTTGGCCCAGCTGGGTGAGAAGGCCCCACCCCCACATCCCTACTGGGCATGCTCCAAGTGGAGACTGCCTATAAAAGCCTCTGGAGCAGCTCAGTCTGGGCTGACTGCTGAAGGGGAAGGAGGTGCTGAAGGAGTGCCACAGGAGGAAGTGTAGCTGGACCAAGCCGCAGCAGCCGGGCCAAGAGGTGCCACCCGAGGAGCCACAGAACCAGAGTGAACATACAGGGAAGACATCTGTCAGGTTACTGGTAGGAAGTAGCCCAGGTCGGGGAATTGATCTCCGAGTGTTCAGTGTGTTGTGGCAGGATTCCTTGTTGAGCAAACAATGGGCTGTGCCACTACCAACAGGGCCCTGGGCTAAGACCTGGTGGAGCGGGAGAGTCTCCCTACCCCCTCTGTACATACTCCCACATGGAGGAGTTTTCCCTGCACATCTGGACTTAGGCCACAGGGCTGTAATACCTTGAGTCAAAGGAACTTGCATATGGACTTAGGCCATGGGGCCATGATACCCCGACAAGGGAGTCTTGTGTATGGACTAAGACCGAAAGTGGATCTTTCAAAAGTGAAAGCAGTCTGGATGCATTTTTTTTCTGGAAAAAAACCTCTTTTTTGGGGGGAAAAAACGGTCTCTCTTTAAAAAATGAGGTTTACGTGGTTTTTTTGAAAGGGGGTTTTTCCTGAAAAAAAAAACACATACAGACTACTTTCACTAATGAAAGATCTGCTTTTGAAAGTTAGATTGGAAGAAGATATGCAAATTCCCACTGAATTTGCATATCCTCTTTCGCAAATAGAACGTAGTTTAGACTTACCCATACTGTGGCTGAGGCCGCTAGGCCATAATACTCTGAATTGTGGATTGTGAGGGTTGTGAGTACAGACCAGGGCTGGCCTTGCCATGAGGCGAACTGAGGCGGCCGCCTCAGGTGCCAGACTGTGGGGGCCGCCAGTGTAGAAAACTCTGTCTGCTACTGGTGCATATATATTCTCTCTGCTCTACATGCACAAAGATGGTGTAGTGCCATGAGAGGGAGTAGAACAGGAAGAAGGCAGAATTGAGACCTTTCAAAGTTTTGGCCCAAGCAAGGGAACATGGGGGTGTCATTTGAGCTCCCCGCCTCAGGTGCCAAAATGTTGTGGGCTGGCCTTGGTACAGACTCACACTGATGAGTTGTCCTGTACATAGACTTGGTGATGGTCAAGTCACCTAATCAAAGGAGATTAGGCTCAAGGAGCCTCCAGGGGTTGGTTGCCCCTTGACAAGAGACCTAGACTATGCTCTCCAACCAAGTACAGGCAGTCCCCGGGTTACGTACAAGATAGGGACTGTAGGTTTGTTCTTAAGTTGAATCTGTATGTAAGTCGGAACTGGCGTCCAGATTCAGCCGCTGCTGAAACTGATCAGTTTCAACAGCGGCTGAATCTGGATGCCAGTTCTGACTTACATACAGATTCAACTTAAGAACCCCAGGCATCCCCAAGTCAGCTGCTGCTGAAACTGATCAGTGGCTGATTCCAGCAAGCCCGGGGCAGGGGCTTCCTGTAGTCAGCCGCTGGTCAGTTTCAGCAGTGGCTGACATGGGGACGCCTGGGGCAGAGCAGCTGGGGTGCTGCTGGGTTGGTCCAGTAGTGCCGCCGCTCCTCGGTGCTACTGGACCAACCCAGCAGCACCCAAGCTGCTCTGCCCCAGGTGTCCTGATTCAGCTGCTGCTGAAACTGACCAGCAGTGGCTGAATCAGGATGCCTAGGGCAGAGCAGCTGGGGTGCTGCCGGGTTGGTCCAGTAGCGCCCAGAGCGGCGCTACGGGACCAACCGGCAGCGCCCCAGCTGCTGTACCACAGGCGTCCGGAGCAAAGCCGCGGAGCACGGGGGCAGCGGGACAGCCCAGACGCGCCGTGGCTGTCCTGCTGCCCTCTGGCTCCGCGGCTTTGCTCTGCTTTGCTCCCCATCTCCCTGGTCTGCAGACCAGGGGGACGGGGAGCAAAGCGGCGGAACACACCGGCAGCTTTGGGCTGGGCTGGGCTGGGCGTCTGGGCTGTCAGCTGCCCACGTGTTCCGCGGCTTTGTTTCCTCTCCCTGGTCTGCTGGAGACCAGGGAGACGGGCCCCGTCCGTAACTGCGGATCCGACATAAGTCGGATCCGCGTAACTCGGGGACTGCCTGTACTGGAATGATGCAAGACACTATCCTCATCCCAATTTTACCACATCTGTGCTGAGTACGTTGCCTAGGGATGCAGTCTAAAACAAGTAAAGTTGCATCATCCTGTCCCAACTACTTGGGAATGTATAGAGTGGGGGTAGCCAACCTGTGGCTCGCGAGCCACATGCAGCTCTTCACTGCAGACAGTGCGGCTTGTGAAGCGTCCCCCTGGCTCGCAAAGCTGCCCCCACACTCCTGGTTCCCTGTACTCACTGGGTGCTCCCTATGTTGAGCCAACCGGTGTGGCAAAGCAAAATGGTGCTGGAAAGATGGCCACTGGGAGCCTGATGTGGCCAAAAAGCCAAATTGGAGTTTATTTAAAGGGGCAACATCTTTTTTTTTCTTTTGTTTTTCTCAACTTTTTCCCCTTGGCTCTTTGCACTATGTCCACCACTATTTTGGCTCTTTGCCTGTAATAGGTTGGCCACCCCTGGTATAGAACAAACCTCACTGCAGACTACAGTATAGACAAGTTGTTAACCCTAGAAAAGCTTTAAAAGTCACCACTACTTTCTTTCCATTTCAGTGGAGTGGACCACCACCAATAGTCAGCTTCCCCAAATCATCAGCTTTAAGTGAGGGCTTTAATAAGTATTGCTATTCTAATCAGCAGTACTCAATCAAATGAAGCTATTCACTGGATAAGCTCGCTAACACACAGGCCTAACGAAGGGCTAGAGAGCTTTGGAAAGCTCTGTACTATACTTTAGATCACAAAGAGCCATGCATTATATGAAGGCTATTTATAATGGCACGCTGACAGCTAGATGTATGTTAGGAGGTTCATAAGGAAGGTTTTATTGAACCTTATTACTTGCTCCTTTAAGCAAACGTGGTTAGGATTTTAATCTTTGTTCAGAATGTTTTAAAATGCGTGAAATATTTATTTTCAGACTGATCAGGAAATCGTTTGTCTCCTGAAGCATTTGCACTGGCAGGGCAAACACACACAACCCATATACAATTGTATAGTGTGCCATACAGACACAGCATTAGGCTGGCATTCAAGTTCAGCTATGAAACCAGAGAACAGAATGTCATGGACAAGAATGGATTTGAAAAACAAAAAAGTTATTCCGGATATAAACGGAGGAGAAAAAAACTCTGAGCCTATTTTAAGCTACAAATAAATAAAGGGTTGTGATATTATGAAGTCCCTTTTTTTAACCTCCCAAAAGCTGCCAGTGACATGCATACATTAACCCCACTAATCTCTGCTAAAGCAGCACAAATGATTGAAAACTGGGAACAGCAACCTCAGCAGCAGGCCTTGCTCAGGAATGAGACCAGTGAAGTGCTGAGAGCAGGAAAGAGGGAAGGATAAAGAAAGTGAGCTGCAGTTTAGCGTGAGTATTTAAAACAGACGCTGGGCTGAAAGCTTTGCAAAGCGATGAGCATTTTACATGAAACAATGAAAGCAAAGGAAAGCAAACCTCATTCTGTTTACTGGTGTCCATGAGCTGCTTCAGCCTTTTCCAGTGCTCCCACCCTACGTTTCCATTGGAGATTATTAACCTTTCTATAAAATCACTGGTCCTGTGTACTCAGCCATGGCAGAATTGGCCCTCCGCAATTCTGCTTCAGAACCTCAGTGTTCCGCTCTTTAAACTTGAGTTTACAGGTATGAAGCAAACTCTTAAAACATGAGTGGAGCGTAGGAAGGTAACACTGCATTGCTTGAGTCTGCAGAGGGATTGAAACAACAGCTCCAAGATGGGTGGTCAACCCATTCATCTCAGGCTTCTCAATTTTGTGGCAGCAGAAGTTGGCATTTTTCCAAGATGCTGTGGAATTGGCATTTTTATGAAGGAATCTGCCATTTTTTCATATGCTGTTTTCCTGCCATGCCAAGACCTGTCCATAGCTGCTGCTTATACTCCTGCTTGCCCCTCCAATTACAATGCATATTCCCCACTTAGTTCAGCTTAGCTGAGGTCTGGGAAACCAGAAAGCTGAGCCACTGAAGCAAGCTGCATGCTCGCCACTTTCCTGGCCTATGGATGGGAAAGGAATTCCAAGCCTGACAGCCTAAACATCTCAGGAGCTGAGTCCTAAGAGTTGAGATGGGTCAGTTGAGATTACAGGGCAAAATCCACCCTGGAAAATCACCATGACAAATTTCACATCAATGAGTGTTTTTAGCTATGAGCCAGAGGTTATGAAAGGACGAGGGAACAGCAATAGAAGAAACTAACATTGTGGAATTCAAGAGTTGTGGTCACACAATTTGGTCTCATTGCACTGTGGAATTTATGGGGCCCTGCATAATACAGAGGAAAAGCAGTGCAGCCATGAACCACTACAGTAAGGCAAAGGAAGCCGAGGATATGAATGCAACCTTGCCCTGGTTTGTTTATTAAACACCAGCTATGGACTCGGTGTAGAAAATACAGCAGGAAAGACAAACCTTGCCCTAAGTAGTTTACGAAGATGCTGAAAGCAGTCCTGCATGGGCACGCTGTCAATAGGGCAAGTCTGGAGCTTGCCAGAGGACCAGAGCCCAACAAGGGACTTTATGAGTGCACAAATAACTGACTGAAATCCCTCTTGCCATTTACCACGTGGACTTTAGCTTCAGTCCAACTATTTTAATTTCCACACCTCCAAGTCACCACATTCAAAGTGGCCAGTCGGTTGGCTACTTAAAATAAAAAATGGCAACACTTTGGGGAACAACGAGATACATGAGAAAGGGGGCAGGTATTCGGAAAGAATGAGATTAAGGGACATGGCTTATCTCCAAGTTTTAATGCACTGTCCCTGGTTTCTTTCCCAAGGAGAGAAAAAATGCATTTTACAGTTTTTGTCGGGAGAGACCTGGCAACCCAAATTGTATTGTTTGTAATTCTCAGATTACTGTTAACGTTGACTCATGATTAAATTGAAGATCTGGAGGATACATGCTGGGTCAGTTTGTACTTAAGTCTAGCTACACTTGTGATTTTTTCTTTTTGGGTGACTGTACTGGGCTGGAGTGGCCACCCACTGACCCCGAAGAGGAAATGCCCCTCCCTAATCCAGGTTGAGCTCACATGGAGGACTCACCTGAGAGGAAGTCAGAGGGCGGGCCCAAGGATATAAAAGGATTTCCTGTATGGCTAGTCTGGGGCCTGCCAGAGAATGAGACAGAGGCACACTCTCCCCAGCCAGCAAGGGAGCCAGAGGCCATCGCCTACCTGACAGCGAAGGAGCAAGAAGCCTCCCCACCCTGGCCAGTGGAGGAATCAGAGCCAGCGGAGTTGGACAACTGGCTCGGGCCTCCCGGCCCTCTCCAGGAGTACTAGCACGCGGGCCTGCTGTTCTGACCTTTGCCGTCCGGAAGACCTCCCAAGGAACCACATACAGAGGACTGAGGGGAGGACTAGAGCTGGCCCAGGGGTAGCCAACCTTGGTCTGGCTGGGGGTCAGTGGATTGCGGAGTGGACCCCCACTGACCCCAGTACTACATGTCAGTGAGTTTTGGCCTGGATCCCTGCTGACCTGGCAGCTGATTACCGGCTGCTATTAGGGCCCTGGGCCGGGGCGTGGTGGAGAAGGGAGGGCCCGCGGCCTCCTTCCTCCCCCCGCCACCCTTTGATTAGGTGACAGTCTCCCATACGGTGGTGTGCAGCCACAGGCAAAGTGCCTGAACCTTTCCTGGGCCAGGAGACAGACTACGTACTTGGGCGTACTGACTGTGGCTGGGTTGGTTTGTTCTGGGAGAAGCCCTCTCCATGCTCTAGGGCTGGGCTACTGACTACTTGCTTAGACTGCTTGACTGTTGCTGCCCCTGCCCGGGATTAGAGCCAGGTTTAGGGACTGCAGGTTTAGGGCTTGGACTAGCCACCCCCTGACCTCAAGGGGAGCCTGATCATTCCCCGAGGAGCACCCCAATGGCTTACAGTGACCATACATCTCATTTGGTCAGGCTAGCCCTATTCCAGCCCTCCAGACTTTTTTGGCTTAAGCAGGCATTTGTCAAATTCCTATTTTTGTCCAAAATGTGGGATGTAAAGGAACTTGCAGGTGAGCAGCAGTGCCAGCCCCACATGGGGAGAAGGGCATCAGGGCTCCAACAAGGTGCAGGCAGGACTTGGGCGAACAGCAATGCCAGTCCAAGCCTTTGGGAATCATAATCACCCTATCCAGTCTGTACATAGCTCCTTGCCTGCCCCAAATGCAGGGATGGGGTGCCAAAGCAGCTTGGGTCAGCCCTTGGTGGTGTCTTGTTTTCCTTTTAGGAAATACCATCACCCTATCTTTGTTATAAAAGGCTTTTCTATTTAGTCTTCATGCCCTAAAGAGAGTTAAAAAATCTTTGGTTTACCAGGACAGTGGATCTATATGGACCTCATACTGCAAACACTGAAGTTGACGCCAAAGTTCCCATTAACTTCAATGTGTGGTACAAAATCATGCCTATGGAGATTTAGGCCCCAATTTAGCAAGATACTGAGGTACTTCCTGCCAAGGGCTGTATCATCCTCCACTCCTATTTGCTAGCACAGGTGTTGACCATGCTCAGAACCACACAGTGGCATAATAAAGAATATTGGTATAAACTTTCCTGTCTTAAAAATTGGTATGATTATATGTATTTTTTCAAGACTCTTTACCTATCTGTCATTACTTGGCTCTTAGGAGATGGTCTCACCTATCATTTGTGTGAAGAATTAATCTCTCCAGAGGAAAGTCAATAAAATGAACACAGGCCATCTCTAGTTTTTTTGGCAAGAGCTATACCTTCCAAAGAGTGCAAATATTTCCCCAGCACACCTATACCTACTTGCTATGCCCATGATTACAACAGAGAAATCTGTAACCATTTATTCTATCATTTTTCAGTTTTCTGTTCTCAAGTTGAAAATAAATTTAATTGTGATTTGCTTAAAGAAACTGTCTGAATAGTACAAAAACAATCTCTAAATATTTTTGACAATTTGTTCCATACACACAGAATTCCAAATCTGATTGGAAAAATAGGTGATGTGATAGGATTCTGTTTTCTGACTGAATTAGTTTAGAATCAGATTTCTATTGGAAATATTCAAGTACAATCTTGAAATTCATTTTTCACAAATATTCTGCAATATTCTCAAATCTTGCTGTTTTGGTGAACATTTCTGCAAGTAAGCTATTAAGCTAGACTAATCACCAAGAGGAAACCCACGGGAGGAGCATTCATAGTAATCAAAGGCATTTTTAAAGGTCAACAACTATTTACAGAATTTTATTGCAATAACTGCCCAGCTTTCTCTGTTATTTATTTGAAGACTCATGGGGTTTGAAACACACTGTCCAGTGAAGATAAATTCCACATCCTTAGGATCAAATTTTACCCTTTAACAAACACACACAGCAACTCCCATGGGCCTCAATATTTGCCTGCTAACTGTACCCTGAAAATGAACAAACAAGTGATTTTGTTACCTCATTAATGGAAGATTCACACACACATTCAAGAGCAGAATTTAGGTGCAAATCTACATCTGACTTTTTTTTTTAACAAGTTCTGACAGAACATACACACTATGAATTGGCATACACCCCACTCTCCCACACATACACAATCTGTAAAACAAATGGACTAGCAGACATGTTCAGAGAAAAACAAAAGTGTCATTCATTCTGTTCAAAAGGCCTAAATACTCAGAAATTTAAGAGGAAGCCCTTTAGGTGACAAGTCAGGTGCACCTGCTTTGAAGTCTTCTTTCTCTAAACACGTTTCTGCCTGTGGCTTGTTTTTCTACCTGATTCAAGGAAGGGACTATAGAGTTCACTGCTCCTAGCCCTGAACTCTATCAGTCAGTCATTAAGATGTTAATCCCAACACGTTCAACATTAGCATCAGCACAGCAACGATCACTCTATTGAGATCAAGGGAAAGGGTGGACTTACCAGCACGCTTCCATCAGCTTTGGCCTGCCTAGCCAGGCTTACGCCCATCCATTCATCATCTCTATCCTCCTTACAGGTTTTTCCACAGAGCATGCCACGAGCATTGCCTTAAAAAAAGGGAGGGACGGGGAGGAGGAGGATGCATTTAGTTTAAATATCTATAACGTGACCTTGTAATAGATACTCTTGCTCATCAAGCAACTCTTTCCTATCTCTATTATCTCTATCTATATATCTATGAAGTCTTTTTCACCAGGATCAGGGCCTTAGCCTGGGAGCCCTAGACAGGATTATGTCCTGGCTTATGTTTGACCAGCATCTTGCACAACAGGAACTTAGTCCCTGATCAGATGCAATAACAGGCTACTCTCATTGATGTGTTTGATCTTACTTGCTTCTTATCCAAAGAAAACAATCAGGGTTATTATTCCATAGAGTACTCACACAGATTACTCTGTCTGTAACATAGTATATAAAGCACTCTTCAAATGCAAGGAGGGGAAATCAATGCAGAAATGAGCAGTAATTCTGACCATCTCTCTCCAGAAACTAAAGAAAACAAAGCAGGTAAGGAAAAGACAATGGCCTGGTTTAGATTAATTTGGCAAAGGCTTGGCCAAAAAGATTAGCCTTACACTGTGGTCCACCAGAGAAAGCACAGGTTGCAATCAGAAACCTCCATCAGGAATATACTGCTTCCAGGCCTCAGGTGGGACATAATCCTGAACCAATAAGAGTAAACAGAAGCTTTGCCACTGGACTTCAGTCAGATAAAGCTCCTAGTGCTAGTCCTGTGTGTCCCTAGAGTCCTGAGCTAAAGCTGACTGACGCTGATGGTCGTCTTTCCAATGATCTCAAGAGACATTGGATCAGGCCCTAAGATATTTGTGAGGATTTTCAGTAAGTAAAAAAGTGTTAGCGTACCCACCTCGACCCATATCCAGCTCTGTGCACCTCCTCTCAGGATTGGTGTGGACTCGACATTTAAAGATAGCTCCTGGGGACTTAACAGAGGTGCTGTATTTAGAATCTGCCTTTGGGGCACCAACCAGGACCCTAGAAACCAAAAGCAGAGTAGTAAATAGTTAATTTCAAAAAAGAAAAAGAGAACACTCACATTTCCAGTTCACCTTTGCCAAGAGGACTTCTTCTGATGGCTTGGTAAAATGACACCAATGCTGCACAAAATGACATGTTCCTTCTAGGAATCCAGGAATTCTTTAAACAAGCTAAGTTTCCATTGAAGCATAACACATTTAAAGCAATTCTTACCACCAAATAAGCAATTTAGGAAAATTTTAGCAACTGCATCCAATCTTTTTGGGTTCTAGCCACAATCAATCAATTCCAAATCCATGACAGCCAAAACTGGATGGCCATAAAGGGAAGAAATCTACCTTCTGTGCATCAAAACAAAGATCAATAAGGCTGATCAGAACCTGAAGGCATCCTCGCTCCAGAAGCTCAGGGCACATTATCACACAAGTGTTCCTTCCGAAATCCAGAATTACTATATGATGTGCTGCTACCAACAGTTTAGAGACCAAGCTGAAAAGACTAAGACTAGATCTATGTCATTGATTCTGTGTATGAGAAACATACATTTTGGAAGAGTACTAAATCAACCATAGTTATGATAGTAGGCATGAAATCCTTCCTAAAAGGTAGGTGATCACACCATATTAATGTAATGATCCAAATGAGTCACGAGGACCACAGTTGACATGAAAAATGGGCCACATGTGATGAATGGAAAGAGTGCAAGGAGGGGATATTTTGGCAGGACTACGAGAGTGTTTGTAACATACGCTCACTCCATCATTTCTTCCTCCAAAGAACTACCCTTCCCGCTTCTTCTTTCCATCTTGTCAATTGAACCCCTATATCAGGGAGGAGGTCTGATGTACATTACATTCCTATATCACTATAACTATAGTGCTCAGGCAGGTGAAAACTCCCCACCCTTGAGCAACATAGTTATACCAACCTAATCCCCAAGTAGTCAGCACTATCTTGGCGGGAGAGCTTCCCCTGTCAACGTAGTTCTGCCTTTCAGGGAGGTGGATTAACAAGAGAGTTCTCTCCCTTTGGCTTAGAGGGTCGTCATTAAAGTGCTGCTGCTTTGCCAATGCCATGTTTTAAGTGCAGACATGTCCTAAATTGGGCAGAATGTGAGAGACCACCTCTCTTGTGGGAGAGGCGGAAACCACCAATGCACTAACACCTGCCCTCACAAGGTATGACACATGCACCTAGTCAATTTGCTATCACTTTGGATCAGCTGGTCCTTGAGAAGACCAGTTCGCAGAGGAACACAAAATCCAGGCAGAAAATCACTGGCGTTTTATGCATCGGTGTCCCTGGTCAGGTGCTCTGTGGGGACTGAACCCAAGACCACTGGCTCTAAAAGCATTTGTTTCTATTGCTTGAGCAATCCAGCCATTTGTTAAGTGTAGGTCACATCATGTACAAATGGACAGATCCCACGATAGAATCTTAGAAAACAGGGCTATTCCAGGTTTTCAGTGACTTTCATTCATCCTCTTTACCAGTCTCTCTGTCCCATCCCCACCTACTCCCCACCAGATTCAGTGTAAGAACATGGAGCAAAAACTATCACAATCTTAATTCTACCTAGGTGGTAAGGTTAAGCACAGGGTGTTAGGTTATCTGAGGGTGCTATGCTATACTAAGTAGGGATGTAACCAGTAACCAGTTAACTGGAGGCCCTGATACAGTGGTGCAGCCCAGCTGGGCCCGCCACAATGTGCTGCAGTTTGGGGGCACTCCAGCCTGGCCAGGATGGAGCAGCTGCCCACACCCATGACACAGTGGGCCTGGCCTGGCCAGAGCAACCTCCTGCCTGCGGCGCTATGTCAGGCCCGGCCTGGCTCGAGCAGCCCCTGCCTATGGCAGTCTCAGCCCACAGCTGCACTATGGCCAGGAAGGTACCACACCATGGGTGGGAGGTGGGGCATCCCTCCCCCTACCCCGCCTGTGGGGTCCCGATTAAGTGGTTAAATGTAACATTTAATTGGTTAAATGGGATTTTATAGCTCTCCTAAGAAGTGACTTGGGCAATACGTTCTCCTCATAGCCAACAGAGTACATGTAAAAGCTGACGTGACAAAAATGTGTGCTGACATTTAAGAGAAATTTGGAGAGAGAGAAATCCATTTTAAGGGAACATTTTCTCCCCAGAATCATGGTCTAAGCTGTAGTATCACAGGAGTTTGGCAGGGACTACACTCTATAATGCAAGTCATGTTTTCACAAGTGAGAAAAATTAATGCCAGAAATACCTAAATTGTTGAAACCTACAAAGCCTACACACGTTGGGGGGCAAGCTCGGGGGAGCCTGAAATAATAGTTCCAAATGGAAATCTCACAGGCAGTCAGGCTGAAATCAGAATGCCAATCATCTCATTTACACAGGCGATGAATGAATGTCACTCACTTCTTGACATTCATGAGATCTAACACAATAAACAAAGGGGGGATAGCTTAAGGATGGATGGTTTACATTGCAAGTGTCAAGAAAACGTTTCTAAGACCAGCTATTAGAATCAACTACGGCAGGGGTGGGCAAAACGGCCTCTGTGGGCCGGATCCAGCCTGCAGAGGCCCTGCTGCTCCCCTGCCTCCAGCCAATTAAGGCCTAGGGAGCACCCGAAGCCTCCTCCACTCTGCTCGCAGGGTAGGGGCAGAGCAGAGAAGGCTTCGGGTGCTCCCCCGTCCCCAGGCCTTAATTGGCTGGGGGGGGAGGGGTAGCGCATAAAGCCTCCTCCTGCCCTGCGAGCAACACGGGGTGCTTGGAAGCACCACGCACTGCTTGCAGGAGCAGGGGGTAGGGGGAAGAGAGCGGAGGAGGCTTCGCGCACTCCCCCACTCCCAGGCCAATGAGGGCCTGGGGGCAGGGGAAGACCTGAGTGAAGCTTCCTTCGCCCTGCCCCAGCCCTGCAAGTAACCCACAGCACTTCAGAGTGCCACGTGCTCCTCGCAGGGCAGGAGGAGGTTTCGTGTGCTCCCCCGCCTCCAGGTCCTGATTGGCCTGAGGGTGGGGGGCTGTGCCAAGCCTCTTCCAGGGCATGGGTGCCTAGTGAGAAGGGGGAGCAAAGGGGCTCTCCCACCCCCAGACCAATCGTGGTCTGGGGGTGGGGTAGCCCCACCCCTTTCTATTTAGAACCCGCCCCTTCTGGGGTGGTGCAGGGCTACTTTAAAAATTTTTGAAGTAGCCCCTGGGCAAAAATTATTGCCCATCCCTGAACTACAATACACTGCATTCGGCTCCGATTTAAGTGTTGTGACTCTAGTGGAGCTGTGTCCACCTTACAACAGAAGTGAATTTGGCTCAATAGTTCTCAAAAAAGATCTAATGATCTCTCAGAATGAGAAAGAGGAGATAAGAAGACTGATTTATAAAGATTTATTATTCTCTCTTTAAAAAAAGCTTAGGGGAAAAAAGATGCTGAACTGTTTGAACAGGATTACCTGCATAGATTCTGTGTTCAAATTGATCTTGAGAAAATGTGCATTCAGCTATATTTTTAAAATACATCGTATGTCCAAGCACACAACTAGATACTAAATCTATCTGATGGAGCAAAACCAAGCAGGAAGTGAACATAGCATGTGATGCATGTCATAATTTATCTAGTTAAGTTATTACTAGGACTGGTAAGAGTTTCCTGAACTCAGAATAAAATGCTTGAAACTCTGTCCCAAAGCATACTATACATATTGAATTTTTTCCAGCGGCAGAAATGTGGTAGCCTATCATTTCAGTACTATGGATTCCTTCATCCTGTCCCAGTGTAAACACGGTGAATATGTAAACAGTCCATAATAGAATAACCTTGTTCATTACTTTGCTATAGCCAGGCAGCTTTCCAACATCTCCCAACCAATTTAACCAAGTTGGGTTTAAATAGACTAATTTTGTGGTGTAACATGATTTTGAAGCACTCTTTTAGCACTCTTCAGGTTTTAAACAGTGCAGTTCCATTTGTTTTCCAGCCTTTAGCCAAAACAGTCACGATGTGGTGACATTTTTGCAAAGAACTATCCATTTGCATGGGTTCTCACCATCACGACCATAACATACTGCAGGAAGTTTCTGGGATCCCTCTGACTTACTGCACGAAGATACATTGAGAAATGAAGCCCAGTGAGGGAAAGAAACAACTGTACATTCACAGTTGCCTTGGAGTCAATATTTTGGGACCCCTTCACAACACAATGTAACCAAGAATTTTAGTACAAGAATTCAGCAAAGCAGATGAAACAAAAAGAGGAGGAGGAGTAAGAGACAAAGTGAAGGATTAAAAAGGAAGGGTCTATTGTTTGAGCCACTACAACTGCTCCTCACCCATAGCACTGTACCTGAATCTCGAACAGATACATGCCCACCAGTTCTTCAAATTCTCTTTCACCCCCCATGAAAGAGATTTTGTTGTATTTTTTTGGGAGGAAGTCAAGGTTGAAGTAGTACACTTTGGATTTTGTTAGCGGAGAAGGGAGGTTCCAGGTCTTAGTGGGGGCTTTGGGAAATGAGATTTACTATTCCTACAAGAATCAGAATCCACCCATGAGTAATTACAGTTTTTATAAACATCAAATTATTGTTTTCTCGTAGTAATTTCTGCATTTTAAAACAAATCAGGAGAAAAAGGCTTTCTGCTATTCGTGAGACTAATTCCAAGCTTCAAAACTATAGCTGAAGTTCTAGGAGCACACATGCTGGTCTAGGCTCTAAATGAAAGTATGAGAGTCATGCCCATTACTGCCGGTTCATATTAGAGTCCAACAATATTAGAGCCCAAATGATCTTCCCCATTACTCCTTTCAAACTAACCTTCAGGACAGCTTATCACAGCCACCTCTAACCAAGATGAACACAAACCTCTCTGAGCTTACCAACCCTTTCCTGGCTATGAATGGAGGAATCAAATGGAAGGCTCCTATCTTATCCAAGGAGAGGAGATGCCAATTTCTAGAATGACAGTGTGGAGAACTAGCCAGTAGGCAATGAGGCTATTTATCCTTCTTTTCATGATCTCACTCTCATTTGCACCTGCGTTATGTTTACTTCCCACAGGGAGTAACCACCACCTTGCTGCTGAATGGCCCTGAGGATAAACAGTTTCAGAAATCAAAGCACTGTCTCTAGCTGGAAGTACAATGCACAAAGAAGCACTGAATGGTCCCAATGGCCCGGAAAGATGCCAAACACATTAGCATCTGTTTACCGCGTGCCAGCACTGATTAGACAGCCCTAACTCAAACGCTGCAGGTCCTCTGCACCTCACAGCAATTTTAAGTGGCAGAGATGAAATGTCTTTAAATAGCCTCCTATATCATAATAGATCAAAACAAGCGGCAGTAATAGGGCACATACTGCTCCAGTGCATGCAAGGGTTCCAGTTTGGTTCCTTCTAGCCAAAGGCTTCAAGCCACTTGATCCCGTCTCTAAATGTATTGAAAAAATATTCAATTGGTTCATTGATTCAACAGGTAAACCCACTGAATGCAGAGGTTTAAGTGAGAGAGCAAAGCCACTTCTAGGCAACCTACACCAATAGCACCAAATCAGTTTCCATCACTTTTCCAGAGCATTAACAGCAGCTCTTAGTTCGGTGTTTGTGTTGCCTGGACAGACCACACCAAGACAAACAGAACACTCTGCCTTCATGTAGGTTTCCTCCCCAGTTTCATTCTGGATCACATAAAAAGATTCTCAGGATACATCATTGTATATTCACAACAACATATCAACTCAATCAGTAAGTGTAACAACACCCTGCACAGTTCAGATACAGACTGGGGTTAAAAGCAGGAAGCAACATATGACATAAAAAGCACAAAGACAGAGGGTCATTCCAGCGATAAGAGCTCTCAGTCAGCAACCTGCCTATATGTACCAGGCCATGTTGCCAGGAAGGCTGAGATTATTAAACTAAATTGTCAGAGAGAGAGGAGGAGGCGAGAGAAATGAATTACAAAGGATTTTTTTTAAAAAAATATTGGCTTGTTAATGATGTAAGATCATTACAGTTTTTATAAACATCAAATTATTGTTTTCCTGTAGTAATTTCTCCATTTAAAAACAAATCAGGAGAAAAAGGTTTATGCTATTTGTGAGACGTATTCCAAGCTTCAAAACTATAGCTAAAGTTCTAGGAGCACACATGCTGGTCCAGGCTCTAAATGAATGTAGCAGCTAACCACCTGGTTCCTTGCTCTGTTGAAAATAGTAATGAGGAGGAACGGTGCAAATCTTTCAAGACTTCTACTCAAAAAATCCTCTTAAGGAAACAAAACAAGAGATGTCAGAAAATACAATAACCTGAAAACATCAGATGAAGACAAATTCTTCTCCATCTTGAAATTTTGTAAAATTAACATGCCAAAGCGGAAAATCTCAGTACAGTAGAGTCCGGATTATCCGACTTTCGCTAATCCAACATTCTGCTTTATCCGACATAGTCAGCTCCTGAAAGCAAAACTAAAACCCCGCGCTGCCCCCGGCCGCCTGCCATGTGACCTGGCCCGTTTCTCCTTCCCCAGCTGCTGAAGTCCATGCTGCTGCTGCCGCTGCTGCTGCTGCTGCTGCGCCACTCAGTCCCCATTCCTGCCTGGCCCCTTCCCTCCCTGCAGTGCGCTGAGCGAAGGGGCAGAGAGCAGGGCCATTCTCCCGACCCACTCCCATGGGCTGCAGGGAGGGAAGGGGCCAGGCCACCCGAATCAACTACAGGTAATCCCTATTATCCGACATTTTCATTAATCTGACCACCTGTCAGTCCCGTTTAGGTCGGATAATCAGGACTCTATTGTGCAATCAAGTTCAGGCCTTTTACTGCAAAGGCATCTTTCATGCCACTCTAGTGAGGGATGCATAGTCAAATTCCGTTACAAAGAGTGTGTATATAGAGTAAACCTGGTTATACACATTTGCTCTGGGTTCACATTTGATGCCCAAAATTTTAAGCCAAAATGTTCCTAAATTTGATCTTGCTTAATATTTATATACAGAAAGATACAGATAGATAGCGATATAGATATAAATACTTTAGATCAATGGTACTCAAATTGATGTGATCAGACCCTTCCAGCCTTCTTTGTGCCTATTATCATTTATGCTCCTGCCCCCCGCCCCCCCCCCCCCCAAGGCAAAGTGCAGAGCAGAGGCTGCTGGCCAAGGTGCCCAACTCTGACAGCAATGCCAAGTCAGCAGCAGCACAGAAGTAAGGGAGACAATGTGAAAAGTGCAGCAGACATGGGGCCCATTGGCACCCTTGCTGCTGGCAGCCCCACCACCTCCAGGTGAGGGCTGGGGGGCAGAGAGGAGGCAGAGCCCAAGCCCAGGTTGCATTCCCATTAAGCACTGGGAACAGAGGAGGGCACAGAGGAGGATGCCCCTTTCATCCCTACCTCTGCACAAGCCCGAGCCAGTTGGGCTAATAATCAAGGCTCTTAAAAAATGCACACAGCTCATGCCTCCCTTTACATCAGTAATGGGGAACCTAAAGCCTGGAGGCTGGATGCGGCCGCTGGCTCGTCTGGATCCAGCCCCCTCAGGCTTGGTTCGCCCACTGTCTCTTTGCTTGTCATTAGTGTTCAGCCCCTGACTGATTTTTCTCTGAGTCAGCGGTCCCCACTCAAAAAAGGTTCCCGACCCCTGCTTTACCCATTCCTGCACAACCTATGAGAGGCCTGCTCCACTGTTTGAAAACTGTTGTTTTAGATCGTATTTTAGACTGAGATCTGAATGCTACTTGAGTTAATTAAGACACTGTTTCAGGCTTTGACTCATGAATCTAAATATCCTTTACAGATAGCTTATAAGAACATTATACAGACTGGTATTCTGTACTATTGAAAATGGCCAAGATTGAAGTTTATGAATATACAAAAATGTGTATTAGCACATGGCAGAAGTCCTCCTGGACAGAAGGCGGTTTGTTAAAGGTACTTTTATAATCAGGACCAGATTAAAGGAATATGGGATCATAAGATCTTAAGAATCCGAGGCCCACCAACGTCCTGAGGCCCACCAACGTCCTGACACTCATAATCCTGCAGGAAACTTTTACTTTAAATGAAAATGTTTCTGGAGATTAACATCCCTTTGCAGTGTTATTAACCGAAGCCTAACTGTATTTTGCTAGCGCAGGAGAAGCAGGAAGTGAAACTGACCAACCTTGCTTCATTTCCCAAGCTCAGTGAAATGCCAAAAAAATGTTAATCATGTATGTTTATATCAGTTTTCATAGTCTGAACTATTGTTGTCTACACAAGATAATAATTAGCAAGAAATTGTATTATTTCATTGCAACAGTGTTTCTTTAGACCGACACTTCATTATATTGTGCATTCCTCATCAATGTGTGTTTTCTGTTTTGCTTTTCTGTCTTTTGTCTGTGAGATAATATTAGCATTGTTTTACAGTGAGGGGTTTCTTTTCTTTTCAGAGTGCTTCTTGATATTTACAGATAACTCCTTTGTAACAAATGCTCCTTGAAAGTCACCACACATACAAGTATTTATGAACCAAAGTGTGTGAAAGACTTTCATTTTAAGGGGATAAAACCCAGACTTAATACATTTATTTAATCCACAGTGTGCTCCAGTTCCAAAATCAACAGCTAGGTAATCTGTCCATATCGAAACAACAGAGATAAAGAGAAGCTTTGTAAAAAAGTCTCAGAGGGGTAGCCGTGTTAGTCTGTAACTTAAAAAAAAAAATCTTAAAAAATAACAAGTGGTCCTTTAGCACCTTAGAGACCAACAAAAAATATATAGTATCATGAGCTTTCGTGGGCACAACCCACTTTTTGTGCCCATGAAAGCTCATGATCCTATATACTTTTGTTAGTCTCTAAGGTACTACAGGACCACGCACGAAGCTTTATAAACCTTTACTTTTCTTACACACAGTAAAAGTGACATTAGTTAGGTCCACTTAAGAGAACCCAGTTTAATTCTAACAGAGCCCTGATGCAAAGAGAGACAGAATATCAGAAAAAGTAGTTTACATAGTTTTGAGAGATACATACAGCTTAGGGATGTAAGCAAGTTGTCGAATGAGTACTTCAGTGGTCGCATCCCCCACTCCTGCCTCTGTATCAGAAGCAGCAAGTGGGGTGGAGAGCCGAAGCCGGTTCCCCCCAGCACTGTCTCCATGGTGCAGCGTGGGGGGCAGGAGAGGCAGAGTCACAGTGCTCATGGGGGGGGGCGTGAGCTGAGATGTTCAGTCCTGGCTCGCACCACCCCCGGGAGCTAACCCTGCTGCAGCTTTTCACTTTAAATGCAGTAAAAGCCTGCCGGGCTCTTACTATATTTAAAACGCAGAGCCGCAGCGGGAGCGCCCTCCCCTCTTATCGAGTAGTCGATGGAAATTCCAACTACTCAATTAGTTAATTAACTGATACTTAACATCTGTTATTTCTTATTGAAAATACACCACCATTCCCCCTAAAAATCCTATGCAAACATAGGAGTACCCGCCCCACCCCCATGTGCAGATCACTCTACTCATTAAGAACATATGCCTGGCTGTAGTATAGAATGCAGAAAACTCCTCTTTGCTAACAGATCAGACCTATCAATGCTCTACTGTTCACTCGCTTGACACCACTGCTACTAAAACTCTTCCCATTTAACAAATTATGACCTCTCATAGCCCACATCACATGAATTTGCTGTCAAGATGAGCTGTTACATATTTCCTGCAAAGAAGGGGGGTTACAAAAAGGACTAAACAAACCACAACTGGCCGTTTGCATTGCAGCAAAGGATTACATGCCAGGGGCTATGGAGTAACCCCCCAACTTAACATGAGTCGTATCTGCTCCATAATGTCTTCTACTCTCTTCCTCTCCTCCCTCTCCCCATCCCCACCCCTCACATACACCCCCCAACTTTCCAGGAAAAAAATATCACCACACACTTTTCTATATGCTGACCCAACTTTTGACTGTTCCCTGCGTTGAACTTGTTTGAAGTGATGCTACATAGTGTCCCCAGTTACCTAGCAGGTCCAGAATGTCACAGCAACACCAGTTTATCAGTATAAAAAGGCATTAACTGATCATGGTTTTAGCAGCTGCAGTTAATCCCCAGGGATGCCTAGGTTTCTTAAGAATGCACCTGCAAGATGAAGTGCCGGTTCAACACCCTCCACATTTCACTCACTTCTCCAAGTACATGTGCTGCATGTTTCAGCAGCAACTGTTCACTAGAGTAAACACCAGTCTGCAGCACTTTGGGATTCTATCGGACTGTTGTCCACAATCTGCAGCTTGCGGAAACAGAGACTCATAGGGCTGGATTTCCTCTTTTTGCAGCAGCATTTGAACTCAGGGCAACTGATGAAGGTAACAATAAATGGATTCAATGGGGAGTAATCTTTCTTCAGTGCCCCATACCTGTAACTGAACTGAAATCACAGAGCACATCATTTTGGACTACTTAGAAACTAATACCCAGACAGAAAATTTGGTTATATTAAGTGACTCATTTGACGTTCAAACCTCCCTTATTGCTAAATTGTGTCTGGTAGTTTTTGTCTCTGTTGCTTTTCCAGGAAATACACAAACTTCTTCCCTCAGACTGCATCCAAAACAAAGCAACATTACTTTATTGCCATAATACATTCTAAGTACTGTACGCACTAGCCAAATTCAGACTGGAAGTTTAAACAAAAATGTCAGCTCTAGTGCAGTTCCCAAACTGTAACAAGAGGCAGCACTTCTGCAACAATAATAATAACAATTAATAATAAAAACATGATTAAAGCCAGGATTAAACATTTCTCCTCATTGCTGTGAAAAAAAAAATCACAGCCTGCTTACTTAGTACCCGCTGAAAGGTACTGAAGATGCTGCCAGATACAGTGTGCTAGCCTGTTGGACAGATTACACAGCAAGGGTTGAAATGAAGATGGAAAGTGTCCACTTACAACTTTTTTAAACACTCATTTTGAACTTAAAAGCTCTTCCTGTAGACTGTGTCCAGGATGACACCCGAATATCATTCTGATTCATCAAAGATTGTGTTGGCTGAGACCAGAAGCTTTAAAATTGGTGGGTGTGGTGGAATCAGAAAATCTGATCCTGCAGTACTTTCTCAATTCCCAGCAACAGGCAGTGGAAAAGCTACTGGCAGTAACAAACACACCCGTGACAGCATTTTAGCTCCATTTTTTCTGGGTCAGTCCGACTGCAGGGAGGAACAAAGTAAAGTTCAGCGCTAGCTCCCTCAGATTGTAGCATGGGATTTTAAACCAGTATCTTAACTGGAACAGCATGCTATTTGGAGACTGGACATTGCCTGTCTGAAGCCAGAGAGTCTCTACATATTTAGGGTGAAATCTTTACCCTGCTGAAACCCATGGGACTTTGGACTTCATCAAAGCCAGGATTTCACCCTGAACTTCTATCCCACCATTAATCTCTACCAGTAAGATAGTCAGTGACAAGCTAATCAGCCTTCACTACTTCTCTAGCCTTCTCCCCACCACCACTGCCACTGCCAACTGATCCTCAGAAGAAGCCCTCCCCTGCCCTTTTAATATAAGAGACCTTCCCACTTTCTGCATGCTGCTGGGAAAGAGAAACTCTGGGTCCTCATAGTGATACCTGCCCCCTAGACCCACCAAGGCAGCCCCTCCAGCAAGGCCTTACCCTCAGATGGTCACAAGCATCTAGTCTGACTCCCTGTGCATTTCACAGACCCTCACCCCACCAACAGCCCCTAACTTCTGGCTGAGTTACTTAACTCCTCCAATCACCCCTTAAAGACACTGCCATGTGTCTCCCCTCCTGCCACCAAGAATTTGGCTGCAGTTAGGATCTCCCTCATGGGAGTGGGCACAGAAATACTGGCGCTGTCTCAAGGCAGCCCCCGCCCTGCTATGGGAAGGAGACGACGGGGAGAGGGGCAGAAGAAACGGAGCCCACCTGGCTTGGATCTGAAAAGATGGGGGGAGGAGACCGGAGGGGAGGGGGCTGAGAGGTGCCAGCGCCGCTTCGAAGTGGCCCATTCACGTGCAGCTGAAGCAGCAGCTCCCGGCCAACGCGCCAGTCCCTACTCACCAGCGGGTGTTATCGTAGTAATGCTCCAGCACCGAGTAGCCAAAGAAGGAGCCATTGGGCCCCTGGTAGACCACGGGATGATCCAGGTCCACGTTGTAGGAATAAGCCAAGGCCACGGCCGTCCAAGCCACCAGCACTTTTAACCAACGCCGCTTGCCCTTCCCCTGGGGTCCAGGCATCCTGCGGGGCAGGGCAGGGAGCGCCTCCGTCCTTGCACAGTGCGGCGCCTGCCCCCCTCACTGCAGGCAGCCCGGGGTGGGGCGGGGGGTTACGCTGGAGTTGGGACCCGCATGCACCACAGCCAGCCCCAGCCCGTGGAGGCCCGGGAAGCGCCCCGCGGCTGCAGCAGACGGGCTGGGTGGGCTGCAGCCAGGGGTTCTGACTCCGTCCCGCAGCAGCCAGGGACTTTTGTGGCCGCCTCGCAGAGAAGCTGCAGTTTGCTCCAATCCCCGGGGCGCAGGGAGTGGAGGCAGCGCTCTCCTGCCTGGGACAGGCCGGCTCCAAACGTGCAGCGGCAGCGCCCTCCAGCGGCCGCGGCGCCGCCTTGGCTGGTTCCCTCAGCAATGCAGCATCCTGGAGGACGGGGATGGCGGCTCCAGCTCTGCACAACTCCCCCACCGCAACGCCCTCCCTTCCCTACCCCCCGCCCCGACTTTTTGTACGTTACAAATGCACATGGATTTACTTGGCACGGGGACCCACAGCAAGTCTCTCCCCCTCCTTTCAGTCACTCCTTATACACACACGGCCCCTTTCCCCGAGTACTCAAGAACTTCCTATTCAGGGAATGATTTTCTGAATTCCTCTACAGTTTGTATTATCACTTGTTCTGTACATTGCCATGGACTAGTTACTTCCATTTTTATCATCTAAAGCGTTGTAGTAGTTCTCCCTACCCACAGAATCAGCCAACACTAGAACTGGAAGGGATCTCCAGAAGTCATCAAGTCCAGTCCCCTGCCCTCACAACAGGACCAAGCAGGGTCTAGATCAGTGGTCTCCAACCGTTTGGGGCTGCTGGGCTCCCGCGGCAGAGGCCGCGCCTGCAGGGCCAGATTAAGGGAGGGGGCTAGCCGGGCAGCTGCCTGGGGCACCAACCTATGGGGGGTGCCTGATGGGAGCTGTAAGGGGCACCGGGCGCACAGCTGCGCGGTGCCCCCTAGAGCTGCCATCAGGCGCCACACCCCCAATTGCAGCTGTAAGGTGCCGGGGGGTGGGGCCGCCCATGCGTCACACACCCACTTCCCGGGGTGCAGGAATGGCTCAAGCCGGCCCTGCGCAGCACACCCGGGGCCTGGGGCACAAGAATGGCTTGGGCCAGCCCTGGTGACTGGGCAGGCACACATAAATGCCCCGGTGGGCACCATGGCACCCATGGGCCTGCGTTGGGGACCACTGGTCTAGATCATCACTTACAGATGTCTATCTAACCTGTTCTTAAAAATCTCAAGTGATAAAGATTCCACAGCCACCCTTGGCCATGAATTATACTGAACAGTTGCCGTTTTGTTTTCTCTAACCTCCCCAGTTGTTCCATTAAGAAAACTTCACAATTCTAATGCATGTTTAATCTGCAGAAAAGCCTATTCACTTAAAATTCCCATGAAATAGGCACATGAACCCCGTTTTACAAATGGGGAAACTGAGGCAGCAATCACCCAAGTGTGCATGACAAGGCCATAGGAGGAGTCAATGGCAAAGCTAGGATTCAAAATCTGAATTTCTATCTTTTGTTCCTATGCCAAAATCACTAGATTATGCTACTTCTTCAATAGCAGCAGCTATTCATTCTTCAGCAATTTTACTGCAGAAGGGAGCCAGCCATAGGAAAAAAACCTCCCTCTAAATTATCTGTTCCTCAATTATACATATTTAATAATGTCCAGGCCAGATCATGTGACCCTCCTCTGTCTCCTCTATATATTAATGCTGTTTGCATTGGCAAATCTCTGGTGCATACCATGTTTGCATCACTTCATCTGTATCTTGTCTTCAGTTCATATACCTTTTCCCACCACTCATTTTACACTCAAGCTTACAGCCATCAATCACTCCCACACAGCTGAAATGATCCCATGAAGAGCTGTAAAAAATTGGTATGAGGAAGGAAGAGCAAGGCAGAAAGCTGAGGGCTAAAAAGTGTTTAAGAAATTAGTCCTGCCTCATTTTGAACTTCCCTCACCGTATTGTTGCTCGCATCTTTCGTTGGGGGCATTAACTGCATTTTGAATTTGGCAAGTTGAGAGGCAGGCTTCATTTTGACTATATTCAAATGACTTACTGAAAAGATTGTCATGGGCCTTTCATAACTGTGCAATTGGCATGGATAAAAGTAATCTGGTTGAGGAATAAAGTCAATACACAATGAAGAGGAAAATTCCAAAGACGACATGCAATCATATTAATAACACTGAGCCAAATTCTTTGCATTTTGAAGCAGAGAAGCAACAGGGCTTTCCAATTAATTATCCAAGTAGTGAATGAAGCTAACCAGCTCTCCAATCAAATTAGAAGAAATGGGAGCTGACACACTAATACTGTGAAGAGAATGTTGGACATATCCATTTCCATGGGGAAGAGGGACACTAAATAACTGAATTAGGTGAATGAAACATTGGCCTGTCACCATATGGAGTGCTCACAAGAGAGCTTGTGCTTCTAAAAATGACATGATTGGCACACATGGTGTCAGTCCATAAAATATTAGCTTCCTGCCATTGCAAGGAAACCTGCTCAGATCATGGCCAAACAACTTACTACATACCACTTCCTTTTTTGCCACAATCATTCATGGCTTGGTGAATCCCAGATGCTCAAACAAATCATCTCTTTCACTCTGGCAGGGCCCAGTCCTGTATGTAAGTTGATAGGACTTTTGCCATTAGTTTCAGTGGGAGCATGGTCACAACAAGTGTCTCCAAGTCAGGACCTTTTCTTAAAGGAAATGGGAACACTCAGATATTGTGTTAATCTGAAAAACTCTGCCATTAAGTAAAAAGTTAACTATTGCAGGCACATGTGTACAACAACTATTGAGACACACCTAAGATATGATCACTGAATGAGCATAAACTATACAGCTAAAAATGATACCTAAGAAAAAGGTACATAATTTAACACCAAAAGCACATGTACCAAACGTATTATGATTTGTATTACTACATTGCTTAGACACCCAAGTCTTGGATCTTATTTTGCTACACCCTATACAAACACAGAAGAAAGACAGCCAAATTCATCCCTGGTGCCACTGACAGAAGGAAAGAATCCTCTCTACCTTGTAGAATAGTAAAATGGAAAGGAATACAAGGAAATAAAAAAATTAACCTACCCATGAAGTACACATTTTTGTCAGAGCTGGTGGGAAGGTGGATGCTCTCTCTTTCAAGAAGGAAAGAGGGAGGGTTCATAATTTGCATTTGATGAAAAGGCAATTACTCCCAGTTGATTATAGGAGGGTAATTAAAGTATAGCTATGCTGCAGCTGGCAGGTGTGATCAACAACCCTGGTAGAAAGATGCACACTAGCTTAGCTGAAGCCTGTGTGCTAGAAACAGGAGTTTTTACATTGTAGCACAGGTAAAAGGCTTGTGCTTGCTGCCCAAAATGACACCCAACTGAACTCCTGGATCCAAGCTTGGGTATCTACCCCAAGCTGCTGCCAACACTGCAGTCTCCACACTACTAGCTTTAGCTTGAGCTGAGTTATCACAAATCTGTCTACCCAGGTGAGGAATCGCATCTCACAGCTCCAGCATCGACATGTGCTAATGGGGTAAGTGGGGATGACTGCTGTGTATGCAGAGTCATTCCGGTCGTATCAATATGAGACCTAAGGTGCTTTCCACATTTAAACTCAGCTGATCATGGTTGTCCCTCCAGAATCCTACTTGCCAACCAGAAAATCATTATAAGAAATTTGGTTTGTTCTGTCACTAGCAGATATTCAGATCATAAGAACCACTGCACCACAGCAGTCAAGGGACTATCACCTTCACAAATTGTCCTCATTGATCTAAGAGGGTCTACTCATTTTTCATATTAAGAACAGCCATATGGGTCAGACTAAAGGTCCATTTCGCCCAGTATCCTGTCTTCTGGCAGGAGCCAATGTCAGATTCCCCACAGGGAGTGAACAGAACAGGTAATCATCAAGTGATCCATCCCCTGTCACATTCCCAGCTTCTGACAAACAGAGAGTAGGGACACCATTCTTGGTCATCCTGCCCAATAGCCATTAATGGACCTATGCTCCATGAATTTATCTAGTTATTTTTTGAACCCTGTTAAAGTCCTGGTCTTCACAACATTCTCTGGCAAGGAGTTCCACAGGTTGACTGTGCGTTGTGTGAAGAACTACTTCCTTATGTTTGTTTTAAATTTGCTACGTATTAATTTCTTTTGGTGATCCCTAATTCTTGTGTTACAGGAACAAGTAAATAATCTCTCTTCAAATGCAGTCATTCCATACCCCCAATCATTTTGTTGCCCTTTCCTGAACTTTTTCCAGTACCAAGATATATTTTTCAAGATGAGGCACCACATCTACGTTCAGTATTCAAGATGTGGGCGTATCTTGGATTTATATAGAGGTAATAATATATTCCCTATCCCTTTTTAAAATTATTTCTAACATTCTGTTTGCTTTTTTGCCTGCTGCTGCTGCCCTCCAGTGAGTGGATGTTTTCAGAGAATCATCCACAGTGATGCCAAGATCTCTCTCTTGAGTGGTAACAGCTAAATTTGCCCCCATCATTTTATACATATAGTTGGGATTATGTTATCCAATATGTCACGAGT
This sequence comes from Pelodiscus sinensis, assembly GCF_049634645.1. NCBI lineage: Eukaryota > Metazoa > Chordata > Testudines > Trionychidae > Pelodiscus > Pelodiscus sinensis. The sequence continues at coordinate 172,900,651 of NC_134712.1, forward strand.
GGGGAACCTTTTTTGGATTGGGGGGCCACTAATCCACATAAAAATCAGTCAAAGGCTACAAACAAGTGAGAAGCAAAAACAAAAGCAAACCATTAAAAACACCTTTATTGATGTGCCCTCTAACAAATAGAAAGACACTCCCCACATACCACTTGCACAGGAGAGCTAAGGCAGGCCCAGGCTAGTACATTTTGTGTGCTCTGCCCCATGGAGGATAGCAGGGGCGGACTGGAGTGCCAGTGCAGGCTCCCTAATGCTGAGAGAGAGCCCTGAGCCTCAGGGACCAGATCCAAGCAAGCCAGTGGCTGCATCTGGCCCCCGGGCCTTAGGTTCCCCACTCCTGCAATATACATTACTTCGCATTAATCAACATTAAAATTCACCTGCCAAGGTATTGCACCGGTATAAGGACAGTTGTTTCAGACAATTAAGGAATTCAGGTTTTAATGCCACAGATGTAATAGGGTACACACATGCGCCTTTCTAAAGCCAGAAATTAATACTTCATATTAGTAAACTTTGTTATTGTTCCATTTGGCTGCAGCTAATTCTCTGGAGCAAACATGGTAGTAAGAAACTATAACATTATTGGTACTGTTACTTCCTAATGTTAGCTCTTTGACTGCTTGCCCTTATCTTCTTTGTGTAGCGCTACCACAGACTTTCCCATGTGGATTTAGAATCCAAAAAGCTTTTTCTAGGTTCAAGAGAGGGTCAAGACAAACCTTTAGCCAGCATAGGAGGCAGTAATTTAAGCAAACCACTTTTTCTCAAAGCCCTTCAATAAAAGAAGAGTCTGATGATTCAGCAACATTTTCAAAGCATCAATTTTCATAGGTGAAAATCAGTTGTCTCTTTTAAGCATTTGATCATTGTTATTCTAAACTTTCTTTCATAACATTAGCTCTAGTTTATGAACTAGGTATATTATTCTTCAATTGTTTTTAAAAATTTTCAAGGGACTTAAGTAGCGGGTAGGCCTTGTCCTGGCCTTCAGCACTGCAGTGAATTAGTTCTACTTTGACTTTTGGTCCATGTCTGCCAAAAGTAACATGTAATAGACGTAGTTGCCATCTAAAGCACCCACTTGAAGACAGAGATGCCTCTGTGGTTCCCTGCCTCTAGTAGCCTCCCTCTTATGGGCCTTGCAAGCACTTCAGAGAGTCTTTGTTGGACCATGATGAAGGACTCAAGTAAATTTAGCATTAAACCAGCCCCAGAAAGGGATGTCGTAAGCCCTGATGAAGTCCCAAACCATATTATCTACCTGCAGCCATCAGTTCTCTACTCTCTCTCACTGGAACTCTGCCCTCTAGACCTGCTTCTATTCTCTCAATCAGCCACACTCCTGCCCCTTTTTATATTAAATCACTTGATTCCCCTCAGGGAAGGTGCTTCTCTTGTAAATCAGAGCTGGCTCAGCCCCAGGCAAGCCACCCTGTTACATAACTGTATAATAACCATATTGCACATTATACCATATAGCTAGGGTTACCAGATGGGGCAAGGGGGACCAGCTGGGAGGGGAGCGGGGCTGGGCCGGGGGGGGGGAGAGGCAGCGCAGCTGGCCGCGGAAGATGGGGGGCCGGGGACAGTGCTGGTGGGTGGGAGGCCGGGGGGCAACCCTACGTTATTTCTAAAATGTTTGTCATCTACACATGGGTAAGAACAGAAATTCAGCTGGAACTAAATAGATAAAGATATCCCAGTTAGGTATTCTTTTCCCTTGATAAGAGTTTTTTTTCGGTGAATCCAGTTCCTGCATTTCATTGCTCACTTAATAGAGCTTGAGGCAGCAGACCATCGATACTCAAAGTGCTTTAATCAAGCACTTATTTAACTTTGGGCACATTTTTAAGTCTCGTTGACTTCAATGTGACTTTAGGGCATGCCTAAAGATAAGCATGTGCTTAAAATACCTAATGAATGAGGAACCATAGTTGCTAATGGAAAATAACTCCTGGAACTCAAACAACATGGCTACGTCATGACTGGAATAAAGTTTTTCCGTTAAAAGCATTTGCAGAAAAGAGCATCTAGATTGGCATGGACACTTTTCCGCAAAAGCACTTTTTGCGGAAAAGCGTCCAGGCCAATCTAGACGCGGTTTTGCGTAAGAAAGCCCCGATGGCCATTTTCGCGATCGGGGCTTTTTTGTGCAAAACAGTTTTTAGCTGTCTACACTGGCCCTCTTGCGCAAAAGCATTTGCACAAGAGGGCTTTTGCCCAAATGGGAGCACCATAGTATTTCCGCAAGAACACTGACAATCTTACATGAGATCATCAGTGTTCTTGCGGAAATTCAAATGGACAGTGTAGACAGCTGGCAAGTTTTTCCACAAAAGCAGCTGCTTTTGCAGAAAAACTTGCCAGTCTAGACGCAGCCATCATGGGTCTGTGTATTTTATGTATATGGTACACCGCACTGGAAATATAAAATGTATATAATGAAGTTATGGATATATAAAAATACCTGTATGTTACTTATACATAAATCACAGATAGATAGATAGATAGATAGATAGATAGATAGATAGATAGATAGATAGATAGATAGATAGATAGATAGATAAGAAACATGTATCTATCCTGAATTGCTCTTCTGTTTACTTGCAGTCGTTTCAATAATATAGCCAGCTATCACAGCACATTTTGATTTCACATTGACAGTGGGATCAGATATTCAGGCACTCAAAGCAGATTGAATCTCATTACCACAGTACATGAATCAATTGATCAAAAAGCTTTTATCACTACAATCTGAGTAGACATTTTTTATTTGAGAATATGCCATAATCGAACCCTTTACTTATTTCTGATTTATATTTTAAGTGCCTATCCCAGGCTGCACAGATAAAATCTATTTAAAACATACACCCAGAAATGTATTTCAAAAGGACATGCAAGAAATCAGCTAAGCATATAGTTCAGCATTGCCTTCTGGGAGACACTCCCCATCTCTCATTAAACTCAGCTCTCCCTAGAGGCATGAACAAACAGGCCTGCTTTAAGGCCTGCCCTGAAAGTCAACAGCTTTGGGATATAAAAGACAAACATGAGAGAGTTAATTCCCAAATCAATGACCTGCCAGAAGACCCATCTCATTTTAAACTGGAGCAAGGATGAGGGGAATCTAGTTCTACCACCTCTACTGATCATGGCTGCAGTTGTATTGCACAAGGAGACAGGGACACTCAAGTGACTCTGAAATCAGCTTGGTCCTCTGAGTAAAAACCAAGACCTCAATATTCTGCCTGAAAACCAACAAGCAACCAGAGCAGATCCCAATGCACAGGTGTCATAAAGATGCCAGAAAGATACTTTGCTTTTGGCACATTTCAGTTTCCACAATGACTTAAGGTACAGCTCACACCACAGCCGTTTAATCTGGACGTGACAAAAGCATGAATCATGGTAGCAAAACCTGTATTCATGAAGAAAGCTACCAAACCTCTTATCCAATGCAGATGAAAAAAAACCCATCTGGATCACAGCTACTGTATCATCTAAAAACAACCGGCAAGCTAACCACCACCGTGGAAGGGTGACCATATTTCCCCATGCCAAATACAGGACACCAAGGGGGGGGGGGGGGAGACTGCTGGCACTTAGGGCTCCAGCTCCTACAGAGAGGGGGGAGCTGCCAATGCTCAGAGCTCCAGCCCCAGAGTGGTTGGTGGGAGGAGCTGCCGGACTCAGGGCTTCAGCGGCTGAAGCTCCAAGTGCCAGCGGCTCCCCACCCACGCTGCCCCACTGCAGGGATGGAGTTCAGCCCCATGGCATGTAGAGTGGGGAGGGGAGAGGAGCCACCAACGCTGGGGCGTCAGTGGTTAAAGCCCTGCATGCTGATGGCTCCTCTCTGCCCCCTGCCACAGGAGAACTACGGAGCACTGTGCCTGTTTTTTAAAAATGTCAGGATGCCGGAAACAGCCCTTAAATTTGTGTAGCAAATCTCAGACACTCACATAGCCTCAGTCAAAGCGGCTAACTGAATCTGTAGCAAATTCACTTCCTGTCCTGATCTCAAACCTGGCTGGCCCAATTTGGAGGGAGAACTAGTTAGCTCTCAACCATGCCCCATTTTTAAACAAACACTGGTCAGGGTCGGTTGAATGTATTACCTGGATCAGATGAGATGGATACATAGAGCTAGGTGTCATCAGCACATACAAGGTACCATTAACCCATTACCTGTTCAACAGAGATAGGCAAAAGTTTTTTACTTGATTTTCTACCCCCATACAAAAAAAAAATCAGGTTAAGGTCAACTGAAATATTTCATTAAATTTGTGTGAAACTGTTTTGGTCAACTTTTTTTTTTCTAATCAGAAAAGGTTGGGAGGGTTTGTTTTAACATTGTCACAATAAAGATTTTCAATTGTTCTATTTGCAGTTCCTTTCATTTGAAACTTACAACCTCTCTTTTACCAATAAAAATGAAATTAAGTGTTCTCTTAAACCAGAATTAAATTATTTTTGGTTGTCTGAAAAATTTTAAACAAAGAAAGTGCTTCAGATCAATTAAAAGCAATATTAAAAAATTTCAGTACACCTAATGAACGAAAAAAATCAGTTAGTTACACAGCTCTATTCCTTACTAACCCTTCTTACAATCTCATATTCATACTGAATGAAGAGATGAATCCTGGAGCATCTCATTTGAGCGAGCCCCTAGGTTAGAGGAACAGCTGTCTAACACTATCCTATGGGACCTCACAGAGAGAAAAGAACAAAGCCCCCTGGAAAGCAACCCAATCCACACATATTGTGATCCAGCAGAGAGTCAACACCTCATGATCATGGGACCAAAGGCAGCAGATAAATCTAATATCACTGTGGACAAATGTTCTTCATCCAGTGCCAGGAGGGGGTCAGCCAAAACCACAGAACGTGTGTTTTCCATACCAACCCCAGACTGACACAGATTAGAATAACTGAGATCTCCAGATCTCAGAGTTCTCAATACAATCTTCATTAGTATTTTAACCCCAAAGAGACTTCCCTGTTCACAACTGCTGTCTCCTTTGCTCTCTGCAGACAGCTGCTTCCTTCCAAGCAATCTTGGGACAATAGGCAATTTTGGAAGGAAAAACTTCAGAGTGAGGAGGGGTAATGGCCTATAACCTATGGGTGAAATCCTTACACCCCACTGGCCTTCCTGTTTTTGTTACTGAGTCAGAGTAAATCTACACTGCAATCCTCTCCCTGACTCTGCAGTGCTACAATAGGAGTCTATAGAACTGCTGGTTCAAAAAACTAATCCGTTCCAGTGTCTGAGCCATTGCTCTACTCCAAGTCTTGCATGTGACATCGATGCGGTGACACCCCCATCAGTGATGGCAAACCATATCCTACCCTTTTCTAACGAGAGATAGGAGCCCGCGCTTATAATTACATGGACATTTAGAATGACACTGTGTTGCAGGGTGTACCACTTATGCTGGCCTGGTGCCTTCTCCTGGTCACTTTGGGAATTAGCCAGAAACCACCACATGCAGTTTGCACAATGTCACTCTGGTCTGCAACTCCTTTCACTTGAGGACCTGCAATGTGCTCGTCACAGTTTAGTCCTCCACGGTTCAGTCCATCGACAGTCGCAGGCAGTCTTCCCTTTCACTGTCTCAGTGCCACTCTTTCAGTGGCTGGTAGGGGAACACAGTCCTGCCCTCTACTCTAAGGTATAGTCCAAGGACTTACAGCTTAGTAGTTCTGAGCTTCCTCTCTTTACCCTCACTGTTCATTCCCACCACACTGGTTCCCTTTTCTGGGGAGTACAGGCTCCAAAACTCTTCCCTTTTACTGAGTGACTAGGGCAAAGGTAAACAACCTTCTGCATTTAGCCCATGAGGGTTATCCACTATCAGGCCATGAAACATTTTGCAGACATTCACCATTCACAGGCCTGGCCATCCACAGTTCCCACAACCCATGGTTGGCCATTACCAGTCAGTGGGAAGTATAGGAAGTGGCACAAACCACAAGGACATGCTGGCCACCACTTTCTGCAAAATGTCTCTCGGCTTAACAGCAGATCACCTTGATGGGTTATGTGCCGAAGGTTGCCAACTAGTGACTGTAGCCTGCCTGACTGCAGATTTTCCCAGCAGCCCCCAGTCTGTAGCCCACCATCTGGCTTTATAAGGGCTCTCTGTTCCTAACGTAGCTCCTGACCCTAGCTCCTGCACCTTTTAAGTTGGTATAGAAAACCATGTGATGTCACAGTAGATGTGGGCTGCATCTTAAGACAAATCTAGTTGAATTCATTTTTGAAAGGAAACTTGACTGCTAATATTTGTTCTAGTTCAAATCATGGAAGCTGAAAAGCATTTCACTCTAAAGAGCCTGAACCTATTCTGTTGAAACTGAAATAAGGATTCCACAAAGCTCCAATGGCAAGTCATTAAGCAGTGCTTGATTCTAAAGGTGTTTAATGTTTTTCTGGTACACCATTGCCAAAGGATCATAAGTCAATCACTACACACATACATACAAAGACTACAGAAAGCTTGTGAAATATAGATTATATTGTGTATCCTGTAATCCTACCATTTTACAATTGCACTGAGTTCATTGATTCATAATCCAACCAGACACTCTATTTTTCCAGCTAACTTCTGATTCTAACTCAATTACCCAGCTACACTGGTGATCACATGACAAGTTTGGGCCACTTATCCAAAGATCCAATTTACAACACAGCTTTCAGACATTTAGCAGGGAATTTGTATCACATCTGCTTTTTATTAGCTAGCCATGCAAAGTTTATTATTTCACATGTTAACTATCATATAATACTTGTGTGAAAAGTTCAGATTAACAATAACCTATTTATCAAGTCAGAAACAGCCAACTCAGTTCTTCACCAAAAAAGGCACATTTTGCAATTTTATTTCATGTGCATGCTAACTTTGATTTCTTAACTAAGTAATCTGGAACATACAAATCCTGTTGTGACTCCTTTATTCCTAAATTGCCTATTTATATTATGCCTAAATTGGTTGTGTGCTATACCTACACAGTAGTTCAGAAAGATAAACTGTGAGACTCTATAGGATTTATTACCAGCATCTGGGAATAGTTTTGCCAAGAGTAGCCTTGTTACCAAGTTTAGGAAAAAGAGTTAAAGGGATTGAATTGGAGTCTGGATAATGCGAAGACAGTGTTGTCAACAGTGACACAGAAAACCTCCATGGGCAAATTCTCTAGAGGTGTAAACCCAATAAAATCAATTAGGTTATTCCAGGACAGAATACCCTATCACCCCACACCCTACGTACAATACAATACAGATAGGCAAAGAATGTGAGGGGAACTAGGAAAACTACAAAACATCATCAACCATAATTTAAGAAGAATGTTGCCACTCCACTGGCAGTGTGAAATATAGATCCTAAGATGAATCTTGAGATCCAGCCATTTTGCAGTTTCTCTGGGGTACTACCTAACTGCACTAATTTATAATCTAGTTGGAGCCACTCCTCTCTCATATTGAATTCAAATTGGAGGCTGTTATCCAGAGTGTCAAGCAGTGTCCTGGAAGGCAACAAAGAACTTGCCAATCACTAGTTTAGTGGTTTAAAAAAATTACAAACATTTTTGGGTAAGGCCACAATTTTAGGTGCCCAGCTATTTTGCCTTTTGCAAAACTGTCATATAATGACCAGTTTCACATAGAAAGTTAAAAATTGCATTTTTACATTAGGCTGGAAAAATCTTTGCTAAGTCTGAAAAGAAATTTGAAATTGAAGTTCAAGAAATATCAGGGTTTTCTGAAGATTATAGAACACAGGATTGTACACTAATCGTCGAAAAAGTGAAAAGTCGAAATTAATGGCACTATCTGCCTGTTTCAAGTGACATGTTTTTAGCATCACAATTCCAAACTGAGCAGCTGCAAATGGCATCTGCAATGGTGGGTTTTGTAACGCAATGGCTTCAAAACTATCCCAACAAGGGGTAGGGATAAAGGGTATTGGTCAAGAGCCACTCATGAACAAATGGCTCAAACTCCATCCCAATCACTGACTCTATAGCAAACCAGAATCTTTACAGTTTAGACAAATGATGTGCCTGCAATTACTCCCTCCTCCCTTACATGTGGTTTATAAAATTGCTTGTTCCGGACTATGGTATGATAGCGATACTTCCACCTTCAGTGAATTCACTGGATGGCATAGAAGGCCCTCTGCACAGAATAGCTCATACAATCAGAGCCAGAGTCAGTAACAACATCCATGGAGCTATTTCCAGGAGGGTCATTTCATTACATCTTTGGCAAAATTAAAAATTGGTTTAGGCTCATGTCCACCCCAGCGTGTGACATTAAACAAACCTTTATGATTTAGCTGGCAACAGCATCGACAAGTTAATTTTCACCTTGTCAAAAGAGCACAAACAGAAGTTATTTTACCTCCTTTTGTCCACTGAGTTTATTCAGTTCCTTTACTATGATATTCCCTTAATGAAACTGAAAAGGGCTGGCTGGAAACCACTAAGGGTATGTCTAGACTACATGCCTCTGTCAGCAGAGGCATATAGAATAGGCTACCGGACATAGTCAATGAAGCGGGGATTTAAATATCCCCGGCTTCGTTAAAATAAAAATGGCCGCCACACTGTGCCGTCTGAGCTGATTGTTAGCACAGCGCGCAAGTCAAGAAGTGGATCAGTCGACAGGGGAAGCCTTTGTCGACCACTCCTGTAAACCTCGTTCCACAGGGAATAAGGGAGCGGTCGACAAAGGCTTCCCCTGTCGACCGATCCACTTCTTGACTTGCGCGCTGTGCTAACAATCAGCTGAGCTGGCACAGCGTGGCGGCCATTTTTATTTTAATGAAGCCTTAAAGGATCTGATGACAACGGGTGCTGGGGTCAGCTGATCCCCATCTAGACTACCACACTGTGCAGACAATCAGCTGATCGGCACAGCGCAGTGGCCATTTTGATGTAAATGAAGCGGCGATTATTTAAATCGCCGCTTCATTTTGCTATGTCTAGTAAACTCATCTACATGACTCCGTCGACGGAGCCATATAATCTAGACACACCCACCCAGAGTGAGCCATCACAGAAGGCTGTATGTAACAATACATCTCTTAACTTCTGCTTGTAGTCAATATTAAAGCTTATCTAAAGTAAAGACCAACTCCAGCATCCTCCTCGGAGATGCTGTACCACCATGCAGGAGGTTTAAATTAAATTTTAGCTCCCAGTATCTTGCTTCAAAAAATGGAAGGCTGTCTCTATTCAGAGTTTTTCCTTATAGTTTCCCACCTTAGAACTCTACCAATGGTAACAATGGTAGGATTTCTGGTGAAGACAACACACTGGTGTATTTAACCACCACATCATTTAATTAGGGTTTCCAGCCCTCCAGGAATGTCCTGTTATCTCCGGGAATTAAAGGTTCACATTTATTTAATTCAGCTGATGGTATGTGAGGAAACCTCCTGGAATACATCCTGCCAAAATTGGCAGTCCTGTCTGTTCAAAGAAGCCTAAATCAGTGGTCCCCAACACAGTGCCCACGGGTGCCATGGTGCCCACCAGGGCATTTGTGTGTGCCTGCAAAGTGACCAGGGCCACCCAAGCCATTCTTGCGCCCCAAACCCCGGGCACATGGTGTAGGCGCAGCCCTGTCCCCAGGAGTGTAGCACATGCGTGGCCCCGCCCCCAGACGCATGGTGCCCCCGGGCGCCCGGCAGCCCCAAAAGGTTGGGGACCACCGGTCTAAATGATAGTGATAGAACATTACATGACCACCAGTATGTTTAGAGTAGAGTGGAGCTGAGCAGTTGGTACTGCAACAGATGAAAGCTTAAAGAAAGTCAGTACAGAAAAAAGCCCAAGGGACTAGTACTGCAGCAGGTGAGCTTCCCATTGATAAATATGGGAACAGGACAGCTTCAAAAGGCTTCAACGGGAATGCAGGGAATTCCTACTTGGCACCCGTGACCTGTAGTTTGAGGAAAGGGCAGACTATCCAGGGCTTCCATTACAAACTATTCCTTATAGCTGTCTTTAGAAGTATTACTACATTTGTATGACAATAGTGCGTAGGAACAAGCGCCTCAGACTTTTGCTGGGCCCGCCACAAAATCCTACAAAGACAGGCCTTAACCCTGAAAAGCCGTAAGACATCCATGAAGTGACACCTGCAGTTCTGCTTAGAATAGTGATGCTAAAATTTCACCTTCTAATTCAGAGCATCAACATCTGTTCTGAGCTTGGAGTTGGACTAGACTTTTGTTTGCTGACTGAGGGTATGTCTACACTACAGAGTTTTGTCAGAAAAACAACCATTTTTCTGACAAAACCTGAGTTATGTCCACACTGCAATCACATTCTTCCAAAAGTAAATAAAAATAAGAGGGGTTTTTCCGGTGTTAGTAATCTTTCTACGAGGAAGAAGCCTTTTTCCAAAGAAGCTCTTTCAGAAAAAGGCGTGTGTGGATGGGAAAGAGGGAGTTCTTTCGAAAGAAGAAGAAAGAGGAAAAAGCACAGGTGCCCTGGTGGCCACTCCATCCATAGTAATCACAGCTTAAATGCAAGATAGCATCCATTCAGTGTGGAAGCTATCTTTTGAAAATGCAGATCGCTTTTTCAATGCGCTTTTGTGTGTAGATGCTCTCTTTCAGAAGTTGTTTTTTCAGAAGATCTATTCCGAAAAAAGGTTCTTCCGAAAGAAGCCTGCAGTCTAGACATAGCCTGGCGTACACCAGAATTTCCAGCCTTATGTTTTTTTGAGGGGAGAGTGCAGTTTTTGTTTTTTTAAACATTCAAATATTCTCAAGACTTGGGATAAGCAGCAGCATCTGTGGAATTTCAGAGTGAGGAAAGACATACCTCTCTGGGTTACTGTGCTCCATGCTGCACCAACCCATGATGAGGACAGCTTTGCTCATCTTGGAAGAGAGTAAAGATGCCCCATAGGACTGGTTATGAAGTAACTTGTGGTTATGCTACTGTGTTACCTTGGAAGAAGGGCTGGGTGAGGAGGACATGAGTGGGTTTAAAGGACTGATAAAGCCACTTTCTTTTCTCAAGGTTACAAGTTCTAAACCTATCTAGATTTTTTTCCACTGGTCACAAACTGGCCTTCCACACTGTCATGCAGTATACTGTTTGTCTTTAGTAGTCTCCCTACAAATCTCCCTTACAAGTAATTGCATTTCATGAGAGTTAAGTGCCTTAGGAATCTTCCATGGAAAGTAGCGATAAATATGTAAGATAATATACATGCAATATTGTATACACAAGTGATTTTTCTTCTAACAGTAACCAACCGAGATACCAAAAGTCTCAGTGTGAGTGCCATTAACAGGAGTTTGAGCCTGTCCTCCTCCACTTCTTAGATCTACTCTTAAATCCTGGGCAGATTTACATTTAGGGGGGGATGTGAGATGCTCTGAAGCAGCTTGCATGTCCATTGCTACAGGGGAAAGATCTACAGCAGGCCTGGCAATAATTGAAACCCAGTGTTTTAGGAGTAATTTGTACTCAAGACCAGGGATTAAAAGCCCCAATCAGACAAAAAAAGGCCAGGGAGGGGATGGAGCAAAAATCTTTTAAAAAGCACATAGGCTGCATCTAGACTGGCAAGTTTTTCCGCAACAGCAGCTGCTTTTGCAGAAAAACTTGCCAGCTGTCTACACTGGCTGCTTGATTTTGCGCAAAAGCACTGACGTCCTACTGTCCAAAAGCAGTGCTTCTTGTGCAATTGCTTTGACGTTCCTGTTCGGGGAAAAAGCCCTTTTCTGGAAATGCTTTTGCGCAAAAGGGCCAGTGTAGACAGCTGAAAACTGTTTTGAGCAAAAAAGCCCCGATGGCGAAAATGGCGATCGGGGCTTTCTTGCGCAAAACCGTGTCTAGAATGGCACGGACCCTTTTCTGCAAAAAGTGCTTTAGCGGAAAAGTGTCCATGCCAATCTAGACGCTCTTTTCCGCAAATGCTTTTAACGGAAAAACTTTTCTGTTAAAAGCATTTGCGGAAAATCATGCCAGTCTAGACGTAGCCATAGTGTGTAAACAAAAATAAAGAACACTTCTGAGAGAATACAGAGATTTTAGTGGTGAGGCTAGCTAGTGAACACCATGACACTTCGCTGCTGCAAGCCATAGGCAGCTAAGAAGGAACTGGAGTGGTAGGAGGTCTGTGCATCCCTATACGCCCTAATACCAGAGCATGACATGATAGGGTGCATGTGTAGACCTATGTTTGGACCATTGCTGCCAAACATCTCCAATCAAGTCTGCATGGGAACACACACATATAGGGAGCAAGCATCCATAGAGAGAGAACTTGAAGACCTTTCTACATAGCAATTCAAATACACCCCCCTCTTGCACTCTTCATATAGTTACACCTTTTGTCTCTGGTCCCAGTTTACAATATGAGGGCTGATGCCTTCCATTATTTTAAAGGTACATTACTGTACATGGTAAGCACCAGCTATCCACAAGTATGTACTATTGCAGAGCTGCTGGGTAGCGTTCTTCCGCTGTGCTTACTTAGGAGCAGCATCTGCAGCTAATTAATTGTTCTAATTCAGTAAGATATCACACATTCTATGGACAGTTCTATTTGAAGTGAAAAGAAGAATTTTACATCAATAAATAGGGGACAGAGCATTTGATTTTTATCTCATAATTAATCTGCGGAACAATTTGCCACAAGATATTGCCAATGGCAAAAATTTGGTGGGATTCACAGAGGATTAGACATACACACAGACCAAAGTATCAACAGTTACATTAGACAGGATACCATTTTTAATAACTCACTTCAGGGCATAAACCAGACTGAGACTTGAGAGAAAACTTCCACGAGAGGTTGCTTACTTTATAATTGCACACTGCAAGGTTTCTTGTACTCTCTGCTGAAGCACCTGGCAATGGCTATTATCAGAGTCAAGCTATTAGACTGGATAGACCACTGGTCTGACCCAATATGGCAATATCAATCTACGTGGGGAATTTTCATGGAAAGTATCTTTATAGATCAGTCATGATATAAACCTTTTACCCTGACTTCTGTTGCTCTTTTATACATTTCCTACTTAGCCATCACATTTCTTCCCCATGCAAATACTCATTTTTAAATTTTCAAATTTCAGCACAGCTTTTCCATGAATTATTGCATTCCAGAAACAGCCAATCGATGTGAGAAAGATCAGCAAAGTTCAATATAAAGTGGCAGAGAATTTCTTCAGATCATTAAAACTGCAATTTTTTACCACAGATGTATGCTAACTTTAGTGCATGGAAAATGACTTTTATAAGCTTCTAAATACTGCTTGCTTGACCATTTTGATCAATCTGTAAAAGATACACTGTCTGGTCCTAGCTTTAAAAAAGTGCTTCTATTCTAAGCTGGGCAATGAATAATACTTTCAATGCAAGAGCTATTTTTCTGGAAGATGATGGTTAGAAATCCTAGATCTGATAACACAGAGCTAAGTTCTTTCTCGTGTTAATAAAGCTGCCAACATATAACCAGTGGTAATATGGTATATGCTGCCATGTTTCCATCCTTTTTATTTTAGTGAATGTAAATGCTTGTGTCATGGTGTCCAACACACTAGCCACACCTGGCTATTTGGTTGGTTGAGTGTGGCTAACTGGCTTGAACAATGTGGTTATTTGGTTGGTTGAGTGTGGATAGTTCATTATAGCAGTAGTCACTACAGAACTGGTTGGACACCATGGTGCTTGTGAAAGGCACTGAGAATAAGGTCATGTAATCTCAAAGAGAGCTATTGCTCCCACAGAGAAGGCTTCTTCAAAATAGCCCTACTAACATGCTTCAACCCCTCACCTGAAGTGGGAGGACCAGAGATATTGAGATAGTTCAGTCTCCATGACCATTCAAGTCTTGGTCTATATGTGGAGATCATTGGCTCCCCTTTTGATTATCAGTGTAAGTGTAGCGGTGGCTTTTATGATGGGGACACTAGCTAACTAGGAATTGAATAGAGACTACCAACTCCTTTCATACTTCACAGCCAAATGGCAGTGACTTTTGATCTCTACTAACCTGGTCTAGTTTAGAAACTGTAATCCAGAGAACAAAGTCTTTGTATCCTACCAGTTCCTACAGTCACCACTCTTTTCCTTCCTCCTCTATTACCATCCATTATCCCAAGGTAGCTTATACCTGTATTGGCATTACTAAACTATTTTGGTATGCTCTAAGAAATACAGAAGCCACCACATACAAGGTGAACAGTCAAGTTAGAACTTTTTCCACAGTCATGTCCTGTGGAAATTTTTCTCTCTATAGTTATAAAAAAAATTCCTGCAGGATGACAGAGATGTCATCACGTCACTCTGCATTCTTCCTGCCTCCTTCCCTTCTTCTCCCCTCCCATTTCCCCAGTGCTCAGGAGCAGGGGCTGCTGCGTCCCAGCCTCCCTCCTCTCTGGTACTAGGGGAAAGCCGGGGCTGCCATGCCATGGCTTTGGCCCTCCCCTGTGGCTGGAGGGAGAGTGTAGGGCCTGGCAAGGCCTTGGCCTGCCCCACCCCCTTCAGCAACCGGGGGAAGAAAGCCAGGGCTGGTGCGGCCGGGGGCAGGTAGAGCCGGGGCTGGCATGGCCTCAGCCCTGCCTTGTGGCCTTGGGAGTGGAGAGGGAGAAGACCAGGGCTGCCACGCCTCGGCCCTCCCCGAAGAGAGAGGGGTCAGGGAGCATAGCAAGCAGGGGACATAGCCCCCTAGTTTAACTCTAAAAAAATTCCATGTTTACACATTCTTTTATATATAAAGTTCTGGAAGTAATTTTCTTGAGTTTTGTTATAAACTGAAACTGTACCTTGTCTTGTTCTTAATACCACTTCTATTACCGTTATGTTAAGAAATTGCTGTCTGATGAGTGAAGAATTATAAAACTCTTTTTAAGCTTTTAAAAACTGTGAGCTTTTAGAGAATTTTTGTTTCAACTATAAATAATTAAGAAAGTTTGATGGTAACTATGTTATGAGTTAGCTTGAGATATGAGAGCATCACACGAAGGAAAAGAAAGAATTTATTCACTCCAAGCTGTAGTAATATTATTTCAATAGTATATTGACTATCAGTTTCAGTTCAGATCACTACATTCAAATTATGGTTGACAAACAACAGCCCTTACATAGTATCTTGTGAGAAGGGGGGAAAAGTGATCAAAGCCTCACGAAAAATGTCCAGATGGTGAAGCAAAAGACAAAACACTGGAAAACACAAGTGGTTATAAACTTCAGTGTCAAGCTATTAGGCCAATAATGCATTTAATATCCCATGGCATAAAATGTATATACCTTATATGGAAATCTAAGCTTGAATTATTTTAAACTTTTTGTAATGGTACGTATAGCAAAATTATACAAACCCCTACAAGGCCAGCCAGGAAAAAACAGAACATACATTCTACGGCTCCACACGTACAAATCTGAAGTCTTTTCAAGGTTGCTGATGAGAATCTGCCAGTATTCTGGAGAACAAGGTTCCCACACACAATACAGAACATACAGTAGAGAAACAAAGCCAAAAAAGATGCTTAAAAGAGAAACTACTAAAGAAATATTTCTGTGAGAAACTATCAAGCATATTATATACAGTCCAAGGGGGTAAAGCTCATAAAAGAACAAAGGGAATCATCCATATAGTCAGACAGTTTATTGGTTACAGAAGAGTTGGAGATATTAGACTTTGGATGTTGGAGTATCAGGGGTTTATCACAGCAAACAACATGGAAATACTTCATTTGTATTGTGTTTGATTGTTCAGGATCAAATGAGAATGATTCAAGATCTCTTTTGGATACCACTAGTTATCTAGGGAGCATGAACAATACTGAACAGTATGGGATAAATCTCTGCTGCTTTCCTAACTGGACTAGGGTTCAAAATTTGAAGATGAACTGAATGCAAAGTACATTTCTTGGAACTATGCCCCCTATAACAGGGTCTCCTTCTATGTTCAAATATTTAGAAATAGATTTCTTCAGCTGAATTTCTTTGAGGCAGATAAGGCTACTCAAGGACTACAATTCCAGAAAACACCGTGAGAATGTTTTAAATGTTTCAACCATGTAAAGTCACTTGTCAAAACCAAACCAATGAGAGACTGATCTTCTCTCCCCTTCATTTATTTGTAAGGTAGAAATGTGTCAGTGTATTTTAGGCTTTTATTTCATAGAGAAGACACGCATCAACATGTCTACTGTCAAACTCTCAGATGAGATGTAAAGCAGAAACCCTCTGACCACTTGGAGTCATTAAAGTTCTCATAGTATTTCCCTACAAAAGTATTTAGTATTCAGAGGATATTGGCTTAATTTCAACTGTGAGTAATTACATTCTGCCCTTAAAAAATGCCCCCCGAGTGGGGAAAAAAAAATCTACTTTTCACTTTATGCCCTAAACTACTGCACTATGTTGCTTATGTTGGAAACCACTCACTGAGTCCCACCCGTGCGTGCATTAGGATTACACATTTTCTGCATTACTCATGCACGAGGAAGCCACAAGACCAAACCAAACTTACATTAAAATCCTCCTTCCACACCATCATTTATTCTGTATGTTATTTTTATTATGGTAGTACCAAGCACCCTAGCCATGGACCATGACCCCACTGTGGTACCTGCTGTACGATGTGTTTTACAGAAATCATTTAGAAACGTTTTAGGCAGTATACAAAATTATTGATTTGATTTCCTCTACATGTAAAATCAGAAATCTTTAATGACTGTCCAGCTATTCAAATCTTGGGGGAGAGGGAAGAGTAAAAAACTTAACTTTTCCTTCTATAATATCTCAGGATATGTGAGTCTAACAAAACTTCAAATGTGCATCTCATGTCGTTGGCAGCTGTCAACTTTGGTTTAAAACTCCTTTTTTGTAGCCTTGATGCATTAGCTCTTACACATTGTCAGTACAAGACTAAGAAGTGTCCCATCTTGGACCATGGAGGAAATGCTGCTCTGGCAAGGGTTTTATTGGTTAAATAAAATAATATATGTTTTATAATGGTGGTTAACTAAAAAAACAAATACAAATCTATAGTTACTTAGACACATGGAATGTTATAAGTAACCCTGGCAAAGAGAAACTCATTGGCAGAGTACAGATGAGAATTATTCCCAGAACTATTAACACTTGGAGAAGAGGTATATGTAAATTTTACATTCATCTAGATATACAATACTGTGCCTGATATCCTGTAAATAGAGGACAATTGATTTTTACCCATATGGGGAAACTTCACTGAGGGTTTGAAGATCAAGCCACCTTTTGTATTCCAATAACCATAAGGGTATAACAAAATATACTGACTCCCTCACTTTCCAGTTCATCATATTTTCTGTGTCTGTCATTGAGTCAACAGAGGTTTACAGGATCTTGCAAAAGAGGTTTTTTTTCTGACAAATGGCCCCATCTACATGGGGCTTTTTATCAGCAAAACCTCTTCCACAAAATGAATTGGAAGATGATATGCAAATGAGAGCACGATTTGCATATCCTCTTCCACAAAAAAAATGGCAGCGTAACTGTAGTCTGTGAGCAAGCAAGTCTGCCTGACTGTCTGTTTGTTCAAGAACTCCTCTTAAACAGTAATAGCTAGGATCACCAAATTCGGTATGCAGCTTCCTTTTATCATAACATAAAACAAGGTCAGGGTTTGGTTATGCCAGGACAATGGGATGTGCCTGGAATGCGATTGTTTTCCATAACATGGAAAGAGAGAGGGCTTCTAGCAGGAAGTTATATGTGCAATGACCACACTATTCCAAAACTGTATAGTAAATAAAATTTTATTTCATCTCAGATCCTGCCAGATTCTCATTGCCAGTCACAGATAGCATATGATACAGTTATGTATTAACTATTTACAATTTACAGTAGTGTATTTCTTCTCCAGAAAATGTAAGTACAAAAGCTAAGAGTAGACAAATGAGGTAATAAAATTTGGATTTATTGTAAGCAAAAGCTTAAAGAAATGGCCTTTAGCAAACAATCAAAAGATCAAATTGGAAGAAAATATTCAAACAAAAATGGCCTAATCCAACAGGAATCACCCACTAATTGCTATCCACCCAAAAATATATTGCACAATTCATTCCATCAAGAAATTCAAAATAAATAGAAGAGATAAACCATTGTGTTCAACTCCTAAAACACCCAGTGAGATACAAGAGTGGGACAAAGTCTTTCAGGGTTACAGTCTTTTTTCTCCCCTTTAAAAAAATAACCTTTAACACAAAATAGAAGACAGTATTCAATATGTATGAGGAGAAAAAAGACTCGCCACCAGATTACCACTGATTAGCATCTCTTCTCAAGGCATTTTAACTATATTCATGGTCCAAAGTGTGTGTTGATTTTTTCCTGTCTTGCTGCTCCATCTGGGACCGTGAATAATAGTTTTTCCTCTTGCCCATTCTCAATGGAGAACAGTGATATGAATGTATTTCTAAGCAGCACTGTCAAAAGACCTTGCTATCACAATTTCTTCAAGATGGTCGTAGCCACGACTGGGGGGGGAGGGGGAGAGAAGAAAATAAAGGCAAATAAATGAATGTTACACTGTAAAGAAAAAATTACAAGCACTTTTAGTATTAAAATAAATCAATCAGGAAAACAACTGAATCTGGATGCTGCTTTCTACACAGAAGGAGTAGGAGACAAAAATAACTTGAATTTGAGATCAGGAAAAATGACTTGACTTGTTCTCAGACCATGGGCAAGCAATTTAATTTCAATGTATTTCAGTCAAAACAACTGAGAAGTTGTGTAAAAGACTTCAGACCCACCTGGAAACGACATATTGCATTTGAATATAATGCCTAGTTAAATAAAATACAAAACTGACTTTCAGAATGAGAAAAAATGTTATTTATTCCCCCTTCTTTCCTGTCAAGCTATTTAGTTAAGATGACAGGAAAGTAACAATGCCACAACTCAAAACAATTCCTGCCTTGGCCAATCGTGGACATAAATCTCTCGTACTTAATCAAGGAGTGTACACCCCACATTTGCAATGCAGACACCATCCCTTTGATCATAAGTTACTTGGAGGCAAGAATGTCATATTTGGAGGGCAATAAACTGTCATAATCCAATAAAGCTTTGGAAAAACTAGAATAGCACTATTTATTCTTGTAATGAGATTCTGCTAGATTACATTAGAGTTACATGCCCTGGTCTTATTTACATTAGTAAAATAACGTGTTTGCTGACATGTCAGCATCAAGCCACTTCTTTGCTCCTTCTGAATGAGGAAGAAAATTGTTTTACAGCTAGAAAGGACAAAACCTTTTTTTCAACAAGGCCACAGAAAAAGTAATAGAAACTGCATCTCAATCTGTTTTCTGTCATGGTATCAAAAAGTATTTTTTCCCCTGTCATTACTGACACTTCAACAATTTTCAGGAACAGTAAAGTCTAATATGAAGCCAACTTGAACTTAAGCACATGCTTAAGTGTCTTACTGGACCACGGCCCACATATGCAATAGTTCATTTACGTATAAAATTAGGGTCTCTTTTGAATGTTATATGTCATAAGGATCCATTTTAAGCCCCAAAGTAAGCAAACATATTACAGTAATTTGACTTACCAATTTGCTTATTCAAATAAGTAGCCCAGAAAATGATAAAAGCACAAACAGAATAAAGCCAAGTTCAACATACTTTGTATTAGAATCTGTTTGATTAAGAATCTTTTTCTACTCCCTTTTGATATACCTGATGTTTGTACAGCTCTGAATCAGTATTTGAAAAAATGAGAACTAGCCTCAGATCAGAAAAATATATTAATCTTGAAACTGAGGCTTACTTGCTGCAAACTTAGCTTTGTAAACCGAAATATGATACAGGCAGTCCTCGAGTTACGCGGATCCAACTTATGTCGGATCCTCAGTTACGAACGGGGCTTTACTCGCCCCGGAGGACAGGAGCGGCGGGACGCCTAGGATGCCTCCTACGGGGCGAGAAAAGCTGCTCCGCGTCTCCCTGGTCTGCTGGGGGGTAGTCCCCCCCTGCAGACCAGGGAGATGGGGAGCAAAGCCGCGGAGGACGCCAGCAGCGGGACAGCCGCGGCGCGTCTGGGCTGTCCCGCTGCCCGCGTGCTCCACGGCTTTGCTCCGCGTCTCTCTGGTCTGCTGGGGGGGAGGGGTCGCAGCTAGTGCGCCCCTCCCCCCCCCCCCCCCCCCCAGCAGACCAGGCTTTTCTCCAGACACCTGTGGTAGAGCAGCTGGGGCGCTGCCGGTTGGTCCCGCAGCGCCGCTCTGGGCGCTACTGGACCAACCCGGCAGCACCCCAGCTGCTCTGCCCCAGGCATCCTGATTCAGCCACTGCTAGTCAGTTTCAGCAGCGGCTGAATCAGGACGCATGGGGCAGAGCAGCTTGGGTGCTGCTGGGTTGGTCCAGTAGCGCCGAGGAGCGGTGCTACTGGAGCAGCCCAGCAGCACCCCAGCTGCTCTGCCCCAGGCGTCCCCATGTCAGCCACTGCTGAAACTGACCAGCGGCTGACTACAGGAAGCCCGAGGCAGAGTTGCTCTGCCCCGGGCTTCCTGGAATCAGCCGCTGATCAGTTTCAGCAGTAGCTGACTTGGGGACGCCTGGGGTTAAGTTGAATATGTATGTAAGTCAGAACTGGCATCCAGATTAAGCCTGTTGAAACTTATCAGCGGCTGATTCCAGGAAGCCCGGGGCAGAGCAACTTTGCCTCGGGCTTCCTGTAGTCAGCCGCTGGTCAGTTTCAGCAGCAGCTGAATCTGGACGCCAGTTCCGACTTGCATACAGATTCAACTTAAGAACAAACCTACAGTCCCTATCTTGTACGTAACCTGGGGACTGCCTGTACACAGTTTAGGGGTATATTGCAAGCTTGCTGTACAAAGAGCACTGAGTAATTATTAACAAAACCTGGGAGGAGAGAAAGAAAAATCTAGCAGAAGGGTAATTAATTGCATGCTATAGATTTGACCTTCAAATAAATCACAATACACATATTAAGCTTCACTCACCCACATGCTAACTAAGCACAGACTGATGGAATATTCAGAAGATACCACTGCGAGGTGAGGTAAACTACAAAGCCAGGAAGAAAACAGCTTATTGGAATACTTTATTAATAGCACAAATATGATGGCAGTGAACATCTTGTGCTTACATATGAGGCTGAGAGGATTAGACAGAAACAACCCTGAAGTAAATACTAAATGTATCAAGGACGATATCCTAGGTCAATTCATCTGTGATTTGTTTTTAAACTTTCAAGAGAAACTCTTAGATATACCCCATTATAGAGGAAAAATCAGACACTAAAAAATATCCTTAACTTACTGTAGTGTTGTGTTTTTTTTCAGTAGCAAAACAAATTGACAATTTACACTTTATAATCTTTAAGACAAAAGTTAATAGGAATAAGATTCCTTATCAGAATAATGAAAGCATTCCATGCTTCTTTAAAAAATGTATCTTTATGCTCTAATATAGACCATTTATTCCACTAAAAAGGAAATTTAAATGTTCAGTACTTGTTCTCCAAAAACAATCATCACTCTATTACAAAATAGAGAGAAGCGCTATATCAACTGATTATTAATTAATATGCTTGGATTGGTTAGTCTAATCCTAGCAGCCTAATTCTGTTTCTTACACACAAGCACATCAAAAAGTTTAGTAAACATCTAAATAGGTGCTAGTCCAGGCAGATTAATAAACTAATAAAAACAACAACAAACTGGTTAAAAAAGTTTAATTTTGAAGGTCTATGAGGTGGTTAAAAAGGTAACAGTTATTTCTCTCAATATTTGATTAAATTATTTTAATACAAGCATGGTGTTCATCAGTCTAGACAATACAGTGAAGCTATTTTCTGTACAAGGACTGCTTAGCTGAGAGGGGAAGTTATACTCTTTTTATTTTACTACAGTACTTTAAATAAAATATTTGGAGTTTGGGATGAATTGGCCGAGTCTGGGCTGAAACAGACTATGTATTGATACCTTTGTTGCTATTACAGTATCGTTTCTTTCAAACAGAAGACCACACCTCCAACACCTCTGCTAACAAACCAACAAAAATTTCTAATTTTGCTTCTTGTGTTTAACCTGTTATGTGAACAGTAACTAAGTAACTCAGCAGATAAATTGAAGACATTTTAGTTTGTTTCAAATAGATCAATGTGTTTGATTTCTTGCATACAACTACCTAAAATAATAATCTTATCTGTCTCTAAAATGAACAGAGGGAGTCAAGACCAGTAAGGGGGAAGGAGAGACACTAGTACAGGATGAGCTCCATTCTGGCCCTTCCAAAACCTAGACTTCTCTATGCTCAAATGACGTATCCCATACTGGGAGAGCTGAACAGGCTTTCATTGTTTGTTGTCCATTTTTAAAAAGGCATTTTAAGGATTCATCTATGTTGGCTATATTCAGCACTTTCCCTCTTCAGTTGGTCTAGGGAAGGCTCTACTAATAGAAGTACTATTGTACTAAGAAGTTACCATTTCTGCTTTTAATAATGATAAATGGCACAACAAAAATGTCTGTACATTGGCTACACAGTCACCATTGTCACAACCATCTAGTACTAGACCAACAATGGAACAGATCAGTAGACACAAGGCCCTTTTTTCTTTTGTCATAAATGCAAGCCTACTTCTACAATGGGAAACTCATCTGAGGAAAGAAAAGGTGTTGGTTCCCTCACCTATGCCTACCAGCCAATGTTCATATATTCAGTCTATGAGTAAGGCTTACCAATGGTCGAGCATCTTCTCGTTCTAAGATCTTCTGAGCTTGGTCGGCTGGAAACTTCAGCACAGTGGTTATAACCTTTGCCATTGTCTGAAGAAAAAAAAAGTTAATGGTTTGTAAGCAATTAATCATGCATACGGAAAGATTAAATTGCTTTTTAACAGCTAAAATTATTTCTTTAACGAAGTTCTGTATGTTTTAATAACATCAGTGGAAGCCACTGCAAAGAGTAAGATGTACAGTAAGTCTAACTTCAGTACCGGGCAAATTAGTCGAAACAATAGTAAAGAATAAAATTGTGAAGCATGCAGAAAAACATAATTTGTTGGACAAAAGTCAACATGGCTTCTGTAAAAGGAAATCCTGTCTTACTAATCTGTTAGAGTTCTTTGAAGGGGTTAAACATGCGGACAAGGGGGATCCAGTAGATATAGTATACTTGGATTTTCATAAAATTTTGACAAGGTCTCTCACCAAAGGCTCTTGTGTAAATTACATGGCCATGGGATAAGAGGGAAGGTCCTTTCTTGGATTGAGAACTGGTTAAAAGACAGGAAACAAAGGGTAGGAATAAATGGTAAATTTTCAGATTGGAGAGGGGTAACTAGTGGTGTACCCCAAGGGTCAGTCCTGGGACCAATCCTTTTCAAATTATTCATAAATGATCTGGAGAAAGGGGTAAGCAGTGAGGTAGTAAAGTTTGCAGATGATACCAAACTGTTTAGGATAGTCAAGACAGAAGCAGACTGTGAGGGACTCCAAGAAGATCTCACCAAACTGAGTGATTGGGCAACAAAATGGCAAATGAAATTTAATGTGGATAAGTGTAAAGTAATGCACATTGGGAAAAATAACCCCAACTATTCGTACAGTATGATGGGGGCTAATTTGGCTACGACAAATCAGGAAAGAGATCTTGGAGTTATCGTGGACAGTTCTCTGAAAACTTCCACACACTGTGCAGCGGCGGTCAAAAAGGCAAATAGGATGCTAGGAATTATTAGGAAAGGGATAGAAAATAAGACCCAGAATATCTTACTGACCCTGTATAAAACTATGGTACGCCCACATCTTGAATACTGTGTACAGATGTGGTCTCCTCACCTCAAAAAAGATATTTTGGTCTTGGAAAGGGTTCAGAAAAGGGCAACTAAAATGATTAGGGGTTTGGAACGGGTCCCATATGAGGAGAGGTTAAAGCGACTGGGACTTTTCAGTTTAGAAAAGAGGAGACTGAGGGGAGATATGACAGAGGTATATAAAATCATGAGTGGTGTAGAGAGGGCGGATAAAGAAAAGTTATTTATTAGTTCCCTAAATAGAAGAACTAGAGGACACCAAATGAAATTAATGGGGAACAGGTTTAAAAGTAATAAAAGAAAGTTCTTCTTCACACAGCGTGTAGACAACCTGTGGAACTCCTTCCCAGAGGAGACTGTGAAGGCTAGGACTATAATAGAGTTTAAAGAGAAGCTAGATAATTTCATGGAGGTTAGGTCCATAAAAGGCTATTAGCCAGGGGATAAAATGGTGTCCTTGGCCTCTGTCTGTCAGAGGCTGGAGAGGGATGGCAGGAGACAAATCGCTTGATCATTGTCTTCGGTCCACCCTTTCTGGGGCACCTAGTACTGGCACTGTCGGTAGACAGGATACTGGGCTAGATGGACCTTTGGTCTGACCCAGTACGGCTGTTCTTATGTTCTTACAGTGTAGTTTTACATCTCATTTGTTGCTATATGGATTTTATGAAAACAAAGATTCTTCAGTTTGTATTAGCACAGGCCTGGGCAAAATACGGCCCGTAGGCTGGATCTGGCCCACCAAGCCACCAGGTCAGGCCTGCAGAGACTGTTGAGAGCCCCAGGCAGGCTCCCCTGCTTGCCCAACATACCACTCAGAAATACAGCTGTGGGGCATTTCTCTTGAAAAACCAGAGGGGAGAGGAGAAGATTTAGATGCTGCTCCTGCTCCCAGCACAATCCCATTGGCCAGTTTCTGGACAGAAACTGGCCAATGGGAGCTGCCTGTTTGAACAACAGGCAGTCACGAAGCACAACCCCCTTTCCCTCCTGCTCAGTTACTGACTCAAGCGTATGGCTGAGCAGGCAGAAACATTTTAAGTTCTGGAAGCCTTTAGCTCTGCAGGCAGGCAGGTTTGGCTGCTGGCTGGTAAGTCTCCTGGTCAGAGCCTGCCTCTGGCACCCCAGCCCTTCCCTTCCCCAAATGTCTGCCATCCCTCCCCCACTCCTGCCCCGCTACTCCACAAATCCAAACCTTCTGCCCCCCTCTTGTACCCATACCCCTTCCTAGATCTGGCATCCCAATCTCCTGCCTGAAATCACAATCCCCTCCTACCCTAGCTCACATCCCAAAACCCTGCACCCTAGTCCTCTGCCCTAGGTCACAACTGCCTCCTTCACCCAAACACCCTCCTAGACTCCATTCTCCTGCCTGCACCCCAATCCCTTACCCTAAGCTCCATTCTGCACCCAACCTCCATCTCAGACCCCGCACTGCCGCCAATAATATCATGCGGCCCTTGACCACTTTCCAAATTCTTGGAGTGGCCTCCTATCAAAAACTATTGCCCACCCCTGTATTAGCGAAAACTGCTGCCACCATACAATGTAAGTTCTGTAGTCAACACAAAGCTCAAGCCCTTTCATAAAACAACACTGCAGATATTGTTGCAAAAGATTCAGCCAAGGAGATCTCTTCCAATGGCCAATCTTAATCTCTGTGGCACTTACAAGATACATTTTTAAATCACATAAAATAATGTTGTACAACTTAGGGATATAAGCCAGTAGTCCACTAGTCGCATTCCTCCCCTTGCTGCCTCTGTGCCGCCTGCCTACCCGCAATGCTCCTGCCTCTAACACAAGCTGCAGTGTGGAGGGTAGGTGGGGGGTCAGAGGAGGTTGCCCCAAAGTAGTTGATAAAAATTCTATCGTCTACTCGATTAGCCAATTAATCACATCTTAACATCCCTAGTACAACTCAACTGTGTTTATATCAGCTTGATTCCTTGTAAAACGAAAATAAGCTACTGCACAAGCAGGTTCCAGATATAACAGCAGAACTTCATTTGTGGAAACATTCTTGGCAGGTGTGCAGTATGCTGCATTGATACAGCAAAGTGTTCTGACATCCTCTTACGAAAAGAGTCATAAGCAGAAAAAGCAGTTATTTACCTCCCGTAACTTTTGTTTTGTGAGATGTGTTGTTCATGTCCATTCCAATCAGGTGTGTGCACACGTGCATGGTAGCAAAAGATTTCTCCCTACCAGCTTCTGTAGGGCTGGTCTGGGTGCTCCCTGGTTTGGCACTTCTATGTGCTCAATATAGGACCCTGCTGACCCGCCCACTCCTTGGCTCCTTCTTGCTGTCACTCCCATAGAAGGAAAGGGGGGTTCTGGAATGGACATGAATAATACATCTTGAAGAACAACAGTTCTCGTTTATGTGAATTCCAATCGGGTGACACACAAGCCTGAGATCACGCGGCAGGGTCACAGTCTTGTACTGACTAGAGCACTACTTGCGTGAATGGTGCATTGGTTGTAGCCTGATGAGTAATGGTGCAGTGAGCAGCAAAGGTATGGCTGGAAGACCAGGTCGCCACTCTGCAAATTTCCTGGGTAGGGATCTGAGACAGGAACACTGTAGAAGAGGCTTCTGCTCTCATGGAATGCGTGGAGAGAGGAAGTAGAGGCACACTCTCAAGGCCATAGCATTTGTGGATATAGGAGACCACCCCATGATAAGATATGCTGAGATAGGTCTGGCTGGCCTTTCATCTTGTCTGCCACTGCTCCAAACAGCTGTAATGTCTTTTGGAATAGCTTTGTTCTGTCAATATAAAAAGCTAATGCCCAATGGATGTCCCGGGAGTGGAGTCTCTACCCCCCCCCCCCCAAAAAAAAAACACCACCCAGAAAAGATACATGACCTTGGGAGAGGGATTTTTTTGGGGGGAAGATGTTTCTGAACCTTCAAAACTGTTTACAAGATATAGTTCAGTACAACTGTTATTGCTGACGTTTGGTGTCAAAACAACATCAGAAGGCTCAAAAATAACGATCTAGCATTCAAACTCTGAACAAGACTGAAATCGTGTTCTTGACACACTGTCTACTACCATCATAGCATTCCATCAATAGCAAATATACAGTGCTCAAAACCTATGCAGCAAGAGTGAGAAAAATTCAATTCTAATCCAAACCATATGTCACATCACAGCGTAGAGCATTCCATACCTTTGTCTCACGGCCCATCATATATTCAAACAGCACCTTCCGCAAGTATTCAAACTCAGTAGGCTCTCCAAAGAGAGAGACATCAGCATGGCAGAGATTCCCATCTGTGTAAACAAAAGTAAGACTATATTTATACTGACAGTCACTCTTATAATGCAAAATTACTCTCACTTACAAAATGACTGGAACAAAATATAATAAAATAGTGAAACGTATTAATTTGAACAATTGTGTCAAATGCCTTTTTTCTACACCAATACACAGTAATAGATACATTTAAAACAGAATTTGCTTGAGTGCTGCTGCAAACTTCCTCCATTACAATTTCATTCAGAAGCATGTCAGCTCATGTAAATAAAAAAAATGAAACCAATTTAGTTCCTTATTTTAAAATCTGAATAAATACACAGGATAAATTGGTCTAATTAGTATTCTAAACTGTAAGATCCTTAAGTAAGCCTCTGTAGTTCTGAGCTTATTGAAAGCTGGGTTAGTCAGTACCTTCCTCAAGATCAAACCTCTATATGCAAAGGTTTTATTTCATATAGCTGATAGAGTAAAATCGTCTAATTTAAAAAGATAAGCAAACAGGTTGAGGTGCTGAAAGTGATGGGATAGTTGAGAGGTAGACAGAATAAATCTCCAGTTTTTAATATTCTTTCCAATTGCATTTCCCTCCCTGACAGTGTGATATTATTTATATGATCAGAATACCTACAAGCTTGAATCCTGGACCCCCATTATACTAGGTGCTGTACGACGTAAGTATAAAACAACAGATGGATCCACATTAACCAATAGGGGCGTACAAGGAAACAAGGAGATAATATTGGTCCGTGTTTAAGACAGGGGTCTCTAGAAGCCAGTAGCCTCACCATTGTCAAGTTTTTTGTAGGCATCATGGCAAAAGAGAGTCATAAGGAGGGATTTAAAGGAAGATAATGAAATTGCTTTGTGCATGTTTATGGGGAGCTGCTCCCCAGCACAAGGGGAAACATGCAAAAGAGCATGAAGGTGCTCATTTAAAAATTTAATACATGTGTGATGGAGGCTGGTTTTATTAACTGATGGAGGTGGGAGTCGACATCTCAACAGTGAATGAGCAGGGTCTTGAAAATGAAGACAAGTACCTTATGTTTGATGCAATAGAGAATGAGGAGCCAGAAGACAGATGCAAAGATACAAACTTTGCAGCAGCATTCTGAATGGATATGAGTGGGGGCAAGAAGGGATTCATCAAGGCCAGAGAAAAGAATGTCATAGTAATTGAGATGTGAGAATGAGGGCCTGGATAATAGTTTTAGCTATGTGGATGGACTGGAAATGCCATCTCTTAGAGATGTTATAAGAAAGATTAAGACATAGAATGAATTCAAGGACCTAGTCAGACACTCAAGATGAAGAGGATGCCACGGGCCTGAGAGCAGCTGAGAAACTTCTGCATCTGAGAGATGACACGAACATTATTGAAGGGGGGAGGTAAAAATCATGTAATATTTTGACAAATTCCTCCTTAAAAAAGAATCAAAATCTTGTGCAGAGAAATAAGTAAAGGGAGGATGAAATAAGGGTTTGAGGAGCAAGTTAAATGCAGCAAAAAGGCAGCTGTAATTGAGGACATGAGGTTCAATTAAGTTGGAGAAGTAGACTGTTTAGCTAGGAAGATGGCAGAACTGAAGAAGGAGAGAACGAATCTGTAGAATTACAGAATATCCACCAAAGATGTTCCATAGTATGACCAGAGGAACAAAGAAAGCTGCTGTTGGGGGTGTAGCTGGAGAGCAGGAAAGGGTGAACTTTGTGATTAGAGGGGTAGGGGAAATGACTCAATGGTGGGGGAAAATGAAGAATGGAGAGCATTAACAACCATATCAACAGCAGTAAGGGAGAAGAGGGCTAAGAGCAGGCAAGGAGACATCAGAAAGGCCAAGAGACAGGGTGTGAGGAAGGGGGCTGATGAGCGATGCTGAAAGGGACTAGGTTTGGGCTGGAGGGAGGGATGGAGGGAGGGAGAGCGCAATGCATAGTAAAGACCAAGATTCTTGAACAGCCCTTAATATGAATGATAAGAATTGAACCAGGTTACAGGTAAACTGAGCAAATGTGCAGCTAAGGATTCAGAGGGGTGTTCAATCTGAAAGATAAGGTTGGAGAGGATGAACACTGGACTGTGAATAGAGGAAGAGAACTTGAAAGTTGAAATCAGAGGAAGGCTGATGGGGATAAGTTGGAAGGACAATAGATGAAAGCAACATGGAGGTGGAAAGGCGGGAAGGGTCTGATGCACTGCTGTTTGAAAGAGTGGGAAGGGAAAAAAGGGTGAAGGTCAAAACAGCAAGAATGGAAGAGAAGCCCAATAATCCCATTCATGTCTGATCCAGAGCAGTACCTCTTAGACAGGACCACTAGCAAAGCATTGTCAGATGAGGAGATCCAGGCCTTGGTGACAGCCAGGAGCTAGAGCAGGGGTTCCCAACCTTTTTCGGTCCCCGTACCCCCTTGGCTTTTAGTAAACCTTCTCATACTCCCTCTATTCAATATGAAAAGAAATAAATTCTCAACTCTAGAATCCACAATTTTTTTCACTAACACTACTAATTTTGGAATATTTCAATTAGGATAATCTAGGTATTTACCAAATATTCCCCGTACCTCCTTGACAAGATTCTCGTACCCCCTGGGGGTACGCATACCCCAGGTTGGGAACCCCTGAGCTAGAGGCAGTGAAACATGAAGAGGATCACAGATGCCAGATCTTTTTAGATATGGAGTAGGTATTCCAGGGACACCAACAGAAAGGGAAAGCTGGGGATGGGGGCAAAGAAGATGGGTGTGAGATTAGGATGGTGGTGAAAGGGAACAAATGTGGTGGGCAGGAGCGGTTCAAGGAGAACTGCTGGCAACTGGCGCCCTAGGCAGAATGCGCGATCGGTGCCCCTGCCTCCATAGCCCTCAATGGTGTGACGTCATCATTGGGCACCACGTTTAACGCGGCGCCCTAGGTAACTGCCAAGGTTGCCTACATCCACAGGCCGCCTCAGGTGGTGGGGATGGAAGAGGGCTGAAGTACATGTAACCAGAGGTAAGAAGGAACAAACAGATGTGGGACCTACCTTTGTGCTGATGGAAGAAGGGGGGAATATTGGGTGGAGAGGGAAAAAGGAACAGGTGGATCAAGCTGGAACTGTAAAGGGGCGAGGATAAACCAGGAAGGAGAAAATGCAGCCAAGAAGATGGGAATATATGGCTTATATTATTATGCAGAAGAGAGATACAGCAAAAGACATGGGAGAGTGTCAGATTTAATTAATTAATAAATTATTAATGAATTTGGACTAAGAACATTGAGTGCACATGGTCACCTATGAATTCCTCATAAGACTACTATAGTACTTTCCTTTTCCATATGTTCACCATCCATAGAGAATAAGGAAAACATTTTAGCAACTCCAAATACTGATCAGAATTAAAAAATGTTTTATATAAAACAGCTGTTAAGTGGTTTCCCTTCACTGTAGATCTGTCAAAATTCTCTATCCAAGAGATTAACATTTCTCCCTTGATTAGAAATAGTATAGTGATCAACTGCTCAACTACTATTTAAGTGTCACCAGACCTATAGGCTTTGGTTTTTACTGGAGCCTCAGAGAGATTACTATACCCACATCCTATAGGCCTGTATTTAGAATCAACTGCAGACCTTATATGTTGGCAGCCTCTTCATCTTCTCATTATAGTTGTAAAATATTCCTGTCTAGACCTATAAATCACTTTGCTTTCAGAGTTTCCCAAATCAAGTTTCAGTTTATGTATGTCATAGAAGTTCTCTCTTTCAGTGTTGATACATGCATTGGCAGTATTTTCATATTCCTTCTCTACTGAAAATTTGCTTTCTACTTCGAGTACTTTTCTTCTCCAATAAAATAATTTCCTGGCTTTAAGCCATTTCAGAGCATGACAGATATGTGCCAGATTGTCTGGATGGTGCCTCTTGTGATCCATTTCAAGCACCATCATCTGTATTAACCTGACTCAGCATTTTCTAATCATTCCTTCATTTGGAGCAAATCCAAAATGCACAACAGCAAAATCAATTCAATTACAGTAACACAATTATTAGTTATGTGTTTATCACAGCATATGCCGTAATAACCACCATTAAATCTGGTACACTTATTATGGTACACACTTTACCTACTAATCAGTAAATCTTTAAAACTTTATCTTTAGATATATTTCAAAAAGATATAATTAGCTATTAAAAGATATAAGGGAAAGAATGCAACAAAAATCTATATCAAGAAAGATAGAAGACAAAAATAAAAATATAATGTATTGTAGAATGGGGACTAATCTAACTAAGACATGTCAATATAAATACTTTTACACTAGTAAATACTTGCACATAAAAGTTTGGATTTTTTTTACAGCTTTAACTATATCAGTTTCTAATCTGATATCATAACAACAAATATGTTCTTCTATTAGTCCTAATTCTAGAGGTGGTCTTTGGAAATTCCAATCATATTTAGCTTGCTTTAACTTTTGTCAGCACTTTCCCAAATGTTTGACAGAATGGACATTTCAGAAAAAATAGCTTAATAGATCCACAAGAAAAGGAGCAACCTCCACAAAGTGTACCAACCAGAAAACACTGATCTCTGTATCTAGGACAAAGGGGGAAAACTACGTTCTTCAAAAATTATCATCCTTGTTTAATTTTATATGCAAGTTTAATGAACGGCTCTCAGGAAACCCACACACAGTTGTGCATTTACTAAGGATGTTAAGGACTAGTTGACTATCCGATAACTAGTCAACTGACTTTCTGATAAGCATTTGCTTGATTCCCCTCTATCAGACAGAAGCAGCAAAGGGGGAGTGGAGAGGGAGTACTTCAAAGGAGCAGACATTATGCAATTATTGAATGTCACATTAAGCAAAAAGATTTTAATAACATTTTCAAGCTATGTGAGGTGTGACCATTTCCTCTAAAGGATTATTTTATTTACTGTGTGGTGAAATAAGTTTTCCTTACCTCTATATGGTGATCCAACTGCTGCGACATACATATTTTTCTCATAATTTTTCAATCGGTCTTCTAGCGTATTAATCTAAACAGTCACAAAAGGACAATTGATTAATATAAACAATGAAAATTAAACATAATTTAAATGACTTTCAGATATACAACATGAACATCTCAACCATCCATGTAAGTGGGATGCTTTTTTTATCTGTATGGAAAGAAAACACTAAAAACTCTGTTTCCACACTATACTATACAGGGGTTAAAGACTACAAAATTCTGAAAATTACATTTTAAGGCTAGATGTTAAGCAACATTTAGCTCTCCTGTGGAAAGGAAAAAAATAACAGATCAAATTATTTGTCAATCTTCTAATTTAGGGCTGGTAACTTTAAAAAAATTAGGATTAAAAATTCACCATGATTAATCACAATTTTAATCACACTATTAAACAATGCCAATGAAAAATTAATTATGTATTTTGGATATTTTTCAACATTTTCAAATATACCGATTTCAATTACAACACAGTATGCAAAGTGTTCAATGCTTACTTTACATTATTTTTATTACAAATATTTGCACTGTAAAGAGGACAAAAGAAATAGTATTTTTCAATTCACTTCATACAATTATTGTAGTGCAATTTCTTTATTGTGAAAGTACAGTTTACAACTATACTTTTTCTTGTTGCATTACTGCACTCAAAAACAAAACAATGTAAAACTTTAGCACCTGTAAGTCTACTCAGTCCTACATTTTGTTCAGCTAATCGCGAAGACGAACATTTTTGTTTGCATTTACAGGAGATAAAGTGGCCCACTTTTTATTTACAATGTCACCTGAAAACAAGAACAGACATCCACATAACACTTTTGTAGCCAGCACTACAAGGTATTTATGTGCCAACTATGCTAAACATTTGTTTGCCCCATCAAATTTTCATCACCATTCTAAAGGACATGCTTCCATGCTGATAAGGCTCATTAAACAAAGGTGTTAATTAAATTTGTGTCTGAACTCTTTGGGGGAAAATTAAATTTCTTCTGCTCTGTTTTACATGCATTCTGCCATATATTTTGTTATAGCAGTCTCAGATGACCCAGCACATGTTGTTTGTTTTAAGAGCACTTTCCTTGTAGATTTCACAAATGCAAAGAAGGTACCAACGTGAGATTTCTAAATATAGTTACAACACTCAACCCAAGGTTTAAGAATCCGAGGTGCCTTCCAAAATCTGTGTGATAGGATGTGGAGCATGCTTTCAGAAGTCTTAAAAGAGTAACACTTCTATGAAGAAACTACAGAACCTGAACCACCAAAAAAGATTAACAATCCTCAGTTGGGAAACTGACTCAGATGATGGAAATGAACATGTGTCTGTCTAAACTGATTTAGAGCATTATCAAGCAGAACCCATCATCATAGATGCATGTCCTCTGGAATGGTGGCTGAAGGATGAAATCATGTATGAATCTTCATAGCATCTGGCATATAAATATATTGTGACACTGACTACAATGATGCCATGTAAATGCCTGTTCTCACTTTCATGTAACACTGTAAACAAAAATGATAAATTGATCACTACACATGGGGTCAGGAAAGAATGTTCCCCTGGTCAGATTGCTAGTAACTTTTCAGGGGTGAACCGTAGTCTCCACTACTGTCTGCCTGTGGAGGGAGGCAGAGAGGAAGTGGGGGGTAGGGGAGAGAGAGAGAGAGAGTGTGTACGAGGGGGTTTGCCTGGGTGCCCGTCATATACAGAAGCTCAGGCTGGATAATCTAATGGTTCCTCCTGGGTTTAAACTCTATGAATTTATGGACACTATTTCCTCTTATTCAAACAAGATCCCTACCTGCTCTACGAACTCCTGCTCTTTCAACTTGGAATCATTGACAAGAGTTGTCTTCTGAGCTAACTGTGTCTGAAAAGAAAAGTCACATATGGGATGCATCAATCAAGTGTTGTACACATACTGCACATTTTTGCATTGTAAGTACATTTTTTCTTGTTAACCTTTCCCCCCTTTCATGAGTTAATATATGCAATTGTAAAAACAGCACTTCTTATCACAAGACTCTAGAGGAGCACAATATAAACATCTAGATAACATAAAACTAATGAAATTCAAGCCTTACCTGAAGCTCTGTTATTGTTACCTAGAACAAGACAGACACAATTAAAACACAATATTTTGCAGTTGCATCCTTAGGTATAGAATATAAACGTATCACAAAATACCTTTCAACAAGAATTAATACCAACATAGAGAGTTACGCAGGACAAGAATAAAAGATTTTAAGAGATAGTAGCAGAAGATTAAGGATTAATCAGTCACCTAATAAGGATTCTTTGTGTTTGTAACTAATGACAGTACTAAGGATCAAAATTACGTATATCCTCAAATTAAAAAATGAAATTGTGTGAATGTACTACATCACAGTGATTTGTACCTAGAGTAAGTAACATAAATTTGTAAAACCTTGAAGGAGTACAACCAGCTCATTCAGCTATGGCTGAATGAACTCAATTTTAACATAAAGGTGAAGAAGGTAGTAAGTGTCTGTTTTGTAGAGACTGGACAATGTATTAAGGTTAACTGAATGCTCATAGGATACAGTTCAAAAAAATTCTGATTGTTGTTAACCTTACTGTGAATACTATATACTTTATGCACACATTGTATTGATATGTTTATATCCAACTATGTAAATTAAATTATGCCTTCTGGCTCAGGTTAACTCCCAATGTTACTGGAAACATTCAAGGTAAATTTTCATGTGTCAAGAAATATCCAAGAATATCCAAGAAATATTCCTTATCCAAAATATGATTACCTCTGAAAGTCATACATTTATGTAAATATGTAATTACTTGAGCTAGTTACTTTCAATTTTTTTAAATGCTGAGGATTTTAAAAAATTGATAATGATGAATTAGTTATACATTTTGCTTATTGGTTATATTAAATTTCAGCAACCTTAACTGGGTACCAACCTATTTCTATGAGTTTTTGTATTTTAAAAAAATATAAATCCTGAAAGTGTAAATTACAGCAATATAGAAAAATAAAGGTTGGTTACTCGTAACTGGAGTTCTTCAACATGCGTATTCGCACTTTTGGAAGATGTGCCAATCTGTGCAGCTGACAGGATGACACGTTCTCACAGCAGTGTCTGTCAGAGTGCCCCACTGACCCACCCACCACCAATGCTTGAGCACATTCTGAGGGCATAACTCTAAAAAGGGACATGACACCCGCTGCTACCTCAGTTCCTTCTGCTGGAGTGGAATTCTAAATAATATCAAAATTAGGACTATGAAGAGTAGGGAAGGCAGGCAGAGAATGTGAATACTCATGCTAATAAGTAACCTTTATTCTTCAAGGGTCCTCTGCATATTCCCACTCCTAGGTGAGTTTGGCAAGCAGCACATAAAATGGATGCAGGGAGAATCACTCCTAATTATAGAATGATGGGAGCACCATTCTGCCAAACAGTGTGCCAGATCTGGCTGCCAAATCCAATGTGTAATGTTTCAAACTATGAACTAAATTCCACATAGCTTTGTATATTCCAGTAAGGGAAATATGTTTAGCACATACTGCTGATACAGCAATCACTTTAATAGACCACACTCTAAGATGAAGAAGAGCAAAGTCTCTCTAGAAGTCTTCAGGATATGGTCTAATCCATTCAGACAAAGTCTTTGCTGAAATGGTTTGACCTTTTTAGAGGTACCCATATATGAGATACATAAGTGAAGTTTTTCATTCTATCTAGATGATATAAAAGATGCTCTCTCTGCATCTAAGGAATGTAATCCACATGCATATGAGGCTTTGCAAAGAATACTGGTAAATGTATACTGGTTTCATGATTTACATGAAACTGCAAAATCACTTTAAGAAGAAATCTGGGGTGCAGTCTAAGAATCATCATGTCCTTATAAAAAGCAATATAATGTGGGTCTGCCATTGAAGTATGTAGATCACTAACCGTTCTAGCATGAGTGATTCCTATTATAAAACTGTCTTTAGAGAAAAAGCAACAAAAAGCAGCTCATTAGAGTCAAACAGAAGAAACATAAAATTCAACATTCAATTTGAAAAAATTAAAATTCAAAGTTCAAACTTCATGGAAGGTCAGAGCTCCATAATGGCAGAGACAAATTCAATAAACTTTTTAAAGTTTTTCCAACAACATAAGTGAAAATACAGGTTTTCCATTAATTGGAGTGTGAAACACTGCTATTGCTGCTAAGTGGATATTAAGGGAGGAGACAAACTCATCCCTTTCAAGTGTAGTAAATATTCTAAAATAAGTTGCATGGGGGCCAAACACTGGTCCATATTTTAAATCAAATATCCATATAATCCACATAACAAATCTTTTCCACTTAAAATTTTAATTTTTTCAGCTCCCTATCCTCCCTTTCATTGGATCCCAGTAGTCTGACCAACAAAACCTCTTGTAACATAAGGACATGAAGTCAACTCTGTCATTCCTTTTGGCCTAAAGAATAAATGTGCTGCAGACAGCAGAGCATGCCAAGGAATATTTCTCACCTTGTCATTTCAGCCTCTAAACATGCATAGCAGATGAAAGATGAAAGACAGCATAGTGTGGCACACACCTCTTAAACTCATCCTGCTTCACACTGGGATCCACCAAAGAGAACTAGTAAGTATTCCTCCTCTAAGATAACACACTAATCTAAACTATCCTAAAACTAAATATACATTTTTTAACAATAATTAATCAAAAAAGGCCGTTATTTCACCATAAATCTGGAGAGATTCGTGTCCTTTCACTACTGCAAGTAAAAGGAACTAAGACAGCAATAAGCACCACATATTTTTTTTATAGCCATGCTCTCAGTCTGTCTAGATTTCATCCCTATTTCAATAGAGGGATGTAAATTAGGCACTTCGAAAATGCAAATGAAGCGGGGATTTAAATATCCCATGCTTCACTTGCATAATTGCATCATGGCGCTCTTTCGAACATGCGCCATTTTGAAAGTAAAACCGCGGTCTAGATGCAGTTCTTTCGAAAACAGCAGGCTTTTTCAAAAGATCCTGTAAACCTGCCGTTTTCGAAAGAACCGCGTCTAGACCACGGTTTTACTTTCAAAATGGCACTTGTTCAAAAGAGCTCCATGATGCGATTATGCAAACGAAGTGCAGGATATTTAAATCCCCGCTTCATGTGCACTTTCAAAGTGCCTAATTTACATCCCTCTATTAAAAGAGGGATGTAATCTAGACACAGTCAGCAAATGCTGAGAGTAAGTGTGGAAGGGGCGCAGGAGTGGTCTGAAAGGCACTTCAACCAGAAGGTTTCGATGTCTCACTTGCACTTATCAGCACATACCCCAAGAGTGGGAATAGACAAAGGGCACTAGATGAATCTTATATATTAAGTACATAAGGTTTTCTGTGGTGCCTCATGATGGAGTGCAGAAGGGAAACAACTGCTTTCTTGGGCCCCTCAGAACAACAAGACTAGATTCCTTAACATTCTGATTACAGGTGAGAATTTCCCATTCTTCATTCCATAAAAAATGTGTTTCTAGAGAACGTGCATTCCGTGTGGAGCTTAAAGTCAACAGAAGCAGGAACCTTCATGAACAGGCACCTTCTCTTTTTTGCTAGGGTTCATTGCTCTAAAATTTTCAGACACTCCAGAGGAAAATTTTAGATGCTGGCATTTGGTGAACAATTATTTCATCTGTCTTGTCATGTAATGAAAAAAAATATTATGACAGAAAGATTATATTTACTTTAAAACTAATTATATTAAGTGCAAGCTTTGGATTAGATCTACATTTATCTAGTGTAGTGTGTTACAAGAAAGCCATTTCTAAATTAGAGGTATGTGAAGACACAACAGCTAACAAATATTAATTCCTAATAAAGTGTAGGTTAACTTACTTGAACCTGAAAACTGAACAGTTGTACTAACTTAGCAAAAAAAAATTGCAAAGAGGAAAAATGGAATTAATAATATTGATAAAGAAAGAAAGCAAGAGAAAATGAAGGGTAGTTAAGGGTTGTAAAATATGTTTCTTATATTGGTTCCATTTATTCTAAATTCATCATGAGGAGTATAAAACTGACAAAAAAAATCCACTTAAATTTATGCAAAAGTATGCACATTCATGTAAATATATGTGACCCACTGTGCCACAATTTGTTTATGCATCCACTCAGTGTTGCAAATGTACCACTACATTAGGTAAACAGTAAAGCTGTTTCCTAGAAAAGCAACTCCTAAGTGAAAAGGGCAGGGGAAAAGAAGAAAGACAATGGCAAAACAACTTTTAAACTAACGGGGGGGGGGGGGGGGGAGAGAATCACTCTGCACATAAACCCCACACCCACACCATTCTTGGGAGTGTGAAAGTGTGTCTTAAAAATAAATATATGTAAATAAGTTCCTATGTCTTTAGATTGGAGAGATGGAAGTGAAGTTTGTATACATTTTGTCAGAAAAGAATTCAGCTGGGATTTTCAATATAGCCTAGGGGAGTGAGGTGCCCATATTCCACTGAAATTCAATGGCAATAGGGCACTTGACCATCTCAGGCTCCTTTAAAAATCTTACCCTTATTCTGGAAGTATTTATAACTTGGATACAATAATTGTCTTTACATATTTATGATGAAAGATGCACTTTGAAACAGATCCCTATTATTACATATGCATTACATATGCACTTTGAAACAGATCCCCATTATTGCTCCTATGGATACATTACTATTTACTGGCTAAACAACAAGGCTGTTTACCAACAACTGGATTTTCCCCAATTGGTTTATTTTCTCCACAGATAGGACAACTCCTATGAGCTTCACTGCGACTTGACATGGAAACTCCAATGAGTAACTGTGGAGGAGATTCCTAAGCCACAGAAAATTAGTGATTTGACATATTGCTCTTTTTAAACTCTGTATGGGTATATCTTTATGTAGATATAATATGCAACAAAAAATCGTTTACATTTCTGTGCCATCACTGAACTTCTGTGGAAAGCTAAATGTATAAATGTAAGTAAAAAATGCAATTGTTGGCACATCGACTTGATGTAATCTGCATAATCTGTAAATGAATAAAGTAACACGATATATAGGATTAAATTAATAAACCCATGAGACCTAGAGAGAAATGTTTCTGTTGTCTCTCAATACTTTAGAGCGGTCTAAAGACTGCATTATAAAAAAAAAATCACAGCATCTTGCATATAACTATAAGTAGGTGTTGTAGGGCTGGTGTATAAGCGTTTACTTTAAGGTCTTCTGCTTTTCCTATATTCAAGACAAATCCTTAATATTACATAGTATTTAATATGACCATTATACTTAAGGAAGTATACTCTTCCAAATCAGACAAAGACATTTTTAATAACATCAATGATGTAATTTATGATACTGTCTGAAGCATAAAATACTTCTAAGGCCTCTCACAGGCAAAATGAGCATTTTTTTTATAAAATGAAGAAACGTAAAATTGTCATCCCCCCAATAATTTGTATTTTTCCCTATTAAGAGTAATATTAGTTTTAATATTTGTGTAGTCTAGAATTCAACTATATTTTGGTCCTGTTAGTCTGCCTGTAAGAAATGTACATCCATCATTCCATGAATAAAGAATTGCTTAATATCAATCAGCCCTTACTTAGCCTATTTGAGATAGAAAATTTTTTTCATGTCCTTTTGAATTCCAGTTCCTAATTTCATATAATCATAAACTTTCATAAACTCAAAATAGGTTATTTTGCATCCTCTTGCATAAGTTACAAGTGCTTCCCATTGTAAAGTCAATGTTTAAAAACTAAGAAGCAAAGGGAAAAAACAGCCAATAAACTATTAAAAAAGGATCAAATTAAATGTAACATAACTTGAGCAAAACTAGACAAAGAATTCAGAATTACACAAGAAAGCCAAGACCTAATATACAAGTTGAACCCAGGTCAAATGACAGCAACTACAGGGATTCATGAAAACTGTGAAACTAATGCCTGAAGTTACAAGTATAAATATTAATGTCAGCTCACTGCTTCCTTGTGCTTGTTTTCGTCCTCTGCCAGCTTTTGTTTGTATTCCTTCTGCAATTCCTCCAGCTGTGTTTGCAGCTCATTTACTTTTGCTGTCATTTCTTCTTCACGAGCCTTCAGAATTAAAATAAGTGCATTAATCTACATACTACACAGTTAGTGTCTAAAACTGAAGCATTCTACCTGGATTAGACAAAAAGCACTGGATATACAGATCAGCTCACAGAGAGAGGAAAACATTCAATTGGAAATACTAAGGCTCCCACAAATTTAGGACTACTCAATATTAGGACTACTTGTATTACCATTAGGGCAGTCAATTAATTGCAGTTAACTCACGCAATTAATTAAAAAAATTGAATCATGATCCATTTTAATCATGATCAAATCTCACTGTTAAACAACAGAATACCAGTTGAAATTGGATGTTTATCTACATTTTCAAATATATTGATTTCAACTATAACACAGACTACAAAGTACATCGTGTTTATACTATTTTTGATTATAAGTATTTGCACTGTAAAAATGATAATAAAAAAGCATTTTTCAATTCACTTTATACAAGAATTGTAGTGCAATCTCTTTATCCTGAAAGTGCAACTTACAAATTAGATTTTTTTGTGTTACATAACTGCACTCAAAATCAAAACAACGTAAAACGTTAGCACTTACTTCTTGTTCAGCCATTAACTATGAAACAAGTTTATTTACATTAACTGGAGATAATGTTGCATATTTCTTAGGCTTTGTTTGCATTGCCAATTGAATGACAAAACTTTTGTTGTTCACAGATGCTTAAATCCCTACTCTTGTCCCCTTCCTCCAAAAGATTTGTCATGGTAAATGGCAGTGTACATGCCTCTTTGTCAGCAGGGGAACTCTCCTGTTGATAAAGTGAACCCTGCTCACAGGGGAAGGAAGTATTTTGTGAGCAAAAGTGCAGAAAATTTTGATTTTCCAAAAAAGGGGCATTTTCCTTCAGGAAGCCATTTTGGTGGAAAATTCCCACCCAGCTCTAACCAATATGTTTGGTTCTTTACAAAAAAGAGACATGGGGTAAAAATTTTAAAAAGCCCCATTGACTTTCAATACGATTTAGGCTCCTAATAGCTTAAATGCACTTTACTTGTAAGGGCTTGTCTTCACTGCATTGATGAAAGCAGGTTTTATAATGGGCCATCCAGTTCAAGTCTTAGTTCAAGCCCTGGGAAATTTGCATATGAAGGTCAATTCTGTAAATCCACTCTGTAGCTGACTTGTGAAATTCTTTCGTAGAAGAACAGATACTTTTAAATCCATTAATGAGTGCCCAGGCAGGTTAAAATGTTCCCCTACAGGCTTCTTTGTGTAACTATTTCTAATACTAATGAACACAAATCAGATAAGGAGGTTACTCACCTTCCTGTAACTGACGTTCTTTGAAATGAATGTCCCTGGGGGTGCTCCACATTAGAAGCTGAGCATCACAGTGCCTCTGGATAGATGTTTGTATAGCAGTGCATTAGGGGGCTGCACATGCACGGCGTGTGTGTGGGCTTCTCCCGGTGCCATCGCACATATGCATCCCCCTTCTCCCTCCCCCGCTTCAGTTCCTTTCTTCCGTCCCTGGCTTCCGAAAAAACTTCGCAGTACTCTCGCTAAAACTTGTCTCCTCGCATTTTAATTCTTCATAATTAGATAGTATTAGGTTTATTAGTAGTTTACTGTTAGTTATTATTAATGTTAGTGTTAGTTTTTAAAAAAAAAAAAAAAGAGAGAGAGAGAAGAGAAGAAGGCTCCCGTCTCGAACAAGTTTTAGCGAAAGCACTGCAAAGTTCCGTCCGAAGCTGGGGACGGTAGAAAGGAACTGAAGGAAGGGGCGGGGCCACGCATGCGCGATGGCACCGGGGGAAGCCCACGTGCACGGTGCGCTGCACATGCGTGGCCCCCTAATGCACTGCTGTACAAAAATTCGCCCAGAGATGCTGGGATGCTCAGCACCTAATGTGGAGCACCCCCAGGGATGCCTCTCAAAGAAGAACCTTTGCTGTAGAGACTGTCCAGTTTGGCCAATACACATGGCAGAGGGCACTGCTGGCACTTGATGGCATAGATCACATTAGAGGTTATACAGCTGCATGAGTCTCTGATGTTGTGGTTTATGTGGCTAGGTCCTGTGATTGCGTTGTTTGTATAGCTGTGTGGACAGAGTTGGCAATGGGAAGTTGCATAAAGTTAAGTATGGGACACTTCCAGCCCACTCAATTAGCCTCATTAGCACTGGCACTACAACTGACAGGTACTTTCCCCCCCCCCCCTTCTTTTTTTTTTTTTTTTTTTTTTTTTGTTATAAATTGTGAGGATCCCTCTTTTTTTTCCTCTACTCAAACTCATCTGAAGAAGTGGTTTAGACTACTCATTTTTTTCAAGTTGCAGGATAACACTGCTATCCCCGCTGAGACTTGATAACTCAAGAAAATGGAAAGATAGAGCAGGGATCTGGGCCTCAGACCCATGTTAGATATCACATGAAAAACATTAAAAGAGCATTATTTTCCCCTATTCAGTTAATCAATGGAATTTTCCCTGTGTAATATTGTTTAGGGCAGGGCTCCTCAACATGTGGCTCACAGGCCACATGAGGCCTGTTTGTTTGCGGCCCATGGTACAGTTTGGGTTTATGTGGGACTCAAAATGTGGCTCACAGGTGAGACCCTTTAAACATGGCCTCCACTGGGAACATGCTCTACAACGGTCGAGGCATTTTTAAGTGGGGTGAGCACTGAAATATTCAAGTGGACAGGCTAGCTAGATACAGAGTGTTGGCATTTCTAGCCCCTACGGAGAAGGTACCAGGAGCACCGGTGCATTGTGGGAAGTGCAGGTTGCTTAGCCTTGTGGACAGAGCGTGAGAGGTGCTGACTGGCTTACACTCATAGAATCATAGAATCATAGAACTGGAAGAGACCTCAGAAGGTCATCAAGTCCAGCCCCCCTTCTCTAGGCAGGACCAATTCCAACTAAATCAACCCGGCCAGGGATTTGTCAAGCTGAGACTTAAACACCTCTAGGGATGGAGACTCCACTACTTCCCTAGGTAACCCATTCCAGTGTTTCACCACTCTCCTAGTGAAATAGTTTTTCCTAATATCCAACCTGGACCTCTCCCACCACAACTTGAGACCATTGCTCCTTGTTCTGCCATCTGTCACTACTGAGAACAGCCTCTCTCCATCTTCTTTGGAACCTCCCTTCAGGAAGTTGAAGGCTGCTATCAAATCCCCCCTCACTCTTCGCTTCTGCAGACTAAACAGACCCAAGTCCCTCAGCCTCTCCTCATAAGTC
Source organism: Pelodiscus sinensis (assembly GCF_049634645.1). Taxonomy (NCBI): domain Eukaryota; kingdom Metazoa; phylum Chordata; order Testudines; family Trionychidae; genus Pelodiscus; species Pelodiscus sinensis. The sequence continues at coordinate 172,944,071 of NC_134712.1, forward strand.
ATATGCTCCAGCCCCCTAATCATTTTGGTTGCCCTCCGCTGGACCCTCTCCAATGCGTCCACATCCTTTTTGTAGTGGGGGGCCCAGAACTGGACACAATACTCCAGATGCGGCCTCACCAAAGCCGAATAAAGGGGAATGATGACATCTCTGGATCTGCTGGCAATGCTCCTCTTAATGCAACCTAATATGCCATTAGCCTTCTTGGCTACAAGGGCACACTGTTGACTCATATCTAACTTCTCATCCACTGTAACCCTCAGGTCCTTTTCTGCAGAACTACTACTTAACCGGTTGGTCCCCAGCTTGTAACTATGCTCGGGATTCTTCCGTCCCAAGTGCAGGACTTTACACTTGTCCTTGCTGAACCTCATCAGATTTCTTGTGGCCCAATCCTCCAATTTGTCTAAGTCATTCTGTACCCTATCTCTGCCCTTAAGCGTATCTACCTCTCCCCCCAGCTTAGTGTCATCCGCAAACTTGCTGAGGGTGCAATCCATCCCCTCATCCAGATCATTAATAAAGATATTGAACAAAACTGGTCCTAGAACCGAACCTTGGGGCACTCCGCTAGAAACCGACCGCCATCCTGACATCGAGCCATTGATCACTACCCGCTGGGCCCGGCCTTCTAGCCATCTTTCTATCCATCTTACCGTCCATTTATCCAATCCACAATCCCTTAACTTGTTGGCAAGAATATTGTGGGAGACCGTATCAAAAGCCTTGCTAAAGTCAAGGTATATAACATCCACTGACTGGCCACATTTGGATCCGGCGCCATAGCTTAAGGGTTAGTCTTTATATTCATGCCCGTCAGTGTGAAAGAAGCTATTTGCATATATATACCACCACACTTTAGTTGCGGCTCTCGGCATGTGCTGAGAGTATCATTGTGCCTCCCAGGGCTTCCAAAGTTGACTAGCCCTGGTTTAAGGTGTATTTTATGACACAGCTTTTCAGAAAACCTACTTCACAAAATTCTACTTAAATCTCTAATGTTGTGCCTCCCTGTCAGTTCTGGGTTGCCAATGGCTAAGTGAGAAAATCCTGACCAAATCTGCTGCAGGGAAAGCAGCAGGAAGCTGGCATTAATTCTGCTCTGCTTTCTGGCATCTCCAGTGGCTATTGGCTTTCAAACATCGGTGTTCCAAGCCTTTGGGCCCATTTAGTGCTACCAAGAAGGATTTTAATGCACATACAGCCTACACTGCAGTCTCACTGTTCTGTAAAGCGTCTGCTATGTTTTGACAATATATTAAACAAATTCTATTCTGATTTCATAATGATGAAAGATGGAGACATCAATAAAATTCTAATTTCCCAAACCTAAGCCACAAAGCCTGTACTGCATGCATAGAGGCGGTATCATGACAAATGAAAGATTACAACAGGAGCAAGGAACCTTTTTTGGGTCAGAGACCAGTGACCCACAGAAAAATTAGTTAAGGGACCATGTGAGAAGAAGAAAACCTCTTCTCTAACCTGGCTCCCAAGGGCGAGGAGAAAACCCATCACTATTGCGGCCCCCAACTGAGAAGCAGGAAAAACAAAGACACTCACTTTACTCCACTCAAGCTGGGAGGTGGGGGAGCCACTGAGGCTTAGGGCTTGCCAGGGCCAGATTAATTCTTCTGGGGCCACAGGGCTAATAGATTTTATGAAACCCCACAGGGCTCTGGGGTGGGGCCAAAATGAGGAGTTCAGTGTGCAGGGTGGAGTAGCAGGGGGTGAAATGGGGAGTCTGGGAAGAAGAAACAGTGCAGGAGTGGGCTGGAAGTGGGTATGCGGGGTTTGGAAGGGAGAGGGCAGGGCATTGGGATGCCTAACAGGGGCAGCTCCTAGAGGGACACAAGTGGCTCCATAAGCGACGAGGAGTCCTGTAGCATCTTATAGACTAACAGATTTATTGGAGCGGGAAGGCCTTGTTTGGACACAGACTGGCTAACCTTGTGAGGAGGGCTTTAAACTAGGTTCGACGGGGGCAGGTGAGCAAAGCCCACAGGTAAGTGCTGAATGTGCGGGACTGGGAGATGGGTTGGAAATGGGGGGGACTACGGCCTATAATAGGAAGGAGAAAGGAGGGTCAGGGCACAACAGGGAGGCAAGATCAAATCAGTATCTTAGATGCCTATATACAAATGCGAGAAGTATGGGTAATAAGCAGGAAGAACTGGACTTGCTAACCAATAAATACAACTATGATATCATCGGTATTACAGAAACCTGGTGGGATGGGACGCATGATTGGAATGTTGGTATGGAAGGGTACAGCTTGCTCAGGAAGGACAGACAGGGAAAAAAGGGAGGAGGGGTTGCCTTGTACATTAAAAATGTACACACTTGGACTGAAGTGGAGATGAACGTAGGAGATAGCTGTGTAGAGAGTCTCTGGGTTAAGCTAAAAGGGGTAAAAAATGAGGGTGATATCATGCTAGGAGTCTACTACAGGCCACCTAGCCAGAAGGAAGAGGTGGATGAGGCCTTTTTTAAACAATTAACAAAACTATCCAAAGCCCAAGATTTGGTGGTGATGGGGGACTTCAACTATCCAGACATATGTTGGGAAACTAACACAGCGAGGCACAGGCTATCCAATACGTTTCTGGACTGCATTGGAGACAACTTTCTGTTTCAGAAGGTTGAAAAAGCTACCAGAGGAGAAGCTGTTCTGGATTTGGTTTTAACAAATAGGGAGGAACTAGTTGAGAACTTGAAAGTGGAAGACCGTATAGGGGACAGTGATCACGAAATAATAGAGTTCATGATCTTAAGGAAAGGTAGAAGGGAGACCAGCACAATTGAGGTAATGGATTTCAGGAAGGCAGATTTTGATAAGCTCAGAGAACTTGTAGGTAAGGTCCCATGGGAAGCAAGACTGAAGGGAAAAACAACTGAGGAGAGTTGGAAGTATTTCAAAGGGACGTTGTTAAGGGCCCAAAAGCAAACAATTCCGCTGTGTAGGAAAGATAGAAAATATGGCAAAAGACCAGCTTGGCTTAACAAGGAGATCTTGCATGATCTCAAAATAAAAAAGGAGTCCTATAAAAAATGGAAACTAGGACAACTAACAAAGGATGAATATAGGCAAGCAACACGGGAATGCAGAGGCAAGATTAGAAAGGCAAAGGCACAAAATGAGATCAAACTAGCTACAGGCATAAAGGGAAACAAGAAGACCTTTTATAAATACATTAAAAGCAAGAGGAAGACCAAGGACAGGGTAGGCCCACTGCTTAGTGAGGAGGGAGAAGCAGTAACAGGGAACTTGGAAATGGCGGAGATGCTCAATGACTTCTTTGTTTCGGTCTTCACCGAGAAGTCTGGAGGTGTGCCTAACGTAGTGAATACAAGCAGAGAGAGGGTAAGTTTAGAAGATAGGATACACAAAGAACAAGTTAAAAATCACTTAGGAAAGTTAGATGTCAGCAAGTCACCAGGTCCTGATGAAATGCATCCCAGGATACTCAAGGAGCTGATAGAGGAGGTATATGAGCCTTTAGCTATGATCTTTGAAAAATCATGGCAGACAGGGGAGATTCCAGAAGACTGGAAAAGGGCAAATATTGTGCCCATCTATAAAAAGGGGAATAAGAACAACCCAGGAAACTACAGACCGGTCAGTTTAACGTCTGTCCCAGGGAAGATAATGGAGCAGGTAATTAAGGAAATCATATGCAAACACTTGGAAGGTAATAAAGTGATAGGGAATAGCCAGCATGGGTTTGTGAAGAACAAGTCATGCCAAACTAATCTGATAGCTTTCTTTGATAAGATAACGAGCCTTGTGGATAAGGGAGAAGCGGTGGATGTCATATACCTAGACTTTAGTAAGGCATTTGATACGGTCTCGCATGATATTCTTATTGATAAACTAGGCAAATATAACTTAGATAGGGCCACGATAAGGTGGGTGCATAATTGGCTGGATAACCATAGTCAGAGAGTTGTTGTTAACGGTTCTAAATCCTGCTGGAAAGGGATAACAAGTGGAGTTCCTCAAGGGTCTGTTTTGGGACCCGTACTGTTCAATATCTTCATCAATGATGTAGATATTGGGATAGAGAGTACGCTTATTAAGTTTGCAGATGATACCAAACTGGGTGGGGTTGCAACTTCTTTGGAGGATAGGGACATAATTCAAAATGACCTTAGCAAGTTAGAGAAATGGTCAGAGGTAAACAGGATGAGGTTTAATAAAGAGAAATGCAAAGTGCTCCACTTAGGAAGGAACAATCAGTTCCATACATACAAGATGGGAAGCGACTGTCTAGGAAGGAGCATGGCGGAAAGGGATCTAGGGGTCATAGTGGACCACAAGTTGAATATGAGTCAACAGTGTGATGCTGTTGCAAAAAAAGCAAATATGATTCTAGGTTGTATCAACACGTGTGTTGTAAGCAAAACTCGTGAAGTCATTCTGCCGCTCTACTCTGCACTAGTTAGGCCTCAGCTGGAGTACTGTGTCCAGTTCTGGGCGCCACATTTCAAGAAAGATGTGGAGAAATTGGAAAGGGTACAGAGAAGAGCAACAAGAATGATTAAAGGTTTAGAGAACATGACCTATGAAGCCAGGCTTCATGAACTGGGCTTGTTTAGTTTGGAAAAAAGAAGATTAAGGGGGGACATGATAGCGGTTTTCAAATATCTAAAAGAGTGTCACAAGGAGGAAGGAGAAAATTTGTTCCTCTTGGTTTCTGAGGACAGGACAAGGAGTAATGGGCTTAAAGTGCAGCAGGGGAGGTTTAGATTGGACATTAGGAAAAAATTCCTAACTGTCAGGGTGGTCAAATATTGGAATAAATTGCCAAGGGAGGTGGTAGAATCTCCCTCTCTGGAGATATTTAAGAACAGGTTAGATAGACATCTGTCAGGGATGGTGTAGACGGAGCTTGGTCCTGCCTTGAGGGCGGGGGGCTGGACTCGATGACCTCTCGAGGTCCCTTCCAGTCCTATTATTCTATGATTCTATAAGCTTTTCGTCTATAAGGTGCCACAGGACTTCTTGTCGCTTTTACAGATTTAGACTAAAAGAGGGGTAGCCGTGTTAAGTGGCTCCATGTGCCTCTGTATGCTTCAGGGAAGCACTCCCTGCAGGCCCGCCTTCCCACCACTCTCATTGGCTGCTATTCCTGGCCACTAGGAGTGTGTTGGCTGGGGGGTGGGGGCAGTGCCAGCTGGGAGTGCTTCGTTCTCCCCTGCCAGAAAAAGCCCATGGGTACTTGCCTTGATCAGGACTGCAAGGCTTGGGGCTACCCCCCAGCAAGGCTGGAGTGCCAACACAGGTTCCCTGCTACAGGGGAGCCTCACAGGCAAGATCAAGGAAACTGCGGGTCATATTCCATAGGTTTCCTATCCCTGGAATACACAGTTTAAATGAGATCCTTCATTTAAACTGAATCTGATTATTAAAACTCATAAATATTTATACAATAATCTGTCTCTGTCTGTCTCTCTCTCTCTCTCTCGCTCCACCCACCCACCCACCTTTTCCTGCAGGACAACAGAGAGGCATCCCATCTGCCTCCTCCCTGCCTCTCCCTCCTCCTCTCTCCCCGGTACGCGAAGGGCAGAAGCACCATGGCTTCCCTTCGCTCCCTGATGTTCCAAGGGGGAAGGGAGGCAGCTGGGCCTGCTGCACTGTGGTTTCAGCCTGGCCCAACCCTGTCCCTTCACTAGCAGCTGGGGGAAAAGAGCCAGGGCTAGCGAGGCTGGGGGGTGAAGTGGGTGACAGGGTAGAGCTGGGTCCAGTGAAGCCTCAGCCCATCTCCCCCACCCCATGGCAGCCGAGGCTGCTGAGGCCAAGGGGTGGGGGGGTTAGAGCCAGGGCTGGCACGATCTTGGCCCTCCTTGTCAGCTGGTGAGGAGTGGAGGAGAGTCAGAGCTGGTGCAGCCAGGAAAGAGGGGCTAGAGTCGGGGATGGCTCAGCCTTGGCTGTGCCCAGCGGGCAGGAGGGAAAGCTGGGCCTGCCCGCTGGACACAGCGGGAGGGGGGGCAACGCCTTGGCCTGGCTCTCTCCAGCTGCTGTGGGGAGAGCCAGGGCTGCCTACACCCAGAAAGAGGGGGGGGGTTGGTGAGCCTAGTGAGCAGGGAGCATAGCCCCTTAGTGATTTTTTTAAAATCTCCTACGGAAATTAACATTATTGTCTGAAAGTCCCCAGCAGGAAGTTTAAAAAATAGAAGTATATCAAAATATACTGAATCACATCACTCTCAAGAAAGATACCTCAAGGATTTCTTCATATTTTTTTACAGTTCTTTTTAGATCATCATCTTTTTCTGCAATTCTTCTATGCAACTGTGTTGTCTCTGCATGATGGGTTTCTATCAATTCAGCTTCTACATCCTGGGCTTTACCTGTTTTTTTAAAAAGTCAAGAAATATAACAAATGAGTAGATAGTTATATTTTAACCAACTAAAACCAACATCACCCTATGAACAGGATTAAAAAGTATCTGAAGACACCTCTGGAAAGGCGTATGAGGAACAAAATTCAAGAGGCAAAAATCAATAAAGTCAAATTATTCATGGTATACACTGCCTAAAAGTAGTAACGTCCTTTTTTCAGTCAGGGGGCCAAACAGATTTCAAGAAGCTGAAAAGTCAGAATACTTAGCAGCAGATTCAATTCTACAATACTACTATTGCACACAATAATAGTAACTGATCACTTTCCAGTTGCGCAAGCAATGTGACTAATTTCCGCTGCATGTCTGTTCTCTCATCTTCTTCCTGGAGTGTCTTTGTTTTGATAGAGGATTTTAAAATATATATACCTGTATTTTTGTTAGAGAAGGCAAAGTCAAAGAAGTGTGCTTTGCATTTGAATGAAAAGGAAGTGAGGTGTGTGATGGTCCTCAGCGAGTTCACTTCACAGTCCAGGACTGGCCCCAAAAGAGTCCTGTGTCACACACGGACAAATTTTACCTTTATTTAAAAGTTCCTCTGTTCCAGGGAATGAAGTTGCTGACATGCACTTCATCTCGTGGCTTTAGGTGGTTTTAAAGCTATTCGGGACCCAGGCCATCGAGAGCTTTGAAGATAAGGACTGAGACCTTGAACTTGATATACTGTGGGAAGTCAATGTAGAGAGCAGATGACTGGTTTGTGGTGTTCACAATAGCCTGTATTGCTGAGAAGTGCAGTTTACTGTACTAGTTGGATATTCCTAAGCACTCGGTCTTCATACCTACGTATCTACAATTCTTATAGTCCAGCCAAGAGATGGTGAAGGCAAGAATTATTGAGGCCAAGTCTTTATCTACCTGGATGGAACAGATTTTCCTAGCCAACTGGAGAGAGCTAAAAGTTTTACCCAGGGATACTGGTATAAAAAAAACCTTATCAGCAAAGAACCACTCCTAATCTGAAGACTCGGTTGATGAATTTTGAGTGTTTACCTTCACCCACACAAGACTGCACCGAGGCTGCAAACTCTTCAACATACTTTCCTCTGACCACCAACCTCACTGATGTCTTGCTTGGGTTCAGCTTTAGCCAGTTCTACATTTATGAGCAATATTGTCCAAAAACTGGGTCATCTCTATGGTAGTAGTATGGCTATATGTGGTGGAGCAGTACGACTTACTTACCTAGTGCTGGCATTTGAGTCCACTTTACTAACCAGTTTCATTTGTGGCGGAAAGAGATTAGAGAGACAACTGATTCTTGTGAGACTCAACAAGTGAATGTTTTAGTGACGGAAGTGGGGTTTCCCATCATTAGTCATTGGGGTGTATCCTTTTAGGGTACACCCAACCATTTTAGCATATTACCCTGGATCCCACCACATCTTTTAGGTAGGGCAGCAGTATTTCACCATCCATAGTGCTAAATGCTAGATGTCTGTTCTCTATCCACTGACCAAAGATTGATCCTGAGTGCCACTGTAGCAGTTTCAGTTCCATGTCCTGGCCTGAATAGAGATGCCCTATTATGCCAGTATAGGCGAGTAGAACCACCTGAAATGTCCTTTCTGAAACTCTCCTGGTACGGGGCATTTCTCACAAGCACCTAATCAGCTCCTATCACCTTCCCAGTCTTAGACACGGGGCAGGCAAGTCATAGATAAATAAGCATGTTGTGCTCTAGATACTAATCTTTAGGGACCATTTCCAGTTATACCAGTTAGTTATAGTGACTCTTAAGGCTGAAAGCTGCAGGATGCAGCTCAGGAAATGTATTTCCAATTCATAATCAAATATACATTTTCTTAATTGCTATCAAAGATTTATCATCTAATGCTTCTTATAAGTCTGTTGTGCTGCAAACTCATGAACCATGTACAATTACTTTATTTTGACTTTCATCTTATCTAACAGGATACAAATCATCTTTCATACCTACAATTTCCCTCTAGAAATCCCTAAAAAGCTAGTTAACTATCACAAGTCATATGTCTTCTACACTGGTAGGTGCAGAAGTCCACAGCAACAACTAGGGAACCCAATTTCTGAGTATAAGAACAGATGCAAAAGCACAAATTTTCCAGTGACCATCTCACAAGCTTTACAATTTGCTCCCTAGGCAAGAATATTCCCCGCTTCAGAAGTAGGCTTCCCTCCTCCCTCCAGCCTGGTTTCAGCTCTCTCTACCTTCACCCAACAATGGCTACTACTCATATCTGTGACTCTTCTATGATACCCTGATATGAAACTGACCCCACAAAATTTACTAAAATGTTGGCAACTTTGTATATGTAACTGACAACAAAACAACAAATGTGTACAGATTACAGCATTTAACTTACTGATAGTTTCTTGTACAGCTGTTTCCAATTCCTTCTCCTTTTCAGCCAGCTGAGTATTAAACTCCCTCATCAACTGCTTTAAGGTAGAGTTGTGCTTTAGCTCAGTATCTTCCTGTTCAATTCTGTACAACAGAACAACAACAAAAAAGAGTCAGGAAATTCCGATCTGGAGTATTTGAAAGACAGACCAAAAGTAGCGTAGTAGTTTTTCCAAGACTTCAACTTAAACATGGCTCTGCTTTGAGGGAAAGGCTGATACGGGGATTAATTCTCTGGGGCTCATTGAGGCTATTTGCTACTTTCCTATAGGATGCACCTGGAAGGCCCAGATGTTCTACCAAAATGGAATAAATAAAATGAGTCATGGGACTTTTGCTCAGGGATGATCAAGACATGAATCTTCTGCATGTAGATAAGAGTCATTAGACAAAACCTGGGTTCAGAAACTGATAACACTCTCAACAGTAGGCTATGTTTTTATGACACACAAGTGTACATACACACAGAGAATTTTTGTTTTTAAATCACCTTGTACTTTTTCTTTGAAGTCTACTGTTTGAATTTTCAACTGCCATTTCGGTACAACCTAAGGCACCTTAAAGGTGGGTGACCTTTCAAGAAGGTAGGTAAAGCATCCTCAGTTACGGTCAAATTGTAGTCTGTCTACATTTTAAGAGTCATGTTTTCTGAATATCTTTCCCCATTCTCCATTTTGATTAAATTAAAACTGTGTGTATACTTTAAAGATCTATATTGAGAGGCACTTGTACAGGGAAGCTGCAAAAATCATCACTGAGCCCAAAGAAAGAGTGATATACATTGTTTGGAAAAAGACTGGACTTTTCTTTTATTTGCAAACTAAAGTTTACATTTAACTTGCCTGTGAGATATTACTTTAAAGTGCTTTATTTTTTAAATAAATCCTTAGTAAAATATTAGTTTCTATTTTATCAGCATAAGCTTAAAATTATATACACAGGCATTCCCCGGGTTACGTACAAGATAGGGACTGTAGGTTTGTTCTTAAGTTGAATTTGTATGTAAGTCGGAACTGGTACATACAGGCAGTCCCTGACTTACGCGGATCCGACTTATGTCGGATCCGCACTTACGAACGGGGCTTTTCTCGCCCCGGAGCTCACGGGCGGCGGGTCGCCGCCCGTGTCCTCCAGGGTGAGAAAAGCTTCTCCCGGTCTCCCTGGTCTGCTGGGGGGGGTCCAGCAAAACTGCTGGACCCCCCAGCAGACCAGGGACACCCGAGCAAAGCCGCCGCCTGGGCGGCTTTGCTCCCGGGCAAACAAGCAAAGCCACCCAGGCGGCGGCTTTGCTCGGGTGTCCCTGGTCTGCTGGGGGGGTCCAGCGGCTTTGCTGGACCCCCCCCAGCATCCCAGGGAGACAGGAGCAAAGCTGCATGGGCAGCGGGGTCCCTCCGCCTGTGCGGCTTTGCTCGGGTCTCCCTGGTCTGCTGGCGGGGGAGGGGGCGCAGCTAGTGCGCCCCCCCTCCCAGCAGACCAGGCTTTTGTTGCGGGACGCCTGGGGTAGAGCAGCTGGGGTGCTGCCGGGTTGGTCCTGTGGGAACCTACCAGGCAGCACCCCAGCTGTTCTGTCCCAGGCTCCAGATTCAGCAGCTGTTGAAACTGATCAGGCTGATTCCAGGAAGCTGGGGGCAGAGCAACTCTGCCTCCGGCTTCCTGTAGTCAGCCCCTGGTCAGTTTCAGTGGCAGCAGCTGAATCTGGAGCCAGTTCCGACTTACATACAAATTCAACTTAAGAACAAACCTATAGTCCCTATCTTTTACGTAACCCGGGGACTGCCTGTGTTGTAGGGGAAACTCTAGCCAAACATTTCTCCAGAGCTCAGTTTTATTCTCCCACACCTCACTTCCCTCAGTCCTTTATTCTCAAGCTGAAGTGTCTGCTGGGGGGGGGCGCTAGCTTTGCGTCTCCCTGGTCTGCTGGGGGGAAGCAGCTAGTGTGGGGTTGCCTCACCCCGTTTGTAAGTAGGGATCCGATGTAAGTCGGATCCATGTAACCCGGGGACTGCCTGTATTTATCTTTAGGCTTAAGTCACTGAAGATCATCCAAAAAAGAGAATTTAATGGACTAAAGAGTATAGAAGGTACCTGATCTTCTGTTCCATTTCTTCTAAAGATTCTTTCTTTATTATATCTAGTTCTTGCTGATGCTCTTTCCGCAAAGTACGCAAATCCTTCTGCACCTTGCTTATTTCCTTGCGCAGTTTTTGCTTCTCTCTCTCAGCCTCCTCCAGTTTAGCTTGCAAGTCCTTATGCTGAGTCTGCATATCACTAAGTAATTTCTGCAGCTCCAAATCAGATTTAGTCTTTTCTTCTGCATTTTCTTCAAAAACTTTCAGCTGGCTATTTCTTTCATCCAACTGACGCTGGAGACTTTCTATTTTTTTTTCATATTTCAAAGTCACCTCTTCTATCTCAGCCTTCCATGCATCTTTGTTCTTTATGATATCATCCCTCATCTCATTTATTTTCTGCTCCAAAGTCTCATTCAGTTTATCCTTTTCTTGAAGCTTCTTCTGGAATTCTCCAATCACATTTTCCATATCATGATGTTTTTGTTCTTTGGCTTTTAATTCTTCTCTGATGCTTGCTAGATCATTACCATCTTGTGTGTGCTGATGCAGCAACAAAGAATCTCTCTTATTGTTTTCCTCTATTTCTTCCTGAAGCCTTTCGTTCACAGCTTGTTCTTCTTGTAGCTTTTTCTCAGTAAATTCCAATTTTTTAAAGAGTTCCTCCTGTTGGCTTTTCATTTTTAGCTTCAAGTTATTACTTTCTTGTTGCTCGTTCTCATACTTCTGCAATAATGCACCCTTCTCTGTTAAGTCATTTTGCAATACACTTATTTTCTCTTCATACATCTTTTGTACATTCTCTAGCATAATGGTTTTCTCTTGCTCTATAGAAACTTTTATATTTTCTACTTTTTGCGTCATTTCTCTTTCTAATTCTGCAGAATCTCTTATTAATCTGTTTTTTTCTTCTAAGTCCAAAATTTTTGCCTCTCTTTCCTGCATTTTTTGTTCTAAGTCTTTTAACTGATTTTCCATAGCATGTTTAAAATATTGTTCCTTCTCTTCCATTTGAGATGTCAACTGCTTCTTAACAGAAGCAATTTTTTGTTCCGCCTTTTTTTTCAAGTCTGCTAATTTAGTAGTGTTTTCTGCATTTATCTTATCTTCCAGCACCTTCAACTCTTCTTCTTTGCTTTTCATCATTGTGATTTTCATTTGTTCAAACTCCCTCTGCTTTGTATCAAGTTCAGCTTTCATTGAATCTATTTGCTTTTCAAGACTTAGCACTTTTTCTTCAGCCTCTTTGAACATGTTGTCCTTTTCAACAACTACAACCTCAGCCCGCTGAAGCTGCTGAACAAGCTCTTTTTGTTCCCTGTCTCTTTGCTCGTTTTGCCTGGTAAGTTCTTCCATCAAAGAAATATTTTCTGCTGTCTTCTGAGCAATGTGTTCCTCTAACTCAGCAATTCTTCCTGTTTGGATTTTTAACTCTGCAGTTAATTCTCCTTCTTGCTTTTCCTTATTCCTCTGCTTTTCTTCCATTATATCTTTCAAACTATCTACATTCCTGCTTTGCTTATCCAGCTCTTCCTTCAATAGATTTATCTCTTCATCCTTTCGACCAGCTTGGATATTATTTAATTCAAGCTTGTTTTGTAATTCTTTAATAGTATTGTGATTCTGGGTAAACCTTACCTGAGCCTTTTTCTTCCATTCTGATAGTTTGTTCATCCAATGGTCCACCTGCTCCAAAGCAGATGCTTTTTCTTGACTCAGTGACTCAACCTTGGAAGACAATTCCTGCACTTGCTTTAATAACTGCAGCTGATCCTCTTGGTGTTGCTTGCTTAACAAAGATATGGCTGCTTCTTTTTCTGTTAAACATATGCTGTTTTCAAGTTTGACATTTAATTCATTCACAAGCTTGTTAAGAGCACAAATCTCAGATTCTTTTTCCTTCAGGTCCTCTCTCATTGAAGTGACAACATTAATATTTTCAGACAACTCTTTCCTTAACTGTGTGATACAAGTTTCCTTCTCTGACGCAGCCTGTTGCTGATGCCCTTCTTCCTTTTGCAACCACTCCTTTTCTGTTACAAGTCTTTCAATGTCAGATTTCATAAGCATAATTACATTTTCCTTATCTTGTAACTGTTGTGTTGACTCCTGAAAAGCGCTACTTACTGTAGAGTGATGTTCTGTTATTTGTCTAAGTTGCGCTGTTAGTTCAGGAATTTTACAGTTTTTAATTAATATTGCTTTTTTTATTTCTGTCGTTTGATGTTGACAAAGTGCAATTCTAGAGATTACTAAATTAATTTTTTCATTGCATTTTTCAATGATTTCATTGGTTTTAGTTTGCAATAAAGTGCCAGCTTCCTTACAGTAAATATCTAGCTGTGCTGCTAGTTCGCTTGACAGCCTCTCAAATTCAATTTGTTTTTGCTGACTCGCCAAATGTTTATCCTTTAGTTTTTTCTCATAATCCTCAAGCTCTTTACAGCGTGAGGATTCAAGAGTTTGGAGTGTTTCATCAGATGTTTTCAGCATATCTGTCAATTTAGTAACTTTGATCTTGTGTTCTTCTTCCACTGTTTTTTGCTCCCGGAGCTGTTCCTGTAGTATTGCCCTGTCCTTCAGAGAGTGGCTGAGGTCATTTTCTAGCTTCTCAAGTTGTGCTTTGAGATCAGTTTCACTTTGTGACAAAGTGTTCACTTGTGACAATAGCTGCTTTAGTTGTTCTTGAAATTCATTCAAAGATTCGTCTCTCTTCTCTTGTTCTTCCTTCAGACGTGTTATCTCTATGCTAGTCCCCTCTTTCTCAGCACTAAAGGCAGCAAGCTTCTGCTTCAGATCTACTACCTCCTGCTCTTTTTCATGCAGTTCTATTTCATGTTTTTCCTTGAGCTCTTCAACCTGCTGATTGAGTTTCTTTTCCCATGTTTGGACAACTTCTTCTAGTTCATATCTATGAGCTTCTGAAAGACTTTCCAGTTGCTCCTTCTGATTCATTTCCAGTTTTGACACAGCATCATTTATTCCAGCTGAGCTGGCATGTGCCATTTCTAACATTTTTGCATTGAAATGTTTCTCTTTCTGACTGAACTCCAACTGCTTATTTTCAAATTCTTTTTTCAGTTTAGCTTCTTGTTCTGAGAGTTTTTTCTTGAACATTTCTTGCATCTCTTTTGCTTTTTGTTTAATTTTTTCCATCTTGAGTCCTTGATTTTTTAATCTGTTTTCATATTCAACTTGTAAAGCATTAATTCTCTCTTCTTTGGCTGATAATTTCAGTTTTAGCTCTTCCACTTGCTGATTCTGCTGCTTTTTCAATTGTTCAATTTGATTTTCCTTCTCAACCAAATCTCTCTTTGCCTGATCAGTCTCTGTACTGAGATCTTTCAATTGAGATTCATTCTGTTGTATTAAAGATGTTATTTTCTGCATGTGTTCACAGTTCTGCTCTTCCAGCTGCTGCTTTAAGTCATGTACCTGAGATATATAAGAGTCTAATTCAGTACTAACTTGATTCAGCTGTGATTCAGTTCTTACAATCTGTTCTTTAAACTGTGTTTTTTCAGCTTCCATATTCGTCAACTTTTGTTGCAGCTCTGCTAACTGTCCTTCATAAACCCTTGTTTGTTCACTGAAATTATTTTGGTGTGACTGGCAGAAGTCTTCTAGTTTAGCAGACACTCGCACAAGTTCAGATTCAGATATTTCAAGTGATTCCTTTAGTTTATGTTCTTGTGATTTTAATTCCTGCAGATGTTTTTCTTTTTCCTCCAACTGTACCTTAAGTTGCTTAGTTGCTTCTGTGTGTACATTCTCAATTCCTTGGACAGACATATCATGCTCTTTATCCATCTTGTCAATTTTTTCCTGGTACTGGATTCTCTGTTGTTCCAGTTTTGCCTCATACTCCTGCTTTATTTTATCTACATTCTCTTTCAATACAAGGTGCTCTTGTTCTAAGTCATGACGTATTTTTAGTGCTTCCGATAACTCGAAAGATAATGCTTCTAGCTCTGTTTGTTTCACATCAAGCTTTTCTAACATTTTTGCATTCATCTCTTCTATATGTGCATGGAAAACTGTCTCTTTTTCTTTCAATATTACATCCATTTCTTGCTCATGTTTCTCTCTCAATGCCTCTATTGTGGACTGCTGATGTTGCTTTAAGAGCTGAAGTTTTTCTGTCCAAAGTGTCTCCTGCTGCTGCTTCATGTTTTCTAGCTCTTCCCTGTGTTTTTCAACCATGACAGTAATTTCTTTATTATGCCTGTTTTTTTCAGACTCTATCAAAGTAGTTAGTTCCTCCAACTGTCTTTTGTCATCTTGCGAATAATTTGAAAGAGAACTTTCCAATTCAAGAATTCTCTGTTGAAAGAAAATTTTTAAAAGGGATATGAATAAACAAATTTTAACAAAGAATTATAATGCCTACTTAATTATTTCCCAATTACAGGCCACTTAAAATAATCATCGACCATACATTAAAACAAAACAGAATCAATTTGTTTTATGTAAGCCACTTACTGAATTGTCATGTTATGAATTTTATTTCCAATAAATTATATGGTAATAAGAAGACCTTCAATTTCATTTATATTAAAAAATTTATATGTGGTAATTTCTTTGAAAGGTTTTAAAATAATCTAAGAAATATATGAGGTAATTAATCAGAACTGATTTTATCACACAGTAGTTTTTAAAAATGCATCCATTTTGTGTAAATGGAGAGTTTCAGAAGCTGATGGCTTGGGTTCCAACAGTCCGAGTGTCAGCAGGTATGCTGTAGACTTTGCACACATCTACTAATGTACCATATTCCTGGCCTTTGCACTGTTGATATTGCAATCCTAGACCTGTTTTGAGCAGAAACCGCCACTTTAGAAAGAATACGTGGTGGTTTAGTAATGTATAAAAAATCCAATAGGTGACAAGTAGATACAAGCGTCTTAGGGTCAGATCCGTCAAACTTTAACCCAAGCAAAGTCCTATTCAATTTATGTATGTACATGTGTACGTATATGTAACATTTATACCATGGCATCATCAAGAGACCAAAAAAAGAGTAACACCTGTTTATGTTAGGCAATGTATGGAAAAATTCTGCATGAGAATACAAGTTCATGCCCTGGGCCTGAATATGAAACAAATATATTTCCATGTCCTGCCATTTAATGCTCCACAAAATTATAAACTGCAACACATCATGGCAACAATATAACTTCTGATATATAAAAATATATGTTTTAAGTGTGACAGTCTTTCATCTTAGATACAAGTCCACAATATCTTGTAGCATAAAGCTATAGAATATTCAGAAAAGTGTTTAGTTACAATTTCCTATTTTACTCACAGTTCTAAATGTCTGTATTTCTTGCTGCATATCCCGAAGTTTCTTCTCACATTCTGATTGTATTGCTTTTTTCTGCAGTTCTAATTCTTCTAGTGCCAAGGATTCCTGTTGCTCTTTTTCTTTTACGGTCTGTAAACACTCACTTTGACTTTTTTCCTATGTCAAAAATTATGAATAAAACTATATTGTACAAAAGTCACCTCTAATAAGTAATATTTTTACTCCTTGAGATGGTTCTCCAAAACAATTAACACACATTTCAAAAGATTCTATAACTACATTTTCTACCCACAATTAACTATATTTTTCATGCCAACATAAACATAAAATTTTGTTAAAAATCTTTTGCAAAATCCCTATAGTGGAATGATTGCCCAGCAATGGGAAGAGGAGGAGTTAAAGCAGCTAGAGGGAGCCTGTGCAGAATACTTCAGTTAGAAAAGGGCTTACTGGGCGAGAGGACTTGTTATAACAATCAATCAGTTACAGCAGGGGCCATATATAAAGGGTTGCTCGATAGAGCAGAGGGCAGTCTCTCCCTTGCCTGCTGACAAGAAGGGTTAACTGCCTATGAGCATCATGGTAAGAACAGTACTTGGCAGGGTAGCAGAGCAGAAGCAGCTTCTGGTTCACAGTGCCAGACTGAGGCCCTGGATAAAGGGCATATAATGTACTAGGGCTAGGGATAAACTTAAAAAAAACAATGAATGGGGCTAAGGATGTGACTGTATAACCATGTAAACAGTTAACAGATAAGCCTGGGCT
The DNA here is from genome assembly GCF_049634645.1 of Pelodiscus sinensis. Lineage (NCBI taxonomy): Eukaryota > Metazoa > Chordata > Testudines > Trionychidae > Pelodiscus > Pelodiscus sinensis. Next base: position 172,961,001 of record NC_134712.1, read on the forward strand.
TACCATTAACTGTTACACACAGCCTCCTGCCCTGCTCCTGGGGAGTCGCCTGCTACCCCCCATTGCTGCTTCTTTATCAGGCAATAGGGAGTTGGTACATGTGGGAAGATGGCAGGGATGGCAGGGAGTCCTGAAACAAAGGCAGCAGGGTGAGGGCAGCAGCCACTCCTGGAGAGCTGGCTGTGGGTGCATGTAACTGCTGAATTTTTCAGTGGTTACACATTTACCCGCATTTATAACATCCCTAACTAGGGCTAGGAGAGAAGTGGTCTAGGGGAAAAAAGGTAGCAAAGGAGTTGGAGAATGCGCCATGAGGTCCCATAATCATGGAGATACCAGACAAAGATAGCAGAACTATTGGTGATGACACCACTACAGGAAAGTGCATTGATGGAGAGCTAATTCACAGAACAACCTGTAGGAAGTTCTGTGATGGTGAGTCCCACCCCATTACAATTCCCACACTAGTAGTCAATAAAACTTTTTTTCTAGGTAAGTAGATACAGTACGTAGAATAGGATCAGCTTCTACAGACCCTATATTTTAAAATAAAAATTAAGCTTTATGATTGAGAAAACAATCTTTAAAATATCAACTGAGCGTTAATGCAGTATAACTGTATCTGTAATGGTCCCAGAATATTAGAAAGATATGGTGGTTGAGGTAATAATTTTTGTTGGACCACTCTTTAACCTGAAGAAAGGCTCTGTGTGGCTCAAAAGCTTGTCTCTCTCATCAACAGAAGTTGTGTCCAATAAAAGATATTACCTGCCCACCTTGTTTTTGAGTGTTAATACAATTGCAGCTGCTGGTCAGTGCAAGTGACTCATTATCCTATTTAAAAAGCAGGCATACAAAGCAGTATCCATACTGAATGTCTTGGACTCCTGATTGTCTGGAATACCCTTACCTTGGGCTAATAGAGATCACTGAAATATGGTGAGGTTTAGTGGATGAAACATGGGTTTGCTACACTAGAGAGACTTCTATTCCCACCCAGCTCTGCCAGAAGTAACCTTGTAGATTTTAGGGATGCTTACAAGTGCTGCCCTCATCTGCTCCTGAAACTGCTTTTCTTGAGCCTCTAATCTCTCATTTAACTCGTGCTCTTTGGTAGCCAGTTCTTTTTTGTGCAATTTCTCTAGCTCAGCAACACGCTCTTCTGAAGACTTCTGTAGATCAAAGTCAAAGAAAGTTATTTTCAACAAGCAAACATGCTTTGCATTAGTTCTCAGACAGGGGAAGAACAATGCAATGGTAAGTAATAAAGGGAATTATCAATTGTTTCCCTTTAACAGGCAGCATGTTACTCAATTTGCATAAGTAAAAATTATATATTCACAACTAAGAAGTTATTTCAAAGTTTCTAAAATGCTTCTCCATGCTTTCTTACTTGATACATGATGCTAATCACAGAATTACTTAACTCTGATGTCTCTCCCAATAACGCTCCCATATCCATTTACAGTTTTAATTTTGTTTTAAATTGGAGCAAAATTTCTTACAGCTTTTGGATATAAGCTTTGTCTGTAGTTCCCTCCAAATGTTTAATAAGTCAGTTTCATGACCCAACAATTAGGACAAAACTCAAAGGGTGAAATCATAGCCATAAATATTATTTAGCCCAATCTGAAGGCCTACACAGGTAGGTACATTATTTATGTAAACAAGTTTACAAAACCTTCCTCAACTACCACCTAAAATGCTATATTAAAACTACAGAATGGCAATCTACTACAACAGCAAACCTAATAAAGTAACAAATTCAAGAATTTGCTGTGCAAATTGAAATTAGAAAAATGAGACCGAAGAACACAGATTCTATCTGATTACAGAGGATGGAATGATAGCATATTTTACAAAAAGCACACACTGTAGAAGACTTGAAAGATTAAAAATGCTCAATAATAGTACTTAGTGATAATAACAATTATAGCAATAACAATAACTACAATAATAATTACAAGGAGAATTGATATGCTGATTGTACTCAGTTTTCTTTTATGCCATGTAGCACTGGGATATTTTAAGACGACAGCAGAAAAGCAGTTTCTATCATATCTATTTCTAGTGCTCTGCCAGAGACTCTGATTAAACAATATGCAGCCATGAGGTCAATTTGCAGCCATGAACAATGTGTGCATTTCTTTTAACATACTCGTTTGAAGCTTCCATAGGCTGCCAGAGAAAGGGACAGATGAATTTGGGAAGGTTTAAACTACTGAAGTACTGAAAATATTTTCCTTACAATTAATTTTGTTCTATTAAATAATGACAAATTTGAAAAGTAGACCACTTACATTAACACATTTCACAAGCAAACCTTTCTTAATTTAAAGATTTAATTTTAAAACAAATGAGATATACTCAGCCTTAACTTTTACCTTCATAATTTCAACCACCTCCTGCTTCACCCTCGTTAACTCTTGCTGAAGGTTTACACGTTCTTCTTCACTTGTTTTTTCTATTGCTTTGATTTTTTCATCCATCTCTGCTTGCAGTTTTTTCCGTGCTTCCTCTGCCTTTTGGGCTGTACCCAGAGCTTTCTCAAGCTCTTCAAATGCTGCACAAAAGAAAACAAAGATATTTGATATTCCAAAAATAATTATTTTCCTTAACATGTAGGCAGTGCTCCCACTGACAATAAGTTACCCACCAGATGGAATAATCTGATCCTAAAAATCGACCTTATGCTCACATGGGCTCATTAATCAGGAAGAAGAAAAAGACAGACCAGTAGTTGCTGCTTCCTAGGCCAATATTGCATTTAGGTTACTATATATTCTGCTCACTCAGAATCAGAATGAAGTGCGTCAACTATAAACATAAAAAAATATAACTATTCCTCTAGCTTCATATTCCTGACTAACTGAAAAAGACCGAAGAATACTCCAGGAAGAAAAGGTAACTTATCACCAGCTTATTTTAAAGAAATACTCCCTAAAATTATCAGTAGAATAAATAGAATACGAGGAAAACCTGGAATTTAAATCCACTTGTATTTCACCATAGAAAGAGTTCTGTCCTTTTAGAACAAGGAAGAACAACCCTGGTACATTTAGCAGAGTTTTTGTCAGTTTATCAACAGATATCTGTGTTAAGACTGAAATATTTTTTTAATTCTGCAAATTAAATATTAAAATAAAACAATGTTTTAACTGATGTTTTATCTCCAAAAACTCAGATTGTACTAAAAATATGCCCACAATGGACACCCAGCACATAATATTAAAATATAATAGTTATTTACATGTTGTGTACATGTTAATTTGTTCTCAGAAAAATTGTGAATCTGTTATATAGTCCAAATTAAGGATGTTAAAGGCTAGTAGACTAGTTGACTATCCGATAAGCAAATGCTTATCAGATAGTCAACTAGTTCAGTGGTTCTCAACCATGGGCCACATGGCTCCCCAGGGGCCACGCCCTACTCTAGGGGGCCACATGGAAAAAATGGAACATTAGGTAAATTATGTACTTTTTTTCCAACTAACAGCGGCTATGAGGGGGGCCACAGAGGTAAATGATGCTCAGAAGGAGGCCATGAGCAAAAAAAAGGTTGAGAAACACTGGACTAGTTGATTCCCCATTTTGCTGCCTCTCTCAGATACTTCAAAGGGCAATGCTGCCTGGAGTCAGGGGTCAGCTGGGGACTCCCCAGCTGATCCCGGCCTCAGCGCAGCATTTCCGCAGAACCCAGGATCAGCGGGGGAGTCACCACCTGACCCCGGGTTCTAGGGAAATGCCGCGGAGAGCCTGAGATCAGCTGGGGAGTCCCCAGCTGACCCCGGGCTCTGTGTGGCATTTCAAATTGGCAGTGCAACATTAAGCCTGGGGTCAGCGGAGGACTGAGTTCCCTGCTGACCCTGGGCTCCATGAGTGCGCTTCCACTTTGAAGTGCACAAGAACCTCCACTGGGAACTCTTGTACATTTCAAAGCTGGCACACCCAGCCGGCTGGCACGCCACTTCCCGCTGGTCCCGGGCACTTGTACATTTCAAAGGAGGAATGCAGAAGTGCCTTTCGACTAGTTGATGGAAATTCTATCGACTACTCGACTAGTAAAGTAACTGCAATTTAGCATCCTTAATCCAAATACAGAGAGTGGTCACCATTTAAAAATAAACATTTGCCAACTGTTAAGGAGCAATAGTATCAGAGAGATCAGTTATTTCCTTCATATATAATAATTTAACATACTAAGAACATATATTTGTATATTATGTGCTATAATAGTTCTGGACAAATGGGTCCTTTAAAATCAATTACAGGCAGTCCCCGGGTTACGTACAAGATAGGGACTGTAGGTTTGTTCTTAAGTTGAATCTGTATGTAAGTCGGAACTGGCGTCCAGATTCAGCCGCTGCTGAAACTGACCGCCAGTTCTGACTTACATACAGATTCAACTTAAGAACCCAAAGTCAGCTGTTGCTGAAACTGATCAGCAGCTGATTCCAGGAAGCCCGGGGCAGAGCAACTGTGCCTCGGGCTTCCTGTAGTCAGCGCTGGTCAGTTTCAGCAACGGCTGACTTGGGGACGTCTGGGGCAGAGCAGCTGGGGTCCTGCTGGGTTGCTCCAGTAGCACCGCTCCTCAGCGCTACTGGACCAACCCAGCAGCACCCCAGCTGCTCTGCCCCAGGAGTCCTGATTCAGCCGCTGCTGAAACTGACCAGCAGCGGCTGAATTAGGACGCCTGGGGCAGAGCAGCTGGGGTGCTGCCAGGTTGGTCCAGTAGTGCCCAGAGCGGTTCTGCCCCAGGGTCCACAATAAAAGCCTGGTCTGCTGGGGGGGGCACACTTTGCTCCGGCAAAGCCTCAGAAGCGCGGGAACCCGCCGCTGCTGCGGCTTTGCTCCCGATGCCCCTGGTCTGCTGGAGACGGTCCCCAGCAGACCAGGGGCACCGGGAGCAGCTTTTCTCGCCCCAGAGTTCGAGGTGGCTGACCGCTGCCTGTGAGCTCCGGGGCGAGAAAGCCCCGTTCGTAAGTGCGGATCTGACATAAGTCGGATCCGCGTAAGTCGGGGGCTGCCTATACATTAAACCAATGCCCTGGGACAAGGATTTTCCCCTTCTTGGGGTACCCTTGTTTCTAACTGTGATAATGAGTATGGGCTCTCTTTGCTGGAAAAGCATATGAAAAGGAAAACCCATATATTAAAAATAGGTTCTTATATAGCTAATTGTTGGTACAAATTAGTAGAACCTTCTTTGTAGCACATTTGTAAACCTCAACTCCAAGGAGTGAATCACAGAAATTTCTAATTCAAAACAGCTTAAAGCCTACAGCTCAATAACAAGCTTGGCTAAATACTTGGTACTGTTTTTGAATCAAAGAGATAATGATTTTCAAAAACTTCAGTATTATAACTTGTCTTCCTCTTAATAGTATTTTTTTTCCAACAGGGCAGGAGCTCTCTGGATTTCTTTGGAGCATTCATCAATCTATTGTGGTTCAGACTGACCATAACAATGCCTATTATTCTGTGAGAACACAAACTGTTACATATTGTTAAGTAGTTACAATTCTTATGCAGGAAAATTCTTACGCACTTACAGTTATATATTTTTCAGTTTAACTCGCCCATGAGTTTGAAAGGTGAAAAACACTTTGTAATTCCAAGGCCATAAATGCATCTTTTAAAAAAGCTTTTAATCATCATCAACATTTCTGAGTCTACGCCTGCATTTTTAGGAGACTTATATTCTTGAAACAATTATGTTCAAATTATGATCAAATTATGATCTTTTAGCGTTAATTTTTTGAGGAAGTGAGAAAGTGACTTTTTGTGACAACAGCAAAACACAGACTCAGATATTTTTTTAAACCTCCATCCTGCTTTAATGATTAGAAGAACTTCAGTATTTAAATACATTATAAATGTTAAATACTGGAGGTTTTTTTATATATACTACACCAATATGAAACAGGATAGAAACGTACCCTCTGCTCAGTCAGCACTGCTAAAAAGAGGTAAGGCAGTGCCCTAATATAAATAGCTTTGCTAATGCATAACCCTGCAGCACACCCAAGCATGTACCTTCCAGAGTCAGCCATGCTCCATATCCCTACTACACATTCCAAAGTGCACACAAATAAGGTATGAATATAATTTGCACTGGTGTATTTGGGAGGCGCAGAATTATCTCCCTCGCTTTATCCTGAAAACCTATGTACTGTATATCTGGCTATAGTTTTATACATCTTTTACACAGAGTATCCACACTGCCAAAATCACAAATTGCATTTTTTAAAACATAACTTTCATCAGAAGTAGATTCAGAAATAAAAACTGCAGTTGAAAATTTCAAATGTATTTAACTTTTTATTCATAAGTGTGTGTCACACTTTCAACACTTGGGCTGAATAACATATGCTGCAATTTGTTTATTTTTTAGGGAGGAGTGCATTTGCCACCGGTTTAGCAACATGCAGTAGGCCAGCTCCATCACCATAAACACAAGCACAATGCTGAGGGAAAAGCTAGATAAGCTGGTGGACAAAAGGTCAAGAAGACATGATAGCACAAAGAAGCAACACTTCACAGAAAGACAGTCTATTCTCTAAAAGTGAAATTATATGCATCTCAGGCACTTTTGGCATTTAAAGCAAGAACATAATATTTTTATTCAGGGTAATTAATTCTAGTGCAATAGGACACTCACATGAACATTTCAAACCAGCAGTAAGGTTAAAGTAGCATCCTTCTCATTAAACAAAACTGATTAATTTTGCACCTATCAGGACTTCTATGTTTCTACTGAGGTTATAAAGCTGTAATATAAGGCTTTTTTGTTCATTAAAACATTTCTAGACTAAATTCAGAAAGCAAAGTTATCTTTGTCTTTCTCCTAGCACGACTGCTAAAACAGACATGTTAAAATACAAGCATTCTGAATAACATTAAAGTTAATCCTCTCTAACATAACCTGGCAAAACAAAAATCCAAGAAATATAGTAAACGATACTAGAGACTAGTCTTGCAAAATCCCACTCACCCTGGTCAAGTAGGAATCTTTTCTGCCCAGTATGACTAAAGCCATCAATGCTGCAGAATCTAAGCTTTCACTTATTTTAAAAAAGTTTGTGTTAGAATAAAAATAGGGTATTTTATTATTTTACCACCCCCTTCTCCCTCTACACACACACTGACAAGTTCTTGGCAATTTTTCTAAAATTTCATTTAATGTTACTCTGTATTAGGAAGGGTTCCTGATAGCTAATATCTCACTAGTTCTGATGGGGTAATCTTCAACTAGAATGCCACCAACTGGTAAAAACTAAAAAATACAGCATTGAGCATAGAAACAAAACAGACTGGGGAAATATAAATTTCATCTCTTTCAACCAACTCACAAAATGCAACTACAGAGAAAAGGCAATTCAAATAAGCAATATAACAGTTAAGCTCCATACATCTGTAATGGTTTTTTTGTGCATTTAATCTAATAAAGAATGAATTTCTTAGAATTGTTATTAATCATGCTTTTGCTTTCCGTAAACCATGAAATGTATATTAAAGGATAATAATTTAAAGTGTCAAAATAAAAACCAGTTTTACCTAAAACAGATTTCCATCTTTAACATAAGCGAAATCTATCCTGTTCAAAAAGTTGAATAGTGAAGACTGATGCCAGCTATTTAGTAATAAATAAAGAAACGAGGTTTTTAAGGGCAAATTTACCAACACCCTAACTACTTTTGATAAATTGTAAATTGAAAGCCAGATATTGTAAGGATTTAGAAAGTTAGTTACAAATCATTTAGATAAAGGACTGAAATTTGATATTGCCTGAGAAGCACAGAATTTACTTTGTAGAGCCTATTCAAGCACCCATTGTGTGATGTAAGAAAAAGAGAGCCCTTACCCCAGTCCTGTTCATACAAGGCTTGGGAAAGGCACCATGATTCACTTATTGGCATGTGTGGATGCACAAAAATAAGATGCTTTGTGAGATTTCAATATAATGCACCCTGTCTATAAAAAGTTGAACTGTAATGATCATCAAATAGGGAGATTTACATACTTGTGATTTTAGATAATATTTATTTACAAAATAAGCTTATATCATGTTGCTACATAACCATACATAATAGTGACTAGTCACCCGTTTAAGTAATTTGTATCAAATGAAATAATGGCCCATTTCGCCAGGGTCACCTAATTAAAATGATGATTTCACGATAAAGGAAGATTTATAAAGGAAAGAAAGTGAATAAATATATGATTCTAGGCAAGTTAAAAATATAGCATGACACCTTATAACATGCTCTATTTAAACAAATAAAAACATTACTTCGAATAAAACAGTATCTATACCTGTGTAACAAAAGTAAACTTGCGCATATCTTAGCCATAACTTACTTAAAAGAAAGCAAAAATTTCTTTACGTATTCACTTTCACATTTCTTTTTGATTAAGTAACAATATTTCGTGAACATAAGCAAGGCTAGGAACATGGACATTCACCAAAATTGGTAACATGGTGAAAAAGAGTAGGTTATAAACCTTCATGGGCTCAGCTAAACAAAATGTACAGGCCAGGAATAAATCAATGTTACAGTAATATTATAGTCATATCACAAGGCTAGGGCCTAAAAGCCATGTTAATTGCTCTATCACAATTAGTAATAAAATAGTTTTACAATTGACAGTTACAATAATGTAATGTTGCTGATCAAATCATATTTTAAATAGTGTGTGATAGTTTCATCTTAAACTGAAGCTATACCTTGACATGACTGATTTTAGTCTTCATCCTAAATTTTCTAGACTTCACAAAGCAAAGCAAGCATAGCAAGGAAAACTGAATAAAGGGAAAAAACACAGAAACACTTCTCAGAGCTATTATTAACAGAGTTTTTCTGTACTCAAATTTGATTATTTGTTTTCCATCAATTAATACTAGGATCCAGTATGAAACAACAAATGGTCTAAATGCCAAAAACATTCTTATTTTAATAGTATGTTCAGCAGCATGTAGAACACTTTGCTTTAAAACCCACAGAAAGGTCACTATAGTGGATGCCTATGCTTAGATGCTGACAGGACTGATGCATCAAAATGGGTTTGCAGGTATTGTGTTGGTCTGCTTTTTTTTTTGTGGAAGAGGGGTGCTTGAGTGGGGTTTTTTGGGGGGAGGTGGTTAAAAATAGATTGGGGTAGAAAACTCACTTCCCCCAAAAGAGGCGCTCAGCATAAGTCAACCAGTGTGCACCACAACAATAATTTATTTTGCAAAGTACCAAGGGAATCATATCTATACTGTCTTGAAGCTTTAATTAAGCCAAAAGACAAAGTTATTTACAGAGTTTCAGTTGCTTCAATGTTCTATTTCAGATAGCTACTGTAAAGTACTTCATATCTTTAGGTGTACTAATTAAAGCACATTTTTCCTACTAAGAGAAGCTAAAATACTAACTAACCTGTACACGCTTACTTTTAAGGAAGCACTGTTCAAAGCAAATTACAAATTAAATATTATAGTCTCTGAAAAACATTATCAGAGGTTAATTATCAGAGGTCAACCCTGAAGCTAATATTGGCTAAATTTTGAAATCAGTTTTTTATAAACTAAAAATTTAAAAAATCAAAACACAAAAAACCCTAACAGGAAAAGTGAGTTTTCTAAGCCAGATGTTTGGTGTTTTCCAAAGGATTGCTAATAGACTATCTATGGAACTATACTTATTTTTTGTTTATCTTTTCTGGTTTTAGATGTTCAGTTTCTTTGCACCCTTCAGAACACACATGATTTACTTATTTACAAAATAAGCTTATCTCATGTTGCTACGTAGCCAGACATAATAGTGAATAGTCATCAGTTTAAGTACGGTAATTTGTATCAAATGAAATAATGGTCCATTTCATCAAGGTTTCATCAACTAAACCTTCTGTAAACTATGCTGTACACAATCTCATTTTGTTCCCAAAGGCATATATTTTAGCTCATTAAATTAGTCCTGCATTAGTACACATATTTAGTATGTTACCCATTTTCTTGTAAAACAAACTGATATATATATTTATAAAACAAAACAGTTTAAAGCCTGGGGGAAAAATTACACTTTGTGTTTATGTTCAGCTAGAAATCAATTAGTGGATGTTTCTGATACTAATACTTTGAGGGACAGCCATAGATTTTCCTCTAACATGTAAAAGCATAACTTGTTTCATCCTCTCATTCCACTCCCATACGTACAGTCTCTCCTTTGGTTGAGGTTACACTTTTGATAAAAATACACTAATAATCTTCCCCTTCAATTTTCTCTACAGAAAGTTATACAAATCCACTAAAATACAGCAATCTTTTCTCACGCAAAAAGGGATAGGTGTAGGTGTCTTCCAGCAATATTTCATCATTGGATTAGAGAATGTGGATGTTAAAGAAAACAACATAAAAATGTTTTCAACCTTTAGTTACCCAGGAAGGCAGAGACCAAACTGAACTCATTTCCCCTACATAGCAGTGATGTTAGTAGGAAGGGACAGAGGAACACTAGCAGGACAGGGAATTGTTTTAACAGCAAGATGAGATAACAGATGAGAGAATGCAGACAGACCATGCTGAAGCTTTTTCTCATTCAAACATAAAAGCCAATAACTTCCAGAATTTCTTACCAGTTTTTTCAGATTTTTCTTTCTGTTCTCGTAACTCCTCGCCTTGGGTAGTTATCTGTTTGATACGAGCACGCAGCTGAGCAATTTCTTCTTCCTTCATTTCCATTGTTTCATGCATTTGTCGTTTTGTCTCTGCTATTACCATGCCCTAGGCAAGAAAAGCTGAAGGTGAGGCTAATACATAAATGTCATGTGCACACCACGACACAATCCATATGAATCATCACAAATTTCACCATTCTTAGACCTTGTGTTATAGCTGAACATGTGTGTGTATGCGCATGTGTGTATTTTTATATACAAAAATAAAAACCCAAAGCAATCCACTACATACTTTTTCTTCTAGGGAAAGGATGAGAAAACAAACATGTGACAGAAAATAAGTCACAATGCTTACTATACTACTGAAAGGCACTCAGATAGTGAGTGAGATATAAGAACCTACATAAAATAGATGCCAATAAAACTCTTCCTATGTTAAACACATGATGGGTATTTTGATCACTTTTTATCACATATGTACATTGCCAAATTACATTTTATATTAATTTTCTCATAACTAACACTTAGTCAGAAATCCTCCTAGACTACTCATCACTAGTCTTTTAAAACATGTCCCAATCAACACTAAATATTCCTTCAACATCAAATCTGGACTACTAGTCCACCATACAAACACATTTAGAAAATACAGCCTTCTAACGCCATTTCAACTTTTAACCAGCAAACAACTATATGAATCTGGAATGTAAAATAAAACCAAATGACTACTGAGAGCAGATGTAACAGAATTAGAAATAGAAGTCAGACACTTTGAGCTTGTACAGATTTTATCCCAAAATGATCATGTGCTAGCTATACTGACAGTTTAAAGAAAAACACTGCCTTATTTACCTTATCTTGTTCTAGCTGCTCAATTAAGTCTTTTGCATCGCGCAACTGAGTAATCAATTTCGTTTTCTCAGCCATGTGAAGGTCCTGAAAAAACACAAAAGAGGGAAAGGATCTTAAGCACACTCATCAATAGGAAAATGTTTCCTATTCTGACAGCCTTCAAGTCTGGACATAACAAGCAAAATTCCCTAAATGTGAGACAGATAAGGAACTAGATCTTGTGTTGTATTTCTCAACAGCCCATCACACAAATCACATGACAGCGAAAGGTATTTGACAATCTTTGTTGTAGTTTGCACATCTCTGAAGGATGATCTAAATCTGTGGTTATCCAACATGCTAGCCACTAGCTACATGTGGCTATTTGGCTGGTTGTGTGTGGCTAGTTCGCTATAGCAGTAGCCACTATAGTGGCTACAGCTTCAGAACTGGCAGGATACCGCAGGTCTAAATTATAGCAGTCTCCCCAGGGTATCCTGTGGGTGGCAGTGTTGCCCAAAATATCTGCTGAGTCACATGATGCAAACCTACTCCACCACCCCATCCCAAGGCTCACAAAGTGGGTCTGAAGATGACAACATTACAGCTGCTTTCCCTGTGCACAAAAGCCCATTTATATTGCTCTGTCCCTTCTACTTGGTATAAGCCAGGGGGAAGATAAGAAACTGAAACAAGATTCAAATGTTAATTTCCCTGAAACAAAATAGGCAAACTATCAAAAATACATTCTGTACTTATTAAGAAATCTTAACATTTCCCCATATTGTATTTTGTTTATTTGAATGAAGGAAATTTATATCTCTCCATTTCTTTCTTCATACAATTTTCCTTTATGTGAGAAGTTACTTTCATTATACTAAGCCCCAAAATATTTCTTAATACATCGCTATGTTCTTGCTGTTAATGAATAACTACCAAACTTATTTTATATGTTCTTTCAGACATGTACAAGTAGGTTTTTATTTTTTTCATTTTTGTGCAGTATTCTATTTCAGCTACCATAAAGCTGCCCAGCTTTTCCAGTGACCCTTATAAAGACAGTTCAAACTAATTAACATAGGGAAATGTTAAGAAAAAAATATTACACGGGATTAAACTTTTGACTTACAAGGAAAATTTCCAAGAATGGGCAATGTAACAATTATGACAAAACTCTAAAATGAAACTTTGAAAAAAAATTATTTAAGGTAGAGTTAATAGTGTAAACACCAACTGAAAAACTCAAAAACTTTGTAGTTTTAAGATATCTAACCTCTGATGGTTAGAAAATTTGAAGCAAAGGCTCTGCAAGCAGCCTAATCTCTTAATCAATATTCTGTCACAAACCCAATTGTAGGGAATAGTGGTCTAAGTATTAGATACTGTATTTATTTTTTACATCTGACTGTAAGGGAAAACACAATACATGTAGCACACAATACAGTACATTCTGGTGATTGTGATATGCTGGTGTGAGTAGAGAGGATGGGATAAATTTAGAAACAGGGTACTTGTGACAGGGGTTGCATATGAGCTTCCCTTTCACCAGGTGTGCATGTGAAAATGCTGGCAACTACAAGCAGGAACTCAAGAGAGAAGTTCTGAATCCCAATAGATGCCTTTGGCAAAGAGTAGAACTGATGACAGTCAGTAAGAACTGCTCGTTGCTTAACTGCTGGTGCAGAGAGCCTGAACAGCCAATGACAAATCCTTCAAATTCTAGGATCCCTTTTCCACCCCTGCATCTGCAATGACCTCCTGACTTTGTCTCCTACTACTCACCACACACAAAGGCTTCTGACATAGCTATAAAGGAAACTCCATGTCCCCCAAGAATTCTCTTGCTGAGATAATCACCCTCTATGGCGTCCTGCCTCCTCATGCACATCTAAAGATGGAAGCAGATGGTGACTGAAGGCATGGTTGGTTGAGCAACACTCACAAAGGTGGGAGATGAATACTCTATGGAGTGGTGGCAGCAGTGCAGGGGTTGATGCCAGAAGCAGCACAGGTAGGGAACAAAAGGAGGCTAGGCTGCAGGCATGGGAGCCGTTAAGGAAAATCGGTCTGCAGCTAGTATTTAAAGGAATCCTGTAAGACTATTTATTTTGTAAAGTGTTTGACATCAGATTAAAAATGCTATAGAAATATCATTGGCATATACTACAATGATAGTGTTGTAAGCACTATTGTACAGTTACATCTTTGTTTCCTATGGCAGCTGGGCACAACTGATACGTGGTATTTTCTATTGCTCAATTTAATGACCCATGCCATCAGAACAGCTGTGTGAACTAATTAAATGATACCAGAACTCTTGCACTACATTTGCTGATATCTATCAAAAGTTAGGGATTCTGCCATACCTTCATTTTCTCTAATTCCTGCAGTCTCTCTTCTAGTTGTTCCTGCAGTGCTTCTTTCTCATTTGCTAGCTGTGCAGAGCGTTCCTTATGTGATCGAATCATCTCTTTACATCGCTGAAGCAAGTTCTCTTGACGTTTCACTCTCTTAATCAGTCTTTCTAGTGTTTTTGCAGAATCTCCATCATCCTCTACAGATAACACAGCACTATTACTACAAACACTATTTTTTCAAAATATTAATCTTTTATCATACCCTCATGTCTGATATGTAATGATATCATATCATCATTACATTAAAATGACAGACTACTTAGTGAGACATTTTGGATACAAACAGGGAAAGCAACTGAAGCAGCATTTAAAAGTGGCATCAGTGATTTATAACTATAAATATAAATTAAACTGTTCACACCTCTTGGAGTGTCAGAGGAGAGTATATTTAAAAAAAATCAGCAACATTATAATTAAATTAGAGTTACTTTTAGCCATCTACAAAACATGAATGCTTTCAAGATCCAACTATAAATGTGCATATGTACACAAAATAAGAGTCTTCTCCTCAAAGCTCTTTTCCAGTTTTCCACTTGACTATGAGTACTAATTCTGGATCAAATAAATGTGAAGATGCTTTCATTGGCTGCAGTAACCACACAGTGAGCCATCATTGCACCTCATTCATAATAAAATCACATTTATTTTTAAAGCAGCCCTCCACAAAAGTTCCTGAGACCACAAATATAAAAATATTTTAAAAACACTACAAAATAAATAACTTTTAACAAGATGTTTTAAAAACAACTAATTAATTTCAGAGGTATAATTCATCAAAAATCGTGGGAAAAGGAACTACATACAATGCTCTTAAAACTACAAGATTTTGAAGGGTGCAAACCTTACACAACTCAAAAAATATTTGTGCCACATCTATCTAGATCTTCCTTGCAAATGGAGTGGCTGAATGACACCAAAATTCTTAAACTGGCCTGTTGACTCAAGTAGAATATACTCAACAAACAGAGACATAAATGAGAAGCAAACCACTTCACATGGAGGACTTATCTCTAGCGCCAAGCAACCAGACTCCTGCTTTTCCAGAAAGGAGTATGATGCAGTTTAAAAGTATCTAGTTTGGAGTATAGTTTAAGGGAATTTAACAAAAAAAAAAAAAAAAAAAACCCACCACAGTAAAGTCTTTTGGTCACAAAAGTTACAAGATTGGGGCAATTATTTTAAAAAACAGTTGAGAAGAATAGTGAAGCCAAATCAGCAGATCATTCATGAAGCTAGTAGCAAGGTAAATTAGTCTCATTTTTCATCTTCCTGAGGATGAAGAGAAATGACATGGGGCAGTAATTGGCAAGCACTGTAGAATGCCAGGAAGGGTTCCTTGTGAGATTCCAAAAAGAAGACTTTAACACACTAAGGAGGAGCAGCACTCTCCCCTTGCTAACGACGGCCTGTCAATAATGTTTTAAGAAGCAAAGATGTATCAGAAATTTAAGGAACCTTTACAATCATTGACACACTCCTAGAAAACACATCAAATACAATCCAGGGGAAGTAGTCTTGCTGAAGCTAAAAAGCTAAGAAAGAAAAGGCTAAGGTCAAACTTATCCAAGAAAAATACCATAAAAAATGAAAATAAATGGATGAACTGCTAGAATGTGAAGCAGTTTGGATTAACCTGACTACACATAACTTCAGTTTCTCAAAGTTTCTATGACTGACAAAAAATGAGGAGTAACGTTAGTTCGAACCAAGGGGTTTGGTTTGAACTAACATGTCCCGGCGCATACTTTCACTTTTGAAACAGCTGTTGAGCGGAGTAACGCGCCGGTGAGATCATGCTAATGAAGCGTGGGATATTTAAATCTCCACTTCATTAGCAATTTCAGTCATCTACATTTGCATTCCTAGTTCGAATTAGGGAGCAAGTGTAGATGTACCCTTAATCATCTTAATTGCCATATTTTGAGGCTGACCATCACTCTGTAAAATATTTTTTAAATCACATTAGCCTAGGTTGCACCTGCTGATACTCTGTCATAACTGCACATTCTTTTGACCCCAATATCTCCAAAATGTATCTGAAAAAAAACCTACCAGTACTTCCGGGCTCCAAAAAATTTTCTGCACTGATTTCTTTTGCTGGACTTTGAACTTGTGATTCAGTTTCTGTATTTGTCTCAGGCAGTTCAGTGCTTAGTTGCCCATTCTGTAACCGTTGTTTCAGCAAAGATACCTAAATAAAATATCCATTTTGTTGAAAATGATGAAATTTAGTGGCATTTTAATGAAATTG
This sequence comes from Pelodiscus sinensis, assembly GCF_049634645.1. Classification (NCBI taxonomy): domain Eukaryota; kingdom Metazoa; phylum Chordata; order Testudines; family Trionychidae; genus Pelodiscus; species Pelodiscus sinensis. Next base: position 172,977,159 of record NC_134712.1, read on the forward strand.
ATATCCCAATACCATAGAAAGGCAATTTCCCTTTTATAAGATTTCATAGCAATCATTGTTTTTCTTTCAATGATAATAACATTATCATTTTTGTAGATGCTGAAGCAAAAAATGGAACATTCTTCCAGTATCACCTTTCAATGAGTGTTGAGAAAACTTACCAGCATGAATATCTGCTCAGACCAGACACATAATGATGAATATGATTTTTTCAATGAATGATTTTACAAAGCTGCTCTTTATCACCTGTAATATACTTAAGTATTATTTCTTCAACACCACATGGGCATAAGAAGCTTTGTAGACCACAAACATAGCAAACATCAATTGGTATAAAGACACGGACATGTGGAGCTAAATGGTACCATTACAAAAATGAAATCATGCCATGTCTTTAGAAAACCTTATATATTACAATATTCAGGAAGAGAGCAATAATTTTTCTTTTGTTCCCTCAGCTGATTCGAGAGCCTCTTTCTTAGATCAGTGATGTTACCTGAGTCTGCAGGACACTAATAAGCTGATCCTTTTCTTCTAAGGATGCATCAAATTCTTCCTGGAGATGTTTCTTAGCTTGTTGATCCATTTGGAGCTCCTAAGGAATACAAAGAAAAGTTTTCAGTGAAAAATAAAAAGTTAGTTCAAAGGTTAAATTAAACTGTTGTAATAAAATAATCTCAATCCAGTGTTTAAAGATATACTAATTAGGGAAGTTGAATACTGAATAGTAAATTAACCTCGTGAATTTTTATCAGTTAATTACTATATAGTCCCCGGGCATGCTCCAGTCCTACGCCCGAGGAGCCTCCTGACATGCTGTGCTACTGCCTCTGTATCAGAGGCTGGTTCACGAGGGGAACCAGTTTAAAAACCAGCTCCCCTCGTGGACTGGCTGCCTGTTGCCCCACTCTGCTGTCCGGGGTGGGGTGGGGGGTTTGAGCTCCAGGACCAGACATGAACCAGAACGGAGCCAGGCTGCCTGCCTGCCTGGCTCCTAATACACTTTAAATGCAGAGCTGCAGCAGGGGTAAATCCTGGAGCCGGCAAAAGCCGGGACTGAGTTAGACTGCTGGCCAGCCTGCTTTTGCTCATCAGTTAATCAAGTACACTATTACATTCCCAGTACTAATAATATTTTGTTGATTTAAATTTGACTGCAATTTTGGGTATCCAGAATCTGAAACAAAGTTAACATAGTTATGACATTACAACATGTATGTAAAACATTCAGCATATTTGACTGCAATTACAGTACGACTCTTTAAGATTAGCAAAAAGAGACAAGATCTGATGTAAATGCAGGGGTTTCCCCCTCTCTTCTAAAGTTAAGTGAGCTATTGCTTGTGATGGGATCACTTCAGATCCACTCCTGAAAGCTCCCACAGAGTCAGTTCCTTTGGAGATGAGAACACATGGACCCTCACAAGATAAAGACTCATGAGACTTAATTTATCCACAGAGTAAATCAAGTTTCCCTCAAAGCTCAAACTGCTCAATCTCCACTCTAAGGCTATGTCTAGACTGTAAGCCTCTTTCGAAAGAGAGCGTCTAGACTGCACGTTGAACTTTCGAAAAAGCGGCTTGCTTTTTCAAAAGAAAGCATCCAGTGAGTCTGGATGCTCTCTTTTGAAGAAGCCCTATTTACATTGAAGAACGCCTTCTTTCGAAAGAGGAACTTTCGAAAGAAGGCGTTCTTCCTCGTGAAATGAGGTTTACCGCCATGGAAAGAAAAGCCGCGTTCTTTCGATTTAATTTCGAAAGAACGCGGCTTGAGTCTGGACGCAGGGGAAGTTTTTTCGGAAAAAGGCTACTTTTCCCGAAAAAACCCCTGAATCTGGACACAGCCTAATATATCCCTAATGAGAAGGCTAGCCAAGTACCTACTAATTTTAACTATGACAGTACCTTTGCCAACATTTGGCCACTAAAAACTGTATTGGTACTTCTATTCACTTTCCTGAATCGACATCAGATAATGGACTACTAACATAGACTAAAGGTATTAATCAGTGATCTTGCACCAGAATTATGTACTGTACATCATTACCAGTTCGCTGAGCTACTATGTCTCTCTGTTTCTTTTTCTTATAGTCTGAAAGTAGTAAATATTCCTAAATGCTACAATGAGATCTATAGTACAGAGCAACAAGTACAGCACAACAGTTATCTAAGTGGGGAAGGGTACATATATAAACTCTTGAAATAGTCAAATGCTAAACAATTAGTTCTACTGGAGTTAGACCTAACAGGTTTTCTGCTGACTGTAAGAAATGAATGCATTTAAACAGACATTCACTGTAAATCATTTCCTAGGGTTTTAGTTTTTTAAGCATCATTTTTATCACACATATGCCTCCAATGATATATTTCACAGACATTTTTGAAGAAAGTTTACCAGCTAGAACTAGTGGACCAAGTTTAATTACTACCATTTTACAAGTGCCTATTCTGAGAAAAGCATTTACCTATAAGACCATGGTGCCCAATCACTTCTGAAGCAGTAGCCACTATAGTTGAGTGTGGCTACTGCTATAGCGAACTAGCCACACTTAACCAGCCAAATAGCCACACATAGCTAGTGGCTAGCATGTTGGACACCAGGGCTATAAGAGAACTGAACCTGCAAGCCTCTGTTTGTGCAAGCTTTGCAAAGATAAAAGGAAACAAAGCAAGACAGCAGGGGCAAGACTTGGGATACTGACTGCTCACTCCCCTCTTTATTCCCATTCTATACAGTTAACCTCACATTTAGGTGCTAAGTCTTACTGCTTACCCCTTACCTTCATTGATGAATTCCAGTGGTCATAACTGTACCCTCCCTCCCTCATGTTGTCAGCTTTGAGAACAGCAACTGCCTATAAAGAACAGCATCTTTGTGAGCTTACTATATAAGCTATGCAGAGACAGGAGGACTGTGTTTACGAGAAGAGTTCCAAGACACAGACTGCTCCTTTCTCTTCCCATTAAACCTAGTTCATTTTTTAGTTTTGCGTTGCTTTACAGTTCTTACTATCTATTGATTAACCTGTTTCCTGCATTTGAGAGCTTTTGTGTATTGTGGAGTATTGTGTCCAGTTCTGGGCCCCCCACTACAAAAAGGATGTGGACGCATTGGAGAGGGTCCAGCAGAGGGCAACCAAAATGATTTGGGGGCTGGAGCATATGACCTATGAGGAGAGGCTGAGGGAGTTGGGTCTGTTTAGTCTGCAGAAGCGAAGAGTGAGGATTTGATAGCAGCCTTCAACTTCCTGAAGGGAGGTTCCAAAGAGGATGGAGAAAGACTGTTCTCAGTAGTGACGGATGGCAGAACAAGGAGCAATGGTCTCAAGTTGTGGTGGGAGAGGTCCAGGTTGGATATTAGGAAAAACTATTTCACTAGGAGGGTAGTGAAGCACTGGAATGGGTTACCTAAGGAAGTAGTGGAGTCTCCATCCCTAGAGGTGTGTGACGGGGTTACTGAACCCTGCACTGGCACCCGCGATCTGGCGGGCGCCGGCAGCGCCAGGAAAGCGGCGCACCGACAGCACAGGCGCCGGAGGGTCCGGACCATAAGTGGTGGACCCTAGGATCCAGGGGAGGGCAGCTGGCGCGCTCGGCTGGGACACCCAAAAGGGAGGAGGTGGGGAGGAGACAAGGGGGGGGAGAGCAGGATCTGGCTGTGCTCTCGACCCCCACAGGCGGCAACCCGGTGAGGAGGTAGAGGAGGACACCCGACGCGGCAGGAGATCAAAGGAGGGACTCCAACCACACCGGAATTAGTAACCGTTCTATAGGGTTATCATGAGTCTCAAGCTATATATACGGACTATGGTTTTCAGTGAACACGGACTCAGATTTTAAAGGAAATTATCTTTACAAAAAGCACTATAGGAACAAAAGTATCTTTTAAGGAAAGATATATCTAAATTTCTCAGTTGAGCCCCAACTCCTGAACCATTTCACAGAAAGTTTTGTTACTTCCTTGGGGAAAGGGTCATGTTCAAATGAGGATGTTTCTTTTTAGATAGTTAAAAGATGACTTGCCTTGGAAATTTTACTTAATTTTTAATTAGTAAAGGAGATGACAGAGCAGCTATCTCCTTTTATCTTTTCTAAAAATATTATAGATTTACTAGAGAACATAAAATGTGAGTTCAAGTCAAAACTACTGAGAGCTACAATTAAAATTCTACAAACTCCGCTCACTTGAATTAGACCCCACATTGATGAGTAACAACACTTTGTGATTACAAAAAGAGATAGTTTAAAGAAGGCTGGCACACAAGGAAACCTGTGAGCCCCTTCTTGCTGATGAATATTACATACAATCACTCTATTATAGTGTGATTATGTCTAAGAAATTCTTGTAAACTTTATTAAATAATGTTTTAGATCATTGGTTTGGCAAAAATATAGGAGTTTAAGCCCCTAAAAATCTCCTAAATCAGCATGATTGATGCAATATCATTAGCTACAGTGTTGGAAGCAGTAGCAACAAGTGAGAACATGAGAAAAGCAGTGTGTGGAACTCAGTGACATCAGAGTGGCAGTTAAGAGGAAGGTGTTTGGTTTTGAATGGAGGGATTAGATTTCTGGGGACGTTGTTGTGAAGAGTTAGGAACATGTGTGACTTGAAGACTAATCACTCCAATGTGAAAGCAGAGTTGACATCTCACTCTGGTGCCCAATACCTGTGTGGTAAGTAGCTTCAATTTCTGATTGCATTTCATTAAGTACCTTTAACTTGGTTTGTAAAATGGTCAGTACAACTTGCTTGTTAAAATAGTTTGTAGATATTTGTTAAACTTATTACATGATTCCTTTACATTTCATTAATACATATTTGCCAATGAATTTACTTAATGTGCTACTTAAATATATAGAGTATGTTCATTATTTCAAATGGAGACTGCTTCAGTGTTATCAATTTTTAAAACTGATGTCCACTTATCCTGATTTTAATTATATTGTACTAGAAGATTTACTTGGCACTGCTCGGGTCCTTAACTCAATTACGTTTTGTTTTTTAGAAAATAAAATGAAAATTTATATGCTTCATTTGAATCATTGCTCGGGGATGGGGATGGGGATGAAAGGTTCAATATGCAGACTGCCTCAAGAAGAGGAGACTTCCCTAGCCCTCTCTCAACACAGCAGCTTAGGGACAGGTGAGAAGCACCTCTTCATGACTGCTGCAATGGGCCCAGCCAGGGAAAGGGTGCATGTCCCTCAGCTGGAGCAGGTCCAGCTTCGTCTGCCTCCTGCACTTCCATGCCACAGTGAGAAATGCAGCAAACTGTGCACTTTCCCCACGCTCCCAGCAAAGGGGAACAGACATCAATGTTCCTGTACAAATCGGGGGAAGTGGGAGAGCTACAGCCCACTCTGTACCCTCCTAAAGTGTGTCTAGGGGGTGGATGAACCCCTCCCCCAGCCAGCCCTTTTCACCTGCCTGGTGATTCGGTCTTTTTTCTGTATGGTTTTATGAGAAGTAATCCCATTCCAGCACATCCCAATTTCCTGGTACAACCAAAACACTTACCTTGTTTAAGATATGACAAAAGGAAACTATACGCCGAATGTGGTGGTCCTAATTCTTACTGTTTAGGGGGAGTTCTTGAACAGTCTCTCTCAAATATATCGTAGATGTTACATTAGAACAATATTTTTAAAAACAAGGAATAACTCAAAATCCTGGCACTGATTTAAAGAGTTATATATGGTGGAAATTAAAGCAAGATAATGCTGTGACACTCTATACCCTTACTGCAGCACCCTGTAACCCTCATATTCCTCATTTTTTATATATAAAGCATGTCTTGTAAGGTATGAGGCAAAAGGATATGATCTGCTTAAAGTCATTTCTCTATCAGTATATGTGTATTTTTAGCGCATATGACGTTATGAGATTGTGGCTATGGCTGTCATTAAGTGAGTGAGTATCAGTGGCTATGAATGAGTGAATCAGCTAGATATTAGCTTACCAGAAATAAGAACAAGAAGAGTAACCAACACCTAGGCAGAGTGTCAAATAGTTATCAACAGCAACTGTCCAGCAAGGGAGCTACAATGCAATGACTCACCTGCATGAGGCCACACTAAGGGAATTGCTCAGCCTGGCCTAGGGACTCAGCAATCCCTCCAGACATCCCTGGACTTGCACTTCCCAAACACATACACAGAGGCTATAAAAACCAAACACAGGGGCAACATGCTGGACCTCTCTCCTTCATCCACCATGCTGCAAGCAACATAGACACTCTCAAGACTCTAACAGAGGGGACTGGCCCAGGTTAAGGGACAACCTGTCTGTATACTATGGACTGCAATATCTAGTGGGCTGAAAGACTGTTTGATCTAGTTGTTGCCCAGTCTACTATGGCTGAGAGATTGGACTGTATGTTTATATTTTCTTTTGGTAACTATGCTGACTTTTTCCTACTACTTATGGTCACTTAAATTCTGTTTTTGTAATCAAACTTCTTTTACTCTTTATTTTTATCTGTGAGTTTGAATGACGTATGCGGCAAATCTGCTCAGGTTTACAAAAGGTGGTGTATGTCCACTTTCCACTGATGAAGTAGTGAACTAACAATTAATATATTAGATGGTATATTCCTGAGGTATAGTATTGGGAGCTGGAAGGGAAGGGGATTTGGCTCGTCTGAGAGATTTGGCATAGTCTGAGAGATACAGTGGCTCTGTGAGCATTCATGCAATATGACAAATGTGTAGAGATTCCTCAAGTTCAATATGGGTCTGAATCCCACTTTCCCCTGAGGTATTAGAAAGTATCTGGAATAGACTCCCCTGTCCCTGCCCTCCTGAGGGGCCTCCTCTATTGGCCTCTGTGACATTAATGGATTTTAGTAGGAACATGCAGATCAGTGTTGCACCCACTGTTGTGTGTCAGCCCTAAATTCCATGCAAAGTAGGCCAAGTGAGATGTCTAATGAAAGCGTATGCTTTGCTGATTCTGTTTATGGTACTCATATACATGTATGATTTCTGTATGTGACATCATGAAGAGTGGTTATGTACTTGTATTTTAAATGCTTGTGTCTGGGAGACAGAAGCAGGTATTGCCCACCTATTGTTAGGGGTGGCTATTCAATGAAAAGCTATGTTGTATGGACAATAGTCCTTCAGTGTTGCCAATAAACATCAGAGGAATTCTGCTGCAATTGGGCAGACCAACTGGTATTCCATGGCACCTTGCCTAAAAAGGGCAGGGATTTGGACATAGACTTGTTCACGTGACTGACTCCATTTTGGAAGATGCCTTCACACAGGAGAACAATGGATTTCCTTCCACAGGGGCAATATTATAAAAGATGCCCCAAGAGTTCCTCCATTTGTTTGAACTACTGCTCTTGACTTCAGAAGCAGCTTTGTTACGAATAGAGGGCCAGGAAGGAATATTGACCCATCCTAACATAGGATGTACTCCAGAGACTTTTAAGATGGCAGTCTGTTACATCTCTGCTGAGACTGCGTCAAGAACTTTGAGATAGATATATGTAATGTGATTTCTTTAACAATTCTACTCTCAACATTTTCTTTCTTTTTATTAATAAACCATTAGATTTTAAATTCTAAAAGATTAGCACAGAGTGCTCTTTTGGATAAGATCTGGGGTATATATTGACCCAGGAACGTGGCTGGTCCTTTGGGATCAGCAGATCCTGTTTGAATTTGGTGAGATTGGCTTTTTTATACCTTTCATCTGTGTAAGGAGCAGTGCTGGTTGTGGCAAAGGTAAAGCTGGAGTGTCTGAGGGGATTGCTTGTGTGACTTCTTGATGGCCAAAGTGGCAGCTGAAGTGCTCTGACTGGTTTGGTGCCTTACAGAGGACAACCCCCAGTCTTGGGCTCTAAGTAGCCCTGGTTCTAAGCAATTCACACTGATTTGACCCTCTCAGCAGTATCACCAGGCCCCTGTTACATTACACCCTCAAAGCGATTGAATCACCTTCATGAGGAGTTGCTTATGAGAGGAGTCCATGAAGAAAAATGGGGAGAGGGTGGGCGTGTAGGTTGGAGGCAACAGAACTGGATAGACCAGCGGTTCTCAAACTTTTTGGACTCTGGAGCCCTTTACATGCATAAAAATGTATGCGGAGCCCCAGCGGTCCATTGATTGTATGTGTTGTATCTATCGATGTTTCCAGTTTGTCAACCTCACGGAGCCCCTGGAGAGGTCTCGTGGAGCCCTGGGGCTCCGCGGAGCACAATTTGAGAAACACCGGGATAGACTATCCCACTTCCCTCATGCTTAGGATCCACTGGTCTGATGTAATCTATGACTAAGCATAGTGAAAGTGGAACAGACAATTCCCAAGGGTGGAGAATGGATCTGGAATGGGGCCTGCACAAAGTCCTTGGGCACACCCTCAAAAGTTGAGCTTAGAGCCCTGCGGCTGCTTGGAGGGGGCTGGTCACAGTGTCGTCCACTAATGTGCCTAGCTGTGGGTGACATAAAAAGGTGTTCATAACCTTTTTGTTGGATGAAGTACCATCTCTCAACACCCTTTGCGGTGGGTAGTATGGAGGCTGGTGTCTGCCACAGCACCTTGCAATTAGCTTGAATTTCTTTTATGAGAAGCACATGAGAATGTGCTTGCCCTTTGGGGGGTGAGGAAGTCCATCATCAGCTCCAATTCCTCTAGTATCTCTTCTGCTTGTTGGTGCAGATTTTGCGCTACCCTTCTGAGAAAGTCATGATGAGCTTTCATATCCATGGCTGGCAATGTAGCATGGACGTTTCTACCATGGCTTCATCTGGGGAGGAGGAGGAGGAAGTCGTCCCTGGAACAGAGATCTCTCCTTTCACCTCTATGTGTAGTGTCTGAGATGATGTTACCACTCTCAAAGAGAACTGCGTTAAGATGCTTGCCTGAGGACTGGGTGCAGTATGGGTGGCAGACAGGGTTGGCTCCACAAGCCCATGTTGCTGCTGATCCTACTCCCCAGCTGTTGCGGGTGTGGGGACCACAGTAGCTGAAGGGACTCTGGACCACCAAAGGAGATCTGGAGACAGGGCCATTGAGAGGCCAGGAGACATGAGTTGTAGGTGCTTCCTGCGGTTTATTGTGCAGGGAGCAGGGCTGGGAACAAGAATGGTACTGGCTTCGGGCTGAGGCTGAAGATTCATCCCAAGTCAGATAAGTACTTCCTGCCAAACCATGGGTGTGCTAACCCTGCTGGTGCAGGGGAATGGTACTAAGTTGATTCCGAGTCTCAACATAACTTTGTTGGCTTTCTCCTGTGTTGGCTTGTCACCATCATCGACACCGATGTCATCAGTGCTGGCATCACTGACAATGGTACTGTCATCAGTACTGTCATAATCAGGATTGGCCTCTGTGCCACTGTCAGCATGGCATGCAGTGCTGACATGGGCATCGACCCTGTGTGAGTGCCAGAAGGCAGAGGAGCATATAACAGCCCCTGCTCTGCAACAGTGTCCGGCCATGTCAGGGACTGTGCCATCATGGTTATCAGATCCTTTGCGGCTTCAAAAACTTCAGGTGTAGACAAAAGGTCAATGTCTTCCTTGAACTACTCTCTGCCCAGAGATACGATAATGACCAGGCTCAAAAACTGAGCTGGCACTGGCAGTGTCAGGAGTGATGGTGCTATGTGCGGGTAGCCCTACACCGGGCGCACCCCACTAATTCCTTATGCCTTAGAAGGAGATTTGCCCCTCTTTGGCTTTTTCTTCTTGGCTGGCACCAGGACTGGGAACAGTGCTTGAGACCTTAGTGTTTCTTTGGCTCTGAGATATTATGTACTGATGTCAGAGCATTCCGGTGCCGAGGCCAGCTCTGGTGCTGGTTGGAGTTGGAGTGTTGCTTCCATTAATAGGAGCTTGAGGCAGTGGTCTCACTCCTTAGTATGCGGTTGGAAGCTCCAACAAATGGGCACTTGTCCATTTGATGTCCCTCACCAAGGCATTTCAGGCAATCGGCATGAGGGTAGCCCCAGGGCATATAGCTCTTGCAAACTTTAAAGCCTTATGAGCATATAACCCACACCACCTATTGGGTGTGATTCATTTAGTGTAGTGGTACTTAGACTTCTTACAGAAGGAGAGAATGAGCTTACTCTGCAGCCTTAGCTGATAGCCAGCTGACTTTCAGGTCAAGTGGTAGAGGCACATGTGCTGCTGGCAACAGAAGCATAGCCTGCCCCAATGAAGGGAATCAAAATGGGGGGGGGACCCAATAACACTAACTACAACAACTAGTCCTACCTGTAAGTATACTATGACTGTAACTATAACTGGAAACTATATACAACTACATATACAGTAGAGTACCACAACACTTGTGAAGCAAAAAACCAGAGCTATTCCAACGACTGTTGTGGGTGGTAAAAAGGAACTGAGAGAACAGAGGTTCAGCAATGTCTTATATGTAATGTCATAGAGGTACCACTCCAGTGGGCTCCATAGCTGCCCAACAGATGCTGCTTGGATAAAGGTTTTCAGCAATTGTGTGCATGGAGCATACATACACACTGGTTGGCATTCACATGAGCAATCAATAAAAGAAGAACCATTAATTACTACAAACTAAAAAAATCTATACATCAGAAGATAAACCATCACTATATTTTGTATGAAAGTAAAAATATTCAACCATCAATTAAAGTTACCTCTCTTAGTTCTCCAATTCTACGAAGTGCTTTATCCTGACTCTGGCTCAATATACCCTTAATAAAAAAGAATAAGCAGAATATTTAAGTAAATTCAAATTTTTACTTTAAAGTATTCACATTAAAGCTACAGATACTTTAGTGTAGATTATATATGTTCGGCATCTATGTTCCAAATCAAGCTGCCTGATTACCTTGCCTTGTCAAAATATTAATACATAAGGGGTTACTTGCAAATTATAGGACAAAGCGTTAAAATTCCTATACCCTGATTTTCTTGGCGGCTACTGCTGCTAACTTTCCCTCCCCAACCTAAAAAAAAAAAAAAAAAAAACCACCACACAGAAGTGTAACAAGTATTCCCCTGCTGAAGGATCACTGTGAAAACTAGCCTCTTTTTCCTCCCCAACTGTGAATTTAACTTTTAATCTTGTATTATGATATATTTCTCATTTGATTCCCTAGGTTTTCTGCATGTTCACTTACTTGTTTTTCCTAGAGGAACACTAGCCTGTCGTTTTTCCATTGTCTGTATAATTTCTTACCCTTTTTTTACATCCTATAAGTCTTTCCCCAAGGAATGTCTTTAAGATTTACTTTTTGCCAATTTTTTTTTTCAAATTACTATTCCATACACTTAGCTCCCCTACATCTTCATAAGAATATTTTTACTGGTAGTACACCATGGCTCTTCATTTCCTCCTGATCTTCTCGTACTTGCTATATGGGTTTTAAAAGGCTATGAATGCTACTTCATACCCAAGCAAACAAAAGGGAACTTTTTGAGCTGATATACCTGGTATTTCTCTGCTACAGCAAATACAAAGAAGTGTGTGAAATAACTATTGTGCCATTCACACAGAAATGTAAGGAAGTAAGAATTAGAATAATGAACTGCATAGCAAATTTTTGTATTTCACTGAAAATATTCTGGAAAGATTTTGCAATGTGTTAACACTAGTATAGAATTTAGCAAAGGGACACTGAAGAAATCAGGAGCTTATGAGAGACTTTAGATCTAATGTAGCACATAATACACAAGCACTCTGCCTACAAGACTTAAAAAAAAAGTTGTGGTGGTACAAATGGTAGTGAAATCAAAACTAGAAAACTAAGCTGGAATCCATACTGCATATAAAATACACATGAATACCACCTTATGTACAAAGAATTTATTATAGGATATTCAATTTATTTAGCATGAGTTGTTTTCTGCCTTTTTTAAAATAAGAGAATATATTTCAAACTGTTACAGAAGAAAAGACTGAGCCACAAAAAAACCCTAATCTGAAACCTTAGTGGCAAAAATATTTTACTGCTAGCATAATTTATTTTTAAGATGCAGAAAGAAAAATAAAAGTTACCTTTAAAATAAAGAGATTCATCTGCTTGGATTCTTTTTCTTTAATTACTAGTGCAGTTCTTACATATTTTACTACACAAGAGAGGAATATTTAAAAATTCAGAAATATGCTTCGGCAATACAGAAAGAATTGTACTTCTTACCTGTAGCTTTTTCTTCTCTCTCTGGACAGCCTGATATGCAGTGACCAGCTAAAAATATACAAAATAAGAATAATGGTTAATTAAGTCTAGCTCCATCCAGAATTATCTAATCTGAAGCTAAAACTTTGTATCTTAAGCAAGTTAACTAAATTTTCAAACTCCTCACTTGACCAGGCAGGCCCGTACAGATACTTTTTTCCATGAGCATTCTTCCTTTGGATAGTACATACCAAAGCTCGGTAGGGGAATGTTTTCTAATAAAATATTTTCCTAATACCAAATGTGTTTAGGTTTCAAAGGGTTCGTCTACACTTCAAATTTTCAAGCGCAGCCAGAGCAGCACTTTAAACTAAAAGTGTGGTCACAGCATGAGCGTTGAGAGCAATCTCCCAACGTTCTATATAAACCACTTCCATCCACAAGGATAGTAACTAACGGTGCTGGAAGCGTGACTCCTAGCACTATAGCTTGGTTTACACTAGAGCTTTACAGCATTGTAATTTGCCATGCTTTGGGGGGGGAGGGGCGGCGTTATTCACATCCCCAAGGCAGAAAATTACAGCACTGTAAAGTGCCAGTGTAGACTTAGCCAAAGTCTGAATGGCAAAAATAAAACAGGTATGCTGAGTAACCTTCCATGTACCATTTTCCTCCCTCATAGAAAAGCCTTTAAACACAGGTAATAAAATAAGTTTCATGCAGGCATCAAGAGAGTAAGGAGTATGGCTGAAAAGCTACATACCTAAAAATAACCCTGTGCTTCTTTGTACCCCTATAAATCCCAGATAGGCTACACTTCATTTTAGAATATGAGGATATACAAGACAGAAGTATATGATCCTTGTAAAGAGAGGCTCCTGAAGCATGGAACTTCTTCACATTTGCATCATATATATCCAGCAGACTTGGTGGACAAAGACAGACAGTAATGGACAAAGTTTCTCACTGTAGATTAACAAGGACGTAATGAATAACAGCACAACTCAGTTTAATTAAACTTTGGGGATGTTCTTTTACCATTTGCAAAGCTGGCAGGCCTACAATATCATAATGGCACTCAGGTGCTATAGCATAAACTTTTGAAATTGTTTAAACAGAACTCTGTTCAGTCAAAACTTTATGTGCACTCAGAGATCTGAAGTGCTACATAAAATCCCAATATATTGTGCTGGAGAAAATGTGGAGTAATTAACAAATTTAAGCACATGTTGTGGTCCTTCTAGGAAGAAAAAAAAAAACTTACTGGGAAAGAAGAGAATAACTGATAATATTTGAAAAGAAAATTTAATCATTGACAATATCCATTGAAGGATTTTGTGGGAATATATAACTCATGAGGCCAACTCTCCTTTTAAATTATCTATTATTAGAAGCACAAAAATAATTATTGTAGGTGCATGGAAATCCCAATGTACATTCCTGAATAACAAAAGTTTCAGAAAGCAATAGAAATCTATTCTAGAGAATAAACCAACACATTTTTAGAAAGAATTAATAACTAATTCATAGAGCACTCTCAAAATCAGAACAGTGAAGGAAAACTTATTTAATAACACTTCCTCTAAAGTTATACAAAGATCACCGGGTTTACACAGGAAAGGTTTAGTTTATTACATGCTAGTAGCAAGTTTACTTGGCATTGCTCAGGTCCTTAATTCAATTAAGGTTTGTTTGTTTTTTTAAAGAAAAGAAAAATGTACATGCTTTATTTAAATGATTGTATTTTTAAAAAAATACAATGTTATTTTTATTACGTTAATTTTTATTTCGGATTTCTTTTAAAAAAGGTACTGTTAAATTTTCCATGTCATTTTTTTTTTGTAAAAAATTTTAAAAGAGAATTCTATCATGTTATTTTTTTTCCTCTATAAAACATAGCAAATTATAAGTTTTTTTTTACAAAAAAAGGACTATAGACAATGTGGTTAGCAATAACATTTTTTGTTCTAGTTTTCAAGCCTTAAGCATTGATTTAGCTATGCCAAAACAGAGCACTACTCCAAATTTTCACTGAAAACCATGAAATCTACACTCCCTTGAACATAAAAAAGGGAAATTTTGTTTGCTTTTATTTAGAAATATGTGGGGTGGGACTTAAAATGAAAGACCAATAGAGGCAAAACAGAAAAATATGTTGTATGTTGTACATGGAATAAAATCAAAACATGTAAATATGCATTTTTGTATTTTGCCTCCAAATTCTATCCTTGAAAAGTACATTCTATTGTCACACAATCACATTTCATGATAAACTCTCTGTGAAACACTACTACAATTACAGATTTGAGCAGTATTTCCATTATATTCAACATGGCAATATCTGTAGCTCAAGAAACCTTTCAAAAGAATATTCTTCATATGACTCGAGTCTCCCAACTAGTATAACTCAGTTGGCAATGTGACTTTGTTTATAAAGAAGAGAAGTAAAGTATTTCAGTGTTCTATAGGTTACCCCTCTAAAAAATAATTCTGCTAGAAACACAAAATCATCTAGAAATGTAAGAGAAATTTAAGTTTCAAGTTAGTAGTCACTAATTAATACCCTTGTCCCAAATACATAGCTATTGAATAGTGAACTGATATATTTCTTCCTCTTTTCAGGCTGTCAGTCCTGCCCCCTCATTATCCTCTTTTCCTCCTTCCCACATTTAGGAAAGTCAATCAACATTTTCCTACCTCTGAATATTTTCCTCTGTAGTTGCCTAAACTACGTTCCATTCTACGCAATCGCTGTAACAACTGTTCTTTGCTGAGGCTGTCCATGTTTCCCAGTGACTCTTCTGCCTCACTTTCAACATCAGATGGTGGATCAAATGTGGGACCAGGTGTGTCAAAGTCCAGTCGATTTAATGAATCCCTTGAAGAACTTCGTACCAGAGACTCTTTAGAAGAAGAGCGGAATAGGGATTCTTTTACTGGACTTCGAAACAAAGATTCCATTGAAGGAACCCGGAGTTGGAGTCTCTGTGCAAAAGTTTGAGTGTCACTTAACTGCAAAAATATAAGAGAATTTATTACTTTGTCACTTCAATGAATCAAATCAATTCAAAATATAAGTACGTAGACAAACTAAAATCCTATCCTCACAGTGATTTTTCTTTTTCTCTGAATCAAGACTACTTATCTAGTTAAACACACTTTGAATTAAGTTTCTGTACTGAATTCTATGGTAAAGAATTTACATTAATAGCTTCCTACCAATAATTTAGATAGGTTTTCAAATGCTCATTGATTTTTTTTTTTTAAAGCAGGGTACAACAAAACCATAGTAGTTGCATAAATATCATGTTTGCTCCTAAATTACAAAAGAAGTCAAATAGATACAGTTAAACAGCAGCAAGTGTTTTGCAACATGTTTAAAAACAGTGAGTACTCCCATGACACCTTAGAGAGTAACAAAAATATATAGATAGTATCAAGAGCTTTCGTGGGCAAAACCCACTTCTTCAGATGAGATGATCTAGAGTACTTCAGATGTGAAGAAGTGGATTTTTCCCATGAAAGCTCATGATGCAATCTATATATTTTTGTTACTCTCTAAGTCATCACAGGACTAGTTGTTTTTAAAGTTACAGACTAACACGATTACCCTTTTGAGATGTTTTACAACAGGTTTAAGGCATTAAACATCTCAAAGATATTGAAGTATGTTTTCTATGATCCATACAGTAAGTTTATTATACGAACACTTACACGGTAAATAAGTGTAGTGTTCACTCTCCAATAGTCTTATTTCTTTAATACATTCTTCAAATACTTAATTCTAATATTTAGAATTAAATATTAGATATCTAATATACAAACTTTCTAAGCAATTATACAAATGAAGCTTTTTAATGCTTACTATTTTCTAAAATGTATATGTATTAAACATATCCTGCACACACAGTAATCTACCACAATTCTTTTTAATCCTATCAAAACTTTTTCTTCCAGTAGAAACTCACTTTGTATCCATGCAACATAATCTGTTTCACAAAAGCTTGAAAGTAATAACTAGCTACACTGAACTAGCCATGCTATCTTAAGACTAAGTGCCTACTTACATGCCACCAAATTTTATTAAAATGGCCCACTGGAAAGAAGAGGCTTATGCAGCTTCACAAATCTAAATCACCTTTTCCCACATAACAATCATTAATTAATAGCATTCTAATCAATTAAGATGCCTAGTCCTAAATGGTAATCACTGATCTATGCAACTTACACATGAAAATATTTGGCCACTTCTGCTCTAGCACTGAGTCACACAAACATATGATTTAGGCTGAATTAGCCAACAGCATTTATAATAAAATGAAAATGCTACAGAAAAGGGTACCTGAGGGGAAGGTGGTTCACTTCCATTGCTGTCTGTGGATTTGGGGGCTATCTGTTTAGATACATTCTATGGTGGAAGAAAACAAAAATATTACAAAGAGCGCAATATAAAAGCACCAAAAAACCCACTTGTTTCAAACAGCATCTTAAAACAGCACCCAGTTCTGTGGCCTTGTCAATGTTTTTAGTAAACATAATTAGTACTTCTGTTTAATTCTTTATTAAAATGCCTTCGTGCAAATTATAACTAGTATGTTAAGTTTTGGCAAAACAAACTGCTGCAATACATAAAACTACAAAGCAATTATGTGCACATTGATTTCAAATGGCAATATTTCTTCTTAAATAACTCACAGGGCTTACATTTATAATATATATGCACTAAGAAAGATACCAAAAATAAATGGAAATGATTGACTAGTGACAAGTATTATAGTTTCAGTATTACTACATGGGTTGTAAGCAATTACCTGTATTACTGTCGCTCATATCAATACATTCAGAAATTTATGACTAAGTACAGAGAAAGACATAACACTTTCAGAAAATTATGGTATGCAAAAGTTTTTAAAATAAACTTTCCTCCTCCACTCCCAAATGAAAAGTCAACAGAACACTTGTTTTTTAATTTTTATTAAAGAATTTAGAGATTATTTCCTTTTCTTCCCCATCTGTTTACGTGAGTTCAGCTGCTTCTTGACCTGCATAAACTGTCATACTCCATTGGTATTATCTAACTAAACCTTTATTCACACAAGACTTCTGAATTTAAGTGCAACCCAGGTTCTATTCTGTCCCTTCCCTGAGGTTCCATCCTACTCACTGAATTCCCCATCCCTCTATTGCTCACTCTCCTCTCCTCTCTCTGGGCTGGGGACCAGAGGTTTGGAGAGGGGGAGGGGGCTGTGGGCCAAGAGGTCGGGGTGCAGGACATTAGCCTTTGGGAGGGATTTTTGGTACAGGAGGGAGCTCTAGACTGGGGCTGAGTGTTAAGGTGCAAAAGGGGGTATGGACTGCTGATTCAGGGTTGGGGCAGGAGGTTGGAGTGCAGGCTGCTGCAATGGAGCTAAGGCAGACTCTCTGCCTGTGCCAACCCCACACTGGTCCCAGAACTGGCCACCATGTTCCTGCTGCACCTGGCTCCTCATGCTGCCTCTCCCAGCAGGCACTGTTCCCACAGCTCCCATCAGTTGCAGGTTCCCATTTGAGGCCAATGGGAATTGCAGGGACAGTTCCCACAGGCAGGAAAAAAGCATGAAGACCCCCTGCCCAGCCATCCGCCCCTCTCTCCCCCCCAGGGATGTGCTGTACACTTCTGGGAGTGGCACGGGCAGGCAGGGAGGGAGCTTTCCATAGCGCCACTGTGCCACTGGATTTTTAGTGGCTGGAGATCCCAACTGACTGTCAGATTCTCCAGGAATGACCAGTCAATTGCAATCTACTGGTCGGGGACCACTGACCTAAACAAAGAAATGTGGTTCTGTCTACTTGAATGTGTCTTGGATGTAAACTGAGCAAGGAGAGACAACGCAAGTACCTGTACATAATAGGTGAACAAAGCCATCAAACTAGCAAGGTGGAGAGATAGATACTTAACTATCACAATGGGTAGATTACAAAATTGAACATGGAATCAGCATCCTGGTGGGCAGCAAGCTGCCCTCTCCAGGAGGTCTTTCTGACTGATTGAAACCAAAGATATTTTTAAAATATAAAATGAGAAACTCTTTATTTCACCTGAAGAGACAAAGAAGAAATCACGTGCTTTGGTCGCTATGTTGGAAGCCTGTCTAAGGACTAGTCCACCATGCTGGAAGAATGAATGTTGCAAAAACCCAAAAGACTCCAGTTTGCTAAATTAAGTTTTGGTGTTAAATGCCTATTTTTATTTTTGTATGAATCCATTTCTATCCCAATTCACTTAATTATCTGTTCTTTGTTATTGAACTCAACCTTATTTTATTACAGCCAGCTTCAGTACATTTCAAACTAGGGATGTGAATGGTTAAGACTAAAATACACAGGCAAACCAAGAGGTTGGTGTTGTTTACTGTCCCTTTAAGGAGAAGTAAATTTGATAAGGTTTTTTGAGTGTTACAATGGAAAGAGTGCAACACTGCAAAGGATATCAGTTTGGGAAGACTTAGAACTACCAAAGGCTGTTCGCGTCACCTCTCAAAGAGCAACCAGGGTGGCAGAAGCCAGGATAAGGTCACTGTGCTGTAAGCAGGCTGTTGATGCCAAGGCTGATCCAGTGCTATGGAGCATAGAACTTGCCTCCTTCCCTTCCTCTTCCCCCTCCCCGAGAGAGGTGAACCCCAATAATGAAAAAAACAACTATTCACCATCACCATAAAATATTAACAAGTTTATCTTAAGTTAATCTTTTTGTAGGTTGTCCTAAAGTACACACATGCACCACCCCCCCCCCCCCCCCCCGCAAAGAAAATACAACAAAATATTGTTTTGAAGTAGTCAATGGAAATTGTTTAATTTTAGGGCAGTGATGGACAATCACGGCTGATAAAGTGGACTGCATGAGTGGCCTTCCTTCATCTGAGTGGGCCACACATCACTCCCTGGACTTCTAGCACTGACTGAAGTTATGAGCCAAGAACATAAGATCAGCAATACTGGGACAGACAAAAGATTCATCTAGCCCGGTATTTTCTTTTCTAACAATGGCCAATGCCAGGTGTGCCAGAGGAAATGAACAGAACAGGTAATCAGTAAATGTCTCTGTTGCTTCTGAAACAAAGACTAGGGACACCATTCCTGCCCATCCTAGATAATAGTCATTAATTGACCTATCCTCCATGAATTTATCTAGATCTTTTTTGAACCCTTATAGTCTTGGACTTCACTACATCCTCTGGCAAAGAGTTCCACAAGTTGACTGTGCATTATGTGAAGAAATAATTTCCTTTAAAAAATTACTCTGATTACTGCTGCTTCTGGCTCTGACAGCAAATAATTTCAGCTCTTTTTACATTATTCTGATGGGTCCCTCTTCACTCCTATGCTGACTCAAACATAATCATGCAGAAGTAAAGAAACCATCACCCAGATATCTTCTGCCAAAGCACACCAGTGGGAGAGAATATGAGGAACTTGTAAGCAGCAGTAATAACGTAAGTAGCCTATCTCAGCACTTAATAGGTCAGGGCTCTCTCCCACTGATCCAGAGCAAGCATGACATCTCCAAAATCAGCTCAGTGTGCAGACCTCATTAATCTACAAATGAGAGTATCTTTATTAGTGAAAATTAGTTAGGTTCCACTGTATTAATTAGGTTCACCCATCCACACCCCCCCCCAGAAAAAACACAAATTTTCAGTTTGTTTTACGTTTACAAAGATAATGTCCTGAATGTGAACTGATGCACTGCAGCCTGCCCGAGTCCATAGCCTGAAAATATAGTTCTGAGACGTCTGAACTGATCCATACATCTCTGTAATAAATCTGAAAGTTTAGGTAGTTTAAGTGACTATTTTATTAGCAATCTTTTTGTTTGTTTTTTGTTAGAAAATTCTAGCTATTTTCAGATTGTGCGTAAATTTTGAAATTGAGGGAGTACAGTAGGAAGTGGTTAGTGTCCCTTTTTTCCCTACAATCTGACTTACTATACACATAAGAATTCTACCTGAGAATAGCATTTTACTGTGAAAAGCCTTCTCAGACTCAAGAGAATACAAGAAATAAAAGACATTCTCTCTAATTTAGAGTTGCCAAACTTTCACAACTTCCCTACTATGCTTCAGTCTTCAAGGGTTCATATTAACCCCTTATATAGCCTTAGAAATTCTAAATAACAGTATTCTTTTGTTTAATTTATCCTAGAAAGTAGAGCTCTAATTTAATATTTAAGCTTCCAGTGTCCTGTACTCACACAAAGAAACGTATCTTATTTGAACCTGTTTATTTTGTCCCTATCATTCCCTATATTAAGGAGAGTTGAGAAAAACTGTTCTTGTGATCACCTCCTCTCCCTCTCATTTTTGCTCCCTCCCAGGCAGAGAGTTTTAGAAAATGATTACGTGAAAAATGGCAGTCACAGATGAAACATTATTAAAAACACTAGCAATACCCATTAATGCTAAACCTCACGTAATTTTTTTTAAGAGGATGAGGTCCCAGGGAGGGCATTTACAGTCATCACTCAGCATACACAGAAATATATGCTCCAAAATGCAGCTCCAACTGAGATGCTACATAGTGTTCTGTTTTCCAGTGCACAACAATCTATGTCTGGAAGCACAGACTAACATAGAACCTAATTATAACCACAGGGAGAGTTCAGCTATGCAGAAAATATCTAAACTGGAACATGGCCCAGAGAGAGAGGTACTGATCAAGTTCCATGAGATGTCTAACATTAGTTGGTTAGCTGCTCTGGTTTATATCTGAGCAGAAACAGGGCACCCCTCCAGCACCTGTCCTCTTAGCACCATAATAAAGGACTGATTCAGTACTAACACTACGGGAACTATTCCACACACTAAATCAACATAGCACTCAAATATCTGTGAAGCATCTAAGGACCATCCAAAGACCATCTGCTTAACTTGCAAGATAGGATCAAAAGCACAAAGTGGTATGGCAGCAGGTCACATCTCAATTATTTTCCTATCTATTCCACCGTACCACTTTCTATTACATATTTCTTTTCCCCTCTGTGTGGGGAGCAAAAAGCAGTCACTTCTGTTGGTGCCAATGAAAGCGTAAATACTGAAGCATGAGGATATGAGAGCCCATTGAAAATGTCATATTTTCTAGTTCTTACATACCCAGAAATGTCATAGCATTGGAGCAGAAAAAACAGCCATTGTTCTGATTTTGAGGGACTAGAAATAAAGCATTCAAAAGAAGAGGGCTGTGTGAAAGGAAATCTTGGTTCAAGTTACGGTAGATATATCATTCCTTGATGTGTTTGTTCTTCCTCCTCTACTCTGCTTGTTCTTGCTCTCCTCCGAGTCCAAGACTGGAAACATTGCTTTCATAATGCACAAAACAAGGGCATATACATCTGAAACAGTATGAATTGAGTGTATTTGCCTGAGTGACAAATACATACTATTGCACTAACATGCAACCAGCTAGGCATGGCTGAATTTCAGTATGTATGTAATAAAGCAGTTTTCTGCTACCATTATATATTATAATGTGTTGCAAACAGCATATTTTTAAAGTTCTTTTTTTAGTAAAAGCACCATTATCCATGTTTATCATATCCATTTTCCTTCAACTATCCAAAGACAGATATTAAAAACTAGTGGAATCATTTACAGCAGTGTTTATGGATTGCAGGCAAGGAATCTACAAACCTATGTGGCAACTGCTTGTTGAAAGTAAGGAAAGACTGCAATCTTCCATGTAAAAGAATAATATTAATTTTCTGTGTTAAAATAAGTTCACAACAGACAGCACATCAGCCATTAGCGAACACATATTACCGCCTGAATTTTAGTGCAGGGTTAGCAAGAGGGTAGACAAGATGCCTTTGTCAGACTAGAAGCCGTAAGCAGCACTAGTTTTGCATTCTAGAATTACAGTATTCTCTTCCCCCTGCTAAAGCCATCTGAAAAGGGCAGGAGGACTCACCACACTGTCACTTTGTGGTTTAGGTCGTTTGTGATCCAAAGCAAAGATAGTATACTCAGAGAGAAAAGCAGGCTCTGCTATCATCCCGGCTAGCAGCTGTGTCATTCAATGCAAAAGCAAGGAGATGAAAAACACAAGTAATGAGAAAAAAAAAAAAACCAAAGACTGTTGCAAAACTTTAATCTCACCATCTCAATTTATGTATAGTGCTAAAAAGTCTACACAAAGATACAATGTGATACATATAATCCACTAAGGAATAAGAACAGAAATACATTAAATCATTGTCATAACAGTCAAGATCTATTATATTGATTACTTAGTAAGGAAAGAGTGGTAGCAAAAGTGTGCCCTAATTTAGCCTTGCATGAGTATGGTTTTGCATTACACTATAGTTTCATTTACAAACATCTACAGAAGAGGTGTCTGGTCTTGATATTTTATGTCAAACAAATTAACACATTTATACTGAAAAGTAACATCAGTACTTTTATCTATTCTAATACAATTCTTAAGATAAATTATGTACTTCTGGATATTTGTCTTTCCGCCAAGATTCATTAATTATATTGTAAAAAGTACTTAAATCCTGGAACATTAACAATATGTAGGATGTGCTCAAAACTATACTTCAACTATCTACTCCAAACACAATGACTACAATCTTTAGGAGTTATGGAATGATACAAGAAATTGCTAACTCAACTAGCCGTGTTTATGTTTAATGTATTAGTATCATCTTAGGGAACAAGTTTGTAAACTCATAGAAATTAAAAGCATCAATGAAGAGAGATTGTGTAATGAGAATTGAAATTAGTTATGTATTCAAATGTGTTTTAACATTATTAAAATGGTATAACATGTATCAACACATATATATTATATTAATATATTATTATGTATTATTTCAAACTTTTGCTGACACTCAGAAACGAAAGGCCAGGCTATCTTATTGCCTAACATGTTGATCAATTCAGAAATTTTAGACTTGAGTAATCTGCTGAGTGAATCACTTAAGGGCTTTTCATTTTTGACTGGTTCAGAAGGATACCATTTCTTGATTTCGAGTTCTTAGGTATTATCTCTAGTTAGAGACACCATTGCAAAATGATTAGGTTTCTGATCTATTTTAAATTGACACAATGCTTTCTGTTACTGTATTTATAATTGAGATTAGGATACAATTTGATTTATAGGAAAACAGATCAACTCATACATAAACAAGGATTTATAATTAGTATTTATTGCAGTACTTAGAGGAAATGTACAATGTGCTCAGTATTGTCTTAATAAGTACATCTAGTGGTCTCCGGATATTACAACATGAGTCAGGGCTAGGAAAATAATTTTAAGAGGACATGAATGAAAATCAGTTCAACACTCCTGACTTTGGACGTAAGGAGAACTATCTCTTGGTTCTGTTAAGGCAACCTTTGCAACAGAAATATAAATGAGAACCTCAACAGACTAAAGAATGTGTATATCTGAGTAAACACACACCTATTTTATTATAAAATCAGCAGCCAGACTATTTGCTGAGGATTTCCTCCAGAAATTGAGGTGACGCCACTCTACAACTCCAGAACTAATACCTAAATTTTTCTGAAGAAGTCATCTTCATGCTCTTGAGCAGTCAGGGGCAATCTAGGCTAGTGTGTGCGCTGCATGAGTGGTCCTCAAGATTGTCCTTACCAAGAGGGTCTCCCAGAATAGGGTAGTTTTGCTAACTGAACTTACATACTTAGAATTTCAGGGATGTGGTGACTGAACCACAGCAGCGCTTTGATTGGATACAGAGACAGGGCTCAGCTCTTACAGTCAATGCTGTCTTCTGAATATATATATGCTGTGCAAAGAGAGCAATGGGAAACAATATATGCACAAATAGCCAATCTACAATAGCTGAGAGAACAATAACTTTGAGTTTTCCTACTCTGGGGTGTGCAAAATCTTAACCATAAATGTTTCACTAAACCATTTTTAAATTTATGTATATAAATAATAATCAGAAATAAAACGACCAAAGAGAAAAGTGGCTTTATAGTAGTACCCTAGTGTGTGTATACAAGATTAGCTAGAACAATGAAATGCAAATTGCAAAACTCATAACTAGAATGCAACAGCTGCCAATAATTAAAGATGAAGGTTTTCCAAAATGTAATGTATATTATCTGTAGTTGATTAGATGGTAGTATTGATTGATTCAATATATTTTAAAATGTGCCTTGTTTGATTTTACATTGTCAAGAATTTTTCAATTGGCAGACAGTTTTGAATAATGACTGCACAGCTGTGTTACATTAGTGTTTCTCATAATACTAAATAGAAAATTTCAACCATGGCATTATTTAAATATTCTGCTTCTACAGAATCCTAGAACCACAGAGTTAGAAAGGATCGCAAGGATAATCAAATCTAACTCCCTGCTAAAATGCAGGATTTGTTGAGTTTAAAACCATCTTAGACAGATAGCTATGGAGCCTTTTTGAAAATTTCTGTTGAAGGAGCTTCCATGACTTCCCTAGGCAGGTTGTTCAGTTGTCCTACTGTTCTTGCAGTTAGCAAGTTTTTCCTGAAAAAAGCTGGCTCCCTCGTAGAGCCATCTGCCCCCCTGCATTCCTGCCTCTGATACAGAGGCAGCAGCGGGGGGTTAGGGATGTGTGTAGATGGGAGCCAGTACGTACGAGGAGTCAGCTTTTAAGATGTCTTAAAAGCTTTTAAACCAGACATGAATGTCTCCCAAGCCAGACATGAATGTCTCCCACAGAAGCAGCAGCTCAGGGTGGCAGGCAGGAACCAGGCTTCCATGAGCCATCTGTCCCCGCCTCTGTGCTGCTGCCTCTGTGAGGCTGCGGGAGGAAGGTGTAGGGCAGGCAGGAGCCAGTAGGCATGGGGATCTGGCTTAAAAGAGGCAGCAGTGTGGGAAGGCAGGCAGGAGCACACACATATATACAAAATGTGATTAATTTAAAACCTGATTTTTGCTACTTCTAAACTTGTCTGAGCTGGAAGTCTGCCTTAGTCTACCTTATCTTCCATCTGGGTACAGAAGGCCTCCGAGATGCGACTGCCCAAGTTCTGACCCCCCGCACTTACAATCATTTTTGTAAGTGCGGAAGGGGCCGTAAACCCCTGACTGACATCCTCGGTCTGAATTTACGAAAGCACACAGTTCAAGTTACGACGTCCCCGACTTGTGACGCTTCCTCCGGAACCAATCGCATCGCAAGTCGGGGCCTCCTGTACATGCTTATGTCTCAAAGGAAAAGAAACATTTCAGATACCAAATGGCTACTGAAACTTTTGCAGTATTAATTTTCTTATTTGATTTAATATTAAATGAACATTTAAAGTCGTGTTTCTTGTTAATTATCTTTTTAATATTCTTTCTTCCTTAATATTTTATTTATTTATAGATACATATATATAGATATAGATAATAGATATAGATATATACACATACACACACATAAGCAGGCGAGGCCTGCCATTGACCAGACAAAGTCATTTGGTGTAGATTACATTTAAAGGAAAATTCAAGAAATTAAATACAGTAAAACTCCAATTGTCTGGCATCCAGTCGTCTGGCACTCCCGATAGTCCAGCACCAACTGGAACCTGGAAGTGCTCCGGTAGCTGCTTCAAGAAGTTGTTAGTCAATTACACTATCACTGGGTGGATCCGCAGGTAACAGGCTTGCAATTTATCTTTCCTCTATTGCCTCTGGCAGGGGCGTGGGCAGGGGTAGGGGTGGGGGGGTGTCGGTGGGGGTCGCTGGGGAACAGCGCAGCGAGGGCCGAACCCTCCGCCATTTCGCAGGGAGGCAAAGTCTACAAGCGGTGGTGGCAGAGAGGGGGCAAGAGGCAGGCAGCTGCTTCAAGAAGTTGTTAGTCAATTACAGGCTCGCAATTTATCTTTCTTCTACTGCCTCTACTGCTGGCCGGGTGGGGGGGGAGGGGAGAGGAGGAGGGTCAGTGGGAACAGGTGGATCCGGAGGTGACAGGCTGCTGCTGAAACTGACAAGAGATCTTCTCCCCTCCCTGTCCCTGCTGCTTTTACCAGTAGACTCTGATTGGTAGTATAATTGACTAACAACTCGTTGAAGCAGCTGCCTGCCTCTTGCCCCCTCTCTGCCACTGCCACTCAAATCCTCTGCCCCCCTCCTGTACCATTACCACCTCCCAGATCTGGCACCTCAATCCTCTGCCCCATATCACAGTCCTCTCCTGCCCTTGCTCATAACTCAAACCCCTGTACCCCCCGTACTCAAATTCCCTGCCCTACATCACAATCCAACCCCTTCATCCCAGTCCAGTGCCCCAGGTCAAAACCACCTCCTTCACCCAGACTCCCTCCCTTACCCCAAGCTCCCTTCTGCACCCAACCTCCATTCCAGACTCCATACCTCCTCTATTAATATCATGGAAGAATGCAGCCCTCGACCACTTTCCAAATCTTGAAGTGGCCTCCCATCAAAAATTATTGCCCACCCCGGTCTAAACTGTACATAGAAAACTCAAGAGCTTGTGAGATACAGCAGATGTCTTCACATAAAACAACTTGATTAATGACCACTAGATGGAGCTCAACCAAAGTTATAAAAATGCCTACTTATGTTTAAGGCACTGGACTAGGACTCAGAGCTAGAAACAGAGCCTAGCTATCCTATCACCGGATGTTATGCAGATAAACCATCACAAAGGACACATACACATGGAAGCCAAATTAAGTTTGGATGGGCAGCCTTAATTCCAGCATCTTCTACCTTTCTGGTGCTTGACTTAGCAACCTTACACCCAAAGACTGAATTAAGAACATTAATCTACTACCGAGTTAATACAACCCCCTTTCTTCACATTAGTTACAATCATATCATTAAGCCTTAAATTGGAAATTCACTGCAGTTTAGTATTTAAAATACTGTAGTACGTTTTTTTCTTCAGCACTGATTTTTAAGAAAACAATTAGGCATTACTGTTGTGATAGATGCTTTTGAAAACCACTGTTGATGGCAAATATTTCTGTTTGCTTTCTATACAAGTCACGTAAAAATTATGTATGAAATATAACCCAAAGGAAAAATGTCCAATTATATGTAGGGACTACGCAATTTATTTAAAAAAAAACAACCCCTAATAAAACCACTTTCTGAAGAAAAACCTCGGAGTGCAGATTTAAAAGTTAAAATGACTAAAGAGTAGATTGTAAGAGTGATAAATTAACCCCTAACAATGAATATCTAGAGTAACATTTTGGAATATTAGCAACTGCTTAAATATATAGAGCTAATATTAGCAATTGCACATCAAGTTTCTTGGTTTGTCATATTTATGGCCTACCTCTAAAGGTGGGTATCAATTTGGCAAACCTTCAAAAGAAGCAATATTACAGATAGAACCTTTTAAAGGCAAGCCACAAAAGGGAGAACAAATTACAAGCAGTAAGAACTGCTTCCCATCACACAAATTTGCTGACCAAGCCCTATGCCCTCCACCTAACAAAGACAGACAGAGTTTTTGAGCAAGTTGGATATATAAATAGCAAGTTGTATAGATATTGACTTGTCTGACATCAACGGTTTCTCTTGCAATAAAATAGAAGGATGTATATTTGTTAAGAATTCTATTTTAGAAAGTGTACAAGCTAGGTTTTAAATGAAGAATCTGTAACCTTATATCTGAAAATGTTGACTATTTACTAGTTAATTAGACAGGAAAAACAGTTACGTATGAGTAACTACTAATCATATATTACAATGTTGATTAGAAACACTTCAGAGGAAGCAGGGCACAAATGAATTGAAGTAGCAGCATTAACAATGGTATCAAGATGATGAATCTTTGTTAGATTGGAAAGGC
The DNA here is from genome assembly GCF_049634645.1 of Pelodiscus sinensis. NCBI lineage: Eukaryota > Metazoa > Chordata > Testudines > Trionychidae > Pelodiscus > Pelodiscus sinensis. The sequence continues at coordinate 173,005,081 of NC_134712.1, forward strand.
CATCTTCATTTGGCTAACTTTGTTATTGGACCATACTGGGAAACACTGCAGTTAATCTAAAACCTATTACAATATAAAAAAGTATATATCAACACAAACATTTTGCAAGTCTAAAGTACAATTCATAAGCATAGTGTGGTGACTTAAGCTTAATTCTACAATCTACAAGAAGCTTACAAGATTTCTTGGCTGAGAGAAAAAGGGACATCATAGTCTTACTTCCAAAACATATCCTGAGAGCCAGGCTAAGACCCTTTGACAAGCATGAATAACAGCTCCATAGCAAACCAGCTGGCTCTCAGATGACGGTCCAAAGTTACATTTAATTGCCTTCTGCAAATGGGCAGGATGTGTGTGTGTGTGTGTATGTGTGTGTGTGTGATGTAACTCTTAAAAAGAGAAAAAAAACTAAACTTGTATAAAAATGCATAGCTTCACAGATCCATTGCTCTTTAGAACTATGATGTGGGTCAACAGCAATGATACAAGCACAATTAAAACCTGGAAAAAACTGGGGGGGAAGCAAAGAGGTAGAGAAGTCTATTCTTGTGGGGGGAAAGCAGCATCATAAATTGCTCTTCAATTATGACTGTGTCCATAGCAAGCCAAATCTTCCCTCTAACCCAGTGATTCCCAACCTGTGGTCTGCGGATCCCTGGTGGACCACGCCGGTACTGCAAGAGATCTGCGGAAACTTTAAAATAAGAAATTAATATAAATATACAGAGCCTCTCATAGCAAGCATGACCTTCAACCCACGTTGCTTCCCGTGGCTTGGGAAGCAGCACGGGCTGAAGGATGTATTGGCTTCCAGACTGGAGCTTTTCAGCTCCCAGCCATTCTGAGCTGAGCTGCTCCGTGCCACCAGCAGACAGCAAGTCCCTCAGCCTGTGCTGCTTTCTGAGTGGGAGGAGGGATGCATCTCGGGAAGCAGCATGGACTGAGGGACATGCAGGCTGCAGGCACAGCTATATTGTTTGGGGGGGATGTCCCGTAAAAGTGTAAGAGATAGAAAATAGGTCTGCATGCTCTAAGAGGTTAGGAGCCACTGCTCTAACCCAATCATTTTCAATCTTTTTTTTGGGGGGGGGGAAATCACAGTCAGTTTGCACACCTCAGTGATCCCAATAGGAGTGTGAACAGGTAACCTTTTATCCTTAACAGGAGCCAGCCCCCACGCCCATGCAGGAGGGCCAGGAGCAGGCTGCCCACCCATGAGGGAGAAAGGGGGAGCAGGAGCCAGCCACCCCGCACGCAAAGAGGGGCGGGGGCCAGAAGCAGGTGCTATCCGCTCTGCACTTGGGGCTGCCTCTTCCAGCTGCTAGCTTCCCCCCATGCCGGGGGCCTGCAGCCAGCAGCCCTAAGCATGGGGGAGTCGGCAGTGGCAGCCCCAAGCATGGGGAGGGTGGGGAGCAGAAGTAGTTGTAGCTGGTCAAATCTGCAAGTCTTTCCAAATTTGAATGCATTATCTCAGTCTTAAAATCCTTTCAAAATAAAGGAATATAAGATTAAAATATTGAAGAATGCTTTACCTATATTATCATTTGTTACAAATGAACAATTTAAATTTCTCTCACTATTTAAGATTTTTCTTCAAAACAAACTCACAAAAACTTATGAACAGTGCAAGTATTTCCATGATTCCAAAAGTGTGGACACTACTATAGCGCACAGAACAAATAAGTTAAATTGACTAGAAATAAAATTGTTTGCAGTGTTGTAGCTGTGCTAGTTCCAGGACAGCAAAAGGATAAGGAGGGTAAAATAACATGGACAAATCATTGAATTTCATTTTCAAATCAGAGAAATGCAAAACAAAGAATGACCATGAATAGTGAAAATATATTAAAATGTAGACAGTTCCCAGTCAGCTAAGATATTAGCAATATATCTTAAGATCAATGTATTTCAAAGAAATGTTTAGCTCACAATGTTCCTTACAGTAATCCCCAAATACTATTATATGTATTTTGACCTGTTTTACTTTGCTACACTAACACTCAACTGACAGTTCTTTTCTAAGAGAAGCATCCAATTAAAATGAAAACCAATATACAAACTTGTTTTGTTAATCATCATGCTTAACCCATATGAAGAATATTTTGACAGAGGAATTTTAATGTCTTGATTGAAACAACTTTAATGTACATTAATATAGAAAAAATAATTTTCATGTAATATTAAGAATGGTTCTAAATAAATCTGGGAGATTTATTAACATTTTGCAACTGTACTACTTTCTGCATTCCTATTACAGAATATGCTTCTCAAGAGAATTGCTATGAGAATTTCTGGGCCAAGAGATAATTGTATACCTGTGCCCCCTTATGTTTCTAGTTTCTTTGTCCTAGTTCCCTATCTTTCTCTCATTGCCTAAAGAAGCACACAAAACCAACATAATTCACTTGATAACTTGCTTTTGTGCTTCTTCCCATCTTTAACTACTGTATTTAGAGCATGGGTAATGTTCTTTCAATGCAACTTGGCACATCTTGTAGGGCTGTCTTTGATTCTCTTATTTGACTGTGGAGGGGGTGTGTTAGTGTACAGACTCGAGAAAAACAAAGATCAAAGGCAACATGGATTAAATGAAGCACAGCAAAATGGACTCTACAGCAATGAAAAGCACTAAGAACAATCTCAATGCCACAACTAGCACTGAAATGAATAAGGGAACATACTACAATCCACACAGTATATGAATTTTTTTAATAACTTTTCTATAAAAAGGCTTTCATTTTTAATTATTTTTGCGAGAGGGTCTTAAGATGCAAAATGTGAACGTATACCTGAACATCAGCTCTAAGTTTTGGTTTAGGCCCCTCTATTTTTAAAATTACCATTGCATTTTATTGTACAATGTGCAGAATGTGTGAAAAGTGATCCCCAGCTTGAGAGCATTATTCTTTTTTTTTAAAAAGATATAGATCTGTAACATAGAATACAAAACAGGTGGGCTGCAGGTTTTTATAAGCTAGACTGATTCAAGGAGGAAATGAATTTTCTGAAAGGAAGGTAGGAGAGCTAGTGAAAATTAATCGGAGGCTCTTCCAAGCACAAAGAGCAGCATAACAGAAGGCATGAAGTCAGAAGTGGGCAAAAAAGATAAGTTAGCAGTTAACTGAAGGTATATGTATACTGCAATTAAATACCTGTGGCTGGCCTGTATCAGACAACTTGGGCTCACAGGATTTGGGGCAGTAAAACTGCAGTGTAGACTTTAGGGTTGGGGCTGGATCACAAACTCTGGGACATTTCTTCTTCCTCATCAGGTCCCAAAATGTTTACACCACACTTTTATAACCCTGTGATCCCAAGTCTACCAACATGAGCCAGCTGTGGGTGTTTAACTGCAGTGTAGATATAAGCTTCTCTGAATGACAAACCATGTCATTCATGCTTAAATTTGACACTTTATGAATGGGCCTTAACAAAGATGCTAATTATCTTACCCATTACAAAGATAGCTTCCCCAATTATCACCCCTAATATCATTATCTCATAGACACTAACCTCCCCTCCTCGCCCCCCCATTCTAAAATCTGATTTGTCAATTTTGTGTGTGTTCACTTTTTTTTGTATATATTGTATCCCTTTGGTATATATGGTTGTGCCAATTTTCTTCCACAATTTGATCTGAGGAAGTGGGTCTGGCCCTCGAAAGCTCATCCCCTAATAAACCATCTTGTTAGTCTTTAAAGTGCTGCATACTCCTGTCTTTTGTTTTAGTAGAAATGGTCATGTAGGAGATGGGTACAGATGGAGACAGAGACAGTTGTGCAGAGCCTAAAGAATGAGGGATGAAGAGCACAAATTCGAGATAGGAAAAGGCTTCAAGCCAGTTAAGGGATTAAATTTGAATATTTTCAAATGTTGATTTTTATCTCTTAGGAAGGTTATTCAACTTTCATCCACATTCTTCTCTTCACTGTACTGAGATATTAGGAGAAAAAGGAACAAGAATTATGGCTGTGCTATAGGAGGAGACAAATATTATCAGGGAAGTCATTTCAAAAGTGTGGGAAAATTATAGAGCACAAGATGCTCCTTGAAACTATTTATTTTAAATTTAGAATACACAATACATCCTATGGATTATCTTTCTCTCTGGATGCCTAACATCCCCACTTTTGCTGCCCCATCCTTAATAGGTTTCTACTAGTTCTACTGAAGAGAGTTACTTGTTTATAAAGCTGTTCCAAAGCTAAACAAGAAACTCAGAGACGTTACAAGAATCATATAAAATTGTCAAAAACTGGAAAATGAGTAGGCTGATCACACAGATAAATATCATCACATCTAATGCCTGATGCTTTCACTGTTTCACATATATACTATCAAGCTCCTATTAAAAACATCTGAAAAGCTGTTAGTCATTCAAATCTTTTGAAGTAATTAAATTAATTTTTAAAAAGTCAGCCAATGTATTCTCTACTTTTTGCACTCATCATTGATGACATGGATTCCAGCTACCAACAATTTCTCTTTCACATAAAAATGAGGTGGCTCTTGGGAGGTAATGTGCTACCTCAATGCTTTACAGTCAAGGTAGAAGTACAGTTTTTTCCTCAGTTATTAAAAATATTAAGGCAAATTTTGTAATTATTTAGCTTGGATGGCACTTGCTGATGATATTTTGGAGCACATATGAACTGAAATTCTCTTTAGGGGCAGCAGCGGATTATTCTGCTAGGGATGTAAAAAAAAAACCCTATAAAAGTGTCAACATGTAACTACTAAAAAACCTAGTGGTTACATGGTTACACATGCTGCGGGCTCTGCAGCATAACTTTTATACAGCAGAGCCTGCAGTGTGGGCGGACAGCCAGCTCCCCAAGGAGTGGAGCTGGGAAGTCGGCTTTGCTGCGGGCTCTTCAGGATAATATATTGCAGAGCCTGCAGTGAATCCACCCTGGGAGTGGGGCTGGCATCCCCTGCTGGCCCCACTCCTGGGTAGCCGGTGTGTAACCTTAACGGAAATTGATAATCTGATGCTCACTGGTTAACTGTTTTAAACAGTTACACGTTTACATCCCTACTCTATATATTCAATAAGGTAAATTAATCTTTGAAAGCATAAAGGAAACTTGTTTTCCTCTTGTTTCAGGCTTCTTTGAGGAAACCAAGGAGCCATACAGAACCATCAGGAACTTGTAAATCAACATCTATCAGGAAAACTTCAGATCTAGCTATTTTCTTGGGACTATTTTCTTGATTATTTAATGATGCAAATAAAGTGGTAACAACCCTTCCAACCCAAGAACCTAATGGCTCAGCAGCACTGCCTGTTCAGCCCTGTCCCGTTCAACCAGGTTTCTATTTGGTGATCGTGATAAAAATGAAGTATTGCAATTGTCTGATTAAAATTGACAGATTATTTACTTAGTTTAACCTCATCAGCAAGATGGGATCAATTAATGTGATGGATAAGAATGTATGTGTATTTTATTATAGATTCAGATATATAGATATTCTTTACAATTACAGTTAATTTTTGGAAATTTCAGTTATAGTTACAAAACTTCACCTGCTTATAACAAACTTTGGAAAAGGTCATAGAACATTTCTCAGCCTAGAAGTGTACGAAGCCCTGCCTTCCCATTAAAAATGCTGAGTGCAATTTGTACATACAGATGAGGCATTGAGAACACTAGTAAAGAGTTCTGAGGTGTAAAGGTTCTGCATAAAGTGATAAATATGATTATACACTTCAATATTTTGTAATATGCTACAGAGGAAAAGTTTACAAACAAAGAAACAGAGCTCTGAACTGACCTCTCTGTCTGGTGTTAAAGTGCCTTCATCAGGTTGCTCTGTAAGTGACGATGTTCTGCTCCTGCTGCCTGGTGGTGATGGTGAAGATTTGGAGTGGGTCTGCAAGAAGAAAGAGTACAAATCAGTAAGTAGCTTGACCTAGTTTTACACACAATTCTCTAGTGTTGTAATATTTCAAATGCCAACTATTAACTGCAGTGGTCAATAGAACTTTGTTAAAGCACTCCATAAGATTTTCCTAAAAGGAAGAAAAAAAAGTTATCCCAAGCACCTACATGACAGATCTTATCTACGCATGTAAAATCCTGCATAACTGGTTAACAGCTGGGATAGAGCACACTCCCTCCATCCCACCCCCCATGCTGCAGCTGGTCTGGAGTAGCCCATCACCATAACCCAGCTACAGCAGCCCCTACCTGCAATCTCTGCTCCCTTCCCCCTACCCAGGCTCGCCATGGACAAGGGCTGCTCTAAGCCTGTGACACACCTGGGCCTGCTGTGGTCGGAGGCTGCTCCAGATGCTCAGAGCAACCCCTTTCTGCAGTGGGCCACATGAGGATGGAGCAGCCCCCTGCTCCTGCCAGCCGGGAACTGCTTCAGCCCCACTGGTTAACTGGAACTGGTAAACATCACCCATTAAGGAGTTAACTTTTAATCTCCCTAATCTCATCTCTACTCAAAGCTTTTATCAGAAAAGGCCATAAATTACAAGAACAGGCACACATGGTAAGACCAAAGGTCCATCTAGCTCAGAATACTGTCTTGAATGAAAAGTCACTACTTTAGAGGAAATGAAAAAAACAGGCCAATTATCAAGAGATTCCACCTCTAGCCATCCCAGCTCAGCTTCCAGCAGGTAGATGCTTAGGACACCCAGAGCACAGGAAGCATCTTGGGTTAACAGCCATTGATGAACCTACTCACTGTGAATTTGCTTAATTTTTTTTAACCTAATTATAGTTTTGGCCTTTACATCATGCCCTGGTAACAAGTTCCACAGGTTGACTGTGTACTATGTGAAGTAACACTTCCTTCTGTTTGTTTTAAACATGTTGCCTATTAATTTCATTGCATCACCTTGTTTCTAATGTCACGTGAAGGGGTAAATAACACTTTCTTTTTTGCCTTCTTCACACCATTCACATTTTATAGACCTCTATAATACTCTCCTCTGAGTTCTCTCTTTTCCAAGTTGCACAGTCATCCTTTTAAGTTTTCCTCATGTGAAAGCTTTCATACATACCTTTACTCATTTTTTGTTGCCCTTCTCTATTCTTTTTCCAATTCTAATATATCTTTATGAATATTTTGATTAGCCCTGGTCCCAGTACAGATCCTTAAGGGAAATCACTATTTACCTTTCTCCAGCCTGAAAGCTGACCACATATTCTTACCCTTTGTTTCCTGTCTTTTAATCAGTTACTGATCCATTAGACAACTATCGCTCTTATCCCATGACTGCTTACTTTGCTTAATTGTTTTTAGTGAGGAATCTTGTGAAAGGCTTCATGAAAGTCCAAGTACACTATATTCATTTGATCACCTTTGTCCAGGTTTTCTGATTCCCTCAAAGGATTCTAGTAGATTGGTAAGGTATGCTTTCCCTTTTCAAAAAGCTACGTTGACTCTTCCCCAACAAATCACATTCATCTTTGAGTCTGATCATTCTCTTCTTCAATACAGTTTCAGCAAATTTGCCTGGTACTGAAGTTAGGCTTACTGGCCTGTAAATGCCAGGATCACTTCTGAAACCTTTTTTTAAAAATGCCATCATATTAATTATGCTCCAGACATCTAATACAGAAGCTGATTTAAGTGATATGTTACATGGGTTAGGGTTATTAGTTCTGCAATTTCATATTGAGTTCCTTCAGAATCCTTGGGTGAATACCTCTGGCCCTGGTGAGTTAGTACTGAATTTGTTCCAAAACCTCCTCTATTCACACTTCAGTATGCGACAGTTCCTCAGACTATCACCTAAAAAGAGTAACTCGGGTCTGAGTATCTCTCTCACACCCTCTACAGTGAAGACCAATGCAAAGAATTAATTTAGCCTCTCTGCAACCATCAGATCTTTCTTGAGTGTTCCTTTAGCCTCTCCGTCACCACTGATTGTTTGATGGTTTCCTGCTTCTGAATTACTTAAAAATTGCACCTAGTTTTGAGTCTTTAGCTAGCTGCTCTTCAATTTTTTTTTTGGCCTGCTTAATTATGCTTTAACATTTGACTGGCCAGAACTTATATTCCCATTTTCCTCAGTAGGATGAGACTTCCAGTTTTTAAAGGATGCCATTTTGCCTGTAACCACTTCTCTTACTCTGTTAAATCATGGTGGAACATTTTTGGTCCTCTTCCTATTTTTTAAAAATCTGGGGTATATATTTAATTTGAGCCTCTATGGTGGTGTTTTTAAAATATATATATATATATATATATATGTATATATACACACACACACACACACTCTGTAGCATGGGTGGGCATTAATTTTTGACTGGGGGCCACTTCAGAAATTTCTGAAGTAGTCCCAGGTCATCCTGAAAGGGGCCTTCCATACTTCCCTGACCACAGACCCGACTGGTCTGTGGGTGGGAGAGTGCGTGAAGTCTTTGCCCCCCGTTCCTCCCCAGAGAGAACCAACAGCTGTTCTGAACAGCTGGCGGTTGACTCAGTGCCGAGCCCCTTGCAGGGCAGGAGGAGACTTCGCCTGCTCCCGCCACCCCCAGGCCAATCAGAGCTTGGGGGTGAGGGGAATGTGCAAAGTCTCCTTCCTCCTTGCAAGGAACTCGCTCTCTGCCCTCTGGCATGCAGCACTTAGAGTCAACCACCAGGGTTGACTCTAAGCGCCGAGCGCTCCCTGTCCCATGGCCCTGATTGCTCCTCTGCCCCCAGGCCAGCAGGATATCTGCAGGATGGATCAACCCACTTGGCGGGCCAAATTTGGCCCACGGAAGCCCTTTTGCCCACCCCTGCTCTGTAGACATTTCATTCTTGTGACAGTACTTTTTAGTTTCTGTTTAAAAAGTATCGTAATTGTTTAGTAGCCCCCTTAAGTTAAATGCTACTGTGATAAGCTTCTTTTATATGTTCCCTCCCAAAAGCATGTTCAATTGAATTATATAAAGGACAATTATCAAGCAGTTCAGCTATATTCACTTCTTGGACCAGAAGTGAATTAGGATTAAATAAAAAAATTATCCTCCCTCACCATTTATGGATTTGAGACTAGCTCTTCCATGAAGAAGTCATTAATGGTATCTAGAAATTTTCTGTCAGAACCTGTCCTGAGATGACACATATCCAGTCAAAATGGGGATAGCGGAAATCCCCCATTATTATTGGGTTTTCTATTCTTAAAGCCTATCTACTCTTCCACAAAATTACACAATCACTCTCAGCATTGGAAAGGGCAAGACCCGCCTGCCAAATATTTGGATCCCTGCCTGCCTGCCACGACCCCATAAGCAGCTCAAAGTGACCAGCTGCTGGGTGTATGGTTTCCATCTCTGCATGATGTCTGCCCCGTGGAGGGTATTCATGCCCTGCCCCCATCTCCACTACCATCATCACAACCTCCCATTGGCCAGACCTCAGCTGGAAAGGAAGCTGGAAAGGCAATGCTTATGGGCACATGCAGCATGCAGAGATCTGCTGTCCCCCTCCTAAAAGTGATGGGCTGCAGAGTGATACACATGGCCCCCACAAGCAGTTTCTCTGATCAGCTTGTGGGGGAACAGCAGGCAGGGAGCCCAGGGTCCTGCTGGGCTACTGACCAGGAGCAACCTCTGGTAAGCTCCTCCTGGACAGAGCCTGAACCTGGCATCCCAACTCCCTGCCCCAGGTCACAGCCCAGGCCCTCTGCATGCTGGCCACAACTCTCAGACCCTGCACCCCTCCTCGTTCTTCCCCCCCCGGGTCAGATCATAATCCTTTCCTGTCCAAGCTCCCTCCTGTACCCAATTCATTATCCATGTTCCCTCTAGACTTTTCCATGCATGTGCAGATTTTTCCATCCATGTGAGGAATAAATGTTTATGTGCACCAAGGCACATAAGAATGTTCACCACTAGTAGAAACAAAAAACCTAGCTGTGCGCACTCTACTAATTAGCTGGGTAGCATCTGAATCTCTCAACAGCCGCACAAATGCACAGCTTACAGGGAACACTGCTTATTACTCAAGCATAAAATTTCTATCCATAGAAATTTTGTCATAAAGCTGGAGTCATTTAAGATTTTTATCAGATATGACTATGTATTCTTCCACATGTAATGCCATTTCCCCACCAATAACATCTATTTTGCTATTCCTAAATACAGGCTGTATCTCTGAAAACTGGCACTCTTTGGTCACGACCAAAACTCCTGGGAGCCTAATGGCAGAAGGCCCCAGAAACAGTAATAGGTTCTTAATCACTGTACATAAGTAAGTGGCACCAATCTATCTATCAATCTTGGGCCAGAACAGTTTGTCCTCTACCTTCTAGTGACTAGTAAAATCACCTTATCTGCAAGGTGAGAAGATGTTTGCACAGTGGGAGATTAAATGGAGTGGACACAGACTGGAGAAACACTACATAATGCAATAGGTAAAGATAATAAACCAAAAAAAGGAATGAAGACACCATGAGAGGATATAAGTATAAGAAAACAGTGAAAGTGAGTGAACCCACGAAGGGAAAGAAAGTCTAATTAACAGGGTTTGACAAACCCCGGAGACAGCCACTCGCCAGCCCCGCACTGCGCATGTGTTAGACCGGCACTGCGCATGCGCAAAGCACCGGTGAATGGGGTGCTCGGAGCGACCAGCTGAAATCTACTCGCCCTGGGCGAGTAGATTCAGTGGTTTGTCGAGCCCTGCTAATTAAAACAACAGATGTTGTAAGTTTCTTTTTTTAAACTCTCATGAATAGGAAACTGATTGACATGTAATAAGAGCATAAGAACATAAGAATGGCCATACTGTGTCAGACCAAAGGTCCATCTAGCCCAGTAACCTGCCGACAGTGGACAGTGCCAGGTGTCCCAGAGGGGATGGACCGAAGACAATGATCAAGCAATTTGTCTCCTGTCATCCATTTCCAGCCTTTGACAAACAGAGGCCAGGAGCACCATTCCTAACCCCTGGCTAATAGCCTTTTATGGATCTAACCTCCATGAATTTATCTAACTCTTTTTAAAACTCAGTTATAGTCCTAGCCTTCATAGCCTCCTCTGTCAAGGAGTTCCACAGGGTGACTGTGCGCTGTGTGAAGAAGAACTTTCTTTTATTAGTTTTAAACCTGCTACCCATTAATTTCATTTGATGTCTTCTAGTTCTTATATTATGGGAACAAATACATAACTTTTCCTTATTCACCCTCTCCACACCACTCATGATTTTATATACCTCTATCATATCCTCCCTAAGTCTCCTCTTTTCTAAACTGAAAAGTCCCAGTCTCTTTAGCCTCTCCTCATATGGGACCTGTTCCAAACCCCTAATCATTTTAGTTGCCCTTCTCTGAACCTTTTCTAATGCCAAAATATCTTTTTTGAGGTGAGGCGACCACATCTGTATGCAGTATTCAAGATGTGGGCGTGCTATAGTTTTATATAGGGACAGTAAGATATTCTCCATCTTATTTTCTATCCCTTTTTTAATAATTCCTAGCATCCTATTACTTTTTTTGACTGCCAATGCACACTGCGTGGACGTTTTCAGAGAATAATCCACGATAACTCCAAGATTTTTCCTGATTAGTTGTAACTAAATTAGCCTCCATCATATTGTATGTATAGTTGGGATTATTTTTTCCAGTGTGCATTACTTTACACTTATCCACATTAAATTTCATTTGCCATTTTGCTGCCAATCACTCAGTTTGGTGAGATCTTTCTGAAGTTCTTCACAGTCTGCTTTGGTCTTGACTATCTTAAACAGTTTAGTATCGTCTGCAAACTTTGCCACCTCACTGCTTACCCTTTTCTCCAGATCGTTTATGAATAATTTGAATAGGATTGGTCCTCAGACCGACCCTTGGGGAACACCACTAGTTACCCCTCTCCATTCTGAAAATTTACCATTTATTCTTTTAACCAGTTCTCAATCCATGAAAAGATCTTCTCTCTTATCTCAAGAGAGCCTAATTTACACAAGAGCCTTTGGTGAGGGACCTTGTCAAAGGCTTTCTGGAAATCTAAGTATACTATATCTACTGGATCCCCCTTGTCCACATGTTTGTTAGAACTCTAATAGATTAGTAAAACATGATTTCCCTTTACAGAAACCATGTTGACTTTTGCCCAACAAATTATGTTCTTCTACGTGTCTGACAATTTTATTCTTTACTATTGTTTCAACTAATTTTCCGGTACTGACGTTAGACTTACCAGTCTGTAATTGCCATGGTCGCCTCTAGAGACCTTTTTAAATATTGGCATTAATCCAATAAACTACTTGCAGTTATTTTATTCCTTTAAGTTAAAAGAGGGGGGAAGAAAAGATATTTTTCACCCAGACTAGGAGAGCTTGTCTAAGTTATTTCAGGGGCGATACTATACCTTTTCATATAAGTCATTTGCTTTCATTGCCCAAACTGTACGATACGTAAAAAGTTAGCAGATTAGTCGACTCCACTCTTGTCCAGTCAAATTTCACTCTCATTTTCACACAGTAGTGCAATTTTGGAGTTGTTGGTACTTCAGGAGAATGTTTAAAACTAAACATACCTGTTTTCATTGTGGAATTGGAGAGGTTTAAATCATTTCATAAGATTTCTGACAGATCATATAACTAACAGTATGGTGGAATAAATAAAAGAGTTATTTAACATAAACTGTTTGATTCAGTTTCACAAAGTTTTCCAAATGATATTTCAGGAGTCAAATAAAGCTATACTATACACTATGCTAGTGAAAACACCACTACCACAGTCAGGCACAAATTTAACCATGACATTGATTCATACTAAATCCTTTTTCCTCAACACACACTGACTGTCACAAACTAAACAGGATACAATTTTTAGTATGATTAGGAATGTAAAATAGTGGTTAAGTGGTTAAATAAAATGTTTAACTGGTTAAACCATTATCCTGTGGGCTGGGCTGTGGGGATGCTGCTCCAGCCAGGCTGGGCCCGCCACACCATGGGCTGCTTCAGCCAAACCAGGCAAAACCCATCAAACCATAGGCTGATGCCTGCTCTGTCTGGACCAGAGCAGCCCCGAGTCACAACATAGTATGGTGGACCCAGTTGGGCTGGAGCAGTCCCTGTTATCCATGTTTTATAATCTGCAACAGAAATACAATAAATGTCCACAGATTCCAAGCAGTCTATATATAGAAATTAAAGTAGTCTATGAATATTTTAAAATGTTAGTAATATTAACAGAAACTTAAATAATCAAGAAGTACAAGTTCCTAAGATTAAGTAACCAAATCTGAAGTACAGGTGCTTTTGTGTGTTCTTAATTTCTTTAAAGTTAAAAGCACCATGGGAGAAGACAGATTTCCAGCGGGGAAAAAATACACGAAGACAGAAAAATAACTAGACCCACAAAACTGAAGTTCAAGATTTGGTAAAGCGTGATGAGACTGATTTTTAAATAGTTAATGATTCCTTCATTTATCAAATACTGTTCAACATTAAGGGTGTGTCTAGACTACAGAGTTTTGTTGACAAAACTATACCTGCGTCTACACTACCGCTGAGTTCTGTCGACATAATGTCGACAGAACTCAGCAGTTTTGTCGATGCTGGTAAACCTCATTTTACGAGGCATAACGCCTTTTGTCGACAGAGTTCTGTCGACAGAAGGTGTTATTGCATCTAGGGTTGTGTCTAGACTACATGGTTTTGTCGACAAAGCAGCTTGCTTTGTCGACAGAACTGAATGTAGTCTAGACGCTCTTTGTCGACAAAAGCTTTGTCGACAAAACTTCTGTAGACAAAAGCCTGTAGTCTAGACGTACCCTTAGATGCAGTCATACAAAAATAATTTTCTCTACAATGCAGATGCCATTAACAGCTTATGTTGAAGTTTAATCACCTCTAAAGACAGCTATTAGCAGACTATACTATATAGCAGTAGTCACAAACTCAATTTACCTTAGGACCAGTATCAGTCCTCATATTCTCCTTGCAGGCGAGTGGTTACCCACTTCTGGCAGGGCTCCAAGGGTCGGGAGGAGTGTCTCCACTCCCTCCTTTTCCCCCCTCTCCCCTTCCCCCGTGCATCTCCCAGCCCCACCTGCTGCCCCAGATGATTTAAAACCTGCTGATGCCCCCTGCCATTACCGACAGTGACATGGGGCTAGAGTGTCTTCCTGCTACTAGCTCCATGCTGTCCCAGTGGCCCAGGGGAGGTTTGTACAGAGCTGTCCCATCCATAGGTGTAAGATGTGAAACTATTAACTCATTTTGATAAACTGACTAGATATCAGTGATGTCAACTCTCCTGATTTTATCTCAAGCCTGCTGATGATTGGGGCTTTTTTTTCCCCACCCTGGAAAGCACATTATGAAAATGAAGCTATATCTGGGAACTTCACTAACTGATGCCTCATGCACCGCTATCAACTATGATCGCTCTGATTTAGTAGATTATGCTTGTTTATTAATACATGGTATTAAAAAACAATCCCAGCTTTCTTTCTTTTTCTTTTCTTTTTGTTTAAGAAAGACTTTTAAGTCTTATGGTTTGTGGAGAAAAGCTACAAAATTTGTCCCAAGTTCAGCCAAAGACCTCAAACACCAGATGCCAAATACAAAGATCCCCAAGTGTATTTTTATCTGTGATTTCAAGAATTAATTCTCTTTTTGGTTGTCTGCAGGGGCCTATTCATGAATTTTGAACTCTTGAATTTAGCAAAACAGTACATGCAAGGTGATTGGGCTCCTGGGCACAAGGGGAGACACTGACAGAAACTAGGATCCTACAAAAGACATAAAAATGAGTCTTCACTCTGACATCTCTGCTCCATGTCCTTCTGCTAACATCTGTACCCTCACACTAGGAATCCCAGCTGCCTCCCTACTGCTAATATCCACATCCTTGCACTGGGATCCCCATCCCCATCCCCACCCAGGGTAACCATAAGCAAAATCCACCAGCCCCACCCTGATGGCTGCAGAAGTGAGTCAGCGTGGCCAGTACAATTTGCATCACAGTGAAGGCCAGGACTATGTGTGTGCGGGGGGCCCGAATGCTGGTGGGAGCCATGTGCAAGGGTGAGCTCCTGTGTGATGCCCACCTCTCCCCACCCAGCAGCCACACAGGTCTGATTAAATAACTTTTTTCAAAGTATTTCACAGGCTAGATTAAGAAAGAACCCAGGCTGCAAATGGCCTCTAGGCTGAGAGTTTGAGACCCATGCTATATAGGATAGCGTGACAAGGAAAACCAATTAAAATGCTGAAATGTAAGCTTTGATGTAAACTAAAATATATTAAATTATTTAAATGCTAAAAATTCAATAGCTTCATCACCCACATTATTCTAGCTAACCTGACAACATACAAGATCTCTTTAGAATGCAGGACAAGAAGGCAGGACAAGAAGTCTACTTCTGAAAACTGAGTTAACATGAAAATCATTGCTGAGCATTCTCTAAAAGACTTGAAGAGCATCACACAATTCAGCATGACTGGCATGCCCTATTTAAGGCTATAACAATGTAGATGTTGTATGTTGGGAACGATGGAGAATGATGGGGGGGATTTTTCACTGTGTCCAAGTAAAGATTTGGTGTTTCACTTTCAATAGCACTAAATTCATTGGGGTTTATTTTTAAAGCACACTGCACATCTTTTCTGTGAAATAACTGATGTGCCTGGGGGTAATTTGCTCACTTTGCAAGAGGAAAACAGAGATTATCTAGAGTTGTTAATATGCTATACAACCCCATATAATCTCTCAGGACTTCCATGGGAGTCCTGCCTGAATAAGAACTACTAGTCTCTGTTTCTGACAGCCACTTTTCACTTTATATGATTTCTCTTTTAATCTAACATACAAGATCGTACCAAGAAGTAGAGATCTAGGTATTGTGTATCCTACATTAAAGCCGAGACAGAGAGAGCAAAGAAAAGTCCCAGAAAGAGTTCCGTCTCCTTGTAGCGCTGCAGAAAGTTGTAACACGTATATTTGAATAACTGTGAGCTTCCAGCCAGGGAATGGAACTACTGATGAAGCTGCGAGGGGAAGAGGAGTAAAAGGAGTAAGCAGTGAGCACGCAGCTCTGGCAGACTCACAGCACGAAGCCGGGGCTGCTCGAGGCCACAGAGAGAAGCTCTGACTGAGGACCCCGCCGTTCTGCCGGAGGCAGGTGACGAGTGACAGCCCCGGACAGCAGTAGCATTATCACAGCGCAGCGAGTGGGGGCCGAGCCCTAAGGCTCTGTCCCATGGTTGCCCCCGAGAGCAGCTATAGATGCGCAGGGGCCCGCGCGAGGTACCTGCGGGTGCGGGGGCGCTCGCCCCCCGGGGCTCCGCGGCTGCGTTTGCTCCTCCACGATTTTCTGCTTCAGTTTCTTGAACATGGCGACGGCAGCCCCCGAGGGTCCCGGGGAGGAGGGGGGAGCCGAGGGGGACACGGGGAGTCGCCCCCACTGCCGATCCCCCCCCTGTGGCTCCGGGGCGGGGCGTCCCTTTCCCTCTCCACTCTCCCGGCGGCCCGGGGCTCACGGGGGGTTGGGAGCCGGGAAACGCTCCCGGAATCAGCCAGCGCCGCAGCGGTTTCCGGGATCCCCCACCCCGGCAGGTGAACAAAGAGCCACTGCGCCTGCGCGGCCAACGTGGAACTGAGACGAGAGGACGCTATGGCGAGTAGCGAGGCTCAAACCGCCGCCAGCCCTGCGAGTGCGATTCCCAGAAGAGACTGGCGGCTGGGCCGGGCCGTGCCCGGCAATGGGCGAAAGGCAGAGGGAGCCGCTGAGCAGCTCAGTCCCCTCTGCCTGGAGCAACGCCCTGCACGTGCCTTTTTAGAGAACGGGTTTACCTGATCCCCTAGGAGACTCTTCACCACGTGAGACTTAATCCGCCTTTTCCGTCTCCAGCTTCTAGGACAATGGGCAGCTCGCCCCGCGGACGCCTCCACCCGCCGCCGCACCACTCACCTTCTCGACAGGCGACCACCACTCCGCCCAGTAGGTTCCTGTTTGTACCGCAAGAACATAGGGGTCCGTCAGTTTTTTGTTGAAAATGAGAAATAGGCAAAGGAAACTGATGCTCTAGAAATAGTTATAAGAGGGGAATCGGGTCCGCGGCACTTGAACATTCCTCTGTTGCCAGTTCAGAGTGTGGCTCATCTTTAGCGCACAAATTTTGGCCACACGTGTGTAGAGTGAGAGAAGGACATTCCCCCAGTTACTCTCTTTCCAGTATATGATGCCTAAATGTCTCGTGCTCTGTGCCTAATTGATACAAGAAACATTTTGTTTCCTGTCAGTCAGCAATAATCAGGTGATGATTCCTAGGGATGATAATTGGTTAACCAGTAAGCATACGTACTGGTGTGCTTAACTGTTAACCTGTCCTTGCAGGTGAACTCAAGCGATGGCCAACCATACTGGGCCATAACAGCCCCAGGTTCAGATGAGCCAGAGAGCTGGGTGGTGGGGCCTCAAATCAAAATAGTTAACCACTGAAATTTATGCACATGATTAAAGCTAAAACTGTGAGGTGTCCCATGTACATTAGTGCAACTACTTATGTGAGTAAAATTTCTGCTCAAATGCATAATGGGATGAGGGCCTTATTCCTTAAGCACTACTCAGGACAAATGTCCATGAAATATTTTGTATCTACTAAAGTTACAAGTGACATCTATAATTAAAATAAAATAACTTAGCAAAACTCCCACCCCTTTTCTTTACAGTTTATTTTACCTATTTGATAGCATTTTGTGTTCGGTTAGTTCCACTGTTTCCCCACATAGTCTATCAATTTCTCTCTCATTGACTCCTATAAACACTTTTAGGAGACAGAAAAAAAGACTTCTTATTTTTAAAAAAGAAATTCCAGGATGTGTGCTGTATGAGAAACTGGACTTTTCAAAATCAGTCAATTTAAACATATTGGCTGTGTCTAGACTGGCAAGTTTTTCCGGAAAATCAGCAGCTTTTGCGGAAAAACTTGCCAGCTGTCTACACTGGCCACTTGAATTTCTGGAAAAGCACTGACAATCTCATGTAAAATAATCAGTGCTTTTCCGGAAAAACTATGCTGCTCCCGTTCGGGCAAAAGTCTTTTTCCGAAAGACTTTTGAGCAAAAGGGCCAGTGTAGCCAGCATAGTGCTGTTTTCCGCAAAAAAGCCCCGATCGTGAAAAAGGCGATCAGGGCTTTTTTGCGGAAAACCGCGTCTAGATTGGCCACGGACGCTTTTCTGCAAAAAGTGCTTTTGCGGAAAAGCATCCTGCCAATCTAGACGCGCTTTTCCGAAAATGCTTTTAACGGAAAACTTTTCCATTAAATCATTTTCGGAAATTCATGCCAGTCTAGACGTAGCCATTCAAGTTGGCATTATCACTTTAAATCAAGAAACAGGTACATTTATTGTTAGAAGTATAGAAGACTGGCCATGCTAGGTCAGGTCATCTAGCCCAATAGTCTGTTTTCAGCAACAGCCAATGCCAGGTGCTTCAGAGGGAATGAATGGAACAGGTAATCAATCATCAAGTGATCCGTCCCCTGTCACCCATTCCCAGTTTCTGGCAAACAGAGGCTAGACACACCTTCCTTAACTGTCTCATCCTTCAGGAGCAAGCCTGGGGCTAGACATGGGCACAGCGGGGAGGCAGGACCCTGGGGGCTCTGGCAGGAGGGGGGATTGTTCCTGGCCCAGCCTGGTTGTTCTGCCAGCTCCTCCTTGGGGGGTGCCCTGTGCGGCCTGCTGGCCCCGAGCTCCCCTGCAGGAGGATCAGGGGGTGGTGGTGGCTCCTGTCTGGGCTCCCCGGGGGCCCCATGGGAAGCAGCTACAGCTCTCTGCTCCGCCACCTGCTGCCAGGCTCCAGATCCCACATCCTCCTGCTCTGGTTACCGGGCCCTACCAGTGGGCAGCTGTGCCTTGGTGGGGGACGGCCACAGAGGGCACTGAGTAAGCTCTGTTGCTCCTCCATGCCCATACTTCCCATCCTGCTGCTTCCAGCCCCACTTCTGCTTCCGGCTCTCGGGCCCTGCCGTTCTGTGACCCAGTGGGAAACCACCACTGCCACCTGTCCTGGGACAGCGGCGTGGCCTAAGACAGGTGGTGGCGGTTCCCTGCTGGGTTATGGAGCCATGGGGCCCAGTAGCCAAAAGCAGAAGCAGAGCTGGAGGCAGCTGGATGGGAAGAGGTAGGGATGGAGGAGCCAGCAGAGCTCACTGAGCACCCAGTGGCCGCTGCCTGCCCCAGCCAGTGGCCTGAAGGCCCTGCGCCCATCCTGGTCACATTGCCTGAGGGCCCTGCATTCAACCTGTGGCCCCTGCAGCTGCCCCAGAATCCCCATGACAGGATGAGTATAGCGGCCAAATGGAGGAGGGTGGCAAGCATAGCAAGTAGGTGGCACAGTCCCTTAGTATCTTTTATTGGACCAACTTCTGAAATTGAGAGAGACAAGCTTTTGAGCTACACAGATCTCTTCTTTAGGTCTGGGAAACAAATATCACAGCCACGTTAATCAGCCACTTCACCTTGAATGGTCCCTTGAAACGTGTGAAATATTTACCTTTTCTAGCTTATTTAACTGTGACATGCTGATTATTTTTCCAATACCTTTAAAGTTTGTCTCTTATTGGACCAATTTATGTTGGTGAGAAGGACATTACGTAACACACTTAGTCTAATATTCGTGGACATGATTATAAGGATGTGTGTTTGTAGGATTGGGACCTAGATGTGCAGATTGATAATTACATTTTAAACGGATATCTGTATATTTTTATTTATTTTTATTTGCTTATAAGATCTGAGTTCCAGATTTAATAATTATCCTACTACTCCTGACACTGCTATCCCTGCCAGCTTGGGGGCCTCACTCTGAAAAAGATCCACAGCCCTGGGCAGGTGGAGCTAACGGCCAGGAGCCAGGTAGTGCTAACAAAATGCACTGGCCTACAGAGTCCTCCCAAAGTGTGGGGCCCAGACCAGTTGACCCTATTCACCATATGCCAGAGATGGTGCTGACTGCTGATAAACTCACAACCAAGCATTCTTTTCATTTGTACAAGGTTGAGAGGTAATCAATTTTTACAAAGAAAATGGAAACAAATTTGGAATTAAGTCTAAATAAATACTGTTACTGGTTTGGAATCTTAGGGTAAATTTTTCAATTGCCTAATTGATTTAGGGCAGCAGTTCCCATCTGCCGGTCCGCAGATTGGTGGTGGGTCGTGAACTGCTGCTTGCCAGGCTGCGCTCCAGGCTACTAATAAGCCCCGCCCACTAGAAAAGGGTGCACCTGCGCACAAAAAATTCTCGGCCTGCCCACTTCCCCACGCAGCAGCATGGTGAGTGGCACGATAGGCAGATGCCTTGGAGGTCTGTGTGGGGTCTGAGTGTACGTGCGAGCCTGAGAAGGGATGTGAGGGACTAGTTGACTAGTTGCTTCCCCACTCTTGGTGCCTCTATCAGAGAGAGGCAGCAAATGGGGGGGAAGAGAGGAGGGAGTATTTTGAAGTGGCAGCGCTGCTTGACGCTTAGGGCCAGACCCCGGGCTCCACACGGCACTGCCTCTTTGAAATGCCACAGGAAACCCAGTGTCAGGCTCCCTGCAGCATTTCAAAGAGGCAGTGCCACATGGAGCCCGGGATCAGTGGGGAAGTCCCCAGCTCGCCAAGGGCTCCATGAGGCGCTTTCGCCTTTGAAATGTAGCAACAGCCTTAGAGCTGTTGCTACACTTCAAAGGCAGAAGGCGCCCTATTGACTAATCAAATAGTCGATGCAAAATACAATTAGTTAATTAGTCGATATTTAACATCCATAGGCCTGAGTAGCCTGGGGGGTGTCTTATGTCTCCCAAGAGTATGCCCAGCCTTGCCCAACCATGGCGCAGACTGCTCCACGAGATCCAGAGCAGCAACAATATCCAGCCATAGAGCACATGCATGAACTGGAAGTCCGCCAGTCTTTGTTTCTATGGGGCCCTTTTAGGCCAATAAGCTGAGGCATTTCGATACCCACAGCTGCTGCTTGCACAGGGAGCTGCGAGCAAGGGAGAGCAGCAGTGGTGGCTTTGTCTCTGTTTGCCCCAGGGAGTGGCAGGCAGATGGGCGAGAGTACGAGCCCCAACAGCGTGATCCTGGTGAGCTTGAGCAGCCATGGCAACAAGCTGCTCTTCTGCTTCCCCTTCCAGCAGGGCCTGGAGTTACCAGCTGCCCAAACTGGACAGGGCAGGGCCACTGGCCAGGCGCACAAGACGGGGGTGGGGCTTCATTCGCTAGGCCTGGTTGCACACCGGGTGGGCCTGCCGCTGTGGGATGGGGTCTGCAGGCATGAGGGTTCTGTGCCAATCGCTGTGGAAGAGCGAGGTGGGGGTTGGGCTCATGGGACAGCACTCAGGGGCTAAAGGTGAGGGTGTGGGCAGCTTGGGGGCCAGTGTTCAGGCACTGGGGGAGCGGTTCCTGAGATGAAAGGAATGAGGTCTGAGGGAGGCAAAGGATGATAGCCCTCATAAAGTGGGCAAACTTAGAGAAGCAGTGGTGGGTTTGTGTGCTTACAGATGCAATGCAAAATAACACACGACCGCTTAAAATAAATAACCATGATGAAGATGCAAATAAATTCATTACCATAATGTATATGCAAATGTTTTTGTGCCGGTCTGCCAAACATTCTTGAATGAGTTTGCTGGTGTGTGGTATAAAAAGGTTGAGAACCACTGATTTAGGGGACCATATTACATTTTCAAAAGTCACTGCGGCCCATATGCTAGAAGGAATTTAGATTTAAATCAATAGGAGTTAGGCACCTAAATCACAGATGCATTTCTCAAAATATTACCCTTGAACTTCAGGATACTGGTTAATTCCCAAGGAACAAGTTAATTTCCATATTTGTGGATATAAGGTAGCAGGAAGGCTTCCTAAAGCCAGGATGAAAAGTGATATTTCAATGGAATGCATTCTGACTTGACTTATCTTCCTGTTTCTAGAATAATCTCCCTTCCCTGGCTTTTGTTCCCACTGCAGCCCATCTTCACCCCATGGGTTACTTACTTTTGCCTTGGAAGTCTGTATCTTGTGTTCAGAATTCAGGATGGAGCCAGCAGCAGGGTGAGATGAGCAGGGAGGCAGCCACATACAAGTTAGGAAAGGACGCACTGGGAAGATCAAAGAGGTCTCTTTTTTTTGCTTAGGAGAGAGAGATGAGACCTCTGAACACTTTTAACACATTAAGGATGTGACCTGTACTTACAAATTTAAGAAATTCACAGTAAAAGATATTAGTTGACCTTTAAACTGTGCCGTTGAGTGTGGATATTGCAGCCTACATAGTTTAGGTGTAAATTATACTGTAGTTTATATTAAGTGTAGCCTATATACAGTATAGTTTATGTTGCAACTTATATTTTAACGTGGTTAGTCTGGAACAGGCCAGCGTGGGGCTCTGTAGTTTGTTTGCATGTGCTTGTGTGTGTTGGAGCTACAGGCTCTGGAGTAAAACAGTGCTTCCGATCTCCCCATGTATAGGTAATGCTCTTCATTTTTATTCAATGCCATGGGGCCAACTCCTTTAGACTGGCATTTCTTGTACTGCTATGTAGAAATCTGTCACACGGACAACAAAAGCTAACTGAGTCTTTAAAGCAGCATGATGAATATTCCTAACGCTAATGGTAGAATCATGAGTTACTTGCTCTCTCACCTATATAAGACGTCCGAAATACCTAGAGGATTTGGGGGATTTTTAAGGGAGAGAATGCATTTAGTAGGTTTTGAAGGTTAAAGAACAGTGAGCAAGAAGGAGAAACTAAGAGCAAATGAGGATTAAGAAGTTATTTCCTGTATTGAGAAACTTGTTGCAAAAGTCAGCATTGTGATTGATTTAAACTGTTTGAATCAGTGTTGTACTAGTGTTCCAGTATTGTGATACAGTGGTTATTAAAATATACTCTATAGTACTTTTCACAAGAGTAGGTATATTATCTGGCCATATTCCAGTTTGGATAATTATTTCCTACCCTTTCTATCAGATAGGGTAGCCATCATTTCTGTCATTAGTTGGAATGTTCTTATACACAGCTGAAGAGCTGCCATGTTCCATGACAGAGAAGTTATGTTTGAGTAAAGTTGTAATTCTTGTGCACTCCCTTGGATGAAAGATGCTACATAAATGCTAACAATGTTATAATTACTGTTCTCTGAAGTTAGTACAAAATGTCTTTATTATACACAGCAACATGTCTAGTGCATTACTTGAGCAATATAAAGTAATCTCATATTAAGCAATCATTTATAAAATATCTGAAAGTATTCTACATTTATGGAAAAATGGTACATATTGTCATGTCAACAGCTTTTCATGTAAAGAGCTCTACATTCTGCAGTTCCTGGCTTAGTTAAAGGAAACTGCACTGTGCACTGCCAGAGGACTTGATCCAACTCCCATTGAAGTGAACAGGGAGTTGGTTC
The DNA here is from genome assembly GCF_049634645.1 of Pelodiscus sinensis. NCBI lineage: Eukaryota > Metazoa > Chordata > Testudines > Trionychidae > Pelodiscus > Pelodiscus sinensis. The sequence goes on from NC_134712.1 coordinate 173,028,449, forward strand.
AGGCCAAACTCAGAATTTTCATGTTTTTTAGGAGTTAGATTTTGAGTCCCTTACCTCACTGCATAAATAGCTCCACTGAAATTAATGGGGCTACTTGTGGTGTGAAACACTATTTAATATATGCAAGGTTTGTATCTCTCTCATCTACAGTATTTAACACAATTAACTGAGGCCATTACTTCAGCATTTAAAATAACTCTAATAAAGGCAAATATAACAAACATTTGTTGTTTCACTTATAAAGGATAAATTGAAAAATCTCTGCAAGCAATACTGCAGTCAGCTAATTAAGGGCACAATTCTGTTAGCATTTAAAACAGTCACAGTTTCAGGGGAAGCAGAACCAGACCACTAATATATTAGTCACTCCCTTATTTTGAGCTACTGTTCGAAACTATAGTCCTTGTTTAGTAGTGTATGTACTTATGTGCCTAATTTAAACACAGTAACCTTATTTTGGGATACTCCTGTGCTTCCAGTTAGGCATGTGCTTAAGCATTTTGCAAACCTGTAGCTTGAGTCTTTCTATAGCTGAATACTGAAAGAATTAATATTTCACTTGCTACCTTAGCAACTAATGTAGACAAAGTATTCACAGATGTGGCTTCCTGCCAGTCTAATTGGATTTTAAAAACACTATCTTAGACTTTATAACAATTTTCTGGAAGTTACAAAAACAAAAACACACACATTGGGAGACTGATATATATTATTAATATAGCTTTCTAAACTCACCACTCCAATTACTTTGTAAAAAATGTATGAGTTTGCTAGAGGCTAAATCGTTCAAACCAATCTTCCTTTGCAAATATGAAATAACATAAGAGAAAACAATACAACATATGCAATATTTCTTATGATGTTTATGTTATGGGAGAAGATTTGCCATCAATAATTAAATTTTCATATCTCTTATTCTGAGTACTGTCAAAATAACATAATTGCCTACAAAGTATCTCTACTTCTCCTCCTGGATAACATTAAAAAATTGAAACAGTTACTCCAGAAAAGGTGAAAATGACAGTCCAAGAAAACAAAACTAGAAACTGGACTGTCCTTTAAAAAAGAAAAAAAAAAAAAAAAAAAGATTGACCAAATAAGACAGACTGCTGACACTTAGCTTATATTTCAATCAAGGTACTCAGGTGTCCAAATTCCATTTTTGGCTCCACTGCAATCTACAAAACTCCTGCTGAAACTGATATGCACCTAAACTCTTTCAGTGCCTAAGTTTTCAGGGTATAATGTACAAGTTTCCCAGGTACCTAAGTTTCTGCCTCTGGACATGTGCATTGTTGCTTCCTTGTAGCCAGTTGAATGCTTATGTCTCACTTGAGTGCCACAGCAATCCATGAACCAGAGTGGATAAAAATCTATGATTTTTTTTAAAAATTAACAAATTGGGGTTTTTTATTTAAATTGGATTTTCTTCATTAAATCAGATTTTTTAAAATAATTAATAAAATACTACATTTCTATTTTAAAATAACAGTTACAATTAAATGTCATCACAAACAGGTTACACCTATATTTAGGGGACATCTACACAGCAGCATTATTTCAAAATAACAAAGTGCATGTCTACACAGCAAGCCATCAAAATAATGTCAAGAAGGAAGAGTTCATACTCCAACTCCTGTAACCCTCATTTCATGAGGAGTAAGGGAAGTTGAAGGAAGAGTGTTCTTAAACTTCCTGGTGTGTAGATTATGCCAAAAAACGAATTAAACTATTTCGACTTAAGCTATGCAATTGACGTAGCTGAAGTTGTGTTTATTAATTCCACTTTTGCTCTGCAGTGTAGACGTGCCCTTATAGTCTCATAAAAATGAATTAATGGCTTTAGTCTGTCAACTTAACTACCAGCTATTGCTTTTTGAAAATTCTTGGCTTTCAATTTTTGTTTCTCAGCAGACTAAAAAGTAACATGTGCAAAGAAAGACACAAGCTGGTTAAGATTGTTTTTGTTGTATGCTTATATGGTGGTGGACTTAGGCCAGGGCACTACCTTGGGGATGTGTGTGGGAGGGATGTAGCAGGCTAGGGGCAGGAAAAGAGGGAGAGTGAAGGCTATAGGGTAAGAAGGGGCTCAGGGTGGGACTTTTCATCCACCAGGGGCTTTTTTCTTCCCTCAGTCCCCTCCCTGACCACAAGGGGCCTTTTTTCTTCCCTCAGGGCCACTCTAGACTATGTTGAAGTGTCGAAAGAGGATAGCGGACCTTCCGATAGCGGACCTTTCGAAGTGAAAATAGTCAAGATGTGGGGGTTTTTGGCACCCCCCCTTTTCAAAGCTATGCTTTCGAAACTGAGATTGGAAGAAGATATGCAAATTCCAGCGGAATTTGCATATCCTTTTTTGACACTTGAGTGTAGCCTAGATGAGCCTTCAGTCTCCTCCCTGGCCACCAGAAACCTTTTTTCTCCCCCTTGTTTCTCCCTCCCAGCTGCCAGGGGGCCTTTTTTCTTTCACCAGTTCCCCAACCACCAGTGGCCTTCCCTCCCTGCCTTGGTGTTACTCCCTGGCCACTAGGGGCCTTTTGCCCTCTCTGGCACTGCGGCCATGAGCTGGGGGGCGAGGAAAGATTTGGGACAAACAGCTATTTACTCAGTGTGCTGGCAAGCAAGATGGTGGAGCCCGGCTGGCCACCCCTGGGTGATACAGCTGCCCCCCGGTAGACAATCTCCAGGATAGCTCTCCCCTGTGGGTTCACTGCCCTCAGTGGCCAGTCTCATATCGCATCCATCTGAATAACAGTCCCTCTCTTCCCATGTGATGGAAAACAATCCTTTTGCCTGGGGTTTCTGGTTATCCTGGCACAACCAAATCCTGACTTTTAAGTTAGGTGAAGAGGAAGTTGCAAACCAAATTTGGAGGCCCTAGCTCTTTTTAGGAGGAGTTCTTGGACAAACTGACTCACAGACAGAAAGACATACAGGCAGATGCACTCTAATATATCTATCTCAAATTTACCTTCCAAAGCCCCTTTCCAGTAAGGACTTTCATACATGCTTAAAATCAAATATGTTAAAATCAACAGAATTACTCACATGCTTAAACTCCTACATATCTCTTAGTAAAAATGGGACACTAAATGATAATGACCTGATTTTTCCAATGTGCTGAGTTTCTCGGTTTGCTGACTTTACTGATAATGTGAAAATCAGACCCATAAATATTTTCACTGGTGCCAATGGTTGTAGAATGAAGAATGGTCAAGAATGTTAGAAAGATGCAACTGGTTTGGCCTCTGGGAGTTTTCAGCTTTTAATATTTCTCACAAGGGAAATGTAGTTCAATCCCTGACAAATTTAAAATTAAAATATTTTACTGTAGCCTTGCTCCTATAATTTAACTCCAAATATATAAATGAAGTATCCACCTTACCTCCAGGGAATCTAATGTAAATTAATGTCAGACGTTTGCAATGTGAGGAGACAAAGCACAGATGAGTGGCATGAAACAACTTGTAGCATTCAGGCTGAGTATCCTGGACAGTATATTTAATAGGAAACCTATCAGCTAAAATGAGTTTTATGATTCAATTTATTTTGTTTTAAAAATGAAATACATTAGACAAGCAGATTCACTGCTGGACTATGTGAAGGAAGAACCAATGAAGGAAAAGGCCAGTAAATTAATTTGGTTGAGAATATTTTGTTAAGCAAACAGCGTGTGCATTTCTTGAGGAGAACTATAGAGCAGAAATCTATTTGTAAGATTCAAAAAGGAGGGATTAAAAAACAGTAGATATCTTACCAATGTGCTGATTACTAGTTTATTCTGTGGGTGCACCATCATTGGTGGCAGTCATTTATATTATCTGGGTTTATGTAATCTTTTTAGAAATGTGTATCTGTCTGTCCATCTGTGAATGTTTGCTCAAAAACTCCTCCTATACGGTAAGAACTAGGACCACCAAATCTGGAAAGCAGTTGCTTCTTATCATAAGTTAAAGGTCAGAGTTTGGTTGTGCCAGGATAATAGGATGTGCATGGAATTTGATTGTTTTTCATAAAATGGAAAAGTAGGAGTCAGCTATAATCCAATTGGGCCAGCAGAGGGCAGGGATGGAGAAGGGGACAACTATTATTTTTTTCAGAAAGTTTGTGTGGCTGTCTATCCCCCCAGGTGGAGGGCATGCACCCCTACCCTGGCTGCGATTGCTGCAGCTGCCATGGATAGACGGTTCTCACGTAGTCCAAAGATGCTAAGGCGAGAAGGGGCTGGGTTGTTCTCTGTCCCTGGGCAGTCTGCATACTGAATCCCTCATCCCCATCCCAGAGCAATGATTTAAATGAAGAAAAACAAAACTTATTTGAGTTTAGGACCCAAGCAACTCTGGATAAATCTTCTAGTATTATGTACAAGACTAATATATAGTCATTATATTACAATGAACTTATATTCATTTATGAGACTAGCATATCTTTAATAATAAGAGTCTAAAACCCACCTGTACTGAGAAGCCAAGTAAACTGTATTGTAACAAACTTCATTACTGTCTGAAAAGCAACTGTGAAATAAAAATCATGTACATATTAAAAAGATTTCTTTATTTAGTCAAGTCTATTTCATTCTGAAACAAAAATAAGATGTTGCTGCTTTTCACTCCTGCTGATCCTGCAGACTCATTTGAGACTTATTTCTTAAAGACATTTGTTATGGAACAAATCGCTGGATTTTGTTTTGGCTCATGTGTAATCAATAAAATTGTTAACTGAGTAACCATTACAAAATATCTTACTGGTGACACACAAGCTAGAAAGAATGGCTCTTGAATTTCAGAGAACAGATTGAATTTTCAAGGAGGAGGGGAGGAAACTTTTCATGAATAAACTGAGTAAGTTGGATATGAAGCCTCTGAGTAAAGTGCATTTGCCATATTTACATTCATTTTTCAGATTATTACTGTACTTTGCCTAATGAAAGCTAAATATAGTCCCCCACTATATTTAGTCAGTCTAAACAACATTAGAGTATTAGTAATCTGTAAACACTGAAACTTGGTCAAAACATTCATAATACTTCTCTTATTCCTGTGTTTTACAAGATGATTCTTGGATGTAATTCAAGTTTTAATATCTCTCTGAAGCTTTCTTGAATCAAAAAAAATATGATACAAATCATAGAAACTCAAGCTAAGCAGAATATCTTCAGAGGACACCATTTTCTAACACTTCACTTTTTTTTTCTCAAGGCCTCAGGGCAGCCAAAAACTGGACATTTTGGCCAACAATCAACTTTTAAAATTATTTATAGCCAAATATTTTCAACCAAGTCTTACTCAGAGTTTTTGATGACCCAGAGTCATATCCTGCTCCCTTGCTGAGGGGACAGTCCTGATCCTGTGAAGCTTCATTGATGAAAAGGGTGGAAAGGATTTGGATGCACTATGCAGGAAGCTTATACCCAGACATGAAAGTAAGGTAATGTGCCCTGTACACCGCTTTCATGAAAAGGAGCAGGCGCATACTGGTGTGCTCTACTGCAGGAAGAGGTGTGATGAACAGGGAAGGCAGCTGAGACTAACGATGTTAAATATTAATTAATTTACTAATCAAGTAGTCAATGGAATTTACATCGACTAGTTGATAGGCACTTCTGCATTCCTCCTTTGAAATGTACAAAAGCCCCAACGGGGGCTCTTGTGCATTTCAAAGTTGGAACTCCACATGTAGCCCAGGCCAGCGGGAAGTCCCACTGACTCTGGGCTGCATGCGATGTGCCAGCTTCGAAATGTACAAGAGTCCCCTATAGGGGCTCTTGTGCATTTCAAAGAGGAGGCACCCGCATGGAGCCTAGGGTCAGCGGGGGACTCAGTACCATGGTGTTTCAAAGGGACAGCTCGTTTCAAAGGGGCAGCACCGCACAGAGCCTGGGGTCAGCTGTGCAGTGCTGTCCCTTTTAAACGCTGCTATGGAGTTTGAAAATGGCTGTGCTGCATGGAGCCCATACTCCGGGCTCCATGCAGTGCTGCTGCTTTGAAGTACCCCCCTTTGCTGCCTCTGAGGGAGGCAGCGGTGGGGGGGGGGGGGGGGGTGGGAAGCGATTATTAGACTTGACTATCCAATAAGCATGTACTTGTCGGATAGTCAACTAGTCCTTAACATCCTTAGCTGGGATCCTGGCACACAGGGCTGTGCGCTCAGAAAGGCTGCAGCATTCCCCTCACTCCTTCCTAAACAAACATGCCCCCAGCCTCCTGCCAACTCTTGCATCCCTCCACACCACACACCAACACCCTGTTGAGCTCCTCCTCACCCTCAACCCTGATTCCTGCAACCTGCCACAACCCCAGCTCCCTGCCCTGAGCTCCTCATATCCTCTGCCCCTAACTCCTGCACCTCCCACATTCTCCACTCTTTCCCTGAGCCCTCCACATACATACACACACACAATCCCCAAACCACTGCCCTGAGCCCCATCTCACTACCACATATTCACCAACCCCTGCCATGAGCTCTCTGCACGCCACCCCATGCTTAAATTTCTTACAGGTACTGTCGTGTTGCAACCCCCTCAAACTCCTCACCTGAGTTCCCACCTGGGGGGAGGGAGGTGGGAATTGAGATTGGACAGTATCTGTAAGAAATTTAAGTTACTTTCACCTGTCTTTGTACCTTGAATCTCTGAGGTATACCAAAGTAGAAAAAAATATAGGGAGCGGCATATAGCCTGTAGCTCCCCAGCTCTCTGCTCCACCAGGCATTCTCTGGGCTGCTGCTGAAGGCCAGAAGGCGTATTAGGCCATGCCATCACTCCAGGGAAGATCAACACTGCCAGGATTGATCTTTCGGAATTTGATTTTGTGGGTCTAATAAAGATCTGCTAAATTGAACTCAAAGGGTGCTCTCGTTGGTAGCTAGTACTCCTGCTCCTGTGAGGAGTAAGGGAAGGGGATGGTTGCTTTTGATTTCATAGGCCTCCCACTGTGGGGATAATGGGGAAACTCGAATCAAGATACATTAACTCCAGCTATATAATTAACATAGCTGGAGTTGTGTACCTTAATTTGACCTTCCCCTTTAGTGTAGACTTGCCTTAGTAGCTTTGGAGTGATGGCGCACAGCCTAGATTTTCAGGCTGCACGCTTGTTCCAAAATGTGGTCCATAATTTTATTTTAAAACTATGATAGCCTGATCATAACTTTTCACCTTGTGTGTAATTGCTTCCAACAGTTTTCAATGATGTATTCAGAAGATTTCTGTCTTTTTCTCTGTGTTTGTATAGCATGTAGCACAACGGGATTTTTGTCTCTGACTAGGACTGCAAGGCATTATGATAAAAGATTTTCAACACACCTCCTCCATGATAGTGTAACTATGCTGCTATAACAGAGCATATTTTTACTAAAAATAAACTCAAACTTGAGGAATTTCCAGTGTAAAACATGATATAGATAAGATGTGCTGGTAGACCCAGGGGAGAAAGCAAACTTTTTTTCCTAGTCCACCTTCCCTCACTGCTTCACTTGTTTTGCTCATGTAATGTCATTTCAGAAAGCATTTGATACAGCTTACTGTTTGTGGGTATGATGGAAGAAGTGCTTAGAAGAGTTAAAAGTGACAGAAAAGGAGACAGGACAGACTGAATTGTAAGTTTGTTTCATTCATAGGAGAACAAAACGACAGATACAACAGTGGGAGGACACAAAAGGAGGATATAAATGGTGTTACATCAGAGATTAAGTTAAACAATAATAGTCATTGTGTGGCATCTCAACTTTCTCAACAATAAATTATAATAAAAGCTCAGAGCTAAAGCTTCATTTCAAGAAGAGAAAAGCTAAAGTGAAGGGGACAGAGAACTCTCATTCGAAGCATTTTGATTAATAACAAACTTTAGACAAATTTATTTCTTTGTATGCTTTCTCTATTCAAGATTGTTTCAGTGTGAAAATCTTTTTAAAATGTATACTTGAGATTAAACCACTTCTGCAGGCAGACACCAAGCCATAGTTGAAACTGTTCCCACTAATCAAATTACCAGATTCCTACAGGATATGTTTCCCAATGTGACCTTCTGTTTAAGAAGAATGCAGATTTCACCCTTTAAATGCTTAAACAGAACAAAGCAGTGCAGCATAGCTTCCTCCCACAAGCAGGTCCCAGGGGTCACAGCTAGGCCTTTCACATATATGTAGTGGTAGAAGTGCATATGGGTGTTCTTGTTCCAAATGTATTTTTAGCTTTCTCTACAGTAGCTTTCTTTAACGTAAAATTTATCCACTGGCAATAGCAAAAGGATAGTACTAGTGTAGATGAACCACAACTGCGGTGCAGTTCAGAATAGGTGTAGATTACAGAATGAGTCAAAACACCAGCAAAAGCTGGCAGTAGTTAATCTACATACAAATTCTCTCCAGTAGAGATGAATCAATCATATACACAGCAGAAAATTTCAAGAAAATTGTTTAGTGTAGACAAGGCCTTAGTTGCATGTGTTCACATTTAAAAAGAGGTGGCAGGTTGATATACTGTTTGACATGTAGGTGTATTTCCAGTCTTCTTTTCTTCTTGAATTTTTGCTAAATGAGATGACAAAATAAATGTAGAGTATGGCATACTCATACAAAAGAAATTGTCAGGTGTCTGGAATTCTTTCTGTGAAAAAGTCAACATATTTTAGAAAGTATTTAGAATTTTGCTAAATCAGATTTCTCTTGTTTGGAATCTGGGGTCACAGCTTGTTGGCCCCTTCTCTAGAGATCCACGTTTCGAATTACTGCAAGAAATTACAGGTAAGATTAAACACAACATATAATTAGGTATGAGCATCTTAGTTCAATAAAACTGAAACTGCTTTGTGAAAAGCTTTACAGATTCAAATGCCATTCAGTCAATTCAGCCTTTTCAAAGCAGAGATTCAAACATGATCTTTAAATTGGATGTTTCTAATTAAGTGTTTGTTAGAAAAGTGGCTATTCGATAACCTATCAATGATATATTATGAATTGATATTGTTGCATGTCATGCTGCTGCAGAATGGTCACATATGATATTGTGTTTTGCTTCTAAGAAAAAGTAAACAATTGCCCCTTTTAAACCACAAAAATGCATGTCTGCTCTCAAGTGGACACACTTTAACTGCATCATTAAAGAAAAATGTGCTGCCTATGATATGAAGAGAACAAAATTGCGCAAATCCCAGTACTTCATTGTAAAAAAATGTACAAACACAAATGAAAACTTTTTTCCTACGTCTAGCAGTACATCACCAGAGAAGCCATCCCACAGACCTAGATTTTACATTTCAGCAAACCAAAAAGACCTAGAAGCACGTCTATTAAAGAGTATATTACAGAAGTTACATGGTTATCACCAGCTAAACCAAACTAAAATATTCCTAATATTTTTATGAAGACACCCACTAAACAATCAAAGTCGACATAGTCAGTGGGTGATTTTTTTTTTATAGGAATCACCTTAAGACAAGAGACTACTTACCATTTTTAAGACCCGTCACTTTTTTTCTCACTTTTACTCTTTGTGTTTGAAAGGGCCTCTACTCCCATGCATCAGCTTTGGGCTCCATCTTGCAGAGAGATCACATCCATTACAAATAACTTTCTGATTGCACTACATGATGAAGTGAGGAAAGAAGGTAGGGCAGGATCAGGCCCATTTTTCCTTAACCCTGAATATCTTTCATTATCAAAGAAAGAGTATGAAAACATTAGTGAAACTTCTTTAAGTATGCGTGTAAAATGCTCCTTCATAACAAAGTCTCACTTTCTCAATTAAGATCATTGCCACTGAAGGCAGATTTAAAGGCTGGCATATATTGACTTTGTCACTGCCAAAGTTCCTTCACCCCAGTCCCTTCCTCATTCTACTTTTTTCAGTGGTATAGGATTATGTTTCTACTGGAGGCTTTGGAGTATTTGTAACTGAGGCCTTATCATTAGGACTGCCACTTACTCACCTCACTTTTTTTTACCAAAGCCTTTTTTTTTTTTTTTTTAAATTTGGCCTTTACACATGGGATGTTCTTGCCTAATTGATCTTTTGGAGACCACTATCCTTTCTCCAGATCTCTCTTCACCTCTGTCTGCTGCCTATGAGAAATTGGCTAGTTAATGATAAGCTGAAGGGCAGATTAGGACAGCAGACACATCACATATTTACAATAGTGAAAACAGCTTGCAAGCGTGTTAGGGATGTTAAATATTGGTTAATTGAATAGTTGATAACTTCATGAATTCTTATCAGTCAACGATTCTATAGTCCTGGGGGTAGGGCCAGTAGGCAGTATGCTCCAGCCCCACTCCTGAGGAGCCCCCTGCCATTCCGCGCAGGGTGCGAGACAGGAGCTGGTCTGCAAGGGGAGCCAGTTTAAAATCCAGATCTCCTTATGAACCTGTCAGAGGAGGGGGGCTGAGCTCCCTGAACTGGCATGAGCCAGAACTGAGCTGGCTGGCTGCCTGGCTCCAAATACACTTTAAATGCAGAGCTGCAGTGGGGGTAGGTCCTGGGCCCGCCATGAGCCAGACTGAGCTGGGATGTTGGCCAGCCTGCTAAAAACTTTACTGGCAAGGGGGGCGGAATGCATGTAGTTTATAGCATTAACCTATAAGCTTTTGCTTATCTGTTAATGGGTTAATTGACTACAGCAGCAGAGTGGGGGCTAACCAGTTTATTGCACTCTGCGTAGCATGTATGATTACCTGACCTATGGGTGGGTGGCGTATGTGTGCATTCGGTGCAAGGCCCTCAGAGATTGTGTACGGGCCCTCAGAGATTGTGTACGGGCTTTGGAGGCCAGGGTGGCTGAACTGGAGGAGCTGAGGAAAGCAGAGAGGTACGTAGAAAAGGATTTCTGGGACACCGTAGAATTGTCCCACATCTGGTCAGACAGCCCCTGTGCTGTTAAGGAGGATGAAAGGCTCAGGGAAGGAGAGCAGTCAACGGGAGCATGTTGGGGTATCCTCTCGCACTGAGAGTACCTCTCCGGAGAAGGGAACTCCAGTCAGTAGGAAAAGGCAGGTGTTAGTAATGGGAGATTTGATCATTAGAAATGTAGATAGCTGGGTTTGCGATGACCGGGAGAAACATATGATGACTTGCCTGCCTGGGGCAAAGGTTGCGGATCTCTCAAGGCATCTAGATAGACTTATGTGTAGTGCTTGGAAGGAGCCAGTAGTCGTGGTACATATTCCCAATGACATAGGGAAGGGTAGAAGAGATGTCCTGGAGGCCAAATTTAGGTTGCTAGGAAAGAGACTGAAATCCAGGCCCTCTATGGTGGCATTTTCAGAAATGCTTCTAGTTCCATGCACAGGGCCAGGTAGGCAGGCAGAGCTTCAGAATCTCAATGTGTGGATGAGATGATGATGTAGGAAGGAGGGGTTTAGCTTTATAAGGAACTGGGGAAACTTTTGGGATAGGATGGGCTCCACCTAAACCAAAGCATATCCAAACTGCTGGCACTTAACATTAAAAAGGTCACAGGGCAGTTTTTAAACTAAGAGATGGGGAAAGCCGATTGGTGCACAGGAGCACATGGCTCGGACAAAGATGTCTCTTAGAGGAGAGTCTATTGATAGAGATTCTCTAGGTTTTAGTCAGGAGGAGAGGATGGAAGAGTATAAAGTATGGGCCAGATCAGACGAAAAACATTCACATAAAAAAGAATCTGACATCAGAAAAGGGCAGACAAATAAACAGTGACAAGTTTTTAAAGTGCTTGTACACAAATGCTAGAAGTCTAAAAAATAAGATGGGTGAACTAGAGTGCCTCAAGTTAAAGGAGGATACTGATATAATAGGCATCACAGAAACCTGGTGGAGTGAGGACAATCAATGGGACACAATCATTCTGGGGTACAAAATATATTGGAAGGACAGAACAGGTCGTGCGGGTGGGGAAGTGGCACTATATGTGAAAGAAAATTTAGAATCAAATGAAGTAAAAATCTTAAATGAATCAACATGTTCCATCGAATTGCTATGGATAGTAATTCCCTGCGCTAATAAGAATATATCAGTAGGGATCTATTATTGACCACCTGACCTGGACAGTAATAGCGACTATGAAATGCTCAGGGAGATTAGAGAGGCTATCAAAATAAAGAACTCAATAACAGTGGGGGATTTCAACTATCCCCATATTGACTGGGTACATGTCACCTCAGGACAACATGCAGAGACAAAATTTCTTGATACCTTAAATGACTTCTTGGAGCATCTGGTACAGGAACCCAAAAGGGGAGAGGCAATTTTCAATTTAGTCCTGAGTGGCACGTAGGATTTGGTCTAAGAGGTAACTATAACAGGACCGCTTGGAAATAGTGACTATAATATAACAACATTCCTAAGGTGGGAAGAACACTTCAGCAGCTCAACACTGTGGTATTTATTTAAAAAAGGAGAACTATGCAAAAATGAGAAGGTTAGTTAAACAGAAATTAAAAGGCACAGTGACTAAATTAAAATCCCTGCAAGCTTCATGGACACTTTTCAAAGACACCATAATAGAGGCCCAATTTAAATGTATACCCCAAATTAAAAAACATAGTAGAAGAACTAAAAAAGAGCCACCGTGGCTTAACAACCATGTAAAAGAAGCAGTGAGAGATAAAAAGACATCTTTTAAAAAGTGGAAGTTAAATCCTAGTTAGGTAAATAGAAAGGAGCATAGACACTGCCAAATTAAGTGTAAAAAATGTAGTAAGAAAAGCCAAAAAGGAGTTTGAAGAACAGCTAGCCAAAAACTCAAAGGCTACATCTACACTGCAGGCTTCTTGTGCAAGAACTGTTTTGCGCAAGAGTTCTTGCTCAAGAGTGTGTCCACACTGCCACGTGCTTTTGCGCAAGAATGTGCTTTTGTGCAAGTGTGTCCATGGCAGTGTGAACGCTGTCTTGCGCAAGAAAGCTCTGATGGCCATTTTAGCCATAGGGGTTTTTTGCGCAAGAAACCCCTGTTGCCTGTCCACACTGCCTTCTTGCACAAGAGCTCTTGTGCAAGGGGCTTATTCCTTGTGGGGAGAGGAATAACTCTTGCGCAAGAAGCCCTCTCTACTGTAAATTTACTTGCACAAAAACATGCGTGCAGTGTAAACGCTCCTCAACTTTTTGTGCAAGAACAGACGTTCTTGTGCAAAAAGCCTGCAGTGTAGACATAACCAAAAGGTAATAACAAAATGTTTTTTTAAGTACATCAGAAGCAGGAAGCCTGTTAAACAACCAGTGGGGCCCCTGGACGATGGAGATACAAAAGGAGCACTTAAAAGATGATAGTCATTGCGGAGAAACTAAATGAATCCTTTGCTTCAGTCTTCATTGCTGAAGATGTTAGGGAGATTCTCAAACCTGACCCGTCCTTTGTAGGTGACAAATCTGAGGACTTTTCACAGATTGAAGTGTCATTAGAGGAGATTTTGGAATTAATTGATAAACTTAACAGCAACAAGTCACCAGGACTAAATGGCATTCACCCAAGAGTTCTGAAAGAACTCAAATGTGAAATTGCAGCACTATTGACTATAGTTTGTAACCTATCCTTTACATCAGCTTCTGTACCCAAAGACTGGAAGATAGCTAATGTAACGCCAATATTTAAAAAGGACTGTAGAGGCGATGCTGGCAATTACAGATAGATAAGTCTAACGTCGGTACCGGGCAAATTAGTTGAAACGATAGTAAAGAATAAAATTGTCAGACACATAGAAGAACATAATTTGTTGGGCAAAAGTCAACATGGTTTCTGTAAAGGGAAATCATGTCTTACTAATCTATTAGAGTTCTTCAAAGGGGTTAACAAAAATGTGGACAAGGAAGATCTAGTAGATATAGTATACTGTACTTAGATTTCCAGAAGGCCTTTGACAAGGTCGCTCACTAAAGGCTCTTACATAAATTAAGTTGTCATGGGATAAGAGGGAAGATCCTTTCATGGACTGAGAACTGGTTAAAAGACAGGAAACAAAGGGTAGGAATAAATGGTAAATTTTCAGAATGGACAGGGGTAACAAGTGGTGTTCCCCAAGGGTCAGTCCTAGGACCAATCCTACTCAACTTATTCATAAATGATCTGGAGAAACGGGTAAACAGTGGGGCTACGTCTACATTGGCCCCTTTTCCGGAAGGGGCATGTTAATTTCACAAGTCGTAATAGGGAAATCCGCGGGGGATTTAAATATCCCCCGCGGCATTTAAATAAAAATGTCCGCCGCTTTTTTCCGGCTTTTAGAAAAGCCGGAAAAGAGCGTCTACACTGGCCCCGATCCTCCGGAAAAAAAGCCCTTTTCCGGAGGATCTTATTCCTACTTCGAAGTAGGAATAAGATCCTCCGGAAAAGGGCTTTTTTTCCGGAGGATCGGGGCCAGTGTAGACGCTCTTTTCCGGCTTTTCTAAAAGCCGGAAAAAAGCGGCGGACATTTTTATTTAAATGCCGCGGGGGATATTTAAATCCCCCGCGGATTTCCCTATTACGACTTGTGAAATTAACATGCCCCTTCCGGAAAAGGGGCCAATGTAGACGTAGCCTGGTGGTGGAGGCAAAGTTTGCAGACGATACTAAACTGCTCAAGGTAGTTAAGACCAAAGCAGACTTCAAAAAGATCTCACCAAACTAAGTGATTGGGCACCAAAATGGCAAATGAACTTTAATTTGGATAAATGTAAAGTAACACACATTGGAAAAAATAATCCCATCTATACATATAATATATAGGGGGCTAATTTAGCTACAATTAATCAGGAAAGAGATCTTGGAGTCATCGTGGATAGTTCTCTGAAGATGTCCATGTAGAGTGCAGCGGCAGTCAAAAAAGCAAACAGGATGTTAGGAATTATTAAAAAAGGGATAGAGAATAAGATGGAGAATATCTTATTGCCCTTATATAAATCCATGGTACACCCACAACCTGAATACTGCGTACAGATGTGGTCTCCTCGTCTCAAAGATATACTGGCATTAGAAAAGGTTCAGAGAAGGGAAACTAAAATGATTAGGGGTTTGGAACGGGTCCCATATGAGGAGAGATTAAAGAGACTAGGACTTTTCAGCTTGGAAAAGAGGAGACTAAGGGGGGGATGTGATAGAGGTATATAAAATCATGAGTGATGTGGAGAAAGTGAATAAGGAAAAGCTATTTACTTGTTCCCATAATATAAGAACTAGAGGCACCAAATGAAACTAATGGGCAATAGGTTTAAAACAAATAAAAGCAAGTTCTTCACACAGCACATAGTCAATCTGTGGAACTCCTTGCCTGAGGAGGTTGTGAAGGCTAGGACTATAACAGGGTTTAAAAGAGAACAAGATAAATTCATGGAGGTTAAATCCATTAATGGCTATTAGCCTGTATGGGTATGGAATGGTGTCCCTAGCCTTTGTTTGTCAGAGGGTGGAGATAGATGGCACGAGAGAGATTGTTTGGTCATTACCTCTTCGATTCACTCTCTCTGGGACACCTGGCATTGGCCACTGTCAGCAGACAGGGTATTGGGCTGGATGAACCTTTGGTCTGACACAGTATGGCCATTCTTATGTTCTTACTATTACATCCCTAAAGTGTGTATGGATCTCATCCAAAGCTCATTAAAATGTATGGAAAGATTTGCATTAACTTCAATGAATGTTGGATCAGTGTCACTGTAACAGAAACTGATATGCTGATACTCTTACATCCCTAAGGATAACCTAAGTTTTCTTTTTAGAAAATATGATGTTTTAAATGTAACAATTTGTTCCCATCTCATGCTTTCAAAAATATTTGTTTTATAGGGAGATGGGGTTATAGCTGTCTTGGTCCTCATCTCTGACCTCTTGCTGCCCACTCTGGTCATTCTGCAGTATAACCGTCCCTCCTACCAGATCTCTCCCTTTCCATTTTACGAGAAACAATTGAATTACAAGCACATCCCATTATCCTGGTACAACCAAATCCTGATCTTGTTTTAAGTCGGGGTGGGGAACCTAAGGCCAGAGGGCCGGATGTGGCCTCTGGGTTGCCTGGATCTGGCCCCTGAGGCTTAGGGCCTCCCCCAGCGTTGGGGAGCCTGCACTGGCACTTAACTCCCCCCCACCCCACACACACACACACACAGCGCCTCTCTGCAGTTCAACACCCCCAACTGATTTGTCCATGGGTCAGCAGTCCCCAACCCAAAAAACGTTCTCCACCCCTGCTTTAAGTTATTATAAGAGGAAGCTGCATACCAAATTTGGTGGTCATATTTCTTTCTGTTTAGGAGGAGTTCTTGAACAGACTCTCAGCCAGTCAGACATTTACTATATATTTTAGAAAGGAAAAGAGTCAAGTGCTGAGCCTAATACAGGAGGGAGGGAGGGGTAAACAGTGTTATGCTCTTTCTGTGAAAACAGGTTCTGGGATTTTTGCAGGTATCCAGTGACCAGAGCTATATACTTTAGGGGAACTACACTGAGGGCACTTGGAGTAAGAGAGCATTTTTTGTCAACCTTCAAGGCAAAAACTGGGCATGGGCTATTAGAGGGCTTCAGGGGCTGACACTCTGGTTGTGATAAGGAACTAACACTTAGCTAGGACAATCAGGAATCCCTCATGCTGGGAGCAGGTAGTAATAAGGTGACTCACAGTGGGTGTCCCAAGAAATGTCCGAGTACCTCCAAAACTTTCAATGCTCTGGTGAAGGGGAGCTATGTAGAAAAATAAAGAGTTCAAGGTTTGGGCCCTGAAGTTGGTCCTGCACTACCAGGGCCGAATCAGTTTGGCAAGGGGAGGTCAAGGGATAAAGCCCACGGCTCAGAGTACATTGTTTCCTGGAGAAAATGCTTTGATAATCGCTTTATTCAACCTCGCATTAAGTCCAAAGGCAGAAACTGACAATCCTACCTCTGCCTGCTACAGTTTAGACTCACAGCCACGCGCTGAGACCAATGACTAATCGCGGGGGGGGGGGGGGGGGGCGCGGCCTGTCCCGGGATCGCCTGGCTCAGCTGGAAGGGAAAAGAGCAATCCAGCGTCCGCAGCTTCTCTTGCAGGGTCCTTGCGACATCTCAGCTGGGCGGGGACGGGAACATTTTGACAGGCTGCTGCTGCTGTTCGTACCACTCGCTTTCATCGCCCGGGGACAGGCGCAGCGCAGGGAAAGCGCGCAAAGGTTGCCCCAAGCTGCGCGGGCCCCTACGCCCATAAACGCCGGTCCCCGCATAGCCCCCCGCTCTCCTAGTGCCAGCCTGGCAAATGAAAACAGAGAGAACCCCACGCCCCATAGCGCTTTGCATAACTGCAGATGACCGGCTGTCTGTGCTACAGGGGCCACAGTGCTTCACGCGGCCAGTAGCCTCCTCCCCAGCGCAGGAGCAGCACCGTCGCTGGCTGCTTCCAAACTCAGCAACCAAGAGGCGCAGAGCCCGGGCTGCACCTTCTTCTAAACGCAAAGGCAAGCAATAAGGCTCGCCCCACCCCGCAGCCCAACCCTGCCTAGTGCGCAGCTGCGCCTGAAACACCACACCCGGTCCTGTCCAGCGTCTCTCTCTCTCTCTCTCTCTGTCTGCGCATGCGCCTTCGCCTTCGCCTGGCAGCGGTGCAGCTCCCCCCCCCCCGCCCGTGGGTAGCCGTGAGTCGAGAGCGGCGCGCATGTGCGCGCGGCGGGGACGCCCTGAGCCTTGTCGGTTGCGGCAGCCCCGGTGTTCTTTGAACCCAGTAACCGCCGTCTCGCGCTCCCCCTGCCCATGGAATCCTGAGACCGATTTGAAAATAACGGCTGTTTCCTGCGGTCTGGTAATGGGGTTGTAACCGCCGGTGCGTTGGCCTGGGCATAGTCGCTCGCCCTTGTCTCCCGCACGGAAAGAGCCGCTCCTTGCCAGGGGCCTGGGGTGCCCCGCCCGGCAGCACCGCGGTCACCCGGGGCGGCTCCTCCGGAACCTCCTGCTTCCCCTGGACTCCTGCGGGTAATAGCCTGGGCGCTGGGAACCTGCAGTGACTTGTCCAAGGTAAGGGACCCGGAGCTCCTGACTTCGTGAGGGAAGGTGAAGCGATGGGTGGGGGAAAGGTTCCCGATCCTGCGGTGAATTAGGGGTGGTAATTGCAGACCTGAGAGGGAAAAGAAAATAAATATTCAAATCCTCTCACTGCAGCCGGCAGTGAATTTGAATATTTATGTACGAAATTTGTATTTGGTGCGTGCATTTACGTGTGGAGGGGTGTGTGTGTGTCTCTATGTATCTCATGTACTTCTGTATATTTGTTATGTGGGACCCCCAAGTGCTAGTCAGATGACACCTTCCTGTCCCCACTGATGGCTCTGCAGGTGCATTGGGAGGTGGTAATGCCCTATTGATGAGATAAAGATCTCTGTGTTGAGCTGCTGCAATTAAATTACCGCTAATGTTTAAATTTTGCATTTCTGTGCACTTTGGGGCACCATGAATCAGGGTATGTTGGCAGCTTTCTGAAGCTGAGAGGTTATGCTGGAGGTGGGACTTAGGGATGTAATACTGTAGTCAATTACCCTATTAACCGATAAGCAAAAGTGTATAGGTTAATGCTATAGACTACATGCATTTCTTCTCCTCCCCCGCCAGTAAATTTTTTAGCAGGCTGGCCAGCAGCCTGTCTCAGTCCTGGCTTACGACGGGTCCAGGCCCTACCTTTGCTGTGGCTCTGTATAAAGTGTCATTAGGAGGTATGTGGGCAAGCAGCCCAGCTCAATTCCAGCTGTGCTGGGTTCAGGAGCTCACTCCACCCTCCACTCCCTGGAGAGGAGCTGCTGCCACCTCTGTATCTGAGGCACCAGCACAGGTGACAGGCAGCTGGTCCACAAGGGGAGCTGGTATTTAAACTGCCTCCCTTCACAGACCAGCTTCTACCTGGCACCCAATGCTGCTGCCTCTGATGAAGAGGTAGCAGTGTGGTGTGGCAGAAGGCTCCTTGTGAATGAGGACAGATTGCACTGGCTGCTGACCCCGCTTCCAACTATAGAATAGTTGAATAACTGATAAGAATTCATGAGTTTACTCAACTATTCAGTTAACTAATATTTAACATCTCTAGTGGGAGCAACATCTGAAGCCTTCCCTTTGACCCCTGTGTGGCACAGAGAGCCACACGGATCAGCCAGCTGCTTTGGGTGGCAGTAGGGATGTAAACTCCCTTTTAATCAGTTAACCGGCTAAGTGTTATGATTAACCTCTTAACTGATTAAATGGGGGTGGGCTGAAGCAGCCCCCTCCCCTACTGCAGGCTGGTGGCTGCTACAGAACCTGCTGGTTTACTGTAACTGGTTAGCAGTATCCAGTAAGGCTGATGTTTACTGGTTAACCATTCACATCCCTAAATGGCATGGAGCTACTCCATGTCCAAGGGTCCCAGTAGGGTGGGCCGTGGGCCAGATTAAAAGGCTTGTTGGGCTGGATCTGCCCAGTGGGCCAGATCTTGCCTGCCCCTAGTGTAACTGATTCAGTAGTATTTGCTTATATTTGCTTAGAGCCTGGAATGATGGGTCATTATTTAAGTGATGGTAAATTCAAGTGTTGGCATTTCAAGTATTTTACTGATCATCATAGTTTGAGAGGAGATGAAGCTTTCAAAAGATTTACACACACTAATCTGAGCAATTATTTTGGGTAAGCAAGGGGTATGATTAACTTGATTTTCCTCAAGGAGCAGTGCTTAGTTTCCAGCATTAGGGAAGACCGCCTTAAATCTCTAACTTTCCTGTGAGGAGGTAAATTAAATCACTTCTTAAATGCCTTTTTTATTATTTCTGCTATGTCTGCAAATACAGACGTTAAAATATCTTTTCAGCTGACAGTTAAAAAGCAGCGGTAACAATGTTTAGAATCCTTTTCAGATACAAAATTTGTGTCCGCATATGCACTTGCAAATATGAGCCAGATATCCACATTAATATCTGCATATGAGGATACCTGTGGACATAACGTGGATATCTGCAAATTTGGAGGATTCTAAATACAAAATTTATGTCTATAACCACCAAAATGAGCTGTGGATATCTGTACATATCCACGGATCTGCAGATTTGCAGGGTTCAAAAACAATATTGTCGTCTTAGTGCTTCACAGGCTAGTTGCATGGTGTCATAGAAATACAAGGCATTACTTAGGGCTTAGATAATTTTCTCTTCATTTCAGAAAGAGAATGCAGAATTAACAGGACTGAGAGAAGCTCACTGAAAGTGCCAGGTATGGCAATATTCTTGAGATAGATCTGGGAGTAGATAAGTATAAGGATTGAGGCAAATTCTGTGAAAAGTGCATCAGGCAAAATAATGCTCTTGTCTATTCTAGAGCAATCTGTGGAATTGTTTCAAAGCAAATAATTCATTTTCATCATGATTCTCTTTTTAGTTAATATGTAGAAAATGACCTACTGTTTTTTTTATTATTTGTGAATTTTAATGTGATTCAGATAGGAATTCACATCACTGAGATTTGTACATGACAAAGGTCTTAAAAATAAACAGGAAAAGCAGACAGCTTGTCGAGAAACATGTACTTTGGTAGGACATGTTGTTGAACAGGTATTTATCATAAGTAGAGCCTATGGATGAGGAGAAAAAGGTGGTTTGTTATAGGAGCGTTTAGTGTAGTCAATTAACTGATAAACCAAAGCTTATAGGCTAATGCTATTGACTACACGGATTTTCCTCTCTCTTCCCCTGCCAGTAAATTTTTTAGCAGGCTGGCCAGCAGCCCAGCTCAGTCCTGGCTTGCAGTGGGTCTGGGAGCTCAGGCCCCCCCACCTGTCCCAGACAGGGACTGTTGCCACCTTTTTATCAGAAGCAGCACCACAGAGTGACAGGCAGCTGGTCCGTGATGGGAGCTGGTTTATAAACCGGCTTCCCTTGCAGACCAGCTCCTATCTGGCACCCTGCGCTGCTGCCTCTGATACAGAGGCAGCAGCGCAGAGTGGCAGGGGTCTTCTCGGGAGTGAGGCTGGTGTGCACTGGCTGCTGGCCTCACCACCAGGGACTATAGAATAGTCAACTAACTGATAAGAATTCATGAGATTACTCGACTATTCAATTAACCAATATTTAATATCCCTATTTTGTTATGGTGGCTGATACTGACAATAAATGTTTATGATGTGGTGCAGCGAGTTAATAGTAGAGTATCACAGTTTGAGCTTTGGTTTCTGTTGCCAAATGCAGGAAATGAGAAAATGCATTTTCAAGGAAAGTAACCTAATTGATTAATTTAAAGAATTTTATTTTTAGTGGTTACATAATTACATATTAATGTATCCTAAAGAAAGAATTCATACTTTCAAGATATTTTATGCACATTTCATTAAGTATAATGGAATTAGATAATAGGTTACTGTAAATGTATGTACTAGGTAGTTAGTCTTTTTATAAGTCTTTTAAAATACAGGTAATAGTGCATTCAGTGTTATAAAATTTTCATATTAGTACTAGTGCCTATGTAATACAGTGATAGTCATATTTGCAATAGCTTAGTTTTTGCTCTTGTGTATTTGGCATATACTGTACAGACCGGACCTCCCCTTATCCAACACCCTCAGAACCTGACTGGTCCCGAACAAGGAGTTTTTGTTGGACTAGAGGAGGTCATTTCTGGCCCCCCTGCCACCAGGCTCCCAATCCAGCTCTACTTCTGGCCTGGCCACCAGCCTCCTGGCTGGCTCCCCCACAACACCAGCCCAGCTGGGCTTGTGGCCATAGCAGAGCTGCCAACTCCCCTGCTGCTAACCTCTCTGCTGGTTCTGCCTCCTGCCCCTGGCCCTTTGGCCCCGCCACGAGCCCAGCTGGACTGTTGCAGCAGGGTTTTTGGATGCCAGCACCCTTGCATACAGCCTGGCTGGGCTCCCAGCTCCTGCAGAGCTCCAGCTACTGACCATCCACTGGAACTCTGGTCCAGGAACATCCGTGGTCTGGCTGGACCAGAAAGTCCTGGTTAAGAGTAGTTCAATCTGTATAACTTTAATTTGTTAGCTTTCTTTTAACACAGAGTATTGGATCTTGGATTTTAGTAAGTGTAACTTTTACATCATAAACTACTTTATGAATTTGGTAGCTTAAATATTTCAGTAATAAAATGTTGAGGCTCTTAGTGTTTGTTTCTAGTACATACTATTGTGTAGACACTGATTCAGAATGTGGCCTGTTGACCATGAGTTTTTATTTTTGTTTTTTTAATTAGTTAGAAAATAGACCTGTAGTAGCAATATGTATCTTTAGTAAATTAATCTTTCCTTTGTCATCTGGTGAGAAGATAATTATTTTAATGTGCATGTAAAAAGATGTTGTTATAATGCTGTTGACTTAGTTATGAAATTAAAATCTGATCTCATATTAAATCTCACTGTTGAAAATTCAGTAGAATAATTTTATTTCTGGTTTGGTTTTGTGTTTGTTTCAGTTTTCCTGATGCTTCTCCCAAGCTCTAGAACGTCTTCATAGTTTAGTAAGTCTTGTGTTGAGTTTACGGTTCTAGAGCATTTGGGTAGGCTCTTGAAAGCCCAGCCATTTTCTTCTCTTGCATCTTCCTTCAAACCACAGATGTCTCAAATAGTTCCATAGTATGTTTTGGCTTGAGTAGCATGAACAGCTTCAGAGCTCCAGGAATACATTTAGGAGCCCGAAGTGAAATATAAACTGTGATCTGCTATGTTAGCGCCTTCTGGAGCATCAGTGCCCATAAAGTGTAGTTCAGCGTATGTGTCTCAAATTATTTGTTTGTGTTCTATAATCACATATTACTCTAGAAAGGATTTCACTGTGTGAAGTGAGCTTCTACACCTTGTCTTAAAGTATTGACACCTGCATGGCCACTATCATGCCAGATATCAATTATAGTGCACCTCTCAACACAAGAATACATCACTGCTGTTGTAGCCATGCAGCATATTCATGTCCCTGTCCCTGTACCAGTAAGATAACTGGTACATCAGGTTTGCTAAGGCAGTTGGTGCTTTCAGCTGAGAGTGATATTAGAGTAATAGCAGTCAGTAACTGCAACTTAGAATCCAGCCGACAGCACCAATGGGAGCTTTAGTTTCATGTGTGGGCTGTGAATATTTTAAATCCAGTTTTCCAGGTTGAGGCTTTTTAAGTCACTGATGACAGATGCCACATTATTCTCTGTATTAAACACCTGTGTAGTCTCAACACTGACTTACCAGTATTATTGAGACATTGTGACTCCCATACTTATTTAGACATCAGACACTTGGCAAGGTTTAATCAGTGTGCGTCGGGTTTTATTATGACAACAAATCTACCACTGAGCATGTTGCATCTTGTATGTGCTGGATAATGCAACAAATGACAAGTATTGTGGGGTTCATGATGAGCTGTCCAAAAGTGAGCCTTGTTTCTCAGAGACTGGCATGGCACAGGAAGCACTGGTACATAGAACTGAGCACAGAGGTTTCTGGTAGGGAACATGATTTAGGACAAGTGATCTCAAGTAGAGATGTAAAATCCCATTTAATTGTTTAACTGCTTAAATGTAGTGTTTAACCGATTAAATTAAACAAATTAAAAAGGAGGGGGTGAACTGTAGTCACCCTCCCTCTCCACAGTAGGCAGGGACTGCTTCAGTCTGGCCAGAGCAGCCGCTGTCCATGGTGTGCCCTATGGGGCTGGAGCAGCCTCTTGCCTGCAGCAGACGGGGAGCTGCTCCAGCCCCCACTGGTTAACGGAAAACAGTAAGCATCACCTGTGGGCCTTGTGGGGGCCCATGAAAACGTATAGCATTCTACAAGTAAAATATAATATTAGTTTAATGCACAATATTGCATCTCCACCACCTAAATACAAGAATTAAATGACAATCTGATTATTGGTGGTCTTTACAGAACTAGCCAAGAACCATTGTGAGATTATTTAGAAAGGTATCTCTGTGCGTAACATTCTTTTTTCGTGTGAAACTCACTGTGAGCATATGTGGCCTGGACCACACTAAAGTCAATTACACCATTTACACCATTAGTGAATTTGGCCCTATTAATTGTCATAACATCAGAATAGGATTTTGCCTTTGTTTCCAAATTATCCCCTCTTCTTCCCTGTAACAATGGCAGTAGCATGTCTTACCTCCAGGAGAATGGCTGTGTATATAAACCAGAGTTACATATAGAGTTGCTTATTAGAATGTATACAGCATTTCCCATCTCCATTGGGGAAATACTACAAATTAACTTTCTTTTATCTCTGTTGGGATTAGCAATTTTGAGAATCCTACTGTAGATAAACTACCAGTTGACATGATATTTTAAGCACTGGATGATTTAATCCAGTCTGAAGAAGGTTTAATCAATAGGGTACTTGAAATGCTGGTAGCTGCCTACACAAGATTTCCCAACATTTTTGTCATTCGTGGAGCTGCCCTAGTATGAGAAGAGATGAAGAATCTTCTTGTAGATAAGGCCAGAGTCAGTGTCAGAGTTGGGAACAGGACTCTATAAATCCTGGCTCCCACATCTGTGCTTAAACCAGTGATGGGCTACTTAGCTAGTGAGTGGGATGCACGAGTGACACTCCTTCATCTCAGTAGGCTGTAAGATTGTCATAACAGACTGTTTCCCAGGATAGTAGAGTTTTGCTAACTGCACCCGTGTACCTAGCATTTGCAGTGTGCCAATTAAACTGTTGCAGCTTTTTGGATACAGAGGGAACACATAGCTTTCACAGTCAATATTGTATGCATTCAGCATGCATCTCACTTCACCTGTTGTTGCTTTATATGTGTTGTTTTAGTAATATCAGTGGGGAAAAAACTATGCAGAAACAAACCAGCGACCCTGCATATGGACAACGGTAAACAAAATGTCTTCTAGGCCACACACAGAACAAGGTGAACTGCATGCAGCTCTTGGGCCATATGTTGCCCACAACTGGCTTACCCTGTGTTCAACAAGGTGGATAAAAACTGGCTGGTTTCTTTGGTTGGTTGTTTTGTTTTGTTTTGTTTTGTTTGTTTAAAAGGGAAAATAACATTTTAAAAAATCAGATTTTGATTGCTTTACTTTTTTTCTTTTTAAAAACTGCTTAAAATGAAATCTGAATTTAATACGAAATTTCTTGTGGATTAAATTCATTATCTCTAAAACATTTAAATAAAAATAAATATGCTGAAATCACAAACCTCTATCAAAAATTTTGAACTAATTCATATTATTAGAGCTAAAGGTTGTTTTTCTATATAAAGAAAGAATTTTTCCAATTATTACTTTTGAGGTCAGGCTTTATAAGTATAGCACAACAGGTCAGCCTTAAGTAATTTAAGAAGGTCACAATTTCAAGTAGAACCTAGGGATGTAAAATAGAGTTTAAACAGTTAACTAGTTGAACTAAAATGTTTAACCGGTTAACCGTGAACCTTCTGGTGGCGGCTGCCTGGCCCAGATCCTGCCTGCCCCCACTTGGGCCCTGGGGCTGGAGCAGCTGCTCCATGGGGCTGGGTTGGGGACCCACTACCCAGGCTCCAGGACTGGGATGGCTGGTCTAGCTGGGGTCCAAGCTGCTACTCTGCGAGGCCTGGCGTTGTCCTACCCCCACTCATTTGCAGGGCCGCGACTTCTGTGTGACTGGGCCAGGGTTTGCTGGGGCTGCTGGCAGGGCTGCTGTGGGTCTGACCTGGTTAACTGGTTACCTATCCAGTAAGATTATCCATATAACTTTTTATATCCCTAGTACAAATTTAGATTCCAGTCACTTTTACTCAAGCATATTTGAAAATGTTCCAAAGGCTGATCTGAAATCAATTTTAATTCCAGTTAAATCTTAATGCAACTTGACACCAATGACCAAAAAGTCAGTTTTCTAGTATTTAGGCAATGTATCATTCACCATTTTCTAACATACTAAAATAATACAATTAATAAGAATTTGAAAATATTTAGTTATATAGCTGCTAAGATAAACATATATTTTTATAATGTATATTGTAGGTAGCAAAATTATTTTCCAAATCTAGCAATCAACACGTTTTAGTGATTGTATCAACCAGTGAGAATGCATCTTTCTTCAATTATTTTCTAAAGTACAAATGGAAGAGTTGATTAATATTGTTTGAAATCAATTTTCTACTTGGTGATTTAAATTGCCAATCAATCTACCCTGTCTTCCTTAATGTATTGCTTTGTTGACATGCAGTTTGGAACATCCCATACTCACGTTATTCTGCAACTGTGGAAAGCTGGTACATAGGTTATCTGTAGAGAAAAATTACTTGCCTTGTAATTCTGCCTATCTAAAGATATTATTAGAGGATTCTTACTCGTATTCATATCGGAATTTAGGCATCTTCTTATGAGGTTATGTTTTTTCTTTTATGTGTAATGCAATTAACTGTGAGGTCATACACCCAAAAGCAAAGAATATAGGTCACACTTACAAGATCAGAGAACTATATATTTGAAAGTAGTCATCCAGAAAGAAACTTCGTGGGTCATGATGGATAATCAAGTGAACAGGAGCTTCCTGTGTGGTATGGTGGCTAGGGGAGCAAAGTCATCCTTGTATTTATAAATGAAGTCAAGATCACAGAAGTAGGAGATGCTCTTGCTACTAATTATGGCATTGTTGAGATCGCTGTTGAAATATTGTATCTATTTCTCGAGTCAACACTTGAAAATTTATGTTGACAATCAGAGAATTCAGAAAAGACCTACAAGAGCAATTTGAGTTCTAGAAAAAATGTGCTGCAGTAATAGAGTAAAGAAGGTCAATCTGTTTAGTTGAGCCAAAAGAAAGGGTACTTGAGCACAGTGAAAATACAGGGAGAGAAGTTGGAGGTGATTTGTGGTGTGGTCTAAAATGTAATGTTTATGATCTGTGGGAACACCATGAAGAGAGCTTCTACAGTATAGTCTGGAATCAGAAAATCTTAATATGTGGGACTTGAGAATAGGGTTCTTCCTCAAGGATGTAGGGTGGAAGATTTTTAAGTTAAGTATATGTATGTAGATATATCAGGAAAGAAAGTAAATGAAAAATAATTGAACAAAGTAATATCAACCTGGCCTCACAGCTATTTTATGTTGTTTATGTTACCCTTTTACATACCAAGCTAGTTATCTTTGAGGGAGCACTTGATGATAAAGACTTACTGTTACTGGAATAGGAAAATGCCATGGTGTCTTGGCAAATACTTTTCTCAGTAAATAATTTTGTAATATTAAAGGCTTTGTGTGTTTAGAGGCAGAACCATTCAATAGCTGAAAGGGAAAAATACTTTACAGTCAACATATTACACAAACTATAGTGAGAGATTGTGCCATATACACTCTCAAAGAAACTGAGGAGCAACCTAATCAACATCCTTATACAGCAAACAGGAGAAGATGAAGAATGAGCTCTCAGAACTGCAGCCTCTCATAAAAATAATTTCTTTTTTAGTTGTTGTTATATATAACCCAGCCTCAGTAATTTCCACTCCAGTTAATCTGATGAATGGAGGATTGGCCACAGGATTCCTCGTTGTTTTATACAGTCACTGTGCTACTAGTATCTATTTGATTGATTGGCTGTTTTAAGAAACCTTGAGTGTGAATGTTGCTATTGTCGCACCAAAAGTTTTGTTATACTGTGGAGTTTACCCACATACACTCTGTTTTATGAAAACATTGAGGAAGTAAAATATTTGTGTGGGAGAGTATTAACATTAAATAAACAGATTTTTATTTCTCTTTTGATGTTAAAACTGCAGGAGGAATTCAGGGATAGGAATAAATGAGGCAGGAAAGTGAAGCATGTTGGGCCATCACAGATAAGGATTCTTTTGGCTGAGAGGAGCAGCTTGCTGTATTTATTTTACTGGCACATGCAATCTTCATTTTGACAGGTTGACCCCTCCCAGGTTACCCTGAATATATGAGGTTTGAAGATGGAATGCAGCTTTGCCAGTTTGTATAATATTGCCTATTACAAAGGCAGTATATATAAAATAATGATGACTCAGGTGTTCTTAATTCTAAATGCATCAGAGTTAAAAGAAAACTTCACTGTATCTTTCATATAGTTTTGGTAAATCCGAGTAACAGGAATCCTTAAAACAAGATTCATATTCTGTGCAAGTTCTAAAATTGTGTTATATACTATAGGATACTATTTATGTTGTGTACAGTACCATATAATAAACAGTAAGCTTCTTCTCTAATCCTGCAACTCATAGAAGAAAAGTGGCTAAGAAATGTTCAAGAGGGTGGAACGTTACAAGGTTCATGTCCTTTTATATTTCTCTTATAATAATTTTATGATAACCTTAAGCTAAATGTTAAAGATATCTCAGCAGTTCCAATAAAAACAGTTTACTAAAGGGAACTTACAGCGAAACTTTTTGTGAGCCATTACTTGGCATATAAAATTATTCTTGCTCCAGGGCAAACTTTTGACCAAAAAATCTTAAACTTAAATATATGCTAATTAGTAGGTATCCTAGCGTTCCTCTCTTTAATAAATCCCTCCCTAACATCTACCCCATCTCTGACTGCTCGAAAAAGCAGAATTCTCTTAGGCCTGATTGCTGCTATGGTGATGTCTTTTCTGTCCCCCATTGCTTTCATGAGAATTGGTGTATGAATAACTCAAAGATGCTTTATGCAAAGTACACTGTGTGACATGCCATTTTAAATGTTGTAGTCCACTGAATCCTATTTGTGTGCTTTCATTCTTCTTGTATATAACGTTAGAAATATTAAGTGGGAACCTGTTTTATTAGTCTAGGTATTCTAGCAAAAGCCATTTAGTGATACTTTAGGAATTTGATGGCTGGGTGATCAAGTCAACAACTTGTGAATGGTTTTGTTTTTCCTGTAAATCCAAATTGTGGTTAATCCTACAAAAACATGTGACCATGCCACCTGATGCTGGAAGCCATTTAGGATCTGGTACCTTTCCATTCAAGGTGAGGAAAAATTTGATCTTAACACAAAGAAATCCCAGCTGGAGCAAAGGAATATAAAAGGAGGAAACAAACAATGGGGGAGTGACATGATGCCAGGAGAACCTCTACTTTACCACTCAAGATGCCTGCTGGAAACTAGGGATGTTAGGGATGTTAAAATGCAGGTAACTGGGTAAGGATGTAACAGCTGACAACTACAGTGGTTACACGCACCTGCAGTGGGGTGGCAGCCAGCTCCATGGGAGCCAGCACGTACCATCTCCTGCCTGCCAGTCCTGCTCTTGGGAAATCAGCTGCCATCCCACACTGCAGCAGCATGGGGTGTCAGCTAGTTCCCTGGGAGTGGAGCAGCAGCCTGGGTGTAACCAGTCATGGTAACCGATAAGCCCAGGCTTACCAGTTAACCATGTAAATGGTTTTCCTATTACATTCCACTGGAAACATCTAAAACTGAACAGAGGAAAGATTGAGCCCAAGCTAGGAAGCTGCCTAGCTTGTGAAAAAGATACTTAAAACAATGCTTAGGGTAAGAATTTCATTTAACAAATGTCTTCACTGTTTTAGGATTAGCTGGTGTGTTTTGTTTGTTTTGGTTTAGGAATTTATTTGATCTGTTTTCACTTGCAACCTCTTAAATCCTACTTTTTATACTTAATAAAACATTTTTATTATCAAGCCCAGTGTAAATAATTGTTAAATAATTGTTACCTGGGGGGAGGGGAAGTGCAATCATGGTGCATATCTCTTTCATTGATGAAGACGACAAACTTCTAAGTTTTCCCTGCATAAAACTTTTTTTTGTACAGAGTTAGATGGTTTTATTTGGGATTTTGGTCCTCTTTTGTGGGCTGTGTTCCTGGGTGCTGTCAGTGGCCTTTTAGCTGAGCTCTCAAGAGGTATGCTGGTTCTATGTCTGTGTTACTGTGCTGGGGGCCTGTTACCTCAACTGTACCTGGGTTGTGGGAGATGAGAGCTTCTGGCCTAGCAAGACAGTGTGGTGGGGCATCCCAGAGGGCAGGATGGTAGGCTTAGCAGCATGACCATCATAGTGGGTGACAATCCCAAGGGGGCCTCTGTGATTGAACCCGTAACATTCTCTTCCATCTCTCTGGCTACATTGAAAGGAGGGGGCAGGGTGCCTACTAGCCTACTAGATTGTTGTGAAGGGGGCTGTTTTTTCTACTTTAGTCCCTGATCCTTTTCACCTCCATTTTGGGAGGAGTCCCACTTCAGCAAATAACTTCGATATTTGGATCAGCTATTGCTTATGGCTCTTCCTAGCAGCAGTAGAATGAAATTGTTTGTGAGAGGCTGAATAGTGCTTATGGGGTTCTGAATGGTGGTAGTAAATAAGCAACAAGATACTGACAATGACAAGCTGCTTCTTGGCAGAACTATGTGGATCAGCAGACTTGGGTGCAGATATTATGTAGTCTCTGACCAAGGCATCATTCTAAAATGAAGCTGAAATTCTGTAGGTGAAATTCCCTTGTTCCTCTCTCAGGAAAGAATGCCAGAGATATCTTGCACTAAGCAGTACAATCTGCTTGCCATGGTATTATAAATAAATAATCCTGATTTATATTTGTTTTTTATTTCAGATCTGAAATTTGAGTTCTGACTTGTGCATTCTTGCAAAAGAAATCTGTCGACTATCGAAAAAAATGGGGACTCCTGGATCGGGTAGGAAAAGAACTCCAATAAAAGATAGATTCTCTGCAGAAGATGAAGCCTTGAGTCACATTGCCAGAGAGGTCTGTCATTATTACATTATCTAACATATAAAGGGCAAATGAAAATTGCTTAACCCAGAATGGATACATACATTCAAATTAAAACTGTTGTCACTTTAGGAACTATACATTCAACAATTACTAGTTGCAGGTTTTGGATAATTGTTATTAAAATTGAAGTATTGAAATACATAATAACCTAAAACATTACAGTAATATATTTCAGTTTAGTTTAATTTTAAAGTGTATTGTAGATATTGTTGTTTTACTCTCTAGTAATTGGTTATATATTTTCCAAATAAATGGCTTTTAATCCAAAAATGTTTTGAAAATCTATATTTCTTTACTGTGACTTGACCTAAAGCATGGGGTTATTTATGTTGAATTAAAAGATAAGAACGGCCAAACAGGGTCGGACCAAAGATCAGTCTAGCCCAGTATACTATCTTCAGATAGAGGCAAATGCCAGGTGCTCCAGCATAAATGAACAGAATGAGTAATCCCAGCTTCTGACAAACAGAGGCTAGGGACACCATTTCTACCATCCTGGCTAATGGCTATCCTCCATGAATTTAACAAGGTTAAAAAAAGAACTAGATAATGCCCTGGTCTTCAGTGTCCTTTGGCAGGGAGTTCCACAGATTCTGGTGAGAGACTTTTTAAAATTGCTATTTCCTCTCTGTCACTTCTGTTGTGAGCATGCAAAATAATTGAACATGAGAATTCTAAAATACCATCAAATACCATCTGTATTACCATCAAAGCAGCAAGAAACAGAGTTAGGAATCTGGGTGGATAAAAATAAACGATTTAAAAAAAATACACCAGATTTTTCTTTTTTAAAATATCAATAAAATGTTAATTTTTTCTTTTAAAAATAATTTACTATTAAATCTCATCACAAATATGCTTGGGAAGTTGAAATGCATTTCATCAGCTAATTGAATAGTCGATGGAATTTCAAGTAGTCGATGGATTAGTTGATAAGGGGGAGCTAACCCTCCTTTATAAGGAGCCCCAGAAGCTAATCCTGCTATGCTTCTGCCCTTTAAACGTATTAAGCTCTACTTAATACATTTAAAAGGCAGAAGCGTAGTAAGCAGACCAGATGTGAGTCAGGAATCAACTGATTCCCAGTTTGTGCCCAAACTCCCCACTATGCCTCTGCCTCCCCTGCT
The DNA here is from genome assembly GCF_049634645.1 of Pelodiscus sinensis. Lineage (NCBI taxonomy): Eukaryota > Metazoa > Chordata > Testudines > Trionychidae > Pelodiscus > Pelodiscus sinensis. The sequence goes on from NC_134712.1 coordinate 173,060,189, forward strand.
CTCCCTGCAGAGACAATGCTGGGGGAACTGGCTTTTAAGCTTGCCCCTACCCCCTTTGCTGCTTCTCTTTGATAGAGGTAGCCAGGGGGAGAAGTGACTAGTGGAGTCACTACTCGACTATCTGATAAGCCTTTGTGTATCAGGTAGTTCACTAGTCATTTACATCCCTAAAATATGCTGCACTTACACTTACAGTCTGATTAAAAATGAGTTAATGGCTCTAGTCTATCAGCTCTTACTTCTTGAAAATTCTGGGCTTTCAATTTCTGTTTCTCAGCAGTTTAAAGTAACATGCAAAGAAAGATAGAGGCTGCGTAGGATTACTTTTGTTCTATGCTTATGTAGTGGACTTGGGCTAAGCATGGCACAGAAGTCAGTTAAGACATTGTCTTAAAGATGGAGAGTCAATATATAGGGAATGATGGAGAGAGCATAGAAAGGAGCAGTGGAGTGGACTGGAAAGAAAAATATTCCACGACACTTTTGCTACAGAAAAACTGTCGGGGCTTCTGGGCATGAGAGAGACCTTCTCTTGGAATATTTTGAAGAAATTTGTTCCCTGGGTAAAAAAGAAAGTGTCAGGCGTAAGACGTGCAAGAAGACAAGGCAGAGCCTAGTTGCAAGAATGAAACAACGTAAGGAAAACTAGTCATAGCAAGAAAATTATGTGGATATGGCTGAAGAACAAAGTGGATAAACTACAGGCAGTCCCCGAATTACGCGGATCCGACTTATGTTGGATCCGCAGACACGAACGGGGATTTTCTCGCCCCGGAGGACTGGAGCGGCGGGACGCCTGGTCCCGCCGCCTGCCTCCTCCGGGACGAGAAAAGCTGCTCCCAGTCTCCCTGGTCTGCTGCAGGAGCCAGCAGACCAGGGAGACGGGGAGCAAAGCGGCGCAGGACCCGGGGCCGGACCCGCGGCCGCTTCCAGATCAGCTGAAAGCGCCACGGGTCCGGCCCCGGGTCCTGCGCCGTTTTGCTCCACGTCTCTCTGGTCTGCAGACCAGGGAGATGCTGAGCAAAGCCGCGCAGGACCCGGCCGGACCCGCGGCGCTTCCAGCTGATCTGGAAGCGCCGCAGGTCCGGCCCCGGGTCCTGCGCCGCTTTGCTCCGCGTCTCTCTGGTCTGCAGACCAGGGAGACGCTGAGCAAAGCGGCGGAGGACCCGGGCCAGACCCGCGGCGCTTCCAGCTGATCTGGAAGCGCCGCGGGTCCGGCCTGGGTCCTCCGCTGCTTTGCTCCACGTCTCTCTGGTCTGCTGGGGGGGACGCAGCTAGTGCCCCCCTCAGCAGACCAGGGAGATGTGGAGCAAAGCCCGGGGCCTGTGGTAGAGCAGGTGGGGTGCTGCCGGTTGGTCCCGCAGCACCGCTCCTTGGCGCTACTGGACCAACCCGGCAGCACCCCAGCTACTCTGCCCCAGGAGTCCTGATTCAGCCGCTGCTGATCAGTTTCAGCAGTGGCTGAATCAGGACGCCTGGGGCAGAGCAGCTGGGGTGCTGCTGGGTTGGTCCAGTAGCGCCGAGGAGCGGCTGCGCTACTGGACCAACCCAGCAGCACCCGAGCTGCTCTGCCCCAGGCGTCCCCAAGTTAGCCGCTACTGAAACTGACCAGCGGCTGACTACAGGAAGCCCGAGGCAGAGTTGCTCTGCTCCTGGCTTCCTGGAATCAGCTGCTGATCAGTTTCAGCAGCAGCTGACTTGGGGACGCCTGGGATTCTTAAGTTGAATCTGTATGTAAGTCAGAACTGGTGTCCAGATTCAGCGGCTGAATCTGGATGCCAGTTCCGACTTACATACAGATTCAACTTAAGAACAAACCTACAGTCCCTATGTTGTACGTAACCCGGGGACTGCCTGTAGTTAGTAGCTTAATTCATTTTGCATTACATCATTCTTGAAGACAATATGCCTTTTAACATAACTGTGGTTTAACAATTAAATTCCCAAGATATTTGCTATGGTGGATATTGCTAGAATAGAAAGTTTAGCTTAAGATATCTTTATGGCTTGTTTAATTAGTTAGGTGATAATTTCATTTAGAATCTAAGTACAGTACAGAAAGCTGCAGTAAGAGACATCTAGGGTTGCCAGTTGCCACTGAGAGTAATTTTCTTATTTTATATCACATAATACATGCCTCTTATCATGGCCACAAGAGATAATGGCAGTGCCATAAATCTATTCCCTATTTTGCCTCAGTATAACTCATCTTTTCCAAGATGATGTCTGTCTGGATCTGTGCAAGTTTTTTCATAGCCGTTTGGAATGGAAATCCATCATCTTTTCCAAGTGAACCCCATTCTATATGTGTTTTCTCAAAAAACAGAAGTGTCAGTGAACTCATTGAGGGTTATTCCAAAATTAAGTGTGCTCTAAGCACAGCCAGTCTTGGCTTTTGTGGACGCTTGGAATCAGATCTGCATCCTTGCTGAAAAAAATGTAAATGATTAATTGAATAATAGAATGAGAAAAATTGAGAAGAATGAGTATTCAAAATAATTTTTTTATTAAGTTTGCTGATGATACTAAGGTGGGAGAGGTTGCAAGTGCTTTGGAGGATAGGGTCAAAATCAAAATGATCTGGACAAACTAGAGAAATGGTCTGTGGTTAACAGGATGAAGTTTAATAAGGACAAACACAAAGAACTCCACTTAGGAAGGAACAATAATTCTCTCACATACAGAGTAGGAAGTGGTTGCCTAGGAAGGAGTACTGCTGAAAGGGATTTAAGGGTCATAATGAACGACAAGTTAAACATGAGTCAACAGTTTGCAAAAAAAGCAAACATGGTTCTAGGATACATTTATCGGAGTGTTGTGAGCAAGACACGAGAAGTCATTCTTTCACTCTACTCTGCACTGATTTCAAGGAAGATATGGAGAAATTGGAGAAGTCCAGAGAAAAGCAACAAAAATGATTAAAGGTCTAGAGGGAAGAGTGGAAAAAACTGGGCTTGTTTAGTTTAGAAAAGAGAAGAGTGAGAGGGGACATTATAGTGGTTTTCAAGTATCTAAAAGGGTATCACAGGGAGGAGGGAGAAAAATTGTTCTCCTTGGCCTCTGAGGATAGGGCAAAAAGCAATGGGCTTAAATTGCTACAATGGAGATTTAGGTTGGACATCAAGAAAACTTCCTGCCCATCAGGGTGGTTTAAAGACTGGAATAAATTGTGTAGGGGGATTGTAGAATCTCTATTACTGGAGATATTTAAGAGCAAGTTAGAGACACCTGTAAGGGGTGATCTAGACCAGTGTTTCTCAACTTTTTTTTTATAAAGTACCCCTTTTTTCGAAAAAAAAGTACCCCCAGTACCTACAGTTTTCAGATACACAATTTTTTTTCTACCATTGCAACACATTTGTTTAAACAACTTAATTGTAGCCAGTCGGGAGATGAAATTTTTGTCTGTAAAAAGTACAAAAATAATAAAGTGCTGTAACACTTAAAAATTCAGGTTTTTTCCCAAATTTCAGTTGTGTTGACATACCCCCCCAGACTTCTCTCGAGTACCTCTATGGGTACTCGTACCACCGGTTGAGAAACACTGATCTAGACAGTACTTGGTCCTTGGACAGGGGCTGCTGCCAGAGCAGCTTCTCCCCGCAGCGAACCTTGGCCCACCATGGGCAGAGGCTGCTTTGCAGCAGCCTCCCCTTTCCCCCCACTATCTCTGATAGAGGCAGCCGGGGAGGGGAGGGAGGAGGTGGCAGACGGCACTGCAGAGACAGTGCTGGGGGGAGTGAGTAGGCATTACTCCACTCTGCTACCCAATAAGCATAAACTTATTTATAATCGATTACACACTAACATCCGTAGACATGGCTGACAAGTGATTTCACTAGAGCTTAACTACCTTTGGAAAACTTTTCCTAATTAATATCTAACCTAAATAAGCCTTGTTGCAGGTTAAGCTCATTACTTCTTGTTCTGTCTTCAGTGGGCATGGAGAACAATTGATCCCCATCATCTTAATAACAGTACGTTTAAAGACTGTTGTCAGGTCTCTCAGTAGTTATCTTTTCTCAAAGTAGTTGTCTATGCCCAGGAGTTATGCGGGCGTGGTGTGGGTGTGAGTGGGTTTTTTTTTTCAATTCCTCTTAGCTTGGTGTCATCAGCAAATCTAAGAGCACACTCCACTGTATTGTCTAAGTTATCAGTGAAAATATTGAATAGTACCAGACCCAGAACTAACCCTTGTGGGACCCCATTGCATACACCTTCTCAATGTGAGAATTACTGTTGTTCCTGTCTCCTTGCCTTGGAGCCCCTTGGAAGCCTCCTGCTTGCTGTGCAGGGTGTGGAAGGGAGAAGGTGTGTGTGTGTGTGTGTGTGTGTGTGTGTGTGTGTGTGTGTGTGTGTGTGTGTGTGTGTGTGTGTGTGTGTGTGTTGTCAGGGTGTCCCTCGTCCCCCCAATCCTGTATCCCATCTCCACACAGAGAGAAGGGGATGGAGGGAGCTCGGCAATGCAAATCTCTGTCATTCTTTCACACTGTGTGTGTGTCTATCATTCTCACAAACACACACTGTCCTTCCCTCTCATCTCCTGACCCAACACGTACATGGTCTTTTAACTAATTAAGCATTCAACTTATTAATGTTATCTAAATTGCTTTTCACCTAGTGGCTGGACAGCTATGAGGACCTCAGTTCAGAGCTTCTGGGGGCCCCCTACTGCCCATGGGAGCTCAGAGTTCCAAGGTCCCTTGCCACCAGCAGCTTGAAGCTCTAAAGGTCCCTGCTGCTCACTGCATCTGGGAAACTGTTGCGGGAGGGAATCCTGCAGCTTACAGAGACTGAAGTCACAGAGCTCTCTAGAAATCACAGATTTTGTAACAAAATTGTGCCTTAGTTGTCAGTTATTTATAGAGCTGTCAATCAAAGTTAACACTTTGAGGGAGGCAGCATCAGCGGAGAAAGTGGGCCCTGAAATCTCAGCCTGCAGCTGAATGAGGTCACATGTGTGAGAGAAGCCTGAAGCTTCAATTTGGGGGCGGGGAGGTGCAGGTGTGAAGCCTAAAGCCCCAGCTAGGTAGGAGGGGAGGTGCAAAATTCAACCTATATTTGAGAATAACCTAAATATTTAAAGAAATGGTATTCTGTTTTAACACTGCAATTACCACTTTAATCATGAGTAGTTTTTAATCACTTGATAGCACAGAAGAAGTGCTAATAACTAGGGCTAAGTAGAGGACCTATGCTTTAACCCGTTACTGGTAAGGGTGATACTTATTGTGTACTCGGTTAACCACTTACCCATTTCCATGCCTATAAGGGAGTGCTATTTATTCTTTCTCATAACACAAGAACTGAGGGTCACTGATTAAAATTGAGGCAGCAGAGGTTTAAACCAAACAAAAGGAAGTATTTCTTCACACAACACACAGTCAATCTGTGGAACTCTTTGCCAGATGATGTTGCAAAGGCCAAGATTATAATAGGATTAAAAAAAGAACTAGATAAATTCATGGAGGATAGGCCCTTCAGTTGCTATTAGCTAGGATGGGAAGGGATGGTGTCCCTACCTTCTGTTTGCCAGAAGCTGGGAAATGAGGGAAAGTGAATGGATCAACTTGATTATCTGTTCTGTTAATATTCTTTGAGGTACCTGATACTGACCGCTGTCAGAAGACAGGATGAACAGTCAGATGGACCATTGGTCTGACCCAGTATGGCCATTCTTATGTTCTTATTGGTACAGAGCCTGCATAACTACTGCCGCTGCAGCAATCCATCAGCTGATCTTTCATGCCCTTTAGTCGTCACTTATGAACAAGATCCCTAGATACTTTAATTCTTCCACTAAGGTCAACTAGCTATTTAGGCTGAGAGTTAAAATCATCCCACTTAGAGTTCAACAATCCCAGTTTCTTTGCACCGGCTATCAGCTCTTTAGTTTAGGGTGGTTTTCCTCCTGTACTTATTCATGTGTTCAGGAAATTAGCTGTTTGTTTCCATCCAGATTCCTGACTTTATCACTCAGGGTTTTCAGTCTTCTCCCAATAGCTGGTATGTCCGGGTCTGAGAAGGGAGCCTTCACATCCTTTTTGAGTCTATTTCTATGCTTCCTACTCACACTTCTTGCTGGCTCTGCAGTATTGCATTAATTTAATGTCTCCCTGATGTCTATCAAGAAAGGTGTTTTCTGCATATAGTGCCATGTATTATCAGTGATGCTGACACCTCCTCCCCCTCCCTCCAAAAAGTCATATGAGTATTAGTTCCTCTGGCAAGCTGCTTGGGTTGTTAAATTGATCAGAGTCCCCCAGACTAGATTAGGATAGAATCTGCCTTGTCCAGTGTGAATTACTGATAAAGAGGTAACTGAAGCTGGTAGTACTCTAAATCACTGATTTTTCAAGTAGGGGTATGTGTACTGTTGGGCGGGGAGGGAGGCTCAATAAACACAGGCCTCCCGTGAGATAAAACTCCTCATCTAAATATTAGCTTAGTTTTACAATAGATTACATGAAAAGCACTAATGAAATAAGTACAAGCTAAAATTTCATACAGTGTCTTTTGTACTATACACTAAAATAAACACAGTACTTATATTCCAACTGACATACAATTATATGGAGGTAAGAAGAAAATAAGTGATTTTTCAGTGCGGTGACAGATTTGTACTTCTGTGTAAGCAAATAATTTACAAGCGAATATTGTAAGTAAGTGAGGTGAAATTTAGGGGTACGCAAGACAAATCCGCCTTCTGAAAGGGGTATAGTGGTCTGGAAAGGTTGAAAGTCACTCATCTAAATAGACCTAATGGTGCAAGGGACAGAAAGTCTGTCTCTGTGTGGAAGCATGTAAGGGTAATGCAGTTGCAGAATGACAGTAGTTAATTTTTACCAGGACTGAGGGTTGGCATTTCTCAGCTTGGTTCCAGGTGCACATGGGTGCAGGAGTGGGATGCAGAGTTTACAGGTGAAGGAGGCATGGTGCAGTGCAGGGATGTATGAGGGTGCCCTTTGGCTGAATAGCCAGTGCTTTATTTATCAGGCTGACCCCTGGTACCTCTTTGCATACAAATTAAGCACTGCAGGGCTATCTACTGACTCTGAATTGCAGGACTTCGGCTTTGTCTACATTATTGAGTTCTGTCAACCAAACATAAGTCAATGCCCAAAAGTGCACATAATGAAAATCAAAATATATTGTTCATACTAGCTCCCTTTGGTGATAGATCCTGTCCACATTGGGGGCACCCTCATTAACAGTGTGAGCCTGACTAGTATATGAAGAGTAAATGTGTTAGTTTAAACTTTTAGAAAACTGGTGTAGAGAAATTAGACATTGAAAAAAAGTTGCTCTGGAGTAATTTTTATTTATTTTATTTTGAAAAGCATTCTGCACAGTTGGCCATCTGTTTCTGTGTTGCATAACAGCTTGGCTTGTGTTGTGGTGTGTGTGTGTGTGTGTGTGTGTGTGTGTGTGTGTGTGTGTATTATAATAGAACAAAAGTGCATTGTGTTTTTATTGCTTTTAATTTCTGGTTTTTTACCACCTGGTAAAAGCTGTGTATAAACAGGAGATGATGGTAATTTTTAAAATGTGTTTTTATGATGATGAAATTAAGTCTGAAATTATGCTGATCATAATAGGATTGCTCCAGTCCTTCCTCTTCTCAGCAGTTTAAATAGTTTCCAAAATTGGGATTATAATTTGGCTTCAAATAGTCACACTTTTACGATAGGAATGATTTATACTTAAGTTAGACTTCCATTTTATAACTATAAGGGTTAGAGTAGAGGTCTGTGTGGGTTTTTGGTTTTTTTAAGAAAAGCCTAGGCCTTGACTACATGAATCTTATGTTTGCAATAACCTGGACTGTAAATCTACATAGGTAGCAGTTCAGGGAGCAGGCAGCATGTGTGGGCATCCAACTTACATACTAGCTCCTACAGAGTTGCCTGCTCCCCCGCCCGTGCCACTGTGATGTGGCTCCAGCTCTGGCCCTGGCCGGGGCCGCTGGAGGAGCAGCAACGCCGTCTGCCTGCGATGCAGCTCTAGCTCTGGTGCCAGCCGGGGCTGCCTGTGACGTGGCCTGCAGCTCCAGTCCTGGGGAAGGATTGAAGCTAGGGCTAGGATGCCCTGTTGATCCTGGGTCAGGGCAGCCGCCCTAGAGCAGCTGAGCAGTCATTGTGGGACTCTGCTGAGGAGGTGGGTGAGCCTCAGATTCTTGATGTGTGCCTATGTGGGCATGCACTTTAGAGGCAACACTAGCACTGGGTGAGCTCTCCTGGCACTCTTGCCATAGCTACTCCTGTCATGTTAAAGCACTGCCATGGCTGCATTTTAAACTTTAAAGTATAGACAAAGCCTTAGAGCAGGGATGGGCAATAATTTTTGGCTGGGGGCCACTTAAAACATTTTTAAAGTGGCCCCGGGCTCCCCTGGAAAGGGCAGGGCCTAAACCGGAAGGGGTGGGGCCAGGGTGCTTCTGGGCTTCCCCACCCACATACCAAGTTTAGTCTGTGGGTGGGGAAGCCTCTTTGCCCCGTCCCTCCTTCGCATTAGGCACCTATGCCCCTGGCAGGGAGGAAGAGGCTTTGTGTGCTCCCAGGTCAATCAGGGCCTGGGGATGGGGAGCCACGGGAAACTTCCTTCACCCTGCCCCAACCCTGCACGAGCATACGGCCCTTTGAAGTGCTGTGAACTTCTCGCAGGGTGGGAGGATGGCGAAGGAAACTTCATGTGCCGCTCCCGCCCCCAGGCCAATCAGGGCTTGGGCATGCGGGAGCGCAAGATGTCTCCTCCCACCCTGCGAGGAGCGCATGGAACTTCAAAGTGCTGTGTGCTCTTGGCAGAGGGGGAGGAAGCTTTGTGCACTCCCCATCCCCAGACTCTGATTGGCCTGGGGGCGGGAGAGCGGTAGGGCCTCTGCTGGTTTGATCAACCCACTTGGTGGGCCGAATCTGTGCCTTTGGGTTGCCAGGTGTCCAATTTTCTATCGGACAGTCCGGTATTTGCGCCCTCTGGTAGAAAAAGTCTGAAAATACCGGACATGTGCAATGTTCGGTATTTTCTGAATTTCCGGCTGGGCGCCGGACAAAAGCCTGGCAGGGGCAGGGGAACGACTGGGACGTGGGCCGGGATTGGTGCTGGGAGCCCTGTGGTCGCGTGCAAAAGCTGGGCGGGGTGGGGGCAGTGGCTGGGACTCACAGCCGCTCCTCCGCCCGGCTTCTGCATGCAACCAGAGGCTCCCAGCGCCAGTCGCGGTCCTGCCTCCCAGCTGGGAGCCTCTGGTTCCGTGCAGAAGCCGGGCTTCCATCCACTGCCCCTGCCTGGCTTCTACTAGCAACTAGAGGGAGTGCCTGCCTGGAGTGCGGCCTGTTGGACTCCAGCTGTGGTCAGTGGCTAGTCCCCCCCAGCTCTGCTTCCCATCCCCCTTCCTCCAGTCCCCCCTCCTCTTGTCCTGCCCCCCTGACTCCTGATCCTCCCCAGCTCTGCTTCCCACCCACCCCCTTTCCTCCCGGCCAGCCCTGCGCCACGGCCCCTGACTCTTCCGCCCCCCTATCTCCCGGCCGGCCCCGCCCCTTCCAAGTGTGTCCGGTATTTTGGAGGGGGTCTACCTGGTAACCCTGTTTGTCTACCCCGCCTTAGAGTTACTTCCTGGCTTTCTGCAAACTTTATGTTCATGCCTGAGATTTTGGATCAGAGTACAGCCAATAGAGGAATTTAATGTCTATTAAAAATTGGTTTCCATATAGGCAGTTGTTTTGAAGAACCAGTTACGAACTTGCAAAACAGATTTTCAGAATTAAGAGTCTCTGAAAATAAGTTGCACGGATAGTTTATCTGGTGTTTATAACTTTCAAACTACTTGCTTCAGTAATAGATGTGTTGGGTTGTAGTATTATCGCTTGATTTGTGGTAAATTTCAGTCGCCAACCTAAAAGAGAATTTGAATTTGAGGGCATGGGGAAAGTTGATGGGTAATTTGATGAATACCACTGAGAACAAAGAACTTTGTACATCTAAACCCATGTGGAGTAAAGGTCACTTAAACTTCCATTTCGTAAAACTAACCCCACCCTACTCAGATAGCAGCACTCAGCAACATTCTCTCTTTGTGTTTCCTTTATAAATAATTTTAATGTGTTTAGAATGCACCATTTTTCTCACATCAGTATTCTCAAAAGTTATATTTTGAACCCCTAACTTGTATAAATTGTTAATTATACATTTACTCTTGACTAAAATGTATGTATAAAACATCAAGCTTAATGGTAAGTGGTGTAGGAGCGGTGAGAATTTGGAGACATAGTAAAATTGGAGTTGGAATGAAATGTTAACCACATTTTAATTTCATTTGAATAATTTTGTATTTACCTAATTCCATTCCTTGAATGAATGAATGATAGCTTTTGTTGTTCAGCCATCAGTTATTTGTTAAATGCTAAATCTTGTGATATAAAGGAACTTAATTTTTCGTTACTAGAACATCCAGCTATATCATTAGTGGTCCAATGTAATTAATTACCTATTTTGTAACTCCTAATAAGTAATGAGCTATATATTAAACCATGTTGTGGGTACAGAATAAAATAAAGAAAATTTGAGATTTAATTTTGGGTTCCAGCAGGAATGCTCATCTTGTGCATTTTTCCTCCAAGAATTTTTGCATTTTCCAATAAGTGTTGGGTTTTAGTAATTTCCCTCCTAAATATTAAACGTGTTTATAAATCCTTCCAGATAAGATTTAGACATTGGTCTACGGTATGCATTTGTTGCATGGTCTTTTAATTGTGTTGGTTATTGCTTATGTTTTAACTTAAAAATTTTCTATCTTGGGCCTCTGGTACTGCAAACTTATTTGTGCTTAAAGTTACACACCTGAACAGTCTTAGCGAAGTCAATGGAACTGTTTGTATGTAAAATTAAAATGTATTAGTATTTGTAGGCTTAGACTTGATTAACACTTGCTTTCCATTGCAATTCTTGTTGTCTGGCAGTGATATTTTTAACAATTCTAATATATACTCATTTTTGTGATTTTTTTTGTTTGTTCTTTACAACTACTACTTTCTATCAAACTGATTTTTTTCATATGAACAGTTAATGAAAATCAAGGTCTGTTTTTGTGGAGAAACGATTAAATCAAATATTCTTACAAATTTCACAAAGCAAAGTGGTTAAAAAAATGCTTAACCTTTATTACTTTCGATCAACTTATAGGCAGAAGCAAGGCTTGCAGCCAAACGGGCTGCTCGAGCAGAAGCAAGAGAGATACGTATGAGAGAATTGGAGCGACAACAGAAAGAGGTAATGTAGATTTTTCTATATTATTTCATACTGAAGGAGAAAGAAAGAGCGGGAAGCATGGGCCTGGTGCTTGAACCAAAGTAACCAAGAGTTATACTGTGAGTAATATACAAGCCTTGTCAAAAGCAGGTGTTTGCCTGCAAGTCAGTATCTCACGGTACTAGAACTGTTAGCACTAATAAAAGCACATGAAGTATGTAAATACATTCTTTCAGGACAGTACAGGGACACCCAGCTAGGTATGTAATAAAATAGTTGGAAACAATAAAAGTGAAAGCATAACAATGAGTAGTGAATGCTTTGGGGGAAAGTACAAGGGGAGATACCAAACATGTCATTAATGCATAAGATGATATGTACAGTGTGTATCATAGATAGTTCATTTCTGTCTATAAATATTGATGTACCTCGACTTAATTCTTTGGCTGATCTAAGGGCCAGTAGTGAAATCCATATTATCAACTGAGCCATGTCCATTGTCTTGGGTTCAAATATGTAGTGGCTCGGAGGCCATCTGTCTACCAACAGCTATTAATGTACTTTGTTTGACAGTAAACCTGACTTGGCAGCCTCTGTCCACAGCAGGCCCGAGCTCCCAGTGGACAGAGGCTGTTCCACCTCCCACAGTCAGGCTCATTCCCAGCAGCAGCCCAGGCTCTCTGCAGACAGAGCTCAGACCTCCTGCGGACAGGGGCTGCTGCCACCCCGTGCTGCTGCCTCTATCAGAGGCAGCAGCACAGGATAGTAGGCAGCCAGTCTGAACGGGGAGCTGGTTTCAAAACTGGCTCTTCTTGTGGACTGGTTCCCGCCTGGCACCCCGCGCTGCTGCCTCTGATACAGAGGCAGCAGCGTGCAGTCGAAAGAGGCTTCCCAGGAGTAGGGCCGGAACACACTGGCTGCTGGCCCTGCTCCCGGGGACTAAAATAGTCGAGTAACTACATGAATTCTTACCAGTTACTCGACTGTTCAGTTACCTGATATCTAACATCCCTAGTATAGTATAGCCATATGTCAGCATTTCCTGCATAGGACAGCCATTACTATAGCTTTTTCCAGTCTAGAGCTGAAATTCAAATGAGTAACTTATTTCATTCCTGTTCGGCATTTGCGTGGCTAGCATGGCATGTACTCGGGTATATTAAAATATTTATTTTAAACTTCATGGGTAATAAAGATACTGAAGTAAAAGGGGACCAGCTATTCCTTTTGCTTATCCTGTGACTCCAAAAATACCTTTTTAAAATTTATTTTCCAACTTGGCATGTGTCTTCAGTTGATAGAATATTTTTGTAATAAATAGTAATTTTGTATAATATAACTTTAACAAATTCAGTAAATCAGTTACTTAAAAGTAAAACTGCTCAAAGATTTAGATTGACCTAACCACTTTCTTTTGGAAGCAGACTGTTGGCCTTGCAATTTTTGTTCTCTTTTTTGTATTTGCCTTTAATTATTCTAATTGTTACCTACAATAAATTTACAGCTCTCATATCCTATAGACAATTATATATGACTGAATTTTAAATTGTACAAGATAATGTAATCTCTGTAATGTTTGTTCTGCGTCATAATGTTTTAAAACATTTTTTAGCTTTCTCATCGCTCATATGATAGAAAATGGGGACGTATCCAAAAGTGGATGGTAGGCTGGGACTGCCTGTTGTGCATGTTGTTTACACTACTATAGTACTAATCGTTTGCAAAGTTTGCCACTGTAACACATTTTATAACTGATGGTGGAGGGGGGTGTGGAAGAGGCATTATGTAAGGTCATGGGATTCTGGGCAGACACAAAAACATTGGAAGTGTGCCATTTTCTCTTTCACAGTGAGTTTAAAGTTTATACACATGCATTCAGAATGCAATTAAAGTAATTTTATTGTTGGCAAAGGCTTATGTTAAAATTGTATATGTTTCTACATTAATTTACTTCCACATCTTTCTTTATCTCTTTTTTGTAGACCTGCCTTATTCTATATTATTTCTTCTTTAATTGGATTAGCAGGTTGTTTTCTGTAAACGATCCAGGCTGTATTTCAGTAGCTGATACTTTTTAAAAGTCATTTTAAAATTAATATATGGCAGCCTCTTTAAAAATAAAGAGGGTTGGATAGAGGAAGCTTACTTTTTCATTCTAGACTCCAAACTTCCAGTTGATTGCAGCGAGACTTTAGGATGAAAAAGAATGCAACGTTGGCTACTCTAAAAGGGACTGGTCCTCTATCTACTTTTATTCAGCCCTATGGTTAAACAGCTGTCTTCAAATTTGTAGAAATCTCCTTTCTTCTTTATAAGCAAAATTCAGATGTGATGATTTATTTTATGAAAAGTTGTTAATATATAGGAACTTTATCAATATCTGTATCAAGAAAAACAAAGTAAGCCAGAGTCAAATATGTTCTGCTAAATTATAAATTGAAAGTATGAAAAATGGCTTCATAATCAGCTATTGTCAGCAAGTCTGTAGAGAAGTCTGAGTTTTCAGAAGGTTACATCTTAACATATTTAATTTTAACCCTTAAAAATTAACCCTCTATAGCTATAAGGAATGTATTTGGTTTGGGATTTTTTTTCTTTGCACTCCAAATTGCATTTAATCCATTTAACAAGGAAAACTAAAACACGTTCAGGCATTTAATTTTTTAATATATTTCTCTAGAACGAGAAAAAACCTACAAAAAGTAAAGGTCTAAGAGCATGAACATTGTTTTTTATTTTTGGATTGATTATATAACCCATTAATAAAAATTGTTATGCTGTTAGTGTTCAAAACTTATTTCTGCAAACGCCATGCTGATTTTTTTTCAGTTTATAGTTTGATGCTTAATAGATAATGCAAGGGATGGATTTTGTAGAGGGAAAAGGAAGTCACACTTGTCAAGTCAGAAGAAATATTTTTTGAAAATTTGATCCATTTCTGAATGTTATACAATTTTGCAGATTAGGGATTTATCTTATTTGACTTCTGTCTTATTGTATCATATAATTTGGCTTTTATGTAGTTTCAAAGTTGACTTACCAATTAAACATTACACTGACTTCATATCCTGCTGAAAATGCAACTGAATCAGTCTCTCTAATTGTACATATATCTTGTCAATCCCACACAAATTATGTATTTTAAAAGCACTTATCATGGGATCCAAGTGCTTATTATTCCCATTGTTTAACTTATTAGGTTTATCTTCACTGGAGGAGAGGTAACTTTAGGTATAATTCGAGTGCAACCCCACCATCTACATACACACAAATCCCTTATATCAAGTGTGAAGCTGCTATTAACAAGAGTTGCCAAGCCCAGCAGCTCCTGAGCCGGCAGCTTTTGCCGTCGGCACTGGGGTTGAGGCAGAGCAGGAGGTGCCTCCCCAGAGCTTCCCCTCCCCCGCCCCCTCCCCCCCGCCCTGTGTGTCCGCTTTTGCCAGTGGCAGTGCTGGGGCTGAGGTGCCTTCCTCCCTCCTCCCACCATAATGGCGGGCATCTGGGGCTCTGTCCACCTGTGAGTGTGCAAGATGTGCTTGGGGAGAGAAGGGGCATCAAGAAGGAGGCCCGCTCTCCCTGCTCACACAGCAGTAATGGCCATGCTCCCTAGAGAAGGGGAAGTCTTGCTCTGGGAAGTGCAGGGGGTGTGGTGGGAAGGGGTCACAGGGCAAGAAGGTGTTGGCATAGACTGTAGGGGTCAGATGTTAAAGGGTCAAAGGGCAAGGGGCATAGGATTGAGAGTCAAAGGGTGTTAGGAACTGGGAAGCAAGGGGCTGGATTGGGACTAGGCAAAAAGCAACATTTTATTTACATAGTTACATATTCATTATCTAAAAGTCAAGCAAAGTCAGGGTAATTAAAGGGTCAAGATTCCCCAAATGAAAAAGGTATAGCTACAGGATATAATCATATTTTAATTTCAGTTGCTGCCCTTAGCAGGAAGTTAATCTTGGTGACAGCGAGACAGGGATATCTTTATCTGAGCTAAAGTGACTTTGAAATCCAGTTTCACAATCTTGTTTTGATAGCTTCCCGATAGTATAATTCTTCGATCTCTTTTGTTTGATGCTTGAGATTCTTCTACATTTTTTCTAGATATATTTTTCTGCTCAAGCAGCAAAAGACTGTCCATGTTTTACTTTCAATTAAATACATCACTTCATCTGCACTTTCTTAACACCATAGTATTGTAGACACTTGGCTTAAAGTCAAAATGAAATGTAAGCAATGTTCATCTGACTTGAATGGATTCACTTAATTCCGCTGATTTTTTTTTTCCCCCCAGACATTGATCTATGTGGAAAAATAGGTGTTGCATGCTGTTTAGTTTGCCTAATTTTATTTTAATTTTTTTCTTAAATAGCTTTACATTTCTTCTTTCTTAGGAAGATTCAGAGAGGGCCAGGTATTCTCTCCGGTCTAGTCATCATTCGTATCTGGTTTGTCCTACCCTATAAAATTTCCTTCTCCCTGTTACGCCTTACTTTAACAAACAAACATTTCACTTTGCTTTTGCTTTTGTTTTTGTTATCAGGGAGCAGATGACGTATTTTCTGCTCAAAGTATTGGCAGTCATAGGGTTAGTACATAAGTTGCATGTAGTATAAAACAAGCTGTCTGTTTTAATCTCTGACCCTTCTTTCTGAAGTGCAAAATTAAATCTTATTATTTTCATTAGAAGCTAAAAGATGACTGTCAAATGTCAGAAAGTAAGAATAAGTCACATTTATTATTGTTATTATGACAGTGCCCATTTCTTTTTCTAAGTAGTCTACGTAGCAAACAACTCATAGACTTTAAGGTCAGAAGGGACCATTATGATCATCTAGTCTGACCCCTTGCATAATGCAGGCCACAGAATCTCACCCACCCACTTCTGGAATAATCCTCTCACCAATATCTCAGATATTGAAGCCTTCAAATAGTTTAAAGACCCCAAAAAGCCTCCAGCTGTGATCTGTGCCCCATGCTATAGAGGAAGGCGAATCTGTAGATCCAGGCTCTGAGACTTAATCTCATGGGGCTAGTGCTACCAGACAATTTAGGTGTTTTGCTAAATTATTCCCTAAATAAAACTAATAATGGCATATTCTACATTTAATACAATTGAGAATTTTGATCACCTTTATATTTCTGATCATATCTGAAGTAAATAGTAAATGGTGGAGTAACTTACCATTTGGTATAAAATGTGACTGGAACTTTTTATATATAATTGCTCCAAAATTTTATTTATAGGTAAGTGAGGCAAAAAATGGTTATAATTAGGAAAAGTACTATATTTTTAGATAAATCTAAAGTTAACACGCCTTCTTATTGTGCTGTCTTTTTGAAAAATGTATATGACTGCATTCCATTAGAAAAACCATGAGTAAATGTTCATATCCACACTACATATTAGAGAAACTAATTTGGTAGATAAACGTTAGCCTCTCCATCTATTCCAATAGACAAAATAATAAAGCAGTCATGTTATTTCTTATTTTTCCAGAAATAAAAAACAAAGAAAGCACAAATGAGTATGGATAAAAATAGCACAGGAGATAGTTATCTATAGCAGTTGTTAGTGGTGACCACACAATTCACTATACTATCATTCCTAGCACATAAAATTATCTTTAGTACCTGCTCACCATGCCTTTAGTGCATATTTCTATATATTTCTAAGTTGAAGACTATTTATTTTGAATATTTATTATTTATATATTTGCAATACATAATCTTCTACAATTTCATTCCTAAGAGTTCATCTTTGGATGTCAATCGGTCTCATTCAAGCAGAACAAGCACCTCCAGGAGGAGAGATCTTGTGGTCTGTAACCTGGAAAAGAGCATGTTTTGACTTATTCATGTAATATAAAATTTTGTGTGTGCCTGTTGATCAGAAGTAGTAATAAAATATTGAGTACTTATTTCAGCTAGAACACATTTTAATGGAAAATAATAGTTACTTGAGTGTGTTTATTACTTGTATAATGCAGCTTTCTTCAAAACTGTATTTGAAGAAAACTGTGGCTTAAGTTTTGTTTTGGCTCAGCAAACCACAGTTGGGAGCATTGTTGTGGGAAGAGGTAGTTTCCTAGTTCCTCAAATAACAGAAACGTGTTGATATGGCAGGTTGAAAAGCACTGCTTTAAATTAAATGTAGATCTTCTGCTGCAACTTTTGTCAGGAGACTGCTTAAAGCTTCAATTTGTAGCTTTTTCAAGCCATATCTTTTTGGGGTTGGTACTGGTCCCCATGATCTGGGCTGAAATAAGAAAATTAAGGGTAACTTTTATTTCAGCTTAGACAATTTTATCTATAATGTATATAGGCAAGTTTTAATGTTTTCTGAAATTGTTAATGAATTATGATCCCGTATATGGGGCTTTGCTGGCAACAGCATTCTGCAGTCTGATCTGTCTTCATATGTTGTGTTTAAAATCACACTTTTTTTTTAGTTAAAATGATGCCGCTTAAAAACAAAACCAGGCCTGAATCAAGGTGGGAAGACAAATATTCAGAGTAATCAGTTTAACAGTAAAGAGATTATCCTTGTCAGTCTCCTCTTAGCAGTATAAATGTCTTCCGTGAAACCCCCACCACCACCAGTTTTGGCATTAGTTGGACTATTAACAGTGTATAGAAAGGTTCTGTAACCAGTTTCCATTCTGCTTTGAATTCCTGTTACAGTCAGAAAAGTGACACTTGTAACGCCACCATTCTCAACAGTTCAGCTTCCTAGGAGTACTAAAAGTCTGCTTGCTTCACCAGGAAGAATAAAATTTTATTTCTGACAGCATTACAAAGCCAACATGAATAGAAGAGGGATTCTGGATGCTATTGTGGCTTATTCAGATTGGTTAACTAAGATACAATTAAAGAATCTTGGAATCTTGGAAAATGTGTCACCCAAAAGGAACACATTTACACTCGTATCCCAGAATTAAGTCTTGACACATATTTTCTTATCTATAAATGGAATAAATTTGATGTCAGTTATTAAGCGACAGTAAGCATGGAAACCTACAACTTACAGTGCTGTTTTACAGAGTCATTTTCTGGACTGTTTCCACATTCTTATATTGTTGTAACAGAACTTATGTAAATATTTAAAGTTCTGTTATTCAGGCAGTATGAAAATTGGTCATATAGTGCTAGCTTACTGCTGTGACAAATCATCTCACTGTTCAGAAATGTGGACATTTTTAGCAGGGCAATAAGTGGCTGCTGCCATAGTCTTAAAATAGTGGGGTGAGCTGGCAGTAGAACAGAAGTAGTATTTGGAATAGGAGGAAGTCAGGGGAAAAAAGTGCTTCAAATATATACAGAAGGAGATGTTCTGTTGATTGGAAGATACTTGATACATCTATTCTGGCAAATAGTACTGTTCCTTCTGCTACACTGATGGAGGATGACCTCTTGTACCTGCACCAGTGAGGGCCAGCAGTGGTGTACAGGGATGGAGAAATGTGAGGAACCTGTGCAGAGGGGGTTCCTATCAGAAAGCCGAGCCTGTTATGGCTTGCCATTGTGCATCAAGGATTTGTGGCCAAGACTATTTGATCTTTTGCTACATGCAATCCAAATGGCTTGCCACCTACCCAACAGCTGTACTAGCATGAGCAATATAGAGGCCACATCAGATTTTAATTTAAGAAACAACAACAAAGCTTAAATTCTCAAACCGGGATATGGGGCTCTGGTCCCTTAATTTAAAATGATTCACATTTGCCATTCCTGCTTGGTTTCTGAAGCTTCCTTTTAAGCAGACACGGGAATCAAACACTTCTGTCTCCTACATGAACCTATAAACAAACCAGAAATCAATTATTCTTAGTTAGTGATGATTAACACTGATGAACTTTGAATAAACCATGTATTAGCTCAAGTAAGTGAAAGTAATAAACACTTCAAATATACTTCTATCTTTTAAGCTTATTTTTTCAAAGTTGCATGCTTTATTCTTTTGAGAACTATTGTGAATATTGAATACTGGTTGTCTTTACTGGATAGCCCAAAGTTGCAGTCACACTCATCTGGCCCTTCTTTTGGGTTAGTGATATGAGCAACCTGCAATTCTGGCCCAATTTCAATACCTCTTACTAGATAGGTCATGCTCTGTGGTCGTCATGCTCATGTAGAACGGTAGGCATTTTGTTAAGAATTCCATGTGCTTGCTTTTATTATGCTCCGGTGTTGAAGATGATGTTTACTGTTTAGTGTTGACTTTCTAAACTTTTACTCATAGAATCATACTTACAGTGACTCTCATGGTATGAAGACGTCTTCTGGTTCCCATAAAGATTTGTTGGTTAGTGTTCTCATGCAATATTTGTTATGAATATACCAAATAATAATGGAGTGGGTCCTTCATAAGTAATGTCTGTGTAGGTGTACTGGGTATGCATTTATTTATTTATTTTTACTGTGTAAGAAATCTGGGTTACCTATGTGATGGCTTAGGTCAAATTCTGCTCTGAATTTGGTGCAGACCAAATCTGAGTTTGATTGCAATTTCAGTCATGTCAGCAGAATTGTGTGCTGCTTAGAACAGAATTTAAATCCATATACAAAATGGGTTTTGCTAAGTTTTTGAAAATATTTACAATAGTGCCACTTCTGTGGATGAAAATTCATTTTTTTTCTTTTATTTAATTTGTTCTCTGGGGACAGAGGAAACTACTTCATATCTGCCTCTCCTGTCCTTCCTCCCCCCCCCCCCCATCAGTAGTGAGTGTCTTAAATTCTATTGTTCAATAAAGCACATTAGGTTTGCCATAAATATCATATTAGGGAATTTGTTGAAAAAGATTTTGGGATTATCGTGATTTCCAAAAAAATGGTTGTAGAATGTTCAATATACAATTTAAACAAATAATATAGTGACAGGAAATCTTAAATTAAAAAAATATATATTTTAGGACGGTATTTTCTAAAGGTCTCAGCCATTTTAAGTGACTCATTTATTAAATGAGCACAGTTGGGTCACCTTGGAAAATGCCACTTGGAATCTATACTTCTCTCTGACTGCTGAAGTATTTTTGTCTTAGTTTCACAGCATGTAAGTTTGTACCACATTTTTCAAAATGCTACACTCCCAAAAGATCCACAATTTGTTATGTCCCAACACAGGTGCTCTTGTACTCCCCATTTGAATTGGATTGATTCCAATAGAAATATGGATCAGTGCTTTTTGATCCCTTTGTGGGATCAGGCTTCCTTCATGTATGCAGAGGGGAAGAGAAAAACTTGTATTGTTGAGAAAGTAGGGCACTAAGTTCCACAATGTAAAAAATCAGAAATGTAATCAATAAGCTTTAAATATTTTTTGAAAATAGTGGTATAAGATAGGAGTCAATTCTGCACACACTTAGCACATGTTTAGCTCCTCTAGTGAGTGTCAGGGGGACTGTTCACAGTTGTAAAGTTGGATTGGTGTCTGGTTTGTTAAATATTTTTGGGAGGCAAAAACCACACCCATATTTTCTTCTTTTGGCTGAATGAAGCATTTTTAAATGTCAGCATTTTCCATAATTTTCTAAAGAATACTCCTTTAAAATACTGTGTGCGCCTTTTTTTTCTTCAGAAAGTTAACCAATTTTGAATCATGGCTTAAAGAAATGAGGAAATTGTTTTTAATGTCTGTTTACAAGCTTCGGGATGTCTGGACATAATTGTGATATTTTTGTTCACAATAACTGTATATACAATTTTTTTTACAGAGTGGATTTTATCATGACCAAAGAAATTATAGCAGCCTTAGACATAGCAAACCAGTTTCTACTTACCAAACACGGGTCTGTCTGTACTTTTGGTTTCTGCTTAATTATTATGTGTGTTATTTTCCTCTTAAGATTCTGAAGTATTAAACCTAACATTAGCATAATTGCAAATGTTTGCTTAGTTTTTAAAATTGTCGTTCACATTAATTTATGAGGTGGGCCCTATCAAATTCACGGTCCAGTTTGGTCAATTTCACAGTCTCAGGATTTTAAAAATAGCAAATTTCACGATTTCAGACTTAAATCTGGAATTTCACAGTACTGTAATTGTCAGGGTCCTGACCCAACAAGGAGCTGTGTGCAGGGGGTTGCAGTGTATTCTAAGGTGGTTGTGATACTGCTGCCATTACTTCTGATCTGCTGCTAGCAGCAGCACTGCATTTTGAGCTGGGCAGCCACAGTGTGACGGGTGCTGGCCAGGGACTACTGCCAGCAGCATCACAGAAAGACGAATGGCATTGTATGGTGTTACCACCCATCTGTGCTGCTGCTGGCAAGGGACTGCCTTCAAATCTAGGGACTGCTCTTCAGCTGCCCAGCTCTAAAGGGAAATGCAAAAGAAAGTGTCAATATCATGAGCTCCTTAAAATAATTTAACTACCTTTTGGGTTACAATCCCCAATTTGAGAAACACTTGTCTCCCACATGAAAACTGTATAATTTAGGTTAAAAGCACTCAAAAGAACAGTTTTCACTGTCCATGATGGATTTTTCATGGCTGTGAATTTGGGAGGGCCCAATTTATAAGGAATTGTCTTGTGCTTGATGAGGCAGTTGTGTTTCCTGCATGTTTTGATACATTTTAAGTGGCTTAAGTTATGAATTATTACCATGTATTTGATTTTTTTTAAATTGAGTTTTCTGTTTACTTAGATGCTTTTCAAAGCCAAGTTTAACTGAACTGCCCAGGCAAACTAAGGAGATCATTCAGAATAATAAGCAAGGCCAAAAGTTCATCTTTTTACAGTTTTTTGAGTGATAATTCATGTCCATTCCAGTGAGGTGTATGCATGCGCATATGCATGATAGCTGGAAGATTTTTCCCTTAGCTGTTCGCTGGCATCGAATATTGAGCTCTGCCAACTAACCCTCTCTCCATATCCTTCTTACCATCAGTGATCGTTAGCTGAAATGTCCTGGTGCTTGTCTTTGCAAGTGTGCTAGCAGTTATCTACTAGTTTCTTCATTATACGTAGTTAATAATTATTAGGCATAGATAATTTTCATAGTGTAGTTAGTCAATTGTTTGTTTAGCTCTTAAGAGGGTTTCTTCCTTCCTCTCCCTCCCCCTCCCTCCCACCTGCTTTGAGTCCCTTATACCGGGGCATGCTTAGGTCATTAGGCTTCAAAGCCTGTGCAGCCTGTGGTAGGTGCATGCACAAAAGCAACCTCCACGCTTTGTGTTTTAAGTGTCTGGGCAAGAGTCATCAAAGGGATCACTGCTCAATTTGTAAGACTTTCAGACCTAGGACTTTAAAAGAGAGAGCTCAGCATCTGAAGGTCATTCTCATGAACGCAGCACTTCAATCCCCAGTCAGAACAGGTTTCAGACCTGGTGCCAAGCACTTTATCTTTGGTGCAGAGTGCCCCAGTGCTGGGATCAGCACAGCGATGAGCAAGGACAATATGTTCTAGTACTGTACAGCTGTGGTGCAGGGCTCCTAACTGACATTCAGGCACTGGTCCTAGTCACCAGTGCCTTAGAAAAAGAAGAGGCATGATAGGGTAAGTCTCCCACCTCTAGGCACAAGGAGCCAATGTTTGTTAGACACGGTCAGACCTGCCCTAGTGCAATACTACCGATGCAGGACTGCGCATTGACTTGCAGACACCAGGTGGTCAAGTCTGAAACCACCTCCTTCTCCATTTAGGAGCCTCCACTTAGGGACCTGTAGCTTCCCTCAACACTAGAAGCATTCCAGGCCACACAGGAGCTCCATGCACACTACAGCACACTTCTCTCCGACATGATGCAAGAAGTTGCTGTAGTGTTTGGCTACCTGCCCACCTTCCTGAGGAAATCTGGCCATGATGGCTTATTCCCCAGCACCAAGACAATACTGCACCAGCCATCTCTCAATTCAAAATGAGGAGCTGTAGCCAGGTCCTGTCAGCCCACCAGGAGTATGGCCTCTCCGTGGCCCTCAGCATTGGCGTTCTTGAAGTCACAGTCTGACTCCTACAGTTCCAGCCAGAATGGGAGGTCTTCGTCAAAGCGCACCTTCTGTTCTCACCCAGTGCATTGGTAGCCCACACTGCAGTTGTCCTTCTGGATACCCTAGCCCTTTGCGAGGGCCAGGCTCTATGATCTCATTCCAGGGTGATATCAGTAGTGTCAGCCTCCTTTGTTTCACTGGCACTGGTGCCTTCGTTTCTCAACTGCACACCAGTGGACACTAGATCGATAATTCCAGCACCATTGCTGAAGCAGCTTCACCCCCAATGATTTAATTGACACTGAAAATCCAGGAGGACCATAGGGAGTTGGCTCCATCCATGTTTCCACAGGCATAGACAGAACACTTACCAGTGCCCTCGAGTGCCTCCTCAGGAATACTGCCCCTAGACTCTTCAGGATTGGAGGGAAGAGAACTGCCACTTATGGGAACATCGTCTTCCCCAGAGGAGGTGATAGCTGGCACAGCCGCAGCCCCACCTTGGAAGACAACAGAGGGTTTCCCAATAGCTCCTTAGGAGAGTTGCTCAAGGCCTGGGCATTCAGGCTGAAGAAGTGACTGAGGATGTCAATCTAGTGTAGGTCCTTTGGGACCTACATGTGTGGCCCTTTCTCTTATATAGAACACCTATGACCCCCCAGGGCCAAGAAAAATGAGAGGCAATATTTCGTGCCCTCTAACAGTTACAAGCATCTATAGTCACCCTCCTCCCAACTCGCTGGCTATGGATGCAGCAAATCAGAGTGAATGTCAGGGCTTACATGGTCCTTTTCTGAAAAATAGAGAGGCAAAATGCCTCAATCTTTATGGTCAAAAAGTGTATTCTGTAGGGGGCTTGCAGCTCTGTATTACAATGGCTTGCTGGTTTGAAAGTAGATATTCCTAAAATATATCTTCAGTGACAAAATTTATGGGACTGCTATCTAATGAGTCCAGGGCCAAATTCTCAGTAGAGATGGTAGAGGGAGGGCAAGCTTATTTCCAGAACATCTCTAAAAGAAGCCCTGGATACAGCCATATGGCCACCCAAGTCATGGCCATGAGAAGGGGATCATGGCTTCAGATGTTGAGCCTGCCATACAAGGTCCAACAAATGATCCAAGACCTCCCTTTTGAAGAACCATCATTCTTTCTGAGAGGACGGATAGAAGGCTTCACAGCCTTAAGACTCGAGAGCAACTCTCAAGTCCTTGACAGGACACACTCCTACTACACAACAATTTTACACCCTCCACTGCATCCGTATCAGCTACAAAATCATCAAGAAGGCCAAAGCAGGGAGAAACAGGAGTGACAGGCCCTCACCAGACTGGATAGAGTTCTGGTCAACACAGACTTTCATCTGGTCAGCACAAATCTTCATCATCCATAAGCAGGCCTTTTGAAGGTGCTATCAAGGGCAACATACTAATCAAGCATCTAGACTTAGCTTCTTGTCCTGACTGCCTTTTTCTATACTTGGTCCTGCATTACTTTGAATTGCTGGATCCTTTGCAAGAACTCAACAAATTCATGTAAAAGATGAAGTTTTGTATGTTTTCCTTGGCCTCTATAATCCCGTCCCTTGATCTGGCCAAGTAGTATGCTGTCCTCGATTTTAAGGATATCTGTGTTCATGTCTCCGTTTATCATCTGCACAGAAAATATCTCAAGTTCATAATGAACAACATCCACTACCAATTTACAGTCTCAGGGTACATCTAGACTACATGCCTCTGTCGCCAGAGGCATGTAGATTAGGCTACCAGACATAGTAAAATGAAGTGGCAATTTAAATAATCGCCGCTTCATTTAAATTTACATGGCTGCCGCGCTGAGCCGACAAACAGCTGATCAGCCATGTAAATTTAAATGAAGCGGCGATTATTTAAATTGCCGCTTCATTTTACTATGTCTGGTAGCCTAATCTACATGCCTCTGGCGACAGAGGCATGTAGTCTAGACGTACCCTCAATGTTTTATACTTTGAGCCAAAGGATGTTCATTTTCTCAAACTCCATAATAGTAAAGTGTCTAAGGAATTATTTGCTTTTCCACCCACTTGTGAAAGAAGGAGTTACTCTGTGAGACTTTAATATTGTGCTAGCTGCCCTTACAGAGCTCTTGGTAATTTTTTCTCGACTTCTCCTGTGCTTGTCATGATGTTGTCGCATCTACAGGAAGAGTAAGTGATCTGCAGGCTTTAATGGCAGAGCCACTCTTTTACTTAGTTTTTCAAAGACTACAGGGCATGAGGGCCACATCTTAATTTTTTGTATAAAGTGGTGTCACTATAACCAAATATACTTCCCAATATTCTTTCTTAAGCCATATTTAAATGCAAGAAGAACAGTGCCTTCATGTATTGTATGTGAAAGGTGTGGCTTTTTATTTGGAGAGAACTAAACCATTTTGTTGTTCAACTTCTTTGTCTCCTCTGTGGATAGGGCAATGGATCATGTGGTCTTCTCACAGACTATTTGCAGATGACTTCCTGTATTATGACAGCATATGGAGTAACCCAGGCAACACCTTCACAAAAACCATTGATTCATTCAACTAGGGCTCAAGCAACATCAATCACATTAAGCAATGTTTTAATATTGGGCATTTGCATCTGGTTTCCTGTGCATGTACTTTTACCAAATGCTTAAGCTATTATTGTTGCCACTACATCAGATTCAAACTCTGGGAAAGCAGTTTTGCAGTTGTTCTTTAAGTAAACTCGAAGCCCACTTGCTATTAATACTGCTTGTGAATCACCTGACTGGAATACATGACTACAACCAATCAAAGGTGATAGCAAAGATGTTACCTAGCTGGATGAAAATATTTCTTGTTTGCATTGTGGATGCAGATGTGTGTTCCACAACCCCCCTTTGGTGCCTTCTCCATCAGAGGTTAATCTCTTGATGTTCAGTGCAAAGGAACTTCAGGGGATCAGATGACACTGCCCTTAAATAATCTGGAAAGGGCCTGAGTGACTAGAGGCCGTGAGCATTGCCCCTATGAGTACTGTTAGGCAAAGTTCTTCAGGTTTAATGCAGTGGGCATTCATGCACCTGAATGGAATACAAGTGTCTGTCTGCATCCACATCTCATACAGCCACTGTACAGATATATGGTTTTTTTCTTTAGGAGCAGAACTCTGAAACTAGTAACTCTTAACACATGCACTGTACAGAGCATAATATGATAGGGACCCAGGTCAATGATGAAGGTCTGTAAGTGCTATCATAATGCAAATAATAAAAAACATCTGGTCTAACATCAGAAGTAACACTTGTTGTTTATTGACGACTTCGGTTAGATTTATGTTAGTTAGTAATCAAGGGGAGAAATTGCATGATCAAGCCATCCAGTCCTATTTCATACCTTTTCATGCCACTTTTTACCACAAAAATAGTAACTTTTTAATAAGCATATTATTGACTTCTGTTCTTCAAGATGTATGGTATGGTTTCTTTAAAATGTTACCATACTGTTTTTCAAAAGTTTTCAGTAGATCTCAGTTTTACCTGTTTAATTAAGTTCCTGGAGCTTCATCGCAAATATAATACAATGGATTTAAACATTTTTTTGTGTACTGCAGACAAAATTGTATTTTTTTTTTCCATCGCAGTCTTCCTCTCTCTACAGTGATCCTTTGGCAACTACAAAGACGTATAGGGTTAGTACAGTGTGAAAAAAGCTTTTTGGCTAACTTTGATGTTTTAAAGTTTTTTTCTAAATAAAAATTATGCTTTTCTTTATAGGTGTCTCCTACTGTAAACAT
This sequence comes from Pelodiscus sinensis, assembly GCF_049634645.1. Classification (NCBI taxonomy): domain Eukaryota; kingdom Metazoa; phylum Chordata; order Testudines; family Trionychidae; genus Pelodiscus; species Pelodiscus sinensis. The sequence continues at coordinate 173,087,128 of NC_134712.1, forward strand.
AGGGTTGATAAGAAGTGCTAGTTGGGTTTGTATGAGTCTATTTGCATGGTTGCTTTAAACCTGAATTCAAATGAATGTGGTCTGAGAGTATTGCATATCCCTTCCTGCTGTATTTTAAAATAAAGCTAAAGCTTGCATGACTCAGATAACATATAATTTTATAGCCTATATAAAGAATTTCAGATACAAAACTGCTGTCATGGGGAAGGAGAGGCATTTTTCTTTAAGAAAATCTCAGACCTCCAATTTTGTTTCATTTGCTGGCCACCTTTAAATAATATATACAAAAAATGTGTCTAAGGCTTTGTCTAACCACACAGTTTTTTAGTGATACAGCCATGTCGCTGAAAGGCAGTGTAAATACTATTTGTTGGCACTTCTGGTGACAGAATACTTCTTCCCCATCAGCGAGTTTGCATTGTCAACAGGGGCATGCTTCTGTGGGGCAACAAGCCATTTACTTTTCCACTTCATGGGGCAAAATGTTTATCATTCAGACAGCAGGAGAAGGGGTGAGGGTGAAGCACCTATGAACGACGAATATTTTGTTGCTCAGGTGACTGTGTAGACAAAACCAAAGTAATGTCAAATTTATGACACAACATCAAGCTGCTCTATCTTGTGGTGAATTTTTTCCTTGACATGTCAGTCATTTATGCAACACCTAGGACAAGGGGGCTATGAGCATCTTTGAAAATTTGGGACAATAAGAACTAAAAGCCTTTAATTTTGTTTTCTAAGCTATTTGTTCTACATATGATTCATGAGATCTCCTAATTTTTGAGACACATGACCTCTTCAAACTTTTATCTTGCAAAAAATACTAACATGGTGACTTGACTTTTGTATGGTTGATCTTCATTTAATCAGATTATAGTATTCAGTTCAGAACAAAAAGAGTCACTATTAAATGTCACCTTAGTCTTTCTCTCCATTCCTGCTTCCCCAAAATATTAATATTTGATAATATAGACCAGGGGTTCTCAAACTTTGTGATACCATGACCCCCTAAAATGCTAATTGAATTTGTGTGACGACCCCCCCACCCCACCCTCACCACAGTTGCTAAGAAAAAAAAAAGGGGAGGTGGGGGAGGGAGCCAAAGTTGTTAAGCAAAAGTTGCACCACTTTGTCCAGTTTGGGACTGCACCTACCCCTCCCCCTGAGTCAGGCACCCGGTTGCCCCCTCCATCCCAGTGCACTCTCCCCCCACCTCTCCCGGGCAGGCATCCTCAGCGTCTGGAGCCCCGCTCCGATCAAATCTCCCCCCTCCCTCCCTGCAGAGTCAGGCACAGAAGAAGAATCTTACTTTTAAAGTGTCTGCTTCTGCAGCCGGCTCTGCTGCCTCAGCTGGCAGCTTGCAGGGGAAGCATGACGTGGCCAGCTGCCGGTCTCTGCTGGTCAGGTGGGCCAGAGCAGTATATGCTCTACTCCTACCCAGCCCAACAACTCCCCAGTGTGGCGCCCGACAACTTCACCCTTCTGCTCTTCTTCCCCCCCCCACTAGATTCTGTGGCACTCCTCACTCCCCCACCAGATACGGCAAGGGAAAATTGACCAGACAGAGCCTGGACTGCCCAGAGATTTTTTTTTTTTAAGGGATTTATAGCCCCGTCTCCCTGACATTGATCCTGGGCAAAACAATGGAGCAGCTGATACAGGACTTCATTCATAAACTCAAGGAGGGTCCTATAACTAATACCCATTGCCATGGGGTTATGCAAAACACATCCCAACAAACTAACTTGGTAACTGTTTTTGAGGAGACAAGTATTCGTTGGGTGATAAAAGAAATGGAGCAGAGGTAACAGATTTCTGCAAGGTGCTTGACTTGGCGCTGCAGGACACTTTGATTGCAGGCTAGAATGATATACTATGACCAAGCGGGTGCGTTTCTAGAGGGGTCCCGCAGGGCATGGCTCTTGGCCGCATGCTATTTAACCCTGGTCTCAGTGACCTGGAAGACAATGTAAAATCTCCACTGGGAAAGTCTGCCAATGCCATGCACATTGGGGGAGAGGCAGCTAAGGCTCGCTCGGTCAGCTGGGCACAAGCAAACAGTGCGGGTTTTCGTACAGCTAGCCATAAATGGGTCCATCAAGGAACAAGAATGCCAAGGCCAGACTTCGAGGGGAGCTCGCTTGCTCCTGGAAAGCGATGACCCTGTGAATGATTTGGGGGTCACAGTGGCCACAAGACAGGGCTCTCCAGGAATGCAGAGGTTACTTTACTCTAGATTTGGCCCCGGGTTGACCGTGGCTGGAATCCTGGGTCCAGGTCCGGGGCCCACAATACAAGGCAGCCAGGTTGGCTGGTCACAGTGGTCCCTTTTTGGCTTTGCAATCTGTGACTAGATCCCAGGAGTCCTGACTCCCACCCTGCCCCCACCCTAACCCCCAAGACCTCACTCTCCCTCCAGAGCCACAGTAGCACCCTGGAGTCCTGGCTCTGCCCCACGAACTCCCAGACTGGGGAACAGCCTTCCTCGAACCTGGGCAGGATGCGCGCTGAGGGAGAACGTGCTCGTGGAATTGTAGGAAGCCCCCGTTACAGTCCGGAAGCACCCGCATCCTGTGGGGCATCACCCCTGAAAGGACCAGATGCCGATGGGGACACCAGAGCGGTGTCTCTAAGCACTGGGTGAGCCATCCCCCTGTGCGGCTGTTCCCTGCTGCCCTGCCCCAGAGGTGGCTGCATCTCACTGCCAGGCTGCAGAGCAGTTGGCTCAGTTTCAGAGGGTTGAGGCTGGTAAATAACTAGCACAGAGCCACCTTAGCAGTTTCATAGCAAAGTCTATTGTTCAGACAAAAAAAAAAAAGGATCCAGCTGCGACCTCCCTGTAAGTTGAGTCGCGACTCATAGTTTGAGAAATGCTGGGATACTATAAGATGAGTACATAACTGTCTGGATAACTGTTCTCAGAGTATAGTTATTAACAATTCACAATCATGTTGGAAGGGCATAACAAGTGTGGTTCTGCAGGGGTCTGTTTTGGGACCGGTTCTGTTCAATACCTTCATCAACGATTTAGATGATGGCATAGAGAGTATGAATATTAAGTTTGCCAATGATACGAAACTGGGAGGGGTTTCAAGTGCTTTGGAAAATAGGGTCAAATTTAACATGATCTGGACAAACTAGAGAAATGGTCTGATGTAAATATGATGAAGTTTAACAAGGACAAATGCAAAGTACTCTACTTAGGAAGGAACAATCAATTTCACACATACAGAATGGAATGGTGATTGTCTAGGAAGGAGTACTGCAGAAAGCGATTTAGGGGTCATAGTGGAGCATAATCCAAATATGAGTCAACAGTGTGACACTGTTGCAAAAAAAAGCAAACATGATTTTCGGATACATTAACAGGAGTGTTGTGAGCAAGACACAAGTCATTCTTCCACTCTACTCTGCATTGATTAGGCCTCAGTTGGAGTATTGTGCCCAGTTCTGTACACCGCATTTCAAGAATGATGTAGAGAAATTGGAGAAGTTCCAGAGAAGAGCAACAAAAATCATTGTTGCCTAGATAACATGAGCTATGAGGAAAGACTGAAAGAATTGAGCTTGTTTAGTTGAGAAAAGAGAAGAGTGAGAGGAGATATGATAGCAGTTTTCAAGTATCTAAAAGGGTATCCCAGGGAGGAAGGAGAAAAATTGTTTTTCTTGGCCTCTGATGACAGGCCAAGAAGCAATAGGCTTAAATTGCAGCAAGGGAGATTTAGGTTGGACATTAGGAAAAACTTCCTAACTGTCAGGGTGGTTAAACACTGGAATAAATTGCCTAGGGAAGTTGTGGAATATCACTGGAGATGTTTATGGGCAGGTTGGATAGGTATCTATCTGGGATGATCTAGATGGTTCTTGGTCCTGCCATGAGGGCTGGGGACTGGACTTGATGATCTCTCGAGGTCTCTTCCAGTTCTAGGACTCTATGATTCTATTATTCTAAATGGTAAGAGCAAGGACCACTAAATTCGGTATATAGATCCTCTTATCATAACTTTAAAGCAAAGTGAGGATTTGGTTGTGACAGGAAAATGGAGTGCCTGGAATGGGATTCCTTCTCAGAAGACCATACAGAAAAAGGACAGAATCACCAGGCAGGTGAAAGAGGTTGGGTGGAAGCATTCCTCCCTCACCCCATTTGTGACTCACACCCCGAGCCTCCCACCCCACAGGTGCCATTTAGGGAGGGTGGGGGGAGCTATCTGTCCCCCTTCATCAGGGAGCGAGGGGTAATTGCACAGCTTGCTACATTCCTCACTCTGGGAAGTGCAGGGGGGCAGATAAAGCTGGACCTGTCACAGCTGGAAGACATGCACCATTCCCCCAGCTGTGCCTGCTGGAGTTGCATCAGCCATGGAGAGGTGCTTCTCATCTGGCCCCAAGCCTGCAGAGAAAGAAGGCTGGGGTAGTCTCTCCCAGGACAGCCTGCATACTGAACCCCTCCTTCCCTACTGTGCCAGCACTGGGAGCAGAGCTCCACAGGAAACAGCCAGCATTTTGAGCAGCCTAGGACTGCAGCCGGCAGAGAGCCTGCCCTGTGGTCCTGCAGAGCTGCTGGCTGGGAGCTGCCTAGGTAAGCGCCTCCTAGCCAAAGCCACCTTCTGGGTACACCAGCCCCTCCTCTGAACTGCCTGTCCCAGGTAATCACTCAAACCATGCCTCCTTCTCCAGATACCCCACGTCTTCCAGGTTACAACTCCCTCCAAGACCCTGGACCCCTCCTACAGTCCTCCTACAGGCCAGAATCCTTTTCTGCACCCATACACCCTCCCAGACATTGCACCCCAATACCCTGTCTCAGATGACAACCCCCTCCTTCATCTAAACTCCATCTTAAACCCTATACCTTCTCCTATACCCTAGTCCCCTCCCCAGAATTCCCTTCTGCACCCAACCTGCATCCTAGACCATGTACCCACTCCATAGAAAAGTGCAGTCTTTTTCCACTTACGCAATCTTGGAGTGCTCTCCCCCTCCCCCCATCAAAAATTATTGCCTACCCCTGAGCTAGGTCAATGGAAGAATTCTTTCAGCAACATAGTTCTGTCTACATGGGCACGTAAGCCAAGTCTACCCTGTACATTTACATCTGTATAACTACATTTTTTAAGAGGTGTGAAAAATCCACAGGTATTTCACCACCATGAGAGGCAGCTGTACTGATGGGAGAAGCCCTCCCATTAACATAGTAGTGTCTACATGGGAGATTGGGTAAAGATATCTATGGTTGTGTCTACACTTGCATGTTTTGGCAACAAATATGCTGTCACATGCAAAAGTCGCCAAAACTGAAAACTTTCCCAAACCAGTTTTTCTGGTATCTGCTGTCAATAACTCATGGCCATATCTGCAGTTGTTTCAACAGAAAGCATTGTAGGTATGCATCCCACAGTGCCTTACATCATTTTCACTCACTAAGCCCTGTGAGAATGTGCCGCATAGTGCTAGGCATGTTGGGAACATGAAACCTCTTTTCTTCCCAGATGTCCTGGGCTTCTGGCTTATTTTTGCACCAACTTGAGCATCTGTGGTGAAAAAACATGGATCCCAGACTTCTGGCCCTTGTCATGAGCAGTGTGCAGAAGACATCACACAATGCAGCATACCTACTTATGGACTTACTAGCGGATAATGATGACGTGTCAGATTCAGAGGACAATGAGGATGATAAATTGTTATATCATTGGTCTTTGACAGATCTGGTATACACAGTGGATCGTCACTTTTGAGCTAGAGCACTGATGGGTGGGATTACATTGCATGCATGTGTGGAATGAACAGAATGGCTACAGAACTTTTGGATGCATCAAGCATCCTTCCTGGAACTACATGCTGAATTGACCCCTGAAATGCAGCGCATGGACACCTGAATGAGAGCTGCTTTCTTGGTAGAGAAGCATGTGGCCATTGCTTTGTGAAAGCTGGCCATTCCAGATTGCTACCATTCAGTTCCAAATCTGTTTGGAGTGGGGAAGTCTGCCATCAGGACAGCACTTCTGCAAGTGTGCATGGAAATATATAATATTTTGGTAGACAGGACTGTGTCTCTGGAAACTATGGATAACATAGTGTCTGGCTTTGCTGAAAAGGGCTTTCCTAACAGTGGAAGAAACCATTACTGGATTGTGATGAGTGTATGGGTGTAGAGGAATGGTTGCTGGATAAAGAAATGCACCTTTGCAGCCTTAAATGGTGATGTGTGTGCGGGGTGGGCGGAGGGTGCTAGAGGGATGATTGCTGGGAAAAGAGTTCTGCAGGGGAGGCCTTTGGGTCTAGTCTGTTATTCATCAGGATTATACTCGTTACTCCTCAGGATGTCATTTTTGTCCTGCATAAGCTGTAACATGCGTTCAGTCATCTCATTTCTGTGTTCATTGGCCCTAGCTCATCTCTGCTCTCTTTACTCCCTATTCATAGCTAGTCTCTGATGTCCCAGCTTTCTTTGTTGCTCTTTTGTCTCTGAATGATTTGTTGAGTGACCCAGAAAACCCTTCACTAGATCTTTGCGTGTCCTTTGCTGCTTTTATCTCAGTTGACATAGTCTGTCTGCTGCTGGACATTGATGTCTGACTTCTGAAGTCCTGATCTACCAAAGTAACTATTAACAATAGAGTGACTGTACTTTGAATGATAAAGATTGTTGCATTTTACTAATATGTATGTTCCTGAAGAAAAACTTCCTAATTTTTTGGAATAGCCTGGAGGCAAACACAGATCACTGCCGACACTGTGATCATGGTGAGTTTTAAAAGTCCAGGGAAAGAAGGGTTAGTTATGAGACTGCAGCAAAGTACAGTCCGTGATTGTGCAGCTGTTATATAAGGAAACAGTTTTTTTATAATCCTACACTTGACCACAGGTTGCATTTACTCTTGTTTACATATCCCTTCTGAAGGTTTACAAGCAAATCCAGGCTGAGCTTTTGGAGGCTAATGGAAGGCTTATGCATCTTAACTGTGTACTGCCTTGGTTCTTGCAGTACAGATTGAGGACTGGTTTGGGAAAGTGTTATATCATAGTGGTGGGACAACTGCAGCTCTGCAGTGGAATCTCCATGACAAAATTAGTGAGTACATCAGTAGACTCTTCAACACAATTTCCCAGGAAGATTATATTGCTGTCCATGTGTGCATCGATGCTGTGTTTGGCCATAATAAAGACCCAGGGAGTGCTAGCCAACTCACAGAAATACAGCATCTTGTCCTCCCATACTGCGCGCCCCCCAACTGCATAGAGCAGTGGTCCCCAACCATTTGAGGCTGCCAGGCGCCAGGGGGCGTGGCCGTTTGCCTGCTGGGCGCCAGAGGGTGGAGACACTTGCTCACCCAGGGGCGGGGTCCCCCATAGCTGTGCCTCTCCGGTTGACTGTGCATGCGGAGTGCTGGCACATGACGATTGAAACAGTCATTCTGTGCGCACAGCCAACTGCTGCCTCAGTTCTTCTCTGTCTGTCACTCTCTCTTCCCTCATACCTATTAGTCTTAGATTGTTATTCTTTAGGTTACTATGGTCACCTGACCTCTCTATCTTCTCGGAGGAAGATGTGAATGTTACTGGGGGGGACAGAACAATTGATTCCCCACCTACTGAACAACACACATCACTATCACTCAAGGCGCAATCATGCCCCCATCACCCAGTGAAGGGGATGACTTCAAAGCCTTCCAAGAACTCTTTAGAAAAGAGATATATACGTTGGACATATCACTCTCAGATGCACCTGAGATGAAACACAAACTAACAAACATCCTTCACCACAGACCAGGCTGGCAATACCAATGAATGAAACACTCATTGACCCGGCAAAAAATCTGACACCTGCAACAATCCCACTTACCAGGAAGTGGGACAATTGCAAGTATTATGTAGCTCAACGGGGGCAGAATTTCTATTCTCCCACCCTGCTCCGAATTCTGTCAGAAGTACATACAGCATGCCACATACACATTACCCTCTGAGGAGGACTGGAAGCATTTGGACCTGATGGTCAGAAGAGCTTATTCATCTGCTGGCTTCCAACTCGGGGTCGCCAACTATGCTGCCCTCATGGCAAAGTACACACATCATGTTTTCAACCAATTGCCAAACTTTATTGGAGATCTTCCAGACAATAAAAAGGAGCAGTATAAGGCCAACATGAAAGAAGGGGCACTGATCTCTAGAACAGCCCTACAAACAATGCTTGACTCAGCAGACACGGCCTCATAGCATCAGCCATTGTAAAGAGGCATGCTTCGTGGCTCCAGCAGTCTGACTTCCCAAAAGAGGTCCAGTCCACAGTGGAGGATCTCCCATTCGAAGGGTTGAAACTTTTCACCAAATCAACCAACTCTGGCTGCACACGCTAAAAGATTAAAGAGCCACACTGAAGACCCTAGATATAAACATACCAATGAATAGAAAGAGACAAGGAAGATCTTTTGCACATAGACATATAGCTACACCATTCAACCAGCAACCGAGACAATACGACAGCAGGCGCCAACCAAGATAGAACAGGTGCAGGTAGACACCTGACCAAGCAACTGTGCAACAACTGCCAAGAATTTTGAAGGTCACGTAAAGGGTTGGTCAGCACCAACATCTCCAAGGCAGCAATCTACGTCTTGTACGTTATTTGGGAGCAAGCTAGCAGCATTTTAGTCAGAACATCACCACAGATAACTGGGTGTTGGACATCATCCAAACTGCTACTATATTCCCTTCACCACGAACCCCCTTTCCCGTCCCTCTTCAGGGACCCCTCTCATGAGCATGTGCTCATACAAGAGGCTCAACACCTCTTACAACTAGGAGCAATAGAAGAGGTCCCAGCAGAGCTCAGAGGGAGGGGATTCTACTCCCACTACTTCTTTACCACCAAGAAGTCAGGAGGTTGGAGGCTGATTCTGGATCTTTGAAAACTCAACTGCTTTGTACGTTAACAGTGATTCAAGATGGTAACCCTAGCCACCATCATTCCTGCCTTAGAGAAGGGAGACTGGCTGTCCACCCTTGACCTCCAGGATTCATACTTTCATATAGCCATCCATCCATCCCGCAGACGTTTTCTAACATTCACCATAAAAGATGGACACTTCCAATACAAAGTGCTGCCCTTAGGACTCTCAACAGCTCCAAGAGTCTTTTCAAATGTTCTTGCCGTGGTAGCAGCCCATCTCAGGAAGGGGGGACATAACCATATTCCTGTATCTAGATGATTGCCTACTAAGAGGCCCCGTAGTGGGTGACACACAGAAGGCAATAGAGACCACCAGAAAAGTGTTTGAACCCCTGGGTCTACAGATAAACCAGAAGAAGTGCATCCTCACCTCAACACAGAGTATAGAATTCATAGCGGCGTACCTGGATTGCAGCAAAGTCCTAGCATCGTTACCAGAACACAGATTTTCAGATATCAGGGACCTTGTGACTTTAGTGCAGGCCAGCCCATCTATAATGGCATGGCAGTGTCTACAGCTACTGGGTCACAAGGCAGCAGCCACATTCGGGTACCACATGCCCGACTACATATGGGACCATTACAAGCATGTCTCAGAACAGTATACAGACCCCGCACACACACCACCTGAACAAGCAGCTCTCCATACCAAACAAAATAAAGGTCACACTTACATGGTGGACACTACACCACAATGTGTGCAGCAGGATACCCTTTCAGCAATCACCCGCAACACTAACAATCGCCACAGATGCCTCCCTGATAGGATGGGGAGCTCACCTGGGCAAATGAGTGATACAAGCCCATTGGTGCATGTATGAGGTGGACAAACACATAAACCTCCTCCGAGCTCAGGTCAGGCTGCAAGGCTTGCACCCACTTTCAGCCTGTAATTCAGAACAAAATGGTCCTAATAGTAATGGACAACACCACAATGATGTACTACATCAATCGATAAGGGGGAGCATGATCTTACCAGTTATGTCTGGAAGCAATGAAATTCTGGGAATGGTGCATACCAAGAAACATAACACTGATAGCCACCTACCTTCCAGGCAAGGACAACGTCCTGGCAGACAGTCTCAGGAGAGATTTCTCTCACAACCACGGGTGGGAGATCAACCCCACAATTCTCCATCATATATTTCGGAAATGGGGATCTCCCATGATAGATCTATTTGCCACCAACAAAAACAAGAAGTGCCCATATTATTGCTCCTGAGCGGGCATAGGCCCACAGTCATTGGGGGACCCATTCAGTATAAGGTGGCAAGCACCACTACTATATGCTTTTCCAGTGATCCTGATGATTCAATGCACAATCCTAAAAATAAGATCGTACAAAGCAAAGGTTATATTGGTAGCTCCGAGGTGTCCCAGACAGACTTTGTACCCCTGCCTACTGCAGATGAGTGCCCGACCACCCAATGGTTTCCCACCCCTCCAATCCTTGTTGACACAGCAGAACGGACAGAGACACCACCATGCATTGTTGGTGATTGGCTGATGCCGGTAGAGGCCAACTATCCTGAGGAAGTACAACTAATCCTCATCAACTGCCTCAGGCCTGCAACAAGAAAAACATAGTCAGAAATGACATTGCTTCACACTATGATGCTTAGAACACAACCTCACCCCAACAGAAACTGGGGTCTCAAATGTTCTGGCCTAAGTACTACACCTGCACAAAACAGGACTATCATTGAGCTCAATCAGAGTACATCTTGCTGCCATAGCAGCATTACACCCGCCAATAGAGGGCTACTTGGCCTTCACTCATCTTTCTACCAAAAGATTCCTTTGAGGCCTGCAGAATATGTTTTGACCACAACAGGACCCAATCCTCTCATGAGACCTTAATTTGGTCCTAAGGGCTCTCATGGGCAAACCCTTTGAGCCACTGGCCACTTGTTCCCTTCTACACTTGTCCATTAAAGGTTGCTTTTCTTGTGGCAATTACCACTGCAAGAAGGGTAGGGGAAATAGGGGCACTCATGATGCAACCCCCCTACACGGTATTCCAGAAAGACAGGGTGGTCCTTTGAACGCACCCTAAATTCTTACCAAAAGTACTTACCTCGTTTCATTGCAATGAACTAATATAGTTACCTGCCTTCTTCCCCAAGCCCCACAAGGACAACTGGGAAAGGGCACTGCATACTCAAGATATCCACAGAGCTATAGCCTTCTACTTACAATACACTGAGGCCTTTCACAAATCCCCACAACTCTTTGTGTCAGATGCGGGAAGATCAAGAGTGTTGCTCATATCCAAGCAAAAGCTATCAATTAGCTTACGACATATTTCACAGGATACCACCTGCCAGCATAAGGGCTCACTCTACGAGAGCAATGACAGCTACAACTGCCTTCATCAAAGGGGTACCAATGGAGGACATCTGCAAAGCTGTCACATGGGACTCAGTCCATACATTCATGCAGCATTATGCAATTCAGGTGTTTGCAGATATGGACGCGCATTTTGGGTGAACTGTCCTCGTGGCTACCAAACTAGCACTACTCAAGCACCCACCACCAACCACGGACACTGCTTTGTAGTCACCTAAGGTGGAGCACCCAAGGGGACACTCCTTGAAGAAGGGAAGGTTACTCACCTTCAGCAGTAACTGGAGTTCTTCGAGATAGTTGTCCCTATGAGTGCTTCACCACCCACCTTCCTCCCCTTGGCTTCGGATCCAGTTACATCCAGGCCAGAGAAGGAACTGAGGAAGCAGTTGGCTGCGTGCATGGGATGACTATTCCAACTGTCCTGCACCAGTGCTCCGCATGCACAGCCAACTGGAGGGGCACTGCTGTTAGAAATCTGCCGACCATGAGCACAGCGGCACTGGCGCACCTAAGGTGGAGCATCACCAGGGACACTCCTTGAAGAACTCCAGTTACTGATGAAGGTGAGTAACCCTCCCTTCTGTGTCTTCTATCTGAGAACTATCTAGTGTCCCTGGGTTTGGCCATGGGATCCCCACCTAGGATTCTGTGTAGTTCTTCATAAAACCAGCATGTTTTGGGTGCAGCACTAGACAAGCTGTTTGCCTCCTTTGCCTTCTGGTGCTGTTTGCCTCCTTGATCTTGGCTCTGTATTGCAGGGTGTCTCACTCAGACCTCTTCCCACACAGGGCTCGAGAAATGCAACTATATGTGTCCCAGTTCCCGCAGGTCACTCGTGGCTTTGATTCCACTGATTCTTCACCACTCTCACTTATTAGATCGAAAAGCTCTGCATTCCTCCAAGCAGGAGAGCATTTGGATTGGTAGCTACCACTCTTATTTCCTTGAGAAGATACAATGAGGACCGCCATACAGTGTGCCACAGACACAGGAAATATATTTAAAGTTCCCAGGGTTTCCAGGTGGGAGGGGAGCATCTGCTTACCTGAAAACATTACATGGCTGAAAAGCATTTGAGTTCAAGGTGATGTCCTCAGTGGCTAAATGGGCCATATATAGTGAGATATATGCTGGAGTCCAATAAACTCAAGAATAAACCTATCTAGTACGCACGGCTTGATTTGTCTCTCTGTAGTCGACAAAGTCCCTCATGGGGCTGGAAGTGTTTTGTTGCCAAAAATGGCTGTTTGTTGCATTGTAATATGAATGCGAAGAGGTTTTTGTTGTGAACCTGTTTTTTGGTGGCAAAACGTTTGAGTCTAGACAAGCCATTAGTCTGAACAAGGTAGTTATATCAATCTAACCCCTCATGCAGACCATGCCATATTAATCATGAAGTTGTGATTTCTAAGAAAAAAAAATCCTGACATTTGAGAGTTCTATCACCAGATCATCAGTCAAGATTAATTTTAGTTCTCATTTGTTGTGGTGGCTAGACGTATGGCACAGGGACCCAAGTGAGGCGGGTATAGTGGCTATCGTGATGGTGGATTTTGAGCAGATGGGGTGTGTGCTGGGAGGGTGACCTGTTGGTTGTGTGGATTGATGAGGTCTGGGGATGAATTAATGGGATGGTGATACTGAGGGTGTGCTGAATTGAGAGGGGGTAGAATGGAGACAGAACTGATGGGTGACTGGAAGACAGGATTTATTGCTGGATAGAAGATGGTCAGATGTGAGCGTGAGAGTTTCTGCATCAAAGGACCAAAATTACCTTATCCAGAACATGTAGTGGGAACACTAATTGTCAACCCCACACATCTTGGCTATGGGCAGCAGAAATTCAAAAATCAAGAGGCTGAGCTAAGAAACACAATATAATATTTAAAAACAAATATTCATTTATGGGTCAGTCATGATTTTGGGGGGGGAATAGTGATTTTTTATCTCTCTAAGTTGGTGGTATAGCAGGGAGGGATTCTTTCATCAATATTGCTACTGCCACTTGTGGAGGTGGTCTATTGAGAAGTTCTCCTCTAGGCATAGGCAGTATCTTAATTTAAATGCTAATCTAGTTTCATTATTCAAACTGAGTGAAATTCAAAAAGATAAACAGCATAAATATTACATTTTAAAAGTTCAGTTTTAACTATGGTTTAACAGAAGGAGTAGGTTTTTTTGATCTGACCATGCCTTTTTAATAGAATAGTCATCTTACATTCTAAAGAGAGATTTCTCTGCATAGTGGGAGGGAATAGTGACAAAAAGGAAATACAAGTTCACCCCTCTGCCCCTTCCAAAAATAATACAGCCTTTGGTGGAAAATGTATGGAAACTGATCATAGGGGTGAAGTTGGATTTCACAGAATTACCTTGCATGACTTGAGGTAGTCACATTTGGCGCTGTAGATATAAACAGTGATCCATTCTTTGTTTTGTAGGCATCCGTGTGTGGTGATGGATTAAATAGCTGGTATAACTCTTACACTGTAAGTCTCTAATTAGCTTCTTTTCTGAAAACAGTTACTAATCTAAAGATTATTGAAAATTGTAAAAGCTTTCTTCTCCCTCATAACTTCTGTCTCTAGCCATCTGAATATACTTATTCTTCAAGAGCAAGTTCAGCTCGAAGTAGTCCTGTGGTGAGCCCTCTTGCATGACTTTGTGGTGATTTTTTTCTTTAACTAGTTCACAATAATCAGTGTGTGCATTTGCACTGTAAATGAGTCGAATGACAAATACATAACCTATAGATTTTTATTTTAGAAATTAATTTAAATGAGCTACATTTTTATAAAAAATGGGAATATTTGATCAAACAGTTCAAGTATAGGAGTTGCTGTATGAAGTTTTACTTTTAAAAAAGGTTTAAAGTTGAAAATGAGTTAAATTTTTTTTAAATCTTGAAAAAGAAAACACACACACACACAGAGAGAGAGAGAGAGAGAGACAGGACTTCATTACTGTTGTTAAGTATGACTTCAAAAAAGTTCAGCTAGAAAGAAAACCCTTGTACCAAAGATAAACATTAGCATCATCGCTGGAGCTGGGGAGTGACCGAATCATTACATTTGTACTGAAAGGGACATTTCCTAAGCAAGAGAGCTGTGATGTGGATTCATGCCTGCATAGTGACCGAAATAGGTATCCCATTTCTCTGAATAACCCATTTGAGTTTGAGAGAGAGTTCTTAGACATCGGAAAGGAAATAGGCTAATGAAGTCTGACAGTTGCAGGTGAATTGGTATCTGCATTCTACATTGTGATTCAACTTATACAGCCGGTCCTTGAGTTATGAACTCATCAATTTATGACCATTTGTATTTACAATCAACCTCCTTTACAGCCAGAACCTGAGTTATGAACGAAATCCGCACTTACGAACAGCGCGGCTGTATGTCAGTGAATGTAATCCGACTTATGAACACAATGAGTTACAACCAAGTGCTTGGAATGTAACTTGTTCATAAGTCAGGAACCGGCTGTATAAAAATAAGTTAACCAATGGCATGTTAAATTCTTATGCAAAATTATGATCAGTAAACTTTCAAGAGTAAAACCAAAAGCAGAGTTCAGGTAATGGTTTGACATATGTGGGGAACCTCTGTCCTGTGGGCTGGATCTGGCCCATTGCTTAAATTTTATCTGGCTTATGGCTAATCTCACGTCCCGGAGGCCTTAATGTGCAACAGAGATCAAAGAAACTCTTTGTGTTGCCTCTGCCTCCCAACACTGGGAGCCTGCCTTAGACATAGTGCACTGCTGACCAGGAATGGTCTCCAAGCATAGCCAGGCCAGAGCCCACACATGAAAACTTCTGCTTTTGGTTGGAACTCCCTCCCATATCCCAACTTCCTCCCAGAGTTTGTACCCTCACTCTAAATCCATGCCCCAGAATGGAACTCCCTTTCAGATTCCACATCTGCACCCCAACCCTCTGCCCCATTTGTGAGCCTACTTCCACATCCCAAGCCCCTTGGCCCCAGCTCAGAGCCTCCTTCTACAGCTCAAATCCCTTGTTCCCACATCAGAGACCATGCCCCCATCTGGAGCCCTCACCCTCTCCTGCGTCCCAGCCTGGAGCCTCTTCTTGCAACCCGAACCCTTCAGTTGTCATCTCTCCCAGAGCCTCTGCCCTTCTCCTCCTTCCCCCAGAGCTGGAGCAATGAGCACTGACTCATCTCCTCCCTCCCCCCCATGGTAAGAAGCCCTAAGCCTCTCCCCTCCCCTGGTGCGGGGCTGCATATTGGCCCACAGTTTATTCCCCCCCCCTTTGGTTTAGTGACCCCGATAGAAAAAAGGTCTCTTTAACCCCACCGCCTCTGGTTTATGGCATACAGACTCAGGCTTATTGATTTGGTTTTCTTTGAGTGTTTTTCTAAATGTTAATTGCGTTCTCTTTTATTTGAACATGCCTCCCGCCCCTCCCAATTGTCCATTTAAAACAGCAGTAACGGACCCTTCTCCCAAGTGTGTCTCTGGCTAGCAAAACTTCCAGTTCCTGGCAAAGCAGTCCCAATGGTGCAAGTCAAAAGTGACCTGTAAAGGACTGTGTAAGGGGGAAAGAATTTATATCCTTGTGTTTTTTACAATATATGAAGGTAGAGGTTTGGTTTGGATTTTTAAGAAGTTATTTTTTTCTGTTTGCTTTTTAAGTTAGAAGAATCAAATTTCACTTTGGTGAAGGACTTGGTAGGGTGACCAGACAGCAAATGTGAAAAATTGGGACAGGAGTTTAAATGTAATAAGAGCCTTCATAGTACAAAGCCCCAAATATTGGGATTGTCCCTCTAAAATCAGGACATTGGTCACCCTAGACTTGCTGTTGTTTCCAACATGTGTTTATTGTGATGATGCTCTTACCAGCCATCGTAGATTATTCCATGGTCAACAAGATCTACCTTTCTATTTTTCAAATGAATAAAAGGGAAAAAAATGTGTCCCTGGTTATATATCACAGGAAAGCAAAAAGGCATTAAGCTGAATTATTTTCTTCAGATCATCATTAAGATTGAGACATCCATTTTAGCTCTCATTGTCTGCTTCATGTAGCCCATTATGTTTAATATTGAGAGGACAATATATTTATTAAATACTTACTAGTATTTTTTTGCATCCATTGATTTTGTTCTTTTTGAGAATTATTTGTTAGCTGAATGTAGAGTACATATGTAATAGTCCAACCTTTTGCCTTTTTTCAAAAATTTGTCTTGTTTAGCAGTTTTATCTGCCTGACTACAAGTCTTTCACTTCTCAGTCCATAGTTTAACTTTCATTTTGTCTTATTTTCAGATTTTGCTGTCTTTTAATGGTTGCAAACATAATTTCTTTACATTTGTGTTTTATGTTGTGTGTGTGTGTGTGTGTGTGTGTGTGTGTGTGTGTGCGCGCGCGTGCACCTCATTAACTGACATTCCATGAATTACTAATTTCAAAATGAAGATTGGACTGCAGTCAACCAGCTGTAAATATATGCATATCAATCTTTGTAGTTTACAGACAGTGAAACAGGGAGTACCACATCCTCTAATCGTGCCATCCGAGGGAGGAGTGATAGCATGGTGAGCAGGGTTGTATGCAATTGTCTGATGTTATTGTTGATATCTTAACTTTTTAAAGACCCTAATTGCTTTTTTTTTTTTACTATAGTATGTTCTGTTCAACTGATACAAAGTGCTGCTTGTGAGGGAAGAAGAACTTAGAACTTTTGTGTGCCCATTGGCCTGAGTTGCATTTTCATGGAATTCATTATTACTTAAGCAGAGTTGTATAGCATTTCTATATGTTTTATAATGCAGCTCAAATAAGAAAGCTGGCCTTACTTTTACTCTGTTTTTGAATTACTTTATTTTGAGCTAAAATCTTCAATTTAAAAAAATGTAATTGTAAACAAATTTTTTAAAGAAATTTAATGATAGTTACTTACACTTGAAGTTGCCAAACATTACTTCCCATTATAAGACTCTCTTTCTGTTGCTTATAACTTTGCCAAATTGTAACTTATTAGGCTGAATTTTTCCATGCCAAATGACCTGCCTCTGGCTGAATATCTTTTGGAAAATTTGAGCCAACCTGGTTCAGCTGTTTCACAGAATGAAGTTAAAGAAAAAATATCATTTTGCCAGCTTACAAAAATACAAGTTTATTGAGAATCTCTAGAACCTCCATGTTTTGGAGATGGGATTTGATTTGTCAGGGGATGGCTTTTATAACAGCAACACCATCAAAATTTGGCCAAATGATAATCCTGTGGAAAAATCTCTGTTCATGCATGCTCAGTAGAGACTTGTTAAAATTAAGCAGCTAAATTCTCAGAGGAATCTATGTGTACTAAGCATACTATAGTCCAGGTCTTCAGGGAATGAGCAGGATTTTGTCTATCTCTGTTGCCCATGGCTGTTGTGATCTGCTGTGATGTAGGAAGAGAGAGCCTCTCTCCTCTTTCAGCGATAAAGCTTCTAAACTCATGCAGCATGACGGACAAAGTGAATCAACTTGAATATGGTGAGAGGACATGAATGTGAGCCATATCAGGGGAGAGAGAATACATTGTGGTAGTGAACCTCAGTGTGGGACAGGACAAGTTTAAGAGTCTATAAACTGCAAGCGTGCAAGTATTGGGGTGATTTTTGAAATAGAGATGTAAGTGACTAGTTGACTATCCAATAAGCAAATGCTTATCAGATAGTCAGGTAGCGACTCAACTAGTTGCTTTCCCACCCCCCTGCTGCCTCTGTCAGAGAGAGGCGGGGAGGGGGGTAAAATAGGAGCCAGTGCTGCGGGGAACCAGCTTTAAGCCAGTTACCCAGCAATATCTCCACGGGAGGGCAAGGAAGTCAGAGGCACAGTGGGGAAATGGCATGAGCAGGCACTACTTCAGTCCCCGCTCGTGCCAGTTCCCACTAAGGGTGCTTCTGCTATTGAGCCCTCTGGGGCTCTTGTACATTTCAAAAACAGAAGTGCTGCAGGGAGCATGGGCCTCCCAGGGACAGCTGCTGGTGAGCCTGGTGTCCATCCCATTTGGCAGGGCAGCAGGTGGTAGTTTTGCTAGAAGAGCTGCCAGTGTGGAATGCTGGCTTCTGGGAACCTTGGCCCAACTGCTGCTTTTTGCCACTGCAGTTCCCAGTAGAGCCCTGCAGCTCCACAGATATGGATATATATCTACAAAGTATTTGCATCTGTATATATAATCTCCGCATCCATGTAAGGGTCTAGCCACAACATTGTAATATGGATAACTATTAACTTTTTTTTATTACATAGATTGCTCTGTAACAGTAGCTTTTATTTTTCCAGGTAGTTTTCTACTTTAATGATCAATTTTCTGAACTGTACTTGTGATTAGAGAGCTTGCTCTTTACTGTTATGAAACTATTTTTTGAGTGTAATAGAGAAAATGATCTCTCATATTGTTAAATTGCTACAGTCATTCGTTACCCATTGCATCTGGCACAATGTTGGTGCCAAAACCCAGTTTACATTAATCCAAATGGGAAAGTCATAAATACTAATTGTGGAATATAGAAGTACCCTTAGAAATGTTGCAAATCATAATTTCACAATACAATGAAACTGATGAAAAGTCACCGGGAAAGAAATAGTAAATCTGAGATGGATTCTTGACAAAAATGTTATTGGTATTGTATACTTGTAACCAATAAACATGTGTATGTCTTTAAATTATAATATGTATGTAATTTTAAAATAGAGGAGGAATTGTATCATTAAATTTTAGAAATGCCAAGAACAAATTGTGTTAGTTGATATATTTAACTTACATTAAAATGTCTTCAATTCTACTCTTCATTCATCTTTTCTTTTCTTTTCTTTTCTTTTTTTTCTTTAATCTGGCTTCTAAGTCAACTGATTTTTCTGATCAAAGTGAAACTGCAGCTGATTATTTTAGTCGTTCCAATCGCAGGGGGAGCATTGTTTCTGATGTGGATGATGTCAGTATCCCAGATGTAAATAGTGTGAGTGTAATGCATGTTATGATATTGTAGTGAATACAATGAGCTTACTGGTGATGAGTTCTCTTCCTTGAGTGAGAGTAAATTCCTGAAAAAACAAAAAACCTCAGAACAATGGAATCTACACAATAGTGAATGAGTTTTGTTGCTGGTTTTTCAACTGCCAAGTTTTCTTAGAAAATAACAGAATGCTTACCGAACAAAAGACATATCTTTTGTCTCTTGGAATGCTGCTACTTTAATACCATTCAAAAATTATTTTGGTATTGCCTGAGATACACATTCATTTATAATAATCTAATTGTGTTATGTATAATGCATAATCATGTACTAATTTGTAACACTTTCTGCATGGATTTGTCTGAATGCTGTGCATACTCTAAGAAGAGCTCTTTGTAAACTTGAAATCTCGTTTCTTTTATCCACAGAAGTTGGTTCAGTAAAAGTCATTACCCTAATGACCTTGTGTTTCCCATATTCTGGGACCAGCATGGCAACAGCAACCCTGCATGCTATAAATACATGAGAAATTACAATGTCTGGGTGTCCTTTATAAAATAAAGCTAAACAACTTTTGAGAGCGAACTCTGATTTTAGTCTGAAATAAAAAGTGACTGTGCAAAACTGGTATTCTCTTGCTCCATAAATCCTATTCCTTGAGTATTGTAGTGTCTGTTGCATTAGTAATCACAAAGAAAAACAGAAATTTTGGGATTCTGGTAGCCATGCCATGGTTGCACAGCTATGGGAGTATCAGCTGAATTCTATTCTTTTTCATGCATTGACAGATAAACATTCTACCATCAAAAACAGCAAGCAAATGATCTGGTAGCACTTCTTTACATGACCCACAAAAGCTCATGATACCATCTACATGTTGTGTTAGTCTATAAAGTGCTACCAGACCATTTGCTTGCTGTTTTTTTCTGTAACAGACTAACTCAGCTACCCCCTGAAGCTTCATTCTACCATCAGTTACTCCTCTTTAAGTGAATGAAGACTTGAGTAAAAAATATTTTACTGATGTTAAAAATTAGTGATGTTAAAATGCATTTAGTCCGGTAGGTGTGTAACTGCTGAAAATTTCAGTGGTTACATGTTTACACCCGGGGGGAGCTCCCTGGAGCTGGTGTGGGTGTAAGCTGGCTCCACACGCACACTGGCTCCTGCCTTTACCCCCCCTCCTCCGTGCTGCTGCCTCTGATAGCAGAGGAGTAGGGGTAGGGCTGCTTGCAGCCATGAAGGTTAGCAGACAATCGTTTACATTATCACATCCTTACTAAAAATCTCTCCCTTTTCTGGTAAACTGGCCAAATCATTCAGACACAATAAAAATCTAGGCCCCCAATACCAGTTTTACAATAGCTTGTAAGAATAAAACTGTATTTAAAGCTAATGATATTTTTTTTCTATTCGGACAAAAAACAATAGCGCAATATTATTATAGTCACCACCATGTATGTTATTCACTGTAACACTATGTTCAGAACATGAATAGTTGTCCGCAGCAGTGTGTATTCTGTTTTAAATTGAAATTTAAGCTAGTAATTTTTCCAGCATCTCTGCTATGAGGAAGTGACAATGTGGTGAGAATGGTTAATAGCATTATTTTGTCGTTTATTAGAATTGGTGTTGTATGAATGGAATCTTAATTTTTATTGCAACCATAAAACCAAGATTTATGTAATTAAAATTTTCTTATTGATAACTCTTTTGGGAAGATTGGGTTCAAACAGCGTAATGCAGGTCCACAGTTGATCTTAGGAAAAGAAAGTTGAAAGTTGCAACTCTGAGAGTTAACAGTAGAGTTTCTTAACAATAGTTGTCTGCTTTACGTAGTAAAATGCTGCAGTGGCAGATCTAAAAATGGGGGGGGGAGTGAGATATGGAGAACTGATGTCTTCAATAATGTACGCACATTGCTTTTGCTGTGATACCAAATTCTAACGGCTTCTCCATTAGTTTAGGGCAAAAAGAGTTAGATATTTGTCTTGAAGACAATGGATAAAGTACTTTGGGGAAGCTTCTTATCCTAAGCATTTTATCCTTATTAAAAATGCTTAGATTTGTAATGTCTTAGGCTTACACTTAATTTGGATTTTTGACTGAAAAAATGTTGATATAAGTTTCTGAATAATAAAATTAACATATGCATACAAAAGGTCAGTAAATCTAGACTGTATATTTCTGGTCAAGTTTCATAAGTTAAAATATTGTCTGAAATGAGTAGTAAGCTATTGGAAATAGTTAAGCCTCTTTTTGTGCCTTCTTAAACCTCGGTTTTTAATGTCGTGATGTGACTGTTGTTGTTTTTGCCAAATAGTGGTGTATTGTGATGTGGACATATGTTTTTATGGTGACTACATTAAGACACTCAAACTAATTTCACTTGCGATCTAAACCAGACTTCTAAAAGAGTTGCTAACCATTTTTTGTAATCCCGTGGATTATGTTCACTTTATTTTGGTTAGTGAACACAAAGATGTTACAGCTGTTCTGAGTCAAAAAATGAATAATTATAATCACTTCTCTTCCAGCTGGAAAAAGAAAATAAGTCTGAAAAACAGTATTCTGAAATTTACACAAGGGTAAGTTTGGTTTATATTAAAGTCAATATTTGGTTTATGATTTAAAGTCAATTTTCTTCTTTAATTATAGTCAATATGGAAATAGCCCCAAAAGTTTATATGCCACTTGTTTTAGTAGTGTTTGTATCCTAATACTTCACACTGTTAAACTGCAAAATAATATTTGTAACGTTCTGTGCAAAGTCAAGCTAACATTCCTCTTCCTGTTCCTTTATTTCCCATAGGAAGAGGGAATATCTTTTAAAGGGAATGTCTGTTTTTATACAGTTCACTTCCATATATTAGGCAATGTTCAACGGAGATTGAATTTTAAGGGAACGTGACTGGAAAAACTCAATTTAGGCTCATTGGTTGATCCTGTCGACTACACGCATTCCCCCTCTCCCCCACTGCCTCTGATACAGGCTTAAAAGCCAGCTCCCCACGAGCATCAGATCAGCCTGATAGAGAGCCAGAAGTGCGGCTGGTAAGGGGGTAGGCTGGAGCAGATACGCACAGGGAACTGGCTTTCAAGCAGGCCCCCTCGCAAGCTGGCTCCATGGACCTGCCAGCTCCTCCCCTTCCTCCCTGCTGCCTCCTACAGAGGCAGGAAGGGTTGGGGAAACACTTACTGGTGCTGAGGGATGGTAGAGAGGCTGCAGTGAAGTAGTCTCTGTCCATGTCAGGACTGAGCTCCTTGTGGACAGAGGCTGCTCCGCATCCCATGGAGCTGCTCCATGGTAGCAGCCTCTGTCTGCGGGGAGCTCGGAGCCCCCCAGACAGGGGTTGCTGCCATTTTGCGCTGCTACTCTGTATCAGAGGCAGGAACACAGGGCGGCAGGCAGCCAATCTGGAGGAGGGGCTAGTTTTTAAGATGGCTTCCCTGGTGAACCAGCTCCTGCCTGCCACCCCATGCTGCTACGTCTGATAGAGAAGCAGTAGCATGGGGTAGCAGGGGCCTCCCTGTGATGTGGAGTCAGAGTGCACTGGTTGCTGGCCCCGCCCCTGGGGACTATCAAATAGTCATGTAATCACTAAGATTTCATGCGGTTACATGACTATACAATTACACAACATCTAATATCCCTAGTGGAAACTTTGAGATTGCTCCAGGAGTACAAGTCTACTAGCAAGATGTACCTAAGCATAGAACTTCAGATTTCTATAGGCTATAAATAAAATTATAATTGACTAGAGGGCTGTACCCACTGCTCACTACATTCACCAACCCACCCATTCTCTAGCCACTTTCGCTTTCGTGGCCAGAGAGCCTGATGACATCATTCTGTCACGCAGCAGGAAAAACTTTTTATATAGAGAGATAGAAGCCGCTTACTTGAGTGTGTGTTTTTTTTTTTTAACCTCCCTATCACATCACCTCAACCAAAGCGTGTTGTAAATTTTTCATCAGCAAAAGTGATCCTTCATCATAGCATGAATATGGAGCCAGCAGACCAGGTATAAACTGGATCAGGATGGGCAATAGCTGGCCATGGTTTGCCAAGGTTAGCCTCTGGTGGGCTGCCGGTGCTATGTTTACCTGCACAGTCAGAGGTAGAATCGCTTGCAGCTGCCCTTGGCTGTGGATCACAAACTGGGATAGGTGCGGGCCACTTATTGCCCACCCTTGAACTAGATTCTGGAAATTAACCTTGGTCAAAAGTATAATGATGAAGAAACCTGAACTTGAAGTCAAGTGAAAAGCAAAGGAGTTTTTAACTGTATGTTATCAGTGCTGTTTTTAATTTTCAAGTAATTGATTATGAAAAATATGAGCTATATTGCAAAGTGGGAGGCTACTACCTCAGAAGAGATCTCAGTATGAATCTTAATACTGTTGATTCTTTTTTTTAAAGCCGTTATCGCGCAATTCAGCAAGTACAACTCCTCTGAGTGGGAATTCATCCAGACGAGGAAGTGGGGATACGAGCAGTTTGGTGGATCCTGACGTTTCATTAAGTGATTTACGGGTAAACTGTTATACTGATTTGAAAATGCAGGAGGATTGATGGGGCAGTAGAGAGAGAGAGAGAGATGGAATTTCTACCTATTTGCTTTAGTAAAATAAAAAGTAAATTACAATTGTAATGATGGTGTGGAAAATAGATGCATGTTATATCAATGGTACTGCTTCTATGTGTAAATGTGGCACTGAAAGTTGAGTACTGAAATCAAATTTATTTTAATAACATTAGAAATCATTGATTTGATTTAAGAAATGGGACTGAGTAGTTTTTAATACTAGTGGTTTTCAGATAATGATTCCAAAACAAAATAGGTTTTTTTTCAATTTTTGGTGGTTGTTTTTAATTTGTGTGTCAAATATGTTTTGTATATTTTATTTCACACTTTTTGACATTTGAGTGAAAGATATACAAACATGAAGTCCTGTTTTATTCACAAATTTTTCAGTTGTAAACTATTTCCCCTCTTTTATGAAATGGTTCATTCCTATGTCCTGCAGGATATCTATGATCTTAAGGACCAGATACAAGATGTAGAGGGGAGATACATGCAGGGACTTAAAGAACTAAAGGTATAAGGGCTCACCATTCCAAGCATGCATTCTGTATGGACATATGTTGGTAATGGAGATTTTATCAGTTCCACTAACTGCACATAGCTTTACTAACTAGATTTTTTTATATTTAGCTTTGAAGCATGTGCTTAGACTGCAATACATAGGATAGATCAGAATTTTTTGTATGTGAATCACTAAAATATATTCTTTCCCAGATTGAAAGTTATTTGTCTCGCATTAAAATAGCATTAGGCATTCACAGTGTTCATATCAAGTGCAAATTGAAAACTAATATATGGTTTAATATTTTAATACTCTGTAAATACACATTAAGTGTTCGTGCAATGTATTTAAAAGACAAGAAATGGGATATAATTCTGACAAACAAAATAATTTCACCAACAGAATAGGAATTAAATTTATAAATTTCTGAAAATGTAGTTTAAAAAATCCAAAAATATTTAAAAAATAAATTGTCATGTGTATTAGATATGGGAATAGATGTAGCTTTTATGGCCTATTGATAGACTAATATCAAATGAGAGGGGAGATTTTTTTTTAATATTTATTGTTTGTACTCTGGCCATCTTTTTCTGCATATACACTGTTAACTGTTGTCATAGTTAACAATATTTTGCTTTATATTTAAAGTTCACTTACTTTCTTATTTGGTTTACTTATTGGTATTCTTATCTTGGTTTTCTGTCCAACTAATTCATTTAAAATTAACTTATAATTAACTTACATTCTCAAGTCCCCCTTCCTTTCTCGACTGTGCTCAAAAGAAACGATGCAAAGGAGAATCTAATCTGCCCTTTTCAGCATGTTCTTATTCAGATGCCTGTATTTAAATAGTTATATTTAAATATGAAGAGCTCTTAATTTTAATTATTTCTATGCTGCACACATTTGCACCCATTGAAGATGCTCTTAATGATAAAGTGGAATTCTAACCTCACGTAAATCACATCTGACAGTGATTTTGTTTTGTTTAGTAGCCTTCCTGAGGAGGGATTTATAGAGAATATATAATATATTCTGATAAATGGGAAGTCATAGGTTTTAAAATCAGCATTTCATTAGTCTGTGCTAGTCCATCTCTCGTTCGGAGAAAGTGAATAAACTATCCAAAACAGCTGGTTTGAGGTTATGATGAAGTACATAATTTGTACCTCCTTGATATCAGTGTATTCATGGGCCTCATAAAAAAATGATCAGAATACTTTTTTTTTTTCCTGTAGCCTTCTGAATCTTTGATGCAATTATGACTTTCCTTAATAGGGTCAGAGCTGGCAGATATCTAAGAACTCGTATTACTTAGATGCAGATCAAAAGTTCTATAATTACTATATCTGCAGGTTAAAATGTAAATATGGAATTCTTATTTAACTGTCAAAACAACCATTTAAAAAAGTCCTGTTTTCGTGATATTATCCATAAGCCTTTATCATTTAACAACTTGAAAGAAATACCTTTTTTGTTAACTGTGCATTGTGCCTGATAGAGTATTTTCAACATGGGTTTAACACTAATAAACATGAAGTTCCTTTATATATAGTTGTATACAGCTTTTCTTTATATTCTAATTGTTTTTTGTTTGTCCCACCCTGACTTTAATATGTGGTTAACTGATTGCTATTTCCCAGGGTATGGAGCAGTGATAAGCAACTTAGGCAAGTGAGTGGGCCACATGAGTGGCTCTCCATAGGTGTGTCTAGACTACATTGGGTTTTTTTGCGGGGGGAGGGGGGAACTGCCCTTTTTTCTAGAGAACTTCACCTGCGTCCACATTGCAATTGTGTTCTTTTGAAATTAAATCGAAAGAACGCAGGGGTTTTTTTTACATTGGTAAACCTCAAATTATGAGGAAGAATGCCTTTTTCAAAAGAGCTCTTTTGAAAAAAGACGTGTGTGGATGCAGAACAGGGACATTTTTCGAAAGACGAGGAAATCGAAAAAAGCACGGGTGCCCATTCTGTGAATAGCAATCAGGGCCTTCTTTTGAGAGAGCATCCATGCAGTCTGGACGCTCTCTTTCGAAAAAGCAAATAACTTTTTTTATCCCGTTTTGAGGTATGGATGCTCTCTTTCGAAAGAAGCTTGCAGTCTAGATGTACCCCATCTCCATGGCCTGCAAAATGGTCATAACCGAGACAGTCTCCGAGGACAGGATAATTTTGCTAACTGTGCTTGTGTACCTAGAATTTGTGGGATGTGCCAATAGAACTGTAGCAGCTCTTTGATTGGGTGCAGAGGGAGTGCATGGCTCCAATATTGCATGCAACCACCACGCACCTAACTTTACACACCCTTGCTTTACATCAGCCCAATGCAAAATACAGCCCTTGGGCCAGATCCAATCCACTAAGCCACTGGATCTGGCCTGTAGATGCAGCAGGGAGCCCCAGGCAGGCTCCCATGCTTGCCCTGCACACTGCTCAGAAAAGCGGCTGTGGGACTGTTTCTCTTTAAAAACTGTGAGCCTGGAGGCGAGGAGGTAAGCTTCAGGTGTAACTCTCGCCCCAGCACAATCCCATTGGCCAGCGTTTGGCCAGAAACTGTCTAATAGGAGCTTCCTGTTTGAATAACAGGCGGCACATGAAGCACCACACCCCCTTCCCCACTGGCTCATTTATTCACACAAAAATTCTCTTTCATTTCATGCTTTTAGGTGATTAATTTAGTTAATCATGTCAGATCTTATCAGTTTTGTAATTTTACTGAATTCCTAAGAAAATCTACACATGCAAACACTGAACAAATGTTGTGGCTGTTACATAAACTGACACCAAAAAAAATGCATATTTAGGGAGGAAATAGTTTCTACATTTTCCAGAGTTAGGCCTAGTTCCAGAAGTGGCACTGGTGAAAAAGTTACTCTGTAATTTGTTGCATAAATTTGTAATGGTTTTGCACTGCAACTAACACTATAAACTAGCTAATATAAACTTCTTAAAATTTAATTTATATCCCTAAAGAAAGGCCACAAACAGTACTTAGTAAATGTTGGTATGTTTTTAGTTCAAAGCAAATACAGGCTCTTTAGTATTACGTGCACATGTAGCATTTACACAATGCAGAAGACAGTAAGATTAATACTGTTTCTATCATCTGTACAGGATTCACTAGCTGAAGTTGAAGAGAAGTATAAAAAAGCTATGTTTTCCAATGCTCAGCTGGATAATGAGAAAAACAATTTGATTTATCAAGTGGATACGCTAAAGGATATTATTGAGGAAAGGGAAGAACAGATGGCAGAGTACTACAGGGAAAATGAAGAAAATTCAAAGGTATTGATATTTTATGTATTAAGCTATATTATAAAACCCAGATGTTTTTAGTGAGAATAGAGCCTTATGGTCAGTAGCTACCTTGAATATTGAGATCATCTTTAAGCAGATATGGCAGAGAAGAAAAATATTAAGATATGGAATATTATGTTGAAGTGTGTGTATATTGAGGGAGGGAATCCATTATTTTGACATTCACTTAGAGTTCTCCTTTCCACAAAGGTCCAGCCTCCAAATTTTTCAAAAGTAGCTAGAAAGTTTAATACAAAAAAGCATTGTCCAAATTCAGTAATCTATTTGGCTTCTCACCTACTTTTTTGGTAGGTTGTCTACAAGGTCATATTAAAAAAGGGGCTTTAGGAGCTACAGTTGAGACTCCTAGACTACGGATGGCCCTGCAAAAAGATTACTGGCCCACCAAAGTAGATCTTTTTGTGGGGCACCCTTAGCCCATGATCTGGGGCTTTAGCCACTAAAACTCCTGTGTTCTGGTCTCTGGTGGCGGAAGGGTCACTACTTCATGCACTGCCATTCTCCCTCCCCACACCACTGCACCCAGGCTAGAGCTGTGAGTTCTTCCATCCATGAGCTTCCTTCGCTTGCAGGCTCCATCCCCATATCTCCTTTTGGCCAGGAATCACGGCCTGTAGGATGGTCCCTGCAGGCAAGCTCAGTGCTGCCCTTTACAGAGCTACCTCCCAACACTTATACCACCATAGAGGAGCTCTGCACCCAAACCCACTACACTAGTCTTGAGCTCCATCCTGCATCCTACCTTCTGCTCAGACCCTGAGATCCTTCCCTGACCCCCACCTTCTAGCCTCATTCCTGTCCAGATACTACACCCTCACTCCAGCTTTCTGCCCTGAGCCCCTTCAGCACTCAAAGCCCCTTGGTTCCAATCTGGAGCCCAGTCCTGCATCTCACATGCTCCAACCCAAAGACTGTGCCCCCCCCCCCCCCCCCCAGTCAGAGCCCTCACCCTCTGGCTCAAGCCGTATTACCTCCAGCACTCAGCATCACCTCAAAGCTTAAGGGGCCCCATAAAATCTAATGGCCCTAGGATCCCAGATGAATTAATCCAGCCCCTTGTTGCCTACTGTCTCAACTAGTAGGTTTAGTCATCTACCTACTTAGTGTCTGGAAAACTATTCAAACCCTGAACATGTAAATTCCTACTGGTAAGGCATCTGAACTGCAGCAGGAAATCATTACTAAGACTTCTGTTTACGGATGATCACAATATGTTTGTTTTAATTTTATATTGAAAATGTGTGTGTCAAACTGTCAATAAAGCGTGATCTGCTTAACTGATATTTGCTGAATATAGGAATTGGAAAGGCAGAAACATACGTGCAGTGTTCTACAGCATAAGATGGATGAACTTAAAGAGGGCCTTCGTCAGAGAGATGAACTAATAGAGGTTTGTACACATTTAATATCATACGGCTGTACTTAAGGACAGGGTTTGACCACCGGCGGCAAAAACCGCTCGCCAGCCCCATACTATGCATGCACAAGAACCGCATTGCGCATGCACGCGCCGCAAATGATCAGGGTGCATGGCTGAAATATACTTGCCATAGGCGAGTAGATTGTATAGTTGGTTGAGCCCTGCTTATGGAAATATATGAGGGCTTTTGTTCTGCTTGATAGACTATATCAAGTTTGGATATGTACATATTTCCCCTAGACAGACTAGACAGAAATACCAGCTTATATTTCTTGAGCATAAAAAAGTCTAGTTGTAGTAACAGGAACATAGTTATCCAATCAGTATTTTATGATTTACCAGTCTATCATCATTTTTATGAATTTATTTAAAAGTTAGAAATGTTACTGTGAAATTTTCAAAAATTATATTGGATATTGTAAGACTTTTAAAAAATCTAATTACAAACCAATATTTTTTTTAATTTCTGCATGAATACAAGTCTAATGCCGGTATGTGCAAAACATGTATTGGCAAGCTTCTTTAGCTTGAACTCCTGTTGTATCACACCCACATATTAGGAAGTCATCCCAATCCGAAACCAGCCTCAAATGAATTTAACTTCCTTTGCCTTCGAAAAAAAAAGTGTTGAGTTTTTTTTTTTTAAAAGGAAGGATAAAATATTTCCATATTGATATCAGCTAATTAGGTTTGCACTGTGACTAATATTTGTGCAGTTGTACATGAATGCATGGTTTTCAATTGGCATGGTACTGGCTCTTAAAGTCCAGTGGCATCTTTTTGTCTGCCATCCCTGTATTAAATTGTGGGTCCAAGAAATGTCAGAGCTAATCTCAGCTTTAGTTTTATTAGCTATATCTCTGAAAGTGGTGTAACATTTGAAAATTGTTCATTTCCCACCCCTCCTCCCCCCCCCTCTCAAGTTCCGTGTCTACCCTATGTGTCAGTCTTTTGGTTCCTGTGACTTTTGGGGAAACGCTGGTCAGTGTTGGCCGGTGTTGGATAGTGGGAGGATATGGTACTAATGGAGATGCAACTTCTAGTGCTAAGACTGGCCAGGAGAAGGGGCAGTTCTCAGCATGTAGTGAACTAAGCACTGAGAGCAAGGATGTCTTGCATGTTCTAATCATTGTTCTGACACTTACTCTTGCCTTAAGTCACTGAACCTGTCTATCTTTTTATCTTTTTTGCAATATTTAAATGCTTCACAGGGTTATTATCTTTTGTAAAGTACAGCAGCATACAAATGCTAATATAGATTGAACCTCTCTAGTCCAACACACTTGGGACCTGACTGGTGCCAAACCAGAGAATTTGCCAAACTCTGGGAGGTTAGTATTGTCTAGCAGCATTATCAAAAATTCCCATGCTTAGTGGACTCTTAGAAGCATTTGGGGTAAATTAGAGCTAAACAGTAGAGAACACTGAGAGCCAAGACTGGTGGCTGTAAAAAAATAAAAACATAAATTATGGGACTGCGGGAAACCTGGCCATTCCCAGGATTAGTGGAAATCCGGCTAACTAAAACCATGTCAGACCACAGATATAGCCAGACCAGAGAATACCGGACTAGAGAAGTTCAACCAGTGTTCACCAGATGCATATGGATACTTTACAAAATGGGAGCCAGGGGGCACCAATACTTGCAGGTTATTTAGGCAGTTATTCATTGCAATACTTTTCCAAGTGTTGGCATTATGCACATAGCCCAGCACAACCAATAGGGTTCCCTTGATCAGAAAGAGCTTGTTTTTGGCACAGATACCTCCTTAACTCAGATACAAAATGAGTTGATTTCTTGGGATATGAGAATGCTCTCTGATCATCTGCGGAATCCTTAGGCTATCTCTATATATAGTGATATAATTATAACAGACCAGAATCAGTTATATTTTTGAGGAAAACCAAATTTTGAGGCCCTACAAAAATGCTAAGACCACCTCTGACCACAGTAGTACATGACCTAGAATTGGTTTACATGCATGTAATTTCTTGATGTTTTACCTTGTCTAAACATTCGGTTCTCTCTCTTTCAAAACAGTTTTCCTTTTTATAATATGTGAGGTAATAAACCTAATAATTTGTCAACACACAAGTGTAAAATTACTTTTGGCAATATTTCTTACAACTCACTTTAGAAATTGTGGTTTTGTTTTATTGGGCATTAATGTAAAATAAGCTTACTGGGTCACTACATATTTTCTAACGTAGTGGTGAGTTGATCCAGCCTGTGGTGGCCCTGCCGCTACCCTCGCCAGCTGTTCAGAACAGCTGGCGGTTCTCTCTGGTGGGGGGCCAAAGGCTTTGCAGCTCCCCCATGTCCAGACCAATTAAGGTTGTTGGTGGGGAAGCACAGAAGTGTCCTGACCCAGCCCCTTCTGAGGCCATTTCAAAAAGTTTTGAAGTGGCCTCTGGTCAGAAATTATTTCCCACCTCTGATCTGCATCATCCCTGACAGATGTCTATCCAACCTATTCTTAAAAATCTCCGGTGATGGAGATTCCACAACCTCCCTAGGCAATTTATTCCAGTGTTTAACCACCCTGATGGGAAGTCTTCCCTAATGGCCAACCTAAACATCTCTTGCTGTAACGTAAGCCTGTTGCTTATTGAATTTGGGGCCCTTACCGGGGGTGGCTCTCCTTTGATGGTGGGGCAAGCAGCTGTTTCAGCGCAGGCTTTACTGCACTGCGCTCGCTTGCAGGCAATGCCCCCCCACGGCCCCATTGGCTGGGAATCTGGGAGGTGCTGGTCAGAGCCTGCAGGCAAGAGCAGCACAGGGACAGAGTTTCCTGAGGGGACACAATTCCAGCCCAACGCAGAGGGGCATCAGCTCACTCAGATGCCTCCCTTTCCCCCAGCCCCACCTTGGACAGGCAGGGCTGGGTAACACACCCACAAATTTTTTTGCAGGGCCCCCTTTAACCTGGGACCCTAGGTTGCAAGCCCTTAAAGCCCCTTTCTTAATCCAGCTCTGCCTATCGTGGGAATGGCACCCTGGAGCCGGTGCTCACACTCCAGCCCCATGCAGGAGTGGCGAGACTCGGGGCTTCTGGCCTACAACACGGAGAGGGTGAGATCAAATAGAACAGGGGGCCAGAGGTTCCCCACCCCTGCCCTAAATGGCTATATGTCCGTTCTAAAAAGATACAGAACATTTATCCATAGTTTGGGATACTATGTTCTAGAGATTTCATATTTTGAAAGCAGAATACATAAATCCATACACCATTTCAAACGAATATGCTTTTTCGTCCTAATTATCCTATTTGTGTTCTGTTTGCCTTGTACCTGACCACTGAGTAGCTCTGGTTTGGATGTATTACATTTTCTCAAACACGTTACAATCAATGCACACATTTTTACTGTCTCAGATGTTATCAACTTTCCATAACTAGCGTCCAATGTATTATAAACATTTTTATATTAGAAGATTGTTTGTTAATACCTTTTACTGTTATGGTAAATGAGGCTGCAAGGGTCAGTGTCTATAAAACATAAAAGTCAGTGTTTTAACCTTATTTCTAATATCTTGAATCAATAAAGTATTTTAATTAAATGTAATTAGATTTGTGGCATTGAACTTTGAATGTATTGCATTTGTCATAACTTACAATAATTAATATTAAAAAGGGTTACAAAAATTAATTGATGCCTAGTCATGTGGTTCCAGGCTTGTCTTTAGTAAATGAATAACTTTTCAGTTGGTAGTAAAAATACCTATTAAAAGAGATCACATCCATGTGGTACTTAGACTATCTCTGCAGAAAAGCTTGCATGAATGTGTTTTTTTTCTCTAGAAAGGTATTACGTACAAATGATGTGCAAATTGCTATTATGGAAAAGCACAGATACAGCTTTGTACAGATATATAATATGACATACTGCATATGATAGTGTATAAATAAAGTTAGTTACATTATCC
The DNA here is from genome assembly GCF_049634645.1 of Pelodiscus sinensis. Lineage (NCBI taxonomy): Eukaryota > Metazoa > Chordata > Testudines > Trionychidae > Pelodiscus > Pelodiscus sinensis. The sequence continues at coordinate 173,120,153 of NC_134712.1, forward strand.
TTGTGTGATTGAAGGAGGAAGGTATTGTATTAGCCTGAGATTCCATCTATGATTTTAAAATCTCATCTTACAGACTCTTTGGTTGACTTTTTTTTTTTTTACTGTTTAGTTTCCTTTTTCTGTTTTTGTTTCCTTTACTTGTCTTTTTTCTCTTTTATTCTTTCCTTCCTCCCATTTACTACAGGAGAATCAACGTATGCAGCAGAAAATAGACTCCATAACCAGAGAGGTGTTTGACCTCAGGGAGACAATTAATTGGAAAGATAAAAAAATTGGGGTATGAAATATGGGGGCCAAGGTGGGAAGGAGAATCATTGATTTAGAAATAGACTGGTATTGTTAGAGGATTCTGGACAGTCCAAACAAATGAAGGCCATGTATATTTTAGTCTCTTAAACACAGTTGCAATCTGATATTTATGATGTAGACTTCTCCACTGGAACAAAAGAAGCTCTACTTCATGTTACTTAATTTCACTTACATGTACTGTGGGTGAAACAGATAACATTTTATCTTTTTTAGAAATAGATTGTGAATGTGAGATTAGCCATACTAAAATAAAACCATAGGAACCATAAGGAATTTAAAAATTTAACTGATTAACTGGTAAACATTGCCTTACTGGCATGCTTAGCAGGGTAACCGGTTAACTGCTGCCCTGCTGGGCTGTAGCAGCCTCCCATCCACAGTACAGTGTGACGGATTCTGGCTGTGTCCACCGTGCATAGCCATGTGCAGGGAACAGCTCCAGTTCCCCCTACCCACCCACAGTGCAGCCGGTGGTTAACCAGTTAAACCTTTTACATGAGATTTTTGCATCCCTAGGATCCATCTAGTGAGTTGTCATATGCCTAGCAGGAGCCAGTGCCTGATACATCACGAAAAAAATGAAAAATATATAACCACCTATCCATTTTGAAAATAAAAATTTTAGGATGTTGAATTTACTGTGGGTGGGTGGGTTCTCCTAAGGTATAGCCTTCTCTGCCCAATTGCTTTTACTTTTGAAAGCTGTCCAAAATGCACCTTCATACATAGATTACCTTGAAAATAGCTTTGCCACTTCATGATCTCAGGTAGACTTTGGGGAGAAAATTTTGGGATGTTTGTTCAAGGGAATTCTGAGGCAAAGCTTCCTTCTTCCAAGTGACCTGATTTTAATTAATAAATTGCTCTACAATGCACTTGCAGAGCTCAGTTGTCAATATTTTTCAGGACAGTTAAGGGTATGTCTAGACTACTTTGTTTTTTTGAAAAAACTGCCCTTTTTTCGAAAAAAAATTTCATCTGCATCCACACTGCAGATGCAGGGAAATTAAATCGAAAGAACGCAGGGGTTTTTTCGACATTGGTAAACTGTAAATTACGAGGAAGAACACCTTTTTTGAAAGAGCTCTTTCAAAAGCGTGTGTGGATGCAGAATAGGGACATTTTTTGAAAGAAGAGGCAATCAAAACACAGGTGCACTAGTGGCCATTCTGTGAATAGCAATCAGGGCTTTCTTTCGAGAGAGCATCCATGCAGTCTGGACGCTCTTTGGAAAAAGCAGATCGCTTTTTCGATCTGGTTTTGAGGTGTGGATGCTCTCTTTTGAAAGAAGTTTGCAGTCTAGACGTACCCTAAGATGGACTGTGGAAGAAGTAGTTGTACAGATTTGGTTTTACATTCTTGTGGGAAGCATGAGTGAGAGAACCACCCCTACCTCTTTTACTAAAGGTTTTGGTAGTTGAATGTTCCCAATTTTTATTGCTAAACCTGTAAGGTGGTGTGGAGGCAGAGTTATGGTTGTGTGCCTCTGCTGTTGAGAACTGTAACAGAATATTTCAGCATTGGTGTTTTCTTTCAATGCTAACCTTCTTACCTCATGTATGTGGGGAAAGCTTAACTCTGCATTTCCTGTTTTGTCAATGATTTGGATTTGGGGAATTAAACTCTTATGTTCTATAAAGTCACAAGGAGTCCTAGGAAGTGCTGAGTGCATACAACCTAGCTCCATATTTTAAGGACTCTTTTGCACATGAATAACTAAATTGAGATATATAACAATGTATATTAAAATATATGTTAAACAGAAAGCTGATAATTTTACACTTTAACATACGCAATAAACATTGTTTATTCCTTTAAATTGCAAGGAATATAGTTTTGAGTGCATGCTTTGGCACTTGGTGCACTGGCTAGTAGGCATTAGGTAAACTTTTCAAGCCCCAATTAAAACATTTGTAGATTTTAAAAAATAAGGGTCTTGACTTTACATTTATAATTTTAGTCCTAGAAAACTAGTGTGCCTGGGGAAACAGATACGTAATTTTTTTAAAAATATCTTGTATTTATTAGAGACTGGCTGCTTAGACCATTCCAATATTCTTTTAGTATGCAGTGCTTAAAATTGTCACATTTTCTGTCTATGAAGTACAGTTCAACTGCATGTACCACTTATTCCTTTTGAAATAAATAAATGACCATAATAGTGCATTATAAAATGTTGTCCTTTCCCTAGAAACTATAAGAATTAAAATACAATCAATATCCAGTAGAACATCAGACTTACAAACACCAGAGTTGACCAGTCTACCACATATCTCATTTGGAACTGGAAGTACACAATCAGAGAGTGCAAAAACAAAAATAAAAAATATAAAATACATTACAACACTGTATTAATAATAAACTATTAAAAATAAAGGGAAGGCAGCATTTTTCTTCATAGTAAGGGGCTCATCTAGACTACGTTAGTGTTGAAAGAGGGTATGCAAATTCCACAGGATTTCACTAATACCTGTGGAATTTGCATATCCTCTTTCGACACTCTAGTGTAGTCTAGATGAGCCCAAAGTTTCAAACAGTATTAAGTCAATATTCAGTTGTCAACTTTTGAAAGAAAATCAGCAGCGTTTTGTTCAGAGTTATGAACAACCTTGACTCCTCAGATGCTTGTAACTCTGAAGTCCTATTATAGTAAATTTAAGAAATGGAGAAAATATTATGTGAAGCTCTTTACCTTCATTTCTTCCTTTATATCAGTCTATTTCTAAATATCCATGCATGACATAATGTTTGTTAGATGAGTTCTGGGCAAATGTGTGTTTATCTTATTTGGCATTATTTATAATGCTGTTGTTGCATATTCAGGATTATTTATAGTGCATGTAGTAATTAACTTAAATAGAATATTAGAGTGCTGCCTAATTGGTTGAGAATGCCTCTCTGGATAACATAGCTGTATGAGATTGTTGTGTTTTGTGTATGTGACCCCTTTTGTGTTAATGTAGTATTGTTAGTGACACATTTTTCTTAGTTTTGTGGTTCTAAAAATGTTTTAGTCTGTTAGTAACCAGTTGGGTAAAATATTTATTCAAGTAACAGAAGTAGATATTTATAAATTGATAAAAGGTACCAAAATATATAGCCTTAAATTGTAAGATTTCTACTCTATGCACCTGTAGAAGTCAGAGTACTTAGTGTAACAGATGTGGTATTCTCTTGTCTCAGGCCAAAATCCTTGGGGATTTAATTGGTAATCAGAAGACTGGAGTCTTGACTGTTCAGTAGCTGTGTCGTAACCTGTTGAGTGGCAATATGCAATTATTAGCAAAGAAAATGTATAATTTGACTGATATAGAAATTTTTCTTAAAGTTATAGGCAGGTATTTGTGAAACTTAACCCAAGCATGTGTTTGTCAAGATACCTTATGACTAAGTTGTTCCCGCTATGAATGTTTTCTAGGATAATTCAGTTAGACAATTATGCAGAAATAGTCATTGCAGAGATTGCCTTAAAATGGACACATTGGGAAGAACTATATTTATTTTGGTATACAATTTAATTAATCGAATGGTTGGATTGTATATTCTGCCAATACTAATATAGATAGATAGCTTCACAACAAGCATGTAGCGCTGAGGTAAAGATATGTCTGTACAAGGTAGCTATTGAATTGTGCGTATTTTATATTCCCCTTCTCCTTTCTTTACGTTTATTCATCTGCTTGCCTTATTAGTATAATATCTCTCTACTGCCTATCACATTGCTTTCTCTCTGTGCCATTCTTTTTCTTGCTATCTGCCTGTACGCAGGCCCTAGAAAGACAGAAAGAGTACTTTGACTCCATTAAGAATGAGCGCGATGAGCTCAGAGATGAGTTGGCCGACCTGAAGGAAACAATGAAGACAGGAGAGGTATGTCAGTAGCAGTGTTATACAGTAGAACAAATACAGAAATGGGGGATCAAACACAGTCAACACAAAACAGAAAGCAGTATGTTACTGCTCCAGTACATCCCAATAAAGGTTTGGCTCTGGTAATGATGTAAGTAACACTGCTTGGTCCAAATATTGACCAAAACTCCAATCCTCACATATGTTAAATGAAACATTTCCATTTGGTGTAACTATTTCAGTCAAGTTGAAAATGCTTCTGAAAATGTATTGAGATAGGAAAAAGTTTCCTTTGTATGAGTGAAAGTCCTTTTATTTTTTTTCAGAAGCACGGGTTAGTTATAATCCCAGATGGTACACCAAATGGTGATATAAACCATGAACCAATGATTGGTACAATAGCAGTTGTATCACAGGAAGCTGCTCAAGTCTTGGAATCTGCAGGAGAAGGACCATTAGGTAAAAAAAATACTAAATACATGTGGTCTTTTAAAGCTTCTACGGGATTTTTGTTCGCATCCAAAATTGTGACTTTGGAGCTACACAAAGATATTTTTGTTATTTATGAAATATGTGCCATTGCTAAGATGAATGTTCTTATCTTTATGTAACTAATTTAACAGCATATTTGTTTACTGTAAAAAACTGCAGGTGTAATGACACTTGCATTTAGTTAATTTTAATGGTCCATTTTATTGTTTTTGAGAATTTCAGAGCAGTCTAAAAAATCTAGTTAGATAAAAACTATTTGGATAAAAATGCAAAATTAGCAAAGTGTTTTAATAAGTACACATTTTCTTATGAAATAAGTGTTTTTAAAAGCATCAACTATTTAAAGAGCCCATTTGTGAAAGAAATCATATTTAAGAAATTGGTTCAAGAAAAATATTGTCCTTTCTTTTGAAATATTTTATGCTGTATTCATGAAAATTGATCACATCTCTTAATTGCTTAGAATAGAAAGGTTTGCCCCAGTTCCAGTTAGCATAGTCAAACAGCTATGTGGACAAAGTTAAGATTTTGATCCCAGGCTCCTGGTTAATTTGTTCCTAGCTAAACTGCACAAATTAAATATTCATTAAAGGCAGTCCCCAGGTTACATGGATCCGACTTACATCGGATCCCTACTTACAAACGGGGTGAGGCAACACTGCACTAGCTGCTTCCTCCCAGCAGACCAGGGAGATGCGAAGCTAGCGCTCCCCCTCCCCCCCCCCAGCAGACCAGGGAGACGCGGAGTGGCTTTTCTCAGCAGACACCTCAGCTTGAGAATAAAAGACTGAGGGAAGTGAGGTGTGGGAGAATAAAACTGAGCTCTGGAGAAATGTTTGGCTAGAGTTTCCCCTACAATATGTACCAGTTCCGACTTACATACAAATTCAACTTAAGAACAAACCTACAGTCCCTATCTTGTACGTAACCCGGGGACTGCCTGTACTTAATACACAAGGAATATCCTTATGTGTTGGTATATGTATTTTAAATAGAAGACTAATTTTTTTGTTTTAAACCATGTATTTAATACATAATACTTCCCAGTCACGTTGAACTTGAAAGTCAGAATTGTTGTTAATTGGTATTTCTGATGCATTATTGCTTTGCTTTACATTATTTTTAAAATAATTCTGTAAGAAACTGAAAATTTGCCAGTCTTATTCTGATTTTAGTACTGACTGAGTTTGGAAGGTACAGTCTCATAGTTAATGATATTCTAGATGAGTTAACTTTCATTTTAGCTTCAGTTTAGACACTTATCCCAGTAGCTGTTCATTTGTATTCTGGTAACACAACAAAAGTATTCTACAAACATAGAGAGGCACAGTCCTTACTTTTAAGAGCTTACATTCTGAAAGATGAGAGGGAAATAAAGGGCTGTGACAAGGAGTACATTTACAGGTAAAGTAGTTAAAACAGTAACTGGCCATATCTTGAGTATTTTTAAGAAATGGAAGAGGGTTTTGTTTTATTAAATGTATAAATCATCTTCAGTTGTCCCTCAACCATTCATTAAGTACCAGGAATTGCTTGTCTCGGATATCTTTATTCCTGATTATTTTCTTAACATTTTTATATATTAAAAAGTTATTACCTTTTCATCTGTTACAAAGATATATTTGAACTGCATGTTGAGAATATAGTGATGTATTAGAAGTATTGATGTTTGCCACTCTTTAGACAATAAAAAACACAATAAACCATAACAACTCAGATTGCCATTTTTAGCATGTCATTAAATTCAAGTTCTTATTTTTTTAGCTTAATGAAAATTAATAAAATATGTTTTTGGTTTTAAATCCATCTAGTTTTTAACTGAGATCCTCTTTGGTTCTTTTAGATGTTCGGCTACGGAAACTGGCTGGGGAAAAAGAGGAATTACTGTCACAGGTAGTAAAGATGTGGTTTTTTACCCCATAAATACTCTGTAAAGGGATAGTTTACATTTAATAAAATGTCCCTGAAAAAAGGTTAGTACATTAATAATAAATAAAAAGCTACTAATCCTTTTTGTACAACAAACTAAATCAAAGTATTAGCTTTAATAAAACTTTCCAGCATTGTAGGTGATGAGCCAAAAACTACTATACTCCTCTCTGTGTTGCCTTGAAGATAATGAACTTGGTCTTACGCAATAGCTAGAGTGGTGGATTCTTCAAGCTGTCTCCCTTATGGTTATTTTAAGTGGTCCTAGATCTAAGTAAATATGAATCTTTGTAAGATACTTCCTAACTATCCTTTTTGTTAACATTGTGTTGTGTAACTCATTTGCATCTTATCAGTACAGATCATCATTGAACAGTGATGGTATATCAAATGAAGTAGCTATTTATTCAGTCTCTCATTTCCTTTTATAAAGGGAAAAAAAATCAGAAGTTACTAAAATCTAGCATAAGGTTGGGAGTCATTTTTGCACAGTACCACTCTGGGGCTACGTCTAAGCTGCAGGCTTCTTTGAAAAAACTTCTTCCGAAAGAGAGCATCCACACTGCCAAAGTGCATCGGAAAAGCGATCTGCTTTTTCGAAAGTCCATCTCGCATTTAAGCCGTGATTACTATGGATGGAGTGGCCACCAGGGCACCTATGCTTTTTTCCTCTTTCCTTTTCTTTTGAAAGAATTCCCTCTTCCCCGTCCACACGCCGTTTTCTGAAAGAACTCTTTTGGAAAAAGGCTTCTTCCTCGTAGAAAGGGGTTTACTAATGTCAGAAAAACCCCTCAGTTCTTTTGATTTTTTTCAAATAACGCGATTGCAGTGTGGACATAAGTCAAGGATTTTTTCCCCGAAAAAACTCTGTAGTGCAGACATAGCCTGACTGACTTGAGAGACAGCAGAAGCTTTTAATGCAGTTTAGCAGCTAGAGAAAAGTAGGTGGTTGGTAACCAGAAAGTGACTACTGCACTACCAGCAGGGGTTCCACTGACGACTAATCCAAAGACCACAATTTGTGAACTTGTGGTCTAGGGAAAGGTACAGAGTTTAAATGCACAGAACAGAGATCTAGCCATTCTTGGCAGTCTTTGTTTTCATTGCATGTGAGCCAAATATCTTTTTAATATATAGATGAATATCAAATAAATAACTAGCTGCTTTGGGCTCAAGCCAAAAAAGAAGCCAAATATTGGCTAGACCATTAAAGATACAGTTATTAGAGCACAATAGCTGTAAAAGTCATTCTGTTTTAAAGTGGTTTATGTACACTGTTTGTGGAATTCATACCCCCCCTACACCACTACACTGAACTTTGGAGGAATTGTCTAGTGGTGTAGAATAAAGATAAGAGCTGTTATCTTCATCAGCACCCATTAAAGGGATTGTGTCTGGGGATTTCTTACATATTGATGAACCTCTGACTGCTGAAAGAATCTGTAAGAACTGGTGACATGTAATGGAAAGTTGAGACTAGTCTAGTGCTGCACACTGGACCAGTTTGACCAACATCTCTGGGAAAGAGGGAAGAAGTACCTCATAACAATGGCTTTGCCCTGGTATTCCTTTGCATATGCTAGGATCTGAGCCATACATTTTGTAAACTTTTAGAAATGTAAAATATATACATGAAAAATTCCATGCACAGACCTCAGTTGGCACCTCATGCAGGGAATCATGATGGGGAAAATGTTTTGTGGTCACAGTAAAATTTCCAGTAACTTACTCTTCATAATATGACTTTTTTATTTCAGATTAGAAAACTGAAGCTGCAACTAGAAGAGGAACGACAGAAACATTCTAAAAATGATGGCACAAATCGAGATATAACAGGATTAGAGAATGGTTCTGATTTGCAGTTAATTGAAATGCAGAGTAAGTATACTAGGGATGTAAAATCCTGTTTAATTGGCTAACTGGTTAAATGTATTGTTTAACCTGTTAATTGATGTAAAGGAGGGCGAGCAGGTATTGGGGGACTGCTCCAGTGTGGCTGGAGTGGCCCTCCCCACTGCACTGCTGAGTTGGAATGCTACCTCTCCCCCATCCCCTGCTGCAGGCTGGGGCTGCTCCAGCCTGGCTAGAGAAGCCCCGGCTTTGGCCTCCTATGCTCCTTTTTCCTGCTGGTCAGAACAGCCCCTGCCTGTTGCGTGCCTGGGCCCACTGCAGGCAACAACTATGCTGGAGCACCCCCTGTCTTCGGCAGGTCCCCTTACCCACTACAGGTCTGGAGCAGCCCCCTGCTCTCAGCAGGCAGGGAGCTGCTTGAGTTCCACCAGTTAACCTTAACCAGTAAGACTCTCCCGTTAAGGATGAGGCTTACCAGTTAAACCTTCATATCCCTTAAGTATATGTTAACTATATACAGATATTCATAGAGAAAATAAACCAATTTGTGTTTATTTTCTGGATATTTGAAGGATGGGTGCCCTTCTTTGGTTGTGAGAATCACTTACCTATTGAAAATGTATCTTGTGTTTTTCATTGGGGCTTTCTGATAACTATTTTCATTCCCATGTCATCTTAATGATTAAAAAAGCATTATCAACAGAGTACAGGATTTTAAAATTATTTTTACTGGAAGATTTCCTCTCAGTGCATTCCTCAGTATACAATAGTTAATAAAAGGTCCCCGATTTCTTTGAAGCTTAATAAAACTTATGTCAAGTTATTTTTTTCTTAGTTGACACTTCACCTATCTTTGATATTATTTGCCAAATTTCATTAGGTTATAGAATTTCACCTGAATTATTTTACTAGTATTTTCCTCTGGTTTCTTGCTTATTATGTTGAAGCTGTGATCCATTAGCTCAATCTGAAAAGTGCTCTGCCACTATCTGGAGCAAACAAAATTATTAAAATCGGCCCTAATGTTCAGTTTCACTTCATACAAACTGACCACACTAGCTTAAGTCCAAGCAAGCGAACTGTTTGTTTCTCCCTAGCTGTCAGCATGTATGTGGAGCTCCTAGTCATTAACAGGACAGTCGTTTGAGAGATGTGCCAAAACTATTTTAAGCTGAGTGTTCATGTATGGAATACTATGTCAGTTGACAGTTTCTGAGCAGTACCACCAGAAATGATTTGCAAACCAGCAGAACATTCTTACTCTTCCTTCTTAGATTTGTCTTGTCAAGTTTTATGTGGGAAGCCTACCAGTTTGGGCTTGAGCTTAATGTTCAGTTGCAGCAGATATCACTCGCTCACACTCAGCTCTATACAGAGACATTACTTCAGAGAGGTAGAGACATATAGGGTTCCTACCTGGAGCTCCTCGCATACCTTCACAAGATGTTATACTTGGTTCAGTCTTCTGTTGTATATACAACTATAGGGACAAGAGTCAGCTATCACATCTGTGTCCTTGTAAATACCTTTTATTTGAACACTGCTTGGTAATCTCCCATGTGGAGTACAGGTAGTGGCCATCACTGGAAGAAGAAATGGAAGTTACTTACCTATAACTGGAGGTTCTTTGAGATGTGTGGTCTCTCTTTCTGTTGCCTCTCACGGATTATCTGGGTTTGGAGCAGAGGAGAGCTATAGCACGTGTGTGAAACAGTTGACATGGCTCAATAAAAATATTCCAGACTCGGTTATATGGTGTACATGTGTGTTCATGTATGGAATACTGATGTGTCTACATACTCAACTTCCAGTTCTAGATAAATAACCTCTGTTTCTCAGTGGAGTTATATTTCAAGTTCATTTGAATTAAAATAGACTTGTCTATTAATGACACTTGAAGAAATTAATTAATATCTGATTTTATTTAGGAGATGCCAACAGACAAATAAGTGAATACAAATTTAAGCTTTCAAAAGCTGAACAGGATATAACTACCATGGAACAAAATGTAAGTGTATCTTTCTTTTAAATTGTTTATATAGTAAACTAGCAGGTAAGGCCCACTGTTCACGGGGCAGAGTCATTTTGCATAGATTACACTTATAGGAAAATTCAAGAAATTAAATATATGTAATAGAATTTTTTATTAATGTGCTTGAAAAAGTAAAAGAACAGTTTTAAATTTGTAGGATTTCAACTTCAAACATTATTCATTTTATTGAATAATTACCATACATAGTAAATTTGAATAGGATTTGTAAAGCTTCCATTACTCTTTTCGTGATTAATTTGAATGATTAGTAATAGTAAAAATTTTCTTTGCACTAAAATGACAGTTGAATAGGTGACTCAATTTTAATGTTGTTAGCAAATATTTGTATGAATTCTAATCATATTAGTCATGACTTTTTTCTGATGAGAAACAAAATTATTTAAACCTTTCACCCAGTGTATTCCGGTGTAAACAGTAGTGCATTTAGTTAATTTAAGTGACAGGATTGTTTATGCAAAATTTGGTATCTGTAGGTAATTGCAAAGTATGACTTTATTTTACACAAACAAATCCACAAGCTTTTCAAAATATATAATAGATTTAAGTTAGTGATTTTTATGCATGGTATTTTTATGCACTCTAATTACAAGATCATTTTTCTCAGATGTTGTAAGTTTCATAATTGGTGGTACTTATCTGTTCTGTGATTCACCATAATGACTTTACCAGCAGCACTAAGTTCAAACACATGTTGCAATTTCCTTACAAATCAGTATTTCTTCATAACCTCACCATAAAAGAAAATGCACACATTCATAGTGTGAGATTAATTTACTAAGACCACCACCATATTGCAGAAAATAAAAAAAAAACTGAAATTAGTTTTTTTACTGTGTAAACTGAATTGCCTTCTTAAAATACTGCCTGGGAAAAATGTATCTCCCTAAGTCAAAAGTACCGATAATAAAATATTCTTGTGTAGTAAACAAAGCAGTAATTTATTTTAGGAATGCTTCTATGTTCCCATAGTTTATCAAGAGCAAAATAATGGAATGCTTTGAGAGTGAATTAGAATGTTTCAATAAAAGGGTATTACTTCAGCAACTTGGCAAATAATTCAGTTACACAGTGCAATTCTGTAACTGCTTTTTATCACTCTATGTATTTGATTTCATTACTCATGAATTGTAGTAGAATATTAACAGGTCATAGTGTTACCAGAAGATTTGAACCCAATTACACTGAACCAATGAGTTTGCCTAAAACAATGCTTTTCAATTTCAAAACATTCTATTCTTAAATTTATTTATTCAGGTATTCAAGGTTGTGGTCCATCCTACATATTTTACAGGAAAAAGTTGCTAATTAAATCCAGATAACTTCCCCATTGAAGGACATAAATGCAGCGTTTCAGGCAAGAATAGATAAGTAAAAAATTCTTTGAAAACAAAAACATGTATTTAGGAGTGAGATTACAATAAAAGAGTAGATGTTCCAGTTACAGTTTAAAGGAAGCAGTGCCATAAAATAAAAACATAACGCTGCAGTAAAAATTTCACTTTAACATATAATAGTCTAACAGAATATTAAGGAAAAGATTATACTAACTTACTACAGTATACAAACATATAGCAATATGTCAGTTAAATGTTCAACTTTAAATCTTTCAATACTCAAACAGTGAATGCTTTGTTATCTGGTACTTTGTTAACCACCAGTGCCCCCAGCCACAGTACCACCATGTCTTCAGGCGTGCATACCTGACTCCCATCTGTCCAGCCAGCCTGTTGTAGGGCTTCTGACTATTGGCATTGCTGGCTGATGTCATTAGCAAGTGCCTCCAGCTGCCAGGAGCTGGATCTGCCACTATGGGGCAGAGCAATAAGCTTTGTTATCTGGAACATTCAATTAACTGTCAACCCCCAGTCTTCATGAGTGCCGGATAATAAAGCTTTCACTATACTTAACATTAAAACATTCCATAAGAGCTGATCAGATAATCATTACATGGATAAGGGAAGATCGCATTCAGAACTCAGGTATTCAGCTTTATTTACAATTGAAACCCATACACTCTAGGATGATAAACAGAAAAAGATTGTAACTTCTATAGGTAGTCTTAAAATTCCCTCTAAATCATCATAGCCAGTCCTTCTGTTATGTTAAAAGGTTGGGTGTGGTGTTTAGAGAACATGGTCTTGAAATCTGATGATGGATGCTTGCTTCTGAGGTAAAAGCTACTAAATGTTGCCCTCCTCTTGCAACAGTTGCTACTACTAGGCTGCTCTGTTGGCCTCCTACTGGCCAGGTGCCAGGAGTAGCCAGTGCTAAGGCAAGCTTAAGGTAGGGATGGACTGACGATGGTGCTGCTGCTGTTACAGTAGTTGGTTTTCAAGCAGCTCTTCATTTGCTGGAGCTGCTGCCACTGTTCCACAGGTATTGTCTTCCTTTCAGGTGTTCAGCAGCATTCTACTCTTCTGCTGGTTCCTATTCCCTACAGAGTTGTAGCCTATCAGCTGCTGCCCTTATATACAATGTGAGCTCATTATATAATTTATTACAGTCAGCTTGTAGATGAATTATGACGTTTTCACTTATTATCTGTATCATGTGTACCTTACATGTGATTTGAAGCCCAATTCATTTCTATGGACTCAATGCATTCCTCTGGAATTTTTCACCTGATCTTTAGAGGAATCCTAGCTATTTCATGTCTAGAAATCACATTTGTTTTTATAGGCTACAACAGTGATATTCAGACTGAGTCACAAGTGGCTCTCTGATGCATCTCAAGGTTTTTTGCAGCACATAAAAAACCAGGTGTAGAGCTTTCCTGTCCATTGTACTGGATCCCACAGTTTGGGGAGTCTCAGGCGTGCATACCTGACTCCCATCAGCAGCAGAGGGAGCCACAGCAATCTAGATGGGTCTGCTCCGCTTCTCCATCTCTCGGATGGGTTGCTCCGCTTCAGTGTAGCAGCAGGAACCTGAGTGCCCCGGCCCACTTTGCTTCCCCAAGTGATGCAGACAGGAGCTGGGCTTGGTCGCTCTGCTTTCCATTACTGTGGGCAGGGGCGCAACCCCTGTTGCCCGCACCAAGTCCCCCCAGTAAGCTCCCAGGTCACCTCTCTTGAGAGAGGAGGCTTGGGGAAAGAAGTGCAATGGAGGTGGAACAGAGGTGGGTCTTGGGGGTTGGATGGTGGCAGAAACAGGTGGGCCTGGAGCACTGAGAGGATAGTTTTGTGGCCCAAACCTCCCTAGAGACAGCCATGACAATGTGATTTTATTTTTAAACAATTTAAGTTATTAACCATTTTACTATGAAGTTACCAATTTGCATTAAGTTAATAACTAACTTCCTGGGTATGTGTGTGCATAAATATAAATTAAAAACTAAAAAGTATGGTGGGTTATATTTAAATATGAATAGTATTAGAATAAATAAAATAATGAATTGAAACTCCTGGCTCTTTTGGGTAATGAACCACTGAGGTCTGAGTATCACTGCGTTAGTGTATTCCCCACAGAAAGTGATGCAATCCCTATTCATTTCTATGGGCTCACATGCGTTGCTGTGGAATTTTCCAATATATCATGTAATCCTTTAGCTGCCATTACTCTGTTTCCTAATTTAAACTATTTAGATTTGTTCTTGTACAGTTAACATTTTTTAATAATTTTGGCAAATTTCAACTGCTTCTGACATTTTCCTCCAAATAGTATCACTTTAGAGCAGGGATGGGCGAACTATTCAGTCCATCAGACATTTCAGTTTGGTCAGGGAGCGGGGTTCAGAGATGTGCGCGGTGTCTGTGCAGCTTCTAGAAGCAGGAGCATCCAGGAGGTGAATGAGAACTGGGGGAGAAGTGCCTGGAGCTGGAGGCAGGTAGACCACTGCTTCCAGGGGCCATTACAGGCAAATGTCACCCGGAACCTGCATCTTTGACCCCACTGTCCCAGAGCTGATCCCCCCTTCCACACTCCAAACCCTTCAATGCCAGTCTGACACACCTCCCTGCATCCCAAACCCCTCAAGCCCAGCCAAGAGCTCCCTTTGGCCCTCCACATACCTCAAGCCCAGCTCAGAGGCCACCCCCTGAAGGCTTCATTTCTGCCCTACCCCAGGGCCTGCATCCACAGCCAGCACTCTTACCCTTTCCCCAACCCTCAATTTTGTGAACAGTATGCCCTTTGTACAATTGCCATACTAAGTTGTGGCCTTCAAGCCAAAAAGTTGCCCACTCCTGATTTAGAGCCTAATAAGGCATTTTAGGCAACTGAGGCAAAAATCTCCTATCAGAGTAACTCTTGCATACAAACTAGAGAGTATGAATCTGTTTTAAAGAAGGAATGCGAATGGTTAACCAATAAACCTCACCTTTAATGGGTGAGGCGTACCAATTCTGGTAGGGGCTGGAGCAGCTCCCCCCCCACCGCAAGCAAGGGCTGCTCCAGCTGGTCAGAGAAGCCACTGTCTGTGGTGGGCCCAGCCCAGGGGACACACTACAACCCCTGGCCCATTATGTTTCCTCTCTCTTGTTTACATGTACAGTGGAGTCCGGATTAACCAACACCGGGTAATCTGACACTCCGCTTTATCTGACCCTGCAGCTCCCGGGGACTTTGTCTCTGGGAGCTGCAGGGTCAGATAGAGCGCAGGCCGAGAGAACGGCCCCGCTTGCTGCCCCATCGCTGTCTAGAAGCTGCTGCTGCTGCTGCCGCCGCTGCTGGGATACTTCCAGGCAGAAGCGGCGGCAGCAGCAGCAGGTTCTCCTAGAGAGCAAGGAAACAACTGATGCCGCTCCTGCGGGGGATGTCCCCAGCAAGAACGGCATCAGTTGTTCCCTTGCTCTCTAGGAGAAGCTGCTGCTGCTGCATGGAAGCATCCCAGCAGCAGCTTCTCCTAGAGAGCAAGGGAACAGCTGGTGCTGCTCTGTGGGGACTTCGTCCCCGGCAGGAGCGGCATCAGCTGTTCCGTTGCTCTCTACAGTGGAGTTTGTATCATCTGACATATTCGGTAATCTAACCATGTGTTGGTCCCCTTTAGGTCGGATAGGGACTCTAGTGTATTTTGTCTGATTTTCATTTTCCTTTGTTTTCTTCCTACAATCTTGTCTCCATTTCTGTGCTGCTCTACTCTATTTTTCCAGTTCACTCTCCCTTCTCTTTCCCTTTCCAGTTGTCACACTTTGTCACCAGTACTCTTCCCTTCTTGATCCACTCCCTGCTGTCTCACCATGAAGAAAGAGACAGTGGGGTCTTCTCTGGTGTTTCTTCTTCAACGGGACTCTTGTTTTGCTGTCCCCTTTTTCTTTAAACCCTGACGTTTCCCTTTCTTTGCAATCACAGCTACTTCTACATGCTGACACCACCACCTCTCATGCTGAGGGTGCTACAGATAATGCAGGGAGCAGTGCTGTGGAGTGCCACATAGGAGAGGGGAGGACAGACATGTGGGTAGCCTGTCCCATTATAAAGAAGTCAGCAGTCATTTTTCTTGGTGGTTTCTTGGTTTGTAGATTGGAAGACTTGAAGGACAAGTAATAAGATATAAAACTGCAGCAGAGAATGCAGAAAAAATAGAAGACGAACTCAAAGCAGAAAAGAGGAGACTTCAGCGAGAGGTAATCAACTTAATTTTCTTTTCAAAGTAAATGTGATAGACTTTTCATTGGGTAAAACCAAATGCCTATGAATATTTCATATTTTTAGTGTTATGGGAGTAATTCTGTGAACAGTCAGAGTTAGAACTACAAATGGTCATAAAGAACTTTTTCTTCGCTATGAAGTCTCATGCACCTGAGGTTGGCCTACTGTATTTCTAGATCATATTTCTGACTATTACTGTCAGATCTGCAAGCATTTCCTTGGCAATTGTTTTAAGCTTATGTCAATGCTCTCCTATTCTGTAGCAGTTTCTCCTCTGATATCTTTTCTTTAACCTCTTCGATATCCTCGTAATAACATCTTCGTCATATTAATTCATCATCAGTGCAATTAGTTCCTTGAATGAGTTATGTCCACTTCCATTATTGCCACCTTTTAATCTTTACTGTCAAATTTGAGCTAACTTAGGAGCATTGGGTAAAAGGTTTCCTTTCCATGCATTGACAAACTGTTTTTGATTTTGTTTTTTCTTCAGTTGAAGTAACAAGATACCTGCCCCCACCTAACTTTCTGAAGCTCTTGTCTTCATTGAGACCTTGACTTATTCCATTTTTGTTTGAGCTTTGTTCCCAGTCTGGAGCATTTTACCTAAGTACTTTCTTTTAGCTAAGAAGTCCATGACTCTTTGAGATACAGCTCCAAACTATGGCTTTTTTTTGTTTTTCTTCTGTTACTACTTTTAGGGAATGGTAGAAAGAAGGCTTCCTTAATACCTTTCAAAAGCTTCTGGACTAATTTGAACCCTGTTACTCAGCAGTAGACGTTATTGCATTGTCTGACAATGACCAGGGTGAGAGATGTTTTGATTATTAGGTCTCAGGATATGTCTATACTGTACTTGAGAGCATGCATCATGTCACCCAAGCTTGGAACCAAGGAGTTGGGTTAGCAACTAGGGATGTTAAATTGCAATTTTCTAACTAATCGTGTAGTCGATACTATTTGAATCGACTGCACAATAAGTTGATAAGGACCGCTGTACAGAACTGCAGTGGGGTAGCTCCAGTTGACTGGAGCCAGGACTAAGCAGTCCCAGCTCCTGCCAGCTCTGGGAACCACTTGCACTGTACCTCTGCATTTTAAATGTAGTTAGAGCTGCCAGGGTGCAGCATCCCAGACCAGCGCAAGCCAAGACAGTTCGGTCCCGGCTTGTGCTGAGTCTAGCAGCCCCTGTTCAAATCAGCCTGGACTGTCCACGGACAGGGGCTTCTTTAGAGCAGCAGCCCCATCTACAGGTGGGCAGCCCAGCTGGGACCCCCCAAGACAGGACCTGCTGCTGGAGCAGCCTCTGCTTATGGCGAGCCTCAGCCCACTGTGGCCTATTCTGTCCCTATTTTTCCCCTCCTCTGCTGCCTCTGATAGAGGTGGGGGGAGTGGGAGAGGGAAGCAGCACTGCAGAGATGATGCTGGGAGGAGAGGGAGGGTGAGAGAACAGGCTCTGAGGTAGCAAGTGGGGGAAGAGCAAGTAGTCAATACAACTTATGCTTATCAGGTAGTTGACTATTCGACTACTCGCTAGCCTCTCAAACTGCCACATCCACAGTGCTATTTCTAACACACTACTTAGAAGTTGCAGCAGTCTCATTCCCAACTATAGTGTAGACCAGTGGTCCCCAACCTTTAGAGGCTCCCGGGGGCGGGGCCACTCATGCGCCGGGCGCCCAGGTGCGGGACCACGCATCCTGGGGCATGCCAGGGGCGGGGATGCCCTTGCACCTGGCGCTGGCATGTGCCCCAGGGCCGGGACCAGGGCCGCCCGAGTGCCTTGTGCCAGCGCTGCTGCCTGAACCGCGCGCCTGGGGCTGGCGCCCTCATGTGCCCCGGGGCTGGGGCCGCCCGAGCACCACACACCAGGCGCTGGTGTGTGGTGTGTGCCTGGGGCCGGCGCCTCCAGTGCGCTGCGCGCCGGAGGGGGGGCAGCCCAGGTTGTTGGCAGGTGCACACAAATGCGCCCGTGGGCGCCATGGCACCCGCGGGCACCGTGTTGGGGACCACTGGTGTAGACATACTTTTTGGGATCTAGTGCTTGATAAACTTTCTGGAAGTCATCAGCATGTTCATGGAAGATGTGATTGAAGTCTTAAAAGCTTGATTCCAGAGCAAAGACCAGAGTGTCTCCAAGCTAAACTTCAACGTTTATTCTGAATGCATCAAACCTTTGATCCGCTGTCACAGCTCTTCCTCCTCCATGGAAGGTGTGGGACACTCCTCAGTCACAAAAGTCCTACGCCTCAGCCTGTCTTGAGGTAGAAAGCCCCAGCCAGGTCTGTAGTGGTGATCATCGATCAGTCACAGATCCAAGCACTGGTGAGGCTTCCCCTCAAAGCCTCCCAAATTGTTCTGCCCAAGTAGTTCAACCTTGGAACGGGCTCTGGCATGGGCACACTTAACTTCCTTATCCTCATCTCCAGATGATACTGATTCTGCAGTGCCATGTTCTTCCTCCATGCAGCACTGGGGGATTGCAAGACACATTAGGACATGTTGTGGCACCTGCCTTCCTGGATATGCACGTGGAGTTTCTGTAGAGAACACTCACAAGTTAGTGGATATCCTGCAGCTCTCTACTCCTGGGAGAGTTAATCACCCTATTAACATTGTGTCCTGTGAGCTTACAAAGGTTCGCTGGAGCATGCTGGCTTCAGAAACACCTTCAGCTAAGCATATGGAAAAGTGTTGCTTGGTTTCTGGTTGGAATTTGAGGGGTTTTATTCACATCCAGTTCCAAGCTCCTTGGTGATAACAGTGATGAATGATAGAGCCCAATGGTAGGTTTAAGTCCACTTGTAAGGAGAAGGACTCTAAGTCACCAGGTCCTGATGAAATGCATCCCAGGATACTCAAGGAGCTGATAGAGGAGGTATCTGAGCCTTTAGCTATGATTTTTGAAAAATCATGGCAGACGGGAGATTCCAGAAGACTGGAAAAAGGCAAATATTGTGCCCATCTATAAAAAGGGGAATAAGAACAACCCAGGAAACTACAGACCGGTCAGTTTAACGTCTGTCCCAGGGAAGATAATGGAGCAGGTAATTAAGGAAATCATATGCAAACACTTGGAAGGTAATAAAGTGATAGGGAATAGCCAGCATGGGTTTGTGAAGAACAAGTCATGCCAAACTAATCTGATAGCTTTCTTCGATAAGATAACGAGCCTCGTGGATAAGGGAGAAGCGGTGGATGTCATATACCTACACTTTAGTAAGGCATTTGATACGGTCTCGCATGATATTCTTATTGATAAACTAGGCAAATATAACTTAGATAGGGCCACGATAAGGTGGGTGCATAATTGACTGGATAACCGTAGTCAGAGAGTTGTTGTTAACGGTGCTAAATCCTGCTGGAAAGGGATAACAAGTGGAGTTCCTCAAGGGTCTGTTTTGGGACCCGTACTAATCAATATCTTCATCAATGATGTAGATATTGGGATAGAGAGTACGCTTATTAAGTTTGCAGATGATACCAAACTGGGTGGGGTTGCAACTTCTTTGGAGGATAGGGACATAATTCAAAATGCCCTTAGCAAGTTAGAGAAATGGTCAGAGGTAAACAGGATGAGGTTTAATAAAGAGAAATGCAAAGTGCTCCACTTAGGAAGGAACAATCAGTTCCATACATACAAGATGGGAAGCGACTGTCTAGGAAGGAGCATGGCGGAAAGGGATCTAGGGGTCATAGTGGACCACAAGTTGAATATGAGTCAACAGTGTGATGCTGTTGCAAAAAAAGCAAATATGATTCTAGGTTGTATCAACAGGTGTGTTGTAAGCAAAACTCGTGAAGTCATTCTGCCGCTCTACTCTGCACTAGTTAGGCCTCAGCTGGAGTACTGTGTCCAGTTCTGGGTGCCACATTTCAAGAAAGATGTGGAGAAATTGGAAAGGGTACAGAGAAGAGCGACAAGAATGATTAAAGGTTTAGAGAACATGACCTATGAAGCCAGGCTTCATGAACTGGGCTTGTTTAGTTTGGAAAAAAGAAGATTAAGGGGGGACATGATAGTGGTTTTCAAATATCTAAAAGGGTGTCACAAGGAGGAAGGAGAAAATTTGTTCCTCTTGGTTACTGAGGACAGGACAAGGAGTAATGGGCTTAAAGTGCAGAAGGGGAGGTTTAGATTGGACATTAGGAAAAAATTTCTAACTGTCAGGGTGGTCAAATATTGGAATAAATTGCCAAGGGAAGTGGTGGAATCTCCCTCTCTGGAGATATTTAAGAACAGGTTAGATAGACATCTGTCAGGGATGGTGTAGACGGAGCTTGGTCCTGCCTTGAGGGCGGGGGGCTGGACTCGATGACCTCTTGAGGTCCCTTTCAGTCCTATGATTCTATGAGACCTGAGTGGCAAGAAGATTTACATCCTATTTCTCTTGCATATTCAAATAACTAATCAGCAAGTGTTTTTGTACAAGTACACCTTTGTGCAAGACAAGCTGTCCAAGGCTGAGGGAATAATTTTGGTCATTTGTCACTGAAGGCTGGTAGTTGCTAAGGTGGTTTCGCAGTCTGTGCTGGGTATCAGATGCTTCAGCCAAAGTGATGGTCTCTGTTGTGATCAGGAAGAGGTCAAATCGGTTGCTGAATTCATGCATTGTGCCCCAGGGGCCATACACCATTGCAAATTTGCCCATCAGTGGTCAGGGACTATTCTCAGATTAAAACAACAAAATTCTGCACTCCTTTGAGGATTCTAAAGCCACCATGAGGCAGTGTATACACTGGTGGTGCAGAGATTCTATGGCAGCATTTAGCAACAATCAGGGTATTGTATACAGCACTCGTTTGAGTAGCTTTTCTCTCCTCCAAGACACTGTGACTACCCCAGAAAGGGTCTAGATCCGTGGTCCCCAACACAGTGCCCACGGGCACCATGGCGCCCGCGGGGGCATTCGTGTGCGCCCGCCACGTGCTCGGGGCTGGCCTGGCCCTGGGCACGTGGCGCATGCACAGTGCCGGAGCCGGCTCCAGGTGCATGGGGAGCGCCAGCCCCGGGGGGCGCCGGCCCCGGGCGCGCAGCGCTTGGAGGGGGACGGGGCGCCGGCCCTGGCCCCGTGCGCTTGGAGGGGGGGGCGCCGACCCCGGGCGTGCGGCGCTTGGGGGGGGGGCGCCAGCCCCAGGCACTTGGAGGAGGGGCGGGGGGCGCCCGGCGGGCGAACGGCCACGCCCCCTGGCACCCGGCAACTTCCACAGGTTGGGGACCACTGGTCTAGATCCATCAGAAGCAGTCATGTTTGGGGTTCAAACTGTCCACGTCCTTTCCAAAAGCACCCAGTTTGATTCCTTGATCCAAGGCAAAATTCCAGTTGTCCTTCTCTTCCCCTCTATTTGGGGATAAGCTGGTCTTCTTTCACGGTGCTTGGGACTTCATCATCACTGCCAACTGGGTCCTAAGCACCATCAGATTGGGCTATGCCATCCAGTTCTTTTCTACCTCTCCTCTTTGTCTTTGACACCATTCTTGAGATACTGTTCCTTGAATAGGTTTCCTTTCTGTTGGTGATGAAGGAAGTTCTGCAAAAGGGTTTCTTTAGGTACATCCTATGGTCTGAAAGCAAGTTCTTCTGTGGGACCGTAACATTCTCCTAGTGGTTCCTGTCTTTGAGCTGCTAGCATCTGGTCCCTTTCTTATGTCAGAAAATGTTGTTCCTGGTAGTGATAACATCCATCAAGAGTGGTGTGAGTGGCAGGATCTGATGGCAAGCCTCTTTACACATTAGTAAGGTGACTGTAGACAAAATTTTTGGGTGTGGTCAAAGTGGTTTCTCAGTTTCATTTGAACTGGGCAGTATCCTTTTCTGTGTTCTTTCCTAAGCCACATTAGTCTCCACAGCAGCAGCACCTGTACACATTAGATGTCACACAATGTCAGGTCTTCTATATGTATAGGATAAAGCCATCCTGTGCTCTACTGTGCCCTATTTCATCATATGAAGAATCAGTTGATATCTTCACAATCACCTCTCAACTAAAATCCTGTATCAGTGAGCTCCTTTGAGAGCATAAACCATATCAAATATTCTTCAGCGACATTTCCATATTGTGTATATATGGATGAACAGCCCTGCATATGTCCATTTATGAACCATTATGCCATTACTTCCTCTTCTAAGGTAGATGCAAGCTTCAGAAGAATGGTTCTGCAATTCTTGCCTAGGTAAACTCCAAGCCCTGCTTCCTGGAAGAGATTCTGCTTATGAATCACTTAAGTGAAATACACAATTACACCTATTCTAAGGAAAGGCTGGTTACTGTAACTGATTCGTCAAGATGTGATGCAGATGTGTATTCCACAACTCACTGTCTGCATTGAAGTGAGAAGCTGGAAGTGGAGGCAAATTTCATTAATTCTGAAGAAACTAAAACCATCTAGTTTTCTCGGGTCTTTGGCTTAATCTTTAACCTCATCTACCATCTATAGAAGGTGCAACAGATGAGAACATCTAAGAAGCCAATGTGTTATATAGCACATTTAAGTGTGCACATTTTGTAGTCTGATGCCCATGTGTCTCAGCTCAGAAGCCCTTACCATGAGCAATGAAAACCTCCAGGTTTGGGACAAGGTGCTAACCCTGCAAGTCTCGTCCTAAAGGATGTTCCAGTGGGAGAATGACTTAAGATTCTTTTACTGCTAACAGAACCCTTGGTTCCCTCAGATGTGGTTCCTCACAAGGACAGAAAATATATTTCTATAGTACTGCAACTCAAAAGCCCAGGAATCTAATTATTGCCAGGAAGAAATGTTCCAGAAAATCCTCAGTTTGATGGATTTTTGTTTGAAGGCTTGATGATCAGAGCCATGCATATCTATGAATATCAATGCCAGATTCAGCTGCTCTTGGTTATTATTTCACCTGTGAAGATGTTGCCAACATCAAGGAAACCTGTATCTGCAGACTTTGTTCAAATCCTCACAAAAGATATGTTTAAAATTCCTCACTTTTCTCCTTGGCTGTGTCTACATTGGCACCCTTTTCCGGAAAAGGGATGCTAATGAGACCAGTCGGAATTGCAAATGCCGCGGAGGCTTTAAATATCCTCCGCGGTATTTGCATGAACATGGCTGCCGCTTTTTTCCGGCTCGGGGCTTTGCCGGAGAAAAGTGCCAGTCTAGATGGGATCTTTTGGAAAATAAAGCCTTTTCTGGAAGATCCCTTATTCCTCTTAAATTCCTTCTTAAATAAAACGCTTTATTTTCCGAAAGATCCCGTCTAGACTGGCACTTTTCTCCGGCAAAGACCCGAGCCGGAAAAAAGTGGCAGCCATGTTCATGCAAATACCGCGGGGGATATTTAAACATCCCCTGCGGCATTTGCAATTCCGACTGGTCTCATTAACATCCCTTTTCCGGAAAAGGGTGCCAATGTAGACACAGCCCTTGAGTCTTCAAGATGTGATACAAATGTGTTTTTCACTTAAGCCTTTTCTTGGCTACGAAAGTGATAAGAGGAAAAGAACAGCATTCAGGTATTTTGTCATTTAAAATGCATGGGTTTGAGTACTCCTGTTAATGTCAAATTTCTCAATTTGTGTTTTAAGAGTTAAGAATGGTGTCTTTGGGAATCGTGCCTCTTTCAGAGGAAAGTGGCTACATGCTCTCAACCTGACAGCTACCCACTGTCAATCAATGAGGAGACAGATAAAACACAGGATAGTTCTCAACATTGTAAGAGGGAGATAGCAAGAGGAAGACAGCAAAGACAATTTTGGGAGTATTGCTTTTATTCTGCTGTCTGCAGTGCATATATCCCAGACACCTTTTGAAGTAACTTCACCTTTACATAAAGGTGTTCTCCTAACCTGGACCATTTGGGTGAGCAGAGCCATGCTCTGCAGGAATCAAAGGATCAATCTGTGTTGTCATGGGCATGCTAGAACCACCTTTAGTGTTCAAGATAAACTACCCAAAGTCCCTTCTCCGAGGAGCCAAATATGGCATTTCATTAAATTATGCAAACAATGGGATGGAATGGGAGCTATTGTACAAGGCATAACTGTCATACCCCTGTCATCTCAGATGTCTGCCCATCAACTAGATCAGTTATAGATGACTAGTTGTGATCCTAAACAAAATACCTCTTAATATATGCTAATCACATCAATACAGGACATTAAAGTAAAGCCAGCTGCAGTTACTTTGAAACTGAATGTATTTTTTTGTTTTCATTTTAGTTAAGAACAGCACTTGATAAGATAGAAGAGATGGAGATGACCAATAGTCACTTGGTAAAAAGACTGGAGAAGATGAAGGCAAACAGGACTGCACTTCTATCTCAACAGTAGAAGAAATGTTTGGAAAATGGAACCAGTTGTGCACTGCTCCCTGAAATAACTAGCCCTTAACTTGTTTTAATACAGACGTTCATTGGCACAAACTATTTGAACACTGAGCTGTTCAATAATGTAGTTGCAGAATTAAATGGCATACTTTTTGTAACTTATGAGAGAATGAAAAATTTGAATTCCTATGCGAATGATGGTGATTTTTATTTAGCAGTTTAATTGTAGAGTCAGAGCTGGAGCACAATGCTGTATGATTGACTTATTACTAGAAAACATTTGTTTTCACAACTGTGGAATCAAGTTTACTTAACTTTTTTCAGCTGCTTTAATGCTTGAAGATGACTGCATGAATTCAAGAGGACACTGTCTATTGGAAATTTACAAAGTGTACTTGCTCAAGACATCACACAGCACAAGTGCCTTCTATATGGTTCAATTTAGATTTCAAATATGTTAGATCTAACCTTTGAAATCAGATAACATTTATTTTAAGATACAATTTGGAGATCTGTTCATTAAAGTTTATAAATTTTGATGGAAAGCTGCATTTTGTAAAATATTTAAATTTACGTACAAATAAAAATAGGGACTATTATAAAACATGCTTTTTTGCATGGGTGATAGCATATCTGAGTTCTGGATTGTTTTGCCAAGAAAGTACTAGCTCTGCTACGCTTAATATCAAAAATAAGGATTTAGTCATGGAAGATGTTTTATTATACTTTGTAAATTGTATAGCAGCTGCTAAATTCTGGAATGGAACTTTAGAATGAAAGGAAGGGTGAGGCAATGTCTGAGTTCATTAAATGGACATGGTACTGTCCAGAAATGAGTGGCTTTTTTATATATTATCTTAAAGCTGTTTCAGGATCTATAATCTATGGAGGCATTTAAACCAACCTGATCACAGGTACCCTTGACATTCTGCAATATACTCCAGTAAACATTCCTGATCTTAAAGGGCCACGTTTCTATCACTGATCTTAAAGGGCATTCAATGTACTTACATTTATTACTTTAAAACTTTGAGTTTTTTTAATACTTTAAAACTTTGAGCTGTGACCTCAAGTAAATGATACTGTAAAAATATTTATTTTTCTGTCATCTCTAATTGTACAGGATTGTCATAGCTATTTTTCTCCCCTAAACTTTGATATTTGACTGTAGCAGAATCTAAGTAGTATGAACCTTGCTGTCATGTACCACTGTTCTTAAACGGTTTACTTTACCTTGAAGAAGAATATATATATATATTACTCTACAGGAATAGTGACTAGGACCAGAGCAATTTCATTTAATTCCTGAAGCTGCTTTGATTACTGCAGGATCAGTCCACTTCTTTCAGCAACAGGAGGACAGCTTTATACATTTCTCTATAATAAGTTAACCTTTTGGAAATAAGGAATCTCCCTGTTGAGGCACCTCAGCTCCATTCTGAGTGGGAGGGAAGCTTTCAACATGGTTGGTGCAGTGTTGCACTAAGTTACATTAAATAGCTACAGTAATTGAATACAGGCCAGTTTTATTTCTGAAACGAGAACTCTTTGCTAAAAGGCAGTATAACAATCTCCTTTCTTCCATTACTCATCTAGCTCTGGTCTGCTGGTATTTAACACCTCTCAAAAACTTTGTACAGGTCTGGCAGATTAGCAAGCTGCAAAATGTTGCCATCTTCTGTGAAGTGTTTAGGAGGCAAAAGGTGGGTCCTAAAAGCTTTGTAAATAATGTGTTCCACTGTCCATTTCCATGATGTTGAACCAGATCCAACCTCTAAAGCCTGAAAGAAAAAAAATGAAGGAATTTTAGAGAGTTCAAATACTTTTCAGTGATTTCCAGTGCATGGTGTGGAAAAATAAAAACTAGCCTATTCCCCTATATTAAGTGCTTACTCTGAAAGGAGAACATGGGTTCCTTCTGCAACAGAGATGCTTAACCTAGTACCAGAAGTACTTTACAGTAAAGAGTTTTTTAAAAGGGGTTAATTATGCATAGTTAAGTATCAGGGTTGTCAGTTAATTGCAATTAACTTTAGTCATGATTTATCATTCTAAAATTCATTTCTAATTGCACTATTTAATATTTTGGATGTTTCCCTACATTTTCAAATATTGATTTCAGTTAAAACAATGTAGTGCTTACTTTATATTTTTTTACAAATCTTTGCACTAAAATTGACAATAGTATTTTTTCAAGTCACCTCATACAACTATTGTAGTAAAATCTCTTGTGAAAGTATAACTTACAAAACACTGTAAAACTTTAGCACCTATTTAGTTTTATTTCTCATTCTGCCCAACTGCTAAGCCAAACAAGTTTGTTTACTGAATCGAAGGCTATCCACTTATTTTCAGTGTCACTGGAAAGTGAGAGTAGGCAGTTGCATGATACTTTGCAGTGCTGGCTACAAAGTATTTACATGCCAGATCATGCTTTGGTTGGCAAGCATTCTAGAGGACATACTTCGATGCTGATGATGCTAGTTAAAAAACTCATTACATTTGTGACTGATCTCTTTAGGGGAAGATTGTCTCTTGCTCTTTCATATGCATTCTGTCATATTTCATGCTATAGTAGTCTTGGATGAGTCATGTTGCTCATTTGAAGAAACTTTCACTGCAGATCTGACAAATGCAAAGGTACCAATTTGAAATTTCTAATGCCATTCAATCCAAGGTTTAAGAATCTGAGAAGGACAAGGTGTGGAGTATGGTTTCAGAAGTCTTAAAAGGGCAACATGCTGATACAGAAACTTCAGTGGCATCTGACTCCGTGAATATGAATCAGTCTGCACTGCATTAGAATTTTATCAAGCAGAACCTATTGTCAACATGGACATACGCTCTGGAACGGTGTTTGAAACCACCAGCGGGCATTGGACTCTTGCGCATAGCTGACATTTAAATATCTTGTGATGCTGGCTTCAACAGTGTCATGCCAATACCTTTCAGATACTATTGTTTATAAAAAAAAAAAAAGCAGGGATGTGAAAGGTTCACAAGTCAGCCCCCCCTTTGCTAAGGCCATGGTAGGGCTGGGACAACCACCAATGGTTAACTAGTTAGTTAACTATTCTGGGGGATTTTTCCATTCCAAAAAAGATGGCAGTATTTTCTCCTGCAAATGTAAACAAATGTGTGTGTGACTAGCTCAACAAGAAATAGGACTAAATAGATTTTGTAAGCTCTGAAGTACTAAAATAAAAGTACTACTGAGTCCCAGCTCCTAGTACTACTCAGTCCCCATTGCTGTTCTTCAGAGCAGTCCTTAGCAAGTAATCATGTAGTAGATACAAATTGTATCTACACAATTAATTGGATAACTGCAAATTTAACATCCCGAGTTTGCCTGCTCTGTTCTTAAAAATCTCTAGTGAGGGGACTGCATGGTAGCTTCAGGAAACCTTTCATTGCTTTACCTTTCCTTGGAATGTTCTTCCTAATATCAAACCTAAGCCCATTACTACTTGTTCTACCCTCCCTAGACATGGATAACTCCCCACCATCCTTATAACAACCCTTAAAATTCTCAGGATTTATAAATCTCTCTCAGCCTTCTCATTTAAACAAAGCCAGTTTAACCGTTCTTTACAGGTCATGTTTTCTAAGCCTTTTTATGTAATTCTCCTGTGGATGCTCTAGTTAGACCACATACTTAAGTGTGGTGCCAAAACCAGATACAATATTCCAGCTGATGGCTCTTTCCTTTAAAGTAGAGCAGAACAATTATTTCCTGTTTTATATAGAACTCTTAGTGTAATATACTCTAAAATGACATGTGTCTCAACAGCCTTAGTCTCAGTGTTATCCACTTTACCCACCCCCTCCATCCTTCTGTGTATATTTTGACATGTCTTATATACACCTGGGGGAGAGGAGAGGGACAAAAATGGAAGAACTCATGCACACACATTCTTGGCCCAAAGTGGATTAGAATTCCTGTATCTCTCATCAGAATGTCTTTAACAGCTAGAGATGCAGTCTCACAAACCAGAGAACTAAGGCAAGATTAATATTAAGGTGGTATTAATATCGCTTTGGCATTATTCAGAGGAAACAAACTCTGCACAATGTGATTAGTCAACTTTTGGAAAGTCCTGAGTCGATACTGTAATGATACAGATTCGACACTTAAAAAAAATATTTAGGCATTTAACAATTCATCAGAACATGCACTTTTTAAAGGTCCACATACCAGGTAGTCTTCAGGAAATAAAATTCCGTAGAAAACCTATGGGGCAATGTTTTTAGACATTTGCAGGAAGTTTTATTTCTAAACATGCAGGAGATCTATTTAATGATTTTTCTAAGTATGCAAATTCCTTTGGCCTTGTAAGAGCAGCTTTCTTTGGAGGATAAGCCTGTGTATTCTTACAGAACCTGCTGCACAGTTCACCCGATTCCATAGAATGGGAGAGTTGTCATGACGTCATCTTTAAAAGGTTTTTAGTATTCAACACAAGGATTTACCCAGGTGACTGCAGCAGCATATCCAGTTACTATACCTGTTGGTTAGTCAAGTCAGATTCTTCCACTATATACTGCTTTCTAATGGAATAAAACATGGCACATTCTTTACTGAGGCTTTCAAAACATTCCTTTTCTTCATCCCAGTTTACCTGTAAAAACAAACTTGTTAAGAGCAGACATTTGTTTCAGTACAGATTGAACATCTCTAGTTCAGGACACTCTGGTCTGGCATGGTAGGGGACCCTGTGGGTGTTCCAGGGTTGGAGCACTCACAGGGAAAACAAGTACAGCAGGATCACAGATGTTGCCAGGTCAGAGAGCATGGGTTCCCAAACTGAACCATGCTAAAATTCGGGGCGGGGGAGGGGGGGCACGAGGCAACCCAGCCCCCCCATGTCAATTCCTCCCCCTAAGTTTTGGTGCTATTTTTGTTTTTCAGTCCTGGTCAGGTGTGTGTTTTTTTTTTTAATTGACAAGTTTTGCTGCTATTGGGGGAGGAGGGGTGGCGTTATGGTTTCTCAAAAATGGGGCATGATGCCGAAAAGTTTGGGAACCACTGGCCTAGAGTCTAGCAGCAGAGAGCCCGACCTTGACCTCCTTTCGTCTAGCAAACTTTCTGCTTCATGACTGGTAAAGTCCACACGGTGCCAGATCAGGGATGTCCATGCCGTACTTGAAACAGTAGTTTTGAAAGAACATTATTGCTAATTACTAGTCAGTCAAATTGAAGCCCAGTTAATTAGAAGTAAAAATAGGCTACTGTCTTGACTATTTGTTGGTACAACGTTAGGATACAAAGAAGCAAGGAATAGAGTACAAGTCTGCCTGTCTTTAAAAATAAGACCTGTTAAAATTTTCTAAACATTCGTTGTAATGTATTCTTATATAGTTAATATCTGTGAATGTTCTTAAGCAATGAGTGCACTTTTTCTTTTAGAAGAGAAACTTACAGCAAGGCACATGTCAACAATTTACCCTTAATTACTACATTGACCATTTTAAAATACTGTGTATGGTCATTTGAGGCAAGAATATGGCCAGCTAAACTTTTGCACCAATTGTTTCTGTCAGGACAGGGTCTAAAAACATATATAAACTCTTCTGGTGAATTTCTCAGTGGCTGAATTATTGTATTCCTGCCACTTACTAGATTTTAGAGCATATCTTTAAAAAAAAATCACATTTCCTAATAAATAACAAAGAAAAGATAATATTTGTAGGCTAAATTAACTTTCCCATTAACTAACTGCTGAACAGTTAGTTTTGACCATACCTCAGTGGCTAAGCGAAGGATAAACATAGGTAGTCCCTCCAATGGTGGAACATAGTTGTCTATAAGGAGTGGTAATCCAGTAAGGTTTCCATCCTGTAAGCATAACATTTTCTTTACATATTGAAATATCTATGGTCTTAAAAATATATTTACTAGACATACCAACACACTGCTGTTTTCTATTTAGTAAGTGATAGCATTTATTAGGTTGGTGCTAATCTTATAGCAAATATTATGGCTTTCCCTTGTACAGTAGACTTCCGATAATCCGGCACCTTTTGGACCTAGGTGGTGCCGGAGAATCGGGAGGTTGGGTACAGCTGCATGGCTTAACAGCTGGCCAGTACACAATCTCCCTTCCTCTCCCCTCCCCGTCTCCTCTGTGCTGTAACCTGATCCTCCTGCCTCTCCCCTCTCCTTTCCCCTTTGCTGAAGCGAAATGCTCTTCTCCATACTGTAACACGATCCCAATCCCACTCCCCCCCACCTTATGCTCCGTCTGGTTACAGCCAGCACGTGTGCTGAGTGGCAGGCTTTTTAATCAGCTGGTCAGGAGCGCTTGGCATTTTGGATGCTGGAGTATTGGGAGTGCCAAAAAGCTGGATGCCGGACTATCGGAGTTTTACTGTACATTACCAATATTTAAGGATTATACAAATAACCTTTTGACACCAAAGCAAAAAGCAGTAGTCACCTCATCAATATCAAGAGAGAAATAGTCTTTCAGCATTTCAGTCTTCTTTTTTAGAAACTCAACAATATATTCAGCAAGTCCTTCCTTTGGACCATCTTCTTCTGTCCATCCACTTTCAGTGTTCTCCAAGGCTAGCATAGCTAGATCATACAGTGGAGCTGGCTCCTGTAAGCAACCATGAGGTATAATTATCACTACCCCTCATATACCCCTACCTTGAAAATCCAGATGTTCCTCATTCAGCAGTCACACAATTTTACTTTTGTCTGAATACAGAAGACTCTTTACAATAATCCCATCTCTACAGCTCATGGGGTTGCAAAATACAGTGGCATATTTAAATGCTAAATTTTAGCACTTCCCCATACATTTCTGACAAAGAGCAAAACAGGAGGTATGTTTTAACATGAAATCTAGTGCATTCGTAAGTAATCTCTTTAAGGAACCAAATTATTATTACTAATAATAAAGTAACTACTATCTGAACTTGCAACAGCTTTGGAATCATTAACAATCTCCTACTTCATGTAAGTGCAAAGTAAATGAATCAGAGGGAATGCATTTTAAAAAAAACTATATACTGGCTAAATATGCAGGTGGTGGTATGAGCTTTCGTGAGCACAGATGAAGAAGTGGGCTGTGTCCACAAAAGCATCTACATATTTTGTTAGGCTGTAACAGGAAAAACTTAAACAACAAATAGTCTGGTAGCACTTTAAAGACTAACTCGGCTACCCTTCTGAAGCCTTTATATACTGGCTGTCATTGAACAGAGATCCACCTTCATCTCTGAAGTTTGACCTAGTCAACACTATGTTCTATATGAAATATATTTAATTACCAAAAAAGTTAAATTAAAAAGTTGCAAAATCAAGGACTAAAAGTTTTTATTAAAATTAAGTGATAGAAATGTAGCCGTGTTAGTCCTGTTTTTTTGTTTCAGGTACACCAGACTATGTAGCACTTGAAAGACTAACAAGATGGTTTATTAGGTGATGAGCTTTCATGGGCCAGACCAACTTCCTCAGATCAAATAGTGGAAGAAAATTGTCACAACCATATATACCATTTGGGCCTGGCCCACGAAAGCTCATCACCTAATAAACCATCTTGTTAGTCTTTAAAGTGCTACATTGTCCTGTTTTTTGTTTCATACTAAAATTAAGATTGTGTACCCTTAATTTAGCCCCCTAGTGCATATGCCTTAGGGCAGTCTGTGAGAACAGACAGAATCAGGGGTGAAGGAGACGTATTTATTTGTAGTACTTCAGCCTCAATTATTGCAGAAGCTGAAAGGTCTGTAGTGACTAAAGTAGATGGTTGCAGGAAGAGAAAGGATGGTTAAGGACAACTGAATGCTGGCCAGAAAAATTCCAGTTCCATCTCTGTCCAAGAGTTCTTACGTAATGCTAGGCAAGTCACTTAAACCAGCTTTTAAAAGGTGGTCATAATTTACAATGTGCTGCCAGTTCCCTGTATTATGAATGTTAAATATTGGTTAATTGAATAGTCGAGTAACCTTATGAAATGTTATCGGTTTGTCGACCATTCTAGTATCCCCCAGGGCAGAGCCAGCTGCCACTGTATCAGAAGCAGCAGTACGGAGTGCCAGGCGGGAGCTAGTCTGCAAAGGGAGCCAATTTAAAAAACAGCTCCCCTCAGGGACCTTGACCTTCTGCTTCTGAGAAAGATGCAGCAGTCTGGGGTGGAAGCAGTCCTTGTCTAGGCGGGGTCTAAGTTCCAAAACCCAGGGAAAGCCAGAACTGAGCCAGGCTGCCTGCCTGCCCGGCTCCTAATGCACTTTAAATGCAGAACTGCAGCAGGGGTAAGTCCTGGACTTGTTGCAAGCCGGGACTGAGTCACGCTGCTGACCAGACTGCTAAAAAATTTACTGGCAGGGAGAGAGAAATGCATATAGTCTATAGCATGTAATCGACTACACTATTACATCCCTACCCTGTATGTGAGGTTAAAACTTTTATATCTCTTTATTCTCTCCAAAACCTATATAAAAGATTTGAAGAGAAGTTATACTTACCGACAACCTCAGAATGCCAAAATTTGCAAAGTCATAAATAAGAATCTGATAGAAGAGTTCTTGGCTGATTGGGAGGAAGAGATTTAATTGAAATGACCATTTGTCTAATTTTTTCATATACATATTCTGGTAAAAAGCAGTACACTTAGGGTACGTCTAGACTACATGCCTCTGTCGACAGAGGCATGTAGATTAGACTACCCGGCATAGGAAAATGAAGCAGCGATTTAAATAATCGCCGCTTCATTTAAATTTACATGGCTGCCACGCTGAGCCGATCAGCTGTTTGTCGGCTCAGGGCGGTAGTCTGGACACTCCGTGGTCGACAACAAAGGCATTTGTCGACCTCCCAGGTATGCCTCATCCCAGACCCTCAACTCTCCCCCCCCCCCACCAAGCACAAGTTACAGTGCTAGAAAGCACCAGTGTGAATTAAGCTGTGCTCCCAGTGCTGACAGTTACTCCCGTCATGGAGATGGTTTAATAGAGCATTGGGAGAACCCTCTCCCAAGCGCTCCTGCCATGGCAGCACTTTAATTTTAAACTTAGCTATTGAAATGGATTGTATGAGTAGGAATGATGTAGAATCGAATTCCTTTCATCCTCTGGGTTTTTAGCCAGTTGGACACAACATAGTAAAATACATTTTAATTACAAAGCAGCAGCCTATAAATTTTGTAGGATAAATACGAAAGTTTTAGATCAAAAGTTTGAGGTCTTTCCCATTTGAGTGCTCATCAAATCACCAATTCTGCTGCTTTTGAAATGTACCTTTCACTTTGCCATTGTACTTCATTTCTATTATTTCATACTTTTAACCACTCAGTCATGTTCACCTACAATTTCAATTCCTAACGACACACCAAACAGAATAAAATCAGTGTTTACCTGAGTTCTGTAGTATTGAGAAGATACAGCTTTGTCTGGTATTGTGCCAGGGCCCACTGAGGACTAACACAACCAACAAATGAGTGATCATGTAACATCTCCTGAAGACCTGGAATAACAACATGAGGTCATATAAATTGCTCCCAACCCAGATCTGCTATAGTCTGAAAAGAATCTTGATTATTCAAGTTGTGAAAAATCTCAAACTACTGCTTAAATCACTACTATGCACTTCAGTGCAAACAGTCCAAAATAACCAAGTATTAAAAAGTACCAAGGAAATTCTGAACATCCCAAGAGTTATCATAAAATAGACAATATATGAATGAGAAAGGTTATATTAAATTCAAAACATGAAAACAATTTGTAAAAATCTTGGTATTTTACTTGAATTTTATCATGTTTTACTGGATAAGTTCCTGGTTGGAAGAGATTAATAAACATCAAACATGCCTAAAAGAAAGTT
This sequence comes from Pelodiscus sinensis, assembly GCF_049634645.1. Classification (NCBI taxonomy): domain Eukaryota; kingdom Metazoa; phylum Chordata; order Testudines; family Trionychidae; genus Pelodiscus; species Pelodiscus sinensis. Next base: position 173,154,351 of record NC_134712.1, read on the forward strand.
TGTAATGCAAAAAATCACTGCAGGGTTAAATTAGATTTAAGAATTGACCATACTGCTCTTATTAGGGTTATATTCCCCACTAGCACCAAATAAATATGTAGATCAGTATTCTTAGCTTGACATTTGCTTTCCCAGATGAAATGTCTGTCCTCGTTGTTTAGAAGATGGCGCTTATAATAAAAAGTAAGGCTCTTGAAATGAAGCACCGTTCCACCCAATCTATTAAAAAGACCTATTGTTAATTCATCTAATTTCTTCAGAAGAGTTTGGCACTGCAAACATAGTATTATTAAAGCATTGTGCTACCTGATTTTCATTAGCATGTGCTATGAGATATAAAAGTGTCAGACGTGTATTTCAATGAGTCAAGCCTTTCTACAGCCCCCAGCTTAAAACACTTCAATGCATCATTGACAATCTACAGCCTATCCTGGAAATAAATCCCTCAGGGTACGTCTACACTACAGCGCTAGTTCGAACTAACTTAGTTCGAATTAGTTAATTCGAACTAAGCTAGTTCGAACTAACGCATCTAGAACTAAAAACTAGTTCGAACTAGCGTTTTGCTAATTCGAACTAGCAAGTCCACATTGAGTGGACTCTGAACAGGGCTTAAGGATGGCCGGAAGCAGTGCTGGCAGGGCATCAGAGGAGGACTTAGAGCGTGGAGATGCTGTCTCAGGCTAGCCGAGGGCTGTGCTTAAAGGGACCCGACCCCCACCCCGGACAGACAGTTCTCAGGGGTGCCCCGCTTACAAACCAGTCCTGGCTTGGAGTGCCCGAAGTACCCACACTGGGCACATCACACCACTCGGCCATCAGACCGGCTGCACTTGCCGCAGGCTGCCATCTGGGGAGAGGGGACAATCGGGGGGCTGCAGGAGAGCTTCCACCCCCAGAAGCCCGCAGAGCCAGCCCAGTCCTCCCCATCGGGGGCTCGTGCCCCATTCCTCCCTCACCTTCTTCCACTTACCCTTCCCTAGCCCCCCTTCTTATTGATGTACAAAATAAAGGACACATGTGTTCAAAAATAGAAACTCTGTTTATTTAACAAAACTCGGGGAAACTGGGAAAAGGAGGTGGGAGAGGGGAAGAGAGAGGCTGGGAGAGGGGAGGGGGAAAACTGGGAGGAGGGAGCTGAAAGGGGGAAGCAAGGGAAAGGAGGGGGTGGGGAAACTGAAGGATCAGGGGTGGGGGTCTCGCCGGGCCGACCGCCTCCCAGTACAGCGAGGGAGGGGGCCTCGGCGTCCCCGGGGCGATGGGGTGGAGGGTGCGGAGGTTGAGGTGGGGGGTGTGGACATTGAGGAAGAGGTTGTGGGGGTTGAGGAGGGAGAGGTGGGAGGGGGAGCAGGAGTGGGAGGAGGGACAGCAGTTGGGGGGACAGCTGGTGCAGGATCAGCACGGGGCACCATGCTCTGCAGCAGGAGCTGCAGGTTGGTGCTCAGCCCTCGGACCTCAGACAGCAGCTCGTGGCGGACCTGCAGGTCTTCCTGCATCCAGGACCGCAGTGTGCGGTGCACGGCTTGCAGGGCCCCAAGGTGCTGGTCCCAGTATTCCTGCTCCGTGCTGGCAGTCCGGAGCAGGCCGCGGGTGCGGGAGCATGTCCCAGGCGGGGTGGTGCGCCCTGCACGAGCAGCTGGTGCAGCTGTAGAGAAAGAAGAGAAGGGGTCAGTTCTCCCTGGGGACGCAGAGGATGATGCCCAGCCCCCTCCCCAACTCCGCAACGTGAGGGTGACCATGTCCTGCACCGTCACAGCCGCTGTGCTTGTACAGAGGCCATGGTCAGGATGTCTGGCTCTCCCCGGGACTGGAAGCTGCCCCAAGACCGCACCCATGTCCCTGTGCCATGTATAGTGTGGCCGGGGCGGTGGGGGGAAAGGGGAGATGTCCCCTGCCTCCGTGTAGAGGGGACATGTGAAGGGAAATCATCCTGCTGGGTCCTGCCCCGGGGTCGGGAGCATGTCACGTCTCTTTGCACAAGCATGTGCCTATTGGGCAATGGCCCCTGGGTGTCACGCAGCTGGAGCCACCTGCCCAAGGGTGGCATGGCACGTGCTCGCACGTGTACAGGTGTCTGCGTGATCCGTGGAAGGCATGGCCCACGCGCGCGGTCCCTGGTCTCCCTGCCACCTCCCCCCCCGAACTACTTAATTCAAACTACTTACCCGGTACGGTCTCCCTGGACGACCCTGCCGACTCCGGTGCTGGGACATCCTGCGGTGGCCCCTCCGGTGTGCCCGGGTCAGGGCCCTCCAGTCCCGGCTCGCTGTCCCCCAGGCTGGCACGGACCGCCCTGCCCCCCAAGAGTCGGTTGAGGGCAGAGAAGTAGGGGCAGGTGGCAGCCCCTGCTGTGGCGCCACCCCTGGTGGCCCTGGCGTACGCCTGGCGCAGCTTTTTAATTTTAATGCGCACCTGCTCCTGGGTGCGCCTGTGTCCCCTGGTGGCCATGGCGGCTGCTATGCGGCCATAGACGGCCGCATTCCTCCTCCTAGTGCGGAGATCATGGACGTTGGGGGCCTGCCCCCAAACCTCAATGAGGTCCATGACCTCCGCACTAGTCCAGGAGGCCGCGCGCCGTCTACGGCCCCTGGCTGGCCCCTGGGTGCTGGGGGACTGGGCAGGGGACATGTCACTCCCACTGGCTGCCTGGCTCATGGTGGGGCCACTGCTTCGGGGCAGAGACTCCTGGCAGGGCTGGCTGTCTCAAGTGCCGTCTGGCCAGAGTCTACCCCTTTAAGGGCCCGGGGCTGGGGGAGAGGAGAAGAGTTTTCCTGGTTGTGCCCAGAGAGGCCACCAGGGGGAACCTGGGAAGGGCTAGCCTCCCACTAGTTCGAACTAAAGGGCTACACAGCCCTTAGTTCGAACTAGCTAGTTCGAACTAGGCGTTAGTCCTCGTAAAATGAGGTTTACCTAGTTCGAACTAAGCGCTCCCCTAGTTCGATTCAAATTCGAACTAGCGGAGCGCTAGTGTAGCACCTATTAAAGTTAGTTCGAACTAACGTCCGTTAGTTCGAACTAACTTTGTAGTGTAGACATACCCTCACTCTCACCAACTTTGGAAGACAGGCCAATCCTTGCCTGCAGATAACCCCCCAATGAAGGCTGTTACAGTATAGTTGATTAACTGATTAACCGATAAGCAAAAGCTTATAGGCTAATGCTATAGACTACATGCATTTAACCACTGCCTGCCAGTAATTTTTTTAGCCGGCTGGCTAGCAGCCCAGCTTAGTCCCAGCTTGCACCAGGTCCAGGACTGACCCCTGCTGCGGCTCTGCTTTTAAAGTGTACAGCGGAGTCCGGATTAACCAACACCCCGCTTGCTGCCCCGTCACTCTCTAGGAGAAGCTGCTGCTGTCGGGATGCTTCCAGGCAGGAGCGGCGGCAGCAGCAGCTTCTTCTAGAGAGCAAGAACAGCATCAGCTGTTCCCTTGCTTTCTAGGAAAAGCTGCTGCTGCTGCCGCTCCTGCCTGGAAGCGTCCCGGCAGCAGCAGCAGCTTCTCCTAGAGAGCAAGGGAACAGCTGATGCCGCTCCTGCCTGGAAGTGTCCTGGCAGGAGCGGCTCCTAGAGAGCAACGGAACAGTTGATGCTGCTCTGCAGGAACTTTGTCCCCAGCAGGAGCAGCATCAGCTGTTCCGTTGCTCCCTACAGTAGAGTCTGTATCATCCGACATATTCAGGAATCCGACCACGTGTCGGTCCCGTTTAGGTTGGATGATAGGGACTCTACTGCAGTGGTCCCCAACCTTTTGAGGTTGTCGTGCACCAGGGGGCGTGGCCGTTTGCCCGCCGGGCGCCAGGGGGCGGGGACACTTGTGCGCCCGGGGGCGGCCCCACCTAGCCACGTGCCCGGGGGCGGGGCCCCCCCATAGCCGCACGCCCGGGGGCGGGGCCCCCTCCAAGGGCAGCGCGCCCGGGGGCGGGCCCCCCCCCCCCCGCGGGGTGTTGCGCGCCCGAGGCCGGCGCTCCCCCCCTCCTGCCGAGTGCTGCGCGCCCGGGGCCGGCGCTCCCCCCCACCCCCCCCCGAGTGCCGCGCGCCCGGCACTTCCCCCGCCAAGCGCCCGTGCGCCATGTGCCCAGGGCCAGGCCAGCCCCGAGCACCTGGCGGGCGCATTGAAGCACCGTGTTGGGGACCACGGCTCTACTGTATTAGGAACCAGGTGGGCAGGCAGCTCTGTTCAGACTTGCGCTGAGTATGGGCCGGGACCCCACCCTGAACAGAGCTATATCAGAAGCAGCTGCACAGGACAACAGGTAGCCTGTCCACAAGGAGAGCTAGTTTTTAAACTGGCTCCCCTTGCAGACCATCTCCTGCCTGGCACCCCATGCTGCTGCCTCTAATATAGAGGCAGTAGCACGGAGTGGCAGGGGGCTCCTCAGGAGTGGGGCCGGAGCACATTGGTTACCAGCCCTACCCCCGGGGACTACAGAATAGTTGACTAACCAATAACAATTCATGCGGTTAATTGACTTTTCAATTAACGGATATTAAAACATCCCTACCCCCAACCTGAAGCAAATACTACAGGCTCAGATACACTCACCCAGGAACCTACCCCTGCAACAAAACCAGATGCCAACTCTGTCCACACATCTATACTAGTGACACCAACACAGAAGCTAACCCCATAAGTCACAACATCAGGGGCTCATCCTCTTTGCACATTCTCTAATGTGATGTGCCAGCAATGCTCTTCTAAACCAGACGGTCTCTGTGACAAAGGATAAATGGATACAAATATGGCTTTCCAGTAAGTATTACAGAGACATTATGGGGGCAATACAAAATGGGACAGTTGCTCTAATTCTCTTTGCTATCATTCTGGGAAGATGATAGAATAACTGCAATGCCTTTCTATTTAATTATTTAGTGGGTGGACTAGATAAACCAGAATAAGGCATTTTGCATTCAGTACTAGTAGCCAGCACTGATCTTTTCCTGAAAGACCTCATGAAAAACTGTGATTGCTTGGTGTCAAGATTTCTTAGCCTTAGCAGACAATATAGATATCTGTAGATGCTGGCCTTCCTTAGCTGTGGAATTTCCCTGAATCTTATTACTAGTCAATTAAATTAACTAGACAAAAACTGTTAGGCCGTATGAGTTCCAATACCTAGACCAAATTAATAGGGCTGGAAAGTCTGAATGGATGCCATTCCTACTGTGCTTCAATTTCACTAACTAACAAGGATTGTGCTGGGCAGAGGACATGAAGTAAATCACCACCAGAGAGGAAACTGCCCTAAGAAGAATCTGCAAGCTGTGAACTATCTTTACCTTGTACAGTAGACTTCCGATAATCTGGCACCTTTGGGACCTACGTGGTGCCGGATTATCAAATATGCCGAAGTATCAGAAGGTACTCCAGCGGGGAGCTGTGACGGATCTGCTGGGAGCCGCACTGCGTCCGGGGGTTGGGCGGGGTACAGCTTGGCAAAGGGCGAACCCTCCGCTGTTTTGCAGGAAGGCGGGGGAAGCCCCGCGCCGCTTCCAGGAGGGGAGCGGGCTCCCCACCCCCCAGACTGCAGTAGTTATCGCGGAGCAGGTGGGTGAGGGGCGGCGCTGAGGGACCAACCCGGCAGCACCCCAGCTGCTCTGCTGCACAGCTTGTCCGCCGCTTGTCAGTTTCAGCAGCGGCAGCAGAGGACTTGGGGAAGCGGCGGAGTAGAGCAGCTAGGGTGCTGCCGGGTTGGTCCTGCAGTGGTGCCCCTCACCCCCCTGCTCTGTGCCCAGCAGCACCCCAGCTGCTCTGCTCTGCCGTTTGTCCGCCGCTCATGAGTTTCAGCAGCAGTAACGGCAGACTTGGGGAAGTGGCGGGGTGAAGCAGAGCAGCTGGGGTGCTGCCAGATGGGTCCCGCAGCGCCGCCCCTCACCTCCCCCCCCCCCGCTCAGCGATAACTACTGCACTCTGGGGTGTGGGGAGCCTGCTCTCAGCAGTGGCGCGGGGCTTCCCCCGTCTTCCTGCAAAATGGCGGAGGGTTCACCCCTCGCCGCGCCGTTCCCTGCCAGCAGCTCCAATTGTCCAGATGGCCAGAGCACTTCCAGGTTCCAGTTGGTGCTGGAATATCGGGAGAGTGCCGGACCACTGAATGCCGGACAAATGGAGTTTAACTATATAAGGATTTCACAGGAGGCAGGTATGTGACACAGCGAACATGGTTCCCCTTTCCTCATTCATATAAAAATGGTGTGCACAAGCTACAGCAATTTAATTAATCTGGTTCCATCATATTCCCATTATCAATCCTTTTTCAGAGACTAGCAATACTAGGCAATAAAAAAAAAAAAAAATGACCATGAACATGGCTTACCCTTGAAAAATCTCAAGATGGAAAATAGGGGGGAAAAAAGAAAAAAATATTTTTGTATTATAAAAGTTCCATTGTTTAAGAAACCTCACTTTGTCCTTGTATCCAGAGCAAACAAAGAACGAACCGTGATATTTAGGCTGCAATTTTGCAGGCTATTTTTCCATAGGGTGAGTTAACATCTGTACTTGGAATGGAAAAAAGCCTTACAGTAATTAGTGTCTTTTGTTTAGTAATGCAGTTTAATATGCAGACTCACTAAAAGCTAAACCGGCCCTTACATATGAAGTGAATACCTGTCCTAGCTAAGTGGGGAAAGGATGTGCTGGTTCTTATGGTTTAAAAAACTTAATCCAACTGTCTGAGCAAAATTTGTGTTAACTCAATACAGTTCTGGGTTAGCAGGTCAATCTGCAAGCTACACAGAGCCCCAGCAAACTTTCTTTTGCAACAGGAATAGGCTTATTGTTGTGCCAATTTTATAAAAGTATCTTAAGTAGTCCAAGGAATCATATGTTTAACAGTCAGAAAAATAATCATCTTGAGAAACAAGAGTCTTGCATACTTGCATGTGCTTGACCACTAATTTCCTGTTGCAGAGCCAACACACTGGTTAGGTTAATAATTCTTCTCTTAGGGGTGCAGGCAGCAGTCATTCCCTTTCTAGTATCTTCCTCCATTTCTACATCAGAGTCTGACCGCTGTCTCTTTCTGCAATGCAGAGACAAAAAGAAAATATTTTCTGTTCTCATTAGAATGATATTCAAGTGTATACTCAACCTGAAGTGCAGTAACCTCACATGAAACAGCAATCAGGAAACCAGCTAGCTCAAAAGTTTCAAAAAAGGAAAGACTTCATTTCATTTCCAAGGCACTGTTTAACAAAACAGGCCAACTGTTAAAGCTATTTAGGGATTCTTATGACTAATCACTTTGGCCAAATCAACTGTTTAAAAAGACCTCTTCAAAAGGAGTTAGACTTGGCCCTAAAGGAGATAATCACAGAAGATCCAGCATGTACCTTGATTAGATTTGATTTTCTTCAATATAATGAAAAATTAGTTTTCTCCTGACTATTTGTAAATAGTTAAAAGTCACAAATCAGATTATTTTTTTCCAGGAATTATCTGCAAGATTAGAAAAGGAACACTGGGTATCCTCCCTGCTCATTAACTATAAGGGGAAACTCAGTCCTCTATGAGGTGAGCATAAGAGATTGTGATTCATACATAATCATCCTAAATAAAACAAACCCTATTTACTTTTCACTATTTATGCTGTTCATTTCCTTCACATTCATCTCTCAATTTGGAGAATGGTCATTTTCACTTTCTAATTCTCCAGCAGCAGCACAAGACTTCTGTGTTATGGTTTATAAAGATTTTAATTCCTCTGTGAAAGCTCAAGATATTTGTTCACATTTGGTTTTTAGCTTTCCTAAAGCCCTTTTCCTGATTTTCCTAAAAAAGCACCCAAACTTAACTGCACACCTTTCATAAACAGCAGGATGAATGGACTTAAATCAAGTCTAAAGGGCAGCCATGTTAGTCTGTAACTTTAAAAACAAGCAGTCCTGTGGCACCTTGGGCTAGGTCACACTACCAGATTATTTAGAAATAAATTATTCTGAAATAATAACTCCTGAAATTACTATTTCAAAATAAGCTTATTCCTTTTCACAAGCAGGAGTTATTTCAAAACAACAAGCTCGTTATTTCAAAACAGCCTTGGTAGTGTGGACGTTTGCCTTGTTATTTTGAAATAAAGGAAGGTATTTTGAAATAACTCTACAGTGTAGACACATGCTTAGAGACCAACATATTTATTAAGTCTGAGCTTTCATTGGTAAAACTCACTTCATCAGATGAGTTGAGTGGAAATACAGAAACCAGGGTGTATATGATGATAAAAGAAGTTACCTGTCAACTGTATGATCAGTGTTAATGAAGCTTATTAAATCAGGCTGGATGTCTCTCATTCATAGCATATGATGTAGAAACGCAAATATCAAAAGGCAGAAGAAATTGCCTTTGTAGTGCATGAACCAATCAAACTCTTTATTCGAGCCTGATTTGATAGTGATGAACTTGTAAATGAACTCTAGTTCAGCGGTCTCCCTCTGTAATCTAGTGATAAAATGCTCTTGTAGAAGAATGGCTACTTTTAAATCCATGATTGAATGTCCAGGAAGGTTAAAATATTCCCTCAGGTTTATGTATATTGCCATTGCTGATGTCTGATTTGTGTCCATTTATCCTTTGGCGCAGAAACTGCCCACTTTCGCAGTACATGGCAGAGGGCATTGCTGGCACTTAACGGCATATATTACATTAAATGTGTGAGCCCTGATGTTGTGGCTTACGTGATTAGGTCTGCAAATATGTAGATACAGTTGGCAACGGGGTTTGCTGCAGAGGTAAGTTCCTGGGTAAGTGCATCTATGCAGGGGTATGTGACTACTGATAAGTATTTGCTTCATGTTGGGGGGAGAGAAGGGGCCTTTCTGTAGGGGTTTTACTCACAAAAGCTCATGATCTAATAAATTTGTTAGTCTCTAAGGTGCTCACTGATTTAAATAAAGTGATATCACTTACAAAAAAAAAAAACATGATTCAAATCAACAACCAGAGACCCTTAATTTGAATAATCAATATTTTGGAATTTTTTGCATTTGTTCATTTTAGTTATTTTCACAAAGAAAAGCTGATTCTTATGAGTCAGTAACTACGAAAACATGTCGATTTGCAACTAATTACACTAAATGTGGTGCTTTTTGCACCAAGAGGATAAACTATGCCTATTACGTTTATTTAAGCTACTACAGAACTTAACTTGTGTTTATTCAAATTCTAAATTCAATTATAAAATGCACAAAAACAGCATTTAGTTTTTCTTAAATTTCTGGATAAAAAAAGTTTTTAAAAAACATTTTGCATTTAAAACTGAAGGATTTACTAAAAGAAAATATCAACTACATTCAGTGAATTGAAGTGACTGCTTCTCATCAAGATTTTAGAACTATTAGGGCTCATCCTCTCACTCCTAATTTTTATTCGTAGAGTGGAAGAAGGAAAAAAGTTTTCCTGCTTTTTCAAATACAACTTTTGTTTCTTAGCTTTGAATGAACTAGTCATTGAACTGAATTAGTTGAATAAATTGAAATTGAGAAAATATTGTTTACACCTGCAGAAAAGTTAACTGTTGTCAAAAGCTGATTTAGTACTTCAACAAACTTTGATTCCAGATGTTTAACCACTAGCACCATTTAAGTGGTCTTTCTCTAAGAACTTGATAGCAAGCAGACACTGCTAATTTATTTAATTTAAAAATTTAACTTAAAATGAAGGCCTTAATATACAGTTTTTAAATTGACATTTTCAATAGGTTTATTTCTTAAACAATATGTTTTTTTAAATCGGATTTAAGTTAAACTTTTCTATAAAATTAAAAAAATATGTTTATCCACTTTGATAAAAACTAATCATCTATCAGCAGGACTCGCCAATCCGCAGTGAGCCCCGCTCGCCAGTCACGCTGTCCAGCGATCTGCGCATGTGCAGATCGCCCAAACCTGGCTCTTCCAGGTTACAGTCTACTCGCCCCGGGCGAGTAGATTGTATTATTTGTCGAGCCCTGTTATCAGCATAGGTCATCTTTACCTAGTAAGACCTGTTTCAGGACTCAGCCTTCCACTTTCCTTCTGCAGTTCTGGTGTCATCACTGAAGCTTCCTGTGCAACAGCCATTGTATCAAAGTCATTGAGATCTTCCATTTCAGTATCCTGCTGCCTGGCTCTGCCATCAGAAAGGTCTGTTCTACCATCTTGGATCACTGTTGTATGCCCAGTACTCGAGACTTTCTTCACAGGCTGAAGGAAAGCATCCAGCTTTTGGTCTCGGGAATCAGTACGGACCATTTGGTGGGCATAGACTTTATCACTTGTTCCTTTAGTTGTGAAAGAGGAGGTCGCTACTGATTTAACAACCTCAGTGGAAGAGCATTCAACTCCTGGGATCAAAGTCTTCATTGCAAAAATGGGAAAAGAAGAGAAATTCAACATCTTCAGGAGACTGTACATGCCCATGTATTTATTTTAAGGCTTTGTCTACATTACACAGCTTTTAGCAACACATGCATATAGTTATTTTGCATATATCTAACATACATAACTGTTTCAAAATGTTATAAGAACACAAATGGTAGTGTTACATAAATGCATAATTCTACTTAATGTTGTCTTTAAACATTAAATGGAACATCCATTAATTTAATATTTTGTAAAAAGTAAACAATGAGTTCATTTAAAAGGTCTCCCTTCAGTCTAAAAATATTTTCTCATCATCTGTAAACCCAAGGGCTGTGTCTAAACTATACCCCTCTGTCAGCAGAGGGATGTAAATTAGATGTTTCAAAAGTGCAAATATCCCACGCTTCATTTGCATAGTCGCATCATGGTGCTGGAATGGGGATCTTTCGAACAAGTGCCCCGTTGTCGAAAAAACGTGTCTAAACTGCAGATTCAGTTTCGAAATGGCACTTGTTCGAAACAGCGCCATGACGCAATTATGCAAATGAAGTGCGGGATATTTAAATCCCCACTTCATTTGTGCTTTCAAAACATCTAATTTACATCCCTCTGCTGACAGAGGGGTGTAGTTTAGACATAGTCCTAATGACTAACTGAAAGAAAGAAAAATGGGTTCTCCCTCCCCTACTGTCTCCCCCAGTCTGTTTACATTGTGCATTTGCCAACAAAACGGTGGAATGAGACTTTTGTCATGAAAAATGCCCAAGTTTCAGTGACAAAAAACTACTACTTCGAGAGGATGTACCAGGGCTATTCACCACTCCGGCACTCCAAGTGCAGAAGGTGGGGGCCCACAAAGACTTTAAATGTACCTTGCCTCCACAGGATGCAGTTACAAAACTCCCCCAGAGTCACAGATTCACTGACTTTTGGGGGAGGGGAGGAGAGTAGCTGCCATTATCAAGTGATTTTATCCCTAAAACCAGGGGTGAACACTTGAATTCTCCCCCAAGGGTACCCCAAGCTCTTTTGCTGCAAAAGAGATTTAAAAAAAAAGAGAGAGACAGAGACAGAGAGAGAAAACAAGGTACAGTTCTTGGTAGCTGACCACCCAGTTTCAGGCAGGCACATCCATACACACAGAACCATTACTCTCCAGAACACAATCAAATCACCACCTTAAAAAAAAGTGATTTTTATTACAAAACAAAAGATACACTTGATAGAGCATACTTGGTTGCTAGATGTTGCATAGCAACTAAGGAAAACAAATTAAAACACAGAGAAAATCTCTGCGAACAATTCTTCGATAGTAAATAAGGAGGGGAGGCATAGATTCACAAAAAGCAGTTCAATCCTAACCACAAAAATAAAGAAAATACCCACAGCAACTAGATAAGCTTTTTCAGTCCACTTCTATGCCCCTAATTACTTGTTAGTCCTGCCTGGCTTTAAATGATTTTGTGTGTCTCAATTCCTGGTTTTATTCTCCTACACAAAGAAAGCACACAAGGTATCTATTTCCAATTCAAATTTCAACACTCTCTCAATTGGTTCTTCTGCCGGCCCCCCGCCAACACCCTTCCTAGTTTAACCCCTTAGTCATCGGGTGCTGGCCAGCACTCCTCCTATCCATTACAGGGTGTCGCCGTGGATGCTCCATGTTTGGTCTTGAAGTCGTCCCAATGCCTTGGAAGCAAGTCCCTGCAGGTGTGGTGCCAGCTGGCGCCTAAAGATACCGCACACGCACAGCCCCAACCCTCTTGTTCCTTCTCAACCATCTTTGGCCTGAGATGGAGCTCTGTAGTTCTCTGGTTTACTTGAAGTGTATCTTGTAGTTTTTAAAGCATTTACTAGTTATTAGTCAGTTTTAGTTAGATAATTGTTGTTAAATTAAAAAAAAAAAAAAACTTTTTTGGCCATGCCTGGTTCACCAGGCTTTAGACACTATGCCTCCTGCAGGGAGGCAATCCATATTTCTGGCGGGCATTCCGAATGCATCAGGTGTTTGGAAGAAAAACACTAATCTCAGGACTGTCTGCATTGTGCCAAACTCAAAGCCAGGACTCACAGGGACAGAGACCTCCATTTAAAGTTGATCCTCACGGAGAAGAGGAGACACCTGGCTTCAGATCCCAGTGTGCCACCTAGGGAGGTACAATCACCCCAGGTCTCCCTCAGGACAAAAAAAGAGGAGATGTTCCTCAGTGCTCCACCATGAGCCCACCTCTAGAAAAGGTCTCTGTCCAGAATTTCCACACAGAGGTCTCGTGCCGGAACTTACAACGCTCCCGGTACCTCAGGAATTGCAGCACCGTCAACTGCCACCGAAGGTGACCATAAAGGGTCCTAAAGCCATGCCGGCACTTGCTTTGGTGCCAATGATGGCATCAGTACCACCGCTTACATCCTTGGTACCAGTAATGACAATAGTACCGACAATTGCAGTGCCACCACCATCAGCTCCTCCTGCACGCCCAGTGGTACTGACAGCGTCGTCTATTACAGCTGCACCGATAGTCCTTACCCACTCGCCAGCAATGTTGGCACCAATGAGATTAGTGGAACTGATCATATATTCTGTGCCGTCAACGTACCAGAGGTCGTTACCATCAGTTCCGACCACACCGTTGGCACCATATAGGCTGGGAATATACACTCCAGCACCAATCCTGGTGGCCCTGTTGCCATATATGCGAAATGCTGATCTCGCAGTGATGTCAGCTCCTCAATCTCTGCTTTTCGGTATTGATGCATCGCCAGTACCAACATCTCATATGCTGTCTCCAGTGCCATCACAATTTTCCAGCAATGAAGAGGGCATACAGGTCTCCTTCTCTCCACATTGTAGTCCTCTACTATAATACTGTCCTCATGCCCCTTCTCCATGGTATGGTCATCATTGGATACCTTTTCTGGTACTGTATCCTCCACAATGGTCTTACTGGAGCCCCTGTGGTTCACACAGGAGACACCACACAGTGCAGCCTAGTCCTTACAAACAGGCTAGTTTTTATACACCACGCACGACACCATCCGTGCAGCAGCCTGATACTGAACCACCTCAGGCAACTGAGGAGTCCCTCCTGACTCATCACCTCCAAATAATTCCTCACCCTCACCTGACAAGGCCACAACTCCAACTCTGGCCGTTAATGACTTTGCCCACTTCAACGAGCTCTTTAAGAGAGTGGCAACTGAACTCAAGACTGCCACAGAGGAAATTGTACAGCCTCAACATGAGCTCACTGACATTTTACAACCTTCACCATCATCCAAGATTGCCTTCCCTATCAAACTCACTATTTTGGACCCTACCGACACAATTTGGCAAACTCCTGCGTCCATTCCACCAGCGTGCAAGGGAGCGGATAAGAAATACTATGTACCCACTAACACCTCGGAGTTTCTCTTTACACACCCCACCCCAAACTCCCTAGTGGTGGAAGCCGCTCACCACTAGGCAAAACATTCTTTTGCCACTCATTTGGATAAGGATAGCAAGAGACTCGACCTCTTTCACTGCAAGGTTTACACTTCCACAACTTTACAGTTCAGGATCTTGAACTACTCAGCCCTGCTGGCTAAGAATGATTTCTGCAACTACTCCAAACTTACGGATTTTGTGGATGACATTCTGGAGGCAAAGAGGCCCCAATTTGTGGCTATTATTTCTGAGGGACAGGTTGTTTCTCGAGCCACCCGCCAAACAGCACTGGATACTGCGGCTAGAACCACAACCACTGCCCTTGTAATGCAGAGAGCTTCCTGGTTCTCCCCAGCCACCTTCCCTTGAGAGATACAATCCACAGTCAAGGACTTGCCCTTTGACCACATGAAACTGCTTGCGGCCAAGACCAATGAAGTCCTCAATACCATGAGGGTCTCTTGCGCAACTCTCCATACTCTGGGCATACATACATCCACTAACTGACGCAGGCAGTACTGTTACTAGCCTTATCAGCGATCAGGCTATCCTGCCTCTCTCAACCAATGTCAGGACAACAATGCCAGCAGGAATAGAACCCAGCCTCAGACGGCTGTCAGGCTTGGCCCTCAACTGCCACCGGCCAACAAACAAATTTGAAGCCTTGATCGAGGGCTCCGAAAACCCCTTAAAAGTTTCAATGCAAATGACTATGAGAATCTTCCTAAACCACCTCTACCCATTTTACCACCAATATTTCTCCATCACTTCAGACAGATAGGTGCTTGACATCATTCTGACAGGTTACATCATCCCGTTCCTCTCCAAGCCCCCCACCCACACTCTTACCCTATCCCTCTTCAGGGACCCCTCTCACAAGTCCCTGCTTCAACAAGACGTGCTGCACCAGTTAAATCTAGGGGCCATAGAGCTGGTCCCGCAACAGCACAAGGGGACAGGCTTCTATTCCCATTACTTTCTAACTCAAAAGAAGTCAGGAGGCTAGAAGCCAATTCTAGACTTGAACAAGTTCATCAAGACTCAAAATGGTTACCTTATCAACAATTATTCCAGCATTGCAACAAGAGAACTGGTTTTCAGCACCTGACCTCCAGGACACTTACATTCATGTTTTAATACATCCTGCTCACAGGAGTTTCTTAAGATTCATGGTAGGCCTGGAACACTACCAATATCACATCCTACCTTTCGGGCTATCCATAGCCCTTCGAGTTTTCTCCAAGGTGCTCACTGTGCATCTTCACTCCATGGGAATTACTATAGTCCCTTATCTAGATAACTGCCTCCTCAAGGCTACATCTCAGACAGAGTCTGCTCACAGAACAGCAATAACCATAGAGTGCTTCCAAAAGTTGGGCCTTTGCATAAACTGGGAAAAGACCCTTCCCAGACTATGCAGTTCATTGCAGCCCACCTGGATTCCCAGGCGACACGAACCTACCTACCTCACAACAAATTCACCATTCAGACACTGGCCACAGCGATTTATTTCTCGACATATACCACAGCCAAGGACTGCCTACAACTTCTTGGCCACATGGCTTATATGACCTTTGTGGTGTCACATGCTTGACTCCACATGCACTGCTTACAGCTCTGGTTCGGCAGGAATCCCATGTCACTCCTGCTCACCGTACCACAGAGGTCAAGACGTCTCTCCTCTGGTGGACCAAAAAATCCAATCTCTGCACCGGGGTCCCATTCCTGCAATGTTCTCGCACAATTACAACAGACGCTTTGCTCATCAGGTGGGGACTTCACCTCTTAGACCAGACTGTCCAGTGCCGTTGTTCAACTCAAGAGATGCCCCTACATATAAACCTCTTGGAATTGCATGCCATACACAATGCTTGCAGGCACTTCCTGCCTTCCACTGCCAACAAACATGTCCATGTTTTCACACCCAACATTGCCTGCATCTTCTATATCAACAGACAAGGGGAGCCAGGTCTCCATCCCTGTGCACTGAGGCCTTGAAACTGTGGAACTTCTGCATCACTCACCATATCCACCATATTCTCCTGGCACAGTCCCTGCAGGGACTGCTTCAAAATCTCCGATCCAGGTGTCAGGATGGCTTCAAGTCCGAACGTGGAGCATCCACGAGGACACCATCTCGAAGAACTCCAGTTACTGCACAAAGTGAGTAACCTTTGTTTCCACCCCTACAAGAAACTTTATTTTCTTTTCCCCTTGCTTTATTATTGACAAACATGCAGTGTCAACACCACAAGGCACTTTTTTGCTTTTCCTGCCCTACAGGAAGCGTCCCACAATGCCCATGCTGCTGCTTTGGTCACCAGTTTGAACTCTGCTGCCCTGCAGCCAGGTAAACAGCTATCCACCCACTCTGCTTACAAGCCCTAGGAATTTAAAATTCCATTTTCTACTTGCTTGATCAGTGTGGAGAGGTCTCAAGGCGTCTTCACAGGTGACTTTTGCTGGCTATCACCAGTGGCTCTCCCACTTGGACCACCGCAGAGCTGTTGGATCTGATCAGTATATGGGGAGAGGAGTCTGTTCAGTTCCAGCCATGAACAACCCATAGGAATTGGAACATGTATGAGCAAATTTCTCAAGACTTGTGTGAAAAGAGTTATGAGTGAGACATGATGAAGTGCAGAGCAAAGATAAAGGAATGAGGCAGACATTCCGTAAGCTGAAGGAGGCAAACTGTTGCTCCACTCCTGTACAAAAGACCTGCTGTTTTTATAAGGAGCTGGATGCTCTCCTCAGTGGTAACCAATGTTCCCTCTAATCTTTTCCATTTATATACAGATTTTTTACATCCATGTATAAAATCCTTTTTTCTATGTACACCGAGACATGTGCAGTAGACATTGCCAGTAGAAACAAAAACCTAGCTGTGGGTGCTCTGCCAATCAACTGGGCAACGTTGGAATCTGCAGCACAAGTGCCCAGCTTACAGAGAACATTAGTGGTAACCCCACCTCCACAAGTTCCGTGGATACTTCAGAGGGCATGGAAGCAACAGAAGAGAGGACCTAACCCAGACGATGAAATAACAAATGGAGAGGTGTGAGCCAGGCAAGGATGTGAGGCTCCCAGCAAGGGTTGCCCAGGGGAGCCAGCAGCCAGGAACTGTTCTCCACTCCTGAGGTACATAGCCAATCACAGCAGCTGCTCTCCAGAGAGCAGGAGACGAGACACAGGGTAAGCGGTGGCTGTGGCTTGGAGTGCAGAGGTGAGCATAGGGTATAGAGAAGTGGAAAGCAACTGTGTTCCTGTGATTTGGATGATGTCCTACATAGCTAAATCAGTAAGGCCACGAAGATAATCTCAATAGAATCCTCCACAGAGATGCTCTGGAAAGTTTTCCGGAGGTACTTGGCAATCCTCTGCCATCGAACACTGTCCCATGCCATTCTGCAATCATTTGTGCAGGGACAAAAGAGACACATAAGTGGGCTGTATATGGAGCATGACCCTAGCTGCAAGCATCTAGTAATTGAGCCCTGGTTTTCCTCTTTACTCTCAGCAGTGAGAAGTTTGCTAGAATGATCCCCACCTGTGGAGAAATGTGGGATCATTTCAGAATGAGTTCCCTGCAAAATTGCACTGAAAGCCTGCAAAAACTATTTTCTTTTTTCCATATGCATACCCTCCACTCTCAACACTCTCCATGCTTTGGGAGCTTACAGAGATATCTGCCTTTCAAGAGTCTGCGAGAAAGTGATTGGTATGTTGCAAAAAGTGCTTGTAAATGAAATATTTTAATGTTGAGCTGTAATTTAACAATCCCTCTTTTGTGCATTGTGCTTTACAGTAAATAGGTTCAAAACATGCAGATTAAAAAAAGAGGCTAAGATGCACCAGAGAGGATACGGTTAGAATGGTAGTACACCGCACCTCTGCAGAGACAAAGAGACAAGAGGAGTGCTGGGAGGCAGAAAGACAGGACAGAAAGGAGAATCAAGCATTTGCTAGAGACGCCACTGACGGGATGATGAAGGTCACAGAGCAACAAACCGAGATGCTCAAATCTTTAATCAAGCTGCAGAATGAGACGAGCCAAGAGTACCTGAAAATAAGTGCATCATGCACCTTTTCAGCCCATCCTGTGTTGAAGTCCGTGAAACACCAATGGTGATCCACGAGCGCCTATAACAACATGGAGAAGCATCACTTCCTGTTGCTGTATGCTGTGGCAAAATGGTCTGGTGCTAAAACTGGAATGTGTGTACCATCTATTGCTTCCCCCTAGTTAGAAAAGCCCCGCTCTGCAAAGTCATCCATTATTTCATGTACGTTTCCCAGCATCACAGTCCTTCATAGCAGAATGTGATATATTGCCCTGCACACGTGTAGTAGGTACAGCCCCAACAGTAGAATTGCTCACTTCAAATTGATTTGCAACTGACCAGTAGCAATCAGGAGGAGTCATCTTCCAAAGAGCAATTGTCACAAGCCTCTCTATCAAGGTCAGACCTCATCCTGGTGTCCTTGTGCTGCACACTGGATGCCAGCCCAGCACACAGCTCGAGGAAAATTGTTACACATCTTAAATTTCTGTAGCCACTGCTCTTCATCCCACACCTGAATGATAATGCAATCCCACCAATCAATGCTTGTTTCCCTAGCCCCCCGCACTCCCCCAAAAAACCCTGATGGATTATTCTATGCAGCTGCTACTGCAAATGCCAAAAGCAATGCCAAGTTGCTGCTGTCCATATCACGCAGACTGTAACATGTCTGAGAGTCTTCCTCTGCCAGTAACTTCAAGATTAACTGTGTTGCCATGCATGTTGTCCTCATGGCACATCTACACAACAGGGCTAAAGCCAAAATAAGCTATGAAATACTGCACAAGTTGAAATAGCTTATTTTGGCTTTTGGCACTGTCTACAAAGTAGGAAGTCCAAGGCAGAGGGGTTACAGGAATCAGAGTAAGAAGTCCTCCTGCTCAACATTATTTTGACGTAACTCTTTGTAGTACACATGCAGACTATGTTATTTTGGAACAAAGTCAGTTATTCTGAAATAGCATTGCTATGTAGATGTACCCTTAGAGAACAGGAGAGAAGTGTGGGATCCATCCTCTCTTACTGCAGATGCTGGCGTGTACAGCAAAGAATGGTAGTTGGAAAAAATGGTGGGAAAAAAAGCTGGAAACCACTGGAGGGCTAGGACACTAGCTAGGATGAAATGTTCTGCATGGTCCCAAAATGACCATGCTCTGTAACTCATTCCCACAACATCTAGCAACAGACGGTGCCACCAGGCACTATGAGATATATATCCATGGTACATTTCTCATGCCGTTTATGAGGGAGATCGCAATGTGGGCGCAATCTGTTAGCAGAGGAGGCAAGTATGAACATGATTTGGCAACTTTGCTGATGTCAATTTTTCCATGTTGATATTAATTTAAAAAAAAAAAATCAAAATTTTGTAATGCAGTTGTGACCTTAAAGTCAATGTATCTAAAATTACTTTTAACATCCTCTCTCCCAGACTGATAAGATTTGAAATTGACAGAGTCATTTTAAAATATAAATGTTGGCAAATACACTGCATAAATGGACAGCACAGTTCTCAACAGAAGATCCACAGTACCATAGGAGTATCTGGCCCAAACTAGATTCTAATTTTAAACTTAGTCTGTGGTAGCAGTTATGAACACAGCAGAAGACTTGTCTCTAAACAGTTATATTCTCACCTGGGTAAAATACATCCTTGAAGAGTTAGACCCCAGTAATTTGCTCTCTATATGTTGCTGAACACACTCTAGAATACTGTCTTCATGAAGAAAATGGACTTCATGCTTTGTAGGATGCACATTCACATCTACATTCTGAGGGGCTATTTCCAGGCTGCAAAACATTTTAAAGGAAATGTAACCTAAAATATCCCACTGACTGAGGGCTGTATGTGAATGCACTCAGCACGAGATCTCTGCCAAGACTTCCTTCCTGAAGAGTTTTCCTCACATGCTCACTCGGAGGCCTGCAAGAGCCTTTTTGCTCTCTGCTATCTCTTAGCAAGAAGAAAGAATGATAGATGGCGTTTTGGATAGAACAAATGAGTGTTCCCTATTGCTCTTGCTGCAGAAAAAAGAGAGTCACGGAGCCTGATTTTTAGAGCTGAAAACCCACAAATCCAATACACTGCAGCTGGAGTTGTGGTGCACAACACTTCTGAAGAAACAAGCCTTTCCTTTGGTGTTTTGGCCTTGCTAATCTATAAAGGATGAAAGGAATACATTTGCATGTATTACCAGTTTAAAAATGTCCCATTCTGTTGCTTAAAGACCACCTTACCTGTCCTAATCCCCTTTATCCAGCTGTTGATGACTCTGACTAGCCCTACAAGACAGGCATTAAAAGTTAAGGACTTTCCTACGCTACTGCATAAGTCAAGGTACAGTAAACTCCTCACTTAATGTTGTAGTTCTGTTCCTGAAAAATGCTACTTTAAGCAAAACTATATTAAGTTAATTCAATTTCCCTATAAGAATTAATGTAACTAGGAGGTTGGGTTCCAGGGATATGTTTTCAGCAGACAAAAGACATTATTTACATATGCAGCATAAGTATGAAACAATGTAATATGGTACACAGCAATGATGACTGTGAAGCTTGATTGAAGTGGAAAAGTCAGAGGGTAGAATATTTCCCAGGAAAGTCATGTTACTAAATGAAGACTCAGTGGAATGCTAGTTTGTCAAGGGTTAACGTACCCTCACAATCTAGAGGCAGCATAGACTCAGGCAGGAGGGAGGAAACACAAATGCATGGCAGTAGTTGCAAACACTTCCCTGCAGAAACTGAACATTATGAACCCCACATTATCCCACTGGAGCGCACCATTCCCCCCTCTGGATGGCACATATATTGTTGCACAGTGCCAGGGGGCGGAGGAGGGGATCTCACACACAGATGCACACATAGTGTTTGTGTGTGGGTGACATAGAAAGAGGCAGAGATGTGCATTGCCTCTTTAAATACACTTCAAGTACATTGCCCTTTTAAAAACAGTTCTGTAGATCAGGAAGTTCAGGACTAAAGAATCTATAGCTGTTAAATCCTGCTTTTTGGAGACAGAGTATGGAGTGGGGGAGGAGGGACATCCTGACATCAGCATCCCCCACCCCCTACAGCACAGCAAGCAGGAGGCTCCCAGGAGCAGCTTTAAGGCAGAGAGCAGGAGCAGCACAGCAGTGGGGTAAGGAGCAGCTAAACTGCAGCTACCCAGCCACATACTTTTCAGAGGACTTGGGGGGAGCTAATGGGGGACTGCCAGCCCACCCTGGTTACAAACCCCCAAAAGGACAGATTGTTTTTCCAGAAAATCCTGAAAACAGCGGACAAAGCACAATGCCAAATGATGTTATAAGGGAGCATTACACAACTTTAAATGAGTGTGTGCTCTGATAAAGTTGTTTAGTTTTTACACGGCTTAACAGGACGACGTTAAGTGAGGAGTTAGAGTAATTTATGTCGCTGACGGGTGTGAAAAAAATACCACCCATGAGTGATGTTAGTTACATCGACTGAAAGTACTATCTACACAGTGTTCTCAATGGGATGCTCTACCCTGTTGACATGACATACATCTTCAACCAATGTGCTACATCAGCACAACTGCATCAATGCAGCTTTACCAAGGTAGTGTAGCAGCGAAGACAAGTCCTAAGGCTTTTTATTACTTTACCTTAAGTACAGGAATGGATGTGTACTTTTTGGCAAATAAGCAGCATACACAGTCTCTATAGCTTTCCTCAGAGCAGTTGACTCCACCAGTCGATCTGGAATGAAGAATATAAGAGGGGAAACCATAAGAAATGTGCTTATTCAAACAGCGTATTTGAACACACTGTATGCTGCATAAGGATCCACTTGTAGCCCAAACTTCATGCTACACAAGAGTCTGAAATATTTTCCTGTAGCATCTATTCGCATAGAGTCTAAGCACTGATAGAAATCCATCAAAGTTAAAAATTGCTCCATAAGGTAATTTTGGTCACTTACTCTTCCATCCTTGCTCTTCCCTAGTCCTCATAGGATATGATCAGTTCCCCCTGCTTCCCCCCGCCCCATATAATTTTTTAATCTGTTACAAATAGTGAAATTTCAATGTGTATTTCAGTTTCAATAATTAGACTTTTCATCTAATGTTGTCGCTTTCCAATTCTCATGCAGTAGCGTATTCATCTGTGCACTGGGAGAGCACAAGTGGGACTGCACAAGTTAAAGGGAAACACAGGACAAGCTCTTCACTTTAGTAACCTTCATGCAGCAGGATATCAAGATATATCAGTTCCCTAACATTTTCTTCTAAAAGCAATCCTCTTGGTGACCATACACATGACTTTATGAGAGGATCAATGCAAGAGCTGAAAGTATTCTGACTTTTTTGCAATGTAAACTTTTTGGAGAACACTCAAACCTGATCTTTTGTGCAACTATCTTTTGAGTTGTGTCTATAGCCTGCAGCACAAGCCTGAAGCACAAACAATGGTAACTCCTTTAAAGCAATTGCCAGTTAGCCTGTGAAAGGAGATAAGGCTGTTGCTTGTTCTGGTCATTAGGGAAGATAGTTTAAATCAGTGAGGGATAACATAGGCCAACTCAGTGGGCCACAAGATTGCCATAGCCAAGAGACAGTCTCCAGGATAGGGTAGTTGTACTCGTGTATCTAGAATTTGCTGGGTGTGCCGACTAAACCATAGCAGTGCTTTTGATGCAAAGGGAGTGCAGGGCTTTCTGTCAATGTTGTGTGCAATCAGCACAGACCTCACTTCACATGCTCTTGCTTTAAGTCCATGCCATTTTGTAACAACAGTAGGAAAAAAACCTATGCAGACAAAAATCAGCATATCTGGCAACCTTGTGTGTGGGCAATGGTAAATGAAATATCTTGTGGGCAACACATAGAACCCCAAAGGGCCACATGTAGCCCCTGGGCCATAAGCTGCCCACCACTGATTTAAATGCTTGTGCAAGACACTGAATCAGTTACTGACTGAAATGAAAATTTGCTAAAAGTGGAGATCTGGAAGCTATCACAGCTAAACATTATTACAAAGCACTTCTACAGCATTTTCAAAGAAACTCAAAGCATTTTATAATGATTAAGCCTCAATACTTTAGTTGTGTTACAATTACATTTTTTTACAGCTAGGAACACTGAAGCACAGATAAGCTGACGTTTGGCCAACTTTCCATGTCACGAAGTCTGCAGTAAAAACAAAAATACACACCTATTCCCCCTTCTCTCCCCAGGGCTACACTAAGATGTAGGCACTGTAGGCCTTTATTTTAGGTACCAGTTCCTGGTGTCAGAATTCCACCCCCACTTTTTTTAAGTAAACAACCGATGTAGTGATAGAAAATAATAACTCAAAACTGCCCCCATACATCCTAATGCAGCGTTAACTCCATAATTCCACTGTGGTGGATGGCCCTGCCAACACTATCCCAGAAGAGGATTCTGTGTATGACAGGAGGAAAAAAGTGCAGCAGACCTAGTCTGCCCACACACCCCAGCAGATAAACGCCAGTTCAGGAATAAGCACTGAGGAAGCTTCCCTGCAGCCGGGAGGGCGGGGAGGAGAAGAGTGAGAAAAAGCTATTATTGCTCCTTAAAAAAGGTCCCTGCTCTACCTGTCTGGGTGGAGGAGGCTATGGCAAGTGGGGGTAAGGCAGAGGAACAGAGAATTCGGGCAGTGGTTTGTACAGATTTCTTTAGTCTGGCCCAGGCTCCAGCCTCTCTATGACACTTCAGATCACAAAACACTGCAGGCTGGTAAACACTGGTTTGATTTCTGCTTCCCTGCTTAATACAAGATTTCACCAATGGCAGAATTTAGCTTTTAATGTAAGTTTCAAAAAAGTGCATGTTCAGAGCCTTGATCCTGCTGTTCTTTAGAAAGAAATGGATGTACACTCTGCTCAAAGTTATGCAAAAAGAAAAAATCTTTACAAACTATATATTTTTTGCACTTACGATTTATGAAGAGTAAAAATATGCACTTCTTCACTGAGTAGTTTGCATTCGTTACGTAGCCTTTCATTTTAAAGGCCAGCTTTCCATCTTCACAGCCCACTTCTATCAATTCTCTGTCCACAATTTTTATTTTGAAAAAGAATACAGGAAAATACATGTTGTGCAAAGATTGTATTGGCATGAGTTTAAGACAGTTATATTACTTACAAGAAGAAATACACCAATATGAATTTGGTTATAGAGAGAGACAAGGTGAGTGAGGTAGTATCTTTTATTGAACCAATTTCTATAGGTAAGAGAACTTTCAAGCTTATACAGTGCTCTTCTGATCTTGGAAATATACTCAGTGTCAAAGCTAAATATAAGGCAGAGAAGATTGTTTAATAAATGTAATCAGATGTGCACCCCAAATACACTGTGATGGGTGCAGTCACAGAAGACCCCTTGGAGTTGCTTCTCAATGTGCTGATAAAACCACTGGCATTTGCTTCCTTGCTCTCTGGGGCTTCTCACTACCCTGTCCTGATGGGCCAGATATCAAGGTCTCCCCCAGCCAAGGAACAGCTGTTACATTATCAATGGCAACCATGAAATTCAGTTCTCACAGTTTAAGGCTCATGTTACTGGCACTGAGAGACCAACAGAGAATTTAAAATTATCACTGGATCCATAACTGCTCTTCCTGAAACTATGACCCATATACCTTTTCAGTCTCCACATTTATCTGATCTAAATTAAGGGTGGGAAGTTGGTAAAGAGTGGAGTGCTTAAACATCTCCTTAGGTCTTAAAATATATTAGTCTACATCACAGTTGTAAAATTCTCATAGGACAGTTAACTCCTCTGTACACCTACTAAGCCTTGGTTATATTATTATTATAGCTGCCTTGAAAGGAGTTCATGTGATTTTTAGTCACGCAGTCAGTTCGATTCCTTAGCCATAACTTCTGATTTTAGTAAAAGAATCCAACTGACTTTTCCATCAGTGTTGGCAAAAATTCAAGAGTTGGCAACAAAGCATTCTGCAACACTGTTCTATGAAATGCATTAAATTAAGCATTTTATGGGAAGAGAGTCTTCCTACAACTACTGAGAGACTTTCTGGCATAAGAATTTTTATAACCTTTTGTGATTTCTTCAATAATAGCTCTAATTCAAATTTATGAATCACTCTATAAAATAGATTTAAGAGTTCAGAAAAGCACATCTGAAGGAATTACTACTTCTAACATGTAACAGGAGGAAATTCACCACAGTAGGAGGTGGCCAGGAACTTCTAGATGGTAACTGGGACAGATTATCCCCTATATCAGCATTTAGAAGATTATCTCCAGCTACAGACTGTTCCCTTTCTGCACATTGGGAGGAAGATCAGACACTTGTGTGGCAATATTTCTAGTTCCCTCTGTCCCTGGTTCTTGGATATATAAAAAGATGCTTCTGTGAGGTTGGGAGAACCGTGCAATATGCATAATTCTTTCTCCATTTTCACTAAACCTGAAGGGAATTTGCTGAAAGATTAATGCAGTTTAAGGCCGCTTCACTGTGAAACTCTTCTTGGGCAGGTCAGTGGATACGAAGAGTATGACTACACGGCAAATACCTGCTGCTGCCTAACTTAGACTCACAGGGCTTGAGCTGCAGGTTTTTTGGGTGGGTGAGGAGGGAGAGTTCTGTGTTTCCAGGCTTGGGCTGAAATTCAAACAGCCCCAGAACAACCCCATGAATGAGTTGGTTGACACAAGCCAGCTGAAACTTTTTCTTTCCCGTGAAGCAATACCTTGTTATTTTATCGTATCTTAAATTGCACAGTATGCGGTCTCAAGAACTATATTCATTCGCACCCTATTACTATGAAATAATCTCATAATCACAGAGGTTTAATTATTTATTTTAAACTGAAATACAAAATAAGATTTCATTTAAAAAAAAATGTTATGGTCAACACACCTGCTAACAGCATTTCCAAAAATGGACCTAATATTGTCCACTGTTGAAGCATTCGATAGAGTTCTAACATCTGCCATCGTATCACCTTGCTAAAATTGAGAAAATAAATTAGTGTCACTAAGTTTACAAATAATTATTTAATAGATTTCTAAAACTTCAAATACGACCTCAAGACATTTTCTACTGAGTTTACTAACCGAACAGAAGACAAACTCATTTTTTGTTTTGCCTGAAGTTTGGGTTTTCCAGGGGGGGCGGTTGCTTTTTAAAAAGAGTCTGTGGATATTTATGCAAAGAGAAAATGAAGTCAGATATACAATGGGCACTTTTGCTGGCTTAGCACCATCAGATAGGGATATGTTAGCAAAACCCCAAGGGTACATACAGATACACCAGCAAGAAAGTGCCCTGTGAGCATAGCTTACTTCACTTGCCTAACCAATACAAAAGCACTTTTATCAGTATAAATTGCATCTACACTAGGGAGGGAATTGCAGGTATAATTATAACAACAACATGTAAGTGCCTGAATGTATGGTGGCAAGATATGAGAATACTATGTAATTGCTCCAGTACAAGTTTGAAGAGTAACAATCTTTTCATGAGAAAATTTCTACTGAATATACAAAATGTAGTTTATTCATTTGTCAAACAATACATTAACAGCAGTAAAATCTTTGGTTCTTAAATTACTGAGGTACTTTTGAACATATTACCCCAAGTTCTCTTTTCTAAAATGAGGTAGGCCCTTAAAAGTTTAAATCTCACTGTAACCCACGCCTTATTACAAGTGAAGGAGAGTTAGGCTACTATGTGCCTATGTGACTTTTAAAAAGAGGTTTAGGGCTCCTGTGTCACTTACGGGTTTTTTGGTTACCTTCTATTTTGTTTGCAAATGATACAGAGAGAAACATAAGTCTTTGGTCCAAAATAGCCTGAACTTGATGACCTTCTAGGCATGCGATAGAAGGATTTGACAGGATTTTTACAGAAAGGCAAATGAATGTTTCCAAAACACCACAAATCTGGAAAGAAGCTTTTTTGTTATTGATTGGCTAGCTGGCAGGCTAACCAAGTTGAGTTTTGCTCTTATTAAGGATGTTAAATTACAGCTACCTAGCTAATCAGATAGTTGATACAACTATACTATTAGTCGATAGGACTGCTCTGCAGAGGGGGTAGCTCCAGAAGCTGGCTCATAAGCAGGTGTGTAATAATCTCTCCCCATCCCCTATTTTCCCCTCTCACTTCACTGCCAATGAAAGTGTTTCATTGTAACGCTTTACAGAGATTGGTTTACACCCTGGTAGAGTCCCTCTTACCATCCCTTTCCGCACACGGGAAACTCACCCCGACAAGGAGAGGCTTTTCCCCGGAGATAGGCCTCTAGTACGGTATATGCCCTGAGAGAGGGGGCTGAGACCGAAACCCAGGACCTGAGAAGGGGGACGCACCCCACATAAGGGGCGAACCCCCTGACAGGGGGGGAAAAAGGAAAGGAAACTGGGATTTATGCTTACTGGAAACTAACCCCAATAAACATTGAATTGTTTGCATCTCTAGATTTCTGGTATTGCTGTTCTCTGTTCACATGAGAATGACCAAGGAAGTGAGAAGATGAAGGGATAAGTCTTCCAACAGTAGTTTTATCTAGTTTCCAGATAAAGAAAAACACCTCACAGACTATTCTCATTACAAAACCTATGACATACGGTCAGCCCCCTTATTTGTGATATAAATGTGTGAAGTTACAAAGTTCTACATACCTTTTTAACTGAAAAACTAATGCCTGAGTTGTGGATGGCATACCTGAAAAACAAGTACAGAACAAAACTTCAGTACATAAAAGAGTAAGTGACAATTTGTCCCTCACCCTACTAAAGCAGTTAACAAGCAAGTCTACGTGAACAAATAATTATATTTGTGATACGGCAACAGATAGATTCTTTAGTTTAAAATATCACACGATCCATTGTCTACAGCCAAGCACTAAGGTACAACTGCTTTTGCTCCAACCCCTCAGACAAAGACCAACATCTACAAGATCTTCACCAAGCATTCTTGAAACTACGATACCCACAAGAGGAAGTGAGGCAACAGATTAACAGAGCCAGACATGTACCCAGAAGCCTCCTACTACAGGACAAGCCCAAGACAGACACCAACAGAACACCACTGGCCATCATCTACAGTCTTCAGCTAACACCTCTCCAACGCACAATCAGTGATCTACAACCCATCCTGGACAATGATCCCTAACTTTCACAGGCCTTGGGAGGCAGGCCAGTCCTTGCCCACTGACAACCCGCCAACCTGAAGCAAATTCTCACCAACAACTAAACATCGCACCACAGTAACTCTAACTCAGGAACCAATCCATGCAACAAACCTTGGTGACAACTCTGCCCACATATCTACACCAGCGACACCATCACAGGACCTAACCAGATCAGCCACACCATCACTGGTTCATTCACCTGCACATATACCAATGTAATATACACCATCATGTGCCAGCAATGCCCTGCTGCTATATACACATCGGCCTAACTGGACAGTCCATACATAAAAGAATAAATGGACACAAATCAGATATTAGTAATGGCAATATACAAAAACCTGTAGGAGAACACTTCAGTCTCCCTGGACACACAGTAGCCATCCTGCAGCAAAAAAAACTTCAAGACCAGACTTCAAAGAACAACTGCTGAGCTACAGTTCATCTGCAAATTTGACACCATCAGTTTAGGATTAAACAAAGCCTGTGAATGGCTAGCCAACTACAAAAGCAGTTTCTCCTCTCTTGCTGTTCACACCTCCAGATCAGTTGCTAGAAGTGGATCTCACCTTCCCTGACTGAATTAATCTCATTATCTCTAGCCTTATTCTGTCCTGCATATTTATACCTGCCTCTGGAAATTTCCACTACATGCATCTGACAAAGTGGGTCTTTGCCCACGAAAGCTTATGCTCCAATACATCTGTTAGTCTATAAGGTGCCACAGGACTCCTTGTTGCTTTTTTAGTTTAAAAGAAATTCAATTCAAATCAGCCGTTATATGAGATGGCAACAGTTTGCTATTACCTGACCCACACTATGTAGAGGAAATCATGATCTTTTTAGAAGTTAAATCAGTGTATCATTTCTAGGCGAAGTCTAAAACTTTCATATGTCAGACAGCCTGGTATGGCATAAAGAAGAACAGCAAAAGTTCCATTATACCCTTTGTGGTTTTTTCAGTACAAAGGACTAAACTCTGTATCTGGGAGAGGAAGAAGAAAATTGGCTGACTTGTTCAGTTATCCCTGGCAAGGTAAGAATCCCACTGCATTTCACAATTGGCCAAACCATGAGGTCCCTCCTTACTTTTCACTCTGACTTGGCTTTAATGCGAGTTCACTCGTGTAAGGATTTCACAATTCGATTCATTCCAGATTTTGTCAACATGACGACAGCCTGACATCACCATGAAAGCAATGTTCACACTTTCTCTTGTTATTTGGGGTTTCTAATTTATCAAATAGATATGTGAATATAAACTGGGATTGTCCAGCATTAACCAACACAGAAAAACCAATCCAAAAGATAAAACAAGGTAGAGTTCTTTAGTACTTTACCTGCTAACGACTTCTAATATTTTCGCATATTCTTCACTTGGATTTCTTAAGGCTTTCCTCCTTGTGGTTACATTGTAAAATAGATCCTCAACCTGCATTTAAAAAGTGTAAAAAAACAAACAAGATTTACAAAAATAATTTAATTTTAACCAATCTTCTTAACAGAAAATCACCTAAATGGTCTCAGTGTCTTAACTTATAAAACACAAATTATATGTTCTAGCTCTACTCTAGCTGCTTAACATCAGCGAACAAAATGTCATTCCAGAGAAAGATAGTAAAGTATAAAAAAAAAAAACCCACAACCTGTTGACAACTGTGTTTCTCAAGAAGTAGAGATGTGAAGGTTAACTGATAAGGACCTACAAGTTAAGGTTAATCAAGGATGGAGGAACCACCATGGACAGGGGCTGCTCCAGCAACCTAGCCAGTGCCGCCTGTCTGTGGCAGGACCTGGGTGTCCTGCAGGCAGGAGCTGCTCCAACCGGAATGCCAGAGCAGTCCCTGCTTGTGCGGAAATGCCCAGGCCCACAGCAGACAGGGGCTACTCTGACATCCCGGTCAGTGCAGCCTCTGTCTGCGGCAGGCCCAGGCACTCGGCAAGCATGGGCTGTGCCAACCCAGCAGGAGCTTCCCTGGCCAGGTTGGAGCAGCCCCTGCCTGCAGCCAGAGAGGAGAAGGGGGTAGAGTACTGGATGGATGCCCCCCCCCCTTACTCCCAAATTGGTCAACCAGTTAAATAACATGTTTAATCATTTAGCCAATTAAACAGGATTTTACATCTCTAACAAGAAGGCACAAATTTCACCAATGTTTGGTCAGCAGATCAAACAACCACCAAAGAAGGGTTATGAAGTAAAAATCCTTACACTGCAGTTGACAATTACTGATATGGTACTCCCACATTGTATTTTAGTGCCATATAAATTGAGTAATGAGATCCATTGCTCAAGTCCCTTGTGTAAATTGGGCCAACTAGAATAATGAACATCTGAAATTGTCATTAAATTAGCCAATTGATATTATATGTACTATTGGACTCCTAGAGAAACAAACGTTAGGAGGAAGTTCGGTTTCCTGTTATAGGAGTTACTACCACTATTATTCTTATTATTTGTATTAACATGGCACTTAGGAGCCCTCGTCATGGACCAGACTCCATGGCATAAGCCATTGTACAATCACAGAGCATACTCCCTGTCTTAAAGAATTTAAAGTCTAAGTGTAAAGCATGAGACAAATGAGGGATACAGTAGGCCAAGTACAAGGAAACAATGAGACAATTAGTCAGCATGATAGGTAGTGGTCTTAGTACACGAGGGCTGTGTCTACCGGAAATTCATGCCAGTGAAATGCTTAAAATGGAATACTATTCCGTTTTCAGTTTTTCCGGAAAAGGCGCGTCTACATTGGCAGGCTGCTTTTCCGGAAAAGCCCTTTTTCCGGAAAAGCGTCTGTGGCCAATGTAGACGCGCTTTTCCGGAAAAGATCCCCGATTGCCATTTTCGCGATCGGGGCTTTTTTCCCGGAAAAGACTACTGGGCTGTCTACACTGGTCCTTTTCCGGAACAGTGTTCCGGAATAAGGACTTATGCCCAAGCGGGAGCAGAATAGTTTTTCCGGAATAGCGGCTGATTTTGTACAGTAGAGCATCGTTGCTTTTCCGGAAATTCAAGGGCCAGTGTAGACAGCTCGCAGCTTATTCCGGAAAAGTGGCTGATTTTCCGGAATAAGTGGCCCAGTGTAGACACAGCCTAGAAGTTTAATTGTTGTTAAGTGTTTTCTTGGCATAAAAGAAAAAAGTTCCAAAGAGGATTCTGAAGGAGGATAATAAGGTAGATTTACATATGTTCATGGGAAGTTCCTCCCAAGAGTGAGCAGCATGGGAAACAACACAAACTCTACTCTTCCCATACTGCTGCATCTACTGTACAATATCAATCTATGTTTCATGTACTGATTCTTTATTTGACCTAATTATCTAAATAACACAGGAGGCACAACACTGGATTTGGAAGCTAGTGTCCTATTAAGTTTATGATGCAATTTAATATTGCATGGTTTTAAATATGATGCATCTCTCCGATGTTAACATTCAAAGTCCAGACATAACAAAATTAAATATTTCTCCCATGTCACTATACCGGGGTGGGCAATAATTTTTGACGGGGGAGCCTCTTCAGAAATTTTTTAAGTGGCCCCAGAAAGGGTGAGGTCTCAGGCAGAAGGGGCAGGTCCAGGACACTTTTGTGCTTCCCTGCCCACAGACCCAGATTGGTCTGGGGGAGCATATGAAGTCTTTGCCCCTGCTCCCCCACCCCAGAGAGAACCTCCAGATGTTCTGAACAGCTGGCAGTTCCCTCTAGGCGCCCATGCCCCTTGCAGTGGGAGGAGACTTCATGCGCTCCCTCTCCCTCCCCCGGTCAATCAGGGCCTAAGGGTGGGGGCACATGAAGTCTGCCCCCCTGCAAGGGAACACCAGGCTTAGTGTCACCTACCAGCTGAACAGCAGCTGGCGGCTGACTAAGTGCTGAGCCACTTGCAGGGCAGGGGCAGACTTTGTGTGCTCCCCTGCCCCCAAGTCTCTCACTCTCTGCCCTCTGGCACACAGCGCTTAAAGTAAACCACCAGAGTTGACACTAAGTGCTGCATGCTCCTCCATCCCTAGGCCGTGATTGGCCTGAGGTCTGGGGGAGCGGCAGGACCTCTGCAGGCTGGATCAACACAAGTGGATTCATAATCCGTGCAATTTGTCTTATAGTCTTGGAACAGATTCTTTGAAGCATATGTTGTGAAATATGTAAAATACTCCATGAAATCACAAAAACTAGAAGATAATTATAAAATACTTTTTTTTAGTCAATGAGACTATAAATGTGCAGTCCAGAAAGACAGAATCAAACTAAATCTTTTGGGGGCAGGGATCATCTTTTTGGTGTATACCTAGCACATCATGTTCCTGGTCTATGACCTTAGCTTGGCTAGGACTATGGTAATAAAAGTAACAAATCACCACCACCACTTACTGTGATCTGAGTCCCCTGGTTTCCAGCACAAGGTTTGGGAGGTGCTTTCGGTTTTCCATCACAATAGCTTGCCCTAATCGAGAAACAAAATAAATAGTTGTCAGATACCAGCATAGTGGGGTCAGGAGTAAGATGGCAGAATAATAAGACATGACTGTTGTGAAAAATCCAGGAGGAGATGGGGGAGCAGTTTCCGAAATAAGTCACTCCAAACAGTATTGAAGTTTCCTTTGTTTTTTCAGGTTGATAAAAGTTTTTTTTTTTTTAAACTTCTGTGTCTGACATTTGTTTTCTATTCATATTTCAGATTTTTTTTTTTTAATACCAGGAATATTAGGTGCCCATATCAGCATTTGAACAAACTTTGTCCATTTTATTTCTTCAAGTTTTTAGAATACTTAATGTGAAAAGAATTACTAATTTGCATGATTAATCATGTTTGTGCATGGTTACATTATTTTTCTTTATACTAGTTGTCATTCTTTCCTTTTTTATTACCAATTAAAAGCTACAATCATATTCTGTTCTCTTACCCATATGCAGTCATTCCTCTTTCCTTAGATAACACACACAATCTTCCAAACCCATCCTACAGAGAATAATACCGTAACTTATTCTTCTCTGTTTGAGGTTCAGCTAGCACCCATTCAAGGACCACAGGCCAGAACTGTCAGCAAAAGATAAGCACACCTGCCTCGTAAATAAGGTATCTTACAAACCCACACATGCACTCTAGCAACTTAGTTTCACTAACCATGCTCTTTTCATTATTTTTATTAGTTGCACTACTGGAGTATTATGGTCAGGATCTTTGAAAGATGCAATTTCTTTCAATTAGTGAGTGATACAGATTAATCCATTTACGTAGTGTCTGTTTCTAATCCCTATGTATTGTATAAGACAAAGTTATTTCTTGTTAAGAGGAAATACAAGAATTCTAAGACCATGGTGTCCAACACGCTAGCCATTGGCTGTTAGGCTGGTTGAGTGTGGCTAGTTCTCTGTAGCAGTAGCCACTATAGAGACTACTACTTCAGAACTGGCTGGACACCACGGCTCTAAGATTTTCCTTAACTATCCCTTTTTAATATTTTATTGTTATATTCATAACACTGTTTGCAAAAACAAAAAGATGAAAAACTCATACACTTTATTTACTTTTTTACAGTAATGAAACAACATGCTTGCCCTCTAGTGGCCAAATATTATTCTTAAAAATAGACAGCCAATATACATCTCTTTCCAGGTAGAGATGTAAGCGACTAATCGACTTCTGCTTTTGCTTATCGGATAATCAACACACTAGTTGACTAGTGATTAGTCAACTCAGAGTCTCCCACTGGCCCCATGCTCCTTTCAATCTTTGAAATACACAAGAGCCAAGACGGGCTCTTGCTACATTTCAAAGTGGAAGCGCCCTTATCAACTAATTGATTTGTCGATGGAATATTCATCAACTATTTGATTAATCTAATAGTAACATCCCTATTTCCAGGCACAGAATTTATATAACTATTATCACTCTATTAAATTAAAAAACTACTTAATCCAAAAAAACTTTGTATATAAAAATGCCTGTGTTACCTTGAGATGATTTTACAGAAATGTGCTCTCCCCAGGGCAACACCTTGGAGGCTGAGGCCATTACACAATATTGCAGTACTCTTAATTGGTATTAATCTTGGATATTTCGGACCAGTGCTTTGTGATGTACCCTGGATTCCAATAAGCCTTAGGGTGGCATTTAAGGTATCCTAAATAGCTTAAAACCAGGTTGTGCACATGACATTTATTCTGCACATGGATGGAAAAAAATTAGATGGAACATTGGATAGGGGCATGGGTCCAGGAGGCAGGCGATCCCAGGGGTCCCAGGGCAGGAAGGTCAGAAATGAGGGGCAAGGAATGTTGGCTCAGAGGCAGAGGACGAGTGAGTGAGGGAGGGGCACATGCCAAGCTGTTTTGGGAGGCATAGCCTCCTCTAGTGCCTTCTTATCTGGCCCTCCATACAAATTTCCATACCCACTATGGCCATCAGGCCAAAAAAATTGCACAACCCTGCTTTAGTCTTATTACAACTTCCTCCGCAGTGCTCGATTTTATTCTTCTTCCATTTAACCTTTGTATTTTGGTAGCCACCAATAAGCCTGAAACTCTCCTTCTCTTTCCCTCTGTCTTGAATGACCATGCTCTTTTTAAAATCACCCTTTCTATGAGTTTATTTGTAACCAAGATATCATACATATTATTAACTCTGCAAAGAAAATAACTGTTTATTACACACACAGTTTTTAGAGATTGAATACACGGCATACCTGTATGCACACTTTGCATCAGCAGTTTTAGTTGTGACAGTAACATGGGCAACATGGCTTATGCTAGCCAATGCCTATAGGGGGAAAAATGAACTTTTATAAACCTCATGGAAGGAAATATTAATTTTGAAATTAATACATCTACAATGGTAGCAATTAAAACAGATATTTACTATTTGTAAGTAAATCATGTTACTGTGATATTCACTGTTTGTTTCTTCCAAGTGACATACGGCATGTCAACATTTTAATAGCAAATGCAGGATAGACTAAGTATTAACACAGAATCACTAACACCGATACAATTAAAGGCATGACAATTGTGAATACAATTTTCCTTTCAAGGACTGTACTCAGAAGTAGCTGTTTACCTTTAATTTTCTTTTTTAAATGAAAACTGAAACACTTATAAAAAAAAATTAAGGGCTGAAGAGTTCCTATCCTGTATTGTCTAGGTTTCTGACAAGAGATCTCTGCCAATGTAGCCCATAAGGTTAAGTTGCTAACCTGATAAAAAATATAAAATGCTTCTTTCCTGGATTGAGTTATACTAATTTGTTATAGCCTGCTGTCATTAAATATGTTCAGAGGCTGTGTTTTATTCATCACAATCATTCATAGTTATCCATTGTATTTAGCTGTATAAACCTGCAGGCTGGTTTCCTTTATGATTAGCTAAGGCAAATCAGTATAGGTACTTATTACCTATGACACAGATAAGAAAGGCCTACTGGTTGCCTCTTGACTTTGAGGGCCTGAATGGGGGAACCAATCCTGTTTATATGGTGTCTCTGGTCGGTAACCGCAGGGTACAACACAGAATGAAGTTATAAGTAAGGCCATCAGTAAACTTTGAGAGAAATAATCCTTATTAATAAATAGGAATAACTGTCATAATATATTAACCTATAGAGTAAATGTACGTGAAGATTTATTAGGATGAAGAAATAAGATTGGACATTGTAGACTGGGCCAGAATTATGCAGCGCCATGGCCCTATAAAATTACCATGCTAAGAATCGCATAGGGTCATTTGTTCACTTGTCAGCTTTTTCAATCAAGCTATTAATTCAACTTTGCAGTATAACTTAAGACACTCAACACTCTACCTGTGTGAGCCATCAGATTCATGCAGCATGCCGGAGATGAAGCTAATCCTCCGTCTCTTACGACCAGGTCTAGAATGGATGGGTTTGAGTATGCTAAACTTAGTAGTTCATTGCCATAGAAAAGTACCACAAGGAGTCGTTGAATTATTGCCTTGTAACCCTAGGTTTCATATCATTTGTTATTATTTCATTTACTTTAATAAAAGTTTTAACAAACTGTTACTGTCCTCAGTTTAAGCGTCCTTGCTGTGCATCCCAAGAGTCTTGTTCTGAGTTAGTGCACTCTGTAGCCTGAATTGGGATAAGAATCTAAATATCTTCTGGTCATATGCAGCCAGTGGGGAGTCATGATCTCTAGTCCATAAGTTACGATCAACACCAAACAGAAAAAAAACAAACCTTAAATTTCAAAACATTATTTAAAATGTAAAATGTTGTTTCAAGTCATGTTAACACACTGTATAGCAAAAAGGGCATACATTCATACCTACCTCTCCACCTTTTCAGGTCACCTTGAAAATTACCAAGAAATGTGTTTTGAAAACATGACACACATTTTTATATATTTGCCACTACAACAGGAGGTCTTTTTTCTTTTGCTGATTTCAAAACTTCTAATTTTATTGTATTATTTTGTGTGAGATTGAAAGAGAAGGCTAAACAATAGCTCTTCCAAAAAACTGGGATTAGAAAAAGCTAATTAAAGTCAAGAATAGCTTTCAATTTTCTTAAAGAAACTACTAAATTTTGCAGCCAGTTGGCAAAGAGGAAGATCTATCTATGAATCCATTTAAACACATACTATAGGAGAAAGTGGATACCAAAGAGAACCAGTTTTAAGCTTTCAGGATAAGCTTAACTTGCTTGCAAGTACATAACGTGGCTCAAAGGAAATATTCCCTCTAATATTTTTCCATCCATGTGCAGAATAAATTGTATGTGCGCCACCAGTAGAAACACGTGCTGTCAGCTGTGGGTGCTCCCATAATCATCGGGGCAGCATCTGAATCTTTCCTGAGTGCCTGCCCAAGCACACAGTTTATAGTGGACAGTGATCAACAGATAGCCACAAACTTGGCTTTTTCTGTCTCACTCCCTTTCAATTTCTACAGCAGTCAGAACTCTAAGATCTCAGAGATTACAGTGTGTAAATTTTAATTATTATTTCTTCCTTTGCACAGAAGTATGCTCCCTTGTGCTTAAATATCAATGAAAGAAGAGGACCAGAGTGACCCCAAAAACTAACCTTCACCAGATTACTCCAACGGACACCCCCCTTAGTTAACACACACTTCCCAGCTTCACATCACCCATACTCAGTGCGAAGATGTAATCTCATAAGCAAGGCTCGCCGAACCACGGCAAGTCCCACTTGCCAGCCGCACTGTCCGGCGATCTGCGCATGCGCAGATCGCCCAAACCCATCTCTTCTGGGTTACAATCTACTCGCCACGGGTGAGTAGACCGTATTATTTGTCAAGCCCTGCTCATAAGAAATTCCATCTTATAAAAATGACTACAGGAATCAGAAATTAACCACATGCTTATAAAAGCATAGTGGCAATGAACAAGCTATTAACCAGAAACTTACCTCTCCCCTAAACCCATATGTAGAAATACTAGCCAGGTCTTCAAATTTTTGCAATTTGCTTGTAGTGAATCTCTCACATACGATATCTAAATCTTCTTTCTATATGAAAAAGGCAGACAAAGATTAGAAATTCATTTGTAGTTCCAAAGTTTTTTAGGGCAGGGAAAAATCATCATTAATATATCACAATAAAGTCCATGAATAAGTGCTACACCACCTTGTACCTGTCCAATAGGTTTACTTACCCTGATTCCACATCCATTATCCTGGATCTGAATAAGTTTTAGACCTCCCTCCTTAATGGTCACCTGAATGCTGGTAGATTTAGCATCCAAACTGCAAAAAGCAAAGCATCTCAGTGCTGGGTCAAATGCCATTTGCCTTCAAAGAAATCCAGTCTACAATTTTACTGCAATATGTGTTTTGCCCCCCTTCCTCGTAACAATCACTACTAGGGATGAAAGAAGGCCCTAACAACAGTAACCATGTAAAAAACTAGTAGTTACACAGGAGGGGTGTTAAAAATCAAGGGCTTTTTTTTTTTTTTTTTGTAAATGGGTAATCATGAGAGCCAATACATGCAGGGAGCCATCTGACCTCTATATCAGAGGAAGCAGAACAGCTGAGGGCAGACTGGGAGCTGGATCTCCCAACAGGGAACCTGCTTAAAAGCCAGCCCGCCCGCCTACACAGACTCTGCAGTGAAGGTTCAGCAATGAGCCCAGACTCGGCAGTTAGCCGTTTACACACGTGCTCCGCCGTATCCCTAGCACACAGTTAACCTGGAGATGCCCGGGTGCGAGCCGGGAGGAGAAGACGATGCAGGAGGGCTGCCCCACACGGCCAGTGGGCGCCCGCGGAGCAGCACGTGCCGGGAGCAGGGAGGATGACACTTGCCAGTTAACCGGAGAAACTCCGACGCGCTGCGCGACTCACCTTTCAGCCCGGCGGCGCTGAGGGCGCTTGGGGGGCCGCGGCATCCGCCTCCGCCATGGCTCCCCCCGCGCCCCTCTGCAGCCAGGCCACAGGCGGGCAAAGACACCGCCCGCCGGTTCCTTCTCCCCTCCCCGCGCCACACGCGCCGCGCTGCAAGGCCTGCCCGAGCCCAGGGCAGCACCGGGGCGGGGGTCCCCCTCAGAGCGGCCGTTGGGCGCCGCTCACAACGGTCCGGCTGCGCGCTCCCGCCACGCGCAACAGCCCCCGGCGGTGGGGGGCGGGGGTCACGGGCCGCCCCGGGCGCGGTACCTGTTCTCCAGCATTTCTTTGATGGCGTTGGCCGGGCGCTGGATGACCTCGCCGGCCGCGATGCGGTTCACGACGACCTCGTCCAGCCGCCGGATCACGCCCGCCATCAGCGCCATCACGCTGGCGTGGGGGGGGGGGGGAGGGAGCTAGCGGGAGGCCTGGGGGCGTAGCGGGCGCCCCGTAAAAGTGGGGTCGCGGACACCGCAGACTCGCGCCAAACAGTTGCGAGCCGAGCCTTGGCAGCTGCTGATTGGACGGCGTGGGTGTCAATCGGCGTGGTCCCTAGGTTGGCGACTGTACGGCGGACCCTTGAGTGACGCGACGCGGAACTGCAACTCCCATGGTTCTCTGCGCTATGAGGTGGTGTGGGGCATAATCGGGCGGGGGCTGCGGATACAGGTGTGCGCATGTGGCCTTTTTCTTATTGGCTGGCAGGGTGGTCTGAGCGGTTCTGCCTAGCGCAGAGGGTTGTGGGGAATGTAGTTGTAGACCCTGCCAGGGGGCCGAACAGCGCGGGACTGGCTGCTCCACCCTGTCGCTGCTCTGGCACCATGGGAGGCCTGGCCGTGGGCATGGCATGGCCCTTGGTGACTCCCATAAGTAGTCTGCTGTGCAACTTCAGCTTGGCGTACTACTCAGACCCTGACCCCAAGCAGGTCGGTGCTGCTGTGTGTGGAACTGAAGATTGCAGGGGGAATCATGCATCTTCCAGGAACAGATCAGAGGGAAGTAGTCTGCTGGAGGGGAATGACCAGCTGGAGTGTCCGATCTGCCAGTGGTGTCTGGAAAGCAAGCTGTTACCTACTCCCACTATGTCACCAAACAAGCCAACTACTCCCATTGCAAAAAGGGTAGAGTGGGGAAGGCAGATCAAACCCGCAACCACTTGTGATGAATGGCACTGCTGTGCTTTTCATCTTCTGTGTGGCATATGACGTGGTAAAGCACTGCAAACCATTTGCCAAAGGAACATTTGTGAAGCAGTGTGCCTCTTGTCATTCTCACAGACACACTGACCTTCACTCTCATCTCCCGACCCAACACATAAGTGGGGGGTTGTTGTTACTTTTTTTTACTGCTTGTAAAGTGGGTTATTTTTGGTTTTGGACTGGTCTGTGCATTTCATACTTTTCATTTCTCTCTTGTGCTTAAATGTAATTCTTTGAGTAGCGAGTTTTAAAATGCCTGATTTGTGGTGGCAGGAGTCATTATTCCTGTGGTAATTGCTGCTCCTGGAAGTGGCTGCATGTCCCTGCAGCCCCTGAGAAAGGCAGAGCAGGGCATCTCCACATGCTCTCTTTGCCTGCAGACACCACTCCATTGATCAATATAAGGGAGCCATGGCCAAAAGAAGCTGTGGGCTCAGTGCCTACAGATGAGGGGCAGCACATAGCGCCAGGGAGCCACTGCTGTACATGCCAGCTGCAGGAGTGGTGCAGGGCCAAGGCAGGAGTAAGCCTGTCTTAACTCCAAAGCTCCCCCACACAGAAGCCGTCTCAGTTTAAATGGTGCCCAGCCAGAGCCTGTTTCCTGAACACCTGTTCCAGCCCTGAACCTCCTCCTACACTCAACCTTCTGCCCCAGACGTGAGTTCACCTGCACCCATACTCCTTTCCAGAGCTTGTACCCTTCCTGGACCCTAATTCCGCACCCTGGGCTAAGTCGGGAGCTCCTCCCACACTCTAAACTCCTTGGCCTAAGACAAGAGCCTGCACCGAACCCTCTTCCTCAGCTTGGTGAAAGTGAGTGAGGATGGGGGAGGGTGAAAGTGAGTGAGCAGGGGGAAGCCTCGAAGAGGGGGTAGGGCAGGAAGGAAGTGGGCCAAGGGTATTTGGGTTTGAGGTAGATCTTACATTGCACTTAAATTGAAAAAGTGATCTTGTGGTTAAAAAGATTGGAGACCACTGATGTAATGTATGTAGCCATCATTGATCTTTATCTGTGGTGCCTGTGAAAACCTTAAATTAGACAAGGAAATTATGTTAGGTCATTAGTTTTAAAAGAGCACAGCGAGACAAATTATATATTGGAAACAGTTTCAGACCCAATGAATATTATGTCAGAGGGAATTCTGCACTAAAAATATTAAAAATTCTGCACACAGTATTTAAAACGTACACAAATTTTACCTGTCAATAAATGTGGGGACTCTAGCATGAAAGTAAGGAGCACAGGCCACTGGTTGCATGGAAGTGGGAAATCACCTTGCAGCCCTCCTCCACCATTCCTACACAGAGCTGGCAGTGAGGCTGCATGGGATGGTGATACAGCACAAAGGCCAGCCGTGTCCCAGAAACACTTCTGGCTCATGCCCCTCAATACCAGGTGCACCAGGTGTGGGCAGGAAGGCTGAGTCCAACAGAATCTAAGTGTGGAGTGGCTTCGTGGAGGCAAGGGGAATCTGGGTGTGGGGTGAAAATACTCGGCATGGGGCAATCAGTCTGTGGGGTCTCAGTGGGGATCTGGGTGTAAAAAACATCCAGATGCACAGGGGCTTGTTGGAGGGTGGCATTCCAGATGCAGGGGAAACGGAAATCTGCAAGAAGGTCCAGATGAAGGTAGTTGGGGTTCAACAGGATGGGCCTCAGGGGGAGAAGGGAAGGCTCAGTGGGGAGTCTGGATGCTGGAGGAGTGGGGCTTGGTGAGAGTCCAGGTGCAGCTGGTTGGGGCTCAATGGGGGGGGGGGGAGCCAGGTGCAGGGAGGTTTGTCAGACTGACCTGGGTGCAGGGGCATAGGGCGCATCAGGGTGGCAGGTTCAGTGTAGGTCTCAGCAGGGTATGATCTGGATTCAAGAGTGAGGGACTGGATGCACTGGGGTTAGGTGGATATGGGAGCAGCTCCCTAAATGGTGACCCCTCCCCCCAGCAGTGACTGCTGGGGAGGGACACAGGGGATGCACTGGCCACGTGACCATCCCACCATGTGAGTCCTCTCTGGGCCACCCCTATCCCAGGGGAGTGCCCCACCTCTTCCTGCCCCTACCTCCCCCAACTCCACTCCCCTAAGCAATACAGCCCAAATGATTAGCAAGGAGCCCAGGGCCAGCAGCAGGGTTTGTGGGCCCCCACAGTCACTGGCTGGGGTCAGAAACAGTGACCCAGCCCACTCAGCTCCCCTGGCTCCTGGCTCCCCTGTTGCCGCTGAGTGTGGGGGCAGTTCCACCTCTTCTCCCAAGCCCTTTTCCCTGAGCAACATGGCTGGGAGCAGAACAGACTGAGGCTGGGCAATTCCTCTTCCTCCACCCACCACCAGCGGTGAATGTGGGGTCGGTCCAGATCTTTGCTGCTGGTGCCAGGCACCACCCTCCCTCCCTCCGCTAATCACTGTGTCACCTGGGGGAGGGGAACCAACCCCCACACTCTCCAGCAGTGGGAAGCAGAGTGATGAGGCTGGGAGATGATGGAGTGGAGCAGCTGGGCCTGGGTCACTTTGCTTCCTGCCAGTAGAGTATGTGGAGGGGGCAACCCATACTTCTGGTGCCAGGCTCCCTGCTAGTCACCCAAGCTGCCTTGGGTACCACTGGACTACCCAAAATTCAGGGCACAGAACAGTGCTGCCTGCTGGCTATTAGCCCCTTCTCCCTCCCATCATGGCATTGGGGGCACATGCCCCCCACATATCACCCTTGCCTCTCCCCCTCTCTGTTTGAGACGCAATGGGGGCAGGAAGGAGGGAATGGAGATTCCCGCATCTTGAGGAAGTTTCTGGGAGTAGGTCTGATCTAGATCCAGCCACTCTTTCCAGGAGAAGAACAAGTTCCATCCACCCCCTACCACAAGCCATCCAAGACTAGCAGCTGGGCCTGACCTAGGTTAGGAGCCACCGGTTTAAGCGTCTTCATCTCATTCCTACAGTGATTTACCAGTCCACAGGCTGCCTGAAGTGATGCGCAAGCACTGGTGCGGAGAGGCATGTGACAACTCTTGCAACTTCCCTTTGCTTCCCTGTCAGAAAGTCATTTTTTCTTTGGGGAAGCAAAGAAAAATGTGATGGACTTTAATTCTGCATGTGCAATATTCCCCCAGGAGTAGAATATGCAAGAGTTGCAATGGCATGTCTGGTTGGGATTATGACAAATAAAGCAGTAAGTGACCTAGGAAAGGATGGTCTGGTGCATTTGCTAGAGTGGACTGAGGGGATTCCTCACTTTATTCCCCTGGGGACTCCTCACTCTTTCCTCCTGGGCCCCTGTGTTGCGACCTAATGGAAAGGAAGGACTTCTTCATGTTAGTGGGAGAACTTGGGGGATGGTGACTTGAATCTTGGTCACCAGGGTCTCTCATATTGTCCAACAAAGCCATACCAGGAGCGTTGGGGGAAGGAGGAGATGGCTAAGCCCTGGCCAGACCCTTATGCCCAGTGTTTCTTAAACTGAAGCAGTCGGAGGTGTGCCGCGGCGAACAACAGAATTCAAAATGCCTGCCCTTAAAAATGGCTGCCCTTTTTTTTCCCTCAATAACTTTCCCCTGGACCCTTTTTTCCCCTGACCTTTTGTTGTTGTTGTTTTTTGTTTGTTTTTTTCTTTGTGCTTAACAAAAAATCCTTGGTGTTCCTCATAAAAAAATTGTTTTGTGTTCCTGGGTCTTAAAAAGTTTAAGAAACACTGCTTATGCCTATTGGTCTGCAAGTGAAGCCCGGTACAACTATCCTCAGTCTAAAGCACTTTTTGCCCTAGAGAGAAAAAACCCGAAGAGTTTATGCACATAGTAAGGAAACCTGTTCCATAGCTAACTAGTGTAGAAAGGCTGTGAGACTTCAGTTTTCTGGTGGATGTTACAAAACAGCTCAATGATTTTTGTCCACAGTTGCAGGGCAAGCAAGCTTTTGCCTCTTCTGCTTTCAATTGCATCTAGGCCTTTGAGAGTAAACTGAAATTGCTGCAGAAGCATATGAATGAAGTCACCCCAAATATGGGACACCAATTATTTCCTTCTTGTGATCACAAGAAATCAGACCAATAGTGAGGTATGAGCAGCAGAGTTTCCTCTGCCAGGAAAAGTGGCATTGTACCCATTGTAAAAATCTTTTGGAGGTTTCTACAGAACTGAGCTGGAAGTGTGGATAAATAGTTAAAGGAATAAAACGGTTTCTCTATGACTATAAGTCAGGCAGATAACTATATATAGGATCAAGTTACAGCATGAAGATATTTCAGAGCTTTGGCACAAAGTTTAATATTATATTGTTTTGAAGGCTGGGTAGCTTTGCAGTGAAGTAATTAAATATTCCAGTGTCAATTGCCTTCTTTGAGGTTGGCACCCCCAATCTCTGAAAATTGCTAATTTCAGCCAACTTGGGGGGCTGCAGCTCCTACCTTCTCAATAGCCTCAAAATAATCTTGAATTGAACATTAATCAGAAACTCAGTACATTTCACCTCTGTCCTACAGGTTTTACTGTCAGAGGGCATGAAAAATATGAGGCGCTTCCTTACTCTTTGTCCAATTAGCTAAAAGGAGATAACTGAAAGAATGCAAACAGAGGCTGAATGTCCTTGGTTCACAGACCTCTCAGTAGACTTCTATATTTCTTTTTGTCAGCTTGATAAACATCTGAAATGTCTTAATAGTTCCCATTTTAACTCTTTGTCCTCTGTGACCAAGCCAATTGGTACTACGATTGCCATAAACTTCACATATATCTACTAAAAAGGATGTTATACAGGACAGATACAAGACAGCGTAACATTTCAGTTTCTGTTATGGAAACTGTGTTATCAAAGGAATGCTATATATTTTAATGGTAGAGCAACACCATCAAAAGACAGGAAAAATATTATGAAAA
This sequence comes from Pelodiscus sinensis, assembly GCF_049634645.1. NCBI lineage: Eukaryota > Metazoa > Chordata > Testudines > Trionychidae > Pelodiscus > Pelodiscus sinensis. The sequence continues at coordinate 173,198,742 of NC_134712.1, forward strand.
CTATCTATCTTTACTTGAAAGCAATTTTTGTGAAGGTTTGTCCACATGGGGACACTGACTGGCATAGCTATAACAGAATAAACTATGGCAGAATAGTGTCCGAAGGAGGATTTATTCTGGCATAGCTTATTCTGCTATACCCGTGCCCGTTAAATTCCATCTATGGACAAGCCCAAAGACTGGAAACACTATTCAAAACTCTATATGCCAGTTTGTTTTATTTATAGCCGTGGGGCATTTACATTTTGAAGGATCAGTTTTTGCCAGTGAATAATTTCTTGTAAGTCCTCTTTTTTTTTCTTTTTGGCTTGCAGGGCATTGTTTCAGTGTTTTAAAGTATGAATCTCTAAGTTTTGAGGGCAATGAAGGGAGCTCTATATTGACCACAAGATATCAATGAGGCCATGAGCTAAATAGTGTTTAAAATCTGTTTGGTTACATATATGTCACATCACCATAATATTTGTGCCCTACACATATTAATGAGTTAATCTTTGCATTGTGCGCCAATGCGTAGAAAAGGGGAAGTTACTTACATGTACAGTAACTAGTGTATGTACGGGAACTAAGGGAACGGGGGATGCTGTAGAACCCTCTGATTTGGTGTCCATTAGACACAGGGTTTAGAGTTTGGCTCACTGGCTCTCAGCACCCTTACTATAAAATTGGTCCAGCACCCCTGAGGCCTTGAGATGTACTGTGGAGAAGCAGGGATTAGTTACTGTCCCCAAATCTTGATTTAGTAGGTCTGCTACTGGGTAGGCAAAGAAGTGGCTGCAGAGATAGGCAAATCAGGTCCAGGAATCCTGACTGCCTCAGCTATCTGGTGCTATAAGGATGATTATTGATTTCTTTTGGTTTACTTTGTTCAGAATTTGAGGTGGGGGGATAAACATATAACAAGATTCAGGACCATGGAGTAAGGAAGATGACTTCTAAGAAGCTGCATCATGTTCTCGAACAGAACTACCGAGATTTAACAAAATGGTGTTGTAAAGAGGCCTGTGCCCAGGAAGTCCCAGGTGAGAAATTTTTCATGTGCTAGAATCACTTAGCTCCTATTCATCATCCTGGCAAAAATTCCTGTCAGTGAGTCTGCTTGGTGTTCTGCACACTTGGTAGATATTAGGTTCTGAGCTAGGGTTGAGGGCATTGGTAATGTAGTCTGGAATTTAATGTCACTGTGTAAAGGCTGTCATATGACCCAGAAGCTGCAGGCAGGTCTCTGCTGTGTTGCGGGCCTGGACGTCATGTGGAGATGGTGTTGGATATAGTGACAAACCTATCCAACCCTGGAGGTTGTGAACTCCAGCATGTATCCTATGGAGTGTAGGCTTTTCCATTTTGACCAACAGCCCCATAGAGTGGGAAGAGAGCTGGGATCTTGTTAGTTGCAGACTATACAGTAACTCCTTGCTTAACACTGTAATTATGTTCCTGAAAAATGATACTTTAAGCAAAACTATGTTAAGCAAATCCAATTTCCCCATAAGAATTAATGTAAATGGGAGGGGTTAGGTTCCAGGGATATTTTCTTCAGCAGACAAAAGGGCAGTATATACAGTATACATTTTAAACAATACTGTACACCGCAATGATGATTGTGAAGCTTGGTTGAGGTGTTGGAGTCAGGGGGTGGAATATTTCCCAGGGAATGTCGTACTACTAAATGAGGCCTATGTGGTCTGTGAGACCACTTTGAGAAACACATTAACTGGCCATGCTGGTTTATTTACGGGAACCATTGTGTCGGAGTCTTGCGGCTCCCATTGGTTCTGTTTGACTGTTTGTAGCCAAGGGGGGCCACGGGAAGCGGTGACACGGCCCACACTACTTCCCATGGCTCCCATTGGCTGCAAATGGTGAAATGGAGCCAATGGAAGCCGCGAGGCTTTGTGGGCGCAGTGCCAGTAAATAAACAAACCATCATGGCCAGTTAATGGGTTTCTCAAAGTCATTTTGCAGACCACTTTGAGAAACACTGCTCTAGAAGCACACTGAAGCAGGAGGGAGGAAACACAATAGACACAGGGCAGGGGCTACAAACACTTCTATGCAGAAACTGAACATGATGATGAACCCATGCTAGTCTGCTGGAACGCACCACTTTCTCTTTTGGACGGTGCACATACAGCTGCGCAGTGCTGAGGAGTGTGTGTGTATGAGGCAGAGATGTGCATTACCCCTTTAAGTACACTGCCTTTATAAGCAGACCAGGAAGTCCACCCTCAAGAATCTGTAGCTGTGATTTCCTGCTTTGTGGAGATGGGGTACGGAATGTGGGACTCGATTGGGAGGAGTTGGGGGGACATCCTGACATCAGTACCCCTTTCCCACTTCCAGCAAGCAGGATACTCCCGAGAGCATCTCCGAGGCGGAGGGCAAGAGCAGCACAGCAGTATACCTTACAGGGAACTTAGAGGAGCTGATGGGAGGCTGCCAGCCCACGCTGGTTCCTAACCCCAGAAAGGCAGGCTGCGTTTCCATAAAATCCTGCAAGTAGTAGACAAAACGTGCAGCCAAATGAGTTTATAAGAGAGAATAGCCCAACTTGAAATGAGCATGTGCTTTAGCAGATAAGCCATGTAACAACAAAATAATGTTAACTGGGACAGCATTAAATGAGGAATTACTGTAATGTGCATGGCATTGCTAAACTGTTTAGCCAAAAACAAGTGGGGAAAATAAAAAGCAAGAAACTAATCACAGCAAACCATATAAAAACAAGGAAAAACAAATTAGTAAAGACATTATTTGGACTGCATATGGAAGTTACAGAGTAATAAATTGTGTAGCCAAATTTCATGTTAGTTATCCATCATAATTTGTGGTCAGTGATTCCAGTGCTGCTGCCTCTTCAACACAGATCCCTCCAGTCTCCTGAGAATGCCCAGGCTTCAGCCCCACCCAGACTGGGGGCCGCCTGGGCTCTAAAGCTGGGTACCTTCCCCTGCAGCGTGGGGTCTTGACTCCCACAGGGGTAGGGCTGGGGGCTTACCTTCCCCCAGCCCTATGTTCACACTGTGCCCATGTTGACACTGCACCCTGACACACATGTTGTTCAAAACAATCTTGTTCAGTGTCTGGTTACCATTATTGACTTCTGACAGTACTTCTGACTCGTTACTGTCCATTCCTTAGGTTACCTGAAAGACAGCATCTACAGGAAATGAACGGATCTATGTCAATAGGTATGTCTACACTGCAGTATTTTTTTGGAAAAACAGCCGTTTTTCTGGAAAAACTACACTTACGTTTACACTACTATTGCGTTCTTTTGACAGAAAGTCGAAAGAACAGAGGGTTTTTTTCCGACAGTGGTAAACCTCTTTCTATGAGGAAGAAGCCTTTTTCTAAAAGAACTCTTTCAGAAAAAGGCACGTGTGGACATGGAAGAGGCTTTTTTTTTTTTCCCCGAAAGAAGAGGCCTCCAGGAAATAACACAGATGCCCTGGTGGACACTCTTTCCAAACTAATCCAAACTCTATAGTTCCTGTCTCCTGCCAGCTCTTAAAGCTGCAGGCACCCTGGACAAGTCTTGTGGCAGGAAGCCGGCCCTGGGAGCAGCACTTGACCACACGGCTCTCCCTGCTGCAGGCATTGCCACTCATGGCCCAGCCGCAAGCCACAAGCCCCCTGAGATCCCCTTGGCTCTGGACCCTCCTGGTCCAGAGTGGAGATCCTGTCCCTTCTCGAGCTGTGGGGGGAGGAGGAGACCCTGCAGGATCTCTGCTTCTGGTGCCAAAATGCAGACATCTATGGGCACATGGCCAAGGCCCTGGCGAAGAGGGGACACCCCTTCCCCCCTACCTTAGAACAGGTCCAGAGTAAAGTTAAAGAGCTATGCCAGGACTACACCAGGGCAAGGGAGCGCAGCTCTCACTCCGGGACAGGACCCCACTCCAGCCCCTACTACCAGGAGTTCCACCAGATCCAGGGGGGAGGCAGGGGGAGGTGGGGAAACCCTTTCTCCACCCGTGGTGGTGGACTCGGGGCTTGAGATGCCCGTCGTCGCCTGCCCAGGAGGAGGAGGAGGAGGATAAGAGACAGCAGGGCAGAAGGAGGAGGACACGGCCAGTACAGTCACCCTCACTCTCGAGCCAGTATCCCAGGCCCTGGACGTGTCACAGGTATCGTCAGATGGTGGGGAGGGATCATCAGATGAGTGCTCTCAGTATTCCACACACACAGAGCGGGGGAGGCAGGCACAGAGGGGATGGGGTGCGATCATTGTTCAACCTTCTCAGCCTGGACATCATGCTGCAGTCGGTGCATGTGGAAGCATGTGCAGTGCCAGTCTGCGCCACGCAACCTCAGGAGGCAGCCCCAGAGCACCCTTAGGATCCTGCTCACAGGCTGAGGGGAGGCCACACACAAAGGTCTGACCCCTGGAGGGGGACGCCCTCCCACCACCAGCCACCATGGAAGCAGGCTCGTCACAAGGGCACACACGACCCCATGCAGACCGAAGAGTGCCGCACAGAGCACACAGACATGCCTGCCCGCACGAGGCACCACCCGCTAATGCGGACAGTGCTGCCAGGCGCAGGTGTGTGCAGGCCCCATGGAGGGCCATGTTGCTCTAGACCCCTCTCCCGCCCATGGGATTTCACTATGGCTGGACACTTGCCTTGCCTGCTTGTCTGGAAGAGGGGCAGCATGGTCCTCTGGGCACCTCGGGGCCCCTGTGAGGCTGAGCCTGCTGTGCAGGCCACATATGGCCTTGCTCCCGGGACATCTCCATCCTCTGGGCGGAGGACTGTTGGTCGCTGCTCAAAAGAGGGCATAGCCTCAGGGACAGTGTGTGCATGGATGACTGACCGCCTCTCCCTCTTTATTCTCCACAGCTGGACCAGCCATTTCTGAGGGGTGATCCACACTAGCCAAGGCAGCCTCCCAACTCTGGGGGAGCTGAAAGCGCACGAGGGTCCATGAAGACCTCTTGAGGCAGCATGTGGGCGTCCTGCATGACATGCAGCAGACCCTGGTGCAGAAGGTCCGGGAGGACGCTGAGTGGTGGAGTCGTATGTGGGACCAGCTTGTGTGGCAGGGCAGCAACATGTGTGCCATCATGCGGGAAATGATGGCACACCCGGCTGCTGTCCCTGATCCTACTTCCCACCCTCCTGCCCCTCCCTGCTATACCCATTCCCCCTCTCCCTGCCCCCCAATCGATGCCCATTCCCCCTCCCCAAGTGATGCCTCTGCTCCCTCCCTCTGCTATGCCTATGCCCCCTCCCTCTGCCACCCCTACACCACTCTACTCCACTTTCCCTAGGGTCCCGTTTCCAGGACTCCCTCCTCTCTCCCCCCCTCCAGAGAGACTACAGCCCAAGAGTGCCTTACCTCCATAAGGAGGACCCCGATGGTGGACTTCCCCACACTGAACTGGTTGCCCACCAACTAGTAGCTGTCTGGGGTGGTGAGCTTCTAGATGGCAATGGTGACCTGCTTCTCCAGGGGGCTGGCAGGCCACAGGTGGGTATCGTGTTGTTGGAGGGCAGGGGAAAGCCAGGCACACAGCTCCAAAAAGGTGGCCTTCCATATGCGGAAATTTTGGAGCCACTGCTGGTTGTCCCACCGCTCCATGACCAGCCTCTCACAAGTCGGAACTGGTGTCCAGCCTCCAAAACGGTCTCTTCACTGTGGGGTGCTGTTGCCAGGGTTTTGCTCCCACATACAGAGAAAGGGTCTCAAGGATGAGCTCGGTGTCGAGTTCGTGCCGGGCCGTGAAGGCAGCCTGCACAAACTGCTGCACAAACTGCAACTTGGCCATGTGGGGCCATCGCATGTCCAGGGGCAGCTCCGGCTCCATGGCAGGAAGAATAATGCTGAGGTGTACAAATACTGGGCAACCAGAGCACACACAGCTAAAGCTTTGCTGTCCCTTGGAGAGGTAGGCAAGCACTCAGCAGAAGCAGAGAAATGGCTATCCAGGGTGGAGTCCCTTTAAGCACGTCTCTCAGCTAGCCTTCAGAAACAGCACTCGGAAGCAACTGCTGACCTAATGCCCTGCCTGAACTGGTTCCGGGTGGCCTTATATATGAGATAGCTTCCAATCCATGTGGACTCTATCTTTCGAAAAAGCAGATCGCTTTTTCAATGCCCTTTTGCTGTGTAGATGCTCTCTTTCGAAAAAAGAGATCCTCCGGAAAAGGGCTTATTCCGGAGAATCACGTCTAGACTGGCGCTTTTCTCCGGCTTATCCCCAAGCCGGAAAAAAGCGGCAGCCATGTAAATGCAAATGCCGCGGGGGATATTTAAATCCCCCGCGGATTTGCAATTGCAATGTGTCTCATTAGCATCCCTTTTCCGGAAAGGGATGCCAATGTAGACACAGCCTAAATGTTTTTTGCTTGTTTGTTTTACATTTCTCTTGTAACCCAAATTTAATACTGAAGTAGGTTAACTCACTGCCACAGTTCCTCCTGATGGTCAATCCAAGAATTAGTTCTTACAGATCCAGTGCACCCTCCTCCAAATACATCTCACCACTGATACTGGTACCCCCTTTTTTTTCAACAGAATTTTCTTCCCGTTTGTTTGGGGAGGAGGGTGTTCAGTATTTTTGGTTAAACCATCTGGCAACTCTACTGGGAGTGGATGGCAGAGGCCTGTAACTGCAGGGAACTCAGTGCAGCTGCTGGGAGCCTTGGTGAATTCCCCGCAGTTCCTGGGCCACACTGTTAGTTCCCCACAACTCCTAGCCCCGAGATGAGTTTGGGAGCTATGAGGAGCTCTGTGCTGGGGCCAGGAGCCAAGGCTCTCAGTATTCACAAATTTCACCATACACAGTGGTACCAGTAATGTATCCACTGCAAATGGCCAAGGTTTCCTGTATACAACTTAAGGCATTAAGAGCTCAACATTATTAAGGCAATGTATTTTAGAAAACAGGTAAATAAAAGAGACATTTAAATAAGCAAGTTATAACATTTTTATTTAAACTTCTAATAGGAATTACTAAAAATAAGTTATTTGCACACTTTGATGTATTAATTTAGTAGCAGATGGTATTTTCCATTACTTTATATTAATATATATTAAAAACTCTGTTATGTGAAAACAAGGACAATTTGTGTTTTAAATATTAATCCACAGTTAGGATCAGAAGCAGAGTCTGAATTTTTATTGCTTGGCAACCATATCTTCAAGAAAGTTAGGAGTATTTCCAGCTGTTGCATTCCTGAAGGCTTAAACTAACTCATTTGCTGAACTTCTTTAAAGTAAAGGTTTTAATATGTTTTATCTTTGTTATATTTTGTTTTCAGTTGCTTCATTCTTTTTTAGCAACAGAGGTTTCTGTGATAGTGTACCGTTTAACTTTTAAAACAAAAGGCAGAAGTAAGGAGTGGTGTATGGAAGTGGGAGGAGAGCAACCTAGAATGGGAGGAAGACCTGAACCAAGAGAGATTAATTAAATCTATCAAGTTATTTTAAAGCACAGAGAAGATATAAAGCAAAAATAACTAGTGTGTACAAATATTTGAGAATTTTAGCTCTGAGCGAGGAGTAAAAGCAATTGGAAACCCATAACCCCTGGTTTTTATCCTGGCTTTGAGAAAAGAGTGTGTGTGGGGGGGTCATTATCTGCTCTTGCAAAACCTGGATTTATTTCCCTGGTGTCTGTTGTTTTTGTCTGCAAACCAAATGGATTGCAGGAGTGCCCTTGCCTGCTACAGTTAACTGTTTCTGGACAATTTATGTGTTACTTCATCAATTCTAGGTGTTAATCTGCTCAATCTTGATTTTTCACTTTACAATTCTTTTTTATCTACTTCCTTGCAATCATGTTGTGACTCCTGTCTCATTGTGTGGTCTATGAACTGTTCCATTTTTTATTTCATTTGATTTATGAATTCAGAGTACTGTTTGCTGTTTCTCTCTCTTGGGCACTTACTTCTCCTGTTGTAACAGGAACCAGCCTAAGCCTCTGTTTAGGATTTATTAGAACTAGGCTCTTATCCTCCAGTGGTGGCCAATCTGGGTCATTCCATTGCAAAACCTATTCCAATCACCCCAAATTTCATATTTTAATTTTACTAGGGCCATCTTTTTTCATTACTGTACTCATTCTTTGTCCGCTACGTACATACCCAAAATCTTTTCTTGCCCCAACAATATTTATAATGGGGGTTGGCAATTCTCTTCTGCAGATTCTCTACAACTGTTTCCAAAGTTCTGTTCTTTTCCTGTGCTTCCCAGTGTTTTGTTGCTTCCGTTGTTTCCTCTAACCTTTTCTTTGTTTCTGTTATTTGCGGTCAGTTTTGTGTTGTATTGGCTTAACCATTTAACTGCCATGGTTATAGTTTGCAACATGATACCTTTCTTACTCTTATTATTTTTCAGGGATACAGTCTCTGTTTTAGCCTTGCAGATTCCATTACGTTTCTTTCCCACTTTGTTTTTTAAACTCATATGGACCACTTTTATTGTTATATTTCTACCCAGTGTGTCCAAACCTTATTAATTTAGGGTTTAATAGAGGATACTAGGGAAGTTAAAAGTTGGTTAATTGAATAGTCGAGTAAAATCGTGATTTCTTATCAGTTAGTCGACTATTCTATAGTCCCTGAGGGTGGGGCCAGCAGCCAGTGTGCCCCAGCATCACTCCCGAGGAACCCCCTGCCACTCTGCACTGGTGCCTCTGTATCAGAGGCAGCAGCATGGGGTTCCAGGCAGGATCCTGTCCACGAGGGGAGCCAGTTTAAAAAACAGCTTCCCTCTTGGACCGGCTGCCTGTTGTCCTGTGCTGCTGTCTCTGATACAGAGGCAGCAGTGCAGGGTGGCAGCAGCCTCTGTCCAGGAGGGCATCTGTGCTTTCGGACCTAGCACAAAATAGAACTGAGAGGGCTGTCTGCCTGCCTGGCTCCTAATACACTTTCAATGCAGAGCCGCAGCAGGGGTAGGTCTCAGACTCAATGCAAGCTACAACTGAGCTGGGATGCTGGCCAGGCTGCTAAAAAATTTACTGGGAGGGACGGGGAGGAAAATGCATGTAGTCTGTAGCATTTACCTATAAGCTTTTGCTTATCGATCAATCGGTTAATCAACTAGGATACCTAGGGAGGGAATTAGGGGGTTTCCTAGCTTGAAGTTTTCTGTCATGTTAGTTTGCAACAATCCCTGCAGCAAACAGTATACCACTTACCAAATCAGCAGTCGGGAGCATTGTCTGTTGGGAGCATGTGCGTTCTTTCGGTATGGAGTCCAAGTCCAGAGCAGGTAATTGGTTCAGCAGACATTTACAGCATAACCCAGACAGATCACAGACTTTATTCAGTGCTGAGGGCACTTGGCCAGGTTTATCGTTGACAAAACGTGATCCTTGTGCCCTGGCTCCCTGGTTACAATTATATTAACTCAGGCATGCCCATGACAATGGACCAGCTCAGCCAGCTGTGGGAATTTCTGCTGCCCTCCCACGCTGGATAAAGGTGCCTCCCCTATGATTTCTCATTGATACATGGATGTGAACAAATTATGTATTACACTCCTGATGTGGTTAGTTACTAACCCTAGAGCTTTTTCCTGCTGGTTCTAACAAAACATTCATTATTCATTCATTATTCTGTCCTCCCATCCTGTTTAACTCAGGGTTGGTGTACAGTCTCTCAGGAATGAGGTTACATAAATATCCAGTACCTAGTACTTTGGAATGCCCATGTTTTAGCAAGGCGTCCTTACCTTTGTCAAGTTCATATATCAGACAGTGAACTTGTAAGCAAGCATCTGCCTTATGACAGGTCTACTTTTGCTCCATAGTATGACCTGGCTTTGCAGACTGTGGTTCAGGCCTCACATCTTGCACCAGGCCCAGTGCTTCAAGCTCTCTCTCTCTACTACAGCCACAGGGGGAGAGGTAGATATGCTGGAGGGCAGGGATAGAATCCAGAGTGACCTAGACAAATTGGAGGATTGGGCCAAAAATAAATCTGATGAGGTTCGACAAGGATAAGTGCAGAGTCCCACACTTGGCACAGAAGAATCTCAGGGACTGCTACAGGCTGGGGACCAACTAGCTAAGCAGCAGTTCAGTAGAAAAGGACCTGGGAATTACAGTGGATTGAATCAACAGTGTGCCCTTATTGTCAAGAAGGCTAACAGCATATTAAGGTGCATTAGCAGGAGCATTGCCAGCAGATCTAGAGAAGTGTTTATTCCCCTCTATTTGGCATGAGTGAGAACACATCTGGAGGATTATATCCAATTCTGGGCCCCCTATTACAGAAAGGATGTGGATGCATTGGAGAAAGTCCAGCAGAGAGCAACAAAAATTATTAGGGGGCTAGAGCACATGAATTATGAGGAGAGGCTGAGGGATTTGGGCATATTTAGTCTACAGAAGAGAAGAGTGAGGGGAGATTTGATATCAGCCTTTAATTATCTGAAGGGAGGTTCCAAAGAAGATGGAGAGAAGCTGTTCTCAGTTTGTGACAGATGACAGAACAAGGAACAATGGTCACAGATAGCTGCAGTGGCACAGGAGCCAAGCAAACAGAGCTGTAAACAGGGGAGTTTGTAAAGGGAGTTTGGATATTGGAACTTGTTTGGAGTTTGTTTTTGCTGTGGAGAGGGTGTTTTGGTTTGTTTTTGTGTTCACCGGACTAATAGGATTTTGGTGAGAAAGTAGATAAAACACAGGGGCTACGTCTACACTGGCCCCTTTTCCGGAAGGGGCATGTAAATTTCACCAGTCGTCGTAGGGAAATCCGCGGGGGATTTAAATATCCCCCGCGGCATTTAAATAAAAATGTCCGCCGCTTTTTTCCGGCTTTTAAAAAAGCCGGAAAAGAGCGTCTACACTGGCCCCGATCCTCCGGAAAAAGTGCCCTTTTCCGGAGGATCGGGGCCAGTGTAGACGCTCTTTTCCGGCTTTTTTAAAAGCCGGAAAAAAGCGGCGGACATTTTTATTTAAATGCCGCGGGGGATATTTAAATCCCCCGCGGATTTCCCTACGACGACTGGTGAAATTTACATGCCCCTTCCGGAAAAGGGGCCAGTGTAGACGTAGCCAGAGGCATTAGTGGTCATGGCCCAAGAAGTAGAGAACACAAGGAGGATGATTGGATGTGGTAGCTGCGGTATGTACATGATTCTGGAGGGGGTACCTGAAAGGAGTTTTGTTTGCATGAAGTGCCGCCTAATAGAGCTGATGGAAGAGAAGATCCGAGAACTGGAGATGCAGGTGGAAACTCTGGTCGAGTTTAGAAGGGGGTTTGAGCAGATGATGGGGCAAAGGCATGACGTGGCTGAAGGGGAAAGCTTAGATATGCAGATGGAAGCAGGATCAAGGGCCTCAGAGGGGGGACTGCTGGGCGACGAAAATGGACAGTGGAAGCATGTGACTCAGAGGACCAGGCAGAGGAAAAGATGGGTCAGTGAAGGAAAAATAGAGCTCAAGAACAGGTATGTGGAGCTGGAAAATGAAGAAGGGGTACAGCAGGTAGATAATGAAGATGGAAGGGTAAGGAAGAAGAGAAGAGTGGCTAGTCTCATAGATAAAGGGGAAGACTTAATGGAGACAACACCAATAATGAGCATTAGGATTACAAGGGAAAATAGGAATGGCAAGGACTTGCAGCCTGAGGAAGCTAGAGATAGACCAGAGAATTTCACCGTCACTAGGAAAAGGCAGGTCTATGTGATTGGGGACTCCTTATTGAGAAGAATAGATAGGCCTGTAACCAGAGCTGATCCAGAGAATAGAAGGGTGAGCTGTCTGCCAGGTGCTAAGATACGAGATGTGGAACTGAGGTTGAAGAGAATTATTAAGGGAGCAGGAAGGAATCCATTGATTATCCTTCATGTAGGAACAAATGATATGGCTAGATTCTCGCTGGAACAAATTAAGGGAGACTATGCTAGGCTGGGGAGGCTGCTCAAGGAAATTTAGGCTCAGGTGATCTTTAGTGGGATTCTGCCTGTTCCTAGAGAAGGGCAACTAAGATGTGACAGGATTATGATGATCAATAGATGGCTTAGGCAGTGGTGCTATAAGGAGGGCTTTGGGATGTATGGTCACTGGGAGGCATTTATGGACAGAGGACTGTTCTCTAGAGATGGACTTCACCTAAGTAGGGAGGGAAATAGACTTCTAGGATGGAGGCTGGCTCAACTTATTAAGAGAGCTTTAAACTAGGAATTTGGGGGAGACGGTTGGGAGATGCCCAGGTAATCTCTACGCCAGATTTTAACACTGAGGGGGAGGAAAACAAAGTAAGAAAGAATATAGCTGGGGGTAGGAGAATGAACATGAGGAAGGGTGGGGTGGATACTAGTCTAATAGGTCATATTGGAGGTATAACGTCTGTGCCAAATTGGGTAAAGAATGTGAATGAGGCCAAACAGCAAAAATTAAGATGTTTGTACACCAATGCAAGGAGCCTAGGTAACAAAAAGGAGGAACTAGAGCTATTGGTCCAGGAAGTGAAACCAGATATTATAGGAATAACAGAAACATGGTGGAATACTAGGCATGACTGGAGTACAGGTATTGAAGGGTATGTGCTGTTTAGGAAAGACAGAAATAAGGGTAAAGGTGGTGGAGTCGCATTGTATATTAAAGATGAGGTAGATTGTAAAGAAATAAAAAGTGATGGAATGGAGAAGACAGAGTCCGTTTGGGCAAAAATCACATTGGGGAAGAAAACTATCAGATCCTCCCCTGGGATAGTGCTTGGGGTGTGTTATAGACCACCAGGATCGAATTTGGATATGGATAGAGACCTCTTTAATGTTTTTAATGAAGTAAATACTCATGGAAACTGTGTAATCATGGGAGATTTCAACTTTCAAGATATAGACTGGAGAACAAGTGCTAACAAGTAATAATAATAGGGCTCAGATTTTCCTAGATGTGATAGCTGATGAATTCCTTCATCAAGTAGTTGCTGAACCAACAAGGGGGATGCTATTTTAGATTTGGTTTTGGTGAGTGGCGAGGACCTCATAGATTAAATGGTTGTAGGAGACAACCTTGGCTCGAGTGATCATGAACTAATTCAGTTTAAATTAAATGGAAGGATAAACAAAAATAAATCTGAGACTAGGGTTTTTGATTTCAAAAGGGCTAACTTTAGTAAATTAAGGAAATTAGTTAGGGAAGTTGATTGGACTAAAGAAATTTTGGATCTTAAAGTGGAGGAGGCTTGGAATTATTTTAAGTTAAAGTTGCAGAAGCTGTCAGAAGCCTGTATCCCTAGAAAAGGGAAAAAATTTATAGGCAGGTGTGTTAGACCAAGCTGGATGAGCAAGCATCTCAGAGAGGTGATTAAGAAAAAGCAGAAAGCATATAAGGAGTGGAAAATGGGAGGGATCAGTAAAGAAAGCTACCTTATTGAGGTTAGAGCATGTAGGGATAAAGTGAGAAAGGCTAAAAGTCAGGTAGAGTTGGACCTTGCAAAGGGAATTAAAACCAATAGTAAAAGGTTGTATAGCCATATAAATAGGAAAAAAACAAAAAAAGAAGAAGTAGGACCGCTAATTACTAAGGATGGAGTGGAGGTTAAGGATAATCTAGGAATGGCCCAATATTTGAACAAATACTTTGCTTCAGTCTTTAATGAGGCTAATGAAGAGCTTAGGGATAATGGTAAGTTAACAAATGGGACTAAAGATAAGGAGGTAGATATTACCATATCCGAGGTAAAAGCCAAACTTGAACAGCTTAATGAGAGTAAATCGGGGGGCCCAGATAATCTTCATCCAAGAATATTAAAGGAACTGGCACATGAAGTTGCAAGTCCATTAGCAAAATTTTTTAATAAATCTCTAAACTCAGGGGTTGTACCATTTGACTGGAGAATTGCTAATATAGTTCCGATTTTTAAGAAAGGGAAAAAAAGCGACCCTGGTAACTATAGGCCTGTTAGTTTGACATCTGTAGTATGTAAGATCCAGGAACAAATTTTGAAGGAGAAAGTAGTTAGAGACATTGAGGCTAATGGCAATTGGGACAAATTACAACATGGTTTTACAAAAGGTAGATCGTGCCAAACCAACCTGATCTCCTTTTTTGAGAAAGTAACAGATTTTTTAGATAAAGGAAATGCAGTGGATCTAATCTACCTCGACTTTAGTAAGGCATTTGATACAGTACCACATGGGGAATTATTGGTTAAATTGGAAAAGATAGGGATTAATATGAAAGTTGAGAGGTGGATAAGCAACTGGTTAAAGGGGAGACTACAGCGGGTCATATTGAAAGGTGAACTGTCGGGTTGGAGGAAGGTTACTAGCGGAGTTCCTCAGGGATCAGTTTTGGGGCCAATTTTATTTAATCTTTTTATTGCTGATCTTGGCATCAAAAGTGGAAGTATCGTAATAAAATTTGCGGATTACACAAAGTTGGAAGCTATTGCCAATTCAGAAAAGGATTGGGATATCATACAGGAAGACCTGGATGATCTTGTAAATTGGAGTGATATCAATAGGATGAAATTTAATAGTGAGAAGTGTAAGGTTATGCATTTAGGGATTAATAACAAGAATTTTAGTTATAAGCTGGGGACACATCATTTGGAAGTAACGGAGGAGGAGAAGGACCTCGGAGTCCTGGTTGATTATAGAATGACTATGAGCCACCATTGTGACATGGCCGTGAAAAAGGCTAATACGATCTTGGGATGTATTAGGCGAGGTATTTCCAGTAGGGATAAGGAGGTGCTAGTGCCATTATACAAGGCATTGGTGAGACCCCATTTGGAATACTGTGTGCAGTTCTGGTCTCCCATGTTTAAGAAGGATGAATTCAAACTGGAACAGGTACAAAGAAGGGCCACTAGGATGATCCGAGGAATGGAAAACCTGTCTTATGAAAGGAGACTCAAGGAGCTTGGCTTGTTTACTTTAACCAAAAGAAGGCTGAGGGGGGACATGATTGCACTTTTAAAATATATTAGAGGGATAAATACCAGGGAGGGAGAGGAATTATTTAAGTTTAATACCAATGTGGACACAAGAACAATGGATATAAGCTGGCTAGTAGGAAGTTTAGACTTGAGATTAGACGAAGGTTTCTAACCATTAGAGGAGTGAGGTTCTGGAACGGCCTTCCAAGGGAAGTAGTGGGGGGAAAAAGATCTATCTGTTTTCAAGATTAAACTAGATGGGTTTATGAAGGGGATGGTTTGATGAGATAACATGATCTTGGTAACTAATTGACCATTATCAGTGGGAAATAGGTCAATGGAGGGATGATAGGAGTTACTATAGAGAACTTTCTGGGTGTCTGGCTGATGAGTCTTGCCCACATGCTCAGGGTTTAGCTGATCGCCATATTTGGGGTCGGGAAGGAATTTTCCTCCAGGGTAGATTGGCAGAGGCCCTGGAGGTTTTTTGCCTTCCTCTGTAGCATGGGGTACAGATCACAGCTAGAGGATTCTCTGCATCTTGGAGTCTTCAAAGTATTTGAAGGCTTCAATATCTGAGATATAGGTGAAAGGATTATTCTAGGAGGGGTGGGTGAGATTTTGTGGCCTGCACTGTGCAGGGGGTCAGACTAGATGATCATAATGGTCCCTTCTGACCTTAAAGTCTATGAGTCTCAAGTTGCAGTAGGGGAGGTCTAGGTTGGATTTTAAAAAAACCTATTTCACTAAAAGGGTGGTAAAGCACTGGAATGGATTACCTAGAGAGGTGGTGGAATCTTCATTCCTGAAGGTTTTTAAGTCACAGCTATCTTTAACTGGAAGCCACATGGTTCACTGGGTATGAGAGTGAGAGATGGAAATACAGGGTTCTGTCCCCACCTTTGCAACAGATTTGTCATGTGAACTTGGGCTAATCTCTTAATTTCTCTGAACCTCCGTTTCAGAGTCAGTATTATAGGAAACACAATATATGCCATCAAATGCCAGCAATGCCCCATTGCAATATACATTGGTCAAACTGGACAGTCTCTATGGGAAAGAATTAATGGACACAAATCAGATATCTGAAAAGGCAACACACAAAAACTTGTTGGAGAATATTTTAATCTTTCTGGACGCTCATTAATGGTCTCCAAGTACTAAAGATATTACTTTACCCATCTTGCCTCAGGAAAGTATATATATACTGCAGCTTATATGACAATATACTGCAGCTTATATGACAATCATTCTCAGAAGTATTTTGATGAATTAGAATGTTGTCACATATGAAACATATACTTCATTCTTTCACTGTTGTATATATCCTTTAGGACAAAGGAAGGGAAACTTTTTTGGGTCAGGGGCTGCTGACCCATGGAAAAATCAGTCAGGGGCTGCACACAGTTGAGGCAAGCTAGATGAAGTAATATCTTTAGTTAGATCAGCTTCTGGTGGAGAAAGATATAAGATTTTGAGCTTATGCAGAGCTCTTCTGGACATCTGTAAATATCGACGTTACTGAACCCATTGACTGAGATACAAAACTAGGTTACCAGAATGAGTTAGAGTGTCAAATGGCTGATCCTTTTGCTCTGACCCACAGGACTTGATGGGCTAACCTTCCTGCTCCAGGTACTGCAGATCTACTCAGCGTTAGTCCAGTACTAGTAGTTATAATGATGGGAGTCCTGTGAGGCCAAATTTGAGCGAATGGTATTGCAACTCTATGAGTCAGGTCATAACTCCACTCACACATTTGCTCTAGTCAGGGAGGGCAGGGCCAAATCCGAGCAGCCCTGCAACTTCAGAGATTGTAATGCCTGGAGTGGAGAGCCAAGCCCTGCCAGCCCCACAGCATAGGAGCTGCAGAAGTCACCTCTGTGGAGTGAGAGCCAAGCAGGACCCAATCCAACCCTACTTCCCCAAAGTAGGATCTGCCCCAAATCACCCAGGGCCTCCACCCTCAGACTATTTACTAGGTTGCGACAGGCTGAACACATTTACAAATGGATCCTGAATCCAAAAAGTTTGAGAACCTCTAGTATATTTAATCTTTCCATTCAAAGCGCTATGTGTAGAATTCCCTGAGGAACAGGGTATATGATTGACTTCTTCTCGGGGGACAGTCTTTTTTGTGGTGCTAGGACAGATGTGCTTGTAATTTCATGACAGATCAGTAAAGGAAGGAAATGGCTTGAACTGCAACCGGAGATATCTTGTATCTTGTACACCAGCACAAACGGCATCAATGTTTGCCTAACATTGGCAAATTTGTCATTGTGGGATATGGACAAAGTCCTATGGGACCCCAGTACTACATTATACAACTGTTTCATCAGTCTTATTCACTGCTCACCCAGACAGAATAGCTTGCAAGTGCATATGACCAATGAGTTAGGTCTTAGAATTTTGGTGGTCTTCAAAGAAAGAGTTACAGATGATGGGAAGTTGGGAACTGAGAAGTATGTTTCACCTGCAAATACCCACCCCAGAAGTGATTTTATATTTTGTGTCTTTATCTGGCTGTTCCTACTACTGATACAGGATCTGAATAGTTAAGTTCCCAGGTGCCCTGTCACAGGGACAGACCTGCAGAAGTTTTCCTGGTGTGATCTTATTGCATATTTGAAAAGTGTGTAACCAGGAGACCGAAAAGGCTATAAACTATACATGCAAAAGCCTCATGAGCCACAGATTATTTGCAAGTTCTATAATTGGCCGAGCTGTGACAAGTAGAAGGATATTGATAAGAAGTGTTCAACTGGGCTAAACCTTGACTCGTAGCTTATTTACTGACAAATATGGGTTTTACTGACCAGCTACCTATTTGCTATATTGATTGTGCCTAGAGAAGAAAAATTAAACATAAATCCTAGAGAATCCCACCTGCTGAGTTGGGCTTAGAAGAGGAAGAATACCATGTAGATAGTCCAGTTGCCCCATCTTCTTCAGCAGAGTTTGGGGCTATTTTGGGCTCATTTTGTTTGCAAACACTAGTTTATAGAAAAAGCATATATGATTTTGTTCTTGATTTAACTCCAATGCCTTATAAACAGTTGACAGCTAAGCTATATTTGTTAAAGATTCAACAAACAGTACCCAAGCCAGTTCCCTCCCCTCCTCCTGTGGCATTGCTTACATTAAAATGTAATACTCTTATTCCAGGAATGGTGCAGCAACACTTAATTGAAGCCACATTGCCAGTGCCAGGATAGCTTGGGCTCAAGTGTTTTGTGCAGGTTTTTTGTTTTGTTTTGCTTTAGCACCATGGCATGACAGCCTACTTAAGAGCTCTGCTTGGAATGCCCCAATGACTAGGAGCAGTGACTAACATCTCTGGAAGAAGGATGACTATCCATTTTGCTTTGTGCTGCTGGACACACGATGAATTGTGCCTGCTCAAAGCCAGTTTTCATGGTGCTAAAAAATTGTGTGCGCCATATCTGTGCTAGCACTTTTACATTTTGCTCTCACTAATGCAGCTGCACAGTTGCTGACTGTTGCTCAAATAGAAGTGCTATTTGTTGCTAATGCAAACAAGGCCTAAGTGGGCGCAAACCACACTTAGAACCAATCATATCACTAAGTTGTTACAGATTAAGTTAAAAACTATAGACTGTGCCCATGTTTGAATTGGTTAGTTTGATTTTTGAACTTGGGTACAGGTTGTCAAGAACTGTCCATCCTGTTCTCATCTGGCCAAATTCTGAGGACTTTGATCAGGTGAAACTCTGACTTGGTTTGGCCTCGTTATTCTCACATGTGCCTACCACTCTTTGTCACTGTATTTTTTTCTAGTATTTCAAATAATTACAGTCATCACTCAATGGCCTTTTGGAAAGGATACCACCTTGCGTTTGAGAGACTGCTGTAGGCTACTTACCTTTTAACATCCAGTTCCCTTATTCTACTTCGCACAAAAGATCAAAAGTTCATTTTCTTTTCCCCTGATAATTTTATTGGGAGTTTCATTATATTTAATGTTATATTTAAAGCCACACTTCCTGGGAAAAGTTGGTTATGTGAAAACCTCTGTTTAAATTTTTTAATGTAAAATCTTAGCCCTTATGATTGCAGAGAGAGCTTGAAAATGTAAAACAAATGCACCTAAAATATCAGAAATCAGAAAGTAAATAAATAACAACATACCCACATATATTATTTATTTAAATCATATGATATATAGGCCAATCTTGTGATTTTTGAGAGGCCTAGCTCCTGACTTTTGAACCACCGGGCTTGGCAATACTGGAACTATCTAACATATGTTAGAGAGAAATCAAAATAAATATAAAATCTGAGTTGTCAGCTATATGGGTTCCATAGTAAGTGAATTAAGATGTCAAATAATCAGGCTCAATATACTGAAAATAAAGTCAGCATGGTAAAAAAAAGGTCCACACATTACAAAATTGGAGGACGTCTTTCAGTGGTTACATATTCACTCTGTTTCAGATTATGCTTATATTTATATTCCTCTTGTTTATGACAGGTAGAAGAGTCCACCAATGTTCTTATCTATAACATTCCAGCTGGTAGCATAGAAACATCTATGCTAACTGTACATAGTACACAATTCATATTTGACAAACCTTGATAACATTCCATATTTCACTAGAGCATAAAGACACATGCCCTAACTTATCTGCACACAGTTCATATTTGACAGTTCTCAATAGAACATGTATCTGGCAAATACAAAAAACAAAGGATACAACAATTTAACTACTAGTAAGATTCCACAATAAAGCTTAGCATGACTACAAAGCATTCAGGAAAATTCTAACTATCTCAAGACATTACTGGTTAGATGTGGGAGAGTCCAAAACTATACAAAAGCCAAGAAATACCAAAACGGTATAAAGTAAATTGGAAAAAAACTCATGTTCTGGAATAAGAGTTATCAAACAAGAAGTAATACCAGTATAATTATAGTGGTAAACTTATACCTGTATAATTATGCTGGTAATTTCCCCTGTGTTTCTTGGAGCATCCAGGTTTTTTTGGGTCTCTCCTTGAGGTAACCCTGGCCAGTCTCTAAAGGGTTGAAAGTTATAGAATAACACATCACTGACTTCATTATTCCATTCCATTTGGGCATTTACTATTGCTCCTCACTCCTATTGCCTGCTCAAGATTGTCAATAACTCATCTCTTGTTATCAGCTTTGTTACAGGGTTTGGACAAATCTGCTTTTAGCTCTTCCAATTTTACTTAGTATGCAGAATCATTCTTGTTCCGCTCCAATGCCTATTACCTATCAACACCAGTTACAGAAAGCTACGTGTACCCAGGACAAGTCACTCACACAGACAGTGAAGAAAATGAAGGTGCCACACACACAAAAACTACTTTATATTAATTTTGAACAGGATTATATCCAAATAGAAATTCAGAGCTTTTCTTTGCAAGGGAAAATGCCCACAGTAGGTGGTGTGCATTAGTTCTGTACAAACTCCTCAAGTGGATGCACTACACACTCACCTTGGTGGTATATTAAGTAAAACCACCTGACGGTACTCTTAGTGCTCAGCAAGGGCATGTCTGTACTTACCAGAAGATCAATGCTCCGGAATAAGGATGTTAAATATCGAGTAATTTAGTAGTCGAGTAGTCAACGGAATTTCCATCGCCTAGTCAACTAGTGGATAGGTACTTCTGCATTCCTCCTTTGAAATGTACAAGAGCCCCCGCTAGGAACTCCAGCGTGCAGCCAGGGGCCAGTGGGAAGTCCCGCTGATTCTGGGCCAGCTTTGAAATGTACAAGAGTCCCCAGTGGAGGGGCTCTTGTGCATTTTAAATCAGAAGCCCCCACATAGAGCCTGGGATCAGTGGGGGACTCAGAGTCCCCTGCTGACCCCGGGCTCTATGCTGTGCTGCTGCTTTGAAATGCCACGCAGAGCCCGGGGTCAGCTGGGGACTCCCTAGCTGATCCCAGACTCTGCGTGGCATTTCCACGAAACCCGGGAACAGCCTGGGAGTCCCAGCTGATGGAGCTTTTTCGGGGGGAAAAAAAATCAGTCTAGACACAGATCTGTTGAAAATAAACCCTTTTTCAACAGATCTTGTAAACCTTATTTTTTGAGGAATACAAGATCTGTAAAAAAAGGGTTTATTTTTGACAGATCCGCATGTAGACTGCTGTTTTTTTCGAAAAAGCTCCTCTTCAGAAAAAAGCGGCGGCCATGTTTATGTTAATGAAGTGCGGGATATTTAAATCCTTGCTTCATTAGCAATTTCAATGTGCTTGATTTATATCCCTCTGTAGACAGAGGGATGCAGTCTAGATGTAGCCCATCTGCTAGAGGCCTCTGTGGGGAGGGGAAATCAACTAGTAGACTAGTCCTTAACATCCTTACTCTGGAGGTGGATGTTCTGGCATTCAAATTCGTGAGTATAGTATAGACCAGTGGTTCTCAAACATTTTGGGCCATGGCCCATCTGGTTTAATGTAAACTTTTCTGCAGCCCATCAGTTGCTAATGGAAACTCACCGTTAATTGCATAATTACGCCCGAGTCATTTCCCTGTGTAGGTAAGTTCTTATTTCTAGACAGTTTAGGCCTCTTCTGCCTGAGAAATTGCACATTAGTTTTTAAATCTATTTAGTTAATTATGTGCAAAGCCCTTTGTGGACACTTAAGGCTGGTCTTTGATACAAATGTATGCTGTGAAAAATTTCATACCCTGTTATGTAGTTAAGTCGAGCTAAATCACAGTGTAGATATCACTAGGAAAAATTCTTCCGTCACTCTAATTACTGACCTTGGAAAATGTCTTGCTACAATGATGGAAGAACTTTTGAAAATTGGAAAATGGAAGGCAGCTTGAGTGAAAGTGATCATGAAATGACAGAATTAATGATGCTAAGAAATGGTTGGAGGGAAAACAACAAAATAAAGATTTTTTTCAAGAGGGCAGACTTTAGCAAACCCAGGGAGTTGGTATGTAAGATCCCCGAGAGGCAAATCTAACTGGAAAAAAATTGAAGATATTTGGCAGTTTTCTTAAAAGACTTTATTAAGGGCACAAGAGCAATTTATTCCACTGCATAGAAAAGATAGGAAGTGTGGCAAGAGACCACCATGGCTTAACCAGACCTTGAATTATCTAAAAATAAAAAAGGAGTCCTACAAAAGCAAAAACTAAGTCAAATTACAAAGGATGAATATAAACAAACAGCATAAGTATGTAGGGGTAAAATTAGAAAGGCCAAAGGCACAAAACAAGCTCAGTCTAGCCAGTGACATAAAGGGTAGCAAGAAAACATTCTACAAATGATTTAGAAGCAAGAGGAAGACCAATGACAGAGTAGGACCATTACTCAATGAAGAAGGAGAAACAATAAAAGAAAATGTGGAAATGGCAGAGGTACTTAATGACTTATTTGTTTTGGTTTTGAACCATGAAAGCTGGTGATGATTGGAGGCCTAACAAAGAGAATGCCAGTGAAAATGGGGTAGGTTCAGAAGCTAAAACAGGGAAAGAACAAGTTAAAAATAACATAGAAAAGTTAGATATATTCAAGTCACCAGGGCCTTATTAAATGGATCCTAGACTATTCAAGGAGCTTACTAAGGAGATATCTGAGCCATTAGCTATTATTTTAAAAAAGTCCTGAGATACAGGAGAGATTCCAGAAGACTGGAAAAGAGTACTATGTGCCCATCTATAAAAAGGGATATAAGGACATCCAAAGAATTACAGAGTCGTCAGCTTCATTTCTGTACCAGGAAAGATCATGAAGCAAATAATTAAGGAATTAATTTGCAAACATCTGGAAGATAATAAGGTGATAATTAATAGTAACCATGAGTTTGTCAAGAACAAATCTTATCGAACCAACCTGATAACATTTTTGACAGGGTAACAAGCCTTGTGAATAAAGGGGAAATGGTAGATGTGGTATACCTAGAATACAGTTAAGCTTCTGATACAGTTTTGCATGACCTTCTCATTAACAAACTAAGGTAATATAACCTAGGTGGAGCAACTGTTAAGTGGGTACATAACTGATTGGATAACAATTTCCAGAGAGTCATCATCAGTGGTTCAGTCATGCTGCAAGGTCATAATGAGGGGGGTTCTGCAATATCTGTTCAATATCTTCTTCAATTATTTAAATAATGGCATAGAGAGTACACTTCTGAAGTTTGTGGATGACACCAACCTGGAAGCAGTTCCATATAAGGGATGATTGAAAGAATCGGGCTTTGCATTCTACTGACTAGGTTAGACCTCAGCGAAAGGAACATTCCCATTGTATTGGCAGCCTGCTGTGTGCTCCATAATATCTGTGAGAATGAGGGGGAAAGTTATATGGCAGGGTAGAGGGGTTGAGGCACACCACCTAGCCAGTAATTATGAGCAGCCAGACATCAGGGCAATAAGGAGAGCATGGAGAAGAGCACTGCAAATCAGAGAGACTCTGAAAAAACAGCTTTATGAATGGCCCAACAGTCATGGGTGGTTGGTAAAGGCATGGCTGGGGAGGCAAGCTCACAGCCCCACTGCCAGCCCCACCTCTTCTTCTGAGGCTCTGCCCCTTCCCCGCCCCCACAGGGAGGCGGGGCAGCATGCTGTGTGCACAGTCCCCCTCCCAACCATGGAGCGGGGAGGGGAGCAGGCAGGTGTGTGCTCGCTCCATTCTTCCCAGCTCCAGGGAGGGAAGAGGGCGTGTGGTATGGCCCCAACCTCCCCAGCCCCAGAGGAGGTCGGGGGGTGCAGCATGGTCCCAGCCTCTCTAGCCCCAGAGCGTGCAGAGGGTGGGCCTTGGGGCATCAACACTCCACCCCAGAAAGCCTATTGCAAGGAATGGAGTGTGGGCGGGCCTATGCCTGGTGGTTTTGGGAAGGCAGAGTTTCCCCCACCTTACATACCTGACACCCATGCAGACAGTGATGTGAGACAGTGTCATGCATGTTGCTGTTAACCAGGTGCCTCTGCATTAAGTGTGCTTGCCTTAAACACTGTTAAACCCCTCCCCACTTTAACACAAGCAATAAAGAAACTGTTGTTCAGAAATCATACATTTTTATTTAGGGGACACAGCACAGGGACAGAAACAGAGTTCAGGATGGAAGTTTTGGGGGAGGGTGATCACTAGTGTGAGAAGGACGGCCTTTTGCTCTGGGATGCGTCCCTGGGGGTTGAGTGTGAGGCTGCCCTTGATACCCTTCCTCCCCCCCCGCATTCTAGTGCCTTTGGGAGAGGAGGCTATGGAACCCAGTGAGGAGGGAATGTTGGTCCACAAGACTGGAGGTGGTGCATGTGCATGTGGCTGTCCTGGAAGGTCGCCATGTGATTCATCATATCCACCATGACTGTCAAGACTTTCTCCTGGTTTTTTACTTCCAGTTCCCTGCATGCTCTCCTGTCCTCATGCTCTGCTTGCATCTCTTGCAGCAGCGTTTTCCTCCACTTAATCACTCCCTATCCAAATGGGAGGATGGCATTTTTTCCTTGAACATACCATCCCTAGTATGTTTTCACCTGTGGATTTGTGCTAGCCAGACAGCTGGTGGAGCTAGGGACATGTGCAGCATGCTTGCTGCTGCACCCCCTGTAACAAAAGTGAAGGACAGACTTGACAGGAGATACAATATTGAGTGTAAAACTTAATCCCTTAGCACAAAAGGAAAGTCTGTCTAAAGCCAATAGGAACGTGTTATGTACAAGGCCATTGTTATGCTTTTAAGCACCCACTAAGTAACAGGTACACCACAGAGATCTTAGGGGAGAAGCTGGACTTGTTTTGGTGGCAGACATGATAAGGGATAGGCTGGAGCTCAAACTTGTGGGTGAGAGAGGGTCCAGGCAGGGCAACAAAGCAAGGCAGGGCCTCACCGGATACCCCGCATTTGCCCAAGAGTACAACTTCCCCTTCCCACAGGAGCATGTGAGAGGGAGAGGGGAGGGGTCTGGGCATGGTGGCAGGGCAGGGGCTCAAGACATGTTTAATTGGGGATGAGCAAATGAAGGTTTACTGCAGCAACATCAGTTGATAGCTTCCCCTGCTTCATCCAGGCTACCATGCAAGATATCAGTCTTCTCCGAATCACACAGCATAATAGAGAGCAGATACTGACTGAATGTGGCCAGAAACCTGGACCTTATGCAGCAATGCTTTATGCTGCAATGACACAAGACCACTTACTGCTGCTGGCTTGTCCCACCACGGAGGATGGAATAAGGCAAGTGTCCCCAGAAACTCTGTGAAAAAGATTAAAGAGTTATTCTATGAGAGCTTTATGGAGATGTGCAGAGAGGATTCCTTCTCCATCTCCAGACACCTTATCAAGCTGTTATGGGGAGCCCTCATTGGGTAGGCAGACTGGCTGCCACAGATCACACCCAATTGTCTTACCTCACTTATAGCATGATTAAAAAATGTGAATTCATCAGTAGTGCCTTTCCTGCCATCAGGCCCCATCTGCAAAATGTCCTGGGAGGAAGGGATTGTCTCCAAAGTTATAAAAAAGGTCCTGGCTGTCAGTGAAATTTGTTGCCCCACTAGGCTGCTGACCATTCTCCTCCTCCTCCTCCACACTGTCCTCCATGCTGCTGCCTGAGGCTGCCAGAGATGTGTCTTGGACTCTTGGGTGGAATCCATGGACTAGCTAAAGAAGCTGGTCAGGTCCTCTATAGGATCACATGCAGCTGCTCACTGAAGTGGTGATGATCCAGACCATCCGTTTGCCTTCTTTGTCTTTTGGAACACTCAACTCAGCTCATTTACTTTCACACAGCATTGCTGGGTGTCTCTGGTGTATCCTTTCTTCCCAATGCCCTTTGCATTGCTTTTGCTTGTTTGTAATTCGTTGAGAACAGATTGCTCTCTCCACACAATAGTGAGGTCCAGGATCTCCTACATGTTCCCTGCTAGAGCTTGTTTGTGACCCTGGGCATTCTTGGTCAGATGTGCTGCTGAGATGTGCTACCTGCACCGAGGTCTGCTCACAATGCTGATCACAGAGGAAATGGAATTCAATTTTTCCCAAGGCTTTTCCTGAGTATCTGGAGAGCAGCAGAGTTGAAAGTCCTGGCCAGAGCGGTCACAGCAGGGCAGTATAGGACTCCCTCCGGAAACTAAGAACGTCGACTTTCACAGCGCTGTGTCTGCACTACCCTAAAGTCAACCATGCAAAGTTGAATTTATTGTTACTCCTCATGAAAAGCGGTGTACCAAAATGAACTTTAGTGACCCTTAAAGTTGATGGAACAGGCTTGGTGGTGTGGACTCATTGTTTAGAAAACTGATCTAATGTGGCTAATTTTGATCTAAACTCCCAGTGTAAAGCAGGCCTCAGTACTGCCTCCATAAAACGGTCCATTTCCATTCAGTTTCTGTTCTGAGCACACTCAGCTTTACAGATGAAACTTAGCAGTTCACAGAAACCTGGCATGCATGTATGGAGGTAGGGTTGCCTTTTGTCTGGTAAAGAAATCGAGAAAAATACCGCGACTGCATTTTGGTGGCCTAGCTTTTCTTTTTTCCCCCCTCAAAAAATGTTTCTGGTGCTTTTTTTGGGGAGGTGGAGGGGAGGGTCCAGTATTTTTGGTGAAACCATCTGGCAACCCTATATTGAGCAGGGCTGCAGGATTTGGAATTATCCCTTTCACTTTCAGTGGGAGGGGAAGACTCACAAGTTATGGTTCTAGTACTGCCAAGTTTCATTTTTAAAGCAGTGTGCAGAAGAAATACAAAGTTTCATTTTCCTGTCATGTGACTCATTTTTAAAGTATGATTGCTCTCTTGGTGGTACGTCATGCATGTTTGTTGTCAGGGTGTGTTAGGCCATAGTTTCTACTGAATTCTGTAGCAGAATTGTGCAAGAAGTTTTTATCAGAATGAATGTTGGATGGCTAAAGTGAAACTGCATGCGTGCATTTAAGTGTGATGACGCAGAAAGCATGTTTAGTTTCAAGTTTGCATCTGGTTGTCACCTCTAAGAGCCAGGCTTCAGCCCTGGCAACAGGTTTATACACATTTTGTCAGTGAGTGCAAGTTTTGCCTGAGTAAAAACTGCTGCATCTCACCCAGGGACTCTCTTCTTCTGCTCATTCATATATACAATTTTATATTCATATATAAAATGATGCAGAGTAATTTCTAATGTTCTTCTCTCTCTGTTCTAGCACCTATACATCTGCACCGATCCTAGCAATGGTGGGAGCACTAGTGTAGATGCACAAGGTGTGTTTTTGCCAACATGTTGTCTAGATGTTCTCTGATCAGAGTTAAATGATGTAGTAAAAATCTCCAATGTCACTATAGTTACGAGTACCCTATATGTGATGCTACAACAGAAGTTCTGAAAATGCTCTTTGTAGAAAATAGACTTGTTAGTCTCTATTACTTTGTGTATATTAAGAGATCAATTGATTGTAACAGCTCTCATTATTGAAATGCTTCATTTTAAAAGCTTGGTGTGTAACAAAAACAATTATCGAAAAATACATTAGCAAATTATTCATCTTTGCTGTAGGCTATCAATTTATTTTAATTAAAATAGATCTCAAAAACTGGAATTTGAAAGTTTCAAAACTGCTTAAAAATGTGCAGCTTCCATTTTCTTATACACACCAGATTGTCTCATTCTAAAATTAATACAGAAATAATTTCCTACTTCAATGAGGTGTCGAGGCATCAGTATTGTACAGTGCTTTCTGACGAAAGGTGCTATTGAAACTTAATATACATGAATCCTCTAAAAACAATGAGCAATCCTGTGGCACCTTAAAGACTAACACAATCCAAGTCAGGGGCGTTGTGCGCCGTCGTAAATGCAGGCTGAGAACGTAAGTCGGGGTTTTTTGGCCCCTTCTGCACTTACAAAAATGGTTGTAACTGTGTGTGTGTGTGTGTATGTGTGTGTGTATGTATATATATATATATAAATATATAGTATCATGAGCTTTCATGTGCAAAACCCACTTCTTCAGATGAGATGACCTTGCGCAGAGTTAAAAAGGGGGACTCTCAGAATAAAAAGGGAGAAAATAATAGCAGTTGTCCAGGTGCTAATAAGGCTAATTGAGTGTGCTGAAAGTGTCCCATACTTAACATTTGATGTCAATGGGGTGCTGAATATATGGAAAACTGGTTTTATAATATGTTAATCAGTTCAAGTCTTTTTTCAGGCCAAGGGAGACAAGTGTCAAATTTACATATAAAGGTCAATTCCACTCTCTCTGTCCGTAGTTGGCTTGCTAAATTATTTTGTAGAAGAATGGCTACTTATAAGTCCATTAATGAGTGAAATCTCTGCATACTTACATATTGAGTAAGTCATTGAGCCATTTAAACTTTTTTAAATCCTCCAGTTAGCAATACATAGGATATATTAGTAGTAGTAGTACTCTGCAATTTTAAGAACATATTATTCAAGAATCTTATAGTACTTATTGAAGATGAGTACATAATATCCTTATTTTATAGACAGGAAAACTAAAAGCATGATTTCCATACACTATGACCATTTACACTTCTCACTGAACACTAGGCCTTAAGAGACTTGCACAAGGTCACAGAGCAAGCTAATGGCTCTGCAATGATAGATTTCTGCTCTTTTGCTCTATTTGTAACCCAAAAGCTGTCTCCCAATATTTAGTAATAATAATGTATTATTCAGAAGCATAATTTTGACTCGTGCACTTTAAAATAATAACAACATTAAAATGTCTCCAGGAAACACAGCAAAATCCCTTTTGCACCCTAATGTTTTCAGAGCGAGGATGACAAAACCCACAGGACGCAAAGTTTGGAGAAATTTGAAATCACCATTTAAACTTTGCAGCAGCACGTACACATCTTAATGGTGAATAAGCAATCACTAAAATATGGATTCCAAAGTAGAGGTGGAGGGGGTAATTAGATTGGTAATCAAGATGTAAGGCTCTTTATTAATGTTGTCCTTTCTACCATCTCCATTAATAAGAGCTTAAATATCTTACAGGTAGGTTAACACTGGGAGCTGACTCCATAAAGAAAGGTAGAGGGGATGCCACCCAACGTGCAAAAGGCCAGGGGTCACGTCCTGTTCTCCCTACCCCCACCCCGCAGCCTCTTGAGCTCGTGTGTGCGTCGGGTCAGGGGTGGCTGGCTCAGAAGGCGCAAACATCCAGGTTTCGATTTTCGAAGTCTCAGCTGCTCAAAATTCCATCACCGGCACCTCGCCGCCCATTTCCCCGAAATGACGTAGCTGAGAGGGCGGGGTTAGAACGTGGCCCACCCAGGCCTGGGTGTGGAGCGAGCGCGCCCGTGAGAGGATGGGTTTTGTTTACGGGCAGCAGCTGGGCAGCGCCAGGCCGCTCCGCACAGCTGCGAGGCATGGAGGTGCAAACAGAAGCTGCAGCGGCAAATGCCTTCGCGTACTGGTGTCTTGCAGCCCCTTCGAGATTTACCAGGTAGGAGGGTGGACGTCGCCATTGCATCCATAGGCGGTGCAGCAAGCCAGGGAACTGCCTGCAGGAGAAAGCAGCATGCACCTCTGCTTTGGGCTGGTTGCACTTAGTGCAGTACATGGACCCCCCCCCTTCCCTCATTTCCGCAGCAGACTGAAATATAGAGAGAGGGTCCAGAGACCATCCTCCCTTAACCAGCTCTACTCAATTCCCTCCTTCGGCAGGACTGCAGTGCATGGAAAGATGTATTTCTTTAGGGGGCGGGGTGCCTAATTCCACCTTCCGTGGGCACCCTAAACTTCCACTGAAGTTAGTGAGGGTGTTCCAAGAACGTAGGAGAGGGTCCATGTTCCTTAAAAAGGAAGGGATGAGACATATTCTACATATGCAAAATAACGGGTGTAGATAATTTTAGAGGCTTGCCTGGATGTGAGGTGAATTATGAGGCCATCTTTGTTCTTTCACCCGCAGGGTGCATCGTGTGTGGTTTGTTTGTGTTTTGATGACGTGTTTATAGAGCACTCCAAAAAGTGGGACTGATTGTGTGTGTGAATCTGCCTTTAAGAATGTGGCGGGACTTCTTTAGTGCAGTCTGGAAACGAGCACGTATTCTAATGGAGTTGGACTCACTTTTCCCACTGGGATTATTCTGTTGCTGTTTGGTTTTTTTTAAAATCTCTCTGCAAACTGAAAAGTTTTTTTTTTTGTTTAAAAAGTAAAGTGAATGGTTTCTGCACTTTTCATCCCTGTAATGCTTGTTTTTCTTTTAATCTTTTTCTTGGTGGTTTGTTCAAAAACAAACCAGCAGTTGTGCAATATTACAAAAATAGATAATTGTGATTTATTCCAAGCGGTAAAAGGATTCCAGATCTCCTGGAAAATCTTAGGAGTCCAGTAATTTCCCCATGCAGCTGTGAAAATTGATGCATTTAACTCTTCGGGGTTGAATATAGACAGTTTTACCACAGATGAGGGAGTCAGGATTTGTAGAATTGTATTCCCAGTTCTCAAATGGCTTTGCCTATACCAGGGAAATCTTGCAGAGATTTTTCACCATTGCTGATCTGATTCAGCTCCATCAGCAGTGCTAGGAAACCTTAGAATCCTAGACTCATAGAATACTAGAACTGGAAGGGACCTTGAGAGATCAAGTCCAGTCCCCTGCCCTCCCAGCAGTATCAAGTATGCTCTAGATCATCTCTAATAGTTGTCTGTCCAGCTTTGTGTAAAACAAGTTTCAGGTACCCCATTGACTTGGTCTTTTCTGGGTTGGATCACATCTTGTAGTGTTTAAAGTGTGATGGAAACTGGAGGCTGATGTAAACTAGGTTTTTCAAAGTTGCTTTCCTCCTACCACCCCTTATGGATGTAAGGCAGAGTTAACAATTTGCAATATTTCCTTCACAGAGATTGTATTTATATAGGAATTCCAAAGTTGCTTCTTAGGGTAAGTCTACACCACAACACTATTTTGAAATAACTAGTACTATTTCAAAATAACTTAGTTCGTGTCTACGCAGCAGGCAGTTATTTCAAAATAGTGTCAAAATCCTGTCAAGTTGGAGGATTTCTTACTCGGACTCCTGTAACCCTCATTGTAGAAAGAATAAGGGAAACTGAAGGAAGAGTGCTCCTTTTCGAAATAAGTGCTGTGTAGATGCTCCCTATCTTGAAATAAGCTATTTCAAAATAAGATATGCAATTGACAGCTCAATTTGCATAGTTTATTTTGAGTTAAGCCCTGCAGTGTAGACACACCCATAGAGAGTAACTCCTGGTTTACACATCTATTCCTCCTGGAGAGAAGACCTGGTATTATCATCGTTAGAGAGGAAGAGGTGATAACATAAACTAAAAGAGAAAAAAATCCTATCCTGTTACAATGATAGGATAACACTACTTTGGATAAAAGGACCAAATTCAGACCACAGTTCTGTTTTGGAAACTTATATGGAGATATACCATCTCATAGAGCTGGAAGGGACCTTGAGAGGTCACTGAGTCCAGTCCCCTGCCCTCACAGCAGGACCAAGTACCATCCCTGACAGATTTGCCCCAGATCCTTAAATGGCCCCCTCACAACTCTGGGTTTAGCAGGCCAATGCTCAAACCACTGAGCTATTCCTCCTCCCTTGCTTTATACAATGTTGGATACACCAGTTTTTTTCAACTGGTGGTACGAGTACCCTTAGGGATACTCAAGAAAAATCTGGGAGGTACTTCAACACAACTAAAATTTGGAGAACTGAATTTTTGTTTTAAGTTTCCCAGCACTTTATTCTTTTTTTTACTTTTTTATACCAAAAAATTTTATCACCCACCCTTCTATGATTAAATTGTTTAAACAAATGTGTTGCAATGGTAGAAAAAAAATTGTGTGTCTGAAAACTGTAGGTACTGGGAGATACTTTTTTTTTTTTTTTTTTTTTTTTGAGAAAGGGATACTTTATATTAAAAAAAAAAAAAAAGGTTTGAGAAACACTGGGATAGACAACTATCAGTTAAACAGAAGTTAACGTGTAGTGCTAAGTTTTGGCTTGAGGAGGGGAAGGTGAGCAAGAATATCATGCCTAATTATATCTTTTTTTTTAAATAAAACCACAGTGGCTTTTGGCTAGTTCTGTGACAAAGAACTACACCATTAAATTAATCAGATTCACATTTAATTCTTGTATTTAAGTCAGAGGGCAATAAAATGAAATTCTGTGCATTTTACTATATGTTTTCATGGGGCCTCGCTAGACTTATCCTAGAGTTCAGAATCTAAGTGGGATGAATACAGTTTATATAATTAAGACTGGGTAGGAGCAAAGAGTCATGCTTTCCACACCTATAGCCCTATTCATCCACTGATCTCAAAGGGACAGATGTGATATCTTCACTCCTACTGAAATAGTATCTTGCTCTGTGACTAGCTTCCTTGATTTCGTGGCTAGAGCCCTGTAAAAATCACAGTCTCACATACTAAGTTGAAACTGTGAACTTCACCTGAGACTTGGTGTTGTAAAAATTGTGGGAGGTGGAAGCAGGCATCCAGGCTCACTGGTCTCTAGCTTGGCGCTTGTGTTCCAACTGGCTGCAGGGTGGCTACTGTGCCTCATGTAAAACCAGCTGCTAATTCTTCTCTCTTCCGCCCCAAACTGCTACTCCAACTGAAATGGCTGTGTGCTACAGTCTGCACCCAGCATAAGAACAGTGTGCATGGACTTGCACTTCCATTCCTCAGCTTGTTGGAAAAATCATAGCACTTGAGGTCATGCATATTCGGTGACAGTTGATATTTGTGCTACTGCCTGTGAATTTAATTTAAAAAAAAAAAATCCCTGCCCCTCCCAGATTCTTTCTCATGGTGTAAGGTCTTCTTTTACTTAGAATGCTACCTGCACCTCTGTTCCTTTTGCTGTTTCTCTGAGTGCAACCCTGGTGCCTTTATCTCTCTGTCATGGGGTGGAATTCCACATTCCTTCCATTCGTACACTGGGCTCTGAGCTACCATACCTGTGTACTGATGATGCTCACACACCAGATCTGACCGACCCAGCACCTACAGTTCTTGCGTTCGGGGGAGGGGGGCCCGTGTATAGTGGCCAGACAGCACTCTTAAAACCAAATTGTTGTCTAACAGCAGGAACAAAGCATTTAAAGGGTTTTAAAACAGTCTATATCCCTGTCTATCTTAACTAAATCATTTCCTGTGGTATCTTACCTAACTTCTGCAGATACCCCCGCAGATCCTGAATAGCTGTCTTCCTCTTGAGGGAATCCATTTTTCAGCTATTCTAGCACTTCTTGATCTTTAGGTTCTTGGGCATTGGCCCTACTCATCAACCCAGTTTTGTACATGGGCTGTAGTCAGGAGGTTGAATTGTCAAAGTTCTGGCATTGCCTTTTAACAACTGATAAGTGGTTTATCTTCAACCATTTTGATTTCCTTCCTGGTTGTTTTCCTTAATGTACCCTATTAAACTAAATCATTTTTTATGCAGTAAACATCCCAAGAAGCAGGTCAGCACAGAGTAGTCCTAAATTATCACAGAGACGCTCCAAATCAGTCAAGAATGGAAAATGCTATTATCCCCATATTACAGATTAGGGGGGATTAAATATAGGTTAATTAACTAATCGGCCAGTCAATGGATTTTCCATCGACCAGTCGATGGATTGATCAGCAGGGGAGATGCAGCCGGCTCGCGCTGGGTCCCCCCCGCTGTGCTTACGATTTTTAATACATTTAAAAAGCAGAGTCGTAGCATCTGGGACTGGGCATGAGCCAGGAATCAGCTGATTCCCAGCTCGCACCTGGTACCTGCTACTCCCCTGCCCCTTGCGGAGATATGGTGCTGAGGGAACCGGCATTTAAGCTGGCTCCCCACCAGCAACCTGCTTCCCCCCCCTTGCTGTGTGGGGGAAGTGACCAGTCAAGGGACTAGTTGACTATCCGATACGGAGAGGTTAAATGATTTGCCCAAGATCTCTCCCAGTTAGTGGCAGAAGAGGGAATTTAATCTGGGTCTCCCAAATTCTATTCTATAGCCCTTATCACTAAAACATCCTTCCCCTCCTTTTAGAAATAGCAACAAAGATTATTTGTGGTTTAATGGGAGATCTGAAGTAATCCTTCTACTAATTGCTTTTGCTTGCATATTTTTTTGTAGCTTTGCTTGCCTCTCACTCATTGTCGACCCTTCCTGAAAATCAACTAAATATGATGTTTATCTTTTGCATTTTAGTTGTGCGTGGAACCACAGCAGAGATTGAAGTCCTATTGCACTAAGCACTATAAATACAGAGTAAGAGACGTGACCTGCCTTGAAGAGCTGACAGCCTAAATAGACACAACAGATAAAAGGTGGGGGAAAGGAAGAATTATTATCCCAGTTGTACAAATGGAAAAGAGAGACTAAGTGATTTGCTCAAGGTCACACAGGATGGCTGTGTCAAAGCTGGTCATTGAGCCCAAATGTTCTTGAGTCCCAGTCCCTTAACTTCCAGGCCAGTTTTAATCTCAAGATCCTTTACTATCGCTTTGATTTCTGTGATCCCAAGCATCCTCACATTGTTAATTTCCTAGATACATCTAGCATTAGTATCTTTACCAGGGAGTGGCAAACATTTACAAACACCAACTGCTGAGAGTGTCAGAAATCTCCTTCCTCCTTTTCCTAGCTACACCTCTCGGAGCTGTGCATGTCAGGCTGTTATACTTCCTGTAGCCCATAAGGTTAAGTTGCTTGCCTGCCATACCAGATAACATGCATTTCTTGAGTTAATTTATACTTTATTGTTGTGTTATCCAGTTTATACAGTATATATACCTATAGTCGTGGCTCAACAAACTGCGGCGAAAACCACTCACCAGCCCCGCAGTGCGCATGCGCAAACTGCCGGTGAACGGGGCAACCGGCTGAAATCTACTTGCCACAGGCGAGTAGATAAGCGGATTTGTCGAGCCCTGCCTATAGTGTTCGCTATAGGTATTCATCCAGGTATTCGTGGTTATCCATAGTATTAAGCTGTAGTTCAAGAAACCTACAAGCCTGTATCCTGTTTAAACAGCTAAAGCAAATTAATAGAGTAAGTTAGCATAAGTGACCTTTGGCCTAGATAAAATGCCTGTTTGGCTGTTCCTTGACTTTGGGGAATTAAATAGGAAAACTGAACCTACACTGAGTCAGTTCATCCAGTGCCCAGAACAGCTTGGTAACCACAGGACAGATTACAGGTCAGAGAAGTTGTAAGACAGGCCAAAGGTAATGGTTTCAGGAGTGAGCTAATCCTCATTAATATATAGTGATAAGCATCATAATCTACTAACCTATAGTAAGTGTACCTGAAGATTTCTTAGGATGAGGAAATAATAATTTGGGCATGGTAGATTGGGCCAGAATCAAACAGCGTCAAGGCCCCTATAAAAATATTGAAGCTAAAATGCAAAAGGAGTTGTAGTCATTGCAGCTTTTTGAGCTTGAAAGAGCACTCTGAGCTTCTCTGCCAATGGCAATTAGCTTAGCCCAGTGTTTCTCAACGTGGTCTGCCAAACCAACCTACTCACTGGCCGCTCTGGTGTGTTTGTTTACTGGCTCCACGGCCACGAAGCCTCGTGGCTTCCATTGACTCTGGGGAGCCATGGGAAGCAAATGGCATACTGGAGCCAGTGGAGCCGCAAGGCTCTGTGGCCGTGGAGCCGTAAATAAACACACCGCAGCAGCCAGTTAGCAGGTTTCTCAGAGTGGTTTTGCTAACCATGTTTAGAAACTGTGGCTTAGCCACTCAGCACTCTACATGCTTCGACCTTCAACTTCATTGGGCATACCAGAGGCAAGACTGGTCCTATGTCTCTTAACATCAGGCCTTCAGGAAGGGGTGTTATTATGTAAGTATCCTAAGTACTAGCTTAAGTATTTCTTTATCTTTTCTTTATCTTAAAGATGTTACTAAAGGGAGTCCAAGAATTGTATTATGTTCATGTAACCTCATGCTTCCCTAATATATGTTGTTCTTTCATTTGTTTTAATAAATATTTTAATGAATTGGTATTGTCCTCCGTTTGAGTGCCCTTACCACATGCCACAAAATTACTTTTCTGAGATAGACCTTTCAGTGTTCTCGCTCTCTCTGTAACCTGAATTGGGATAATAACCTAAATTGCTTCTGATCAGATGCACCCAGCAGCGAGTCAGAACCCCTCGTCCATAAATTCAGGTCTATATGTTTTACACTCTCTCTCTTCAAGTCCCGAAGAGACCATATCTAAATTTTTATCTATAATTTATCATAATGTATTCAATCTTGTAACATTTTAAAAAAATCTTTCAACATATTTACAAATGTCAGTGGGTGATAATTGTGAGGATTATTTAAAAGTGCTAATAACCAACTTTTTCGTTTTGTGGTACAGCTATCATGGTTTAGAATTAGGATTGTCAGCCCACCTGGTAGTTAGTGCCCTGCAAATCCACAGATATCTGCTTTATATCCACGGCTTGTTTTTGCAGATCTGGATGTGGATACATATTTTGTATCTGCTCAAGGATCTAAGAATAATTCTGAGAGTGCCAGGAATTAAAGGAACTGGCATCCTTAGTTGGGATATAACTTTGTGTGCATTTCAGGACATGGGCAAAAGAGCCTGATCAGTATGAAGACTCTTAAAGTATTGTAGGCCCACTTTCAGTACGTCAACATTGCAGCTGGGAGAGTTCAAGCCTGCATGATTCCCAGGTCTGAGCTTAGGTGGCTAGCCCAAGCTGCTGTTTGTTCTGCAACGTTTGCACTGCCATTCTTAGCATGTTCGCTTGAGCAAAGCTAGTATGAGTCTGTCTACCTCATACTCGTGGGAGGCACGCTCCTGGGTTGAGTATAATCATTCCCTTAAAAAGCAGCTTAGGCCCTGAACCTGGGTGGGTACAAAACAAAGGTCTCTGCATACAAAGTTTATGACGGGTTCAGAGCCATAAAGTAAGGGCAATTAATAGGTTGTATTGTGGTGTGAGAAATGTCCAAATGATATATCTTTTTCCAGATGCATCCTTGTTTAAAGCTGAGGGGCAATAAATAAGGCTCTGTTATTATTTTTCTGGCTCTGTGTCATGGAAAGAAGGCCAGCTTTTGTTGTGTTCTCTGAACATTTTCTGATTTGTTTCAGTATCCTTAGCTTCCAATTAAAGTATGAATTAGTGAAATACATGCTTTGAGCCATACAACAGTTCTTCCCACAATACCAGAGAAAATCAGACTAGATAATCTTGATATTTCTAAGGTAATAAACAAGCAGAAATTAACTTCTGGATGCTTATTATTTTGGCTGGCAGGAGGGGTATATCTAAAGTTAGAGACACCAGAAACTTTTGGGCCATACACTTACATAGATGATAAAACAAAAGAGTATAAGCCTAATTTTTAAGGCCACAAGTCACCATGAAGATCCAACACAATGCTGAGTTGGATGTGGATAATTCATTTAGCTGGGAAACTAGAACTGTTGCTTCCTTTTCAGGAGGGAAAAAGTTAGCTTAGTTATTAATGCAGGATCCTTGACATGGTCGTTCTAGACAGATCATAAATTGCAATGTCCGTACATCCCCTTGAAAATGAGCAATAAAGTACTGTCTGATACTGCAGTTGATAGTGTGAATGTGGACTTTTGTCCACGCACAAAGCCCCACTTGCTGTCAGGCACAGGATCAGGGACTGCCCATGGCCCAAATTTTTTTCAGGTGAATAACTGAAAACACATGTGGGCTAACACAAACAGGCACATACTTTCCTACTATCCCCATGTCTTGATATTTCTTTACTTTTTAGCTTGTGTATCCAGGCTGAGTTTTTAATTACAGTATTCCCTCAGTTACTGGGAATGGAGGTGGCTCGTACCTCTGGACAAAACATTGTGATTTTTTTCAAAAGTTTACAAGTGGACATTGACTGAAAAATGCTGCTTTTAACCATGTTAATTTAAATAAAACAAGCACAGAGACCGTTTCTTCACCTTTTGAAATCTTCCCCTTTTATTTTTTTAGTAGTTTACATTTAACACAGTACTGTACTGTATTTGCTTTATTTATTTTGTGTCTGCTGCTACCTGATTGCATGCTTCTGGTTCCAAATGAGGTGTGTGGCTGACAGGTTAGTTCTTTCCTCTGGTATTCGTAACTCTGAGGTTTCACTGTATTGTGTGATGTGAGAGGGTGTGCGAAAGCCAGTCAGAGAATTAGTCATGGAGTGACAGGAGCCACCTGCTGCCCTTTGCACAGAATCGCACAAAATGTAGACCTTGTAAATGTAAACAGTAGCAAACACATTTTTAAAGGTATTTAAAACATGTCTTAGGTAGGTGCTAACACAGTTGTAGATAGTAATTAAAATATGCTCCCTAACAAAAAGCAAAACAAAACACCTTTTCCCTTAGCCTAAACAGGCCTTGGGGAACGCCCTGTACAAATTTGACAAGTATATTTTTCCTGTGCTTAAAATTTTCATTTGTTTGGGTCACAACTAGATATTATGACTCTCATTTAAACACTGTAGGCACTACAACGACATAGCCATAGTGCTGCAGCTATGCCATTGCAATATAGACATTTCTTATATTGACGTGGTTAATGCATCTCTCTGAGGTTGTGTTTACACTAGAACTGAATGATAACTTATGTTATTCAGAGGTGTTAAAATGACACCCCAGCAAAAGACAAAAGTTTTGCCAACAGCAAATAGCCATCTGAACAGCCCTTTGTCAGCTGGATAGCTCTCCTGTTGGCAAAGGGAGTGCAGCTCACTGGGGGTGGAAGTATTTTGTCAACAAAAGAGTCAACGGTGGCTATGTTGCCTGACTTTTTTGCCACCCAGTTGTCTCCCTAAAAGTTGCTTAGCATAGACAAAGCCTCAGACACAGTTGCTGAGTCAACTGAAGAGTTCTGTTGATCTTGCTGTGTCTATCCTGAGAGTAAGGGGCAACCACCCCATGGCACTCAGTGCATGGAATTTTACACAATCCTGAGTGACCTAATTAGGGTGGTCTAATTTTTAAGTGTAGACCCGGACTGAGTTAGAATGTAGGAACATCACTATTGCCAAATAACAGCCTATCTTGCCATTTTAAGATTTTTTTGGGGGCATCTTTACTATTGAATGCAGAGACAAATCCAATTTTTTCAAAAGTTCTATTTTGTTTTCCTAATCTATTTTGTTTTTCTAATCTTTGCATACAACAACTATTTCAATGCAGGCTGAAAACTTTTGTGCAGTATATAAGGAACAAAGTGTAAAGTGCTGCAGTTTCCCTTGGGTGCCTTTTGGGACCTTTCAGTGCAACAATAATATTCAATGGGCCTGATGTTACTACATTCCATCTGTTTGTGGTGATAGAGGCTGGGAGACTATCTTTCTGCCTGACAGTTGTTTGGGGTTTTTCCCCCCTCTCCGGAAGGAAGGAAGGAAGGAAGAGAGGCTGCTTTTTGAGCAAGTGTTCACGTTTTCTGTTGGAGTGGTTTGTCTTTTTTTCATCTCTGAATTCTGTTGAAGGTGTTTGGCAGTTACTCTTTTTGCAGTTTGGTGGGTGTTTTCTGCTGATGTAGTAATGTCTGTCATTGAGGGCAGGGATAAGAAGTTGCATTCATTTTGCATGACAGGAAGGGTGATTACAAAGACTTCCTGGAGGATGAATTTCCTCAAGCATGGAGAGACTTCCTGTTTCCCAGTGTCGCAATAACATTCCCCCCCCCCCATCTTTTATTACAAAAAATATTTGTAGCTCTGGATTTTGGAGGCAGTTACATGCCTTGGGGAAAAAAGGGCTTTTCTACCTGGTAACTGTTGCCATAAGATGAGACTTCTCAATGAACTTGCAACAGCAACATAAAGTTAATATTACTCAATATAGCTTACTAGTCTATGTTTTCTCTTTAAGTAAGTAGCTTAACATATTATTTATCTTACAAAATGTATAACTCCAGAACCTGCAGGCTGAATAAACAGACTTGGGCTTTAACTTTCACACTTCCTGATTATGGTATTGCTAACACCAGATGTTTAAAAATCATTAATTGGGTCTCCCAAACTATCAAGATTGGCTTAAAATCATATTTTTAAAAAAATCACTTGAGCCTTTAGGATTCTGATCACAGCTTTAAGCTTTTTCTCCACAACTACAACCTCTCTACCCGTTCTCCCCCAAAAAAAGAGAGAGAAAGAAAATTAGGACTTTGATGTAATGACATGTCTATAGTAGGGATGTGAACGACTATCCAATAAGCAAATGCTTATTGGATAGTTGAAACACTACTTGACTAGTCACTCCCTTCTCCCCATCCTGCCTCTGTCAGAGGCGGGGGTGGGGAAAGAGGCGGGGGTGCTTCAAAACAGCAGTGCCGTGTGAGGTCAGCTGGGGACTCCCCTGCTATTCGTTTAGCCGATTTAATCTAAATTTAAGATCCCTAGTCTATAGGAACGAGTGAAACCTCAAATCATGAGTCTCAACAGAATCCAAAGACTTGGCAACACTGAATTTTACTCCCACTGAAATCAACAGTAGTTTTGTCTTTTGATGAACTAGGAATAAGATCAGGTTTTAGTGATTTTTATGCTTAGGTTGCTATCCTGCAGACACTTATACATGTGCTTAATTTTCTGAGTAGTCCAGTGGTACTATTCACAGTAAGCACATTCTTAATTATTTTCAGGATCCAGGGTCTTGCTATTACATTGACTTAGTTAATAAAGAAGAGAAGGGTCTTTATGGCTTCCCTTTCCCCCTGGCTTCTATATTTAAGTATTTCTGTGATTTTTATTTTTTAAGGAAGATTTACACATGGTGACGGATTTAGTATTTTTCCCCATCAGGAAATTCATGTTCTTTGGTTTCTTATGGTTCTGATTTTGCTCATTTATGTTGCACGAAATAAATAATTATGCTCATTCAATCCAGAATAATAGATGGAATCTTTGTTGTGAACTCCTATGAATAGACAAATGTTTGGCTGTTTTTTGAGAGAGAGAGAGAATTAAGCTGCAGGAAGAACATAGAGCAACATGTTTTATGTAGCAATTGGCAGTTCAGTGTTTCTGTTTAAATAAGCACTCAGCTGTTAAATTTCGATGTTTTTAAATTTCTTGGCTTTTGTTCCAGTCTTGTTTCCACTGAAGTCAACTGCTATCATCCTACTTCTTTTGTTGCTATCTGTTTTAGATCCTTGGCTGGCAAGCGCAAAAGAATATGCTTTGTCACAAGATTTCGAGTTCTGTTTCTAGTTGTGCTGCAGTACAGGATGAAGAGACTTTTTTGCTGTATTTCATCACAAATGCTTCTGGAATGAATAAAAAAAATGCAGGAGATCGCAAAAATTGAAAACTGGCCAAATTCCAGACAAGGTTTGGTTATATTGCGGAATAGGTTTTGGGTCATTTTCTACCCAGAATAGACTGAAACCAGGGGAGAATTCTCCTAACTCTCCACAGCCCAGCAGGAGAGGGAAGAATTGTGGAGAAGTTCTCCTTTTGCTTTTAGCACAGGAAAGATAGTTGTGGCTTCTTCACTTTAACTGTCCAGTCTCCCATTCCTTACAATTACCTTTTTTCTTTCTGAGGAAAGACATGAGCTTTTATCGGATTTAATTTACACTGGAGTAAATCCAGAGTAATTTATACAGGTTGAATATCTCTCAACTGGGACTCCATGGTTCGGCAACATCCATGGTCCAGCAAGACTGTGGAGATTGCTGGATCAGAGAGACCTGATGGAAGGCCAGAGGCAGGAGCCGTGCAGGGGCCAGGAACCCTTCCAGGCTGGCTGCAGGGAGTCTGTCTTGCTGCTTCGATCTTTCTTGTGATAAATGCTGTAACCACTATACACATGTTTGGTTGATTTTTTTTTTTTTTTTTTTTTCCTCTCCCGATCTTCCCTTCCCCCTTTCTATGTGAATTTATTAGAAAATCAGTAACAAAAAGCAAACAAATGTTGTAACCAAGGATCTTTCACTATTATTGTTTCATAACTTGTCTGTCAAACTTCTTTGTCGTGTTGAATTTTTTTACTTTAAATGGCCCTAAAATAAATATTACAGTAAACACATTTTAATTTTGGGCAAAAGCCAGAGACTTCACCTTGTACATTATCTACCTTGATTCTTGAAAAAACAACAATCAAAGTCCACCCTTGATAAGCTGAGCTATATTTAGAGTTGTTGTATATTCTGGTCTACACAAAACCAAACACATGCACAATATATATTAAGAAAACATTTCAGTAGCTGAAACTATTTCACAGTATTGTTTTTCTTCCTGTAATCATGATTTTTACCTGCGGCTGCTATTAAGGAGATGCATGTAGAGTTAAAATAAATAGATTAAAACTGAAAGACTTGGGGGGAGGGAACGTA
Source organism: Pelodiscus sinensis (assembly GCF_049634645.1). Lineage (NCBI taxonomy): Eukaryota > Metazoa > Chordata > Testudines > Trionychidae > Pelodiscus > Pelodiscus sinensis. The sequence continues at coordinate 173,240,874 of NC_134712.1, forward strand.
TCAAAAGTTCTGTTTAAGGCAACATGGGTAAAAATTTGCTTTTAAAATATTATTAAATATTAATTTGATTATTTACACAGTTTTATTTTATTTTTATTTTATTCAGCTTAGGGGAATGAAACAAAAGTTCCATCTTCATTATGAATCATCTGTGTGTGACCTGTCTAAGGCTTTAGCATAATTCTAAAACTTAGGTCCTATCCAGACTAAAAAATTAAACTTTGCTTTAACTGTTTTGGGGTGACCACATTTAAAGTTTCTTTACTGCATCTCCTAAAGCTTTCTAGTGTAGGTAGAAGTTAATATTTTGTTTATAGATTATTTCAGATCAGTTCTCCTTTTGGATTCTCGGGCACTAGCAGGATGATGTAAAATTTAGGTTGTAAACAGGGTGGTAGAATGTTTATTTAAACAAATAAAATATAACTGTTTCTGTGAGCTCCCTTCCATGTAGGATTGTCCTACATCATTTCTTCCCTGTACACAGACAGAATGGTGCAAACTAGTCTTCATCATTTGTTAATATGGTAGACAGTTTCTTTCATCTTGACTCAGGTTGATTAGTAGCTTGTTTCTCAAGTACTCCTATTGAAATCAGTGGTCTTTCTCCTGCAGCAAGGTCCTACCCAGCCTGAGGCCTGGTCCATACAGGTTGGACCTGCCTGGTCCTGGATGAGGGATTTTTCCAGATGAGGGGAGGTCATTTGAGGTCTCCTGCTGCCGCCCCCTCTACCACTTCCCCACAGGCTTTCTGGTTCCCTCCCCAGCCTAGCTGAGTCTGTGTGCTGGCTCCCTGCCCCTCCTCTTGCAGCCCAGCTGAGCCCCATGGCAGCTCCTACTGCCTTCTCCCCAAGCTCAGCTGAGCCACAAGCCGGCTCCTGCAGCCCAGCTCCCTGCCCCCTGCAGCCCAAATGAGCCGCACGCTGACTTCCAGCCTCCCCTTGCAGCCTGACTGAGCCATACAATGGCTCCTGGTCCCTACCTCATTGTAGTGCGCTGGGACTCTCTGATCCTGGAACATCTATGGCCATGCTGGAGCATGGATGTTGCCGGACCAGAGAATTCTGGATTTTAGAGGTGCAGCCTGTCCCATAACAGCTACAGTGGTACAGCTGCAATAAGTCCACTTCTATCATAGGCCAGGGTGATGGCACTGAGTGATGTAGCTACTTTGACCTAAGTTTGAAATGTAGAGCAGGACTTACAATTTACATCCCTGCATGCCATAGCTGTGGCTGCATATATATGTGGCAAGGCTGATGGAAGGAAGCATCTGTTAACTTAGCTAATGCTCCTCACGGAGTAGGATTACCTACAATGACGGCAAAATGCCTTCTGACACCATAAGCAGCATCGTGCAGGGATGCTATGGCTGTATAAAACTGTGCCGTTGTAACGTCCATAGAGAAGACAAGTACAGAGTATAATCCTGTAGTATAGATCTAATCTACACCAATGGAAGGAGGCTTTCCATCGCAGTAGGAATGCACCTCTTTGCATGATGGTTGCTAGATCAATGAAGCATTTTTCCATTTTGTATCTGTGCTCAGGCTTAGATTGACATAGTAACACCATTTGGGGTGTAGATTTTCCATATTCTAAAGTGTCATAGCTGTGTTCTCCTAGCTTCCAGTATAGGCCAGATCTACGTCTTTCTCTGTCAGAAATTCTGATTTTTGAGTTTGGTGCAAGATTTCCAAATTGATGGGAATGCTTTGCTATGCATTTGTTTGTTGGGAGTTTATGTGAAATAATTTTATGTGAAGTATTGAAACTTGTTTTTTCTCTTTCACTTTTGCAGTTTTTTTGGCAGAAACATTTCTCAAAGTAATTGCTGTATTTTAATGAATTTTAATCCTTTCTCCGAGACATGTTGGATGTTGTGACTACTTTAATTACTTCATGAAGAAATTTTGTTTTGCAATGTAAATTGCAAAAATATTTCTGGTTTCTGTCATTGTCCCCTTCATATTCTGCTGGAGTGTTTGTTACACCCCTTTCTTGTCTGTCTTACCTTAAACTAGATTTTGAGCTTTTTCTAGGCTGGGTTTTGAGCTCCTCTGGGCTGGGTATATTTGTTTTGTTTATACAACATTTTTAGGCCTTAATCAGATTGTAATGCAGTTTTGCTGTGAAGTTGTCTAACCAGAAAAGCTGATCAAACCACAGGAGAAATAACAGGTTTGGGTTTTTGTTTTTGTGTGTTTTTTTTGTTTTGTTTTTTTCAAAAATACTTTTTTTTTTTTTTTAAATCTAATTTGGTTCACTTATGGTTTCTTCCGGTATATGTATGTGTTGTAGCAAGGTCCTCGCTCAGGCCCCTGGAACCCCTTCTTCAGTCACACAATCAACTGGAGACTAGGGATGTTAAATATCGGTTAATTGAATAGTCGATTAACCTCATGAATTCTTATCGGTTAGTCGACTATTCTGTAGTCCCCAGGGGTGGGACCGACATCTAGTGTGCTCCAACCCCACTCTCGGAGAGCCCCCTGATACCCTGTGCTGCTGCTTCTCTACCAGAGGCAGCAGCACAAGGTTTCAGGTGGGAGCTGATCCACGAGGTGAGCCAGTTTTAAAAACCAGCTTCCCTTGCGGATTGGCTACCTGCCACGCCACACTGCAGCAGCTCTTGTTGGGGGGAAGGAGGAGGGGAGGGAGGTCTGAGCTCCTGCACCCAGTGGGAGTCAGAACTGAGCTGGGCTGCCTGCCCACCTGGCTCCTAAAACACTTGAAATGCATAGCTGCAGCAGGGGTAGGTCCTAGACTTAGCATGGTTTATTACCAGCTTGTGCTGCTGGCCAGCCTCCTAAACAGATTACTTCGGGGTGGAATGCGTGTAGTCTATAGCATTAACCTATAAGCTGATTAATTGACTAGACTATTGCATCCCTACTGGAGACCCTCTCTTGTGCAATAACCCATGTGTCTTTATTTTCTGTGCCAATTTTCCACCACCTTCTATTTGCGTCTGGAACAAAGTTCTGGAAACTCCGCTACCCTCTCCAGTTGGCTGGGGAGCACACTCAGCCACTCTCTGGCTACTTCTCCCTTTCCACTTCCTCTTTGCTGCCTCTCTGGCTGCTTTATCTGGCCATCTGGCTAATGAGGCTCACAGCTGTTTCCCATTAGCCCCTCAGGCATGGACTTTCTCAGCTGGCTTCAGTTGCCTTTTTCAACCAGGCTATAGTGGTAGACATCTGTCTTAGTCAGCAGCCTGTCACAGTGTCCATTTAAATAAATTAGATTACCTTCCATTTTTTTAAAATAAGAGTCCAACAACCACCTACCAGACAAAGGATGAAATCCGCTAGCCAGAGGTTGAGAGAAAAATAGTAAGAGGGAAAATGCGAAGTGAATTCTGTGGTCCAATTTCACCTCACCATCTTCAGCTGTTGGGATAGAGAAGATGTTTTTTTTTTTGTTCTGCTTAGACATTGCCATGTAAAATGTGAGATTAATTTGGATTACATGAACTAAAATGTTGGTTCCAGAACTAAAATGAATTATTGTTGCAACTGGGTCTGATCTCATAATTTTCACTGAAGTCCTTAGAAGCTGTTTATTACCTCTCAGGATTAGGTCCTTAATAAAAGAAACCGGCTTAATCTTTGTGGGGACGCTTTTTTGGGGGGGGGGGGGAATGAGGAGAGGAGCTGCACCCTAGCAAAAAGTAGAGTTTACATTTGTTTTTGTGTTTTCTCCTGTCAGCTATCATGGATCCCATGAGTTATGCAGAATTTATGAAAAAAACTGGAAATGACAACTTCAGAAATGGAAATTATTTCTTGGCCATCAGAAACTACGATGAAGCCATAGCTGTGCTCTTTCAGTTATTTCAGTGGAGGATGTAAGTATTCAGCTAATGTATGACAGAGTAAACGATGATAACATTTTAAAGATAAGTGGTCTGGCTATCTGAGGATAATAGGAATCAGGAATTTTTTAGCTCTTTTCGAGCTCTGATAGTGACTCTTCTTTGTTTTTTGGCAAGTCACTTAATATCCCCGATTCATCATTTCTCTATCTGTAAAATGGGCATGATGCTCATATTACCTGAACAGCCCTAAGTAAGTAAGAATTATACATTTAAATAAGCTTAATTCAAGCTTGAGTAATAATATTTATTGACTTTTTATTTTTTTCTTTTTCTCTGACTCTTTCTACTGGGATTGGGCTAGACCAGTGCTTCTCAAACTTCATTACACTGTGACCCCCTTTTTGTTGACAATTACTACACTATCCCAGGAGGGGTTACTGTAGCCTAAGCCCAGCTCACCCAAGGCTGAAGCCTTCTTGCTTCCTCCGTAGGGCCCCCAAAAGTCTAACCCCCATTCTGATGACCCAGTTAAAATGGGTTCCCCACTCCCTTTGGGTCCCCAGTTGCAGTTGGAGAACTCCCTGCTTTGAAGCTCAGACAGAAGTTACAAGCCTGCTGTAGGAGTTGGGTGGGTGAGATGCTGTGGCTTGCAGTATGGAGGAGTTCAACACACTAGCTACGCGAGGCTGTTTATTCAGTTGAGTGTGGCTAGTTCACTTGAATAACGTGGCTATTTGGCTGGTTGAGTGTGGCTAGTGTGCTAGAGCAGTAACCACTATAATGGCTACTGTTTCAGAACTGGTTGGACACCACGGAACTAGATGATCATGATGGCCCTTTCCTGTCTCAAAGTCTATGAGTTTATCTGATGTACTTATGCTCATTCCAGCCCCTCACACAAACTAATGAATTTATCATCGCCAGGGCTTCACAAACGGCGGTGAAACCTACTCGCCAGCCCTGCACTGTGCATGTGCAAGACCCGCATTGCGCATGCGTGCGCTGCCAGTGAACGGGGCTACCGGCTGAAATCTACTTGCCACGGGCGAGTGGATTCAGTGATTTGTTGAGCCCTGATAATTGCACTTTCCCTCTGAGGTAAAGAAGGGAGGTATGGAGATTTGGTGACAATGCCAGGATTATATCTCCGCTCCTCCTTGGTCCCAGTCCAATGCCTTAGTATCTGTGTTCAAGATCTTTAGTATTATTTTTTTGTGGGTACACTATCTTGAGTCTGTTGTTATTGGGGCACATACCTAGCACTCAAATGATCAATATTTAAGAACTAAATTAATGTTCTTCCAGATCCTCAGCTGGTAGAAATTTGACTTCCATGGAGTTATACCAGTTCACATCAGCCAAGGATTTAGCCCTGTATTTTTTTAGTTAATCCTTTGGTTGCTGAAGCACACTTGTTCTCCTTACCATCTGCAGGTCACAACTCCAGTGTTATGGTGTTGGGCCTAGTCATGAGCCAATCCAAATTTACTTAACTGAACCCAGTGCACTTTCTATATTTTCCTTCAGAGATGAAATGAAGGAAATAGTATGCAGTAGGGATGTACTAGTATAGTCAATTTACTGATTAACCAATAAAGCAAAAGCTTATAGGTTAATAATATAGATTACACACATTTAAATCCCTCTTCCCCTCACCAGTACATTTTTTAGTGAGCTGGCTAGCAGCCTGGCTCAGTCCCGGCTTGCACTGGATCTAGAACCTACCCCTACTGGGGTTCTGCTTATAAAGTGTATTAGGAGCCAGGTGGGCAGCCCAGCTCTCAGTTCCAGGTCTGGGAGCTCAGACCCTCCCCCATCCACCCCCTGACAGACAGGGGCTGTTGTCACCCTGTACTGCTGCCTTTGTATCAGAAGCAGCAGCATGGGGTGACAGGCCACGAGGGGAGCTGGCTTTTAAACTGGCTCAACTGACAGACCAGCTCTAACCTGGCACCCCATGCAGCGGTGTGGAGTGGCAGGGAGCTCCTCAGGAGTGGGGCCAGTGTGCACTGGCTGCTGGCCCCACCCCCAGGGACTATAGAACAGTTGAGTAACTGATAAAAATGTATGAGGTTAATCAACTATTCAGTTATCTGATATTTAACATCCCTACTATGCAGTCATAAAATAGACTGTATTTAACCCATATCCTGAAAAGGGAGAGGTGGAGTTAAGGTGGCAATCACAATTATAATTTTATTTCTTGACTTTACCTTGTAACATTAATGTTGTATTAAAGAAGAAGTTTTTTCCCTATGGAATATTGCTATAAGATTTGATAGAATTGTGTTAACTGAATTGGCAGGCTCTTTATTTTTAGGGGCTATCTTATTGTACCATAATTCTGTTCGGTGGAATACATTTTAAGATTTTTGTCAAATTTTTCAGTATGAAGTACCATTTATTGCTTTAAAATTGATTAAACATTAATATTAATTTTCTCAGGGTTTCTCAGAGAGACATGGCTGTGTTGTTATGCAACAAATCAAATGCCTTTTACAGCCTTGGTAAATGGGAAGAAGCATTTCAATTTGCCAATGAGAGCCTCCAATGGGATATGTCATACGTTAAGGTACTGCACATATAATCCAACAGATCAGCAATGCTTTTCGGTCTTATTATTTTAAACAAGATTCAGAATTAGTTTTTAAAAAATTATTACACAAATACATGATGTAAGAATAAGTGAATACCCTTAGAATCCCTAGTCAGTAGCTGAATATGTTTTGACATTTAAAAAAAATTGCCATTACAATTATTTTATTTGAATGACATGGAACTAGCTTACAATGAAATTCCCATGTTGTTTCATGGCACTATGAAAATTCCAGTACAGCAAACTCTCTTGTGAAAAGAAATTTCACTATGACCCTGAGTCAGTGAAGCAGTGAAATGTACGCTATGCTTAAAACCTAAGGCAGTGCTCCATGAGGGATGTTTTGGAGTAGCGATTTATTTAGAAATAAATGCTGTGTAGACAGTGCCAAATTTCAAAATAAGCTATTTCGAAATAACCTAGAAATAAGATACGCAATTTGCGTAGCTCAAATTGTGTATCTTATTTTGACCTACGGTGCTGTGTAGACGCACCCTTATTGTGTAAGCCATATACATACTTGAAACAGATGCTGAAAAGTGGTGCTTGATTTTTTTTCACATGAGCACACATTGAATGTTGCTGCACTGTAAAAGGATTGAAATATATTTGATAGTTTGTTCCTTGGTTATTTTCAGTCTTGATTGAGGGTTCTCTACTTTCTTTCTAGACACTTAATGAAATTTATAATGTATGGAATACAGGGGTGAGCATTTCTAATGAGTCAGGCTTGAGAAAATTGAGATTTTTTTTTATAGACAGGCTAGAAATTGTGAAATTAACATAAAACAGTTTTTTATCCACCTCCGCAACAATCTAGTGTTGCGGGGGGGGGGAGGGGGGGACGGGACGTGTGGCTTCTCCATTGCAACATCATGTCAGTGCCACAGTTAAGGTATATGTGTCTGGGGGCAGTTGGCACCCAGCTTTATTCAAGGCAAGGTAGCCAGCTTTTAACCCAACCTACTGCAGGCTTAGTGGATAGGAGGAGCAAGTAGCAGATATCTGCGTGCAACAATCTCATGTTTGGTATGGCTTTTGGCTGATTTTATGCAAGGCACAATAGATCATGCTATTGCAACTTAGAACATATACTGCGAATCGCATTGGGCACAAGACCAACATGCATGGATGGTCCACCTCTGCCTCTCTGCTGTTGGAAAAAATCTCAGCAGCTTGGGATAATTTGGGCTGCCAATTTTTATGCAAAGGAATGCAGCAATGAACTTTTGCTGACTGCATTCTATGTTTATTTTGTGAAATTCACTATTTTGCCCGTGACACTGTTGTGAATTTTATTTAAAAAATGTGACTTTTCTCAGGGCCCTGCCAATGAGTACCAGCAGTTGTTTGTTCTTATAGAATTCTGAGTGTAATGAGCTGAGAGAGTATTATTACAAACCATAAATTTTGTGAATCACCTCAAAAAAGATATTTTGGCCTTAGAAAGGCTTCAGAAAAGGGCAACTAAAATGATTAGGGGTTTGGAACGGATCCCATATGAGGAGAGGTTAAAGCGACTGGGACTTTTCAGTTTAGAGAAGAGAAAACTGAGGGGGGATATGATAGAGGTCTATAAAATCATGAGTGGTGTGGAGAGGGCCGATAAAGAAAAGTTATTTATTAGTTCCCTAAATAGAAGAAGTAGAGGACACCAATTGAAATTAATGGGGAGCAGGTTTAAAACTAATAAAAGAAAGTTCTTCTTCACACAGCCTGTAGTCAACCTGTGGAACTCCTTGCCAGAGGAGGCTGTGAAGGCTAGGACTATAATAGAGTTTAAAGAGAAGCTAGATAATTTCATGGAGGTTAGGTCCATAACAGGCTATTAGCCAGGGGATAAAATGGTGTCCTTGGCCTCTGTTTGTCAGAGGCTGGAGAGGGATGGCAGAAGACAAATCGCTTGATCGTGTCTTTGGTCGACCCTCTCTGGGGCACCTGGTGCTGGCCACTGTCGGCAGACAGGATACTGGGCTAGAAGGACCTTTGGTCTGACCCAGTACGGCCGTTCTTATGTTCTTATGTTCTAATGTGCATCTTGGGGAATAATTAGTAATTTGACACACGAACATTGTTTAGCTTAATGAGGATCTCTGAATATTTTTGTTTGCAAAAATATTTAATTTTCCAAAGATATTGGGTCTTCTGGACACTGAAAGATCATCATATTAAGAGGCCCACAATATTTTACAACTTTATGATGTTGGTATGTGAGTAATTTTCTCAACCATTTAAAATGTTGATAACAGTATTTGTATGTAGTTACACCAGATCCTGGAAATCTTATTCAGGAAAAAATCCTATTGTAAAATTGACAGTTTTACGTAGAGCTTTCAGAGATGGGCTCTTAATTTCTGAAATTAAGTAGTAATGCAATTTGATGACAATGGATTCTTTTCTTTGTGTGTGTGTGTGTGTAATTTTTTCCCCCTTCCCCTTCTTAGGGTTACTATAGATCTGGCTATTCGCTGCTACAGTTGTCGAGAACTCATGATGCAGTTGTTATGTTTTCTCGTGGTTTGAATCATCTGCGTGGTTCGATGGACCAATCTCAAATTGCTGATTTTTTAATTGGAATCTTCACATGCGTTAATGGTAAATTGGAATGGAAACTTGCATTTTATTTAGACTCTCTTAGTAGGGACAGGACAGGTTAGGGGTTGGTGTAGAATAATTAATTTGGTCACCATTGACCAGGGTCATATTTGAGGGATTTATTCAAAATATAAACACTTTCTTTAGGAGGAAAAAAAGTTAATTTAAAAGCAATTGCTGAAAATAACTTTGCAGGTTTTTTTAAATTAGTCCATTTAGAACACTAATGGAGGGAAAATGTCTTCAAATGCCTTGAAATTCCTATTATTTTCATGGGAGGTCAAAGGAAAAGAAGAGAGATCTCTAATTATAATATGGTCTGGTTGGCCTTTTGGCAACATGGACAACCTGGGAGGCAAACAAGGCTGGAGAAAAAGCAAATGTAGTACTGATTTTGCAATAAAAGAAAAAAGAATGGTCCTGGCAAAAGTTGAACTTTAACTTGAACTGCTATACCTAGTAAAACAATAGAACCGATATCAAGGGAAACAATCACAAGATGTTTAAAAGGGAAACGGAACCAAGAGTAATAAGCAGCATCAGTCTTCTCAGGCAAACTTGCTTTTTTGGACAGAACTGTAAAATTAGTGTATATAAAGAATGCAGTAAGTTTAATTCAGAATGGTTTAGAACAGAGTTGTAACTAACTAATTTGGTGCCTGAGGCAAGACCATCCTCAGCATGGGCGGAGATGCTGACATGGAGTGAGATACGAGCAAAGACAATGTAGTAGCTGTCTTTTCTGCGCCTCCTCAGCTATGCGTCCAAGGCAAGTGCCTCACTTGCCTTGACCTTGTTACCAGCCTGGTTTAGAAAGGAATACTGTCGTGTATTAAAAACTGACCACAAGATCTAGATCCAAAGCCTGTTAAAAAGGAATCTTTCCATTGCTTTAACGGGCCTTAGGTTTCACCAATATATGGCAGTGAATTTAACTGGAGATTTAGGGCCTAAAAGTCAGTACAGGCAGTCCCCGGGTTACGTACAAGATAGGGACTGTAGGTTTGTTCTTAAGTTGAATCTGTATGTAAGTCGGAACTGGCGTCCAGATTCAGACACTGCTGAAACTGACCGCCAGTTCTGACTTACATACAGAATCAACTTAAGAGCCCCAGGCGTCCCCAAGTCAGCTGCTGCTGAAACTGATCAGCAGCTGATTCCAGGAAGCCCGGGGCAGAGCAACTCTGCCTGGGGCTTCCTGTAGTCAGCGCTGGTCAGTTTCAGCAGAAGCTGACTTGGGGACGCCTTGGGCAGAGCAGCTGGGGTGCTACTGGACCAACCCAGCAGCACCCCATCTGCTCTGCCCCAGACGTCCTGATTCAGCCGCTGCTGAAACTGACCAGCAGCGGCTGAATCAGGACCTGGGGCAGAGCAGCTGGGGTGCTGCCGGGTTGGTCCAGTAGTGCCCACGGGCGCTGCAGGACAAATCAGCAGCGCCCCAGCTGCTCTGCCCCAGAGTCCAAAACAAAAGCCTGGTCTGCTGGGGGGGGGGAGCACACTAGCTGCGCGCCCCCCCCCCCCCCAGCAGACCAGGGACACGGGGAGCAGAGCCGCAGCGGCAGCGGGGTGCCGTGCCTCTGAGGCTTTGCTCTGGCAAAGCCTCAGAGGCGCGGGACCCCCCCGCGGCTGCGGCTTCAGTCCGGGTGCCTGTGGTCTGCTGGGGACCGTCCCCAGCAGACCACAGGCACCGGATCTCAAGGGGCAGCAGCAGCGGTTCCCGCGCTTCTGAGGCTTTGCTCTGGCAAAGCCTCAGAAGCGCGGGAACCCGCCTGGTGCCCCTGGTCTGCTGGAGACAGTCTCCAGCAGACCAGGGGCATCGGAGCAGCTTACGAACGGGGCTTTCTCGCCCCAACTTCCGGGGCGAGAAAGCTCCGTTCGTAAGTGCGGATCCGACATAAGTCGGATCCGCGTAAGTCGGGGACTGCCTGTACTGCACAACAGTTTAAATGGGGATTGTGGTGTGATATAGCTTTAGCAGACATCTTTATTAGTGACTGAGGAAGGGAATAACAATTGACACAGTAACAGGCTAAGTTGCAAACACCAGTTAGGACAGAGAAAGTGGAGCTGGAGAGTAAAAGAAATACGAGCAGAAAATCTCAGAAAGAGATTCATCTAGAGTACACGTAAGTCAGCACACCCCAGAAAGGGAAAAAAAACCTGACATGCTCACTCAGTGGCAGGGAGAAGCCTGGGAAACGTTAATGCTGAAAGAGACCTGCAGTGGCAGTGAGCAGCCAATTTGAATTTGCAGAAGCACCAATACAGTTTTGGGCTGCCTTCTTCAAGTCATGTCACAGAGATGGAGGATAGTCTCCTATAATGCTATTGTGACCACATACAGAATATTGCATTTTTTTCTGGACACATACAAAGTGTGACAGACTGGAGAGAATTTAGAAATGAATAATATACATTATGGAGTGGAGGTAAGCTGGAGGTATAGGAGAGTAATAAAAAGAAGTGAGCATGTATATCTTCGTCAAGCAGGACTTGTGGAGAAATAAGTTCTCCACATCTAAATGGAGAAGCACCAATGAAGCAGAGTAATAATTTAATAATACTTAGAATTGTATGGTATTTTCAATGCACCATACATTAACTAAATAATTTACATAATATCCCTATCTGTGCCTAACTCCCTCATTTTACAGTTGAGGAAGGTGAAACAGAAACATGAAGTGACTTGCCTAAGACGACCAAAAGTCAGGGGACAACCACCCCTGGAACTTGGGATCTATTGAAGCCTAGTGCCTATACTGGTTTCTTCCAATCCACATGGCTTTCCTTGTCAGTGAGGCAGATCAGGGAATAGCTAGGAGTAGTGAAGAAAGAGGAAAAATTTAGGCTTAACATCAGGAAAAACTTGCAGTTAGTTTTATTAAGTTGTGAAATACTCTCCCAGATCAAATTATAGAAAGGCCTGAGAGAGTAACAGCGGGAAGAGGGAAAAGAACAGATGAGAGAGGATACTTGGCTTTTCCTATTCCTAACCACTTTTTTCTGTAGCAGTCAGATCCCCTCAAGATCCTGTGTTCCTTCCTATGTCTTGCTATTGCTTAATGGTCTGGTTTACCAGCTTTGCCTGAGAGAGCCCAAGACCATTCCATCTGGCTTCTGGCAATGCCTCTCTCATTTGCTTTCTGCACTCTCATTCCTGTTTTATTGAGTTTGGTCACTTCATCCACTTCTCTGTCCGTTCATGATAAGTAGAAAAACTGGTGGAAGGTTTTAGATTTTCATGGGCTTCAGAGTCTTTTCCAAAACAAATGGTTAACTTCCCTTTGTTCATGAAATCTGTGGCATCTAAAAATAGTGCACCCTTATTAATTATTGAGCAGACCTCTTACTAGTATTAGTTATGTGAATTATTTGAGCTAATTTGAAATGTTTCAATGTAATCACTAGTGAAGAATTGACTCTATGTAATGAATTGATGTACTTTGAGAGCACAACATGAAAAAGTTGCACATGCTTAACACTCTTCTGAAACTTCTTTTCTTACTTTCTTAGGTGAAAAATATATAGCACCCTATTTTATTTCCATCTTTAAGAACATTTTGAATGAAAAATTTGATGCATTAGTTTGGCAGGTGGTAATAGAAAAATTGGCCAAGAAAGGAATGTGGCAAGTAAGTTTTTCGCTATGCCGAGAATATTAATTAATAAATCTGTTTTTTTAAATTCAATAATAAGCCTTTATTTTCTTAAATTGTTTTTAAATCTGAAATTGTTCACCCATATTGAATATTAGCATTAGAAAAAATAGAAACTAAGGAAAAAAATAGTTTGTAAAATTCTCTTTCCCTTTTGAAAGGAACAGTCAAGTTTAAAATCCCATTTGTGTTTCTTTTTGTTTGTTCTGCTCCCAACTGAGAAGGAGAAAGACACTCCCCACATTTTCCCCCCCCCACACACACACACACCAGAACATAGGGGGGCCAGCCTAGTAGATTTTGCGTGCTCCAGCCCCATGAAGTGGGCAGCAGGGGAGGGGCTGAAGCACCAGCACTGGCTCCCCAATGCTGAGGGAGCCCTGAGCCTCTGGGGCCGGATCCAGGCAAGCCAGGGGCCACATTTTGGCCCTAGGCCTGAAGCTCCCCACTCATAACTAGACAAATCATCTAATGCAGCTTGTGAGCCACAATCTATGTAAGTGGATCACATGATAAACACTGTGATTTAATTATTAACCAGTTGGGATGCTTTTACTAAATTGTTAACCAGTTATAGTTGATAAAATAATACTTGGTCAGTCATTTTGCTGTGAGAATAATATGTATAAACTATTTCCCCCATTATAGTGCTTTACTATGGATATACCATAATAAATAAATAAATGAAGTTTTTCTACTGTGGTGCTCTTGTATAATGTTGGTTACTAATCTGCTTAGTTTATAGCGGCCTTAGTTTATAGTGGTCCTTCTTCAGAGCACCAGCTGAATCCCAAACACACACATGCTGCCTGTCACTGATGATGCAGGAGTATAAACATAATGGCAAATGCTGTAGCCCCATAGTGACTTGTGCCTGATGAGAAGCTCAGGTCGGGAAAAAGTGTTTGCCAAAGTAAAAGATTTATGTGTGAGAAGAAAAAGGAAGTTTTAGTGTTCTGAGAATCTGATCGGTTATCACAAATAATGGGCAGTACATGTCCAACCTCCCTAGTCCGGCACCCTCGGGACCTGATTGGTTCTGGACAAGGGAGTTTTCCAAACCAGGCAAGGTCTGGGAAGGGGGTGCCAGCCTCCCCACTGGGGTCCAAGGTATAGCACCCCTGCCAGAGCTCCTGGCCCTGCGAGTTGCAGCAGCCCTGTCACCCTGCTGTAGTTCCTGACATCTCTGCCAGCTCCGAACGCAACTGTCCCAAGAGCTCCAGTCCATCCTTGGATTCCCTGCCCCCACTGGCTGCGGGTTGTGTTGCCCCCTGTGCTCTGCTGGCCCCACTGGCTGGCTCTGGTCCAAGCCACTGGCAACCTCTTCTGCTGGGACTCCATAGTCCCACAACCTTCATAGTCCTTCCAAACCATGGATGTTGCCAGACCAGAGTTCCAGACCACGGAGCTTCAGCCTGTAGAACAAATTTATATCCCATAGAGAGCACTACTCACATTTTTCCTTTAATGTTTGTTGATACATTTAAACTTTAATATCTAAATCCTTGCAGGCTCATAAATATTTCTTTTTCCTAGTCCTTGATGTTGCTGGCAGCTGAGAGACACAATTTGCCGAGACATCTGAGAGTCACTCATGTATCCTTGAAGGATCTGTTTGAGGTACAGTGCTGTCATGAGTATTCTGTTTCACAATATAACTGCCTATCTCTTCTTTTATTAATTTTTTTTCAACTAAACAACTTAATATTCTGTGAATTAGCGAGAGCACAGATTAAACATCAGTTTGAAAATAAGTGTAATTAATACCGGTCAAAACATTTTCTCTGAAATTTATCCCCTTTTGGTTCAAAAATGTTCACATTTACAGTGAGCTCTATAATACATAATATAACATAATTAGGAGGCTTGTTAGTAGCGGCTCTGGAAACCTTCATTATAAAATCAAATTGATAGATCTGTTGAGAGTGTGGCAGCCAGGTTAAATTGACACTATTTCATGACTGACTAATGTTATTTATAATTACAGTAAAACTCCAAATGTCCAGGATCCAGTTGTCTGGCACTCCCAATAGTCCAGCAGCAACTGAAACCCGGAAGTGCTCCGGTCAGCCGCTCTCACGGCCGGGCCGCTGTGAGCCGCATGCGCGCTCCCAGCCCGCACTGTTCTGCTCACGGTCCCCAGTGCACACAGCGTCCAGCCTGCACTTGCTGGCAGCTGGCCGCTGAGCACAGGCAGCTGCCTTGGGACCCGGACATACAGTTAGGGGAGGAGGGGGACTGGGTTAGCGCAAGGAGGGGGAGGTGTTTGGCTTTGAGAGGGGACGGGAGGGAAGGGGGATTGGGTTGGGAGTATGCCCCCTTATAGTACCTCCCGGTACTCCGGCATATCCGATAATCCGGCACCACCTAGGTCTCAAAGGTGCCGGATTATCGGAAGTCTACTGTAGCATTGGATACAAGTTTGGAAGGCTTAGAGTTTTACCAATAAATGTTGATTTCACTGTACACACACAAACCAGTGGAAAAAATATTGCTATAGATAATCAAACTTTACAGATACACAGAGGGAAAAAAAGTTTGAGAACTTCTTGGAGCTTTATTTAGAGATGTTTTATTTGCATATTTCAGCATGTAATGTTGACAGTCTTTGTTTTAATACTTCAGCTTTTTGAATAGCGAAATCTACAGTAATCGTCTAACCTTGCTCACAGCTGTGAACATTTAAATCAATAAAAATGAATAATATGCCTAAAATAAACATTGATATTATGTGGGAAAATTATAAACGAATGAAAATCTAATTCTGCCTTGTTTAGACAGTACTTTTTTATATACACACTGGGCCAATTCCTGGCCCCCTTTACTAAATCCAAGTAAAGAACCTTACTTAAATATATGCAGGCTATCAGAATGGAATTACTCCCTTCCTTTTCCCCATCTAGTGGTAAGATGCTGAATGCCTGTATAGCTATTGCCATCGCTAATAAGGTGCAGCTTTAGTTGTTGACTCTGTGTGTAGGGGATTTGGCAAGCTAGATTGGCTATTCGTAGATCCACTGGCCATGATCCTTCAGCCAGAGATGACTGCTCTGTGCCAGAAAGTGGGTTTGGAGACCTCACCCTCATGTAATATCTTCATAGACTTGTTCTTCCCTTCCTTGTGAAATCCTACATATTTTGCTGCATTTAGTACCTTTCAAAACTTTTAACTCAACAGGATTTCTGCCTATATAAAACTGCAGTCCTGATCCTGCTTTTGTTGACTTTAGTGACAGCTTTCATATTGTCTTCAACTGGCCCTGTCTATAAGTACTCGGTTTCAATGAAGCCACGCTCATAATTTAACATCCCCTTTTTTATGACAGATGCTAATCAATGAGTTAGACTTGCAAAGGCAAAGTAGGGGCTACAGAAGCTGTTTTGAACTATGAAACTAGCCATCCATAGGTTTTTTGTTTGTTTTTAACCTAAATCCAATCACTTATGTCTCGTACAGCTGTTGTGTGCAAATTGTGAAATATGCTGTTAAGAGAGGATTAAAACCTTCTGTATATGATGAAATGTGATGGGGATTGCCATGAAGGATGTAAAAAGTCATTTTTAAAGTGTAACTGTGTAAGTGCCAAAAATCTTAGCTGTTACCCATGCTGCGGGCTCTGCAGTATAAAGCCTAAATAAGCTTTATACTGCAGAACCCACAGCGAAACCTCCCTGGGAGTGCAGCCAACATCCCTTCACTGGAGCCTCTATGCCAGTGGTCTCCAACCTTTTTACACGCAAGATCACTTTTAAAATGTCAGAACAAGCCAAGATCTACCCCATTCTTCCTCCAAGACTCCACCCCTTCCTTGAAGCCCCGCCCTCTCTGTTCTCCTCCTCTCCATCACTTGCTATCCCCAGCCCTTATATACTGTCAAGGTACGGCTACACTGCTGCTTTTTTTTTCTTGATTTTTCTGTAAGAAGAGGTTTTTCCAACATTTGGCCTGTCTACACTGGACCAAATGTTGGAAAAGCCTCTTCTTTTGGAAGCCCCCTTTTTCCTCGTGAAACGAGGAATACAGGAGTTGCCAAGAGAGCATGTTCGCTCTTCTGCTAAAAAGGCGGGAAAACAAATGCATCTCTGGACATGGAAGACTTTTTCTGGGATACCTCTGGTATCCACAGGCTTGTGGATGTGGGGGTGCAGGAGTTTGTGTTGGGTTGTGTGAGGGGCTTAGGAAAGGGAGGTTGGGATTATTATGGGCTCAGGACACAGATTAATGGTGTGTGGATGGTGCAGAAGTGTTGTGGCAGAAGACTGGGGATATGGGAGGCTCAAGATGAGATTCCAATATATAATAGGCTCAGATTTGGGGTCTGGGGCAGTACAGGAATGTTATAATGCTGTTGCCAGATGGCGGTTGGCGGCCAGACTTCATTTAAAAAAAATTGTCAAACACGCAGAGTTTCAGCATTATCTTTATTTATGAGAGGGGCGGGGAACCTGATTTGAGTCAGGAGTCACTGACCCACAGAAGAGTTAGTTGGGGCCACACAAGTGAGATGCAAAAAAAAAAAAAAAAAAGCCTCCAAAAACCCCCAAGCCTCACTAATGTGGCCCCAACTGTGCTGGTGGGGGCAGGGGACATGATACTGGGGAAGGGTGCTAGTGGGTGCTGGGGAAGGGGGCAGAAAGTCCCTGGCATGCCACAGACCTGGCCTTTTCAGGTACCGTGCTGGCTGTTTGGGGGAGGAGGAACAGCCAGAACACTTCCTGAAATCCCGGAAGTTGCACGCAGCTGCGGGAGTTCCATCCACCCCACAGGAAGCCAGTGCTACCTCCACTGGAGGTAGCGTTGGTGGGGCTTCATGGGAGTAGAGGAAATGGGGGGGGCCCCGAATGCCTCGTAACTGACTGGTCAAGCCCTCCTGATTGACCAGTCGATCGCGATCGACGGGTTGGTGACTACGGCTCTATGCACACTGCAGAGCTTGTGGCTGGACCCTGCAGGTTAACCAGAACCAGTAAGTCTCACCCATTAAGGGTGAGGCTTACTGGTTAACAATTTATATCCCTAATTGAAACACATCCTGTAATTCCAGCACAATTAGTATTTTTTTTACTATGTATGTTTGAAACTGGGACTGTTTCGTACTCATATTTGTAGAAAATTGTTCCATGGATAGTATGTAATAGTGTAGTCGATTAACCGATAAGCAAAAGCTTATAGGTTAATGCTATAGACTACACACATTCCCACTCCCACCAGTAAATTTTTTAGCAGGCTGGCCAGCAGCCTGGCTCACTCCTGGCTTGTGATGGGTCTGGGACCTACCCCTGCTGCACCTCTGCATTTAAAGTGTATTAGGAGCTGGGTGGCAGGCAGCCAGCTAGCTCAGTTCTGGCTCACACTGAGTCCAGGATCTCAGACCCCACCCCCCAGACAGGGGCTGCTGCTCCTGCACGCTGCTGCCTCTTTATTAGAGGCAGCAGCACAGGGCGACAGGCAGCCGGTCCGCAAGCTGTTTTTTAAACTGGCTCCCCTCACAGACCAGCTTCCACCTGGCACTCTGAGGCAAAGGCAGCAGTGTGGGGTGGCAGAAGGTTCCTTGGGAGTGGGGCTGGAGCACGCAGGCTGCCAGCCCTGCCCCCGGCAGCTATAGAATAGTTGACTAACTGATACGAGTTAATGGGGTTAGTCAACTATTCAATTAACCAATATTTAACATCCCTAGTGCAGGGAAGGGAAGTCCTGAGAGAGAAGGGAAGACAAAAACAAAATGTAAAGCTATTCAACCACATTGCAAACAATGACTTGTCCTGTGGCACCTTAGAGGGTAAGAAAAGTGTGTGTGTGTGTGTGTGTGTGTGTGTGTGTGTGTGTGTGTGTGTGTGTATTGTGAGTTTTAGTCTGAGTGGATTTATATATATTTTTGTTAGTCTCTAAGGCTATGTCTAGACTGCAAGCCTCTTTCGAAAGGTATGCTACTCATGTACTTGTGTGATGTCTGTATGTGGAGTTATGAATGTGGACTCTGTGCTGGTACTGCGAATGTTCTCTGCTTTAGATCAAGCAATGGGCCTAGACTGCCTGTCATGAGGAAAGAATATCCAGTGAATGACTATGCTAATTAGCACGGCTCCAGGAACAGTGGCTCTCAGGGTGGCCAATACACACCTGAGGAATGTGTCTAGAAACCTGCAAACCAGCCAGGGCATAATGACTGCTGGCATGTGAAACACAGACAAGTCAATTGACCCTGTGACTAGCTCCAGCTTGGGAGACACCAGGAATGGATCTCCATCTTGTCTTCAGTCTTGCTCCTTCAGGATGCAGCCTTGCTAGGGACAGAGAGCTGGGAAGGACTACTGACCCATCCTGACAAGGGATATACACCAGAGGACTTTTAAGCTAGCAGTTTGTAACATCTCTAAGAGCCTGCATCAAGAACTTGGTGATTGATGTCTGTAATGTGTTCTCCTTAACAATCTTACACTCAACCTTTTCTTTCTTTAGTTAATAAACCTTTAGATTTTAGATTCTAAAGGATTGGCCCAGAGTGATCTTGTGGGTAAGAGCTAAAGTATAAATTGACCAGGAATCTTTGGGACTGGGAGGATCTGTTCGGGGTAGGTGAGATTGGGTTCCGTAACCTCTCACCTATGTGTAGGTCCAGGGCTGACTGTGGCACAGGGAGAGCTGGGATGTCTGAGGGGTTATGCTTGTGAGGCTTCCTGCTGGCTGGATTGGCGGCTGGATTGGCAGCTGAAGTGCTCTGTGTGACTGATTTGTGGCCTATTTGGGAAAGGTCTCCAGTCAAGGGCTATAAGTAGCCCTGGTTTTGAGCAATTTGCCCTGAGTGGATGCCCTCAGCGGTGCCCAGGCCCGTTCCGTAACATAATATACACACAAAGTATACTGTATATGTATTGTATATAAAAATTAAAAACACCTTCTGGATTGAGAGCTCTTTGAGGGCAGAGAGGGAGTGAAACTGATCCCTGACTCTGATCTGTGGCTCTCAGCGCTACTATAATATAAATAATGTATGTAATTACATTTAATATTGAATGAGACAAGTGGTCAATATTCATTCATTCACTTTGTCTTTGTAACACTGGATTATTAAAGTCAAAATCTTTTCCAGGAACAAAAAGGCACCTGGTCTAAAAAGATGATTTTTCTTTCATATATGTACAATAATATATCTCTTGGTTTCTTTGTTATCAGAAATATGTCCTGTTTGGCCATTATGAGAGAATGGAAAGGGTACCAGAATTGGTGGAGTGGCTGATCACCATTGGAGTAAATGTTGAGAGCATTGGCGCATACCCACTTCATGCAATAATCAACCTTTGTATCAAAGCAAGTGAGTGACATCCCATGTCAATATAAAACAAAAGCAACCCTAGTCAAACCACAGAATTTAAAGATACAACTCCTATGTAACAATCCAAAGTAAGCTCAAATCCAAAATACACAATCTTTCATAGCTCTAGTAATTCCTTAGCTTTATGTTTTTTAAAGGGTGTAATGAGTGGGGTTCCGCAGGGATCCGTTTTGGAACCATTCTGTTCAATATTTTCATCTTAATGCATAGTGAGTGCTGGGGCGGCCCGTCCATATAGGTGAACTAGGCAGTCGCCTAGGGTGCCAAGTTAAATGGAGCGCCAAATGGTGGCACAATATCATTGAGGGGTTTGGAGGTAGAGGCCAGTTGCTGGCAGCTAGTCTTTGGCTGCCCCTGGTGAGTGTACTTACAAAGTTTGCACATGATACCAAGCTGGGAGCGGTTGCAAGTACGTTGAAGGTTAGGATTATAATTCAAATGATCTGGACAAATTGGAGAAATGGTCTGAGGTAAACAGGGTGAAATTCATTAAGGACAAATGCAGAGTCCTCCACTTAGGAAGGAACAATCAGTTTCACATATACAAAATGTGAAATGATTATTTAGGAAGGAGAACTGTGGAAAGGCACACTGGGAGGGGAAGATGTGGAGCAGTTCATCTACTTGGGGAGTATCATGGGCAGAGACGGACGAACAGACAAGGGTATCAGTGCTAGGATAGGGAAAGCAACAGCTGCATTCAAGACACTTCGTCCCATATGGAGTTCACAAATAATATCTGCAAAGATGAAACTGCAAATCTTCAACACAAATGTGAAGAGTGTGCTCTTGTATGGATGCTAAAAAGTCATGGCACGCTAAAAAGTCTTCAAATCACAAGCTACAGACATTCATAAACAGATGCCTGAGATACATCCTTCAGATCAAATGGCAAGACTTAGTCACAAATGAGGAGCTTTGGAACAGAGCAGGACAAGAACCACTTGATATTCAAATCAAGAGAAGAAAGTGGGGATGGCTAGACCACATTTTCGGAAAACCATCATCCAATATAGTCCATGAAACTCTTACATGGAACCCATAGGGAAAACGCAGAAGAGGAGGACCTCGGGCAACGTGGAGAAGATCTACTGAGATTGAAGGACAACAACTGGGGTACTCCTGGAGTCAGTTAGATGTTTTGTCTCATGACAAAGTGAAGTGGAGGAGATTTGTAGATGACCTATGCTCTTCTCAGAGTACAAGGGCTTAAGAAGAAGGTAACTGGAAAGGGATCTAGATGTCCGAATGGACCACAAACTACATATGAGACAAACTTCTAACCTGTCCTAACAGGACAAGTGTGCTGTTTAATAACGTGCTTTTAATTTATAATCATTTCAGAAGGGAACCGTCTTTTCACACGGCTACTAGATGAGATGCCTGACTTAAAGGGGAGTATCAACCAGCAAGACCAGGATGGTTGCACAGTCCTGCATGTTGTGGCCTCTCATTCCAGTGGATATCCTATGAAACGTATGTCTTTAAATATTGAATTTTTCATGAGTATAGATTTTTGTGTGTTATGGCAAAGGGGGGGGGGGACTTCAAACATTAATATTTGTTTCATGCCAAAAGGAGAGTGACAAAAAGTTTACAGGCTCTGTGTACCTTTATAACTGTAGCAAATATATCAGAACTTTAAAAAGTATAGGTTTTGGTGGCCAATTTTTGTCATTTTGCATAGTTATTTTATGTTTGGTTTTTTCATTTTGGTTGATTAAGATTTAGCCACAAATCACTGTAATTTATTTATTTCGGTCCACTGATGTATTGGTACTTTCAGAAATTAAAAAAAAAAGTCAGTTCTCCCCTACAAGCAAGGAACAAAACTGCAGGCAAGTTTTGAGGCCTGTCTCAAAATTTCCCTTGATGTCAGTAGCTTTGTATCTTGGCTTAGACATGTAAACTTTGAGAGCTGCTTTCTTTTAGTCTTCTTGTGGGGGTCAAAAAGCCATGCCTCTCTGTGGATGCTTTTATCTTATAACTATAAAAACTTGGCTTGTTTTTTATTTGCATTTCTTAATTAATCCACTAGGTGGCAACAGGAAGTAAGCAGCAGTCCTTAAGTTACCATAGCTTTTGATTCATTAAACACAGTTGCATTCTGGTGCCTTCCTTGTGAGTCTTATTCATACTGTCTATTTTAGTTTGCTGTGGAAGACTCACATTTCTTCTCTTAGCTGACCCATTAATTGCCCAATAAGTACAGTTCTTGCAAAACAGATAGCAGAAGAAATTTCAGAGCCATATTTCTGAGACAAAACTCCGTTAAAATAACACAAATGGCAAGGCATAAATGTACAAAAGTAAGTGAACAGTGTTGAATGGGCAGAAGTGTTTCTCTTCTCAACCTTTTCTCCAAATTTTACGTGGTACGCTAGTAAGTGGGATACATACTAGGGATGTTAATGGCTTACCAGTTACAGTTAACCAGTGGAGGCTAGAGCAGACCTCATCTGCAGCAGGCCCAACCTGGCCTTGGGTGCTTCATAGGCAGAAGACTCCAGCCCAGCCAGAGTAGCCCCCATCTGCAGACACTCCAGTCTAGATTCCCCGCTTGCTCCCATTTAATCAATTATGTAGTTAAACTTAATGCTTAACCGGTTAACTAATTAAATGGAATTTTGCATTCCTAATGCATACAGTGATTGAAGTTGTCAGCCTTGCAGTTGTGTCTGAGGAACATGGAAATAATCTTGTGCATCTTACCTAGCAATCTTTTATGCTCCTTTCTATTGCCTGGCTGATGCTTTCACTCTGTAATGCTTCTCCTTACAGTTCCTTTGATCTGATTTATAGCACATTCAGCTGTTTGAGGCAAAGTTAGTACATTTTTCTCAGGGTATCACAATGCCCATCATAATGTAATATGATACAGTGAGACAGGAGTACACAGATATAGTAAAGATACTATGTCAAGCTTCAGATCAGAATTTATATTTTAGGGTTTGGCCTATAGTGTTCATTTTGCAGTGTTTTAGAGGCAATTATGTTTGTCTACTAGTTTCAATTGAAGAGAATAGTAGTTCTCTCATTCATCAAAATGGAGATAACGTATTCTGCACAGCTTGTTACTAGGTAATCATATTTTTATGCCACTCCTGACATGGACAAAAATTAGTGGATAGCTATGGTTTCACATAAAGTATCTTAGATATTTTTGAACATGCTTTTCTCTTTCACCAACCAAAACAAAAAACCCAACATAAAAAAAACACACCCACCCAAGTTCCTCAAAATATAGATTGGCAAAATGCCTTGTTTTCTGTAATGACTAACTTCAAGTATAACTACTTCTGTAAAATTGAGCTGTTTTGTTTTATCGATTTTTTTTTTTTTTTAAGCCGTGGCAGTAATTTTCCTTTCATTTTGAATAAGAGGATTGTGCTACCTTCCTACTGTGTTCTTTTTGTGTTTCAGGACAGACAGAAAATGTGCAGATGCTCCTAAATGCTGGTGTGGATCCCACAGTTCCAGATGCACAAGCAAGGAGTGCCACAGATATCTTGAAAAAAAGCAAAAACTTCAAAGCAGTAGATATAATCAACAATCACATAGCAAGACATGCTTCTTCCTCTAAGGACTCAGCAGGTATTGATTGCTTTCCTTGTGTTAAATGACATTTTTCATTTACAGAAATGTTACACGTCTCATAGCTTGTAAGGTTAAGGCTTATATAGAGTTACTTCCACCAGAAAAGATGTCAGTGTGCTGCTATGGTTGCTCCCCTGCTTCCTCTTGTCATCTGCATCAAGTTTAACATCTTGTCTTTGTCTCCAAAGGCCTGTAAAATCACCCTGCTGATATTTCTAACTTCCCAAAGTCTCAGCTCTATCAGTGATGCTTTTTTGATGCTGTGTTATCTGCATCCCCCACAGACACCTCTGTGGCTTTTTCAAACTGCCCTTACCCAGTATGCCCTCTTATCCTTGATCTGCAGAAGTACTGCCGGAGCCTCATTCAGATTCCTTCTTCAGTCTTGCTGCTTTGTGATTAATCCAACCATTATTATTCTTATTTAAAAAAAAAATATCTGCCACCATGATGTCCACATCCAAAAGGAATTATTGCTACAATTGTCCTTTCGGGTTCCTTCTCCTTAACATTAGTCAGTTCCTCTCATTGCCTACTGTGAAAAAATAGATTCCATTCCTGTAAAGGCTTACTTGTGGGCTTCACTTCAAGCATCAGTGGGATTGCTCATCTGCTTAGTTACACATGCACATAAATTGTAAACATTCTTTTGGATTATGTCTTTGTATTTATAATAAGTGCCCAGCATACATTTGAGGGCTATAATAACAACTTTCAATTTCTAATAGACTGGAAATTGCAAAGGAATGAGATGCAATGGCTTTTAATTTTGTGCCAGTTGTTAAATGATGGGTTTTGGGAAGATGAAGCTAAGACTAGAGACTAAGTACTAATACAGAGATAACTAGAGGGCTGCACCCCCTGCTCGCTACGCTCACTGACCCCCCCCCCCCCCCCCGGGGGTAGGTGTCTGGTCTGGGGAGGGGCAGGAGTAGACTGGGGGGCAAGGTGTCTAGCCAGGAGAGAGGGAGTGGGCTGGGGGCAGCTGTCTGTACCGTGGGGAGAGTGCAGGAGAAGGCTGGGCATGAAGCGTTTTGGTGGAAGGTTATGACTGGGGGTTAAGGATATAGGATTTCTGCAGGGTTGGGAGTGAGGGGGCTGGATGTGCAGGGGTCTTGGCTGAGAAGGGGGGAAGCTGCATGGGTCCCGTCCGTCCCTCCCCCGAAGATGGAGGCTGCATGGGTTCAGGACCCCAGCGAGGGGGGAGGGTATGTGGCTCCCAGCTCGTGGCACCAGAGAGGGAGGCAGGAGACAGAGCAGCTAAGGGCAGAGGAAGTGGTGTGATGGTATCGCTCTGTTGTCCCACAGAAAACGGTTTTTATGTACAGGGAGAGAGATAATGCCCTGGGTTTTACTTTTCCATGAACCAGAGATAGAGGAGAAGCATGTGAAAGTGGTCCCTAACTTTTTTTTTCTTGCTGCAGTACTGTTTTTACCTTTTCCTGGCTGTAAGTTGATCAGCTTAGTTCCTCCAACTTAGGTTGTAGTGAGAGTGGGCATACATTTCCTGTGGTGTGGTCCTGTCTGATCCACTGTTTGATCCCAGGTTATTCCACTCTAACATTTCTCTTCCATTTGCTTTGGCTCTTTGACATCTCCATCCCTTTCAAAAGGGCATGGTTCTGAAGTGCAAGGTTTTCTGGGCTTAGTGCAGGAGTAGGGAGCAGAGATTTGGTTGATGCTTGGTGGCTAACTGCCAGAACTCCTTCGGGATCTCATGGAAGATTAGCTTCCTCAGGCTGTCTCCAGCTGTTTCTCTTATGTGGGCTGTTACTTGGACAGTTACATTTCTCAGAGCTGCTAAATAACTCATGCTCAGCCTAGCCTTTTGTTTTTAGGGCATTTGTTAAATAATATAAAACACACAATCATTGTATGTGATCCTGGGTATGGGATTAATTAGCAGGTACTGTATTAAATTACTAGATTTTTATTTTAAAGAAGAATGTTTTGTCCATGTTGGCATTCCATTAATTTCTAATTAATGTTATATATTTTTATTTTTAACACCCCCCCCCCCCCAAAAACCAAACAGGGTTACAGATTTGTGATTCTTTTTCAGGAAAGAGCAAAAGCAAAGACTCATTTGATGAAACTAGCTCTCTTCTGGATGCTTTTAAGCAGTTCTTGATGTTTTGCAATGCTGAAAACTTCGCACACCATGACAGTTTGAAGCATGAGAGGGTTCAGGGGTTTCTGAAGCTTTTGCCTGATGTAAAAGGTAAAGTGAATTCCCATTTTTTCTCCTTCACACTTCTTCATAGATGTGAAAATGCATTTGATATTAACATACAAAGTGTTTTCCACAAGTATCTGTAACAAAAATAGCTGCAGGAAAAAATACTTCCTATTCTTGTTGGAGGGTTTTCATTTTTTTTAATTGATGAACATAGAAACACATACAATTTCAGTATAGTTAAAATATATTTAAATTTATACAGTAATAATGCCATGGCAATGCTGTTTTAATTTTTTTAATTCTCATGTTAATCTTTTTTGTTAATTTTGACATGAAGAAAGGACCATTGCATGACCCTGTGTATACGGTTTTCAAATATATTCTATAAAAGGTGTTGTATTATGTTCGCACTATGCTACATCATAACTGTGTTAAAGTATCTGACAACAAATATTAGTATATTTTCCACTACTTCTGTCGTCAGTTTAAATTGCCTCAGTCAAAGCTGCATTTGACAATTTTTTTCAATTTTTTGACTTTATTCAGTTAAAAAAAAACGGTTCATTTTCTGCCTACTAAACACTGCTGTTAATGACCCATTAGTACCTGTTCCATGGTTTGATGGAAGATTTAATTTTATTCTGCTAATTCCAACATACAAACTTTGGAGAGGGGTAATTCTTTGTATTGAGAACTGTAGAAAGACTTTTGCCTATATTCTGGTTTTTATGGTAGTTTCTGGCAAGAAAAAATTACATAGGTAGGACAGAATAAGAACATAAGAATGACCATAATGGGTCAGACCAAAGATCTCTCCAACCCAGCATCCTGTCTTCCAACAGTGGCCAATACCAGATGCCTCCGAGGGAGTGAACAGAACAGGCAAGCCTCATGTGACCCCTGTCCTGTCATCCATTTCCAGTCTCTGATAAACAGAGGCTAGGGACACCATTTCTACCCATCTTGGCTAATAGGTCTATCAATAGCTAACTTCCATGAATTTATCTAGTTTTTTTTTTTTTGAACCCTGTTAAAGTCCTGGTCTTCACAAGATCCTCTGTCAAGGAGTTCCACAGGTTCACTGTACACTGCATGAAGAAAAACTTCCTTTTGTTTATTTTAAATCTGCTTTAACACAGGTTAGCTCAGTGATGGGCAAATACCATGTGCTGGATTCAGTTCCCTAGAGTTAGTCCTTGGTGGGCCGCTGCTATATTTACCTGTGCCTCTGCAAAGGGATAGTTTTTATGTCCGGCTTGGAGGTGCATTCCAGCCGAGTCTGGAGATGGAATGTATCAAACTTATTTCTGATGCTGCCAGTAACTTCTTGCCATCTGTCTCAGAATCCTCCTTAAGGAGCAGAGAAAAAAATGGATTTGTAAGTCCTGTAAGTACTATTGTGTTTCCCACTGAAACATGGTACTTGGCTAAGAGCTGTTTTCTAAAAGATAAAAAACATTTTAATTTTTGCCCTTTCTCCAGCATTTCCCAAACACTGGAACTCTGTACCAAGCAGGTGGTATGCTGGGATACCATGTGGGTGTCGGATCATTGTTTTTTCAATATAAAGATTTTTACAAAAACTAGAAACTGATCAAATAATTTTCTGTCTTGAGCTTAGAAAGCTGCATGTGTACTGTGGACTATGGTTGTGTGCTGGATATGTGAGAGGGGGAGCACTGCTTGGAAAGTAGTCAGTCTGATCAGAAAGGGAATTGGGTGACATGAACAGTACATAGTCTCTGCTAATCTCCAACTGTAACCCCAAACCTGTTTTGAAATGCATTGTGATAAACATGAATGTCTGTAAGGGAGCTGGCATCTTGAACAGTTGTAATCAGGAATAGGTGAGTAATCCTTGGTCTACTCTCTGTTGAACCTTTCATGCTTCACTCTAGACTGTGCCACTGCGTCTCTACTCTAGACATCTTCTCCCATACAAACAGACAGGATACTCACCCTTTCGTTTTTATAGACACAGAATAGAATCTTTCCATTGTGCCTAGTCTCCTGCTGAGTAGGTTCTTTCTAAAGCCTTTTATAAATTCCATAAAGAATGCAAGGCTTTCAAGATTTATGAACACATTCAAGTGATTTTTTTTCCTTTGTAAAGAGCATAAAAATGGTGATGACATTTTCTTATTCAGCAGAATTGCACCCTGTGTCAGAGTTGTGTGTGCTGACTCGAGTAACAAAAATAAATGTTACCTTTGTTAGAACTGTAAAGCCAACAGAGCACAAAAAACCCTGGGTTTCGTTCTGTTTTGTTCTGGCTTGCCCACAATAGCAGAACTATGTATTAATTACGTTCCTATTGTATAAACAAAATCTCCCCTGTTACACCAGAGAAATCCAATTAAAGAACTTGAAGACAATGGAGTTGCACAGTTGAAACTGAGAGTAGAATTTAGTTTGCAGACTTTTATTTGGATCTTTCTGAGCTGGAAGTGAGAAATACATATTTATTTGTATAAACCCACCAATTTTGATCTGGAGGTAATTGATAGATGGTAAATAGAGAATCCCATGCTGCTATGTTGTTTACTGTCATACCTCAAGATAGAACTATTAAGATCCAAATCCAAGACCTGGGTCCTAGGCTGAGCGGATGTATGGATGATAGAAGTACTTTCCCTGGCGCCAATGGGAATGAAGAGGTCAGGAATATGTTTGCTGCAGTGGCCTTACTTTCTGACTCACTTGAACCCTTTTCTTGCTCACTGCTACACAGGGAGTTTGAGTGGTGTGAGGCTGCTGCTACAAGTGCATACCCCTTGTCGGTCATACCCTCTGTTCAGCAGAACCACACTAGTTCCACTGCTGGAGGCTGGTGTTTGCCCTACGTAAATTGATCTCAGAGATAAAGGCAGTCCCTCTGACCATAGCTGTGATGAGCCTGCCCTAAGAAAAGTTGGTGGTCTTTAGCACAGTCACACTTTCTAGTGGGAGAAGCATAGAAGCCAGCAAGAGAACTGA
The DNA here is from genome assembly GCF_049634645.1 of Pelodiscus sinensis. Lineage (NCBI taxonomy): Eukaryota > Metazoa > Chordata > Testudines > Trionychidae > Pelodiscus > Pelodiscus sinensis. The sequence goes on from NC_134712.1 coordinate 173,269,627, forward strand.
TATCCTGAGGACAGGAGGGAGTGAAGGGTCCAGAAGAGTGCAGCAGTTTCAGGAAATTAAGGAGCGAGAGCAGAAGAATAGAGCTCTTTTATTCCCAGGAATGTAGTCCTTTTGATACGGTTGCCAGACAGAGAACCCCAGAGATGGAGGTGTAGCAAAGGCAGCAGCACTGCAGATTTCTCTTTGCCTCATCCTTTTCAGGAGACCATCATCTTAAGAGCTGAATGCCTTTGAATCCTTAGCCTCTGTTGGTTGTGAGTTAGTGACAATTGTGGTGGTGTATGTTCTGATGCCTGTAACCCTGTCCTTTAGGAAGTGGGTGGAGACCAACTCACTTCTCTTTTTTTTTTTAAAACACACCCAACAAATGGTCTGGTAACACCTTGTAGACTAACAAAACATTTAGATGGTATCGTGAGCTTTTATGGGCACAGCCCACTTCCCACGAAAGCTCATGATACCATCTACATGTTTTGTTAGTCTATAAGGTGCTACCAAAGCATTATTTGTTGTTGTTTTTCCTGTAACAGACTAACTTGGCTACCCCCCAGTCACTTCTCTTTGGGAACCAAACAGCTGGTGATGGTACATATTTTTAAGCACAAGAGCATTCTTTCTGTAAAGCAATAATCGGTCATCTCTTCTGATCTGGAAACAGAAGAGTCTGTGTCTGTCTTTGGCTTTTTGCTTGTGTTTCTTTTTGTTGATTCTTCTATTGGTCAATGTTCCAGTCTTTGTTGATGAGTTATTTAAATCCAGTCTAATTCTGTCTGTCTTTACCTACTTTCTGATCTCAATATGAGGAGTCCCCCTCTATATTCATTACCATTGTATGTAGATTGAGACTGCTTAATAGTTCTTTGCTCTGCACCCTTTATCCTCCTCCAAAGGCTCCTACATTAATTAATCTTTTAACAGTCAAGATTCCACTGTAGTGTATTTGGTGCTTGATGAAGACTCTTTTTCCATTTCAGAACTACTCATGGTGTCCTGAAAGTTGTGGGTTTTTTTCTTCAGACGTCAGGATCTTGCACTAATGTGGCAAATGGACACAGTGACTCTCTGATTTTTTCATTCTTTGTCTGTACCATGACCTGTGAGTCCTCTCCAGATATCTCAAAGCCTTTTCCCAAAGAATGAAAGTCTCTATGGCTTAAAGCTCGCTTCCATTCAGGGAATAAGAATTCAGTTACTGCTTTTCTGTTTTCCAGGAATGGGCCTTGTCTGACTGATAGCTTTGGGTTATCCAGTGATTTCTTGTTGTTATCTTGAGGTACTAAAGCAGCAACTCATTTACTGCTATTTTGTGAAGTCCTTTATGGAGTCTTAAATCATCTGCTTTGAAAAAAATGTGGTCAAAAGGCAGCTTTATCATTTAGTTGATGGCCTTCTAAAGGTGGCCTTTTTCAGGCCCTCAAACCAGATGTTCATAGTCCTTTCTGGTCTAAAAAATATAGGAATCTAAGACGCTCCATTATTTAAATTAAGGTTACTAGGAATTTTTTTACGCCTCTTACGCTGATCTGAGAACAGAACCTTTTTGCTTGCGTGTCATGGCATTGATTTTTTTTTTAATCTCCCCATCCTACCCGTGCTAGATATAGAGTAATAATGCAAGACTGCCAGTTACATACTGTATTTTAATAGGGATTTGTAATTTTCTCAGCCAGTGATTCTGGAATCAGTTTGCATTTGTCATTATTTTATTGCTATCCTACTTCTATTTAATTATCTTTTGCTTTGCTTCCTTGCAGAAATTCCTGAAGAAATGGTTTGTGACATCGATGACACCTGTGCTAGCGTCTTCATCAAGTTTTTGTTGGAGAAGCAAATGTGGCATGAAGTTTTGCTATTGCTAACACGGAAAGCCAATGGGGAAATGCCATCATGTGGGGGACTGATCAGACACTGCAGTCTTTCAGACCTCAACATTGGAAATGTTATCAAACAGGTTGACAAACTGGATAAGCGCCGGCTGCATCTCGTAAGATGCTTGCTAGAAAAAGGAGGTGAAAACTCAGAGATATTTAAAATGTCCTAGAAGATTTGAAACTTCTGTTTGCTCACTGTAATATCAAATATGTGTTTTAGAAATATCACAACCTGACTCCTCAGACCCAGTGTAAATGCAATAACTGTTTTATTAAAGGCTTGATTCTGTTTCTTATATTGATTGTGGAGTAAGCTACTGCTCAGCTTGAGTAAGCGTGGCAGACTCTGATCTGATATGGATATAGGTTTGTGTTTGGAGGGAAATGATCAAGCATTATTTTTTGCCCTAAGCTTTGCTTGTTTTTTATTTATTTTTATTTTTTTCTCATTCATTCCCCTTCCTCAGTTTCTTCCTGGTTAAAAGAGCAGAATTGACATAATTGCCTTGGTATGTTATGTTTACTTTATCACTTACCCATTTTGAAGTTTCCTCTTTAAATCTCAATAGGAAATTCTAGCTTTTCTCACTTTGGGTGAGTAGAACTGTAAATAGGCATTGTTAATTTCACCAAGGATCCCCATTTTATTTTCCTTAAGGTTATTCATGGCAAAATGTATTGTTTTTGTACATACAAACCTTCCTGTATAGTATTTGAGGTGCTTTACAGGAAGGATGACAACTTCCATTCTCTAGCTACTTAAACTGAACACTCTGAAGCTTTCAAAAAAGAGACCGATACAAAGAAAAAAGATGAAATAGCCATTGTGGGGTCACCATATACGAGAGCTTTTGGAGAAGAGAACTTGTGACAGTTACTAGTTGTGACACTCTGGGCTCTGTTCTCTTTTAGTCCTTTGTTCCTGATAAGTCTGGAAATCAAGATTACTTTGACTTTTATATTTTTCCTATACTGATATACAGTTGGGATAAATGTAATATTTTTGAAAGGGGAGGAAAATAGTGTTGGTGTATACAGGCAGCCATATTGCTTTGTGTATGTCTGAAGCTAAAAGAAAAAACAAGTTTGTTTTTAGCGTGACTTAGTTTTGGGGGCATTCGTAAGAGGTTGGCATAATATTTCAATTTCTTTAATATTCTGTTTATGTATGATCATCTGGTTACCCAGTGCCTATATTTTTTTAGCATCTACTCTCATAGTTGAAGCTTATGTCTTAAAATTTTATGTCCTTTTTGAGTATACAGATCTAGTGTACAGATCTAGTGTATCAAATTTAATCTTAAATAGTCCAATCTATTTCACTAGCTTCACCTGATGGGACTGGAGCCATCCCTGAAAACCCCCTGCAGATATGCTTTAAAAATAATGATTTTGAATTGGCTTATTTGCTGCTGAGCAGTGGTGCAGATCCTCGGAGTGTTTCTATTGTCGAAGGCGATACTCCTTTGCATGCTGCAGTCTCCATCTGCTTAGATAAAAGAAGTAAGTCTTTGTTTGGGTGCTCAGGTCTAACTGTTAATTTATTGAGGTTATTTTTGGAAGGAAGACTTATTATTTCTACTTCTGCACCTGTACAGTCAAATGGAGAGAGGTAAATAATGGTGTGCCCCATGGATCTGTACTGAGAGTAGGGCTGTTGAACATAATCATAAATGATCTGAAAAAAGGGGTAAACTGTGGCGTGACAAAATTGCAGACAAGCAAAATTACTTAAGATAGTTAAGTCCAAAGCAGACTGTGAAGAGTTGCAAAGGGATTTCATAAAACTGGGCAGAAAAATAGCCGATGAAAATCTGTGTTGATAAATGCTAAGTAATTCACATAGAAAACATCCTACCTGTATATTCCAAGTGATGGCTTCTAAATTAAAAGCTACCACTCAAGAAAGAGCTTTTGGAGTCATTGTGGATAGTTCTCTGAAAACATCTGATCAGTGTGTAGCAGCAGTAAAAAAAAATAGCAGTGTGTTAAGAAAAAGGGTCGATAACAAAACTGAAAACCTTATCATGCCACTATGTAAGTACATGCACTCACAGCTTAAATATTGTTTGTGGTTCTGGTCATTCCATCTCTGTAAAGATATCTTAGAACTAGAAAAGGTACAGAGAATGGCAACAAAAATGATTAAGGGTAATGGAACAGCTTCCAAATGAGGAGAAATTAAAAAGACTGGGACTTTTTCAGCTTGGAATAGAGATAAAAAAGAGGGAATATGAGAGAGGTTTATAAAATTGTGATTGGTGTGAAGAAAGTGAGTGTTTACTCTTTCATGTAATACAAAAACCAGGGGTCATCCACTGAAATTAATAGGCAACAGGTTTAAAATGAACAAAAGGAAATACTACCCCCCCCCCTCCCCCCCACACACACACACTTTGTCTCTGTCGAACTCATTGCCAGACAATGTTGTGACGGTGAATACTATCTCTGGGTTTAAAAACAAACTAGAAACAGCTACAATATGTTCATGGATGACCAACACCATACTCTGGTCACCCCTAAACCTTTGACTGTCAGAAGCTGGGACTGGATAACCAGGAGTAGATCAATCAATCAATTACCCTGTTCTGTTTATTTCCTCTAACGCATCTGGCATTGGTCATTGTTGGATGACAAGACGCTTAGCTAGATAGACCATTGGTCTGACGCAGCGTAACCCCCCTTATGTTCAGATCAACTGGTTCAAAATTCAAGTTTTGTATAAAAATGGTTTTGCAGATCAAAATAATTAAAGCAATGTCTTTATTGAAGATTTTATTACTACCTGTGTACATTTTTAAGATAGCAAGAATTATTAAAAATTTCTGTCAAGGTGTATCCAGGGTTTACAATTTAGAAACATAATCTTGTATACTCAAATTGCCACATGACTAAGAATAAAAAAAAAAGCTATAGAATATCTAATCTTTTGGAGAACATATAGATGGGACTCAGGAAACTTCAGCTTTGGGAAGATGATTTAATGTTGGACCCAGTTTATAATGACCAAATGCTACCAAGATCAGACAGGGTTGGGTCACACATTGAAATGAGCATAGTAATCTCAGTTGATTACCAAGCTGGCAAATGTCCAAGGTCGCAAAAATCAAAAGAGCTGTCACTTTTGTTTGCAGTTGCATGGAGACAAGCTGTTAATTGAGCAGACAAACTAAAAAAGTCTCTGACCCAAGAAGTTAAAAGAGAAGAGCAGCACAGTAGTGTAGGGAATGTGGCAAATTATCTGTTCCCTTTATTGCTGTTGTGCCTGTTTTTTTTCTGAATAAATAGAAAACCTCAGGTTTTAGGGTCTCAATGAGATTTTTTAGAAATACTAAATTCACTTTATTTTAAAGGACACTTACTTTCTGTTAATAGCAGCACTATGGATTTTCTGGTTCTGTTGGAGAAAGTATATTGTTAGTGATTTGTTCTTGTATTTTTTTCAGATGACATTGGTTTGAGCTTCCTGAACTATTTACTGGATCTCTATGGTTCAAACCCATCCACTTTCCCACACCTTAATCCAAACAGCCAAGATAAGAATGGAAATACAGTGATGCATATTATATTTCAGAAAGCACCGTCAAAGCAAGTTAAGAAAATAATGGATTTGTTAGCAAAGTTTGACATTAACTTCAACTTGAAAAATAAACTAGGAAAAGATGTGAAGCACAGAATAAAAAAAAGTGATCCTCGGCTAGTCACCTGGAATACAGCTGTGTCAGAGAAGAGGAAGCACCGGCAAGATACAGTAGGACAGCTAGTAAGGCTGCCTAAATCCATGCCAGTCTGTAATGCATCACAGCCAAAAAGCACAGCGCATTCATCATCTGCACCTGTCTGGAGAGCACCACCTGGCAACTCAGTACCTGCTAATACTGAAAATACAGCTCAGGTTCCTGATCGCTGGGAAGAAGCAGAAGATGCCCAGTTGACAAAGCAACAGCCTGGAGAAATAATTATGTCCTTAACTCCGCGAGAGAGCCTAGTAAAAGCAATCACAGATTTAATCCAGCGTCTTCAATTGGGTGAGAACCTGAGAGAGGAAAATTCCCAGGTTCCAAACCCACCTTTGGCACTAACCAGCATTGAAGGTAAAAAGAATGAGCCCCAGCAAATCTGTGGATATGAGAGTTTGGCTCTCAGTAAAACAGATGGCGCTGACTCTGAGAAAGTGGAGGATACTGAGGAGGAGCATGATAAGTCTGACGTGTTCATGCCTAATACTGTAGATGAAGAAACAATGGAAATTAATGGGGAGATCCAAGACATTGAGGCATATATTCAGGACTTTGATAACATGACCTGGGAAATAGAATGCACTTCTGATATGCTGAAGAAGCTAGGCAGCAAAGCAGTACCTCATTATATGAAAAAGAAAATTATACTGGCAGTTCAGCAGCTAGGAAATGGAGAATGGACTCAGGGCCTCCAAAAGCGGCTAAAACATTTGAAAGCTGATATTCAGCTATATGAAGCTAAACTGGACAAAGGAGCAAGGATGTTATGGGAGCTTGCAATAGACTTTTCTCCCCGTTGCAGTGAGGCTGCAGAAAAGATTATAGAGACAGAACAGTCTGTACATCCTCTAGAAAAATCTGGAAGGGTTTACACTGAAATCATTAGAATATGGGACATTGTTTTTGATCATTGCAAACTTGACCGTGCTATCAGCACCATATGTACAGCATACAACCGTGGCTTGTCCTGCATCTTGAGGAAAAAACTCAAGGGTATAAGTAAAATCAAGCCGTCTTCTAATTTAAAATTGCAAAAGCGCATTCCTCGTTGTTATGTTGAAGACATAGAGGCAGAAAAAACAAAAGAACACATTATACCTGAATACTTCCCTCCAGCCAGTGCAGTGGAAACAGAATATAATATAATGAAATTTCACAGCTTCAGTACCAACATGGCATTTAACATCATAAGTGATATGAATTCTGCTGTTGAATACCCCTTCAGAGTTGGTGAGTTAGAGTATGCAGTGATTGACCTCAACCCCAAGCCCATGGAGCCAATAATCTTAATTGGACGGAGTGGAACAGGAAAGACTACTTGTTGCTTATATAGATTGTGGAAGAAATTCCATTCTTACTGGGAGAAAGCACAGTTGGCAGGAGCCCCTTTGCTGGTTAGACATATGTGGCAGAGGAGAAAGTTTGAAATTGCATCTGAAAAAGAAAGCAGAGAGGATGAAGAGGAGGAGGAGGAAGATGAAAAGCAAGGCAATAATGATTCCAATGAGTCAATTGAGTTGGAAAGCTTAGATGATGAACAAGAACAAGATGATAGTGAACAGAATTCAAGTGCAGCTAACACTGAATTGAATTTATTAGGTGACTGTGAAGAGGAAGAGCATAGCACAGAAGAATCAGACAGATTGGAACACTTGCATCAGATATTTGTTACTAAAAATCATGTTCTGTGCCAAGAGGTCCAGAGGAATTTTATTGAGCTCAGTAAATCTTCCAAGTCAACAAGTCATTTCCAGCCACTTGAGTCAAATGTTTACAAGCTACAAGATATTAAAGATGAAAACTACCCATTGTATGTCACCTCAAAACAGTTGTTACTATTACTCGATGCATCTATGCCTGATCCATTTTTTGTTAGGAATGAAGATGGCAGTCTTAAAAGAACCATCATTGGCTGGTCCACTCAAGAGGATTTGCTAATACCAAATTGGCAAGAGGAGGATGAAGACTGTAATACTGAAGGAGAATATGGTGAGGATGAAAAGCCTGGAGAAGCTCATTCAAGAGAAAATGATCCTCGAGTTTTTGTGACTTATGATGTGTTTGCTAATGAAATGTGGCCAAAAATGACAAAAGGCAAAAACATCTATAACCCAGCATTGGTTTGGAAAGAAATAAAATCCTTTTTGAAAGGGTCTTTTGAAGCACTAAGTTGCCCCCAGGGTAAGCTTACAGAAGAAGAGTACAAAAAACTAGGACGGAAGAGATCACCAAACTTCAAGGAAGACCGAAGTGAAATCTATCGTCTCTTTTGTCTTTACCAGCAAATAAGATCACAGAGAGGCTACTTTGATGAAGAAGATGTCCTATACAATTTATCTCAAAGACTTTCTAAGCTTGAAGAACTACCATGGTCCATCCATGAGCTTTATGGTGATGAGATTCAAGACTTCACTCAAGCTGAGCTAGCGCTGCTAATGAAATGCATCAATGACCCTAATGCAATGTTCCTTACTGGTGACACTGCACAAAGCATAATGAAGGGAGTTGCTTTTCGTTTTAGTGATCTGAGGTCACTATTCCACTATGCCAACAAGAACTCGGTTGACAAGAAGCAATATGTTGTTAGAAAACCTAAAAGGATATACCAGCTCTATCAGAACTACAGATCTCATTCAGGTAGAGAAATTGCCATATGTTTTGGGGACATAAAGGTGGTACAGGTTGCTCCACTGCCCCAGGGGTCACCTGGGCACTCTGGTCCCTCATCCTACTGGATTGTAGGTGTCGCAGTAGGTGAGGGCTTAGCATGAGATACTTTTAAAGGGAAACGATTTTTCAGATGTCAGATGCTCAGCACTTTCTGAAAATCTGATCTCTCTTAGAGGTATCCTAAAAAATAAAGCATCTTGTTGCTCTTGAAAATCTTTCCCTTCATGTTTTGTTTGTATTTGACATATTTAGGATGATATTTTAAATAAGACTTTTGACTTAAATTGCTGCTTCAAATTCACAATTTTGAGGACAAGTGGTCTACTTCTGCGCTTAATTTCTGCTTTTTACATAAAGTCTTTTCTCAGGCTATGAGACTGTTTTGATTTTTGTGGTGGCCCTGCAAATCAAAGATACTCCGCATAAGCTGCTGTCTCCTCCTAATCTATCTTATTTAGATTCTGTGCAATCTGAACAACATTCATTTTATTATAGTAATGTTTGTGTGAGGTACATTTCAAATGTATTTATTTTTTATCATCATAGGAATTCTACATCTGGCTTCTGGAGTGGTTGATTTACTTCAATATTATTTCCCAGAATCTTTTGATCGTCTTCCTAGGGATTCTGGTCTCTTTGATGGACCTAAACCTACTGTCTTAGAGTCTTGTAGTGTTAGTGACCTGGCAATTTTACTGAGAGGCAACAAAAGAAAAACGCAGCCAATTGAATTTGGAGCACATCAGGTTTGTTTTTCTTTTTTCTGTATGCATTTTGTATAGAGGGGTGTTTATTTCCTTTTTTGGGGGTGGGTGGATATTTTTTTGTTGTGTAGCTGAATGTAATGGCACAATCTACTTTTCTTGGCTGCCTGCAATATTATTTTGGTATTCATATTGCTCCCTGGTAATTCCTGAATGTATACATTGTGGCTGTGTCTACACTGGGCCACTTATTCCGGAAAAACAGCTGCTTTTCTGGAATAAGCTGCGAGCTGTCTATACTGGCCCTTGAATTTCTGGAAAAGCAACGATGCTCTACTGTACAAAATCAGCTGCTATTCCGGAAAAACTATTCTGCTCCCGCTCGGGCATAACTCCTTATTCCGGAACACTGTTCGGGAAAAGGGCCAGTGTAGACAGCCATGTAGTCTTTTCCGGAAAAGCGCGTCTACATTGGCCACAGACACTTTTCCGGAAAAAGGGCTTTTCCGGAAAAGCAGCCTGCCAATGTAGACGCTCCTTTTCCGGAAAAACTGAAAACGGAATAGTATTCCATTTTAAGCAGTTCCGGAAATTCATGTCAGTGTAGACACAGCCTGTATGTTTATCTTTCCCATTTCTGCCTCAGAACCTGTTTTAAAGATAGTATATTTGACTCTCTCCTTGAAACTTCTGTTCAGTTCTGCCCCGCTTTTCATTCTGATTTTTCTCTGCCAAGTCTCCATATGTCTTCTAACAATAGGTAGCATGTCACTGTTCTGGCAGCCAGAAAGCAGTTCAGCAACCTTTTTTCTGGAATGTGCTGAAATTAGCACAGTCTTAATACCGGTTGAACCTCTAAAATCTGTGACTCTCTGGTCTGGCAACATCTGTGGTCCGGTAGGATCATGGATACTGCTAGACCAGAGAGCCCCAGCTGCCCAGTTTCAGAAGTGCAGCCAGAGCTGGCACAGTGGGGAGCACAGCCATGGCCAGGACTGGTGACAAGGGGCGCAGCCTCAACTCGGGCTAGAGGCAGAAGGGCTGGCAGCTAGGCCTGCCGTCCGGGCTGGTGTGGTGGGGGAAGCAGTCCTGGCCAGAGCTGGCGGGGCGGGGGAGGGGAGGGAAGGAGGCTGGAGGCAGCGGCAGGCAGTAGGGAGTGTAGCCAGGGCCAGGAGCAGAGCCCCTGCGCCTGGTTAGGAAGCCTTGACCTCCCCTTGTCCAGCAAACTCTGTGGTTCAGGATCATTCAGGTCCCAAGTGTGCCAGACAAGGGAGATTCAACCTGTCCTGCATTGATACCTACTGTAGTTTACCTCTGAGAGAACTTTGCATTGCAATAACTAAATGCTCATATTCCATACTCTAAATGAATTATGTTCTGTCTTTTTTATTTCTGTGTCACTAATGCATTAATGTTCTGGCAGGTGATATTAGTAGCAAATGAAATGGTGAAGGATAAGATTCCAGAGGAACTTAGTTTAGCACTTGTGCTAACAATTTATGAAGCAAAGGGCTTGGAATTTGATGATGTCCTCCTTTACAACTTTTTCACAGATTCTGAGGTATTTAATAGCATTTTGTTTTCTGGTTTTTCTTCTTCGCTGTTGGTCTAACTGTTGTAGAATACACAGTTTTCTGTAGAGATAGTCAGCTCCACTGCAGAGTAGTACTCAGGGCTCATGGGTAAGCAGATTGAGCTGCTGCTCTTCCATCCCTACAAGGGTTGCTTGCATCTTCTTTTATTGTGGCTTATTTCTGGTATGTGTTTATACTCATTTTAATATTTTTCTTATGATATGAGCTGGGTTCAGGAAAGTGATGGTGGTCAGTAGTATAAGCTGAGCAGTGGTTCTAAATCAGGGGTACACTGAGGTTTTCCAGGGGATGCGTCACCTTATTTGGAGATTTGTCTAGATTTTTAACAGGCTACATAAAAAGCACTAGCAGAGTCAGAACAAATGAACAGTTCATACAGACGATGACTTGTTTATACTGTTCTATAGACTATGCACTGAAATGTAAGCACGATATTTGTTCCAATTGATTATTTTATAATTATATGGTAAAAATGAGAAGGTAAGCCATTTTTCAGTAATAGCATGCTTATGTTTGATTTTGTAAGCAAGGCATTAAGTAAAGTGTAATTTGGGGTATAAAAAAGTTGAGAACCACTGGGCTAAAGCTAGGTATACCGTGCACTGCTTGAGCTTTTTAACATAGCTCTGCTAATATCCATCCGTCTTGATGAGTTATCTTGCTGTCATTTTTCCACTGTTGTGAATCAAGAGGAATGCTGTTGACTACAACAGTTAAAACAGTATAAGTGAGAGGAGAATCAGCCCCTGGATCTTTAGCAGCCATAAGTCAACTCTCTCTCTTTAAGAAAAACACCAGACAACTGTCTATGTGGTCGCTTTGCTCTGACCACAAAAGTCTAGTCAAAGTTTAGGATGCATCCTATTCAACAACGCAGAATTTGGATACAGATGTTCACAGGGAAACACTGTTTCATTAACTGACTTTTCCAAGTAGGTCTCCAGTTTTGAGTTATGATCATGGGGGGGAAAAAAAGTAATTGTCCAGGAGGCTTTTTTGCACTCAGGGAACAAAATGATTGATTTGAAAATTATAGTTGGCAAGAAATTCAGTAATACCTCTTCCTCCCGCCTTCCCCCCCTTAAAGGTTTGTAAATTTGGTTATTCAAAGCTGTGACTGCAACGGAAACATGAGTTCGTTGACTGTATATCTCTTTCAACTCGGTTTGCTTGACTTTTTCAGTTTTGTGCCACAAATTTTGACAGTATTAAAACAATTTTTAATTTAATGAGGGATGCAACAATTTAAAAGTAACGGAAAAGATGGAATTCACTAAAGATTTTAGTTGAGAATTATATATGATATTTGTACAAATTAACACGCCAATCCACAACTTTTACAATGTAGATTGATGTACTCAAATTGCTGTGTGTTTGTGTTTTTTAAAATATATGTTGGTACATCTGTCCAGCAACATTATTTTGAAACAATTAGTGTTATTTCGAAATAGCTTAGTCCGTGTCTACATTACAAGCAGTTATTTTGAAATATTTAAATACTGTTAAGCTGGAGGACTTCTTACTTCAATTCCTGTAATCCTCATTGTAGGAGGAGTAAGGGAACTCAGAGGGAAGGGTGCTCTATTTCAAAATAAGTGCTGTGTAGAAGCTCCCAATTTCGAAATAAGCTATTTTGAAATAAGCTACGCAATTGATGTAGCTCAGTTTGCATAGCTATTTTGAGTTAAGCCCTGCTGTATAGATGTACCCTATATGTATGTGTGTAGACACTGGTATGCAGTAGATTCAGCTAATCTGAAATCTTTGTTTCTTAAATTATAGGCTTACAAAGAGTGGAAGATCATTTCTTCTTTTACCCCGCCCTCTGATTCACTAGAGGAGAACAAGATGATGATTGAAACACCTTTAGAGAAAAATATTTCTATTCAAAGTAGATCTCCTGTGCTTAATCCAGAAATGTACAAGGTGATATGTTTTGTTTTTTATTTTTGTAACACATTGCTTGGAGATCGAAAACACACATTAAACTATATAAGCAAAATCTCAAAGTTCGAGACTTCCTAGTAAACTTTGATTTAGCATTATGATGTGTAACTGTCCTTCCAGTCAGTATAATAACATTACCCAATGGATCCATCAGTATTTTTTCTTTTTTTAATTTCTGACTCTTACTGAACATATAATTTTGATTTGCTTTGTTCTTAAGAGGATTTAGAAGATAGTATGTTTTTGAACATATTGCAGTTGGGAGGGTAAAGATCTTAAATATTTAACTCTTATTTGTAGAATAAGAGTTCTTATGGCTTAAAAAATGAATTAAGAGTTAGGGACCAATTGACCTCTAATTCACTGCTTTTAGTATCAGACCAGAACATAAATGAGGGGTACAGTAGTAAACCAAAACCTTAAATACCATATTTTTCAAAATTGTGAGAGAAATTGCCTGTTTAATTTGACTTGAAATATCCATACATAGATAGTTTAAAAAAAATAGTGACTTCATTTATAAATGTTTTTTAGACATGAAACTGACTCTTTGTATGTGAAACTTCATATATGGAAATGCACACAAGTTAAATGCAAAATTGCACATGATTTTTGCTGGCATAATTGTTTACAATGGCTTTCTTTAAAATATTTTAGTTTAAATAATTAAGTATATATGTATTTATAACAGTCCTTTTACCAATATACTCGTATTTCCAGCACATATCATGTTATTTGTGTTATTAATCACTTTATTTAGATGCTCAACGGAGAGCTGAAGCAACTTTATACTGCCATTACAAGAGCCAGAGTCAATCTTTGGATCTTTGATGAAAACAGTGACAAGCGGGCTCCAGCTTTTAAATATTTTATCAAAAGGGAGTTTGTTCAGGTTGTCAAAATAGACGAAAACAAAGGTAAAAGCCACATCAAAACTTTTTGAGAAATGTCTGAGAACAAGACAATCTACTAATGTTTGTTGGTTGAAGAGAGATTAAAAGGACTTTTCAGCTTAGAAAAGAGGAGACCAAAGGGGGATATGATACAGGTCTATAAAATCATGACTGGTATGGAAAAAGTGAATAAGGAAAAGTGATTTACTTATTACCACAATAAAAGAACTTGGGGTCACCAAATGAAATGAATAGGCAGTAGGTTTAAAACAAACAAAAGGAAGTTTTTCGTCATTCAGCGCACAGTCAACCCGTGGAATTCCTTGCCAGCGGATGTGGTGAAGGCTAGAACTGTAACAGGGTTTAAAAAAGAGCTAGATACATTCATGGAGGTTAGGTCCATCAATGGCTATTAGCCAAGATGGGTAGGAATGGTATCCCTAGCCTCTGTTTCTCTGGAGGTGGATGATGGGGGGGAAATCATGTGAGGATTATCTGTTGTGCTTCTTCCTTCTGGGGCATCTGGTACTGGCCGCTGCCGGTAGACAGGACACTGGGCTAGATGGACCTGGTGATCTCCAGACCCTTACTAAAGAGAATGTGGAAGTAATGATGTTAAAATATGATGAGCAGAGAAAGGAACAAGAAATGTATATCAATACTTTAATGGAAATGGAGATGTAAAATGGTTTCATGGTTAGCCTTTAAAAGGCTAAAAGGGGGGAGTTGTAGAAGCTGTAGAAGCTATTTTATGTTTAGCTAGAAGCCATCTTGTATAACAGAAACCATTTCAGCTTTTTGTCTTTGCACGTAGGCCAGAGTGAACTTTCTATCACCCCATGCGCCAGGCCAAGACAGATGTGCTATTGGAATGTGTTAATTGGGCTGGTTCAGAGAGGAGAGGTACTCCCTTGTACCTGTCCGCCATCTTGTTGATAAGGCTTTGTTTTTCCTAGTTTAATTGATTATTTCTGTAATTGGATGCCCTGACGTCAGACTGTTTGGTTAAGGGTATAAAGATACTAGGATTGATTGTATTAAGCAGCTTTACTGGGCCCAACTTTGCTGGGACCACGTTTGGCTCACTTTGCTTTACTGATCAATAAAGCAATCAGTTGTTGGCCGCCTAAACAGAGAGGAGCGTGTTTTTGCTTCGACAATTTGGAGGTTCCACAGAGATTCCTAATGCGCCGCTTGCCTGTATGGATGTACCGGCACTCCGCTTCCAAACCTCTCAGAGCGCTCAATAGAAGGTAAAGGGGAAACCTGTTACGAAATCTCCTGGTAAGGGCTTGGGATTTGGAGTGACGGCCGGCCATTGGGGTAAGGGGGGCTACGGAATTCAATTTTGTGGAGCGGCTAACATTTTGTTTGTCTGTGTCTGTCTTTGTCTATTAGGCCTGTCTTATGTGTCACAGTTCCAAAAGGGCACACCGGTCTCTCTAGTGAGGCAGCCATGCGCTGGACCCTCTGTGTTCGGATGCTAAAAGCTGGTGTGGTGCCATTACACTCTCTCGGCACACGGAACTGTGGGGAAGCTTTGTTGTCTCTCTCTGTTATTTGTGGGCGTAGTACTGACCTCTGAGGCTAACCCCAGGCCATAGTACCCCATTCCGCCAGGCTGTCTCCAGGCGCCAGGACGTGGTGTTCTGCCGGGCTGGGACGGGTGCCGGAAACCCCTGCGAGGCAGGTGGACCTTGAGTCCAGTGCCCCGCAACAAAAGGGGGGGTGGACCAGTGCGAGCAGGTGGATTTCTCTTAATTCGGTGACTCGCAGAAGGTGTAAGCAGGCGGACTTTTAGTTCGGTGCCTTACAGAATCTGTTTAAGCGCGCGCAGAAAATGGGGGTAGGCCAGTCTACAGGAATTCCAGTGCCTTCTAAGGACAGTCCGGCTTTCTTTATGTATACCCGCTATGGGAAAAATACTTGCAAGTTTTTAAATAAGTGGAATTTGTATACTCAAATTGACTCTAAATTGCAATTCCCATTGAAAGGGACTTTTGATGTAACTAAAATTTTACATTTAAGGGAGACTCTTGAGGGTCGTGGAGCGAAAACTCCCGATCTGCAATGGTCTGCCTATCTACCATGGTATGAAGAAACTTTTAAAAGGCAAAAGGAATCTCAATTAAGAAGCTTCAAATATACTCAGGAAAAACACATTCCTCTCTGTTTAGGCGGCTAACAACTGATTGCTTTATTGATCAGTAAAGCAAAGTGAGCCAAACGTGGTCCCAGCAAAGTTGGGCCCAGTAAAGCTGCTTAATACAATCAATCCTAGTATCTTTATACCCTTAACCAAACAGTCTGACGTCAGGGCATCCAATTACAGAAATAATCAATTAAACTAGGAGAAAAAAAGCCTTATCAACAAGATGGCGGACAAGTACAAGGGTACCTCTCCTCTCTGAACCAGCCCAATTAACACATTCCAATAGCACATCTGTCTTGGCCTGGCGCATGGGGTGATAGAAAGTTCACTCTGGCTTACGTGCAAAGACAAAAAGCTGAAATGGTTTCTGTTATACAAGATGGCTTCTAGCTAAACATAAAATAGCTTCTACAGCTTCTACAGAATGGTATCCCTAGCCTCTGTTTCTCTGGAGGTGGATGATGGGGGGGAAATCATGTGAGGATTATCTGTTGTGCTTCTTCCCTCTGGGGCATCTGGTATTGGCCACTGCCAGTAGACAGGATACTGGGCTAGATGGACCTTTGCTCTGACCCAGTATGGCCGTTCTTATGTTTGTTTTTAAACGTATTAATATCCCCATATCCTTAGCAAATATTTCTAGATTTTAAATTATAATATTAAAATAATATAAAGAATGGGGGGGTTGCCTATCTTTAGTGTTGTGCTTTTAAGAATAAAAGAGTTTTTACTTGGTCCTTCCACATTCCATTTGACTTCAGTGAGAGTTTTGCTTGTTTCAGTTCATCTCTAAAATATCTGCAGTGTTTCAGACATTATTTTCCTTGAGTGTGAAGCTGTGGAACTAACCCATAAACACCATGAATGTGGATTATGAAAAACTTTCTCAATTAAATCAATCTTGTTAGCACATGAAGGTATCTATTTATAAGGTGACTCCAATCTTTGTTGCCTGTGTAGTAATAAAATTTTTTAGAGGCCATTTAAAATAAAACTTGAATTGCTAATTTTAATGTAAAGAAAAAATCTAATTTTGTGTTATCAGTTGATCATAAATCATGGGATTTTGGATACATTATCACCCTTTGACAGTATCTCAAAACTAAGGATTAAGTATCTTATATCACACTACTAACCTAAAATAACTCTCTTCCCTCTTCACCACCATCCAGATCTGGATGATAGCATGTTTGTTAAAACTTCAACCTCAGAAGAATGGATTGCACAAGGAGAATACTATGCTAAACATCAGTGTTGGAAGGTAAAGTCATATGTTTGTATGAGAGAGGTTATGTTGTGTCCGTTCTGAGACCCTGTTCTCTTTGTACCCATAACACTCACTTTAGAATCGCTTGGTTGTTTTACAGTGACAAAAGTTAGTCAGTTGGAAGTTGTGACTATGAACCATTTAAAATTCTATTTTGGCCCCAGCCCCGACTCAGACCTGCAAGGATGGGGGAGGGGTGCCTGTCTTGCCACACTTGGCCCAGAACTGCATGATGGGGAAAGATGCCTTTTCTTCACCCCAAATCCCTCAGTCCAGCCCCACCTTATCACTTGCAGCCCAGTTGGAGCCCTCACGCCCCAACCCTTGGCCTCAGCCCCAGGATTGAGCTCCCCCTCCCCTCCACTCAGAACTAGGGATGTGAAAGTGTAACTGTGTACTTGAAGCAACAGCATGGGGAGTGCGGGTGTAGGGATAACATATTAATGTATTGAAAATGATTCCCCCAAATGGAAGTGACTCCCCATAATTTGTTCCCCACAACTTATTAAAGTGTTTAGATTTATTATTAATTCTTCTTCTACTACTTCTACTACTACTTCTACTACTAATTAAATGTTTAGATACATTATATTCTAAAGGGGCAATAATAATAATAAATTAGGTCATGTAACTTAGAACTGTTAAGAATATAATCCTATGTAGTCAGAAACAGTCCCCCCCTGTGTCCCAGGGCATGCTCAAGCTTGTGCAAGGGGCTGCTTGAAAGCCGGAACTCATGCCCCACCCACCCCCCTTGATGCTGCTGCCTCTGTAGGAGGCAGCAAGGGGGTCAGGCAATTCTGTGGAGCCAGCATGCATGGAGAGTCAGCTTAAAAGCTGGCTATCCACATGTATGCACTCCCTCTCTTCCCCCTCCTCTTTGCTGCCTCTGGTACAGAGGCAGCAAGGGGAGGTGCATGTAGTCCTTAGGATTAACCGACAAGCCCAGGTAACACAAAACAAATTTTGGTTTTGAATAAACCATACTACACCTTCATATTTTTGGCCCCACTCTATAAGCATGTCTTTTTCATGCATCTTTGGGCAACAAATTGTTGTTTTAATCTACAATAAACAAGTGGAAACAAAGTATGTGTTCTAATATAGTTGCATATTTTAGAACTGTTTAGAGCAGTAATATGTAGTTTTGAAATCTATAACAAAATACTACAAGCATTATGGATGTCAGTGTGTAGTTAAATGATTAACCAATAATCCTGTTTGAGGCAGCAAGTGGAGGAGGGAGGTGGGAGCCAGTGACTTTCTCCCGCCTACAAATCTCTCTCTTGTTTGCCCCCACTGGTTGTGCAGCTCGCCTTAGTCACTTAGCATCTGGCTTTTAAGCCTTTCTCTCATAGGGCAGCCTTCCCCCTTCATTAACAAGCAGAGGAATGGTGACCACAAGGATGATCAAAGTGAGCGCTCAGCTAAGGAGGCCTTTGGCACACACTCCCACACAGTCTTTGACATACCACATTGTAAACTTTAAGCAAACTGAAAGAAAACCCAGACAGACTAACAAGCTTGCCCATCCATGCCAAGAATTAAGCTTGATTCTTCAGCAAAGGATCTCCCTCTCAGATTTTCCCATTGTTGTCCTAGGACATCATTGGTATAGAAACTGTATATGGAGACAAACAGTCCACATTCTGTGATTTTTTTTTTTTTTCATCCTAGAGTGATATAATTAAATAAGTGGGGGTTTTTAGGCAATACCTTCTAAAGCTTTGTTTGAATTGCTTTGTGCATACTTTAAATGATGGTGAACCAGCTTCGAGTCTCCAACAGAACATATTGCCCATATATGTTTTGAAAAACCCATTGTTTCATGTGATGTTCAGTTTTTACATCCCTATTGTTAAAAATATTCTTCTGACTTTGACCCATGACGGTGCAGGGAAATATGCAAGGAAACATTTACTGACTTCACTAATGGGGCTAGTTCCTTGTAACATACGAGTTAACCGTTTAGAGTTAGAAGTAATTAAAGTACTCATATGCCATCCCTCCCCTTCCTCCAGTTACTTTGCTGATGGTAATGTTTCCTTTGAAGTCACCGTACAATGAAATAGAATACTTTTTTTAAGCAAGCAAGTTGTTTCCCCAAATAAATTGTATGAATGTGTGATAAGCTCTAAGGGACGCAAGCATGCATATGTGTGTATGTAATTTGCTATCTAATTTCAGGTGGCAGCCAAATGTTACCAAAAAGGAGGAGCAATTGAGAAGGAAAAATTAGCCTTGGCGCATGATGCAGTACTTAATGTACAATCAAAGAAAAGTAGCCCCAAGTGAGTGATGAAATGTAACTGAATTTATTAGTAGTGTTTCGTGGAAAATATGGGGAACAAAGTGTTTTGTTGATGGAACTGCTGGTATTCCAGACTTGTGAGAAATACTGTAAAATTGGATTAATTGTGCATATGTGATCCTGTTGGATTTTTGTTTTAAATAGGGAAAAACAGATGGACTATATGTACCTGGCTAAGACCTATTTGGAATGTGGAGAGCCAAAACTGTCCCTGAAATGTCTAATTTATGCAAAAGAATTTCAGCTTTGTGCAGAACTATGTGAAAAATTAGGAAAGGTACTAAAATCCTCTTTCTACTGCTACACTCAGCATTTAATGATGTTTGTCTTTTTATGGGGGTTTTAGGTGTGTGTGGGGGGGGGGGATTTTAAACATAATCCCAGAGAGAGTGTTTTAACATGTATTTGTTGCATCATTTTAGTATTGGTAAGCTGAGTGGACCACTGGTATACTCATCAGTAATGTACGGTTCTTTCAAGTAGATTGTTAAAGAACATACATTACAGAAATAAGAGGAGGAAAGATGCGATGGCTCAGACTCTGCATTAACAGATTAGGTTTCTCTAACATTCCTCCAATGCCAAACAGTAATTCTTGCTTTGCTTTTATTGGTGTTTTTAAATTGGAAACCTTTAGCTTCATATGGTCAAGTGAGTGAAGGAAGAAGAATTTAGTGTTGTTCAATAATTGACTAAGACTGAAATTATTACTTGACACTGTCATTCAGGTGATGTGGGCTTCAGCAATTATTGTGCCAAGTGGACATTTTCTGCCTGAACTGATTAAACAATAACAGTGTATTCATAATGTAGACTTATACAAGTGATTATCATTTACAGTTTAAACTCTGAAATTTGGCCTCATCCATTTGCTGAAGAAGTGCAGAAACAACTCAAATTGTGTGATGGAATAATGCACACCCAAAGGAAAACCAGATTGCAATTCTGATAGCTCAGTAATTTTTAAAAAAACTGCATTGTGGCCAGTGTTCCCTGTAAGCTGAGCGCTTGGGCAGCCACCCAGGAGAGATCCAAATGCTACCCGGTTGATTAGCAGGGCACCCACAGTGAACAAACCTGACATGTGTTTCTATTGGTGGTGCTCATCTGCACGCAGGACTGGATTAAGTCCTTTAGAGGCCCTAAGCATTGAAAAGATTATGGTGCCCTAATAATTCTAATGTTAATTATTTTAATACAATTTATAATTATAACCCTAAATCTAATTTAACAGTATGTGGATAGGAATAGTTATGAATAGAAGGTCATAGATAATGGGCTGCATCAGTTTCTCTTCCCTAGTATGGATAAACATACTATGTATTTCTGTTGGTATTCAAATATTGAGATGACTGCATTATTAATAAGAGTTATTGTGGTGTAGATAAAAGATGCTGCGACTTTCTATAAAAGAAGCCAGTGCTACCGAGATGCATCCAGGTGTTACGAACAAATCCAGGAATTTGATCTTGCACTTAAAATGTGTTGCCATGAGGAGCTGTATGAGGAAGCAGCTATTTTAGTGAAAAGGTATGTTCGTAAAGGGGATTCTGCAGAGGAAAATGTCTATTTTCATATTCTGCATGACATAACATGAAATCTTATGTTATGTACTTTGGAAATAACACTTGTACTTGGGAACGGGATTTTTTTAAGAATAGCATTTACCAAACATCTAGAAATAGTTTTGGTTCAAAACTGGAAGTATTAATATTATTTTTGCTTTGTTTTAAATGAGCCTTGCGAAATCATCCACGCGGTTTTACTGTTCCAGGCACAAAATCAGTTCCTTCACTCTTACCATGCAAAAAAAAGATAATGAAAAGACAATGATGATTTACTTACCTGTCAAAAAACATTACTTTGCCCTAGGTGAGTGGGCGAGAAGACTTTTGCGAGGTTGAAGTTTTGCTGTGGAACAAGTTTACTAATTACTGACATTATATAACTGTAATTAGCCATTAGTTGAATGTCAGAGCTAATGTTAAAAAAGGTACCTTAATCTGCCACTTAGAAGCAACAAATAGGAGAGGGATTTATCTACCATACTATGACACATCTTTATTCTGTTAATCATAAAATGATCAGTGTAAGCTTTTGTCTATAGTTACCAAGTTTGAATTCTGAAAAATATTTGATATGGTCTGGGTCTTAGGGTACGTCTAGACTACCGCGTTTTGTCGACGGAAGTTTTGTCGACAGATAGTGTCCAGACACATTGAGTTCTGTCGACAAAGCAAGCTGCTTTGTCGACAGAACTCCGTAGTCTGGACGCAGTGTTACAGGCAATAACACCTTCTGTCGACAGAGTTCTGTCGACAGAAGGTGTTATGCCTCGTAAAATGAGGTATACCAGCATCGACAAAACTGCTGAGTTCTGTCGACAGAAGGTGTTATGCCTCGTAAAATGAGGTATACCAGCATCGACAAAACTGCTGAGTTCTGTCGACGTTATGTCGACAGAACTCAGCAGTAGTGTAGATGCTGGTATAGTTTTGTCGACAAAAGTCCACTTTTGTCGACAAAACTAGGTAGTCTAGACACACCCTTAGTCCCACAATTCTGACTGTTCATGTAACAGATTCAAAATTATCCTATGTATCTTAAGAGTTCATACACTCGTGTTTTGAATGACTTTAATCTAATTTCATCATTTTTAAAGCAATATTTAGGAAGACCCACTGATGTTCTGAGTTTCTAATCTGACTCTCAATTAAAATTTTAGTCATTGTATTTCAGGCAGTTTTAAATGATGATGAAACATTTTGTGGATCTTTTAAAGTGTTGTGATTTTTTTTTTCCATATCTCAGAGACTTCTCCATCATTATGTACAACATTTAAAGTGTGTTTTGAGAGGACCTGACTGGCATAGACAGTATTCAACATTGTGTAATCTTTAAAAAAAAAAGCTCTATTGTATCTGTTTTATTTTATATAGGATAATAAGATGACGCTGATGTATTTTTATTCCAGATATGAAAAGATACTAAGGATGAAAAGGCAACCAGTTTCCAAACTCTCATACTCTGCCAATCAGTTTTATTTGGAGGCAGCTGCAAAGTACTTGCGTGAAAACAAAACCAAGGAAATGATGGCGGCCCTCTCCAATCTTGACACCGAGGACCAGCTTGTGTTCTTAAAATCACGTAAATGCTTGGCCCAAGCAGCAGACCTGTTGAAGAGGGAGGGCCGAGAAGAAGAGGCTGCTAAGCTGATGAAACAGCATGGGTTTGTGTTGGAGGCAGCCAAGCTCACTGCCAAAAAGGAATTTCGAGCATCATGTCTGCTTGCTGCAGTCCGTTTTAGCTTATCTGGCTATTCAGAATTGGAAGACAGGGACACCATCCTGGAAGAAGCCTTAGAGCTTTGTAAGCAAACAAATCAAAAATCCAGCATTGCTGAGGCAATTTTTCTACAGGGAGTTCTGAATAAAGACTTTAAAAAGCTTGAAGAGGCCTTCTATAAGTTCTCACCTTTGAATCATTTTGCTGGTGTGGTGGAAGCTCTCTTTGAATCAACCCGCTGTGAGCCACAATGCCAGGACATTTTTTTTCTGGCACCTTGCGGCATAGAGGCCCTTCTGAAGCTGGTCAGAGCTCTCCAAAAAGCAACCACCAATGCTGAGAAAGAAATGGTCAGGTCATGTTTTGAATATTTTGGGATTTTGCGAACAGACGGTAGCAGTGTTTGCCAGGTGTCCCAAAATGAAGCTGGACGTATTCTTCAATTCTTGCCAGATAATCCTAGTCTGAAAGAGAAGAAAACTAAAGATCACTTCTCTGTAGGCATGGAAGAGGTGAAGTCTGCACTGAATAAGCACTTCCTAAGCAGGCTGTGTTCAATTACATGCAGTATACTTGAGCAAAGTTACCCTAACATATGTATGAAATTCATTGTAGGCTTGAAGTGTGAGGATCAGGCTTGTAAAGACTTCCATAGACCTTTGTTACGTCATGAGGCAAAATCTATACTTCAGTCTAAAGTGCATCTGGCTGCAATTAATGGACTGTTGTTAGAGGCCAAAAGAGTATTCCCTAAAGAGCTGTTGTATGAATTTAAGGACATTGATGAAATTTTGACTGCAGATAAGTACACATTATGCAAATCCCTACTAGATTTCGTATTCCCTAAACATTTCCATCTGAGAGTGATGTCCGAAAACCCAAAGGCATGCAAAGATATCTTGGGACTTATTTATCGGTTTTCTAAGCCCTGCAGGACGGTGTTGAAGGAGTACATCATATTTCAGTTTAAAAGTGAAAATGCCATCAACAGAAGAGAATCAACCGACTTGTGGCTCAGGGCAATGCAAGTTTTCATCTTGTCTTCCAGTTACCCTGAAGAATTTGAGAAGCTTCTTGCTAAGGAGGAAGACGATTATAACAAAGAACTAAAGTTATCAGAAACTAAAAAGTATGAAAAGAGTGAAAGAGGCAGAGGAGGAAGACACAAAGGCCTAGATGGCAGATATGGCATGTTGATACCTCACAAGAATTCTGAAAATGCCGAAAACACACATTTGTGTTTCATTCGACTTCTTGAAAATTCACTAGACTGCCTTTATGTTTACAGAAACCCAGAAGACTGTAAAAGGATGTTTTTCCGTTTTATGAATGTGCTTGTGAAGAAATGCATTGAACCTCTGATTCCTAGCATAGGTAATACAGTGATGTTGCTGGAATTCCAGTATATTCTCTGTTGTGCTGTCCTGATGCGCCTCTGCAAGAACATTACTCTGTGTCTTCCAAAAAGTTACATCGCTCTTTTTCATTACTGGGAGTTTTTGTTCAGGAAAAGCCAGAACAAAGAGGTTAGAGATACGTTTTCCATTATACAAGAGTATAAATCGAAGGACACAAATGAGGCTATAAAGGTGTTCAAATTTCATCTCCTTTATGTTGCAGAAGTCTTGTGCGGCGCTAAAAACAGAAATTTCAATGTTCTTCTTGATACTTTTGAGGACCCTGATTTCATTACTTCAGGGGAAGCAGAGCGTGCAGTGGTGCTGTGCTTAGTAATGATAGTGAATGCTGACCAGGTGCTTCGACCTAGATGTAAATCCCTTCTGCATGAACACTTCCCTGAAATCAAGGCAAAGTTGATAAATATGAAAAAAGAGTGTCCATCTAAAGTGCCTGAGAGACTGGTTAAGATTGTGGAACGAGTGAACGAGGCTGTAAATGTAAGAAAAATAGCAGAAGGCCTGCAGGAGCTACTGATTGAACGGGATGAGGAGTACTTAGTTGACTGCCATTGGAAGTGGGAAACGATGTATACCAAAGGAGCAAGTATACGGGGCATCTTTTATGAGCAAGTAAACCTAGACCGATTTGAGTCCTATTTGGAACCTTTGGAATATTTTGAGGAGCCAGAAATGGAACGTGAAATGGATTTCTACGTGGAAGAGAGAGAGGATCCTCTAACAGCCATAGCATCCATGAAGCAGCAGAAACAGCAGCAGAAAGCTCATGCTAAGCAGAAATTGCGGCGTTTGTTTCTTTTAGCCTATTGTTGCATAATATGGAAGAGGAACTCATGTTCTCGAAGAGATCCCATTGGGATGGAAATGAAAGAATTGGTATCCGGAATCTTTAAAAAAGCTGATATTGACCAAACACAATGTGACCTCTGTGGAGTCAAATTTATTCAGGGTCCTGAAAACTACTTTATCCACACAGAAGACTTTGAGAGAGAAGCTTCTGAAGCCATGACCCCAACAGAGACTGATCAGGGAGAAAAGGAGAGTATGGAAAGGAGAGAAACCGTGGTGGCGAATGAGACTTATGTAAAGCACAAAAACCTGGATGAGCATAGAAATAAATACACTGCCTACCAGAATTATTTTGAATTTTTTAAAAAAGTTGTGGATCCAAAAATACATGAAGGGTTAGATATAGTGGACACAATTGAACAAAATGCTTGGATCAAAAGTCACTTGATATTTAAAGAACATTCCAATGTGGTACAAAAAAAAATTCAAGAGAACATTAAGAAGATTTCTGATATAGTAGAGGATGTCTATAAGAGAAAGGCTTGGGCTGATGGTAAGACTTTTTGTTATGTTGCATGTGATGCCATCTCATCGTTGCTTGTAGGTTGTATAGTCTTGTATTTTAGGTTCCTCCATCACTTGCATAATGTGACATGTCACTGAGGAAAATGTGTTCTTCAACAATGAAGGATAAATGTGGGAGTGTCTGTGAGTACTTTTGTGCAGCTGTAATAATGTAAGCCTTGATTTCTGTGCCTCCGCTTTTGACACACAAAAATGCATTAAAATTAAGGATGCTGTTAATGATCATATTTTATTTGTTTCAATTTTGTATTGAACACACACAGAAAAATATTTAAAAATGAGCAGCCTAATAGGGTCTCACGTTCAGCTCTTTTATTAGTCTTTTTTTTCTATTTTAGATAGAGCGTCAGGTGCTACTGTCATACTTCTGTGTCGTTTTCTAACTAGCCTGAAGTGTACTCCTGGAAACACCTCTCAGATGTTATGTCTACACTGAGAAGTTTTAAGTATCAGAGAGGTAGCCATGCTAGTCTGAATCTGCATAAGCAGCGAGAAGTCCTGTGGCATCTTATAGACAAACAGATTTATTGGAGCATAAGCTTTTGCTATGCATCTGATGAAGTGGGTCTTTGCCCATGAATGCTTATGCTCTAATAAATCTGTTAGTCTAAAAGGTGCTACAGGACTTCTTGTTGAGAAGTTTTAGGAATTCTTCAGCTCCCCTAGTGCTAGCAAGATGGGAGCACTGATGTAAGGGTAATGTTCAGATTATACTGTGCATTGGGTAAGAACATCTGCCAGTTAGACCATATCTATAGTTACCACGTTGGCGTTCACTCTTCTAGCATTCGATTTAGTGCGTCTAGTAAAGACCCACTAAATCGAATGCTGAGGGCACCGCCCGCCAGCACCAGTACTCTTCAATTTGTGAGGAGTAAGGGAAGTAGATGAGCACATTTGCTCCCATGGACCTCCCGCTGTGGAGGTGGTGCCAAGCTCAGTGTAGCATCCATCAATTCCAGCTATGTTATTTACATAGCTGGAGTTGCGTACCTTAAGGCAACTTTCTGGATTTAGTAAAATCCTGGCCTTAGTCTACGCTTGCACCCTCAACATGGCTAGCATTGATGCCGCTAAACTGGTGCTGGACCCAGTGGTAGGAGCATTACTAAAGATCCTCTGTGTGGACAAGGCAAAAAAAAATAATGCTAACCGTGGCCAAACAGGAGTTGAATTAATTTACGTATCTTAACATTTGTATCAACAGTTGTTCCTTTTTTGTTTCATATGTATTTGGTGTTTCGACCTGGCAAGGAAAAAAAAAATTTGTAAAAAGTGAGTGGATGATCTAGGAACAGAATACAATGAGCTAACTACTCCTAGGAAAAGCTAGCACCTACACCAAATGCTGCCATTAACTTTAGACTACCCTTTAAAAGTGTCATGACAGTTCATCTACCATTTTATAATATCCACTTACCTAAGGTGATTGATAATTACACTCACCCATCCAAAAAAACCCTCCCTATTTGCTATGGTGAATAGAATTTGGCAAGGCTGTGTCATAAGCCTTTGTTCATCAGTGTTTTATATAAGTATTATGTTACCCCTCCTAGGGAAATGTTCTACAATTTGCATTGACTATTTGATTAGTCGATAAGGCGCCTTCACCTTTGAAATGTAGCCATAGTCCTAGGGCTGTTACTGCACTTCAAAGGTGAAAGAGCTGTGTGGAGCCCAGGGTCAGCTGGGGACTTCCCCACTGACCCTGGGCTCTACGCAGCACTGCCACTTTGAAATGCAGTGGCGTCAGGCTGCACGCAGTGCTTCAAAGTGGTAGTGCTGCATGGAACATAGGGTCAGCAGGGGAGACCCCAGCGGATCCCGGGCTCCGTGTGGTGCTGCCATTTGAAACACTGCATGCAGCCTAAGGACACCCCAGCTGGCCCCGGGCTGCACACAGCATTTCAAAGTGGCAGCGCCACATGGAGCCCAGGATCTGGCCTCAAGCTCCAGGAGGTGCTGCTGCTTTGAAGTACCCTTTTCTCCTCCACTCTCCCCCTGCCTCTTTCTGATAGAAGCAGCAAGAGGGGAGGAGCGATTAGTCGACAGGCTATCCAATAAGCATTTGCTTATCAGATATTCAACTAGTCCTTCACATCTCTAGATCCCACTCAGTCGGTTTAGATTAACCTAATGTTTAACCAGTTATCTGATTTACTAGGTTTTTTTTATATCCCTTATTTCTATATACAGACAAAGATGTAAAGTGTATAAAGTCAATTTATTATACACGTCAGCTTGCCTCAAGTTGCCGACTTTTAATTTAGAACAAATTGTTCACTGTTTCAAGGGTATTTTTTATATTTACTAAATATTAAACGTAATATACACAGTCTTCCCAATAGCGCAAAGATGAATTGCTTATGCATTGGAAATACAAACATCTCTCACTGCTGCGGATTTTGGCTGACAGATGTCAAAGAATTTTTCCCTTGCAGGAAAGCATTAGACAGAACCAGAGGGAAGCTGAAGATTTCACTTTAATTTGGGAGTCCTTTATTTCAAGTACAAAAGTCTTGGTTGGTTAGTGGACCCCAACATATTATGACTTCTGTTTTAACATAATTAAATAGTCAGAAGGCCACATCATCAGCTAGTGTAAGTCACCTCCACTGAAATCAACACAGCTTTTGGGAACATATGCCAAACCTATCCTTTATTTGTCTAAAGTTATCTGCCAACTAAAGTACTTTTGTTCCTAAACATTCAGATTATTATGATGCTGCTAATTATTTGCATACTTAATTGTTAATGGTAGATTTAGCTTCAGTATCTCCGTGCTTGCTGTCTTTGTTTTTCCATCCTGGAAGAAACTGTACTTACAAGTTTATAATTTGCTTCTGAAGCTTTTGTTTTGTGTTGTTTTTTGTCTTCTTTTAAAATGTTTTTAAGTCAAGTCTGCAATGTTACAGTTCATTCAAAAAATACAACAATACATCTGCACTATACTGAGCCTAGAGTTTTAGGTGATTGAGGAGTGTATTCAAGAAATCTTCTCTTGTGCCCTGCACAGAACTAGCCATTATGTTGGTGGGGAGTTCAAGCTCTGTGCATGGCATTTTTGAAAGGGATCTGGTGTCTGTGACCCACCCCTCCCCCATCTGCCTCTGTCCAGCAGAGTTGTTTGATTCAGAGAAGAGTGCATGCTATATCCTCTGACATGATGGTATCTCTCATGCAGCATGTACATCTGGAAGCCCCCAGAAATTCTTGTTGATGCAGGCAAAATCCTTCCTAGAGTTTTCAGTGCAGCTTTGCTCTGTGACACCTTTTCTTTAGTGTGGCTGTCTTGCTAAGTCCCTCTCCAGTCCTCCGATTATGCTTATTATCTTAGTATGTTTAACAGTTATTATCTCTTTCAGCTGAAGAAATAATGGCCAAGCCTGTAAATAGTTTATCTGATAATCTTGATAATGCTCGTAAGTGGCTGAAGAACACTGAGTCACATATGGTAAAGGAGGAAGAAGGTATGTCATCAAATTGTGCAAGTCTTTCTAATCCACAGAAATTATATGGTAATATTTTAATTTGTATGGTGAGATATGCAACATATAGGGTTTCTTTGAGGTCTACCATTATTGCAAAGCCAAAGAGGACCGAGGCGGCTGTATATGCAGATAGCTGAGAGTCAAGTGTGTTGTACAGAATAGGCAAATAACTTGGAAAAGGGAAGGGAAATAAAACCTTTTCCACCAAAAACTAAGGAACTGATTTCTCAGAACTTTACAGCATCAGTTCATTTTTGTCTGGTATCCCAAAGTTTTTAGACCAGTGGTTTTTAATAGAAGTGACCTTTTTAATTTTTTTAACATATTCTCTTTTCATCTGGATACAGGCAAAAGAAAGATAAGTCAAAGGAAAACAAAAAGATCCCTACATGTAAAATATTTTTTCTCTAAAATGTTGTGTGTGTATCTTAACCCATCACAATATTTAAGCATAAGATTAACGTTAAGTGTGGAAGTGTTTCTAGTAACTTCCTTGGGTGTATTTGGTGCTTAACATGAAGCATGCATTTAAGTGTTTGATTAGGACCATAATAATTATATTGAGAGAGGACACAATATCCAATAAAAAAGCTTATTGCATGTTGTGTTTTTTCTAATCTAAAACTGTGGTTTTAAAGACAAGTGATTTTGATCACAATAATGTACCACATTATCCTCTCTCAGTACAAAGAAAGATAGTTAAAAACATAGTGTGTGAGCGAGCTTTTAGCTCTACAAACAGCATTAAAGTCACTGGCGAAATGCTTACGGATGCCCAACAGTTGTAAAATTGGGTCCTGAGTGTCTGTCAAACATTTTGCAGGAGCAATCCAAGAGAGAAATAAAAACTTTGACCATGCACATTTAGCCATTAAGGCTTGCTCTTTTGTTCGGATCAAAATGTAATAAAAGAAAATCACTTTATTAAAAAGAAATAATGAATAATAACTTTTGCTGAAAACTTGTTAATTTTAAGTCTTCAATGCAAGAGGTACTTTCAAGTCACAGAGAGACTGAAATGTTAGTACAAAGAAATTACTTGTGACAGGTTCATTGGTTAAAGCTAACGGGTCTACTTAAGAAAAGTAATTATTTTAACACTCCAGTTAAGGTGTTTTTATTCTTAATTTGCTATAAAAATGTAAATATTCAAGAGGAACATCCTGAGAAACTATTGATTTCAGAGACACTTTGACTTCCTTCTTCCCCTCCATATTTTGCTTTAGTAGTGGTATTTCATTAAACTTGATTTTTGTTTATTTGGTTGCATCTAGTTCATCATCAATTCGTCCTTATTCTGCAAAGCACTTCAGCATTATTGAAGTCAGTTGGTCTTAAGCACATTGTTCAAGTTTGGTACCACACTCTGCTTGAGTACATTTTTGAACTGGGGCCCAAATAGGAAAAGGCGTGTGGGGTATAAGTCTTTTTTGGGGGGGGGAAGAGTTATGCCTTTAGGAAAAGAAAATATCAATCTTATACCCTTTTTCTGTAACTTGTTGTTCTTTACATAGGTTTTGCCGATGATAAAGACTTTGAAAATGAAGGAGAGGATGAATTGGCAGCTTTTGAAGAGTTAATCCCTAAAAAGTCTTCAAGAAAAAAAGGAAAACGCAGAAAATAATAATTTGGAAAATATGCAGATGGCTACCCTACCCTGTGCCACAGTAATTTAGGAATAAAATTGTTAAGTTTCAAAAGAAAAAAACATAATGGGATAGGGTCAGCAATGGGGAGGATATGGAAACAATACCAGCAAAGATTTTTACTATTAATTGTTTTTAATCATTTATTGTAGGGGAACAATTATCTACCTGCTTGTAATTATTTTATAAATATATGTATTTTAAAAATTGTGACAGGACAAACTTGACGCAGAACCAAGTGGGGAACTCAGATGTGACAAACACCAGCATGTCAGTTAGGCCATGTCTACACTAGTGAGCTTACAGCGGCTCTATACCAACTGGAGAGAGCTGTCCTGTCAGCATAACTAAACCGCCTCCAATGAGCGGCAGTAGCTATGTTGGTTGGAGGCATCTCCCACCAACATACCGCTGTCCACACTTTTCTGTCAGCATAACTTGCACTGCTCTGAGGGGGTATATATTCCATATTCCTGAGCAACATAAGTTCTACCGAGAAAAGTGCTAGCGTAGACTTGGCTTTACTAATTTGAACTGAGCCCAGTGGAAAGACTAGCACTTTTCTGCCTCCACTCAGGGGTGTTTCCCAACACATTCCTTTTCCTGCTTTTAATTTTCATCTCTACCATCCTGCTGAGCTGGAACACTCATGGGGAGAAAGATTTTATTTTTTCTTCTTCTGGAGGATTTTAATACTTTTTGGACTGTCAATACAGCTTGTCCCTGGGGGGCATGGTTTCAAATAGCCAGTACGAACTAGCCAGCTACTGAGCAATCCTATGTTTGGAGCAACTTAAATCTCCTTGGGGGTACTCACAGTATCTCCTCTATTAATTCCAGTGACAGGAATGGTGAATACAAAGCTTTATAAATGCATTAATGTTTGTGTATTATTACCACTGTGTACATCTCAAGTAGATCTAGACAAGAAGTCTCTTTTTCTAATTGTTCTCGGTGTGATTATGCTCTGTACATATCAAAGAATATATTTCCTTAAAGTTAGACAGACTGTTTATACTTTTTATTTGTTTTGTAGGTTCAACTTGCCAAAAAAATCTTGCTGTGTAGATTAACATTTTATAAAGCCAACAAGGTTAATATTATAGCCCGGTGTGGTCTCATTTTTTTAGATTACTGTGCAAGGGCTGTTTAGGGGTGCTCACATGCAAAAGAGCTGTGAGATTTGGTCCCAAGTACTGAATATGTACTCACAACCACAGCACTTTGAATGTTCAGATCTCCATTATATATTCTTAGGACTTTTTTTTTTAATTTTTAATGAGTGTTTTACTAAGTGGCTGAGATGCTACGTTTTTAAAAGATTGCTATTTTGTTTTCACATATCAAATTGTTTTAATAGTTACCAGACTTATCGAGAAATTTGGGGTCCTGAGACTTCATGTTCACAAAAGCCCACTCATTTCACTTTGTTTACATAGATATTTGCTTTTTTTGGGAGGGGTGTAGCTGCTGTTCTCCGGGGCCCAATTGTCCTTCTCTTTCTCCATTGTCTGTCCTAGTATTTACCAAAGAAATTTTCTGCTGGTCTCCTAGGCTCATTGCCTTGGAATTTGGATGCATTGCACTGATAAAAGCAAAACATCAAGGTGGACCTGTGCAATATGGGCAGCAATAATAGCCATTCATCAAATATCAACTGTCCCATCCATTACAGGAAGAAAAAATTATTCTCCAATGGCATTGTAAATGTGGTCTATGAAATGAGAGGATTAGTCTTATTTGGGGGGGCTTTCCCCAAGATGGTGTCCACCTCACAGTTGGCATTTTGGGAATGGTCATGAAAACTGTTCTATTCACTGGGGTGAGGAGACCTCAGCAATAGAATTGGGGAAAAAAAACCTGTTTGTCATAGCCCATACTCTGTACTCTTTCTTTAGCTTTCAGGGCTGTAAATCTGGTTAGTGCAAATGCACAGCTAGTGCCCTTAAAAATGTTTTTGTTTTCTTAGTTCTCCTGTCCCTGCCAAACAGATAGGAATGTTTACATAGGATTTGCAGTGTTTCTATAATACAGTGCTGTGTTTAAATGCTGTGTTTAATTTGAGTCAATAAGAAAAGTAAGATTATCAGTAACTTTCTTGGCTATTTTCCACTTCCTTGCATGTTGAAATTTCAGACAGTTTTTTTTTTTACTATCTATTTTAAGAATTAGTTTTTTGTTGTTAATTGTAAACTATTAATATACTGGAGGGTCATGCTGACCCTACTCCAAGCTCACTCCAACTGTTTAAATTCTTGACTTTGTTAGCCAGACAGGTTTTGTATTTTAATTACATTTTGCATTTGAAAAGCCCTTTACTTCAATAGTTTTATTACATATGTAGTGGTCTTCATGTCAATGAAAAAGTCAGCCATTCAGGTGTGTCTTCCCATTGAAAGTATTAAAAACATGAAATTACGATAACAGATCAAAAAATTGAACAACTCTAGCAATAAACAGACTTCAAAGCCAAATCTAGGCCTTCATCCATGGTACACTTCTTTGTGCAGAGACTTCTCCTTCCTTATGTGGATACATCACTGCACATAAAACTGCAGATAAATGCAATCAAATTCATAGAAACCAAAAGTCAGGCTCCAGATTAGGTTCTGTCCAGGAACTCGGATCCATTCTCAACAGTGAGCGGAATTGAAACACCTCCCTAAAGTCTCTGGACTTCACATCAAAATTCAACACCCTCTTCTCGTGTACATACACACACTGTGTCTGTCCAAATTCATCTGGTTCAGCTCTACTCAAATCGAGACAAGTAAATCAAATCCCAATGCTCGGCTTGAGCCTCTATTTTTGGTGTGCATCAATTCCCCTTACCCCCTTAATATCCTCTTTGAATAAAAATCCCTCTGCTCATTAACACTATCAAATGTTTGATCAATGCAATGAAGTTACAATACATTCAAATCTCTTGCGTTTATTTGGTTTGGTGTAATGTGTCTGCATCTCAGGGTCTGGGCTATCCTCTTTGGTGACTGAGAATCAGTGCTCACAGCTGTGCAACTGTTAGGCTTATTAGAAGCACATGAAATCTTTTTAGGGGAAAAGGCAATAACCTATGTTTATTGAGAATATGAAGTAACACATCATGCACACACCTATATTGTTGATGTTATAGTCACCAGTCTGTTGCCTGCATCACCTTCATGGCTAGTTAGGGTGAGTGCAAGAGAGGACTGGTACTCTATCAAATCCCCCATGGCAAAGCAGCCTCCCCTTTTTTACAGTCATTTTCCTTCCTTGGGATCAGTAAGTTTCACACCGTCATTTTGTAATCAATTGCTGTTGGCGAGTTCTTTTTTTTTTTAAGTTCTGTCACAGCTATCGTGTCCCAATTGATATGTGCTTGTCTTAACTTTTAGAGTTGCCAATCTGCCCTTGATCCACATCTCAACAGAGGAATACAGTAATCTCCTGGCACCTTTATGTCTGCCTTTGGCTTCTGCCTAGAACATCTGGACCAGTGATGGCCTTCACACTATCTTCTAACACACTCCTCATTCTTCACTCCCACAAGTAAAAATTGTATAGTTGCTTCATGCAAGCAAGCTGGAGTGTAAATCTTCCAGACAATGTTTCCATGTGGACCCTGCTACTGCAGTTTCAAACAGCAGGGTATCAAAGCACACTATGAAACTTCCATTGCATGGTAGCGGGATGTACACAGACTCCTAAAGTGCTCTGTGTTCTTACCTTGGCTTGCTGCACATGAAGTCTCCATGTGGACAAGCCCAGATTCTGTTAAAAAATATTACTAATTTGCTTTTATAGACCCCAAGCTAGCTTAATGTTAAAGCATGTGCTTAATTTTAAGTCTGAGTAATTCTATTCCGTGCTTTTTCATTTTTATCAAGTATCGTGTCCATATTATGATGGGGAAACTGAGGCCCCAAGAAGTTAAATGGCTTGTTCAGTCACAGGGAGAGGTGGTAATGGACCTCTTAAGATTTCTCTTTCAAATATCTAATTCTCCATATAAAAGATGACTGCTTCAGTTAGCCACACTCAGGAAAGCAGATTGTATCCAACAAAAGCCTATATCGTAATATTGATTGCATTATCAGCAGGGTGAAAAGAAGGGTGTGTGGTGGGGTTTTTTGTTTTGTTTTTATACAGCTTACCTTCACTGAAAATGTCGGTAGGAGGAAACAACAATAAAGTAAATCTTCACCCCTGCTAGTAAATCTTTGATGTTACTTGTTCAAAAGCAATATTGAAGCACAGTTTTCTTCACTACAAAGCTTTCAGGAAGAGACACTCTGTAGCTGAAACCTGATGTTGTAATCTGCCGCTTTAGTCTTACTGTAAGGATCTACATATCTGCACTTGGATTTTGCAAAATAAATTACTGTCTGACACTAGTAGATCTTCTGCACCTCATATCACACACACAAGCTAATAAGTTCCTGCTTGGTGGCAGACAACCCCTCAACATTTAGCTAGAGGACCATAAGAGCTGGACCTGTAACTAGAAAATCATCCTCTGGAACCTATTTGACCAGTTGGTCGAGATTTGTGATAATCCTCAAATTTGATCTGCTAGTTCGATTCTTTCTCCAGACAAGTTCCAGCTGAGTACATATGGAGATGTGCTAGAAGTGATTCATCATCCCTCTTAGTTTGGTTTGTGATCACTGTAAGCTAAACCATGTTTAGATCCCCTTAAATTGATTTAAGAATATCCACACACACAGTTGCACTGAGTTAATTAAGGCCTTGCCTGTCTTGAACACTAAAGCTACACCACTGCCATATGGCTGTGAAGACACTGCTTATGCCAAGAGGTTCATCTGTTGGTGTCAGTAATCCATTTCCCCAAGAAGTGGTAAATTCTTCCATCATTCTCTTGTCTACGCTGAAAGGATAGGTCTGCTTTACTTTATCATTCAGGAGAGTGGATTTTCCACATGGTTGAGCGACATAGCTGAGATCAGGCTTAGATCTGCCTCTAAACCAGTTCTGGTAAATTAGTGTACAAACTATAAAAGGAACTAAGATTAGAAGGAACTGGATTAGCCCCAAGACTGTTACACAAGAAAAGGTTTCATTAGTGTCAATGACCAGCTTTCTATTAAACCTTCAAAAAGTAAATTAATATATTCTTTTTAACATTGATAAATGCATTTCTCCTGAAGGTGTGACATGGATACTCAGCTCAGCATTTCTTTTTCACAAATTGGTCATTATAACCTTCTCTTGTCCTAGGAGGGATATTTTTCTGAAAGTCAATGCTAGATATATTTTTCAACGTCCAAGTCAGATCGAGATGGCATGTGGTTGTTCACACAAAGTATCAAGCCATTTAAACTTTGGCTGCTTTCCTGAAAATAGAGAGGGAGAGATCTGAGAAGAAAAACCCTCTATCTGAAATGCACACACATCAGATAGAGGTGACTGTTTTGACCGCTGGGTAACACTTCTGCAAGATTCTGTTCTATGCTGCAGGCAATATAAAGGTCATAAATCAAAATTTTTTTTTTTTTTTTACTTTGAATAGTGTGTGATACTGGGGGAAAAAAACATGAAGAGGTCTCTGAAATTGCCTTCTAAATGTTATTAGACAACACATTTCTGTGCTTTTATGTGGGTGTGATAGTGGTCATGTGGTTAAAGCTGAGGTCTAGGCAACAGGATTTCAGAGGGGGAGTTTTGTTCCTGATTCATTGTCAGTTTTAGTAATCATTTAACATAAATATAAATATAATAGTGCCTAGAAGGCCCAGTAAGTGTCAGGTACCCATCCAACCACGTACTGTCCTAAAGAATTTAGACACTAAACATACAAGAAAGCCAGTGTATCAGGCTATGTCTACACTGTGGGGGAAAAGATATGCAAATTGCAAACTGCAATTAAATTTCAGAAAAAACTCCTCTTTCAGAACATCCCTTATTCCTCTGACTGAGAGGAATACAGGGATGCCGAAGGAACACGTCTGCTTTTTTGAAAACTGTTCCGAAAAAGTGGATGCATTCCTGGGTGATATTTCAGAAAGATCCAGTCTAAATACCTGTCAGAATCCCTTGGAAGGAAGCCTGCAAAAAGAACTGAGGGAATAAAGCAGAAGCGAATTCATAAGTAAAGAAAAAGATGTAACCTTTCAGTCACTCTGTAATCCCGGAAAAGCTCTGCAGTGTAGACATAACCTCAGATAGGGAGAGGAGAATCTACTCTCCCACTAGTTACGGTGAAGCCAGGAATAAAATCCATGTCTACTAATTCCGGCTACATCTAGACAGCAGGGCTATTTCGGGATACCAGAAGTACAGGCAGTCCCCGACTTACGCGGATCCGACTTATGTTGGATCCGCACTTACGAACGGGGCTTTCTCGCCCCGGAGGTCGAGGTAGCGGATTGCTACCTGCGAGCTCCGGGGCGAGAAAGCAGCTTACGAACGGGGCTCTGGTGCCCCCGGTCTGCTGGAGACCGTCTCCAGCAGACCAGGGGCACCGGGCGGGTTCCCGCGCTTCTGAGGCTTTGCCAGAGCAAAGCCTCAGAAGTGCGGGAACCCGCCGCGGCTGCCACTTCAGTCCCGGTGCCTGTGGTCTGCTGGGGACGGTCCCCAGCAGACCATAGGCACCGGGACTGGAGCGGCAGCAGCTAGTGTGTCCCCCCCAGCAGACCAGGCTTTTGTTTTGGACCCTGGAGCAGAGCAGCTGGGGCGCTGCCGATTGGTCCTGCAGTGCCGCTCTGGGCACTATTGGACCAACCCGGCAGCACCTCAGCTGCTCTGCCCCAGGTCCTGATTCAGCCGCTGCTGGTGAGTTTCAGCAGTGGCTGAATCAGGACGCCTGGGGCAGAGCAGCTGGGGTGCTGCTGGGTTGGTCCAGTAGCGCCGAGGAGCAGTGCTACTGGAGTAACCCAGCAGTTCCCCAGCTGCTCTGCTCCAGGCGTCCCCAAGTCAGCCGCTGCTGAAACTGACCAGCGCTGACTACAGGAAGCCCGAGGCAGAGTTGCTCTGCCCCAGGCTTCCTGGAATCAGCGCTGATCAGTTTCAGCAGCAGCTGACTTGGGGAAGCTTGGGGTTCTTAAGTTGAATCTGTATGTAAGTCAGAACTGGTGGTCAGTTTCAGCAGCGGCTGAATCTGGACGCCAGTTCCGACTTACATACAGATTCAACTTAAGAACAAACCTACAGTCCCTATCTTGTACGTAACCCGGGGACTGCCTGCATCCTAAAATAGCAATTCTGCAATAGCCACTCGCCAGCCCCACACTGTGCATGTGCAAGAGCTGCATTGCACATGCGTGTGCCACTGGTAACGGGGCGCCGGGCTGAAATCTACTCACCCCGGGTGAGTAGATTCAATAGATTGTCAAGCTCTGGGTATAACTCAATTTTTATGAAAATGTTGAAATTTCAGGATGATTGGTACCAAACAAATGAAAAGTAACGAATTTATGCTTAAATCAATATGGTATGTTAGCTGCAGAGTTATATTGACTTGTATTATGTTTACCATGCAAAGACAAAACATTTAACTGCTTCTGTTAGGGTATGTCTACACTACAGCATTATTTCAAAATATCTAATTTCGAAATAGTTATTTCAAAATAAGATATTTCAAAAAAACGCATCTACACACAAAATGCATTTCGAAATAGCACGTCCACACTGATTGGACGCTGAATCGCATTTAAGGCCAGCTAAACCAGTTCCAGCAGGGCATCAGGTCAGGAGTTACTTTGAGGCCTGAGCTTAAAGGGACCCCCCCCCCCCCCCCAGAAGAGTCGGTTCTCAGGTTTCCCTGCTTGCTTGCCTACCTCACTTAGGGACAGCAAAGCATTTTTCTTTTTCTGCGTGCTCTGGTTGCCTTTACTTGGGACACCACAGCACTCTGCACCATGGAGCCGGAGCTTCCTCTTGGCACTCTGGTGCCTCTTTTGGATGTGTTGCTGCAAGCCTGGCAGCACTTTCTGGAGGCTGCCTCGCAGCATCTGCTGCAGCCCATCCCCAGGCTATCATCTGGACCCTCCTGGAGTTTGTGGAGAAACAGTTGCAGCTCCTGGATGCCAGCGTGCCCCACCACATCTGGTGTCTGAACACCAGCACCGACTGGTGGGACCACATCATCCTGGAGCACTGGGGAGACCAACAACGGACACAGAAATTTAGGATGAAGAAAGATGCCTTCATGGAGCTCTGCTCGCCCCTGCTCTGCAATGAAGGGACACGCTTGCCATTCCCCTCCAGAAGTATGTGGCCATCGCCCTCTGGAAGCTCTCCACGCTGGATAGCTACCGATCCGCAGGGAACCAGTTTGGTGTAGGGAGATCCACCGTCGGAGCAGTGCTCGTGCAGGCATGGCAGTCTCCAGCCATTGTGCCAGGAGGGAGGGTAAAAGGAGGGGATGGACTGCCCTAGGGAAAAGGGGGGGAGGTGGTTCAAGTCCCCTCCACAGGAGGGTTTGTTCTGTCCCGCCCACACTAAGGACTGCCTGTGGTGGCCAGGATTGCATAGGCGGGTAGCTCCTTTAGGAGTGGGGGCATGGGGCAGTGGCAGGGAAGGAGCGCTCTCAGACACCCTGGCACCTCAGTGACTCTCGGTTTTGTGTGTGCCTCTGCAGGTGGTCAAGGCAATCAATAGAGTGCTGCTCCGCAGAGTCCTCTGCTTTGCCGATGTGGACACGGTGATCGAGGGGTTTGGCGCCCTGGGCTTCCCTAACTGCAGCTATTGATGGGATACACATCCCCATCTGTGCCCCGGAACACCAGGCCTCCCTATATATCAACAGCAAGGGATACTTTGCCATCATCCTGCAGGCTGTGTCTGACCACCGGAGCCACTTTGTGGACATCAATGTGGGCTGGTCCGGCAAAGCACATGACGTGCGGGTTTACTGCAACTCCTCCATTTGCTAGAGGCTGCTCGCCGAGACTTTCTTCCCCAACCACCATATCAGGATTGGGGACGTGGACATGCCTGTGTGCCTGGTGGCGGATGCGGCCTATCCCCGACAACCCTGGCTCATAAAGCCCTACATGAGACACCTCAACCCTCCCTGACAGGCATTTAATGCCAGGTTGAGCAGGGCCCACATTGTGGTGGAGGGTGCCTAAGGCCGCCTGAAGGCCTGTTTTAGATGCCTACTCACCTTCCTGGACCTCTCCGAGTGTAATATTCCACACGTGGTGGCGGCGTGCTGTGTGCTGCACAATTTGGCGGAGGCTTTCCTGCCAGTCTGGATGGCAGAGGCCGAGCACTTGGCTGGCCTGTACATGCAGCCCCACATGGCTGCCAGCCGGGAGGTCCATCGGCGGGCTGTCCATATCTGGGAGGCCCTGCGGGAGAGCTTCCACCTGGAGGAGGACTAAAGTGTCCCTGGTGTGCCCCACTGGGGGCTTGTGCCTCATTCCACCCTCATGTCCTTCCACTTACCCCTCTCTAACCCTGCTTCCTGATGTACAATAAAGACACACGTGTTGAAGAAAACAAACTGTCTTTATTGAACAAAACTGGGGTGTGTGGGGGAAATGAAGTCAGGAGAAGGGAGGCAAGAGGGTGGGAGGGGTAAACCTGGGAGGAGGGAGCTGGAAGGGGGAGGAGAAGCTCAGGGTTAGGGGTCTTGTTGGCCCACCTGTCTCCCAGCACTGTGGGTGTAGGGGCCTCGGCATCCCTGCAGGGACCGGGAGGGTGGGGGGGAAGGAATGAGAGGAAGAAGTGGGAGGGGGAGCGATAGCTGGGGAGGCAGCAGGGGCTGGAGCGGCAGGAGGCAACACTCTCTGCACCAGGGTCTTTAGGTGGTTGCAGATGGCATGACCCTGGGCAAACAGCTCCCGCACACTCTCCCACCAGAGCTGCAGGTCTTCGTGTACCCAGTAGTCCAGGGTGTGGTGCAGGCCTCGCAGTATCCCCAGGTGCTGCTGCTGGTGGTACTCCTGGTTATGTGGCAGCCTGCTGAGTGCCCAGGTGCCATCCGAGCCGATGTGCTAGCACAAAGGCCATGTTCGGGATGTCCTACTATCCCCAGGAGTGTGAGCTGGCTCGGGATTGCGCCCATACCCCTGTGCCGTATGTGGTGTGGGTCTGTGGGGAGGGAGAGATGTCCCCTGCCTTTGTGTAGAGGGGGCTTGTGGAGGGAGGGCGTCCTGCTGTGTCCCACCCCGGGGTCAGGAGCATGTGATTTGCCTTCATACATACATGTGTGTGGGTAACAGGCCAAGGCTCCTGTGTGGCAGCCAGCTGGGGCCACATGCCCAGGGGTGGCACGGCACATGCACAGGTTGCTGCGTGAGCCAAGGCCAACTGGTCTCCCTCCCCTTCTGCCCCTGCATAAGGTGACAGTGATGACACTCACATGTTGTTGCCTCCCAGGCCTCGGACAACACTAGCGACAGGTCCGCTGGGACGGCTCGGAGGCCCTGGCTGCGCGACATGCTCTCTCCAGGCTCCTGGCCCTCCTCTTTTGTGCCCTGATCAGGGCCCTCTGCCCCAGGGTCGATGACCAGCTGGAGGGCATGGATTGTCCCGCCCCCCAGGATGCAGTCCAGGGCATCAAAATAGGGGCAGGTCTCTAGGTCTGCCCCTGCCTGGGAGCTGCCTCCCGTGGCTTTGGTATACGCCTGCTGCAGCTCCTTGGTTTTCATCCAAACCTGCTCCTGGGTTCGGATGTGGCCTTTGGTGGCCAGGCTAGCAGCCATCTGGCTGTAGACAGCCGCGTTCCTCCATGTAGTGCGGAGACCATGAATGTTGCAGGCTTCCCCCCAAACCTCAATGAGGTCCCTGATCTCCACACTGGACCAGACAGGTGCCTGCCTTTTCCGGCCCCTGGCAGGCTCCTGGGAGCTGCCAGACTTGTCCTGGGGAGCGGTTGAGGGCTGGCTGCCAGTGGCTTTTTGGCTCATGCTGCGGACTGGCTCAGGGGCAGCAGCAGAGTTGCTCTGGGCTGGCAGGCCTGGTGCTAGCCACAAAAGACTGTAGCCAGTCTCTACCCCTTTAAGGGTTCCAGGAGGGGGAGGAAGGCGAGGAATTTTCCTGTTTGTGCCCTAAGTGGCCACCAGGGCACCCTGGGAAGGGCTGGAGGCCTACTATTTCGAAATAAGCCTCTATACAGCGCTTATTTCGAAATGGCAACTTCGAAATAGGCACTATTCCTCGTGGAATGAGGTTTACCAATTTTGAAATAAACCCTCTGCTATTTCGAATTAATTTCAAAATAGCGGTTGGCCTGTGTAGACGCTTGTACAGTTATTTCAAAATAAGGGCTGTTATTTCAAAATAACTTTGCTGTTTAGACATACCCTTAGACTGTGTCTACACTGCACCCCTTTTCCGGAAAAGCCTTATTTATTTATAAGGGACCTTTTGGAAAAGGCTTTATTTTCCGAAAGATCCCCGTCTAGACTGGCGCGTCTTTCCGGCAAAGCCCCGAGCCGGAAAAAGCGGCAGCCATGTTTATACAAATGAAGCGGGGAAAATGTAAATCCCCGCTTCATTTGCAATTCCGACTTGTCTCATCTGCATCCCTTTTCCGGAAAAGGGGTGCGGTGTAGACACAGCCTTAGTGATTCAGAGTGGAATTTCTTTTCCATGGTTCCAGGATAAAGCACAGTGATATTTCAGAAAGATCCAGTCTAAGTACCTATCAGAATCCCTTGGAAGGAAGCCTGCAAAAAGAACTGAGGGAATAAAGCAGAAGCAAATTCATAAGTAAAGAAAAAGGCTTAACCTTTCAGCCACTCAGCCTGTTTCTATAAATAACTTCCCTGGGCAAATCTTATTGGTTTATTTTGACATTGTCACTCTGGATCTGTCTCTGCTGTTCAAGATGATAGCCACAAGATTATATATGGGATAATAGGAAGGAATTTCCCAATAGGCTGGGGTCCCAGATTGCCAGCACTTTGTTGCTAGCTTGCATAAAGGAGATGTTTTTCATTTAAAAACCAGAATAAAATGTGGTGTGGTGACAAAGTTACATAATCAGCATCCTTCCCACAAACTCAAAGAATTAGTAGCAGCAATTCATAAGTTGTGTTCTGTAGGAATCTTGCTGTAATGGGAAAGAAGATGATGTATGTTCTTTATGTGAGATATTCTTAGCTTTGTGAACTAAAAACAGTTAAATGTTCTTGAAGGTGATATAAAGGGGCTAAAAAACATGGGGGGGGTTGTGCCCCCCTTTTTGCTGCTTTTGTTAAAAGTTGCCTATTTTTTGTCAGTTCTTCTTTTTGGCTATGTCTAGACTGCAGGCTTCTTTCGGAAGAAGCTTTTCTGGAAGAGATCTTTTGGAAAAACTTCTTTCAAAAGAGAACATCTATATAGCAAAAGCACAACAAAAAGTGATGTGCTTTTTCGAAAGATGGCATCCACATTAATTGGACGCTATCTCGCATGTAAGTTCGTATTGCTGTGGATGAAAAGGCCACCAGGGCACCTGTGCTTTTTCCTGGGGGCCTCTTCTTTTGGGGGGAAAAAAAACCCCACCCCTCTTCCCAATCCACACATGCCTTTTTCCAAAAGAGCTTTTTCAGAAAAAGGCTTCTTCCTCATAGAAAGCGGTTT
This sequence comes from Pelodiscus sinensis, assembly GCF_049634645.1. NCBI lineage: Eukaryota > Metazoa > Chordata > Testudines > Trionychidae > Pelodiscus > Pelodiscus sinensis. Next base: position 173,312,510 of record NC_134712.1, read on the forward strand.
ACCGCTGTCAGAAAAACCCCTGTGTTCTTTCGAAACTGATGGTTTTTCTACAAAAACTCTGCAGTGTAGACATACCCAGTGGGAGGTGAAGGGGGCGGGGCTGCTATTAGATTAGAAATATTAACTCTTGCCTGTTTTGCAGGCGAGCTCCATTAGAGAACCCAGAGACATGGGTTGGGATCTCGTAGCCCTCAGATCGAAAGGGTGGGAATTTACTTTTTAACCCAAAAGGGCTTTTCTGCATTCTGATGTTTACCCATCATACAGACTAATTGGATTGTGCCTCTGTACAAATATCAGACACAGGTCAGAGTTGATCTTGGCTTAGCCATACTCTTTTTTTTTTTTACTCGCCCACCAGAAAACACTTCCAAGGTATAGAACGTACGATAGTCCTAGTAGTAGATGTGCCCTTATATACATAAGATGTACCTTTAATTGTTACAAATGGTGTACATATTTCTAGGATCAGAGTTTATTTACAGGAATCCTTAGTGGACGCATGTAGAGTGGGCTGATGGAACATCTGCCACCGCAGACTAGGAAACTTGATATGTGACAGATTTTCTGCTTAGTCCTGACCCTTTCTCAGTTTTCCACACCCTGGAAATGGACTCTAAGCATCAGGGCTAGCCCTACCATGAGGTGAACTGAGGCGGCCGCCTCAGGTGCCAGACTGGCGGAGGGGGACTGGAGAGCGCCACTAGGGCTGTGTCTAGACTACATGGCTCCATCGACGGAGCCATGTAGATGAGGGTTGTAGGCAAAGGGAAATGAAGCGGCGATTTAAATAATCGCCGCTTCATTTAAATTTACATGGTTGCCGCGCTGAGCCGACAAACAGCTGATCAGCTGTTTGTCCGCTCAGCACGCTAGTCTGGACGCTCCCCTGCCGACATCAAAGCCCTTTGTCGGCAGCCCCGTTATTCCTCGTGGGATGAGGTTTACCGGGGCTGCCGACAAAGGGCTTTGATGGTGGCAGGGGAGCGTCCAGACTAGCGCGCTGAGCTGACAAACAGCTGATCAGTTGTTTGTCGGCTCAGCGCGGCAGCCATGTAAATTTAAATGAAGCGGTGATTATTTAAATCGCGGCTTCATTTCCCTTTGCCCAATAAACAAATCTACATGGCTCCGTCGATGGAGCCATGTAGTGTAGATGTACCCTAGGACCCAGAGTGTAGAAAATTGTGTCTGCTGCTGGTGCATATGTAGGTAGCAGAACAGTACCATGAGAGGAGTAGAACAGGAAGAAGGCAGAATTGAGACCTTTCAAAGTTTTGGCCCAAGCAAGGAGGCATGGGGGCATCATTTGAGCTCCCCGCCTTAGGTACCAAAATGTTGTGGGCCGGCCCTGCTAGGCGTAGTCTCATAATTCCAGTTAAAGCTCAAGTTTATGATTACAAAATATGGGTTACTACTACTAAGAATTCAGTCTTTTCTAGAACTTTAAATGTATACTTCTGACGGAGGACAAGGAACAGCACAGAGATGAGCAGAGCCCATTTACTCTAGGTTGATGAGAGGTTAGTCCCCGGAGTACATTCTCCCGGTTTTTTATGCATTTGAATTAAATACAAGTTAACAATAACAAACAACAGTTTTCCTGGGTGGGAGAAAACCCCCCACTTCCCTTGCCCATGGATCAGAGCTATAGTTTTGTTTCCTACTTTTTTCTTTCTACTTAGTCCACAGATAAAATGCAATTGCCTAGATATAGGGTTGTTATTAATTAATGTTTATTTTCACATGAGTCTTTGCTGCATTAAAAATACAGCCACTGCAGAGATAAGAGCCAATCAGTGTGAGAGAAGACTGGTCAGACTGATAGACTCCAAATTTAATAAAACTTCCTTTGTTCATTAAGGTCTCTCCACTCAGTGTGTGTCTAGACTACAGGGGTTTTTTTTTCGTAAAAAGTGGCCTTTTTTCAAAAAAAATTTCACCTGCATCTAGACTGCCACTGCGTTCTTTTAAACTTAAATCGAAAGAACACGGCGGGTTTTTTGACCGCGGTAAACTTCATTTTATGAGGAAGAATGCTTTTTTTTCGAAAGTGCTCTTTCGAAAAAAGGGGTTATTGAATGCAAACAGGACTTTTTCAAAAGAGAGCATCCAGACTGCCTGGGTGCTCTCTTTCGAAAAAGTAGCTTGCTTTTTCAAAAGTACTGCTTATAGTCTAGATGCTCTTTTCCAAAAGCCTCTTTTGAAAGAGGCTTGCAGTCTAGACGTAGCCTCAGTGTTCAGAGGAGTAGGGACAAATTAAGTTTTTTCAGCAGTAGTTGTCCTTCATCTTGTCTTTCCTTTTATTCTAGCTTGTGCTTTTGCTTTTCCTTTAAAGATGATCCTGAAACACAAGCTTCAGATCTGAATGCTGTTTGCATTCAGACTCTTGTAGTTCAGTTTTAATCATTTGTGTTGGGTAAACTACCCCGATGGCCACATGTTTCCCCAGATCTAATAATACCAACCTAAGGATTCAAAAATCATGAGAAAGTAAGATCCTGACTTAAAAATCAGGAGATTTTTTTAAAGTGTTTGAGTCGTTAGAGTTACATTCAGGTCACATTTTTCCTAAAATTTTCTTCACAGTCATGAAGGTTGTGAGGGAAAAATTAAACAAAACGGAAATTCTCAAGTAATTACCTGCGTCCATGAGCTGAGACTATAAAAAACCACACACTTGTGATTAAACCTTGAAATTTAGCAAGACTGAGCTTCTGTCTATTCTGGACTATTTGTAAGAGGTGGGGAAATGGCGAGGGAAGAATTCTTAGCTATAAGCTGTCTCCTGCTCTTCTTTATCTCTCCAAGGAAGGAGGATGATGCTAATAAATGCCATCTAGATTTTCCAGCAGACCTTGTTTGTCCTCTAATAGAATCCACTGTAGGCCCCTTTTTCTTACGCGAGTATTAAGCAAGAAACAAATGTGGTGACGTGATTAAAATTAGGCACTTGTATGGAGGAGGGAGTGGGATCCTCCTGTAAAGAGCACTCTCATTTTTAGCCAGACAGCATTTTTACAGGAAATAAAACCTCTGTCTGCAACAGATGGAAGAGAGGTGGGGGGGTGGGTGGAATGTATAACTTATAACTTCTCTTTGTTCATGGCTTCTGCTGCAAGTGAGGGCTTATGATATATATTAGTCAATAAGAGTGAATTTTAAAATCCAATCATGAAATGTAGCACGCCACACATACGTAAAGGCTTTCATCCGTGGTTCTCAATATGCCTTGCAAACATTAGTGAACTAAGTATTGCGTCATCCCAGTGGGAGGGTGTTGATTGCCCCCAATTTGCAGATGGAGAAACTCAGGAATAGAAAGATTGTGATAGGGTTTAAGATCACATAGGGCTATTCAATGGCAAATCCAGGAATAGAATCCAAAGCCCTATTATAAGTGCTCTAACTACGGGGCCACACTCCACATGTGAGATTGCTCACATTCAAATTGGCTCCCTGCTTTTAACATCGATTTATCTTTATGCTCCCGTCTTCTCTGGAAGGACCCATCTCTAAAATTTCCCATTTGTGAGCAGATCACTTGGCCCTTTTATTAGAAATGAAGACTTTAATCCTGAAGATGAAACTAGAGAAATTCCTTCAGGATAAGGGGAGACTGGGGCATAGTTTTCAGTGAGAGGCTCACCAAGAGATGGAAAATAGACATCTGCACAAAGCACAATTCAGATCAGGCTATGATTTACCTTTTCAATCCCAAATGACACTGAGTGGGTGCATGTACAAAAAGATTATTCTCCCCCTCGGCATTTGCCTTCAGGGAGAAAAAATGTCTCTGATAATGTATTGCAGTGTAGATTAAATAATTTTCCACAGTTCCTTCACAAAGAGCTGCCGTTGTAAAGACTTGGGGCCAAATTCACTACTGACAAAATACAGTTTTTCATGTTCCAGGCTTTTGGGAAATCATTACATTAAAACACTGGCCCTGGGATTCAAATGCTGTAAGCTGTGTTAATCATGAACAGCCACAGACTCTCTCTTTCTAGGCTAGGTTCTGAGATCACATTAGTGTAAAAGCAAAAGGAAATCCACAGAACTCAATGTAATTACATAGCATAAAAGTGGGGCAAACAAGATCAGAATTGGGTGCTCAGTTCCTGACTCAGTACATACTAGAAACAGTCTTTTCTTTGGTTGTACCAAAATCTTGGTCAAGAATCTGAAAGTGGTTTCCTGAATAATGCAAACCACAGCACTGTAAAATTAGGTGAAAATGTGCATGCTTATGCTGTTGAATAATTTGGGCCAACAGGCCAGTTTCTTCTTTTATGAAATTCTAAGAAGTGCTTCTTTCTTTAGGTGGAAAAAGTGAGATGGGGTAGGGGTCTTTCTTAGTGGTAAGTGTTACTGGAATTATATACTCCTTAACTATCTTTCTTTATGGAGAGCATTATTTAGTTTAGACCCACATGTACCTCTCCTACACAAACAGGATGCTACGGAAGAGTAATGAGATCCACTGGGTAGGACCTTGATCAGGAGTCAGGAAACTTGGATTCTATTTCCTGTTCTATCATTGATTGATTGGTTTTGTAACCAAGGGCAAATCACTTTGCCTCCCTATGCCCATTTCTATTCACTGTGATAAGAGGTAGTTGTAATTAAATAACGTTCTATAGAGTGTGGGGCATTATTTTCTCGCTTTTTATTGTAAATATTTATGTCCTCCTAAAACAATGTTCTTATGCCAAAAGACTTTATGCCTATAATCTCTTAGGCTTCTGATGTCTCCCCCCCCTCCTCTTTGGGGATCTCTGTCCTACTTTCTATTCCACAGTTGGGTCTTAACTGATTGACAGGAAGAGCCTTGAGCAAAAACAGTTTTTAAAGCAAAGACAGAAGGATCTCCAGCTCTTTTATAGGGCAGAAAGATGTGTGTTCTGCAGAAAAGTGTTAAGAGTCTGGCCAATTTTACTGAAGAGTGAAGGAGTGGATTTTAAATAAATTACCGGTTTAAGTTTCATGCTGTTTAGATGCCCCTATGGTCCAGAATCTCAGAGGAAGAAAATAAACAAATATTTATCAGGCCAGAGGTAGCCTGGACCACTTTTTTTGCTTAATATTTCCTGTAAGGCAGGGTTACAAATAATGACCTAGATACAGATACCATTGTGGTAGGATTGCTTTGTCTTGCTAAATTGCTCGTTTGCTATAGCTTCCTCTTTACTTGGGATCACCTACTCTTCTGTGTGCATGGTCTGATTTCAGTATTGCTGAATTTAGCTGCCTGTCTTGGTTTCCTGACATCAGTCTAATAATAGTGAATAAGTGACTCCTTGTAGCTCTAAGCTGGTTTTTCTAATTTTCCGTTCAAAGCAGACACTTAGTTGGGATTAAGCTGTTTCGATGGAGCTGAGAGCTGAAAGGGCTGTGTCATTATTTTGTCAGATTGTTTATGCTACTTATTTCCTTTTGATTTTATAAAGTGTTACTTTGAAAGTTTGTAGAGGGTAGTTTAAAGGGGATTGCAATTGGAGTACAATCATCCACAGCATACGTGAAGTCTTGTCTTTAACCATGACTTGCTATATATGCAGCCACTCACTTTCTGTCAAATAGGCCATTATGATATTCTTGCCCTGCAATCAGGGACAGGAATGCCCAAGCTCAGATGGCAATCCAATCAGCATAAAGCTCTTTTCTTATCAGAAGCTTTTAGTAGTTTGCAGCAGCAAAATCTCCTAAATTATGCTCCATCAAAGCACTTACTGAAAACAGAAAAGAACTCCAAGTACTAATCATTTCAAAGCCTTATGCATAATGTAGTGTACACAGACTCAAGACATATAGTATAATGGAACTGCTGAGGCAGTAAGCTTCTCTTTTTAATATTGAGGAAAGCCCTTTCAGCCAGGGTGTCATGACTGTTGCTTCAGAGAAATTTGACTTCTTCAAGAGTTTTTAAAAAAATTCATAACTAAAACCGTTTGTTTTTGTTGACTCTTCAAACAGCAGACTGGAAATATAGGTGTGTGAGCTCTTCTTCCCAAGGTGCTGCTCTCATGAAAGCCAATTTTAGCTCCAAACATGATTTTCAAGTAAAATTGCCCCATGGTGAGATTACTGTGGAGAGTGAAACAGGCAAAGCAGCTCTCTTTAAAGTTTCCAAGAAAAATTGTGGGACCCTGTTTGCCTGGGATTTTCCAGACTATTCTGTAGGAGACAACCCTACATTGAGTGATCTAATCATATTTTTTTCCAACTGTGATTTCTATAGTTAGTTACAGGCGTACTGTGTTCAGTCAGTGTTCTTTCATTTTAAACCTCCCCCCCCCCTTTTAAAATGTCAGATACAGAATGTATTCACATTCTGTTATTAGACGACAAATAACTCATGACATGACTTGAAGGAACTGACTCTGTATTTTTCATTCAGAGTAGGTCTCCCGGGCCATCCTCACTTCTTTACAGATGATGCAGATGAGTTGCCTGGGTAGCAAAACATAGTCCCCAGGCGCCCAGTCTAAAAGCAAATACTCCACGGTGGGCCTATTCCTAACAAGTGAAGAGGGATTAAAAGCTGTTTGCTTGATCAGTTTGGCTCTCTGATTCAAGAGGGAGTGGAAACCATTGCTTTGCCACACAGGAAAAAATATGAAGAGATCTGAAACTTTCCTGAGAGTTGGCATGGAAAGAGAGTACATTTTGAAAGCAAATATCAGAATAAGTGCAGGAAGCAGGAGTGCAGAGGTGTGCTGCAGTACCCCCAGGTTTTGCATTCAGCTTTCCAATATCCTAGGGCTGGCCCCACTTTTGGCTCCTCCAGCCCTAAGTCCTGGCCTATGGGCAGCCCCTGCAAGGTCCTACTGGCCCCACGTGCTTTGCCAGCTCCCCAGGATCCTGCTGCCACAGGCTTTGCTGGCCCTCCTAGAGTCCCACCCGCACCTCGGGGTCTACTGGCCCTGCCATGGGTTCCATAGCCCACTGGCCCCACCCACCCTAGGATCCCGCCACCGGCCCAGGGCTCTGCAGCTACCCACAGCTATGGTCCCAGCTTGGGGTGGTGCGGGTCTAAAGGGGGGGGGTATGTGTGCAGCTCAGCACCCTCATCGCAAAAATAGTTCTGGCATCACTGAATATCGGTGGTGCAAGGCCAGTCAAGTCTAGCTGAAGATCTGGTCCTTTATATAATATAGAGGCCAGTGGAATGTTTTTAAGGTGACCCGCCATTTAAAAGAAACCCTTGGTTTTGTGCCCTTTTATTGCTCCTCTATGATTCAAAGAGAAGGTCTAAACTTCTATAAGTGAACAAAGATTGTCTGGTTGTTTTTTTGTTTTATTTTTCTAATTGTAGAAGTGTCAAGTCCAGTCTTCCCTGGTTGTCTGGTTCTATTGATGGAGGAAACAGAGGTGCAAAGGAAAATGGGACAAATATTGGAACATAGGAAAAAGGTAATTATTCTTATCCCCATTTCACAGAGGGTACAGTTCTTGGTCAAATCCTGTGTGGAGTGCCTATGCACCTCAGGAATGCCCAAAAGCAGATTAAAAGGCTGACAGTGCAGTAAAATAAGAAGGAATAAAGACCATGTGCAGGGAAATTGCATATTCACTGCAGAAGACTGGCTAATTCACCTCTGGGACTGTACACATAAAATAGGGATGCAAATTTGAGTCTAAACATGAAAATTTAGGCCCTTTAAAATTAGACTAGCCAAAGCTTTGAAGAATATACTGTGAAGAACAGACCTGCACTGATGAGATAGAGGAGCAGGTGGAGAAGAGATTAACAAAATAATAAGCTCTTGACCCTGCATGTGCCAGCATGACGTTTATGGAGGACACTAGTAGGCACAAGCATAGTTACAGTCTTCTTCTCACTGAACAATCATATTTATTACAGACCCCACCCTGTCTTTTCCTCCCAGTCCTAAGTTCACCGGTTCTTTGACTTGCAACCACACTAGGGAAATGGGACCTAGCATGAACAGATAAATAGGCATATTTGAGGAGCACAACCTCCATCAAACCAAGAAAGCATTTAGCTACAGGCTGTCCTCCTTGGCCTTTCTCCTTCAGCTAGATGTGAGTATCTTGGCAACCATACATCAGTGCTTTCATTACTGTGCTCTCTGGACCTCATCCAAATTCACTGGAGTCAATGGAAATACTCGCCATGATTTCAAAATAGGCTTTGCATCAGGCCCTATTTCCTCACCAGTTTTCACATTGCTGTTGTGTGCATCACTCAGTACTCATGCTATGCAAGATTAAGAGTGAAAAGACTGATGAGTAGTGAGGTTAATGCACAAAACATCAGGAAAAACCCCCACACTGAATCAGGACAAGAAGGAAGGTGCTAGTACTGTCAAGAAAAAGGATGTAGCAACATATTTTTCTGAAGGATCAAAATTAATGTCAACTGTAACATCCTGTATACCTTTCACAGTGTATATAGATCTCGTACTGCCTGCCGCAAGCTTTCAGAACACTTCAGTCAGACCCCCAAATGCTGTGACATTACCAGAAAAATCATGAGATTAAAAAAATTATGAATGTTGGATTATTTTTATTTTTGAGTCCTGGGGGGTTCCTATATTTCCTAGTATTTCTCCATAACCAGGGAGGCTAAAAACTTTATTTTTTCAATGAAAACTAAAATTCTCAGGTATTCACAGGACTCTGGAGCTGACACCTCAAGAAAAGCATCAAATATCAAAAAATTAATGATAGATACATGAGAGTTGGCAAAATTGGGACCTCTTATTTTGAAAATTCCACACAGACTGTATGGCTTGCTCTTTATTAAGCATTTGGACATGGGCTTTTAGCCAACTTGAGGGTGTTGTGGATTGTTCCAGTTAAGAAGTTGTGGATCGTTCCAGTTAAGAGGAGAAACTAATGGTGCAGTCAGGCATTTTCTTGTTTATTTACAAAGATTATATTTAAAGTCCTGTTTCTCTGAACACAATAGGAATCAAACAGTAGGAAACAACATCTTTGCTTGCTATTCCCAACATGGCTTTCCAGTTAGCCCTCAGTGCCAAACAGAGCTTATTCCCTAAACTTTTTATCCAGATTGTGTTACCAATCCTTCTGTTACTCTCTGCTTAGCTTCTGGCTGCTTCTCTGTCACTTGCTTTTCTGTCATGCATACTCTGCTACCTAAAAAATGGCCAGCAAAAGCACTTTGCCTGCTTTAGATGGACTAACATATGCCTTTGTTTTAGATGGGGGATTGCTTAGCTGTCTCCTAAAGCTATCAGAATTAAAGGTTGGTGTCATAACCCATAGTATGAGAGGGGTTTTACCCAATCCATGACAATATTCTTCATGGCATTGTATAAATAGTGAACCGTAATAATTCACTGTAAGTGTCCTTTAACACGCGTGTAATGGAAGCACCATCTGAATCCTGTAGAAAAACAACAGCTGGTGGGTGTGAGGCTTCATCCTTTCTATATCACTTGGGCGGGGGGCTTTGCAACATAATAGAACTATTAGAGATGGAGCAGGGAACCATTGTGGTAGGCTTTGTAGATATGCATGGCAAATCTTACTGTTGAATAAGACAAAGTGTGGAAAGAGTTGTGGAGACAGAACAGAGAAGAGACTTTTGCATGGTCACATAACAAATGGGTGCCTGGGACAGGAACAGAACACACTCTGCAATCCTGACTTGGGCCTTGTCTACACTTGTAGAGGGGTATAGGGTACGTGTAGAGAGATGCCAAAGTGAAAAGCAGGCTGTGTCCATAGTGAGGTATGTAGCTACATGCATCAGTGAATGGGGAGGAAGGTGGAAAAGGCTCTGGTATCTTTTTTAAAAAATGTTATAACATTTAAGATATGTTAATTCTGGGTTTTTGGCCCCAGCTAGAGTAGTGTAAATATCTTTGGTTCTGTCACATTCTTCACCACAATGTAAATTTCTTTTCTGGAGGACTTGTCTTTTTATCATATGATATATAAATTGCAGATTAATATTTGTTTCCTCCACTCCAAATTCCTTCCTAAGTGTACAGCTGAATACATGTTACTTTGGATATGGAATGATGCTGTCAAGGACACAATAAAAAATAAATTACTTTTGTGCTAATTGTAATTTGTTAGAGACAATTTGATTTTAAAAACAACTTTTTCTCCTCTAGACCACAGTGAAATGAAACCTAATGTTCCATATTGTAATGGATTCAAACAGAAACAGTCCACATATTTCCAGTTCACATGCCCGAGGCTGAGACAAAGACAAAAGCTTATACTGTAGTATATTTTTTGTGGATAATCCAGAGGAAAAAAAATGTACATTTATCAAAAGGTTTCCTAAGAGTTTGTCTAAATTAGGAAAAGAGCTGTTAGGCTGGGGATAGCTTCTGTAGTATGGATGCAAGTTATCTTGGTTTAGCCTGTTCATATGGAATCTAAGATGTAATCTGGATCTAATTAAGGTAAAAGTCCAGGTTAGCTAATTCATAGCCTAATTTCAACATCTTTTTTTTTTCTAATCAAGACACATTCTAAATGATTATGGGTCTAAATCTTGCTCTTTGCATAGCACCTATCTTTTATTATGTGTTTTCATAGTGCCTGCCATAATAGGGGACCCTCGCTTGTGACCCTGAAATAATGTTGTGATGGGGCATTCCACATGATATAAAAATTTGCTGATGAATATGACACAACTGGGATATGCTTTATGCAAAATACCTCATGTGAGACATTGGAAAGCTTGTAATCTACTGAATATGATGGAGCTCTCTTGTTAGGTGGATGAGATGTAAAGGCCAAGTGTTGGTGCAGGGACTTAAGGCTTCTGTGTGAATTGTTCTGGCTACTCGCAGAGCTTGTTAAATGGGCAGTTCCATAGTCGGTGCTGAATGTTGGCAAACCCCACCTGGAGTGACTGAGAGAAAATTCTGCAAGATTAGCATCCAGGAAAATTCAGCCCCATTTGTCTTTTCCCATGGAAGGGGCAATTAGACCCATTATCTCTGTAGTCCTCAGTTTCCCCATGTGTAAAAGTATTAGTATGCTTAGTCATGTTTATTATGTTAGTACCTATGGGGCCAACAAAAATGGGACTTCATTTGTGCTAGGCACTGTACAAACTTAGGTAATACGGTAGACAGTCTCTACCCTGAACAGCATGTCATCTAAGCAAACAAGACAAAGGGTAGGGGGAAAGGCTATAACACACAGACTGGGGGATCAATTAAGAGATGGGAGTAAAAGGGGGATAGTATTTATAAAGTGCTTTGAGATCTAAAGATAAAAGGCACTATTTATAACCTAAGCACTATTAACAAGAGTAGATCTTGCCCAAAACACACAATTCTAATGATAGGGAAGGTACAGAAAATTCCCAATCAGGGCATATGTGTTATAATTAAAAGTGATAGTTGGAATGTTTCTTGGATCAAATCTGCCACCTTGTAGCCCTTGCTCTACTGCCAGGTTGGAGATGAGTTGGGAGGCATTATTCTGATAACAATATGTGGCAGAAGTAATCAGAGCAACATCAGAGGGTTGGCAAGTAGGATCATAGCCCACTTTCCTGTGTAAATAGAAATGCACTTCCTGCTCCAGCTTCTTCTCTTAAGGAACCTATTTTGGGGAAGACAGAATTGGATTTCCCACAATGTCTGACTTCTGTGCATGTGGTGAGGGAGAACACATTATGTAATGGAGCCAGAAAGAACAACAGCTACAAGGCAGAACTGAGGCAATACAAAGAAGCTGCGGCTGCTGAAGAGATGCTCAGGAAACAAGGAACGTATTTTCCTCCCCTCTCCCCTGTTGCTGGAACCTTCCTCCCTCATCAGGCACCAGAGGCAGCTGACAGGAGTCAGAACCCTTCATCTGTATAGACCTGCAATAGATTAAATGGTGTAGAGATGAAAGGCTCTCTAGCTCTTTTTCTGTCTCTCTCGCTCTCTCATTTAAAACAAAAATCATACTCTGGCTCCATAACAAGAAACCTACATGGCTGACTTCCTGTACACGCTACAAACTGTCGTTTTTAAAACAGTTATCACATTACTTTTGTGCTTCTTGCAAGTAAATTCTCTATTGCTGTGGCCATTAGTATCAATGGAAAATATTATTTCCCCTAAGGACATCCCCTAAGGCTCCCTCGTCACATCAGAACATGAAGTAAACAACGCTCTTTTACAGAAAGTAAAAATTTTCACATCCCTTTAAAAATCTAACCCAATGCTTTTAATGTTATCCAGCATCACTTTCTCCAATATCCAAAATCATTGTTGTGTTGTAAATTTCATGGGACCACTGACTGTTTTCATATATGGTTGCCCAGAGTCCTGAACCTATGCACTGCCACCTTATAAATAAGGCAATAAATGCTTTATTTATATAATAAAAGTACTCATAGAGTAGTTTTCATTTTCAAATGCTTTGACAAGGGGTATGTCTACATTTCAGAATTTTTCCGTAAAAATTGCTGTTTTTCTGGAAAAACTACACTTACATCCATACTGCAATTGCATTCTTTTGACAAAAAGTCGAAAGTACGCAGGGGTTTTTCCGATAGTGGTAAACCTCTTTCTACGAGGAAGAAGCCTTTTTTTGAAAGACCTCTTTCAGAAAAAGGCGTGTGTGGATGGGAAAGAGGGTTTTCTTCCGAAAGAAGAGGCCTCCAGGAAATAGCACAGGTGTCCTGGTGGCCACTCCGTCCACAGTAATCACAACTTAAATGCGAGATAGCGTCCAATGAATATTTATGCTATCTGTCAAAAAAGCAAAAAGCTTTTTTGATGCGCTTTTGCTGTGTGGATGCTCTCTTTCAAAAGAAGCTTTTTAGGAAAATCTCTTCCAGAAAAGCTTCTTCCGAAAGAAGCCTGCAGTCTCAACATAGCCAAGATTAAGTCTCCCAACGGGGGGCCATATACAAGCATTTATATCACATGCCCTGTCTATCCCCAGAACAAGCCAGGGAATTTGACGATCCAAATAGCAGACCAATTTCAGTGATGAATCTTGGTCATGTGATATCTGAGGGATGTTGTGCATATGCTAGGAAGACTCCCAACAGCACTGTACTGGTAAGTATCATCATCCTCTGACAGATGGGGAAACAGAGACAGGGCAATTAAACTACTTGTTCCAAATCATATTGGAAGCCACTCTTAAGAGCTAGAATTAGAACACAAGGCTTCCTGACTGTCTGTGCATGGCTTATTGGATTACACCTTTTTCTTCGGAATAAAGTGAAGCTTCGCCGTTAAAAGACATTGAAAGTCAGAATTACTGAGTGCTATTCCCAATTCTGCCAGTGACTAGCTGTGTATCTTTGAGTTACTTAATCGCTTCATGCTTCAGTTTACTTGTTTGTAACTGGGATAATATATATTTTGAGGTATTTTTGAAGGTCACTCATCATTGAGTATCTGAGCGCCTCAGAGTTGTTGTGTAATAAAAAATGTTTATAGTGAGCTTAAATAATAAATGTTTATAATGAGCACTGACATTCTTGAATGAAAGGTACTACTGTATGCAAAGTATTATTATTTTATTATATATTTTTCCTATCTGAGATATCTGTCCTGAGGGAGATGTCTCATTTTGTGAGTTTCCCAGGGAGACAGCAGTCCTAAACCAGTATGTTGCACTACAACACACAAGCCATGTGATGCGAGGCACACAATCTGGAAAAGAAGAGAATGTCAAGTGATCACAATTTCTGTTCATTTTATTCTGAGGAGGATCTGCTAAAATAATGTAACAGACATTTCTAAAAGCTTAATTAGAGAGAATTCTCCTGCCTCTTCAAAACGTTGCCATTTATAATATTTCTGTGAGAAGAGCCCCAATACATTTTAACTTCTAATTATCCTGATTTGACATTAATTAATTATCTCAGTGACTGAGAAACTGAAACAAGGCAATTTGTTAAGAGGATGATACTTGAAGCTAACACTACCTAATTTGTCCACGCTACAGTGCTTTGTATTTCCTCCCCATAAGTAAAAATCCCACATGAATGACATCGTTTATGCAATGACTTGCCATTCCAAAATAAAAATGGATGCAGCCAGACTTGCTGTTGTGGATTCAGCAATTTTACAGCATATCTACACACGATTGCTGAATGTGGGAAGCCATATACGTTTTTTCCCATTTTATCATAATAGTTTAGAGTTAATAATCTAAACTGAAACTCAATCTCTGATTCTGGAGCCTCATGCAGCATTGCAAGATCCTAGGGGTGGCACCTGTCCGCATTGTCTTCACTGAGGAATATTATGAAAATTTCCCACTTGTTCAGCTTAACTGATGTTAGTGTCAGTAGGAGCCCTAGTAAGTTTATAAATATAACATTAATGATTCAGGAAGCTGCTGCAGCCCTGCCTACATTAAGACTTTTTTGGCTTTTATTTTCTGATTTCCTAAGAATCCACAAGTTTCATGGAGGCTACTCTGGCTCTAAGAAGGATAAATTTAAACAACTCCCATCCTTCCAGCAGCTGGAATTTGAGGTGAGGATGCAGAACAGATGACCTCTCAAAATTTTTGTCAGTGGGCGCTGAAATCTGAGAAGACTGAGCCAATGAGCTTTTGGCATTGTTAATGCAGAAGCTATAGTTCTGGTTCAGAATAAAACAGAACTCCAACCCAATTCTACAACTGCAGGTATCCCAATCCAGAGCTGAACATTGCTACCTTGGCCCATCTGTAATAATATAAACCCTTATTATCTTGGTGTAAAAAATTTAACATTTTAAAAATCTATTTAAAAAGAAAAGGATATGATGTATAGCTTCCCCTGCAACACAGTCTTAAAATACAAGTTAGTGTTGGCAAGAAGTACAGAATGATATCATTATCATTATTACTCCCTGGATGGTAATGATTTTTCAAAGTCCTTGCCTCTTAATTTAAGTTATATTGCTGACTATGATCATGGCAGTTTCCTATACTCATTTTTCCTTGATCTTTTTAATTTACTCAATTATGTTACCTATAGTATTGTATTAAGGTTATTCTGGGACAATACAACTCTTGCTCAGTTCAGATTCGATTAAACTCAGCATGCCCGTTTTGGTCCCTTTGGAATTGTTCCATTCATTTTATCTAGCATTTATAATCTGAATGTGTTGGTACCTTGATTTTAACAATCTACATTACACCCATATGGTTTTGTGTGTGTGTGTGTTTCAATTTGTGTTTCCCCTGGCCCATATAAGATAACCACATCTGTTTTGTCTTTGACTCAGCACTTCTGATTTTCAACGAAAATCCCCTGGAATAAATAAAGGGATAACAAATAATTTTCTAATGTTAAACTAAATCTGATGGAAGGTGTGTGTATTTGGCTCTCTGAGATTAAATTATCCTCCTTTCATTATTTGTGTTAAAAATCTATTCAGAAGATTCAAATGTAATGTAATCTACTCAATATATTAATATACCTTCCTTTACAAGTCAGATTTAAGCAACTTGTGTCATCTTGTAGATTTTAACACAGACTACTTGGTATCTTACTGAACAGGTTTTAAGATTTTGTCTCTGAGTTCTAAACCATTTTATTCAGATTATATTTCTTTGGCTTTATAGCAATTGCATGTTATGCAATCAAGCTGTAGAGTTTACTTTCACTGAACTTTAAATATATGGATTTGGGGGATTCAGTTAAGACTTGTAATTTTAGTCTTTTTATTCTTCAATAAAGATTAATTTTCTGTTTCTTGGTTATTTTATGGGAAGTGGTTTGAAATACATCTTTTGAGCCATTTAGATTAATTGCAATTGTACATCTACAATAAGGATAGTTTAGCAACTGTGGGAAATGTTGCCACCGAAGATCTAGTGATAGCAATATTAGTTACCTAATATAGATAGATGCCTATGTTTTAAGAATCATGTTGATCATATCTGTTCTGAATACACTTACATGACACGATTCTTAAAATGTCTGGCAACTAGTTAATTATTTGCATTAGGATTCCCACTATTGGTGATATTGAACTAACGGTAACAAAAATATTGGCAAATGTTTGCAGAGGGCCTTAGTCTGTATTACAGGCAGTCCCCGGGTTACGTACAAGATAGGGACTGCAGGTTTGTTCTTAAGTTGAATCTGTATGTAAGTTGGAACTGGCGTCCAGATTCAGCCGCTGCTGAAACTGACCGCCAGTTCTGACTTACATACAGAATCAACTTAAGAACCCCAGGCGTCCCCAAGTCAGCTGCTGCTGAAACTGATCTGCAGCTGATTCCAGGAAGCCCGGGGCAGAGTAACTCTGCCTCGGGCTTCCTGTAGTCGGCGCTGGTCAGTTTCAGCAGAAGCTGACTTGGGGATGCCTGGGGCAGAGCAGCTGGGGTGCTGCTGGACCAACCCAGCAGCACCCCATCTGCTCTGCCCCAGGGTCCAAAACAAAAGCCTGGTCTGCTGGGGGGGGGGGGGCACACTAGCTGCCCCCCCCCCCCCCCCCAGCAGACCAGGGACACGGGGAGCAGAGCTGCAGCGGCAGCGGGGTGCCGCGCCTCTGAGGCTTTGCTCTGGCAAAGCCTCAGAGGCGCG
Source organism: Pelodiscus sinensis (assembly GCF_049634645.1). Lineage (NCBI taxonomy): Eukaryota > Metazoa > Chordata > Testudines > Trionychidae > Pelodiscus > Pelodiscus sinensis. Next base: position 173,329,014 of record NC_134712.1, read on the forward strand.
GGACCCCCCCGTGGCTGCCGCTTCAGTCCCGGTGCCTGTGGTCTGCTGGGGACCGTCCCCAGCAGACCACAGGCACCGGGACTGAAGCGGCAGCAGCGGCGGTTCCCCGCGCTTCTGAGGCTTTGCTCTGGCAAAGCCTCAGAAGTGCGGGAACCCGCCCGGTGCCCCTGGTCTGCTGGAGACGGTCTCCAGCAGACCAGGGGCACCGGAGCAGCTTACAAACGGGGCTTTCTCGCCCCGGCGCTCGCAGGTAGAAATCCGCCACCTCGACCTCCGGGGCGAGAAAGCCCCGTTCGTAAGTGCGGATCCGACTTAAGTCGGATCCGCGTAAGTCGGGGACTGCCTGTATAGTGCTAGTATTAAAATGTGAAACCTAATATGGCACAACAACGGCGAGTAGCAAGTTGTGAAATAGTCTTGCATGAATACTACTACTACATGTACACAAATCAAGAAATCAATACTTTCTCAGATGAGTTTACTCATGAGCAGCAAGCAATGAAGGCAAAGGAAAGCATTGCCTTCCCAAAAAGACAGGGGTGGCGCCATTCATGCTCTGCCCCAGGCCTCCTCCATCCTGTAAGCAGCACTCTGCTCTTGGCCTGATGGCTGGAGGGTACGGGGAGGTACCTGGAGGTCAGATCTGGCAGTGTGGTCTGTGTTTCACAGCTCCCCAGTGTTCCAGGTCTGGGAAAACTGCTGTCACATAGCTTCCCAGCTCCCTCTCCCCCAGCACTCCAGGGCTGGGAAGGCTGGGGCCAACTGGTGCTCCAGCCATCTAGGAGGGTTGGGGCTGCATGGTGCTCCAGAGCCAGGAAGGCTAGGGCTGACCAGCTCTTTGGCTGGCTGGAAGGGCTGGGGCCACGCTATCCATTGGGATGAGGCTAGGGCACCTGGGATTGCTCTGGGCTGGGGCCACTAGCCTGGGCCAGGGGTTGGCTGCTTACGTGGTGGACAGACTTAGCTCCAAAGAGGGGGGAAAGGTTCACTGAAGGGGCAGGCCTAGAGGCTTGCCTTTCCCAGCTGGAGGTTCACCTACCACCCATGAGTTTACTGTCAAGTTATGAAACCCTCATTCCTATCTTTATTTGTACAGTTCTATGGGTCAGACTTCTGGGCATCAGGAAGGCAGATGGCAATTACCAGCAGATGCAGAAATAAACAGATTAACTTTAAAGCAGCATTTTGTATCCAGGGACAGTTGTATATTTTAAGCAAAGTACATAAAGACAAACAGAGTAAATATATTTGATTTATGAGTTCATCTGCTCCTGCTACTTATTTCTGGACTACAGTAATATAACTGATCTGACACAATTTTCCCAGCAATCAATTGTACTGTCACAAACAAAACATGATAACATCAGGAGTAGAGCAGGAATGGTTAAAATTCAAAATGTAGATTTTATTTTCATGCTGATGACCCTAAGCAATAATAATGTGAACCGAGAAATTAAGGAAATGCGCTATCAAACACAATCAGATCTAAATAGAATGCTTTACAAGATGAACCAGTGAGTCCTGAAATTCAAATGACTATGTGGTACATAATGCCAGCTCCTGTGAAACAGATTGGCTACGTCTACACTGGCCCCTTTTCCGGAAGGGGCATGTAAATTTCACTAGTCGTCGTAGGGAAATCCGCGGGGGATTTAAATATCCCCCGCGGCATTTAAATAAAAATGTCCGCCGCTTTTTTCCGGCTTTTAAAAAAGCCGGAAAAGAGCGTCTAGACTGGCCCCGATCCTCCGGAAAAAGTGCCCTTTTCCGGAGGCTCTTATTCCTACTTCAAAGGGCGCTTTTTCCGGAGGATCGGGGCCAGTCTAGACGCTCTTTTCCGGCTTTTTTAAAAGCCGGAAAAAAGCGGCGGACATTTTTATTTAAATGCCGCGGGGGATATTTAAATCCCCCGCGGATTTCCCTACGACGACTAGTGAAATTTACATGCCCCTTCCGGAAAAGGGGCCAGTGTAGACGTAGCCATTAGGTGTGAGAGGTATTGTAGAACAAAGAGAGAAGAAGATGATATTTTGGAGAGTGGACATTAAAGGTTTGAAGAGTGAGGGAAAGCAAGGTTAGAACATTTGAGGTGAGTTTATGATAAATGGTGTTTTAAATTGAGGGCTCAGACAATCTAATAATTTTTTTCTAAATTCCTCTCCCCTCCCCCATTTTTAACACCTATGTTAATTATAGGTGGGTGAGAAAGCGTTTGAAGAACACAATTTATATAAGTGAAAGGGTTTTTTTTATATTAGCAACATCAGGCTAGTGGAGCATTAACTTGGCACATTTTAACACTGTGGTTTGATCCAAAGGTTTAAAGACCTTTTAACAGAAGAAAGGACCATTACATCACCTACTTTGACCTTATGTATATCACATGCCACTATATATTATCCTGTTACCCTTGTATACTTTTGTTTGGGTATGGCTAAATAACATTCTCCATACAAGTAGGGTTGCCAGGTGTCCGGTTCTGATTGAAAAGAGACCCTGGCAGTTCCAGGTCTAGTCAGTGGCAGCAGGGCTAAGGCAGGCTCCATGCAGCTTCCCCAGACATGGCAACATGTTCCTAAGGAGATACAGCCATGGGTTTCTGCACACTAGCCTCACCATGAGCACCGGCTCTGCAGCTCCTGGTGGCTGGGAACCATGGCCAATAGAAGGGGGAGAGGTGGGGCGCAGTGCCTATGAGAGGGAAAAGCATGGCGCTCCTGGCCCCTCCAACTCAGGTACATGTCACTGTTTCCTGGGAGCTGCCTGAGCCAAGTGCCACCTGGCCAGATCCTGCATCCCAAACCCTGTCTAGCACTCCACCCTCCTCCTGCCCCAGAGGTTGCACCCAATCCCCCTCCCAGAACCTGCACCCCAACCTCTTGACCCAACCCTGAGCTCCCTCTTGTACCCAACTCCATCCTAGAGCCTGAGTACACCCCCCTCTTGTGCCCTAGCCTCTCCCCCAGCTCAGAACTCCCTCACGCCTCCCACCCCCCAGCTTAGGCACCCTCCCTGAACCCCTCATCTGAGCCCCACCCCTCTCCAGCGCCGTGAAGACGAGTGAGTGTGGGGGGAGCGCTAGGGACGGGAGTGAGGGGGGGTGGGATGGAATCAGTGGGGCAGGGCGAGTCGAGGGCCGGTTGGGGCAAAGGCAAAGCAGGCGGTGCTGCCTTGATGTGAAGGCAGCAAGTGACAAAGTGTCCCCCACCCACTTCTCGGGGTACCCGGGACCGGGGGGGGGGGGAGGAAGTTGGGGAGCAAGAGGATTTGCTGAGACCCGGCAGGTTCCTGCGCTGGAGAGGAGCCGGGGGGGAGGCGAGGCTGCAGGCGGGAGACAGGGCGGGTCTGGCGGCGGGGAGAGGCACCAGGGCTGCCCGGGCCGCGCCCCTCCCGTCCGGGCTGGGTCTTTCGCGCCGCCTCCCCGGGGCCAGCCCCGCCCCACGCAGGAGGCGCCGCCCGCCGCTGCTGCCGGGAGCCCAGGCGGCGAGAGCAGCAGCGAGCGCAGCAGCTGCCGGAGCGAGCCCCGGGACCATGCCCGCCGCGGCGCCTCCCCCGCTGCACCCTCCGGTGGGGCCCGCGGGCTCGTGCTGCCCCTACGCCCACCACCCGGGTAAGTGACCCCGGCAGCGCCATCGCCCATCCAGCCCCCTGGGCAAGGACCGCCCCCCGCCTCAGGGCAAGGGACCCCCTGCCTGCGCTGGGTCCTGCCCCCTCTCTGGTGCATTAGCCGGTCCCCGGGGAGCTGTATGCTTCTGTTTTGCAAAGGGGAGCAAAAGGTCAAGAACCGTGTCCCCATCGCGCAGCGGGGCAGGGGAACTGGGTCTTGGATCAGCACTACGCTGTCCAGCTCACGTAGCACTTGAAAGACTAACAAGATGGTTTATTAGGTGATGAGCTTTCGTGGGCCAGAGCCACTTCCTCAGATCAAATAGTGGAATAAAAAAAAAGCTCATGTTGGGCACCCTTGATGGGGAGAAGATGGTGGGTGGTGGTGGCCCAGGGCTTAATTAAGTTTCAAAAGAGATCGGATATTGCGAACGGGATATTCGTATTAACCATATAAGAGGAAATATTACAATTAAGTCTCAAAGGCATAGTCATGTTAATCCGTATCTGCAAAAAACGAGTCCTGAGGCACCTTAAAGACTAGCACATTTATTTGGGCATACACTTCCTTTTTAAAACCCAGTTCATCTCATGCATTGTTTACTCAAAACCAAATAAATCATATGGTAGTCTTTAAGGCATTATAGTTAAATAAGAGCTTTGGAAGGAATGTAAACACCCTCTCCCTGTTTTTCCAAACTTTGGGACAGAAGCCAATCCCTGATTACCATTGATTTAAGAAGAAACTTTCTTTAGCCATCACTTCCTATCACAGTTCTCTCTTCTGAGGCAGGTGGGACAGTCCACCCTCAGAATAGGATACAGAACTGGATCAGTCATGGATCTGTTTTTATGGCAGCTGCTATGTTACTCTGTGAAAATCCATGTTGTGCTTGATGGCTGCCCTACTGCAGTGAAGCCAAGCCTTTAGGGCAGTTTAAGGGAGTATCTGCCATGGAGAGGATGTGCTTGTATTTAATTTGGCCAGGGACACAACTGCAGGTTCTTGGTGTCTCTAAAGCCTCTGACTGTCAAAAACTGGAACTGGGCTACAGGGGATGAATCACTCGATAATCACCCTGTTCTGTTAATTTCCTTTAAAGCCATGATGTCCTGCCAGTTTTGAACATCATAGAGAACTAGCCACACTCAACTAGCCAAGTAGCCACATTGTTCAAGCCAACTAGCCACATTCAACTGGCCAAATAGTCACATGTGGCTATTGGGTAGTATGTTGGACACCATGGCTCTAAAGCGTCTGGTACTGGACACTGTCAGAAGGCAGATACTGGGCTAGATGGATTGTTGGTCTGAATCAGTATGGCCATTCTTTAGTTCTTCCCTCCTCACCCTACCAGAACTATTCTCCTAGTTACTTCCGCAGCTGCTTCCCTCTCCCCAAGACTTGAAGAATTTTTTTTATAGATGATTCCCTACTCTCTGAAGCTTCTAAATACTACAGTATTTTATCTATGAATCTCTCTTCTGGTTGTGAGTATTGTGATAAATCCCTGCTTCTCTGATTTATAATTGGATGATATCTCCGTATAGCTATAAAGCCAGCATTGTTGTTCATGAAATTTTGTTATATATAATTAAAGTAGTAGTTGCACCATGTATGGTGGGTTAAACAGCTCAAACCGTATAATAGAATATTATATAAAAGATTGGGGTAAACATTGGCATAAACTTAGGAGTGTCCAGCTAATCAAACTATGATAAATATTTTGCCTTTTTAAAATAATTGTCTGAAGCTGCTATCTCTGTCCATCTAAGAAGAATTAATACTATGTTCATTACTAAAGGATCTTTTCTCCACCCCCCCCCCCAAAAAAAAAGAGAGAGAGAAAGAAGTGATGTGATAAACAATAAAAGCCAGTGACGGTATTTAACTGCAGGGTCCACAGGAAATGGTGAAAAAGACCACTTGATTTTTTTTTTTTTGCTGTGTCTTGCAGAAAATTTACCTTTTCCCGGGCTCTAAGGCCATTTAAAAAGTCATAAATGATATATGATAGTTTTAAATTCACAGGGTAAAATTCATGTTGTATTGTTCAGACAGGTATCAGCAGGGTTCCTTTATGTTACAATAAGAGCCCAAGAGTAGAAATTACTTGTGTCTGGAAACATTCAACCTCTTGTAGTATAATCTCTTTGCAGTATATGCATTAAAAGAATGTAATCCAGTGGACCGATAAAGAGCAAACAAGCTTTGTAAAATTAATTGCCTTGCTGTACAGAGATTTAGGTTGAACATACAATTGTGCAATAACATATTTAAGAATTGTGTACTAGCCTTCAGTTTTTAGTTGTCTTGGAAGTAACTAGCAGGGCAACCCTCATATTCAAAAGGTGGAAACACTGTCACATGCCATGCATGTCAAAAGCAGATTCTTGGACATAGGGTGTGGAGATACATGAATAAACATGTGGACAGAGTTTAAGGCTTTACTCTAGCACTGAACCCCTCTGATTCCCCTAGTTATTTCAGCTTACGAAAACAGAGTTAAATTTGTACACTATAAAAATGAATAGTTATATATGGACGTGGTTCTTTCATTTTTGTGTTATGGGGTTTCTTGAAGTTTCCTCAAGAAAATGTGCAATATCCTGTGAGAGAGAGAACACCGGAATAGATGGATGGATCATTGGTCTGAAGTGGTAGGGCAATTTTCTGCTTCTCTGATCACAACACATGAAAAACTCCCTAGTAATGATATTTTGTCCAAATATGCTAAAAGGTTCCTTAAAAAAAACAAAACAAAATGATAAAACCCTATCTTAGGAAAAATCACTCAATTTCAGAAGTGCCAACTATATTGTGGATTATTTCAGAATTTGCAGTATGGCTTAGAACCAAGAATTGTTTGTTTGGAGTATTTTTGCCACCTACTGAGACGCTTGTCCAATTCATGATTGTTTTGCTGTACTGCAGCTTCTGCTCTGACATTCTTTTCTGTCTGCCCTTCTGTGATTTTTGATTGTATGTTTCATGCATTCTTTTTCCATGGAGATTAGTCTGAAAAAAAATCAAAGGAATTAAATTATTCATAAAATAAGTAAAAACAAAGTAATTGAGACACAGGTAAGTTATTTTAAGTTTTTCTCTGTTTCTGGAGCTAGATAAGTGGGAACCATGGAGAAGTATTTGCAAATAAAAAAAAATTCCTATGCGCTGATGGTTTCCAAGGAAATACTTCCTGGCAGCAAAGGATGGGGCGGGAGGTAGGGGAGAAGAAGGCTTAGTTGGAAAAATGTAAACATGAAAGTGAATGTCCTAGAATAAATTAAAAATATTGGGGTAATATTCCCTTTCTGAAGTCAATGACATGGGCATCAAAGCACAATGTCCTTCCCCCATCTCCCTTACTTTTTTTCTAGCTATCCTTTCCCATCCTTTCTGTTTTTCAGGTTTTTTTTCCCTTCTCTCCCACTTGGAATGAAGTTTAATTCCTAGACATATTGGGAGCAATACACTTATGAGAATATAAAAAACAGCCTTCGAGTGATATAAAATGCTCAAAAAGGCTTCCTGGACTAAATTGTAAAATGCAGCTGTCATCTGTTCAACAGCTGTTCTATATTTCCCCTCTTAACCCATTCAGTTGATGCTGTCTTTTCCTTTTCTTGTCAGGAAACTGACAAATTCCTGACTGATGTAGACTGGGTGTGGTGGTATTTGGATCTGTTGATGGGTAAGAGACAGGGATTTCCTGATTGGAGGGGGGGAGGGTTAGATCAGGTTAGGATATGCTTGGGTTAGTCTCCTTGTGTCATCAGTGGAGTGCGCCTTTTCTTTAGCATTGCTTCCGTGAGCTGTGTTCCAACATTGCTGCTTCACCAGCTCCAAGGAATCCAAGGGAATATCCACATTGCTAGAGATAAATCAATTTCCCTTGTTCTGTCCTCATTCCATTTAGTCTAACATTGTAAGCATTAGCTGTTTGGCTTTCCACAGGGACAAACATGTGTGGAAAAAGTGAATAATCATACTTCAGTGGGTGTCTTTCCTTATCTTTCAACAGTTTTAGGTCTGATTGGTTGGGATGCTGCTACTGTTGTTACCCCCTGTGCTTTGTCTCGATTGTCACTGAAATACTTGAAAACATTCGAAGTCTGTCTATGTACTCTCAAAAATGTATTTAGCATCTGGGCAGTACTGTGAAATTTAATTTAGAGTATTATTATTGTGCTCCTTGGATCAGCCTATTAAAGAACTGAAGCAGGGGTGAGGAACCTCAGGCCCAGCTCCCAGCTGGCCTGGATCGGGCCCTCCAGGCTCAGGGATTTCTCCCCCCCCCCAGCATTGGGGAACCCATGCTGGTGCTCCAGCCTCCCCCCCACCCCCCTCGCTTCCTCATCACAGGGCTGTAGCACACATAATCTACCAGCCTGGGCCCCCTAGGCTCTGGTGTGCAAGGGGAATTTCTCCTCAATCAGGGGCCACGTCACTGAGGGTTTATTTTGTATTTATTAATATTTTCCTTCTCACTTGTGTGTGGTCCCACAATTCATTTTTCTGTGTGTCAGCGGCCCCGCCCCAAAGAGGTTCCCCACTCCTGAACTAAAGCTTTAGTGAGGACAAGCCTGCCACTGCTGCTCTTGGATAGGTGGGCTATCCTAAGGGAAAATATCTTCTACCCGCTTAAGAAAAAATGAAAAAGGGAAATTACTTATGTGATTGATTCCAGTATGCACTTGAGATGTCCATGATACTTGGCAGTTGTTAACTTACCTAGAAGTAATTTGCCTTCATTGCAAATAAAAATCAGGTACATTTTCAAGCTTCTCTCTGTTTCTAATGTAATTTACTCAGTTTAATTATTGCAAGAATGCAAAGCAATTAACTGTGTTAAGTAGTCCAAGAAGCTTTCAGTAATCATTTTGAAAACACGATCTCCTACTCAATTAGTATTTGCCTGCTTGAAAAAAAATTGAAATTTGTCATTTTCATGCCATCCTAAACAATGAAGTTAATAAAAATATTTAGAAATTAATGGCTTGAAAAATCTTGATTTTTTTTTTTAACTCCGTCATTATACTTTTAAATATAATTAGCACTGGTTCACATTTGTTCTTGCACAGTTGTTCCAAAGCAGTTTTTTTAAATGGTCATGCCATTCTTTATGTGGTTCTATTCGTAAAAAGAAATGGTATAATACTAAGTTTGAGGGCAGCCCATGTTTTGTGTCTTGAGGCTACTTATCCACTACAGAACTTTTTTGGCAGAGCTATTTCAGTTGTGGTTTGAAAAAAGCCCACCTAGCTTCACCGAGATGGCTAATCGTGTTTGTGCAACTGTGCTGTCAAAGAGTGATTTTTATTGACTGAGCTAATGTTGGCAAAAAAAATCTCTGTTTGTTGGCATATGCTAAGTCTACATTAGGTATATTGAATAGTTGTATTCAATGCTGGTATATTGAATAGTTGTATAAGCGAATCCTGTGTAGTATACATTAGCTCTGAGTGACTATCAGGTTTGCTTAGTTTACAAATAAAATAATCATTTATCTAATTGCCAATTCTGCAAACTAAAGATGGGATCTGATAGTCAAGCTGGGCCTTTATTTCCTTAAGCAACATCACCACAAGTAATAAAGGTTCTGCAGGCCTAATTATGCCTTCAGTTGACACCTGTGGGTACTCTTTTTTAAATTGAATTTGCTCAAGAGTAACTGAATCATTCTCTAGGTGGAATTTAGGAATTCAATAAAGAAGAAGTAGAATCGAGCTCCTTCTCCCATAGCTGTGTTGGCTACCAGGAGCGTAACATTTATGAACATCTGGAGAGCAGATCCGATGATTCAGAAGTGCCATTTTAAAACCTTGCTTTAGTGTAGTGCTTTATTTTAATTTATTTTTGACATTTTGAGGTGTTGTAGTCTAAAAAAGAAGCATTAGAAAACCTCTTTAAAAATTTAACTGGCTTATATTTTGCATAGATGTGATGCACCGCAAAATAAATAACAGTCATTTGGAGACAAGTGAAGTTCAAAGCTATTAAGTTCTGACTTTGCATAAAATATTAAAAAGAACATTCTGCAACTGCTCACTTATTTTTGTGTTTTTATTTTAAATGGTAGCTCATATTTTACTCAAATAATGCACTTGCCTCACAAGCTCTATGTGCATCTATGGTCTGGCACTGTTCATTGTTTTTTTAAATAACTGGGAAGAGAAATTGCCTGATGGACTATGGATTGTTTGCATTAGGGATGTTAACGTTTAATCATTTGCACGATTAACTGATAAGCGTGGGATTACAGGTTAATTCTAATGACTACACCCCCACTCCTCCCTTGCTGCCTCTGTATCAGAGGCAGCAAAAGGGAGGAGAGGTAGGAGCTGGTGCCTGTGGGAAGCCTGCTCCCGCAGAACTGCCTGCCCCTCCTTTGATAGAGAGGAAGCAGCGTGGAGGATTGGGGGAGGGGGAAAGGTAGGAGATGGTACATGCAGGAACCTGGCTTTCAGGCCGGCTCCCCATGCATATCAGCTCCCACCGAACTGCCTGCCCCCCCTCTATGCTGCTGACTTCCATAGAGGCAGGAGCCAGTGCTCCCTTTGCACTGGTGCCTTTATAGAGAGGCAGCAGCACAGGGGATGGGACAGGCAGGATCTGGTAGACATGCGAAGAAGCTTTCAAGCTGCTCCCTGTATGTATTGGCCCACACAGCTTCCTGCCCCCCACGCTGCTGCCTCTTTATCAGAAGCAAGGGAGTCAGGAGCTGGTGCTCATGGGGAGCTGGCTCCCATTTCTCCTCCCACGTGCATACATGTAACCACTAAAAAAAATCCAGCGTTTACACAATTACAAGTTAGTAAACATCCCTAGTTTGCATAAATCTCTACCTACCTAAACTCAATCAAAACATCGAGTTCAAAAACCAAAACAGGAAACCAAACTCTGTAGATAGACTCCCTTTGCCCAATTTTGTCATACCACTGGGACAAAAGCCTGAATCAATAAATGGGGTTTTGATACCATAACAGTTACTATGCTTGCGGGGTCTCCAGTGTGTGTGGCACATCACAGACAGCCCCTTGAGGTTGAGGCTCCTCCCAGATAAGAAGGACCCATGTTTCAGGCAGTAGAAGCTAAACATGTTTTTCGGTCAGCAGCAGGAGGGGAGCTTTCTCTGTAATCCCTTCCAGCAATAATTAGCTGTTATTTTGTTTGAGCTCTCATCTGTGTTATCATTTTGGGGCCTACACCAGCTTGTGTTAACCCACTTGTAAATGCTACACTTAAGAGACTGGGGTCATGCTACACCTACACTGTTCCCAGTAGATTTGACAATCTTGGGCTTAGCCTGACCTATCGGGAGCATGAGTTCATGGGCCATGCACTATAGACATCCCGTAGCCCATCCTCAGGTACTTAAAATTAGAAAGCTTGAAGAGATTAGAGAGAAAAATATTTTCCCTTTTGCACTTTGTTTACTTTGTGGGTTTCTCCACACTTTGTGCACAAACTATCATGACATCTCATGTTCATATTCTGCACCAGGAGTGGGAGGAACTCATTTATTCCTCAGGCTCTGCAGAGGAGCTTACGAGTGGCTGCAAGATTCAGCGCCGGGAAGGGAGCTCTGGTTGATCAGACCTGACTTTTTCGGATTCGCGACCCGTTCGCTCTTGGTCTAATCAACCAGGGTTCCCTCCCCAGTGCTGAATCTTGCTGCCGCTCGTTAAGCTCCGAAAGGGGAACACCGGTCATAAGTTGCAATGAAAAATCCAAAAGGAAAGACATAAAGAAAAGAATATCTCTCTGAATCTAAACAATGTTTCTATCCATCTTGATGTGAGTATTATATAGGTATAACTGATAACTCCACAAATTGTTCTAAAGTATCTTTGGAGGGTATAGCTGTAGGAGGGGTTATTGTTCTCATTTTATTTGTACTGTTTTTTCTATTCTTTATTTGTATGTTATGCTGTACTTTTGAAAGAGTATGGGATCTTTTGAAAAAGGATTTTTTTTTTCAAAAGAACCCCATCTAGGCAGCGATTTTACTTTTGAAAAGCCCTTTTTCGAAAGACTATGTGGCCGCCATTTTGCAAATGAAGCGTAGGAAATTCAAATCCCGGCTTCATTTGCAATTTCGATCTTTCTAATTTACATCCCTCTTTTGAAAGAGGGGTGTAGTTTAGACATACCCTAAAAGTAAAGGACTTCAGCTCTTTTATTTCAGAAGATGATAGAACAGTGGTTTCAATAGTACTAGACTAAAGTATTTGAAGGACTACATAGTTCCATGGGTGAAACAGGTCACTGCAGATATGGTTATCTGAAAACAACTGATGGCAGAGATCATCTCTTAAGTATGCATACTTGATCTGCACTCAATTCAGAACAGTCCTTTACATGTCCTGGTTTCTTTAAGTAATTCACACAGGTTACCAATGTGCATCAGCTGTTATCTGTAGGATGTAATCAGAATCTTGCAGAATTATTCTGCCCTGATCTCCTGTTCCTTACTGTAAATTATTAACTCTTGCAATGCTAGTATACTCTGTATGTGTACAAGAGAGAGTAGGAAAGGGGAGCAGAGGGGGAAGGACACAATATAACAAGTCTCCTGAACGTATTAAATTAGATGGAAATAAAACGTGATCACAGGCATCCTTTTACAGTAAGTAAATTTTACATAGGTATTGTTTACACAGTCACTACAGCTGGAAACACTAGCCTGTTAGTCTGGGTTTGGAATAGTTTTTGTTCAAATATATAGCATTTCAGTTGCAAAGATTACTCTTAAAAGCCAGATATTGATTACAGGTTGGGACTGGAAGAGAGGGGATGCTGGAAGTGGGTTTGCTGGGGATACTGACACGGCAGTTAGGGGACAAGGTGAGAGGCTAGAACTAGTTGGCCTTGAAGACTGAGAAACAAGGTGGTGACTGGTACTAGGAGCTGGTGAGGAAAACTGTGTGTGTGTGTGTGTGTGTGTGTGTGTGTGTGTTAGTTGAGGGCAGATACTGAAACAATATTTTTGTGCTTTTTCAGTTGAATGTCAATTTCCATCCATCCAAATAGAATTCAGCACAAATCTTAAGTAAAAAAGTCTCAGAGGATTAGTCGTGTTAGTCTGAGGAAGTGGGTTTTGCCCACGAAAGCTCATGATACTATATATATATAATATATATATATATAATATATATATATGTATGTATATGTACAGGGCTTGCCAAGCAGCGGCGAGCCCTGCTAGCCAGCCGCGCGGAACCGCACCCTGCGCATGTGCAGACTGTGCTGTGCATGCACAGACTGTGCTGCACATGCGCTGCGTGGCTGTGCCTGGCTAAAATCTACTCTCCACGGGCGAGTAGATTACATTAATTGTCGAGCCCTGTATATGTATATATATTTGTTAGTCACTAAGGTGCTACAGGACTACTTGTGTTTTCCTTGGTTAAAAAAAAAGTAATAATCTTTTAGACAAGAAAAATTCATCATTCACCATTTTGTAACAGAAAAATTAAAATTATGTTAAGCTACGGAATTACTTAAATACATGTGAACTGATACAATGTTCTCCAGATTAAGAAAAAGTAGTACTGAATATAGATAGCATAAAGCCCATATTTAGTTGCACATCAAAATTGGTTAATGATTACCAACCTATAAGAAAAAAATGTTTATTTGAGATTAACTAAAAAGTACAAATGGAAACCAAAATTTAAAGTATTTCCTGTTTGCCAATTTAAATCACAATTAAAATTGGTGAAGTAAATCACTTGGATTTTAATCAGTCTTCCCCGGTTATATCCTTATTGATAGTTATTCATGTTGTTAGTTAGTTATTTGGATAGTCACTACTGTTCTTATGTATTTTTCTTCCTATGTATTTCTACATATCCTCCCTACCCTGCTTCCATAGGGCTCTGCTATCCCCCAGGTCTGCTCCCTCCCCAATAGAAATGGATACTCTTTAAATGTCTCTTTGCATAACTTCATGGCCCCCTGTACTCAGCTTGGCTTACCCCAATACTGACTCTCCCTAGCTTTGCTTCCTTCTTATGTTTGCCAACAACCTCATTCAACATCTTCCTGTCACCTACCAAGTCCTCAAAATCCCTGACACATTCAGCTTTGACATGTGGATAAGAACAGGTTAAAACTCTCTAAATCAGGATTCTCTGGTCTGGCAACATCTGTGGTCCAGCATGGACGTTGAAAGACCAGAGAGTCTTGGTGGAGAGCCAACAGCAGGCAGCCCCGTGGGACTGGCAAGTCAGTGGGCTGCCTGCAGCGAGCTGCCACCAGGGCCTCCAGCATGTGGCAGCACAGCTGCCTAGTGGTGGCCCAGAGCTCTGGCACATGACTGCCTGGCAGAGTTGGCAGGGCAGTGGGGCTGGCAGCAGGTAGGGAGCTGGCCAGGAGGCCAATGGGCTGAGCCAGGGTGGGGAAAGCCCATGGCAGGGGGGACAGAAATGACCTCCCCTGATCTGGCACAATCCCTTATCCGGGACTAATCATGTCCCGAGGGTGCCTGATCAGGGAGGTCCAATCTGTATTGACATTTGTTTTATACCCATGGTATTACATATAAAAAGATAGATTCATGTTAGCATGTACCAGGACCAGGTCTCTGCCCCTGCCACAGTAGGTCACAAGAAGAATATTGAAAGAAGAAATGCTTCATTGGCTCTCCATGACTTCAACATATCTCCCACAAAAGTGGTTTGGATGCTTACTCCAAACTTTTTTCTTTACATCTTGCACAGATATACAGACAAGAATGAGTTTAAATTCTGGATTTAATGATTTTAACACTTCACATATTGTTCAGCTCTTTGTTCTCTTCTGCATACTCACACTAGAGTGCATACATGTTGTGCTGTGACATTGCTCAAAACATTTATTTTAGTGGTACCAGCTTCAGGAACTTCCATGCTAATCTTCCCTCAAAATCAGTAGACTTAAAATAATAACAATAAAACCTTCAAAACCCATCACTAACCTAAAGCACCCATAAGGCATGTTCTCTTATCCCTCTATGTATTCTTGCAAGATCCTCAAGACAAAGACATTGAACTTTTGTCTGTAGAATCCTATGCACATTTTTGGCACTAGGCTGGGAACTCTGTCAAACTTATCAAAAGCTTAGGAATCTACATATGCTATTCCAGTTTGTGATGAACCCCCTTCTCGCCCCTCGCCCCCCTCAAAAAAAGAAGTGTGTAACTGGGTAAAATGGACAATGTAAGCAGCTTCCAAGAAGCATGCTTGAAAAAGAGACATGATGGATGGAGGAGAAGGTGGAACCATATTAGAGAGTCAAAAAGAGGATTATGGACATGGGTTATTGCCTTAAAGAAGGTCTAGAGCAGTGAAGGGTAACCTAAGCTAGTGAGTGGGCCACATGAGAGGCCCTCCTTCATCTCAGTGGACCACAAGATTGTCCTAAACAAGACTGTCACCTGGGTTCAGGTAGTTTTGCTAACTGAGCTTACGTTCCTAGGGGTGTGCTGATGGAACCATAACAGCTCTTTAATTGGAGGCAGAGGGAACGCAAAACTCTCACAATGGTGTGTGCAGTCAGCATGCACCTCACTTCTCGTACCTCATGTACTCATACTCTAAATGCATGTCACTTTTGTAATACTGGTAGGAAAAAAACTATACAGACAAAAAGCAGCAGAGTCTGGCAACATTGTGTGTCACCCAACAGTAAACAAAATGTCTCATGGGCCACGTATAGTACACCAATGGGTGTCATGTGGCCCTGGGCCACAGGTTACCCACCACTGGCCTAGAGAGTGGGAAAAGAAAAAGGAGATTGTGGTAGGGATGTAAGTGACTAGTCAGCTACTGATAAACCTAGGCTTATTGGGTAGCCAGATCACTACTCGACTAGTCACTTCCTCCCCCCCCCACCCTTGCTGCCTCTGGGGGAGCAGGAGCCGGTGCTGGAAGGAGCCAGCTTAAAAGTTGGTTACCCTCAGCACCATCTCTGCAGACGTGCATGGAGTCTCGACTGCTGCGCCTCTGACCTTTAAAAGGTAGAGGCGCAGTGGGGAACCCAGGGCGAGAGTGGACTCAAGCAGTCCCCGCTCGCTCTGGGTTCTGACTGCTACACCTCGGTTGGGACATGATGTGAGTGGTATCTGCTTGAGTCTCCGTTTGTCCCAGGTTCCGACTCTGCACTTTAGGTGGCTCTTACTACATTTAAAAGGCAGAGGCACAGCTGGGATAGCCAGGATAGCGAGCACACTCCCCCATTGACTAATGGAGTAGTCAATGGAAATTCCATCTACTACTCAATTAGCTGATTAATTGAAATTTAACATCTCCAGATTGTGGTGTGGGAAGCTGCTGGGAAGGAATGAAGGGTGGGGCAGGAGGTAGTGTGTGAAGAGAGCTGATTTGTGTGGGGCCTTGAAAGTGAGAATAAGGAACTGAGTTGAATATAAAATGTGAGCAGAAGCTAGTGAAAGTATCTGAAGGGGGCTGGGCATCATCCCAGTGAAGGGAATGTCAGAAAGGTTTCCCAGCTGCATTCTGGTTGGAATGTGAAGGAGTAAGAAAAGAGTCAAGGAGATCCTAAAAAGGGGAGTTTACAGTAGGCAAAGAGCAGGAACCAGATCTGGAGGAGAGTTTTGCCATAAGGAACGGATCGATGTTGCGAAGAGAAAAAAACAGTAGGCATTAGGAATAATATTAGTTGAAGAGGAGGAAAGGAATAAAAACCAGTGCCAAAGTTGCCAACAGGATATTTGCCAACAGAGAGGGAGCAAGAGGCCCTATGAAGTTGTCGTGATGTTGATATGTGATATTTAATGTAATAAATGTTAGCAAATGTGTGGCATAAACTTGGAAACTTCCATTTAAAAATATTGTATCTATAAATTATCCCCTAAAAATGACTCTCTTCATCTTGGTGGGCGTTGATAATGGAATGTCTCTGTTAAAATACCACCTATTCATCAACATAACCAGGAGTTTTTAAATAAATAGGGTTTTTTTTCAGATTCTTGCAGTAGCACTGGTAGGAAGCCAAAATGATCTATAGAGAAGCATTGTGTTCATAGTTGCAAGAGAATAATGTGCTTTATCACCTTTGTCTTGCATTGTTTCCATACAGTGAAGTGGCATTTTTGGCAGTGGTGGATGCCTGTAGGTACAGGAAGTGTGGACATACATAGATGTGCATGAAATTCAAAACTTTATCAGTTCATAGAAATTGGCATGGTATGGACTCAGGGGCGGCCCTAGACTAGCTGCCAGCAACTGGCGCCCTAGGCGAACCATGCAATCGCCCCCCCCCCCGCCAAACCCAAGGGCAGATATCGACTGAGGGTTTTGGTTCTGTGCTGGGGAGAGGGGGGCTGGGAATGGAGTTCGGGGGCTGGGGGCCGGGGAGAGGGAACAGGGTGCCAGTCGGGGGAGAGATTCCCCTGTACCCGCCTCCTCCCAAGATCCCACCCCCCCCAGAGAGAAGCCGGCATGCGCCTCTCCCGGGGCGACTATCCCCCCGCGGAGCAGGGGAACCCCCCCCGCATTTCTCCTCCTCCCTCGGGGCCAACCCCCCCCCGCAGTGCAGGGGAACCCCCCCGCATTCCTCCTCCCCCGGGGGCAATCCCCCCGTGTTCCTTCTCCCTCGGGGATGACCCTCCCCCCTCCCGCAGGGCGGGGGAACCCCCCCTGCATTCCTTCTCCCCCGGGGCCAACCCTCCCCCCCCAGGGCAACCCTCCCTTGCTCCTCCTCCCCCGAGGCAACCTCCCCCCTGCAGGGTAGGGGAAACCCCCTGCGTTCCTTCTCTCCTGGGGCCAACCCTCCCCCCCGCTGGGTAACCCCCCCACGTTCCTCCTCCCCTGGGGCCGACTCCCCCCCCCACGCACAGGGGAAACCCCCCCCGTGCGCTGCCTCTCCCAGGACTTACCCCCCCTCCTGGCCGCAGGGTAGCCATGCTCCAGACGCCCCATGCAACTTGGTGCCCGAGGCGGCTGCCTAGTTTGCCTTTTGGCATGGGCCGCCCCTGTTTGGACTTCATTTATTGGAGAACTTCAGTTCTCTTTGTGAACGTTGTCCGAGAACTAAAATATTATCTGAATTACATCCATTCACAATAGGCTTCCATTCTGGGTAAAATATAAATACATGTGGCTGAAGAATTGACCTTTCAATAACCAGGACATCATCATGCGTATAAAATAAAGACAAAAATAACTCTCTCCCGTATATCATTGGGGATGAGTAATGCGTAGCACTTACATAACACTTTAGGCAGCTTGAAGAGATATTAGTACTTTTTCACAACACTCCTGCTGCGCAGAAGTAGCCTCTCTCATTTTACAGATGGAGAAAGTGAGACAGAACATTAAGTGACTTGCTGAAGGATACACAAAACAATCTGCTGCTGCTCCACGATTATAGCTGAGGAGCTTCTTTCTGTCTTTCTCATCACATTGCCCCCCCTCAGATGGGCTGTTTTAGGGAAAAGGAAAGATGCTGAAATACTATGCATGTAAGAATGGCTTTCTCTTTTATCCAAGGTTTAGGAAAGGAGACGACATGTTCTTCTTCACTTACTCAGAGGTAATGAAAGGAATAAGCAAAGATATGTAGTTTCATATGCTAAAGTTGTTCATGGAGATGAAAAGCAAAACACGATAGCCTTGAAATCTGCATGGTTCTAAGCACTCTCATGTTAACCTGTTGAAGTTAATGGGGCTACTCCTCTGCACTGAGACACAGGTTGAAGTGCTTTGTTGGATGGGGTCAGAATGCTTCATAAGAAAGAATGAATACTTCATAAGAAAATTGAGGTTGTAGAGAAAAATGTTTGAAGTATTGTGACTAAAGATATGCATTGGGCGAAGTAGGTCTTTTCCCATGAAAGCTCATGCCAAAATCATGAACTCATAGAACACTTGAACTGGAAGGGACCTTGAGAAGTCGTCAAGTCCAGTCCCCTGCCCTCATGGCAGGACCAAGCATCATCTAGACCAGGGGTTCCCAAACTTTTTGACTCAAGGACCAGTAAATCCATTTGCGAGCTTTCAGAGGACCGGTAACATTTATTTGCATATTCATTAAGCAAATTACAAATATGCAAATACGGTGGTTTTGGTCCTCCCAAAGCCCCCAGAGGCAGCTTTAGCAAAGCTTTTGATACGGTCACCCACAATATTCTTACCAGCAAGTTAAGGGAATATGGATTGGAAAAATGGACTGTAATCCAATAAAACTCTGCACCACCACATCATGTATTGAAAAGGGGCTCATTTATTTTCAGAAAGCTGACACCATCTTTGGAATTTTTTATCCATATTCTCATTCCGGCTGGTGAATGCACCAGGTTCTCTCCATTCTGACACATTGTAGTGCCTTTAAACCTCACTGTCAGCAGTGGGGATATTTAAAAGGCACTGCTTTTACATTTTTATTTAGGATCTGCGTGTGCCCTGAACTGTCCTGCTCACCGCTCAAAAATTTCCCTGTAGAATCCCAATGTCCAGATTTTGGGGAACTGCTGTCACCATCAAGTGCTTTTTTCCTAAAACCAGGGGTGAACACTTAAATCACACCCAGGGGTACCCCAAGCTATTTTGCCGCAAAAGAGCTTGCAAAAAATAAAAGAGAAAAACAAGCTGCTGTCTCTGGTAGCTGACCCCTCAGTCAGAGGCATGCAGATACACACAGGCAGACTTTCCAGGACACAATAATCAAATCATCACCTTACAAGAAGTGATTTTTATTACAAAACAAAAGATATACTTGATAAAGCATACTTGGTTGCTAGATGTTACAGAGCAACTAAGGAAAACAAAACAGAGAAAAAAAAGTCTGGTACAATGCTCATCAGCTGTTCCCAACTTTTTCCAGATGGGACCCATTTTGACAATTCAGGAAGGCTTGGTGACCCAAGGCAATTAAAAAACAGGGGGAGGAGGGAGGGCAGAGCCCTGGGGAGACACTTGGTGACCCTTTTGAAATGTAATGGTGATCCATATTTGGGTCCTGACCCATAGGTTGGGAAACCCTGGCTTAGATGGTAGTAAATGTGAAGGGGAGGCATAGATTCACACCCAGCAGTTCAAAACAAACCACAAAATAAATAAAAATTACCCTCAACATGATTGGATTCACATTTCCCTGGTATTCACTTCGAATGTTCTCTTTGTTCAGTCTACTCCCATGCCCTGAATTCCATGGGGAGGCCTGGTAGTCCTGCCTGGGTTGAAAGCATTCTGTGTGTCTCCGCTCCTGGTTTATCTCTCCCACACAAAGAAAGCAGGCAGGGAACCTATATCCAATTCAGATTTCAACCCTCTATCTCAATTGGTTCTCCCAGGCCCCTGGAAGACACTTTTGCTAGTTACCTGAGTTAACTCCTTAGTCACTGAGTACTGGTCAGCACTCCTCCTGTTCATGACAGGTGCCACAGGACTTCTTGTTGTTTTTGAAAAAAATTGAATACAGGATTTTTCATTATCACTGTCCAGTAATTGTTCTAGCTCATTAGCTACCATTTCATGTCTGATCCTCTTGTCTGCAAATATGACCATTTGGCCATATGATTGGGTGCTCAGAAGGCTCGGTAGTGTGCACTTCTGGCTTCTCTGTCAGAGTGGTAGAGATGCCTGTTCCTGACCTAAGCTGGGAATCTTTTGTTCTCCACCTGCATTTGGGTCTCAGCCCTTAAAAGTGCTTGGTAGAAGGATCCAGGCCTTCCTTCTCCACTGGGCCCCACCCCAGGACCCTGTCGGAAGCAACACCAGCTGGGTTCTCCTTGCAGAGAATCTAAATCTAGTACTCTGGGTTACTTCTGTTTAATTAGAAATGTGGTCCTATAAATCATTAAAAAAAAAACTGTCCAAAGGAACAGGTTCTGCAGGCTCTCAAAGGAGATGGTGGTGGGAGAAGGAACTGCCAGGGCCTTACCTGCTCTTTGGTCCCTTCTCAGGCTCAGCTTTCTGTCTGGCTTTTTAAAGAATGGTTCCTCTCTACTGCAGCTGGTCCACCATGCTTTGCCTAGCCTCCTGGATTCCTATTTACCTGCTTTTCCAGTTGGAGCATGCATGGCAGGCCCAGGCTATGTCTATACTAAAGAGGGTTTTTTAAAAAAAAAAAGACTGTTTTTCCAAAAAAAGTCACTTACGTCCACACTGCAATCGTGTTCTTTCGAAAAAAATCGAAAGAACTGAGGTTTTTTCCAACATTGGTAAACCTCTTTCTACGAGGAAGAAGCCTTTTTCTGAAAGAGCTCTTTCAAGCATGTGGGGACAGGGAAGAGGGAGCTCTTTCAAAAGAAGAGGAAAGAGGAAAAAACACAAGTGCCCCAGTGGCCACTCCGTCCATAGTAATCACAGCTTACATGAAAGACAGTGTACATTCAGTGTGGACACTATCTTTCGAAAAAGCAGATTGCTTTTTCAATGTGCTTTGGCAGTGTTGACACTCTCTTTCGGAAGTTTTTTTTGGAAGATCTCTTCTGGAAAAGCTTCTTCCGAAAGAAGCCTGCAGTCTAGATGTAGCCCCAGAGGGACGAGGCTACTTGGGCTCAATATTGCTTTTTAGCTTCTTTGAGGCCAATGTGGGGTTTATATATCTCATCACAGACTACAAGTATACTTTTAAAACTAGACATATTTAAACAGATCTTGTAACATATAACCACATTAAAATGATTCTTGTCTGTGTGGATAGAAAGAACTGCATTATAATCACGTAAGGGAAATGTATTTGAATCCTGATGGATATAAAGACTAAAACATGGTTCTCTAAGAGGGTTGTATTATTTTGCTATCTACACATGTAAGAATAAATCCTGCTGTAACATGGATTAGTCATCACCACATATAAACATGGTGTTCATTCATTCATTCCTGTCTTTAGGAAATCATATGAAAAGATACCACAAATTTCCTAACACGAGTGGAATGTTTCCTTGGTTGATTGGCCTCTAGCATGGTTCTGAAGGCCTCTTCCAGATGGGGGTATACTCACAGTATGCTGAAATCCTACATGGAAAACTTTCAAGTTTGGTAATCATGGTTTTCAGTAAATAAGGTGTCTTTCATGAATTTTAAAGTAAAAAAAAAAAAATCCAACCAGACTGATATTAGAAATCAAGGACATAGTGAGTTATGGTTGCTTGTCTTAAAAAAAAAAAAGTAAAAATTATTACTAATGATTTTATTTTTTAATGGAGTCCTCTACATTGAGTCTATGTTGGTATTTATAGGGTCTTCATTATTGTAATTATGTCTTTATGAATGACTGTACATAGCAACTTTATAACCATATAAAACCATATATATAACCATATAAAAATAAGATCTTTGCTCTGAAATGTTTACATTTCAGTTGAGGCAGATGAATATGAAACATAGGCAAACATTTAAGAAGATAATTGTTGTAAGTGCAAGAAGAACAAGGTTGTGATTATTCTGGGTTCTTATTTTTATGAATTTTTGATGTATTTCTCAGAGATATGATAGAGTATAAATGTTACATGATTGTTATATGTTATGATATGGTGAATTCAGATGATAAAATGTAATTATTTTTATTAGCATTGATGTTATTTAGAACGACAAAATAATGTTATATTACCGTAGTTTAACAAACAATTAGTACAAAAGACTGTTTATAGAAGAGCAGAATGAAAATTCCAGTTAGTTTCAATACATTACAAAAGGAAATTCCAGTTTGCCATTCTTGTTATAACAAGGGTGGGTAATAAACAGTCCGTGGACCAGATGCTAGGGTTAGCCCCGGTGGGACTGCTGGTGTTTTATTTATCCGCATGACTGCTTCCCACTGCTCCCATTGGCTGGGAGGGGTGATACGTGGTCAAGGGGAGGCTGAAAGGGGCCATACCTGCAAATGTGCAGGTAAATAAAATGCCAGCAGCTTGCCAGTGGCTAACCCTGGTGAATCGCCTTTGGCTTACTGCCCACCCCTGCGTTGGAATGATGAATGTGTGAGTATGGGAAAACCTTTACCACAATAATGGCAATATTGTTGAAGATACAAGTTTATATTATGTTTTATCAAAGGACCTCAAAACTCTTCAACAATATTTCATGTATTTAACTTTACTTCCAAAAGTTATATATACTGATGTGTAGAAAATTGTTAATTGAAAATGCCTTCTGATGGAAAATGAATAATCTGCTTTTTGTTTATTTGTTGCAGGACACAGAGGCCTATTTGACCACACTTTAAACAGCATTAGCTCAAGGATAACACAAAGGAGACTACAAGGGACTTGTCCACCCATCGGTCGTGGAAATTTTGGAAAACCTTTCTTGGGTGCAAACAGTTACAGTTCCCCATTTTTAAACCCACAGAATGGTTTTCACACTATCCATTCAGAGAATAGCCCTGTAAAGCCAAGGATTGTTACAGTGGTAAAACCAACTGGACACACGCTCAGGAAGATCACATTGCTTCTGAACAGGCGCTCTGTCCAGACTTTTGAACAGCTGATGGCTGATATCTCAGAAGCTCTGGGATTTCCACGCTGGAAAAATGATCGTGTGAGAAAACTTTACAACCTGAAAGGCAGAGAAATAAGAAGTGTTTCTGATTTCTTTAGAGAAGGTGATGCATTCATTGCTATGGGAAGGGAGCAGTTGACTTTGAAGAATCTTGAACTGGTAATACAAGAACTTTATCCCAATAGCACCTATGCTTTCAGTATAATTCAACAAAACTTGGAACAGTCACAAAAACTTAAAAGTAGACTGTGTGACAAAGCTGGGGATAGTGGTTTTGATGAGACGGAGACTGCCAAAAACTGCAATGATGTCGCATCTCCCCAACTAGTAGCCAGGCATGAAGAAAAAACTCAGCCTAAGACCAGGCAAGAGGAAAAGGTAAAGGCCAAAAAAAAATGGGGCAGAGATCATGATGTGAAGCCCTCTAGAAAAGCCAGAGAAGGAGAAAGATACTTTAACAAAGAAAAAAGTCTTGAGAATGAAACAGAAAAGAGTTCAGATGAGATAAGATGTGAGAAGTGTCAAAGAGAGAGACAACTCAGGCAAAAACTACAAAGGGAAAGGCAGGCTGATATCTCATTTGAGAGCAGAGACCTGAATGTGGGAATGTGTCAGAGATATAATTTAGAAAGGAATGTAAAAATGAGAAATTGCAGGAAGTCTTCAGGAAACTCTATGGAAGGTGAGGAAGTTGAATGGAAGGATACTGGCTGTAGAAGGAGCTGGAGACCCTTACAAAGGAATGTTAATGAAGAGCTGGAAAATGAAAAAAGGAGTTTTGAGAAAGAAATTGATCCAGAAAGACATGAGAATCCTGACAAAGAGTTAGTAAAGATAAAGAAAAATACCGTAGATGCTCTGCAGGTCACTCCTGAACCAAAGAAAGAAAATAGATGCAATTCCAGAATTAATCAAAGTTGTTGGTTAATAAAGGACTGTCAGGGAGATACAAAGAAACCTATAAAAACAAAGGGGGAAGGCCAAGAAGTGCGGAAGGCAAAAGAGGAAGGTGCTGGAGGGGAAGAGGATGTTGTGCGTGGAGAGAATGAGTCAACAAGGATGAAAAAGATGGGAGAATGTAAAGTCAACAAAGAAGAAAACAAACCACAAGAATTTGAAAGAACGAGGCTGAAGCAAAATGTCCGTACTAGAGCTGATGTGGAGAGCTATTATGAGATAGGGAGAACCATTGGGGACGGGAACTTTGCTGTCGTGAAGGAATGCCGACGCTGCAACACTCATCAGAACTATGCCATGAAAATTGTTGATAAGTCCAAGCTGAAGGGGAAGGAGGACATGATGGAAAATGAGATTTTGATTATTAAGAGACTTTCTCATCCCAACATAGTGAGCTTAATTGATGTGTATGAAACTGAGGCTGAGATTTATCTAATCCTAGAGTATGTCCCAGGAGGGGACCTGTTTGATGCAATCATAGAGAGTGTGAAGTTCACTGAACACGATGCTGCTCTCATGATAACTGATCTGTGTGAAGCTCTAGTTTATATTCATGGCAAGAACATTGTCCACAGAGATCTGAAACCAGAAAATCTTCTGGTAAGTAGTAATGTGTAGCATGTTGCATCTGTCCAGAAATTATTGGGGTTTATTTTGGTGGAGGGTTGTGGGTTTTTTTGTTTTTACTTTTATACCAGTACAGAAAAGAGAAGATCCACTAGTATTAGTAGGCAAAAGATATACAGTGCACTGTTATCATTTTCAGAGAACTAAATGTACAAAAAGGTGAAGAGAAATCAGCCTTACAATTTCTTTAGCCCCAGCATAAAACAGAAATCCTCGTATGTAGTATGAATGCCTGCATTTATAACCTAAGTTAAGGCCCTGGCTTTCAGTTTTTCTGAAAAAGCAGGCCTCTTATTTAGGGACCTATTTTCAGGCACAGAAGCTCAGCCATTTTGCCTAACATGTACTTTGAATCCTAAAACATTTCACATGTGAACCAAAAATTATTATATAACCTGCATTCAGCCTGTTAATTTGAAGGTTGCTTTCTCTATTGTAGCTGTATCACTCAGTCTGCAACTCCAGTCCTCTAGCGGAGATTGCATGGTGAATTCTAGCTTGGTAAGGATTATGTCTGTTACTGATAAGTGCATGACATATTTGTTTTCTTTATGCTCCTGGAATTTACTTGCTTATTGATAAGTCTCCTAAAATGAAAATATTGAAGTCCCAGAGAAATATGTTAGTGAAGTTAGCTAAAATATTTAGCTCCTCCCCAATGGACACAATTCTAACTTGGCTCCTGAAGTTGAAAACACACACACACATTGTTAAACTCAAGCATGTGAGTAGTTCCATTGAAGTTGATGGAATGACTCATCATTACACGTAAGCATGTAACCATGCATATAAATATTGACAGCATCAGAGCTTTGGGATGTGCCCTGTGCAAAGTGGTAAAAGCGAATTATTCCACCTTGCTGGTCATGCATCTTGTACTCTGCTCCAATATTCTAAACTTCTGACCAGAGGGCTGTACAGCCACTCCCCGAATTACGACCACCTCCACTTACAACCATCCGCACTTATGCGGATCCGAGTTACGAACGGTGATCCGCACTTACGAACAGCGCGGTCGCCATGTAACTCTATGGGATCTGAGTTACGAACACTTCAAGTTACGGACCAAGTGTTGGTCCGTAACTTGTTCGTAACTCGGGGAGCAGCTGTATTTGCATGTCTTGAACAATTATAATTCCATCTGCTAGCAAAGGGATATAGGAAAAAAAAAACCTGGATTCCTGGCAAGCCAGAGCCCTAAAGGAACATATGCTTCTCAGGACTAGCTAGAATAAGTCCAGTCTGAAAAAGGAGGAAGTAGCCTGTGGACAGACAGAGAATGAACAAAGATAGACAAGGAGGGCTTACTCTGGAACATGGATGTGTCTTTTTTGCTGACAGCGTGTGGACTGGTTCCTGGTGAGTATTGGGCAGTCTCAGGAGGATTCCTTGGGATCTGGTCTGCCTAAGAATCATATGGAAAACGTGGTGTGGATTGAAGCAGCCGCGTGTGCGGACAAGTGTATTTCTGCACTCTCCCTTGAACTGGGCATGCAAACCCTGTTGTTTTTTGTATGAAAGATTCAGATTTCAGATGCACGCTTTCTGAAGCTAGTTCCGTGTTGTGGACCAGGTTTTTATTCTTCCTCCAAATTTTTACCAAAATTAAATCAATCCTAGTTGAAGTACCTTAGGCTTGATTCTCCGTTTCTCTTTGTGTAAAGTTACTTATACCAATTCAAAGATTTCCTGTCATGTTAGAGCCACTTTGTACTGGTATAAATGACTTCACAAGGTGCAAAGCCATAGGTGACTTGTGGTAGCACTTGGGAGATGGACTACCCCTCCCTGCACTTCCCTCCACCACAGGCACCAGTCGCTTATGTGCAAAGCAATGGAGAATCTGGATCTCTGTAAAGATTTACAATTAGGGTTGCCAGGTGTCCGGTTTTGAACTGGACAGTCCGGTTTTTGAGCTTTCTGTTCAGGAAACAAATTGAGAAAATAAAACTTACTTGATTAGAAAATTATTATCATGAGTATCAGTACGCAACTACGCAGTAGAGGGGAGGGCGGGGCTGGGACGGGATGGAATCCCCGGGGCCCATGTGCTCCGCCAGGACTGTGAGCGAGACGGGCAGCGCCCCGGGATCTGTGTGTGCCTGGGCCAGCCCCGCTCCCTGCTGTCCGGTTTCCCCCCCCCCCTGGCCAGCACCGCTCCCCTGATCTCCTCCCGAAAAGCCCTGCTCCCCACCAGCCGGTTCCTCCTGATCTTCCCTGCCAGCCCCACTCCCCCCGACCTCCTCTTAGCCAGCCCTGCTCCCTGCCGTCCGGTTCCCCCTGACCTCCTCCCGGCCAGCCCTGCTCCCTGCTGGCCAGTTCTCCCCCGCATCTGAGATCAAGCATGTCCGGTATTTTTGTCAAAACCATCTGGCAACCCTATTTACAGTTATTAATGTGCTTGTGTTAGCCTCCCTGCCTGCATACAGATAAGGTACTGTGGGGTACGGAAAATTTTATGATGAGAAATGTGCCCAAAGTTCAGCAGATATTTGCCTATATTAGAGCCTGGATACTTAAAGCTAATGAGAAATAGCTGTTTACAAATTTGTGTTTCAGAGGCCTCTTACAGTTACTTGGCTGAATAACTACAATAGATACTGTTTATAGAAAAACACCTCCACTGGCTGTTACTAAGTATATCAATCATATCCTATTCAAGAGGTTGAATGGGCTATTCGTACAAATGAGTTTAGGAACCTCCAATATTATTTTGTGTATTTGTAGATACTGCTGTGAAAAGCTGTTTGAAGTTCTCATATTTGTGAAAGGCATGCGAGGAAAATTTCCTTTTAAACAAGTTATCAAACAGATCCATAATTGCCACAGTATTTTAAAACTTAGTGTTGAAAGAAGTATTAACACATTGGGTGTTATGGAAGGAACTGAAATGAAGGTCATGACTATTTTTAAGTATATAGTTTTAAATCTTTTATAGTTACAGTGATGGGGGCTTGTCAGTTTGCAGGAAATGGATTTATGCTTCACATCTCAAAAACTGCAACCACAACTGGTGTTAATTAGTCCCCTTGGTGGCAGTCTTGGCAGAGAGGATAAAGTCTGAATGAGCATAAGGGACTGTCCTTTCATGCATAAATGCCTGGAAACTGTGCTATTGCTGAGCTTGACCAAGGAGTTTAAACTTAGTTATCAAACTGTAAGGTTCTGCCAAATGTCAGCTGTTATTTTGTTGTTTTCCTTTTCTTCTTTTTAAGTGGTTAAACTCCTTTTTTTCCCCATTCTTCATGTTAACTGGGAACTGTCTTTTTATTCTTTGGTGGGTAGCTTGTCTCTGGGGTCTTGGATATGCCATCAGGACACATGCTTTGATCGTGACTGATTGATCTTTAGTTTCAATTGTGCTTAGTGATGGTGATTTGTGTAAGGCTGGACAATGAACACCTTGATAAATACAATAAATTCAAGAAGTAGTTTTTAACTTTCTGACCTTTTATAGTATCCTTTCCCCAAGTCTTCAGACACACTGAAAAAATAACCTAGAATTAGGTGGAACTTCTCCCACCGTGCTGTTAATTGAAGACTATTAATGGCAAAAGTCAGACATAAGCTAATGTGTCCATTGTCGTGTGCATTTGGAAGGCAATGGGGTGTGGAATGGGTCCTGGGGGAGGGGACTCTCATCAATTTAAACAAAGGATGCTGCTATTGTTATTGGAGCCCTACAGTGTTTCCATTTTCTCTTCTGTCAGTGCCTGTCCTCATACTGGATTTCATGACAGTTCCCAGAAGATGGAGAATGAATGAGAGCGAAACTAATTTCCCCCCTGTCTAGTGTTGCCCTCTTTCTATGAGTGGCAACTTTAGCTATAGACATTTGCTCTCGTTGTGTTTGCTAGGTCCTTCACACTCAGTGCAGCAGTACAAGGTGCCAAAAGGACTGTGGCTGCACTAGGAAACAAAATATACTCAACAGTGGGTGTGAATGAAGCTGCTCTGTCTCCCTACCAGCAACTAATGGAGCTCGCAAAGCTAAACTTCAATGTTGAACAAGCAAACTTTGCTATTGTAGATGTGTGTGGTTGACTCTGTCTTACAAAAGCAAAAGAGAGGACTATGCAGCACTTTAAAACTAACAAGATGGTTTATTAGGTGATGAGCTTTCGTGGGCCAGACCCACTTCCTCAGATCAAATTCTGGA
The DNA here is from genome assembly GCF_049634645.1 of Pelodiscus sinensis. Taxonomy (NCBI): domain Eukaryota; kingdom Metazoa; phylum Chordata; order Testudines; family Trionychidae; genus Pelodiscus; species Pelodiscus sinensis. The sequence continues at coordinate 173,357,819 of NC_134712.1, forward strand.
AGAGAATTGGCAAGACTCTTGTTTAATGCCACTTGAAGAGGAGCAGTATTTGACACCTGTTAAACATGGCTCCATGATGCAGACATGGCCAGAGAAAAGGAGTAGAAGTAGCTTGGGTCAGGGTAGGGAAGAGGCAAAAGAGGATCCGCTGCTACAATTGCTCTTCCTTCGAAGTCAGATAGTGGCTTGATAATAGAAATCATATGGGTGTACAGCAATGGATGCATTAGAAATCCCTAACTGTAGTGCTGGCAGCACTAGCCACTTTGTTTTATTGGCAGTATTGCGCTCTGTTCCATGGAACGTACACTTTAGGCTTGGGAGAGACAATTAGTTTTCAGCTCAATAGGCTGTGGATTTCTGTCACATCACTGAGATTTTGTACTTTGATCTCAGAAGGAAAAGCAGATGTAAAAAGCAGTTTATTCCTCCCGAGTGCATATACATTTTTGTTGGGGAAGGCTGCTTGCTTTTCTGCTGCCTGATGAAAGGTTTTATGGAGGGGAGGGGGAAAGAGAAAGAGATTATAAATACAGGGATAAAAAGACTGTAGGGAGCAATGATAGCTACCCCATCTGAGCTATCTTTAAAATTGTTTCCAGACACAATAAGGTAGCTGATCACTATGTGATTGGGGCCTCCAGGCATCCTGACAATTTACAGTAGTTTCTTTGAAAGGTGCATTTGTTATACAGACTAATATTTCAAACATGTTTCTTATTCTTACCTATTTTGCTGCTATGTAAAAGGAAAACAAATTGGTGGTGTTCAGAAATAACAGATGGTGCTCGATCGCCATCTTGTGTTGTAATGAGAGACTAGAGTAGAACACCAGTTGATAAAAACAAAGATACAGGTTGAACCTCTGTAGTCTGGAATCCTGGGGACCTGACCAGTGCCGAACTCGAGAATTTGCCAAACCACAGGAGGTCAATATTGTCTATCATTATCATCAACACTTCCGCAGCTTACTGGGCTCTTAGAAGACATTTAAAAATAAATTAGAGTTAAATAACAGCAAAGAACACTGAGAGCCAGGACTCTGGTGGTTCTAAAGAAACTTTCTGGAACCGAAGGAAACTTGATCATGTCCATGATAAGTGGACATCCAGCTAACTACAATCTTGCTGGACCGGAGAGTGGGGGACTAGAGAGGTTCAACCTGTATATTATCTCATGCAGCATGGGTGGACCCTCATACCCATTCAATGTGGTTCTGCACAGGAGCAACCTGGCTGCATGGAGCTCATTGCAGGACTGGGGGCATAGTCCTAACATTTGTAAATATGGATTTGAGAATTTCATCTTTATTTATCTCTTAATAAGCTAATTTGCAGGATTTGAGTGGCAGGGTTTATTTGTTATGCGTTCATTAAATATTTGCAGAAGGTTCTGTGGATACATAGGTATACACAGATATTTAGATCTAAGCAACATGTGCATACACGGTGTACATAAAAACTTCATGTATTTCAATTGTATCCTTCTCAGGTTGTTGCTTGTACTCTTAGGGGACGTCTAGACTACAAGCCTCTTTCGAAAGAGGCTTTTTCAAAAGAATCCTTAGAAAAATCCTATTTTGAAAGAGAGCGTCTAAGTAGATTTTTCGAAAAAGCGAGCCGCTTTTTCGAAAGAGTGTCTAGACACTCTCTTTTGAAAAAGCACAGTTTGCATTCAATAGTGCCTTTTTTCGAAAGAGTACTTTCGAAAAAAGGCATTATTCCTCATAAAATGAGGTTTACTGCATTTGAAAAAACTGCCGCGTTCTTTCAATTTACTTTTGAAAGAATGTGGCTGCAGTCTAGATGCAGGTGAAGTTTTTTAGAAAAAACCCTGTAGTCTAGACACACCTTTAGAGTGAGAGTTCTATTGGGTAACCTGTATTGACTTTCCCTCTCTGTATAGATAGTGTTTTAGAACACTGTGGATGTTACCTTTGTAAACATAATACTTTTTTGCATTTTGTTAGCTGTGCTGCTGAGAAATCAGAATATAAAATGTCATCAGGGAAGTTGAGTAATTCTAAAACCCCCTCTCAAAACCCTTCCACCATGTGTGGGTGTGCATTGTTAACAAGTAGTATGGATTTTTTATTAACTATATTATTAGTTAATATAACATATTAGAAAATATGTTTTATTTTCTTTTTTGAATTGAAAATGCCTTTTAAAAATGTTTTGCTCAATGGATCCGGTGAGCATTGCTATGTTTATAATGTTTGAAGTGAATACAAATGTATTTTGACTGGGTAGTGCCTATGGGATAGTGCACCTCATCCCATCTGAGCTCTCAAAGTTTTTATTACAAGAACCATTTTGAATTTTTGGCCAATTTAAGCTGTGATTACAGAGTGTGGGGCAGTGTTCTCTGTAAGGTGAGCACTTGAGCAGCCACCCAGGAGAGATTTAAACCCACCCCGCTGATCAGCAGATGGCTCTCAATGCCCATAGCAAGTAGCATTTGTTTCTAGTGGTGGTACACATCTTCACATGCCTTAGTGCACATAAAATTTATTCTGCACATGGATGGAAAAAATCAGAGGGAACATTGGTGTGGGGCATTATAGTTTGAGGTGTGCTTGGCATCTCATATTCTCGCTTATCCCATTCAAATCCAGATTTCACTGGACTTTGCTGGATTTCTTGTAGAAAAGTTAGCCATATTTCTTTGTTTCCTATTTGATAGAGGCTAATGCTTTCTCTTTTCAAAGCAAAGTTATGTTTAGTTTTCTTTTAAATTTTTAAGAAAAATGCTGAGTAGTAATATTAAGAGTTTTAGTATATATTTTTGCATTTCTGGGCTCTCTAGAACTTTGTTGTCTCAAATGTAATGTTTAATTATGCTTTTTTAAAAATATTTAAAATCTGTACTAATAAAACTAAAATGGAAGGTACATTTTGAGTATTTTCAAGAGAAGTTCTCAGCCAATGATGGATAGTGTTGAGAAGAATGCTTTAGAGTCAGGGTCCCTCCCTCCTAACCATTCCATATTATCTCTCTATTCAACCCCACCAATATCCATTTCCATAACAGAATGTAGAGTACATATTTGGACAGAAACATGTACAAATTTCAGGGTTTCAAAAATCGTTAATCATTCCATATAGTTGAGGGCACCTTACAGAGATCCTAAGAAGGAATCTGAAATATTTGTACAACACTAGTGTGACTAGAAATGTTACTAAAGTGATAAAACTCTCAGCTTCTTTCTTTGTGAAACGTGGTTTTCAAAGGTGGTGGTGATGGTGGATAAAAATTAATATTGAAATTAGGGTTGTAAGAATGTAGCTGTTTAAACGGAAAACTGATATGGATGAGCTTATTGGTTACCCAAATGGTTACACATGGCTCTCAGTCTGGCTCCCGAGGAGCTGCGTGCTGCCCCATGCTGCTGCGTGGGAAAGGGAGAGCAGGGAGGAGCTGGTATATGCGGGGAATCGGCTTAAAAGCCAGCTCCCCACACATACCGACTCCTGGAAGCCATCTGCAACCATGTGCTGCTGCCTCTGTATCAAAGGCAGCAGCCCACAGCAGCAGCCAGGTCCCTGGGAGCAGGCTGGCAGGTGGAAGCGGGTGCACACCGGGAGCCAGTTTAGAAGCCAGCTCCCGGCACGCACCAGCTCCTAGGAAGCTGGCTGCTACCCCGTGTGTAACTGCTGAAATTTTCAGCAGTTACACAGTTAATCAGTTACACTCATTTTAACATCCCTAATAGAAATAATCTGAAAAAAAATTCTTCTTTTATTCATTCCCTTTCCACTACATTTTTTTTTCTTGGAAGTTGCTGAATAACATGATTTATAAAAGAGTGAGTTTTCTTTTTCATTAATAGCCTTTCTGTGTGAAAATGTTCATTGTCTTTTTGAATTTCTGAATGTATAGACTGCTGTCTGAATATTGTTTATTGGTATGTTGATTTTACTTAATTTTGGCTAACTTGAATTTGTTACTGTTAGGCTCAAGAATTGATCTTCTCTGATAATCCCAATTCTGAATTTCATCTGTTGATTTGCTTCTATCTCTCAAACACCATTGGAATAAAGATCTGTTTTGTGTTTGTTTTGGTACAGGTTCAGCATAATGCAGATAAATCGACCACGTTGAAACTAGCAGATTTTGGCCTGGCAAAGAAGGTTACAAAACCCATCTTCACTGTGTGTGGAACACCAACATACGTTGCCCCTGAAATACTTGCCGAGAAGGGTGAATATAAAAAAATCAAATAATGACTCTGATTTTTCTGTTCATAATGTACTTCTGTTCATTGCTTGTCACTAAAAACCCCAGCTAATTTTCTTATTAATGTTTTATTACTAAAATTTATACTCTAATTTGGCAAGTACAGGCAGTCCCCGACTTACGCGGATCTGACTTAACGTCGGATCCGCACTTACGAACGGGGCTTTTCTCGCCCCGGAGCTCAAGGGCGGCGGTTCCCCACCTGTGTCCTCCGGGGCGAGAAAAGCTTCTCCCGGTCTCCCTGGTCTGCTGGGGGGGGGTCCAGCAAAGCCACTGGACCCCCCCAGCAGACCAGGGACACCCGAGCAAAGCCGCCACCTGGGCGGCTTTGCTCGTTTGCCCAGGAGCAAAGCCGCCCAGGCAGCGGGACCCCCGCCGCCTGGGCGGCTTTGCTCGGGTGTCCCTGGTCTGCTGGGGGGGAGGGGCGCAGCTAGTGCGCCCCCCCCAGCAGACCAGGCTTTTGTTGCGGGACGCCTCGGGTAGAGCAGCTGGGGTGCTGCCGGGTTGGTCCTGTGGGAACCTGCCGGGCAGCGCCCCAGCTATTCTGTCCCAGGCTCCAGATTCAGCAGCTGTTGAAATTGATCAGGCTGATTCCAGGAAGCTGGGGGCAGAGCAACTCTGCCTCCGGCTTCCTGAAGTCAGCCCCTGGTCAGTATCAGTGGCAGCAGCTGAATCTGGAGCCAGTTCCGACTTACATACAAATTCAACTTAAGAACAAACCTATAGTCCCTATCTTGTACGTAACCCGGGGACTGCCTGTATCAGAATAGCATAGATTATGTTTAACAGTTAAGAAAGAAGAATTGATTTGGTGTTATGCACTAAAGATTTCCTGTTTTCTTTTACCTTGTGGTTGAAGCCCCTATAAACTTAAAGTCCTAGCAGTGCAAGAGAAGGCAATGCATCTGAATGGTTACACTAGACAATAATCTGACACATTGGAAGATCAAGAGAGAGAAGGAAGATAAAGTCAAACCTGAAAAGGGTTTTGGACTCAGTTTGGCTCAGGGCATGAGCGTGCCATTTCATAGAGCAGACTCACCCTTCTGTAGATATACAGAATTACAAAGGAAACTTGGGATTTCCTTACTGTCTGAGGAAGAGAATAAGAACCTAAATAGAGTCGCTTTACAACAGTATTTTTTAAATTTATGCTGCATTTTTTTCAATGAATCTGCTGACACTGGTGTTGTGAAGCTGCTGATGTTTGTAAAGTGTTTTGAAGAGGAAAGGTGCTTATGTATGGGCTATTATAAGATGATATGACAGTGCAGTACACAGTTTATCAAGAGGTGCCTTGGCCACTTCTTTCATTCACCACTCTTCATGAGAAAATGTAGTTTCTGAGCAGCAGGGAAAGCTGTAGACCTACAGTGTTTCTTAAAGAATGCAATATGAAACCACAAGTTCTTTGCAATATGAGTTTCATCTCTAAAAGAAGCATTTAACCTGTGACCTGAAAAATGATACTTAACTTTCTTTTCCCTAGGTTATGGACTGGAAGTAGACATGTGGGCTACTGGTGTGATACTTTATATTTTGCTTTGTGGCTTCCCTCCTTTCCGAAGTCAGGAGCGAGATCAGGAAGAACTGTTTCAGATCATACAGCTGGGTCACTATGAATTCCTTTCACCATACTGGGACAGTATTTCAGGTGGTAAGAATCACTTATATCCTATCTCAGGAGCTTACAGACTGTTGCAGTATTTTTTAAAAGATAATATCAGTAGCTATGTATATGAAAATCAGATCTGATACCTTTAAATTAGGTATAATTTCTTTTCTGAAAGAAGAGCAAGTGGTGTTTCTACAGTTTGGCTAAACTTGTGTCTACAAAGAAGGCTTCAAAGCAGTGCATTTGATTATGTTAGAGTGTGAAGGTCTGTGTAAAAAGACACACAAGGATAATGCCCAAGGGTGACGCCATGGCCCCATTGAAGTCAATGGGGTTCCTTGTCCAGTTTAGTGTCTGCAGTATTTCTTTTGAAAACCCTTGTTTAGTGGTACCTTTAGTCTTAAGCATGTATGTAGAATTCTGTTCTTCCACGGGCCTGGCACCAAGTACCCAGACTGGCACCAGATGCTCTCCAAAGTGCTTCTGCTCCTCTGCTGCCCTGCAGATTAAATTCCCTGCCTTAGAGATTGGCCTGTTTGTCTCTGTCCTCCTGGCTTCTCATAGGGATGATGATGCCAAAAGACAATTAGGGATTTGTCACCTCAGGGCATTAAATTCTGATTCTGATCACTGCACTGACTCAGTGATAGCCATACATATTGAAAATGGAGATTGTTTTATTTGTTGTAACTGAACATCAGACCACCACAATCATCACACTGTCCTTTTTTCCCCCTCCCCCCTTTTTTGGCATGTAATAGCAGCAAAAGATCTGATAACCAGGCTGTTGGTGATAGATCCTCAAAAGCGCTACACAGCTCAACAAGTTCTTCAGCATCCCTGGATCAGAACAGCTGGAAAAACCAACAGCAGAAACCTGCAGAGGGAAGTGACAATAAATATTGAGCGCCACTTTCGGAGCCAGCGCAGGAAGGGACTTGTAGATGACAACACATGAAACCCCTTCTTATTCTCTTCATGTTTTCCTTTCCTAAATGAACTCGGCCCATAGCTTGTGTTGTTATTGTGCTTCACCTTTTTTAGATTTTGGGAATCTGGGAAAGTGCTGGAAATCTAAGTCTTGGTCTAGCTCTCACTGAAGTGATTAAATCTTTCCTCTGACTTTTGTGTGCACTGGATAAGTCTACATGTGTCTTTTTATTTTAAAACACTGATCTGGGCCAATATATTACAAACTTTTTCTCTTTTATAGATTAAAAGTATTTCTTTTTGCAGCCAACTTCAGTGATGATTATGGAGTGTTTCCTGTACTAACTTTGTACAGTAGTTGCCAGAAGTTTTGTGTTTATGGCACCTTGTTTTGGTAATACGTATGCATACATACACACACTGCACTTAACCTCTAGACCAGTTGTTCTCAAATGTTTTTTTCGTGGACTGTTTGAAAATTGCTGACCCCCTATTCCTTCCACAGCCACCACCTCAACTTCCATATGAGGGTCCAGGTGCCTAATTAGTGGAGCCACCCCTGCAAGCCACTGATTAGGTGGGCAGCCCTTCATTCTCTCATGTGTGACCACCCAGGTATGCACCTTAGAGGGATCTATCTACAAACCACCTGAATGGAGCTTGCATACCACTGGTGGTCCACAGACTGCACTTTGAGAATCTCTGCTCTAGACCAGCATTTCCCAAACTGGGGTCTGAGGACCCCTGGGGTTCTGTGAGGGAACTTCAGGGGTTTTGTGGGCCCTGCTGATCAACTCCTCTCATTCTCTCCCAGTGCCTCCTGTGGCAGGCTCCTTACATTCCCTGGTTCCTCATGGAAGCAAACGCCAGGTCCCTGTGGTGGCCTGTAGCCACAGGAGCAACCAAGGAGGCTCTAAGTTTTGCTCCCACCTGTATCCCTTCATATCTCCCATTGCCTGGGAACCATGACCAATGGGAGCTGTCGGGGCAACGCCTGTGGGCATGAGGGCTGCCCATGCACCTAGGAGCTGTCAGGGATCTAGCAGCTACTCCTAAGAGCCGTGGTAAGTTACTTTGGGATCCTGAATCCACCCCCTACCCAAACCCAGAGTCCCCTCCCATACCCAAACTCCCTTCTGGAGCTTACATTCCCTACCCCAACCCTCTGCCCTAGCCCCAGAGCCCTCACCTGCTCACCAAACCTCTCATCCCCAGCTCTACCACACCCCCCACACACCCCAGCCAGAGTCTTCATATCCCTCCTGCATCTCAGCCACTGGGCCCAGCCCAGAGTCCCCTCTCACACCCTGAACACCTCAGCCTGGCCCCAACTCCCTGTACTCAATGTACTGAAGTTTGAAAACGGCTGCTCCAGATTGAGACTTCATACCAATTACTGCTAGTGACAGAAATGCTAAGTAAACAAAATATAAACAAATATATCCATTATCTATAGGTTACATTAACTATGATGCAAGCTACTTGTATTCAGTATAAATAGTGGTGAGTTGATCCAGGTAGAGAGAAATTTGAGCCCCTCTTTTTCAGCAGTGGGGTGCTATATTATAAGATCAGTTCAAGCCTCTGTGATTTAGCTTCTCATGAACACATCAGTATATATGAGGGAATAAATATTCTTGCAGTCTTACAAAAGTAGTTAATTAGTTATTTTATGGTATTAGGAAGTATCCCTTCTTGGTCATTCTCAGAGAGAGAACGGTAGAGTGGGCTATTGGTCTTTTATGGTATGCAATTCCTATATTTCTGCATTGGTTCTTGAGAGGAAGGATGTCATGGCTGGTAAATTTTCATGGCAGCTTTGCAAACCTGTTGTAATACTTTGCTATATGCTACTGGGGAGTCTCTTTATTTCCTTCTCTGGGAACAAAATCTGGGAGGGAGAGCAATTTCTGTGGGAATTCTGGCTCTCTTTTTTAGTGAAGAGTGGCATGGAAAAACAGTTATTCAGTTTTTTTCAAGATCAGATTTCTCCTCTCAGATCCATACAAATGATTCTGGATCCCAGTATTCTCATGTGCTGCAAGAAGGGAAAATGTAGAACTCTTTTAAGTTTTCTTTAGCCACTTCCCTGACTGTTTCCCTGCTGTCAGTGTGGTAGCTGCTTAAACATCTTTTGACTCTTCTGGTGTCCGTTGCTGGCCTTCCTCTGACCACCTTTTCTTGGTGGCCTGTGCTCCCCTTCCCTGGTGTCTTACTCTCTAGTCTATATATAGATATATATGAATAATGGGATGAAATTAAAGAAAAACTAAACTCAGGAAAATAGTTCCTATTGTTCTATGGGAAAGTTTCTCGAAGGAAGTGGTAGAAGCTTTAGTTCTTGAGTTATTTAAAACTGGACAGGAAAAGGGGAAAACAATCTGTAGGGAAAAGTCCAGTCCTAAGAATGGGTATAATCTAATTATCTCTTTTGTATCTCTGAGTTATTTGTTATCCAACCATAATCAACAAGCATGTTTGCTATCTCTTTCTGGTAAAATGTCCAACAGCTCACATGTGGTAGTTCACAATATTGACATTTAGAATAGTTATTAATATTAGCGTTGAGTTAAAAGCTCATTGGTATGAAGGGGAGTATGCTCAGAGCTTTTGTTTCAGTACTTTTATCTGTAGATACAAGGACATAATATCATTTTAAAATCAGAAGGATCTTTTAATAATTTTATAAGGACCAGATTTTTTTTTCAAACTGAAAGTTTAAACTGATGGGACAGTCAGAAAACTGAAAAATGTTACACCATAGGTCTGTGCAGTTGAGATCTGCTAAGCTGCACAGAAGGGAGAATTGTGCCTTCAGTGCTTATGTACAAATTGAATTGGTTGATGTTTAATACATATTGAATTAAAGGTTGCTGTGGAATTCAAATGCTAAGCTCTGACCTTTAATCTGTGCTAGTGATTATATTTAATATACTGTCCATTTGTGTCTTGGCCCTGATTAAGGAGAGTATCCCTTTTCAGGAAAGAAGTAAAGCATGGCCTCAAGTGATTTCCTGGTCAAGGATGGAGGGTAAGCATGTGTGTAAGTACCTTTCTGAGTCAGGGCCATAAAGAGCCCCAGTATTCCAGAGGCCTTGTGTGGTAGCTGCGTATAAGTAATAGGGATGTGAAGGACTAGTCAACTATCCAATAAACAAATGCTTATCGGATAGTCGACAGACTAGTCAACTAATCACCTCCCCCCCTTGCTGCCTCTATCAGAAAGAGGATGCATGGGGTGGGGGAAGAGAAGGAGGTACTTCAAAGCAGCAGCGCCGCTTGAAGCCTGGGGCTACACCCTGGGCTTCACATGACGCTGCCTCTTTGAAACGCTGTGTGCAGCCTGGGGTCAGCGAGGGTGTTCCCAGGCTGCACGCAGCACATGGAGCCCAGGATCAGCTGGGGACTCCCCTGTGCGGCACTGCCACTTTGAAACGCCATGGGGAGCTCAGTGTCCCCATCATTAGTCAGTCAGTCGATATTTATCATCCTTAATAAGTAATAGTTTAACCTCTGTAGATTTATGAATTCTGTCTTTGACAGAAAGCTATTGGAAAACAGAACTTCTAACTTGCAATATTAAATACTGCAATTCTCTTCATTTACTTCATATTTTAATGTATGAATAGAATATGGGTGACTAAAGCACATTTTTAGGTACAGTGAATCTGCCAGTCTGGATTTAAGGTTTCTGGGTTGTCTGCTCACTTGTAAAAAATTGTGAGTAAGAGCTTTATTGTATAGAAGAGACAGGACCGATTAGTAATTCATATAAAACAGCTTCTTTATTTCAGCTGCTGCAAGAACAGTTTGTTGCCATTCTCTCTGGCTCTCTAGGTTGAGGCCTGACTAAACCCAGTCTGTACTGCCTAAATCACTGTGCCGTCTCCTTCAGTCCTGGCCTTGGACTGTGCAACCGTGGAAGGGACTGCTAAATATGCTACATCGTGAAGGCAACACTGAAGAATTTTACCATTGGTCTTGCACAGGACAAAAGAAAGAAACACTCAGCAATGGACTCCAGTCATCTGCCTCAACTGAGATGTTTAGGATACATCTGAGTGCACTTCCTCTTGGCTTTCACCTTTTTCTTTTCTTCTCTTTTTTGCTGTCCTCTTCTTTTCTTCCTTGCTTCCAGGGCTGAGGCTCTGTAGCTGTATACTGGACACTCTAAGGGTATGTCTACACTGCCACCCTAGTTCGAACTAGGGTGGCTAATGTAGGCTTTCGAAGTTGCAAATGAAGTCCGGGATTTAAATATCCCAGGCTTCATTTGCATCTTGCCGGGTGCCGCCATTTTTAAATCCCCATTAGTGCGGACTCCGTGCCCGCGGCTACACGCGGCACGGAGTAGGTAGTTCGAATTAGGCCCTCTAATTCGAACTACTGGTACACCTCGTATAGCCGTGGGCACGGAGTCCGCACTAATGGGGATTTAAAAATGGCGGCACCCGGCAAGATGCAAATGAAGCCTGGGATATTTAAATCCCGGACTTCATTTGCAACTTCGAAAGCCTACATTAGCCACCCTAGTTCGAACTAGGGTGGCAGTATAGACATACCCTAAGGGATTTAGAAGTCTAGCGGAGTCCAATTCAAGAGCCTGAAGCAATGAGTGTGCAGGGGACCAGAGTGTTTAGCTTGCCCGGTACCATGAAGAATCCTCTGCCTATGCTGACATTTAACAAGGTTGAATGGGATTCAGCTAAAGAAAGCTAGCAAAGGAAGGGAATCTGTGAGAGCCCCGCCCCCATCCAATACTATGTCTTCCCAGGTGCTCCCCTTCCTATTCCAAGACCTTCGTACCCAGACCAAGTCTTTACGGTATATAGATCCTACATTTTCCTCTATTTGGAGATGTTCATTGGCGGGAGCTTTCCCCCACTTGCATCTGTCTTATGTTTGATCTTTTTTCCTCTTTCAGCAACCTCCTCCCATCATTCCTTTTCCCTGAGTCACCTTCCCCTGAAGTTTGGACTCTTGCGAACCAGTTTCTTTGCCTCAGCAAAGCAAAAATACAAAACAAACAAAAACCTCACCCTCTATACATTACACAGGAAAATAGCTAAAAGCAAAAGAAGATGAGAGTCTGGATTGAGAGCTCATTCTCACTTTTTCTCTTAATTGTCCTGAGGAGGGTGAAATATTTCTTTCCTCCCTGGTCTGCCTTGGCTTTGGATTCTCATACTGCCAGGCTATACCACTAGACCGAAAATTAAAACTAATTATCAATGTACTTATTATTCTGAACATTAAAAGGGCAAAATCCTGAAAAGAAAAGTTAAAAGTGAATAGGATTTTGAATTGTAAATTTTGTGGAAAGCAAGGATATCTCCCTAAAAGGGAAAATAATCTAGTAATGGAGTGTGCTAGATAACTTTACCGAGTTCAAGAGCATGATAGGAAAAAATGTTTCTTTCCTTTAGGCTGATATGACTGATACACTTTTCTCCCCTTTTAAGCTTATGTTAAAGCTAAAACTTCACTTTTGGTGGCTGTTACCATAACTCATAGACTTATGAGCTCACAAGCCTTTCATTGGTACTATTCTCTTCGTTGATTAAATTCTTACTTAATTAAGTTCCCCCCAGAACTTCTTCTCTCTTTGGCCACAAAGGGCAATTCTCTCTTCCACCTTAACAAAAACATACTATTGCCTTACTGAAGTCCTAGTCCTCTCATCTATCTTAAATAGTTTCATGGTCTCCATTACTGTACTATCTCATTATCTCACAATCTTTAATGTATTTATTTTCACAATACCTTATGAAGTAAAGAAATGCTGTCATCTGTACTTTACAGATGGGGAGCTGAGGCACAGAGAGACTAAAGATGCAGATAGGAACCTAGCAGGAAAGTGCCTAGGCATCTAACTTCCTTGAAATCAATGGAGTTAGGAACCTAAATAACTTTACAAATGTGATTTTGTAGAACGCACTCCGGGAAGTATGGAGCATAACAGGGTCTTGAACCTACTTCTCCTAAATCCCAGACTTTGCCCTCACAATTGGGTTATCTTTCCTCATGTGAGGGTTATTAGATATATAGCTATTTTATGGGTAGCTCAGAGCAGAGTCATAATCAGACATCTTCAAAGCCTTCATCAGACATTATGGGCTTAAACTGCAGCAATCACCCTCCAAACTCTGGTGTGGTTCCACTGAGAGGGAAAATTGCCTACTGCAAGCCTTTTCTCAGTGTCCAGAATTCATATTGGTAGATGCAATCTGCCTGGAAATGTGATCTTCTCAAAAGCATGAATCCACCAATCTACATCCTCTCCGCCCTCCTTGACTTCCTTTCCCTTGCCTCCGAGATTTCTGCTGAAACTTCTTTTGATGTCAGATTTCTAGACATGTCCTTTTTTTCTCCTCTGCAAGTCCAGCAGTAGAATTCTATAGTGTTTTGTCATGACCTTCTCAGAGGAGTATGAGCCATCACAATGGTTTGTTATCTATTTGTTGATCCTATAATAAAACTATTTTACAGGTAGGATGAAATTGTACTATTATTCCAACTGACATTGGGTTATTCATTTCAGCATGAGAATATATCATATTTTCTAATTTTCTATATTATGAGTATTGACTGTAAGTGTGTGGATTTTTTAAACATTTTTTAAAATCAGTTTTGGGCAGTGTTCCCTGTGAGCTGTGCACTTGTGCAGCCACTCAGGAGAAATTCAAATGCCACCCAGCTGATTAGCAGATCACTCACAGCTAGGTTTTGTGTTTCTATTAGCACATGCCTTGGTGCACATAAAAAATGTATTCCACAAATGGATGGAAAAAATGGATGGGAAAGAATAGAGGGAACATTTGATTTTGGGAACATATGTTTAAAAAGTCTGATGCTAGCACTGTCCAGGTGCAATGTGTGTCTTCATTTTCACTTGGAGAGCTCCATACTAGGGCCCTGACCTGGTCATACACACGCCTGCCTAACCTCACTACAGTGACCTCATTGATTTCAATGGAGGCTACTCTTAGGAGTAAGGCAAAGCAGAGGTGTATGTGTTTTCAGGATAGAGGCCTAAATTAGTTCCAATATTGTCCTCATTTGAGTGCCACAACTAATCATGTCCATTGAACATTTTATTCCTCCAAGCTAGCAGGATGATTGAAGCTGTTTCCATTAAAACCACATGCACATGGCGATGCATTGAAATGTCATTTCCTGAAATTCTAATTTATCTATTTAATAACGGATTTGCTTTGCTTGAGAAAACAAGCAGTTATAAGCAAAATTGACAATTATAACAAAACTCCTTCTCAATTATTACAAAACTTTTTCCACAGGGAGGTTAGGTATATTTCAGTTCTGACATTGAAAGGTACTGTTTTCCTGTACATCTTTAACCTCAGTGCTCTTTTACCTGCAATTGCATAAATAGAAGTGCATATAATATATTGATGGCATACTAAGAAGTTACAGCAGTTAAATACTTTCTCTGTAGTTACTGAATGACTGTCATAAAGTGGTTGCCATTTAAAATCAATATGTGTCCACATGTTCCATAACATGCTACTTATGATACCACAGCATTCCTATGATTCAGCAAAAAATTACCAGGTGGTATTTGTTAGCAAATACTGACCTTTTATTTATAGAAATAACCCTAATTTATATCACGGCAGCGTGGCATTTTCGTGGTATATACAGAGGGCTAATTAAGATTGTAATTTAATGCTTTGATATTAACATCTGGATATAAATATGTTTTCTGTGTTCTAGTAAAGTCACAGTCTGGCAATATTTTACCGACATATGCTTTTAAAGTTGTCACAACTAGATTCTATTTTTTGGGAAGGGAAGAGGTAATTTCTTGTAATATCCCATCTTGTAACATCCCATCTACTGGGTCACTGTACCAGATTTCAATTACAAAACAGAAATGTTATTTAGATACAAAAAAAAGCTGCATTGGCACTTCAGAAATTGCTTGGATAGTGCAGAAAGACAGTTTTAATAATTAAAAGTAGGGCTGTCAAGCAATTAAAAAATCAGAGGGGCATCACTACAGAAGCCTGTGATCAGTTGGAGTCCTCAGCTGACCCCAGGCTGAGTGCAGCTGCCCCTTTGAAATGCAGCAGCAGCATTTCAAAAGGGCACCATAGTGGGAGCCTGGGATCAGCTGGAGTCCCCAGCTGACCCCAGCTCCGTGCCTCGCTGCCCCTTGGAAACGCTGTCCTGCGCCTCAAAAGGGCAGTGCATTAGGAGTCGGGGATCAGCTGAGCACTCCAGCTGATACCTGGCTCCTAATGCGCTGCCCCTTTGAAGCTCAGGAATGGGGCTTCAAAGGGGCAGTGCAGCATTAATCCTTGCGATTAACGTGTTAAAAAATTAACGTGTTAATCCTTCCATTAGTTAATTGCAGATGTTAATGCACATCAATTAATTCCCCAGTTAAAAGGGAAATGGTTCAGAACAGGAAAAATAAGTACATAGTGTGCTGCACTCAGGGCTGATTCTAAATTGTGATAAATAGGGATGGAAGCAAAAAACTAAAATCTGGATCATTAAGGTTATCTCTAAATACCAAATTAGATCAGTACAGCTTAATTTAGAAATAAAAATGCTTCTGCAGTACTGCAAAGTGGTGGGAATATCTGCCCAATGGAAAAATACAACCAGTCTATACTGATTGGGAGAAACATCTATTATAAACTATTTTCTAAATTCTTTGTAGCCTTTTGTGTATAGCTGTTGAGAATAAGGTACATTGGATGCTAGATTTGATTGCTGTAGGAGTGTCATGTTTTAAATGGAAAATGGTTGTATTATTATTGGTCCGAGAGGCAGTGATGTCTCTTAGAGGTGTCCATTCTGAAGACATGTCTCTAGAAGGATTTCAGCACAAAATTTTCCAAAAACTCTTTAAGGTTTCAGTAACAAATACAGTTTTTTTCTGTAGAGACTTGTAATTACAGCGTGAATCAGCAGTCTGTGGAATTCATTACAGCACCCCATTATCAAGCAAATTCTATTGCGGGGGGATTGTTAAAAGTAATGTATAGTTTATCTATGATAAACATTTGTAGATTCAGGGTTTGAGATGTTGATAACTTTAATTAAATACAAAGCATAAGTTTATTACCTGCTGGGATTATATAAAACCCAGCCTTGCACCCATTTTATGTAAGGCACTGAACTGGTCAATTATATTACTTTTGTTTATGGTCTTCTGTGTAATCTGATATTGGCCAGTACTGGAGACAGAACCTAATATGATATGTTAATGTGTAAATATTGATGAAGGTAGGATATGTTGTGGACCAACTTTCAAACACAGATGCAGTGGTATGCCTGCAAAAACAAATACATGCATGTTGCACATGTAGAAACTCACCACATCTGCAGTAATCCTGTTGGTGTGCACCATGTACCTAGTTTTAAAATTGTGGCCCTTGTGAAGTAACAGCTAAACAAAAGAAAAGGGGAACAGGAAAATAGGCGAGCATGAGGGATGAAAATGCAAATAAATGCTTCACTTTTTCCAAGATGTCTTTATTTTCTTGAAGTAAATCAATGCTGTATATAAGTCAAACAAATCTTTAATGAGTAAAATAAAAACATGTGTTTTTGTTGTGTGTAACATTCCAGTGATTGTTCCCCTGTTATTTCTATGTGTGTCTGGGGAAAAGTGGTTTTGAGTATGTACCCTAATATCCTCTCATCTGGGTCATCATTCCTGACCAACAGAACTGGGGGTTGGGAATGAGTCCTTAAAAATAAATAAAATTGAAATCTCTCCACCATGTAAATAAGTCTGAATAGTGATTCAAACAAGTAAGAGTTTAATTGAAATAAATTTTAAATGTCTTCATAACTCTTGCAGGCAATACTCCAAAAGCACTAAAATGTAGTAACAGTCCCTCAAGAAAGACAAAACACATGAGTTTATGAAAAAGGGGTGGGAAGGTTGTAAAACAAAAATGTGCTGAATCCAGCATCCAGATACCATGCTGAACTGTAGAACATAAGAACGGCTGTACTGGGTCAGACCAAAGGTCCATCTAGCCCAGTATCCTGTCTGCCGACAGTGGCCAGCACCAGGTGCCCCAAAGAGGGTGGACCAAAGACAACGATCGAATGATTTGTCTCCTGCCATCCCTCTCCAGCCTCTGACAAACAGAGGCCAAGGACACCATTTTATCCCCTGGCTAATAGCCTTTTATGGACCTAACCTCCATGAAATTATCTAGCTTCTTTTTAAAATCTATTATAGTCCTAGCTTTCACAGCCTCCTCTGGCAAGGAGTTTCACAGGTTGACTACACGCTGTGTGAAGAAGAACTTTCTTTTATTCGTTTTAAACCTGCTACCCATTAATTTCATTTGGTGTCCTCTAGTTCTTCTTTTTATTCTAATAAATAACTGTAGAAGGGATGCAGGAAATTAGAGGAAAAATTGAACAAAGCAATACAGACAAAACCAGTGAAGGCAGGAGAATAAATCACAGACTTCTATTTTTAAAAACTGTCATACCATTATGTAGCTGATCCTAATTTTATGCAATGACACAGCTTGAACATTTAGGATGGCATCTTCTAGGCCAACTAGAGGTTTGAATACCAAGGATCTATACTGGTATCTGTGCTGTTCGATATATTCATAAATGTTTGGGGAAAAGGGGAAACAGTGAAGTAGCACTGTTTTAAAACAAAAGGAAGTACTTCATGCAATGTACAATCAACCTGTGGCACTCATTGCCATGGATGTTATGAAGGCTAAAAGTGTAACTGGATTAAAAAAAAGACAGTCCTGGTCTTTAAATCTTTCATATTGTAAGTTGTTCCATGACCCTTATACTTTTTGTTGCTTTTTTATGTATTTTTTCCAGGTCTAATGTTTCTTTATAGATCTGCGGTGACTGGAACTGCATGCAGTATTCAAGGTGTGAGCGCACCATAGAGTTATATGGAGGCATTATTATATTTTCTCTTATTATCTGTTGCTTTCCTATGGTTCATAACAGTCTGTTAGTTTTTTTTGACTGCCACTGCACGCTGAGCAGATGTTTTCAGAGAACTATCCATGATGCCTTCAAGATCTTTTTCTTGAGTACTAATGACCAGTTTAGAACCCATCATTTTGAATATGTAGTTGGGACTCTGTTGCCCAATGTGTATTACTTTGCATTTATCAACATTGACTTTCATCTGCCATTTTGTTGCTCGGTCACTCCGTTTTGTGAATTCCCTTTGTAAATCTTCATAGCATACTCTAATCTTAACTATCTTGAATACTTTAATTTCAGTTACATACTGGGTCACCTCAGTATTTACTCTAGTTTCTGGTCATTTATGAATATTGAACATCACTGGTCCCTGTTCAGATCCTTGGGGCGCCTGCTATTTACCATTTTCCATGGAGAAGACAGATATTTATTCCTCCCCTTTTGTTCCCTATGCAAACAGTTAGTTACTGATGAGAGGACCTTTCCTCTTTTCTCCCATATTGTGTCCATCTGTGTCTGATAATTCTGTTGTTTACTATAGTTTCAACTAATTTTGCCTGGTATTGACATCAGGGTTATGGGTCTGTAATCACCAGTCTCTTTTCTGGAGCTTTTCTTTTTTAAAAAATTGGTGTTACATTAGCTATCCTGCAATCATCTGGTAGAGGCTGATATAAAACAACTTAAGTCATTTTGCGATTTCATATTTAAAACAAGTTAAGGGGTTCTGCAATTTCATATTGGAGTTCCTTCAAAATTCTTGGATGAATCCCATTTGGTCCTGGAGACTATCCATTTGTTACTTTATCCATTTGTTCTGAAACCTCAGTTTGGAACAGTTCCTCAGATATGTCACCTAAAAAGAATGATTCAGGTGTGGGAATCTCCCTCACCTTCTTTGCAGTGAAGACTGATGCAGAGAATTCACTTAGCTTCTCCACAACGTACTTCTGTGGGAATTCTGTGCCACTACACAAGATTCCTTCCTCCTCAGAATAATTGATTCTCATGGAGAGGCAAAGGGAAGCTGTAATTACATCTTTCACCCACCAGGTTGTGTCGGAAGAGAGCACACGGCTGGAGCAGCCAGCCACAGACAGGGAGATACTGCTTTCCTACAATGCCCTACTTGGAGGGCAGGTGAGTAGGCATAGGCTGGGGGCAGATGAACAAAACGGGCCAGACATGGCTGCTGAGGGGTGTCAGACTGGGTTCAGAAGGACAGATTGGGATGGGGCGCAGGAGCTAGTGGGTTGACAGGTTTGAACCAGTAGTGGAATAGGGGTGCTGGGCCACAGGGGGAGAGTGGAGGTGTAGGGATATACAGGGTGGAGGGAAGATGGGGTGGCCGAGTGGGGGTACAGGAATACATGGGGATGGGAGGGAGGAGAGTGCACAGATACATGGACAGGGATAGCTATGCTGGCTGAGTGAGCTTGTAGAGACATATGAGGATGGGGAGAGTGGAGGTGAAAGGCTACAAGAGGATATTTGCAGATGTGCCTGCTGAACGAAAGAGACTAGGGATCATCAAGGGTCTGCATGGGGGAGGCTCCCCAACTCCCTAACTATCTTTTCTCCCCCCAAAAACCCTCATTTCATACTTCCCCCCCCCAATAACCAGGTTCACTCCCATGCTTCTTCCTTGCAATTGCTTCCCTCTTCCTCACCTCCTCCATTACCCCTGACTCCCCCAAACTTTTGCACTGTTTCTGAGGGGTAGGGGAAATATTCTTCTGTGTTGCAGTTTAAATGAATTATCACTTCAAGTTCTATCTTAATATGCCTAGTAAGAAATCTGTCAAAAAATATAGCCTGAATCTTTTTTATTTTCGGTATTGTTACAGACATACTTGTTGACAGGTATTTTGAAATAAATGACCAAAATAATTGAAATGGGCACAATTGTATTGTGTTATTTTGACAAATAGAATTGTAAATAGCATGTGCAGAATTTTTATTTTTTGTGTGCAGAATTCTCCCAGGAGCAGCAATGGCCTTACTAACGGAGCATTCAAGGCAGATACCTTGATCATGTATTGGCCTCGCTGATTGTCTTGCAGACTTCGTACTTCTGGGTTGGGTTTTTTTTTCTGTTTTTGTGTCTTTTGCAAATTGGTCTTCACATTCTTTTTTGGCCTGGCTATTTATGCTTTTACACTTGCTTGTAGCAAGGAAAGCTAGAGAGAGCTATTACCAAGGGAAGGGGATTGTAAGAGTGTGCCTTGTCCTAAAATGAAGGCCCACAGATTCTGTTCTGATCATTTGGCCCTACATTATAAGACAAAAACAGTTCAAATTTTTATGCTTCATAGAAGAAGGCCATCATACAAGTGTACTACCAGTTGACTTGACGTTGAGAGCTTTCTGTTGATGTACATTATTAGTTAATAGATAAAGTGCCAGTAGAGAGCACTCCAAATATGTAGTGTTGTGCTTTGTCATAGTTCTTAACAATATGCAAGCTTTGGTGGCCATTTGGGGAGAGGTGGAGGTCCAGAGTCAGCTGATCTGTACACACGTATCTCCTTTCCTCCTGACTGGAGTTTTATGACTGCCTGGCTCTTTGGATTACACTGTAACATCCCCAGCAAGACACTAGAGTATTACAAATGATAATGAAGTGTCCAGGTGGGAGAGGTAATAGCTTTTATTGGACCACAGGTTACTTCATTCACCTTATCTCTATAATATCCTGAGACTGACATGGGCAAACACGCATGGGATTGACATTTGGGCACAAATGTATGTTTCTTGCTATGTCATCAGAGTTAAGGTAGATTCATTTTCCAGGTAGACACTTACTGTCTGACTGAATGGATCCTCTTGTGCCACTCCTACCCTGCATCACACTGTGGAGCAGCATAGAGCTTTCTAAAAAGTGGCTTCTGTATTGAGGAATAATACACCTTCGTGGTATTAGCACTTCTATGGCAATGTCATCTGAGGATCTCAAAGTGCTTAGGTGAATAAGCATGATGATTCCCATGTTAAAGACTGAGAAAATGAGGCAGAGAGCAATTAAGTGACTTACCTAAGATCCGGAGTAAGTCTATGATGAAGTGGGGAGTTGAATCCTGGTTCCTGACTTTTAGTAGTGCAGGAAAAAGTCAGGGAAATTGGTTGTCAGGTCTTTTTTTAAAAAATAAACATTTTTCAGTGTCAGTCTTGTGATAGCATCTATATGACAACCAGATTGGACTGGGAGTTGTACAAACATAGTAAATGATAGCTTACAAACGGAAGACTTCTAATTTCTTCTCCAGAGACATCGGTACTGAAAACTGCAGGGCATATTTATGATTTGAAAATTCATACTGAAAGTGAGAAGCATATGATACTCATTCTGTTGCTTCAGGTAAACCCTTTTTTTTATGGTAGAACCTGTAAACATTCCATTAAAAACTGAATGTACAGCCATCTCTATCTGACAAGTTTCACATTGCCAAACACATCTTGAAAACATGACATAATGAAAGAATTTGTTTAGTAAGGATTGCTGTTAGGAAAGCCCTGTTTGCATAAAAGAAAATACTGCTTTTCATATTGTGACAGTATATAATTTGTCAACAAAAAGCCAAGTAATATTATCATGTTTTAGAATAAACAGACTTTACTTTAGAGATCACTAATTTCTTTTTCATATAGATGATTCACATAGGATTTTTAAACAATCAAATCAACTTCCCAGAAGA
The DNA here is from genome assembly GCF_049634645.1 of Pelodiscus sinensis. Taxonomy (NCBI): domain Eukaryota; kingdom Metazoa; phylum Chordata; order Testudines; family Trionychidae; genus Pelodiscus; species Pelodiscus sinensis. Next base: position 173,379,257 of record NC_134712.1, read on the forward strand.
ACTTAAAAATTAGATAGGGTTAGGGTCCCTCCCATTTTACATTTACCATGGTAAAATTTGTAAGACATGCTTTATGGCATTATACAGCTGGGAAAAATATGTTGGAATAATAATGATGTAACCATTGAAATGGAATGTGTTTTGTCTAAATTGGGGCTTTTGAAAAAAATTTTAGAAAAGAAAACATGAGATTGCTTTGTGATAGTGACATGAATGTGAATAATATACACTATGACAGTGTATGTGTCTCTCTTGGCTGGTCCCAGCAACTGTCTAGCATCCATCTTAATTCACAGGTGAAGACATTGTCCTTTAACTCAAATAGTTGCAGCTTTTGAAGCTAAAATGCCCAGATTCAATCTCACTTGATAATTGTGGCTGAAATTTGATGTCTATTCTGTCAAAGATTCATATAATTCAAAGGATCAGCTCATATCACCAGTAAACATCATTTCTTCAATTTAAGGCTCTTTCAGGAAGTGCTTAGTGTTGTAAATGAAAAAGATTCTCTCAACCATCATGTGCTTCTTGCTAAAAGTTTGCAATGTATGAAGATGTAATATTTTTGTGATTAATTGGAGAGACACATAATAAACTGCACTGGTATTTGACACATGCTTACCATAGGGGCGAGGAGTCCTGTGGCACCTTGTAGACTAACAGAACTGTTAGTGCCACAGGACTCCTTGCTGCTTTTGCAGATTCAGACTAACACGGCTACCCCTCTGATGCTTACCATACATCGACATAATGTATCATGCTTATGACTACATCCTACCAGTTAACCCATCTGCAGAGGATATAAGCCCTAAGTGAAGAAAATGAGAATGGAGATGAGAGAGAGAGGGAGAACTAAAGAGCCTATTTGACCTCTAAAGGTATGTTTCTACCAATCTGTTAACCCACCATTATATACCAAAGCATTATACGACCCTATGTGGCTCACCTAGGCTTGTATTGTATTGTCAGTCTACATGTGCTGTTCCCAGTGAGCTATGATGGTTTTCTTGGCTCTCTGAGGAAGTTAAATGTAAGTAAATTGCTCCAAAATTATCTTGCTGTGAGTTTTTTTTCTCTTTAATGGTTGTGTTTGTGGTAGGGATTTACCCCATTAGAAGTAATTTGCCTGTTAAAAGAAGCCCTGGACTTTTGGATGTATGAGTTTGCTGGCTCTCAAGATAGAAAAAGGTTTAAGGGACAGGGTGGACCACATTCCCGGGAGACTTTTGGCTAGTAAATTGGTTATGCAAAGTGACATTGACAAACACAACAATTGGGATTCCCCCTTAGCCTCGTTTAATTTCCATGAAAATATCCCAAAGTTGAGTTTTGTACTTAATACATCACCATTTTCTCTGCCTTTGCTCATCTGTGACACGGCAGAGCCCGTGGGAGTTTCCTATGAAAAAGTCATGTTCTTTTTTCCCCCTCAATAGACATACACATTTTTCCCCATTCAGATTTCCATTAAGCACTCATATATATGGATAAATGATATCCCACAAAGATGTCTCCCCTAGCTCACTGTGAATTGTTTAATGTATTTCTGCTGCAGGCAGCTCAAGAACACACAGAGATCCTACAGGACCAAGTTCTTTATTGGACCCAAGGGAGAGCAATGACTGAAACACCAGCGATAGCTTGAGTGCAGCACACAAATAATTGCAAGTGCAGAGGAAGGTGTGAGGGCCGGATCACAGTGAGCAGGAATTCGAAGGCACCAGAGGAATAGTGTGGTTTATTACAGGGGCTCTCAGGATAAATTTTTGGGAGTCTTAGAGTGTGGCTACTACCCCTTGCTGGTGGCTGCTCTCACACTTTTACCCAAAATAGTGATAGAAATGTAGCCGTGTTAGTCTGGTGTAGCTGAAACAAAATACAGGACTATGTAGCACTTTAAAGACTAACAAGATGGTTTATTAGGTGATGAGCTTTCGTGGGCCAGACCCACTTCCTCAGATCAAATAGTGGAAGAAAATAGTCACAACCATATATACCAAAGGATACAATTAAAAAAAAAAGTGAACACATATGAAAAGGACAAATCACATTTCAGAACAGAAGGGGAATGCGGGGGGGGGTGTGGGGGGGGGGGAAGGGGGACGAAAGGAAGGTAAATATCTGTGAGCTAATGGTATTAGAGGTGATAATTGGGGAAGCTATCTTTGTAATGGGTAAGATAGTTAGTGTCTTTGTTGAGATCGCCACGTAGAGTGTTGAATTTTAGCATGAATGACAGTTCAGAGGATTCCCTTTCAAGTGCAGATTTAAAAGGCTTCTGGAGCAGGATGCAGGTAATTAAGTCGTTGAGACAGTGTCCTTTCTGGTTGAAATGGCAAGAAACTGTTTTTTCTTTGTGATCCTGTCTAATATCTGTTTTGTGGGCATTGATCCTTTGGCGAAGTGTCTGAGACATTTGTCCAATGTACAAAGCAGTGGTGTCATCACCTACAGCCCCCAACTTAAACCTGTCCAACACATTATCAATAAACTACAGCCTATACTGGAACAGGATACTAAACTCCAAGAAGCTCTGGGAGACAGACCCATAGTCTCCTATAGACAACCACCTAACCTCAAGATGATTCTTACCAACAACCACAGGACATGCCACACTAATACCAACCCTGGTACCTTCCCTTGCAACAAACCCCGTTGCCAGCTTTGTCCACATATTCACTCTGCTGATACCATTATTGGGCCTAACCAAGTGAGTTATAAGATCAAGAACACATATTACTGCTCATCCAAAAATATAATTTATGCTATCATGTGCCAAAAGTGTCCATCTGCTTTGTACATTGGACAAACGTCTCAGACACTTCGCCAAAGGATCAATGCCCACAAAACAGATATTAGATCACAAAGGAAAGGATCACAAAGAAAAAACAGTTTCTTGCCATTTCAACCAGAAAGGACACTGTCTCAATGACTTAATTACCTGCATCCTGCTCCAGAAGCCTTTTGAATCTGCACTTGAAAGGGAATCCTCTGAACTGTCATTCATGCTAAAATTCGACACTCTACGTGTCGGTCTCAACAAAGACACTAACTATCTTACCCATTACAAAGATAGCTTCCCCAATTATCACCTCTAATACCATTAGCTCACAGACATTTACCTTCCTTCCCTCACTCTCCCTCGCATCCCTCTTCTGTTCTGAAATGTGATTTGTCCTTTTCATATGTGTTCACTTTTTTTAAATTGTATTCTTTGGTATATATGGTTGTGACTATTTTCTTCCACTATTTGATCTGAGGAAGTGGGTCATGCCCATGAAAGCTCATCATCTAATAAACCATCCTGTTAGTCTTTAAAGTGCTACATAGTCCTGTATTTTGTTTTACCCAAAATAGTTAATGAGCTTTAGGAAAAACAAATAAGCGTGCACAGATACACACTCAAATTATTGTAATTTAGGTATTGCTGGCGAGTAAGTCAGCTGTGAAAAGTGACATAGACAAACATCACTTTTCACAGTAGAGTTACTCATCCCTGGCAAGCCTGGATGGGAGGATCAAGGGAGGCAGTGAAGAGCTGAAGACTGAGATCCTGTAGTCTAGAGCCTGAAGCCATGTGGCTGGGGGATGGGGCCTGTGGATGGAGCCCAAAGCTGAGCACAACCATCTTGAGAAGGTAAGTAGCATATAAGAACGGCTATACTGGGTCAGACCAATGGTCCATCCATCCCAGTGTCCTGTCTACCAACAGCGGCCAATACCTGATGCCCCAGAGAGAGGGAACACACTAGGGCAATCCTCGTGATCTCTCCCCTGTCAACCACCTCCAGAGAAACAGAGGCTAGGGACACCATCCTACCCATCCTGTCTAATAGACATTGATGGACCTAACTGCCATGAATCTATCTAGCTCTTTTTTTGAACCCTGTTAAAGTCCTCACAGGCTGTCCACTCCTCCAGCAATATGTTCCAGGTGTCTCCAGAAGGGGAGAGGACCAATCCTTGCTGCTGATCCCAGCAACCAGGACAAAGCTGATGCATCCAGGAACAATAGGGAAGGGGCTTCTAGTTTGCCCCGCCCATCACAGCCCAGGAGGTTGTGGCCATGAGAAAAGGCTGTGATAGGAGAGGCAATGGGTAGGGGCTGCTACTTTGCCCTGCCCATCACAGTCCAGGAGGCCACCGTCACAAAAAAAATTGTGATGGCAACATTTGAGAAATGCTGATCTAGTGGCCAACACAGCATGGTAGGAGGAAGAGACCTCAGTTCCATTCCTGGCTGTGCTACATCTGTGCTGTGTGACCCTATTTAAGTCAATTCTCTGTGCTTCTGTTTTCCTTCCCACCTTTTAGCTGGCTGGCCCGCTGAGATGGTAAACATTAAACACGGAGGCAGGGATAGTGTGAATGTACAGACACTTCCTAACAGTCAGTAGGAACAGAGACTAGAACACCTTCCCTCAATTTATAGCTCTAGGGAGTTCCTTCTCCTGGCAATGCCTTAGGTTGATGCTATCAATGTAATGATCCCTGTTGCAAAGTGACTGGTGATTGTGATCACTAACACTGGTCAGGTGGGGAATGGGAAGGGCTGGCATCTGGAAGACAAGAGTGAAAGAGGGAAGTAATGTTACAGCCAAAATGTGGGATCCCAAGGTTAAAATAAGTGAAAAATATTTTAAAGCAGGGAAAGAAAGAAGGAGCAGAGAGAGCTAAATATAATGTGTTCTTAAAACTTTAATGTTCAATAACACCCAGGTTAAATTACAATGAGGAGTCCGGTGGTACATTAGGGTACGTCTACACTTGCTCCCTAGTTTGAGCTAGGGATGCAAATGTAGTCGACCAAAATTGCTAATGAAGCAGGGATTTAAATATCCCATGCTTCATTAGCATAATCTCGCCTGCGCGTTATTCCACTCAACAGCTGATTCGAACCAGGAAGTGTACTCCGGGATGCGTTAGTTCGAATCAAACGACTTGGTTCAAACGAATGTTACTCTTCAAAAAATGGGAGTATCTTTTTTGAGGAGTAACATTAGTTCGAACCAAGGGGTTTGATTTAAACGAACATGTCCTGGAGCGCACTTCCTGGTTCGAATCAGCTGTCAAGCGGAATAACGCACAGGCAAGATTATGCTAATGAAGCGCAGTATATTTAAATCCCCGCTTCATTAGCAATTTCAGTCGGCTACATTTGCAACCCTAGCTTGAACTAGGGAGCAAGTGTAGACCTACCCTTAAAGACTAGGGGTACATCTACACAGCAGGACTAAAGCCAAAATAAGCCATGCAACTTGAGCTATGTCAGTTGTGTAGCTTAAGTCAAAATAGCTTATTTCGGCTTTTGGTGCTGTCTACACAGCAGGGTGTCTGAGAGAGAGCACTCTTCCTCTGACTTCCCTTACTCCTTGTAAAATGAGGGTTACAGGAGTTGGAGTAAGAAGCCCTCCAGCTTGACATTATTTTGACATGGTGAAATAACTGCTTGTAGTGTAGACGCAGACTGTTAATCCAAAATAATGCTGCTGTGTAGACATGGCCTAACTGATTTATTTGGGCATAAACTTTTGTGGGTAAAACCCACTTTGTCAGATGCATGAAGACTTTCTCCATACATCTAACAAAGTAGTTTTTACCCATGAAAGCTTATGTCCAAATAAATCTGTAAGGGTGTGTCTCCACAGCACTCAAGTCAAAATAAGATACACAATTTACTCTATGCAATTTGCGCATCTTATTTTGATTCTATTTCAAAATACCTTATTTTGAAATTTGGCATGTCTACGCAGTGCCAGATTTCAAAATAATGTTCTATTTTGAGACATCCTTTAACCCTCATGGAATGAGGGTTGCAGGGATACCAAAATACCACACCTGTTATTTTGAAATAACGGGTGGTGGTTATGACATGGGTAGCTATTTTGGGATACCTCTGAATGGCTTCCAATGGGTTTGTACAAGACCTAACCCAACAGAGGTCCTGTAGGCAGTGCTGCACTATAGCTGAGATTTAGTGGTGAGAGAGAGTTGCCTAGAAGACAAGTCAAATCAATGAGAATTCCTGAAACCTGATGATTTATGAAGGAACCCAACACTATCATGTGAGATTAAACAATCAATTTCTGATGTGTGATCTTTAAGATGGTAAGTGCTGAAATGTGATAGGTTGTTAAATGTCAGTGTTACTCTGTAAAAGCTAAAGATGCTGAAACACCAATAATTTTCTTATTTGAAATCAGTTGTTAAAGAGGAGGCAGGGTATTTGTTACTCCTTTTTCTTGGGTGATGCTGCTTGAAGCAGCCTCTGTAATGACATTTTACTTAGCAGTTAGTGGATCAAACAGAAACCAGCAAAGCATAGAAATCACTATCTTCTTTTATAATAAACTTTTAATGTCAACCTAATTCTCATGGATCCCCAAGTTTCTGACTTGTCCTATCCTTAAAATATTTCCCTCCCTTGACCTTCTACTGCATTGGAAAACATCACTTTCAAGGAATAACCACCAGGTGGTGATCTTGGCACAAAAATGATAGGAAAATCTTGATTACATTATATACTTTTTCTGGATTAATTTTGTTTAAAGTTTTTGTTTTAACTAGGACAACATTAATTTTTAATTGGTGTCTGCCACAAACAGTTGTTTTTATTCAGAATGCACATAAGTCCCTTTGCTGTGAAAATAATCCAGTTATACAAAACCTCTCTTCCTATACAATTTTTTTTTCCTGTGGGGTGATGAGTGATGTCATCATGTCACAGTGTTCACAGGCTGGGGGGTAGGCATGGGAAGGTAAAGCCCAACCCCTCCCCTTTGTCCCTGGAGCCAAGCCTCACTCACTGCCAATCCTGTGCTCTCCGGCAGCCCCGTGGAGATCTGGGGTTGGGGCTGGCAAGCCATGGCCTCTGTCTTCCCTGGCCACTGGGGCCAGAGCTTGGCCTGGCCTGGCCTCAGTTGAGCAGCAGGAGGGGAGAGTTAAGGTTAGGCCGGGTGGGGGAGGGCTGGAGTGGGTGTAGCCTATTGTGGCCGTGGCTAGGGTGGGAGAGAGAAATGGCCTGAGCTGACATGAGAATGGCTTGGGGAGGAGGCGAGAAAGCATTTGGGGCTGAGGTAGGGTTAGGGGAGAGAAAGGGCTGGGGCGGCTGTGGCTGTGGCCTGGCCCTCCCCAGTGGTTGGGAGGGAAGGCTGTGGGGGAGGGGAAGTTGGGATTGCCTATCCCATGAAAGAGGGGGGGCTGGTGAGCACAGTGAGCAGGGGGCACAGCCCCCTAGTTTCTCTATATAAAGTGTTTCCACTTTACATAGAACTATTGCTGACCTCAGAATTGAAATTAGTACAGGTTGGACCTCCTTGGTCCAGCACCCTCGGGACCTGACCGGTCCCGGATGAGAGATTTTGCTGGGCCAGGGGAGATCATATCTGGTTCCCCTGCTACCTGCTTCCCCCAGTCTTTGACCAGTCGCCAGCCTCTTGTCTGGCTCCCGTTTGCCACCAGCCTCGCTGCCCTGCTGGTCCCCCCCACCTCCTTCCACGCTATGCTGGGCAGACCAGCTCCCTGCTCTGGGCTCCTGGTCCCCATGGGGCAGCCCCACTGCAGAGCGCTAAGCTCCTGGCTCCATGAGGCAGCCCCACTGGGTTGTGCCTGGCTGCCCAGTTGTGGTGCACCAATCAGCCCTGCAGTGGGGAGCCCAGCCGCCAGCCCTTCACCACAACGCTCTGTTTCTGGAACTTCCATGGTCCTGCCGGATAACGGAAGTTGCTGAACCAAGGAGTCCCAGGTTACAGAGGTTCAACCTGCATTTCATTGCTTTTAGAACAGTAAGGGTGCATCTACACAGCACTCTAAACTCAAAATAAGATATGCAATTTGCACTATGCAGCTTGCGTGTCTTCTTTCAATTGTATCTCAAAATAGCTTACTTTGAAATTTGATGTGTCTACACAGCGCCAAATTTCAAAATCACGTGCTATTTCGAGACATCCCTTAACTCTCACGGAACAAGGGTTATAGGGATGCTGGAATAGTGTGACTGTTATTTTGAAAAATATTTTGAAATAACAGGTGCAGTTCAAAGATGCGGGGTAGCTATTTTGGGATACCTCCGATATCCCGAAATAGCCCCATTGTCTAGACATACCCATATAGAGCGAAGAGTTAAAAACAAATAAAATTAATGGCTTGGTTCTACATTTTCATGGGTGAAGAAGAGTCAAACATATCTCCTCTCTATCTTCTTCTAGAGGTATTTTATTTTTCTTCCACTCACATCAAATAGCCTGGGTAATATTATTTAGACAGTTCATCTAATTCTACCGTGTCACTCAATTTACTAGAATCAGTTGTATGAGTATCTCTCAGAGGGGTTAGACTTTTTTAGAGCTGGTCAAAAGTTATTGCTTGTCTATAAAATTAAATTTTAATAAGGCCAGAATGTATACTGCATAAGCATAACCTGCTTGCAGCCCTGATTGTGCAAACACCAAAGCAATGTGCATTAGTTTACTCTCACATTGTGTACAAAGAAGCTCCTTTGTTAAATACATGCTTAAAGCAAGGTCAGGGTTTGTTTGTATCAGGACAATGGGATGTACATGGAATGTGATTGTTTCGCATCAAACAGAAAGGGAGGGGTGTTATGCTCATGCGTGACAACAGCAGGGAGCAAGTGCCCTTGCTTTAGGGAGTGGCCACTGCAGCAGCATAGTCCTCCTCACCCTGGCCTGTCTTGGGGACCAGCTGTTGACTGTACTGTGCAGCTCCCATTGCTCCTGGGTTGGTCCTAAGAAGAAGCTGGTGGGCAGCCTGGGCTACCCTCTCCTGCCCCAGACCAGGCCTGAGGAAAAGATGGAGGGTAGCCTGTATGGTTCCTCCACTAAGTCTTCGCGGTCCCTGTGAGTGCGCTGCACAGCCCCCAGCCCCAGGGAGAAGCTGGCAGGAAGGCAGTGTGGTCCATGCCAACCCAGATCAGCCCTGGGGAGAAGTCTGTGGCCAGACTGCCAGAAGCCAGCCAAGGGTGTTATGTGCCCAGGGGCAAAGGCAAAATTTGAGGCCCCCCCTCCCATCGCCACCATGCAGCAGGGCCCCGAACCTGGCTCACAGCTGAGCCCGACCCGCTGGGGACCTTGTATCCGTGTCTTCCCCCACCCCCTCCAGTTTGGGGCTGTTCACTGTGTAACAGGGCAGCTGCCCTGTACTGGCCCTTTAAGAGCCAAACCCCAGCCTGGAGCAGGCCCGGGGAGTTCAGCCCAGCTGGGCGGCGTTGGCCAATTAAGGCCCAGCTGGGGGCTATAAAGGGGAAGGGCTGCTTCAGCCAAGACAGTGTGAGCCTGGCTGCCGAGGGAGCAGGACGCTCTCGGGAGCTAGGGCAGGGCTAGAGAGTCAGGCTGGGCCAGGGCACTCGGCCAGCCTGCTAGGCCTGCGGCAAGGCTGTGAGCTTGGCTGCCGAGGGAGCAGGATGCTCTCTGGAGCTAGGGCAGGGCTAGAGAGTTAGGCTGGGCCAGGGCGCTCGGCCAGCCTGCTAGGCCTGCGGACAGGCCTGCTGGAGAGACACCAAACCCCCGGAAGGGGGGGCTCAGAGTGAGTGACTTGGGCACTGCCGGAGGGCAGTGTGGCGAAGAGAGCAATGTGACCGGAAGATTCCAGAGGGGAAACGCCATGTGAGCGGAGGCCTGTGCGGGCGGAATGGACTGATTCCGGGGACAGACGACGGACCCCCCGCTACGGTGGTGAGTGACCTCCTCACACACTGCATGTACTAACCCTCTGGCAGAGATGGAGGAGGGTCGGGCTGGGGGTGGGAAGGAGGCTTCAGCCAGTGGCAGTGGGCAGAGGAGGAGCAGGCGAGCTGAGGGTTGACAGGGGAGTGGAGGGGAACTAAATTGGTGCCCCTCTAGTGTAATGCCGGGGGGCAACTCCCCCCACCCCGCCCATATGCTATGCCACTGCAGATTGCACAGCCCATCCCACCCCTGATTGCTCCTGGCCCTGACACCTGTGCCCCTGAGCCTCTAGCACCCTCCCATGAAGGACCTGAGCAATGCTGGCTAAGTCTTCTAATCTTCTGGGGCACCTGGTGCTGGTCACTGTCGGCAGACAGGATACTGGGCTAGATGGACCTTTGGTCTGACCCAGTACGGCCGTTCTTATGTAGTGAGTACATGTTGGTCTGATCCAACCCCCATTGAAGTCAATGGGGCTGTGTCTACATTGGCATGATTTTGACCAAAAGTGACTGCTTTTGTGCAAAAACATGCTACCTGTCTACACTGGCGGGGAGTTCTTGCGTAAGAACACTGATGTTCTAATGTGTGAAATCAGTGCTTCTTGCACAAGAACTATGATGCTCCTGCTCAGGGATAAGCCCTCTTGCACAACTGTTCTTCTGCAAGAGGCCAGTATAGACAGGCAACGTTAATTTCTTGTGCAAGAAAGCCAGATGGCTAAAATGGCCATCGGAGCTTTCTTGCACAAGAGAGTGCCTACACTGGCACGGATGCTTTTGTACAAAAGCACATCTCTTGCGCAAAAGCATATGCCAGTGTAGACGCTCTCTTATGCAAATACTTTAATGCAAGAACTCTTGCATTAAAGTATTTGCGCAAAATCATGCCAGTGTAGATGTAGCCTGGGTGTGTTTGTCTTGACTGCAGTGGGCTTTGGAAAAGGCTCTAAGTATTTGTTGTTGGTTCAGATGGTTTCCTCTCATGGAATGTGTTACAGGAGGGGACCAGACAAGAAAAACTGAGATTTGTCTTGCTTCAGATTTGTCTATCAGATGAGCGAGATGGGACCTTCTATAGAAGAAGCCTGTGTGTCAGCCCCACAAACTTGATGGCTCTCCTAATGGTACAACCCACCTGTGCGGAAGTCCCATGTGGATGTCCCTTAGCTCTGGGACCCCTGCTGCTTCCTTGTCACCACTGCACCAGTGGCTAATGTGAGGTGGTAGGAAAAGGGAGCTTTTTCAACTTGGATGGGGAGTTAAAGGAAGTAGAAAAGTCTGGTGGAGAGAGAAGGAAAGAGTCAAGGAGAAGAGTCCTTCATTTCAGCACTCTCCAGACTGGCTGCTGTAATTGCTGTTTGTTCTGAGTAAACTACTCATCCACTAGATGTCAGTGTGTGCTTTATGGGGTTCCTGGTAAAAAAGGGAGACAACTTTGAACTCCAGGTGGATGGAAACCTGTTAGTTTGTGTTTATAGTTAATTAAAATGCCTCCAGATTATATGCACGATGACAGTGCCTACCACTAATCCAGGAAATCTCAGGATAAATATATTTGCCTTTAGGTTTAAAACTAGATTGGGTAATGTACTAAAATGTGTACAGTAAAGAATAATTCTATATTGACAGGGAATGGGCTACGTGATCTGTACAATCTTTCCTAATTTTAGTGACTGTATGAAGCGTTCACTTGCAACTGAAGAATTTAGGGATTCCAGTCTGTCTTAAATCTATGTGGGACAGAAAACAGAGCATGCATGTTGCTGGCATCTCCCAAGCAATGAAACTAATGCCTGGTATACATTTAAAGGTGATGTCTGCGTAGCTACATCAGTCAAGGGTCTGAAAAAATACCTCAAATCAACATAACTATAAAAATGAGTAGTCTTGTGGTACCTTAGAGACTAACAAAAATCTAGCTTTCGTAGGTAAAACCCAGTTAATCAGCTGATTTGGAGTGGAAATAACAGAAACCAAGCTATATAATATAACAGTAGAAGTAGTGCATGTCAATTGTAGGACCCATGTTAATGAGGCTAATTAAGTGGGCTGGGCTTTAAAAAAGCTATGAATGGGACACATCCAGACCACTTAATCTTTAAAGTTACAGACTAACACGGCTACCTTTCTGAGGGTATGTCTACACAGCAACATTATTCTGAAATTACTAGCGTTATTTTGAAATAACATAATCTGCATCCACACAGCAGGCAGTTACTTCGAAATAATGTCGAAATACTGTCAAGGTGGAGGACTTTTTACTCTGACTCCTGTAACCCTTATTGTACGAGGAGTAAGGGCAGTTGGAGGAAGAGTGCTCTATTTTGAAATAAGTGCAGTGTAGACACTCCCTATTTTGAAAAAGCTATTTTGAAAGAAGCAGTTGACATAGCTCAATATGCATAGCTTATTTCGAATTAAGCCCTGAAGTGTTGATGCACCTGAGACTTGTCAACATAGTTATGTTGACCTATTTCTCCAAGTAAATGAAGCTATGTCAATAAGAAATGCTTCTGTCAATATAGATGCTGTAGTTTGAGGATGTGGTGTTACAAATGGATGGAAAAAGTTCTTGCATTGAAGTAGGGTGTGTCTAAACAATGGGGTTATGCCTAGGTGGCTATGTCAGCGTAACTATGCTGGTATACTCCCTCTACATCACCTAATTCTATTTGTAAATGACTTTGCATATAGACCTAATATTTTCTGTAGTTGTCTCCTTAATTCTTTGTTACTAAGGACACTTGCATGAAAAGAGGATCTTTGCCTCTGAACAATCAGTTGGCTTGGCCCTTTACCATGCTGGCAAGCATCACATTAGGTTGCTGTGGAAGTGATTAGCACCGGCAGAGGATTATGCTGTCTAGTGGGCAACAAGCTGCAGGAGCAGATGAATTCTTCACAAACAAAGATCTTGTTCTTAAGCAAGTGTTTTGAGGGGAAAAAAGGCACAAAGGGAGAGCAAGTGAGGGGGAAATGCTATTATGATTGCAAGTAAAATAGGGTATTTTTTAAACTTCCCATTAGGGATTGGCATGTTTTCAACCCTTCAGGCACTGTCTAATCCTTAGGGATTAAATCATACAGTTTTCTGAAGTCAATGGAAGCTTTACCAGAACTATGTGTAAGAATAGCAGGAGTTGGGCCTAAGTGTATCACATACTGGCACTATGCTGAAAGAAGGCTGTAATCCTGGCTCCTAGCACTTAGCACCTACACTTTTGCCTGATGTTCTCTCCTCCAATATCCTGTCTTTCCCCCCTCATTTTAGAATAATAGAATCATAGAACACTAGAACTTGAAGGGACCTCAAGAGGTCATCAAATCCAGTCCCCTGCCCTCACGGCAGGACCAAGCCCCATCTAGATCATCCCTGATAGATGTTTTTCTAACCTGCTATTAGATATCTCTAGTGTGGTGATTTGACAGCCTCCCTAGGCAATTTATTCAATGTTTAACTTCCAGTTAGGAAGATTTTTCCTAATGTCCAGCCTAAATTGGATTTAGATTCAAGGTAGGGGTTTTTCTTCATGTATGTACTCTACAGAAAGTCCCATTGACCCCTGTGGTGTTACCTACAGGGCAGGATTCTTGCTTAGAATGAATCTTGTCCATGAGGAACCCTATTCTCCTGGCAGCAGATGACAGATTTATTCCATCTGCTTTCCCTATCTATTTTTCCACTTTCTCCTCAAGTGGAATGAGGGGAGTCTCACATTTATCCTCTGTAGTGATAGAAATGTAGCCATGTTAGTCTGGTGTAGCTGAAGCAAAAAAACAGGACTATGTAGCACTTTAAAGACTAACAAGATGGTTTATTAGTTGATGAGCTTTTGTGGGCCAGACCCACTTCCTCAGATCAAATAGTGGAAGAAAATTGGCACAACCATATATACCAAGTCTTTAAAGTGCTACATAGTCCTGTTTTTTGATTTATCCTCTGAAGAGTCATATATAATTCCAAAGCTATAGGTTAAAAAGCATTGGTGTGAGCAGTGGTCAAGTCCAAACTCAGAACTTGAGGACTGACAACCAAACACTGATTGCTCCTCCGAGGGTCTGATTTTGTAGGGAGGGCTGGTCACCTGTTGCTAACTGTTGAGCGCATTCAAGTCCATAGTAGTTGAAGAGACTCAGGAATTGTCCAGGGGTCTCCACTGATTAAGATGTTAGCCTGGCACTTAGGAGATCTGTGCTCATTTTCCTGCTCTTCAAATTCACTAAGGCCCTCATCCTGCACCATTAACTGAACGGAGATTTGCCATTGACTTCAGTTGAGTAGGATCAACACTTGAGTTTCTCTGTGCCTCAGATCCCTACCAATAACATGGGGATAACAGCATTTCCTATGCCAGCTACTTGTTTCCATCAGAATCAGAAGAAAGCACTGGATATATTTGGGGCATATACTCTAGATGCTAACATATAGACTCCACAGGCATCTATGAAGTGAAAACCAACTGGTGTGAGGAAAGGAGGGTGCCCAAGAGAAACCTTAATCTCTAACACTGGCTTCATCTCTGGCCATCCATATAGCCATCTCTGGCCATCTTGTGCTTTCTACACAGAAGACTCCCATCTCATTTCAAGTTTCAGCTGAAAATGTCTCTCTATTTCCTGGCCTACATGTAATGAATTCTCTCTATAAAGATGAAATAAAAATATCAGAAAAATATCTCGGGGGGATACTTTGTATCAAAGACAATACAAAATTAGGGGCTGTGCTGAAAACTCCTGCTCATCTATGTTGTCTCATTGAAGACTGTGCTCACAGAAATAAGGAGTGCTTAGTAAGGGCTGCAGGACTAAGCCCGTAATTTATATTTATAAACTGGCTTCAAAAGTGTTAGTAGGGCATCTCCGTGCTACCAGGAAATCAACCTATTGCACTGGTTCAGAAAAGGCATGGCTATAGCAATCTTTATTATCTACCTATTTGGTTTCAGGCTTGCAGCTGTCTTGCCTTGAATGGAACAAAAAATGACAATTTGGTTCAGCTTGAAATTGTAAAAAAACCCTGAGGTTTATGTAGGTTTTAAATGCTGAGCTCTGAGGTTATTTGCTTCTGTTTGACAAAGCACCTGAAGCTAAACAACTCACCCAGTTTCTTTTATTTCTTTTTCTATTTTTTAAAAAAAGTTTTAAAGAGTCAAATGTAATGTTTAAAAATCCTTTAGCTGTTACCTGTTTTTCTTCTGTCTGTATAGCTTGCTGGATAAGGACTTGACCTCTTTGTGGCTGCTCAATGAGACACAGTTGTAATGTGTTATGCAGTGTATAACTCTGATTATCCTCTGCCAGAAGGAATGTCACACATGAAATAGTTTTCATCTTTAATCTAAAATACTCTGAAAATAATGGAATTAATGCTCTGTCACTTTGGTGAGTACAAGCTTCAGGATTTGGACCCATGTGCTTGATTCTCCTCTCATTTACACCAGAAACTCCACTGACTTCAACTGAATAATTCATGAGCAAATTTATATAGATATAAAGGAAAGCAAAGTTTGAAGTAACAATTTCAGAAGCTCCTTTGTGATTAGGTACATGGTAAAAGACGATGGTTGTCACTTTTGAAATGGGACTTAGGGACCTAAGTCACTTGAGTGTTTTAGAAAATTTTACCCAAATACTTCTTATAGTCCTGCAATATGTCTACTTAAGGGGTTGAGGAGAGCAGCTAACTAGTACACTGAGCAACATGAAGGGTTGAGGAGACTGACACTGTACCCCATATTCTTCATAGTGATATTATTATGATATAATTATGGCATAATTGTGATGCATTTTGTACAAGATGGATCATGTGAAGTGTCATTAGAAAAGTTATGATTTGTTGAATATAATTATCTTATTTGTAAGCATATATTATTTTTGTACCTGACGTTATGAATATTGACTAGGGCTCCATATTTCAAATAGGTTTATGCTTGAAAACACCCACAGCAGAGGTTTCAGGTAAACAACGAAGAAGCCAGGTGGGGCTGATGAACCATCACCAAAGACAATGATCTGTGAATAGCTTAACCTTCCTGTGGGGATTTTGATTAGTCTGTAAGTAATGGCCACTATACTGCAAGGGTTTATGACCAGACCACATGACTCAGGACTCTTATTTTGGGATGTCAGTATTTTTCCAAAAACTGTTCTGGGAACCACATTTTGAAACAAATGTTGCTATATAAAGGCAGGGAGTAGCTGCACTCCCCAAGCAAGAATATTCAAGGAAACACCTGAGGAACAAAGACTGACTTAAAGGAGTTGCTGGACCCAGCCAGTGGGGAATTGGCTAATTCACATTCTCTCTTTCTAGGATGCTTAATTTGTATTTTTGTTTATTTGCTAGGTAAAGTGCTTGATCTGTTTTCTAATCACTCAAAATCTATCTTTTGTGGTTTACTGACTTGGTTTTGCATGATCTAAACCAGTGGTTGGAGTGAAATGCATGGGAAATCATAGCTCAAGGGGTAAAGGCTGTTGTATATTCTTCTCCACATTGAAAGGGAGGCAAACTGGATAATTTCAAAGTGGTTGGGGTTCAGGCCAGAGTGGGACAATACTGCTCTGGGATCCTGGGCTGAGAATCTGGTAGGTATTTTGGCTGTAGCCTTTCTATTGTTGGTTGACATGCAGTGGGTGGTCAGAGAGCTTGATGTAACTACAGTTGTGTGTCTCCCTGACGATTAATGCTTGTAGAAGTGTAGGACTGGGTGCATGTCTGCAGCTTGTCACAGCAGCACAATGTGAGAGGGAATCCCTCTCTCTGGTGGGTCAGAGCTCAATGGTATTCTGATTCCAGGTGGTACGCTGAGAAGAATCCATCATACAGGCATTTTTCCTAAGACACCAGGGCAAAAATGCTACTGAAAAGTGTCATGAGAACTTTAAGATACACTGTGGGTAGACCAATCTTGCCTTTATCTGAAAGACCCTCATGCAAGTGAATGCAAATAACTCTATTTGCCTCAGAAGGAATTAAGTCAGCCAGGACACAAACCTCTGGCTTTAGCCAATGGAGTTATTTGAAACCTAATGTTTAAATCTCCCAAACCCATCCCCTCTGGCTGCTGCTTATCCAGCAGAAGGGTGTGTGCATATATACTATATAAAATCTCACTGTGGAGTTGGAGAGAAGATATCGATATTACTAAAAGTGACTAGGGATATTCAAATGGAAGAGCTGCTCCTTTTAGACATGAGGGTCTTGGTTAAATTTCCAGAAGGGATGGATTCCCCACCTTGGCCCAATTACAAGGCTAACTTTATTTGGATTCAAATGGTCTGGTAGCACTTTATAGACTAACAAAACATGTAGATGGTATCATGAGCTTTCATGGGCACCTTACCAAACTATCCACTGACTTTGATCTTTATCTACTCAGGTTTAGCACCCTTTCTCATACTTTATGTATAGAGGTAGGAGGGTGGGTGACAGAGCATCTTTCTCTTCTCTTCCCCGCCCTCCCCCGTTCCCTTCTATTTATTTTGAGTTTTCTTATCCCCTAGTCATCTGAAGAAGTGGGCTGTGCATGAAGAAGTGGGAAGTGTGTGAGAAGGCTCATGTTGTGTTAGTCTATAAAGTGCTACCAGACCATTTGCTTGCTGTTTTTTTTCCCCTATAACAGACTAACCTGGCTACCCCCTGAAGCTCCTTTGTCTGCATTGACTGTGATGCAGCTGAGGCTGTGCTAGTTGGACAGCTTCCTCATGAAAACACACGCCTTAATTGCATAGGCATTATTGAACCAGGGAGACAGATTTAGATGCCAGGTAGCAAAGTGGCTCCCTATACAAGTTTCCACTTCTAATGTACCTTTAAAAGAGGAGTCAACACCTAAGGAAACCAGTCGTGTGTGAATTTAAGCCTGAATTTTTCTAAGAGTTGCAAAAGGTCTTAATGGGGAAGGCATTTTAGTTTTTGACTTCAGAAGAATATGAAAAAAAAACCCGAACAGAGTAAAAGACCCAATTTCCTTTCAAATGCAAATTGCAGAGGACATCAGCCAGAAATACAAAACTATTGCCTGTGTATCTGATCACCTTGTGTGAGCACCTGGAAGTCTGTTTCAGGTCTAGAAAGTTCATAAAGGGATAACTATTAAACATACATTATTAATATCCTACCCTTTAGACACAGGCACTCATCCAACTTGCCAATTGCAGCCTGTACTCACAGGAACAGGAGCTCCAGCAATAAATATGCATCCAGGTGTTAATTACTGAACTAAAAGCAAGTTTTTCTAAACTGTTTTACATAGAGCCTCTTTGATTTTTGTCCATCTGAGCAAATCCTTCATTGAAATTCAGTGCATGACATAATGATGTACTTCCTTATTCTCTTCCCCCCCCCACCAATCCCCACAGATCTGTGTAACACAGGTATATTTATCCTTTTGATAACTGTTCAATGGTTATGAAAGGTAAAGCTCAGTCAAATAACTTCCAATTGAAGAGAACCTGGAGTGAATGGAAAAACCTCAAAGCCCACAGGTCCGGTTGACCTGTCTTAGTTTTGTGGTGCTCCCCTGTGACTTGTGCTACTTTCCTTCTTCATACTGATTTGTTGTTGTGCAGGCTAAGATATGATGCCAGTGATATTGCTAAGTACGGGAGCCTTCATGGATGTAGGCATGCATATGCTATGGTGTGCAATCTTCCTCCTATTGGTAACAATATCCTTCCATAGGCAAAGGTAGCTTTATTTTATTCAACTTTTGGTGCTCAATCAGCTGACTGCTGGATCTGTGTCCAGGTGTCTTCACTAGGTCAAATCTGAAGGTTACATAGAAAGTATTTAGGTAATTTTGTGTCATGGCCTTTCTACCCTGGTAGAGTATTAACTTAATATTTATAATCTACATAGTGCTTCTCACCTCTAGATCTTAAAGCTCTTTTCAAAAGTAGGGAGTTGCATTGTTCTCTTACAGCTGTGAAAACTGAAGCACAGAGTTAAGTAATTTGTCCAAGCCCACAAACTGAATCAGTGGTAGAGCCAGCTATAGGACCCAGAAGTGAAGGAAGAAGAGCACAAATTGGGCAAGTGCTTATTATACTTGTTGGTGGCTTAAAACAATTAAGGCAGGGAGGAAAATCTGGGCACACACTGGAAATGGAATAATTTCTCTGTTTTCAGCTCTCTGGTGATCTGCACAATTAAAGCTCAATGCAGTAGTAATACTGAACTGCTAAATGATGTTTGCATACCCAATTGTTAGTTGTTCATGCTAAAATTAAATATAGGCGAAGGGAAGAAATATGGTATAATATAAGGCAATGATTGGTGCTGTTCCTCTTGCATAACTGCTAATCCTGTTGCAGAAATGTCTTCTAAGGAGAAAATGTGTTAGCAAATCAATAAGTATAGGATGGAAAATTAATAGAACGAGCCATAACTTGTAAATAAAAAGCCCTCCAAAACAATTATCTGGTTTTAGTTTGTGTTAAATAGACAATTTACAGATTAGCTTTGTAAGTACTTTTTCACATTTATCTAAGATACTAGAGTGATGGGACCATATGAAATCAGAACACCTCATAGTCTTGAATTTATTTTTCATCATAACACTCCTGCAAGGAGGGAAGGGTTATTTGTCACAGTTCAGGGCAACAACAACTGTATTTGTCCTTTGTGGTGCAGCAAAGGCACTCACTTTAGGCTCCTGGTTCATCAGTTGTCCTCTCTCTTGGGTAAGGACCTATATCTCTCTCCCTTCTGAGAGTATGTTTACACTGCAGAGTTTTTCTGGAAAAAGAGCCGTTTTTCCAGAAACTACACTTACATCCACATAACAATTGCATTCTTTTGACAGAAAGTTGTAAGAACTCGGGGTTTTCCGACAGCAGTAAACCTCTTTCTTCAAGGAAGAAGCCTTTTTCCAAAAAAGCTTTTTTGGAAAAAGGCATGTGTGGACGGGGAAGATTGTGTGTGTTTTTTTTTTTTTTTTTTTTTTTTTCAAAAGAAGACGGGGAAGATTTTTTTCAAAAGAAGACCTCCAGGAAAAAGCACAGGTGCCTTAGTGACCACTTAGTCCATAGTAATCACAACTTAAATGCGAGACGCAATCAATGTGGACACTACCTTTTGAAGAAGCAGATTGCTTTTTCGATGCACTTCTGCTGTGTGGATGCTCTCTTTTGAAAAGTTTTTCTGGAAGATCTCTTCTGGAAAAGCTTCTTCTGAAAGAAGCTTGCAGTCTAGACATAACCTGAGTGATATTTCCAGGCTGAACAGTTGCCTTCCTACACTGTGATAGGCAGAATGGCTGTGTCTACACTGCACCCCTTTTCTGGAAAAGAGATGCAGATTAGACAAGCTGCAATTGCAAATGAAGCAGGGATTTAAATTTTCCCCACTTCATTTGTATAAACATGGCGGCCGCTTTTTTCTGGCTCTGGGCTTTGCTGGACAAAAGTGCCAGTCTAGATGGGAGTCTTTCGGAAAATAAAGCCTTTTCCGAAACGTCCCTAATTCCTGTGTCTCTCTGTTTTAAAGACCAGCCTTCTCTGTCTCTGTCTCTGTCTCTGTCTCTCTCCTGGGATTCTTGTGTGTTGTCATTCTGAATTCTAAGAAATAAAGTAGTGCTGTGTATCCTAGTAAGAGCATTCTCACTTCTTGTATGCATGCTGTGAAACATAACAGCTTTCACTGGTGCGGATGGCCCTAGAGGAGCCAACAGGTGAGGAAAGTCAATTAGGAAGGTGAAGCAGGAGGCTGGGACTGTGCAAAGGGAACACTCCACAGCATGTTCCCTGGAGTTTGCAAAAGTGGCTTGGGAAGTGGTATATCAACGGCAGGCTGGGGGGACTTGCTGATTCACTACATCCCTGTTGCAGCCTCTGAAGGAGCTTAAAGCTCATCTCCTCAGAAAGGATATGCTGTAAGTCTTCCAATTGAGTGAATCCCTCTTGCAGGGTGAAAGGGCCAGAATGGAGCAGAGTGGTGCAACTTGTGACTTCCAACGTTCCTTTCCATGTTGGCAGTGCAGATGAATTGATCTTTTCAGCTAATTACCCCTCACAACAGCCCTATGATGTAGGTCAGTGAGTGCTGTCTGAGCTTTTTCTTTCCTGGGAGAAACCAAAGAACAGAGAGGTTAAGTGATCTGCATAAAGTTACCAATAAAATAAGTGGAAAAAACCTGGGACTTCTTGACTCCCAAGGACTTCTCAACTCCCTGTGACGAATTTAGGCAACTAGATCAGCTAAACATCCATTTGGAATGGTTTGCTAAATCTAGCTGAATTCCTGACTCCCAAGGTCCACTAGTTCTTAGGCTACATCTAGACTGCAGGCTTCTTGCACAAGAAGCTTTTTTTGGAAGAGATCTTCTGCAAAAACTTCTTGAGCAAGAGAGCATCAACACTGCAAAAGTGCATCAAAAAAGCGATGTGCTTTTATGAAAGAGCATCCAGACTACATGGACACTCTCTCAAAAGTAAGCTCTGATTGGTATGCACAGAATGGCCACTAAGGCACCTGTGCTTTTTCCTCTTTTCTCTTTTTTTTGCGCAACCCCCCCTTTTCCCCATCCACACACACACCTTTTTGCGAAAGAGCTCTTTCACAAAAAGGCATTCTTCCTCGTAGAATGAAGAGTACCTACGCTTGGAAAACCCCTCTGTTTTTTCAATTTAAAAAAAATTTTTTTTAAGTGGCTGTTTTTCCGACAAAACTCTTTAGTGTAGACACAGCCTTAGAGAGCACTCTTGCCTGTCAAGAAGGCAGCATTGTACCGGTAGGTAAAAGCATTTTTACAATCAGGAACATCTCTATTTTGTCAATTGTTTAAACTGGTGAATTCTCACTGCTACAAATTGCAACTCATTACAATGTGTCCCTTTGTACATTATATTCCAGTCATGCAGAATCACAGAAGGGAGTGCTTTGAAGTCCACAAAATAAAATCCCTTTTGTGGATAACGGGATATTTGGCATGTTTTATATTGATGTCCTTATCCTATTAAGGTGATTAGTTACTAAGGTTTTTAATTTAGCCCCATCTCAGAAATGAGATAACCAGCCTGTTTACCTAATCATTTAAGCCAGAAACAATGATAAAAACCTTCCTCCCTGGCTGCTTGGGTCTGGATATGAATATCATGTTGTATATTGTCGTCTACATACTTTGGAGTTTGAGAATCATTTGAAAACATCATTTCTCTTTTTTGGAAGTTGCTGCAGCTTTTGAAGGACAGGGCAATGTCTCTAATCAGTGGTCATCTGCCAAACTGCATCTTGTGTCTCTTTCTATATCTTGTCATGTGAATTGCTTTTTCTCCTGCTGATGTTTTCTGAGATATGCAATACACTTAACTGGGTTTCTAATAATAAGAACTTTCCCTATCACAGCTTAATCATTGTTCAAGGCTCTTGTCTCATTTCAGGGAAATAATGATGGCTCTGTAAATGCTAGTAACATTATTCACAAGAAGCTACATAAAGATGTGGAGGCCTCTCAGTCCCTTTCACCAACTAATCTGTCTATTGTCTCATTTATTTGTCTACAGTTGGTAAATGAGTTTGTCAAAGTTATAGAATTACTAGGTTCCCCATATCACAGTATCTATGCTCATACTGGACATGATCTTGCAAGGTTCTTTGTGCCTTCAATTCCTCCTGAATGTTGTTAATGGGGCCACCACTGAACCTTGCAGGACTGGATCCATGATAACTCATTTGGGGCATGGTTCAAAACCTGCTAGTCAATAGAAAGGCACTCTGCGATATTGGTATGAATCACAGAATCACAGGGTTGGGAGAAATCTCAAGAGGTCACTGGGTCCAACCTCCTTACTAAAAGCAAGACCAATCCTAACTAAATCATCCCAGCCAAGGCTTTGTCAAACTGGGATTAAAAAACCTCTAGGGATGGAAATTCCACCATCTCCCTAGGTAACCCATTCCAGTACTTCACCACCTTCCTAGTGAAATAGTTTTTCCTAATATCCAACCTAGACCTCCCCCATTACAACATGAGCCAATTGCTCCTTGTTCTGCCATCTGTCACAATTGACAGGAGCCTCACTCCATCCTCTTTGGAACCCCCCTTCAGGTAGTTGAAGGCTGCTATCAAATCCTCCCTCCCCCCCCGCCATACTCTTCTCTTCTGTAGACTAAATAAGCCCAAATACCTCAGCCTCTCCTTATAAGTCATGTGCTCCACCCCCTCATCATTTCGGTTGCCCTCCACTGAACCCTCTCCAATGCGTCCACATCCTTTCTGTAGCGAGGCCCCCAAAATTGCATGTAATATTCCTGACGTGGCCTCACCAGTGCTGAATAGAGGGGAGTAATCACTTCCCTAGATCTGCTGGCAATGCTCCTACTATGGGTTGGGTCAGGCCTGAGAAGCCCAGTTTTCAGAGATACTGAGCACCCTCAGTGCCCATTGTGGTGAATGGGAGTTGACAGTACTCAGCTCCCACAGTTTTGGGTGCTTGTTGTCTTAACTTCTGTGTAACCTGCACAGCTGGATGAAGTATAACTCTGTCTCTGATGGAAGAGACAGGCTGCAGTGAAATACACATTAGCAATCTCTTCTGGAGAAGGCAGTGAACAGTTTAATGTGAATCAAAGTCAGTTTATGCTCACATGTAGCTTTTGCTGCCACATGTTTGCATAACTGTGCCCAGTTGTAGTCTCCACTGGGGGGAAAATCAGATCCTCTGGGCTCATTACCTAACAAGTTGTAAGGCCTGTTGTTGTGATTTTTTTCTGTTGCCGTGTGGGTGAAGACTATCCTAACGTCATACTTTTATTTATAGTGATGAGTGGCGTACTGGTGAAAAGACTAAATCCTAGGCAAGGCATTAATGCTACTTGCTGTGGTTGGCAGTCAGTCCATCAGTGAGTTACATCATCCTCTTGTTGTTGGAGGCAGAGCTGCTGTCTTGGCAAGAGAAATTTGCCATTCTAGCCACCTGAGATCGCTATAACTGGTAGCGCTTTTGAGACAGAAGAAGTGGAATACACTGCTCCTGTCTGCAATGTGCTTAGATCTCTGTTCAGAGGAGTGCTAAAGCACATACTTAAATGCTTTCCTGAACAACGATGATTCCCTGAATTGGGCCGTTAGCTGCTATCTATAGTACTAAAGTGTGGTGCGGCAGGGGGTAAGAAATAACTAAAAATGATGCCTTGTAGCTATTTCAGAAATTCCCACTAGTTGGCAAGAAGAATCACTGGTGCAATTTTTCACTTCTCCAGTCAAATTGTTCCTTCCTCACAAGGTAGGTTATAGAAAAATACACTGCTTTAAATAGCTCTGTCTTACTAGAGGTGAAATACGAAAACTTAGATCTGTTGAGATATTTGCAGAATCATCAGATCAGATTCTAAACCAATAAAATCACTTGGGTGGTGAAATGGTGAAAGGGAGAGGGAAAATAAAAGAGCCGAAAGGTAAATTAGGCTTTAGTTCTTCAGTTGGCATTTCTTCAGATTTGGGGTCGTTAGGCTAGAAGTCAAACTGTATTACCATACACATCAGTAAGATGCTGCATTTATAGCCACAGACTCTCATGAGTTAGTCATCAACCACAGATGAGAATCTCATTAGCAGAGACTGACAGAAAGGAGTCATAACAGATAAGGTTAAGTTTAGTGATGTGATCTCTGTAAAGTAATTGCAATGTGCCCCTTTTAAGCTTTGATGAATCTGTTGCCACTGTTCAGCAGTGGCATTTGTTTTTTGTATTCACTTATCATTTATTTTCCGATTACTAATTCTTTTGTGATTGAGGAAAAGGTTTGCTAAAGTAAAGGAACAGTTGGGCAAAAATCGTTTTTTGGTGGACTGAAACAACTGCATTTTGGCCAGAACTGGTAAATATTTGCTCACACGAGTAACTTCATGAGGTGAGTAGACTCATTAATTCCAAAGAGAAAATAATCCTAGCTAAAGTTACTTGAATGTGTGTTTGTAGGATCTCACCCCCCACCAATCTCTTGGAAACATGTAGAAGTATTTTGCAAAGTGTGTCTATTTTTGCATTGCCACAAGGGAAAACAAGAACTGCAAGAGGTCATTTTTGGTGGGGGTTCTTTAGATATTACAAATGTGTGTAAATGGAATAAGAACTTTTTTACGTCTGTGTTCATGCTGGCATCTTGAGCAGTATTGTTACTGTATTATTGTTAATTGTTTAATCTTTCTGCTTAGTCAAGCACAAACTGCTTGTACTGCCCCACTGTTGTCCAGGAAATAATTCTGATGTCACAACCCAGCTTTATTATTTGAATACAGTTTCAAACAGCATGAACAAATGGGCTGTGAAGGCAAAAAAACCTTTTAGTGTTACATAATGTGTTGAAACAAGTGTCTGGAGGAAATCACTTCAAACCTCCCCGACAGGTGTGATTGGGTACTTTGGAAATTGCTGATAATCCATGAAGTTTTTCCACCTCTGAGTCTCCAGTACAAATCCATCCTGTCCTGTAGCGATCAAAAGTGATCATCATCAGATGGCTCTTCAGTCATGCATTTGAACTAAGCTTTTGACTTTAGACAGATTTCTAGGCTTTAATCCTTATCATTGTATTTTTGTAGATATTTACACCTGCATGTATGACATTGCCTGTCTCAGGTGGTAGTATTTCATACTCACGTTACCCAGGTATAGTTGCAGGGCAGTGGAGAATCCAGTATTGAGCCAAACACAGAACCCATCACCAGAGTGAGAGATCATGGAAACTGTAAGCTGGTCTATTTTAAAAAGGATGCATTAAATTGATTTTAAATGTTTAGTTACACAAGTTCAAGTTCTTAACACAGACACACTTAAACTATTTCAAGAGGTGCTTAATTCAGCTTAGATTAATTCCCAAATTAGCAAAACTGGTTTAAGTGTGTTTATATGGTGAGGTGGCACTAGTGTAACTGGACCAGTTTTTAAATCATTTTAGTCTTATCAGAATACAACTTTTCTAGTAGAGACCAGTCTTGAGTTAACCTGAGGGATGAATTGCACCCTCAGCAAGTTTGCAGATGACACTAAGCTTGGGGAAGAGGTAGATATGCTGGACGGTAGGGATAGGGTCCAGAGTGACCTAGATAAATTGGAAGATTGAATAAGGACAAGTACACAATCCTGCACTTAGGACAGAAGAATACCATATGCTGCTGCAGGCTGTGGACCGACTGGCTAAGTGGCAGTTTTGCAGAAAACGGCCAGGGGATTATAGTGGAAAAGAAACTGTTGATTCATATCCAGCGTTCCTTTGTTGCCAATAAGGCTAATGGCACACTGGGTTTCATTAGTAGGAGCATTATCAGCAGATTGAAGGAAGTGATTATTCCCCTCTAATTGGCAGTGGTGAGGCTACATCTGGAGTATTCAGTTCTGGGACTCCCACTGCAGAAGGGATGTGGACAAATTGGAGAGAGTCCACTGGAGGGCAATGAAAATGATTAGGGGATTGAGGCACATGACTTATGCGGAGAGGCTGAGGGATATGGGCTCATTTAGTCTGCAGAGGAGAAGAATGAGGGGGGATTTAATAACAGCCTTCAAGTACCTGAAGGGGGGTTCCAAAGAGGCTGGTGGTAGAAGAGGACATAACAAGAAGCAATGGTCCCAAGTTGCAGTGGGGGATGTCTAAGTTGGAAAAACTACTTGGCTAGGAGGGTGGAATTGCTTACTTAGGGAGGTGGTGGAATCTTGATCCTTAGATGTTTTTAAGCCTTGACAGGGCCCTGGCTGGGATGACTTAGTTGGGATTGGTCCTACTTTGAGCAGAAGGTTGGAATAGATGACCTCCTGAGGTCTCTTCCAATCCTAATCTTCAGTCATTCTATGACTCTTTATCATTCATGTGAGGCATCCAGTTCAAAGCCTAGTCAAATTAGTGAAACACTGTTGCTGCCTATGATTCCATGCTTTAGGAATGTCAGAAAAATGAAATTCACTCAATGAAAACATGGATGACAATTATTTAAGTCTGGTGGGAGGAAAAGGTCTGCTGTAGTGTAATGATTCATGTAAACAATGTAGTAGTTCCTAAAATGGTAGGCAGTGAGGCAACTGGCCTTCCTCAGCACAGCCTTTAGAAAAACAAGAAATGGGGTAGCCTCATTCTAGGTAGAGACTAAACTGAGCGTGAGATGTCCAGGGAAGGCATAGTTACTTTACTTTGAAAACTCCTCCTTTGTTACTTTCAATGGGCTAGACTAACTTTGAGATCTCGCTACATAGTGAGCAGGTACATAATGCCAGCCCGATGACCTTAGGGGGTGACTAGCCATCACCTTTCTTCCTTCGGTTATTTGGAATATTCTCCTTACTTTTCCCCAGCATCCTGCTTGCTATTGTACTAATACTTTGTCCTGCTGGGCCAGAATTGTTATTTCATAATACACCTTTGGGGTACTTGGGAACTGCCACTTTGCCTTGTGTTACCAGAAGTCAAACTCAGTTTTGTCTTGTGGAGTGGGTTAGGGTGGAGTGCCAGATAAAAGTTTTTCCCTCTGAGTTGTAACAAAATCTGAGGTTTCATAGTCTGACTTGTCTGTTTATTCAAAAACATACCAGCCCACTTGGGGAAGGGGAGAGAGAGAATAATCTCCAGAGTTACTAGTGACATCTGTCTCTGCAGCTGAAGGCAAAGTGCATGTTTTAGTGAGGCAGATGAGAGATTGTACATGCGGACAGGTTTAGCCCTCTGGCAGGAGAAACACTTTGACTTCAGTGCATCTGAAGAGTTTGCCAAAGGAACCCCTCTTGCTCTGCTTGGAGAAGCTGTAAAACTTAGGGCATGTATCCACAGCAGAGCTAAAGCCGAAATAAGCTGTGAAACTTGAGCTACATCAATTACATAGCATAAGTCGAAATAGCTTAACTTGGCTTTTGTCTGCACAGCAGGATGTCCAAGTTAAAGCACTCTTCCTCCGACTTCCTTTACTTCTCATGAAATGAGGGTTACAGGAGTAGGAATAAGAAGTCCTCCAGCTCATCAGTTATTCCGCAATGACACTGCTGTGTTGACGTACCCTTACAGACAGGAGTCTTGTTCTTATTCTAGTGAGACCCATTTCTTCCTTCAAGGATTATCTTCACTGTTGTTCCCTGCTCTTGTGCTGTGCATCTTGGTGCAGTGCCACTTTTCTATAACCATTTTGAATCAATGACTAAGGGGCCAATGTGTACCTATTCCCTACACAGAACTGACTACCTCAGGTAAATGTAACGTCCTTTGGGCCATTTCCTCCTGCTGGGGTCTAGTTTACTGTAGTATAGATAAAGTAAATACTTGAATTCTGAAGATGGTGGCGTCGGAGAGAATCTATTGCTGCAGTGTGAGCCTGTGCTTTGCTACAAGGGACACAAGTGGACGCCTTGTACTTATGGCCCTAAGTGGAAGGACGGGAGGGTTGGGATAACATTTTTGCCTTGGATATGGCTTTGCCCCTTTCCAGATGCTACCATATTGTGCTGAAAAAATGGTAACAAGTAGATTTCTCAACTTTCCTTTCTCAGCCGGTGATTGAGCCATGTGATATTCAATATTTCCTCTAATCTTTTCCAAACACCCATATGCAGAATAATTTTTGTATGTGCACTGTGGCATATGTGAATGGGCACCACCAATAGAAACACAATCTCTGCTAATCAGCTGGGTGGCATTTTCAATCTTTCCTGAGCAGCTGCACAAGCACCCAGTTTACAGGGAACACTGGTGATATTCTCTGGGGAAAGCTCCCTTTTCCTGCCCATCTCAGAAAATCTATCGGTTACAGTATCATCCCCTTGACACTAAACTAATCAATGCCTCCACATCCAGCCACCACACTCTCTCAAGCCACCACACATCTGTCCTCTGCAATGTATCTCACTGCATTCTTTACTTGTTTCTCTCAGCAGCAGCAGCAGCAGGCCGATTTGCCTGTTGTCTCTAGCTAGGCAGTGTAAGTAGGGTTCATGAGGTGAGAAGGTTTTCCCTAATTTCTGGCAATCTTCTCTAACTAGCATTTGGGAGTGGGTTTCCTCAAGATGGATGAAGGGGGTAGTTTGGTGAATGGGTCTCCTGATGGTGAGGTTAGCATAGATTTTAGGATTCCTCTCAGTATCTGTTCTTCAGACTGTAGGCAAGTGCTGGACAGCGACTAGCGGGGTGAGCAGTGAACTTGGGAAGGCGCAGGACTTTCATTCAGTGTAGTTCCAGTTTGGCTTTGTCTCCTCATGAACTAACTGCTTGAGTCATTGGCGGGAAGGTGTGTATAATTGGAGGATTTATGTGGTGTCTCCCATAGGAGAGCTTGTGGGTGAGTCAAGAGGTGAGTGCTCCTCACAGCAGTAGATATAAATGTGTGTAGAGCTAGAGATGGACAGAAAATACAAATTAATTTATTTTTATGGAAAACTGGAAAAAGTGATGTTTCTGGGTTGGGTTTGCCTTGAGGGGTTTTTTTGGGGGGGGTGTCAAAGCTTCTGTGAAAACTCTTCCGTTGTCTGTCTAAAAGTGAAAATGAAATTTCAGAATGTTTTTGGCATTTAAAAAAGTAAAAAAAAGATCAGGTGGTATTAAAACATAATTGCTTTGAAACCCCCAAATTTTGACCAAATGCGTTCTTTTAAAATTTTTACTGGCAGGGTCTGTCAAACAATTCCCTGCATGTAATAGATTCCTGACCACCATCATTACACTGCTGTGCTGAAGTCAGACATAAGGATTAGGGAGGTACATCCTACACTTAACTGACTCATTTTATATTAAAGACATTTGTGTTTATTTTTAAGCTCCTCTCCCAGATTTCTGAGGTAGAACTGGAGCCCATCTAGCCCCTTGTTGCTTAGTGATCGACTTACATTTTCAAGGCTGCCTTTTTTGCAAGGATAAGTACCAGGAAAACGTTTGCTTTCCCCCTTCATCCATCTTGAGGAAACCCACTCCCCCATGCTAGTTAGAGAAGATTGCCAGAATTTGAAAGCTGAAATTCTCCTTCATATACCACAACTCAGTTCTGGCAATCAGGAGCTTGAGAGAGTCCCTTATGGTTCATGCGCGGATACTGTTAGGCTATCTCTGGCAAGGAGATCCTCCTTGTTAAATCCTATCTCAGGGCTCATAAAAGTATTTGAAAGCAATTGTTTAGGCCTGCGGCAAGTGTCAGATAGCATCTGATAGGTACTTTAAAAAAAAAAATGCTTGTGAGGGAAGATACTATTGGACCTTCCTACCAAAGGCGTAATTCACCACTGCCCTGCACCTAGTGTAATCCTCTAAATTGCTGCAGAGTGGGTGCAAAATGTGCTTAGGTCAAAATGGCAGCATTGTACAAGGCAATGGTGGATCCAGCCCAAAGGCCCCTTGCCTCCCATTTCAAGTGATGCCAGCTGAACACTGTGCTGCCCTATTGCCATGCCCTACATATTTGTCAAGAGGGCCCATGAGGGCTGCTTGAAAGAACCTCCTTGCCCTGACACAGGACAGTGAAATCTCTATTGCATTGTATTGACCTTGCTCTGGGCTCAAAGGCACTAAAGATGCAGGGAGTGGGATTTTCAAAAGAGACAAGGTGAGTTAGGCATTGAACATGCTTGGGCAGGTTGTAGATCCCACGAGGCCCCTATTTGCAGCTTCCCTTGCAAGATTGGCCCTAAATCCTTTTTATTAGAAGTACAACTTGAGGTCAGCTTCTTTACCAAGCGGTGTTTCTTTCTCCCTCAATGGTTGTGGAGGTTTTGTGAAGGGACCTTCTGTGCCCTTCCCCTTCTCTTTGCAAGTACATGCACCTCGGTAATGCGAGCAGCTTGCTGAAGGGAGAAACTTTAGTGCGATCCCCTTGTTTAAAAAATGAGCAGCCCATCACTGGGGCATGCCCCATCAAAATAATGTGCACATGTGCGAACATGTGCTCTTTAACATTCTGGTGCCTGGGACAATGGCAGGTCCCAAAAATTTGCTCCATGTCCGCTGACATTATTCCCAAGGCCTCTTTTGAATGGTAACTCAGATTGAAGGTACTATATGAAGGGTGACAAATGCGGTACCTGTCTTCAAATGAGATACTAAAGGAGAGTCTATTATTTGTATTGTGATATGGGCCGTCCTTGCTATAAGTCCAAGATAGTTCCAAAAATCTTGGACTTATAGCCGAACAACTTAAAATGGGGAATTTTTTTCCATGGCTGACTTCCAATTGTGCAAATTTTTTTTTGTTTTTGTTTTTTTTTGCGCGACTTAATAGTGGGGAATGGAAGGACTTAGAATGCATCAGTTCCTACAAGCATCAATGACTTTAGTGCGGAACAGATGTATACCAGGACAACTTATAGTGGGGACACCCTCTAATGCCCAAGTGATCAGGATCAAGGCCTCCACTATGTTGGGTGCTGTACAAATAAATAAGTAACTAGGGTCCCAGCTCTGAAGAGGTTGCACTATGATTTAAAACAAGATGGGTGTGACCAACACTAGATGTGAAGGAGATGGAGGAATGATGAGTTCAAGTGATTCCATGTTGCAGGTTAGCTGCTGCACAGCCTGATGGCTCCAAACCGTTGAAAGAGTAGTCTTAGAGATTATAGACTATTTCCCCATATCTGCATTATGTGTGTTAGGTGGGGATGTACATACAGCAACTGTGCACACCAAGGTTCAGATCTGGGCTAGGAATGACATTCAGTCCAGTACAGCATTATAAAGCTCAGGTTACTGCCTGCAAAATACGTCAGAATTCCAGGAATATTTCCAGCACTTGACACGGGACAGACGCATAACTACAGGACTTTGTCTGGATGACCTGTGTTAATATAGGTGTTGAAGTTCCCTGTGGCAGAAGATTGGAGGGGCATAGGGATGACACAAGAATTACTGACAGAACCTATTAAGTAAATAGGGTTGCTTTCAGCTCAGACCTTCCTCTTTGCTGTTTTCTCGTCCCCTCTCTTTCACTGTCATCCACTATTACCACTGGAATGGACTTTTCTTCCTCTGAGAGAAATGAGCCCGAACGAAGGAACACAGAGCACTGCTCAGGTCCCAACCCAAACACTTGTGCCCTGGAGTTGGGTTCTTAGATAGGGATGCGGCTGCACTGAAGCAGCAATGAACATGGGACACCAGTTGTTGTTATGCAGGATCTAGCATCTATCGGAAACATTTAAAAATGCCTAAGTGACTTAGACTCCTAGGTCTCATTGAATGTCAGTGGAACTTAGACTTGGGAGACTTTTGAAAATGGGCTGTAGGCTTCTAAATCATTTAGGGTATATCTACACAGTAACCAGAAATCCACTTCAGCAAGTTTCAGAACTCAAGACTACAGACGGGCTTGTGCTACAGCATTAAAAATGGCTGTGTAGCTGTTTGGACACTGAGTGCAGGGTCTGAAGCCTGGAGAATAGGGGTGGCTTCAGAGCTTGGGTTTCAGCCAGACCCTGACCATCTGCACAGCTAATTTCAGCACCTGCAGACCCAGGGTATGAGACTTGCAGCTGCAGGTTTCTGCTTGCCGTGTCGATGAACCTTTTGTCTCTTCTGAAAACTGGACTCTCTGACCTTTGGTCTTCATAATTTGAAGATTACTCTGTTGTTTTACTTTCTGACGCTCGCTCTCGATCTGTGTGTGTTTATGTATAAAGGAGGCAGCTGCTAAATTATTGGAATGATGGCAAGTTTGCGAAGGCTTTGTGTATAATACTCATTCTCTTTCATTTGGGGAATGATTCGTCAATGTTTCTGTGTGAGGGTATTTTAAGGACTATAACCTTGTTCATTATCTGAACAAACACAGGAAAAAAAAAACCAAAGCAGAAATGCAAAAGCCCCCAATTTATGTCTAACAATGGACATATTGTACTTGGCAAGGGATTATATATTTTGAAACACTAAAGCTGTACTTTTAGCAACAAAATCTCTCTAAAATGTTTGTCTAAAAGCTCAGGGCATATTTTTTGTTACCAAGGCAAGTTTTTCAGATGTTGTTTCCTAGCTAGTCAACTCTTGGTTTTCTATAAAAAGTAATTCCACTACTGGCTCTGATACGTAAGGAGCACGATGGGCTGTAACCGTAACAGTGGGAAGGCTAGGATAGTTTCTTGCTGTTTCTTCTCTTTAAAAAAATCAGCATTTATATCCCAGGGTTTCCTTTGAAGTGTGTGCCTTGCTCTTCTCCCTGCTGTGTCACAGTATTGCCATGCTCAAGAAATAAAAAAAATCACAAGACCCATTTCCCCAAATTCATGATTTTGGCCCCAAACACGGCACTTAAAGATTATTGTGGGTTTTTCTGGTTTACCTTTTTTAATACTCTCTGCCCAGTACCATCAGTGTAACAACTAGGGTTGCCCATTCTCCTCCCAGATGTATTGATAAGAGGATTATGGGCTATTCACTCTTCTCTGCCCCTTTCCAGGCTGGGTACTGCAGTGGCGATGTTGGGTGGGAAGAGCAAAGGCACTATCCCTTTGCTCACAGAAGGGGATGAGCGAATGGAGCTTCTCTGAGTCCATCCCCCCCGCCTCTGTGCCTTGTAGGAATGACTTTGGCTTGCTGAGGGGAAGGAGTTCTGCCTGCAGCAATGCTGCTTAGTCATTCTGCCCCAGAAGGCAGGCAAATGGACAGGCAGCCAATTAGCAGGCTCAAATTCACTGCAGTTGGAGCTTGTTGTGTCCTCACCAGACTGGCTCCAGGCCCAATTCATGTCACTTGTGTAAAAAAAAAAAAATAAAAAATAAAAATAAAAATAAAATTGAAAGTTGGCAATGGTGGCTTCAAAGCAAGGAGAGTGGGAGAACGCAGATCAAAGGGCTGAGAGATCAGTGTGAAGATCTTCATGCAAATGCCTCCCTTCAGGCCTGTGGGTAGGAGTGATGAAGCAGGGGTGGACTTATAGGTGAAGGAGTGCAGATGCTGGGATTTCCCCCTCAAGTCTAAAGATCCTGGTATCTGAGTCAGATGAAGAAGGAGGGTTGGGCACTAGATGGGGAAGAGAGGAAAGACTGAATTACAACTGAATTTAGAATTTCAAACGTTGGCAGAGTTGCTCCAGCCCTTCATACTTTTCAGTCAGCTATACTCAGGCTATGTCTACGCTACAGGCTTCTTGCTCAAGATGCTTTTTGCAGAAGAGATCTTCTGCAAAAACTTCTTGCGCAACAAAAAAGCGAAGCGCTTTTGTGAAAGTGTCCAGACTGCATGGACTCTCTCTCGAAAGGAAACTCTGATTGCTATTTACAGAATGGTCACCGAGGCACCTGGGCTTTTTTTGATTGCCTCTTTTTGTGCAAAACCCCCTGTTCCCTGTCCCCACACACCTTTTTGCACAAGAGTTCTTGCGCATAAAGGAGTTATTCCTTATAGAAAGAGGAATACCTACACTGGAAAAAAACCTTTGTTCTTTCATTTTACTTGTGTAAAAATGCGCTTGAGGTATGGTTGCTCTGAGATTTTGTGCAAATACGGCTGATTTTGTGCAAAACTCTGTAGTGTAGACCTAGCCTCAGTGCCTGGGTATGGGTTTTGAAAAGCTGAAGTCTTCAGTCCTATGGTGCTTTTCACAAGAGTAATAGTTTGCCCTAAGATTCCTTTCAGCCTCTGTCTCAGCTATGCAAAGTGCCTCCACCAGAAAAATGGCTCCTTTTTTATGATGCAGTGTACGTGGCTCCAAAACCCTTTTAAGTTGCAAGGCATTTACACATACATGATGTAAAATGAAATCTTAGTTAAATACAAGGTGGGACAGATTAAGCATAAGGAGTTAAGACATTTCAGGCTTCCACTCATGGGTGGTGGCTGAACCTAGACCTGGGGGGTGTAGAGACGACGATGACTCCAGCTCCGTCCTTTCCACCTGAGACCCCTGCTCCTGCCAGCCAGGACCCCCTGAGAGCCAAGCCTCCACCTGTGTAGGGGCCGGCCAACACCCCTCACAGTGAGAGGTGTGTGACCCCAGCTGCCTTCAGCCTTGGGAGCACAGGATGTGTAGTTGCCATGACCCTACTGGCCTGAGTGCAGGTGGTACCTAGTCCTAGCTTCCCCGGCTCCAGGAAGGCTGGTGTCTTGTCCCCGGTCTCAGCAAGGCTGAAGCCCAGGTAACCTCAGGAGACTGAGGGAACTGTGCTGAATGGGGGGGGAGGGCCTGGTGACAGATTGGGCAATTAATGTCTTTTCAGTCACAGGACAAAAGGGGCTGGCTAGGTGGTTACATATTGTGGTAAAGAGCCATGAAAACAATGTTTCTGTGGAGTCCCTGATTTTGTGTCTTACAGAGTTATGGTTCAGGTGGGGGGTTCCTTGTTTTTTCTAAAGACCTGCTGCAGAGCTGTTCGGCATCTTTAGAGTTGTATGTTGTAGTCAGAGGGTTATATATGGTGAGTCCTTTGGGGCTAATGCTTTGTTTCTTGCATTTGCACAGGAAGTAGATTTACCGATTTATAAATCTTAAGGCCAGAAGGGACCATCATGATCATCTAAATTGCCCTTCTTCACATTGCAGGCCACTGAACCTTGCCCAGCCACTCCTGTAATTTGGCCCATCACCTCTGGCTGTGCGACTGAAGTGCTTGAATCTTGGTTTAAAGACTTCATATTACAGAGAATCCACCATTCAAACCAGGAAGTGCCCTATGCTATGGAGGAAGACAGCCAGAGCCAGTCTGATATGGGGGGAAATTCCTTCCAAAGCTCAAATATGGTAATCAGTGGGCCTAGAATAGCTGTTGCTGTTAAGTTTGGCTTCCTTTTTCTTCAGGTTGTGGAGTTTCCAGTTCAGATGGCAGAATTTGTTATTGGCTTGCCTTTCCCAGACCTGAGGAAGAGCTCTGTGAAGCTCAAAATGTTGTCCTTTCCATCAATGGAAGTTGTTCCAGTAAAAGAGAGCACCTCCTCCACCTTGTGTGTATCTCCTCTTGGGACCAACATGGTTACAACAACACTGCAATTATCGTAGTTGTGGTTTAGGCAGTGAGAGACTGTCACTTTAAGGGCAGGCCTTATGCCCTGGATGGACTGCCCAAGTTCAACAGAAAATAATCTTTTTTTGTTTTGTCTGATGGCTTCTGCTTCTCCATAGGAATCCATGTAAATACAGCCACTGGACACTGGAAGTAACATTAAGTATTAACTGCCACTTCATTTTTAATTGGTGCTGATGTATACTAAAAGCTAGAAAGACATTGAAATACTAACATCTTAGTTTCTTAGAAAAAAAGAGATGACAGCATCACTGTTCAAAATCATAACTGAGAGTTCTCTTTTCTAATCCACTGTACAGCTCATTCATTTATATAGTTTCCTCCAGCATTCCAATGCATGACTTATTTAACACCAGTTCAGATTCACTGATATTTTTTGGACTCATTAGATAATCTTTCTGACCTCAGCTGAAATGATTTATTCCATGAAAATATTCTTTTAGAATATTCCTGCATAAAAAAAACCCACTATGGATTTCCCATAAATTCTTTCCTCTTTGCCAGATTATCTCAGCAGTTGTTTTTTAATTTTAACAATTTGATCTTAAGGATCCACTTTCCCTTTGTCCATGCAGGCAGCAGTATCTTTCGCTTCTTACATCAAATATAAAAAACACCTTCTGTTGATGTGCTTAAAATCATCTTTAAAATAAACTAGTTCATCATTGTAACATGTTTATATCATTTACTAATCATTTATAAGCTATTTATAAATAGAACCTTTATAGACAGTGGGGCCCTCATCTCATAAACTGTATGACATTGAAGTTGCTCCTGGGTTTTAATTGCTTCTCTGGGGAACTTTAAAATGTTTCCTCACTTGATGTATCAATAATAGCTACGGTTCCAACATTCAAAAGTCAGAGGGATAGCTGTGTTAGTCTGTAACTGAAAAAAAACCCAGTGAATAATCCTGTAGCACCTTAGAGACTAACAAAAATGTAGATAGTATTATGAGCTGCAACTCTTATTCATGCTGAGTAGTAAGTTACATCTGAGATGGGTAATTT
The DNA here is from genome assembly GCF_049634645.1 of Pelodiscus sinensis. Lineage (NCBI taxonomy): Eukaryota > Metazoa > Chordata > Testudines > Trionychidae > Pelodiscus > Pelodiscus sinensis. Next base: position 173,415,869 of record NC_134712.1, read on the forward strand.
CATTGATTCCAGTGGCGTGAAGTACTGTCTACCAAATCCTGACCTAACCTGTTAACCAGCATCAATAAAGACCCAACATGTAAAAAGAGTTTTCAAGAACTTTTGATGCCTTTTCACTGCAAAATTTCATAGCTGAGATTAACATTTCCAAGGAAAACTAGATCCAGTGTTCATACAAGTGTCATGTGGTAGTACACTAAATGAAATCCCAGTGGAATCTTCATACTATACAGTAGAAATTAGCGAAGGCAGGGAAACCTATTGCATTAGCTGTTAAATAAGGCATTCAGACCGTTCTTTTCTGAATGGACGTAAGTGGCTAAGATAGTGATAAGTTATTGTTGCACTTAAATGATGCTCACTGCTAGCTGTGGTGGCAGGTGTTATGAGAAGCACCATATATTAAGTCCTGGATTTTGGGGATACACAAGGGGAAGAGAGATTAAAAAAATCGTTTCCTTCCAACTTCGTGCAACTGAAGGGGCTGGGACCAGTTCTACCTCTTCACCTTCTTGTGCACAAGAGCTGAGAGATTCTAATCCCAAGAGTGGCTGTTGATTCTCTAAGGCATGTCCACATTAGGAAACTATTTCAAAGTTACTTAAATCAACTTAACTCCCAATTTAACAACATTAAGATAATGTCTCCTCGTTATGGGGAAGCCTCAAAATTAGTCTGAGGCAGGTTCTGTTAATGTGGATGAGCTACCTCAACTTTGAGCCTCAGAATGCACTGGTGAGTAATTAATTAGAATTACTCTTGGGAGTAGTTATTTCAAAATAGCCACACTGAAGCAGCCACACTACTGTTATTTCTAAATAACTATTTTGAAATTAGTGTTATTCCTCAAGTAAATCAGGATTACAGATTTCAAAATAAGCGGCCCATTATTTTGAAATAACGGGCTTGGCAGTATGGATGTTTTGCTCATTAATTCAACCTAGGAGGGGTTATTTCTAAATAAAGCCCAAGTATAGACTAGGACTAAGCGGGCAATGGATTAAAATCACAAACATGTCCTTAAACAAAGATTAGGGTTCAAGGCACTTTCTTGGCTAGATAGGAGGAGTTGGTGACCTGATTTGCTACCACTAATACCAATAACTTAACAAGATCCCAGAGCCCTATCATATCTATTTTTATACCAAGACGCAGATGGAAAACAATACTTGACAGAGGTATTAATTTTTATATTGGCATTGCAATACAATTTAAGAAGAAATTTTTGGGGAATTAATGATCTATACACAATAACCAGATGCTATGCTTTAATCAGCCCTCAACATTTCACTCATTTTGGAAATATTGAGTACCAGAGCTAGATAATTTCTCTGAACTATTGGCTAAATGAGACTCAAGGAGTGAGGGACAGACATCCCTCATCTGACTGCGGGAGATTGCCCATCACTATAACTTTTTACTTCCTTTCATGATCCTCAGACAAAATGGATTTTCCTTTTGTCTCCTCTCGTAGTCCAGGGCAGCCGTCCAAGGTGACTGTATTTTTCAATGTGTTCAATTTTGCATTCCTCTGTTAGCGTGTTGTATTAATCTTCCTTCTGCTCTGGTTCGGCCATGCTTTCTGTTCTGCAGGACTGAGCTCTTGAATCAACTCTGGGAATAATGTGCATTGCCTCTGAGCAAAATACCTTTTTGAAAATTTAGTTCAACCCCTCTACCCCCCCCTTTTTTAACGTGTTCTTTTCCTTAAGATGACAGGGATTCTTCCATTTCCAAACTAAACGGGGGTATGGATAGACATCGATAACATTTTGATCAGTCTGAAGAAAGCGAATAAGGAAATGTTATTTAACCCTTCACAGAACACAGAAATAGGGGCCAATGAAATCAATAAGCAGCACGTCTTAAAAAAACAAAAGGAAAGTTGCTCTGGCCACTGCTTCCCGTGACTCCCCTTGGCTATAGTTGGCCATTTGCAGCCAATGAGAACCATGAGGGTCTGTGGCTGTGGAGCCAGTAAATAACCAAACCGGAGTGGCCTGTTAGCAGCTTTCTCAGGGTGGGACTGTGGCCCACTTTGAGAAACACTGGGCTAGATGGACCTTTGGTCTGACCTAGTATGGCCATTCTTATTTTTATTATTATAATTAATATAACATGTTTAGTTCAGAAACTCTCCAACATAATGACCTCTCAAGATAGCAATGATGTGAGATGATGACCTTGGCAACTAATGCATTTTAAAAATCCTGGCCTACTAGGAAACATGTTTATATAAGTTTCCATTCCCAGCCACAAATCAAGCATTCTGGAGCAAAGTCACTAAAGTATAGTGCAACAAACACCTGTTTCTTTAACATGCCCCTCACTTTTTCCTCCGCTGCACCCTGCTTGTCGGTGTTGTCCTCAGTCAGTGTAGACTTAAAGTTCAGAGGTGCTTTCAAGTGAGTTCACCTCCTAGGTGTGTGTGTGGGGGGGAAAGCACTTCGCTTGTTTCTCCATCAGTTAACTGCTCTCTTTGGCCACTGTTGTGCTACTGTTCACTCCATCAGTCCTGCTGCTGGAGTAGGGTGAGGCTCTGGGTGGGAAGGGGGTGTAGGAAAAAGGTGGGGGTGCAGTGTCTAGATGGGAGAGGAGTGCAGAAGGGGACGAGAGTGCAGAGTCTGGGCAGGAGGAGGCTGGTTCAAGGCAAGCCATGGGCTGCAAATTGCTTATCCCTGCTTTAAACAGTACTTGCGACTCAGGCAGCCCATCAAGTAAAGCACTTGCCCCTCCCTCTCTCTTAACTGGGATGTCATCAGTCAGCACAGGCTAAGTACAGTTCTGTTGCCATTTACTCCTATGATGAGAGTAACAACATTCATTTCCTTGGCATTCAAGTGATTTGTAACCCAACACCAGCCAGAACCGATCACTTGGGTGAAACAACTCTGTCTCCTGGATACCACAGCGGAGAGTGAGTGTTAATTGATTGATGTTTGTTAGGCAGTTTGAGGTGCCCAGACGGAAGGTGCAATAGCTGTGTAAAGGACTGTTGTCAAGCTAGAGTCCCCAAACTCGAATAGTTGATATTATAGCTCAGGGGTTGACAACACTTTATTTTTCAAAGCAACTTAGCATGTGCACTGAAATGCAAAGTAAATGCACAGCTGTCATAGCAACATTTCCTCTGGGGGCAGATCCTCAGGTGGTGTAAACCAGCTGAGCCAATAACTGATTTAAATTAGCTGTGGATCTGTCCTCTATCAGAATAAGAACTGTGATCAATGGTAAGCAAATGAATGATGCATAACGTCTCTCTACATCTGGTCTGTCAATCTGGGAGAAGGAATGGGAAGTTTATTAGAATAGTTGAAAATGTTATCAGCTCATTAGCTCTCATCCAAAAAAACCCCAAAGTGACACTTCTGTGACAGGGCTCCATGCAAGTGTCCCAGCACATGATCTACTAAAAGCCTGTCAGCTTTCCCAGCATTAGTGCTTGTCATTGTTCAGATATGTTGCTAACTGCATATCGACTGATGGCTTTTCTGAAATAGAGGGGTAGGAATGAGGGCTTTACTTTCCTCATTTGCTCATACACATTTAATACAGGCTCAGTGCCAGGCATGCTGATGGTAGATCTGGCCTTAGATTAGGACTCCTTCTACACTGACCGCTCTAATGCAAGTGTTGATATGCTGCCAACAGCTCAGTAAATCGTCCATGTCAACATCACAAGAGGGTCTCTGAACTGTGAGTGACCCCTATCTAAGGAAGCAAAGTAAGTGCACGCAGAGACTTGTCATTTTATTTATGATGAACTAGGGACACTGTCCTTTTCCTAGGTGAAGGATGTTACCACCTCCCTGCAGAGAATCATTCTCTTCTGTCTGGTAATGACTGACTTGTAAAAATGCCAATCTTTCATGCTATTCCTCTTTAGCTGCTATGGCTGAATTCGAATCACCATGTGCCCCTTGTTTTCCAAATCATGCACTGTACAAAGCCAGTCCTTTGCTCAGCCCATGCTGAATCTCAGGCAGAAAATGGATTGCTGAGGTTATGGCCTATTCTGATTGTCTGGACTCCAATCATGAACCTCATCCAAAGCTCTCAGAAGATAATAATTTTTCCACTGATTTCAGTGATCTTTGGTCAGGTCCCAACTGTACCTTATCTATTTCTTCTTATGTAAGAACCTATGCATCCTGGGCCCAATCCTGCACACTTTCCTCTCCTAAATAAGCCCTATCTTTAAAAACAAGCATAAAGAAACAGATAATGAAAAGTACAAAAAGGTAAAAGACTTTACGGCTTGTGGATATTGCCAAATATTGCATACTTATTGCGAAGAATAATGCATACTCCAGAAGAATAATGCAGTTATGCAACTTGTCAAAGCTGCAAGACCAGACAATACAAAATTAGACAAAGCTAGACAGACATGGCATGTTAGGCTGGGGATAACAGTAATAAAGTAGAAGAGATAAAGCTATAGGGAAGGATAGGCTGAGGTATAGAAGTGAGGGAAGCAGGGGAGATGTAGGTGTAATGGAGACCTGTCATTCTTTGAGTCATCTTGACATTTTTTTTATCCAAATGTGTAAACAGACCTTACTCAGAAGAAGTTTCATGAAGACACAAGGGGCTACAAGTAAGAGTAAGGATTATTGCTGTAAGATTTGGCAGAAGTATACGTCTGCCTCTCTGTTTAGAATTGTCCATCCTTGTTTTCATTTGACATAATTGTTTTCCTGCCAGGAAACTGACTTTCATGTTCAGTGACATTTTTCCTTGCCTCTCCCTAGATGACTGTCCCATCTCCGATACTAATACAAAACATTTTTAATATCTCCGCTTACGATCCTTTGTATCTCTCAAACCAAGGCCTCTGCATGATGGTAATTTTTTTTTCTTTATCAGGCATGCTTTCCTATTATGACACCATTTCTCAGCACCCATTACTGTGCTGTTTGGAGTCAGAATGGCAAGAGAAGAGATCACCACAATGCCATTTATGCTTATGGATAATGATTTGACACAGCATGCAACTCCTGCTCTACTTGGGTGAAATACTCCCCTGTGGAGAAAATCTTTATTAAGCCCTAAATCTCATGTGATGGATCTGGCAAGCAGCAGACTACAATTCCTATCAGCCCCCTCCCTACAGTATATCCCATTCCTCCTGTACAGTCAAGGGGTAAGATCCAGAACCATGACATAGTTGGTCTCTGTTTGAGAAGCAGTGGCTGCATGACAAGCCAGGAGCAGTTGGGAAGGTGAAGCAGCTGCATGGCAAGCAGGGAGCTGAAGAGAAGCTGAATTCAGAGCAGATTCCCCAGCGGCCATATGCAGAGACGTGTGTGGAACAGGTGGAGACATCACAACTAGGTGCCAGGCTGTGTGGGACTTCAGAGGGCTGGGTGGGACAAAGTGCAGTGGAGCCCTAATGAGGGACACCAACTGATCCTGGCCTGGAAACCTGCAAGCCCATATTTCTAGCTGGATTAGAGACTGGACTGGGAAGGGCACCCCAAGCACTAGGTCTGAAGAGCCCTGTCTCTTGACTGGACCGCACTAGGGATGCAAACAAGAACTTCTGTGGCTCTCACAGAAATGAGTATTTAAGACTCTGTACCTAGGAGAGCTGTAGCCTTTCTCTTCCCTGCCTTTCTCTGAGCCATGCATCTGATTATGGGGACTTATCAAGCCTAGGTGCTGAAGCACCAACAGTGCTTGCCTCTAAGCCCTGGTATCCCTGGCACACTACTGGTATCTTAAGAGGTTGGCATAAGCTACCGGGCAGCCTCATTAATAACACTACCTTAGTCCCTTACCACAGTGTTTAAATGGGAGTTATGTTGTGCATTTCCTTCATGCAGGCTCTGCTCAGGAGATAAGTTTCAACCTCTGTAAAATGAAATAAAAGGAAAAAGTTCATAGACATCAATAGAAATTTCACTGTATTGGCTCTGACAGTGGGTCTGAGCTACTGGTCCCTGCAGGGGCTAATTTAATCATTATAAAGCTTCAGCAGTTGTTTAAAGGTAGTCCTGGGAACTTGTTGTTTGAAACAGAGGTTCCAGAGCACATGCTGTCATAGGCAAATTAGAATATATTCACCCCTCAAGCCTACCGTTACTTTTTTGTAGTAAATAGTTTCTGAACATCTTTATGCCTTTTCCTGGTGGTAGGTAATAACTCCTTCTTCCTAAATGGAAGAACCAGCCCTGATTTGAGAATGGTGCTATGTGGGATGTAATTGGCTTAATGCCGGTGTAGGAAAAGATGCTCAAATTATGTTACCACCAATGTAGATTTGAGAGTACCCCACATTATAACCTACTGCATGTAGTAAGTCTGAGTATTTCCAAGAAATTTAAACATGCCCAACAAAGCTATATTTATTTAGGTTCAAAAGAATGGATATGCCCTGCAATGCACATCACTAGATCTATATTGTTTAGTACACTTTGGGAAATTGCTTGGGCCTATTTATGTTGGTAGATTTGCTAGCCCAATAAACATGGCAATCTCACTTGCAGGAAGCCTCAGATTGCTCACCTAGGGAAAAAAGTATTAATGGATTGCTTCAACAACCTTGACAAACATCCTCTCAAAGGCCTGGGCAGTTAAACCAAGTGACAAATTTTACTGCGATGTCCAGTTTTCTGATTTGCATTGCCCATTTGCTCTTCTGTGACTTGGGTTTTAAACAGCACTTAACTGACAACAGTGATCCAGGCACAGGCAGGAAATACTGATGATATACAGCACATATTATTTCACAAGGATAAAAAGCATTGCGTAGCCATAAGCTGGAGACATAAGCTGCTTGCCTTTTGTGTGTGAGGGGGGAGAACTTCTACCCAATGCCTGATAAAGAAAGTACAGGCAGTCCCCAGGTTACATGGATCCAACTTACATCGGCTCCCTACTTACAAACGGGGTGAGGCAACCCTGCACTAGCTGCTTCCCCCCAGCAGACCAGGGAGACGCGAAGCTAGCGCCCCCCTGCAGCAAACCAAGGCGACGCGGAGCAGCTTTTCTCAGCAGACACCTCAGCTTGAGAATAAAGGACTGAGGGAAGTGAGGTGTGGGAGAATAAAACTGAGCTCTGCAGAAATGTTTGGCTAGAGTTTCCCCTGTAATATGTACCAGTTCCGACTTACATACAAATTCAACTTAAGAACAAACCTACAGTCCCTATCTTGTACGTAACCCGGGGACTGCCTATACCTACTTTGACTCGGTTTTGTCTTTTTATTTTTTCTTGACAAACTTGATTTATGAACTGGAGCACTTTTTTTACATTACAGAAAGGATCTATCTGTTCCATGCCCCGACAAAACGATTTGCTTCTAAGCTGTTCTGTCTCCTGTTATACATTTCCTAGTCACATTTCTATACCAACTTGTCAGTTCCATAAATCATTACAGATAAGTAAATTCTTCTTTTAACCTTTGGAATGGTAGTGTCACTAATAATTCATGAACGTATTACTCCTCACTTTACCTGAAGAGAGGGATATGCTAGGTCTAGTTACTGCACTAGTGTCAGGCCCGTATGCAGGGTGTGTGTGTGAAGTGTGCAAATGTACCCTGCCCCCCATGGTCCTCCAAGTAAGTGTGAGGCTGGGACGATGTGTTGCCCCAGCCTCCCTCGGGCCAGCTAGGCTGATTCATTCCCCCTGCTTCCCTCAAATGTGAGGCTGGGGGTGGGACAGCCACCAGCCCCGTGTCCCTCCCCCCCAGAAATTCCTGTGTACAGGCCTGGGTGTGTAACATACTAAAATACACTTACTTGCTCATTTTATCAGTCTCTACTTTAGAGCTTTAACTCTCTCCTTTGCATACATGGTAGCTCTTTTGATGGAAGTAAGTCCAGTGATGCTGTGGTTTTTGAAGTGCAGTGGACATTCTTATTCTCAGTAACTAGTCCCTGAATATTAATTCTGCAAAATTTCTCAGCCATTTCACATTGTGAAAAACAACGTTCATGTTTGTAACACGGCGACGCTTCTCTTTCCTAGCAATGTCCTATAGGAAACATGCTGCTGTTTCTGTCATAGGCATGTCCTTTTTTCATAATGAAGAGGTGTTACAAATGCCCATCACAATTCAATGGAGTAAACGTTGGATTTATAGTAAGGTGATAGCTACTCTACTTAACAACAACAATAATAAAAAATGATATCTAGTTGTTATATAGTATTCTTTTGCAATAGCTGTCAAAGTGTTTTATAAGTGAGGTCAGTATCATTTCTATATTATGAGGAAACAGAGGCATGGAGCTGAAATGACATGGCTGAGGTAACACAACCAGGACTAGAACTCATGTCTCCTGAGACCCAGTTCTAGGCACTGTCCACTAGGCAATACAGCCTTCCGCAAAGCCTTTCTCAAGATACATTGTGATTCCTCCACATAGCCAATTAGGCCATTGCTGAGGAAAAGTGAAACAATTGCTAGGGAACAGCCTGGTAATGAACTTAAAGAATGATTGGGTGGTGGTGGGAGAAATATAGAATAGAGTTTTTTCTTGTGGGGGAGGGATTTATTAGGGAATTGGGGAGCCTCTCCCATACAGATCCTGGCTGATCCCCATTCTCTCTTTCACTTAAATGCATCTGCACCTCTCCATTTTTCCCTGCACTCCACTCAGCCACCTCCATCCACAGATATCCCAACATCCCCCATCATTGTGTCCCTGAACCTCTGACTCAGCCATCCCTGCCCTCCATCTTTATGTGGCCCTGCACCCTGTGCACCCCTCAGTGTCCCTGCAACTTTACTCCCAATGAGCTCCAAACTGTCTGTCCCTCCACTAGCTCTTCTGACCTCCAGTCTATGTGATCCCTGCAGCAGCCCCATGGAGGCTATGTCTAGACTGCAGGCTTCTTTCGGAAGAAGCTTTTCCAGAGGAGATCTTCCACAAAAATTTCTTCCAAAAGAGAGCGTCCACATTGCCAAAGCACATCGAAAAAGCAATCTGCTTTTTTGACAGATAGTGTCCAGACTGAATGGACGCTATCTCGCATTTAAGCCATGATTACTATGGGTAGAGTGGCTACCAGGGCACCTGTGCTTTTTCTTCGCTCCTCTTCCATTGACAGAACTCCCCCTTTCCCATCCACACATGCTTTTTTCTGAAAGAGCTCTTTTGGAAAAAAGCTTCTTTCTCATAGAAAAGAGGTTTACCAATGTCAGAAAAATCCCTCTGTTCTTTTGATTTTTTTTTTTTCAAAAGAATGCGACTGCAGTGTGGATGTGAGATTTTTTTTTTGAAAAAACGCTATTTTTCCGAAAAAACATCTGTAGTTAGACATACCCATACTCTGTTCAGTCCATCTCCTCCCCCCTCAAGTACCATCACTACTCAGCTGCCCCCACAGGTATGTTGCTGTAAGAGAAGCTGCCTCCGCTCTTGCCCTATCTGCAGCTGGCTGCTATGCTCTGTTCTGGCGGCCCTTGGTGGCAGAAAAGCATAACTGCAGCACCTGCCCAGCAGAATTCATTTTCTGCAAAGAAAAAACCCCTGTGGAGGTCATGCATTTTGTATGAATGGGCACAGAATTTCCCTAGAAATATTTAATGCATTTCAGTAGGACCACTTGAGGAATAGGTGGTATTCATTGTGAATAAGGATAGCTGTTAACTATAGCTACTGCCTTTAAGTGATTGCTATAATTAGTTGCTATTATTCTGAAATGGTAGGAATATAAAAGAGCACATATTATTATTTATTACTTTTAAGATTCTTTCTGGGGCTTCGAGAATGAATAGGTCTTGCCACAAATCTGTTAAAGACTGTCAAACTGTATTTTGTAATGACTTGTGTTGTACCTTCTTTTATAACAGTAGGTCTTATAAGTTAGTGTGCTTAGAGCATAACATTTGCATGTTTTTTTCCATAACATCTGATCTATTTTTACATTTTCCCCATAGTTTCAACTGGGTGCAATTTCTTCTCTACTTTCTGGCCCAAAGAATTGTCCACAACTACAACAATTACAGTTGTTGTGCTATATTACTGTGATACAATTGCCACATATTTTTCAGTGGTGAGACTTTCCTAGATCTAGGGACAAATCCTGAGCTAGCTAGCACTCTCCAGAGGGAGCAGGTAGATGCATCCTTTGCTATATGAATCTTGCAGGTCAGGATTGAATGATGCAGGATGGAATGTGTTGGAGTTGTCCTTTGCAGATAATTTTGAGGATACACCCTTAGTTAGCATATGTGATGTGCCGTAGCATCTGTGCCAGTCAGCTGCGAGGGAGGAGGGAAGGCACATCATGCTTCCTAACATGCAGACTAATGATATGCGGCTCTTCTCTCTCCCCCCCCCCCTTTACTTCACCATGCACGTAACAAGTGTAAGAGCTGCTGCAATTGTAGTGAAACAACTCTAGACTATAGCCCTCAGAGCAACCGCATGGAGGAGAATGCCTACTCTGGAATTACCAGGTGCAAACTGCTAAAATAGATTATCCCTCTAGTTGGATATTACAGATCCATGTCTATCAGAGGGACTAGCTGGAACAATGAAGATATTTGTCAATATGAAGAATGGCCTTGAACAATGTCTGTAGATTTTACTTCCTGATAATTGATGAAATTCAAGCTCATTTGACAATAAAGATGTTGCTCATCTAAATAAACTCCAATATGATATCAGACTGAATATAGTTCATAATGAGCTATGTTATGGTAACAGTAATCACACCAAATCTTTTTGTCTCTAGGGATTAAATTAAGTTACTATCCCTACCTTATTTGTAAGGCACGCACGTGAAGCATGATCATATCTGCCAACAATCTGCAGTCTGGACATGAGAAAACTACACCTCTGGCTGATGAGATTTTATTTCCCTGAAAGTAGAGCATAACTGATGAGTGCTACTCAACATGTCAAACCTCTTGATGTGTGCAGGGCCTCTGTTAGAGCAAAGGAATTCACTCTTATTGAATACGGCTCACATAGTTACATCACCATTGTCATTCCAAGGACTATACCATCCTTGAGGATACTGCATTCTAGAACTTCCCAAGTAATGCTGAAGAAGAACGGTCGGTAACCCTCCAGCAGGTTGACGGGCAATGTGGCTTTTGGGAAATACCATTGTAGGCTGGTGAGCATCTCTGATATTTTAGTGTCAGTTCTCTTGCTGCATCAAGACTCTAAAGGAAACATTTACAGGAGCAGACCCAGTTTTGGTTCTTTTATTTTTAACTTTTTAAACAAAATTCACTTTGAACGTAACAGATAAAGAATGCACACAGTTTTGTGACTAACAGACCTGTTGAACTAAGTAGATGATAAAGTTGAATATTTCCATTATTATTCTCAGAGGGGTAGCTGTGTTCATCTGTATCTGTAAAAACAATGAGGACACTTTAAAGACTAACAGATTTATTTGGGCATAAGTTTTTATGGGTTAAAACCCACTTTGTCAGACGCATGGAGTGGAAATCACAGAAGAAGGAATATAATATATATATGTACAAGCATATCAAAAGAAGGGAGTTACTTATCAAGAGTAGGACTAGTGTTAACAAGACCAATTCAGTCAGGGTGGATGTGGCTTACTCTGAACAGTTGATGGGAAAGTGTGAATACCAAGAAAAGGAAAATTTGCCATTGAAGTGAGAGAACCATTCCAAGTCCTTATTCAGTCCTAATTTGATTGTGTTAAATATGCAAATGAATTGCAGCTCTGCAGTTTCTCTTCATAGTCTGGTTTTGAAGGTTTTTTTGTTTTTGTTTTAAGTATGACTACTTTTAAACCTGTTACTAAGGTGTATCTAGACTACATGCCTCCGTTGATGGAGGCATGTAGATTAGACAGATAGGCAAAGGGAAATGAAGCCGCGATTTAAATAATTGTGGCTTCATTTAAATTTACATGGCTGCCGCGCTGAGCCGACAAACAGCTGATCAGCTGTTTGTCGGCTCAGCACGCTAGTCTGGACGCTCCACGCCGACCTGAAAGCCTTTTATCGACATCCCCCTTATGCCTCGTAGGATGAGGTTTACTGGGGATGTCGATAAAAGCCTTTCATTTCTACAGGGGAGCGTCCAGACTAGCGCGCTGAGACGACAAACAGCTGAGCTGTTTGTCGGCTCAGCGCGGCAGCCATGTAAATTTAAATGAAGCTGCGATTATTTAAATCGCGGCTTCATTTCCCTTTGCCAAACAAACAAATCTACATGGCTCCATCGACGGAGCCATGTAGTTTAGACGTACCCTAAGTATCTAGGAAGGTTCAAGTGTTCCCCTATGGGTTTTTGTATGTTACCTTTCTTGATATCTGATTTGTGTCTATTTATTTGGGGCCTAAATATTGCAAGCAAAGCACATTCATTAACAAATGATATTAAAGTAACAACTACAAAAAGCAACTTCTTCCTAAGGTCACATGCAGTTACTTCAATATTAAAATAGAGCTTTTGCTGCTTTCTTTCTTTTTACAGTCATTGATTGATGGCATCTACTTCACGTCCATCAGTCTTGTCTTTATTCTGTTGCTTATCCCCATGGAGGCAACAGCCTTGTAAAATCCTTATGTATACTGCTATATGCATTAAGTTTTCTCCTCTTTCCCCATTCCAGAAGCAGGTAGAGCTGCCAGCTGCTAAGCTGTTCCTTTGACCCCATCTCTCATTCATCACGCTGGCTCCCTCTCTGCTGCTCAGCAGCCTCACTGTTTTGCTATGTTGATGAGGTGAGTGCCACCAGTTCTCTGGCAGATATACTTTCCAGTTTGTTAGCTGAGGTTCTGCAAAGGTCACTAGTGAAGCGAGGGAAAGAGAGAAATATTGTCACTGCTGACAGCTCTCAGCTACCTCTCTTCTGACTGGCATGCAGCTGGACACTCAGATGCCGGATAGAATTATATGTGCTAGTGAAATGATAGGAAAAACCTGCAATATGTTTTCTTGCTGTGAGCTATGAGGCAGACATTTCAGTCTTTCCATAGTATGAAGAGCAAGAGTGTTCTTGCATTTGTTTTTATGGGATGATGCATAAAATTGGATTATTGTTCATTTTGTTTTATTGTCCTGTCTTTGGTTGCTTTGTCAGATTTAGTAGTCTTGGCTGGATAAACCTGACAGTTAAGTTTTCACTGAGCAGATTAGTAGTCAGGTATGATTTCATCTGTGTACCGTTGTGAGCCCCTTCTACAAGAGAATCCCCTACGCCCCTTCTATTTTTATGCATAGGGATTTACTTGATCACATGTTCACTTTATCATATATTTCTATATGTGTCCCATTTCTATAGTGCCTGTGCTTTTGGTGCTTTAGATACAAAGATTAAAGCATGAATTTTCTCTGTCACTCAGAAACCCCACCTAAAAATGAGCACTAGACAAAACAATTCTTGATAAGGGGAAAGTATTATTTTTGTAGCATCAGCATTGTGCATGGTGTCTTTTAAAAAACGTGAATATAGAGACAGGGCTGGCCTCTGAAAATGGTGACCTGGGTGAACTTGTATTTTGGCATCATTCTGCCCCCTCCCACCATTACTCCAGCTCCTGTGGGTTCCTGGGCATCCCCATCACCTCTGGGCCATTACCTATACTTCATATGAAAGGTCCACAGGAAAGTCCATTCTATGTAGATGGGCATCTCCCATAGTCCATTATGCAATAAGTATCCCTTGATGAGTTACTTAATTTGACTAGTCCCTTCAAGATCTGCTGGCTAACCACCTTATGCCTCAGGAGCAAACATTTGAAATACAGGTATAGAGTCAGTATTCATAACTTCAAATGCAAAAATGATACATGCATACAAATAGCATAATCCTATTCAGTAAACAAAATCCTTTTCATAGATATCTTACATGCCACACATTGTACAAGGTTTGTTGCAACATATAACAGTGGTTAAAACAATGATCTATATGGGCATGTTTTGATCAAAGTAAGTCACAGGCTACGTCTACACTGGCATGATTTTCTGGAAATGCTTTTAACAGAAAAGTTTTCCATTAAAAGCATTTTCGGAAAAGCTCATCTAGATTGGCAGGATGCTTTTCCGCAAAAGCACTTTTTGCGGAAAAGCGTCCGTGGCCAATGTAGACGCGGTTTTGCGCAAAAAAGCCCCGATCGCCATTTTAGCCATCAGGGCTTTTTTGCGCAAAACAGTACTGTGCTGTTTACACTAGCCCTCTTGCGCAAATGATTTGCGCAAGAGGGCTTTTGCCTGAACGGGAGCAGCACAGTATTTCTGCAAGAACACTGACGATCTTACATGAGAATGTCAGTGTTCTTGTGGAAATTCAAGCGGCCAGTGTAGACAGCTGGTAAGTTTTTCCACAAAATCAGATGATTTTGCAGAAAAACTTGCCAGTCTAGACACAGCCCCAATGAGTAACTGCTACAACTAGCAAATCCCTAGGCTACTGTCAGTAGAAATGCAGAAGTGAGGGTGGCATGGTATGTAATACATTGCTACACTTCTGTGCTGCTGTGGTGGCTTCTGGCACCACAAAGTCACATGGAGACTAAATCTTGCCAGAGCTCACAGCCCTCCGGCAGCCCCTAGCCACTCCTGCCTCATCACTAGCATTTTGACAGGAAGTACCAAGCAGTAGTAACAACAGTAACAAAACAAGTATGTGTGTGTACATGCATGTTTGTTTGTATGTGTGTGTGTGTGTGAGAGAGAGCGAGAGCGCCAGTATGTGGGTATGTCTACACTGGGGAGTTATTTCAAAATAACACATAGCAAGCCTGTTATTTTAAAATTATTTTGAAATAATGGGCTTGTTATTTTGAAATAATAACCCCTGCTTCTCATGAGGAATAACACCTATTTCAAAATTGTTATTTCAGGGGTTATTATTTAAAAATAAATAATCACGTAGTGTAGACATAACCTGTGTAAGGCGGTGGTGGTGTGTGCACACATGCATGTGAGTGTGTATGACAGTGTCCATGTGTGTGTGAGAGAGAGAGAGGGGAACAGCTAGTTCGGATTAGGAAGCCTAATCCGAACTAGCTAGTCCGTGCCACGTGTAGCTGCATGGCACGGAGTCCGAACTAGCCGGCATTTAAAAATGGCGCCGGACGGCTTCATGCAAATGAAGCCCGGGAAATTCAAATCCCGGGCTTCATTTGCAAGTGCGGATGACTACATTACCCCCGCTAGTTCGAACTAGCGGGGTAGTGTAGACATACCCTATGAGATTAGTTGTGTCCTCCTGAGCCTTTAGACTTTCGCCCTGGAGAAAGGCTAGACATTGGTATGGGTGCAATAACCCTTCTTAGTTATCAAAGCTTTCATAAATGCATGCTGGAGATCACCAGAGGAACAACACAAGAATGCACAACAGAGGACTTGTGATGGTGTAACCTACACACCTGCTGGGTGTAGTTCACTATCCCATGTAGTGGCACTTAGACAACTAATAGAGAGAGCTTACTCTACAGCCTTAGCTGAGAACCAGCTGTAGAGGCTCATGCAGGAAGCTCCAGAGGTTGAAGGTTTGGTTCTGCCTGTTGGAGTTACAATGTTATGTCAATGAAGAAGTGGTGTACCAAATGAGAAACAACCCCCAAACGGAGTAAGATATTGATTCTCAGGAGTCCTGGTCTAAGATTGGGATTTCCAGGTGATATTGTAAAACAAATAAATAATCATAATAATTAATAACTTGTATGCATCTTGTCACTGATTCCTCTGACCTGCTTAAAGTTACTATAGATTCATAGTTTCAACTTTTTCGTAAATGCCCTGAAACAAAACTGTCACTTTGTCTATGTAATCACATTCTTCGATGCAAAAAAGATTGTGTGAAGTCAATTTGTATGCTTTCAGTACATATTTTAGACTTTCACAGTTTGCGTATAATAATCTCCTCTTCCAAAATTGAAAACTTTCTGCAATTTGATTTCTCACTAGGAAAAGAAAATAACTTTAACTCAATCAAGTGTAAAATTTCTCTTATCCCTTGCTGGATTTGTAAAAAAGATTTCTAAAGTACTAGATGCAGAAGAGAGGAATTTACATTCCAGAACAGACCAGTGGTCCAGATAATTCAGTTTCCTGTCTCTGAAAGTGACCGCTTCTGGTTGCATCAGAGGAAAGTATAAACCTCATGAGGATTGAATTTATCTGGTCTTTAAATATATTATAAAAGGAGAAAGTTTCTTCTTGAACAATGGATGGAGGTCAATTTCTGTTCTGATTAGAAGGACTGTTGGCCTGTGTAATTGTATTTTGCTGGGGGAAAAAGTCCTCCTTTCTGAGAAATTTGCATGTGTTACTGTTGAGTGAGAAGCTGGCCATAGGAAAAAGAAGTACATGTTTGTATGGAGACTGTATGGGGAATATACATTCGCTTTCCTGTTAGAGTAACATAGAATTTTCATTCTGAATAATCAAGAGATCCACCTCACTGTGTAGTCATTTTAATTTTATGTCAAAGGTTCCTGCAAAAAAGAGTCTATAACGAACAAAGACAGGATTTTGGGTCAGGTATTATGCCAGCATACTGATATCAAAACATGGGAACTTCTGAGTTCTTGTATGTGACTCTGATTTTGCATTTTGTCTGCTTCAGTTTTTGTTTTGTTTTGTTTTTTTCTGCTGCTGCTGGGAGGCAGGAGGGAAAAAGGCTGTGAAGGCATTAGATTTGCTTCCCACTGCATCGCCATGCCTCTGGCGTTCTTATCTGGAGACACAAATGAGCTGTACAGCTCTGTTCTCCTTTGAGCCGTATCTCCTGTGTCCGACTTTGTTGGGTTTTCGGTCCTTTGTGGCCACGGTTGCCGTCTGTGAAAACAGGGTTTTCTCATTTATTAATTTGCTTGTTGTTGTTACCATGGAGTATTTTACTTGGCAGGCATGAAGTGCAGTTAGCAAATGCATTGAAGTCAAATTGATCAGAATGCCTGAGAGAGTGTCCCTGAAAAGTAATTTCATTTTTTTTCACAAATGAAAGAGCACTGGGGAAAGATTATTTTCTGCTGTGCATTACTTGCCATCATCTCAGAAAGCAAAAGGTTGGAGCTACCCCGCCCCCCCCCCCTCCTCCCATATCAGTTTGACTGTGGAGGAAGCAGGAGCTCCAGGATGGTGTTTTGAATCTGAGGTGGTCCAAGCATGCTCAAAAAGCCTCAATGGTAATCCAAACCCATTAGGATAAATGGACTTGATTCCATGACATTGCTCCTCAGTTTAAGAGCGCATTAATTGGGAAAATGGGAGGGAAAGGAGACAACTTGTCACACTGTGACACCGCAGGATTTGGATAGCACCTGAATTACGACTCTGCTCATAAATGTTAAAAATCACAGAAGCTGACAAAGCTGCAGTCTTGTGTTTACTGCAAGCTCCAACTAACTTGGGACATTTCAAAAATAATCCTATTAAATTATGAACACTGCTAAAAGCAGAGATCCTATTATAATTTTCCCTCCCATGCTACCACATTCTGTGACCAGTCTAGAGAAGAGCCATAATGCTTCTTTCTATTTATTAAGCATGTCTGTAGACAAAAAGAGCAGTCATGTCCTCTCTGGCTGAATTACTTTTCCTTTGCTTTAGTGGAAGCCAACAGAACATGAGAGAATAGAAGTAAAGGTTCTATGTGAGAACACAGTGTGTGTATGTGTTTGCAAGTGTCTTCTCTTGCACAGGCAACACTCAAACTCAATGCATAATGGCACTTCCCGTGTAGGAGAGGACCAGAGGATTAGTACATCAGGTGGTCCTGTGCTATGCCCTGCTCTTTGCAAGTTGTTATGCAGACACATCACTGGGTCCAACTCCCCAGTTCTGCATTCTCTTTATAAAGCGGAATTGCATCAGTTCTTCTGTCTGGGGACCATTACTCTCAAAATTCATTCAAATTGCTTTGGATGTGAACACTGTCACATAGACTAAAACCTGGCCATCAACAAAGGCTAATGACAACAGGCGGTATATGAAGCTGGGAGGGGGCGTGTCTAAGGAGGTACCACCATCATCCATGTTAGATGAGATGTTAGGAACTCAGGTACTGGGCTGTCTTGAGAGGAGCCAGTAAGCTGGGTAAGTAGATAATTATAGATTTAGGAAGAGGAGTAAATGATATATTAGAAAACAGTGCAAATTTCAGGAGGAGTTGTAGAGTGGCCAGGACAGAAAAAGTATACCAAGAGAACAATTCCCAATGCCCAGTTACATCCATAAACTGTGTTTCAGGATTGGGTTTTAGTGTACAGAGTAGTGAACCTTAGTTATGACAAAATTCAATATTACTAAGCAAGATGAATTTGGAGAAGATGATAAAGGCAGAATGCTGGATAGTCATCTAATTGATACTACTTAAAACAATTAGTCAAAGGTCTCATGAAGTTAGGCGGTCCTAAAATATGTCGTGAAGCCCTTTTCTCCCACCTGCTCAGCTATCCTGTGCCTATGAGTAATTGAAATTATTCTGCCATGGGAAGTATAGTACAAATACAAACACCTCATAAGCGTTGAGGAGTCCCGTGGCACCTTAGAGACTAACAGGTTTATGCTCCAATAAACCTGTTAGTCTATAAGGTGCCGCAGGACTCCTCGTCGCTTTTGCAAATTCAGACTAACACAGCTACCCCTCTGATACTAAACACCTCATCTAGTTTTGTGCATTTACTTTTGAGTTCTAAAAATGTGTAAATATATATGCAAATAGGGCCCTGACTAGTTGCCAGCATGGCCCTTAATGACACAGAATTTGGTGTTCTTGTTATAGTGACAGTTCTGCAGTTCCTTTCTTGAGCCAAGTTCCTCTGGGAGCCAACAGTGATGGGCTTTGGAATTGGACCCTATACAACAGTGTCTTCAGTTTTTTAAGTTGCACTGGACCAAACTCATAGCTGGTGTAATTCCATTAATTTCAGTCAGGGTTATTTTGGCCTATTATTTATCCAATAAAAAGTACAAATGCTTCTGAAGAGTACCAATGGGGAAATTTTCCATTGTAGGTATTATTATTTTAAACACCATTGAAAGAATTATACTGCTGTTGAAAACTATGAGCTTGACAATGCTGCAGAATGAGCTTCTTAATGTATCCATCGGAGGGGTTCAGTGTGGGGTGTGGAGATATAAACTTGCCCTCCTGATCTACCATACTGACTTGGAAAGATGAATTTGAGGGTGCGAGTTCTCTCTTCGTGCTCATTAAGACCTTGGCTCTCTGGCTGCTTGGAAATATCATGTACAATCTTTTAATTTGATTCCTGTTGGTTACTAGATTTCGAATATCACATGGATCTCTTGTTCTGCATGTTCATGAGGTCACTGGGCCTTAATTGGAATCCAACAGAAATGAGCAAGAGCTAAGAAAGTTCCAAAGAAGCCAGGTAACATATTTTCCTAGATGAAGTTATGAGGAATTTTTCCAAAAGCAAAGAGGAGTTACTTTTGTCTTGTGGTAGGGGAGAATGGTGTCTCAGAAATGATCAATGGAAACCAATTGAGACCAGGTAAGTAACTGCAGCAAAGTCTATGGGAATAGGACCTATAGTACAAGTTAAACCTCTCTAGTCTGGCACCCTCGAGACCTGACCAGTTCCGAACCAGAGAATTTTTTTGACCACGGGAGGTCAATAACCCTAACGGGAGGTCAATATTGTCTAGCAGCATTACCAACACTTCCACTGCTTCCTGGGCTTTTACAGGATATTTAGGGGTAAATGAGAGCTAAATAACGTCACAGAACACTGAGAGCCAGGTGGCTATAAATAAACTTTATGGGACCGCGGGAAACTTGGCCACACCCATGAAAAGTGGACAACCAGCTAACTAAAATTATTCCAGACCATGGATACTTCCAGACCAGAGAGTTCTGGACTAGAGAGGTTCAACCTGTTATGGAATGACTTAAAATAATCAATTAAAAGTATGGAATGTTTGTGCAAAAGAACTATAACCCCATGCCTTAGGCAGTCAAGCTCCTCTCTCTTCCCCCCTGCTCTAGGGTCTCTTGCCTCCTGGTGGTCCCGCTAAGCAATGCCTTCCTCCAAATGTGAACAGCTCTTTTGAAGTGTGCAGGACTTTTCTGGATAGGGTGATCATGTTTTCCTATGCTGAATATGGCACACCTGGTACAATTACTCATATTCAAGTTCAGTGGCAATCAATCAGAATTATGAGGCACAAATATACAAATTAATATAAAATTGATGGAGCCCCTGTTAAAAAGAAATACTGCATAGCTGGAGTCTTTTTATTTACCTTCTTATCTTTAAGGTTTGCACAGGGAGAGGTGACACACACACACACACACACACACACACCTCTCTCTCATGCGGAAAGAGGGGTGACTGACTAAACCTGACCCAAACCTCCCTGCCTCGTGCTCTCCACTCTCCATGCCTGGCTCGGCCCCTAGGCCAGACCCGCCTCTCCTGGTACCTGGTACCACATCTTCTCAAGGCAACACGGAGGGCACACAGAGCAATAGTCCCTCCCCCCCCCCCCGATTTCTGTTGGGTTCACATCAGATCATGGAAAGCAGCAGCATTCCAGCACTGTGTGTAGGGAGGGATAGGAGCTGCTTCCAAAAGGGAGTGGGGTGGTGTGGAAGTGAATGGGAGGCCTGGGATGGATGGAGGGAGGTCAAGCATCCCTTCCCTCTCATCAGTACTTATGCTTAGAGGGCCATGTTCCTGATATTTGTATGTCAAGACTAAGCCCAGAAGAACCTCCATTATAATTCTAAACAACTGAAAATGCACTTAGCAGTGTGACTCCTGCCACTAAGCTGTAAAAGACAATATTGTTGTACTAAATAGTAAGAGACTGAGTTCGGTTCTCTGAAAGAATCCACTGTCTCAGACACTTGGGACACGTTCAAACTGAGTTGTTGGCTTTGCATTTTGTGAATAGTTGGTCATTTGCAATCTCATTTTAGCTGCATTAATTTTTCATTTCCCTCTGTATCCCTTTCTCTTTCTTTTGCGTAGAAGAGCCTAAAGAAAAGGTCACAAAAAGGCCTGACTCATGTTTTCCATGAGGTGGATTGGGTAGTGACAAAGGAACAAAAGACGTCTACTAATTGAGCATTCTATTTGTAAATAGTTGAAAATTAGAAAAGGGGAAGATAATCTTGCTTTTCAATAGCTGAATATGAAATGTTAGATTTCTGTCATGCCTGGATTGCTAGTATGAGTACATACTGTACTATACAAATGTCATGTTACGAATACACTCTCTTTTCAGAACAGAAACATACTACATACTTGCATGCTGTTTATTGATGGATGAAAATTAAGTTGTTGCATCAAGGAATGTCTTGGATTTCATGTGACCTTACCCCTTGGATGGTTTCATTTATGTTTTTAACAGGCTGTAGCACTGATGATTATTATATGAGGCTGTCAAGACACTTAAGCATCCAGGGATGCAATTGCTTATCACAATGAAAAAGGGCCACGTTCAGCTTATATTTCTTTAGTGTTATGCAGCAGATCACAATGACAGGTGTTTGAATATGAGACTTAGGGGAACAAAAGGGAGAGTTTACTGGAGGTAGGAAATGAGGCACTGAGAGTACACAATGCTGGAGAGAAGAGAAGATCTTGCTCTGTTGTCCTATGTGTATGTGGAAAATTGTCCCATGTTATGGTGGCACAAATGTTTTTTAAAACTGAAAATCTAATCATCAGCATGTAAGGACTAGGGATGTTACATTGAGTTTAATCAACTAATTGACTAGTCGATGAGCAGAGAAAACTTGGAGCTGCAGTGGGGTTAGCTCCTGGCCCTGGGAACTAACTGGGCTGTGGCTCTGCCTTTTAAATGGATTAAGAGCCTGTTGGCACATTTAAAAGGCACAAGCACAGCGGGGGGACCCGGTGTGAGCCCGGAATCAGCTGATTCTCAGCTTCCACGCAGTCCCCACATGCCTCTGCCTCCCGTGGAGATGATGCTGGGGGGGCGGGGAGAAACTTACTTTTAAGCCAGCTCCCCCAACACTGGCTCCTTTTCCCCTCCCCCCACTGCCTCTCTGATAGAGGCAACAAGGGAGGGGGAGCGACTAGTCAAGTCACTAGTTGACTGATAAGCATTTGCTTATCTGATAGTCGACTAGTCACTTACATCCCTAATAAGGACACAAAAATGTTCTTTATATTTGAGGCCATATTTTCAAAATCTAGCCAACTTGCAAATGATGTATATGTTAATTTTGGTAAATATAAATAATAGAATGTATCTGTACAAAACCAATTTGCTCACAAGTTACATGCACATAAATAGTCTTTTGCATGCACAAGAGACAAGAGACAGTGCACACAAATTATTTGCCCAATCAATGTGGATGCTATCTTTCAAAAAAGCAAATTGCTTTTTCAATGCGCTTTGGCAGTGTGGATGCTCTCTTTCAGAAGAAGGTTTTCCAGGAGATCTCTTCAGGAAAAGCTTCTTCTGAAAGAAGCCTGCAGTCTAGACGTAGTCAGAGAGGAGTACTGCTGCAGACTAGGGTAACCCTCAGCTTTTGATTTAGTGGGTTTTAACTAGACCTGCTAAATCAAATGCCAGAAAATGGATCTCTAGTGTAGCAAGTGAAGATGTAGCCTTAGTCTTCTGGGCTAGGTGGTTAGTGTTGTGGTTTCCCAGAAGGAATAAAAAATAATGGGGGAAATAAATCTGAGTCATTGAAGGTGTTTAGTAGGAATACTGGTGGCCCTGTATGCTCTTTGTTTTGAATTATACACTATTTTTAAAAATAAATTCCCTTCATTTACAATGAGAGAAAATTGTGAAGGAAATAAATTGATGATATTGTGCCATTCCCCCTGTCTGGAATATCCATGCAGGGCCCAACCCTGAAGTCAGCAAAGAATGGGAGTGGGAAAGGCACATATGCTGATCACTTCATCTTTACTCTGCATCTTGTTTGGTACTTGTTTCTTTCAGTCTGTAACCCTTCTGCCAGGTAGCTCTAGCAGTAGTCAGGGCCGGGTTCAATATCTAGGGGTTCCTCTCCATCCATCTAACACAGAACTGGCTTCAGCTCCCACCCAGTAACGTGGCAAATTCACAGAACTCCCTCAGCGCCTCTGAGAGGCAATGCAAGCACAAGCAAGCACAGAGTCTGAGTGTAGAAAATAAACTTTTAATGCAAAGGGGGAGAAGTAAATGTCCCAGCTCAAATAGCTCGGGCAATATCCTTTTGCTCTCAGGCTCTCAGGTGCAGCATGTAAATGTCCCCTTCACATGCCCAATCTTTCTCTCCACCCCACTCACAATTGCTGCCCTTGGTCAGGCCAAACCAGAGTTCAGAGGTTCATCTGCAGAGTTTACCTCACATACTGAGTAGGAGGAGGTTGGAGGCATCTCACCCACTCTGCTTCTCAGCCACCTGCTCGCTGCTTTCTGGCGCCATCCTGCTGGCAATTCATCATGCCTTGCTGTTGCTGCTCTGCTGGCTGCTCCTCATGCTTCTCCATTGCCGCTCTTCTGGCTGTTCATGCTGCTTGTCATATCTTCCGCTGGCTTGTGGTGGATTTGACTCTGGGCCAGACCTAGTGATCTCAGCTCTTAGCCCAAAACACAGTCCAGCCACAAGAGATTCCAGTACATACAAAAGAGTCTCTGTGTGGATCCTTTATTTAACTCTATTATTGAAACAATGTTGAGAAACAGGTAAAACCAGACTTACAGCTCATACCTGGAGGGCATGCAGCTTGCTGACTCAACTCCCTCCCCAGCTTAATCTATAGGACTCTGGGGGTGTGTCTAAACTACATGGCTCCATCGATGGAGCCATATAGATTAAGCAGATCAACAGAGGGAAATGAAGCTGCGATTTAAATAATCATGGCTTCATTTAATGGCTGCCGCGCTCTACTGACCAGCTGATGATCAGCTTGTTTGTCGGCAGATTGGAGCAGTCTGGACGCGCCGTGGTCGACAAGGAAGCCTTTGTCGACAGCGCAGGTATGCCTCGTGAAACTAGGTTTACCTGCGCTGGTCGACAAAGGTTTCCTTGTCGACCGCAGTGCATCCAGACTGCCCCGATCTGCTGACAAACAGCTGATCATCAGCTGGTAGGCAGAGCGCGGCAGCCATTTAAATTTAAATGAAGCCACGATTATTTAAATCACGGCTTCATTTCCCTCTGTCGATCTGCTTAATCTACATGGCTCCATCAATGGAGCCATGTAGTTTAGACACACCATGGAAGTCAAGCCTCAGTCCATGCAAGATTCTTTACACTGACAGATTCTCTCCTTTGAACCGAGTTAAACACAGTCTGACTTTTCTGCATTCTCAATAGCTGCAAGCATTGGTGATCATCTCTTGCAATTCCTGCATTTAGGGTTAACACAGTTTGTGACTCCACATCAGCCAAATTGGTTACAATGGGCAAAACACCATTCTAACAGTTGAATATCTAGCAGGCCTAAGCAAATGGAGTGAACTGTATTTACATAACCAGATTCAGGGTTTTTCCTTCATTCCAGCTGGCTGTAATGGAAGCATTGGTTCAGACCCTGCTTACTGGTCCAGAGTTCCAGTTACCCTTTTCAGGATGTAGGCATAGTAGAATTTTTATGAAAACGGTGGCTGGGGACCAGAGTTGGGGCCCCAGGATTCGATATCAGGAAGTTTGCTCTTGTTTATAGTGGGTTTTGCCCACATCGCACCAATTCTTCCCTTTTGTGCAAAGATGCAAACATAGGTTGCTCAAGGACACAGACAGTGGCAGGATTTGTTACCCCTGCCACACCTTTCTTATTGATTTCACATGTCCTTGCTGTGAGCATCCCTTGCACTGACTGTTGCACAGTCATCCCCCCCTTCTCGTTTTTTATCCAAATTTTCCATGGGATTATGTTTTCCTATGAGGCTTCCTTTTATAACGAGCACTTTGACACCGATATGATTCCCTGGGGGCTGATTCTGCTTTCACAGGGTTCTTTTCTCTAGTGTAATTCCACTTGGCCATTATCTGTGGCTAACAAAATGAGACCAGATGAGATCTGCACATCACACCTGGCTTAGGCAGAGACTACACATTTCGTGGAAAGATGAAATAATAAATGCAAGAGGAAGGGATCTGACAGAACAGCACATGTTAGAACAGCACATATCAACACATGAGTGACCATAACGGTGGGGGAATTGGACTGCTCAATGTATCAGAAGCACAGGATGAACTAATGTCTAAGGGTAATTCCATTGATTTTAGAGGCATGACTCATGATTTACATCACTGTGAGATCTGAATCTGGCCGCCATAGTCTGGCTGACTAATAATGGGTTTCAAGGTTATAATTAATTTTGTTTAGACAATTGAAAACTGCAACTAACAAAGGCTCTGACAATTTAAAAAAAAATAAATGCCACTTCAATAGCTAGGAAACATTTCCACCCCCTATTCCTGGATAGCACAATTGCTCCCTTTTGTTTCTCTGTATGCTTGGTAATATTAGTACATAGGGCCTTGTAATGAGAAGTTTCCCAAAGATTTTTAATCCTTTTTATTTTTCAAGTCAATAGCAATGCTTTTCAGCCACAGTTTAACTTTCATATCAGAGGAGTACTCAGAAAGATGCCTTGAAGCCTTTGTCATTTTGGATCTTTTCTTTGAGTAATGGAGAGGGGGAAGAGCCTCAAATAACTTTTGAAGAAAGAAAATGTATATATCTGTGTATAACTGTGTGTGTGTTTAAAACTCTTAAAAGTCTTTGACTTTGATATAATACTACTAGATCACACAAACTGCAAAAGGCAAGGAAGCAAGCAGTTAAGATCTGCTCCAACACCCATTAACATCAATGATCTTTGGATTAGGCCCTTTGTGTCCATCATTCTCCACCTCATCTGCTCCCCACTTCTCAAATACGATGCTCCTCCACCACTCCCCAGCCATGTACCATTTGTAAAGGGACTGCTCTGTTGACAAGAGCATACTCATCTTACAGTAGAGTAGGTTGGGAACATGCTGCTTTATTCAACTGCCTAACAAACAGAGTGTGGGGACCCCCTCTCCTCCCACTAACTAAAAAGTGAGTTAGGAACTGGTGGAGAATGGCTCCAATCCATAATACTCCAAGTCACTTAATTAATACCTGGTTGACCACTGTACTGCAACATCCTCCTCCTCCTATCAGTAAAATATCTAATTCAGGGGTCAGCAACCTTTTTGAAGTGTCATGCCAAGATTTAACCCTCTTGCCTTGAGCCATGCCGCTCTCTCAGGAGGAGGGGAGGAGCTCTCTCCACCACGTGCCCGGTGGACCACCTGGGTCAATGCAAACCTTTCCGTGGACTACCAGTTGCTAATGGAAACTCACTATTAATTACATAATTATGCCTGAGCCATTTTGCTAGTGCTGCAGCAGGGGAGAACAGTTGAATTTAGCTTATTAAACAGATCAAGTAATTTAACTTTCACATGTTAGTTTATCAAACTTCATTTTAAATAAAGTAAAATATTATGTCCAACACAAGGTTTCAATGTTTTTTTTATTTATGACAGATTGAGGAATCTTTTTTGGGTTGGGGGTTACTGACCCACAGAAAAATCAGTTGGGGACCACACAAGTGAGAAACAAAAGAACTCCTCCAAAACCCCCAACCCTCTCAGATGTGGCCCCCAACCGAGACACCTCACTCCTCTGGCACTCCAGCCCCATGGGGTGAAAGGAAAGGACAGGGAGGACTGAGGTTCTGGGCTTCCTATAGGCCAGATTAACTTTCTGGGTTTCAAGAGTTAGTGGATTTTTCTGGGGTGGGAACAAAAGTGAGGGGTTCAATGCATGGGACAGGGCTGCCAGTGTGTGGGATAGGGATGCAGGATGGAGTGAGGAGGGCAGGGTCTGGAAGGGAGTTTGGCGTCAGGAAAGGGTGTGGGGTGGGGGCATGAGAGGGAGTTGGGGGAGTAATGCAGAAAAGATGAGAAGGTGAGATGCAGCCAAATAGCTAGTTGGGGAGGGAGACAAAAAAGAATATGGGAGTAAAGGAAAGTGCAGCTTCTGGAAAGTAACATCGTATCCCCCCTCACATCTTCCCTTTGCTCCGGCCATGTTCCCCTCAGCCCCATGATTCCCCCAGCATGATTCCCTGCATCGTCCCATGCCCCTCAGTGCACCCCCTGTTGCCTCCTATCCTGCTCCTGCATCCTTCTTCACCCTTTCTCCTGCCCCCATATCCTTGTGCCCCCAGCACACTCACCAGCAGGGCATCAGCGATAGGGTGAGGAGAGATGGCGGGGAGGGCAGAGTCTCTTCTCTGCCTGGCCCAGCCCTTTGCCTGCAGGTTGTGGCTCTGTGGCTGGGGCAGGCAGAGCCTGGGGCTTCCCACCCCCACACACAGCCCATGGGGAGCAGCCTGGGCCCTGGCCTGCCATGTGTGCCAGCCACTCAGTCCTAGCTCTGCAGAGCAGGCCATGACCTACTCTCTCTTGAAGCAGGAGGCAGAGTCTGCGGCCAAGGGGTGGGTGTGTGTGTGTGTGTGTGTGTGTGGTTAACCCCTTAGTTCCCAGGAGCTGCGGGGGGGGGGGGGGGGCAAGTAGGGGCAACCCCAGGGACGCACATCTCCTCTCCCCTCCCCCCCGGGAGGAAGCCAGAGCGAGTGTTCCAGCCTCCAGCTCTGTGGCTGAGGCTGGAGCCGCAGCACAAGCTCCCCACTGCGCTGGGGGGGAGGGGGCAGAAGGAAGGATAGAGAGGCACTGAGCTCCCCCCCTGCATGCCACGGGAAATCGGCTCACATGCCGGGAATTGCCAACTCCTGATCTACATCTTAGTGCTACTGAAAACTGAAGTTAAGAAATGTAGACATGTTGGTGTCCCTGTGATAGAACCCTCTTTCTTTTGTATTATTCAGTTATAGGCACTAAATTTTAAGATCTGTCCAGGAATTTCCCCCCTAAGTCTCTAGATGTTGTCAGATTCTTTTCCATTCAGTTCAATCTCTCTTCTTCTTTCTTCTATCACATCGTTTCTTTCTTCCCAATCCATCTTACTTTTCTCTTTCCTTAGGGTATATCTACACTACAAAGTTAATTCGAACTAACGGACGTTAGTTCGAATTAACTTTGATAGGCGCTACACTAGCGCTCCGCTAGTTCGAACTTAATTCGAACTAGTGGAGCGCTTAATTCGAACTAGGTAAACCTCATTCTACGAGGACTAAGCCTAGTTTGAACTTACTAGTTCGAATTAAGGGGTGTGTAGCCCCTTAATTCGAACTAGTGGGAGGCTAGCCCTCCCCAGCTTTCCCTGGTGGCCACTCTGGCTAACACCAGGGAAACTCGTATGTCCCCCTCCTGGCCCCGGACCTCTTAAAGGGGCACTGGCTGGCTACGGTGCCCGTGCCAGGTGCAAGCCTGCCAGCACCTAGCTAGCAGACCATGCACCTGGCATGGCTCGAACCAGCCACCCGATGCTCCCCAGCCCTCCCTTTCTTCCCGGGACCAGGCTGGCAGCTCCTGGAAGCTTGCCCGGGACCGCAAGAGGTGGGCACCCGCCTGGTCTAGTGCGGACATCGTGGACCTTATCCACGACCTCCGCACTAGGCACAGGAAAGTGGCTGTCTAGGGAAGGAGAGCTGCCAGCCTGGCCACCCAGGAACAGGTGTGCATGAAAATCAAGGTGGTCCACTGAGACCCCCGACCTTGAGCCCTGAGCTTAGAATGGCCGTACTGGGTCAGACCAAAGGTCCATCTAGCCCAGTAGCCTGTCTGCCGACAGCGGCCAACCCTAAGAAACCTGGAGGGGATGGACCGAAGACAGTGACCAAGCCATTTGTCTCGTGCCATCCCTCTCCAGCCTGCCACAAACCTTGGGCAGGGACACCACTCCTACCTCCTGGCTAATACCACTCCATGGACCCAACTTCCATGACTTGATCTCACTTCCCTTTAAACTCTGTTCTAGTTCTAGCCTTCACATCCTCCTGCAGCAAGGAATTCCATAGGTTGACTCTTTGGTTTGTGAAGAACAACTTTCTGTTACTAGTTTGAAGCCTGCTACCCATTCATTTCCTTTGGTGTCCTCTAGTCCTTCTATTATGGGAACTAATGAAGAATTTTTCTTGATGCACCCTCTCCACCCCACTCATGCTTTTATAGACCTCTATCATATCCCCCCTCACTCTCCTCTTTTCTAAACTGAAAAGTCCCAGTCTCTTTAGCCTCTCTTCATATGGGACCTCTTCCAAATCTCTGATCATTGTAGTTCCCCTCCCCTCTACCACACTCTCTCTTCCCCTCTCCCACTTCCTTTTCCCAGTCTCCCCGAGTTTTGTTCAGTAAAGAGAGATTCTATTTTTGACCACACGTTTTCTTTATTTTGTACATCAGGAAGGGGGGCTAGGGAAGGGTAAGTGGAAGGAGGTGAGGGAGGAATGGGGTACGAGGCCCTGATGGGGAGGACTGTGCTGGCTCTGCGGGCTTCTGGGGGTGGAAGTTCTCCTGCAGCCCCCCAATTGCCCCCTCTCCCCAGATGGCAGCCTGCGGCAAGTGCAGCCGGTCTGATGGCCGAGTGCTGTGATGTGCCCAGTGTGGGCACTCAGGGCACTCCAAGCCAGGTCTGCTTTGCAAGCAGGGCACCCCTGAGAACTGTCTTTCCGGGGTGAGGGTCGGGTCCCTTTAAGCACAGCCCTCAGGTAGCCTGAGGCAGCAGCTCCATGCTCTAAGTCCTCATCTGATGCCCTGCCGGCACTGCTTCCAGCCATCCTTAACCCCGGTTCAGGGTCCACTTAATGTGGACATGCTAGTTCGAATTAGCAAAACGCTAATTTGAACTAGTTTTTTAGTCTGGATGCGTTAGTTCGAATTAGCTTAGTTCGAATTAACTAATTCGAACTAATTTAGTTCGAATTAGCGCTGTAGTGTAGACATACCCCTAATTATTTCCTCAATTATTATTTTTGGACTCTGTTCTATGGACTGCATGTATTGTAGTCCTGAATCAATTCACAATGTGAATCTTTCAATGGACTTTAATCAGAGCTTGATTGGGGCTTATAAAACAAGGCCCTGATCCTGCAGTAAGCTCTTTGTAGGAGGACCCCTCTGCTCAAGCAAAGCTCCACTGATCTCATTGGGACTCTGTTCCATGTGCAGCTAATTGCAGGATTGGGAAATAATTAATAAAATATGGAATCATATTAGTTTGATTCCTTTATGCATATATATTTAGTTGAGATTTTGCAATATATTCTGGGCAAATCATAAACTAGTGCCAATATTGTTATGTTCCCCTCGGTTTCGTAGATGATGTTGGTGATCAATGCCTGGGCTCTGTTTTTGTCTATATAAATAAAGCAGTAGCCTTTATACTCAGCTTTGCTATGGTTCTGCTTTAATGAAATATATATACCAAGTGGGAGGAAGTGGAGGTGTGCCAGTACAAAAGTGCCTTTCATAGGCACATAAAATCTTCAGGTCTTTTTTGAGATGCAATTCAATAACAGCTTTGACCTTGGGGAAACAAAAGGCTCTGTCATGGCAGAACAGAAGTGCTTCTCTGCATGGCCCCCTCATAACTAAGAAAACATGAAGGGAAAGCAGTATATATTAATCCATTTTTTGTTGCATTATTGTGTTCATTAGTTAGAAGGCTTGTTTGTTCACTGATGGGTGTTTTGGTGTAAAAAAGAGTAATGTCGTACTTGATAAAAAGAGACATAAGATCAGATTAGCAAACCTTATTCTTCTGAAAGGATATTGGGTGGATTTCTGTGTTCTGAAAGTCCATTATCGAACTCTTTTCTCTTATGAATTTAAATTCAGACTATCCACTACTTTTAAAATAATAACCTTTCGCTGTATACCACTGAAAGACAATGTAGTTGGAAAAAATCATTATTTATATATACACACTGTGTATTTGCATATGTATGTGTGTGTATAAAACAATAGAATTGACACACTTCAAGCAGAGATAACTTTATAAATAGAGATCTATTAACTGTCAGCAACTTTTGGCATTATATATAATTGTAAGAGAAAACACTTGAAAGAAGTGAAATTCAAAATTAATGGTAGAAGTCATGTTTGAAAATCAGAAGTGGTCAGAAAGTAAAATAAGTTAAAAATGAAGTCAGAAAAGTGTGGAAATATTGTTCTTATGTGGCACTTTACTTCTTATATAGCACTTTACAAAGGTGGTATCATTGTTCTCATATAAGAGATGAGAAAATTGAGGCATGGATAAAGAGACTGACCAAAGCGAGTCAATGGCAGAGGCAGAAATAGGATCAAGGTCTTCATTGGATGTTGCAATTCTGAAGTGTGCGGCAGTGCCTCAGATAATTTAGGTGAGTCTGACGGTGGGCTTTGAAGTTTAGGCATAAAATCGTGAATTTAATCCCATATTTGACAGAGGACTAGTGAAGAGAATGGAGCACTGGACTAACGTATTTTCAGGGGTCTGTATTAACAGAGAAGATAGGCTGTTGTGTCATGAATCAACCATGGCTTTCAAAGGATCAGTGATTTCATGAATATACATATAAATGGGGAGTTTCTCCTATCATAATAGGGGAATTTCTATATGTGCATGGTACCCTGGCTGAAATAAATGATTAAAGGATCTGAGCCCCACCCTGATTCACTTCACCCCAGTATCTGCCCATCTTGACTTTCCCTCCCAGCCTTTTGTGAACAGGGCTTGCATCACATGGGGGGACTGAGCCCAGGGGTTCCTGGGTGTTTACTTCTATCTTTCTGAGGCCAATGCTGGGCAGAGACGAAGGTGATATACCTACTGCAGGATATACCTAACTTATTTGTTACCCTTTTAACCTGTGATCACTGTAATTCACTTACAATTTATTTACTCCAGAACTGTTTCTTTACAGATCAAAGAACACTTCACAGCATAAGCAATGAGAGGAAATAGCTTGGGTCAGGGTCAATGCAGGAGGCCTGAAAGTGCAATAAACTATTACGGTTGCAACAAATTGGCAGATCCGGTGTCTTCTTCTTGGACCTGGATGTGGTGCTGTGAAACTGTTGGTGTGACACTGCCCTAGGATAGGTCTGGGTTCTGTGTGACAGAATCCATTCTCCACCTTTGGTTCTGGCCTTCTTCTCAGGCCACGTGCCCCTCTGGCTCCAGCACTTAATGCCCTCTTGATAGTCTTTTGGGCAAGAGGCCCATCTTTCCCTAGACCAGCGCACACAGACTTGCTGTGAGAATGGGGGACAGCCCCTCACCACTATCTCTCGATTGCTTCTCTGGCTCTAGTTCAGGAGTGGGCAATATCACGGTGGTGGTCCACCAGGATTGGCCCCTGGTGGCCGCCACCACCATATTTACTTGCAAGGCTGCAGGTACCAGCGATTGCAGCTCCCGTTGGTTGCGGATCGCTGTTTCTGGCCAATGGGAGCGGTGGGAAGCAGTGCAGACTGGGACACAACTTCCTGCAGCTCCCATTGGCCAGGATCGGTGACCTGTGGCCAACAGGAGCTGCAATTGCTGCGCTTGTGCAGGTAAAAATAGTGGTGGGGGCCCTTCAAGGGATAATCCTGGTGGACCAGATCCAGCACGTGAGCTGGTATTTGCCCACCCCTGCTTTAGCTGTGCAATGCTGCTTGTGTTGTCGCACTCTCCCCAGCTCTGCTCTGTCAGCCACTGTGCAAGAGGAGGGTTAGCCCTGGGCCCTTGGCTTCCTCTCTGGCCTATTTTCCTTGTCAATCTTCCTGAGTTGGAGTGCAGCCCTCTCCTTATTGGCCCAAGGGACCTATCAGTCCCTGGAGCCTGACTTCCCTTCATTCCTTCACCTTTCTCCTGGTATTAGGAGAGGGCCAATTCCTACCCCCATAATAAGTATCAATAAGGAGCCAACAACCCATTTACATATGGATCCTGTGTTTAGATTTGACTCTGACAAGAGCGGCTGCTTCTTACAGGTGACAGATGGAAAAGGACACTTACAGTCCGTGGCTATCTGTGTATATATAGAAACCATAAGGAGTCCAGGTGGACACTAGAGCCGCAAACTGTTTTAATGAGCTGAGGGCGAATGCCTTTAGCTTAGTCTTTCTAGGAGCTAGCTAGAGCAAGTTACTCATTGTCCAACTGATGTACAGATGCTGTGGGGTTGGGTGACTTTTTGTGTGCTATTGGTATTTTAATCCATGCTTTTTCATGGTCATCCTTAGCAGTTTCATACTGAAATGTAACTAGCTAAAGTGTACTGTTCAGCAGATATTGGCTCTTTTGTTCTTATTATACCACATTCTGAGAGTATCAAAAAGCCAGTGTAATGTGCCCAATGGTTTGAACCACATTGGCGACTGGATGCCTACAGATCTGTGCATTGTGGTAGCAAACCTGAATGCTTCCCGTCTTGACAACCCAGAAACAAAATGGGCGAGGGAAAATACTGTACCTACTAAATCTGGACAGGTCTGTCTGCGTACTATGTTAATGATTTCTGAAAACTGTCTTCTTTCTTTTTAACCTTAAGTTCTCTGAAGTTCAAATTACTTTAGCTAGTAATTTGTATGTGACATATCACGAGTCATATTCCATATGCTGTACAAATATCACATATGAATGTAATATTATAGGGTGGCATATCTGAACAAGACATCATTTTCTGAAAGTTGATTTTGCCCCATTGCAGCAGTGCATTCCTTATTTTAATGTGGTAGCCATCTTCAGAGATGTACTTTAAGCGCACATCGCTATAGGAGATTGGGTATTTTGAATGATGCAATACATTTTCTCTGAGGCCTGCAGGATTGTAATTGGTTCAGTGCCTACTAAATGACAGCCAGCATCCAAACTAATCACTAAGGGTGCGTCTTCACTGCACCGTTATTTTGAGATAACTAGAGTCTACACTGCCATTACATTATTTCAAAATAATTTTTAAATAATGGACAGCTTATTCTGAAATCTGTTAACCTCATTCAGAAATCGTTAATTTGAAATAAGGCATGTGAAGACATTCCACTGCTGCTATTTCGAAAAAGCCCCTCATCAGGGCCATTCTGATATTATTCCTCCTCAGTGCTTCCTGGGGCTCTAAACTGAGATAGCACATCTACGTTAGGGAAGCCTTCCTCGACTAATTTTGAGGCTTCCCTGCAGTGTAGACGTTCTATTTTGAAATAAGCTATTTCAATATAACTATTCCGGAATAGCTTATTTTGAAATAAGTGTGCAGTATAGATGTACCTTAATTGATAAGCAACTCTAGATGATGTCGGTGCTCTGGGGTTTGGCCTGAACCAAGTCACGCAGAAATGGTGTTGTTTAATTTTGCATTGCAAATAGGAGAGTGAGTTTATTATGAACCCTTCTCACGATGCTTCCCAGCTATGTGTGCTCCAGATAACACCTAGTAGCATAATTATACAAAAAATTATTGCCTCAAATATTGAACTATGATTAGAATGCAAAAAAGATGTATTGAAATTGGCCTTATTTAACAGAAATTGTAAAAAGAAAAGGCATATCTGAAAGTGTCACACACATTGAGCAGGGATCACTTGTCAGGACTGGGAGGTGAACGGTATTTTCTCTCTCCAGGTTTGCAAGCATACTCTTTAGACTGTGTAAAAGTGCTTTGTTGGGGGCAGAAGGGGGGCCGGGAATTTATCTGCAAGTCTCATGGCTAAAATCAAGACCTGCAGATCTGAAAATATATTTCAAATTGCAGCTTCTAATAGGCCATGTTTTGTAGCTGCTCATTGTGCTGAATGCTGAGTGAAGTGAATGGAAGTTCTGTGCACAGAGAGGCAGCAGATTTAGTACCCAGGTGTAGATTCTTTTCCTCACCCCACACATCTAAAGTATAAGAGTAGCCCTGAGAGGTACTGAGACTCGAGGACACATCTTTCTGAGGCACAATTTTGCTCCTTCATCCTCCTTGCTCCCAAGTGTTTTGACTTAGTGTTAGGCTGTACAAGCAATTAGTTCTCCCACACTCCTCATTCAGGTGCTCCGAACAGCCACATTTTACCCACTTCACCGTATGGAGAATATTAAGAGGGCAGGAGCTCTCTCTTCTTTGCATTAGACTGCAATCTAGGTAAAATCTAGGTAGTCTCAACAAGGACATATAGAGGCATCTGCCAAGGAGGAGAAGGTACAGTCTAGGCCAAAGTGTACCATAGTCCCCCCTAACCTTAGTGTGACAAGGTGGTAGTATATTGATAGAGTGTGGAATCCTTTTAAATAGTGTATGAGTCTTTTTCTGGTGTGTCACATTAAAACCAAAATGTGGGGCCTGCAGCTTAGCAGGCTGGAATGGAAGTTTCCATCCTTGGAGTACATAGCCTGGGACCCTGCAAGCACAAACAGCAACTGGCCCTCATCAGCTTTAACCCATGCACTTGAGCTGAGAAACTACTAAGCAGTAAACAAGTTTGACCTCGGTCTCAGCTCATAAGAATGGCATTGAGCCAGTATGTGCATACCTGGTAAACAACATTAGTATAACTAGTTTAGGGAGTCCCGTGACCGGTGAGTCTCACCAGGGACCTAGACTTCGGAGGGTACTCTGGATTCCCCCTGCTGGAACCACATCCACTGTGGTCCACTGACAGGAATGGAACTCCTCACAGAGGGTATGTCTACACTACAGCACTAATTCGAACTAACTTAATTCG
Organism: Pelodiscus sinensis; assembly: GCF_049634645.1. Taxonomy (NCBI): domain Eukaryota; kingdom Metazoa; phylum Chordata; order Testudines; family Trionychidae; genus Pelodiscus; species Pelodiscus sinensis. The sequence goes on from NC_134712.1 coordinate 173,451,387, forward strand.
AATTAGTTAATTCGAACTAAGCTAATTCGAACTAGTGCATCTAGACCTAAAAACTAGTTCGAATTAGCATTTTGCTAATTTGAACTAGCATGTCCACATTGAGTGGACCCTGAACCGAGGTTAAGGCTGGCCGGAAGCAGTGCCGGCAGGGCATCAGATTAGGACTTAGAGCGTGGACCTGCTGTCTCAGGCTAGCCGAGGGCTGTGGTTAAAGGGACCCGACCCCTTCCCGGACAGACAGTTCTCAGGGGTTCCCCGCTCGCTTGTCTAACTTGATGAGGGACAGCAAAGCAGTCCTGGTTTGGAGTGTCCTGAATGCCCACACTCGGCACATCACAGCACTCAGCCATCAGCCCGGCTGCACTTGCCGCAGGCTGCCATCCGGAGGGGGGGGAGTCAATCGGGGGGCTGCAGAAGAGCTTCCACACCGAGGAGCCCGCAGAGCCACCCCAGTCCTCCCCATTGAGGGCTTGTACCCCATTCCTCCCTCACCTCTTTCTACTTACCCCTTCCTAGTCCCCCTTCCTGATATACAAAATAAAGGACACGTGTGTTCAAAAATGGAAACTCTCTTTATTGAACAAAACTCGGGGAGACTGGGAAAAGAGGTAGGAGAGGGGAAGAGAGAGGGTAGGAGAGGGGAGGAGGAAACCTGGGAGGAGGGAGCTGGAAGGGGGAAGCCAGGAGAAGAAGGAGGAGGGGAAGTATCAAACTATGGTATGCCATATCTTCAGTACTGTGTACAGATGTGATCTCCTCACCCCAGAAAAGATATTTTGGCCTTGGAAAAGGTTCAGAAAAGGGCAACTAAAATGATCAGGGGTTTGGAACAGGTCCCATATGAAGAGAAGCTAAAGAGACTGGGACTTTTCAGCTTAGAAAAGAGGAGACTGAGGGGGGATATGATAGAGATCTATAAAAGCATGAGTGCTGTGGAGAGGGTGCATAAAGAAAAGTTCTTCATTAGTTCCTATAATAGAAGGACTAAAGGACACCAAATGAAATGAATGGGTAGCAGGCTTCAAACTAATAACAGAAAGTTGTTCTTCACAAAGCAAATAGTCAACCTGTGGAACTCCTTTCTGCAGGAGGCTGTGAAGGCTAGAACTAGAACAGAGTTTAAAGAGAAGTGAGATAAAGTCATGGAGGTTGGGTCCATGGAGTGTTATTAGCCAGGGGGTAGAAATGGTGTCCCTGGCCTCTGTTTGTGGAAGGCTGGAGATGGATGGCACGAGACAAATGGCTTGGTCATTGTCTTTGGTCCATCCCCTCCAGATATCTAGTGTTGGCCGCTCTCGGCAGACAGGCTACTGGGCTAGATGGACCTTTGGTCTGACCCAGTACGGCCATTCTTATGTTCTTATGTTCTAAGCTCAGGGCTCAGGGTCGGGGGTCTCACTGGACCATCCTGATTTTCATGCCAACCTGCTCCTGGGTGGCCAGGCTGGCAGCTATCCTGACCTAGATGGCCACTTTCCTGTGCCTACTGCAGACGTCGTGGATGAGGTCCACGATCTCCGCACTAGACCAGGCGGGTGCCCGCCTCTTGTGGCCCTGGGCAGGCTCCTGGGAGCCGCCAGCCTGGTCCCGGGAAGTGGCAGAGGGCTGGGTGGCAGCGGCTGGCTGGCTTGGGCCGTGCCAGGTGCAGGGTCTGCTGGCTGGGTGCTGGCAGGCTTGCACCTGGCACGGGCACCGTAGCCAGCCCATGCCCCTTTAAAGGCTCCGGGGCTGGGAGGGGGGCATACGAGTTTCCCTGGTGGTGCCCAGAGTGGCCACCAGGGAAAGCTGGGGAGGGCTAGCCTCCCACTAGTTTGAATCAAGTGGCCACACAGCCCTTAATTCGAACTACTTAAGTCGAACTAGGCATTAGTCCTCGTAGAATGAGGTTTACCTAGTTCGAATTAAGCGCTCCGCTAGTTCGAATTAAGTTTGAACTAGCGGTTTGCATGTGTAGCGCCTATCAAAGTTAATTCGAACTAACATCTGTTAGTTTGAATTAACTTTGTAGTGTAGACATACCCAGACTGAAGGGGCATAAGCATGTCTAAGTACCTGTTACTTTTTTATGCATTGCTCTGCCTGTGCTCATTGATGTGTCACTTTGCAATATTTATGTAACCATTTGGCAGTATTAACCCTGTAATAATAGTCACATAGTGAGATTAATAAAAGCAACTATCCCTAACTGACTCTAGTGAAGCGAATCCGTAATCCTGTTTGGCCATGGCCCTGTGAGCTGACATTTTCTGTGTTAGATACTTGCAGAAAACAACTATAGCTATGGACAGGCTTTACATTTTTGTTGATATTTAGTAAATATCGTTATTTAGAACCTTACTGTATGAGTTTGACATGTGATTTTTCCCCTTTAAGGAACAAAAGACATAATAGGCAAAGAAGCTGGGGTTCTAATCCAGAAATACAATGCAGGAGAGAGTGCCTGCAAAGGCCTAGTGAAAGTAAACTGCATCTTCCACCCACTGACTCAGTGGGACTGGCTCATTTAGGGAAAAAATCCTAATACTACCTTCTTCCTATTCTACAGAGGTCCACAGCGGGATTATTGGATGATTACCTGTTCTGTTCTTTCTGTCTGGAAGCACCTGCTATTGGCCAGCTGTTGGAAGACAAGGTACTGGGCTATATGGACCTTTTGTCTGACCAAGTATGGCTGTTTTTATGCTCTTATGTACAAGTTTCTGTCTGATTGACAGGAGATGGTAGAGACTGATGCTGTTATTGCAATGTATACTAGTGTCTGCTGCCTCTTTTATAATAATGTTGTCTGCTTAGGGCCTGATCTGAAGCCCAAGGAAGTCAATGGAAATTATTGGGAGGAAGTAGTTTGTTAAAAGGAGTGTGTGGAGAAAGGCTTATTGAATGAGAAGGAAGTTAAGGCTACAGTATGTATCATATAGTAGTTGTGGTAATGCTAAGGATTGGCAGATGGATGGGACTGGAAGTGTTTAGGTGACTTACTTTTCCATTTTTTCACTTTGGTAGGTTTGTGTCATGTACATCATTTGTGCGGCTTTACCGCTTCTCAATGTGGATTTTTGTGTGCTATTATTTAAATATAGCTTCAAGCATTCTTTCAAGAATTGGGAAAGCTCTGTTTAGAGCTCATTGAAAACTTCCCATGGACCATTTAAAAAGTTGGAAAATAGCTTTTCAAGGAAATAGAAAATTTCATGGAAGGTTTTAATTGTTGAAAATGTTCAGCTTTCAAATATTTTGTTCATATTTTGATTATGAACATAATAGAGAAAAATTTCTATCTATGAAAAGCCATTTTTGTTGAAATTTTACAAGTGGATTAAAAAAAAAATTCCAAGCCAGCACTAAAATTGCTAGATTCATTGTACAGATGAAGAATCTGAATCAAAAAGAAAATTGCTTGCCTAAGATAGGAGCAAGTCTATAGCTAGGAATAGAATTTTCCAGACTAATTCTCCCCATGGCAGGTTCTGAGGTATTCCCAGTCAGTTCCTTATATTCTGTGGCTGAAGAATAGTGCTCCATACCTCCTAACTCCCAGTCTTATCCATTAACTGCAAGACCAATATTGACTGCTGTGACCATAGTGCTTGTGGCACATAGCTGAGGTCACTCAATTAGGGTGAACTGCAATCAGAATGGGGCAGATAAACTCCCAAAGCTGGTGGACATTGCAATAGTCACATTTACCAAGCCAGCACAAAACAGTTCCTGTGCTACCTCACTGGTTACGCAGAAGTCCTAACAACGCAGTTTCTTTCAAGTACCAAGCCTCAGGCCTCCGTCCAGATACCCACGTCAAATAAGATTTTCAGAAATTGTCATCATATTTCATCATAAAAAGCTTCCCGCAGTTCTCCTTGGCTGCAAACAGCAAACTGCAGACAATGGGAGCTACGGGGCTCCATGGTTGTGGAGCTGGAAAGTAACCAAATCAGGAGCAGCCCATTAGCAGTTTTCTTAGAGTGGGGTTGTGGGCCACTTTGAGAAACACTGATATAAAGGAAAAGGTTCTTCTGATTCCAAAGGCCCCAAAGAAACCCCAGGTCAATATCTAATGTAGATCATACCCAAAATACACGTGTATAGCCAATTAGAATCATAGAATCATAGGACTGGAAGAGTCCTCAAGAGATCATCGAGTCCAGCCCCCTGCCCAAAGCAGCACCAATCCCAACTAAATCATCCCAGCCAGAGCTTTGTCAAGCTGAGATTTAAAAACCTCTAGGGATGGAGATTCCCTAGGTAACCCATTCCAGTTCTTTACCATCTCCTAGGCTGTGTCTACACTGGGCCACTTATTCCAGAAAATCAGCCGCTTTTCCGGAATAAGCTGTGAGCTGTCTACACTGGCCTCTTGAATTTCCGGAAAATCAACGACGCTCTACAGTACAAAATCAGCCGCTATTCTGGAAAAGCTACGCTGCTCCCGCTCGGGCATAAGTCCTTATTCCGGAAAAGCTTTTCCGGAAAAGGGCCAGTGTAGACAGCTTTTCCGGAAAAGCAGAAGAAACGGAAAAAAGCGGTTTGGACGCCAGGAGACCCCGTAGGAGCCCCGGACTTCCTGGTAACCCGAGCTCTTAAAGAGCTCGGAGGCTGCTGGGCGCCTGTGGCAGGAGACTGCCGGAGAGCGTGCTGCTTCAGCTCTGCCACGTGGCACTGTGCTGCCCAACAGCCACCTCTCAGCCCAGCATGGCAGCTCCGGGTGGAGAGCCACCTGCACCCGCAGGGGAGGAAGCCCCCAGGGGCCGGAAACGCCGGGCCCCATCCTGGACCCCCAGGGAGCTGGAGACCCTCCTGGACCTGTGGCAGGAGGAGGAGGGTCTCCACGACCTGCAGTCCCGCCGCCGCAATGTGGACGTTTACAGGCGGCTGGCACAGAACCTGGCGCAGCAGGGACACCCCGGCCGCAACTGCGAGCAGGTGCGCTCGAAGATCAAAGAACTGCGGCTGGGGTACGTGCAGGCCACTGAGGGTAGGGGGCAGGACCCGATGCCTGCCCCTATTATGACCGGCTGCATTCCTTTCTGGGCCAGCCAGCCCCGCAAGCCCCAGCTGTCCCCGTGGACACCTGCCAGCGCCCCCCCATCATCCGTCCCACCGAGCCAGGAGAGGGAGAGGACAGTACCAGTGCGTCCGGCGGTGAGGAGGCCAGCATAGCCACCGGCCAGCAGGCTCCCTCCAGCAGCTCCTCCGAGGCCGAGGCCGGGGAGGAACCCACTGGTGAGTTTGTGCAGTTTGCACTCCCAAAGGGCGGTGGGTGGAGGGCGGTGGGGGGGAGCCAGGTACCCGGAGGGAGGAGGGGGAGAGCATGTCACTCAGGCCACGTGAGCTGCACGCTGCGTAGCATGAGGCAGCAAGCAGCACATGCAACCACGTGCAGCCTGGTGACCAAGCGGCACGTGGCCGCAGCAGGCAGCTGCAGGGCACACCTGGGACCGTGCTGCTCACACACATTTGGCGGGACCAGGGGAAAGGGTGGATGCCGGCTGGAACCGGCCAGGGTCCCAGAGACTCAGCCTAGAGCCCGCAGCTCCGCCAAGGGTGCAGTACGGAGAACAGCACACTGTTCCATGCCTCGCTGTGAGGCACAGCCAGCTGCTATTGGGTACACTGCAGCGTCACGGTCCTGTGACCGTGGACCCCCCACCAAGCCCCTCGCCTGCTCCTGGTGCCTTGGCTGCCTCCCCGAGGGAAGTCCCCACTGTGGCCACACATGTCCCTGAGCTACCGGGCTTGTGGGAGGGAGAAGGGCCCCTGAGTTTTGATGAAAGGATGGGACATCCCCCCACCCAGTCACTCTTCTGGTTCCGTCCAGGAGATATCCCACGCGAGGGGATCTGAGAACCCAGACCTCCTCTGCCAGATGTGCTCCCAGGCACTACGTGGGGATGCATCTCACTCCCTGTCAAACACCAGTGATTAGCCCAAAGCTGTGCAAGGGAGGGACGGCCCAAACCCCTGGGCGATCCAGCCGGGAGTCTTGGCTGTCCCTGGGCCTGGAGTGCAGCACCCTCCCCCATCCCACTCCCCCTGGGACTTACCTCCATGACGATCACTCCGACAGTTGATCTTCCCATCCCGAACTGCTGGGCCACCGAGCGGTAGCTGTCCGGTGTGGCCAGCTTCCAGAGCGCGATGGCGACCCTCTTCTTCACGGGGATGGGTGCCCGCAGCCGGGTGGTGGCTTTCTGCAGCGCGGGGGTGAGCCAGGTGCACAGCTGCAGGAAGATCCGCTGTCTCATCCAGAAATTCCGGATCCACTGGTGGTCGTCCCATAGTCCGAGAACCACCCGGTCCCACCAGTCAGTGCTGCTCTCCAAACTCCAGACGGGCCTGTCTACCGTCGGGTGCTGATGCCACACGGTTGCCACGGCCTCCCTGGTGAGGGAGTCCAAGGCGATCTCTGCCTCCTGGTCCATTAACACCATGGCACTGGCCTGCAGCACGAGCCACAGGCACCTGTACAGCCCCAACAGGGGCCCGAGCAGGCACATGGCCACCCACGGCTCCATAGCAGACAGAGCAGGGCAGAAAAAGCAAAACTCACGGAAAAGCAGTTGGGGGCCAAAGGGTGGTGTCCCCAAAACTCAGAGGGCAACCACCGACCCTGCGAAGGTGTCAGTCCCTGGCAGAGGCCCCAAGGCATGGGAGGAGGAGACCCAACGGCTGTCCGGCGAGACCCCTTTAACCACGTGTCTGAACGGCGCTCTGGCCCTGCCCACAGAAAGGTCTGGTGGCCTTTGCCCTCTTCAAAATGGCTCCGGGCTTCTACTTTTCCGGAAAAGTGCGCTGCCAATGTAGACGCGCTTTTCCGGAAAAGCGCATCGTTATGACGATAGCTCCGGGGCCAATGTAGATGCTCCTTTTCCGGAATAACTGAAAACAGAATAGTATTCCGTTTTAAGCATTTCTGGAAATTCATGCCAGTGTAGACACAGCCCTAGTGAAATAGTTTTTCCTAATATCCAACCTAGACCTCCCCCACTGTAACTTGAAACCATTGCTCCTTGTTCTGCCATCTGTCACCACTTAGAACAGTGTCTCTCCATCCTCTTTGAAATCTCCCTTAAGTTGAAGACTGCTATCAAATCCCCCCTCACTCTTCTCTTCTGCAGATCTAATTAAGCCCAAATCCCTCCGCCTCTCCTCATAGGTCATGTGCTCCAGCCCCCTAACCTTTTTGGTTGCCCTTTGCTGGACCCTCTCTAATGCATCCACATCCTTTCTGTAGTGGGGAGCCCAGAACTGGAGGCAATACTCCAGATATGGCCTCACCAGTGCCGAATAAAGTGGAATAATCACTTCTCTAGATCTGCTGGCAATGCTCCTCCTAATGCAACCTAATATTCCATTCATCTTCTTGGCTTCAAGGGCACACTGTTGACTCATATCCAGCTTCTCATCCACTGTAATCCCCAGGTCCTTTTCTGCCAAACTGCTACTTACACAGTTGGTCCCCAGCCTGTAACAATGCTTGGGATTCTTCTGTCCCAAGTGCAGGACTCTGCGCTTGTCCTTGTTGAACCTCATCAGATTTCTTTTGGCCCCAATCCTCTAATCTGTCTAGGTCACTCTGGACCCTATCCCTGCCCTCCAGCATATCTACCTCTCCCCCTAGCTTAGTGTCATCTGCAAACTTGCTGAGGGCGCAATCCATCCCCCATTCGGGTCATTAATAAAGAAGTTGAACAAAACTGGCCCTAGAACCCACCCTTGGGGCACTCCACTTGAAACTGACTGCCACCTGACATCGAGCTGTTGATCACAATCCATTGGGCCAGCTTTCTATCCACCTTACAGTCCATTTATCCAATCCATACTTCCTTAATTTGCTGGCAACAATATTGTTAATTTCTTATTAACTAAACTAAAATTTATTGAAAAAGAAAAGATAGCATATTGGTTAAAAGATCAGAGTGCATACAGACATGAGTTCAATTCTTGAGGCTCAGATACATAGAATTGTTGAGTTTTTTAGTTGCAGATAGATCTTTTTAGATCAGTTTATTGTCCCTTGTAGGGGTACCAGGATGTCTGGGATCTCATCCTTTATGGCTTGTAGTTTTCCCCAGGAGCATCCAAGTAGACTTGAGATGAAAAAGAATCCAGGCCAAAGGCACTTTATACCTTTGCAGCAGCCTCTTAGGGTGTGTCTAGACTACTGAGTTTTGTCAACAAAAGTGGACTTTTGTTGACAAAACTATACCAGCGTCTACACTACCGCTGAGTTCTGTCGACATAACGTCGACAGAACTCAGCAGTTTTGTCGACGCTGGTATACCTAATTTTACGAGGCATAACACCTTCTGTCGACAGAGTTCTGTCGACAGAAGGTGTTATTGCCTGTAGGGTTGCGTCTAGACTACAGGGTTCTGTCGACAAAGTAGCTTGCTTTGTCGACAGAACTCAATGTGTCTGGACGCTCTTTGTCGACAGAAGTTTTGTCGACAGATACTGTCGACAAAACTTCCGTCGACAAAATGCGGTAGTCTAGATGTACCCTTAGTCTGGGATAACACAACAGTCTTTTGACATAACCTTCTGCCTGCCTCCCAAACATTGTGGCAATTACCACAAGGTAATTTATTCATTAAACAGTTCATATACAGTTTACCACAACCTTCAAAGAGAAATATAGACAATAATTCTGCTTCAGCCAAATTTCATCATACATATTAATATTCCCTTTTGATCTTGAATCAAAGCTATAATAAGAGACAAGGATTGTTTGTTCATATCACAAATCCTGAGAACACACCTCCCATTCTAACACTCTAACAATGCCACAAAGTACAGTGTAATAGCCCAACTATCATTTACACATTTTCCTAGCAGATCTTTAAAGGTGGACCTTGTGAGTCTATGAGCCGATTAACACTTTCTGGCCATGTGCCACATTTTAATCAAATGACTATTTCAATCAGATAACATCACAACGGCACATGCACAGTACTTTCAAAACACATTTAAGAGATAACATTGCCCGTCATTATTCTCTATCATGCATTAATGATACACCCACTGCTCAAATTCTGCATTGCATTTTGGTTGTTTATACTCCAAGGCTGTGTCTGCACTGGCACCCTTTTCCGTAAAAGGGATGCTAATGAGACACTTTGGAATTGCAAATGCCGCGGGGGATTTAAATATCCCCCGCGGCATTTGCATGAACATGGCTGCCGCTTTTTTCCGGCTCGGGGTTTTGCCAGAGAAAAGCACCAGTCTAGACGGGATCTTGCGGAAAATAAGCCCTTTTCCGGAAGATCCCTTATTCCTACTTGAAAGATCATTACTTGAAAGTAGGAATCCGGGATCTTCCGGAAAAGAGCTTATTTTCCGCAAGATCCCGTCTAGACTGGTGCTTTTCTCCAACAAAACCCTGAGCCGGAAAAAAGCGGCAGCCATGTTCATGCAAATGCCGCGGGGGATATTTAAATCCCCCGCGGCATTTGCAATTCCGAAGTGTCTCATTAACATCCCTTTTACGGAAAAGGGTGCCAGTGTAGACACAGCCCAAAAGGATAGAATCAACATAGAAAAGGTCCAACCAGAATGAATGGCATGATGGGAAGACTGGGATTCCATATGGGGAGGTGGAAATATGAAGAGAGGCTGTGCCCACGAAAGCTCATGCTACCATCTACATGTTTTGTTAGTCTTTAAAGAGCTACCAGACCATTTGTTGTTTTTTGGTATATTTTAGTTTGGTGAGAGGGGATGCATAAAAGCAACAGAGCTTAGTGACAGCCAATGAATCTTTGGAAAAGCCTTTATACTTTTTGAGGCTGTTTATTTACAGCCTCAGACTTGCCAGGGTCAAAGTTTAGCTGGGGTAGAGAAGCCTGTCCACATACTTGCATGGAGTTCTGAGTGACAGATCTGGTAGTGGTCACCAGCATTCTTCTCAAGAAACCTTGAGGACGACAGGTGTTTGTTTATAACACCTCTGTTTGCATAGTACTGATATAAATAATGTGTTGAGGAAAGAATACATAGTCGGAGGTTTCTGACTAAATGTTGTAACACAATAAAGAAGATGGGATTATTAATATAAACCCTCCTCTTCTCATCAATTCTTCCATTTTATCTTGTAACTCATTTGCTACTTTTCTTCTTCTAGCCAACTGCAATTTCTCCCTCAATTTTTCTTAATATTAGCCAAGATCTGTTAGCTGTCACCTGCTACTTAGTGTTGAATGAGGATTCTGACACTCTTTTACCCCGTTCAATTAATTGGCATGCTTTCATGATCCTTTCTAATCCTTGCTAACCCCAAGGCAATTTCAATCTGCTGTTTTGAGAGGTGATTAATGACTGTCTGCTCCTTCAGCCAACACGACAGACAAAAGAAAAATAAAACTATCCAACACAGATTTGCCTTCTAACTTTTCTTACATCTCAATCATTTCAAGAAGAAAGAGAAGAGTAATGGATTTTTCATTGTTCTTCAAGGAACACCAGCCATGTTGGTGACCAGTGTTAATTACATGAAATATTTAATTTAAATGAACAAATAGTAGTAAGAGATTTGTTGTGAGGCAAGCTGGTGGCAAGACATGATTCCTTTAGGCTTAGTCTACACTGCAGGGTTCTTGCGTAAAAGCGTGTCCAGACCTCAAAGCGCATCACAAAAGCAATGAGCTTTTGCACAAGAGAGCATCCACACTGCATAGACACTCTTGCGCAAGAAAGCTCTAATGGCTATTCACAGAATGGCCATCAGAGCACCTGTGCTTTTTCCGATAGGGGTTTCTTGCGCAAAAACCCTTCAGGAGCATCCATCCACACCTGCCTTTTTGCGCAAGAGCTGTAGTGAAAAAAAGAACTTATTACTTGTGGGGAGAGTAATAACTCTACCGGCAAAAGCCCTCTGTTCTGTCGATTTTTTTGTGCAAAAAATACACTTGAGGTGTGGATTCTCCGCCGGTTTTTGCACCTTGAAGTGTAGACATAGCCTTAGTGACTGCTGAACATTCTCTTCTTTTTTTTAATGTCTGGCATTTTCCTGACTTTAATCTGATCCCATCACTGCAATGGTGTGAGCATTGCCTATAGATGTGTGACAGTGGATTAAATCTAATCTATGGTATTCTATAGGCTGTTAATCACTGCAACATGTCAGTGCTTACAATAATAAGTTTTGCTTCTATGAGGTCTTACATCTGAGAGTCTTAAAGCACTTTATAGACATAATGAATTTAGCCTTTACATACAATAATGAATTTTATTACCCTCATTCATCCACTCCCAGCACTCAGTGGCTTGTATGAGTCTGATTCTACACTGCAGTAAAAGACAGTGATTATGACATTCTGCCTTATCCATATGCAATGTCATTGGTTCACATGTTCTTCTTCCTCCTCCTCCTCCTCCTCCTATTCCTCCTCTTTGGGACAAAATCGGGATTCCACATTCCTCTTGTCTTCCCTTCTTGAGTAATGATCTGTCAGACTTTATTGCTCACACTTGACTATGATTTGACACATCACTTTGCCTTTTATGTGTCCCAGGTTGCCTCAGACATTTTCCACCGCAATTGGAGCCACATCCATTCATCACTGTTTGTTTGATCAGGTAAATGTAAACTGTGCCTTCCTTCTCATTACAACCCCCAGGCCCAGGGTCTTTTAGTTCAACTCATTCTGGAGACCTGCAGGAAGCCCTCATTCTTCTTCCTGGTCTATGTAAAATTGGGTTCCTTCCTTGAATATTTACCGGTTAGTTACAAAATCTGCTACAATGTTTTGGCTTATGAATATTGAAGTAGTGTGCATTTTTATAGCCCTTGTATTTTCTTAGCTGACTTCAAGACCTGCAATGCAGAGAGTTAACAGATGTATGGTCCAGAGACCACTGTAAACCAAATCTGTTTTCTTTTAATTGCAATAGTCATTTGACAGTGTATGAAATTGATCAATAATCCACTAGACAAATTCCACGTTTATTGTATTTGCATCTAATCCATACATTTATTGCTTGGTATGTCTTTACAAATAACCTATCTTGGCTACATGATACAGAGAATAAAACAGCCTGAGTAAGACTCTCAGGGTTTTTGCATGCCTGTATGGTCCTACAGTACTGTCTATGGTAACTTGATTAAATACCTTCATGGTTCTTTCTGTATCTGACTATGTCTAGCATGGCTAAAGGTGTCATGTAAGATGGTCAGCACTGTGTCTGTAATAAAACAGTGAACCATGCAGGAAGCACTATCTGCCTCCCCTTATTCTCACTCTCAAACCGAAATTGTATAATTCACTTTGCACCTCAGGACACTGATGCTTCTCCTTTTCCCTCTCCCCACAGGAGGGGAAGGTGCATATTTTAGCTGTGGCTACACTGTAGTAATTTGGATTGTGGCTCCTTCTCCATGGCATACCCCGGAAGTTATCTAGCCACTCAATCAGGCATTCTCATTGTTGTTAAAGCAAAATGCAGGACAATGTAGCACTTTAAAGACTAACAAGATGGTTTATTAGATGATGAGCTTTCGTGGGCCAGACCCACTTCCTCAGATCAAATAGTGGAAGAAAATAGTCACAACCATATATACCAAAGGATACAATTGTTGTTAATCTGTCTAGGGCTGATCAGAACAGGGCACAATGAAGGGGACAGTGGGTGGAAAGAAAAAAGTTTGAAGAATCAGCTGGGTTTCTCCCCTCTCATTTACAGCTTACTAGGGAGCTCTACCCCTACACTCCTGGTCAGGTTCTGGACATAATTGGCCTTATTCACATTTACACACAACAACTCTATTACACCACCCAGGTACTGCAAATGGACCTGAAAGCAAGAGTTCCCTGACATCCATTTTAAGGCTCCTTTATAGTGAAGTCAAGCTTGGTCCTGATCTGCTTAGCTGTCAGCGGGTCAGGACCTAGCTACATCAGTTACCACCTCTCCAGCCACAACTTGCCTACCCTGTCAGAGTTCCTCTCAAAACATGTCCAAAGCTCCGAATGACATGCTTTTGAGTTGAGGACAGAGCACTCTCAGTCAAGGGGTTCAGATGTGGAATAAGCTTCCAGAAGAGATCAGACTGGTCCAGAGTCCGGCTCCTCTTAGACTGCAAGGCCCTCCTCTTCAACCAAGCAATTCCACCAGAGCCAGTGCAATGAAGATTGATGGATGCTACAGAAAAGCCCAACAGGGACAAATATAATGTCCTGGGAAAACTCCTTTTGAATGGGACATGTCTTTGTCTATCTAATGCTTTCCGAATTCTGATTGTTCCAGAGTCAAAGTATTGCCTGTGGTCTGGAAATATAATCTATAGCCTTTACTGTGACTTTGCATTTTCTGTTAAAAATGTGGTCATAGTCCTGCTCTCAAAGGGCAGCTCCCCATATGGGTGAGTATCAAGCAGACAAAGCTGGATCTATATAGTCTCTTCTGGCTCTAGTGGCATAAGCAGTGTGTTTGAACACACATGGACAGAGCACTTTGAAGTAGAGTAATACTTGTCTGGCATAATGCTCTGTGGGTCCTGAGGTTGCTCTAGGTTACACTGTAAGCCAAATCAGCTGACAACAGACCTAGGAATTGGGTTGTAAGATCGGGGAACTCCCTTTCTCTCTGCCACTCTCACTGAGCAATGCTCTGGCACAAAGCAAGATTGAGTTTAAAGAAAATATGTTACTACAGTAGGCTACCTCGACACATTCAGCTGCTGAGGACTGCCTGGATAGCTGCATAAAAATGAAAATCAGGGAAATGGTGCCATCTTCCATAGTTATGTAAGCTCAAGACATGGATTTGTTGATCTCCAATTTGCAATCATTGTATAACATTTCCCTCTAGTGAATGGATTGCAATGGTTCAATAACTGCAGAATTGGCTGGCTAAGACCTGGGCATCTGCTCTGGCATCTGGTCTGACAGCTGATGCGTTACATTCATCTGTGAGCATGCTGGTAGTGTTATACAGCAGAGGTGGTGAGGCAGACAGTTTTTTGAGGAAGAATAAACCCAGTGGACTAGGGTGCAACCCTTTCTGATGTCAGTGGCACCGATCATGTGAGGAAATACCCTCTAATGTGAATCAAGCTTATATAGACCAGCCCACTGAGAGCTGAGACAGTGTATCAGTGCTGTACAGCATGGATTTGCTTGTAGCTAGCTCTGACTGGGAACAGGGCAGTCAATGTGGATTTATTGCTGAACATTAGTAGATGCCATTTTAAAAGCAGACCATACTACATGTTAGTGTTTGACTTTGCTGGTTTTTTTTAGATTATCTGCTATCCTGAACCCAGGAAATCTTGCAGAAAAGTCAGATACTATTGGATAGCAAAGGCTGCTTTGGTATTTTTAATGGTATGCATTCCCGGTCAGCTCTGGAACGTGCTGTGGTGGAACAGGTGCTCATTTACAGGCCAGACTTGGACCCTCTCTGACACTGGGGCCTAAGGTGATGGGACCCTGGAGTGTGCACAGATCTTCCCTGGTTTGCATGGCAGCACACCAGCCTGTCCCAGTTACAGGCCCTGTTTTGAGTGGAGTGTCAGGGGTGGCTCATCTGTGTGCCCTTGCAGTTTCCCACAAGTCAGGGAGAAGAGCCTTCCCCTGCTCTGGCGCTTGCTAAAGAGACAGGCCAGGCATGTTCACAAGGCAGTGCGGTAGCAGGAGCTCTCCTTGGGGTTCCTCAGAAATTTGAGCGGAATTCTCCCCCTCTTCCTGTGCGCCAAGACACTCCTATTGTTTACTCCTGAGCTGCATGAAGCTGAATGAAGGGCCATTCCCATTGGCTGTCCAACTCTTCACTGAAGTGCCTGTCTGCAAGGTGTAAAGTAAGGGGTAGCTGTGGGAGTGCAGCTTCCTCATCTTTGCTAAAAGCAGAAGGGAGATGGATTTTTAGATGGTGCTCGGGCAACTATGCCATTTATTATTGTTTATCATTTGTACTTCAGTGTGATAGGCTTTGTGAACCCAGTACAGACCTGGGCAGGGTTAAGGTACTACTGTGAGCCTACTCGGCCCTGCCTGATTCCCCTGTGGTGGTCAGAAGGAACAGCAATGTGGAGAGAGAAACTGGGAGGGAATCCAGAGACTGTAGGTCTGTTGCCTGATCAAGCCTCCCTGGAAGGGAAGGATAGGACCTGACAGGCCTGCTAATGGGAGCGGGGTGGGGCAATTGCCCAGGACACTTGGTGGCAGTGCAGTGGGGCTAAAGGAAGTTTCCTGCCCTCATTCCATGCTGCTGCCAGAAGCAGCTGGCACTGTCTCTGTGCCCCTGGTTGGAAGATCTCTGTGTACTGACCCTGCCCTGAGCACCTAGTCTGCAGCTCCCATTGTGCCTGTGAGCAGCAGTGCATGGAGGCCGTCAGGCCACCTGTCTAGGAGCCACTGTCAGAGGGGTGTGCTGGTTGCTTTTGGGAGCTGCCTGAGGTAAGCACCATCCCCTCACTCTCTCCTTTACCCCAATACCATGGCTTAGCCTAAAGCTTGCACCTAAATTCCCTCGTAGAGTCCACAGCTCTCACCACCTCCTACACCCAACCTCTTGTCCCAGCCCAGCACCCCACACCTCTTCCCAGAGCTATACCCTATACCCCACCTCTGCCCCATCCTGGTGAAAGTGAGGGGCAGAGCAAGTGATGCAGGGAGGAGGGATGGAATAAGAGGAGATGGGGGCTTGGAGGAGAACATAAGAACGGCCGTACTGGGTCAGACCAAAGGTCCATCTAGCTCAGTAGCCTGTCTGCTAACAGTGGCCAAATCCAAATGCCCCAGAGGGAGTGAACAGAACAGGTAATCATCAAGTGATCCCTCCCCTGTTACCTATTTCCAGCCCCTGACAAACAGAGGCTAGGGACACCATTCCTATTCAATCTGGCTAATAGATAAACTAGATACATTCACGGAGGTTAGGTCCATTAATGGCTAAGTCCTGGTCTTCACAACATCTTCTGGCAAGGAGCTCAACAGGTTGACCGTGCACTGCATGAAGAAAAACTTCCTTTTGTTTGTCTTAAACCTGCTACGTATTAAGGACTGGGACAGGGTCATGGCCCCGGGGGGATGCGGCAAGGGGTAGGGCAAAGGTCTTTGGGTTTGTGTGATTAGACGGCTGGAAACCCTACTGAGTGGGCACGTGAATGCTCTGGGTGTGTCAGATGAGCACATCCAGCTGTGCAGCTGGCAAATCAATGGGCATCAGCCAGCACAGTTGCAGTACCGCCCAAATGTCAGATGGGCTATGCCTGCATGTGTATGCATGACAGCCTGTGGACTGTTTTGCCCAGGGGCCAGGAATTGCTGTCAGCAGGCCTGCTACTTGAATGGACCTGCTGATGGTCATAAGCCAGGCAACAGCAGAGAATATGTCACCTGACAAGACCGAAGGGGAATGGAGAGAGAAATCCAGCGAGCACATGGACAAATAAGCCCTGCTGGGACAAGGTCTCCTTTATAGTGTGTGTTTTGGACTGAAATTCTGGTCTCCACTAGGGAATGAATTTTTATGGTTATCCGGGTGGAGGGCTGAACATCAGAGATCATTGGAGCGGGTGAAAACAGTAGGAGAAACTGAGGCAAACCACCTGCAGTACTCATCGCCAGCTAGTGATGTGCAGTCTTATGTGGTAAGGGTCAGGCATGGCCTAGATAATACTTAGTTCTGTCATGAGTGCCATGGACTGGACTACGTGTCCTTGTGAGGGCCTTTTTGGTTCTATAATTCTGTGATTCTATGAGCTGCAACTGGCGCTCAGCACCTGGCAGGTATGAGGCGTAAGTGGCTAGTCCAGTTAGCATGACAGTAGTTTGGGTAGCTGTTATAAGATCTATTCTATGTGTAATATTTCTCTTTTTAGTGTCACCTTAGCCTCCCCCACCCCTGTACAAAATGACATACCATATGGCTGTTGGAAGCATCAAGGGGTGTCATATAATGACCGTATATGTAAATAACAGCCTGCTCATATCTAATTTTGCACACCAGCCATTCAGGTCAAAGAATTCTACTTCCTTGGTCTCCATGTGGTCCAGTCAGGGCTGATTAACCTTATCATACGATGAGATTAAAAACCAAACACACCACCTCCCATGCAAGGCTTCCCAACGACTGTAAAGCAGTGAATGCTAGTATGTGGCATCATACCTTCCCCCTCCCCCCTACCCCCAGTCTCCAGGACTGCCTATGTGAACATGAGCATTGACGGATGCTCATTGCTGTTGTGCTGGAGTTTAGTCACTTCACACTGCAATCTCTTGAGGCACCACCCATCTGGGTATTTCTTGTCATCTTGCATTGTGCTGCAAGAGTAGGGCAAAGAACATTCTCAGGGACCTTCACTGGGGACATTCCAAGTGACCCAGAAATTGCCAAAGGAGCTGCAACATCATGAGCTGAACCTCCCCTCCCCCTATAAAGAGGAATTCCTTGCAGTGACCTAGC
Organism: Pelodiscus sinensis; assembly: GCF_049634645.1. NCBI lineage: Eukaryota > Metazoa > Chordata > Testudines > Trionychidae > Pelodiscus > Pelodiscus sinensis. Next base: position 173,468,790 of record NC_134712.1, read on the forward strand.
TACTATCCACAATGAGCATAGCCCCTGGCAAAGTGGCAAGAAGAATGTTCAGGCTGGGAAAGGTGGTCTGTTTCCAAAGTGTAACGAATCATATCTTTTTGCTCAGACATTTTTTGCAATTTTGATGCCTGGCCCTCCCCCACTTCTCAGATCCACTCCCCTCCCCCATGCTCTTACTCAGCTTTCTGACCAGAAGCAACTTTGGGAAAGGCATGCAAAATCTATGCTTCAGTGAAGTTGAAGATCGGTTTGGATTAGGGCCAAGGCTGAGGCAGGCTTATGTAAGTGCAAGAAAGAGCCACCAAGGGAGAGGTGTGCGAACCAATGCAACCAAAACACGAAGGACTGGTGAGCTAATGGTGAGTCAGGGCAGGTCCCAATGTTTAATATTAATCATGACAAGTTAAAAACTGACCATGGCAGAGAGACAAGAACTGGCGCTTTTGGCATATGGCTCTGTGTTGCCTCATTAAGTGGGACAGACTGTGACATTGTAGAGAAGCCTCTTGTCATTTTTAGTGTCATCCGTTTGACTGTTCTTCACTGGTGGGGGAGGGAGGTCACAAATCTAGCTCTTTCTCCAACAGATGCAGACCTCAGCAGCAGAACGGCCATGCCTTCACAGCAGTTGGGGGGGTCAAGGTGGACAGGATTTGAGGGAGCAATCCAGCAATATGCACTGCCTGTCCAGCCTAAAGCACAGCACTGCGCTGGCTTCAGCACACCAACATAGCAGTGAGTGGGTGGGAAATTACTACCATGATGGGGCGTGACTAGGGGAAGTGTGAGCTCCAAAGACTTGTTGCTACATCTGGGGGGAGGGGTGTACATTAACACACTGTGCGAGGGGGTGTGTCACTTCATCAACAGTGTTACGTGGGAGAATTTTGGGGCCTTGTTTAATTTTATGTTGACAACGGATTGATTACTTGTGCGGGCACACACACACACACACACACACACACACACACACACGCTCTACAGTCTTTATGACCCTTTGATTGTGGCTTGTTTCAATGCTAAAATAACCTTTGCTTATTATTTGTCCCTTTCCTTTGCTCATCAGCTATCAGTGGCCTGGCAGGATACTTAATTAAAAGACCAGTGGTCTGTTGCTAGCTCGTGTATGTAGATTGTTCAGATTGTGCTGTTGCCATAGCATTGGTGTATTGGACACTTTTCTTTTTAAGCCTCCTAGCCCCATTCATGGGCGGCAGTTTTGTATAATTTTTGGTGGTGCCCCATTAGCCACACCCCATGGTCCCCGTTAGCCATGCTCCCCCATTAGCCACGCCCCTGGAGGTAACACGCTCAGGGCAAGTTGGACACATGACCAGAAGTAAAAGGTGTCCTGTCACCCCTCTAGAAGGGCTTTTCCCACCATCCTCCTACCAACAGGGATTAGTTTGGCCCCCACCAAACCCCCCTCATGCAGCTATCCTGCAGTTGCATTAACCCAATGTGTGTGACATTAACTCAGGGGCAGAGAGGCTGGGGGAAGTGTTCCCTCTAAGGCTATGTCTTCACTCATGGCTTCTTGCACAAGTACAGCCATTCTTGCACAAGAACCCACAGAGCATCCACACTGCCCGCCTGCTCTTGAGCAAGGAAATTTACAGTGTGGCAAGGTAAGCGAGGGCAGGGCGTCTTGTGCAAGAGCTGTGCTCTTTTCTAACATGTGTAAGCTCTCTTGCACAAGAGGGCAGTGTGGATGCTCGGCAGGGATTTCTTGCGCAATGGCCATTGGAGCTTTCCTGCTGCCCCCCAACTCCTCACCCTCCTGACTCCTGCCCTTCTCACTGCCCTCAGCCCTCCTACAACTTGCCCCCCTCCACCAGCCCTTCTCTCCCCCTTGTGTCCACTCCTCCAGTAGCCCCACTCTGATCACGTGACCTACCCCTCCTCATTCCCTCTTCTAACACCTCCCTCTACAAACCTGCCCTGCCTTTCTCCTCTGGTGCTAGTCCCTCCCCTGCAGGTGTCTACCCAGAATCCCCTGGCACCTGCACCTTCCCTTACACCTGCACCCTCCTAGTACCTCCCCCTTCCCTCGCTGCCCTTGCCTCCTTTGCCCTGATGCCCACCCCCTCACCACCCTCCGCCCCCATTCCCCTCAAGCTCCTCTGTGCCCTCACACATGATTTGCTCCATCCCTGCCTTCCTCATGTCCACCCCTTCTTTCAAGCCTTCTCCCAGCACTGCCCCCTCCAGCCTCCAATGCCCTTACCCTCTCCCCTCCCTGCATCACCCTGCCCCTCTCCCACTGACACCTCCCCTCCTGCCCTTTTCCTCATTGTCTGCACTTGGCCCCTTGGCATTTGTCTCTCCTCTACCATGTCCCTTTGATGCCTTTCCCTTTCTTCCCCCTCTCCTCTCCCCCTCCGTACATGCCTCTTCCTCTCCCAGCCCTTCCCCTAGTTTTCTCACTTCCCCTCTCCCTCCCCTACCTTCTGCCTTCTACTTTGTGGGGCCGGAGTCTGGGCTCCGCCCTAGAAGTCCCCGAACTCCGAACCCGCAACTCAGCTGCGAGCAGTTTTAAATTCGCAGGCCGTCACATCATGTCATGCCCAGCATCTCCCCACCCAACTGCTTGAGCATGCCGTTTGAGCATGCCACGCATGGCAGCAGTAGCCGGCAAGGGGGAGCTGAGTGAAAGTTGTGTACAGCAGGGCCGGTATGGGGGAGAGACGCTCTAGGGCCGGTGTGGGAGGACGCGTGGGAGGGGAGCCGGGGCCCGCTCCAAGCAGGGCTGGAGAGACCCAGCTCCAAATATTGCTGGAGCAGAGCCTCCGGCTCTGGATATTGCTGGAGCATGGGCACCACAAGCCCGTATAACTCGCCGCCCATGGCCCCATTGACGCAGCTCAATCTGAATGTGGTTCTAGGGTCATGGTACAGCAATTTTTTATAGGATAAAATAAGCTAATTGTCCTTCACTAGGGCCGTGCATTTTGGAAATGGAGAATGTTTTGTTATGAATATGCCTACAGTATTGTGTGTTCACAGTGTAGATGTACATTTGCGTGCTACACACTTTGTCTAATGTAGATAGTGCCTGCTCTCTATTTATCTTGCCATCTCAGGGTGCCACTTAACAGCATATCTAGCTGCAAAACACACTAAAAAAAGAAAGACAACCAATAAGGATGGTGAAAAAGGGGCTGTGGGCTTGCCATCCATTTGATGCTTGTGAATATAAGGACCTAATAGTATAAAGCACATTAAATTGCATGCTGACTTGTTATAACCCTGCTATTCTAGCTCTGGGCCTCTTGTGAGCAGAGTCTGCCAAAGACTTGTTCCCCAAGCACATTACCAATTTCGATATAAATAACGGCTTTAAAAATAGCTCCTGCATACCTCATAACTTAGATGATCTTATTTTCTGCCATGGAAAAAATTAAATACGAGGAATTTGTTGACATATAGTCCCAATAGAACATGTTTAAGATCCAGGCACCATGTGTGCCATAAAACTTATTGCACACCCCTTTATGGTGATTTGTGACTGCATATGAAACGTATAAAATGAACTGGTTTGGTTGGTTGATGACTATGAATAAATTAGTGGAAGTTAGGCTAATATACACGGTAATATCTTTCATCCCACCAGCTATTCCAGATCACGTGAGAACTGACTGTATTTTAATATTTTTCAGTCTTTCACAATTGTATGAGACACTTATTTAAGCATGCGGTGGATGTGGAAAATCATACGTCTTTCTGCTTGCATGTGTGAATAAGTATATAGAGAAGAACCACAGTGTGTCAAACCTGTGGTCCAGCCAGTCTGGTATTCTGTGTCTGATAATGGCCAGGACCAGCTGCTTCAAAAAGTGTTGTAAGAAATCCTGCTGTAGTCAGACATAGGTGTGATTGGTGTGGGGCCAATGTTCCCTCTAATTTTTTTTCTATTCATGTGCAGAATACATTTTGTTATGTACATTGTGGATGTGCACCATCAATAGAAATGCATGCTGTGAGCTGTTTCTGGCTGTGGACACTCTGCTAATCAGCTGGGCGGCATTGAATTTGTCGTGGGTGGCTGCCCACGCACTCAGTTTGGAGGGCACACTGGTGTGGGTTGTAAAACAGAAGTCTGAAAGAGCAGTAACTTTGATTAGTCTTTTCAGTGACTACTGATGAAATCCTGAACAGCTCCTGTTGTCGATGCCTGCAATAAGTGCACCGATAATGTCACTGTAGTGGTAAAACACCCAGGCTACGTCTAGACTGGCATGATTTTCCGCAAATGCTTTTAACGGAAAAGTTTTTACATGAAAAGCATTTGCGGAAAAGAGCGTCTAGATTGGCACGGACGCTTTTCTGCAAAAGCACTTTTTGCGGAAAAGCGTCCGTGCCAATCTAGACGTGGTTTTGTGCAAGAAAGCCCCGATCGCCATTTTCGCGATCTAGGCTTTTTTGAGCAAAACAATACCGCGTTGTCTACACTGGCCCTCTTGCGCAAAAGCATTTGCGCAAGAGGGCTTTTGCCCGAACGGGAGCAGCATAGTATTTTTGCAATAACACTGACAATCTTACATGAGATCGTCAGTGTTCTTGCGGAAATTCAAGTGGCCAGTGTAGATAGCTGGCAAGTTTTTCCACAAAAGCAACTGCTTTTGTGGAAAAACTTGCCAGTCTAGATGCAGCCCCAGTGCAATGAAGAGGTTGGAACACATGTTTTTCATTCTACTTCCAGACAGCCATTGCATGTTTTTTATTAAGCAAAATATAATATTAGATGTCAACAACTCTTATTGCCTAAGATTCAATATCAGCGAGTGTTAGATAAAGTTCAGTCCATCACTGCATCTGTCCCATCCTGTTTATTAATGCAAATATCTATGGTTAACTGCACATAGTAGAAAAAATCCCTATGGAATGCTAGTCTGGAATCAGAGTAAGGCATCCAAAATTGATGAGTAAAGTTATAAAGAAGTTTTTGGCTTTAAGCATATGATCCATTGGCTGCTTTTTTGCTTAAAGCACTGTGCATGCATAAACAACTCGCTGAATCAGGGACAAAATATACATCAAACAATGACAGAAAAGGAAAAAGTAAGAATAACCATGAAAGCTTTTATTTAGAAAGCAATGCTTGATCCACCATGATGTAATCCACATAGGGGCTTTTCAGTCACTTTATTATTTATTGCTTCGTATCAAAAGAAATCAACAGACATTGCTTAAAGGCCATTGTGAATTGTAGTTAATGTTCATATTATTCTATGAATAGTATGATGCATTTTTTAGGGAAAAATTAAAATAGGAGGAGAGTGACATAGGAGGGAATCACAGTATGATGCAATCATGTAAACAAGAGCACATATGTATAGATTAAACAGATTTCCCTAGTCTATGCGTAACAGGCTAGACCAAAGTAAGCAATAATTTCAGTTGTAACAGGCATTGAGATTTTAAAAAATTTGGTAAATATCAAATAAAATATTGTTATAAAGCAGGATGGAATAGTAACATTTCAGCTGTTTTTCATCTTGGTCTCTAAGCCATATCAGCATCTTCAATCCTGCCCCCTTCCTGAAGTTTTTTGATTAAATTGGAAAATAAGATGAGTGAAAGTAGTCCATTGTTCATACTGAAAAAGGACATTTCTATATCTTCCCCACAGAACAATATCTGAAATGAACATGGCTTAGGTAAAACCATGATATGATTTGTTTAGCTTACATCAGCTATGAAAAAAAACAGATTCAGCAGCTGACACTACCACAATAATGAGAGGCAGAAGAGAGCTATGATATATGGCTCTGATCTTGCAGATCAGAGGTTGGACCTCGGAGGCTGAATGAGTCCCTGCTGTCCTTAGGAAGGCTCTATATGGACTGTTCATCTAGGCCAATCTGATTGCAGGACCAGGATCCAGAGATACAGACTCACAATTCTGTAGTGTTTGATTGTGGGAGTGTATGGTTCAGCCCATTTTAGAGAGTGTGGACACATGTGAAGTTCAGATGCAGATCTGACACTTCCCCTTTGTGTGGATTTAGGATTTTGATTTGGGTCTATTTCTAGTATCAGAGGGGTAGCCATGTTAGTCTGAATCTGCAAAAGCGGCGAGGAGTCCTGTGGCACCTTATAGACTAACTGAAGTGTAGGAGCATAAGCTTTCGTGGGCAAAGACCCACTTCATCAGATGCAACCATAGTAGTAACCATAGGTGCTGGAACTTGGGATGCTGGGGTGCTGTCATATCCCCTGGCTTAAAGTGGATTCCATTTTGAATTTAGCTTCGTTTACAAGTTTGGGAGCCATCAAAAAGGTATGAATGAAGACATTACCTGGCTAGCACACTACTTTCCACATCCTAATGATTTAACCAACTAAACAATAGGTACTTTAGAACAATTTGCACTCCTCTATCAGCTTCTTGTAACTTGAACACTCTCATTCACTATTTCCCCCCCTTCCTTTCCCCTTCCCATCTCCTATTTATTTTTGGATCTGGATTTTTAATAACTCCATTTGTCTGAAGAAGTGGGTTGTACCCATGAAAGCTCATGATACCATCTACATATTTTGTTAGTCTTTAAGGTGCTGCTATAGTAGACTATTCATTATATACAGGGTTTGGCATTTCGTTCAAGGGCTCTCAGCACTCACACTGTAAACATTTTTCTAGCACTCCTGGTAATGGGGTAGCGTTATTAAGTGACAGTTATTATGAGACCTATAGACCAAGGTCCTGATGCTGCAATCTGATTTGCACTGGTAAGGTCCTGATGCTGCAATCTGATTTGCACTGGCAGACTCTGATGCCTACCCAGAGACCGTTGAAGATAAAGGAACTCTGCATGTGTTCAGGGGTCATAGGCACAGAACAGATTACAAGACTGGGACCTACATGAAGCAGACTGCAGACACTAGGCCAAGTATTGCCTTAACAGACGCCTCTTTCAGCCTCACTGTCATTAGTAACGTTTGCATGTGTGTGTGTGAAGGCAGAATTTATCTTACACTAATTTCTTAAATACTCCCATCTAGTGACTGAAGCAAGAGACTTTGTGTTAATATAATTAAATGATAGCCTAGTTCCTTTCTCTCTCTCACTGATTTTGGAATGGGAGGATTCCTGACTTCACCATCAATTCCTTAAGTTCTTTTCTAGTGTTTTACTCTGGAGAGGCTTGATTGATCATCTACTACTTATCAACAGGATCAATGTACAAAATCTCTTTCAACTTAGTATCCATGGAAAAATAGAAAAGTTTTCAATCATGGAGCTCTCACTCAGCTCTGTACTTCTGATACTTATTCTGCCACCAGATAAAGGAGCAAGGATCACACAGGAATACTTCTAGCCTGGCCTTCTGAACAGGAGGGACTCTAAGTGTGTCAGCTACCAGAGCAGCTGTTACATCCAACATGTGCCAAGAGTTTTGTTTGTATACAGACAAAGCAAGGGGATGTAGAAGTTGGCCGCTCTTCAGCATAAAGAGAAAGCCGTTGACGTCAATACAACGGTGCACTTCTCAGACTGACATTTACACAGTGCCTCCAAACTGCTTTGTTATGAGACTTGACATCAGGATTAAACGCTATGCTGATTGGCTAATACGGTGGACAAAACTCTAGAATCATAGTCACACTTTTACTACAAGATCAGACTGTACTACAAGGACAGCTTGAACCTTTCCCCCCCTCCCCCAATAACACTTCAAACAAAAACACATTCCAACAGGTTTTTTTTAAGACACATGAGCAGGGTGTGAGGTTAGTCCTTCAGAACAGCTGCCTGTCTGTCTGTCTGTCTGTCTCCAGCGGGGTAATTAATAGCCAACTTGTGCTGGAAATGAGCAAATCCAGACTTTTCTTACCTTATTCCTTTTACTTTCTTTGGTCCCTTTCCCCCTGGAGGATTCCTGATATATATTCTTTTAATCAATCCTCTTATCTTTTTATTTCTTGTTGCTGTAACAGTCTAAGTGTCTTTTTTTGGTGCTGCGGTCATCTCACTAGTCCCTGATCATCTGCAAGACAGCCCAGCTGGGTTGACACAGTGTGAGATGAGGCAGACAGGCATTGCCAGCAAAGCTTTCCTACTGCAGCGAGTGCATTATTGAAATCAGATGATTTCTAAGACATCTAGGGGGACAAAGCCTTTCTTCTTCCCGCAGTAAACTTTGATAAAGCCATTGTGTTCCTTTTCAGAAGTCACGCAGATCTGAAGTTAAAGAGGGGGAGAAATAGTCAGATAAACCAGCCACTCTATTCCAAGAGTGAGTGCTTGCTGTGTGGGTGAGACTTTGTGCTTATAAAGCCTGTAAATTTAGCTGTCCTCTTTATATTTCAACTCTGAACGTAAGAAACTCCATCTCCATATACAAAGTGATCAAGGATTTCCTTTAGAAGTGCCAATGTACACATGCAGTTTTTCCTGACGTCAGTAGTAAGTATCTTTGAGCAAGGATTTTGAAGCAGGGACTGTCACTTTGGCTCCCATTGTCATAGCCACTAAACAAACACACACAATCATAAGTGAAGCATCAAGACTGTACTACAATACTAGGGATAAATAATGTATTCTCTGAAGTGACTAGTGATTTTAGGTAGTATAGGTTTAGAGGGCCCAGCTTGGGACAATTTTAAGAGGCTTGCTTTTTACACATTACAGAGGAGCTGCTTTCTACAAATTAGTCCCTCTGAAATATATCAGTTTGGTAAGGAACAAACAAAGCACCCCAAATCACTCTCAACATTGTACTGTCATTCATGTTAAAATTCGACACTTGCCAACAAGGACTTAACAAGAATTTGAACTATCTCACCCATTACCAAGACAGTTTCCCCAATTACCACCTGTAATACCATTAACTCACAAACATCCCACTCTCCCTACCTTTAATATCATCAATTCACAGACACTTACCTTCCTTCCACCCCCTCCCCCCCCGCATACCCCTTCTGTTCTGCAATGTGATTTGTCCTTTTCATATTTGTTCATTTTTTTAATTGTATCCTTTGGTATAAATGGTTGTGACTACTTTCTTCCACTATTTGATCTGAGGAAGTGGGTCTGGCCCACGAAAGCTCATCACCTAATAAACCATCTTGTTAGTCTTTAAAGTGCTACATTGTCCTGCATTTTGCTTCAGGGTACAATGTGGCGCTAAGAATCCGTACACTTCCAGCAAACAAGTTATTGAAATCAATCAGCATTCAAATATTAGGCAGAAAGCAGATGCATCTACAGCAATGATTTGGGGAAAAGGGAGTTACTCACCTCGTGCAGTAACGAGTGTTCTTCGAGATGTGTGTCCCCGTGGGTGCTCCACTGTAGGTGAAGGGTTGCCCTGAGCCGCAGATCAGAGCTTTGTATAGCAGTTTCCCCTGTTGAGCCACGCATGCCCAGGAGGCGTCTTGAGCCCTTCCCGCCTCCTGAGGAGCGTGACTCAACCCCCTCCCTTTCAGTTCCTCGTCTCCGCCCGAGAATTTTGACTCCAAGCAGAGGGGAGGTAGGGAGGGTTGATGAGAGGCCGAAGGGAAGAACCTTGTACTGGAAATGGTCCAGTCCCAACGTGAAGCGTAGGTAGCGTCTGTGGGCGGGGTGGATGGTTACATGGAAATAGGCATCTTGGAGGGCGAGGGCTGCGAACCAGTCCCCTCGATCTAGCGCAGGAATGATTGCGGAAAGAGTGACCATCTTGAAACGCTGTCTCTTGAGAAATTTGTTCAGTTTGCGGAGATCCGATATAGGTCTCCAGCCCCCCGTTCTTTTTTCGGTCAGGAAATAATTCGAGTAAAACCCCCTCCCGTGGAACTCTCGAGGTACCCTTTCTATAGCCCCAATGGCAAGGAGCCGATTGACTTCTTGTTTTAGAAGGTCCTCGTGAGAGTGGCCCCTGAAAAGGGATGGGGTAGGGGGGAGGGTAGGGAGAATAGAAATAAAAGGGATGGTATAGCCCACTCGAATTATCTCTAGGACCCAGCGGTCCGATGTTATGGATTCCCACTGTGGGAGGAAGGCAAGCAAACGGTGGTTGAATAGATGGCCATGTTGAGGTGCGAGATCGAGTGGGAGGTCTTGCAGACCCTCAACCAAATGTTCAAATTTGCTGCTTAGATGGTTGGCTGGCGGGCGGGCTTGGTTGGGTCGCCTTCTGGGGCCTCGCTGTCTTGGTCTGTTGTCCTCATAAGGCCTCTGTGGTCGATTGTATTGTCCATATCGGTATCGATTATATGAATTATATGGAGTGTATCGTCTGCGTTTATATGGTGGCGTGCCCATGTCTAGCGTGCGAAGTGTGGACTTAGAATTTTTGCTGTTATGGAGCATTTCGTCCGTACTAGCTGCAAATAGCTTTTGTTTGTCAAATGGCAAGTCCTCCACTTTGGGCTGGAGTTCGCGTGGGACTCCAGATGACTGGAGCCAAGAGGCTCTACGCATCACCACCGCTGTAGCTGTAACTCGGGCTGCAGTGTCAGCTACATCCATTGCCATTTGGAGAGCGGTGCGGGCGATCATATAGCCCTCATGAACTATTGATTTTAAGATGGGTCTTTTGGAGTCGGGGAGATGCGGCATTAGTTCTCCCAGTTTTGAGTAGTTGTCAAAGTTGTGATTTGCTAGAAGAGCAGAGTAATTTGATATTCTGAGTTGTAGGGTTGAAGAGGAGTATACTTTCTTGCCAAAGGAGTCAAACTTTTTGTGGTCCTTGTCTGCATTGCCCGTCTTATACTGTGGAAACTTCGCTCGTTGTTGTACTGAGTCCACGACCAGTGAATTAGGTTGTGGGTGAGTGAAGAGAAAATCGTTGTCTTTTGAGGGGACAAAGTACTTTCTGTCAATTTTCCTGTTAGTTGGTTGGATAGATGCAGGGGTCTTCCAGAGATCTTCTGAAGTCTCCATGATTGCCTCGTCTATAGGTAGGGCAATCTTGCCCTGTAGTGTCGGATGTAGATTCTTTAACAATTGATATTGTTTCTTCTGCACCTCTTGCAGGGAGACATTCTGGCTTGTCGCTACTCTCTTGAATAGTTCTTGGAACTGTTTCAGATCGTCAATCGTTCCAGTGTCTGATGGTACTACGGCGTCCTCTGGTTGTGCATCAAGGGCATCAGAGTGTGTGATGTTTACTGACTGAGTATCTGAGTCGTTGTTTGAGATTCGTTCCACCTCATCCTCCGAAAAACTTGCTGGAGTTAGGGGTTGTGGCCGAGACAAACTTCTCCGGGATGCAATGGAACGAGGTGGGGAGCGGTGTCCATATGGCTCCCAGTGTTCCCACGGTCCCCACTGTGGTGGATAAGGTGGAGGTGGGTAAGGCCAGTATGGGTGCCAAGGGCCATGTTGTGGCGGAGCCCTATAATGGTGAGAGCGAGCCTTCCCAGGTGATGGATGTCGTGAGGAATAGACCGTGTGGTGGTCATCATCAGGAAGGGGAGCGTCGTGGAGAGACGACGGTGACATCGATCTGGGAGGGGATCGCCCTGACGGAGACCCCTCAGGAGAGTAGGAAGTAGAGGGCAGGCAGAGATCATGATGTCCACTGAATGGATCAGTCTTTTGTTGGGGCTGATCCCTAGGAGTCTTATCTGGGTGCTTGTCAGGCTGTGGGAGGACCAGTGGAACATCTGCTGTTGCCAGAGGGTTCGTAGGCTGCCCATCGTTTTGCTCCGGAGCCGTGGCTTTAAGAGGCACTGCAGCTTTAAGCTGCGATGTAGGTTTCGGCGCTGCGGAGGCTTGGAGCAGCGCCGGGGCTGGAAGCGGTGCCGGGCTATGAAGCGGCACCGCGGTTTGAATCGGCGCCGGCTTTTCATGCCGTGCCGGCTGCTGAGGACGGTCCCAGGGTGCCGCAGAGGCTAGAAGCGGTGCCGGGACTGAAAGCGGTGCCGTGCTTGCAAGCGGCACCGCGGTTTGAAGCGGCGACGGCTTTTCATGCCGTGCCGGCTGTTTGGAGCGCTCCTGGGGCCGCTCAGCTGTTGAGCGCCCCGATACCGGCGCGGAGTGGGAGGATCGCCCCGAAGCCTTAGTGGCAGGGGACTTCCCATGCTGGTGTGCCTCTCCTTTATGTTTGGGAGAGGAAGAGGCTGGGAGAGAGCGGGATGCCCTGGGTCTCGGGGTATTTTTGGAAGGCGGCGGAGGCTCTTGCTGTGGTGCAGATTGTTCTCCCGCAGGCTGTAGCGCTTTTTCAAATAAAATCATCCTGAGGCGGAGCTCACGATCTTTTCTGGCTCTCGCCGTCAGGGAATTGCAGTGGGTACAGTTGTGGGGAGAGTGAGTCTCCCCCAAACATCGTATGCAGTCTGAGTGGCCGTCTGAAGCCGGCATTGGGTCCCGGCATTGAGCGCACTTTTTAAACCCTGAGGAGCCGGACATTGCAGGCTCTCTCGCTGTTGAAATTACTATATTGTTATAGTTTATGTGGTTTACTTCTTGTCCTTTTTCTTTCTTCTTTTTTTTTTTTAAAGTCTTTATGTGTTTCTTGTTTGACAGGCGGGAGAAAGCCGGTTCAGCAGAGTCTCGGTCTGAGGTAAGTTCAAGGCCCCCCCTGAGGGGGGGATTTAACTAATCTATTTTTCCTATTTCTAGTTTTTTTTTTTTTAAATAAAGAAACAGGGAAAGAGTAACTAGGATAACAGGGGAAGCTAAACTATGCCTAAATTAGTAAAAGGAAAGCAGTCAGATAATCTGACAGGGAGCTCCTAACTGCTCCGTCCGCTGACGAGGGCGGTTGAAGAGGAACTGAAAGGGAGGGGGTTGAGTCACGCTCCTCAGGAGGCGGGAAGGGCTCGAGACGCCTCCTGGGCATGCGTGGCTCAACAGGGGAAACTGCTATACAAAGCTCCGATCTGCGGCTCAGGGCAACCCTTCACCTACAGTGGAGCACCCACAGGGACAGTACTCGAAGAAGAACTGAAAGCTCTCTCCCGGGGTCTCTTGAATTCTTGATGCCGTGCCAGCTGAACTATCACTGCATGGTACTGTCTTTGTACAGGAGGGAATATGCTGCTAGTATGTGCAATATTTAGTTACAGTTACTCAGAGGACATGCATAACAGCATAATTTTCAACAGGACGATGATTTATATTATTGTGATACCTAAATGCCACCTCTTAGATTAAGGCCCAATTCTGGTAGGTGCTGTACATACGTATAGGCCCAGATCCTCCAAAGTATTCAGATGTCTACCTCCTAATGGGCAGAATTCTTCATGGGTAAAATAAAATCATTTATTCACAGACTAACAAAAATCTTGTTTCACTCTTCACATCCACCTCTATGATAACTGAACAACAGGCTGGGCTTTTCAAAGGTTTTTGATCCAGCTGATGAGATCCCCTTTAGAGCTCCCACTGCTGTCAATACCCTGTATGAAATGGTGGCAGATTTGAGTCTTAATTAGATGAGAGGATATAGAGGTGAAAGAGGTGAAAGCTAGAAGGGCGCATCTAGCTTCCTGTCTATACAGACCTTTAAATTTAATCCTGTTACCCCTGTGTTGAACCCAATTCCTGGGATTAGACTAAATCAGTTTAGTCCTCAGATTAAAAAGTTTTGTGCCACACTGAGAGGTCACCAGTGCCCATGCCCACTGCAAGGGCAGAGAAGGGAGTAGATAGGATATACTCAAATGAAACTAGCAGGGAAGCCATGTTCCATGCCACAAAGGTGAAGAAAAAAAAGGTCCCTGAAAATCTGACAGGCAAAACAAACCCCAAGGTCCCTGAAAATCTGACAGGCAAAACAATTCCTTTCCAATCCTACATCTGGTGATCACTGGGATCCACAGCCCATGAGCAAGATATACTAGCTAGGCCTCTAACTCAGCACCTCAGAACACCACACCAGCCTGCCCAGGGTCCTGTCTCCAGGTGCTGTCAATCCTGGATGCTTCTGAGGAAAGCGAAAACCCAAAGACCGACTACAGCCGGCCTGTTGTGCTGTGAATAAAAATATTCCTTCAAGTGATTGCCTGTCCAAATTAATTTATCTTGCAAACTTGTACTATTCTAGTCCTTGCTTGTGGGGACCGCCAACTGGCACTATGCTGCCCTTTTCCAGTGAACAGATGTATCAGGGGAGAAATGAACCTGGCCACAGTGCACTGCACCTCAGCAATCCATCTTAGGAGGCAGTAGCAGCTGCCAGAACTTAGATGAGCCCACAAGGTTTTACAAGCTGTGCAGTGGGCCAGAGCAGCCCCTAGCAACCTTAGGGTCTGGGAGCATGCAAAGGTGTCATTAAGCTATTTTTTCCTTCATCTCTCGTGGGTCCTGAATCAACAGAGCTTGACCAGAAACACTGGCTGCAACCTGTAATCTTTGGACCTGATTCTTGTTCCTGATTTACCCCTGAGCAAGATAACTTCAAGGAAGTCAGTGACATGCAAGAACTGTAAAGGGCATCTAAATTAATGGCGACTGAAGACCCTTTTTGCTAATAGCTGCCATGTTAGATTGGAACCCTGCATAGTGCCTCAGCTGTTACACAGAACTAGCACTGTTGATAAATGCAAAACAATGTTGGGGCTATGGGGGGAAGGGGGAGGGGGAGAGACTGCTGCTGTTGGGCATTCATTGCTTACTACGTATTGCAAATTGGAATCTGCTTAAAATGGCTCCTACTCATGCGGTCATGTTCAGGCATGGGAGGCTGCCGTAGTGCCAAAGCAAGTGAGCAGCTGGGAAGCAACTCCCGGACGAACTAGCACCGCAAACAGGCTCTGAAAAAAACTGCCTCTGGTTCCTGAGGTTAGAAATGGTGTAAGTGACCATTTCTTGTGCTATTTCTGAGGTAGCGGGTGGTCTCAGGAAAGAACTGGAGGCAGAAAACATGATCTAAAATTAGAAACTCACTTCCTCAATTCTTTGTTTCCATTCTATTTTAAAAAGAAGTTTGCTGGGATCCTGACTGTTCCCTGAACTTGGCAACATGTTTTGATGCTGAAGAATTCTTGTCCATCCTTTCCCCCTTAACAGATGGACAAGATGAATAATTAGCAAATGATTTATTACACTGCACAGTTATTAACTGTCTCCAGCTCACAAGAGTCCTTTACTTTGCCCTTCCCATAGAGGACACAAGTGGAAACTGCCCTTTTGTCAAACAACAACTCTGAACTTTCCCTGAGTTTTACTGCTGCCTCTTATTTTCACTCCTAAAATGTCTCCCTGGTCCCTGCATGTCTTAAAATACCATTGCTTGTTGCCATGCCATGCCTTGGTTCCCATCAAATAGTAATTTGGATACAAGCTCACTGTTGGGATGTAGACCTTTAGAAAGGTATCAGATTGACAGTGGTGGAGGCTGATGCCCTCTATTTATCTGTAAAACTGGAGCAGCTGTGAAAGCATCCCTGCTTTGTCTCGCCAATTCATTTCGGTGGCCTGAAAGTACCCGCCTTATGGACCAAGGGAGGTTGGTACAATCACTATGCCTGTTCATTATTTTGCTTCTCGATTGAAACTGCCAGCCAGGATGCCAACTGGGGTGATGTTTTGGGGCCCACGTGACTCCCTTGCATTAGGACTGAGAGCACCAATGCATTTCATACAAGTTACCAGTGAATGTTCAAATGGTAATAACAACCAACTGGGCTGGATCTGAATCATTAAGGGCCAGTTCAGTATAGCCCTATGTGGAGGCCAGACCACCTCTGGGGTAGTTCCAGGATGAAGAGAAGGATTCATGAAGGAATTGTGACTGGATCACCTTTGTGGACATTGTGCAAGGTGGCTTGATGGTTGCTTACAACACCCCTTCTTCATCTCCCTGAGGTGGCTGGTCATAATCTGACCCCCTACAATTATTCCTTCATAAGATTTTGTTGTCAGTCTTTGCATCTTTTCCTCACATTCCTCTGCATTTACTTGTTCACTCTGCCTGATCTCTGTACTCCATTTTTCATTGAACATGTTTTCTTCTCCTTCACTCCATTTCCCCCAGCCCATCCTAAGCAGAAAGAAAATGCCACAGCATTCAAGTTGAACTTCTGTGTCTGCACAGGTGACAATTAAGCAAGACAAGTTTGCTCATCCCTACCAAAAGGGGTTGACAGGATGAATTAGTCCACCTCTATTTCATTCATATATTGAACTGAAAAAAGGAGCCATAGTTTTGATACAATTCTATTCTGAAATATTGTTTAGAGACTAGTGCCAGACTTTATGTTGGACCTTTTGGAAATTATAGTTTTATGGGAATTGATACAAGACAACTGATCTCTAGCATTTATAGGAGTTGTCATGTTAATTGATGGGATATCATGTGCTTGACGTTATAATCTGATTTGATCAAATAAATCATCTGTCAAAAATACCTTTGTGTTGACACGTCAAGTTCACAGGGCTAGATTCTCCACTCCTGTCCACCTTACTTAGTCATTTACACCAATGCAAAGTGGTATAAACCCCTGGTATCCTGAATGGATAATGTTTTTCCATCCTTTTGCACAGATGAAAATAGTCACACAAGGTGCAGAGCAGTGGAAAATCAGGCCCAGAGTGAAGACATTTCCATTAATTTACCGTGATGTTAAAAAACTTCACTCAGCTTATCTCACTTTAACAGCGTCAGTGCTGCTTAATGTACTTGCTGCAGGAGGGAAGTCAAACTATATAATCCGAGTACCACTCTTCCAATATCTTATTTACAGTGCTGATGTTGCCACAGAATGTTAGCAACAACATTCTTCTGCATCAAAGGGGTGAAATGTCCTAACCTACCATTGAACTGAGGTGCTAACAAATGTCATAAGTAAATGCTACATTAAAGAAACATTAGGGGTCAAATTCTGTGCTGACACAAACTACATTCAGGTCAGTGGCACTTCAAAGAGTGCAAGTCAACCTGTGAATTTGATTCTTAAGACCATGAGATGTGAATCAAATCTCCGAAGGAAAGAAAAAGCCCCATAAAGAGGGGAAATTAATTATCTCTAACAGGCTGCACTGAGAAAGATTTCAAGCTGATGTCCCTTTGTATGAGAGAATATATTTTCTCTTAGTTGTTTGTTTCCTTAGTTATGCTACTGTGCTTTTGTTAGTGTCAATATTCTTTTAATGTAGAATTTGGGACAAATTCCATGTTCATTTACACCAGTGCAATCCCATAAAAGCCCTTCATTGAATTCAGCAGGATCCATTCAGTGTTCAGGCAAGTTAGTGATACAATCAAATTTAAAATAAGAACACACAAAAGGCATATCTCCAGATGAATGCAATGTCCATTATTTTGTGTGTACATTTAAAAATATCAAAGAGGAGGAGTTGATAAAAAACCTTCAGATGGTGAAAGTCCAAGCTGATACACGGCGAGAAAATGCCAAAGGGGTATTTTTTCCAATCTATGGTCTATGGCTAGACTGCAGGCTTCTTTCGGAAGAAGCTTTTCCAGAAGAGATCTGAAAACACTTCTTCCGAAGGAGAGCAGCTACACTGCCAAAGCACATCAAAATAGCAGTCTGCTTTTTCAACAGATAGCATCCACACTGAATGGACGCTATCTCGCATTTCAGCTGTGATTACTATGGGTGGAATAGCCATC
This sequence comes from Pelodiscus sinensis, assembly GCF_049634645.1. Lineage (NCBI taxonomy): Eukaryota > Metazoa > Chordata > Testudines > Trionychidae > Pelodiscus > Pelodiscus sinensis. The sequence goes on from NC_134712.1 coordinate 173,486,300, forward strand.
AGGTCATTTGTGCTTTTTCCTCTTCTTTCAAAAGAACTCCCTCCTCCCGGTCCACACATGCCTGTTTCCGAAAGAGCTCTTTCGGAAAAAGGTGTCTTCCTCATAGAAAGAGGAAGAATGTAGGAAAAAACCCTCTGGGGGCAGGATTTTCTTTCAAAAGAATGCGATTGCAGTGTGGACATAATTGAAGTTTTTCCAGAAACTTTTTTCTGAGGCTGTTTTCCTCAAAAAACTCTGTAGTGTAGACATAGCTTATGTGTAGGAATGAGGGCGAAAGGGAGGCACAAGGAGCTATGGAATGGAAAAGCATTTAAAAATATAATTAAAGGATGCTCCAGAGGATCTTACCTCTGCTCCCTTTGAAATCAAGCCATTGGGAGCAAGATAAGGCCCAATGCAAAGCAATTTTGAAAATTCCATCTTGAATGGTGTGGAAACCTCTAGTTCAGGGGTGGAGGCCACTGATCCACAGAAAAAAATCATTTGGGGGCTGCACATAAGTAAGAAGCAAAAAACAAACCACCTCCCCACCACCTTCACTGATGTGGCCCCTGATTGAGAAGGAGAAAGCCACTTCCCACATTTCCCTTGCACATCACAGCCTGGGAGGAGGGGGAGTAGCCTAGTAGATTTTGCATGTCCAGCCCTGTGGTGGAGCAACAGGGGGGTTGGAGCACCAGCTCCCCAGTGCTGTGGGGGGTGCCCCTGAGTCTTGGGGGCTGGATCCAGGCAAGCCAGGACTCTGGGCCTGAGGTTCCCCTCCCCTGCTCTATTGGTTCACATATTGCCCCACATATGGCATTCCCATCACTGTTACTCTCAACCTCCCCTTCCTTGTTGTTGTCTGTTAGACACATTTGTTGATTTTTGTCTTAAATTAAGCCCCAGTTCTGCAAAAAACTTACATATGGGCATAACGTTATGCATTTTTTGTTGTGTCACATCAAACTCACTAGTATAATTCACAATATGTAAAATTAACCATCTCTGTGGTATTGAGCATTTAGACCAGAGATTCCCAACCTATGAGTTGGGACCCAAATATGGGTCGCCATTATATTTCAAAAGGGTCTCCAAGTGTCTCCCCAGGTAGCTCTGCTCCCCTCCCCCCATTTTCGAATTGCCTTGGGTCACCAAGTCTTCCTGAATTGTCGGAATGGGTCCCCATATGGAAAAGGTTGGGAACTACTGATTTAGACCATGAACAGATGCACTGTCTGTCTTCCCAGTGTTTGTTAGAGAGCTGGTCAGAATTTTCGGACAAAACATGTTTTCATTGGAAAATATTGTTTTTTCAAAACTGAAATTGTTTGTGGGAAAGGGTTGTTTTTCATGAAACTCTTGATTTTGTTTTTTAAAAACAGCAACTATTGAAATATCTTGGTTTTTTTATATTTTCAAAATAAAATGTTCCATTTTCTGGTTTATAATGACTTTGTTTTGAAGTCAGAGTAAGTTTATATTAAGCAGAGGTTTAAAAAGGCCAATATAAATGGTATGTGTCAAAATTATTGAAAGGAAACATTTAGAATAGCCTGATCAGAATTTTTTTCCAGATATGTGTATGACATTTTTTGAGATTTTGTGTTCAGCCCAAGTTGGCATATGAAGAAATTTTAAAATCTTGAAAACTATCAAGAGAGGAAAAAAACAGTTTCCCACATAATTCTAATGTCCATACAATGAGGCCATGATCCTGAACGGTTACTAGGGTGTTACCACAATATAGGTAATACTGAAAAAAAATACATGTGCTGCAAAAGTATCAGCTCATGATTTCTTTGCTTACCCAAAATTTCTGATGAAATCCAGCAGATTACAGGGTGCACAAGGAATGCAAAGCTGTGTCCTTAATGTATAGTAAATCATGTATTTCACTTACTTGGTTCTCTTTCAGAGTAATCTGTCCTTGCTCCTTGCATCCGATAAATGTTCTGATGCACTTGAAAATCTTTTCATCTTGTTGCACTCTCTGAACAAAATTAGCAGGAAAAAATCCTATTCTGTCCTCAATTCTCCCCTGTGGAGCAAGCACATCAACAAAGGAATGACCTTCATACTCATTATAAATACCATTCATCTATTTTGTTAAAGGATATAGAGTGTTTGGCTTGTACCTTCCACCAGTCTTCATTAGAATCCTCTAGCAGTGTGATCATATCACCTGGCCTAGAATTAGAAAAAACAGATGTAGGAAATTTTGATTAAAATGTCTTACTTGAAACAGCATATCCACGTTCATAGTAAAATTCTACTAAAAGGGTAACCATCTTTGGTAATTATACCTGATTAATCACTACCTGTGGATCCATGAAGCAATGAGAACTTCCCAAGTCAGATATGAGCACAGAAACAAAGGTTCCATCTTCCAGGCGAGAAAAGGTCAAACTCCGCACAGGGACGCTAACTTGGTTGTCCCATTGTAACTGGGTGGAAAATGTGTCCCATTGAATCCTCCTGTGCATTTTGGTGCCAAGGCAAAGCAATCAGGTCCTGAATGTCTCTGCTGTTACACCCACAAGCTGCAACTTTTTAAATCTGCAGCTGAGTAGGAGCATAATGAAGTCTATGGCACTGTGTCAATGAATACCAGCTGAGGATTTGGCCCTTGTTTTTTGCACTGGCTCATATTTGAGGCAGTGTGACAGTTCACAATACCAGGAGGAATACTCTGAGAGTATGTCTACACTAGCTCATTAATTCGAGCTAGGTAGGCAAATTAGGCAACCGGAGTTGCAAATGAAGCCTGGGATTTAAATATCCTGGGCTTTATTTGCATGTTCCCGTCCGGCCGCCATTTTTAAATCCTCCTTAGTTCGAACTGCCTGTGGCTACACGCGGCAGTTTAAAGTTAATCCGAACTGAGAACTTAGTTCGGATTAACTGTTACACCTCATTCCACGAGGAGTAACACTTAATCCGAACTAAGTCCTTAGTTCGGATTAACTTTAAACTGCTGAATGTAGCTGCGGGCAGGGCAGTTCGAACTAAGGGGGATTTAAAAATGGCAGCCGGACAGGAACATGCAAATAAAGCCCGGGATATTTAAATCCTGGGCTTCATTTGCAACTCCGGTTGCCTGATTTGCCTACCCAGCTCGAATTAACGAGCTAGTGTAAACATACCCTGAGGGATTCTGTCTCAAGAGTGCATGTGACCCCATTCTATAGAATGTGAGCATTTTCTCCTGTCTTTTTTTCTGGCCAGTGAGCCATGGATTGGTGAAGGCTGCATTAGGTGGAAGCTGGGGGATGGGGCATATGGCCTTGGTTTCCATTTTCCCCATCTCCTTCGACGTGATTTGCACCGATAGGGCTAAAATAGAGGAATTCCTGTGTTTTCTAGAGTAGAAGGATTATCATTGCAACTGGCTAATCACAGACTCTTACGACTGTAAGGGACCTTGAGAGGTCATCTGGTCCCGTCCCCTGCAATCACAGCAGAGCAATTTTTTATGTAAACCATCCCTAACAAGTGTAATGCAGGCACTTGGCAGATTCGCCCCCAACTTCATCCATTATAGGGCCAGACACAGTACGGCCCTAAAAGTTTGATCAACACAAGTCTGGAGTCTGAATCTCACTCCCATTCAGTTTTGCTGCTGACTTCAGGTATGTCTAGACTACATTTTTTTTTAAACTGCCCTTTTTTCAAAAACACTTTACCTACGTCCACACTGCAATTGTGTTCTTTCGAAATTAAATCGAAAGAATGCAGGGTTTTTTTCGACATTGGTAAACCTCATATTATGAGGAAAAACTCCTTTTTCGAAAGAGCTATTTCGAAAAAAGGCATAGGTGGACGCAGAACAGGGACATTTTTCAAAAGAAGAGGCAATCAAGAAAAGCACAGGTGCCCTCGTGGCCATTCTGTGAATAGCAATCATGGCTTTCTTTCGAGAGAGCATCCATGCAGTCTGGACTCTCTCTTTCGAAAAAGCAGTTCGCTTTTTTGATCCGGTTTTGAGGTGTGGATGCTCTCTTTCAAAAGAAGTTTTTTTGAAAGAGCTTTGAACTGAAAAAGCTTCTGTCAAAAGAAGCCTGCAGTCTAAACGTACCCTTCAACAGGAGCAGTAAAAGGCTGTGAAAGTGGTGGTGATATATGTAACCAAATTTCACTATACCTCAGCAATTAGAACCTCACATCCCAGTTCAGAATGTACAATCCCCTCCCCTTGTCTTGACAGAAAGATCTTTGCAATAAAGCAACAATTCCTGAGTGATGTGTTTTGCTTCCTATTTAGTCTGAAACTGCTTAGAAATGTGTATAACCTATTTGTAACAGGGATCATCATGTTACATGAAGGCATTATATATTGTTGGGACACAAAATATTACCAGCCAGGTTCTCATGCTGTTATTGCTAAAGGAAGGCAGCAGGAAAACAGTTTTATTTAACAGACAAATATAATTAATCAGCAGGGATGTAATTCTGCCCAGAAATGTCTTTTTGATTCAAATGGGACATATTTACCTTTATAATGTGTGGAGTCATGCTGTAATTGCTGAGTATTATAAGCCAGCTGACTAGTTCCAGCCTTGGGCTGGGAGAATAATTTGGCTAGAAATATTAACCTGCTCCAATGGGTCATATTAGAGTCTGCTGGGTCCATCCCTAATATTTCATCTTTAGTTCAGCAGATATCTGAGGACCCACTTTGATGCTGAATCAAGCTGTTACATAAACATCACACACTGTGCTGTTGGAAGTAAGTTCTGCCCACTTCCCATTGTGAACAGTTACAAAAAAAACCTCCGTCCTGTTGGGTCTGAACCTTTCCCTGGATGGGTGGGTGGGGGAATGAGGGTTTTGAATGTACTGAAATTAATGGGCAAGAACTGAACCCTAGTTTCTCCATCTTTCCCCACATTCAATCTTGAACTCATTGAATGAGTGTTATGACTATACAGAACCACAAAACCTCCAGGCTTCCTGGAACACACTGGTAACTGATTAGACAGTGAGCTCCAGTGATGGAGCATCAGACCTGGGTTTGATTCCTGGCTATGCCAGACCATCTCCCATTAAAATCAAGGGACTGAGTTGTTAATTTGTTTGTCTCCATTTTTCCTCTTTACCAAATGGGGACAATAATTCTGGCCAACATTTTTAAAGTGCTTTGAGCCAGCTTTTAAAAGGTATTTATGCACCTCATGGTACACACAGCTGCCCAAAGGAATTTTCAGAAGCATCTACAGGTATGTCTAGACTGCATCCCTCTGTCAGCAGAGGGATGCAGATTAGGCAGGTCGACATTGCAAATGAAGCAGGGATTTAAATATCCCATGCTTAATTTGCATAAAAATGGCCACCATTTTTGCTGATTCAGTACTTTGTTGGCAAAAACAGACAGTCTAGAGGGGGATCTGTTGAGAAAGAAAGCCTTTTTTGACAGATCCCATATGCCTTCTGCAAGGAGTCAAAAGGATCTGTCAAAAAAGCCTTTCATTCTTGACAGATCCCTCTCTAGACTGCCTCTTTTTGCCGACAAAGTGCTGAGTTGGCAAAAACGGCAGCCATTGTTATGCAAATTAAGCGTGGGATATTTAAATCCCCGCTTCTTTTGCAATGTTAACCTGCCTAATCTGCATCCCTCTGCCGACAGAGGGATGCAGTCTAGACATACCCTAACCGTCTTACTCCCATTAGTTTAAATGAAAATCAAACCTGTAGTGACCAGTGTGAATCCCACCCAGGTCAGTCATGATCAAATAGCATTACTGTCTAGTGACTTTTTGATGGCCTTAGTCATGATGGCTTTTGGCCACATAACAAAACCCACCACCGTAACAAGTAGCACTAATCAAACATACAGCTGGCATCTCAACAGAGAAGGCAAATCAGTACAAAGCAACTCTTGTTTATCAACCTCCATGACATATTTCTACACCTTAATGTAAGGGTGTAGAAGGACTCTGGCAGGGGATGGTAAGTTCTTCTTTGAGTGTTTGCTCATGTCCATTCCATGTAGGTGTGCGCCTGCTGTGTGCATGCGTCATTGGAAGATGTTTCCCTTTGCAGAACCTGTTGGACCAGCAGGGGAGTCCCCTGGAGTGCTGCTGCTCTATTGGCTAATATAGATCCCTGCTGGCCCTCTACCCCCTCGGTTCCTTCTTACCGCCTGTAACGGTCGTTGGAATGTGCTCTGCTCTTGCTTTGCTTTGCCAATCATTACACACTGGCCCACCGGGCTAGGGAGTACACAGCCCTGGGTAGGGCTATCCTCCACTCAGTTGAAGGTTAGAACTCCGACCCTGCCTCCTGGGGTTTCTGCTTTGGAGTCACCTACATGGAATGGACATGAGTGATCACTCGAAGAAGAAAGAACGGTTACTTACATCTGTAACTGTTGTTCTTCAAGATGTGTTGCTCATATTCAAATCCCGCCCGCCTCCCCTTCTTTGGAGTGGTCCAGTAAGAAGGAACCAAGGGGATGGAGGGCCAGCAGGTATATATGAACCAATATAGCAGTGCCACTCCAGGGGGCTCCCCTGCTGGCCCAATGGGTGCTTCTGATGACGCATGCAGGCAGTACGCGCACATCTACATGGAATGGACATGAGCAATACATCTTGAAGAACAACAGTTACAGAGGTAAGTAACTGTTTTATCTTCAGTATGAGGTTCAGCTGCTAGGTCATTGGACATGGTTGGGGAGGGTGGTTACATTACATTTTAAGATGGTGCCCCCTTTTAATCAAATGAGTGAGTGCATCAACCAAAATAAATCAATAATGCAAAATGAGAGTCCAATGTGCAGAGCATTTAAACACAGGGGCTCAGGATTTCTACCAAATGGCATCCTGCATGTGACTACTTTCCATCTAGCTATCACACATGAAACAAAGCAGTCTTGGAAAAATGACAGCTAGGCAAAACGATAACTTTATCTTGAGCAAGGAGAGGGCACAGCTGAAAACTAGGAAATACAGAGAAGCTGAATAGGGACTTTTCTTCAGCAACTTTCTAAGTATATTTTATTTATTTGAGTCAGCACCCTACTGTTTTGACTGTGGGTAAATCATGAACAGAGATGATTTGTTTTACGAACTACGCCCAAAGCAGACAGCACTCATAGAGCCTATTAAACTCTCTGAAACAAACTACTCTCTGCGAGCCTGTGACAAACCCAATGTAGTCAATGGAAGTTTCCCTTATACTTCAGTAGAGCTGTAGAACAGGTGCGGTGAGACTGGACAAGGCAGCACTAGCACTAAACAAAAGATATTTGAACTAGAAGAATTTGTAATTCTGACCAACCTTCCATATACAGGCAGTCCCCGAGTTACGCGGATCCAACTTATGTCGGATCCGCACTTACGAACTGGGCTTTTCTCGCCCCGGAGGATGTGGGCGGCGGGACCGCCCAGACACGCCGAGGTCCCGCCACCCTCATCCTCCGGGGCGATAAAAGCTGCTCCGCATCTCCCTGGTCTGCTGGGGGGGGGGGGGGGGCAGCAGACCAGGGAGATGCGGAGCAAAGCCGCGGAGGACCCAGGCAGCTGGAGTGCCCAGATGTGCCGCGGTCCTGCCCGGGTCCTCCACGGCTTTGCTCCGCGTCTCCCTGGTCTGCGGACCAGGGAGACGCGGAGCAAAGCCGCGGAGGACCCGGGCAGCGGGACCGCGGTGCATCTCGGTCCTGCCGCCCGTGTCTCCATGGTCTGCTGGGTGGGTGGGGGGGGGGGGACCGAGCAGCAGACCAGGCTTTTCTCGGGACTCCTGGGGCAGAGCAGCTGGGGCGCTGCCGGTTGGTCCCGCAGCACCGCTCCTTGGCGCTACTGGACCAACCCGGCAGCACCCCAACTGCTCTGCCCCAGGAGACCTGATTCAGCCGCTGCTGATCAGTTTCAGCAGCGGCTGAATCAGGACGCCTGGGGCAGAGCAGCTGAGGTGCTGCCGGGTTGGTCCAGTAGCGCTGAGGAGCGTCGCTAGTGGACCAACTCAGCAGCACCCCAGATGCTCTGCCCCAGGCGTCCCCAAGTCAGTCGCTGCTGAAACTGACCAGCAGCTGACTACAGGAAGCCCGAGGCAGAGTTTCTCTGCCCCGGGCTTCCTGAAATCAGCCGCTGATCAGTTTCAGCAGCAGCTGACTTGGGGACACCTGGGGTAGAGCACCTGGGGTGCTGCCGGGTTGGTCCCCACAGTGCTGAGGTGTGGCGCTGGGGAGACCTACCCAGCAGCGCTCCAGCTGCTCTGTCCCAGGCATCCAGATTCAGCTGCTGTTGAAACTGATCAGCAGCTGATTCCAGGAAGCCCGGAGCAGAGAAACTCTGCCTCGGGCTTCCTGTAGTCAGCCGCTGGTCAGTTTCAGCAGCGGCTGAATCTCGATACCAGTTCCGACTTAAGTACAAATTCGACTTAAGTACAAACCTACAGTCCCTATCTTGTACGTAACCCGGGGACTGCCTGTACTATAAATGAAAAAAAACACTCACAGCCTTTCACCTTCTTGAAATCTTCTTCTTTTCTCCTTTCTGAGACACAATCTCTTGGCGGAAACCAGAGGATGGTGCAATCAGTTAAATAACATTAAGCAAACTTCTAACATTGTCACCAGATCTGGTCAGAAAATGGAATTCTTTTTTCCTGTGGAATTTTTTTTGTACAAGCCCCAAACATTTAAAACCTGATTTTTTCCCCCAGTTTCTTTGGTTGCTGAAAATGGTATTTTTTTGGTAAAACAAAACAAAATTTCTCAGTTTCTGCAAGAGATTTATTTAGTCAAAAATCCAAATTTTTGTCAAAAATTTTTCACAGAAACATTCCAACCATCACAATTTTTTTTTTTTGTCATCTAGGAGTGTAAACCTCATTGAAAGTCATTGACTGGGACATGTGGCATAATTGTCAAAAGCTCCTAAGTGACTTGAAATTTTTATCTATTACTGTCTTTGTAAACAAGTTTTTCCCCAACTTTATCACTTTCATGAATGAAACGAGGGAAGGGATTCATGATTAAGTAGCTGTTAGACCATGACTATATTAAAATATTATGCAGCTATAAATAGCAAAAATTTTGAATTTTAAGTATAATAATAATTTAAGTCTGCACTATTCTCAGTTTTTAAAGGTCGAATGAATAAGTAAATATGGTAGTACTTTACCTCATCTCCAAGTCTTCATTCTCTTGTGGTACAAATTTGTACAAGGCAACGTAGGTATTCATTTGTAATGTGTCTTTATAAAGAGGTCCCTTTAAGGGGAGAAAAACAGATAAAAGAAACTATAAGCTTCTGGCTGCCAGAAGTGCCCTGCAGAGAGATGGGGCTGAAATGCACTATTTGGCTACAGATTAAATTTTATTAATATTTGGGGCCCTTCAATCCAGGATTTTGGTTCATCTCGTTACAGATGTGGGGACAAGATACATAGGTATTGCTAAATCAAATAACTATTTATATTTTAGTAGAGTATTAAGGGATAAACGTGACTTCAGAAGTTTGCTAAAATTAGGCCCTTTAGAGACTCCAGTCCCAGTGCTGGTGGAGCTAACTGAGCTTTTTATCCTCCAGAAGCAGATTAAGAAAGGTTTGTGCCAGTTACTATTTGAGCGTCTTTTGGGTGAGATCTTAAAAGAAACAAACAAACCGTTATCTCCTCTGTACATTGAGGGCTGTGTGTTGTGTGCTCAGCAGTTTATTACTGCCATTTTATAGAATCCTTGGCCAGGGCTGGCTTTAGGCCGACTCGGCCGATTCCCCGGAATTGGGCCCTGCACCCAAGAGGGGGGCCCCGCGCCTAAGAGGCGCACTCTCAGGTCCGATTCGCGCATGCGTGGCCCCGCCCCCGCAAATCGGGCCCCGCGCTTGTTAAAGCTGGCCCTGTCTTTGGCTATGTCTAGACTACAATGATCTATTGGAAAAAGGTACAAAAAATGTGCTCCACACTTTGTGTACCTTTTTCCGATAGTTTTTTTTGGAAGAGGCTTTTCCAAAATTTTGCCCATCTACACTGGGTCAAATTTCGGAAAATCCTCCTCTTTCACAAGAGCCCCCCTTCTTCATGGAAGGAGGAAGACAAGGCTTTTGAAAGAGTGCGTGTGCTCTTTCGCAAAAAAAAAAAAAAAAAGCGGAACAGCGGACACATTCCCTGGATGCGGCAGAGTTTTCCCAGGATACTTCCGGTATCCCGGAAAGACCCTGTAGTCTAGACGTAGCCACAGAAATGTAGGCCTGGAAGGGACCCTGGGAAGACAGCTCATGTGCCCCACTACACTGAGGCAGGACCGAATAAACCTAGACCCATTTCTGTCCTGTTTGTCTAACCTGTTCTCAGAAACCTCCAATTATGGGGATTCTACATCTCCCCTTGAAAGAATAGGAAGCTTTTCCAAATAGTAAATCTAAAGCTCCCACACTGCAGATTAAGCTTATTACTGCTTGTCTTTCCTTCAGTAGACACAGAGAACAACTGATCAGAGTCTTCTTTATAACCGCTCTTAACATGTTTGAAAACTACTAGCAAGGCCCCCGTCAATTTTCTTTTCTCTGACTAAACACTCCAGTTTTTTAATCTTTTCTCATAGGACAGGTTCTCTGTACTTGTTACTATGAATCTGAATTCTCTCCAGTTTGTCCACATCTTTCTTAAAGTGCTGTGCCCAGAATCGGACACTATATTCAGTTCTGGCTTTATCAGAGCTGAAAAGAGAAGAACCATTATCTACCGTTTCTTATATGCAGAGCTCCTGTTAATACACTCCAAAAATATTAGTTAATTTCACAATTGCCTCACCTAGTTGTAAATTCGTGTTCAATTTGTGATCCACTGTAACCCCAAGATTGTAAAAAACAATCTTCCTTCTTAAATGAAATACTATACACTTATATTTATCACATTTTATCTTGTGGAATTCAGACTAATTCTACAATTTGTTAGTCTGTTCAAATTTTAATCCTGCCCTCCTAAGTGCTTGAAACTCTTTGCGACTGGTGTAATTTACAAATCTTATAAGCAAATTATCCCCATCCACTATCCAAGTTATTCATGAAAATATTGAATAGTACCAGAACCAGGACTCACCCTGTGGGACTCCACTAGATACACTCTTCCAGTGTGACAGTGAACCACTGATAATAACTGAGTGCCATTTTTAACTAGTTGTGCACTCACCCTATTATAAATTCATCCAGACTGCATTTCCCAAGTTTGCTTAGGAGAATATTATGTGGGACTGTGTCAACTAAAATCAAGATACATCACATCTATTGCTTTACTTCTATCCATTAGGCCAGTCACCCTGTCAAAGAAGGAAGTTACATCGTTTGGCCTGATTTGTTCTTGACAAATCTGTGTTGGTTACTTGTTGGTTATAACCCCATTGTCCTATATGTACTTACAAATTGCTTGGTTACTAGTTCATTCCAGTATCTCTTCAGGCATTGAAGTTAGGCTGACTGGTCTATAATTTATGCTGTCGTCTTTGTTCCCATTTATAAATGTAAGTACTATCTTTGCCATTACCTAGTCCTCTAGGACGGGGGTGGTGAACCCGTTCTGGACAAAGAACCAAAATAGCAGTTGATACAGTGCAAAGAGCTGAGGCAAAAAAAAGAAGCCTCCCTCCTCCCCCCCCCGAGTTGTTGAAAAAAAACAACAACACTGTCCCTTTAAGAAACACGTTTAAAGGCTTTTTGGCCACATCAGGCTCCTGCCAGCCACTGCCATCTTGAAGACACCATTTTGCATGGCTGTGTCGGATGGTTCCCCTACCCCGGTGAGCATAGGGAGCCAGGAGGTGTTTTCAGGGGCGCAGGGGCAGCTTCGCGAGCTGCACTTTCGGGGGGGGGAGGAGGGAGGAGAGCCGCATGCGGCTTGTGAGCTGTGGGTTGGCCTCCCCTGCTCTAGGATGTCACTTGTCCTCCATGTTTATACTTGATAATGGTTCTGAGGTTACTTCAGCTAGCTACTTACACGCCTATGGTGAATTTTATCAGACTTTGCTGACTTGATTACAGCTAACTTATCAAAATGTTCCTTAACATTTCTTTATTTTAACTTGTGTTCCTTCCTGCCTCTTTATGTTTAGTATCTGGTCGCCATTAGCCTTTTTAGTGAAGATTGAAGAAAAATAGGCATTAAACACCACAGCTTTTTCAATATAATCAGGTATTAGCACTCTTTCTATGCTAAGTGTAGTATGTGTGCTTTTCTTTGTGTCTCTCTTGATCCTAATATATTTTAATAATGTCTCATTCCCTTTTATGTTCATAGGTGTAACTCATTTTGTACCTTAGGGTATGTTTACACTGCACGGCTATTTTGGGATACCTCCAGTATCCCAAAATAGCTACCTTGCATCTACACAAGCCGCCCGTTATTTTGGAAGATTTTTTGAAATAACAGGCATGCTATTTCGCCATCTCAGTAAACCTCATTTCACGAGGGATAAGGGATGGTTCAAAATAGTAAGTTATTTTGAAATTTGGAGCCAAATTTCAAAATAAGTTACTTTGAAATAGTTTAGAAATAAACTATCATAGCGCAAATTGCGTATCTTATTTTGAGTTTAGGGTGCTGTGTAGACACACCTGTCACTCTGATTTATATGTACTGTTCTTTTGTACTCTTCCATAGCAATTCGTCCTTGTTTCCACTTTTTGTAATATTCCTTTTCGAGCCATATTGGCCTCTTACTATTCTTCATATCTTTCCCTTGCATCAGTACAATCGTGCCTTGAATGCTATCTCTGAAAATATGCCAGGTCTCCTGAATTCCTTTTCCCCTTAGATAAGATGCTATGGGAAGAAAATCTATCAGTTTTCCGAGTTTGTTAACATCTGCTTTTTTAAATAAAACTCTGTTGTGCTTATTCTGTTGTTCCCATTTCTTCCTTTCATTAGAATTATGAAATTTATAACTTTGTGGTGTTCCTCACTCAAATTGCCTTCTAGCTTCAGATTCATTTTTATCCATTCCTCCCTGCTGGTCAGTATAAAATCTAAATTGATTTGTTCCCCTGGTTCCTTCTTCTGCTTTTTGGGAAAAAAAAGTTGTCCCTAATACATTTGAAGCACTTATTGGAAATACTGTATTTTGCCATATTACTCTTCTAACAAATGTCTGGATAAAGTTCTCCTAATACCACCAAGTCTTGTGTTTTGGATATTTCTGTTATTTGTTCTAGAATTGCTGCATGCAACTCCTTGTTCTGATTTAGTGGTCTATAGTAGACCTCTACTACTCCTATTGTCGCTCCTAGTTTTTTAACCTTTTTTTTTGCCCTTTTATCAAGAGACCTTTAAGTGATCTGTCTTTCACCTCCTTTTGGAATTTAGAACAAATGTATTTATTCTTGATGCATAATGCAACACTTGCTTCCTTTCTCTCCTGTCAGTACTTCCTTAAGTTGTGATTTAGCTTATGGCCTAATACTTTCTGTTCTTTTTGTTTATTTCCCATACTTCTTGCATTTGAGTATCGACTCTATTGCAATTTTCCACAGGTTCCATCCTCCCCACCAACATCTAGCCCTCTGTTAAAGTCATCTTGTTTATATGACAGGTGTAAATTACAAAAAGCTCGCTTGTGCTGATTATGCACAGAGCGGAGTCAGGGTGGTGCATAACTGTGAATGCCAGAGCTAAGCGAGGGATTGGGCACTTTCCCTGTTCAGCAATGTTTGCATAGCATGCTCAATGAGGGAGACTGATCCTTGCATACCCTCTCTGGGTGTGCATGCTCTAACACAAGGGCCAGGGATAATCTGGCCAAAAGAAATTGCAGAAAGACAAAGATCCTTTTCAAATTATATCAGACTCTGGATTGTGCAGTGTCATTTTTACACTGTCACAGCTGTAAAACTGTTACATTGTAATCACATTCATACTGCTCGGGCTCATGTGTCACAATGTTTGTATTCATCATGCCAATTTATGGTACTCACACAAGTGCAATTCTATAAAAAACGAGCTTCTTAAATCAATTAACATTTTCACTATACTTTCAGTAAATTTTTGCCCATACCAGGGGGTTTATCCTCTTAGATTCTTCTCCAAAGTCTTCTGTTCCATTTTCTGAGTAGGTAAACACTAAAATAAAACAAAACACATGACATTTTAGGGACAGGGGAAGGCTATTCACCTCACGAGGCCCATCTTCTCTGTCTCTCTTTCTCTCCCCAACCCATCCTCCCTTTTTAATTTTTTTCACTATCTCTTTCAATAATGTCCTTCTTTTATTGATCAGTCATTTATATTGCAGTAGCACTTTCAGATTCCAGCCAAGTCAGAGGCCCCTTTGTTCCAGGTGTTGTACAAACAAGTATTACAAGATAGTCAGTCCCTGCTTGAAGAATTTACAATCAAAATAGATAAAAGTAACAGGAGGGAAGGGAAACCAGTGAAATGCCCAACATCATGCAGCAGGTTAGTGGCAGAGCTGGGAATAGAGCCAAGTTTTCTTGACTCCTAGGCCAATTAGATTCAGGCAGCCTTACTCATACTGAGTAGCACCTTGTTTTGCGGGTAACTCCACTGAACTCAATGGGTCTACTGAAGGAGTAGGATCCCACTCAAGGTTAATAAGAGTATCAGAATTCAGCTTAATCTATTGTAATTGTTTCATTAGCTGATTTATATACCATTGCTTCCACTGACTGCGTTTCTTCTTCACTCGCTAAGAATAGTTTCCCAATGTGTAGAGAATGGTGTCCCGTACCTTTGGGCAAAGCTCGGCCATGATTTTAGAAGATGGAAGCCATCAACTGTTCTGGGCGTAAGTGATTTTAGTAGAGTTTAGACCCAGTGTTGTATGTCTTATTTTTCTAACAATAAATGTTAGCCAGGCCAGAAGCCTCTCATACCAACCCTAGCTAGTTATTGGTGATTGCTCTGGGTATTGTTATCTCCCTTCTCTAGTGATTTTGTTCCATACTTCTAGGATAATAGAAGCCAGGAAGCCAGTGCACTCCTGCTGAATCACTCTCTCTGCCTCTCCAGGAGTGTTTCATAATGTAAAATGAAAGCCAGGTGAGAGTCTTGGCACTTAAGGGAAAGGTTCCACAATTGGGTTGCCAGACATCCAGTTTTGGACGGGAATGCACAGTTGAAAAAGGATCCTGGCGGCTCTAGTCAGCACTACCAACCAGGCCATTAAAAATCCAGTTGGTGGTGCAGTGGAGGCCTGGGGTTAAAGGCAGTCTTCCTACCCGCCCTGTCTCCGCAAGGCTCCTGGAAGTAGCTTCCATGTTCGGGAGAAGAGCTCTGCGTAAGTTCTAAAACTTGTCTCTCTTCCCAACAGAAGTTGACCCAGTAACAGGTAATAGCTCACTCACCCACCTAGTCTATTTAGACTTACAACAGGCATAATCATCACACTACAGTACACAACAGTAATTCTAACTCAGGAACCAATCTCTGCAACAAACCTCGGTGCCAACTCTGCCCACATATCTACACCAGCAACACAATCACAGGACCTAACCACATCAGCCACACCATCATGGGCTCATTCACATGCATATCTACCAATGTACTATATGCCATCATGTGCCAGCAATGCCCCTCTGCCATATACATCGGCCAAACTGGACAGTCCCTACGTAAAAGAATAAATGGACACATTTCAGATATCAGGAATGGTAATATACAAAAACCTGTAGGAGAACACTTCAATCTCCCTGGACACACAGTAGCAGATTTAAAAGAAGCCATCCTGCAACAAAAAAACTTTAAAAACAGACTTCAAAGAGAAACTGCAGAGCTACAATTCATCTGCAAATTCAACACTATCAATTTAGTATTAAACAAAGACTTTGAATGGCTAGCCAACTACAAAAGCAGTTTCTCCTCTCTTGGTGTTCACATCTCCACATCAACTGCTAGAAGTGGGCTTCATCCTCCCTCACTAAATTGACCTCGTTATCTCTAATCTTACTCTTGACTAGAACTCTTTTCTTATGTCTGTATATTTATACCTGCCTCTGGAATTTCCACTACATGCACCTGATGAAGTGGGTCTTTGCCCACAAAAGCTTATGCTCCAATAAATCTATTAGTCTAAAAGGTGCTACAGGACTTCTCGTTGCTTTAACAGGCATAATGTGAAAACTCTTTGCCAAATTTTAGAGTGCATTTCTGACCTGAAAAGCAGCCTATCTAAATAAAGCCTTCTTGTTCATCAGATCAGTTATCTCTGTGTATTCAGGGTGATTTCTCCATTGACAAAAATAAAATCTTACTAGTAATTTTTACTTTGGTTAGCAATGCAGAAACAACTGAGCTAAGAGTGTGTGAACTAGGTTCTATTCCTTTTGTATTAACAGAACTGTATACTAATTGTGGTCCTTCCTGCAGAGTGTTTCCTACTTCTGAATCAAACTCATTGATGGCAACCAGACTGCACAGATGTCTTTTAGAGAATAATTTGACCTGAAGAACTTTTATTACTGGTAATAATGCATGCAAAGTAATGATCTCACTTGACTGGCGGAGACCAGGATGAAGTTAATGAGCCAGCAGCTAGAAAAATCCATCTTTTAATTTGTAAACTAAGCACATTTCATAGTGTGTGCGCTTTAGCCCTGTAGAGAATTAACTTTTCATTGAAATTATTGCAGTAATCTGTAGAAATGAATAAATCAGCCCATGTTTCCTGTGCCTCCTTGACTTCTCCATACTGTGTGCCTCTTGCTGTTTCCCTAATGCATAAACATACACAAATCTGCATTTTTCTAAAACATTCCTTGATTTCTCTGCCAAAAAACACCAAAAACAAAAAACCCCACTCCACGAGAGGCCTGATTCATTTCTGTGTTACTTTAGCTTTATGGAGTTGTACCACCATTTAGAATCACTGGAGTTGTCTCAGTGCAAAGCTGGAGCAATACAATGGTGAATAACACCCCTAAAAGAATATTTTTAAATGAGTTCATTAAACTTTTAATCTCTGTTTAGCTCATGCTTTCTGAATATTACTGGGAGACATTTAAAAGTGAAGATCATAGCAAATATGTGGTCCATCTCTACATAAACCAGGAATCCATCTGTTTGCTCTTGTAGCCGCAGGAAAACCATGTGAGAATTCTAACAGCATGAAAAGGATCTTAGCTTTTCCAGGATTCATGCAAACCACACAGGCAATTTATTAAAATGTACCAGGAGGAAATATTTGGAGCAATTGCTACATAATTTATACACTGGGTTGCTGAAGGATGGATTGTAAAAAGACAGCTGATGCCGATCAAAGGAATCGTTAATGTGCTGTGGAAGTTATTTGGAGGTTTGGCACATGCTGACTTCTTTAAACTGATTCCTTTGAGCAAGTTTCTTGATGCCTCTAAGTTATGCAGTGCCTATAGGAAAGTTTCTTAAAGGCTCAAAAATAAAGGAGGCAAGTGGTGAAAAAAAGCTTTCTGATAACCTCTGGGGCAACATGAAACTTGGATAGACTGGATTCTTTATTATTGGCCAGACAGTACCAAGTGTTCATGTGAGGTGGAAAAGCTCAAGAAGCCATCAGGAGGAGGTAGGGGCCACTGATGAGTGGGCCATGTGCTGAGAGGAAGGAAAAGGACTGATGACAGAGATGTGAAATGAAAGAGTCAGAATGAAGAGGAGGGAGGAGTCTTGGAAGGAGGTAAAATGGGAGCGGGTGGGAAATATCTACAGTTGACATCTGACCACTATAAAAATTATCAGACAATTGCCAAGAACACATGAGGAATCTTCATTATGGAGGAAGTGGACTTTGGGTTCAAAGAAGGGGGGCTTGTGTTTGTGTGCCTGCAGTCTGGAACTACTTCTTAGTGGTACTGGTGAACCTCAGTACCATCAGCAACTTCACACCAGGCCTGGAGATTTATTGGGTGCCACTAACAACTTTATACACACAACCCTTCTATTGCCAGGACTGAAATGGAGTCCCAATGGACACTGCAATTTCACTCCCCAGCATTCCAAGCTCCTGGCTAAGACTCCATCACTGCACTCAGAAAAGAGGACAAAGAGTTTGGACTCTTACACTATGTCTACACTGCAGAGTTTTTTTTCCAGAAAAATGAACGTTTTTCAAAAAAAAACCCCCAAAACCTCCAGTTACGTGCATACTGCAGTCATGCTCTTTCAAAAGAAAATTGAAAGAACTCAGGGTTTTCTTCCCGACATTGGTAAACCTCTTTCTACGAGGAAGAAGCCTTTTTCCAAAAGAGCTCTTTTTGAAAAAGGTTTAATTGGATGGGGAAGAGGGAGTTCTTTCGAAAGAAGAGGAAAGAGGAAAAAGCACAGGGGCCTGGTGGCCATTCCGCCCATAGCAATCACAGCTTACATGCGAGATAGCATCCATTCAATGTGGACGCTATCTTTCGATAAAGCAGGTCACTTTTTCAATGCACTTTTGCAGTGTGGATGCTCTCTTTTGGAAGAAGTTTTTTTGGAAGATCTCTTCCGGAAAAGCTTCTTCTGAAAGACGCCTGCAGACTAGACATAGCCTGCGTGTTATTTATGATTTGTACAGTAGCCCCAAAAGTCCACAACTTGACTTACTGTGCTGGGCGCGGTATGAACACGTGGAATAGGCTCTGCCCCGATGAGCTTATATTTTAATTAGAAAAGACAGACAAAAGGGTGGGAGGAAAGGAATTATTATCATACTCATTTTACAAATGGGGAATTGAGGTGCACAGACATGAAATAACTGGCCTACAGTCACACAAACACACAGGAAGTCTGTGGCAGAGCAAGGGACTGAACCCAGATGTCGATAATCACATAAATCTGGTCATAGTGGTTATGAAAAAAATAGTCCCCATAGACCATTAGCAGGCAAGTAAATATGCACAACTGGTTAATAGACCTCTCTAAGCTCTTGTTCTGAACCCCTTTCCCAAAACACTCCCCCAACTCAATAAACTAATACATCTCCTTGAGGACTTAAGAAAAGTGCACATTGGGCCAAATTCATCCCTCATGGATTCCTCTTGTGTGGGTCAAGGTAGTGGAGTAATGACACCACTCCATTTAGAAGAAGATTATTGTGCATGTAAAAATAGCAGATGGTTCAGAACTTACCACTGTTGCTGCGTTTCCTGTTAATATCAAACATGCTTCCTGAACCATCCACTTCCTCAGGAACTTCTGCGAGGTCTGAAGTCTGCAAGAGAAGAGAGGGTGAATGGGACTGGATAAGGAAGAAAGTGAATAATGAGGTGAAATAAAGTCATACAAGGGCATTAAATGAAAGCAGCAACTTGGGAGTGTGAGCGTAGAGAGAGTCAACATGAAGAGATTTGCTGATAACATGCCATCCAAAGGGGCAGTTCAAATTCTCAATAGGAAGCATCAGGAAATCCAAATGAAATGTGATTTCCAGTGCACAATAGGTTTCTAGACAGCAGATGAAGTTGGGATTTAGGAGTTAATAAAAAATTGTTTAGGAGCTTCAGGGTAGGTGAGCTATTCTGTTACAGAAAAAAACATCAAATGGTCTAGTAGCACTTTATAGACTAACAAAATATGTAGATGATATCATGAGCTTTCGTGGGCACAGCCCACTTCTTCAGATGACCGGAGTATGTGTAGGGGATATGAAAACTCGAAATAAATAGGTGAGGGAAAGGAGAGGGGGGAGAAAAAGAAAGAAAGAAAAAAAGGAAAAAGGAAGAGGGTGTGAGACAAGGCATCATTAAGTATCTGAAGAATGGGTACTTAAACCTAAGCAGATCACAGAGTAGCTGTTTTTTGGTGCTTGAAAATGTTTATTTGCAGTTATACTTCATAACGCTCTATAACAATTAATTGACCATTTATAAAACATATATGATTCATGCATTAACATTGTACAAACACTTATAAACATATCCTTAACATAAAGTTTGACCTTAATTTCTCCTATTTGCTGTGGAAGAAAGCTCAGGAGTGTGAAAGACTGCTGAAATTAATTATATAACCGCTGGACTAATTTATTATCTCCAGGATAATAAAAAAAACCCTGAAAGTGAAATGCCTTTGTTAGGCTTATTTTGTGTATTAGTTGTACTGCAGTAGTGCCTAGAAGCTCCACTCAGGAATAATACTCCCATGGTACTAGATCAGGGATGGGCAAAAGGGCCTCCACGGGACGAATTTGGCCCACCAAGAGGGTTGATCTGGCCAATGAAGGCCCTGCTGTCATGCTCTCCAGGCAGGGCAGGAGGAGACTTCATGTGGTCTCCTGCCCCCAAACCCTGATTGGCCTGGGGACAGAAGGGGTAGTGCGCGAACGCTCCTTCTACCACTGGGGCATGGGCGCCTAAGGGAAACCTCTGGGGCGGGGAGGCAAAGATTTCACATGCTCCCCCACCACCAGACCAATTATGGTCTATGGGTGGGGAAGCAGGAAAGTATCCTGGCCCCACACCTTCTGCCTGAGGCCCGCCCCTTCTGGTGCAGCCTGGGGCCACTTAAAAAATTTCTCAAGTGGCCCTCTGTAAAAAATTATTGTCCACCCCTATGCTAGATGCTATACAGAGGACCACATAGATCCACATCCCAGAAGTACATAGGCTAAGGGCCAAAGTCTGATTCTGTTACTTGTGTTGAGTAGCAACCTTCAGGTACGTCTACACTATGGTGGTACTTCGGGATACTTCCGGTATCCCAAAATAGCTATTCCACGTCTTTTAAACAAGCCCGTTATCTCAAAATAGCTTTTGAAAGAATGGGCACACTATTCTGATGTCCCTGTAAACCTCATTCCATGAGGATTAAGGGATGTTTCGGAATAGCGCTCTATTTTGTGCCAAATTTTGAAATAAGCTATTTTGAAATACACTCGAAATAAGCTATGGAATTTGTGTAACTGCAATTATGTAGCTTATTTTGAGCTACGGGTACAGTGTAGATGCACCTTTCTATAAGACTAGTTCCATTGGAGTAAGGAGTTATGTGGAATAAGAGTATCAGAATCTGACCCTATGAAGCTTCAGATTCTGAATTCAACATGCTCCTCTACCTTGGGGATTTTTTTTTAAATCCCTATAAACTCAGGAGTCTTAGGCATTTTCTAGTCTGAAAACCCTATTTCTTTTTGTATATTCCTAACAATTGTTTGTTTCTCGTTAAAAATCTTTTAAAGATGCCTTTGAGGATTTCATCCTACCATTTAATTTCTTCATGATACCATGTAATTATACTGTACATACAAGTAAACCCACTACTTTGCAGGCCTACGCTTTCATCAGCAGAAGGAAAGACAAAACAAAAGTGTACTCCAGCTATGTTTAAAGGTCACCATAAATGATGAGGCATTCTTTCACAATTTTCTAAATACTGTTTTCTGTCACATGTTTATAGCAAAGCCGCTTACTCATAGACCCAGAGACTTTAAAACCAGAAGGCACTGTTGTGATCATCCAGTGTCTGACCGCCTGTACATTGTAGGCCACAGACTCTCATTCACCCCTCTCCTGTAATAGAACCATAACTGCTGGCTGAGTTACTGAAGATCTCAAATCACGGTTTAAAGACTTCAAGTTTTGGAGAATCCATCATCTACTCTAGTTCAAACCAGACCCATGCCCCATGCTGCAGAGGAAGGCAAAAAGCCCACAGAGTCATTGCCAATCTGACCTGGAGAAAAATTTCTTCCTTATTCCAATCAATTAGCCCCTGATCTTATGGGCAAGACCCACCAGCCAGACACCTGGAAAAGAGTTTTTTGTTGTAACTCAGAGCCCTTCTCTCTAGTGTCCCTTTTCTATTAATCCTCCATTAATGTATCAAGTTCATTCTTAGGCCATGTCTAGGAAACTATTTCAAAATTAGTAAATTCTACTTAGCTCCCAATTTAGCAAAATCGAACTAGTGTGTCCACACTACACAGAGGCCTCGAAATTAGTCCGAGGCAGGCTGTGTTAATGTGGATGAACTATCTCAGATTTAAAGCCCCAGGAATAATTGGGGAGTAATTAGTTTGAATTACTCTGGGGAGTACTTATTTAGAAATAGAGGCACTGGCACGTTCACACTACTGTTATTTTGAAATAACTATTTCAGAATTAGCATTATTCCTGATGAAAAGCAGGAGTACAGATTACAAATTCCATGGCCCATTATTTTGAAATAACAGACTTGATAGTGTGGACACTGCTTATAAATTCGACCTTGTGGTGTTATTCCAAAATAAAGCCCTAGGCTACGCCCACATTGGCAAGATTTTGCGCAAATACTTTTAACGCAAGAGTTTTTGGGTTAAAATATTTGTGCAAGAGAGCGTCTACACTGGCATGTGCTTTTGCGCAAGAGATGTGCTTTTGCAAAAGCATCCGTGCCAGTGTAGACGCTCTCTTGCGCAAGAAAGCTTGGATGGCCATTTTAGCCATCAGGCTTTCTTGCGCAAGAAATTCATGTTGCCTGTCTACACTGGCCTCTTGCACAAGAACACTTGCACAAGAGGGCTTTTTCCTGAGTGGGAGCGTCATAGTTCTTGTGCAAGAAGCACTGATTTCTTACATTAGAACGTCAGTGTTCTTGCGCAAGAACTTGCGGCCAGTGTAGACAGGCGGAAAGTTTTTGCGCAAAAGCAACTGCTTTTGCACAAAATCTTGCCAATGTAGACGTAGCCCTAGTGTAGACCAGAACTTAGGTTTCTTTGCACCTACTGCTCACTTACGCAGGCTGTTCCAGAATTTCATTCCTCTAATGATTAGAAATCATCCAAGCTCAAGACTAAACTTGTTGATGGTCACTATCCATTTGTTCTCATGTCAACACTGGACCCTTAATTCAAATAACTCCTTTCCCTCCTTGGAATTTATACTTCTGATCTATTTATAGAGAACAATTCTCTCACCCTTCATTGGAGTAGCCTAAACAAGTAAAGCTCCTTGACTCTACTGTCATAAAGTAGTTTTTTCATTCCCAGTACCCTTTTTCTGTACCTGTTCCAGTTTGAGTGCATCTTTCTTAAACATATGAGACCAGACTCGCCCACACTACTCCAAATGAGGTCTCACCAGTGCTTTATTTAATATCAATAACGCTTTTTTGTCTCTGTCAGAAATACCTTGCCAGATGCATCCTAAGATATCATTAGCTTTTTTCAGGGCTGCATCACCTCAGTGGCTCACAGTCATCTTGTGAGGTCTTTCTCCTCCTCTGTCACTTCCAACTGATGCATCCCCAGTTTACAGCAAAAATTCTTTAGTCCTTAAGTCCATGACCTTGAATTTTATACTATTATATTTTATCCCATTTCTCTTACTCCAGTTTTCAAGATCATCCTGCTCTTGGTACAATACTCAGGTTCTCCTTCTTATTGGCACGTCCTCCTAACTTTGTGTCATCTTCAAATGTTATGAGTACACTCTCACTTTTTGTATCAATGCTATGAATGAAAATGCTAAATATTTAAATGCTTGAAAGAGGAAAAATGATATTTGTTTCCCTGTAAATATAGTCCACATTTATACAAATATTGGTTGTTATTCACACAGAGATGCCTATTAATGTAGGGCAGTTGGCACTGATCTGTTGGGACAAAGCCCAAACAAACCAATAGCATTAGACTACATACAAACCATTAAAAATAGTTATATGGACTTTACAAATATACTGAATAAAATAAATCAGAAAGTGTAAGTCTACAATTGCTCCCCAGTTCGAGCTAGGGATGCAAATGTAGGCGACCAAAATTGCTAATGAAATGGGGATTTAAATATCCCGCGCTTCATTAATATGATCTCACCAGCGTGTTACTCCGCTCAACAGCTGATTCGAACCAGGAAGTGTGCTCCTGGATGCGTTAGTTCAAACCAAACCTTGGTTCGAACTAACGTTACTCCTCATTTTTTGGGGTTTGGTTCAAACTAACGCATCCAGGAGCACATTTTCTGGTTCGAATCAGCTGTTGAACGGAGTAACGCGCCAGCGAGATCATGCTAATGAACAGCTGGATATTTAAATCCCTGCTTCATTAGCAATTTCGGTTGCCTACATTTGCATCCCTAGCTCGAACTGGGGAGCAAATGTAGACATACCCAAAATAAATTCATTGACTTTTATAGTGCCTCTTTAATAACAAAACCTATAAGAATAGGTTAGCTACAATGGCCTAGTCAATGTGGTTAATTCCATTCTGTTTTACTAAATCTCTCAACATATTCAGTTGGATGTAGTTTCTTTGTCACTTCTTTTCTGGAAGTGTTGTGTCAGGCTGCTTTGCTCTGTCAGTGCCCTGCTCAGGAACACAGCCTTAGGACATTTCTAAATTACAATGTTTTGTCTATGAAACTCATGTCAACATGGAAAAACTGACAAAACAAAAATTGCCAAAGAGAGTTCATACTTGCTCATTCTGTTGCCAGATTATGTCCACATTGTGTCCATTGGCACCATCATGGTTAGTATGTGCAATGCACTGTGGGTTTTGGTGACACCTTCTGGTACTAGGTGTTATAGGAAGGCAGAAGGGAGTGCAGCATATCTTTGGACTTTGATAAATGTCCCATCATGCACTGCTTTCTGTCTTAGTCTCCATTTGTTTCTGGTTTCCTCTTGCACCATTTTCCTGACTGTAATTCTTTGCTGTGCAGTCCAGCTTCTGCAGTGAGAAGTGATGGAACCCACACTTCTCTCCTCAGCACTGTTAAGTGTTGTGAGGATATCACTGATAGCAGTGCAGTTAATAGTAAAGTTATTAACAGAGGAAGACTTGTACCTGGCCAACATTGTGTGTGATATGGACAACAGCAACTTGTCATTGCATTTGGAATTTATAGAGCAGCTGCACAGGGAAAACCATGGCTTTTGGAGTTGGGAAACCAGCACTGATTGGGGGGGATCACATCGTCATGCACGTGTGAGATGAAGAGTAGTGGCTACCAAATTTTCGCATGCGTAAAGAACCCTCCCTAGAGCTGGGTGCTGAACTAGCTCCACACCTGTGGTGCAAGGACACAAGGAAGAGAGCAGCCCTCTTGCTAGAGAAGTGTGTGGCAATAGCTCTCTGGAAGCTGGCGATATCAGATTCCTACTGGTCAGCTGCAAATCAATTTGGAGTGGGGAAGTCGTCCATTGGAGCGGTATTCACATAAGTATATAGGACAATAAATTGCATCCTGCTCTGGAGGACTATGTCTCTGGGAAACGTGCATGAAACAGTGGATGACTTTGCAGCGATGGGATTTCCTTACTGTGGCAGGGTGATAGATGGCACACATATTCCAGTGTTAGCACCAGACCATGCTGGAATAGAGTACATCAAAAGGAAGGGATACTTCTCCATGGGGTTGCAGGAGCTCATGGATCATCGAGCACTGCACACATCTTCAGACACACTGGCCTGCAGAGAAAACTTGAAGCAGAGATTTTCTTTCCAGACCACAGGATTTTAGTTTTGCGCAAAAAAGCCCCGATCACGAAAATGGCGATCGGGGCTTTTTTGCGCAAAAGCGCATCTAGATTGGCCACAGACGCTTTTCCGCAAAAGGTGCTTTTGCGGAAAAGCGTCCGTGCCAATCTAGATGTGCTTTTCTGAAAATGCTTTTAACGGAAAACTTTTCCGTTAAAAGCATTTCCAGAAAAATCATGCCAGTCTAGACGTAGCCTCACTGTTTTGTCACCACTGGGCAGTTTTTGGGAACAAATCTTGGTAGTGTAGACAAGGTCTTATTCAGCACATGGTTAAGTCTCACTGAAATATATGGGAATTTAGCCTATGGTTAAAGTTCTGCATGTGCTTATATGAATAAGGATGGACTCAGGGACATAACTGGCTGTCATGGTCAACCTGTGAAGTAGTGGAAATAATTTCTTTGCATTTTTGGGCCAGAGCCTGCAATTTATTGCTCAGACAAATCTCCCTCTGAGGCCAGTGAACTTTGTAAAAAGCCAATGGAAGTTTTGTGTGTATGATGTGTGCACGATGGGCCCATAGTTTGCAAAAGACTCCTCTGGGATGACTGGTGCTATATAAGGATCCAATCCTGCACTCCTCATACCAGCAAAGCTCACAATTAAACTGGTGTTAGTTGTGTGTGAAGATATGGAGGTAGAGGTTGGAGGTTGCCCAAGTAGTTCAGTACTGGATTTTAAATACATTTCTTCCTTTTTAAAAGTTAGTAGTGTTGTGAGAAATATTTCAGTATAGGACTAAGATCTGACAAATCATTTTTAGGATCATGGTCTTTTAAAAACACGTCTCTAATTTGTTTTAGCAGAACTTTATAGTAAAAGTAAGGCATTCATATTTGAAAAGTTAAGCCTTAGCCTTTTTGGTCTTCAGTTTTCTAAGTTATAACTAAGAATAATATTGCTTACTTCTCTACTTACAGCACTGAACCTGTCAAATCCAGGACATTTTCAGATTTTGCCTGAGGGTAAATATCACTGCTCCTATTGTGCCAATTTCCCTCTTCCCCAAGGATATTGAAGGGATATGGAAGTGAACAGAGAGCTGATGGGACGCAAATTCATTCTGTTATCTTGACCACCACCCTGGCCTCCTGGTTGTCCCTTGCACCTGTTATGCCTGGTCTTTTAGATGGTAAGCAATTCTGAGCAGGAGCTGTCATTTATTATATATTTGTACCATGTTTTGCACGATGGGGTTCCAACCTGGTTGAGACCTTTAGGTTCTATTGCAATATAAATGTTAAGTGATAATAATAATGTATAAAACAGGGCAAATGATGGAAAATAGAACAGGCTGAACATGGAACCTAACTCTTAGGTGGAAAACAGACTTTGTTGAAAGAACCTCTATTTTTCAACAGTTTGCAAAGGCAGGGTCCTGAGGTGTCCCACCAACTAGCGTCAAGTCTTAAAACTTCCAGTAAAGGTAACACTTTGTTTTGACTCCTTCAGTGCCAGGCACCTACACCTCTGTAATGATTGTAAAGTAAAAAGCCTTTGGCTACATCTCTTGGTTACAACACAGTCAAAGGGTGAGGCTAGCCTGCTATAATGACATGTTTTCCTGAATATTCTGTCAGTATCATAACAATCTCTGCATTGTGAGCATGATCCAGAGCCCACGAAAGTTAGCTTGTATCTTTCCAATGACTAAAATGAGCTTTGGATCATGCTCCTTAGGACAAATACTCTCACTTTTCAAATACAGTGCCTCACTTGGAAAAAATGGATCCATTAACCCCCCCTGTAAAAACTGGTGCTATGTTTACATTACCTCAGAGACTTTTCTCATGCAAAAAATGGCTATATTTTGAGGGAAGCAGTGAAGTGGTAGGTGCTCATTTTGGAGAACATGGCTACTTTTCTTTTTGGAAATTCAAGAAACCAGGCTAAAATCACATAGAGGGACATGATGGTTCTAGATGTTATTATGACATTTGTCTCAATAAGGTCATAAAAGGGGTGCTCCTGCTTTGCTTCTACTACCTGCTTCACTGCAGCTGATACATTGGGAAAACCAGGTATATCATTCACAACCTCCACTGTGATTGTAATGAAACAAAAGCCTCTCGGAGGAACAACACAGCATCCATGTGGGATGGGAAGATCAACAGTGAAAAAGTTTAGTTTCTGTCGCTCTGTAAGGCTGTGTCTAGACTGGCAAGTTTTTCCAGAAAATCAGCCGCTTTTCCGGAAAAACTTGCCAGCTGTCTACACTGGCTGCTTGAATTTCCGGAAAAGCACTGACGATCTCATGTAAGATCGTCAGTGCTTTTCCGGAAATACTATGCTGCTCCCGTTTGGTCAAAAGTCTTTTTCCGAAAGACTTTTGCGCAAAAGGGCCAGTGTAGACAGCACAGTACTGTATTCCGCAAAAAAGCCCCGATCGCGAAAATGGCGATCGGGGCTTTTTTGCGGAAAAGCGCGTCTAGATTGGCCATGGATGCTTTTCCGCAAAAAGTGCTTTTGCGGAAAAGCATCCTGCCAATCTAGACGCGCTTTTCCGGAAATGCTTTTAACGGAAAAGTTTTCCATTAAAAGCATTTTCGGAAAATTATGCCAGTGTAGACGTAGCCTAACTGTTCACCCATTGCTGGCTCAGAATTTAACTGTGACACGTTAGGGTTTCCCATATCTGTGTCTCTGTCTTATGCTTTTCTAAGTTACCTAAGCACTGACTTGTGCTACATTTAGCCACAATCTGATTCCCTGGAAGAACAGTCCAGGACAAACTGGCATTCTGTACTTTACACCCACTCCCTGGCTTGTTATGATCCAAAGTCCAAGGCAAGCTGACATGCATTTGTGTTTTTTTTGCCTGAGTAATCATTCATAATTTAACATAATGCTTTATTGATTTAACAGGTACTAATTACATTTGTAGAACTCCTGTTCCAGTATATAAATTAAATAAGATAAGGAAAGAACTGTAGTCACAAAGCGTGAAAGATGTCAGAATTGATTTTGGATTTTAAAAAAAGGTGAAAATTATTAAGTTTCATTTAAAAGAGAAAACACTAGATGAAGGGCATGTCTTTTACTAATTCCGGTTCAGTTTTCACTTGGGAATTGTAAACCTCTGGTTTGAATTTCTGTATTTTCCTTTCTGAGATAAATTAAGATCTGTTTAAAAGGTCATCTGTACCATTTAAGGCCTTGATTCAACACAGCAATTAAGTGCTTGTTTACAGAAATAATGGCTTAAGTGCTTTTGCTGAATAAGGATGGATTGAAGCACTAGTTTAAAATTAAGCATATATTTAATTGCTGTGTGTGGAATTGGGGCCTAAGTCCTGTGAACTCTTTTCTGCATAATGAATTTCACTCTAAGTCAGGGCTACTCAATATGTGGCCCGTGGCCTGTTTGTTTGCGGCCTGCGGTACAGTTTGGGTTTATGCAGGGCTCAACATGCTGCCCGTGGGTGGGATCCTTTGAACATGGCCTCCACTGGGAACACACTCCATAATGGTGAGTCAATATAATGGTCTTCTGTTGATATGCGTTTTAGCAGTTAAATTCCTGGACTGTCATTTCTCATTAAAAGTGTTGTCATATGGGTGGAAATTGTGTAAATATTGCATTTTATTAATATCATCAGAACTGCATGTTGTGTAGTCTTGCCTTAATCTTTGTATTCATGCCTGTCAGTGTGAAAGATGCTATTTGCATGTATTTGCATGTACAGGCAACCGCACTTAAGTTGAGGCCCTCAGCATGTGCTGTGAGTATCCTTGTGGCCCCCAGGACTTCCAAAGTTGAATAGCCCTGCTCTAAGTCTTTGTCTACACTGGCTTGTTTTGATGCCAAAAACTGCCCTTTGTTAACAAAATGGAGCACTTACACACTACAAAGCAACTTCTTTTTGCAGGGCGGGGGAAGGGAAATCCCCAGTTTCCGTGATAAAAAGCTTCCACCTCTGCAAGAGACTTTTGTCTTTTCCCCTCCCTTTATTGTTGACAAAAAGCAAGAGATCTGGCTTCTGCCCATATCCTACAATGCCTGTCCTGATGGATGTGCTCAGAGTTTTGTGATCTCTGCTGCCCTGCAGGCATGCACCCCTCCCCTTTCAAGACTGGGAAGTATCTGATAGCTGAGTTAGCTGCTCTTTTTGGGGAACAAACAAAAAGAACAAATCATTGGAATGCTCCCGTTCTGCTCTTCTAGGAACACAGCAGCAGGCAGATTGCTGCTGCAGAGGGAAGGCTAGAGAGACTGCTCTGCTGCTTTGACAGTCCTCATCTCAAAGAGCTCACAGAGCTCCTCATAATGTTTCTGAGAATGCTGTGGAAAAACTTGGAGAGAATCCCAGGAAGTGCAGAGATCCGCTCTGCCTTCCCACAACACTGCACTGTGGGATGCTTATCCACATTGCTTTGCTCTATCTGTTGACAGGGGAGCTAACACTGTGGCAATGAAATGTCGACAATGGGTGGCAGAAAAACCAGTTTGACTGATTTTCACTTTTGCCAACTTTTGCATATTGACAGCATTTATGTCACCAAACCTTCCTAGTGTAGACATAGCCTAAGGCAGGAGACCCCGTTTCCAAGCACGGACAACATCTTTACAGAGAGATTGTCTGCTTACCACTTCTTGTCTCATTCATATCACCCCATGTTTCCATATAGTGGGTTGTTTCCAGCCATTTTTAATGAAACAATGGGGTAAGCTAGCACCACATGATCAGGCAGGGCTCAAGTTCAGCTGGAGTCATTTGGGGCAGAGCACTAGTAAATACTGTCAAGCCGGTAGGAGCGTAGGTTCCTTTGCACTGGATGAAGTTCTGAGCCTGGGCGCTTCCCTGCAGCTGGAGCCCCAAATGGAGGGAGTGGGCCTCTGGGAAACAGCCTGAGAATTTAAGTCCTGCAGCCAGCTACTCCTAGACTGCTACTACTATATAGGTCTGATTTTCAGAGACGCCAATCACCTGCAATTTCCTCTGAATTCTGGTAGAGTTGTGGGCAGTCAGCATTCAGTCATGGATGGCCAACATACCCAGGAATAAGAATGAGGGGATGTACAGTGCAACCTTAACCCTGGATCCCACGCCATTGGGCTGCAATGCCTGCTCCTGTGAAGCTGGGCAAGGAATGGGTGGAGACAGAATTCAGTACCTGGCCTTCCCCGAAAACAGTGTGACTGTGCACTCACTGCCTGATACTCCCAGTTAATCGCAAGAGACCAGAATGTTTTATAAAGAGGGTGCTGTGCATGTGCACAAATTTTCAAATTTAAACATTTTGGTTTATTTATGTTGGTACTTCCCACCTCCAAATGATGCTGGCCTATGTGGTTTGTGGACTTTCAACAATGTCAAATCAAAATAATACAAGAGGGATCACCTGTTCAATGTCTATTTTTCTTTCATTTTAAGAATTATTTTAAAAGATTTGTTTACAAGCTGAGTTTACAAAGAAGGGTTTACAGGCTTTTTTTCTCTTCCCCCCACCCCCTAGTCTGGAATGTATTTTTCTAATTGCCAAAATTTGTGCTTGCTGATGGAAACTCCGATAGGGTGGGTGGATGCGCTGGGATCCTGCACAAGGGAAAGGGAAGATAAAATGGAAGAATTACAGAGTTCCGTTTGGGTGAGTCAGATCCACTTCCAGAGCTGCCCTTCTTGGTCTTCTGTGCCAAGGAGGTGCCAAAGCGGAGGGTTTCATAGACAGGGTCGACTTTGTTGCCACAGGCTGCAACAGAAAAAGGCAAAACACAGATAAATGTGTGAAAGAAAGTACCCATCATCATATTTCCTTCACTTAGGGTATGTCTACACATGCAGCCTATTTCGGAATAGGGCTGCAAATGTAGGCATTCGGAATTGCAAATCAAGCCCGGGATTTAAATATCCCGCACTTGATTTGCATCTTCCCGGCCAGGCACCATTTTTGAAATTTACAGCCCGGAATAACTGCCCGTGTCGACACGCGGTAGTGAAACGGGTGTTCGAAATAAAGCGCTATTTCGAACTACCTGTTATGCCTCCTGCAATGAGGTTTAACAGGTAGTTCGAAATAGCGCTTTATTTCGAACGCTCATTTCACTGCCATGTGTAGACGCGGGCAGTTATTCCGGGCTTGTAAATTTCAAAAAATGGCGCCCGGCTGGGAAGATGCAAATCAAGCATGGGATATTTAAATTCCCGGCTTGATTTGCAATTCCGAATGCCTACATTTGCAGCCCTATTCCGAAATAGGCTGCAAGTGTAGACATACCCTTAGAGACTTCACTGCCCATCCCGTCTTGTTGGGACACAAACAAACAGGGTAGGCACTGGTCATGCAAAGTGCTCAGTGAGCATGCAGGGATCCATCCAGAGGGACTGCTATGCAGGATCAAGGGATTATAATGGAAGTGGCTTTTGCTGTTTGCTTCTCCTTCATCTGTCCTTATCAAGGTCCCATATGCAGACATTTTGATCCTCCCCCATTATCTCTCTCTTCCAACGACACCATTCTTTCCTGTGATCCCCAATCTGTCCCCCTCCATGCCTAGCACAAAAGTACTTCCACTCATTCCTTGTTCCCAACATTCTTATTGACTGACACCTCTGAAAATCATCTCCTGTTGCAACTAAAATCACCCAATCTGGGTAAAATTGCATGATCTGGTCCTGGTCTGTCAGGTCTCAGCCTCTCCCTTTTCCCACTTAGGATATGCCTGTGCTGCAATTGGGATAGCATGTGTAGGCAAACCCAAATTATCTGTGATTGAGTCAGCTTGCTATAAGTTACAGTATAGGCGTTGTGGTCAGTGTGCCCTGTAAACTGAGTGCTTGGGCAGCCACATAGCAGAGGTTTAGTGTCACTCAGCTGATCAGCATATGTTTCTCCTGGTGGTGCACATCTGCAGATGCTTTGGTGCACATGATAACATTTATTCCACACTGGGATGGAAAAAATTAGAGAGAACATTGATAATGGCCTGGACTATATGCTCAAATTTGTATCTGAGGTCCCAGGGGGAACTGTATTTGGGTGCTTAGTCTGTGCCACTGCCTTTACTGCTGCAGCTTTCCTTCTATTTTTTGCAGTCTGGCTTGTATATGCCTATATGTGCTGCAATTGCATCAATTGTGTCTAGACATACACTTATGCCATTGATCTTGCTAGTAGACACCTTTTCTCTGCTTTTCATGTCCCTCCCAGCCACAAACTCTACAAGTGAGTCTTATTTTCCTTGCAAGAGAGAGATGGGCCTTATCTCATCATCAAGCAAACTGTGACCTTTGTTTTCAAGTGCAAATATTTATAATGTTTAAAGAATACATACAAGATCATTAGCAGTTCATGAACTGAAATTGATCATCTCATAAGAGCTTAGCTCTACTTTGTCTCTTTGGTAACAGACCCTTCTCCCCCCCTCCCTCCCCCCCCCCCCCGCATCCCCCTTCTGTTCTGAAATGTGATTTGTCCTTTTCATATGTGTTCATTTTTTTTAAATTGTATCCTTTGGTATATATGGTTGTGACTATTTTCTTCCACTATTTGATCTGAGGAAGTGGGTCTGGCCCACGAAAGCTCATCATCTAATAAACCATCTTGTTAGTCTTTAAAGTGCTACATAGTCCTGCATTTTGCTTCAGCTACACCAGACTAACACGGCTACATTTCTATTACTAGACAGTACTGTTAGAGAAAAGAAACTGCCCCCCCCCCCCCAGTAAAAAAGTTTGGCCAGGCCGCTCTTGTTCTGCAGTACTCCTTGAGAGAAACCGGCTGCACCCTTCCTGCATACCATTGCCTTTAGAAAAAGGAAAGGTGTGAAAAGGGGAAAATAGACTCAGACTCTCCCACCCGTCACCTTGGCGTGAGAACTGCGGGGCTTACCTGGTCGCATGAAACCTGTACCGTTTCGGCCCAACCCCTGGGACACAGACCCCCCACTTGGTGACCATTGGGCCATATATGGTAATATGCAAACGCGGGAAAGCGATGTGCAGATTTGGGGATAAATACCCATGGCACAGTTCACTCTAGGAG
The DNA here is from genome assembly GCF_049634645.1 of Pelodiscus sinensis. Lineage (NCBI taxonomy): Eukaryota > Metazoa > Chordata > Testudines > Trionychidae > Pelodiscus > Pelodiscus sinensis. Next base: position 173,519,612 of record NC_134712.1, read on the forward strand.
GTCTTCGCAACACATGTACCACCGTGCGTGTGCCTTCTCGTATACTTCAAAGCGCTGCCGGCCTGATCAACTGACCAGCCACCTCCCCTGACTCTCGGGCGTAACCAAGGCCTTCGCAACCGAACCGATATCTGTGAAATGTTCCATGTGCTGTGTAAGTTGGTATGCATGATTTGATTTTTTCTTGTTGTATAAGCTTAGTGTTGTACAGGCAGTCCCCGGGTTACGTACAAGATAGGGACTGTAGGTTTGTTCTTAAGTTGAATCTGTATGTAAGTCGGAACTGGCGTCAGCCGCTGCTGAAACTGATCAGTTCTGACTTGCATACAGCCAGTTCTGCCTTGCATACAGATTCAACTTAAGAAACCCAGGCGTCCCCAAGTCAGCTGCTGCCGAAACTGATCAGCGGCTGATTCCAGGAAGCCTGGGGCAGAGCAACTCTGCCTTGGGCTTCCTGTAGTCAGCCGCTGGTCAGTTTCAGCAGCGGCTGACTTGGGGACGCCTGGGGCAGAGCAGCTGGGGTGCTGCTGGGTTGCTCCAGTAGCGGCTCCTCGGCGCTACTGGAGCAACCCAGCAGCACCCCAGCTGCTCTGCCCCAGGCGTCCTGATTCAGCTGCTGCTGAAACTGACCAGCAGCGGCTGAATCAGGACGCCTGGGGCAGAGCAGCTGGGGTGCTGCCGGGTTGGTCTGGAGCGGCGCTGCGGGACCAACCCGGCAGCCCCCAGCTGCTCTACCCCAGGGGTAGGCAAGAAAAGCCTGGTCTGCTGGGGGGGGGGGGCACTAGCTGCACCCCCCCCCAGCAGACCAGGGGGACAGGAGCAAAGCCTTGGAGTACGTCCGCAGCGGGACAGCCCAAGCGCGCCCGGGCTGTCCCGCTGCGGGCGTGCTCCAAGGCTTTGCTCCTGTCCCTCTGGTCTGCTGGGGGGGTCCAGGAAAGCCGCTGGACCCCCCCAGCAGACCAGGGACACCAGAGCAAAGCCGCCGCCTGGGCGGCTTCGCTCGTTTGCCCGGGAGTAAAGCCGCCCAGGCGGCGGCTTTGCTCGGGTGTCCCTGGTGTGCTGGGGGGGTCCAGCGGCTTTGGTGGACCCCCCCCAGCAGACCAGGGAGACCGGGAGAAGCTTTTCTCGCCCCGGAGGACACGGGTGGCGACCCGCCGCCCGTGAGCTCCGGGGCGAGAAAAGCCCCGTTCGTAAGTGCGGATCCGACATAAGTCGGATCCGCGTAAGTCGGGGACTGCCTGTAGTTGTTTGTGGGTAGTACATAAGAGTTTGTAGTTATCACTGTTATTTTATTACTGTAGCTGGATATTTTTAGATTAGAGACTATTCCCCTTGCCATTCCCATCCCTATATCTCTGACACGTTTTACTAGAAACCATAGAATAAATATAATAAATACTGTAAATTCATTATTAACACGGTCTATTAAAAATCTTAGAATAAATACTATAAATTCACCACTGTCATAAATAAATATTTTTTATTTGATAAAACTGTTCACCTGGCTCTGTCCTTCCCCCCTTGGGTATTCATTATCGGACCTGTGATTCTCGCGACAAGTACAAAGAGGACCCTCACTATCAGCTGGGATAGTGATAGAAATGTAGCCCTGTTAGTATGGTGTAGCTGAATCTGCTCTGTCCTCAGCAGGGAGCTGCTGCTGTAGCTGAAGAAGTGCCTCTCCCCCAGCCAGGCAGCCCCTCCCCCAGCTCCAGGCAATGGGGCAGCCCTGAGCTGCTCATTAAGCAGCTGTGAGGCTGTGCTACTATGCAGCTGAGAGCGAATCTTGCTCCTGAAGTCCCCTTCAGCCCTACATAGCCATCGTTTCATGAGAACTGAGCACTTCTGAATCTCAAAACAGCAAAAGTTTCAGTTTAGTAAAGAGAAAAACTATGCATAGCTAATACAAATGTGACTCCAATCTTAAACTGAGAACCACAGGAGATGACCCCTGTCCTTAAGCTGAGCCTCAGTTAAGTTAATCAGGTCTGTCCAGGGCTGGATTAAGGGGGGGGGGGTGCCTAGCCTGGCAGCTGCTTGGGGCACCAACCTATGAGGGGCGCCTGCGGTGTGCGCCCGCTGCACGAGACGCAACTATGGCTCGGTTCGGCACTGGGTCTGTCCACACAGTTCTGAATGTGGGATCAGGGCCTTACACTCACATAGCACCGTTCTTCCCAAAGTGTGTCTAAGAATTATGGACCTGATTTTCTATCATTGGTAATTTTAAAAATCAAGACTCGATGTTTTTTTTTTCTGAAAGGTATGATCTAGTTCAAACAGGAATTATTTGAGAAAAGTTCTGTAGTCAGTGCTATCAAGGAGGTCAGTCTAGACAGTCACAATAGTTCATTCTGGTCTTGGAATCTCTGAATTTATGCATTCACTTAGGGTACGTCTAGACTACAGGCTTCTGTCGACAGAAGTTTTGTCGACAGATACTGCCAACAAAACTTCTGTCGACAAAGAGCGTCTAGACTACATTGAGTTCTGTCAACAAAGCAAGCTGCTTTGTCGACATGGTAGTGTGGACGCAAAGGACAGTTTACATGCAATAACACCTTCTGTCGACAGAAACTCTGTCGACAGAAGGCGTTATGCCTCGTAAAATGAGGTTTACCAGCGTCGACAAAACTGCAGAGTTCTGTCGACATTATGTCGACAGAACTCAGCGGTAGTGTGGACGCAGGTATAGTTTTGTCGACAAAAGTCCACTTTTGTCGACAAAACCCTGTAGTCTAGACACACCCTTACATTGGTGTAAATTAATGTAATTCAGCCAAAGTCTACAAATTTACTGTGGTGTGATTGTAACCAGATTCAAGCTCTAAACAAAGCACAGCAACATGAAATGCAGCCTCCACTGCAGTGGAAGGTGATAAACAGCAAACCTACAGAACAACGTAATGGGAAAGTGAAAGATCCTGGGATCTTTCATGTCACAGAGAGCAAGAGAAACCTTGCTTTTACAGAAGTGCTGCTCAGAATCCTTTGAACAGAAATAATTCTAATTTTAGAAGGGTCTCCTTTTGTAAATGGAAATTTATGCCCAGCCATTAAATTTTAAAAAAAGTTTTGACAAGAACTAGCCTATTGACAAGTCATTTCATGTTAGTTAATTTAGTTGATTTTATGTTTTTGCAGTGTCAAGTTTGAATGGTCAATTTAATTAATTACCCAGAGGAAGTGTTCCAAAACTATTTTTTTTTAAGTTCAAAATTTTTGTTTTCAAAATCTGAGGTAATGGGGAACAAAAACTGGCTCAAATATCTGAAGAAATGCTAACTAACTCAGTAAAATCAAAAGAGACAACAAAGGAACGTGACCAGGATAGAAAGGAACAATCAAGTCAAGATCATGATCAGACCAGCGTTCTGCATTCTTCATTGTTACTTTAACTGATAGAGCTGGTGGTGCTTCTTTCCAAGTCAGGCCTGCCTAGCAGCAATGCACAGGCTCCTCCCATTTTGAACACAGGCATTGGTTTGATGAAGGGCGAAGAATGTAGTATGCTATTTGTATTGGGGCTTTGAATCATATACTATTGAAAAGGAAAACAAATACATTTCTTTCAGTTACAGCTCTGTATTTTTTAAGGACTACTTCTTGGAGACAGTGGAAGAATAGCTGGCCCCTCACAGAGTACGGAGCTGAAGGGTCGCTGGGAACAAACATCACTTCTGAGAGCAAAACTCAGTGTTGTACAAGAGAGATTGAAAGATGAAGCAATTAAAACTCACCAATTGGCATCACTTCTTTGATGCAGCCAAACTGTTCATGAATGAGTAGCGGGGAACTGTAGTACCTCCGAAACCCCTTTGGCTAGTGAGAGAAAATGTGACACCTGTCACTGACATGACTGAAATAGTATCATAGAGCATCAGATATAATCTCAGCTGTTCAGCTGGTGGCATAACCCTAAATTTTCTCACTAAAAATTAACATTCTATCTGTTACTGATCAGCAATTTTCCACTTTTACTTCAGGATGCCAGGTTTATGGTTTTGCCTAAACTGGAAACATCTCATTTGTGTTTCCTAGTATTTTCTGGAATGAAGGTCCTCATTTAAAAATCCTATTTTACCTTCAGCCTTAAAAAAAATTAGTGTTAATACGTTAAAATAAATCGCAGCAAAAATGCTGAATCATAGAGAGAGGTTTCACAATACTCTATGTGAAGGAAGCTATTTAAGCCATACTATTTAAAGTTTCAGGAATTGCAGGTTTTCCTATGGTGCTCAGTTTGTGTCTTTATTCCATATTGGTGTGACCCACTTCAGAGCCTTGGCAGGTAGAAACATATCCATAACGGTGGCTTTAAAAGTGCATCATCTTTCCCTGTACAAATTCAGAGTAAATGGGCCTAGCTCAGCAGTTTTCTCCAGGAATCATCCTACAGGATGCAGAGCTGCTCCACAGCCTATACTCTTCCTCAGTCCTTCCTCTACCATGCAGGAGCATTCGACCAGTATATAGTGATGGATCTATAGGAAATGCCTCTATCTTGGCTTGCCCTAACATCAAATCCCTATGCTGCCATGTACAGAACCTATTAGAGCACAGTCCTCAATGCACAAAGGGGATAGTCTGCCCAGGCCTGACCACTCCCTCTGGATCCTATGAATTTACAGGCTGAAGGAGCAGGATTTGGGTCTATGTAGCAAAAGATTTCAGCCAAAACAACAGTACAGCCCTCAAATATTCTTTCTACAAAGGGGTGAGCAATAATTTTTGGTTGGAGGCCACTTTAAGATTTTGGAAAGTGGTCAAGGGCCACACTTATCAGTGGAGGAAATGCGGGGTCTAAGATGGAGGTTGGGTGCAGAAGGGTGCACAGGGAAAGGGACTGGTCTGCAGGAGATGGTGTGAGGTCTGAGAGGGAATTTGGATGAAGGAGGGGGTCATGACCTGAGTCAGGGGAATGGGGTGCAGGGTCTGGGAGGGAGTTGTGATCTGGGGTAAGGGGGTGCAGAGGGTTTAGATGGTGACCTGTGTGTGGGGAGGTGGGAGTTGGGGTGCAGGAGTGGCAGGGGTGCCAGGGGTGCCAGAGGCAGGCTCTGGTTGGGAGGCACTTACCTAAGTGTCTTCTGGCCAGCAACCCTGCAGCACCCACAAGGCAGGCTGGACTCCCTGCCTGCTGTAGTCCCAGACCTCTTGAAACTGCAGGCTGTTCCCTCCACCTGGCTCTCAGCTCTGGGAGGGGAAAGAGGCTTGCATTGCCCCCCATCCCCTAGCCAATCACTCAGCACCTGATGGCTGGTTGTTTCCAGCCAATAGGAGCTGAGGGGTGGGTGGGGAGATCCCACAAAGCCTCCCCCTGCCAGCAGAGCAGAGAGCTGCATGACTGTGCTTTAAACCACAGCAGCTGCATGCAGGCTCCTGGCACGGTGGTCTGCAGGCTGGATCCGGTGGCTTGGCAGGCCGAATCCAGCCATATTTGCCCAGCCCTGTTCTAGGTTATAGGTTATAACCACCAGAGTCATCCTGCTTTCTTAGTGCAGTTCATAATGAATGAAATACTTTGTTAACTATGTATTTACAGGGCTAGTCCACAACATTTTGGCACCTGAAGCAGGGAGCTCAAATGACACCCCCATGCCTTGTTTTGGGCCTAAAAGGTCTCAATTCTGCTTTCTTCCTGTTCTACTCCTCTCATAGTACTGCTCTGCTATCTACATATGCACCAGCAGCAGGCACAATTTTTTACACTCTGAGTCCTAGTGGTGCCCCCCACCACCACAGTCTGGCACTTGAGGCAGTAGCCTCAGTTCACCTCATGGTAAGGCCAGCCCTGTGTATTTACCATATTTTGAGATAAGACATTTTCAGCCCAAGGCTAAAGGCTCAGGAATTCACTAGGCTGCAATATGGTTGTTACCATGTTTATTGTTATCATTAGTTATAGCTCATAACTAATCAGTACTACCTGCATTAGGCTACTTTGTATTTCTTCAGTAACCTATGAAGCGTGGAGCCTCATGATTGGGTGACTCCATTTATTAGTGGCATTTCCCAAATCGCCAGTGCAGAACTATTTAGGGAGGCTGTGTTTAGCTACACTAAGTTACAGGGCATTAATCTTGCTGCTATTGTGCTTCCATATAAAGACACAAACGGATAAGGAATGATGAGGTTGACAGTTGTGATGTGTGTGGAGAACTGATGACTCTGATTTATACCCTTACTTTCCCATCTATAGGCCAAATTCTGAGCACCCATGAGAGTTGTGCTGTCTTCTAACAGTTCTGAATTTGGCCTTTTTTCATTTGCTCCTGTATAAAAACTAAACCACCATCAATGGAGTGTTAGCTGGCACTGCCTATAATGACATGCTCCCTGTCCTCAAGTCTGAAACAATATGAACTAAATATTCAGCTTATTTTGGACTAGCAAGTAAAGTCTTTAGTACCCATCTTTGTTTAAGAGCTCAGCTTTCTGTACCAGAAAGCCGCTGGCTGCAACTACACAATTCTGGTTATGTTTTACCTCATTTTCCAGGACTACTGTTTAAACGTGGAGAAAGCAGCCCCTGTAAGACTATGGATGGATTTTCGAGCCTTTCCAATAATTGACAACACTTCCATTGACTTCAGAAGGGGCTTCAACCTATTTGTTCCTAATCTGAGTCTGTGCTAAAGCTTGATTTTCTTCTTTATCCTTCAAAACTAATGTGTGTGAAATATTTGCAACAAAACTCAAAATGTTTGAAATGTGAGCGTTTGCACATTCAGTTGCAAATTCATAATTGGTCTGATTCTCACCATATCATGGGCCTTCTTGTTTTCATTAAGAAAGCATGAAACACAGGAACATAAGAACATTGTTAATACCAGACTGGATCAGACCCAGGTCCAACTACAGGCAGTCCCCGGGTTACGTACAAGATAGGGACTGTAGGTTTGTTCTTAAGTTGAATCTGTATGTAAGTTGGAACTGGCGTCCAGATTCAGCCGCTGCTGAAACTGATCAGTTTCAACAACGGCTGAATCTGGACGCCAGTTCTGACTTACATACAGATTCAACTTAAGAACCCCAGGCATCCCCAAGTCAGCTGCTGCTGAAACTGATCAGCGGCTGATTCCAGGAAGCCCGGGGCAGGGGCTTCCTGTAGTCAGCCACTGGTCAGTTTCAGCAGCAGCTGACTTGGGGACGCCTGGGGCAGAGCAGCTGGGGTGCTGCTGGGTTGGTCCAGTAGTGCCGCCACTCCTCTGCGCTACTGGACCAACCCAGCAGCACCCAAACTGCTCTGCCCCAGGCGTCCTGATTCAGCTGCTGCTGAATCTGACCAGCAGTGGCTGAATCAGGACGCCTGGGGCAGAACTGCTGGGGTGCTGCCCGGTTGGTCCAGTAGCGCTGCTGTACCACAGGTGTCCGGAGCAAAGCCACGGAGCACGGGGGCAGCGGGACAGCCCAGACGCTCCGTGGCTATCCTGCTGCCCTCGGGCTCCGTGGCTTTGCTCTGCTTTGCTCCCCGTCCCCCTGGTCTGCAGACCAGGGGGATGGGGAGCAAAGCGGCGGAACACGCGGGCAGCGGACAGCCCAGCTGGCCGGGCACTCCGCGGCTTGGCTCTGCTTTGCCCCCCCCCCCCCCCGCGTCCCCCTGGTCTGCAGACCAGGGGGACGGGGGGAGGGCAAAGCAGAGCAAAGCAGAGCCAAGCCTCGGAGCGCGTGGGCAGCGGACAGCCCTGTCCGCTGCCCACGTGTTCCGCTGCTTTGCTTCCTCTCCCTGGTCTGCTGGAGACCAGGGAGAGGAACGGCCCCGTTCGTAACTGCGGATCCGACATAAGTCGGATCCGCGTAACTCGGGGACTGCCTGTAGTCTAGTATTTCCTTTTTCCTACAGTCTCCTGTAGAAGATACTTCAGAGGAAGGAGAAAGATTCCTGCAATAAGAAGATGAGGCCTAACCGCCCCCCTTATTAGGTCTTATCCTGATCTCTTAGGCTACATCTAGATGGCAGGCTTCTTGAGTAAGAAGTTTTTATTGGAAGAGATCTTCCGCAAAAACTTCTTGCACAGGAGTGTGTCCACACTGCAAAAGCGCATCGAAAAAGCAATGCACTTTTGCAAAACAGAGTGTCCAGACGGCATGGATGCGCTCTCAAAAGTAAGCTCTGATTGCTATGCACAGAACGGCCACCAGGGCACATCTGCTTTTTCCTCTATCCTCTTTTTGCGCAAAAAAACCCCTCTTCCCCGTCTACACACACCTTTTTGTGAAAGAGCTCTTTTGCAAAAAGACGTTCTTCCTCATAGAATGAGGAATACCTATGCGGGAAAATCCCCTCTGTTCTTTTGATTTTTTGTGTGCAAAAACGCGCTTGAGGTGTGGATGCTCTGAGAGTTTTTTCAGAAAAACAGTCGTTTTTCTGAAAAAAACTCTGTAGTGTAGACATAGCCTAATAGTCAATGTTTACCTTTAGCTCTGAAGCATGGTATTCACTATCCCTGTAAAGTGTTTTTAGTTTTTGCCGCTAAATGATTATTTTCACAAAGTTTGAGAGTAGTCAAATGAAATGCGGAGGAATTTTATGATCAGATTTTCAACTAATTAAACCAAACCTAATGCAACAGTTTTATTTATGGGCAGTGATACATACCATGTTTAATTAAAAAATAACTAACATTTAGATCAATTTGACCCATATGTAACCATACACCCACATATGTACAAAAGGACAGAAACTGTATGGTTTTCCTCAGCCCGTGGAGTTGTAAGTGCCATTGTCCAACTGAAAGGGACTTGATTCCAGATGTAGCTAACATGCCGATCAGTTACATTCAGGAGGCAACAGCTATTAGGGCAGCGTTTAGAGGGCTAATGGATCCAATGTGAGCTGTGGAGTGTTCTGTTTAATTTGCTTACCAGTTTGCCCATGCAACGCTGTTGTCCAATACTGTCAGTGCACTTGTGGTGGATGCTCATCTTACAAGCCTTACAGCGCAGTCCATGTTTAGCATTTGTCCCTGTTGAATGCACAGAGATAATTTAGTTAAACAAAATCAATAGTTTCCATGCATTTAACAAGTGACCTAAATGCATCACAGAGAAAGTCAGTTTCACTTTTGTAGGTATCATATATATATAGTAGCCCAGTGTCTGTGAGTCTGTAACGCTGAAATGCTGGCTGTTCCCTCTGGGTGGCACTGTTGCTGAAATGCTGGCTGTTCCCTCTGGGCGGCCCGTGCTGCATGGGGAGTGCGGGGCCCAAACAGCCGCTTGCTCCACTTGCTCCCCTGCGGCAGCCCGGCTGCGTGGTGCAGAAGTCAGCTGAGTGCCACAGTGGGAGGTGAAGGGGGGCGAGGCGGTGATGTACGGCGTGACAGCGGCTCCAGGCCCCGCCCCCTGGCCGTGAATGTCACCGCCCCGCCCCCCCCTTCGCCTCCCACCGTGGCGCTCGGCTGACTTCTGCACCACACAGCTGGGCTGTCGCGTGGGAGCAAGTGGTGCAAGTGACCGTTTGGCTCCGTGCTTCCCATACAGCATGGGGAGTGAGGAGCCCAAACAACTGTTTGGGCTCCGTGGTTTCCCGAATGAGAGGCAGGAGCGGGAGGAGAAGAGAAAGAGAGAGACAGAGAGAAAGGCAGGAGGCGGAGGAGAGCTGAAAGAAAGAGAGGGGGAGGCAATAGGAGGAGGAGAGAGAGAAAGAGAGAGAGAGAGACCGGAGGCTCAGGAGAGAAGACCGACATGGAGGAGAGACCTGAAAATCCCGTCTTATGACGGGCTAATTGGCTAATTAGTAATAACTTCCCCCACCATCCTTATTTATGTACAAATGCTCTTTGGCTTTTCTAGGTTTCTTCTGTTTAGGATTCTCTCTGTCAGGCTTCTCCTTATTTTCCAGGCTAATTCTGACCTTGGTATGGCAGAGGTTGAACTGGATTATTCTTTAGTTTACCATGCTTACTGTTGTTAAGCTCGTAACCCCATCATGCTGCCACCCTGGCCAAATCTAGGGACTTAGTGCCCAGACCTAATAGCGGCAAGAGACTCTGAATCCCAGGCTATGGGAGACACTCCACAGAGGTTGTTTTAGTCTTGTGATTGAAAGAAGGCTTTGTGTCCCAAATGTGCCACCAAAGAAGTGGATGGCAGGTTGTTTAAACGATCTACGAAGGGATGAATCCTATGGTCTGTTCCGGTCAGATCCCATTGCAAGCTGCGAGGCCCCCACCCTGAGGCAAGACCCTACCTCTCTGTGTCTTTGTGCAGTCGTTGTGTACATTTGCTGCCACTGGTCTCCTGAGGCATGCAGAGATTTTTCTCTCCATGTGCCTTTTGAGGTGCCAGTCTCCCCAAAGAGATGGGAAGGTGATGAGGTCCTCCTGTGCACTGGGCAGCCATGCTTTTTGGACATACTGTGGTGAGAATGCAGTACACCTGAAGGAACAAGGTAGCAGGCACACTGTGCTTGCATGTAGGGTAACTTCAGGGGGAAATTTTGCCTTCCTGACACAATGCTGAGTTGAGCTCTGTACAGTCTGAAACATAGAGTAGCACCTAATGACACTATTGAGTCCACTAACTGCAGGGCAGGAACCATTGCTCTTGCTTATGTATCCACGCATCTCCTTACTTGAAAATTTAATTTGCATAAACTGTTTATTTTTTTAGGAAAGCACAGAAGAGCTGCAGAAAATTTGCTCTGGGCTGAAACTTTGCTTTTCTGGGCCCACGCAGATATTTTTTTAAAATGGAATGAATAAATTGAACTTCTGTTCATTATTATGTACTCCAATAAATAGACTGTTGTGTGCAAGATTTGGATTCACTTGCAGCCCAAGCAAAGCACAAGAGCACTGAAATCGTCACATAGAACAGGGGAAGAACTGCATAAAGCAGCAACAAAGAAAAATGATTGATATTTGGATTGGCTTTTTCAAAAAGACATAAGGGAACTGAATTGCTAACTTACAAGTCAATGGAAGTTGGTTACCTAACTCTCTGAGGTGTTTCAGACATTTCCACTCCCTAAATGAAACATAAATTCACATGTGGGCATATTTCTGCCAGGGAAGCATTGGCTCAGAACCAGAATTATTTACAAGGAGTTTATATGAGTTAGCAGGTTCTTGTGCTTTGAAAAGAATAAAGAAGTTTAAAGATATTAATGAGAAATTGAGCATAGGCATTTTAGATAAAGGACTTTCCCATAAACTGTCATTAGGGCTTTAATCTCCCAATTATAACAGCAGTGGGATGAACTATAGGATAGTATGATCAGGCTCATAAAAATTAAAATCCATGATCTCAAAGCCTTTCCAAATACCATAATTTGACGTATTTATCTGGTGAGATTAGTACTGTAGGTTAGGAAACGTTCTGCATTTGAACATATGGATGTTGTGATAGGTTATTGGGCTAGCTAACCTGGTGTACAAACTGCTGTAATAACACCTGGGTGATAGTCATTTCTGTTAGTTAAACAATTTAACCCAATGATGTACTGCTGATGAAGGGAGTACTTCAGGAAAGGATTTCATTTAATAGATAATAAAATATTAGTCTAAGAGTTGCATTCAGGCTCAGCCCTTTCTGAAGTGATAGATTTCAAGAGGTGATCCTGGGTCCCAAATATAACCCACTCAGGTTTGGGAATTTTATGGAGCTGAGAGCTCAGGTCAGCCTTTTCAATATTGGTCACTTCTTAATGTTGTGGACCCCATTCTTCCCTGGATTACGTCGTAGTGTATCTCCTTTGGAGTTGAATATGGCTGAAGTGAATCGGATTCTACAGGTTGTGGTTCAGGTTAGAATGTACTCCAATGCCAGTAATAATATTGGACAAGGATGGCATTTTCTGGCATTTGGAATCTGGCTAGACAAGCTGACTGCTGCAGTTAATCCAGGTGGTTATAAACTGCAAGGTATTTCCCCATCCTGAAGTTATTGTTTTTATTAAAACTATGATAAAATCCACAGATCTTAAGCATTTTTTAATTTACACATGAGACCAATTTGAATTACACACATACAAACCAATTTTGATTTCTAGCTAGTGTTACTGAGACAGAATGGGGACTCACCTTTTTACTAGAAATGAATGACTGGAGTAATCAAGAGGAAATTAGGACTTTGTCTTCACTATTTATTAGATTTATTGGGTGCCATTAAAAACTCTCAGAATGACAAGCTACTTGCACTTGGGAGGAATAACTACAATGCACATTAAAGCTATGTGTACACAGCAGCATTATTTTGGAATAACTAATGTTATTCCGAAATAACAAAGAGTGCATCTACACAGCAAGCCATTATTTTGAAACAATGGTGAGCTGAAGGACTTCTTTCTTTGACTTCTGTAATCCTCATTTTACGAGGGGTAAGGGAAGTCGAAGGAAGAGTGTTCTTCCGAATTAAGCTATTTCAACTTCAGCCATACTGTGTAGCTTAATTTGACTTTTGCTTGGCTATGTAGACATGCCCTGAATGACAACTGGATTGGTTCTGATTCTCCTTTCACTTATTAAGGCTTTATGCCCGTGTTTCCCTTAGTTCTGATTTTTGCCAATGTCACAGTAGAATCAGCTCCCTAACCTTTATTTTTCATTCAGACTGCTTTGTTGTTCCAGTCATTTTAATATTAATGCTTATTTGAATTAAGTTTTTAAATGTTTTCTTGACGATAAAAACCTCTTAATGAAATATGTGTTCTTAAACATCTATTTATCTTGTATATAATTATATACCCAAAAATGCACCGAACAAAAGCACTGTATAAACATACACTCTTGTCAAAATCAGAAGCATTTTCTCTTCTCGCATACACATCTGTGAGCATGGTCTGCAATCAACTCCACAGAATAAATTAGAGAAGGGCAAGCATATTATATTTGTATTAATGAGTGTTATTTGTCACCAAAAGTTATTTCAGGTGCACACTGGCATCTAAAGAGAATCTGTAAATTAAAATGGAATTTCCTTTAGCTACACAAAACTTACAATTTCTACTTTGCTATCTTTTCTAACTAAACACTTTATTGTGTGAACAAAGCAGCCTGGAAACAATTTTGCATGTGTCTACAATGCATAGCTTTTTGTGGAATAACCAGTGGTGTTAGGGAAGAAAGTTTACTTTTATGTCTAATTGACATTTCATTAACATAGCTCAATCTTTTGAAAATGGCATTATTGTATCATACATTTGATTCAGAAAAAAATGCCTTCTACTCTGGTTTCTAATGCGCCACTTTCCAAATCCAATGTCTTGAAACCCTGGCCAAAATATTCACACGTGTATGCCCAAAGTTAAGTCCATATATAGACACCCAAGTAAGTAGCTTTCTTTTCAAAGGCATTGAATAACCACTTTCCAGTTAGATCAACAGAATCACACTAAATTTTATACAGGTGCAAGTGAGAGCAGAATTTGGATCTTTAGATCAAATTTGACTCTTATACTTGTGAAATCCCAATTGACTTTGGTGTTAAAAGAGTGTAAAGTGGCAGGTGAGATTTTGGAACATTCTTTGGTAAACTGTAATGTAAAAGAAAAAGGATCTGGACCAAATTTTGATGTTAGCTACACTATGTAACTTTGGAGTAAGTCCATTCACTTCAGTGGAGTTACTCTGACACCTGTGTATCCATATGGTATCTAAAGAAATATCGTAGATTATAAGTGCTGTGTTTAATCTATATCCTCTGGACATTGAGGGTACGTCTAGACTACAGGGTTTTGTCGACAGAAGTTTTGTCGACAGATACTGTCGACAAAACTTCTGTCGACATAGAGCGTCTAGACTACATTCAGTTCTGTCGACAAAGCAAGCTGCTTTGTCAACAAAACCCTGTAGTCTAGACACAATCCTACATGCAATAACACGTTATGTCGACAGAACTCAGCGGTAGTGTAGACGCAGGTATAGTTTTGTCGACAAAAGTCCACTTTTGTCGACAAAACTCTGTAGTCTAGACACACCCAGAGAGGAGACTGTGGATCAGTCTCACCAGAAGCCTCTTTACTTCTAGTGCAAGAAGGCAGCTAATGACAGTGAACTAGAAAGTGTTTGTACGCTTGAAGCAGTTTCTGCACTGAGGACTCTGCTTTGTGTATTTTAACTCTGCTGAACCAATGGAAAGAGGAGGACGATATGGAACCGACTCTTAAGGAAATACAAAGAACGCATACGCTAGTTGCCTTTGGAGATTTTTCTAAAATCTTTTGGGGGCTGCAATAAACAAATTACTACTAGCAACCAGTTTGGTTCCTGGAGATGATTTTTCCCTTCAATGACATTGGTCTTCTCTTGGCTAGGCTTCCGTGTTTGACAAGATAAGAATCTGGCTCACTGTGGTCAGGCTCTGGATAAGCATTTCCATATGTCTGTGTCATTGGGCACCTCCAACCTGTACACCAATGTGAATTCAGCTTTGGGTCCTTCCAGAGTCCTTGTTCATGGTATCAAACAATTCCAGATTCTGATGTATTTTTATGATGTGTCCTAGTGGTTGCTTGAGACAAGGACCAGACAACTAAGCTCATGTTCAGCTGCAATGTGACCTGAATCAGACATTGTACCCAGTTTTTTTGATGTGAGAGGCTTGCGTGCAACCTTTTGACTTATTTTTTTGGTCTTTCAAATATTTTTGGAGAATTTTTTTTTATCTTGACAAGATTATATTTTGCAGATTTCCTGGGCACAGTTTGCACCCTGAAAACTGGCTCTTACCTTTTCACAATGCAGTTCTATGGCAGTTGCAAAACAGCTAATTAGACATGCAAGGACTCAGATTTGTAATTCAATTTTCAAGGTGAAAACTGCAAGTGCAAATTTGGTTGGCCTAATTCACAGATGCAAAGAGAGAGAGAAAGAGAGAGAGAGAGAGAGATACTGCATCACATCCTTTTCAAGACAATTACTCCTGTGATTCTTTCTTGGAGCACCAAAACATTAATTCACTGTGTAACTCCACTGCCTCAGTGAGATTTGGTGATGTTAAACTGGGTGAAAGGGTCACCTCTCTAGTAGCTATCCCAAACTTCTCTGGACTTTGTCAGTCCTTAGTTTGCCTTTTAGGGAACACTTGATGCACCCCAGTTCTGGAGCCTGCTGGAAGAGTGTTTCTCTGGGATTTCTAGCTCCTCCAATGGACACTCACAGAAATGACCAACTTCACTCCTACAAAGAGAAATTGTACACACCAGCATGTTCAATTCAGCCAAGAATTCAGATTGATTAATATTATAGCCCTGAGATCTCCTTACGGCAGGGGTTCTCAAACTTTGTGATACTGCAACCCCCCTCTAAGTTGCTTGCAACCCCCCTCTAAGTTGCTCTCGACCCCCGGGGGGTCATGACTCACAGTCTGATAAATGCAGCCTTATGGTAAAAAAAAAGAGAAGTGTATTAACACAGAGAAAATTAAGTGACACAGGGTAAGGATAGTGGAAACAGAAATGATTACAAAAACAACAAAAGTATGATTCACAGATGCAAAAAGAGAGAGAGAGAGACTGCATCACATCCTTTATGTATGAAATGCTTCTAACAGATGAAACAAAACTTTAGCAACCTACAATTGTTTGGCAAAAGTGGTTCTCTTACTCTTTAATGTTTTTCTGTAGAACTTATTGATTTTCTGTCAAATCCGGATGAAGATTTTCATGATTCCCCCATGCACTACCAGAGGTCTCCTCAGCAAGGGTATGTCTACACTAGAAAGTTAGTTCGAACTAACGGACGTTAGTTCGAACTAACTTTCCTATGCGCTACACTAGCGCTCCGTTAGTTCGAACTTAATTCGAACTAACGGAGCGCTTAGTTCGAACTAGGTAAACCTCATTTTACGAGGACTAACGCCTAGTTCGAACTAGCTAGTTCGAACTAAGGGCTGTGTAGCCCTTTAGTTCGAACTAGTGGGAGGCTAAGGCTTCCCAGGTTTCCCTGGTGGCCACTCTGGCCAACACCAGGGAAACTCTATTGCCCCCCTCCCGGCCCCGGAGCCCTTAAAGGGCCACGGGCTGGCTACTCACTTTGTGCCAGTTGCAAGGCTGCCAGCACCCGTGCCTGCACAGCCTGCACCTGCCACAGGATGAGCCAGCCATCCGAGGGCTCCCAGCCCTCCACTGCTCCCCACGACCAGCCTGGCGGCTCCCGGGAGCCTGCCCGGGGGCGCAAAAGGCGGGCGCCCGCCTGGTCAAGTGCGGAGATCGTGGACCTCATCGAGGTTTGGGGGGAAGCCTCAAATGTCCACGATCTCCGCACTAGCCACCGGAACGCGGCCGTCTATGGACGCATGGCTGCCAGCCTGGCCGCCAGGGGCCACCAGCGCAGCCGGGAGCAGGTGCGCTGCAAGATTAAAGACTTGCGGCAGTCCTACTCCCGGGCCTGCCTGCCAGGGGCTGACCCGGAGGCCTGCCCCCACTTCCATGCCCTGGACCGCATCCTGGGGCCTCATGCCGTCCCTGCCCCCCGGGACGTGATTGACCCCGGGGCAGAGGGACCGCTCCTGGACACCGAGGAGGAGGAAGAGGGCTCTGAGAGCCAGGAGCCTGCTGCCAGCCTTCCCAGGACCCGGGACCCCCGAGGCACCCCACAGAGCCGCTCGCCTGCATCATCAGAGGCCGGGGAGGCATCCACCTGTGAGTACCCTCGTGTTCCCCTTATGTGTACGGGGGGCTGGGGCGAGAGGGAGCCCCGGGACCGTGCGCCTGGGCCTTGCCCACTACGGAGCAGCAGCTGGGGATCCTGCAGGGGCCCTGGCCTTGCAGAGGGGAGCTGGGTTTCACACACCTGGGCCCCTGGGGTAATTGACCGCTGGTCTTCTTGCACCACAGCTGCAGCACCGGGGACTGCAGGGCGCACCACACCGCCTGCAGCAGCCGCCCGCGCCCGGGCAAGCAGGACAGCCAGGAACCAGGAGGACTACCAGAGGTGGCATCTCCGGTTCCTGGACCGACAGCTCCGTCTCCAGGACCACTGGGTCCAGGAGGACCTCAGGCTGCGCCAGAGGAGTCTGGAGGCCCTGGAGGAGCAGGGCCGTGCCCTGCGAGGCCACCTCCAGAGCCTGCTAGACCGCTTTCCATTTCCTCCTCCCCCTGCTCCCCCTCTTGCTCCCCCTCTTGCTCCCCCTGCTCCCCCTCTTGCTCCCCCTCTTGCTCCCCCTGCTCCCCCTGCTCCTCCTGCTTCCGCTCCTGCTTCCTCCACACCCCCTGTCCTCTCTGCCCCCCCCTCCACAACCATTCCCCACCGACGCCCCCGGACCCGCAGTGTGGCGAGACGGGAGAGGCACCCAGACTCCCACCCCTGAGCTTTCCTTTCCCTTCCTCCCTTCCCTCCCCTCCCCTTCCAGCTCCCTCGTCCCAGGTTTCCCCCTCCCTTCTCCCACCTTCATTCCTCCCTCCCCCACCCCAGTTCTCTGAAATAAACAGACGTTTTTGTTTGAAAAACAGGTGTCTTTATTGTACAGTAGATAGGGAGGGGAAAGGGGAAGGGGGGGGTAGGGTGGAAGAAGGCCCCGGTGGGGCATGCAGGGAGAGGTCAGTCCTCCTCCTCCTCCACCTGGAAGCTCTCCCGCAGGGCTTCCCGGATCCGGATGGCCCCCCGCTGGGCTTCCCGGACGGCGGCGGTGCGGGGCTGACCGTAGTGTCCAGCCATGCGGTCAGCCTCAGCCATCCAGGCTGGCAAGAAAGCCTCCCCCTTCCGCTCACACAAATTGTGGAGCACACAACATGCCGCCACCACGGGAGGGATGTTGTGCTCGGCCAGGTCCAGACGGGTGAGGAGGCATCGAAAGCGGGCTTTCAGTCGCCCGAAGGCCCCCTCCACCACGATGCGGGCCCTGCTCAGCCTGTTATTGAAGGCCTGGCGGGAGGGATTGAGGTGTCCCGTGTAGGGCTTCATGAGCCAGGGCTGCAGTGGGTAGGCGGCATCCCCCACCAGGCAGACGGGCATGTCCACGTCCCCGACCCTGATGTGGCGGTCGGGGAAGAAGGTCCCGTCCTGCAGCCGCTGGCACACGGAGGAGTTCCGGTACACCCGGGCGTCGTGTGCTTTGCCGGACCAGCCCACATTTATGTCCGTCAACTGTCCCCGGTGGTCACATACGGCCTGCAGGATGACGGAGAAGTACCCCTTGCGGTTCACGTACCGGGACGCCTGGTGTTCCGGGGCACGGATGGGGATGTGCGTCCCGTCGATGGCCCCCCCGCAGTTGGGGAAGCCGAGGGCGCCGAATCCCCGGATGACGGCATCCGGGTCGGCGAGGCGGACCACCCTGCGGAACAGCACCCGGTTGATGGCCTTGACCACCTGCGGAGAGAGACACAGCAAAGCGTCAATCAGTGGGGCGCCCGGGTGGCTGGGAGCGTGCGTGCCCTGGCAGTGCCCCGCGCCCCACTCCCGGAAGCAACCCCCCTGGCGGCGTGTAGTACGGCCGGGACAGCCCGACCCCTCCGGTGCGGGGCGCTTTCGCCTCCTCCCGCCCCCCCCCTTTGTCCCTGGGGCGGCCCATCCCCTCCTCGCAGCCCCCCTCCCCCCCGGCTCGGTGGCCGACGAGCGCCGTACCTGCATGAGCACTGCTCCGACAGTGGATCTCCCCACGCCGAACTGGTTCCCGACGGATCGGTAGCTGTCCGGCGTGGAGAGCTTCCAGAGGGCGATGGCCACCCGCTTCTGGAGGGGGATGGCGGGCCTCATGCGAGTGTCCCTTCTTTGCAGGGCAGGGGCGAGCCACTCGCAGAGCTCCAGGAAGGTGTCCCTCCTCATCCTAAAGTTCTGGGTCCACTGTCGGTCGTCCCAGCGCTCCAGGACGATGCGGTCCCACCAGTCGCTGCTGGTGTCCAGACGCCAGATGCGGCGGGGCACGCCGGTGCCGGGGCGCCGCCGCGGCTCCTCCACGGCCCCCAGGGCGGCCAGGCGGAGAGGCAGGGGGCTGACGTTCCCCAGGTGGTGCCAGGCAGCCTCGAGCCATTGCTGGCAGGCTTGCAGCAGCAAGTCCAGAACGTGCACCAGAAGGTGCAGGGCGAGCCGTGGCTCCATGTTGCCACCTGCGGCGGCCCCCCCGAAGGGAAGCACCGACACAGACGGGCACAGAGACCGACGCTTTGCTGTCCCTCTGCGAGGCTGGCAAGCAAGCAGGAAAAGCTGAGAACCGGCTGTCCAGGGGGGGTCCCTTTAAGCACGAGCCTCAGATAGCCTCAGACAGCAGCCACACAAAGCAACTGCTGACCTGATGCCCTGCCAGAACCGGTTTCAGCTGCCCTTAAATGCCCCCCTGCGTCCAATCAGTGTGGACGCGCTAGTTCGAACTAGCAAAACGCTAGTTCGAACTAGTTTTTAGTTCTAGATGCGCTAGTTCGAACTAGCTTAGTTCGAATTAACTAATTCGAACTAAGTTAGTTCGAACTAGCGCTGTAGTGTAGATGTACCCCAAGTGAATAATATATATATATATTCTTTTGATCCCAGAGACAAGACAACCCCTGTAGCCTTGGTCTGTTATGCTGCTTTCATCCTGTTTTCCCATTGACTTAATATGCAATGGGAGCTTCCTTGGTGTTGCTTATGGGCTTACTTTACATCAGAGATCAAAGAAGATAGGTAAATCAACATTCCTTTGGGAAAAACTTATTTATCAAAGTTGCCTGGTTACATCATTTAAACATATATTTCGTGCAAACTTACAAACCTTTGCATGACACCCCTACATACACCGCACAATACTTATGAGGAGCGTGATGTAAGCAGGTCCACTCATAGGGAGGGGCAAAGAGGGCCTCGGGCTCCAAACTGCCACCACTGTTACTATGGCAGCAGTGGTGGCTGGAGCCCCAGACCCTTTAAATTGTAGTTGGAGCCTCAAACTGTGTGCTCTGGGCAGTGCTAAGGGCTGGGGGGCACGGTGTAGTTTGGGTGGCTCTGAGGGTGGCTGCCCCCAGACATACCCCTTCTGCTCAAGGCCTCATCTCTTCCAGGAGGGTGGAGCTCCCCTCCTCCCCCCCCCCCGCCAAGGGGCCTGGCAAGTCTGTCAGTCCCCCTTTGATATGAGCTTTTATTCACTGCTTTATATCACGATTTTTTATAGCTAAATACTAGGACCACAATATGTCAGGAGTGACTGTTACATGACAGTGAATTCTTTGCTAGTTGGCATTGCCACACTGCTAAAGCTGTGCTGGAGAAAAATAAAAGTAACATAACCAATTTAGATCTGTCCACAGCACCATGAATCCAAACCACGCAGCACTGCTGTGAAGGAAGCGTTCAAGTGCAGATTTTAAATTTCTTGACCAGAACCTGCCCTTTGATTATGTTTCCAGATTGGATTTAAAGCCAAAAGAGTCCTATCTTTTTGGGGTATTACTCAGCTACTAAGGAAAACTTGTGATAGTAATTGGTTCTATCTGTGATGAAATTCAAATCTGATGTGAAACCATAGGGGTGATTCAGCCTTGAACCAAACACGTAGATTGCCATCCTTTCTCTGGGACCAGATGGGGGTTCTCACTAGGGAAGACTGTGATGCTTCCTGGGGAGTAACCAGGGCTGTGAGGGAGATTCCTACCACCAACAAGAATTAAAATATGCTGCCATTTGGGATTGTGAATAATTTGCTTCCTAATGAAAATATAAATCTCCATCCATATAAACTCTCCAACAATAACAGAAAAGTTGAAAAAAAATTGCAAATATGAAACATAATGCAAACTTAATAATTCAAATTTCCCCAGGTACAGTGATTTCAGCTCTGTGGGTGCTCTTAATAATTGGATTTACCTTCCGCTATCAGATCTTTGGTCTTTCTAGGTCAGCATCCTGCCTCCTGCAATGCCTAACCTGGTGCTTCAAACAAAGATAAATTGCTCTCTCACCCCATGATGTTCCTGTCCAATTGTACAATGCTATACATGGCAGATGGAAGTGCTCCTTATCCCCAATGTGGATAATTTTAATGTCCTGTATTTATTCTGTATAAACCCATTTTTCCTGGCTCAGTGTCTCTCTGCCTATAGCTCATGTGTCAGAAACAACTCAGGTTCATGATTTTGTCCCTTGGAGAATGAGCACGGATATAGTTGCTTGGCCATGGAAAAGCTTAAGCACACGAGTGCGTGCATGCAAACACACACACAACTTTATAACTCGCAGAGCTTTAGTTGGCTGAGTAGTTTACAGCAAGAATAATTACAAGAAATGCTCAGCATGTCATGTCTGCCTTTCGCTACGTCCCTGCAGCTTGAGTGAAATCACTGGAGTCCCATGTATAGTTAAACACTCCCCTCCTTCCTGCTATGTGGGCTCTGGCAGGTGACTAACACATCACTTCCAGGTTCAGGTTTCTCTTGCTCTCATGCAGGAGCACAAGTCTTCTCTCTCCCCTCACACCTCCAGGCACTCAACTCATCCCAAAGTGGGTGTAAACTAGGTGGGGCCATGGTTTGTCACTACCAAGCTCTGTCAGCTTGTCAGGGGACACCAGATTGTACCATCCTATCCCTAAAGGGACTGTCCCCTGAACAGCACAATTTGACCCCCTGAAATGGGGGTGGCACTCCCCTCACACAACCACCCCTGTTTGGCTGAGTGCATGTGCCTGCACTGCCTCTATAAAAGTCTTTTTTGCTCCTCAGACCTCTGGTTGAGTCACACCCTGGGAAATACTCAAACCCCTTCCAGGAGTACACACCTAACAGGGGCCCATCCTGGTGCCCTCTGCTGGTGTCTCCATGTCTGCCTCTAGGGCTATGTCTAGACTGCAGGCGTCTTTCGAAAGAGGCTCTTTCGAAAGCATCTTTCGAAAGAGCCTCTTTCAAAAGATCGCGTCTAGACTGCAGGCGGATCTTTCGAAAGAGAAATCCGCTTTTTCGAAAGAGAGCACCCAGCGAGTCTGGATGCTCTCTTTCGAAGACAGCCTCTTTACATTGAAGAACGCCTTCCTTCGAAAGAGGAACTTTCGAAGGAAGGTGTTCTTCCTCGTGAAACGAGGTTTACCGCCATCGAAAGAAAAGCCGCGTTCTTTCGAAATAATTTCGAAAGAACGCGGCTTGAGTCTGGACGCAGGGGAAGTTTTTTCGAGAAAAGGCTACTTTTCCTGAAAAAACCCCTGAGTCTGGACACGGCCTAAGAGTATGTCTACACTCCAACACTATTTCGAAATAACTTAGGGTATGTCTACACTACCCCGCTAGTTCGAACTAGCGGGGGTAATGTAGTCATCCGCACTTGCAAATGAAGCCTGGGATTTGAATTTCCCGGGCTTCATTTGCATGAAGCTGGCCGGTGCCATTTTTAAATGCCGGCTAGTTCGAACCCCGTGCTGCGCGGCCACACGCGGCACGGAGTAGCTAGTTCGGATTAGGCTTCCACGAGGAGTACAGCTAGTTCGGATTAGAAATTCAAATCCCGGGCTTCATTTGCAACTGCGGATGACTACATTACCCCCACTAGTTCAAACTAGCGGGGTAGTGTAGACATACCCTTAGTCCGCATCCACACAGCAGGCAGTTCTTTCGAAATAGTGTCAATACACTGTCAATCTGGAGGAATTTTTACTTCGACTCCTGTAACCCGCATTGTATGAGGAATAAGGGCAGTCGGAGGAAGAGTGCTCTATTTTGAAATAAACTATTTCAAAATAAGCTACGCAACTGACGTATCTCAATTTGCATAGCTCATTTCAAGTTACGCCCTGAAGTGTAGATTCACTCTCAGTTTGTTTCCCCTCAGTCTCTTTCTCCACTCAGAGAGAGTGGTACCTCCAGGGCTTCCTCTCCTGGAGACAGCTTCCTCAACCAGCCTTGCAGTTTGCTCTCTTTGAGTTCTGCTGTGCACTGACTGCTGCTAAGCTTTGCAGCTACTTTTGTAAGCCTCCCTGGTCCCTGATTGGTTCTTCCAGAGCCTCTCTAGCCTTCTGGAGGACTTATCTAGGGCTCTTTCTGGGCTCAGGGCCTTGTCAACCTTGTCATACACACCCTCCTCCTGCCATATGGGAAGAGATTATTTGGCTAATCATGTAGTCAATACAATTTGTATTGACTTCACGATTAGCCGATAAGGGGAGGCGCTCTGCAGAGCTATAGTGAGGGTAGCTCCCGGAGCTGGTGTGAGCCAGGACCGAGCAGGCTCACCTCACACCAGCTCCGCGACTGCTGCGTCTCTGCCTTTTAAATGTAGTAAAAGGCAGAGCTGCAGTAGTCCTGGACCAGCGCGAGCTGGGACTACTCAGTTCCAGCTCGCACCGGGTCCAGCAACCCCTGTTTGCAGCAGCCCGGGCTGGCCATGGGCAGAGGCTGCTCCAGCAGCAGCCCTGGTCCATAGTGAGCCCAGGCCACCACGAACAGGGGCTGCTGCCGGGGCAGCCTCCCCTACCTGCCCCCCTCTGCCTTTGGTAGAGGCAGCAGTGGGGGACAGGGGGAAGGGCAGGCAGCATTGTGGAAATGGTGCTGGGGGGAACTGGCACCTGTTCTTCCCGCCGATACAGAGGCAGTCATTTACATCCCTAGTAGGAAAGAGCTCTCTGAACAGCATGGGACAGGTGAATTTTATTCTCTCAATTCATATCTGAAATGGCCACCTAGTGGTCTGGAAAATGCTGCTCCCACCAGAAGTGGAAAAGGCTCACATCATGTGAGTCTGGCCATCCCTCTATGGGCTTCCTGCTGGCCCTGGACTCTAAATAGCTGACAGTCTGATTGCAGCCTACTAGTCATCCTCTCCAGCAGATGTTCCACTAAACTAGACTTCAAGCACAGCTGGAAGCAATCACTGTAAAGTACTAAATAAAATGTTCTTACCAGTCAGCAGCGTGACAGTAATTTCCATTTAGGAATGATCAGTAATATAGGAACCACTGCCCTTGCAATTAGATGTCAAATACTTTAGGTGACTTCAAAGACAGACCTATTGCTCTGGGTTTCTACAGAGAGCAATAATACAACTAAGCAGCTTGTTGGCCTATTACATTTAAAAAGCTACATGAAAAGAATGTAGAAAGAAGGAAAAGAGAGGGACAGACAAAATGCGGCCTGCGGGCCAGATTTGGCCTGCCAAACTACCAGATCCAGCCCGCTACCACTGTCCCGTCACTCAGCAGGAGCCTCGGACAGGCTCCATGATTTCAGCATCCCTGCATGCTGTTCAACACAGCTCTGCGGGGGCCATGTGCCCTGCATGCTGCGAGTCCCTGAGAGCTGCTTGGGCCATGCTTGCCCACCCCATATTAAGGTTATATAGTCAAGCACTTGAAAATTAGGAAGTACTACGTTTAAATTTGTTTGCACTTCCTTAATTCAGCTGCCTATTTCATATTATAATGCAGTCTTTAATTACAGGACCACATATTCCACATTCAGTCTACAGGATGGACAATGCTTCCTAAAGGGGTAGCCCCTCGATAGTTCTTTCTACCTTCATCCTTTCATATGGGCCCCTCCCATTATTTATTGCGTAATACAGGCAGTCCCCGAGGTATGCGGATCCGACTTATGTCGGATCCGCAGTTACGAACGGGGTCCTCCCTCTCCCTGGTCTGCCCGCGTGTTCCGCTGCTTTGCTCCCCATCCCCCTGATCTGCAGACCAGGGGGACGGGGAGCAAAGCAGAGCAAAGCCGCGGAGCCTGGGGTTCTTAAGTTGAATCTGTATGTAAGTCAGAACTGGCGTCCAGATTCAGCCGCTGTTGAAACTGATCAGATGTGAGGAGCAGAGATATAGCGTGGAGGATTTAAAAATCTAGAACTGACAGAATAATGAAAGAAGTCAAAGAACTGATTGATCTGCCACAAGAAACTGACAGAATTGGTTTGACTTTGATGTTTTGTGATGCTGACACTTTTAAAAACAATTTTGTTGGTTGTTAAGGAGCGAGAGCTGCATAAGAGTCTTTGAAATCACTCTTTTCAATGAATTCATAGAATCATAGAATCATAGGACTGGAAGGGATCTCAAGAGGTCATCGAGTCCAGCCCCCCGCCCTCAAGGCAGGACCAAGCTCCACCTACACAATCCCTGACAGATGTCTATCTAACCTGTTCTTAAATATCTCCAGAGAGGGAGATTCCACCACCTCCCTTGGCAATTTATTCCAATATTTGACCACCCTGACAATTAGGAATTTTTTCCTAATGTCCAATCTAAACCTCCCCTGCTGCACTTTAAGCCCATTACTCCTTGTCCTGTCCTCAGAAACCAAGAGGAACAAATTTTCTCCTTCCTCCTTGTGACACCCTTTTAGATATTTGAAAACCGCTATCATGTCCCCCTTAATCTTCTTTTTTCCAAACTAAACAAGCCCAGTTCATGAAGCCTGGCTTCATAGGTCATGTTCTCTAGACCTTTAATCATTCTTGTCGCTCTTCTCTGTACCCTTTCCAATTTCTCCACATCTTTCTTGAAATGTGGCGCCCAGAACTGGACACAGTACTCCAGCTGAGGCCTAACTAGTGCAGAGTAGAGCGGCAGAATGACTTCACGAGTTTTGCTTACAACAAACCTGTTGATACAACCTAGAATCATATTTGCTTTTTTTGCAACAGCATCACACTGTTGACTCATATTCAACTTGTGGTCCACTATGACCCCTAGATCCCTTTCTGCCATGCTCCTTCCTAGACAGTCACTTCCCATCTTGTATGTATGGAACTGATTGTTCCTTCCTAAGTGGAGCACTTTGCATTTCTCTTTATTAAACCTCATCCTATTTACCTCTGACCATTTCTCTAACTTGCTAAGGTCATTTTGAATTATGTCCCTATCCTCCAAAGAAGTCGCAACCCCACCCAGTTTGGTATCATCTGCAAACTTAATAAGCGTACTCTCTATCCCAATATCTACATCATTGATGAAGATATTGAACAGTACGGGTCCAAAACAGACCCTTGAGGAACTCCACTTGTTATCCCTTTCCAGCAGGATTTAGAACTGTTAACAACAACTCTCTGACTACGGTTATCCAGCCAATTATGCACCCACCTTATCGTGGCCCTATCTAAGTTATATTTGCCTAGTTTATCAATAAGAATATCATGCGAGACCGTATCAAATGCCTTACTAAAGTCTAGGTATATGACATCCACCGCTTCTCCCTTATCCACAAAGATCGTTATCTTATCAAAGAAAGCTATCAGATTAGTTTGGCATGACTTGTTCTTCACAAACTCATGCTGGCTATTCGCTATCACTTTATTACCTTCCAAGTGTTTGCATATGATTTCCTTAATTACCTGCTCCATTATCTTCCGTGGGACAGACGTTAAACTGACCGGTCTATAGTTTCCTGGGTTGTTCTTATTCCCCTTTTTATAGATGGGCACAATATTTGCCCTTTTCCAGTCTTCTGGAATCTCCCCTGTCTGCCATGATTTTTCAAAGATCATAGCTAAAGGCTCAGATACCTCCTCTATCAGCTCCTTGAGTATCCTGGGATGCATTTCATCAGGACCTGGTGACTTGCTGACATCTAACTTTCCTAAGTGATTTTTAACTTGTTCTTTGTGTATCCTATCTTCTAAACTTACCCTCTCTCTGCTTGTATTCACTACGTTAGGCACACCTCCAGACTTCTCGGTGAAGACCGAAACAAAGAAGTCATTGAGCATCTCCGCCATTTCCAAGTTTCCTGTTACTGCTTCTCCCTCCTCACTAAGCAGTGGGCCTACCCTGTCCTTGGTCTTCCTCTTGCTTTTAATGTATTTATAAAATGTAAAAAAATTGTGAAATATGATGTCAAACTGTATACAAGTCTACCTGAGCATAATATATTAGCAACGTATCAATCAGCAGAAGACAGAATGTTAGCATTTTAGGGCAGGAAATTTATTTTTGCTCAAGTAATTTTCCCATCCATTCAAAGCTGCTTAAGAATTTCAGATTTTTTTTAGCATGTAGAAATAGAAAGAAAAAATAACAGAGTTCCTTAGTATGCAAGCAGGCTGGAGAACAGAGCATAAAATTAGAAGTGGCTTCCCAGTGACAGTGCTTTCTTTAGAAACATTGAATTGGGACAAAATGAATGAACAGGCAGGGGTTTCTTTAGGGATTCATCCAGAAAACAAATCTTAAACTTACATGTGATATTTTTAAGAGTATTTTTCTCTTTTGTATGTGCACTGATGAAAACACTCTTGTTCCATCTGTAATTCAGCTCTGTAAAGTCCATACAACAGTAACAACAATAACCAGTCATTAGGTCACGAATTGATCCTTGAAATAAGGGTTTATGATGACCTTCTGTACAAGGGCGAATTTCACTCCAGATCTTTTATTGTTGTAAAGATGACGAACCATTTGCCGCTTCTCTCAGTGAATACATAAAGGCAGATTTCTCCCAGCATTCACTTATCAAATATTCAGCAGCTTTGCTAACTATTTCTGTCCTTGGAAGGAAATATCCACCACCACATTTCTGAAATATTGCCTCTTGTTGCTGATTATCTAAATGTTGGTTACGATGCAAGAGCAACATGATAAATAAATTAACAGCCAAATATATTATTAACGTTAAAAGCAAATGCATTGAAGAAAATCTAATCTTTAGTGTGTTTTAAACAAACTAGCACTGATGTCTTAATAGTGACTGCTCCTCTGCAAAACAATGATCACCATGATAGATGACTTCTTTGCAAGCCATATAGGACAGAACTATATAAAAGACTGTTTTTCTTGAAAGGTAGACAAAATTGCCTAAAGAAGCAAGTATTAATATTCTGATTTATCACCTTGGCTGGAACTTGCTAAACAGCCAGAAGCAATAGGTAGGACACAGTATTTTTAGAAGGAATGGGAAAAGTGATTCAGATAAACTAACCAACCCAAACACATCTTTAAAAACACTATGGAATACTGGAGAAGATGCCCAATTTGAGCCAATATTTTCAAGGTGGGTTTCCTCAGTGACACAACCACCATGTGTGGCCTGATTTTCAGAGAGGCTGAGCACCTCCATTGCTCATGAAAATCAGGCAACATTGGAACCCTAAATATGGACTTAGAATCATAGAATCATAGATTTGGAAGAGACTTCAAGAGGTCATTGAGTCCAATGCCCTGCCCACAGCAGAACCAATGCCAACTAAATCAACCCAAAAAGGGCTTTGTCAAGCTGGGAATTAAAAACCTCTAAGTATGGAGATTCTACCATCTCCCCAGGAAACCCATTCCAGGGCTTCACCACTCTCCTAGTGAAATAGTTTTTCCTAATATTCAACCTAGACCTCCCCCACTGCAACATAAGACCATTGTTCCTCATTCTGTCCTCTGTCTCTACTTAGAACATCTTCTCCACATCCACTTTGAAACCCGCCCCCTTCAAGTAATTAAAAGCTGCTATCAAATCCCCCCTCACTCTGCTCTTCTGTAGACTAAATAAGCCCAAATCCCTCAGCCACTCCTTATAAGTCATGTGCTACAGACCCCTAATAATTTTTGTTGCCCTTTGCCTGACTTTTTGCAACGCATCCACATCATTTCTGTAATGGAAGATTCAGAATTGTACCAGTACTGCAGATGTGGCCTCACCAGTGCCGAATAAAGGTGAATTATCCCTTTTCTAGATCTGCTGGCAATGCTCCTGCTGATGCACCCTAATAGGCTGTTAGCCTTCTTGGACACAAAGGCACACTTTTTACTCTGAGGGTATGTCTACACTACAGAGTTTTTTTCAGAAAAACGTCCGTTTTTCTAAAAAAACTTAAATTACATCCACACTGCAACTGTGTTCTTCTGAAAGAATATCAAAAGAACAGAGGAGTTTTTCTGACATTGGTTATCCACGTTCAATGAGGAAGAAGCCTTTTTCAAAAAGAGTTCTTTCAGAAAAAGGCGTGTATGGATGGGGAAGAGGGTGTTCCTGGGATTCTTCCATCCCAGGTGCAGGACTCTGCACTTCTCCTTGTTGAACCTCATCAGATATCTTTTGGCTCAATCTTCCAATTTGTTTAGGTCACTCTGGACCCTATCCCTATCCTCCAGTACATCTACCTCTGCCCCTAGCTTAGTGTCATCTGCAAACTTGCTGAGGGGGCAATCCATCCCCCATTCAGGTCATTAATGTTGAACAAAACTAGCCCCAGAAATGAACCCTGTGGCACTTTGCTTGACACCGACTACCAACCAGACATCGAGTCGTTGATCACTACTCATTGACCCTGACAACTTAGCCAGCTTTCTATCGGTTTACAATCCATTTATCCAATCCATACTTCCTTAACTTGCTGGCAAGAATACTGTGGGAGATCATATCAAAAGCTGTGCTAAAGTCAACAAATATCACATCCACCATCTTCCCGATACCCACAGAGCCAGTTACCTTGTCATAGAAGGCAATCAGGTTGGTCATGCATGACCTCCCCTTGCTGAATCCATGCTAACTATTCCTGATCACCTTCCTCTCTTCCAAGTGTTTCAAAATGGATTCCTCGAAGATCCCTTCCATGATTTTTCCAGGGTCTGAGGGGAGGCTGACCAGTCTGTAGTTCCCTGGATTTTTCCTTCTTCCCTTTTTTGAAGACGGGCACTATATTTGCCTTTTTCCAATCATCTGAGATCTCCCCCAGTCATCATGCATGTTCAAAGATAAACACTTTTCTAAACACTTCTTAACCTGTTCTTTCTCCACCAAGGGCTACCCACCTCCTCCCCATATAGTGTTTCCCAGTACATTAGTCTGGGAACTGACATTGTCTGTGAAGACAGAGGCAAAAAAATCATTGAATATTTCAGCTTTTCCCACATCATCTGTCACTAGGTTACCTCCCTCATCCAGTAAGGATCCCACACTCTCGCTGATCGCCCTCATATTGCTAACATGCCTGTAGAAATCTTTCTTGTTACCTTTCACATCCCTTGCTAGCTCCAATTCCAATTGACCACTTCAGAGTCTTTACTTCACTCGCTACCATACATTTTACAGCAAATGTTAAATAATCAAATGTTAAAAGAAATCTTCCTATAGAAGATTCTCTTGTAGAAAAAAAGGCTGAAAAGGCAAGAGCTACATCTCTCAATGCTCGTCTGGAAAGCACCCAAATATTTTGGTGATGAAGGTGGTATAAGGGCCCGACTATAACAGAAAAAAGAACAGTACAAGAAGCAACCTGGCCAATGCCCCAAGTAGGGACAAGCACAGGCCAAGGATCTGGGCTTTGTTTGGACAAATAAACTTGCAAGAAAGTCCAATAAATCGAGATTTACAATTTAAATCTTAGATCAAAAAGAGATTTTTAGAGTCAGAAAGCCAGTTTTTCAGATATTTTTGTAGGCACAAGTTATTTGCACCTGGCTTTTCAAACGTGCAAAAATGAACATCTGATAAAAAAAAGCTGGCTTTTGATTTAGTGTAGTTAAAACAAACTGGCATTGATGTCTCAATTGTGACTGCAGTGCTGCAAAAACAATGTTTAACATTTTTGTTGCTTTGGGCACTGCATTAGCAATGAGTCTGCACAGAAAGAATGCCGTGTGCCAAAGGATTAAGACAATCTGACTACAAAAAATAGTTTACTTTAAAAAAAAATGTTGATATGTCAACAGCTGACTGTCCTTTGGGCTTCTGCTGTTCCAAACTTCCTAAAACTTTAGTTGTTTCCTCTTGTTGTACGAACACTAATTTGTCAAAACATCAGCAGCAGAGGATAACTACATACATATGCTTAATACTTAGTCTGCTCTCAGAATCTGGCTACATGCAGCTTTCTAGTCTGAAGCCAAATTCTGCTCTTGGATGCACACATATTGTGCTCTAATTGACTGGTGCTGAGCCACAGGTGTGAACGGGTGGCTATAATTTGGCCCTCAGTGAGGCTAACCTGAAGGATCATATTTAGTAGAGCTGTGAAGGACCCATTTAACAGGAAATACAATCACTGCAAATTTTCTCTCTCTCTATATAAGAAAGTTTTTCCTGCCAGGTGACAGAATGATGTCATTGTGCTCTTATGTTCTCGGGCTGTGAAAGCAGCCAAAGACAGGAGGGTAAGCGAGCGTCATGAGAAGCAGGTGCAGCCCCCTAATACCATTATATGAAGTTTCAAAACATTTGATTTGGGTTCACTGAAGCATTTTGAACTGTTTTTATTTTGATTTTGACTTTTTTAAAAATATAAAATACATTTTGAAATGAAAAAAAATCATTCAAAATGGAAGCATCAGTAGCAGCATGCTTCATTCCAATTTTCTTTTCTAAAAATTTGGTTAATATTACTCTTACTCACAAAAAGTTTCAGTTGCTATGAAATAGTATTTTCCAACAGAAAAAAACATTTAAAACATCTAAAATTTCTGACCAGCTCTCATATTAAGTGTTGGACACAGAATTAGCCAAACTTTGCCATCAGTTACAACCAATGTTCCTGTTAAGGTGCACGCCTGCGCGGCTGTGCACAAGAACGTCTTCCTCTTCCCACATCTTCTGGAGAGCCGCGCAGCAACACTCGAGTGGCAGGCAACTGTTCCGGTGGGTGAGGCCAGCTAAGACAGCATGGTGAGGGAACTGCTGGGGCGGAGGGATGGGAGCTGCCACAGCCACATGACTGGGGGGGAGGCCTACTCCATTGGCCAGGGTTTCCACGTGGTGGGGGAGGGGCGGGGCTGGGTCCTGTTCTGGCAGCTGGGGCAGGGAATGGGATCTGCTGCATGGCGGGGGTGTGTGTGTGTCTGCTCTGGTGGCTGGGAACAGGACATTCCTCATGGCTGAGAGGGGTGGGGGAGGAATCAAGGTCTGCTCCAGCGGCTGGGAATGGGACCTGCTGCATGGCAGGGGCGTGGAGGTTTCTTTTCTGGTGGCCAGGAACATGGGTGTGTGAATAAATTGGGTGTCACAGTGGCAAACATCCAAACAAGTGCACATGGCCTCAGTAATGGTGCAAAAGCCAAAACTCACTCCACTTATTGTTGGAAAATCTTAGCAGGAAAAGTGGTTACAACCTTAGAATAGAATTTGATCCTGGACCTATAGTTTACTTAACATAGCAGTGACAGCTTAAAAAACAAGTCTACAGCATGGCTGCAAAGGACATAATGTTGTTTTTAAAAATTCAAATGCTCTCCTTTTCTGGAAAGAGCTCTTTTACATGATCAATACAGGATTTCACTCCATCTCTGCAGTTTCTAAAGGCAACTTGTCTTCCTTTGGGCCGATCTTTGGTATAATCATTTGAATGGTAAATACAAATTTCATTATATGTCATAGGCTTTGCTTTGGTCATTAGTTCAGCCAGATGCTTAAAGCCTTGTATATATTTGGAAAAGCCTTCATCCAGCTTTCAGGAGCTGCCCTACTGCAAACTCCAGGTGTAGCTTTCAAGAGCCATGATTTGCACTAGTTGAGTTCAATCTGGAGTCAAGCTGTAGTA
This sequence comes from Pelodiscus sinensis, assembly GCF_049634645.1. NCBI lineage: Eukaryota > Metazoa > Chordata > Testudines > Trionychidae > Pelodiscus > Pelodiscus sinensis. The sequence goes on from NC_134712.1 coordinate 173,551,900, forward strand.
AATTGAATCTGTACAAATTTTGACTTTCCTTCTCTATATTTGGGGTTTGCATGAGAGCAAATGTACCAGTTTCTGGGCTGAAAGCTAAATTCCAAGCCCGGATAAGGCCTGAGTATAGTAGAGACAGGGCAATAAATTGGGAAAGTTGTAATTTAGTGGTTTTTGCTTAGGATCCACTGCCAATCAGGTGAGCCAATCCCCTAGAAAACTTAAAAAAACAGCAGTGGTCCTGTAGCACCTTAGAGACTAACCAAAAAAAAAAACGCCCCAAGGGCATGCCTACATTTGCACTCTAGTTCGAACTAGGGATGCAAATGTAGGCATTCGAAATAGTCAATGAAGCGGGGATTTAAATATCCCGCGCTTCCTTAGCATTATCTTGCCGGCATGTTGCTCCACTCAACAGCTGTTTCGAAAGTGAAAGTGCTCATTGGGATGTGTTAATTCGAACCAAGGGGTTTGGTTCAAACTAACACGTCCCGACGCGTACTTTCACTTTCGAATCAGCTGTTGAGCAGAGTAACACGCTGGCGAGATCATGCTAATGAAGCGCATGATATTTAAATCCCTGCTTTATTGATTATTTCGAATGCCTACATTTGCATCCCCAGTTTGAACTAGGGTACAAGTGTAGATGTACCCCAAGAGTGTAACTTCAAATGTAAAGAGTCCTGTGCATATATTTCAGAAATAGACTTGTTGAGGCGTGGGCTTTTAGAAATTAGGAAAACGATTATCTGAATCGTTCAGAACTTTACAAAGATTGAGGTGTATGATGCAGAAATGGGTGAATTTTGGGCTATATCCATCCACAACAATGAACAAATGTTGTATCATAAAGAAGCTCCCACTCAGAGAGAGAACAGGGGGGTCATCCTCCTTCAGTATGATGGAGGCGAAGACTGAGAATTTCAAAAGAGCATAAGGAAATTAGATACCCACATCCTACTCAATTTCAGTTAACCCCTTTAGGCTCCTTTGAAATTGCCAGACCTAGAAAATAAAGGGATTTGATATTTACTCTCCCAATGTGCCCCAGAGGACTCGCTGCAATGGTGTTTCAAAGGGAGTTAACCAGGTGGGGGTGAGGGCACAGGAAGGAGCTTGCTATTGGATCCAGAACATGCCTATATAGTCTTGTTGGAGCCAGACAGCAAATGTTTTTCACAGGATGGCTCAAATCTGCTGCACATTCTAATGCAGCCTCCCTGTGCTCTTTTTTTTTGGTGGCCTTTCAGATGTGTCACCCTCAGTGGTTGTTGGTATCGCCTATGGCTACAGCTAGATCAGAAAAGGAAAAATATGATCTTTCATGTAGAACAAGACTCAGATGGCTGCTGACACCTGTCAGTAACCCTAAGACACCCCATCGCATACTGCTCCTCAGGATTCATAAGCAGGTGTGCAAATTGCACCCTCTATTGCTGCTAACCTCTCTTCCTGGTAAACTCCAGAGAACTAATCAGTGTGCATGGTTACAGAGGTGTTAGCCCTTAAGGGCATAGGGCATAGGGCAGCACAGGATCTATTTTGAGCTTTTTGTGTGTCTTTGTCCTTGGTGTGTAGGGGAGAGACAATGCTGGTGAAAGGTACTTGCATCCACAGTTCTACACATGGAAGCTTGCTGTATTATATAAAACTGATGCAATATTGGCAGCTAAAGTACAAGTTTCCCTACACTGGCCAATGAATAGGCTTCAACCTTCGCTTGGAACTCAGGCCAGCTGGCATCTTCGCTTACATTCAGTCCATAACCTCGCTGTGGGGACCCAATTATATCTGCTATCTTCAAGCTATCCTTCTTTTGTGCTAGCTGTATGGTTCTAGCACCCACTCCACAGCAGCTCAGTGCACCCAGCACAATTTCCTATGCATCCTAGGCTGGATGAAATTGGGATGCCCCAGGATAAATAAACAATGAAGCCTTTGCCTTCTTTGACATCAGTCGATTTTATATTACTCCAATTTATTGACAAATTGTGAGGAAAACAATGGGCACAAAATGGAGTTGCTGGCACCCACTTCCCTGTGTAGCTAATGGGTAAGGCCAAGAGTAGCAACATCATGCAGTGCTGCGTGTTGGCCGCCAGGGTCTTCACATCTCTCATCCATGCTGCTGTGTTAATGATGAAGATAGCCATAAGCTATGCTATAGCTTCCTGTGAGGGATGCGTTTGCCATCCTTGGTGCATGCAGCATTTTACTTTCTTGAAAAAGCAGCCCCGCTAGTTGCCTTACTTTATGGTTCCTGCAGTCCTGAAAGTGAAACTCTCCTTGCTGTGGCTCTACATCACACTTTCCAAGGCAGCAACAGCTGCAGCCATCTATATAATTGCAATATTTAGATGGCCTACACAGACAGGTCTATAGGTAGAAAAATAAAGTGCGCAAGGTCAGGTTGAAGCGAATCATGCTTGATGTGCTTTCTCTTGAAAGCCCTGGACACCCATTTTAATCTCAGGAAAAGGACTTACCAGTACTTTTGTAAATGGTTCCCCCGCCCTGCTCAGTGTGCATTTGAAGTCCAGGTTCTCCCCACATTCTTCTATTGTATTGATCGATGCAGCAGTGATCGCTACTGAGCAATCTTGGGCACATCAAAAACACATTTAATGAGAATTGTTTTAGCTGCAGTAGTGGTTTCTCATGTAGTTTGGTTTCTAAGTTGTTGATAACATGCTTTTGGAGGTTTTGCCCACCTTCCTTCCTGCTAGGCAACAAACATTTCTCAGCTGCTTCAAGAGTATCTAACTAGAGATTAAACACATTGACTTTCTAAAATTTGTAGTCAGTTAAAATAATAAAGTAATAAATGCGAACAATGCTTGGTGCCTTTCAAGGACCAATTAGAATTTGAAGTAGGCTTCCATGCCCCTTTTCTGTCTTCTCTGAAACAGTCACTGATCTTCCAATGTGAAGATAAAATTCTAACCTCCTTTCAGAGCCGCAAGGCTTCCCCAAGTATAACCAGACTCAATATTTGCTGATCAATAGTCCCTTAATAGATTAATACTACCAAAAAGGAATATTAATTTCAGACAGAGGTGCTGTATAGGCCTCTGTTTCTTTACACACTTATGGCTGGATATGACTGGGCACTATTACTGCCAACAGGAGAGATAGCTGCAGGGCTGGAAACAGTTACTTTTCTTTCATGGCTATATTGCAAAAGGCCCAGCTGGTTGCCACAGTCTACTCTAGTATAACTAGTGCTACATTTAAATGTGTTACTTTTAACTGACAATACATTTTAGAAAATCAATGTGTTTAATCTCCAGTTAGACACTTTTCAAGCAGCTGGGTAATGTTTGTTGCCTAACAGAAAAGAAGAAGTGGTAGAGGTTAGTACTTATTGACAGTCAATTTAAAAATAAATCAAAGCCTGTTACTATTAATTTCAAGCTGACAGGTATTTTAAAGTTACAGTTTTATATCAAGTTCTGCTGTTGCCTTTTACAAATGCTTAATATCCATTTTCACACTAGTTCTTTGCAGAAGAGACTAGAGGAAGTTAAAGTAAACATTGAGGCTGGATGTTCAAGAGTGTCTCATGGAAGAAAGTGCCAAACGCCTGTCAGAGTGAGCATTTAATTCTTTCAAGACCTTTTGAAAATACACCCTAAAGGGACATGAGTATTACTCCATCCTCTTGCAATAATAATGCCCATGATTCCCTTTGAGCTGAAGAATATGGCTCAATCCTTAAGGCCCTTACTCACACAAGTAGATCCACTAGGCCTGACCATGCCCTCTGTGCCCATACAGAACAGACTCATCACATGTATATCTCCCCCCTTCTGTATAGAAATGAGCTTATCAATGTCTTTGGCAATAATCTCCCACTGGCCTAGGACAGAATCTGTGATGGGGGATCATGTGGAGACAGAGCAGAAGGCCATGTCTACACTTACAAGCTTATAGCAGCTGTACTGATACAGCTGTCAGAATACTCACATAGCCGCATGATGGCAGTAGGAGAAATGCTCCCATGGACACAATAAAACCAGCCCACTGAGTAGTAGGAGCTCTGTTGGGATGCTCTCCCATCGATATAGCATTGTGCACACAAGTATTTATGCTGGCAAAATTTACACAGTTCCATTGATCTCAGTACAATTGAGTTATACCTGTTTACACTGCACCTGAGTTTGGCTTGTCAGTGTATACTATTTTATTGTTGGAGGAGGGGATAAATGGGATTACAAATGCATGAATTTTGGATTGCATTTTATTATGTTATTTTTTTTTCTGCTTCTCCTCCTCCAGCTCCCTCCAGTTCACTTTTTCATTTAAAAAAAAATTTCCACAGGAAAAATAAAATAAAGTCTGTTTTTTTCCCAAGTTAAAGAAAGTTACAATAACCCTGCTAGGAGAGCAAATTGCAGTAATATGTCCCTCAAGTGACAAAGATGAATATCAGCATACTAAGAGCTACATAAGATTACAACAGAACCAACCATGAATGGATGTATCATAGATGATCAGCATCCAGACAGAGATCATTTGCCTTGTCCAATTCCCACTGTTGCAAGATCTGAATTCATTATCTATTATATGGGTTGCTGGCCCTAGAATAACCACTAAATCCTCACAGTGGCCTTATGAAGGCCAGGGTGAACTGGCTTCTGTATAGAAAGTATTATTGCTTTCATTTATAGTCAATGATTTCATTAAAGTTAGTTATTTATAAATTTTCTGCAATTGTAATATACATATCATTATAAGATAGGTGGAGGTTATGGGTCAGAGGCCTTGTCTTCACTTACCAGGAGATCGATGCTGTGGAGATCAATGTCCCTGGGGTCGATTTAGCAGGTCTAATAAGGATGCTCTAAATCAATTGCTGATCACACTCCCATTGACTCTGGTACACCCTGGGTCATGAGGAGTAAGGGGAGTCAATGGGAGAGTTTTGCCTATCATCCTCCCACAGTGAGGCCACCACGGTAAGCTGAGCTAAGGGTTGTTGACTCCAGTTATGTTATTCATGTAGCTGGAGTTGCGTAGCTTAGATTGACTTTGCCCCCTAGTCTAGACCTGGCCAGAGTTAAAGTAGATAGTGAAAGTTAAGTGCTGTGTTTACAATTCAAGAAAATAATTGTTATAAAGTTGTTTTAAAATTAATGTCTATTTACTGAGTAGGAACACTGAAAATACAGATTTATTTTCATGTCAGATATTTTTAAACCCAAGTTGGTTTAATTTTGTGATATGCCACTTATATTTGCTTTGGACAGGGATGTAACTATGTGTGGAATGTGTGGAAAATAAGATTTTTTTGCCATCTGAGTCATTATAGGGAATGAATTGCAAATGAATAAAATGTTCAGAAGAGGGCCACAGATGGAGTTGGGTTTTTTAGATGCCCAATGTTTTCTTCTAAGTGTGAAGCAGTGATATAATGTTTTCTCTGTGTACAAAGTACTATAGTGATGCGTGATGACATATCAGAAACAGGGAGAAAAGAGAGAACACGTGGTTTTGATCACCCTTAGTAAGTTTCTTTTTTCTGAGATGGCACTAAATTTACAGTTCCTCTATTTGCTGGTGCACAGATATTAAATGCTGATGGACATTTTCTTTCCCTTCCCTTCATCTGATATTGATCAGAGTTATTACATCCTGCCTAGAACAAATTAAATTTAGATAAGAAAGCAAAAAATAGGAAGAAGCCACTGAAATTCTGTGTAGGACTGATCCTTAATGTGGCCAGAAATTCATCTAATTTTCTTCCTGTTCTTTTATTTCAATCTTTAGCAGCAGCTCTGGATAAAGTGGAGCTTAATTTAATAAAATGAAACACACTCAAACACACACACAAAATTTTTCTGTGCTCTGGAAACTTCTTCAAATGCACAGATATTTGATTTTCAGTCTTCCCCACTGTGGCCATTAGAGAGAAAGAAATTCTCTTTTTAAATTCAGTTGGTCTCTAAGGGTGTGTCTAGACTACATGCCTCCTTCGACGGAGGCATGTAGATTAGCCAGATCGGAAGAGGGAAATGAAGCCGCGATTAAAATAATCGCGGCTTCATTTAAATTTAAATGGCTGCCCCGATCTGCCGATCAGCTGTTTGTCGGCAGATCGGGGCAGTCTGGACGCGACGCGCCGACAAAGAAGCCTTTCTTCATCGGCACAGGTAAACCTGGTTTCACGAGGCTTACCTGTGCCGATGAAGAAAGGCTTCTTTGTCGGCGCGTCGCGTCCAGACTGCCCCGATCTGCCGACAAACAGCTGATCGGCAGATCGGGGCAGCCATTTAAATTTAAATGAAGCCGCGATTATTTTAATCGCGGCTTCATTTCCCTCTTCCGATCTGGCTAATCTACATGCCTCCGTCGAAGGAGGCATGTAGTCTAGACACACCCTAAGGATATATCTGCACTGCCATTACATGCTTATGCTAGGCCTGTGATGGCTGACTTGAGCTCGGGCTACAGTGCTATGCAATTGTAGACATTTGTGCACTGGCTGGAGCCCCTGAAGGGGGAGAGTCCCAGAGTGCAGGCTTCCAGCCAACCACGAACATCTACACTGCAGGGCTGTGTCTAGACTGCATCCCTTTTCCGTAAAAGGGATGCAAATTAGACACATCACAATTGCAAATGAAGCGGGGATTTAACCCCCCCGCCCCCGCTTCCTTAGCATAACAATGGCTGCCACTTTTTTCCGACTCGGAGCTTTGCCAGAAAAAAGTGCCAGTCTAGACGGGGATCTTTCAGAAAATAAAGCCTTTTCCGAAAGATCCCTTATTCCTTATTTTAAGAGGAATAAGGGATCTTCGGAAAAGGCTTTATTTTCTGAAAGGTCCCCGTCTAGACTGGCGCTTTTTTCTGGCAAAGCTCCGAGCCGGAAAAAAGCGGCAGCAATGTTTATGCAAATGAAGCGGGAGGGGGGTTAAATCCCCGCTTCATCTGCAGTTGCGATGTGTCTAATTTGCATCCCTTTTACGGAAAAGGGATGCAGTCTAGACACAGCCCAAATGTATAGCTCTGCAGCCTAAGATCAGCAAGCCCAAGTCACCTGACATGGGCCAGCTGAGGGTGTGTTATAGCTGTGTAGAGCATGTTTCTCAAAGTGGGCTACAAAACCACTTTGAGAAACATGCTAACTGGGTGTGCCACTTTGTTTACTTATCGGCACCAGAATCACGGAGCCTCATGGCTTCTATTGGCTTTGGTTTGCTGTTTGCAGCCCAGGGGCACAGTGGAAGAGGTGGCCCAACCCACGCTGCTTCCTGTGGCTCCCCTTGGCTGCAAATGGTGAACCAGAGCCAACGGGAGCTGCGAGGCTCCATAGCCACAGCGCTGGTAAGTAACAAACTGGCATAGTCAGATAGCATGCTTCTCAATGTGGTTTCACGGCCCACTTTGAGAAACACTGGTGTAGACATACCCAAAATACCCATTACTACAAGACACTGCCATGAGATGGGAGCTGCTTTTATCCTGTGGTTCCCCCTTGAATGTGGAAATCTTTTTCTTGTTTGGTCTGGCAGGCAGCAACTGCCTTTCAAATCCTCCTGTTGCAACTCTGGCACAGGGGAATTGCACCCAAAACACTGAGAGCAACACTTGGCCTCCCATCTGTACACTCAAGGTTAGAAGGTGTTATTGTTCCGTGTCTCGGTCATTTCGACAGGAATTTTACCGTTGGGGTAGCTTTTGTATGGGTTGTAATTCATTTTGGGATGCGTTATATGAAAAGCACTAGAGCAGCTTTGCATTGTATCATTCCTGTTCTGTATATTAAAACCAGTTATATGCATTTGACCTTTATCTCCTGACTCTACCTCTGTAAATGGAACAAACAGAGACAAGGGAGCCCACACTGAAAGGCAGAATTGGGGTCATTGTACTGGATGACAAAAAGGGTTGTGATGCGCACATTTTCTGTAGGATGATGATGTTTCATGTTCCATTGCTTTAATTTGGCCTTTAGTGAAAAGAGCAGCACAGAGAGCCTGCTGTCTGTGTTGTAAATTTCTTGTTAGCTCTTAAGCTACAGTAAGATTTTGACACACTGGTCAGAGAGAAGATTGTGCTGTGTAGAACTCATCATTCAGCACCAGATCCAAGCGTGCTATTCAGTTCATAGATCAGTGCTCCATGTAAGGGGAACCCAGAATCCTTCTGGATGACAAACAAACAAACAAACAAAATCAAACCACCTGAAGCCGAGTGGAGATTTTCCTGGATTCTCACTTAGGGTGTGTCTAGACTATAGGTTTTTTCAAAAAAAGTGGCCCTTTTTTCGAAAAAACTTCCCCATAATCTATACTGCATCCGCGTTCTTTCGAAAGTAAATTGAAAGAACACAGCAGTTTTTTTGATTGCGGTAAACCTCATTTTATGAGGAATAACACATTTTTCAAAAGCACTCTTTCGACAAAAGGCGCTATTGAGTGCAAACTGTGCTTTTTTGAAAGAGAGCGTCTAGACTCTCTTTTGAAAAAGTGGCTCTCTTTTTCAAAAAATCTGCTTGTAGTCTAGACGGTCTCTTTCGAAAGAAGCTTGTAGGCTAGATGTAGGCCTACAGTGGTCATTATAAGACTTCAGAACTTGTTTCAACCTTTCCCTTCACTCCAATTAATAAAGAATTTTAAGCCATACGCTCATTACCCTTAAATATCACAGTTGATAAAATGGAAGGAATGAAAGTGTTTTGTTATTATACTGAAAATTCAGAATCACAACTGACCAGGGCAGATGTGGGTTGACACAAGCTTTTTCATGTGGAAGCAGGCAATACAATGTTTCCTGAAAAACTGCCTGTTTTGTTTCAGCAGTTGTATGGCCCATAGTTACACAACTTATCTGGCACAACTGAGCTTTATTAAATTCCACATGCTGTCTGTAATACAATGCTATAAAATCAGACATGGCTGTGGGAAGAAGAGACGGAGGGCTGTGCTGTAACAGAGCAGCACTTTGGCCATGAGAAGCAGTTCCTTACATTGTTTTACTGCGTGTCTAGACTGTAGAGCACCATGTGGTTAAAAACCAACAACCTTGAAACACCTTTTCCTTGTGTCTTTGAGCGGAAGATACACCAACATCCACATGGCAGAGGTCTGAGCTAGTCACCTGTCTCATTCAGGCAGCCAGAGAAAGTAGGTCACATTAGTTTCAACTCGGCAAGGATAAAAGGTTTCTTTCTGTAGCAAAAGCGCTAATGTGTTGGCTAGAAAGCCCTTCCGGGGAAACCTCGGGGAAATCCAGCTCAGGATGCAGCTAAGGCCAGACTGATGTTTTGTAGTATGGCTCTGCTTCAGGCCTTTCTTGTTTAAATAGTGGCAGGAAAGGCCTACCTTGTAGGGTCTGTATCAAGGCACTGGTCACCAGCAAAAGTGACAAATAGGTTCTGTCAGTCTAGAGATATTTATCCATCTGTTTACATGTAAATTGGTCAAAGTGGGTCTCCTATTAGTAGTCTGAACTGAATGCAAATGAAGGATTATGAGATCAGAAAGAAACCAACATGAAGAGAAAGACAATCGCTGGAGAAAAATGTATCTTGAGGTGCACTTCAAAAGTTGGCTTTGGGATGCTTGGGGAACAAGAGGACAAGGACATGCCTGTGCATCCCTTACCAGGGAAGTAAATAGACAACAAATGTGAAAGACAGATCACAGCCAGGCTTGGTTGAAAATGCTAACAAGTAGACTTTGGGTGAGATAAACTTCTTTGGACAGAAAATTAATCAGTTCACTGCAGTATCTCAAAAGTATATTATGATCTTGTTTGGTATGTAGCCATTTGTTTCCAATATTCTTACTCTCTATCACTGGAATCGCTATTCTACAACAATAAACTTATTCTTATTTTCACCATAAGTACATTTCAGTGTGGAGGTGTTAAGCAATGTGAAGGGCCTGAGATGAATCTTACAAGCTGGTGTGGGCTGTTGTTTGAGAACAGCAGGCCTAGGTAATCCAGTGTGTGTTCGTTAGAGAAAGGGCTGGCCTCTGCAGGAAATGCTCTGAGGACTAGGGAGGTGGAGTATGCCAATAGCTATCTGTAAAAAGACTGCAAGACCTGTAGAGGCCAGGAAGGTGATGCTACCAGAGGCTCTTGGATTTAGAGAACTGACCCACAGGTAGCATAGACACGACTCTTTTATGCGAAGGGCAGGTGGTGGTGAGGTGCCTCATAACCCTGCGCATTTTTGGGGAGCATCATGATAGGACTATCACTAAATAAAGCTGAAGTTCTGGGCAATCTAGTCTTTGATTAATCACCATCCCTTTAAAAATTCTTCAGAAGGGACTTGGGCCCTAGAAACACTGGAAAAATTAGCGAATACAAGACACCACCCTCACCTCAAACTGAAAAAACCCAGCACGCTCATATCTTCAGTTCAGGGAGACAGAGTACCTCACAACAGACAAGGGGCTACATCCTCACCAGCTCCTCTGAACTCCATGGACTTGCACCAGTTTACACTGGCGCAATAAACAACTCAGAAAACTAATGCACTTCCTCGCTGCAACTCTGGCATTTTGAAACCTGCCCCCATGCTGAAAAACATGTGCGGCTGCAGCTTTCCATTTAATACTTGAGCAGAGGATGGGTGTCGCTTTTTCTACATGAACGTATTTACTGCCCTGCTCTAATTTTTCCTGATGGATAACATGGGGCTGGTGCTCCTCTCACTTACTTGCTTTTACAGTGGTAGAACACCTTGGATTTTAATGGATTTGCTCCTGCTTTACATCATTTTATGTGGGATGATAATCATTCCAGGTGAGATGAGTTGTGCCAGACAACGTTCTCAAGGAAGAGCCTGAGAGAGGGGCTTTTGATGGCTGGCATGGAAACCTCCTCCATAACATGCAGAGGTTCCATCCTCACCTGCCATCTCACCTGTTCCCCTCTCTCTACCTCTTCTTCTCAGGCCCTGTTACAAAGCTGATGTGGCAGACCTCCACAGTCAGGTGAATTTGTACATAATCCCTGTAGCGTAAATCAGAATGGTAATCAACACTTTGGAATGCAGCGAGACGGTGTAGGTCGGACTTTCATTCTATTCGATTCATTATAATGAATGACATTTGATCATATTTTCTAGCAGTACAGCCAGCAGGAACCAATGTTCCGTAAAATCCAACAGGCAAAATTTGGCACCATAGCTTCTGAGCTGTGGTATCTACTTTTGTCATCCTGGGGAGACATTTGTTATTTGGGTCAAACTGCAACCTATATTAACTACACACAGTTTAAAGTCTGAGATCAAGGAGCCTATGGCCATGCTGATGGGCTAATTGGTGTGGATCATCAGTCCAAGTTCCTTTGCCATAGTATTGTCAAGATTTGATCTATGGTCACAGTTGGTCTGGAAAGGCCATACTGAATGTTTTCTCTCACTCACAAACAAAATCATTCTTACCAACAATCATGTGGTTGCAGACATCACAGAAAGTGGGTTTCTTGAAGATGTGCTCCTGGAAAACATGGACCTGGTTGCTTTCTGGTTGCTGTTGGAGTTTGATAGGTGTGGACGTCTGGCTCTCTGAGCTGGGGAGCTGGCAGACACTGGTGCTCACCTCAGGCAGCAGGTCAACTTGTAATTTCATATCACTATTAGTCCTCTGGAAGAAGTTGTCTGCACTTTTACTCCGTAAGCTTTTGGTCTTGAAAGACAGAGATCTTTTCAGTTTCTGGAGCTGCAACACAATAACAGAAGAGTTTGTCACAGGAGGTCAGGGCCATGTTGTGAGGTGTATTGTCGACTCTGTGCTTACATATACATTCCCACTTATATTTACAGTATGTTGTGAATGGATTATCCCACTGATGGGACGGCGATGTGATGACTCCACTCCAGTGAGCTACATAAGCCACTCCTAAATCTAACTAGCTACTTGAGACTTAAGAGAAGAGCATGCACGGAGAAAACTCATTATTCCAGTAGCTCTCTAACTCTGTTGCTGCTTTCTTGGTCGGTGCAACAACATACTCATTATGGAGAGCTATGCTCATACATCCTGGGAAGAATATATGCTCCCTTGTGTTCAAACCTGACAAAAATGTAAGTTCCATTCACTTATGTACAGGCCGTGAGTAGTGGAGAAAGCTATTTTAAGAACAGCTGTTAAAGATGCAGGGAGAGGAATGTATTCAGTGAGGTAGATTATGTATTTTTAAAATGTCTTCATTTACAACTCAGTGCAAACAGATACAGTATTTTTTGAGTTTTGTCCTAGAAATTCTGGTTTTAAAAGGGAAAAAATAGTGAAGATCCAGACTTACAGCCCTATACATTTTGTCAGACTCCTACTAATATTCTTACTATATATTTTAGAAATGTGCATCTGTCTGTCTGTCTGTCTGTGTGAGTTCATTTGTTCAAGAAGCTCTCCTAAATGGTAAGAACTAGGATCACCCAATTTGGTAGGCAGCTTCCTCTTATCGTAACTTAAAGCAAAGTCAGGTTGTGCTGGGACAATGGGATGTGCCTGAAATTCAATTATCTCTCATAAAATGGAAAGGGAGGGGGCAGAAGTTATGCTGCAGAATGATCACAAGGGTGCAGCAAGGAGCCAGAGATAGGAACCAGGACAGTTATAACTCCATTGGGCCAGCAGGGGGCAAGAAAGAGAAAGGGACAGCTATCTACTATATATTTGAGAGAGTTTTCTGTCTATGTGTCTGTCTGTCCCCCAACCAGGGGAGAGGCACCCCACTCTGGGGTGGCCATGGAGGTGCACTTCTCACATGGACCCATACTATTGTAGCAAGAGAGGGCCAGGGTTGTCCTCTCTCTCCAAAGCAGCATGCATACTGAACCCCTCATCTTCAGCTCCACCCCAGATCAATGATTCAAATGAAGAGAGAAACAAAAATCGAGTTAAGGACCCAAGCAACATCAGGTAAATCATCTAATCATAATAAACGCATTGTGTCATCTGCTCAAATGTATACAGTGTAATTTTCCTGTAATTCAGGCAGGCTTCGATACGGTGTTGTTGCTCTCCCTAAAGAATTAACAGTGCTCTGAAGGGCAGCGGTTGAGGTCTGGTACCTATCATGGTGTGAGTTACAGAAGTTGGCAGATTTGACAGGCTCTGAAGTCTAAAGAGGGCTGACAAGGGAAAGGAAAGCATGCTGGGAAAACCTAAGCAACATCTCCTTTCACATTCATTTATTCTGACATACAGCATGTTTGTTTTGCCAATCACACTGTATTATTTCCACTACAGCATTGCTGGGCATTGTTTTCTTGGCCAATGCAATGTAGCATGACATTTTCCATGACACGGAGTCAGTCTGTGGTAACTAAGGAGCATTTGTTTAGACTAGAAACTATTTACACTAGAAACAATGGTGATTGGAAGTGATAATTCAAATTAATGGAAGGGAATGAGCTTACGTACTTTACTGAAAGTGCGTGTTACAGGTCTGTAATCCTGGCATGAGACCTGATGTGGTGGCTTTGGGATTTTGTTTTAACCACTTTCCACCTCTGCTCCTCCCTATTTTTTCATTATGAAGCCTGTAGAAGATACAAGTTGCCAAGGGCTTCACAAAATGGTGTATCCTCCTGGTAGCCTCTGCCTCACACCAGGCATTCATATGAACTAGTACAAGGGATACTGAGGCCCTTTTCCTATATTTATCCCCAGTAAATGTTATTGGTCTGATGAACATGCAAGGAGCTCCCACTTGGCTTTCTAGGTTACCACAACCCAGGTTGCTGTACTGTAAAATACTCAGCACTCCTGTTTTAAACACTTCCATGTAATTAACTTTTTCTCACCAGTGACTTCGTGTGTGGCAAGTCTGGGTGTACAAGTACAGCACACCATCCTGTTGCTCACTCTGCAAGTACGCACTAAAAGTTTGGGAGAGCACTTTGATGTCAGAGTGTCCAAGTAGATAAGTCCTTCCTAGGAGAGATTGTGACAACTCCTACAGTAAGTCATCAGATACATTTTCTTTCTTGGCCTGCAGAAAGAGCCCAGAGGAGATGTTTATAACCAAAGCAAACGCTAAAGTGTTGGCTAAAGATTCACTTTCTCCCACTACTCTCAAGGAGAATCACACCAAATAAAACTGTAATGGTTACATACCAAACACCAAGACAAAGTAGCTGCCCATTTCCACAGCTACATCAACTGCAGCTTCATACTTGCAATTTCTCATCCTGGGAAACACAGTACAACAGTGCCAGCAAAATGTGTTAGATCACCCCTATCCCTCTTGGGTCTCAAGCCAGTGGCTCTCAATAATAGAATCTCCACAGAGATGTCACTTCATCTCCCCAGTGATAGACATGAGATCAGCAATTAAAAAAAAAATAATCTCCTGCTTTCTATTGAAGTGCTTCTCACAGAAACGAGACCTCATTAGAGCAACCAAACACAGAGAATTATAGCAGCACAAGGTGACTGTAATGACATTCATTATTGATTTGCTACCTATTTCTGCAGTGCCACATGAAGTTAATTAAATCTCAAACATTATTATGCTTCTGCCATGCGTAGAAGACTAAGCTGAACAATAAAGTATTTTAGCACAAAAACCAAAACAACAGCCAGATCACCAAAAAACAATCCTGTCTCTCTAGTTCGACAGACTGAGGTTTGTTTATTATTTGCTCAGGCTCAGATACAGTGTCATTTACCAGACAAGATCTCCACTGAAAGTATTTTATCACCTGGACAGAGAGAGCCAAAGTTCTCAGAAAAGGCACAAAGTGAGTGCCACTTATGTGTGTGCAAATTTATGCATGCAAATTCACTTGAATGTGCAACTTGTGCACACTGTTATCAAAATGCTAGAATTTGCAAATTCAGATCCCGTTTGAAATTGCACTTGATGAAATAGGTGAGTTGTACACATGCAAATCCTATTACATTATACACAAGTAAAAGTGCAAACATTGTAGTCCAAGTGTATATACATACAAATTAACGAACACACATTTGGAAGTGCTAGATCCGATTCACTACGATTTTTCACCTTGTGTAATTAATTACACACTTGGGCAACTTAACTTGAGACAGCAGAGTTTTTTTTAGCCACTATACACATACAGTATATAAATGACAAGGTCTATAGGCAATGAAGAATCAGGCCCCGTGTTTTGAAAGTCTGACAAATTATTTATTTGTAATTACAGTATGAACTAGGATTGCCTCCCTTCCCAGTTTTGCTGGCAGTGTCCCCAAGTCCGTCTCTCCTAGAGGCCATTGAAGCAAAACCAGGAGATTTTAGACCACTAAGGGTGTGTCTAGACTACATGGCTCCGTTGACGGAGCCATGTAGATTAGGGTTGTAGGCAAAGGGAAATGAAGCGGTGATTTAAATAATCACCGCTTCATTTAAATTAAAATGACTGCCGCACTGTACCAGTCAGCTGTTTGGTGGCACAGCACTGTAGTCTGGACGCTCCATGGTCGACGTCAAAGGCATTTGTCGACCTCCCCAATATGCCTCATGGGATGAGTCCAGACTACAGCGCTGTGCCTCCAAACAGCCGATCAGCACAGCGCGGTGGCCATTTTAATTTAAATGAAGCAACGATTATTTAAATCGCCGCTTCATTTCCCTTTGCTGAGTAAACAAATCTACATGGCTCCGTCAATGGAGCCATGTAGTCTAGACGTGCCCTAAAAGTCTACCAGCATAGTGGGGCTAAGGCCTTCCCTGGGTCTGTGCTGTTCCTAGAAGTGGATGGTATGACCCTGGGGCCCCAGGGAGTCCAGGGGATCTCCGCGTGTTGGTCCAGCCCAAGCACTGATTCCATTTCTCTCATTGGGCAGGAACCACAGTAGTTCCTGTGCACTGTGGCAGTGAATCTATTTTTGGGGTGGGAGTGCAGAGCTGCACCTCTCCTTTAGATTTGTTGAGATCAAGTTGCCAGCTCTCCCTGACCGGACTCCATTGCTGAAACTGGACTCCGGTCTGTCGACTCCAGGAGAATTGTCAACCCTCACTACCCCAGGATGAGGCGACAGCTGGGGCAACTGCAAAGCCCTGAGCCAGCAGCAGGACCCTTGGCTGGTGGGGCCTATGAGCTGTGGAGCCAGTGGCAGGGCCAATGGGACCCCAAGGAATAGCAGAGCCCATGAGGCCAGCAGGTGAAGGGACCCTGAGGGCCAGTAGGACCCCTGGGGGTCAGCAGGACCCCGCGAAGGCTGCCCGGAGGCCAGGACTCAGGGTTGGAAGTGTGGGGAAGCTGGGTGAAAAGCATGGACCCCCTACTTCCCATGCCTATGCCTGCAGATGGAATCATCTGCCCCCTCCAGGGGCTCAGGGACATGCTAGCTGCTTCCAGGAGCTGCACAGAGCCAGGGCAGGCAAGGGGCTTGTCTTAGCCCTGCTGCCCCACTGAGCAGGGGCCACCTGAGTTAAGTGCCACCCAGCTGGAGCCCTCTTCCCTCATCCGTTCCTGCAACCCAACCCCCTACCTACTCCATGTCAGCGTCCCCTCCTGCACGCAAACTCCATCCCAGGGCCCACACACCTCACCCTCTCCCACACTACTCCCATGTTCCAGTCCTGAGCCCACTCCTGCACCCAAACTCCCTCCCAAAGCTTGTGCCCCACACCTCCTCCTGCACCCCAGCCTCTTGCCCCAGGCTCAGCCTGCAGCCCCCTCCTGTATTCCAAACCCCTTGGCCCCAGCCAAGAGCCCACACTCCCTTCTGCACCTTAATCCCCTGCCCCAGCCCAGTGAAAATGAGTGAGGGTGGGGGACAGTGAACAACAGAGAGAGGGGGGAATGGAGTGAGCAGGTAGGGGCCTTGGTGAAGGGGCAGGGCAGGAGTGGGACAAGGGTTTTAGGGTTCCCATGGTGTAATCACACAAACCCAATAGAGACTCCTTAAGTATGTTATTAGATGCCAATGCTTATCTTTGCTTCTGATTTATCTTCATCTACTAGGAGGAGAGTGATGAATGCTGCCAGCTAATTGGGGAGAGTTGAAGACTTTTGTGAAAATGTAAATCACAAAAGATGTAAAATATAATCCCATCCATGACTATTGCTGGCAGTCAAGCCAACACCGATTTTTTTAAAACAAACGCCATATGATTGGAACTGTTTAGGCAAATTCACTTTGTTGAACTCTGAAAGAGCTCTTAAACACATGTTATTAAACATCCACGTATACTCTTTTGATGGATTTTTCTCTTTTAATGCTACTGTGAGGATACTGACTTATTGGAGCAAATATGATGTGTAGCTGGTATGAAACTAGAATCAAGCCCTGTACATTTTATCTCATCAGAGCAAAAAATGTGCATTCTCAAGCTTTTTAATCTCTCCCTAAAGAAGGTGAGGGGAACCTCAGGCCCAGGGGCTGCATTCAGCCCCTGGCTTGTCTGGAGCCATCCCTCGGGACTCAGGGCTCCCCCCAGCACTGGGGAGCCTGTGCTGGCTCTCTAGCTCCCCTGCCAGTCCCCCACGGGGCTGGAGCACACAAAATCTACTAGCTTGGGCCCCTAAGCTCTGGTGTACAAGAGGAATGTATGGAGTGTCTTCCTCCTCAATCAGTAAGGGTTTTTTTGTTTTTTGTATATTGTTTTTTCTTTGCTTCTCAGCCCCCTACTGATGTTTCTGTGGGTCAGCAGCCCCTGACCAAAAAAGATTCCCCACCCCTGCTCTAGACACAAGCCCACAACAAAACCCCAGATCTGAAGATAGCAGCAATCCAAACTTTTGAGTATTACTAACCTCATGCCTTTGAAAATAATGAATCAAGGCCTTTAAAATAACCCCATAGATTACTTAAAGACATCTTATGATTTTTAAGCCAATAAACATGGGGTATTTTCCCCAAGGCTTTAGATGACGTTTCATCCCTGCAACTATAAGAGCTAGAAAAGTTCATGTATAAATAAAATAAAAAATAAGCTGAGATTCTCATGAGTTCAGAAACTGGGATTTTATGGACGCCCCAACCAATGAAAAAAATAAAAAATAAATCAATAAAAATCTCCAAAGCTGCCAACACCTGGTCTTATGCAGTATGAACCCTAGAAGGCTTGAGTTCACAGTCTGATTTGAAAGGCCTTTGAAATGTTTCTGTGCCTTTGAAATTAGGCACAAAAGTTTGTGAACCCCTAGCTAAAAGCATTATAAAAAAACTTCCTTAAAAACAACAAATAGTTTAGTAGCACCTTAAAGACTAACAAAACATGTAGGTAATCTACATATTTTGTTAGTCTTTAAGGTGCTACTAGACTATTCTTTGTTTTTTAAGTTTTTCCTGTTACAAACTAACTTGGCTACCTCTCTGAAGCTTAACAGCATTATATTATCCCAGCAAACTCTGGCTGCACACACTGTACACTGAGGGCAGGACACAGATAGCTGCAATAGCGGCTTCTATAATCTGATTAATCTTTTCCTGGGTGTTTTATACCACAAGCAATTCCTCCCCTGCTGTCACACCCCAAAGAGTATTCCCACCCCAAAGAGTATGGTAGCTCCATAGATTATAGTAGTTCCCACACATTGTTTCCTCTGTTTCTTGTTTCCTGTGGAATTACAGTGAGTGACCTGATGCCTCTATGGATTTACTGGTGATCCATTAGAATTAGTGGCATCATTGTAAGCATGTGGGCCTGCTTGGGTATGCATACTCGTCTCTAACTCTAGGGTCTAAAGCTGGCTTCTCTCAATCACTAGAGGAATAGGAGGTAGCAAAAACCCCTTTGGTGAAATTGTGCCCTGGTAGGAACAGGGGCAATGCCCACTGAGTTTAATGTGAGTTGTGTCCGGCTATGCTAGAGCGGACTTTTGTCTAGAAGTGCAAATGGTCAACTGATTGTTACGTCTCTGGTTTAAGATGTATGTGGAGAGTGGGAAGAGCCTAGATATTTTAGCTCCTATTAAAATCTGGCTCCATGCAATTTGGAAACAATTTTGCCTGTCAAGGCTTTTATTACCCATCTTGATTGGTATAAAACTCACGTCCTCCTCCACCTCTCTAGCACCCACATCACCCTGTTCAGTCCACTTAAAAATATATCCTGTGCTCACTGAACTGACAGTGTAATCCCACCCTAACTCCCTCTCCTGGCTTCTCTGCCTCCACCACATCAGTTTTAAGCTTCGTGGGCTCCCTGTCAATGGCCTTTTAAAATGTATTCACCCTCTCCTCCCCCTGGGGTTTACTTTACTCACAGTCATCTTGCCCCTTTTCTCCTGCTCTCCACCATCAATGACAACAGATTGCCCTCCTTTCTCTGGGACCAGATGGGGGTTCTCGCTAGGGGAGACTGTAATGCTTCCTGGGCTGTGAGAGTCATTCCTACAACCTACCCTTAGTGTGAGGAACCCTCCTCTGCATCTGCTGCGAGTTAGTTCCTAGCCACAATCCTCTGGCACAAGTCCAGTCTGCTCTCTCACGACAGGTTAATGATAGACACAAGCCAACGTCGGAGTCTTCCAAGTGTCACCATGGAGCACCGAGCACCTGTTCCACCGGCCACTCTCAGAATTCCAAGATACCGCGTTCCCAAAGGAACCGTTCAATGCATCTTATCGGTAACACCACAGAACACAGCTTTATTCAGCATACAGCACTTAGCTGTGTTTATACAGAAAGCAAGTATAAGTTTATTTAACAAAGAACAGAGACTTGTTTGATAGTAAACAGAAATGGGTTACATTTAAAAAGCCATACAAGAGATACTGAAGCCTAATCTGAATGAATAAGATACTATCCTGTCATATAAGAGCGAAAATGTCACCCCAAATCTTGACAGCATATTACAGCCAAGTGTGGCTGGGATCTTCTGCTCATGAAACAAGCATGCTGTCTGAACCACATGCTGCTGAACTGACATGTGGACAGACAGATAAAGATCTCTTGCTGGACTCTCACCTTTTCCTGTGATCAGCCCTAAGCCACTGCTCTTAAGCACAGATTTTCAGCATCAGGCAACTCCTTACATATTATCTGTACCTACATTTCACAATCAGCGTAATAACCAGTGTGACACAGGCTTTCAGCAGAGACCTTACGTGATGCTCTTTGGTGAATTAGTACACAGGTACCAGACCTAGGGGCATCCCGGTCCCCCACTGGGTGCTCTGCCAGTTGTCACCAAGAGGCCGGTGGGTCACAAGGACAAGCAAAGGTACCATCACTGCCCTCTCCTGGAGATTCTGCTTTGTAACCTGGAGCAGCATTTGGAGATTGTCCAGCACATTTGCCTAGCCTCATCGTCGACCCAACACTGTCAGTTTTGGAGGCTGGCTCTGCACCTCCCTGTGCAAGGATGCATAAGGGGCTTGTGTCACTACAAGAGAGCAGTGAGTGAATGCACTGCATGACTCTCCAAGGCCAAATAGTTTAGTCCCTAGCTCTAGTCATCGCCTCTCTCACTACCCTGCCAAAAATAAAGCAGCAAGAAAAAGAAACATGCTTCCTCTCCCTTTCCCTTTATTTAGTCAAGTGCTACTGCTACCATGGTGTGAGTTACAAATAATGAGAGATATTGATGGAACTGGACTGAATCACTCACACATTTTTTTCCTCTGCAAATTTCACAAAAAGGCACCAGTTTTGCTTAACTCTGTTCACTCACAATGCAGAGACTAAAAATGCAGCATTGACAGACTGCTAACTGCTGCCAAGTAAACACCAACCCTGCCTGTCCCAACAGAACCATTTATTTCCCTCCAGCTTTTCAGAGTCTGATTCAAAAGCATTTGACTCTTGCATTGCTGTAAGAGGAGGACTGCAGGGCATGGCATTCAGGTAGCATTATGCAGCCTCACTAGTTAGCATGTCAGGTCATGTACATTATTTATCACTATGAGGACTACACATCACATAAGGGGGCGTCCCATAATTGTTGACAAACAGATGATCTTCTACCAAGTACACAGTTCTCTGGGTCAAGAAGCATTCAAGTCACTTTATCATCCTCTAGAATGTATTTTAACATACTCTAGTGAGTGTGAATGTTAACAAGATTTGTTCAGTCTTTGTACTTTGTTTATAAAGTAAAACATATAGGGCCAGATTCCCAGCTGGCGCTGATTAACTGAGGTGAATTTGTTCCAACAGAGCTATGTTGATTTACAGAAGCTGGGTATCTGGTCCATAATTTCAGTGAAGTGCTTATGGTACTTAAGTGTCAACAATGTTTATTTTGTTCCAATTGGCACATACAAAAACCAACTAATTTCTTGAGCCTGGATAAATTATGTTTCTGCATGTGATTTTAAAAAAGGCATTGCATCAAGATTTTAATAGGCAAAATCATGGCTAAAGCTATCTCAAAGCTTGCATCTGCTTTCAGCAATATTACAGATTTTTGACAGTTTAATGGGACACAATCTATACCATTGGTAATGTAAAAAGATATTTAAAAAATCATGTTATTTATGTTTGCATGTGCATGGATTCTGGAATAGTGATAGAAATGTAGCCATGTTAGTCTGGTGTCACTGAAACAAAAAACAGGACTATGTAGCAGTTAAAAGACTAACAAGATGGTTTATTAGGTGATGAGCTTTCGTGGACTAGACCCACTTCCTCTGATCAAATAGTGGAAGAAAATTGGCACAACCATATATACCAAAGAATACAATAAAAAAATGAATAATTTATTTTGTTCCAAGTGGCACATACAAAAACCAACTAATTTCTTGAGCCTGGATACATTATTTTTCTGGATGTGATTTTAAAAAAGGCATTGCATCAAGATTTTAATAGGCAAAATCATGAATCATTTTTTTGATTGTATCCTTTGTTATATATGGTTGTGCCAATTTTCTTCCACTATTTGATCTGAGGAAGTGGGTCTGGCTCACGAAAGCTCATCACCTAATAAACCATCTTGTTAGACTTTTAAGTGCTACATAGTCCTGTTTTTTGTTTCAAGAATTCTGGGTTAATCCTATGAGCAAAACAGATTTATTTTCAACATGTATGTACTATACACATACATGTAAATAACTAGGCCAGATCTTTGCTGATGTAAATTGGTAAAACTCAAAGGACTGCAACTGATATCAGTTTATAGCAGCTGAGCTATGGCCCAGTGCATTTGTTCAAAAATTGTATCTTTAGCCTTCTTAGGAAAACATACCTTTACAATTCATCACAGTCAAAAGGAGTGACTATTCCTATAGAATCTGCTGTGGATTAGTTGTGTGTATTGTTGCAGCAAATTATACAGACAGCATTACAACTAGTACACTTATTTTTGTTTAAGAAAGTCATCAGACTGCCTTCCTGGATACTATTCTGGACTAGTCAAAGGCGAAACCTCACATGCCACACCTAATGATAATGGTCAGGCAGGTGGCCTGTTAGTAATTCATTTACCTCCCTTGTTCACTTATCTGATTTAACAAAGAACAGATGAGAATGAAGCCTCCAAATTGTACCCTTTGCTATTACATGCTGCTTTGTGTTCTCATTACTGTCACCATTAGCTTCCCACTCTTTCCTGACTTTGAGTTCCACACAGCTTTTGAATTGTGTCATATTTACACTGTACACTCTTTGGGCATGTCTATACTGGGGACTTATTTTGAATTAACTCAAATAAGTCCCCTTATTTCAAAATAACAAGGCGTGCATCCACACTACCAAGCCTGTTATTTTGAAATAATAGCCCTTGCTTGTGAAGAGGAAAAATATTATTTCAAAATAGTTATTTAGTGAGTTATTATTTTGAAATAACTTATTTTGAAATAACCTGGTAATGTAGACATAGCCTTTGGAGCAGGGCTTACCTTTTCTTTTATCTTTGCACAGTGCCAAACACAATGGAGAACTGATCTGGATATTACTGTAATATAAATAGTCGTAGTGGAGTTTGCCTACAGAACTTATAGGGCAAATCTTAAGATGAACAGTCCACATTCCTACTGAAGTCAATTTGAGCTGCAGTGCTAAGCCCCATTCCAGGGTTGCTCAAGGGATTTACTACAGCCTTGGAGGGTGTGCATATGTGATCAGGACCTTAAAATATCCAAACCATATCCTTGATAAGTATCTGGGGGCGGGGGGGGGGGGGGAGAAGTTTGTGCCTGAGAATTTAGTGATTGGATCAGATTGATAGGCCTGGGGACCAAAATCTTTGGTCTATTCTGGAAACAAATTCAGCACAGAAATCAACAGTGTGAGCTTCCCCATGTTCCTGTACCAGTGTGCCTCCCCGCTTACCTGTCAGGTAGTCCATTCTTCATGCCCATTCAATCCTTGGCCTTTGTTGACATTGGCAAATGTGCTAACAATGGTAGTAGTTGATGTGATGTGAACAGGAAAAAAAAATCAACATATACACAGTCAACTGATGGGCCTAATCATTGGAGGTAGCCAGAAAATGGGCATTTTTTCCAAAGGAAAATTAAATATAAAATATTTGAAATGGCACTGAAGGGTCTCATGGAAGCTGTAGCTCAGGTGCCTCATATTCTCAGGTAGTCTTAACTTCCTGGTCAAGAGACACAACATGATCTCCCCTCTTGGTGAGAGAAAGCAATGCATCTTAACACTCACAGGGACGTGGTGCATCACAGGAGATGAAGTGCAGCTAGAGAGACCATCCCTTAGGAGAATGGAAGCATGAGGTACCCAAACTAACACTACAAGTAGTATCTTCAAAAACTGGCATTTTCTGGTCCAGCAATGTCCACCATCCGTCAGGACCATGGATGCTCCTGGACCAGAGAGCCCGGGAGCCTAAGGGCAGCAGGGCTAGCCAGAGCTTGGGCAACAAGTTTGGGCAGCCTGGCCTGGGACAGTACAAGACCGGGGCTGGAGCTCTGTGGCAGCCTCCTGCAGCCCCCAGAAGCTCAGGGCTGAGGCTGGAGCCCTGCAGCTGCACAGGGCTGAAGTCTCCTGGCACTGCCCCCCAGGACAGCGGGGTCAGGACACTTCAGCAGCCCCTAGGGGCATGGAGTGCAGGGCTGGTGCTGGAGCCCAGCAGCTGCCCCCTGAAGTGGGCGACTGGGACCAGAGCCCCGTGGCTGCCCACTGGAGCGTGGGGCCTAGGCCGTAGTCCTGCAGCTGCCCCTGGCTGTGCAGGACTGGAGCCTCATGGCAGGAGCCAGAACCTGTGCTGCATAGGGAGCAGCAGCAGCTGGGCAAGCAGCCCAGCCAGCTTGGGCATGGGGGAGGCCAAGGTATCAGGTGATGGGCTTGGGTGGCAGGAGACACCCCTTGGTCCCGCAAATTCTCTCATTCGGGACCAGGCAAGTCCCGATGGTGCCAGACCAGGAAGGTCAAACCTGTTTATGGATATAAACAGGACATCAAGAAGGCTGGACTTGAAATCAGATGAATGTTTCTAACCATCAGTACAGCGAAGTCCTGGAACAGGCTCCACAGGGGGGCAGCAGGGCCAAAAATCCAAAACCAAAACCCACAGTCTTCAAAACTGAGCTTGATCGGTTTATGGAAGAGATGGTATGATGAGACTGCCTACATTTTATGTAGCCATTCTGTGGCTGCTAGGAACAAAATATTTCCAACTGCTAGTGATGGGGCACTAAATGCGGAGAGCTCTAAGTTTCTACAGAGAATTATTTCCCAGGTGTTTGGTCAGTGTGTTTTGCTCACATGCTCAGGGTCTAATTGATTATTTGGGTTGGGAAGGAATTTTCACCCAGGTCAGATTGGCAGAGGCCCTAGGGCCTCTACAACCTTCAGCATAGGTCACTTGCAGGTTTAAATTATTGTACATGGTGGATTCTCTGTAACATGAAGTCTTGAAATCATATTTAAGGACTTCAGTAAAGAACATAAGAACATAAACATGGCCATACTGGGTCAGACCAACAGTCCATCTAGCCCAGTATCTTGTCTGCTGACAGTGGCCAATGCCAGATGCCCCAGAGGGAAGGAACACAACGGTAATCCTCATGTGATCCCTCTCCTGTCACCCACATCCAGATAGAGGTTAATGTGGGCTGGAGAGGTTCTGAGGCCAGCAGAGTGCAGGAGCCCAAACTAGATGATCAAAATGGTCCCTTCTGGCCTTAAATTCTACACATCTATGGTGCTCCACAGAAGCATTTCAGAATAAAGATATTTTGAATTTTGGTCAAAACTAGAAAACTGTTCAGTTTTCAGAAGTTTATTTTTTTGGAGAAAAACATAAAAGAAAAGCAGAGACATTTTTGCAAATAAATTAACTTAATTGAAAATGCAATTTCCCAAGGAAACACCGTTCTGATGGCAAATTTTTCATCTAGCTTTTTTCTTCTGATATTTTGTTTACTACCAATGAAACCAAGCATTGAAAATCAAAAGGCTTTATATTTTATTACCGATTCCCTGAGATAGCTAGCCCTATCTGGAAAAAGAGCACACTTAATTAAACCTTTTCAAACCTACGAACAGTGTCAATTCATAATTAGCATGGGAGAAGTCCTAGGGGTTTTTTTGCATGCGCTTTGCTCATTCCTTGTTTGTGTTACGCTTGGTCTACATTACAAATTCATGATGGTATAACTATGTCCATCAAGCATGCGGAAAATCCACACCCCAGAATGATGTAGTTATGCCAGCCTAACCCCTGGTATAGACAGTGGTATCTTGGCATTAGGGCTCCTCTCATTGACCTATTAACTGCCTCTCGGGGAGGTGAAGTGTCTACACTGCTGTCAGAAGCTCTCACAAGTAGTGTTGATAGTGCCTTTACTAAGCTCTGCAGTGCTACAAGTGCACTAGTGAAGCTCTAAGTGCAAACAAGCCCTTCTCACAATAGTACTTGTAAAGAATTAATCTATTTTATTCTATAGTTTACCACTGTGACAGGGAAGGGTAAAAAGCTTGTTAAAAGAAAAAAGGGGCAGCTGAGACAGGGCAGCTGCAAACTAAGTAAGGGTCAGGTGAGTTGAATTAGGCTGCCACAGGGCCTCTTTAAAAGCCTACCCTAGGGCAGAAGGAGGGAGAGAGAGAGAGGAGGAGGAGGAGGAGGAGGAGGAGGAGGAGGAGTAGTAAAAACACAGAGGGTAAGGAGACTCAGAGAGGCTGAACAGATAAAGGCTGCAGGGGAAGGTGAGGGGCTTGAGCAGGGAGTGTTGAATGGCTCCCTATACCTACGGGGCTAGAAGAGGGCTCGCTACTCTGCGGTGACTGGCCCAGGGCTAAAAACTTTGCAAGTGATGGCCCTGCTGTAGCCCTCAAAGGGGAGAGAGTGGATGGAACAGGGGTCAGGATCCCAGGAGGGAGACTGACCCTGTCATACATACAAAACATAAACGTTAGATTAAAAGTCTGAAGGTAAATAACATCTACAGAGCCCTCAGTGCTCTATCCAGTGCCTGTCAATTCTTCTTCCTTTATAAATGGGTGTAAGTCACAATTTGTTAAGCTAAACATAGAGGCTACGTCTAGACTACATCCCTTTTTTGTAAAAGGGATGCAAATTAGACGTATCGCAATTGCTAATGAAGCCGGGATTTAAATTTGCTCTGTTTCATTAGCATAAAAATGGCTGCCGCTTTTTTTCGGCACGAAGCTTTGCTGGAAAAAAGCACCAGTCTAGACGCAGATCTTGCGGAAAATAAAGCCTTTTCCGAAAGATCCCTTATCCCTTATTTCAAGAGGGATAAGAGATCTTTTGGAAAAGGCTTTATTTTCCGCAAGATCCGCGTCTAGACTGGCGCTTTTTTCCGGCAAAGCTCCGTGCTGAAAAAAAGCAGCAGCCATTTTTATGCTAATGAAGCAGGGGAGATTTAAATCCTCGCGTCATTAGCAATTGCGATACGTCTAATTTGCATCCCTTTTACGAAAAAGGGATGCAATCTAGACGCAGCCAGAATGTCTTTGACAAAAAGTATGTTGTTTGCTTTACAGCAGGGTCCATGGATGCCCCACCCTCTTCTGCTTCTTTTTATGTATCACCTAATGAAGCGAACCACTGGCTTCAGGAACAGGGTGGGAGACTGTAATTTTTTATGCTGTTGCATGTCTTTTCACACACATGGCAACAGTCGCATCACATCTTCTGCTGTTTAGCTTGTAAAAGATGCTCTATATGGGAACAAACTAAAAAAAACCCTTTGACTCATTTTATGTCACTGTAGGACAGCTGATTCTTATGGTTTTTTGCCCAGAAATCTAATATGAAAATTGGCACATTAAGTAACAGAAGGTTGAAAGTAACTTTCTCATTTTTTTCAAGTATTACCGCATCTTTGTTTAAAATATATGTATTTGTTTATACCTTCTGGTTTTGTACTTTGGGGTTCACCTCAGTCATCTGGTTGCTAAGCAGCCAGTCTTCACCATTGTTTGTCCTCATTATGGTGATGCACATGATTAGTATGTCTTTTGCTTCTCAATATGCATGGAAGTTGAACTGTTATCTTTAGAATCTCTCCTGGGAATTCATTATTTCATTGCCCCATTTGGATTTCTCTTTTCTAAATGGTGCAGTGATTTGTCAGTGGTAGAAACCTTGACAGTTATTTACTAATGATTAGTATATAGATATTGGTACAAAATGGGGTTTTAGTTTTTCCTTTTTGGAGAATAAAGGGCCAGGTCCAAGACTGGTGTAAATCCATACTGTTCTATTGAAATCAGCTGCACTATGTCAATTTACACTAGCTGAGAAACTGGCTATTGAGAGTTTTATAACTCCCTCCCCCCTGTCCTCAAAACTAAACAACAACAATCCCAATAGAGACTACATTTTGCTCACCTTACTTTCCAGAGTAATTCCTCTGGAGTCCAGATTCTATTAGAGTAACATGCCAAGCCTTTGACCCTACTTCATATCTGTATACTGATGATTTGTGTGACATTACTTTCTACTTCAGGTGCTCTATGTAAGTTAAAAGTTAATAAACTAACATAGGTCTCATATATACCTGTGTTTAATGACACCCTTCAGCTAAAGAAGTATGGCCTAGCTACATCTGAACACTTCCCATGCATTTTGTTTTGCTCATGAGTTTTTAAAGCATAGCCATTCAAATGTGTGCATTTTGAATCACGTATGCAAAGTTGTTTGGCATAAGAGATGATACATATAACATCAGCACCAGATCCAACATATCTCATTTGCATGTCTTAGGAAAAAAAAGCAAGGTCCAGAAATCTCTGGGAGTTGTCACAGCTAATATGCTGTCAGTGTTTCCATTCTTCTTTAATGGGTTAGGAACTTGCCTGCTAAAATTGCTTAAGAATAAGAATATAACTGCTCAGTTCTGCAATGTTGCCACTAGGCCAAATCCTAAGATCCTTACTTACTTCTTTCTCCCACTAACTTCAGTGGGAATTATGCCCGCGTAAGTACTTTACAGAGGAAAAAAAATAAAACACAGCCAAAGCCTAGATTGGAAAAAAAATACTTATAGTATTTTGAATTGTTCATAAAAAAGATTTTTAGCTGTCTCGATGTACTTCCCGCTTATCACGGTGATCTTAATTCCAACTTTTTTATTTTTTTTTCACCATCTCTGTAAATCCTCTGTTTCTTTGGCACCAAATATAGGTATATCTTGCTTTTGTCTATGCTTCCTGCTTCTTTTGTCTCTCCCAGTCGCTTGTTTTTGTGTATTAATTCCATCTAGGTTTCCTCTTTACTTGCAGCACGTTAAACTTCACTAGAGCTAGTCCTGAACTAGAACCTTGGAACCCCGTGTTCTGCAGAAGTTTGGAAAGTGAGCCTGGTTCTGAAGTTTATGGCTGAATTAACCACCAGACCTCAGCACATGCCTCTATTATTTCCCACCCTACAATGATTCTTTCCCATGAAATTGAAATCACACATTCAAGTACTGCAGGTTTTCTCCAGCGCTTTGTTTTAAGCTCTTATCAATGTGAAAAGTTTTCAGTCTCTCAATTTTATCTTTTTCACAATTTTAACAAATTTGAGGTGATCTCCAAGTCTCAGATTTTTGTTTGCTCCTTTATCCTTTCTTCATAACTTAAATTCTTCCAGCTTGATGTTATATTTACTGCCTTATTGCCAGTCTTCTTAAGAGTAATATCTTTCCTGGCTCACTGGGGCAAGGAGAGGGAAAAGGGAGTATAGTGACTTCTCTATATAGCAAATGTCACCTTTTTAGTTTTATATCTACTGTATGGCTAATACAACCCTGTATTCTGTTTACCTCTACTGCTGTTGAGCTTTATGCTGATG
This sequence comes from Pelodiscus sinensis, assembly GCF_049634645.1. Lineage (NCBI taxonomy): Eukaryota > Metazoa > Chordata > Testudines > Trionychidae > Pelodiscus > Pelodiscus sinensis. Next base: position 173,580,982 of record NC_134712.1, read on the forward strand.
GATTGAATGATTTTTCCTCAAAAGCTTCTATATCTAACTCAGCGAGCTAGATGATTGTTTTATTTAGTACATGTTCTCTAGCTTCATTCCTTACTCATGGACCATTTAGCAAATAATTGAGAAATGCAGGGTCACCTAACCAATTCAAAACCTTTCCAGTATGATTGCATGTTCCTCACTGTCCGTCCCGTCTCCACTTTTAGCATTGTCAGACCCTTGGAGATATACTTTTCAATTCCTACTTCAAAATGGTTCATAAGCTCAGGGGAGAAGTGCTGAAAATCTCTCTTAGAGCTCCCCACATCAACCTATATCCACTGAAGAGAGTTTCCATCTAACTCTGTATTTTGGCTCAGATGTGTTGGGCCATCAGTATGCACAGGGCTCTGTAGACAATCGCTAATGTTCTACTCACATTGTTAGGGGCTTTCAGTCTAACTTGGTAGATAATTATAATAATATCAACGCAAGATACTTTATAGATGCGTAGGAAGGCATAGTCATGGTGCTAAGGAGCTTACAAAGTAAATATATTTAGAAATATCTGATAAATTCATTCATCCCCTGAGTGCATTTATCATATAGATTTGACTGCTTCACTTGCCCTCCAGCCAGTAATCCATCTCTCTGGAGTTTATTCTAATATTGTAAGGAGAGTTGTCCAAAAGTGGCTCATGGGAAATTGAAACATTTCAAAATTTGTTTTCATTCTGATTTGGAATGAATGATTTTTTTTTTTTTTTTTTTTTTTAAGAAAAATTCCTTTGAACCAAAAGGTCTGCATGTTTTTCATTTAGGAAGTTCTGATGTTTGAGAGAAAAATCTCTCTTGACCTGGTAGCTACTGACTGAAATTACGGTAATATGATTGTCAGTTTCATATAGCCCATCCTGAATAGCAAGGGTGAGCTTGACAAAGGCCATCTCAATTTCAGACAGCAGGAGCTAGTGATTCCCAGGTTCCCTGGTTTGGGAGTCTGGGACAGTCCCACCACACAGATTGCCTTGGTGCCAAGATCACTGAGGTTTCCCAACTGCCTCTCCAGGCTCTGAGAGGCTTGTGGCAGCTAGCTCACCATTTGGTGTCAGACAGCCTGTGGAGTTAGCTGGCATGGGAGTCTGGGCAGGCTGTGTGGAAGCTACCTCTCAGAAAACACACGTTTTTCTCCAGTGAAGATGTAGCTTAAGTGTTAAACTAGTAACATACTTTTTCTGGAAAAATTTCACAGCCTCTTTGTCCATTATTATGCAGCTCCAGAAGCTTACAAATATGGCATTTTCCTTCACTGAGTTGGGAGATTCCAAATTTCTTAGTGAGGTACATAGAAGAGTCCAAGCCAACAGGCTTGGAAACTCAGACTTAGCTCTCTCACATCCCAGTAGGCCTGAATGTTGTGGAGCATGCCTGCCCAGTACAGTAAAACTCCAGTGGTCCGGCATCCAATAGTCCGGCACTCCTGATGGTCCGGCCCTATCTGGAACCCGGAAGTGCTCTGGGCAGCCAGACAATTGGAGCTCCTCTGTGCCCGGCTTCCCCAATTCAGCCGCTGCTGAAACTGATCAATGGCTGACTCAGGAAAGCCAGGGTGTCATGGGTTGGGCCCCCCCTCACACTTATAGCCCTGTCATCATTGGGGTTGCCTACCCGTGCACCTTCCTCTCACCCGTGTTTCCCTAAGGTCAGTTGTGAGTTTCACGTAAAGTCCGTGGCCCGCCTAGGAGTCCACTGAGTCGGTGTCTCCCTGGTTGTGAGTGATCTGACGCAAGGGAGGAGGGGGACTCGGGCCCGCCCTCACTCCAGGTCCCGACCCAGGACCCTAAAGGCAGCGGTGCACTGACGCTGCTCGGTTGGTGGGGAAGAGCAGCGGGGGTTGGTCTCGCAGTGCCGAGGAATGCACCCCCCCTCACATTTCACCTTAGACCTCTCATAGCCCCCCCTTCCGATAGTCCGGCATATCTGATAATCTGGCACACCCTGGATCCTAAAGGTGCCGGATTATCGGAAGTTTACTGTAGTATCTCAAGCTGAATTAGTGCGGCACTGTATAAACTCCTGCTTCAGTTTCCCTTCCCAGGAAGGCAATAAATCCACTTTAGGCATCCTTGACACTTGATTCAATAATACACTCCTTAGGACTTATTTCTTACAAAACCCCATCCAAAAGGGCCCATAATACAAAAGTTCCAGATAAACAAAAGGTACTTCTGGTTTTCATGGTTTCTCTCAAGCCTTACCTCTCAGCTCCATTCCCAATTCCCCCTGGGTTCTCTCTCAAGGAGCATCTATACTGTAGGTCGAAATAAGATACACAATTTGCGTAGCTCAAATTGTGTATCTTATTTCCATGTTCTTTCTAAATAGTTTATTTCAAAATTTGGCGCTACACAGCACTTATTGTGAAATAAATTTCTAGTCCGAAACATCCCTTACTCCTTGCAGAATAGTGAGCCTGTTATAGTCTGAAATAACGGGCACACTCAAAAGATGCAGAATAGTTATTTGGGATACCTCCAGTCTATTTTGGGATACCAAAATAGTGCTGCAGTGTAGAGGTAGCATCAGACTCCCTCATGGCAGGCTCCCCAGCTCCCAGCTATCCTACTGGAGCAGGGAATGTGACTATTTATCTCCCTCAACTGACCTCACTTAATCCTCAGGCTTGGAGAGTCTGGCAGCCTTTGTCGGATGTTGGTTTCTCCTTGCTGCTTCACAGCCTTGCTGGAGTCTCCTTATTCCTTTCTACAACTGCAGAGATTCACCCTTGTGTGAAGGAGGCAGCAGCATTGATGTTGGCTCCTTCTCCCAGCTCCTTCCTCGGAGTCTGGGTGAGAGGGGAGCCTTGCCTCACCCTCTCTGCCACTTAAAGACACAGTAACAAATTCCTTCTAAATGCTACTTCTTCCCAGGAAGACTTTTCTCTCCCCATACCTCTTCAGGGGTTGTGTATCAGACAATGCCAAACTCTTGAAGAGCTATGCCATGGACAGGGAGAACCACCCAGTAGGGGCAGGCTACCAGGTCACGTTGACCTCTTGGTAACTAAGGCTGTTGGCTTTATATGCAAAAGGCTGGAAAGAATCATCTCAAGAAAGCATTTAAAAGCCTGCAACAAAGCTTTCCTAAGGGGGCATTTCTATGACATGTGTGCCTACACTGAATATATGCTAGTTGCAGTGTGTGGGGAGAGGGAAAGAGTGCCTGAACTGAGATGTCATGAACAACAAGCATCCCACCATGTCATTGCGTGTTCACATTTTACTCTCTCTCTCTCTGTACTGGTCGGTATCACAGGAGAAGTGTGTTAAATGGAGGGAGCGGCAAGGAGGATAGGCTGCTCGACTGGTGCACAAGCATCCTGACCCAGCAAAGCAGTTAAGGACATGCATGACTTTAAGCTTGTGAGTTATCTCACTGAAGTCAATGCCGCCACTAATAGCTTTAAAATTACACACAGGCTTGTGCACTCTGCTGGGCCCAAAGACAAGAGAGAACCACGCCCTCAGACTGTTATGGTGAGTGGTACATAAATGAGTGAGAAATTAATCAGTAGTAAAACACCCCTTGACTTCAATGCAGCCAGGATTCTACCCAAAGTAAAAGCTAGAGTATTGCATGGAAGGGCAGAGATATGCCCTGACCCTCAAGTTGCTGAGAGTACAAACTCGATATGAGTGGGGATTCTGCTTTTCTGCTATAAAACATCTTATTTTCCTCTGCTCATAATCCATGATGCTTCCCTTGTATCTATTCATCTCTATTTCTGCTTAAATCTTTTTGGGACATCTAAATGAACAACAGCACTTAAATTTAATTTGTCTAGCATGGCAGCAATATCATCAAAGATCTCCGGCAGGGGAATTAAGTACAAACTCCCTGCTAGATGTCTTTCAAATGACACTGAACCATTTACCAATCCTCAGGATCCCTTCTTGAATCTAGTGAATTCTTAAAAAACAAAACCAAAAAACCCTCCAAATATTTCTGCACACTCTTCTTTTAATCTTTGTGGCGTTATGCTACCTACCCCTAGTGCTTTCTCTGTATAGCAAACAAAAGCCTGTGGTACTGTACTGAGGTACATCGGAATGATGTCACAAACAGCAGTACCTAGAGCAAGATTGTCAACACTGGATCTCGAAAGCCAGGCTGCTGTGTTCATAACTAGGTACTGTAATAAAGTGGCTTGATCTTCAAGAGTGCTTGGCCCCAGTAGCTCGGAATGAGTTCAGCACAGGCATTGACAGTACAAGGCTGCACACTCCGTACTGGAAAAAATCAGGCTGATCCCCAAGACCAGGAAGGAGCCTGGGCCTGCTGGCCTCTGAAAGGCCTGGAGGTGAGGATAAAGGCTACCAGCCCTTTCACCCTGAAGGCAACAGAAAGGCATAAGGAAGGCGAAAAGGAAATGAAAGGTTGATGTGAAATGAAGCCCAAATTCTCCCGATACTGAATCCAGGTTCTCAGCTGTGCTTGTGCCAGTGTCTCAGGTTTGTTATGAACATTCCATCCAAATGTGTGTATACAGATACAAAGCTGGCACTCGTCTGAGCTTAACTCAATATGGTCAGGCAGCCAAATTCTCTGCGGGCATAAAGCGGCATAGATCCATAATCAGAGCTGTGCTACATGGTCTTGGGAGTCAAATGATGGTGATTGTATGAGTCAGCAAGTGCAATGCTGATTACTTTGTGTTGGGTCAATTATTTCCTAACTGTCATCTTACTTTTCACCTACTGCGGACTGGGGAGGCTACTTGTTTTATTGACCAGCAGGAATAATTCCTTGCGGGGGGGGGGGGGGGGGGAAGAAAGAGAGGGAGACGATCTTTTCAGGGTCTTAGCAGTTGTTGGTGGAGAATAAATCGTGTGTTGCCCATGGTTATTCCTTTACTGGAGTATATTTGTTATAAATTGCTTACTTTTCCAGAAAGAGTGAGCTTAATTTTATTATCCCTTTTTCCCCCAAGAGGTCTGGATGTCTACGATCTTGTATGGATTGTGGGACTACCTAATTCCTGCAGAGTGAGTCTCTAAAACTGCATTCTCTGCAAGGTACAGCCCTGAGAAGAACATGGCTGTTTCATTTTTTAAAAACTTGCCCTCGGTTGCTGAGCCATTTATGGAAAGGCTTCATTTATCTACATTACAACAGCACTGTTTCCATCAGGTCCCCCTTTGTGATCTCTAAATAATAATTTGTTAGAGGTCTGTGCCACGTGTCACTTAGACCAGGCGGAAATCACTGCAAAAGCAATAACTATAGACTACCGGGGTGGGCAAATATTGGTCCACGGGCCAGATCCAGCCCACCATGGTTAGCTGCTGATGGGCTTCCACTGCTGCATATCCCTGCACAGCTGCAGCTATTGGTGATCACAGATCCCATTGTTGAGGATAGCTGTTCCTGGCTAATGGGAAGCAGTGTCCTGATCTGCTCTGCTTTCCATTGCTCCCATTGGCTGGGAACAATGATCTACAGCCAACAGGAGTTGCAATTGCTGATAGCTGCAGCTGTGCAGGTAAATATAGTGGCTGAGGCCTGCCAGGGGCTAACCGTGGTGAACTGCCACCACGTGATTGCCCACCCCTGGGCTATTCACTGGTGGATTCGCTGACACAACAAATTGGACAAAAAATCCCAGCCAGAAACTGTAATATCCAGCTCCCCACTGGATGGTGTCCTGCCGAGCTTGGGGACACATCAGAAAGCTTGTACTAGTAGATAGTGTCCACACTGGTGCGATCTTGCGGCAAAGTGGCCGCTCTTGCGCAGAAACTTGCTGCCTGTCTACACTAGCCATATGTTCTTGCACAAGTAAACTGATGTTCTACTGTATAAAATCAGGGCTTCTTGTGCAAGAACTATGATGCTCCCACTCAGGAATAAGCCCTTTTGCGCAACTGTTCTTGCACAAGAAGCCAGTGTAGACAGGCAACATGAATTTCTTGCACAAGAAAGCCCTATGGTTAAAATGGCCATCAGAGCTTTCTTCTGCAAGAAAGTGTCTACACTGGCATGGATGCTCTTGCACAAAAGCACATCTCTTGTGCAAAAGCACATGCCAGTGTAGATGCTCTCTTCCAGAAGAGTTTTTGCACAAGAACTCTTCCGCAAAACAGTTCTTGTGCAAGAAGCTGCCAGTGTAGGCGTAGCCCTACTGTCCATATTCTACCAGTTCTGATAAGTACTAACTTTGATCATGAGGGGCTGCAAATTGGAAAAGCTTTCGCAGTAACAATGGTCACAGATAAATAAATTCTACTTAACATGCTGCAGTTGTAGCTCTCTACACTACCTCAGGGAGACTTTGGTTTGATTCTGTTCTTTTGATACCTGTGAATGCCCAGGTAGGCAGTGCAGCTAAACTCAAAAGGGGGAAACATCCCCCTTTCTCACATTGCTCTCTGCATACCCAGGTCCAAGCTCCAGGAAGACACCCCAAATGAGGAAAGAGATCCATTTCATTAACGTAACTAATGTTTTCTGTTACCTCATTGCCAAGGTTCCATTTTCCTGGTGAAAAGAATGTATAATGATAATAATAATAAAAAAAACCAAACCCTACATGAAGTTACAGCAAGAGAAAAATACATTTACATCCTAGTACAGTGGACACTTCGTAATGCTTTACATTGCTGGGCACTTAAAAGGGAGCACACAGTAGGCCACAGAGGAGCAGCTGCAATGTATTTCTTGTAAAGAAAGTAACCGTGACTCGTTTACAGAGGCAATGGAGGGTCAAGCCTCAGGAGTTTGCTTTATTTCAGCTATACCTGGGACTTGAGCTCTGCAGTTCCAGCAGCACTTATAAACCAGCTCCCTCCCACACTGAAGGATTATCATCCATTTTCATGACAGGCAACTTTTAACTTGACTAAGCTTGACCCTGGACATTTTGTGTGTAATGGGATTCTAAGGTCTGGCTCTTGCTTCTGTGGGTGAGCTGAGGAACAGGAAGGAGAGAGATGAAAACTGGAAGGAAGAGACTAAGTGAATGACTGTTCATCTAGACGCCTGCAACGCCTATGGAAAATAAATATACTTGTCAATAGGACTAACTACTGAAGATAGATTTAACTGCTATGTACCTGCCAAAGAGTCCTCTCTGCCCTTATTTCATGAAACGGTTGTATGATTCATCGAGCACCCTGGATAGGGTCACATTTCTTTCTGGTTTTGTCATCAATGAATAACTTTCCATTAGGACTGGCCAGAAAACAACAATTGTGTTTTGTGAAACATTCTGTGGCTTCAAACTTTCTTTTCATTGTGATGCCAAATAATACCACAAAGTACCCAATAGCAAGAGACTGACGTTTTATATTGCTGGTGAAAGCATCCAAGTTAGGGGGCTGGTTGCTCAGGTTCAAGATCCTGCTCTGATTGAGGCAGAATAGGGACTTCAGTCTTGATCTTCCCCACCCCAGGTGAGTGCCTAAAAGATCAGGGAGACAGCAGTTGCATGCGGTGTTCCAGCTGAGTTCCCACCAGCACCTTGTACAAGGGTAATTATACATCCTTATCTTTTTTGGAAATATCTCCCCTAATGCATTTTAGGATTGTGTTAGCCTTTTCCATGGCTGCCTCCCACTGGCAGCTTACAGTTATCTTGTGATCAACCAATATACCCGGATCTTTCCCCAACTCTGGTACTTCCAATTGGTAAGTCACCAGTTTATAGCAAAATTTGTTGTTTGTCCTTAAAAGCGTGATTGCGTACTTTGTGCGATTACAGTTTATCTTATTTCTATTACTCCAGGTATGGACGACCCTTGAAAACTGGGGTAACACAAATGATGAAATTTAGATATCCAAGTCTCTCCCGATAAAGACAAGGTTCTCTCTCTTGGATAGACTAGTGTAATTCTACTGACGTGAATGGTGTCTCACTGGAGTAACTGAGATGAGAATCTGGCCTGCCTTAACATCCTATTCAATATCATTTGCTATACGCACACCTACAGGTCTTTGCTCTGTCCAATGAACCATGGCAGCGTAGCCCAACATTTCTTTGTTTTACTCTGACAGCTGAAAAAAGGATCATTTTCTAAACGTAGAATTTATAAGTGTGCCAGTGGGTAGCATTTTACTCCTATCTGAACCAAATCTACTTGGCATGTTCTGAAGATCAGCTGTATTTTGCTTTCTACTGACAACAGCGGATTGCTAAAATGATTCTCATTAATAAATCTGTGTGTGTGTGTTTTAGTAATCTGCCCTTTCTAAATGTAATTTAAAAACTTACCTGTACTAAGAAAACCTATTGAGCTGTCACTGACACTCATCTACAAGACTAACTTAGGAATTCCACTGGGGAGTCAGAAGCTCAGATGAGAATGGCTCTGTGTTGAAGCGGTTAATGAAATAGTATCTTAAACAGCAATGGTTTGACTGATTAACAACAAAAACCTAAATTTGATTGGCACAGTATTACAGTTGGTTAAAAAACAGGTCAAGCAGGTGAGATGACCTATACAATAAAAAATCTTTGCAGCCTAAGCAGGGTGAATGATTGCATGTGGATTTAGATGCAATTGTTTCATTTCTCTAAATAGAGTTGCAAACTGTGTACGCTTTCTGAACGATCAATGTCAACATCACAAGAAATTTATTTTATGTTCATCACAAATATGGACTGGAGATTTACTGAGCTGAATACCCAGCCAAATGTCCTTGGTCTCCCTTTACACAAGTGTAACTACTGAGCTCAGTGAAGTTGCTCCTGATGTATACTGGTGTAATAAGAAAATCAGTCCCAGAGATTATTCCAGTCATTTCAAAGTTGGATACCTGTGTTGTCACACCTGTAAAATTGACTTATGCACCAAGTGGAAATGGACTTGCACAGGCATGAAATGGGTAATTCGGTGACCCAAATGGCTGGTTAGGTAAATGAACAATTACTCATTTTGCGTGTATGCCCCTTTGTGTGGGCAAATGCAGGCTCTGTGTATGGAGCAGACGCACACAAATCAAATGAGCCCAACTCAGATACCCACAGCTGGAAAACTGGACATACATAAGAAGTACATCTGGGTAAATCAGCCAATTTTTGTCCAGAGTGTTTATGTGAAAAAACCCTCAATAGCTTTCTACCTGCTAAAATTGTTTAGTAAAATATTGCTTCTCTTTTGGCATATCTGTTTTTATTGCTGGTATGGGATTTTTTTTTTACATAAGGCTAGAGTCAAGTTATTACTATCCAGTGATAAATCAGATGCGCGTCAAGAGACAGCCGGTATTTTTCTTTATTCTGGATAGCAGAATGGGTAGGTGAAAGGACAATAAACAGATTGAATTCCCACTTTTACTTCTGATGTCCTGATGCTCCCAAAGTGGTTACAAACCTAATCATATAACAAGAAAATAACCCAGTCCATGCATAGTCAGCAGGCGAATAGAAGAAAGATAAGAAACAAAAGAACAAGACAAAAGAAACACATTTATTTATTTCCTTTTTACCTTTCACTTAGTCACCTGCTGACCAGATATTCAGGGACTGGATTATTATATCACTATAATAGTATGCGTACGCACAAACACACAATATAAATATATTTTCCTCACACCTATGTAAAGGGAAACCAAAAAGGTAGTTATCCATAGAGGTAGAACCCCACTTTCTTGCTTGCAACTAGAACATCTACTGTATAATTTTATTTAAACACTCCCAAAATAAACAGATTAGCATAATCCATTTTAGCTCATTGTCTTTCCCTTAACACTACCAACTTTAATTCCTTCACAAAATGTACTCACCATCTTATGCAGTGGCATGTAAAGCACCTGTGGGAAAGAACAGGAAATGACTTTCCCTCCCTTTCTTAGGTTTTCTTTTAAGATGTTTTTAATATTCCCTTGAAGACAATCACAGTAGCAGTTTGCATATTGGATATTTATTCAGTAATGTGGATGGGGAAACAATAACCGTATGTTATATTACCTGCCCTTTTAAAATATTCATTGACCAGTAATCTATCCCTCACTCATAGAACTTCAAAAAGTATTAACTCTTTATGCAGGGGAGATCTCCATTCAACCCTGTAGACCAAATCCTGAAAGGTTAAAACCATGAGCAACCCTATTCATATCAATAGAGTTGCACCATTTAAGTCTGTGCAGAATTTTGCTACTGACATCTTTGTTTAGAAACACTATTTAATCATATTATTATGTCTATGTGACTAACAGTGTGGTAGGTAGTGGGTTCAAACTTCTGGACTACTAGGTATGAAGGCCAGATGCTTCTCCAGAAGATACATTTTTACTATCTCCCATTACATGTCTGTTATGTTGATACATAGACAATCTCTAAATGTGTTGTGCCTCTTTCTTTGCTATTATTAACCTGGGAGATGATTGTCTTTATTTATCTATGAGAGAGTTATTGACTATGCAATTGTCAGGACTTTCGCCTTGTGTAAATCACCCGTACTTCTCAGACTATCTAGCCCAATGCCAAATTGATTTTAAAGGGTTAGCAATTCAAAGCATAAACTCTTTGGTATTCCAGGTTTCAGAGGGCTACCCATGTCAGTTTCTTTCAGCAAAAACAGCAAGGTGTTCGGAGGCCCTTTAAAGACATTAGAGTGCCACTGGCCTCCTTGTTGTTGTATTAGATATTCCAAATGCCTAGAACTCCATTCCTAGATCACCAGAAGTTCAATACGCAAGTCAGTTTTGGCTTGTCATACAAGTATTTAAATGACAGAGCACATGTAAAGGTATGTGAGTCTCATACATAGCCCTGTACTTTACAAACATGGATGGAAATGGGCATACCTATGAAAGAATGACTGATTTTCTGTGTCAAGTATCAGGGGGTAGCCGTGTTAGTCTGAATCTGCAAAAGCGGCGGGGAGTCCTGTGGCACCTTATAAAACTAATAAGCGAAAGTTCTTCTTCACACAGTGCATAGTCAACCTGTGGAACTCCTTGCCAGAGGAGGCTGTGAAGGCTAGAACTATAACAGAGTTTAAAGAGAAGCTAGATAAATTCATGGAGGTTAGGTCCATAAAAGGCTATTAGCCAGAGGGAAGGAATGGTGTCCCTGCCCTCTGTTTGTCAGAGGCTGGAGACGGATGGCACGAAACAAATCGCTTGATCATTGTCTTTGGTCCACCCCCTCCAGGGCACCTGGCACTGGCCACTGTCAGCAGACAGGCTACTAGGCTAGATGGACCTTTGGTCTGACCCAATATGGCCATTCTTATGTTCTTATGTAGTGTAGACGTACTCTCAGAAATGTAGGACCTGAAGATGCAAATAGAGTATTTAAATCATTCTGGGCTGATATCTCTCAAGATTTGTCCCAGATTTTTAAACGCAACACTGACAAAACAAGTCAAGATGTGGGCTCATTTAGGAAAGTTCCTTTTAATTTAATATTGGTATAAGAGTCTATACCAATAACTCAAAAAACTATAGCATTTAATGGAGAATTATTTCCTTCTCTTAGGCTTTTTTCATCACTCTAGCAAGCATTATACCAGGGATTGAAATTCTTTAATGAACAGGGTGCAAAAATTGAAATCTTGTATTTCTCTATTATAGTCTAAAGTATTTCTCCAAAAAGGCCTAGAAGATACAAATAACCATAGATGTAGAACTGGGGGTGCTGCCACCTGCCCTGGCTTCAAGTGGTTTCCATCAATATACAGGGTTACAGCACCTGCATTATAAAAACTGTTCCAGCAACTCTACAAGTGATAAGATTCCAGCAAAATAAATTGCTTAGAGAATACGTGAATGAATTCCTTAATTTTTTTTGCGGTACAGAATTAGAGAACCCTACAAAAACTGGCCTTTTGCCTTGTCACTAGATCTGCAGGTTCAAACACACAGGAGCCATACTTTCTAAACATATGTACATAGTATAATTTATAATTGGTACAAATTATTAATAATTTCGATCCCACATAAGTTTGCTCTTCTTATAGATTTAAAGCACCCATTTCCATTGTACTCGGAGGCCAAATAACCGCTTGTAATACCTAATAAATTACTATTATAATCACAGTATTCCTGACCATTCAAGCTGCAGACTTTTGAACACAGAAGGAATTTATGTTTTGTTACAATCAGGCCAAGTTATATTTCTTGTCCTTTGCATGCACATCTGAAATAACAATGTCTATAGTAAACTGTTCCCTCAGGCAGCTCATATAATAAATTAACATCAGATAATCTGAAAACTTGTTTATACAGAGTAAAACAAACATAGTAGGGAATTCCTTATCATAAAGTCATATGCTCTATGCACATGTTTGTTGCTTTGTATGTGTTATGTATTCCAATACAATGACCAGCTAAATCAATACAGAGGCAGCTAAATCAATGGAAGAATAGTTCCATTGACCTAGCTACCACTGCTCACGATAATATAAGTGTCCTATGTCAACAGAAGAGCTCTGTACATCAGTGTAGACTACTTCTGCACTGTGAGGCTATGCTGGCATATCTACGATGCTATAGCTATGCCTGTAGAGTCCCTGTAGAGTATAAATGTGGCCTGAGAGTGGTGCTTGGAATTAGATTCTCCTGAATTTTCAGGCCACATCCAGACCTCATGTGAGTTCCTCTCCAGCTATGTCCCCTTGAGCAAATCACTTAGGCCGTGTCCAGACTCAGGGGTTTTTTCGGGAAAAGTAGCCTTTTCCCGAAAAAACTTCCCCTGCGTCCAGACTCAAGCCGCGTTCTTTCGAAATTATTTCGAAAGAACGCAGCTTTTCTTTCGATGGCGGTAAACCTCAATTTACGAGGAAGAACACCTTCTTTCGAAAGTCCCTCTTTCGAAAGAAGGCGTTCTTCAATGTAAAGAGGCCGTCTTCGAAAGAGAGCATCCAGACTCGCTGGGTGCTCTCTTTCGAAAAAGCGGATTTCTCTTTCGAAAGATCCGCCTGCAGTCTAGACGCGATCTTTTGAAAGAGGCTCTTTCGAAAGATGCTTTCGAAAGAGCCTCTTTCGAAAGAAGCCTGCAGTCTAGACATAGCCTTAGGGTATGTCTAGACTACATGCCTCTGGCGACAGAGGCATGTAGATTAGGCTACCCGGCATAGGCAAAGAAGTGGGGATTTAAATAATCCCCGCTTCATTAAAATTAACATGGCCGCCGCTCTGTGCCGACGATCAGCTGATCCGGCACAGCGCGGTCGTCTAGATGCGGATCAGTTAGCTAGGGAAGCCTTTGCCAACCGATCCTGTAAGCCTCATTTTCCTCTTTTCCAAACTGAAAAGTCCCAGTCACTTTAGCCTTTCCTTATATGGGACCTGTTCCAAACCCCTGATCATTTTAGTTGCCCTTTTCTGAACCCTTTCAAGGCCACAATATCTTTTTTGAAGTGAGGAGACCACATCTGTACACAGTACTCAAGATGTGGGCGTACCATAGTTTTTACAGGGGCAGTAAGATATTCTGGGTCTTATTTTCTATCCCTTTCTTAATAATTCCTAACATTCTGTTTGCCTTTTTGACCGCCGCAGCACACTGTGTGGACGTTTTCAGAGAACTATCCACGATAACTCCAAGATCTCTTTCCTGATTTGTTGTAGCCAAATTAACCCCTATCATATTGTATGTATTGTTGGGGTTATTTTTTCCAACGTGCATTACTTTACACTTATCCACATTAAACTTCATTTGCCATTTTGTTGCCCAATCACTCAGTTTTGTGAGATCTTTTTTAAGTTCTTCACTGTCTGCTTCTGCCTTGATTATCTTACTTTAGTATCATCCACAAACTTTACTACCTCACTGCTTGCTCCTTTCTCTAGATCATTTATGAATAAGTTGAATAGGATTGGTCCTAGGACTGACCACTAGTTACCCCTCTCCATTCTGAAAATTTACCATTTATTCCTACCCTTTGTTTCCTGTCTTTTAACCGGTTCTCAATCCATGAAAGGACCTTTCCTCTTATCCCATGACAACGTAATTTACATAAGAGCCTTTGGTGAGGGACTCTGAAAATCTAAGTATGCTATATCTACTGGATCCCCCTTTTCCACATGTTTGTTAACCCCTTTAAAGAACTCTAATAGATTAGTAAGACATGATTTCCCTTTACAGAAACCATGTTGACTTTTGCCCAACAAATTATGTTCTTCTACACGCCTAACAATTTTATTCTTAACTATTGTTTTGACTAATTTGCCTGGTACCGACGTTAGACTTACTGGTCTGTAATTCCTGACATCACCTCTAGAGCCCTTTTTAAATATTGGTGTCACATTAGCTATCTTCCAGTGAGTAGGTACGGAAGCTGATTTAAGGGATAGATTACAAACCATAGTTAACAGTTCTGCAATTTCCCATTTGAGTTCTTTTAGAACCCTTGGGTGAATGCCATCCGGTCCCGGTGATTTGTTCATGCTAAGTTTTTCTATTTGTTCCAAAACCTCCTCTAATGACACTTCAAGCCAGGACAGTTCCTCAGATTCATCTCCCACAAAGGACGGTGCAGGTTTGGGAATCTCCCCAACATCCTCAGCCGTGAAGATTGCTGCAAAGAAATCATTTACCTTCTCTGCAATGGCTTTATCGTCCTTGATTGCTCCTTTTGTATCTCAATTGTCTAGGGGACCCACTGGTTTTTTAGCAAGATTCCTGCTTCTAATGTACTTAAAAAACATTTTCCTATTATTCTTTGAGTTTTTGGCTAGCTGTTCCTCAAAATCTTTTTTCGCTTTTCTTATTACAGTTTTACACTTAATTTGTCAGTGTTTATGTTCCTTTCTATTTATCTCACTGGGATTGGACTTCCATTTCTTGAAAGATGCCTTTTTGTCCCTCACTGCTTCTTCTTCATGGTGGTTAAGCCACGGTGACACTTTTTTAAGTCTCTTACTATGTTTTTTAATTTGGGGTATACATTTAAGTTGGGCTTCTATTATAGTGTCTTTAAAAAGTTTCCTTGCAGCTTGCAGGGATTTGGCTCTTGCCACTGTGCCTTTTATTTTCTGTTTAACTAACCTTCCTCATTTTTGTGTAATTTCCCTTTTTGAAATTAAATGCCAGAGTGCTGGATTGCTGAGGTGTTCTTCCCACCACTGGAATGTTAAATGTTATTATATTATGGTCACTATTCCCAAGCGGTCCTGTAATAGATACCTTCTGGACCTGATCCTGCGCTCCGCTCAGGACTAAATCGAGAATTGCCTTTCCCCTTGTGGGTTCCTGTACCAGCTGCTCCAAGAAGCAGTCATTTAAGCTATTGAGAAATTTTATTTCTGCATCTCTTCCTGAGGTGACATGTACCCAGTCAATATCGGGATAATTGAAATCCCCCACTATTATTGAGTTCTTTATTTTGGTAGCCTCTCTAATCTCCCTCAGCATTTCAATGTCAGTATCACTGTCCTGGTCAGGTGGTCGATAATATATCCCTACTGCTATATTCGTATTATTGGAGCATGGAATTACTATCCATAGTGATTCTATTGAACATGTTGATTCATTTAAGATTTTTATTTCATTTCATTCTACGTTATCTTTCACATATAGTGCCACTCTGCCACCCACACAGCCCGTTCTATCCTTCCGATATATTTTATATCCCGGTCTGATTGTGTCCCAGAGACTTTCCTCATTCCACAAGGTTTCTGTGATGCCTATTATGTCAATCTCCTCCTTTAATACAAGGTACTATAGTTCACCCATGTTATTAGTCAAACTTTTAGCATTTGTGTAGAAGCACTTTAAAAATGTGCCACTATTTATTTGTCTGCCCTTTCTTGATGTATTAGATTCCTTTTATGTGGTTGTTTGTCTGCTCTGGCCCCTTGTTTGTCCTCTCCCCTCTTCTCTTTCTCACTACAGCCTAGAGAATCTCTATCAATGGATTCTCCTCTAAGAGGAGTCTCCGTCCAATTTACGTGCTTCTCCGCACCAATCGGCTTTCCTCCATCTCCTAGTTTAAAAACTGCTCTATGGCCTTTTTAATGTTCAGTGCCAGCAGTCTTGTTCCACCCTGGTTTAGGTAGAGCCCATCCCTTCCTGTATAAGCTCCCCCTCTCCCAAAAGTGTCCCCAGTTCCTAATAAATCTAAAACCCTCTTCCCTACACCATCGTCTCATCCACACATTGAGACTCTGAAGCTTTGCCTGCCTACCTGGACCTGCGCGTAGAACTGGAAGCATTTCTGAGAATGCCACCATAGAGGTCCTGGATTTCAGTTTCTTTCCTAGCAACCTAAATTTGGAGTCCAGGATGTTTCTTCTACCCTTTCCTATGTCATTGGTACATGTACATGTACCATGACCACCGGCTCCTCCCCAGCACTACACATAAGCCTATCTAGATGCCTCAAGAGAGCTGCAATTTTCGCACCAGTCAGGCAAGTGACCATACGGTTCTCCCGGTCATCACAAAAGGATAGAACGGGCTGTGTGGGTGGCGGAGTGGCACTATATCTATGTTTCTAACGATCAAATCACCCACTACTAACACCTGCCTCTTCCTAACAACTGGTGTTCCCTCCCCCTCAGAGGTATCCTTAGTGCGAGAGGATACTGCAACATCCTCTAGAAGGAGGGTCCCAACTATGGGATGGTTTCCTCTGTTCCCATTGAATACTCTGCTCCCCTGAGACTTTCATCCTCCTTAAGAGCACTGGGGCTCTCAGACTGGAGGTGGGACAATACTACAGTGTCCCGGAAAGTCTCATCAACATAGTTCTCTGCCTCCCTTAGCTCCTCCAGTTTAGCCACCCTGGCCTCCAAAGCCCGAACTCGGTCTCTGAGGTTCAGGAGCTCCTTGCAATGGGTGCACACAGATGCCATCTGCCACAGGGCAGGTGATCATACATAAACAGGATAGCCCTTCTCTGTTCTATTGAAACTAGTCAGTAGGAGTAAAAGCAGGGGTGGGGAACCTAAGTCCCAGTGGCTGGATGTGGCCTCCGGCTTGCCTAGATCATGACCCTGAGACTCAGTCCTCCCCCCCCACCATCTCCCTACAGAGCTGGAGCCCACAGCTACTAGGTTGTCCCTCACTCCTCTTGGCTTTGGTGTGCAAGGGGAATAAGGAGAGTGTCTTTCTCCTTCTCAGCTGGGGGCCCACTTGAGTGAGGGGTTTGCTTTTTTGCTTCTCACTTGTTTGTGGCCCCCAACTGATTTTACTGTGGGTCAGTGGCCCCCAACCATAGTTCCCTCTAAGCTGTGCCTCTGTGCGGTTGCACACAAAAAATTCTCTGCCCACCTGCCTCCTTTGCAGAGCCACACAGCAGAACTCGCTTGCCTGCTGGAAGGTGAGTGACGTGGTGGATTTGGAAGGTGGCAAGTGGTTGCTCCAGCAGCCGGGGCTGGGGCCAGAGGAGATGCGTGGTGGGCGGTAGGCGGCTGCTCCAGTGGCCAGGTGGGGCCATGTGGCGGGCAGCCGGGGCTGCTCCCAGCAGCTGGGGCTACATGGTGAAGGGGCTGCTCCGGTGGTCGGGGCTGCTCCAGGGGCCAGCTCCAGGGCCACACAGTGGCTGCCAGACTACTCCATGTGACAGCTGCCCAAAGCTGGATCTAGGTTGTGGTGGAGCTGCTCTTGGGGCTGGGGCCCCTGCATCTCTCGTCCCCCCTCCCACACCTCTCAACCCTCATTCCGCAGCCCTCTGTCCCCTCTGCTCCCCTCATGTCACTGCCCCACAACCAGCACCTCACTCCCTAGAACTCCTGGGTGCTGGCAGCAGCTTCCCTCTGCCAAAAGTGGGGACTCAGGCTACGTCTAGACTGCAGGCTTCTTTCAGAAGAAGCTTTTTTCAGAAGAGATTGTCTGAAAAAACTTCTTCCAAAAGTGCGTCCACACTGCCAAAGTGCATTGAAAAAGCAGATAGTGTCCGGACTGAATGGACACTATCTCGCATGTAAGCTGTGATTACTATGGGCGGAATGGCCACCAGGGCACCTGTGCTTTTTCCTCATCTTCTGAAAGAACTTCCTCTTCCCCATCCACACATGCCTTTTTGCAAAAGAGCTCTTTCACAAAAAGACTTCTTCCTCTTAGAATGCGGATTACCAACACCAGAAAAACCCCTCTGTTCTTTTGATTTTCTTGTGGAAGAACGCGATTGCAGTGTGGACATTCCTCAAGTTTTGTCGGAAAAATGGCTGCTTTTCTGACAAAACTCTATAGTGTAGACATACCCTCACAGCCAGCCCCATGAGGAGCAGCCTGGGGCAGTCCCTCCCCTGCACACAGGCTGCCCAGGGAGCAGCGCTCTCCAGGGTGGGGGGCACATCTCACTTTCTCCCTATGAGGAGTGTGAGGGGGCTACCTGGGAGAGTCTCTTGGGGAGCAGTGCCTCTGGTGGGTGCTACAGTGGCACACAGCCAAAGAAGAGCACATGACCTCATTATTGGAGTACAAGACAAAACTCTGCTCATGGATGGAAAATCTTAGAGGGAACACTGCCCCCAAGTCTGAAACGATTCCCCACCCCTGAGTAAGTGGATCAGAATCTGGTACTTAACCTTTCTGTGCATCAGTTTCCTCATCTGTAAAATGGTGTTCACAGTACTTCACCAGCCAATGAAGGATTTGTGAGGAATATTTGTATGTGACATTGCAGTTTACTCTTGATTAAGATATGCTTCCTTATAAGGAATGGGATTCAATTTTGAGAGGCTATCCAATTAGAAATGTCTGAACACACTTGCACAAATTTGCATGGCTACAAAGTTAGATTTTCACTAATCATTCACTTCCTGCCTGCTAGGTCCCTCCAAATTTCAGCTGCTTTTCTGGTAGGCTGAAATTGTGCCTCTCAAAACATACTAGCCGGGTACTGCAATATTGCTTGGCTGTCACCTTTTTCAATACAAAAGTTTGTATTTATGCACATTTCAAGCCTGCTTTTTGAAATATGGCCCCATGGGGCTTTATTCCCCACAAATTTTTGTAATACTAAAGAGCTCCCTGTCTATTTTTAAAGTGACTTCTTCTATGCAATGGAAAATTAGGTGTCCTCCCTGATCGTATGTAAAATAAAATACTCAAAACAAAAATGTACACATTACACGTACCTAAGTCTTTATATGTAATAATTGCATTGACTGATAAAATCTGCACAGCACCATGTCCTCTTGTCTGGTGAGCCTAACATTACCATCTGGGAGTGGTATGGTTTTAATTTTTGGAATTAAATTTTTGGAATGGTCCATTTTTGTTGTGCATGCAGCATAACTTACCCAAGAAGCACCTCATGCACACAGCAGAAACCATGTCTGGTTTAGATGAATAAGCCTAAAGCATTATAACTATTTGGTTGGTCTAACCAGAAGACAGTACCATACAGCACCAAAGAGCCGTGGCCCAGCACACACCTTCATGCACCTCACAGAAGGCCTCATCCGTACATGGGATGGTGTGCTACATGCCCCTTGTGAGGCATTTTCAACCCACGGATTCTCTGGGTGACAGTATTGTGCAACACTTACCACCAGGTAGATCCTGGTGTAGCTGTGCCCTCAGTAGATAACTCTCTCTTTTTCACCTCTTCCACAAATGCTTCTGTGTTCTCAAGTGATGTCACTACAGTTTACAATAGCATTGGGTAACTATTACTGCAGAATAGTTATGGTGCACAGTTTCTTCCTTTCAGATATAACTGTGCTTCTTTACTTAGAGAATTCTCTAATTCTTTTCTTTGTGGTACCAAAGAATATTTTTAGCATGGCCCAAACCATAGGCACTGACTCCATGGGTGCCCCCGCCCTGTTGCTACATCACTTCAGATCATTACTGTAGAATATTGTGATATACTAGAATACATGTATACTGTGAACTAAACCAGCTATTTAAATCCAGACCCAATGTGTCCCTTATCAACTAAACCAATTTCCATTAGGTCCTGTGGTTTCCAAATATCTATTTGGACATAAACAGTTAGGGGCAGAGATCATCTTTTTGTTTTGTGTTTGTACAGTACCTAGCGCAATGAGGCCGTGGAGCATCCCTTCATACACAAAACAAATAAATAAATAGTGAGATTGTCCAGGGAACAGAAGAGCACCATTGTTTTGGAAATATGTTTTGTTTTATGTACTTTTCTCTTCCTAATTATGGGCAGGTCAACACAGAAACTTTTTGCAAATAAATCCACAAATCATTTAAGAACACAGAAATTAGAGATAAGTGACTGGGTTTTTTTTTAGCAAGGTATCTTGAGTCAGATAATTAAAAAGAGGTGGAAGCAGAAAAAGCCTTTCTTATTGAGAGTGGGTAGGAAGTCTTGCCCCAAAATGACCCCACCCAGGCCCTATTTAAAATACCGATGTATTTAAAAGGAAATGCCCAAGTTCACTGAAGCATCTGTTAGAAAATAACCAACTCTTTCCTGATCCTATAACATATTCAGTCATTCCTGCCATGAACAGGTGAAAACCTTGGACTTATTCTCATGTCAAATATTAAAATGTCTATAAAGGAATATTGAAATGGATTGATTTTCCTCTCTTAAGAAAAAGACATCTCAAAACCTCCCCCTTCCACAATCAAACTCTAGATACATCCGGATGAATAGCAAGAGTTCTGAAGTCTGGTCATTATAAACATATAATACAGTAATAAATCACCCTTTAAATTCTGGTTCAGTATTTCAACTTAAAAAAATATGCTCCAGCATAGAGTAAAATCTGCTAAATGTACACCAAATGGATTAAATACCTTTGATTCTTGGCTGGTGGTAGATGCTGGAGAAGGGGGCTGATCTGTGTTCTCCAGTTCATTATCTTTCTCCACATTATCCACACTGACTTCAGCAGTGTTGCTTGGGGGAATCATTTTGCCTCTAAAATAATATTGTTGCTATTGGGAAGCGAGCTCCCGTCCTTGCCTGCTTTTGTTTATTTAATTTGTTCTTTCTTCTCCGTTCCTGCAGAGCAAACACACTCCTCTCATTCTCAGTTTGGCTATATTTGAAGGCTGGAATTCTCTGGATTTTCTTTTTCTTCTCCTCTTCCTCCCCCTCCCCTTTTCCTCTTTCTCTTCCCCTCCGGTCCCCTCTGTAATTCTGCTGCAAGGGCAGTAAGTTATTGATGGCTCTGTAGGTCAGCTGTGTGGCTGCTTCTGTGTTTTTCTTGGTCCTTCTTTCCTCAGAGTGAAGCCTGGAGGTGTAGAATAGAAAGTCGTGACTGTCAGCCCAGTGATCAAATGGGAGTGAGCTGAAGCAGAAAGCCTGAGCTGCTCACACACATGGGGCACTGGAGGGAGGAGTTGTATTTCTAATGCCTTGAACGGCTTTGCTGGAGCATGTGCTGTCATAGTAGTGGAAGAAAGTAATGCACTCACACACGCACGCAACTACACACGAGGTTTGGAGAAGCTGCTTTACCTTGTAGGAAGCCTGAAGATTCAGGAGCATGGCACCGTTTGAAGAAGTGCAGCTGCTCAAATCTTATGTTATTTCTATTGGGGGGGGGGGGGGTCCAGAAAAAAGAAGAAAGCTTCTAGCTTCTCTTGGAGGAGGGGGAGAAACACAACAAATTTATTGTTTGTTACAAATTCTGTTGTATTGCACCCCCCTCGGGGGTGCTCATGGCAGGAGGTGTGTGTGTGTGTGGGGGGGGGGGGTGCACGCAATATAACAGTACCTACAAGAAATGTAAGTCTGAAGTAGAGTGTGGGGGGCCCAGGGCAGAGAGTTGGAGTGTGGGAGACTCAAAGAAGGGGGAATGTGGGGGGTGTAGAAATCAGGGCAGGGGGCTGGAGATAGGGGGTCAGAGAGGTTCAGGATTAAAGGCAGGGGATCCAAGGTAGGAGGGATGTGGGAAGTGTGGAAATCAGGGCAGGGTTTGGGGGTGGGAGGGTCTGGGCAGAGGTCTGAGGGGTCAGGAATAAGGACAGGGGATGGGGGTCATGGCAGGGAGGATGTGAGGGGTTCAGGAATAAGGGATGGGGCCGAAATCAGGGCAAGGGGTTAGGGGCATAGAGATGAGCGTGGGGAAGGCAAGGGATCCATTTCAGGAAGGTGGGGGGCTAGAGCCACACATCCTGGGTTGCTGCTGCCCTTCCTCTTTCTCTGACGACCAGGGAGAGAGGGGAAGTGCCGCTTGTGTGAAGTCTCTCTGCCCTTCCCCTGGGCAGCTGGGAGCAAGAGGAAGGTGCACATGCTACTCATGGTCCCCTCAGTCCCTGATGATCAGGGGAAGAAGAGCAGCAGAGTTCTGGCCACATGCAGCTCTCCCGCCTCCCCCCAAGGGTGCAGGAGGGGTGTAGGGACTGGGGCAGCCCCGAATGAGGCGCACACACATACCCAGCCAGCCCCTTTCACCTGCCTGGCTGCGTGCTGCTTAGCAAGGCAGCCTGCAGGACAGGCCTGGGAGCCTGACTGGGAGCAGCTGCAACCAAGCACTCCAGCCCGCCAGCTTCTCTGGATTTGGGCCCACCGGTGGCTGTGGGCCCGCATGTGCAGTCTAACCTGCATGCCCCCTCCTTGCACCCCTGTGCCCATCAAACAGGGACATTATAAACCAAAGCAGGCTGGTGCTTTTAGACCAGGAAACTTGCTACAAGGGGACATGACAGGCACAGAGCAAACCTTCCCTGGTATCGCATGCTCCCTGCGTGAATAGAAAGCGCAGACAAAATAGCATTGCTTTCAGCGAGGCACATGGAATCGAGCATGGCCGAGGCTGCTGAAAGGTCAAATGAAGCATCCCTGAGTGGCACAGTTCCTCCACGTGGAGGTTGCCACGGTGATAATGCTAGATGAGTGACTAAAAGGTGGTGTCCAGAGAGCCAGTGGGAAACAACCCACCACACAGCTGAGAATGGTATTGTCACACCCTGGACCCATTGGGGGATGAGCCAGTGCTGGGGATTTTCACAGGAAGCGGATCAGATCCTCAACGTGTGTACATTGGTGTCAGTCCATTGCCTTTCCGATGTACACCTCCCGGGGATTTGGCTCAGTACATTTACAAAGCTACTTACTTGCTGTTTCATCCTCTGTGCCCTTCTGCATGAGGCGGTGCTTATAACATGTCCTTTAAGGGGATTCTATGGGGCATTTTTGCTTTCATTCATCCGGCATTATTGTGGGATGCATCTCACCTCCTTTCCACTCTGATTTAAGCGCCAAGTGGCTTACAATCAATAGGGCATAAGTGTGTTCGGTTCCTCACAGATAGGCTTACCATATCGTAGGAGAAGGCTCCTCAATTGGAGGGAAGCATATGACCCTTAAATATTAATAACTTGCTTTGAAAAGTGCTATTTCAAAGGTAGTGTCTCTTTTAATCTGTCTTTCTACTCTGGAAAGCGGTACCCGGTAAAAGTAGTAAGAATGCAATTTCTTTCCTGGCAGATTTGCTACCCTGCTATATACAGAGGTGGTGCTACTGAACTTAGATGCAGATACATTTTGACTCCTTTTCACTCCCTGTCACTATGGCAAACTGAACTGGATTCTGTGATGGACTATGCCTCAGTCACAGGATTGTTAGCTGAGGTTCTTTTGCAGAGCCACCTGCTGTCCCAGGAATACATGGGGAGCAGGGGTTACCACAGGTGTACATGAAGGTGGAATTTGAAAACAATGGGGATGTACAAGTGTAAGAAAGGGCAGAACTAGACCTGCAGGAGTCTTTTTCCTTGTAATGATGATGTAAAGGGCAGGAAAAAACCCTTAAGCTTTATTTTGAATCCTCAGGTAAGTTTTCAGGGCTCTCAAGGGGGTGGGGGAGAGCTTTTACTTCTAAATGGAGCATATTGGATACCAAAATAATTGCCAATTGACATTGAAGCTCTGGATGCTTTTTGTACAGCCTCTTCAGAGCAGACTTGTACCTGCGAACAAGAATTCTTTGCCCCATCGTCGTTAATGCCATTACAGCCAACAAAAATAGCACACGGGTTGCTCCTGTAAGGGCTGAAATGAAGCGAAGCTTGAGGGGAGACATGAGCTCACAACAGTGGATTTGGCAGGAAAGCAAATTTCAAATTCTGTATTTTAATAGATTCAGGCAGAGGCCTATATAGTGCCTTTCTGAGCCTTGGGGTCCTCCATCTATGGGTGGATCTCATCCTTCCTGCATAGAATACGAGGGTCAGGTGTTCCTTGGCACCATCCCTTCAGAGACAAACCTAAGATAGGAATGGGAAAGTACTGGAGTGGGCCAGTAGCAGGGCCCAATAGGCAAGAACTGGTCAGATTTGGGGATGGAGCATTGTCTCTAAAAATAAAAGTAACCTAGCTCCAGACCTGAAGAAGAGCTCTGTGTAAGTTCAAAGGCTTGACTCTTTTTCCAACTGAAGCTGGTCCAGTGAAAGATGTTACCTCACCCACCTTGTCTTGCTGATATCACCAGACAGTCACTGCCACAACTTCAGAGCAACATGCAGGTCTTCTTTGTTCAGGGGACCCAGGTCAGCTGTGGGCATGAGAGATCTTGCCAGGAAATGTTGGAGGAAACACATGGGGCCCTTCTGTGGATGGCCCTAGTCTCCACTAGACACCAGGCAGTCTGAAGGCACCACATTGGGTCATTCCACAGAGGGTGCATTCCCTAGCCAACACAGCAATGCAGGAGAATTCCAAAAGGACATCCTCTTCCTCCTCCTCACAGAACTCATCCCAGGAGTATTTTCAACCCATATGTATCAGTTTGAAGCCTGCACCTGTGTTTTAGGAGCTCAAACATATATAAAAAGATTTGCCGCTCCTTTCTAAAATAAACATGAGCTTCTTTAAAGAGGCTGAGTAATACTTAATGCTCCAAGTATTGTAAAATCATGCACACATTTTGTATTAAAAGCATGTCACGTCATGAATGCGAGAGTGACTCTCGCACCATTTGGTACTCAATTCCTTTTGTTTTACCAAATTAGTACTGACACCTGCTGCACTCCCTTCCTTCTCCCAATTACTCACTTGCCAGCCAAGACTGATCCATCAGTTACTTGACAATTAGCCCAGGAAAGATGATTCAAAGCTCAAATCTCAAAAATGCCCCCCCTTTCCCTCATCCATAATGATTTATCAAAAATCAAATATCAAAGTGTAATAAATCAGCATGATCACATTAAATCAATCTTCAAATCTTCTCCTCCCCCAGTTATTCTTGAAGAAGTTGGTGGTGTGATAGATGCTGATCAGTCTCTTGTCTGAAATGTGAGTTGCTACAGTATGGCATTAAATGAAAGGAAATGAAGCAGATTCTCTCATGCAAATATGAGAATAGATTTTAGAGCAGAGAAAGAAATGTTAATGAATAAACATGAGAAGCCAGATTCTCAGCCCCAACTGTGGCTGCTTAGCTGCATGAAGCAGCTGTAAAGTCACAGCCAGGAATTCCTCTGACAAGGGGATCCTCAGGTGATGAAAAGACAGCACGGATGGCTCCATGCCATCTGCTCCTTCCTCCATATAGAGGGAGAATTAGGGGGAGCAATAGGGCCAGTGCACTGTGATTCACTGAAGCCTGACTGGTAAAATGCTTGCAGAAGGACTGCTACAGCTGGCACGGTTTGGAGTAGCTCTTGGATTGTTCTAAACTACACGTGGGCTGTTTCAGCTCCCAGCCTTTCCAAGAACAGGGCAGAGAAATGGTTGCACGGGGTGTGTCTACACTACAAAAAAAATTCCTATGGCAATGACTTTCAGAGCCACGGTCAACTGATGTGGCTTGTGCTATGAACTAAAAATAGCCACATAGATGTACTCGTTGGAGCTGGAGTTCAAGCTCACCTGGTTTCAGAGTCTGAAAAAGTAATTTTGCCTCTCATAGTTTTGCACCTTCTCATCAACTGTTAAGAGCAGGCCACATCCACCCTGACAGAATTGACCTTTTGAGCACTGGTCCTCTCCATAGTAATGTAACACAATCATCTTTGCATGTATATATATATACACACACACCTGCCAAACTACAGTTTCCACTCCAATTCATCTAATGAAGTGGGTTCCAGCCCACAAAGCTTAGGCCCAAATAAATGTGTTAGTCTTTAAGGTGCCACAGGCCTTCTAATTGGTTTTGCTGAAACAGACTAACACAGCTACCCCTCCCTCACAAACTTTATACACAGCGAAATCTATACAATGCCATGTCATGTTTTAGGATGAAAGGCGTCATAGAAATGTAAGAAATTACCATTAACATGATCAGCGTTGCATTAGTGCATGTATCAAGAACAATGTGAATGTGTCTGAGTATGATTACCCTGCATTATGTAAATTAATACAAAGGTCTAGTTCTAGAGAGTACAGAAAAGAAATGCCCACAAATTGGGTACGAGGGTTCTTTAGACCATAGATCTGAATCAAAGGGAAGATGAGCACTTCACAGCTCCTGGGGTGAATCTTCAAAGCACAGCTTTGTTGCTAACATTTTTAATAAAATGCAAAATTGGAAAGATTAAGCAATAACATTTAGTCTCACATATGCCACATTTTTATACAAATTCCAGCAATACCAGAGCAGGAAATGCGTTGTATTTCTGAGGACTAAAGTGCAATTTTAGAAACACTAAAAGGCATCTAAGACATATCAATTTCTTGTCACTATATGGCTTTCACCTCTGTGAAGTTTTTAAGTGAGAATATTTAAGGCTAAATGACTAATTTCATGGGTGAGAGACTGAGTCTGTGCCCTGGATAAGGCACTGAAGAGTCTCTTGGGCTACATCTACACAGCAGTATTATTTCAGAATATTTGATGTTATTCCAAAATAACATAGTCCATGCCTGCACACAAGCAGTTATTTCGACATAATGTTGAAATAATATTGAGCTAGAGGACTGCTTATTCCAACTCCTGTAACCCTCCGGCTACGTCTAGACTGGCATGATTTTCCGCAAATGCTTTTAACGGAAAAGTTTTTCCGTTAAAAGCATTTGCGGAAAAGAGCGTCTAGATTGGCACAGACGCTTTTCCGCAAAAGCACTTTTTGTGGAAAAGCGTCCGTGCCAATCTAGACACGGTTTTGTGCAAGAAAGCCCCGATAGCCATTTTTGCCATCGGGGCTTTTTTGTGCAAAACAATACCGCGTTGTCTACACTGGCCCTCTTGCGCAAAAGCATTTGCGCAAGAGGGCTTTTGCCCGAACGGGAACAACATAGCATTTCCGCAAGAATGCTGACAATCTTACATGAGATCATCAGTGTTCTTGCGGAAATTCAAGCGGCCAGTGTAGACAGCTGGCAAGTTTTTCCGCAAAAGCAAAAACTTGCCAGTCTAGACGCAGCCTCCATGTACAAGGAGTAAGGGAAGTCAGAGGAAGAATGCTCTGTCTCAAAATAACTGCTGTGTAGACGGCACCAAAAGTTGAAATAAGCTATGTCAACTTAAGCTACATAATTAACATAGCTCAAGTTGTGTTGCTTATTTCAAGTTTAGCTCTGCTGTGTAGACAATATAGTGGTGAGGAAAAGACATTTGTTTTGAAGCAAAGAGCTTGTTTCTAATCAAACTTCTCCCTGTTTGTGCTTGCCTATAAATGAAAAGAGATTGGAAACAGCATTAAAGAATTTCCAAAGATAGCAAAAGTGGTCCTGCACATGGTAACATTTTCAGAAGAGTCTGAGTTTACATTGGTGTCATGGAACAGCTGACTCAGCATTAACACTTTAGCATCAATAATATTGGCAGAGTGGTTCGTTCTATGCTAAGTATAAAGTGACAGAACCAAAGCTGTACAACATTCCTGCACACATACCGTCCTCTTCAACTGAGCACTTCCTGAAAGTGGAGTTTTATACACCTCTGTACATTATCTTGTATAACATCCCTTATCGGGAAGATATTATAACACACACACAGTGCCACCTACAGTTAAGGCTGTCCAATACTTTCAATTGTAAAACTGGTTTAAGGCCAATGGACCCAGGCTGTCAGCAGGTAAGCTTGAACCTGGACTACTTGGAGCTAAAGGCATGAGCTGTTACTGCATGAGCTGAACACTAACTGCTCCTTAGCTGCAGCTGAAGAGTAGACTCGCTAATCTCTTCCTCCGCAGTCTCAGTGCCTCTGGGTTACAATTGCTTGACAACCATTTGAGTTGAAATTTTCTGTCCTGGATGTTTGTCTCAGGGTGAATGTTTTGGGAAAGTTTCAGCTAAAATAGTTTGGCTGCTTCTAAGAATAATGTTAAGAAGAAGTAGGCTGTTTTAACTATGTTAAAAATTCTTATAACTGCTGCGTTGAGAAGCTCTAGCACCTCCATATTGTGGAACATAGATCTGATTTTCAGCAGGGATGTCAGAATGGTGTCATTGCCAGCCCTGTAAAAATTCACCCAAATTATGAGAAATCTCAGTTCAAACATGCTCAGACATGATTTGTTAGAGTCTGGCAGTCAAATAGTTTGAGGATTCCATCTGCACTGACCATGCACCATTGCCTCGACAGCTCCTATGTGCCAATTGAACTGTATCCCACAAAGAAACAGAGTGTGTTCAAACCCAGGGCTATGGGGCCTTGCTGTTCCTTCTCAGGCTGCTGTGGCATCAGACACAGGAAATGAGAGCAGGGATATGTCTTTCCTGTGTTCTCAGTGCTCACATGCAGGCAGTGAGCGGGAGGATGAAAAAATCTGATTTGAACCAAAGAGCTGAGGGAAGGTTGTGTTGGCAAGAGGTGGATCGTGGGAAGTGGGAAAGGAGATAGTATGATTCAGAGGTTTTGAGGAGCAGTATGAGGGGCTGATACGAACAGAGGGGGCAGAGAAACTTGGAGCTTGTGTTAAAATAGTTGGAAGCGTTTGGATTATAGGTAAAGAAAGAAAAAGCACACGCCTTGTTTCAGTAATAAGCAACTCAATTGGATCATAAATTAGTGACTATCCTTGAAGAAAGATTATGGAGTGATAGTCCTCTGAAAACATGTGCTCAAGATGCAGCATCAGTCAAAAAAGCTAGCAGAATGTTAGGAACTACACTAAAACCTGAGCTATTCGGCACTTAATTATCCGGAAAACTTTAGAAATTGGCAAATTTCCTAGGGCAGTGTTTCCCAAATGGAAACCCTGGGGTTCCGTGAAAAAATTCTACTCCCCCACCCCCTGCAGAGCCCGTAGGCAGCTCCCATTGGAGCTTTGCCAGTGGGGGCAGGCTTCTGGTGGTGTGCGGCTCTGGCCACTCCACCACCTACTATGGTTGCCCCACCACCACGCATGGTGCAGCCCCCTCACCACCCCTGTTCCACGGGGCCTCTGGTGCTGCGCAGTCTCCTCCTCCATGTGTTCAGGCAACAGCTTTTACAGTGGCCGCTGCTGCTGGGAGGGGGCGAGGTGGCTGGGTCGGAGGCACCAAGTAGCAGCTCTCAGACCTCGGCATTTTTAAACTGCTGCAGCATGGAACTCAGCTCAGGTTCTGCTGCCCCCCTCATCAGGGCTCGCTTGGGCTCTGCTGGCCCCCCCACCCGGGGCGCGCTTGGGCTATGCTGCCCCCTGTGTGCTGCCGCTCTCTCTCCCCACATCCCTCCCCAGCCTACTGGGGAAGTGGCAGAGCTTGGTCTGGTGGGCAGAGCTTGGTCAGGGTTTCTACACCCACCTCATGCCCTGCCAGCAGGAAGCCTGACCTGGGTGCTGCAGCTGTGCTGGGTTCCCCGCTGCATGGGGGGGGGGGGGAAGGGGCGGGACTGAGCTCCCTCTCTCCCACACCTACCCAAGGAACAAGAGTGTGATGCCTGGAGGCTTTCCCTGCTGCAGCAGGGTGCCAAGCCAGGTAAGCATCCTCTCTTGTACCCTCCCTCCTGGCCTGACACCCTGCTCCAAGACCCCTCCTCAACCCTCCCTTCTGGCCAGACACCCTGGGAGCTGGGCCATGTAGCTGGGACCCTCAGATAACTGGAATTTTTAAATAACCAGAACACCCTAATCCACAAGCATGCCGGATAATACAGGTTTTACTGTATTAGAAAAGGGATAGAAAATAAGACAGAAAATATAATGCCACTGTGTAGATTCATGGGACGCCTGCACCATGAAAACAATATGCAGTTTTCACCGTCCCATCTAAATATCAGAATTGGCAAAAATCTTCCATAAGGGAGAGATTACTAAGAATGGGATTATTCTGTTTAAAAAAGAGACAACTAAGGGGGGATATGATACAGGTATATAAAATCATGGATGGTGTGGAGAATGTGAGTAAGAAGCTATGATTTACTCCTTCACAATACAAGAAGCAGAGGTCACCCAATGAAATTAATAGGTGGCAGGTTAAAACAAACATAAGGAAGTACTTTTTCACACAATATACAAAAAACCTGTGGAACTCAGTGCTAGGGGATAGTATGAAGGACAAAAGTATAATGGATTCAAAAAGAATTAAATTCATAGAGGATAGGTCTGTTAATGGCTATTAGCCAAGGTGGCCAGGAACACCGTCTCATGCTTTTGGCATCCCTAAACCTCTGATCACTAGAAGCTGACACAAGCTGACAAGAGATAGATCATTCAATAAATTCCTGGTTCTGCTCATTCCCTCTGAAGCATCTAGCACTGGCCTATGTTGGAAGACAGGATACTGGGATAGACGAATCATAAGGCCATTTTTATGTTCTTATGTCCAAATTAACTGTGCCCTTCAAATATCATAGAATTGAGATCCTACAGTAATAAATGCAGTGTCATTATTTGTAAAACAAGATTAGGAATGGGCTTGGACAAAAAAGCATTTTATTGTAAAAAAGAACAAAAAGAGCATAGATTATCTGGATATTTTGAACAACTATAGAAGTTATTGTTTAGAAAAAAGAATTGTTAGATTTGTGTTTCAGTAGATCACCAAAAAGTTGAATTATTTTTGTATCTTTACACATGGGTTCATTATAACACTAGGCAATGGTTGTGTTCCTATTGTGAAGACTGGGTAGCAGGTCTACAAAGGGATGCTAGCTATCATTTAGAGGGCAGACATGGAATTGGACTTGCAATTGCTTCCCTAGTGACACATTGGGAGAAGAAAAATATTCCTGTGAAGTATAAAATGGTTTTGCTTCAGTCTCTTGCTTTCAACATCTTGGCATATGCAGGACCGTGAAGAAACCGGAACAGTAAGAGGCTTTCTGCTGGCGAATGGCTGCATACTAGCTCTACCACATGCATGACTAAAGAGGAGGTAATTGCCCACATTTACTGAATAATTGGTGCGATACTGAATATCATCAAGATGATCAGAGAAAAAACTTGTGTTTGTGGGACATGTGGGTTGGATAAGTGGAGGAAGATGCTGATGTACACACCCAATAGTGAGTGTGGCTGGATGATGCGGCTTGCTAGTCATGAGAAGAAAGAAATATAATAAAATGATCCACATCTATTGCACTCCATGACAGCTAGGAATGCACCAGCATTATATATTCACATACATGAATATTACTGAGTCAGAGTCTCAGTGGTTGTAAACCAGCTGTCCTCAACTGAGGTTAATGGGGCTACCTCTGGGAACAATAGCTGCAGATATTGCCCTAAGGGGCTGCACCATGCCTGCAGAACACTCCCAAATTTAGGTGCAGTTTGATTTTAAATATAATGGTGCCCCTCTCTCTTTCTCCAATCTCACCAGCACCTACTGCAAACAGTCACACAGGCAAAACAGTCATGCTCAGAAAGGGTCCCCCTCCCCCTATTATAAACATTTAAATCTTTTCCCTTGGTTCCCCCTCTTTATTTTATGATAAACAGGAAAGTTAACTTGTTAATTAGAAACCTTAGGAAGAAGTAGAAAGACCTTATTTCTATAAACTCATGGAGCTAATGGTATTGTTAAAAATGGAGACTTGAACAAAGACTTCGAAGTGGAGGATTAGGAGTGGAATAGTAGATTTCTATAGAAATATGCTCATGTTGTATAAAAAAGTGTTTTTACTCTTCCTCAATCTGCACTGTTAACAGCTTAATACATTGTAACTGGAATGATTGCTAGACAATAATAGATGGCACTATGCTGAAAAGAACCCCACACAGAAAACCCACTAGCTCAAAAGAGATACTGCAGAGAATGATCCAATTTAGATGATGAATAATATAATTTAGACTATATATATATATATGACTACCTAATGAGAGTTTTGCGTAGAAAATCTATTTTTAACTTCAATAAAGGATATGGAGAATTATGATCAATAAAGGCTGTACTGCAAGCAGTTCATGCAAGGTTATTTTTAGAACTGGTTGAAACCCATCCCCCCCAGACTAAACTGGTTTCCGTTGGAAAGTGTCATCTATCAAAATTGAAAAAAACTTCACACAGTCATGTCAAGTTTTCCAAAATTTTGTTTCTCAGAAAAATGGAACCATCCCATTTCAACATTGGAGTGACATGTTTTGATTTTTCATTTTTGAAATGGCTTTTTCTTGGAAGTGGTTTTTAAAAATATATTATGTATTATAAAATAAACATCTGGTTTTGATTTCATCAAATGAAACATTTAGATTTTCTGTTTTGGATCAAATTTCCAGGATTGTCCTTGGCAGAAAATTTTGAAGAGTTCAGGTTTCTTCTAATTCTAAATAAAGGGAAATTTTAAAATCTCAAAATCCTTTGTAAATCCATGTTTCCGTTCCTTATTCAGCTCTAGTTATTTTAGTTATTTAATCTCCTTACAATCAAAGGATTTAGGATTAAGTTTTTAAATAGCTTCTCCAACAGCTGAAATATACACTGCTAATCCTATGTCTAGGGTTAATGTTAGTCGTAATCTGTTTCCATTGAAATCAATGACAAAACTCCCATTGACCTCAAAAACAAGAGTTAAACTAATGCTGAGCACTGTTGAAAATCCCTCTCCTAATCTCATTTGAGCAGGTCAAGGCCCAAGTCTTCTAATTAGCTGCCTAAAAATATATGGATGTAAATAAGTGTCCTAAGGTTTAAGATAGTTGAACTCCTGCAGAGCTCATTTTAAAACTCCTAACCCTTTGCTTCCTGGAACTGAACTTAATTGGACAATAACTAAAAGAACAAAAAAGTAAAATACATATCAATAGATTTAAGCCCATTTTATTATCCAGCATCTATTGCTCTGTATTATCTGTTTAAGTGCCAATCATGCGCTAAAATGGTCACAGACAAGTAAAAATACAACTGCCAAAGTTTTCACAAGCTTGGAAATGGGTTGCTTCTGCTTAATCTGCCTTGCAGTGTCTGCTGAGGATTTGATAGTATCCAAATTAGCCACCACATTTTATAATCTTTCAGCAGGACCTTTTTTAAGTGTACTCACTAGAAAGTAGAATGATAGGGTGTGTCTAGACTACAGGGTTTTGTTGACAAAAGTGGACTTTTGTCGACAAAACTATACCTGCGTCCACACAGCCTTTGAGTTATGTCGAAATAACGTCAACAAAACTCAGCAGTTTTGTCGATGTATGTAAACCTCATTCTACGAGGCATTATTGCATCTACACTGTCCTTTGTGTCCACACTGTGATGTCGACAAAGCAGCTTGCATTTGTAAAGTGACATACCCCACGTTGTATTTTTCCTGTGTCTGTGCCACTAAAAATAAATTATTAGTTTAAAAAAGGTTCTGCCTTTTTGACATATGGACAAAATTGCTGATCTCTAAGGCTGCTTGGAAAAGGAACACTGACATAAGTGAGAACTTAAGGAAAATGTGGATGCATTTCTGTTTTTTCAACCATGATCATTTAAGAGTTTTAACTTTTCTTTGATAATTTCATCTCCAATATTAGATGAATATAGTTAATAGTAAAAATGGTTTGTATGTGACTAATATTGCTGTCTCATTTGTCTGTTGGACAATCAGTTATGGCCTGGTTTTCAGAAGTGTTACAAACCCACAAATATCACTGAAGTTAAAGATGCTCATCACGTTTGAAAGTTAAACCAGTTGCCCTTTTCAGATGCCCTTTATGTCTTTTTTCCAGCCTTCATTTCCAGGTTTTCCGTCATGCATCCCCTCCATCTCAATCATCTCTCCTTGACTGAGTCCTCCATGACTCAAATCACACAATGAAATTCTCTTCCCATGGAAGCCAATTGTAAATTTCCTATTGACATCAGTGGCTCAGGATTTGACCCATGGCCTTGAGAAACTTCCATTCTTTCAAAATCTATTATTTCATCCTTCCCCTCACAGGAGTTCTATGTAAATTGATGGGTGAACCCCCAATCACCTTTTCACCCAAAAGAGATACAATAATGGAACTAAAATAATTTGTGCAAAACTGCCTTGTTCAGTCAAATAGTTTTTAGTCACATCCCATCCTTCATCTGTATGCCTGTCTATGTTCTGAAGGCAGGAACTTAAAAGCTGTTCTGAAAAATTGTTCCTAAACACTTAACAGTATGGCTTAAAAATGGGGCAGAGGAAGAAAAGGACTGAAAAATGAGAGAGAAATTTGTTTTCCTGAAAATTCCAGTTATTATTTGAAGACAGAGATTTCTCAGCTGGTATAAATTGGCAACGCTCAATTGATCGCAGTGGAGAATGCCTATTTACACCCAGCTAAGAAGCTAGCCCATATGAAGCCAGGTAAGCTGGTAACCTAAATTACATATGAAGAAGGTTATGGATATTTCTTTTCATAGCTCTTGCATCTTTTTTCAGATTAGGATGGAAGTGTTCTTGTTTCAGCGTGCAGCCCTGCTATTGCTAGTTGGGAAGCAGTGCACTATGGATGAGGGTGGTGTTGTTTTTTTTGTAAGGAGCGCTATACTGACAGCACTTAACTTTGTATTATAAGAATTGTGTTAACTGTTTGCGTTTGAGACCATGAAAGAGACACAGTGAAAACAGCACAAAGTAATGGGGCTGTTGCTCCTATTCTGTTAAAAGGCTATGCTCTAGGGAACAACTTGACAAAATATCAGTTACTATGTTAAATGACAATGCGGAGCCTATTCCACATAGCTGCCAACCATTCTTAGTCAACAGTCTTGTTCTTAGGAACAATTCCTGCTTTCACCACTTTCTGTCTCCAAAAAGTTGTCTCATCATTCCAAATCATTTCAGTGCAGTCTAAAGGCATTTCCCTATTTCAATTCCCACTATTCCACTTA
The DNA here is from genome assembly GCF_049634645.1 of Pelodiscus sinensis. NCBI lineage: Eukaryota > Metazoa > Chordata > Testudines > Trionychidae > Pelodiscus > Pelodiscus sinensis. The sequence continues at coordinate 173,615,937 of NC_134712.1, forward strand.
AGATCCTTCCAGTGCTGCAGTCTATGTCAGTGTAGGAAATAAACCTTACTATTTTAAAATGTATTAGTTACAACTCAATGTTGCACTATTGCTTCTTTGTTCCTACAAGTAAGCCTCCTCTAGAGCTAGCTTTAGCATTTTGAGGTTGGCCTGAGGTAGCCCAGAGTCCTGTGTGCTTTAACAGCATCCCTGGGAAATACACGTTGTGGGTTACAAACTGCAGCATGTTAGGAGAACTTCCTGGTTCCTTGCAGGATGTACCCTCTGCCCCTCAGCAAGGTCTCAGCACTGACTGAGCAGGGAGCATGTAGCATGCAGGCAGGGAGGCAGCTGCTGGACGGACTGTAATCCTGTTCTATGTTCTTTGTAGAACAAAGGCTTGTTCCTCTTGGTTTGTCTGATTGCATCTGATCTGAGGTGAATACACACGGACACAACGCAGAGCATATAAAGGAGCCTTGGGCCCAGTTTCCAAAAGTTGTTTAAAAAGTCACTGGGCAGGCTTCCCCTATCTTGAAGAACCTCATACTGGGCCAGTGAAAAAAAGGATGTGTGCGCACAGTTTCTCAGGAATCCTTTCCTCTTCTCGTCTCTAACCCATGCCCTAACCCACGCATCTCTTTTCTTTCAATTTAGCAGATCCCTTCCTCAGTAAAACCCTGCCCTTCAAAAAATACATATGATGGAACTAATGTGCTGTTAGTTGCCATCATATTGCTCATTCTGCTTCTGTATTCTACTCCTACCCCCATGCTTTGTCTACCTTACCTATTTAGACAATATTGTCTCATGGTTTCCAGTTATTCCCCCATCTGGCTGTATTCAGTTGCCTCTTGTCTGAAGCTTAGATTGTAAGCTCTTTGGGGCAGACACTGTCTTTGTTCTATGATGTACAGCCCCTAGCACAACGGGGGCCTGAACCTGTACTGGGGCTCCTTGGTGCTACAGGATTAACAATTAATAACCAGAACTATTGTGATCATACCCGTCATGCAGATTTTCCCCACCATAGGTGCAGAGGTTGAAGTCTTTCTTTCTTCTGTGGTGCCCTTTCCAGATTCCAAGCTCTTGTTGAGGACCAGCAAAGATGCATCAACAGCAAGGGTTGAAACATCAGTAATGGAGCAGCTCTCCTGCCATTTAATGGCCCCATCTGCGTCCTGTTAAGGTGCCTGCAGATGAGCTCTTTGAAAATCACTCTCTTCCCATTTGGAAGGAGAAAGGGCAGAGTCATACAATGTCTCCAACCTTTCCCTCAGGCCCTATCTCCATGAGTCTGGGAACTTTTGTGATAGGGAGGCAGCAAAGAGTGCGTCATCCTCCACCAGCCCTGAGGAGATGAAGACCCAAAGGCTGTATTGCCTTGCCTGCTACCTCTTCCATGGTGGAGAACACCACCCATGAAGGAGGACATGGGGAGGGATGGCTCCAGTAAGGCAAGGAAATAAGGATGGAGCTCCCATATACATTTCCCTAGATTCCGGCAGATCCCCTGGAATCCATGGGACCTATGTGCAGAGCCTATAGCTGTTCAACAGGCAGAGCAGGGCAACACATCTGAAATTTGCCACCAATAACTGCTAACCATTTTCCAAATCCAGCTTTTTCTTTCTGATGTAGAGCTACCCCACACAGGCAAACAGGCAGTGTCTGATAATATTCGTCTGTACATTAGATCATTTGAAAAGACTCCCTCGTTAATTAACTTCTGTTTTCAGATCATTGGGAAGGGCTCAGACCACACAGCCCCTCCCCACACTCGTGAAGATTCACTGCAGCCATTGTGTGCAATTTCTCTGAAATCTTCAGACAAATCCCTTCCACATTTATCATTTATAATGTGGCAAAAGCCTCTGAGTCTCACAAATCATTAATGTCCAATCAATCCACATGAGCTAATGAAAGGAAAACCTGAAGCAGAGCGCGACTGAATAAATACTTCACTTTTGTATCTATTGTAGGCCTAAAATAACCCTTTTTCTAGCTCATTCCCCATGAGCAATGGTCTTTCTGTAAGATGAGGGAAAGCTTTAGGTGCAATGCATTTAAATGAGCTTTCCAGTCTAAGTACAGTAACTTCTAGGATCACAGCTGTGCATACCAATACTCATGTTTTAAAAAAGGAAATGGAAACATTTTTAGAAGTCAAATTCTTCCCTCAGTTGCAGTTATATAACCCCACTGAGTTCTAGGTGATGACACTCTTGGAACTGAAGGCAGATTTTTGCCCCATAAAATCAGTAAATTACAGCATGCTTATATCTTTAAATGATAAAAAAGGAATGCTATTCCATAAGTGATATTGAGCCAAATCATTCGCTGATGTGTGGCCCTACTGAAATTAGGGGAACTACTCCAACGTATAGCCATTGAGGATCTGGTCCATTATCTACTGTTTCGGGATACTGTTGTGTTAAGCCAGAAGAAATTGCAAGCTCCCCATTATTTTGTTGCAAAACCCAAAAGTCCACTTGTTTTTTAGTTTTATAAATGAAATAATGCTAAAATTAAAGTAACTGCTGAGCATCTTGCAACATAAACCAGGGTTTTTTTTAGAAAAGGAAAATTAAATATTTATATAGGCTAGGAATGTATTTTTTATTCTGCTTAAGATCACTGGTAGTGAAGTTCCAATCCAGTCACTGCTGCTATCTGCAGTCTTCTCTTTGCCAAACTGATAATGGGGTTTTCCCCCCAGAGCAATGATCTGATGTTCCTCATGCTGCTAAATTGGTAAACCTTCATCTATCTATGAAATAACTGACAGTTGAGTCCATAGCAACTTCTGAGAATATGATTAGGATAAATTCAGGAGGAAGAAAAGTATGACCTATTTCTGGAAAATCAATCTCTGTAGTAGCAGATGAATCAGAATTGAGTTTTGCCTTAATTGGTATAGGAGCTACTCTACATCTTACGCATTCAGTAGAAAGTGGCATGCTTCTTGCAGCTGTTCTAATTCTAAACTTACTTTCATTTTGTTCCACATCAGTAAGCAACATTACACATCCGTTGGTGGAACATGAAAACTACGCCATGTACTCCTTTTTTATTTACATGAAGGTACATGAAACAATGTGAACTTCCATCCCCTCCCACTAGTGCTATCATCAGCATGTGATCCCAGTCAGTATTTTTTGTGCATCTTCTTCATTATGAGATGTTGTGTAATGAAACTCAAAACCACACAAAGTACACCCAGCATGGAGTATGAACAAATTCAGAGTGACAAAGCTATGACTGGAGTAGTCCATTGATTTCAATATAAGTAAAGGTTGCAAGATAAGGTTCAAAGGGTACCAAACTTTCTGAATAGTGATGGGCCCAATTCAACATCTTGATTCAAAATCCCCAACTTTTGAATTTTAAAATTCAAACGCAGATTGATTCAAACGCAGCAAAATTCTTTGCTGACCTAGCTTCATCAACCTCATAGGAGTTATGCCAGTGGAGAATTTCATCTCAGAACTTCATAACGGGTTGACTGACCCTCATCAAATCTGAGCATTTCAAACTTGGGAGTGTGTGAAGTCCACATCTTAATTCAACAGATCAGGCTTCTTTCTAGGTTTAACAACACAAATAGGAAAAGAAAACAAAAAATACTTCACCCACAGGGTCAAGCTAGTTACATTTCTTGAGCAAGGACCTCAGTTCTGGGCTCATCACATGTGGAATTGAGGATCCGATTAACAAACACGCTGCCCCTACTTCACACTTAGGCTTTGATCCTACATGATCTTTAATCTCATAAGTAATCCCCTTGTCACAACCTGTCCCTGACCCATTCTCTGGATGGAAAACAGTCTGTTGGGTCTATATCCAGCCACCGAATCCCATTTGTTTCCAAGCCCCCTGAGTTTGGGTAGTGACTGATCATTCTTCCTATTTCTGGGTCTCTCAAGCACACCCCCAGTGCTAACCCCATATCAGATCATAGATGCATGGTAGGTGTGCTGCAACACACTCAGGTTTTGCATCTGGTGTCCCAGCTGCTGGGCCCACTGCTGCCCAGGAACTTCACTACTGGCCCCATGGTCCCACCCACCCCACATGCGGGGCTTCTGGCTACCAGCCCTGGGACTCCGCAGCCCGTCTGGCATTTCACTTCACTGCAGGCCTGCACCCGGGGTTCCAGGGACTCGGTTTGACTTTGTTCCCGGGGCTCACTGCCAACCCAGGGTCCTGTTGAGCTCCTGGCACTAGGGGTTCCATTGCCAGCCACCGACGCGAGTTCTACAGGGAGATGAGGGGCTCAGACTGAGCTAAGATGGGTGCAGTCCTGCACTCTCACTCCAGGAATTGTTCCAGTGCCACTGTATCAGAAGTGCTCCTGAGATTCCATGATTAGGTTACCTAGAGCTCAGAACAAGGGACTCAGTGCTCCTGAGTACACAGATTCCCCAAGATCCCACCTGACGGTAGGAGCTCTGGTTTCCATGTTACATCCTGCAGGGACAACATGGCAGTAAAGCAAGATCCATAGGCTTAGCACAGGAATTTTTCATTCACAAGCAACTTCCTCTTAAAAAAAGCATTAGACATTTTCAGATCTATGGGAAAAACCAAACTCCTAAAGACACTCCCCTTGGTCCGATCTTTATACCCCTGTTAGCCTAGGGTATGATCCAAGCTTGTAGGCTCTATGCTTTTCTAGTCTGCTTGGCCTTGACGTCTGTATGTGGGGATGTAATAACCTTTCTTGCTAATAGAAACACAGATTTTAAAATGGTCTTCTGTCCCCACCCCCTTTTTTTGCCCGGGTGCTTCTGCTGAGGAAATTCCAGCATCCATCCTCCTGTCCTCATCCATCTCCCTTTTGACTGCTGCAGAGAGGTATTACAAATTCAAAGGTTCTGCAAATAAAAACCCATTTGTTTCAGTAGGGAAGAATTGTTCAAGGCTGCAGGCCTTCGATTGCTTTGTCACAGCTTCTTGGGCATAGACTGTCCACTAGGTGTCAAGCCTCTGCTACAGAATGGACACTCTAATCCACAATAGAAGTTGGCTTTCATAGAATGAAATAGAATTAATAATTTCACACCCTCCAAATTGTCACAGCCCCCTTGAAGTGAATGGGACAACTAACAAAGAAGGGTTGCATGAAGAGGATCCCAAAGCACATCTGGAATGAGACAACATTGATCATTCTGATGTCAGTTTCTGCAGCACTACTTAATGCTCAAATATATATTGTGTGATTGTATCCAGCTAGTGAATCCCATATGTTTCTAAGCTGCAGTGTGTGTGTGTGTGTGTGTGTGTGTTCACACACACACACACACACACACACACACACACACTTACTTGTGCACACAGTTTGGCTTGCCTCATAACGAGCTTTTAGCCCAAGTCTCTGAACATACTACATCTCTTAACCAAGATTGACTGAAGATATTGCAGATAGAGCACAGACACTACATGAAACAATAGCTCTGAGAGCATGAATTGCCTTATCCCTCTCAGCTGGTACTCTGAAATCAAAATAAAAAAGCACGGTTGGTTTTGGGCCAAAGGTGGCACTTGGAATCAAGATCCAGGAACAGGCTGGTATCAGACCTTAGATCAGAGTCTGCAGATAAGCCAGAATCAGCACTGTAGCTGGAGTCTGGGTGTAATCCAGGGGTTGAAGCTAGAGAGTCAGAGTCTAAGGGTCTAGGGAAGGCCAGGGAGCAGAGGCAAGGCCTGAGGTCAGTAACAGGGCTGAAGCAAGCTTAGAGCAGAGCAAAAATAAGACTGGAACAGGGCTCAAGCAAGATTGGGCAAAAAGAAGAGCAAGAGCAAGCGGAGAGTCTCGAGAGCCCCAAAGAGACTTTTTGTGGGGAAGGCGCGGTCTCGCGGCGGCCGTGCACTGCCTGCTCCGGCACTGCCCCCGGGGTTGGCTCAGAGACACACGCTGATGTCAAGGGAGGTGCTGGAAGCTGGGCGGGCTCCACGTCAGAGAGGGGCGCGGAGTACAGGCAGTCCCCGGGTTACGTACAAGATAGGGACTGTAGGTTTGTTCTTAAGTTGAATTTGTATGTAAGTCGGAACTGGTACATATTGTAGGGGAAACTCTAGCCAAACATTTCTCCAGAGCTCAGTTTTATTCTCCCACACCTCACTTCCCTCAGTCCTTTATTCTCAAGCTGAGGTGTCTGCTGAGAAAAGCCGCTCCGCGTCTCCCTGGTCTGCTGGGGGGGGGGGGGGATGCTAGCTTCGTGTCTCCCTGGTCTGCTGGGGGGAAGCAGCTAGTGCAGTGTTGCCTCACCCCATTTGTAAGTAGGGATCCGATGTAAGTCGGATCCATGTAACCCGTGGACTGCCTGTATAAGGGAAGCCCAGAGGGGCTTGGAAGAGAGGAGAGCGAAGGGAGAGTGAGATGGGCAGCAGCAGGAAGAGGGGCGGCAGGTGATCTGAGCAGGAATGGACCGCAGGAAAGGCCAGAGCGTCACCTGGAGCCTGGCCTGGAGGAGAGATGTGACGGAAGGAAGGAAGTGACCCAGGACTGAGCGTTGGAGCCATGAGGGTTGGTGAGTTACAGCGGCTGCCCCACCAACCAGGCAGGGAGGTGAATCCCTGTCCTTAGGGTCATGGATCAGGACCTGGAGTGAGGGAGGGCCCAGGTCCCCCTCCCTTCCATCAGGCGGTACCTTAGGCAGAAGCCCTACTGGAGAAGTTACCCGGTACAGCCAACAACTGGGAGTGTTGAGACTGGTTAAAAATCGAGAAACTGGGATGCGGAAAGGGGAGAACACTCATGGGTAGGGAGATTTATGCCTTTAGCCCCAATGATGACACGGCTGTAGATCTGAGGGGAGACTCAGATCGTGACCGGGTTCTTTCGAGAAAGGTTTTTTTTTTTCAAAAGAACCGCATCTAGACTGCGGTTTCACTTTAGAAATACCCTTTTTTGAAACAGCAATTGGATGCGAATATGCAAATGAAGTGCTGGATATTTAAATCCATGCTACACTTGCACTTTTGATTGGGCTCATTTACATCCCTCTTTCGAAAGAGAGATGTAGTCTTGACATAGCCACAATGTGCACATCGCACAATCCCAGGTTATCTAGCAGCTAGCTAAGCCTAGTTGAAAATTGGTTCACAAAAGCACCCTGAGTTTTCAACATTTTTTTTCATTATGTGTCTTCTTCATGCAGAAATTTGACTTTACACCTAAACGGACATAAATCAAGAAACTTAACACATAAAACTTAAGTGTTACTGTTTTTCAGCTAAAATATTGCTGTATCTCATGGGAGCTGCAATTTGGATGATTTATGTCCCCATTCTCTTCTATGGGCCCTGGTAAAAGCTGAAGGCCATCTTGCTTCAGAGTACAAATTGCCTTGTGGCACATAAGGTGCCTCTACACTGTACGGTTTTTCTGGAATAATGGCCATTATTCCAGAAAAACAATACTAATGTCCACACAGCAATTGTGTTATTTTGAAAGAAAATTGAAACAATGGAGGGCTTTTTCCAGTGTTGGTAAACCTTATTCCATGAGGAATAACACCTCTTCTGAAAAAGCTTTTTTTGAAGAGGGTGTGTGTGGACACTGCGCTGCTGCTACGTTGAAATGGATCCTCACCAGGAACATTCTAAAGTTATTCCTTCTCAGTGTCATCTGGGTGCTAAATTGAGATAGCGCGTCCACATTAGAGGAGCCCGCCTCAGACTAATTTTGAGTCTTCCCTGGAGTGTGGATGAGCTGTGTCAAAATAAGCTTTTTCTGAAAGATATCGTCCGGAATAGCTTATTCTGAAAGAAGCTTACAGTGTAGACATGCCCATAGATACAAACGATGCTTAGAGCCAACCATGCCAGTAGCTAGTTACAAATTTGGCTAAAAGTAAACAGAGCTGCTTGATTTTCTTTTAAATAATTTAAAATGAGACAAAAATTAAAAAATTCAAAAATATTTGTTTCACTCAAATCTGGTTCTCTATGTAACTCAGCAGTACTATATACACATGTTCAAGTGGATATCTAGTAAGTGGACTGACATTTCTAGATCTCCATTGTAGGTATAACAAGATTGTAGGAAGTAAAGACGATGAAGGTAGCACAGACCCCTTTCTGCCTTTAATTAAAATGAAGGCCTGACAGCCAATTACTAGGTTTATATCTATCTACAGCTAACCTGAAGAGATGGTTTTAATAAAGAGATGGTGCTGTTGACTAATTAGGAGAGTTAAAGTTAAAATTTCTCACTTTGAGCCACTGCAACAATCTGTCATAGGCAGAGAGAAAGTGAGATCCAGAAGTAATGTTTCTTTAATTTAATGAAAAGAAAAGAAAATTTCATTTTCTAACCACCAGCCTATATTCGTTCCTACAAGGAATGAGGAATAGGAGATAGCCCTGAGAATCCATAATTTAAAAGAGTTTTGGAAAACTGAGCTCCCTTCGAGAAAAATGAAGCCTGTTGTGCCCCGTACAATCCTGCCAGATGATGTTAAAGGACACCCCATCTTAATGTACACACCCTTCTTTGAACACTCCCTCCCCAATACACTGGAAGCATTGAAATGCCAATAGTGATTCTAGGACACCCAGCCTATCCCTTACTTCCATGGCTTATGAAATCATACACAGGCAGCCTGGACCACAGTAAGAAGCAGTTCAGTTACCGGCTGAGCAAGTGAAGAATGGCGGTAGAATGTGCTTTTGGATATTTAAAGGGAGGGTTTATTTACTAGGTTAGACCTCAGCACAACTAACATTCCCATTGTTGTGGCAGCCTGGTCTGTGCTTCATAACATCTGTGAGACTACGGGAGCAGCTGGACTTGGTTTGGTAGCAGACAGGGTAAGCGACAGGTCCGGGCTCGCTCTTTTGCTTCTGCTTTGAGAGCACTGTGTGTGTGACACAGTGCTTGCAAATAGTAGCTCCAGCAGCTAGGCAAAGTGCTTGCAAAGTGGGGGCTGTGTTTGCAAAGTGGAGGCTGTGGGGGCAAGGTGGCAGGACTGGGGCTCACATGATGATCGTGTGTTCAGCACCCCCCATTTGCCAGAGGAAAGCAACTTTCCCTTCCCACAGGAGCCAGCGAGCAGGAGGGGGAAGGAGTCCAGGCGTGGCAGCAGGGCAGGAGTTCAAACAATGCTTTGTTGGGGATGAGCAAACAGAGGTTTACTGCAGAGAAATCAGTTAATAGCTTCCCCTGCTTCATTGAGGTTGCCTGTCACAATATCAGTCTTCAACCAAATCACACAGAGTGATAGGGAGGAGATGCTGAGTGAATGTGGTCAGAAGTCTGGACCATGTGCTGCAATGCTTTGTGCTACAATGACACCAGACCACTTACTACTAGTTTGGAGTGGAAAGGGGTCCTACCGTGGAGGACGGAATGAGGCAGGCATCCCCAGAAACCTTGTGAGAAAGATGAAAGAGTTCCTCTATGAGAGCTTCACGGAGATGTCTAGGGAAGATTCCTGCTCCATCTCCAGACACATTAACAAGCTGTTCTGGGAATCCCCGCTGTGTAGACAGAGTGGACACCCTTAACTCATTTGTAGCATGATAAAAAACCCATGAACTCAGCAGAAGTGCCCTTTCTACCATCAGGGGCCAGCTGCAAGATGACTTAGGAGGAAAGGATTGTTTACAATGTTATAAAAAGGTCCTGGCTGTTGGTGAGAGCAAATGATGCTCCGCTTGCCTGATGACCATTCTCCTCTTCCTCATCCACACTGCCCTCCACACTGCTGCCCACGGCTGCCAGAGGAGTGGACTGGCTTGGGAAACTGGTCAGGTCCTACCCTAGAATCCCATGCTGCTGCTCAAGAAATGGAAGTTTGTTAATTTTCTTCCATTTCCAGACCATTAATTTTCCGCCTTTGTCTTCTGGTAGACTTGCCCAAGCTCCTTATTTTTCACATGGCATTGCTGAGCATTCCTGGTGTATCCTTTTCCCACCATACTTTGCATGGTCTTGGCATGCATATCAGTGTTGTTTTTTTTTGCTGGTTCGTAGTTCTGCCTGAACTGATTCCCCTCCCCACATAGCAATGAGGTCCAGGATCTCCCGCACACTCCATGCTGGTGCTTGTTTGTGACCCTGCGTATTCATGGCCAGGTGTCCTGCCTTCCCTGAGGTCTGCTTGCCACCTTGGCCACACAGGAAATAAAATTTAGATTTTCCCAGGGCTTTGCCTATTCATCTGGAGAGCAGCAGAATTGAAAGTCTTGGCCAGAGCAGTCACAGGGGGGGGACTATGGGACTTTCACAGCTCTGCATCTGCACTACCCCAAAGCCTACCATGCAAGGTTGAATTTCTTGTTACTCCTCAGGAAAGCAGGAGTACCAAACTCGACTTGAACAGCTCTTAAAGTCAAGGGAACAAGCATGGTGGAGCGTATTCATTGTTTAGAAACATCGACCTAATGCAACTAGACCGGACCTTAGAGAGACAAATCCACACTACACAACTGCTCAGGACATTTCTATTAACAACACTTTGCCAGATCCTAAGCTGTGATAAACCAGCATGGCTCCTTGGGCGTTAATGGGCCTATTCCAATCTACCCTAGGTGAAGCTCTTCCCCACTGCAGCCAATCAGACTGCAGGGGGAACTTTAGATAGGCATAATATTGCTTGAAACTGGAGTTTAAAAGTGGCAAATGAATTGATGATCACAAATCATCAGGGCCTTGGTTTTAAATCATATCCAATAGATAGCCCTTCCAGCAGCAAAAGGCCTCCCTAACAACATGCTGGGTCAATGGGTCAGTAGCAGCTCTGAGTGAAAGGCAACCTGCTGAATCACTACTGCCTGTATCCCATTGGGTTTCCCATCTAAATAGTGACGAGGCCCAGTCTGACTTAGCTTATTAGAATTTATGAGGCCATAGCTTTATGGCATGTGCATGAATCCAGACAAACTGCCGCAATGAGCGTATACTAGATTAACTAATTGTGCATTCAAAAGACTTCTGCCACGCGTTGTTTATTCACATTGCTAGTAAAAAATGTGCCATAGTAATATCAACAGAGACCAACTAGCACATAATATTTACTACTGAACGAGAGGCATTTCAAGTTCTATTCCAAGACTTGGAGTGGGAATCTTAAAAATTACTATTAATGTCATCTATTTACAGCATCATCGGAACACGCATAATTATTCTTAAATGTTATAGTCTAGCTGCATATGTTTAGTGTTAAGTGTGATGAAAGGTAAGACTCTCGATATAAATAAGACAGGCTCCCCCCACCCCAGCTGCACAATTAAAAACAGACTATTGCTTTCATCCATCAGGTGGCAAGAATGTGCGTAAACATGTAGTTAAATGGTATGAGTCTCTCTCTTCCCCCACTCTCCCTTCAAGATGGGTGAGCGGATATATAAAGCATGTATTCAAATGTTGCAGCATGTCAAACCTCTTACCTGGTCTCTAGGGCTGTCTCTAAACTACATGGATCCATCGATGGAGCCATGTAGATGAGAGTTGTAGGCAAAGGGAAATGAAGCCACGATTTAAATAATCACAGCTTCATTTAAATTTACATGGCTGCGGCGCTGAGCCGACAAACAGCTGATCAGCTGTTTGTCCACTCAGTGCGCTAGTCTGGATGCGTCTGCGTCTCCCGCGCCGACCTGAAAGCCCTTTATCGACCTCCCCGTTATGCCTCGTAGGATGAGGTTTACCGGGGAGGTCGATAAAGGGCTTTCATGTTGGCAGGGGAGCGTCCAGACTAGCGCGTGAGCCGACAAACACATGATCAGCCGTTTGTCGGCTCAGCGCAGCAGCCATGTAAATTTAAATGAAGCCGCGATTATTTAAATCGCGGCTTCATTTCCTTTTGCCAAGCAAACAAATCTACATGGCTCCATCGACGGAGCCATGTAGTTGAGACGTACCGTAGGTTCCTCACAAAGGGTATGTCTACACTACAGCACTAATTCGAACTAACTTAATTCAAATTAGTTAATTCAAACTAAGCTAATTCGAACTAGTGCATCTAGACTTAAAAACTAGTTCAAATTAGCATTTTGCTAATTCGAACTAGCAGGTCCACATTGAGTGGACCCTGAACCGAGGCTAAGGATGGCCGGAAGCAGTGCCGGCAGGGGATCAGATTAGGACTTAGAGCGTGGAGCTGCTGTCTCAGGCTAGCCGAGGGCTGTGCTTAAAGGGACCCGACCCCAACCCCGAACAGACAGTTCTCAGGATTCTCCGCTCGCTTGTCTAACTCGATGAGGGACAGCAAAGCAGTTCTGGCTTGGAGTGCCCTGAATGCCCACACTTGGCACATCACAGCACTCGGCCATCAGCCCGGCTGCACTTGCCACAGGCTGCCATCCAGGGTGGGGAGTGTCAATCGGGGGGCTGCAGGAGAGCTTCCACCCCGAGGAGCCCGCAGAGTGCTCCCCATCAGGGGCTCATACCCCATTCCTCCCTCACCTCCTTCCACTTACCCCTCCGTAGCCCCCCTTCCTGATGTACAAAATAAAGGACAGGTGTGTTCAAAAATGGAAACTCTCTTTATTGAACAAAACTCGGGGAGACTGGGAAAAGGAGGTGGGAGAGGGGAAGAGAGAGGGTGGGAGAGGGGAGGAGGAAGCCTGGGAGGAGGGAGCTGGAAGGGGGAAGCCATGGGAAGAAGGAGGAGGGGAAGTATCAAACTATGGTACGCCATATCTTCAGTACTGTATACAGATGTGATCTCCTCACCCCAGAAAAGATATTTTGGCCTTGGAAAAGGTTTGGAAAAGGGCAACTAAGATGATCAGGGGTTTGGAACAGATCCCATATGAAAAGAGGCTAAAGAGACTGGGACTTTTCAGCTTAGAAAAGAGGAGACTGAGGGAGGATATGATAGAGGTCTATAAAAGCACGAGTGGTGCGGAGAGGGTGCATAAAGAAAAGTTCTTCATTAGTTCCCATAATAGAAGGACTAGAGGACACCAAATGAAATGAATGGGTAGCAGGCTTCAAACTAATAACAGAAAGTTCTTCTTCACAAAGCAAATAGTCAACCTGTGGAACTCCTTGCCGCAGGAGGCTGTGAAGGCTAGAACTATAACAGAGTTTAAAGAAAAGTTAGATAAAGTCATGGAGGTTGGGTCCATGGAGTGCTATTAGCCAGGGGATAGAAATGGTGTCCCTGGCCTCTGTTTGCGGAAGGCTGGAGATGGATGGCACAAGACAAATGGCTTGGTCGTTGTCTTCGGTCCATCCCCTCCAGGGTACCTAGTGTTGGCCGCTCTCGGCAGACAGGCTACTGGGCTAGATGGACCTTTGGTCTGACCCAGTATGGCCATTCTTATGTTCTAAGCTCAGGGCTCAGGGTTGGAGGGGTCTCACTGGACCACCCTGATTTTCATGCAAACCTGCTCCTGGGTGGCCAGGCTGGCAGCTATCCTGCCCTAGACGGCCACTTTTCTGTGCCTAGTGTGGATGTCGTGGATGAGGTCCATGATCTCCGCACTAGACCAGGCGGGCACCCGCCTCTTGCGGCCCCGGTCAGGCTCCCGGGAGCCGCCAGCCTGGTCCCGGGAAGAGGCGGAGGGCTGGGTGGCAGCGGGTGGCTGGCTCGAGCCGTGCCAGGTGCAGGGTCTGCTGGCTGGGTGCTGGCAGGCTTGCACCTGGCACGGGTACTGTAGCCAGCCCGTGCCCCTTTAAGGGCTCCGGGGCCGGGAAGGGGGCAGAAGAGTTTCCCTGGTGGTGCCCAGAGTGGCCACCAGGGAAAGCTGGGAAGGGCTAACCTCCCACTAGTTTGAATTAAGTGACTACACAGCCCTTAATTCGAACTACTTAATTCGAACTAGGCGTTAGTCCTCGTAGAATGAGGTTTACCTAGTTCGAATTAAGCGCCCCGCTAGTTCGAATTAAGTTCGAACTAGCGGTTTGCCTGTGTAGCGCCTATTAAAGTTAATTCAAACTAACGTCTGTTAGTTGGAATTAACTTTGTAGTGTAGACATACCCAAAGAGATAGTGGTCTCTTATGCAATCTCCTTTAACCCCAGAGGCCCTGGGGAGCCTCCCTTGCATTGCACAGTTCGGCCAGGAGTTCTGGGTGATCACTGCAATCTCTGTGATCTCCTGAGCTTAGCCCATCTTTTGTTCAAAAGCGGCTGAGGCTCTGATGGGGCAAAGCCATGTCCTTCTCCCCTCCCTTCCCAGTAGCCTCTAGAGGGGGCCAGCAGGGAGTAGCCAACTAAACGGAGAGAAGATTGCACATCTGCCATGCAGAAGGAGCAGGGCACAGGCCTGTGACTTAAAAGTGGTGCTGCCTCATTTCAATAGCTCTCTTGTTAATTTCAACCATTATTCCACACACTCTACATGTCTAGCACTATACCTCTGCATAGGCATTTGGGCCAAGACCTCTAATGTCAATAGAATCCCCATGCATAGTAGAGAAATGAAGCTTTTTTGAAAAAAGGGGAGCGAAAGAAGCAAACAGAATTTAAAGAGACAGAACGATTATTTAATAGCAGAATTAAAAAAGTTATCAGTGGCTACGTCTAGACTGGCATGATTTTCCGCAAATGCTTTTAATGGAAAAGTTTTCTGTTAAAAGCATTTGCAGAAAAGAGCATCTAGATTGGCACGGACGCTTTTCCACAAAAGCACTTTTTGTGGAAAAGCGTCCGTGCCAATCTAGATGCGCTTTTCCGCAAAAAAGCCCCGATTGCCATTTTCGCGATCGTGGCTTTTTTGTGCAAAACAAATCTGAGCTCTCTACACTGGCCCTTTTGCACAAAAGCTTTGCGCAAAAGGACTTTTGCCCGAACGGGAGCAGCATTGTATTTCTGCAAGAAGCACTGATTTCAGACAGTAGGAAGTTAGTGTTCTTGCGGAAAGTCAAGCAGCCAGTGTAGACAGCTGGCAAGTTTTTCCGCAAAAGCTTTTGCGGAAAAACTTGCCAGTCTAGACACAGCCAGTGTGTGTATTTGGTGAGATATGCGAGGATACTGGGATGGGGCTGTTTTGGAGATTTTGGGAATTGGAATCAAGACTATCCTTTGCAAAGGGATTTGAAACAATTGGAAAAACCAGCAACTGATAGAATGGTCTTCATGTGACTCTCATAACAAAACATATTTTTTAGATTGATACAAAAATTATATGTCCACTGAGCTGAAGTAAATAAAAACATCTAGAAACAGATTTAATTCCATCAGGTTTTTTTAAACTGTTCACAGAGAAATAGAAGTTCAGTCAGTACATGCTGCTGAATTGCTAGTGAAAAGATAGATGTTCATGTTGACAAGAAACGAACGCAGTTTTATGGCCAGCCGAATTAAGGGGTAGTCTTATTGTCACAAACTCCTCAATCTAATGTCTGTTCTGCGTTCCGCTTCATGAATCAGCCAAATTACACTTCAGTTTGCCTACCTCTAGACTGCAGGCTTCTTTCGGAATAAGCTTTTCTGGATGAGATCTTCCGGAAAAGCTTATTTTGAAAGAGAGCTCCACACAGCAAAAGCACAACGAAAAAGCGATGTGCTATTTTGAAAGATAGTGTCCACATTCATTGGACGCTAGCTCACATTTAAGGCCATCCAGAACCAGATCAAGCAGGGTAGTAGGTCAGCAATTGCTTCCGGGTGCTGTTGCAAACTGAATGGGTTGTCCATATGATACTGCTGCAAAAAAGATAAAATGACTCAGGGGTGCATTAACAGGAGTGTTATACATAAGGTAGAGTAGGTAATTGTCACAGTCTATTTGGCACTGGTGAGGCCCCAATGGAGGTCAGTGTCCGGCTCAGGACACCACACTTTAGGAAAGATGTCAACAAATTGGAAAGCGTCCAGAGGAAAGCAACAAAAATGAGAAACGGTTTAGAAAACCAGGCCTATGAGGAAAGGTCTAGAAAATGGACATGGAATAGCTATGAGAAAGAGAGGGGATATGGTAATAGACTTCCAGTATGTTAAGGGCTGCTATAAAGCAGACTGTGATCAATTATTCTCCTTGTCCACTGAAGGCAGGCCAAGACATAATGGGCTGAATCTGGAGCAAGGGAGATTTAGTTTAGTTATTAAGGGGAAAACACTCTACCTTAAAGTGTTGTTAAGCTTTAGAATAGGCTTCCAAGAGGAGTTGTAGAATCTCCATCATTGAAAGCTTTCAAAAACAAGTTGGAAGAAACACCTGTCAGGGATGGAACAGGTTTACTTGGTCCTGCCACAGCATTGAGGGCTGGACTTGACGGCTTTTCAAGGTCCCTTCTAAATCCCACATTTCTTTGATTCTGTGATTATCCAGCGAGTATGTGATTAATGTTTTTTGGCAATTATTTTCATATATTCATTTTGCACTGCATAAAAATAATTCCATTTTATGAGTTTTAAATTTTGTTGCCTTTCAGTTTCATTGCAGAGATAATGCAGCATTTCCATTAACCTGTCTCAGTGTAGAGTATATATGTAAACAGAGATATGACCACAATAGCTTTTAATCCAGAATACTATTAAGCAAGTATGAATGAGTCTACAACTAATTGGTCTCAGACCAGATTTTCCTTCTTTTTATTAACTATTCATTTGATTGATGTGAATTTTCCTAGATGTTATGTTCATACAGAGCGATACCACACTCAGAGAAGAATCAGAAAGATAAGACACGCGAATTACAGAGAAAGACAGAAAAATAAACCACCAGGAAATGGAGCAATAATTTGTTAAAAATTGAATTAAAATTCAATTCAATTCAATTTAAAAAGTCAACCAAAGTAATGAAAAATAAATGTTTATGGCAAAAATTATACATAAAAATCATGTATTAGGTATTATACATGGGTCACAACAGATAACCTACATTTACAGAGATGCACATGCTGCATGGACTGCAGGGATCTTTTTAAAAAATGGGTGAGTTATTTATGGAAGAATTGAATGCATAATTTAATACAAAAGCTATTTTTATACAAATAGAGCTGGAATTGTACCTACAGGAACCAAAATGAGAGTAAGCGTTCTCACAGTATTCTGTACAGAGATCTACATGAGAAAACTGCAGCTCAGATATTTAAAGAGAAAGTTAACCTTTGCCACTTAAGACATTATACAAAAAAGCTGAAAAATAGCTATGTTTCCATGGTTATGAGAGGGAGCAGGGTCAACACAGAGAATGCTTGCAATCTAACCATTGAGGTACACTGAGGATAACAATGTAATGTTGGTTTGCTCTTCGCATATTACACATTCATACATTCACGTATGCCACTGTAAACTAATTGTTAATCGGGTAAGACCTCACAAAAGAGGACTGCAGGTACAAAACTTGGCATTAGAGATAAAACATATTTTCCAAGGCATCCAAGGTCATCATGTGTGGTACAGAAGACCAAGGATTCAGAAAATCTCCATTAAACATCTGGTGTATAAAAACGGCAGCTACAACTGGAATACAAATTCGAAATCTAGAGCAGTGGTACCCAACCTTTTTCAGATGGGGACCCATTTTGACAGTTCAGGAAGACTTGGTGACCCAGGACAATTCAAAAAATGGGTGAATGGCTCCTTAAGAGGCACCTGGAGAGACACCTGGTGACCCTTTTGAAATGTAATGGCAACCCATATTTGGGTCCCGACCCATAGGTTGGGAAACCCTGATCTAGAACAATCGAGTTCAAGTACAATTCATTAGCCTATTTCTGATGGTCTTTGTATACCCTATGAGTTCTGACAACATGGAAAGGGAAACTGCTTTAACCATGTAAGTAGACCCACAGGTGAGCAGGACTGGGCCTTCATTTACCAACATTCATGGATGGTAGCACAACATTCCAGTTTCAAATTACTATATTAAAAAAAGGCAACTCTCTTCAGTATTAGTTATGAGAAATTGAAAAGACACTGAACATGCACCAGTGAGAGGCATAGGTTAGGCACTGACCCTGCTTTAGTAATGGGAGAGGGAAGAAAAGGAAGATCTCAGCGTAAACAGTGAAAATTTGTTTGGGGAAATTGAAGTAAGCAGAACGAAAGTGGATCATTACAGAAAAGCTGCTTTAAATTGGGTGAGCTGCTGATCAAGTCTGAAAAAAATGGGAGATACTGAAACATGGACAGAATAATTAAAAAAGAACCCCAATCTTCCAGAAGTTCATCTCCCTAGTCACTGACTAGAACTAGTGTAATCTGCGGGTGAATCGAAGTCCCGCTCCATGCCCAATCCTCAGAGTATGACAGTCTGTTACAGGCCCAGCTAGGGAACACTTCAATTCAACTGATAGCCTCTCATGCTTTTAGCTCCGGAGGACCCTGATTCAGTCCTGGTGGCTTGGCCAAGGGGGAGGCTAGTATAAATTATACAGAAGCAGCAGTTTTGTCAGCTTCCAGTAACTCATTCTTAATCCTCTCTTTAGTAAATGGCAATATCTGTCAAATGAGTGTCAGCTCGGGAAAAAGAGTAGACATTAGGTCTGTACAAACAGAGAAAAGAAGATTCTGTGGTTTTGTCTACCGAGATGGAGAACAATTAAAGAGAGAAACTCTAAACCCAGAATAATAGAGACACAGTTAAGTGCTGATTTTTTTTTCTGTATAGAGATTTGGCTATCAACTGTAATGAAAGTGCTTCCTCTAAATGCTGTGTAATGTAACTTGATGGAACTAAAGCACCCAGACATGTCAGACTGAGAATATGAAAAGACTTGATTTTCCAGCAAGCAAAAACTACAATTTGAAATATCGATCTCTTTAAATAGCCCCTTTCCACATTTTGTCATTGATGTCAGTGTAACAAATAAGAACACTCATAAATCTAAAGGCTCTGCCGGGATATCAATTATTATTTGAATGTTGATGAATTCTTGTAAAAATCACCTGGTCTGATGCTGATTGATATGCAGATCATTAAACTGTGTGTTACATAAATCTCACATACATACATACATATATGTAAATTGTATACAGCATCTTCTTCCATATTTTGCCTTAAACTCTTGTTGTCCTGAAGAGCACAAAGCTGTAAATAAACATATATAAAATAACTGTGTGCTGTTTGTTTATATTTACAGTATGTTTTATCAATAGTATAACTGAATAAGTTTGGCTCAAATAAAGAGCTCCCTTCCACTTACAGCCTCCTGATTAATTTTGGGACCCCTTACAGTGCATATCTTGGAAGTCATGCAGTGTTTTTTTGGGACCCCTTACAGTGCATATCTTGGAAGTCATGCAGTGTTTTTTTGCAGGATCAGGATGCTTGAATCAAAGCAACCCTAAGGGTGCATCTACAAAGCACTTTAGCTTGAAATAAGCTACGTGTAAGGTAAGTGTATTTTGAAATAGCTTAATTCGTAATTGGGTGTTGTCTACACAGTGCCACGTTTTGAAATAAAGCACTATTCCAAAATGTCCCTTAATCCTTGTGGAACGAGGTTTACCGGGACGTTGGAATAGCATGCCTGTGATTTCAAAAGATATTTCAAAATGATGGGCACACTGTCAAGACACAGAATAGCTATTTTGGGGTAGTGGAAGTATCCCGAAATATCTCCTGCTTGAGTGAGCCCTCCCAGCCCTTTTATTTTTCAGGGCTTTTTAATTATTATTTCTACTTATTTTCCATGTAGATCTAAAAATACCAAGAGAGATCTGGTGGTATTTCCAGCCCAACTTCGTAGACTCAAATGTTTGGATAGTTCAGCTATGTATCAGAATTTGTGGATGCTTCTTCAAACCAAACCTGACCTCTGACTCTCTGTAGATTTCGCTTCTCAGAAGGGAGTATAACATCAAAGCATTTGAAGCTACCCAAGATCTGGCAGTTTATGAAGTAGTCCCAGGGATGAAAGGGCGGTGGAGGATATTCGAGAGGTGCTGCTTGAACCTTCCATTCTCCCTCCCTGTCCCTTAACAGCTGCTAACCAACCATATGATGGTGCTATCTGAAGGAGGCACAAATGCTCTCTCCAGATGTCATTGGGAGTGAAGTTTATTCTTGGGACAGGAAAGGGGTTTCTTTGTGATCCTGAATAGCAATCATCCCTCCAACAACTGACTGTTGATAAATAAATTAGACTCATTGTGGGTCCCGGCTACTTCCAGGTGGAACTTCTGTACAAAGCACACAACTGCTATGCTTTCATTTCAGAGAAGTAATTTAACCCTGGAAAATGTCAGAGCATACCTAGGACAAGCTTGTCCATCTACCAGGAAATTATATTGCTGTCGGCAGTTTAAGTTTACCCTCCTCTGTTCTTCCCGGATTAACTATTTCATTCCAATGCTCATTGTTTTGGAACCCAGTAAATAAATAAATTAATTTAAAAAAACCTCCAGAGTAAAAAAAGAAACAAACTAGCAATTCCTACATGTTGTATAGAAAATAATCCACATGTATAATAATCCACTCAATATAGTAGCTCTCTCTTCCCTACTTCTATCTAGAGCAGCCACTGATGCATCACCCAGAATACCAGACGTTCCAGCACTTCCAGAATAGTGACTGCTCCTGTCAGAGTGAGTCCATATGGTCTGTGTGAGATCACATTGCATGGAGGAAGCCATTTTGAAGAACTCGCACATACTGTGCGCATGAGGTCATGCTGGCAGGGGCAGAGTATCATGCTCTTCAAAATGGCGTCCTCTTTGTATGATACCAGACAAAACCATGTCCAGTTTTATATCAGTACTAGGCAAGAGACAAACCATTTAAAAACAGGACTGTACATGGCCTAAAACCAGATGAATGAATACTATCTACTTAAATGGTCCCCAAGTCATCCAAGTCTTAGGCTAATAGCCTGACATCCTTCCTCTCTCTAATATATGCAATAAGACAGATGTGGTGATGTTCCTTTGGTGTCCCTAAACAAGAATATTTTGGGGATCCCCACACATCACATACTAAAAAAAGCAAATGGGGGTTCCTTAAGCTGTGCTTGACCTTAAGCAATTGTCTAGTCTGCTTACACCTAGTGCTGGCTTTGCAGTAAGAGAGATAGTCTGATAGGTATTTTGCCATGATATCTAAATAAAGGTGAGTGACACTGTTGAGTAGTGAGCTGTGTAACTGAAAAGAGAAGTTATCTTGATATTTTCTTTATTTTGCACCTTTAACGATACAGGACTCAGCCTGCCTGGTGCAGGGGCAGCTGCCATTTTGTGTTTCTGATAAAACATTAGAGTGTATCACTGTGTTCTCTCTCTCGCTCTTCCTCCCTCATGTGCACTTTCTATTTTCATTTTGTTTTGTTGTTTACCTTAATGTGAAACAAACCATGTGTTTAGTTCTTTGCCTTTGAAGATAAGTAGTAATGTTTACAGCAGGTGCACTTAAAGTTCATTCTCGCTTTGGTGGTATTAAAAGTTCTAGCACTGTTCTCCATTTTAAGCACAGGGAATCTCTCTGGAACTGTTAACACCTCTAAAAGTAGCAAAGTTTTCAGTGCATGCAGTGTATTAAATATGCTAAGTGTAAGTATTCGAGCTAGTCAAGAATTTTCCGTTAGAATGATTTTCTGCAAAATCATTTTCTGCAAAATCAGTTTCTGCAAAATCATATTGATTTAAAAATGATTTTATTTTGGTAAAAACTAAATGACATATTTAGTTTCAGGTTGGTTTGACCTAAATTGGAATATTTGTTTTTACCAAAATGGCTCTTTTGACTCAGTTCAAGAAAAGTTTAAATTGTATTTCTGTATAATCACACTGCCTTCTGAAACCTGTAGTACCACTTAGGCATCATTGTCTCTTATGACCTGGACTCCCTAGAGAAATAATCTTCTATAATACAACGTGGACAATCCACTTTGACCAAGCTTGATGTATGGTGCATCATGGGAGTCATGTGTCCCTAACTTTATTATGAGAACTGGAGTCCAGACAGGGAAAATGGAAACATCTGGGTTTTGAAACACAACCCCCCAAACAATGGGTCACACTCAGAATATGTTTTAAGTTGAATGGACTTGAAATGAAGTGTTTGACTTGAGACTCTCCCAATTTTTAAGTCAGTTGAAAAAGGTGAAATGAAACACATAAATATTTCCAAATCCAAAATATTCAGAATTTCTGATTCACAAAAAGTCTTGCAATTTAAGGTGGAACGGAATCAAATGTTGACATATCAGAATTTTCCATGGGATGGAGATTCTGAAATTTGTTCCACTCAAAAAAACAAAACAAAAAAATCTTCAAAGATTTAAAGCACACATTTAGTTAGGACAGAAGATGTCCCTGGGCATCAAAGAAAAACCTCACACAGGGAGAACAGTACTGCATTTAGGAGAAATAATTACTAAAAGCAGAATCTAATTAAGAGAAGGCATTAAGAGTATAGGCGCCCAAAGCTGGAATTAACTAAGTAAAATACTATGTTCATGGAGTTTTGGTTCATGATATGATACTTCCTTCACCCGATCTCACAGTCAGTGTTATTCACCGATAATTCTTTTGAACAATAGTTTCCCTGCATGCAGCTCTGTGCATGTAATTTTGCTATATAAGGGTTTTGAAATACATTTATTAAATCTAATGACAACTTTCCATTTCTATATGTTTAGACCTCATGTCCTTCTATTAATGATAATATAAATCAGATGTTAGTAAAGAAATAATACAAAAGAGTTCAAACAAAGCCAGTGTGAGGAATTAAGAAATATGATTTTGCAATTCTGCTTTACTAGCGCCTATTTAAATGACCTCCAATTATGTTGGCAAAGGTTTTTGGAAGTGGTTAGAGATTTTGGGTGCCTGACCTGAGATACTTGAAAGGGACCCAATCATCCATCAGGAGGATCCACTCTCTAAAAATGAGGCCCCTTTTAGGTGTCTCAACTTAGACACCAAAACTGCTCAGCGTTTTTAGAAATCTTAGCCTTTATCAATGTTAGTCAATGAAAGCTTGAACCTACTGAAGTTAAGTGATCATCTTCCCAGCTGACGTGAAAATATCAGCCCATGCAGCTGTTATTTTTCTTCAGTGGCATCTGCATTATTGGAGGTCTGCACCCATGATAGCCCGTTCTGTAAGATGCTCTGCTAATCTCTCATTGACACAGCTAAGTGCTGTGCACTGGCATTTTTACTACGTCCTGCTTGCTGCAAAACAAATTACTTATAGTAAGGGAAATAGCCATATAAAAAGGGAAAAGGGAATTACAAAAAAATGAAACTTTTAGTTATTTCATCTTATTCTTCATTCAGGGGGGTGAAGATCGTTAGGTTTTGGACTTGGGTCTGTGGGTCTTCAGCTAACCTGCATATCCCAGTTATTTAGTTGCTGACAGAGTGAATGGTTAACGGGTGAGTGGAACCCTAGCTCCAGCTGCTACATTGTACCTAACCTTCTTGTCTGATTCTTGAGCTAGCCTTATCCTAGCTCTTCTTGCCCTTTGTTCTTTGCATTCAACTCTGATCCTTGGCTTGACTCTGATTTCAGCTCTGACTCTGAGCCCTGACATTTGTCCTCTGACTGTACATCTGACCCATAGGCCTGCTCCAACTGCATGGCCTGCCTGTGAATATCCTGGTCCCTAACACATGGCATTAACTCAACTGACTTGTGTGCATCAGTTATTTGCCAAATGTCTCAAGAGGTTGTGGTCATTTTGCAAAATCAACTAAAAGCATTGACTGTTTAAACCAAGCTGTCTATAACAACTGTGTCTGAACAACTTGTCTGGGAAATGAGAGGCACTGTGGTGAAATTCTGTAGGGTTTTTTTCTGTTTGGCCCATGTTTAATGGGATAATTTATTAGTGGCATGTTGACACTTAACATTTCCGCCATGGCAGGCGCAAGCAAAATTAGAGACATGTAAAATTAACTGGATTTTTGTTAAATGATCAAATGAAGTTTCATTCCAGGCTTGTGTGAAAGAGGCATCCTTAGGAGAGGCAATCAGTTCCCTGCTGGCCCTCACATCCACTGCAATGGGCAGATCATGGTTACAGCAGAGAATCTGGCTCATAAAACAATAAACATCAATTGAATCATCTAAAAGTAAACTAAAAATCCAAACAAGAAAGAAAACAAACATTCACTCCTACTGAGTATCCAGTGTCTGAACAACAACTATAAATTACTATGCTGCAATACAATCCCGCCACACACAGACTATAGATGTAATCCAACACCCTGGGAGGAACAGAAAATCATTTCCTGTCAAAAAATAACAGTTCAGAATTAACTATACTGACCATAAATGCAAATTTAATGGTGCCAGCTGTCTACCACATGAATATAGCGGACAAGTTTGGGGAAGTCTCATAGGGTATGTCTACACTACAGCGCTAATTCGAACTAACTTAGTTCGAATTAGTTAATTCGAACTAAGCTAATTCGAACTAACGGATCCAGACTAAAAAACTAGTTTGAATTAGCATTTTGCTAATTCGAACTAGCATGTCCACATTAAGTGGACCCTGAACCGGGGTTAAGGATGGCCGGAAGCAGTGCCGGCAGGGCATCAGATGAGGACTTAAAGTGTGGAGCTGCTGCCTCAGGCTAGCCGAGGGCTGTGCTTAAAGGGACCCGACTCCCACCCCAGACAGACAGTTCTCAGGGGTGCCCCGCTTGCAAAGCAGTCCTGGCTTGGAGTGCCCTGAGTGCCCACACTGGGCACATCACAGCACTCGGACATCAGACCGGCTGCACTTGCCGCAGGCTGCCATCTGGGAAGAGGGGGCAATTGGGGGGCTGCAGGAGAGCTTCCACCCCCAGAAGCCCACAGACCCAGCCCAGTCCTCCCCATCGGGGGCTCGTGCCCCTTTCCTCCCTCACCTCCTTCCACTTACCCTTCCCTAGCCCCCCTTCCTGATGTACAAAATAAAGAAAACGTGTGGTCAAAAATAGAATCTCTCTTTATTGAAAAAAACTCGGGGAGACTGGGAAAAGGAGGTGGGAGAGGGGAAGAGAGACGGTGGGAGAGGGGAGGGCAACTAAAATGATCAGAGGTTTGGAATGGGTCCCATATGAAGAGAGGCTAAAGAGACTGGGACTTTTCAGTTTAGAAATGAGGAGACTGAGGGGGGATAGGATAGAGGTCTATA
The DNA here is from genome assembly GCF_049634645.1 of Pelodiscus sinensis. Classification (NCBI taxonomy): domain Eukaryota; kingdom Metazoa; phylum Chordata; order Testudines; family Trionychidae; genus Pelodiscus; species Pelodiscus sinensis. The sequence continues at coordinate 173,640,891 of NC_134712.1, forward strand.
AAAGCATGAGTGGAGTGGAGAAGGTGCATCAAGAAAAGTTCTTCATTAGTTCCCATAATAGAAGGACTAGAGGACACCAAAGGAAAGGAATGGGTAGCAGGCTTCAAACTAGTAACAGAAAGTTGTTCTTCACAAAGCAAAGAGTCAACCTGTGAAACTCCTTGCTGCAGGAGGCTGTGAAGGCTAGAACTAGAACAGAGTTTAAAGGGAAGTGAGATCAAGTCATGGAGGTTGGGTCCATGGAGTGGTATTAGCCAGGGGGTAGGAGTGGTGTCCCTGCCCAAAGTTTGTGGAAGGCTGGAGAGGGATGGCACGAGACAAATGGCTTGGTCACTGTCTTCGGTCCATCCCCTCCAGGGTCCCTAGGGTTGGCCGCTGTCGGAAGACAGGCTATTGGGCTAGATGGACCTTTGGTCTGACCCAGTACGGCCATTGTAAGCTCAGGGCTCAGGGTCGGGGGTCTCAGTGGACCACCTTGATTTTCATGCACACCTGCTCCTGGGTGGCTAGGCTGGCAGCTCTCCTGCCCTAGATGGCCACTTTCCTGTGCCTAGTGCTGAGGTCGTGGATGAGGTCCACGATGTCCGCACTAGCCCAGGCGGGTGCCTGCCTCTTGCGGTCCTGGGCAAGGTCCCGGGAGCCGCCAGCCTGGTCCCGGGAAGAGGAGGAGGGCTGGGGGAGCATCAGGTGGCTGGCTCGAGCCGTGCCAGGTGCAGGGTCTGCTAGCTGGGTGCTGGCAGGCTTGCACCTGGCACGGGCATCGTAGCCAGCCCGTGCCCCTTTAAGGGGTCCGGGGCCGGGAGGGGGGAAAGCTGGGGAGGGCTAGCCTCCCACTAGTTTGAATTAAGGGGCTACACACCCCTTAATTCGAACTAGTAAGTTCGAACTAGGCTTAGTCCTCGTGGAATGAGGTTTATCTAGTTCGAACTAAGCACTCCGCTAGTTCGAATTAAGTTCGAACTAGCGGAGCGCTAGTGTAGCACCTATCAAAGTTAATTCGAACTAAATCCGTTAGTTCGAATTAACTTTGTAGTGTAGACATACCCTATAGCTAGCAGGATTGTATGTAATGCTTCATGTGGCAAGTAACTATGTTCTGGGGTGTGTTGGTCATCTAGGTGAAGTACTATAACATTTTATTTCTGTGCTCTACACCCATGTTGAGTGCTGGACCAATGTGAAAAAGAGCAGGCAGCAACTTCTAATATCTATATATACGAGCTCATTAATGATTCAATAGAAATGTGGAACATGGAATAATTTTGGACTATTCTTTTACATTTACTTAGCATTAAAGTTCATATAAGTCTGCAGAGATATAAATCTCACTTTGAAGATGATCTGGCAATGATCTAGTTTCCCGGATACTCTTTTAATTTTGCTGAAAGGTTGTGCAACTGAGAAACTGTCCTTAAAAAAGCCAACACATTGAAAAATACCCAACTTCTGTTGCAGGACATAAAAAGTAATGTCTATAATTAGATTCACCAGGAATAACCATGGTAACAGACATCAGATTCACTCAAGGAAACAAAGCAAATCTAAAAAATATATGTGAATTTTATTTTTAAATGGATGAACTTGAATTTTAATCAGGCGTATCATATTTTCATTCAAAAAGCTCTTCTATAGGGTACATATGCATGTTCACTTTGTGGACTTGAGACTTTCTTCATCTTTTCACAACTACTCAGCTGTATAGAAAACTGCTAGAGCTCAAGTGCCAAATTTATGCCCAGCGTAATTCCATCATCATCAGTGGAGTTATTTATACTAAGGATGTATTTGCTCCTAGAGCAGTGCAAATTGCACCTGTATCCAGCATGGCAACTTCCTGTTGAGACATATTCCTCTGTAACACAGAAACTGGCAGAGTCAGAGGGCTTCAGATGGACTTTTTCAGCTAACACTGTAGTACCAGCAGTAATCCAACAGTAGCATAGATGTGGATATTAGATCTGGCCTGTGAACCTGAGAGAAAACTTACTTTGTATGTATTTTTGTGCCCATTAAAATGTCTTTTTTTTGCCCTAAATGTGCTGGAACTACAATTGCTCAGTGGTGCATCTGTTTTAGCTTATAGCATCATGAGACACTATCTTATTTTGGCCAACAACAGAAGCAATGCATCATTTTGGGTTTCTGTATACAATAAAGCTAAGTTTTATAGAACACATTTTTGTACACACCTACTGATGCCTCCAGAAGAATTGTCTCCAGGAAAATATTCATATGCAAAGCGACTTTCTTGGCTAAATATTTTCTGAATTTTCTTTGAGTCTGAAATGAGCTGGTTAGAGAGAGAGAGAGAGAGAGAGATTTATGTAAGCATAGAGAACTACTCAGTTGTGTATTGTACTTTAGACCCAGTGGGCCACATTTGCAAATTAGTTCTATATCCACAATTAGGGTCAGGTTTTCTAAGGAGCTTAGCTCCTATTTAGATGTCAAAATAAGCAGCCAGATTTTCAGCAGAGCTGAGCATTCTGATCAATATTTAAGTGCCTAACTGGGAGCTGAGCTCTTAAAAATATGGCTCTAGGTGTGAAAATCTGGTTCCACTCTGCAAAAAGCAGTTTCCTTTTTTAAGCTGTTCTGTGGTTTTTGGGAGCTGAGGTTCTGTGCACTCTTCCCACTGCCACCTTGAAGTTCTGGGGAAGCTTGGTGTATGGAAAATTAAAGACAGCTAAGTACTATGTGGCCATGGAATTGATACAATATTAGTTCAGTTATTTTGGATTGCATTGGAACTTTTTCCTTGAGTACAACTTCTCTGTCTCTTGGATACTGCTCATCACTTAGTTTTTGTGACATTGTCTATGGTCCTGAAAATAGTTTACATGTACCTGCCAATATCACAATTTATAAACAGGGCTATCTTAGAAAGAAAACTAAACACACATCTTTTAATTCAGTTGAAATATATTGTTCTAGGAAAGATTTTTTGAGGAATGGAATAGAAAAATAATAAATCCTTTTGATAAAAACTAAGGACTGTTCTGCCTAAAGAGTGGTCCTCATAATTACATCATAGTCTTAATATGATGACATCATACTACATGATCAAGCACCAGGCAAAGCTGAGAAGTAAAATCCTCTTTGAACATACATATATTCAGTAATCAGCAACAGAAACATTAACTAAGGTGTCTGTATTTGCAAGATCCTAGTATGAATGTCCTTTACTATTGTGGAGTACATGAGTATGGGGGAAAGAATTCAATTCCACTAATAACTTTTTTAAAGGTATGCATATGGGCACGAGTTTGGGAGCAGCACAGGTCATAGCCTCTGTCACTTGACGATATTATTCCTAAGCATTAAGGGCGCAGTTTTTTAAATAGCTGCTTGCAATTTCTTAGGCTTGTTCATTCCTGATGCTGTCACTACAGCTACATCAAGACTGCTCCCATGAAGACAGCAGGGGACAGTGATGACATACAGGAAAAAACAGACACACTGCAAGAAGGGAGTAGGGGAAATACAAGAGGACAGAGGGATCTGGAGAGTGTGTGTGTGTGTCTGAGAGAGAGAGAGAGAGACACACACACACACACTCCATTCCCCATCTTCAGAAAATCTCAGCCCAAAGAAGTTCATTAACAAAAATAAAAAAACCTTCCCTTAGAATATGTCTCTGACATTAGGGTGCGACAGCCTGAGTCTCTGGGAGAAGTGCTGCCTACCTATACACACTGGTGTCAAGGACTGCTCTTAATCTTGCCACTCAGGCACTTGGAATCAATCATGCTGCTCCAGTTTCTAAGGCACAGCCTACAATTCGTTAATTAGAGGTATGGTGGCAAACAAAGTGAGCTTGATGCTGCCTATTGGCTGCTGCTGCCCACTGCCCCCTATTTAAACATAAAACAAATCCCTGTTTAAAGACAGTGATGCAGCTTTTGGAGAAATTGAATAATGATCCCCCTGACCTGTAACCTGAGGGCCTAAAATACATTGCACAGACCTGATTGTTTGTGTACGTCAGGTGCCAGAGTGAAGTGAAATCGGCAAAGGGAAGGATGTGGTTTGAATCGGCAATGAATGAATAGTAGTAGAAATAAGCACTTCATGTGTCAAGGAGTTGGCATGCCATTCATTATTCTAATTAATGTCATCCAAGCCTTCTACATCTGCAACAGGGGGTATTTTAACCTCTTTCTAGAAAAGCGTTTTATCCCCAGTGCCAGTTGAGTCCTGCTGACATGCTCAGATTTATACAAGGGCACATACACAATTAAAAGCCAGAGCGAGTTTGTGTTTTGTTGTTGTTGTTTTGTTTTATTCAGTGGAAAAAAATCCTATGAAACAAGCTGGAATATATGCAAGCAAGTTAGATCACTGACGGGCACAAGGGTCTGAAAATGTTTCACTTCTTGACTCCAGAAACATCCTCCTCCCATAGTATTCATACTGGCAGCTCTGCCTCAAAGAGCTAATTAATACAATAGAGGAGCAAGGAAGGTGGGAGTGAGGACACAGGTAACAGTAAAATGACCACGTGATTCCACAGGCCTGCTATCAGCTGGGTCCAGAGCCCTTTGAAGCTGATGGGTGCCCTGTCATTGAGTCTAACAGGTTATAAATTAGGTCCTTGAAATTAGGAACTGCATGGTCTGAAGTGCCCATTTGCACCCTGAAGACTGTACAGAGAAAACTCCTCTAAGGTTTAGTCATATTTCAGCATTTTATAGTATTGAAAAAACCCTGGACACTGACAATCCTGGCCAACTGGAACTAGGATGGAATGGCATACCTTCTGTGGTGGGTAGGAAACTCTACAGTAGACTGAGTCTTGTCAGAGGCCAGCTCCACAAGCCAAATACATAGGGAAGCATTGGAATCTCACTTCATCCACAAATTCAATTCACATGCTAATGGACTCAATCGAGATATGGGCTGGCTAGGACACTATCTATTTCACAACCACTGATGGTGCTAACCACTCTGTGAGTGGTATCCTTCCTGTCATAGCATCTATCTATTTATTTTGATCTGCTTAGGTTCAAGTACCCATTCTCCAGATACTTAATGATGCCCTGTCTCACGCCCCCCTCCCCTCTTCCTTTTTCCTTTTTTTCTTTTTCTCCCCCCTCTTCTTCCCCTTTCTGATTTATTTCCAGTTTTCATATCCCCTGCTCATAACTCCGGTCATCTGAAGAAGTGGGCTGTGTCCACAAAAGCTCATGATACCATCTACATGATTTGTTAGTTTATAAAGTTCTACCAGACCATTTGTTGTTTTGAGTCTTGCCTGTGAGTCGGGAAGAATCCACCACATGCCCCAATACTACCTTGTCTCTGACAAAGGGACATTGACAAACATTTGAACACCTGGTTAAATTTCAACATGTGGGTTCAGAGAATCAAATATCTCTCCATTTGCCAGAGGCATCACATTATACTGCTTTCTTGCCTTATGCGTTTGTTCATTCAAACCATAGTGGCCACCAATAATTTGCAAACACAGCGTTACGGGCCCAAAGCCAATTTAATGGGAGCAGTGGCATTTTCCTTTCACTGAAAAAAGTCCAAAGATCCTCTAACAACATTAATATCACTATTCATTGAAAGTTATTTCAAATGGTTCAAAATCAACTATTTGAACATCAAGGACCTAATTTATAACCTGCTAGACTCGGTGGCAGGGCATCCATCGGCATCAATGGGCTTTGGACCAAGCTGATAGCAGGCCTGTGGGATCACATGGTCATTTTACTGTTACCTGTGTCCTCACTCCCACCTACCTTGCTCCCCTATTGCATCAATTAGCTCTTTGAGGCAGAGCCGGCAGTATGTTTGTAAACTGTACAGTACAGGTTGGACCTCTCTAGTCTGGCACCCTCTGGACCTCACTAGTCCCAGATGAGGGATTTTTCCAGACCAGGGGATGTCATTTCTGGCCCCCCTGCTGCCGCCCCCCTCTGTGCTGCCTCCCCATGGGCTTCTTCACTCCCTCCCCCCCCAGCCCAGTTGAGCCACATGTTGGCCCCTGTCCAGCCATAGTTGGCCATATGCCAGCTTCCGCTGTCCCCACCTCCAACCCCAGTTGAGTCATGTGCCAAGGTTCCTGGCTCCTATTCCCCCCCTTCCCAGCTGGGCTGTGTGGCTCCCTCCCGCCCACCTGCATAGTGCTAGGCTTCCGGGCCTCTAGCCCGCACAGCATACTGGGACTCTCTGATCCTGGAACATCCATGGTCCTTCTGGACCCAGATGTTGCCGGACCAGAGAGTTCTGGTTTATGGAGTGCAAGTTTGTTTGGGGGTTCAGGGTGCAGTGCTATAGAAACAAGTAGGACAGTTCATAACCATGCTGTGAATTGGGGTAATATTTATCTCTTTTCACAGAGGAAAAAACAGAAGACCACAAAAGTAAGTAAGGGACCCAAGCTGATTTTTGAAACAATAGTATAATTCTAGAAGCTTCATCCCCTTGCTCCAGCTATTAAGCAAGCATGGCGTACACATCTACTTTTAATTAGCAATACGTTGGATTTATAGAAATGCCTTTCATGCGAAAGGATATCAAAGCAAATGAAAATGATACACAAAGTACCATCCATGAGAGATCACACAACACCACTGAAATAAATCTACAGGTAGGGCAAAACCATTTGCTTCAATAGTAACCGATATCATTTTAGCACACTAAAGAGTTATTTAAAAAAACCCTCTAGTTGTGTGACTTTCCTACATTCACCTCCTGTGATGTGCCACTTAAGCACTGACATTTCTCTGCATATAGGTGGCCCTAGGATATGTGACCCAGTTGAGTCTGTACCTCTGAAGTTACTTTCCCTCTGCAATTAACACACAGCTTTTACACCTGATTAATTATAAAGTGGCAAGATTCCTTAATGAGATAAAAACATAGAGTTTCTCGGAGGGTAGACAAGTTTCTTTTTCAGAAGATGACTATAATAGCATGGTACTTTCATTAGGGCTGTGTGTTGTAACTATGCATGGGGGAGTGGATCACTGAAACATCTCTATGCTCTATATTCAATGTTCTCCCCCTCTCCCTCCTTCACCTTTTTTGCCTTGGATGTTTCCTTGCTAAACTGGCCATATTGGATTTTTAACATTTCTCTCTTTCTCTCTCTCATTATGAATTGACCCATTGGCTATAAAGTATACTGGAAGCTTCAGAATGATGAACCATTAGCAAAAATGATCTATTACAGTTACGGAGACTTTGTCTACAGAAAGTATTGCACAGACACAAATGTAGGTGGAATTTTGTTCACTGTTCTCAAGAAAGCTCATCTTTCAGAGTTGTTGGCCTTTGCAAGCATTTAGAAGTAGAGCCAAAAAGACAGATCCAGTGATCAGATCTGGACCCTTTGTACTGTATTCAACTGATGGAAAGGTGACAGAAATTGGCTACAACTTGACGGAGAACTCCCTGCTGGTGCAAATGTGCCAACTCCAAGCCCTGTGTCTGCTGCTTGCTCCTCCCCAGAAAGTGGCACATCAGAGTTAGGAAGAGGAGAAAGTGGAGTTGCACTTACCTGTCACTGGTATAGGGTCTACAAAGGACTATGCATCAATGCTTAGAAGCAGCTCTGACTCTTACTAGAGTCAGTGCTGGACCTGAGAATCAGGGAGCTGGAGCTGACTGTCTAATGCCTTATCCCTCTCATAAACCAATTATGAAGCAGCTCCACCACTCATGAGCTTCCTGCCATGGCTGCTACTAGAGCGTAGTTATCCAATGGGAATGTGATGTCAAAGGTGGAAAGAAAAGGTGCTAGAGGGATCTGCTGGCCTCCAAACCTACTCTATAACGATGGCAGGGAAAACTCCAACCCAACCCACACTAAGGGTGCATCTACACTGCACCGTTATTTTGACATAACTAGTGTTATTTAGAAATAACAATGTGAGCATCTACACAGCCATTTATTCTGAAATAATTTTGACATAAGGGGCAGCTTATTCTGAAATCTGTAAATGTCATTCTATGAGGAATAACACCTATTCCAAAATAGCTATTTCGAAATAAGGTGTGTATAGATGTTCCACTGCTGCTATTTTGAAATAGCCCCTCAACAGAGCCATTCTAAGGCTATGTCTAGACTACGTTCTATTTTCAAAAGAGGATATGCAAATTCCACGCGAATTTGCATATCTTTTTCCAATCTCACTTTCGAAAGAGGATCTTTTGAAAGTGAAAGTAGTCTGGATGTGTTTTTTCAGGAAAAAAACCCTTTTTCGAAAAAAAACACTCTTCCTTAAAAAAGGAGGTTAACGTGTTTTTTTAATTTTTTAGATTCTTTCGGAAAAAAACCATAGTTTAGACTGCCCTTAAGTTATTCCTCCTTGGTGCCTCATAGGGCTCTAAACTGAGATAGTGCATCCACATTAGGGAAGCCTGCCTTGGACTAATTTTGAGGCTTCCCTGCAGTGTAGATGTGCTATTTCAAAATAAGCTATTTCAGAATAACTATTGCGGAATAACTATTTTGGAATAGCTTATTTTGAAATAGCAGTGTAGTGTAGACGTACCCCGAGTGAGCCAAAATTCCTGGCACCCTATTCAGGGGAAACAAAGTGAATATAGTGCAGTATTTCTGAAACCCCAAACATGAGCTAAAGTAAAGGACTTGTTACATGTTTTTTATGTCATCCCTGCTTTCAAGATCTATCCAAAACTCTAGCATTTCAGTTGAATTACAAACTTCAGAGGACTTAATATAAATAGCACAAGGAGGGTGGGGGGAAAGAGATTTTAAAAATAAGTAGATACTTTAACAAGCAGGCACTATTTCCAGAGCAATGCTGACATCATTGATGATGCTGGTGCACAAAGAAAGATGTTTTGGCAGAAGTCGCAACATACCGCAGATTCAAGTTTTCATATAAAAATAGCAATGATCATTTCAACTGCATCCAACACACACACAATATTTGCAAAGTGGAAAAGTTCAAAATTGTTTGTAGGGGGAAAAAAGATATTTCCAAGGTTTTCAGAGGGTACTGCAAACAAGATTGATCAATAACCATAAAACAGACCGATCTACACATGGATTAGGTATTGGTATACTATGTTGGTTAGGGGACTGGCTATTCTATTAATATAGTTGTACCATGATAACCCCTTGTATGGGCACATACTGGTATGAAGGTGCCTTTTACTGCTATATATACCTACATAAAGTGCCTCTATACTTATATATCTACCCACACTAGGGAGATTGTACAGTTTTAACTATATTAGTGTAGTTGAAGTGGTACAAACTCCTGGTGAAGACAAAGCCTTTAGAAACCAGTAACCAAATACTGAAGCCCTTACTCACTGTCACCGAAGACAATGGAAGTTTTGGGTAAAAACTTGAGTCTTCACTACCTTATACCTTGAGTAAAAAGAGTTGAATTTATACCTATGTAAAGTGAGTGCTGCTCAGTAGATAAGAGGCACACATTTTAGAAGCACTGCTGGGAAGTGACTATAAGTTGTGAATCTGGTCATGAGCATGAACATTGGGATTTGGCCCCATGAACACATATTTATTTGAGAGAATCCTTTAAAATGTTACGAACACAAGGAGTCTAAATCAGTGTTAGTACCACAACTATGAATATGTGCACAAAAACTCCCAACCGCTTATGTATGTAACCAAATACATACAAGCCTATCACACAATAGAGGATTTACCATTAAACATACTGTGCAATGGCACAGGCCCCCAATGACAGTGGGGCTCCTCAAAATGTGACACTGTTCCTGGAAGTGGCTGGTTGCTGACACATCTCTGCATACCTCTAGCGGGGGGGAGGTGGCTCCAGGTGCACTGGCCCCATTTTGGGCAGCACCTAGAGACTGGCTACCCTCCTCCTCCCGAGGGACATGCTAGCAGCAGCGCAGGGCTAAAACAGTTCCATGCTTGATCTGCTTCCCTCCCTCCCTCTGCACCGCACCACCCCCAGAAGTGGCCAGCATGTCCCTAAAGCCCGGGAGGAGGAGTTGTTTCCACGTTTTGTCCCACCTCGGAGTCACTGCCCCTGGTAAGTGCTGACCCTTCTGTCCCCTTCCCACACCCCAACCCACAGCCTCAGCACAGAGCCTCCACTCTTCACCTAAACTTCCTCCCAGAGCCCACTCCTCTCACACATTCCCTCAACTCAACTCCCCACCCCATCCCAGAGCCCACATCCAGTACCCAAACTCCTGCCCCCAAACCCGATCCCCAATCTTCCTCCTACGTCCCAACCCATTTCCCCAGTCAAGGTACCTCACTTTATTTTCATTTTCTTCCTATTACTTATAATATAGGAGGAGGAGGAAGAATAAAGAACGACAAATTGCAGAGGGGGAGGAGTGGATAAGAGAGAATGTTTCCTTGGCTAGGTCCTGGGGGTGGGAGTGAAAATGAAGCTGCACACAGGGTCCCACTAACTGTAAATCTGCCACAAAATAGAAGAGCTGCTAACTAGTCACAAGTGGGTCCTCCGATCTGAGGATACGACACTCTTCTGTAACTGAGCAATTCGCTCTTTTGTAACTGAGCAATGCAGGACTGCAGGAGGAGCTGTAAATCTGTTCTGAGTGATCACAAAGCCTTCCCAACAGATCTATGGTTTGGACATGTCTTCTCATTCAAGAAGTCAATGAGGCAAATTTTCATTTTTGAGCAATGGTGAGTTCTGAGGAGAGCATTGCCGACAAAAATCACAAGAGTGTCACCAAATCCAAGTGTTTTAAAAAGGCCTGCTAACAAACACTGACCTGCACACATTGCGGAAGATTGCAGACATGGTCAAGAGTGTAGTTACCCATCTTTAGCCCTTACTACACCCTTTGCAATGTACTATCTGGAGTGCATATTCATCTTTTTTTGCTCTGTACAACTGGATAGAATTAGTTATTTTCAAGAGTTTTGTCGCTGACACCTTCTGGTGGCTGGCCTACAAAAAGGATCTAAACCCTAGGCACAGGGTCAGTTCAACCTATTTTCCAAGTAAGGGGGACATGTCAGGTGGGAGGGGAAAGGACCACTTCTTTGGTTAATAGGATGGAACACATAACTGAAATACCTTCTTTTAGTGAGCCACCCCAATGCACAAACCAGCAAACTGCCCCCATTCAATCCAATTCTCCTCACACACTACACACATACATCATGCACACAAACATGTCTTACCTACTCTCTACCACACCTTTTGCTTGTACTTATGACCCTCCTCATCCATTTTGCAACACACACAGCTACCTATCCCAGTTTTAGAGTGGCTCTGAGTTAAGGCTGGCTGCTATTCTGATAGCCAGAAATCACTAGAGTTAAATGTCATTTCAACTATGTTTTCTCTCCACTGCCCACATCCCTTACCCCGGGTGTCAGAAGGGAAGTGGCATGAAGGTGCTACATCCATCTATGCTACCCTATAAGGGCTTGTCTATGCTACTTAGAAGATCAATGCGGCCATAGTCAATCTTCCAGGGTTCGATTTTTGCGGTCTAATGAAGACCCGCCAATTGAAAATCATGGGGCACCCCCATCGGCACTGGTAATCCTGCTCCTCATGAGGAGCAAGGGAAGTCAATGGGAACGTTTGCTCCCATTGGCCTCCCACTTTGCAAACGGCTCAAAAACATGGTTTAAGATAAGTCAACCCCAGCTATGTAATTAATGTAGTTGGAGTTGCATATCTTAAGTTGACTTTCCCCTTTAGTATAGACCAGGCCTAAGGGAATTCTCAGGAGACTGGTCAAACCACTGTTCCCTTGCAACAAGAGATTAACAAGAAGGGACTTTAGTCCTAACCTAGTGCATGAAGGGGCAGAGTGGGTGAGGGTGCACTTGAAAAATGCAGAATTTTTGTCGTGTCCCGAGCAGGTCTTTATACAGGAAAGTCTAGTCAAAGAAGGGGTGGATCTAGTTAGTATAGATTAAGGCCTGATTCTCCACTGCCTCTTCTGAATTCTTTGGATCTGATTCTCTGTTGCCCTGCACTTTACGGAGTTATTATCCCTGTGCAAGGGAGTGCAAAGTCAGTGGAAAACACTACTGGTCCAGAGTGTTAGCATTTTACATACACAGTGAACAAGTGTAAATGACCTCAGCAGAAGCAGGGCAGCAGAGTCATGACCAAAACTTTTAGCAGGAAAGCTGCCCCCAGGGTAGCACTCCTTAAGCCTGGTAGCAACGACTAGAAAGAAAAGTAAGATGATTCGAGCGGCAAAAAATTCAGATCAAAGTGTGTTTAAACAATGAAGCAACAAGACTGTAACAGCTTTCAATATGCATTTCCTCCCAAGACTCCAGGCTCTCCAGTTACTCAACTGAATCAACACTCTTTAGCGTCAAAGCTGAGTACTTATTCCCCTTTCATCTCAGCTTCTCTTTTCCCTTCCTTTCAAAGCTCTGACAGAAAGCTGCTGCGTCATTTCTGAAAAGGTGTTCTATTGCGTACCATGGTACTCTCAAATTCAGCAAAAAGTGACTGCGTAATATTTCTATCTCTGTGTTTTTAGACTGTGTGAACAAAGCTGTCACTGACTGCGTTAAATGAAGCAGTGACTCATACTATATCCATGCTATTGAAGAGAGTGTGGGTAGTATTTCACAGATCTTGAAAAATTATTATTTCAGATTATGTTTGAAGAGAGAAAGGCAGTGACTTTAAAGAAAGCAAACAATAGATTATTGATGATGTATCAAATATTAAAATACTTTGGTCATATTTTACACCGTGTTGTCATCATTAGTCAGCATGGGGCTCACAAGTGAAAGTTCACAGGAACTTTTGAATAAACTGTACCAGATGGAAAAAATTAAGAATTGGACATGTGATAGATTTTCTGTGCTATGCCCAAAAAGACACAACGAGCAATGCCTCTTGCTTGCCTGCCCCATGTGCAATCATTCACTCCTGTAAAAACTGGGTGGAAAGCAGTATCATTCTAAACTGATGATAATTCCACACTCATTTTATACTGATGTAAATGAGAACACAAGAGGTAGGGAGGGCACTGGAAAATAAGGGCTTGTCTACATGGTGTATAGGTGCGCGCCAACTGTAAACTGCAAAATGCAATGGCGCGTCTCCCCGTTACTATTGGTGTAGATCCTGTTGGAATGCACTACAAGCTGAGCAATGAGTAGTACTGTGTGAAATGGCCATGATGTAAATGCATGCGAGGCACTTGTGCTTTCCCTATCCTGAGCACTCTAAGAACCCGTTGAGTGAGGAAACACCAGGTGTAAGGGACCAAGAGAGACCAGAATGATTAGCACTAAGATTGCTTTCCCATACTACTTCTTGTATGTGAGGAGAGAGCATAGCATGGGAAGAAAGGGCTATAAAACAGCTATTTTCCAGCTGTTTCCATGGGAACTTTAACTTCCATCTGGCCACCCATCTGAAAGACAGAAAATTTAACTCTTTCCTTAGCACTCCTTGCATGCACTCCTTAGCAGTGTATGCAGTTGGCATCAGTCTGGTCCAGACTGGAATTCACAATCCAACAGCTCAGGGGCAAGACAATAACCGAGTCCAACCCTAAAAAGCTCTGATTGGTTGCCCTTAAGAGTTGGGTCATTTCAATCTATAGCAGGAGATTGTCCACAGAGTTGGACTAATTCTGCTCCCTTTAAAGTCACATGGTTACAATGCCAGTAGAGTTGGGTCAACGCTGAGAACTTCTGAAAAAGTGACTGCTGCAATTATTATAGGTTGGATCTCCCTGGTCCAGTACCCTCAGGACCTGACTGGTTCCTAATGAGGGGATTTGCTAGACCAGAGGAGGTTCCCCCACTCATGGCCAGTGCTGAAAGCTGCCCCCTAGCTAGATCTCCAGTACACTCCCACTGCTGCCTGGCCAGCTGTGGCTCTCAAGCTATCTAGCTGCTGCTGGCCCCACTGCTGCCGGGGCTAGGGCTCCCTGGCTACTGCTGGGGCCAGAGCTCCGCCCTTGTCCACCTCCAGGACTGGAGCTATGTTGCATGGACAGATTTGGAGCTTCCTGGCTGCCATCGAGGCCAGAGCTACATGGCCAGAGCCAGAGTTCCACAGCTGCTGCTGGCCCCGCATTACTGCCCAGCTGCTGGGGCCAGAACTCCCCACTGCACTGCCCACCCCTCTCCCCAACAATATGGGTTCCCACCTAAGTCACCAGACCCCTCTGCCACACTTCTGTGGCTAGATCTCCCTATACCTGGGCTCTGTGGTCCAGGAGCATCTGTGGTCCAACTAGACCATGGATGTTGTTGGACCTGAGAGTCCCAGTTAAGCAAGGGACAGCTTGTAGCATTTTGCAAACTAATTTCAAAGCCATGTACAAATGAAACCTCCCAGTATACCTGAGATAGGTGGGGAAACTAAGGCACAGGTCTCCCAAAGCCAGACAGCAATTCATTGCTATTCAATTGGCTACTGATGCTGAATGCCTTTATGCAGATCAATTTTAATAACATTTATGGGATATGAAACAATGCTACAGTGGCAAAAAGTCATGCATTGGAAAGTGAGTTGTTTACTTTAGCTTTTCATAAAAACATATTGCTTCTAAACATTATTATTTCAAAAGCCTTGAATTCATTTGGGTTTCCCTCTTGATCTTTTTTTCCTCCTTCCAACATTTGCTAAACTAATCTCATTTTGCCTAGTCATGCTTCATCTGATATAGCGTGGCATTTGTTTCTATGTTCCAAAGCTTTTTCCCCTTTCTCTGCTGCTCATTTTCAGCTTCAATAGATGGTGCTGATTTTGCATGACATCTAATTTAGGCTCTTGATTTTAGCAAAATCAAAATAATGAAAATGACAACCGGCAACTCAGAAGTTACAAGTTTCATCATTTTTTTCCTTCACACTTTTTATTCAAAGTCTATCCAATAATAAGCTAACCAACAGACCCCACAATACATACACAGACAACATGGCACCAGCCTCACTGTACTCCTACAGGCTTTTCTACAACATGATATAAACCTTTCTCTTTAATACTGATGCAAACATGGACTACAGCTCCCTGCTTACTATGCTCCATCTTGATCCAATCTTGGGCACCCTACTGTCATCTTCAAGATGTTGGCAGCTACCAGAAACTCTAGTTGATGGATATCAGTTGTGACAGTCACTGTTGTGTATAGTCAGAGATTTGAGGTCTGCTATAGAGTTTATTTCAGACTTGTCTTTTGTCTATCTGCTCTGAAGTGCATGATATGCTCTTGCACGGTACTCCACCAGAAGAATTCTATCTATGGGCTTTCAGGTGAGTTGTCTTCAGAAAAGCCATATAAGTTTGATTAAGATGTATTTTGCTGCTGGATGCTTTTTCTTCTTTCCCTCTGGTAGGCAAAAATTCATTCTAGAAATGCCAATTTGTGTTCTTTGATGTAACAGTTTCCTGGGGTGTTTGATGACCACTTCATCTGTTCTGAAGGAAGATGGAGAACACCCTTGCAGCACCAGATGGTGGAGAACACAACCTGTTTGGTATAAATCTTACAGCTAACAGCTTAAAGGCGGTAATTGGAACAGCTTGATGAACACTTTCCTTTTCAGATGCTCCAAACTGCAATCTGGTGGAGAATAACCTTAATTTTTAATAACATTTCTTTGTCATTGTTGTTGACTAAGACTGATTAGAATAATTTCAGATAAGGTGCCAATTTTGAGGCACACTAAGTTAATTTGGCAAGTCAAGCACTTTATATCTCAGAAGGGATTGAAAGACTACCATCCAGTAATGCTTAGTATACTTTTGAGCTCTGGTTAGTCCCACTTCTTCCACGAAGCCAATAAAAGATGAGCCAACCAAGACTATTTCAATTTATTGGCAAGGTATACGCAAAGCACATCTAAACAACTCACACATTATTGTTACCGTGTTTTTATTATCTCTGCCTCTGCCATGCCCGTCCTGCATCCAGTGTGAAAGTATGTGTTAAATTCCTTGGGGCATGAACCAAGTCCCATTCTTTGATACTATGAGGCACCACCGTGATTGCTGTAACATAAATATATGCTGACATATATTCAAATAATGCATGGCATGTAGAATCTTGGAGTAGAAATCTGTGTGATTCTGAGCAGAAATTTGAGATTTGAATATGCAACCTAATGATATAGGCTCCAGAGCGGGAAAGATCTATTAGACCCACCCAATCTTCTCAATGTGGGAATCTCCCCTCCAATACAATACATCCTCTATTGTTCTGTTCAATACTTTTAAAATATCACATTCAAGATGTATTCCCAATTATTTTCCCTTGGGAGACTATTTTACAGTCTGCTATGGCACAATAATTCATTACGCTCTCTGTGGGACAGCATAGCTTTGCCTAAAAGCCACAGTCTAAATCTTTGTGTTTATGTCCCTCAATGCTATGTAATAATAGCAGTTGAATACTGCTGTCGACTTTCCAGCAGGAGCGCCTAAACTTCAGATTTAGATCTAATTCCAGCTCCGAACTTTGGGCCCCATTTCTAACCCACTAACTTGTTCCAGCCATGAATAAAAACCAGAAGTGGTGGCCACCCAGTTGCCAGTTTGAGGAATTTTTCTCTGGCTATCACCCTAAGGAAAAAAAAATCTCTCTGCTCCCCCCACAAGCAAACAGGGAGAAAAAATATGTTTGAAATTTGATACAGTCAAAAACACCAAACCCCCAAAACAAAAAATAAAACAAAAAATAATATCAAAGAAGTGAAGAAAGCACCCGGCAAAAATAGCTATTATTTTGCTGCTGGGAGATTTTTGTCATATATTTAAAAAAAACCCTTTATTTAGATGCATGTGCAGCTGCCTCCTTTGCCTTCCATCCTACCCCTTCCCCAATGAGTCAGAGAGATGCTGATTACATTGAAACGAGTCACTCTATGGAAATGCTTAGAAACATGTGGAATGTATCCCTTTGCCTTTAAGGTCCTGTCCTCTGCACAGCATAAGTTTGTGGTTTTGTACAGAGACAAGAAGGAAGCCAACCTACCTTGTTCACAACAAAAACAAATGAAACTGAATTGGAAAAAAAGTCACCTCCCACTCACATTTTTGTATTCGTACAATTCCTAAAGCCTCTCTTTTTCTGATATGAGAAGTAGAGAAAGAATGCAAATATTAGCCATGTGCCAACTCCTCTCTAGCAGTTGAGGCTTGGTTATGGCCTCTGAGGACACATTGTAGAATAATGGGAAGAGAACTGAGCCCCATGGGAGGGATTTCTGTAGTCCTGCTGGTAGCTTCCTAAGATACAGAACAGTGGTAGCAGCTCCAAGTGCTGCTCTTTTGGCACAACTTACACGGAAGCATTAATCCACCAACAATATTAGCAAATGAAATTCATCACACTGTCCTATGGATCACACCTATGAGTCCTGTGGGGCTGGATTAAGGCACTTGTGTTTGTGGAGTCAATTCTTCTCTCTGGAAATTATACTTTTCCTTCCTCCAGGAAACATTTGGGCTCATGGGCTTGGGAATCTTCTTGCTGTGGATGGAGATGGATATGGGTGAGGATTTTCCCCCACTTAAGGGGACAGATAGGTGAGTGTGTAGGGGGGGAGGGATCAGGAGAATGTTTCACGTCCTCTCCTCACTTCTTGGCAAGCAAGGGAAAGAGCTGACAAGGATCAGAAGAGGGGGAGGTTGTGAGCTGGCTCTGATAGACCCATCAGTGATTCTATGAGGAGCATATTGTGTTTGCTGTTGGGAGATTGGCTAGCATTAATCTATGACGAGCAGACTCACAACCCAACTTTGACTGCATTGCCTGGTTTATACTATCACAGCTGAACTGATGACCTCATTTCAGCTCATGAAAAACAGATTAATGGATAAGCTCAGACACAATGTACTGGTGGCAATAGACTTGGCTATCTCCACCATATGACTAACCCTCCATGCCTTATGAAATGGAAAGTGCACAGATTTCTGAACTATCCCTTGAACTTAACTGAACCACTGACATCGCAACAACCTGCACCCTCATCAAAGATACGTGTGTCTGTTATGCACCATGTTGTATCACAACTGAGCATATGAATTTGGGACTTTTTCATAATGATTTGGGATGGAGGCTAAAACAACTAAAGTACCATTCAGGCAAAAGAAATTGAACTTTATACTAGAATAATATTTTAATGAGGAAAGTTACAAGTGACAGAGAAGAAGATTATCAAATTGATTGTAAGCACTAAAAATTGTTTTTCCCTGTGTAAGGTGCCCATCTTGCAGTATACACTACATAGGCTTCATAGCGTAGTGATTAGCATACAGCATATAATTACTGGATGAAATAGTCTGGCCTGTGTTATGAAAGAGGCCATGAGATGCTATACTCTCATATTTTAATGAAAATATATTTTGAAGATTAATTTGCATAACTCAAATATGCTTTATGCAAAATAGGTCGCATAACCTGTCATTCAAGATCCTGTGATCCTTGAATGTGTATATTCTTTATGTGCATGTATCATTCTTGTATGTGATGTTAGAAATATGAAGTATAAACCTACTTATTAAACTAGAAGTTCTAGTGAAAGCCATTAGTAGTACTTAAGGAACTTAATGGCCTAGTGTTCAAGGCAATGATCTGTAAACGGTTTTGATTTTCCTATAAGCCCAAACAGTGGTTTTGATTTTCCTGTAAGAGCATGCCATCTTGGGGATGGAAAGAATTAAATAAAGGATTCCCGCCCCTAATTCTTATACTTAATAAGAACACTTTTGTTTATTTTCAAGCCCAGCATAAATAATTGTTACTTGGAGGGGATCAACCACTGTGTATCTCTCTTCTTCATTGATAAACAGATCAAACTTATGAGCTTTCTCTGTGTAACACTTTTATACAGAGTAAGGAGGATTTATCTGGGGTTTTGGTCCCTTGTGAGGGCTGTCAAGTCCCCATAGATGAGCCCTCCCAGAGCTGTTATTAGTGTCTGTGTTACTCTGCTGGGAGGCTGTTACTTCAACTATGTGCCTTTGCTGGGCGAAGGGGAAACCAGAGTGTCTGGCCCAGCAAGACAGGGTGATGGCATGCCCAAGAGGACAGGTAGGTGGGCTCAGTGGTAAGATCACTGGGTGACTATCCCAAGGAAACTCTGTGATCCAACCTGTCACACTATAGTGTAGTGATTAGGATACAGCATATAATCCCTGGGTTTAGGATACAGCATACAATCCCTGATGGAGTGTGGCCTATGTTATGAAACAGGCCAGACTAGATGATCACAATGGTCTCTCCTGTCCTTAAAATCTAGGCTCCCATTCCTGCATTCATGAGTCCTGGGCTCCATTCCCAGCTCTGTTACAGCTCACTGAGCAACGTTGGGTAAAATCAGCATGGGTCTCAGTTTTGCCATTTGGCAAATGGAGATAAAAGCACTCAGTCTGTAAAGGGGTTGAGAGACCTTTTTAAGGAAAACTGCAGGATTAGTGCGAAGCATTGTTACAGCCACACTTGGAGGCCAGTCTGCATGCTGCTGCTGCAGTGTGATAAAGAGTTCTGCCAAGATTGAGCAATTCTGTTTCTGAAGCATGAACCTGGACATATTCCCTTGCTCCACATCTATTCCTCTGAGTACTACACATTTCAGAGGAGGAAGCACAAGGTAGAAGGACAAACACAAAGTAGATTTATACCATCTCTTTCCAGCCCCAGAGCTTGACACAATGAATTTGAGATGCCTAACTTCTGAGGGACTCGATGACAAACGAAAGCTGGAAGAACAGTATACCCATGTATTATTACATGGACTACCAGTTTGTACTATGGGCTACTTTGAAGTAGCTTTCCTGATACTGATTTGGGGAGTATAACAAAGAGGAGAATTTGTCTGACAACTGTGTAATAGAGAAAAATTCATGCAAATTCCATTTGGCGGCCTACTTCAGCCTTTTAGGGTGTGTCTACACAGCACCCGAAACTCGAAATAAGATATACAATTTGCGCTATGCAGATTGCATATATCTTACTTCAAATCCATTTTAAAACAGCTTATTTTGAAATTTGGCAAATTTACACAGTGCCAGATTTCAAAATAACACACTATTTCGAGCCATCCCTTATCCCTCATGCAATGAGGTTTACTGGGATAGTAAAATAGCGCACCAGTTATTTAAAAAAATATTTTGAAATTATGGGCGGCTTGTGCAGACACAGGGTAGCTATTTCTCCAGTATCCCGAAATAGCCATGCAGTGGAGACATACCCTTAGAGAAAATTCTATCCTGGTATAAAATACCCAGCCCAGAATTGCCTGTCTCACAAAAATGGGTTAGTGGTTATGACCAAGAACTTCTGAATGCTAACTGGCAAGAGAGTGAAGAAGGGTTACAAAGATCTTCTGGGTCTATGATGTATATTTCAATTCACCAAAGAGTGCCATGTGAGGTCTCAAATGAAAGCCAGTGTCACAATGGTGACTAGTATGATCACAAAATTCATGTATTGATGTTGTGTAAAGAGTTACATGTATAAACTGATAACGGTGTTCTAAAAATCAAACAAGGATTACAATGGCACTTAAAAGACTAAGAAGTGCCACTGGATTCCTTGTTGCTTTTGCTGAAATGGTCTAACATGGTGACCTCCCTGAAACCTGTGTTATTAAAGTCTGTCTAGATAACCTACTTTGCTGGTAATCTCAGACAAGAAATGTATATTTATGTGGCTGTTTGGATTTAAATAAACTACTGTATGTTTCACAATGGGTTTTGTCTCAAGTCTGAATAAAAAACTGGGAAAAATTCAGAAAAGTAACAGGAGGCAGTGATGTGGTGGATGAACCTTTTTTGGAGGTGCACATAAAAGGTTTGCTCCAGTATACTGGGGGAGGGCAAAGAAAACACCTTGTTATCCATCACCTAAGAAACAAATGAAGTTAGTTTTACTTTGTGATAGAGAGGTCTCAATGAGGGTAAATTGAAAACGCTGATGAGAACTTTGGGTGAGATTATTTTCTGCACACAGAGGGTTAACCTGCTAGTTACATTTAGTATCTAGCGAGGTATTTTATTATTTTGTTTTATATTTAATCACTTGTTTCCAATATCCTTACTACCATTTGAATCTCTATTCTGTAATAATAAACTTATTTTTTTCACCCTAAATATGTCCAAGTACTTTGGTGTTCTGCAACATGGTGATCCTGAGTTGAATCTTACAAGTTGGTGTGTACTGGTCCTTTGGGAAGAGCAGGCCTGGTAACTCCATGTGTATTTCCTGGAGAAGGGGCTGGACACTGCAGGGAATACAAAGAGGAATCAGTGGTTGGTGTCTGCCTTCTCAGTATCCTGCACAAGGAGTCAGGTCTGGGGAGGCGTGGAAAGCCAGGCTTTGTGTTGCCAGAGACTGGTGGTTTCAGGGAGCTGACCCACAGTAGCCACACATAAGACTCCTTGGTGCCTCACACACTAGATGCTCTGAGGAAGTTCAAAGTGGTCTAACCAGCAGAAAACTTCTCTGGAACATGTTCTCTAGATATCTAGAACTTCCTGGTGCTGGTGAGGCCAAAAATGTTACAGAAAGGCTTGCTCATATTATTTTGGCTTCCTGATTCTAATTTCCAGCTATTACCATGAAAGGTAATAGGGTGCAAAATGCAGGGGGAAGGAGGGGAAGAGGGCTCTAAATACTTATCTAAACTTTTTCAACATAAAAAAGTTCAAGTTGTGAGCAGATATTTCCATTGTTTTTCATTTTATTGGGTGCATTTTCTACATCTCTAAGGATAGTCCAACAGACGGCAGTCATTGTAGGCAATTATTTAAATACCAAGATACCATCCAATCTTTCTTGGGTGCCAAGAAACTCAGACTACTCATGAATACCTTGGAACTCCCATGAATAGCAAGTATTTAAAACAGAATAAATGAATAAAACAAGCACTAGCAATTTAGAGACAGTCTTCATTTTGGGCGTCTTGGAACAATATTAGCTATCGCTATTCAATGTGTTACAAAGGAGATTATCTGATCATTTCAGAAGGTTCAACACAGTCTAGATGTTCCTGATTATCTTACGTAATTGACTTGCTACAACAGAAGTGTGTACCATTCTGACAAACATATTATGTGAGGAAAGAATTAACCCTGAAAATGCCACAATGTAACAGGGCTATTTGTAATGTAACATTCTTTTAAACCAGGGATTCTCAACCTGAGACACAGAGGTTATGCCTGTACTGTAAGTAGACACCATCCTCTGGCCCATTTTAGCTGACTTGGTTTTGCGGGACTCAGGTTGCAGAGCTGTATAATTGCCATGTAGACTTCTGGGCTCAGGCTGGAGTCCATGCTACAATTAAAAGCCGAAGTCAGTTGACACAGGCCAGCAGTGGGTGTCTAACTGAAGTGTAGACATACTGTAAGAGAGGTGGGGTGGGGGGCACAGAAATTCAAAACATCTCATAGCTAAGTGGGAGAGACACCTTGGCTACATTGGAAAGGGGATCCCATGTGTGGAAAGAAGTCCAAGTATAGAAAAAGTTGAGAACATACCTTGGGCATTGTCACATAAGAACATAAGAACGGCCGTACTGGGTCAGACCAAAGGTCCATCTAGCCCAGTAGTCTGTCTGCCGACAGTGGCCAGCACCAGGTGCCCCGGAGAGGGTGGACCAAAGACAATGATCAGGTGATTTGTCTCCTGCCATCCCTCTCCAGCCTCTGTCAAACAGAGGCCAGGGACACCATTTTATCCCCTGGCTAATAGCCTTTTATGGACCTAACCTCCATGAAATTATCTAGCTTCATTTTCTCTGCCCCCCTCATTTTACAAATGGGGGAAATGATACTGATCCTTCTTTGTAAAGTGTTTGGAAGTCTAGTAAAAAGCAAGCCCTAGGCCAGGGGTCTCCAACCTTTTTAAGCACAGGGTCACTTTTTGAATTTAAGTGCAATCCAGGATCTACCTCAGACCCAAATACCCTTGCCCCACTTCCTTCGTGCCCCTTTTCTGAGGTCCTGCCCTGCTCACTCCATCCTTCCTCCCTCCCTCCCTCCCCCATTCTCCTTCTCTTTCACCAGGCAGGGACAGAGAGTTGGGGCACAGGCTCTGGTCTTGGGGTAAGGGATTTGGAGTACGAGAGGGGCTCTGAGCTGAACCTGGGGCAGGGAGTTGGGTTGTAGGAGTGGGGTTCAGGGTCCGGGGCTCTGTAAGAAATTTGGGTCTGAGGGGCTCAGGGCTAGGACAGGGACTTGGGAGAAGGTTCATAACTGAGGTAGGGTTTCAGGATGTGGGCTACGACTGGGCACTGCTCATCTCAGGTGTTTCCTGGGAGGTGGTGCAGTGGTGCTAAGGCAGGCTTACCCCTGCCCTGGCCCTGCACCACTGCCAAAAGCAGCCAGCAAACTTCGTCCATCCCAAGCCCTGTGCCCCTCATCTGTTCTTTGGAGATAGAATTACGAGTGGGAGGGGGCATCAGTGTCCCCCTCCTTTCCCTTCCCTGCCCAGCAAGCAGGAGGCTCCCTGGGATGGACAGCTCCAAGGCAGGAGATGTGCAGCAGTGGGGGGAAAGGACAGCTGAAGTGCCGGCACTTGATAGGTGACCCTGACTGGTTTGGCCAAGAGGCTATTAGAGGCTCCAAGATCAACCAGTAGATCCCAATCTACTGGCTGGTGACCACTGCCCTAGGTATTGTTAGATAGAATTTTCTAGAAAGGCAAAAGGGTTTATATTTCTACTAAGAACTGGTTCATTTTAAGTAAGAACATGCCTCCCAAAAGAATTGCAACGTATAAAAAAATCTAATGAATTCGGGCCCCCTCAGTTTTAATGACCATGCCATATATATAAAAAATAGAAAAGACTGTAAGATTACTATCTATGTATAGATTACACCCATCCACCCACAAATATACAGGCAAGTTTTTTCTCTTTGATGGTTTCAACCCCAGGAATGGAACAGACCTGTTTATAAGCAATGGCACTACCGTATTTTCCGGCGTATAAGACGACTTTTTATACCAAAAATCGGGGGTCGTCTTATACGCCGGGTATAAACATAGAGGCAGTCCCCGACTTGCAGGTACGAACGGGGCTTTTCTCGCCCCGGAGGACACGGACTGCGGGACCTCGTGGTCCCGCTGCCCGTGTACTCCGGGGCAAGAAAAGCTGCTCCGCGTCTCCCTGGTCTGCAGACCAGGAAGACGCAGAGCAAAGCCGTGGAGGGGCTCTGGCAGTGGGGCAGCTTCGGCTTTGCTCCCGGTGCCCCTGGTCTGCTGGGGACCATCTCCAGCAGACCAGGGACACTGGGAGCAAAGCTGGGGAGGCGGAGGGGCGCTGGGGCGCTGCCGGTTGGCCTCTTAAGGGGGGGTAGTCTTATACTGCGAGTATAAGATGAAAACCTATGTTTTAACTAGAAAATTAGGGGGTCGTCTTATACGCCCAGTCGCCTTATACGCCGGAAAATACAGTATGCCTTTGAAGTAGAGGGAAAGAATATCCTCTTTGTTTCCCATAATTGAAATGAAAGAGGTAAATGTTTGACAGAGGCTTTGATCTGGCAATAAGGACTCCTGGTTTTATGAGCAGTATTAAGGTTTATTGTCACAACATTTGTGGCATAATTTGTTCTTTAAAGTTGTTTGAGAAGACTTCTGTGCCTGAGATACTCTATAAATATGTATAGGATAGCATTGCGCCGTGTATTTATAAATGAAATATTTATGGTATTCAGTGCTCCAGACATTTTAATGCTATAGGAAGTGGGAACACACATTAATATCTAATCAAGCATCTCAGAAAATACGCTATACAATTAAGAGCAGCGTAGAAGTAAAGTATTTGCTCCTAATCTCAATCTCTACTTTGAAAGCTACCTGAATAAGTGTTACTCCTCCCTCTTCCCCCCCAAAAAAGTATTAGAACCTTGGAAGACTCAGAAAGATAAAATGTTTAGGAATTTTAAAATGACTTTTCCAAGAGGAAGACAAATTTTAGTAATTTAAAAAACAACTTTAAAATTGGGACTCCAGAACATCTAGATTTGAAGATGGTTCATTACTGATTATGAACATGCACAATACATTGGCCAGGTTCTCCACTATTGTAAATCAAGGAAGCTTTAGTGGAGTCAGAAATATGCCTGTTTTCAAAGATTATGATCAAAGATAATTTGCTGTGCATTCCTTCAGGCTCATTCCTATAGATTCTCTCACCTGTGTAATCTTAATAACGTTAGTGGTTTGCAAGTTAGTCTTTGTAGGAATATGCACAAGGAATTCTTCATTTAATTTACCATTGCTGCTGAAAGTGTTATTATGAATGCTAGATATTATTTTACCAGTAGGCCTTTATTTCTTGAACTATCTAAATGGACCCAAAAATTTCAAAATATTCTAAGTGAAATTTTTGTTTTGTATTGCTTTTGATCATTAAAAATCTAATTTCAGTTTTCCCACGGCAGCTTTTTGAGGGAACAGAATATAATAAAATGAATTCTATCCATAAGAGGTGTTATTTTTGTGCGTGCCAATTTTCTCTCTACCCGCCCCACACTCATTTGGCATTCTAAGTTTTTAAAAAGCCTCTCCAGTTTTTGAAACAGAGTAAAAAAGAAATAAGAAACATTGTAACTGCCTTGAACTTTTCAGAAGCTGAGGACATCCTCCCTTCCCAGGACATCTTTCATTCTACTGCATTGGTGACAAAAAGGAGAAAAAAGTGACGACAGGGAATAAACACAAATCTAAAATTTTGAATCATTTTCTAAAAAAGAATCAGAATGAAAAAATATTCTATTTGAACCGAATACCCCCAAAAGTTCATTATAAAATCGCCAAAATTTTTCAACCAGTTCTATGAGAGGAACTCTAGGAACACCGAAATTGATGCTTTTATTCACAACGCTTTAAATCAGGATTATGGCTAATGAAATTATTCAGTCTTTAAGTATAGGATGCAGGATTTACTAATTTTGAGTAAATGTAATAACAATAACAATGACCTCTTAAACATGCTTTTCATCTTATATCTTGCTGAACCATGTACTTGTAAATTAATGACTAATTAATGGTAATCTGATGTATTCGAGTTTCCACCAAATAAAAAGAGAAGAGTTTACATAAGCTTTAACTCAGAGTGAACAATGTAATGGTATTTTCAAAGCCATAATCACACTCTTTAAGGATTCTAAGCCCTTCTTTGCTAATTTTAGCAACTGCACTAAAAAATGAAAGCTTTAAATTGTTAATCAATTGAAACGCATTGTTTACACAGAGGCATTCAAACAACATGACTCATCGGGTTTTCTGAAACAGACAGCAGAAATGTTGAAATGCTTGAACACCAAGTAACAAAAGAGGGTTTTTGAAAGAGACAAGGCTAAACTATTAGCAGATGGAAATAAATGCAAAATTGCTATTTTTTGTTTTTTGACTATAATGCTCTCAGGTCAATCTCTGCCTTAAAGAGGCCTGACCCTGGAAATGATTCTGCTTGGTGAGCACTCAGTTGGCTTCTCCAAGGCTTCACATGGTGCAGAGGTCTAGCTAAGTTAGGTGGACAACATTTCAATATTGGAGCCTATGATGCAATAAATCCAGGACACACTGGGACACTTCTAGGAAATAGTTTGCTGAGTCACTTAAAAAACCCCAAAATCTAAGCTACTTGCTTTTGAGCATCCAAGAAGTAAGCTCTTGTGACAAAGTGAAATTTTTCTGCAATATTTTTATGAAGGCTTTATATACCTCAGTTTCCGTCAGAGACGTAGGTAAGCATTGCTACTTAGTGGGTGCAAGATAGTTAACATGGCTCATGGAATAGTGCAGTAGACATAAAATGTGCTACCTGGGTGGAATGAATGGATTGTTCAACACTTGGATGAAATCAGCCTCTCTCACGAGAGATCATAGAAAGCCAATGAGAGTGAATGAACAATCATACTGAAGAGTGGAAAACCCCAGCAGGAACATAGAGTGGGGAAAAGCTCAGGCAGCTGGAATAAGGGTTGACGTTTTGAGGCATTGAACAGCTCTCTCCTGGGACTGAGGACAAGGGAAGGGAGATGGAACATGTAATGGAGAGTATAACAGCTTGGCTGGCTTATTGCACTGGTTTAGCGAGGACAGACTATGATGTAACTTTGTCTCTCCTCACTAATCCTGTGAATTGTGAATTCTGCATGCTGGGTGACTGACTAATTGTTATTGTGGGTTGAAAATGTTGCCTTCCATCACAACAAATACTCTCTGAGAACATTGCACCCTGAAGGGTGACAGCAGAAGCCTCCTGCAGGAGTTTGATTTGGCTGGATTCACTGCAGGGAGCCACAGTGAGAGCCTGGGATTGCT
The DNA here is from genome assembly GCF_049634645.1 of Pelodiscus sinensis. NCBI lineage: Eukaryota > Metazoa > Chordata > Testudines > Trionychidae > Pelodiscus > Pelodiscus sinensis. The sequence continues at coordinate 173,668,134 of NC_134712.1, forward strand.
GTTGCCCAAAAGCCCAGTCTCCAAGTCTTGGAAGTCACAGGCCTGCCCTTGGGGAACAATGTGAGCTCTTGTGCTGTGTCTTGCGCTCTGCGCTGTCGGCAGAGGGATATAAATGAGGCACTTCAAAAGTGCAAATGAAGTGGGGATTTAAATATCCCGCACTTCATTTGCATAATCACGTTATGACGCTCTTTTGAACAAGCACCATTTTGAAAGTAAAACCGCAGTCTAGACAAATGAAGCCCGGGATATTTAAATCCCGGCTTCATTTGCACTTTCAAAGTGACTCATTTACATCCCTCTGCCAACAGAGGGATGTAGTCTAGACACAGCGCTGGGGTGCAGCACAGTAAAGGTGCCACTCCCAAGGAACTGGCTGCAGGTAGGGACATACCCTAGATCCGGTGGCTTCAGGACAGCTACTCTATGTATTTCAAATAAGATGAATGTGGTGGTTTAATACATAGAGATTTGGAAGGTGTTCTATGCATGGGACATGTCATGGGAAAAATGCTGGCACATGGAAGCATAGAGAGAGAGAGAAATGGAGTACCTTGGCTGTGAGTGCAGGAGGGATGCACATGTGTGTAGGGTGGGAGTGAGATGTTGGTGTTGCAGAGAGGGTTCATATGTGCAGTGGGGAGAAGGGTGATAATAGACAAGTCATGCAATTTTGAAAGTGCTTTAGGAACTCAAGTACATTTTCCAAAGTAATGTAAGGTCTTAAGGGTCTAAGTTGCACTGAAAGCCTGTGAGGTTTAAGACTTATCTACCCACAGAAGTTGTAGCATGTGAACTATACTTGAACCATAAGGCTAGGTCTACACTGCAATGTTACATTGGAAAAAGAAACACAATTTGCCGTACACAAATTGCATATCCTTTCCTGATTTACTTTCAAAAGAGGCTCTTTCGAAATGTGGGGCATCTACACGACGCCAAAAAAAAAGTGCTCTTTTGACACCTCCCTTATTCTTTGTAGAACGACGTTTACAGGGATGGTGAAAGAGCACATCGCTTTTTCTAATTTTTTTTTAAAAAGCGGATGCCTTCCTTGGACATGGCATTGCTTTTCTGGGATACCTCTGGTATCCCAAAAAATCCCGCAATCTAGCATAGCCTAACTGTGCTGTGTCCTCCCTGCTCCTGAATGTAAACATGTTTTTACTGCTGTCAATGAGATTATACCAGTATAGCTTACTTCTGTAAGGGAGGAGAATCAGCTGTAGTTCTATACCCTTATGAGGCACTTTTATACTGGCCTCACTGCACCCACACTACAGGCTGTACTGGCATTACTGTATCTCTCAACAGTTGTACCAATAGAGAAAAGCAAACGCCATGCCTAACGCTCATCAGAATGCCCGCGTTACTTTGGACAGTGGGATTTCAGCACTTCTGAAAGTGTTACAGAAGGTCCGTGCTGTAGACGGAAGCAGAACTGAAAGTGAGGGTGAGATGGTGGCACTTAAGGCAGTGTGCAGTGGGGAGTGAAATAGGTCTCTCAAAAGATTCATTGACTGGAGTGTAATTTTTCTCTTATTATAGGTAAGTATGGGTTGCGGCTTTACATTTTTCTGACTAAAAGCCCAAATGGAAACGAGGAGAGTTGGCAGCGCTGATATCAAGACTCCCACAGTCCTCTGCGAGCTGCTGCTACTCTGCTTCCTAATGGCCAGGTCCCTGAGTCTTCCATGCTACATGCAGATGAAGGGAAGAAACCATTGGAACCTCACAGCGACTCAGTCCCATTCTCTGTGAATATGTATGGAGATGAAATGCTCCCATGGGATGGGAAGCATATTTTAAACTAGACGATTTACCCAGCATTGCTCAAGTCTGTAACTCAAATAAGTTTTCGGGGTGGAGAGAGTGTTGAACATGCAGTTGTAAGGTGGGTAGCAAGAAGGCAATTCAATTCCCATTATGTGCACTGATATTTCTCTCCCCAGAATCATTTTGCTGAGCAGTAAAACATAAGATAGCACCAGTGCCAGACAAGCCTCTTTTCATAGCATTTTTATGGGGGCTGCTGGAATTCCAAAGTACTTTCCCAAATTAGAGGCAGTATAATCTGTTCCAGCACTTATTTTTTTAATCATTGTCAATGTAGTGCATGAACTCCAGATGAGGTACAACAACATAGGGTTAGTGTGCAAGTGATCTACAGTGACCATAGTCAACTTATGCATATTGTTGCCAAATGTTCATGCTTAACAATTTTTATGATCACTGGTCCTTGCCTATCAAAGCTACATAAGCATGATAGAAGTTTTGAAAAATGTGGACAATAGGTAAGCCTAGCTCTCCCCCCATTGTTGCTGTATAAATAATAATATTGTTGGTTTTGCAGGTCACCATGTCTATTCACAATTGTTCTGACTCACGTTTCCATTCGTGGGGTTTGTCTGTGTGGAGTGATTCACAGACATGCCCACAGCTGAAATATTAAGCGGACATTTGGAGGGCAATGCTTCCCTCAGCAGTACCTGTGTAACTCCAGTAAAGCCATTGGCATCTGAAGACTTCAAGGCTGAGGGCAGAATTTGACCGTGATGCAATAAAGGAGAAGAATAAAGAATAAAAGATGGAATAAAGGAGAAGACTCATCATGCTAAGAACAATGTGTGCATACTAGAGAACTGGACAAAGCAGCACTTCCCACCTCTGGAGGACCACCTGAGAATCTTGTGAGTACAGATCCCAGGATCCATTCCATTTAGCGCATCACAGCAAAGGTACATCACCTTCATGGCTGGCTGCTTTATCCTGAGTATGTTATGTTGTGTGTTCTATGCTATTTTTCTTATGTGGTCATAGAATCTTAGAGCTGGAAGAGACCTCAAGAGGTCATCAAGTCCAGCCCCCTGCCGAAGGCAGGACCAATCCCAACTAAATCCACCCAGCCATGGCTTTGTCAAGCTGAGACTTAAACACCTCTAGGGATGGAGGTAAACCTCATTGCACAAGGCATAATGGATTGGTCGGCAAAGGCTTTCCTTGCCGACCGATCCCTGTCTTGACTGCCGCTTCGTGCAAACAGCTGAGCCGGCACAACGCGGCGGCCATTTTTATTCTAATGAAGCGGGGGATATTTAAATCCCTGCTTCATTGACTATGTTGGTATGTCTAATTTACATGCCTCGGTCGGCAGAGGCATGTAGTCTAGACATACCCAAAGAGGCAGAGGGTAGATAAGTATCAAAGAGAAAGCCCAGTCTGTATGTAACTGGAAAAACTGGAAAAGAACAGATAGTCTATTAGCACCTAAAAACTAGATAGTTAAAAGAGGCAGAGAAGAACCATTGCTGATGGCCACTGACATAACCCAGCTATCTCCTGTTCCCTGACCACTACATGGGCAGGAAGGGGGTAAGCTCTAAGGGTGCATGGAGCACCAGGGTCCAGGGAGACTAGCTGCAGGGACTTCATTGAACCAGGCCAGAGAGATGGCTCAGCAGGGGAAGAATGTCCTAGGGAATGGAGCTCCGAGGAGCAGGACTCAAGGCAGGGGCAAGAGAGATGGTGCTAAGCCTGGGAAGGCTGCTGTGGGACATGAATAATCTGGAAATCACTTCCCCCCTCAACCACTGCAGAGCTTGGAGGAAGCACCCAGAAGAGACAACCAGAGCCACAGGATGGTAATTCTTAGGAACAGCCCTTTTTAATAACATTGGCGAGCAGTCACTCACACAAGTAGTTCCACCGAAGTCAATGGAAATGCTTATATGAGAACCTGTTCATCGGAATGAGGAAGGAGTTCAGAGTATGGCTCGCCAGCATTTATTTCTGCCTCTGAAATAAACCACATTCAGTGCCTTTCATTTTCTTTTCCATTTTTATTTGAAAATGTCTAGTGTGTCCATAAAAAGCCATATTGCTATCAAGTATTAGGAAGCAATATTTCGCTACATGGCGACAATTCAAATGGCTGTACCTTTCCACACTTGCTCAAATGAATGACTGATTTTCTGACCAGCTCACTACATCTTACAAATATTACAATACTGCTAAAAGGAACCAGATAATAAGACCTTATTATCTTAGATCTGAGCACCTGAAGTCTCATGAGTGACCTATCAGGGATAGATAATTGTTTTACATGACAAAATTACCGCTTTACTTAGATTATATATGAAGAAGAATTTTAAAAAGTCATAGACGTATTAAGGACCCAACCCATCATTTATTGAAGTCAATGGAAGACTTTCAATCTGCTTCCATGGACATTAGATCAGGCCCTAAAACTGACCTAAATAACAAAGTGGTATTGGCAGCTCAAAACCATTCTGTTGTGAAGAAGTGTAAAAAATTGCTTCAACTTGCAGCAAAAGACAAAGTTAAAAAGGTGAAACATTTTCTGCTCTGCAGAAACCTCATGCACTTTAGATATTCTGCCAATAAATCATGGCGTTTAAGATGTGACTTGCCAACTTGAGTTCAAGGCAAGATTTTCCAGGAGGTTTTCTAAGCAGAAAAATCTTACCAACAAATACACAATAGCTCGATTTAATGCTATTTAGGGTGAATAGCCTCAAGAGCACATTTCCATTCTTTTAATCCATCCATGTTACCAATTGAAATATTAAGAATAGTTTTATTAAAATGTGTACGTGCTTTTTGATCAGTCCAGAAGTTTGCCAGTCTATAGCGACAATGGTTGCCCTGAAACAATCATGCTGACTGTCTGCCAAGCCTCATAAGCAAACCGAATTCGAATTTGTTTGTTTTTCTTCTTCTGTTATTTGAAATAAATTATTACGCTTCATCCAAACTGTCAGAGGGTTATGCATATTCCTCTACTGTGTCAAACAGTTTAATTACTTGGCTTTCAATATAATATTTTTTCAACTTTACAAAGGCAGTAATGAATATTAACATAGGTAGATCAAATTGCAGAATCCATATCAGACTTCAGTCTAAATCTACTAAAGTAAAATGGACAGCCAATAAATTAGGGTTAAGAGATCAAGATTTAAAATAGCAATGCTTGACAACAGACATTAGTTACTAACAGGGCTTACGCAAGAACTCAGAATAACAGTGCAAGAGACAGAAGGCAGTTGGCTGAAAGGTGATTAATGGCTAAAGGACCGTGTGCCACTTGGCAACTTCCTCCAGTATAGGTGTGAGATAGGGATTTAGAATGACAGCTCTTTGCTAATGAGGTTTCTTACTGAGGAAACAGATTAACCTTTCAAAGACAAGTTTCTTGGTGCTATCACTGTCTGTCTTAATTGTACTTGCAATCAAAAGAGATCTTGAAGGTTATCATCATTAGAGCTGAGCAATCATTTGCAACAAATCATTTACTCCGTTACCTTAGTTCTAAATATTCAAGGAAGTCCCCACTAGTTTGGCTGTCTTTGGGTTTTGGATACCCAGCTTTAAACTCTTTTAGGCTTTGTTATTTAGAGGTGCTCGATGCCTCCCACATGAAGTCAGTGAGAACTACAGAAGCTCTGCACTTCACACAAAAAAAAAAAAAAAACAGGTTTTAATTAATTATTGGGCCATATTAAAAAAATCTGGTTTGAATTTCTCTCTCTTTGTGGAATATCCACAGCAGATGGCAATTTCCAAGGCACCAACTGGTTATTATATTATTTATCTAATTTTAAAAATCTACTGACCTCAAAGAGTCTGCTGTATTTGGCACACAAGCTGTATCTGGTCAGACCATCAGATGAGATTCCATGGGATTTGTTCAGTGACTGGTCAATTTGTCAAGCACTTCCAGTGCAAATACTCCCATGGGTGAACTGAGTATTTGATTTTTGTGATGTTCTTTTAGGGTGCATCTACACGGCACCCTTGCCTCAGAATCAGCAATGCCATTTGAGCTACGCAAATGGTGTAGCTTATTTCCAGTTAATTTTGAAATAACTCTCTATTCTGAAATGCCCCTTACCCCTTGTAGAACTAGGGTTACCAGGGCATCAGAATAAGCCACCCATTATTTCAAAAGCTATTTCGAAATAACGGGCTGCTTCAATAGACATGGAATAGCTATTTTGGGATACTTCTGGTATCCCAAAATATCTTTACAGTTTAGACATAGCCTTAGAGAACACTGAAGCTGGATGAATTTGTACATTCAAATATTCATGAAAAGTGAATGCTGAAGCAATCTGCCCATAGAGTGTCTGGTATTTAAGACACAAATGCCATGGCTACATGAGATTATTTTGAAATTACTAAATTCAATTTATGAACACCTGATTTAACAAATTCGAAGTTCCGTGTCCTGACTATGGGGAAGCATCAAAATTAATCCAAGACAGACTCCGTTAATGTGGATGCACTGCCTTGAACTCAGAGCCTCAGGAAGCACTCCGTGGAGCTGTGGGAGGCCTCCCGGAGACCAATACGTTTGAATTAGTGGCACCGCAGGACCCACACGAATGTTAGTTCAGACATACAAGTTTGGAATTAGCATTATTTCTCATGAAAAGCAGGAATACAGAGTTTGAATTCTGGAATAACGGGCTTGGTAGTGTGAACGCACCACTTACTAATTCGAACTTGGGGGGTTGTTTCAGAGTAAGGTGCTAGAGCAGGCCAGGCCAAAGATACCATACAAATGACCCATTAATTCTTGAGGGAGTAATTATTCTTCCTTACTACTACTGATCAAGTCAAGGCAAATTTATTTTAAAAAAATGTCAAGAGACTATTCCTGGAATATGTTGTGGAGACTAAGCCAAAGCCATTGCTCCAGCCCTCCTCTGCCTTTGGAAGAGGTCTAGTTGTTGCATAGTCCTTCCCTCAAAGGGATTCTTCTTTGGGAATAGTTACGGCCCCAGCCCTTTTCATCATGGAGTGGTACCTTCAAGGCACAATCTACCTAACCCAATGTGCTTTAGGACAGTTTGAGTAAGAAAAATGACATGAATATAAAACCAAATTCTATTCTAAATACAACACATTGCTGGAACCCCACTCTGAATACATTTCAGCCAGGGGATCTGAGTCCCCTGCTTTGCACTGCAGTTCATGCTGACAAGATGAATTGTTAGCCCTCATGCAACAGTGTGGTCAGTATTTTCAGACCCTCTTCATAGTATCCAACAGAGAGAAGAGTGACACAAATGACTCACCCTAAGAAGCTTCACACTTTCAGAACCCCTTGAAATCCTAAAAAGGCATCCAACAAGATTATCAAAAGCCTAAAACACTACTCTGCCAATCTCAAGGCTTAGGTGCCCAGGACTGCCTTCAGAATTTTTACTTTCTTTAGCTCTGAATTTGCATGTGACTTGCTGGAGTTTCTGCCTATTTTCCCAGCCTGTCTCACAGCTTGCACATAAAGAGCTACCATTGCTACTGTGCGTATGTGGAGCTCCATTCTTGTATTTGTCAGTTTAGATTATGGATTTTACCATGACAGTGCAATTAGTAGGTAATGTGCATGTTTCTTGTTTAGTAATAGACAGCAGGCGCCTTAATTGAAAATATGCTAATTTCAAAATGAACTGTTATTTTTAGAGATGCAAATGCATTCATAGTAGCCAATTCACTCAAATAAATTGCATGAATTCTTAGAGATAAACTCAGTAGGCAAAGAAACTAGACTGACCACAACTCTGTCAGTTTATTTTGGAACTCAAGATTTTCATGATCTTCATGCCAGGGAGAAGTGCCCTAAGCATTCTGTTCCTTCAGCCGTCACATCACATCAGAGGCAGCTGTAATCGTCATCTGATGTTTTACATATCACATTGTAAGTACATCACAGAAAGGACAGTATCATCGTATGTCTTTATACTGCACCTGGCCCATGGGGCTTTCATCACATCTTTGGATGTTACCACAATATAAATAATGATTAGCATGACAGATACTTTTTTTTAGATAATACTAATCACATCCCTTATGCATTACACACTCTTTGGGAGCAGCCTATATCTGTATCTTTATCTATATCTATATAGAGAGAGAGAGCCACACACATTTATATACACAGAGAGATATAGAGAGAGATACACTCTATGCTTGGAAATAATAAACATTCCTTCAAACATCTAGGGACATGAAGACAAAGAGAAAACCATTGTTTTCTAGGCCATGGCTAGAGCTCAGAGATATCTGTACACACAAAATCTTGAAAATACAAAACAAAACTTCACAAAACTCCATGGGAGGTGGCGCTTTGCCTTTGTCCCCCTGTGGAGTCAGGAATTTGTTGGCTGTGGAGAATAAGCTGAAGGGCTGACACATCCTTTTAAAAAAAGTGTGAGGCTAGCTGGGGAGAACAAATCAAGGAGAGAGAAAACACCCCTTCTCCTTGGGACAATTAGGGTATGACTATATATCAAAGTTATTTTGGGATACCAAAGGTATCCCAAAATAGCTACCCCACGTCTTCATATGCCACCTCTTATTTTGAAGTATTTTTTGAAATAACAGGTGCGCTATTTCGGCATCCTAGTAACCTTCATTCCACGAGGATGTCTTAAAATAGCACTTTATTTTGAAATGTGGTGCTATGTAGACAGCACCAAATTTCAAAATAGCCTGTTTCAAAATAAAATCGAAATAAGCTATGCAATTTGCATAGCACAAATTGCATATCTTATTTCGAGTTTAGAGTGCAGTATAGACCTAGCCTTAGTGAGGGGCAGTCTATGCAGCTTCCTGGATGTTCTCCCAAAGGTTTTTAATAGTAGTAGTTAGTCAGGCATGTCTCCCATTCCTGTCTGAAGCACTTTGCAGAGATTCTGTCCTTTTGCTATGGTTTCATAGTCTATGTTTATGCAGCAGTGTTATTTCAGTACAACATAAGTTATTCCGAAATAACGTAGTGTGCATCTACCCAGCAAGCCCATTATTTCGAATAATGGGCTTCTTACTCCAACTTCTGTAAACCTCATTTCATGAAGAGTAAGGGAAGTCAGGGGAAGAGTGCTCTATTTCAAAGTAACTGCTGTGTAGACAGTGCCCAAAGCCAAAATAAGCTATTTCAACCTAAGCTACGCAATTAGCGTAGCTCAAGTTGCATAGCTTATTTTGTGTTTAGCTCTGCTGTGTAGTTGTGTCCATAGAAGCTTAGTCCAGCTCCCACTGAAGTCAATGGAAAGAGTCCAGTGGTCTTCAGAGAGAGCTGAATCTGGTCTACTGTCCTCTCCCCACTTTGCACCCCTCTGTGGTGCAATCAGGGTTCAACTTTGCACATACCTGACAATGTATTGTAGCAAAAAACTAGTGGATAGGAAATGGGGATATATTCCCATTTCCTATCTATGTATGTGTGTGTGAAATCAAATGATGATAAAGCTAGGGGTAATGCTATCACAGTCACTACCTTCTTCACCTTCTTAGGATGTGTCATCATGACAGAGAGAATAAGAATAATATGAAATGCACAATGGAACTATAAACAGTTTTTCCATTTTGGGGATTTTGTTACAATACTTAAAAGTGGGAGGTATATATTTTGACTTTGTCTGAATGTGTGTATGTAGGATGTGATGACACATCCTAAGAAGGTGAAGAAGGTAGTGTCTGTGATAAGCATTACCCCTATCTTTATCCTCATTTAATTATCTCTGATTAATGTCAAAGGAAAACATAAAAATGTCAAAGCACTTTCAATCTCTCTCTGCTGGTGTGATTAAAAGAACTGGCAATGTCATCTTAAAGATGTACAGTGAAAGGGCAGGGATCAAAATATGCATTTTAGTTTATTTTCTTCTGCCCGGGGCTTGCCCTCTGATTCCAAGGATCAACATCAACAATCCCAAGACACTGTAGCTCCTAAAATGAAATTTCAATCCTCAATGGGATGAAGTGGGAAGAGAAGGAATGCTGACAAAGGCAAATACTTGAATGGAATTCACCCATGGGAGTGCATGGAGGAATCAGTGTGAACAGTCTAAATTATTTCAAAAGTGAAATAAGGAATTGCTTGGATACACTTTAGTAGCAGAGGTATTTTATAGGACTGCCATTTGCTTACATCTCTGATTTCATATGAAGTCATACTGGGCTGACCCTAGCTCATTCCAAGTCTCAGCACGAGTCTTAAACTAAACCTTTTTGTAGGTTGGAAACTGTCAGTTAATATTTTTAAAAAGTATTCTTCATTGGTCTCCATACCTCCAGGCCTCTATATTTTTGGCTGTAGCCTAGAACAGAGATAAAAGTTCCAAAATGCCACAAGAAACAGAGTAAGTGCATTATTTCCAGCAAGACTAGAAGCAGCGGGGGTAGGGGACTGCAAGTCTTGTAACACAGCCTATCCTTACATTTTTGGCCAAGCTGTGCAGACTTCATAGGTTCAGATATATATCTTGACTAAGATTTCCAGCACAGTGCTCTCAAACATAAATGCTCCACATAATGGAAGGTGTATGGTTAACTATCCTGCACTGATCTGAAAATATCAACCCCTAACTCCTGATTGTTTCATTTAGGCTATGTCCTGACAGTTGGGCTATTTTGGGATAGTGGAAGTATCCCGAAATAGCAATTCCATATCTTTAAATGTGCTTCTTATTTTGAAATATATTTCAAAATAATGGGCATGCTATTCTGGCATCTCTGTAACCCTCGTTCCATGAGGGTTAAGGGATTTGTCGGAATAGCACTTTATTTCGAAATAACCTCAAAATAAGCTACACAAATTGAGTAGATTATTTAGAGGTAAGGGTGTTATGTAGACACACCCCCAGTGTCTAATGTCCACAATTAAAAGCCTAGTTTGTTGGGAAAAGATGACTATTTAGAAAGTTTGAGGCATTCAGAACCACTTAACCAATACCTTAGTAAATTATTGTATTACAAGTTGAACCTCTCAAATCCAGGACTCTGGTCTGGCAACATCCATGGTCCAATAGGGTTAGGGTTGCCAGATGGGTTGGATTACTATAGATGTTGCCAGACCAGAGAGCACCAGTATCTTGGAGTGGGAGTCAGGTGGCCAGGACCCTCAGGCCAGAGCCAGCAGCAATGAAGCCAGAAGTTGCCGGGAAGTCCCTGGTTTGGGACCAGTCAGGTCCTGAGGGTGCTGGGCCAGGAAGGTCCAATTTGTTCCACCTTATTACTGCACTTTCAAATTACAGAATGGGCAGAAAGAGGGTTTATATGCTGAAAACTTTGTCCTATTTTATACTGAAGAAGTGTATATGCAAATGATTATATTCACCATTTCCAAAATACCAATGGATTTTCTTATCAATTAAGACTGTTTCCTCAAAGTACTAGAAGCCTTCAGTAAATGCACTGAAAAAAGGAAAAACCCAGGGAATGTAATTTATTCTATGAGGTAACTTTGGAAAGAAACAGCTAAGCTCTTCTAAATTCAAATTTCAGGCTTCACTGCATAAGGTGTTAGAGCACTTAATATTGTATTTACAGTCACTGTCCTATTGAGTATTTAGCACTGTCCTGGCTAATGTTAGTTTAAAATGCAGTGTGCTCTGTGCAATAGAGAATAATAAAATACCAGAATTATATATCCAGAATTGTTATCATCATGTTAGTCTTAGGATACTAAAAAGATAGCATCTTTTATTGGACCAAGTTCTGTTGGTGAGAAAGACAAGCTTCTTAGATACATAGAGCTCTTCTTCAGGTCTTCTATTCTAGCTTAAAAGCTTGTCTCTCACCAACAAAAGCTAGTCCAATAAAACACATTTTACCTCTCCCATCTTGTCTTTCATATATCCTGCATGTATTCTATACATACACACACAAGTTCCCATTGTTTTCATAGAGAGTTTCTTTACACAGTACAACTACAACTTACACTGACCAGGGAGTACTGAGATTCAAAGGCAGGACACAAAACATGTTGGACTATTAATTAATTTTGGACAAGTGAAATCACCTCCATCCCTGGAATAATCAGTACAACTCCACAGAGGTCAGCTTCCATCAAAGACAAAGAAGGAACCTAATAGATTCAACAGCAAGTCTCTTGTTTGACTTCAACGATCAAGTCCTATGTATTTGTTCCATTATGCGCAATGAGGATTTTAGGTCATTAAGGTTGAATGATCACTAAGGACTGCAGACAAATTGGTTATAGGCAGTCTAATGTTCAGTGGGCTAAAAGCATAGCTCCACATTTCTATTATATTCTCCTTGTATAAACTGTGCTAACTATATTTCCTTACTGGATTCTGTCCCCCTGTATTCATGTAGTCTTGTGAAAATGTTTAACCTAAAATTCGCACTGATTTAAGACCACTCCCTAACTATTAGTCTCGTCAACAGAAGATGGTTGGCAAGTATATTCATTTTACTGGGCCTCTAGTTAAACAAACTAGAGGCAGAAGTGTTCCTGGAACTAAAAGAAGTTTATCTATATGAATGTGAAAAAAGATGCAACATGTTTTATTAGACACACGATGATACCACCCTAAAATTGGGTATATTTTCCTGATCCCCATTCTAATTTCCTCATGAGCAAACAGCAGCTGTGTCAGTGTGTATAGGAAAGAAACCAATGAAATGCTAATATGCAAAGGGATAATTACCAGGCAGGCAGAAGTACTTCTATTTTTAGTCTGGGGTTAATTTATTTTGCCACGGAAGGAAACATGAAATCTGTCAGATCAGACTGATGTATGCCCAGTGTTTTCAGATTCTTATTGAACTACTCCAGAGTTGCATGAATTTCAGCTGAAAACAAGAGGAAAAGGGCTATCAATCGGATACAGCACACTTCACTAAATGGTCTGCCAGGCAATCCTACAACATCTCCAAGTACTCTTAACAAATCTTTCTAATGAAGAAATACTTCTCAAGTATGAACTAGAAATGCACGGTTCTTATTTTGGCTCTCGGCAGATGCTGAAACCTGGGACCAGAATCCACTACAACAAGAAGGGAAAAAAAAGCATCTTTGAAGTGTTTATTTTCCTTGGCTTAATAACAACTGACACACATTTAATGAGCATGTTTTCACTCTTTTAAGTGATAATTGCTTGCAATTCTTGAAGTTAAAATGAAGTACATCAAGAGCCCTACCCATAGGCAACAGGGCAGCCAAACAGTTGCTTTTTCTCAAAAGGATCTAAAGAACTGGTCCCCTATCAAGTAAATAGCTTTATTTCAAGATTTCATTGCAGTTTTACAGCCTAAACCACAGAATATGCTTTACACTTCACTATAATACCTTAGATTTATGAGGTTCTAGTATCTGTATTTATAGCTAGCTATATGAACCATATTACCGTTAATCCCCTTCAACATATTCTGCCTTTTTAAGGCTATGAGCTAGCTTTTTATTCTGCTACTTTTTATGGGGCCCATGAATTTGTAGAATTTAACCTACCCTGACATCCAAGGAGCAGGATCACCAACTTGACTTCTTCCATTAGAATTCTAGATCTGCAGTAAAAGAGAAGCAAAACTGAACTCCAAGATGCTGAACTATTCTCTATAGACTCAACAAGCCTTGGATTTTGGCCCTATTTGCACAGAAGGCGGGGCTTTTTTTGGGGAGGGGGGAGTGTAAATAATTTATGATGAATTTTTCTATTTGTGAGCCAGTTCTTGGTCACTTCTACAACAGCTGGGGTCCCTGCACATCCTTACTGGCACCATTTCTGCTTGAGCAGCCACATCCACTAGCCACTCCCCCATCTGCTTATCTTGAGTGAGCAGGTGTGCTGGTGCAACACCACCCCCTTTGGTCAGACAGAGGTGCACTAAGTTCACTCAGTCTTCCAGGGCAGTCAGCATTTCTTGCCTGAGTCTCTATTGGCAGTCCCTTTCCAGGAAATGGAGAGTGTTAATTTCAATCCTGCTGTGGCATGTGGTTTCCCCCCTTATACTGGGTGTGGTCAGCTGGCCTTAAGCCTCTGAGGACAGGTGACCTACAGATATAGTAGAGTCTAGGCTCACCCACACTACTGGACTCCAGCTTAGGGCCCTTAACCCAGACAGGTAAAATTAGGCTTCAATATTCCTGATGTGCCCTGAGCTCCATCTTACCTCCCTTGGTTTCTGACAGCTTCTGCTTCCTGTGGCTCTGGTCATCTCCTCTGGGTGCTGCCTCTAAGCTGCTTCTCAGCAGCATGCGGGCAGAAATTTCTTTCTCCTCCCTGCTAGTTCCTCTGGAAGCCACCCTTACCCCTCTGCTCCTTTATTCTCAGCTGCTAGGATACTGCCCAGAAGCACTGGCTGGCAGTTCCACCATTCAACCCTCGGTTGTGGGGCCAGCATGGAGTATACACAGCTCATTAAAGCATGTTTCTAGCACCTGACAACCTCACACACATATATTTACTTGAAACACCCCTGAGAGGTAGGGAAATAATAAATAGCTACAACAGCTAGTATTTTCATTGTACAGATGGAGCTTGGAGGCAGAGAAACTTCACTGAATTGTTTGTTCTGCCTCACACAGGCAAACTCTGATAAACCTAGGGGCTTCTCCTAAATCTCTTGGGATATGTCTACAATAACCACGCTAGTTCGAACTAGGGTGGCTAATGTAGTCATTCGAACTTGCAATTGAAGCCTGGGATTAAAATATCCCGGGCTTTATTTGCATGTTCCTGGGCGCCGCCATTTTAAAATGCCCGTTAGTTCGAACTCCCTGCCCGTGGCTACATGCGGCACCGGCTAGGCAGTTTGAATTAGGAGCTTTAATTCGAACTGCCTAGCCCGTGCTGCGTTTAGCTGCGGGCAGGGAGTTCGAACTACCGGGCATTTAAAAATGGCGGCGCCCGGGAACATGCAAATAAAGCCCGGGATATTTTAATCCCAGGCTTCAATTGCAAGTTCGAATAACTACATTAGCCACCCTAGTTCGAAGTAGGACGGCAGTGTAGACATACCCTTGGATACATTCCTGTCCCCACTGAAGTTAATTGTAACCATCTATTGACTTTACTAAGTCCAAGATTTCATTCCTTGAATCCCAGTCCAGCCTTTTTACTGCATTCAACATCCTCCTATTCTCCTGTTCTCTAGCCATGCCTTCAGTATCCTTTACATACCACTGTGGAGAGAGGTGGGCACCCCTGAATAGAGTTTTGCAGTGAGCACCAGAGCTGGTCTGAGGGGCAGGTGAGCCAGTTGGCTGCCTGGGGCCACCATTTTTAAGGGTCTGCTGACAGAGCCCGACAGAAGCCCACTCGGGACACGTGGCAATTAAAGAGGCCACGACCACATTTTGGCCTGACCTCCTAACCCTTTTCCCCCCCCCCAGTGATATTTCCCCGACAAATTTCCCCTGGCGGTATTTTTTTAAACTATCACCCAGGACTGCTGGCCGGTTAGGACAGGCCCTGCTGAGCACAAAGTATGAAGTCCTCTCAGGCCCTCTGTCTGCTGTGAACTCTGACAGTGGTGATGGCCGTGTGACAGTCCCTTTGTACTTAAGATACTGCAAGAAAGATTCAGGATGTGACCCAAAGAGAACTGGAAAAAGAGAGAGAGATGGAGCATGCAATAAATAACATGTTATTGAGCTGTGCTCTAATGAAAGCATTATGAATGTCAGCATAATAGCTATAAAACACTGACTCGCTAGTTTCCAACATCAGATTCTGATTTTAGGACCCAATTTAGAACAGCACTTAAGCATTTGCTTAAGGCTCCTTGCAGTCAGTGGGATTCCAGTATCATTCTTAGGTGCTTTTCTCAACTGGAGCCTGTAACAAAGGTGTTACCCCAGCACACGCTCTCTGGAGTGGCAATGCCTCTGTTTCTGCACAGAGCCTTCTTCCCACCTCTGCTATAAAAGTGGCTTAGCCACTTGCTTCACAGAGTTCAACCCCTTCTGGGGTAGGAGGGTTCTTAGTCAATATGCAACAGAAACACAAAACAAAAGATTCTTTGGCCCAGCTGGGATTGGTTACCATTCCCTTTCCTTGCAGGCAGGCCCCAGCTGCAATGCCCTTTCTTAATACCCAACAAGGGATTCAACAACCTAATATCTGGTCCATGCCCATCCTCCTACCAAGAGATTCAGACAGTGTGAAGTCTCCAGCCACCCCTGACCCCAGCCAAGCTTCTTGTCCCATACAGAGGCTGCTTGTCTGCTGTCTTTCTCTACTAGACCTCAACTCTTAGGAGTCTCTCCTTTTAAGTCCTGCTCCCAAGGGCTGTGTCTAGACTGGCAAGTTTTTCCACAAAATGATCTGCTTTTGCGGAAAAACTTGCCAGCTGTCTACACTGGCCGCTTTAATTTCCACAAAAGCACTGACGATCTCATGTAAGATTGTCAGTGCTTTTCCAGAAATACTATGCTGCTCCCATTTGGGCAAAAGTCTTTTTCCGAAAAACTTTTGCGCAAAAGGGCCAGTGTAGACAGCAGAGATGTGTTTTCCACAAAAAAGCCCCGATCGCGAAAATGGCCATCGGGGCTTTTTTGCAGAAAATCGCGTCTAGATTGGCCACGGACACTTTTCCGCAAAAAGTGCTTTTGTGGAAAAGCATCCTGCCAATCTAGACGCGCTTTTCCGAAAATGCTTTTAACGGAAAACTTTTCAGTTAAAAGCATTTCCGGAAAATCATGCCAGTGTAGACGTAGCCAAGGTGTAACACCCATTATATGTGAATAGGGCTAGCTGAACCAGTCTTCTCTTTAACCCCTTACCATGTGGTGCAGAGTTTGTATCTCCCGTCAGAGGACCCTATGTACAGTAATACAGTCTAATGAGAGACTGCTACCAGCAATTGTTTGGAAACTCATTATTTTAAAATGCAACCTCCTAAATGGTAAAATATCTGGTATCCAGGGCTTTATTAAACAGTCTGGATGCTATGATATCTTGTGGCTATTTTTTTACTGTATATTTTAAAATAATTTCATTTTAAAAATAAATTGTATTTGGAAGTTACAGGATAGGTATACAAAACACTTACAAAGTAATATTTTCATTTAAAATAATTAGAAATACAGGGCCACAGTCTGGGAGTATAAAACAGATGCTATTTTTGATAAATTGTCTTCTTTCCCCTTCCATGAACATATATTTTCCCTTGAGAAACACAATGGTACAGAGAGAAGTTCCAATGTAATTTACCATTAGTGTCAGCAGAGGTTTATCATCTGATGCACATCTGCTTCTCTCTGATATTTAATCCAGTTTCATGTTGTCTCCTCATCCTTTCCATGTTACTTGCAAATAAATTACTATCATCATAATCTCACAATTTTCTTCCTTTTGCTATAGAATTCTTTGCTATTTCTTCCTTTTGCTAAATTCAACATTCTCCTTCAGTGCCTTAAGCTGTACCTGAAGTTCACATGTTCAGTGAAGAATATTTAACATTCT
Organism: Pelodiscus sinensis; assembly: GCF_049634645.1. Lineage (NCBI taxonomy): Eukaryota > Metazoa > Chordata > Testudines > Trionychidae > Pelodiscus > Pelodiscus sinensis. The sequence goes on from NC_134712.1 coordinate 173,685,374, forward strand.
GACTGTGTTTCTATGGCCATTTGAATTGCAGACATCCTCATAGAAGCTATAGAACCATTTGTCTTCTGGCAATTCTCTCCTGAAGAGCTGTTTTATATGTAAGTTGAACGTTACTCAGACTGCTGAATTCTCTAATTTTTATAAGCTCTTGTCTTCTTATTGTCCCATACATAGTCTCGAGGATACTTCAAAAGTGATGGAAGATGGTTGAAATGAAGTGGGAAGGCTATATAAAAACATAGAAATTGGAGCTGTAAAAGATATCAGATAGAGCATTACTTTTTATGATGTTTGCAATGAGATGGAAATATCCTGTGAGCAAACCCCATATCTAGAGCTCTGAAAATCCATGGATATCCGCTTTATATCTGTATAGATCCACAAAGATGGATGTGGATATCGGCAGCTCATTTTTGTGATTGTGGATACAACATTTTTAACTAAAACGCTGCAAATGTGCAGATATCTGCTTTATATCCATGGGTATCCACAGATAATTTTTGCAGCTGCAGATGGAGATACCAATTTTGTATCCACACGGGACTCTACGCATAGCCTATTATAAAGAAACCTCTTATCTAGAAATCAGGATCTCTACCAGTCCTGACTGTAATCTCTTTGGTCCATCTCTACATCCTGAGTATTGTTGAACATATGACATTTACACCAACTGTTTCACTAGTTCAACCATCACTTCAGGTTTTGGTACAAATCCTTACTCAAATAACTCTTGGGATGGTACAGCTTTAATCCTTTGCCTTCCACAGGGAGCACAATCTTAGCTCTTAATATTGTTTTATAACAATATGGAAGAAGATGAATAATGAAGTGGCAAAATTTGTGGATTACAGAAAATTATTTCCCTTTGTCCAGAATGGACTGTGAGAAACTTCAAAAGGGACTACAAGCATCTGGGCAATGCAATGGCAGATTAAATTCAGCATAGGTAAGTGAGATAGAATGCACATTGGGAAGAATTTGTACTACTCACACGCATTAGTGAGTTCTAAATTTACTGTAACCACTTACGGAAAAGAACTAGGAATCACTTTGGACAGCTCAGTGGAAACATCTGCTCCATTTGTTCCTTTGAAGCATCTTTTTTGGCCACTGTCAGATATATCAAGGACCGAATAGATCATTGGTTTGATCTGCAAATTACTCTGTGCCCATGCACAGCACTTCTAAGTTTACAATTAATCTCAAAGAGTCAGCTCCTTCTGTAAAACTAACAGAGCTGAAACTTTCCCCAGAAGCACACAGAATATAAAGAGGCTCTGATGAGTCCTTGCCCCAGTTTTCTCTCCAATCAGCTATGACTTGACACTTCCTGCTTCCTGACAGTACTACAACGTTCTTGGTTTTTACCACAAAAGACAAACACCTGGATGTTTTCATTGCTTCCTTTTTAACTTTTTATAATAGTAAACGTTTTCATTCATAGGTTGAAATTACAACCTACTGACCCCAGCATCAAAACGTCCAGATATTTGTTTCAGTCATGTCAATGCTTCAGAACAACAGATGATTTTGAAAAATACCGGTCAACTCCCAAAGGACCCTGGGGAAGAAAACCACATTTGATTGGTGTATTTTCTCTAATAAAACAAAAACAAAATCTGTTCCCTTTCCTACCACACACAATGATGAATACAAATGTAACTCCTTCTGGAAAGTGGTAGATAGTTTATCAGTAAATGCATTACAAATTAGAATGGACAAAGCACTAAATAATATATTATCAGAAACATTTCTCAGTGTCTGTCTCATAAAAAATAAAAATCTGAAAGCTATGTTCAGGGATGGTGGGTTTTTTCCTAAATGCTTTATATAAAATTACATAAGCAGATCACTTTATAGTCAAAAAGAAAAATGCCAAAATAGATCTGGAAACTATAACAACATGTTCAGTTGCACAATATAGAAGAGAATGATTGAACTGTAGTGGTTGTGAATTTTGAATAGTCAAGAGTTCTTCAGGGTTAAGAATCACACTAGCTACAGTTTATTGAAATTATATCCACCTCCTTGGAAACATTTTTCTATATTATCTGCAATAATCAAGGCTTTCTTCATAATGATATTGTAAATAATACAATAGTTTTAGTTTGAAAGGTTTTTTTTTTTTTAACCAGGACACTTGAAAACCCCATTGATGCAAGTGGCTTATATAAATCTGTGTTAAACAGATCAGGCATAAGCATTAAAATCAGGGGTGGATGAGAGTGTCGCGGGGCCCCGGGCAGCGCCGCGGGGCCCGGGGAAGTGCAATTTCGAGGGGCCCCCCCTTTGACACGGCGCATGCGCGGGGCTTCTGCAAGCGCGGGGCCTGGGACAGCCACCCCGCTCGCCCTGCCCCAAATCTGTCGCTGATTCAAATACATATTCAAAAACTCTCAACAGTTTGACTGAGTTACTGCAAGTAATGAGTATGAAAAGCGGGGGGATGGGGGGGGAGGGCAAGGAAAGAGGATTGGCAACACAGACCACCAGGATACATAACAAAAATGACATTTAAAATAGGGCAGTTTACCGAAGAGGCTTCCTTTCGATGCACAAAGAAAAAGGGAAATAAATTCTTGTGTAATACAGTGGACTTCATTCTTCTGAATTCTATTGTGTTGCCCTTCATTGTTTCAAGTACATCTGGTTACCATGGACTCCAGTGGGAACATGCTTGGGCCCTATGTGTATAAGTTCTAGTAGTGCCATTGGGATTGCTGCACAGAGCAGAATAGCCTGGAGGTAGGGGGATTTGATTGCCCGCAGTTTAAAGCTAAATTATTCCCTCAGTAAAAGAAGAGTCATGGTGAATATTCCCTGTTGGGTGATCTCTAAGAAACTTCACTACTTGTTTGAATTGCTAGAGTCTGCAAAAACTGGCTGGAAATTGAAAAGAAAAAAAAAAAAAAGCTCTGTCACAAGATTTCTGATTCTTGTTTACAGTGGGGTCAGAAAACAGGAAAAATTGCAGGAAAACCTAGGCAAAGTTAAAAACACCATCTGGGAGGAAAGGGTGAGGTGGCAAGCAGTTAAAAAATGGCTATATTAGGGCTGCACCATACTGCCTCTGCTACATTTAAAGGAATAGCCACAGTAAGGCAATCTCAGAAAGAATCCCTATAAAAAAGAAAGCCCCATGTAGATGAAGGTAAGTAGGGACTAGCCAAACACCTAGCAAAGGTTTTCCAAAGGAAAAGTTGCTTTGTGTTTTGCTTTGTGTTTTGCATACCACCACTACGTCATCATACATATAATTAAATAATTAGAGCATATGCCAGTTGTGAGTCTGGGCTCTATAAGAACTCATATCCTCTGTGGATTGGCACAGTTGTAAACCTGTAAATCACAATCACCAAAGTGAGACATATTTCCTCATTCAAAGGAAGCTCACCTCATATAGCTAAGCCCCATGGAACTATTTGTATAGTTCCCAACACAATAGGTAGGACCTGATCCATGACTAAGGCTTCTAGGTACTACAGTAATACAAATGATAAATACTAATAACCCCAGACATGTCCTGATTTATGGTGCCTCCATCTCGGCTGACACATCTGGGATAGAACAAAATTAAAAGCACAAGCAACTACCTTTTGAGCTGAAGATCCAGGTTTGCAGATCGGGACTATAACAGACTCAGACCTTTGGGGACTTGGCAAAGTTCATCCACACTCAGCAGGGGCTTCCAATCCCATTTCCCTTCTTGACCACCAGTCTAGAGATAAACTTAAAAAACAACAAATGGTCTGGTAGCACTTTATAGACTAACAAAACCTGTAGATGGTACAATGAGCTTTCATGGGCGCAGCCCACTTCTTCAGATGATTGTTAAAGAATTTATTGTTGTATTTGTTATTTTTTAAGTTTATCCTATACTAGTTTATCCTTTGGCTACCCTCTGAAGAGTCTAGAGATAGATATCATTTAGCCAACAATTGCTATAGTTAACACAAGGGTGTAACTTATTTGGAGACCTTGAGACTAAATCCTTTACATATCACTGACGAAGTCTGGGGGATTTATTTCATCTATTTGTTTTAAGGGATTTGTTGCCCCAACTGCAAGTATATGTCACTTCGGAGAATCCTTCTCCCACCCACCCTCAGCTTGCCACTTAAAGAAAAAAGAAAAGCCAGCCATACAGGATCCAACTCTCTGCTGTCATAACTCCATTGACTTTAGCAGAGCAAAGCTAGCAAAGAATTTGGCAGATGATAATTTGGTGAATAGTCCTTTTGCCATATAAAATACTTGAACTCGGAACCAGATCCCTACACGAAGATACCGACCCTTGTTCCTGCAAAAGCAAATGTTCTCCTGGCCTGGTTGATTTTTTAGGACAGCCAGGAAGAGATAATAGGGTGGCAAAAAACTGTGACTCAGATGTTAAATGGTTGTGACCCAGAAACATCCACAAGGGAACAAGAAGCTCATAGCAATGAGATTCACTTCTCTTTCCCCACAGGAGCGTCCACAGACCTTCTCTTCTCAGCTCCCATGTTGTGAGGGGCTGTGGGAACTAGTGCTGCAGCAGTAACCTTCATAGGGCAACTTCAGTAATGCAGAGATGCTAGACCCATAAGCAAAGCCCCTAAAAATAGTTGGTTATGGTGGAGTCATGATGAAGGATGGTGAAGACATCATGTTGATTTATTTTGCCCACCAAGTACACCTGCTACTTCACACCATGGTGACCAGGTGGTAAGTGTGAAAAATCAGGATGGGGCTAGGGAGCAAGAGGCACCAATATATAACAAAGCCCTGAATACTGGGACTCTCCTTATAAAATCAGAACATCTGTTCTTCTTACCTCATACCATTCCCTTCTACGGGGAGAGATGACCTCTTGTGAAACTCAGTCCAATCCCCTTCTTGTAATAGACACAAAGTTATGGGGTTGACAAGAGACTATGAGGCTTGCCTCAGTCCCCAGCTATGTGTGAAGAGGTAGCTCTTCAGCCTTTTTTCTAAGTGACAACCACATTTCAGATTTGCCATCCTTCTCCTGTGTTGCCCAGAGGTGATGCTCATTCCTCTCGCTCTGTGCTTGAACTCTATTGGGGTCTTGCCATAAACTTCAGTAAGCTTTGGATCAGACCCACTTAGCATCCTGAGACATCCCATACAAATACGCATATAAATGTATAACAGGAAAAATAAAAATAGTTTCATCTGAGGTAAAATGAACAATTCCTGGAGGCAGTAAAAGAATATGGACTTTGTTTTCTCACATATCCAGAATATTGTAATTTTCTCACTGAGATACATTAGCATGTATTTACATATACTGTGAAATTTCCTTATAATCTTTAAATAACTTCAGTCAGTTATTTGGGAAAAGAGTATCTAAAAGTGCCAAAGGAAGGAAGAAACAAGAAATTGGTGAGGTAATTACTTAGCATGGGACTAATGTGCAAGATTTCCAACCAATTAACGGTGCGAAAGATGCCAAGAAACAATTGCCTACACACCTAATTTGCATGTATAATAAAAATACTATAAGTGTTGCAACTCCATAAATCCAATAAATACATTTTATGTTGCAAACAGTTCAATCAATTAACTTTTGTCCTCCTGTTTTATGTGCGTTAGTGTAAAGGAGGTTTTTAATTACATAATATCAGTAGCTGACAACCATTCACTAGTACATAACAATACAATATAAAAAATAGCTCTCATTCCATCCTATGACTCTCCAGGGTGCAATCCAGTCCAATGAGGGCTATGCCTGTCTTGTCACCAAAGTTACTTCACAATGTTTTGCTGCTCTTCACCTTGGCTCCTCACAAACAGCATGCACGTCACATCCTGAGTGCCTGTCAGGCCTGCTGACAGCAGTTCTGGGCTCTGGGGCAGAGAACAGTCAATAGGCCCCCCATACATGCATAAGCCGTGCACATGCAGACCCAGTCTACCGTCCTCCTGACATTTAGGCAGTGCTGGTTGTGCCTGTGCTGGCTGGTGTCCAACGAGCTGCCAGCTGTGCTCTTCTGCACAGCCAGGACTTCTACATGCCCACCTGGAATGGGAAGAAGCAGGGTGGGGCTGTGGCCATAAGGTAAGGGGTGGGGCCTCAGCGGAGCTGGAGAGCATCACCCCCTTCCCCCAATAGATTAGGAACTTGGTGCCCATATCCTGAGCCCAGCATGCATGACTATGACAGCCTAAGTTATTTTACATCACCCAGGCCCCTGAGTGATTGCTTCCGTTGCCCCCCCACTCCCCAAGTATCTATTTTGCACTGTTTACCCATCTCCGGGACAATTCAGTTATGTGAAATCTGGAGATCAATACACAACAGTTTGCTACCCCAAATGGAGCTATCCACACAGCTCACACACTGGATTCGTTTTGATTAAAGAATAAAGCAAGTTTATTTACCTCCAAAGAGATAGATTTTAAGTTAGTAGGAGTATAAGGCATTCAAGTCAGAAATGGTTATAAGAGAAATACAGATCAAAGATTCTAAACTTAACAAACTAGACTTGGTTCTAGGTGAAATTCTTAGCACAGTTTCCCAGTAATATTGCTACCCATGTTTCAGGTCAGGGTCTGCTCCCCCAGTCCATAGGCTGTTTCTCTTTTGTCTTCTCAGGTGCTTAAGAGAAGGATGGATTGGGAGAGACCAGATGGGATGTTTCTATCCCTCACTTTTATAACTCATTTTCCCTATAAAATGCCTTTTCCTGAGGGCTGACCCTAGATAAAGTTCCTTCCTGCTGTTAGAATGGAGACATGGGGTCTGGTAGTGAAAGAAGTTGCGCACTGTTTCTTCTCGTCTCTTTTTGCTAAAATGCAGATTTTCCTTGCCTTCTGTCTTTCTCTTCTTACTATCTGAGGACCCTTAAACAACTTTATGTAAACTGAGGTAACACACATTCCTTTGTTTAAGACCTGCTTGACCAGTCCTGCCTAATGAGGAAGAGGTGGATTTGAACATGTGCTACCAACATCATAGAATCATAGAACTGGAAGGGACCTTGAGAGATCATAAAGTTCAGTCCCCTGCCCTCATGGCAGGACCACACACCATCACTCTAGATCATACCTGATAGAAGTTTGTTTAACTTGTGCTTAAATAGCTCCAGTGATGGAGATTCTACAAACTCCCTAGACAATTTATTTTAGTGTTTAATCACCCTGACAGTTAGGAAGTTTTTCCTAATGTCCAACCTAAACCTTCCTTGCTGCAGTTTAAGCCCATTGCTTCTTGTCCTATCCTCAGAAGCCAAAGAGAACAATTTCTCCCTTTCTCCCTGTGACACCCTTTTAGATACCTGAAAACCACTATCATGTCCCCTCTCAGGCTATGTCTACACTACAGGGGGTGGGGTTCGGAAAAAGGTGCACAAATTGCGCGCTGCAATTTGCGTACCTTTTCCCAATAGTTTTGTTAGAAAAGGCTTTTCTGAAATTTGACCCATCTACACTGGGCCATATTTCAGAAAAAATCTCTTTTGGAAGAGCCCTTCTTCCTCATGAAATGAGGAAGAGAGGGCTTCTGAAAGAACGCATCTGCTGTTCCACAAAAAATGTTGGAAGAGCGGACTCATCCCCTGGATGCGGTGGAGTTTTTCCGGGATACCGCCAGTATAACAAAAAAACTCCATAATCTAGACCAGTGGTCTCCAACCTTTTTACACCTAAGATAACTTTTTAAATGACAAACCAAGCCAAGATCTACCGTTCTGCCCCTTCCTTGAAACCCTGCCCCTTCCTTGAAGCTCCACCCTCTCTATTCTCCTCATCTCCATCACTTGCTATCCCCAATCCTTATACTATCCTTATACTGCTGCTTTTTTTTTTTTTTTTTTTTTTTTTTAAATCTTCTGTAGGAAGAGGTTTTTCCAACATTTGGCCTGTCTAGACTGAACCAAATGTCAGAAAAAAAACCCCTTCTTTTGGAAGCCCCCTTATTCCTCGTGGAAAGAGGAATATAGGGGTGACCAAAAGAGCATGTTTGCTCTTCCACTAAAAAAAGTGGAAGAACAAATGCCACCCTGGATGCAAAAGAGTTTTTCTTGGATATCTTCGGAATCCTGAAAAACTCCTGCAGTCTAGCTGTACCCTTGTTGGGTTGAGACAGGATGTGTGGGCTCTGGGGTGGGAATGAGGGATTTGGGTGAGAGATGCAAGCTCTGGGAGGAAACCTGGATGCAGGAGGAGGTGGAGAAGGGGATGCTGGCTCAGGGAGGGGGCTTCAGGCTGGGCAGTGTTGGGGTGCTAAGCAAGCCACAGGCTTGTGGATGTGAGGATTCAGGAATTTGGGTTGGGGTATTCCTTGCAGGAGGAATAACAGTAGTTTGAATTAGGAGCTTTAATGCGAACTACCTAGTCCGTGCCACGTGTAGCCGCGGGCAGGTAGTTCGAACCACGGGGCATTTAAAATTGGCGGCGCCCGGGAACATGCAAATGAAGCCCGGGATATTTTAATCCCGGGCTTCATTTGCAAGTTCGAATGACTAAATTAGCCACCCTAGTTCAAACTAGGGTAGCAGTGTAGACATACCCTCAGATTGGTTTGACATGATTTGTTGTTTACAAAGCTATGCTGGCTGTACCTATCACATTTTCTTCCAGATTTTTGCAGATGAATTCCTTATTTACTTGCTCCATTATCTTTCCTTGCACAGAAGTTAACCTGATTGGTTTGTAGTTTCCTGGGTTGTTCTTTCCCTTTTTATAGATGGGCACTATATTTGCCCTTCTCCAGTCTTCTGGAATCTCTCCCAACTTCCATGATTTTTCAAAGACAATAGGTAAAGGCTTAGATACCTCCTCTGTCAGCTCCTTGAGTATTCTAGGATGCATTTCATCAGGCCCCGGTGACTTGAAGATATCTAACTTTTCTAAGTATTTTTAACTTGTTCTTTTTTTAATTTTATCTTCTAAACCTACCACATTCCTACTAGGATTTATTATGTTAGGCATCTCTTCATCATCAAGTTTCTTAGTAGAAACTGAAACAAAGAAGTCACTAAGCACCTCTGCCATTTCCAAGTTTCATGTTGCTGTTTCTCCCTCTTCACTGAGCAATGGACCTACCCTGTCCTTGGTCTTCCTCTTGCTTCTAATATATTCATAGAGCGTCTTCTTTTTACCCTTTATGTCTCTAGCTAGATTGAGCTCATTTTGTGCCCCTGCATAACTGTTGTTTGCTTATATTCATCCTTTATAATTTGACCTAGTTTCCACTTTTTATATGACTCCTTTTTTATTTTTAGCTCACGCAAGATCTCCTGGTTAAGCCAAAGTGGTCTTTTTAGAGGGAATTCATACCTTCACATATAATGTTGCTACATACGTTTCACCATAATATTATAAACCAGCCTGTTATTAGTTTTCAAATGATACCTCACAAGGCATATTTTGTATGAAGATTATTACAGTGGTGTGTAGAAAGTGACTACAAGGGTGTATTTGGTCACAATAACATATAACTCTATATTGTGCACAACTGTCCAGCAATAGAGAAAATGGGCTATAGTTTGCAGTGTGCTATGTAATTGAGCTCTTGATTTGCATGCCAACAGGTATTGGGGGATGGAATAAGAAGACTTCCCTACCTCTATTGTCTGGTTTATACCTATTAGATGAGCACAGAAGCAGTCATTGAGATGGTCCACCCAGAAACAACTTGCCAAAACAGGATTCCCTAGAGTGCTCGCAGGGCTACTAGCTATTATAGCTAAGTATTGACTCACATGAAATTGGAATGCAAGTGTGTGTGTACAGAATTATGGGAAACAAAATATTAAAAGACTGAATACAAATTTCTGCAAAACAAAAAATTGTGTTTCACAAAGCTCTAACTAGAAATTCTCAGGAACTATCAGGTCTCCATTTTAAATCCTAGATATGCTACTTCTGAGACCCCACTCGGGCCATGTCTATACTACGTGGAATATGGATGCTGCTATGAGAGGTTGCCCCCATTGGTGCCAGTACTGCAGGTTCCTCACAAGGAGTAGGGAAGCCAATGGGAGCATTTGCTCCAGTCCACGTCCTATTATGTGGACGATGATTTAAGATATTTCGTAATTAACATAACTGGAGTTGCGTATCTTAAGTCGACCTTCCCCTTTAGTGTAGACCAGGCCTCAGATTCCTTAAGGCATAGTGAAATAGTATCCAGAAGGGCCATGATGTGCATCAGTACCACTGTCTAGCTACAAGTTGCATTTCTCTCCTTGGAATACTTACAATATCAGATCCAAAGTGCTAGAATTAATATACATGGCACTCCACTGGTAAATGGTAGCAATGAAGTGTAGCACCTTCTTCATTTTGCATTAACACTGGAGAAACAATTTCTCCACTAGAGGAAAGACTAAAGCAGGAATAAAAACCTAGCTTATTATTCAGATCTTATTATTCAGAGAATTCTCAGGCATGTGCCACCCATGAAAATAAGTGAAAGATAAGAGCTTTGAGTACTACAGTCCAGGATCTTAAAAATTAATGAAACATTCTATAATTACAGGGCATACACTGTGAAGAAGGTTGTTTCCCTAGTCACCGGGAATCACAATTACAGTGGCTCCATAAACAGCACACCCAGTGAATTCATTTTCTAAATTTTAACATTCAATGATAGGACTGTATATTTTTCTTTAATTCAAATCAGATTTTTAATATGCATCGTTGATTAATGCTTGGGGGAAAGCAGCTGTGTGCTGTTATGATTAGGAAACAAATAGCTCATTTAATGAATAAATTGAACAAAGACAAATTAAGATCCGTTGAGAGGCTCTACTGTAATTTCTGCCACAAATATCTTCTGAGTCTCCTTGCTTCTATACACCTCAATGTACATGCATTTCTCTTATTAGTTTTAATAATGAACTGGGAATGAGGTCTGTGATTCCATCAGGTTGCATGCTGAGGAGGTTTGCTTTAAACTGATATAAGAGTGTTTACACCCTACAGATCAGTGCTCCCATTTTCATTCATTTTATTGCTGCAGAAAGTGTTCAGACGACAGACAACCCAAGGAAATTAGCTACGAGCAGCTAATAACCTAAATGCCACACTAATCTATATGTCTTTCAATCTGGATCTGGAAGATATGTTTGAATGTATCACCAGCAGCACGCTAGGAGTCAGGTAGCAAGAACTGAGGCTTGGTCTATGCCACCAATTATGCAGCCTCACTGCATCACCACAGGTGAGGAAAATCCTATTATAGTAACTTAACTGCAAATATGAACAGTGGTGTATCTAAGCCGACGGGAGAAGCTCTCCTCTTGATATAGGTAGCATTTTCACTAAGCACTGCAGTTGTGCTGCTGCACTGGTGCAAATGCTGTGTTAAAGCACTGTAAGTAAATGTAGAGAAGCCCTGAGCTTTTGTTTTCTGTTAGCTCCTATCCCTGTGGTATGTAGATGTCAACACCGGCACTGGCATTTACAGGTTGCCAATCACCAAAGAACTAGGCACTCAATAGATTATAATCAATGGTAATGAACTCTGAAGCAATTTGATCTTGCCAGTCTAGGATACAGGTGCTCAGATGCATTTTTTTTCTTTCTCTTGCTCCCACCGATGACTGTGGATAGTCTTCTGTAAACACATGTGTTTTGGATCAGGTTCCAAAAATGATCCAAGTGGGACTTGACTGTCTTCAGATGGCTATTCCATAGGCTAGGAGCCGGCACTTAACTGCATATTCACAACAGTCACAATGACTCTGCTGTTGTAGCTGCGAGACTGCCGTATTATGGGCGAGTAGTAGATCTGATCTAAATTTTGGACATTTAAATTTTTTGGTCAAAAAATGGGAAAATGTGAAAAAAATATCACCCAACAATTCACCTTTTTTAACAAACAGATACAGAACCACTTCTAAAAGGTCAATGACAAATTTAATCAACAGCTCAACTTTTGACAAAAACAGGATGACTTTTTGATGAAAAAATGTCCTGACAGAAATTTCCACTCACTTTATTTTTAATTTTCAGATTTATCATCAATTCTTCTGCTAACCATGGTTCTAAGCCTGCATCCATTAATCATGCAGTACTTACTGGAAAGAGTCATTGAAAGTCAACAGAACTGATGCATTTTAAAAAAATTCAATTTCTAGGGTGTTCTAAGGGCTTTCAGGTACAGCAGCCACGCACAATCACCCCAGTTCTTAAAGCCTGATTCGCCACATTTGCAGTAGCAAATGTAGGTCTACTGTGACGTACACACTAATGTGAAACATAAAACAACATTTAACACTTTGCTTGGAGAGTGGCTACTATACAGCCTGATTTGCAAAAGATAGATTGCAGTGTGGCCTAACCTAAATGTTCAAAAATCATGAGTCAGGCTCACCAAAATAATGGAATTGGCTTTAAAATCGTACGATAATGTAAAAATAATAAATTTGGTGTTATTTTTATTTGCATTATGACTTTTGATCCTTTAGGGTGCACTGGGGTTACATTTTGAAGTTTTCTTCACAGTCATGAAAGCTAGAAACTTGCTTTTCCTGTAAGCGTGAAGGCTAAAATCATCACATATCCACTTGAATGCAGGAGTGCAGGGGTTTTAAGGAAAGCAATAATTATCATGAGATGTTGGCAAGACTGTGATTGTCAGAACAACCTGTAGATGTTATTATCTTCCTTAAAGTCAACCTGTCTCCATGTTCAGTTTTCTAATGTACTTACCCTCAATTTCTCTTAATTTGTTTGAAAATGAGGATAGTCCTCAAGAGTTGTTACAAAATGTTATTTTAATCGGGAGAGACAGTTTGAACATGTTCGTAAAGAACAATTACACAAAGCAGCGCACTGTGTGAAGGCTGTGGGGGTGGGGGTGCTATTTCTAGAAAGCTGCCATTCATTTTGTTTACCTGGGTGAGTCAAGAGTGTGGCTCAGGCTGAGAGGCTTACAATTAACATGCGTTGGCTGATTTCCATTATACTTCTTCACAGCAGGTTGCAACATTAAAAAAAACACAACAGCAGCAATAAACAGTGTGATTTAAAGATAGAGCACAACGCATCTCAGTGATGTTAAGCAAAAAAAGAAAGGGAAATAAATGAGTGTGTTTGTGTTCAGCAAGTCAATTAGAATTAAGTAACGTCACTTTTGTAGCAAACCGAAGCCTGTGGCCCCTTCACACTGGCATTCTGCATGTTCTTTAGGGGATGCTTTCTTCTAATCTTGCTCCCAATTCTAGTATATCAGGGAAACAGACTCCCTACTGACCGAACGCCTGCAATGGATACCTGTCACTAGGAAGCACCAGAAATTTGCTCAGCAGTCACACATCCCTAGCTAGATAAGCTGCAAAACAGCATGAGCTAAAGAGTCAAAGCTTTCTCCTTGGTGCTGCAACAGACTCATCATCAGTGGATCAGGCACAGAAGGTGAACTGTAGCACACACTCACCGACGGGTTATACAAGCACCTTAAATGCAAGTGTGTATTTACCCTTTAAAAAGTTTTCAGTAAGGCCAGTGACTTGCAAATGTTGCCATTTTAAGCACTTCTTGCTTTGGGCAGGAGCTGTCCTCCAGGACAGAGCTGAGGAGAATGCCCTTTCTTGTTTTAAAGACAAAGGAAGTCAAAGAAAAGCTCTGTGGGAAGAATTATTAAAATTAAGTGGCTTCTCTATTCAGTCCAATGTTAACTCAGAAGAGCTCTGCACCCTACAGTAAAGTGAACCTCACAGAGACAGGCATTGCTAGAGCCGCAATACTCTTTTAATTGGCTGTTAGTGAGAGATGGTCATGAGACTATTGCAGCATTATTTTTTGACCAGAGATTAAAGTGCTGATTGACACTGACTTTAAAGTGTTTTCCTGTCAGAGCAGTGTAAATGGACCTTACTGTAAACAAGACTAAAGCCCAGTGCATTTACAAAGCATCATTTCATTTTGTTGACTTTTATTTACCAGAGCAATGGAGTAGAGACATGTCATCCTCTAGAGTGTCTCTGTGTGTGTGCCTAGCACAGTGGGCCTGAATCCTGACTGGGGTTGCAGACCGTATTTCCCCAAGTGCACACCTGATTAGTGCAGGTGCACACACATCACAGAGGGCTTAGTCACATGTGAGCCTGGAGGATGTGCATGATGAGGTGGGTAACAGGGAGTGGATGGGAGCAATCGGGTAAGATGAGGGTGGGGGGTGACTGTGGCAAGGAGAGAGGGGAATGTATACTTTATATACTTTTAAAATATATATTATTATCGGGGGGGGGGGGGGTGTTTCTACTGGTGGTGCACTTCCACACCTTACCTCGATATTGGTGCTGCATATAATAAAATTCATTCTACACATGGATGGAAAAAATGAAAGAGAAAATTAGGTGCAGGGATGACTGTCATGTAGATATTAAATACTAATGTATAAACCCTAGAGTGTTTTGTCCAGTGTCTCAAGTGATAAGGCTTTTTGCCCATTTTACACTCTAAGGGTATGTCTACACTAGCTCATTAGTTCGAGCTATGTAGGCAAATGAGGGCAACCGGAGTTGCAAATGAAGCCTGGGATTTAAATATCCCGGGCTTCATTTGAATCTTCCTGGGCGCTGTCATTTTTAAATCCCTCTTAGTCCGAACTCCGTGCCCGCGGCTACACATGGCACCGAGTAGGTAGTTCGAATTAGGATCTCTAATTTGAACTACCGGTACTCCTCGTGGAGATCCTAATTCGAACTACCTACTCCGTGCCACGTGTAGCGGTGGGCACAGAGTTCGGACTAAGGGGGATTTAAAACTAGCGGAGCCAGGGAAGATGCAAATGAAGCCCGGGATATTTAAATCCCGGACTTCATTTGCAACTCCGGTTGCCCTAATTTGCCTACGTAGCTCGAACTAACAAGCTAGTGCAGACATACCCTAATAGACCTCATTGCTTTGAATTTTTCCTTGATATTTTTATTAGCTTAAATATTCACTTTCATCTACCTTAGTTTATGCATCGAGTGATAATTTAGACAAGTGCATTTAAAGTTCATATATTTTTAAAGCTTTAAATGTCAGCAACACATTATATTTCCATCTTGTGTATTTTTTATATCTACCAAAGTTATCATTACAGCATTGGGGGTACCTAATAATGTCCATGTCAAGAAAGATTTACAAGTATATTAGTAAAATTCATAAGCATACTAGATTTTGAAATGTCGTCAGACAAAACTAGGCCACAAACATTCTTCTGTTGGATATTAGTTTGAATTTACAAATCAAATTCACTTCCTCTCGTCTTGTGACCCTCTATATTCCATTTCAAGACCATTACTGAAATATAATTTTACTCATTTGATGTATGATGGGAAGTGAACGCCAAACTTCCATCGTTTGAGTATTTGCAGAGGAAGCTGCCTATTTTACATGTCAGAGTGCAGTGCCTTTGGTGAAACAGGAAATCCCTCACCAGAGTCCTGCCACAGAAGCAATTCAATGAATCAGATAAGGGCCTGACTATGCTCTTTGCAAGTAGGACAGCAAATGTATTCACAATAACTTTGTGTGAATATGACAAGAGAAAGTTTATATTTAAACTCTGGGCCCGTCCAATAAATCCTACGTTGACCTAGATTTTTGTAGAAATGATGCCTTGGGCAAGGTCTGTGTGCCCCAGAAAATAAAAACCCTATTAAAATGTTCTAAAGTTTCCTAATCCTATTTTACTGCTGCCTCTCCCTGAGTGATTTAATACCCCTGTGCTTTTTCTCAGAACTCCTGGTTATAAGAATTATGTTCATTTAGATGTCAAATAAGAACACCGTGTATAAGTATTCCGTGACCCATTGCAGCTAGCCAACACATTACAAATTTCATACATCAAATGCTGAATCCTTGAAAGCTTCCCACAATCAAAATAATTAAAAAAAAAATCAATTAAAAAAGTCACCAAGTAAATTTGAATAAACAATGCATTTGAGAAAAACTGATCTGCTTGTAGATATTGCACCTCAGAATAGGAGATTTAATTCATTGAGTGACTTATTTACTGTTAATTATTCATTCAAAATGGAAATACTTGTACAAATTGCTTGCCATAGGCACTTAGAAGTAGCAAATGTGTTGGGATATGGTTAGAGTAATTTCTGAGTAGCCCCTACATGCATATGCACAGGCGAGTCCCTGAATTTTTTCTCTACAGTTTATTTTAAATAATACAAACGTTTATTCTCTTTTGAAGAGGTCTGAGGAGCTACTCCTTGTTCTTCCAATGCAGAATACCAGTGTTATCCCACTCAAAGAGACAGAAAATTGTAAGTACACCTATTACAGTGTGAAGTGGAATGTTGGCAAACAAGTAAATTACACATATACATTTGTTATTCAGACTCTACAATTGCATTCTCCTAATAGCTGTGGGGGTAAATCTATTAGCATGCACAAATATGTGTTTTCTTGCATATCTACTATATAGTTCAGAGAGTTTTTGCATCTGTTTCTTTGTCTCTGTGTATATGAGTCTGTTTGTTCAAGAATTCCTTCTATACAGAAAGAAGTAGGACAACTAAATTTGGAATGCAACTTCCTTTTAGAATCATAGAGCACTAGACCTGGAAAGGACCTCGAGAGGTCATTGAGTCTAGTCCCCTGCCCTCACAGCAGGAACCAGTATCAACTAGACTATCCCTGACAGATGTCTATTTAATAATAACATTCAACATTCCTGTGGTGGGAAGAACACCTCAGCAGTCCAGCACCCTGGCATTTAATTTCAAAAAAGGGGAATTACACAAAAATGAGGAGGTTAGTTAAACAGAAATTAAAAGGCATAGTGACTAAAGCCAAATCCTTGAAAGCTGCATGGAAACTTTTTAAAGACACCATAATAGAGGCCCAACTTATATGTATACCCCAAATTAAAAAACATAGCAAGAGACCTAAAAAAGAGTCACCGTGGCTTAACCACCATGTAAAAGAAGCAGTGAGGGACAAAAAGGTATCTTTTAAGAAGTGGAAGTCCAATCCTAGTGAGATAAATAGAAAGGAACATAAACACTGTCAAATCAAGTGTAAAAATGTAATAAGAAAAGCAAAAAAAGATTTTGAGGAACAGCAAGCCAAAAACTCAAAAAGAAATAACAAAATGTTTTTTAAGTACATTAGAAGCAGGAAGCCTGCTAAAAAACCTGTGGGTCCCCTAGATGATCGAGCTATAAAAGGAGCAATCAAGGACGATAAAGCCATTGTGGAGAAACTAAATGATTTCTTTGCTTCAGTCTTCACGGCTGAGGACGTTGGGGAGATTCCTAAATCTGCACCGTCCTTTGTGGGTGATGAATCTGAGGAACTGTCCCGGATTGATGTGTCATTAGAGGAGGTTTTGGAACAAATAGAAAAACTTAATGTTAACAAATCTCCGGGACCGGATGGCATTCATCCAAGGGTTCTAAAAGAACTAAAATGGGAAATTGCTGAGCTATTATCTGTGGTTTGTAACCTATCCTTTAAATCAGCTTCCGTACCTAATGACTGGAAGGTAGCCAACGTGACACCAATATTTAAAAAGGGCTCTAGAGGCGATCCTGGCAATTACAGACCGGTAAGTCTAACTTCAGGACCGGGCAAATTAGAAAATAAGACCCAGAATATCTTACTGCCCCTGTATAAAACTATGGTACACCCACATCTTGAATACTGTGTACAGATGTGGTCTCCTCACCTCAAAAAAGATATTTTGGCCTTGGAAAGGGTTCAGAAAAGGGCAACTAAAATGATTAGGGGTTTGGAACGGGTCCCATATGAGGAGAGGTTAAAGCGACTGAGACTTTTCAGTTTAGAAAAGAGGAGACTGAGGGGGGATATGATAGAGGTCTATAAAATCATGAGTGGTGTGGAGAGGGCTGATAAAGAAAAGTTATTTATTAGTTCCCTAAATAGAAGAACTAGAGGACACCAAATGAAATTTATGGGTAGCAGGTTTAAAACTAATAAAAGAAAGTTCTTCTTTACACAGCGTGTAATCAACCTGTGGAACTCCTTGCCAGAGGAGGCTGTGAAGGCTAGGACTATAATAGAGTTTAAAGAGAAGCTAGATAATTTCATGGAGGTTAGGTCCATAAAAGGCTATTATGTCCTTGGCCTCTGTTTGTCAGAGGCTGGAGAGGGATGGCAGGAGACAAATCGCTTGATCATTGTCTTCGGTCCACCCTTTCTGGGGCACCTGGTGCTGGCCACTGTTGGTAGACAGGATACTGGGCTAGATGGACCTTTGGTCTGACCCGGTACGGCCGTTCTTATGTTCTTATGTTCTAACCAGCTCTTAAATATCTCCAGTGATGAAGATTCCACAACCTCTCTAGGCAATTTATTCCGGTGTTTAACCGCCCTAACAATTAGGAAGCTTTTCCTAATGCCCAACCTAAACCTCCCTTGCTGCAGTTTAAGCCATTTGCTTCTTGTCCTATCCTTAGAGACCAAGGAGAACAAATTTTCTCCCTCCTTCTTGGGATACCCTTTTAGATACTTGAAAACTGCTATCAAGTCCCCTCTCAGTCTTCTTCTTTCCAAACTAAACAAGCCCAATTCCTTCAGTCTTCCCTCACAGGTCATGTTCTCTAGAGACCTTTAATCATTCTTGTTGCTCTTCTCTAGACCTTCTCCAATTTCTCCACATCTTCCTTGAAACGTGGTGCCCAGAACTGGACACAATACTCCAGTTGAGGCCTAATCAGCTCTTATTGTAACTTAAATCAAGATAAGGGGTTGGTTGTGCCAGGACAATAGAATGTGCATGGAATGAGATTGTTGGTTTCTCATCAAACAAAAGGTGGGGGATGGAAGGGGGCTCTAATAGCAGGGATAGATATACTCCTAAATGACCATGAGGAGCAGCAAGTGCCTCAGCCCCGAGGTACAGCCAGCAGCCAGGCTGCATGGTCTCTGGCACCCTGGGCCAGGGTATGGGTACCAGCTGCCAGCTGTCCCCACCCTCTGCCCTGAGCCTCCATTCCTGCCCTGAATCCCCCCACATCTTCCAACACTGACTCCTGCACCCCCATGACCTGGCCCCCTGCCCTGAGACTCTTCTCACCCCCCATCCCTGACTCTTGCACACCCATACTTCCAGCTCCCTTCTCCTGAGCTCTCCACGTCCTCATGCCCTTACCCTGACTCTTAGACACCACCTCCTCAATGCCAGGTAAACTTCTACAAACCCCTGGAATGACCTTGGTCAAATTATTTATTTTTGTTTTGCCTCAGTTTTACCATCAGTAAAAATAAAGATAGATAAAGGGTAGGAAAAAGGAAGGATTGCTATGAAGATTGTAAATTATTTTGGATTAGGGACTCTCTCACAGTACAGCTAGTAGACTGCCTGGTAAAAGAGGGCTCTGAAAATTTGTGCTGAGAATTGGTTTATCTTCATAAGATAAACAAATATATTTCACCTTTACCCTCTATATCCATTTACCTCAGGAAACTGAGATTTTTTTTTTTAAAACAAGAGCTTGTCCAAATTATTAATATAATTTCTATACCTGGTGTGTGTTGAGGGTGAACCCTGCACTTAAGGAAAGCTGTGAAAGATGATGGCTTCATTTAGCTTTTAAGAGTGGATGTTAAATGTGTCCTGCCCACACACCAATTACTTGGAGCAGTTTAGCTATGGATTATTGTTTCTGTTTTGGGTAGTGCATCTTTTTATTACTTCACCTTTTAACCTGCCAGCCACCCAAAATGTTTCTTTGAACCAAAAAAATAACCATGGTAACATTTCAAAATAACAGCTTAATTAACAATGATTTTCAGCAAGACTCTTGTAGAATGATTTATGATCGCCATATGGCTACAAAATGGGTTCAAAAGGATTAATACTCTGAGCATAAATTCTGAATGATGCCAAATCATTTAAGCCATTTGTTTATCCCATGGCACAGTGCATTTCTTGCAGCAGAGCAGCTCTGAAAATTTAGGGGAAAACTATTAAGCAGCTGCTTGGGAATTTAGCTACATCACTTAGTCAAAACTACATACCCTAAGACTCTCCTGGGTAGCAAGGTTGTCATCTAATGTAAGTAATAATTCTTTACACAGGCAAGCCAAGAGCCTCTTGCTGCTGAATTATTTATTAGTCGAGATGGTTGTTTGTTGAGGCAGATAATGGGAAAAGTGTGCTCAGCAAAAATAAAAGTCATATTTTTCATTTTAAAAAAGTAAAGCCTTTGCACACCATGTTTTAATTGCTACATTTATTTTCCATGTGAAAGATGTTTAATAGTTGACATGAATACTTAGGAAACCTATGACAGAAAAAATACATATGTAATGTACTGGCTAGCATGTTTTGTTTTCATAAGGCATCTTATACATTTCCTGAATGATTTGCTTTTACAGCTCTTTCATCGCTAAACACATAATGATCCAAAGATGTGGAAAAATCATGAATTTTTAATGAACACCCCCTATGTATCTCAGAAACCGTACAGCTGATGTTTTTGGGAATTGTAAAAGGGAAACGTAGGGCCAGTTCTATCAAATTTAATCTTAGATCTATTGAAACATCATGAAAAGAAACCCTAATATGAGGTGCTTCTGCTAGGCTCCAGGCACCTGCTGAGTAATATACCCTCCCTGATAGTTCTCTCCTAATGCTGCCATCCCTGAGTCCTGCTGTGAATAAAGGCTTGGTGTGACACTGGAAAGCTTTTGATAGGCGTCTGTCTCCGTATCATTGAAAGTCTCCTACTATGCTTGAAGGAAGGAAGCCAACTTGTGATCCCTGATTGAGAGTGAATTCATGTGGATATAGATCAATGTCTTTGTTAACATCTGGATTTTATTGTGGTAAATTCATTATTTGCTCTCCAAGGGCCTGATGCAGGTCAGTAGAAAGAATCCAAATGACTGAAGTGGAGGCTGGCTCAGGCCTTAGATTCATGGAGTCCAAGGACAGAAAGGATCTTTTTGGGCATCCAGTCTGTCCTCCTGTACAACACAGGCCATAGAATTCCCCCAAAATAATTATTCCTAGAGCAGCTCTTTAGAAAGTTATCTCGTTTTGACTTAAAAATTAGCAGTGGTGGAGAATCCATCGTGACCCTTGGTAAATTGTTCCAATGACTAATTATTCCCTCTGTTAAAATGAGTTTCTTATTTCTAATCTGAATTTGTCTAGTTTCATCTTCCAGCCACTGGGTTATGTCACACCTGTCTCTGCTAGATTGGGGAACCCATTATAAAAATATTTGTTCTTCATGTGGGTAGTTATAGAGTGTATCCCTTTATCTCTTTGTTATACACCTTGCAATGATAGACAAAAGTAGTTCAATCTTTAGTCTCTTTAATAGTTCTTGTGGTTCTTTTGTGAACCCTGTTGTAGCCAGACAGGAACCCTCCACACATCCATCTTGCTTGTCCCTCTAAGATGCCTCGGAGCACACAGGGCACAGAGAGCAATAAAATCAGCATAGTCTTTGATGCCTTGACAGAAGGCCCGGATATACTGGCTCATCGTGACCCTGGACAACTGTAAACATAGATAAGAGGGCCATCAAGCCGATCATTGACCAAAAGGGCTGCAGAAAGTGCCCTTGACTAGCACTGATATTGATACGATCACACAACCATCCTGGGAATCTCCCACTGAGTAAAGAATGTCCAGTACTCCCAATTTAGTTATCTCTCTTACAAGTGTAAATTACGTTCACAACTCCCTTGTAAGAACTGGCGTCACAAAGATGAATTAGCACAATTTGGCACCTTAGATAAGAAGGAGCATACGTGACCCCACGGGTATAAAGATGGGCCCAGCAGCATACTCACTTTGAATACCAATGTACCAACTACCTGCTGGTTGGGCTAGGTGATTGACTCCCGAGGTCAACACGGGGATGCCCAGCCTTGTATTCGTCTTTCCGAGGAATTGAGTGACCAATCCTGGCCTGACATGCTGGAATCGAGAGACGCAGAAGGGGGTAAAAATTGTACCTGTATGTGTCCTTTTCTTCTTGTCATTGTGCACGTATAGCATTAGAACTCTATAAGGCTAAGTTGTACAACTGGTGTGTTTTGTTTCCCTCCTTTAGTTTGTAACCGTTTAAAAGCTGAACTTGCTAGCAGTTAAGAAGTAGAGCAATAGCCATTGTAACCATATGTTTATAAGTTTTTCTAATAAACCTGTAACTGTTTAAGCTTTAACCTGACTCCTTCTGTTGCTGTAACAGAACCAGTCATAATTAAAAGAATCATAGCCGGTCAGGGGTAAATGCAGTAAGAGCTGAGTTTTGGGTCATGCCGCTCCATGGGGCAGACTCTTGGGGCACCCGTCAGCCTCCCTGGCTGCCCGCTGTGAAGGGGCTTTCGTCCTAGCAGCCAAAGGCTCGGGTGTTTACTAGGGCTCACAGACCACTCACTACCCCGGCCCCTGGCTGACACCTGTCTGATTTATCAATATCATTCTTGACCAGAATTGGACACAGTATTCCTGTAGCAGTTGCATCAGTCTCATATACTCCTAATTAAACTCTCTACTCGTCCTCATTATTCCATTGTTTATCCATCCTGGGATCGCATTATTCCTTTTGCCCACAATGTCACGTTGAGGGTTTCTATCTAGCCGATTACCCACCACAACCCTCAAATCCTTTCTCAGAGTCAGAATAGTCTCCCATTTTGCAAGTATGGCCTACATGCTTTGTTCCTAGATGCATACATTTATATTTAGCCTCATTACAAAGCATGTTGATTGCTAATGTCTATTTTACCAAGTGATCCAGACTGTCCTAATGAGTGACCTGTGCTCTTCATTATTTACCAGTCCCCCAATTTTTGTGTCAACTTCAAACTTAATCAGAAATAATTTTATGGTTTTTTCCAACTTATGTTAAGTAGCAGAGGGCCAAGAACTGTGTGACCCCTCTGAAAATACATCTGCTTAATGATGATTCCCCATTTACAGTAACATTATGAGACTTATCAGTTAGCCAGTGTTTTTTCTATTTAATATGGACCATAGTAATTTTAGACATTTAATCAAAATGCTGTATGACAGTGTGTCAAATGCCTTATAGTCTAAGTATATTGCATCAACACTGTTATCTTTGTCAAGCAAACTTGTAATCGTTTTTTTAAAATCATGTTAGTTTGACATGAACCCATGTTAATTTACATTATTTAAACCATCTTCCTCTAATTCTTTATTGATCAAGTACTGCTCCATTAATGTGCCTGAGATAGACATCAAGCTGCCAGGCCTATAATTATCCAACTCATCCTGCTGGCTCTTTTAAAAATGAATACATCATCTTCCAGTCTTCTGGAAATTCCCCTCCAAGTCTTATTGAAAACTAACATCAATGGACCAGCAAACTTCTTAGCCAGCTCTTTTAAAATTCTTGAATGTAAATTAGCTGAACCTGCTGATTAAAAAATGTCTAACTTTAGTGGCTTCTGTTTAGCAACCTCCAGAGATACTTGTGGAATAGAAAGAGTGTTATCAACAGGCCCGCAGACGAGGGTGTGGAGGTAAAGGGGGTGATACAAAAGGCCCCAGAGCGCCTGGCTGCCTTAGGGCTGGGTGATACAAAAGTCCCCAGAGCACCTGGCTGCTGAGACCACAGGAGCCCTGAGCCTTTAAATCTCTACTAGAGCATTGTGCAGTGCTCTTTGGGCAGCATTGAGGGTGGCCTAGTCCCAGCCCTGCCTCTTATGCCTGAGGCCCTGCCCCTTCTAGCAGTGCAGAGCCTCTCCTCCACCTGCATTGCCTAAGGGCTGAGCAATGCGGTCAGCCCCACTGGTTAACATCACGCAATACTAAGACTAGACCATCTGTTTTTCCCCACATACAGAACAAAATATTTATTCAGAACTTCTGTCTTTCTTGCATAATTACTGCTAATTTCACTATTTCCATTTAATAATGGACCAATATTGTTGCCAAGATTCCTATACTTCCTAATATAATTTAAAACTCCTTATTTTCCTTAATTCTGTTGGACATAGATTTCTCTTTGGATCTCTCTGCTTCTCTTATCAATTGCCAACAGTTCCTAACTTTTGATTTATATCCATCGCTAGCAACTTTCCCTTTCTTACTTTCCATACACATATAGCAGCCTTCACTTGCCCTCTGAACCAGATCAAGGTTGTTTTTTTAATCAGCACAGTCTTTTTCCTCAGTTGCGGGATTGTGGCTTCATGGGCATCCAATAAGGTGCTCTTTAATGATTCCTAATTATTGTACAGATGTTTTCTGATTAAATTCTTTCTCCCAGCTGATTTGGCTCATAACTGTTTTCAGCTTTGTGAAACTTATTAAAGCATCTGGTGTACAGATAACTTATCTGGACTTTCTGATGCTTGCACTTAGAAATATTACCAAGCCATGACCCCTTATACCTAAGGCCCCATGAATTTTTAGTTCTGTGATAAGTTCCTCTTTATCTGTTAGTACAAGGTCCAATAAAGAATTTCCTCTTGTTGGGTACAACATATGTATTGTGCAAAAATTTAGATGTTCTCCAGCTATGCTGCATTATGGCCACAAGATACATAAAATACCTAATTTAAATCAATGGGATTCCTCATGGGATTCAAGTACTCTCTTAATTACTGTTTCCTGAGACCGGAGTTGTCCCATCTATAGGAGAATTCAGGGAAGCTACCCCAGACCCTGTGCTTTGGGTGGCCCTGTGGTGGCCACCTGAACCATCCTATGGTCAGTACCCAGGGCAGCCTGGGGGATTACCCGCTTCCCTCACTGCAGTGGCGAGAGCTGGAGTGACACAGCAGACTGCTACACCCCACCCTGCTGCCCTCTCCCAGCCCTCTGCACTCCACTTCATCACAGTGGCAGGAAGCACAGTGCCCCGGCTCCAGGGAGTGCAGGGAGGCCAGACCCTTTGGAATCCTACAGCTTGCGCCTCTTGAGGAAGGAGGCTTTAGGAAAGGGGACAAAGTAGGGGTGGGACTTGGGGAAAGGAGTGAAGTAGGGCAAGGCAGGGCCTGCACTGGAGGGTTGTCCTGGGCCCAACACCTGGGGCATTAGATGGGGGTGCCCCCGGGCCTGCCCCCAGGGATGGCCTTGCCTAAGACTAAATATAATCTCAGTTTTTTCGTTCTCATCACATATCAGTTCCATTGTATGTTCCATAAGTTGTTGCCCAATATTACTTCACCCCATTTAACTATAAACCTGATAAAATATTAGCTACACAGTTCTACACCCCCGAGAGGATCTTCTTTTCTGTGCATGAGAACCTGCTGGAAACCCGTGGCTATTTGGATCTAAGGCCCTGACATAAATGAAAGGCACTTAGCCTGCAGAGTATCCTTCAGTTCTATATGTCTGCTGCAAGCAGTAGTATTGGGACAATACCTTTGCATGCCATCAGATGGAGAGTCCTTAGCTAGTTTATGTGGTGCATTACAGTTATTGGAAAGAAATGAGCCCCAGCTACAAAAATTCAGCTTCTGATCATACATATTCTAAATTCCAAGGCTGTGTGGATCTGAAAATTGATGAATTGTGTTATTGTAGCACTTAGGAGCCCTTGTCACAGACTGGGTTCAAACACAGAATGAAAAGATGGGCCCTGCCCCATTTCAGTTCATTTTATTTTTAACATAGGGGCCACATGCAGAATTACATTCTCATCTGTAAACTGAATCCAAAGCCAGTAAAGATGGAATTGAACATAAAGCTGTTTCCAGTGTGAGTTTCTGTTTTGCCAATAGAGCCAGCTTTTCCTGTCATGTGAAAAATAAATTGTAGTTCAGGAACAGGTGGACTCTCTGTCTGCGTATGTATCTTTCCGATATATATATAGTCTTGTACACAGACGCTGTATTTGCCATCTTACTACTCCATAACACTCATTTTGCACAGATTGCTTTACAATTACCCACTGTTCCACTTTGCTTCCTGCCTAAAATAAAGACAGAATGTAGTTACCATATTTCATGAAAACGGCAGCACCATTATCTTAACAAGCAATCCGGAATTTGCTTAGATTTCTTTTTTAAGCGTTAGGGCTGCCTCCAAGTCCAGTCTTTAGTTTTTCAGTCAGTTTCACCCGGACACACCACGAACATCACACGGCATTGTTGGATGTTAACAACATGGCATGTCAGTCACCAGTGATGTGTTTGAATCACTGACTCTGTGATTACAGCTTTCTTCTGTTCCTTCGGCAAGAGGAAATAAGTGCTCCATTTGCAGCAGAAGAGTTGGTGTCCTTTATAATTAAAAGCAACCATGACGAATCACTCACAGTAGACAAGCAAAACATTCAGTCTAAGTTCCAGTGCTCTCCTGACCTAGGAGTTTATAGTATAGGAAAGTATGAGACAGTGAAATCTGAAGGGATATTTTTGAAAATATTTGAAGATATACAGTATGTGAAACTCTCCACTGATGGGGAAAACACAGCCTCCCTGGGAACCCTACTACAGAGCTTAACTGCCCTTATAGTTAGAAAGATTATCCTAATATGTAAACTAAATCTACCAAGCTCCAATTAAGCCCATTATTTCTTTTCCTACCTTCACTGGATAGGGAGAACAATTGATCACTATCCTCTCTATAACAGCCATTAGTATATTTGAAGACTTATTAGGTCTCCCGTCAGTCTTCTTTTCTCAAGACTAAATGTGAGAAGTTTTTTTAACCTTTCCCCAAAGGTTAACTTTTTCAACACCTATTAATAGACACTAGAGGTTGAACCTCTCTGGTCCAGTACTCTCTGGTCTGGCCACATCTGTGGATGTTGATGTACCAGAGACAACCTGGATCAGAGAGCCCCAGTGGTTGGGAGCAGAGTTTGTGGATGCTGGCCGGGGACAGGGAGCCCCGCTGGCTGGAGAGGGGCCAGTGGCATGGGGCAAGGAAGCCTGCTGGCCAGCAGCAGAAACCCTTCAGTTGGGAACAGGGAGCTCCATTGGCCAGGGACAGGGAGTCCCATCAGCTGGAGCAAGACTGGCTTCCCAGAGTGTATCTTCATCAACAGGCCAAGCTATTTCAAAATAAGCTGTGCAATTGATGTAGCTCAATTTGTGTAGCTTATTTTGAGTTAAGCCTTGCTGTGTAGACACACCCAAAGTGAAGAAAACTGCGGTCATCACTATGCTGAGAATGTACTAATTAATCTGACACAAGAGTGAGGGGATTTTGTGGATCTAGGTTGGAGCTACACTAGTTAGTACAGCAGGTGAGAGTTGTTGGAACATTTTCAGTGAAATGTTAACAGTTTTGACTAAATTTTCATCAGGGCACTTGCACTTTGTAATCTGGTAGTCAGGGCCTATTCTGGGCCATCGAAGACCTACGTCTCTGCTCTAGCTGATTGAATGATGTGTGATAAAAAAATCTTGCTGTGACTCAGTCAGAAGAATGGCTTGAACCCGGGTCCCACATGATACAACATGCCATTCACACACCTTCCCAAGCTGAAAGCTTTGGGTTTTGATCTGAAAATAGACAATGACACTTCTGCTTTCATTAAAAACAAAAAACAAAAAACCCAACCTTCTAAAGGTTATGTTTTCATTCCAACACTGAATGAGAACACATTTCAAAACTCGGAAGTTGCTGCAAGAGAGGAATTGTCCTCTAGTCTGCAACAAACACATTGTCCTAGAATCAGAAAGACTCCATTTTCATCTCATCATGGAAAAGCATCTGTAGCTCATCATTTCAAAAGAACTGGCCCTTTTTCTTTTTTTTAAGAAGCAGGGTAACTGACAGAGCGTAATCAAGGAAACTAGGCTGATACAGGACAAGATCTGATCTTCACAATAGGAGATCTGAGTTAGGCCCATGGGGTAAAACGGAGACTGTATTTCAACCAGGAAGTAAGCAGCTTATTGTATAAATCTGAATTTCAAGCAGAGATGCAGGGCGATAAAAGTTGCACTAAAGTCCTTCAAGAAATACCACTCAAGTAGGGGAGCTCATTTTATTTCCACCTAGGATGTGCCAGCAGACAAAACGTGTTCTGAAGCCTCTAGTTCCAACCCTCCTCCAATATCAGCATGACCTTGCCATCAAATTAATAATAATAAAAGACAAAGCCTGAAGAAAGAAGAGTAGAAGAAACAGCACCGAAGGAAAATTATTATAATATTTTGGCAAAATGTTTTTCTGCTTTGCTCAAAGAAGGCTGAAAGGAGAAAAAACAACACACACACAAAACAAGCTGGACTAAGAGTAAAGGCATTTAGACCCAAGTGCCTCTGCCCTCTCTCCCAGTAGGAGCAAGGTACAGGCAGGAGAAAAGGGAAAGAGTCAGCCCTAGGCTCCTGAAATGCAGACACCTCCAATCAACTTAAATTTAAAAAGAATAGACGATGACTGGCCATTTTTAATTCAGGGAAGATTTTGGAAAGTGGTAGAGGGCTGCACTCTTCCATGATGTTACTGGAGGAGGTGCAGGGTTTTAGATGGAGGCTGGGTACAGAAGGAAACTTGGGGTAAGGGATTGACGTGCTGGAGGGAGAGTGGGGTCAGGTGGGAGTTTGGGTGAAGGAGCCAGTTGTGTCCTCGGGCAGGGGTCTGAGGTGCAGGGGTTTGGTTTGTGACCTAGGACAGGAAGGGATTGTGATCTGGGGCAGGGGATTGGGGTGCCAGATGTGGTAGGGGATATGGGTACAGGAGGGAGGCAGAGGGTTTGGGTATGTTGCGTGGAGGACAGAGGTTTGGGGAAGGGAGGGGCTGAGGTGCCAGATGCAGGCTCTGATCAGGAGACCTACCAGCCAACAGCCCAACCAGCCTGCCTGCCTCCAGAGCTAAATGCTTGCAGAACTTAAACTGTTTCTTAGCCAGCCAGCCAGCCTGCCCACCCCATGCCTGCACAGGCTGCAGGGCCATGTACTTACATGAATAACTGAACTGCGGGGGGGGGGGGGGGGGGAGGGAGGGGAGGGCGTAGTGCTTCATGTGCAACCTGTTATTCAAACAGGCAGCTTTGGCCAATAGGATTGAAGCCTCCCTCTCCTCCCATGGCTCACAGTTTTGAAAAAGAAATGGCCCAATAGCTGCTTTTCTGAGCAGTGTGTGGGGCTGCGGTGCAAGCAGGGGAGTCTGCCTGGGGCTCCCCACTGCATCCACAGCCCAGATCTGGTGGCGGGCAATAATTTTTGGCCAAGGGCCACTTCAAAAGTTTTTGAAGTGGCGCCCGGCCACCCCAGAAGGGGCGGGTCCTAATCCGGAAGGGTCGGCAGTGGTAGACTTGAGGAAGCAGCTGAGCAGAGAAGCTGGGGTGCTGCCGGGTTGGTCCCGCAACGCCACCCCTCACCTGAGCGGCTGCGGGACCAATCCAGCAGCACCCCAGCTGTTCTGCTCTGCCGCTTCCCCAAGTCCACCGCTGCTGTTGCAGCCCCAGCTGGCCTGTAGCAGGCAGCTGCGCGAGGCTTCCCCTGCATCCCTGCAAAACGGTGGAGGGTTTGCCCCTCACCGCGCCGTTCCCCATCCCCCAGCCAGATGCAGTGCGGTCTGGCAGACCCATCACAGGGGTATAATCCCTTTCCTCTCTCCTCCCTTTCCCTTTCTCATCCATGAGCGTGTGTGGGGCTCACAGGAGCTCCAATTGTCCGGCTGGCTAGAGCACTTCCGGGTTCCAGTCGGTGCCGGACTATCAGGAGTGCCGGACCACTGGATGCCAGACAATTGGAATTTTACTGTATTATTTTATTTTGCCTTTCTTTGGAGTTTCTCTAATTTTTTAAGGTACTGTTTTAATTTAAAGTCCCTTCCTGAGAATGATTTCCCTCTGGATTTTTATGATGTATTTTGACTTTTATTATGGAGTATTAAGATACCAAAAATATTCCAGTTCAATTATCTGTTGTCTGGGTATTTTTTATATTGGTTTGAACTGTTTCCCTAGACCCAGTTCACATCCATGTCATTTCTGGTTTTTTTGAGGGGTTTGAATTGTAATTATTTTGGATGGCATGTTTTTGCAGAGAGTGTTCCTGTAAATCCATAAGCAATACATGCTGGTACATACTTTGAAGCATCAGTTTCAGGGCCAGAGTAATTTTATACTACTGGAACATCAGGTTGTGGAGGATCATATAGAACTGGGACCTCTTAAAACAGGCACAGTGCAAAAGGCTTATAAATCTCAGATCAGTATATAATGCGCAGCTTTAGTTTATGTGGTAAAAAGCGAACAATGTGCATCAGACAAGAGTGACATAAAATACATCCTGGGCTAACAAAGCCCTGTGCTGGTTGCTTACTACTGAATTTTAGAAAGTTCCCAAATGGCAATATGCAAGGCCTAATCTCAGACTGCTTAAATAACCATCTACCGATCAAATGGAATTGGCTTGAAAATTATGAACTATTTAAATAAAACAAATGACAACCGTGGAATATGCTAAACCAGAAGCACTGGCAGCATGTTTGACCTGCAAAATTCAATCCTACTAACCTTTAGGGTCACTGTTGGAAATGAAAAAATACCCAGCCCCAATGAAAAGATTTCATGTTATTGTTTCTATGACAACTGTTTGCCTTTCCTGCCCACCAAAGGAGAAGAATGGTGGGAAACACTTTGTGGTACATTGCCATTTTTGTTCAGAACATTAATCCAAAGCTGTTGGACTTTCTAGACTTTAGTAACTTGTGTTTTTTGTATGTTTGGCAGATTAGAAATTCTCCTTTTGCTCACACTAAGTCAAAACTAGTGCTCAGTTTTTGTAGCTTACAGGAACCTATTAACAAGGATTTTAAAAGCAAAAGTATTCTTGTCAGAACATGAATTTGCCAGCATTTTATAACTGATCCATTGTCATTATTTCTGCATATACTTTCTAAATGCATTATCTTAAATGTTTGTTTCACATTCAGCTAATTAATAAACCCACCACCATATTAAAGACACTCCTCTCTAGACCAGTCCTGTTGCTTTGTTTTAAAAATCAATCTAAGCATAGTCTTCTTGTAATGGAAAAATCACTTTCTACCACCACACCAGACAAGTAATTACACCTTAACAGGTTTATACGTTATTCACAGATATCAAAACTTTCCAGCAAGAGCAATTAGTGATTCTGGATGCTTCATGTTTTGGGATCCCTATGTGAGGCACATAGCTGCTCTTTTTCACTTGTGCTCAGCAGCTGCAGTTCCCATTGACATTAACTGAAGTTGAGGGTTACACTACATTACCTGGTTTATTCACCTGCATAGAGGCAAAAATAGTTTTCTGGCTTCCACTATGCAATTGTGCTCATGTATTATTCAGTCTCCGAAAACACTGGGAAGAGGAAAAGTCAGTCAAACCTTCTATGAGAACTCACCTGTGTAAGAGACTGGTAGTATGGGGCAGCCATTTTTCAGAGAAGAAAGGCCTGGCTTCCAACCTGCCTCTGTTTGAGATTATGGCATCACAAAGCAATATGGGAAATATTATCCCATTCCAAGAAAAGGGGGATGCAGGAGAATGACTAGAAACTCTTTAAACAAATCTACTCTCCTTTTTTTCAGGAAAGCAGGAATGCAGAGCTAAAGGGCTGAAGGGGCCTGGTATTCTATAGGGTAGATATCAGAGCAATACTCATTTTGATTTTACACAAAGGGTAAATTACAAAGGAGCCTGACCTTTAATGGGAGTTGGCCACCTTGCTCCCTTAGGTGTCACGAGAAATAACCTCCCCAACCAAAAGTGCTATAGTACAATTGTATACAAGAACTTAGGTTATGTCTTCACAGCAGCATTATTTTGGAATAACTAACGTTATTCCAAAATAACAAAGAGCACATCTACAGTGCAAGCCATTATTTCAAAGTAATGGCGAATTGGAGGACTTCTTACTCTGACTCCTGTAACCCTCATTTTATGAGGAGTAAGGGAAGTCGATAGAAGAGTGTTCTTCCTTTGACTTCCTGCTGTGTA
This sequence comes from Pelodiscus sinensis, assembly GCF_049634645.1. Lineage (NCBI taxonomy): Eukaryota > Metazoa > Chordata > Testudines > Trionychidae > Pelodiscus > Pelodiscus sinensis. The sequence continues at coordinate 173,717,188 of NC_134712.1, forward strand.
AACAGCGCCAAAAGCTGAATAAAGCTATTTCAACGTCAGCTACTCAATTGACATTGAATTAAGTTGTGTAGCTTAATTCAACTTTTGCCCTGCTGTGTAGACGTGCCCTTAGAGAACTCTATTTTCAGGAAGTACTTGATGAGACAACAGTATATGTGGAGGAAGGAACTCAACCTGGAAGTGGCACTGTGTTAGCTCTCTCTCACACTTTCTATGCCTAATGGTGAGCATAGGTTACCCATGAAAATCTCACACACTTTTATTTCACTTCAATGGTGCACACAGATTGCATCTTGTTTGTGTGTTTTGTCTTAACAATACCCATTTAAAGACTGTATCTAGCCTAGACTTATATTTAACTTGTGACTGATTCTAAGATACACAGCATTCATTCTGCTGTAGCAATATACTGCAATTTTAGAAAAGGAAGTAAAGCATAACTCCTCTGGATGAAATACCAGAAGAACATTTAAAATGTAGTTCTACTCTGAAAAGTGGTCGTAGAAAAATGGTACTTTCTTGTGGCTAAGGTTATATATTTAGAGTCAGCCTGATTTATTTTAGTAACAAAAGTAGTTTTTTCTATTACTATGTGTAATTCTGCAGAGTTCACATAGCTAACAGAAAATGAGCTGGATTCTCTTTTCTTGTGCAACGTCAAAAATATTATTAATTCAATTCCTGTCAGACACAGCTGTGCAAACTGCAGCTTGGTGGAAAATGGCCTTTTTTTCCTCATCATAGAAAATGTTGATGAAAATTAAAACAATTGTCAAATTTTTTTCTGGAAAAGTTTGACTTGGTGAAAAATTAAAAACAAATGTTTTCAAAGCCCAACATGTTTCAGTTTGGAAATCCCACTATGATGCCTTATGGACATTATGGTTCAGTTGACAAAAAATGGAGTTCTCATAAAGTAGACACTGAGAATTCTCATTGTCAAAACCCCAATTTTCTGTCAAAATGGTTCCAACTAGTCCTATTGCAAACACATAGGCTGCGTCTAGACTGGCAAGTTTTTCCGCAAAAGCTATTGCTTTTGCGCAAAAACTTGCCAGCTGTCTACACTGGCTGCTTGATTTTGCACAAGAGCACTGACTTTGTAATGTACAAAATCAGTGCTTCTTGCGCAAATACTTTCACACTTTTCCAGAAATGCTTTTGCGCAAAAGGGCCAGTGTAGACAGCTGAAAACTATTCTGTGCAAAAAAAGCCCCAATGGCGAAAATGGCGATCGGGACAATCTTGCACAAAACCGCTTCTAGATTGGCACGGACGCTTTTCCACAAAAAGTGCTTTTGCGGAAAAGCGTCCGTGCCAATCTAGACGCTCTTTTCCGCAAATGCTTTTAACGGAAAGTTAAAAACTTTTCCGTTAAAAGCATTTGTGGAAATCATACCAGTTTAGACGTAGCCATAGACAGCATTGGGTTTGCAGATGGGTCACTAAGTCCCTGGTTCTTCTGAAGAACCTACCCTGGGGTGAATAATGGTGGTGGTTTGTGAAGCTACACTTCGCTTTGTGTTTCTGAGCCCATTCCAAGTTCTTATGTCTTGCAAAAAAAAAAAAAAAAAAAAAAGCAAGCTAAGCCTATTCAATATGGAAATCAGTAGGGGAGGAACAGTGAGCACAATGATGACACTTTTATAGTCACTTTTCAGTGCAGACCCACACTCATATAAGCAATAATTTACAGCATAAGTTAGAAATTAGCCAGGACATAGGGGTTAATTCTTGGGCTGGCTGGAAAACAAGATTTTTGTTTCTTAAATAAATATGAACAAAACCACTTGTTTTTCTTCCATGTCAAATGAGACCTGGACAGCTCTTGTGCTCACTGGGGGTGCATCTACGCTGCACCGTTATTTCAAGATAACTAGCATTATTTTGAAATAACAATGCAAGCATCTACACAGTCATTCTGTTATTTCAAAATAATTTCAAAATAACGGACAGCTTACTCCAACTTCTGTAAACCTCATGCTTTGAGGAATAATGCCTATTCCGAAATAGCTATTTCAAAACAAGGCATGTGTAGACTCTCCACAGCTGCTATTTCGAAATAGCCCCTCATCAGGGCCATTTTGTTATTCCTGCCCAGTGCCTCCTGGGGCTCTAAATCTAAATAGCTTGTCTACATTAGGGAAGCCTGCCTCAGACTAATTTTGAATGTTCCCTGCAGTGTAGACATCCTATTTTGAAATAAGCTATTTTGGAACTAAGCATGCAGTGTAGGGGTGCATCTACACCGTAGACTTAACTCGAAATAAGCTACGCAAATTGAGCTACATCAATTGCGTATCTTATTTTGAAATAGGGAGCGTCTACACAGCACTATTTCGAAATAGAGCACTCTTCCTCCAACTTCCCTTACTCCTTGTAAAATGAGGGTTACAGAAGTCAGAGTAAGAAGTCCTCCAGCTTTGCAGTATTTTGACACTATTTTAAAATAACTGCCTGCAGTGTAGATGCGGACTAAGTTATTTCAGAATAGCGCTAGTGATTTTGAAATAGTGTTGCAGTGTAGACATACCCTAGACGTACCCTTGCCGTCTCATGCGCTTTTTAATGAGAAATTTGGAGAGTTAGTTCTTCATCCCAAAATAGACCTGTGGTTAGGGCGCTTACCTGGGTGCATGACCTTCAGGTTGAAGCTTGTGCTTTACCTGATTTGGAGCACCTCCTACTTGGGGTGCAGAGGAGCAAGGAGTTGAGCCAGTATCCTACATCCCAGGTAATAAACAAGCTATTGGCAGTTCTGGGATAGTTACCGTGACTAAAAAACAAACAAACAACTCCTACTCCTGTTTTGCTGAAAAAAATTCTGATCAGTTCTAGTAAATAGCTTTAGGCTGGTAAGTGCTGTAGGATTTCCATGATGGCAGAACTAAAGGTTAAAGCTAGGGGGAGATGATCAGACTTTTTGGTTGACCAGATGATATCAGCGTAGGCTGTCAAGGGTTCTGGGCCCACATCTGACATACAAGTTTTTTAAAAACTATTGCTCAAAAAACTATTATGAAAACTATTTTGAGCTATGAACTATTATGAAAACTATTAAACAAAAATAAAGAATGTATCACCAAAGCGGAAATATGAATAAAACCAATATAACTATTAAATCAGCAAGTTAGTCTCAATATTGGATTTGAGTTAAAAGCAAATCAAACTGATTTACATAAGAACCTTCCCCTCCCCCCCAATCTTTATAAATGCTAAGCAAAATTCTAAGGAGATGCTTATCCAAGAATTTTCAGAAACAGATCTTCAACTTGGAGCTGGTTAAATATATTGATATTCCAACCAAAATTATTATTACTGTCTGAACCACAACCTCAGAGCCAATTAAAAAGTTCCCTCGGCTTTCAGTTCTAGTCTGATGCCTAACCCTTCCCTTCCCACTTCCAAAGTGATGCCTTAATATAGATTCTAATCGGATAATTTGATAAGCATAAATCTGAGAGCTCTCATGTACCAAAATTGACATATGACAGTTTGGCCTTTTAAAACACAGAACACACTTCAATGACTATCTTTAGGCCAGTGAAACCTGGAGAACTTTCTTTCTGGCACCTTTCCTGTGTGGATACATGTACAACACAACCACCTACCACCTCCCCCCACACACACCTTAAAATTAAAGAATAAAAGGGTAGGATGTGTGTCAGCTAAAAACAAACAATCCAGAAGACAAAAAAGGAAACAAACCCCCAAGTTTCTTACGGGAACATGGGGCTCATGAACTCTTCAGATCTTGCAGTATACTGTACCAGACTCTTCTGGAGGAGGACCTGGCATTGCTGTCAATGAACCAGATGGCGATAATGCTGCCAAAATTATTCTCGCTAGCAGACATTCTCAGTCTTTTAACTTTGTTTCTTCAAGGTGACTCCTTAAGGTTTTATAAATGCCAGGCTTCCTCCCATTGGATCATTGACCTCAGAAAAGGAGACCTCTTGACCTCATCCTTTATTAATTTGGTTTGCTAGATTCAATTGTCTCTGTCTTACTGCGCTGCTCTCAGAGGGTATGTCTACACTACCCCGCTAGTTCGAACTAGCGGGGTAATGTATGTATACCGAACTTGCTAATGAAGCCCGGGATTTGAATTTCCCGGGCTTCATTAGCATAAAGCCGGCGCCGCCATTTTTAAAAGCCGGCTAGTGCGAACCCCGTGCCGCGCGGCTACACGCGGCACGGGCTAGATAGTTCAAACTAGCTAGCTATTCCGAACTATCTGTACACCTCATTCCACGAGGCATACAGATAGTTCAGAATAACTACGTAGTTCGAACTATCTAGCCCGTGCCGTGTGTAGCCGCGCGGCATGGGGTTCGCACTAGCCGGCTTTTAAAAATGGTGGCGCCGGCTTTATGCTAATGAAGCCCGGGAAATTCAAATCCCGGGCTTCATTAGCAAGTTCGGTATGCATACATTACCCCGCTAGTTCGAACTAGCAGGGTAGTGTAGACATACCCTAAGGTCTTTAGACAGATCAGGCAGAACCCGCATGCTGGAAGTTACAACTTGGCCCTAGTCAGTGTCAATTTGGTCATGTCCTTCACTTGCCCATTTTTTAAATATTTGGTGTTTCTCTAACTACCTACTCCATGACTCCCCCCTCCAAAAGTATCAAATGTACAGAACACGAGGCCACTTTGACAAAGCTGCTATGGATGTCTGGGTTAATGGATGTTGCCACTTTATGGGAAGTTCCTCACAGTCCTACAAACATAATTGCCTGACAAATCCCTAGCAATTGCCAAAAGCCCCAGAATTCATCCATTCATCAGCAAAATTAAAAATAAATATGCACATCTGATGACTAGTTGTCATCTTTCTACTTCGAGAGAAGACAATTTACGGCAGTCTTTATATTTAGGAAGTGGGCCATCAGGCAAAAAAGCTTATCTTGGAAAGTTTCTTCTTGATAAAGAGACGTTAGTTTAAAACCTCTGAAGCTAAAACCATTTGGAAATATTTATATAAGCTCTGTGCTCCCAGGGCGCCTTTACACCAAAGCTGGGAGTGAAGCTCCCATCCCATGTAGACAGATTTGCACTAGCAAGGCTTGAGCTAGTGCACTAAAAATCATTGCATTGATGTTGCACCTCAGACTCTTGATTCTGAGCTTCAGTGGGTAGCCCGAGTCTCTGCTGTGAGGTGCACCAGCCACATGGCTATTTTTAGTAGGCGAGCACAAATAAAATTAGACTCTCAGACTCATAGACTTTAAGGGCAGAAGGGACCATTATGATCATCTAGTCTGACCCCCTGCACAATGCAGGCTACAGAATCTTACCCACCCACTCCTGGAATAACCCTCTCACCTATATCTCAGATATTGAAGCCTTCAAATAGTTCAAAGACCCCAAGATGCAGAGAATCCTCCAGCTGTGATCTGTGCCCCATGCTACAAAGGAAGTTGAAAAACCTCCAGATTATCACCCAGATGCTATGTACACATACCTTTACCTGAGTTCTAGCACAATGCCAAGTAGTCAGGAGTTTACGTTTACATAGTTGCTGACCACCTGTGTGTGTTTGCATGGGAGAGAGGATAACATTTTCATGAGTGGCTTGGTAATTGTTCTTAAAGTGCACGAAACAATGTGATATCTGGTGAGCTGGACAGGATACAACAGGCTGTGACACTGACGTTTTATTTGTCTTAATTGTTTCCTCTGGAACCCGCCTATGGGACCCGCTCGACAACATAACTGCAATAAATAAAATAGCTTTGTGCAGCCTTGGGGGTAGAGAATTGTATCGGTGCAATATTACAGTGCTTTATCTCTATCTTTTTTTCATCCTGCCGACATCATTCCATACCAGGACAATTAAGCTCCTGGTGAGGTGCATATTTAAGGTGTCTAGACAAAAAGGAAGGTAGTTGTAACCACTGCGACAGTGGTCTTATCTTCTGGCTTATTCAACAAAGCTGGTATCTGCTCATTCTATTGTTACATCATTGCTGATGGCAGACTACCTTTCTGTGTTGTTTCACCAACACTGTGATGATGCATATACACAGCCACTGGTGTACTGTCCAGAAACACTTCTGGCCAATGCTAATTGCTAAACTGCACAAGCCAGGAAGTAAGTGTCTGAACTTTGCAGAGGTCATAATTATAGACACAGCAGTGAAGCGTAGAAAGCTACAGAGACATTAGTGAATGAAACAGACAAGCTGGGTGTATAATGGTGCCATCTGCTGGTGTAGACCAATATTACACTGGTATTGTGTGGAAATTTCTAGTTAACAAGGAAACTGCATAAAGAAAGAACGCTCTGTTTAATGTTTACGTCAACCTGTGTTCAGTACCATCCTTATTTCAAGAAAAAATGCAATCACATCGCATCTGAATCTAGAGAATTACAGACCAGTCACACACACAGAGTATTGGAGCCAATGGGAGCTGTGAGACTGTGGTTATAGAGTTGGTAAGTAAACAAACTGGATGGCCCATTAGCAGCTCCCTCAAAGTGGGCTCATGGACCACTTTGAGAAACATTACAGTAGGCAGTAAAGACTGTGTCATGAGATGTCCTGCACAGTCTATAGGGGCTCTTTAAATAGGATCTGTGTCAATTTATTCACTGTCCCTGATTCACCATTGTGTTACATCAGTGTAACACCACTGCAGTCAATGGAATCACATTGCCTTCATGTGCTGTTGTAAGTCAGGCCCACTGTTTACAAAATTTCACCAGACGGGTCCCCAAGTCTCAGACAAGACTTGAATCTGCTTTTGAGAAGCGCTAACTTGAGCCACTGATACAGGGCCCTGATTAGACTACACTGGTGGAGAATTGCTATTGCATCACGCCCAATCCCTGTTCTCAACATGCCTTTTGCACCAGGTGAGGCAGAGGCACAATGGCTAGTCAGCCGAGTTCACTGTAGGTCAGCTATGGCCCTTTCCTATCCCCCTTATGCCTCCAGTGAAAAAAAGACCAATCTAACTGGAGACTGCATCCCAAAATTCCCTTCCACTGGCCAACAATTCTAGTTGGGTATGAAAAAACCTGTCATTTCAGATTATTTTGGGCTTTTTGGCCCGTTTATTTCCATGGGTTTCTTTTTCTTCCTGTTCCCCTAATCCTGCTCCAAGAACAAAACTTCTGTTTTGAATACACACATATTTTGACAGAAGCTGTACTTATGCATAAATTTGGTGTTCAAAGGGGAATTCTGCCATTTGTTCAGAGTGAGGGAACACATTTAAGAATATCACTTTTTAACCCTCCCTCCTATTTTAAATCTTTTAGCTATAGGCAGAGGAAAAAAGGTTGGGAAAAACACAACTGTATTTGGAAATGAGCAACTGGCTGCAATCTGCAGGGACACACAGCTGAAAGCTTCATTTACATATGAAGAAGAAAGGGCGTATGGGCAAGCAACTCTTGTTGAACAATAACTACTTACTAATCTAACCAGCATAGCACTTCAAGGAGGTTGAGTAGGTGCATCTCTTATACTGCCTGGGAGACTAGGTTCAAATATCTGCTGTGCCTATTGTGAATCCAAGTCTCCCTCCTCCCATATAAATGCTACGGGGGAAAGGAGGGCAAGTAACCCCATTGGGTTTTTGGGGAGAAAAGCACCTAAGCAAGCCAGTCCTCACTCCAAAAGAGGGTTCATGGCTGTAAACTACAAGTGGAGAGACACACCTCCCTCTGGCTCAGAGTTAGACACCTAAATCTTCGGGGGGGGGGGGAGGGGGAAAGGGCGGAGGGGACTTTTCTTGGAATTTCCTACTGGCTAATTTAGATGACTTCCTGATTAGCTTGATGGTGTCTCTAGATCTCTTTTCTTGCATGCTTAACCCTCCCCGTGAACAATATGGGAAGCCTGGGGGCCTAGGAGCTGTTCGTTCTGGATGTACAGAGCTGTGTAAGGTATATATGCTCGGGTTCAGGCATATAGGGCATTCTATTCACCTAAGCCACACCTTAGTTTACACTGCAGTTTATGCCTGTGCTAGCTAGACATGCTGTATCTGTCCTCTATATAGCACCGTGAGCATAGATATGCTAGTATTGCCATGCCTTGCATGGCTGTGGCTGTCCAGGCAATACCCCCCCTATATCTACAGTGCCTTTATTAATGAGGTACGGTCTTACTGGCTCCTGGCTGCCAAAGCCTTTCCCCACCACTGGAGCTGCAGTAGAGAGGCAGCAGGGAAAAGCTCCCACAATGGAGCAATGCCAAAGCCTTTCACTGTGCCATGTAACTACCTGTGCAGTGCCTATAGTCTATATTCCACCGTTAATGTAGTCATAGCCTAAGTCACATGATCTCGTCATGCTTGTAACATCATGTCATAATATTTGCATGGCAATGCACTATGCAGGGGCCTGGGTTTTTGAGATAAGCAGCAGAAATCTAGTCAGGTATGTTCTGGGCTGCTTTGCACAAGAGACATCTTATATCAGAGATCAGTGATGTGACAGTATGCCCCTAAACAGTGATCAAATTCAACACACAAAACAAACCCTCAGAGTGGTGTGTGAATTTGTCAGGCCTAAACCAAAGGTAGAGACAATCTTACACTCGAGGTGGAAGGAGATGCCTCTAAATTAAATACAATTCAATTTCCTTGCTATCTCGAAATAACTGTAGTCACATCAAATTATTAATGGAAAACGCATAGTGTGTAATACTGTCTCGACGCAGGTGCTATTTCCCCAGTGAATGCCAAACAAGCATCTAGGCTCTTCAGTCTTATTCAAGGTCACCCCTCCAGGAATCTGCTTTATTTAGACACAACACTACACCGTTATCCCTTTTGATTCTAGTGCATTACATCACTGCACATCCTTTATGCAGTCATGTTGGCACACAGGGAAGAAGCCTGTTTCTTCATTCCTTTCTCATTTATTGCTATTTCTACCAGCTCTATCATGTTCAGATTGACTCTTTTGCCCTCTCTGCTAAAAATTCTTAAGGCTTCTTTTGGGTGCTCTCATTTCCTCACACTGATTGGTTGCCTCTTGGCAGCTCCATCTGAAAGGCCGTGGGTATGTCTAGACTACAGAGTTTTGTCAGAAAAACAGCCATTTTTCTGACAAAACTCATGGAACATCCACACTGCAAGCATGTTCTTTAGAGAGTAAATCGAAAGTACAGAGGAGTTTTTGTGGTATTGGTATTCCTCTTTCTACGAGGAATACCAATACCATGTAGACAGGGAAGAGGGAGTTTTTTCGGAAGAAGAGGGAAGAGGGAAAAGCAGAAGTGCCCTGGTGGCCATTCTGTCCATAGCAATCACTGCTTACATGTGAGATAGCATCCAGGCAGTCTGGATGCTATCTTTCGAAAAAAACGCATTGCTTTTTCGATGCGCATTTGCCGTGTGGATGCACTCTTGCACAAGAAGTTTTTTCCAAAGATCTCTTCCGAAAAACGTTTCTTGCACAAGAAGCCTGTAGTCTCAATGTAGCCCGAGTATTAGCATATGGAGCACAGGGTTCAAATACATCAGATGCTTCTTTCTGATTCTGATGGCTACAAGCTGCTGATGAATGACTCCTTAAAACTTTATTTGTGACGAAATCTTTCCAACGGATTCCTGACATCATTTTCAGGCATTTATTTTTGAAGACATCTAGTTTTCTGTTTAATATTGTAATACAGGATGAACCTCTCTAATATGGCACTTTCTGATCTGGCAACATCCCTGGCCTGGCATGATTTTAGTTAGACGGATACTCCCTTATCATGGGTGTGGTCAACTTTCCCACAATCCCATAACATTTGTTTACAGCCACCAGCCCTGGTTCTCAGTGTTCTGTGCTGCTGTTTAGCTCAAATTTACCCCTAAATGTCTAAGAGTCCAGCATGCAGTGCTGGTACTACTGTGAGATAATATTAACTCTTGTGGTCTGTTTTGGCACTGAATTCTCTGGTTTGGCACCAGTCTGGTCCTCAGGATGCCAGATTAAAGAGGTTCAACCTGCAGATCTACAGTTCTCACAGCAGTATGTTAGTGCTCAAGGTATGTTTGAGCTGAAAGTTCTCAGTTTTGTTCCAGTGCCGTATATCTTTCATTTCCATACATTGTTGAGTTGAGTGCATACCTTGCCTATCCTTGCTGTCACTTCCTTCTTGAAACCTCCATTGGCCAATATGGCTCTGACCAGACAGGTGAACTGTTCTATTTCTGTAATACTGTTGACTTCTAGTGCGATTTATTGCTTGATATTGGGGTTACAAAGATGCTTATTTTGGTATAACTGATTCCGAGCCCTGCTTGGTCTGCTGTTTTTGTTAGGTTGTCTGTCTTTGTAGCTTTTTGTGAAGGTGTTGCTCATTAGAGCAATTTCATCAGCAAAGTATAGATTTTGTAGGCCTCTGCGATCTACTCATGCTATATCATTGAGGTCATACATTGCTAATCCATTTCTTCGTTAATCAGTGTGTACCAACGCCACACAACTGTGGGGGGATCAAATTTCAGTGTAGCCTTGTTACTCCCAGTCTTGTTTGGAACATTCTGTTGCCTGATCACTCACACTAATGAGCACTTGGCAGCTCTATACATGACCTTGATGATGTCGATGACTTCAGTGTTCAGATTGTCAAATACCTTTCAAAAGCTAATCATCAATAAAAAGGACAATGAGGAGCCTGCCATTCTGTATGTTCTTCTGTGATGCTCCTTGATGTGGATTTTTTGAGCCTGAATCTTCTCTACTTCTTCTTTTATCCTGTGTAGTATGACGCTGCAGGAAACTTTCCCTACAATGGAAAATAACATGACTCCTCTCCATTTGTTAGTGATATCACCCTTTGGGGGAATTCTGACAATGATTCCATGTTTCCATTGGTCAGGAGAGTCTATTTCCCCCAGACCTCATTGAGCAGCTCTGACCGCTTTTCATTAGGGTGAGGGTATCTAGTGCTATTTAGTATTTCTGCTGTGAGTTGATCAGCTCCTGCCACTTGTTCTTTTTAAGCTTCTTGATTACCACCTGTATTTCTGTCCTCTCAGCTCAGCAGATGTTAATGTCAAGTTCACAAGGATCGCATATTTTATCAGAATTTGGTATTTCTCTGCTTTTCTCTTTTACTTTAGTTGTAAGCATTTTTTCCATCTTTGCTTTCAAGGTTTCCAGTTCATTCAAATAAATTACTTCCCACATGCAAAGTCATCCCTTCTCCAATCACACTTCTGCAAGAAATGTACCAGCCAACCCTTCTCCCTATATTGGCTCCTTCTACTGGCTCTTTCCACCTCACCTGCACCAGTTTGTTCAGGTCCCAGCTTTGTTTCACATCAAATCATGTATGTTAATAAATTAGAACTAACTCACTAGGTCTCAGCCACTTTCCAAGTCACTGCTAACAACACTGTATGGCTGTTACTCTAACAAGGGCTTAGAGGAAATACCCAGGATATATAACATACCTATTAAGTGGCAAGGGTTCAGATATCTAATATTTTATATCCAATACTTGCCAGCCCCGCCCCTAATGACACAATTTCTATTTTCTTAAAAACCTCACAAGGTTGATTATAATAATGTGAATTGTACTTTTAAAGGGCTATATGACTATTGATGTCCAAATATGAATCACCCAAATCTTACCATCCTAAATCACATAGAACAGGTTTTGAACTGAGCGATGACTAAAAACTTTTGAACAGGAGTAGAATAATTCACGCATAAGGAACATTCTTGTTTGTGTATACAACCCTTTTTAGGGTGGAATACTAAGAACAGCTGTTCCCCAAATACTCATGCAAACCAGAACCCTCACCCAAATGTTAGCCAATAATGAACAATGAAAGGATACAATTCTGTGTCAAAGGACCAGTAATTTAGAATTCAAATCAATGTTCCTAAATACAGAGTCTGAAACTCACTTCCAATTATGACTCCAGTTAATGGAGTCGCACAGAGGATAAAGCTGAGCTAAGTAAGTGAGAAGAGACTCAGGCCCCAGCCTTTTGCACTTTTCAATCAGCTTTAGTTGTGTTCCTGTTCTTGTAACCCAAATAATTAAGCTTGTCTGAGACTGGACACATTTTCCATTTCCCTGTGCCCATCACTTAGGATAATTCATTGAAACTAGCCAGTTCATCTGCCTTTTCTCTTTTCAGATGACAAAATGATTTTTATTCTAGCTAACAGCCATTGCTCAGATCCATACATTGAGGCTTGTACCTCACAGTCAGAGTGGCTACTATGGTGTGTCCATCACTATTTGGAACAAAAACAAACAACTGTCGGCTGCTATGTGGTAAATGTGAACAAAGGTAAATCAAGAGCCAAGTGACTATAGCATTATAGCCAAGAGAGGTTTGTGGCTGTGGCTGCCCTACTGAGGGAAAGATACAGATGCCTACACATGTGTGTTTGAGTGGGGAAGGTAGCATTCGCACTTACGAAAAATCTCTCCAGGGTGTGTCACCACAGTTTTGCCGTATAATGTTTTCTGACCTCGAAGATGCTGAATATGTAATTAAAGGTCACAGCCTATAAGCAGCGATTGTAATTCAGTCACCTGAGGAACAAATTTGATCATTAATAGCTGCAGGAGTGTCTCTGCACAATGATTTATGGAAAAGGTCTGGAAGGAAGTGAATAAAAAGGAAAGGAACTAAACAGGAGACTGGTTATTAATATTTTCCCGACAACAAAGGCAAATCGACACTGGTTTCAGATAATTATTTTGCCTTAGTAATCTCAGGGATCCTGGGGCCTATCCTAAAATTGTACTTATGGGGCAGTCTAACCAAGTGAGTATGTGTAGTGCTAATAGGCAGATCAGGCCACATCTGAATTAAACCATAGATTTCATCTGTGTGGGCTAAACCATGCCTTACGAATTCAGATGAAGTCAGCAGAATGTGTATCTGAGAGCAGAGAACTGGTTCCACACTAGATAAAAAGCCTCTCCCCTTTTCCTCCTGTCATTTGCACTCATGCTCCTTTCTACACAGATCATTGTGGAACATTTCTGACAGTGAAGAGACAAGGAAGAGGTGGACAGAATCCCTATTTAGTTTTCAGCATCTTGTTCCTCATGATTCCGTTTCTTGAAGTCCATTGGCTAACACATGCAGAGGCACAGCCTTCTAGCATTAAGTGTCATGCTTCCTAACCAGCAGCATTTCATGTATAATCATCTAATGCCATGCAACAGATGCGTAGACCTTGAAAAATTCTAACAAATTGATCAAGAAAAAATGAGCAAGGGAAAAACTGAACTGGAAAAGAAGGGCTTTTTACAAATGGATGGAGGAGACATTTTGATGGAAAAAGAGATAAGTATGGTAGGAAACCAAGCGAGTCAGGAATATGTGTGGTCTTGTTTTGTGACTAAGTTGAAGGGGCATTTCTCTGTATTTCTCAGAGAAATGCAAAGGATTATGTCTCATGCTTCTGTTTAACTGCAGGCATATAACTGCCACTTATGTATGCTTGAATGCAACAATCTCTCTTTTGTAGGTAGCCAGGGACTATAGCTTAAGGAAAATGAAGCAGAGATTGCAAGAGAGAGAGAGGTACTGACACCAGGAAGAGACAGGTCTACATGACCACGGACTCCATACAGAAAAGAATCATCAGGCCTGTCCCCAGATGAGATCCAGAGAAAAGAAGTGTGTGCCATCTACCAGAGGCAAGGATCCAAGATATAGAGGTCAGGATGAAGAGGATTGTGAGAGAAGTGGGGGGAAAAGCCATTGTGCTGCATGTTAGGATGAATGATAGTGTTAGATTCTCCCATGGTCAACAATGACAGTACTCAGCTGGGTAAGATGCTTAATGAACTGGCAGCTCAGGTGACTTTCAGTGGAATACTTTTGCTCCCTGGAGAATGCAGATGAAGATGTGACTGTATAATGAAGATCAACAGGTGCCCAAGTAGGACTTGAGTGAGTTTCTGCCTGCAGCTGAATTATGAGGGTAGTAAAGCAAAGTAAATTCACTGTAACATTTGAACTACTCAGTGCAGCATTTCAAACAAATTTAGTGTAGCTTCACAAGTAGAGCCATGCTATTTTACACCAGCTGAAGCTCTGGCCCTAACACTTTGGAGCTGGTTCTGATCCCATATGGCTTGTATAGCCATCTAACTTTTTTACACCAGTCTAAGTGATTACCCATTGTCTGTCTGTATAGAAATTTGCAACAAATTTGTTGATCTATAAAAATAATCGTACATCTCATAGGCCAGACTCTCACTTCACACCAGTTTTATTGTGTAACTCCACTGAAGTCAATGGATCAATTCTTGATTGATCATTAAATCATTCCTAATTTAGACTAATGTACATGAGATCAGAATCAGGGCCATGGAATAGAATGCAACATTGCGTAACCTTGGAGATTATGAAACATTATAAACACCCAGAGTCTCAAAGACACATGTGCAGAAAATGCCACTTTAAAAAACATGTGGCCGTGTAATACTTCAAGAACAAAAGTGAACAGTTGTATCAATGGCAGCGTACATATGAGCTAACAGCTATGGCAGCATTGCTGGCATTCAGGCAGTGCATGGAGATTATAACTGTCAAGCAAAAATACCTCACAGACTACATAATGCATCAAAGATGTGTGCTCTCTCGTTTATTCCACTCTAGGATGACAATGGGATTTTTTCCAAAGTAGGCACAGGCATTAGAGTTACAGGCTAATGGTTGATCTGTAAACAAACCCTATAAATAACTACAGTAGTTACCCCTTTATAATGAGATCTAGCCAATAGTATATTCAGAATGCATGAAGTTCAGTAGCTAGAATACAGAAACTGACATTATGTCTTATGTGGCTTTTATAATTTCCACTTCAAATTCAGTACCAGATAGGATTTATGTCAGCCAGACTTTAAATTCATTGATCCAAAACATACAGTTGCCTGACTTCCTTTAAATTTGGGATGGCCATGTCAGTCGTGACTTAGTTTAGTCATTGCAAACAATTTGCGATGAATCTTTAGCATCCAACACAATTGCATGTTGCATTTATACCTCTCGTTTATATCTTGCCTTTTTTAGTCATGCAGTGTGCTTTCCTCTTTGAAGTGTTAGTTACTATAGAAACAAGGATGGCATCAGCAAAGGCACAGCCTAGTGACATCTGAAAGGGCAAAATAAAGTATGACTTTGTAAATGTTATACATATATCCCAAAGATAGTGAAGGCTAGTATAATTACACCTCCTCTCATGAGCATGGCACCTTGCCCTGAGAACAATCCTGCACAAATAGAGGTGGTGTTTCCACCAGGAAGGTATAAATTCCAAACCTGCTGTGGGACATTTCTGAGGGGATGAAATGAACCAGCAAAACACAGTCCTTGCCATGACCACCTCACCTCCCAACTGAGGCCATGTGCACACTATGCAGAAGCTTGACGCTACTGCAGTCAATCTTCCAGGCTTTGATTTAGCGGGTCTAGTATAGACCCGCTAAATCAAACTCAGAAGGTGCCCCCGGCAGTGCCGGTACTCCTGCTCCTTATGAGTAGTAAGAGAAGCTGATGGGAGTATTTGCTCCTGTTGAGCTCCTGCTGTGTGGACTGGGTGGAAATGCGATTTAAGCTATGGTGACTCCAGCTACCTAATTAACATAGCTGGAGTTTTGTATCTTAAGACAACCTTCCTCTCTAGCGTAGACCAGGCTGGAAAGTGGAAGGGAGATAACAGCTGCTTTTACTGGTGCAATCTGCTCTGCAGCAGACTTTTCGCTCCAGTAACAAGTCTCAGAGGGGGTAGCCGTGTTAATCTGTATCTGCAAAAACAATGAGGAGTCCTATGGCACCTTAGAAACAAACAGATTTATTAGTCACCCTTGTCCTGTAGTATTGAGGTAAGAGAGGGAGAGAAGCAAACACATCAAGTTTTTGGTCATCTTTGTTTTTCCCTGTAATTGCTCCCTGTATGCCACCCAATATTGGGTTTACTACAGACAAGGAACAAAATTGGGAAGTGTCTTGTGATTTTAGGGGCTTTGATGTTTGTGTGCCCAATACGAGACACCTTAACAGAGTCTCACTCTCAAAATGCTTTCTGAAAATCAAGAGTTGTTTCAAATGGGGGCACTGAAAAAAAACACCCCCAAAAAACCCAACCCAAGCACTGAAAATGCCTAATGCAGAGCACAGGAATTGGGTTGTATCCCATTAAGTAGTTTGAGAGTCTTCTAGTGGCCCTCAGTTTTCCATGTTTCTGAAACCACCAGAACCCAGCCAGAGCAGCACTGTATATATGGAGCCAGGCCTTGTATTGTACATGTGTTTAGTAAACACAGTTATTGGGGCACCACTGTGACCAGGTGGTTCTTCCACATCACGTATTGTGTAAAGAACAAAAGGCAACACCTCGTCACTTAAAAAAATCATGATCATACATACAAATTCCAGTCTGTTTGGTCAGCTAAAATGGGGCGCATGGAAACAACAATAAAGAGGCCTAATATAAACCCTGTATGGTAGCACTGCAGTCCTGACTGTACATGTGGTTGAAGCCACAGGAAGCATTTCAAGGACTGGAACAGAGGGTAAGCATTGCAGCACCCCTACTTCAATGTTCTTCTATTCTATTCTATTCTATTCTATTCTATTCTATTCTATTCTATTCTATTCTATATACTATATTACTATATAGTATGTATATACTATATTATTCTTGTGATCTCATAAGAAGCTGTGGCTATGAAATTACTGACCCTCCTCAGAAAAATCACAGGGTATAGCATGTTTTGCAACGCTATCCGACTCTGTAGCCTGTACCCTTTTATTTCCAGTAGAACTAATGATACAAAAGATAGGGATGGATATTAAGTTCTGTCAAAAAATTGTTTTGTCCCCTCTAGAATTTTTTTAAAATGCAGTTTGTCACGGTCTGGCCTTGAAATGCAGCATTGTGTCCGGAAAGCCCTTCTGAAAAGAAATCCTTTCCTATTGCCTTTTAGAACTGTCTGTTCAAGAGCAATAGCTTTTAAGGTTCATTTATTATTTTCAAACTTGGTTGCTTAATTCATAAAGGATCTTATTTCTATGACAAACAAGCCCAGAGCTCCTTCTGGCTTCTAAAATATCTGCTATCCCTTAACTTGATAGTCTCCTCATCATTGGAACACACCTCTCTTGGCCTCAGACTAGATGAATTAGGAGCATTACAGTTCTGCATCTTATTTCCCAAGTGAGAGTTTACTGTTCAAAAGGGTAACAATCCTGCCTTCCTTATGTAATTGAGCCCCCTCTGATATCAATGACAGTCAGGGCTGAACAAGATATACAGGATTAGGCCTACTGTGATGGACAGATAAAAATCTGAAGCCATTAAAAAAACAGAGTTAAATAGTGTCCTTTTTGATTTTGATAACCCAGTGGAACCCCTCTCTCGAGTTGGAAAACTTCTTGTTTATATTTAGTTGTTCAAAAATAAAAAATAATTTCTTGAGAATCTTGAGAGTAAATAATGGAGGGGGAGCCGTGTTTGTCTGTATCTGCAAAAAGTGAGGAGTCATAAAAACATAAGAATGGCTACCTTGGGTCAGACCAAAGGTCCATCTAGACCAGTATCCTGTCTTCTGACAATGGCCAATGCCAGATGCCCTACAGGGAGTGAACAGAACAGGTAATCATCATGTGATCCCTCTCCAATCACCCATTTCCAGCCTCTGACAAACAGAGGCTAGGGATACCATTCCTCCCATAGAAACATAGAGCTGGAAGAGACCTTAGAAGGCCATCAAGTCCAGCCCCCTGCTCTAGGCAGGACCAATCCCAACTAAATCAACCCAGCCAGGGCTTTGTCAAGCTGAGACAAACACCTCTAGGGATGGAGACTCCACTACTTCCCTAGGTAACCCATTCCAGTGCTTCACCACTCTCCTAGTGAAATAGTTTTTCCTAATATCCAACCTGGACCTTTCCCACCGCAACTTGAGACCATTGCTCCTTGTTCTGCCATCCATCACTACTGAAAACAGTCCGGGAGCCGACCTTGTCCGTGAATACAGAGGCAAAGAAACATTGAGTAGTTCAGCTTTCCCTACATCATCTGTCACTAGGTTACCTCCCTCATCCAGTAGGAGCCCCACACCTTCTCTGATCACCTCCGTTTTGTTAACATGCCTGTAGAAACCTTTCTTGTTATCCTTTGCCAGCCGCAATTCCAATTGCGCTTTTGCCTTCCTGATAACCCCCCGGCATTCTCGAGCTATACATTTAAACCCCTCCCAGGTCATTTGTCTAAGTTTGCACTTTTTGTAAGCTTCCTTTTTGTGCTTAAGTTCACCAAGGATTTCCCCTGTAAGCCAATCCGGTCTCCTACCACGTTTGCCTCTCTTGCTACGCTATGGGATGGTTTCTTTCTGTTTCTTCAATAAGGCTTCTTTAAAATACTGCCAGCTGTCCTGGACTCCTTTCCCCTTCATGTTAGCATCCCAGGGGATTCTGCCCATCAGGTCTCTGCGGGTATGTCTACACTACCACCCTAGTTTGAACTAGGGTGGTAATGTAGGCAAAACTGGAGTTGCAAATGAAGCCCGGGATTTGAATTTCCCGGGATTCATTTGCATCTCGCCGGGCACCGCCATTTTTAAATGTCCGCTAGTGCGGACTCTGTGCCGCGTGGCTACACGCGGCACGGACTAGGTAGTTCGGACTAGGCTTCCTACTCCGAACTACCATTACTCCTCGTTTCGAACTACCTAGGCCGTGCCGCGTGTAGCCGTGCGGCACGGAGTCCGCACTAGCGGACATTTAAAAATGGCGGCGCCCGGCGAGATGCAAATGAAGCCCGGGAAATTCAAATCCCAGTCTTCATTTGCAACTCTGGTTGCCTACATTACCACCCTAGTTTGAACTAGGGTGGTAGTGTAGACATACCCTGAGGGAGTCAAAATCTGCTTTTCTGAAGTCCAAAGTGTGTATTTTACTACTCTCTTTCCTTCCTTTGGTCAGGAAGGAAATCTACCATCTCATGATCACTGCTTCCCAGGTTGTCACCCATCTCTACTTCCCCTATTAGTTCCTCCCTGTTTGTGAGCAGAAGGTCAAGCTGCGCACGGCCCCTGGTCGGATCCTCCAGCACTTGTACCAAGAAGTTATCCCCAACATTCTCCAAAAATGTCCTGGATTAGAATAATAGAATATTAGGAGTGGAAGGGACCTCGAGAGGTCATCGAGTCCAGTCCCCTGCCCTCATGACAGGACCAAATACTGTCTAGACCATCCCTGATAGACATTTATCTAACTTGCTCTTAAATATCTCCAGAGATGGAGATTCCACAACCTCCCTGGGCAATTTATTCCAGTGTTTGACTACCCTGACAGTTAGGAACTTTTTCCTAATGTCCAACCTAAACCTCCCTTGCTGCAGTTTAAGCCCATTGCTTCTTGTTCTATCCCCAGAGGCCAAGATGGACAAGTTTTCTCTCTCCTCCTTATGACACCCTTTTAGATATCTGAAATCTGCTATCATGTCCCCCCCTCAATCTTCTCTTTTCTAAACTAAACAAACCTAATTCCTTCAGCCTTCCCCCATAGGTCATGTACTCTAGACCTTTAATCATTCTTGTTGCTCTTCTCTGGACCCTCTCAAATTTCTCCACATCTTTCTTGAAATGCGGTGCCCAGAACTGAACCCAATACTCCAACTGAGGCCTAACCAGTGCAGAGTAGAGCGGAAGAATGACTTCTCATGTCTTGCTTACAACACGCCTGTTAATGCATCCCAGAATCATGTTTGCTTTCTTAGGATTGCCTGTGTACTGCCGTATTGGTCTCCCAACAGATGTCAGGGTTATTAAAGTCCCCCATGAGAACCAGGGCCTGCAATCTGGAAGCTTCTCTCAGTTGTCCGAAAAAAGCCTCATCTACCTCATCCCCCTGATTTGGTGGCCTGCAGTAGACAACAACCACAACATCACTGTTGTTGTTTGCACCTCTAAACTTAACGCATAGACTCTCAACAGTTTTTTCTCCCTCTATATACTGGAGTTCTGAGCAATCATAGCGCTCTCTTACATATAGTGCAACTCCTCCTTTTCTCCCCTGCCTGTTCTTTCTGAACAGTCTATACCTTTCCATGACAGCGCTCCAGTCATGCGAGTCATCCCACCAAGTCTCTGTCATCCCAATTAAATCATATTTCTTGGACTGGGCCAGGCCCTCCAGTTCTTCCTGTTTGTTGCCCAGGCTTCTCGCATTAGTTTACCAACACCTCAGATAACCAGTTGATCACATCACCCTATCTTCTCCATTCAAATCAGGGGTCCTCCTTTCTTGCTCGTTCCTCTTTGCATTTCTTCCCGGTATCCAACTTTCCCACTCCCCTCAGGGTTTTTTTCACGGTCCCCCAACGAACCTAGTTTAAAGCCCTCCTCACTAGGTTTGCAAGTCTGCCCATGAAGATGATCTGTCCTCTCTTCATTAGGTGGATCCCATCTCTTCCTAACAATCCTTCGGTTGAAGAAACCGAAGCCCTCTCTGCGACACCTGCATAACCACGCATTTACTTCCTCAATTCGACGATCCCTGCCCAGTCCTTTCCCTTCAACAGGAAGGATGGATGAGAACACCACTTGCACTCCAAATTCTTTGATCCTTCTTACCAGCACTACATAATCTGCAGTAACTCGCTCAAGGTCATTCTTGGCCCTATCATTAGTTCCCACGTGGAGAAGCAGGAAGGGGTAGCAATCCAAAGGTTTGATCAGTCTGGTAAGCCTCTCGGTCACATCCTGAATTCGAGCTCCCGGTAAGCAGCACACCTTTCAAGATTCCATGTCCGGACGGCAGATGGATGGCTCAGTCCATCTTAGGAGAGAGTCCCCGACTACCACCACCCGTTGTCTTCTTTTGGCGGTGGTGGTTGTGGAACCCCCATCCTTAGGACTACGCATCCCATGCCTTCCAGTAGATAGTGTTCCCTTGTTGTTTCTTCCTTGTGAGGTCCCTTCCAAAGCATTCACCACTGCAGAACCTGTGGAGAGAGACTGAAAGCGATTACTTACCTCTACAGCACTGGGAGATTCCTGTGCTGGCCTTTTTCCCCTTCCAGAAGTTACATGCTGCCAGTTCTCTTCCTGGTCCTGTACTGCCCTCTCTAGCTCTTCCACCTGCCATACTTGCAGCAGGATTAAACCCTGCCTTCTCTTAAGGAAGTCTTCATCCTCTCTGATCGAATGTAGGGTCGACACTTGGGCCTCCAGTCCTCTAACTTTTTCTTCCAAAATGGTGACCAGCTTGCACTTAGTGCAGATGAAATCCATTCTTTCTTCGGGGAGGAAGACAAACATGGTACACGCTGTGCAGGTAACAACAGCAGACCTATCACCATCCATCCCTGCTATCCTGGAGAAAGGATTTAAAAGAAAGGCAAGAGAACCTCGCACTCTTCCCTCTCCCCTTCCTAACTCCCTCTCTAAACTACCTGTTAGCACTCACCTGTTCGCAAGCTCCTTGGTCACTTGCTCACTGCTTTATAAAGCCCAGGACTGCCTGAAAGTCCCTCCCCCTACCGAGCCTCAGCCAATCAGCAGAGGCTTCTAGAATTCAAACTTTAATTAGAAGCCAACAGTTTCCACCTGCTAGTCACAGCACGGCTAACAAGTATAGAATCCAGTGGCACCTTAAAGACTAAGGGTATGTCTACACTACCCTGCTAGTTCGAACTAGCGGGGTAATGTAGGCATACCGCACTTGCAAATGAAGCCCGGGATTTGAATTTCCCGGGCTTCATTTGCATAAGCGGGGAGCCGCCATTTTTAAATCCCCGCTGGTTCGAACCCCGTGTAGCGCGGCTACACGGGGCTCAAACTAGGTAGTTCGGAATAGGAATCCTAGTCCGAACTACCTAGTTTGAGCCCCGTGTAGCCGCGCTACACGGGGTTCGAACCAGCGGGGATTTAAAAATGTCGGCTCCCCACTTATGCAAATGAAGCCCGGGAAATTCAAATCCTGGGCTTCATTTGCAAGTGCGGTATGCCTACATTACCCTCCTAGTTCGAACTAGGAGGGTAGTGTAGACATACCCTAACAGATTTATCTGGGCATAAGGTTTCATAGGTAATTCATTTACAAACATAACACAATTAATCTGGGTTTGAATAGGGGCTGGGAATGACTGGCTCACTACAAAATCAATGTTCTCTCTCTTGGTATTCATACCTCCTCCTCATCTGTGGGGCATGGGCCACATCCACACTGATTCAATTGGCCTCCTTGACACTGGTCCTCTCTTTGATAAGGTAACTCCCTTCTGTTCATGTGCTAGTATATTGATGCCTGCCTCTGTAATTTCCACTCCATGCATCTGCCAAAGTGGGTTTTTAGCCCATAAAGGCTTATGCCAAAATAAATCTGTTAGTCTTTAAGGTGTCCCAGGACTCCTCTTTCTCTTGTGGATAGTGATCATTGTGCAAGCAGGCAGAGGCCTCACCAATAAATCTCTACAAATCTTTTTTTGCAGACATGACAGGGATGGGTGTCCTATAACGAATACCTTGTGCAGAAATGAGACTGTGGCACCACACTGAGAAACTTGAGGAATTAAAATTTGAGATATGGGTTGAACTCCTTGTGTCACATTATGACCGGATTATATTTTTCTATTGGTGCTATGGTTTATGGCCCTCCCTCGTAGCTCCTGGTGGATTTATTACCACAGATTTGTTATCTGCTGAGACATGTATGCTTTTCTCACTGAAAAACCACAGCTAAAATACTTAGCATTAGCAAGTAGCGCTAACAAAGAGAAACGAATCTATCTTGCTGACAGGAGAACGTGCGTGTCAATATTCAGAAGACATTGGACATGAAACTGTGAATCAGAACCCCCTCAACTACCCCTTAAGTCAATTTGCACTGGGACCATAATAATCAGAGGGCCAACTTTTTGTGGTGGTAACCAATTTGGGAGTTAGATAAATGTGGTCTTGATTTAGCAATTGAAAAAAATCCAGCAATTTTGCTTCGGTCTGAGATCACCATAATTGGGGCATTTTCATCTACTGTGAAATTAAATCAAAATACATTTACATATTTCATGTAATCAGCAGAAGTGAAGGCATAGGTGGAAAGGAGAATTATTATGGCCAGAATATATAACTGCAGCATTATTATGAGACTATTAAGGAGATGCTCTATGAAGGATATTTCAAATCCTGAAACTGCCAGATAGATTTATTTCATACTAGGAAATTCACCCAGCATTGATCTGGTCCCTAACTCAAATAAGTTTTGTTTTTTTTCCTTTAAATTATTGCCCTGGCATGGAGCTAGGGATGAGTTCAATATGCAGGGTCACCCACAGAGAGGGGAAGAACCACAGCCTTCTCTTACCACAGTAGCATGGGGACAGGTAAGAAACACCTGTGCATAACTGCTGTAGCTCCAGCAGGCACAGATAGGGGAGTGGTTCATATCCCCCAACTGTAGGGGAGAGAGAGAGACAGACAGACACATGAACAAACTCTCTGAAATATATAGTAGTTAGCTGTTCCTTTCTTTCCACCTGCCACCTGTTGGCCCAATGGAGTTGAATATGTCACAGCTCCCATCACTGGCCCTTTGTTGTCCCCCTGTGGTCAATATTCAGTATAACTGTCCCTCTTACCAGACTCCTCCCTTTCCATTTTCTGAGGAACAATCGAATTCCAGGCACATCTCATTGTTCTTGTACAACCAAACCCTGACCTTCCTTTAAGTGATGATAAGCGGAAGCTGCATATCAAATTTGGTGGTCCTAGCTCCTACAATTTAGGAGAAGTTCTTGAACAAATGAATTCACCAATGGACAGATGGACACACACAGACAGATGCACAAAGTCTCTCAAATATATGCTAGATAAGGAAAATCCAGATTAGTGCACAATGTGGTATATTTTGTTCAACAAGTGGTAACCTTCTCTTTTAAACCTTAATAAACCCTTGTTCTAGCAGAGCATTAAGGGTAATGGGGTGGTGCAGATATTTGGAGGACACACAAAAGCAAAATGCAAAGGTCAACGCAGGTAGATTTTGAAGGACATTCCCCCTCACAGAACCAGAACTATAGCAGTATTTCTGCAACAGGAAACCATGGGTGCTTGCTTTTGCATGTTAGGTAGCTCTTCTTTCAGACATTTTAAGCCCCCATTGTATGTTGCAGCTCCAGAGGCCCCCTGGTGAATAAAACACATACAAAATATATGACTCTGAATAGATTTTCTTTTAGGATTCTATCAATGTGGGGAATAGTAAGGAGGAACAGGAAGTGGAGGAGGCTAATGAGGCAGGGCAACAAAGCTTTAGTGCAGGGGTATCCAAACTTACAGGCCCCCTGCGGAATGCACTACAGTCTTCAGAAGTTCAAGAGCCAGAGCACATCTGTCAGGAGTCAGGGCTTGGAGCATCAGCCACACTTATACTGATGTCTTGAGCCCTGGAAGATGCACCCTTGCAGGGCTGAAGTCTCAAGTCCCTTCTCCCCATTGGACAGAAGCTCTCACCCCCACAATCCCACTGCAAGGCAAAGGTCATTAGCTACCTCCTCTCTCCCCCCCCCCAGATTGTTAGGTGGAGAATGGGGGACAGTGAAAACTTGCAAGCTCTACTTTAATGGTAAAAGAGCCACATACGGCTCATGGTCCACAGTTCAGCCATCCCTGCTTTAGTGGCTGAATGGAGAAAGCAGGGTAGTCCCTACAGGCCCACTGTGGCAGAAAATGAGGAGATTACAGTGGGAAATATGACAGTGTAACACACCTACTTAGAACAGTCAAAGGGAATTTCTCTCAATCCCAGGGTTCTTCAGCATTACATAATTAAATAGCTATCTTATGGACTGTGTCTCGACTGGCCAGTTTTTCTGGAAAATCAGCCACTTTTCCAGAAAAACTTCCCAGCTGTCTACACTGGCCGCTTGAATTTCTGCAAAAGCACTGACTTCCTACTGTAAGAAATCAGTGCTTCTTGCGGAAATACTATGCTGCTCCCGTTTGGGCAAAAGTCCCTTTTGCGCAAAAGGGCCAGTGTAGACAGCTGAGATTTGTTTTCCGCAAAAAAGCCCCAATCACGAAAATGGCGATCGGGGCTTTTTTGCGGAAAAGCGTGTCTAGATTGGCACGGACGCTTTTCCACAAAAAGTGCTTTTGTGGAAAAGCGTCCGTGCCAATCTAGACACTCTTTTCTGAAAATGCTTTTAACGGAAAACATTAAAAGCATTTCCGGAAAATCATGCCAGTCTTGATGTAGCCATGGTGTTTTTCACCTTCCTCTCAGGACAGAAGGTCAGAATAGACTGACCAATTGGGCTATTATGGTTTTTCATAGTTCCAGAGGCACAAACAAGGAACTGAACCCACCATTTTGCTCTTTGAAGCCATCTCCAATTAAGTGTAAAAATGGCAATTGATATTCTCCCTGTATGTAATCAGGAAGAACTGCTGGCTTTAGCCATCAAAATTGTGTTTACTTCATTTTAGCTTCTTTGGCCCTGCAGAGCTAGAGCAGATAAGGGAGAGTTACAGTGGTATAATCACAATGAAAGAAATGTCACTCAGCACATAAGTAGAGAGCACTGGGGTTGCATTATTGTAATTTGGGCTCTGGGAGCTTTATTACTGATGATGATGAAGGGGATGGAAAGGACCCAGTTCAGCCTCAAGAACCAGAAGTGAGTTTGCCAGGCTCAAAGTCATAAAATATATTTTTTTGCTTGCAAACTGAACACATCTGATAATTAAATCATGGCATACAAGCAAACCGAACCCCCAAATGCCCTTTTTACTAAGTTACTTTTCAGAAGAGAATTATAGTAGAAAGTTGAGTAAAATGAGCTGAAAAAGACAGTGTTGCTGTTTGTTAAAAAATGTATGTGCTTTTGCTTAAGAGAAATTTCATCTGAATTGAATTGCTATTCAAATAGCAGGGGAAGACTTCTCTTTGATATCTAATTAGAGGTTAATGCTTAAATCTGAAGTGACATTTTTATAAAGAACATATATGTAGTATGCATCAAGGTTAATATAGCATTAATTGGACTAATTTTATTCTCACTTGCACTAGTCTTATACCAGTGGAATCCACAAGACTTGAAAAAAATTGCAGTGTTCAGATTGAGGCTGAATCTAAAATGATTAAGGCTGTTCTTTTATTCAGGCTCAAGAACCAGGTGATAAGAGCTATGAAGACTTCCCTGAAATGCTAAAGTTACTATTCCAAAAATAAATTTCCTAGCAGTAGATACCTATTTATTTAATAAGGCAAGCAGAGGCAAATAGCATATCCGATTTCCTGGTTAGTATTGCAAAGCTGTTCATAAGATGTCATTTTGTTAACTGTCTCAGAAAAGGCTTAAGGATTTTTTTAAATAAATTGAAGACCTAGATCTGGTCTAGACTGGGAGTTTAGGTCAAATTTAGTGCATTAGGTCAATTTTCTAAGCAATGAGTCCACACCATGAAACCTGTTCCATCAACTTTAAGGGCCGTTAAAGTTGATTTTGGTACTCCTGCTTTCACGGGAAGTAAAGCAAAATGTGACCCTGCTTGGTTGACATTAGGATAGTGGAGAGGCAGTGCTGTGAAATTCAATGTTCTTGGCCTCTGGTAGGTGTTCCAAAGTGCCCCACGGTGACTGCTCTGGAAGGACTTTCAACTCTGCTGCTCTCCAGGTGAAAAAGAAAAGTCCTGGGAAAATTTGAATTTCATTTCCTATATTGCCATCATGGTGAGCAGACAGCTTACCTGAGCAGCACACCTGACCATGAATTCCCTGAGTTCCCAGGGTCACAGATGAGCACCAGTGTGCAGGAGATCCTGGACCTCTTTGCTGTGTGGGGAGAGGAATCTGTTCTCTCAGGATTACGAATCAGCAAAAGCAATGCAGATATCTATGCCAAGATTGCAAGGGCATGGAGCAGAGAGGATATGTCAAGGTCACCCAGCAATGCGGGGTGAAAATTAAGGAGCAGAGACAGTTGTACCAGAAGACAAAGGAGGCAAATGGACAGTCTAAGTCATTACTACAAACATGCTGCTTCAATGAGCAACTGCATGGAATCCTAGGGTGGGATCTCACTGGTTTCCCCTGCCAAGTTGTAGATTCCTCCCAAGACACTGCTCAGGAAGCCTCAGGCAGCAGTGTGGAGAACAGTGTGGATGAGGAAAAGGAGGCGGTGGCGAATGGCCAGCCAAGCACTGACCCGAGGAAGGGCACTTCTGGTGAGTTTACATTTTTTATCATGCTATAAGTGGGTTAACGCAATTGAGTGTGATCTGTGGCAGCCACTTTGCCTACGCAGCGGGAGCTCCCCAGAACAGTTTATTAATGTGTCTGGAGATGGAGCAGGAATCCTCTCTGCACATCTCTATAAAGTTGTCATAGAAGAACTCGTTCATCCTTCTCACAAGGTTTCTGGGGACAGCTGCCTTATTCCATCCTCCACAGTAGGACCCCTTTCCACACCAAGCCAGCAGTAAGTGGTCTGGTGTCCTTGCAGCACAAAGCATTGCAGGACACGGTCCAGCTTTCTGGCCACATTCAGTCAGCATCTGCTCTCTATCAGGCTGTGTGATTTGCAGGAGACTGATATTGCGCAAAGCAAACTGGCTGAAGCAGGGGAAGCTATTAACTGATGCCTCTGCAGTAAACCTCCATTTGCTCACCTCCAGTGAAGTGTGGCTTGATTCCCTGCCTGCCACCACACCTGGAACCCCTCCTCCCTCCCACTCTTGTGGGAAAGGTAAGTTGCACTTTCCCTTGAGCAAATGGGAGGTGCTGAACACACAGGCTCCACATGAGTCTGCCACCATGCCTGGACCCTCTCCTACTGCGTGCTCCTGCCAGAAGGGAAAGTTGTACTCTCATGGCAAAAGGAGGGGTGCCAAATACATGGGCACGATGTGAGTCCCTGCCCTGTCCTGCCGTCACACCTGGATGCCCTCCCTCCCACAGCTTGTGCCTCAACTTGTCCCTTACCATGCCTGCCACCAAGCCGAGTCCAACTCTTCCCTTAAGAACTCTGATAGAGATGTAGCCGTGTTAGTCTGGTGTAGCTGAAACAAAATACAGGACTATGTAGCACTTATGTAGTCTTTAAAGTGCTACATAGTCCTGTATTTTGCTTAAGAACTCTGACATGTACCTGCTGCATCGTGGTCACTTAAAAGCATAACTGTGGCCTTGTGCATAACACATCCCTATTGTCTTTAGACAGACTTTCCTTGTATTCTAACAGATCCAGTTTTATGCTCCACAATGTATCTCCTTCACTTTTCATTACAGCGGGAACAGCAGTGAGGCAGCTGCGTACTCCACCTGGCTCCACCAGCTGTCCAGCTGGCACAAATTCACAGGCAAAAACAGACTAGAGATGACATATTCAAGGAACAAATGTAACCCACCTACTTGGGTAGGGAACACTTAAGTGAGTGGAGGATAGGTTCTGGAGGAGATGTGGGTGGAGCATGAGGACAGGAGAGCATGCTGGGAATTGGAAATCAGGAACCAGTCTGGTCTTCCATGGAGAATGGAATAGATGGCATGGTGGCCTTCCAGGACACCTACATGCACAGGTGCCTTGCGGACCAACATTCATTCCTCACTGAGTTCCATAGCCTCTTTTCCCAGGAGCCCTAGCATGTGGGGGGGGGGGGGAGAAGGGGGAACAAGGGCAGCCTTACACTCAGCTCACAGGAATCCATCACAAAGCAAAAGACTGTTCTCACAATTGTGATCAACCCCCCACCCCGAAGCCCCCACTCTGGACTCCTTTTCTGTCCCTGCTGTGTTCCCAAATGAAAACATGTGGTTTCCGAACAGTCCTGTTATTGCTTGTGCTGAAAGGGGAGGTCCATAGGATTTACAGCAAATTATGACAAAGGAGGGAAGCATGAATAACAAGGCAAAGGTGAAAGCAAAACTGCAATTTGTTTATTTTAAGTGAAGAGAGAAAAAGAAAAAGAATGGGTGTGTGTTTGGCATGAGGTCCACTACTCACTGCTGGGATGGCTCCTTGTGGCCATGCCTGGGGATTAGCTCTGCTAAGATTGAACACCCCTTTCCTCACCCTGTAGTGTCTCCCTGTTTGGAACTCAGAGTTCTCCTTCATGACTCAGCCCTCTGGCCAGGTCATTGTCATCCTACTCTTCTGGGATAGCAAAGTCCCACGGGATGTATGGTATACCACTGCTTACTGTATACCACTTCACCAACAGCTGGTGGGGAAACCCAGGACCTTCCACTACTCCAGGTTCCAGCCCAAGGACCTGACAACCAGCAGCCAATGTCTAGGCAGCACCGCTCCTTGCTACTGTTTCCCGGCACTGCTCCTATTTCACCTTTGTTAGGCTCTTACCCGACCATCCTCTGAGAATGTCCTTCCCTCACAGACAAGACCCCAGAGCTTCTATGATCCTACCACTCAGGTTTCCTCTTTTTGTCTCTAAGGCCATTGAGGGTACGTCTAGACTACAGGCTTCTGTCGACAAAAGTTTTGTCAATAGATACTGTCGACAAAACTTCTGTCGACAAAGAGCGTCTACACTACATTGAGTTCTGTTGACAAAGCAAGCTGCTTTGTCGACATGGTAGTGTAGACGCAAAGGACAGTTTATATGCAATAACACCTTCTGTCGAAAGAAACTGTCGACAGAAGGCGTTATTCCTCGTAAAATTAGGTTTACCAGCGTCGACAAAACTGCTGAGTTCTGTCGACGTTATGTCGACAGAACTCAGCAGTAGTGTGGACGCAGGTATAGTTTTGTCAACAAAAGTCCACTTTTGTCGACAAAACCCTGTAGTCTAGACACACCCTGAGTGATACAGATGCATTTCTATTAGAGGATTCCTGCCCTTATCATAGCCCCTCCTTTTCCTTCTCCCTCTGCTCTGTGTCCAATTATCTAGCCTAATTCCCCTCAGGGGAGGCCTATCAAGTGACTTGGTCCCCTACTGAGCCTGATTAACTCTTTCAAGTTTGCTATGGGGTGAAAAACTTGTCACATCAAACAATAGCTAAATCATGGTGGTGGGGGGGGGGGGAGAGAGAAGCGGGGGTTGTCTACATTTGTGCATGCATGTGCTTGAATCACATTATATTACAAGCTTGGGGGAACAGTCATATGAATACAACAATTTAGTGTGAAAGACCCAGATTTGCTGGCAGTGCATTTTGGGAAATAAAACCCTAAGGAGAAGTTTTTGTTAACACTAATGTGCTCAAGCACCATCCCATGTCTAATGGCCAGTAATCCCAGTCATGTATCAATCCCACTGCATTTTAAACACATTTGTTACAATGACCTGAAAACATCATTCTTTCAGCTGCCATTAATAACAGATTTCACTCTGCTCTAAAAATCAGGGCTAGTCAGAAGCAGTATTTTCCATGTAAAATTTCCAACTAAATATATTTTTCATGTGGTCTATGATCGATATCACAGAATGTTTCTGGTGTTTCATGGAAAATTTCTCAGTTTTATATTCCTAAGAACTGAAATTTTTTGTCCAGAAATATAACTTTAGAGTAAAAATAACCTCACTACACATGAACAAAGGGGATGTGATGACACGTGGGGGAAGAAGAGAGCAGGATGAAGGAATTAAGAAATGAAGGCAGAGGGCCTTCCTGATTTCCTTCTTTTGCAGATTCATTTCACCATAATAATATACACATATATCGCATAAGAGCACATTCTTCTCGATTAATCACAGTTTAAGTGCTAGTTTGAGGGTAAATTGGCAAAGTTACATGGAAAAGAAAGAGAAGGGCATTTCCTTTTCATTTTTCTTGCAGAAGACATTAAAGCATAAATTCTTGAGGCAGAAGTCTGTGTTCATGTCTTCAGAGGGTCATAATTAAAAGGAAATCCCTAGAAAATGTCATGATATTTTCCAAAGGACAAATGGCAGTTAAGCACTTAAGTTCCTAATTGTCATTTGTCTCTAGCAAATCTCCTGTCATCTTTTGTGTTATAACAAGACTCCCACTGAAACACCTGTAAATATGTTCATAGATTAAAACTATACTGAATAACTCCCCGAGTAGCTACAAAACACAGAGACAAATTCATGAGTGCAAGTACACAAAAGTTAACTGTAGCTTTAAAATGATCACAGATAAGTGCTGAAAATGCAAGCACCCCCAGAGACAACAGTGTACACACCAATTTTGAGTGTTACCATTGTGCCTGTGAAGAGAAAGAATAGGATTCAAATCTCAAAAAGTTATTCTCATG
Source organism: Pelodiscus sinensis (assembly GCF_049634645.1). Lineage (NCBI taxonomy): Eukaryota > Metazoa > Chordata > Testudines > Trionychidae > Pelodiscus > Pelodiscus sinensis. Next base: position 173,748,380 of record NC_134712.1, read on the forward strand.
TCAAAATGTATGTGCAACCCTTTCCAGTTCTGATCTATAGATTTGCAGATTATATGCACTGCTGCTCATGTGGGCACATTTACTTGATGCATATAGTGGCTATGTCTACACTGCAATGCTATTTCACATCTTTTTTTAAGTGTGAAGGCCACATTTAAGCCATTTCTCATCCTAGAATTCTTCCAGATGATTCATTTGGATATTTTAACTCCTTGAACTTACTATCTATAAAATCAAGCTACAAGCATTAGTTTTCTCATCACTCATGAATTTTAAAATTCAAATCAATCCAATTATTCTTCAAATAACAGTAAAGAACTTCAGGGACTATCACTCATGCTGTTTAGCTGTTTAGCTCATCTTGATATCTTTTTCCCCCTCTTGACTGCTCCCTGTTTTATACAACAAATTTCATGGTTGAATCTGATCAATGGCTCTATGTAAATCATTCCTAAACTGTCCTCTGTCCTTGATGTAGGTGAATGTGTTCTTAAGCTTGTTTGTGGTGATATTACTACCCCGAGCCTTATTATTACCCAGTGAAAAGAAACATCTTTTAATTTATGTCCTGCTATGTAAGACCTGGGTATTTATCCATTATCGTTTAATTTTCATTAATGTCTAGATTTTTAACATTTTATTTTAAAATTGCAGAACATCTGGGGACTGATCTTAGGAATCTGACCTTAACTGAGCAGCTTAGACTATATCCAGTGTGGGAAGTTTTCGGGTGGAATAAAGCAGTGTAGCAAGCTCCTATGCTAACTGTCCCCTCTCCCTATATACTGGCATAGGGTGAGGAGAGTGCCTAAGTATTCCAATCCACAACTGGAATAAGATCACAGAGGGAGCGCAAGTTAGAGCCACCCCACGGCTGTTCTAACTTGTGCTATCAGGCTGCTCTGACGCAGGTGTAATCTGTGAGCAGAAAGATGTTCTCTCTTTGTTCCATGAGGGCCCCCCATACTGAGCATATCTCAGTGTAGGAGAGAGCTCGGTCCTTCATTCCTAAACCATCCCTGACAGCACATACAGAGGTAAATTGGAACTTGCTTATCAGGAAACGCTGCTGCAGTAAAAGCAGAGCCTAGTTTTCCCCCTGCACATTCCTTTGGAACTGTGTTCCATTTATGGCATCTGTGGATATGATGAAATGGAGGGGGCAGGTGGGAACCTAATGAAGTGAAGGATCATAGACTCATAGAGCTGGAAGAGACTTTAGAAGGCCATCAAGTCCAGCCCCCTGCCCAAGGCAGGACCAATCCCAACTAAATCAACCCAGCCAGGGCTTTGTCAAGCTGAGACTTAAATACCTCTAGGGATGGAGACTCCACTACTTCCCTAGGTAACCCATTCCAGTGCTTCACCACCCTCCTAGTGAAATAGTTTTTCCTAATATCCAACCTGGACCTCTCCCACTGCAACTTGAGACCATTGCTGCTTGTTCTGCCATCCATCACTACTGTGAACAGCCTTTCTCCAGCCTCTTTGGAACCTCCCTGCAGGAAGTTGAAGGCTGCTATCAAATCCCCCCTCACTCTTCTCTTCTGCACACTAAATAGACCCAACTCCCTCAGCTCTCCTCGTAGATCATATGCTCCAGCCCCCTAATCATTTTGGTTGCCCTCCGCTGGACCCTCGCCAATGTGTCCACATCCTATTCAAGTTTTTATGAACAGACTTTTCTGAGATGCAAATAAGGCTCCTGTTCCACAATTGTCTCTTTGTTTGAATAAGCAACTGATACTCAAAAACATGCTAATGATAAAATACTTCTTTGGCCACCCCGAGTGACATGTCATTTAAACAACAGACATTTCTTAAGAAGCTGGAACATGCCACTCCCTGGCCCAAAGCTGAATGTCTATACTTAATGCTGTCACAAATTACACCCCCTACCTTGCAATTTGTCCATACTTCTTGGATGAGCAACTGGGCTTGGACAGGCATGATGATAACATCTCTTTTAGGTCGTCCCAAACAGCATATCCACACAATGGTGGATAACGAAGTGGTAACGAAGAGCTTAGGACAAGCCCTGACCTAAAGAATAATTTCTGGGCAAAGCACTCCCTATATTACCTCTCTACACCATTTCCTTCTGTAAAAAGTTCTTATGTAGACAACTGGGGTTTACCATACACTGATGACAAAATGCCTTTTGGGTCAAGTGACTCTCCTGTCCCCATCATGCTGTTGCAAAGAGACACCACTTCATTTCCTGGCAAAACTCTGACATCCTCCCACTGCCACTTTGCATTTTCCGTGTAAGCAAACACATAACGAGAATCTAAAAAGCAACACAATCAAGCAATTTGTTGCAAATACAGATGCATTGTTTCCTCAGAAACGAAGTACAGTAACAATTACAAATAAATAAATAAGGGACCGAGAACCAGGATTAAAGAAACCAACTTCAGTTTCATTCTACCCTCATTCCACCCAATGCCTCCCTGAGCAAGAACTTTGGGGAGAGGGCGATTGGTTGCACATAAGGGAAGAATCACCTTCTTTCACCTCCCCCACCTCCTCTGTCCACCCCTACATCGATTATCAGATCTATACTGTACAACAGGATCTCAGCAGAGTTGATCACCATGGGAAGTGCTCAGCACTGTGTGAAGGCCCCATATCCTGTGCTCCCCACTGCATGGCAGGATTTGCTCCAAAAAACAGGTTTCACCTTTGTGAGAGAGATTAGAAAGTGACCTTCCAGAATTAGGAAAGTGCCTCCAAAGAAGTAAGAGGAATCCCAACTCAGCAGTATAGGCTCCCAAACCCCTTCATATTTCCAGTGGTGCTGGAACAACTTTTAGAGTGGGGGAACTAAGCTGCACATCCTTTACCTCTAGCTACATCTAGACTGCAGTGTTTTTCTGGGATACCAGAGATTTCCCAGAAAAGCTATGCCACGTCCAAGGAATACGTCCACTTTTCCGGAAAAAAAAAATCAGAAAAGCGGACGCGCTCTTTCACCATCCCTATAAACACCGTTCTATGAGGCATAAGGGATGTGTCAGAAGAGCAGGTTTCTCTGACATTTGGCCCAGGGTGGATGCACCAAATTTTGGAAAAGCCTCTTTTGTAAGAAAAGTGGAGAAAGATATGCAAATTGCAGTTCACAATTTGCTTATCTTTTCCAACTTTTCTTTGTAGTCTAGATGTAGCCTCTGTCTGCGCCTTTTACTGCCCCATCTGGGCCCACAGCTGGGGGCAGCTTTGGAGCCCCAGGCTAGGGCCAGGAGTGTAACTTGGGGACAGTGGCAGGTGAGACAGATGGGACCTGGGACTGGCAGCCAAGGCCAGGTAGCAGCAGAGGAGCCAGCAGTCAGGAGGACCCTAGGAGGCAGCCGAATCCCATAGGCACTGGCTAGTGACAGGAACTCTGGCACAGGGCCATGCTGGGAGCAAAGCCTCAGTGTGCTGTGGCACACCCTCCCCCTCCACGCCCGTACTTCTGGCACTTATGCATATTTCATTAAAGGACAACATGGATTTAACAGCTGTGTGGTCTTTCAGTTGTAAGCATAGGGCCAAAAAAAATCAATAACTGATTGCTATGGTTGGAGAGCGCCTTTAGCAGGCTCCCAGCTCTCAGGATCACCAGTGAATCAGCTAGCTAAAAATGGGGAAATGTTTTGTTGGCTTGTTTGTTGTGAACTCCAACAATTGCAGTTCCAAGAATTTCACCACTCCCCTTTCCTCCTCGCCCCTCAACAACACTTTCTAAGGTGCTTAACTTTTATAAAAAGATTCTGATGGCAGATTGGAAACAACTATGGCCAAAAAGTTATTTAAAGCGATATTTTAAAAAATGGAAAGGAAGAACTTAATATTTCTAACCTTTTCCAGAAGTTTAGCATGTAACAGACAATTTCTCTGAGTCACCTTGTGGGTGATTGGCAAGCACACTGTTGAGTAAAGGGAGAACAGTGGGGGTTCAGGAAGATTACGAACACCCATTGATTGAGTAATTTAATCTAGAGAGATCAGTACATTATCCTTTTTATGGGCAGGACTACTACTCCTCTGAAACATCACATTCATCCTACTCCCAACCTGAGTGTAAGTTTTGAAGGATTGTTGTTGGTCTGCTTCAGACGTTAGTATGATTCCTCACTTTTGTCTGAAAAGATGATTTGACAGCATTTTGCATAAAAATGAAGCCCTTTATTTTTAACTGTTCATCTCATAAGAATTGCTATGCTGGCAATCAATGATCAGCAATAACCTCTTCCTCATCAATGTAAATGAGGGCTGGCTTGGAGGAGGACCAGTTGATCTAAATCAGAATAATTTTCTCAGTCTGTTTGACCTCTTTCAGCTTTTCTTGTAGTTGTCTATCCTTATCTTCAGTAGGGATGCAATAGTGTAGTCCATTAACAGATTAACTGATAAGAAAAAGCTTCTAGGTTAATACTATTGACTACACGCATTTTCTCCCTCCCCCCTTACCAGTACAATTTTTAGCATGCTGGCCAGCAGCCAGGTTCAGTCCTGGCTTGCAACAGGTCCGGGACTTACCCCGCACTGCAGCTCTGCATTTAAAGTGTATTAGGAGCCGGGCAGCTTAGCTCAGTTCTGGCTTGTGCTGGGTCTGGGAGCTCAGCCTTTACCTACCCGGACAGCAGCACAGGGCGACCGGCAGCTGGTCCACGAGGGGAGCTGGTTTTTAAAAGGGTCCCCTAGCAGACCAGCTCCCAACTTGGCACCCCACGCTTCTGCCTCTAATACAGCAGCAGCAGCGCGGAGAGGCAGGGGCTCCTCGGAAGTGAGGCTGGAGCACACTGGCTGCTGGCTCCATCCATAGGGACTAAAGAATAGTCAAGTAAATGATAAGACTTCATGAGGTTAATCGACTATTCAATTAACCAGTATTTAAAATTCCTAATATTCAGATTTCTGTAAGCCTATCCTCCTGTGTTTGAACAACTGTCATAGATATAGCCTCCATACAGTGATGAAAATCATATGGGTTGATCTCCAGGATCCAGATCCTGATCCTGAAGTTACATCCTTGCCAAATCTTTTGGGCGGAATGGACTGGACACCATTTACAGCAATGGAGCCCCGGTCCATCCAGTCTGGGAGAGCTGGCAATACGATCTCAACAGGTGTAAAGGGGGGAGGGTCCTGCTGTGTCTTTTAAAACCATTTTTTGTATTTCTAGCTCCAAGTTGTCATGTTTTCTGCCAATGAGGAATACATGCATTATCTGTCTTTTTTTTTTAATTCAGGGTGAATCTGTTAGAGAAGTGATATAAAAAAACATCTGACATAACAACAAGGAAAATAATCACAAAAGAATTACATAAACAAGAGTCCATTCTCATGTATTATGTGTTGGCAGTTAAAGTAAGTGGCGGAAACCCTTTAACCCTCATAATCAGCAAGAAAAATTATCTACACCATTGTGCTTCCATTTAGATCAAACACCATTAGATGTTTTCACATCTCATAAGTCAGCCAACAAAGTTCATTATCGAGCTTAGGTTTATAATGCACACAATCCCACAGTCTCTAGAGAGCAACTCACTTTAATGGATAGATCAAACCAATGGAATATTGTTTCATATTGTAAGGTCATCTTGGCTAGAATGTCTTCCTCTGCATTTGTACAGCACCTAGCACATTTTGCTCGCCACTGTTATCTTAAAAATTAATAATAGTAATTTTTTGTCTAGTGTGGGTGATTGACAATAGGAAAATGAACTTTAATTCATCGGTTTCAACACCTTCAATGGTTGCCTTTACATTTCTCAGGGCTCCATAACATCCACACAGCTCACTTTTTGCATCTTGGATTTTTGCTTAGTTTAAACATGCTATTAATATTGCTTTCTCATTTAGATGCTCTGAACATGACATTTGACCCTCTAAAACAAGGTGTGTGTCTCAAATAAAGTGCCTTTTGCAAAGATGAAATGACTAAAGGCATATATCCTAAAAGGTAAAAAAGAGGGCCATAAAACTCCAGTAACAAACAAGTTGCATACACAGTCTGTCAAATACTAAAAGCTGAACAAATTGAGATATGCAGTAGTAATGTGCTGTCAGAACTTTGTGCAGTCATTTCCATCTGTGTAAAGTGAGTGTAAAACACCAATATCTTGATATGGTAATGATTTATAACTTGCTTGGGAACTGCACCTTAATATCCTGGGAAGACTTGTATTGCTCCCCCGTCCATGACAGATATTCCAGCTGGAGTTTTCACTCCTGATAGAGCTATACAAGCCAGAAAAGTCTAAGAGCGAAGACCAGACCAGACCAAAACAAAACAAGAACAAAAGACAACGAAAAGCCCACAGCCCACTGGTCCTCCAACTCATCAATCTTTGTTAATCCACATATAGAACTCACAAAATCCGAGGAACGAATTATATTTTGTATTTCCATGCTTCTTTTTTTAATCCATATATCTCAAAAACACTTTAGAAAATTGAGCAACCATTATTATTTTACACATGGAGAAGCCAAGACAAAGACAGATCACATGATGTGGCTCAAGATCACATATATCAGGGACAGAATCAAGGCTTCCTGATTCCCTGGGCATGTTTATGCCACTAAACTGATCATGGCTCTTCTGAAAAAACAAGCATGTTTCATAATTATCTGCATTGTCAGATAAATCACATAAAACATCAATGGCTGTGGTTCCAGATGGAGATCTCACAAATCTGTTCTAGCTCCCCACGTGGGCCTAAAAGGCATACCAATATTATTAATCCTGACATATTATTGATATGATAAAATATTGATTGATATCAATAAAAGCTAATCTTTAATTACATAGACATTATCACACCCTTGCTACATTAAAGATGCGCAGAAGGGTATGTTTGTATTGGAAGTTTTCCTATAGTTAGCCACAAACAAGCATACAAAAGAAGGAATTGTGTAGGCTACATAGAGATGTGAGAATGAAAGAGAAATCATACAGAGATATTGAAATAGAGCTACAGAGAGTCTACACCAATATGTTTGTCATGCAGACAGGTTTATTCACAGCAGCATACTCAGCATACGTTATTTGCTCGGTATCTATTGAGAGATTGACACCAGAAGGCTATGGGAACTCAAGTGACAGCACAGATATTCTATAATATAAATTGAGCTGTAAGAGTGAGTTATACAATTTCTTTGTTGCAATTTAACATAGCCATGGATGAGGATTGGTAATAGAGTTGGCAGAAGGACAAACCCAGTGCCATCTGTGAGCAGTCTGGTCACAGCAAATAATCAGTGCTATAACTATTAACAATACAGGCAGAAGACAAAGTTTTATAGTACCTCTCTTATTAATGCACTGATCTATATTGAGATCAGTGTGCAGTTGCACCATCCCTAAGGTTGCTACATGGTGGCTTTTGCTTCCCAAGATTCCCCCTCTGCACAGCCCAGACTCTGACTCAATCCTTGTTCCCTTTGCAAGTCTGATAACAACCCTAAGCTGGGCGAAAGGGGACAGGGCCATGGCTTCAGGTAGTTGTGTTACTGTACCCCATATTCTTCAAGGAGATATGCTTAGCATATAAATATGACATAACTAAGATATATTTTATGCAAGATGGATAATGTGAGATACTGAAAAGGTGATGATCTACTGTATGTAATTGCCATATTTGTATGCATGTATTATTTCTGTAGCTGAGGTTAGGAATATTGACTATGTAACAATTACAACTGTGTTTACGCTGGGAGGAGGGGGGTAACTTCTACCAGACGGAATACAATCAGCTGAATGGGCCATTAGGGAGGGGAAATTAGTTAATAATGGACTCCCCATAACTGCTGTAAACACCTAAGACAGAACTGGGGAAGGAAGGGCTGAGCCCATGTTGGAAAAGGTGTCTGGCCCACGAAAGAAATGTCTAAAACAACATGTGGGGAGAAAAATTACTATTTGTACCTAGTTTCTTTAGTGTAGTATGCTTAGTTTCTATGTTTGTTTTAGTTGTTCAGTAATCTGCTTTGATCTGTTTGCTCTCCCTCATATTCACTTAAAATCTATCTTCTGTAGTGAATACATTTGCTTTGTTTTCTCTAAAACCCAGTTTATGGAACTAATAATGGGGGGTGGCAGGGTGGCGGGAGGGAAGCAATGCATAGCTTCCTTCACACTGACAGGGGAGGTTAACTTCAATGAGTTTATGCTGGACAGTTTTCTAGGAAAATAAACAATTTTTGGGTTTCCATCGCTAAAGGGACATGTACTTCTGAGCAATTCCTAAGATGAGTCTTCCCATACAGACCTTATTTCAGGGTCTGTGTCTTTCTGCAACTGAGTATGTCCCTTCCTGTATGTGTGCTAGAGGAGGCTTCGGGGCCTGGCTTAGCAGGAAAGGGCGAGGGAGCCCAGGCTGGCGGAATAAAGTAAGCTCAGGAACAGGGTAAAAGAGAAGAATATTTTTTTTCCATTCAGCAAGACCCTAGTATTCCTGTGTTTTGCATGGGATTTTTGTTGCATGCAAAAAAAAAAAAAATAAAAAAAAAAAATTTGCATATTGAACTCTATTTTACAGGTAAACAACAGATTAATGATGTATCCTGCCCAAAATATTAGCATCTTGGAACATCATGAAAAGAAGATAAATAATGATTAAGACAAATGGTAATTAAAAAAAAACCCTGCTTCCTGTGAATAATTAAGAAAGTTCATTATCTGCCCAATCCAACAGAGACCAATTCCCATCGGGCTATCCAAGAGAATCAGACCTCTTCCTCTTCTGAGATTCACCAGCTCCTTGTTGAAATGAACCAGATTATTTTGGGAAAACATGAATGTCATGGACTAAATTACAAAAGGTCAGTATTAATTTTATACTAATTTCCATCAAGTTGGACACATTTCTAGGAGAGTTTTCCTTTCAATAAACTCCTTCCATCTGGACTCTGCTATACCCCCATCCCTGTGGGGAAGAATTCCACTCTTATCACTGAGAGTTCATAAGAACATAAGAACAGTCATACTGGGTCAGACCAAAGGTCCATCTAGCCCAGTAGCCACTCTTTTGACTGTGGCCAATGCCAGATGCCCCAGAGGGAGCGAACAGAAACAGGTAATCTCATCAAATGATCCCTCTCCTGTCATCCATTTCCGCCCTCTGACAAACAGAGGCTAGGGACACCATTCTTGCCCATCCTGGCTAATACCCATTGATGGACTCAACCTCCTTGAATTTATCTGTTATTTTTTGAACCCTGTTAAAGTCCTGGTCTTCACAACATCCTCTGGAAAGGAGTTCCACAGGTTGACTGAGTGCTGCATGAAGGAAAACTTTGTTTTACACCTGCTACCTATTAATTTCATTTGGTGACCCCTAGTTCTTATGTTATGGGAACAAGTAAATAACTTTTCCTTATTCGCTTTTTCTACGCCAGTCATGATTTTATAGACCTCTATCAGATCCCCCCTTAATCTCCTCTTTTCTATAATGAAAAGTTCCAGTCTTTTTAATCTCTTTTCATACGAGACCCATTCCAACCCCCTAATCATTTTTGTTGACTTTTCTGAACCTTTTCCGTTGCCAATATATTTTTTTTGTGGTGAGGTGACCACATCTGTACACAATATTCAAGATATGGGCATACCATAGTTTTATATACAGGCAATAAGATATGCTCTGTCTTATTCTCCATCTCTTTTTCAAGGATTCCTAACATTCTGTTTGCTTTTTTGACTACTGCTGCTGCACATTGAGTGGCTGTTTTCAGAGAACTATCCACAATGACTCCAAGATCTCTCTCTTGAGTGGTTATAAATAAATTAGTCCCCAACATTTTGTATGTATAGCTGGGATTATTTTTTCCAATGCGCATTACTTTACGTTTATCAACATTAAATTTCATTTGCCATTTTGTTGTCCAGTACATTAATATTGTGATGCCACTGTGCCAGCCACCAAGCAGTCAAGGTCATTTAATTATAAGAATTACCAGTAAATCAGAAGTATTTTCAAGCTTCTTTCAATAAATATTATAGTTAGTCTTGAAAGGATAAGAGTTTTTGGGAAAGGTTTGTAAATGTCAATTTCCCCAAATGCGCACAGACTGATGAAAAAATGTTTCCATTGATAACAATGATAGTTTACAGAAAGGCAAAATTAGGAGGAAAAAATGTTGCTTAGAGCATACTAGCGTTTAATTTAAGGGTATTTCTTTTAACACAGGATGGTGACAATTTGTGTTTTAACAGTTATAAAGCTTTCACATTTTATAACTCAGTGTCCACTGTCATTAAATTATTATTGTCTGGCACTCCCCTTTCCCAAACACATGATCTGACTCCCTATAATTTTCCACAATGTGAAAATTCAAGTTGAAGAAACTATGGACTAAAACATTTTTTCTGATTTTGTACAACTGTGAAAATTTAAATCAATAAAATAAAAATGTTTAAAATAAATGTTGATACTAGCCACCAACATTGTAAACATTGGGTTCTGGCAAGCCTAGTTATATTTCTTCTACCTCTTTGATTTAGACATACCAAAACAAGTCGTTAGCAGCTGCAAATCATTGCAGTGCAATGTGTTCAATGGAACAATGCTGATGCATACCAGCTGATGAGCTGGCAGAATTTGACAAGCTATTGTCAACAACAATACAGAGCCAAACCTTAACGTCCCTGTTCCACAGGAACAGCATAGCTGTTCATTCCATGTGAAACTCCGCATGGCTACATGTCCCGGCCAGCAGCCAGAGAGCAGTACTTGAATTCTGAAGAGGCAGAGCCCCTTCACCAGAGACAGAGAGGCAGCTCAGCTAGCATCCAGTCCAATCTCTCCTCCCTGCATTCAGAGTCTTGGGTAACAAGGAGAGAAGTTCAGGGGTAAGGTGATGCCTTCTCTTATGTCCCAGCAGGAGCCTTGGGGACTCCCTACTGGAGTGAAAGCAAGAAGGGCAATGAGAGAACAGAGCAGTCACCATCTCCCTCTCCCAACAAGCACATGTGTCAGTTAACAGATCCAGGTTGCAGCTGTCTGTCAGCAAGGAGCCAATCAGTCTGAAGAAAGACATGCCCTTCCTCAAGAAAACAGCTACAGTAGGGGCCATCTCTTCAGACACTGTTCTTTGTAGATTCATATTTAACCTGGATGCTTCCCTCTGTCTCTCTATCATTCAGATAGTTCAGCCAAGGTTACTGTGGTGACCTCCAAGGCAGTGTGTGGAAAGAGAAGGAGAAGCTGGCAATAACGAAGTCCAGGATGGGTGGGAAGTTAGGTCCCTACTATGCAGTTGTTGAGTAGTCACGCCTCCGACCATACAAACCACTAGCCTGGTTGCCATGTAGCTCTTTCCCCGTGAGAAGAGCTCTGTGATGCTATGCCACATAGCCATGAGCAATTTGCAGAAATAAATTTCTTGTCACCATATCAAGGTCTGGACATTTTTGCCTCTGATGACACATTTCATAGACCAAACAAGATTACATTGACAAATCCTTTATTCAGATACATTTTCTGGCATGTTCAGGTGTTCCCTGAGCACCATTTATGGACAAGATTGTCATACCAATCATTGCTAAAAGGGTTTGCTCCTGGATGTGAACTTTCTAGCTGTCTAGCTGAATTGCTTTTAGTCTGAAGGATAACACAGACTAAGTGTAACACCCACTTGGCAACAGATGTCATAGTTCAACAGCAATACACTGTCTTCTACTTGAATTTCCAGTGTTTAAAATCACTGATAATGCCCAAGGGAAATCTACATCTACCCAGCTCTGATTATTTATTTCTTGTAAAAAAAAAACAAGTGTTACAGGTCTAACTCATCAACGCATCCCTGTAAGGCTATTGGTGACATGATCACACTCCTGATGCTTGGGCTATATTGAACTACGTTGCTTGGGTGAAAATGAACAGAAATTGACTGACACACACACACACAGCCAACAGGATATGAGCAGAAGCAAGAAACAGGAAACATCACAGACATCTGACAGGTTGCGAGGAATAATGAATGGCCACTGAGATGTTGACAGACACTTGTGGAAGCTTCATTATGAATTCAGCTGCTCGTCTGCAACTACACAATGGATATAACACCATGGAAGTGCATAATGAGCCTTCTCAAATGAGTGTCAGGCTGACAAAGAGGGCTCCCTTGGGCTGTCTGAATATCTGCTTAAATGCAGATGCTAGCCTTTTAATGTGAAGGAACCAGACATTTGCAACTTGTTCATCACTGTTTGTAGAGCACTCAGAGAGATGGGGCTTTTCTGCTGATAGAGTTTTACCAACTCCCAAGATTTTAATCAGAATGTTTGCCCCTGCTAGAGCTGGTCTTGGGTCAGAGCTTCTAGGGAGCAGTAGAGGCCACAGTCATATTTGGGTGAGTGGTCAACTCTGGAAGCTGGGTTCAAATATTAAAAGATGGACCAAACCCACAATATAATCCTTTAAAAATGAATTTTAGGTTCAGTCTCGTGGATTTTGTGAGGAAGGGGGCTGACGTGTGATTTTTTTAAACTTTTGACCTTGGAAATTCTGTATTCATAATCAATTTTAAGCATACCTGTGGGCTGTATTACCCTGAAGAGGGGGACTTGTGTATGTAGATGGAGCCCATTGGGCCATAATACACTGAATAAAGGGGCATGTATATTGACTGAGACTGCTGGGCCATATTACCCTGCACACAGGGTTGCATATATTGTCTGAGGCCACTGGGCTGTAATACCCTGAATACAGGGGTGGATTTATTCATTGAAGCCACTGAGCCATAACACTCTGAATAAAGGCACTTTTATATTGACTGAGGCCATTGGGCCATGCTGTAAATAGAGTTGATGATTGCAAGGTCACTCAACCAAGAGAATAAAGTTGAGGGGTCTCTGAAGGCCTGTTGCCCCTCGACAGTGCCCTAAGGAATATAATGTAGAATTAGGGAACTTACGTTACATAGTTTACCCATTTTTCAAGTCTTTATTGGGCCTGTTCTTATTCAAGCAAATAGTGGAGTAAGGCCAGCCCACACTGTGCTTGACTTACCCACATCTTCAATTCCAACTAGGAGCAGAGGGTAAACATTGCTTGCCAGACAGTCCCCAGTCTGAGGCAGTAGATGGTGGCTTGACTCGACCAGCACCACATCTCACTGGGGGCAGGAGAGAGGGGGAAGACAGCTGCACTTTTGAAAAGAGAAGTGGGGAGACATTGCCCTTGTCTACTCTAGCATGTTTTGTCATCACAACCTGCCTTTTGTTGATAAACAGTCAGAAGAATAAGCACTACAATGCAACTTTTGTTGGGAAACACATCCAGTTTTGGCAACAAAAAACTTCCACTCCTGCGAGAGATTTTTGTCTTTCCCCCTCCCTTTACTGTTGACAAAGAGCAATTGTAGACTCTGTTGTTTGTTTTGTCAAGAGAACTGTCTTCTGCCAGTATCCCACAATGCATGCCCTGGTGGCTGTGCTCAGTGTTTTGTGATCTCTGCTGCCTTGCAGGCGTGTGCTCCCTCCCCTTTCAAGGCTTTAAGAAGTGTCTGACAGCTGAGTGAGCTGCTCCATTTGGGGAATAAACAAAAAGAGCAAATCATTGGAATGCTTCTGTTCTGCCCTGCTAGAAATGCTGCAGGGGAAGAATGGAGAGACTGCTGTGCTGCTTTGACAGTCCTCAGCATGGAAAGCTCACAGAGCTACTCATGATGCTGCTCCCAGCATCTGAGAATGCTGTAGGAAAACTCAGAAAGAATCCTGGGAATCGCAGAGATCAGCTGTGCCTTCCCACATTGCTTTGCTCTGTCTGTTGACAGGGAAGCTAGCAACATGGCCATGAATTGTTGACAATGGGAGGCAGAAAAACTAGTCTGACCGGTTTTCACTTTTGCCGACATTTGCATGTCGACTGCACTTTTGTTGCCAAGCCTTTCCAGTGTATACATAGCCCTAGTGATTCTTTGAATCATGATTCCTTCCCTGTGTAGCTCCTAAGGTTACATGCAACCTCTTGTTAAGAAATTTGCCTAAAGGTTTGGTGTCTAGCCCTTAGGATACCATACTCCAAGAGGCTCTGGGAGACAGACCCATAGTCTCCTATAGACAACCACCTAACCTCAAGATGATTCTTACCAACAACCACAGGACATACCACACTAATACCAACCCTGGTACCTTCCCTTGCAACAAACCCTGTTGCCAGCTTTGTCCACATATTCATTCTGCTGATACCATTATTGGACCTAACCAAGTGAGTTATAAGATCAAAAACACATATTCCTGCGCATCCAGAAATATAATTTATGGTATCATGTGCCGAAATTATCCGTCTGCTATGTACATTGGACAAACATCTCAGACACTTCGCCAAAGGATTAATGCCCACAAAACAGATATCAGACAAGATCACAAAGAAAAAACAGTTTCTTGCCATTTTAACCAGAAAGGACACTCTCTCAATGACTTAACCACCTGCATTCTGCTACAAAGACCTTTTACATCTGCACTTGAAAGGGAATCCTCTGAACTGTCATTCATGTTAAAATTCGACACTCTCCGAGAAGGAATGAACAAATACTCAAACTATCTTACTCATTACCAAGATAGCTTCCCCAATTATCACCTCTAATACCATTAGCTCACAGACATCCCACTCTCCCCACCTCTAATATCATCAATTCACAGACACTTACCTTCCTTCCTCCCCCCCCCCCGCATCCCCCTCCTGTTCTGAAATGTGATTTGTTTTCATATGTGTTCATTTTTTTAATTGTATCCTTTGGTATATATGGTTGTGACTATTTTCTTCCACTATTTGATCTGAGGAAGTGGGTCTGGCCCACGAAAGCTCATCATCTAATAAAGCATCTTGTTAGTCTTTAAAGTGCTACATTGTCCTGCATTTTGCTTTAGCTCTTAGAAAGTAACTCTGCTGCCTGATAATCAATTGTTTAAAAAAAAGAGGGGGGGGGGGGACGACTAATTTGGAAGTTAAATACAATTAAAAAAAACCATCCACTTGTTCCTGGAGATTTACCTAATCAAGGGCTTTAAAAGTCACCCTGAGGCAAATAATACTTATTGAACTTATTTTGTACTAATAACCAACAAGCCTATGGAGGTTATGGAATCTCCATCACTGGAGATACTTAAAGAGCAGTTTGGATAGAAATCTATCATGGATGATCCAGCTGGTGCTTGGTCCTGCCGTGAGGGCAGGGGACTGGATTTGATGACCTCTTGAGGTCCCTTCCAGTTCTAGTATTCTATGATTCTGTGATTAAAGCTTTGGTATCTACTTGGGGAAAGCTGTTCTACAAATGTATATCACTATTTTTTCCTGGAATCATGATGTCACTTTTAGAAATGTCTTTGCTCAGGTAAAATAACATTTCCCCCTTCTCTTTTCTCATTCTATAATGGTGGCAATAAAATCAAAGCTGCAGGGGGAGGGCATAATAAAATGTGTAAAAATAATTGTCACTGAAAAAAATGGCATGATTAGTGTGGGCGATTCTTGCCTGTCATTGAAGTCAGACTGTTCCAGTTAAATAAATCATACTGTGTTTTTGAAGAACATCATCATAAAAGGGTCAAAGGAGTTTTTAGTTAATAATCAGATGACATTTTAATATAACAGGTCAAATCTGCAGCTGGTA
This sequence comes from Pelodiscus sinensis, assembly GCF_049634645.1. Lineage (NCBI taxonomy): Eukaryota > Metazoa > Chordata > Testudines > Trionychidae > Pelodiscus > Pelodiscus sinensis. The sequence continues at coordinate 173,763,986 of NC_134712.1, forward strand.
TAACAACACTGCTCCATTGAAGTCAAGGTTGCTATTTTGATTTGCATGAGCTAAGGATTTGGCCCAAGTACTTTAATGTATTCTATGTGTGTGTCTGGAACCCTCTAACACAGTGTTTCTCAATTTTATTTGGCCACGGAACCTTTTTAAACTTGAAAGAATTTTGCAGAACCCCTAATAATAGCAACTGGTTTGACAGCTGCAGCTTCGACTTTGTCCGACATGGCGCTTGTATATTCATATTCAGTCACCCATGCGATCCATGCTCCCTGAGAGTGATGGTATATAACAGGTGATCACACCACTGACAGTCAGCGCGCGCAGTAGTGAGTAGTGACATCCTCGTCCCCATTCTCTGGCTAAGCTGGCATTACACAGGGACACTTATCGTGGCAACACAAATGAAAATTGTTTTCAATAAAATTAATAAATGCTTAAATATTAATTATTTTTTGAATCATAAAATGTTATTGTAATGGAATTTTCTTGCGGAATCCTTATTTTCACTTCGCAGAACCCTGAGGCTCTGCTGAACACTATTTGGTAAACACTGCTCTAATAACCAAGAAAGGGTAGGATATACTTCAAAGCACGTTACTACAATCTTTACATACCACCAACTTTCTAGATCTCATTCTCTCACTCTATTCTCCCCCATTATAACACAAACAACATCAACAACACACACATACATGTAAACCCACAGAAATTAAGACATGGACACCTTGATTTATAAAAAAAAAAAAAAACATATTAAAATGCCAATGTGTTCACAATATCCTTGGAACAGATCTGCATTATTTTGATGGTTCTTGCAGAGGTCAAAGATGTAAGAGTTCCTGACACACTGAAAGACAGACATTAATTATTTAAGATCAGCAAGAAGCCTGAGTAACAGTGATTATGAAGGAAGGCCATTTATTGCTAATGAATGAGAGATGTTAATTAAGTATCCATGCTAAAGTTTGTTTCACCCACCAACTAGATATGAACTAGCTAGATGGGCTCATGCAACCTCCAAGTTAGAATGAGATGACTCATTTTCAAATGCTATTTAGCCTACACTCAGATATGTATACACTGCTGGGAATCATGTAGACAATGTACGGCCTTGTGCTAAGTTTGTACTAACACAGTTTTTCATCTCACATACCAAATGGCTGTTAAACTTTTTAAATCAACACCTGAATTTCATCCTATGCTACTGTACAACAAAAAGTCAATTACACAAAATTTACATCCACTACATCCTTGATTCCACAAGCATTTCAGCGCTGTTTAACATAAAGCATGCGCCTTATTCACTTTGAAGTAATTGCATTTAAAGTTAAGCATGTGCTTAATAAATGTTTTGATGAATAGGGACAGAGTTAAGCAAGTGCATACAGACAGAAAATTTTCAGTGAGAAAAGTCCGATAAGAGAAGATGGATAGTTCAGTGGTTATGTCATTAGCCCAGGACTTAGAGCTCTGCCTTTGGTTCCCTAGGCTGCTGTCTTTCAAAAGTCACTTAGCCTGTCCGATCTGAGGAAGTGGGTCTGGCCCACTGCTGCTGTTGCACCTAATAAACCACCTTGTTAGTCTTTAAAGTGCTACATAGTCCTGTTTTTGCTTCAGCTAGACCAGACTAACACGGCTACATCTCTATTATTAGCCTGTCTAGGTATGTCTCCATACAATACTGTAAAGTGAGCCCTTGACTGTAGGCTGGCAGATCTTGGCAGGGCCTGCACAAGTGCAATAAAGAGTCATATGGCCAGTGCTTTGAAGTTACCAACCAGCCCCCGGTGCTCTAGCTTCAGAGCACTTTCACCTGCAGAAGATGGTCCAATAAGAGATATTGCCCCTCACTCACCTTGTCTTTCTAATATCCTGGAGCCTACATGGCTGCAAAACTGCTGCTGTTGCACACATTTAACAAGGGATTGCTCTGACCTTCGGGGGGCTGGGGGAGGAGGTCAGGAGACTATGCTTTCAGTGGGGAGACAGAAAAGATCCTCCCTCAAACCAGGATTGCCAATATTTGTAATGACTGTGATGTTATGCAAGATACTCTGTATTTTGGTCATTGAGTTTAGTTTATTTGCCCCATTCTGCCTTTCTATGGATCCAATGTCGCCTTGAACTAGTGTTCACTACAGGTGAGAAAAACCCCATTTAGATAAGTATGTGGTGATGCTGACTGTGGGGAAAATGTTCAGGGATCCTACAGCTGGCTGGTAGAAGGCAGCCTCTAGGGGTACGTTTACACTTGCCCCCTAGTTCGAACTAGGGAGGCTAATGAGGGCGACCGAAATTGCAAATGAAGCTCGGGATTTAAATATCCCGCGCATCATTAACATGTTCCCAGGCGGTCACCATTTTGGAAACTGACTAGCCCGGAATAACTTCCCACATCTACACACGCCAGAGAAGCGCGATTCCGAGATAAACCCCTTAGTTTGAATTAACAGTTAAACCTCATGGAATGAGGTTTAACTGTTAATTCGAATTCATGAGGTTTAATTGTTAATTCGAACTGAAGGGTTTATCTCAGAATCTCACTTCTCTGCCACGGTTAGATGCGGGCAGTTATTCCGGGCTAGTCAGTTTCCAAAATGGCAACCGCCCGGGAACATGCTAATGATGCGCGGGATATTTAAATCCCGAGCTTCATTTGCAATTTCGGTCACCCTCATTAGCCTCCCTAGTTCGAACTAGGGGGCTAGTGTAGACATACCCTAGCAGAAGTGATACCACCAAGATAGGGGAGTAACTTTGGTTCCAGAGGGCATTGTGAAAAATTTTTGGTTGTAGAGAGTCATAAAAAAGGAGTAGTTCATTCAGGGAGACCTAGTTTGCAAGAGCTATCCCATTTTGATCAGATTCCCTATAGCTCCAGGTGTAGTGTCAAGTAAAGTCTCTAGCATAGATGGCAGGATTCTGGAGTTATGGTAGAGCAGGAGCAGCTCAAAGTTAATGAGTCAAAAAAGCAAACAATGTTAGGAATAATTTTAAAAAAGGATGACCACATCTTGAATACTATGTACAGATGTGGTCGTCTCGTCTCAAAAAATATATATTGGAATTGGAAAAGGTTCAGAGAAGGGCAACAAAAATCATGAGGGGTTGGGAACAGGTCCCATTTGAAGAGAGATTAAAAAGACTTGGACTTCTCATCTTAGAAAAGAGGAGATTAAGGGGGGATATGATAGAAGTCTATAAAATCATGACTGGTGTGGAAAAAGTGAACAAGGAAAAGTTATTTACTTGTTCCCATAATATAAGAACTAGGGTTCACCAAATGAAATTAATAAGTAGCAGGTTTAAAAGAAACAAAAGGAAGTTTTTCTTCATGCAACACACAGTCAACCTGTGGAACTCCTTTCCAGAGGAGGTTGTGAAGACCAGGACTTTAACAGGGTTTAAAAAAAAACTAGATAAATTCATGGAGATTGAGTCCATCAATGGGTATTAGCCAAGATGGGCAAGAATAGTGTCCCTAGCCTCTCTTTGTCAGGAGCTGGAAATGGATGACAGGAGAAGGATCATTTGATGATTCCCTGTTCTGTTTGCTCCTTCTGGGGCATCTGGCATTGGCCACTATCGGTAGAGAGGATACCGGGCTGGATGGACCTTTGGTCTGACCCAGTATGGCTGTTCTTATGTCCCTCAGTGTTTAATTTAGTAGGTCTTAACTAGACCTGCTAAATCAAATGCCAAAAGACCAATTTCTGGTGCGGCCTTAGAAACACAGAGGAATTATTAATGTAGGGAATGAAGGAAAGAAAGAAGGATTTAAAAAATTAGAAGACAGACCAAAACATGATTACTTTTAAAATAATATCATGAGTTAGGGGTCAATCTCATGGCTTGTTGGGGTCTGACTCATGGTTTTTGAACTTCGGAAGTTAGCAGTACTGCAATTTATTAGACCCCGTAGTGTCAGCCCTTCCTTTCTCTGCATGGCAATGAAGATTCACAACCCCAACTCTGCACCCAAGAAATGGAGAGTCTCTAAGGCTAGGGCGAGAAGTATCAATGAAGCACTGATTAGCTTAAATCAGTCCATGGAAAGTCGAGAGCTAAAAATCACAGAAGAGGTACAGCGGCAGCACATAAGTACAAAGAAAATTCTGATTTGGGTTTTGGACATCACCATGGGTAGGTCTAGACTACATCCCTCTGTCGCCAAAGGGATGTAAATTAGACATACCGACATTGCAAATGAAGCGGGGATTTAAATCTCCCGTGTTTCATTTGAATAAAAATGGCCAACGCATTTTGCTGAGTCCGCAGTTTGTCGGCAAAAAGCTGCTGTCAAGACGGGAATCGGGCAACAAAGAAAGCCTTTGTTGGCTGATCCTGTAAACCTCATTGTAAAATTGGCATTACAATAGTATAGCAAAAGTGGTAAAGGCCTGACAAATATCTTGACGAACTACCGCCAAAGTTTTGAACGCAAGGGACATATCAATAAACTTTCACATTGATTGGACTAATGAGCCACTCAGGCCTTTTGACAGGGTATTTACATAAATGTTGGCAGGCTGAAAACAGTAGGGGCTATGAACTGCCTTACTTCCCGACACCTCATGCACACAGGGCACTCTGTCCATTGACATTACAGATTATTTATCAGGAAATGGTTGGGTCCCGACAGCAGCAGGATCAAAAAGAGATGAATCAACTGGGCAGGCTGTAAGACGACACAAAATAGTTTCTGACCCGCTAGGAAGATGGGTATATAACTGTCATAACGACAACAACAACAAAATCAGCACAAATGCAATGGGTGCCAGGACTTGCCCCATTCTAGCCCTGCTCCCCTCTTCCTACCTTACATTCCAAGGCTCAAAGAACATTCTCAGACAGAAAACATTAGTAAGGATGCAGATTGGTACCAGGATCAAGTTTGTTCTTATTCTGTGACCAGGAAAGCTTATCAGCCTTGCCTTCCCCTTTCCTCCTTTCCTTACAATCCAGATTTGGATTCCTCACTGCCCACAAGTTTCCTGGATTCTGTGAAAAACGTGGTTTATGACCAATTAGTCGGCTCCTCCACAAAAAGGGGACAGAGATCATAGAATACTAGGACTGGAAGGGACCTCAAGAGGTCATCGAGTCCAGTCCCCTGCCCTCATGACAGGACCAAATACTGTCTAGACCATCCCTTATAGACATTTATCTAACCTACTCTTAAATATCTCCACAGATGGAGATTCCACAACCTCCCAGGGCAATTTATTCCAGTGTTTGACTACCCTGACAGTTAGGAACTTTTTCTTAATGTCCAATCTAAACCTCCCTTGCTGCAGTTTAAGCCCATTGCTTCTTGTTCTACCTTCAGAGGCCAAGATGAACAGGTTTTCTCCCTCCTCCTTATGACACCCTTTTAGATACCTGAAAACTGCTATCATGTCCCCCCCTCAATCTTCTCTTTTCTAAACTAAACAAACCTAACTCCTTCAGCCTTCCCTCATAGGTCATGTTCTCTAGACCTTTAATCATTCTCGTTGCTTTTCTCTGGATCCTCTCCAATTTCTCCACATTTTTCTTGAAATGCGGTGCCCAGAACTGAACACAATAGTCCAACTGAGGCCTAACCAGCGCAGAGTAGAGCGGAAGAATGACTTCTCGTGTCTTGCTCACAACACACCTGTTAATGCATCCCAGAATCATGTTTGCTTTCTTTGCGACAGCATCACACTGCTGACTCATATTAAACTTGCGGTCCACTATAACCCCTAGATTCCTTTCTGCTGTACTCCTTCCCAGACAGTCGCTTCCCATTCTATATGTATGAAACTGAGTGTTCCATCCTAAGTGGAGCACTTTGCACTTGTCTTTATTAAACTTCATCCTATTTACCTCACACCATTTCTCCAATTTGTCCAGGTCATTTTGAATTATGACCCTATCCTCCAGATTAGTCGCAACCCCTCCCAACTTGGTATCATCTGCAAACTTAATAAGCGTACTTTCTATACCAATATCTAAATCGTTGATGAAGATATTGAACAGAGCTGGTCCCAAAACAGACCCCTGCAGAACCCCACTTGTTATACCTTTCCAGCAGGATTGTGAACCATTAATAACTACTCTCTGAGTATGGTTTTCCAGCCAGTTATGCACCCACCTAATAGTAGCCTCATCTAAGTTGTATTTACCTAGTTTATTGATAAGAATATCATGCGAAGCCATATCAAATGCCTTACTAAAGTCTAGGTATACCACATCCACCATTTCTCCCTTATCCACAAGACTCGTTATTCTATCGAAGAAAGCTATCAGATTGGTTTGACATGATTTGTTCTTTACAAATCCATGCTGGATGTTCCCTATCACCTTGCCACTTTCCAAGTGTTTACAGATGATTTCCTTAATTACTTGCTCCATTATCTTCCTTGGCACAGAAGATAAACTAACTGGTCTGTAGTTTCCTGGGTTGTTCTTATTTCCCTTTTTATAGATGGGCACTATCTCCAGTCCTTTTCCAGTCCTCTGGAATCTCTCCTGTCTCCAATGATTTTCCAAAGATGATAGCTAGAGGCTCAGATACCTCCTCTATCAGCTCCTTGAGTATTCTAGGATGCATTTCATCAAGGCCTGGTGACTTGCAGGCATCTAACTTTTCTAGGTGATTTTTAACTTGTTCTTTTTTTATTTTACCTTCTAAAACTACCCCCTTCCCACTAGCATTCACTATGTTAGGTGTTCCTTCAGACTTCTCAGTGAAGACCGAAACAAAGAAGTCATTGAGCATCTCTGCCATTTCCAAGTTTCCTGTTACTGTTTCTCCCTCCTCACTGACCAGTGGGCCTACCCTCTCCTTGGGGTATTTCAATTGGGGATTGCACTCTCTTTGCCAGACATTCTCTTATTCAAGCCCTTCACCCATTTGGATTGCATCTTCATGAACTTATTTTTCTCCTAGCGATCCATGGTAAGTTGCCGCATCCCAGCAAAGCAGTAAAAAATCCACGAAGAGCACTGAGGAATTCAAACAGGCTTAATGTTTTCCTTAAATCAGATAGCAAGAAGGGACTTAATCTTCCTTTCAAAGCTGGAATATTGCCTTGCCTTCTCCACATTTGAGACATGTTTGATCTGCTGGTTGTAACCACTTAGGCAAAGGTGCTTATTCAGATAGTGGTGGGAGGGATATGCACAGAGAAACAATTTAAGGTCACTTGTGGCTTACTGGTAACATAGTCAGATGAACCACTGGGATATCTTACACGCAGGGGTAGACTCTCTTTCCAGCAAAGAGACAGAGGGGCACCCACAACCATGAAGTATAACCACACAGGGATATGGAGAAGAAGGATTGGGCTTACCAGTAACAGTGGAGTGGATTGGCGTCAGTCTATACATGAATACAATCATATGCCTAACTGAACTTTGTAACCAAGGAAGACCTTTGGCAAGTGTAGTGCTCAGTGAGGATTCACCAGTTATTAATCAATAACGACAGTGTGCTTTGGGGCATGCCCCAACCAGTCACTGAATGGCCCAGGCTTCGACATACATGCTTAATGCCTCCTGGTCTTCCTTGTACTCATGTCAATTGCTGAAAATTTTTGCCTCTATTATGACCAACATTTAAAATCTTTTAATATTCAGTTTCGACAAAAAATAGACTACTTCCTACCATCTTTCACATTTTATATCTATTGATTTTTCTTTTTGTTTCTTGTTCATCCCCCCACCTCCACATATTTATTGCTATGCAAATACTAGACTACTGTTTTAGGGTACTTTGTTACTCTTGGCCTCAGCAATATGAGTTGGCACATTTTTTTTATTCGTATGTTTGGATGCTAGAAAATGACCTTTCTTGCCACTCCCTGCTGCTGCCATGGTTTCCACATACACACTGGGATTATTAATAGTCAGTTTAACACTTCTAATGAGCACCTGCTGTTCCCTATGGGTCAGGGTTTCTTTTTTCTTTTTCTTTTTCCCCTCCTTTTTGTGTAAAAACATTACATTAATCCAACCATGGATTGCAATTAGTGTAAATAGCTCATTTAAATTGCTGCCTCCCTCCCCCCCCATTTGACATTTAGTTTTATTTTCATTAAAATCCACTAAAGCTGGATCAGAATCAAAACACCGCCTATGCTTGCAGCTCACCCACCACACTTACGTACAATGTTCTTAGGGAGACGGCTTACTGGTACCTGGAAAAAAATGCAAGTTCAAGATACAGGCGCTAGATAAATTACTTCTTAACAGTGGACTGGAACATCCTATCTTAATATGGAGGAGAACCTAACCTGCCTGCCAGAACATCCTAAGAATAAAAGAAAAATAGAGAAGACCAAAAAGGAGCATGGTATAATCTGCAGGATAGGGATAGTCAAACATTTTCACAATGTAAAGGTATGTCTACACAGCAAAGTTATTTCGGAATAACTGCCATTATTCCAAAATAACTATATGAGCATCTACACAGCAATTCTGTTATTTCAAAATAATTTCGAAATAATGGACAGCTTATTTTGGCTTCTGTAAATCTCATGCTATGAAGAATAACGCCTCTTCCAAAACAGCTATTTCGAAATAAGGCATGTGTAGATGCTCCACTGCTGTTATTTCAAAATAGCCCCTCACCGGGGCCATTGTAAGTTACTCCTCCTGGGGCTGTAAATCGAGATAGCACATCTACATTAGGGAAGCCTGCCTCGAACTAATTTTGAGGCTTCCCTGCAGTGTAGACGTGCTATTTTAAAATAAGCTATTTCACAATAACTATTCCAGAGTAGGTTATTCCAAAATAACTGTGCAGTGTACACATAGCCTTAGTAGTTAAGGTCATCTTGTGGGCAGACTCATCTCCCTGAGTCTGTAAAATAGACCATGATTTCCAAATTGGGAGATGGATCGTCATAGTCAAAATAAGTTCTCCTCACTGCCACATTTAAAATGAACAATCTCATTTCCCAGGAGAGATAGGTCAGAGTGCAGGAGATAATTGTAACTGTAAAGGGTTTCCACAGCTAACTGTCCTATAAGAGGAAGGGATGAAGTGAGAATGAGCCACGATCGTTTCTTAGGACTCTTGCTGGTGCATCCCAGATACACAGCACTCCTTACACAAGGCTGAGCCTAGAACTTTCATCTATCCCTAAATTCCAAAGAGTTTGAATTCAGGGTTCTGATTCAGACAATTATAGAGATTAGAGCCAGTCAAAACTTTTTCAGTGGATTTTTTTTTCATTAGAAATGTTTGATTCAATGAAAACAAAACTTTTTGGGGGGAACACATCAATTTCATCAAAACATGAATGGGAAATTCTCTGAATGTGTTGTTTAGATTGTATCAGTTCATCAATATGCAATATATCAAAATGAAAAAGTAGAAATGACATCATTAAAATAGGGTTCTGAGCTGGGACAAAACAACATTTCAGAATTTCCAGAGAGATGAGGTGTTTGGTTTTTTTTTTTAAACTGGCCATGACAGAGATGCAAGCTGGGATATTCAAAGGCATCTAGGGGACCAAATCTAATTGACTTTCAATGACAGCTGTTCTCATGTGTCACTAAGATGCTTTTAAATATCCCATCCCCAGAGTCTAGCATCTAGAGTTTTGGTTGGACCTAGTTCTACTGTGAACAGAATATAATGCCACCTAAAAATGACAGCATTTCTGAGTACTTCATTACACCAAGAATGACTATCACAGATTATTGTTCATTTATCTACCACCTCCCTGCTCCTGCACCTAGCCACACAAACTGTTGCATCAAGTCCAGCAAGTGAAAACCAAGCAATTTGGTCAAGACAGGAAACCTTAGAAAAATGAAAACTCTGGCTCAGAAGAAGAGTCCCTGTTTTTTCCTTTAATGTTTGGTTCATTTCTAGATTTTTCTTTTTTCAGTAGGAGCCAATACATTGTTTGCTCTATAGCTGGATCAGTAGTATAACACTTCTTTATCCCCAGGGCCTTTTCTATAGTGGAAAGTATTTTCAGACAAATAGAGGGAAATACACAGTGGGAAATTATATAAGCTGATGTAAATAGCTTATGTCATCTTCTTACATTGCAACAATGACCTTTTTTTGCTGGCCAGTGATAGAAGTTAATGTTTTACATCCATAGTAGACCAGGTGCAAGAGGTGATAGAAACACTGAGCTGGAACTGTAAGAAGAGCACAGAGTAGAAATGCAGGTTCAAATTGCTTGGCATTGGTATTCATAACGTAAACTTGTTACTATCTACACCAGCTGAGGAGGAGGGCAGATCTGGAGAAAAGCTCTGCCTATGGAAGCCGTAAAGGAGAGTAGGGACTCCTGCTTTTAGCAGTTTCCCATCTCCCCTGCACTCCTTCTTTTAAACCTTGCATCCAGCCAAACTGAAAACCAGAAAGTATTGAAAATCTGCTAGCTCCCATAAAGTTTCCAGCCCCATCCAGATCAAAGTTGCTCAACTAAGCAAACTTGACAGCGTTCAAAACATGAGGAACCTCTTAGCCTTGGACACATCAAAACTAGTTTGACATTGTTGACCTATAACTTTTTAGCTTTTCTGTCCTCGACTTCATATCCATTTTCCATATACCCCAAGGTTGATATGCTATTAAAAGACACATCCTCAACTGGTGTACCTCAGAGTTTTAGCTCGTGCAGTCTGTTTTTCTAATTATACAAACCATTACAGAGTGAGAACAGAAAGACTAGAAGAAGAGACCTCCCTTTATGTGTATTTTTTTCTGCTAGAAGTTCTCTCTTTTCTGCTCTGCCAGAATTTGTGGGTTTTGAAAAACAGTGGGAGTTAGGCACCTAATTAGTATACATACTTTTGAAAATCTCATGCGCAGTAACACTTGGTTCTTTCCTTATCATCAAATTATAAAACTTCTGGAAGCCAAAGTATAGCTCCAATTATGCCTGTATAACCCTATTCTATTCTAGGTATGCCCTCCAGGACATGTGTGTAAACACATTTTCTTCATTAAGGGTATACAAATGTAACTAACTGGAATTTAGTGAATATTCAGTTGATAATGCATGAATTGGAATAGAATGCAGCTTTTAACTGTACAGGCCTAAAGGCAATAAAAACTCATGTTCATCACTAAAGCCAGGAGCATGAACCAAATACATACAGGGAGTGTTTCTGTTCAGTGAGACATTTCTGTTTTCACACAATAACCAGTCAGTTTGTAAACTGGAGATGGGTTCAAACTGCAAAAAATGTGGCATGAGGTGTGTATTTTGAAACCCTCAAGCTGCATTGAGGAACATTTCCTACATTGTCTCAGAACGACAGAAAAGAGTTACATATTCTGATCATAATACTTCTCTTTTCCTTCTGTGCCTCTACTTCTGCTGATTACATGAAATATGTAAATGTATGTAGATTTTATTTCACAGTGGATGAAAATGCCCCAATTTTGATGATCTCAAACCAAAGCAAAATTGCTCAATTTTTTTCCACAGACATCAAACACTAAATTAAGATCTTTTCCCTCAAACTTGTAAGCAAGTTTTCAGCACTAAAAGTTAGTCTTTTGACATCTGCACATTCAGTCCCAGGGAATGCTGAGGCCTAGCAACTCCAACTGATTTCAGTGGAAGTCGAGGGGCCTCTGCACCTCACAGGATAAGGTCCAATGTCTCCACGTTCTCCGTCTGCAGGATAGTTTTGTTTCTCTATGCTAGGCCTAATTGCTAATGCAAGTATTTGTTACTGTGGTTGTTCACTGAGGAAACTCTATGTATCTAAACAAATGAGGAATCTGTGGTAATACATTGACACAGAACTGTGATGGAGGAACATAAAATATAGCCCTAGTGGAACAACATAATCAGGTCCTTATGTGAAAGTGACTTCAGCCCAAACCTCAGACTCTGATTCCTCAGTTTTTTTAGTGTTGTGCCCCTCTCTCTATTTTCTGTACAAACTGTTCATAATGGGTCACTGTGTGTGCAATTAGAACTTTTTGTAGGGATATTTACTGGCAAGGCCCCTGTCTACCTTGTACAGTGATCTCTATTCCTCAAGAAATTATTTATATTATTTATATTTTTGAACAATTGAATATAGACTATAACATGTAAGTAAGAAGTTTCCTCATTTTTGTGAGGGATCTCACTGGAATATCAAAACCACAAAGGAGTATATGTAATTCTGTTCTTTTAGGGCACGTCTACAAAGCAAGGCTTAATTCGAAATCGCTTATTTTGAGTTTTGGTGCTGTCTACACAGCACTTATTTCAAAATAGAGCACTCTTCCTCCAACTTCCATTACTCCTCATACAATGAGGGTTACAGGAGTAAGAGTAAGAAGACCTCCAACTTGACAATATTTCGACATTATGTTGAAATAACTGTCAGATGTGGAGATACAGACTATGTTATTTCAAAATAAGACTAGTTATTTCAAAATAATGTTGCTGTGTAGACATAGCCTTAGAGGCCTCGTATTTTCTGCCCATTTATGACCTTGGATCCAATCCTGTATTTCTTGTTCAACTCAGCCTGCCACTGAAATTGGGGGGAAAGGGAGAATGAGTCACACTAGAAATGCAAAATTGTGACCCTTCTTAGCAGTAAAATATCACTTGGTAAATAAGATGTAGAATTGTAATTCTTCTAATTCATATAGTCTTGAGTACAGATGGGGTGGTGGCCCAATAATCTGGGGCTTATCAAAGGAAGGTATATGGGGTGATTTACAAGCCAGAAGAAGCTCTGGGCTCCAAGGCAGTAGGAGTGAGGAGAACATATACACCATACTAGTTGTAAAATAATAAATGAACTCTAAAACCCATTGCCTTTGAATAGACAACTCTGAAAGGCAGTATGAAAGGATTTCTTTTCAGAAGGGCTTTTCTGGCACAATGGTTTGTTTCAAGGCCAGATCATGACAAACGTTATTAAAAAATGCTAGAGGAGACAAAACACAATTTTTTGTAACGGAAGTTAATACCTTTGCATCATTAGTGATATTGGAAATAAAAGAGCACAGGCTACAGAACTGTCTGAAACAGAGTCAGATAGCATTGAACAAATGTTATAGCCTCCGACTTTCTGAAATGGATCCGTAACTTGATAGCCGTGTGGCCTCAATGTAGTTCTTGTGATAGCAGTAGGATAGAAGAACACAGAGGTAGGAATGCTGCAAAGCTTGCCCTACGTGTCAGGTCTTGGAATTCTCCCCTTAGTGTCACAGCTGTAGCCAATGATGTAAGCAGGGCTGCAGTGCTGCCATACTGGGCCAGAGTCCATGTCCATACACATTCCCATATGAGTTAATTTGAGGTGTCTGTAGTTGGTTATGATGTAAAAGGAACACTTATCTTTTAAAACAATGGGTACATCTGAACTCTTATGCAAGTTCTAACTAAAACAAGTTGTGTGCACAACACAGACTTTGATGGAAGGGGGAGGGGTTCGCCCACACTTGATTGACTGATTGTGAACATACTTCCTATGCCTCTACTTCTGCTGCTTACTGTAATCAGTGGATTAAGGCCAGGCACACACAAATATGGTCGCTTGGCGAGAAGTATGAGCACATGTACATTTGATTAATGGGTACTTGGGAGAAGGCTGGGCAAAGACAGGTCTGAACAGCTGATGGGGGCTGGGCATGCTCGGATAGTCTACCTCCCTTAGGGAATGCCAGAATTCCACTACCTTTAACCATCCTTCATACCCCATTGTAACAAAGCCACCCTCTTCCAAAGCAACCAGTTATCACCTCAGATAAAACACAACCCAGTAGAAGTGTGCGCACAGAAGGGAGGAAAAGGGCAGCGTGAAGGTAGCACAGGTTGAACATCCCAAATCCAGGACTCTCTGGTTTCACAACATCCATGATCCAGCAGGGCCATTGATTTTGCAGGACGAAAGAGCCCCGGAGTATGGGAGCAGCAGCCAGTCAGGAGTACACTGGTGCTGGGGAGCCCCAAGTGGGCCAACAGCTGCTAGGGAGCCCTGGCCAGAGAACCCTAGCATCAGTGAGTGGAGGTTAGGAACCCCTCAGTGGCAGCGGGGCCAGCTGGTGGACACAGAGCCTCAGCCCCAGACAGGAAACCCTCAGCGGCAGCTGGGCTGGCAGCAGCGGGCGCCCTTGGCCAGAGAACCCCGGGGTAGCCCCATGGAGAGGAGCCTGGAAGTGGTGCAGCAGGGAGCATTGACCTCTCCTGGACTGGCAAACTTCATGAGTTGGCACTGCTCAGGGTCCTGAGGATGCCTGACCACGGAAGTCCAACCTGTAGTGCATTTTCTGTTGTTTATAAGAGTTGTGCTAAAGAAAGGCATGTGTCTGCGAATGGAGGGATAGAAGGGTAAGTGCTGTTAGGTGGCTTGACTTTTCATTTCTTTACTTTTGTGTGTTTGCGTGTTGTGTGTGTTATGTGTGTAGAACTTGAACTCCAGTACAGCTACATTTTTGTGTGTGAATATAGAGTAAATGCATATCTTGTGGGCCAGATCTTTAGATAGCGTTAAGCAGCCTAGCTCCACTGAAGTCAATATGCTCTCTGTAGAGAAAGGGCTAAATTCTCACTGAAGTAAATTGCTGCAGTTCTGTGGTAGTGAATGACCTATGCTGACTTTTCCCAGCAGCGGACCTGGTTCTTTCTCTGCAGAAGTATAGCCATACACTCCTATTTCTTATGGAGAACTGTCAGGGGATTGGGAGTTGGGAGATCTTGGTTCTATTCCCATCCCTATAATTACCATTCACTCTGACATTTTAACGGTCATGTGACCTCTTTGTCCCTCAGTTTCCCTGCATACAAAATGGAATGTATGAAAAACTTAACCTTTATAATGTGCTTTAAGCAAAGAACAAAGTATTGCGGCCATCCTTATAAACTAATCATGGCTTTTAATCAGAAAAATCCACATGGATCAGCTGTAATGAGCCTAACAGAAATGTTGTGACATTTTGCAGCAACTGTTTCCCCCTTGCTATTCTCCCTCACATCTGGTGTTGGAAACATTTAAGAGGAAGTACTCTTCATTTTGTTCACTCCTAAAATCTGAATATTTGGAAGATAAGAAACACTTATCTGCATAAATAAATTACCCCGATACAAATGGGTATGTAATGGAGGTCAGATTTACTGCTACCTTGTACTTGGCTTTGTCATTTACAGCTGCCTCTCGCTCACACCAATTACAGCATTTGCAGAGATATAAATGACTACACTACAACAAGTCTTAAGGAATTGGGCCCATTGTCTAAAAATCTGGAGAATTTAGGCTTGATTCTGATTTTATTTTTTAGTAAATGCTTTTCAGTCAGCAATGACTCCATTGACGTCAGTGGTGTTACACAGAAACTGGTGTGAGGTCAGAGGCAGACCCTTGCAGTTTGATGGCAGAATTTCATCCTTAGAACAGAAGCAGAATTAGAAAACAAATGCCTTATTGGATCCTAGGAAATCTATTTGGGCATGTCTACACTAGGAAAATTATTAAAATAACTAAAATTGATTTAATAACTCCCAAAAAAACAAAATCAATATAGCGTTTCCCCACTATAGGAAAGCCTCAAAATTAGTCCGAGGCAGGCTTTCTTATTATGGACATGCTACCTCGATTTAGAACCCCAGGAAGTACTGGGGAGCAATTACTTCAAATTATTCTGGGGAGTAGTTATTTCAAAATAGCAGCAGCAGAGCGTCTACACTAATGCTACTTCAAAATAACTATTTTGAAATAAGCGTTATTCCCTGAACAAAGCGGGAGCACAGATTTCAAAATAACCAGCCCGTTATTTCAATATAACAGGCTTGGCAGGGTGGATGCTCTGCTTGCTATTTTAAAATAAGGGGGGGTGGTTACTTTGAAATAACTCCCTAGTGTAGACTAGGGTTTAGAAAGCTACAATAAGTGACATTTAAACACCCAATATTTGCTAATAGAACCTTGTGCACTCCTACAGGTATTTTCTATTCCAGATATAGAAGCAAAACCAAAGCCCACTCTGAGATTACAACTGGAAAGTCAGCATATGTGAACAGCTATCAGTGTAGGCCCATTATTGTCTTTTAATGAAATACTGACTGATTATTCAGTGTGTTTTTGAGATGTGTGCCTTTGAGATGTGTGAAGAGATAAGGGTAAATATAGGTTCTCTGTGGACTTGAACCAAACTGTGGCACTAAATATCCTTGAATTTGGGAGGTGTCTGATAGCTGAATAGAGGACAGGCATGGACGGTTAGCGCAGCTCAGACTAGGGTAGGCAGGCCCCCCAGCCACCTACAGACCCATCCCCTCTGCTGAAGCCCCACCTACACCACGGGGAGGAGCAGCATGCCCAGCACGTCTCCCCTACCCTGCCCCTCCACGAGGAGAGGAAGCGTGTGCCCAAGGCTCCCCACCCCTGGGAGCAGCGGGAGGGAGGTGGCTACAGCCTGAGCTGGCCCAAGCAACCCCAGTAGCGGCGGGAGGGAGGCAACCATAGCCCAAGCCAGCCCAGGCCTCCCCAGCCCTGGCAGCAGCAGGAGGGAGGCAGCCTGGGCCCAAACCTCCCCACTGCCATGTGCGCTGCTGAGGAGGTTCCTGCTACTCTGTCTTCCGAGCCGCCCTGGAACCTGTCTGAGCCACACTAAATATTCCACAGCAACCCTACATGGCAGCTGAAGGCATGGAGGGGAGGAGCAGGGCCAGCACAGCTCAGTTTTGGGTAGGCTTACTCTTGTTTTGCATTAAAGACCAGATGCCTATGAAGGATCTGAGTTTCACAGATAGACTCAGTCTTTAAATTACTGAGAATCCAACCTATCTACCTGTAATCCAGATCAGCTGCAATAAAGGTGCTAGAGGGAGGGCTTTCTACTGAAACATCTTGGACCCCTGGAACTTGTCTTCTTTGTTGGTGTGCCAGAACCCCAGTGTTTGAAATTAAAGTCACATTGTAAAATGTATCTTTTCTCCCAGGTCCTTTTTGGGGAAAATGCATTCAGTCGGGCATTCTAAGTGTGTGTGTGTACATTGATAGTCTTTAATAACATGATCACACACTATTTTTCCTATAGACTTTTTTGCCTTATTCATTGCTCAGTGAATTCAATATTTCTTTTTTAGCCACATCATTAAATCTGTATGTGGTATGCCCCATGCTGTATTTATTGCACACCACTTAAATCCTGCACTGGGCGTGATATTAATTTCCTCAGGGGCTTTTCTATGCTTTCACCACTATAGTACCTGAATGCTTTATAAATATTAATGATCTTATCTTTGCAACAAATGGTGCTATTAATCCCCATATTAAAGATGGGGATTGGAGACAGACAAATTAAGTCCAAAATTGTCAAATATCCGCTGAGTTTAATGAAGCTGGTAGCCAAATATTGGACCCATTATGTCAATAGACCACTAGAATGCAAAATGCAGTTAGTGGTAAACTCCCATTTACTCTTTTGTTTTTGTTCTTAAAACAATACATTATTTAACTGGAACAGGCTGTGAGGTATGATTGCCAAACTTCAATAATATTAAACATTTACATGGGTTTTATTTTGAAAGGCTTTAAAATAATTTTAATAAGATTTAGATTTTACAGGATCTGCTGTCAGACCAAAAGCCCATTTCCAAAACAGGAAGGTTGCAGTAATTGCCTTCTTTGGAAGAACACTAAGCATGATTGTCTGTCTTCAGATTAACCAAGGAGAAAAGAGAGATGACAAAATGTATTGGAAAACTGAATTTATTTTTGTTTTTCCCAGGAATGAATGTAGAGTGACTGGTTTTGTTGTGCTAGGTTTTTCCCATTAGTGTTAGAGGATAGAGAAGGGGTTATACTGAATTTTTTTGTAAACTGGTAACCCTCTTAAGGCTTTTCACTCATATGAGACCATGGCACCATCCTCAAAAGTGGTCTTATGTGTCTGGATTTTGTGTATCTGTAATACAGAAAAGTTTTTTTTGTAATTGTTGGTATAAGCACTTGTTTTGATGCACAGTGGGTGGGAGTTTTCTTTTATTAATAAAGAATTCCAAACTTCCACTCCTGGCCTTGTTGTGAAAACTGCCTTTACTGAAACAGGAATTCACTCAGAAATCATGCTAAAACCCTTATCAGTAGCAAACACTCAGCCTCAAAAGCAGCAGTCACCTTGATCAGCCACATATAGGCCCAGCACCCCCCAGTCACTGATCAGGCCTCCTTCACTTCCGTCTCTGGCTGACCTTTAAATGCAGAATGCTGCAGGTTCACCAGGATCACAGGTTCAGGCTGCAACTGAGGCCTATCCCCTGGCTGCTACAAAGGCCTCCACTTCCCTGTAACTGTCATCGTACCCACGCACTGCTTGTACTGCCAACACTCACTGGTTTCATTTTAATTTTCCTTGAAGAGCTTGTAACAGAAATTTGGGGTGGGATTTCCTGTCCTCCCTCTATGCAGCTAGAACTTGGGGGGTAGGGTTGCAGAGGCCAGTTTCTCCTCATTGATTGTTCCCTACCAAGCAAATCACTGCTGCTCTTTTGTAGATTCCAAATAGGCCAAACAGAGCACTGCCGCTCTTCTATGGAGTGGGGCTTCACACTCACTGCCAATGACCTTATTCAAAGCATGACTGGACTAAGATGCATGGCTCCCAGGCAGGCCTCATAACTTATTGGTCCAAAGACCTTGGAGTAGGTATCAAGGTAGAAATGAAAGCATGAAATACATATAGCATAATAATCAGGGTGTAAGTCACATGGGAGAAGGCTAACATTTCAGAATTGTCCAAGACTGATCACCTTGGAGAGCAAAAGTCAGGACACCAACAAACAGACCACTCCAGTCTTTGGCCAGGAGCTACTGGACAGGAGCTGCAGTTCTGCAAGGGAGGGCACCAGGTGATGGAGGAGTGTGACCCTTGGGACAACTACACGGGAGATTGTGTGGAAAATATCTCCTTCAAGATGAACCCCACTGCAGTGAAGGAAGATTGTTACACTGCTATAGAGATGCCAGGATAGACTGAGAACATAATTGTGCCCTTGCCCGTTCTGCAGAAATCCTCTTCTCTCTGGACGTAAAATTCTAGCAGTGAGAGAGGCTTCCTTGTTCTCCGTCTGGTGGGGAGCTTCCTTGTCCTTGCAGAGGTGTGAGCTAGCTGTCATCTGAACAACCTCAGCTGATTTATTGTCTGACATTCTTTTTCGGTCTGTTTTTGTTTTATCTTTTCTCATGAGACCATTTTGGGCCATCAATTTGTCATTAAGACTCAGGCATGACTTTAACGCTGTGAAACAACAGATGGTATAAAATCTTCACCCTACATTCACTTCCCACTCACCATGTATGCAGGATCTAGGTTGTGTTGCCTTCTGACATAGTGTGTACCTATAAGCAGTCTGGGACTTTGAAGCTGGTTCCTAGACAAACTTGCTGTAAACTGGAAGTTGTCTGTCCATCAGACTGAGTGCCCAGGTAGGAGCAAAGCTGAACCCTAAGGAAAGCATTTCAATAAAAAAAAAATCTTAGCTGAAAGTACTTGAACCATAAGTCAGAAACAAGCCTGTGTCTGCTATGTAAGCATTATGAGGTCACTTGAGACCTGGGCTGGATTCAGTTTGCTATCATAGAGCTCAGTGTGAGAAATTACTGCCTGACCTGGTTGCTTTTCTGGAGAGTTCAACTGCATTGCAAGGAATCTGGGAACTTGCTTTCAAACTTTTACTAATTTGGCACTCTCACTGTGTCCTAATTAAGGGTCCTTTTATAGAATGTTAAAGTTTCAGTCAGTGCCTTTAAGAATATGGAGAGACATGATGTGCAGCACTAAACTGCCCCTTTAATATCAATATGTA
This sequence comes from Pelodiscus sinensis, assembly GCF_049634645.1. Lineage (NCBI taxonomy): Eukaryota > Metazoa > Chordata > Testudines > Trionychidae > Pelodiscus > Pelodiscus sinensis. The sequence continues at coordinate 173,783,749 of NC_134712.1, forward strand.
TTAATAGAGACTTAATGACATAGTCTGTCTGCTCCTAGGAAAATCCAATTAGAAAAATAATGCAGCAGACAAATGTTTGGTGACAGGCCATGTTCTGTAAGACACAGTATAATCTAATTTGTGTTCATCACCCAGAACATTTTCCTTTCTTTGCTCCTATATATTTAGGACTAGATTGTGCCTTTATTAGGCACAGCCCTGAGTAAGGGACATTTAAGCATTCACCACCCTCGCTGTGGCCCCAATATACATTGTGCTTCAAAGACATCCCTCTTACATTCCCATCCTACTTCCCTTTGACCCTGAATGTTGGGGTGCAGTAATTTGATGCTGGTCTATTCCAGATGCAAAGAAGACCCAAGCTTCAATCTATTTGCTTGGGGAGGCTGGAGGTAGGAAGGCCTGGATGACAGGCCCAAATAGCTGCAAAGAAAACTAATGGGGGAGGGAATGTCTTAACCCCGTGCATAGCCATGTGGCAATTTAGCCTGTCTATATCAAACAACCTGCTTTCACTACAGGCTGGTTATAAAAATAAAATGGCCTTAAAAATTAATAAGGGAACAATTTGTTTGAAAAACTGTGCTCTACTGCAAGCAATTTTAGCTAGCAATAAGGCCTGCCTCCTGCGAATTATTGTTTGATTTTCGGCGCAGGGTATTGTGTAGCTTGCAGAAAAAGCTCTGTGCCCTTAGTGCCACTGACATACTATGGCAGAAGGTGCTGCTTCTTATTTGGTGGGGTTTTTTAAATTTCTTTGTCTATTAATTGTAGAATTATTTTGGCCATTTAGTTAATAGTATGGGCATTATTAGTTGTCATGTGTGTGGAAGTCTGAGGCTTCCATTTGTTTATTCGAAGTGCTTTAATATGCTTACTATATCTTTTGCTAGAAATCAAGGTAATTTTAGGGTGTATCTTCTATTTTAATAAATACAAATGTTATCTCAGTGCTGTTAGGGAAAATGGCTTCGGCTGTCTTTTCAGTTCAGCTTGACTGGTTGCTATGCAGAGTGCATGAGGAAAAAATGGTGTTGAATTATAAATATGGTGTTCCCTTCTGAAGGCTATGCAAGCACTTCAGAAGGAGGAATTTGCTACAACCATCACTAAAATACAGCCAGTGCTGAGGTAGAAAACAAGCGCCACTCGATCATGTTAGCCGGGCAATGAAGAATACTGTACTCAAAGTAAATTATCAAATTGTAAATTGGCCAGGAGCCCCTAACGTTGTATGAAAAAACCACAGGACAGTGACAGCGACCTATTGGTTCAGCACAATGCTAAAGTAGCCTTCTAACTGAGGAGGGGATGGGGGGCATGGGTCACTGAGAGGCAGCATGCTCCCTGAACCTCCTCCTCTCTGCCTGTTCAAGTCCTGTTGTTGGTGTGAAATGACTTCAGTTGATTTCAAAGTGTGGACAAGGATGTGATGAGAAGGGAGGAAAATGCAGCCATCCATCTCTTCCCACCATACAACCTCCCTGTGCCATTTTGTGTATATTTTTATCTCCTATGCTGCACAGCCACAACTAGGAGCTAGTTATGGTCACATTGCACCAAAATTCACTATAGCTCCATGGTGTGCAACCAATTCTGAAGCAGTCGCCACTATAGTGGCTACTACTATAGCAAAATAACCACACTCAACCAGCCAAATAGCCACACACAACCAGCCAAATAGCCACATGTGGCTAGTGGCCAGAGTGTTGGACAGCACGGCGTTAGCTTGATGCAAGCCTTCTCAAGTTGTTCATGAGGGAAATGCAGCCTTGAGGAAACACCGTCAACAGACAGTATTGCTTTAAATGGTACAAGCTTTAGATGACAAAATGATTGTGTTGAAATTATACACTGTATTTGGATTGCCTGCTGTATTCTTTCACTATGTGACAAATGGGTCAGAAATAATTGGGAGTGGAAGGGAAACTGCTACATAATCAAATATTTGCTGCTTATTTACTTGGCTTCTACTCACATGATTTGGTCAAGATGCCATGTGACTTGCTACCTTCAGCTGCTTACCCAGGGTGAGAGACAGTAATTTCATGAATCATTTCCAGCGATCCTTTTTCTTTGGAGAAGATGGGCCTGGCAGATAGCTCCTTTGGAGAAGACTGGTAATGGTATATCACCAGGGTGAGGGGATACACCTGCACAGGGCCATGCAACCCCACCCTCAGCAAGATGTGACTTTCAGCAGGTAGAACAGAAGGTTTATTAGCTCACAGGGATACAGCTCCACAAATGAGAGCCACAAAGTCAAAACGGAACTCTATTATCCACACAAACTTTAAATTTGATTGTAAACTTAACCCACTTCAGGCTCAGAAACTACAAACATCCTTCTACCCTGGTCTTATCTAGTCACACTTTAATGTTTCCATCAAGGGTGCCGTTTGTGGAGAACTGGGGGAGGAAGTGTCAATACAATAGCCACCCCTAAAGATAGAACCACTGGATTTTATACTTGAGGTCTGCTTAAAGCACATGACCTAGCTCCGGAGGCAGTTCTTAACTGCAACACTTTGTCTTTGGGGCAGGGAGTGAGTTTGTAAACAGAGGGAACAAAAGACAGGACTATACAGCACTTTAAAGACTAACAAGATGGTTTATTAGGTGATGAGCTTTCGTGGGCCAGACCCACCTATGAAAGCTCATCACCTAATAAACCATCTTGTGAGTCTTTAAAGTGCTGCATAGCCCTGTCTTTTGTTTCAGCAAAACCAGACTAACACGGCGACATCTCTATTACTATTAAACAGAGGGAGGCAGGATGATGAAAATAACAAAAGACTTGTCATTCAAGGAATTGAAGGATCATCATAAAAAAACCACATAGAGTCTGATAGCATTTTAAAAACTAACAAATCTATTGGGGTATTAGAGCATAAGCTTTTGTGAGCTACAAGTCACTTCAGCAGATGCATGCTCTAGTACCCTAATAAATATGTTAGTCTTTAAAGTGCCACCAGACTCCTTGTTTTGCTGAAACAGACTAACATGGTTATGTCTCTGAAAACTTAGATCATTATGAAAACATTGCTGGATACTCCATTTATAAGATAGGAAAAAAGAGTAGGAATAAATAGTTGTGTGCTGCAGGAATCTGCATTTGGACCCCTGCTGTTAAACTTCTCATAAATGTTCTTGAAAAAGGGGCAAACTGTGAGGTGCAAAATTTGCAGATGATACAAAATTTCTCAGAATAGTTAAGGCCAAAGCTGGCTGCAAAGAGTCACAAAGGGATCTCAAAAAATTGGGTGATTGGATAACACAAAGGTAGATGGAATTCAGTGTTGATAAATGAAAAGTAATGCATATGGAAAAATATAATCCCTCCCAATTATACATACAAAAATGATGGGGTCTAGCATAGCTGTGGCCACTCAAGAAAGAGATCTTGGAATTATTGAGGAAGTTCCCTGAAACATCTGTTCAATGTGTAATGGCAGTCTAAAAAACAAATAGAATATTGGGAATCATTAGAAAAGGAATAGATTATAAAACAGAAAATATCATATTGCCTTTCTAGAAAGTTATAGTATGCCCACATCTTGAATACTGCATGCAGATCTGGTCACCATCTAAAAAAAAGATATATTGGATTTGAAAAAGGTACTGAAAGAGCAAGAGAAATGATCAGGGGTAAGGAACAGCTTTCATATGAGGAGAGATTAACAAGACTAGGACTTTTCAGCTTGGATAAGAAATGACTACAGGGTGGATGGGTTATTTTCAAGGTGTAGAATGTTTTGGAAAAATAGAATAAGGAAATGTTATTTATTCCTTCACTAACATAACACAAGAAGCTCACTCAATGAAATGTATAGGCAGCAAATTTAAAACAAAAAAAATTATTTCTTCATGGTCAGCCTGTGGAACTCTTTGCCAGGAGAGGCCCAAACTATAACAGGGTTCCAATAAGAACAAACTAAGTTCAAGGAGACTAGGTCCATCAATGGCTAGTGGACAAAGATGATGTCCCTAGCTCCTGTTTGTAAGAAGCTGGGAATGAGTGTTGGGGATGGATCATTTGATGATTGCCTCTGAAGCACCTGGCATTGGCCATAGTTGGAAGATAGGATACTGAGCTAGATGGGCCATTGGTCTGACCCAGTATGACTGTTCTTATGTTCTTCTATAGAGCCCAAATGTATCTGCCCCTTGCTGTAATCCACTAGACCCCAGCATCCTCGCAGAGCTCAGATAGAGCCCAGGAGTCCTGATAGTCTCTCCTGCTCTCTGCAGTGTTAGTAAGGTAAGAATAGACATTCAAATTTTAAGACTAACCAGTGTCCCTTAAGCGACTCGCCCAAGATGTCAGAATATATTAGTGTTGGAGCTGAGTGCGTCTAATATTTATTTATTTTTCTTTCTTTTATATAGGAATTAGATACAGGGCTCCTGGCAACTAACTGCTAAGTTGTCTGCTAAAAAAGTAAAGTTTTCCAGTAGCTCCTGAATAGAGATGATGTGTGTGTGCGGGAGGGCGGATGGTGTTGGTCTCCCTCAGTTTGGTGTTTGGCTTATACTGAGCATGCTCAGTAACACTGCTGAAGCTTCTGTTTTCAGACCGCCCCTCCCCCAGTCTTCCCCCCACATCATGGCATACACTGGTTGGCCCCTCCCCCCAACCTGAAAGGGCACCCCTGGTTCCCATTACCTTTACCTGTAACGTATCCAGTTGCAGGCATAGACAGGAGTGAGTCTTTCACGTGTTTCTTGTCAGTACTTTTTTTGTGATGGTACTGCCTGATACACAGTATCCGCACCTCCAGACGCAGTACCTGCACCTCCAGTCAGAGCTCAACAATTTTTCCCCTGGAGTACTGGTACCTTTCTTTTCTTTTTTATTTTTTTTTAAACAAAAAAACCCCCCCACTGTTTCTTGTGCACAAAAAGCATACTACAGACAGATTATGTGAAAGTGGTTTCTCCAAGTCCGGTTGGCTCATTTCCAGCCACTCCCATTCATGCCCATATTCTTAAAATGATTTGTATGTCTCTTGAAAGCTAGGGATTTGCCTCTGTTTCCAGTTCTCTCTTCCTCTCAGAATTCGATGCCAAACCTCTTAGTGCTTGATCAAATATTTTATTTCATTCAGTGAACTGGAGAGGATATTGACACCACCTGGTCTTAGAGATAAAAATGATGAACACTCTTCAAGCTATTCTGGTCCGCTAATTTTAGAGAGCTTTTTGTACCATCTAGCTCTGAAGATAACATGAAATGACCCTGGATATATCTGACAGATCATATTGTATGTGACTCATGGTATGATATCAAATATTATAGCCGGTTAAGCATGAGTCAAAGTGGTTTAAGAGTAGCAGATACATTATTCATCTGATAATGTTTGTGTTTGTCAATCTTAGTTTATTGGATCAGAGGATCCCAATATTTAAAACATTTTTTTCACCTCTTAAAATTCTTCACAATTTGTATTATTTATTCCTTCAACTTAAGTCAAATATTGGTCCTGTGGCATTAAATGAAACTGCTTTAAGGATTAATGCTTCATCTGTGTGTGTCCTCTGATTCAAACATTTTCCAAGGAGTGTGGGAAGCTGGTTGCATTTTACACATGTGAAGCTTTTTCTGGTATGTCTACACTAGCATTTTTACCTATTGTTAACTGAGGCAACTAATGCAAAGTAAAAAACTCTGATGGAGGCAAGCCCTTTTGTGCATAAATACAAGTTTAGTACATGTGACCTTAGCAAATTTGTTGGTAAAAAAAATAACGTCAAGCCATACAACAGGTCGATGCCTAATGAACTTCCTGTCCAAAATCAGCCCGAGTATTATGTATAATGCCAGTATTATTAATTTGTAATGGGGTAGTGCTTAGTCACCTTCACTGGGCTCAGAGTCCCCAACTGTGCTAGGCATTGTATAAACAGATAATTACCTAGAAATTAAAGGATCCACAAACAAGAGAGACAAAAGGTAGGAGGGGACAAAGAAACAGAGAGAAGAATCACATCCTCAAAGTGACACAGCATAGCAGTGGTAGAAGCTAGGAGAAGACCTCAAGTCTCGTGATTCTAACTCTAATACCCTTCCCTAGACAACACTGCCTCCCCCTTTGGTCCTAAAGTAAGGATGTGGAGCTTTGGTGCATTTTTTTAATTAAACTTCACAGTTGTAAGAAAACAATGCCCTAAATCCTAATTATTTAGATGCAAACAAAAAGAAGTCAAGCTATTTATAGTACTTCAGCACTCGGAGAAATAATTTCCTATGCCACGTTTCATATACAGATATTCTATTTGGTACCACCACAAATTTGATAAGAAAGGTTCTAACAATATCTGCAAACTACTCCTTAATTTAACATGACTGAAGTTTATTGGATATGAAAAGATAGTTTCCTATTATACTGGAGAAGATGCGAACTCCTCTGATTGTGTTTACCAAAGGTTGAGAGAACCTGTAACTGGCACAAATTGCTGACAGAAAATAGGTTTTATGTGACAGTTTGAGGACAATTGGTGAACGGAGGGACAGGCAGCCAGACAGCCTGTGTGAAATATTGAAAGCTGGAATGCATCCGGCTCCTGTGACACATACGAGGATGAAAGAGGGCTATAGGACACTGTAAACCTGCACAAACGCTGGTCAAGCAGGGAAGGCGCAGAGAACAGGCAAACTGTTTTTCACAAGACAGGAGGAGGAAGAAGAGTCACAGTGAGCCACTGAAAAATATCTGCTCTCTCCTCTGCTTTTTGAAAATGGAATCATCTATGCCCTCCTGCCTATCCCCTCCCCAAAAACTTCCATCAGTGCTGAGGGAAGGCAGGCAGAGGGTAACCTGCAAATGTCTGTTCTTCCCCAATGGGTGGTGAAGTGGGGAAGGCAACCAGAGGGGATTTCTCCTGGGGAGGTCTCAAAATGGCAGGAAGGCTGCCGCTTCTGGCATTAGCACAAAATACCTTTATAGCAGGGACCAAAATCACATTACTTGCACTCAAATTGTGGGAGCTGGCAATGTTGCAGCCCTGAGAGACCTCACAGTCTAAAGACTTAGATGGGTACAGTGCAGTTCAGTATCCTCTTTCTCTCTCACATCACCCCCAACTTTTTTGCTTCCAATCCTTGTTACAACCAGGATGGGGATAGCAGTGTAAGCAGGGTCTGAACCACTGCTTTCAATGCAGCCAGCTGAAGGGGAAGAGCAGCCCTAGCTGTGGTTATGCTCACTCGATTATTTAGCCCTGCAAGATAATTAACTGTTGATATGTAAATACAGCTCATGCTGGACTGGGGAAGGAATCCGGGGTGAAGTTATGTAAATCCAGTTCAGCCAGTGCTAAAGGCCTGATGGATGGTCAATTGTTGGGATGGAATGTTGTATGTTATAACTAATTTTGCTGTAGTAAGGTCACAAATCATGTTAACCCTGTTAATTGTAAAATATGACTACCAGTGCTTGCAGGAGAGACTGTCATTGTAAAGGGTTTCAGAACGACAAGCCTCCCCCTTCCAAATTCAAGTGGACTGAGTTGGGGGTGTGTGATGGACCAGGCCAGGTCTGGGCACAGCTCAGGGAGAATTGCTCAAATTCAGGGCTCTTTACAGCCCCAGACTGGAGACCTTCCCAAATAGGCCACAAACAAGTCCCACAGAGTGCTTCAGCTGCCATCCTGGCCAGCCAGAAGCCTCACAAGCAAACCCCTCTGACATCCCAGCTCTCTCCATGCCCCAAACAGCCCCGGGCCTAACACACAGCTGTGAGGTTATAGAACCCAATCTCACCTGCTCCAAACGAGTTCTGCTTGGTCCCAAGAAACCAGCCAAAGATACCAACTCAATTTACACTCTAGATCTTACCCACAAACTACGCTGAGCAAATCCTTTAGAATCTAACATCTAACAGTTTATTACTAAAAGAAAGAAAAGCATGAGAGTAAGGCTGTTAGAGTATCATACATTACATGCATCGAATCTCCCAGTTCTCGATGCAGGCTTGCAGCAGAGATGTTATAACTGCTGGCTTAAAAGACCTTGGTGTACATCCTATGTCAGGATGGGTCAACAGTTCTTTCTGGCTCGTTGATCCTTGCAAGGCTGCCTCTGGGATGAAGAACTGAGCTGAGCACCAAGATGGAGTTGGCCACATGGCATATTTATATCCCTTCCTGGTCTCTTCCAAGCTGGAGACAGTCACATGGTCAGTGGCTAGGCACCTAGATTCCTTCCCAGGTAAGTCTCTGGTACTTTAGAGACCTATTGTCCTTGTGGCTTGCTAATTAGCATGTCCACAGGCTGAACTTTTCTTGCCTATTGCTCCACCACATACAGAGAAATTTCCAGTATCCATACAGAGTACATATTCATAACTCCACACACAGACATTATACAGATATATGAAGAGCATATACAGAATCAGTAGAAAGTAAGCTTTTGTTTGACACCTCACATGGCCTCCTTTGTACCAATGTTTGGGGCAAACACCGCCCCATGGGCACATCAGTGATCTGGCTGCTTCCCTCAAAATTCAGTAATGAGATGGGGTGAAGGGGAAGGGGCTTGAGCCAGCCAGCTACATGCCCTTGTACAGCTGTATGATTGGTTCAACCATAAGGAGTCTCTGTTATTCCAGTGGAAGCTGGAATTTTTTGCCAGCCAAGGAGATAACTAAGCTGAAATCACTAAGAGCTTTTTTGGCCTGGAGCCAGACCTATTGTGATAGGTGGGAGTGACCGGCGAGGGGCCGGTAGGAGAAGTGGCAGGTCAGCTGGCAGGAGTGATGGGCAGGCAGCCAGTAATAGCAGCAGCAGGCGGCCAGCAGGGCAGCTGGTAAGAGCAGCAGCAGTTGGCCAGCAGGGCAGCTGGCGGGAGCTAGCGGACCTCAGGACCAGCACAAAGGTGGCATTGTCTCAGGTTCAATGAGGGATGTCATCAGGGTGATGTGTCTGGGTCTGCACTGACTGGACAGAGCTGTAAGTGGGGCATTTGAAGTGGGGTACAAAGAAAGTTTGGGTATGTGATTGTTGGATTGGTGAGCCTGAGAAGCAAAGGACATTGCTCAATCCATTTGAGCTGGGACAGTTACTCGTAGGTTGGTTATGAACTCTGGTTGTGGTATTTTCCCAAGCTAATGCCATGTGACTTCTCTTCCTCTTTCATTAAAAGTTTCTTTTCTACGTTCAGACTCTGTGCTTGAGAGTGGGGAAGCCTTGCCTTTTAGAGGCGGCCAGGTGTGTGTGAATTTCCCAGGCTATTGGGTAGGGGCTCAAGCCAGTTCTGTGTGAGATGGATGAAAAGGAACCCCTAGATAATGAACCCAGCCCAGCTGCTGCCAGCACTACCTAGCAGAAGAGTTACAGCAGGAAGAACATCTTTTAAAACACTATTTTAAAATGTGGAACTTTTTCAAATAAAAGGAAAGGGGGGGGGGGGTTGGTTCAGTTTCAATCAGTTTCTCAAAATTTCCATGAAAATCTACCAGTCCAGATACAGAATCTATGTGCTCTGGCCTTCGCTGCAATATTCATGAAAAAAAAAAGATATTTAATCACTCACCTAACAATAAATACTTGCTCCATGTGAGTGGAATAATTCAAGGCTAGGGTAAACTTTGAATTAGGATTGATATTGACATCTGATTAGGTGCCATATGGATATTCTCACCTCTACCTAGAAAAGAATCACCAACTCTAGGACCTATTCTGGCTAGGAAACAGGGTAATGTAAAACCTTTGTATCAAGGACCAGAGCAATGAGGATTCCATTACTCCCAAGTCTAGCCATCCTCCAAATCAGGGCAGTCCTTAGGCATATGAATCATACACCTGTTTGGGGTGGTTGGGCTGCACAGGGCACCAACAATTTTAAGGATGACCTTGTTCCAAATTAAATCTTAATGTTCCCCTCATTTCCTGCCAGCAAACATGAAAAGAAGTTTAAGGGGGTAGACGGAATGCAATTACTTGTTCAACAGTGGGAGTTTGAGACTATTTTTAATATGTAACTAAAGGGTTTGTGCTTTTATAGCAGAACCCTGCAGAAGACATTAAGTTAGTGTTAGCAAATAGCTCCATCTTCTGTTCTACATGTGGAAGTTCCCAAAACCTGATTCCAGAAACCATTAAGGTTGTTTTAATGTCACTACTTAGAAGAAATAAATTCAAGCTCACATCTTCAAAACTGTATTGTATAATTTAAATACCCTTAGAAAAGAAATGGATAGGCTAGCCAGGGTAGTGTAATAGCAAATTAGTCTTATTTTATTTTAGTCTTTAAAGTGCCACAGGACCATTTGTTCCTAATAAATTTGTTTGTCTTTAAAGTGCCACTGGATTCCTTTTTGGTTTTGCAGAAGGAAAAATGTTCTTATTTGCACAGTCCATAATCAGAACCATTGTGTTGGCTATTCTCAGTGTTTTCTCAATAATTTTGTATTTAACTTGCTGTGGAAGTCTATTATTTGTGATATGTGTGCCCGTTACCCTCTGTTAGTTATTTTACTGAGGACATTTAAACCCCTCTCTAATAATATGTCCAAACTTGTGACTTTGCAAAATCTCTGTCAATAGTTACAATTACACATTTTTTTTCACTCTTATTGCATCTTAGAGCTGTTGAAGCCAACAGGATTTCTGTCATGCAGTTCAGGCTCATTTCTCTCCTGCACCTGAGCAGAGATGAGTAGGAAAATCAGGAAGCTAGCATTGCCACAAACCATGGCAATGGCACACTACTGACTGGAAGATTTTGGAAGAAGAATGTACATGCAAGAGTATGAAACAGTAGAAATGTTTGAGATGATCACACTGAGGGACAGAGGGGCACAGTGTACTGAAGCATCAAGTCTATTGGAAGGCCAGAAGGGCCCATTAGAACTTATGGTCTGACCTGTGCACACAAACCACAGAGATCCATTTATCTCTGTATTTAACCCAATTACTTATGTTAGGCTAAAGTATATCTTTCAGAAAGACACCCAGTTTTGATCTGAAGTCAGCAAGAGAGGGAGAATCCACCACTTCCCCTGGCAGTTTTTTCCATAGTCTGTCTCACCAGTGCCATAGACAGAGGTAAAATCACTTCCTTACTCCTACAAGCAATTATGAATAAGCTACCAAAAACTATTTATGGGATATGCACTTTTCTGTTTTTCAACACACCCCAAGGCATGGATCCTTCAACCTTCATGCAGGCAAAACTCCCCTTACATATTTCAATACACCGAAGGTAGCCTTGAATTCTTCCAAAGAAAACAATGGTGTCATAAGGTATTTGACAAGATCAGAGGCAAAAAATAAAACAAAGCTCAGGTAAGCTGTCTTAAGGAATTTTAGTGAGTGTTAGGGTGGCTAGATTAAAGTTCTTGAAAGAAGTTCTAGTACTGCCAACCCTTGAAGTTAAAAAATCATGAGCCAGGCTCCCCAAACTCATGAAATTGGCACAAAAATCATGATATATATTATAATATAAAATCATGGCTTTGATAAGTCTTTAGATTTTTAATTCTCCTTAACCAGTTTCTGGTGTTTGTCTCCTCCCTTCATCAATGCGGGAACAGCGGGGACATATTTTCCTTCTGAGGTGGCAAATAGGAGACTCCTTGGTAGGATAACTCTTCTCCCATTAGGTGGTAGAGCTGCTCCATCTACTCAGCTAGACATGCCAGCTCCGTCTGCTTTTCCTCCTTCCGATTCTTCTACCTGATAAAGCTTGATGCTATCAGAAGAGGAGAGGGAGAAAGAGGCCCAGAGGAACAGAGCACCTCTATCTTGCTCCCTGGGGATGAGCTAGGAAGGCTATTCCATGCTTGGAAGATGAAACAGAGACATGCAGGACAGGACTCTGAGAAACAGGGGAAGGACTCAACCGCCTTTGTGAGGAGGAAGGAATGTTAAGAGAGACAAATGCAGAGATAAGAAGCATGGCAGAGTTTTCTAGTGAATTAAAGGCACTGACAGAAGGCTTGAACTTGACACAGTGAGGGTGGGGGGAGAAGAGTGCAGTGGAGGGATTCAAAGACTAGGTGACATGGTCAGAACAATGGGCATATAGCTGGATTGATGTTGGGCTGGTAAGTTTCAATACGACAGTGTAGGGGCAGAATGCACAGAGAAAGTAAAAAGCAGCTGCAGGAGATCAAAGTGACACCTCTCTCCACATTCTGCACTCATGAGGCTAATGCTCTTTGTGGTCATCAGTATTGTACAGTGGCTAGGATGCTGTCTGAGACATGGAAGACCTGCTCTGCTACAGACATCTTATGTGATCTTGAGCAAGTCACTTTGCCTCTCAGTGGCTCAGGGAATACCACTGCCTTACTTTGCAGGCATGTTGTGAGAATAAATACATTAAAGGTGGCTAGCTGCTAAGCTAACAGGGAAGCCAAGGGAGGTGGCATTGCCAACTCTTGTGAATTTATCACAAGAGCTACAGGAGGAGCTATCATGCTGATAAGAGAAGCTCCTCTGATCCTGCAATTTTGGGGACTGTGTGTGAGAACTGTGGGGCTAGGGACCTATCACTGAGTCCTGCCTTTGTGTACGGCCTTATGCCAAAGAGTGAGCTCTGGGGCCACAGGGTTGCTGGGACAGCAGAAGGTAGCAAAGGTTCAGGGTAGCTGGGTCTTGTTCATGTGCTCAAGGTCTATCAGATCTCCATCGGTACGTCTACACTGCACGCTTATTTCGAAATAAGCTATTCTGGAATAGTGACTCCGAAATAGCCTGTTTTGAAATAGCACGTCTACACTGCAGGGAAGCCTCAAAATTAGTCCGAGGCAGGTTTCCCTAATGTAGACACGCTATCTCGATTTAAAGCCCCAGAAGGCACTGGGGAGGAATAATTTAGTGTGACCCAGAGCCTTCTGGGGCTCTAAATCGAGATAGCGTGTCTACATTAGGGAAACCTGCCTCGGACTAATTTTGAGGCTTCCCTGCAGTGTAGACGTGCTATTTCAAAACAGGCTATTTCGGAGTCACTATTCCAGAATAGCTTATTTCGAAATAAGCGTGCAGCGTAGACACAGCCTTAGTAGTTAAGGTCATCTTGTGGGCAGACTCGTCTCCCAGAGTCTGTAAAGTAGACCATGATTTCCAGGGGCTATTTCGAAATAGCAGTGGAGCGTCCACACAAGCCTTATTTCGAAATAGCTATTCAGAATAGGCATTATTCCTGGTAGAATGAGGTTTACAAATTTCATAATAAGCCTCCCGTTATTTTGAAGTTATTTTGAAATAACAGAATGGTTGTGTAGACACTCATATTGTTATTTCAAAATAATGCTAGTTACTCGCTAACATTAATTAGCTAAATAAAGCACCCCATATGTGGGGTTGGGAAGGAAATTTCCCTCAGGCAGGGATTATGTGGGGTTTTGCCTTCCTCTGCAGTATGTGGATATGGGTCATTTGCTAGGGTTATCTGGGAATATCTAATTTTATCTCCCTGGCAATGCAAGGGCCCTGAACACTGGTGCACCGTGGTTCTTCCCAGTGCTTCCTGATCTCTGCTTGTGGCAGAAAACAAACTATAGTCCTGTGAGATGTAATACTTTGGTTTTGCTTCAGTTGTTGGGTTACTGCGCAGGAGTCAGACTAGATGATCTTGGGGTCCCTTTTGGCCTTAAACACTATAAAAGAAGAGTTGCTGCTGGATCAAGGCAGTACCTCCGATGGCAGTTATGAGTGAGATGAGGGGCCATCGGAGCAGTATGTGCATTAGAAATTGACTTTATAACTGGAAATGGTCACACAAGTTGGCAGCAGAATAGTGGGCAGTCAAAAAAATCACAAAGATTAGAAACGCATTTTGCTTTTAAAAAACCCCACCTGACTTTGGAGACCAATCTCCTGATTTTGTGAATTCTAACTTATAGGTTTTTTAAAAAAATCTCTGGAGGTTCATGGTTTTGAGGCTGGCAGTACTGAAGAAGCCATTCAGGCCCTCTGTGTAACAAAAGAGCTGAAACAGCAGTGGCCTCCTCCCTAGTCATCAGCATAAGTCATTGCCCAAAACAAAGGCAAATGTAGGGGGAGGTGTGTGGCAACATATTACTTGTGAAGGCTTGTGTTTCTGTGACAGAGACGCAGAAAGGCCAGACAGACTGAGGGTGTGTCTACACAGCAAGGTTATTTTGGAATAACAGGCATTATTCAGAAATAACTAAGCAAGCGTCTACACAGCAATTCCGTTATTTCAAAATAATTTTGAAATAACAGAGGGCTTATTCCGACTTCTGAAAACCTCATTCTATGGAGAATAATGCCTATCCCAAAATAGCTACAGGCAGTCCCCGGGTTACGTACAAGATAGGGACTGTAGGTTTGTTCTTAAGTTGAATTTGTATGTAAGTCGGAACTGGTACATATTGTAGGGGAAACTCTAGCCAAACATTTCTCCAGAGCTCAGTTTTATTCTCCCACATCTCACTTCCCCCAGTCCTTTATTCTCAAGCTGAGATGTCTGCTGAGAAAAGCTGCTCCGTGTCTCCCTGCTCTGCTGCGGGGGGGCGCTAGCTTCGCGTCTCCCTGGTCTGCTGGGGGGAAGCAGCTAGTGCGGGGTTGCCTCAACCCGTTTGTAAGTAGGGATCTGATGTAAGTCGGATCCATGTAACCCAGGGACTGCCTGTATTTCAAAATAAGACATGGGTAGACACTCCACTTCTGCTATTTCAAAATAGCCCTTCACCAGGGCCATTCTAAGTTATTCCTTCCCAGTGCCTTCTGGGGCTCTAAATTGAGATAGCACGTCTACTTTAGGGAAGCCTGCCTCAGACTAATTTTGAGGCTTCCCTGCAGTGTAGACATTCTATTTTAAAATAAGCTATTTCAGAATAACTATTCCAGAATAGGTTATTCTGAAATAATTGGGCCGTGTACATGTTGCCTGAGAGAGCAGCAAAGCGTCATACACCCAAGCTCTGTGCATATGGCGTAAGAAAAAGCTAAGAGAGATTTTGGCCTGAGCCCTGGTTGAAAGAGCCTTGAAACCATGAGCAAAAAAACCCTGTCTTCTGTTTCACTCCTCCTGAGTTCAAGGAATCAGGACATTTTAAAAATAAACAATATTGCACCAAAGAGACCTGAATTCATCATCCATTTCCTTTCCTAACAGAAACAATCCTCAAGACTCTGAATTTTGGGCTAACTGTTCTGGTCAAAAGCAGCTATTCTTCCTTAGATAAGCATGTGTAAATCCTATTAGTATAAGTAACTTGCATGCAGCAAGAAAAGAACAGACAGCTTAGAAGGACAGTTTGAAATCCAAATGTATACAGCTCAACACACTAAAATGATTTAGCCTGTAGGAATAGGCATCTCTCTTTCAGCTTCGGGTTTTTAAACTCAAAAGACATTTCTGGGAAGTAGGGGTTGGATAACAGTTCAAACAGCTAAACTCTCCAGAGTACAATCCTATCATCTTAGATAATGAGATATATCTCCATTTTCCAAAAAGCTTAAAGCAAGATTCTCTCTCTCTCTTCTGAATCTGTCAGCACTCAGAGACTTCTCCTAACAGCCCCTATAACCACCATTTCATTGTCAGGGATGTGTCAATATAAGATAATGTAGGTGAGCTGCCTGGTTTTGTGCGAGGCATAAAATCAGTGAGCAAGTGAGAATTCAAGATGTCAGGCTGCCAAAGATCTTACTGCAAATAAGCAGCAAGCGAGAAAAGCAGAGCTGGTAAATAACTGCCTCTGAATGCTTGCTGGAAAGGGAATACAGGATCATTATCACATAGCATAAAGCATGATCTTTGCAAATCAAAATTTATAGACCAACCTATATTTCATGGAGCAGGTGGCAATGCTGCCCTTTGGGTGTTGGCAAGCCAAAGGACTGGTGCCTCAGCCATCTGGAACTCTATCAACACCCATTCATGCTGGGAATGAGCTGCACAAAGATTTGCATGGCAGTTTTTCTGCTTCATGCTTGGTGAGGACAGCAGAGACACAACCCTGTCCCATGAGCCATCATGACAAAAATCCACTTGGCAGGGTAAATAAGCTTGTGACCAAATATACCATCTGGTATGTGCAAAGTGACAGTCAGCAATTGCTGGGGAAAAGGGGGTTAGAAAAGTAGATATTCCCCAGATATTTTTTTTGTCAACATTAGAGGGCGTTGATTCTCTCTAGTTCATGCAGTTCAGTGCAGTGGGATATTCTGCAGTGCTCTGTTTTTCTCACTTTCATGAATAAGACAGGGTAACTGTATTTACCAGGAACAGCACCTTTCATATATACTACTTTTCCAAAACCAAAAGATGCCCAAGAACTAAAATATCCTTCAACCTCCCCAGCTACAATTGCAGTGCATAAGGACTACTGTAAATGTGTGTACTCTTTTGTGAGGCTCGGAAGATAAATTTAATTAAGATGCAAATCTGTTATACCGGACAGATTCAAAAGGCATCCACAGATAAATCCTTTGGAAGTGTTGGCCCTGGAAGAGGACTTGTATTTGGGCGAATGGCAGTTTTTTATTCAGTGTGACTGGAAAATGTTTGCTTTCTAGGGCTTATCATTCTTCCCTGCACACTGATGTGAACAGGGAGGTAGGTGTACCAACTCACCTAACCTAGAGTTTGATTACACTTACCCTGCAGCTGCACCTCTGTAGTGCTTAGGGAAGATGTTGCCTATGCCGATGGGACAGTTTCTCTTAGCTGCGTAATACCAAAGGGGAAAGTAAGCTGGTGCACCCCAGTGTAGCGCACTGGTAAGAAAGTGTTGGGCTGGGGCTATAAGGCTGGGGACGGGGCCTGTATACTGTTCTTCCTCATCCCCCTTCCCAAAGTTGAGGCTAGCAGCTGGGATCCCAGGTGCACAGAGCTGGCAGGAGAGCCCCAGGTATCCAGGACCCTGGTATGTGGGTCAGGCTGGAGAGATCCAGGCACTGAGGCTGGCAGCCAGGACCACAGGAGTGCTGCAGCACCCTTACCTCCCTTCCCATGCCTATGAACTCTAACCCTACAGTTCCCATTTGGTAGGGAACAGGAGCAGCGCAGGGCAGGGTCACCAAAGGGGACTGGTTTTAAACAGACAGTCTGGTATTTGAGTTTTCTGTCCAGGAAACAAATTGAGAAAATACCGGACATATAAATGTCAGGTGTTTTCTAATTAAATAAGTTTTATTGTTATCATGAGTATCAGTATGTAGTTGTGTACTGCATGAGCGTGTCTACCAGCCAGAGAGTAAGCAACTACACAGAAGACTACACCAACCCTGACTCCTGTACCCCCACATATCCCCACCCCTCTGTCCTGATTCCTGTACACCCTAACCTTCCTCCCACACCCTAAATCTTTGCTCTGAACCCCCCCCCCCCCCACTTCACTCCACACTTACATTTCTGATAGGTACCGTCATATCGCAACTCTTCCACCTCCAGTTTCTGAGCCCCCACCCAAGGGGGGGAATGTGGATTGTGATAGGACAGTACTTGTAAGACATGTAAGTTACTTTCACCCTGGTAAATATTCCACCTCCCTAAGAGGAAGTATCTACGTTTAAAGGAGAAGTGGTCTCATCGGAATAAAGCTGCCTACCCCAGCAGTTAGGTCGGTATAACTACACCGCTAAGGGGGTGTGGAATTTCTTATATCCCCGCAACATGGCTATCTTACTATATGTATATATATATTTTAGAAATGTGTGTCTGTCTGCCTCTCTGTCCATCTGTCTGTGAGTCCATTTGTTCAAGAACCCCTCCTAAATGGTAAGAGCTAGGACCACCAAATTTGGTAGGCAGCTTCCTCTTATCATAACCTAAAGCAAGATCAGGGTTTGATTGTGCCAAGTTAATGAGATGTGCCTGGAATTTGATTGTTTCTCATAAAATGGAAAGGGAGGGGTCTGGTAGGAAGGAGTTATGCTGCAGAATGACCACAGGGGGATCACAAGGGGCCAGTGGTGAGGACCGGGATAGCTATAATCCCATTGGGCTAGCAGGGAGCAGAGATGAAGAAGGGGACAACTACCTACTATATATTTCAGAGAGTTTGTCTGTTTGCGTGTCTGTCTAGCCCCACTACAGCTGCAGCAGCCATGGACAAGCACTTCTCACTTGACCCCAAACCGCTGCAGTGAGAGAGAGCTGAGGTTGTCCTTTCTCCCCAGAACAGCCTGCATCCTGAACCTCTCATCCTCAGCTCCACCCCACAACAACAATTAAATGAATAAAAACAAAATTTCAGAGGACTGAAAGGGGGAGGGGGATGACTCAGAGCAGGGGGCTGCAGTGCTGTGGGGTGCAGGAGTCAGGGCAGGGATCTGGGGGGCATGTGTGTGTATAGGTGGAGTGTGGCAAGGGAGGCTCAGGCCTGGGGCAGTCCCCATTGATGATCGTGCCCTACCCTGGGTAAATCTTCTAGTACTGACATAAGTTGGTAGTGTAGACAAGCCCGAGTGTGGTAGTTTCACATAGCTTGGAGTGATGGCATTCTGGCAGGGTAATTTTGCACGACTATGGTGAAACACATCCATCCCAAAGCCATCTTAGCTCCACAGGGGAAAGTTACCCAGGCCAAGGGAGACTCTTCAGTTGGTGTAGAACAGGGGGTGGCCAAAACCTGTGGCTCTTCTGAAGTTAATATGAGGCTCCTTGCTCAGGCACTAACTCCAGGGCTGCAGCTACAGGTGCCAACTTTCCAGTGCTCATCTCTTGGCTCCCACTCCTCCTCCAGCCATATTGCACCCTCGCTCCTTTCCTCTTCCACAGAGCTCCAGAGTGCCATGAAAAAGCTGACTGCAGTGGACAGGAAGTGTGGGAAAGGAAGAGGAGGCATGGTGGGCCCACTGGTGGGCAAAAAATACTGGAAACGGGAGAGGAGGAGCACTGTTGATAAATTACTGTGGCTCTTTGGCAATGTACATTGGTAAACTGTGGCTCCTTCTCAGGCTCAGGTTGGCCACACCTAGTGTAGAAGCTCTTGCACACCTTATTCTCCCTTTGTTGTCTAGGGAAAAGGTATCTAATTCTCTGCACTATAACAAACTCCAGGGGTACGGAGACAGGAGGAAGCAGGACTAGGCCTTTCACACCCTCACTGTTGACCCCGAGCTGTTATGTAAGACTTTTTATCCATAGATCACAAAATATTTACCAAAACAAGGATAAGTATCATTATCCCCATTTTACAGATGAGGAAACTGAGGCACCAGGCCAGAACGTGACTTGCCCAAGTCAACCACACATGGCAGCCTTCAAGCCAGGAATAGAATCCAGCTTGTCAGAGTCACAGGCTAATACCATACAGACTGGTCACTCATACTGCCTGTTTCATGCAGCTTGGTACAAACCAAACTTCCCAGTCAGATCCTCAGCAACATTCCAAAAAGCGTTGTGCTGCCAAGGTTCAATCTTGGCAGAAAAAAGGTGCTTTATAGCCAGCTTCCTCTAAGGTGCGTTGGGGGGTCTTAATATTAACCTGCTTAATTTCCCCAAAACTTGCCCCACCCAACCCACCATCCTCTTCTAGCAATGCTAGAAAAATTAATTCAGGGCAGCCCAATACTGAATGCAGCCCAGGTCAGGAATGCATAATCCTGATAATCCTTGGGCCTGTAAACAGGGGCTGAACTGCTGCTTGCTATCAGCCAGCTAAAAGGAGGGGTGGGTGTGCCCACTACAGTTGTTTAGCTCTGCAAGGTAATTAACTGTTAACTGTTGACATGTAAATACTGCTCAGAAGAGAATCTGAGGTGTGGCTATGTAAATCCCATTCAAGAATGGAATGTGGAGAATTGTATATAATTTGGGACTGTTGTGGGGATAACTAATCATGCTACCCCTAAATGTGGGAACTGTAAAACATGCCACCAGTGCTTTCAGGAGACACACCACCATCATGGTAAGAGGTCTCGGAAGAACAAGCCTCCCCCCTTCCAGAGTTGAGTAAACAGAGCTGGGGGAAAGGGTTAAAAGGTTTCAGTCAGCCTGCTTCACACCTGCCAGGTGTGAGCTATAAGACTGGCCCAGCCTGCACCTTTCCCTCTTTGTTTTAAGGACAGACTCCCTGAGGAGTCTTTTCTTTTGTTAGTCCAGTAAAAGTTGGATTCATTTGCCAGTCCAGCTGGTGGCTAAAGAGTTGAAATCACTGAGAGCTGAGATCACTGGTTTGGCTGAGTGCCAGACCTGTTGCACCAATGAAGTAGTGGTGACCAGTGGCGTGGCATGGAGCGGTGGCAGGCGAGGAATGGTGACCGGCAGCGTGGTGTGGAGCGGTGGCAGGCGAGGAGCGGCCATCCGTAGCGTGGAGCAGCGGCAGGCGAGGAGCAGCCATCGGCGGCGTGGTGTGGAGCGGCGGCAGGTGCCCAGTGGAGCATCCAGAGGCGTGGAACGAGACAGCTGGTGGAGCGTGGCGGAGTTTCGTATAAGGTGCCCCCTATCTATCCTCCGACCCCCATTTCTACCCAGATTGGAAGGTGAAACCCTGCGGGTGAACTTTGGGACTCTGGGTGGCACGGACCAGGGACAAAGACCCTTAGGGTGTCGGACTTTTTGGACTTCGGGCGATTCTTGGCTGGGGTGGGGGGCTTGGCTCATGTTTGGGGTTATGAACTCTGTTTGTGGTGTTTTCCCCCAAGTTAATGCCTTATGACTTCTCTTTCTGTTTCATTAAATGTTTCTTTCCTACACTCAGACTCAGTGCTTGCGAGTGGAGAAGCATTGCCTCTCAGAGGCAACCAAGGGTGCATGAATTTCCCAGATTACTGGGTGGGGGCTCGAGCCGGTTCTATGTGTGATGACACCAAGATATTGAACCCAGCCCTGGTTACTGCCAGGCCTACCCGGCAGAAGGGTTACAGGCCCACTGTGAGATCTTTATTCCAACAGCATTAACCAGTTCCCTGACAGTCCAGAAAGGAAGGAGGCAAGCACTCTGCCATTAACTTATTCAATTAATATCACCATTAAAGGGGAAGAAAAAAAAAAACTTGCACACAAATCCAACCACTGAAGCACACATCCAAAGAAAAGAAAAGAAAATCATTCCGATTCAAAGTGTCACACAACCCCCTCCCCCCCCGAATTCACAACTGAAAAGCGGAGCACATGATCCCATGCTGCATATTCTCATCCAGAGATTGCTGGCTGTTCCATATATAATTTACGCCACTATGTCACTCATGCCCCAAATTTGCAGCTTTAAGCTATTCACAAAAACAAGAAAAAGCATCTTAAGGAAACTATCACCAACGTTAGGACAAGATGCCATTTACTGTGAGCAAATGCTGCTAAAGCTGCAAAGTGCCAATATTACTAGCTCCTCTTTTGGTATTTACAGGAAGTTTATTTGAATGAACTGCAACATTGTTACAATTCCTATTTTTTATTTTTAATGTAGCTGTGAATAAATTATGAAGGTGCCATTTGTTTGGACAAGTCTTCCATATTTCCCCCTTAGAAACAACCTTGGAGGAATTCTTTATTATTGATCCTTAGTGTTACTCTAGCCTGTTGGAGCCAAAGGTCCCTCTAAGCTGCATGACTGCGCAATCGTGCAGCTATTTTCTGGGTTCCGCTCAGAGATTTAAAGCTCCCCACGCATGCAGGGAGCTCAGCTGACCGTGGAGGAATGGGGCATCTGTAAACAGCAGGTAAATGCTACCATGGGCTGAACTGAAGAGCTCCCAGAGCAGAAAAGCAGATGGAATAAGGAGACAAGAAGTGGCCTGGGGGGAGGGAGGAGTAATTAATTAATTGGTTTGGGGGAAGTTGGAGGGGAAGGGAGTTTGGAGAGTCCTGTCTGCCGGAGAACACACACACAGAGAGAGAGAGAGAGAGAGAGAGAGGCAAAACCCAAGAGTTTCTTCAACTGTCCTGGGCTGGGAAGTAAGGGGCTGACTGCATGGGTTACGTAGGGAAAGGGGTGCGTGGGTGCTGGCATCTGTGCAGTGAGGTGGAGGCAGGGGGAAGTTTGTTTGGGATGTTCTGACTCTCTGCAGTCCTCTCTGTTAGGCTAGGTTGGAGGGAGAGGGGGAAAGCAGGCTGCATGGGGTGTATGTGTATGTGCTAGGAGGACATTTGCATGATTCCATTTCAAACTGTTTTACATAGGTGTTAATGACTTAAGATAAAATAATGTTTTTCTTTCTTAATTGATATTTTTGGAGTGTTGCCGATATCTAAAACTCTGAACTTAAAGATTTTTTAAAAAAATCCTGTGTTACTAATTAATACATGGTAAATTGTATTGCATTAAGGCCAGATCTTTGCTGTGTGGTAGAGTTCTGACTCTTATGAGTCAGAAGTAGCAAGTACTAGCTGTGATGCTAGTTTTGTAGGATGAAACCTATTTACAAGCTCTTTGAAACACGCATCTATCTACAAACCCTGAAGTCATGTGTTAATTTGTTCTGGGGTTTCTACTCTTCCTTGAGTGGAAAAAGGCTAATTTCCTACCTTTGTACAGCACCTTTGTAGTCACTAAGGGTACCTCACAGCACCTGGACACAGGTATCTTGTTTTAATATATTTTCTTCCACACATATGGACTGCTAAAATATATGTATATATGTGTATATATAATGTGTATGTGTGTGTGTGTTTTGTTTGTATTTGTGGTATACTCCCACACACTTCTCAATATTGGTGTTGCACATAAGAAATTTCAACTCGCCCAAACTAAAATTCAACCCGCCTAAGGACAGAAAATGTTAGAGGGAACTCTGGTTGGGGCCCCAGTCAGGGATTGGGGTCCCTTTGTGCTAGATGCTGTACAAACACAGAATTAAAAGGCAGTCTTTGCCCCCAAACAGTTTACAGTTTACATGTAAGACAAGAGACAACTGATGGAAATAGACAGAACAATGTGGGAGTCCAAGGAAACAATAACTCAATATTAGTCAGCGTGATGGGCAATAGTCTATATTTAACAATGGCCTATCTGTTGTCAAGTTTTTTTGCAGGCATCATGGCACCACCAATAAACGCAGCTCAGACCAGGAATGCAGCACAGGCCCCAGGGGCCCCGGGCAGCATAATTCCGCAGGGCCCCCACTTTGCCACAGCGCATGCGCGGGGCTTTTTGAAGCGTGGGGCCCGGGGCAGCCGCCCCATTCGCCCTGCCCTATATCCGCCCCTGACAGGCCCAGTAACCCAGGAAATGCAAGGCCTATGGCTGGTTGTGAAATACTTTATGGGCACAGGAAAAAAAAATCAAATCTTTCTTTTTTGTCCAAATTTTCTTCACAAGTTTTCAGGTTTTGGGAAAAATTGTAAAGCCAAGAACGAGGAGGTTTTAAACTGAAATGTTTCAATATTAGAGCAAAAAAACCTGAAAAGTTTTAAGGGGGAGGGGATTTTCCCTGGAAATTTCCATTTTTGAAGACAAAGCTATTTTTAATTGATTAAATGTTGCAAATGAAATTTGTCAACTTGCTCAGTTCTTGCAGACACACTGTCTCAGGAAGTGGGGGATGCTAATAATGCAGCGCATCCCCTTCTGCAAATGGACGGTTTTTCAGGCTGGAATGCTGGGGAGACAACCATGGTCCTGCCCACTTCCTGTTTCTCCTTGCCTTCTAAGCAGTGGTAAGAGTTAGAAGTCACTAAGTTCACCTGAACACTGAATATGATCATGTCTAGCCTTCATGCAAATGTAAAGTTGAGTGAAGAAATGGGGGAGCTGCTTGTGCTCTCCCATTCCCAGATACCTATGCAAGGGCTAGATACAATCTAGCACAATACACACACACACACACACACACACACACACACACACACACACACACACACAAATTAAGACCACATGCATATGCAGAAACAGGTTGCTGACTCCAAAGGGGTTGCACCTTGCATCTGCTTATGAGCGGACTTTGACCGCTTGTGTTGATACAGAAACAAAAAGACCTCCTGTGATACCCTCAGATTCTACACACTGATGCAACACACAATGAGAGCAGCAAATTAAAGTGCGGACATCATGGAATAGTAAGGTAGAAAAGGTAAATGAAGTAGTGGAAACATTTCACAAGTCATGTGTCTGTTTTTAAAAGGACATAGAAGACTGCAACTTTCGATAAACTATATCAGTCAGGTTCTACACTATAAACTTACATCAGCATAACGGCATCACTCAGGGGTGAGAAAAATCCATCCCCACTCCCCGAATTATACTGACCTAGCTTCCAGTGGAGACAGCACCACGGGAGAGCTTCTGCCTTTCATGGAGGTAGATTAACTATGCTGAGATGGGAGACACACTCACATCAGCATAGTAGCAACTTCATTACAGTGTTTTAAGTTTAGACCTGCCCTAAGTAAACTTACTTAGGAAATGCCATTAGCAACTCCACAGTTAACACTGAAGTTAAAATTTGCACTGGAAAATGGGATTAAAGGCTACTTATTTCAGTTTAATTTTGTTCCATTTAGAAACCATATTCAAGAAAAGGCATGGGAGAAGTTTCCAAATTAAGTGCCACTGGCCTCCTGAGTCACCTTGGGCAAGTCACTTCACCTCTCTTCCTGCTTCAGTTTCCCTACCTGTAAAATGGCATTGGCCACTTTTATAAATTACTTTGTGTTCTAGTGATGAAAAGTCCTACATAAGTCCTAGGTGTTATAGATAGTGAGGGTTATAAGCCCAGTTTGGAGCTGAGTTTTTTTGCAAAGTTTTTTGCGATTTCCAGTTTCACAAAATGTAGGAGTGTTTGCATGTGGAGTTTTGATCCACTACAGAGATTTGCCAGCAGCAATCAGACATAGTGCTGTATTCCCAAATGTGGGGGTGTTTGGAGGGTGAGAGATGAACCAGTGGAATGACTGAGTAGAACACTGAAATGCGGTCACAGTCAGCAAAATCTGTTTACCAGGGGAGAATGTTTATTACTAAATCCCCAAATCCTCAGAGCTATTTAGGAGCCCAACTCTCACTGATTTCAATGGAAGTTAGGAGCATGAATACCTTTGGGGGCCTACATTGCATAGTCAGGAAGCAGCAGAAAAACTCTTGCTTCTGGTTTGGCTCAGTCCTTTGACGCTGGCTACAGAGCCTGACCTTCCTAGAGCAGCCACTCTGACACCTGTTCCTTTGATCCCTAGGGAAAGAGGAGGGGCAGCTGAGAAAGCAAGAGCCAATCCTTGCTAATCAGCCCTTCCTCTCCCTTCCCCCTTGCCCCTCCCCAGTACAAGCTGTGCCTCTCGGGAGGTTGTGTTCTCTACAGAAAACGACACATCTCTAGCCTGAACCAAAGCCCCCACCCCCAACCCTTAATAATGAAGGGAAATATTGTTTCTTATAAGCAAATGCAGCCACCTGAGGCAAGCAGGGAGGCCTTGTCAAAGACCCTCATTTTGCCCTATATAAAAACAAAGATGACTTTATAGACTGATGGGTTCCCTTGATGGGGAGATTGTGGGGATGGAATGGTTGTTTTGAGTTTTTTTTTAATCACTTAGCCACACCACAGATGTCTTTTCAGGTCACAAGCATTCCGTTTACCCAGCTATTTTTAGCTACCCTGCTGGCCAGATTCACTGAATTATTCATTGCTCTAAGGATATGGCCCCAGCAAGTCCTCTGCTATTTGAAAACAATGACAGCTTTTGGCATTTTTGCTGTGCAACTGCAAATCTTAGCTACAGCAAGAGTCTCTCAGGTCTGGCTGGAAATAAGCCTGTTATTTTGTTACGGACAACTGTTGACTCAAGTGCATGTTGTAGGGTGGAAATCATGAAGAGCTATTACCGTGAAGGTTTCGAGGATTTTGGCTGGCCTTCCCTTTTATTGATCATGTCACTGTGGCCCCAGCCCACAAGAGTTTGCATTTAAGATTTAAAGGGCCACACCTACTAAGGCTGACAAAAGTTCTTTAGAGCAGAGAAAGGAACAGCAGGGGGAAATTGCTGATGATTGTTCTGGAAATATCCTTCACCCAACTTACTAATTACACACTTGGCTGATCTCCTATAATTATGGTCTGAAAGGAAAATCTACACCTTAGCAATTTAGTCGGTCTTGCTTTTTTAAAATCAACCATTTCCACGCTAATGAGCATCACTGTAAAACAGCTCCACCTTAAAGGAGCAGGGTAAAGTCACAGGTATGAAGCAATGCAATTATTTTACCATATTTTACTTTTGACCAATAGCTTTTATTTTTTGGTTACATAAAACTAGCTGAAACTCAAAGTCAATTGCTTTTTATGGCACGCTATCCTGATTAAGCAATGATACGATGAATAAAAATGCAACACACTTCTTAGATTTGATTAAGCTTTAAAGAATCCCAACTCAAAGTCGAAGTTAATGTAATTATGTCCAGAAAAAAACACTGACATTGTGTGTTTTGCACTAGTTACAGTTCAAACAATTGCTGCCTTTTCCCTCCTACACTCATGACTCTGCCATCTTGCAAAGTTGACATTTAGTGCTAGTTTATATTAGAGGTGGGCTCAGCTGTAAAGTTAGGAATGGGATCTAGACTTTGCAAAAGGATGCAGGTATTTGGATCTAGGATTTTGTTTCCATCCATTAGAAATCAATGACCAACTGCAAAGCTCAGACTCAGAGCTAGGTCCAGATTTGCAATGCATAAGGGCAAAATCAGTATGGAGACAGATCCAAAATTTGTGTGTGATCAGAACAGGAGCTTTGATTTGGGCCTGTCATGGCTCCTTCCCCACTCTGGCATGATAAATGCAGAAGTGGGGGCCAGCAAGTGTACCCCAAAACCTTATCTACCAGGCTTTGGTATAAAACTTCCCCCAAAATCTTAAAAACCTAGATTTTGGGAATAAAACTTCCGCTGCCACCACCCAAATTAATAAAGAAACCACGGGAGAGACCATTTGGGAAATCTCAACCCTAAAGTAAAAACCCCAGGACACAAGTAACCAATACAAGATTAATAAAAAGAAAAGAGAAAGAACTTTTATTGTCACCACAATATTTCTGTTGCAAGCATAATAACCAGGTAGAGAGTAACAAAGTAATACGCATGGAGAAATTCTACCATGGGTTCAGAACTTAGTTACAAAGAAAAGCCACACATTGTTTAAAAAGTGCACAGACAGCAGATCCCATACCCAAATTATAAAACAATAAAACCTAATGGATTTATCTAAACTTTACCCTACTTACAGAAAGCGAAGAGAGAGTTTTTTCTTGGAGGGAGACATAGTGTCTATCCCCCTCAATAGCTGGAGAGAACTGCCCAAGAACAAAGGAGGGAACAACCAAAAATTCCTTTGTCCCAGTTTGAAATTCCTACCGACATTCCTATTGGCCGCTCCACCTGGCTAGGTAAGAGACATAGTTAACCCCTTAGTCCCCAGGCTGCTGTCTAACCCTCATGATCATGACAGGGCCTCTCTCTGATTTGGAGATTTTTTTGTTTTGGTCTGGCTTGGTTTTGTTTTTTTGTTTTTGTTTTTTTGAAGGTTGGGTCTATAGCGTCTTTTAAAAAACATGAGAGAGATTAAAGTGTCAGAAACTTGCAACAAGGTGTAATAAAATAGAAGGATTTGTAGCAGAGTCAGATTTTGTTGAAAAATTTATAAGGGAAAAATCCAGACCAAATTAGCGGTAATGCTCCAGTGCAACAAATCCATTTTGAATCCAGCAGACTAATTGCAGAGGCCAAATGGAGATATGAAGATATTTGTAAAACAAACCAAAGCTACTAATAATTCAATGATTGTTACATTTTGCTACAAATTTAAAATGGGTTCATTTTTGGTTTAAAAAAAGATCTGTTATATAAGTTTTTAGAGCAAAAATGTGTCCTAATATACAAGTGGAAAGAGTTCCATTTCTCAGGTAAAGATGGGGTTTATTTTAGAAACATGCAATTTTAAATTGAAATTAATGCACAAAGAGAAAGAGGATAAAATAAGCTCATGATACCATCTACATGTTTTGTTAGTCTATATAGTGCTACCAGACCTTTTGTTGTTTTTTTAAGAGCTTTCCTGCTGTAGCAGTGAAAGAAGGCATTTGGAAAAGAAAGGCAGATGAAAAGGGAAGTAAAGACAAAACAGAGAAAAGAATAAGAAAGGGAAAAGAAAAGGACAAAGAGAGAAAGAGTTTTGTGGTGGAGTAAGATCAGAAAAAAGGCAGGGGGAGAAAATAAATCACAAGAAGAAGCAAAGAGGATATTGCAAACTGGTTCCATGTGTTTTAATCAGAATCTTTCTGAGACTTTACCACCCAATTCTTAGATGCCAGAAACCAAGATTTTCAGAGGTGATTCCATTTATGCATATTGTCTCCTTTCCCATGAGGTACAAAAAAGGCTAATAGTGACAAAGCATCGATCATACCTGAAACACTTCATGAATAACATTTGAGTGACTAAAGTAGCTGTTCCATTGCACTTCTGTTGTTTATTCCAGCTTTCCAACCAATGGGTCCAATCCTAGTCCCACTGAAACCAATGGCAAATCTCCTCCCTCTGTCACCCCAACTTCAAATGGTGCAGGTCTAAGTCCTATGTTTTCTTTTCCTTTCAAATTCATTTCCCCCCGCTATAGCTTTCCAATTCCAGTTCCAGCATTTGACTTTCAGCTTACCCTAATGTACAGTCCTTATCTCTTATCTTTTTTCTTTAACATTTCTGAGATTGCCTTTCTTCTCAGATCATCTTCAACTCTGTTTATGCTGCGAGCTTTGAGTTTCTTCGTTATCCAGACTGAAGTTTTGGAAATGCCAAGAAAAGATTGGCTGATGTTGTGAATTCTAAGTAGCTGGATTCAAACCTGTTCAGTAATGTAATTCTTTATTGGGTTTGACTGCGATGGATGGGAGAGATGGGGGTTATAGAAACATTTCTGGGTCTTGTTTTTTATGGTCAGTTAGAATGGCCATTTTATAATTTGTTAATTATTGCATTTTCATATAAATATTTTTGATAAATAATTGAATTGTAATAAGATGATATATGGACATTCAGTTCTCTCTCGCTCTTTGTGTGTGTATATTTATATGTGCATATACACACACACACACACACACACACTTCATTCTGCTGAACACAATAATTCTGAGGTAAAAATAAAATTGAATGTTAATTTTCAGGTATTAAGCAGTGTCCCCTACTGTATGTACTTCAACACCCCTGCAGTAGCCTGGGTCTCCTCAGATTTACTGTCAATATTATATAATTTCAGCTCTACAGAAAAGCCCACCTTAATCAATTGAGTGTCCTTTGAAAATACACTATGTACTGTGGACCATACTATATGGCTTTTAGGGGCAAACCATATATCACGATGCATAAAACAAAATAACTAGATCATCCTCTCCCACTACACAATGCTGAATCCAGGCAATCATTACACACAGTAATTATTTTCAATACATATTTATACATGACACAAGATCAGAGCTGGGCCTGTTAAAGATTCACAGATTTTAAGGCCAAAAGGGGACGCTACAATTATATTATCTGAGTCCTGCATACCACAGGCCATAGAAATATACCCAGTAATTTCTTCATCAAACCCATAACTTTTGGTTGAGCTGGAACATATAGTTTTAGAAACACATACCATCTTGATTTAAAGTTTTGGAGAATAAACCATGTCACTAATTTGGTTGTTACAATGATTAATTACCTTAATTTAAAAATGCAGCACCTTAATCTGAATTTGTCTAGTTTCAGCTCCCAGTCTGGTGGATTTCACTATGCCCTTTCCCACTAGATTAAAGACCAACAAGTATCAGAAATCTCTTTCCCCTGGAGATACATGTTGTAGACAGTGATCAAGTCACCTCTTAACCCTCTCTTGGAACATCTAAATAGATTGAACTTTAGTCTCTCACTGTGAGGTATGTTTTGCAGCCCTCAGATAAAGCTTGTAGCTTTTTGTTAAACCCTTTTCAATTTTTCAACAAATTATACATGTTTATAGATAACACCCATGTCATAGTTTAGAGTTTTATAGAGTTGCCTATCACCATACTATCTTAGTGCCTTCCTGTGAAATAGAATAGCAATAGCGAAGTCCCTAGAGAACTTTATGGATTATCTGACTCTTCTTCCTCAGTTTATAGTTGGGTTATTGCTGGTTTGGATCATTTTTTGTTCTTTGTTTTCTATGTCCCGTTTTCTTTAGGTGAAGAAGAAAGATTGGATTTTTTGAGGGAGTTAGTGGGGGTCATTGTGTTGTGAATATCATTTTCTACTCTTACAGTGGATGAAAGAAAAATGATGGAGTTTTTCCTTTAAAAAACAAAAAAGCCTTAATGAGTTTCCACGAGTAAAGGTGTTTAACTATGTTACCTCCTCTGAAGTACTTCAGTATTCACTTTGTTAATCTTTGCTGTTTCTGCCTTTTTGTGGCACATGTAAATAAATTTGATGATCCAAGGGAGAAGCGAAGCCTGCTTTTCTGCTAAGACAATCAACTTAATGAACGGGTAATTAGTATAAGAGTATTAGTAACATTAATGCTTAATGAGTTGCATCTTCTTTGCATCACATCTCTTCACTTCCACAGCTTGCTAAATAAAAGTTTATTTATTGTCTTGAATTAAAGGACATTTTCAGAGATGAGATTTCATAAAATTGGAAACAAAAGGAAATTTAATCAAGATAATTAAAATGAAAAACTTAAATAATTCACTCTAACCTGCAGTTGCAGCATAAATGGACCAGCAGTTTCCAATTAAAGCAGAAAGTTTGTGAGATGCAGTACGACTGATTTACATTTATGGAACTGGAAGAAAATATTACCTTATTAAGTAAATTTCAGAGAAAATGTCAGAGCATAGAGGTTGGCATGACTTGATTTTTTAGCAGATAATGCAGTCATTTTACTGCTTACAGATTCAGAGCCAGATCCTCTCCTGCTGCAAATCTGCATAGCCCTACTTAAGTCCATGAAGCTATATCAATATGCATCAGCAGAGAATCTGCCCTACTATCATATCCAATTTCTGGTAGATGTACCTGAATGTATGCCAGAAATAGTGCAGAAATACACCAGTGGAAATTAGCCTAAGCTGGGCAATCAGTGTACCCATATTCTGCAGGCTTGGTGACTCCTTCATAAAAGGGTATTGCAGAGCTTGTCCTGGATGAGATTTGCAGAGGAGATTTGTGTGACAGGTTTGGTCCCAGAGGCCCCCTTCTGTCAATCACTTGATGTTCTGAAATACCACTGAGCCAACCTTCCTGTGCTCCTGGGTGCCCCTTATGCTCTGTCCTGCTGAGCCAGGCTCTCCAGCCTCTTCCAGCACTGACACAGAGATGGAGTCACAGCCCTATGCAGTGTAACACAGACACTGAGATCACCTCAGCTCGGGGAAGCCTCAGTCAAAGGTATTTACCTCAGCACCCAAATGCACAGCCTCAATGGGAGCTGAACCCCAGATAAATCCATCTTACTTGTTCACCTTACACTGGGTTTATCACTTCACTTAGCATGGCTACTTTAATAGCCCAGGTTAATACTCCATATTTCTAACTTCAAATATGGGGATAATGCATGCACACCACTAGAATATACACATTCAGCAATGTATATCTTTTCCAATGACATTTTGCATAAAGCATATTCCAGATATGTCATATTAATCTGCATAAGCATATTTGCATAAAGTGTACGGAATGCCCCATGACAACGTGCATGTTCTCTGTTCACCTCAGCACACACATCATTGCTACCAGGCATGACATTGCAAAGTATTCCATCCCAGAGCTGGAGGAAGACAGGTCCCTGGGCAGATTTATCTGCTGTGATGGGCTGTTGTAGCTTTGGCTCAGAACTAGAGCTTTATATAATCATTGTGCACAGCAACTTATTTGACCTTATAGAAACCAGAAACAGCCATGTGGTTTTGCTGCTTCAGATGTGTTATTTCTCCCCACATTTTTCTGAGCCTCCACAAGCTTTTTGGAAGGGAGTAGAGTGGGAAGGCAGCAGAATTTGGCCTATAAAATTTCTAACACCATATTTGTACATCTTTTCTATATTTATTGCTGTCTTGTGAGAGAAACAGACCTTTTCCATTGCTTTCAATGGGAGTTTTGTCTGAGTAAGGTCTATGAGATAAGGCTTCAGCAATTTTTTTAACATGGTTTATAGTAAACAAAATTTCTTAGGATTCAAGCATGTAGTGGTCAAATTACATGTTAGATGACATATACTGTAGCCACTTGCAGGCAGAGATAACGAGATGATTAGTCAGAAGGGAAACTTCAGACAGAGAGGGCTCATTTTCAAGGCTGCTCCTTTCATTGCAGCTACCGGCTTAATTTAGCCTTGCAAAATTGTCATGAAAATGTATCAGCCCAAGCACAAATTTGACTCTGCTCAACAGCCCTCTATCAAGATGGTGAAGAAAAATAATTAATGATATTTTATTCACCTGTCAAATAAATTGCTCAGCCCAGATGAGTGAGCAGTAGTTTTGTAAGAGCTGGTGTAGCTGATGAGCTGTAGTCACAGCTATTGCGTGGCATTATTTCCAATCAACATGTCTCACTGCAGCCTAGGGCTGCCCATCCTGTTCTCCTGCTCAAATACCGGAGATAACTGGATAGCTGAAACGCACAGGATGGGTTTGGTATTCAGTATAAAATGCCTGACTGGGTCAAACTATGCTTTTGCCTGGATTTATTTAAGTAACATTGAGTTGGCTTATTTAAAAGAAATTGATTTCTGTGTTCAGTGATAGCTACGCCATTTTTATATGCATAGAAAATCCACTTTAAAATGTGGAATTCATCTAATGCTGAGTTTGCCACAGTTTTTAGTAGCTTACATTTATTTTGATTTCCTAACACACGCACCTTAGGAGCTCTCATCTAATGCTCCTTTGGGCCCCACATCCAGTTTTGAAGACAATATTCAGCAATTACACCGAACAGTGGAATTGCAACAGAAAATCCAGCACTTATCAGTACAGCCAGTCATTAAAATTAAGAAGGCAGCTAAGTGACACATAATCATTGCCAGTTAGAAACTGCCATGGAAAATGGGAAAAATACCTACTCGTTATCTCTTAGCTTCATGTGGCCCATTGTCTCATCAACCTTCCACAGCATTGGTCAGAGCAGGAAGGGAGAGAAAATGGAAAACAAAGAGAAGAATAAAAGGAGGACAATGGAAAAAAAACCCAAACCCTCAGCAAGACTTCATGGCAGAGGGGATTCTTCTCTCTCATATAACTTTCTTTAGGCACACTTGGTGTAATAGTGGCTTTAACTGATACAGGTCAACATGGCAATATATAGAGTACTCTATAGAGTACAGGGTCAATGCTGGGGGATGTTCTTTAGGAAAGAATCCAGTATTTGTGCAGAAGCAGCAGCTCTGCCAATAGTCAACATTTTAGATCAGCATCCTCAAACTTTTAGGAGAAACAGGTACAACACACCACATTTTTAAGCAAGCTTCCTGAAGAAGGTAAGCGAGTGAGCACCACTGAAGGCTACTGTATACTAACCTATGGGGCAAAAGAGCAAACGGAAAGGGGGGAGGGAGAACTGTCCAAAAGTAAACAAGCTGAGAATGCATTCTTTGTCCATTCTGACTTGACTTTACACTGTTTATAGCTCCCTGAACAATTCTCTGATCATTTGGACATCATGCCCAGTGCATTCTTCTGTATACTTGCAGTTCTAAGTGTCTGATGAATTTGGCACAGGTCCCCTTGACAATCTTGGATGTATCTTCTTTTCTGGCTGTTCACATGTTGAGCTGCATGTTTCCTCCCTACATCTTCTCATCATCTTTAGAAAGGAATTCTATTATTGCAGAACCTGGGAATTACAGCATCTTAGAAGCTGGATATGAGTCAAAGATGTGCATTGTAGCCAAGAAGGCTAATGGCATATTAAGTTGCATTAGGAGGAGCATTGCCAGCAGATCTAGAAAAGTGATTACTCCTCTTTATTCAGTACTGGTGAGAACACATCTGGAGTATTATGTACAATTCTGGGGCCCCCATTACAAAAAGGATGTGGACGCATTGGAGAAAGCCCAGCAGAGGGCAACAAAAATTATTATAGGGCTGGAGCACATGACTTATGAGGAGGGGCTGAAGGATTTAGGTTTATTTAGTCTAAAGAAGAGAAGAGTGAGGGGGATTTGATAGCAGCCTTCAGCTTCCTGAAGGGGGGTTCTAAAGAGGATGGAGAGAGGCTGTTCTCAGTAGTGACGGAGGGCAGAACAAGGAGCAATGGGCTCAAGTTGCAGTGGGGGATGTCTAGGTTGGCTATTAGGAAAAACTATTTCACTAGGAGGGTGGTGAAGTACTGGAATGTGTTACCTAGGTAGGTGGTGAAATCTCCATCCCTAGAGGTTTTTAAGTCCCACCTTAACAAAACCCTGGGTGGGATGGTTTAAGTTGGGATTGGGTCCTTTTTTTAACAGGGGGGTTGACTACATGACTTCCTGGGGCCTCATTCAACTCTATGATTCTATGATCCACATTCAAAGCCCTTAGCTGCACATGTAGAGGCATGTCAAAACTGAGTTAGCATATCTTTCAGGAGTGAGAATAAGACCATATGTTGATACGTGGCCTGCTACTCTACTTCCCTGGTTTGTGGTGTGGAGGTAGTGATTAACCCTTCCTCTTTCCACACAAGTTGCTCTATTTCCATAGCTCACTCTTGTCTCACCATTGTGAAATGTTCTCCCTCCAGCATACTGCCAGCTGGTCAGAGAATCACACAAGAATGCTAGTTAACCTCTGGGCTCATTGCACCACGGACCAAGACCATAACTTCAGCCAAAGCACTAGGAATAGCCAGTCAGCCCTATTGCAGTAGCTCACACAGGTTGGTGGGGTGAGATATCTATCAGGCAATGGTGCGATGCTAGGAGTTGATAAAACATCTAAAATGCCTATTCTGCAAGGCCAAGTACTAATGATGGCAGTGATGACATGCCCCTACGGTGAGGAACTTGGTAGGATGCCTGACACCATCCCCAACCCAGAGCCATATCTTATGTCTTTCTTCTGCACTAGAGGGTCTTATCATGAGGTTGGAGGAAGGAGAGGTGGGTGCAGCAGCAGATGATACCACAAGGGACTCAGAATCCCAGAAGCAGAGGAGCTTGAAGGCCTGAATCATCCTACTCCTGTAGATTGGGTAGTGTGTGTTCCAAAGAACTGTCCAGGGATGGAGCCAGGAAACAGCATGCAGAGACAGATTCTGGGGAAAGAGAAAATGGAACAGGACTACAACTCTGATCCACAGCCTGATAACAGCCAACTATCAGATGTATTATTGTTATTGCCATGTTTCCACAAGTTATTGTGACAGGGGAGGATCTAACATACAAAGAATAAGTGTGTTTATACAAGGGATTCCCATGGTAGGGCATCCTCCCTCTCTCCAGGATTGTCCCTTACCATTGCATGGTATCCAAAATGGATGCCAAAAAGAGAAAACTTTCAAAACTGGTAAAAGGTACCTGGCCTAGCAGGCAGGAATGCATATTTTTTCAAGTACAGATTTTTATAAAATGGAGAAAGCTACAGGTATATGCTTTGATCACCAATACCGTGCCATACAGCAATGGTAATAAGGCCATTGGGCTGCAGAAACTTGCCAATTTCTTTGTAACACTCAATGAGACCAAACTCATTGCTTGTTTTGCATTCATCCTGTTAATGCTATACATGTATATTACTTGGAATACTTGGAAGATCTGTTATTTCATCGATGCGTATAGTCTCGCCACCAAGGCAGATCACAACTTTTCCAAGCCATCCTGTTTTGTGCAGTTCTTGTCCATGTCCTTCCATGAAGGAAGGAAGGAAATGTATATTATGGTGAGCAAATGACTGCTCCATAGAGTAACTGTATGTCCATTTCAAGTCCATTTTTATCCAGGTTTCTCCTTGACTTCTTGAAAGACAATTATAAATGACAGTTGCTAAGGAAGCATTCTTGTGCTCTCTGTCTCTTTCTGTGGCCTGCTTTGGGGAAGGGAAAGGAGTCAATTCTGCCACTTCCAAAAGTGAATTGCAGCCTAAGCAAAATTTGGTGAATTTTACTCCTGATTTTCTTCTGCTCCTGGTAGGTGACTTTCAAAAAGATTTCTGGGTGAACATTTCTTGGAAACCCCTGGTAGCTCACCAAACTGCTTCACTCACTGATATCCTGTTCAGTGACCAGTGCCCTGAATATCAATGCTGATGGGATACCAATCATCAACAGGAGTGGAAAATTACTTCTTCCTTCTGTTATTTTTAAAATATTGTCTTTAAGGCCCTCTCCTACCTGAAACAGAGTCACTACTGGTAAAAAAGTTTCCAATCAGGCCCATATGCAGGAATTTCAGGGGGGGGGGGAGGAGAGGGAGGGAAGTATACAAGCTGTGGGAAGGGCTGGTGGCTTCCCCTACCCCTATGGCCCAGCCCCACCCCAGCCTCTCCCCTGGGGGGAAAAAGAGGGGAATCAGCCCAAGGCTTCCTCTGAGCCAGTCAGAGCTCAGGGAAAAGAGGCGGGCAGCAGGCCATCTCTGCTTTCCCCCAGCTGGCCAGAGCATGAGGGAGGGAGGGAGGATGGCAGCTCCCTGCTTCTGCCATTCCCAGACTGGCTGGAATTGGCCCCATGGCAGACCATGAAGGACAGTGGGGGGTTGCACTTTCACCCTTCACACCACCTCTACATATTGGTTTGCCATGACATTTTTTAAAGTATGTCTTGACTTTTTTTCTGGGTCCCACTGCTACTGTATTCAGATTGAGGAATTCCCCCTAGAGCAATGAGACCAAAGCATGTGAGGTCAGAACATGGTGACATCAGAATAAACCAGGCTAGTGTGGCAGACATACTGTATGCCCTACAAAATGTATTACATTTGGGGGCTGGGCAAACAGTTAACAATGGACAATTTATTCAATGGATTCAGCTCCTTTTTCTACTTGGGAATTATGTACAAGCTTCAATTTTTGATGAAATTGGTATTCAAAAATTTTCAGTGAATGGTTATAAGCCTATTTCAGCCTGTGAATTTTTCATCACCACAATTATGTTGAGAACTCTCTAACTGTAATTTGGTATTCATGCTGGGTGATAGGTCATGGTACTGTTTTGGCTTCCTGATTAGATGAATCCCAAACCAATAAAGAGTGTTTAAATATGGATGCTTTGATACTTATATGGATATCTGTGATATTCTGTCCATGGTTATTCTTGAGAACAAAATCCATTTGTACAAACATATGCAGAAAGCAAATAGAAGGAGTCACTAATGCTATCAAAGTTTTTCTGGAAGTAAATGCTCATCACATCACAAGGGCTGCTTTGCAGCATTTCTACAGATCTGATAGGAGCTTGCATTATGCACGGAGTGGGTAAAGTGTACTCAATAAAATAGATTAAAAAATCTCATCCTTACAAATAAGTACTGTACAAATGGCAGGAGCCAATGTAAAGGATTTTACCCATTGAGGGATGGGAAGGAGCTGGGAAGCAGTCATCTCACAAAGTCTAGAAAGGAGGAGGGAGAGATTCAAATTGTGCCAGCACAAAACCTTCCTCAACTTCTAAGAAATCCAACTATATTCTTGCTGATGGAATGCTAGAATGTAGCAAGGGCTTTTTAGGACCTGCACAAGCTAAGTTCCTAATGAGACTCACAGGAGATTGAGATAGAAAAATTCTTGTTATTTTGACAGCCAAACTTTAGCAAGAAAGCAGGGGAATTATTAAGCAAACAGAAAGGAACATGGGATACTTTCCCATTCACAATGCAAACTGGGAAATATGCTTCCTAGTTAGGTTTCTGGCCTTTCCCCTGTGCTCCCCATGAGTCACAACAACACAGTCTGCCATCCTTACTCATACCGAACAGGAATAAATCAACAATTCCTTGTGGATTTCCCAAATGGTACAATATTTAAATTATTCCTGGAGGAAACATCCACCTACCCTTCCTCCTCCCCACCATGGAGGGTTAGAAGTTTAGGTAAGTTACAAGTACTAGCTTTACCATTAACCAGTATACAGTTTGCCTGATGCTTCATTTACAAAGACATGACGAGACCTATTGCTGTGAGCACACGCCCAATTCTAACATCGATGTGTCACTTGTAAGACTGTTGCATTGCTCATTACTAGAGTATATTGTGGTCACATACATTATAAAAGCATCTAAAACACAAGGTGATTATCCACACACCTCCTCTTCTTTCCATTCACAGTAGGCAACGGAGGAATCCACACACATTTGCAAAGAATCTCTCCACATGAAGCCACTGAAATATTCAGTCCCTGAGGTTGCATCTAGAGATTTTAATGGATTTGATCAAATAGACAAATCTACACATCTTGTCAACTGCTGACAGATGTTGTGATCATTCCATTTGTATTCGGACCAGGGCTTTAAGGTGTCAGGCTATGATGCTCTGAAACAAATGATCTAGTAAAATCACTCAGACTAATTCTCACCCTTGCCCTTTCTGGTACCATTGTGTAAGGGTCTAAATGAACTGAATTAACTATCCCTGGGAGTAAGGGGAGACTTCCACTGTAAATTATATACAGTAGACTTCTGATAATCCAGAACCTATGGAACCTAGGTGGTGCCGGATTATCAGATATGCTGGACTATCAGGAGGTACTATAAGCTGGTTATATATATACTGTATACATTATATAATGTATATAAAGTGTTCTTAACCCTTTTTATTGTACATACTGTATACAGTATACTGTAACGTTTTAGTTTTTTAAAGCCTTTTTTACCCTTTTTGCTCAGTTCAGCTGCTGCCGCTGTTACCTTGTGACTCATTTTTTGCTGAAGCTCACTCACTAGGCTCTTGCCATTTTGATGCCGGACTATCAGGAGTGCCGGACTATTGGATGCTGGACTATTGGAGTTTTACTGTATGCATGAATACACCATTGCTGCCTAGACATCCAGCATAACAACCAATTTTGGGTGGTGGTGGGTTAATAATCACTTTAGTTCTGAATGAAAAGATACTGAAATGCCATTACCAGTGTTGTTAGGATTACTGCTGGAATACAGGGAAGCAGGATTGTATTTAACCTATCCCAAATGAGGAAGTCACTCACACCTGAAAGGAACTTGTTAAGGCAGGGACTTGAATGCGAGAGCCCAGTGAAAGGGAGAGGGGTAGGGACAGGTGTCCCACCAGGAGGTGTGGCCCCAAGGGTTCGCTCTGGACTGACTTAACATGTTCCTCTCCCCACTTGGTCTGCTGGGGGGTGGGTGAGGGGGGAGGAGAGGAAAGAGGCTGTCTCCTCCTGCTGCACCTGCCTCCTGGTTTGCTCAGCCCCTGTCCCTGATAGCTGGGCCTAGGTAAAGAGTGTCAGGGGCAGGATAAGCCACTGCTCCTCCTGTCTGCCTCAGTCACTGCTCTGTGCCGAGCAGTAGCTGCCTGTGAGAGCCTGGCTAGGGAAGTGGTGGTGAGTTTGCCCCCATGTCTAGTCTGGGCCCTGATGCTGAGGACAGGGCCAGAGTGAGCTGGAATCCTCTCTCAGCCCCCAGCATTGGCAGCTGGGCCCAGGTAGAGGCAGCCTTATTCCGCCTTCCAAACCAAGTCTTCTCTCAGGCAGCTGCTGCACAGCATGGAGCAGAGCCAGCCAGCTACAGCTTTGTGTGAGAAGCGACTCCCTCCTGCTCACTGCCTGGGCCCATCTGCCAGGCAGAGCAGCCAAACATTTTGGAGGGAGGTTCATCAGAAGAAGGACAAAGCCCTCTCCCTGCAGTTAACTCTGGTAGGGCAGGGAGAACCTGGTAGTCCCTGGCTGGATACAGGGCGTGGGAAGTCACTGGGCACAGGAGACAGAGAGAGTAGATATATGTCCACCTCTTTAGATTGTATCTACCCCCAGTGTTGGGAAGTACAAGTTGTCTGTGTGTCCCATTGCCATGGCCACACTTGAGGTTAGGTTGGGATAACCACATCGGTCAAGGGTGTGGGTTTTCCACACCCTGGGTGACATAGCTATACTGACATAAAATCCTAGGGCGTCCCAAGCCTTAGAACTCTGTTGGCTGATTTTCACGTGTGACTAGTAATTTTGGATTACCTGAGCTTTTGGGTGCCCAACTAGAGATGCCTTGAAATCACCAGATTTTCAAAAAATTCTACCCATCCACTCTCTAAGAGAAAGGCCCCTTTAAATATATCTCAGATTGCAAACCCCAAGCCACAAGTCACTTCTGATCACCTGAGCCATCATATCTCGGTATTGGGACAATAGCATCTACCATGTCAAGTGATGATGCAGGCATTTGCGATTCTGTTATAGTCGGCCCAACAATGCAGTGTTATCAACAGCAGGGAGTGTAACTGTGGTCTCCCGTGTTTAAGAAAAATGAATTCAAACTGGAGCAGCGGGAGAGAAGAACTACTAAGATGATCCAAGAAATGGTGAGAGGAGATTCAAAGATCTTTGCTTGTTTAGCCTAACCCTGAGGGGAGATATTATTACTCCCTTCAAATACATCAGAGAGATAAATACCAGAGAGGGAGAGGAGTTTTTTAAGTTAAGCTCCAATGTTGACAGAAGAACAAATGGATACAAACTGGCCATCAACAAATTTAGGCTTGAAATTAGAGGATTTCAAATCATCAGAGGAGTGAAGTTCTGGAACAACCTTTAGAGGGAGTTATCAGGGGCAAAAACACAAACTGGTTTGAAGACTGAGCTTGATGAGTTAATGGAGTGGATGCTATGATGGGACTGCCTACAATGGCATGAAGCTGACCAATGGCTGGTGAAGGGACACTAAATGGGCTTCACAGGTGTCTGGCTCTTGCCCGCATGCTCAGGGTCTAAAAAATGATCACCATAGGTGGAATCAGGGAAAGGAATTTGGCATAGTGCTCCCTCTAATTTTTTCCATGTATGTCCAGAATGAATTTTTGTTATGCTCAGTACACCAAAATTGAGATAATGTGCAGATGTGTGCCACCAGTAGAAACAAATTATATGTATATAATTTTCCATAAGGAAAATTACTCCACCCAGGACAGATATGGCATTTTAGAACTCACTCCTCAAAGCATAAGATAAATAAAATTATGAAATGCATGGACCGGCGGTTCTCAAACTTTTTGGTCTCTATCGATGTTTCCAGTTTGTCAACCTCGTGGAGCCCTGGGGCTCCATGGAGCACAGTTTGAGAAACACTGGCATAGACCATTCAAAAAACTAAAGCAACAGCACTTTGAAAGAATAAAATTAAAGAGAATATATGTGCATTGCTGGAAGTACCAAGAAGTACCAACAACATAAATATGTGTTGGGAGCAGTGTTCCCTCTAAGATTTTTCCATCCTTGAGCGGAGTGAGTTTTGTCAACCAAATGTTGAGGTCAAGTGCACTTCTTTGGATGTGTGCCACTGTGGTGCCCACCAGTTACTAACAAATATCTTTTATATATTTGTAAATGTTCTGGAAGAAAGAATACTAAAACGAGTAATAATTAACAAGATACATGACTTTAAATAGTATGAAATCAAATAAATAAAATTAATACTGCAAAATATTCAGTAGCCATGTGGTGTCTTTTTATATGCAAACATGTATAGATAGTCTCTTCTGGAAAAGTGGTTCAGATGCAGAAACTGGATGTTTTCTCAACAATCAAGGATTATGTCCCTTTAGTGAAGTATTTTGTTGAAAGTCTCTCCTCAGTACTCTTTGGAATCCTTGATTTTGCTTTCCATTTCTGATTTATGTGATCAAGGGTTTGATTCTTCTGAGTTACTTTAGCGCTATATTTTGCCATGGACTTTTAAATAGATCTCAGCATTGATTTTAATGGATGGCTTTGCTTTTAAATGATAGCGCAATATGGCCAAACTCTCTCTATAGATTTTGTGATAAAAGCCAATGGGCCAGTTTATTGCACTGTTGCTGTCAGCCCAGTCCTGCATACTGGAGAAATGCCCATGTGAAGAAAAAAGAAACCTTTGTTTGGTCACTTAAGCTGAACTGCATTGAGGCCAGGGAAGCAGCCCCCAGCTGCTGTACTTGAGCCAGGACCTTTTAATGCAGTTGACTACTGCAGAATATGAGAGGACCTATGTATGTACCCTGTTGCTCCCTTGTAATATGAAGTTTGTGCCACATGACCCTGTGCTGTGCACTGT
This sequence comes from Pelodiscus sinensis, assembly GCF_049634645.1. NCBI lineage: Eukaryota > Metazoa > Chordata > Testudines > Trionychidae > Pelodiscus > Pelodiscus sinensis. Next base: position 173,825,779 of record NC_134712.1, read on the forward strand.
TTCAGACTTTGCCCAGTATGGGGGGAGACCCCAACTCACCTTCTTCTACTGCCTGCATAGTATTTGCCTTGTCCACAAAAGAGATTACTCCCATTTTCATACTATACTCCCTGATCCACTAGAAAAAACACAGCTTCCACCACCTTTAGGTTTTCTGCAGATACGTAAGGTAGTTCAATATCTCAGCCTGGTCAAACTGAGAAGTAATGAGTAGCCCTGTGACACCTTAGAGATTAACAAAAATGTATAGAAAAATGAACTTTCATGGGTAAAATCCATTTCATCAGCTGAGTTGATATATGTGGGTTTCTGTTATTTCGACTTCAACTCGTCTAATGAAGGGGGTTTTACACACAAAAGCTTGTGATTCTGTATATTTTAAGGTGCCACTGGACTCTTCATTGTTTTTAAAACTTAAGAAATAACAAATAGTCTTGCAGCACCTTAGAGACTAACAAAACATGTAGTTGGTATCATGAGCTTCATGGTCACAACCCACTTCTTCAGATGAATGGCATTATTAAAGGTCCAGTTTCTACATAAATAGAGTTTGGGGGGAGAGAAGGGAAAAAAAGGAGGAAAAAAGAAAAAAGGGGAAAGAAATAGTCACGTAGGGTATGTCTACACTACCCTCCTAGTTCGAACTAGCGGGGTAATGTAGGCATACCGCACTTGCAAATGAAGCCCGGGATTTGAATTTCCCGGGCTTCATTTGCATAAGCGGGGAGCCGCCATTTTTAAATCCCCGCTGGTTCGAACCCCATGTAACGCGGCTACACGGGGCTCGAACTAGGTAGTTCGGACTAGGATTCCTATTCCAAACTACCGGTACACCTCGTTCCACGTTCCACGAGGTGTACCGGTAGTTCGGAATAGGAACCTAGTCCGAACTACCTAGTTCGAGCCCCGTGTAGCCGCGGGGTTCGAACCAGCGGGGATTTAAAAATGGCGGCTCCCCGCTTATGCAAATGAAGCCCGGGAAATTCAAATCCCGGGCTTCATTTGCAAGTGCGGTATGCCTACATTACCCCGCTAGTTCGAACTAGCAGGGTAGTGTAGACATACCCGTAGAGTGTTCATACTACATGAAGTTGCTAGAGAAGGTACTAACTGTTCTTAAGTACCCATTGTTTGATTTTTTTTATGTCATTAGGATGTGGAATGTCATGGGCCATCCAGCCAATGTCTTTATTCATTCCTCCCTGCATGCCTCAGCTCCATCCTGAGCATAGAGGCAGCCATCTGCCCACCACTACATGGCTAGATCAGGTAAGGCTGCCCCAGCTGCCTCACTGCACATATCCCAGCTCCAGCAGGAGAAAAGGGTCAGTCACCCGAGGCTGCCTGCCAGCACCGCCACTCACCTTCCATTCCAGCAGAAAAGTGAGAGGTGAGTGCTGTTGCACGAGGTGGGTGGGCCTAAATTTTTGTGCGTGGCTGCAGAGACACACAGCTTAGAGAGAACCTTGATTGGGAGGCGAGTGTAACAGAGTGTGTGTGAGACAGTGTACATGTGTGATGGAGACACAGACACACCTGTGTGTGTGTGTGTGTGTGTGTGTGTGTGTGTGCTGGCTGTTGGGTGAGTGTATAGGAAACTGTGTACTGTCTCTTTACAGCACCACTCACTGCTCTGAAGGCTCATTGAGACTACAGTAGCTGTCAGCAGCCCCCTTCCCCCCACTCTGCAAAGATGAAGTACATGGGCAAGAGAACGTGGTGGCAAAGGAGACAACCTGACATCAGAGCTTGCCAGTCCCACCTCTGCACAGTGAGCAAAACGGTGCTGGGAGCAGCTGACCAAGGACCTAAAGACAGTGGATGGTGCAACATGTCAGCAAAGTAGAGGTTGGGGCACCTGAACACACATATCGGGACATGCCTGGCTCGGCTAATCAAGTGCATAGCATTTGATTGACTCTTGAGCATCCACATGACCTCGTAGCTTAGCAGGAATACTGGCAGAGACCCTGGAGGGATTTCACCTTCCTCTGTAACATGGGACAAGGCAAGGGTCACTTGCAGGTTTACACTAGTGTAAATGATGGATTCTCTGGAATTTAGCCAGGTTAGGTTTCTATTACAGAAATGGGTAAGTGAAGTTTGTGGCCTGCCATGTGCAGAAGGACAGGCCAGATGGCCATGATGGTCTCTTCTAAGCTTAAAGTCTAAATCTGAGTTTGAGTCTGAGGAGTTATACTTTTTTTACTGGAGAAAAACATGTTTGAAATAGATAAACTAGTTGCTAATTTAGCTTCTTAAACAAGGATTTTGTGAAACATTAGTTAATTGAACATTGTTGATTTTCCTCTAAGGGAAGATCCATTGATAGGCAAAAATATACTCCAGTGCTCAATTTAAAAACAGGCGTTGTTAGTGGAGTTCAAATCCAAGAACCTAACTATATAATCTAGTTAACAAAACCATAGTCTACATTTAATCCCTTCCACAATCCAGTTACATAAATTTCTCAGCCAAGAATCCAGGGAGATTCAACACAAACAGCTGACAAGACTAGAGAAATTTAGTGACTCTGTTCTCTTTCTGCAATATAGCAGCCAGTCAACTAAAAAGAACAGCACCTTCTGGCATTTTAATTTCATATAGCCACTGGGACAACCATTCTCAAGGAGTTAGCTTCTTGTGTTTTCAAATACTTTAGTAACTGTATAAGTACACATGATCCCCATGAAGGATATTGCTCAAACACTATTATTATAGGAGGCTATGGCAGAGAGAAAAGCATCAGAGAAAATAGTTCAATTGCAGATACCAGAACATAAGGAAAGTAGAGTGGTGTAAAGCAAGGATTTTGATATTCATTGTTTCTTGAGGATTTGCTTGAACGCAGCTGATCAGAAGCCACTGTCCAATTTTTTATTTGGTATGAATCCATCTGTTCATAACAGCAAGTATAAAATGGTGGTTCCAATGACACTATCTCTACAACATATATAATTCCTCTCTTTTATATTGGCATAAATCAAGATATTTTTGATGATTTTGATGGAGCAATGCCCCTAGAAATACAGAAAAAAATGGAACAGAATTTGGCCCACTCTATCTACTCACGACGAAAGGTGAAATATAGAGCTGTGAAGAGTTTCAATTCTATGTTCCAAGTTAGTGAACAAGTGTGAAGCTGTTGGCATCAGTCTTATTTGCTCACATTTTTTACCAGAGAAATTACCAATTAAGTGGATACGAACCATGTGAAGTATTAGTGTGAACTGAACTGAAACAGTGAGAGGGCACAAAATAGTAGCATGTTAAGCCCACTTTTCAGAGAGCCAAATACAATATCCAGATCTTGCATACACATGTTCAGATCAGTTTTATGGAGCATAAAACAAGTAATTGCATACCTCAGTGCCAGTCTGAGCTTCCAAAGACAAGGATTTGGTACACCATTTAGTAGTCCATGTTTAAAAAGCTCATTTCTGAGAGCTAAATACATGCATTCATCAACAAAGCCAATAGAGTTACAGCAGGAGACCTGAAATGACATCTTAAATGTTTGATAAACTATAAATCAGCTGAAACGAAGAGCTCCTAGGCAGTTATTCAATGACTTAAAATGTCCAATCAGATAAACCAAGTAAATCAGCTCAAATTTAAGATTTAGCACCATTGATATAAAATAAAGTCACAAATGCGAGAAGTGGTGGGACATATTTCAAGTGCTAATATTCTGTACTAATATTTCAAGTGCTAATATATTGCTTTGAATGGTGGCAATTCACAATGGAGTGGAAACAAAAAATAACTGCTTAGCATCAATACTCAGAAACAAGTAACAGAATTAGTCAGGACTACAGGAAAAATATTCTTTGCCACAGTGAAATCAATGAGATAGAACATTTAAAGCCCGAATCACAATGAACATTTGAATAGAAATCATATTAAGCCAATTCAAGCTGAATGCAAAGCACATTCTTGTCAGCCTTGTCAATTGAGCAGTTTCACCATCTTAATCTTGCCAGAGGAAGATGTCTTCTGTAAATTAACACATGGTTTCCCACACAAGATGAGGCCAAACATCTTTCCACTTGAGAGGCAGCAGGTAAGGATGCACGGGTGGGAGGGTGAGGGTGTGTGTGTGTGTGGGGGGGGGGGGCAGTTCCAATTGCAGGGGCTCTTAGTGCTGAGGCAGCTGGAAAGTGGACCACAGTGAAATGTCCAGAATATAGGAGCAATGCTAGTATAATGCAGAGTTGTGTCAAGCCGGATTGGACAACTGGACCTCAACTGAGGCCTGGGTGGGAGGGCTGATTGGGGTGGATAGCTGGAGGTGTTCAGAGTAAGAGAAAGCTGGAAGTAGAAGATCAATGCAACACAAATATCCAGAAGGCTGAGGGAGGCCAAATTGAGGTGATTTTTAGAAATGTGCTATATGAGACCAAAGCCAGGGACCAAAACTGTGCAGACATCAATGGATAGAAGGAAGTCTGAGGCAGTTAGAAAGAAGATTGGGTTAAGCTGCCTGTAGAGGGGAAAGAGTTAGTGGAACCAACATTCCAACTGTGCCATATGCCTGACACACAGACCAAAAGTGTTTTATTTCAACATACTGAAAATTATAGTTAATCTCTTGGCTGCTGTGAAGGGATTAACAGTATGAGAAATCAGACTGTCATTAGACTTTTTGAGATCACCACATGCATTAGAAATCAGTGGTATTAACGGCCATTTCAAAATGGGACCCCTCCTGTAAAATGTTTTAGAACAGGCCTGATCCGTCATGATGATGAGAAAACCCTGAATTTGCACAAGAGAATGATTCCTGTGTCAACTTCTAAATTAATCTGGGACCCAAATGCCCTCACACATGCTCAGTGCTAATGACAGAAGCCTCTTGCCTGTAAGAAGCAGCATTTTTTCCTAATTAAAAAGAAATCCAGAATGTAATGGGAGGGAGAAGTTGATGACCTGAGAGACTGATTTGATTTCTGGCGTTGTTGTAGCAGCTGTGGGATTCCCAATGGTGATGTTGCAAAAGAACGCAAGTTCAGCATTGATTACTGTACATAGGAACACTGAATCCTGCTGATCCATCCCAGGGAGAGAAGCCTTGTAACTTAGCCAAGGAGACCTTCTCATGTAAATCGTCAGCAGTCGCATGTTTATCAGAGGGCCAAACCCTGAGTCCTTGCTTTCTTTGGACTCACTGACACTAAATGGAACATTTGTACTTGAGCAGGAGAGGGGTAAAGGAGGGGCGTGTGAAGACTGCACTATCCAATGCCTAACTAAAAAAAAAGATGCCGAGTGATACAATAGATAGGTGCTAATATCTTTGAGTTTCTCTTTTGTACATTTTAAATCTCTCTCTCTCTGTCGGTATTGAATACACACACACACACACTCTCAACCCTTCGAATTCTAGATTGAAATGCAAATAAAAGCTGGTAGCAATGGTCTTTTTAATGTACATCACTTCATTTTCTTCTGCAATTCTTTTGTAGCAGTTTATTATACCTTTAAAGTATCCCATTGCCACTATATATAACGTTGCTCAAAGTCACCCCTCATGTGTATTTATTTATTGATTTTGGGCCAGTGTGTGTCACTTAGGCTTTTCGCTTTTTCTTAGCTCTCACCTCAGAATGAGTTTTGTATCCACACAAATGTACAGCCCCATTGATGTCAGTGGGGATGATCCAGTCCACTCACATGGGGGATCAGGACTATGGTTTTCTCTACTGAAATTCACATCAGTGCAGAGAACTAGCACAAGGCCAATATACAGGGATGATATCGACCCTAGGGGCCCAATACACCAACTTTTTTGAGGTTGCACAGGAATTTGCAGGAAGTGCTTAGCACCTCCTATGTGCAGGTCCTCTCCCTCTTTCTGGCTCATGGCACAAGACTGTGCTGGTTGATTTCTACATTCTATGCTTTTTGACGCATCCCATGTTTATGGTTGTGCTCATAATGAAAGTGCACAGGCTTTGATCCTACCCAGCACCCTTTGCTTGTGTATTTAACAGTGCAATCAGTCTTGTTTAACAGAAAGAGACAGATTAAATACCATTTCCACAAAGTACATGAATAGGTTGAGTCTCCCGGTAATTATTTTGGCACATTGTCAATAAATCAGTTACCAGGTTAAAAAGGCAGTTAATGTGGTCAAGTGCAAGAATCCCAGGGCTGGCTGGGAAGAATAGGATGTAGCACTTACAAATGGGTTTCATCTGGTAGTCCCTGCACTCTAAACTTCACAAGCCCAATGGAAACAAGTGGATGCTAAGTCTTTCCTGGATGCTAATAACCAGACTAAATGAATCAGTCATTGAACAGTTTTGGCTATTGTGCAACTTTATAGCTGGAATCAGTTTGCAAATATTCACGGAGAAGAAAATGGATTGTATTTGCTAACTATATTCTTCATTGTTAATCCTATGGTTTTCTCTAGTTAAACACATTGAAGTATCAAGATATGCAGGGTGAGTAGAGCTGAAGAGTTAAGACCAGTGTTCCCTCTAATTTTTTCCATCCATGTGTGGAATAAATTGCATGTGCACCGAAGCATGTGTAAATGTGCACCGCCAGTAGAAACACATGCTGGCAGCTGTGAAGTCTCTGCTAATCAGCTGGGGTGGGGGACACCTGAATCTCTCCTAGGAGCACTCATCTTACAGGGAACACTGGTCAAGACCAAAATTTCCCCATTATGATAAAATCTTGTTGTTTTTTAACAACACTCAGAAAAGAATCTGGTCATCTTCATAGGCAAACTATACTGCATTGGAAAAAAATCAATAGAAACACTAAATTTTTATTTGTAGTAATCCCACCAAGACTGGGAAAATACATTTAAATCTTATCAGGTTCAGTCGGATGTAATAATGTGAATAAATGCTTTGCTGAATCAGGGCCGTAACCCACATTACATTTTCAAATTTAGAGTAGCCTGTCAGAAGGCTTCTTGACCATGACCCATGGACCATGGCTGCAGGAGCTCAATGTGGATGGAGTATAGCACTTGCATAGATCCCCATTGAAGTCAAGGGAGTCAATCACAGATACAGGGATGAAGCCACATAGATTCATGATAGGACAGAGAACTTGGACATATTGTCTTGTCAGGTAAGTTAGTTGTCTTGCTCCAAGACCTAGTTCTGGGATTATTCAGTGACATCCCTGGAACCACTGAAGTTTATCTGAGATAGGCAATAAGGAGTATTTGACAGCACTCTCAAGACATTATTCGGTACTGTGGTTTTTCAGGCCCTGGGCTACAATCTCTTCTGTAAATATGGAGTAAACCTTTGGCTCCTCTAAAGTCATTCCATATTTATTACAATATAATTGAGATCACTTTGTAGATTTGCTAAACATAATATTGCCAGAATCATCTGCACATCAGGCAAGATTCAAGCACAAATCACAAGTACTGATGCCATCAATAATCTTGTCCCATCAGAACATACACACATACAAGCGTCAATATTGATTTAATTTTGGCATATGGATTGGAAGCATAAGCAGGTGAGATGAAGGCTTTATTTAGAAAGATACTTGAACCCAAGATCCACATTTTTAATAGAACAGGTGAGTAAAAATTAAAAATTGAAGTTTTTTTATACAAAAAAGGGGAGGGGACATTGTTTGCAAATTTTTGGAGGAAAAAAATGATCACTTTTCAACAAGCTTTAATTTTGAACATCCCAAAATTCTAGTCTAAGACTGAGAGTGGGACCTCACTTTTGGGAAAATCTGGTGCTACTGCAATCGATGCAGCAGCATCAATTAAATGGGTCCGGTAAAGAAAAGTTGATGACAGAGCACTCTCCCACGACTTCAGTACTTCATATGCTTGAGAGGTGGAAGCTATGTCAACAGGAGAGCACAGCGTAGACTCCACTGTAAGTCCATCTAAGCTACATCAACTTGTGTTTTGTTATTTGCATCTTTAGTAGAGCAAGTTAGATTGACTTATCCCGTGATTGTAGATCATGCCTTAGATTTGTTCTGGACCAACTTTAGTCTTATTTGGCAGCATTTTTCTGCTGCCATACTTTATGTGGGTGTCTTCATTAGCACCCAAGTAAAACCTATTTTAGATAAGTAGAGAATGGCAAGAATTCTAATTTAGGAACTCGCCATGCAAACTTCCTATCCCAATTCTTCATGTCATACATCATGTTCCATAAACTCCAGGAAGTGCCGTCAGTTAGGACACCTCATGCTCAGCCTCAAAGTGGAAAAAAGATGGAATCATTAGATGGTAGACCTAATAATTAAGGACACTAGGGATCCCAGTGCCAAAGACTCTCCAACTTCTCTAACAGCAGCAAAAACTCACTTAGAAAAAATGATGATATTGATATTCTCTCCGTTGCTGGAATTAATAGCGTTTTTAGGGTACTGTTCAGGGAAACAGGATCTACCATAGACCAGCATGTCAGTATTGAATGCCAGCCTGAGTAAAACCTAACTGAGCTATACACAAAGCTCTTTGCACTTCCTTCTCCCAGAAATAGAAGGAGATAGTGAGTACAAATGTATGTGTAATAAAAGTTACATTATTGCTGTATCTGTACTCCTCGATTTTCAGCCAAAGCAGTCTCCAAATGAGAAGCAGATTATCTCACTGACTCACTCAGGTGAATGAGATTTAGCTCCAAGTCACATGTTCAAACTAATGCTTTAATAATCTCTCTGTGCAACACCCATTATGTGGTTCAACTTACAGGCTTGCTACTTCTCTCACTACAATACATCTGAAGTAACTCATTGAAGTCAGTGGACTGATTTAAGATTGGAGTATGTTTGAGAGGAGTTTAAGGTTCTTTGTATATTGCTGCTGATCTGTTTATAGCACACAGTTATTGCTCACTGCCTTACTTGTGGTTCATTGGATGGAGAATCAGCTAAAGACACAGAGCTAATTAAAGACAGGAAAGGAGGAGATGAAACTCCCCTGGAAGTTTCAGGACCAAATTCAAGTGCAACATAGCAAATAGTTTAATGTACATGTCACAAGCTAATGAAACAAGTGACACTATCAAAGCAAAGCCAAAATAACAGTGAAAATTGATCTTTTTTCTTTTTGGTTTTGGTTTTAATTATTGATACTGAGTCTGAGACAGAGACACAGAAGCAGGGCAGGGTAGGCAGGGAGAGAAGCATTAGTAATGGCTGCTATGCAGTATCAGAGTACTATCACAGGGAGCAACTGTAGTGTTGAGCGTCATTTGCTCTGTTTTTCCCTCCTCTGGGCAGCAGACTTCGCTAGTGCCCCCATCACATGCACTCTCATTGCTTCTGCTTCCTTTTCTCTTCCTGTCACCCTTCCACGTCATGTGCCCCAGGAAAAAAAATATCAAGATTTTTTTTTTCCAAGAGGAGCTTAATCTGTACATCTTTTTGTATGGGACAAGAAGAGCAAGATTTTTCTCCTGGTCTCCCCCAACCAAGAAACACAGGAGAGAGCAGAAAAGCATTTGGACCCAGAGCACCCTAAACAATTGAAGGATAACTGTAATTCATATATAACTACAGGGGTCAAGCGGCAGAATCTCCATCCAGCCATTAAATCTCTCTCTCTCTCTCTCTCTCACTCATCATCCCTAACTCCTTTTGGGTTGGTGCATGTAGAACAAATTTCCAGCTATTCAGTGACTGAAATTTGCCAGTGGACACCCCAAAATATCCATCTCTCTGACTTTAGACACTTGTGATCTTACTTTCCTACCTCTGACTGTGCCTGGACTACGGGAGGAAGGTGCTCCCATGTTCCAAATCAACTGAGTCAGGTAATCAAGTACTAAAAACCGTGCCAAGGGTTCTTTCAGGATCAGGTAAGTAAATCCACTTAATGTATAAACCAAGACTTTGGAATCCAACTAGTGATATATTATTTTGGCTGAATAAAGCAAATAACTTGACTGAGTACTAAACTGTGGAATGACTGAAGCCTGCCTGTACTCAAGCAATAAGTTCTATTACACATGCTTTACTCAAACTCAGGATAACTCTGCCTGCTCTCTGTGATTGGTTTGACACTTCCTGCAGCTCTCCATTAACCTTCAGGGGTCAGTTCACTTAATTAATGATCTGGATAAGCTGTTTCATCAATTTGCTTTCAGTTGATGGAATTACAAAGAAGATCTCTTTGTAAATTCATGACTCCTTTCATGCTCACTATAAACTGTGAAATAGGTAATTCATGCCAGCAGTTACAGATTACACGTTTGTTTAGCTAACTGACTGAAATAATAAAACCCCATGGGGGAATGGAGGGAGGGGGAGGAGGAGGGAAAGAGATGTTTCCAGATCTGAATTCTCTCTCTTTCGCTCTGTTAAAACCCTGCAATTAGTGAGGTGCCAGTGTTATTGATTTGCAACCCTTCTCAGAAAAGCAATCAATCCCAACAAAGTTATATGCACATATAACTGTTATAGGCCTTGTATCTCTATCAGAATTAATTCCCATTCACAATGGAAAGTGCTAGCTTCCATACTTAGCACGACAAAGCAACACACATCAAAAATGACTTTGACAGAAGAGATGACATTCTGTTTCCTCTTCACACCTCTTTCTTCGAGAATGGATTCCTTTCTTTCACTGCACTGTTTTGTGTTGCATTGGGCAGGTGCCCTCTTGCACCCAGCAGCATTTATTTAATAACAATAAATCAAACGAAAACAATCAAGCTGCAAGAAATTTAAGTGATTCATTCAGCACTTACATGGCACATCATTTGTACAGAGGAGTCCTGTTAGAGGGTCTACAATTGGACAGATGGCTTTCAAATAATGTATTTGTTCTTAAACATCAAGGGGTGATGGAAAGGCTATTGTGTTTGAAGGACAGAGAGGGATATGTCCTATGGTTTCTATGTTTTCTCTCCAAGGTGTCCAATATCTTTCTATTGTCCGCAATATTTCTACACATTTCCTTTTCAAATTCAAGAGCTCACTCTTCATCACCTAAGATTAGGTTCCCTCTTACAGCCGTAAATACTTCTATTTTCCCCTCAGACTCAATTCCTTTGCTTTTTATCTGGTACCTCTCCTCCCCCCGTCCTCCAGCATAACAGTTCATCACTAGGGAGCACCCTGATAACCTCCTAGGTTTTCCCAGGGCATTTGATAGAATTCTGAAAATCTAAAATCAGCCCTTCCAGTTCCCTGCCCCTATCCCAGCCCCATAACTTGCCTATTCTTCCTATATTTAGTTATGATAATACTAACAAGTTTCGTGGATACATTTTCCATTTTCATATCCCTGCCAGTCCACATAGATTCAGCTCAAGCCTCAAATCACCAACTTTATCTTCAGTTTGTGCTTGCCTCTGTGAAACATGGTATATGTTCTTACTGAATCACACATTAGTTTGTCTTTTGGTCTGTTTTGGGACCAGTTCTGTTCAATATGTTCATCAACAATTTAGATATTGGCATAGAGAGTACGCTTATTAAGTTTGCAGATGATACCAAGCTGGGAGGGGTTGCAAGTGCTTTGGAGGACAGTGTCATAATTGAAAATTATCTGGACAAACTAGACAAATGGTCTGAGGTAAACAGGATGAAGTTTAATGAAGACAAATGCAAAGTGCTCCACTTAAGAAGGAACAATCCGTATCACACATACAGAATGGGAAGCGACTGTCTAGGAAGAAGTACTGCTGAAAAGGATATAGGGGTCATAATGGACCACAACAACTAAACATGAGTCAACAGCATGACACTGCTGCTGAAAAAAAAGCAAACATGATTCCAGGATGCATTAACAGGAGTGTTGTGAGCAAGTCATTCTGCTCTATTCTGCTCTGATTAGGCCCAATCAGAGCCAGCCCAAGCTACGGGCTGACCGGGCTATGGCCTGGGGTGCCCCATTGTAGGGGGTGCTGTGCGGAGCTGCCGGGCCGGGCGGGGGCGGCACCGGGCATGCTCCACACGCCGGGGCGGTGCCATGCATATGCCAGGCACCTGGGGGTGGTGTCAGGCATGCATCACTCGCCTGGGGGCGGGGCCACACATGCTCTGGGTGCCCGGAGACGGGGCCGCTGCATGCCCGGGGGCGGGGCCGTGCATGCGTCGCACTCCCAGGGTGAACGAATTGCTCAGGCCGGCCCTGGGCCCAATTGGAGTATTGTGTCCAGTTCTGGGCACCATATTTCAAAAAAGATGTGGAAAATTTGGAGACGGTCCAGAGCAGACAACAAAAATGATTAAAGATCTAGAAAACATGACCTATGAGGGAAGACTGAAAGAATTGGGCTTGTTTAGTTTAGAAAAGAGAAGACTAAGAGGGCACTTTATAATAGTTTTGAAGTATCTGAAAGGGTGTTACAAGGAGGAGGGAGAAAAATTGTTCTCCTTCACCTCTGAAGATAGGACAAGAAGCAATGGGCTTAAATTGCAGCAAGGTAGGTTTAGATTGGACATTAGGTTTTTAACTGTCAGGGTGGTTAAACACTGGAATAAATTGCCTAGTGGGGGTTGTGGAATCTCCATCATTGGCGATATTTAAGAGCAGGTTGGATAGACATCTATCAGGGATGATCTAGATAGTGCTAGGTCCTGCCATAAGGGCAGGGGACTGGACTTGACCTCTCAAGATCCCTTCCATTTCTAGGATTCTATGATTATTGTAATACATATCAATATAAATTACATGGCTGATGTTTACATAGGCTTTGCTATTGCCTGGACCTTTGTGTGAAGAAGATGATTTTAAGGAAAGAACAAAGGCCTAAGCCAGGGGTGGGGAACCTTTTTGTATCAGGGACTGATGTAGGCCCCAACTGAGGAGAAAGACACTCTCCACATTCCCCTTGCACACCAGAGCCTGGGGGTGGGGGAGGGGACAGCCAAGATTTTTTGTGCTTCAAGCCTTGCGATTGGGCACCAGTGGTGTTGGAGCAATAGCATGAATTTGGGGAGGGGCCAGAGCCTCAGGGCCTGCATCCAGGCAAGCAGGGGAACATATCTGGCCCCTGGGCCTGAGGTTCTCCTCCTTGGTAAACACACAGCTATACCAATAGACTGTGATTTTAGTTTACACTGAGAGCAGATATATTGAGTTTGAGCTGAGATCCAAATGTGGCCCTAGATTTTGATATATGGGATTTACTGAGGCTAAGATTTTCAAAAGCGTTTGTTATCTTGGATGTTTTCATTTTTGCAGGCTGACATAGGTTCACAGGATCTGGTCTATGCCTGGCCTTTTGGGAGTGACCATTAGAGGTCTTCAGTGCCAAATGGAAGATGGCCTACTACTGCTCTGGAATCCCCCTCCCCCATCAGATCTGATGCACGCACTACACCTACCACACTGCTCTCCTAGAGTACGGCTATACTACACAGTTTTCCCGGGATACCGCTGGTATCCCGGAAGAACTGTTCCACGTCCAGGGAACGCGTTTGCTCTTCTGCTTTTTTTGTGAAAGAACAAATGTGCTTTTTCAGAAGCCCCCATACTCCTCCTTCCACAAGGAAGAAGGGGGCTTTCAAAAGAGGGGGCAGGTTTCTGACATTTGACCCAGTCCAGACGGGCCAAATGTCGGAAAAGCCTCTTCTGACAAAAGAATTGAAAAAAGCCGCAGTAGAGCCGTACCCATACTATTTATCTGCACAGAGTGTCATGTGCAGTATCATGAAAGCTTGTGAACCACTACCAGTCAGAATATTAGGGAGTGCTACATGTAAGGATTGTGTGTAAAGGGTTATCTGCATACCTGATAGAAATGGGGTCATAAAATATTTTGGGGGACAGATATAATAAATAACTTTGTCCTAAACAAAGAAATGTTGACTAGAGCCATTCCTGGGGTGGGGGGGTAGGAGGCCTGGGACAATGCCCCCCCTCATTCCTTTCCTCAAGCTCCTACCTCACCTCTCCCTGCTCCTGCTCTGTCCATGCCCCACCCCTATTCCACCCTTCCCCCAAGCTCCTTCTCTCTCCTTTCCTGAGTGATGCAGAGAGCCACTGAGGTACAGCTGGACTGGTAGCACTTCTGCCAGAGTCTGCACTGCCCCAGGCCTCATCTCCCCTGAAGTGGGGGCAGGGCAGAGTGGAGCAGGACTGGTCACTTTGCCACTGGCTCTCGTGCCACCCAGGTCCTGTGCCCCCCTGAAGTGGAGTGGGGTGCCGCAAGGCTGGTAGCACTGCTGTTGGGCCCTGCAGTGCCCAGACCTTGCATCCCCCTGAGGCAGGGTAGAGAAGAGTGGAGCCACTGGTGCTGCTGCCGGCCCCACTGCTGCCCACACCCCGCATCCCCCTGAAGCGCATTAAACAGGACCAAGTGCAGTTTCTGACAGGGTGCTGTGTAGCTGGTGGCACCAGGAGGAAGCCACTGAGCTCTGGGCTGCAGCCACAGACCTCTCACCTATGCAGCTGACTCGGACCTTCAGAGCTAGCTGGGCAGAGGTTGTGGTGGATGGGGAGCATCAGCCACATGGCTTCCTTGGGCCTTTGGAGTTTGCTGGGCTGGGATGGCAATCCTGGACCTGACAGGGCTGACTCTAGAGCCAACCAGGAGTCCCGGAACTTGGAACTTGACCCACAGCTGTGTGCTGATTGTGCATGCAGCCCACGACCATCATTTGATAACCACTTCTCTATTGAGTTTGTTATAGCTCTTGTCTCCAAGCAGGTAGCTGCAACCATTCCTTTCCCTTCACTCTTAGTGCCTAGTAACACTCATTTACAGAAGCTCAACTTGATTTATCTCAGAAGTGATGTATCAGCAACTTTTTCTGAAAAGGGTGGTCTTTTAAGTTGCTTAAACAACACCCCAAATCACTAGTGGCTTCTGAAAATCTTGGCCTCAGGTTATAGGGCCCACAAGTGGCATTAACTCTCTCACACCTTTCTGGGAAGGCATTAAAATAGTGCAACAAGAGCTAGTGAAAAATTAAAACAAAACATTTTGTTTGTGACTCACCCCGCAACCACCTCTATTTATTTTCTTTTGTTTTTTTGCTGAAGCTGGGTTTTGTCAGAAGATTTCTGACCAGCTCTAACCACAAATGGCTAAATGTTTTCATATGGCTCTGACCAAATTCAACTCTCGATTCACCTCCTACTCATAAATGCAATAATCTTTGTACAAATATACCTTGTGAGGTATCATTTGAAAATTAATAACTCCGTGATCAATAATATACTGGTGGAATATATGTAAAGTTATGAATTCTTCCGTATGATGCTGATATGTTAGCACATGTTCAAACCCACATAGCCTGATTAGGCAGGAGTGGTTAAACAGATCCACCTTAAACAAAGGAATGTGTGTTTATCTCAATTTACATATAAGTACAGTAGTAAACAGGGTCCTTGAGACAGCAAGAGGAGCTCAAGTCAAAGCTGCATTTCAACATACAGCCGGGAGAAGAAATAGCATTCTGGCATCTACACCCCCCAGACTCCACCTTGCCTTCTTCACTCTATAAACTTTGCTTTGAAGGGTAATCCTTAGAAGCACCCACTTCTATGGGGGACTGAACTATAAACATGAGGGGCAAAAACACCCCAGTTTCTCTTTCTGTCTCACTCGTTCATTTGAGTAGATAAGGGAATCAGCCCTTCTTGATTTGAGAATTTGGTCAGCTATGTTGCTGGGATCATGTGGTAAAGATTTTACCTTGAACAAAGTCTAGTTTGGTAAGTTTTGGCTTCTAGCAAGCATTTTATCTTTATTTCTCTTGTGACCATATCTGACTTTCATATCTTGTGCTTGCACTCACTGACAGCCTCTCTCTTTGTAGGTGAGTAAACTGAATGTTTCTTGTCTGTTTGTGAGGGGGCTCAGTGGGGAACTGAAGCAGCAAAGCATGGTGAGGCACTCACGGTTTCAGCGCAGGTGACAACCCTTCACTGCACCCCAGAATGTGAAAAAAAAAAGTAAATGCAAATGGACACAGTTAGGAACACAAAATACAGGCCACACTTACAAGAATGGGGCTCTATCTTTTGAAACAGTGACCCCAAAAAATATTTGGGGGCCCTCAGAAGATAATCAGCTGAACATGAACTTCCAGTGTGAAGCTGTGGCCAAAAGACCCAATGCAAGGAATCTCAAATAGGAGCAGAGAGGTTATTTTACCACTGTGACTGGCACTGCTGCAGCTGCTAATGGAATCTTGTGTCTAGTTCTCGAGAGGTCCACAAAGCCAGGGAGATGCAAGTAAACTGGAGAAGGTTCAGAGAAGAGTCTCAGGAATGAACAAAAGATTAGAAAACCTGCCTGACAGTGATGGACTCAAGAACAGTCTATTTAGGTCGACAATGAGAAAGTTAAGGTCAGTAAGTACCTTCATGTGGAATAAATATTTAGTAATGGGCTTTTCCGTCTAGCACTGAAAGGTATAACATGATTCAATGGCTGGAAACTGAACCTAGATTTAACTGGGAAACAAAGCATAAATCTTCAACAGTTAGAGTAATGAACTACTGGAATTATTGACCAAGCCTTGGCGTATTTTATATCACCAAACATTTTTAAAGCAAGACTGGATGTTTTTCGGATGTCTTCCATCTGCTCTAAGAATAATGTTGGTCAAGTTCTCTGGGCTGTGTTATACAGGAGATCAGACTAATTAATTTCAGTGGTCCATTCTGGGCTTGGTATCCATGAACCTATGAAAATCCACACACCAGGGGAAGGCCTAGAACCCACAAGTGCTTCGGAGAGGAGCTAGGCAGAGACAGAACACCGTGAAGGTGCACAGTTTACAGCATCCTCTGGGCAGTTTCTGCCAAAGGTGCTCTGCCCCAAACCCAAAGTTTCTCTCCTGTGTTATAACCCAGTATGGGAAGGGGGCTGGTTGAGGAGGTAGCAGACATATCACAACCAGCCTCATCCAGGGGAGAAGCCTGGCTCTGGTGCAGCTGCCTCTGAGACTTTGGAAAGAGGGAACAGAATGCAATTGCACCCTCTTGTGGTCATCAGAGCAAAGGAAACCCTAAAGCATTTACATATGCATCTTGATGAGTAAACGTGGAAAAGGTCCATACACAACATGTTTTAAATATATTCACAACTGAAAGTCCCCCTCCTTCCATCATTACTCATGTGTATTCAATATCAATTATTTTTGTATTAATTTACACACGTCTAACTTGTCAAAAGCACCTAAAATAAATACATCCTTGCAGCAAAGCCAGATCAACCCTCCTATGTGCTTGCAATCCTTAGAATCCAGAGAACTCCTGACCTCTGGCTCCTTCATATTCCACCCTGAGGGAGTGGCATGAGCCGCAAACGGAGATAAGAGCCCCAGTTCAGCAAAACACTTAAACACATGCTTAGAATTAAGGATGTGGTCAAGTGCATCCTTATTCAGCAAGAGACACAGGCATGAGCTACAGTAATGTTGATTTCATGAGGACTTAAGCTCAAAGGGCCAGTTACATAATTAACCTCATTAAACTAATTGTAGGGATGAAATTCTGAGGTACTTCCTCAATTTCCATACTTCCTCCAGGGCAGGCCTACACTTAAGCATCAGTGGCACAACTACACTGCTGTAGTGCTACAGGGAAGATGCTACTATACTGATAGGAGAGTGTCTCCTCTTGATGTCCTTAATCCACCTCCACAAGAGCGGGTAGCTATGTCAACAGGGGAAGCTCTCCCATTGACACAGAGCTGTCTATTTGGGGGGCTAGGTTGGCATAACTGTGTTGCTTAGGGGTATGGATTTTTCACACCCTGAGCAACATAATTATACCAATGGAAGTTTATCCCATAGACCTGGCCAGCATCAGACATACACAAGGGATGGTGAGTTTGCTGGAACAAAGACTGGAGACTTGGTACTGCGAAATGCTGAGTTATCCTCAACCATCACTGAAGCCAGGAATGGAACCTGGGTCCAAAGCACACGAGCACATACTTAACCCCAGCCTGATGCAGTTCAGCACTCGGGTGCAATAAAGAGAGCCCCTCCCCCTGCTTTATTTTTGCAATGGGAATAGAATCAAAGGGCCTGTTTACATGGAGCAGCAATGTGCACAATGGGAGTGTGATTTCTAAACGAACATGTTGTATGCTAATTGGCCCCTGTAGATCTTGCTGGTGAATGCTACAGGGTCCCTGCTGTGTTTTAGCACCGCACTGTTTCAAAAAAAGGTACGCGTTTGTGCTTTAGCAATCCCCTCCCTGTGGGGTGCATTACCCCCTTGTGCAGACAAGCACTATGTTATCGCCTCTGTGTCCTCCCGTGTCACAAAAACTGGCTTAAAATTGGACCATTCACTAACCATTATTTTTGAACCAAAATGCAGGACAATGTAGCACTTTAAAGACTAACAAGATGGTTTATTAGATGATGAGCTTTCGTGGGCCAGACCCACTTCCTCAGATCAAATAGTGGAAGAAAATAGTCACAACCATATATACCAAAGGATACAATTAAAAAAAATGAACACATATGAAAAGGACAAATCACATTTCAGAACAGGAGGGGGATGCGGGGGGGGGGGGAAGGAAGGTAAGTGTCTGTGAATTGATGATATTAGAGGTGGAGAGAGTGGGATGTTTGTGAGTTAATGGTATTAGAGGTGATAATTGGGGAAGCTATCTTGGTAATGGGTAAGATAGCTTGAGTGTTTGTTCATTCCTTCTCAGAGAGTGTCGAATTTTAACATGAATGACAGTTCAGAGGATTCCCTTTCAAGTGCAGATGTAAAAGGTCTTTGTAGCAGAATGCAGGTGGTTAAGTCATTTAGAGAGTGTCCTTTCTGGTTAAAATGGCAAGAAACTGGTTTTTCTTTGTAATCTTGTCTGATATCTGTTTTGTGGGCATTAATCCTTTGGCGAAGTGTCTGAGAGGTTTGTCCAATGTACATAGCAGACGGACACTTTCGGCACATGATAGCATAAATTATATTTCTGGATGCGCAGGAATATGTGTTTTTGATCTTATAACTCACTTGGTTAGGTCCAATAATGGTATCAGCAGAATGAATATGTGGACAAAGCTGGCAACGGGGTTTGTTGCAAGGGAAGGTACCAGGGTTGGTATTAGTGTGGTATGTCCTGTGGTTGTTGGTAAGAATCATCTTGAGGTTAGATGGTTGTCTATAGGAGACTATGGGTCTGTCTCCCAGAGCCCCTTGGAGTATGGTATCCTAAGGGCTAGACACCAAACCTTTAGGCACATTTCTTAACAAGAGGTTGCATGCTCTGCTGATTTGGCAATCAAAGGTTCCATTGGCAGTGTTGTAGGGCTAAGGCGGGTTCCCTACCTGCCCTGGCTCCATGTGGCTCCCAGGAAGTGGCGGGCAGATCCCTGTGGATTCTAGGTGGATTCCAGGTCCCCGCCCTGAGCACCAGCTCCACAGCTCTCACTGGCTGGGACCTGCTACCAGTGGGAGTTGCATGGGTGGTACCTGCAGGCGTGGGTAGCACATAGAGCCTCCCTGTTCCCACCATCTAGCAGCTGCAGAGAGCTACCAGCCATTTCCCAGGGGCCATCTTAGGTAAGCACCGCCTGGACCCCGCACCCTCAATCCCTTGTTCTAACCCTGAGTCCCTTCCTGCACCTTGAACTCCTTGGCCCTAGCCCAGAGCCCTTCCTGTAGGCTTGACACATAGTAGTAGTTATACAGGCTTTATTTTAAAGCTTTGATTTATGTAGTTACATAGATTTTGTTTTACACACTTTGTTTTATAGCAGCTGCTGGGTATTAGAATATATTCTGTATTAAGTATTATACGTTATAAGAAATTGCTTATAGAATAAATTGTTTGGGGTTTTTTTTCTTTGCAGGTAGAACAAAAGGTTTATTAGTCAACAGGGACACAATGTAGAACAGACTTTTAGCACAGGCACAAGGATCAGTTGGTACAATCCATCTTGGGGAGAGGGGAGCCCAGGCCAGGGACCTGGGGAAGTTCAGACTCCACCGTCCGTAACAGGACATCAGCTATGACTTGACACCGTCCTTATCATCATCTACCTCCATGTCATAGTCCTGCAGGAGCAGACTGCATCTCAGAAGCTCGGCGTTGGGCCTTTTAATTTGCAGCGCAGACCCAGGAGCTGTCTGATTGCTCCCAGCAGGGGCAGGAACCAGCTCTGCAGAGTGTTCATTCTCTTCCAGCTGGACAGTTAGCAGGGCTTTGGTGAACTTTCCCATTCTCAGCTCGCTCTCTCCCCTTGCACAGCTCAACAATGCCCTTCTTAAGGAGATGGTTATAGGACATCTCCTCACCATTCCAAAGGTGTTATAGATTCACAGGCTCATGTTTGCAGAGTCCTACAAGTCCCAGGAAGAGCCCCCTGCTTGAGAGTCACAACCCCTCCCAGGAGTTAGGCCGCAGGCCTCTCTGCCTCCGTGGGACCATTTCCTATGATCCTCAGGAGGAACCCTCCTTGGGTGTGACCTCCACTTCTTGAGGACCACCCTCTCTCTCGGGTTAAGCTGTAGGCTACTCTGCCTCCTGGAACTACACCCCACTGGCTCTTTAAAGGGTGTGTATTCACGAAGCTTTAGATTCAATCCTGCAATCAGTCCTGCAAGATCTCAGAGCATCAAATCACAATCAACAGAACCCAGCTCCTTCCTTGTGCCCAGCCTAACTGCCACTTATTGAGCACCAGTAAGATTGGTAACTATATGCATATGCTGATTTCTAAGCTGTGTTTGCAATAAACATTGCATATTGACTTTTCCCCCTGAAAAAGGTCCCATGTGCTTCTTATTAGCATAACATTCCTGCACCCTCAACCCCCCGTCCCATTCCAGAGCCCACCCCCTCTTCCACATCAACCTCCTGCCCCAGCCCTAAGCTCCCCCTCCCGCATCCAAACTCCCTCTCAGAGCTTGCACCCCATCTTGCACTTTGAACTCACTGATCCCAGACCATAGCTCCCCTCCCTCACCTCAAATCCTTCTTCTCTAGCCCCACCCCAGAGCTTGCACTCAGCCAAAGGTGTCACTTCCTCCCACACATCAACCCCCTACCCCAGCCCAGTGAAAGTGAGGGAGATGGAATGAGAAACGAGAGGGGGTGGGGCCTCCAGAAAGAGTAGGGGAGGACAGGGGCAGCTCATAGGTGTTTGGTTTTATGCCATTAGAAAGTTGGCAACCCAAGTTGCTCCAAAAAAATGTAACATTTATCTAGAATAAAAAATGTGCCTTTTCCTCATTCCTCAACGAAAATATTAAGCAACCACATGGCCACAAATGGTTCCATAAACCTGTGTTTTCTGTCTAAATGCACATGGCCTGGCTGCATACATCCTGCTGCTCTAGCTGGCTCCTGGCAGCTGGTAAAACACAACATAGCACCACTGTGGGGCCCAGAGTATTTAGAGCGATACCACCTTGAATGCATGCCCCAGGAAAAAGAAAGGAGGGGAAGGAGTGAAACTAGAAAGAGAAACAATGCAAATATACAAGTATGTGGCATAAACAAAACGAGCCCCGTTACACATGTCTGCCAATGAAGCGGCCAAATTAAATAAGAGACAGTTCATACTAATCTAAACACCTGTCTGTGGAGCTCTGAAATGTAAAGAACGTATCAAGCTCACTCTAGATGGACTTATTTGACCTGATCACTTGAAACACCCTTGCTATCATATTTGTTTTCAGCACTATCACATCTTTATTTGGCCGAACTGTTCGTTGCCTAAGCTTGCATATGAGATGGCTTTGATCTGATCTCTGTTTTATTTTATGCTTTGCCTCATGTTAATGAATCTTTAATCACTTTGATGGGGGAAAGTTAATAGAAAAATTAATGAAATCACAACATCAGTGGCTGCAATGTGTAATGAATAACAATAAGGAGAACAACAGATGCAGACTGTTTGATGGACCGATTTATAGTACATCATGCCTGATTACAGACACACTCATTTTCTACAACAGCCATCACATTGCACATTAAATAGATCAGCTACTGGTATCTTTGTACTATACTGAAAAACTAATTAAATAATAATCAGGAGGCTGGACCAATGAACAGATCTGTTCTTTGGTAAAGAGAGGCAGCCCTAGACCCAGCAAAATTGGATGCTAAATCTTAATTGGGGCCCCTCGGCCTTACCCTGATACAAACAATAATAATAATAGCTAGAGGGATAACTATAAGCTCTTTTGAAGAACAATTCTGAATTGCTTCCCCTTCTCCAGTCAACTGAAAGGGAGGAATCCATTAGGGTTAAGTGCATTTTATTGGCCTATTAATACTGTTATATAAAATGAAAACTGTACAAGAGACGGGCTCCATGAGGCAATCTCCTGTTTTAAGTGAGGGTCTTAAAGATGTATCAAGCATCATGAGTATTCTGCTCCGTACTTAGGAGGCCATGTCTGATAAGCAAAAGACTGGTGTCAGACCCTGGAAAGGTCACTTACATGGAATCATAGAATACTAGGAGGGGAAGGGACCTCGAGAGGTCATCGAGTCCAGTCCCCTGCCCTCATGGCAGGACCCAGTACTGTCTAGACCATCCCTGATAGACATTTATCTAACCTACTCTTAAATATCTCCACAGATGAAGATTACACAATCTTCCTAGGCAATTTATTCCAGTGTTTGACCACCTTGACAGTTAGGAACTTTTTCCTAATGTCCAACCTAAACCTCCCTTGCTGCAGTTTAAGCCCATTGCTTCTTGTTCTATCCTCAGAGGCCAAGATGAACAAGTTTTCTCCCTCCTCCTTGTGACACCCATTTAGATACCTGAAAACTGCTATCATGTCCCCCTCAATCTTCTCTTTTCTAAACTAAACAAACCCAATTCTTTCAGCCTTCCTTCATAGGTAACAACACGCTTCACTACGCACCGTGGAACTTTTACTGTGTACAGTGGCACAATATACACTGTCACCCACTGTTTCCGTTTCCCTTCCTCTGTGGTTTCTCCTCTGGGTGAAATTCACCCCTGTTCACAGCAAGCAGCACATGGCCTATGCATCACTTTAGTTCCATTTTGAGGACTTAAGTAAAATGTAAGTGATTCACAGCCCCTCCTTGTGTGGCCTACATCAACAGGGGTTATTTTCATCCTCCACACTGCACTGCACTATTAAGGTAGAATGTAGAGCACATACATCGCTATGCCCTGCCAAAAGAAGGCTCTGGCAGCAGGGAAGCCACAGGGAAAAGCTCAGACAGCTCCCCTCTGCCAAGCCTTTCTCCAGTGCCTACCCAATGCCAGAGCTTTGCTCTGGCAGCTGTCACTACTCACCACAGTTTGGAAGCAGCCTACTTGTCACTGCACCATCTAGTTGTGCATATGCTACATGCTGCCAGAAGTGTAGATATAGCCAAAGAATAGCACTGAGTAAGGACTGTGGTATCAGATCCCAAGTTTGTACTCCTCCAGTTTCACAGGTCAGAACAGAACGGACTGGAAACCAGATTTTCTGCTTATTGAGAAATTCCATGATTTTAAACAAAAAATTGCTCTGAAATGGAACAAAACCAAAAATCTTTAAAAATTTCCTGAAAATTGATATATGCAAAAAAAATATTTTGATCAAAGCAATTTCTGTTGATAAAATGAAAATGCTTTTCTTCAGTCTGATATTTAACTGTTGTTTTTTTAAAATGTATATTCTCTAATGTCATTTCAGCTTGGAAAATCAAAATGTTTCAGTCTGAAAAGAACATTTTGACATTTTTGGAACACTCTATCCACTTCCCTGCCACCCCTCAATCAAATCTCAACAAGAGGGACACCTTTGTGTGAAAAAAAATATTCCTTTCAAAAAATTAGCATAACCTGATGGGTAAACATTCTGTCAGAAAACTTAACAGCTCTGATTCCGGCTTACAAATAAACTGATGCAAAACTCTGCATGGCATCTCTTCTTCTTACAAATATGTTGATTTCAGAATGTTCGCACTGTGGGTTGACTAAACTAATGCAAGTTAGTGAATAAAAAACATCCTTACGCGAATTTCTCCATCCTGAGAGTGAGCGCCTCAAAACCTAGAATCTACCTGACTATTCTCAAGAGAAGGGGGGTGTTTAATACTCCTATTGGAAGAGACATTTACACCCCAAATTATTTAAGCATCTTTAATGGAGTTAGAGCACAGGGTCACAGAACCTTGAATATACAATCTTAATTTCACTGATTTTTGTTAGAACATAAGGAAAAAAGATAAAAAGTACATATTTTAAACAAAAAATAACTTTCGCATTCATATCCGGTCAAAATGAGGTCTGAAATAGATCAAGTCTTGTTTTTTCAGCCACTATCATAAGCAACCTAGACAATGTGAAGCTAGTTACCATCCTTAT
Organism: Pelodiscus sinensis; assembly: GCF_049634645.1. Taxonomy (NCBI): domain Eukaryota; kingdom Metazoa; phylum Chordata; order Testudines; family Trionychidae; genus Pelodiscus; species Pelodiscus sinensis. The sequence continues at coordinate 173,850,010 of NC_134712.1, forward strand.
AGGTATTGTATCTAAGCAATATATATTCTGCACCATTGAAATAATCTTGTAAAGGGTTTTTCTCAGATTCATGAATGGGCAAATACTGTTTATTATCAGGTCATTCATAAGAGAGAATTCAATGTATTTTGGCCAGATACTGCTAAAGGTATGAAACACCCACAAGGAGTCATTAACCAGTTTTGAAATTGATAGAGATGCTGAAAGATACAGAATTATTATTGCATTATTATTGCATTTTACTATACTAGACCAAAGTTTTAAAATCCAATGCCAACCTAGAAAAAAACCCAACATCACATTGATTATAGGAAACCTACTTCACTGAACTTATGAAAGCATGCAAAAGGAAAGACATGATCCAAAAGTTATTCCAAAACAATTCAAGTTTGTGCATAGACAAGTCCTGAACTCCCATTTCCCCTTGATGATACTGACTTCTTCAAATCCTAGAACTGACCAACTTGCCTGTCCTCCGAGCAGTTAACAGGAAAGAACAAACTAGACATTATCACCATCCTATTGGATCTATGCAAATTTTCAGTGTGTGTGGCAACCAATAATTCAGAAAAGGAAGTTGTGACATCAAAGAAAAGGCAATGTTCACTTAAAGGCTGCAAAAGCACTTTCTTACATATGGCTCTTGGCAAGCCAAGATACAGAAGGTTGCCTGTTACCAAAGCAATAGAGTCAGATGGGAGAGCTCTCTGTTATGCATAACACAGCGGCAGTGGCAGCAGATGGTATCAGCAGAAGCAAGCAGCCAGTACAAGTATGAAAGCTGAGTGACTAATGGGTTTGGAGTCTTGAATCCCAGTGGAGATATTAATCTACAATCATCGACAGAAAGCAGATGTGCATAAGAAGTGCTCAGTTGGCGCAGACAATATTATTTCTACTGTATCTGTGCAAGCTTGTCAGCTCAGGAACAGGCTTATTTTCTCCACTGGTGCACATATAATTGGAAGTGCAGCGTGTACACCACCACAATACAATGAAGAGGGAACACAGCTATACCATATATCGCTCTGACCCATTCAGAGACACATTTGCCCAGCATATGTCCCATTGCACACTAGTTCTGCTACATAGTGTCCGCCTGATCCATAAGGCCAACGGGGTTCATATTGTATTAATCGCTGGTGGATCCTGTAGGTAAGCTGGAGTTCCTTGAGGACCAAGAACTCCTTTACCGACAATGTATTTTGAAACCCTGTGTAGCGAGTAACAAAGGTACAAAGCCATCTAAAATAACTAGTTCTTGTTGCTGCTGGGAGGTTTCAGACTGCCTGAAGGGTTTGGGAACTTCTAGGGGAGTACACCCCCACTTTGCCTACAGTACTTCTGAAAAGTGCACATGCCATGATCACATTATCCTTGACCTAGGATTATCAAGTAGCATCTTTGTCTGGTGTCAATTATATCTAATCATCTTAAAAAAAATTGAACTTCTCTCTTGACAGGTGGGATAATTGGATCGCTGATGATGCATGTTTAGTAGATCTGGATAACACACCCCATTAATTATCCCTACAATGATTTTAGCCAGGGTAACAGCCAGGATCATTTGACAGAGTGGGTAGCTATGCTGATAAAAGATGGAGTTTGCAAGCATACCTTGTCTTTTGGAGCTCTGATTTTACTCATCATGAGGATATTTCAGACTGCTAAGGCAGAGCATAGTGGTACTTATTATGATGATGATTTCAAGACTTTGAAATAATTTTGATACCTTTAGCTAATCTTCCCTGCTTAACAGCAGGGGAGTTCAACAGGAGGTATTAAAATTATATGTCTTAAAAGAACGGAGATCTGATCTAATTCTAGCTTACCTCCTCCATGTAACTGAGAGTTTACAATATCCACAATTCAAAAAAGAATTTGTAGTCTCCTTGGGAATCAATATCCTGGCAGGAGCCTCAAGGTCCTGTTAATAAACAACATACATTATTAATAAAGGAGCGAGGGATTTTGTTTTGCATACACAATAGCATGCAGATTCTGTGCCACATATACTTCAGCTCAGCCTTACTGCTTTCCTTTGATAGAGCATTCCCAAAGAAGGCCTCAAGGTCATAACTTTGTTCCCTGTGTGTAAGTGGGGGTGGGGTTCTGTGTGTGAGGGGGTGTTAACCCAATTTGCAGCCCATGGCTTGATGTTGAAGTCCCTAACTGCATACACAGTACATTATATAACACTTTTCATCTTCAAAGCCCTTTATAAATATTAACTGTTTTTTTTCTGAATACCTCTGTGTCAGACAGAGATAAAAGCTCTCTCCATCCCGTTGATATGGAACTTGAGCCTAAATGGCCACAGCTCATCCAAGACCAGTGAATGAGACAGTACCAATAGGGACTAGTACTCACCCGTTTCTCAGTGTGCAGGTCTACACTCAGGCCACATGTCTGCCCCTGCTAGGGAAGGGAACACCCCCCCCCCATTAGGGAGATCATTCCTGCCACATTATCAACTTCTACTGAAATTAGTAATCTACCGTAGCACCGTAGCCAAGGCCATGGTCCATCAAACAGAACCAAATCCTGGTCCTAATGAAGTAATGGTAAAACTCCCCCTAACCTCAATGGGACCTGGATATGACCCCAGTTATTAATGTTCCATTGGAAGTTCTGAAAGAGAGTCTCATTCTTGCCAGAAGAAAGTTCCACTTGTCTCACTATTGTATCCAGGGGCTGTCTGTCCACGTACAGTTTCTCCACCAGATTGATGCAGAAGTGTGCAGGGGCTGTCCCTCATCTACGGTACACAAACTATCAATTCCAGTTTCCTTTTGTCATCCCATTCCACGGCGTTTGGAAGGGAGACAGAAAAGAACACACAGGAAACAGCAGGGCCCCCTCAACAAGGCTGAGAGTTGGGTTGGTCCTCAGGCTGGGAAAGATTTTGAATGCAGCTGCTTTTGGCTTCTATGAATCTTGTTTTGATTTGTGTTCGTAAAGACACTTGGCAGCTGAGCAGACCTTACTGTCTGTTACGGTGCTTCGTTTCTGCTCAGTCATCCTCCTGCTTCTATTCAGTCTGAAACACTTTCCTACCGCGTGATTGCCTGTGAATACTCCAGGCACTGCACTGCAGAGTTAGGTCACTGGCCTACCGCGTCACTACTCTTCTCTGTCTCTCTCTCCTCTCTCACACCATGTCTGTTTAGACTGTAAACTCTTCCCTGCCTCTTTCCCATACTTTGGGCTTATCCACACAGGGTTTTAAACTGGAGCCAATTAAGTGAATCCAGACTGAGAATGCTTGTTCACACATGACACAAACCCATCAGTGTTTCCTAACTCCGGAGTCCTCTTGCAGCATGGAGTAGGTTTGCGTCAAACGTAATGAATTTGGTCTTTTAGTTGTGGGCGTGCAATTCCTGAGCACCATTTCTGCATGCTTCCCACAGCTACCCTACTGTGGTTGCAGGTTGGCCTTTATTGACCTACCCATTGATTAGGTGCCCACTATGTCTGGGTGTCAAGTTGCCAGGATGCTCTCCCCGCCCTTAGAAAAGTAGCATAGAGTTAGGTTTTGCCCGTTTGCTCCTGGGTTTCCGAGTATATTATAGCCACATGAGCACAGTGCCATTTCAGAAGCCCTGCAATGTGCCTTGTGGAGCTGCTTGGTAAGGCGTGGAGGCCCTGGATCTCCTTGCCAGCCGGGGAGAAGCATTGGTTCAAGATGCAGCTGTGGCCAGCCATAGGAATAAGGGGACTGTTCAGGGACATTGCAAAGCACATATCCAGAAATGGTCACAACTGGGAGGCTGACCAATGATGGGGAAGAGCGAGGAGCTCAGGAGAAAAGACATTCAAATGAGGGCTACAGGGGACAGTATGGCAGGGGACGTGTCATCCATCCATTTTTTGGTGAGCCAGACAGGATGCTACACAGTCATAGCACATCCCGTCTCAGACACCACTTGTAGCCTGTTGCTTGCAGTCTCCCCCTCTGTGACGTAGGGTACCTTGCTGGTTGTTATGCTGGGCAGTGGGTGACCTCCACTGGCTGCTGTCTGTAGCATGGCCCAGCAGGGCAGGGGATGAGTCATTATGCAAAGGGGGCTCTAAACCTGTCTGACCAGCTATCTCCCAGGGAGCGGAACAATGGGAAGAAGGGGAGTGGAGCCCTGCCTGGGGGCAGTGCTGGAAGTGAGTGAGTTAGTTTCTGTCTGGTAGCATGGAGGAGACAGCCTAGGGAAAGGGGCTGGAATTTAGGGGCCCGGTCTCCCCCATCTCAAGGGGGGCTGAGGCATCCTAGGCCTGCCCTGGAACCAGATTACATCTGTGCTGTGCTGTATCCTGGAGAAGCAATAAACTCCCTCTATTTTACTGGCTGGTGAAGTCTGTCCGTGCCATTACGGGGGTGCAGGAGATGGGAAAACCCCAACGCACCATCACACCCTCCATGACAGGTGAGCAGCTAGACCCATCCAAGGATGATAGCTGTTTCTGCCCGTGTTCTTTATCAGCTGCTAGACCCAACTGAGTAAGCCAGAGAGGAGCTATCCCCTGAGAGCCAGGAGCTCTCTGAAACACTGACCACAGTCAGCTGGAAAGCCAGCCCCACGCCTGCCCTACTACAATGGATCTTGTTTCCTTCCCTTCACCAGCAGAGCCCAAGTCCCAGCCAATAACCCAGGCTGGGATCAAAGAGTCAAATCCCCCCCGGAGGGAACTGCAGCAAGGACGTACCTATCTTCACAATGTAGTATTACTGGTGGTGGCTGCAAGCTACAATCCTGACCTTCCCCCGCCTCTCCTTATGCTGTTTCCAAATGGTGTCTGCTAGCAATGTACCCTGCCCCCTCCCCTTGCAACCTCTCCCATGGCAGATTTGGAATACCAAAAGCATTCATTTGCACAAAATTCAACCGTTTATTGAGGCTATGCTTACCGGAGAAGAAACATGGTTATTTTCTGAAGGGTACATGAGCTATAAAGCTGCAGACTCCCCTCCCAGTCAAGGCATAAACAATACTGTTCCCCGCTGAGGTATAAATGCCTTAGAACACGCATTGTAGCTGACAATCATGGATCCTATCTATTTTTCTCTGCACGCTCCCCATGTCTGCAGGGGAGACATAGCAGAATTTAAGACTGAGAAATAGCTTGATTTAGTTTCACATTTTATAGGGAATGCCCCTGTGCATATCCTGTAAGCCCATTTTACTCCTTGCAGTGCTTCAGGGGGACTATCGTAATATATCTTGCTGGTCTGCTCTGTGCCTTTTTCCAATAAGGCTATTCTCTGCCTCCTAGTCACTAGCTCAGTGTAACATCACTGAGGGTATGTCTACACTACAAAGTTAGTTCGAACTAACGGACGTTAGTTCGAACTAACTTTAATAGGTGCTACACTAGCGCTCCGCTAGTTCGAATTTGAATCGAACTAGCGGAGCGCTTAGTTCGAACTAGGAAAACCTCATTTTACGAGGACTAACGCCTAGTTCGAACTAGCTAGTTCGAACTAAGGGCTGTGTAGCCCTTTAGTTCGAACTAGTGGGAGGCTAGCCCTCCCCAGGTTTCCCTGGTGGCCACTCTGGCCAACACCAGGGAAACTCTATGCCCCCCTCCCGGCCCCGGACCCCTTAAAGGGGCACGGGCTGGCTACGGTGCCCGTGCCAGGTGCAAGCCTGCCAGCACCCAGCTAGCAGACCCTGCACCTGGCACGGCACAGAGCCACCCACCCGATGCCCCCCAGCCCACCCCTTCTTGCCGGGACCAGGCTGGCGGCTCCCGGGAGCTTGCCCTGGACCGCAAGAGGCGGGCACCTTCCTGGTCTAGTGCAGACATCGTGGACCTCGTCCACGATCTCCGCACTAGGCACAGGAAAGTGGCCGTCTAGGGCAGGAGAGCTGCCAGCCTGGCCACCCAGGACCAGGTGTGCATGAAAATCAAGGGGGTCCACTGAGACCCCCGACACTGAGCCCTGAGCTTACAATGGCCGTACTGGGTCAGACCAAAGGTCCATCTAGCCCAGTAGCCTGTCTGCTGACAGCGGCCAACCCTAGGGACCCTGGAGGGGATGGACCGAAGACAATGACCAAGCCATTTGTCTCGCGCCATCCCTCTCCAGCCTTCCACAAACTTTGGGCAGGGACACCACTCCTACCCCCTGGCTAATACCACTCCATGGACCCAACCTCCATCACTTTATCTCACTTCCCTTTAAACTCTGTTCTAGTTGTAGCCTTCACAGCCTCCTGCAGCAAGGAGTTCCACAGGTTAACTATTTGCTTTGGGAAGAAGAACAACTTTCTCTTACTAGTTTGAAGCCTGCTACCCATTCCTTTCCTTTGGTGTCCTCTAGTCCTTCTTTATGGGAACTAATGAAGAACTTTTCTGAATGCACCCTCTCCACCCAACCCCTGCTTTTAGAGACCTCTATCCTGTCCCCCCTCCGTCTCCTCTTTTCTAAGCTGAACAGTCCCAGTCTCTGTAGCCTCTCTTCATCTGGGACCTGTTCCCAACCCCTGATCATGTTAGTTGCCCTCCCCTCTCCCAGCCTTTCTCTTCCCCTCTCCCACCTCCTTTTCCCAGTCTCCCCCAGTTTTTTTTCAATAAAGACAGAGTCAATGTTGGAAGAAACGTTATCTTTATTTTGTACATCAATAAGAAGGGGGGCTAAGGAAGGGTAAGTGGAAGGAGGTGAGGGAGGAATGGGGTATGAGCCCCCGATGGGGAGGACTGGGCTGGCTCTGCGGGCTTCTGGGGGTGGAAGCTCTCCTGCAGCCCCCCAATTACTCCCTCTCCCCAGATGGCAGCCTGCGGCAAGTGCAGCTGGGCTGATGGCCGAGTGGCGTGATGTGCCCAGTGTGGGCACTCAGGGCACTCCAAGCCAGAACTTCTTTGCAAGCGGGGCACCCCTTAGAACTGTGTGTCCGGGGTGGGGGTCGGGACCCTTTAAGCGCAGCCCTCGGCTAGCCTGAGACAGCATCTCCATGCTCTAAGTCCTCCTTTTATGCCCTGCCGGCACTGCTTCCGGCCATCCTTAAGCCCTGTTCAGAGTCCACTCAATGTGGACTTGCTAGTTCGAACTAGCAAAACGCTAGTTCGAACTAGTTTTTAGTTCTAGACGCGTTAGTTCGAACTAGCTTAGTTCGAATTAACTAATTCGAACTAAGTTAGTTCGAACTAACTTTGTAGTGTAGACATACCCTGAGAGTCAGGATGGCCTAACAGGAGTTTGCCACCCAGATTTCCACCTGTACCCTTATAACTCCCCCTTTACACCTGACACTTCCAGCACATGTGCGCGCATGCGCGCGCACACACACACACACACAGAACATCCTATAGATGAAATCCAAATGCTCCCAGCACTTCCTTTACACACACACCACTTGCTATCTCTGAGCGTCTCATAAGAATGGGAAGAATCTCAGGGAGGTAACGTCACATATACACTAACAATCTATCGGGCTTTGTCTGTGATATGAACAACGAGCGACTGTTTTTTCTCCTGATCATCCACCACACCTGAAACAGCAAGGCCATCAAGAACAAGTCGTCTGTGTACTGCTGAAAGGCTGGATAGCTTGAGGAGGAGAAAAAGGAAGGCTTGGTAACAAGATGACTGCAGAACTCATGGCCAGTGCAAAGGAGGAAGCGAGGCAGACGTTGTACATCTGGACTCTAAAGGAGAAAAAAAAAATGCAGCTCTCCCATGAGATCAGGGTGTAGCCCAAGAGAGCATTGCCATAGTGAAGGAGAGCATGGAAAAAGACAGAGATGCAGAGGCAGCTCATTGGGGCTATCCTGAACTAGACAGCCTTCCCGCATATATCCTCCTTGCTAGGTCAGCAGTCCCATAGTTTGGGACACATTCCCGACTTCCAGTCCTGGATAACGCTGGCTATTGGGCCCAGCAGCAATGCCTAACATCCACATCATGGTGGCAGTGCCCCCAACAGCTTTCATTCAGCTCTGAGATCCAACCTTTAGACACCAAGAACAGCTGTACCTGGGAGGCCAGCTCTTCTGAGCTCTGCAATGCCCTGAGCCTCTAGAGCCATGACAGTCCAAGAATCCATGTGGACAAGAAGAACCAGAAGCAAGGTGTATGCTTGCATGTACCTTCATGCACCCTCACTCCCCAAATTGTTGCACTGGTCATGTTGTTACTGTTTTGCTTTGAATTTTGTTTGCACCGGCACAGTAATTAAAAGAGAGTGTAAAACCGGTTAGTTATGAAAAGTGGTAAATTAACTGTACTTCCAAATACAAAGATGTTATTTTTCCACTGGTTCCATTAACATTTTTGATTGGTGTTTCATTATAAAATAGTTTATGATACATCTGGTTTGAGTCATAGGCTACGTCTACACTGGCATGAACTTGCGCAAAAACTCTTTAGCACAAGAGTTCTTGCATTAAAGTAGTTGTGCAAGACAGCGTCTACACTGGCATGTGCTTTTGCACAGAACATCCATGCCAGTGTAGACGCAAGAAAGCTCTGATGGCCATTTTAATCATAGAGCTTTCTTGCACAAGAAATTCATGCTGCCTGTCTACACTGGCTTCTTGTGCAAGAACAGTTGCGCAAAAGGGCTTATTCCTGAGCGGGAGCATCATAGTTCTTGCGCAAGAAGCCCTGATTTCATACAGTAGAACGTCAGTGTACTTGCACAAGAACACGGCCATTGTAGACAGGCAGCAAGTTTTTGTGCAAGAGCAGCCGCTTTGGTGCAAGATCGTGCCAGTGTAGACACAGCCATAGAGTTTAAGGCCAAAAAGGACCTCCTGTAGGTCACAGCCCCTACACACTAAACCCATTTAACAGAAAACATCCCCTAAGTAAAGCTGAAATGATCCCTAAGGTTTTGACAAAAGCATATAGGGAACGTTACTCTGTAGCCACCAAAGACACAGTACCCGGTGCTAGCAATGTCTGCATCCCAATACTGTTATGGGCTGATGTGTGCAGGTGTGTGATTCAAAATAGGAACGGTAGGTATCCACAGCAACTTTCCCATGGGTGTCTGTGTTCTCTAGGTGACACCTTTCTGGCTGCTTGAACTTCTAAAAGCAAGTCTCCGCAATTCAGCCTGCCACCCATTAGTAAGGCTCTCCCCTTTGCACTCCCAAATATTGTGCAAAACACAACATCCACCTGTAATAGCTGGAACAGTTCTTTTTTGGGTGCTTCCAACCTGTTCCTTAAATACTGTCATCAGCCGTTCAAGGAGACAAACAGACAATTGACACCTCCAGGCAATAGTTAAAATGTTCCTTCCTAAGCGCCAAGCAGCCTCTGACTGGCTTCATGAGCCAGGGCATCATGGGATCAGCTGAGTCTCCCTGAAAAATCAGACCCACTTCTACCCCATTAATGTCCATAGTGCTCCAGGAGGCAAACAGGTCTTTCTCCATTAACTTAAATTGTGCACTGTTATGAAACATTCCAGCATCCTATTTTCCTAAGCGAGCCTCATTTTTTTCTGTAGAACTACTATGGTTGTGCACCCTGGAGAAATAATTCTTCCTGCTTACAAATTCTGCACCCAAGCAAAGCTGGGGATGCAAATGACAGGCACTTGGGTCTCATCAATTGTCCCAACACATTTTGGGAACCCCATGTGTGCAAAGCCACTAATAATATCTAGAGCAAGGATGGGGAAATACATGGCCCATGCACCAGATCCAATTCCTGGCTTACTTTGATCTGGCCAGGTGGAGCATCAGCACTCCCTTTCCCCGGGGGGCCTGGAGTACATGTGCTGGCTCACCCCAAGTTGGTGTGAATGGGGTGAGTGTGTGTACGTGCATCTCCCTCTCTCTCTTCTTTTTGTTTCTCAGTTGGGAGCCACGTCAGTGAGGTGGTTCTTGTTGTTATCTTGCTTCTCACTGGGGGGGAAGAAGCAGGTCAGTGAGGGTTTTTTTGTTCGCTTGTTTGTTTTTGCTTCTCACTCGTGTGTGGCCCCTGACTGATTTTCCTGTGGGTCAGTGGCCCCTGACTAAAAGAAGTTCCCCAACCCTGATCTAGAGTACTATGCAGCTTCATGCCCAGGTTAGGCAGCACTTTTTTAATGGCATAGCAGGCCTGCATGGCACTTGCCCCATGCTGAATTGCTTGGTTACAGACCAGCAAAATTCTGGGGTGACCATCTCTTATATCTCCCCATTTCTCCTCCACAGCTACGGGCACACCACACACTGGTTGGTTGTTGCTGAAGTTCTGATGCCAGCTCTGCACTGGTCTCAAAAAGGTAGCCCCCTCCCTAGCCTGAAGTTCTCTCAACTGTTGGTCATTCCAGTCTGCAGAACAATCCTCTTCCACCAAACCAGGTGGTTTCCTGGGCGCAGAAATGGTGCTGAATGCTAGGTAGGTGTCCCATGAACCAGTCCTTTTGTTCCAATAACTCAGCACCCTCCTGTTCTTCCACCTTGTCCTGCTGCCACTGTGGCAGAGTGTTTCCCTGCTGTTATACTATATTCTCCCACATCGTGCATCAGACAGGTGACCAGTGGCGAAGTCCTGATTTTTCCAGTGCATAGCCCCACATGTACAGTGCATGTGAAGTCGTGCTGGGGAGGGGCGTGGGAATGGAGGAGAGACAACACCATTTAGTTCTCAAAATGGAACCCTCCAGGAGGCTAAAGTGCCAGCATGCTGTTCCAGCACAATCCAGCCCCACTACAGGACTGGGTGCAATGGGCAAATCCAGTGCCAAATTTGTTGGACTCCTATACTGTGATACTGCAATACTTCCCAGTACTGCCTATTTTCTGAGAATCTGCTTAATGCAGTATTTAAGGCACTTAGATTTTGCACCTAATTGAGTTTTCCAGGTAATGCTATTTTAAACTTCCTTTTAATAGTTATTTGAAAATAAAGAAAAAAAAAACCCAAATGTATAAAGCTAAGATGACTATCCAGAAACTGATGTCTTCTGTAGTCAGAGTTTCAGCACCACTATCTAGCACTGTATCCACCTCAAAGGACAGAAATAATGTGTTACTATTTTCATTGCTGTATGTTTGGAATTGGACAAATTCCATTCCTGCCCCAAAGATCTTACAATATCAATCAGACAATATAGTTCAGGTGATGGCCTAAACTCAAAGAAATGCAGTTTTTATTATTTAATCACTTCCTCCTGCTGTGGATTGAATGAAAAATGGCCCCTGCAGAATCTTATTTTTTCTTATCTGCTGTAATGAAGTTGGTTTCACAGAAGCTCTCTCCCAGCTGTAATGAGCTGCCTGTCTCCTGCTAGGAGAACCGAGTCAGAGAAATGAGACCAGCTGAGAAATACTTTACACCTTGATCTGTCTTGACAAATCAGTTCAGGATTTCTAAAACAGAAATGGAGGGAGGAAGGGGGAAAGGAGGAAGATTCATGCCGAGAAGTTTTAAAGAGACATTTGATTTGTCTTACCAAGGCTATAGTCGGAAAAACAAAACAAAAACAAACCACCTCCCCCAGCTGTCCATCTTTTTCAAGCTCTCTAAATGCTCTTAGGTTTCATCTGTGGACACTTTAATTCAGTAGTAACCAGACACAAGTATATTAAAAAGGTGATATCTTGAAGAGTCAATTTTTATAAAATACTGAGATAGATTTCTCCTGTTACTAGAATTTCAGCAGTCTAGTGCACTTAGCTGACTCTAAAGAGAAAATCAATTGAGCAAAACGACAGAGTAATAGTAGAACTGGGTGTAAACCGCACAAATTTTTCTTCTTGCCTTTGAAACTGAGCAGTTTATATTCACAAAACAGGCAAGCATGAGCAGTACATCTGGAAGTCATACTATATTGGGCTGCTCCTACAAAATGGGAGAAAGGGATTGCATTCCATATTTCTATACTATGCTGGTGTCTGCAACTTTTACCTATCTTGCAGGAAGGAATCAGTCCTCTTTTTAGGCCTGGGCCTGGGATTCATGAGTTCTGGTTCTGTTTCCACTTCTGATACTGATTTTCTGTATGACTTTGGTCAAGTCACTTCACATTGGTGTGCCTTGCTTTTCCTATCTGTCAAATGGGGATAACATTTATTTTTTGTAAAGTGCTCTGAGACTGACAGGTGGAAAAGGCAAAGAAACACCTGGTAATTAATGTTACTGAGAGGAACTCACTGTTATTGAATGGAATGCCCTCAGAAAGCCAGGAATTCCCCTGTAGGACAGGTAGAATTTTAAACCTACGAAGGCCGGATTTGAAGGGTATTTAGTTACCTACAGATGCAATTAGGTGGGGCTTGGAAAAGAGCTTAAGAGTTAATCTCCCATTGAAATCAAGGAGAGTTTAGATGCCCATGTGTTTTAGAAAATTCCATTAGGTGACTAATTGTACCATTAGGTGCCTAAATCCCTTTTACAAATCTTGCCTCATGTCTAAGAGGCCTTAAAAGCCAGAGTTTAAATCAGGGGTGGACAAATACTGGCCTATGGGCCGGATCTGCCAGAGTTAGCCCCTAGTGGGCCCCCACTGCTACATTTACCTGTTTGCCCCAGGTATGGGCAATCGCAGCCCCCGTTGGCTGCAGATCACCATTCCCAGACATTAGTAGCTGTGGGAAGTGGTGTCCTGGTGTGTGCTACTTCCCACCATTCCCATTGGCTGGGAACAGTGATTTGCAGCCAATGGGAGCTGTGATCACCAATATCTGTAGAGGCACAGGTAAATATAGCGGCAGTGGTCTGCCAGAAACTGACCCTGGTGAACCATCACCGTATTATTGCCAATCCCTGCGCTAAGTGAGTAGGGGGAGCAAGCGAACAGGGGACCTTTCTAAGGTTCTCTTTCTAGCTCAATAACTCAGTGAATGCAATGGATTTTATACTGTGGATTGGTATATTTATTTAAAGGGACACCATCAAATGAAAATCACATCTCTTTCTTTTTTTTAACCTATGTTTCCATTACCACTTAAGATAGCTGATTAGAGGAAAAATCCTTTTCGTAGAATCATAGAATCATAGAACTGGAAGAGACCTCAGAAGGTCATCAAGTCCAGCCCCCTGCTCTAGGCAGGACCAATCCCAACTAAATCAGCCCGGCCAGGGCTTTGTCAAGCCGAGACTTAAACACCTCTAGGGATGGAGACTCCACTACTTCCCTAGGTAACCCATTCCAGTGCTTCACCACCCTCCTAGTGAAATACTTTTTCCTAATATCCAACCTGGACCTCTCCCACCACAACTTGAGCCCACTGCTCCTTGTTCTGCCATCTGTCACTACTGAGAACAGCCTCTCTCCATCCTCTTTGGAACCTCCCTTCAGGAAGTTGAAGGCTGCTATCAAATCCCCCCTCACTCTTCACTTCTGCAGACTAAACAGACCCAACTCCCTCAGCCTCTCCTCATAAGTCATATGCTCCAGCCCCCTAATCATTTTGGTTGCCCTCCGCTGGACCCTCTCCAATGCGTCCACATCCTTTTTGTAGTGGGGGGCCCAGAACTGGACACAATACTCCAGATGCGGCCTCACCAAAGCCAAATAAAGGGGAATGATGACATCTCTGGATCTGCTGGCAATGCTCCTCTTAATGCAACCTCATATGCCATTAGCCTTCTTGGCTACAAGGGCACACTGTTGACTCATATCTAGCTTCTCATCCACTGTAACCCCCAGGTCCTTTTCTGCAGAACTACTACTTAACCGGTTGGTCCCCAGCTTGTAACTATGCTTGGGATTCTTCCATCCCAAGTGCAGGACTCTATACTTGTCCTTGTTGAACCTCATCAGATTTCTTGTGGGCCAATCCTCCAATTTGTCTAAGTCATTCTGTACCCTATCTCTGCCCTTAAGCGTATCTACCTCTCCCCCCAGCTTAGTGTCATCCGCAAACTTGCTGAGGGTGCAATCCATCCCCTCATCCAGATCATTAATAAAGATATTGAACAAAACCGGTCCTAGAACCGAACCTTGGGGCACTCCGCTAGAAACCGACCGCCATCCTGACATCGAGCCGTTGATCACTACCCGCTGGGCCCGGCCTTCTAGCCATCTTTCTATCCATCTTACCGTCCATTTATCCAATCCACAATCCCTTAACTTGCTGGCAAGAATATTGTGGGAGACCGTATCAAAAGCCTTGCTAAAGTCAAGGTATATAACATCCACTGACTTCCCCATGTCCACCGAGCCAGTTACCTCATCATAGAAGCTAATCAGATTGGTCAGGCACGACTTGCCCTTTGTGAATCCATGCTGACTATTCCTAATCACTTTTCTCTCGTCCAAGTACCTCAATATGGATTCCTTAAGGATCCCTTCCATGATTTTTCCAGGAACCGAGGTAAGACTGACCAGCCTATAGTTCCCTGGATCATCCTTCTTCCCTTTTTTGAAGATGGGCACTACATTTGCCTTTTTCCAGTCATCCAGGATTTCTCCCGATCTCCACGACTTTTCAAAGATAATAGCCAAAGGCTCCACAATGACATTTGCCAACTCCCTCAGTACCTAACCTGTTCTTTACCCACCACAGGCTGTCCATCTTCATCCCATCTTGCGTCACTTGGCGCAGAAGTCCAGGAGCTGATCTTGTCCGTGAATACAGAGGCAAAGAAAGCATTGAGTACTTCAGCTTTCCCCACATCATGTGTCACTAGGTTACCTCCTTCATCCATTAGGGGCCGCACACCCTCTCTGATCACCTTCTTCTTGTTAACATACCTGTAGAAACCTTTCTTGTTATCCTTCACATCCTTAGCCAGTCGCAATTCCATTTGCGCTTTTGCCTTCCTGATAACCCCCCGGCATTCTCTTGCTATACCTTTAAACTCCTCCCTGGTCATTTGTCCAAGTTTCCACTTTTTGTAAGCTTCCTTTTTGTGCTTAAGTTCACCAAGGATTTCCCCTGTAAGCCAGTCCGATCTCCTACCATGTTTGCCTCTCTTGCTACGCGTCGGGATGGTTTCTTACTGTGCCTTCAATAAGGCTTCTTTAAAAACTGCCAGCTGTCCTGGACTCCTTTCCCCTTCATGTTAACATCCCAGGGGATTCTGCCCATCAGATCTCGGAGGGAGTCAAAATCTGCTTTTTTGAAGTCCAAGGTGGGTATTTTACTACTCTCTTTTCTTCCTTTGGTCAGGATCCTGAAATCTACCATCTCATGATCACTGCTTCCCAGAGTGTCACCCACCTATTAGTTCCTCCCTGTTTGTGAGCAGAAGGTCAAGCTGTGCACGGCCCCTGGTCGGATCCTTCAGTACCTGTGTCAAGAAGTTATCCCCAACATTCTCCAAAAACTTCCTGGATTGCCTGTGTACTGCCGTATAGGTTTCCCAGCAGATGTCAGGGTGATTAAAGTCCCCCACAAGAACCAGGGCCTGCAATCTGGAAGCTTCGCTCAGTTGTCCGAAGAAAGCCTCATCTACCTCATCCACCTGATTCGGTGGCCTGTAGCAAACACCAACCACAACATCAATGCTGTTGTTTACTCCTTTAAACTTAACCCATAGACTCTCAACAGGTTTTTCTCCCTCTTTATACTGGAGTTCAGAGCAATCGTAGTGCTCTCTTACATATAATGCAACTCCTCCTCCTCTTCTCCCCTGCCTGTTGTTCCTGAACAGTCTATACCCTTCCATGACAGCGCTCCAGTCATGCGAGTCATCCCACCAAGTCTCTGTTATCCCAATTAAATCATATTTCTTGGTCTGGGCCAGGGCCTCCAGTTCTTCCTGTTTGTTGCCCAGGCTTCTCGCATTAGTGTACAAACACTTCAGGTAACCAGTTGATCACCCTATCTTCTCCATTCGAAACATGGGTCCTCCTTTCTTGCCCCTTCCTCTCTGCATTTCTTCCTGGTATCCGACTTTCCCACTCCCCTCAGGGTTTTGTTTGCTTAAAAGTCTTTGTGCACTTGACAGCACTGTGTATTGTCAGTTTCCCCTCCCCTGTTTGTTTGGGCTTTCCCCCCAGCAAGACAGGCCTGGAGAAACATTTTAAAAAATAGGAAATGAGTGATTGTAGAAACCACCACATTTGGCAGGGATGGTCTGGGGCAGGCATAACTTGAAAATTCTCTTGGCTTATTTTAAGAAACTAAACATGTACATAGCTTATTAAGCTGTTCTGTAGAACAAAGAGGGGGACATTTTAAAATAAAAAGCACTCTTGCTGACATTTAAAATAATTATTTAAATATATCCACCTTTGCTTACTACCACCATTTATACGTATTGATACAAACCTGGGAACACTGAAAGCTTTTAGTTAACATCTAAAATGTAAATGATGACTGCACATCAAGTGAATCAAGAATTGGGTGGGATTTTTCATAGTGTTCAGCATTGGCCTAACTCTGCTCCTTTGTGTTCCTTAACGTCTAACCTGTCTAATGTCTAATTCAAAATTAGGACTGGGCTCTCAAACAGGCTCAGGCGAGAACAGTCTAACATCACTGTTCACTTTTACATCAGATCTTTGAATTCACGCTTGCTTTTTTCCTCCCTAATTACTTCTTAGGTCCATTCCCCCCTCACCATCTTTCTGATCTAACATTTGCCCTTTTTCATGTCTGCAATGAGCTCCTTGTTGCCTTGTTTCTGAGATGATCTAAAGTCACCTCAGTCTGGATGGGGGAACAGAGCTTATATTTTAATAAAAAGAGACACACTAATAGCTCATTACACTTATATGAAACTCTCTTTAGGAATTGATCCTACGTTCCTTGTGCACTGAACATTCCTTCTGGAATGGACCCATTATAGATGTAATATTAACCAATGGCTTTTCTATATTAAGGTCATAAATTTGGTTTCTAGATTTTTAAGGGACAATAGTTGCATAGCTGCAATATAGGAGAAATAGTAGCTTAAAAGAAAAGTTTCCTAATACATTTGCAAAGGGGGCTTGAGCCTTCTCAAATCTGAGTATGTATGATATTTATACTAATCATATAAGATTACTTGGGCACTGAATCTTGCCAAGTAATTATCATCACCCATCTAAGATGACACAATGCCAGCCAATCAAGCCATTGCTCTGGATTCTAGCATTACAAGAATGAGCCTCTAGAATGTGATACTAGACTGATGTTGGTAAGCAAGAAACAAATGCAGGATTAAGTATCACAGCACATTGCTGAACTAGATGCTTGTTTTATTGTGGCTGTATGCTTGACAGATGCTAGAATAACTAGGTCTGCGCAAGTGACCAGAAGGTCACATAGCTGCACGTCTAGGACCATCAACACAAGACTCAATTTGCAAAGTAAGTGTGGAAGTAAACCAAAAGTGACTGACAGGAATGAGCATCTGCTGAGGCAGTCCGTGTCTGCAAATGGCATTTTCTGCTACATGATAACCACTGAGAACACAGATGCATGCTGTCAGGGTTCTTAGCTAACAGATTATTCTCTCAGGCTTTTTCTCCATTTCTCTCATTAACTACCTTCCACCATTTTACTATGGACCAAACAATTCTCACTACAGTTGCCACCAGGAAGAAATATTGTGGAATAGTGGGACAAAGGTACACCGCCGTCAATGTCTCAGTCACACTTATTTGGAGATCTGCAGAGATATGACACTCCATTAAGGATTCTTGGACTATCTTGGGACACTAGGGAAAAAAAACCCATGTGATGAGTGTTTCTCCTGGCTTCACCCAAATTTAGGTACTGTCCTACGTCAGAAGAAATACATTATTCTCAACAGAGACATTACCGAATTAGAAATGTCCTCTCCTCTAACTATCCAGTAGGGTTGAAGTCTTAAATCATAGTGGTAAATAAAAAAACGTGTAAAGGCTGAGCTCCACTTGAATATCACCAATGGGTCATAAAGGAGCAAGGCATGCTTGCAGCTAAGGGAGTCAGGGAGGGATTCTGGCAATGAAGTAGCTGATGCTCATCCTGGTGGAACAGTATTACACAAACTCCTTAACAACACAACAACTGTGGTGCTGGAGGTTCTCCCCTTAGAGTTGAGATTAAAAATAGAACCTTTGTCAGTTGTGGTCATTAAAACCCCTCAAGAAGCCTTCCTAAGAGTAGAACGTCCAGCCTCAGCCCTTTGGCCAAATTCTAATGTGAATGATTACCTTGCTCCTGCAGCTGCAGCTAGCATTCTTGACTGCCTGAGAAAGGCAAGGTGGAACCTGGAAGAGAAGGCTACATTAAAAGGCATGAGCACCTGTTTAAGTTGCACATGTTTCTTTTCTCTAGCTTTCAGAAGTGCACCGAAGGAACTTATGGAGCTTGGGTCTAGCACAATTTTCCCAGCTGGTACAGGCTGACAAGTACATAATGTCCTTATACCAGAGAGAAATAAGATGGTGGAAAAGAGTTGTGATTTTGCGCTTTACACATTTCTTAAATCATTCATTGTCGGTGGGGAAGAATTTTGTTTTGTTTTGGCCTTGCTCCAGCCTTGGGTTTTCTGGCTGTGGGTCTTTGTGGTCTCAATCTAGGGCTACGTCTACACTGGCATGATTTTCTGGAAATGTTTTTAACGGGAAAGTTTTCCGTTAAAAGCATTTTCAGAAAAGCGCGTCTAGATTGGCAGGACGTTTTTCCGCAAAAAAGCCCCGATTGCCATTTTCGCGATCGGGGCTTTTTTTCGGAAAACAAATCTCTGCTGTCTACACTGGCCCTTTTGCGCAAAAGTTTTTCGGAAAAAGACTTTTGCCCAAACGGGAGCAGCATAGTATTTCTGCAAAAGCACTGACAATCTTACATGAGATCATCAGTGCTTTTGCGGAAATTCAAGCGGCCAGTGTAGACAGATGGCAAGTTTTTCCGCAAAAGCAGATGATTTTGCGGAAAAACTTTCCAGTCTAGACACAGCCTAGCAGTATTTGGCTACAGATCTGTACATATTACATGGCAAGGGTTGTCTATTTCACCCTGCTTTGATATCCCAATGGTACCAAATTCCAACCCCTCTCCAGCGGAATCAATATTATTAATTTTTATTTGGCACGTTGAGGCTGGGCTTTCTAGGGTTTTACATACAGAATAGCACAACACTGTCTAATTGCCTAGGCTGGGATGTCTTGGCTTTATCTCATTTATCAGCTAAGTTGATATAGAGTCACGCTACATTCTCCCACCCTGCAAGTGGTTTTATTTTTGGATAAGGGCTGGGCGCTTGTTCTCTTGACTTCAAAGAGAGGGTGCAGCTGGCTTTGCGACCATAATCTCTCTCTGGACTCAGCTCGTGCCTGCAATATATAGCATCATATTATCTGTTCCGGCTCACCACAGATCTCATTCGACTTTTTCAGAAGCAACCTACCCACACGGCTTTAGCACTGGAGTTGGAAACAGTCACATTTTTCTGAGTGCTAAATTTCTGAGCTCTCTTCACCCCAGCGCCCTGCCACGGTCACTTACTCATATGGAACAAAGCTGTTCGTAACGATGAAGGTAAAAGGAAAATGGAAAGCAAAGGTTATTCTGTATACACTCATGTGCATGTCACAGCATTTGAAGATCCTGTAACATCAAAAGTGAGAAAAAGGATCATGCCACACTTTGAGATATTGCCACTGCTGCTTCTGTTAGTAGAGAGGTGTCATCCCTGATTATATACATTAAAGGTGTGGTTTGTCAAAACACAGTGTCTATGTCTAGACTACGGAGTTTTTCCAGGTTACCAGAGGTATCCTGGAAAAACTCCACCGCGTCCAGGGAATGTGTCTGCTCTTTCGACATTTTTTGTGGAAGAGCAGACACGCTCTTTTGGAAGCCCTGTCTTTTTCATGCCATGAGGAAGAAGGGCTCTTCCGAAAAAGGAGGTTTTTCTGAAATTTGGCCCAGTGTAGATGGGCCAAATTTCAGAAAAGCCTCTTTCAACAAAACTATCAGAAAAAGGCACGCAAATCGCGGAACACGATTTACATACCTTTTCCCAATAAAAAGTGGCAGTCTAGATGTAGCCAGTGTTAATGGCTCACAGCATTATCTTAGTGATAGAAATGTAGCCGTGTTAGTCTCGTGTAGCTGAAACAAAAAACAGGACTATGTAGCACTGTAAAGACTACTTGGGGAATTATCACCTCTAATATCATTAGCTCACAGACATTTACCTCCCGCCTACCCCCCCTTCTGTTCTGAAATTTGATTTGTCCTTTTCATGTGTGTTCATTTTTTTAATTGTATCCTTTGGTATATATGGTTGTGACAATTTTCTTCCACTACTTGATCTGAGGAAGTGGGTCTGGCCCACAAAAGCTCATCACCTAATAAACCATCTTGTTAGTCTTTAAAGTGCTACATAGTCCTGTTTTTTGTTTCACCATTATCTTAGTGATTCATTGTGGCTTTTTTTAAAGCTCACTTTTTAGTGACATGAAAACAGCCATTGATTACAGTCACACCAGAAAGATCCCACAGTGAGTGAACAATTTGATAGGTTTGCAGTTTTATATCATACATGCTTGTACTGTAGCTAATACCTGATCCTTTCAGTATCCAAGTCATTTTGCCAAATGGATACATATTTCCTCTCAGTCAATTAACGTTTCAACTTCAAAAAGCTTGATCAACTACAAAATGATTATGAAGCCTTAAGAGGCAATGCCTACACTTATGAAATACAATCCATCTGTTTCAGGGCTACAGTAATTTCTGAGAGGTACAGCCCCAATCCAGGAAAGCATATAAACCCATGAGTAACTACTTATTTCCAGGTGACTACTCCTGTACTCAAAGTTATGACTACATTTAAGTACTTCACTGGATTTGTGCCCTATGCCTATATTTCATTTTTAGTATTATATGTGAGTTCTTTATTTGTGGTAGAATTTCTTCCATTGTGTGTCACATACCTTTCGTCGACTGCATAGAAAAAATAGGAAGTATGGAAAGAGGCCGCTTTAGCTTAACCAGGAGATCTTGAATGATTTTAAAATTAAAAATCAGTCCTACAAAAAGTGGAAATGATCTCGGCAAACTGGAGAAATGATTTGAGGTAAACAGGATGAAATTCAATGTGGACAAATGCAAAGTCCTCCACTTTGGAAGAAGCAATCCATTAGACGAATACAAAATGGCGAATGACAGCCTAGGAAGGCGTATTGTGAAAAAGGATCTAAAGGTCTCAGTGGACCACAAGCAAAATACGAGCCAACAGTGTGACATTGTTGCAAAAAAGGTAAACATTCTGGGATGTATTAACAGGAGTGGTGTAAGCAAGATACAAAAAGTACTGCTCTGCTCTGCATGATTAGGCCTCAACTGGAGTATTGTGTTTGGTTTATTTACCTGTCCCATTCCTCTCTGCTTCCCACAGTTTCAGTTGGCTGGGAAAGCGATCTGCAGCCAATGGGAGCTACAAGCAACCACACCTGTGGATACGGCGGTAAATAAAGCACAAGTGGCCCCCTGGCAAACCTCCTCCAGCTTATTACCCGCACCTACCTCAGGTAAACTTTGAAAATAGGAAAACATATTTTAGGAACATTTTTGCAAAAAGTTGTTTCCTTTGTATTGAAAAATGTCAAAATTATTTTTTCCATGAAAATTTCTGAAAAAAAAAAATCTTTATGCTCCTATCAGTTAAGTGGATTTACCTGCCATAATGACCCAACGGATATGACCTTCTTTATAGAACATTTTTAATCCATAGATATTAAAGTGAAACATATCAGAATTAAGCATCATTGTTATTATTTATTAATTATTATTATTATTACCATCCACCACTCAAAACAAACTTCTCCAGGTACACAACACTGTTGGAAAGGATATTTTAAAAGACAATTGATTTGCAGAATTCAGCTCGGAAGAGTTATACACTGTTGAGCAGTGCTCTTTGTGACAATTTTCCTATGCCAATATTGCCATTTTGCCTTTGCCACTCGACTATTGGTTTGATGCTATGTGCACCATTCTGCCACAGCTCTTTCCCCTGTTCATCCTAAGCCTCCAGCCCCAAACAATTAGTCCCTACATTGGTAAGTGTTGTTTTAAATACAATGTGTCATTAGGCTCATTGTGCACATTTTTAGTTAATGTTTTTAAATGAAAACGAGGAAAAAATTCAATACTGCTTTTCTACAAATCACCAGTTTACAAAGAAGCACCTGTTACTCTTTCAACTTCCAAGCTAATCTTCCTAGGTTCCTTTGTATTCTACACATGAAATTCCTCCATCAATTAACCTCAATTAATCAACTGCAACCCCCGTGATACAGCTGTAAGTGGAACATGCCTCTACACCTAACATTCAGGAAAGTCAATCAATATTTTTAACATGTATTTTTACTGCATTTAAAATAAATACCTGCCTGAAAAAAAATCCAATTATTGTCAACAACAACAAAAATCCTCTAAGCCTCAATTCTTACCAGATAGATACCCCCAGGCACTGCATAATTAACCTTTAAAATACTAACAAGGGAAACCTGCATTTCCCACTGGAAGGATTACTAAATCAGTATAGAGGTAGTTCAAATGATTGTAGTTTGAATAGCACCACTACAAAGCTACTGTAACCACTTGGCCTGACTATAAGTGAGGCAAGAAGGGTCATTCAATATTTATAAAGTGAGCAGAACTAATCCAAGATTAGAATTGCCTCTGTTGTGTCTTTCTATTAACCCTTTGATTGCCATGGACTATATGCAGGGTAGTCTCAGTAGGATCCTTGCTAATCAAAAGTTTATAATACACCTTTCAGAACAGCGAGGAAATGGTGATAGTTCACAACACATATGGCTCTTCTCATACTGCTATTTTTTTTAGGGGGGAGAGAGGGGAGATATTTCCTGCAAGATACCACAGCCATCAAAACCCTTGATAAAACTTCTGTGAAAGGTTTCTAAAAAGGGGGCTCAGACTTAGCCTACAGAAGTGGCTCTGTTTTCACAATCACTGAGTCCCCAGTCATACCCCTGGAAATCAATTCCCTGAAATAAATAGAATTTGTTAAGTCCCCAGCACTTTTGAAAATCAGGTTGCTTCTGTAGTTGTCTCAAGTGGACTATAGAAACCCTTCTGGTTTTGGAAATCACGGCTTTACTGTTTCAAAACAAATATTTCTGTTGTTCTTAAGGTTACGTTACTGTTGCACACAGGAGGGCTATGATAGATGGCCCTCTGGGAATGGGACCCTAGAGTGTTGTACAAATCTTTAACTGCAGAGAAGGATTAAGCTGGCAGTCAGTGGGAGTTAAGAGTTAGTGACTGGCAGGACAGGGTTCATTCCCTTAGTTGGGTTTTCTCAAAGTGGCCCACGAAACCACTGAGAAATCTGCTAACTGGCAACTCCAGTGTGTTTACTTACTGGCTGCATGGCCACGGAGCCTCACAGAACTCTGGTTCACCTTTTATAGCCAAGAGGAGACTCAGAAAGTGATCAGGAAAGGTGGTAGGGTTTTTTTTTTGGTATTTATCAAAATGTGTTCTGTCTTGGAGGGCTTGCAACTGTTCATTCATCAGATATTCCCAATGACTAATATATAGGTGCTAATATATTATAACAATCTTCGTCTTTGGATTGAGGTAGACAACCAGAGTAGGAAGTGTTACACCACCGTGGACTATTAAGCAGTATATTTTGCTATTAATATTGAAGCATGTGTAGGCAAAATTACATTTCCAGATAATACTGATACAATTCAAAGCACTTACTGGACCCAGTACTTACAATCTTCAAAGCTCTGTACTGTATTAATGATTTAACATTCACCGAGCCCTTATATGGCAGGATAAGATTTATTACTCAATATTTTAAAAAGGGAGAACAGACAGAAGAAAGGATAAATGATGTGTGAAAGGCTATACTGAAAATCTGTGGCACAGCAAAGATTAAAAATGAGGAATCCCTGGTCCTCATGCCCATAGTCATTTGTTCTATAAATCTCAAACTCAGTTCCTCCACAGCGGTACCGGGTGTTCATTCCATGTACAGTGTCTGCTAGGGGGGAAGAGGCTGGATTTGCACCGGAAACAAAGGGGGAAACAATTCAGAAAGACAATCATTAACTTTCCAGGCAACATGGAAAGGAGAGAGAGAGCAAACAGTTTCCTGTGTCTGTCACTATGTACAATTTTTTTGCCTGCATTGAAAATTACAGTTCCTATGTGTTCAACCTACCCAAGCAGGCTAATCAGAATCATTTGCTGTAGCCATTTTCATTGGAAATATGCATATTCAGTCATGAATGCAACATAACTAAACACCAGGTAGATTAAAACAGTTCCAGCTTGAGCACATACTGAACCTTGTGAAAATGTACCATTGGTTCTGGAATAGGAAAAAAATAAAACCAAGGGGAAAAACAGAACATGCATAGACAGTACTTACCAGATGCAACACCTAGCAGAACAGGTGCAAAATGGCCACCTTAGGGCTGTTGTGGCCTGTCTCTGCCCAATTTAAAGGACCAAGCTGCAGAAAAGCATGCTGGGAGAGAAAATCCTGTAATAAAGTAACTCTACATGGAAAAAAGCTGTGCGAAGGTTAGGCAATGGAAAAGTGGTTTCTGGGGTGCCCTTTCTATGTAATAGTACTTTATCACAGTGGCCTTTCTGCTCATGCTTTTATTACACTCATAACTCTGCTTACTTCAGTGGAATTGCTCTTACTTCATTCTGATTAAAGAAAGCTCAGAATCAGACCTAGTGGATATTCTGATTAAGGTTTATCATTCACCAGACCAGTTTTACTCAATTCTTTAAAATAAATCTATCTTTATTACAGGAGGTGGGACTTGAACTTGGGCCCTGGCATCCTAGATGAGCCAAACAACCACCATATTGTGGTGAGCATTGTCAAGTCCTAGACCACTAAATCTCTGAAAGAATAGCTTGGATGCCCCAGTTTTGACCTAGCCATCTTAGCTAAATTTGTTAGCAGGTCTCTCTGCCCTCTTCTGGCAATACTTTAATATCTGTGTTTGTTAGGGCTACTCTGCAACCTCACAACATTCCTGTTAGTTGGGGAGGGGGGATGGGTTAGGAAAGATGTTTTATTGTTACAACAGATTAGTATAGAATATAAATAAATAATTTAATCTTTCTTTTTTGGGGGGAGTGAGGGGGAATTGATTCTTAAAAATGTTACTAGAGCCACTGATGCAAACAGCTGTATTTCACTTTACTGATGGCTGTGTTCAATGGTGGGTGAATGATCCCTGCAATTAGGCTGTAGGTGAAGTCCACGGATCAACTCTGAACTTCTGCAGGACAGGTAGAATTTACAGATCCCAGAATTATGCACAGACCTTTTGTAGAAAGGACTTTGTGTGAGACCTTTCTTATTTAAAGGAACCATACTAAAAAGAACATTTGTAATAGTAAGATTTTATCTATGTTCAAGAGCATTTCTGACCCCAGAAAAGAGCAAAGACATTGGTCAAATTCTACTCTTAGGGTACGTCTGCACAGCAGTGTTATTTCGGAATAACACCAGGGCACCTCTACACTACAAGCCTTTATTTCAAAATAATGTCAAGCTGACAAAACTCATTGTACAGATGGGGAATTGAGTCACCGAGGTCTAGATCTAAAAGAGAACCCTGATAATCACTAGAATCCACCAAGGCTGGGTTAGGTGCCTACATTTCCTATATAATGCATGGAACGAGAGAAGTGCTTGAGAATGGGGTCTAGCAAAAGCCTGCACGGTGAGCAGGGAGCAGCCTAGGATAATTAATCAGAGATGCAAACGAAAGGGCCATGTCCCAACTCCCACCTCTCACAGAATTAGATGCCTAAGGCTGATCTGCCCATCTTTGCCTGTGATCCACACTTTGCAATCTGTTTCCTAGCGTCACATGGTTTAGGAATCAAAGCTATTTGTGTAAGAAAGGATGAAAGTGTCATTCTTGTAACTTTTAGCCCAGAGCTCAGTACCCTCAGAAACAATTGAACAAGGTCTCCCACTCCTCAGCAAAGTGCCTTGGGATATGCCATATTTCAGGCCCGTACGCAGGAATTTATGTGGGATGTGTGAGATTTTCTTTGTAAATGTGGACTGCAAGGGTGTGATGCACCCCCCATGATTCCCCAGGTAAGTGGGGAAATCTGCCCCAGCATTCCCCCAGCTGGTCAGAGCATAGGGGAGGAAGTGTCAGTCCACGTGCCACTCCTGCCTTTCCCTGGCCAGCTGGAGCATGCTTACTTGGGGTACAATGGTAGGGGGTTCTCTTGCACCTTTTGCACATCTCCTATATATGGGCCTATATTTTGATGCAGGTCTCTCATCAATCTCTCTGTTAAAGCTGTTCCACTGCGGTGAGATAGTCCCTGGACCGAGTGAGAGAGCTAAAATGACTCCAAACTAAAGTCTACTGGTTAGGGCACTTATTTGGAAGTGGAGGATGCAGGGTTCAATGCCCCTGTTCTAGTGGTTCCTTTAATTATTTACCGTGCCTAAATCTGGGACTTAAGCACTGAAACTCCTGTAGAGATCTGGGCCAGAAAGACTAGGGCACATATCAGGAGTTTCTCAAAGTGAACCACAGACCCACTTTGAGGAGGCTGCTCTGGTTTGTTTACTTACCGGCTCTGCAGCCATGCAGCATTGCTGCTCCCATTTGCAGCCAAGAGGAGCTGTGGGAAGCAGCATGACCCAGTCCACTCGTTCCTGCGGACTCCCCTTGGCTGCAAACGGCTAACCACAGCCAACGGGAGCTCTGAGGCTCCGTGGCAGTGGAACTGGTAAGTAAACAAACCAGAGCGGCCCAGTAGTAGTTTTACCAGAGTGGGTCTGCGGACCACTTTGGGAGTACGTCTAGACTACACCTCTCTGTCGACAGAGAGATATAGATTAGGCATGTCGAAATTGCTAATGAAGCAGGGATTTAAGTATCCCATACTTCATTAGCATAAACATGGCCACCGCTTTTTTCCGAAACGGAACTTTTTTGAAAAAAAAATGGCAGTCTAGATGGGGATCTTTCGAAAAATAAACCCTTTTTCAAAAGATCCTATATTCCTCAAAAAATGAGATATACAGGATCTTTTGAAAAAGGGTTTATTTTTCGAAAGATCCCCCTCTAGACTACTGTTTTTTTTTTCAAAAAAGCTCTGTTTAAAAAAAAAAAAAAAGTGGTGGCCATGTTTATGCTAATGAAGTCAGGATATTTAAATCCTTGCTTCATTAGCAATTTCAACGTGCCTAATCTACATCTCTCTGTCGACAGAGAGGTATAGTCTAGACACGGCCTGAGAAACACTGCATAGATTCTCCAATATACTTGGGCATTTCATTCTCATTGATTTCAGTGTCAGGGAGTTGCCCAGATATCTTTAAGGATCTGGGACTAAGTCCCAGGCCACACAGAACAACTATGACTTATCAAGGGATTGAAACCACCTCTTCTGAGTCCCAAGGCAGTGGCCTAACAACTCAATGAGTAGTGGGGACAAGGGAACCATTTCGGGAGCATAGGTGGGGCAGCAGCCGTGTGCTCTGGGACACAGCTTCCTTTTTATCTTGTTCATCAGATGCTAAGGGAGCGAGGGGATAGTACTTGCATTCCATATATGCCTCTGGTTGGTGAAGGAAGCCTTCACTGATGTGGTCCTCAGCTGAGAAGCAGAAAAAACACTCCCCCCATTCCCTTTGCACACTAGAGCCTATGGAGCCCAGGCTACTAGATTTTGTGTTCCCCAGTCCCCCAGTGAGACTGCGGGGGGCTGGAGTGCCATTGCGGGCTCCCCAATGCTAGGGGGAGCCCCAGGGACTGGATGGCCCCCTCTCCCCCCGGACCTTAGGTTCCTGAACACAACTATCCATCTTTTCTCTGTATTGGGATCACTCCAGAATGACATCTATAACAATGCAAGACTGGCTGTAGCTGAAAACCCAGTGTAAATATTTTCAAGATTGTTTGAAAACTGGCCTTTTCCCTATAGAAAATTCTTGATATTTTGGTGAGAAACTGAAACTCAGAATGCTTTAGCCAGAATCCAAATGATTTTGTTTCAGAAATGCTGCTGAGGTGCCTCAGGATCTTCTTTTTAGACTGGACTCTCTGACGACAACTTTCACAATGAGGCATGATCTACCCTTCAGGTAAGGAGAGGAGGTTTCATCGTGAGCATCCCAGATTATGGTGCAGCATTGGAGATTTAGTCTCGCAGAGGCCCTTGGCCCATTAGATGGGAATGATAATATGAGGAAACTAAATTACAGCTCACGTGAAGCACCAACTCAAGCTATCCAAAATCTAAAATATTTTAGGGTTTGGTTTAAACATGTATGTGATTGGATGGTTGATGTTATTGACAATGAAACTGAAAGTTACTCCAGAAAGCAGATTACTTTTTACAAAAAACGTTTCTTTATTAAAAACCTGATTTTCCATCAACATGCAGTTGTCAACAAGCTGTATTATTTGTAATTCTGAGGTAAAAATGAAAGTTAAGTAAATAACTAGCATCCTTCATGGGAGAGAACAGATAGGACTTAGATGCAGTGATTACAAAGGAGTTTACTTATTCAATGTACTATAAGTGTGCACATAGAGACAGGATCCCTGTATTGCTCTTTTGCTCCCTGGCTAACTAAATATAGCCTTCCTAAATCTTGGACTGGACTCTTTGGTTTTGGGATAAATGGTGGATTACACTATATTCATGCCAGGGAGATTTTCATTCAATTCATAATAGTTTGTGTCACTCAGTTATATGTAATTGCAGGAATGATGAGAAGGAACATTGATATTACATAAAATATTATAAAGAAATTAAAACTCAAACACCTGTGAGTGAAACAATGAGTTCAGAATTGTAGCCAAAATCCTAATGCTGCAGCTTGAAAAAAATTATACTATAATAATAAAATATTAATCAGTAATTGAGGAATGAATTGTGTTTATGTTCCCTGCCCACGACTTGACTGTTTCTCAGCAAACTGTGACTAATTTGTAGGAAGTTCAACGTTTGTCTTTCCTATGATGCTGTACAGCTCCACACTTTAGAAATGTACATAAGAAAAATAGTCCATGAGAGGACTATTTGTCATACAGTAGAGGAAAATCTGGGATTTAACTATGGACTGTAGTCTTTTCCCACTTCCTACATCTGTGACAAATCATAGAACACTAGACTTGGAAGGGAGACAGAGATCATCAAGTCTAGTCCCCTGCCCTCATGGCAGGATCAAACACAGTCTATATCATCTCTGATAGATGTCTGTCTAACCTGCTCCTTAAATATCTCCAGAGATGGAGATTCCACAACCTCCCTAGGCAATTTATTCCAGTGTTTAACCACCCTGACAATCAGGAAGTTTTTCCTAGGCTATGGCTACACTGCTGTTTTTTTTCCAGAAGAAGATATGCAAATCATGCTTGCATTTGCATGTTTTCTTCCGATTCTTTTTGTGGAAGAGATTTTTTCGATATTTGGCCCCCATGTAGACGGGGTCAAATGTCGGAAAAAAAACCCCTCTTTTGCAAGACCCTGTGAAGGGCAAAAATCCCAGTAATATGTATGTAAGATCTTGACCAAAGTCTCTGTTAAGAATCTTTCACATATGCCCAAACTGGAAGGGCCTGGTCTGACACCTAGCTAACAACGAACAAAACATGGCTAAAAAGGGAACAGAGATAAGCAGAAGACAGGCCTTGTTTGTACAACTAGACATGAAACAAGTTGAAACAGCAGAACCCCAGTTGCAGGGCAGTAGTTGGGGCCTTATCATGAATTATAGACACTATTCTTTGAGAGTGACCTTTAAAGTCTGCCTGACAAGTTCAGGAGGCGATCGCAGTGTATCCTCCCCACATATCAGCCAGCATTTAGGGACGGGAGATGCCCAGCATGAGTAATGATATCTGACCCTCACAGATGCTAATCCAGTCCAAAGGGATGTGATTGATAAACAAGTTGCCAATGCTGTGTATTGTTTACTGCTCTCTTTGTTTTAAGATCACAGAGGAATGCACCTGTGAGCAAACCTGTTGGGGAAAAGCCACCCATCATTTCTATGGACCTGAAATCTGGATTTAACTTACTGCTAAAATGACACTTGAGCCGTAACACCTGTTTATTAGCATACATGTAAACCTGAGCCATTATGTAATCTTTTAGACTATTGGATTATTGCACTCATTAGGTCTTGCTGCTAGAACCTATTCAGGGGCTCGGAACTCCCACCCCGTCACTTCTTTCTGCCCATTGGCACCCTATATAATCTATAGTAGTCCATTGTTTGGCAATCCCACTGAGATTAACAGCGAAGTGATACTCTGCCAGCGCTGTGCGTAATAAACCTTTGTGTTTGGATCTACACGGTGTTGAACTCCTGTTCCTTCACCCTGTAAACCTGAATTTATGAGGAATAAGGGTCTTGCGAAAGAGGGGCTTTTTCCAACATTTGGCTCCATCTACCCGGGGCCAAATATTGGAAAAACCTCTGCTGCAAAAAGAATCGGAAGAAGATATGCAAATGCGAGCGTGGTTTGCTTATCTTCTTCCAGAAAACAGTGTAGCCTTAGCCCTAATGTCCAACCTAAACCTCCCTTGCTTCTTGTCCTATCATCAGAGGCCAATGAGAATAATTTTCCCCGCTCCTCCCTGTGACAACCTTTTAGATACCTGAAAACTGCTATTGTGCCCCCTCTCAGTCTTCTCTTTTCCAAACTAAACAAGCCAAGTTCTTTCAGTCTTGCCTCATAGCTCATGTTTTCTAGACCTTTAATAATTTTTGTTGCTCTTCTCTGGACCTTCTCCAATTTCTCCACATCTTTCTTGAGATGTGGTGCCCAGGACTAGACACAATACTCCAATTGGGGCCTAATCAGTGCAGAGTAGAATGACTCTGGAAGAATGACTTCTTGGGTCTTGCTCCCAACACTCCTGTTAATGCATCCCAAAATCATGTTTGCTTTTTTTGCCAAAGTGTCACACTGTTGACTCATTTAGCTTATGGTTCACTATGACCCTCAGATCCCTTTCTGCAGTACTCCTTCCTAGACAGTCACTTCCTATTCGGTATGTGTGAAATGGATTGTTCCTTCCTAAGTAGGAGTCTTTGCATTTCTCCTTACTAAATTTCAAATAGATGTACAGAAGCTGAAATCCCATAATTAAAGGGAAGAGACAATTACATACTCTTATATAACTAAATTAATGGACATAATTTGTTTTATCTTGGGGATAGAAATGCTCTTGAACATAGATAAATCTTACTACTACAAATGTATATTTGTACTAGGGTTCCTTTAAATAAGAAAGGTCTTTCACAAAGTGCTTTTCACAAAAAGTCTGTGCACAGTTCCAACTGGTCTATAGAAGTTCACAGCTGATCAGTGGACTTCTCCCCAGTGCCCGAGTACAGGCCATACGATTATTCCAAGATCATTCATTTACCCACCCAGTACAGTCATCACTAAGGTGGAATACAGCGACTCCAAGTAACAGTTTTAAGAATCAATGTGAAGAATAACTCTCCAAATGAAACTGAAGTGGGTAGTTTAGTGAACCAAGATTGTAATGCTAAGAAAAGTGTAAGAATTTCATAAATCTTTTAACAGTCATCTCAGCCAATTCTGATTCTTCTACACGATGAATGTGTTATAAGATTCAAGGTGACAAATGCAGAAGCCACCCCTGCTGCCTGAACAGAATGGCTCAGACCCTGGGCTACAGGCAGAGCAGCCTTTTCTTGCTCCCTTGCTGCAAAATGGCACTAAAACTTGCCACAGCAGCATCTTTGCAATGCAGTGTAATTCTGAGGTGTTATGGCAGCATCAATGTAACTCTTAAACCATCCTCATTTTTTCTGCCAGGGGTAGTAGCCTGGCTGGGAATCCCTGTGCTCTCCCCAGCTGCAGTAATAGCCTCTCCAGCCACTGTCAGCACGAGTTGTACCCAGTTTCAGTATGCTCTGATTTGTATCTCGGAATAGGCTCAGAGTAGGAGCTGCTAGGATTCGGGGAGCATAAAGGCACTGGAGTTGGAAAAGGTGCAGAGAAGGGCAACAAAAACGATTAGAGGTACAGAACAGCTGTCACCTGTGACGAGATTACAAAAGGCTGGGACTGTTCAGCTTAGAAAAGAGACGACTAAGGGAGGATATAGTTGTGGTCTATTCAATCAAGATGGTTTGTGGAGAAAGTGAATAGGGAGGTGTTATTTACCCGTTTAAAAACACAAAAACCAATGGTCACCTGATGAAATTAATGGGCAATAGGTTTAAAACAAACAAAACAAAGTTCTTCAAAAAATGCACAGGCAGCTCTTTGCCAGGGGATGGTGTGAAGGCCAAAAGGGTTAGTGCATTCAGGAAAGAATGAAAAGTTCAAGGAAGATAGAGCCATCAATGGCTCTTAGCCAAGATGGTAACGAATGCACCACATGCTTTGAGTGTCTCTCAAACTCCAACAGCCAGATGCCGGGACAGAGGGGATGGATCACTCAAAATGCCTTGCTCTGGTCATTCCCTCTGAAGCATCTGGCACTGGCCACTGGAAGAGGCAGGATATTGGGCTAGATGGACCATTGGTTTGACTCAGGGTGGCTGTTCTTATGTAGCTTAAGATTATCTTTGGATCCTCTTCCCAGCTGCAGTGAACACTTATTGGGGGCAATGGAGCACCTGTTCCAGAATCTTACACCTTACCAAATGGACTCTGAACCTGTATGTTGAGATACAAATTAACAGCTTTCCCATTAACTAGAGCAGAAATCAGACAACACAAATACCAAAAGGAGAACGATATTCAAAAAGAGAGAGTAGAACAAACAGGTGGTAGAAACATGACCTTTCTTCATGAGGTCAAATAGCTTTATTGTGATTAAACACTACAATACAGTATATGTCCATAAAAAACTCTATAGTGTATATAAATTATTCCTTCCATTCAGCAATTCTTTTTGTTGTTGTTGTTTTTTAAATTTCCATTACAGCTTTGGTACAATGTGATTTTATTATATATTTTTAAATACTTTTAGCTTCACAAACTCAACACAAAGTACAAAACTAATCCGAATCAGGGATATTACAATCTACACAGTGGTGTTCAGTGGTAGGAAAAAATCTTACCTCAATGAATTCATGTCACTAGCTAAGCTATAAAGGCATACCTAGCAGACATGACAAAAATATGCACCATGAACCAGCAAACATTTTTTAATTTATTATTTTTTACAGAATTCCAGCAGCAATTGCTTGAGCACTGTCAATACTTATGTCCCAACTGATTATCCTGTTGTGCTCCTCTTCATTTGAAGGCCATGAGTTATTTGTCAAATAATGCACCGCTATCCTTGTGTATTCACACTATGCCACAGTGTCAGTACTTGACCTGCCACCCTGTATTGTTAATACTTGCACAGTTTGTCCTGCAGCTGGCAGTGATAACTGGAACGTTATTGGAGGGGCAGTGTGGGGCAATCAACCTTAAGTTGTTCTGTGGAGTGGGAGGTATAACATTACAGTAAACAGGCATTCCAGTGGCTGTAATTGTTCCTTGACCTGATTGATTAGGTAGCATGATTGGCTGTTGATATGATTGTTGTGGCAGTCCTTGAGAACCCTGCGTCATTGGCACCTAGGAGACAGGGTATAAAAAACAAATTGGTAAATTAGAGCCAAATGAATTAAAGAATCCCCAGTGTATTCTGAATTGCCCATTCCCTTTTACTTTGATTTGCATATCAAGTGTATATTACCAAGCATAGCACTTTCTTCTATTTAGAATGTCCATGGAATATATTGTGTATTAGTGACAGGTTGAAGTAGAAGCACTGATCCACCAAGTTAATTTTCTACTGATGTAAAGCTGGTGGCCCCTCAAGGGTTTTACATTAAGGTATACGTCTAGACTGCAAGCTTCTTTTGAAAGAGAACATCCACATCTCAAAACCGTATCGAAAAAGTGATCTGCTTTTTCAGAAGAGAGCGTCCAGACTGCATGGATGCTCTCTTGAAAGAAAGCCCTGATTGCTATTCACGGAATGGCCACTAGGGTACCTGTGCTTTTTTTGATTACCTCTTCTTCTGAAAAATGTCCCTGTTCTTCCTCATAATTTGAGGTTTACCAATGTCGAAAAAAAACCCTGCGATCTTTCGATTTAATTTCAAAAGAACATGGTTGCAGTGTGGATGCAGGTGAAGTTTTTTCGAAAAAACAATGTAGTCTAGACATATCCCAATGGTGTCAATTTACTGTTTTATCTTCTGCCAAGGCTGGGCTGGCCAATTGCAAAGCAGCTCCCCTTCTCATCTGTTGTGAGCAGAGCTAGTAATGGGAAATCAAGCCTACAAATTATTTTATTTCTGTTGAGACAAAATCTCACCTACTTGGTTTTGTCACTGCAAAGCTAGGTGTGATTCTAAACAAATTTCTGTTCTGTTTGCACATGGATGAAAGGTTTTTGAGGGCACGTCTCATCCTTATACTGGCAAAAACAGGGATCTTTCTATTTGATGTAAGCTCAGGTGGGAGCCTAAAAGAAGGGAGGTTTTTGTCGATGGGGTTTTTACCCCACACTTACCCTGAGGGGGTCAATACAGGCTAAGAAGGGGGCCAATTAACCAGACAAGCCATAGCAGAAGGTAATCAGGTGGCTTAAGCCATTCCCTGACTGAAAATAAGGGCACGTAGCTGAGGAGAAATGAGCTGGTCTGGCTTTATAACAGCAGGAAGATAGCTACAAGGAAGTTGTCTGCAGTCATTCTCCGGGTGAAGTGTTTGGAGGACTACAGAGCTAAAGAGACCTACATTAGTCTCTAGAAGGAGAGAGTTTGATGGCTGGCAAACCTAGAGATATGGGGGAGCCAGAAGGCTAGGAAAAGCTCAGAGAAAAGGCAGTAAGGGCCAGAATGGAACAGACATTGGCTGCTAATAAAAAGATCCCTGACCTGAAACCTGGAGTAGAGAGTGGGCATGGGTTTCCCTACCAACCGCTGAGGAAGTGAATGGGACGACTGCCTGAGCCCATCCATAGAGATAAGATTTTGATGTCCTGGTATGAGAGGACACATGTGACTTGACTGGAAGGCTAAGCCATGGTCACAGATGAGCAGTGAGACAGAAAGGAGGTGTTGGACCGGGAATCAGCTGATCCCTGCAGTGACCAGGAGGAGGCATACTAGCTGGCGGCCCCTTGAGGGTGGAGCGGGAGACTGTCTCACAATCAAACAGTCATTGTTAAAGGATTCCTATGTTAGCCCATTTCCATTACCACTGAATTGTCTAACTAATTTGAACAGGTTAAAGACATCAGCTGAGATTTCCAAAGCTGTTTATCTATATAGGTTGCAACACTCGGGCTGATTAACCTACTAGTATGCAGCATAATCAGCTGAACCAAAATTTGCCCCATATGTTATATTATCTCACACTTCTGTCTTTAACCTAAGCAGAGGGTCATTTTTGCCCACAAACCTGGGCAAAACACTCTCTACCAAACACTCACTTCCCTTCTCTGCCCCCTCTGCCCTATCTTTCCAGGAGAGTTAACCTTACACTTTGGTAATAAGAACAGATTATGGAAAAGATGAGAGGCCTTGCAACCACTGCAGGATTTTGAAATGAATTAATATGCCTTTGGCTTTCTGTGAGGAAGTGGAAAATAGAAGCATTTAGAAGCATTCTTGTCACCACATAGGCCCTTGTGGTTCCCTCAGTCAATCCAGCTAAAGTAGGGCAGTCAAGAAATCTGGGTAAAATCCAGTTACTTCTTTTCTTCCCAAGTCTAACAAACTCAATTCCACATGGGTAGCCTGTCTACCAGAACACACAGCATAAAGTCTGTTTGAGTGTGGGACAATCTCCCCTTCCCCTGACATTGGTGCTGGAATGAGGGGGAGACTGTTTCTCTTGTGTTCTCTCTCTCTCTCTCGCTTTCCAATTCCAGCTCCTCAGGGAAAGAACCAAGGCTTCCTTTATATCCAATGCAGTGCTGACCAGTTTGGCCATAATTAATAAATTATCACCTTAATGTAGTCTAATGTAAAATGAAAACAGAAGTACAAGGCAGATTAAAAATCACGTAAAGAGCACAACATTTGAGTCCGAAGAAACCTGAAGCTAGCAATAGGAAGAGACAGCCCTCGCTGCATGAGGTGACATTACCATATACTGTAAATATATATTTTCCAAAGAGAGAAATTCAGTATGGCTTATAAGTACCTGATAAGACGACATGGCTGGATACTGAACCATCATGCCTTGCACCTGATTTCCCTGCTGATTATTCATCAGGTTCTGACTCTGGGGAGGTTGCTGCATTCCCATGAGTCCTTGGAACCCTTGTTGCTGATTAGGCAAGACGGGCTGATAACCTGAAAGAAACAATCATTTTCAATTGTCTATGAATCAGTCACTGAGGCAAAACTAAAGCCGTTTAGAAACCCCCCCACACCTAAATAACAGGTTTTCCCGTCACATGTCCTGTGCAATCCAATGCCCTTTGAGAGAACCATTAGCAGATATCTAAAACTAGGTGAACAGAACACTCAGGAATAGAGGCAAATTGACAGTTCTAGAAGATGAAACATAGTATTTAGACATAGAACAGGAATCCTGAGCCAGAGTCATCTTTGAGGGAAACTTAGCTGAAACCTCAGCATTTGACGTAAGACCCTGAACAGATATTCGTTTTTAATAACTTTTGGCCACTTTGAGTTAAATCCTAGATCCACTGAACTCAGTGGCAAAAATCCCATTGTTTTACAGGGTTTTTACCTTTAAATAACTTAAAGGTGAAAATGTTATCTATTGTGTGAGCCATCAAGTCTTCAGCAAAGTGGGAAGGCACTAGCAGAAATTAGAAAGGGAAAACAATTTTTTATCATTACGCAGACACACTTCTGCTTCCTCATTAGGGTTTTCATTATAGGTCTGTCTCTAATTTATAGCTAGTACATGCTAATGCTCATATTATGCCCTAGTGACTTCTTCTGTGCCTAGGTGGTGTGTGTTCTTTGCTTTGCTCCAGTATAAATAAAGCCAACATACAACAGACCAAGAAACCAGCATAGAGAGAGAAAAAATGGCTTCTGATTTGAGTTACTATCTGCTTTACATGCAAACCCACCACAATGTTAAAGGTTTGAAAATTTCGAATGGGATTTCTGCTTCTGTAATGTGCTTCCCTTTTAGGTTAAGTGAAAGAGCTGAGGCTGAGAGATTTGCAATGTTTACAGGCCAGGATGGCATGGAAAGTAGAGAAGGAAGAGAACCAGGCTGTGACCAGTGGCAATCTTAGGAGATAGTATGTGCCAGTGTCAGTGGTTTCATTAGTACCATATGAACAAGGGGATTGGAGAGTCTTAATGGGGGGGAGGGGAGAGTCTACCATCAGGAAAGGCAGCAATGGGGGGGAGGGGTTGCTTATGTTGTACGGAAACCAGGTGTGGAGAACAGAGGCATCCCAGCCCTACAATATATCTTCAGTGAAGGAACATTGTAAATCTGAGCTTATTTTTCCTTAATAATACCTCTTCTGCTCTGTTTTTTGTTGTTTGACATTGTTATGCACAGCACTGCACTTTGCACTTTGCAGTGGTTGTCTCTGAATAAGCATACTTCAAGCAAATAAGAATTACTGCACAGAGTAAATATTGTTATTTCCATGTGACAATGTAAGTGTCACATCTGCTCCATTTATATTCATGAATACAGTGCGTTTTCAATATACTCCACAAATTGAAAATCATCATCTGGGCATTTCTTGATTATATAAAGAAATTTAAAGTAAGCAACTGTACTATTGTGTGGTGATAGCTTTCCTCTAAAGGTTTTTATACAGGAGAAATGTGTGGCACCTCTGACCAGAATTTTTGGCTTGCTTCACATTAAATATGTTTTTCCAATAGATATGAGATCAGCTTCTCCAGTAAATCTAACCTAATGAAAAAGATTTAATTCCCTTGGCAACAAATTATTTTGGCTGGAATATAGAATCATACCTCTCTCAAATGCGCTGGGATTATTAGACTCTAATTTGCTGATTTTTTTCCCCCCCACATAAACCTGGTATCAGCATATTGCCTACTCCTATAAATTATCAACATTAGAAATGTGAAATACCGAAAAGGTGTTTGCAGAATGCATACATATGTATGTTTCACATCCTCATCTGTCCCTGGGTAACCTCTGTTTGGGGTGAGGTCATACATTAAAAAGCCTATCATCACAAAAATGGGGATTTGAAGGACAGAGTTAAAACATCTGGAGTCACCTAAAAGCGGAAGCAAAATTAAATCATTTTAGTTCACCTGTTTTTCTTCAAAGTACCACCATCCTTTAAGTCTACTAAGAGGCAGTCAACTGAGGAACCAAATGACAGCATATAGTGGAAGTGGGCAAGGATATACAGGAAAAGGACATCAGACAGCAATGTGATACACCTGTATAGTATGGCAATTGGTGCTCTACAGTACTGGGGTCAAACAATGGAAACCCTGCTGTTATCCCTCAAATGCTATGGGATTACCAAAGCTATATAGTTACTCATGGGCTACTCATATGCGTTTTCATGTCTAGTTGATCTTGTCTATTTCCACTGAATGAATGAGTTCAGTGATAGGTAAAATTGCTTGTTAAACCTTGACTTCAGCTTATTATGATGTGGATCCACTATGTATCCATTCTTATGCAGAATATGTAGGAATCAACCCACTAGAATACGATGCCTCATAACCTCAGCTTGAGCAAATCCATACATAAAAATCACTACTACATTAACAAATGAAGCACTGGCTAACACTTAATGATATGCCTATGCTACCAAAGCTTATAACAGGTATGGACAGGTGTTGCTTGTGAGGGGTCAGATCAGAAATGAGATCCCCTGGACAGCACAACTGCTACCTATTCTACATTCTGCAATTTTATATTACCCCATAATATTTTGACTGAGCAATTTCTCCTGCTCAAGGGCATTTTTGCATCTTCCAACCACTGCCTTGTGTGATGCTGCTCCACTGGGAGACACAAAGGGTCTGATTCTCATTTACACTAAGGTCTCTTTGCTCTGCTCTCATAGCACAAAGGGGCTTCAAAGTGAGCACAAATGTAATCTAGGCACACTTTTCAGCCTCTTCTCGTTGTTGGAACAACATAAAAGGGCCTTAATGTAAAGGAGAATCAGGTCCAACGTCTCCTGGAGCTCCCTTTCTCTGTGTGTCTGTGTCTGTGTACACACCTGTCCCCCACTCTTAGAATCCTTATAGAGGTACAGTGTTGTTTAGCCTGCCAGCTCCCGTAGGATTTATGTAGAGGGATGGGACCCTACCTCTTTTCCTTTCTGGATAGCTATTGCTTTCACTTGTGGACAGAGAGGCAGGCCATATGCGAGCCTTTAATTAATACTGAACTGATTCTGGTGGGTTTTTTTAAAAAACCATTCAGATCTTTTTGGCTATAATAATATCATGAATGTTACAAAACATGTCATAATGCAGCACGCCAATAGAATATGAGTTGGCACCATTCTATACCAAAATAAAACTCCTTATTTAGGACTCCCAATTCAAATGTGTACAGCTGAATGGAAGCGACTTGCTTATGTCCCAGGGGAGAATTTGGCCTTTTCTCATGTAAAATACATGCACAAATACAGGAAGAGCCTACATGCCACAAACATAACAAGCATAATGAAATTAGCAAAGTGAAAAGTATTTGACAACTGAACAGATGGGTAACAGACTTTAAACAAAGAGAGTTCCTTAATTCCTAGCAAGATTTATTAGCAAGATGCAAACATTATGGAAAATTAGATTAACTGACTAGATGGTTTTCTGCTTCAGGAAAAGAACAGGGAAAGAGACATTTTTCACACCCTTTAGCTATATATATATTTTTCTGCAGTAACACATGTATTCAATTGACTTTTGTTTGAATGCTAGAATTTCACTGCACTTTTGAAAGTTTGACTAGGTACACAAATATGTAACATCTTAATGGGTCTTACTCACAAAGGAGATGACAAAGTTTTGGAGTGGCACCGGTGGTGGTGAGAGGCAGTGGAAAAATGATGCTTGCTTCATCAATATTTATTTTGTTGTATCCAGGATATTCTACATGGGCCTGATTTAAACCTCAATTGCTTCCTTGGAAATTGGACCAGATCCTATACCCTGCTCTCAGAATAAATATGTATGACTGATCAATCCCATTTAAAAATGTATCTGAAAAGGCTAAAGTGTGCTCTTGATACACACATACAACTTCCCTGTATTCCAACTGGAAATGTTTGCATGGACTAAGGGAACAGTACGGCATTTAAGTGTTTTTATTTTTGAAAACACATCTATTTTACACTATCTCTTGTCAGACCCTTTGCGTGCCAAGACATCAGGAACCGCTACACAGTATGTAACAAATACACTGTCATGGCAATTAGATATTCAACTACAGATTTCAAATTTGAGCAGAGAGATTCCATTTTTTATTAATATGAAAAGGACAGTACACAAGTCTTCATCTGAACTGAAGCTGTTCATCCATAGAGATGCTCCTTCATTTTTTATATAGATATATATAAGCCCAACAAAAACAAGGAATCCTTGTGGCACTAACAAATGTATTTGGGAATAAACTTTCACGACAATCTTTAAGGACTTCTCATTGGTTTTGCTGAAACAAACCAACATGGCTACCCTTCTGAAACTTGTGAGTATTTATACTAGCCGGACATCAGGAAATAATGGCTTTTATACTATTTGGTGAAGACTGTGGACCAGGATTCAGGAAACCTGGGTTCTGGTCTTTGCTCTGTCAAAGCTATCCTGTGTGAACTTGTGTAAGTCATTTAATTTCAGTTTCTCTTCTGTAAAATGGGAATCAAACTCTTCCCTAACTTCTAGGGGCACCATGAGGATAAATTTACCAATGTATCTGCAGCACTCAGATATAGTACTGGGATTATGAGCCCCATAGAAAAACCTACAGATTTCACAACATATCCCAGCATATAACAAGCAAACCCACAGTATCACACTCTCTCTAAATTATGGTGTACACTGTTTTAGTTATTCTGAAATATTGGTCCCTTATTTTCTTTTTTTCCTGTTTCCACTTCGTGTTCTCAGGCAAGATGTCAAGATGGAAATATTAGGTCAGCACATCACAAAGAGAATCTGAATCAAGCTGGAAAGCAACACTGCTAGTGTGAAAAATGATTAAAAACTATTACTACTACTTTGTTCTTTTGCTTTTCAAGGGCACTAAACTGCATATTGTTTTTTGTAACTGCAATATGATCCTGCATTATGGGCACCAAAGAGAAAACACAGAAATTCAAACATAAATGGAGATGTTCATTCTAATGGGAAATATATATATATTTGTTCCAAGAAAACAAGGTAGAAATGGAATAGCTGAATTCATATGCTGACAGACAGCTAGTCTCTGTCTGACACACAGAAGCCATTCAAAGTTCTGTGGAAGAGAGTCCAAGAGCATAAATTGGTGTAACTTTGGGTCCTTTAGGTGTGAGTTTCTCCAATTTGAGCCCCCACATTATACATCACCCTATGAAACTGGCTTATGTTCACCTTCAAGGAAACCCCATCCTTTTGCAAAACTGACAAGGTAAGTTTCAGCTTGATTTCCCCCTCATGAAAGTGTAAATGACACAAACTGACCTGTCTCATTTCTTTTCTAAGTTTTGGGTTTGTGGATGGGTCCAACTTGCACCATTGGCAACATTCCCTGCCATGGGCTGGTATCTACATCCCCTTACTGCACACTGGCCAGGTAGCCTATGGCACAGGAAAAGGATGAAGATGGGATAATTCAGAAAACTTTATTTTATAACCTTCTCAG
This sequence comes from Pelodiscus sinensis, assembly GCF_049634645.1. NCBI lineage: Eukaryota > Metazoa > Chordata > Testudines > Trionychidae > Pelodiscus > Pelodiscus sinensis. The sequence goes on from NC_134712.1 coordinate 173,891,664, forward strand.
AGAGATCACACAACTATATTATCCTAGCAAATCTTTTATTGGGGGGGGGAGGAAGGGGAGATATACATCTGCGATTGCTATCTTACAATATTATGTACACAGCAGCAGTTTCAATCCTGCATTCAATGCTGCCACACTTTTTGCATGCTATTTATTTTTAGATGAAAGTGAAAAAGACCACAATGTTGTGAAAATGGCATGAAGAACTGATTGAACTGCCTGAACAGTATCACATCACTGGGTAGAGAAGCACATATTCAAACTGGATGGGTTCCAGGTGATCCGTAAAGGGACACGAAGTGGAACGATGCTTTTTGCAGCAATAGTTTTTCCTTCAGACTTGCTCTTTTGCTCATTAGCTTTCATACTACATAAAGTGTAATCCTTAAAAGCCTTTTTACCATCCCCTGAGAACATACATATGTGGGTTATTTTCTAATGGCAGTACACATCAGATGAACCATCCTATTACAGCAAGCTCCAGGGCCTCTTTACTGCAATTATATCATCCTGCTCCATGTTATCTCTGCTACAAAGGAGGATTTTTTAAAATCAGGGCAAATATGAGAGACACTGTTAAACAACCAGAGGAATGAACCGTGCATGGAATTTCAATGAATGCCTCAGAGAGAAAAGGAGCCTTGGATTCCAGTCTAAATGGAAGAGGCTGTCATAGTGTTGAGGTAATTCTCTGAACCTTTATGGCCCATATCACCACGCTGACAGTCAGATAACTTAAACATCCCAGAGGGAGACAGACAACATGAAAGGCCCACAAATGTTTTAATAGCTTAATGAGGCTATGGAGCTTAAAAGGGAAAATGCAGCAGTCTCACGCCTCTGCCAGCCACGTAAGCCATAATTATGATTAAAGCAAGTTTGGTGCTCAACTTGTTTTTGCATACATCCTTTATGACTCTTTCCTTACCCCCAGCTTCGGAATTGTGGCAAAGATTAGCAAGGTAGCTTTATAACTATATCAACACTTGCTTAGGCCATATTTATACAACCACTTATGTCAGCAAAATGTTTGCTACTTAGGGGTGTGAAAAAAAACAAACTCCTGAGCAATGTAGATTTTGCCAGCAAAAGTGCACAGTGTTGCATTGGCAGGACAGCTTCTCCTGCTCATGTTGCTACTGCTGCTTGTTGGGGATGGTTCAATGATGTTGAAGGGAGAGCTTTCTCTCGTTGGCATAGAGTGGCTACACAAGAGATCTTACAGAGGCACAGCTGCATCGGTACAGCTGCACGGCTGTAAGCTCTCTAGTGCAGACATATCCTTAGCCTTTAGATAAAGAAGATTTTGGCTGGCAAGTCTCTGAACTTCAGACTGTGCTCCACTCTCCCACATATACAGAGCTCTTGCAACTAAGTAGTGTTATTGATCTCAGTGTATAAATTCACAAAGTGGTTTGCAGGAAGTAGTTTTAGCACACACTGTTCTTTCCTGCCCCACCCTTCCCCCCCATAGATTTGCCACAGAGAGTTCTCAGAACTATAATGAGCCAAGCTTTCTCAGTTTAAATTCAGAAAATATCATCCTCTGAGCAATTCAACAGAAATCCTTATGGGATCAAATTCTCTTGAGAGATATTTAGATATCACAGAAGCTAGCAGAGCCCAAGGAGGTGCTATTTTAGTACTACACAGCATTCCGCTCATCCCTTCCTTTTTCAGGACGGTAAATAAATTAATAAAACTGGCCCCTTTATGGGTACCCTGCTCTCTCCTTGAGAAAGGGATTCATTAGCTTTATCAGTGATCTAAAAGAAAAGATAAAACCATTGCTGGCAAAATTTGCAGAGGGTACCAAAAATTGTGGCATAAAATGATGACAGATCAGTAATTCAGGACAAGCTGCATCTCTTGGGCTTCTTTGAACAACATGAGTTTTAACACAACTAAATGCAAGGTCATAAATCTATGAATAAAGAATGTAAAGGTCACACTTATAGAGGACTGTATCCTGGAATACAATGAAACCGAGAATAAATGCTAGGTAATGAACAGAACATGAGCTATCATTGCATTGCTGTAGCTAAGAGGGTGAATGTAATCCTCAGATGCATAAGCAGGAAAGTAAGTTGGAGTTGGCATTACCTCTGTATAGGGTGTTAATAGGGTTGCCAGATGGTTGAAACAAAAATACCGAACACGACCCCCCCCTGCAAAAAAAAAATCACTGGGAAAAAATTCTGCTGAAGGGGAAAAAAAGGGGGGGGGGGAGACCAAAGTTGTTGAGCAGAAAGGACTCCAAGACTTATTAAGCCAAAAAAAAATTAAAATAAGACAGCATTAAAACAGCATGTCCTCTTTACGAGTGAGTGCAGGGATAGGAACAGGGAAGCGGTTGAACACTAAGACCCAGGGAAAGCATTACTTGCCCTTGGTCTTTTGGCCGGCAGCCATTTGTGCCTTGCAGCCTTGTGGAACCAGGTAAGCATGGGGGTTGGGGTTGGAGGGCTGGGGGTGTTGGAGATCAGGGCGGAGAGGGAGGGAGGCTGGGCGCTGAGTGTTTGAAGGGTTGCCTGGTGCCCGGCATTTTCACCTCCTGGCCGGGGAAAAATTCAGAAAATACCAGACATCTCAGGTGTCCGTGAATTTTTTTACCGGAGAGGAAGTGAAAATACTGGATGGTCTGGATGAATACCAGACACCTGGCAACCCTAGGTGTTAATAAGACCATTGCTGGATTACTGTACCCAGTTTTGGTGCTCACACTTCAAAAAGCTTGTTGAAAAGCTGAAAAGGGAAAGGACAACAAAAAAGCTTTGATGTCTGAAAAACATGCTGCATAGTGAGAGACTTAAAGAGTTCAATGTGCATAGTTTATCCAAGAGAAGACTGAGATGCAGCTTGTATTAAAATGCATATTGTTCAAATGAGCCCACATCATCAAAACAGTCCAGCACGGCCTGCATCAGTCACCTGTCTTTATCACTATGCCACTCAGTTGAAGTCTACAGGTACCTACGTGGGGAAGAGATTTCTGATCGCAAATGGTCTACTTTAGCAGACAGATTAAACAGAGGTTACTGGCATGGGCAGCGTGTGCATCGCTGGCTGGTGGAGGCTAGCTCTCATCCCTGCTCCTTCCACCCACGGCCCTGCCCCTCTTCAGTGTCCCACCAATGTGGCCACCGGCCTCCACCCCAGGCTGGCTAGTGCCCCCAGAGCTCTGGGAGGGAGAGCACATGGCACTACCGCAGACCCTATCCTAGTCCCAGGGCACTGAGTGGGAGAGTGTATAGCAGTGCTGCTGCAGCTCCCGCAAACCCAGAGTGCCAGGAAGGTGAGTGCATGGCAGTGCTGCTGCAGCATCCCCCCCACCCCAGGAGCACAGCCAAAGCAGAGCCTGGGATTAAAGTGTGGGTGGGGACATGCCTGCAGGACCTTGTAGCCAGAACCCCCCCCCCCCCATCTCATCCATCTTATTTGCCTCTCTGAGCTTCCCGAAGCATACAGGGCAGAGAAGGAGCAATAAAATCAGCATAGTGTATGCTGGCTCATCTGATCCTGAGAAGCTGAAAACATAGATATGAGGAGAGAGCAATTAAGGCAATAAGCTGGCCTCGAGGCTGCGAGAAGTGCCCGGCTGGCACCCATGTTGATACAAACACACAGCCGTCCCTGGGAGAGGAATCCCCCACTGAGAAAAGAATCTCCAGTACTTCCAATTTAATCCTCTCAACTCTCTCTTACAAGTGTAAATTAAGTTCACAACTCCCTTGTAAGAACTGGTCTCACAAAAGACAGACCAGCACTATTTGGCATCACAGATAAGAAAGAGAAATACGTGACGCCATGGGTACAAAGATGGGTACAGCAGCACACTCACTTTTGAGTGTCATTCTACCCTCTACCTGCTGGTCGGGTTAGGTGTTTGACCTCCCGAGGTTCTATGGGGACGCCCACCTCATATTTTCATCTTTCCTAGGAACTGAGGGACCGGCCCTGGCCTGACACGCTAGAGTCGAGAGGCACAGAAGGGGGTAAAAATTGTACCTGGATGTGGTCCTCTGTCTTAAGTGTACACAGACTTAGAGCTCTTTAAAGATTAAGCTGTTACTTGGTACTATTATTTCTGTTTTCCTATCTTTATCTTCTTTGTAACCATTTTTAAGATCTATATTTTGCTAGCAGTTAAGAAATAGAACAATAGCCATTGCAACCATATGATTTATAAGCTTCCTCAATAAACCTGTAACTGTTTAAGCTTTAACCTGACTCCTTCAGTTGCTGTAACAGAACCAGGCACAATTTAAAAGAACTTCAGCCGGTCTTAAGGGACAGATATAGGGAGAGCTTGGGCGTTTGGATTTGTGTCACTCCCAGGTGGCAGATCCATTGGGGCACTTCTCAGCCTCCCCCAGGCTGCCCGCTGCGAAGGAATCACAGATTCTAGCAGCTAAAATCTGAAGTGTAATAGGCTCTCCCTGCAAACTTATTGGGGCGCTCGTCAACCTCCTCCAGGTTGCCTGCTGCAAGGGACCCCGGTCTCAGCAGTTGAAGTCTCGGGTGTATAGCACACACACACACACCACTCACTGCCCTGACCGTCGGCTGACAGACCTCCCCCAGCCTCCGCCTATGGTTATAGGCTTCATGTAGCGATCAATAGTTCTATAGCCTGTGCTATTCAAGAAGTCAGACTAGATGATCAGTCTCTTCAGGTCTAAACATTTATGAAAATTGGGCTTGCACTTAGCACTTATTTAATTCCTAAACTTCCAATGACAAGGGTCATTGACATATGTGAGAGAGAGACCAATGATGATAAAATAACAATGCATCTACTTCCTGAATTGTCCTTCGCTGGGAACAGCAGAGAGAGAGAGTTACCAGAGACATTATTGCACCTCCTTGATCTCATGCTGCCTAGTCCCACTGGAAGATGAAGCCCCTGAGGAGCACCCAAAGTTACTTCAATCTTTCTTCTCTTTGCTCCTTCCCTTCTCTCCCCCACCCCGCCATGTCATCATCACCTTGAAAATTCCCAGGTTCTGTTAGGATGTTTTAAAAATTAAGTAATAAAACCCCAACAATGGAAAAGCTAACATGGGTAGTATCTAAGGGTAAGTGTGGATGCAATTTTACTCCCTGACGATGGGACCTTATCATTCTTCTACTGAGTTTTTAACTACAGAAGGCCAAGGCCATTGCGGCTCTATGACTCAATACTGCAGTTATCAACTTGAATAGAAGATCATCATGCCAACTGACAAGACAGAAAAATGACTAATATAGATGTTACCATCTATATACAGAAAACAGTCATTCTTCTGACAGGACAAAACATGCACAGACACATACAGAAGAGTGAGTGTCCCTAAGAGCACCTCAATGCCACCTGACAAAAGCGTTCATTGTTCGGTAATGGTAGGTCTCCCCCGCCACCCAGCTGGCCTGACGGTACACACTACACACTGATATCACAGTACTGATCTATAAAGAATGCCATAGGAGATCTTGAAAGAAAGCCAAGAACATGCTGGTCATTAATATCACTGTGGAATGTATGTATGTATGTATGTATGGAAGCTATTTAAAAAGTGGTGTCTAAATACTGGTAATATGCCCTTATAGATTGTATGTTACTCTCCCTCCCGCAGCAGAGTTGAAAAACTGGGGATGTATATTACCCTATCTGTCTAGGTACATATGTAGATAAAATATTGTAAGGCAAAACAATGGAAACCCTATTTATATACAAGTTAGCAGGGGGATGAGAAGTCAAAAGGAAGGGAATAACAGCAGTGGAAAAAGAGCTGATTTTCTGGGGCAGCCCCATAGCAGGAGGTCGATGGGAGAAACTCTCCCATTGACTTCCCTTACTTCTTGTGACTGTGCTGAGTTTCGACACAGATGGGCAGTGTTTCCTCTAAGCTATGCAGCAGCTGATTAATCAGCTCCACCCAGCCAGTCAGATCCATGCATGGAGCCCTGAGCCTCTGACTGGGGGTGGGGCAGATTAATCCCCTTTGAAGCTGTGCTGCCATGCACTTAGAGGTAACACTGTTGATGGGGGTGCCCTCAGCATTTAATTAAGCAGGTCCTTACCCGCTAAATCGAATGCCAGAAACTTGACCTCTGGAGCACTGATCTATGTGGAAGTATAGATGTGCCCTTATACAAGGATTTTAGCCTGTTAAAATTAAATTTACACTCTAAGGCTGTGTCCAGACTCAGGGTTTTTTTCGGGAAAAGTAGCCTTTTCCCGAAAAAACTTCCCCTGCGTCCAGACTCAAGCCGTGTTCTTTCGAAATTATTTCGAAAGAACGCGGCTTTTCTTTCGATGGCGGTAAACCTCGTTTCACGAGGAACGCCTTCTTTCGAAAGTTCCTCTTTCGAAAGAAGGCGTTCTTCAATGTAAATAGGGCTTCCTCGAAAGAGAGCATCCAGACTCGCTGGGTGCTCTCTTTCGAAAAAGCGGATTGCTCTTTTGAAAGATCCGCCTGCAGTCTAGACACGATCTTTCGAAAGAGGCTCTTTCAAAAGATGCTTTCGAAAGAGCCTCTTTCGAAAGAAGCCTGCAGTCTAGACATAGCCTAAGAGGTATGTTGTACCTTTTATCTGTAACCATTTGTTTCCACTTATTATCCTTACTTACTACCTCTTAAATCTTAATCTTTGATCATAAACTTACAGGTGTTACACTACAAACATGTCACAATGCTGTAATGTTAAAGGAACAGATATTCAGTTGTACCAATCAAGCTGTGTTTCCTTTGAGAATTTCTGTGAGCGTCAAGGACAAGGAGGCACCCCCAGAAAGGTTACCTGCAAAGTAAGGGCTGGCAGAGGCCTGAGGTGTTTGGTTGGCATTAGGGCACTGACAATCAATGAAGCACATGCAAGTCTCTCTCTTGCTGAGGCAAGGGGCAACAGAGTAATTGAGAGTTCTGGGCACCCCAAGATAGCATCCCAAAGGGTAAATAAACCAGGTCCAAGAAAGCTCCATATTCATAGCTGAGTACTCCAAGAAGATAACAGGTAGGTGAATAAGACAGGAAAACCCTTTTCTTTCCTTATTTTGGAGCATGGCAATTCTCAACCTATAAAAGAGATTTCAGAGCTTGGTTCAAAGCTATCTTGTGTAGAGACTCCCCAAGAAAGACGAAAGTTATTTGTTCCACACACAGGTCTAAAAAAGACAAATTTACTCTCATGCATGCAATTTTTACAAAGAAAAACAACGTTCTTGTACACTGTTCCAACATATTATGTATAGAATAATTTCAATAGTTCCTGAATTATATAATAAACTTTGGTGGCTTTTGGGGAACTATTTTTTCCTTTTGTATTTAGTAATGAGCTTGGCCCATTTCACCAAAATCTGACTGTAAAATTCTGATTTCAGAATGACTGTAAATTTGGAATGCTACCACAGAAGCTGTACTAATTAACATTTCCGTGCTGGTGTGGCATTTCCAGTATGTATCTGGAGTCTTAAACTATATCTTGTAGACTAGAAAAGGAATTCAGTGTGCCTTTTGTAATATGATCTTAGAGCTAAAATCCAAGGATGATTTTTGGATTTGCTGAAAACCACACCAGCTGCAGATGTTCAATCTACTCCAACTGTGTCTGCCTTCCTTGCTGTGTTAGACTTAATATTTGTATCCAACTGCAGGGTATCTAAGACAGTTTGTGAGTGCAAATTTTGACCCTTTGTGAACTGGAAGAATAATTGTGTAGTCATTTATTACATCCTAAATATATTGACATATTGTTATATTTATTTATTTGGATTTCATATATACAATGAACAAAAAAACTAGATATAAGACTGAGATGTTCTGCAACAATTTTATAGGCAATTCATATACAAGGATGCCACTCATCAGCATAACTCACATAAAAATTAGTATAAACTTAAAAAACAACAACAAATAGTCTGGTAGCACTTTAAAGACTAACAAAACATGTAGATGGTATCATGAGCTTTCATGGGCCCAGCCCACTTCTTCAGATGATCCATTAATATACCAGTCAGCAAATATGGCACCAAAAGAGATACCCAACTACTCCATCCAAAGACCCAAGCCCTGAGTTCTACCCAGAAATGCCATCAAACAGAGACTTAACTTATATTTTTTCACCAAAAGGTACCTTTTATCTTAAATGGTGCAGAATCCCTGCAGTGAGGTTTGCAGGAGTCGGAGTGCAAATTCTAATAATTCTCTAACCCTGTACAGCTCATCGTATCCGTAGTTTCAAATCGTGCAAGATCAAAATGCTTTTTAGTTGACGGGCTTCTAGTTATTTTTACAGAATACAGAACATGTTGCAAATATTCCTAAAGTGATCACAAAAATGGGAATTTCAACAATCCTCTGCATAGCTGGAGCTATACAACAGCAGCTCTTTGAACTCAGACTCTCTGAACATTATGATCAGTAGTATATTAGCATTCTGATTCTTTTAAACTGTAAAATCTCCTTACTACAAAAATATACCCAACTTCCTGAGCCTGGTGTTATCCAATCAATGACAAATTTATTAACAGAGTTGCAGAAGAAAAAGACAGTGCTCAGTTATATTTAAGGAGCTTAGCGTGTGATTGTGTATGTGCAACAAGAGCAGTATGATGTTCAGGGAATGATTACTGCAAAGGAATGAAGAAGACACTGGCAAGAGTACAGTTTTCTTCCTCACCTTTCTGCCTCTGGTCAATGGAGTTTCTTCCAACAGAAAATCAATAATGCAAAACATGATGTTATCATTCCTTCAGAAAAGGAAGAAAAAGTCATCATATTGTGCTATTGGCTGCAATTTTGCATACTGTAATAGCAGAACGTTTATTAAGTATTGTGAAAGCTGCTGATGAAAATATTGAGATTTTCTGAAGAAAAAGAAACAGCTATGAAATCCCACAAGTAGCTTGTTAACGCAGGGTCTTACCTAGTTGAACTATCCTCCCCTCAAAAGAGCCATGTAAAAAGCTGATTTCACCCACTACGCAATCTCAAAAATTGGGAGATGGCCCAATAACCACAGAATATCCAACAGTGGCATCCTATGCCGCTCTGAAACAGAATTGTCAGCTGGAGTTCACATCTTTGGTGCCAAACAACTGAGGGGCTGAATGGGAGAACAGCATAACTCCTATGATTAACTAAGCTCTGTCACTCAAAAAAAGATCAGCCCAATAGAGTCAGTTGAAGGACTGGGACCACATGAGATCTTTGTACAGAAACTTAAGAGTGTTTTATGCTGAGACATTCTGCCAAGAAAAGCAACAGCATAAACTAACGACTCCTTCTGTGTCGTGGAAAGACTTTTGTTGTGGTGGTTTTGTCTATGCCAGTAAGAACTGTATAGAGTAACATTTTGCATCACATGTGAAGTTCATACCTTCCTTTCCACTTCCTGTACAACAACAAAAAGAAAGACTCACTCCATTGTCTTTGATGAATAATCCTTTTGTCCATTGTACATTTCAATAGCAGTAGACAAGGACTAGAAATAATTTAGCACTTTAAAAAGAGTCACTCTCTCAGGGGAGAAAAATGTACTCTCACTTCTTGAAGTGGTAACACATTGCAACTTTAATAATGTACCAATTTTAAGACATCTTTCTTCACAATAGGCACTGAACCAGTATTACACCCTTCTCTCTCATCTGTAGGGTAAACATGCATAATCCTAGGTACTAAGGAAAACTTCTATGATTCACTGAAAGCTGCAAACAAACACATGGAGTTGTCTACACCTTTGCAAAGTTGCTTTAAAACTCAGTGTCGCCACAGCTAAATTACAAAAGCCAAGACAAAGCAGAGATATGATTAAGTGCTTTCATTATTTACTTAATAAAACACATATAGTAATATCTTTTGAGACCACGGTTTTAATTAAGGTAGGTTTGTATTTCAGCTTTTTTTTTCTCAGGGAAATAGCAGGTAAGGTCAAACAAAAGGCTTATGAGTTGAAATAGCATGAAATATAGCTCCTAGGAGACTTGGCATTATTAACAAGAACACGAAGAAGGGCACAGTTGAACAATTTAAAGATAAATGATTGCGCCCGGTTACCTTTTGCCATCAGAGTGGAGAACCTGACAGAGCTGTTATTTGAAATAATGTATATGAATAGGCACTTAAAGGGGCTTCAATGGATGCAAATGTAGGGATTCAAGCCTGGGGAAGCATTTTTCTTCAGTTTAAAACGCAGGCCAATTCTTTTATTTCTATACAGAAAGGATTTCCAAATCACAGGAACAGCTTTAAAAAGAATTTTTGACTGGAAAGTGGCTTGCTGCTGAAAACTAACCCTGTGCCTGCTGTGTAGTCGTCTAATAACTAACTTTATCCTCCTTCAGAAAGTGCTTTATTTCATGTTTCAGGACACTTCAGCTTTTTTTTTTTTTAATATGAGAGGGTTTTAAATTAACAACTATTTTTTTTCTGAAATTAAAGCCTTGCTTCTGGAGAAACATCCTTTACAGACAGAGCATGTAACACAAAGCTTCTGCATGATTCAGAAAAGATACTTCTATTTTTAAGAACAAGATCCTATTTATCTCACTTCAGTAAAAATACATAGAGAACAGCCAGCTGTAAGCAAAAATAATTGCAATACAATAATGCAGGGTTTCATTACAGCGGTATCATTCCGGTAAAGCAGCTGATCTAGGATCTTGGCACGCACCCAGAGCCCAGAGATGGACATAAATGCATTAACTCAGATGAAGCATGTGCAGCTGTTTTCAGTAATCTGACGCCTTTGAATTTTATTGGACACACACGCGTGCGCACCCCAAGCCAGCGAGTGACACAGGTGATGCATACAGTGAAGACAAGTGAGGAAAGTATTTTATACTATAGAGCTAATTTATTCCACTGGATCAGATGGACGGGCCATGGCTTTGAGAAACTGGATACTGGAAGAGTGTTTTGGCTGGAGTGATGACGTACAGCGTAAAAGTTGCAAAAGAATTTTGTTTGTATCAGAGGGAGGACCATGCACTCTTTGGCCCCAATTTTGCACAATATCCAGCCACGTGGCTCCCTACTGTCAAATGAAATCTATGTGGGCACAAGAATCCGTCTGTAGGCATGTCACTGCAAGACTGGGGAAGGCCCTGTCTAGTAATATGCCAAACACTCTGGTCCCAGTAAAGCTAATCTGTTAAACATATGCTTTAATTTTAACCATGTGTGGGGAGCCTCACTGGTGTCAATGACTGGGGCTGAAAATGTTTCAGGTCACTCTCAGTGACATTAATGTCAACCCTCCAGATAAAATTTTTGTTTGCCGTGAAAGAGCTTTAAGCAGGGAAGCTCCCTCATGCTGGAAGCAAAGCCTGAAGCTCATGGCATAACAGTAGCTGCAGCCTGCTGCATTCTCTACGGGCAGGAACTTGACCCAGTGGATCTGTGTAATACAGAGAAGCACATCACTGATAACGGCCCTGGATCCAATGTCCATTGAAGTCAATGGGAAGATTCCCACCTGCTTCATTAGGCTTTGTCCCAGGCCCCAAATGAAATAACACTGCAAGGTGTCTAGATCAGCAAGATGTTAAATCTAAGCTTTTGCATAGTCCTCTGTTCGGAAGGGCTACAGAAAAGAAACACAAAGAGCTGGAGGGTTCAGGGAAAGACTATTCTTTTGGAGTTTCAGAAAAGAAATATTTTGTGCAAAATCTAAGAGCCACAGTAACTGTTAAGAGACACTGCATGTAGAAAACAAATGTCACACTGTCATTTTGTTCTCTCTCTTAAAACAAACACTGCAGTTGGGGACACATTCATGATTTTGAAGAGAAGGGCTAAAAGAGGAGAATTTCTCACTCACACTCTCTCCCTTCCTCCTTCCATTTCTGGAAGGCTGCCTTATTCAGTTTAGAAAATGGTGGATTTTCACCATTACTGTGTTTGAAAATGTATGCCTTTTAACGTGTGAACATTTTTTAAGTGACAAAAGGCTAGCTGGCCTCAGCCTTGATCATCATCAGCACTAGCTCCACATAACAAAAGAGCTACCTGTGCCTGCATATCTCTCATGCACTATTAGTGCATGGCTATATAGATACATTCAGTGCAGATATGTACTAAATAAATATAGAACCTGCTAAAGTAAAGCACAAGTAGTTTATTTTCCCCAATCCCATATTAGTAGACAAAATTTGTATCCATATTCGCACTTGAAACCGCAAAAATGAGTCACGGATATCCACACTGACATCCATTGATGTGGATACCCATGGATGTAGAACGGATATCCACAGATTTGCAGGGCTTTAATTATTATTATTTCCAGGCGCATCTAATAATTAAAGCCCTGCAAATCTGCGGTTATGCTCTGGTTCAAGGAGATAGTTTCTCTGAGGTCAGAACTTGATTCTATGAGTCAGTTGTTCAGGGGTCAGTGGAAAGCCAATGGGAGTTTCACAAAGCCAAGGAAAGCGGAATTATGCCCTTACTGCCCACAGGGTAGACGATAATGATAGGCTTGTTGCTTAGCCCTTCTCAGTCACCTTTGCTTGTAAAAGCAAAAGGTACTTGACACCCCAAGAGGATGGACTTTTTTCCTCTCTCAATGTATAGGACCCATATCCCATTTTTTCCCAAGCACAATTCTGCACCCACAATTATTTATTCAATTAACATCCCTTAAATGGCTAATTACTTGACAGTATGTGCAAGGAGCCAATTGGACATCTAAGTGACATTAATTGTGCTACAAAATCATTGCAGCTTCATTGCCTACAACATATACTGGTTGCCCAAACAAGCTGTCAAGGCATTGTTTTAATTGATACTTACTATTTATATTACAGCAGGCGGCTGTCCTCCCCTCCTCCACTCTCAAGAAAGAGCAGGCAAGGTCAACTGATAATCCATCATTACATTATTTAATATTAGTATTATGGTAGCATCTAAAAGCACCAGATGAGAATGATGGCCCCACTGGGTTAGACATGGTAAAACACTTAGTAAGAGACTGTCCTTGCCCAGAAGACCTTACAATCTGAGTAGACAAGACAGCCAAAGGCAGGAAAGGTAAACAGGTCAGACAGCAAGTCAGTGACAGAGCTGGAAATAGAATACAGATCTCTTGGATACTGGTTCAGTACTCTAGCCACTAGGCCAGAGAGCAATGTTGCCTATTATAGTCTTACTTTAAAAAATGATTATGTAGGCATCCCAGAGGGAGAGTCACTTCTATGGCTGAGAGGCGGCATAAATCCAATATGTTGTTTCCATTTTAAAACCTATTCTGTTTCCAGAATCCTAACTAGGCTCTGTGACTTCAGGGGGTAGCTGAGTTAGTCTGTACAGGAAAAAACAACAAATGGTCCGGCAGCACTTTATAGACTAGTAGACCCAAAAGAGAAAATAACAACTCCACTTGTTATTACCTATAGTCCACAATTCAGACCCTTCCAGCGCATTATCTACAATCTACAACCCAACTTGGAAAATGATCCCTCAAGTGTTATTTCGAAATATCTTATTTTGAAATAATAAATTTGAAATAAGTTCTCAAAATAACGCGTCTACACGCAAAATACATTTCGAAATAGCGTTTTTCTATTTTGAAATAGCACGTCCACACTGAGTGGATGCTGAATCGCATTTAAGGCCGGCCGGAACTAGGTACAGCAGGGCATCAGGTCAGGAGTTACTTTGTGTGGCTGCTGCCTGAGGATATCTGGGCCTGTGCTTAAAGGGATCCCCCTCCCGACAGCCGGTTCTCAGGCTTCTCTGTTTGCTTGCCTACCTCAATGAGGGACAGCAAAGCATTGTGTCTCTGTATGCTTTGGTTGCCCTCACTCAGGACACCCCAGCACTCTGCAACATGGAGCCAGAGCTCTGGTGCTTCTCTTGGATGCGTTGCTGAGAGCCTGGCTGCACTTTCTGCAGGCTGCCATCCGGGAGGTCCATCGGGGGGCTGTCAGTATCCAGGAGACCCTGTGGGAGAGCTTCCACCCTGAGGAGCACTAAGAGCCTCCCTCATGTCCATCCACTTACCCCTCCCTAACTCCCCTCCCTGATGTCAAATAAAATACAGGTATTTTCATGAACACAAACTCTCTTTATTTAATAAAATTGGAGTGGGGTGTGTGTGTGGAGAATGAAACTCTGGTAAGACTGGGGAAAGGAGGTGGGAGAAGAGAGGGTGGAGAGGGTAGGGGGAAACCTGGGAGGAGGAAGCTGGAAGCGGGAAGCAAGGGGAAGAAGGGAGAGGGGAAGCTCAGGGCTCAGGGTTGGGGGTCTCGCCAGACCAACTTGATTGTCATGCAAACCTGCTCCTGGGTTCGCATGTGGCCTTTGGTGGCCAGGCTGGCAGCTATCCTGCCATAGAGGGTTCCTCCATCTAGTGCAGATATCATGGATGTTGGGGGCATCCCCCCAAACCTGAATAAGGTCCATGATCTCCACCCTGGACCAGGAAGGCGCTTGCCTTCTCCGGGCCCTGGCAGGCTCCTGGGAGCTGGCAGACTGCTCCTGGGGAGCGGTGGAGGGCTGACTGCCAGTGGCTTGCTGGCTCATGTTTTGGTGCCTCTGGGTCATGGGCAGTGACTACTGGCTCTTGGCTGGCAGGCTTGGAGCTGGCACAGGCACTGTGGCCAGAGTCAACCCCTTTAAGGGTTCAGGGGAGGGAGAGGAGTGTTTTTGGTTGAGGCTGCAGTGGCCACCAGGGCACCCTGGGAAGGCTGGAGGTCCCTTATTTTGATATAAGTGTCTACACAGCACTTATTTTGAAATAGCTATTTCGAATTTGGCGTTATTCCTCATGGAATGAGGTTTACTAAATTCAAAATAAGCGCGCCGCTATTTTGAATTAATTTTGAAATAGTGGTTTGGCTGTGTAGATGCTAGTTATTTCTAAATAACTTTGCTGTGTAGACATACCCTCACTCTCAGAGGCCTTGGGAGAAAAGCCTATTCTCACTTACCAACAACCCCCTAACCTAAAACGAATTCTTTCCGGTAACCATGCCACACAAGCACATCATAAGCATCCAGGAACCCAGCCCTGCAACCAAACACAATGCCAACTCTGCCCACATATCTATACTAGCAAATTCATCCCTGGAGCCAACAACATAAGCGACCAAATCAAAAGGTCATTTGACTGCACATCCAGTAATTTGATCTATGCCATCAAATGCCAGCAATGCCCCACTGCTATATATATTGGACAAACTGGACATTTCTGCAGGAAAGAATCAATGGACACAAATCGGATATACATCAAGGGAACATACAGAAACCCTTTAATTTTCCATTCACTGTTTAAAAGATCTTAAAGTGGCTGTCTTGTCACAAGCCAATTCTACTAGCCAGATACACAGAGAAGCATTGGAATTAGAATTCATCCGCAAATTCAATTCTCATTCTAATGGACTCAATTGTGATGAAGGATGGTTGGGGCACTATCGACCTAACATTCAATGAAGGTGCAAACAGCTCTTTGTGTATATTCCTATGTTAGGAAGGATACTATCTACTGACTTTGATTCTTATCTGCTTCGTTTTAACTACCCAATCTTCAGATACTTACTGACTCCAACTCTACCTTCCTGTTTTTCCCTTTGATTTTACATATCCTCTGCTCCCTGTTCCCCCCCCCCCCACACACACTTCTCTCCTATTTATTTTGGATCTGTACATCCTACACTCAAAACTCCGGTCCATCTGAAGAAGTGGGCTGTGCCCACGAAAGCTCATGATACCATCTACATGTTTTCTTCGTCAGACCATTTGTTGTTTTTTCAGGCTCTGTGAGTAAAGAGAAATTTTCAGCAGGTTGGTGGTGTACTAATCAGGGCAGAACAGCAAATCACCACTGAGTAGTGCAAATTCTCTCCAAGTATACACACTTATCAAACTTAAAGATGGGGCTTTGTTTTTCAGCCCAACTCCATGGAATCCCTAGAGATAGTTTTACAAATGGGACACCAACTGGGCAGTAAATACCATTTGCAGCAAAGGCCATTGCTTTAAGAAATTCTCTCTCCCTTGAGTCTCTGAATATATAAAGTGTGCAGGTTAAAATCCAAAGCAAAAGAATAAAGTGCTTTTTGAAGAAAGATTAAGTGCCTGGCAAATTATAGACCACTTTCTTTAACTGGAGCCATACAGACACAGGGATCACATTAAAGATAACAGAGTTCCAACAAAGCACAGAGGTCTCCCAGCATGGACCCAGTTGCAGAGTCTGGCCCTTTATGTGCGTCAATGGACACCCACAAAAGATCTGACCCAAAGCATATTGAAGTCAATGAGAACCTTCCTATTCACCTGTTTGGGCTTTGGATCACCTTCTGAGGCTCAAACCTGTAACATGCCAATTACTTTGGCCCTGATCCAGCAAAGCACTTAATCACACGTTTAACCTTAAGAATGTGAGTAGTTTCCTTGACTCCAGTGTGTTTAAGTGCTCTGCATACTTTGCTGGATCAGGGCCATAATACCCGAGGCATCCCAGGGTAAAACTCTTCTAGTGCAAGATTCTGTTACTCTTCCATATGCTGAGTAGGCTCTTAGTCCATTAACCATCTCCAGGAAATCAACTGGACCACTTGCTGGTGAAGGCAATACTCAACAGAAATAAAGGTGGCCCAAATCAAACAGAAATCAGTTCTATGAAATGCATTAATACGAATCATCTCAAGACATGGGGGCTCTCACAAGTACATTAAGCCACCTCTCGTTCCCCATTAAGGAAAGTAGGTTGTAGGGGAGACAAAGAAAGATGTGTGCACATATAGATTTAGATACTTACCCTATCACACTGAATTAATAAAAATGTGAAACCTGCAAGTCTTACTTCAATCATATGAAAGGATCTTACAACTAATACAACAGTGGCCACCACACAGGATTCTAATAGTTTGTTCTCAGGGGGACTAAGGGAGGAGGAAGGGAGGCAACAAGGCTGTGTCCAGACTCAGGGTTTTTTTCGAAAAAAGTAGCCTTTTTTCGAAAAAACTTCACCTGCGTCTAGACTGCAGCCACGTTCTTTCAAAATTAAATTGAAAGAACGCGGCTTTTCTTTCGAAGGCGGTAAACCTCATTTCACGAGGAAGAACGCCTTTTTTCGAAAGTGCTCTTTCGAAAAAAGGCGTTCTTGAATGCCAACAGGGCTTTTTAGAAAGAGAGCATCCAGACTCACTCGCTGCTTTCTTTCGAAAAAGCGGCTTGCTTTTTCGAAAGTACTGCTTGCAGTCTAGACGCTCTTTTTCAAAGGGGCTTTTTCGAAAGATACTTTCGAAAAAGCCTCTTTCGAAAGAGGCTTGCAGTCTAGACATATCCCAAGTGTTGTAAAAGAGACATAAGCTCATCCCTGTACCCAAAGTTCAGACTGCTTCCTTACTTAGCTTAGAAGAGCAGATGGGGCTCTCAAAAGGTACCATATTTATTTTTTTCACCTACAAAACTAATTCTTAGCACAGGACCTCTACCACTACATGCACTTCAGTCACAAGACAAAAGGTGTGTTTTTTTTCCAGCATTGAAAGTATATTCTATATATGAAGTCAACTTGATATCCTTGTGTTTATTCAAACAGAAGGCCTGACAAGATTCTGCTACATTTATTCGGCATCATATATAAACAACATAATGGTCATACTGGGTCTGAACAAAGATCCATCCTGCCCAGCATCCTGTCTTCAGACTGTGGCCAATGCCAAGTGCGTCACAGGAAATTAACATAACAGGTTATCATTAAGGCTTGCCCATTCCCAGCTTCTGGCATTCTCAGCTTTTAGTACACATATATTTCCATTAACTGCAATGGTAGCTGCAGATGTTCAGCACCTCTGAAAAAACAGATATCTAAATAAAAATGGCCTAATTGTAGATTAGGTGCTTAATTTCTGTTACTCAAATTTGAATATTTTGCCCATAGGACACATCTAGTGACCCTTGGGAAAGCAACAGGATTTAATACCCAGAAACTGAGGCTCCTTCAGTAGTCACAGAACCGAAAGAACAAATACAGCGGTTTCAGCAGCATGCTGCCAGCTTCCCTCCAGAGCCACACTGATACACTTGAGTCCTAAGCTAGAGAAAGACTGCCTTTACCAGATCCTACAGTCTCCGTGTCTGTTTATTATCAACCTCTGCTAAGATTTTCAACAGGACCAACAGTGAGGACGTGGACACATAGGCTGTGTCTAGACTGCATCCCTTTTCCGTAAAAGGGATGCAAATTAGACACATCGCAATTGCAAATGAAGCGGGGATTTAAATTCCCCCCACTTCATTTGCATAAACATGG
Source organism: Pelodiscus sinensis (assembly GCF_049634645.1). Classification (NCBI taxonomy): domain Eukaryota; kingdom Metazoa; phylum Chordata; order Testudines; family Trionychidae; genus Pelodiscus; species Pelodiscus sinensis. The sequence continues at coordinate 173,909,907 of NC_134712.1, forward strand.
CTGCTGCTTTTTTCTGGCTCGGAGCTTTGTCAGAAGAAAGCGCCAGTCTAGACGGGGATCTTTCGGAAAATAAAGCCTGGAATAAGGGATCTTTCGGAAAAGGCTTTATTTTCCGAAAGATCCCCGTCTAGACTGGCGCTTTCTTCCGGCAAAGCTCCAAGCCGGAAAAAAGCAGCAGCCATGTTTATGCAAATGAAGCAGGGGGGATTTAAATCCCCGCTTCATTTGCAATTGCGATGTGTCTAATTTGTATCCCTTTTAAGGAAAAGGAATGCAGTCTAGACACAGCCCTAGTGTCTAAGGAACTGGTCAGAGATCATCAACTCTTCATACAGGGCCTGGTCCAAAATCCCAATGTGAGTTTTCCCTCTAACTTCAGAGGGCTTTGAATCAGGCCCATAGTTTGTGGCATAAATATTTTCAGCCACTAACCTGGTCTGGATTTGAACTGAACATCTCCACATGAAAAGCTCTCTTCTCTAGAGCTAATTACTAAGTTCTCACAGCATAATGTATTAGCCATTTTGCAACTCAGTATGACAGGATTAATTTTATGTTTCCAAAAGTGTAAACACTTGTCATGGCCACTGTCCCAGGACCTGCCATGATATGAACAAGTTCATTTTATAAAATATTTAGAATCCTCTGTGGAACCTATACAATCCCATTAAAGTGAATGAGAAATGCACAAGTGTAAATGAAGGCAGAATTCGACCATATATGGAGAAAAAAAAGAGAGAACATCATTTTAATATATAATTTTTCTGAACATTGTGGTGAATTTGTGAAGGATTCGCTTTTCTGTGGTAGACCTACTATGCATGACAAAATCACTGAGTCTGAGTTGCCATTCACCACCATAGGATCTACACAATATTTTGTAAAATCAGCTACATTGGTGGCAGTGAGTATTTGCCGTATCCGGGAGTAGGATAAACTCCTAAATGTGTGTAGCCAGGAGAAACAGGCAATGAGGGCAAAAGCTGGATGAAATGTTCAGATCAAACAACATAAATACTCAAAATCAGTAGTGGTTTGTATTCAGACTACATTTTAAAATCATTAGTGGATTTTTCTCTTCTGTCCAACAAAACGTGGAGATATTTTCCCCCCTCTATTTGGGTACTGAAGCTCATTATGGAATTTAGGCCTTGTCTACATCTAAAGTGGTGGTGTCTAGGTCATGTATAGCTACCCACTGCAGGCACGCTGTGGTATGTAGCTATACGTGGCAGTGAAAGACACTGGTGTTGGGGGAGGCTAAGAGGAAAGGCTTCAGGAGTGGAGAGGAAGCAGGACACTGCTAAAAATAGCAGTGTAGGTGTGGAAGGCACCACTTGAATGTATAGATAGCCCTGTGGGTCTGTGGTCCTAGTGTGTCTTTGCTCTACTCTAAGCAGTGCCTAACTATTTACATTGCTATTTATACTCATGCTAGCTGGGTGTGCAGAAACTGTATTTTACACACCCTCATAAGTGTAGACCTACCCTCAAAGTCAATACCTGGAGGATAAAGTGCTGGACTAGAACTCAGGATACATAGGTCATATTCCTAGCTCTACTCCTGACCTGCTGTATCACCTCAGGCATGTCATTTTAACCTCACTGTGCCTCAGTTTTCCCATCTGTAAAAGAGAGGTGTTGACACTGCCCTTCTTTGTAAAGTATGCTGAGATCTACGCAGGAAATGAGCTGTATGGGCCTAATCCAGAGTCCAGTGAAGTCAATGGAAAAATCTACCATGGACTTCAGTGGACCAGGAACTATAAGAGTTAGGCACTGAAATACACTTACTAAGTAAAGAAATATGCAGAAATCACATGGAATTTCCTAAGAGGGTTACAAATCCCCCCCCCCAATTCTAGCATTACAGGGTATCCTATGAGAATATGCACAGCTTGAACCTTTCCTGCCTAGGAGTGCACAATGAGATCCAATCAGGGGACCATGGTTCTTTTGAACCTAACCTTTCCAAATTTCACAGCTTGCTAACAACATACAAATCCATTTAGAAGCCTTTGTTCAGGCTTAATAATGGTTACTGATTACTTAAGCTGTTTTAAATGAGAGATGGGAAAAATATCCACACCAGAATGCCAATACCCAAGCTACTGCCAGACCTCGGAGGGAGAAATCTCAAGAAAAGAGGGCACAGTATAAATCCTAGTGCCACCAGAGTATATGATTATCAGAATCACTTCTCTTCACTGACTTGGGCTCCAGTCCTGCTGAAGGATATGCTGTGAAGCATGCAGTCCTTTGCACCTGTGTGAAACCTCTCTACTCAAACTACAACTGCCAAATGCAGCTGCCCAAATATCTCCATGTGAAATTTGCAACACACATTTCAAAAGCAAAACTGGATTTGGCTAGCCAACCTATTCAAAATGTTTATGCATTCAAAATTTGTGAAAAGAGAAATATAAAAACAAATATGTGGCAAAATATTCAACAACTAATGCCCATCCTTAGTTTAAACATTAAAAAAAAAGTAACTATACAGGAAAATTGTAACCCATACCTTTGAAATTACTCCTAATAGCAAGGAATTCAATCTCAGATGGAAATTCTTCTTCCAGTTCAGCTATTATACAATGGTGACAATTAATGGAACTTTTTAAAACTAAGGACAGAGCAACTCATCTTGAAAAGAATCTGCAGCAAATAAATTATTTTCTAATTACAAAAACTGACATCTTTATAGACCTTTTTCACATTCTGGAATGAGCTATTGTGTCAATTTAAAAAAAAGGACTTTTTTTCATCATAGAAGAAAGGATGGCAAATTAAGTTACTGATATTTTAGACAAGGCTATAAAATTGAGTCAATTTATTGTTTGGCCCATGCAGACCATATTTACTGTTTGACAATTCCTGAGGAAAGAGAACTTTGAACAGGTTATATGTCATGCCAATGAACACATCCACTTTCGGATCCTAAATAGCTCGAATAGCAGAATCAACATATAATGTAAACTTGCTTCTATACTCAGCTTAGAATGATAGGACCAGCTACTTTTCTCCATCTTCTCCCCTTCTGAGAGTTTAACTCTGGTCCACATGTTCCTCTGCAGTGCAAAAGTGTTCATAGAGACTCTAATGAATGCACAGACTCTATGGCAGCCCCGCAGCCATGGAATTCAGTCACATCCACCATGGACCACTGAACAGGTGGGGATGCAGCGTTGGCACAGAGTGAGTTCAGAAGAATACTTGGTCCCCAACCTGTAGAGCAGCAATGGGCAGTCTAGGCTAGTGAATGGGCTGCATGAGTGGCCCTCCTTCAACTCATTGAGCCATAAGACTGTTGTAACCAAGGTGCTCTCCCTGGAAAGGGTTGTTTTGCTAACTGCACTTGCATGACTAGAATTTGCAGAGTGTGACAACTGAACCATAGCAGCGCTTTGAGTGGATACAGAGAGACTGCATAGCTCTCAGAGTCAATATGAGACTCACTGCACCTCATTTCATGTGCCCTTGCTTTAAGTGCATGTCACTTCAGTAATAATGGTAGGAAAAAAACCTATGTGGATGGAAACCAGCATAATCTGGCAACCCTATGCTTGGGCAACATTAAACTACATGTCTCCTGGACCACACACAGAACCCTGCTGTGCCACAAGTTGCCCATCACTACTGAAGAGTGTGTCCAGTTACACAGAGGGACACATCTTAATCGCTTTCCTCTCCAGACCACTCTGCACTGTCACAGCATGACCATTCTGCCTCTGGCGCACTGCCCCAGTCTTGTATTGCAATTCTGTAAAGACAAGTCCCCACATACACTGACAGTCACCATTCACTCCTTGTGACTTTTCCGGTAGTCTGTGCTGCAGTTTTGAATGCGGGGGGGGGGGGGGGGGGCGGGGGAAGACTTAATTAGTACAGCTGCTCCCTGGCCCTTACTTCATTTTGTCCATGCCATCAATCTGGGCTCTAGAGGTACAAGTGGACAAATTAGCTTTGTGGACTAGGGTGCATACCACATTACCCCTATACCTCAAACTCTAAAGGAAAGAATTTCCAGCTACATAAACTACTTAAGAGAACAAAATTAACAAATTAAACCAAACTGCATGTATTTTCATAGCCATACAATAATTTAAAAACGGCTCTAAAGCAACTACCATAAAAGCACCTTCTTTTCAGGACAAGGCAAAAGTTTCCACTTTGAAGTTGAAAAAAAAACCCCAACAAAATCTGGGCTGCCTAATTTCATTTGATAAACTAGGTTATGATGCATTACAATTTACACAAATAAAAGTCCAGAAGAACATCAAGACTATGAAACATGAAGATAATATATTGTTTTGGCAAATGATAAAAATGCTCACAGTGACAGCTGTGATTTATTGAAGCAATTCAAATACACTTTGAAAGTATATTAGCTTCGCCTCTGCCCACAAAGGGCGCATTATAGCAGGATAGGCCACTCCAATGATAAATTACATACCAGAACCTAGTGAAGGCAATTGGCACATCAGATACCCAAAGGCTCCAAATTACTATGATAATGTGGTTTTCATGATAATACCTCACATGCAATGGCATCCAGAGCAAGCAGACAAACATATCAGTATTGTATTTTTGTTATTTTTTGGAAGATAATATTTTGATATCAAAAGTGGCTGACTCTTGGCAGTGAAATTTGAAATTTACAAGAGTTTACAAATTGGCTCTGGAATAAAACCTAGCACACAAGGTCACAGCCCAGAAGCTACATTTTTAAACCAAAGATCCTAAGAGCAAAATATGCTATCAACTCAAGGCCATCAGGCTTTAGTTCTCAGTTACTGTAATGGCTCATCTCCACGCAAAAAGTTGTGTCACTTTAAAACTATGGGTACAGTAATATAGGTTGGACCTTGATGGTTTGGCACCCTTGGGACCTGACTGGTCCCAGATGAGGGGATTTGCTGGAACAGGGGATGTCCCTCCTTTCCAGACCCAGGCTGCCATCAGGTTAGGGTGCTAGCCTGCCTCTGCTGCTGCCCCAGTCCTCTGGGGCTCTCTAGATGCTGCCAGCCCCATTGCTGCTGGGGCCAGAGCACCATGGCTGGAGTTCCGCAGCCACCTGGCTCCACAACTGGGGCTGGAGCTCTGCAGCCAGAACAGAGCCCTGCAGCCGCCTGGCACCGTGGCTGGGGCTGGAGCTGCACAGCCCGGGCTGGAGCTCCTTAGCCACCACTAGGGCTGGAGCCAGAGCTCACTGACTGCCACTAGGGCTGGGGCTCCATGGTCGCCGCTGGGGCCAGAACTCCTCACTGTGCCACCCGTCCCCACCTCCCCACAAACACACTGAGGCTCCCAGCTGAGTCGCTGGTGCTCCCTATGGCATTCCTGCCCCACTCTGTGGTCTAGGAACATCTGTGGTCAGTGATGGACAATGGATGTGGCTGGACTAGGGAGTTCTGGTTAAGGGAGATACAACCTATACTGCTACAGCCCTCACTAGTGGTGATTCTGTGATATTGGCATAAGAGGTACTTATAATGGTATGACTTATTTCCTTATGGGAAGGGGAACAAGCTATACCGGTATAATTACAGCCACACAAGGGGTTGTATCAGTATAACTACATCAGTAAAAAAAACAATAAGACCTCCTAATGAAAATAGTTCTAAGTGTACATTTGCACATCTCTGGGAATATAAGGGGGCCTTCGAAAGGCTTTTGGCCCATTTTTTCACTGCCAGAGAAGCATAAGAGAGGTTGTATAACTGAGAATCTGGCTCACAGGTTATACATATGTACAAATATAAACATTCACTTGGCCAAATTCTATTCCCCATCTCTTGGGGTAAATCTAGAGTAATACCACTGACTTCAACACAGTTAAACAGGATTTACAGAGGCATAACTATGGGTCTAGTCTACATCTACTGGTAGAATGATGTCAATTACGAATGTGCTTTTTTGTTGAAATAATTATACAGGTAAAAGGCCTAGTGTAAATGCATTTAGACCAGCATAAATGAGACATATATTGGCATAATTAATCCTCTTCACACATGGAAATACCAATACTAGCATAAAGTAACTTTGTACTGACATAGATACATCTACTCTTAAGTGGTGGTACTGCTTTACCTATTGGCATAGCATGGCAACGTTCTAGAGCCTTTGGCCCCAATCCTGGAGTTCAGTGCCTGTGAGGGGCCCACATTGGTTTCACCACCTGGCTGCAGCAGCCTGCCTGTGTGCTAAAAATTGCCAGATTGGCTCTCTGAATGTCCTCCTTGCAGTGCAGCAGGAAATAGATCCGTGTTGTTAGGATACCTAAATTAAACACAAATGGAATCAATGATTCAGTCTAGGTACTTTTCTCTAATTAAAGACTGGAAGAAGTTTAGTACCTATTATGCTGAAATTTTGTCTTCACCAACAGATAAACAACATTTACCCAAGAGTTCCAATATGGCAGGAGTTCCTGCATTTACTTCTTCATGATTTATAATTATCACCTATACTGCAAACAATCCTGGGAAATAGCAACTAATATCTATCTACCTGGTTTTCCATGTAACATACATGCGAAGAGATTCATAGAATTTGGTATTACAACTTCTAAATAGACAAAATTCTGTGGAAACTGGCAGATTCTGGACTGCACACTAGAGAATGCCTGGGACAACCTCCTGAGTGTCCAACTGAAAATGACCTGACAACTGGATTATTGAATTTGGGTAAAATATCCATTGATATAATAAATATTTAAAATGAAACAGGGTGGAATTCTTTCCCTAAAGGTGACTGTTCACAGAATCTGGAAAAATAGCAAAACCTGAACCCGAAGGCATGTTGAACTCCAACTCCCATGGGCAGAATCTCAGCTGGCAACGAATGGGGATAGAAAACTAAATCTTTTCAGCTGGTTGTTCTCCCAATCCGATGGAACTGCCAGTGGGTGCAGAACTGGGATATCCCTGATCCCCTGCAGTCCCTGATAGAGGGAACAGGGAAGAGTGGGTGTCATTGCCAACTGTAGTGTAAAATAACCCTAATATCAATTATTTGCAACTGGCTATCATCTGACGAGTAGGTACAGCTGAGAGTCAATCTCATGCTTTATTTCTGGTGGTATATTTTTCTGATTTATGTACCTGCATTTAGTACCAGACAGCACCTTAGTTCACATGCAAAATTCCTATTGATGTCAATGACACTCTTGCATCTAAGTTGCAGACAGTATGAGTCTGACTACCATCCTAAGAAAGATGAGGTGGGTGAGGTAATATTAGATCAACTTCTGATGGTGAGAGAGACCAGCTTTAGCACTTACATAGAGCTCCTCTTCGTGTCTCAGAATTTTGTCTCTGTGTTTTCCTGGGAACAACACAGCTACCGCAGCACTCTATCCTCACACTGACAAACACTAACTGAACAGGACTGTTGCCTAGATCAGGTTAGAACTCTCTAGGGCTATGAACAGTAGCCTACACCTGTTTGTGGTGTACCATATTTACAACAGGATTCTCTCATTAAATACTAATGTCGAGATGATCCTGAGAACTCGGAAACACCATGGAAGTTGAGGGATGGGAAAGAGATACTCCGCACTTGACAAGATTTGGCCCTCGTCTCTTTGCCACCCCCTTAAACTATTTTGGAACTGGAATCTAGAAATTAGCCTTCCTTGAATAAAATTTCATACTGATACAGATATTGCAGCACAGTGTTAGCTATCAATTGCATTTCTTCACTGTGCCAAAGCACCATTTAGTCTTTAGAAGCACTTGCAGGAATTTAATTGATTATATGTTAAGTGCCATTCTTAATAGTTTTTTCATCGCTAGCTAATGAAAATTATATAGGTTCAACATTAGTTTAAGCCCAATGTAGTGTAAAGGAATTAGTTTAACATACTGTAATTATGATTTTTACAACATTTTACAGAGCAGAGATAGAGCAGTATAATGAATGAAATTCTTCCAGCCACTGAGAAGGGACCATTTAAAGTCCCTAAATGAAGGAAAATGCTGATGTTCTCCAGGTGCCCAGCGGCTTGTTCCATTTAGCCTTAGTGAATGGGTTACACTTGTTCAGTATTACAAGGCTTCCTTTGCAAGGAAAAGGGCTAAAGAAGAGTATGTGACAGATATGGCAAGATTCTTGAAAGAGCTGATGGTATTCAAAAACAACTAACACAACTACTCCTCTGAGACTTATGGGATTCAGTTTATTGTGGTATTATTATGGGTGGAGATTACATATAACTTCTTTACGGGGGAGATGTGGCAAATATTGCAACCCATGCAATATCTTTGGGATCCATTGTTTTAAATGAATGGCTTATGTCTATGTTCTGCTCCAGCAGGGAGAGTTACCGCAGCCCTATCAGGAACTAAAAACTATGGAGGAAGGTTAAGGCAAATCAGCTGGGTTATAAAACTCTGCCCCTTGCCAGAGGTACACCCTCCAGGAGAAACTTGCATACACCAATTCAAACTACATACACCAATTTGCATACAGCTGCACCAAATTGCATATACTAATTCTCCACAGACCAACAAAGAAAGGACTTTTGGATAAACAGCCTGGGTTTAAGCTGACTTGGGGCTTTTAGTCTAATCCAGCAAATGTAGAGGACTTGCTTTCCAAGGTGTGGGCCCCAATCCTTGAGGAAGAGTTGAAAGTGCTCCCCCAAAACTGATGGTTGGGTTAGCACCAATATAGGAGCCTTCATTGTTTTAATATTTTTTTCTGTAATACTTTCACCTTAAACATATGTGTGCTTGCTTACAAAGAGCTGTGTAGTAACTTATAATAGTGGCCATTACACTGTTCACAGGCTTTCAAGAGAAAGTGAAGTGCATACAGAGACCTGCTGAGGTGGTTTGGTTTAGTGGGAACATCATTGTGTAGGCAGGGGACTGTGCTGCCTCAGGAAGGGGAGAGAGGTGGGTCGCTACCCAAGAAAGGTGATGGCTGAAGCATTGGGAGCTGACAGTGCGTGTCCTTGAGGGGGACACAGGTGCAGATACCTTGAACTATGACTGTGTGCTCTAGAGGAAAGGACACTTGAGCAGACACCAGGAAACTTATTCATTTCTTTGCAAAGGCCACCTGCTGTGTGACTTAGGCAGAGTGAACAGAAGTGATTTGCCCACAGTGTCTCCTCCCGCTGTCTTCTGAGAAATCGCCTGCAGGCAGGGAGTTTTTTACCATGTGTGTGCATAAGACTTAACACAGCAGTTCCCAGTCTTGGTTGAGGTTCTCAGCACAACTGCAACACACATAATAAATAAAACAATACAAAATGGACATGTACTTAAAAAAAGAAAAGAAAAAGAAAGCTTAAGTTCTCCTTTACAGATATAGTGCACCAGGCCCCAGAGGGATATGTCGCTGCAGGCCTTCTGAACTCTGAGGAAATCAAATAGAGTCAAATAAATTCTTGAACTGTTACACCACTTTTTCATATCACCTTAGCACACAATAATCTCTCTGACTTTCATAACTTTGATGTTCCTTAAATGAAAGCAAATTATTCCCATATTAAATTATACTGACATGGCCAATATTGAAAATTTAATGACTGTTTACAAGTAGTGGACAAAGGCCTTTGCACTCTCTCAGGATCAATATCTCTGCACAAAGGAGGATAATTTTGTTGTGTCTTTAAAAAAGAAAAGAAAAGACATAGCCCCATGTAATGACAAAAGCAAATACAATTCTGACTTAGCTGGTAATTATTTTTCAGACCAATGGCTGAAGCAGCTGATGTAGGGAACTTGCACACCTTCCCTTCCAAAGCTGTGCAGAAGCACATCTCTAAGTCCCACCCCACCCTATGAGAGGAGCAAGGTTCTGCACCGTGTAGAATGTGCATGCCGTCTACAAGACCCCTTTGAATAGCAGAATGGCACCAGTTCCATTACCAAGGGGCTCCCAAATTCATGGCGCAGGAGGCTGGAGTTGCTCTTAGGAGCCCAGCAAGGTCAAGCAGCAAAACCAGGAACTGGTACTATGGAGGTTGCCTATGCAAATCAATGGGGAAACACCCATTAGCTTTGGAACTGGTCCAAAGTGTTCATGAAATGATGAGTTGAGAAAGTGAACATTTCACAAAAGTTATGAGCCACTCATAAAATGGCAACATTCTGCCTCTTTAATTGCAGTAGTACTCGATGCTGCTCCTGTTACTGCCCTAAGGAAACTATCCCTGTTCAAGAAAGCACTCAGGCATGTGTACAATTCACCCTGAACATGGGCTCAAACACATGCAGTAATTTACATAGTTGCCTTAATAGGAATTGGCTTTAGCATGCGCTTACGTGGTTTTCTGGCCCAGGGACATAATGCACAGAAACTTTTCTTTCCAAATAAAAGCATTCACATTTAAAGAATTTCAATAGCACTTGCCTACTTATTATCTCAGAGACAGTCTCCTTGATCATCTTCCCTCCTATTCACAATCATACACCCTCCCAGTAGCAACTGCAGCCATTTCTTTCCATGGAAAGGTTAAATGAGTGATATCTGCAATGTGACTTTGGCCCTAGAAGTAAGACATTTTAAAAGGCCACAATTCAGTGACCTATCACAGTTTTGCCCTCCTTTAACACATTATCTGTGGATAAGTAATGTTAACATGATCCATTCTATGTAGCAAATTTGAAGTTGAAGCTGATGCTTTTTCCTTAACTTAAGCCTTTGTGCCTAGACAGCGCAGCACATACAGTACAGTTATCTTCTGAAGCAATTCATCTGCATATGATAGTGAATGGGAAATTATCCACAATTCCTAAACCACAATATTAAAGCAAATCATCTGAATCTCAAGAATCAAACCATTATTCAGCATTTTATGGCTTGTTTGTTTACATCACAGCCCAAATGTTTAAATGTTGAATTCTCCCCTTCCATGCAGCTGTGAGAACCTTTGTGAATCAAAACCTGCAGGTGGCCCCTGAGATTTGGAAGTACAAGCAACTCTTAAAAAATAATATGGCTCTTCATATTAAAGGAAGCTGAATCTCCAAGTGTGCCACTCTGTATAAGTCAGCCTCTTTCTTTTTTCTTCCAAACATCCGCCAACCCTCAAAGCAGCCCTTTTCAACCTTAGCAAGTCCTTCCCTCTCCTCCCATTGCCCTCTCCCCAATAAATTTAAGGTAAGAAGGATGGATCCCAACACTTTTTAATGTAGGAAACAGGAGTTCTTTGGTTTCCTGGTTGTGAAATTAGGAATCTCAGCCCAAACATTCATTAAATGGGACTAAATTATTTCTGAGTCCCTCCAATCCATAACTAATGCCAAGTTTATCAGGGTGGCTTGCCCTGTGGGCCAGAGAACCTGGACTAGGCCAATTTGATCATGGAATCAGCCCCACCTGAGGGGAATCAGGTAAATTCCTTGTAAAGAGCAAAAGATGACAACAGTAATGGGAATAAGAGTCAGTCTTAAGAGGTGACAAAGACCAGCTGGGAAAAGGGGTGAGTGAGATTTTGATTAAGCAGGGAAGAGGCAAAGAGACCCTAAGAGAAACTTAAAGGGCTGCACGGAAAGAGATCCAGGAAAAGGAGCTGAGCAGTACAGAACCCTGAGCCAGAATTCAGAGTAAAAGATGGAACGGGGTTCCCCTACTTGCCCCAAGGAGAGGGGGGAGGGGGAGTACAAGTTCATGACAGGTCATCAAGTCCAACAAGGGAGCTGCAGGCTGTGCCAAACAAGGATTGAAGAAGAGATGCAGAGAGGGGGAAAGACATTTGTTTGTGCTAAAGACACTTTGGGGCCTTTCAGTTTAAACAACTGGAACAGGGAAGAGTGGACTTAAGATGGTAAGCCACCTTGAGGGCCGAGTCATGTTGGAAGAGAAACCACGGCAATGCCTTTGCCCAGTGAGAGAGATGCTACACCAGCCTTGTCACAAAGGAGCACCTAGCACTGAAAGAATTCGGTTCCACCAAGGTTACACAATAAACTGTAGTAGAGAGACAAGCTCTCACTGCTGCTAACTGGTTACTACTATACTAAAGACCAAGGTCAAGTTCAAGAAAGTTCTCTTTCTTTTAATTGAAAATGCAGTTGTGCAAATGGCAAAAATGCAGATTTTGAGATTACTATGTCCTATGCTATTCAACGGAATTATCACTTGCTTTATCTTAGCACCTAAGAATATAATTTTGGTAACAGTGTAATAGACAAGTTAATGCTGCTGTAAAGTGGATATCTGATAGAAGTTTTTATGACATCCACATTAATGCCAAGAGAGTTCGGTCCCATTAGTGTTGTTATGATGCATATCAAAGCGCTCAGATACTACAGTGAACCTGAATAGAAGAGAGTTAGACAATAATGAGTAAGACCATTATTTTAAAGCATTAGCAGAGATTTGTTTTTGCTTTGCCAGCCTTTTTCTGTGTCATTATCTCTCTCTCTTTTAAACACACTCAGTAGCTGCTCCCAAACTACCAAGACTTTAAAATCCTATGGGAAACATAAAAAAGCAAGGCTTCTTCTAGATTCAATGCCACAGCAATTCAGCCGAACAGCCTGCTGGGAATGCTGCAGATAAATGCAACCAGTTTGCACACTGGAGACGCAGTGCTTGTACTGCTGTGATTTACTCAGTCTCCATCAAATGGATGCTGAGTATGTTCCTGAATTTCTTCCTGTAAATGTATAGAGTTCTGGCTGATTAACTACAACCTGTCTGGAAACAGAAGCATATGCCACTTGGCTAGTTAATTACAAGCAACTGACTGTGACAAATCACACAGACACACAGACACAGACACAAACTCACCCCTCAGCTTCCATAACACCACGGCACCATGGCATTACTTATTAATCAGAGCCGCGTAGAAGGAGCAGGCAAGGATGATCAGATTAATTTTGCTTTCCTCGAGAGTTTACATTGGCCAGACAACATGAGGAATAGAAAGGCTCACTCCTAGTATACACTATTAACCTGACTGGAAATCTGAACAAGGAATGGATGGATGAACAGAGAAGCTCTTGATGAGAAAATATAATAAGTTCTAAAAATAATCAAATGTTTCTTTTTTTTAAACAATATTTTCTTTTTAAAAAGTACCTGCAAGAAACGCCAAGACTAAAGAAAAAAACAGCACACACTCCTGGTGCTTCCTTTTATTTACAACTCTACAGCAACTTGCGTTACCTTTTGTGGTCATATTCTATTCCAGTGGTTATTTCTAAATTAGTGCAGAGGACTGTGATTGTTCAAGTGTGTGACATTTAGGGCATGTCTACACTGCACAGCTATTTTGGGATACCGGAGATATCCTGAAATAGCTACACCATGTCTACACAAGCTGCTGGTTATTTCGAAATAATGCGCATGCTATTTCCCCGTCCCAGTAAACCTTGTTGCACGAGGGATAAGGGATGGCTTGAAATAGCATGTTATTTTGAAATCTGGTGCTGTGTAGGTGCACCAAATTTCAAATAAGCTATTTCAAGATAAGATGTGCAATTTACGGGACTCAAATTGCATATCTTATTTCGAGTTTAGGGTGTTGTGTAGATGCACCCTTAAATTGAACGGGGACATTTCTACCAATTTAGCCTGTAATCCTGCAATCAAATCCACTATAAAAGACCACTGTACCCAAACACATCCCTCCGGAAGGCAACGGCGGCAATCGGGCTATTTGTATTTTACAGCGCTTCATGAACAAGGTGAGTTTACAGTGTATTAACTCTGTGTATTTCTATAATCTTCAGTGAGTGGTTCCAACAAAACCAAAACATGTATTGTATTTTACTGAATGTGACCTTGAAGTGGAACACTCCACAAACACTCAGCTGTACAGTTTATAGCACTTGAGGAAAAATTACTGGGTAAGAATATCAGCAGAGACAGGCGAGCAAAGATGCTTTAATAGAAGTATTATATGTGTAACGTGATGTTGTATTTAATATAGAGGACTGGGACTCAGAAAGTCTGGATTCTTCTCTTGACTCTGACAGAGATGATCACTGTGATCTCGGACCACTCAATTTCTCTGTGCCTCAGTTTCCCCATCTGTGAAAAAGGGATGATCAAACGTACCCTGCATTACCTCTAATGATTTTCAGATCGGCTTACAGAAAGTGCTACAGAAATATAAAGTACTATTTATTTTTAAAACAGTGAAGATGGCAGTTATTTACATACAAAACATGTTTTTATCCAAGAGACATTCGCGTCAGTTCAAAAGTCACCTTTGTTATCCAGAAATGAAGCTCACAGAGCAGCAGTTCAATGGATACAACTATAACCCTCACCCAAGAGCATTCTCAACTATCGCTCCTCTGGGGTCTTGATTTCATTGTCTGTTAGTTCAGAGTTCCTGGGAGGTTGCCAGTGGTAATGAATGTTTACTGAGAATTACAATACTTAGCACTTTGTATCTCCAAAGTCCTTGACAACTGCTACCTAATTCCTCATGAATTAATATAATAATGAATGTTAAAGGGGTTATATTTCTTTTTAATAAGGACAAACAGCAGTTTCTATTCAGGAAAAACGCTCTGCAATGTGAGGTTTTTTTTCCATCACTAAGAACTCAAGATAGGTTTTATCTGGTCAAGAGCGGCATGATTCAGGACTCAAGATGACAACATTTTATAAGAGCATCGTACACATCAACGAGTTGGGGCAGAGCTTGATAGAAAGTGGCCTGCTCCTCCAGTATTCCAGGATGGCCAGGAGTCAGATTGGCCCTTAGCACCAGGACTCCAATGAGCCACTGCAGTGATGCAACACTGATGGGATAGGAGAACTTCTCGTTCTCACCTCTCTCATTATTTCATGTGCACATTTGCCCGCCTACCCTAGAACATCCCTTATGCAAGGGGTTCCTGCACTGGGGGTATACAGGCCTCTATGCTGGGAGCGTTCAAGAGAAATAATGAAATTCCATGCCTGTTTTAGCCAGTTAGGTTAAATTAGGATATGGTGCAAAAAGGCCCTCAGGGAAACTGTGAATCTGTATTTCACTAGGTATCTCCTTCACATGGACACTCCGACAGATGACAGCAGTACAGCACTAGGAGTGCAGCACTGAGTTGACAGAGGTGGGATGCCTCTGGATGAGGGGTCCAAGTGAGCACTATTTGAAACATGTAGGAGATAGCTCAATCATTTCCTCTATCAACAAAACAGGTTTTTTCCCTTCAGAGGCTGTACTTGAGTTATAGCTGCGAGAGCACTATAGCACAGATCTCATTATTTTCTGATATATGAAAGGCACCTTCCAAAACCCAATCCCACTCTTCATAGACAACTCATATCCAAGTTCATACTTTTCCGGAGCAAAAGTACATCAGGCAAACTTCATTCAGTTTCCCACTCTCCATATTATATCCTACCATTCAGCAGCACTAAATCACTTTAGCATGCAATTCATAATTATTTACTGCCTTTATTAAGAGAGGGAATAGTATCACCAACATAGTCCTCACATTTTTTTTTTACATTGGCTTGCAGATGAGGCTAAAGATTCATTGTTTTTTACTAGGAATGTAATTGTAGTTGATCCCTGATGGAACTAATAAACCAGCAACCATTTTGTAGGGCCCATTGCTTCTCACAATTTTTAACGTATCTTTCTACGTCTGCTCATGTTATTAGATGGCACCTGGCAAGGTTTTAAATTTCTTTTTCTGGAGGCTCTTGTACAGGAAATTCAATAAACCCTCCCAAGTACCTACAGTCCTAGTACCCCATGAAACACAGCATTTAACAGCAAGGAAACTAAAAAACTCCAACACTATTCAATGGATGCAGTTCTATTTTATCAGTATGCCATTAACAAGAGCCCAAGGGACAGTGATGAAATGTATAATAAATGGCTTTGGTAACACAGGCTGACAAAAAGAACCAAGATATATACTAATCTTAAATATTAGCTTGCTCAGAAATGTCGGCTTTCTTTAAGTGAAGCCTCGGGCTCAGCTATTCCAGAGAAAAAGCTTTATTTTTAGTCAATTTGAGTCATTTAAAACTAGACCGGACAAAGCACACAAGTGGAATATTTCTACCCTGGAAGCAGAAAGTGGATTTGTTCATCGAATACAGGCTGAACCTCTCTCATCCAGCACACTCTAGTCTGGCAACATCCACAGTCTGGAATGATTTTAGTTAGCTGGATGTCTACTTATGAGTGTGGTCAAGTTTCGCAAGGTCCCATAAAGTTTGTTTACAGCCACCAGTTCTGACTTTCACTGTTCCGTGCCGTTATTTAGCTCTAATTTAACCCTAAATGTCTTCCAAGAGTCCAGTAGGCAGTAGAAGTGCTGGTAATGCTGCTAGACAATATTGACCTCCTGGGGTTTTGCAAATTCTCTGGTTTGGGACCAATGAGGTCCTAAGGGTGTCAGAATGGAGAGATTCAACCTGTACTTCCTTCTCAGTACCAATTTATATGATACAACTTTCAAAAATGATTGTCTATGTATGTCTATTGTTGGGGCACAACCATGGTCAGCACTATGAATGACTGAAATTTTAGTTTATACTGGAAATCGCAACAAAATGCCAAAAAGCACAGGTCCATTGCCATTTGACCAGTTAAAATACATTCTTCATTATGGCCGTGGCTCACATTTATGACTATAATAAAAAACTAACTCAACCAATGTCAAAAAGCATGCAGGTGGACAGTTCAAACTATTGTAAACATAGTAACTTTTCCAAAGGGGATTTTTAGAAGGATCTGCATGGTGAAGACATGAATTCTGGAGGGCTCTAAGCATTTTCAGCTCCCACTGAAGATGATGAGAACGCTCAAATATCTTGCTGGAGGGGACTCTGAATGGCCACCTGTGAAGAACTGACCGCTGGATGAGGAACTTTCTCCCCAAGGTTAGCAGACAGCGGTGTTTCAAGATATTCTTGGAAGTTATATTTAGACCAGAGGTTGTTCTCTGCATCATAGTCTGCTTCTCAACTATGGGTGTAGTTTTCATGTGGGTGCAAAGCAGGGTGGGGAAATCTCAGGCTCGGGGCCGAGATGTGGCCCCTGATGTGCCTGGACCCAGCTTCCAAGAGTCAAGGCTCCAGCCCCATTTCCACTCCACTGTGGAGCTAGCACACACAAAATCTATTAGCCTAGGCCCCACTAGGCTCTGGTGTGCAAGGGAAATGTGGGGAGTGTCTTTCTCCTCCATCAGGGGCCACATCAGTGAGGTTTTTCAGTAGGTCAGCAGCCCCCAATCCAAAAAAGGTTCTTCACCCCAGTGTAAAAAGTCTCTAGAAACCCCAGTTTGAGCTGGTGGAGGGTTTCCTGGTATAAGCATTGCGGAAGAACACTGCAGGTTGCTTTCAGAGGATCTCATTGCAAGCCCCGGAGAAAGGAGAATGTAGGGAATGGGGTAGGGGATTGGAGTGGCATGTGGGGGGTGGGATGGCAGTACTGTTCAGACCACTGGGCAACCCCAGAAGGCTGTAGTAACTCAGAAAAACACCCCCAAGGTGTTTCTAAGTTGATCCAGAGGCCTCTCTAGCTCCCAAAGCAGCCCAAATTTGTGAGAGTCCAAAGGGGCCTTAAAAGTAAGTTTAGACCCTTCTCCTACGTTACAAATTCTGTGCTGTGTCTTTTAAAGATGCATCACAAAATGTCACCATACTCCCCTCCCCAATACTCTGAGTGTGTGTCTAAACTACATGACTCCGTCGATGGAGCCATGTAGATTAGTCAGGATGGCAAAGGGAAATGAAGTGGCGATTTAAATAATCACTGCTTCATTTAAATCAAAATGGCCACTGCACTGTGCCGATCAACTGATTGTTGGCACAGCACGGAAGTCTAGACGGGGATCTGCCGACCTCAGAACCCTGCGTCGGCAGATCCTGTAAGCCTCGTTTCACAAGGCATAAAGGATCTGCCGATGAAGGGTTCTGGGGTCGGCAGATCCCATCTAGACTGCCATGCTGTGCCGACAATCAGCTGATAGGCACAGTGCAGCGGCCATTTTGATTTAAATGAAGCGGCGATTATTTAAATCGCTGCTTCATTTCCCTTTTTCGAGTAAGCTAATCTACATGACTCTGTCGACAGAGTCATGTAGTTTAGACGTACCCCAAATGTAGTATAGTGGGGATTTTATCTTGTTTGGGGCTTCTAGTCCTAATGTAATATAAATTAATAATAATTAACTGGTTTCTTCTTTCTCTTGTTGTTGTTAATAGTTTATGTTCTGGGTACAGCCAAAGTGTGCTCCCCCCCTCCCGCTCCCCCCCGCACACCATCAGAATTAGGGCCCCATTGTGCTGGGCACTACACAAAAATAGAAACAAGACGTAGAAAATAAATCCTCTGCCCTGAAATGTTTCCACTCTAAATCTACTCCCATATAAATCAGTTGGTGACAGGTCATTTGGTTAGTGTGGCACCATACTAATGTGCCATAAGCCTTGTTTGTGTAGGGCATTGGTTCATTGTTTCTCAACCTATTTACCATTGTGGGCAGCATATGCAGCTCTTTGTGTGTTACGTGGGCCCAGCTCTGTGCTGATTGGGCTGTAAGTGGCCCACAGCTAGGTTTAGGAAACCCTCACCAGTGTCTACAGCCTGAAAATCCATTTTGCTATTACTATAAATGCCAGTGAAAATCTTCAGGAGACTCCTTCTAAATTCATACATCAGGACAGTACTTGTGCAAGAAAAAAGGCCACTTACATGATCTCAAAATCAGGTAGTACTTCTTCTAAACAATACATTCATAGGAACTCTAGTAATAACAGAAACAATCAAGCCATTATGAAATACGGGCACTCAGACTGCAAATGTAACATTTACTTTTGTGGCTAATAACAGTTTCTGTTACTAATCACTGTGAATTTCATCTGGCTTTTTCTGCAGGAGTGGTATCTGCTTTAGTGAATGATGAGCAAACTACAAAATGGAACAGACCCTGAAGAAGAGATGAGGAACTATTTGGAGAAGTTTTCCTTCTGTTGCCAGGGAAACCATCTCCTTTGTATGGGAATAATCAGAAAAGCTACTTCATTCAGATGACACACTCTCAGAATGTGTTGTGTAATTTGAAAACAAAGAAATTAAGACAATACCAAACAATATAACTGCATAATTCTAAGAAATGGTGGGTTCACGCTATGAAGATTCCCATTTCTATCTTTTTTAGAGGAAGGCATATTAAAACTAAATCTTCTTGTTAGAAAATATTTCAAATGGATTTGGGATATGAAACTGAATTCAAATTCATTTTTAATCGTTATTACTGTTTTACCTGGAATGGCAAATCAAAATGAAAATATCCTGGTATCTGTACAAGTAAGCTCTATTTTTCTTGTATTCTATGTAGGCAAAATTCCTGTTGACTTCACCAGAACACCACTCTTCTTCTGTTGAAGTCAATGAAAGTTTTGTTTGCAGCAGGATTGTGGGACTAACCCTTGAGATATTGCCTCAATGACATAGGAAAACTCTCTCACATTGAACACATGGAGAACTCTTTGTTTTAGTCACCTAGAGTGTGCACACTTCTCCACTCAGTACCCTAATCAAAGCAATCCTTCCATTTCACAATTTGCACAGATGAATGTTTTAGGAGTTAAAACAAATATTGCAAATGTGAGGCCAAAGACTCCTCTCCTATCTGTATTGCAAATCTCTATTGTAAACATTTAAATACAAACTTGCTCAATGGGAACAGTGTGTTTAATACTGTACCCGGCACAAAAAAACCTGACTTTAACTGACTGATCCCCTCTAAAATTTCCTACCATTTGGGAGTGCTAATGTAGTCACTAGCTGCTTCCATTTCAACAAAACCATTGTCTCAACCCGCTGTGAGCAGGGTTAGAGGATGTGGTATCTGAGTTGCCAAAAGCCACTCCACACTGTCACTCTTATTACTACTATTACACTAGTGGTAGCAATGGTGAGACGGGTTGGAGAAAAAAAACTAGTGGGGAAATAAATGTGAAAACAGCCCTTGCCTTAAAAAGATGTACAGTATATATAAACCTTTCAATGCTTAAAATTCCACTGGCAGCAATAGGAGCATTGTGCATTGACTGAGTGGTATATTTCCATCAGGGATTGTAGAGTGTCCCTCATGGCAGAGAGGCGAAAGGATTTAGATACAATGAATACAAAGAATCTACTGAATGCCATCAGGTATCTCTCCATATTCAGCACCCATGGAGTGGACAACACTAAAGAGCCTATTTACACTGCATGTTGTTCTTAGCTGGTTGTTCTTCCCTAGATTTGTTGATGCACAGTAACTCATGTGGAATTATCATATGCCTATTGACTAGAGAATCAATGTATCACTGTGAAATTCTTGACATCCCATTGGAAGCTTTGAAAGTGACTTCCATTTTAACTATTGCTGGTAGAACTTAGATGCTTAAATAAACTGCCCTCGACCTGCCCATGGCTCTTTCAGTGTTCAGAGTGTAGATATATTCTCCTCCCATTCCTACCTTAATAAAATATGAATAATTAAGCTAGTCTGTTGAATGAGACGCAATCATCTTTAAATAAAAATATTGTTTTTACTCTCCTGAAATGTGCAGTAGTGAGTTTAACAGCAAGACTGCACTTAATCTTAACCAAAATTACATGACTGAATCCCATATTATTTAACATGGAATGTTCTGAATGCTTGCATAGTAGGACTGTCATCTTAAACTTTGAAGGGCAGCATGATTTCATGAGGGGCAGTAGAAGCAAAAAACATAGAAATTCTAGTCCTAGATTTTCCACTTACTTGATAAGAGATCTTTAGAGTTAATTACTTTACTCTGTATATATCAGTGTTTCCACCTGAATTACAGGAATAATATTTACCTCCTGCTCCTTGTCAGAGCATTGGGAGGATTAGTCAGTAAATGTTTATAAAGTGCTTTGAAGTGATAGAGTACTATAGTAGCGCTAGTGTAACGCAGCATTATATAATACTAAAACACAGTGCTATACGAGTGTAATTCTGATGTCCATCTTCCTTCTTTCAAACCTTCACAAAATTAAGAAATGTACCTCATGAGGCTCTTAGTGAAAAACAGGATTTGTTAAATTTAGCCCTTACTGTTTTGATTATCAAACAAACAGACACCAGAAGTTCAATTCTGTTTCATTAGTGCAATGAACAATTACCATTAAGGAATTACTTTCTCAGGATGAGCAATTTAAAAATAAATAAAAGTTGTTTACTGCTGATAGAAGTACAAAGACTGTCCTGTAAGATACAGATGGAGTAATGTAAGCAAACCTGTCATGAACCATGAGATCTTGCTTGTCAGGCTGCTAACGAAGGTAGAAGCTGCAATCCCATGGAAGGTTCTGTAACACCCTTAATGGAAACCAAATGATTTTATTTTTAAGCCTGACACTTTACAACAAAAGAAAAAGTTTATAGTGGAAGATGCTTTAAGTTGACAATGAGGAGTAAAGGAAAGCTGAAGATAAAAACCTTTCAATTATGCTGACACCTGACTGAATTTTAGCTTAGCTTAAGCATTATTTCATTGTCAGTTAGACTCAATTATTCTAGTTAAACACATTTATAGTACCATTTAAGGTACATCTTGAACTGTTTAAAACTTGTTTCACAGCAACATTAAAGAGGCAATATTCCTTTTTTCTTACTGGAGGTATTACAGCAGAAATATTACCCCTCCTTTGAGACAAACATTTGCTGTTGACAGAATAACCATGCAAACCTATCATAAAAGGAACCACGGCATCCATGTAGTTTTCAAATATGTATCTGCCTCCCATAATTACATCCTTTTGACAGAAGTGCTATTGTATTCAGTCATTTGTTCTGCTTTCAGGAAAAAGCAGTGATGATTTAAAAAAAGGGAAAGATAATGTGATGGAGCAATGTAGGCAGATTTGAATAGGAATTGGTGACTTTATGCGAATTGAAAAGAGTTATAATGGCAATGTTTGCTAGGACTCAAATGCCTACAAAAATTCTAAAATGAGGATATTCAGACAGACTTACAGAAAAAACATCCAATTACATCCAATCCTGTGTTAATCTCTATGAGCTTGTCACCTTTCTGAAAAGTTTTGGCAGCAAGGTATGCCAGGCAAACACAATAGTGCTTAGATTTTGATTTGTTCAATAGATTATCTTCATTAGGGAGCTTGGAAGATACAGTAAAGATTAGTTACTGTCAGAGGTAAATTTGTAATGAAAGAGATACTGGGCAGCTTAGGCAATTAGGTGCCAGGGCTCAAGCAAATTTTTTACATTTATAGCTGACTAGAAGATTTACCCTGCATTGCTTCTTGGGTCCTTAACTCAATTTTTATTTTTTGGAAACTAAAATGGAAATCTACATGCTTCATTTGAACCATTGCCCCGGGGTGGGGTCGAGGATGAGAGGGGTTCAGTATGCAGGCTGCCATGTGGAGACAGGACTATCCCAGCCCTCTCTCACTGCAGCAGCTTTGGGCTAGGGGAGAAGCACCAGTCCATGGCCACTGCAGCTCCAGTGGGTATAGACAGGAGAAGGGGTGTATGTCCCCTGTTAGGGCAGGTTCAGATTCATCTGACCCCTGCGCTCCCCCAGCCACAGTGAGGAATGCAACAAAATGTACAAAATGTATTCCCTTCACGCTCTGACGAAGAGGAACCGCCAGCAATATTCTCATATGAATCAGGAGGTTGGGGGGAGGGGGAAGCAGCATCAGCCTCCACTACCTTTCCTAAAGATAGGGGTGTGTGTGTGTGCATGTGTGTGTGTGTATGTGAGCGAGAGCGAGCTTGCTTGGAGCTGGGGCAGTCCTGAAAGCCCTTTCACCTGCCTGGTGATTCTGTCTCTTTTCTGCATGGTTTTGTGAGAAGCAATCCCATTCTAAGCAAGCCTCATTTTCCTGGCACAACCAAACCCTTTCCTTGGTTTAAGCTATGATAAGAGAAAGCTGCATACCGAATTTGCTAGTCCTAGCTCATACCATATAGCAGAAGTTCTTGAACAAACAGACAGACTCAAATATATAATAGCTGCAGTAAGCTCAGAGGTGCTGGAGCTATGAACTGCCAAGTCTAGAGGTGCCAGGGTTCAGCCCTAGCACAAATTAATCACTGGTTACTATTTATATCACAACTTACCAGTGAGGAGGAAATGTGATCACCCAGACTGCCATGCTGTTGCCCAGACAAAATGATGTGTAAAAAATGACCTAGCAAAGTTTTATCACATCTTGGAAATGTCTGGAACAGGCCTGATATGTTACATACATAGTGTATAGTGAGGCTGAGAAAGTACATGGCTTGTCCACTGAAGATTCTTCTTCATCTATGAATGGGCATAATATTTAACTATGCCAAAGTGGTATTTGTGAGGTTTAATCTCCTCATGTTTGTAAAGCACTTTAAAAATGAAATATACTCTCAGTGCTAAGCATTATTATTTTGAAAATAAATACACAGACACGCGGATATAAATCATTCCATTGATTATTTCATCAACTGTAGAAAAATGCAAATATTCATTATTGAATACATTTATATTTGATCATTCAAGGATAAGAACAAGGCTCAAATGCTTTCAAACTACTTCTACCGAGATACCAATTTTAAAAAATAAAATACTTGCCAATGGTGTCCGAGATATAATTCTCTAGTACTACTGTCTGAGAAAGAGAAATACCATTTCACTCAGTCAAGAAACCAAGCATTTCAATGTACCAAAAGAGATGCATCCATTTGCTTTAAACAGCCAGTATTTTTTACATTTTTACAAATCAAAAAGTGGTAAATTTTCACTGACCAGAGAAAATCTCCACAGTTCAAGGAACATTGAGATATATTTGGGAAGTTCTAAAAATTACTGGAATTCCTTACCACAACACTGATCTTTGCAATGGTCACTTTAGTCCAGACTTGTACAGATCTTATATCCTGATTTTCAGAGAAAGAGGCAATGTTCTTTACTATAAAGCTTAAAGATGAATATATTAAGAGAATACTCCTACTTGAATTTCAAAATAGTCATTTAAAATATTCGAAGTAGCCATTCAAAAATGTACTGTGCACTAGCCAATGGCTTGACCTTGTTTTCAATAAATTAATGTCAACACTTTCATTGACTTCTAGGATCATTTTGCAGGATTGGACCCAAGAGCTGGTACAGTGGGAGTGAAATGTAGAACAAATTATTTATTTACATGAAGTAAAACTAAGCATTAAAAGGCTACACAACGGCTCTGTAATAAGCAACACTGCTAAAGCTGTCTTAGTGGTTACATTTTGAATTTAAATTAATATACTGTAAATGACAAAAGGTTTCCAATGGAGACCTTCTCTGAAACTGCTTCTTGCAAGACATGGGAAGCTTATCTTCTCATACTAGACAGCACTTTAAAATATGTCTATTTATCTAGCTATCCATCAAGAGTTCTCATCCCTCTCACCAAATGATTTATTGCTGTTAGAGCCTAATCTAATTTCAGGTGAGCTCATCTTTTTTTTCTGCCCTGGAGACATTTTAACTTCATATTGCTCTCTTTTCACAGCCATGAGAGAATACAGAGTCCCTTAGCCATTAAGGATGCTGTACTGACATTTTACTTTAGCCATTTGCTGTAAAAGTCATCATTATTGCTCTACTCATAAAGAGACCTTTTCTAAGAAAAACAAAAACAAATTGCTGGCATTAGATCAAATCTCTTCAGTCCAAAGTGTGAAAACTATAGACTTTAACAACTTGCCAGAGGTATGAAGAATTCCAAAACCCTCTTGGGGAAGCAAACTTTCTCATTTTAATAAAACAGTCTCTGAGCTTTTGAGGCCCTCAACAGCTCCCTGGTCATCCTGATGTATTTGTTATTTTATTGGTAGTCACACAATTTGGACTCCCTTATAGGCCTATCTTTATTGCAGCAGTTTTCTCTCGCCAGCAGCAAATGATGCTAAATCTTCAGAGAACATGTTTCAGGAATAATTTTGTCATCTGCTTCATTCATGCCTGCCTCCTTTGCTCACCCATAACAAAGTCCTCATCTGCACTCTTTGCAGACATCGTATGTCTCTCAAATTTCTATGCTTCGCCATGACTACCTTACATTCTGCTCACATGCTAACCTCAATCTTGGTCCTTAATTCTACATTTGAAGGTAATTTCCTGTAATACAACATAAAGCTTGAAATATTTACCTTTGGATCAAAACATTTATTTAGCCAACCCAAAGTTTCATAGCACAGAAAGATATGGGGTGTTAAGTGCATTTGTGTATGCTTCTGCAGCAGTTGAATAGATATCCAAAGGAGTCCCGCCCCGCCCCGCCCGTGTTTGAATGTCTAGTGACTAGCCTGCAGTACATATTTGTGTCATAAGCAGTGTGCTTTAATATATTTCATGAAACATAATTTACAGCTATCAATCAAATTCTGGAAGATTAGTGACTCTCTAAATGCCATGGGTAGTTTAGGAACAATACAAAATAGAATAATCAATCCATATCCATCCATTCACTGACTATAAGTGTAAACAAAGTATTATTTAAAAATCTAGTTAATGCCCAAGAAAAGCTTCTTTTAGTCTGTACTTACCTTTCAGAGGCATTTTCAGACATTTCAAAACATAAGTCGATAGCAAGATGGATATCCATATTGCTTCAGGAAACAGAAGAAAATGCATCTTTGCAGGTAATAAAATTAATCTTTACAAATGTTACCAAACATTACAGGGCATGAGTCAGGTCAATTACAAAAATAAAAAAATAAAATAGGACCAATATGCCATGAGAAAGTAGGTGAGGTGGATCACTCTGGAGTTCTGGAAGGTGAGGGAAAGAGAGCACTGATTTCAGAGCATCCTCTGACTTCTTGCACCCCATCGAGTACCCTCTGTGAGTTCAATTTTCTTATATTCCAGCAGCATAAGGCATGTAGGTAGAAAAAGGGGAAAAGATGCTTTCTGTGGCACCTTTTCCCACAAAGGCAGAGGAAAACCTTTGGGATCTCTTTCTTTCAGTTCTTCTTTATACAGCGGGTGTTTTGAGAGCTCAGTATTCATTCCCAATGGCAGCATGGCTCTGATAGGAGCCATTATGTTTCAGCAACAGCATGGAAAGGCTGGTCTTTTGCATGGGACTTTTGGGTTCCTTTCCTTGTGATCTTGGGAAATTGTACCCCCTGTCTTGTCCCCTAATCTCTCTTACTTAAAAAGAAAGTCTGTAGGAAACAAAAATATTTTCTTTGTGGTGTTACCTGGTACTCCTATTCCCCTCATACAAATATCTTTGAGAGATCCAATCTGACCCCTAGTTAGGACCCATTTAAAATAATTGATTCTGAAATCTTAGGTTTGTGTGTTAGGACTTGGGCAATGGGTAAAGATTTATAAACAACCACAAAACTCTTATCACAGAATGTTGACAGGATGTAACAATTATTTTTCCAATGGAGCTGTCAAAAATTGAAAGGAGGAATTTTAAAGATACTGACAATTTTTCCAAACTCAAGATTTTTTCATCAAAACTCTTAGGGTATGTCTACACTACCACCCTAGTTCGAACTAGGGTGGTAATGTAGGCAACCGGAGTTGCAAATGAAGCCCGGGATTTGAATTTCCCGGGCTTCATTTGCATAAAGCCAGGCGCCGCCATTTTTAAATGTCCGCTAGTGCGGACTCCATGCCGCGCGGCTACACGCGGCACGGACTCGGTAGTTCGGACTAGGCTTCCTAGTCCGAACTACCATTACTCGAGGAGTTTCACGAGGAGTAACGGTAGTTCGGACTAGGAAACCTAGTCCGAACTACCTAGTCCGTGCCGCATGTAGCTGCGGGCTCGGAGTCCGCACTAGCGGACATTTAAAAATGGCGGCGCCCGGCGAGATGCAAATGAAGCCCGGGAAATTCAAATCCCGGGCTTCATTTGCAACTCCGGTTGCCTACATTACCACCCTAGTTCGAACTAGGGTGGTAGTGTAGACATACCCTTAGGCACACACATAGGTGAAAAACAATATGAAAAGCACATAAGCAAAATACAACTGATGTCACTATGTAGTCTGTACCCAAGCATAATGGCTACTACACTGTGGTATATAATTAAACTTGGTGTTCAGATACTCTGTTTGAGGATTAAATAGTTGAATTATCTGTGAAAATATCTGAAGCATTTCCGAATGTGTCTCATGTATACTTTAATTACATTAATTTCCATATTATGGATCTACTATTTCACTGAGAGTAAATATGGTTTTATAACAACACAGTCAACCAAAATAGAACCATATGACTCAATCTGCACTTAGGTTCAAAGATCTAATGTACATGGTTAATAAATATGCTACCATACTGTAAGACAAGACAAATTAAAAGGGACAGATGGCCTTCATGGAATACTACATCTCATTGAGAACTGTATTCTCCCAAAGCTATACAATCTGACAGCAAGCACCCCCCATCCCAGCCATGCTGACCAAAACCAACACCTGTTGTATTAGCATATTACATGGCTTTTAAAAGAAGTGCCATTGATCATGCAAACCAAGCATAGCTGTGTTTTGCTGTGGCTCTCCTCCCTCCTCCCTCCCACTCCGGAACACCTACTAAACTGTGACAAACCTGCCAGCAGGTCAGCTTACAGAGATTGGGAGATGGGCTGGATGACACCTCCCCACCCCCACCGGATCTTTTCCATCTCTCATGTCTATGGTGCAGAGTTTCATCTTAAAGGGCTTGTGGATCAAAGTCTTGGCAAACATGCTGATTTTCCACAAGGAAACAAAATTCATAGGAATTTCTATCAAGCCATTTGCATTCCTGGAGCTAAGACAGTAATAGACAGACAGACTGACAGACATTGTGTTAGCCAACATGACACATTTATGATTATATACACTGTAGCGATACAACCTCTCCTACCAGAATTAATACATGTCTAAAGACAGCACGGGGGAGGTTTGCATTGGAGAAGCAGACAATTTTTACAGAAGCTCCGTTTATTCATTAGGAACACAAAGAATCTCACCGCAGCACAAATAAATCAACCAACATCAGTCTCACTCTGTCTCCACCATCCTTAATATGGTTTAATTAGGAGTGGCATGACACAGTAGGAAAAGAGACCGGTTCACTGTGAGACCTGCTACTCACTCTCTTACAGTGTAACGGCCCCCCTTCCAACTGCCCATCGCTGCAGGGAGCTAACATCCAACTGGGTGTCACACAGACTCTAGAGCACCTCCTTGCCTGCTGTTTTCATGAACACTAACCTCAAAAGGAGGAAAATAGTGGAATATTATCATGGTAAAGACTACCTTTCATCTGTCTGGCTCCATATCACAGACATAGTTTCATCTTTGCAGAGCAGACTGGCCTCAGTTAAATTGCCATTACAGGTTTCTTGGTTTAAACATGTTTTGGGACCTCATACAATGAAGAAAATAAAAATGTAACTCTCGGATTTTGAATGAAGTATGAATGACCACAGTAATTTGCCACTTGCCTTACTTCAGATCCAATGTGTAATGTGTTACTGCAGTAAGAACCATGCTGTGTGCCACATGCTAGACGACAGCACTGAGGCATGCTTTCCTTTTTTGCTTTGTCTTTCCAAGTAAAGTGGATTTTTCACTGTTTCAACTTACTTAAATGGCCAGTGTGAGTTTTTCAGGCCCAAAACCAAACTACAATCAATAGATTCATCAGTAAATATAACACGGATGGCTGAAGAAATTAGAAACAGATGCAAATACCTGCTTGCTGTGCAGTCTGGGGTATTTGTTGACTCCGTTGTGCATTGTACTGAACTGAGGCAATGGGTCTATACTGCTGAGTTGCTGAGGTAGGGTACTGACCAGATGGGTAATAATACACTGGCATCTGTGGAAAGTAAGAACACCACCTAAGTACTTATGACAGAAACTGAAGACATACAGAAGAAAAAGAATCTGGTGAAGTAGTTTAGTTTTACAGTAATCAAAGTTTGACACAGTGCATTTTCAAGCACTTAGTTCTAATTTTCTCCTCCAATGTGATTATCAATGTCTTAAACAAGGTTAGTATGTAAGCTGGAAATCCTAAATGAAGCAGGAACATGAATATAAATGTTTCAAATACTGAATTACTTTGTTCTCATCGCATGTAATGTCAAAGAAAGAAGCGGAGACACACAGCAGCTATTTTTTAAAAAAAATTGTGCAAGCAATGTTACATATAAACAAGAGACCGAAAAGAATCGCAGAAGTACCATATTGTACAAAATTATAATGCTAATATGAATGTATTGTAGACCATATGGAAAACAATTAAATAAACTCTGGGGAAGATATATTAAATGGACAATTGAGAGTAGAAATGGCCTGGAATCAAAATGTGCATGTTATTTAATGTGAGGTATTTGTATGTATAAAAGTCTCCTTTGTTAGCTTATCCCTCTTTAATAGCTAATCGCTTACCTGCATGAATCACTCCCTTTAAAGCTTCTAGCAAATTTGACATAAAAATATTATGGATTAACAATAATTAGCGTTCTTCTTCTTACAAAATCTTTTATAGGTATTGAATCAACCAGTGTTGCTAGCTGTTTTATCGTACAGAACACTGTATACTAAACTGCCTCACCACACAGTTGAAAATGCAAGTTTGAGGGCCTCTGAACAGACTTTTTTGCACATTCGTCATCACCATTATAAAGCCAAACAGTTTTGTGTTGACCTTTAGTGAGTTCAATAGTGTTCCATATTTTCTAATGTTCAGCTAGAACGATTCTGTAATGGTTAGTAAGATACACTATAAAATACACAGGGGCACCTCTACAAGAGCTTCGAGAGAACTTCTGTTGTTGTTATTCTTAGACTATCTGAAGTGTATATCTATGTTTCTTTATAAGCCAACAGAATTATATTTGCTTCCCCATTTAGTATATAGTCTGTTTCAAAAAAGAGACACAAAATGCTTTTTATTTTTAATACAATGGGAATTATTAAATGTAGGTCATATTCTGCTATCTTTATTCATGCTGAGCAGTACATTAGTCTACAAGTAGTTTCACTGGAGATAACTGGACTTAATATGTTTTTCTCAGTGAGCGAAAAGGTACGTGGAATAAGGCCATATAGGACAGACGTCTGAAGAGTCAAAAGAATCCTTTTAATCCTTTTATAGGACAAAAATCTCAGAGACACAAGGCTATCACCAGAGTAAAAGTACCAAGTGTAACAGAACTAAGTTACAGAAACATACTGTGTCATGCTGATACATGGAAGCGTACTTATAAGGGAGCTAATGGTGGATTAAAATCACCACAATCATCTCAAGACATACCAGGACTTTAAACAAATGTTTCTATAGCTCCATAAGAAAACTCATACAAAAGTTTTCCAATGGACAGTTTCAAAAAATGGTGATGACTACAGGAAAAAGAGAACAGGAAAAACTACCAGGAGGAAGGGGAAACGGGGAGGGGTGGCTGAAGCATAGCATATGAGGGTGAAGCATAGATGGGAAGTGAGGAGAGGACAAAAGGAATAATAAGGAGATGGGAGACTCAGAATCAGGAAACCTGGACTGGGGAGGTGGCTGAAGGAAAGAGAACTCCAGACAAACTCCAGACTTCAGAGGACCAGATACTAAATCTTTGCCAATGGTTTTCCTTTGGACCAATGTAAAGACTGTTGCTTTGTCAGGTACATCAATCCAGAATCAAACCACGAATGCTTTAATTTGAGCTACCTTCACCTCTGAATTACTCAGAATAATGCTGAATTCTAGTCTGCCTTTGACCTGTGCTTTATCTTTGAATACAGCATCATGAGTGACGGGCATAGTGTAAGAATATTTGTCACCAGATCTAATGAAAGCTCTCTGTCTGGAGTTGAACATCCCAGTTTTAAATGAATGGTCTCGTTTTACCCTAGCACAACATAGTTAGTGTGGCAAAATCACCATGGGAAAAAGTGGCTGCACTCTTAAAACATTTAAAAATAAATGGCCACATGAAAACAATGTGAGCTTCCTTTTGTCTTTAATCAGTACATGAAAAGTTTGTAGGTATTAAATTAGAAATGCAGCCCAAACAGATTAGATCTGGATGCTTTAGTTGAACTTGCTTATCCCATTCTAATAACTGCTGTAACACTTAATACAAAGATAGCACTTATCATTTTAAAAAGTATCATACAGCCATGAACTAACTCATTTCTGTATAACAAAATCAGATTATTTTATCTAAAGTATACAGGGATAGCTTATAGGGATTTTCTTTTAATTCACTGGAACTGAATACATTTGTTATAAACTCCATTTAGGATCTTATCAGTATAGCAATCTATCACTTTGAAAAATGTTGTTAGTGGTATGGAGCATTAGATGGAAAATCATTTAATTTGGGGGTGATTAATGGTTGAATTTGATAGTAATCATGCATGGATGACTTGCTAAGAATAGACGTTTTTGTTAAAAGACTAGACATGAAAAAATGGCTTGACACAGAATATAGACGTGGATTAAAGTGAATCTTAGGCTGACAATCAATGATTTATTGATCTTGTAGGACATACTTTAATATGTCTTCTGTACAGCTCTCCTTCTGCCTACAGACACAATTTCCCCCAAAAGTAATCCAAGCCTGATATTTCCCACTGTGATATTACTTTACTGAACAGTAAAATTCATAGAATCATAGATACCAAAGGGACCACGTAGATCATATAACCTGACTCTCCTGAACTTTGCAGAATTACTCACTACCTTAATCCCACTAACATCTTCTTTTACTTATGCTTGACTACAAATCATTACCTTCCCTCTGCTAGTCGGCTGAAGTGCCCAACTGTACTTGATGTTAAGAGCTTTTCCTCTAATCTAAAGCTAGGTCTTCATTATGACCTTTTCCTGGCAAAGTTTATTTCACTCAGAGAACTGGCATAAACTATACTGGCCAAAGGTCTGCATTAACTAGGAGGGTGTGCAAGAAAGCTATATTACTAGAGCTCATTTACAGCTAAACAGATAGAGATTTACCAGCAAAACCTTTCCACTGTACACTTGACCTAAACATTTCCTTCTTCAGCTTCAACACACAGCTTCTAACCTCCTACCCTGTAAAAATCCCCTTTCTTCATTTATGTTGTTGCTTTGAAGCCATCCATGTATAGGCTACCATTTCCTTGTTGAGTTGCTTGTTTAATTATTTAATAATAAATGATTTCTTCCAAACTATTTAAGCTCTATTCAGTCTCTCCATGTGTTTTGTTCTCCATCATATTTCTTTAATGTCTATCCTAAAGACCTATGCTAGACCTGTGCTCAATATTCCAAGCCTACTCAGACCATTGCTAGGTTGAAGAGCATTATTCCTTTGACATATTTCATATAATCACCTATGTAATATAGAGAGCTCTGTAAACAGCTATGGCTTTTTCTTGTTTGTTTCCTATTTCGTTTAATATTATAAACTTAGGGTCCCCGTAAGATGACTCTCCAAATAGGTTTTCTCTTGTGTTGTTTACTTTCACACTCTAGCAGCTGTACTTTACATTTATTTGCAGATTGTTTTGTTGAGTGGACTGCACTTTCCTACCTTCTCCTAGTCAACGTACAGTTTGATTCTGTCTGCACATAGGTTTTCTATTCCAAATGTCATCAACAAATTAGTTACAGTTGAGTTTACATCTTCCTCTGGATTGTGACTAAGGCCAGTTATAGTGCTTTTACCATATTTCATAGTTCTGCATGGAAACTATACCTTCTCAAAATAAGCATGAATAACTCCCATCGACATTAAAGGCAACTACACTTATGTAAGAGAATTTACAGGGTCTACATTGACCTATGGAGATTTCTGATACACAAATGCCTTCCAGTCAATCCAAAGGGTGGATTGCCTTTGTCTTACTTTAGGAAATTATTGGTCTCTTACTCTGGCTGCTCCCACGGTAAGGGAAAGAAAATAAAAATGTCATGATTTGTGAGTTGTCATCTAAGGAGGATAGAGTCTTTTGGTGGAACAAAAAGGGTTCTTGTCACCCCGCTCCCTGAAACTAGTGAACATTCCCAAGGATGAGCCAAAGGCCATCTGCATGGCTTTTTGTTTCTCTCCTAGTAATCTTGCTTACTAGTGGCCCTGAGTTCCACCCACCCCTTTAGGAGCTTCCGGATTCTGTTACTATCTCCCTGTTGAGCATATTTTTATCCCCTCAGTCACACAAGCAGAGGAGACAATATGCTCTTTAGTCAGTGCAGGGGAGGATACTGCTGAGGTTTTCACTGAACATGGCAGTCTGGTCCTTTACTGGAATACTTGGACCACGAGTATGCCAGAATGGCTGTCAGGTTTGGAGGAAAATAAACAGAATGGACAAAGGGTATTACTGTGACAGGTGAGTGGGGCAGCTGTCCAGGATGCAATGCCAGGGGAGAAAAAGCAGAAAATGATGAGAAAATCAGTACAGGCTCATCCTTGGCAAAAAAATGCCTAGTTATAGCTCAGTCTTGTGATATGGAAAACAAAGTAGGAATTTACCAGTGAAAGGGAAAAATATAAATCAAGAACACTGAAGTTTCCACTAGTGAACTTGTTTCTCATAGGATGATGGCAAAGCCCACAGAGGAGAGTCTAGACAAAAGACAGATAATTATGTTTATGATACTGAATAATGAATCTGTGGATCAAATTGAGAATGTGAAGCAGAAGATGAGGAAGTAGAAGATGACAAAGGGCTTTCTCCTCTCCCTTAGATGTATCACTTTAAAATCTGCCAGTTCCTCTCTTGATGAAGAATGAGAAAGGGAGCCTTGGAAACAGCAATAAAGCCAGCATTAATTCAACTTTAATATATTAATGTAAGATCTTTTTAGGCTTGCAGGCTTGGGCAACTTTCTCTTTTAAAAGGAAAAAGGGTGCATTAGCTGGACCCGCTCCTAAATTTTCAATGCTATGCTGTATTCCAGTGGCATGATCCCAGAGGCAATCTACTAGAAACCTCGTTGCCACTACATTTACAGGAACTAATTAGCCATTTAGACTCAAGCCTATGATGTATTGATATGAATTCAATAGCAAACTTCTATGATAGAGAAGTGCTTTTACACTGATTACATTACATTGATTATTGCATTATAACATTTTGCATGCATAAGCATCTTAACCAGTTTATTTAGTTTCTTTGCTTCTCCTTCTACAGAGAACAAAAAAACCTTTCACCCTAGATCAGTTATTCAGATTTCAAGGTCTACTGAAAAAAAATAGCTACACAGCAATGACAATAGTAGCTAGGAAAATGCTGATTTTGGAGGGTAGGTCTTTGTGAGACAGAAAATAGTGGTCAGGGTTTGTCACACTTTGCTTTCCTATTCTTATCAAAGCATCATCTTCCTAGTCATTATTGCCAATGCTGTATAGCTACATTTTAGAACAATCCCCTATGGCTACCCCTATGGTAGCCTATGGACCACTCAGTCCATTCAATATCTACAGTTTGTTACTCATCTTGGGATGCATAAAAAGTAGACTCTCAAGTGGGAGCTGAGAGGCTATTTTACCTCTTTATTTGGCAATGCTGGAATTATGATGTTAAGGTCTGGTACTCACAATTCAAGGAGATTTTGATAAACTGGGGAGGGTTCAGAGAAGAGTCACAAAAATGATTAAAGAATTAGAAAACCTGTGTTGTAGTGATGAGCTAAAGTGATTGGGCTCTTTGAGTCTAACAGAGAGAAGGTTAAGGGGTGATGTGATCACAGTCTGTAAGTACCTTCATAGGGAACAAATATTTAATAAAAGGCTCTTCAATCAAGCAGAGAAAGGCACAACTGAACTCAGTGTCTAGAAGCTGAAGCTAGATAAATTCAGACTGGTAATAAGGTGTACATTTGTAATGGAAAGAGCAATTAGCAATTGGAACCATTTACTAAGGGTTGTGATGGATTCTTCATGCTCGGGCCAGACTGGAGTGTCCTTGCAAGTGGTAGGCCCTGTGGAACCAGAGCAGCCCCTTGTCTATGGCACATGAGGAGCTGCTCCAGTCTCCACTGGTTAACCATTCACATCTCTAATTTAAAGGGGCACAACATGGTCAGAACAGGCGAGGATCACACAACCCCTCATTGACTGACTTTTAGTTCCTACTTTGAAGGTTATCTTCACAACTGTGACAGCAAGAGATTTGCATTATTCTTCAAAATGACAGCTTAGCTAGATGAACACAATTAAGCAGGAACTTTAGAGTGCATGATTGAGTGCCTGCATAATACGTGAGGCCTCTCATGGGTATTTATATAAATTAATTCTGACACTATTTAAAATGCATTTTATAGAACATATATTTTAAATTAACACATGGTCAATTAAGTCCTTTGTTTAAACATATATATTGATGAGCATGTACATATTACACTGTATAGCAGTTATTATGAAATAGGCAACTGATATATAGCATATATTTTTTTGAATACATAGAAACCTTTTTTTGTTTTATTCTATCACTAATTATAACACAGTAGAACTTAACAAAACAAGGAATGGTCTTGCAGCACCTTAGAAACTAAGCAATGTCAGAAGCAAAGTTAAAGCTCTGGTTTCTTGACACAAAATCCTATGACTAATCTAGTGGAAGAAAATGACACCCTCGCTCCCCCACTACTTCACTACCAACCCTAGAAACATTTGGTGAAATATAAAAATATGCAAGATTATAATTCCTCCCCCCTTCCCCGCCACAGTTAGGTAGATACCAGTTGGTAAGTATTATTATACGGATTTCACAGATTTGGAAATTTAAGATCAGAAAGGTTAAGTGACTTGCCAAGGTCTTGCCAACATTTATATTTCACCAAATGTTTCTGCCTTGAGGGCGGGGGGGCTGGACTCGATGACCTCTCGAGGTCCCTTCCAGTCCTATGATTCTATGATTCTAAGGTACTACAGAAGAATGACATGGTCCATTGAGAAAAAGAATGTGTTCTAATACTAATTCTAACATTTACCCATTGCAATATCAGTGAAACATCACTTAGCTTCTCCAAGCCTGAGTTTGTAAAACAAAGCTGGCTCATGCTTATCTAGTTCACTTGAAGCATTCGGAGATATTTGATAAAATAATACTTGAAAATGTTATGAAACAAATAGTATTAAGAAAAGTTGTGACAGATGTGGGAACAGAATCCAGGACAGCTTGTAAGATTCTAGCTTTCTGCATATTCACGTAGATAATATAGTTTGGATGGTGGAAAAAAAAAGGGACATTATGACTTCTTTTGTAATTTACATGTGTAAACTTTTTTATATTTGGCACATAGTTACACTGTGAAAAAAAATTCTTGTAACATTTCATGCAATTATAAAAAATTCATAACACTGCCCTTTTGTAATTTTTTTGCAAATTTGAAAAATAGGCAAATTCCATGTCAAAAGAGTGAGTTTGTGATGAATATTTGAGTGCTTTTCAATGTTTTGCAAGCTCTTTATTTAGGAAATTATATATATGGCGAAAATATCTGTATAATATTTCGACTCAAACATCAAGTGCCACTGTATCTTACATGGTATGAAAAGCCCTTACTATTCTATTTTTCTGTTCTAATAATTAGTAAAATAAGGAGGCATTAACCTCCCACTGCTGTTAACAATAGCTTTATAGTCCAAATTCTTTGTTATTACGACAGTGCAGAGAAATACTAATAACTGCAGTTGTATTATCAATAAGAAGTAATGAACAAAAATAACACCAGGGTAAAATCATTCTTTGTCAGTGTGTTTAGTGGGATTTTTTTTAAACAAGTATTTTTTCTAGAGGATAAAAAACCTCTCCCCATTAATGATATTTTAGCATTTAAAGCTGCATGTTAAATGCAGTTTTCTGTAAGTTGGAATTTTTACTTTTTAAAATGTATACCTTGAAAATGGGCCAGAAAATCATCCATTCATTTTACTTCTTGACAGTAATCACTTTCTGTCTTGTGCAAGGATACCCGGGAGACATCCATGGATATTTGGTGGCGAACAGTAAAACATAATCAGTCTCCAGGAAGACAGTAAAAATTACTGATTTGTGGTGTCTAACATGTTCAAGTCAATTAAATATGATGAATGGCTACTTCTGCTAGCATGCATGTGGCTCACAGGAGAAAAGGGACACAATGTTTGTTCACCCTCCTCCTTCATATTCATGTACAGAGGCATCCTGGAGCACAGATGAATGCTCAGAAAATGATGGTGGGGGAAGGGAAGAGTTGTTGAAATCAATGAAACAACAGAAATGATGGTAACTTCCCACTGCCAAAATTAATCTGCTGCACTGTAGCTGCGAATTCCTTGAAAAGATATTCCCCGGTTACCCTCCCATCCCAGTCTATGCTGTATGTTCCCTTTACGGTGCTATACAGAAGTTTGTAGCTGTGTGCTAAAATGCATCACAAAAATTAAAATTATAACAAATAAAAATTCTACTTACCTGAGCAGGTGATGGTTGCTGCACATAGCCCTGGGGTGGTGGTGGAGGCTGTAGTACTTGTTGGGATACTGGTGGACCTGAACCCGTAAAACTTCCTGGAGGAAGCTGCTGACTTGGAGATGCCATGACATAACCAGTCTGCTGGCCAGAGGGCTGTATGATGGGTGATGGGTAGACAGGACCAGAAGGCGACTCAGGATTGTCTCCCGATGACTGACGACTTAAGCTCATCTGGCTAAATTGTGTTGTCATGTCATCTCGCTGTGGGCAAAAGTCAGTTGAAAATGGTCAACCCGGGTTTTTTTTTGGTAGTAGATATATGCGAAAATAGAAAAAGTCAGGTTCTAAGAACAGCACGAGAAGCAGGTGAAAATAAACTCAGGGTAACCAACAAAAATAAATAGCAAATAAAAATAAAACATTGAAAATTGCTAGAAAAATGCTTCTAGACTTTAAGGTATATAAAGCAATAGCAAATTCTCATTGGTTGGGATTTTTTGACCCTACCCATATTTTTAAAGAGTAGTGGACGCTACAGCTTTCAAAGGGACACTAGCACTGCTTTTCAAGATGGGTCCCGCCCACCCCTCCCCCCCAATTCTGCAAACACAGAATTCCTTAACCAAGGATACTATGATGACTACAGTTGTGATTCTATAAGGATCCCAAGGGAAATTCGATGTGATTGGGGCATCCTTGTTTTCTATGACTATCTCAGCCCATGCATCTTAACACATTATTAGGCAAAAATACATAAACTGGAGATTGAACAGTTTGCAGCTCTCAACTGCTAGTTAAAGACTTTTTAAGTCATTGGTATTAATAAACACGTAATAAAGTCCTGTCTTAGGGCCACCATCAAGATAGGGCAGGGACCAACATACCTAGTGGGCATATAAGGTGAAATCCTGGCCCCAATTAAGCCAATGGCAAAGCTTTGCTTGTGTTCAGTGGAGTCAGATTACACCCTTAAAGTGCATAATGATGTAAAAATAACAACAGGCCCTAACCTTACAGAAGGATCCATGTAAGCAGAGCTCTATGCCTGGACAGAATTCTGTTGCCTTCAATAGGACTCTATGAGGATTTAAGGTGAGATTCTAAAAGGGTATTTAGAGGCCTAAGGCCCACCGACATTTAAAAATCTGGCCCCAGATAGCTTTGCCTATATATAAGTCCAATTGTCTTAATATTTACTTGAATTCTGAAAGGAAACAGCCTGAAGAAAGATTTGTTCCATTGAGAAACAAGAATACACTATCAGTGCTTTGTACATAAGCATGCAGACTACGTTCCCCAATTGCTTGCTTGTGCCCTGTTAATGAAGGGGGGGAAACACTGTAAAGATTTTTTCCTCAAATATTCTCATGAATTTGTAAATGAATTTGCTTGGATTGGGTTTGTATCCTTACCATGATCATGTTCCAATAATCTGCTATCATAATGCTATTATTGGTAAGGCTTTTGAAAAGGAAGTGTGGATTTTTTAAATGAATACAACAGAATATTTGTTTGAAAGTTAAATTTCAAATTCACAGTCACATGTAGAAATCTCATTTAAGTCTTACACTAGAAAAAAATATCATGGGTCATTTTCTCAAAACGGTTTGCCAGGATCTGGTCACGCATGCCTAAAACCAGGCTCCTGCACCCATACTTAGATATCTGAGTTAGTTGACTGAATTTCACAAATGCTGACCATCCATATCTTTCATTGATTGGATGGCAAATAGTTTAAAACAATTTTTTAAACAATTTTTTTTTAAATATGACAATTCACAAGGAGAAAAATGAGGAATTAGCTATTATTAATCTACTTCTACCCATTTTATGAACGAGACACCATGAGGTTGATGGCCCCATACGTGTCATTGGTGCTAGCATCTGCTGTGCATAAGAACAATTTTTTCTACAGGGTTTTCAGTGCATGTGGATGTGTAGAATAGGTTGTTACTCAGCTTTTAAAGGTAGAGCTTTTCTGCTATGAATTAGAAGTATTATTTTGGCACCAAAGGCCTAGTCCATTTTGTTTCCCTCTTTTAGCACGACCAAGTGAGTGATATCTCTAGCTTGGTGATATGAGCCACAAATAAGAAAGAAAGAGAAAAAAATAATCCTCTACTGCCCATTAAAATGTCAGCTTCATTCTAGAGTAGAATAATTTTAATCTTGTAAGCATCAGGCCAGATTCAGATTCCAGAGGCATACTCTTTTTTTTCCCTCCATGTCCGTGTGCTTTTTCATGGTGCACCATATAGCACGTGCCTCAAGAGCTGCAGCTCTTTCACAAATATTCTGTTATCGAAGTGCTCAGTATGATCATGGATTAAGCCAACAAATGCAGTTAAAGTACAGGCAGTCCCCGGGTTACGTACAAGATAGGGACTGTAGGTTTGTTCTTAAGTTGAATCTGAATGCAAGTCGGAACTGGCGTCCAGATTCAGCCGCTGCTGAAACTGATCAGTTTCAACAGCGGCTGAATCTGGACGCCAGTTCTGACTTACATACAGATTCAACTTAAGAACCCCAGGCATCCCCAAGTCAGCTGCTGCTGAAACTGATCAGTGGCTGATTCCAGGAAGCCCGGGGCAGGGGCTTCCTGTAGTCAGCCACTGGTCAGTTTCAGCAGCGGCTGACTTGGGGACGCCTGGGGCAGAGCAGCTGGGGTGCTGCTGGGTTGGTCCAGTAGCGCCGCCGCTCCTCGGTGCTACTGGACCAACCCAGCAGCACCCAAGCTGCTCTGCCCCAGGCGTCCTGATTCAGCCGCTGCTGAATCTGACCAGCAGTGGCTGAATCAGGACGCCTGGGGCAGAGCAGCTGGCGTGCTGCCGGGTTGGTCCAGTAGCGCCCAGAGCGGCGCTACGGGACCAACCGGCAGCGCCCCAGCTGCTGTTCCACAGGCGTCCGGAGCAAAGCCGCAGAGCACGGGGGCAGCGGGACAGCCCAGACGCGCCGTGGCTGTCCTGCTGCCCTCGGGCTCCGCGGCTTTGCTCTGCTTTGCTCCCCGTCCCCCTGGTCTGCAGACCAGGGGGACGGGGAGCAAAGCAGAGCAAAGCCGCGGAAGCACGCGAGCAGCTGACAGCCCAGACGCGTCTGGGCTGTCCACTGCCCACGTGTTCCGCCGCTTTGCTTCCTCTCCCTGGTCTGCTGGAGACCAGGGAGAGGAAGGGCCCCGTTTGTAACTGCGGATCCGACATAAGTCGGATCCGCGTAACTCGAGGACTGCCTGTACAATGGTTTCTATAGATTCCTAATTAAATACATCACACAAGTCTTTAAATACATCACACTGCATCCATAGGAGGTTTTCCTCCAGATTTTGAGGATATAAAATGTTAAGTTATTCTGGAAGTGTTGAGTAAAAGAGAGATTTGCAAAAACCTTAACAGGAGATGCCCTACATTCCTATACACTGCTGCCAGCCATACACATGCTCACCTCAGACACATCAACAATCACCACAAAAATAAATAAAAATCTGTATTACCACAGGAAACTGCTGCGTTGGAGAGACTGGCAGGAGATGCTGGGGTGGATAAGAAACCGCTGGATATTGGACTGACTGGGAAGATGGCTGCAAAGCCTGCACAGGTTACAAAATAACATGAGACAAGAAATACAACCCTCCAAGACATAGATAATAGCAAAATACTGTTATTGCTAACTAAAGCTCCAGCAATGAAGGTGAGCCACCGTCAGGTAAAGATAATAGATCAATTACTGTGACTTTAAACTTGCATTTTGGTCCCTCCGTTATGTGATTCTTTGTTACTGTGTTCCGTTGACTAAAAGCCTTTCAAGTTCATGAGATGATTACAAAGTAACCATGATTTTGTTCAAGTATTAATGTGCTACAATGTTGAAGCAAAGTTCTGCGCATAACTTATAGAAGGAAAGCACTGCATAAGCACAAATAGGAATTTTTCTCTTAGGGTGTATCTAGACTACAGGGTTTTTTTGAAAAAACTTCACCTGTGTCTAGACTGCAGCCACGTTCTTTTGAAAGTAAATTGAAAGAACATGGCAGTTTTTTCAATCATGGTAAACCTCATTTTACGAAGAATAACGCCTCTTTTGAAAATAGGCGCAATTGAATGCAAACTGTGCTTTTTCGAAAAATCTGCTTGAGAGGCTTGTAGTCTAGATGCAGCCTTAATGACTGATTTAAAACCCAGAGTGATTCACAAGTTGAAAACCAATGACTATAAAGCTATTGTGTACGCAGTGGCTGAAAAACAACAACAAACCTGAGATTATTAAATTACTTTGGAGGAAATATTTAGGTAAAATGAATGAGTTTTAGCATTCCTCTCATTTTAGTCTCTCATTTTCATGTGTCCTACACAAGGTTAGTTCTATTCTGCCTTTTCTGCAAGGGTGGAATTTTGGGAGAGCAAAAGGGGGGGGCAGCTGTCGTGTGCTCCAGAAAGCAGCTTGTTTTTCATCCCGTTCCCTGGATGCTAAGGGAGTGAGGGTAAAGTACTTGCATTCTGTGCATGCCTCTCACATGTGGCTGGCGAGCTCCCTTCCGGTGTGAGAGGCATGCACAGAATGCAAGTACTTTTCCCTCACTCCCTTAGCATCTGTGGAACAGGATGAAAAGCAAGCCACATCCTGGAGTGCACAGCTGCTGCCCCTCTTCCCCCAACTTCCTGAAATTCTGCCCTTGCTTTTCTGTTATAAATTACTGAGAAGAGCTTAATCTTAAATCTCAATGAATACATTCTTTGTCATGTAAAAAGTCCCCTTTTACTATGAGAAAGGCTGATTACAGAGAGAGGGCTCAATTTGTGCCAATATATTATTTACACTGACTGTAATGATTAAGGCTTCCAGCACTATTATTAATAGGTTTCAATGTTGTCCTCAGTCAGATAGAAGTTATATCAAACTAACTGGGTCCAGTATTGGGCCTTTAAGGACTTTTCTTTTGTCCCACATTTGAACCTCAGCAGACTGAGAAGTAGAGAATAAAAATGTGGTAATTAAACACTCAGCAGAGCAAAATTAGGGGACCATATTAATAGTATTATTATTACATCATTTTCAGTATGTGTACACACACACACACACACCATAAACAAACTGTGAAAAGTAACTAATC
Source organism: Pelodiscus sinensis (assembly GCF_049634645.1). Lineage (NCBI taxonomy): Eukaryota > Metazoa > Chordata > Testudines > Trionychidae > Pelodiscus > Pelodiscus sinensis. The sequence goes on from NC_134712.1 coordinate 173,952,357, forward strand.
TGAAGTTAGAAACAGTTAACAATATAAGCTGTGAGTATTACAAGGTACTCTGCAAAAGATCAAGGCCTTTACAAAATTACATATTGCATCTGTCTAAGAAAGAATAATTAGGGCTTTTAGTCACATTTCAATGTTTTCAAATGAAATCTAGAGATTTTTCAGACATACACAACCTCGTTTAATAATCATTTTCAAAATTACAATCTTTCTAGTCATTCTATCCACCCTGAAAATATTTGATAGCTTTTCTCTTGATAGTTATTTAAAAAAAAAAAGCCATTCTGACATTTTGTCTAGTTGCTTTTTTGAGATTATAGCTGCTCTATGGGGAAAGTGAACACACCCAATCACCCCAGCCTTGATGAAAGCTTGCCATACCTGTGTAACAAGGTGACCTGCAATTTGCTGCTGGGGTTGCTGAACTTGCTGCTGCTGTTGGGATGAAGGCTGCTGCTGAGATTGTCCCACGAGCTGGCTCCTAATTGGCTGCTGGCCACTGGGAGGGTTGTATATTGCAGGTGTACCATCAGGATTTACAAATGGTTGGCCTGAAACAACATATGCTTAATTTGCTGAATACTTTCCTGAACACAGCATCCACTAAAAGAAACTAGACAGGCACATAGTTAGAGGCAGCTCTCTTGTTTTACTAATTGATCTTCAGCAGTAAAGTGCTCCTAGCTCACAATGCCTCCAGCTAAAGCAGCTGCTATCTGTTTTTTTGCTGCTGAGCCTGTTAGCACCTGTCAGTTAATAGCACTTTAAGGTGTAACTCACCATTTTTCTTCTACCAGAAAGATTTAATGCACCTCTGTACACAGGATCCCTGCCTGAGTGGTACTTCTGACTACATGTTTGTACCTCAGTCAATATCCATACCCTTCTGCATGCAACAAGAGAATGACAACCCCAGTGGAAAGATTAGAGAGACTCCTACTGAATTCTGATCACAAAGACATTTCAGGTTTGTTCTCAGGCCACTACTAAAGATTCTTAAATACAGGAGCATACACAGACATTGAGGTGAGACCAAAAAATATATCAGCATCTGTATACACCAGAGTAGAGCACAAAATGGGACTAGACTGGTAAATTATAGATCTGCAGTGCAGCGTGCAATTACATAACTGATTGAAAGTAGAGGTGTGCATGCACTCTACAGCATTGCATGACATAAAGGAAGCTTAATTCTTAACCCCTTCATATCTGCCAGGATGCACTTATGTTTCAGTAGACTTCCCTCCTCTCCCTCCTGCCCCCTATGCATAGATGAGAGGAAGGTTATATTGACTATGCAAAGTATGTCCAGATGTTTTGGTTAGAAGCTGAAAGAAAGAAATTAATGCTGAAATTTCACCCTAGAACTAACATTGGGAATAGAGAATATTCAGGCCCAATTTGGTCTTTATGGGTACGTCTAGACTACAGGCTTTTGTCGACAAAGGCTTTGTCGACAGATATTGTCGACAAAGTTTCAGTCGACAAAGAGTGTCTATAAAGCAAGCTGCTTTGTCGACGCGAGAGTGTAGACGCAAAGGACCGTGTAGATGCAATAACACCTTCTGTCAACAGAACTCTGTTGACAAAAGGCGTTATTCCTCATAGAATGAGGTTTACTGCCATCGACAAAACTGCCGAGTTCTGTCGACATTATGTCGACAGATCTCGGTGGTAGTGTAGACACAGGTATAGTTTTGTCGACAAAACCCTGTAGTCTACACAAACCCTATGTAAACGGAAAGCAAACCATAAAATTATGTTTAATGTATTGTAGTTCAAATAGGGAAAAAATCCCTGCTAATTGAAGGTAGTTTCACAGGCCAGAAATAAGGCACTAAACTTTTGAGAACAATATTCTAAGTGACCGTAGGAGACCATTCTACAAATCCACAAGCAAAAGCCCTAAAAAAGTCTTTGAATGCAGGGGCCAAAATTTTCCCCTCGTTTATAATGAAGATTGGACTTCATTCAACGTAAGCATATTGCTGAATTAGTTGGAAGTTTTCTGTTTGCAGAAAGTCTTTTTGCCTTTTGCTTTTTATTTTCAATTTTGGGGAGAGAAAAAGCAGGAAACAACATTGTAAATAGCAAGGGCAATAAGACAGTTGTATTCCCATAAACACTTGGATTCTTGTGTGTGAAAATGTAGCGCAATTTCAGTTTTTTGCCCCTTTCTGTTTAAAATTTCAGGTAGCTAACTGAGATTTCGGAGGGAGAGGAAAATGCAGGTAAACTGTATGGATTACAGACCGGATAATGAACTATAGCAGCGTTTCCCAAACCACGGGCCACGGCCCGGTACCGGGCCTCGGGAAAAAAATACCGGGCCTCAGCATGGCTGCCAGGATGTTCCGGGCTCCCGGACTGCCCCTTCAGCGCTGGGTTCCTCAAGCCCTCAGCCAGGCTGGGCAGATGCAGCCATATGTTTCAGGCTCACAGCAGAGGCATAGTGAGGGTTACCAGGTGAGCTCTTATTGCTGGCTGTGGAGGGGGGAGGAGGGGTTGGATATGGGCCACAGGGAAGCAGGGTCAGGGCAGTGGAGGTGCCCAGTGGAGATAGGGAGGGAACTGGCCGGCAGAAGCAGGGCTGGCCAGGGGAGATCACACGAGTGGGAACCGGCTGGCGGGGGCAGTGAAGCTGGCTGGGGGAGATCACATGGCAGGGCTGGCGGGGAAGGTGGGCAGTGGGGCTGGCCAGGGGAGATCACGGGGGTGGGAACCGGCTTGAGGGGGCAGTGAGGCTGGCTGGGGCAGTGAGTCTGGCTGGGGCAGACCGCAGGGCTGGCTGGGGAACTGGTTGGCGGAAGCAGGGCTAGCGGGGAGGGTGGGCAGTGGGGCTGGCCAGGGGATCTCGCAGTGGGGAGGGGGAGAACCGGCTGGCAGAAGCAGGGCTGGCTGGGGGGGGGGGGCAGGAGCAGTGGGGCTGGGCCAGGGGAGATCGCGGGAAACCAGCTCGTGGGAGCAGCAGGGCTTGCCAGGAGAGATCAGGAGAGAATCGGCTGGCAGAGACAGCCGGGCTGGCCTGGGTGGGAGGGGAAGAATCAGCCAGCGGTGAGCAGGACAGTTCAGGGAGCACGCAAATTCTGAATAAAAATGTAAAAGCAGTGCCTTTTAAATATCCCCACTGCTGACAGTGAGGTTTAAAGGCACTACAATGTGTCAGAATGGAGAGAACCTGGTGCATTCACCATCCGGAATGAGAATATGGATAAAAAATTCCAAAGATGGTGTCAGCTTTCTGAAAATAAATGAGCCCCTTTTCAATATATGATGTGGTGGTGCAGGGTTTTATTGGATTACAGTCCATTTTTCCAATCCATATTCCCTTAACTTGCTGGTAAGAATATTGTGGGTGGCCGTATCAAAAGCTTTGCTAAAGCTGGCTCTGGGGGCTTTGGGAGGACCAAAAACACCATATTTGCATATTCGTAATTTGCTTAATGAATGTGCAAATATGCAAATGAATGTTACTAGTCCTCCGAAAGCTCATGAATGGATTTACTGGTCCCAGTGTCAAAAAGTTTGGGAACCCCTGAACTATAGAGTTTCTCACCTGAACATCACAAGACTCCCATGACTCCTGACTGAAGCAAGGCTGTTCTACATTAGGTACTTTTCTTTCACTGCCCAGCCAGTCTCTCCTAATCACACATCAATATCCAATTCTTTCCACAACCTGCTCAAGCTGTTCAAAATCCATTTATGTTTCTTACGTCCAAGTTCTGGCACACTCGGCCAGACTGAGGAGCTAATCATCTTTCAGGGAAATGTAGCCTGACTGCTCCAGGTTGCATGCTCGCCATGTGTTTCACTCAGAATGGAAAGGGACACTGACTAAACTGCTTGAAAAAGAAGAAGAAGGGCATGGAGAGCAGCAAGAGAACACTTTTGACCCCAACCATGCAGCTTGATCCCCCCAAAAGGCAGAGGGCAGGCCACAGAGAGTCATTTCATGCCTCCTCAGCCCAAGTCTATATCCACCTCATGAAATGGAAGGGAAGACATTTCCAAACACTGAAGAATTAATTATTCCTTTATCCTAGAGAGCAAGGGATGATGGAGAAGTCAAAGTGTAAAGGAACAAATCAGAAACAAAATGTTTTAAATTGTTGAAGGGATGATGCCAAAACGGGTGGCAGGAGAAGTCACAAGGAAGATGAAAATGAACTGATATAATGAGTGGAGTGGAGTGTAGGGAAAGCAAAGGTGATATTGCTGCATACAAAAACCTTTCACAAAAAAAAAAAAAAATCAGCAAACTTCTTGGGCATGAAGTGAAGAAAAAGAGCTGGAGGAAAGACGGAATACATGAGAGAGAGAATGATCATTGCTGACATCATAGAAGGTGTTGAGAAATATCTTGTAAAGTTTACAGGTTCTATTGAGAATAATCAGACTGGAGACACCAATAAGAAGTTATTAAATGAATCCCATGATAGAAATATGAACTGAACATATTTATCTGCATGTAACAAATGCTGAACTGTCTTGATGAGCCTCACATGTGATTAACTTCTAAAGTTATTATGGGAAGCTTGGTTTAATGTGATTTTTCAAGATAATGGTTTTATTAAACTTCTCAGCTCTCAGTTTCTTCTCATTATCCTGACTAAGAAAATATTTCCAGTGCTGAGGAAGAAGATTTCTGGGTTAATGTTGATTTTTATTTAACATAAAGAGAGAGACAACAAATTACATTCCTGAACTAAAAGCTCTTTAATGCTCTTCCAAGACCTTTTGAAAACAGGCATCAGTTCCCAGTATAGTGGGAAATGGTAATGCTTTGTTTGCTTTTTTAAATATTCTCTAACTAATAGAACTCAGCTAAAGGAGACAGAATGTATGCAATGCAGACTGAGAGCCAGAGAACATGTCAATCATGATCGCTGAAATGGACACAAATCACTGAGGCAACTATACAGTCCTCATCTCCCAAACCCTCTCATAATGTTTGCAGATTACTGTGGGGGAATGAGAGCAAGAAATTCCTTAGAATTCATCTCTCAACAACTCAAAAGCACACTCAAATGTTTTGGAGGTTAACAAATAGTTAGATGAACTTTTATGCCCAGTGTTTCATATTTCCTTGTTTGCTTTCATGCTGCTTCATTCCAGTTAGAAGCAGAAGTAGAGATACCAAGATACAAACATGCCTGTATGCATACAACTTTCAGCTTAAATACGCAGACCCTAGCTGACCAAATAGCTTGGGTAGGAATACAAACTCTTGGCAGCTAATTCAAACTGAGCCTCCAAATCTTGTTCTTCTGTTATCATGCTAAACTTCTATGGTGTTGGATATTGTATGTTGGTCCTTTCCAAAGTGCCCATACTCAGAGTTCCCGATCCTGGAAGATGCTGAATGCCCTCCATTGGAAGCAGCGGGAAGACAATGGGAACAGAGTACTCAGCACTCTGCAAGATTGGGACCTTAGCTGTTAGTGGAAACCAACGTGGTAAAATTATATTGACATGCTTTTTGTCTTTCTTAGCCATGGTGCAGAGCCTTTGCAAAGCCATCATATATTTGCTCACAGCTGTAAAAACATCCAAACAAATCTGATTTCCAAACCAAAGTAGATATTTCCCCACTAATAAGGCAGTGCTAGCAGCTGCTGCTTTGCAGACTGGTGACATTCTATTTTTGTATGTGATGCTGTTGGCAGTGTTTCCTAAAAAAAAAGCAACGTGAGATGGCAGAATGTCAGACTGACCTGTGTGTGGATTGAGGAGGATACTGCCAGGTGGTATCCCTGCAGCTTCAAGTGGAAGTATGATATAGCTGGTGTTGCTCGGTGCTACCTGGCCATTCATTCCATTCTCTGTATAGGAAACATTGCCTGAAGGGCTGGCTGTCACTCCAGGGACAATGGATGCACTTTGGAGAGGCTGATGTGTTCGTGACAGCGATCCTGAGGAGCCAGCGCTGCTGGAAGACTCTGAACCTGAAAGACAGAATCAAAGTTATGAAGGAAGCCAGGCCTTCCATTCAAGCTGTTTCTTTCATGTAATAAAACATTTTAAAGATGGAAAGTATTTACTATGTAATCAATCCCCTAACTCATCAGACTGCGAAGTCTCCTTATGGTATGTGCTCCAGCAAACTTAATTTTAAGCAGAACTATTGGGATTTAAACCCACCTACACAACCTCCTTCTCCCCCTCCCCTCTGAAAAGTACTTCCCTCTTTCACCAAATAATGAAAAAGAACACAGAATACATGCTATGTGATTTGCTTCACTGTCACATTTATTCATCATACATAAAAGGCATATTCTTCCCAAATGTAAAAAGTTTACAATTCCATAAGCAAAAACACAGCAATTGAATTCCCGGCCTACTAACTGGATAGGTGTATTGTTTTTCCATATTCACTGCTAGATATTTACAATATTAGCAACTTACTTGCTTTTGAACTAATAAAAAGCTTCTAGACAATGCAAATATGGTAAACCACAATCCAGTAATGCTCAAATGGCAATAGTGAAGGTGTTTTAAAATAGTCAAAGTTCTGAATAAAACTATCCAATCATCTCTGATTTTTACTTTGACAATTTTTCCAAAATTTCAATGCAACAAACTCACACAACTCCCTTCACAAATATATCTGGATCTGCAATTTTGACTTCCAAAGGGAAATAAATAAAGAATGAATTTAGGATTATATTCCATCAGTGTTTTCTTCCTATAATACTTTTACATTGAGGATCATTCATGTGGGATTAGTAACACCTTCTATAGTTTCCCTGAATCATTTTTCACTTTTGTTCTTGTTTGGGTCCATTTCTCTGTTAACAATTAGATCAGTCCAGATTTTCACTGAAACTGCAGCAGTAGTAGCAACATCGTGTAACCTGTCAAACCTTTCTGCAGTAGCTTTTGTAAATACAGGGCATCTCTGTGGAGTCCCCTGTTGTGTAAAATCTGAGTTTTCATCAAGGTCATTTTCATGCTCCTGGAAAGTTTCAACATACATAACTGAAAGCAAACAAAGAAACAACAATCTTTCTGAAGATTCCACCGACTGCCATAGGCCTGCAGGGGCACAAAACCCTCTTTTTTAAATCAGTCAGGCAATCAACCAACAAGTAACCAACAGACTAATGGAAGTTTCAGAAAAATTTCCACAATGTATTTGGAAACTGTACATCTCCAACCAAGAAAGGTTTACATAGTTTGCTGAAAATCTTCACATCAGAAATTTAGAATGTTTACTCCTGAGAAGTTGCTTCATTTTATCATTTTGCCTATAGATGCCTCCTCAGATGATGAATGTGCCATGCAAGAATTCTTCCAACTTGGAGACAATATTCTGCTCATTTCAGTTTTTCAGATGCAAATTCAATAGTAGTAAGCAGGAACATATTTTTTCTCTTAATAGAATATATAGAATTATTAGATTTTTCCCCATATATGACCAGCTACCTTGCATTAATTTCAGTGTTGGTTCTTTCTTTTAGTTCATGTTTTAGTTTTTTGCTCTTTTTTGCTCACTAGCAGTATCTCATAATGGATCTGTAATATAAAAACTGTTTAGAGGCCTCTATCAAGGACAAAGTAAATCAAGAGATTTTTGTATTATGACTAAAACATTTTAAGTAATGCCAATTGGCCCTGACATGGATTCTTTAAATTGCTCATTTTATGCTACATTGAAGGCAATATGGTTCGTGTAAAAGAAGATTATGAAGTTCAGATCTTTCTCTTTCAGATGTTCTTAAGGCATCATCACAGATTGATCTTTACCATTTTGTGAGTATTGAAGAATAAATAGAGAGTGCTCTTGAATTAAGTTGATACTAAAGAACTGCCATTAAGGCTGGAGACCTAGTTTGAAAGGGAACAAGCACTTATGTCAGTGGTTCTCAAACTTTTTGGCCCACCTGGCTCAATGCAAACTTTTCCATGGGCCATCAGTTGCTAATAGAAACTCACCATTAATTACAGAATTATGCCCCAGCTATTTTACCAGTGCTGCAGCTCAGGAGAATGGTTTAATTTAACCAGTAAAAAAGGAAATCTATTTAATAATTTAATATTAAGTGCTTTACCTTTCTCAAGTTAGTTTATCAAACATTTTAAAAAAAGTAAAATATTAATTTATGTCCAACACAAAAGAATTCATTGTGTTTTTTTTATTTATGGCATGGGTGAGGAAACATTTTTGGATTGGCAGCCACAGACCCACAGACAAATCAGTTGGGGACCACACCTGTGAGAAGCAACCCCCCACACAACCCTCACTGTTATGGCACCCAACTGAGATACCTCACTTCTCTGGTGCTCCAGCGACATGGGGTGAGGGGGAGGGACAGGGAGTCTCATGGGCCAGATTTACTCTTCTGGAGTTTTGAGGTTAGTGGATTTTGTGGATCCCCCTCAGGCTCGGGGGTGGTGACAAAAGTGAGGGGTTCAGTGTGCAGGACAGAGCTGCCAGTGAGTGGGATAGGGAAAGGGGACACAGGATTGGGGTGGGAGGTGGGGTGTAAGATCTGGGCAGGAGGTGAGGTGTAGGAGCAGGCTGGAAGTAGGGTGTCTGGCCAGGGGGCAGGTGATAAGAAGAAGGGAAGGTGCAGTCTTGGGTCAGGAGGGAGGGTGTAGAAGCAGGGTGGGGACAGGGTGTCTGGCCAGGAAGCAAGGCATAGGAACAAGCTGGAGGGGAGGTGTCTGGCCAGTGAGAAGGGTACAGGAGCGGATTGTGGCTGTGGGGTCAGGAGCCTGGTAGGGTGCGGACACTTACTTGCTTTTGTGCCCCGCACTACACCCAGGCACCATGTCTCAGGCACAGTCTCCTGCTACTCCTGTTGGCCAGATTCTGGCCAAAGGGAGTAACAGGGAAAGCCTCCAGGCAGTTGTACATTGACCCAGAGTTTCCTGGAGAGCTGCTGCTTCTGGATCAGCATTTCCCCTCCCCTCCCCCGAGGCGGATCGAAGGCTCAGGACTCCTCCCCTCCCAGAAGGAAGCCAGTGCTGGTGCTTAAACCTCATGGGGATGTGGGGAGAGGCCAAAGGCTGGAGCACCAGCGCAGGGTTCCTCCTGTGGAGAGGGGAAGGGACAGTAGAAGGGGGGCAAGTGGAGCTCAAGCTGCAGACCACCAGGAAGGCAGCCATGGACCATAAGTGGTCCATAGATAGGGTTGCCAGGTGTCCAGTTTTCACCCGGACAGTCTAGTAATTGCGTCTTCTGTCAGGTAAAAAAAACCAGAAAATACTCGACATGTAAAATGTCCAGTATTTTCTGTTTTTCTCGGACAGAAGGCCACCGGGGACATTTTCCCCTGCTGCATCTGGTGGGGAGTGGTCAACATGTTTGGTCCCCCATTCCTCCCCCCCCCCTTTTTTCCCTCAACCAATTTTTTTCCCTGCCATGTTCAGGATTTTTTGTGAAAGTATCTGGCAACCCTATCAGTAGACCGCAGTTTAAGCGCCACTGATTTATGATTTCATGACTGCTACATTTCAGTTAGGGTGATGGTATTTAAACTGGCTCACTAGCAGGATCATCAGTGATCTACTCTTCTACATCAATAGGCAGTTTTCATTCATTTGCACAATTGAACTTGAAGAAACAAAAAAAATTTCTGAAACTTTGGAAAAAATTTCTGAAACTCTGGAACCATTCCATATTTTTGCTTAACAACTCTTGAGCATGTTTATATGATTCTTTTGAGTAGTTATCTATTTTGATTATTTCATCACTATTACAACTTATTTCCTACCATTTTGTTCAACTCTAGCCATTCTGTCTCAGTTAAATTCAAACACTTATGTCTGGTAGCATATACAAATCATTTCCCTTTTGCTGTATTGATCAGCAGCTTTTACATGTACTATAGTTAGAATGAAAAAAAAAATCAGCATTCTGAAGACTGGAAAAGAAAGACTTGCTAGCTTTAGATGGAATCATTATCAGATCTGCCCATTTTCCAGAAATTTTGAGATTCTAGCAAACCAGACATTACCTATCCACACGCTCACCTATCACCCTGTCTTTCATAGCCAATAGCCATTGATTCTTTCCATTAGCGGTACCTCTCTTGCTGATTAGTGACTCCACCTTTTTATAATTCTCCTTTATGCTTTTTGATAGTTCTAAAATGTTTAAGGTTTCATAATAAGAATAACAAGAACCTAGACATTCCCATCCCTTCCTTATTACAATACACTTGTATGAATTATATACTAACTACCCCACAATGATAGTGAAGTTCAAACAGTGATGGTAATGGGGAAGAAACAGGAATAACAACTAGTGGTTTCTTTGTGGCGGGGTGGGGTGGAGGAGAGGGGAGTGGGAGGTCTGAAGAGAAGACCCACAAAACAAGGCTCCCCTCACTTTCCTTGAGTGACTATTTCACGGTCCATTTGATCTTGCTATTTGAACTCCCCTAAATGCTCAACTTAAATTCACCTTTGCTTGGTTTAATCTTTATTCCTAAATTCACCTCTTGGACAAGCCTAATTAAATCTACCTTTTTGTTGTTTACATCCTTCAAAGGTATCTCTATAAACAGTGAAAAATACTCCCTTCCTTACCAGCTGGCCCATATAATTATCCACTCATTGCTTGCCCTAAGGGGCCAATTTCTCAGCAGTGACACACTGTTCATCATTTTTGTAAGTACCATCCTCTTAGATGCCGTTTCACAGCACCAGAAAAGTTGATATGCTAGTTTTAAAATCTGTTCCACCTAGCCATCATTCATCTTTATATTGCTTTTATCACTTTGGTATTCAAGTGCTGCTGCAAAGTGATACCTGTCCACAGCTGGCATTTCTGGAAAGAGGAATGATGTTTTAGCATGGTAGGCTTAGGAGGTACCCACACATTGCATTCTCAAGTTTATTAGGAGAAACATTTTCCACATCATCTTGACTGAATCATAAAGGAGCAGAAAACTGGTTAAAAAACCAGGCCACTCAATCATAATTTACAGGATTCTTTATCTAAAAGATTAATACTTTTAAATGCCTGCAGTATAGATTGCATTTGCCCCACAGAACCTGAAAAAGAGCACTTAACCTGAACTAAATCTTTGACCCTAGTTATAACAGTAGCTCCAATGAAGTTTGTTGGCACTACTGATTTATTCATATGTAACTGTGCTTAAAATACAGCCAACTGTTTGTAACTTTGCAGGTGAGGGGAGAATAGTTTTCAACCAGTGTTTATCCTGTACTCTTGTAAAAAGGAAAATTTGTACCATAAAGAAGGAAGATAAAGATATATTGTTTGTGTGTTCCTATTAATAGCCAATCTTTACATAAATAATATGTTACGTACGTATAAATATACATAGAATGCATGTTTTTTCTTTTATTATGACAAAAATGATTGTAAACAGCAAGGGAAAAGGTTGTCATCCAACTAATAGCCATATTTTGCTGTCATGAAAGTGATCAGGAGCTGAATATCCATGAGACACACATCCACATGCAAGGATATCCATTTCACCACAAATAGGCATGCTGAAACAAATCTGAAAAAGAGGACTTTTATGTTACCGACATCTAAAACACCTGAAGATGTGGATGTCACAAATTACAGGAACGTGACTTGAGTAATTTGTTGAACTATTATCTCTCCCTCCAACAATTATTAGATGAATAGTTCTAATAATGCAGCTGTCTACATACCTTAATGTGTGGCATATCATAATATATAGGCAACAAGTAACATGATATTTGAACATACAAAGTGTGCTTTTGAATTAAAATGGATTCTTTTAGTAAGCTTCACAAGTACAGTATGCAATAAATAGTAAAAAAAGGAAAGACAGCATAGGATGGATATAGAGCAGCTCATTTCATTCTGAGAGTACAGCATCATAATTTCTCTGCTGACCTTTTGTTTTTTGTAACTGAACACAAAGGTGTGTTCTACGTCCTACATAAGGTGGGACCAGATGGCTGAAGTGATACAGAAAAGACAGAGTAAAAAAAGAGGCCAAAAGGGACCACCAGATCTTGTAGATAGACTCCTATACATCACTAAACATCTCCCAGCCACCTTTTCTCCAAGGCAATAACCAGAAATTAGACCAATAAGGACAGTAATCTATTGTGTTGGCTGGTACCGTATTATTGAATATTTTCCTCAAATTATCTCTGAGCATACACTGGGTTTAATTAAAATTTTGTTCTTTTTCCAAATGACATTATTCGGTTGATAACACCGCTATGGCATCAGGATGATTGTCAGGTGTTTGTAGTCTTGCTTAATGGTTACCAATCCTTTAATCTTTTATCTTTTTAGGTGATGATGAATCATGTGACCTATGGTTGAATGTAAGCTGGTTTCTTGTATATTGTACATAAGTGCAAATGTGTTAACTGCATTATTTGTCTCTAATCTCAATAGAAACCCATAAAAAAAAGCCTTGCATGTCTGCTGAAAGATGGCATTTAGCTGTTACCTCCAGGAGACTTCCGTGCCACAGCACAATGCAGAATAATGTAGAATTCCCTACCTCCCCTGCAGAATTTTTGGCCATTACTAGGACCAGGGGAGCCCAGACTGCAGTGAGCCGTGCACCTAGCTTGGCAGCGCTGAAGGTTGCAAGCTCTTTGATCTTTATTCTTCATGGGAAGGGAGTGAGTCTGGGAGATCCAGCCAGCTCTGGCAAAGGATGAGAAAGGGCAGGGCCACATCACACTATTTCCCCCCGGTTGGACGGTAAAGGCTGAGAGAGGGATGGAGAGAGCTGATGCCTGTGGGCTGCCCCATGGCTAGACTGTGTGCGCGCAAAGTGTCTGGTCTGGAACTGCCCTGTGGCTGAGCTCTGTAGGGAGGTGGGTGCTGGTGTCTGGGGGCTGCACTGCAGCTGGGCTCTGAGGGAGAAGCAGGGTATGGGTGTCTAGGCTCTGGGAGGTGTCTGCAACTGGGCTCTGGTAGGATAGGAGCAGAGCGGTCTAGGCTCTGGAGACCCCACAATGCTCCCACAGGTGCTCCCCAACTGGAAATGGATTGTGTTAGGGGTTTCTTTAACTCTCTACTCTGGGGCAATCTTTTTTGCTGTTGTGTGTATTGTTGACATACTTGGACAAGTATTATGAAATGAATTATCAAAATTGAAACTGGAGTTTATTTTGACAAATAAAATATGCAGAATTTTAAAATATTGTGTGTAGAATGCTTAATTTTTTGGTGAAAGAATATTGCAGTACTAGTAATATTCTCTATAAATTGCTTACAGAATGCTGAAAATGTCAAGGTGAATATCACAACTTCAGAATGGTAAAAGTAAAGGTTTGACCGGCTAGTCAGTATGTAAATAGTGTATGGAGGCACTGACTGTTTCATGAATCCACATAGTGTCCTCTGGAGGGGAGAGAGCAATATATTAAAGAGTATTTTTCCAGTTTTTTAGAATGGTCAGTCTCAGCTATTATATTGCCATAAAATAACACTTCAGTGATAACATCTGAATCTGTTTCTTTCCCTAGCCCTATTTCCCCTGACACCTCCAGGGTGACTGACAGCTTCACTTTATATCCTAGTTTTGAAAGTGTGAGTCTGTTTTGACATCCAGTATTGCTCTTTTCTTCCCTCCCCTTTTTATGTAGTTTCTTTTCCCTTTCCTGTGGCTTGACAAGCTTTCAAATTGAAACACTTAATTTTTTTTTAAAACCTCAACACCTCCAAAGCAGTTACAATACCTAATCACTTGGCAAAGAACATAGTATTTTAACATTACTATAGTGGTTTTTAATACATTATAAGCACTGTCCTTTGAAAAGTGGGGAGTTAGTGAGTATATAGTGCAGATATATCTGAAATTATTAGAATTCTTAAGGGATTTTGTTTTTGTAAAGTGCATCATTTGATATGATTGATTTCAGCACTATAAAAACAATTTAAATTGTTAAATCTTTTGCAGGTCGCATGCGTCCAAATGCACAAGACTGAATTTCCCTGATTGTTCAAGTGGTTTGTGTCTCTGCAGTGTCTGCTGAGGAGAAATGCAGTCAATAAAAAACTGCACTACAGATTATACTGAGCTGTTATGCCTTTCCATTAACTTATGCATATTGGGCTCAATTCGAATAAAATGCAAAAATCTACTGAAGCCTTGGATCTATGACAATTCTTACCAGCTGAGAATCAGGCTCAAACATATTGTGTGTAGCACTGTTCAATGCACTTATCATTCATACAGACTGAGAATGTGGGGAGTATTTTCAAAGTCATTTAAGTACTACTGAAGTCATATAACTACCATAGATGCTAACTACATGACTATATAAAGCCAGATACAATCTAGACATGCATGACTATATTGGGCCAGATTCTGAGGTCTTAACACAGATTACATTAAATTCTTAATTCAGTGGGATTTCACCTAGATGAGGACAGAGAAAAACTGAACAAAGAGCTCAGGATTTGGCTCATAAAAACAAAAACAAGCAAACAAACAAGCAAACAAGCAAACAAACAAACAACCCTATAGCCTTCACCTACCACAGGCTTTAAAAGACATCGGAAACTAGGACCTTATAAAAGTTTGTTTCAGGCTCCCATTCAGCTTCGTGACCAGCAAGTTATAAAAGAGCTAGTGATGTTTTTTGAAAATGGGCAAGTATGCAGACATGGCCAAAACTCTTTGGTACACTTGGACTTGAAAAATGTTAAAATGTCCAATGCTCAGCTCAGCTTTTTGACAGATCTTCACTGTGCTCCTGAACACAAAGCTTGAAGTGCTGCAAATAATATGGCACAACCTCAGGGGAGATAAATGGTATTTGGCTAACTGAGGTTTGATGAATTGGGGTTAATTAACTTAATGTCTGACAAGTACTTTGAAGCTAAAAAGCACTAAGAGCTAAGTATTGATTATCATTGGGATTGTACTGTATTTATCAAATGACCAAAACTGAGGAAGGAATCTGATGGGCTCATTATTTATTTTACACAATTATACAAAAATATAAAGCACATAAAAGAGTTAAATGGCAGGGTTAGGAGTCATATAGATCAGTGCACCAGGATTCTCCCTTGTATCCATGAACGGTAAACACAAAAACACAAACTGCCATTTCATTTAATTGGAGCTACAATATAAAATGGAAAGACTTCAGAATCCAAAATTTGCATTAGCTTCCTTTACACTGTTTGATTCAACCTTAGCAAGGCAGACTGGCAACTGACTATCTGCAGAAGCTCCGCTGTGAGAGGCAGATGGCCACTTCAGAAGTCTGCGTTTCAGAAAAAGGGACTTTGGATTTTTGAGGGGAGACAAATTTTACAACATTCAATTCTCTGTGCAATAAAAAAAAAGTGTTTTGTCAGAAAAAACAATCTTCGCAGCCACCATCATGCAATTGCATACAACATTCAAGAAAAAAAAAACAAAAAAAGTGTTGTCATGAAAAACAATGAATACACAAATCCACTTTGCATAAATTTCTCACCCCCAAAAATCAGGATTTGTTATTCACATTTTAAAATTAAACACTGTCAACCCAGTTACAATATTCAGACATGCACACATATGGAGCAATAGCGTAAGTACATACTCCACTTGCAATTCTTAATACAGAATGGCTGCAGAGAAACACAATCATACTCATTTTTCTTGGCAGACACAAAAGAACAGTAGTAACTACCTGTTTTAGACAGTTTGCCGGTACTCCTGTTACTTGATGAGCTATCTCCTCTTGTCAAAACAGTTATTCCACCAAAACTTGCTGTCTTTGTTATGGCTGGCTTCAAATTGCGATTGGAACTGTCTGAGTCCGTGCTGCTCCATGGCCTCTGGTGGTCTGTCCATTTCATTTCGTTTTCTGTACTGCTTTGCCGGCTGCCAGATGCCTTCCCTGTGCTATCTCTGTTACCCCTAGAGCACCATCCGAAAAATAAAAATGTTTAAAAAGGAGAAAAACATTGGACAAATTCCGCTCTGTGTCACAATAGTGTAGCACTGGAATAAATCCACTGAAATCAATGGAATTGTAAATCCAGAATCATTCTAATTGAAAATAGAACCTGGCCTAATGCTCACACATATTCAGCATATAACACCTGCCATATCTTTCTTTATATATAACACTTATCACTGTTAATATACTCACACACACACACACACATCATCATATGAGTGAGAGAAAGCGAGTGTCCGCTTTTCCAGGTATCACACATCAGAAGAATTACATAGGCATCTGACAAATGTTTTACATTAAAAAAGAACTACGGTAGCTTTCTTTGTTGACTCTGAATTGCTGCTGAAAAAATGAAGGTCTTATATCATATTTAGAGATTTAGCAGCTCAATACCAATTGTAAGTAATGTAAATGAAAAAATAAAAAGAAAATTTACAAAAGCTGCAATATATAAACATTTAAACAATACAATCTTTTGGATTCAAACTCTAGGAAAATCTCTTTTCAGTTCTGCAATATTCTGCTCTCTCTGCATGTGCAGAATTCTCATTAACAGCAACAGGATTTCCATATTACTGCGGACTTTAAGACTGCACCATGCAGGTGTGAAAAGATATTGCTCGGTAGGACCTGTATGGAAAAATGGCATACTATAAACACGTTTCTTTTAAAATCCTTCCTGATGCTGTAAGTTGCTGATTATGCTCAGCTTATAACTTCATGGGAACCAAGGTTATTTGCCATGTTGAAGGAAATATTTGGCAACTTATAGGATCTGGATTTTGTTGTCTAAAAAGCGACAGTTCTGGGCTACAGTTTAACCATGGCAGTGAGTGTAGCTGACCACATGCCCTCCTCTCTGGCAAGTTGGAATATAAATAGTAACCAGTGATTAATTTGTGCCAGGGCAAGGATCCACTAGTGACAGGGTATATATCAGCAGTAACCACACTGCTTCATGATATTTCAGAAGACTTCAGGGATGCTAATGGAGAAGAATGTTCAAATGATTTTTCTAGAGACTCTTTGAATCTCACGAAGAAAGAAGACAGGAGACAAAAGATCCTGCAACTGAACTGCTGGCTTAAATGGTATACGGTAGAGAGTTCTGCTCTTGTGGAACATTGGCCCACTTTTTATGGGGACAAAGGAGTGTACAGTTTTGATGGCTATCAGCAGCAGAAAACAAAACTCAATAAGCATGACTTAGATGTGTAACTGAAATCTGGTGGGAAGATCTGCATGATTGGAATGTTAAAAGCACTGGTTATAATCTATTTAAGAAGGATCATATGAGCAAAAGGGGTACGGGAATGGCACTACGTCAAAATGGCATTATTTACTTCCAAGTTACTGACAACTCAGAAACAATCAATCTGGAATGCTTAGAGATCAACATTCTAACAGATGCTTCAGGGGGTAGTCGAGTTAAGTCTGTACAGGATAAACTTGAAAAACAAGTGATCTGGTAGCATGTTTTGTTAGTCTATAAAGTGCTACCAGACCATTTGTTGTTTTTTAAGTTTATTCTAACAGATAATATTCATTAGTTGGTGTCTGCTACACACCATCAAATCAGACTAGCGAGCAGGAATCCCAACAATAATTTGTATCCATTACTGTATGGAAAGATAGAATGTCAATAATAATGCAAAAATGCTGCATGTACATGGGGGGACTTTAATTTGAGTGAGGTATGGTGGAGATCTTAGACTACCAGTACTAAAATATTCTTGGAATTTCTAAATTTTACAGATAATCATTTCTTCACTCAAAGAATTGCATCCAAATGGGGGAATCATCATCATCATCTTGACAGATAAAGAGTAATTGATCACAAAATTAGTGATAATTTAGGTACAAATAATCCTGAC
Organism: Pelodiscus sinensis; assembly: GCF_049634645.1. Taxonomy (NCBI): domain Eukaryota; kingdom Metazoa; phylum Chordata; order Testudines; family Trionychidae; genus Pelodiscus; species Pelodiscus sinensis. Next base: position 173,970,110 of record NC_134712.1, read on the forward strand.
TTGATTACATTTATAAGTACAAAGAAAATGCACTCCAACCCCATTATATATATGAATTCACTGCGATAGGACTGTGATAGCAGCTATAACATATAAACACTCAATATACAGAGAAGCTGATAGCAATGAATATAAACCAGAAGATAGGAATATTAGAAAACTGACAAAGGAAGTGAAAGGACATAAATAGAAATCTATGGCCAGCAGAATTAAGGACACTAAAAGGTAGGTTCTTTTAAGTACATTAGAAGCAAAAGGAATCCCAACAATGATTTTTATCCATTATTGGATGGAATGATAAAATGTCAATAATAATGAAAGAAAGGTAGATTTTTACAATAAATATTCCTGTTCTGTATTTGGAAAAAAGCAAGAGGATATGGTTCTATCATGCAATGAGGACACTATACTTTCCTTTCCAGTAGTAAATAAGGAAGATGTTACACAGCAGCTACAAATGCTAAACATTTTAAACGTGCATCTTGATAACTTGTATTGAAGGATTTTGAAAGACCTGGCTAAAATGTTCTCTGAAGCATTAATGTTGATGTTCAATAAGTCTTGGAAGATTGTACAAATTTCAGAAGACTACAACAAAGCTAATGTTGTGCCAATATTTAAAAAGAATAAATGGGATGACATAAGTAATTATAGGCCTGTCGGCCTGACAGTGATCTCTAGAAAAATGGTGAACTAACTAATATGGCACATGATTAAAAAAGAATTAAAGGAGGGTCATATAATTAAAGCTAATCAACTTGTGTTTTGGAAAAAATCTTATCAGACTAACAATATCTTTTTTGATGAGATTACAAGTTTAGTTCATAAAAGATAAAGTGTTTGATGTCATAGATTTAGATATCTGTAAGGCTTTGATTTGGTATCACATGACACTGATTAAGAAACTAGAAAGATATAATATTAACACGATGCATAGCCAAGTAGATTAATAACTGGCTAAAATTGGTATTGACAAAGTTTGCAGATAACAGAATATTGGTGAGGGAGGAGATACAGAATGATCTGGATTGGTAAACTGGGCGCAACTGGTAATATTTACAGGATGGGAGATTCTACTCTGAGAAGAAGTGACTCTGGAAAGGGTTATGGTCAAAATGGACAATGTCATTTTTGGACTTTTAAATTGGGCAATATTGAGTAAAAGTAGGGAAGGTATATTACTTTTGTATTCGATATGTACTGGTGCAAGCAGTACTGGAATACCCTGTGCAGTTATGGTAGCCACAATTCAAGGAGGATATTGATAAAATGAAGAGAATTCAAAGAAGAGTCACAAGAACAATTAAAAGATTGAAAGGCATGCCATATAGCAACAGATTCATGGAGCTGAATCTGTTCAGCTTAACACAGAAAAGATTAAGGAGTGACTTTCTATAAATACCTACATGAGGTGAAGAAGTTTGATAATAGAGGGCTAAGATAAATTATAACAAGATCCAGTGGCTGGAAGTTGAAGCTTGACATATTTAGACTGGAAATAAGGCATACATTTTTAACAGTGAGGATAGTTAATCATTTTGCAATAATTTACCAAGGGCTGTGATGGATTGTCCATCGTAGGAACATTTTAAATCAAGACTGAAGGTAGCAGGGTCTCCCTCTGACAGGTGATCCTGACTGGATTGGCCAGGAAGCAATCAAGCACTGGCACTTCAGTTGCCCCTCCACCCAATGTCCTGCCCTCTGCCTTGAAGCTGCCCCCCAAGAGCCTCCTGCTTGCTGTGCAGGGTGTGGAAGGGAGAAGTGGGGGTGCTGATATCAAGGTGTTCCTGCTCCCACTCCTGTACCCCAACTCCACATAGAGAGAAGGGGAAGGAGGGAGCTTGGCAATGCTAATCTTTGTCTCACACACACACACACACACACACACACACACACACACACACACACACACACACACACACACACACACACACAGTGTATGTGTCTGTTATTCTCACACATACGCACTGTCCTTCACTCTCCTCCTAACCCAACATACATGGAGGGTTGTTACTTCTTTTACAGCTTGCAAAGTGCTTTAGTTTTGGTTTTTGACTGCTCTGTGCATTTCAAAATTTTCATGTCTCTCTTACGCTTAAATTTAATTCTTTGAGTAATGAGTTCTAAAATGCCTAACCCGTCATGGCTGGAGTCATTATCCTGATGGTAACTGCTGTTCCTGGAAGTGGCTGGAATCTCCCTGCGGCCCCTGACAGAAGCACAGCTGAGGGTCTCCATATGCTGTCTTTGCCTGCAGCCACCACTCCTGCAGCTCCCATTGGTCAATAATGGGGAATAATGGGAAACCATGGCCAGAGGCTGCACCCTGAACCCTGTCCCAGCCCTGAACCACCTCCTGCACCCAACCTCCTGCCTCAGACGTGAGTCTCCCTGCACCCAAACTCCTTCCCAGAGCTTGCACCTTTAAATTCCTCCTGGATCCCAAACCCTTGCCCTTGGTTGAGGCTGGAGCTCCTCCTACATGCCGAACCCTTTAGGCCAAGACCAGAGCCTGTGCTTCAACTCCTTACCCCAGCCTGTGAAAGCGATTGAAGATGGGGGAAGACGGGGGATGGAGTGAGTAGGGTGAAGCCTTGGAGAAGGAGTGGAGCAGGGGCAGGACCTCAAAGCAGAGACAAGAAGGAAGCAGGGCAAGAGTATTTGGGTTTGAGGTAGATCTTACATTGCACTTAGATTGAAAATGTGATCTTATGGTTAAAAAGGTTGGAGACCACTGCATAACAGTCCCAGCATAGCTGCCTACCACCCCAACCACAGTTAAACACCTCTTAGGGTATGTCTACACAGCAGTGTTATTTTGGAATAACTGACGTTATTCTGAAATAACAGAGTGCATCTATACTACAAGCCTTTATTTCAAAATAATGTTGAGCTGGACGACTTCTTACTCTGACTCCTATAACCCTCATTTCACATGGAGTAAGGGAAGTTGGAGGAAGGGTGTTCTTCCTTCGACTTCCTGTTGAGTAGAAAGCGCCAAAAGCCTAGTTAAGCTATTTCGACTTAAGCTATGCAATTGACGTAGCTGAAGTTGTGTAGCTTAATTTTCCTTTAGCCCTGCTGTGTAGACATGCCTTTAAAGACCATCTTCTGTCATGCTGCTTACAGTGAATTGCTATATGTTGCTCCCTTTTCCCTCTCCATCTGCCTGTCCAATCTTTGACTGTGAACATCTTGGAGTAGGAACTGCCCATTCTTGAATGGCTAAAAAGCATCTTGCACATGGTAGTTGCTAGCATAAACAAAAACAATAATTCCAAGTATACAGCAAACTGAGAGTAGAAGGCTGAGGGCAGAATTTGGATTATTATGAGTAGTTTACAAACTGCCTGCAAATGAAAAAACAAAATGCTTTTCCCAGCTGTGTAAAAACCAAAGTAAAACTGCCCACATATACATTTTTGCAAGTGTCTGACTAGATTTTTTTTAAAATGTGATATTTTGCCATGTCACAACATTTTGCATAAATGAAAAGCCCAGGATGTGTGGGTTGAATCTGCTTCCAGCAAAAACAGGTTCTCTTTTTCATTTAGAGAACCGGAGAGGTATGTCATTATGGAGTTAACGAACTGATATTAAACATCCAGACAAGCTTAATGTATTGCTTGGCCTTCATTAGAGTCTTACTAAGATTTGATCAGCAGTATTTAGTATCAATTTTGGGGAGAGCAAACAAATAACAAGAGCACAGTAGAAAGACCACAAATGTGATAACACTTAAAAAGAAACAGAAAAGGTTTCCAAAGAAAAAAGTTTTAAAAATTTAACAAGAAAGAAAACTATATGGGCAAATTGATGCTGAGACATTTTCCTGTTTTGTTTTTTAACAACGGCCCTCTTGTATTTGTCTTTCTGTAGGGGAGAGAGACAGAAATTAAGTACAACTGTGTCCTGATTATCTAAAAATCTCATCATCTGAAAAATGCTGGATTATCCACAATTCCTTTCTGTTCTACAAATGCAGCATTGATTTAGAAACCAACATTAATTACTATGAACTTCTCTTTATCTGAAGACTCTGGAAGCTGCCCATCCCAAAATACTCAGATAAACAAGGTTGCCCTTCATTGAGGGAAGAAGATAATTTATCTATTGCCTGAGACAACAGACTATGGATCTTTCTCTGATGGATCCACTAGTCACAACAGCATTCCTTTCTTAGCTCAGATTTATTCTACCTTACAGACCTGCTGTGTGGGGATGTGTACATAGACCCCAAAGACCTACATGGGCTTGTCAAGTTTTTCATTTAAAACCACTCAAAACACACCTATACATTCCTACACATGCTTTCTAAAGAAATAATAGCCTATATAATACATGCATAGCTACATGGTAAGTCCTATGCTTTCCAAAGCCTTTCCTATTTTTGCATTTTCAGTTTCAGACATCTAGTAGTAGGGGTCTGGTTTTCAGAGCTGCTCAGCACAAGCATCCCGACTGATTTAAACTGGAGCTGTGGGTGGTCACTACTCATAAAAATCAGTCCTTTACTAGATGTCTCAAATTGAGTACTGAAGAAAGCTAGTAGGGTCTTCAATTGACCTGCCATGCTGGCAGGAGTGGAAACTATGAAAATTTGGATTGACTGCTGTTGATTCACTGTGGCATATGAAGCCTGTTAACTTAATTAAAGATATAAAGGAGTGGCTCTCTGGGAAGAGGGAATTTGCATCTGGAACTGAACAATTATAGAAGAAAGCCCTAAATATAAGCACAGCTTGGGGGGAAGAAGCCTAGCCCACTCTTTATTCGGTGTTTCATCTCTTTCAACTGGCAATAAAATAATCACAAGAAATGGGATGGGTTTGGGGGCCAAACCCAAGTGAGTGAGAGAGTTAGTTTGTCAGTAGGGTTGCCAGATACTTTCAGAAAAAATTCTGAACTTGGCAGAAAAAAAAAAAAAAAAAAAAAAAGGACCCACCAGACACAGCAGGGAAAAAAAAATACATTTTGTATATCCGGTATTTTCTTTTTCTTACTGGACAGAAAACGCAATTCCCAGATTGTCCAGGTGAAAACCACACACCTGGCAACACTAACCCCATGCAGGGAAGGGTTGAGGGGACTTCCCTTCCTTCCCCCTCTTGCAAGGGATTCTCCCCCCAGCCTCTCTCTCAGGTGGGCTAGCTAGAGCTACAAGACACTGCTCCTTACTGCAGCCAGCCTATTGCAGAGAAGGAGTTATGGGGCTTGCCAAGATGTGGCCAACCATTCCTCCCTAAATGTACCTCATACAGGGAAGGGGCTGGGGGAGATTCTCTTCCTTCCCACTCCTGAAAGATATCCTCCTCCCCTTCTCCCCTCCCAGTCCTGCATGCCTCCTTAACTGTTAAGGCTCCAGTCTGCCAGAGGCTAGCCAGCCTATTCAGGGAAGGTGTGTGGGAGAGGTGGGGGAGAGAAGCTGACCCTGCTGTGTCTTTCCCTTCATTCAAAAAGGTGCCCTATGCAGGGAAGGGGCTCAGGGGCTTCCCTTCCACTCTAGGAATGGATAACCTCCCCTCTCCTCTCATCCCACACACCTGTTCACTGCAAAAGGAGTTTTGCTGGCAGCCTCTGCAGCCGCCTGAGCTTGGGAAGGAGCTGCAGCCTCTTTTTGACTGCAGGGCTCCAGTCAAAAAGCAACATGGTGCTTGCCTCTCCCACGTGCAGGAGAGGAACCAGAAGTATCTGGCCATATGGCAGGAGAGGCTGGGGGAAGTTTTTAAAGTGGCCCCTCCTCCCAGCCTGGGAGTTCCAGTTGGGAGGCGGGGCCATGATCACCGCTCTGAGCACGTCAGAAGCCTAGCAGGGGTGGGCGGCGGGGAGAGTGGCTGAGATTTGTTCTACAAATTTTTAGCCTGAGTGTTCGGTATTTTTTGGGAGACCATCTGGCAAACCTACAGACATTTTGCATGTCCGGTATTTTATGGTTTTTTTTTTGTTTACTGGACAGAAGACACAATTACCAGATGTTCCGTGTGAAAATCAGACACCTGGCAACCCTATTTGTCAGTCACTTCACAGGCACCGTCAAATTGCTGCTCCTAAAACTCATGAACAGCTTAGAAAATATAGGCCTACAGTTCTGATCCAAAAACCCACGGAAGTTACTTAAAAGACTCCTATTGTATTCAGCATGTGTTAGAGCAGGACTTTCCCAATGCCACAGGTTATTTGGATAAAAAAGGGTTAGAATTCAGCTACCAGCCCTGTGTTCATCATTCCTTTCCATACATACATCACTGATGACTCATTCCTCTCCAGACATACCCCCAGAGACTCTCACCAATTATAGAGAAACTCACACATGAAAGTAAGTTAAAAACAAATCTGTAATAAAGTAAACCATACAAACCTAAATAGCTGTCTTTTCTTATGGGTCTCATTGCATATACTACTGTCTTCCAGTAGCCTGCTGAAAATGAAAAGAAAGATTATGGTAACAGACCTGGGAGCTTTATCCATATATTCAACTTCATGGCTTTTAATGTTGAATCCCGTTTTGCTCCTCATCAACAGCTTCTAATTTTCTATACCAACACATACAGAAATGGAGCTGAAGTCATTTCTATTTTGAGCTCATTGGAGTTACACCCAGGATGATTGTGTCCCATTTTGGTTGTTCTGTGATGCCAAATTGTGCCATAAAATACCTGCCAAATCTTTTATCACTTCCTGTTAATAAGAAAATTACAATACTCCGAAGCAACAAAAAAAAACAAACAAACAAACAAAAAAAAAACACCCAACAACCCCCCCACTGTTCTTTTATAGCTAAGAGGAAAAAAAAACACAAGTATACCTAATAAGATCTTAAACCCCAACTCAACAAAATACTACACATGCTTTATTTTAAGAACATAAATCCCACTGAAGTCACTGCAGCATGAAGAAATGCTCTGATCAGTGGATGAATAGAAATGGTGTGAAGCCCTTGTTTAAGGCCTTGATTCAGTAAAGTATTTAAACACATGATTAACTTTATGTATAGGAGTAGTACCATTGACTTCATTTGCTTTCATTTAAACATTTGTTCAAGTGTCCCCATTGATCAGGAACTTTGGAAACGGAGTTAGAAAAATACAGGGTTTAGAGCAAGGCATTAGAAGTCATTACCTCTTGAAACCTCATTAAATATCAAGAGCCAAACTTTCAGCTGCCTGGCTTCCACTTGAGTATTCACCTCAACTTTTAAAAGTTAACACCTGCACATACTTGAAAAAAAAAAACCCAGCCAAATATCAGAACTGCTCATGTTCACATGCATGTATGTGTGCAATTTGACGAACACACAAGTTGGGGTCAGAGGATGAAGACCATATCCTAAGTGAATTTGATAACACTGAGGATGGATATATGTTGTGCTTCTTTAGGATAAGCATTTATTCCTGCCCCACTCCAACTCTCCTCAATGACAGCCAGTTCTATTACTTGAGATCTCTACAGAAAAATGTTTTGCCAGGACAAACAGTCACAATGAATTTCCTAGCCTGTAGGGCCAAATTCTCCTGTGCAATAAATGGGTACAGCATTACTGATTTAATCAGAGCTCAGTATATTTATGGAAGCTAAGAATATAGCCCTTCCCCTTTGTTATATCTCCATTACATACATACAAGGCTTTTTGTTGTTGTTTAGTGCCAAAAGGTTTGCTATCACAAGATTGCCCACAGCAGGCCATTATGGAGTAATGTCAAATAAGAGCTGTCTCAAATAATAATAGCAACAATTATGGCCCTGGTTTTCAGAAGTGCAGACAGAGCATCCAACAAGTATGTGTGAAGTATATGAAGATGTTCATTACCTCTGAAAATCAGATCCAATAGCAACAACAGAAATATTTCACATTTTTATAAGACTGTTCATCCAATAATTTCAATGCCTTTTACAAAGATTGTTTAATTATTTAAACCCTTTTAGCACCCCATCACAGTGGGTCATTGATAATGGACTGTGACATTGGTGTTTTGCTGATTTAACAATCACTTGTTTAACTTAAAATTCAACAGCTTTGGAAAGTGGCCAGTAACATCTGACAACAGCCTTATATCAACATATACCTGAAGATGACCTAAGTGCAAATTCTATTAAAGAAGAAAAGCCCTGAAATAGTTTGGGTCACAAATTCGAAACCGTTTTATTTGATAAAATAAACTAGGGCTATGCAAAATGAAGAATCTGTAACTAACAGCTACAATATATGGGGTTTTAAAAAAAAATCAATTTTTTACCTGTTTTCCACAAAAAGGTTTTCTTGGGAGCAAACTGACTGAAAAATAAAATAAAACAAAGACGATTGAACCAGACAGCCTAGATATACTCTACTGTTCAATTTCTTACTTAATTTTAAAATCCCGTTCAAGCTCAAGGAAATTTTACTTCATGCATTACTTGCATTTGTAGAAGACAAGATGGGGGGAAAAACATCAAGAATAAGGTCAAACTAGTAAACTAATTCCCATGCATTATAATGTGTTACTTGTAAGGTGTCTCAGTTTTGAAACAAACTCAGACTTCTCAGTATTGAGATCAGAAGATACCACATGTATACAAAGTGCTGATGTTTTGGAGGGAAACAGAAGCAGGAGGTTCCACTAGTCTGCCTACCAGTTAGCAATAAAGTGACAATAACATACAGCTGCAGGGAAAGAGGACAAATAGGAGGAAAGCATGCACAATTGGTACAGTTCTGCAAGGGAGAATGCTGCAATACTTAGAAAATGCTACAGAATTTAGTTTCACAAACACAGAGAAAGCAAGTGCACCTGGTACAGAGAAATAAAACAAAAGCATTGTAAAAAGTCTCTCTTGGGGGGATTCAGATTTTGGCCAAGGTGAGAAAGTAGGAAGAAATAAATCCCACTGCCAAGTATGCAGTTCTTTTAACATTCCTTTATTTTTTTATGTTGAGAAATGAAGCTATGTTCAATTTTCCATGAATAATTCTCTCTCTCTTTTATTTCTTTTCATTTCCCTCCTACTTCATGTTCATTAAACCAAGTGCAAAGTTGTTGTCATTGGATTATCTTTCTATCAGGTACTGACGAAAAGACAGATAGTCTTCCACTGAATTTAAACAAAAGGAAAAAAGAGTGGAGAACAGGGGTGATCAACTCCACTACTTCCATAACAATCAGGCATGACAAATTGTAATGTCATAGGAAGTACATTTATTTAATATGTTCCTATTTTCAACAGTATTGATTCATGACTTGCTGGCTAAAAGCTGAACATATCTGTGTCCACTTTTGGGCGCTCTCAAACATACCCGGCCAAATTCTTTGCTGGTGTAAACTGAAGTTCTCTCTACTGAAGTACTGTGCCAATTTGCACAAGCAAGGAATTTGGCCCACAATTTATAATAATGCCATTATTATAATCCTTCCATTTAGCATTATTGTCAGAGTATATTGGGTCTGGACTGTTTGGTGTCAAAGGTATCCTACTGTTCTTATTTAATCATATAGCTCGAAGAAGGATCCCGTACAGGATCCTAACTAAATAAGTCAGACTAGTAGGATACATTACTAGTGAGCAATGTTCCCTCTAATCTTTTCCATACATGTGCTGATTTTTTTCTCCATCATTGTGCGGAATAATTTTTCACATGCACCGAGGCATATGCAAATGGGCAACAGCACTAAAAACAAAAAACCTAGCTGTAGGTACTCTTTTAATCAGCTGGGTGGCATTTGAATCTGTCCTGAGTGGCCACTCAAACACATGGCTTGCAGGGAACACTGGTGGTGAGTTCTTCTCCCTATAGGCCAAACCCTCAGGATATCAAGGGTAAAATACTGGTCCCATTGAAGTCAATGACAAAACTCAAATAGAATTTAATAGGACCAGGGTTTTAACTCAGGATGAGAGCCTTTTCACTATGGAGCACTGTGTTTCTTTGTATGATTGCTGCAGTCCCTCTTCCCTCATCCTTAAGAGGTCCCTTCCCTAATAACAACAAACTTGTCAAAAAGGTTGCCAAAAAGTACATTGTCTTCTCTCTTTCTCTCTAAAGAAGATGAAAAGCAAAAAAGTCTTCCTGTTCCAACCCTTAACACCGTAGGATTTCCTATCTGCATAGACAGGATGGGCCAAATTTTCCAAAGAGGTCTCGTTTCGTCCTCCAACTGCACACACGTGAGTTTTGTGCGCTATGAGCTTTTGCATTGTCAGTCTGCTAACATATGCACGCAGATGACAACCCAAGCAAAGCTGTACATGCCCATGGAGGCCATGTTTTGAAAAAATGTGCTCAGGAGTGTTGCTACGGTTCATGTCAGACATAAGGATAAATAAGCACTAAGGATTTACATTTTATTAAAAACTTGAGAGACGTCTGTTACCTCTTCAGTATCTTGAAGGGTATCAGTGTAATCTGCATTACAGCCTTATGGACAGATTCAATGATAACTCCGTTCATCTTCCATGCTGCAGAAGCTGGCACTAGGCCATACAATTCCTGGAATATCCATTTTTCAAGGCTGATGTGGGGCTCCATGGCACAGAAGACAGACACATTTTTATTATATTATCCTTATTATTAAAAATAAGAGGGCTTAAAAGCTGTGGGTCGCAATGTAGCTACTACAAGGTCAAGGTTAACTTTCCTTTTTCTGCAGTATCAATAACTCACAATTGAAAGTACCAGCGAAAGCTTAAAGGACCACAGCATAGATTTTAAATCACATTGCTGTCTGCTAAGTGAAATTAAAACAAATCTAGAATAGCAAAATGTTACACAAGATTATTTCCTCACTTCCTAAGGGCCCTGGCAGTTCCCTGCAACTCAAAACTTTCATTCAGGCTCTGTGGGTGCTGGATTAGTTCCAGACAGAAGGACAATATTTTATCCATTCATTTGTAGCCCCTTTTTTAGCAGTTATACAACTTTTTTTTTCTCTCCACTGGGACATACAAATCAGCTCTAACAACTTACTCTTGTCTCTTGTCTTCACTAGGAAAAAAGTAAAGTTTTCACCATGTGTTAGCTAACACGGTAACTAGCACATAGTAATAGCATGTAATAGCATGGACAATGCAGTTGTTTACCTGAACCTGTTAATACCTGTGTAAAAGTACAGCCCCATTGCTCTGACTAGAATTGCAACATGTGCTATGTGGTTATTTTCTTAGTACATATCCAACCTAAGAGAACTTGACCAGTCTCTTTTTTTTCTTTAAACAGTTAAAAGTAGCATAGGTCAATTTACATGTAATACTCGCATCTATACAGGCTGAGAAAACATTTATGTTTTTCAATGAGTATGCCATAGTTAAGAAAAAATAAATTTATGAGTAACTGATGGTGCTTAAGTGACTCTGGCTCATGAGGTTATACATTACATTAACCTAAAGGAATGAAATTCTCCATAATCAATTAGATTGCTATTCATGAAAGTCATCTGCATGCTTAAAAGCCAAACATGGGATTGTACTATTTACCCATTAAGACTGGAATGCTCAACTAAATCTACAATTTTTTGTTTTTCAATGTAAAATCATCTACATGCATGCAAAGATCAGCCGATGGATTTTTAAGCTTTTTGAACAATAATTGGCCAAGATATTAAATGTTAACAGTAATTAAAACCCAATTTGGATTAATAGGCACCCATATTCAGGACCCCATGCAGTCTTGAAATTCTGCTGCACTGCAGTTTTCTGTAGAACCTAACCATCATTGCAGAACAGAAACTAAGCCTTCATTTAAAAAAAATATTTCTAGTCTTGATGGCTTAAAAATAGCCTTGAAAATGTGAACCTAATGTAACCAATGCAATGTTTTACTACTGGCATTCTAGAAGGTTTCTAGAAAGCAGGAAGCTCCTCATCTAGCTCAGTGTGTTGTTGATCATGAAAACTAATAATGGCAATTAATATGGCTACATGTTAATTTTATTACCAGACCTTTTATCAGAAACATCAAATTAATGGTCTTCTCCTACAACTTCAAACTGCCTTTTGTGCTTCCCCAAATGCCAAAAACTTCAACTGTCTGCTACTTCGCTGCTAAAACCTCCAGCTCCTCCAACAACACTGATGATGTAGTTTTGGATGGCCTATACAAAATGTGTGGAATACTGAAATAGTGGGAGGGGAAAAGCATTAATTAAAATGACATTAAAATAGAGGAAATGTCATAAGGAATATTGTACTGATGGCATCACACTGTCATATTTAATTCACTAAAAACTCAAATTTAAAATTAAATTTAAAATGAAGATGTGCATAATTTCTCGTCTGATGCACAGGAGTGTTGCAGAATGAAGAGAATTTCATGCAGCTTTTATGACCAGGCTGCTGCAGGGTAAGAGGGATCATATTAATTACTTATTTTTTCAGTTTGAATAGCAGATAATACATATCTGCAAGATGTGTAGAGCATTAGATTCATTTTTTCCTTTTCAATTTTGATCAACAAGTTTATTCTTGGTCTGAAACCTCACACAAATGGTTTTAACCTGAAACACACAATTACAATTTGGTGTTATAGCAATGATCTTAGGACACCACCAGTTGCATTTGATGTCTGAACTGCATTTTGGACACCCTTGTGTAAGGAAAGAAATGCTCTCTTTGGACATACTGTAATTAGAAGAGATACATTTTAACACGTTTTCTAGCATTCGCCATCAGGCTACTAACGCAAATTTAACTACAGTGGTGTGAACAGTGAATGGTAATAAAGCTCTACAACAGACATGTCACTTCTACACCTCACTTTATCTACAGTTGGGGAGACAATAATGCTTAGATACCTACCTCACATTAATTAGTTGGGAAAACTAATTAATGAAAAATACACAGTGCTATATATAAGTGGCTATATGTGATAGGCAATCAATTGTGACCAATCCTAAAATGGAAAGTAAAGAATATACTACAATGCCTACCACCACATATAAATATTTATACCATGCCAGAGAAGATCTCATCTGTGAGGCATGCTCCACTCTGCAGCACAGGTAAGAAATACTTTGTTATTACTATAGTTATTTGCATCATTAGGATAGCCTGCTGAAAATACAGTAATAGGATTTATTGAGAGCTCACTAATACCTGCAGTAAGTAGAGAGAGAAAGCAAATGAGTGTATATGAGAGAGAGAGGGAGAGATATCTGCATTGCTAACCTTAAAAAAAGGGCACAGTCCTAATCCACTGACATAGCTCCTTTTACAAAGCCATGCTTTTACTCATGATAAAACCGCTTCTTGGCTGACCTGGCAATTCACATCAACCTTCTAGTTAATACCAATTACATTTTTACCACTTGCCTTTGTCTTTCAAACTGAAGGTAAAATGATCTAACCCTTAAACAACACATACAGCAGCACATTTTGGGATGAATTCTTAATAACTCAGAATCTGACCACATCTTTCAAGATCACTGAGGGCCACATTCTCTGCTTCTAGCTGTCCTTATGATGTACAACCCATGTGACTCCTGTAACACCTTTCTCTACCTTGTAATCTTGTTGCCATGTTCCAAATCTATCTCCTCTCTATCCCTGACAGTTATCCATTTTTAATATATGCTCCTTTGTATGAAGTCAAAAACAGTAACTCACGTTCAGCAGACAAACAAGGACACAGCCAGTTCTATAGATTATACTGCAGCTGTACTCATATTAGGTTGCCATACTAAAATGAAAATAAAAATGAAGAGCCAGCTAATATTGGTATTTTTCCTCAGAGTCACAGGAGCAGAGAATACTAGGCAGAATACCTATGCATAACTTTCCTTCCCAAATTGCATTTTATAATCAGTGGTCTACTTCCTAAAGTTATCATACGAGAAATCACAAGTGAAACAATATACACTCACATATTTACATTGTTTTGCCTAAAACAATCGAAGATCTCAAACATTGAGCTTCAAAAAAGTAATCTAAAAGCACCGTGATTCCTTTTGTGACATGTGAACAGCTGTAATTTAAAAGGACACTGTCAAATACAATTTTGCATCGTTTGTTGGTTGGTTGTTTTGCCAGTACGATCTATGCTGACTTTTTATTCTGGACTGTTCATATAGTCCTTGAACTGGTGAAAACTCCATGGAGATGTGACATGAGATAGTGGAAAAAGCAGACATGTTCTCTCAGAGCACACTGTCGGGACTGATCCATACATTCAACTGTGCAATTAAGGGGTAATATAGTGAACCAGAAAATAGGGCATTGGCCGCAGATAGGACCCAATCAATTTACTGTATTTATGGAGAATGGGAATGAAACCATAGAATTTTGGCCTTTGCATGTCTTTACATAGTAATTTTACCTCTTATTTGGTAAACTTTGATACCCCCATTGTCTTCCAACATCTTTGTTTTTGACAGGTAAAAATAAGTTTTCTTCATTAACCTGTATTCCCCATTGCTATTTAGTTGATCAGTTCAGCTGAACATTGAAAGGTCACGTACAAGTAATGGCTTTGTTTTGCTTTTAATATCTTGCTTCCAGAGTTGTTGATCTGACAAAAACAAAAAAACCACAAATACTTCTTGATAGATTGATAGATTGAGCAAGTTTACCCAATGTTACATACATGGCTTAAATTAAGTGAGAGTGTCCATTTAAATCATTGTTCTTCTTCTGGCAAACATTATAAATACTCATTGGAATGAAACCTATACTGCACACAAAAACATTCACAGAAACCAGAAAAGGCCATTTAGACCAACCTGCCTGCCCAGTTTTGGCTGATCTTCCTTCTACCTAACATCTTTTCCATAGTATCGCTCAATCACCTCCTTCTCTAAAAACCAATCTAGGTATCTCTTGAACTCATTTTACACCCTTTGGTTTAATCATCTTTTGCCACTATCTCCAACTAAACCGTGCAGTCTTGCTGCAGTCTCAGTGTCAGAGGGGGGAGGATACTGTCTAACTACTGATACAGATATGGCACCAAAGAGGCAATTAAAACAACTACTCACATCTTGTGCAAATATTCTCTCCCTCACTCTCTGATACTCCTCTTCTCTCTCTTCAATTGATTTACTTCGTCTGTCATCTCTAAATGGATGAATTCTGTTTTGCTGAGCAGAAAAAAAATCAGGAGGGTTATATAAGTTGAGCTGTTAAAAAATTTAGTTTAGAAACTGTCGGCTAAGAGTAGTAAATGTTCCCGTAAAAAATAAACTATGAAAAGGATAGTTTCCAGTTCTGAGGTAGAGTGTGGACCATCATGTTATGCTGAGTATCGGAGGGTCTCAAGTTAGATGCTGCTGGAGTATTCCTAGATCAAATGGCTGAAACAATGTTTCACGCATGACTTTTGTGAGCCTGCAGTCCTGAGTCAAGGCCTCCTCATCCCATGGCTTTTGCTTTTGACTGATCAGGAAAAGGCAACTTTTCTCATCTTTCCTACTGGCTGCAGGGAAGGAGGTATCATAGAATACCTAGCATCAATGTCGTCAATCAAGAGCATAGGGAAACTGAATGGTAGGACTGATGATAAAATACTAAGCTCCCCCCCTAAAAGGTTACATTGTTTACAATGATGATAAATTATGCTTTCCAGAATATTTTGCACAAGAGCCTTAACCCTTTCAAGTTTGAAACCTAGCCCTTAATTCAACTAAGTGGGGAGGAACGAGCCATTTAAAGCCTTTAAATGATCAAAAGTTTAAACAACAACAATTCATGAACATAATGGGAAGAAAAAAAGGCATCCTTCAAGAAACACCTTTGCTTGCAATTAGATTTTAACTACAGCGCTGCTCCCACGTTGTGTTTTGTATATAAGATCACTCTGCCTGCCTTTGGTCTGCTCCCACATCCATTACTCACTAAACCTTTTTCTCAAAGTCAACTGAGATGCAGTGTAGCTGGAAAGCTACTACACACAGCTGAAGGTAAAAGGAAAAAAGAAAAATAGCCTCTAATTAGAAGCAGGAGGCAGAGAGGCATTCAATGGCTTTGAGTGATTCACTGGAATCTATAACAGTAATGATAACCTGAGTGATAAAAAGCACACGCTGTCTTACCTTTAGGTATTTTCTCACAAAAGCAATTCCAGTGTTACAACCCCTTTTGATTTGTTGTTTTGTCACGTACACATTTTGCACTGGATTTAAATTATTTTATGAACACAATGCTTTATTTTTAGAAGTGTTTTTAAAAAATGCTGAATTTCAGTGACGTGCGAACACACACCTCTCTTACACTCCCTTACACATTACATATCAGACAGGTCTAAAATAACATAGTGCTGTGTCACAAGCAACACACGGAAGGGAAAAGTTCTGCCACAATACATGCAAAACAAGCAAATAAGTTACATAGACGATAAAATATGGTTGCAACAAGGGAGGGATGAGCACTAAAAGATCAAACTATTTTTGTGGGTAGGAAGAATTAAAATGTACTTTGAGATAGTTTCAAAATCAACCTGACCTCCCTGAAACATGTTTGAGTGTTTTTTTGCTTCTTTATGGCTATACCAGTTATCTTCGGACTATAGTGATATCCATAGCTGTGTGCATGTACACAACTGCAGGATAAAGCTGTAGGGAGTGGAAAAACTGCCAGAGTCACACAGACATTTGGAAATGCGATGGACAAAGCCTTCCAACAGCTTGGAACCTTTGACATTCCAACCCCCTTTCAACATGCAGCAAGTCCTGTGCCAAGCAAACCATCCATGCAAACCCACACACTGCCACTGCTAAAGCAACCACACTAGGGCTTGATGCTCTTCACTGTATGCCAAAGAGGAGGAGTGGGGTCGGGTGAGGGATAGGAAAAGGAAAGCAGAAGGGAGAGCAACAAAAGAACAACATTAACATCAGTCAGCCCACCTTCGAAACAGAACAAATTTCAGCAACTCTCGAACCGAAAACCAACCTGATTGTCTTCTTTATCAATACTAGAGTTATCTCGCTTCAAGATAAATCGCTTCTGGGATTCTTCACCTTTTTCATCTTTTAAATGTTCAGAAAACCTTTGCTCTGGTCTGCCAGCAAAGTAAAACATATCAATAAAAAAAATCTGCTTCGTTGGGGTTTTTGTTTGTTGTTGTAGGTTTTTTTTTTCTAATCCTCAATGCTCTTTGTTTTTCACAGAGCCACTTAGTGCAAAATTAGTTTACATTTGTTGTGGTTGGGAGAAACTAACTACAGCTGTCTGATGAGGTTCTAATGTAGCTAACTGTTATTGCTATAAATATCTTTTGTTGTTATGTAGGAAGAAATGTGAATTCTAAGTATCAGTCATTAAGATACTCAATCTCATCAACCCCTGTGACTGAAGGACAAGAAAACAAGTCAACATACAAGACGTTAATTTGTTCTTTCAGTTGTCCTGACCTCTAGCTAAGCTTACCCACATGTATGAACAAGGAAAAACTTATAGAAATATTTTAATACATTTTTCCACCCCTAAAAAATCAGGGATGACTTGATAGCATTTTGCTTAAACAAATAATTATCTAGTGGCTCAAACAGGGGAAAATATTTCAGAACAGTCCCACAATATTGATTAGCCAATTGATTTTAAACTCATCCCTTTAAAAAAAATAGCCAAACACCGCAGGCTAAGAGCTTAACATTTCTAGGTTCAGTGGTTAGGAATAACTGCTCTGTATCCTTCTGAACCTTGTATAAAAAGGAAATGCTAAGAAGTGTCCTGGAGCTAACAATTATCAGAACTTATTGCTTTTAGTGACATTGAACTCTTGATGGTATACTTCATCATACATCTGTTCTTACTGTCCTGCTTTTGAGCTGTCTGCCAAGGCTTTGGTATGCCATTAATTGGTTAACAAAACAGCAATACATTTTGTCATGTGATGATGAACTGTTAATTCAACAGAATTACAATTTGGGCATCCAAAACTTATCTAAACAAAGCGTCTCATCTACCCCTCAGTGCTCGTGTGTTACTTCTGGTAACGTTAACAGGAAATTTATGTTTCTCAAGTGAAGAACACAGTGCCTCGCGATCATATACTGTGTAGTGATGCATCGAAACTGTGTACAACATTCCCATTGACATACAATGAGGAAACTGGATACAGAATGTATTTGATCTGGTCTTTAAAAAAAAAAAATCAGTACCGTAAAACAATGCCAAAAAATTCTGCATCCTTCTCCAAACAAAATGTTTTTAATCCAGATGTGCAAATCAATTGTCAGTTTACTGCCATGCTGTTCAAATTAACACTCAGCTGATCATTTTGCACAATGTTGCAATTGTATCAGGGTGAAACATACTACATATCTGTGAGACAATTACAGCCCATTTAAATTACCAAATGTATAGAAAAGGCTATGATAAATACGAAAGTCACAAGGTAGTAACTTTCCTGACATCCTTTTATTTATGAATTTGCATGAATTTTGGAGGGCTCCTATTAATTCTGTTCACAGTCTTCATTTTGTGCAAAGCCTGCAGTTTGGGTCTATAAACCAATGACCTAATTTCCAGAGAGGCTGAGCAACCAATAATTTCACATACAGGCCATCTTCACTGTAAGTCCAAGATACATTCCAAAACACTTGGACTTACAGCAAAAATAACTTAGAGGGGATTTTTTCCTCTTCGCTGACTTCCATTTGAGCAAATGTGGGGAGGAGGTTGCACGATTTAAGAGCAGGGAACGGGAGGACTTATAACTCATCAGTTACTACAAGTAGTCACCAACTTTAGTGCAGGACAGATATATACTGGGGCAACTTATAATAGGGACACCCTGTACTTCAACAGGAATTGTGGATAAACACTGCCATTGGAAACAGGGCCCATAATATAGAAAGTCTCAGGTTCGCTAGATATCCCACTTCGCTCTTTTCTGAAGAGTTATTGAAAGTGAAATGGTGAGTGCTCTCTAGTACAATTTTCTAACAATTTGCAGTGAAAAGACAAAGGCAAACCTACCACTACAAATGGGACATTGTACAGTTTGTTCTGCCTTCATTCCCATTAACAGGTATTATGTTTAAACTGTCAGGAGACTAAGAGACCCTCAAAAAATCTGGTTTTAAATGAGCAAGTGAAGAAGTTCAGAGGTTAAAAACACACACCATCCATAAGTGATAGCACAATTTAAGGACAAACTGATAAAACCATTAGATTTGGACTGGAGGTAAGGTTAGTATAGATCTTATAGCTGTAAATCTAACTTGTGCGTGTTTCAATATGTTGGGTGTATATTGAATAAAAGAAAGAGGGGAAAACAAATGATCTAATTATGTCAAAGTCAAGAAAATAGACGTAAATCCATTTGGTAAATATCCTCTGTAATTACTGCTTTATACAAACAGGTCTTATCTAAGTAGACCCATACTTTAACATTCTTTTAATTCTGTACTTTTAAATAAAATACCAAAAAAGAAAGAGACCACCATTGCTACAAATTAATCCCTTGCTAATTCCACCCCTCCACAGATCATTTTGGGAAACATGAGTGCAACAAATAAATTATCCTAAACCAGTAACTTAATGATCTAGATGGTACTTGGTTCTGTCATGAGGGCAGGAGACTAGACTGGATGATCTCCTGAGGTCCCTTCCCGCTTTAGCATTCTATAATCCATTCATTGATTCATTTATTCTTCAAACACAAAAACTTTTTTCCTGAATTAATCTAAAATACAAAGCTGAGATGGGGCCTTAATCTTGAAAGGAGAACTCGATGGGCAGATCCCTGTACACATGTGGCACCATGCTGACTTCAACTTCACTTCATGCCCTGAAGCAGGATTCTGCCTGTATGGTTCTCCTTGCAACATCAGGACCTTGAATGCCAGGCATCCGCCAAGAATGAAAATGCAAACATAGTTAGAAAATAAAGATCACAACAAGAATTATCATTAAAAATACTGAGGGACAACATTTATCTCACAACAGAAACATAGCATAAAAACCCCCTCTATAGGGTGCTTCTAAAATGCTATCAATGAAATCATACTTGCTTTGTTAACTTTATAGAAAATGGGGCCCAAATACCCTGACCTGAGCCAGTCTACAGGCTTCAGTCTTCAATGACAATGAACTCTTAAATAAACATTTGAGTTCAGAAAAGGATATTTATAAAAAGACAGCTCCTGTCCCAAAAGGGTTCATATGCTAAATGGACAATAGATAGACCAAAGGGCTAGCTAGCCCTGTAAGACACAAAATATGGGAATTCTAATCAAACACAATGAGAGTCCTAGCAGACCTAAAGCTTGAAGGATAAGGTTGTCAGTGATCCTATGTTATGATTATTTCATTTTATGTTTTATCTACTCAATTGAATCTGGTTCATTACTTTAAGAAGGTTTGAGTGAATCCGTTGTTCATGAAAGAGAAGGACATATAACATCATCACTATGAATATGAATATGGGTAGCTATAGCATTAGTATATTCTGCTAATTCATCTAATCTGGGACCTGATTTGCAACAAACACCTTCATTTCTACTTTGTGCTCTCTCATACCTGAGTCTTTCTGAAGCACAGCCTTTAAAATGTACCAAGGGGGGAAGGGGGCGAGAGAAGGTGGACACATGGGACTGAATTTTCAGCTGTGGCATAAGCCAGCTCACTTCAAAGAATGGCCTCAATTTGTGAATTCACAATGTTGAACACTTGGGTGCTTGTACTTGTTCACTACTGCTTGTGAATATTTGATGTTTTACAAAGCCCCAGAGTCTGACACCAAGTGATAATCTAAGAACCATAACTTACATTAAAACAAAACAAACCCTTGCCCTCCAAAAAAAGGGTGAAGAATGGACACTATGGGAGTTATGCAGTTTGGGGCTTCAGTGAGACCAAGATACCACCCTAAGTTTCTAGCCCTAATGACACAGAGTATAGTTTGAAAACATGACCTAAGTACACTTTAGGCATGCTGTGGTGTCCAACTAGCTCTTCTATAGCAAACTAGACAACCTCAACCGGTCAAATAGCCACATGTGGCTAGTGTGTTGGACACCACAGCTGTAGAGGCTTAAAAATCAGCAAATAAAATAATGTATTTTTTAAAATATGTATATATAATAATTTTAACACAATCACGTTTTGTTTTGGGGCCTGACTCATTGCTTGGGCTTTGCAATACTGTAAAGTTGAAGACAAAGAAGTCCACCTACACCTTGTACTATTCTTTGAGGAAATCTGAAAGGTTATTTCCCACTCAGTATTATTTTTCTATCATTATAAGGCAACATTAGGATGAGTTTAACTGGATGCCCAAACAAAACAGGTAGCATACTGACTAAAAGTATCTAAGAAGTTTCCTGTAAAACTATGGAATAATTATTTATCTGTTTCATAGATATCAATGCTTATTTTTAGCTGCTTCACCATCAAATTCACTGATAGCACAATATGGAAACAAAGGAATCATTTTCAGTCTAAAAAAGAGTAGGAAATGAAGCAAATGACCAAAAAGAGAAATAGCTTGCAGAAAGGTTTTCATAAGCCAGTGGAACCTTTGATCAGGATGCGACAAATCTGCTCAGAAGTGTTTATGTATGATGTGGTTTCAGTATATTTTGCTATAAGTCTATATCTATTAGGTATTCAACCCATAACAATCAATTTATACAAAGATACAGGCATACATATATTTGGTGATTTTAGTGCTAATTTACCAAAACTGCTCTGTTTGCATGTCCTGTGCCTGACCGTAAAAGACCTCTCTCACATTGTCAAAGGATAATTCTGGTTCCACAACCATTTAGTCTTTGGCATCTCCTAAAGATATAAATGCCAACAAGGACCTGGTCATTGCCACTGTTAAAGGATACATTAGTGTTATTGCTTGACATTCTCTCCCTCCCCCATTTGTTTTTTTTTAAACTTGTAGTTCAAACATTGATTATATACCTGAACAACAGATCTTCTTTTTAGAACTTTAAATCAAAATGCATCAGTTCACCCCAAAACCCTCTTGCTTGAGCAATCTCTTGCTTGTTTTTTTTAGTGACTCATTTACAGTACTTTGTCAATAAATGATGGTAGTACATTAGTTACATTTCCAGTGTATAACATTTTAATGTAAAGTATCACAAAAGTCTCAGAGTGGTAGCCGTGTTAGTCTGTAACTTTAAAAACAACAAGTTGTCCTGTGGCACCTAAGCCCTGGTCTACACTATGGAGTTATTTCGAAATAAACCCTTTACTTTGAAATAAGCGGTGCGTCCACACTACCAAGCCCATTATTTTGAAATAAAGGTCTAGTTATTTCAAAATCTGTACTCCAGCTTTCCTCGGGGAATAAAGCTTATTTCAGGAGTTATTATTTCAAATTTAGTTATTTTGGAATAATTTCCTAATATACACATGCCCTTAATGACTAACAAAAACATATATAGTATCATGAGCTTTTGTGGGCAAAACCTACTTATACATGTAGACTGTCAAAGTATGGAAATGCTAGTCATTTAAGCCTTTGCCCATTTTCTAGCTACCTTCATGGTTCTGCTATTTTTCTCTTCAACACCTGTACCTGGAATTAATGCTGTGAAGTGGAGAATGTGAAATATTGCTAAATATAAAATGTATTATTACTTGGCAACACCTATATGCAGTTGCAAGAACTATAAAACAAAAACTTTCGCATAATGAAAACTATGTGAAAGTGTTATCTAATTTTAGTTCTATTCTAACTTTTAAAACTTTCTGTAAGGCAATTGGGGGAAAAAAAAAATACAGCAATACCATTGTGCACAAAAGAGACCAAAAAGCACTAACTGCCATTTTCAAAGGTTAAAGATACAATATAATTTGTCTGAATTTATCAAATGCTCTGCATGCTTGAATATGTCTTTCCTGGTTACCCTGTACCTAAGAGCTTTCACATCTCAATAGAATCTTTGATCAGGATGCTATAAATCTGCTCAGAAGCATTTATGTATGATGTGGTTTCAGTTGTATAATGATGAAACCTTATGCATTATTTTTGCTGTAGACCTCTTTCCTTTAGAACCTCATAATACAAATGCACTGTTTGTAAAGATACATTTACTGGGCTGGCACCTGTACTGGTGAAAATCTCTACCAGAAAAGCATCTGGCTTAATGTCTGTACTTTTGTGATTAGCTTGTTTCCTATAGCAATTCATGACAGGTGCTACTATTGAAGACCAAACTGTCCCCACCCGTGGTGCCACTTTGGGAAGCATTGAAGGGAATGGCTGACCATCACTGAGATCCCACTGGTAAAAGGCCTCTAAATATTTCTACCAATGCCGCAAGCCTGCGTTCCAGCAGAAGCTGCCACCACCCCCATCTTTGCCTTCCCACAACTCCCTATCAGCACAGCTCCACTGCACTCCCTTAGCTATGACTGCCACCAGGAAACCCTAATACAAAAAGGGCTCCATGGAAAGTGTAATACAGCTGACTGGGATACTCTAGGGCACTGCAGAACAACTTAGCATTAGGGGTTACTTAGCTTCCTCTTTACCTCTAGAGTGGACAGATAGAGCTACATAGTGGAAGCAGAAGTCAGATGCTGAGGGACAGTACCAAGCATCTTTCCTGAAGATGAGAGTGGGTGCTAGAGGAGTAAGAATTTGCCATGCCTTTCTCGAACATGATGTGACATGGCAGAGAATGACATAATAAGAAAAATTAAGGTCCATGTGAGTTGCTCTCCACCTCCCTTTCTATAAGTGGCCTTAGCTGAACTTTTAAAAAAGTGAACAGATTCATAGATTTTAAGATCAGATGGGACCATCATGATCACCAAGTTTGACCTCTGGCATTGCATGGACCATAGGACCTCATTATAACTTCTGGTTGAGCAAGAGCACATGTTTGATAAATATCTTGCCTTAATTTAAATATATCAAGTTGTTCCAATTGTTAATTACACTCACTGTTAAAAAAATATATGCCGTATTTTTACTATGAATTTGTACAGCTTAAATTTGAACCATCGGGTCTTATGCCTTTTTCTGTTGTATTAAAAGAGACATCTACTACCAGAAATCTCTTCCCAATATAGATACTTTTAAACACTTTTAAAACTTTTAAGTTTTCATTTAACCATCTCTTAGATAAACTTAAAAAAATCAGCTTTTTAAATCTCAGATGTGTTATCCAGACCTCAAGTTACTCTTGCAGAATTTTTTCCAGACCTTTCCAATTTTTAAACATACTTTTTGAAGACCCTGTTCCAATATTAGTCACACTACAGTTAGCATAGCTATCCTGGCATAACCCCATAAGCAGTCTACACTGATAGAAGTATCACCTTTCCAAATGATGGTAGCGAGATTGACAGAAACTTTCATCTGCTGATATAGGAGTCTCTAGACTGGGGTTGGAACAGCATAGCGACCTAATAGGGTTGTTTTTTTTCCCCACACAACAGACAAATGTTGCTATGTTGACCTAAGTGTAGATCATGTCTTAAGTCAGTATGCAGAATTAGTCTTGGTCTAAGTCTAAAACTTCCCATTCCTGTTTGACAATGGTTTGCTTTTACTTCCAGTGATCATGTTAAGCTGCATAGCTACTGCATTCCACTGGGAGCTCATGTCAATTATTCAGTATGAGATACTAATGAAGGTTCAAGGGAGTCTTTTTTTCTGTACACTTACAGTGCTGAAAACTATCCTTTCCTGTATTTGGACACAACAGGTTCTCAACTGTAGAAATTGTCTTATGGAATCAGCTTCCTTTCTCCCTTATTTATACAAACACAAACACATTATTTTGCCATTCTGAAACCAAAGAATATAGAGTTCCTGATCATAACTCCAAAAATTGGCTACTAATATTTTCCCCAAACACCTCCGAAGTTACTTTGAACATATTTAGCTTCAAAATTGTACCTTTTGAACACATGTTGCGAAAGAACAGCAATTACCAATAGCCTCAGTAAAACAAGTTTCTCTTTTAAACAGCCCATGCCCAGAAATACCATAATGCAATTTCATAAAAATGTATTTAGATATTCTTAATATTTGGATTAAGGTGGTGAAATTATTTTGATTAGTGACATGCTGATTAGTTTTGGGTTTTAGAGTGCATGTACACTTTTTAAAAAGATGCTGGAAGTGAACTCTAAAATGCAAAAAAGGTTAAGAAATCAAAATACAGACAATACTGAAGGGACAAATGAAAAAGACAAGTATGAACTTCAGATGTTCTAGTACTAAAGACTTTTGCCCCCTATAATCAGTTATCTGGTTAAACATAATGTTAACCAATTAACCAGCATTTTACATCCCTATTTCCAAGATGAACAAACTATCATTATTACAGATATACATGAATGGATTCTAACAAATGGTGTGGATTTAGCTCACACAAAAGCTAAATCTCTCCAAGCTTCTTTTTATGGTGTTTTGTCCACAGTGACTTCACCTGGAGGGTGGGCTATGTCCCCTCTTACACTGCAACCAGCCTGCAGAGCTAGTGCTGGACTGCTGGTCTTGAGGAATCAGCAGAAAGCCAGAGGAGAGGCCCTATGCTGCCAAATTTTCAACCTCTACCTAACGTTGCCAACCCTTCAGGATTGGCCTGGAGTCCCCCAAAGGAACATGAATCTCCTGGTGATGACAAAACAATCCTGGAGATTGCAATAGGATATGGTTACATTGAGGACAGCTGCCCCAGATATCCCTATAGAAGTGCTACCATGACAATGGTAGAAAACCGGATTTCCACAGGGCTGATGAGGCAATGTGTGCTCCACTCCATCAACCAACTCTCTGTCCCATCCTCATGTGCTGGTCCCCTAGAGCCATGAAGGAAGGGGGATGCTACATATGAGGGGCATTATTTGGCCATGGATCGGGGGGGCAGGAAGAGGGAGATAAAATCAGAACATCCGTGAAGTAGTGTTTACTACTGAAACTAGCACCGAGCCCACTCTCTTTTAAACAATGGCAAACTCCCCACTCCTCCCAAGACTCAAATGGAATCAGAATGGAGCCTGTAATCCTTTGAATTCCTCCCCCATGAATTTCTCACTAATATGAAGTGTTGCAGACATTCCCATACACTTAATAGGGTTTGGGAGGTTTTTTGTTTTTGTTTTTTTTAAGAAAATGAGTAGGCCAAATTCTTAGAGTTAAGGCCAGAAAAGACCATTAGTTCATCTACTCTGATCTCCTATATGTCACAAGCATTAAAGTTCACCGTGTGTTAAGCCCAATAACGTGTATCTGGCTAAATGCTAATCTCCCAGAAATGCCTCCCTCCAGCCTCAAAGTCATCAAACAATGGAAAATCCATAATTTCCCTGGTAAAGAGAAGTTACTCATTGAGCATTCTGCCTGAGTAAAGCCTTCAAGATTTGGCCCAGTAGAGTCAGGGTAAAGCACTGACTTCTACCTCTGGATCCAGTCTATGTGGGGCCCACATATAGTGGTGCTTAAACAGCTCTGCAAAAGAGGGGAAGGATTTCTGCATGATACGCAGGGAATTCCAAGATGATAAAGGTCAGAAGGGACCAGTGTGATTATCTAGTCTGACATCCTGCATAATTAAGGCCATAAAATATCCCTGAATCAATTCCCATTTGAACTATATTACACCGTTCTGCACTGAGGATCTTCATTATTAAAGATGTTTCCCTCCACCCCCACGTAGGTACTTACAGTTGGTTCTGCAGCCACCTTGAGCAAGCCCTGGGAGGAGGCAGGTAATGATTCTGCACCTGTAGAACACGCCTTATCCTCCCAACCCTGTAGATTGGATTTAGCCCTTAATATTTAAGATTTCTGCCTGGGTTGAACATTTTGTGCAGCTTCACTTTAGTTTCAGCTAATGGGGCCTCATATGTGGTAGCACAGCGTATTACAAAATACTTTCATATTCAATGCAAGAGATGTATCATACCCTATAAACAGCTGAACAGTAGGATCTTGCACACCTGTAAATACATACTTCAAATGACATTCCTCATCTAACTAAAGAATTCAAGAATTAAACAGGTGAACCAAAAGTTCAAAGATCTGAAAGTCACCAATAATGGCTGCACACTCCCCCAAAGCTGACTGGCTAATGTGGAGACCATTACTTCTCTAGAAATGCCCTAACACATTATGATAAAAGCAGTGTTACATAATACATTCATATGCTTCATTTCCCTTCAGGTCATGAATAATTTCTATATCATTAGACAGTCATCAGAAGCCATTTTCTAAGTACTTGTTGGCTTGAATAGTGGAGCTACCTATTAGTAATCTCCCTGTGACAAACCACAAAGTGAACACAGAAGCAGAAGGTTCCCCTTTGCCTATAATAAAAGGAAGCATTTTTTTTTATCCGTGATGTGTCACACTATGGTAATGCAGCATTCATTCAGACATTATACCTCCCAAATAGAATGGAACTATAAGGGGAGCCGTCTACTGATTTAGGGACCCACTGAATTGGAGTGACCTCTAAGCAAGAAATGCAGAGCCATTCCGGACTTTCAGCTCTACAGCACAGTGACCTGAAAGTGCAGTGAAATTTAAACTGGAAAAATGTCATTACCTGAGCTGGGATTTAGGTAACCGTACACAGCTAAAAACTTTACTTTTGCCAAGAGAGTGTCACAATCTCTTTAATGACCACAAATAGTAATAATCACAAACCAGAGGGTGTGAAACATACAAAAGATACAAGAAGAGCATCCCTTAACATCACCCTAAGGCAGCGGTTAATTACTAATTTACAGAAGAGACTGTCCCTTATCTTAGTCACCCACTCCACTTTCCATAGCACTGAGTTTTCATTGGTAGTTTCCCATATCCCAAGTTTGGCCAAGCATCCACATAATTCTGAGTTTATGACAAGATTAAGTGGTATGACTGCAAGGATTAACAAGACTAAAACGGTATGTGTCCTTTGATTAAACGTTTAATACTTCATTGCAATATAAAACAGCTATAAAACACGTCTACCTTAATTATAAACAAATTAGTTTAGATAAATTATATTGGATCAAAAATTAATAATGGAACCATTAAAAATGGTTCATTAACCTTAATGTCTCATTTACAGGAAAACTCTGTCCTTGGATGCATGTACAGAGCTCTCACTGCATGAAATAAAAGTCATTCATACTGGGGTCAAATTTAGCTCAACACACAGCTGACAACCCCTTTCTCTTTCTACATTTCCCTTGCAAGAATAGGTACAACACTGAAATAAGAGATACTCTCATGTGAAAAGCAACTCCAGTACAAAAATCATTACATTTTAAAATAAAGTCAGCAACAGTTTCAAGAAATATGACAGGTAGCCTCTTCTAAATTAGCTGCAGCTACAGTATGTAAGTCAGTCAAAAACAAGTCATATAATAAATAAAACGAATGCCTGTAGTAGGATACTTAGTGTAGTACTGAAATCCAGGATATGTTTATTACGTTAGTCTTTGTCTTTTTTTAAAATAAATGGGCATTAGGTGTTATTTGCCTCACCTTCCCCATCTGTTAAATCAGGATAATGATATGGTTCCTCCTCTGTAAAGTACTTCAATCTTTACGGTGAAAGAGCACTAAATATTTTTATTATTGCTCTGGAATCCCCTACTGAGACAAATTAGACTTCCAAGACACTAATCATCATACTTTTCAGCAAGTCTCTGATGATTGTATGGAAAATGTCTATGAAATAAAATCTATTTATTGCTTCAAAGCAACAGCATGAAAAAACCTCTGTTTTAAACATTAGATTTGTTATCTTTATAGTTTATTGATTTTTATCCTCTTATTGGTCGAACCATAATATACATGCTTTATGTATGAATAAATATTAAAATAAAATGGAATGGTTTCAGGCAATGAGATAACAAGGATGCTATTATTTCGCAAATGTGTAATTACCTTGCATTCTAGTTACGGATGTCTGATAGGTGTAATCGCTGCACAGGTATTTCTCAATGCCAGTTTAGTATGTGAATTCCTGAGTTCTAACTGGACTACAATGACAATCAGAATTCAGGATTCGTTTTTAATCACAGAATAATTATATCTCACCAGTAATAAAATAGCAGTCCAAGTATAGCCAACACTAGAAAGAGAAACTCTTGCAACGAGAGACTTTTGCATGAAAAAAAAAAAATTGGTTCATAATTCCCTCCAACTACAAATGTTGGTCTACAGTACCTCACACACCAAACAAAATAAGGAGAAATAAATGATTGCATGTGTATCCCCCTGGATCTCATGGCATACTACAGTGATTCTGACTTCATGAGATCACTGTCCTGATCTTGTTCTATTTCTAATAGAGACAACATGATTTTTTTAAAGATAAGAGCCCCTAATGAATTTGCAGTTAATTGTGCTGTGTTCCAACAAAACAATGTTAGCACTTTGTCACTACAGTCATTGAGCTTCACTCATAACAAATAAACAAACAAAAATAAGATGGCAGAATATACACTTGGCTGAAAAAGAGCTGCAAACAATTTGTGTGCGTCAATTTTTTTCCTTTCTCCTCTTCAGGAAACACATTTTTAAAGAGAGGAGGGGGGTGGGGGGGGAAAAAGCACATTTTATGTGTATCTTGAAAGTCATAACTTGTGGTTACTGAATGTATAATATAACCAGATCCAGCATTTAGGAGATGTCTACACTAGGGAGTGTTAGTCCCAAACAGGGGCACCCGAGGAAGAGGTATAAGGATAACCTGAAGACCAACTTGCAGTGGACAGGCGTTCAGCCTCGACAGTTTGAACTAGCTGCTGCAGACAGGACTAATAGGCGTTCCCTTACGAGAAAAGCAGTGACAAAGTTTGAGGATGACTGCCAAAGCCTCGCAGCTGCACGTGAAAGACGACAGAGCTGTGTTCTCTCTTGTCCTGTCAACCGGCATCCCATGTCCTATTTGTAGCCACATGTGTGCTTCGACCTTTGGGCTCTGGAGCCACATGCCTCTCCACAAATGAAATGCACAACATGTCTTCCTTGGCTCCCGAGAGACAACCAACAACAACAACACTAGAGAGTTATTTGAAATAATGGGCTTGGTAGTATGAATACCTGCCTTGTTATTTCAAATAAGGGGAATTATTTCAAAATAACTCTAGTGTGTAGACATGTCTTTAGATTTAAAAAAAAAAAAAAACAGTATCTTTAAAATCCCAACATATTTGGCATGGCTGAATTGGGGGAAGAAGGATCTCCATTAAGAGCTAAACCATGTTCTTGAAATGTTCTGCTTTCACTGAGTACCATTTTATAAGGATGTCTTAAAGATTTTATACTATTTTCAAGAGCTACATTCACAATAAACATTTCAAAAATAGCTCTAGGTACCTATAATGGCATAATGCTTTGTATGTTACCCACGCAAAGAACACCTTTAAATACAAAACATAAAAAGCCAACTGAGGACATTTCTTTGTCTTGCGGGTGGGTTAGGAATGGAAACGTCATTGTTATGTTTGTGATTCAAGCCACTCAGACACACAGAAAATAGACAGGTAGAATATCCTATAATTCTGTTTCACACCTAAAATAGTTAGTACTTATTGTACAGCCTGCATCATTCTACTGATACAGTTCTTAAAGGAAACTCATGAACTGTATACAGCAAGTGCTATAACTGGTCCAAGTTTTGGAAATATACTGAAGGCACAAAAACACTTCCAACAGAGCTACTATAATATTGCATTTCTGTAGTAGCAGAGTAGAATAATGTAAAATAGAACAAAATATCAACAAGCACCTTTATTGCAAAAGTTAGAAAGTATGCAACACTGAAAATGGTTTACAAAATCACAACTGCAAGGATGATTTTTTTGGTATCTGTCTTAAGGTGCACAGCGTTTGTGCTCTTTGGTCTCTCCAAATGCATAAGATATTTTTTCCTTTTAAAGAAAATTTTTTTTTTTTAAAGAAAGGTGTATTTTACTGATAAACTATGTCTGGAATGCTAAGTAACCTACTCTAGGTATGTGCGCAGCTGTGTCTGCACCCGTAAAAACAAATTGTACACACACACACACACACACACACACACACACACACACACCCACCCCCACAAGTGAGGAGATCCATGTGGCAAACTGCAAAGACAACATTAAAATCTGAATTTATCAAGCCTCTTCAAACACATCACCTGCATTCTCTCCACTTATCTATCTCCCAACCACTGAGATAATCAGTCTGGATTTACAGACAGAGATATGTAAAAGCACTGACAACAGCTGCAAGGCATTCTAAAGTATTTCTATTTTTTAATGTGACATGATAGAATAAAGAGGTGGCATTGGCACGTACAGTTTTTGTTGGCACTCATTTGGAATGTTTTGCGTAATACATTGTCTCCAGCTCAGCTGCATGCTTTTTTCATACTGCATTGTCATGTGTTCCCTATACATTTTTGTATATCCTAGCTAGATGACAGACAAACACAGCTGACAGACAAATATACATACGATAGAGTCACTATAGTGATTTCATAGTGAAGAGAGTATGATTTTTCCATACTAAGCAGCATTTTGACCATCTCCATGTAACGTTTGGAAAAACTTTTGTTTTGCTTAATATTTCTCACGTGTACTACATGTCCAGAAAAAGCTTTTTTAGGTTTTAAAAGGACAGGGCATCTTTAATGTTTTAATCCAGTCATAATCCAGAGAATTAACACAGAGCACTAAAATGTTCCAATCCACTCCTTTTCCTTAACTAGTACACAGGACAGGTTTTATCATGTTTGGTTGCAAGAACATTTAGTTGTAAGATGTGAACTCGCGACGTACATTTAAACTTCCATTAAAAAAAATTGGCGAATCAACGCTTTTCTTTTTTTCTTCAATAAGTAAACAGAAGTTGTTCTGCATTACAAAGACATCTTTCAAAATGTCGGATGATAACTAGGAGTCAAACATGTCCTGTATTGGCATCCACTAGCTTGAATTTCAATGGAATGCTGCTGATGCTAAGGGCTTGTCTTCACTCTGCAGAAGATCAACGCTGCTGCAATCGATCTTCTGGAGTTTGATTTGGCAGGTCAGGTTAAGACTCACTAAATTGAACTCAGAGGGTGCCCCTGCCAGTGTTTGGTATTTTTGGTACTTCTGCTCTTGTGAGGAGTAAGGGAATGGTGCCAAGCTCAACTTAAGGTACGCAACTCCAGCTATATAAAATATGTAGCTGGAGTCAGCTTACCTTAAGCTGAGCTTCTAGATCTAGCATAGACTTGGCCTCTGGAATACATGGCAGACAATTCAAATGCCCAAGAGAATTGTTTTCTGGCAATGTATATTTGCCACTACACTTTTTTTTTCTTTTTTTTTTCCCCCCAGGAAAAAGCACAGGTTGTGAGGTTGATTTAACAAAGAAAAAAAAATATCACATTTTCTCTTGAACTTTGCTATTGTAGTTTCATTTCCCATCTCCTCCTTCCCCCACCTCCCCCCAAAAAAACCTAGCAGCCTCCATCACCACACACACACACACACACACTCTTCTCCCCCACCCCTTACAGTGGGCCAGGTGATAACAGACATTTATTCCCAATCAACTTCTCTGACATTGTGTTCTTGGGAGTTTTTACCAACTCCCTCCATAGTGCAGCATCACTGGAATGCTGGGGAAATCTTTTTTGAGTTAAGCAGGAAAGGATGTCTGCTGCAAGCACCCACAGACATGGAGGATATGGTGGATCAGGGGGGACAGAGGCAAAGTAACATTGACCTCAAGTCACCCACCTAGTGTAAAGTAGTTCTCCTAGCCTACATGCACCTTGGTCTGAGATTCTCTCTCTTAGCACCAGCATCACAAACAAATAGAAACAATCAAACATAAGACAGGTCATATGTTCCATTATTTCTGTATTATCACTCCTTTGAGCCAACTAGTCCAGTCTCCTATTTCTGCAAAAGACCTGCACAAGATGCTTCAGAAGAAGGCAAAAAATCCCAGAGTGCACAAGTATGGAACAACTAGAGATGTAAAATTCCATTTAATTGGTTAACTGGTTAAGCATAATGTTTACCTTGTTAACCGATTAAAGGGGGACAAATGGGAGGGGGCCTTCCAGCCCACCTGGGCTGAAGTGCCCCCCATTCCCCATCAAAGGCAGGGGCTACTACAACCTGGCTGGAGCAGCCTCTGCCTGTGATACGCCCAGGCTCACCGTGGACAAAAGCTGCTCTGAACAGCTGGAGCAACCCCTGTCCACAGCAGACCCTAGGGGGCTGGAGCAGGCCCTAACCAGGGCAGATGGGGAGCTGCTCATGCCCCCACTGGCTAACAGGAACCAGTAAGCATCTCTTGTTAAGGGTGATGCTTACTGGTTAATCTTTCACATCCCTAGGAACAACCTGCATAGCCATAAGCAGAAGGGTTTCTATCCCACTAAATCTCAACTACTCCATTAAGAGGCAGAAGAGAGAAGACACTTTCATATCACACAGTCAGAATCTTCACCCTGCAGGCACATGGTGGTAGATTTCTCATTATCTTCTTCTGGGGGTGAAAGAGCAGCAGAATATTCACACAAACCCTCATTCAGCAAGATGAGTAAGCAGTAGCACCTTCGCCCACAGCAACGACTTTACATCAAATGCACCCACCTACACACCCACACTCACATACACATCACGGGGGCTCAAGCAAAAGATTTTTTTAAGGTAATAGAAATTGTAAATTCTGGAAGTACTTATGACAAGATTTCACTCCCTATGTATATGTGGTGCCTTGGGATTCAGAATGTGCAATCAAATGAACATGTGAAAAGAGGAGGAGGAAGCAATGCATTACTCCACAGCCCCAGGCTCCTTTGGAGTGCATAACTTTTGGACTTTTTGGCATTCACTACAGGCCTTGTCGATCATATATGAACTTACGTATGTAATATAGTCAACATTTATTTAAGTTTAAACCACAATTAACCATGGACCATCTTGAGCAATTTTCCCTTCATTTTCAGAAATGCTTCTGTTCTGGATGCTTTACATTGGGTAGTTAATAAAGACAGAAGGTTCCAAGAACCGAGTTTGGATTCTGAGCTATATAAAACTGTTCCCTCTGAGAACACTGGGCACTCACGCATACAATTTTGGAATCTTTAAAAATCTTGCACCCTGCAAAATTTGTGACAGCTGTGATCATTGTGTGTTATGCTGATGGAGCATATGAATTCACTGAAGCCTGGAATATGGAGCTTCAGACAGCTATAAATGCTGAAGGCAAAGCTTGTGAAGCCTGTAATTAGGATCAATGAAAATCCCCATGGGACGAATGTCCAGGCAGTCAGTGGCTATTACCAGTTGTAAATTATGTCTGCTCTATGTGGACTCAGCTGTTCTAGCCAGTAAAACGGGGACAGTAAAGGCTCTATCCAGCCGTCACCATCTTCCCACCTATATATTTTGGAAGGGGAGTAAATGAACAGGTAGCTCTGCTTATCCCTGTGCAGCCAGACTTAAGGGCTCAGTAGGGGTATGTCTACACTACCACCCTAGTTCGAACTAGGGTGGTAATGTAGGCATACCGCACATGCAAATGAAGCCCGGGATTTGAATTTCCCGGGCTTCATTTGCATAAGCTGGCCGGCGCCATTTTTAAATGCCGGCTTGTTCGAATCCCGTGCCGCGTGTAGCCGCACGGCACGGGGTTCGAACAAGCCGGCATTTAAAAATGGCGCCGGCCGGCTTATGCAAATGAAGCCCGGGAAATTCAAATCCCGGGCTTCATTTGCAAGTGCGGTATGCCTACATTACCCCGCTAGTTCGAACTAGCGGGGTAGTGTAGACATACCCTATCTGAGGGAACAATTTGGGTATGTCTGCACAGGCAACATTATTTTTAAATAACTGCTGGGTGTGTAGATGCGGACTCAGTTATTTCGAAATAATGTCAAAATACAGTCAAGTTGGAGGACATCTTACTCTGACTCCTGTAACCCTCATTGTACAAGGAGTAAGGGAAGGTGGAGGAAGAGTGCTCTATTTCAAAGTTAGTGCTGTGTAGATGCTCCTAATTTCAAAATAAGCTATGCAATTGACATAGCTCAATTTGCATAGCTTATTTCAAGTTAAGCCCTGCTGTATAGAGGCACCCTTCAAAGGGTGTTCTTGCTCTATCTTGATTATTGTTTGTGTAGCTCATTTCACAATCTAACCCAAAGGGTTTGATTTTGCTCCCATGAGAATCCTTTGAGAAACTTCCAATTGATAATGGCTACATAGATGGCCAATAGGGACTTTCAATATCTAATTCATATCTCCCAAGCTATTCAAAGAACATTTAACGGAGTCCAGACCATCTAGCTCTTCACACAGAATAGTTGCTTGCTATCACTATTACTTTGTTTTAACTTCATTCTAAATTTGCAGTTTTTCTATTTAAAATACTTGTGGGAAAACTATTCCTCTTAAATAACTAAAGTAATTCTGGTTTATATAAAGATCTCCCATCTTTTCATTATATTTTATATCAGACATGGTATAATTCTTTCCTTCATATACCACACAAACTAATCATGTGTCCTGTTTCTCCCAATGATAAAATCCAAAACTTATGTCAGAAAAAGAAATTTTAGAAGTCTCCTGTATCTGGGAAATTAAAAACGGTTTACAAAGCCTTATTTTAGCACAGTATCTAAAAATGTTATAAACAACATTGTGTATGCTTCATGGTAGAAGACTGTGTCTTTAAGGCTAGGCTATCCCTCCTTAAATAACTATTTAAAAGAATAAACAGAACAAAGAATATAAAACCATTCAGTTTTACTTAGTGCTCATGAAAGAAACTAGACTGACAATGCGGAAGACTGGAAATTTCTGTTTCTCTATGGAACAACTACACTATGAACAGCGGGAGGACAAATTTTATTACATGATTTTACCCATATGCTGGGAGTACCTCCAGAATAGAAAGTCTCCTCAGCCTACCAGCAAAGGTGCCAGTTAATGCCAATTTCCATGTCTCCCCGACCACGCCAGGAGCCACAATATCCAATGTGGAATCACTCAAACTTTTCACCTAAACCATGATATAAACATTATACTAGTGTTTGTAATTTAGTTCCTGTGGAGAGTGTGCTTTACCAGGTGCAGTAAAGCAGTTCTAATGCTGCAGTTCTGTACGCTGCATGTCAAGGGTCAAGGCAACCAACTAAGCCCAAAGCATGAAAACCACTGTTGATACTAGCCAGAAACAGAACTGATTCTACTGCTCTTGTTGTGTACACATAGGACCTTACCAAATTCATGGCCATGAAAAACACATTATGGACTGTGAAATCTGGTTCCCCCCCAGGAAATCTGGTGTTTTCTGTGCTTTTATCCTGTACTATACAGATTTCATGAGAGATACCAGCATTTCTCAAATGGGGGAAGGGGGCAGTTCTGATTCAAAAGAGAGTTGCAAGAGGGGATGGCAAGGTTATTGTCAGGGGGTTGCAGTATTGTCACCATTACTTCTGCGCTACCTTCAGTGCTGAGCAGCCACAGACCAGCTCCAAAGACAGAGCCACCACCAGTAGCAGCACAGAAGTAAGTGTGGCATGGTATGGTAGTGCTACTCTCACTTCTACGCTGCTGCCTTCAGAGCTGGGCAGCTGGAGAGTGGCAACTGCTGACTAAGGGCCTCGCTCCGCAGGCAGCAGTGCAGAAGTAAGAGTGGCAATACCATACCATGCCATCCTTCTGTGCTGCTACTGGTGGTGGTTCTGCCTTTAGAGCTTGGCTCCTGGCCAGCAGCCGCCACTATCCAGCTGCCCAGCTCTGAAGGCAATGCTGCCACCTGCAAGAGTGCAGAAGTAGGGATAGCAGTACTGCAAACCACCCCTTACAATAACCATCCTTTTTGGGTCAGGACCTCTATAATTACACCACCATAAAATTTAGAACTGAAATAGCTGAAATCTTTAAATTTATTATTTTTAAAACCCTATTACTGTGAAATTGACCAAAGTGTACTCTGAATTTGGTACGCTTCATAGTAGAAGAAAAAGACAACTGGAAACATGTAAGAATGAGTGAAATCCAATGGAAATGTTATTTTTTTAGGGGCTGCTCTAAAATATTCTTAATTGAATGGCAGTAGTCATATGTTGGGTCTGTCTCTCCTGAGTCCCTTTTTCATACATTAACATATGCCCCACAACACACATGCACATGTGCACAAACAAATCCAGGTAGGCTGGAAAGGGAGATCTTATATGAGAAATAGAGCGCTAAGATCAGGCCATGAGAAGCCTATAGTACTTGAATAATGTGCTATGCAAAAAAGTGATTATGGTGAAATGCTGTCTAGTTTAAACATACATAAATTGTAAAATTTGTTATTTCTGATTCTCCACAGCTTAATCTGTGTAAGCTCCTTTTACCCCATGAATGTTTAAGTCTAAAGGATATTTTAAAATTTCATATCTGTATGATGTAGGGGCCAGTTTTCAAAGCTTCATTACAGCTTTATAATGCAGATTGAATGGTAGCACAAAGGTTTAAAATTAAAAGAGGAGGAGGAAGCTATCGTCGGAAAAAATAAAAGGTAGGACAGGGGAAAAATATGTGGTAAAATAAACTCAGTAGGCAGGAGAGGAAACTGCAAGAAAGATGAATTGGAAAGAGGGAATAGGATATCTTCCCAGCATCTTTGGGTTATTTCAAAGTACCTGAACTTCATAACCTACACAGCTCCAGGCACCGTGTTAAGCAATAAATTGCTTTCTTACAGCCATGTGGCAGTGTTAGAAGGTCGGCAAAACACTCCACTCCAGAGGCACTATATAAATTTCTTAGCTTAAAATAACCAGATTGACTCGTTTCTACATATTTCAAATCCTCATATAATCTTCAAGAACAGACATAACAACACACTACACCAGAATATTCAACATTACAAAAATGGAATTTAAGAATGCCATGTAGCCAAGATACAAACTGACCCTTATTAACGGGAAGGAGAAAAATCACAAGACTAGTACTTACATTCTAGTATTGCTGGTCTTGTTGATTATTACAGATTTTCCAGTTTGATCCACATTGTGATCCATTCCAAAATAAGCTGCCACTCTGTGCACTAGCATCCTCTGATATGACGACATCTGAGGGAACTTTTTATAGTGATTACTGAAAGAAATCGTACTGATCAGTTACATTACTATCTTTAAGCTAAAATTGAACAATGATAATAATACCTTTTAAAACTTGATGCGACTTTTTCCTCTGGCCGTTTATTCAGCATACATGTATGCTGCAAGCAAGCAGTCAACTACAATGACTGATTTTCAAGAAGTGCTGATATATTTATGGTCCAAAATAAAACTGATACTTTTACTTGCTAAATTAAGGTAATCAGATCTCATATTTCATGGCATCAGCTGACTGCTGCAGCAGTCAGGATAGACTCACGTGCCATACACACTTTTACCCTGTATACCGTCTTATACAAATGACTAAGTAAGTCAAGAAAGTTTCATGCCTTCCTCCAAAGCAGCAGATATTGGGGTTGAGGTATCAAGACACTATTCTTGTATGACACATCATCTTATTTTCCCCTCTATTTTAAAATGTCTATGTTTTCCCTCAAAAGTTAGAAGACTTTTTCCTGTCTGTTTTAATTTTAAATATAGACTGTATGAGAGCAAAATAGGGGTTTATATCCCTTCAAACAAAAATCTGATTTTATTTTTCACAACACTAAAAATACCTAGCAGCACAGAACAAACTGCCTGACATAATATTTGATTATATATCCCTCTCTAGAGATGCATGCTTTATGTCCTGTGCAATGAAAGCTTTACAATTATTTTTGGCCATAAGTGACTGGAACCAGCTGGAAGTCATTAGAGAACCATCATAAAAATGAAAATCTTGCTTTTTGTTACACCTAATGCAGTTGTTCCTATTGACAGCTATTATACAGGAATTTAGGGTCTGATTTTGCAAGGTGCTAAGCTCTAGCACAGTGTTGAATAGGCCACTATGTAAGCACACATCTCATAAATATATAGCATTTATACATGCTTTATGCAAAAGATGTATGTGGCATGCAAATATGATAAACTAACCACATATTGAAAATTAACTTACTTGTTGTCACTAATAAAATCAATAATTTCTTGTTCCATTTTTAAGAGAATCATTCTGTCCCTGTAAAAATAAACAATGATTTGAAGAGAAGGCTACCAAAACCATTTCAGATAACTTGCTTTCAAAGTATCATAAAAGTATGAAAGTTTCCCCTTTATTTAAAAAAAGCTACGTATATGTTTTAGTTAAAACTCCAACTTGCCTTGCATTGGTGCAGCTGTGGAAAGAATTCAGTCCCTCTTTCCGCCATCCATACCAGACCAAGGCAATTTAGGGATTTAAATCCCTTCAACTTTAGGACTCAGCCTGGCAGCACTCACAGCATCAAAGCACTGCATTCAGGAGGATTGTGGAGCAGTTGTATAAGGTAGGGTTTATCCCTTTTGGAACAAATATAAGCAATAGGGCTAGCTGAAAAACTTCCATCACAAATTTTTTGATGGAAAATTGAATTTAGTCAAAAATCCAACTTGTCACTGAAAGGAAATGCAGTGGAAAATGTCAACTTTTTGTCTAAAGACCAAATATCCCAAATCCAAAAATACTTGTTCTTCCATGGTGCAGTTCTGTAGCTCAGAAAGAAGGAAGACCACACTGCATCATGGGATGTGTTGTCTGACTAGGAAGTCACTGAGAATAGGGACCAGTGACATCCTCCAACAGTTTCCATGAGGAGCTGCAGTTTTGCCAAATCCAAACTTTCTGTTTTAAGCTGCAAGTTTTTGATCTTGCACTGAAGAGTTGAAATTTTCCACAAATACCACCTTCCCCCTCTCCACTCCTCCCCCACCCCACTCGCTTTTCTTCCACAGCCCTGGTAAGAAACCTTACAGGGTACATTGCTCTCAAGCTTCTTTAAGCGATTACAACTTATACTGGGATTTTTTTTTTAAACTTTGAATG
Source organism: Pelodiscus sinensis (assembly GCF_049634645.1). Classification (NCBI taxonomy): domain Eukaryota; kingdom Metazoa; phylum Chordata; order Testudines; family Trionychidae; genus Pelodiscus; species Pelodiscus sinensis. The sequence continues at coordinate 174,009,956 of NC_134712.1, forward strand.
CTGGAAATGTGCCCTTTAATACAAAATGTGAATTCATGCATTTTGAAGTCCTGTGGATTTTTAACCCCCTCCCTGAATGGGTATTTAAGTGGAGGTTAAAGAAGTTGTGCACACTTAACAGTTTAAAAGAGTATGTAAAATATAAATATATAAAAAAATTCCGATAGAAACATTGAAATATATTTAGTTAAATATGTTTAGGAGGAAATATATACGGAGATTAATTTGCAGCTCCAAATAAAGTCTGTGGGTATAGAATTTGGAACTGACAGTATGATTTGAGTGGCAAATACTTTCAGTCATATAGGCTATAAGTAAGAGTCTGTAGATGGAACTGTGCAGTGGTGAAGAGAAGCACAGTGACCACATTTCAGGAAGAATAATTAGGAATGGAAAACCTAGGCAGTAGAAGTTTTTTTTGTTTTATGGCTTTTTGCTCAATTAAGATACTCCTATTACTTCCCCTCCACCCCTACAGAATTATCTAGAATTAGAATTACAAGATGCTAGAATTCTAGGACTATACCAAGAGTTTGCTACATGCTGGAGTTACTTACCTGGGATTATTCTTTAATGTGTTCACCAGGAATTCATGCAAATCTATGCCTGTTGAGTCAGTATATTCTTGGCTGCAATCTGAAAAAAAAACCAATTGCTTCATTTCAAAATTTACAGTTAAGACAATTTCTTTAAAGCAAACTTTGTTTTTCAGCTAGCAACATGAAGAATATGTTACAAAGAATAATGTACATGCATCTTATTACTTATGTGAACAATCTACCCCATGAAACAATGGAAGGAAATCTGTCCTCTCTCTGAATTGTACCAATAAGTGCCAGCAGCGAAGCAAACATAATGGTTTTTCCTTCCTAGGATCACAGGAAATGTGTCACCCAAATTCCTTCCAACATGCAGTGCTGTCCATATAGACATCTTTATCTAATTTAATGAGCGAGAACATGATATGCCATGCCAGTGAGAATTAAAAAAATCTAACACACTGGAATCTAGGATGTCCAAAAGTGGGCAAATGACAACGGCATGGGACAGGGTGTTTAGAACTCATTTATGGCATAGCTTATTGTGTCTTCCTCAAAACTAAAGGCAGATCCCTCAGCTAGCATGAATCACCAACTGCAGTGAAGTCAGTGGAGCTATGAAAATTCATATCAGCTGAGGACCTGCTCCTGACTAAGCAATGCTTATCCTAAAAGACTGCAGTATAGTTTTGTAACATGGTATAATTATAGGTATAAAAATAATTATAGCTAGAGTCACACTATGCATATCTGCTCTAGTAAAGAATAATTATAATATGTGATGAATAATGCACTAGTGTATTACAGTACACAAATGATGAGTTAAGGTTTAAGGTCATGCGTGAATTTCCCAATCATATTAATTACAGAGATTCAGCTGTGGGCCAAGATCAATATACCAGTATAAGACTTAGTGTTTTGTGTTACTACTAACAAGTTGTACAGTATACTAACATTCACAGGATAAAGTTATACTCTTTCATAGAATATTTTATGTAAATATTATAACCGCATACACGTATACACACACCCACACTATATACACACACTGGATACAATTGTATACACACACACACACACACACACACACACACACACACACACACACTATATATATTCCCTCAAACTTCATCATTTATATGTAAAATTCCCTTTTTCTTATCCATATAAATTTAATATTCCACATTCTCTCTTAAAATAAGGAATAAGGGATCTTTCAGAAAAGGCTTTATTTTCCGAAAGATCCCCGTCTAGACTGGCGCTTTTTTCTGGCAAAGCTCCTAGCCGGAAAAAAAGCAGCAGCCATGTTTATGCAAATGAAGCGGGGGGGGGATTTAAATCCCTGCTTCGTTTGCAATTGTGATATGTCTAATTTGCATCCCTTTTATAGAAAAGGGATGCAGTCTAGACACAGCCATATTAGTACAGCAGCAAGCTATTTATGCAAGAGAGAGAGAGACAGAGACAGAGACAGACAGGCAGACACACACACAGGTATAATACATATACAGGCACAGGTATATACATTCATATGCAAGCCCAAGAATTTCTAGATGTGACTACAGTGTATAGCAAATGATAAAGGATAGATAAAGGATTCATATATTTTGAAGTTCACCTTTTGATAACATTCGGATCTTTGATTTTTCACAGTTTTTATCTTTTTCTTTGTTTTTATCCTTCTCTTTTTCGGAGTCATCTTTACTAGATTTATCTTCTTCCTGTAGACTGGGAAAACTTGAAAGCTGTAGTAGTATTGATTCCTGTTGAAAAAAAAAATATAACAACTTAGGGCTAGGTTTAATAAAATGTACATGGATTCCAATCGGCAGATATTTACATTAGGGTGTGCACAACTAGAAAAACTGAAGCCAGTTTATATATATTTTTCCTTTTGAGTCTTATCAGGAGAATAATGCATTCTTTGGTCCAAATTCTGCCCTCAAATGTATGTGTGTGCTGCTCACATTGAAGTCAGAATTTCTTCCTTAATATTTGCTAAGACCTCTGAGTTTACAAATATTAAAAAGTACATTATTCTCCGCTTTTTCAGTGATCAAACCTCTCTCATCATTATAACCCTGGAAGTACATTCCTATGTGTTTTTCTTCCAATAAATCTTACAATATCTCTTTAGATATTGTAAATGCTAGATAAAGACCAAAATAATCTAACACTTTTTCCACAGAAAAATTGTCTGCAAATTCATGTAAAGTGCTGTGCACATGTATGGTGCTATACAAGTTAAACTGATTTTCAGGCCCTTGATAATATGCTTTGCAGGAAACTGATTTTAGGGTATCAGGTCTATCACAAAAAAAAAAACATCTGGAAACATGACTACTAGCAAAAAGTTAAAAAAAAATGTGTACTGAAGTTTTCAGTACAAGGGGTGTGCTAACTGAATTTCTCCAGTGCATCAGAAATCCATATCCTAAAGACTGCAAACATCGTGAATTCCGTTGAAGTTGCACTTGTTAAAAAACAGGGAATTGATCTTTGGCTTTTTTTCCCCTTTTGAGAAATCATTATTCTCCATTTGCACTGACACTGGATATTTAAAAAAATAAAAATAAAAACTAGTTGATATTTGATGAAATAATGTAAACAGTGCTGTGATAAACTTCTAAAGAATGGAATCTGACTACAGGAAGGAAAAGAAAGTATGCCTAAGTATTCACACTGTTTTGAAGAAAAATGAATTAAATCAGATATTTAAATTGTAAAAACACATGCTTGTATTAAACTGTGGCAAAATCAGCAGTATTAAAAGTGACTTTAACACATTGGGGACCTGCATAATTGGTAAGCTACAGCTGCATCATTGATGACATCCAAATTAACATTTTTTTAAAAAAAATAGCCTGATCACTAGCAAATTCCCTTCTATCATCAATTTTATAGACTGCTGATGTAGAGAAAAACATCTCATTACAAAAATTTAACCCAAAGGGTATTTTTCAGAAGCAGAACATTAGTAACTCAAATGATGCCTGCAATAACTATTAGAAATCTTAAAGTTATTAAAAGAACTACTAAAAGTCAGACACCAAAAGAAGTGTGAGACAAAAATCCTAGCAAAAAAATCAGCTACCAGTGTCGCAGTAAATCAAAATTGCCTGTTCTGAACTAGTGTCTTATTCTTTTTATGAAGCTGAAATGTGAAACAGAAGACTTGTGATGCAAGGCACTGTAAAATATGGAAGCAATGCCCTGCGGCAAAATATTAACCTGGGTTTATTTTCTCAATCTCTATTTTTGCTACCGCAAGGCAGAAATGTTAACAAAAGGCTGCATTGAATATAGAAAGAGAATGGGAACTTTCAGCCATATGAAACATGCAGGAGAATGCCCGCTAGCTGCCAAGTTACACTCAGTGGACTAAAGCATGCCTTCCTTTTCACTTGCTGAGGAAAAACTGCAGGTTAATTTTTTGTTCAGATGACAAAACTTTGTATGAATCAGTGCCACAAGATCCTTCTGAACAACTTCAGATTTCCTTGGCTATCTAATGTTGGGTGATTCTGTCATTAGTTCTTCAAAACAGATGAAAAGTATGTAACTGTCAGCCTCCACACTTTAATCCTGATTTATTAAAATGACTATTACAATGCATCTATTTTGATGAAAGGAGAAAAATGACAGACTTTACACATAGCATAACACACACGTAAACATATAGTATCTACTTTGTGTTACACACATATGATTCTGGGTATAAGATTTGGTTGCTCTTGAAGAAACACACAAAAGGGCTGTAGAGTCGTGAAAGCAATCTATTATGTTGTTATATTTATTTTTATTGATTTTTCTCAATAGTAAAATACAACGTTAATAAGTACATTGATACAAGGTAAATATAGTGAATAACAAAAGAAAAGTTCAAGTTGCATTAATACACTGATAAGTCAATAATATAGCATTAGAGGCAACATTCCTTTTAAGTAAGGACATAGTGAATCATCAGGAAAGCGTTCAAGATCAAGTAATACAGGTAACAAGATTTTTCCTACACAGGAAAATGAAGGCAAATTTTCAAATATCAATACAAACATCAGGGTTGCAGTACAATCCATACTCTGTAGTTCTGGCAATGTACCGTACATTCTCTGGTAATCAAAACCCTGTGCTTTGTAAACCGCTAAGATAAACTAATAGAAAATTAATTCAAAATAAGTTCAAAATAGGCTTCTTTCTCCTTTAAAGAAAAGCAAAATATTTCAAATGGCACAACACTTCCAGTATCCTTCAGCCAGTCCAAGGAGGAGAGTGCAGGTCTAGCTTTCCATTGCAAAGCATTGGTAAGCAAAAGGCCAATAAAAGAGCAAATCAGTTTCTATCTACTTGAGTATTCAGAACCAATTGATTTTACACAAGACAGAAGTTGGAAGTCAAGGGTACTTTAATTCCTCTGATCTTTTCAGTACAGCCAAATAATTTTTCCCGGTGACCAATGAGACCTGGCTATGACCAGAGCGTATGTGCGCAAGGGACCCCTCCTCTGTCTGGCATCAGGGTGAAGTTTGGGAGAAGTATTTTATTCCCAAACCTGCCTGCGTCTGTGCAGTTGAACACATGCCTTCTGCAGTACATTATCAACCACCATGCGATGTTAAATACAATCTCTTATGTTGATATTATTCTCCTTTTCATTCTCCATTAAACAATAGAAAACACAAATAAAATGCAGAACAAAAGCCACACATTTTTTAATAATGCAAGTTAAGCTAAAAGCATAGTTTTATTTTTTGTTTAAAATATATACCTACAACTAGAAAATAACCTGTCAATTTCTCTACTGCATAATCATCATTGTAGAGCAGTGAGAACTTGAAGTTCAGCTGCTAAACAAGATCTGGTTTTTGGTCTTTCAAAAAATAAATATAAATGAATGAATGAATGAATAAATAAATAAAAATCCTCTCCACACTTAGGCACCTAAGGGGAGAGTTCAATTTGTTTCATTTCAAGTCAATAGAGGAAAGTCAAAGAAAGTACACTTAAAAGTGATTGATTGTTTTGTTCTGAGCTCACAAAAGTCATTCTCTCAATCTCTTTCCTTTACTCTCTCTCTCTCTCTCTCTCTCTATGGCTAATCTCATTTGCCAATAAAACAACTGAATCTACAAATACCAAAAATACTGGCAGCTTTTAAGGGTTTCTTTTTTTAATCTTATTTTTTACTGGTCAAATAAAAATGATAGTGAAAGTTTTTGGTGTTTTGAGGTTTGAGCCTTTTGTTTTGGTTTTGATTGGCAGTTTATTTTTTGCATGCGAACCTAAAACAATTGTTTGCCAGAGTCTGAATCTCCCAGATCGAATTTCCAGGATGTTTTGGTCCAAAAAGGTGTTTCTTTGGAATAAATGGAATAACAAAATGCAGTCCTACTCTGTATAATGCACGTTCTCTTCTCTGCCAATGTATTTATAGAATTAAAGTTTGTGTAGTATTATGAAATGCATACTGGTGGAACGGGGGACTGATACACAATGGATCTCAGCTGAGCTAGAATCCAGAGTGTACTCAGAACTGTATTTGGTATAGCCTCAAAAGAGATAGCCTTAGAGAAAAGAACAATTCTATCTTTTATTTATTTATTTTTAATTTAAAACCGAATTCTTTTGAATTCTTTTCCATTTGTTGAAATTTTCAGGGGGTCTGGAAAAAAAAGCAAACAACACCCTGTGACATACTGTAAAACTACTTCAATATTTCAAAATAAAGTACACACTAAGCCAGATAACTTCACAAAATCGTGTGCATTGTCGGATGTAATTTTTTTTTTGCTTTCCCCAAAAATATCGTTAAAAGCCCAATTAAGTAACATGATCATGCAAGTGAAAGTAGAATTCAACCATGCAGCTAGCAGCCATGATTTCAGATGTACCTGATTATCATGAAGACCTTCTGCTCCCAGTCGAGGGGATGATTCTTCGCACACAGCAAGACTCCGGACTAGTTTCCCTTTAGCTCCTGACTAAATACAATAGAAAGAAAACAAAACAAAGGAAACTACTGCTGATCTCGTATCTGCAAATGTTCCAACCTTCCTATGCATGTATTTATCCAGAAACACTGCATTTGCTTGAGATGCAAGTGCTGCATGTATGTGATAGACAAAAGATGAAATATAGCAGGTCCTGTCCACCAAATAATTTGACACAATTTCAAACTCTTTTGCTACAACTGAAAATCATGAAAACAAAAAAACAAAAAACAAAAAATCTGGTAATGAAGTTAAAGCAACTATTTCCTGTAATGAACAGCAATAAAGCTGAACAGGGACAATTTTTAAAACTTTCATTGACTTATCCTTGGAAAATATTATTTAAAAACCCAGCAAGTGAGCAAGCAGATTTCCCCCTACTCAGTCCTTTTTTATATAATTTCTACAACTTCAAAAACTTGATTACGCCACTTAAATAAAATTTAAACTAAACATTAATTATAAAAGAAAAATGAAATGAAATTTTTCCTCTCTCAGCTGTACACACAAACACATACACAGATCACATATACAAGCACGTGGCAAGCCCAGCAACCAGTGTATGATTTCTAAATAAAGGGGAGATTGACACTTAATATTTTGTGAAACTTCTTTGCCTTTGTGCCACATGATTATGGAATAAAACCTGACAATAAAAGCTCACTGTTGTATATGAAAAAGCCCCCTGAACTGAACTTTTTATCACCTTGTCAGCTCTGCATGCAATGTGAAACCCTACCTTGGATCTCTTTTTCTGCTGGTTCTGGTTTATGCCTCGTTTCTGTGTGTAACAAATAATTTTCACTTTAGTGGAAAATGCACACAATAGGAATATCAGCGTACTTCATAAAAACCTTCTCAAAATAATCCTTCATCGTTTGTTGTTTGCAAAGTAACATCCCCAGTACAACTCTCAAAAAGTGGAGCTCCAACAATTGTTTTTCCTTTGTGTATTAATCTGATTGTAATAAATAACATACAAACTGGAGAGGTTTTGCAATGTTATGTACAAATAAAAATCATGATAAAAATGACTATACTATAAATAAGCCTCTCTCCATTTCCAAACTCCTTCAATTTTTGAGCTTGTCAGTAGCCCCATAAATTACAGTTCCCCTTTCCCTGAATATCCTTTTAAGTAAAATGATGATAATAATAATAATAATAATAATAATAATAATATAGCAAAGACTCAATTTTTAATTCTCTTTCTTTGGTTTTGCAAAAGAATCACAACTTTTTGTTCGTAATAATTGTACTTTTTAAAAACACACCATAAAATTAAGAAATGCAACCATTTCTATGAATTCGGAGAGTCCATCAGATCAAGTTAATATCCTAAATATCCTAAGAGGAAAAACAATCAGACAAAATGTTTTACTGGATTTTTATAATGGATACCCAGCAACAGGTTTCTTAGTAACAAAAATAGTAGAAAAATATTACAAAATATTACAAAATGAAACAACATGGAATAGAGAGAAAGATGGGGAAAGGAAAAATACATACAAACTTAGCCAAATAAAAGACAGTGGAAATGACAATATAGTGATAAACACAATGACATAGCCATCCAGGTCCTCCTTCCCCTTACCTGGTGGTCCGATTTGGCATCACTCAGCTTCTCCTCCTTTTCCTCTGCTTCCAAGCTTTCTGTTTGATTACTGATGCAGTTCTCTGGGGTGGCATCTGAGATGGCAGACTCCTGGTCTTCCACAGCTTCCTCTGCTGTCTCCTGGTTCAATTTACCTTGCTCAGACATTCTCCCAGACAGGAATTAAAACAAGATTTGGTGACCTAAACAGTCGAGACATTAAAAAAAAAAGTGAGGTGAGGAGGGAGATAAAATTTTTATTTTTTGTTCTCAAAGGAGTCATTTCAGTTCATTTGATAAACAAACCATAATAATAAACTTAAGAGTTCAAGGCAAAGGGCAGGGGAAAAATGAATTCAATTGATACTGGGGAAGAGTGGAATTGAGGTGTCATAAATAAAACAACTTGGTTTCAAACTACTTAAGTGGTAGAGAATGAAAACCACAGTTAAGATGGTAACATAAGCCCTCACCCCTTGCTCTCCTTCCACGGAGTTGCTGCAGAAATGAAGACTGGAATGGAAAGGAATTTTGTTTTTTGCAAAACAAGTCAAATGGATCAAATAGAAGTTGTCCCATTTACACTTCCGGGTCACAGGCATGTCAATGCTTCCCTCCACTAGCATCTCTCTTATAATAAATACATACATACACATATACACAAACAAAGCACCACCAAGAGGAGAAATACTGCAGATTTCTATCACTCAGCTATTGCCTGGTGTATATATAGAGAGCGCCAATAGCATTCATTACAGGCACACAAAAATTAAATTCAGTTGAAGAGGTAATAACATTCAATATAAATATGAAATCTAAATTTGGCAATAAAGCTCTCAGGGTCAACATCTCCAGACGTCAAACTGACAGCTCCATTATTAAAATCATAAGCCTCTTCCCAAACCCCGTGTCACGCTCCAGCACTATGGAAATCCTATTGGAAGCCCTTGGCAGGTAGCTCTAATGAAGATATCTTAACTGCACTGCATTGCTCCCAGCTCACAACGGACTGTTGTACAGAAGCTCTAAAAGGCTTTTCAAAGTTAAAGCCTATTATTATTTTTCCTTTCTTTACCCACAGAACACCCTTCCGACACCTCCCCCACTGATCATTTGTCAAATGAGTCTCATGAATAATTTAGTGTCTCCCTCCCCCCCTTTTCTTTTTTTTTTTCTGGTTTTAAAATGTGCCTGAAAGAAAAACAATTCCAACAGAAACTAGGAGTTATTTCAGAAACAGATTTCAGTGCAATAGCTTGCCCTTTTTTAACAATGAAGAATGGTTATTAGACAAAATTATATTTTGCCATGTTTCTTTTACATCCTGTAAAGAATATTCAGCACTTCTCTTCTGTCCGATTCTTTTATTGGAAATACAAAGGATTTCAAAATATCAGCTATTTGTTTTTAGAATTCTACTTTCAGGTATTTTAAAGGTTTCGGGTATTTTAAGTAAACAGTGTTGAAGAGGTTACTGTTCCAGCTCAATTTGCAACACATTGTGGAGCTTTAGCAGAATTAGATTTTTCTGAACAACTGAGTTTCTTATACACGTGTTTATGAATATCAGGACAAGGGGTATACATTTACAAACATACACTACAGTCATAAGCGATTCAATACATTTCTCAAAGCAATGCAGTACTGCAAAAGGGCTCATTTTAATTGTAAATATTTCCGGTTAATTTTTGGTTGTTGTGCTCTTACATGTGTAACTCAAATTCAGTGAAATTTTCACACCCACACAAAATGTATTTAGGTGTACATTATATGTACAGAACATCTATACACAGAAAATATTCACAAATACAAACATAATTAGAGCTGCAGACTAACGACTGTAACAAACAAGCCATCTACCTTCAAAGCAGCTTTAATTCTCGATGTCTTTCTAGCTGCTTCTGTTGCTCTTCAATGGTTAAATCCACACAAATGATCAATGACAACATGAGTCCCATGTCCCCACTAACAGTTCAGAATGCCAGTCTCCATGCCCTTCCGTTAGACAGTTTGATAGATCATCAACCTGGAAAAAGACAAAAAGTAAATAATCAGGGTAATAATCATGGTAAGGTTAAGGATGCAATAAATAGGACCAGATTTCTAACACTAATGACCAGCTTCAAGCAAATCACTTTCACAGCTTGATCCAGCTCCACCTGTCTCAAAACTGCCTGCTTCTTCTCTAATGAAGGCTAGAGCCGGCTGTTCAAGTCATAACAGCTCCTACGCAAAGAGCTAAAATTATCAATTGCATTATGCACTGAAGATTACTCACTTCAATTTTAACCTTTTTTAGTGAATTCTGGCACTTTTCACATAAAAAAATTCAGATCATCTCTTTGCCTCAATGGAAATCAACATTATCTATGGGCAAAAAAGTCTTCTCTGTTTTTTAGCCAGAGCTCTAGCCCCAATTTCAGATTTACACAATATTTTAAAAAAGCTCTATGACCTCTTTTTAGAAAGTAATCTCAGTAAGAGTACACTTCATTTACATGCTGGTGTAATGAGGCATATCTGCCAAACAGAAGCTGAAATGATCGGGGGAGGGAGGTGAAAAATGAGTCCTCAGAACAATGGAAATCAGTATAAACTTTTAGACAGCATGGGAAAAAAGAACATACTGAGATCTCTCTCTACATTATTGCTCAGAGAGGAAGACTACGGGTTCAATTGCTTCAGAAATGGAATGCAAGTGCCGTTCATCAGCACTGTTACTTGCCAGCTGAGTATGGGATTTGACAGAAAAAGAATATTTTGAGAGGGATTTGCAAACTGTGGTCCTGCAGAAAATTATCATGATGCAGTTAAGTCTTGTTGAGATTTCCATATATGCAGTAGCCAAAGATAATTTGGAGGGGGGGGGGGGGGGAAGGATAAGAGAAGAAAGGCAAAAACACCCCCTTCCCCCAAAAGAACAAAAATACAGTTCAGTTGGTAAGAAAAACAACAATCTGCATATTATCAAACTCTATTACACGTTTTCTGATGTACATGGTTTTAAATTGCAAACAGTTGCAACAGCTGTACTGTACGGTATGATGAATTGCAGCTTACAACCTATTTAATGTAGCCAAACGCTACGAATCAGAACTGGAATACAATATTTTTAAAATTATATTCTGATCTTTCCAGAATTTCAGTGCTGTGTAGCAAAGAATATTTAGTTGCATAGACTTTTATATTTCCCAAGAGGTAAACATAAATATTTCAACACTGTATCTCTCATCTCACAAACCAGTAAATAATTTGTATGTAGCAATAAAACTACTCATTTGCAGGACCATTAATAATCCTTTCAGAAAAAAATTACTTTTAGGAGGTTCAACACTAAGGTGATAGAAACAGAAAAAAACATTAATAAAATAAAGCAGAGTACTGATATTTAGGAAATAAGAATAATATTTTTATATATATAAATATAAAGTGAGCCTATTACATGCAACTAATGTAGGTAAAAAATTAACTAACTGACTCAATGAGGTAAACTACTCCCAAGAACCTTTTTGCCCCCACTTCAGAATAAAAAATGATATCAAATCTCAATTCAATACAAAAGATTTAAAGAGAGAGAGAGCACACTGTGAAGTCCAGAAGCCCCAAATCCATCAAAGAAATAGAAGTAGTTGTACCAAAACCTTTCCAAAAATTAGCATGCAATTTCGGGATCCTGCACACTTTTTGCAGCATTGCCATGTATGATAAGCTAAATATCCACAAAAAGGCATCTCAGATTTCCTATTAGTCACTAGTTAGAGAAATATGCCAAGTCTCCAGCAGACATTTCTGGTCCTGTGCCACAGATCTCACAATGCAATCTTATCATACTGACTGAGGAATATTTTTATAAATGGAGACTCACACATTCTTATGCTTAAGATATTTAATGCCAACATGATCTAATGCCAAGCCTTCGGGAACTCTGTTGAATCTTAAAGACTGAACAAAAGATACAAGCATTTCACCAAGGTTGCATAAGTCAGTGGGGGAAGAAACATACACAGTGTTTGAGCAGCATCTATCAGACCTGCAGTGCCAATGCCATTTTAAAATTATACTCCCAGCATGCATTTCAGCATTTTGTTGTAGAAAACAACCCAGGGAAAAAAATGGATTTTTTTTAGCTGAAATCAAGCAATCTTCAGCAGGTAGATACTGACATATGGGACTAGGGATTAAAGCAATCTTATAAAAATATTTGCCCACATGAAACTGTAATCATTTGTAATTATTCCCTGAGCCAAAAGAACAACTGAAGTGAAGAATTGGGTGAGATAGCAATTATAGTTCATCTTTCTCATCTTTCCTCCAATGCACATTTCCATTAACTTGGGAGGAAATTTACATACAATGGTTCCCATTTATGTTACAATATGTGAGATGTACTGAGATTTTCAAAGGAACCCATGTTGAATTAACTTTCCATGGGAGTTAGACTCCCTTATGTGCCTCTGAAATCTCCTGTATTATATAATAAACATCAGGGTATCTATTAATAAGTAGAAGCAAACAGAAAAGCACCTGTAAAATGGCACCCTTTGACTGAAAATATGTATCTGCTCCTTGTGCATTTTCAATATACCAGTTTATTTAATAATCAACGCAAATATATTACTAGTACTAGTCCTGCAGTGTCTATATAGCTATGGAAAAAGCACACTCAATTCTTCTCAAACTTGCACAGCAACAAAATTGTCAGCTATGTCCTTACTGCCAAATTTACACCAAGGTAAGAGACAAAATACACACTTCAGCTTTCAATCTCTAGGTTGGGATTACAAAGCTTGTGACGAGAAAAAAAAATCATCCTTTGATTTGCAAGGTAGCAAATTTTATAGTGATTGTTAAGGTTCTTCAAAAGACCAGACAGATAAGGTAATATCATTTATTGGACTAACTTCTGTTGATGAAAGGCATAAGCTTTCAAACTATACAAAGTTCTTCACCAACTCAGAGAAAGGAATCTGTGTGTCTGAGCTAAAGAGAAGTGAGGAAAGAGTTAAGTATAAAGGGTAACACTCCAGGGTTACTGGGCCCAAATTTGAAATCCAGACATATAGAAGTCACAGAGGGAAAGTCAAATGCAGGACAATGTAGCACTTTAAAGACTAACAAGATGGTTTATTAGATGATGAGCTTTCGTGGGCCAGACCCACTTCCTCAGATCAAATAGTGGAAGAAAATAGTCATAACCATATATACCAAAGGATACAATAGAGGGAAAGTCAGGCATTTTACAAAGCATTTTTAGAGAAGCACTTTAATAAAAATAATGCAAGGGGTTAATGTAAAAGTTTCAAACACCCTATGATGGGTATATGTTATGGAAATGTAGTTGCCACCTGTTAAACTTAATACAAAATATTTATTCTGCAGTAACTCACACTCAGGACTCTCCCTACCCATGATTTGTGCTAACCCAGGTGTATTGGATAGGATACGACTCGAACTCAAATGCAAAGAAACAGAGTGAATGTTAAACCATCTACTGAAATTTATTCATCAATAGCACATATCACACTGATCCCGAGGGAAAAAAAAACAGCATCGCACCCTAAGTAATTTAAATGCAAGGATTTAGAAAAACTGCCTGGAAAAGGAAGTGATAAAAATGTATAAATGCAACAAAGTGATGAGTGAAAACTTTCATGTATCAATAAATATATTTGCACAATAAACACAAATTGAAAGAGAAACAGACCTCTAGCACAATGTGAAAAAGTTCAATCCATGTACCAGTACTAGAGAGGTAGGGAACATCTCAAGACAGTGTGTATATTAAAGGCTTGTTAACAAAAGTTTGGGCTGTTGTCTCCTAAGAATATCCATTAACACATCCAGGGCCGGACGGAGGCATGGGCGAGCTGGGCAGCTGCCCAGGGCGTCAACCGATGGGGGGTGCCTGATGGCAGCTGTAAGGGGCGCATGGCATCCCTTACAGCTTCCATCAGGCTCTACGCGCCCGGCTCCTGCAGCCCCAGCCATCAACGCCCTTCCCCCCATGGCCACGGGGCCCTACATGGCCCGGCGCGTGCACCAGCAGACTGGGCCACACTTACGCCATGCACCCTAGATGCACCGTAGGGGGGCGGACCCACACACGGGCCGTGCGCCTGAAGGCAGCGCCACGCGCCCATGCCCGGGGCATCAGAATACTTCGGGCCGGCCCTGAACACATCAAAGGATCTAGCTTCACCCTTCTCTAACAGAAGGGTGATCATCTGAGTCATTTAGAACTGAACAGGATCAGGCCTTAATCACAAACACATTCTTTAAGCAGATTTGCTAACTAAAGAGGCTGAAGAAGTGCCAAGGGGAGGAGAGAGGGTGGGTAAAACAACTAGAAAAGGTCTGGCATGCCTTTGGCTGGATGATGGATTCCCTCCAGCTTCTCAATAGCATTTATTTCACAGGACAGGGACCTTATTCATCCAAACATACAAAATAGGAGTCCAAATAATAGATTTTGGATGGCGTTCTGGCAGATGTAATATTTTAGAAGATACATGAAATATAGGCACATACATCTTCTCAAAGAAATGTCACACACAACTCTGAATATACATGATTCAACTATAAAAAGTATCCTTCATCAGTAATTAGTGCTCTTTTGGGAATCCTAAAAACTATAGAAAATGTATTTACCACTTCTCCCCAAACCCTCCTGATAGAGAGTTAACAGTACTCTTCATTTTGACTGGTCCATTGAAATGTGTTAACTCTTTGACTACGTCTACACTGGCACCCTTCTCCGGAAATGCTTAAAACGGAAGTTTTCCGTTATAAGTATTTCCGGAAAAAGCGCATCTACATTGGCAGGATGCTTTTCCGGAAAAGCACTTTTTCCGGAAAAGCGTCCGTGGCCAATGTAGACGCGCTTTTCCGGAAAAAAGCCCCAATCGTCATTTTCGCGATCGGGGCTTTTTTGCGGAAAAGACTACTGTGCTGTCTACACTGGCCCTTTTCCGGAACAGTTTTTCCGGAAAAGGACTTTTGCCTGAACGGGAGCAGCATAGTTTTTCCAGAAAAACACTGACAATTTTACAGTTGATCGTCATTGCTTTTCCAGAAAAGCAAGCGGCCAGTGTAGACAGCTGGCAAGTTATTCCGGAAAAGCGGCTGCTTTTCCGGAATAAGTGGCCTAGTGTAGACACAGCCTTTATGTTAAACAACCTTTTTTACCTTGTATTTAGCTGAGAGACTCTGAGTACATTTCCCAAGACCTGAAGAAGAGCTCTATGTAAAGTTCAAAAGCTTCTCTCTCTCACCAACAGAAGTTCATCCAATAAAAGATATTACCTCACCCTTCTTGTCTTTCGAATATCTTGAGACCAACACAGCAATAGCAACACTGCATACTGGAAAAGTATTATAAAATAGCTCTGCCCATAGTGCTTGCAAGGTTATCAACTCTGACAACTTTTGAGCATGAATTCCATTCTATTTGGTGTTTTGTTTATCCAAGAACTTGGAGCCAAGTGATTTTGGGGAACATGTCAACTTTATTTAAAAACAAATAAGGTTCTTTCTAGGCTTCAGGGTTGCAAAGAAAAGCTTGAAAACATGATCCATAAAGATTCCAAAAACAGAAATCAAATAAAATAATCCATAATTTGTGTTTAAAAAACACAATTTTTAATCAAACTAATGATTTTAACTCTTTTGGTTGGCAATACTGTGCTATTGCTTTATCTCGCTGTTGTTTGTTTCCAGAACACCAGAAACACATAGATATACTTAAAAAACAAGACAAAAATCAATTCTGGATCTTCACATACCAGGATATGAATAATCAATCAATTACAGATTATAAATAATCAACTTCTGACCCCATACAGGGGGACAAACAAATAGAGGAAATAATGTTAGGTGTTCTTTTAAGGGTCATTGGATAAGTCCTCAAATACAAAGACTTGAAAACATTTTAAAAGTGATGCCCTTGCAGCTTTGGTTCTCCACCCATAAAACAAATGCTGCAATGGCAGTAGCAAATCAAATTTCTCCACACTCCCTCACCAATGTCTCCAGCCATAGGCAGGTAGGACCACCTTTGTGGGTAAGAGAATATCTCAGTTTCTATATTTTTTTATTACTGCCCTCTCAGCAGAGAATGTTAATTTAAGGAGCTAGTTATACTCAACTGTTTTCGATTCAGTTTTTAATAACCGGGGGTATGCCTTCAAAGCAACTGGACACCCTTGACCTGCTTGCGCCAGCTGACTTCAGGCTCATGGAGCTTGGACTGCAGGGCTGTTTCCCACTTGTGTAGACTTCCAGAGTCGGGCTGGAGCCTGAATTTCTGCAAGCTAGAAAGATTCCAGAGCCTCGGCTCCAGCCCATACCTGGAAGTCTACACAGAAATGAAATAACCCCACACTCTGAGGCCCACAAGCTCACATTGGCTGGCACAGGCCATGTTTTTCTTCACTTTGTAGACGTATCCTAGAATGCCAGTTTACTATGAACTGTGCTGAGGCCACCAATACAAATCATACAGACCACCCCTCTCCCCCCCGACAACCATCACATGGCTGTAATTTGACAAATGATGACAACGAGGCTGGATGTGAAACATCCTGGATCATACTGTTAACCATTTGAGATATCCAGTTGGCTTTAAAAAGAAGAGATGACAACAAATGATAAGATCCTGGGCTATCTTTGAATGCTGCGAGAGGAACCGAGGGAAACAAACAATGTTGGGTTCTCCTTTCAACTGGCACACTAAATCAAAAGGATCGAAAAGACAGCAACAAAAACAAGTAGCTACCCATGTGGAGAACTCCTTATACAATTGAAATGGCACAAAGAATTTAGTTGGGCAGAATGCAGTTATACAAATTACAATTTGGGTATGATTCGGGAATAAACAGGACTTATCTTGCAAAAATTGCTATGGAAGGTTTAATCTCAAACAGTCAAATGAATGTTTTACCAGATAGATGAGTTTTACACCAACTCAGTGTATCCTGAAACTGGGTATATATTAATTAGTACTAAGGGTACATTTACACTGTTGCTTGGATTGTGCTTCCCAGCACAAGTGGACAGACTAACTCTACTTGAGCTAATGCACTAACATTAGCAGTGTAGCTGGCCATAGCATGGGCAGAGGCACAAGTTAGCTACCCAAGTATGTGCCCAGGGGCTCCAGGCAGATTTGTATTCAGACACACAGATAAGAGCAAAAAGACATCTGTGGTGAGCAACATAGGCCACACCTATGTGAGTAGGCTGCACAAGTGGCCCTGTTTCATCTGAGTGGGCAACAAAATTGTTGTAACCAAGACGGTCTCCTGCGATAGGTTAGTTTTGCCAATTGTGCTTGCATACTTAGAATTTGCAGGGTGTCCTCTCTGAACCATAGCAGCACTTTGACTGGATGAAGATGTAGCACAGGACTCTCATAGTCAACGTTGTATGCAAGCAGCACACACCTCACTTCATGTGACTTTGGTTTATATGAGTGTCACTTTTTAAGTGCCAGTAGGAAAAAACCTATGTGGACAGAAACCAGCCTAATCTGGCAAACCTCTGTGTGGGCAACAGTAAACAAAAAAAGTCTTGTGGGCCACATATAGAACCCCAATGTGACACAGGTTTCCCACCACTGCCATAGATATTCCATACAAAAACTGGAAGATTCTTTTTTTTAAAACTAATATACATTGGTACTTAACCTGTTTTGATAAGGAACATATCTGTGAGCACCAATTCCAAACAATTTCTGTATTTAAGGTTTATCCCACTCAAGCCAATGAAAGAAAGTAGATCCTCTGATACCTTCCACTGTAGGTTTATTGTACAAAGGCTATGTTAATTTTTTCTCTTCTCATTTACCTAAATGTTGAATTTTATATGTAGCTTATCTGATGTCCTCATGGCTCTTTGAGCATCTCCCAATTCTTCTTACTCATCACACAAGAACCATGCCTTTATCATTTATTTCTAATTAACACCAATAGGAATACAGGCAAATATAATTACTGGGCATATGCATCTAAAGGTAAATAAAGACTTTAATGGGTAAGTCAATCAGTAAGTGTTCTGCTACTGTGATCTTAACTTTAAGAAAACTGATGCAACCATTTATTCAACTCAAAGACCAGAAACAAGCCTATACATGCAATAGGACATCCTCACCTGCTAATTCTGTTCAACATAATTTCTATTATGTGTTATTAGCACTGATAAAAATCAAAGTAAAATAATATACTATATATGAAAAGAACAAATATTTTTCATATTGTAAGCATATCCTTGCATATTTATAGGATTCAGAAGATCTCAGTATGTTACAAACACTTGTTAATATAGCATATCAATGTTCATCTCTTTATCTGATGTCTTCTTGACAGGCAAATATCCTCCCCCACCCCCCCAAAGTAAATAATTACCTAAATCATTCCTCTAGTTGAAATAATACTAATGACAGGAATGCCAGAAGAATGTAAGTATTACTTTAAAAAAAGAACACTTTCTGGCAAGAAAGCAAAATATGAGCCCAATCCAAAACCTACTGCAATGAACAAGGTGAATTTAGTAGCTTTTCATCAGTTCCTAAAACTCCATATTGGCTTTTTTTCTATTGACAGTAATCCAATCAGAATTCGTGATTCTGAATCTCCAAAATCTATTAGTATTATGTGTGTCTCTCTCTCTCACTCACTCACACACTCACACACTCACTCACTCACACACTCACTCACTCACTCACACACTCACTCACTCACACACTCACTCACTCACACACTCACACACTCACTCACACACACACACACACACACACACACACACCCCCCTTATATGGAGTAAGGAGGAGGCTTTTTGTCTAAAGTTTGGATATGGACAGACTCAGGGGAGCAGCCATATATGAATGGACTCAGTCCCAATAATAGAACTCTCATGAGAACAGTCAATGGTATGACAGTTGTAGCACTCCAGATTGTGAAAATACACGTGAGATTTCTGCTGTCAGAAGAATTTATGAAATTTTTGGCACTGTTGAATTTGAAAATCTAATCCAGATATTAAAACTACCATCTCCATTTTTAATTCAGTTGTGGGGTTCACAGGTGTCCTGAAGAGTGAAAACAAAATTCTTTTTTTTTTTTTTTTAAGATTCATACTGTATAGCTTTTCCTTAGTGTTTACAGCCTTTCTGAAAGCAAAAGAAACATAAATAAGGGAAGCAAAAAAGTGAGTTTAAAGGCAATCCACAAAAACAAAAAAGTTGATACTAAGACAAAGAACATATCTCTTAGAGAAAACTACACTTACAGCAAAGAGAAAAATGGAGGTTTTAAAAATACCCGCCTATATGCGCGCACACACACACTCTTTTCATGATTGTCTTTTGGATGACAGTTAAATGCAGCTAAGTAATGAACGTCACCCATTACAAAGAAAAGCCTTGAATATCATAATTGAGAAAAAAAAAGCAGGTATTTATAACTATGAATCAGAAGCTATGACTGCTAATGACTAAGAGCTGGATAAAATAACACACTGAAATCAACAGGACATTTTGGATCAGACTCCGAACTTGAACACTACGAAGTGGTGAACACCATCAGCTGAGGTTTACTTTTAGGAATATGCTCAGTAGCTCTGAGAATCAAGATTGATAATAAAAATGAGGATCTGATCATTCATATTTCATCCCTCAAAAAGAAAAAAAAATCAGAGAAGTTACTATTCTGTCTTAAAATATTGTTATATTGTCATTGTGAATGCTCAGCATACAAGATGCATTATTGCACACATATTTCCTTATCAGAAATATTTTACTGAACTTCTCAGTGAAATAAATGCAGCAAAAATCACCTATAAGCGATACGGCACAAAACAGAATAAAGCATTTTTATTACACTCTTGCACCAAAGAGAGAGAAAGGAGTCCTATTCCAAGCAATTACATCAGTAAAAAAAGATGAAAGTCAAAATAAATGTACTTAGAAAAATATCAGCACTGATTCACAATAGCAGATTTACATCTATGGCTTGTGAGGAACTGCTGTCAAAGTCTTGTGATTTCTACATTGATGTTTCCTTTTTGTTCATTGGGTGATTGGAAGTACGTGATGGAAAAGGTAAGTGAAAATAATGTTTAAGCGGTCTACTTGGTTTACCTCTCAAACAGGAAAGAAGTGCTAAGAGAGGGAGCTAGCCAGTTTTGGGTAGAGGGGAGGGATTGACTTTATGAACAGCAGCCTATATCTATTCAGACAGCTTTTTGTCCCTTGAACAAATAAAAGACAGTAGTGATGTTACTGCAGATATCAAGTTTTCAATTCAGCATCTCATAGTTCTAAGCCATTTTTTAAAAAATCCATCCAAAAGGATATTTTTTTAAAGGAGAGAATTTGTTTACTTATTTATTTTATGGGCTTTAAATCTTGTTACCTGGATTCAAACTTCTGAAGCTTCAAATGTGGTTTTAAAATCACTATTTTAAAAAGGCTTTTATAATATCCAAAATTGTGTTTGTCCATTGTGAGGCAATCTGTCTTGCTTGTCAGTGGAACACACTAACTGCATCAATGATCTAAAAATACTAAGATTTAAATTACAGAATAGAAATGTGGGAGAAAAGTTTGATTCTCCGTAACATATTCTGTTTCCATTGCAGAAATGACCATATAATCACATAGTTTTCTTGCTGGGCTAAGTATCTCAGATAATAAAATGCACTTCGGCAAAACCTTGGCATAGAATTGGCATAGAATTCAAAGATTTTAGCAAAGCTCATGAAAAAAAAATGGGTAGGCATTCATTGTTTATTGAACATGATACTCAGTGTGAAGTAGATTTATATCAAAACACAGACTTATGCTACACATCCGTTGGGGTAAAGGGATGTTTTCAAATTTTTGCCCAGTCATGCAACAATTTATTAATTGAAACAAAAATCTTTCCATTCTATCAAGAGCCTTCAACTAATGGTAATCTTCAGAAAAGATCTCGTTTTAAAAAACAAAAACTTCCTCTCCACATGATTACTATGGATTGTTAGGCTAATGATTTGGATATACAGATAACTTTTCTGGGATCAGGACTGCTGCCTAGGAGTCCATTCTTACAGTCTTTACTGTAAACAAAGACTCTCAATGTCTTCAGGGAGATCTCCAATAAGAGTCTATTCATTGATTTCTGTGGGCTTTGGCTGTGTCTCTAAGCTTTGGCTGTATCCTAGACTATGGAGAAGATCGGCTCTCTGGAGGTCAATCTTTTATCGTTCAATTTAGTGGATCTAGCGTAGACTCACAAATCGAATGCTGAGGGCAGTCCCCGCCAGCAGCCTCCACTCCTCATTCTGCAAAGCGTAAGAAAAGCCAACGGGAGCACATACTCCCATCAGCCTCCCACAGTGAAGACACTGTCAGCTCGGCTTACGGTAAACCAAACCCAGCTACGCATTTTGTGTAGCTGGATGGCATACCTTAAGCCGATCTGCCTGGTCTGGTGTAGACCTAGGCAAAATTAGTTAAATTCACTATGTAACACACAGAGTATTTCAAATACTGATGAATGAAGTAGTGTCGTCTCATGCCAGCAGAAAAGAATGTACTCGTTTACAGTCTTTTGCAAGAAAAAGTGAAGTTAAAAAAAATTCCATAAAGTAAACAATGTACATGCCACACAAAGAAACTGACCATTTGATAAAGTATTCATCCTGATCACCCTGACAAATTTCAGGTACGTTTGTACAAACGTCGTAAAGATTCACTTAAAAAAAAAGAATAATACAGTAAAACTGTATCCAATAGTCCAGGATCCAGTTGTCTGGCACTCCTGATAGTCCAGCATCAACTGGAATCTGGAACTGCTCAGGTCAGCCGCTCTCATAGCCAGGCCGCTGTGAGCCACAAGGGTGCCCACGGCCCACACCTTTCCGCTCACGGTCCCTAGCGCGCACAGTGTCCAGCCTGTGCATGCTAGTAGCCGGCCACTGAGCACAGGCAGCTGCTTCGGGACCCAGACTTAAGGTTGGGGGAAAAAGGTGGATTGGGTGACAGCAGAGAGGGGAGGTGTTTGGCTCTGGGGAAGGGAAGGGGAATTGGGTTGCACACGGCATCCTGGCCAGCTCATTGAAAAGCCAGCCGCTCAGCACATGTGCTCCAGTCCCTGGAGGGAGACGTGCGGCTGTAACGGTGGCTCCGGGACCCAAGCATAAGGGGGGAGGGAGATTGGGTTGGGAGTATGCCCCCTTATAGTACCTCCTGGTACTCTGGCATATCCGATAATCCAGCACCACCTAGTTCCCAAAGGTGCTGGATTATCGGAAGTCTACTGTATTTTGAAGCCAATACTATATTCCCTGACAGGAGTTTAAATCATGGCTTTGTGTATCACAAAATCTATTCAGTCGCTATTTCTCATTCATAATACTATTTCTTTGAGCTATCAGCTTGATTTTTGATACTTTCAAGATTTCCAAAAGGAGATGAAACATGATCCATCTACAAGAAAGGGCAAGCTAATAACTATCACTGTAATTCTGAGGAACTATCATCTTCTCTGTAACATAGGACCTAACAACAAGGACCTTACTCAAAGCATATTTTATTGTAATTTACCTAAGTGCAATAGAATTAATTTATGCCCTTGTATTGCTTTTGACATTTTATATATACACACCCATGCAGAATCTTTTTTTTGCAAAACTCAATAAAATATGTGAAATTGGCTTATGGTATGTTTTTTGTATTTATGATGATGCCTGTAGGAAAATTTTATTTCTCTGACCTGGAAGTTACTCTGAAAAAAAAAATGTAGAGTATCTCATGTATTATTTGTAAAATCTCAAGTGGAATATGAATTGTTTGAATCAGATGAATAATGCATTGGTTAAGCATTTTGAAAGCTAGGAGATTTCCTTTGATTGGTATTGAAAGGAAGACCACAGAAGACAATTAAGAAATGCAGTGCACAACTATTTTTTAAAAAGCCACATAGTAAAGAAGCTACTTTTCAGAGTATGCTTACTATACCCAGGGACTTGGTAATTTATTACAAGTGCTGACTACAAGCACGCTTCTAGCCATTCTAATTCTGGCAGATACCAGTGGGAGCATGTGTAAATAATCAGTCACTAACAACTCAGTTGGAGATTCATTGGATTTACATTACATTGAAATGACTTTATATGATTGAAAGAATTTTTTAATCCCATCCTAGAACAAAAATGTTAAAACTTATCTTTTCTTATTTCTTTGTCAATGCCATAGTATGAGTGATAAGATGACAGTATAAAATTATAACATAGTAACATCACAAAACAAACCCATGGGAGGATGATTCAAAGTGAGTGCTATTGCAGTAGAAAGATTCCTTAAGTTTTTTTTAAATGTTTTGGAAAGTTTGCTTACTCTCCAAAATATTTCTGTATAAAAAAGGTTTATATTTCACAAGAATAATCTCTATGTCTCTTATAATACATTATTTCCTTTCTTGAACATCATTATTGTATTTGGTGGAGGGGTTCTTTGTGTCATTGGTGATTTTCAAAGGCTATTAAGGCCCCTCAGATT
This sequence comes from Pelodiscus sinensis, assembly GCF_049634645.1. Taxonomy (NCBI): domain Eukaryota; kingdom Metazoa; phylum Chordata; order Testudines; family Trionychidae; genus Pelodiscus; species Pelodiscus sinensis. The sequence continues at coordinate 174,033,611 of NC_134712.1, forward strand.
CAGCATTGCCCTTACAATGACTAGCTTCTAAAGTTCCGTTTTCCAAATGCAATAGAGAAGTTATTTATTAGCTCCGTTGCTGTGGTATACAGAAAATCAAGAGTTTTCCTTTTGTCATGACTGCTCCACATGAGTGCATGGAGCTTAATATGTTTCTACGCAGGCACCGAGCTGCCAGGAGGCCCATAAGATCCTGCACCAGCAGGTCAGCACTATCCTATGAATGTTTGTGGAAGCTCTCCAAAGACAAGTCATTCAACCTAACATGTCCAGTATCACATACAGCAGCAACTCAGCTAAGCTCAATTAAGTAGTCCAACGCAGAGCATAGTAGCCTGTACGCCATCCTGCAACCAGCTCCACACAGTACACCCTCTCTGAAATTTGAATATAAGTGGATCCCTCCAAAGCAATTCATATCTGGTATATGACACCTTTTACATCAGAGGATTAATGCAGAGACCAGAAGTTTCTCCTACTCCTAAGCCCCATATACCAATGGGTGCCGTAGCGTGATCAGCGCATGCGCAGCATGGTCTGCGCATGCACAGCTTGCTGAACTGCATGCCTGGCGAGCAGGGCTCACCGTGACTTGGCAAGCCCTGCCAATTTGAAAGCAGCTGTGCCAAAATATTGCCAGTTGAATCATCCAGAAAGATCTTGGCAATGCATGCCATATTGGAAGTATCTTCTGTTATCAGAAAATGAATGTTGCTTGTTTTGTTGACAACCCCACTTGTGATTGATCTGCAAGCAAAGAAGCTCGAGATCTTGACCATCATAATTATTGTCTCGCTGTACAATTTCCAGCACCATTTTAAGTGGTTGTGCAGTATCGGGGTTTGTACTCAAGAATCAGAAATAAAGCTCAAACTGCTTTTAAGAAATATTTCAAAACAGTTTTTTCAGGCCAAATTTTCAAAAACAGCTCAACCAGAATTAGAAACTCAAACTGATTGCAGCCTATTTTTAAATGAGTGTTCATCCGATATTGTGGATTCTGAAATGAGCCTGTGGGGCTACCATAATAGACAAAACGAGGTCTAAATTCTATTGTCAAAACCCACATCAAATGTGAACACACAAGAGTAGAGGCTCAGATGAAAATCTAGTCTCTAAGGCTATGTCTAGACTGCAGAGCTTTTCTCTGATACTGGAGGCATCCCGGAAAAGCTATGTCACATGCAAGGAACGCATCCGCTTTTTCAGTACAATTTCCGAGAGAGGAAGAAGGGATGTGTCAAAAGAGGAAGCTTTTCTGAAATTTAGCCCTGTGTAGACAGACCAAATTTCAGAAAAAAACCTCTTTCAAAAGAAAAGAGGAAAAAGATACACAAATTGCGGTTCGCAAATTGTGTATATTTTCCATCTTTTCTTTGTAGTGTAGACCTAGCCTGAGTCTAAATATAGATTCTGTAAACTGATCTGAGATCTTAAACTGAGATTTCCAAATTTCTAGGGGAGTTAGGAAAGCTTCTATTATACAGACATCTAATTCACTTAGGTCTTTTTGAAAATCCCAATCTTTCGTTATTTCTTTAAAAAAAATCTTTAAAAAGCCCCTCTAAGGTCATATATAACAACAAAATTAACAAAACCATTCTAAGGACAATGTCCTGCTGTTAATTACAAACTCTCCTGCTGTGGTTTACAAAATTCCTATTGATTTCAATGAGAGTCCAAAGCAGAGGATGATGAAAAGACAGAGCCTTAAACCTGACATTAAAACAGATGCTCAGCATGGTGCTGTCTACTGCAGTGGGAGTTGTGGACACTGAGAATTTTGCAGAATTAATTCCTAGTAACATACAAAACACTCAGCTTTGAAGACAACTGGCTATATTATAGAGTAATAAGAACTTGACAAGTGAGCTGACTAAAAATATTAAATCAGTTTTATTTTCATACATTTAGAATGTAATAATTAATAGTTCACTTTCTGATAAAATTCATGTAGAAAAAGGATCCTTTGCATTTTATGCTAATTTTACAGTTTAACGTTATTGAAAAGTTACATTTTTATGTTTTCATTTAATTGCACATAATCATTTGGTCCTGCATCAAATTCCCATGCAGAAAAGCTGTATAAGAAAAAGGATTGGTTGGTTCCAGACATAATTATACAAATATAAACAGATGGCATGAATTACACCATTTTCATCATCAATATGCAAAAAAATGAAATATAAATTAATTAAATTAATGAAACAATTCAGTTGAGATTTTAAGCATGTAAAAGTCAAAAAATTCAAAGTTCTGGTTCCCACAGCAACCATAACATGATATATGAGTGTTCCATATTGTAGTGATGTTTGTATCTTAATATATATGTGCAATGTGGCTGATTTATGATTGTTGTGGGCATCATGATTGAATTTCCTGATATTTTCATTGTAAAGTTGTAATAATGCAGTTTATTTTTCACAAACTCCTTGCTCATTTCAAAACACAGGGCTGGCGGGCAGGAAAAGAGGCAAAGAAACAAAATGAGAAAAAGGAATAGAAAAAATTGATTTGATATGACCACAATCTAACAGTCTAAATCCATGGCAAGTTTCACGTTTTAAAAACAAGCCATTTTTCAGTCATTCAAGTACAAAAGAAAAAACCTCTGCACTATTTGTTGACTGGAGATACATCAGTAATTATGTTAAGATACCTTTAAAATGGCCTAAAACATTTTCTTCCCCTATTAGGATAGATCTACCCTAAGGATTCCAACTAGCATGTTATGCTTTCCTGAACTGTAGTCAGGACAGTGACAACAGTTCAGGAAAGCATAACATGCTAGTTGGAATCCACTAGCCAAACTAAAAAGAGCAGTCAAGACATAGCGACCCATTGGAAGCCTGAGGCAGAATTCGTGCCATTCCATCCTCACTATGGCTGCTAGCTACATTAAAGAGAGTTCTGGCATGCCTACCAAGCTGCAATCACATGTCCAATTGCAATACTAAGAAACTCATGATAGTTTACTTTCTGGTGTCTAGTCTGTATAGAACAGACCAGAGTGTCTCTTCTTTCATGTTCATAGATAGGATGCAGCCACCCAAGAGAAAGCCATAGTGCTTGGTTAACCCCAATACTTCTGTTCCCCATTCAGCAGACCCAGGGAGATCTTCCATAGAAGAGGGAAAATTCTTTAGCCTGCACGACATTGCCACACTATAAGAATAACAGTAAGCCTCCTGTGTAGTTTGATCCAACCACAAGGGGGCAGGGAGAAAGCAGGTAAAAATGAAAAAGAAAAAAAAATCTGTTCCAAGTCCTAGTCTTAACCAGCACAGACATGTTTTATTTAGTAATCCCCATGAAAAACAGGGGCAGGAAAATTAACCCACAGAGATGCCATTAACAAATAAAAGTCTGAGGGAAAGGGGTGAAATGTGGCAAAAAGCACTTATGATTTCACTTTCTTTCCTCATGACAAACAGTCTCTTAAGCTCTCAGACTAAGGACTATGGGCCAATGTCATCACATTCAGATGGCAGTACTTGGTGAAGGTGAACAGTGAGTAATATGAAAACTCGTCCACAGAGTGTCAACACAAGGGCAACCATGTATCTAATGAAATAAGATTTGATTATTCCCAGAAGAGAAACTGTTGCTTCTCAGTAAGTTTCCTGAATCACGTTGATTTCTATTTGGGTATCACTATCCTTGAAAATGTGAGTGATTTGGTAGCAGCGAATTTCTTGAAGAACCTCCTCAGGTAGCATTTGAGAAAGCTTTGTCGACCAGGTCATTCTCCACCCCACCCCCCAATCAATGCTAAAATTGAGATGATCTCTCTTTTTCTTCTTATGTGGAACTCTGAATCCATGCTAGGGAGAAAACTTGGGACAGGTGTGAAGTACAAGCTTCCCCTTATAACAAACCATGTAAAGTTCCTGGGGAAAGTGGCCTACCCTCTGACGTCTAACTGGGGAAAAGTGAGAGCCGGCAGAAGAGCTATCTTCAGGGATAAGAATGTGCAGCTTCATTGAGGTAAGACATTCTAAAGCAGGCTCTCAATCTCAGGTTCAACTATTGGGATGAAAATGAAGCCTATTCCTAGGCCTCACGTATGACATTTTCAGATATTGTATGACAACCATGGCACGGAAGAGATCATAGCTGCTCCTAAAACTGGGTCCTATAGCATGCCAATGGCAGATCACTTAACCCTCAGAAAATCAGAAGACAGAACCTTCCCTGAAGAATATCAGGGAAGATTGAAATTGTAATCTGGCTGAAATCTGTTCACTGATGTCTTTACCCCGACACCAGGAAGGGAACAATGAACAAACTCAAGAATTGGTTGACGTGGACTTTTTAATTCTTGATTTATACATCGCTTAACTTACCCGGTCAGAGAGATGCCTACACTCATGGCAGCAAATTGCCATGAACCAAAAAAGAGAGGCATAGTGTGCCTATGTCCGGATGGAAGGTGGACTTGGGGGAAAAGGCATTCTCATGATAGAGGGGATGGAAACAATTATCACCCGGGCCTCTAGAAATGACCAACAGATCTGTGAACTTAGCGACCCTCACCCAGTCAGGAGCCACTAAATGGCCATATTTGCTACAGCTTGTCAAAAAACAAAAATAATTTTCATAAAAAATTTAAACAAAGTGCTGCTTTCTGTGAAAATATTGAATATTTTTACCAGATCCACTAGTTGCAGTCTTTCAGTTTTCCAAGGAAAATTATATAGGAAGTGCACATGTATGTCACAGGTATAGGCATATGGCACAGGTAAACAACATTTATAGGCCATGAATAAAGAGTCTTGGGTACTTGCTTCCCTGTGGTACATGCATAACTGAAATACCTTCATGTTGGCAACAGACATAACAGTTCAAACTCACTCACAGGTCCCATTTCTGGACCTTCTTATGCAGCTGAAATGCTTTCATCACTGTTCTTATTAACACACAATTTAACCTGCATAGATCTTTTTAGGATGAGGAATACTGATCTTTTCTGGATTGCTGACGAGACTGGAAGAAACTTCTTTTTTCTCCACAAAGTCAAAATCAGGCTCTTCTGATTTCTCCCATTTCATTTCCACAAGCAGTCAACCAATTAAATATTTCTAGTCCTGTTGGAAATTCTTTCTAGGTAGTTTCATAGCAGTTTTCTCTGGTAGTTCATGCTGAATTAAGAGGGAAAGCATGGCCAATGCCCTGTAGATAAATGCCTTAGAATCCATATGTGGAGGAGGGGCAGGGAAAAAAATATTGGCTCGGGATAAGGAATCTCAGTTCTTAAAAGCTTCTTTGACTTTTCCTTAAGTGAAGCTCTTCAAGGATCCAATTTTCCTTAAGAGACCAGGAACAATCTGTTTAACTTGGCCAGTAAGTACTCTGAACAGATGAGAAATAGAAGCAGCAATTCCTTATCCTTTTTGTCTAAATACATCATTCTGTACTTGCCTGGCCATTATTATAGTAACTAGCCTGGTTAGGTAAACTTGAGTCCCCTGGCTAGCATCTCAACAGACTGGCTTCTAGGCCTAGTGGATCTCTTGTGCACTCCAGTAGGCTCAGTAGGGGGAGCGAGAGCTCTTTATGAGTGCAACAGCAAAATGTGTACTCCAGCAAGAGGCACAAGTTTTTGTTCTTGTTTTTTAATTTGTCCCCTTCTTTGTCATTTTCTTCTCCTTTGGCATTACCTATCACTAGACGAGATGGTGCCACTCCAGCAGCCGTTGATCTACAAGGAAGAATACTAAGCCTGCGTGATGGAAATCCAGAGAGGGCCAACCCCACAGGATAAAGCCACTTCTCCTGAATTACCTCCATTGCCCCTGAGAGAAAGCGAGAGGGAGGCACCATTGCAGTCTGTGCTTTTAAAGACCAGAATATAGAGAAGAACATTAGCAATTTTTAAAAAAGTTATGGCAGGAGATATTTCCAAATACAAAATTCAGTCACAGCACTTTCCTCGAACCTACAGGTCATGACTGCTGTTGTGTACAACTCCCAGCCCCCCTCCCCTCAAGAAGCTTCTGTAAAGGGCCTTGGATTCATAGCCCATTAGGAGAGGGACCAGAGACAGGAAAAGAGGGGGGAGGCAAATGTATTGCATGGTGTGTGACTTGAATTTATAAGGTTATGATCAGCATTTCTTTATCTGAGACTGCAAATCCTTTGTCAAAAGGATTTCTGAAGCAGGCAAGACATACAGCTGCAGAGGAATGGGATGTGCATGTGCTTTACAGAGGTTTCCATTTCCCTAAATCCTGGGATGTCTGATTTCAGGAGGCAAGCCACAGAGGCCATCTGATGAAATAAGTCTAAGGACAGGTCCAATAAAATACTCAGGAGTTTTCTGCCCCTTGGAACAGTATTGCAAACAAATGTTCAAGATAAGGCAAATTCTGAGTGCTACTGAAGGCAACACAATGAAACAAGTATAAGTCTACCTTAGTATTTTCAAATACTGAAAAATACCTGTGACTGATTCACACTTAACTGAGCAATTTGACTCTGCAGACTATATTATGAAGTGCATTCAATCTGTCTATAAGTAATCAGAAAGCTCAGTTGTTAATGAAGACATACAACTGTGCCACATAATATGTGAATCCGGAAACTACAAACAAACAAACCAGGAAATCTTCTAGTGCATACATAAGAGTAAAACCAAGGGACTACCAAGATTCCCAGAATTAGAAGGGTTTCAGCCAGAACTGTATAGGCTCCCTTTACTATAGAAGCCTCTGACTTTTACAGGAAGGATCCTTTGTACTTCAGTCTAGCCCTAAAGACTAGAAGTCCCATGAGCTCTTGGGGAAAAGGAGGGAAACTATTGCTCTCTTCCAGGCAGTGAAGAGAGAGAATTGGTTGGCTCCAATTTGGAGAGAGGAGCCAGATTGCTGGTTTGTAGCCATTTCCATTCCAGCAGCTAGCTGCTGCTGGGGCTTTGCTTCAGGAGCTGTTGGTGATTGTCCTGAAGGGGAAAGACCTTGGCTATGCCTGTGACTGATAAGAGCCTGGACAGCAGGTAATTTGAGTAACTGTGGCTCTTTGGGAAAGTGCTGCCTGCACAGAAGACAAACTGACTCTGGGTCCAAAGAGAGGCAGAGTCATCTGTCCAGCGAACCAGAGCTGGCATTTGGTGGGGCCTGCTCCTTTGACAGAAGGATTTTGGAGTTATTTGCTAGGACTGATACACACACAGAACCTGTACAGTGCTGTTTCCACTCCAGCTGCAGATCTTTAATCATGCCCACACAAGTGTCTGGGACCACTGTTCCCTCTAGCTACCTCTAGACTGCAGGCTTCTTGTGCAAGAAGCTTTTTGCGGAAGAGATCTTTTGAAAAAAAATTCTTGCGCAAGAGCGCATCCACACTACAAAAGCACATTGGAAAAGCGATGCGTTTTTGTGCAAGAGAGCATTCAGACTTCCTAGACACTCTCTCACAAGAAAGCTCTGATTGCCATTAATAGAATGGCCACCAGGGCACCCGTGCTTCTTCTGATAGGCTGTTTTTGCGCAAAAAAACCATTTCCCATCCACACACACCTTTTTCTGCGAGAGCTCTTGTGCAAAAAGGTGAGTTATTCCTCATAGAAAGAGGAATATCTACACCACAAAAACCCCTCTGTTCTGTCGATTCACTGTAAATTTTCTTGCACAAAAACACGCTTGAGGTGTGGATGCTCCGTGGTTTTTTGTACAAAACCTGCCGTTTCTGTGCAGAAACCCTGTAGTATAGACGTAGCCTGAGATTTTCCATCCATGAGTGGAATGAGTTTTGCCTTGTGCATCAATATTGAGATCATGTGCGCTTGTTCAGATGTGTGCCACCATTGCACCCACCAGTTACTAACAAATATCATATTCACATATATAATTAAATGTTATGGAAGAAAGAATACTAAAACAGCCCTTTCTCAGCCACAAAGAATAAAAAGAGCTGTGAAGGAGCAGGTAAGGGTGCAGATGGGTGGCTCCACTCATCCGGTGCTCATGGAGAGCCAGCTTAAAAGCCATAGGCACTGGTTCCCACTCCCCTGCCCTTTCTGCCTCTAATACAGTCTAATACTGTATGCTTCAGTCTAATCCAGAGGTAGCGGACGGGGGGAAGGAGGAGGGAAATAGAGGGTTAGGAGGAGGAGTGAGTGTAGTCAATAAGATTAACCATGGTTAATCATGTACTCAACTACACATTGACATCCCTACAGAATGGGACAGACCATCATCTCTTCAAAACATAGATTAAGTAAATCAATCCATTTAAATTAGCTGTTTCACAGAAATCTTGGCTCTGGAAAACACCACTTTGGGAGAAATCTACCTACTCAAAACCACCAAGCCATTGACAAAAGTAGAAGAAATAGTGCATCCAAGTTCTATTTGAAATATGGGAGGAGTTAGTTCCAAAATGACATACGCCTAAAAGCTATAACAGCTATCTGAACTAGCAAAATGAAAAAAGCAGGCAGAAAGCTTTGGAGTGCCTACTAAGAAAAACCTGCTCCTCAGCCACCAAAAGTCACGTACTGCTGCCATAAATGTTGCTAAAACAACTTATCTAATCATGTTTGCTTCAGTCAAACAACAGAAAGTATAACAATTCCATGCAGAAAGAAACAACAACTTGGAACATCTGCACGCACGTCGTATTCCAAAAGAGGCCTTATCCTACTTCATAGACTTTAAAAAAAAATCAGATAAAGACAGAGGAACAATACTTATTTCCTAGTCACTGATGGGATTTAGAACTATCACTGAAACAGGAGCCCCAGCAGCTCTGAGGACTGTTCATCCTGTCCCTTTAACAATGGGCTTCTCAATCTAGCAGAAAAAGGTAGAACACCATTCAATGCCTGAAAGATGAACCTAAACAAATTCAGACTGGAAATAAAGATGTAATTTTTAACAGTGAAAGTAATTAACCATTGGAACAACTTATGTCATGCTGGAGTCTCCATCTCTGACAATTTTTATATCAAGATTAGATTTTATTTTTTACAAATTTTGGGGAGGGCCTTTGGCATGATATATATAAAAAGGTCAAAATAGTGGATCATAGTGTGCCCTTCTGGCCTTGGAATCTGTGATTGCTACACTTTGTGACTGGTGAAATCTAGAAAAAACAAACAAAAACAAAACAGCTATCCCCATGAGAAGAGAACATGAACGTCTCCTTTGGAGGAGACAAACTACAAGACATCTGCAAACATAATAATTCTGAAGCATAATAATTCTACGCTTTACACCAGTGATCTCACTATCTACTGCTCAGTGTCCTGCCTCTTTTTAATAGCAAGGGTTTGAAGTAGCTAGCATCCAAAGTATCTACGGAGCCATGTAGATTTGTTGTTTTGGCAAAGTCAAAAGAAGCCGCGATTTAAATGATCACGGCTTCATTTAAATTTACATGGCTGCCACACTGAGCCGACAAACAGCTGATCATTTCCCTTCGCCGCTTCATTTCCCTTTGCCTATAACCCTAATCTACATGGCTCCGTCAACGGAGCCATATAGTCTAGACACAGCCTAATAGACCATTTTCTACAAAATCATGCAGCCCTCACAATCAGGTTATAGGGAAGAGCATGAAAATGGCTCTTCCAGAGTTAAAGTATTATCTTCCTATCTATGCTGATGTATCATCAGATACGAATAGCAATTAACCCCATGGAATCAATTGAATGTACATCAGATTTTGAAAAACCAGACAGAACGCTCAGCTGGATCCACTCATTGGTCTCAGATCACAATGGGCACCTGTTTGACCCATGTTATATGGAACCCCACTAGGCTCATCTCCCCTTCAAACACCTCAGTAAAATGGCCAAGAAAATATCAGGTGCCATGGACTTATGTGCTAATGATCTGTGGATGCCACTCAACTGTGTCATACAAAGATGGAGGTCATACAAAGATGTCCATTCTACTGGCTGGTTCAGATAACCGGACTGCAGTAGGCACAAGCTCCACCCAAGAAAGAAAGAATGGATAAATGTTTTAGGGAAAAGTATAGATATTCTCACCTCCTTAGGACTCTCAGCATCCAACAGACTGTAAGAACGATACAGCGCTTCAGTGTCATGGACTCGTCACAACACTTGAATGCATGTGACCACCATGGTGACAAATGACTTCTTCCATTATGGGCTGTCTGGGAAACTGTACTCTTTTCTCTTGGGTACGAATCTAGTTATGGCCATAGTTGGTTCAGTCTCCTCCAGTGTAGCTTGCAGCAAATTGCTCTGCTGGGGTTCAATTCAGCATTCGTAAGAGTGCTGCCACATACTTTACCAGTTTCACATCTCATAATGAACAATAAAGGTGAAGTGAACACATCATTCCTGTGACTTGTAATCTCATTTGGTTCCCCATTTACTTTCAAATAAATCTGAACATTCTGTTGTTACTCTGGTCTTCCAACACCAGCAAAAATACAATGCAACTTGAGAAAGTCCAGGCTTATACTACCAGATGCTGGAGACCAAGAGGCTTCAGTGATCAAACTCCTCAAGAAACAGATCAGACTGAACCCAAACTTACTGTGTTCAGACGGAAGCATACATTTTCTATAAAACCTGTGGTCAGGCATGATACCAAAAAACAAATACAATCTTTAAATATAGAACATCCACCCACATGTAAAAAAGACAAGAGACACCTTTTCTTGTAGATTATTTTATTTTCTCCATAATTGAATTTATTGCTCATATACCAAAGTCATGAATGTCATACAGATGTGATACAATAGATTAAACTGAGGAAAAAGCAGCACGTCTTTTCACTTCAAAGTATAGGTCATTGGTGTCCCCTTTTGCCTCTATTATTGGCCCTTCTGAAATCCATCAATTTTTGATGATGACATACAGTAGCTTTTAGTTTCTGATTCTAGCACCTCTTTGTCAATTCTAATAATAGAGGCTCTTCTACTAAATTCTTAGGACTGCTGATAAAGATACTGACAATTCAGCACTCTAAAAAAAATAATAAGCTACATCAACTGAAAACTCATGCAGATGTTTGCAAATTTTCCTCTTGCATTGTGACAAGTTGAGCTGAACATTACCAAAGTTCAATAGTTAAGAAGAAAATGTTATTTCATAATTTTCCAATTTTACTCCTTGTACTTGACTGGTGTATCACCAGTTTTATATTTCCCCTTTAAAACTGGTTTCCTTTGTTGTTTATGGAGATCTTTCACATAGCAAAAGAGGACTTAAATAAATAGGAAAATGTTACGGGCAGTGGGACTCAGAGGCAAGTATAGTATATTAAACAACTCTTAAGTCATGATTTAAAAATGACTTCAAATGATTTTGAAATTAGAGACACAAGGTAGGTCAGGTCGTTAGCCCAACCTCTACTGGTGACGGAGACAAGCTTCCAAGCCACAGTTCTGTCTTGAAAGCTTGCCTCTCTCACCCAGAAATGGTAGTCCAATTAAAGATAGTGCCTTACCCATCTTCTCACTAATATCCTGGGACTGGGAGAGCTACAACTATATTACATTTAAAATTGCCAGTGTTAATAATACGTTATTTCCTGTAGTAGGGAGCAAATATTTTCCTTCGGTTTCTACATTCCCAATAATTCTCAACAAATTTATTTTTAAAGTGTTCACAAAAACTAACGTACAATATTACTGACCCCTATTGGAAAAATGCATTCACACTCTCCACTTGGAAGGATATTGCTTCTCTCAGAGTATACCTACCCTAGAGACACTACAGTGGCACAGCATACATACTACTGCTATGAAAGCAGTACCATCACTGTGGTAAATTCACCACTGAGAGGGAATAGCAAGGACAAGAAGAATTCTTCTGTTAAAATGAATAAACAAATGGTAAAGGTTATGTGGGTTGACATAGGCAGCGAAGGAAACTCCCTTCCGGTTTCAATGGGATTCATTTTCTTGACACTAAAATACAGAATATCCTTTAACAATTGAGCCCCATCTCAAACTGCAATGATGTCTGCCTCTCAATGCATTCTGCAGCACTGCAACTGTATGAGCTGTGACTGGCAGTATTTCCCTTTGTTTCTCACCGCGCTCTGACTTGCAGCTGTAATGAATTCCTGATCTTGATCTTCCTTATCTTGATTATATACTCTGTTAAAGGCCTACAGATGAGCATGCCTTCACTTACCCAAAAAGATTGTTGTTAGTGTATGTCTACACAGCAATGTTATTTTGGAATAACTGACATTATTTTGAAATAAAGTGTACGTCTACACAGAAAGCTGTTATTTTGAAATAATTTCAAGATGGAGGACCTCTTACTCTGACTTCTGTAACCCTCATTTCATGAAGAGTAAGGGATGTCAAAGGAAGAGTGTGTTCTTCCTTTGACTTCTTGCTGCGCAGACAGCGTCTAAAGCCGAATTAAACTATTTCGACTTCATCTACGCAATTGACGTAGCTGAAGTTGCGTATCTTAATTCAACTTTTGCCCTGCAGTGTTGATGTTCCCTTTATGTTTATCTCTGCTCAATTCAAACCAATTCCAATTTATGCCCAAACAAAAATTATGCAAATTATCTTAAATGTGAAAACAAGGAATGATTCCAGGCTTAAATTTATGGACAGGATATTAAAAAAAATGTCCACAAATTCTTTGAAAATTGAAATTTCCACGTAGCTCGTACTTTTCCATCAGCTATGGGATGTTAGATATTTGAATTGGTGTAAATATGGGAAGTAATTAATTTATAAGTAATTCTTCACAGATAACTAAGGCCTAGTTGGGAATTTCTACAGCTTGCTCAAGGGAAAAAAATGTACAAAGTAATATAGAGCTTGACATCTGAACTGATAGTTTAAGTCCATTAAATGTATTTTAGTTTCAATAGATACAATGTAAACTTACGTGTACAGACCTTATTTCCATTGTACAGCCCTTATTTCTTCTTTGGATGTGTTCTATACTCAAAATTATGTCATAAGAGAAAGACTCAGGTTGGATCTTTCTTCCATTGTTTCTGGGTTGTCCAGCATTGCTGATTATTGGCTCCAGATGTAAAATGGTGATAGCATCATCCCTATGACTCCTACTCAATGTTTCTGGGGGCCTTTAGTTCCTAAGTAATCTACTAAAGGAACTGGTTTGACTTTTGTAAAATAATCCTGAAATGAACTTGGACATGAAGATCTATTATAGTATTTATGAAGCTCTATCTTTTGTACAACAGCTTCAAGGGGTAGCTAAGTTAGTCTGTACAGGATAAACTTAAAAAAAACAACAAAAGGTCTGGTAGCACTTTATAGACTAATAAAACAAGTAGATGGTATCATGAGCTTTCGTGAGCACAGCCCACTTCTTCAGGTGACTGGAGTGATGAGTTTAGGATGTGCAGACACAAAATAAATAGGGGAGAAGGGGGGCAGGGGAGAGAAAGGGTGGGAAACAAAGGAGCAGAAGGAATGAAAATATCAAAGGGAAAAACAAGTAGGCAGAGCTGCTTCCTATAAGCACCTGAAGACTGAATAGTTAAAAAGGAAGCAGATAAGGATCAAAGGGAACTAACACAAGAATCCACACAGAGAGCTGTTGGTGGTTGGTAATGTCCCAGCCATCCATTGTCCCGATTGAGGAGATGATGATCATAGTGAGAACTGAATTTGCGAATGAATTGTAATTCCAACGTATCCCTGTTTATTTGACTAGTAGAACTGGGTTTGTGACAAGACAGTCACCTGGAGATCTTCTAAAGAGTGATTAGGTAGAGTGAAGTGTTCCCCAACAGGCTTCTGTATGTTCCCTTTATGGATATCAAGGAACTTTACTCCCTAAGAGTAGAACAAGTAGCCATCTCTTTGTTTAAACAAGAAGTACCTTACAGTATTAATAGTTTTGCTTAGATTCTAGCACCCATGTCAATTTTAGCTGATTATTGGATATGATTTTAAAGAATACTGGTTCCTAATTAAAGAGAAATGTAAAGCTTGACATCTGAAGTGCGTTAAGCTATTTGTGTTTCTCCTCAATTTTTATTTGGCTATGGGGTGTGTGTGGAGGAGTGCTTATTCCTGGAAAAAAATGAGGAACTATGTCCATTTCTATTGCTTGGTAATTACTGATGCATTTAACCATAGTTTTGCATCTTCTGTTACAAATTAACCCCTAAAAACTAGTAGGAAGATTGTGGGGCCAGATCTTCAATTGATGTAAACTCCATTAGCTATGTCACCTTCTGCCAGCTGGAGATGTGGGCTCTACTGTCCATACAAAATAAATTGACATCACATTTCATCTACAGTAATTATCAACAGTGGAAGTGATTATTTGGTTGCAGAAGACTATTGTTGAGCAGGGTGAGACAGATACTGCTTGGACATAAGGAGATGATGAAACAGCACATTATCACTGAATGGAGGCAATAGACACAATTGATGAGAGCAAGCTACCCACTAGTTAATCATCTGAAATCTTGCCCTTTATGAAAGGGAACGGGTAAAGATGCCTCTTCAAGCCAACTGTACTTCCCACATGCTTGTTATTAAGCACAAGTGCTTTAGCTTCTACATGGGTAAATAGCTGTTTGGGCTGTTGGATTGCTGCCTGTGTAGGCAGTGCTCCTAATCTGAGTACACATTTTACATATTCATACATTCGCACGGGTTTTTCAGAAGCATTTCTTAAAATTGTTATTAAATCCACACTGTAACGTGAAAACATATTTTGACTCTATTGACTGATACAGAGTGTGTAATGAGGAAATGATGCACTTAAAGGAGTAAATTTAATACAATAATGCTTTCCTATTCTATTGGTCATGCTCCTACTATTTATTAATCTATATTAATTCTCTTTGTTCTTGCTTGCAAATACAAAATATTTTCAAATAGGTGTGGATATGTTGGATGCTGTCACAGGGAAATCAGGCCCTGTCATAGGAGTTGGGCTTAATCCCACCCATCCCAAAGGTGATGGATTTTTGCTCGGACTGATGATTAGGTTAGATGACCAGGCATCATGTCAAGGGTGGGCAATATTTTTTGATGAGGGAGTCACTCCAAGATTTTGGTTAGAGGTCAAAAGCTTCACTTTTCTATGCAGGGAGTGAGGGGTTTAGGACAGAAGTTAGGTGCAAAAGGGAGCTCGTGGTAGAGGACTAGGAGTGTGTGTTGGGTCTGAAAGGGAGTTTGGGTGTAGGAGAGGGTTTGGGTTCAAGAGAGGATTCTGGCCTCGGGAGGGGGTGTAGAAGGAGGTGCAGGTTCTGAGAGAGAGTGGTGATCTGGGGGAGGAAGGGTGCGGAGAGTCTGGAAGGTGATCTGGGGCAGGGAATTGCAGGGAGCAAGGATCTGGGGTGCCAGAGGCAGGCTGTGGCCAGGAGATACTTACCTAGGTGGCTCCCAGCCAGCAGCCCTGTAGAACCCTGAGGCAGGCTCCCTGCCTGCCGTAGTCACAGGGTGTTCAAAATGGCAGGCTGCTCCCTGTGGCTCTCTGCTCCAGGAGAGGGAGGAGACAGATTTGCACACTGCCCTTGCCTCCAGGAAAATCTCTCAGCTCCCATTTGCCAGTTTCTGCAAAACTATCCCCTTCCCCTAGTGCCCAGAGCAGAGCGCCACTTTAAGGGGCAAGGGTTGTTCTGAAGTGGCTGGCTACTCTAGGACCATCAGGCATAGTGGGGCTGGTTTGGTAAGACACTGTGGGCCAGATCTGATCTGACCTGCCCGCCCCTGTATCCTGTGATGATAGCCCGAACTAATGCCTCCTAGAAGACGCAGCTTCTGAGGCAGAGCGGGGAAATAGGAGCTATAATAAAAATTTAGGAGCTTTAAGCAAAGCTATCCTGCTAAGAAAAATCTGGAGAAAAGACGACCTAATATTAAGGTAAAGACAAGAGAAAAAACTGCAAGAGATGCAGAGATGTCAGAAGGGTCAGTGAAGTGAGCTCTCCTTACCAACTACAGTGAAAAAAAGCCAGTTCAGAGGAAATTAGGAGACCAATAGGGAAATAATGAACTGGTGTGTCTGGAAGAGGCAGCTTTGTCTGAAACTGTTTATTTTATTTTAATAAAACAGATCCAGAAGGGAAACACATTTCAAAAGCACAGTCAGTTGGGTGACTTGGCCTGCAGAGAAGCTGAAGCAGAGGCAACTTCTGACGCAGGACGAGACAAGATCCTGTTACAGATGCCTAACACTGTTAATACACTAGGGGCTCCATGTGCTTCTAAAGCAGTACTACCACTTAAGAGCATAATAACTATAGGGCTGTGCTCCTAAATGAAAATTATTGAGTGGGTTAATGGGAACAGAGAGAATCCGTGTTTTCATCCACAGGCCATCGATCCAAACATGAAGAAGATATACAACCCAATTACACAATTAAAACTTAATTTGACACCTAAATTTAAGGTGATGTATCTAGGCCAAGACATTGGGTGAAATCCTGGCCCCCATGAAGACAACAGAAGTTTTCCCATTGATTCCAAAGAAGCCAGGCATTCACAATTTCAATCTAAAGTTAATGAGAATTCTGATTGAGTGTGGACTGAAGGATCTCACTCTTTGCCTTATAGACCACTGTAGCAAAGATATTTAATATTTTAAACAACATTCTAACATATTAAAAAGTCACACACAAAACCCCCTAGTTTGAAAACATGAAACTGTAAAGAGTCTCATCCACTGGCAAATAATATTTCATACAACAAATGTACGTGGATTTTCAAAATCCAAATACCACAAAATCCAAGTAAATCTGTAAAAACTATCAAATCCTATTTGCATAATCATACATGCATTGAAAAAGCTTATAAAGGAAGAAAACCAATAACAAATACTCACAAAATCATTTTTAATGGTGCAATTACTTCACAAGTATAATTTTGTCAAAAAAGTTTCTATTATTAATTGCAGTTACGAGGGACTTAAAGTAATCAATATTTTGTTTCAAGCATCAGTGAAACAAGCTTTTATTGCAATTAATTATAAAAGCCATTATTTGTTTGAACACAGGCAGGGGAGCAATTATATATCATCTATCCACAAAGTGCAAATAAGGATGCAAAAACATGGGAATCCTGTGGCAATAAGGAAAAAGGCAAGTGGCTGGTTTGCAACTGCATTAAAAAATTTCCTAACATTTATCAATTTGTTTTACTCTGCAAAACTGAACACCTGATTCCACAGTTAAGCAAACAAAAATTAATGCATAAAATCCATTACTTACTGCGTTGAACAATTACAATTTGCACTTGTGGGAAATGTGTGTGTGTGCTTTAAAGGCATTCTTTGAAAAATGACCCTACATGGACTAAGTACATGTACTTGATGTGCGTGACTACACATCTAAGGATTGATCCAAAGCTGAAATAAATCAATTGAAAGATTCTCATTGACTTCTTAGTAGTGTGAGTAAAGTCCTCATATGTCAATGAGTCTGAGACTTCTGCTTTAATGTGTTTAAGCACTTGATAAGACTTAGGGTATGATTATACTGCAATTAAACACCCAGGGTATGTCTACACTACCCTCCTAGTTCGAACTAGGAGGGTAATGTATGCATACCGCACTTGCTAATGAAGCCCGGGATTTGAATTTCCCGGGCTTCATTAGCATAAGCGGGGAGCCGCCATTTTTAAATCCCCGCTGCTTCAAACCCCGTGCAGCGCGGCTACACGGGGCTCGAACTAGGTAGTTCGGACTAGGGTGCCTAATCCGAACTACCGGTACACCTCGTTTCACAAGGAGTAACGGTAGTTCGGAATAGGAACCTAGTCCGAACTACCTAGTTTGAGCCCCGTGTAGCCGCGCTGCACGGGGTTTGAAGCAGCGGGGATTTGAAAATGGCGGCTCCCCGCTTATGCTAATGAAGCCCGGGAAATTCAAATCCCGGGCTTCATTAGCAAGTGCGGTATGCATACATTACCCCGCTAGTTCGAACTAGCGGGGTAGTGTAGACATACCCTCAGAGAGGGCATACTGACTGACTTTGGGCTAATGGAAATGGGGCTATGGGGCTGTCAAAGTGCACTGGAAATATCTGGGCTCAGCTTGCAGCCAGAAGTATTTTGCCAGAAATGGACAAACTCTTGTTCTAACCACTCTCTAAAGGTACATCTACACTACAGAGAAGATTGAAGCTGCCACTGTCAATCTTCCAGGGTTTTAATTAGCAGGTCCAATGAAGACATACTTATTCGAACAGAGAGGCACTCCGGTCAATGCCAATAGTCCTGCTTCCACAAGGAGTAAGGGAAGTATGCAGTGTGGACAATGCCAAAAGCTGAGTTAAGTTACTTCAACTTCAGCTACTCAACTAACGTAGCTGAAGTTGCATATCTTATTTTCGACCTTATCCGGTAGTGTAGACATTCCCTAACGGAATTTAATTTGCCCTGTTTATAACAAGGATTTGTGGTCACCCATACAGGTTCCACGTACATTTCAAATCAGGCATGCCAAATAATTGTAATTGATGGTAACAACTGTAAAAAATGTTTATGCTTACACTTCACTATGGCTACGTCTACACTGGCCCCTTTTCCGGAAGGGGCATGTAAATTTCACTAGTCGTCGTAGGGAAATCCGCGGGGGATTTAAATATCCCCCGCGGCATTTAAATAAAAATGTCCGCCGCTTTTTTCCGGCTTTTAAAAAAGCCGGAAAAGAGCGTCTAGACTGGCCCCGATCCTCTGGAAAAAGTGCCCTTTTCCGGAGGCTCTTATTCCTACTTCAAAGTAGGAATAAGAGCCTCCGGAAAAGGGCACTTTTTCCAGAGGATCGGGGCCAGTCTAGACGCTCTTTTCCGGCTTTTTTAAAAGCCGGAAAAAAGCGGCGGACATTTTTATTTAAATGCCGCGGGGGATATTTAAATCCCCCGCGGATTTCCCTACGACGACTAGTGAAATTTACATGCCCCTTCCGGAAAAGGGGCCAGTGTAGACGTAGCCTATCAGTTTAATATGCATTACAGAGGGGCACTGGAAATATATGTAAAATCTTGTCTACCCTATAATTCCAAGTATCATAATGTGTTTAATGAGATTGAAATAGCATTTAAAAGCTATTTTTAACAATGCCTCACACCCGTGCTGCTGGAATGGAAAGCTAAAGAGAATTAAAAGTTATATCATAATACAGAAAGAAAAGACAAAAAGACAGAAAGACAGAGATATCTCCACTACAGATACACAAGAGCTACTTCTACATTGGCCCTCTATTACGGAATAGGGATGCAAATGTAGCACTTGGGAAGAAGCAAATGCGCGGGGGATTAAAATATCCCCCGCAGCATTTGCATTTTCATGGCCACCGCTTTTTTCTTCTTTTTTTTTTTTTTCCCCATGGCCGCCGCGGAGGATCACGCCAGTCTGGATGCTTTTCTCCGGCTTATCTCCAAGCCGGAAAAAAGCGGCGGCCATGAAAATGAAAATGCCGCCGGGGATATTTAAATCCCCTGCGCATTTGCCTCTTCCCAAGTGCTACATTTGCATCCCTATTCTGTAATAGGGGGCCAATGTAGACGTAGTCAAGTAGTATTTAGGGTAAAATCTTGTCTAAGTCATGGTAATGGTGCTATAGTTATCTAAAGAAAAAAAAACAGTGAATAACTGCTCTTTATTTTTGTTTTCTTTACTCCATGACCCTGATGTGTCATTCAAAAGTTCACTTATCTGCAGAGTTCTTTGAAGTTGCAATGTTTTAGGCTTCTGATATTAAGAGGAAAATTAAATACTTCCTTGGGATACCTTTGAGATCTACTGAGCGCACAGTAATAGAGTATGTTGTAAAGTCTGAATTGAAACCCAGCATGGCAATCAGTAAGTGATGATTAATTTCATTTCAATCCTTTCAATTTATTCTGTTTCCACAGCTTTCAAAGTCTTTTCTGGAATTTTAATCTGTGCAATTGATTTGTTCTCACTCTCCATAAATTGCCTAGACATTATACAACCGTATCTCTGTTTGATTTAGTTATAGTTGGTTGATTTTTATCAGGGACATGTTTATGATGCTGATGATCCATTTTTGTTTTAATGTAGATCATTTGGGATTTTTCAGTATTCCCTCTGAAGAGGTACCCTTGTTCAAAGTGCTATCCTCCTTCCTAGAATATGTCTACATTGCAACACTATTTTGAAATAACCAGTGCTATTCCAAAATAACTTAGTCTGCATTTACACAGCACCAGAACCCACCCCACCACCTTACCTTCAAGGTGTCCCTTATCCCTCCTTCCACAGTGTCGCTTGGCTGTTGGCTCTCCCATCCCGTCCCAGTTATTTCGAAACCGTGTCAAAATACTGTCAAGCTGGAGGACTTCTTACTCCGACTTCTGTAACCCTTCTTGTACACAGAATAAGGGAAGTTGGAGGAAGAGTGTTCTATTTCGAAGTAAGTGCTGTGTAGACGCTCCCTATTTCAAAATAAGCTATTTTGAAATAAGATACGCAATTGACGTAGCTCAATTTGCGTAGCTTATTTTGAGTTAAGCCCTGAAGTGTAGACGCGCCCCTAGAGAGCATCCTGCATTCTAAAAATTTTCACAAGGAAAAGAGAATCCAGTGCAGAAGGATGTTCATTGTAAAGGGAAATGAAGAACAATGATGAATTACATTGCAGGGATTTCTTACTGTGCACTACTGCTCCATGTAAGGTTGTGCCTCGGTCTTTGAAGAATTTCACACTGCTCCGTATTCTCTTTACTTCTTTGGGGTTGACCTCTTCTGGCCTTTCATCAAATAAGCATGTTTTGTGGTATTTCTTCTTCCATGTGCAATGCTATGATTATAGTTTAACGGTATTCACACTGCTGCCAAGGACTATTTCAAAGAGAGTCATATTGTTAAGATACCTGCATTGGAAAAAAGTCCCTGTAAAGATATCCATGCTGAGGAGATGAAAGGAGACAGAGTACTCAAAACTTCCTGATTTCTGCAATTACTGGGGACTTTTGATTTATTATAATTATAATTTTTATTTTCCTTAAGGGCCATTCACATCCCTTTTCAGTAAAAGGACATCAGGAGACTCCTGCACAAACCACAACAAAGTGTTTTTCTGAACTATTTCCAAAACAAAGCCCTTTCTCTGTCTGCCACTGACCCATTTCAATTTATAAAGTCACTGATGTATTTTGCCTCTCCAAGACTATTCTACATCCCACAGAGAAGGAGACAGGCAATGACTTCATTAATAATGAGCCCTGCAAGACAATGTTATATTTAAAAGTTATATTTTATTTAAGAGTAAAAACAACTGGACCAAAAATACTCAGGATCCTGATCACAGAAGTTAAAACACAGAACTAATAGAAGCAGAGAGCAGCAAAGAGCACCATAGACAATTCTCTTCAAGATCCCTGTCATTTAACTACTCTGAATTTCACTTTGTGTTCTATTTACTGAAATGAATCAAGTCACAGGGGAAAAAAAAAGCATGCTGCCTTGAAGTTTCTTTATGCTTATACTCCACACCTGCACTTGCTAATACAACCCTATGCTTGGTAAGTCTTTGTTGGAGAGCTCATAATTTACAGTAGTGCTAATAGAAGTTAAATGTGTTCCTCATTCAGATGTTATTACCTTTTGAATCAGGCATGCAGAGCCACTGGAAGAGGATGGATGGATATTAAGACACAGCGGTGCAGCTGAGTATGGCTAAAGACAGACCTGATAGCACCTCCCATTCCTCTTGAGAACCCTTACTATATTCAGGATCACAAATGAATTTTATCAACGGTGGTGATCAGGAAAGGTCTGTCAGACTGAAGAAAGATCCATAAGCAAGTCTGAGCCTTCTCTGCATTTTTAATTTTTTTCCTCTTCATGTAAAGTGTGGGGAAAGAGTCCTTACATTTTCATATTAGAGCCCTGAAAAATCCTTCTACATATATTTAAAAAAAAAAAAAAAACCACAATACTTTCAGTGATATGCTGCCAAACTTTTAGGAAGACTCTCTTGATTTTCAAGCTTCAGTGAGTGATACATTTAAAATTTCCTGAATAAAATACTATTCACCCTCTCTATAATCGCCCTTCCAAAAATATCTATATCCTTTACTCCCACCTCCACATAAGAATTCCATTAACTACATACTCTCATGGCTTCAAAACCTAAACTTTGGCTTATTTCCTCTTAACTACGTATCAAACATCCATCTCCTCAGTACCTTATGAAGGCTTCTCTAGAGGACTCCCTTACCTGGCACCTGTTCCTAATAGTAGCAGTAGGTGAGTTGTCCTATGATCTCTCTTATTAGTGGTATCAGGCAAGTCATCCTACAGTGTCTAGCTGAAACTGACAGCATGGGAGCACACATCCCCTCTGGTGGGGGGTTGGTGATAAGCTCGTCAAGGGGTCTCCTTTTCATTTCTTGATGAGAAGAGGCCTTTTCTGAATCAGACTGTCCATCTCCTTTCCTAGGTGGTGTAGGGGCAGAGGAGCAGATCTTCTTCTCTCCTTTCCAGTACCAGGTTTTCATATTAATGGATGAGCTTTGGAAGGCATCAATGGAGAAAGATTTGCAGAAGCAGCTAGTGTACTCCCATTCAGTACAGCTGTAGTTTGGTCCAATATGTTCACCTCCACAACATGCTGCTGCACTGGCTGGTGAAGGATGGGGTTGGGACTGCAGAGACTACATGTTTCACCTCCCTTTTGCATTTAGAGAGGTGAGGACGACATCAGGGTGGTATCTAAAAGGTAGTTCCCTTCCATTGGCAGCATTACAGCAATATGGATACACTCAAATAGCACTCAAAATTTTAACAGACACTCATATTTTGGGGAGGACTGCAAACAAGTGTTTTGCTCCCTCTCCCTCAAAAGGGATGTAATTTCTGTTCATGATTATCACTCCACCTATGCATAGGAAAGTCTTGAGGATTTGGGAAAGCCTAACTGAGGTTATGCTTTGGGATACACTCGAAAATTTATTCATTTGATATCAAGTATGTGTGTGATCATTGTGATTTTTAAACTATACTAGCCTCCTGGTTTACAGAATTGCAACCTGTTGCAAATTCTTTCCATTTGTAGCATTTGGTTTATATGGATTAATATTTTCAAATCTACCTGTGCAAGTAGTACACCGAGAGACTTACATTTTTGTTAAGCAGAGTTCAGATTTTCCTAGATACAGCCTACAGGTTGGCAGTGTTTAAAAACAGCTCACATCAATCTCTTCCAAGTCCTCAGTATGATACCCCGACATGTACACAGACTCACAAGGCTTTATATGTTACAATTGGTATTCTAGCCAAGAACTGCAGAGGACTCCTTTTAGAGTTCCATCACTGTGTTCTGCCACCCATACCTGCAGTGAACAGACTCTTACTGGCAAGTGATCTCATTGAAACAAAGGATTATTCATAGTAAAGGTGGCAGAATTTAATCTTCAGTTGGCCAGAGAAGTTGACCATGCAAATACCATGTTAGAGCTAACTAAATTGATGCTGCACCATTCCCAGCCTAAGTATCAGACCACAAACAGAAATCATCCATGCCTCCCCTGATAATTCCCCTAATTTTTTAAATTATTTCTTGTCTCTAAGTCTGTGCTATTTTCATGCCAGAATTAAACTGTATCACAGCAATTTACACATTAACAGTGACCAGAATACTGAAAAAAGTGAAGCCAGCTCCCCAAGAATGGGGCAGGAGCCGGGACACACCAGGAACTGGCTTAAAAGCCAGCTCCCAGTGTGCACCAGCTCTCAGGGAGCTTGCTGTCCCCCTAAACTACTGACTATATCAGAGACAACAATATGGGGCCGCAGCCAGCTCCCCAGGAGCAGGGGCACACCTGCTCTGCTGATAGACAACAGTGTGGTGGGGCAGCCAGTGTGCACCGACAGCCAGCTGCTGCCCTGTGTTGCAGGTGCATGTAACACCATTATCCAGTTTTTAAATGTCCCCATGATCTACATACATGGGGTATGTTCTTACTGCTGCCCATGAATTTCTACTTCAACCACTGGTATCTATAACATATCTTAAAGGTTGTGCATTACTGAACAAGCTTCCTAGTCGGCTTGACCCCACCCAACAAACAGAATCGAGGCCCATATAGTAACTATGATTATTATTATATAAAGTATGCATAATCTTCAAATAAGGTGACAGGTTCTAAATTTATTCAGCATATATATTATAATAAAATGCAAGTCTCCATATAATAATTTAATCCAAATGATTTTTACCAAAGAGTGACAGCTAGTTATAAATTACACCCAATGTAAAAAACAAAAACAAAAACCCCCATAACATATTGATCATCTGGAGTGTAAAAACAATTGCAGCATTTCAGAGCCACAATTTCATTAGCAGACCACAGAGAACCAGCATGTAAAATACCATCTACATTATAGAAATGCTGTAACAGCCTGTCACAATTGTGTACCATTTCCATTATACCTTATTCTGTGAGCAAATGAACAAAATAAAGCGATATGACAAATATTACTGATCAAGAATGAAAAAATAACGTACATTAATGGACAGGGACGTCAAGACACAAAATCCTCCAATGAGCATCATAAATCCGCATGATTTCATTGACATCCAGATTCTGGATTTAGCTCTCCGAGTTAGCAGAAGGTTGTATAAAAGTTTGTAGAAGCTAAACAAAATTAATTAATTTTAGCTGCACATCTGAAGAGACTCTAAAACATAGTGTAGTTCCTCAAAATTAAACTATAAAATCTTCCTTTTAAAAAAACAGACCAACTTATAACAACAACTTGTCTGGAGAAAATACACATTTTTGGCTAGACCATGCTTCCTTATAAAAAGCCAAAAAACATGAAAAGCCTGGGGAGTTAAGAACCTGCGCTCTTTGAAACATGGTGGAATATTTTCTATACCGTGCTTTAAAATAAACTACATCTTAGGGCTGTCTACATTACACTACAGAGTGTAAATAACAGAGTGCACTTCTATACAGCAAGCCCATTATTTTGAAATAAATACCGGGCTTGTTATTCTAACTTCTGTAACTCTCATTTCATTAGGACTAAGGGAAGTAGAAGAAAGAGTGTTCTCCCTTCAACTTCCTGCTGTGTAGACAGTGACAAAAGTCAAGTCTAGGTATTTCGACTTCAACTATGCAATTAATATAACTGAAGTTGTTTATCTTAATTCAACCTTCTTTCATAGTTTAGACATACCCTAAAATGCTTTAGAGAGTTACATAATTTAGGACTGCATATCGCATTAAATTACAAAAATAAATTACAATAAGGCAAGGAACTAATTTCCGAGAAAATTAAAAGGCGTCACAAAACAAGGAAAATAAATTCTGAAATATTTGAGAAGTGCTAGAACATACATAAGAATATAAGAACGGCCGTACTGGGTCAGACCAAAGGTCCATCTAGCCCAGTATCCTGTCTGCCGACAGTGGCCAGCACCAGGTGCCCCAGAGAGGGTGGACCGAAGACAAAGATCAAGTGATTTGTCTCCGGCCATCCCTCTCCAGCCTCTGACAGACAGAGGCCAAGGACACCATTTTATCCCCTGGCTAATAGCCTTTTATGGACCTAACCTCCATGAAATTACCTAGCTTCTCTTTAAAATCTGTTATAGTCCTAGCCTTCACAGCCTCCTCTGGCAAGGAGTTCCACAGGTTGACTACACGCTGTGCGAAGAACTTTCTTTTATTAGTTTTAAACCTGCTACCCATTAATTTCATTTGGTGTCCTCTAGTTCTTCTATTTAGGGAATAAATAACTTTTCTTTATCTGCCCTCTCCACACCACTCATGATTTTATATACCTCTATCATATCCCCCCTCAGTTTCCTCTTTTCTAAACTGAAAAGTCCCAGTTGCTTTAACCTCTCCTTATATGGGACCCGTTCCAAACCCCTAATCATTTTAGTTGCCCTTTTCTGAACCCTTTCCAAGGCCAAAATATCTTTTTTGAGGTGAGGAGACCACATCTGTACACAGTATTCAAGATGTGGGCATACCATAGTTTTATACAGAGGCAGTAAGATATTCTGGGTCTTATTTTCTATCCCTTTCTTAATAATTCCTAGCATCCTATTTGCCTTTTTGACCACCGCTGCACATTGTGTGGAAGTTTTCAGAGAACTGTCCACGATAACTCCAAGATCTCTTTCCTGATTTGTCATAGCCAAAATAGCCCCCCATCATACTGTACGTATAGTTGGGGTTATTTTTCCCGATGTGCATTACTTTACACTTATCCACATTAAATTTTATTTGCCATTTTGTTGCCCAATCACTCAGTTTGGTGAGATCTTCTTGGAGTCCCTCACAGTCTGCTTCTGTCTTGACTATCCTAAACAGTTTGGTATCATCTGCAAACTTTACTACCTCACTGCTTACCCCTTTCTCCAGATCATTTATGAATAAATTAAACAGGACTGGTCCCAGGACTGACCCTTGGGGGACACCACTAGTTACCCTTCTCCATTCTGAAAATTTAACATTTATTCCTACCCTTTGTTTTCTGTCTTTTAACCAGTTCTCAATCCAAGAAAGGACCTTCCCTCTTATCCCATAGCCATGTAATTTACAGAAGATACTTGACAAGATAAGGGAAAGCTGTTTCAAGGGATGCAATCTGCAAAGGAGAAAACACTTGCCCTAAGGGTAGTAAGACTGCATGAAGGAACAGATTGTTAGACAAGTGGAAGGGAGTAGTAGGGAAGTATGGATACAGATAAAAGTAGGCAGGATGAAGACAGAAGTTTTTCATTTATGGTTTAAACAAAACAATTAAGCATTCAAGGTTCTCAGTTATTTAACTTACTACATTTTTGCAGCATAGATGATGGAACTAAGGATGCTGAGGATGCTCCTGCAACCCTCCTCCCTCTCCCCGCCACCTTGAAGTGGTTTCCATCATATACAAGGTTTTCAGTTTGGTTCAATGTTTCTCAGTACCCCAACCATACAAATTGTTCCAGTACCCCTATTTTTCAGAGATCCTTAAAGAAAAGGAAGGTCTTGTGATTCAGGAACTGGAGTGAGACTCAAGAACACCTGAGATTGAGTCCCAGCTCTACCATGTTTCCTATCTGATGTTGGGCAAGTTACTTAAGTCCCCTCCCCCGGTCCCATGCCATGACTCCCTATTTGTAAAATGGGGACAAAACAGTAGGTCCTTCCTCCCACTCATTCTTTGTTTTGTCTATTAATAATGAGTAGAATCCTTAGAACAGGGGCTGTGTCTTATATTTATATATATACACACACACACACACACACACACCATTATTAGTCTTATCCATGGTATCTAGCACAATAGAACCCTGACCAGAACTTCTAGCTGCCACTATAATAAAAGTGCTAACTATTACACTTCAGTGGAACATGTCTATCATTGTGCTTCAAAAATATGTATTGTCACTTTTTTTTATTTGTTCCTTGTTTTAATCTTCTGTACTAATGAAATATTGAGCAGCTATACTTTCTAGCTACAAATTTATGTACACGTCACACTTTGAAGTGTCACATATTTTGTGATATTTAAGGCAAGACTAAATTATATGTTTGCTGTAGTTCTGCCTAGGTTCTTAGTTGATTAGAACTTCTGAAATTGTTCATATTTCACTGAATCTTAATCAGCAAAACCAAAAAAAAATTGCAATCCATCTTCTTTTTTTATAAATATTTATAGTTTTATTAAAATTTGTTGTACAACAGCTTGCAACAATAAGGACATAAGATGTGCAGAGAAAAATAATTTTTACTTTTCATGCCCCTGGACATTGAACATAAATTACAAAAGAAAAAGCTAGTAATTACTTTTTGACCATAATATTCTTGTAGAAATTATATGTAAAAGAAACTCTTAATTAGCGAGTCCCTCTCTGTTCCCCTTTCTGGAACAAAAATGTTTTATATACATATACGTGGGGAGTTAAATATATCAAATGAAACACATGGCTTTGAAAAACGTACATGCCTGCCACAGCTTTCTCCTGAACTGTGGGAATGGCAGCAATGCAGTAGAAGACAAAACCTGCTAAAAGGTGAGTAGAAAGCATATCCATGGGAACTAGAATTCAAACACTATGGATATCTATGCAGTCACTAGAACTTGACTTCCATCCATGTTCCCTCTGAATATCTCCCACAGCACCAAATTAAAAGTGGCTAAAATGTTGCATTGTCATTTGCTTCCCACAACCTGATATATGCTCCCAATTCCTCCATTAGCACTGGAAGGCTACGTCTATACTGGCCCCTTTTCCGGAAGGGGCATGTTAATTTCAGCTATCGTAATAGGGAAATCCGCGGGGGATTTAAATATCCCCCGCGGCATTTAAATAAAAATGTCCGCCGCTTTTTTCCGGCTTTTAGAAAAGCCGGAAAAGAGCGTCTACACTGGCCCCGATCCTCCGGAAAAAGTGCCCTTTTCCGGAGGATCTTATTCCTACTTTGAAGGAATATACTTCATATGTAATCCAAAGTCTTCATTGACACATCTAATTTTCCTTTTCAATATCTACTAAACATGATTCTTTAGTTCCATTTGCAGTCCAGATAGTCATCCTGGATAATCCTTTTGATTATTTACAGATCTATGTAAAGAATTTTTCTGCCATTTGGAGAAGGTCACAATTTTTATGAAATTAATACAGACAGTATGGAAGTCAAACCTCCTTCCTTTAAAACATCATGGACTATGAAATGATTATTTATGAATGATAGAACTATCAGAGACATTTCCAGGGTTCACATTAAAATTGGTGGTCTACCGTAAAGAGGGAACAGTTTGATGTGTTTCTGTGGGTACATCTAGACTACATGCCTCTGGAGTCAGAGGCATGTAGATTAGACTACCTGGCACAGGAAAATGAAGCAGCGATTTAAATAATCGCCGCTTCGTTTAAATGGCTGCCGCACTGAGCCGATCAGCTGTTTGTCGGCTCAGCGCGGTAGTCTGGACGCTCCGCTGTCAACATCAAAGGCATTTGTCGACCTCCCAGGTATGCCTCCTGGGATATCAGATTATTTAAATCGCCGCTTCATTTTCCTATGCCGGGTAGCCTAATCTACATGCCTCTGTCGTCAGAGGCATGTAGTCTAGACGTACCCTCAAAGGCTATGTCTACATTACGAGTTTTGCCAGAAGAGGCAATGCAAGTGAAGCACGGATTAGCATTTTCTCATGCTTCATTTGCATAATCTCTTCCGATCCGTTTTTGCGCAAAAACAAGCAGAGTGGATGTTTCCTTTTTGCACAAAACTCCCTTTTACAGGCAGTCCCCGGGTTACGTACAAGATAGGGACTGTAGGATTGTTCTTAAGTTGAATTTGTATGTAAGTCGGAACTGGTACATATTGCAGGGGAAACTCTAGCCAAACATTTCTCCAGAGCTCAGTTTTATTCTCCCACACCTCACTTCCCTCAGTCCTTTATTCTCAAGCTGAGGTGTCTGCTGAGAAAAGCCGCTCCGCGTCTCCCTGGTCTGTTGGGGGGAAGCAGCTAGTGCGGGGTTGCCTCACCCCGTTTGTAAGTAGGGATCCGATGTAAGTCGGATCCATGTAACGCGGGGACTGCCTGTACTTATGCCTCAAAATAGGAGCTATATTGATCTTGTGCAAAAAGGGTTTTTTGTGCAAAAAGGAAATATCCACACTGCCTGTTTTTGCGCAAAAACCCCTACCGCCATGAGTAAAGTTATCATCTGATCCTTATTCTGTAAACAAGTGGTTTTCAGGCTATGGTTAGCAGACCTCAGTGGGTCCACAAACTGTGTTTAAGATTTCCAAAGTGGTCTGCACAGCCATTAGAAATTGTATGGGGTATGTGCAAATGAAAAGGAAAAAAAAAAAAAAAAAGATAGAAAGCCACCACTGTATGCAAGTCAGAATTTGTAGTTTGTTCCAAATATAGGCACTGTGTCCAATACAGAGTTCATACACAAGGCAAGAAAAATATAAAACATTGTAATCCACTGAAAATTAATATGTACAAGTTGCTGTTGATCACTGGATGAACACTTGATATGAAAGCCTTATTTTCAATTGACTTTAGAAATCTAGAGAAATCGCTGATTTTTGCCAGTTGGGTTTGGGATAAAAAGGAAACCTGAAAGCAACTGGGTGGGTGCATATTTGATTTGGGTATTTTATCAGAGTGAGAATAGAAGACAGCAAAATTGTGTGAGCCTGGAACAAAACTTATTCCTCTCTTCTCCTCCCTCCCCCCAACATTCTTCTTGTCCAGTTGCATCTTATTTTAACTCACAAGTTTGAGGACTTCTGGTTTAGAAGAAACTAGCTTTTTAACCATCTGGGGGCGGAGAGGCATTTTCCCAAGCTTTTACCACTTTAATATTTATGAAATGTTTATACAGTACCTGCAGTTGATAAATTGCCAAAAATGAAACTGAACACATAACAAGCACTAAGACACTGGAGGGCTTTTTTTTTTTTTTTTTTTTTTTTTTTTTTGAGGGCTGGGGTTTTTTAGTGGCTTCCCTTTTTCTTTTCTTTAAATTGTTATTCACCACCTGGAAGGAAGATCAGAAGCAGATGTCTTATTCAATACAAGTACAATAAGAAATGTGCCAGTTGCTCTGTGGGCAGCTCTCTATTTCATTTACCAAAAAAATTACTTTTCCACTTTCACAGAAGAATGTGATCACACTGAAATTTTACATGAGAACAGTTATAGTGTCTAAAACCTATATTTACTTACAAATTACTCAGAAATCCATTGGTTTAGAACATTAACTTGCAAACCATAAATGCATTCCAAGACATTGCTGCTTTTTTGTGTGTGTGTTTCAGTTAAAATTATGTTGCATTATATCTGCATAGAAAATCTTCATGGCTTCTTGAAAACAAAGTAGAAAAATCAAATTATAGCTTCTAAGAATTTTAACCATGATTATGACAATGGCAACTAGCCACTTAATCTTAAAATTCCCTTGGCTAACTCTTGTAAAATCTAATGTTTGTTTATTCTATTATTCTCATCTTCCCCACATTAAGTTCCTTTTCTAATAGAAAGAGTTAATTTAGAAGTAGAAATGCAAATAAATCAATATATGATCATTTGCTATCAGATATTGGCTTATATGATTTGAGTACCATATATAAATATGCCATTGGTATGATCAAAAATGGTAAAGAAATTTTTTAAAGGGACAGCTTTCCAGCAATGCCCTTCCCCTCAAACCAACTGAAGGATTTATTTCTGAAGGATTTTGGAAAGACTGGAAAGTGTGTTAATAAAAAGGAAGAGATGGATACACAAACTTGTAGTATAAATTAACAAAAAAGATTGCATTAGGACAATCGTTTAAGAACCCTGTTTCTTTTCATTAGCTTTCTGAGTAGATATGGCAAACATAAAACATTAATGTAGATGTTTTGTATGTTTTTAGTTTCTAAACAAAAAAAGTAATGAAAGACATAGAAAACATTTTACTTACAGAGGAACCATATGTAGGAAAATGTCACTGACAAATTTATACAAATGTATATCCACCACATGTTGTCATCCACAGAATATACAATTGGAGCTACTCAAACTGGAAATCCAAGGTAAACAAATATAAGAAGCTGTATGGAACTGTTATACCTAAGTATTTTGACCCTCACTAGACCAATTGTTACAAATTCTGCAAGAATAGAACATACAAATAATTATTATATGTGCTGTCTCCTTAAACAACAATACCATAATCTTTACCGGACTTATATTTTCTAGAAAATCATACACACACCTATGTGTACCATACTTATGTTGTCATTAAACATTGATCTTTCCAGCTAGCAAGCAGTTACTATTTTGGTGGAGTTTGCGGTACTGTCCTAACATAAAAGTATCCTACTAGAAACATTTCTTAACATGGAATTATCAATTATCCAATTCATAATTTACAATAGCATACCAATAGGAATACTATGTACTAGCCATTTAAAAAACCCTAAAATTATTAGTTATCCAAACTGTTGATTACTTGTGTCAAAGTAGTCTAGTTTGCCAGTTAAGCAAAAATATTTATAAAATAATTATTCAAAATAAAGAATTATAATTGCACTACTATACACACACATTATTTTAATAGTTTTATTTTCATCTATGCCTTTCAGAAAAAACACTTTGACAGACTATGAAAGTAGTGAAACTTTGAAAAAGAAACCAACAGCAATTAGACAGAAACACTGTTAGCTAAAAGCATAGGAATGGGAGCTTT
The DNA here is from genome assembly GCF_049634645.1 of Pelodiscus sinensis. NCBI lineage: Eukaryota > Metazoa > Chordata > Testudines > Trionychidae > Pelodiscus > Pelodiscus sinensis. The sequence goes on from NC_134712.1 coordinate 174,065,724, forward strand.
CCCTCCCTTCCCCCCTCCCCCCCCCCCCCAGCTTTGTCACAAACTAGAAAAGTTAGTTTGGACAGGTTGCTTAATTACTTTGAGGTTCAGTTTACCCATCCTTACAATGGGAAAGGTCATACTTACCTGTAATGCATGGATTGGGTAAGCCAAGGCTTAATTAAGCTTTGGGATGGAATGTACTACAGAATAGGGATGTTAAATATCGGTTAATTGAATAGTTGATTAACTTCATGAATTCTTATTGGTTACTCAACTAATACATAGACTCTGGAGGTAGGGTGGCAGCCAATGAGCTGCTCCACTCCTGTGGAGCCCCCTGCCACTCTGCACTGCTGCCTCTGTATCTTTTTAAAAACCAGCTCCCCTCGCGGCCCAACTGCCAGTTGCCCCGTACTGCTGCCTCTGACATGGAGGAAGCAGCATAGGGTGCCAGCAGCCTATTTCCTTGGGGAGAGGGCTGAGCTCCTGGACCTGGCATGAGCCAGAACTGAGCTGGGCTGCTTGCCTGGCTCCTAATACACTTTAAATGCAGAGCTGCTGTGGGGGTAGGTTCCAGACCCAACATGAGCCAGAACTGAGGCAGACTGCGGACTAGCCCGCTTAAAAATTTACTGGCAGGGAGGAAGGGAAGAAATTCATATAGTCCATAGCATTAACCTATAAACTTTTGTTTATCGATTAATCGACTACACAGTTACATCCCTACTAAAGAAATGCACATTATCATATGCAAAGATATGCTTATCCGTATCTAGTGTTTCTAAGACTTCTTCGTAACTACTCACTTTCCACTGGAATTTATACAATCCTTCACACTTATTCCTTTTAATTTAATATACATTTCATTCTTCAGGATAAAAGACAGTGACACGCTTGCTTGAGTTACTACCTGTATAAAACAAAACTCCATATCTAAAACAAATTTTGGCAAGTTGATTAGTATTGCAGTTACATTACTTTTCTGCTGGCCCATCGTTAATGAATTACTTGAAAATTTATAGCATTCCTTCTAAATGATCATTTGAGTTAGAAATTCTCTTTATCTAAATGAAGACATTCGGCTAAAAAGACTCCCGTTGTCTTCAACAACCTTTGTACCAAGCCACTATTTTGTGAGTACTCCTTATGTGCCAGGTACTGCCAACCTTGTTCACATGATATAGTTCATTACTCTGCAACTAATCCCAGAAATCCATGATGCTATTCCTGCAGTAAATTGCTACTCAATGTGAGTATGGATGCCAGAATCTGGTATATTATAAATGGCAGGCCTGCTTATCAGCTGGTGCAAATCAACACAGTTCTACTAAAATTGATGGAGCTACCAATTTACAATAGCTAAAGGTTTGTCTCAGTATTTGTGACACTGAGCAACCTTTGGACAAGCGCCTGCATTCCTTCAATGTACTCAGCGCTTTGTGTGAGGAACTCAGTATCACACTTTGTGACTAAGTGAGGGATTCTAGAATTAGTGTTCCTTTTTACTCCTAATAAATAAAAGGGTGTTATAAGGAGGAGGGAGAAAAATTATTTTCCTTAACTTCTCATCATAGGACAAGAAGAAATGGGCTTAAATTGCAACAAGGGAGGTTTAGGATGGACATTAGGAAAAACTGCCCAACTTCAGGTTTAGCACTAAAATAAATTGCCTAGGGAGATTATGAAATCTCCATTATTGGAGATATTTAAGAGCAGGTTAGATATCAGTCAGGAATAATCTAGATGGTGCTTGGTCCTGCTCTGAGGGCAGGGGACTAGATGTGATGATCTTTCGAGGTCTCTTCCAGTTCTAGTATTCCATGATTCTATAATTCTAAGCTAAAATACTTGATTGAACCATACTACATTTTAACGAGGTGGCAACTAAGAACTTATTGTAGTTTAAAACTTCTTATATCATTCTAGTTTTCTTTTTTTGCTACCTCATATGAGTGTTTTGTTAGGCCGACTTCTACTTGCCTTATTCACACAAGTAGACCTAGTGATGTCTTTGGGATTACTTGCACTCTTAGAATCAGCATGATTTAGCCCATAGCCTAAGGTGTCTCATTACTCTGCATAGGTCAAATTTTCAAGCCACTTTTGTACTATATTTGTGTTATTTCCTACAGTGAGAAATTTATTAATTTGCTCATTGATTTAATTCGGTTCTTTCTGCCATCTATGCCATTTCTTTTCCTAGGATCTGATCATATAACTCCTTACAGGCGTGAGTAACGCTTACTTGTGTGCTTAACCACAAGACAAATCAACAAGACTACACAGATTTAAGGAATGTTTTCAGGATTTAACCCTTAAATCAATATTCTGTAATACCGTAGAGGCAGTAGAATGAGAACATTACTTTATGTGTGATATCTTTAATCAAAAACTGGCCTCTTTAGATGACACTGAATGTGTGGGTTTCTGAAAATAGCCAATGAATATTTTTCTGGGTACAGATTTATGGAACACTTCCCCATAAAGAAAAGTATTTTTAAGGAGTATCAAGACATATTCGCATAATGATATTCACAGTAATGAATCTATAGGTATTTTATTTTCCTCACTTATATCACTAGAGGTTTAGGTTTGCTTTCTGCAAATATTACATGCAATATTGCTATGTGGTATTCACTGAAACAATTTTTAAGTACTGTAAAACTCAGAAACTTCTGCTTCTGATTGCTATAGTTATAAAATGTGCACTATTTTAACAACAGAAGTTAGCCCTAAATGCATCAGAAAACAGGTAGATTTAAAAATACTTCTTAAAATAATATTATTTCATCATAAAACATTTCACCATTAAATGATCTGTATAAAATGGGAAAATTTTCTTTGGATAATACATTTGTATATAATGCCAAAATATACAGATTAATCAACAGTTCTTTAAAACAATTTCTATCCACCATTTATGTCTTTTACAACTTTTAAGGTATTTACTAATTTTAAAAAATTATTTCTATATCCAAAAAGGAAGGTTTATTTAAAATACTGAATCAGTTTCTTATTTAATTTTCATGTATCTTAGGCTAGTATAAATATATTGAAAGGATGTGAATAATAGTCACCATATCTCATTGTCCGCTTTTACCTTTGCAATTTTTCTTTTTCAGTATCCATAACCAATCATTGCTCTGCTCTTCCATTATGCTTCCTTCATTGCAGAATGAGAAGTTTCTTCATTAAATAGCATTAAAAATAGCACACACCCGAAATCCCAAGCGGAGCATGCTCTAACAGTGTTAATGCCACAGTTCTCAAGGTAACCATGTTCAGTTGGGAACTGAGAGGCAAAGTCAAGGTGAGACTAGCAATTTGCAAGCCTAATTGTGCACACAAACTTGTCTCGATCCAAGATGAAGACTGTTAAAACAAAAATTAGTGTGCTGTTAAATTACGTGACTGAAAAGTTGAAGGCCAGCTTAACAATTTTCTCCCCTTCCCTCCCCAACATCTAAATTTAGTTCTTCGTACTTAGTTAAAATTTGTAGAGTCAATTTTGAAGGACTGTAAGAGAAATACATACATCTGGCTAAGCGTAATGGTCAGAAGCACCACAGTAGCAAATCAAACCACCTACTGTGTTGATATCTACTCATTTGGTTTCATTACCCAATATGTTTAAAGGAGTATCATATTGTTACAGTAACACTAGGATGCATTTTTTTAAAAAGCACCTGGGAAGCGCAGGAGGGGCAACAGACCCACTATAGAAAAATGAACCAGGAATGTGAGGATGTTCCAGGTGACTGAAACAGTAACTAAGATAATCACAATAAAGACAACATCAACAAAGTTGCAAAAGAATGGGTGTACAGAATGAATATGTGCCTTGTTTAAATATATCAACAATGCAGTTGAAATAATGCACATTGAAATATGCAACATTTTAATCAATAGCAGCAGCACAGTAACATTCACTATTTATGAACATGGTATTTTAACATTAAACGTATGGATTCCAGACTATTACTCTCTTTCATGACCAAAATATTACAAAATAATGATACACATGGTACATGTTTTGCCAAACAAAATTATTACCCAGTAGGAATACTCAAGTTTCAAATTGTCCCAGATGTTTTTCTCCTAGCAAAGATCACTCCAATTTTTTCGTTAGTTTACATAAACCAATGGGTGTTTTCACAGCTTTGATTACTAAAAGAGTTATTAGAATGAACTACACCTTTCTGTACTTATTTGAAAATTCTCTATGAAGATGAATTCAATTTCTGCAAAGCAGACTTGGGCTAATTATTTTAACTTACAAAATTTTACAGAATTACTGTTACCCAAAATGCCCTACCGTAAAACAATGCTCCTGGAAAATCCTGCTGCACCTATCATCACCTGGATCTTCACATTTGTATCCTCCCCACCCCCAGTTTTAATGTAAGTCTTAAATGATCTACCCGCTGGTTATTTACTATGAAAAAGAAATAAACATTTATGGTCTGAATAACAATCACAGCTAAATATAAAGTGGATGCTATATGCAATCAGAAATGTGTCAGAACTCACCAAGGAAAACTTTCTAAACATCTGTCCTTACCTTTCCCTGTGAACTCTACACAAGGTACAACACTATCTAAACCTCAAGAAATACAGTTAGAGTCTTCTTCATTGCAAACTCACACTTTATGTTTGTAGAACCTTAACCCTACCCAGCTACTGTGCCAAAGTCAGTTACCAGTCTAGCAATTTCAGAACCAATAGCCCCTCCTCTACTACCACGGATCTATTGTTGTAACTAGCACACCTTCAAGTAGGAGCCTTGCAGCAACCCCAGCTAATTGCACACTGGATCATGCATGCAATTAACACAAACCTTTGTTCTATGCCCAGCTCCTCTTTCTCTGCTCCTCAATCGCCAAGATTTAAGCCACGCTGATTTTAAAAATTAAAAATTTGGGGGAGGGTGAAGATGATTTCCACAGAATGACAGAACACGCAGGCTGGGTGGGGTGGGGGAAGAGACAAGATGAGGACAACAAAGAACACACACAGCACACACGGATCTCCACAGCGGTTTGGATTTACCTTGCCCGCACCCCGGCTCTGCCCCCAGCTTCTTGGCGGCGGGGGGCTTGTTTGGAGGGGCGGGGGGTGCTTGTGTATTGTGCGGCTGCGGTTACAGGACAGCGGCTGCCTTCCTGAGAGACATGGTCTCTTCTGCCGCCGCCTCCTCCTCCTCCTCCTCCTCGCCCCCTTGGCGGCTGCTGCTGCTGCGCTGCTGCTGCTGCTACTTCTCGGGGAGCGTGGGTCTGTCTGTCTGACTCGCCACGCCGGCTGGCTGGCTCACTCCCTCTCCTCTGTGCGCTTGTCTGTCTGTCCCTCCCCCCCGCTCTCTCCCTGCCCTTTATGTATCCCTCTGTCTGTCCTCCCTCTGTTAATCCCTCTTCTCGCTCGCGCGCGCGCTGCCTGTCCCCGCTCCCTCGCTCGCCGTCTGCGCTGCCCGCCCGCGAGGCTGCCTCTCTTTCTCCCTCTCCCCGCCCACGCAGCGCGCCGCGCCTGGGACCGGCGGCAGCGCGTCCCGGCCGCGCTCCCAACCCCTGCGCTGCCCCGGCTCATGCTGGCTCGACCCCGGCCCGCAGCACCAGCAGGCGCTGAGCAGCTGCCAGCGACTCCGCTGCGGCCGCTGCCATTGGCCGGGTCGTTTTCCTCTCCCCCCCCCCCCCCCAAGCCCTCCTCTTTACGCCGCGGAGAGGGAGAGGCGCTGCCCGAGCGGCGTGTGGCTGGGGCTGTGTGTTTCCTGCATGTTGAGCCATCCATTCACGCTGCCCCCCCCCCCCCTCCCCAGCCCTGGGCAGACAAAGCCCGCGAACCGCACTCCTAAAGGAGAAGACTCATTAATCTCTGGCAATTTCTTGGGCTTGGCTGCCCCCCCCCCCCCCTCTCACTCCACTCCAGGAAAAAAAAAAGTGGCCCTGGCCGCGGGAAGACAGAGTAGCGCAGGTTTGGGGAGGAGGATTAATTAGTGGTGGGGTTGCGCCGTGAAATGTGACAGCATCTGCATTGATGAGCTGGGGGGGGAGACGCCGCAGCAGGTTGTTGGGGTAGGAGCGGACGAGCTTCTGACAAGGGGCCACATGATCCCCCTTTTCCTCCCTCCCCCCCCTTTGCAGGACTGCAGCTAGTTCTCATTTGATCATGTTTCCCGAAGTGTTTTTTTCCCTGCACGCAATAAAGCGGGGAGAGACACATTTCTAATGCATCACCCGTTTGATAGTTCCAGCCCCGTTTTGCCCAGTTGAACACATCCAGCCGCTCATTCTGCCCCCGGCAGAGAAAAGGGCATTTACCTCTTTGCTCCGTGGTTATTAATATGCACCAAAATTATAGCTGTACGGTACAGCCCCAGCTGTAATCGCCATTGATCATTTAGAGCAGATCCAGCATTTCAACAGCTAGAAATGCATGCTCTGTGAATAATCATGTATCTAGTAGTACAATGCCCTATATTACAATAACCTGAAAGGAGACAGAGCCTCTGGTAGTAGCTTTTATTTTTCATTCATAGGATTACTAATTAACAGGAAATAAGCATACAGCATAAACAAGTAAAATAATATGAAATATACTGTTCACTTTTGTCTAGTGCAATACAGATAATCTGACTTGCACACACAGATTGCTTTCCTAACAGTTTTAAAATGCACTCTTGGTTGCTCTCTTTAAAACAAAAACCTTTGTCACAAGGTACAATTCTCCACGATTAAAAGTGTAGGAGAACTAATTTACAGGGCAGTGAAGACAACTACACAGAGGGGCAAAATATTTGCTTTATGAAGTATTATCCTGCAATCTTTCCCCATGAAAGCCAACACCTGCTTTTAAAATGGGCTGCTGAATAGAGTCAGACTGAATGAAAAAAACAAGCAATGAACCACCACAAGATGTACATTAGCGGACTGTTGGTGCATGCTTCAAGCGAGCAGAGGCATTCAGCCAAGTGTGCCCAAAGCCTACAATACAAATGCACCTCCTGATGTGACTTATTCCTATTAATGTATGGCACCTTCCATTTTAAATGTCATTATTTAACATATTTTACACTATGAAATATAATACATCATTCAGACAAAAATAACGTAGAAAAGGTTATAAGCAATCCTCATCAGGGTGAACAGTTCTTCATGACAGTGCAAAGAATTTTTTCGTGCTAGTAGTGGTAAGCGTTTACGTTTTATATCGAGAGCAGGATTAGTCCCATTGACTTTACTTTTAAAATGTTTCTTCTGCTTCAGAACAAGTATTATCCTCCCAAGTGTCTATTAGAGCTAATGTAACTTTGCCTACCAATACAGACGGTGCGATTCTGCACAATGAAACATGTATCCCTTGGAGCAGGCCAGTTTCATTTCCTCCACTGGCACACTTTCTTCTTAGCAAGTTATTCAGTGCAGCTGTAATAACTCAGACCACATTAGAATGCTGAAGGATCACTCATCCCCTAAGCAAACTGCAACAGCCACCTGCATGCCTTCACGAGAAGGTGATGAGGGGGATGAAGCGAGAGAAATCCAGCAAGCATAGTTAAGTGGTTTTCAAACTCAGTTATTACATAACGGGAGAGGTGAAAGGAAGAGGTTGCGTCCAGCTGTGCAGCTCCAGCAAGAACTGGTTGAGGTGTGGCAAAAGCCATCAAGGAGCTATTTAAAAAGCTGGCAGGGACCGGATTGTCATAGGACAGTACCTGTAAAACACTGAAGTTCCTTTCACCTCCTCATAACAGGTATGCAAAACAGCAGATGAGCCACTTCACCTGCACAGGTTAAATAGGTGACTTCTGATGAGATGGGTTGCAGTCTAGGAATGTTACATTCAGAGTTTGTATATGTACATATGAGCTACAAACTTGGCAGTCTGTTCCAACCAACACTGAGGGATAGTATCCGATGAGGCAGTTTGTTGTTAGAGCTAATATATGCTGCGTATTCACTTTCTATCATTTGGTAAACACAATTTATCAAATGCTAGAGAAAAATACCAGCTCCAGTAATTTAAATACTCCAAAATATGAGTTGCACACAAAATCTGACATGCACATTAGCCCTTGTAATAGAAGTTCCAGACCTAAGAAAGCTGACTGGTGCCAAACATATCTATCCCTGTCCTAAGAAGCCCCCTCAGATTTTTTCCCATTCAGGTATGAGTCTGACATTTTCAAACTCCTAAATCAATGTACCTTACCCCTCTCTTTAGAATATTCCCCATACATAGAAAGAAAAATCAATAGCGGTTTCATCATTAGTGTGACATCAGAACCATAGTCTGCTGCTCTCTGTGCTGACTTGTAACACGAGGACAAGTTCTCTCACATAACTTGGATTCAGGAGTATTTAAAATATGATATCTAGGCATAAAGTCTCCTTGGAACCTTAAGATTTAACATGTCAGTTGGCCTGCAGTGCACAGATGAGGCTCTACTTCTGTAAACTGCTCCATACAGGCCAACCAGCTTGAAGGATTGGGGCCTAAATACGCCAGATCCTGCAGTCCTTCCACATGCACAACCCATTGACAACGGTGGATGTTTTGGCTTGAACAAGGACAATATATGGTATCTGGCCTGATATTTTCAAACTGAGTAGGCAAATCATTGTGCTTGTGCTCTATGTGTAATATACATTGATGTTAATGAATTGAGAAAAATTGTTTGATTTCCAAAGCATAAACTAATTTAGAGGCTTGTTATGTATGTATATACATGCGCAGAGATTCACATCTGTACTCTCTAAACTACTGGCTGTTATATCAGTCATTTTTAATGTAATATTATGATTTGCATTACTGGTTGCACATTTCCTCAGGCTTTAATCATTTTGCAGTGAAAGCTAGGTAATATGCAAACTACTCATTGCAAGTGATGGTTTCAAGGTCTGGGATGATTTGGATTAAGTCACTACAAGGTAAATAACTGGGTCATTCTAACATATTTTTTAAAAGGTTCATTTTTATTTAAAAAACCCTGTTTTTCAGTTTTTGATGTCTTAAACGCAGTACCAAATTTACTTTATGCAAATGGGGTTAGAAATGTCAGTCCTATTTAAATTAAAAATTTGAAGCACAAAGATACCCAAATACTGTTCTGCTTTTGAATATTTTTCAGGTGGAATTGACATATTTATTCTAGAGTCAGTCAAGAGGACCCCATGACTAATATAAAATTAGCAAAGTCATTCAGGCACAGTCACACATGAGAATGTAAAGGAAAAATAAATTTCCCATTGAAGTCAGTCAGAGTTTTGCTATGGACTTCATTAGGAGTAGAATCAGACCCCTCTTCTATTGACTAGTTCTCCTTGGAGGGAGATCAAGGAACTACCTTTACAAATATAATCTGTTGCTAAAAGAGCTAAGGAAGATTTTTTCCCCAGTAAGGAAAGCATCATATCTTTGTGTCTGACATTCTAAATCTCCTTTAAGTTTCTCTTCGAGATTCTAAATGGTTGATGTACCAAGTCTGTATCTCCTGAAAACATACTTTTTATGAAGTCCAGAAAATAATGCCTATCTTTAAGCATGCCCCAACACCCCACTGGATATTGCCTTCTGAGCTATCTCAGAGCCAGAAGCTGCTGTCCTTGTACAGCTATAGACCACAAGGGAGATAGTAGGAATTTAAGTTTTAGCATTAAAATTGTCAAGAGCTGGCCCATGTGCAAGTGGGGCTTACCCACTGTATTATCTGGGGACATGGGATTTTCAGAACAGATCAGCAGTTTGCACTCAAGTCACCTGAGCATTCTAGGGGTTGAGTAGGTAGTTACTCAAGCAGAATTTTCAGAAGTGCTCAGAAGTCCCACAAAGTGTGCAAACAACTGCTTTTTAGGTCTAGACTACTGGGCTTTATCGGAAAAAGCTAGCTATGCACATCGTGCTCGGCAATTTGCATAGCTTTTTCCGATCGCTTTTGTGGAAAAGGCTTTTCTGCCATTTGGCCCAGTCTAAACAGGGCCAAATGGCAGAAAAGCCTCCTCTTTCGGTGGAGCCCTTATGCCGTATGAAAAAAAAGTGGAAGAGCAAACACATTCCTTGGACACCTCTGGTATCCCGCAAAACCCCCGTAGTCTAGATGTGGCCTGACTTGTAGTCATGTTACAGACATGCTGGACAGCAGGAAAACATAAGCAATTCAGACACCATTCACTCATTGATTGCAATGGACTCTATGTACCTGGGAATCCCACTGTAACTGATTTTATAAAAACAAACATTGAAGGGGACATGAATACCAAACACAGAAACTCCAATAGTGATGGCAAGTAGGCAAGCTAGTAACTAGAGCAGGACCAGAGTGGGGCTAGAGAAAAGGTGACTATAAGGGTACAGGTCAGGAGTGGAGAAAAAAAGAGAAAATGGGGAATTAAGATGGGGGTGGGTTTTTGAGACTTGTAGTTCAGTGTGGGGACTGCACAATGCCTGGTGATGTTACAGGGGTCTCTATTCAAGCCAGAAAAGGGGGTGATTTACCCTTCCTCAGAAGCTGAGGAGATGCCAATACCTGTCTCTTGAGTTGCCCTGGGGAGCAGCATGGAAGTGTGTACTGGAGCAGTGAGTTCAGAGTGGAGTTTAGAAGGAGAACTTCCTGCCTAGGAAGCCTCATCCAGTTTAGCGAATGGATGGCTGATCCTTAGGTAAATTGAACAAAAATTTGGTGGTGTCCCATTTACAAAAATTGTGCTTTGGAGTGGTGTGAAATGAAGTACTGGATGATGTCATTAGTGACACCTAACTATTAGTGAGTCCATAAAAGGACTCTAACCACATCAGCCATACTATCAAAAGCTCATTCACCTGCACATCTACTAATGGGACATATGCCACCATGTGCCAGCCATGGCCCTCTGCCATGTGCACTGGACAAACTGGACTTCCTCTACACAACAGAATAAATGGGCACGAATCAGATATAAAGATTGGCAACATACAAAAACCAGTGGGAGAACATTTTAACTTCCCTGGACACAGTGAAAGACTTGAAAGTTGCCATCTCCAAGGCAAATCCCTCCCCTCCTTTAAAAACGGCTGTAGCACACTACTGCTGGGCTGGAATGCATATGCAAATTTGACACCATCAGAATGGGTCTTAATAGGGCCTGGGAATGGTTCTCTCATTACAATACGTAATTTTCCACTTTAGGTATTCTCACTTTCTTATTCACATCTACCCTGGTTAAATTCAGTTGCCTATTTCCATGGTGATATGAATGGGGTTGCCCTGTACTTTATTATGGGCTACATTGAAGTTCAGATACATTTCTGCTTATATATACTCCATCTGCATCTGTCAAGGCAGATGTTTGTAGTTCAGGGCTATGTCTAGACCGTATAGTTCTATTGGAAAAAGAAACGCAAACTGCGAAACGCAATTTGCGTATCTTTTTCCACTTTTTTGGTTTTTTGGAAGAGGCTTTTCTGATATTTGGCCCATCTACATGGAGCCAAATGTTAGAGAAACCTCCTCTTTTGGAACATGCCTTATTCCTCATACAACAAGGAATACAGGGATGCCGAAAGAATGCATTCTTTGGAAGCAGCAGAGCTTTTCCGGGATACTGCTCTACAGTGTAAACATATCCCAGTAGATTGTCTATTACTATGTTATGGTCAAACCTGAGTTTCCCGGCTCTTCATTAAAGTGATGCCAGATATACTAAGCACAATTGATTAAGATTAGGGCTCAGTAATTCCCATACCAATAGGCTTTCCATATCAATTGATTTGCATTTTACAATTGTGAGAGCCCTGTTACTTGCCTTCCTTCATCCACTGGTTACACAGGGATATGCCTGCTTGCCTTTTCTCCTTTTTAATGGCAATACACAAAAGCCCACAGTAGTTTCTAAATAGAACCCACTTTTCCTGACCATTGCTTTAACTGTGCTTTTTCTGACTAGGCATTATAAATGATTTGTCACCACACCCTTCCCCTCCTGTGTTGCTTTCTGCCATCAGCTACTATGCAGGGCTGTGTAGAATTGCTTGACTGAAGGGAGCAGCACAACAACTGTTAAAGTTATCAGAAAAGTTCTCTGTCTCTCTGGTGGCTTTAGTAAGGCCCTTGCTGCTCACTGAAACACATTTCTGATTTTAGATGCACCAGGAAGAGCAGTTTCCTTCCTTCTTCTGCTAAAGCCTGCACTCTTTTTACATCCATTCCTGCCACTGGGTGGATTGGCACCATCTTTTATTACAAGTCCAAAGTTACTTGATGAGTTGCACATAGTGGCTAGTGGATTTCTAATGGGTAAGGAAATGGTGAGTAAAAGTCCTTTGCAGGTGACTTCCCTAATTATTCTTTTTGGGTATATCTACACTAGCCACCCTAGTTTAAACTAGGGTGGCTAATGTAGTCATTCGAACTTGCAAATGAAGCCCGGGATTAAAATATCCCGGGCTTTATTTGCATGTTCCCGGGTGCCGCCATTTTTAAATGCCCGGTAGTTTGGACTCCCTGCCCGCGGCTACACGCGGCACAGGGTAGGTAGTTCAAACTAAAGTCCCTAATTTGGTCTACCGTTACTCCTCCTGCAATTAGGGGCTTTAATTCGAACTACCTAGCCCATGCTGCATGTAGCCGCTGGCAGGGAGTCCGAACTACCAGGCATTTAAAAATGGCTGCACCCGGGAACATGCAAATAAAGCCCGGGATATTTTAATCCTGGGCTTCATTTGCAATTTCGAATGACTACATTAGCCACCCTAGTTCGAACTAGGGTGGCTAGTATAGACATACCCTTTGTCTTTTTGGACCAAGACTGGTAGGGTATGTCTACACAGCTAACGTAGGCAATCAAAGTTGCAAATGAAGCCTGGGATTTAAATATCCCAGGCTTCATTTGCATCTTGCCGGGCGCCGCCATTTTTAAATCCCCGTTAGTGCGGACTCCGTGCCTGCGGCTACACGCAGCACGGAGTAGGTAGTTCGAATTAGGCTCTCTAATTCGAACTACCATTACTCCTTGTGGAATGAGGTGTAACGGTATTTCGAATTAGAGAGCCTAATTCGAACTACCTACTCCATGCCGCGTGTAGCTGCGGGCACGGAGTCCGCACTAACAGGGATTTAAAAATGGTGGCGCCCGGCAAGATGCAAATGAAGCCTGGGATATTTAAATCCCGGGCTTTATTTGCAACTTCGATTGCCTACATTAGACACCCTAGTTCAAACTAGGGTGGCAGTGTAGACATACCCATACTGCCTACCTCATCCCAAATGGCAAAGCATTCAAAAGAGTGCCCCCTTCTGTACATCCAGATGCCACCTTTGAAACTTCCCCTGCATGTATGTCATCCTCCTAGCTCATACTCACAGAAACATCTAATTTGTTCTAAAATGCCTGCTCAGAATTTTTAGAGGTGTTTATTTCAGGGGGTGAAGGATCAGGTCTGTAGCATACACACATATTTTTATTCTTTTAGCCTAATGTTGGGAGATAGATGTGTACCTGATGCCAATAGTTGGGTGATGTTGTTTTTACAGGGCAAATCTCTATAACTGTTTCATCCACATGCACAAGGGGGCAAGGGGAATTCCCCATAGTTTTTCAATTGAAGATGTCAAATTACTTGTTACACTGAAAGATTCACTATTTCATTGTCCCACATTTTTACAAATATTTCAGTACTGCTCCCAAAGAATCATACTACTGTAAATGCTGGTTTATATTCTTTCATGGATATTACTTCATTATTCCCCATTATTCGTTCCTCACACAAACTTTGATCCATCACAACTGTTCTTGCTGAAGAACATCCTGGACAGAGTAGCTCAGTCAGCTGGGTCTACTACTTCCCCGCAACCTAGTCCATCCCACTACAATGTGGCATTCTGACACCTACCACCAGCAAAGGAAACCTGGTAACAGATCCATTGAGATACACACGAGAGACCCAAAACTGGGGGGGGAGCTGAAACACACGTGCCACTTCTAGCCACTGATTGGTTCTGTCCTGTTGATTCCCCAGGATTTGTGAGGCTTAGAGGGCTAGCTCTGAGTTAGGGGTATCAAAACATGTGCCTCCTTGCTTGGGGACATATGTCCTTAATGAGATTCTCAAAAAATTCCTCTTGTTAAGGCTCTGCTTCTTGGGGTATTACACGTGGAAGAAGGCAATTAGGCCCTTCAATTTATTGTGTTCTCACTTCCCTCTATTGAAATCAGAATGGGAATTTTACCTGTGCAAGGACAGAGGACAAACTGAGAAAGGGCTTCATGTTGGACCTGTAATCTTTATGGGCACTGAATTCTACTTGGTCACACACTGTTGCTTCATCGATAATAGATTAATCGGGAATTATAAAAAGAATCATTACAAATATGTTTTCAGCCAAAGAAAGATGACACAAAATAAGGGAGAGTATATTACAGAAGCTAAGCATGAGCCAATATAAAAATCCATATTCCTTGTAAGGAGAGAGTTGCATCCCAAGTGAAAATAATGATGTTTCTACCTCTATTATAACCCCCCCCCCCACACACACACACCCATTAACTTAGTCAGTGCAAGGAGCAGCAGGTAACACATAGGTGAATTCAAATATGGGTCAGGAACTCTGCCCTGGAGAAGATTAGAAGACTCTTCACATGGAGAGAGTAGAGAGCCTAATGCACTTCTTTGCCACATAATTTTCCTGCATACTCAATGTGAGATGAATTGTTTGCCCCTTCAGGGCCACTTTATGTGCAAATCAGGGCAGAAATATGCAAAAAACTTGAAGCAACCTGGAAGAGCTGTGCTACACCATGGCTTCCAATAACGGCACTTCTGTTTATCTTCAATAGAGATGACTGACTAAAAAAGCCAGACAGGCCCATAATGCAGTACAGTCAGTATATTATCCTGCATTTGACTGCTGAGCCACATGCAAAACCCTGAAGCATAGCAGCAAGCTCTGGAGCCAATGGACACATTCCCTGTTGTATAACTATACAGAACTCTTTTAAACCCATAATAGAAAAAAAAGTGTGACACACAGGAATGTAAAATTATAAAACTGTAGCAAAAATGTGGCCAGTGGAGCCTGTCATGTGCAGGGGAAATGTTTGGTCTCCACAAGGAGACGTGAGTTACTGACTCCTGTTACATGCGTGGTCCAATTCACGTGACAAGGGACAGGAAATAAATACCAGTTTATTACCAGTCACATTAGTGTCAGTCACAGCAACCTTCCTACTGCCAGCATATTGGAGAGCCTGCCTGATTGGCCTCCCTCAAAACCAACTGTGTCTCAAGTCCAAAGGGTCTAATACAAAACACAGTTGATTGGTGTCAGTCGAGCAATTCACACTGTTTCTCTTCCATTTGGAAGAGACTTTGATGTCTGTTAGTCAATTGCAAAGGAGTTACTACAAAGAACGAAAAATTGCTAATCTGAAAATTGGATCTATTCAACACCAAATGACAGTGGCATATTATAACACTGTACCTTAAACTGAAGAACACAGAAAGAATTACTAAGTTCCCAGACTTTATTCCCATGCACAGTTATTTATCAGTCACTGCCCTTAAAATAATACATTTCCTTATCCTTAATTCCCTAAAATTTTCTCCAGCTGCCTTCTTTTTGTTTCTCTTTGCCTTATCCAGTAGACATATTTAAATTTTTCTTTGTTTTGTAATCTACATTTTTTCATACCCTAAAATTACAGCCTTTGCAATGTACAATACTGTAGAAAGTCCCTCCTTTGAAACAGCAGAACATGGTACAATTTTAGCATCATATAATTTCCTGCATAATTGTTAAATCATTTTCTTCCTTTTCACCCTCCCCCTCTTTTTTGAAGAAAGAAACTGCATATCTAGAGAGACAGGAAACTTAACCACCTCGTAATGCCATGCCGCATTGTGCCTCACAGTTATCACAACATCAAAAGCAAATCTTTCAGCAGTGCGAGAACTTTTCCTATCTATTGTTTCAGTTATGCTGCAAGGCACACTAGGTTCCCAAATGCAAACCTTTTTCTGTGTCTGTGGCATTGTATTCCCAGATATCATAGAATGAAAACATTAGAATATCACTGTTCATAACATGTTCCTGTACACCATCTGGACCTCCCTCAGGAACCTGACATAATTTGTCAAACTAAAGATAAGCACGTTTTCACTCTTTTTGCCGTGTTGATGTTTGTCATCATGGATTTTACTTTAATGCTCCAATTACATTTCTGACATTATTGCACACTAAGTGGCACTAATTTCATCATTATTTACACACTTGCTCTCCCTCACAGTGTGCCTTGTCTCACAGCAGTCACCCTGATATAAGGCTAATGAATTTTAGCTTCCCCATTACGTAAAAGCATATGAATCTTGATCCAGCTTCACCACCTTTTTATAAATCCCACAAACATAGGCTCCTGTTGTAATGTAGGAGGGCCATGATACATTTATTTTTCCCCACAGCAAAAGTAAATATAGCAATAAAATCAAGTTGAAAGCAACATATACAAATGTAATTGAAAACAAATCTCCCTGAATTAGTGGCATATTACAAACAGGATAATAATGTCTATTATTATCTTCATCTTTAATTTTTCATGATAACTTTTTTTTAATCTAGTTCAAGCCCATCAGACAGCAGAGGTAAAACCACATAGGTTTTACATAAAGGGTTTCAGTGTTATATGCTGCATTACCAAGCTCAAGTATTCATATGGTTTAATTATTCAAAATACTGGACTCCTCCTCAGCTAAAGGAAAAAGGAAAACAAAGGTTGCTACCAGCCAAAGTGTAGTCATGACAAATATAAATTACTGCCTTTCAGAATGACAAAGATAATACAATAAACCAGACCCCAGAAGACTTTGAAAGACATTTGGGAGCACAGAGCAGTTCTGGAAAGCAATTTAGGATTCTGTGTTTTAGCAATGGCTTGAGCTGCAACCTGCATAAGCTGTACATGTCTCATTGCCTGCACTGCAATTGGGAATCTGTTTCCACCAGCTAAATTTAAATTTGCTGGCAATCATGGGAAAGACTGATTAACTGATACTATGGTTACTCCAATCCCATTTGCCATACTCGGAACTCAAAATTGATACTAGAGAAACCTCCACAGAGTATGTGCAAAGAAGTCTTTGATGCCTTTCCATAGTAAGCTTGCCTGTCTGACCTCAGCCAAGAGCCAGGGAGCATTATCTATTGTTATATAAAAAGTAGTATATACACGCCTAAATGGGACAAAAGCTCATCCTGCCATGGCAGCAAAATGCAATACATAACCATGGATGAACCATGAAAAATTCAGCTGAAATGAGCATTGTAAGGTGCTGGAGGAGGAGTAGGGATCATTTGCTTGAATCTTCAACCTACTGGCTCTGAATTAATCCCCAGGATTGATGTTGCATTCATGGAAGATGGGTTTATTTTGATAGTGGGCTTTGTAAGCTGCCTGCTCTCCCGAAGTCTGCCCTTTGATATGCTTGCATAGCTCCCATCTGTTCCAGTTGCTAAAATTGGCTGGGCAAATATGTGTTCTGCAGAACACACCCTCATGTAAACTACTCCATTTCCTGTGATCCAGGATTCCCTGAAAGGCCAATCGATATTATATATACTCAAAATCGTGTACGAACCCTCTCTGTTTTGGCCTGGAGAACGGAATGTCTGTAACTGGGCCTTACAGTGTGAAGTTTTAAAAATATTTCTATAGGCCCGATCCAAAACCCAGTGAAGTCAATGGAAAGACTCTCATTGACTTTACTGGGCATAAGATCAAGCCCTAAATTGATGAAGGCTGATCTCATTCAAGACCTGGTTCTGATCTCAATTATTCTGCTATAATTTAAAAGACTCCACTGACATTAGTGGAATTACAGCAGTTAAAAAAAACTCATCTGAGGAATCAGAATCAGGCTCTCAATTCTCTCCTATGTTACTTTACATTTTGCCTACCTTGCCTCATGCAACTGAAAATATATTATGAAAATATATTATGTATATGAATCTTTGTGCAATGTATTTAAACGTACAGGTACAGGTTGGACCTCCTGTAGCCAGACACGAACCCCATCTTGGTTTCAGCCTCCCCCCCCCCGTCCCCAGAGAGCAAGAGAAAGGCAGTCAGCCTTTGATGTCCTGGGAACACAGGTGTGCTGCCTGTCCCTGACTCTACCATAAACAGAAACCAGACAGTAAATGGGCTAGCTGATGACCCGGGGCCTCCCGCCGCCCTGATGGCTAGTACCAGTAATTGACATGCCTGCACTGTCCCAGGAGAGGAATCTTTGCCCATCACATACCAGAGATGCCTATTGTCTTCATTTTCCCAGGTGTGAATTATGCTTTGCACCCTTTGTGGGAAACTTGGTGTTCAAAGCCATTTTTCCTAATTGGCCACTTGAGACCAGGAAGAAGCCTATGTGACCCAAGGGGTATAAAGAGGGTTTAGTAGCCCACCCCATTTGAGCTCCAATCATCTATACCTGCTGGCAGGTATTGATTGTCTCCCGAGGTCTGTGGGACGCCCAACCTCGCCCTACTTCTTCCCGAGGGATTGAGAGAAAGACGCTGGCCACGCCAAGTCTGGAACGCAGGGGTGAGAGTATATATCTGCTAGATGTCTATTTTGCATGCATTTAATAAGAGCTCAGAGAACCAAAAGGGTTTCATGGTACCTGTAAGTGACTTATTAGTGTAATTTCTGTCCTGTCCTTTGCAGTGACTGTGTTATCTGTAACACAGCAGTAGCATTTAACAACTAAGTTTACCCTGTAACAATAAAATAGTAACTGTTTAAGCTTTAACCTGACTCCTTCAGTTGCTGTAACAGAACCAAGCACAATTTAAAAGAACTTCAGCTGGTCATAAGGGACTCACTGCCCTGACCGTCGGCTGACACCTCCTTTGTCCGGCACCCTCGGGATCTGACCCATCCTGAATGAGGGAATTTGCCGGATCAGGGGAGGTCTCCTGCCACCAGCCTCCCAGGATGTTCCCCCTCCCTGTGGCTGACTCCATTCTGGCCCCACTGCCACTGGGTTCCAACCTGCAAGGTCGCTGGCCTTCTGGGGCTCCCCTGAGATGGAGCTCCCCAGCCACCACGGCTCCACTTCTCCCCTGCCCAACTGGGAATCCAGTCTGGCTGCTCAACTTCTGCCAAGCTCCGCTGGGGATCCCCAGGGATGGGGCTTGCTGGCTGCCCCACTTTTGCTGCTGGCTGCCCTGCTGCTGCCCCATCTGTCCAGAGCTTCCCAGGGTCAGGGCTCGCCAGTTCCACTAGCTGGGGCTCCCTGGGAATGGGACTGCCAGCAAGTTCTCACTCCCGGGCCCTGGGGCTCTCTGATCCAGCAACATCCGTGGTCCAATGTTGCTGGACCAGAGAGTCCCAGATTTTGGAGGTTCAACCTGTAGAAGCAAGGTGCCAGAGACAGAGGATGGCTTTAAGCAGAAGACCTGGACTAGGGTGAAGCAGAGAGGGAGAGACCAGTAGCTTTAGGGATGATACTGTTTTCCTTATTCTAATAATGGTCCTTTAAGTGGTGGAAGAAGGTGGCTTGTTCTGTACTCTACTAATAGCGATGCTAAACTTACGTTATGTGAATTAGCATTTAGCCTTGAATTCTCTGTTCCAGGCAGATAGTTAAATACAGTGCTCCTGAACTGGTTTTCCAAGTATCATCTGCTTTCTGTGTGTCTTGCAGTTGTTCTCTGTTTACTTTCATCTACTTCTGCAGTGGGTTAACAGTACACCAACCATACATCCCAGATTTTCTGGGAGAGTCCCAATTTCAAATATTCTGTCTTGTTGTTCCCATAAAGCATCAAAATGTCCTGGAAATTCCAATATTTCAGCAAATATTGTATGGGGGGGGGGAAGCCCCAAGGCTCCCTGCTGGATCCAGCTTGTGGAAAAGAAGCGCATCTAGAAGAGGCTGCGTGTACTGCCAGTCCCCCTCTGCTGGCTGGAGCAACAGCAGCGCAAGGATACCCTTCCTGGAGGCTTTTCCCACTGCTCTGGAATTCAGCCAATAGGAGCAATGGGAGGCGGTGCCTGGGGCACAGTGTTGGGAGCCACATAAAAGCAAGTAATTGGCCCCGATTCTCATCATGCCCAGACCTGTCACTCCAGCCTACTCACTCACCACCCTGCTGAGACCGTGCACTCCCAGCCTGCTTACTCACTGCCTCCACCAAGATCCTTCACCCCAAGCCTGCTTATTCACCACCAGGCTGACACCCTGCACACCCAGCCTGTTCGCTTACCACCCTGCCAACACCCCACATCTCCAGCCTGCTCACTCACCACTTTGTGATTTAATTTTTATACTTCTGTAACACTTTTCATATAAATAAATTCACAATACAGAAAAAATCCTTTGTCAGAATGTGTCCTGATTTTTGGTTCAGAACAGGACACACCGTAGTTATAAGGGAATTGATATTTGAAATATCCTATTTGCATGACATCTAAGTTTACATTCTTAAACAACCATCATATAATGGCTGAGTATTGTGTGGTAGGCTTACATTTAGGGTCAGATCTGGCTTTGCTTGCACACTCAAAACTCCCATCAAAGAGTTTTAGAAACATGAACCTGTTCACATTTCAGTGAATGAAAACAATTGAACAAGTCAAAGCTGCTGAAAGAAGACTGGATTCTGACCCTAACGTCTATGTTGCTTGCAGATGTGTGATGTTGAATGTAAACTTCTTATAAAATTTCTTTTAATAACTGCCAAGCTTAAAGGGTATTGAAATGATGTAACAGTTGTTCATGCAGTTAAATGGGATCTGAACTACAGTACTTACATATTTTGCAATATCATTCATAGAAAGCTGTACACATAATATTCTAAAGAGAATGGTCGAGTTCCTGATTATTTTTTATCTATTTGACTATTATTAATAGCACTTACACAAAGGGCAAGAAGCTGATTAAAGGATAGGATACACAATTCATAAAAAAATATGAACCACGTTATATAACCTCCCCATGAAAAGAAATTAAAACAACTATAGATTATTATTATTTATAGCAATGTCACATGAAATAAAATTAGTCATAGTTTAGCAGGCGGTGTAACAGTTTGCATCTACAATTTTAAGAGCCATTTCTGATACCGACCAAACTCCTGATAAAGTCAACATCCTACATACTAATAAAATATCCCACAATCAAATGCTTTTTCAAATATTTAAAATATTCATGTTTAAAATATTGCATTGCATTTCTACTATTTAATCTTCAAGAATATTTTGATGTTTGTGTGTTATTTACCCTATTGTTATAATAGTCTACTGATTTGAAACCATAAAATATGGTAGGGATTTTTTGTCCTAAGATGTTACCTTATTCCTATTACACACTGGTCCTGTGAGAATATTTATGAGAAAGACAAAGATTTATTAAACAATTCAAAAGTGAATGAGATACACTATTTTTAGAGACATGAAGGAGATTTAATGGCAACCTGGTCCCCAATTTGTACCCATGTGTGAAAATGACAGAGTCCTGCAATCCACTGATGGAGAGAGATTGTAAGGTGACATGAAGTCTTCTCTCAACACAAAGTTCTCTGTCAATGCCAAGAACTACTGTATGTCTCCCAAATGTTTATGACAGACATAGCTATTGGTTTCTAACCTTAGGGATGAGGTGGGAGGAAGGTGGAATGTAACAGTGCAAAGCAATTGGTGCTGATAGGGAATCATAAGCTGAAGCATATTCATGCAGTTGATATTGCTGTTATACAATGACAATTTGCACAGTATACCAAGAATTATTAGCCACTTTGCTGCGCCTCACAAGGAGTGAGCTTTGCTACTGCTAAGCTATGTGTCAGTTCCCTGACAGGTCTGGTTCTCTGCCTTGCCGGAAAACTCAGTATTTTGCCAACCCAAACCTGGTCTTGCAGGTAGCAATCTTTGAATCCAATTCCCAAGTTCTCCAGACACACTTCCCTCTCACTGGACATCTAGGGTATGTCTAGACTATGTTTTTCTTTCAAAAGAAGATATGCAAACTTGGAGGTAATTTTCATATCTTCTTCTGATCACTTTTTTGAAAGTTTTTTTTCGAAAAAGCAAGCAGTTTAGACGTTCTTTTGAGAAAAACCCCTTTTTCGAAAGAACCTGTAAACCTCAATTTTTGAGGGAGGGTTTTTTTTCCCAAAAGAACCACGTCTAAACTGTTTGTTTTTTTAAAAAAAAAGCTCAAAAAAGCGATCAGAAGAAGATATGCAAATTACCACTGAATTTGCATACCTTCTTTCGAAAGAAAAATGTAGTCTAGACATACACCTAGAGTTAACTTCATCGCCTCCAAAGAAGCGACGCACACACCGGTTAAGTGAGGACTCACCCTCCACTATTATTACAGAGCACTGAGGTAGTTTTGTACTAAAAGAAGAATGAATTTGTTCATAAAGAATACATACCTAAATGAGACTCAGAGGGAATTGGTGAGATAAG
Source organism: Pelodiscus sinensis (assembly GCF_049634645.1). Classification (NCBI taxonomy): domain Eukaryota; kingdom Metazoa; phylum Chordata; order Testudines; family Trionychidae; genus Pelodiscus; species Pelodiscus sinensis. The sequence goes on from NC_134712.1 coordinate 174,088,139, forward strand.
TATGGTTAAAAACAAAAATCAAAACATGCTTTTAAGTGACTAGAATTTAATTTCAGCAAGTTACAATCTTTGTCCAAGCAGGTTTCTGACTTGCATCAAGTTTCCTGCAGCTCTTGCCTTACATGCCAAGAAGATCTAGCTTTCAGAGGCACAAAGGGTACTGTCTCCTTATGTCCCCTAAAGTGATGGATAACTAAAATGTTTTTTTTCTAATGTAATATATCTCAAAGGCCTCTGTCTTCCTGAGGTGCAGATTCTGTCCCCCAGCATGATTGCTAAACAGTCTTCTCCCACACTTGTTTAGCTTTATGGCTTTGTTTACCTTACATCCAAGTGTATTGTCATTGTTCTCTGCCCATAACCAAGTTGGTAAGATAGGTAAATACATTCCTTTGTCTAGAGCAAGCTAATTTTATGCTCTGCCTCCCCCTCCACACACATTTTAAGAACACATTTTCTGCATATATGATAATAGAAACTAGATGGGGCTTGGTCCTGCATGAGTGCAGGGGAGTGGACTTGATAACCTCTCAAGGTTTCTTCCAGTTCTGTGGTACTACAACACATATCACACAATGATTTTTGGGGGCAGAGTGTCTCCAATGTACATATGATCCTTCCACGATACTTCTGGGAGATTATATATAACAAAATTGTGTTGGGGCAGTGAGTTACAGTATTGGGGCCTTCTGCCCATTGACACTGAGGGATTGTGTGATCATAGATACAGTGTAAAGAGACCTCAATAGTACAACCATACTAAAAATGTGAGACAGGAATTCTGTGCTACTTCCACAGAAAGAACAGCTACTTCCAAAGCGCAATGGGCTAGTGAACAGGGCTGGAACTCAGGATACTTCAGTTCTATTCCCAGAAGTTAGATAGTGTGTGACTTAAGCAAGTCAGGGCACCTCTGTTTCCCTTTCCACAGTTTATTGATCTTTTCTATTTAGACCAAAAGCTCTTTAGGGCTGGCATTGTCCCTCACTGTTTGTACGGTGCCTTACTGTAATGTAGCTCAGTCCACATCTCTTGGGTCTACTTCACTACTACTAACATATAAAGCACTTTGCTGCACATAGCATCTGACTAAAGAACTTTAACCCAATCATGGGTTCATTGAAGACAATGGGAATTTGCCATTGACTTCACTTGGAATATGTTTGCCTCCCAAATTAGAAAAGAACAGTAATGTAATTCTCATGTATTCTTTTGCTAGGTTTGGTATTGATTGATACCATTTATAAAAGCGCACACAATGCATTATTTATTTGGGGTTATAAAATAATAATAGTAAGTGCCTGTACCAGGCCCTGGCTGCCCCTCATAATCAGAAAACTCCTCTAAATCAAATAGAAAAATGGACCAAAAATAAATGGGATTGGTCTCTCCTTGCAATACAACTGAAACTGATTGTGAACAAGCATCACCGGAAAGATCTATTATTCCAGTTTGCAACCTCTTCCATAAAATACCTGAGAAAAAGAAATGGATCTCCTAAATTAAGAAAGACAGCAAACTCCAGAATCAAGAGGCCTTCTTGGGGAGGGTCCTGCACTGGCTTCCCACATTAAAGAAACAAATCAGACACTTTTATAACACTACCAGGTTGCTCAAAAAGGCAGGGGCATATTTTCTGGTATAAATCCACAAATCTCATTTTATATCAATAGAACTATGCTCATTTATATCAGGTGAGGATAAGGCCAAATTGAATTCATGACAGATGTGCTCAGGCATAAAACCATGGTTACGTTGCATGGTGATTGTCTCATGACAGTGTAGCCCGCGATGGAGAAAGGGACACGACAGTTCACTTTATGTAAATCAACGTCACCAGCGAGATGCAATAGTACTTTATTAGTGGGTTTTTGTAACACACGTTGTTTACTATATTTGTACTGAACGCATTGCGTATTTCTCCTCCCCAAATAAAGGGTTAGATTCTGGCTGTTTTTGAGCCTCAGCACAACAGGTGGACAGGGAACAGGGCACCTTTATGCTGCCTTTTATGCCTGAGCAGCAAATGGCCAGAATCTTTGTGCTTCTTTCCAAGAATGCAAGCTACAACAGCGTCACAGCACTAGGCCCAGCACTAGCATCATGAATCCCAAAACAGTAGGATTTGACTTGGTGCTGCCACTGCTCCCCAGCACTGATGCCCAGACATTTTTAAAATGCTGTAGAAACTGCTGCTTCTGCTTGCATAGGCTTTCCCCACATTCCTGGAGGCCTTCTGCCAGCTTCTCTTCCTTGTAGGGAGCTCCTGGAGGCAAACTATTGCTGGTTAATGCCCCTTGGCACTATCCCCTAATGTGGCAGTAGCTGGTAACGTCGCAAATAAACAACAGCTTAGTTAGATGGACAGGCATTTTTAAAAAATGCGGGAGAGAAAGAAGCCTCTGCCAAATTTCCTCCACAACTGCTACCAGGCCAGCTGTAAGGGAGGCAACAACCAGCAACACATGCCCTGAAGTATTCAGTCTACTATGCTCATGAAGGGCCAGTTCAGAAACTTTGGGCTGAAGACACCTTATCTTGCAGAAACTCCATGTGTTTGAAGACACATGCCCCCTATTTCCTTCATGGCCCCCTTTGTCCCTCCCTTCTAATGAGGGCAAACAAAGAAAATGGCAAGATTCGTTTTGCAGATTTTCCATGGCTTTCTGTTACCTTCTCATGCCTCCCTCCTCACTTTCCCCCTCCATCCCCCTCCCCCCACACACTGGAGGATATAATATGGTTCTTGGTGATGAGGCTCGCTAATAAGAAGTCTGACTCATTGCATTATGGCAGAATATTTCCATGGCTAATTAACTAATATGACTGCAGGATTTGCAAATGCCATTTTATAAGATCTTAAAAGATTTGTTAATAAGCAGTTTTTTAGCCTTACCAAGATTACGTGGACGACAAAATAATACAGGAATGATTTACCATGACAATGAGGTTTTTATAGCATCTGATTAAATATGAATGTCTTTATAAACTACCCACCTTTCTTGCTTTCCCTTTTAGGACGAAAATGTGTTAAATGTTTCATTTGCAGTAATACTCCATTTCAGAACAGCTTTTCCCAAGATGCACACCATGCTCATTTGCTCACTGACTGACAAAATAAATAACTTAAATGAAATGCTGTATGAAAGCTTCCTTATCCTAGAGAAGTGACTACTAAGATTTGTAATTATAGTATAATTTAAGAGAATGAACTTGTGAAATTGTAAAGACAAATAAAACATTCTTTTGCATACATTTAAGTTGTTGATTTTCATTGATGCAAACTTCACCTTTTTTCTCACGTTACAATTATTCAATGACACAGGTACTACAGCAACTCCCCTCTTCACAGTTCCTATATCCTTGCAGTTGATACAATTCTATGAAAAGATAATAGCCTGCTCACGTGAAAAGCTGTGACTGAAAACACATTGTACAAGCTGGGTTTTAGTCTACTTTGGGTATGTCTACACTACAAAGTTAATTCGAACTAACAGCCATTAGTTCGAATTAACTTTCATAGGCGCTACACATGCAAACCGCTAGTTCGAACTTAATTCGAACTAGCGGAGCGCTTAATTCGAACTAGGTAAACCTCATTCCACGAGGACTAACGCCTAGTTCGAATTAAGTAGTTCGAATTAAGGGCTGAGTAGCCACTTAATTCGAACTAGTGGGAGGCTAGTCCTTCCCAGGTTGCCCTGGTGACCACTCTGGGCACAACCAGGGAAACTCTTCTGGCCCCCTCCCATCCCCGGAGCCCTTAAAGGGGCACGGTCTGGCTACGGTGCCCGTGCCAGGTGCAAGCCTGCCAGCACCCAGCCAGCAGACCCTGCACCTGGCACGGCACGAACCAGCCACCCGCTGCCACCCAGCCCTCCGCCTCTTCCCGGGACCAGGCTGGTGGCTCCCAGGAGCCTGCCTGGGGCTGCAAGAGGTGGACACCCACCTGGTCTAGTGCAGAGATCGTAGACCTCATCGAGGTTTGGGGGGAGGCCTCCAACGTCCACGACCTCCGCACTAGGCACAGGAAAGTGGCCGTCTACGGCAGGATGGCTGCCAGCCTGGCCACCAAAGGCCACATGCAAACCCTGGAGCAGGTTTGCATGAAAATCAAGGTGGTCCAGTGAGACCCCCTGTGACGACGCGTTGGGGTTCTCCCACCTCCTGCACCCCCGAAATGGCACGAACAGACTCCACCAGCTGGTAGAACAGAGGGAGTTTATTGCGTCCCCAGGGTACAGCACAGCACAGATGTCATCTGGTTACAGGACAGGCCTAGGATGCCTCAGCCCCCCTTGATATGGGGGGGGTCCGGCTTCTAAACCCCCCAGCCTGTTGCTGAGGCTGCTTCCTCCATGCTCCCAGACAGAAACTAACTAACTCCCTTCCAGCCCTGCCCCCCAGCCAGGGGCGGCATTCCACCTTCCTTTGTTTCTCCCCATGGGGGGTAGCTGGTCAGATAGGTTTGGAGCCCCTTTTGCATAATGACTCCTGTTACAGACAGCAGAGGTCGCCCACATCCCACTGCCCAGCATAGCAACGAACAAGGCACCCCCACTATGTCACACCCCCGAACCTGAGCCCTGAGATTAGAACATAAGAACATAAGAACGGCCATACTGCATCAGACCAAATGTCCATCTAGCCCAGTAGTCTGTCTGCCGACAGCGGCCAACACCAGCTACCCCGGAGGGGATGGACTGAAGACAATGACCAAGACATTTGTCTCGTGCCATCCATCTCCAGCCTTCCACAAACAGAGGCCAGGGACACCATTCCTACCCCCTGGCTAATAGCACTCTATGGACCCAACCCCCATGACTTTATCTAACTTCTCTTTAAACTCTGTTATAGTTCTAGCCTTCACAGCCTCCTGTGGCAAGGAGTTCCACAGGTTGACTATTTGGTTTATGAAGAAGAACTTTCTTTTATTAGTTTGAAGCCTGCTACCCATTCATTTCATTTGGTATCCTCTAGCCCTTCTATTATGGGAACTAATGAAGAACTTTTCTTTATGCACCCTCTCCACACCACTCATGCTTTTATAGACCTCTATCATATCCCCCCTCAGTCTCCTCTTTTCTAAGCTGAAAAGTCCCAGTCTCTTTAGCCTATCTTCATATGGGACCTGTTCCAAACCCCTGATCATTTTAGTTGCCCTTTTTTGAACCCTTTCCAAGGCCAAAACATCCTTTCTGGGGTGAGGAGATCACATCTGTACACAGTACTGAAGATATGGCGTACCATAGTTTGATACTTCCCCTCCTCCTTCTTCCCCTAGCTTCCCCTTTCCAGCTCCCTCCTCCCAGGTTTCCCCCTCCCCTCTCCCACCCTCTCTCTTCCCCTCTCCCACCTCCTTTTACCAGTCTCCCTAGAGGCTAATCCCCCCCCCCCCCACCCTTCAGTTTTGTTAAATAAGGAGAGTTTCTATTTTTGAACACACGTGTCCTTTAGTTTGTACATCAGGAAGGGGGGCTAGGGAGGAGTATGTGGAAGGAGGTGAGGGAGGAATGGGGTACGAGCCCCCGATGGGGAGGACTGGGGTGACTCTGCGGGCTCCTTGGGGTGGAAGCTCTCCTGCAGCCCCCGGATTGACCCCCCCTCCACCCCCTGGATGGCAGCCTGCGGCAAGTGCAGCCGGGCTGATGGCCGAGTGCTGTGATGTGCCTAGTGTGGGCACTCAGGGAACTCCAAGTCAGGACTGCTTTGCTGTCCCTCATCGAGGTAGAAAAGCAAGTGGGGAACCCTGAGAACTGTCTGTCCGGGGTCGGGTCCCTTTAAGCACAGCCCTCGGCTAGCCTGAGACAGCAGCTCCAGGCTCTAAGTCCTAACCTGATGCCCTGCCGGCACTGCTTCCGGCAAGCCTTAAGCTCGGTTCAGGGTCCACTCAATGTGGACATGCTAGTTCGAATTAGCAAAACGCTAATTCGAACTAGTTTTTAGGTCTAGATGCACTAGTTCGAATTAGCTTAGTTCGAATTAACTAATTCGAATTAAGTTAATTCGAATTAGTTCTGTAGTGTGGACATACCCTTTGGTCTGTAGATGTTAGATAGCTATTTTGAAACATGAAATAATTCGATTTGTAAAAATGAATGTTAATACGCATGATTTCTATATACCAAGGATTTATTTTAATATATGATGTAGGTTTTCCTATAATTTTACTAATAATATCTAAGCATGTCTGATATTATCCAAGTACTTATGTATATGGTCTCATTCTTTCAGTCTGTCACTAGTTCATTCAGCACAGAATTGTAGATGTTGTGCTTCTTTGTCCTTTTTAATTCTTGTACTGGCATTAACACACAGCTTTCTAACCAATTACTTAGATACTTGCTTTAGGTGATTAAATATTCTTTGACTAGAATTTGATCGTTCCTGAAAAATGCACATATTCTACAGGTTGTGTTGAAACATGTCTTGAAACAGTCGTTACAAGAATTCTTCGTGGTTTAATTAAAAAAGAATCAGCAACACTAGTTTGTCCTAAGAATGTTTCACTGAGAAACTCATCTGGTCACCCAGCCATTAAAGATAAAACAGGAGCGGCATGAACAGATTGCCCTAATGACTACTGTGTGAAGAGCAAAATGATGGGGAGCATTTGTTTTCACTGCTAAGTGTGTAGTGAAACATGAGGCTTTATCTGAGATAAAAAATAGCAGAGTTTGTAGCTTGAGAAACAGACAATAACAAATTGGGAAGTGTACTGTAAAGATTAGGGTGTTAAGAAAATTAATTAATAATGTAGTAAGGCCTTAAACTGGCTTATTTCATATAGATTGTCAGAACATCCCATTGCCTTTTTGAGAACTCATCTTCCATTACAGCTGCTAAGTATATTGGTGTCAAATCCAATTATCATTTCTCCTGATGAGTATTCCTTCATTACAGCAGAAAATCCACTTGAATAAAATTCAGTAGGGTTGGGACCCACACCCTACTGAAAGCAGCTTGCCTTAGGCAATGTCTTCAACATAATACATGGCCTTAACATTTTACAACAAGATTAGGTACAGTAACCATCACAGTCCCATTCTTTCTCTGTAAGGGTGTGGGTTTCAGTATGTAGAGTTTCCTGTCTATTCTTCTGTCACACTCTAGTTTCTAGCACAGAAAAGGCTAGGGGGTCCACCATATAAACCTCAAAATCCCACAGAGGTGCAGAACTTCCTCATCTCTATTAATTTGCTGTCAGTCCTTAGCTAGGCCAAAACAAGTCATGGCCTTCCCTCATTCCCCCATCACCTAACTTTTCTTCTTGTTTCTTCACAAGTTTAAATCTGATGCACAAGAGGGCACTCCTTACGCTAGTGAACTAAGGTTCCACTTCACTTTCCTGGGTGGGGCTTTTGCCAATGGGGTGAATTTCTGGCTCCATTGAACTCTGTGCCACTCACTGTCTTCAGCAGGTGGAATACCTGATGGAACTGGCAGTGATTCAGTAAAAGGAGGAAGGATAGAACATGCTATGGGGAAACCAGGATGGCCCCTTCCCTTCAAAGGTTCCATCTTCCCATTGACCAGTCAGAGGAGTAGGGAAAATGATTAGCCCTTCCCTCTCCCATTTCATTAATCTAACCCCTAGCCAAGTCCAAGAGGAACGTCTTCTCGCTCTATTTCAGCCCCCTGTTTCCCTATAATTGTAGTTCCAAAGATGTGTTTTGCAGATACCATGTGCTTGACCTATCAGCTGTTTTGGGAGTCCAAGAGGATTTTTTGTATTTCCTTTGTGGCCAAATTGGCATAGGCCAGGTAGGATTTTCACCTTCCTTTCAGCACTCTCGAGGCACAATTAGGTTAAATAGGAATGGAATTTAGTAATTAGTAGAAGCATTTGGAAGGGATGTTAGTTTTGTTGCAACTTGTGGCCAATTCCAGTGCAGTTAAAAGGGTATAAGAGAGGGTTCCCACAAATGAAAGGCCTGGCATTTTGCAGAGAGGCCTTGTGCCCATGGGTTAGAGGAAACCTTTGCAGGCCAAGATCCTCCCCTCACTTTTATACTGTCTGCCCCCTCCTCACAAGGGGTGAGAAGTGTAAAGGGATTTATAAGAGCAAGCTGAGTCATAGGGGTAGACTAAGGCTTTGTTTACACTGGCAATGAGTGACAAAGCTTTTGTTGTTCACAGTGCCTGAACCTCCCTCCCCACAAATGACAAAAGATTTGCCATAGCAAGTACTAGTGTAAATAGTGCTTTGTCAGCAATCACCACTCTGCGGAGAGTGGGAGTCTGCAAAAGTGCCAATAAACAGTGTTTATACTGCCTGACTTTTAAAGGCATGGCTATGTTGACAAAAAGCTTTGTAGTGTAGACATACTCTGAGGAGAATCTATCCTGAGTTAGAGGGTAGGAGTCATATAATCCTCACACTAGAAACACATAAAATGCCTGGTGGGTGACTGTCTGGGTGATCGGGTGGATAGTGTGCCTTCTCTGTGCTAAGTTGAACAAAGTTATAGCCTGTCCGTTAAAATCCTCTGTAGAGTCCTCATTTGCCACCGCGTCAAGATCAATGGCAGTTTTGCCATTGACTTCAGTGGAACCAGGATTTTACCTCTGATCTTTGAAAGTATGTTACACTTTAAGAACCGGTCATATTTTCAAAGTTACCAATTTTGTATAAGGGTATGTCTATACTTGCAGTCTATTTTGGAATAGGGCTGCAAATGAAGGCATTTGGGCTGTGTCTAGACTACATGCTTCTGTCGGCAGAGGCATGTAGATTAGACAGATCGGCAGAGGGAAATGAAGCCGCGATTTAAATAATCGCGGCTTCATTTACATTTAAATGGCTGCCCCGCTCTGCCGATCAGTTGTTTGTCGGCAGAGTGGGGCAGTCTAGACATTCCCCTGTCGACAGAAAACCATTTGTCGACTGCCCCGTTATGCCTCGTGGGATGAGGTTTACCGGGGCGGTCGACAAAAGGGTTTTCTGTCGACAGGGGAACGTCTAGACTGCCCCGCTCTGCCGACAAACAGCTGATCGGCAGAGCGGGGCAGCCATTTAAATTTAAATGAAGCTGCGATTATTTAAATTGCGGCTTCATTTCCCTCTGCCGATCTGTCTAATCTACATGCGTCTGCCGACAGAGGCATGTAGTCTAGACACAGCCTTGGAATTGCAAATCAACCCCGGGATTTAAATATCTCGCGCTTGATTTGCATCTTCCCAGCTGGGCGCCATTTTTTGAAATTTACAAGCCCGGAATAACTGCCCGTGTCGACACGCGGCAGTGAAACGGATGTTTGAAATAAAGCCCTATTTCAAACTACCTGTTATTCCTCTTGCAATGAGGTTTAACAGGTAGTTCGAAATAGGGCTTTATTTCGAACACCCGTTTCCCTGACGCGTGTAGATGCAGGCAGTTATTCTGGGCTTGTAAATTTAAAAAAAAAAAAATGGCACCCGGCCGGGAAGATGCAAATCAATCGTGGGATATTTAAATCCCGGGCTTGATTTGCAATTCCAAATGCCTACATTTGCAGCCCTATTCCGAAATAGGCTGCAAGTGTAGACATACCCTTAAAGAACTAAAAAACTTTCTCTCAACATTCGCAGTGAACCTAGCATGTTGCTATAGAAAACATCGTGAATGTTGCAAACATTAAAGCTATTTGTCTCAGACAATTTGCAAGTTTAAGGATAACCAATATATTCACTGATTTTTAACTTGCATGCAAAACTTTTCATAAGCTTACATTATAATGACTTTGCCAATGTTCCTGAAGCATCAGAAGAGCTTTGGGATTTTAAGTAATGACAATCAGTAAGAGATGGGGAATATAATATTAACATCTCAAGCCCATGGTTCTGAGATCTATATCAATTTTTATGTATATTCAATCATCATATCTATCATTTTCCTACAATATGAAAGCAGTGCGGATCTTGGTTTGGCTGTAGACCATCCAAATATACTATTAGACTCTTGCTTAATAAGCTAAGGAGTTACTAATGGGATTTAAAACTCTAGGTGCAATGTAATCTACATCAAATATGACAGTAAATCTCTCAAGGTAAAATTCATATCTGCCATTACAGTTTTTACAGAGCTCACAAAAGTGAAGATTCTATAAGTGAGTATACAATTCATATTAATGGGGGGCAAAGAACCCTACTTTCTTCAGAGGAACAAGAATTGGATTATTTTTTCCTGTTTTTTAAGCAGTCAGATAATCTAAATGCTTGGTTTCACCTAAACATCTGTTATACAACTGCTTGTATATTTTGAATCATTTGGGAACATCTAAAAATAGTTCACTCTTCTTGAATTAGCAGTGCAGTGTTATAGATCATGTAGACAGAAAAGCCTATCTCCTTGCTACTGAATAGCCAATATGCTATAGGGCACCAGTCTCAGAAGAGTCGCTGTAGTGTATCTTAACATTAACAGATGTTACTGTTGGCCCATTTGAGCTAAGGAAAAAGAAAAGAGAAAAACAAAAGATTAAAGTCCACGAAAGCATGCAAAATTCCAATTGTGAAAATTGTCAGAGGTGTGGGAGGATGGGGGTAAAGACATGTTTGTAGTGGATCACTTCTTGGGCACTGCAATGGGGGGCAGGGCTGGATTAAGGGGAAAGCTAGCCAGGCAGCTGCCTGGGGTGCCAATCTATGGGGGGCACCTGATGGCAGCTGTAAGGGGCGCCGTGTGCCCGGCCACGCAGTGCCCCTTAGAGCTGCTATCAGGCACCGCACGCCCGGGGCCGGGGGCCATGCGGCACCCCTTAGAGCTGCCATCAGGTGCCATGTGCCTGGGGCCGGGAGCTGCATGGCAACTGATGGCAGCTTTAAGGGGTGCCACACAGCTCCCAGCCCCAGGCACGTGGTGCCTGATAGCAGCTCTAAGGGGCGCAGCATGCTGGGGGGTGGGGCCGTGCAAGCGCCGTGCACGCTGAGGCGGAGCCACACATGCGTTGCGTGCCCGCTGCCCGGGATGCAGGAATGGCTCACGCCGGCCCTGACAGGGGCATTCTGCTCCTGAGCCCTTTCTAGCAGCTGGGAGTGGTACTGCAATCTTTTCCCCTCTCCTAGCACCCCCAGTTGGTTGCTGACCTCTCTAGCCAGGTCTTCAGTGACTAACCAGCAAGATTAATAAGCCAGCATTTCTGAGCTGCACAGAAATTCTGGTTTATAGTGTGATTGCTGCTGGGCTGGTATGGGGCTGGGGCATGGCATGGGATGTGGAATGCACTCTGGGAGGGAGTTTTGGTTTGAGAAGGGACTTGGGGCAGGGGGCAGGACACAGGAGAGACTTGGGATGCTGGAGTGGGGGGGGACTTGCAATGGCCCCACAAATGGCTCCCTGTCCCTGCTGTTGCTGATGGAGGCATGGCCAGAAGGCTCTGCGGGCACATGACCTTCATCCCCCACTCCCCAAGAGCTGAGACTGCAATGCCCAGCCTATTGCTCAGGAACTGCAGCCAATGGGAGCTGCAGGAGGTAGTGCCTACGGATGGAGGCAGTGTGTTCCCCGCCCACTAAGGAGCAACAGGGATGGGAGCTGCTGAAGGAGACCCCTTCCCCACTCCCCCAATCCAGCACCTCAAGCCCTTTCTGTATACATTGTGCCCATCCCCCTTCCAGACCCAAGCCTCTTCCCAGAGCCTGTGCCCTGTAGCTCCTCCTACCTCTACCCTCCCCACCCCACACACTCCTCTACACACAGTTCAAACCCCTCCTTCTTAGTTAAATGGCATTTTTAGTTTACTGGCAACCCTATTCCCTGAGCATGCCAAATAAAATGACTTTTACTATACTAAAGAGAGCATCTGAGCAGCACCCTTTGATAAAAGATGTAAATTCTTATTATTTAGCTTTCTTAACTAGATCATAATTTCCTAAATATACGATTTCCAGTTACACTTTGTGAAATTAGTCTAGCTAGCTAGGTGAGGACGGGAGAAAGAAGAGAAAAGTGGAAAAGTTACAAAATAATCCAAATGAAGACATATTTTATAAAATAATAGTAATTTAATCAAAGCCAGACAGGATCAATCACGATGTTGGGAAGAATTTTCAAAGGAATAGGGAGCCATTAATAACTTCCCAGGCATGGCTGAATAAACAAACCAATTAGAAAACTGAGAATTTTGTTAACAGTTTACAGCTACTATTCCTCATCATTGTGTGTGTTAAATGTTTTCTGTTCTATAACCTTTGTATAATACATCTCTCTGAGTTTTCTGATTTGTGATTGCATTCAGTGAAGCAAAAGCTGAAAAGGAAATGAACTCACAGTCAAGACTGAACTCTAGTAAAAGCAGTTGGCTGTCTCTGGAGAGAGTTATTGAGAAAACTGTGCAAACTTTAAATTGACTCATGAAAGCTAATTATTGCTAAATGACATTTTAAAACCTTGTGTGTGTAATCATACTCATTCAATGAATTGTATATTATGCAACCTTCATTTTTTTTAAAAACTGGAAGAACATATGAAAATGCCTGGTAAAAAACCTACACCAATTTGTATTAGTTTATTTTTACTGCTATTACAAATTACAAGGAATATTCTGAATTAATGCCCCCCATAGTACTGGAGTAATGCTATCAAACTGCTTAGGGACAATCTGTAGAGTAGCTTAAACATTTTAAAAAGTGAGTTAAGATCACTGATTTTGTTGATGCTTTTAGTTTATTTTTAGAGACTCAGCATTACCATCCCCAGCTATTCAAAAATCAAGAATCAGAATTCAAAAAAATCATGAGTGTTTTTGAAATAACAAACATTGGGTTCTTTTTATCTGCTTTCTGTTCTTTCAACTTTCTGACTGCACTCAGGGCACATTTTCCAGCTTTCCCCCATATCCATGAAGGCTAGAAACTTATTTCTTTTTCAGCATGAAAGCAGATATTCTCACATAATTCCATGGTCTAAGGCTTCAAGAAAAAATTACAGAAGTGGCAAACACAGCAGAGTTACACTGCATTATCATTTCCACTCAGAAACAAATCATAGATTTTGTGGCTCGCTATGCAAAACAATCTGCACAGACTTCATTAACTCACACAACATAACTGCAAGTGGGAAATCTGGGCAAAATCTAGCAGAAACTCCTAAGGTATCTGAATACCAATGCAGGAAGCCTGTGTAACAAAATGGAGGAATTAGAATTATAGGTGAGGAAATGAAGTCAGATATAAGGGTAACAAAAACATAGTGCAATAGTAGTCACAACTTCAGAAGAGTTATTCAAGGGTATTTGTTGTTCAGGGATGATAGAAGTAAAGGTGATGGAGTAAAGGTGATGTATATGAATGAGGAGATAGACTACAAAGAAATGACAGATGAAGGAATGGATATAATGGAATCTGGTCAAAATCACTTTGAGGAAGAAAGCTAAAAGAAGCTATGCTATGGACCCCCATGATCTGATTTAGAAATGGATAGAGAAAGATAGGCCTCTTCAATATTTGTAATTAAATCTATATTACTGGACATTTTGTGTTCTTATGGGAGACATTAATTTCCTGATACAGATTGGAGGACATGTGCTACTAATAATGGACCCAGATATTCCTGGCTGAGAGAGCTGACACATTAACAAACCAAAACAGGCAGTGAACCAACCAATGGTGATGCCATTTTAGATTTAGATTTGGAAAGTAGTAACAACTTCATTGAAGATTGTAGATGACAGCCTTGGTTTGAGTGCTTGAGATTTACTTCTGTTTTAACTAAATAGAAGGATAAAGGAAAGGTTTACAACTAGACTTCTTAATTTAAAAATGGCATTTTTTTTAAAAAAAATAAAGGAAACAGTGAGCTAAACTAGATTGAAGACCAAAGTTGTGAATGGGACAGAGGCTTAGAATTATTTTACATCAAATATGCAGAAACTATCTGAAGCCTGCTTTCCAAGAAAGGAGAGGAAAAATTGTAGGGAAGGGTTGCAGGCCGATCTAAACGAACAAGCATCTTCAGCTATGTCTACACTGCACTGCTCTTCCAGAAAAAGCTATGCAAATTGCAGTTCGCAATAAAGGGAAATCAAGGGATGAAGATATGAGGCTACTAAGCACTATGGATAAGGTGGAGATTTAAAGATCATCTACATATGGCCCAATACCTACATAAAAATTTTGCCTCCATTTTTAATGAAGATTATGAGGGCTTACAGGTAGTAGCATATGAGCTAATGAAAATGAGAATACAAACATAGAAATTACAACATCTGAAGTGGAAGTCCAACTCAAACATCTCAAATGGTGGAAATCCAAGGGACCCAGAGAATTTCCATCTACGAATATTAAAGGAACTATCACAAGAAATTGCAAGTCCCATATGAAGGATTTTTAATGTAGCCTTCAACTCAAGGGTTGTGCCCTATGTCTTCAAAATTGCTAATATACTACCTATTTTTAAGAAAGGGAACAAAAGAAATCCAAACTAGTACAGACCCATTAGCTTGACCTCAGTTGTATTTGGTACTGTTTCACCAGTTAAACTAAAGATGGGAATTAATACAATAACTGAAATTGGGTAAGGAGCCGGTTAAAGGAAACTCTACAACAGTCAAACTCAAAGGTAAACTGTCAGGATGGAGGAAGGTTGAAAATTGAACTAATAGAAGTGGGATCAACTTTAATAGTGTAAAGTGCAAGGTCATGCACTATGGATAAGCAACAAGATTTTTGCTGCAAGATGGGGACATATCAGTTAGAATCAGCAGAGGAGGGGAAAGAGTTGGGTATATTGGTCAATCACAGGAAGACTGTGAGATGCCAATGTAAGGCAAACACGAAAAAAGGCTAATGGTATTTCCAGTCAAGATAATTGTTATTACCATTATAAATGTCTTTAGAGTGACATTTTGGTCTCCCAACTTTAAGAAAGATGAAGTCAAACTGGAACAGGTGCAGAGAAGGGCTACAAGGATGATCAGAGGAATGGGAAACCTATTCTATGAGAGGAGACTTAAAGAGCTTGGCCCGTTTAGCATAACCTGACAAGCTGAGGGAAGATATTCTTGCTCTCTATAAATATGGCAGAGGGATAAACAGCAGAGAGGGAGAGGAGTTCTTTAAGTCAAGCACCAATACTGGACACAAGCACAAATGGATAGAAACCGGCCATCAGCCAGTTTAGGTTTAGGTTGGAAATTTAGAAGAAGCTTTCTAACCATAAGAGAAGTGAAGTTCTGGAACACCTTCCTGGGTAGGAGGGGATGGAGTAAAAAAAAAAATTATTTGAGACTTAGCTTGAAATGTTTGTGGAGGAAATGGTACAATGAGACTGCCTAAAATGGCATTTGGACCATCTGCAATTGCTAGTAGCAATATCTCCAGTGACTGAAGATGGGACATGAAATGGAGAGAATTCTGAGATACTACAATGAATTCTTTTCCAGTTGCTGACTGGTGGGTTGTGCCTACATGTTCTGGGTCCACCATATCTGGTGTTGGGAAAGAATTTTCACCTATGTCAAATTGGTAGAGATCCTAAGGGGTGGAGGGGTGTTGCCTTTCTCTGAAGCATGGGGAACAGATTATTTGTAAACTAGGCTGTGTCTAGACTACATGCCTCTGTCGTCAGAGGCATGTAGATTAGACACATAGGCAAAGGTAAATGAAGCCGCGATTTAAATGATCGCGGCTTCATTTACATTTACATGGCTGCCGCGCTGAGCCGACAAACAGCTGATCAGCTGTTTGTCCGCTCAGCGCGCTAGTCTGGATGCTCCCCTGCCGACATCAAAGCCCTTTGTCGGCAGCCCCGTTATTCCTCGTGGGACGAGGTTTACCGGGGCTGCCGACAAAGGGCTTTGATGTCGGCAGGGGAGCGTCCAGACTAGCACGCTGAGCGGACAAACAGCTGATCAGCTGTTTATTGGCTCAGCGCGGCAGCCATGTAAATGTAAATGAAGCCGCGATCATTTAAATCGCGGCTTCATTTACCTTTGCCAAAACAACAAATCTACATGGCTCCGTCGACGGAGCCATGTAGTTTAGACATACCCTTAGAGTCAACAGTGGATTCTCTGTAACTTGAAGTCTTTACATTATTTGAAGACTTGAGTAACTCAACTGGAGGTAGTGATAGAAATGTAGCCGTGTTAGTCTGGTGTAGCTGAAACAAAAAACAGGACTATGTAGCACTTTAAAGACTAGCAAGATGGTTTATTAAGGTTGGGCTCTCATCTCCTGTTTCAAGGTAGAAGATCACAATGGGAAGTGGAAGTTGTAGGTGAATAATAGGAGAAACTATTGATATTGCAAGAGATTAAAAAGGTGGGGGGGTCTCATAACACTGGCTGAATTTTAATGCATGCTGTGTCTCACCTATCAAAGAAGACAGAGGCAACAAATTGGTTTGTGGGTTTTTGTACTTTTGAACTTTCTGCCAAACTGCAGCAGAACGGTTCCTGTGAAACAGACAGTATCTGGAATTGTGGATCTAGATTTTTTTTCCCTCTTCTCATCAGTTGTCCTAATTTCCCCCTAGATACAGAGGCAACACAAAGAAGCTGTAACTGTGTTGAAGAAGGCTGGCGCATTTTTTAATTTTCAGTTAATTTCTATAACCTTATATAACATAAAGTATCAACATTCTGGTTTGCAATAGTCAGAGTCAAGGATGCTTGAAAGACTGGTGAAAATATGTCCAATGATTTATTATAAATGACTGATTGACCATATATTTAACAACAAAATTGTAGACTGGAAGCTATAGAGACTGGCCACTTCAATAAATGCTGCTACTACGGTATGTTGCGTTCTTCTCTTGCTGTTATTGACTTGTACTAAATATCAGTTTTAAAATAAATATCAACTAATAGGTTAATTATAAATAAATTATATAATCTGACAGCTGACTTAATCATCCAAATTAGTTTGCATAAACATATTAAAATGTATAATTACTGCTGATATTGGGATTTCTTTAGTCATTTTATGTAGCTCTTAGTGTGTCCATTAAGTTTTATTACCCATCTAAATCTCCTTGGAACATTATCTGTACTTTTTTTTTCCAAACAAACTTTCCAGGTGTTACTGGATCAATTGTTCTTTGTTGTTCACGGTTTTTTTAGTTACAAGGTTTTTAAATTTCACGTAACTCTGTTTGTTTTAAATCTTTTAACTGATATGATCACAGTGCTAAAATATTGATCATTTTCATCAAAAAAAAGTTTGTAACATTTCTGATATCGTATATGCCAGTGTTTCTTAAACTATGTTCCACAGAACACTGGTGTTCCATGAACAACTTGCAGGTATGCTGCAACCTCTTCTTTGTTTTTGTTATTTCTTTGTTTTTGTCTTTTTTTTTTTTTGTCTGACAACAATTTATTTTTGCAGAAAATTTTCATAGGTGTTCTGCATAAAAAAATATTATAGTTTGGTGTTCCATGGTCTCAAAAAGTTAAAGAAACACTGGTATATGCTGTTTCCTGTCTCATACATACTGAACTGCAAGATGAGGGCCCAAGAGACTAACAAACTAAAATGGGATAGGCGACAGAGAAAGAATATATAAGTAAAGCAGCGAAGATGATAAATGGCTACCTCTTAATAAATTATTGGCATTTTGTCCTCCATAAACTTGTCTTAAATAGACAACTGGTCTCTTAGAAGTATTAGTGGAAACAGAACTTTAAGAAGGATATGAATAGAGAGAGTGGTAGCCTTGGGTGACCCTCTCTCCTCTCCGCCGCCACATGTAGTAAATAGTGAAGAAGAAGTTATGGACAGGCTTGTGGGACAGGTAGACAGCTAGGGCATCAGGGCTGGCCTCGTTAACAGAGCAAAGGGAATGGGAGAAAGCAAGCATCATGTAAAAGAGACAAAGGAAAGATTGATAGGAGGGGCAGTTATGCAAGCATTTGATAGTGGCTGAGAAACCTGAATTTAATGTAGTGAAGGAAAAAATACCCAGTGGAGAGATCCAGCACGTATTTGTATATATGAGCCAAGGAAAGGTGATATGGTCACATCAACGGGCAAGGAAGTTAATTTTGGCAGCTTAATTCTATAGCAATTGAAAGAGAACCAACACAGTCAAAGAGGGGGAAAAGGGTTATATCAATAACAGGAGATAGGGACGTAAACACCTTATGTTTTTTCATTCACCTGTTTTAGAATCCTCCCTCACCAGCCAATGTTCCCTCTGAATTTTTCTATCCATGTGCAGAATAAATTTTGTTATGTGCAGTGAGGCATGTGCAAATGTGCACCACCATTAGGAACACATGTTGACAACTGTGGGTGCTCTGCTAATCAACTGGGCAGCATTTGAATCTCTCCTAGGTGGCCACTCAAGCATTCAGCTTACAGGTAACATTGACCTCAGCTATCATTTACCTCAGTACAGCAACTACTTTTTTCGATTTTATTTATAAGCTTACTGTTTTCCATATTATTGTACAGCAGTGTCTAAAACTATGGGCACTTTCAGTTTTTAGAAGTTGACTATACTTTTTCTCCCAAAAAGATGTTCTTGATGACACAAAACCCAGTCAGCATGCTCAAAGTGTTAATATTGTACATCTGTTTTGTCTCAAAGAACAGCTGAACAGTATCTTAAACTGTGATCCACATTTTGATGTCTTATTTTTATATTTCAGCATCTGTCTATATGTTTGTGGCTAACTAATGTCTGGCACTCTATTATACAATTACGTTTCAGCTCCAATTAAACTGTTAATCGGTGTAGGCGTGCTTTAGTGCATAACCCGTAGTAGAAGTAAACAACAGAGAAAAGACAGTGAACAACAGTAACAACATCAGCATTTCATTTTCTGATCACTTTCTACGCATATGTGGCTATAGGTTGAACCCCTCCTGTCTGGCACCTTTGGGACCTGACCAGTGCCAAACCAGAGAATTTGCTGAATCACAGGAGGTCAATATTGTGTAGTAGCACTACCAACACTTCCCCTGCTTACTGGGCTCTTAGAAGACACTTAGGGGTAAATTAGAGCTAAATAACTGCACAGAACACAGAGCCAGGACTGGTGGCTGCAAACAAACTTTATGGGTCCATGGGAAACTTGGCCACACCCATGATAAGAGGACATCTGGATAACTAAAATCATGCCAGATTATGAATGTTGCCGGACCAGAAAGTGCCAGACTAGAGAGGTTCAACCTGTAATTGTTAATCTTTGGGTCTTCCTACAATCACCTTTTGACTTCTAATAGACTGGTTTATTTACTAATCACTACTGAATACAGGTTGCATGTAGAATCATGGCGGGTAGATGTTGCATTACAAGTCTTGAAATTCAAATCACATATGCCATTTGCAAAATTAAAACAAAACCTATGAACAAAGAAATGCATCTTACAAGATGGTGATTTGATTTAGCTCACCAGTCAGTCAATTGGGGTGAATTCCAAAAACAAAGTGACTTTCAGCTTAGTTCATTGATGAAAGTCATAGCATGTCAAGTTAGAAAAACTATCTCAGTTTATCTTTACTGCAGCAACTGAGCTTAAGATGATTAGGAGAATTAAGAAACACCTCCAGAACCTTAAACTATACCTGGAACCACATACAAAGCTAGCACAAAAATTTGATTTCAACAGGAGCAGCCTTAGATAAGCTGCCGGCAACTGGCGCCCTAGGCGAAACGCGCGATCGGCGCCCCCGCCTCCAAAGCCCTCAACAGCCATTTATCTTGGCACCCTAGTCAACCACCTAGTTCGCCTGTGTTGATGGGCTGTCACTGGATTTCAAATGTTATGTGCTCACTGTATCCAGCACCACACCAGAGGCAGGAAGCTGCGATCTGCTCCCGCTAGAGCTTATGAGTAGAATCCATTGATAATCCTGAGTACTGCCAGGCTTTGATAATGATCTCCACAACTATGAGGCCATAAGCAGCAATGGATCCAATAGGATCCTGAAGCTGCAAGTCATTTGTAGCTAAAAGCTCATCTCTGAAGGGCCTTAATAGATTAAGCAGACACCACTTATTCTGCTGAATGCTTGCCCATGCTAACTAACATCAACTTCCACTATATCTGGGTTCACTCGAAGATATCAACACAGTTCATATCCAAATAGACCTTATCTAAGAAATAAGGGGACAATACCTCCCCATGAGGAACACAGCATTCTGCTTCTGTGTT
This sequence comes from Pelodiscus sinensis, assembly GCF_049634645.1. Lineage (NCBI taxonomy): Eukaryota > Metazoa > Chordata > Testudines > Trionychidae > Pelodiscus > Pelodiscus sinensis. Next base: position 174,108,225 of record NC_134712.1, read on the forward strand.
CAGGCAATACAGTTCAAATAAAATCTGCTTGTCTAGATTTTACAGATGCTTTGCTAAAACACAAAACTTGGTAGTGTAGTGTAGGCACAGCCTTAGTTGCTTAGTAAAATTGGTAAGCCCTGATTATTGACATGGATTAAACAAGGCTTTTTTGAACTGTACTGCTAGGCAGCTTAATGCGTATGTCATAACTTCACAATGTTTGTGTCTGTTGTCCTCAACCCAATAATTGACTGTAGGACTATTCAAATACTGTTTCCCTAATTCTCTTTCCTTCTTTCTTTTAATAGAGAGCATCCAATTGTTTCCAAACATCTGCTCCTATTTATAAGGAAAAATGTGAAACCAGCCCACCCCCACAAAAACAACCTCAGACCAATTCTCCCCCCCCCAGCAAAATTCAATGGCTTGCTAACAAATTCAGCACTGATCTCGTCATGCCTTAGAATGGTAAGTTTAAACCATTGATTAAAACACTTTACTATTTCTAGCCATTAGCACCCAGTGCTCAGCAGATCTAAGTGACAAAATTCAAACACATGGTGTCTGCCTAAAGGGAAATACAGAAAGTGAAAGACAGAGGCAGAGGTGTTGCTGATCCTATGCATCATTTGAGACACAGTCTGACTCAGAACCCTTCCTCACTGTTGTTGTTGGCATTGCTTTCAATAAAACGGTTTACTGAAAAAGAGCACATACCAGACTTGGCACAGGGGCTGGCACAAATACTTAATATAATGCAGAGATTCTGCTTCTAAAAAGAACTGAAAACAACTGATTTTCTATAAAACCAACTTACAGATAAGTGATAACAAAAAGGACCCAAAGATGCTTTTAAATAACAAAATCCAGAAGAATTACCTTCAGCAGAGGTTAATAATAAACACATTCCAAGGTGCTTATCATATTAATAATTCACAGATTGCAGAAGATGAGGATGATGCATTAGAAAGCATCTAAAATCTTAAATATAATAATTTGAGAGATGAGGTAGGTGAGCTCTGAGCTCTGTGTAAACTCAAAAGCATCTCTCTCTCCAGGGCCGGCCCACAACATTTTGGCACCTGAGGAGGGGAGCTCAAAGGATGCCCCCATGCCCTCTCGCTTGGGCCAAAACTTTGAAAGGTCTCAATTCTGCCTTCTTCCTGTTCTACTCCTCTCATGGTACTGTTCTGCTACCTACATATGTACCAGCAGCAGACACAATTTTCTACACTCTGGGTCCTAGTGGTGGCCCCCCACTGTCTGGAACCTGAGGTGGTCGCCTCAGGGTAAGGCCAGCCCTGTCTCTCTCTCTCTTGCCAAGAGAAGCTGGTCCTATAGCAGATGTTACTTCACCACCTTGTCTCCCTGTTATCTTGGGATCAATAGCTACAACACTTGAAATACTGCACTTTGGCTACATCCACACTGCCAGGTCTTGTGCAAGAACATATGCAAATGCCTGAAAATAAGTGGCAAAAGTGCTGTTGCGCAAGAGAGGGTTTTTGCGTAGACTGCTCCTTCTTGCGCAAAAGCCCCTTGTGCAAAATGGTGGCTCATTAAGCATGCAAATGAGGCGTGGTGATATTCATCAACGTGCCTCATTTGCATATGTTCTTGCGCAAGACTGGGCAGTGTAGATGTAGCCTTTGAGAGCCAGGAAGGACAATCTCTCCCTTCCCCACCACTTTTCTTTTCTCTACATTTCTTAGGAATCAAGTTGTTTAATGACCATTTTTCCCTATAATTTTAGGTATTCAGCATGTATGCAGTGGGGACAGCCAGGTGGATACTTAGGGTATGGCTACACTACTGAGGTTTTTTTCAGAAAAACCAGCTGTTTTTCCAAAAAAACTTCAATTATGTCCACACTGCAGTCGCATTCTTTTGAAAGAAAATCGAAAGAACAGAAGGGTTTTTCCAACATTGGTAAACCTCTCTCTACAAGGAAAAAGCCTTTTTCCGAAAGAGCTCTTTTGGAAAAAGGTGAGTATGGACAGGGAAGAGAGAGCTCTTTCACAAGAAGAGGAAAGAGGAAAAAGCACAGGTGCCCTGGTGGCCATTCCGCGTATAATAATCACAACTGAAGTGTGAGATAGCGTCCATTCAGTGTGGACACTATCTTTCAGAAAAGCAGATCGCTTTTTTGATGTGCTTTGGCAGTGTGGATGATCTCTTTTGGAAGAAGTTTTTTCGGAAGATCTCTTCGGGAAAATCTTCTTCCGAAAGAAGCCTGCAGTCCAGACATAGCTTTAGAGAAACATGTTATAAACAAACTTCCTAATTAACTATTTCATGTCTTCACCTGCATTGTGTCCATTAGTCCATCCCCATGACTGCTTTGAGACTTCCAAACCGCTGAGTAGCTTCAAACAGCTAAACAACCTTAATTTGCTCCCCCTTGTGTGCATGGCTTATGTTAATGTCTTTAATTATATGATCCCATGCAATTTTTTCTGCAGGATCCCTACCTTGTTCAGTGCTTAGAATGTATGGCTCTCAATTAGCAGCTACTGTATATTTTATTTACTCTTCATTGAACTATATGCGGCCTTCGGCATTATTTCCTGCATACTATGCTGACGCAGCTCTGAAGACAGAATTATTAATATCCTCATGGGCTTTTGTATGGCACTCATCACTATAGCATTGGAGTGTTTCATAAACATTAATTTTCGTAACCCTCCTGTGAGGTGACCAGGGCCTGAGTTTTCAGAGTACTTCGCATTATATAGCACTGTGTATATTCAAAACTCTGCTGACACTAACTTGAATAGCTTCTTGAGAGTGCTCAGCACTTAAGTAAATCAGGCCCCAAAATATGAAGTTGGATAACTACCTACAAAAAATCCAGTTTAAGTGACTCCTAACATCAAATAGGAGCGCTATGGCAGAGGCAGGGATAGAATCCTGTTCTCCAGGGCACCATTCTACTGCTTCAGCCTTGAGATTTTCCTTTCTCTGGCTATGTCTACACTACAGAGTTTTTTCGGAAAAAAAAGTCGTTTTTCTAAAAATAAAAAAAATTAATTGAGTTACATCCACACTGCAATCGCATTCATTTAAAAAAAATAAAAAATCAAAATAACGGAGAGATTTTTCCAACATTGGTTATGTTGGAACCTCTTTCTATGAGGAAGAAGCCTTTTTCCGAAAGAGCTCTTTTGGAAAAAGGCATGTGTGGAGGGGGAAGAGGGAGTTCTTTCACAAGAAGAGGAAAGAGGAAAAAGCACAGGTGCCCTGGTGGCCACTCCGCCTATAGTAATCACAGCTGAAATGCGAGATAGCATCCATTCAGCGTGGACGCTATCTTTTGAAAAAGCAGATTGCTTTATTGATGTGCTTTGGCAGTGTGGATGCTCTCTTTCAGAAGACATTTTTTCGGGAGATCTCTTCTGGAAAATCTTCCGAAAGAAGCTGCAGTCTAGACGTAGCCTCACTCTGACATCTCGTCTCACTCACCTCCCAGTGTCCAGCTTCTGCAATAAATAAAGCAGGGGTCCTACAGACAAGTCAATGTCTCCACTTCAAAACCCCTATAGGGTGCCCTTGTGGGTAGTGCACTAGATGGGAATTAGGAGACTTGGCACTGCCATTGCCTGCTAAGTGACTTGAGCAAGTCACTTCACCTTTTTGACTTCCTTGTAAAGCACTAAGATCTCCTGATAAGTGCTATACAAAAGCTAGGTATTAATTAATTATATTATTAATTATTATTATTATTATTATTCCTAGAGGGCCATCCATCCTGTACACCGAGTGAAACAGTGATCCTTTGGAAAAGGTAGTATGTTCAAGGAGGCTGAAGAGGAAACTTTAATTCTGGCATCTTCTAACTCCTGAGTTCTTGATTTTGCAACCTTAATGTTCTTTTAACATAGTTTTGTTGCATGGGTATATGTAATTTCCTAATTTTTTTAAAATAAAGCAAACAAACAAATAAAAAAAACTACAGACAAATATTCCATCACATGGCCTCATGTTGACATTTACATGATTCACCAGCAGGGTTGGAACCTTTACATTGACTTGACACAGACTTCTGCAACTGGAGCTAATGGAATATCTGCTAGTAGTAGCAGGTTATCAATGTCTATGTTGACCAGCACCAGGTGGTGATGGGACACTTTGCCAGGGAATTTCACAGAAACTTGCTGACAACAAGAGGAATACTGGTAAGATTCAGGTCCCCTTATGCTTTTGAAGCAGACAGCTTGCTTCAGTAGGCTGCCTGGGCACAGGAAGGGACATCATTCAAAATACAGGACAAATGTTTTCTTGCTCTCAGTTCACATGCCAGGACCCAGACCGGGCACACCTCACACCCGCAACTATAGGTAAAGTCCTGCTCAGTCCCAAGCTGTAACACACATGCATGGATGGAATCTTCAGGGATTTTAGCTGCTAAAATCTAAGAAGTCACTACTGAGCATGTGTGAACTGAGATTTTTCCAAATGCTTTTAGACTGACAAAACTGGCTGTCATGATACAATTCCCTGCCCTGCCAAATATTAAGTTTGTGCTTCAAAGGATGGGGGTTCTAGGACTTTTCAGATAAAACATTTTAAACACCATGGGCTGTGTCTACACTGGCATGAATTTCCGGAACTGCTTAAAACGGAATACTATTCCGTTTTCAGTTTTTCCGGAAAAGGAGCGTCTACATTGGCAAGCTGCTTTTCCGGAAAAGCCCTTTTTCTGGAAAAGCGTTTGTGGCCAATGTAGACGCGCTTTTCCAGAAAAGAGCCCCGATCGCCATTTTCGCCATCGGGGCTTTTTTCCGGAAAAGACTACTGGGCTGTCTACACTGGCCCTTAGGACTTATGCCTGAGCGGGAGCAGAATAGTTTTTCCGGAATAGCGGCTGATTTTGTACAGTAGAGCATCGTTGCTTTTCCGGAAATTCAAGGCCAGTGTAGACAGCTCGCAGCTTATTCCGGAAAAGCGGTTGATTTTCCAGAATAAGTGGCCCAGTGTAGACACAGCCCATGTGTTTTCCCCTTGCCTCATTCTCAGAAACAGTTTCAAAGAGCATTAAGTGTGTCAGTGTGAGAGAGGTTATTGGAACACCACAGTAATCTACAGTAAGACTAACCGGAGCAAAAATGCTACATAGGCTTTATGCTGATCCTGTGCATAGTGGTGAATTTCATAGTGAGATAATTCTCTCTTTTTATGTTATACACAATATTTTAAGCATATACAGTACTTTAATATCAAACAGAACCAATAAAGTCATGGCCTGATGGATGACCTTCTATTACTTTTAATTAGGACTGTCAACCTATTTTGAAAACATCGCAATTAATTGCAAGATTAAAAAAGGAGTCACAATTAATTGCCATTTTAATCACATTGTTAAATTGAATGGAATTCTAATTTAAATTTATTATAAATATGTTTGGATGTATTTCTACATTTTCAAATGCAGATTTCAATTATAACACAGAATATAAAGTGTATAGTACTCACTTCCTATTTTTTATTTGTACTGTAGAAAGAAACAAGAGTATTTTTCAAATCACTTCATAAATGTAGTGTAATGCATTCTCTTCATTGTGAAAATGCAGCTTACAAATACAACTTTTTTTCACATAGCTACTCTCAAAACCAAAACAAGCCTACAAGTCCAGTCAGTCTACTTCTTCTTCAGCCAATCGCTAAGACAAATCAGTTTATTTACATTTATAGGAGATAATGTTCCTCCTTCTTACTTAGAATGTCACCTGAAAGTGAAAATAGGGCTTTGCATAACACTACTGTAGCCAGCATAACAATTTATTTACATGCTAGGTATGCCTTGCAACTTGTAATCAATTACAAACCAGGAAAGAAATCCAGAAATTAATGAAAAAATAACTATAAATTATATAATTATTAGACTATATACATTATGGAAGTGCCACTTATAGTTTCTTAGCTAAGTTTTGTCTGAATTTTGCATGTAAAGCAGGATTCAAACACTTTGTAATGTACAAGGAATACAACAGTCTTCTCAAAATTAATGTACTTACTCCTTCTGTGCAGCATCAATTTTCTGTGAATTTACAAATAAATTAGTTAAATACAATATAGGTTCTTCAGCAAAATATAGGTCCTTCAGCAAATTTAGCAAGGTGTGATTGACTTTTTTTTTGTCCCAAATGATCTTGACAATTGAATAATGCAAACCCTTCAAACTTTTCTTAGAGCTAGAACACAGTGAAATCTTACTTTTGACATCATTTTTAGAGTTAATTATCATATTTCTCCCATTATTCTTCAGAAGTGAAAGTTTGGGCTTTGTTAGGGAATGCTAGTAAGAATTTCACCTATAATTGCCCTCTTTCAAACAAAGGTGACTGCTGGCTTCTCTCTCACAGAACAAAAACGGGAGGTGGTGGCCAAAAATAATACCTTAATGGACATCTGCTATGGCGTCATCCTCATGAAAATAAGAAGAGATAGTAACTATTATGAAATATGGCAAGTTTTCATTAACATATCTTAAGGAGAATATGTAATATGCCAGTCATTGCTGAAATATAGCATTTGGTTATGAACTATAACAACACAAATGACCACTATATCTAAATATTTGTCTTAACAGTGATATTGTGACCAGAAGGTACACTAGAGACAATAAGAACTATAACAGACTGTTGCATTTTAACCAAAAATCTAGTCTACAGAATCATAAGAATCTGAATGTTAGTTAACTAAGTGTAACTGTCTACACTATGCAGCTGTTAGGGACAAGGCTGTGTTGCCTTCTCACTAAACGTTAGCTTGTGTGAGCGCAGTTTGTCAGCACTTTTGACAACGAAATACTTCCATCCCCTATGAGAGGGGTTCACTTTGTCAGCAGAATAGCGTTCCCACGTTCACAGAAAAACTTTGTCATTCCTTAGGATGTGAGCATCTGGTTCATGACAAAAGTTTTGTCAATCAAGTGTAGATATACCTTGATTCTTTCCTTTCCGGCACATCTTTAACCATATGTGTCCTTTGCAAAATGCTTAGATGCTGCGATAGTGTTTTAGTTAGTATTCCCATTTGATGCACTATGTTACAGTTACAAATTCAAAACCTACAGTGGAGCATCAAATACTTAAAACCCATAAACTTCCTTTCATTACTTTTTAGGGTAGTAGCCTCTGCAAGTTTCATAAATATGGGCTTCCAATAGCCCTGTGGTGTCATTTCAAACATATGTTGTTGACCCAGTCAAATGGTATTTTCCTGAAGGTATCCTCTAAGCATAGGGCATTTCAGGGCAAATTCAGTGCACCTAAATTGGTTGAGACTGAAAATGTGTGATATTGGATGACAAAAAATTCAGCACAAGGCAGAAATGCAGCAGTTCCACAACAGTTGTTCATAGTTTTTATTTCTGTTACATGGAAAGGTGGGAGGTGTTCATCCCCTATAAATCTTGTTATGTCCACATTCTCACAGTAACTTCACCAAAGCAAGGAAAGTGTAATTATTTAGCAAGTGGGAAATGATTAGGAGTTTATGCTGCAGATCATGATCATTTTAACAGGGCCAAATGTATTCAGGATTCTGAAAAAAGAGAGGTTTATTCAGTAATGTTAAAATGAAGAAATTCAAGCCAATTCTAGTAATGATCTTTTCTTCCTTTTGATGACCCCCCCCCCCCCCAATTCCAAAGCACTCCATTCAAAAGGGGAAAGGGGAGATAGAGGGGAATAGAGTTACAAGCTTTCAGGATTTCCTGTGGACATGTAATCCACCTAAATACCCTATGTAGATAAGTTCAGGCTTTGGGGAAGCCAGGTTTGGCTGAAGGCTCACAACATTTAAGCCCCAAAGCTTCTGCCAGGACCAGAAGTCCACTTGATTCTCTCCAGGTTACTAGTATCAGAGGGGTAGCCATGTTAGTCTAACTGACGAAGTGACTAACTGACGAAGTGGGTCTTTGCCCACAAAAGCTTATGCTCCTACACTTAACCACCTGCATTCTGCTACAAAGACCTTTTACATCTGCACTTGAAAGGGAATCCTCTGAACTGTCATTCATGTTAAAATTCGACACTTTCCAAAAAGGACTTAACAAACATTTGAACTATCTCACCCATTACCAAGACAGTTTCCCCAATTATCACCTCTAATACCATTAACTCACAAACATCCCACTCTCCCTACCTCTAATATCATCAATTCACAGACACTTACCTTCCTTCCTCCCCCCCCCTGCATCCCCCTCCTGTTCTGCAATGTGATTTGTCCTTTTCATATTTGTTCATTTTTTTTTAAATTGTATCCTTTGGTATATATGGTTGTGACTACTTTCTTCCACTATTTGATCTGAGGAAGTGGGTCTGGCCCACGAAAGCTCATCATCTAATAAATCATCTTGTTAGTCTTTAAAGTGCTACATTGTCCTGCATTTTGCTTCACCTACACTTCAGTTAGTCTACAAGGTGCCACAGGACTCCTCGCCGCTTTTCCAGGGTACTAGAAACTTCATTTGATAGAATTTTCAGCCAGAAATTCTTTGGTCATGTTCAAATAATTAAAAAAGGCCAGGTTTATCACACTGGGGCTGCTTTTTGTAACTCAAATCCCTCCAAACCAATCTGAGCTCATTTTCAATTTCATGGATCCAACTGGCTCATGCAGTTGAGTTTTGGGAAAGTCTGTGAAGTTGAAAATTGACATTCTGCTGAATGCTGGCAAGTACAGCAATGTATGTATATTTTTGTCTTCCTGTGGAAGGATGTTACTCACACACATTCTCTGCACATCAACCAGTCGGTAAACCATAAACAATGAATGCTTTGTGGCTATGGATTTCAATCTCACTATTTTTATAGCGGCTGCATTTAAATAAACCACTGTGCTGATATATATACAATGAAAATGCACCCCCAACACAAGCTTAATAGAAAACAGTATTTCTCAGTTTATTTAGTATTTGCTCACATTCTCTCTCACCTCTCAGTTACCACACCTGATAACATTTCCGTATTGGTCCAAAGGGACTGAAACGTACATTGTACCCACATAAACCCATATACTAGCATAGACATTTTGCCCTGTTTACATTTAGAGAAAGCTATCAGTGTCCTATTATGTGTAATCAGGGGATCTGACAGTCTCACCAGGCCCCTGGATAAGGTGTGGGGGGAAGGTCTGGGTCCATGCTCCTTGCTCCTGGAAGGGACAAGGCCTCACGCAGAAGGAGTGGGGCTGGGGGGAAACCTGCCGACAGTGCCACTGGACTGTAGCACATCCCTCCAATCCTCAGAGATGCCCAAAGCATGCTACAAGGCGGCCTGGGCCCTTTTGAATGGCCAGGCCCCCAGGCAGTTGTTCTCATTTGCCCCCTCCACATCGACAGACCTGTGTGTAATAATATCTTCAATGTCAATTCCTTTTAAACTAAGAGCCAAACTCATCTCTTGGTATAACGCCTTTAAAATCAGATGGATTTATCCCAAAGTTTCTATTTCCAAATAACTTAGTTCCCTTTCTGAGGCAGGTGTTAGGTTTAATATCAGAGTCTGGGGTGTCTAACTAAAGCATATTGCCAAAATCCTCCAAAGACTAATTTCATATGCTCTGTAGAATTAGGGCTCCTATCTTTTATTTTTCAAACAGTCATAGACAATATTAAAAAGTATTTGTAATATTAAAAATCTTTGTAAAAGCAATGCATACAAATAAAGGAAACCAAATAAATAAGAATATTTACAACTGAACTAATTTTAATGAGCTACTTGAATTTCTAAGTAGGAACTTTCACTTCAGGTCAAATCTGAAATAAAAAAGTGAATATGAATACAATTTAATAGTCCAGTATTCCCAGTGCAGCTTTTATTATTATAGACATCGTTTGTATATTTGATAAAGGGATCTTTTGCCTGCAGAGCCAAGCTACCCTTTCCACCTGATGCTGCAGTGAAATCATTAATGCCTCAGTTTATGACATCACAGTCTGTTACCACAGAAATATTTTTGATGTCTCAATGCCAATTTTATTACTTCAACTACAGAATACGCTCACAAGAGAAATAGTGGTGAGGAAGTACTCTTAGTTCAGACACTAAAGGCCAATTCCTAGTCAGCGTAAAAAGCCTCAATCAATGGAGCCAGTAAGAAAGCCTCCCAACCAAGCTCCAGATAACTAGCACAATTGCTCGGTAGCTTTGGTGTGCTCACTGTAGAGACTCCTGACAGGAGCAATGAAGCCAGTGGGAGGTGAGGGTACTCAATGCTTCACTAGATAATGTGCTCAGGACCTGATCCAACCCTAGTGGGTGTTAGATTGAGCAACTAATGAATTTACAGTCAGTCAGAATTAGAACCCAGAATTTTCTGTGTTCCCCCATTTGCATTCTTGGACTGTTGCTGTATGCTCAGTTTAGCACCATCCAGAAATATTTAGCCTAGAGCCACTGATGATGTTTGTTCTCAACCACCCATGGATCATGTCTCCTAATTTGGTGCTAATGGTAGGAAGTAGAGGTATTTAACACCATAAACCACCAAAGAATAGTCACCAGTTAGCAAATAACTAGGTCTCCCTTTGCCCTCCTCCACCCTCAATTCTACAGCGTGATTTTATTACATGCTGTAAACATGCCCATTTTTCATTTTTCCTAAGTACTTAGTGCACTGCAGCATTTCACCTTTTTTTCCTCCAGAAAGGATGCAGTATAATGCAGTTTGATTTAAATTATTACCCTGCTGCACTGTTTCTTTGAGATGCTATTTTCCCTGCCTGTTCTGACTGCTGAGCACAATTGCTACAGCTCAATTATTAAAGAGAATCTAAAAATAGTGCAGTGCAAGGTTGTCTACAAAGAAAAATCATTCAAACACAGCAAGAGACAGAGCCTAGGCAGCAAGCTCTCACTGTTATTAGCTTCTTAATTCTCTTTTCCTTTTTTATTGTTTCTTTCAGTAATAATAACGTAATAAGCACCTTAGAATATCCTTTTTCTTTGTACCCAGGGGAATGTGCATTAGCTTATAGACATTGTAACACTAAGTATTTCCTTATTGGTGGAAAAATACAACCTTGCCATGTTAACTTATGCCTGACATGCTTGGAAACCTATAGTGTAGGAATATAGCCAAATATATAGTGTGTACACACACGCACACACACACACACAAAGCACTTGCATTCTAGCTAATCATCTGGAAGCTTCAAGACCAGTGCTTCCCTTCCAAGTACTTCTTTAAGACCTAGATTTATTTAAATGCAGCTCTTTAGGAAAGCACCACAGCATGTGCTTAAGTCCCAAATTAAGCACATGTAAGTGCTTTCCTGAATCAGAGCCTAAGTTTGTACTGTAAGCTCGAGAGAGGTAATGAGGATATCTAAGAAACTTCGTCTCATACTCAAATACATATCCCTACACATTCCTGCACTCAAGTCACTCTCCCAAATGAATGCATCTTTAAAACACACCTGCCTTTATTTCCCTTAAATTTACAAGTGGTGGGCATTTTACTGCAGAATGATTTGCATGAAATTTAACCTGGCTGATTTAAATACCCATAACAAACAAATCTACAAACTACATTCCTGTCGTCCATCAAGAATGCACTTGGAGGAAGTGATCTGCCACAATGGAAACAAATTATTTCAAAAGCAGCAAGGGATTTAACCATGAAAATAAAGTCCTGGGTGCCCACAAGTGCCTCAGCTGTTTAGAGGTTCCAGTGAACAGGCAGGGCATAACCGCGTGAAATGAATGCAAGCCTTGTAAAACCAACAGCTATGAAGTCATTTTACTCTGCTTTTCACAATGTGTTCCTTTGATCTTTCCTGCCAAATACAAGGGTGTCAACCACTAATATCACAAATGGGAAGTTATTCAGAAATGTCTCTGCCAGCATATATGACAAAGCAACCTGTCCAGGAAGATTAAATCTTGGAGACTGACTCTTTAAATCCTCTTCTTTCAAGATCATCTAAAATAGTACATAGTTTATAATGGGTCATTCTTGGATTTACAGTGTAATTTCCATGATCCCATTGAGCTAGAATCTGGCAATTTGATTAATAACTGGCTACTGAGTAGAGAAAATAGTGGTTAATCTGAAAGCCGACCAGACGGGTTATCCCAAGAGGCCACCTACAGTTTTAAATCAAACTTTAACTCTCCACAAGACCTCAAACACATACCAGGGCAACAAACTGCTTACCAAAATGAGCTATATTTCCTCCTTAACCTGTCCATTTTGAGTGTGAGGTTTCCAATATAGTGAAATAAATGTAGGGTGACTATTTCCCAAAGGGAAAATGGGACACCTCAGCAGCTCATTCATGGGTCCTTCCCCATGCTGTTGCCAATCCCTGGAACCCTGTCCCCATGCCACATTGTTGCCTGGTTGCTGAAACTCTAAGAGTCCCCCCTCAAGAGGCTGCTGCCTCATCCCTGGAGCCTTGCTCCCATTCACCCAAACTCACCCCCATTGAGGGAGGTGAGAGACTGCCATCTCTGCTTACTACCTCCATACTGGACAGGCCCCTGGCTGACGCCTGCAACCTGAACCGTCTCCTGCACCCCAGTTCCCCACCTCAATCCTGAGCCCCTCCTCCTGCAACCTCAAACCCCACATCCCTGGCCTCACCTCAGAGCCTGCACCCCAAACCACTCCCCCAGCTGAGAGCTCCCTCCCATCACTGCAGACCCCTCATTTCTGGCCCCTACCAGAGCCCACACCCCCAGCCAGAGCCTTCACCCGCTCCTGTACCCCAACCCCCTGCCCCAGCCTGATGAAAGCGAGCAAGGGTGGATGGAGTGAATTAGGCTGGGGCCTTGAAGAAGGGACAGGGAAAGGGTGTTTGGTTTTGTGCAATTAGAAAGTTGGCATGGACAGCAGGTGGAGACCCTTTCAGGACTGGCTCCTGGCCCTATCCCTTCTGCCCACAGCTCCTCCCCGTAGCCAGAGCCACATGTCCTCACCCCTATCTGGAGGAACCCCAGGCCAGCCACAGGTACAGTCGCACCTCCCTTTCCCTCCCCAGACCCAAGGTGCCCCAGGGAAAAGTGCCAATTCCTGATACTTTTTATATGCCCCATGCAGGTTCCAGGGCAGCTGAGAAAACAGTAATTACCACTCTGCTTCCTGGGTGCCTTATCTCTCTGGAGTCCAGGGAGATACTGATCAACCCAAGAAACTGAATAGAACACACAGCCTCCTCCCCACTCCAGAAACTGCATGGGGCATAATAAAGCAAAACAAAAAAATCACTGCCAAACTCCATAACCATACCCTCCACCCATGTTGGCAACCCTATTATCAACTGATCAAATTAACAAGAGCAAATGAGGCAAATTCCTCCTTTTGGAGAAAAAGTCAGGACAGCTGAGTTAGGGTTTAAAAAAGGGACTATCCCTGCCAAAACACATCAGATTTTAGCCAAGAAAATTGCCAGGAATATTTTTTTAAGTTAGAGCATTGATTAAGTGGGGGGAAGGGGAGATATGTGTAAATCAATGCAGTCTTGAAAAGGGACAAAGTATTTTTTGTGTTTTGTGGATTTTGAAGAAGTTGATTATTAGAATGATAGGAATAAAATATATCAGTTAAAAAGACCAGCACCTAGTGTCACGAAGGGAAAGAAAATTAAGATCTGTCAATGATTTTTTTAAGTTCCTTTTTTATGAAAGCCACACACATTGTAGAGAAGAACATAGTATACAAATGTAGAGAAAGGTATCTTGTCTCACAAAATGCAAGATAGTCTTTCCACAATTTGTAATAAACAAGCACAAGCAATATTAGGTTCTGATGATATTAATGGAACTGCTCTACTGGTTTCATAGTATTTTAATACATGGTGAAATTACTTCGTTCTCATTATTCTACCATGTAAGGAAAACAAACCTCAACCCTGCAAATAGTGTTACTAGGAGACTGAGAACCTGAATGTTTCTGAAGTGATCAATGATTAAGGTAAACATGAGTAAGATAGAGCAGCTCTGTATTGATTATAGACTGCTTTCTTTGATTAAAATATCTTAATTAAATAATGTCACGGCCTTTGAAAGATGGTGCTTGCCATAGGCCAGTATATGCACTATGATAATAATAAATAATATTTCACTGTCATATTGAGGTTTTCATCTAAAGAGCTCAAAGCACTTTTCATAAGGAGGGAAAGTATCACTATTCCCATTTTACAGATGTCTTCGGAGACATGAAGCCCAAGGTCACGAACAAGTCAGTAGCTGACCAAGCAATCAAACATAGGACACCAGACTGTCAATCCAGTATTCCCTCTTATTAACCACACAAGGGACAGATGACTGCAAAACAGTACTTTAGACCAGTCACTAACTTTGTGACAAGACTTTTATGAATTATCTTAAACTGACTCACGAAACTTGACCTCCCGGCCTTCCAGAAGACATGTCAAGGGGTAGTAGATAGGAAAAATAATCTGATCCATAACATCTCACCTATATTTACATAGATGCACGCAATTTTGAATACTACCAATGTCTTTGTTCTCTTGACCTTCCCACTGAAAACTGACCATTATGCACTGAATGAACTAAGAGTAGCTAATCTGAAATACTGTTCACATCCTATAATTTAATTTGATTTGTTGAAATGACCCTTTTTGACAGCCTCATTTGCTGTGGAGATGTAACGCCTTTCAAATTTGTAATGGGAGCAATGTACCTGTGCACTAGTGTCAGACCTTGGTGATTTGATTATTTTGTTGCTGAAGGAATATAGACACACCTTTCAGGCTTCTGATACTTCTAACACTCTTGTCAAAGTATACAGAAAACACCTAAAACAGCAACTTTGCAGCAGGATGTTTTAATATGGCCTATTCAATTTTTTTTAAAATTTCCATTGGAGTAGGAAAATAAGATAATGCCAGGAATCACTCTTACAGAGAAGTCGTCCTATCAAATCCACATTGAACAGGGGTAGGTGATAATTTTTGATGGGTGGGGGGCATGCCAAGAATTTGGTAAGTGGTCAAGGTCTTCACTTTTCCATGATATTAATGGAGGAGGTGCAGTGTCTAAAAAGGAGGTTGGGTGCAGCAGGAAACTTGGGGTAAGGGATTCAGGTGCAGGAGGGAGTGTGGGGTCTGGGAGAGAATTTGCATGAAGGAGCGAGTTGTGATCTGGGGCAGAGGACTAGGGTATGGAGGGGGTCAAGGATTTGGGTCGTGACTTAGGGCAGGGAATTGGGGTGCAGGGAGTGGGAATTGGTGCAGGAGTGGTGGTGCAAAGGGTTTGGGTTATGTAGGGAAGGGATGAAAGGAGGGGGCAGAGAGTTGGGGGAGGGAGAGGAGGAGGTGCCAGAGGCAGGTTCTGACCAGGGGACGTTTACCTGGGCAGCTTCCAGCGAGCAGCCCAGCAGGTTCCTCAGCCAGGGTGCCTGCCCTCCATGCCCTTGCTGGACACTCAGGGCAGCTGGCTGCAGTGGCCATGTGTGCGTCTCTGAACACTGTGAGCATGGTGGGAGGGGTACTTCATGCTCTGTCTGATCTTCAAACAGGTGTTCCCATTGGCCAGAATCCGGCCAATGGGAGCTGCGAGACTGTGCTGCGGGGGAGAGGAAAGGGGTGGTATGGGCAGTGCACAAAGTCTCTCTCCTCCCCTCTCCCAAGTGTGCAGCATTCACAGACACACTTGGCCCTGCAGCCAGCTTTTCTGAGAGGCATGCAGGGGTGGGGCAGGCAGAGAGCCTGGCTAAGGCTGCCACTGGGACATGGGCTGGAGCCAGTGGCTTGATGGGCTGGATTTGACCCACAGACCATATTTTACCCACCTCTAATATAGAAGATCTTGACTCCAAATAATTTTTCCTCCCCTTACCCATGTCAAATTTCCACTTATGTTTTTTCTACTGCCATGGATCCCAATGGAAATCAATCTCTTGTGCATGTTGGCAAGTGTTTGTTATCACTGTTGCTGCTGGCTGATCTCAGGAATGTGGAGGATTCCCAAGTTTGACACTTTCCTCTGCAAACTGTTTAGATAGAACAAACCAGATTCACATTTGTGACCAAGAGTGACTGCAAGCAGGATACAGCTGTACCAAAATGCCAGAGAGAGTTTGGAGTGATGGTTCCACTTAGAAACTAGTGCACATTGAAAGAGCAGAATATTGGAAGCGACACCTGTTCTGCAGAGCTGACAGGACAATTCTGCTTTCACTAGCTAAGCAATTCACAGGTGTGAAAGACAAGCTCAGGAACTCTACTAATTCTCTTGTGTTTTCTTATGCACGTCTCAATTTGCAGTCCTGTCCCCCCCTCCCCCATCAAAGGCTTATAGGCACATAAGAGATATTCATACTACTTTTAGCAGGACTTCTATTTTACAAATATTTGCCTTAATCCTGCAATATGGTGTATGCTGCAAACTCCTGTAACCACACACTTTACATCGCAGAGTTGAAGACTCAGGGAGTCAATGGGTGGAGAGGGGAGAGGAAAGATTTTAGAAATAGGTGAGGCAGTTTGTCCTCCTAGCTACAGCACTGGACTGGGGCTCAAGCAAACCGAGTTCCATTCTCAGCTGTCCTGCTAGGCTGCCTCTGTTTCCCCATCTGCAAAATGGAGATTATGACACTGACCTCCTTTGTAAAGGGCATTGAGATAGATGGCTGAAAAGTATCATATGAAGATGGTGATAATACTTTATACCATTTTAGCTAATAAAGAATTCATTTTTTTTAAAGTCCCAGTTTTCATCATCATTTTATTCAGAGAAATCTGAATACCCCATCCTTAATTAATGTGATATGATATTTTATGCTGAATGAACAACATCTGTTGCTCATGCTTTTAATACTACTGGAAATACTTAACAGTAATGTCTCTAAAGGCACCTTATGTAAAAGTTACCACAGTCTGTGATACTTGGCAGATATAATACATTTTGGCTATTTGCCCTATCAGTGAAACTTGAGATTTAAAGGATCCAGGGCCAAATTAATCCATGCAGTAACATCAGGGATAAATTACATTTGGATTTTGCAAACGTTTGTGAAGCTGGCACAACAAGGCTCCCTTTCGGTTGGAAATAGAATCTGGATTATTTTAATTTACTAGATCTTTTCATTTTAAAATGGAAAAGAAATGTTTAAAGTAATGAGGGACCTTATAGTGTGAGTCTTTAAAAATACTTCCTATTTAACAATATCTAGCTCTGTATGGTGATTTGCTGACACAATCCAGAATTGGCTCAGAGTGGCATTTTTTGCCAATCTATGTGTTCCCTTTTGCTTTTCAATCCTTAAAGTAAAGGACAATGAGCCTTCAAGATGGCTGGTTAGTGTGCTGGGGAAAATGGATGAGATATGGGTTCTACCTTTTTAGCATCTCTTGGCTATAAGCAGTTTTACTACAGCAGTAGAAAAATGGATGAGGGAAACAGAAGAAAATACATTTTGACTTATCTTGTATCAAATATAGCTGAGAAGAATCAAATTAAACTGTATTGCATCAGGGAAGTATTTCTTTCTCCTGTGTGCAAATGACAGGGATATTTGAGGCAGAAGAAGCAACCCCAAGATTAGCATTTATCATTTTACCGAGAAAGGCTCATTTCCCAAATGGGTTTTGCTACAAAATGCAAGAAAGAGGAAACAACATAATAGTTGCATCATATCACCACAATTGTGTTTTCAGGTGCTGCTGGTTCATTTCACTGCAGCATTGCTAATATCAACTATTTCATATACTGCATGCTGGGGAAGAACACGAAAGGATTCCATGTTTCTAAAACTGAATTAGTTCTTTGTTAAGAGAACTATTTATAGAGGAGCTGCAGCTGGTAACCAAGCCACGGGGTACAGACTGACTTCCTGATGCTTTCTCCAAATGCTTCCCTCCTGAAACGTGCTCCTCACTCCATGTTCCATTCAGGTTGTTACTGAGAAGGGTTTTTATTAATTATTAATTATTATTATTATTATTATTATTATTATTTCTCAAGCTCTTAGTACAGTTCCCTTCTGCTTTCCCTCATGGCACTTTTCAGGGCTCATAATCAGAAACAAGATAGACATCAGGTTTACACAGCCACATCAGAATTGTGTGGGTTAGTGCTACATACATACAACTGGAACCCAGGTGGTAAAATACTTGCTTTCATCCCAACATGCTGTGTCTTTAAAATAAGAAAGATACTTCTCAAGGATATTGTAAGGATTAATTAATAACAACCCCTATGTTGCTGATATCAGCAATGCATACCAATTAAATATGGCCAAGACACCACTGTGCTGATAAGTAAGATACCAGTTAGCTGAATCCTTCAATATTATCTGAAGGGAAACTACAGACCTATAATAACAAGCACTGAATCTTACACTGAACTCTTGCATTCACATGATGGAATGCTATGCATGGAAGTACAAGTGGTGGTGATGGGGAGGATTGGTAGTATAAAAAAGAAACTAAAGTGTTAAGGAGAAGAAAGAAAAAATAAACACCTTCATAGTGGCTTTAAGTACTGTTATATTACACAGGCATTAAAATGGCCATCATCAGCACACCCAGCAGAACCCTGCATCTATTACAGCATAGCAAATTTCCAGAGATGAGCTCTTTTCATTTAGATCTGCAGCTGCTTCTGACATCTCCCAGCTGAAAAGAGTTGAACTTTCTAGCAATATTAAAAACTCATCCTATCTTCCTCTTGAAGCTGTAGAGGAAGAGCAATAAAAATAAAAACTCTGCTGCAGCCAATGTGTTTACTGTCAGGCACAGAAAACTTGATCGCAGTAAAAGCACAGTAAAAACTCAAGCCAAGAGATTTGTTTCTAGAATTCATGCTCTCTCTGCACACATAATTCTGATGCAATGAATATGTGGCTGTGATCTTTACGGTAATGCTGTGAGTCAGCAGTTAATGGTCAGTCTCCCCTGTTTGAAGCTCAGTGTGCAGGAAGAGTAATTATAAGTAAAAATCTTTTATCAAAAGAATTTAAATTCCCATTACTTGCCACAGGTGCTTAAAACGCTATAGGTTATCTAACTAATGATACTGTTGGACAAACTGCACAAACAATTTATCTATAATGTAATCATACTGTCGATATGGGCAACATCTTTTGGCACTATGCTGAGGCTTGTGTAATTGATCACTGCTTGAAAAGGCTAGTCTTTCACAGTTACAGGTCATGACTGGCAGGAGCAGTACATCTGTCACACAGCCAGCTGATAGAGGAGACTGCACAGCACAGCATCCTACACACACAGAGTGCATGTTCATGTCTCAAAAGATGGCTCTTGTTTCTTCACCCCGTATCTTAGTTTTCACTCTGCTAGGTTTGCTGTTCAGTTTTGCAACCACCTCATTCATCTACGTGTGATGCACTGGAAATGTTAATGCCATGGGAAGATAAAACAATAATACAACAGTTTATCACTTCAAAACACTAATATCTCTTGGATGGAAACAAATTACCCATGAGGTCTTTCTGATGCCCTCAAGCAGAGGAGCATTTGGCATGCTTTGAGTGAAACAAGCCAAGGCATGTGTCTAAAGAAATGTTTGATGCTGGATTATAAAGTATAACAGAATAATTCAATGCTAACTAAAACAAAGGTTCTGCTTTACTTATTTTTCTCAACACAGTGAGTAGAATCTAGACAGCTACCCAAAGGAAGGATCAGTATGAGTTTACTTACCATGACTGCACAATTCTTTTAAATACATTTCACAAATAGTAGTCCTGTAGCATCTTATGAGCTTTCATGGGCAAAACCTACTTCCTCCGATGAAAGTAGAGATTTTTTTTTAAATTACAAACTAAAACAGCTACCCCTCTGAGATACTTAAACATTTCAAAATTATTATTAGTGTTATCTATTATTTGTAAGGTGGAAGCACCTAGAGCACCTACTTGTGGACCAAGATGCCACTGAACTAAGTACTGTCCAAATATAAAATAAAAAGACAGTCCCTGCCCCCAACGAACTTACAGGTAGGGCCAGATCCTGTTTCTTTTCAAGTAAATGAGAGTTTTGTGATACACTTCACATGGAGCAGGAAAAGACCCTTGATTTCCTGCAGACCAAGCTTCGTAAGTAACCTAATAGCACTAATGAACCATCCTGGAATACATATTTAAGGGAAGGGTAATTAATATCACAACAGTTTTCAGTTTCAAGATTTTGAGGGGATATGAATAATTATGTTGCTTTTCGTCCAGAACCCACCTTAAAAGATAAAACCACATACATTTTACTTGAATAAGTAAAAACATGCTTGTCATTGGGTGCAATGACAGATTTAAAAATGTTTGGGAACATAACTTTCCTTTCCTGTTACAATTACTTCAGCAGAAGTGGAATGGCTCAGGCGATTAAGGAATGAGATACAGTGCCTGTCACCTTAGACTAGATCCTTGACTCTACACATCAGTACTGACAAAAAGACTCTGCCATCTGGTAGCTTACTTGGTAGCCTGCCTCCAGCACAAAACCGCTCCCACAACTAGCACTCCATGCCTACCTCAGTAAAGATGACAGGTACTGAGTAAATCACCATCTTACTTGCAGCTCAGGGCTGCTGCAGGGCACTGTGGGAAAGCCTGCATCTGGACTGCCTGTGCTACAGCAGTTCTGTGAATACAGAAAATACCTGAGTCCAGACTGGCACCTCAGCCAGAATTCCTCCTGAGGGGCTG
Organism: Pelodiscus sinensis; assembly: GCF_049634645.1. NCBI lineage: Eukaryota > Metazoa > Chordata > Testudines > Trionychidae > Pelodiscus > Pelodiscus sinensis. The sequence continues at coordinate 174,128,847 of NC_134712.1, forward strand.
TGAGAAGGGGTGTTGGGAATGCATATTGCAGCAGCTCACCTTTGCAGGAATGCAGTACACATTCTTCCCCACCTTGAGCTGCCATTACCCCCATTCCTTGCCACTTTTCTCAGGTGGCTAGTGCTCATGGGCATATGAGCAGGGCCACAGTGGGAAGGAGCAAAGCTTTCTTGTGTGTTCCCGCGCCCCCCCCCCCACACACACACATTTAACTACAGTGCCAGGCAGAGTGCAATTTAGGCATTGGAAATGAACCACATGTAGAGTCACCCTCACCCCTCAAACAACATGCTCCAGCACAAATGCTCACCGCCACCTTGGCAAAAATGTTTTGAACATAAACCAGTCATCACACTTCTCTCACAAACATAATATCAAGTGTTCAGTTGGTGTGTACGCTGTGTTTATCGTATGAGCAGGATTTTGGTAGAAGAATCCCAATCATCTCATTCCCATGATTTGAGACTGCCCTCTTTGATCTTGCTAACTTGACAGGATAATCCCATCCACTCTCCCTTTCAATGTTCTAATGCAAAGACTCTTTGACAGGTACCTGGAGGGGAGCTCTGACAGCTTCATCTCAAAAGTTGCCCCAAGTTCAAATGTGTTTTGCATACACATAGAAGGGCTAGGACTAGATGTTTGTCATGTAGTCATCAGGGTATTTATTAAACATTCTGCAACTTCCCCATTATTGTTGTAAAAAGGGATGGTGGGCAACAGCAGCAGGTTTAAAGAAACATATTCCAAAGTTACCACTCCTGCTACCTTTGCACATGCTAATTCTTATGCAGTGAAACAGCCATGGATGATTTTCTCCTGGCAAGCTTCTTAGGCCCGGTGGAACTTTTTTGATTAAAAGGTGATCTGTTTTGTTTTTCAGAAATGCTTTCTCATCTCTTTCCTGAATCCCTCTCTATTTCTCCCCTTCCCCCTTCCCCCCCCCCCCCAGAAAGACAAGTAAGAGGGAGAGAAAGAGAAAAACCTCTAGCCTTCAAAAACTATTTTTAAAAAACTAAATGAAATGTTTGATTTTGAAAAAAATGTTTAGACTTTTTTCCTGTGAAAAATTGGAGACTTCAACCAGATCTTCTGCTGCTACAGGACTGAACTGGGACTCAGAGAAGGGTACTATTTTTTTTGTAACTATTCATAATCAGTCCACATTATTTAATGCTTTATAACAGTTTCTCTTATTCTAAATAAGAAATTTTAAATTACAAAACTTAACTTCAAATCATGTGACCAATGGTTTGGAGAATGTTTTAAAATTAAAATACATTTGATTGACACTCTCCCCCTCCACCAGACTGTGACTTTTCATATGTACTGTGTCAATCCACTAGTCTGTCTGTTCAAGAACTCCTCCTAAATGGTAAGTACTCGGACCACCACATCTGGTATGCAGATTCCTCTTATCATAACTTAAAGCAAAGTCAGGGTTTGATTGTTCCAGGATAATGGGATATGCCTGGAATTCAATTGTTTCTCATAAAATGGAAAGGAGGGAGTTATACTGCAGAATAACCACAAGAGGGCAGCAAGGGGCCAGAACAGTGATACCCCATTGGCCAGCAGGGGGCAGAGGTGGAGAAAGGGACAGTTATCTATTATATATAGGGTGTCTGTCTGTCCCTTAGCTGGGAGACATGCACTTTTCCTCTAGCTGTGCCCCCTGGAGCTGCAGCAGCCATAGACAGGTGCTTCTCACCTGCCCCTAAGTTCCTGCGTGAAAGAGGGCTGAGGTTGTCCCCTCTCCCCAGGCCAGCCTGCATCCTGAACTCCTCATCCTTAGCCCCACCACAGAACACTGATTTAAATGAAGAAAAATAAGCAATTATTTGAGTTAAAGACCCAAACAATGCTGCGTAAATCTTCTAGTTGTATAAATACTGAAGTCCAATATGTCTGTAATTCCACTTTTTGAGGTAGGTTGTATTGTATTGTTTGTTTCAGTAGAACACCCATGTCAGTGCTCTGTCATCAGATAAGGACATTTTCCAGCCATGCACCAACACTTTATTATTACACAACCCTCCTGACTGATATAAGTTACATCAACACAAGCAATCGTATGGACAGCACTAGGCAGCCAGAAGAGTTCAGCCACTGCTGCTTGTGGAGGTGGTTTTATCATTCTGATGAGACCGCTCTCTCCCATCAGCATACAGCATCTTCAACAGATGTATTGCAGCAGCACAGCTGCATTGGTGCTATATAGTACGTGTCAAGCTCTCAGACAATCATCATTCCCAGCTGGAAACTTCTGAGCAGCGGTATTAACAGAAAGAACAAAGGCAGTTGAGCCAACTAACTTTTTTCTCTTGTCCTGAATGCCTGCTTGGGTTTTGAAGACTAGTTACATTATGTTTTCTATCTCCGCAGCACTGCTGAGTGAATTTCAAGGCCCAGGGGACATTTAACACTAAGCCCTGGGCCACTTTAGCCCATCCAGTTGTAACTCATAGAGAGTAGATACAATTTATCAGAGCTGCCAAGAATGTGCTGCCAAATTGAATTTCTTCCTAAACTGGTTATTCTGAAGTGACTCTTGGCTGAGAAAAGTTTTTAACACACATCTCAGTAGCTCAGTACAGCTAGTAAGAGATTGTCTTTCATAATGACCTGGGAAAATCACTTCCATATCCTTGACCAGGATTTTGCAATGATCAAAAGACTGACCCCAGAAAAACATACTTACATTTTTTTTACAATAATAGATAATAAGTTAGATGTTTCTAGGATATAAAATAACATTACTCAGTACACTTACTTCAATGGAGCTAAGTCAGTACTGGATGGATAATCATGTAATGCACTTATGATCAATGCAGCTAATAACTGTATATCTCAAAACACAGTCTTAGTATTTTTCCTCCAAAGAGCTCCAGGCAACTGGGGTCAAGAGCTTGGAGAGCAATTAAAAAAAATTAGATGGTGATTTTAGCCCTTTATTTTCTACATACAATGTATTCAGAGAACAGGTTTATAATATATTTGTTGCTCCTAATTTTGACTCCAGCAATTCCATGTATGGGCAGGTTTCTAATTGCTGCTTGGTTTCCTAGGTCACATGATTTTTTTGCAAATATGAAATAATGCAAAAGGAAAGAGAACATATAAAACCACACCAAACATGCACCTCATCACACAGCACTAGATCTTATGGCTCCTGACCTGCAGGGCTGGGCTGAGTACCATGAAAGTTTGGACCAGCTGCCTCTCTCTCATGCACAGGATCAGTCATGCCAGATTTAAGTGAGTGGTGTTACAACCTGAAGCACAAGGATGATCATGGTGAAGAGGCAGCCAGACCAAGTGGAAGGGGTAACTGGGCAAACCCTGAGCAGCTCTATAATCCTGTGTGCCTGAGCACAGCATCATGAGAAGGAAGCCAAGCCCAGGCTATGGGATAGAAGCTGCCACAGTGAGCTGAATGAGGGGGAAGACTTATTTTGCAACCACCACTCCCTTAAGCTTCCACTTCCAAGGGGCAGGACAGATGCCCTCTAGGGCCTGCCAGCCTCCAGGGCAGGAGAAAGTGAACTAACATGAAATTACCAAAAAACTAACAATGAAATGTTACAAGAAATAAAGAAAATGTCAAGGAGCTCTACAAATGGTATTGTTTCTGCTCCCTACTTGATGATTGAAACTCTATAAACAGGAAGAGAGCTCTTCCAGAGGAAATAATACAAACCCATATTTGCAGCTGATGAATACTGTTCTCACACAAGCAGGCCTATTTGCGTGAAGGACAGAAAGTCCTCAAATAAATCCTGATTTGCATAAATATTCACAGAAGGGACCATGACCTTGGTTGAACTAACAGCTTTTTGCAACTAGCACAAATCTTTGTTAATGTTATTTTTGCAGCAATTGCCAAGCTCTACCTGAGACATAACACTTCCCTTTTATTTTAGTTCAGCTATTGGGAGCTGTGCCCAGGGAAACACCCCTTGAGGAACCTGGTTCAAGTCCCTTTTGCAAATAGTGTATGGGTTGCACAGACGCTAAGTCTAATCATAACTTACCTGAAGTGGCAATGATTCCACTGCTAGGTTAAATTTGCCAATGAGGTCTGGCTGGCCAGTGACTGACTGCAAGCAATGCATTCAAAATATATCATTCAGAATCAAGGGGAAAAATCACCCGAGGGACATGTTTCTGACTTAATTTTCTTTTACTTTGATTTATAGTTATTCCATTAAAATGATGGTATGGAGTTACACGTATGCTAGTGAAATAACTGTTAGATTAAGCACAAAACTGCCTCACGAAGGAAATTAGAGAGACAAGGTGAGTGAGATAATAGCTTTTATTGGACCAACTGCTGTTGGTGAGATAGACGAGCTTTGAAGTCACAAAGAACTGTTCTTCAGGTCTGGAAAGATAGTCCTAGCATCACAGCTAAATGCAAGGTGAAACAGATTGTTTAGCATAAGTAGTTTTCACACATTAAAAGTAGGGTCTTAAATTCATAACCAAGTAGGGTCTTAAATTCATAACCATTCAAAGCACATCACAGACCATGGAATCTGGTGTCCTCCCATGAAATCTGGCCTTTTTGTGTGTTTTTACCCTATCCTATACAGATTTCATGGGGGAAACCAGTGTTCCTCAAATTGGGGGCCCTGATGCAAAAGAGATTGCAGGGGGATTACAAGGTTATTTTAGAAGGGTCACAGTATTTCCACCCGTATATGGGTGCGTCTATACTGCACCATTATTTCGAGATAACTAGCATTATTTCGAAATAACAATATGAGCATCTACACAGCCATTCCATTATTTCAAAATTAGTTTGAAATAATGGGCAGCTTATTCTGAAATCTGTAAACCTCATTCCACGAGGAATAATGCCTATTTTGAAATAACTATTTTGAAACAAGGCGTGTGTAGATGCTCCACTGCTGCTATTTCGAAATAGTCCCTCACCAGGGCCATTCTAAGTTATTCCTCCCCAGTGCCTCCTGGGGCTCTAAATCGAGATAGCATGTTTATGTTAAGGAAGCCTGCCTTGGACTAATTTTGAGGCTTCCCTGCAGTGTAGACGTGCTATTTCGAAATAAGCTATTTCGGAATAACTGGAATAGCTTATTTTGAAATAAGCGTGCAGTATAGATGTACCCTTATTCTGCGCTGCCTTCAAAGCTGGGCAATTGAAGGAGCCCACCAGCAGCAGTGCAAAAATAAGGATAGCAATACTGTACCCATATCACCCTTACTTCTGTACTGTTGCTGGCGGTAGCTCTGCTTTCAGAGCTGGACTCCCAGCCATCAGCCACTACTCTCTAGCTGCCAGTTTTGAAGGTAGCACTGCTGCCAGCAGCACAGAAATAAGGGTAACAGTGCCAGAACCCACCCCCTACAATAATCTTGTGACCCCCTGCATAACTCCTTTTTGGGTCAGTGCCCCTACAGTTATACCACCATGAAATTTCAGATTTAAAAATCTGAACTAATGAAATGTACTATTTTTTAAAATCCTATGGGCCATGATATTAACGGGAACATTTTAGGGAGTGTATAGAAAGTATGAATTGCATAGGACATCAGAGGGTGCTTCTTGCTGACAACAAAATCACTACCATCTTGAATGCTATAGACAGGTGAAAGGAAGGGATATTTAAGGGATCGTTCGGAAAAGGCTTTCCTTGTCAACAGATCCCCATCTAGATTGCTGCTTTTTGCCAGCAAAGAGCCGCGTCGGCAAAAAGCGGCATCCATTTCTATTCAAATGAAGCACGGGATATTGCAATAGCGATGTGCCTAATCTACATCCCTCTGTCGGCAGAGGGGTGTAGTTTAGACACAACCCTACTGTGGAAGAGAATCTCCAGAAACTTAGTGTGCTGCTGCTAGGGACTCCCTCGAGGTTCCATAAGAGACGAGCTCAAGATGATGTGATGAACACCACGGGGGCAACAGGAAGTGCAGGCTGACAGTGAAAGCATTTTCTTGTTCATCCAATTTGGGAACAGGTACTTCCTGCCCCCCAGAAGAACTTTGTGTGGTAAGAGAAGGCATAAATCTTTAAATGCCATCATTCCTCCATGTGAATAGCTGGGAGAGATGGTTGCTCAGCACTTCCTGAGGAACTGGGCAGTGGGTCCCAGAGCTTGGTGGGCTGGTCTAACGTTAAGCACCAGAAGGTAGAATCACAGCAACTCCAGGAAGGAGCTGGGAAGGAAGAGGGAAAAGATAGATGATGTTTGTGAACCTGAACTTGCAGGGTTTAGTTCTCAGCCCAACCTTGTGAATGCATGTCAAGCGTGTAACATACTAGTACCTGAATGATCCTGTACACATCACCGAAACAAAGAGGTGGAGAAGGCTTTGATCTTATAGAGCTGCTGTATTTACATTCCTGAGCACTGATGCCATTGGACTGCTAAATAGAATCATAGAATCATAGAACCACAGAGCTGGAATATGCTATTTCTCCATTATGAAATGCAAGAGTGCCTTCTTCCTAATGATTCAACGGAGTTGTAAAGCTTTGAGATCCTTTCTTTCTTCATATGCATTATGATTCTATTACATCCACATAGTCAATCTTTAGAATTAGCCTTAAGCATCTTTTCCCCCTCAACAAGCTTTCGTTCTCCTTTGGCAGTAGCTACTCTCTGTTTCAGGTAATTTCATTTTTTTCTTTACTGTCTTTTATACTGATACTGTAATAGCAGCTTCCCCCAGTAGTGTGGCTACATTTTCAGTGGTTGGAGAACCACTGCAACAATGAAAACTAGAAAAGGGTTTCTAAGAGTAGAAAGATGTCTAGTCTCCCATCCCCTTTGCTAACTTTCAAAACTTTAAGCTACCATTAAAGACTCTTGAGCAAGTAAAAAACACAAAGCATTTCAATTAAGTGACATTTTCCACCCCACTTGATGGTCTAACTTGTAGCACCTCATCCTCGCCCAACCCTGACCAAAAGACTTAATACTGTTCAGTCCCTTATTCATTTCTGTTGTAACAGAAGGGCAGTGGCAAGGAAATTTAGATTCTTCGCGTGTTTGAAAGTCATAGAGAAAAACAGGACAACATGATACAGTGTGTCATAGATCCATACTCTTCTTCAATCCCATTCAGCATATGTCAGGCAAGTTCCTATGCAGTAGCCATTTCAGAGATGAATGTTGCAGCACTAGTGAAATACTGTACAGTCAATTCTCATAAAAACTTGGGGAAGTTTTAAACTGCTCTATGGAAATACAAAGGACATGATAATATTCACAGGCGATTTCTTCCTGGCAATACCGTCAGGGTGGGGAACAGGGCAAACAAGTAGCTCAAGGTCACACAGGGGGAAGTCTACACCTAAGTTAGGAACTGCACCATGGCTCGGTTCAGTGCCTGCTCACTAACCCATTCCTCCTATCCTTCTGTCACTCAAGCAAGCATTTGAGCTAAAAGAAAAGGCACTGAAGTTCCAATCATTCCACTCTTCCTCTCTCTTTCCCTCCTTCTGTTAACTGCCCCTCACACTACCCATGCAAATAGATCAGCATTTCTCAAACTGTGGGTGGGGCCCTCAACGTGGGTCGTGATCCTGTTTTAATGGAGTCACCAGGGCTGGCAATAAACTTGCTGGGGCCTCGGGACCAAAGCTGAAGCCCAAGCCCCAGCGAGCTCTTGGGTGGTGAATCTCAAGTCCTTGGGTTTTAACTTTGCTTCTCCCTGGCCACCTGCTCTGGCAGGCTTAAACTTTGGTCCCTCCTTGTGGTGTTGTGTAGTATTTTTTGTTGCAGAAGGGGGTCACAATGCAATGAAGTTTGAAAGCCCCTGAAATAGATCATGGGTTTCCATGGGTGCCATAAAAATAAAACAATCTGAGTCATACTGCTCATGTAGCTTTCCTAGTTATTCTATGCCAGGTGGCACCAAATAGATATTCCCTAAATAACCTTGTAATAATGCTGCTTCTCACAAGGTCACCATGTTTTACTGATGACCTGCAATAGGTGACCCAAAAAAAAAAGAAAATGAGCATGCCATTAGCATGAATCCCATGTCAATTTTGAACAAACACACCATACAGACTTTCTGAAATCACAGGCTGTAGCTGTTCAGGATGCAAAGCTGACTTTCTTAGACTCTATCCAAGCATCAGTAATGTCTTGAACAGTGGATCTTCTACAGTCAGTGGGTAGCATGTTCCTAAGGGACAATTGTGAGTGTGTGCACACAGGGGAATTCTTGACTTGATTTCTGGTCAGCGTCACACATGAAGGCTCTGGCAGTGCAGTGGGAGCTTTGTTAAGAAAGAAAGAAAGAAAGAAAGAAAGAAAGAAAGAAAGAAAGAAAGAAAGAAAGAAAGAAAGAAAGAAAGAAAGAAAGAAAGAAAGAAAGAAAGAAAGAAAGAAAGAAAGAAAGAAAGAAAAGGAAAGGAAAGGAAAGGAAAGGAAAGGAATCAAACAAAACAAAGAAAACCCCATCTTATCATTCATCCCCAGCAGCCCTTACCGTAAACATTGCTGAGTCCTGTGCTCCAGGAACCAACTCTTGGGGTTGAAAAATCTGGCCAGATATTGACTTGCTCTATAGTGCCTCTTTTTTGGGAAAAAGCCCATCAAGGAGATTGTGATGAGACAAGTCCTCAGATTTCCTAACCAATCTGGTTTCAGACCAGCATGGAACACATATGCTGCACTTAGTTGTGTGCATAGAAGATCTTTGTTTGACAATGGATGAAGATCAGGCATTCATGTTGATACTTTTAACTTAGTCAGTGCCTGTGAACTTTGTTGATCATGAGGTTTTATTGACTTATTTCTTATACCACAGCCCCACTCTTCTATGCTTCTCCAAAGAACCTTTCCTTCTTCTCCTGATTGCCTGAACCTTCATTCCTCTTCCTCCAAAACTAATTAGAACAAGATCCTGCTTCAGCAATGTATTTATGCATGTGCCTTATTTCAGGTGTATTAACTTCCATGGAATTACTCAAGATTAAAAGAAGACGCCTGCTTAAATACCTTGCTGAATTGGAGCCTAGGTGTTGAAACTCAATATTATCTCCCAATGATTTTTCCACCAGATATAACGAGACCTTCTCAAGGAATGATGCCATGCAAAGTAACTCTTCCAGCTCCAGTATCTCTGGATCTTCTCTTCTCTAACAACCAATGGAGCCTTTATGCAACATGTTTGAAAACAGTGTCATCCAAAGCCTGGAAGGACAAGAGGGAGAGTTCAAATCAGTGTCTCTCTCTCTCTCCTAAATGTATTGGCTTGCTAGTTTTATCCCTTCTTTGCCTTGAAGTTTGACATTGGAACATCCCTACAGTTATTCTTTAGGACGGAAAATAATATCCAGGCCTTAACTGTGAAGCTATATTTTTATTTGGAAGGCAGGATAGAGGGATATTTGTATGTCCATTTCCTTTGTCAGCATTTTTGAAATATTGATTTTTCTCATGTATATTTTTACCCGTAACTAGGATCAGCAGAGATTTTCTAGTTTAAAAAACAAGCAGTTAAGATGTAGCATACAAGGAGCACCTTGTCATGACAAATAACCTTTACTTATTCATCAACACCAACACTGTTTGGGCAGCTCTGGGAATAGCATGTGGTTGTTTTTATTTGCTACTGCAGTGTCAGCAAAATGCAGTGTCAAGGCTGAAATCCTTCTCTCAGATATTCATGCACTGCTTCGAAGGCAAAAATCTGGGATTGTTTTTTCTTAGGTCATTTAAGAAGATTCCTATTTTTAGGACTATTTCATGGCAATGGATTGAAAGCCTTAAAAATCCTAAATATGGAGAAAGGTAGCTGATAGAGCTGCAATGGGAATCTGGAGACCTAGGTTGGATCCTCTCTCTGACCTCATTTGTGACCTTGAGCACATCACTTTACCTTTCTGTGCCTCTGGTTTCCCCCTCTATAAAATGAAGAGAATGACATTTACTTGCCCTTTGTAAAGTTCTTTGAGATCTGTGCCTAGGAAACACGTTTAAGAACTAAGTATCATTTGTTATCCAGAGTCTAGATAACTGTTTTCACTTTCACTAATAATTGTTGACATCAAATTTTGAAACCATTCTATTCCAGATATAATTGCATCCCCGATACACTGATTTTTCTCACATTAGAATTAGCTATAATAGAACAATTATATGATTATTAACATATGAGGCTCCAAAGACTGAAGATTTAATGAGCGTGATATGTAATGAAACACTGCATTACATTTTTACAAGTTTTAATACAATGTACTATAGTGGTGTGAGAGTCCTGCAGTACAATGCAAGGATGCTAATATTAGACTGAATAGTGAATATTCCTACAAACCAGTATTGGCTTATTAGCTATGTCAAAGAAAACAATAAGTAGAGTCAAGCCAAACTCCATGAGCCACCAGATTGGTGGTGTTTGTACAAGAAAATAGAAATGGTCTTGTTTTCCAGGAGAAAGAGACAGCATTTCAAGTGCAGATGCTGGCTTATCCCAAAAAATCACAAACAAACCCCCACAGTTGAGAGTCAATTAGATAATATGTAGGAAGCAAGAAGGCACTACAAAGCCTTTGAAATTATATTGCTCAGTTTCTTAATATGTAAAACACTGTCTCAAAAATAGACACTAATGTGATTCCATAGTTACTTAGCTCCTATTTGTGCACACATTTACTTACCTGCACATTTCTAATAGACCCATTACAGTCTTCTGGACCTTTACCCTCCTTCACTACAGACCATCCATTTTGGCCCCTGAGGGGCAGTAGTGTAGAAGAAGGTGGCAATAACTTACCATGCAACCCATGCTTCTCTGCTGCTGGTAGCGGTGCTGCCTTCAGAGCTGGGCACCAGCCAGCAGCCAGGGTTCCCTGTAAGATGTGCACTTGTGGGCTGCTTCGGAGAAATTGAAATGCCACCCAACTGATTAACAGAGCATTCGCAGCTAGGTTTTATGTTTCTGTAGTTGGTGCACATTTGAACATACCTCTGCGCACATAAAAGCTATTCTGCACATGGATGGAACATTGTTAGGAGTCACTGCTCTCCTAAAGCTTCTCATGCCCCTCCCCCAAATACATTCTGTAGACCACAGAGGGCATGCCCCCAATTTGAGAATATCTGTACCATCCTGCCTGATTATTGAATGGAAGGCCTAGAAAAAACTAAAAATGTGATCATATAATTAGTGTATAATAATGCATATGTACAAGAGGGTAAGTATTAAGGTTACATAGACCACCTTAACATTGCCTTTCTGGCTGCTTTGCTTTTAACCTTAAGATTTCTTTTTAACAACTTTTCAGTATGGAGTCTTTTAGATTTTTAAAACCTATTGAAAACACAACATTTTTTCTATTGGCTTTAAAGGATTGTGGATCAGGCCTTAGGGACTATTTTAAAAATTGTCAACAAATTTGTACTTTTGAATATTTTTCAAGAATTAAACTATACACATTTGCTAAGTTTTAAAACTAAAACAATAAAAATGACTAGATTTTCAAATACAACATTTGATTAATTTCACAGTTCATCTATTCAACTCACAGAATTGATCCTTGTAGAAGAAGTAGGCATACACAGTACTTGCTTAATTGAGCATTGATAAACTCACCTGAAAACATGAAAGTTCCAAAAGCAAAGAGCATATGAAAACATAGAGATAAATGTGCGTCTAGCACAATGGAGACCCAGGCTTCAGTCTTGGCAATATTATAATACCAATAACAACAATGATAAACTGTTTTGCAACCCTAACTATGACAACTATATGCTCCAATACTTAGTGCAGGTTCAAACTACTATTATATTATATAGACTATATGCAGCAAACACAGTGCACAGTTATTACAAACAGAAGAACCTGCCTCTCTACTTCCTTCTTCAAATGCAATGATGCCTAGAGGATCTATGGCACTATAAATATATTTATTCCCCTTCACTTCTATCCAAATATTTTCTACTGTGTCAGACAAACTATAACATCATTTTTTCTCTGCAATCTAAATGTGATCCATCACCTCACCTCCCATGTTAAGCCTTTACACTACACTGGAAATTGGGAGCAAGGATAATCATGTCTGGATCTGAGCTGCTTTCCATCATGTCTCTCCCCACAACTGGCAACGCACAGAAAAATATCTATGAAAAAATCCCAGCCTGAAAAATGTCTTTGCTTGGGAGTCTGAAGAAGTCACATCACATGGAAATTCTATCCTGCTTTTCCTCTCTCAGCATCTCTCTTGTTGTGATTTGTCTTCTGACAGTGGCTACAGGGGAAGGGGAAGAGAGGAAAGGAAATATCCTATTAAACCATATTGGGATTTCCCTTGAGACCTTCTTTGACGTGTCTTATCAAGAACTCAGTTTGGCTCTAGACTTCATTATTCAGGTATTTTTACACTGGCATACAGCAACACTATGCTGTGTTGGTTACACTGAAACACAACAGATCCAGAATTACACAGAGACTCTTACATACATTCACATATTCTATTGCAGTGTGTATAATAAATGCCTTACACATTCAATAATCTGTGTATGATTGGAGAGGATGTAGTTTGCTTGTCCATGTGGTTACCTCCTAAAACTCATCATTTGACATAGCTGTCCACACACATGCATGCACATCCATACTCCCTCCTTAGCTTCCTAAAGCATGAATGACTTTAAGGGGGACTTGAGCAGCAAACTCCATGTGCACATTTGAAACTCTCTCTTTTAGTGATTATGGGTGTGATTCAGAAGCACTCCGCACTGGCAGATCTCTGCTCCCCTTGAAGTGCCAGTAATGATGTTATTCACTGCTAAACAATTAACTCCAAAAGTGCTAAGTGCCTACTTGTATTCCAAAATAGCAACAATTGTGGGGGGACAGATAGCACTGGGTGGATTTGACCCGTCATATGAAAGCAGGGGAATTGAACTCAGGTTGAAAGAGTGGTCAGGAGTATACAAGGAACACAAATAAAGTCTGACTGAAAACTTGAGTCAAACCAGTGCATAATGTTGCAAATAAAGACCAGCACAGGAGAGGCAGTATGGGTAGTAGTTAGAATTACAGTAATACAAAGTGGCCCCGGGGCAGGAGGTCCTATTAATGTTAAATGCTGTATAAAACACATAAGATAGCACAGTCCCTACCACAAAGAGTTTACAGTCTGATTTAAAGCATGATGCCATAAGGCAAGGAGGTTGTGCTGTGGAAAAGGGTCTGATGCTAATAGTGAATTTCAAATTGCATATGAACAAACAAGGTGATGCAATTGTGGAAAAGGTTAATATCATTCTGGGATGTATTAACAGCAGTATTGTATGTAAGACATGGTCCATAGGTGTCCCACTCTACTTGGCACTGGCCACTGGGCACCTGAGATGAAGTTCTGTGACCAGTGATGAGTATCACACTTCGGAAAGATGAGCACAGATTGCAAAGTCCAGAGGAGAACAAGACATCTGGGCTGTGTCTAGACTGGCAAGTTTTTCCACAAAAGCAGCTGCTTTTGTGGAAAAATTTGCCAGCTGTCTACACTACCCATTTCAATTTCCGCAAGAACACTGACGATCTCATGTAAGAAATCAGTGCTTCTTGCGGAAATACTATGCTGCTCCCGTTCGGGCAAAAGTCCTTTTGTGCAAAAGCTTTTGTGCAAAAGGGCCAGAGTAGACAGTTCAGATTTGGTTTGCGCAAAAAAACCCCGATCGCCATTTTTGCGATTGGGGCTTTTTTGCGCAAAAGCGTATCTAGATTGGCCACGGATGCTTTTGCGCAAAAGTGCTTTTGAGGAAAAGAATCCATTCCAATCTAGATGCTCTTTTCTGCAAATGCTTTTAGTGGAAAACCAGTCTAGACGTAGCCATGATGAAAGATTTAGGAAACCTGACATATGAGGAAAAGGTTAAAAAAAAAAGCTGGGCATGTTTCTTCTTGAGAAAAGAAGCCTGAGGAAGAGGAGGGACCTGATAATTGTCTTCAGATATGTTAAGGGCTGTGTGGTGGGATAATTGCCCCACTCTAGCCAGGAAGTAGTCAAAGCAGGCTGGAGGGAATCTGTGAAGAACCCTGGCAAATCAGGGAGAGGCTTTTAAAGAAGCCAATCTGAGGGCAGCTTGTTAGGGCAGCCCTGTATATAAGGAGCTGCCTAGCAGAGAGAGGCAGTTGGGTGCTTATTAGTGAGGGTGTAGGTGGGGCGGATATAGGGCAGGGCGAATGGGGCGGCCGCCCTGGGCCCCGCACTTCAGAAAGCCCCGCTCATGAGCCGTGGCGCCGCTGCGCATGCGCATGGTGTCACTGCGCATGCGCCGTGGCAAATGGGGGGCCCCCGCGGAATTATGCTGCCCAGGGCCCCGCAAAACAGTCATCTGCCCCTGGGTGTAGAATCTGCTGCCAGTAATGGAGAATCACCTTCAATACAGCAGCGCTAGGCAGTCTTAGAGGGAGCAGAGCAAAAGAAACTCTCTTTGAATACCTGCCAGGTTGCAGGCTTTGCTGTAAGAGCCAGGAAGGAGCGAGGGATCTCAGGGGAAGTGGCACAGGGAATAGGAGGCAATCAAAGGTGAGTAAAAGAGGGCAGGACAAGGCTGCTGCCAATGGGATCTTGGATCAGGACCCAAATAGTGGGTGGGCATGGGTCCCCCTTTTTTCCTTACACCACACGTTGCCACCAAGAATAGTGGTCAGTACAAACTGTGACTTGCCCTTGAGGCAAAGGGTCTAGGATTTGAGGCCACAGTGGCAGGTGAATCTGATATCCCCAGAAGAGGGATGTGGCCCATATAGACTGTGGCTTCAACCTGAGATAGGGGGGGCTATACATTGGGGGCACAGTTGGTCACAATAGTGGGGGAAACAGAGGACTGCTGATATACCCCAAGAAGGAGGGGTGGTGGTGATGAGAGACCACTTTAGTAAGCATTGCTAAAGGGCAATGTCCCAAAGAGGACACCAGCCAGAAAGAGGTGCCTTGCTGATGACAGAATTAATTCCCTGGAATTACCAGTAGGAGGCACGACTGTTGAGAATCCTGCCTGGCGACAGGCTGTTGTAAAAGACTGGAAAACAATTGTTCTTCATGTCTATTGAAAATAAGACAAGTAGTAAGGGGCTTAATTTGCAGCAAGGTCAATTTTTATTCTATATTAGGGAAACTTCTAATTATGAGGGTATTTAAGCTACAGAACAGGTTGCCCAGGGAGGCTGTGGAATCCCCGACAGTGGACGCTCTTAAGACCAGGTGGGTCAGAAGTCATCTACATTTATTGGTTCTGCCTCAGTACAAGTGTCTGGACTAGACTGTATTTTGAGTTGTCTTCTAGCCCTACATTTCCATGATTCTATGCAACAAGCAAGTCTGACAAGTAACATCAGGGGAAGACAGAGAAAGGATGAGTGCAACAATAAAGAGACCTCTTAGTTGCATAGGCTAATATTTTTTGAAGTAAACATGACAGTTGGCACAGCCAGTGGGGAAAGCATAACAGCCTACCTGTGACATATTAGATCAAGTTAGTACCTTATTTTCATAGATAATAAATTCAAATATCACCAAAAACACATACAAGCTGGACTATGCACTCAGGAGCATCTAACAGTCAGATGTAACATTTCATGTCCATTTTGCATTGCATTTATTTGGCAAAAATTCTTTTATACAAGCTGCATCACAGTGCCTGATCCAAATCCCAGTGATATAAATGTAAATATTCCCATTGATTTCAGGCCCTAATTTTCTAGGAAGACATAAGGTCTGTTTTTATTTTGAAAAGTATTGTTCAAAGAAGCAAATACTTCAAAGAAGCAAATTTTTCACTGGTCATTCAAATTTTTTCTAATTTTGAAGTGACATGTAGTAGACTTCAAATAGCAAACTGCAAAAAACAATCTTCTCACATACTGCAAAAAAAGTGTGCCTATGTAAGATCATGCACACATACAAATGGTGTGCACATGTCATTTTATTCAACCAACATGCATACAATGGCATAACAATTTCTTCTGATCTGCTTAACTGTTGTTCTTTGCTCTTAGAATTGGTAACTAGCTGTTTGATAAAGACTTCATGACAGAAAAAATAAAAATGATATAGTAAAGTATGATGGATTTTCCAGCTCCTTCTCTTCTCTCCTGCCTTTATTCTAACTAACCATCATCTGGATATTTTATAGTTTTACCAGAAATCAAGATTTCAAGAATTATTGTCACATGAAAAAAGACAGAATTCTTTATGATATTACCACTGAGGAGACAGACACTTTTCAAGCAGAGCCACTTGATTTCTCAGCACCTCAGTGCAGTCAGTGTGTTTGATTTGTTTTTATATATTTCCCCATCATTATTATTAAACAAATCATCTCTACTTAATCACCACTGGAATCAAAAGTGACTCTGCACTGAAGCATTCTAAAATTAGACAACACTGATTAAAATTAATGCAAATACATAGCCCTCTGTTTTGCAGTACTGTAATTTACAGAACAAGCCACCACAGATATACTAGTAAACAGGGATCCATATTGGCTACATTTCTGCACCACTGACATTTGATAGTTTTCCTGCCACTCAGTCCTCTGAGAGTAGCTCTATAAAACAGCAAACACAGAGCTCCATTAAAGTGTTCCCCTTACCCTTTCCACAAAGCAGCAATAGTTCCATTCAGGAGTCTCACTGAGTTCTGATTCTTGCAAGTCACTGCTCTCCTTTTCACACTCACTGTCTCCCAATGCTCACCACTGCTCTACATGTCCCCTGGACAGCCGAGACAGGCATGTGCGGAAGGGACATCACAGCAAAGTTGCTAGGACCTTCCTGATATAATAGCAAGGCCTGTGCCAAAGAGGCGACATCAGGCCGCGCCAGATTCCAAGCACTGTGTTGATCTAGCACCTGTTGTCAGTCATAAACTTCTGACAGTCAGCTGTTCGGCTAATATTAACCAATGAAATTGCTAGTCAGAGTAAACTATAATGAAGGAAATCAATGAATACAATGAAAATAAGGTGATCTGGTTTTGCTTTTTTAATTAAAAACACTTTTGCTTGAACTCCTCCTGCAACCAGTTATTATACATGGTAACCACAGCTCTCACTACCCCAGATCTTTAAAACAATAAGAGAAGGAACAGGAGAGTCACTGTGAAGTACAGTACTAATCCACATGGCAAGAGACTAAAATAAGTTGTCATTTATAGTCACTTGTGAAATCAAAGCAAAAAACCCACTCTCCTCATAGTGTGTCAATGGCCTGCTTAGGGGAGAAAGGGTGAGGTGTATGTTGCAACTTTGGATTTCATCTGATCTCTTGGGATTCTTGAAGGACGGGTGGCTGTAAGTAACACATGTGCTGCTGTACCAATAGGCACCAGAGGGCAGTCTGAATAAGCAACTTGAGCTCCAAATGAGAATTTTGTGACTTTGATCAGTTTAAAGTAGCCTTTCCACAATTCCGAACATGGAGCGCTCTTGGTGCACCAGTTTCCTTTTACAAACAATCGTGTTTAAAAATGAGAAGGAGAGGCCGTAGGGCCCACATTTTTGCTTGAACATCTGAAGAAGATTCGAGCCTGATAGGGGCAAATGTTTATGAAAGAATAGATTTTAGATGGGGTGTGTTTATGAGGTGGTGGTGGGGATTTCTCCAGAGGTCACAGACCTGGGACAGGGTAGGGTAGGGGGAATGGAACCAGGTTGTATCAAAGCTGCGGCTCTACCAGTACAAAAGATCCCTATAAACACACAAGTTTTTTCAGACCACTTTAAGCACTTCTCAGTTGGATGAGTCAGGTCTGGGATCTGCAATTTTGCTGCTGGCTTTGTTTTGTTATTTTAAACCACATCAAAGACATTCACCATATTCCACAGAGATTTCAACAACCTACACCCCACCATCAACCTCAGCCTGGACCATTCTACACGAGAGATCCACTTCCTGGACACCACCGTACAAATCAACAATGGAAAATTAGACACCACTCTCTACAGAAAACCCACCGACTCATACAGTTACCTACATGCATCCAGCTCCCATCCAGAACACACCACACGATCCATCGTCTATAGCCAAGCCCTTCGATACAACCGCATCTGCTCTAATCCCACTGACAGAGACCAGAAGCTTCAGGATCTCTACCAAGCATTTATAAATCTCAACTATCCACCCAGAGAAATAAAAAAGCAAATTGAAAGAGCCAGACGAATACCTAGAAACCACCTACTTCAAGACAGACCCAAGAAAACCAACAATAGAACACCACTTGTCATCACCTACAACCCCCAACTTAAACCTGTCCAACACATTCTCAATAAACTACAGCCTATATTGGAACAGGATACCATACTCAAAGAGGCTCTGGGAGACAGACCCATAGTCTCCTATAGACAACCACCTAACCTCAAGATGATTCTTACCAACCACCACAGGACATACCACACTAATACCAACCCTGGTACCTTCCCTTGCAACAAACCCCGTTGCCAGCTTTGTCCACATATTCATTCTGCTGATACCATTATTGGACCTAACCAAGTAAGTTATAAGATCAAGAACACATATTCCTGCGCATCCAGAAATATAATCTATGCTATCATGTGCCGAAAGTGTCCGTCTGCTATGTACATTGGACAAACATCTCAGACACTTCGCCAAAGGATTAATGCCCACAAAACAGATATCAGACAAGATCACAAAGAGAAAACAGTTTCTTGCCACTTTAACCAGAAAGGACACTCTCTAAATGACTTAGCCACCTGCATTCTGCTACAAAGACCTTTTACATCTGCACTTGAAAGGGAATCCTCTGAACTGTCATTCATGTTAAAATTCGACACTTGCCAACAAGGACTTAACAAGAATTTGAACTATCTCACCCATTACCAAGACAGTTTCCCCAATTATCACCTGTAATACCATTAACTCACAAACATCCCACTCTCCCTACCTTTAATATCATCAATTCACAGACACTTACCTTCCTTCCTCCCCCCCCCCCCCCCCGCATCCGCCTTCTGTTCTGCAATGTGATTTGTCCTTTTCATATTTGTTCATTTTTTTAATTGTATCCTTTGGTATATATGGTTGTGACTACTTTCTTCCACTATTTGATCTGAGGAAGTGGGTCTGGCCCACGAAAGCTCATCATCTAATAAACCATCTTGTTAGTCTTTAAAGTGCTACATTGTCCTGCATTTTGCTTCATTCACCATATGGTGCTTTTTTAGAAAAAGATCGCAAATTGAAATAAATAAGCATTCTAAGTGTATATGAGAATTAAAAGGGACAAATGATCACCTGCAAAAGGAATACAACAAGGACTCTGGTGGCACTTTAAAGACTAACACATTTATTAGGGCATTAGGATAGGTGTGTAGACCAAACATAGAAGGTTTGTCTACACTGCACTGTAAACCCAGGATTAGTAGAATTGAGTTAGCCTACCTGAATGTATTAACTTGGGTCCTTAATGGCTACATTCATTTCTAACCCCAACTTTGGAACTGTTATACTCTGGTTCCCAACATGGGGCTCCAGCATCTACATAGAATTATGCTGGATCAAATCCAACCATGCATATCCCAGGCTTTCTAGTGCCTTCCTAAAATGTGGCTGCTCTAGCCCTTTGTTCATGATGCAGTGTGGGGAAAACTTGACTGTCCACCAAAATTGATTGTCCAGAAGACTAAGAAAGTCAACCATGGAACTGAGAAACAGTTTTGGCAGACACCCAGAGCACAAGTCTAGGGGAGCATCTACATTGCAAGGCAATAGGACTAGAACCCTGGATTCAGGCTTGATTCAGGCTTGGACCTTCCATGCACGCTTCTCCCTATGTCCTATAGAAGTTGGGAGCAGAGCTAAATAGCTCAGCCACAAAGTGTACAGCTTCTGCCACTGGTGGTGAACAGTGGGGGTGCTAAAATGGGGGACCAAGCATCTGAGCAGGTGTTGAGATGTGCTAGCTAACATGTGAGGAAGGAAAGGGAGGTGCTGAAGAGGAAGGGAAGAATTGGAAAGGGCGACAAAATGATTCTGAGGCTGCAAACACAGAATGGGATAGGAGAAAGTCAAGGGAATTAGGAGTCAATAGAAGAGACCAGAAGTCAGAGCAAGAGATGGGGGAAGACAGGGAATGATGACTAGTTGAAGAAATTAGGAGTTTGGGAGAGGAATGAAGAATTGGGCCCTACAGAGACAGATAAAGCATATGATACAAACTAGTCCCTATGTTTCCTTTGCTTCTAGTGAGTAAGTTCCTTTATCTCTGGGAAGGAAGAACCTGATTCATATTCATAGCCCACATTTATCTTGTAATAGTAGCAAGTAAGTAGGAGGAGGATTCAAGCAGGTCATTTTCCTTATTGACCAGGACTGTTGTTTGTTAGCTTGAAGCAAGCTGACGTGTACTATCCATACTTTCAAGTACAGCTGCCCTGTGGCATCATTCTGTATTTTGATAGCTCTCAATGGGAGCTGAACCCAGTACACGTCTTTAATAGACCTCAGAAGTCTTTAAAATAGCTTTGTAGGTTGTTCTGAAAAGCTCCTGGGCATCACTGGGCCATTTCAGTAAAGAGCAGTTTCCTTAATTTTCCATTTACTGTACTCAGTCTCATGTCAAGTGAACTAACAGCTACATGGAGAGCAAAGTCACAGTGCTCTTTAGGAGAACTGTATCTATGAATCAATTTAATGAAGGATATTTGCTGCTTGGGCAGTGCAAAGCACATTTTTGGAGGCCCCTGGCTAGCTCCTTAGTTAGACTTCAAATCACAAGGAGCTCTTGATCAAATAAAGATGGGCTCTGAATGCAAAGTTCAGATACAGAAATGAACATTGCTCAGGCGTGAATGCAGCCTGGATTCAGAATTCTGGTTTGGGCCCAGCTGATACGTCAGCTAGTATAATAGGGCTACATATACCTATGGATGGTAAATTTGGGGGCCGAGATTTAATGTACAAAGCCACGTACTCAGAGAGCTAATAATAAATAAGGTGATCTAATGACCATTCATTTTATTTCTCTATCTCCATACACAGCCAACTGCTGTACTTTGACACAGAACCAAGAGGACAATTTCTGTAGTAATGGTGTGACCCTTTAATGTCACCGTATGGCAGAAACTGGCAAACCCCAGCACAGCAAGTAGAATCAGTATCACACAGTTAATTACAGTGTGAAGCAAGCTGCCCAAACTCTGGCAGGAAACTGGTGTTGGACCTGCTCCTTTGTACATGACTGGGTTTACTTCCCACAAGAGCTTATTCCCCAACCTTGAGTTCTTAGTCATCGCTGATTGTTTCTATTCCATTTTCATACCTTTTCTGTGTTCTCTGTGTGATGTAATCTACCTAATAATTAAGGACCTTGTAAGGGACGTAATTTATTTTCATACTCAAGCCACTGTACCAGGTGAAGGGAGGTAAGCAAAAGTGTAAATCAATTCGAATCTCCCCCAGGGTTTCAACCCAGCCTATTAAGAGACGAACCTGGTCACCCTATTATAAAAACCTTCCACTGGAGGATCTCAAAGCAGTAAATAAAATAAAAACAAATTAAAGCCTCACCCCACACCTAGGAAGTGGCAGAGTCAGCCACTTCATCCATTCTACAGATGGGGAAATGGAGGCATACAGAGCAATTGACAGTGGCATAAGAAGCCAGTGTCAAAGCCTAGAATAAAACCCAAGCCTCTTGATTCCCAACTGCCTGCTTTACCCACTAAATATAAGCTTCCTCTCAAATAGCACAAGGACAGTTTCCTATTGTTGTATTGCAGCATTATTGTCTCCAGTTGCACAGAAAAATGGCCACATCAAATAATAATTAAAAATTGATACTCAGATAACATCAGTTTTATCTGGGTGAGGTGAAGGGAGTTATAATTTAATTGGTTCATTTTGGGCTGTTTACCGTATGTTAATATACGAGATAATAAGCTTGCTGCAGGAACCGTCTTCTTATATGTTTACAATAGAGCCCCAATCCCTGATTGGGACCTCTAGTCACTGGAGATAAATAATAAAGTTCCTCTAACAAATCATGGAACCATTCACTTAGAAGCATGAGGAAGTAAAATCTCATGCATAGAGAAAGGGACAAAATTGATTATAGTAACCCAAAATTTGGAGGAAAGAAAGAAGGGAAAAGCTAGAAGTGGAAATTGTAATAGCAGATTAACTTCATTTTAAAGTTATTCTTCAGTAGCCCGATTGGGGGAAACGTAATTGCAGGCACCAACATTTTTGCTTTTTCAAATCAATGCAGCATCACCAACTCCATCTGAAGTGCTGGGAAATCTGGGAACTTCCATCACCTGATTGAAAAGAATCTAACTGTTGCTGACGAATTCAAAATCCCCTTCCTGCTGTGTGCCAGATTGCTATTTGTGTATTTGGGTACCACTTAGGATCCATCTTCAGTACTTGCGGCATCTCAGAGCTTTTTTTTCCCTCCTCCCCTCTCCATTAACGAGAAACAGAACATAGTGTGTTGAGCACTTAGAAAGGCGCCTTTTGGTTTTAGAGATACTAAACAAGCTTTATCAATGCCTGTTATAACTCTGATCAGAACAAACTGCTCCCTACCAAGGAAAAATGTCATTATTTTAAAAAAAATCTAATTGAACTGTAGTTCAGAAGCAGGTAGGAAAGTAGTGTTACATAAGCTGTCACTGGAGCACTTATAACAGTTTAGCTGAAGTAAGGAGAAGAGGCAGGAGGTTCTAGTGAGTATGACTAATGGTATATACACATTGCCACACATGGTTAAGCGGTCAATTACACATTCATCAATCAAACCATGATGAGAACTTATCTAGTCTGGCTGCAGTACACTGGCGAGTTTACAACAGGTACCTCCAGAAGACACAAAGGAAAGTGCTGTAAAAGTTTTGAGAAAGACCACTCAGGTTAATTTACTGCAGAGGCTGCTATTCTAGAAAGCAGATTTACTTATCTTCTCCAGTTTTCTGAGGCTTGGATTGACTGAATGAGATAATCCAAACAGAGGCGCCTTAGCATGATAGCCAATTTGTAGAATCATCATAGCATTATAGGACTGCAAGGGATCTCGAGAGGTCCTTATGCAACTTGACTAAAAGAAAACCAGCTGTAGGGGTCCTGCCCTAGCAGTATGAACCCATAGATGGCACAAAGGCCTGCTACATGGATCCTCTGATGCAAAGTAGGGTCAACAGCAGGCAGAACTGTGACTAGGCATTTTAGCACCTGGGGTGAGCAAGCATATTTGCATCTGCTACCTTTTTTCGTCATTTTTCCTTTCCTGTGGCTTTATGCCCTGGGTGTCTGCCCCATAAAAACATAAGAATGTCCATATTGGGTCAGACCAAAGGTCCATCTAGCCCAGTATCCTGTCTGCTGACAGTGGCTAAAACCAGATGCCCCAGAGGGAGCGAACACAATAGGTAATCCTCACATGATCCCTCTCCTGTCACCCATTTCCTGCCTATGACAAAAGCTAGGGACACCATTCCTACTCATCCTGGCTAGTAGACATTGATGGACTTAACCTCCATGAATCCATCTAGCTCCTTTTTGAATCCCGTTAGAGTCCTAGTCTTCACTATATCCTCTGGCGAAGGAGTTCCACAGGTTGACTGTGTGCTGAGTGAAGAAAAACTTCCTTTTGTTTGTTTTAAACCTGCTGCCTATTAATTTCATTTGATGAGCCCTAGTTCTTATATTGTGGGAATAAGTAAATAACTTTTCTGTATTCACTTTTTCGACACCAGTCATGATTTTATAGACCTCTATCATATCCCTGCTTAGTATCCTCTTTTATAAGATGAAAAGTCCAAGTCTTTTTAATCTCTCTTCATAATAATTTTTGTTGCCCTTTTCTGAACCTTTTCCAATGCCAATATATCTTTTTTGAGATTAGGCGACCCCATCTCTATGCAGTATTCAAGATATGATATTTATTAACATTAAATTTTATTTACCATTTTGTTGCCCAATCATTTAGTTTGGGTATATCTTTTTTAAGCTCTTCACAGTCTGCTTTGGTCTTAACTATCTGGTTATAGCCCTGACAGCTGGCATCCTCAGCACACAAACAGTTCAACCAGCATGTAAACACACGAGTCCAGAAAGGCATGCTTGGCATGAGGGACAACTTGATCCTCTATCGCAACCCACTGACATGGCAGACAGCTAGCTGGAGTGTCCCATGACTGGGATGAACATTTGAAGGAAGACAGACTGGACTGATTTTAAAATGGGATTTGTGTTTCTATATCCTCCAACAACTTATGATGTTTCCCTTTGTTTATTTTTAGTTATACATTTAAAAATTCTTCATGCAAAATTTGCACAAAGCCAGGCAATTATGGAACAGGACTGCAACCATGGCACATACATGCACTGCTTTGGTTTTCCAGAAGCAGTCATTCTATGGAATTAAAGCCAGTTAGAATAATGCCACAAAATATATTTGTTAAAACTATACGTTCCATAAAATCAGCTTTGGCCCCAGGCACTAATTCTCTCTGAGAAATTTGAACGGCTTGAAAGGCGATATGAGAAAATCTCAATTCTCATAGTGGTTTTTTGTGTGGAGTGAGTGTGAGTGAGGGAGAGTGAGCTCTCTGATCAGCTGTGTGTCCATCTGTGAAGTGATTCTGGAATGAGGACATCTAAGAGGAGCCACTGAGCAGCACGTCAGCTATCTAGAGCCCACTGTACATCACAGGTCCAATCCTATATAATCTAAATATTTGAGAAAATGTCCAGTTTCTTATACTGTTATATCTTTCAAAGTAGGATCCTATGCTGGCAATGAAAATTTGTCTGAAACAACCAGGTGCAAACAGTGCCATGTAACATAATCCCATCTGAAGTGGTACCAAAAAGTATTTCACAACAGCAAAGAATTTACCCAAGGGATACTTTAAAACTGCTCTCTCTCTCCAGTACTATGATTGTTAGGGACTCAGTTTTAACTGAGATATACATGGTTGAGCAGGATTCTACCCCAGGCAGCCATCCTGGATCCTGAGACCAGGCACATGGGGAAGGCCAGACTCCTCACGAGTATTCTTCTGCCTGTAAATAAGTGGGTGGGGATTGGGTAGAGAGCATTGAGAAGTGAATCTTTTTGACTCTAGCAACTCTTTTGTGTCCCAGCCAGCAGAACTGAATTAGTGCAATGTGGAAAGTAATGACACCCTTTCAAGCACTGCAATAAGGTATTTCCACTTATAAGAAGGGACGACTTCCCAATTTCCCTTCTTTGATAGGGTTACTGTCCTCCCTACAGGGGACACAACAGAGGTGATATATATCTTGGTTTTAATAAGATTTGACAGTCAGCACATGACATTCTCATAAACAAACAAGAGAAATGTGGCCTAGATTAAATTACAATTAAGTGGATTGCAAATATTTGGACAATATAGTGCTTATAAAATTTGAGGAGGACATGAAGGTAGGATGGGTGGCAAGCATTGGGAGGACAGTCTGGGAATTCACTAAGCCTTGACAAATTAGAGAATTGGCCTGAAATCAACAAATTAGATTCCATAGCAACAAGGGTGAAGTGCTTCACTCAGGAAGGAAAAAATGAGATGTACAACCACAACATTGTTGTGGCTGGGTTATAGTACTGGAGAAAAGGATCTGGAGGTTATTGTCAACCACAAATTGACTATAAGCCAACAATGTGATAAAGTTCCCAAAACTCTAATATCATTCTGAGGTATATTAATGGGAGTGGAATATGGAAGAGATAAGGGAAGGAGGGAGGGGGGCAATTGTTCTGCTCTATTTGGCACTATAGTCCTGTGTGCAATTCTGGGCAGCAACTTGAGGAAAGATGTAAGAAAAATTGGAAAGTAACTAGTGATTAAAGGCTGACCTATGAGGGAAGGTTAAAAAACGGGCATGTTTAGTCTTAGAAAAGACAACTGTGGGCAGGGGGAGAGGGGATGAACAGTCTTCAATTATGTGACAGTGCTCAACTGAGCTCCACATTCAGTGAAGGCATGACAAGATGTAATGGACTTAGTCGATAGCAAGCGAGATCTAGCTTAGATATTAAGAAAAGCTTTGACTAGCTAGTAGAGCTTTGTAGCAATTCAGATTTTTACAAAATATTGTTTCCAGTCTGTTGAGTGTGAAAATTGTCAAAAACTGAAGTCCCCCGGGGCACTGAAGACTGGCATCCTGACGAGCTCTTGCAACCTTTGCTGCTTTTGGCAATAATATTTTTGACACCATGTCATGTACTTGTACTACATATGGACTGGCTACAGTGCTTCCTTCTGAGAGAGCTATGCACCAGATATGTTAAGTATGTAATCCTTTAATATTTGGTCCCAATAGCTCAGGTTAGCCAAAACAAGGTATGTTACACACTGAACCATATAGTCTTGGAGCAGTATATATACAGTTTAGCATTCCATTACACTAGACACACCCTCCCAGTCTGACAGCAAAACTCTTTGAGTATGGTCTTTCAACCAGTTATTTCGTCTAAACCACATTTCCCTAATTTGCTTATTAGAATGTCATGTGAAACTGTAAAAAATGACTTACTAAAATCAAAATCCATTACATCGACTGTTTTCCCTTGCCACTAGACCAGTAGCCCTGCCAATGAAAGAAATTAAGTTGGTTTGGTCTGATATGTTCTTGACAAATCTAAGCTCACTATTACTCATAATGAAAAGTAATAGAAAGGTAGCTGTATTAGTCTGATCTTGGTAAAACAAAAGGAAAAAAAATTACAAAATAGCCATTTCCTCTTTCTTGGCTCTTCCTTGCCTCTCGCCCCCACCTTCTGTTCTAGTAGCTGATTTGTTAGTTTATAATCTATTTACTTTCTTCATTGTATTCCTTTGTTACATATGGTCATGCCTATTCACTTTCAGAATATGATTTGAAGAAGTGGGTCTGCCTCACGAAAGCTCATCACCTAATAAACTATCTTGTTAGTCTTTAAAGTGCTACATATTTTTTTACTTTTGTTTTTCCTCATAACTATTTCTGTTACATGCTTAAAAACTGATTGTTCAATAATTTGTTCCAGTATCTTTCCCTGTATTGAAATTAGGCTGACTGGTTTAGCATTTGTTCCCCTTTTTAAAAGATAAGTACTATGTTTGCCCTTCTCCACTCCTCTGGGTCCTCAACCATCCTCCATGAGTTCTTGAACTTAATTGCTAACTCTTTCAACATTACTTCAGCTAGTTCCTTAAGTGCCCAAGCATGAATTTCTTCAGACCCTGCTGACTGGAATATAACTAGCTTATTTAAGTATTCTTTAACCTATTCTTTCCCTATTTTGGTTTGTGTTCCCTCCCCCTTGTAATAACAGTCCCTTCCTTGCCTAGTTTGGAAAGTCAGGACCTTAAGAAATGCTATGAATCAATGCTCAGAGGATTCCTTTTGACTTTGTATCCTCTCAATGTGAACTGATGTAACCTCTCAATCCATCAATGTCAGAAGCTATTAGGAGTCTGCAGTATCTTCTAGATGAAGAGCCTTTATGTTTTACCTTCAGAAATGCCAGTGGTTTAATATTCTTAGAGTTCATATTTGCTTTTTGGTTAGAAACAGCATTCCCAGCTGTACTGAAAATGTCTTCAAAACACTGGGAGGATAACAACTGAAAGAGAACACTTAACCATCAAGGAAAGCCATAATTATTTCACTTAAGAATGGGAGGAGAGCTTGTCATGCTACTGCCAGGGCCAGCCTTAGCATTCCTTAACAGGGCCACGAAACAGTTTTCTATCCCCACAAAATCATTGCCAACTCCTGGCCCACTTTCTGTAAAACAGCCATCCCCTCAAAGTAAGCTATGACGATCACAGCAATATTATGTATGAAATCTGGGGCTGTTTCATAAATAGAGCAATTGCGGGTCTGTGAAAACTTTTCTGTTTTTCTAGTGTTTCTATAGGTTTGTAAAGACAACACATGGGATGGAGAGGGAAAGGAAAGGACACTTTTTGTAGGTCCCAGAAGGACACTGGTGATCTAGATTTGCTGCCAGACAGCTCAACTGGTAAACTTGATATCAAGCTCAGCAAATGCACTTGCACCTCATGCTCATTCCTTAGGCTGCTGTTCTGTACTGGCACCATACCGCTGTCCACAAAGCCTCTTTCCTCTACCAGGATGTCTACACAACAGAGGGAGGTGTATTTTCCAGCTTGGGCAGGCCTCTTTGTGCTAGCTTTGATTGAACTAGTGCAGTAAAAATTGCAATGTAGCCTCAGAGGCAGGAAGGACTAGCTGACCGAATACAAACCAAAGATATTGGGCAGAATTCTATGCAGGATGGCTAGTCTGTTCAGCTTCCAAGCCGGCATGGCTGTACTGTTACGTTAGTGCACTAGCTTGACCAAAGTCAACATGCATGGATCTATCTAAGATAGAAATTATACCCCCAGCTCCAGTATAGCCACTGAGACTGTGGGTATGTCTACGCTGCAAGTGCACATGTGACTGCAACACAGGTAGTCATACCCATGCTAGCTTTAATTTAGCTAGCATAGGTGAGGATAATAATACAGACATGGGCAGCATGGCTTTCAGCCCAGGCTATCTGCCTGATTAGAAGAGTGGGGACTCTAGGTAGGTATGTACTCAGGCAACTAGGCCATGCCACTACATTACTTTTATACTCATGGGCTGTGTCTACATTGGCACCCTTTTCCAGAAAAGGGATGCTAATGAGACACTTCGGAATTGCAAATGCCGCGGGGGATTTAAATATCCACCGCGGCATTTGCATGAACATGGCTGCCGCTTTTTTCCGGCTCGGGGTTTTGCCAGAGAAAATTGCCAGTCTAGATGGGATCTTGCAGAAAATAAACCCTTTTCCGGAAGATCCCTTATTCCTACTTTCAAGGAAGGAATAAGGGATCTTCCGGAAAAGGGTTTATTTTCCGCAAGATCCCGTCTAGACTGGCGCTTTTCTCTGGCAAAACCCCGAGCCGGAAAAAAGCGGCAGCCATGTTCATGCAAATGCCGCGGGGTATATTTAAATCCCAAGCGGCATTTGCAATTCCAAAGTGTCTCATTAGCATACCTTTTCCGGAAAAGGGTGCCAATGTAGACACAGCCATGCTGTCTAATGTAGAGTTAGCACAGGTACTTCTACCAACACTACAGTGACACCTTTGTATGTAGCATTGCCATACCTAGAGTGTCTATTTAATTCCTGTCTGAAAGATGACAGCATAGATAAAACCTAGTGCTTTGCTGTGGTAACAGTTCTGCAAATCTCCTTTCTCAGGCTACATCTACAATGCAGCGCTATTTCAGGTATCCCAAAATAGCTATTCCGCATCTTTTAAGCGTGCCCATTATTTCAAAATATAACATGCTAGCAATTCCAGCGTTCCTGTAAACCTCAGTCCATGAGGAGTAAGGGATGTTTCAGAATAGTGATTTATTTTGAAATAAGTGCTGTAGACAGGACCAAATTTCAAAATAAGCTATTTTGAAGTTGCTTCGAAATAAGCTACTTCAAAACTGACTCGAAATAAGCTACACAATATGTGTAGCTCAAATTGTGTAGCTTATTTCGAACTATGGGTGCAGTGTAGATGCACCTTTAGGCTATGTCTAGACTGCAAGCCTCTTTCGAAAGAGGCTTTTTCGAAAGTATCTTTCGAAAAAGCCTCTTTCGAAAAAGAGCGTCTAGACTGCAAGCAGTACTTTCGAAAAAGCAAGCCGCTTTTTCGAAAGAAAGCAGCGAGTGAGTCTGGATGCTCTCTTTCTAAAAAGCCCTGTTGGCATTCAAGAACGCCTTTTTTCGAAAGAGCACTTTCGAAAAAAGGCGTTCTTCCTCGTGAAATGAGGTTTACCGCCGTCGAAAGAAAAGCCGCATTCTTTCGATTTAATTTCAAAAGAACGCGGCTGCAGTCTAGACGCAGGTGAAGTTTTTTCAAAAAAAGGCTACTTTTTTCGGAAAAAACCCTGAGTCTGGACACAGCCTTAAAGTCCTTTTCTAAAGTACTGAAATCATAGGAAAATCAACAGATACAGGAAGAATAAGAGACCAACATACTGAGAATGGCTGTGTCCAGACTCAGGGTTTTTTTAAAAAAAAGTAGCCTTTTTTCAAAAAAACCTCACCTGCGTCCAGACTCAAGCCGCGTTCTTTCGAAATTAAATCGAAAGAACGCGGCTTTTCTTTCTATGGCGGTAAACCTCATTTCACGAGGAAGAACGCCTTCTTTCGAAAGTTCCTCTTTCGAGAGAAGGCGTTCTTCAATGTAAATAGGGCTTCTTCGAAAGAGAGCATCCAGACTCACTGGATGCTTTCTTTCGAAAAAGCAAGCCGCTTTTTCGAAAGTTCAACGTGCAGTCTAGACGCTCTCTTTCGAAAGAGGCTCTTTCGAAAGTATCTTTCGAAAGAGCCTCTTTCGAAAGAGGCTTGCAGTCTAGACATAGCCAATAAGTCTGTCTGATCTTTCTCTTTCTAGGACAGTGTTGATTGCTGGGGCTCTCTCTATCACTATCTTACAGCTTTCTCTATCACCATCTCTTTAGATTTCTCCAGTTTGACAGCACTGTTATATGAGGCATGAGAGGTACTCTGAAAGCTTGGTGCAAATAAGATAGATTAGGTACCCAAGAAAGATTCTTCCATTTTCAGATTTGTTCCATGGAATATTTACACACATATTTTCAGAAGACATAGGCAGAAGGGAATTGACCGATATCAGCTAGATACTGGCTTTTAACTGAGATCATCCCTGCCCTCCACCCAAGGTTTGCCAAAAATAACAAAAAGCTTTTCATGAAGTCTGCTGTGAATAGTACAGGTCCATCTAGCTAGCCTGTCTGGTTTGTTACAACAAAGCAGTGGACCATACTGCATTATTTGTCCCCCATATTAACTTTACAGGGATAGGAGGGTGATTCTGCTTGAAAACTGATGGACAGATGTGAGGAAAAGGATGTGAACCAGAATGTGGCTGGGCTCTGTTTGAAAAGCAGCAGCCACATGGGAAGCAGGGAGCTGGAGAGAAGATGAATTCAGAACAGCTACCCCAGGATGTTGGGAACCTTATAGAGCTGTGAGAGAAACAGGCTGTGCACTGCTGGATATTACAGATGGATGTAGGTCTGGACTGAAACTTATTGGGAGGAGAAGCAGCTAACGGGTAAGGAATCAATGAAGAGAGGCCCCAGTGAGAGGGTACGTTTACATTTGCTCCCTTGTTCGAGCTAGGGATGCAAATGTAGATGACCGAAATTGCTAATGAAGCGGGGATTTAAATATCCCGCACTTCATTAGCATGATCTTGCCAGCGCGTTACTCCGCTCAACAGCTGATTTGAACCAGGAAGTGCGCGCCGGGATCAAAAAATGAGGAGTAATGTTAATTCAAACCAAGGGGTTTGGTACGAACTAACGTGTCCCGGCACACACTTCCTGGTTCGAATCAGCTGTTGAGCGGAGTAACGTGCCGACGAGATCATGCTAATGAAGCATGGGATATTTAAATCCCCACTTCATTAGCAATTTTGGTCGCCTACATTTGCATCCCTAGCTTGAACTAGGGAGCAAGTAACTGAGCCTGGCCTGGAAACCTGCAGGTTCCAGTTTAAAGTGAGCCATTGAGGCAAATGATTGGTCCCTGGTACAGTCCCTAAGAGAACTGGGGATCTTCATTCCAGGGGTGCCCTCCCCAGTCCAGTTTCTATTCATGTAAATTGGAACTTCCTTTTCCCGCCAGGCCTCATAAAATACCTCTTCACTTAGCCACATGTCTGGTTATTGGGACCCACCTGGATTAGCAACTACAAGGCCTAGCTGATGTAGCACCTACAGTAC
This sequence comes from Pelodiscus sinensis, assembly GCF_049634645.1. Taxonomy (NCBI): domain Eukaryota; kingdom Metazoa; phylum Chordata; order Testudines; family Trionychidae; genus Pelodiscus; species Pelodiscus sinensis. The sequence goes on from NC_134712.1 coordinate 174,160,617, forward strand.
TTATCTCCAAGTCACAGTACATCAGGTATGCCAGTGGTACCTTAGTGTGTACTCCAACGCTGAGCAACCCACAACAATTACATCACACTGGCAAAACTGTAGTCAAACACTGACCAACTGATCTGGCAAAGAATTGGTTGCAAGAACAAACTTTGTGTAGTTCATAAAAGTAGGGTAATATCCCTTTAAGTAGTTCAGCATAGGGGAATACCCTGCATTCTGTTTTTAGAAGCAGTTAGAATCCAGGCAGAGCAGCAGCCTATAGGGAGGCAGGCTGTCCATACAGTGTATATTTAGTAAACATGGCCATTTGGGACCAACTGTGCCTGTGCACATCAACACAACAGGAAGAAACCACAAAGAAACTCCCCCCCCCCTCCACAAACTTGCTAATAAAAACAGGAGGGGGAACCAGGGAGGGTGAATTGCAAATAAATATAGGTGAAACACTTAAGATTAGATAATCTGCATATGAACTAAACATGATTTCTTTCAAGTGATTCAATATCACGCAGACGACAATCTCTAGTGTTTCTGCTGAACAGAGATGGATTTAAGCGCAGACTTAAGGAATTAGATAAACAGATGTAGTAAATCATAGAACACTATAATATATGAAACAAGTGCTCATCTTTTTAGATTAGACACTATGATATAATAGTTATTCTCCCCCATATTATATTTCATTCCCTCTGGGCTTCTAAAATGCGGTAATAGTATATTACTATCCAACTAGCAGTTACTATATAATATAATTCTTCAGTTGCTGAGCATTCTCAGTATATTGGTCTAGTATCTGTCTCCTTTAACACTTTTTAAATGCTGTGCTACCAATTTCTTTAGCACCATCCCATGCCAGAACCACAAATGGAGGGACCATTAATTTTAAATGAATGATAATGGAGAAAGAGAACAGAATGCTAAACGTGAGGCAATTGTGTAGTTTGACAATTTATAATACTACCTACCTTCTGTTGCTAGGTTGTTTATGGCTGGGTGAGGTGATACAAGGACAAAAGGATGGTTGCACTATGGACAGCTTCATTTAAAACATTGTCACTTGCTTCCACTGAATTAAGACTCAGGTCCTCGATCTATGTAATGAATGCAGGTGCTGTTGCTATGAGCAGATATACAAATAATGAAGTAAAATTACAAGCAAATTCTCCAAAAATAAAGATGAATAAAGAAAAAAATATTGAGAATGCCCAGGGATAGCCAGAGGATTTTGGCTTGGTGCTGGTTGCAATCTAGATGTAAGTTCAAGAAAATTCTGGAACTAGAAATTGGGAATAAAAGGAAGGAGGCCAGATGGATTTTCTCCTTTAACAATAAAATCATTGTATTGTGGTATTGCTTGCAGGCTGCAACCAAGATCTGCGTCCCATATTGCTAGGCACTTTACAAAATATTGTTAAAATAGAAGTTCTTGACCCAAAGAATTCACACCAAATAAATAAATAAATAAATCAGACAAAGGTGGAAGGGAAACAGGCACATAACCAAAGTCGCATATAAAGTCGGTGGCAATTCCTGAAAAAGAACCCTCATTTCACCTGTCCCAGGTTGGATCCCTTTCTACAGGACCATTTTGCTTCTAATGGTTGTGGAATTTGTTTACACAATTCCTGCACCCTTTCACCAGACTACTCGCATTAACACAATTGTACATCTGGTGTAACATTCTGAAGTTGCTGTGGGTTTGGAACCCCAATCTCAATACTTTGTAACGAAAGTAACAAAAAGGGACAAACCGTTTTCCCACTCTAAAACATAAGTATTGTGGCAGGATATTGGACAAGATGACTCAATGGGACAATTTTTTTTCCAAAACCAGCTTCCATTTGTGTGCTAGCACTTTATGCTCAGGTTGGGCATGCATATAAATAGATGCTTAGAAAGTATTCATAAAGCCACTCTATGGGTATGTCTAGACTGCATCCCTCTGTCGGCAGAGGGGTGCAGATTAGACAGGTCGAACTTGCAAATGAGGCAGGGATTTAAATATCCCATGCTTAATTTGCATTAAAATGGCCGCCATTTTTGCCAACTCAGCACTTTGTCAGCAAAAAGAGGCAGTCTAGATTCTAGAGGGGGATCTGTCGAGAAAGAAAGCCTTTTTCGACAGATCCTGTGATGGGATTTCTGGGTGCGAACACCGCGCCCCTATCCCTCCAGGGAGGTTTGGGGGGGGGGGGGGTTGGCAGACCCACCCGTGTCTCGACTGTTCCGGGCGTCCCTAGCCCAGTTTAATTGTGGTGCCAGTCGGTGGGTGCGATCACCCTCTCTGCCCTAGGTCGGGCAGAGGGGGGTTCGGCGGACCCACCACTGTGGGAGTCCCTTCCACCGTGGTCCAGGGCAGGGCCCCCTTCACCCCTCAGGGGCCTGTAATCGTCTGGGGGGGGAGTCGGGGCTGCGGCTCGGTCCTCGCCACGCCCCGTGGGAACGTCTCTAGTGCTCGAACACCTGCTTCGGGGTTGGGGTGAGCGGGGAGTGGGGGACCCGGGCCCACCCTCACCTCCGGGTCCCAGCCCGGAGCCCTAAGTGGAGTACAGCACCTAACCGCTGGCCCCCACGGCAGACAGGGCTGGTGCCCGCAACTCGTCTGCCCACGGGCGCCAGAAGGGTCCCGCTACGGGCTGCTTCCACTCCCCGCCGGCCGGCCCCCGCGGCCGAGCCGGCGCCGGTTCGCTTACCCCACCGAAGACGTCGGGTCTGTCCCAAGGCGAGTCGCCAGCTGCTTGCACCGTCTTTTCTCGCTGCCCGGGGTGCTGGATGTCGGGCGCCCCTCGAAGCCAGGGTGACAGCTCCCTGTCCTTCCTCCTTCCGTGCGGGCCGCCGCCGCCTTTGTAGGCGCCGGGGAATGATGCTGTGGGGGTAAGCCCCGCCTCCCCGGCGTCCTGTCCGCGGCCCTCCGCCCGCCATACGTCCACGGCCCCGCCCTGCGAGGCGAAGCATGGTGCTCTGGTCGGGCGCGGTGTTGCGGCTTGAGCCCCCCTCCTCGTCCCATGGTGCGCACCTACCCGCTTCCTCCGGCGGGTCTGGGCTGTCCGCGCACCGCTCTGCCAGCTGCCGACCTCCGCGGCAGCAGCCTTCCCGTGGGCCATGGGAGTCTCTCCCCCACGGTCAGTGCGGACCCGGCCGGGTCTGTCACAGATCCCTTATGCCTCCTGCAAGAAGGTTTACAGGATCTGTTGAAAAAGGCTTTCTTTCTTGACAGATCTCCCTCTAGACTGCCTCTTTTTGCCGACAAAGTGCTGAGTTGGCAAAAACGGCGGCCATTGTTATGCAAATTAAGCATGGGATATTTAAATTCCCACTTTATTTGCAATGTCGACCTGCCTAATCTTCATCCCTCTGCTGACAGTCTAGACTTACCGTCTGTGTGTCATCAGCATGGTTTGAATCCTGGAGCACAGCGGTAAACGAAAAAGCCTCTGGTGCATTAGTTCAAGGAATAACACTTCTAGTGTGGGAATAGCTGACTTTTATATAGACTAATCACTAGGGAGGGACAACGATACATATTGTGTAGCTGCAGGTGACTAGTTAAGTACAAAAACAGGCCGGATCGAGGCCTCTTTGAAAAACTGTCTCAACAGATTTTTGTTTTATTTGTATTTTTTCCGGAAAGGGATTTGTACACCCTACTGCAGAATCAAACAAGCGTCTAATGACTGCAAAAGTATGGCCTGATCCTTTTACATCAACGTACCTCAAATGAATTTCCACTGAAGTCAGTGGAGTTGCACTGAGGAGAGGAGAAGCGGGCTCAGTTTTTAAAGAACCTGGATTATGGTCACACCTTTGTAAGTCTCCGTAGGAGAGTAGAATGAAAAACTTGATCAAAATTCAGACTACTGGTAATAAACATAGTACAGCCCTTTGCTAGAAGTCCTAAACCCATCAGGCAGTCACATTTGGATCTCATTCTCATGCGAAAGATTGTGAGGGGAACAGAAAAGCCACAGTACCAAATTGTTTGCATCAAGAAAAAAAAGTGAATGTAAAAAATATTGTTTCTATTGAACCCATTGTCTTGAATACAAGTTGCGACAATGTAATATTATTCCATTCACACCACAAATATCCCCAGGAGAATATACGGTAACTGTCTAATTCTCAGGTCAGAGATTATTATGAGATCAAAAAAAAAATCACTACATGACTGTATCCTAATGGCAAGGATTATAACTGGAATGGAAAAATGATACATGGGTCAGCAACACACATGAAATGCATGTGCTATGTCAATGACAAAGTATTTCTTTATTTGACTTTCTCCAGTTGTAGAAACAGTCAAGTGTTATGAATCTAGAGGCTGTGGGATTATACCAGGATGAAAGTAACTTACATTTATTGCAGGTACTGTCATATTGCACCCTCCCTCCCGGGGGGCACCTCAGGGCAGGAGTTGGGGAGATTATGATACAACAGTACCCATAAGAAATTAAGGGTGGAGTGGAGTGCTGGGGTGGGAGGGCCAGGAACTTCAAGGCAGGGGGTTGGGGAGTGCTGGTGTGTGTGTGGGAGGGGGGCTCAGAGTGGGGGCTGGTCACGTGGGGGATTCAGTAGTCTGGGCAGAGGGTTGGGGGTATTGGTGACTCAGGGTGGAGGTGCAAGAGTCAGGGTGGGGGGTGAGGTGGGGCTCAGGTCAGAGGGGGTTGTGGGTGTGGGGGATGCAGGAGTCAGCATTGTGGGTGTGAGGGGTTCAGGGCAAAGGGTTGAGGTTTGTGTGGAAGCATGCAGGAGTAAGGGTGGGGCATGAGGGGTAGGGGGCTGCAGGTGTGGAGGGTGCAACAGTCAGGGTTGGAGGCCGGAGGGCTGAGCAGAGGAGGCGGGGGATGTAGAGGGGTGTAGGAGTCAGGGAGGGAGCTGGGATGTAGGGCACTCAGAGCAGGGGGCTGGTAAGTATGCATGTGTTGGTGGGTGTACCTGCCAGGATGCTGCTTGCTCTTCCCTTTCCTGTGACTCTAAGGGAGAGAGAGGAAAGTGTACGGCTTGTCTCCCCCCTGCCCTGCCCTGCCCAGCCAGAATGAGAGGAATGCAGCAAACTGTGCACTTGCCCCTTGCTCCCTGACAGGAAGGAGTGCAGCAGCAAGCAATGCACTGGTACAAATCTAGGGGGCAGCCCCTCCATACTCCCTAAATGACCCAGGGGGCCCAGTCGGGGCTGGGGAAGTCCTGGATTGGTGTGGGAGGGTGCGCCCCCAGCCAGTCCTTTTCACAAGCCTGACTGCCTGTTTCTTAATGTGGCAGCCTTCATGAGAGCCTGGAAGCAGGTCTGGGAGTGCACCACACTTCTTCCTGCAGCTGAGCGCCACAGCATCCGCCAGCTCCTTCTTATGAGAATGTCATACTGGCTTCCTTTCACTTGTGGATTATACCCTTTGCTATAGCAGAGTGAGATTTCTTTATGCAGACCAACCAGATCAGGAAGTGACAACTTTCAAAATGGGGAAAGGGTTGCTTTTGTTTTTAGTTGTTACCACCAGAGACAGTCTTAGGGGTGGGCAAGCTGGGCGGTTGCCCGGGGCCGCCATTTTCAAGGGGTTGCCGACAGAGCCCAACGGAAGCGGCAATTAAAGGGGCCACAACCACATTTCAGCCTTTTTTTGCTCGACAAATTTTCCCCGGCAATGGCCTGGGGCCACCAATTGATTGGGACTGGCCCTGGTTACCACCCTGTTCCAAGAAACTACAAACATACTCATAGAGTTTAAACATATCCCATCAGGAGCGTGCTTTCATTGTTAAACAACAAACATTAACCTCACTCGATAGTTTCTTCAGAACCTGCAGGTCCTCAGGTTTCTTTCTGAGACAGAGAAAAACTCGGACTCTTTTGTATTTCTGGACTGGAGCTACTAGTACCCAGACTATCGGCATATGAGGGAGTCAGCAAAAATGTTAGCACCTCACTGCAAGATGGTAGTGGATGAGTGCAGGCTGATTCTCCAAAAGAGAATCTTGTTTTACTATGCAGAACTTGACGTCTGACCCAGGAGGCTATTGAAATGGGGAAAGAAATGTTATGGGGCTGCCTAGCAGGGCTGAAATCCTGGACTTGAGTCAACATTTTTTCAAATTTCAAAATTTTGAAATTTGGGGTAATGTCATAACATAAGAACATAAGAATGGCCGTACTGGGTCAAACCAAAGGTCCATCTAGCCCAGTATCCTGTCTACTGACAGTGGCCAGCACCAGGTGCCCCAGAGAGGGTGGACCGAAGACAATGATCAAGCGATTTGTCTCCTGCCATCCCTCTCCAGCCTCTGACAAACAGAGGCCAAGGACACCATTTTATCCCCTGGCTAATAGCCTTTTATGGACCTAACAAGGTTTTGCAATTCTTGCCTTTTGGTTTTTTGATCAGTTCCAGTTGATACCAGTTTGGGTGATTTTAAACCCTAAGGGGGGGAGGGGATGACACAAATTACTGTGAATGCATGGGATTTAACTACTTCAATGCCTCCTTTGCCCTTTTGTTAACTAGTGAAACTTTGTCACCGCACTTGCTGATTCACACCACAGCTTTATAATAAGTCCAGTCCCACACTGCTGTGTTAGTCTGCCCATCAGTTCTACAATTACTGAGGCTGCTCAGTGCTAGAGCGCATCACACCCCTTAGTTACTGTAGGTGCTGTAGCAGCTAGACGTTGCAGTTGCTAGTCCAGGTAGGTCAGTCACTGTACCCAGACACCTGGCTAAGCCAAAGGGTATTTTATGAGGGCTGGCAGGGAAGGGAAAGGTTGCAAATATCCTAGGTAGAAAGGCTTAAAACAGTTACTGTTCAAAGTATGCTAGAGAAATAAATGTTTGGGTGCCTGAGAGTAGTCCAGCTGAGAAATGGGGCCTCCTGCCTGGAAAAATAAGTGTGTATAGTCCAGGCTCTGTTAGCATCGCTCATTGGGAATTCTACTGCACTGGCTCCTTGCTTAGCTGCTTCTACTCCACCATCATAAGTGACTTTTGGTAACACTCCAGAGGTGCACTGCCTCCCTGTGCCCCTGCCATCATTTTAATTGCATCTCCTTATGCCCTCTCCCTGTTCCTAGGTGGCCCTCCTTGCATCCCCTGCCCCCTTAGGCACCAATCATGTATGTGCACTGCCTTACATCCCAAACAGATCTGTCCTTGACTATATCATCTAGCAGCCACAATCTCTTCCACACATATCTCTGTAGTGTGTATCATTCCACACAATCCTCTTTGCATAGAGCATCTTTGGTTTTCATGCACAGAGCCCAATGGTTTCATGGTGCAAGACATTTTAATTTACTTGGCTGGGAAGAAGAGGCTGCACAGTGAGGAGGGGGCTGATGGGTGTAGGGTCTGCTTAGCAAATCCCTCACGGTATGTTAGGGACCAGAACAAATCACAAAACAAAACCAAGACAAAACACTTCAATATTGGAAAATGTTCCAGAATCAGGGGAATTTTACTTTTTATTCCTAAGTATCCTGATATATGTAAATGTATCTTTCTAATTTTTGACACTTGCCTATATATATGTACATAATTTCATATTCCAAGTTCTGAGCATACTTGGACTTTGAACAGATGATGCATTGGTTCAGATACAAGAAATCCTCAAAGCATCTGTCAACTACTTCAGTCCCAAGAACTGAAAACAAACTTTACCAGTAGCTCTGCCACTTCTATAGTACTCTAAAGGCAAGACTAGTTAATATTCCTCTGCAGTCAGCCAGTCAGCAGAGGATTAGAGAAATAGCATAACTTGAAGCCACAGTGGCATAACAATGTTCTGAAGTTCACTGGGAAACATGTAAGGTGGGAAAAAAGGTTAAAGACAGAAAAACTCTACCATTGCTTCAAGGGGAGTGTAAACTTTAGGAATAAGCTGGTATTGAAAGTTAGAAGAAGGAAGTTGTGTAATATACTATCACAGATCTCATCTGCGAACAAGGAACGAATGGGTAAGTAAGAGGATGGAAATCATCCCTGTACAGAATGCAGAGCCGGCCCAAGCTACGGGTTGACTGGGTAACACCCTGGGGTGCCCGATTGTAAGGAGCGCTGCACGGTGCTGCCAGTCCAGGTGGGGGTGGGGCTGGGGCTGTACATGTGCCGTGTGCCCAGGGCGGGGCCACACATGCGCCGTGCACCCAGGGTGCCATCGGGCCGGCCCTTCCAGAATGTCATCATAAGGTCTATGCTTCAGTAGGACAAGAGGAACACAAAGGCCCTGTGCTGACTCCACTCTTACTCAGAATGAGCTTGGATATCACAAGTCTGAGCTGGGGAATAGAATGAATGGGGTGGGGGAGCAGTAAATGTGCTGTATCTTGACTTTAGTAGGGCATTTGATTCTGTCTCGCATGACCCTCTCATCAACAAAGTAGGAAATAGAACTTAGACGGAGCTACGATAAGGTGAATGCATATCTGGTTGGAAGACCATTCACAGTTATCAATGGATCATAGTCAAGCTAGACAGACATATCGAGCAGGGTCCTGCAGAGATCAGTTCTGGGTCCAATTCAATTCAGTATTTTCCTCAATGGATTTAGATAATGGCATGCAGAGTACATTCAAAGCGTGCAGACAATCCCTATTGGGAGTGACTGCAAGTGCTTAGGAGGATAGGATTAAAATTCAAAATGATCTGGACAAATTGGAAACATGGCCTGAGCTAACTAGGATGAAGTTCAATAAGGAGAAACAGAAAGCCTTCCACTTAGGAAGGAACAATCAGTTTCACACATACAACATGGGAAGTGACTATTTAGGAAGGAGTACCGATGAAAGAGATTTAAGGTCATACTGGCCCACCAGCTAAATATGAGTCAACAGTGTGACACTGTTGCAAAAAAAAAAAAATGTTGGCATGTATTATCGCAAGAGTGTTGAAAGGAAGGCTGGCAGAGTAATTCTGCTCCTGCCCACACAGACTGGGCCTCAACTGGAGTCTCGTGTCCAGTTCTGGGCACCACATTTCTAGAAAGACGTCAACATTAATTGGAGCACAGCTCCTCTAAACATCAGGCTGCATTGATTTAGTCACCCAGATCTGAAAACTTTGCCTTCTTTCCTTCAAACTAATGGTGCCCTGAGTAGCTGTGTGATGCAGTGATTTTGCTTTAGCCTTTAACCTATGCAGAACCAAGTACAAGACCTGGACTAACTTTTTGCTCTCAGAATATCTCACCTCAGATATTCTATTGTCTCTCAAGGCACAGAGTTTATAGTGAAATCAATCGGAGTTTTGCAGAGTCAGAGAGAGCAAGGTGAGATCCACTGCATGGATTAGAGGACAAAATTAATCCCTGCAGTACATTAAAGATGGTGAAGTGTTTTAAGATCTACTGATGAAAATTTCTATATAAGAAATAGGCATTACTATTCATTACTGTATTGGAATGTTACCCCCTGCTTTCAAGGTCTCAATTGAAAAAACAACTACCCTTGTATGTGTAGTGTAATAAAACCACCGTACAGATCAGCATAAGTGGCAGGTCTACACTCAATGAAGCATGAAGACTGAGAGGGTGTGTCTAGACTACATGCCTCCGTTGACGGAGGCATGTAGATTAGCCAGATCGGCAGAGGGAAATGAAGCCGTGATTAAAATAATCGCGGCTTCATTTAAATTTAAATGGCTGCCCTGCTCTGCCGATCAGCTGTTTGTCGGCAGATCGGGGCAGTCTGGACGCGCCGCGCCGACAAAGAAGCCTTTCTTGATCGGCACAGGTAAACCTGGTTTCACGAGGCATACCTGTGCCGATCAAGAAAGGCTTCTTTGTCGGCGCGGCGCGTCCAGACTGCCCCGATCTGCCGACAAACAGCTGACCGGCAGAGCGGGGCAGCCATTTAAATTTAAATGAAGCCGCGATTATTTTAATCACGGCTTCATTTCCCTCTGCCGATCTGGCTAATCTACATGCCTCCGTCGACGGAGGCATGTAGTCTAGATACACCCAGATAGTAGTTGTTGACGCAGATGAGGTCAAAGATATTGTTTCATGACCTCACAATATCCTTTTTGATGGTTAACCCAAACAAGCAGACATCTGTGGACCACCACCACAGGTGTGAGCTCAGGAAACAATATATCATGCATTTATTGCTGGAAGAGGTTGCAGAGGCAGTGACTGTCCTGCAATTGGTGCACAAGCAGTTTTGCTTCTATTCAGGCAGGGATCACATACATGTTCTCTAAACTTCCTCTCTCAGGCTACGTCTAAATTACCAAGTTATTTCAAAATAAGTTATTTTGAAATAATAACTCCCAAAATAACTATTTCAAAATAAGCTTATTCCTCTTCACAAGCAGGAGTTATTATTTCAAAATAACAGGCTTGGTAGTGCAGATGCTCGCCTTGTTATTTCAAAATAAGGGGAGCTATTTCAAAATAGCTCCCCTCTGTATACGTGGCCTAAGTTACATTCTCAGACAGAGGTCCTTCCTCTCTGGCAGATCACACCTTTTCATGCTTACCTGCAAATGTGCCAGGCCCAGGGAACTCAGCATCTATGCACTCGCAAGAGGAAACTTTATTGAAATCCTGGTTAAATCTTATAGAAAGCCTAGCCAAGTTCTGTTCATAGTTACACATGTACAACAGTAGCACAACTGCAGCCAACAACATTTTCCTGAGCAGTAAGTTAATTCCCTAGTTCTCAGCTTTTTAAAAAGAAATGTGACTGTTACAGAGTTGCATCCAGTAAAGCAGGTTACATCCATGAAGATGGAAGCACCAGCATAGACTGTCATATTTAAGTTGTTTTCAGAAGTGGAATGACAGACCAGCAGGGGATGCAAAGAAAATAATGGCACTCAATATTCCAATATATTAGAAATCTGAAAATTAATGAATATTTAGTAGAGCAACCCGTATTTGATTCAGAAAGAATTAATAGAGCCTTGACTCTCAGCATCTGTAACAAGTGCTGATTTATCTAATCTCTGCTGCATCCTACTTATGATGGAAATGAAAAAATCCTGCACAGCAGTGAAATAATAAATGTTATTTGTATATGCAAAACAGTTTAATTATTTAGTGCAATTAAAATAATATCTCAAAAATCACTTGAAAGGAGGGTGGTACATCTTTATCAAGCAACACACTAGTCTGTATGAATAAACAAAGTATTTGTGCAATACATTTTAGGTTAATAAAAAAAACTCTGCACAACGGAAATCAAGAATCAGACTCCAGCATTTAATGTTTATTACTTTTTAAAAATGCTAATAGACTTAGCCTGTTTTCTTAATTAAATAGATACATCTATGTTTATGAAAGAAAAATATTTCTGAGTGCCTCTGTTTATTGCTCATAGTTGGTTTAAATAATAGTCTCTAATATTTAACAGCAAATAGGGAAAAGGTCAAAGAAAGGGAATGTGTTAAATGAAGGCCATGGATGATACAAAGTCAGGAGGCATTATGAATACAGAAGAGGATCAGAATATTTTACAAGATGATATGGATGACCCAGAAGACTGGAGTAACAGAAATGGGATGAAAATCAAGTGTACAGCATGAAAAGTCATGCAGGTAGGGTCTAAGAAGAATTTCTTTTACCAACTGTGAGCTTGGTTGGAAGTGAGAGGAGAGAGATGTGGTGTGTTGGTTGATCAATGAGTCACCAATGTGACATGGCTGCAAAAAAGCCAAATTTGAGCATAGCCTTCAGACACTGAAGTATTAATTCCATTGTATTATGCACTGATAAGACGTCATTTGGAATAGTGTCTTCAATTCTGGTCAGCCATGTTCAGGAAAGATGAATTCAAACAAATAGGTGTAGAGAAAAGCTAATAAAATGATCAGGAGATTGGGGGCTCTATCTTAGGAGACAAGGCTGGAAGAACTTGGCTCAGTTAGCCTAGCAAAAAGAAGACTGAGTTGGGATAGGATTTTCTCTATAACACATGAGAAGAATGAAGAGCTATTTAAGTGGAGGGAAAATGCTGACATAAGAATGAATGGATATAAATTGTCCATAAAAAAAACAAATTTTGGCTGGAAATTAGAGAAAGTCTTCTAACCATCAGAAGAGTATGGTTTTGGAGTAGGTTGCCAATAGCACTTGTTAAGGTGAATGACAGTTCTAAAAACAAGGGACAAATTTGTGTGTGTAATTGTACAATGGGGTTGCTTATGATGATGGTATGGTGCAGGGCTCAACAACCCTGAGGATCACTTCTGGTTTTATGTCTTATGTTCCTAAAAGATCATGCTTCAGAGCTTTAACTAGCCATCTGCAAGGATAGGAAGGAATTTTTTTCTCCCCAGTGTGTTCTAATTTTTGTTTTTGTCTCCTTCCTCGGAAGCATCAGAGATGATCACAGCTGAAGATGGGACATTGGATGACATGGGGCCAGTGCTCTGGGCTGGAACCAAACATTCTCTCTCTCAAATGCTCTGATAGCTAATTCTCTCTCTCTCATGTGCAAGGTCTAACTGATTCCAAAGGGCGGGGGGGAGGGGGGAAGGGAGGGTTGGGAAGAATTTTTCACCTACGTCATATTAGCAGTGACCTTGGAGTTTTGTTTTGCCTTTTTCTGCAGCATAGTCGTCACTTGGAATTATCTGGATTTGTCTCAATCAGTTTCCTGCCATTGAATAGGCCTTATGCATTGGCGTGCCTTGCTCCATCTTATCCTCTGGCTGCAGCAGGTAATAATATAGGGTATGTCTACACTACCCCGCTAGTTCGAACCAGCGGGGTAATGTAGGCATACCGCAATTGCAAATGAAGCCCGGGATTTGACTTTCCCGGACTTCATTTGCATAAGCGGGGTGCCGCCATTTTTAAATCCCCGCTCGTTCGAACCCCGTGCCACGTGTAGCCACGCAGCACGAACTAGGTAGTTCGAACTAGGCTTCCTAGTTCGAACTACTGTTACTCCTCATTCCACGAGGAGTAATGGTAGTTCGAACTAAGAAGCCTAGTTCGAACTACCTAGTTCGTGCCACGTGTAGCCACGCGGCACAGGGTTCGAACGAGCAGGGATTTAAAAATGGCGGCGCCCCGCTTATGCAAATGAAGCCCGGGAAATTCAAATCCTGGGCTTCATTTGCAATTGCGGTATGCCTACATTACCCCGCTAGTTCGAACTAGTGGGGTAGTGTAGACATACCCATAGACTCCTGTGGATTGTAATACTTTGGTTGTAGGGTTTAGAGTGATTATGTTGGTGGCCTGTGATATGACCCAGTCTTGTGTCCCTTAGAGCCTTGCAGTCAATGACTTACATCACTCTGGGCACATTTCTTCACAAGAGAGAAGTGGTGAGGTGGGAGATAAAGGATAGCACTGATCATTGAGAGCTAGAGTCTAGTTTTAACTCTGCCACTGACTTGCAGTGTGATGGTAGACAAGAAAAACACTGTGCCTCAGTTCTTTAATCTGGAAGATGGAAATACTTATGCACCTTTGTAAAGTGCTCTGAGATCTGTGAGTAGAAGTTTGGCTTTTAAGTGCTAGGATTATTAATTACAATTCCTTGCACATCAAGAACTTCCACTTTTTAAAATGGAATTAGATATTAAAGGAATGTAGAGTTGGGGTTCTTAATTTGAATTCTGAGCGTTATGCTTCTGTTCAATTCTTTATTCCCTGAATAAGTATCCAGTTAATGATCAACCACTCACATGTACAAAATGAATCTGAAGCTCCCATTTCACCTTTTTCATGGAAGAGGGAATAACTCTGCTAAATTGATGAACGAACTAGTTCTTTGGACGGATTATGCTTTTTTTTTTCTATTGAAATTTTTTTTCTATTGAAAATTCACAGGAATTCTGAAGGGGTTAGATAATTATTTAATTACATTAGACATTGAGATTCAAAAAAGTTAAAGCTTTAACCATTATTAAAAACAAAAACTGTCAACATCCACTGTCAACATATACAAAGGAAATATCCTTAAACTAACCTTAGTTCTCAAGCATCACTTTTCTCACTTTGCGCATCTATAAATTTTTATTATTAGAGCTGTAAATATTTTTTCATTGCTGTGTTTAGTGAAGTCAACATTTACTGGCATTTACAGATAAAAATCAAAACATTCTAAACTATTTAGAGAGAGTTTTTCAAAGTGTGAGCCAGAATTCTGTACAGGTGAGCTGCAGCAAAAAGGCCCATGTATTTCAAAACAGGGTTGAAGTGGGTCTTAACTCACAGGCCTAGGCTAAATCCTGTTCTTGGACCCCCAGTGGATCTCACCTTCGATATTCTGTTGTCTCTACAGGCACAACACTGCAGCTGAAATCAGTAGGAGTTTTGCATAGTCAGGGAGAGGTTGGTGAGCTGAGAGAACACATCCTGTGGAAGAGTAGTGTTTGCATAGCTAGACTTGGGTTTCCTATGTTATCAAATACTGAAGGACTGAGGTATCCAACAATGGAAATGACTGCAAAAGGTAAGAGAATAGGACTGCCACCAATTGATTGTTGTGATTTTAAAGGTAGCGGGACCAGTGCTCCCTCTAATTTTTTATGTCCAAGTGCACAATGACTTTTGTTATGTGCACCAATATGGATGGGATGTGTAACGTCATTGTACACAGGGACGGTGTGTGTCGGGGGTGGGGCCGAGGGGTTGGGGGGTGGGGTAAGTGCTCTGGCGAAGGATGTGGGCTTTGGGATGGGGCTAAGGATGAAGTGTTTGGGGTGCAGGCTGCCTAGGGGAGAGAGGATAACCCCCAGCCCTCTCTCACTCAGCAGCTTGGGGCCAGATGAGATGCACTTCTGCACAACCACTGCAGCTCCAGCAGGCACAGCTGGGGAGAGTAGCCTGTCCTCCAGCCAGAGCAGGTCCAGGTAAGGCTGGGTGGGAGCCATGAAAAGGCTGCTGTCCTCTGGCAGAGGAAGTTCTGGGGCAGGTCCAGGCTGGGTGCAGTTCCCAGGCAGAGAGGGGGGCCCCCTTTTCCAGCCCCAGCACAGAGCAGCCACAGACAGTGCCCCAGCACATGGGAGCTCTGCCGTGGCAGCTGTATGCTGGGGCCAGTGGACAAGGGTGACATTCTCTGTGGCCCACCTGAGCCCCTGCATAGGGCTTGTTAAGTAGCTGCATGGCTGTCTGATGGGGCTGCTTAGCGGCTTACTCGGAAATTCTGGTTATGATTGTGTTTGCTCAGCACTAAAACAAAATCAGAAGAAACCCCAAATCATTTCTTTCCTAATTCCAGTGGTCCAAATGGCATGAAAAACAAAATTAGGAATGAATTTTTAAAGTGCTGGAGGAGAATTTAGTTGCATGACTCACATTATAATTATTATTCAGCATTTGTATATAGCACCAGGCCTGCAGGGCACTGTCCTGATGTTACCCATCTCACTTCACTTATGCATAATGTACCTAGTGGAAATCTCTCCATCAATCTCTTTGGTTACTTGAACAGTCTTACCAGACTTAGAGAACCCTCTGTTTTTAGTTATGGATTTTGGACACAGAAAATGTGTTAGTGGAATAACTTCCTTGGGGGTTTGGCCACTTTACATCATGTGTTTATGTGATGCTTCAGTGCTATGCACTAACAACTTGAGCTAACTAGAGGAAAAAGAAAACTTCGAAAGACAGCTACAGGACAGAGTAGATAAAGTTTCAAAAAAGGATGTTCTCCAATAATCAGACATAAATGCTAATGTGTGGGGACTAAACAACCCCATCACGCATGCCTTCAAAGCTTGTAATTCCTTTCCCTTTCACCCACTTATCCAGCAGATTTTTAATTTGGTTAACACAAGCTACATTACTTAGCCCAGCCCGTCTCTTGAGGGATACAAAATTTTACCCTGTAAGTTTCAAGTGTAATATGAAATATGTTTTTTTAAAACCAAATCCTTGATTTTACCATAGTTTGAAGCATCCGCAATAGGCATCTTATTGAATATGTCCAAGGCTCTCCCTTTCAGGTTTGCAACCAGAGTGGTCATCTTCCAATCCTCAGGAATTAAATGGTTGGTGCACAGTCTCTATTCGGAGACGTCTGCAGATTGTTTTTCCGCAAAAACTCTGTAGTGTAGACTTAACAGTGTAAAAGCTGAAGGGACATGCAACTGCTGTCCACTCTAAAGAAAATACGTACATGCATTATGCTAGATCAGTGTTTTCTCAATGTGGTCCGCAGACCCACTCTCAGAAAGCTCCTATCAGGCTGCTCTGGTTTGTTTACTTACTGATTCCAAAGCCACAGAGCCTTGTGGCTCCCATTGGCCATGGTTCACCATTTGCAGCCAAGGGGATCTGTGGGAAGCAGAGGCCCAGGTCACATCACTTCCTGTGGTGCCCGTTGGCTGCAAACGGCTAACTGCAACCATTGGAGCCACGAGGCCACGTGGCTGCCCAGGTGGTAAATAAACAAACCAGAGCAGCCCAATAGCAGCTTTCTCAGAGTGGGTCCATGGACCACTTTTAGAAACACTGTGCTAGATAGAATAAAGAAAGTAATAGATTTCAAGGCTACAACAAGAACAAGTAGATTTGAAACAGAAGAAATCATTGAATTAGCAGCCCTACATATCATAATAGAGTTATCGATCAAATGGCAGTCATTGCTCGATATTAATTTAAGAGATTTCCCAAAAGCTTTTGACTCAATTGACAGAACATTCTTATGGAAGTTGCTGCACCATTATGAAATCCTTTAGAAATACCCTTGGGGATATCATTCACAACTTCTGTGAAAATATAATGTCAAAGAATACATAACTATGAATTGACTAACTCATTCAATATAATTCCCAACATTAGACTAGGATGTCTTGTGTCACCCATGACATTCCTACTGGTAATGGATTAAGTAATGAAAAAAAGAGCAAAGAGCAAACAATGGATATACAGCGGATTTTCACACAGAATCAAAAAGACCTTGATTCTGCAAGTGACATCAAAGAGCTGAAAGGAAGGAAGGATGGTCCAGTCAGTGGTTAGGGCAAAAGTGTAGGATTTGAGAGATCGGAGTTCAGTTCCCTGCTCTACCACAGACTTTCTATTGGACTTCG
Organism: Pelodiscus sinensis; assembly: GCF_049634645.1. Classification (NCBI taxonomy): domain Eukaryota; kingdom Metazoa; phylum Chordata; order Testudines; family Trionychidae; genus Pelodiscus; species Pelodiscus sinensis. Next base: position 174,177,596 of record NC_134712.1, read on the forward strand.
CACAAGTCATTTAGCTTCTATGTGCCTCAGCTTCTAAAATAGGGAAAACAGCATTGCACAAGGGAGTTGTAAGGATAAATGACTGCAAAGGTACTCAGATACCACAGTGATGTAGGTCATACAGGGCATGTCAACACCAGGAAATTATTTCAAAAGAACATATTCAAAATAATAACTCCCAAAATAACTATTTTGAAATAGTGTGTCCACACTACAGGGAATCCTTGAAATTAGTCTGAGGCAGGCTCTCTTAATGTGGACATGCTACCTCGACTTAAAGCCCTAGGAAGCACTGGGGAGTAATTACTTTCAATGACTCTGGGAAGTAGCTATTTTGAAATAGCAGCAGTGGAGCATCCACACTGCCACTATTTCGATATAACTATTTTGAAATAAATGCTATTCCTTGTGGAAAGCAGGAATTATTATTTTGAAGTAACCAGGCCCTTATTTTAAAATAACATGGTTGGTAGTGTGGACGCTCCACTTGTTATTTTGAAATAAGGGCATAAGTACCTTTGACAGAAAGACCTGAGCTGAAATCATGCCACATTGAGGTCAGTGGCATAACTCCATTAACTTTACTGGGATCGGGTGTAAGAATTTCCAAACAAACCAAAAAAACACTGATCAGAACTGTGTACATCATTTTGCTATGTCACGCCTCTACATCTCACTGACACCACTGAAATGGTTTCCAAATAATTTATGATAGAAGCATTTATCATCAAAGTATACATATAACCAATGGTTTATCTCGTCTGATCATCCTACGTGCATATCTCATGCTTCCAGCAGCCTGGAATGGTGGAGAGCTCATAAAATTTCACTGTAGCATGCACCTGTCAGCATTCTAGTCTAGCATTCTCTCTCCTTTTATACACATCGTAAAGAAGCTAACTCTAGAAATATGAATACACTTAATTCCTCTCCTCTCTGCCCCCCACTCCCTTGTCTGCCTCAAGGATGATGTCTTCCTTAAACCATATGAATAAATGAAGTGTCCCAGGTTGTTTAGCGCAGAGCAAGAACACATCAGTATGCAATGAACAGTGGACTGTCAAATGATAAGTACTAGCAAATATACATTTCCTGGCACTGGTAAAAGACATGCCTCAGTTTGCATGATGATTAATATCATTGCTTGTATTCTTGCATGCAAGATTATTCTTCCATCATATGTTACAGCACTGCTTTATATATTGTACTCCTACAAGTCACAGATCATGGGACAGGAATTCCTTTAAGCAGGCATTTAGAGGGAAAACCAGTAGAGACTATTGTTTCATGGCCTGATTATGCAGATTGGCTCCATGAGTAAGGAAATTAACTATGCCACAGCTGTGTGGAGTAAAATTACAGAACAATCTATATTTTGAAAACGTTGAAAATCTGCTAAAGGAGAAAATTATATGATTGAACAACAGCTTTCATAGAACTGCAGTGAAATATTTCACGGAGTGGTTTGTTTAGGCTTTATTGTTTCAACACTTAGATCAATGAGTTTGTTCTGATGTACATTGTAATGTACAAATCCACACATATATTTAAAACTCCAGTTAATGAAGAACAAATGAAAAAAAGTCATTACTCATTTGTAGGGCCAAGCCCTGAACAATCCTTTACTGAATGTTCTGAAATGTTTGTTGAACATTTGCTTGATCATTTTAATGGCTCTGATCTGCAAAAAGCCACTAAAATATCTCATACTAGAAGATTTACTCAGCATTGATGCTTTAAGTCAATTAATTTTTGTGTTTTTTTTTAAATAAAATGAAAATGTGCATGCTTCATTTGAATCATTGCTATGAGGTGGGGTTGGTGATGAGGGGTTCAGTATGCAGGCTGCCCAGGGTAAAGGGGACTACCCCAGCCCTCTCTCACTGCAGCAGCTTGGGGCCTGATGAGAAGCATCTCTTCATGGCCCTGCAGCTCCAGCAAGCACAACTGGGGGAGGAGTTCATTTCCCCCAGCTGGGGGAGATCCAGGTAAGTTTGACCCCTGCACTCCCCAGCCACAGTGAGGAATACAGAAAAGGGTGCACTTTCCCCTCGCTCCCTGATGACGGGGAACAACGTTTCTGTACGAATCCAGAGTGGGAAATGACTGAAGTTCCTCTGCTCTCCCCAATGGGCGCCTGGGGAGTGAGAGGTTCAGGGCTAGGGGAGTCCCAGACATGGGGATGGGGAGGGAGTGCTCCCAGGAAGCTCCTTTCACTTGCCTGGTGATTCTCTTTTTTTCTGTATGGTTTTATGAGAAGCAATCCCTTTCCAGGCACATCCCATTTTTCTGGAACAACCAAACCCTTCCCTTGCTTTGAGCTAGGGTAAGAGGGACCTGCATACCAAATTTGATGGCTCTAACTCTTAGTATTTATGAGGAGTTCTTGAAAGACAGATAGACAGACAAAATCTCTCAATTATAGTAGAAGATTAGAGAATTTTCAGCCCCAAATGGAAGCCAGAAATACTGGAAGTCCTGTAAGAAAGCAAAACGTATGTTATGAGTACTGCCTATCAATGGGCACCTAAAAACAAATGGTTATTGGTGGTGCTTGAATTATTCAGCATCCCCCTATATTAGCATGCTAGAGGATTTGCCCTGCATTGATTGGGTCCCTCTTGGGGCTCAAGACAGTGGGTGGGAGGGTGCAGGGATCAGAGCAGAGAGTTGGGATGTGTGTGTGGATGAGGTCAGAGCAGGGTACCGTCAGTTCAGGAGTCAGGGTAGGGGGTTGTGTGTGGAGGGGCTCAGGGCAGGAGATGTTGGGTGCAGGAGTCAGGGCAGGGAGCTGGGAGTTTTGGAGGGGTTCCCTGGGGCTGGCCAGGGCCATGCTGGTTGGCTGGCAATTACTCCCTGAGCTCAGAAGAGGCCATCGTGCCTAGACAGTGACTGCTCTGCTTGGCCAGCCAGAATGCTGTGGGTCATGCTTCCCAGATGGCAGCTGCTCCATGCTTCTCTGTGGCTTTGGGGGCCACATTTTCTGCCCCCTTGTCGTCATTATGGACTGAAATTGTCCCTGCTGTCAGAGCCCTCCCTTTTCATTTGATGAGATACAATCGCATTCCCCACACGTCCCATTGTCCTGGCACAACTAAACCTTAGCTTGCTTTAAATTATAAGAAGAAGCTGCACACCAAAGTTGGTGCTTCTCGCTCTTACTGTATAGGAGGAGTTCTTGAACAAACAAACTCACAGAAGGATAGACAGATGCACAAGCTCTGTCAAATATATTGAATGCAACTTAAATCATATCGCTCACAGAGTTTATGGACAGAGAGACTACTGATCATCTAATCTGACTTCCTGCATAACAAAGGTCATAGAACCTCCTATTTGCATTACAGGATACATTTAAGAAAAGCCATCCAATCTTGATTTAAAAGTTGCTCACAATGGAGGATCCACCACTACCACTACTTAATTGCTCCATTGCTTATCCTCACTGTTAAAAATGTATGTCTGAAATTTGTCTACTTCAGCTTTCAGCCACTAGATCTTGTTACCCCTTTATGTGTTAGATTAAATGTCTCCATTGCTAAATATGTTTCCCATGTAGGGACTTACAGACTGATCAATTTAGCCCTCAACCTTCTCTTTGTTCAGCTAAACAATCTGAGCTCCTTCAGACTACTAAAGTTGTGACTTCACTACCTGTGAACAATAGGTAAACATGCTGACACATTTTAAACACTGCTAAACTCAGTTTGTGCAGGTGACAGAAGTGTATGAGGCAGTCTGATTGTATAATTCACCAGTAGCTTATTTCTGCCCTCAATCAGAAGAGAACTATGTTAAGAGAATTATACCTATGTTTACCATCTATCCCAGTTGAAGGAGTAGCGGGTAGGAGGGAGAAGGAAAGAGCACAGAAGTATTTTCAATTATAAAAATGAAGACAGAGGAGAAAAAATGATTTAAGGCAAAATGTTAATTGTTCATGAAAAAAACCAGATAATTAAGCAAAACTCATATATAAAACAAGGCACTTGTCACGCTTCAGTAATTCATTATATGAGCTCCCATAACCGGTAGCTGGCATTTCATACTGTAAGCCAACCATGCTTTTTTGGTAGCTTAATACTACAGGCAGTGCCTCATACCACAAAAATGCCATTCATTATATGGAACAACTGACAGTTTCTTCCCCCTAAGGAGACCCAAACTTACTTAAGTCTGGAGTCTGAAATACCATACCCTGTCAACCAAGATATACAGAAAAGCAGTTAATTTAGTAGTGGTCTTGGGGACAAACTAATAGTCCCTGCCCCAAAATGGAATCAGCATAGCAATTAAATTAAATAATTATGTGAATCAACATAGCAATTAAATATTGGGTCTGATCCACTGCTTGAATAAATCAGAGATGAAGTAAAATTCAGTGGACCGATGCTGTTTACATCAGCTGCAGGTCTGGTTTCTTGAGGACCAAATTCTAACTAGTTACATACTAAATTCACTTAAAGCATGACAAATAAATACCACCCCAGCAATAAAAACTGTGCATCTGCTCTTGCTATAATAGAGTGACTAAAATAGAGCACAACAGCTAGTACATGGTACAATGATATAGGAATGTGAGAGCACCCATGTATTGCAAGTGTCTAGAATGACTGACTTCAGTTATACAAAGGTTTAGCCTAGACCACTGAACTCTTTCTAATTATGTGCATTTATTCTGCACACTAGTAGATCCCTTTGCTATACATGAAAGAGGAAAGGGCTGGTGTCAAGGCACATCATTTATAAGACTGATTTTGTGGAGAGACTTGCTGATGTATTATATAAAGCTACAGTATACTAGGAAAAGAGAGAGGCTGGAGGTGGAAACATATAGCATACTATATGCTGAATTTTGCCCCACTTTAAGCTGTTTGCGTACCTCCTTTTTCCACACATGTAAATATCAAAAGCATACAAAGTACCTGTGTAGTTGCCCATGGTCAATGCATTTTAGATTGGAGCAGGAAAACATTTGCTGACATGGGGCACATAAATTACATCATTACCTAATGAACTGTTGCAGAATTCATTTGAATGGAGCAGTCTTTCTGAGGAGTTTGAATCCTCCCTGTGATTAAAGTGATTCAGACAGGAGTAGTCCAGGAAAGACAAAATTAATTTAGAGATGAGTCATGATATTCAGCACCAGTCTGAAAACCTAATGAGCTGATTCAAATTCACTTAAATCACTGGAAAAATACTAATGTTACACAGGTGGCAGAATATCAAAATAATCTTTCTGAGATCCAACGCATTTGCAGCTGTCATTGTGGTGTTGAGAATATTTTTTACAATTGTCTAAATGGGCCTGATCCTGCTCACCAAAGTGTAACGGCACCATTAGCTGAATTTACAGCTGCTCCCCAGTCCCTTTGTGCTGGTCTTCCTTATGCTCTTTGGTGGACTGTACTGGTGCAGAGATCTTCTATGATAGTAGCTCTCAGCCCTTTCCAGACTACTGTGCCTCTTTCAGGAGTCTGATTTGTCTTGCCTACTCCGAAATGCTTTTTTAGGCAGCCTGTTGTAAAACTAGGCAAATATCTAGATGAGTCGATGTACCTCCTGGAAGACCTGTGCATGCATACCCCCAGGGTACATGTACCCCTGGTTGAGAACCGCCCCTCTATGACAAACACAGACAGGGCTCAGCAAATCCCTGAGTGGGCAAGAGGGGAGTGGGCAGGTTGGGCCTAAGAAGAGGTATGGCCAGAGAATACCTGGTCCCAGCAATTCCCTGCTACTTCATTCATATAAGAGCCATGGCATTTAGGGAGGCCAAGGAGTGTGTAAAATAAGATCACAGCTCGCCTTTTCTTTGGCTGGTATGATGACTGCTCCCCTGCCTTTTTCAAGCTACTGAGTATAAGTCTGTGCAGTGTTTGGGATTGCCCCTGTGCGCATAAAGCCCACACCAGCCACTGCAGCCCAAGAATGAGTGAGGTGCAGTTGTCTCTTCATCAATGCCATGTGCCTGGATGAATTTGCCCCACTGAGTTTGGCGGGAGAAGAAACAGTTGCTCTCTAGGGAAGCTCATGAAGAGTAGTCTCCCTTGTTTTGAAGGCTAGGAAAACACTTCAAGGCTGGCCAGCTGAGCCATCTGACTAAAATCAATGGAGTATTTAAAGTCAGGACCCTGGTGTATTCTTGTTTACCTAACGTGTTTGTTATCTGTTAATACGACTATATAATTCCATGGACTATTTCATCAATGGATCACCATCACTGCCTACTCTTAGGGTGAAATTCGCACTAGTACTTATGTCCCATTTAAAACAACAAAAAAGGGCTGGAGTGGGATTTACGGGGTGCATAGTCTTTGGCTGGCATTCTGTACAGGGGTGAATTTCACCTTAGTGAAGCAACTGGCATGTGCCACGTCCTACAGATGGATCAGCTGCAGTGTACGTTCAGCACTGCTATTAATTCTTTTCTTTTGTGGCATGTGTGTCTGCTTTTGGACTTGCTCCCAGCTACACAGATTTGTTTTTGTTCGGAGTGCGGGGAGGGAATCATATGCCTGTTCTCTCTGCAACTGTAGACCCAACTGCTGACACATCCTTGCAAATCCTCCTTCAGCGTGCGCATCGCCAACACTTTATGTCCCCCAGGATCTTGAGTCACTCTAGGATACTTGATCCTTTCCTACCTCAGAAGCCCTAGTGACCTTCACCTCCTTTTAAATTTTAAAATTGCTCTCCAGCTCAGAGTAACTCTGGTGGAACTGCAATGGCAAACAGCCCCTATTTATTTTATGTATTTATTTTCTAATTTGTGTTTTAGTTATTGGATAGAACTAACTTCCCAGGCAAATTAAGTCCTAGAGCAATAACATCCAGGCACTTTGTAAATTTCATCCCACTAATGCCTTCGAATCCTAACCCATACCATTATCGAATTCTGGAGCCCCTTGTGAGCAGAGGCTACCAAATGGTTGTGGAAGGTTTTTGTGGGGTGGTGGAAAAATGACTTGGATTAGATCAAGCTCATTCTAATGTTGCAACCCAACATAGGAATGAAGTCTTCAGAGCTGAATGTCTATAGAAGTAGATTATTGCACCACTTCCTCACTTTCTGTGAGTTGACTTTAAAATGATATCCTGAATTCCATGAGCTCCATTGGCTTCTCTGATGGGTAAAGTTTAAATTTCCCACTATCATGATTTTTAACATGTTAATGTTCTTTGTTTTCTGATAAACTAGTTTGCGCACTCAGATTTAGGATGAAGATCAAAACTGATGGGCAAAAGACTTTTTTTTTTGCATGCTTTAATAGATTTATTTATTAGGGATGCACACATCTGATGAACAGTTGACTTGCAATTTAAGCCCTATTCCTTGTAAAAATGTGAATCCATACACATATACAAATACCACGATGCATGCACAATACAGCTGTATTTATATGGCCCCTGACTATTAGTCCTGTACATTTTTATGGCTTTCAGACTTGGTTTTGTTTTCATCAGCCCATATCTATTTCATCAGTAGAAGCTGATAAATGTCAGCTCTGCAAACAGGACAAAAAGGATGCAGTTCTCTCTCTATAACCTGTCTAATCAATTCAATAGGTGTCACTTGTGTGGAAGGGTCTATATTCCTCAGCAGTAATTTGTCACCAAGAAACAGTTTCAGGGCGTTTCACAGTTGTGTGCCAGCGTTTGTTTCAGGCCTTATCTCCAGTGAACATTTCTTGCTAAGAGAAATTAATTCCCTGCATCTGTCATTAAAGGAACAAAGCAAATGCACGGTCTGTGGAAGGGCATTATTCAGTACATTAGGCATTGATATGACAGTTTTCTTCATTTCACAGCTGCTCAGAACAATAAGTAACCTCACTAATCAATCTGAGGTTGGTAAAACTCACATTATAGAGGTCAGGCAAGGAAGGAATTTATTTTTTCTTCTTCCCTCAGCCCCCTGTCTCTCTCTCTCTCTTGGTAAAGTTTGTTACTTATTCCAGCCCTTGCAAAAAATAAAATACAAATACATTTTAAAAACTTATAATCTTTTCTTTAACACATTTCAGGGTAGCTTTAAAAGTAATCATCTTATGTTAGGATATGTAAAGCTGTGGTTTTCTATCCACCTAACTGCTTAATCAATTACAGTGGAACAACCTCTGAACCTATGGTACCTTTAGTCTGTGTGCAACAGTTGTACATATAAACAGATCTTTCTTTAAAGATCATTCTGTTCTGACCTCAAAAATAGTAGTCTACTCCAAGAGTTGTCCATATATTTGATCAAAACTATTGTGGACACAGTTCTTCAGGACAGAATTTTACCTTTAAAAATGTAATCAGCCTCTGGCCATCATTCAAAAGAAGAATAAAGGGAACAAAAGGGGGTGAAACCATGGCTATGTTTAAAGAGAAAGCCAAAATTGACCAGCTCATTTTATGTTTGGTACAGTGAGGAATCAGAAAGATACAGATGTAGATGCAGAAATGTTTCAGTGAATAAATGGAGGTAATCAGGGGAAGAGGGAGGGGAACCTTTCTAAAAAAGATAGACAAGTATAATCTTAGTTTTCCCCCAAAATTACCTTCAATTATTTACTTACACATGATGACTCTGCACAAATTGGTTAAAATCAAACTCAATAACACTATACTCACTATTAATATTCTAAAAACTCAGAAAAAAATGCTTACTTACTATAGCTGGAATACCTCATGGTTTCCTGGAACAGTTTTCCAAATAAAAAAAACCTGACTTCACTTTGGCTTCATTCATGCAACTTGTGTCCATTTTCCATGATTATTCCAGCAAATGACTGGCAAGAATGCTTTTAGTATTAATTAATTTTGAGCAAATATTATAGCAAATACATTTTAAACTTGTATAGCAAAAACTTGTGCCAGAAACCTTGTTCTGGGCCTGGTCCAAAAGAGCATTTCATTCAAGGAGTATCTTCCCACTGACTTCAGTGGGCTTTGGAACAAGCCCTCTCAGAATCATGTTCACCTGATCAGGAAACAGAAATACTACCCTATGACACTTGAGTCCAGTCAAAAGTAACTAATAACATTTGAGTTTTCTATAATCAACACGGTGCTGCTGTCGAATGTAGACATAATTATTTGCAGACATTCAGACAAGTTTTTGAACAAATTATCTGAAGAAAATTCCCAGATCAAAAATATTCCTCTCAGATATTATTGATCAAGAATTATTCATGTGGCTTAAATATTTGCAGAACAGGTGTCAGATTTTCCAAAACAAGATAAGTTGAGATGTTTTCCCTATTAAAGTTGCCATCATTTGCTCCTTCGCTGGTACAAGACGAACAATCTAAAGGCTACTTGGTCTCTCTCTGGTTCACCACGTCCCGTCTTGTGCAATATGCTCTCTGGCCACAGGCTGACATGGAATGGTAGTCTAGCAGCCACTACAATAGCTCTTTCTAACTTGAGGATACCCTTCACATACCTGAATGTGCCAGCTCTAGGGTGGCTTTTTGTCACCTGTGTAGTTCCCTTAGAACGGGGGATGGGGGAGAAGGAATGTTGGTTTAAGTAATCAGCAATATTCTACTTGCATTAATGGGAAGTAATAATTTGGAAAGAAAATCATGCATTAGCTATTGTTGTGAGTACAACAAACAATAGATTTCTATCTATAATTAGCAAAGGTCATGGAGTATTTTTTCAGTGACTGTTCCAGTGTTATTTCTACATACTTTTAAAAAATATAGTTGAAATGCTGAGTAGCAGAGGGAATTGCCTAGAGGTTTCCTGCATTTGCAATGTTTCTTGGCAACCCAAGCTTTTTTTAATCTAGGTCCTGAAACATTCCAAAAAGAGCCTTGTATCCCTAGAAGGCCCTTCAGATCTCTTGATCTTGCTTTCAAAGGAGGCCATTCCTGGGTTTCCAAATGATTCTCACACATTCCTGCATAGCAAAAGATGGATCTATTTGCCTCCTTTCACTATGTTTGTGTTTTTACATTTTCAGTAAAATTCTAGCATCGGGGAATTAATTTTCTTTTAAATTCTCTCACTTTCACATCTTGGAGAGCATAACTATGATCATATATAAAACGGAGAGCAAGAGGAGGGACTTCTGGTTACCATGCTGGACTGGGATGAGGAGATCAGGATTCAATACTCAACTCTGAAACAGATTTCCTGTCACGTGCAAAATCTGTTTCTGAGCGGAGTATTTAATCCAGATCTCCTATGTGACACTTAGGACTGGTCTATACTAGCAAAATGCTCTAAATAGAAATATAGCTTAGATCAGCTAAGCTACATTGTGGCAAGTTTACTTTTTCCAGCCTCCTCACCCCTCACATAAGGGGGAAAAAAAGGAAAGCTCTCCAGAAATTTTTTAAATAAACTTTTTTTCCAATCAGAAAGTGATGATTTGTCAAAACAAAACTGCTCATGGGAAATCTTTCAGTTCCATCTTTTTTTTTTTTTTAAGCAAAAAATGGTTTTAAATGTTTCATGTTGATATTTGTGAAATGACAAAGTCCAGTTTTAAGATGACTTTTTATTTTGAAATGTAAGCTGATTATAGCAAAAACTTTAAAATCTCTAGTATAATTTTAAACCATTAAACCTGGTAGAAATGGACAGAGCCCAACTGACCCACCCCAACAATTTTTTTCTGAGTTTTGGGCTGTACAACTATTTAAGATTTTTCATTCCTATTCAGACTGAGAAAAATAAATCTATATCTTTAAAAATATCACAAGATGATAAAGCCATTTCCTGTCCAGCTGAGCTCTACAAAGATGCATATGACTGCATCTATACTAGGGCCATATTCTGGTGCAGTTATATCAGTCAGAGATCTGACCTGAGATTCTATTCCCGTCTTTGTTACGTACTACATATCACTAGAAATCAATGGAACTCTGTGTGAGCAAAACAGCCAGCCTGCCTGCCTGCCATCAATTGCAGGATCTGGGGCTTAGTCTCTCTGCCTCAGTGATGGGCATAATTGTTCCTTTCTTCTATTTTCTGTCTGCATTGTCTGTTTCTAACAAAAACTCTTCAGGACAGTCACTGTCTCTTATTATGCAGCACCTGATACAATAGGGAACCAACTCAGTTCGGGTCTCTAAGTTGAAATACAAATACTTATCACAACAACATATCAGATTGTTGAACGAGTGAATACTATTGCATTAAAACATAACTGGAAACTAGCATATTCTTAGCCTAATATAATTGGACCTTTTTATGAATTAACTTACTTCCAAGTGGCTTAATAAAATGCCTATTTTCTTAGACAATTTACCTCACGGTTTGTTAGTTATTTGGTTTGAGCATCTACTCATATGTTTTTTAAATTATCTTTCTTTAAATTCATTTCTCTCTCTCTCCAAACGGTGCCAAATAAGATCTCTAGTAGCTTAAAAGATATTATAGTGTCTATTATTTAAATCCAATTATTTGGAATTATAGGAATGATGATAATGGATTTATAATGTAGACACAATATATATTTACTTCTGAGTAGATGTTCTGCTTGTCTAGCTTTAAAATTTATTTTTGATAATCGCCTTGGCGTTCACTACTCAGAGTCGGGCCATTATCCACCCATACTGAAATTAGGTTCATAACATAATTTGATAAAAGTTATCACTTAAAATATTGAAAAAGCTTTCCCCATAGTGCTGATCCAGGACAATGAAAGATGTCATCCAAAACAATTCCCTCCCCCACAACAGCTCTCACAAAAGATGTTTTCTGTTTGCAAAGCATCTTTGTTCTTTGTCCTGTGATGCTTAATTAAGGATATAATGGATAATATTATAGTCATCTTAGTCTGGTTGGGAAGTAATGAGGCCTGAGGCAAAGCATACAGCTCGATTTAATTCAAATCAACCTACAACTGTTGGCAATACCCTTTACAAAGGATCTTGGTGAGGATATAATTTTCTGAAATAATTTGCAGTTACATTTTTCCTCCCTAATAATTAATTTTTTAAAATTTCTTATGTGTCATGACTCTCAGCAGCATAGTGTTCTGCTTTATATAGAGACTTTCTCAATGAATAGTTTGCCATATATAAATTGGCATAACGTTCTTTTCCCAGAGACACGTGTTTCCTGTAGTTGATTGATAGATGAAGCCTGCAGCCAAGTGATTTATGTGGATTTCATCAGTGTTACCTTAAAGCCCCCCAGAACAGAATTGTTGAGAAAAACCAAAAAATTAAAAAAAAAATTTTTTTTTAAGGAGGCTGCCCCTTTAAGATGGCTGCTCTTCTCTGGATCTTCTTCAATTTGTCCACATCATTCCTGAAATGTGCCCAGAACTGGACACAATACTCCAGTTGAAACCTAATCCGTGCAAAGTAGAGGGGAAGAGTGACTTCTTGTGTCTTGCTCATCACTGTTAATGCATCCCAGAATCATGGGTTGTTGGGTTTTTTTTCACCAATGTCACACTATTGATTCATATTTAGCTTGTGGTCCACTTTGACTCCTAGATCCTTTTCTGCAATACTCATTCCTAGACAGTCACTTCCCATTTTGTATGTGTGTGTTCTGGCCTCAGTCAGAACCTGGTCCCCATCCAGGGTCAGAGGGAGGCCAACCTGCCACACTACAAGGAAGCAGAGTGAGTCAATAGTGCAGCACAGAACTTGTTTCAGGATGGGGGAGCAACAGTTCGGGTACTCAGGCCTATGGTTGGCTGCACAACAATGCGCAGGTCCTAGTACAGGGTGGGGCAACAAAGAGCCCAGGTGCTGGGCCTATGCTGAGGCCAATCAGTAGTCAATACTCCCTGGCCATAGTTCAGGGTGTGGCAACCAACAGTTCCAGGAGCTCACTCTTAGGTGTAGGCCGAGGAACTGACAATATGCCCAGGCCCTGATGAGGGTGGAACAACAAGTAGCTCAGGGTGCTCAGGCCTGTGTGCAGATTGAGCAGGAGTCAGATCTCCTAAACCTGGCAAAGAACCAACAAGCACAGGTGTTTTTCCCCTAACAGGAGGAGACTTCCTCCCAGGGATTAGGGTGGTGGGGAGGGGATACAGGCCCACCTACTCCACTGTGTCCCAGCCCAGGGCACTAACAGTGGCCGCTCCAGTTGCCACTGGGTCAGTGGAGATCATGACTGAAACATGCTGACTCAGTTTACCTCCATTTCCTCAGCCAGACATGGGTCGGTCATCACTGGGCTACTTCCCAGTTCCCCCATATGTAGACAACAGAGTTTCTATCATCTTAAGTAATGCGCTTAAGGGGTAGTAGGAGAATAAATGTTAAACAATTACAACTCTGCCAGCCACCCTTCTCTGGTTAGCAGGGAAGAACAGTCTTCTAGGCCCTTAATAAAGATACATCAAGCAGACTGTTTGTGTTTGTATCTGATGTAAACACAGAAAGAGATCAGAAGGATTCTTGTGATTCAGCATGACCATACTGTTGCTCTGGAGTAATTCGAATATAGGTTGTGTAATAAAGAAAATATGATGAATGATTAAAAGTTTGTGCTAACAGAAGCTTTGTATTGGAAATTGATACCTTTTGTATAGACAATTGTATTCCTTTTCCTAGGTGTGAATAAACAATTGTGTGGTTCCTAGGGAGGAGGGAGTGAATGAATTTGGAATGTGAGTGTTTGGAAAGAGATAACTTGTAAGCTCAGAAGTTTCAGACTTCAGATAGTCAAAGAAGGGGGATGAGAAGCTGGAAGACTCAGCGGCACTAAAGTGCCATCAATTGGGCCAATTTAAGGCAAACCAATGCAGGACATATAGGGTACGTCTACACTACATGCCTCTGTCAGCAGAGCCATGTAGATTTGTTTGTTCAGCAAAGGCAAATGAAGCCGCGATTTAAATGATCGCGCCTTCATTAACATTTACATGGCTGCCGCGCTGAGCCGACAAACAGCCGATCAGCTGTTTGTCAGCTCGTCGCTAGTCTGGATGCTCCCCTGCTGACATCAAAGCCCTTTGTTGGCAGCCCCGGTAAACCTCATTCCACGAGGAATAACGGGGCTGCTGACAAAGGGCTTTGATATCGACAGGGGGAACGTTCAGACTAGCAGCGAGCCGACAAACAGCTGATCAGCTGTTTGTCGGCTCAGCGTGGCAACCATGTAAATGTAAATGAAGCTGCGATCATTTAAATCGCGGCTTCATTTGCCTTTGCCTACAACCCTAATCTACATGGCTCTGCCGACAGAGGCATGTAGTCTAGACACAGCCATAGATAGCCTTGGAGTTAAGAACAAGCACCCATTTTAGATGAACTTTGTGAAAGCAGCACTAAATTACTGATCTCAGATGTCAAAGAAAAACTACTTCCAGATAAACAGATGTTAAAATGGGGATTCATTAAGAACTGATGCAGCAAAATATATAGACCTGAATGGGAGAAAAGTCCTATAAAAGATGGGGCATCTTGCATGAATCTCCGGGTCCCATCTTGTCAAGATCAGAGCATCGGTCCAGACCAAGAGAAGCACCTGTTCTTCCCCCTCTCATTTAACTCTCCTGGCCAGTGAGTTAATGTGAACAGCAGACTGGTAACTTTAAGCAATGACAAGACTGTTTGTTTGTGTGTGTGTGTGTGTGTTGGGGTGGGTATATGTGAATATGCATATAACAGAATAATGTTAGATTGTCAATAAATGTGGTGTTTTGCTTTATCCCCCTAAAAAGATCACGTGAAATTCTTTCAAGTACAATACTTAGGCCTACCTGGCTTGGTCCCAGCTCCTCATGGCCTGGAGGGAATGAAGATGCCAGCAGGGTTTTTATCAGCTGAGGGTCTCGGGTTGTCAGCAGTCCCAGGTAGTCCTCTGGGATCACAGGCCATCTTGGTCAGTTTTATTCTTCTTGGTGGTGCAGCTGAGCCTCCCACCACTCACCTCAGGAGCTCAGGCAAGGCGTCTGGTTCTCAACTGAGCTCTTATCTCCAGGCTTTATACCTCTGGCCCTATCTTTGGGGCAGAGCTGGGTTGCTCTATCCTTGCCCACCAGGACGTTTTGGTGAGTTCTTCCCCTTCTGGGTCAGAGGGAGGCCAAGCTGCCTCATTCCAGTGTGAAACTGATTGTTCCTCACTAAGTGAAGTACTTTGCATTTGTCCTTATTGAACTTCATCCTATTTACTTCAGACCATTTCTTCAGTTTGTACCGATCATTTTGAATTATGACCTTATCCTCCAAAGCACTTGTAATTCCTCCCAGCTTAGAATAATCTGAAAACTTTACAAGCATACTCTCTATGCCATCATCTAAATCATTGATGAAGATATTTAATAGAATCAGTCCCAAAATCTATCTCTGCAGAACCCCTCTTGAACCCTTCCAGTATGACTGTGAACCATTGATAATTACTCTCTGAGAAGAGTTATCCAACCAATCACACCATCTAGATTGTATTTACGTAATTTATTGATAAGAAGGTCATGCAAGACTGTATCAAATGCTTTACTAAACTCTAGGTATATCACGTCCACTGCTTTCCTATCAAAGAAAGCTATCAAGTTGGTTTGACATAATTTGTTCTTGACAAATCCATGCTGTCTGTTTATTAACTTATTGTCTTCCAGATGTTTGCAGATGGATTCCTTAATTATTTGCTCCATTATCTTTCCTGGTATAGAAGTTAAGCTGACTGGTATGTATGTAGTTTCCATGTTTGTCCTTATTTCCCTTTTAATAGGTGGGCACTACATTTGCCCTTTTTGAGTCTTCTGGAACCTCTCCTGTCTTCCATGAGTTTTCAAAGATTACAGCTCAGATACTTCCTTAATCAGCTCTGTGAGTATTTTAGGATGCTTTTCATCAGGACCTGGTGACTTGAAAATATTTAACTTTTCTAAGTAAATTTTAATTTGTTCTTTCCCTATTTTAAAATCTAAACTTAACCATTTTCACTGGCATTCACTATGTTAGGTGTCCAATTGCCACCAACCTTCTTGGTGAAAACTGACACAAAAAAGCTGTGAAACACTCTGCCATTTCCACATTTTCTGTTATTGCTTTTCCCTCATCATTGAGTAACGGGCCTACTGTGTCCTTGTTTTTCTTCTTCTTTCTAATATATTTTTAGAATGTTTTCTTGCCAACCTTTATGTTTCTAGCTAGATGGAGCTTGTTTTGTGCCCTCACCTTTCTAGTTTTGCCCCTTCATAATTGTGTTATTTGTTTATATTCATCCTTTGTACTTTGACCTAGTATAGACATGTCCTGGATGTATTCAAATGATCTCTGCAGCAAAGGATAGTCCTGTAGAGGATTTATATGATTGGATATTACTATCCCTGCAATACACACATTTGAATCTCAGCTCTACAGAGATAGTATTTTAAATTTATGAACGTATTCTAAAAATACAGTCCTTTGGGTGCTCAAATATCAATATGAGAACCGCTATAACATTTCTGATGTGAATTCTTAACACATTTTCTATATTTATTTAAATCCCTTCTGAGATGCTGACAACAATTAAAATACATAAGATAAAGGCTAATGAATAGTAAAGTTCAGCTGGCACTTCACACCAGTGTGTAGATGAACATCTTCCAGTCATATGGATACAGCAGCATGATGTTAGCTTTAGCTCAGCATATCTAATACTATATACACACAAAAGGAGTAGAATAAATTCACTCAACAGTCCAGACTGCTTTATATTTATAGTTTTCCCTACCCCTGTCTAGTAACTTTAAATGACTTCCCTGAAGCCAGGTGGCACAAGAACAAGTCAAGCCAGAATATTGTTTCTCAATCTAGGAAATTAATTTTGTAGTCATGCACTCCATTGCACTCCATGTTGAACATTAGACACTGCATCCAGCAAGGTAGCACTAATAGCACCTGAGGCAATTTCCTTTATTCTGTTTCTTTTCAGTTCCCAGCTGGAGTCGGAGCTAAAAATAGTCTTGTCCTGACAGGATAATGAATCCTAGCAATACGTGTATTCCGCAGCAATGCAATGAGCTCATTATCTATGTGTTGATGGATGATGTGGGGGGGGGGGGGGGGGGGAGGATTGAATAGCATGGTACAATAAAAAAAAAACCTTAGAATTTTGTGTTATTCTTTTTTTACTGCATAGTTCCTCTAGTGGCTCTGAAAAATCAAAGGCTGCTTGTCCATTTATGGTAGTGTATAATCATTTATATAAAAATTAAAAACATATCTAAAATGTTATTAACCAGAGTATTCACTCTTTATGAAGAATTATTACTTGCTGTGCTGTGAAGTTACTGTTTTATCTACAGGACAAAATAGCTTATTTCAGCTTTTGGCGCTGTCTACACATCAGGAAGTCCGAGGTAAAGGACCCTTCCTCCAACTTCCCTTACTCCTTGTAAAATGAGGGTAACAGAAGTCGGAGTAAGAAGTCCTCCAGCTTGCCATTATTTTGTCATTATGTTGAAATAACTGTTTGTAGTATAGACGAGGACTATATTATTTCAGAAAAATGTCAGTTATTCCAAAATAACATTGCTATTATTTTGTACCCTCAGAAGCCAATGGAAAATATCAATAAAGACACATGATCATCAACATCTGAAGGAATAGTGTATTATTCTGATGGCAGATTTTCTGTGGGAAACCATGAAACATGGTTAGTTCAGCTACACTATTCTTGTGTCAATGAAACTTCATTCTAGTCTCGGCGTCTGGACAAAATGGGGCAAAATCCACACTAAGGCTACATCTACACTACAGAGTTTTTGTGCAAAAACTCGTGGAGCATCCACACCTCAAGTGCATTTTTGCACAAGTAAATTGACAGAACAGAAGGTTTTTTGTGGTGTAGGTATTCCTCTTTCTACGAGGAATAACTCCTTTTTGCGCAAGAATTCTTGCGCAAAAAGGTGTGTGTGAACAGGCAACAGGGGTTTTTTGCGCAAAAACAGGAAAGAGGGAAAAGCACAGGTGCCCTGCTGGCCATTCTGTGGACAGCTATCAGCGCTTTCTTTTGAGAGCATATCCATGCAGTGTCGATACTCTCTTGAGCAAAAGCGCATCGCTTTTTCGATGTGCTTTTGCAGTGTGGACGCGCTCTTGCGCAAGAAGTTTTTGCAGAAGATCTCTTCCACAAAAAGCTTCTTGTGCAAGAAGCCTGTAGTGTTGACATAGCCTCACTGAAGTTAATAGCA
Organism: Pelodiscus sinensis; assembly: GCF_049634645.1. NCBI lineage: Eukaryota > Metazoa > Chordata > Testudines > Trionychidae > Pelodiscus > Pelodiscus sinensis. The sequence continues at coordinate 174,195,693 of NC_134712.1, forward strand.
AAATATCCACTGATCTCAACGAGGCCTAAAGAAACTAGCCAAGCAGGAGGTAAGCTTAAAAGGGAGAGTCAACCTAAATGTTTTTCAAATCATGAATGTAAATCACTACATCACTTATGACTATTGCTGCAAGTAACACCTAATATTTAACCAAAAAAGATTAGGGGAAAAGTGGTTTGTATGTGTGTTTGCCAACAATTTCTATATGGCCACTCTCACTGCTCCCCCTGGATAGCCAGTCAAGCTCCATCCCTCCCATCCTCAAAGCCCCCCATTCATATGGGTCTTTCACACAGCACCAAGGGAAGAGAACAAAACACATTTAAAAAAACCCAGGAAAATACAACTGTAACTCTTCCTCTCCAGCTTGGCAAAGGGCATAGTTATAATGTTATAATGTTAGGAGATCTGTTAGGAGGAAATCAGAGAATGTGGAAGGAGTGGTTTAATTACGAGAGACCCTCTTTAAAAATATTGGGAAAAGACCAACAGGTGCTTTTGCTTCACAGGAACGTTCTGTTTCCCTGACCCAAAGATAGTTTGTGACAGTGACAGTCTCATGTAAGGAAGAAAACTCTGTGGATACAATATATTCTCTGAAGACCTAGAAAGTGCTAGAGAATAGCTAATGAAGGATACAGCTAGCCCAGTAGGACTCTAGGAAGAGAACTTGTGATAGGGGACTTGTGGGAAGCCACTGACCCAGGAAAGCACAGAGCATATCAGATTTGAATTGAGCTGCCTGCTTAGGCCCAGCAGAGAAGCCAAATTGCTTATTGCACACCACTGTTAAAATGCAGATTTTCTCCTTTAGAACATTTAATAGGAAGCAAATTATATGGAGGACTCCTGTGCCTTCAGGGAGAACAGCCCAACAATTAGGTCTTGCAAAATGTACATCGTTGGAAACACAACAGAAGAAATACTTTAAGGCAGATCAACAACCAGGAACAGCCTTTTACCACTGGAAGATGAGGATGTGTTGCACCATAAAAAAATTTGGATGCTGGAAGCCGAGTACACATTCAGCCCTCAAACTTGCAAACATTTAAGCACATTCTTCACTTAACTACTCCCTGGATTTCGATGGGGGCTGCTCATGGCAGTCAAGTTAAGCAGATTGACAAGCATTTATAGGATTAGGATGACTGATAGAAAAAAAAACAAGTGCCTACACCCTATGATGTAGTTACTGAATACGGCTAGAAAAAAATCCTAGCAAGTTGATCTGACAAGTTTAATTTATTTTTCGGTTTATGAATTGTCTATGGGCAACTTATGATTGTCTCCAATTTGTTACTCAAAGCTATTCACCAAATCAGTTTCTACAAATGAATCTTGTTCTGTAGACTGTTTGCAAGCTACCATATTTTCATCTTGAGCTGCATTAGTGTTAATTGAACACTTGTCACATGATGTTCCTGTTCCTTAATTGACTCAGCACAACTCCCAGAATCAGATTTCCAGCATGGCTGTTTCCACATCTAAAACTTCCAGGTTTGCTCTAAAGAATAGTCTTTATTAGATGCTTAAAATTTGGTGTCAAAGTTGTGACTCATGAGCTTATTCAGTAGCCTGTCTTTAGGAAACAAACATACGAAGAGGATTGAGCACAACCCATTGATCAGTGTACGTTGTGTCCCATTCTGTACCTGATCCAGAGGGTGTGAGTCTTGTAATAATTTTAGATGCAATTAATGTAACCCAGTCACTGTCCAACATTAAATGGTGTTAAACAAGTGTGACCTGTGGAGCTTCACAAGGCCCACTGTCAGGGGGAGGGCATTATAATTCATATCAGGCCTGACATACAGTCTGTCCACAACACACTGTTATAGTATGTATCTAAGAGGTATTATATGAGCTGATGATGTGCTGGTCAGGAATATCATGGTGTGAGATATGCATAGGTTGTGTACAAAGAGTTGTGTGTGCTGAAAATGTCCCTAAAATGTGTTTTGGAGGCAGTGCACAAATTAAGCATGCCCCAGACAAAAATATGTAGATTTATCTGTCTGACTGGCTCTATCACAGAGAGGGAACAATGAAAGTCAATTTACATGTAAGGTAAGCAAGGCACTCAAGCTAACAAGCAGTTGAGGAAACAGTTTACTGAGCACAGTGGGAGACAGAGCCTGCACCCCCAGGAAGCCTTCCCAGCTCCTGAGGTAAAGACAAGGGATTTTGTCTTTTTGCTCCCTATATATCTCATACTCTAATTATCTACTACCTAGGGAACAGAGGAAATGACACCCTCTGATTGTATTAACGGTGTTGACTTGTTGATTTGCTTTGTTTGTAACCATACTTCTCTCTCTCTCGGTTAATATCTATGCTCTTTATTAATAAAGCTTATTCTTAGTTGCACTGTAAACTATCATAGGGGTGTTATATTGAAGTAAAGAGAGAGCCCTCATAACTTAATAAGTGGGGTGAAAGGTGAAAAGGAATGGACACTTCTCTGGGGAACATGGGACCTCGGGTTCACTGATTGCTACTCTTCTGCCTCATCAGTCTGTATGCCTCCTTGAGACTCTGCCCTTTCAGGTAACACAGTGTCTTATGCTTTGGGCATCCTGAGGAAAGCATCACAGGAAGGTTTGGTATACAGAGACCTCAACTTGCTTAATACCATGGTACAACAGAATTAAAAAAATCCTTTTAACCTTTTATTAAAAGGAAAACCTATTAAATGTTTGAAATGTAAAGTATTAACATGAACGCCTTACTTAACAACATGCTCTGTTGCTTTTGGCTGTTGAGAGCTTTTAGAAAGAAAAACCCACTTGTTTGACAGTCTCTTGGAAGTACTGTCCTGGTGAAAAGAGAAGAAGTTAGCTGAAATGGGCTGGAGCTGCTGAAATCTGACCGTATTTCATCCCAAGTGGACCTTGGGATTCAGCTGGAACTGGTAGAGGTGGCAATATCATGTAGCCTCCCTGGCTTGGTCTGATTAGGAGGTCTCGCAGGCAGTCATAATGGTGAAGCTTGCTTCAATAGTCAGTTTTTCTCTACAAAGTCTTTCCAAAGGACCCACAAAGGGAAAGGTGGGTGGACTAGTCCTTCACTTCAATATTTTGTTCTGCCATTCGGCCTGGTTTCTGACACGCCTATTTTGGTTCACTGTTTCTTGACTTGACACTACACTTGCTTTCCATGCATGATCTTAACACAGTCCATCAGTTATATGAGTAGATGTCTTTGTTTCTACTAATTCAGTCTTTGTCTCCCTTTAGAACTTCTTCCCATCAACATTTGTTAATACAGGTTATTGTGACAGCTCATGAACTTTCACTTACCCTCATTGTGAGCTCAGCTGTAAAAAGTAAGTTGGTAGGCCCAATTATCACAGCAGTCTGTTACAGTTCCCAGCCAGCAAGTCAAGATCATTAGTTCAAGCCTTTAGCTTTAGAAGTTCCAGATAAAAAACCCCAGTGTCTGCCAAGATGGTACCTGTTACATAAACACAGATGAAGGAGATTAGATTAAAAAAAAATAATTCAACAAATAACTACCAATTTATTAAGGTACCAAACAGCCTCTATTACTTAATATAAACATGCGTATATAAGGAACACCAGCAGGGACAGATAATATTAGGAGGAAATTTCAAATGGAATGAGATAGATGTATGTCCCATTCAATACATCACATGAAGGCAGACACATAAATATTGACAAATTTTACAAGTGCTTTTATATACAAATGCTTGAAGACTAAATATTAAGAGGAGGAGGTTAAGTGCCTGGTATTAAATGACGATATTGATAACACAGAAACTTGGCAGAATTACAACAAAAATAAATTATATAGTAATGACAGAGTAGGTCATACTGGTGAGGGGGAACTAGATCTGAAAGAAAACTTAGAGTTAAATTTGATAAAAGTCTTAAATAATTCAAACTGTACCACAAAATCCATGTATAGAAATGTCATGATTAAATAATAAGAATATGGTAGCAGGAATATTGTACCAACATGTCCAGGATGGTGACAATGATTGTGAAATGCTCAGGGAGATTAGGCAGGCTATAAAAAATTAATAATCATGAGGGATTTCAACTATCCCTATATTGGAGAGGTACATGTTACCTCAAGACAGGATGCAGAGATAAAAATTCTATTTACCATTAATCATTGCTCTTTGGATCACCTAGTCCTGGAAACCACAAGGATTTAGGCAATTCTTGACTTAATTCTAAGTGAAGCCCAGTGTCTGGTCCAAGAAGTGTTCACAGTTGAATTGTTCAGTTATTGCAACCATAATATAATTACATTTAACATGCTAGAGGTGGGGAAGGGGAGAAGAATACACAACAAGCCCACCACACTAGCACTTAACTTCAGAAAGGGAAACTATACAAAAATGAAGAAGCTATTTAAATGGAAATTTAAAAGGAATGGTCATAAGAGCAAAATGCCTGCAAGCTGCTGGGAAACTTTTAAAAAACTCCATAAAGGGGGGTGCAAGTTAAATGTGCATCTCAGTGGGAAAAAAAACTAGCAAAAGGACAAAAAAGCCACCTTGGCAAAACAGAGTAAAATATGTTATTAAAAGCAAAAAGGCGTCTTTTAGAAATTTGATGTCAAATGCCAGTGAGGAAAATAAAAGATCGTAAACTCTAGCAAGTCAAGTATAACCAGCAGACCAAAAAAAGAATTTGAGGAACAAGTAGAAAAAGACAAGGAAGAATATTAAGGATCTCAAGAGCAGGAAACCTGACAGTCAATTAGTGGGAGTAAGTGGGACCTGCTTTGCCCAATCCAACTATATTTGGTGAGGATTAAAATTTAGAAGAGATATATTTGGGTTACTATAAATATCTTGGTAGAAGTTGACAGAGTTGATGGTGGAAGGATTGCATCTTGGACAAAAGGAGTGACAACTATAGCATGATTTTTCTTAGTTATATTAAGGGCACGCTTTAAAAAGTTTATAGGGTTAATAAACATATTACAGACATGAGTAGTATATGTCATAGACAGGTATAAGTGTGTTCTAGATGGTTTTACATGACTGAAAACAACCTACTGATCAGCTTGTCTTTAACATCTATATCAATTGATTAATCACAATGCCTTTTAATTATTAACCTACTATACATTTTGATATGTGTGACTAACATAACACTGATGGAGGGAGAACTGGAGTTTAATTCTTAACTAGGGTAGAGGAATATAAGTTTAAAAAAAGTTCTTGGATAGAAAACAAGCAAAAATACAAACTTCTCACTAGTACAGGATTTCTTGGAAATGAAGGGATGTCTCAAGAAGAGGCCCAAAGTAGAAAGACTAGGTAAGAGAAAGCACTAGATACAGCACACTCTGTAGCAAAATCTTAATGCATCAAGCTGAAGAAAAACATGTGAATTATGGTTTTCTGGGAATATACAAATCCTAGTAGTCATATATGTTGGCTATGCAATGTGAGGCGTATCTAGAGAAAAAGTTTATCTTAGTACACTAAGGTGAGAAGAGAATACCAAGCTTCCCAAAAGGCTCCAGTATGGATGCAAGTGGTAGTGGAAAGGAGACCTCTTGTAAACAAATTCATTTTCTGTGCACTGCATTTTTTCTCTTCCTCCGACATCTGTGTAAGCCATAGGCATTACAACAAACCTGGTGTTACATGCATCTCTAGCGCATGGTACTGATAACTGGAGGCAGGCCGTTGAAAGGAGCACCTGTCCTCAGTTTCTATAATCAGTGGCAGGACCCCTATTCTTATTACATTTATGGCTTCAAGTGATCAAACTACAGCCCTTCACCAATTCCCCTCTAATCATCACTTGGGTGAGGCCCCATCCATTCTCCAGGACTGTGTGTGGTGCTCAGTCAGCAAGGAGATGCCACCCTCAGGACATGTAGCCATTAAAAAGGGGGGTAGGGGAAGCCACATCTTCGACAGGTGGCTGAACGACAGTTCTGAGTATTCTGAGCTCAGAGTTGGGGCAGGAGGATGGGCCTACCACAATAGCACATTTCGAATTGCAGGCATGCCAGAATGTAGTTAAGCACTTACTGTTTGGGTTTGTTTTCACATTTGCTTCACAGGTTTATAGGAATCTGACTCCTGGGTTATAGTAGCACATGGGTGTCATGAGGAGGAGGGAGAAAACTTGTTCATCTTAGCCTCTGAGGATAGGACAAGAAGCAATGGGCTTAAACTGCAGCAAGGGAGGTTTAGGTTGGATGTTAGGAAAAAGTTCCTAACTGTCAGGGGAGTCAAACACTGGAATAAATTGCGCAGGGATGTTGTGGAATCTCCATCTCTGGTGATATTTAAGAGTAGGTTAGATAAATGTCTATCAGGGATGGTCTATATAGTATTTGGTCCTGCCATGAGGGCAGGGGACTGGACTCGATGACCTCTCGAGGTCCCTTCCAGTCCTACTATTCTATGGTCAGGGTCTAATCCTCTGAGGTGATTTAAAACTAAAAAAGAAAAGAGCCCCTCTAGCATGAGCATAATAAATCCTTATCCTATTAACATAAAAAAATAATCTATAATGACAACCATTATTTCAACATGGAAATTAAGGGTATTGTTCATTCTTTTCAACATGTATCAGCTCCCTTCTAATTAAGATATATTCATTATTGCAAAAGAAATTAATGAATGGATATGAAAGTCTTTTCATTTCAGTTGTATAGATCATGCCTTGAATTCAGTTACAAAAATGGTAAATGTGTTATATGAATGTAAGTATCATTTTTACTTCAATTAGCTGCACATATCTTGGGCATTAGGACTGTTCACCAGGGTGCTCCACTAATATGGCAAAACCTTGGGACAGGTAGAGAATCCTGCTGTGTGATAAAAGCTATTTTAAACATATGTTATAGTGCTGTATTAGTTCACAGAAAAAATAGTACCGGTAAGTCATGTTTACTTGGCATCCAACTGCATCGAGTATACACCAGGTTCAGGTGCAAAGGAATGAACCAGGTGTGAGACACTGACAAACAGGCCCTTTGGCTTAGATCCATGAAGGGTGTGGCAGTTGGTCATTGCAACACTGAGTATTATAGCACCTAGCTTTTGGGCATTTAGAAAGTCACAGGAACAAGGCAGCAAGGCTCTGTATACAATGAATAGGGAGAGAGAAAAATCCTTTAGCCTTGGTCTACACTAGAGAGCTTTTTCAAAATAACCCTCCTTATGCTAAATTTGTAAGTGGAGTGTCCACACTACCAAGCCCATTATTTCAAAATCTGTACTCCTGCTTTTCTCAGGGAATAACACTAATTTCAATTTCAAAATAGCATTAGTGTGGACGCTCCGCTGATGCTATTTCAAAATAATTACTCCCCACAGTAATTTAAATGACTTACTCCCCAGTGCTCCCTGGGGCTCTAAGTCGAGGCAGCTTGTTCACATTAATGGACCCTGCCTCAGACTAATTTCAAGGCTTCCCCATAGAGGGGACACGCTATTTTGATTTTGTAAAATCAGGAAGTAAGTAGAATTTAGTTATTTTGAAATAATTTCCTAGACTTATCCTTAGAATGTAACTCATAAACATCAGCAAACTAGGCGAGATACTGCCTAAGCTAGCCAATGGGAGATACTGAAAGGCACCAAAATCTTGGTTACAAAGATGCACCTACTTTGCTTAGTGATCCACAAGGAAGAACCTGTCTCCTGTGGTGATGAGAAGGTTAAGTGCCCAAGTGGTCTCTTGAGGGAATGAGGGTATGTCTACACTACAAAGTTAATTCGAACTAACAGACGTTAGTTCAAATTAACTTTGATAGGCGCTACACATGCAAACCGCCAGTTCGAACTTAATTTGAACTAGGTAAACCTCATTCTACGAGGACTAACGCCTAGTTCGAATTAACTAGTTCGAATTAAAGGCTGTGTAGCCACTTAATTCGAACTAGTGGGAGGCTAGCCCTCCCCAGCTTTCCCTGGTGGCCACTCTGGGCACCACCAGGGAAACTCGTCTGCCCCCCTCCCGGCCACGGAGCCCTTAAAGGGGCACGGGCTGGCTACCGTGCCCGTGCCAGGTGCAAGCCTGCCAGCACCCAGCCAGCAGACCCTGCACCTGGCACGGCTCGAGCCAGCCACCTGCTGCCACCCAGCCCTCCGCCTCTTCCAGGTCCGCAAGAGGCGGGCGCCCGCCTGGTCTAGTGCGGGCATCGTGGACCTCATCCACGACCTCCGCACTAGGCACAGGAAAGTGGCCGTCTAAGGCAGGATAGCTGCCAGCCTGCCTACCAAGGAGCAGGTGTGCATGAAAATCAGGGTGGTCCAGTGAGACCCCCCAACCCTGAGCCCTGAGCTTAGAATGGCCAAACTGGGTCAGACCAAAGGTCCATCTAGCCCAGTAGTCTGTCTGCCGACAGTGGCCAACACTAGGGACCCTGGAGGGGATGGACCGAAACAATGACCAAGCCATTTGTCTCGTGCCATCCATCTCCAGCCTTCCACAAACAGATACCAGGAACACCATTTCTACCCCCTGGCTAATACCACTCCATGGACCCAACCTCCATGACTTTATCTCACTTCTCTTTAAACTCTGTTATAGTTCTAGCCTTCACAGCCTGCTGCAGCAAGGAGTTCCACAGGTTGACTATTTGCTTTGTGAAGAAGAACTTTCTGTTATTAATTTGAAGCCTGCTACCAATTCATTTCAGCTGGTGTCCTCTAGTCCTTCTATTATGGGAACTAATGAAGAACTTTTCTTTATGCACCCTCTCCACACCACTCATGCTTTTATAGACCTCTATCCTATCCCCCCTCAGTCTCCTCTTTTCTAAACTGAAAGTCCCAGTCTCTTTAGCCTCTCTTCATATGGGACCTGTTCCAAACCCCTGATCATTTTAGTTGCCCTCCCCTCTCCCACCCTCTGTCTTCCCCTCTCCCACCTCCTTTTCTCAGTCTCCCCGAGTTTTGTTTAATAAAGAGAGTTTCTATTTTTGAACACACATGTCCTTTATTTTGTACATCAGGAAGGTGGGCTAGGGAGGGGTAAGTGGAAGGGGGTGAGGGAGGAATGGGGTACGAGCCCCCAATGGGGAGGACTGGGGTGGCTCTGCGGGCTCCTCGGGGTGGAAGCTCTCCTGCAGCCCCCCGATTGACCCCCCCCAGATGGCAGCCTGCGGCAAGTGCAGCCGGGCTGATGGCCGAGTGCTGTGATGTGCCGAGCGTGGGCACTCAGGGCACTCCAAGCCAGGACTGCTTTGCAAGCGGGGAACCCTGAGAACTGTCTGTCCGGGGTGGGAGTCAGGTCCCTTTAAGCACAGCCCTCGGCTAGCCTGAGACAGCAGCTCCACGCTCTAAGTCCTCCTCTGATGCCCTGCCGGCACTGCTTCCGGCCATCCTTAACCCCGGTTCAGGGTCCACTCAGTGTGGACATGCTAGTTCGAATTAGCAAAATGCTAATTTGAACTAGTTTTTAAGTCTGGATGCGCTAATTCGAATTAGCTTAGTTCGAATTAGCGCTTTAGTGTAGACATACCCTGAGTTAGGTGTCTGCCTCACTCCGCACAAAACATCTGAAGAAGGAGGTTGTGGTCCTAGTGCCCTCACATTGCAGCCCTGTGGCCAAGTTTAATCCCCACTGCCACCTGATGGGGAGAGGGGAGACCCTTGTTGAAATCCTATCAGGAGAGGTTGTGGGGAGGAATTGAACCGGAGTCCCCCACATTGCACGCCAGTGCAAGTGCTGGGAAAAAAGTTATATGGCAATGGCACCTCCTTTATCCAGACTGTATAGTTTTTATTCTTTCTTTATCCAGACTGTACATGGGATCATATCTGGTAGCTAGCCTCTGAGCTGAGTTCATAAGATAAGCTGCTGAACATCTATGTTCCTCTGATTTGTGGCTTGCTCTGGGGTCTTAGGAAGGCAACAAATATCTGGGTGCCTACAAGGAGAAGCTTAAGTGGCAAGGGAAATTTTACCCTCAGTATTTAGGGGACAAACTTAGGCTTCTACAGTTTTTGGCAGAAATTTTGTGAAAATCTAGGCTTTGCCTAAGTAACTTTGTAGCAGAGGACCTTTGAGTAAAAAATGACACGGGAATACATAGGGGATCAAAATGGGACATGAGGTAGGTCCTCACTCCCTTACCCATACAGGTATGGCCCATGCTGGTAGCCCAATCTGCCTGGAAGTCCACAAGAGCAAATGGTCCACTTTTGCCAAGAAAAGTTGGACTGAGATAGGGCTTAAAAAAGGGTCTGTCCCAGTTCAAAATGAGACATATGGACACATACAAGGCAGAGCTGTCTGAAATGTATAGTTTTTATTCTTTCTTGCACACACACTTTTTCCATGAAAGCCTTCTAACCAAAATACCTTTTACAAGAATTCTTTAGTTATGGGGGGGCAGAATCACTTTTAATGTTGAAGGTTTGGGGTTTTTTCCCCTTAACTCCCACCTCCCCCACTTCTCTTTTGTAGTGGATTCTTCTTCGTAAATTCATGAAATTGTCCTCCCTTTCCCATTGCAAATCTCTTGTCTTTTTTTAAAAACCTTTCTCCCACCTCACACTTTACCAGATGGGCCACAGCAAATAAGTGAGGGTATGTCTACACTACCACCCTAGTTTGAACTAGGGTGGTAATATAGGCAACCGGAGTTGCAAATGAAGCCCGGGATTTGAATTTCCCGGGCTTCATTTGCATATAGCCGGGCTCCGCCATTTTTAAACGAGGAGTAACGGTAGTTCGGAATAGGAAGCCTAATCCGAACTACCTAGTCTGTGCCGCGTGTAGCCACGCAGCACGGAGTCTGCACTAGTGGACATTTAAAAATGGCGGCACCCGGCAATATGCAAATGAAGCCCGGGAAATTCAAATCCCGAGCTTCATTTGCAACTCCGGTTGCCTACATTACCACCCTAGTTCGAACTAGGGTGGTAGTGTAGACATACCCTGAGAGTTTATTTTCACTTCCAGTGACGGTGAATGTATGAGGGGGTGTTAAAAAACAAAAACTCCACAAGTCTGAGGTATTGTAGGAATATACCCAATGTTTCAAAACAAAAAGAAATATGTACTCAAGTTTTTCAAGAAAGATAACTCAATATTTCACAGCTGTTTTATTTTCAATGAAATCCCATTTTTCAAACAATACCATCTCATAAATATTTCAGTTGGCCCTGCAAAACAAAGCATTCCTTCATCAGTCTTTGTAGATTTAAACAAAGACCATGAACAAGAAGACAATGCAGTAGCATCGGTTACAGTATGTCTATTGACAGGAGTCACAGTGTGAAGAGCCAAGTTGTATAGCAAGAGCCAGAAAGAAGACATGGAGCAGAATGGGACTGAAGGGGGAAAAACCCCCAAACTTCAATTCTCAGTTATCATTCAGACACCCCAAACCAGGCATAGATTGATGATCAGTTCTAAATGGACCCCCCCCCCCCCCCGACTCTGTTTTAATGAAAGCTGGAGAGCCTCTCCCATTCACTCGACTTTCAAACAAATTGTAAACTCAGAGGGAGAAAAACCATACCTCAAGGAAAACTGAGGGACTGGCTCTAGGGATGAATATTTGTAAATTGAACTTCTCTTCAGCTATGTCTACCCTGGCGGCTGCTTGCACAAGAACTCTTGCGCAAGAACATGTCCACACTGACATGTGTGAGATGTGCTTTTGCGCAAGAGCATCCATGGTAGTATGGACGCTCTCTTTTGCAAGTAAGCTTTTATGGCCATTTTAGCCATAGGGCTTTCTTGCACAAGAAATCCCTGCCGCACGTCCACACTGCCCTCTTGTGCAAAAGCTCTTGCTCAAGAGAGCTTACACCTGTTAGGAAAGAGCGTAACTCTTGAGCAAGAACATAAGAATATAAGAACGACTGTACTGGGTCAGACCAAAGGTCCATCTAGCCCAGTATCCTGTCTGCCGACAGTGGCCAGCACCAAGTGCCCCAGAGAGGGTGGACCGAAGACAATGATCAAGCGATTTGTCTCCTGCCATCCCTCTCCAGCCTCTTACAAACAGAGGCCAAGGACACCATTTTATCCCCTGGCTAATAGCCTTTTATGGACCTAACCTCCATGAAATTATCTAGCTTCTCTTTAAAATCTGTTATAGTCCTAGCCTTCACAGCCTCCTCTGGCAAGGAGTTCCACAGGTTGACTACACGCTGTGTGAAGAAGAACTTTCTTTTATTCGTTTTAAACCTGCTCCCCATTAATTTCATTTGGTGTCCTCTAGTTCTTCTATTTAGGGAACTAATAAATAACTTTTCTTTATCTGCCCTCTCCACACCACTCATGATTTTATATACCTCTATCATATTCCCCCCTCAGTCTTCTCTTTTCTAAACTGAAAAATCCCAGTCGCTTTAACCTCTCCTCATATAGGACCCGTTCCTAACCCCTAATCATTTTAGTTGCCCTTTTCTGAACCCTTTCCAAGGCCAAAATATCTTTTTTGAGGTGAGGAGACCACATCTGTACACAGTATCCAAGATGTGGGCGTACCATAGTTTTATACAGGGGCAGTAAGATATTCTGGGTCTTATTTTCTATCCCTTTCTTAATAATTCCTAACATCCTATTTGCCTTTTTGACCGCCGCGGCACACTGTGAACTATCCACGATAACTCCAAGATCTCTTTCCTGATTTGTCATAGCAAAATTAGCCCCCATCATACTGTACATATAGTTGGGGTTATTTTTCCCTATGTGCATTACTTTACACTTAGGGTGTGTCTAGACTACATGCCTCCTTCGACGGAGGCATGTAGATTAGCCAGATCGGAAGAGGGAAATGAAGCCGCGATTAAAATAATCGCGGCTTCATTTAAATTTAAATGGCTGCCCCGATCTGCCGATCAGCTGTTTGTCGGCAGATCGGGGGAGTCTGGACGCGATGCCCCGACAAAGAAGCCTTTCTTCATCGACACAGGTAAGCCTCGTGAAACCAGGTTTACCTGTGTCGATGAAGAAAGGCTTCTTTGTCGGGGCATCGCGTCCAGACTCCCCCGATCTGCCGACAAACAGCTGATCGGCAGATCGGGGCAGCCATTTAAATTTAAATGAAGCCGCGATTATTTTAATCGCGGCTTCATTTCCCTCTTCCGATCTGGCTAATCTACATGCCTCCGTCGAAGGAGGCATGTAGTCTAGACACACCCTCACTTATCTACATTAAATTTCATTTGCCATTTTGTTGCCCAATCACTCAGTTTGGTGAGATCTTCTTTGAATCCCTTACAGTCTGCTTCTGTCTTGAGTATCCTAAACAGTTTGGTATCATCTGCAAACTTAACCACCTCACTGCTTACCCCTTTCTCCAGATCATTTATGAATAAGTTAAACAGGATTGGTCCCAGGACTGACCCTTGGGGGACACCACTAGTTATCCTTCTCCATTCTGAAAATTTACCATTTATTCCTACCCTTTGTTTCCTGTCTTTTAACCAGTTCTCAATCCAAGAAAGGATCTTCCCTCTTATCCCATGGCCATGTAATTTACACAAGAGCATTTGGTGAGGGACCTCTCCTACCATGCTTTACTGAAAATCTTCTGGTGCAAGAGCGGGTGGGCAGTGTGGACGCTTTGCAGAAGAATGGCCGTAGACATAGCCTTCCTGTTGAAGTAAACCCCCCAAACTCTTCCTATTTCTCCTGAGTTACCTTCCTCTAGTTTCAGAAAACAAGTGGTTCATTGAACTGTTCAGCTGCAGATAAGTATCCTAAATTCTGAAAGCTTCATATTTTGAGATTCACCTGCAATTAGTTTCCAGTTATCAGTGTTGGCAATTGGACATCCCTCTCATTGTGCCTTCCTTTTATGTCTTAGCATTGCTTGTGGCAGATTTGCCTATACTGACTCCACACACATGTGTACCAACAACTCCTCCTGGCATTTTCCCAGACTTTTAGAAAAGAGAAGATGGATGAATTATCCAATTTTTATTTGACCAGAATGAGACCTTGGTGTTATCAGTGTAAAGCACAGTAAAGAATACTTGGCAAAAGAAACAATTTATTCCATTTAGGCCAATTATCCTGGCTATAGTTCACCAGCTTCAAGCGATAAAAGCCATTAATGAGCTTTGTCATTGATAGCATTACTTTCTAATCTGAATCCTTTTAGGATTATTAGCTTTAAAGCCACTTTCATGAAGATAAATTAATTTACAAAAAATTGCATTGAAAAGCGCTGTGTAGATACTGCTGCATCTATGCAGAAGTGTAAAGGAGTTTCACAAACATTTGCTTGAATAAAACATGCTAATTCTCTTATTTACCTGTGATCTTTTAACATTTGTTTTCTACAGTTATATGAGTAATTTAAAAAAAACGCTTGTATATACTTGAATCCAAACTATTTTTAGTGGAAAATTGGGTTTTCAATTAAACAATTTTTTCACAAAAAGTGACTGCTTTCCACAGATTTTTTTGGGTGTGGAGTCAAAAACCTGATTGGCCCAAACCTGAAATATTTTGTTTTGTAAATACTACCTTTGATTTGTAAATCAGCACCTCATAGGAATGGTAGTTTGGTTGTCTCATGTGCCTATTTCTCATGATAGGGCCTGCCAGCCTACATCTCCCAAGGTGCATTCTAACCAATCATGAACCTTTGTAAGCCACAGTTCCTTTGTTAGGGTACATCTGAAACAGAATGGAAACAAGCCTCTGCTTCCTAGGATCTGTGTCCTAGTGACACAAATTAGCCTGGAGTTTTATACAATTGTTGTAGAGCTAATAACTTAGTTGCTACAGTCCAAAAACATGTGTTGTAAGGGTAACAAAAGTAACATCATGGGACACAGAAATAATTAAAAAATAAAGCTAAGATAAAAATGATGTCATTTTATATTGCTAAGTAAAAACATGGCTTTGGCAACTTTAACCAGTTAAATGATTGACTGCAGAGTACTATATGGAAAGATTTCCACCTCACAAGACAAACAATCAAAAGCCTTTCAATATTTTCCCGTCAAACAAACAGATAAAGATGCCTGAGAGTAGGGGAGCATTCACAACAAACACATTCCTGCCTGACTGTGCCCCATACAGAACAATATCTTAGCTAGTGGTAATACTATTTGAATTATATAGTGCCTTTTATTATGAATGCTTCCAAAAGGCTTAGGCAATTATAGAGATACAATACTATTGATTCTAGCTAGTTCAGGGTGAAGGACAATAGCTAACTAGCACAGAACATGCTGCATTAAATAGGGAAGAGGAACTGGAAATTTTGTCCGTAGAGACCAGGGCAAATCTCATAAAAATTACCATGTTTAATATCCATGTAGAACAAAGAAACTCTCTTTTGTAAACTAATATCGAGAGGGTTTTTTATTATTCCAGCAAATATTCAGTACTAAAGAACTAGTTGAGATGTGAAATGGGTGTATTTGACTGTGCAGGGATGAACACTGGAATAAAAAGCAGACTTTTTATTGTTGACTAGAGGAAAGAGCCATTGGTCCCAATTCCCCACTGAGTTTCCTGGCTTCACACTCTACGATCTCAGTACAGACATAACACTAGAGCAGTGATGGGCAATCAAGAATAGTGAGTAGGCTGCATGAGTGGCCCTCCTTCACCTTACTGCCCCGCAGCAACCCATATGCCATTGGAGTTCCTCCTGCAGCTCCTGGTCCCTCTGTCTTCCCCTGCTCCCCCATGCACGAGAGGTACCGAAGCCCTGCACTTCCTACTCACCCCCCTCCCTCCAAGAAGTTTCAGCGTGCCATGAATCTGCATATTCATAATGGGTCTCCACTCATCTCCCTCCCTCCCAGAACTGGAATGCCACAAATCACTTCAAGCTCTGGGAGCGATGGGGAGGAGCAGGGACAGAGTGCGAATAAGGTGATTTGCATGCTCCAGAAGTTCTGGGAGGTCGGAGGGAGAAGTAGAATAAATGCACCGCTGCTGGCAAACTGAGGGGGTCAGTCTTCAGGACTGTCACTCCAGCACAACATTTACTACATATACATGATAGGGGAGGAGATGAGGAGGCAAGGTAGGATAGAAAATACATTTTAAACTTCTCAGTTGTACGTGAGATGCTGTTGGATGCAGGAATGCTTCCAGATTTCTCGGTCTACCTTTCCAGTATATAATTAACTGCCCTTTAAAAACAGTCACTTTCGTACAAAAAACCCCTCTAATTATAGAAAAAGAAATTGTTGTTCTTTACTGCACTTTGTAATTATGAGCAGAATTTGTTTTTAATATTATGAGATTAAAATACTGCCTCAAGCTGTTCAGATTTGTTTTTATCTTCAAACCACACTCTTTATGATTTGATCATAATCTTCCTACAATGTCCACAGAAAGTCTTGAAAATGGTTTCCCTCCATTATTTTTTCTCCTAGTTAAATACAGGGTACAGCAAAGCACCTGGGTGAGGGACGAGTCTGCTAGTAATTAAGTCTAGATGGTTAATAATAAAGTAGGTTTCCCCTACTATAAAATTGGGGTCCCTGATGCTTTAAGGACAGCTTTCACCTATAGGTTGCTGGTTCAAAATTAGTTCATGTTGGAACTGAGATCTTTCCATCCAACAGCTGTTCAGAGCAGTGGTGTGGGTAGAATGAAATGGTTGCTACTGTCTAGTTAATCCATTTTATTCATACCATCCTCTCCATGGGCATTAACAGAGTCTTGGTCTCAATAGCAGCAGAGAGGCCATAAAATTTTTGAATGCAAACTCCCATATTTTCACTGCCTTTTTAGGCTGTCCCATTAGCACAGAACTGAGGCACAATGGTAGACCAATGTGAGGAGATATGTGCTAATGCTGCTCATTGTACCTGTGTGTGAATAAATAATATGGAGATATACCATCTCATAGAACTGGAAGGGACCTTGAAAGGTCATTGAGTCCAGTCCCCTGCCCTCACAGCAGGACCAAGTACCATCCCTGTAGGCCAAATGGAAGACTGTTGGCCAGATTCTCAAAAGGTAGTTAGGCACTGGTCATTTAGACTGATGGAAATTTGGCTCTGGGGCCTTATTGTCTAGGGACATCAACCCAGCAACTTTCACTAGTGTTAGTCTCAAATGAAGCACCTTTTACATATTGAGTCCTTAAGAAGGAATGTAATAACTTCCTCCATCAGCTACCTCTCAACTTTCCTTCTGTTCAGCAATAGAAAGAAACTAGAATTTTAAAGAAGAGACTTTGTTCTCCTTTATGGATACAATTTAAGATAAAGCAATCATCTATATCAGACAGGAAACAATTCAGATCTCTTAATTGAATGTGATTGGATTTGAGGGTTCTTCACACTTCACAATCTCCTTTTTGAAAGTGTAGAGACACAATATTTCAGCCAAAGAGATGTCAAGCTCAGTGCCAAGTGTTTTGTGAGGCTCACAAAACCTCTAAAAGAACCTACATAATCAAAATGATCAGTGCCTTTCTGACAGGACAAGCAGATCCAAAGCATTGTTCTAAAATCACTACTTTGCTACACAAGTATCAATTTAATTCCAAACTTTGAACCTGTCAAAAGTAACAGCCTTTAAAAAAATGACACAGAAGAATCAATATACAGCTACTCAAACGTTATGAGGAAGATCCAAGGAGATTCTAAAGTGAACTTTTTCCCATTAGAAGGGGAAAAGTTGGCACTGATCATTTGATGGCATGTAGCCATGTCTGTAGCTGCAGAAAAGCACCTACTGGTGTTGTGAATACTAAGGATAGGTGAACCAGTTTCATTGCAATATGAATATTCACAAAGATTTGGATAATTTTCATGAGCATTATAAAATGTGAGCTCAGCAAGTTTATGCTCAAGCATCTTTTAACCAATTAAACAGTGAATCTAGATTCCATTCTCAGCTTGTAATAAATGTCCTGATTGAATTTGGGCGTATCACTTCCCTTCTCCATGTCTCAGTTCCTCATCTGTAAAATGAGGATATGCCACCTCTCTCACCTTTTGTCTGCTTTCTCCATGTAGATTATAAATTCTTCAGGTGCAGGGACTGTCTCTTGCTGTGTTTATCTCCAGCCGTGGTGTCCAACCAGTTCTGCAGCAGTAGCCACTGGAGTGAACTAGCCACACTCAACGGGCCAAATAGCCACATTGTAGATTCTACAGTGTCTAGTATGACAGGTCCCTGATCTCCATTGGCGCATTTCAGGGATAACTGTAATAAATAACAATGACAACAAAACATCATAATCAGATGTGGGGCAGGGGGCAGGTGCTGAGGTGTGGAGGTAGGTACTGAGACTCAGCAGGGCATATGGGGCAGGGCAGAGGGAATGATAGACTACTTCAAGCAAAGAAAGAGAGTCTTGGGGCTTCCTACCTGCTCTTGGGCCTGATCCGAGGCCCCATGGAAGCCACTACAGCTTCTCTGGGTCCCATGCTTCCCACCTCTTCCAGGTGTGCATGATTTATTGTGGAAGGTGGGAGCCCCAATATTTCCAGTGAAAGGACACTTCCCCTACCTCACCTCCCATTCAATCAGATGTAAGGCAAATGAAGACTGCTGGGTTTGACTAACATGAATCTGCACACCAGCAAAACCCTGCTGCAGCACTGTTCTGTCATACATTTAAAAGGGTTTGTAATAAAACCTTCTCCTCCACCTCAAGCTCATTTTCTGTAAGTTCATGTCTACCACCTGCTACATCATAAGAATGGCCATACTGGGTCAAACCAACGGTCCATCTACTTCAGTATCCTGTTTTCTGACAATGGCCAATGCCAGGTGCCCCCAGAGGGAATTAACAGAACAGGTAATCACATCCAGTGATCCCTCCCCTGCTGCCCAGTCCCAGCTTCTGGCAAACAGAGGCAAGGGACATCATTCCTACCAATCCTGGCTAATAGCCATTAATGGACATATCCTCCCTGAATTTATCTAGCTCTTTTTTGAACCTTGTTAAAGTTCTGGCCTTCACAACATTCCACAGGTTGAGTTTGCATTGCATGAAGCAGTACTTTGTTTGTTTTAAACCTGATACATGTTAACATCATTACTAGCTTCTTTGAAAAGTCCAAAATGGGAGGAAGAAGGGACTTATAGAAGAGGCTGTTTGGGTTGGCATAGGTGGCATCATAACCAGGGCATTAAAACCTTGCCTTAAACCCCTAAGATGGGCCCTGTTGTTATGGTTTGAGAGAAAAACAACCACTGGAAGTTCTACTGCTGTCCACCTGAGCATTTGGCTTGCACACTGCATTTGGCTTCCTAGGAAAGGAAAAATAAAAGTAGGCAAGAAGAGGAACAGCAAGAAGTTCCTGCTCTTTAGCTTCTGGAAGTTGGAGCTGCAAGCGCGCTATCCGTTGTTGCCTTTAAGTTCCAAGGAATTCTCTCTCACTGTGACATGGGTGGATGAGAACCTCAACTGTATTTTGTTTTCATTCCTACTGAAGCAAGTCCTATTTTTTCCTGAATAAACTCAGCTCTACAGAGAACGTTCTGCATTCCTAGCCACATACCCACTGACGGAGGCACTGAACAGCCTATTGCAGCGATGTGCAGATTTTATTTTCATGCACCTAATCAAAGGTGAAAGTCACGATCAATAACTGCCTTCCTATTATTTTGTGTCTTCCTGAATTGGGTTGATTGGTCGTGTTAGCAGAGATATTTCTGTTGTAATTAAAAATGTACAAACATGGATATTTCTATAGTATTTTTTAAATGAAGAAATAAATAAATAAGGGTATCCTTGTGACAGTGGAAGTTTATGATTTATTGGCCATCTGTATGCACACTCCAGACTCAAAATGAAATCTGTCCTAAGAAATTATATTAAAAAAAAATTGTATGGCTACAAGTGAAAAATGTCTGAGCTGTACTCTAAATTAAAAGTTGGCAATGCCTTTGGATTTGATAAACTGTATTAAAGTGGCATGAATATTTAGAAGAATTATCACTTTTCATGTGGGAATGAAGTGTACATGATATCATACCCTTCAGCTCTGTGCAGTGTTAAATTGAAAATCACTAATTATAAAACTATTCACCAGGCTTAAAATAAAATAGAAATAGCCAGCTCAGATGTTTGATTTTCAGGTAAATTCAGGCCATAGTTGCTTCTCCATTACATAGCTTGGAGGGGAGCAGATGGCATTCAGAAATTCTGAAAAGTATCTGGGGAGTTTGTGGAGGAGAGAAATGTAACTATGGTGATATTATCCAGTGGCATCATATGGCCACCACCAGTTTCTCCATGTTACTCATAAGTCTATGGAGGAATGCAAACCGAAGGGTGCAATGGGCTTGAAGAAGTCGTCATTAAAGTCAGAGTCTGAATAGGCAACGTGCATAGCATACTCCCATCTCAAAGCAATATGTGATGGACTGAAATTCTCCATATTATCTTTTATGGAGGTTTTTTAACTCCCCCCCCCCCCCCCGACAAAAATTACTACACAACCCAAAGAGGGGAAACCAAAGCTTGAGTCTGTCCAAGCCCTCCTGCCACTGGTGTGTGTGTGTGAGGCAGTGGGGGAGGCCAAAGCCTGAGGGGGGGCCCCCAAGAGCTTCAGCTGCAGGCAGGAGGCCTGTAACCTAAGTCTCATCTCCCAGAGGTGAAGCCCTCAGGCTTCTGCTTCGTCCCTGGTGGTGGTGCTGTGGGATCCTGATCCGCAGTTTGAAAACTGCTGTTCTATAGCACCACAGCACTTTATGGATAGTTGATAGGACAGGTCACTGGCCTAAGGTGACTGTAGTCTCAGGCCCCAGTCCTGCTCAGTAGTGCCCTCACACTCACATGGAGCCCTGCTGACCTCAAGTGTTTCCACATGTGCACACTGCAGTTTGCCTACACACAACAGCTTACCGCGCCAGGGCTTAGGTTAGACAAAGATAGTGAGGGGCAAAGGTTATGATCAGGCAGAAAGATCTGCTTTTTGCTACATATTCATCATTTTCATTATTAATAATGAATTAACTTCACTACACAAGAGTGTTTAATGTCTTTGTAATATGAATATTGCTTCTGAGGGAGTTAAGGCAGGCAAGCTGGCAGGAGAAGAAGCTATGGATGGAGGGCTAAATGAAGAAGCTAATCAGGTAAAAGGATGATGTTGCATGACATACAGGAGCAGGGAGCATATTCCAGAGACTGGGGGGTGGGGGAGGAGGAGGACGTTGTGTGAGAACACCTGGACTCACCCATGAGACAAGGACAGCGGAAAGTGGCCATGCAAAGAGGATGAGAGTGGATATCTAGTAGGAAATGAGAGAAGATTTAGATAGGAGAAGAAATATGCAGAGCCTTGAAGCTGAGGACAGCAATTTGGATTTAATATGGCAGGGCAGTGAAAGACAGTGCAGGGGTACCCAGGAGGGCGTGTAAGGAAGCTGATTTCAGTTGCAGAGTGTTGGATGGAGCTCCGAAGCGTGATGAGTCCCAGAGGCCAGAGAAGTGGTAGTAATGGAGAAGAAAGAACAAGTGCATGGACTAAGGTTTCTGCAATAGGGATGGATGTAACTCCAGGTGGAGTTTGCCGGTTCATAGAAATTTGGCCTGAGTCTCTAGAGCAGGGCTGGGTGATAATTTTTGATGGGGGGGCCACTCCAAGATGTTGGAAAGTGGTCGAGGGCTGCACTCTTCCATGATATTAATGGAGGAGATGCGGGGTCTGGGATGGAGGTTGGGTCCAGAAGGAAGCTTGGAGTAAGGGTTTGGGGTGCAGGAGGGAGACTGGAGTCTGGGAGTCAGTTTGGGTGAAGGAGGTGGTTGTGATCTAAGGCAGGGAACTGGAGTGCAGGCGTTTGGGATGTGACCTAGGGTATAAGCGGATTGTGATTTGGGGCAGAAGTTTGAGGTGCCAGATCTAGGAGGGAGTATGGGTGTAAGAGGGAGACAGAGGGTTTTGGGTATGTTGAGTGGGGAGGGGAGGGCAGAGGATTGGGGCAGGAAAGGGCTGGGGTGCCAGAAGCAGGCTGTGACCAAGATACTTACGTCCCAGCTGCCAAACCAGCCTGCCTACCTGCAGAGCTTAAAACATTTCCCAGCCAGCCTGCCTGCTTGCCTGGCCATGTGCTTCATTGAATAACTGAGGTGAGGAGAGGGAGTGTGGTTCTTCTTGACTGCCTGTTAGTCCAACAAACAGCTCCCATTGGCTGGTTTCTTGAGTAGACACACCAAGCATCACAGAAAAGGAGCTAGCACCCACAGCAGGGGCCAGGAGTGTAGCCTGGTAGCCATGGAGCTAGGGCTCTCTCACAAGGCTGCATTCCTCTGCAGTTACCCTGCCTCAGACCCTGAGCACTCCTACTCAGTCCTGCCCTTCTGCTGCCATTGGAGCAGAGCCCCATAGCCAGCAGCAACAGAGGGTCTGGCATTGACCTCCCCTGGTTTCGGACTAGTTAGGTCCCATGTGTACCAGATCAGGGAGGTACAAACTGTATATCCAGATCTGGGATGGTTCAGCCCTCAGCTTTAGGTGTGCATGTTTGAGAGTGGAGCTCTCATTGCTATTTGGCACAAAGGCAGCCTTTATTAATACATTTTGTGCTACTGCATTAGAGCAGATAATCCGATATTTCCAGGTGGGCTGACTTCATGGTAGCTATAACAGCGGGAAAATTGTTGCTCATTTTTCTCTACAACAGAAGAGACCTCAGTAATTGTGGACATACTTCTTGAGTCCTCCCAGAATTGTTCATGGATGTCTCAAATCAGTAAATTTAGGAGCGCGATTAAATCTAGTAAGGTAAGAGTAAAGAGCTAGAAATGAAATATCAGGGAAATAAGTAAGACTACATGAGACTCAGGCATAACAGCTATATGAGGTTCTGTCAACTTTCCTCCATCTCAGAAATGGAGCATGAACAGTAAGGGCAACACGACTAGGAAAATGAACCACTTTAAAATTCCTGAGAAGCAGTGGAGGGAAAAAAGACAAAAACTACACAAGGGAGACAACTTTCTGAAGTTAGTAGCAGCACTTAGTAGCTTTGACTGATCCAGAACTTTAACACAGGAGACGGAGACAGTCCTAGAGGGCAGGCTGATCCTGAAACTCCTAATAAAACAATACATGGAAGGCATCACTCAAAGGCTACGTCTACACTGCACATTTATTTTGGAATAAGCTATTCTGGAATAGTTATTCTGAAATAGTTTATTTCAAAATAGCACATTTACACTGCAGGGAAGCCTTAAAATTAGTCCAAGGCAGGCTTCCCTAAAGTAGATGTGCTATTTTGATTTAGAGCCCCAGGAGGTACTGGGGAGGACAATGGCCCTGGTGAGTGGCTATTTCGAAATAGCAGAAGTGGAACAGCTACACAGCCTCAATTTCGAAATAACTATTTCGGAATAGGCATTATTCTTTGTAGAATGAGGTTTACAGAAGTCGGAATAAGACTCCCGTTATTTTGAAATAACGCTATTGCTGTGTAGATGCTCACATTGTTATTTCAGAATAATGGTTATAAACACACCCAAAGAGACCAGGCTAACAAAGAGCAAAAGAGGTTGTAGGATCTTCTGACAACCTCCAAGACTGATGCCTTTATGAAGTCCATTATCTTTCCAGGCATATGTATGGCATTTGTCTCTTGCTTTTCCAATTTGCGTGGTAATTTTGGCATTCATAAATCTTCATTAGACAGCATTTTCAAGGTAGATTAAACCAAGGGAAATATTTGCTCACAGATTGAGGTTTCAGATTCAGTAGAGGGTAGATGACCAGAAAGACTGGCAGAAGCTTTCTGTCATTATTTTTAAGCTCTCTGAAGGACAAGTTCTGTGAGCTTCAATCCAGCAAAATTCACATTGATTTTGGTGGGAGTTTTGCTTAGTTAAGGCATACAGAATTTGGCTCAGTGAAAGCCACATTGCTTGGACAGACCATTGTAATGCAGAAGCATTCAGAGAAGGCTCTCCAAGAAATGGTGGTAAGTTCAAAATCTGCAGCCACAGAAGCAAAAAGCACCTCTGGGGAAGCTGGTCATTGATTTTAATTTTTGCCTTCAGATCTGACAGCTTGTAATGCTTACTTTCTGGGAACTGGATCTCAATTCCTGCTAGTAGATTGTCAGTAGCTTCAGCAATCACAGAAAAATGAAGAGAAAATTGAACAGACAATGTGCAAGCATTCTTCCCTCTGACACCTGTCCTGATCTGAAAGATATCAGAAGAGACACCATAATAAGGGATTGTTCCAGACATATCCTGATGGAATAAACAGGTGATGGTTGGCAACAAACTTCTCTAGGCAACTGTGTTTCCTGGAGAGTTGTTACAACACCCTTTCATTGGCAAAGGCCCCCTATTAGATCAACTAAGTGAAGGTATTTTTCACATTTTTTCCTAGAGGTTGGAAGAGAGTGGACATTCTACAGGAGCAGAAAACAGGAGGAAGTAGTAGGATGTATTGTAGGAGCTGATTGAGAAAGATTTTTATCAGTGTTAAGAGAAAGAGCCATAAAGGTGATAGCATGATAATTTCTACATTCATGTGCCACCCTTTTTTCTTAACAGAACCAGAGCTTTGCACTTTATTTTCAGCCAACCCTTCATTCAGAGAATTTATCCCTTTTCCTGCTCAAATTAGCCATGAACTGACTTTGATTTTTACTAATTTGTCAGTTATTCAGAACTATTCAGTGAATGGTTTATGCAAATATGGCTATGGCTTTGAATGTTGTTATTCATTACTCATTATTCATGCTGTGTGACTGATCCCCTAAGTCATAGGATATTGTTTCTGTAACTTGAGTTTATGACCCCTAACATCCATAGCTTTCAAGATGGCAACATAAGCACTTTCTATTTTATATGCATATGCTTTTCTTTTGTGAAAGGAAAAAATTGCCCAAACAATGCAAATAAAAGAGTTGTGTGATAGGGTACTTGGAGATCAACACAGGTTAGTGGTTAATGTACCCTGCTTCCAGCCTCTTGTGTGGTCATGGTTTAGCATGTCATGGTGTGGCAGGGAAAACACACCCCATGTCTGGGTTTGAGTACCGGGAGGTGTGGCTTCCACCTGGTTGGCTGCCAGATTGCTGGTGATCTCTTGCAGTCTATATAAACCAGTCTTGGTCTAAAACTGTATGGCCTAAAGGCTTCAGTCAATAAGGTAGAGCCCTTAGTTCAGGGCCCTAGATCAGAATCATTGAGTAGTAGTAGCCCTTTAACTCAGGGCAGCGCTGTCCACTGGCCATAGTCAATATGAGGTGGCCCCTTTAACTCAGGATAAGCATGACCCAGAGGCCAGAGTCTATATGGGGTAGCCCTTTAATCCAGGACAAGCATAGCCTAGCGGCTGGAGTCTATACATTGTGGACAACAGCCCCGGTAGGGGGACACAGGCCCACCCTACTCTACCAGGTCCTGACTCAGGGCCCTGTGAGTGGCAGAGCATTGTACCACTTGCTCGGCAAGGAGTCTGGCAGAAACACACTGAGCTCACCTCTGGGGGAGACACCACTTCGGCACCCTCCCTGGGTCACCTCCTACCAGTGTGTGAGGGGGGCATCCCAGATGGCCCCTGGGTTCTCCAGTTCTCCTGTAGATGGCTCTCCCTGGGCTTCCTCCAGTGCTCGTAGCTCACCGTGGTCTCCTGGGTTTCTGGATCCTGCTGTCGGGGTCTCTCCCAGATGTGGTTCTGGAGCTCCTGGTGGAGATCTTTCTCCTTCAGTGGCCAGCACAAATTGAGCTGCTCTACTGCCTTTTAAACTGACTCAGCATTTGGAGCATGCCCAGTCTGGGCGAAGGGGCGGGACTTCCTCCACCCACAGGGTTTTAACTGCACCTGGTTCAGCGTCGGGTACACACACCCTGTCACACATGGCATTAGAAGTTTCTGATTTCTGATCCTAATCTGGAAATCTGCTGGCCTCCATCTGTATCTGGACCTCACCCCCTAGGTGGGAGGATGCTAGGGGGATCTAGGGCCGCCTTATCCATTGTGTCCCAGTGCAGGACCCTGTGGAAAGCAATACCAGCCGTGTCCTTCCCGCAAGAGTCCAAGTCTATTGCCTTGGGCCACCTGTATGTTCTTTCAGTTTGGAGCATAGCTCCTAAAATACAAACACCTTTGCAAGAAGAGTCCAAAGGAGTAGGAGCCTGAAGTTTCTCAAAGGAGGTAGTGGCTACAGCAATGCCTTCCAATCCCTTAGGTATACCGCTGTCACAGAGGGTATGTCTACACTACAGCGCTAAATCGAACTAACTTCGTTCAAATTAGTTAATTCGAATTAGCGCATCCAGACTAAAAAACTAGTTCGAATTAGCGTTTTGCTAATTCGAACTAGCTTGTCCACAGTAAGTGGACCCTGAACCGAGGTTAAGGCTGGCCGGAAGCAGTGCCGGCAGGGCATCAGAGTAGGACTTAGAGCGTGGAGCTGCTGTCTCAGGCTAGCCGAGGGCTGTGCTTAAAGGGACCCGACCCCCACCCCGGACAGACAGTTCTAAGGGGTTCCCCACTTGCAAAGCAGTCCTGGCTTGGAGTGTCCTGAGTGCCCACACTAGGCACATCACAGCACTCGGCCATCAGTCCAGCTGCACTTGCCGCAGGCTGCCATCCGGGGGTGGAAGGATCAACCAGGAGGCTGCAGGAGAGCTTCCACCCCAAGGAGCCCGCAGAGCCACCCCAGTCCTCCCCATTGGGGGCTCATACCCCATTCCTCCCTCACCTCCTTCCACTTGCTCCTCCCTAGCCCCCCTTCCTGATGTACAAAATAAAGGGCACGTGTGTTCAAAAATATAAACCCTCTTTATTGAACAAAACTTGGGGAGACTGGGAAAAGGAGGTGGGAGAGGGGAAGAGAGAGGGTGGGAGAGGGGAGGGGAGGGCAAAATGATCAGGGGTTTGGAACAGGTCCCATATGAAGAGAGGCTAAAGAGGCTAAAGACTTTTCAGCTTAGAAAAGAGGAGACTGAGGGGGGATATGATAGAGGTCTATAAATGCAGGAGTGGTGTGGAGAGGGTGCATAAAGAAAAGTTCTTCATTAGTTCCCATAATAGAAGGACTAGGGGACACCAAATGAAATGAATGGGTAGCAGGCTTCAAACTAGTAACAGGAAATTAGCATTGTTGTCTTCTGATGAAGTGGGTTTTGCCATGATACTATACATTTTTGTTAGTCTTTAAGGTGCCACAGGACTACTCATTTCCAAATGAAAATAGTTAACTTTTACAAATAATGCTGCTCTCTTTATACACACGGAGCCCTTTGACACTCATCTTACCTAGCTAGGTTCAGGATCTTCCAGTAGTGATACCATGGGTTGATTCATAGTTACTGGGTCACTTTTCACCAGGTGACCAGAATATCTAATCCCCAGTGCTTAATCTCTGCATGTAAGTGTATGAAATAATTATGGAAGATGGGAGTTAAGAAATCATGTTTTTTACAGAGTGAAAGCAAAACTGTACCATTACAGTACATCAGAGGCATGGTTATTTTTTTCTCCAAAAATGCAAATACAAACAATTCACCTGCAACCAGAAGCCATTTTCCTTGGTTTCTCACTGCAAAATGTCAAACAAATAGCTATTCAAAAATCTCCATTTACTTAACTAAAATCATATATGCCACTGGTGTAGTTCATCATAACTGTGCTGAAGTCAACTGAGCCATACCAGTTTATACAAGCAGAGGATCTTGCCCTAACATTTACTAACATTGTTGCAGTATTATTCCTCACTCTGTTGACTTTTTCATTAGTTAGCTAATATGCCGTTTCTGTTGATGAATGTACAACTGCCTTCAATTTGCTCTTGTAATTAAGGTACATGATCAAACACTTGTTATTCAAGAGAACAATGAACAATTAAGGTCTGGCAAAGAGGAATGTATAGCCTCTACAATAGAATGAGAAAGCCTTCTGAATGCTACAGAGATTTAGATAAATTTCCCCCCTCCCCCCAAACATGGGTCAGGCACTTGGTACATGTAGGTATTTTATTTCCTAGTGCAAATGGTGATTATATAAAAGTTAGAGGCTAATATTAGCCCTGGCAGCTACAGTCTGGGGATGCAGTGTGCAAGTTATCTCAACATGTGTCAATGCACCTTCATCCTGCCCTGCAAATTCACTGCTAAACTAGTCTAAATGTAGGTTGGAGGAGGAAAGCTATTTGGAACTAAACACAACATAGGTAGAACCATCTTTTGTAACTTAAACAGATGGGTTCAAAAGATTTGGTGAATCCCATCCCTACTCTGTCTCTTTTTGACTCATTGCTGTACTTCTCAGTCCAGGTGGAATAGGAAGCAGAAGTGATCAGATGTCCAAGACAGGGTGATCTCAAGGTATTTCTACCTTGATCTGAGGTAGATTACACCTGACCTCATGAGACAACCTGTTCAGTGATTTCCAGTGAGATTTGGCTGTCTTGGGAAGTTCAGATAAAGCACCTGAACTTCTGTATAGTTATCCATACTTGAAACCATGTGAGCTTCACCCATCATTTGCTCCAGCCTCCTGTGCAGCTTACTACTATTGGTTTTTAATTTACATTTCAGGAGCATCTACAGACCCAGACCAAAATCAATTCCCTGTAATGGTAGGTTCTTAGTTTGAAGCCCCAAATAGTTTACAAGTCAAAACAGACTATACAAAGAATGGAAAGATTATTGTTCCTATTTTTCCAGTGGAAGCAGGAACAAAGAGTTCAATAAGCTTGGCCAAAGTAACCCAGGAACTGGGGGGGTGGGGAGGAGGAGGGGAGGAGAGGAGAGAAAGGTAGGGGTCAGTGATGGGAACTGAATCCAGGTCTTCAGAGACTCAATCCAGTGCACTAACCTCATGTTGAAGTTTTCTACTCAACCCTTTCCTTCTTATTTCCTAGTTGAGGAGAGTTGAAAAGTGTTATGGGAAACCTCATAACAGATATTACTCAAGGGAATCCATCCCATCAGATTAGCAAGCATCTTTCATAACAGCAATTCCCATCAGACCCTATTAGGGCCTCTCTTTACTAGTCTGGCATGACAATGTAATTTTATCTGATAATCACCATATTAGTGAACATGAGTAGTAATGTAACATGATGCTAACGTAATGCACTTGAACATTACTAATACAATGAGGTCTTTGTATGATTTTACATTGGTCTCATTACTAAGAGCTTTTAATCTAGTCTGCAATTACTTCTTTTGAAAGTAAGGCCTGCCCTGCATACATGGTAACATAGAGGCATACATTTTAAAAAGAATAGACACTAATGTTAGTCACCTAAAATCCATGTTTAGGCGCTTCCAGTGAAAGTTTTCAGCAACAGTTTGCAGAAAAATGATCGTTATGTTGTGAGGAATTTCACATCCATTGGGCTTAGTCCAAAATTACATCAAGCAGATACTCAATGCAAATAAGAGTACATCTAAACTATCTCCATACTTTTCTTGATCTTGGGTTTGCCAGAAGGTGAACCAGGCCTTTCAGTACACATTAGCCACCATGTGACTGATGTAACACCAGCTAAAATGTTTTCTAATGACAGTAGGAATCAACCCTTTGAGCCCTTTCTGCCCCAGAGATTTCCAATTCAGTTTTTCAGACTCAGTAAGTCCATATAAGATTTAGTTGAACATTTTCAATTTTAGGTTAAAGTAATCTGAATGTTTTTGGACACATTAGTCAGTTTTCACCATTATTGAGTTGGGGTATGTAATATCCCACTATTGCAATACTATTCTGAAATAACAAGCACAATTCTGAAATAACTTAGTCTGCATCTACACAGCAGGCAGTTATTTCAAAATAGTGTCAAAATACTGGCAAGCTGGAGGACTTCTTATCCGACTCCTGTAACCCTCCGGCTACGTCTACACTGGCATGATTTTCCGGAAATGCTTTTAACGGAAAAGTTTTCTGTTAAAAGCATTTTTGGAAAAGCGCATCTAGATTGGCAGGATGCTTTTCCACAAAAGCACTTTTTGAAGAAAAGCATCCGTGGGCAATCTAGACGTGCTTTTCCACAAAAAAGCCCCGATCGCCATTTTAGCCATCGGGGCTTTTTTGCAGAAAACAGCACTGTGCTATCTACACTGGCCCTCTTGCACAAATGATTTGCGCAAGAGGGCTTTTGCCCGAACAGGAGCAGCACAGGATTTCCGCAAGAACACTATCGATCTTATATGAGATCGTCAGTGTTCTTGCGGAAATTCAAGTGGCCAGTGTAGACAGCTGGCAAGTTTTTCTGCAAAAGCAGATGATTTTGTGGAAAAACTTGCCAGTCTAGACACAGCCTCATTGTATGAGGAATAAGGGAAGTCAGAGGAAGAGTGCTCAATCTCAAAATAAGTGCTGTGTAGATGCTACCTATTTTGAAATAAGCTATTTCGAAATAAGATACACAATTGACGTAGCTCAATGTGCATAGCTTATTTTGAGTTAAGCCCTGCTGTGTAGATGCATCCTTTGTGTCTCTTGTTAGAATTTATTAGAGATGGGACAAATTCAGATGGAGAAGGAGGAGAGAGTTAGATCTGAATCCTCCTATGTGAACTATGCCTAAGCCTTTGGCTCTGAGACAGATCATAGTGGGAAGAGGCCTATTTTTTCCTTCAGAACTCCCAGTCAAAAAGGGTGGCTCCAGTCATCACTGTGTCAGGGCTGCTGAATGTCTGGTCAGTAGTTCAGTGGAGCTGAGGCAGGCTCCCTGCCTGCCCTGGCTCCATGCGATTCCTGCAAGTGGCTGGCATGTCCAGCTCATAGTCACAGGGGTGGCTACAGGGACTCGGTGTGTTGCCCCTGCCCTGAGTGCCTGCTTCACACCTCTCATTAGCCAGGGGGGTAGTGCTGAGGGGGTAGTGCCTGAGGGTGGGTGCAGTGTATGGAGCCCCCTGGCCTCTCTGCCTAGGAGATGGACATGCCAGCTGCTTCTGGAAGCCATACAGAGCCAGGGGAGGCATGGAGCCTGCCTTAGCCCCACTGCACTACTGAACTGGAACCACCCGAGGTTAGCTCCACCCAGCTAGAGCTTGCATGCCAAACCTTCTCCCATACCTCAGCACCTTGCCTCAGGTCAGAACCCCCTCTTGAACGCCGAACTCCCTCCCAGAGCCACACCCCTTTCTTCCTCTAAATCGTCTGTCCCAGCCCAGAGCTTCCCCCTGCATCCAAAATCCCTCATTGCTCCATGCCAGAATCTGCAATCACAGCCCTCCCCCAGCCATGTCCCAACCCTCAGTCCCAGCCCCAGGCCAGTGAAAGAAAGTGAGGACAGGGGATAGTGAGGGAAGTAGGGAGGAGGTGAAGGAGAGAGTGAGGATGGAGCCTTGGAGAAGTTCAGGGGGAGAAGCAAGGGTGATTGGTTTTGTGTGATTAAAAAGTTGGCAACCCTAATTTGCTACCATGCCGTGATTACATAATAGACTGTGACAAGTGAAAGGCAGGTTTAGCTGCTCAGATAATGTCAGAAGAACACATGTGGTCTTTCCACATGTTTGAATATAAAATGTAATGATGAAATTAAAGGGAAATTATGATCTGAGTGGAAGAGATGGGTGGAAACGGCACTAATAATGAAGAGACTTCAGATCTCATTTCTTCATTACATATCAAGATCTATAGTGCT
Source organism: Pelodiscus sinensis (assembly GCF_049634645.1). Taxonomy (NCBI): domain Eukaryota; kingdom Metazoa; phylum Chordata; order Testudines; family Trionychidae; genus Pelodiscus; species Pelodiscus sinensis. Next base: position 174,227,159 of record NC_134712.1, read on the forward strand.
CAGCTTTACCATTGAAATAATTCAGACTGTTGAATGTAAATATGTATTTGCTTTGGCTCATTGTAGAATGTCACATTTAATAGTTTATGAGGCAAATTACACAGTATTTACATGGTGTGCTAATTATACCTTCCAGGCGTGACCTTAGTACCTATTAGAAACACAAAATACAGCTAGCATACATATCTCATATCTGATTTGTTCCAAACATGTGTTTTTAAAGTAAGATGAATATGCAGACATATTGACAACAGTGAAGGCTTCAAATAACCAAAAAGTCATGACTGAATGAAAAAATAACAGGTTGTGCTGCTTTTTTGTTTATCTCCTGAATTTTGAGGTTGTAGTCTCCCCCATTCAATCTACTAGCTATTTGTATGAAGATTGCTTCCGTTTAATTTAAGCCTGTAAAAAACACAAAATTCACAAACAAAAACAGGTCCCATGAAGCTACTAGTAATGGGAAATTCCATTAGCTGAAAAAAAATGGCCTGATACAATCCCCGTTGAAGTCAATAGGAATTTTCCGTGGGCTTTGAGTCAGTCCCTAATACATTGAGCTGGTCAGCTGTTTCAAGTAAACTATTTGGCTTATTTATTATTCCACCATTAGATCGTTTAACATATTTTAAAGATGTATCTTGAACAATCTGAGATTCACTCATTAGTGGAAAAAGCTGAAGGCATGTATTAATTATACGAACTGTATCTAGGGTTTCTCCTATCCATTTATTGAAATTGTTTTATATGTATGGTGAGTGTAGCCTCATGGGGTGGGTGTAATTAGCAGACACTAAAAGAAAAAAAAACTAAAAAGAGATTTCTTAGAGATGCTAATGACATACATATACTAAGAGGAAAAGAGATAAAAACTGCCCATTAGAAATCTTTGAAGAGTCACATAAAAATCAGGCTACATTGACAGTTTAATTGGGTAGCAAATTTGCATTGGGAAGTAGCCACATTTTCATCCCTCATTTCATGTTGCTTCCATCCTATGGAGGTGTACCATTCATTAATATTTTTATAATTTTTGTATAATGCTGCATTGCAGAAACATAACAGAGCCATGCATGTGATTTTCTCAACATCTAGTCCTTCAAAAGGTTAAATAAAGATTGGTCTATGAATTGAATGTCTTTTCTTAGCCCAAACTGTTTAGGCAAAAACTATATGACAACAGGTACACTACTTATATGTGAAGGAGAGGTTACAAAAACAATATTGTCCCCAGAAATTGAAATCTGAAAGCCAATGGGATTGCACAAAGTAAAATTTGGTGTAGGGTAATAAAGGATGTGGTCTCACACACACAACATGTTGCAGTCATCATAGCAAAGCTGGGTTTTAAGGAGATATTTATGGGTACGTCTACACTGCATCCCTAGTTCGGACTAGGGATGCAAATGGAGACGACCGAAGTAGTTAATGAAGCGGGGATTTAAATATCCCGCGCTTCATTAACATGATCTCGTCGGCGCGCTAGTTCGAATCACAGCTGAGTCGAACCAGGAAGTGCGCGCCGGGACACGTTAGTTCGGACTAAAGCCCTTAGTCCAAACTAATGTTACTCCTTTTTTTGAGGAGTAACGTTAGTTCAGACTAAGGGCTTTTGTCCGAACTAACACGTCCCGGTGCTCACTTCCTGGTTCGACTCAGCTATGATATGAACTAGCGCGCCGACGAGATCATGTTAATGAAGCGCGGGATATTTAAATCCCCGCTTCATTAACTACTTCGGTCGTCTACATTTGCATCCCTAGTCCAAACTAGGGATGCAGCGTAGACGTACCCTATGGGATGGATATAGTGGCCTTGCACATTTTGCTCGTTCCACATGTAAGAGCAGCATGAGGAATGTCTATTGGGCTTTTCTGAAAAATAAATGGACAAATAGAAAATCCCAAGTGGCATTGTCAGTGCAACAGAGGAAAGGGCGTGTGTCAGTATGTAGTGCACATCACAGTATGTAGTGCATGCCGAAAGAAGTCAGACTAAGTAAACATAGTAACTGAACTAAAATTTTGCTTATACACATGTCTTCCAGAGTAGAAAAAGATGCATTAGTGGAGCTATAAATGGTGGGTGAACCTAGGAATGGAAGAAGTAAGCTCCCCGCCCTGTACCTTTTGCCCGAGGGTCTGCCCCTGCTGTCCAGAGCCCCCATGGGAGCCACCCCACCCCCTCACTGTAGGAGCAGATCACCTACCCTGAGCGGGCAACCCTGGGAGGGTTGGCGGCATGGCCCTAGTTGCAGCAGAGCTGAAGCCCAGAAGACTAGAGGAACCATTCTGAATGGAGGGTGGCTTGGGGTTAGAGTGTGGGTAGGGCCAACTGGGCATTTGGGAAGGTATGGCCTTCCACTGTCTCTGATACTTGTAGCCTATGAGTGGAGCAGCAATGGGTGATGCATTCATTGCCTCTGCCCATGCTGATCCTAGGTACACAGGTAACAAGAAAAAGCTAGAGTAGGCAGGTGTGCTAATACATTTTAGTGGACCAATTTCCATTTGTGATAGTGACAAGCTTTGGAGCTTACACAGAGCCCTTCAGGCCTAGAAAAGGTAACCAGAGTGTTCAATATATATGAGGATGAAGAGATGAGTTGGGTGAGATGTTAGAGGTGGTCACTTGAATGTAGTTGATTATCGCGTAGTTATTTGAGGCAAGCAGGAGTATCACCATGGTGACGGATGATCGGTGAGGGACTGCATAATGGATTGGACCAACCAATTACCTGAAGAGAAGTTACTTCAATTAAGAAAGATACAAGAAAACCATCAACTGCACAGCCCTACTTCTCACCTACCCTCTCACATTGAACCTAGTATCAAATAGTTACAAGCCAATACTTGATGGGCACCAAATCCTGAAAGAAGTCTTTTCTGAACCTCCTCTCCAGGCTCTGCCCAACACACCTTTCCAGTTCCATGGATCCTACACATGCCTGTCACAAAGCATGGTGTACTTCATCCAGTGCATTAAATGCTCCAACAACAACTCTGTGGGTAAAATGAAACAATCCCCATGCACTTAAATCAACTCACACATAAAAATGATAAGACAAACACCATAAAAAAACAACATGGCACCTGTGGACAAACCCTTTTCCCCAAGCATTCTCTCCATATCTGACATACCAGTCCTTGTCCTCAAAAGAAACCTGCCCAACACCTTCCAAATCAAACCTGGTAACTTAAATTCACAACTTCGCTAGACTTTAGAGGTGCATCTACACTGCAGAGAAAAACCAATGGTACTGAGTCTCAAAGCCCTGTTCAATTGACATTCATGCTCATAGGCAGAACCATCCCATCCATAGGATGGATCAGGGCAACCACCCTGGGCCCCACACTTAGAAGGGCCCCATAAGACCCAGGGCATCCTGGGCAACAAGTAGGGGACCTAGAGACAGCGGCAGAGGCTGGGCCTTCCTCACACTCATCAACAGCAAGAAATGGATCAACCTGGCCCTATGCTGTTCTGCTTCCTGGATCCCAGCTGCATTGCTTGGGGAAGAGGGCTTGGGGGGAAGCAGTGGGACCACCCTCTGTACTCACTGGCAGCAGTGGGAAATGAGCAATGTGTCTGGAAGCCAATGGAGCTTAGTGGACTGGGACCCAACCTCTCTCTCCAACCTTCACCCCCTGGTTGATGCAGCCCAGGTGACTATTGGGAGAGAGGCCTGCTGCCAGAAGCAGGGTTCAGCTCTTCTAGTTAATTGAACAGGAACTCACTTAAATTAAAAAGGCAAAGAAATACAAACATGTTAATTCTGTAACATGCTCATTCTTGTGATTCAAATCGGAAATCAACTAGTGCCAAACAAGTCTACATATCACTTTTGGTGCTATTCAGATTACCGGTACTCTAAGGGTATGTCTAAACTACACCCGTCTGTCGGCAGAGGGATATAAATTAGACATATCGAAAGAGTTTTCAGCTGACTTTGTACAACATACATGGGAAGGGAAAGGCACATTTTATAGGTTCACACTATACAAGTTACTATACTGTAGTATGTGGGGTACTTAGATCCAAAAGGCCAAAAGACTATCTATAAAAGAACACAGAGCAGAATTTCATACATGGTAAAATTCTTTTATGCTCTGTTGTCTGTCTGTTTCTCTCACTCACACACACACACACACACACACACACACACACACACACACACACACACACACACACAGTGCTAACAGCCTGTGCATGGCCTGGCTTCGTGCTCCCAGAAAAGGCAGGGCCTTGGGGGAAGAGAAGGGACTAGTGGCAGCCAGGTCTTCACAATCCCCTTTCATTCCTCAGAGCTCTGGCAGCAATATAAAGGGCTCAGGGCTCCAGCCCCTGCTGTAGCCACAGTATCAGTGGCTGGGAACCCCAGGCTCCTTTGAATTGGCCCACGTTGCTCCCCTGTTGGTGGGTCTGACCACATATGCTTGAAAACAAAGTGTCAAAGATGCCCTCTGTCTCACTTGCTCATGAAATTCTGAACAACAAGAGGTTTTTCCACATCTCTGCATGTTCAAAACTGCCAAAGTTTACCACTGCCCGTTTCAGAGGCACCAAAAACAGCCAGAACGAAACAGTGACAATTTGCAAGTGAAACTTCCTGAAAAGCTTTTTCATGCTCTCAGTGCTCTGGTTGAGAATCCATGGTCTATCATGGGTAATAATTAGAGATCATCGCGTCAAGTGATTCAGGACATGTCACTCATGTGTGAGAACCTTTCACTGATAGAATTGTTTGTAATGATGAGTAGCCTATCAAACCTTGGAATAACATCTTTACCATTAGAGAGCCATCTCTGATCTCATTTTCACCAGCACAGAGCTCCCTTGTAGTCAAAAGGGTTATAGCATACTGGCTTAAAAAAACCAGTAAGAGATCAAAATCAGAGGCAGACTCTAACAGCTATTTTGAAGGGAGAAGAAAACAACGATAGGTTTCTCTGAGTTCTTGCTTGTAACTGGTAAATTTAATACACAATTTGAGGAATTGAAATATACTTCAAAGGGTTTGTTTCTACATAGCCTTATACAGGAAGTCCCCAACTTACAAACAGGTTGTGTTCCATAATTTCATTTGTAACTCAGTTGTTTGGAACTTGGAGTACATTCTCCCATAGAAACAATGGTAGTTAGCTTAGCCTGCAAAAGCCTATTTAACCCATAATGTAGCTGAAATATTATATATTTACAATGAAAAATAGTAGAGATAGTTAGGTTTTTAAAAATTTAACCTTGAATGCTCGTGCTTGAAGAAAGGCAGGTTTAGAGGAGGATGAGGAGTTAGGTGGAGATTCTGAAGGGGACTTCTGGAAATACCCTGGCCACCACTCCCACCCCCTCTGTGGGCTCTGCACTGTCTCATGAGGCCACACATCTCCTGGCCACACATATTTCTGCAGGCTGCACCCAAGAGGTGGCGAGCACAGACTGGAGGACTCTAGAGGAGCAGGGGGTAGCTGTGTAACTGACTGGCTGGAGAAAAGCAGCAATTTTCCCTTCAAAGCACCACTTCTCTCTAGCTGCTGGTTCCACAGCCAGCTCCTGATCCTCTGGAGACTTCAGGCCAGCACTTGCACTGCTCCTCACCACCTGTGTTGCTTGCCTGCTTCCCTAAGTTCAGGGCCATCCTTACTCATATGCAGAATACATTGAACATATGAAAGAGCCAGTCAAGTGGTAATGAAGCCATTTAATAAGTATTTGCCAAGCCCAGATATTCACTGTTAGTTTCTGAATTTACTGCATTGGTCTACAGGACCTTAGTTTAAAATTTGCTTTAAACATAGTTCATTAGTGTGTTGGTGAAGATTTCAAAATCACAGCTCTAAAAAAATCAGCATCCCCCTGCCCCGTGTCTGCCATTGGGCATAAGACCCCATAAATGCTAAGAACCATCCCTGCCTGAACCTGCAGGTGAGTTTTTGTTTGTAAGTTAGATGTTTGTGAGTGAGGGAGTGTCTGTTTTCATGAAAGTTGTACTGAAAGAATTTGGAAGGTGGGTCTTGTCTACACTGGAGTCCTAACCATTGGTATAGCTGCACTGAGGCAAATTCCTACCACAAATGTACTACACTGTTGTGAAAAGTGACTTCCGCTAGTTCATCTTATCCATTTGAAACAGTAGGAGGTTCCTCTGGTACAACTAGATCCCATGTGACTGATACCCCAAAGTAAAACAAAAAGTATAAATTATACATATATGTATAAACACACACATAAATTATACATATATGTATAAACACACACATTCCCAGATTTGCTATCTTCAGAGCTTGATAAAAATTTGAAAGCCAATGCTCAAGAATATTTGACTGTATTCCAAAACATATTTAGTTCAATTACATTAATTTTCCTTTTTATTCACTGTTTATGAACATTCACTCCTGCAATTTTTTGTTTGCACCTGTGTTTAGGGAACAGCTGTTACAGTTATCTATATTCCCAACTGAATGAGTGTACTTAAGCATTCATGAGACTATTATTTCTGAGCAGGGTGAGGAACGACTGATATGATCTTTTCTGTCCACTTAATACAAGAGAAATGATGGGAGCAATGTCCACATCTGTATATGGCATCCTCCGGAAGATCCTGAGACACTTTGGCTGTCCACCAAAATGTGTCAATATTATGCATCTCTTACTTGGCAGCGTGCAGGCCGTGATACTCAACAATGGTGACATAACCAACTGACATAAGGGCTGGAGTCACACCAGGATGTGTGAAAGCACCTATGCTATTTAATATCTTTCTGGCAGTAATGTTCCAGGTTATTGGAGATGGCCTCCTAGGTGGAGTCAAAATAACCTCCCGGGTAGATGGTAACCTCTTCAGTCTGAGCCACTTCAGAATCAAGACCAAGGCCACAATAACATCAGTGGTAGAACTTCAGTATGCTGATGATGCCGAGGTCAGTACCACCTCGGAAAATGGTCTCCAAGCAATCATCAATGTTTTCACCATGGCCTACTGCAGGTTAGGATTGACACATGAAAGACCAAGGTTCTCTTTCAGCCAACACCTGCCATGCTGTTACCCAAACCAACCATCACGGCAAACAGCCAAGTGCTGGAGTATGTCAACAGCTTCCCCTATCTTGGAAGCTATCTGACCAGCAATGCTGACATTGATGAGGAAATCTGCCATCAAATCTCCAGTGCTAGCGCAGCTTATGGATGTTTATGGAGCTGAATCTTCGATGACTGCAACTTCAAGACTCAGACCAAGATCGACGTCTACAATGTAGTAGTCATCCCAATGTTGCTAAAGCCTGGACTCCTTAAAGGCACCATATTAAAGATCTGGAGAAATTCCACCAAAAGTACCCAAGGAGAATATTGGGCATTATGTGGCAGGACAAATGGACCAATGTTAGTGTCCTCACAAAGCATGGGCAGTTGGTGCATCTGGAGCTGGAGGAAGCAGGTCCCCAGTCCTACCCCCACTGCTGAGACCCCACTCCCCATGGAGAGGAGAAGAAGCAGGCATTGTACTGAGTGTGCACCCCGTCACAGGGAGGGGAGAAGGTAGTAGGGAGCACATGCATGTGCCCAATTTCCCTGGCCCCTGGAGCATCAGAGAGGGAAGAGGCCACATGGTGCAACTTCTGCCTTCCCAGAGCACTGGAGCTCTGGGGGAGCACAGGGGAGGGAGGAGTAGCTCCCTTCTCCCTGGCCAGGGAGCATGGGGAGGGCAGGCACTGGGGGCAGCAACACTCTACCATGGGACACCCTACAGCAGGAGTTCTGAGGGTGCAGTATGGACAGGGCCATGCCTGTTGGTTTGGGAAGGCAAAGCCTGCCCCTGCCTAGGCTACCAGATGTCTATGTCACAGAGGCTGAATACTGCAGCATCGAGGAAATAATCGCCCACAGGCAGCTATGATGGTGTGGTCACATGGTCAGCATGCTGGACACATGCTTGCTTAAACAGATTTTCTATGCTCAGCTGAGGACTGGGGCGAAGTCTCATGACGGGCCGAGGAAGCATTGCAGAGTCATCCTTAAGAACACCTTGGTAAAATGCAACATTGACGTTGACACCTGGGAGAGGCAGGTGGAGGATCGGGTAATCTGGAGGAGTACCATCAATAACAGTGCCTGACAAGCATTGTCTCCATTAAGAAGATCAGAGAGCCCAATGTAAGGAGCGTGCCCCAGACCACATTGGCACCACGAGTGTCGGCACAAATGGAGATACAGACCTCACCCGCAGCCACTGTCAGAGAGTGTTCCTTGCCAGAATTGGACTAATTTCTCATCTTTGTGTTCATCAGTTATAGGCATCCAAAGGGAAATCTCAAAGGGGGCCAGGGAAAGAGGTTTGCTATCATTTATTGTTCTTCTGTTTAAAAAACTTCTCTTGGCCATTCAGAGAGAAGAAACACAATTTCTTGACCATTCCACTCATAACAACCAACAAATAGTGAATAGTTCAAGTCACTACTTCAAAAGCACACCAAGAGTATGTCTAGATTACATGCCTCTGCCAACAGAGGCATGTAAAATAGGCTACCCGACATAGTCAATGAAGCCAGGATTTAAATATTTAAATAGTTTAAAATTGCAGGTGCTGATCATTTCTTTTTCACTGTATATTTTTTATTCCGTTAAATTTAACACTTTATTTCTGTTCACAAATCCTTCCCAAATACAACTCAGTTTCTGCAACTGTGTATTACTAACACAACTCTTCTCCAAGTACTTTGGATGGACAATGTTCAGCCTTTAGGGTATGTCTAGATTACATGCCACTGTCAACAGAGGCATGTAAAATAGGCTACCCGACATAGTCAATGAAGCCGGGATTTAAATATCTCCGGCTTCATTAAAATAAAAATGGCCACCACGCTGTGCCGGCTCAGCTGATTATCGGCACAGCGCGCAAGTCAAGACGTGGATTGGTTTACAAAGGAAGCCTTTGTAGACCGCTCCATTATGCCTCGTGAAACGAGGTTTACAGGAGCAGTCAACAAAGGCTTCCCTTGTCGACTGATCCGCGTCTTGACTCGGGTGCTATGCCGACAATCAGCTGAGCCGGCACAGCATGGCAGCCATTTTTATTTTAATGAAGCCGGAGATATTTAAATCCCGGCTTCATTGACTATGTCGGGTAGCCTATTTTACATGCCTCTGGCGACAGTGGCATGTAATCTAGACATACCCTAAAGGCTGAACATTGTCCATCCAAAGTACTTGGAGAAGAGTTGTGTTAGTAATACACAGTTGCAGAAACTGAGTTGTATTTGGGAAGGATTTGTGAACAGAAATAAAGTGTTAAATTTAACGGAATAAAAAATATACAGTGAAAAAGAAATGATCAGCACCTGCAATTTTAAACTACCAGTTTCATGAATGGCCTCATTTAAAAGAACTTGGCTGGTAAGTAGTGGTCACAATATGAAAACCTACAATGGCTGCATTTGATTTCTAACTATGTGGAATTCTGCTACACCCTTAAAACAGTACAAATGATCAAGGAGCTTCACTATAGATATATTTTATTAACAAAAATATTCTATTTCTTACATATAACAACCATGTTGCGCATCAGTTCCTCTCTTGCAAACATAGTAAAATATTAGGGTTGTGTGAACTCATTTTCAGGTTCACTGGCAGCTCTAAACATTAAAAAAAATCATTTCAGGTAAACAAAACTTTGTTTGATACAAATTTAAACACTCCATTTAGATTTTGATAGTTTATTTTTTTAAAAAACTGATGGAAATTGCAAAGTGAAAAATAGTTTCCAATTGCAACCTTTCATTTGTTCTTATCTTTTTAAGTTCTCTTTTAATAAAACAATTTGGCAAAATTAAAACAAATTTGTTAAAAGTTTTGGTTGATCTGAATCAGCATTTTTTATCAAAAAAGTTTCAACTGACATACCTGCTCTACATAAGAGTACATTTCACAGGAAAATTGAATTTGAGCACTTAAGTGCTTATGACAAAAGTTTTCCATATGTTTCTTTTAAACTAATGTTATTTAACAAAAGTAAATTTCTCTAATCTGCAGTGATACATAATGGGCAGGAAGTTTCTACTTTTTATTTCAGTTTATACTTACCTGTATGAAACACAAGCTAAATTTTCACTGCAGTTTTCCTTAATACTTCTCTTGCCTAATTTCCTTTCTCATTAGCCTGCCTTGTGAGAAAACATGGGCACTGAATACTGTGTCAATTTTATAGCCAGCACATCTGGGTGCATATCGACAGACATTTTCCTTACCAACCACCACCCCCCAAGAAAAACCTAACATCAGAACATGTCCTTCCTAAAGTAGAATTTGCTTGAGAAAAAAAACTTTCCAATTAAGGGACCACTACATACCTAAAAGAAATCAGGTGGCCTCATTATAACAATGCAATGTAAAAGTACTGAGCAATACAGGAAAAGCCTCTGTGATCATGTATTTTTGTTTCACCTTTTCAGTCATGTGAAATTATTTTAACCTAGAAGTATTCCAGGAGGATTTCTTCTATGTATGAGTGTTTGCAACTTTCATCTATTGGTTTTAGTCTTTTGCAAAGGCAATGTGTCCTAGAGCTGAGGCATCATAGTGGAAGTCAGGAGACCCAGGTTCTAGTCCCCCAGTTTGATCATTTCCCTGTTCTGGGCCTCTTGTCTCTTCCATCCTTCATCTGCTTTGTCTGTTTCACCTGTATACTCTTCAGGGCAGAGAGACTGTCTCTTACTATGTGTTGGTCCAATATGTACTATGGGAGTCTGAGGCTTCTAGGCACTATTGTACTACTGTACAAATAAATACAATGCATCTAAGATACTTATATGACCCCACTACTGTAGTGCTTCAGTCTCTTCCTGTATTTATTCTCACAACACCCCAGTGAGGTCAGGAAGTGCTATTATCCTCAAATTTGCAGATGGGGAAACAGAGACAAAGTGATGTATCCAGGGTCACTCAGGACGTTTAGTAAAGAATTAGGCCAGATTTCCACCACAGCACCATCCTTCCTTAAGTAACCATAGTTTTGTCTATATTTATTTGATATACTCCAGCAAAACTGCTATCAGCCAAACTAAGGTTTACTTCTTTTTCTCCATTACTGTTAATTTGCCTAAGTGATATGAAAAGTTATAGACTGTCTCCTATGCTCTCTGCCAGCTGCAAGTCACAGAAGATGGTTATTAAACATTTATAATGCAACAGCTGCCAAATGTCCTGAAAATGGTCACCATACACACCCACATGAAGACATATTCAGGCCCCAAAAAGCTGACAGTCCAGCTGGACACAAGATGCAATAAGTGAATGGCGCAAATAATGAGAAAAAAGGAGGGAGGGAAGAGGAGGGTAATAGTAATACGATTATATGGCATGTTAACAAAAGGAAGGTGATCAGAGAGGGTGTGTGGCCCCTAATGGATGAAGGAGGTAACCTAGTGACTGATGACGTGGGGAAAGCTGAAGTACTCAATGCTTTCTTTGCCTCTGTATTCACGGACAAGGTTGGCTTCTGAACTTCTGCACTAAGTGACACAAGATGGGATGAAGATGGACAGCCCATGGTGGGTAAAGAACAGGTTAGGAACTATTTAGAAAAGCTAAACATACACAATTCCATGGGTCTGGACTTAATGCATCCGAGGGTACTGAGGGAGTTGGCAAATGTCATTAAGGAGCCTTTGGCCATTATCTTTGAAAAGTCGTGGAGATTGGGAGAAATCCTGGATGATTGGAAAAAGGCAAATGTAGTGCCCATCTTCAAAACAGGGAAGAAGGACGATCCAGGGAACTTTAGGCCGGTCAGTCTTACCTCGGTTCCTGGAAAAATCATGGAAGGGATCCTTAAGGAATCTATTTTGAGGCACTTGGAAGAGAGGAAAATGATTAGGAATAGTCATCATGAATTCACAAAGGGTAAGTCATGCCTGACCAATCTGATTAGCTTCTATGATGAGGTAACTGGCTCGGTGGACATGGGAAAATAAGTGGATGTTATATACCTTGACTTTAGCAAGGCTTTTGATACAGTCTCCCACAATATTCTTGCCAGCAAGTTAAGGGAATGTGGATTGGATAAATGGACGGTAAGATGGATATAAAGATGGCTAGAAGGCCGGACCTAGTGGGTAGTGATCAACGTCTCTATGTCAGGATGGCGGTCGGTTTCTAGCGGAGTGCCCCAAGGTTCGGTTCTAGGACCAGTTTTGTTCAATATCTTTATTAATGACCTGGATGAGGGGATGGATTGCACCCTCAGCAAGTTTGCGGATGACACTAAACTAGGGGGAGAGGTAGATATGCTTAAGGGCAGAGATAGAGTCCAGAGTGACTTAGACAAATTGGAGGATTGGGCCACAAGAAATCTGATGAGGTTCAACAAGGACAAGTGTAGAGTCCTACACTTGGGACAGAAGAATCCCAAGCATAGTTACAAGCTGGAGACCAACCAGTTAAGTAGTAGTTCTGCAGAAAAGGACCTGGGGGTTACAGTGGATAAGAAGCTGGATATGAGTCAACAGTGTGCCCTTGTAGCCAAGAAGGCTAATGGCATATTAGGTTGCATTAAGAGGAGCATTGCCAGCAGATCCAGAGATGTCATTATTCCCCTTTATTTGGCTTTGGTGAGGCCACATCTGGAGTATTGTGTCCAGTTCTGGACACCCCACTACAAAAAGGATGTGGACGCATTGGAGAGGGTCCAGCGGAGGGCGACCAAAGTGATTAAAGGGCTGGAGCATATGACTTATGAGGAGAGGCTGAGGGAGTTGCATCTGTTTAGTCTGCAGAAGCAAAGAGTGAGGGGGGATTTGATAGCAGCCTTCAGCTTCCTGAAAGGAGGTTCTAAAGAGGATGGCGAAAGGCTGTTCTCAGTAGTGACAGATGGCAGAACAAGGAGCAATGGTCTCAAGTTGTGGTGGGAGAGGTCCAGGTTGGATATTAGGAAAAACTATTTCACTAGGAGGGTAGTGAAGCACTGGAATGGATTACCTAGGGTATGTCTACACTACCACCCTAGTTCGAACTAGAGTTGTAATGTAGTCAACCGGAGTTGCAAATGAAGCCCGGGATTTGAATTTCTCGGGCTTCATTTGCATGTTGCCAGGCACCGCCATTTTTAAATGTCCGCTAGTTCGGACTCCGTGCCCCGCGGCTACATGTAGCATGAACTAGGTAGTTCGGAATAGGAAGCCTAGTCTGAACTATCTAGTTCGTGCCACGTGTAGCCGCGGGGCACGGAGTCTGAACTAGCGGACATTTAAAAATGGCAGCACCCAGCAACATGCAAATGAAGCCTGGGGTGGTAGTGTAGACATACCCCTAGGGAAGTAGTGGAGTCTCCATCCCTAGAGGTGTTTAAGTCTTGGCTTGACAAAGCCCTGGCTGGGTTGATTTAGTTGGGATTGGTCCTGCCTAGAGCAGGGGGCTGGACTTGATGATCTTCTGAGGTCTCTTCCAGTTCTATGGTTCTATGATTCTATGACCTTATAAATACATAAACGAATAATATCAATGATTAGGACGTGAATTAAGTCCTATATGGTGAATATATTTATGAAGCTAATTTTTTCTCTTGTTTACCTGGATGCAACTTGAATGATTTCTAATCTAAGGAAAAACCAATCAAACTTGTTTCCAATGAAGAAATGAATGAGGTTAGTGGGTTAGTGTAATGCCAGAAATGAAAGTGGGAAAAAATTTCCTCCGAAACATGGTCTCCATCAATTATGGGTTGTAACTGTTTATTGTCACCTATCTCCCCACTCTGGCACCCATATGCACATCATGCACACAACTACAACCCATATCTGATGAGCACCATATCCTGAAAGAAATCTTTCTCTGCCAGACCATGACAAACCTATTCAAAGGGGCACCTAACCTTCCAGAACAGATGTAAAACCTGCAAATGTATTTCTACCACTATTATAAATTGATTGATTGATTGATTGATTGTCAATACCGCCCCACAACCAACCTTTCATAATCAATGTCCTATACATGCCTATCTCAACGCTTGGTATACCTCATACAGTGCACTAAATGGCCCAACAACAGTGTGGGTAAAATAATCACCCTCACCTCCAATAAAAACATCATAGCACCTGTGGGAGAACATTTGTTCACAGAACAGTCACTCCATATCTGTACTCTCAGTCCATGTCTGAAAAGGAAACTTGTGCCACACCTTCAGAGAATGAGCCTGAGAACTTAAATTTCATAATTCTTCTAGCCAGCAAAAATCATGAGCGTACATGACTTGTTTCATTACAACAATCTGTGACCTACTAACCTTCCTTTTGCTTAGATTGTAGAGGTATTAGCTGTTCACTTCACCTTGAATGGTGTCTTTCAACACATGTTAACTCCATAACTGTTCTACCTTATATTTCGCTGTGATGCTGAATATCCTTCTCAGACCTGAAGAAGAGCCTAAGCTTGTAACCTTTTTCCCCAGCAAAAGTTGGAACTATAACAGAAATCTTCTCATTGTCCTAGTCTCTCTGAAGCTAACTTGTATAAGTAATAATCAGGCTTTTCTCATTCTTATTTCATTGTATTTGGACCACACACCGAAGGACTCGTAGTCCATGGGTAGAAGGAGAAGACACAGAAACAAAACAAGATTCCTGAGTGAGGTACGAGAGAAGTATGTGCACAGCAGGAACATCCATAACCACAGAGATAGTATTTCAAAAAATCCAGGGGTCATAACCATTTACTTCACCTAGAATAACTACTAGGGAATCCTTAAGCTAATCGTGAACAAAATGAAGCAAAGGTGCTAATTATAAAAAGTGCCACTAGAGTCCACAAGGTGAAAGAAGGCTTAAAAGGCTCTAATTTTCGAGCAGTTGAGTGCTTTTTACAAAGTGGCGAGCATCCTCAGTGCCACTGAAGTCAATGGGTTCTAAGGGCGCTCAGCAGTTTAGAGGAATTTCTTGGTACCTTGCTGAATTGAATCTGTAATTATCACCAGACAGGAGCATTGGTAAGTTAATGTTGAAATAATATGTGTGTCAGTTTGCTTTGTATTGCATTGCTGCTCACACAGTAAATGTCAGAGCTGTGTCTTGAAAAGACTAATCTTGCTGTTTATACAGATATTTAGATGTTGGAAATGGCAGTGGGGGTTGCATACAAATATTTCCTATTAAGGGTAATGTATGCATCAGTATGTACTTTGAATAGAAATCACCCTCAGCATCATGAATTTTCTGTCATTCCCACAGGGCTCAAAAGGGAAAGGAAAGAAAGAAGCAAAAAAATAAAATAAAATAAAGAGTTGAAGAAGAATGTGATAATTTAACAACTTTGAAGCACACAAAAATGCATCAAACCAATAATGTTTCAAACTACAGTACTGTTATTTTGAGCCAAATCCCACAGCCCTTATTTAGGCAAAAAGTCTGTGACAGTAAGTGCTGAGTTGGTACGACAGGATGTAGCCCTTTATGATCATGTGAAATTCCAGGTGAAAGTCTGGCTCTATTGAAGTCAATGGCAAAACTCTTGCTGAGTTAATGGAGACAGTATTTCTTCCCCTGCAGGTACATGAGAAATATAAAGTCATTTGCCAAAAGCACAACTTTTCTTTCAGTAAAACTGCTAAAAGGTTTCACATTATGAACAATCCCAGCATACACTGACTGCCCAGTCAAACTATTGTGCAGTTCAAACTCCGATTCACAGGAATTTTGGACCACTGAAGTTAATGGCCGTCTTTCCACGGACTTCACTGGACTTAGAATCAGGGTTTTTTTTGTGAAATGCATAGATGTTGATACACGTATGGGCACAACAAAAGAACTGACACTAAGGGTAATGTGATCTCAGCAGGTGTCATTAGGTGCTGCCATACTACAAATAATTATCAGTATTGATAAGTTTGCCTTTTTAGAAGGCAATTTAAAAAAAACACAGCCAGTGAACTGCATCTTCTTTGTCCGCTCTTTTAAAGCCCAGTTTTGTGCAGATGCTTGGTAGAAATCTGGGCTTAAAGCTGCAAGTGCAAGTGGAAAAGCAAGGAATCTAGAAATTAGGCATTTTGCACCCAACGTTCTAATGCCTCACCCCATCGGTGTTGTCCTGTCAGTTCTTGTAGGCAGAAGGCCCATGAGAACAGGCCAGATCCTGTCCACATGGGTTACCTCTGCACCTCAGGGGAGCTCCATTGATTTCAGTGGGCCAAAGTGTGGGCACAGAGTTCTGCTCACATGGAGGCAGAGAGAGACCTGGGGCCTAATTTTGTTCCCTCTTTCCTCCCTCCCCTCCATTGTTTAGTTCCTTTTCCAGGTTAACATGAAAAACTTTAAAAGTAGGAAAGAAATCGAGGGAATGAGAAACTAGGAGAAGAAAAGGAAACAAGAGTTGGGGAGAAAGAGGAGCTAGTGAAATTAAATGCTGCTCTGATTATTCTCATAGTTTTAAATATTAGGAGTGGGAGGAGGGGGGATGATGTAACAAAGACAAGGCCAAGGAATTTAGTGTAATGAATTCATTAATTGTTTGTATTGTCTTCTTTATAGCATGGGGGGGGGGGGGAACTTGATTAAGAAAAAGAGCATGGCAAGATGAAAATATTAAAATAATTAGTTCATAAATAGTCCTTTGTGGTGACTGTTTTTTGTTCTAGCGGAAATAAGGGAAGAGTTTCAGGAATGCTACTTCGCCAACCTTTTTCTTGTTCTTAAATATAAGAAAACTTTTACAAAAGAGGAAGGGTCCTTTGAAGTAATTCAATGTCTCTTTGAAGAGGAAAGAGGGAAAGATATCAAACCAAAGAGATGGGGGTCAGACAAAAGCCTGGGAAAAGTCACACTGGAAACATTTGGATCAGTACCTCAACTCTGTTTTTAACCTATTAGAACCTCCCATCTATTTTTCTTGGTGCTACCCAAAAGTATAACTTTAGGCTTCAGTCCCACAAATACTTGCAATCTTAATTCTTAACATTGTACACTGAATGGTTCCTGTGAAATAAAACAATCAGGTTACTCACAGCATCTAAGCTAAGCATCCATGCAAGTCTCTGCAGGATCAAAACAGAATAAAGATTAAATATGTATTTTGATGCCAAATAATTTAACAGATGAAAAAAGTACTCTGGAACCTGATCTTGTAGATCTTACTCATGCAAAACTCCTATTGTCTGCAAGATCTGGGTGATCCACCTCCATGGAAATATTTCTAAGTACTCAAGAAAAGAATTTGTAAGTCTAGACTATCCAAACATAATCACACACACCTCAAATGTCTGAGAAGGAGATGGCAACCACCCAGCCCACAGCTAGTAAAATGGCCAGGAAAAATATTTTTTAAATTATGGTGGCAAAGAAATGCTTGAAAAGTTAGCCCCAGTGTAACCAAAGCACCAAGCACCGAAGTCTGTCTGAATCTGCAGAAAGCCCAGAAGAATGATGCTTAAAGACATGAATTTACCCATGCCTATCAATGGGGTGTTTATGCCAAATCCACTTTTCTGCTTCTATCATCTCTATTCCACATTCGTGAACGTTGCCTGCGGCAAGTGTACAGCAGGTCCAGCATAATGAGCTTTTAGGTTAACTAATAGGGTGAGAGTGTTCCTTGTTGCTTCTTCAGTTGCTCCCAGTAATGTTTTAAATGGATGAAATATATATTATCAAGCTGAACAGAGCAGTACCACAATGGCTTACCTCTTAGGACTTCCTAATGGTGTTTCCCACAATTGCAAATGGGTTAAACGCAATGAAAACCCTAGATGACAGCTAATGTAAGGCTATTGTTTGGCTTCATTGCTTTAGTTTCATAGGGCATGGTAAGTAGTGACATTTAACTGAGAAGAACAGCAGTACTGTAAGGGAGCCAAAATCTCCAGAAACATGCTTTTCATATGCATCTTTCACATAGGTGTGGAACAAGAGGTGCTGCTGCACCCCCTGGCTTGAAGTTGTTTCCATTATAGAGATACAGAGTAGGAAAGAGAATCTGGCTTTACAGTTTGGTCCAGTGGTTCTCAGCACTCCCTCTATAACAACTGTTCCAGTACCATGACCTCTCAGTGTTAATGCATTTCACTGCAGTCCTGATCTGAGGTAGTGAACAGCAGTTTTGTACTGGTGTATTACAGCTAGAATAAATATGTAATATGACTTTTTTATGGTTAATCAAACCTGGCTTGGATATTGCCTCTTTATCTGGATATACATTTAAAAGTTTATATGCTCTAACTTAAGTTCAATTGAACTATCGGGTACTCTCACTGCAGTTTGTTGGTGAAAGTAACAGACCCTGAATTTGTAAAACAGGATTTGACAGCAAGCTATTCAAGATAAAATGAAAGTTGTCAGCTGAGTAGCCTATGTTGTATTCATTTGCATATATCTGGCCAAAATCTCAACTGATGTAAACAGATGTAGCTCCATTGAAGTCACTGAAACTATACAGATTTACATTACCTATAATATGGCTCATAAGAACAGCCAAGGTCTGGAATATTCAGAAACTGAGAGAATTAAGATTGACGTCAAAAGGAACCATGGGAGGTCTTAAATACATGGAAAATAAAATAGCCGAGCTATGCCGCACCCTGATGTTGTTTCACTGACTTAAGAGTTGATCTTCCCCTGAGACAAACCAGCAAGTGATTTAGTCATGGGAGGTTATGATATCGTCAGTCGACATGGCATGTTCCAAGGGTGTTCGGAAACTAGACCTTGTTCCGTTTCTGAACTGTAGCTGATTATTTTTACTTTTCCAATGATTAAAGTTTAATGTGCAGTATTCTGTGGGGATTTTTGCTTTTATTAACAAAGCATATGTCTGAGCTACCAGAAAATCCGAAAACCAGAAAAAACTCATTTACAAATAGACAGCAGCTGTTACAGCATTAAAAGTTTAATTGTCACTTTCCCAAAAGATCTTTGGCTATTTCAGTCACACTCTCAAGGCATGTGATAATGCTGACGATATTCAGAAATAGAACAATCTATAATGCTAGAATGGCATTTTGTCCTATGTAGGGCACATATGTAGAGATACAGTATATCTTAGAGGACCCTCTACTATTAAAAAAAAGCAAAAATGTCATGGCAAGGGCACTAGACTGAGGATCCAGATTCTGTTTCCAACTCTACAGCTGATGTGCTGTATGCTCTTAAACAAGTCACTCCTTTACTCTGTTTCCCCTTCCATCTCCTATTTACTTAAATGGTACGTTCTTCAGAGCTAGGACTATTTTTCACTCTGTATTTGTATTGCAATGAGCACCATGAGCCTTCATATCAGTTCAGCCCTTCAAGTGCCACTGTAATGCAATTAATAGTAATGGGTGCTGTGTATTAACAGACAATGTTGCAGAAAGGTGATGTACTGAGCTTTGTACATTGGACACAAAGATAATTTATAATGCATACCTAAGCAGGTTTAATTGACAGCAACAGACTATAAATCAACTCAGACAATGCATCCCTCTTCCAACTTCTCCCTTTATACATTATAAATCTTAGAAGAATTAGATTAGCTATTGAGAGACAGGGAACACAATTGAAGAGATTACTTGCGGACCTGCTGGCAGGTTGGGAAAAAATAATGAACTGAACAAAGCAAGTGACACAGTAAATGATCTCTTTTATTTCTTCACCCATTCCTCCATAACTTTGCAAAACCTGGATGAAACTAAGCAGCTGTACTTTGTTCATCCTTGTTTTCTCAGCTAGGAATATCTGCACAGCTGCTTTCTGTGTTTCCTTCCTGTCCCAAGATGCACAAACATCATCTAAATTGAAAACCATGCTGAAGATGATATATAGGATAGGATGTCTAAGGGATTTAGAAGCACAAATCTCATTTAAAGTCACTATAGTCAGCAAGTGAAAGTCTGTGGATCTTGTGTTCCTGTGACACTTAAATGCTATTAGTGGGATTTCCACAAGTCTCTAACTAAGCTCCCCAAAACTTAAAAGAATGAATCAATTCATCGTGATTATCCAACCCACATCACCTTTTGTTACTGTGATGAGTCCAACTACCATGTAAGACCCTGACTGAGCAAAACAGTTTAAGCACAAGACTAGCTGATTACAACTGAATACCTCCTTAAGTGTTTGACTAAACTGCTGTCAGGACCCCAACAAGCTCCGTCAGGGCCAAGAGTCAGACCACAGCAAACCTGAGGCTGAGAGTAGCAGAAGAATTTATAGTCAGGTCTGGGCCAAGGGCGATACCAAGGAGTCCAATATAGATTTCTGAGTCTGAATTAGGAGGCAAGGTCCAAATCAAGCTCAGGGCAAAGCCAGGAATTGATCAAGGAACAGCCATAGCCACTACAGAAGGTCCAATAATCTTCTCTGGATATTTCTGAGAGCACCCATGGGGGTTATATAGGGTAGAGAGCCAATCAGGAGCTATGAGACTGCTGTCTGTCAAACACTTCAGGCAGATTGTCCCACAGTCAGTCATGGGATATGGAACTGTCTTCTCCCTGAGAACTCTGCAAGCTGGGTCTCTAGACCAGTGGTGTCTTACAATTAGAGTCTAATAGATGCATTTTTTCCCCCATGATAAGAAATATGTGACAGCTTCCTAGCTCATCTGCTCAGACAATAAAGAACAGTAGAACCCAATGTATCTGGCCCTCTGTATTATTTTAAAAACACAGAAGCACACACAGATCTAGAAGAAGCTGATCTCTCACCTCGGATCACCAGACAATGCTGCAGCATGACGCTTTCCCTCTCTCTGGATTACCAAATTTTAGATTATCCAATCTGGCCCTGGTCCCAGTGTCACCTCCCCTCCCGTGCTCTATGAAAATTGATTCATGGATATGAATATTCATAACTCAAAGGCACTTAAGGTAAAATGCATCATATGACATGTCATATTTAAAGTTACAGTCTGCTGAAAGTGTATATTCTATTTCTGTGCACGTATCATTCTTGTGTGTGAAGTTAAAATGTGAAGTGTGAATTTGTCTATATTTCTAAATGTGCTAATGAGGGCCTCATGAACATAAAAGAGCCAAGACAGTTGTACCAGAAGACAAAGGAGGCAAATGGACATTCTGGATCATTGCTGCAAACATGTCACTTCTATGAGCAGCTGCATGCAATCCTGGGGGGACTCGGCCGGCTTCCCTAGCCAGTCTGTGGATTCCTTCCGAGACACTTCTCAGGCAGACTCAGGCAGCAGTATGGAGGACAGTGTGGATGAGGAAGAGGAGGAGGAGAGGAATGGTCAGCAGGCGAGTGGGGCAACTGATCTAGGGTACGTCTACACTAGGTCCCTAGATCGATCTAGGGAGGCTAATGAGGGCGACCAGAATTGCAAATCAAGCCCGGGATTTAAATATCCCGTGCTTGATTTGCATGTTCCCAGCCGGTCGCCATTTTAGAAATTGACTAGCCCGAAGTAATTGCCCACGTCTACACGCGGCAGTGAAACAGGATTCCGATTTAAAGCCCTAACTCGAATTAGCTGGTATTCCTCCTGCAATGAGGACCTTAATTAAAATTTAAATAATTAATAATGACCTTAATAAATTTGATCTTATCTCTTAGTGTAGACAAGGCTTAAGCCTGAATAGGGGGGAAAGATCGGACCCAAGCTAGGAGTCTACTTAGCTTGTGAAAAAGATTATTAGAATTACTGTTAGGGTAAGAATTTGCATGTAACAAGTTTTTTAGTGTATTAGGCTTAAGTGACGTGATTTGTTTAATTTGAATTAGTAACTCACTTTGAGCTGACTTAATCCTACTTTTTATACTTAATAAAAACACTTCTGTTTATTATCAAGCCCAGTGTAAATAATTGTTACCAGGGGTGTGTGGTGGAGGAGCAACAGCTGTGCATAACTCGCTTCCATTGATCTAGGGGGCAGGCCATCTGAGCTTTCGCTGTTTAAAAATTTTATACAGAGTAAGACAGAATTATTTGGAGCATTAGTCCCTTTTGAGGGCTGTGTTCCTGGATGCTGTGAAGGCCTTATAGTGGATCCCTCCCAGAGCAGAGCTGGTTTGGCATCTGTGTTCCTCAGCCGGGGGCCGTTACCCTAGTTCTGTGCCTTGGCTGGGGCAAACTAGAGCTTCTGACCCAGCAGGACAGGTTGGGGGGAGGAGGGCAGAGGACACGCTGGTGGGCTCAGTGGCCTGATTGGCACATTGGGTGAAAACCACTCTGTGATCGAACCTGTCACACCCAGCTAGATTGGATAAATGAGGTGCTGTACACTGAATACTGTCCCTCAGAATGTGTTTCAGAAAGAATTCTGTAGTGTTTCTCAAAATGTAACATTTAATGTCAACGGTGCAGCGATTTCATTTGTAGAATAAGATAACTCAAATCTGAAACTGTTAACAATGATCTTTAAATGATCAGTAAGACTAGCTGTAAAACAGCAACAAATGACTTCAGATGTATGCTTCTACAAAAAAGTAGGAATAGAAAAGAAGACACACATAGAAGATAAAGCTCCTTTAAGAATATGATCCTGCCTTTGTTCGGCACCTAAACCTGGAAAAGCAGTGGAAAAATAATGTTACTTAATTCTCTGACTAGCTATCCCCACCTATCCCATTTCTACTGTGAGCACCATACTCTGGTGATACATAATCTTTTGCTGGTCAGCTCGTATACATGAACAGACAATGCAGACCATGCCACCGGGTCTCAGTCAGGAATATCTTGCTATAGTTCCCACTGCAGGTCTCTCTATAGAGTCTCTGGATAGCCAGACTGAAAGTAAAGGGAAGCTTTAGGCTGCATGTCTGCCTACAGATTTTTTTTGGGTGTGCAAAGTTATACATAGCAGTCTAGTCATGTATTTCTATTACCATCCATCCCTACAAATAAAATGACTAGTATGAAGGATTATGACAACTGATCCTTGCAATTACATTACATGAGTTGTAGCAATTTTTGTGCACCTTGACGCAGATGCAGACCTTTCATCCAAAGACGGTAAGGTAATTACAAATGAGTAATGCCTGTTGTTCTGCATTGTTAAGGATACACTGTGGAGGAATTTGTAGTAGTATCAGTCTCACAGCTACCACTCAGTAGTGCTTATCGGCAGCAGAGCTAATCCATCAAAAAGTGCTTAGAGGGGAAAGTCTACAAGAAAGGGAAAGTTATATCAAAACATGAGCGACAATCTTATTGACTCAACCTTGATTATTCTTAAAATACTGTATTATATAGATACACATATGCAGTATAATTCACTTTTCCGTATGATAAGAAAACACTCAGCCAGCTAATACAACATTTTCACTTTAGACATAATACAAATTACATTTGAGAAGTTTATACAGTAGAGGATCATAGTGTTTCAAAATTGGTATTCATCATACAGGGAAAGAAATATTGTAGATCACGGATTATAATTCACATTGTATTATGTTTTTTTCAGGCACTTTTTAAGTAGAAAGTATATTTCCCCTTCACAGTACTATTTTAATATAGTTGCTGTGTGTGTGTGTAGATATACTAGATATATCAATGTATATATTTCTAGTATACTATACACATACATCAAGGGCTCGTCTACACTGGCCCCTTTTCCGAAAGGGGCATGTTAATTTCACAGGTCGTAATAGGGAAATCCGCGGGGGATTTAAATATCCCCCGCGGCATTTAAATAAAAATGTCCGCCGCTTTTTTCTGGCTTTTAGAAAAGCCGGAAAAGAGCGTCTACACTGGCCCTGATCCTCCGGAAAAAAAGCCCTTTTCTGGAGGATCTTATTCCTACTTCAAAGTGCTTATTCCTACTTCAAAGGGCTTTTTTTCCGGAGGATCAGGGCCAGTGTAGACGCTCTTTTCCGGCTTTTCTAAAAGCCGGAAAAAAGCGGCGGACATTTTTATTTAAATGCCGCGGGGGATATTTAAATCCCCCGCGGATTTCCCTATTACGACCTGTGAAATTAACATGCCCCTTTCGGAAAAGGGGCCAGTGTAGACGTAGCCCCAACTGTGTGTAGATATACTCTCTCTCTCTCTCTCTCTCTATGTATATATATATATATATATATACACACATACACACACACACAATCTCAAAACATTCTTTGCATAGTATGATTGTCCTATCCATGTAATTTGTGCTCAATTTTAAAAATGCACCAGATTTAATGTATCCTTTCCAATGCCCCTTTGCACCTGACATCTGCCAGAAAAGTTCCTGATCTTTCTAAATTTCAGATTATCTAAATCCACCACCAAAGTAACATTGCTCCAGGCTAACCTGGCATGAATCCAGGGAGATATTAGAGAAAATAATATGATTTTAGCACAAATTTACATGCTGGAAAATCTCATGCTCTAGATCCCTGATATGAAGAAATTCCAAGAAAGAGGTAATCTTAACTGTTATTAGCATAATTTTAGTGCCGATTGCTGTTCTGCTTCAGCTATAAATGTGATTGAGACATATGCTTGCTCTGATGGAGAAAATTAGTACAAGGTTGCCCCTTTCCTTAAGAAGTTTAAACTAGAAAGAAAAAAATAATAATCTCTTTTCCCTTACACTGCTTCACCACCTTCTTATAAAAAAAACCAGACTATCGTTTAAAAGAGTATCATCTTAATCGAAAGGTTCTTTCGGCAGTTTCCAACCGTATAGATATTTAGTCATACTGTGTCATTCATCCTCATTTGGGAAGCAACTTGTATAAATAGAATCTGTTTAAAAAAAAAAAAAAAAAGGTGTGAAACCATACAATCTATAGTGGAATTTGGAGAGCTCATGTAATATCAGGTTAGTTCTTTTAGGTGCTTTTGATGCCAAAATTATAGCAGGTGACCATTCAGTCTATTTTCATGAATGGAGGGGACCCAAAGCAGTGAGTGCACGTGATGGGATAGACAAGGCCCAATGCCCTTTGCTGGAGCCTTGTGACCTTGCCACACCCCACCCCAAGAAAAAGAGCAGAGGAGAAGTCCTCCAGGCAAGCTAGAATGGCTGTTTTTACTATAGCCAATCAGGGGCCAGCAAGCTGTTATAAAGAAGCTGCTGAGCCAGGGCCTAACAGTTCCTCTCTGGAGCTCAAGCCAGGCAGACCCAGAGATTGACTGGGAAGGCAGGGGTACCCTAGACAGCTCAGAGCATAGGCTGGATAGTAGACCCAGCTGAAGCCTAGATCTAGCAGCTGAAGACCAGCCCTGGTGAGCTATGGTGAACTGCAGAACCCTGGAGGTGTTGCAAGGACTTTGAGATAAAACCCATAAAGAGGGCAAGGAGGAAACAGTGTCTTGGGGAAGTGGCCCAGGGAACGAGTAGCAAGGGACAGTAAGGACTTTAGCAAGCAACTGCTATTTACAGGGTCCCTGTGTCAGGACACAGAGTGGGTGGGTCAGTGTCCCACCCCCAGTAGCTACACAAGGGGGCAGGAAAGAAATGTGGTCTCAAGTGACCAAGAAGAAAGGGCATCTGGGATACTTTCCACTTTCAGAGCCAGTCAGAGGAGAGGGAGCTTGTGGACATATATCATCAGGCAGAAGGGGGGTTTTCAAGAGAGCGCGAGTCCTTTACAGTGTGTGACATGGAAAGCCGCAACTACCTGGCATGAGTCCTGCACCTCCCTTATACCAAACCTGTGCAAGCCCTTGAGAGATGACATAGGCTCTGAGGGTTGGATGTGAGCATATATTCCCAGAAAGCAATCAGGGAAAACATAGAACAGCCACTCTTGGTGGAATTGCCTTCCCTTAGAACTGCAGGGAATTTGTAGCACAAGGTAATGCTTACTACTCATGTCAACTTTCTAATACTGGATCCTTGGCCTCTCAAATGGAGCCGCTAACCACAGACCTAACAATGCCTGGAAACCATTAATCAGCTGTGATGAGCAAAGCTCCAAATACCAGCTCATGAATCAAATCTCTTTAACCATCCCTGGAACATCAGTAAGCAAAGGTAGCCAGAACCCAGGGATCACTCTTGCATTTAATCAAGGAGGAAACTGGGACACAAGGAGGTCAGGTGCCTTAGTCAAGAGCACACGGCAAGTCAGCAACTTCATTGTGAAGAGAAGCCACATGTCCCAACTGCTCTACCCACTAGATCGTGCTACCCCTGACCACGTGTTACAGAACAAATTGCAGGACTGGGCTCTTTATGGAAATATATTAAAGAAAACATAAAGCTATTTTTTCGTATTCATTCCCAGGGAACGCTCAACTCTCTGTAAAATGCTAAATGGAATTGTATTTGCACAAAGTTGGAAAATGCCCAAAGAAGCAGGCTTCAGTTGAGATTTATTAATAGATTTGTTTTTAAGATTGTGGATCTCAAACAGGAACCAATTGTGTTAAGTCCTGCACAAACAAGGAACAAAATGACAGTCCTTTTCCCAAAGAGTTCATAGTTCCAAATACATTCACATTCTCCTGCATCTAACATAAAACCTTTACATCTCCATGGGTTTGACAGCAATTGTTATCTGAGGGTTGGAGCAAGGAACTGAGAGCCCAGACACTTGGATTCTTCTCCCTGCTCTGTCCAACAGACTCCCAGGGCCTTGATGAGACAAAGAGTTACTACAGTGCTATTTAAATAATTGGTCATCAAGGTAGAGCTATCCTGGGAATTATTTATTTGGAGTGGGAGGCAGAAGCAACTATTGCACTTTTAATTAGGATTACGAACAGCCATGGAGGTTTCTGGCACTGTTGTACCTTTTCAAGTTGTGTATAGTTAATACATGGCTGTCTGGGAGAAACCATAATAACTATATTTACCTGGGGAAAGATTGTCAGCAAGGATTTTTTGGCTACACAGCTGCATAACTTGGGCAATGTCTAGACTGCAGGCTTCTTTCGGAAGAAGCTTTTCTGGAAGAGATCTTCCAAAAAAAACCCACCTTCTTCCAAAAGAGAGTGACCACACTGCCAAAGGGCATCGAAAAAGCGATCTGCTTTTTCAACAGATAGTGTCCACATTGAATGGATGCTATCATGTAAGCTATGATTACTATGGGCAGAATGGCCACCTGTGCTTTTTCCTCTTTCCTCTTCTTTCGAAAGAATTCCTTCTTCCCTGTTCACACATGCCTTTTTCCAAAAGAGCTCTTTCGGAAAAAAGACTTTGCCCTCATAGAAAGAGGTTTACCAATGTCGGAAAAAACCTTCAGTTCTTTCATTTTTTTTTCAAAAGAACGTGATTGCAGTGTGGACATAATTGAAGGGGTTTTTTCTAAACGCTGTTTTTCCGAAAAAAAACCTCTGTAGTGTAGACATACCCTTGGACTATCACTTCTCTGTGGAGAGGAGGGAAGGCTGCTGCCTCTGCCAATGTATTGGATGCTTGAGGGAAGATTTCACTCCCCTTTGCTTGTGTAAACCACACACCTGCTGGGTATGGTTCACTGTATGGTTCATAGTGCTGCATAGTCCTGTCTTTTGTTCCACATAGTGGCACTTAGACCACTTACAGTGAGAGAGAATGAGTTTGCTCTACAGCCTTAGCTGAGAGCCAGCTGACTTTTAGCTCAAGCTGTAGAGGCTCATGCACTAAGCTCCTGAAATCCTAGGTTTGGTTCTGCCTGTTGGCCTTACACTTGTTCATTTGTAAAATGTACAAAATGAGATGGGGTTTTGGGAGGCTCATTGCAAAGGGCTAGATTTTAGGGTACAGCCCTGAGAAAGGGTAGTGTGTAAACTGGACTAAGCCCAGGGTTAGACCTGAGAGCATTGCGATTCACACACTGCTGAGTCACTATATCTGCTCTGATTCCTCAGTGTTCTTAGGTGAGAGCAATTTACAGAGGGCTTATGCTGGCCTGCCATTACATGTCCTCTGTTACTTAGCTGGGCTTCCCGGTGTTTGGAGGGAATTAAGGCTTCACCCCCTACAGTGAGGAGAGTAAGGGGATATGTAGCACCTCTCACTCCTGTGCTTCTGAACTCTAGGTCCTGCATTTGAGGGGGGAGGTAGGAGTCCTTGTTCCTTTTTACATCCTTGTATAGTTGTGCAGTTCTAGCCTTTAGTTAGTAACCAATACCAATTAGGAATCCTTAGCAGCAGGAAAGCTGCACAAGATTTTTCGGAGTGCTTCAGAAATTTGGGGAAACCTGGCTGAGGAGCGGGAATGACAGAAGCTCATAGATACAATCGAGGTATGTTTTGAGGCAGAGGAATGTCCTTTTCTGGAAGAAGAGGGGAATTTGCTGAAGATGAACATTCCTAGGGTCAGAACTCATCCACCTGAGAGGTGCTTTCTATGTCATTCCAATTTTCTCCTTAGCATTCTGTCCAATTTCCTTCTTGCTTATGGACATGATTAAAAGCACTTTTCACCGGCTAAAGTGCCACAGTGCACCAGCAGGAAAGCTAGACTCCCTATCCAATCAGGACTTAGTAAAAGTATGTAAGCTACACACTTGATAAAAGGCTCACTTGATACAATATGAGTGCTTAGGAGCATTGACAAACCCTGGCTGGATCCTGTGGAGGTAATGATTTTATAAATGGAGAAAGAGGTGGCACCACTGCTGAGCTGATGGTCAGAGGAGGAGAATTAGGCCCAGCTCCCGCCAAGTTTCCTTCTTAGTGAAAAAAGCAGAAGATGAAGTCCTATCAACTATAATTTCTATTACACTTGCTCTAAGTACCACATCTTCCCCCCACACTTTCAATCGGCAGTGCTTCCTTTTCCTATAGCCTTCATTTTGTTAGTGTCAGTTCTATGAGGAAAGTCCACCAAGTGCCATGCTTTTTCTTATATCAGCCTCCTTTAAAAGAAGAGAAAAAAGAACCAAAATGGAAATTTTTCCTTATTTGCTTTTCCAATCAAACCCCCAAACCTGGATGGCTTAGAAGACTGATGACGTGACAAAAGAGTCTTTCACTATAGCTCATGAGTATAATCAATATCAGAAGTGATGGACATTTTTATACCATCCAGTAGCTATTCAAAGACATAGGCTACGTCTACATTGGCAAGATTTTGCGCAAATACTTTTAACACAAGAGTTTTTGCATTAAAGCATTTGCACAAGAGAGCGTCTACACTGGCATGTGCTTTTGCACAAGAGATGTGCTTTTGTGCAAAAGCATCTGTGCCAGTGTAGATGCTCTCTTGTGCAAGAAAGCTCCGATGGCCATTTTAGCCATTGGGCTTTCTTGTGCAAGAAATTCATGTTGCCTGTCTACACTGGCCTCTTGCACAAGAACAGTTGAGCAAGAGGGCTTTTTCCTGAGTGGAAGCTTCATAGTTCTTGTGCAAGTAGCACTGATTTCACACATTAGAATGTCAGTGTTCTTGCACAAGAACTCCCCGCCAGTGTAGACAGGCAGCATGTTTTTGCACAAAATGGCTGTTTTTGTGCAAAATCATGCCAATGTATCAAGCACAAGTGTATCAAGCACAAGTGTATCAAGCACAAGTTTGTGGACCGTGTCACATTCTTAGCAACCCAGATCTTAATGATCATCATCACCACTATTTTTGATGGAAGTCCTGGTGAAGAGGACAAGATCCAAATGGGTGTAGGACCAAATTTCTCACTTATCCTTAAAGAGAAAGGGCCTGGAGTTAAAGCACCTTGTAACAAAGCAGTCTGAAGAAGTTTCCAGTGTTCTTTTCTGTTTCGTAAGTAAACAGAGAACTTTTGGTTCCTTGGCTATCAAACTGGCATCTTTCATGAGCAATAAAATAAATCAGATAGTAAAGATCTGCTACACTGCATTGAGCAATTTTACAACTTTACACCTTTTTTTAAATAACCTCTCAACAGTCCAAACTCTTTCCTTTGTAGGTTTAAGTACCAGTGATCATGAAAAGTAAGTATATATTTGCTCCTTGAAACCCGCAGTAGCAGTTGCAAGTTACCATTTCATCCACAGATCTACCTCTTACTCTGATGCAAATAAAATCTGGTTTGGGGCTTAATTTTGCTTGGAAATGCGGTTATTCTCGATTTCCACTATAACTGAGAGCAGGATTTGGCTTTTTCTGTCATCCCAAAGTTGACAGTAGCTCAGAGCAGAATGTAGCTCTTTGCTTTCGCTTTCTTTTCTCCTAGTTCTTTAACAGCAGCATCGTGGACTGTACTGACAATGGTAGATATCTTTGAACATGCAATGATTAGAACATGAACCCTCTTTTGAGGTTAATCTGCCATTGTACATACAGCTGCTCCTGGAATTCAAGAGTGATGCCAGCTGCTCAGCTCTTATGCCCCAGGAGGTGAATGAATCATCCGTTAAAGAGCCCCAGCTTTCACAGCCCAAAAGGAGCAAGTACCAAAGTACCATCCCATCTTTGAACCTTGACCCCTGACTGGTGGAAGGACTGTAATGCAGAAAGCTTGTCTTTACTGGAATTAGAGACCCCCCATCTTTCAGGAGCTGAAAAGAGCAATTCAATCATTATGCTCAGCCTTGGCCAAGACAGAATTCTTCTCTCCATATATCTAGATAGCAGGCTATAATAGTTATTAAAACTTATACTATGCTAGATCTTAGCCATAAAGGCATGAGGCCTACTCCGACTGAAGTCAAGTATAGCTGGGCTAGAATTTTTCAAACAACCATTTTTTGTTAAAAATGCCTATTTGTCAAAACCAGTCCCTTTTGCAGAACACATGGGTTTTGATAAATATCTGAACTAGAACACTTTTGGAAAAAGTTGTGAAATTTCAAAACTTTCCAGTCTGATACTTTCAAATTGAAAAAAATTGTATTCACTGGTTTAAAAGGTCTTTTTGTATAGCAATTTAAGCTAATTATAGTATTGAAATAAAAATAATAATAATAATGATAACGATAATAATAATATAATCAAAATGGTCAAAACTGAAACAAAACAATATGAATGACATGAACTGAAACAAAATCTGATTTTTTAGATTGTGAGATTTTTATATTTGAAATTGACTATTAGGAACAAAACATTTCCAAAGGCTGAAAAGTTCTCACAGAATGCGGAAAGTGTTTTTCATGCAGCTCTAGTCAATACGTAAGACTTCTGCTACTTCTTTCATAATACAGTGAAAGCTTTGTTATCCGATACTCATAGGGGATATGGGTTGCCTATTAATTGAAGGTGCAGGATAACAAAGTTTATTGCTCTGATCTGTCTCCTACCTGCAGATCCAGCTCCCAGCAGCCTGAGGCAGGCTGAGGGGGAAGGAGGCACCTACTGATGATGTCAGCCAGCAGTGCTGACTGTCAGAAGCCCCACAATGGCCAGCTGGACAGACGGGAGTCAGACTCATGTGCCCGAAGACACGGTGATATTGTGGCCAGGGGTAGTGCTGGTTAATGTTTTCTGGTTAAGAGAGTGCTGTAAGCTTTCACTGTAACTCTCTGTCTTTCTCACACACTCTCTGTGCTCCTTAATTTGTCATGGAATAGCCGTGGCTTGATCAGGTCTATATTTTAGGGTTTATGAAGCCTTAGGCAAGTAAGAAAATGCCCATCTTTGCACCCCGTGGTTACCTACACATGCAGTTTTTTAATAGTTGCTGCTCTCAGGTAATGTCTGGTCTACCTGTTGATAAAGCCAGGGCTGCCTCTGTTCTCTGAACCCTGCACTGTTGCTATTATTGCTCCACTACACTATTAAACTCCTGGTGGCAAGTTAAAGCACCAGCTAAGCCTAGTGGGCTTCTTGATTAAAATGTTGAAAAGATTGCATCCTACTGTCAATAATTGTTCAGATCTCTGAGAAGAAAAATATACCTTGTGGCAGAAATGTAATTACAAGGCAAACACCATACTCCCTGGTTTAGAACACATGGAGAAAAGGTCAGCTATCAATTAGGCTGTAGAATAAAATATTCTTCTACCAAGCAATGAGGAGGATCAATTAAAAGAAACTTTTCTATTTGAAACTAGACATATTTTTCTTTTTACTTAGTATAGTGAATGTAAATCAGCAAGCACATTCAGAAGAAAGGTGACCCACTGGCCTCTAACTCCTAAGAGCAACCTCAAAATAAAGTGTAAAGCAAAAGCATATGAAAGCACCTGAACTCAGTGTTACGACTATTGCACCCTACTGACTTGACTGTCGGTATCACAGTGTGTACACTATATAATATCATACATTGATGGCACCCAGAAATAAAGTGATAGGCATGTTAAATATTTGTATCAGGTGGATACACAGTATGGCAGTTCCTCATTTGGTATAATGTAACTCCTGGCCTACTAGACTAGACTTGGACAAATCATCTACCAACAATTTCTGCTTTTACCAAGAACTCTCTCAAGGCAAAAATGTGCAAAAAAGCCACAAAATGAAAGGGATGCAAAAATAATAATAGTTCAGGAAATTGAAAATTACGGTAAATTCAAGATCCATATTTCAGATCCATCTCTATACTTTCACAAAATTCATGGATATTTTGATCAAGATTTGTGCCCACTACAGATGCAAGGTCCAGCCAACAAAAGCTCAGATCTGGATCTGAGCTTTCCCCGATTTGCAGATGTTTGGATTGAGGAATTTGGCTTAATTCCACAGAATTTTAAATGAGGCATTTGTGTTCTTGGCACAAATAATATTTTCTGAGTGGCTTGATTTCATTTATAAATCTGCTATCTTAGATTTCCAGTCTGATGCCTGCCATTTGTATGTAAAGTTACATCTAAATGAGGGAAATTCCTTGCAATGAAGCTGAATTGGGGGATTTCAACTGATCCTTTTAAAAAGATAATTAACATTTTTCAATACAATTACACTAAAAAACAAAACAGTAACTATTTTCATTAGTGGCTTATCAGACAGCCTATTAGAATTTATTTTCAATTAACTAAGTTTGTAGAATGATTCCATAAGAAACTGTAAGGAACCATTATGACTTTGTTGATGGTATCTCTTTTTTCTGGAATGAAAAGAGGCCTGCCCCGAAGTTTTCTTGCTGAAACACTGTCTTTGCCTTGAGATTTACTCAGTTCCACTTAATATTTAACTATAAATTATGTTAAATGCATATTTAATCTTTACTCATTAGACAACAACTAAAAAAAAAGTTACAACTTTTCTGTGCTTCTGAAATACCCCAGAGAATATAAATTCAATGGAGAAGTATCCCTACCAGATGTCTTAGACATCTTGCACATTGTAAGACATGTATATATAGTATGATTCATGCAGTGACAGCAGCATTTATAAGAAAAAAATTCTGGTTAATATGTCTAACACTTTATTATTCATATAATCTTACTGTTTAAAAATTGCTTGCTTGCATGTAAATGTTTTTCTCTACAGTTTGATTAAGGTAAAATATTACATTGGTAATTAGCCATAGGTAAACATCCAAATTTTCATTTCAGAAGATTATCTGAAGTTATGGGAATATGTTGTGAGCATCCATTAGGTTCAATTCCTTCATTACTCCCACAACCCATCTCCCCCCAAATTTGTCTTCTGTTTGAGTCTACACATAGTTGTGAGGATTCAAGTTGGCTAACGTAAAATTAGCTAACAGTGTATACAAGATCAAATTGTGCCCAGAATCATGTCACTCATGGTTAAAGTTTTAAAGCATCATAGCTCTTGAAAACAGATGGCAAAAATGCCTCTGCACTGAGAGACCATTCTATTTTTCTACTGTTTAGGAAGATTCTGCCTTGCCCATGCTTATACTATGAATTCGTTTAAACCAGGGGGAGGCAACATGTGGCCCGTGGGCCAGTTTGCTGATATTAGCCCCTGATGGGCCACCAGATGATGTATTTATCTGTGCCTCTGTAGATATGGCTGCAAGCAAGTTCTACTGGCCATGGATCGGCTTTCCCGGTCAATGGGAGCTGCAGGAAACGGCACGGACTGGGATACCACTTCCTGCAGCTCCCATTGGCTTGGAACAGAAATCCATGGCCAAGAAGAGCTGAGAGCAACCATACCTGTAGGTGCACAGGTAAATAAAGCATCTAGAAGCCCACTGGGGTTTACCCTGGTGAACCATGTCTGGCACACAGGTCACTCATCACCCACACCTGATTTAGACTGTCTTGTGGGGGTGGGCAAACTACTGCTTGGGGGCCTTGTCCAGCTCATCAGCCATTTTAAGCAGGGTCTGGGGCTTGCCCTGCTCAGTGCGGCTCCTGGAAGCAGTGGCATCTCATGCCTCTGGCTCTTACTCATAGGGGCAGCCAGACGGCTCTGTACACTACTCCTGCCCCAAAGATCACATCTGCAGTTCCCATTGGCTGGGACCTGAAGCCAATGGGAACTGCAGGGGCAGTACCTGTGGAGGGGGAGGGCAGCACACAAAGCTGCCTGGCCATACCTCCATGAAGGAGCCAGTTGGAAGGAGGACATGCTGCTATTTCCAGGGGCTGACTAAGGAGGTAAGTGCATCCCAAAGTCCACATCCCTGAGCCCTTCCCCATGCCTCAGCCCCCATCCCCCTACCTCTCTGCAAATCCCTCTGTCCCAGACAAGCCTCCTGCACTCCAAACTCCTCATCCCCTGACCCACTACAGAGCCTAACCTCCAGACAGAGCCCCTCACCCCATCTCCTGCACTCTAATCCCAATTTTTGTGAGCATTCATGCCCTCCATAAAATGTCTATACCCCAAAGTGTCCCTCAAGCCAAAAAATTAGCCCATCCCTGCTCTATTACATACTTAAGAGATAGAATTACTTGGCCAGGTTTAAAAACTCTGCCCTCCCTCAGCAAGTTCAGAAAAGGCACTTATTATTGTCAAACCATTAGACCTCCAGGAGATACCTTTGCTGTAGCTGCAGCTGTGTTTCCCTAAGATACTATGAAATGAACTGATTTGACACACATACCATTCTTCTTCAAAGTTCTGAACTGATATAGTCCAAATCATTGGCACTTGCAGGCTGCTTTGGAAGGTCATGATGGCAAAACATGCCATGTAGCCTCTAGACAATCAATTAAATAGATCAGAGAATTCTGATCAAGAATTAGTGGCCACACAAAATATGTTGCCTTTGAACAGACCAATCAAATCCACAAAGATGAGCTGCCACCAATTCTTACACCTTATTCACAGATGCAATTCCAGCATGCCCATATTTTTCATTTCCAGCATATTTCTTAAATAAAGAAAACTGTTGTCATTTCTTCAGTGGTCTGATCTAGTCCAGGCCACCACAATGAACTTTAAGCCAGAAAGTAGGGGAATTTCAGATTCAGTGTTTTCCCCAGTTATAGAAAGGAATGTACTCCCCTGACAACAGAAGATAGTCTTCAATATGGGTTGTTTTCCTGGCTTTTTTAAAAACTCTCTCTCTCTCTCACACACACGCTCATCTGGAAGCTAACAAACCTGCTTTCTGACCTTCATCTCAGGAAATATTGTTTATGTGCCATTGGAAAAATTCTGTCCTGCAATGCACACACTTGAGATGAATCAGGAAAAAAAAACAAAACACACAGCGCTGATTTTCATGAGATTTCTCTTCTCTCCCCCTTTGGGTCCCAGCCTGCTTTACACAGACACACACCTCGCTGAGCTTAAGGCCCTACTAATAGACCAAATGTGGTCTACACTACCACTTAAATTGATCTAATTTATATCACTCAGGGGTTTGAAAAAGCTCCCCAATCCCAAACAATGCAAATTTTGCACTGTCCACACCAGTGCTATGTCAGCAGGACACATTCTCCTGCTGACGTAGCTTCTGCTTCTCATCAAGGTGAAGGAATTATGCTGACAGGAGAGCGCTCTCCCCTGAGCATAATACGTTTTCACCAGATGTGCTAGAATGGCACAGCTACACCAGTGTAGCCCTGTGGTGTAGACTTGCCCTATGTTGAGTGACTCCAGCGATACAAAGAATGTCTTACTGTGCTGTCATTTGCTGACTTTCTTGAATGGATCATTCATGATATATTAAGCCAAGATTAGCATGGAGAAAACAGACTGGCTATTTCATCTGCTGCCAGTTTACCTGTTAGGATGACATCACATCTTGAAATAGCTGTAGATGAAAACAGGCCGGTGACTGCCCCAGCTCAGAAAGGATTCCCCTGATTCTGGCCATATAGAAGGACTCCTACCCTCAGCCTACTCTGTGAGCACTGGACATGTGGTAATTATTTCAGAAGGACTAAGCAGGGCTAGCTCTGTTTCAAACGAGCAGTCTTCATCTGGAGTCAAATCCATACAGGTCCTCTCACCTAGAAGCCAGCAGAACTCTTGTGTAAATACTGCAAACAGCACTCATGCTTAGACAGCTTTTGTAGGAGATCATTAGTTTTCCCACTGGAGAGCACTTTCATTCTCTTTTACTTACCAGATGGGGGAAGGGGGGGTTAAACAGTTTTATTTCATATTTCCCACCAAATTTTTAAAAAAATTAATTGGGGGCAAATTCAGCCAGTGCTGAGAATTTGAGGAGGCAGGGAACATCCTTACAGTGAAACAGCAGTCACTACATAGTATCTTATCAAATACTCCTGTTCATCCTGAAACCAAAACACAATCATTCCATTTGTTTGCCCACTGAAACAAAACTAAATAGAAAAAGCCCTGTCTGTGTAAGTACTTGGAAGCAGCTGACTATTTGGGGATCAACTTGGTGAATGGGTGCATTTCGGGATCCAAGGACTCCAGGAGATCAGAGGACTCTTCAGGACATTTTAAGAGCCCAGATTCCATAGTGCCATTCCCACTGAACTATGAGTATGGCCTTGAATACTGCAAACAGTTTCCTGGATAAGCTGGCCATGTGGCCTTTCTGCTTAGTGAGGCCCCATTAACAGCAAACTAGTTCACTGAACTGAAGCAGAATAACAAACTAAACTTTGTCAGAACATAAGGCAACGTCCTGCTTCAACAGTCAAATCATTAATAATAGGAGAACCCGAAACATTGTAAGCTTCAGGCATTGCTTCTCATTCAGTTTCATCTGTCTATCACAGAGGAGACGCTCTGATCAACACTTGACTGAAATCCTGACCTCACTAAAGTCAAAACTCCCATTGATTTCCCAAAGGCTGGGATTTCACCCTAGAATCTTAATGCATCATTGGATTAATTTACTCACTAGGGTCAACTCCTGTGCAATGTGTCCTCCATTCTACAAGGTGCTGAGCATTTGACCCCCATTCCAATACAGCTCTTGCGTACATATAGCTATTTAATTTAACCACACAAGGTATCTTGTTGTTCCCAATAGCAATATGTAAATGCTTCTGGGTAAGCATATGGCTAAACGCTTTGCTGAATCAGAGCCAGAGAGTGCTTAGCACCTGGCAAGATCAAGCCCTTCAAGGGCATATTTAGATGCCCAGCTATCATGGCCTAAGGAGGAGATGGTGACGGGAACACTAAGGGTTGCTACATGTATGCCCCTACAGCCTTCCCTGAGGGTATGTCTACACTACAGTGTTATTTCAAAATATCTTAATTTGAAATAGTTAATTCAAAATAAGTTGTTATGAAATAACATGTCTATACACAAAATGCAATTTGAAATAGCTTTTTGCTAAATCAAAATAGCATGTCCACACTGATTGGATGCTGAATTGCATTTAAGGCCAGTTGGAACCGGTTCCGGCAGGGCAGCAGGTTAGTAGTTGCTTTGTGTGCCTGCTGTCTGAGGCTATCTGACGCTTGTGCTTAAAGGGACCCCCCCTGGACAGCCGGTTCTCAGCTTTCCCTGCTTGCTTGCCTACCTCGCTGAGGGACAGCAAAGCATTTTTCTCTCTGCCTGCTTGGTTGCTCTCACTCGGGACACCACAGCACTCAGCACCATGGAGCCAGAGTTGCCCCTGGGCACTCTGGTGCTTCTTTTGGATGTTTTGCTGCAAGCCTGGCAGCAAGTGCTGGAAACTGACCAGCACCATCTGTGGAGCCCAACCCCCAGGTCCTCTTATGGATCCCCTGGGGACCATGGAGGAGCAGTGGCCAGACGCCAGCGTGCCCTGCCGCATCTGGCGCCTGGACACCAACAGCGACTGGTGGGACCACATCGTCCTGGAGTGCTGAGGAGACCAAAAATGGACCCAGAACTTCAGGATGAAGGAGGACACCTTCCTCAAGCTCTGTGAGTGGCTTGCCCCTGCTCTGTGGTGACAGGACACACACACGAGGCCCACCATTCCCCTCCCGAAGCATGTGGCCATCGCCCTATGGAAGATCTCCATGCCAGACAGCTACCAATCCATCAGCAACCAGTTTGGCATGGGGAAATCCACCATCGGAGCAGTACTCATGCAGGCATGGCAGTCTCCGGCCATTGTGCCGGGGTGGGGGGCAAGGAGTGGATGGGCTGCCCCAGGGAAAAGGAGGGGAGGGGGTGCAAATCCCCTCCATGGGAGGGTTTGTCCTGTCCCAGCTGCACTTCGGACTGCCTGCAGTGGCCAGGATTGCAGGGGGGCGGTGGTTCCTGGGGAGTAGGGGTGCAGGACAGTGACGGGGAAGGAACACTCTCGGCCACCCTGGCACCCCAGTGACTCTGTTTTGAGTCTCTCTCTGCAGGTGATCAAGGCCATCAATAGAGTGCTGCTCCACAGAGTCGTCCGCCTCATGGATTTGGACGCAGTCATTGAGGTGTTTGGCCCCCTGACTTCCCCAACTGCAGGGACGCACATCCCCATCCATGTCCCGGAACACCAGGCCTCCCTCTACATTAACCGGAAGGGGTACTTCTTGGTCATCCTGTAGGCCATGTGTGACCACCGGGGTTGCTTCCTGGACATCAGCGTGGACTGGTCCGGCAAAGCACACGACGTGTGGGTATACCGCAACTCCTCCGTGTGCCAGAGGCTGCACGCCGGGACTTTCCTCCCCAACCGCCACATCAGGGTAAGGGACGTGGACATGCCTGTCTGCCCGGTGGGCCACTGGGGCC
The DNA here is from genome assembly GCF_049634645.1 of Pelodiscus sinensis. Taxonomy (NCBI): domain Eukaryota; kingdom Metazoa; phylum Chordata; order Testudines; family Trionychidae; genus Pelodiscus; species Pelodiscus sinensis. The sequence continues at coordinate 174,265,901 of NC_134712.1, forward strand.
TTGTGCCTTATTCCACCCTCACATCCTTCCACTTGCCCCTCCCTAGCCCCCCTTCCTGATGTCAAATAAAATACACATATTTGCAAAAATATAAACTCTGTTTATTTAACAAAACTGGGGAGGGAGGGTATAAAACTCTGGGGAGACTGGGGAAAGGAGGCAGGAGAGAGGGGGAGAGAGGGTTGGAGAGGAGAGGGGAAAACTGGGATGAGGGAGCTGCAAGGGGAAGAAGGGAGATGGGAAGCTCAGGGCTCAGAATTGGGGGGTCTCGCCTGGCCAACTGTCTCCGAGCATTGCGGGTGCAGGGACCTCAGCATCCCCGGGGGGATGGGGAGGAGAGTATGGAAGTTGAGGCGGGGGGGTGTGGAGATTGAGGAGGAGGTTGAGGAGGGAGAGGTGGGAGGGGGAGAAGGAGTGGGAGGAGGCGTGGGAGCTGGGGAGGCAGCAGGTGCTGGAGCGGCATGAGGCAGCATGCTCTGCACCAGGATCTGCAGATGGGCACAGATGGCATGACCCTGGGCAAGCTGCTCCCACCAGATCTCCAAATATAGTTCCACCCAGAGGTTGAGGGTGCGGTGCAGGGCTTGCAGTGCCCCCAGGTGCTGCTCTTGGTACCCCTGCAGTGTTCGGTTGGTTCTCCTGCGGAGCCCTCGTGTGTGGGAGCATGTCCCAGGTGGAGTGGTGTGCCATGCACGTGCAGCTGGTAAAAGAAGAGAAGTGGTCAGTTCTCCCTGGGGACACAGTGGGTGAAGCCCAGCCCCCCTCTGCATGGTGAGGATGACCGTTCCCTGCACCATCAGAGCCGATGTACTTGCACAGAGGCCATGGTCGGATTGTCTGGCTATTCCCGGAAGTGGGAGCTGTCCTGAGACCACACCTATGCCCCTGTGCTGTATACAGTGCGGCCGAGGTGTGTGTGTGGGGGGGGGGGGAGATGTCCCACACCTCTGTGTAGAGGGGGCTTGTGAAGGGAGGGCGTCTTGTTGTGTCCCGCCCCAGGGTCAGGAGTATTTCAGGTCTCTTCACACACGCGTGTGGCTATCAGCCCATGGCCCTGTGTGCCACACAGCTGGAGCCACCTGCTCAGGGATAGCACGGCATGTGCTCGCACATGCACAGGTTGCTGCGTGAGCTGTGGTAAGCAAGGCCCACACGCGTGGTCTCTGGTCTCCCTCCCCACCCCCCTAGGAAGGGGACGGTGATGGCACTTACATGGTGTGGCCTCCCTGGACGACCCTGGTGACTCCACTGCTGGGACATCTCAGGAGTCCGGCCGGCGTGGTACCCTCCATGGCACCCTCCGTGGCAGCTCCCACTCCCAGGAATAGCCAGACAATCCGACCATGGCCTCTGTGCAAGTACATCGGCTCTGACGGTGCAGGGAACCGTCCCGCCCCCCAGGATGCAGTCCAGGGCCTCGAAATAGGGGCAGGTCTGTGCCTCTGTTGGGGAGCTGCCCCATGTGGCCCTGGCATATCCCTGCCACCATTCTTCAGTTTTCATGCGCACCTGTTCTTGGGTGCGCATGTGGCATTTGTGGCTATGGTGGCAGCTATGCGGCTGTAGACGGCCACGTTCCTCCTTCTAGTGCAGAGATCATGGATGTTGGAGGCCTACCCCCAAACCTCAATGAGGTCCATGATCTCCGCACTAGTCCAGGATGATGCCTGCCTTCTCTGGCCCCTGGCTAGCTTCTGGGAGCTGGGGGACTGGGCGGTGGAGGGCTGGCTGGATCTGGCTGCCTTGCTCATACTGGGGCCACTTGGTCAGGGTCAGTGACTGCTGGCTCTGTGCTTGCAGGCCTGTAGCTGGCACAGGCACTGTGGCCAGAGTCTACCCCTTTAAGGGCTCCAGGGCTGGGGAGAGGAGAGGAGTTTTCCTGGTTTGGCCCAGAGTGGCCACCAGGGCTCCCTGGGAAGGGCTGGAGGCCCCCTATTTCGAAATAAGCGTCTATACAGTGCTTATTTCGAATTAGCTATTTCGAATTTGGCGTTATTCCTTGTAGAATGATGTGTAACTAATTCGAATGAAGCGCCCCGCTATTTTGAATTTATTTCAAAATAGCTGTTTGCCTGTATAGACGCTATTAAAGTTAATTCAAAATAATAGCTGTTATTTCGAATTAACTTTGATGTATAGACATACCCTGTGCCTGTGGAGGAAAGAATGACTGAAGCGTCCTTTACTTAGATGTTCCCATGCCACTCTGTCTCCCCCAGTCGTTTCCCCACTGCACCTTCCATAGCTTACTATAGGGCAGGATTGTGTCCTGAAGAACACCTTACTACTCACCTAATTAAATCTTTGCTAGCTTTGCTGGTAAATATTCCCCAGACATTCTATAAAGTCTGCATATAATCACGTTCAGCTACTACTTCTGTCTGAATATCAAAATCACCATGACTACAAAACCACAGATTAGATGCCAATTGCACCTATCTCTCCATGAATGGAAGAGCTAGCGGTCCACCCATATTAAGAGCATGTACAATCTGTGCGTTCACAAAACAATTGCTTCAGTGCTTCAGTGTAAAAAAATAGTTTGTTTAGCTTTTAGGTTCCAGTGAATGGAAAGGGAAAGACTCCTCACATTTACCAAAATGGGCATCCTTCAAGTATTAGACTCCTGCAAGTTTCCCCAAACAGCTCTGCTAACACAGTTCCCCTTGACTTCCAGCACTGCTACTACTGCAATTTCTTGAGCACTGACTGCCTGTCATATGAAATTGTGAAGTGGGTCTGTAATATCGACCTGCTTGAAATGGCAGGCGGAGAGCTTTCTGTGTTGGGCCTGTTGAAAGCTAAAGTGAGATAATGTTCTTCAATATAAACAGGGACACAGAGTGGAAGGAAGCAATCAAGCAGTAAAGGCCAGATCTATGCTGACAAATAGTCCCTTTACTCCATGAAGAGTCCTACTGATGTGAATGGGACATTTTCTGGAGTAAAGTGGCACTCAGTGTAAATACAGGTATCAGAATCTGGTGCTAAGCTTTAGGATATTGTTTTCTATTGAATCTAACTTAATTAAAGAGGAACTTTATTGAGAGCAATTCACTGTATACATTAGATTTGGGTAATACAGAAACAATAGCACTGAAAACAGGTATTGTAACCACAGTCTAGTTACTGTAACTCCTGGTCTACACAAAGTTAGGTCACCTTGTTTTGATCAATTTGTACATCCCCCACCAATGTAAACATCTTGTTACTAAAAGTCTGTTTGTGCGAATGCTGTTTGTTGGCACTTTTGCCAACTAAACTCTTTCACACCCTATGAGGGGTTTTCACTTTGTTGGCAGAAGAGTGATCATGCCCACAAAGCAGTGTTTACACTTACAGACTGGAGGCTGTGTGTAAACAGACCAGGAATGGTAGCTCTCATAGAAAAAATAAGGTAAAAGGCATCTGCAGGTTGGAAATTGGGAGAGCACCACTGTCTGTCAGTCCAAACTGTACCCTGGGTAATTCTTTAAATCCTCCTGCACGGTTTTGAAATGTCTTTCCCTCATTATCCAGATTGATGAGCACAATTAGCAGCTCTCCCTTGTTGTGTGCAACTACAACTGAGAACATTGGCCCCATGCCCAAGATGCATGCCTACTTGGAGTTGACAGGAGGTATTGGATCACCTGACCCTGTAGGAAGAGGAAGTTGTGTAAGTTCAACTATAGCTGTAGAAATCTCCTGAAAGACTGCACAGGAGTGTGACAGGGATCAGAAGCAACACTGTGAAAGAGGAGGAGCTTCGGCAGGCTTACTATAAGGTAAGGAAGGCCAACTATTGATCTGGTGCCGAGGTGCAAACTGGCCACTTTTAAAACAAGTTGCATGCCACACGTTGCGAAAAGCACCTTGGAGACCACTGTGCTTGGGAAGTAGGATTTTCAAACAAGGGTAAGGGAGCTAAGCACCCAACTCTTAATGAGTTTCAGTGGAAGTTGGGTGTTTAACTCCACTGAGCTCTTTGGAAAGCTTGTCTGTAATAAGGAGAGGCCTGACACTACTCCCACTTAAGCCAATGGCGAGAACCCCATTGACTTGCATGATCAGGCCTTTGGATTAAATCTGAGCCAATGCTCTATTATGATTTGCACATCCTGCTGCACAGTAATTGAAATACCTTTGAAAGGTCAGAGCAAAAAGTTTGCCACCCGACCTCCCTCTGTGACACAGCTGAAAATCAGGTAAAACAAACTGAAAAGAGGGAAGAGTGAGGCCACGAGCAAGGGCCTCATCTGGTTTAGATCAGTGAAGTCAGAAGAATTGCACTGATTTACACCAGCTGATATGAACAATCTAAAATTCAATGAAAAGATGCAATGATGGGTCTCATAGGTCTCTAGCAATATTTTTTTGTGCACTTTTCACCAACTAGAGAAAAAGGTTTCCTCCTGCAATAATGCTGAAAATTACATGTTAGAACGGTAATAACAACACATTTCCCCAGTTAGACACATGCATTTTCAATGTTTACTGACTGATGGGCTGTATCAAGTATCTATTTGGAATATTTAGGCAAATGAAAATTACTGGACATGAGATTGGGACAAGGCAAATTACCAGCAGTACAGTGGCTAGCAATAAATCAGAGAGTCACAAATATTATACTATGTTGGATTTTTTTCCTGTGGGTTACATGAAAACCCAAAGAAGCAGTAAACCACATGAAAGAGAACAATAAATGGTCATTTCCCAGTTATAGTTTGTTAATGTCTTGCTCTTATCAGCCTAACCTAACACTCTGAAGATACTACTCCACAGAAATAGCTACAGCACTTAGCTTAAAACAGCAAGAACGGTCTTGTGGTTAAGACATTCAACTCCATTTCAAGAAATCCATATTCAATTACAGACACCCAGTAAGTGACTTGATGTGTCTCTGCCTCAGTTCCCAATCCACAAAATGGGCTAATAATTGTTCCTTTGTCCTAGCTTTTTGGGACATGACCTGTTTCTTACTATGTGTAAATACTGTGCAGAGTACAACGGGGCTTCTGAACTAGGCGGGGTTACTACTCTTCTGTAGTACCAATATTGAACAGGTGTGCAAGAATAGCAGCCCAAGTCATTAACCATTCTCACTCCCATCTTCTACAAAGATCTTTCATCAATTTCATCTACTGTGGTCATTATTTTTCTTTTACAAAATGATGAATATTTTTGTTTGCAGTTACAGAAAATGAAATCGCTCCCCATAACAATATTCCAGAGAAAAGGCTTTGGTGCCTTTGTTTACATATTATCTAGAGGAAGTTTGCATACATAATGTTAGCCAGTACACCTATCCTAGGCATAGCATACACCACATTCATCAATATTATGCACCAATAAGATATATAAGTATTGGGGAGCTGTGTTAATAGAATGTATTATGGTCTCTCCACAATTGTGTTCACCCATGTCAAGTAGCTGACAACTCTTTGCAAAGCTGAAGTCAGCTTTGCATTAGTAAACAGGGAGCCTGTCAAAGTCAAGATAATGAATGATGTTGGCATGTGTCTCTAAGCCCAACTGGTTTGGAATGTAGTATCCAGGTCAGAGAGAAGAACAGTACAGAGCAAATTGGGAAGAGTTACAAATTGATGGGTTAGATTTTAGTGATGTGTAGCATTTTGTAACTTGCCAAATCATACTATAAATACTGCTAGCTGAAATGTGTATCTTTGAAGCACAAGTTCTGTATAAGGTGTATACACTGCAAGAATTTGCTTTCCTGAAGTAGGGTATATAGGTCTCCTTTTCCTATTGTGCTGTTTTGATTTTAGATAATAAATTTGGCTAGAGTGAGTTATTTGATCTCTTGAACATTTTAAAGAATGTACCACAAGTGTAGTCAAACTGTTGGCTACATCTTTTAGACAATACTAAGAATATTCTGGATGCTAGGAAAATCCCATGTCCCGTAAATACTTTCAGTAGGATTTTAATTTTCTTTGTAATGTTCATCAAGTCAAATGAAACAAACCTCCAGAACCTCCTTTAAATACATGCTGACAGGTTCTCTTAAACTGCAGGTTTGAATTTTGAAAAGGATAATAGAGTTTTAATACTATACAGAGACTATACATATAGTTCAGCTGGGTATATGGGAGCAATAAAAGTTATTTTCAGTGTATTTTTAACAGATTTTTAGCATCCTGTGTTTGAAGCTGCATACTTAGAGATAAGAGTAGGTTAAGTTATTTAAGAATATTCAATTTGAAATATTGAAATATGTTTTTATTGAAGCACCAACAGTTGAAAAATGCTGATCGGTCCCTTCGCACAGGAACCTGCAGGACTCCTTATAACAAGGTGGATTGTGCTGGATTTCTTGAAAATGTCAAAGGGGATGACTGATGTCACTTATTTCTCCTATTTTATGTTGAAATCAATGGAGCTACCCTGTCCTAAAATGAAAGCAATGCAATGATGAATCAGGCCCTGTGGACCTACATCTGTACAGACATATAGATGAAGACATATACCAACTGAATTCCTTGCTGATTATACCCTATAAAAACCTGTTGATTTAAGAATTCAGTATTCAACCCTGCAAAGTGCTAGGCACACTGATTTGTATCCAGAAAAGACTTTAAGCACATGCTTAACTTTAACTCTGGTGTCATTTATACACCTTCCCTGTTGGCAACTTAAGATTTAACACAAGTCTTACAATATGTAGTGTAGAACAAATTGAATGCAATATTTTCCCATAATTAAATGGAGTTTCATTAAAATTAAAGTTTTCCCTGTGAAAAATAGATGTTTTTAATTAGAAAAATAAAAAAATGGAACATTTTGTTTCATACCAATGTTAATCTCAGCATATGCCTCAGCTACTGAAGTATCTTCAAAAAGTTGTCGTTTCGGATCCTCAGTGCTCCCACTTTCTCATATAGGCCCAGCCTTCACCTTGACAGACTACATCTCCCATGATGCACTGTGATTCCTCCCTACGATTGAGCTGCCGTGATGCAATAGGGGACTTCTATGTTTCAGTATTTTCCAACAGAAATTTGTCAAAATGTTTCATTCCATGGTCTGTGAATAGTTTTGATATTTCATGCAGATTCAAGAAGACAAATGTCAAAATATTGGCCAGTAGGAAAGAAATTTCATTTTTCAGTCAGCTCCAACCCTCCTGCCCAAACATCAATCCCAGCACAAGCTAGAGGAGAGCAAAGGCAGCGTATTGGAACAGAGGATCTCCTAACATCTAGTGTGACATTCTGCAGCAGCTCTTATAATTGGCTTCATCTTATGTTCAGTTACAGTAAATAAAACATTGTATGCTGCAAGACAAGCACCTTCTTTTTCCCCTTTCAGCAGGGCAGCCTAGCTGAGAGATAACCTTTTCTTCCAGGTATCTTATCTCATCCTTTCCCCTGCACCTGACCCGTTATACAATTTTTGTTTCCCTTTTGTGTGCCTGACTTTATCTATCATCCTAGAAACACACTCCTCAGTGTGATGCTCCTGAGATTCTAACAGTGCATGTCTGTATTCCAATTCCTTTCAGAACTGTATTCACTGTTTTGGGCAAACTCTTTCAGTTCCAATTTTTTCTCTACCATCTTTGAATCAATTTACCCCAAATATGCACCCTGCACCCCAGGGATCAGTTAACCTTTTCCTCCAAACTATCATAGTTACGCATGTTAATTGTCCTGGCTGGGGGTGTTAGACTGAGTCAAGATCACTCTGCTTTGAAAGAGGCAGGGCTTATGTAATTCTCATGATTCAATCTTCACATTAATTCTACTTTATGACAAATGTGAATCATGGACAGATTTATCTATCGCAGCTAGAAATAGCCAGGATTAGGGAGAAAGCTGCAAAATAGATTGATGTTTTATGATATGAGTTACCAGCCATGTAAAATGAAATGAGGTGGGTAAATATGACCTTATACCATTTCTGCAGTCTTTATTGGGAACCACCTTTTTCAGCCTATGGTCCCTGGTCCCCAGGGGGTCCACATACTATATCTAAGAAGGCCATGAAAGGTGGTGTTATGATAAAACAGTGGTTTTCAACAGGTGATATGTAGATTGAAAGCCACTGATTTTAGAACGAAGTGACGTGTCCACTGGGAATGAATTCCATGAGAGGTGCAAACTGGACCTCCAGAATACACCTCTCCACTATATTACTAGGATTTGGGTGAAACCTAAGTGGTGGTAAGTGTGAATAATCTGAGAGTTATGAAAACTATTATTTTGAGTCTTATATTTTAGTGGAAATAGAGTACAGTCAAAGGCTGCTTATTCCCTGTCACCCATCTGTCACAATTAGAGAGTGGGTTTCAAGATGTGTACTTGGGGAAAACAAACAAACAAACAAAAAACCACTTTCCAATATCTATTGCTCAATTGGAAAAAGTTCTCACTCAGGGAAACTTCTGACAATCTTTCATCATACATAGATTAGTTCCCTGTCAAAAAATGACAATAAAAAAATGAACACATATGAAAAGGACAAATCAAATTTCAGAACAGAAGGGGGATGAGGGAGGGAGGTAAATGTCTGTGAGCTAATGATATTAGAGGTGATAATTGGGGAAGCTATCTTTGTAATCGGTAAGGTAATTAGCGTCCTTGTTAAGACCTAGGTGTAAAGTATCAAATTTAAGCATGAATGACAGTTCAGATGATTCTCTTCAAGTCTGGTGTTAAAAGTTCTTTGAAGCAGGATGCAGGTAATCAAGTCATTGAGACAATGCCCTTTCTGGTTGAAATGGCAAGAAACTGTTTTTCTTTGTGATCCTGTCTAATGTCTGTTTTGTGGGCATTGATTCTTTGGCAAAGTGTCTGAGATGTTTGTCCAATGTACACAGCAGACGGACATTGTCAGCACATGATAGCATAAATTATATTTCTGGATGAGCAGGAATATGTGTTCTTGATCTTATAACCTAACCAATTGTTCTGAATTTTGATTTGTCCTTTTCATATGTGTTCATTTTTTTTATTGTATCCTTTGGTATATGGTTGTGCCAATTTTCTTCCACAGTTTGATATGAGGAAATGGGTCTGGCCCATGAAAGCTCATCTCCTAATAAACCATTTTGTTAGTCTTTAAAGTGCTACATAGTTCTGTTTTTTTGTTTCAGCTACACCAGACTAACACGGCTACACAGCTATTTTTATAATATGGCATTGACTCTTCATACCATATTATAGAATAGACACTGTAGACGTTACAGCTCCGAAGAGGCAGGCAAGTGAGGAAAAGACAAGAAAGGATGAGGCAGATTTGAAAACCAGAGCAAAAAAAGGCAACAACAAAATGTGGTCTTGCCAGCTTATGCACATTGGAGCTTTGCCTTGGTCTTTCATGTCTTATTGTTTAGCAAATAGTTGGCCATGAATGCAGAAATAGGAGGTAAATCTCTTATTTCAGTTTGAGTGAATGTCATTGCAAGCAAAATGGAAGGAAGAAAAATACCAAGGAGTAATGCTTTTTGTTCCATCTCTGCTTCCAAATGAGTTGCAAAAGCTGGTAACCAAGCAACTGCTTATTACAAAAATCTAAATAATTATGTCCTCTTGTTTGTCAGGTTTTAGAACACAATGATCAACCCCCACTGCCTTCCTAAAGGTCACTAATGATATATATCATGTCTCCCACGGCAATTGTTATTGATGTCATAAATGTATTTGTATAAACCACCCCTTCCTTTTTTTCAGTTGCCAGCTCTTGAGCTGCAAATTGTATATTACATAGAAACTAACTGATACAAAACAGGGATTACAGAGCGTTAAGTGACTGGGTGAATGTTTAAGTGGGCTCCCGGAACTCTTATTGTTACTCTGATATTTATTTAATGGACTAGACACACACACGCACAGTGGTGAGAGATGCTAATTATAGAACCTAGACAGATAGCTCTTTCATTGGACCAACAAAAGTATAATGGTTCAGTTCTCTGATCCTGAAGTGAGTTGCACAATGATTTTAATGCACATGCTTTCTTCTCCCCCTCCCCCTTTTTTTTTCTTCCATAATACCAGAAACAGAGGTGGAGGTTTTTTTGTTTGCCTTTTGGTAATTTAATACAGTTTAGCACTATCAAATATATGGACCCAGGATTGCATGAGTGTAACTGGATGGCAGAATTTGGACCATGATTTGAAGGACATTTGAATGGCCATTTACACCAAGCAGATCTCTTTTGCTCCACCACATATAACAATCTATGTGCCTCCAAATGGGCATGTCGGGTACAGAAATTATTCAGACCCTATGACACCATCATAAACTCAATATTCAGCAGCACATGCGTGTGGGGAAGATTGAAAGGAAAAATACATCAAGGCTTTGTAACATTGTTGTCATAGCTGGCAATAAAAGTTTAAAGAAACCAGAAGAGAATAGCTTTTCATTAGGAAGAAGATATAGCTTCAGGGTGTAAAGTGGTTTTAGAAATTTACTAACAAAATTGATTTAATCCACAGATATCTATGGTTTGGGATGTCTTGGGATATTCCCCCCCCTCTCTCCCCACACACAGCCCTTCAGTTCAGCATATTTAAAATTAACTTACATTCTCACCTATGCTTAAGCAGAAACTGTTGCCCTGGCAACACTGGGATATTCTAAATGTAGCATATGATGTAAGCAACTAAAATGGCTCTGCATAAAAGTGATGTTGGCAATAAATGCAATAAGTTCTTTAAATATTTCATCCTAATGGAATGTAAGCAGAGACAATCAACTCCACTGGCTCCAAGAGTGATCAGGAAGGAATATTCCTCGTGGACAACATTCCAGAATGGTGTGCATGAGTTTGGTTTTTGTTGCAGGTCTAGTTTTCGTTTGTTTTCCTTTGCCCCCCTCCCACCGCCTTACCGTAAAGCATCAGGCTTTGGCCACTAAAAGAGGCAGGATACATGATGTGCTACTGTGAAAATACCCTGCATACCTTGTTTGGGTAACTGACCCAGGGAATTCTAGATTTAGGGTATGTCTACACTACAACGTTAATTCGAACTAACTTAGTTCGAATTAGTTAATTCGAACTAAGCTAATTCGAACTAACGAATCCAGACTAAAAAACTAGTTCGAATTAGCGTTTTGCTAATTCGAACTAGAATGTCCACATTAATTGGACCCTGAACCAGGCTTAAGGATGGCCAGAAGCAGTGCCGGCAGGGCATCAGAGAAGTACTTAGAGCGTGGAGATGCTTTCTCAGGCTAGCCGAGGGCTGTGCTTAAAGGGTCCCGAACCCCACCCCGGACAGACAGTTCTCAGGGGTGCCCCGCTTGCAAAAAAGTCCTGGCTTGGATTGCCCGGACTACCCACACTGGGCACATCACATCACTCGGCCATCAGCTCGGCTGCACTTGCCGCAGGCTGCCATCTGGGGAGTGGGGGTAATTGGGGGGGCTGCAGGAGAGCTTCCACCCCCAGAAGTCCGCAGAGCCAGCCCAGTCTTCCCCATTGGGGGCTCGTGCCCCATTCCTCCCTCACCTCCTTCCACTTACTCCTCCCTAGCCCCTCTTCTTGATGTACAAAATAAAGATAACATGTCTTCCAAAATGAAATCTGTCTTTATTGAACAAAACTGGGGGAGACTGGGAAAAGGAGGTAGGAGAGGGGAAGAGAGAGGCTGGGAGAGGGGAGGGCAACTAACATGATCAGGGGTTGGGAACAGGTCCCATATGAAGAGAGGCTAAAGAGACTGGGACTTTTCAGATTAGAAAAGAGGAGACGGAGGGGGGACAGGATAGAGGTCTCTAAAAGCATGAGTGGGGTGGAGAGGGTGCATACAGAAAAGTTCTTCATTAGTTCCCATAAAGAAGGACTAGAGGACATCAAAGGAAAGGAATGGGTAGCAGGCTTCAAACTATTAACAGAAAGTTGTTCTTCACAAAGCAAAGAGTCAACCTGTGGAACTCCTTGCTGCAGGAGGCTGTGAAGGCTAGAACTAGAACAGAGTTTAAAGGGAAGTGAGATCAAGTCATGGAGGCTGGGTCCATGGAGTGGTATTAGCCGGGGGGTAGGAGTGGTGTCCCTGCCCAAGGTTTGTGGAAGGCTGGCGAGGGATGGCACGAGACAAATGGCTTGGTCACTGTCTTCAGTCCATCCCCTCCAGCGTCGCTAGGGTTGGCCGCTGTTGGCAGACAGGCTACTGGGCTAGATGGACCTTTGGTCTGATCCAGAACGGCCATTGTAAGCTCAGGGCTCAGAGTCGGGGGTCTCACTGGGCCCCCTTGATTCTCTTGCACACCTGCTCCTGGGTGGCCAGGCTGGCAGCTCTCCTGCCCTAGACGGCCACTTTCCTGTGCCTAGTGCGGAGATCGTGGACGAGATCCACGATGTCTGCACTAGCCCAGGCGGGTGCCCGCCTCTTGCGGTCCTGGGCAAGCTCCCGGGAGCCGCCAGCCTGGTCCCGGGAAGAGGGGGAGGGCTGGGGGGCATCAGGTGGGTGGCTCGATCCGTGCCAGGTGCAGGGTCTGCTGGCTGGGTGCTGGCAGGCTTGTACCTGGCACGGGCACCGTAGCCAGCCCGTGCCCCTTTAAGGGGTCCGGGGCCGGGAGGGGGGCAGACGAGTTTCCCTGGTGTTGGCCAGAGTGGCCACCAGGGAAACCTGGAGAGGGCTAGCCTCCCACTAGTTCGATTTAAGGGGCTACACACCCCTTAATTCGAACTAGGCTTAATCCTCGTAAAATGAGGTTTTCCTATTTCGAACTAAGTGCTCCGTTAATTCGAATTAAATTCGAACTAATGGAGCGCTAGTGTAGCACCTATGAAAGTTAGTTCGAACTAACGTCCGTTAGTTTGAACTAACTTTGTAGTGTAGACATACCCTTAGAAACCATGAGCTTCTGTTAGTGGACTGAAAGGACAAGATTTATGAAACAAGGAGAGTGCGGTAATATCTTTTAATGGACCAACTTCTATTGGTGAGAAAAGCCTGTGACTAAGAAGCTTGTCTCTCTCATAACAAATTGGTCCAATAAAAATGTTTCCTCACTGTCTTTGTTTCTCTAATATCCTGGCTATAACTATATCTCACACGTGGTAGCAGTAGCAGTAGCAGTCATATATGTGGTGTAGCCACTAGAGGGAGACAAAGAGGCATTTTAATACAGGTTATAGTACTTTTCTACAGCTACATTTGTATTTCTCTCTAGTTTTACTTAACAAATTTGAGTATCTGCTTCCATGTTACTAACCTTTACGGAAACACTTAAATAATGTTTTCAGATTGCTTGACTGTAGTGCACCACTTTTCATTACTCAGACTGCCATTTGTACAGTGCACAGAGGGCAGAGGCAGCACTGCTGGGATTTTGCAAGGGGTGAGATCTTGCACAGTGATAAATCAATTTAGGACCACTGATACTAGCACTACCCAGTTGCATCCAGTCTTCACACTCAGTGAGTGGAAGGTCTTGATTTATTATTAGTCCCACTGCAAGGTACATATTTGGTGAGACAAAGAGGATTTTTTTGCACCCATGCCCCTGTTGCACACCTGCCCAGGACTAATCATAACCCAGACCTGAATGATGAGTAAGCAGATAACGAGCATAAGGTTAGAAAATGTAATGCCTGTGAGAGGTACCAGATCGACAGTCCTTGAGGATGAAGTCCTTCAGTTAGCCACATAGCAGGCACGCCATGGGCAGCAGCAATACAAGCTTTCTGCATACTACCCTGCCAACATGAGAATTCAGTCTCCATGACCCATTCAACCTTTCGGCCTCTCTGCTGAGATTGCCAACAGGGGGACCAATTATTGCCATGAGTGGTTTTACGTTATGGACAGCTTGTTCATGAGAATTGGACTGGGACCACTAACTCACTTCACACAGGCCACAAAACAGCTGCGAGAGCATACCAATTTGCAGTCACTATTGACCCAGACTAGAGTCAAAGCAATAACCTAGAGCAAAGAACTACCAATCCCATTACCACCTCACACAGCCCTGCACTGATTATTCCAAATATACACATACACTCAGAAGGAAATTCCAATTTCATGAACTCCTATGAAACTCCTTTTTTACCAAAATGCCTTTGTGTTCTCCAGCCTGTAGCAGGCTATTGCCCTCCCCGACTATATAACATCCACATTTTATGAAAGTTTCAGATGTTTGCTTTCAGTAAATGAGATTGATCTATAAAGACCTTATTTTGAGAATGGGGCTGAGGAGAGAATCTCTAGTGTAAAATGGACAGGAAAGAAGTGATTCTATATTTATATATCATCTGAAGTACAGAACAAGCTTTAGCTGGGGGTGGGGCACAAAAGCGTAATTTTCTTTGCTGTTCTTTGATTCTTCATATTGAGAAGCACCTGGCACCTGCCTGCACAAGTGGGCCTCTTGATTTCAGACAGGCTACTCCAGTAAGGCTATCAGAATCTAGACCTCAGCGATTCAGGTAACATGTAAACTCCCCATGTAAAACCAAATGGCCATCTCTGTCTCAAAGCAGTGGGGAAGCAGAAGTGACCAGACTTTCAGGTCACAAATAGTAATGTTCAGTTAGAACCTCTTTGTCTTCAGTGCCTAGAAAGTTGTGGCTGCACACAGAGTACAGAAGCAAACTTATAAACAAGCTCTCCTCGGGGCCATTAAACTGGTTGGATCTCCCCGCCCCCCCCCCCCCCCCAGCCCCACTTCCTTAATTAAAAAGCAGAAGCAAGTGAATTTGCACACCAGGTAGCAATTTTCCAGGTGCTCTCAGCTCCTATTTTAACCACACATTCCCTCCTCTGGGATAGAACCACTTAGTTGACCAGTGTGTGCTGTCACTCAGGATCCCTGGGGACTCAGGTGTGCTGGTGCCCTGGTTGTGTCCTACTGTTGGTTAGCCTTTATTAGCCAGGAGTATTCAGCCTAATTGGAACTGTAGTTATTGCTTTCTATATTAGGTTCTGTTACTTTATAGATTTTATCTTATTAAATAATTAGTTGTTCTTTATATTTTCATGGAGGAGTAAACATAGAACGGAATCCCATCATTTACATTATTTAAATAGTTCCTAGTTTTAGAATATGCTCCCAGTCCCTTTTTCTATGTATTAAATGAACCTCAATTTGCTAAGCAGACTTTCACCACTGGCTAGATTCAATTTTCTTTTCTATTTTCATTGGTGTTTTAAAGTCAACGGGGACTCATACTTCTAAGTGACTTTGGAACCTCTGGCAATGTTACCCTGGGGCACAGAAGCAAACAGTCCCTGGCATTACAGATATGTAGTGTCCACTGCTTTGTTGTCCTGCAGGTGGCATAATCTTGTTTAAAATAGGTGTGTACTTACAGTAGTGCGAAGAGTACAGAAATAACACGTCCAGCAAGCATGGGTGTACATAACAGCAGAGATGGTAAAGCTGGGCTTAGGCAAGTCGAGCTGAAAGCCCTACATGCCTGAACCTCAGGATATATACCCTACACAGCTCACTCTACCCCCAAGCAGCACCATAGAGAAAGGCTCTGATGCTAGTGGAGGCAGCGGGGAAAGGCTCCCCCGTGCTGCCTGAGGCTTTCACCACAACAAGTAGCCACCTCACTCCACAGTGATGAGTGTAGATGAAGCCTGCCTTCCACTGAAGCCTGTAGTTGAAGGGGGAATGCCTGTGCTCTACAGTTGAGGGCTCGTGTAAAGTGAGTCCAAAAATTCTACCTAAGTACACTGCTACTGAATTGCAGTCACTGGGCACTGGTGTAACCGCACCGCGTGCCGTCATTAAAGAGAAGTACATGAACAGGCACTTAAACTGAGTGGAGAGTGGTCCAGAGAGAGCGAGAGCGTGCTGATTAGCAGTTAGGGGTGGCCAAGACATGCGGCACATGTTTCAGAGGACAATAGTCATTTGTTCCTCTGTCTCTACTGGCACTTGCCAACCCCATCTGTGCAGCCTTCAGCCACTGGCAACTGTGCTACCTAATCCATTGTCAGGAGAGCATCTGGACCAAAGGAGAGAGCGCCAAGAAGCACTGCCAGATGTATGACAGTCGACTAAACATCCAGGATATATGGCCTGGCCTCTAGCATTGGGGTAGCCGACACAATGAAGACAAGAATATAATAGCATATATGTGGCCCCTTCTGCATAAACGTTTAACAACCACATATCATTTCCACCTATAGAATGGCCACACTTTTGGCCTAGTGTTTTTATTCTGTGCCCCTCTGAAAATACATTTATTTCTTCAGCAGCAGACTGGTACGCTGCCCCTGCAAACAAGCTATGCAGCACTAGGATTAGGTATTCTCATGGATACAATGGATGGATGCCTTGTAACATCTTCAGCCATTCCTCACCACTCAAGGTCCTTGAAGGGATGGCTGACCTCCACCCAAGCCTCGCCCTTTTGCAGCCCTTATCACAGTTCCAGCAGAGAGACCAAGGGCCAAATGACAATTAGAGAATTAAAAACCACTTAATCCCCTGCAGTTCCAGAGGGCATTTGAAGGCCTGGCAGTTGTGGCAGAAAATATTGCCTATTAGTGCCAAGAGCATCTTTCTGGTCTCTTACGATCCCCTACTCAGGTCCTCAGTAGCTCTTGACATTTAAAGACTAAGATATTGCTAGAGTTTTGTGGGGAAACTTGCACAGCTGCTTTCTGCCTTACTGTACCTCTTCTAGAGATAAGATTCCCATTTGCAATGCTATAAACCCAGTACTTTTCATTAGAGCTAAACTTGTATTAGCAAATAAGCCATGTGAAAATACGGACCAAGGCTCCTTGTATCGGAGACACACATACGACTAAGGGCACATTTACACTGCAATCAGAGACATGCAGACATATTCAAGCTTGCTTTGACCTAGCTAGCACCAATAACAACAGCAGCAAAGCTGCTGTGACATGAATACATACAGAGGAGCCCAGGCAGACTCGTGCAGCCAGTATTGCCACAGCTTGAATAACACCAGCAATGAAAACACCTAGATCCAAACTAACTCAGGTATGTCTACCCCTGTTGCAGCCATGCCTCTTAGGGCAATGCAGATGAACAATGTTTTAATATGCAGAACGATGGCTATATACATTAGGGCCCCCGTTTTCCCGTACGGGCAGAATAAATGCACAAAAGATTAGAAGAACTAACATGTGGGTTTCTTGTTATAATGCATCAGCGCACCTTCATGTGGCCAAAAGCTAAATGGGACAACTGGTTCTTCAATATGAGCTATGGCCCATCGAGGAGCCAGCTCAGTTTGAAATGTGCTGTATAAGAACGCATTTTGAATGAGAAAACACAACTTTAAATCTAAAAGTGGCAAATGATCATTCTGTCCAGTTTCTGGTACACTATAATGTTAGTCATTTGTCTGGGAAGATGGCATTATTAGGTTTATTAAGGAAACTTGTATGGCTTATAAGATTTTGAGTAAGTTGAGGCATTGACCCAGGAACACCAACAGCATTGCATGGAGTGCTCTGGGACTGAAATACCAGTCTATAAGTAGCTGGGAAGTGTCACAAAATACTCATATCTCTATGTTCTGATCAAAAAACAGATAGTGGTAATGTCATACTACTGGTCACTTTATTAAGTTTCTCTGAAAAGCACCCTGGGAAATGCGGGGCTGTTTAATGAGTTATTAAAAAGGTATGAGATTCCTGTTGCATTTTCATCTGACAGTGTGGCCTCAATTACTGGGAACATACACATGCACCTTGCTAAAGCAAAATTGCCTGAGCATGGACATAGACTCTCTCTGCCATTTAGATGATATTTGAAGAGTTAAGAATAAAAGCTGTTTCCAAGACATTTGAAAACATATTTCTGACACCTTGGGTCAACTGTCATTTTATTTCCAGTACAGACACATAACTACTCCTCATGGAACCTGATTAGCAGAAATGGACTGGAGTCCAAGCCATCTTGTAGTCAACTATTCCCTCAAATATCCTCATAAAGGGTAAAATTCCCTTTTCACCCTGCTCCACAGTTCTATTATCGCTAATGTAGGTCTTGGTTCGCTATCCTGCACATCACTGGCACGCAACAGAAATAGCCTAGCTGCCAATTATTTTCTATTTTGGGTACATTTATTTTTATGATGGATATATATTTTTCTGATACTACTTTGAAATTTTGTTTTTACTGCAGTAAACATGGTTAAATTTGATACTAAGAGGAAGGATATTTCCCCTTGGTCTTCCAACATTTATTCTACAGTCCAAAGTCGCATATGAAATCTGTGGCAAAACCCATATTGCACCTATATCTCCCAAGAGCTAATCCAGTGACTTAAACAAATAGCAACGGTACCACATTGCACAACTTAGGGTTTCATCATCTAACCTGTAAGATCCATTCCTCAGTGGCTCTGGTTTGTTAAAGCCTTTAATGAACAGTGAACAATATCAAGATTGGATGGAGGTGAACACAGCAAAAATAAACCCACTTCTGAGACTATGCAGAGAAATTGAAATGTATTTTCAGATTTATAGTCTAGTATTATATTAGAAGATGCCTCTGTATAACAAATGTTAGAAAACATTTGCTTTACTTTCCCAGTTTACCTCCCCCTTCTCTCTCTCTCTCTCTCTCTCTCTCTCTCTCTCTCTCTCACACACACACACACACACACACACACACACACACACACACACACACACACACACACACACACACACACAGAGTATACTGAATGTAAGAAAAAAAGAAAATATAGTCTGAACATCAGAAAAAATTCTGAATGAATTCCCTAGGAAAGTGGGAAAATGTCCCCATTATTTGGGGCATTTAAACTCGTCCCAGGTAATGCTCTACTAAAAGGTGTCATGGAGTGGCTATTCCTGCCCTCTTAGAAGCAGGCCTCTAAAAGGGTGTTTCAGCCCGGGTGTGTATCAACTCCAATGGCTCAGGGCCAGGAATTACACCCAATTATGGCCTAGCAGCCACAGTCAATACAAACACCGTTTTCTTGAAGGGAAGTGAGCCCAGCAGCCAGTCAATAATAATACTTCTCCCTTCCTGCAAGACAATGAGGCCTAGCAGCCAGAATCAGCAATCACTCCATTCCCTCTGGGCAGTGATCTAGAGGCCAAAGTCAGTAATGACACTCGCTTCCCTCAGGGCAGTGAGGCCTAGTGGCCACAGTCATCAACTCAATAGCAACACCCCTTCACACAGGGCTGCATAGCCCAGCAGCCAGAGACCATGGCAACAGTTTTAACCCCTTGGGTGGAATAGAGGAATGGTGTAGGGGGTCCTGGGCCCGTCTCTCCACAGGGTCCCAGCCCAGGGCCCTGTCAATGCTGGAGTGTCTCACCAATAGCTCAGCGTGGAATCCACCCAAAACACACTGAGCTCTCGAGGAAGGTAACTCCCTATCCTGAGCTACTTCCTACCAGACTCACTGTAGTAGCTTTCTTCCCCTTTTTCCTCCAGACTGGGGGCTTCTCCAGCTGTTCCTCACTGACTGGCCTGAGTGGTTTAGTCATCCTCATAAGAACGGCCATATTGGGTCAGACCAAAGGTCCATCTAGCCCGGAGTCCTGTCTGCTGACAATGGCCAACACCAGATGCCCCAGAGGGAGGGATCACAACAAGTAATCCTCACCTGATCCCTCCCCTGACACGCACCTCCAGTCCATCCACAGCTCTTCCTCTAAAGCTTTGGCAGTACTTCCTTTCCCAGTGGCAGTCTCCCGAGACTGAGCTGCTCCACCGGCCTTTATAGTTGGCCTCCAGCTGGAGCATGCCCAGCAGGGCTGTGAGGGTAGGGCTTGCTCGGCCAGGTAACTCTGGTTAGCCCTTGCAGTCCAGTACGGACTTGGTACACCCCATCACAAGGGGATAGTACAGAACAGAGAGATGGAGTAAAGCAGTGTGTCTCAACCTTTCCAGATGACTATGCCCCTTTCAGGATTCTCTTTTGTCTTGTATAGCACAATTTTTACCTCACTGAAAAACTCATTTCTTCCCTGCTCCTAGCAAGTGGTGGCCCCATTAAAATGAACTTGCCCTCTTTTTGTGATCTGGTGATATAGCCTGTAGATCTCTATAAACAAGACTGAAATTTTTGCTTGTACTGACTTCTCTAGTCCTTTTTATGTAACCCTTTGCCAAACCAGGCAAATATCTAGATGAGTTGATGCACCACCCAGAAGACTTCAGCATTACCACCCAACCCTGGGGTACACATACTCCTGGTCAAGAACGACTGGATTAGATGACCTAAGAAGTCTTTTTCATTTCTAGTGTATATGATTCCATATTAGGGGGTATGTATTTCTGATTTTTCTTTCCCATCCAATCAGACAATTCAACAGCAGTTCAGTCTATGAAATAACCATCTCAGTGTCATTTCATTGCAGCAAGATCATCAGAACCTGCCTTTTTGTAGTGATTATGAGCACATAGTTGTTGGAAAGGTCACAGGAATGAAGTGCCACTATGTTATGGAGGACCTGTACTGGACTAGTAGATGAGGCTGATGATGACCGCTTAATTATGGTTTCACTGTGACACATTTCAGGAAATATTAATAAGAGTGAAATTTCAATGAAGAATTAATGAGCAACTGAATGCAGTGTAAACTAGGGGTCTCTACTGCATAATTTAGTTCTAATGTGCTGTATAGCGCATGGGGTCTTGAATATAGAGAAACCAGAAACAGTGGGAATGTGATGTGATCCAGGGTTGGGGGTGGGGGTTGGAGGAAGGGGGAAGACAGAAGAGAGAGAGAAACAGCCTGAAATTGAAATGATGTTGAGCCAAATCTCGTCTAATTAGAAAATATCTTGGTATCAGAGGTGAAATGTGGGGGTGGGGACTACACACAGGGTCATGTCCCTCCCCCTCCGATTTGCTGCTTGGCTTGTACTGAGCATGCTCACACAGGACCACTGTCCTCTCTCTGCCTCCCCCTCCATCTCTGCTTGGTATACAGTCTGATCTATTGATAGAGCTGCAACTATCTATTTCATGCATTCATGTGGATGCCATGCACTCTGCACTCCATGGAATATAATTATGAAGGTCTGATGAGCAATGCTTATGCATATTTTTACCCCCACTCTGCTAGCTCTCTCTTCACTTTACCAATGAAGCCAATAGTTATAATGTAAGTCTGAATATGATTATATTTCTTTCCAGGTGCAGGCATAGCATGAGCAAAGCAACAATTGGAGCAGCATGTACATAGATCTCCAATCATTAGTACCATTCAGATGCGGCTGTCTCCATGGGAAGATATTGACACAGTACCACTTGAGTAGCAGAAAACAAAGTAGAAGGAAAATTCAGTGTCCAAAGATCCATTTGAAACCAAAGCTGGATTCCCACTGTCATCAGAGGGAGCAGAGCCCCGGGAGCCAGATGGAGTGAATGTTGGTGTCTTACAACTGTCACTGCCAGAGACTAGCAGACTAGAAAGCTGGAGATTGGAGTGAAAAGAAACAAGGCTGCTCTGTTCAGGAGGGCTGGGGAAGTGAACAGATTGCCACTCAGCTTCCTGCAACAGAGCGCCATGCCAGATTACCAGTCCAGCCGTGGCAGTTTAACTGCAGCTAGTTATTCTGTGCCAAGGCATCAGCAGCCGGCATGAAGAGAGCCAGCATGACCTCTCGCTCACCCCAAAAGACATCCAGGAAGCAAATGCCAATGGCAAAGGATCACTGTGCTGCATGTATCGGTGTCCTCTTTGATTAAATGTATTCTTGTAAATTTTTGTTAATGTGCACAAGTCACTGGTGAGGCTACTCTGGATTTAAGGAACAGCAAACATTTGGGGGTCTTTTTTGTTGTTGTTGTTGTTACTGACAACATTTATATGGCCACAACATGAAAAGTTGCTAGGAGTCTATAATAAAAACTGAAGGAATGCTGGTCATTCTCCATAATAGTGTTTGCTGCCCCTTTCTGACTCCGTTTTTTGCAAGAGTCAATTTTTCTTCCCCTAAGTTGACAGAGAAAAGGTACCGAGTGTTTATGAAGAGAGATTAAAATGACTGGGACTTTTCAGCTTAGAAAAGAACTAGATAAATTCATGGAGGTTAGGTCCATCAATGGCTATTAGCCAGAATGGGTGTTCCTAGCCTCTGTCAGAGGCTGGGAATGGATGACAGGCAAGGGATCACGTGATGATTCCCTGTTCCGTTCACTCCCTCTGGGGCATCTGGTGTTGACCACTGTCGGCAGACCGGCGACTGGGCTAGATGGACCTTTGTTCTGACCCTGTATGGCCATTCTTATATTCTAAATAAGTATTCACACAAGTAACCGTGCAGAAATTGTTAGCGGGAGCCACCTTGAAAACTGTGTGTGTGTATGGATTGGTGGGGTGAGAGGGAAGAAATAAGATAGCTAGAAAGCAGAAACAATGTAACTTAGGTTGGAGTCATCTAATCATTCAGCGTGAGTAGCTAATTGCAGCTACTCAGAAGCAACAGTCAGGATGAGGAGTTCACAATCAGTTCATAGACTGGTGAAATTAATATATTTTCATAAACCTTTTATTGGAAAATGAACAAGTACACATATATTAAAGTCTGTTCAAGGATAGTGTACAAGCTGGAAAATTGGCTAAATTTGTCAGATAAATAATTCACTGCAAGTAGTTTCTGGGTTTTATATGGAATAGCAGCTCCACACAGCTTTCTTCATTAAGGTCCCGACTCAGGCAAATGCTTAATTTTAAGTGCACCCCCAAATACTTAGATGAAAGGAGCCCAAAGATGGTTAAACATGTTGGGAGAACTTGGGGTTACAACCTGCAAGGTGGATTCATGTCCTCGTGGCCCGGGGAAAGTAAAGGAGGAAGCAGTGAGAGCTGTGCTAGTGCAGAAAAACCAGGACATGAAACTTAACTATAACTCACATTTATTTTTATTATCTAAAGTAGCATTTTCCAGACTTCTGAAAGTCCAGCCTGCCCACCCCTTCAGCAAAAGGAAACCAAACAAATCTCCCTCCCACCCCCCTACAACTGTGCCATACTCATCTTTATATGTCTTCTGTGGGCCCCAATCCTCACCATTTTGGGAAATGCTGGTTAAGAATGTCATAATATGGTTCCTCTCCTTTCTTACATACTCTGATGAGCAGCAAAATAGTTAATACTGTTGACATTTAACGGAAGCCCCAATTCAGACGAATTCATTTAATAGAGTTCATACTGCATAGTGATTGTTTCAGGGCCTCTGCAAACTCAAACATCATGTTTTATTCATAATCATAAAAATTAGACATTTTTAAAGTGAAAACTAAAACAAAACAACAAGATGTGTGGTCCCTTCCCTGACTGGTGCATTGTGCCCTCTCACTAGTGCACACAAACCAGCTTGGAAAGCACATGTCTTAAAATAAATAAAACAGCCGCAATCTGAAAAGAACACTGATTAGTAAAAACCTTTACTAACCTAGATGTTACTAAGTATGCATTTTAAAATATATACGTTTTCTACCTCATCAGGGTCCCTTTAAAAAATAATAATATGATGTAAAGAGACAAGCCCCAGCATTGAAGGCGATTGGGTTTTGTTTGTTTTTCTGCAATTTGTGAGTCAGAACAATCTCATCTCTCCAAGGTAAAGTGCGAGAGCTAGAGGACTATCTTCCAGAACCATGGGCACAGCACTGGTGAAATAGCGGCTGAAGCAAGTTTGTGTTGTTTTGCAGCCCTATGTCAATACAAAGGAGATTTCTCCTGTCAGGGCATCATTTGAAAAAAATAAATGAAAAGGACAAAGTTTCTAGAATGTGACTTGAAGCTTGAGTTGTCCAAAATGTTGTGGCCACTACAGTTTTCTTTGGGCATCAAGCATAGACATGAAGCTGTGGCTGTACAAGTTTGCAGGCAGATTTATGTAGCCTGACTCAGTTATTACAGGTAAAGAACAAACAGCTTTTCTGGAAACTTTCAGAAGAGATTCTGTCAAATAAACTTTATTGAGCACAGCGTACTTACATAAGCAACATTGTGACGTTTAATGTTTATTCGGTGTCTCTACAAGTTGGAGCTTAGTTTTCGAAACCAATTCAGCTCAACAGCAGAATATTTGTTTAGCAAAAGGCTATTGTACCTAAGTGTTCTGTCCCAGTCAAGCCTGGGACTTGAGTAAAACTTGGGATTTATTCTTCAGGTGCTGTCTATATTTTGGTTCACAGTGCATAGGAAATATTTCCCAGGACAAAATATCACAGTTAGCAGGATAGGACTGAGATTTAGACACAAGATTAAAATTCTCCAAATACGGAAGGCTCACTATTAAAATCAAAATTTCCCAGCTGTCACTGAATATTTGTTTATTTTCTATGCCAAATAGAGGGGAGCTGTACCATCTCTCCTGACATGGTGAGGTAACTGCTGGTTTTTAAAGGACTGTGCTATATTTCTTTTTGCAACAGACTCATGCTTCATTGCAAAATATGACAAGAACAGCACATACACAACTTTCTACCAAAACAACAACAGTTTGCTGTGCAATCTATTCAGAGAGGGCTGTTCATCCATAATTGTCACTCCGACCAAGATTTACATGAGTGTGTCTAAGGGACACAATGAAATAGGAGACAATATTACACTGGGAAGGTTTGATCCTGCAGGACTGAAGTAAACGAGAGTTTTGCAATTGACTTTAATGGGAGCAAAAGCAAAAAGCGGTGAACTCCTTAAAGTTGGGAAGTTCAGTCTGATGTCTGAATGGGGTATCTGAACTAATTTTGCTGGTGGAGAGTGGGAGGAGTTTGGAAGAGCATTTTGTCCCTCTAAGGGAAGCCTCCTCCATGGCCATGCTCTCATCCAGTCATTTCACTTTTTTTGCTCCCATCAAAATTGATCCTTGTGGCTAAAATTGTGGTCTGCACCTTGACTGCTTTCACATCATCCTCTCTGAAATCCCCACACTGCTGAAAAGCCTCTCCTGCCATCTTCTATCAACCATTTCACGCAAGCACATTCCTCAAATGAAGAGCTGGGTGGAAATTGGAATTTCCACACGATGGGAAAAATTAACATTTAGAAAGAAAGAAAGAAAGAAAGAAAGAAAGAAAGAAAGAAAGAAAGAAAGAAAGAAAGAAAGAAAGAAAGAAAGAAAGAAAGAAAGAAAGAAAGAAAGAAAGAAAGAAAGAAAGAAAGAAAGAAAGAAAGAAAGAAAGAACACAGAGTCAGACGCTTCCCTGCAGTATGGAAGTGTCCAAAACATTCACTTCAGAAAAAACAAAACAGATTTTTTCTGGTCCTACTTTTCCAGGCTTCCCCGCAGCTCACCTGCCAGCTGTTATGAAGCTGGAAGGCCCTGCCTCCACAGCAGCTCACCAGGTGAACAATAGGTAGATAAATTGACAGGGAACCAGGCAGGTTTTAAGCAGAAGCTGACTGCCCAATTTCCATTGGAAACCTGACTGTTTTCCATCAGAATCCCCATATTCCCACAGATCATTTTGATCTTGATGAACTGATTTTGACAAACCAGTGTTTTCTGATGGAAAATGTTGTATTAGAAAATTTGCAACCAGATCTTTTCAAATCCCTTTATTGGTTTCTGGCCTCTTCCCATATCAAATTCCAGCAATACAAAGTGCCCTCTCTCCTTCAACAAACTTGTGTTCAGATTCTCAGCGTATAATTGCAATGAAACAAGTAAGATGTTCAAATATAGATTTGTGGGCTGAAAATAGACAAAGCAGTCAAATGTGCTGCAAGCCAATGGCTCTACACGGGTTTACACCAGGTCAGGATTCAGTTGTGAAACTCATTCTAGGTAGCAAGGACTACTCACTGTAGCAACCCCTCACTGAAGAACTGATTCATATGTGTGCATTCCTTAGTCAACATCATTATGATTGCACAATGATAATTTATGGGCAAGAGTTAAATCTATTTTAATCCAAGCCCATGTTTAATTCAACTGTTCATTTCCAGCCATCTCATTGTTTAGCACATCCTCCTCCTACATGGCTAAAATAATAATAGGACACCACTTACGACAATTTTTTCAGCACCAGTGGTTTGACTCTTACTAGGTTTACTGGTGAGTTAAACTGCCATTGTAGTCCCTTCATAATTATGTCCCTGGCTCACCTTGACCTAGTTTAGCTATTAAGTCTGGCTTTAGCCCCAGCCAGGTAATTAATTTCCCACTCACAAGGTGGTTTATATTGCAGCTTTGGAAGCTAACATTGTTTCAAAATTCTAGGTCACGTGATGTCCTCAGAGCTCCATTAGAAGGATGTGCAAAATAAAAATTATCTGGGGACACAAACTACCATCTAATAGCTTCACTGGCAAAAGCATGTGCATACAGTATTAAGCACTGAACAAGGGACACATGTAGTACTGTACACATACACTCATAAAAACTGCTTATGGGCGATGATAGACATATGAAAAATTGCATTGCCATATAGTAAGTCAGCATAGCTATGTGATAAATTGCATTCATTGTGCATCTTTGACAGTCTCACCTTCCTTCTGCCCACAGACCATATACTCTGGGACTTATCCCAACATCCCACCCTTTCCCCAAGCAGCTTACAAAAACCAATAATTTAAAAACAAAAACCAACCAAAAACAAAAAACAAATCTTGTCCAAAAGACTAGCCTTTCCATACACATGTGGGATTCCATCACGCCAAAATGCATATGCTAAAGCAATTGTATCTATTTACACAGTCACAGTGGTGTAGGATTATGGCTATTAAAATACAAATTTGTCAACATCACATATCAAAATATACACAGCAAATGTCTTTATAGCAGTAAATCATACCTGGTTTTGCTATCCATTTGCTAGTCCAATTGAAAAGTCAAAATCACTGGCTTTTGGCTCTCAATTTTTCTTACTTATCTGTAAATTTGCATTATCAATGGAAATCTATTTTCATCACTTTGTGCATTTTTTTTGCAAAAATCAACATTTTCAGAGAAAAATCTACTCCTTTCAAGGCTATGGACACTATTACAAAGGAGGCGGTCTTAGCTTCCACTGAATCTCTTCCTTCTGCATTCATACAGCACCAGTCACAATTTCAGCCTGCACTTGTAAATCACAGTTATTCAATCAATTTATAGATATTTGTTTGCATCAGAAAAATGAAAATGAAAGACATGTCTACCCATGTACACTGGAATAAAAAGTACACAGGAAGCAATGGCCATGATAACATTGCTTCCATATGGACACTATTACAAAGGAGGCGGTCTTAGCTTCCACTGAATCTCTTCCTTCTGCATTCATACAGCACCAGTCACAATTTCAGCCTGCACTTGTAAATCACAGTTATTCAATCAATTTATAGATATTTGTTTGCATCAGAAAAATGAAAATGAAAGACATGTCTACCCATGTACACTGGAATAAAAAGTACACAGGAAGCAATGGCCATGATAACATTGCTTCCATATTCTCATTACTCAAGCTGCTGAAAATTCATAGATTTTAAGACAAGGGAGTATATTATGATAATTTTGTCTGATGGCCTAACTTACTCCCCCAGAAGAATTTCACCCTGAAATTCCTGCATCAAACCCAGTATTTTGTAGTTAAATCTGAAATATATCCAGTTTTGATTTAAGAACGCCGTAAGTTAAAGACTCTTCTACAATCCTTGGAAATCTAAAGATCCATGTCTCATTTCTGATTTGAATTTTTCTAGCTTCCACTTTCATCCATTGGATCCTGTTATAACTTTGTGTACGTCTACCCTGTGGCATTATTTCAGGATACTTCTAGTATCCTGAAATAGCATTTTCCGTGTCTTGACTGTGTGCCCGTTATTTCAAAATGTAATCGAAATAATGGGTGCGCTATTCCAATGTCCTGGTAAACCTAGTTCCACAAGGATTATGGGACTTGTCAGAATAGCACTCTATTTTGAAATAAGCTTGAAATAAGGTACACAATTTGCATAGTTCAAATTATGTAGCTTATTTCAAGCTAGCACTGCAGTGTAGATGCACCCGTTATCTGCTTGATTCAGCTATCCTTTTATCGGAGATCTTTTCCTTTTGTAGATACTTATGGACTATAATCAAGTCACCACAATCTTTTCATTGATGAGCTAAATAGACTGAGCTTTTTAAATCTTACTTTTTTGGTGTATTTTCCAGACCGTAACTAATTCTTGTAGCTCTTTTCTGAACATTCTCCAATTTGTCAGTTCTTTTGTAAGTGTGGTCAACAGCTCTGGGCACAGAATGTCAGCAGTGGTCTTACAATTGCCATATGGAAGTAACATCACTTCCCTACTCCTGCTCAATATTCTCCTTTTGCACAGCAATAATCATGATCTCATTTTATACTTGTAAAGCACTGTATGGATTGTGAGCTCTGTGAGGTAGGTTCTACGTTTTTCTTATGGGTTTATACAGTGCATAATACAATGTAGCTCTGCTGAATGAGTGAGTGTGCAGGAACATAAGAACATAAGAATGGCCGTACTGGGTCAGACCAAAGGTCCATCTAGCCCAGTAGCCTGTCTGCCAACAGTGTCCAGCACCAAGTGCCCCGGAGGGGGTGGACTGAAGACAATGATCAAGCGATTTGTCTTGTGTCTCGTGCCAGCCATCTCCAGCCTCTGACAGACAGAGGGCAGGGACACCATTCCTACCCCTGGCTAATAGCCTTTTATGAACCTAACCTCCATGAATTTATCTAGCTTCTCTTTAAACTCTGTTATAGTTCTAGTCTTCACAGCCTCCTCTGGCAAGGATTTCCACAGGTTGACTATGCACTGTGTGAAGAAGAACTTTTGCTTATTAGTTTTAAACCTGCTACTGATTAATTTCATTTGGTGTCCTCTAGTGCTTATATTATGGAAACTAATGAATAATTTTTCTTTATTCACCCTCTCCACACCACTCATGATTTTATATACCTCTATCATATCCCCCCTCAGTCTCCTCTTTTCCAAACTGAAAAGTCCCAGTTGCTTTAGCCTCTCTAGGATGGCCAAGTTCTGACACAATACAAATACTAAATAATAATAGTATTAGTCCTTTTGGCCACAGCATTGCACTGAGAGCTCATTTTCAGCTGGTTATCCACCAGAATCCCTCAGACCTTATTACAGTCACTGCTTTCACAAATAGTCCCCTAGCCTACAGGTATGGCCTATGTTTCTTTGTTTCTAGATACATGGTTTTGCATTTGACTACTAAAATACATAGTGTTTGTACCTTGTTCTTCAAATAATTCAGGTAATTCTGAATTGCAAGCTTTGTTACAAATCTAGAACTTAGGGCAGGTTTGCAAAGTTCTGGCACCTTTTGTGGAATATGAAACAACCCTGAGACGCATATCAAAGAAACCTCGCCATGTTGCATTTTTTAGTAGAAAAGTTGATGTTTTCCAGGTTTTTGACTGAAGCCATGCAAAATGTGATGCTTTAGCCTGCATTTTGTTTTAGATTTGGGGCAACATTCAGAGTGTGCAAACCTATACAAACTGGAAAACTCTGCAAAGATCAAATTCTTCCACACATGCATCAGAAGGTCCACACACCACCGAATTGCCAAATGCACTTGAAAACCATAGGATTTTGCCTGCCTTGGCATGAGGTGAATTTCAAACATAATGGATAATTGCAAAAACATGCATTTACAGGACGTGAGGCCCTGTCTACACTCCGGGTGCTACATTGTCACAGCTAGAGCACTTGCAGCTAGGTGACTGTGGCACAGTTGCATACATGCTTCCTACTGTAACAGAAGAACATTTTTTCCAATGTAGATAATACACCTCCTGCAGCAACAGTGGCTAGCTGTCGAGCTAGCCACAAATTATTGTGATAGCTGCTAAATGTCAAAACATTTTTTCTGTTGACCTTCACACAGCTACACCAGGCAGTTAGGTTGGCTTAACTAGGGCAGAACTCAAGAGTCTGAATTTTTACAACCCTGAACAATGTAGCTATGACTTTTAAACATAAACCAGGCCTACACATGTTCTAGATGATGTGCTGAAACATATAGGGCTGGATCTATAATCTTTTATTAATTATTAAGACATGTTTTCTTGTATGATATCCTCCACAAAAATTAAAGAACAACTTAAAATAGCATTCCTTACATTATTTGCCAAAAAGAGAGAGCAAGCATTTGTATTCTTCTCTGTGCTAAAAGTGCAGTCGGAAGAATGGTCTATCATGACCCTGTCAGTCAAGTTATGATCTCCTTGGTGATTTTGACTGACAAGTGACAGTACTTTGGTTTCTGTGCGTTATAGAAAATTATTGTAATTGCTGTTAAAACTTCAAAAACAAAAACATTTCTGTTTTTCCCCCACCGCTACAAAAGATTTTTGAACAATAGCAGTGATTACCTTAGACAGAAGAATAAATTGTAATTTGCTGTACATTTAAATTCTCTTTCATCCTATTTTCAGTCAATAATTATTATTGTATTGACTTGGGAACTCCTGGTTGAGCCTAGAATTTTGTGATCCAGATGACCTGCTCTGTTAGTATACAGATAGTAACTGTATACTTTCATTGTTGGAAGCCAAATTCATAATGTGGCTATTATCCTCTCACTGCAGAATGCAATCCCCAATGAGGTTCCTCACATCCTGAAGTAGAAGACTGAGGTCTCCTGTGTGAGTCAGTGCTGAATTCCATTCTCCCCTTTGTACTGTCAAGAGAAGATTGAATTCAGCACCAATAAAGGCCTACTGCCAATGCTATGTACACTGTAAGATCTCTCACATCCTGTTTACAGGATGGGCAGCTCTGGTGCTGAGTTTCTGCACAGAGGCACATTTTACCAAGAGGGAAAAGAGAGTGAGAAACTCCAGCATCTCTTTGTAATTCCACCTCCTCCATGACCATAGTGCCAGGCACACATTCTTTAAGACATCCATCACTTGTATATAATCAAAATTTAAAAACCTGTTTTGGCTGTATATCTGAATGAAATGAGAGAAGAATACCCTTTGGGGAGCTATTGTATATAAACACTTTCTTTGGTGTTCTTAGTTCTAAATGTGACACACTCCCCTGCATATATTGTCAGAAGGGCAGATGTTAACTGGCTCAGAGCTCTTTATCCGGATATTTCAAAGTTCAGATGTTATGACCGCAAAGAAAAAAAGTGGTGAAACAGAAGTCATTTACAGACAAGGGCTTAAAGCTGAACTGCACTTTTATTTATATAAAGGGCATTTATATGGGTTAGTATATAATGTCTATATTTTATTTCTATAAAGGACATTTCTATGGGTGGTATTTTTTATCTGTGTCATATGCACCTCTGTTTATCTTTGTGATGCTATCCTGCCTCAATGCAGGGAGTTAAATTAGAGGTAGCTGTAAGGGGAAAACCCACAGGAAATGAAACAATGAAAGATAAGACACCTGGGGTAAACAGTTTCAGGGGAGTTAAGATACCAATGCCAGGGAAATCAACTGGTAAGAAACAACCTACCTGGCTCAGTTCAGGCTCAGCTCTGCTCTCCCCCAAGGTTCATCTTAGAATCAAAAGAAGATACTAAATTGTTATGGGATCCCAGCCTCAAAAACAGAGATGCTCTGCTAGGGGCTTCCAAGTGAATATCAGAGAGAGCTGACAAGCTGGCAAGGAGTCACAAAGTGAGTAAGAGAGACAGACAAACTAAAACAGAGCAGTCAGCTTTTCCTAACCTGGAGATGGAGTTGGGCAAGGTGAAATGTACCAGAAATAGTAAGGAAAGATTACAGGTTAGGTAAGAGGAAATATGCATGTAGATGCTTATTGTTTTTATCCTTTGCTCTGCATGCGTTGAGCCCTTGGTTAAATGAATATATAATGTTTTGTTCTAAAGCTGTTCTTGAGTCACTTTACTCAGTTTGCTGGTCCCACGTTCCAAAATAAAATGGCTCACAGGTGCCAAACACAGATGGGCCTATCACAGTAATACGGTATGGAGATAGCAGCCCAAAGATCCAGTCCCAGGTGGTTGAATGTCCCTGGGATGGGAGGGAATAACGCCTACCCCCAAAGGAATGCATCCCAGAGAGGGACTTAAAGTACTCTAAATCATAGTTTCCCTTCTGTGTTCAATCATCTTGCTGACACTAATATTGGGAGGGGGGGGGGGGTTGCAGTATTGCCTACTCCCGAGCATTAAAATATTGTGAGCTAGGCACACCTAAATCATGAGATTAGTTGAAAAATCATGAGATTTTAAAAAATACACATGGGATCTTTTATTTGCTGTCTAAATCTTTTATCCTTTTGGGTGCATTTAAAATCACATTTTCATGCTTTTTTTCATAATCAAGAGAGCAAAAAAATTATATTTTAAAAATTAAGGTTGAGATTCTTGCATAATTACTTAATTCAAGGAAACTGCAGCTCTAGGAAATGTACCTATTATTATGAGACTCATGAAAAAAAATCACAAGAGTTAGCAACACTGCTTCAGTTTTGCAAAGAAACAAAGCCAGGCAACAGATGCAGAAAAACTCACCAATGAAGTAAGTGTGTGATGCCATAGCTTAAGTAAGTTTAAAATTTGGAAATATATGTGCCCATGTGTGTCTGAAAATGGTCTAAGTTTTGCTTCTGATATTGCTTTTCAATACCATAGTACCAACAAAGACTAATCTGAGATATACTAAGGCATAAGGAAACCAAGGGTAGATATTGAATATTCAGGCTTTCCCTGAAAATATCACCAAATAAGGCCCTTTGAACTTTTTTTGTTCTTTCTGAAAGACACAGGAAACTTGATTACTGACCGCAGTCCTGGATTTATTTATTTTCTTGGTCAAGCTTGTTGTTTGCACCTTGGAGGCTACTTTATGACTATTTCCAATTTTTCCTGACTCATAGGTTTGCAGTTTGAAAGTGATAGTTCATATTTTTTAAGTTCCCTCTGATTTGAGTCATTACTTGTGTGCATCAAACTGAGCTGCAAACATATTCTCTTTATTTATTACTTCTGCGATTGCACATAAGATTTTCTTTTTATTGTTGTTAGCTTGAAATACAGTGCAGAGCCATGTTGCAAAAGTAGATAGTCTCAGCCCTTTAAAGCTCACTTCAAATTATATTTTTCTTTTAGCAGAAAAGATTAAAATGAGTAAAGGGGAGAAAACACTTTTAGCCTGTGTGATGACAGTGGGTCAAGCATCCTAATCAGGCAAAGAAACAGTTTGTCTTTCAGAATTTTCAGAGTGAGTGAGTTCTGGCATTGCTTGCTTGAGTCCTTCCGTTTGGAAAATGATAATTATTGGGTTTTGTTACACTAGCCAGTCAGTCAGCAAAATGATATGCTTGAGATTGTCTTTCAGCATTCTTCTCCAGAGTTTTGTTTACTGTAAATTGATAATAGCTCTGCATTTTCAAGAGATGCTTGTTTTTGAAAATATATCTTCTGAATGGGAGAAAAATAACAGTACTGTATCAGAAACGCCATCAGTGTGCAAGCAGGAGTATCATAGCAGATAAAAGCCATACAAGGTAAGCAAAATGATGGGGGATTGGGCATTCCGCCAGAGGAAGTCTTGGTGGACGTATCTTTTTTCAATAATGAACTCCCACTAGAGTCTGTACTTTATGAGTCTGACACATCTAAATTACATTCAGCAACATTTAAGTGTTGAAATAATAGGATAAATTCAAACCAATTAGAGAGCATATGGAATATTGCTTTCCTAATGGTATGCATAAGCATCTTTTGTCAGTTCTATCAGATTAAAGACCCCAAGTGCCTGCAGTGATCAGATCTGTGGTGATAAATGGGCATGGTGGTACAAGCAAAGCTGCGCGTGAGCTCTGAGGTGGGTCTAATATAGGAGGAGGAATCTGCATTGCAGTTGGAGAATTCTCCCTTTGTTTCAGGGAAGCATGGAAATGAGGCTGTATTCTCAGCCCATTCAAAGTCCAATGTTTTACCGGGTCAATGTCATTAAAGGGGCACATTTTCACACTCTCACCTGGTGTCACCGCCTTGAGATGAATGCCCCACAGAAAACCCCAATTAACCTTCAGTTGACAATGAGACACTGAATAATTCTTTCTTCTCTTTCTGTGGCACAAAATAAAATAAAAACATATTCTGAGCTTAGAGGCACAAACTCACCATAGCAGAAGGAAACAAGCTGTATAAACGCCGTGAAAAATAAAAAATGAAACACAAACTAAATTAGCAAAATATCATGGATTAACCCCTCAAAGCTAGGAAGAAAAGAGCAATCCAACACATTTTTTTCAAGTGTTTCTTATTACTTACTATATAACAATCAATAACAGCGTCTACATCCTGTACAAGAAAAACAAAAAGGAATTCCATAGTTCCTCCCTCAAGAAGCTTAACATCTTAGACCTCGATTTTCCACTGAGAACCACACAGGTAGACCTCTAAATCAGTGGGGTTCATCAAAAGTGCTGGGTCCCTGCCACCTGAATTGCAGTGAATGTCTGGGGCTTAAAGTGGACAAACACGTAGAGACACTTTTAGGTTGAATTTTATCGTAATTTTATTTTAAGTGAAAACTAGCTTTATTGACTAAAACCAAAATTATCATGGAAAAATTTGAAATTTACTTTAAAATATGGGAAACCAGAAACCAAAATATTTTTTTAAAGAATTTTGAAGATTTGGTTAAAAAAATCTGCTATCAAAAACTGATTTTGTTTCTAAACGAGCCCTCCCTGCAACACTCCTTTAATCATGGTTTTTGAAAACCACAAAATGTGTGGGTTTAGGATATCAAAGTATTTTAAAACTTGCAAGTGCTCATATAATCTCTCTCTCTCTACATAAAAAAGGTTTTACTGCCATGCCACAGAATGATGTCATCAGGCTCTCAGGCTGCTTTCAGGGGGGGGTTGGTGAGTGTAGCAAGCAGGGGGCAGCCCCCTAGTTAAAGATTATTATCATAATGCACAAGGGGGGGATGAATTAAGGCTGCAAGGCAACCTTAATTCTGGTATTTCCTAACTTTCACGTGTTGACTTTGCAACCTTAATTGTTTAATATTTTTGGGAACTATAATTACCTAATTTTATGTTAAAAAACAAACTGAAAACAACAAACACTTGCTCACATGGAATCATATTGACCACAGATTGGGCCATCAGCAGTATTCAGACGTTTATATCTATAGCACCGACCTCTACTACTTCAGCTAACAGAGTAACTCACAACAATAGTAACCCTTTATTTCCTAGATGAGCCAGTCACTGAAAGGGGATGACATACTTTGCCAGTTTATTTAATAGCTATTTCCTGATAGCAGACAAATGTAGTGACATAGGAGTCCTGGGTTCAAGTCCAGAAGGGTACCTGCTAGGGGTTATAGACCCTTGTCCCCTACCCTGTCTCTGTCCTCCTCTGTTCCTACCTGTCCCACATCTTGGGTTCTGCCCTCTGCTCTACAACCCTCTTTCCTTGTGCACCTATACACCCTGTCCCCACTCCACCCAGCTCTTGTGCTATTTTCACCTGCCCAGCCTCTATCTCCTGCCTTTCTCACCCCTACAAGTGATTCACTGCAAGCACAGGAGAAACAATCTCCCTATATTCATTTCCTGTGCCTGACACCATAGGGATCCCAGACATTTGACTGGAACAATTACAGGGAAAGCCCTGCTTGGGTCCTGGAATGGAGCATGCTCAGTGCAGACAGATTCTTCAGAGAGTTTGGCATCCAAACTCTAAGAAGTCTCTACTGTGCATGTGAAAATTGAAACTATTTTCAGAGGGTTATAACTTGGCCACATTTGGGTGGAATTTCTTCTTCTTCTTCTTAAACCCTTGTACTCCGAGTAGAGCATAGGTTATCTACAAGTCTCCTTCACTTCACTCTGTCTTGAGACAAAACTTCTAGCTGACTCCAGGAGTACCCAGTTGTTGTCCTTCAATCTCAGTAGATCTTCTCCATGTTGTCTGAGTTCTTCCTCTTTTCTGTTTTCCTTGCGGGTTCCATGTGAGAGCTTGATGGACTATGCTGAATGATGGTGTTCTGAGAGTGGCCTAGCCATCCCCACTTTCTTCTCTTGATTTGAATGTCAAGTGGTTCTTGTCCTGCTCTGTTCCAAATTCATGGGTGGAATTTATGGGATGGTAAAAGGCACATCCATGACAACAGAGTGACCTCACACACACATACACATCCCTTCAAATGTATAGTCTTTGCTCCATAGCATGGTTGTACTAGAACTTCTCAACAAAAAGGTCTCTCTCTCTCTCTCTCTCACACACACACACACACACACACACACAGAGAGAGAGAGAGAGAGAAAAGAGCCTAATGATGTATTTTTCCTTAATCTCATTCTTGGAAACGACTGACGCATTTTAGCTGAAGTTTCCTGTAAAATGCATCCCGAGGCAAACACCCTGCATAAAAATTTACTTCTGAATAGTTAAAGTTTGGCAAAATTATAAAACAGCTGAAAACAGGACCTTAAAATAGAAAGTGTTAGGTAGTCATAAGTATAGACAGCACTACCATCTCTGCCTATAATAGCTGTGCAGTTTAAATAAATCACAATGGCTGCATAAATCCTTTATACACGTTTGCTAGCTCTCTAGATCCCTCTTGCTCCTTCAATTAGATTATTTTTTATTATTGTTTCTTGCACTTTAAATCAATTTAAAGCTTTTAAGACACATAAGTCCAAGGCACCAGACCCTAGCGGGTGTAACTTGAAATATTACCTCCAGTGACTGTAATGCAAATACACGGATTTATACCAGCTCAGGAAGTGGCCTAAGCAATTTAAACTGTCTAGAAGCATAGAACATCTCAAGCAGATGAATGATATCTAAAACCTCAGTCTCTTTAAAATGTTCTAAGCATTAGATCCATTTAAGATAACCTTGGCTTCTATTTTATCCCATTATCTGACTGCAAATTGGCTTAATTAGCAACCTGGGCATATATGGGGTCTTTGGGAGATGTAGGGCCAGTGTAGCAGCTTCTAATTCCCCACCACTAAGTTCCTAGTATAAAGGGCAGACTGCAGCAAGAGGGTTACCTGTACTAAGGCAAACTCCAACTCCATGCTGCTGCAAATTGCACTATAAGCCATTTTGGTTCCAGGATCAGAGCACTGCAAAACTAGTATAGAGCCATCTTTGTCCCTCTTTCAGCCTGGTTAGTACCCTACCTAAGTGCTGCTGATCCAGAATTACAGAAACCCAATCCACCTTGTAAACATCAGAAAAACATGTGCATATCCTCCAACACTAATTTTAGCACATCAACTAGAGACATTTAGGATCCAGACATATGTGCCTTGAGACTATCTGAACAGCGTGCAACACTCATAAAATGCTGCAAGCAATGAGAATGCAATTCCCTTGCTTGTGCTTAATTCCTCCTTTTACAATAATCTTCCCACCTGAGTTCACTTATCCCCAGCTCTCTCCTCTCCACTGCCATTCACTTTTAAGAAGCGCCTCCTCAGGAAGGCTGGCGCAGCTCCAGGGACTTGCCCACTCTCATGATTTTATCATGAAGCTATTGCTATTTGGTGTTTTTCTTAAAGCCGTTGCTCCCAAGAAGCTACGTTTTCATTTAAATGACAAAAAGGGACTTTCTGGCCCTTGTGGCTCCACCAACAAGCTCGAAAATGTGACCCAAGTGAAGCCCAAAGGTTCAAAACCCAGAGGGGAAATAAAAACAACTCCACATTTTGTATTCTTTTCATACCTCATTATTTTTAACCCAACCTCGTGACCAGGAGACACCAGTGTTCCACATTTAAGCCACATAATATATACAGCATGAGCTTACCTCACCCTACCCGACGAATATGCCAATAGCCTGACTGGAGGTACCTTTATGAGTGAATAGGTTCTTCTGTCTCTCACAAGCCTCTGTTGCTTTGACAAACGTGCAAACTACAGAAATTGTGGCAATGGATCCTTCATGCGAGGGCAAGAGTGAGAAATGTAAACTCCTGCTCACTGAGGGTACATCGACACAGCAGCATAATTTTGGAATAACATCCGTTATTCTGCAATAACTATGCAAGCATGTACATAGCTAGCCCGTTATTTTGAAATAATTTCAAAACAACAGGCAGCTTATTTCGGTGTTTGTAAACCTCTTTCCGTGAGGAATAACGTCTCTTCTGAAATAGCTATTTCAACATAGTGCCTGTGTAGACAGAGCGGCTAGAATTATTTCAAAATAACTTAGTCTCCAGACCATTCCACGGTGCCCTGCTGGCTGCTCTGTCTACACTCATCACACCTCTGTAGCCCCCTTTCTGCTGGACCCCTTGAAGCTGAAGCCTCAGAGGAAAGACATCAGGCCCTGACAGCCCTGTGCCACCCAGCAACTGCCACTGAATCGAGGTAGCTCAAACTGAGTGATTCTGCTGCTCCCACCCTGATCTCCCGTGCTCC
Organism: Pelodiscus sinensis; assembly: GCF_049634645.1. Classification (NCBI taxonomy): domain Eukaryota; kingdom Metazoa; phylum Chordata; order Testudines; family Trionychidae; genus Pelodiscus; species Pelodiscus sinensis. The sequence goes on from NC_134712.1 coordinate 174,304,157, forward strand.
CAGGACCCTGCCCAGGCCTGAAAGAGGCAGGCGCCTTCCTGGTCTGGTGCAGAGATCCTGGACCTTATTGAGGTTTGGGGCAAGGACACTAGCCTCCAGGATCTCCACAACAGATGCCAGAACGCCGACGTCTATGGCCACCTGTCCAACAGCCTGGACACCGATGGGCACATCCGCACCCAGGAGCAGGTGTAGATGAAAGTTGAAGAGCTCTCCCAGGCATATGCCAAGACCCAGGAGTGCAGTTCCCACTCCAGGGCAGAACTCAACACCTGTCCCTACTACTCAAATGTGCATCGCATACTAAGGGAGTCATTCCCCCCTCACTGAGTAGTGGACTCAGGCTTGAGATGCCCATCATCACCCTCCTAGGGAGCAGAGACGTAGAGGATGAGAAGGAGGAGGAAGAGGAGGAGCGGGACGAGGCCAGCACAATCACCCTCCTGCCCCTGGAACTGGTACCCCACGCTCTGGATGTGTCCCAGGCATCAGGTAAGTGCCATCACGTTCCCTATGCACACAGTGTGGAGGGGACAGGAGGCGAGGACACGCTCCTTGCTCAGCCTGTGTGGCCTGAGGATTGTGCAGCAGCCTATACACATGGGAGCACGTGGATCATCTGGAGTACACAGCCCCAGGAGGCTGCACCAGAGGACCCTTGTGCTATTGCTCACAAGGTCTGGGGAGGCCTGCCATACTCCTGACACTGGGGTGGGACACTGTGACAGGCAGTCGCTTACCGCGGCCCACAGTGCCGTGCCCCCCTTCACTCCAGCTCCCAGCGAGAGCCGTGCCGACATGGACATGACGGGCCGTGTCAGACTTGCAGCACCTGCGCACTAGTGGCCCCACAAGCTGGAGGCTTTAGAACCCTGCGTGGGGGGGTCGCACCAGCTGAGCTACTCCAGGCTGCACCAGACTTACGGCGATGGTGCGCTAGTGGCCCTAAGATCCGGAAGCCCTACAACCCTTGGGGAGGGAGGACAGGGCCCGGACAGTTCAGACACCGCAGGCCACACCAAACTGGGGACAGCGGCGCACTAGCGGTCCATCTCGGCTGCAACCTTAGGACCCAGCAGAGAGGTTGGGGCTGGAGGACGCAGCATCAGTGGTGTGTCCCCGGGCACCACCTCTGAAGTGGGGAAAGTTTAAAAGGAGGCCAGCCAGTCCTGGGGGGGGAGGGGAAGGGCAGACGGTAAGCGCTGGCTGGCGTAGTGGGTCGCCCTCTCCCCGACAGGTTCCTCGTCCACAAGAGGGATGCCAGGAAGCAGAAGGCACCCTGAATCTCAAGCCGGAGGATCCAGGGGATGACAAGTGGCAACTTTCGGTGGAGGGTTAACAAACCTGAGGCGAACTCTATCCTGTCCTGTGAGTACTGACACTTGGGAAAAGGGGCAGGAGCAAACTGAAAAGCATAACAGGGACTAGCCCAAGCAGGAAAAGGGGGCTCCACGAGCCGGACACCCTCCCACCAAAGCCACCAGTAGTAGGAGGCTGGGGACATGGAGACACACACACTCAGCAGTGATGTACATGGCACAAGGACATGCTTACACTCTCGGGGCAGTATCCACTCCCAGGGACAGCAAGGTGCAGGAGCATCTGCACTCACACACACCTCCCCCAATACTCTGCCCCTCTGTCCCCCACCGGGCAGGGACACAAGTTTCTTCCTGCAGGCTGCTGTCACTGCTGGATCCGGTATGTGCGTGGTACGGAGAGAAGCCCAGCCACCCCATGGCTACCTTCACATGCCTGCTTGTCACTGGGACATGGGGGTAGAGAGACTTCCCCCTCAGACATCTGGGCCCCTGCAGGAAAGGGCCCACTGGCTAGATCACACATGGCCTTGTCCCAAGCACATCACCTTCGTCACAGTCAACACCTTTTGGTCTCACCTCAAAGATGAGGTCTAGGCCTCAGGCGCAGTGTCTCCAAGGCTGACTGACCGTCTCTCTGTTCTCCACAGCCAGACCAGCTGCAAGAGGGGAACAGTGTAAACCACACGCAGCAGCCTCCTGACCCCCAGGGACCTGCTGGCCCAGGAGATCCATGGACGAGTTCCAGCGGGAGCACTTCCCAGCACTCCAATCCCTGGAGCAGACCCTGGACCCAAGACGGCAGGAAGACATTCAGCTGCGGCGAGACATCTGGCAGGAGATGCTAGAGCAGGGTCCCACCATGTGTACAGCGGTTCAGTCCCTGATTGCCAGCATGCTGCCTGCTCCTGCTCCTTCCACTTCTCTCTCTCTCCTGCTCCTCCCACTTCTCTCCTAGCCCCCCTACCACCATGTCCACTGAGGTCCCCACACCTGTGGTGGTGGGATCGCCAGAGCCAAGTGCCACTCCCAGCCTCAGCCCTAAGCCTCTCCTCCCTGTCTCCTTCTCCTCTCCCCCCACCCTGGTTCTTTCCCCAGTCCCTCCTCAGTTACTATGAACCCAAATAAAAGAGCAGAGACTTTATTTTTTTTTCCAAAACAAAAAATGTGGTTTATTGTCTCTACAGGAGGGAAAGGCACAGGCCCCTAGTGGGGAGTCCCAGGGGAGAGTGTCACTGGAGTCCTTGTGAGAAACTTTCCCTCAGGGTCTCCCAGATGTGTATGGCCCCGTGATGGGCTGGCTAGATGGCAGTTGTGTACAGCTGCTTGAAGGCTCTGCTGAGCCAGACAGCCTCTGCCCCCACTCCGGAAGGAATGCCTTCCCCCCCCCCCCAAACACTGTGAAGGGCACAGCATGCAGCCACCACATGTGGGATGTTCCACTCCCCAACATCCAGCCAGGTAAGGAGGCAATGGAACCTTGCCTTCAGACATCCAAAGGCGCCCTCTACCACCATGCGGGCTCTGCTGAGCCTGGTGTTGAAGCATTCCCTGGAGTGGTCAAGGTGACCACTGTGTGGTTTCATTAGCCAGGGCAACAGAGGGTCTCACCTCAGAGTCACTCTCTATGGACATGTTTACACAGCAAAGAAAAACTCGTGGCAGTCTCATACCTGCTGAAAGGGACTTACAGGGTAGGCTATGTCCCCCCAAAATACAGAGCAGCACGTCCACGTTCCCAACCCTGATGGTGCAATCAGGGGAAAAAGTGCTGGCATGCAGCTTCTGGAACATGCTGGAGTTGCAGAAGACATGGGCATTGTGCACCCTTCCCAATCACCCGACACAGATGTTGGTGAACTTGTCCCAGTAGACCTTGATGGCCTGCAGGACCAGCAAGAAGTACCCCTTCTGGTTGATGTACACAGATGCCCAGTGGTTGCATGTGCGTGTCCCATTGCCTGAGGGCAGGGGCAAACCACTCACACTGCTCCAGAAAGGTCTCCTTCCTCATCCAGAAATTCTGGAGTCACTTCTGGTCACTCCACCACTCTATGATGAGCATGTCTCACCAGTGAAACTGATATCCAGATGCCAGAAGCGGTGGTGCATGGCGTGCAAGGAAGGGCAGGTGGGATCCAGGAGTATGAGTCGCCCCTACAGAGAGCTGATGAGGGTCTCCAAGATGACTGGGGGTTGAGTTCCTGCAGAGCCTGGGATGCAGCCTCCAGAAACTGCTGCACAAGGTGCAGCACAAACTGCAGTAGCCATCGACTGTCCAGTGGCAGCTCCAGCTCTATAGTTGGAGTGCTGGGGAGTCTGCAAGGGCAACTACAAGAGGCAGGGGAATGGGTTTGCTGTCCCCTCAATGAGGTAGGCAAAAGAGAAGAACCTGAGACACTGTTGTACAGGGCAGTCCCTTTAAGCATGAGCCTCAGATAGCCCCAGGCAGCAGCCACGGCCTGTCTAAGTGGTTCTAGGTGACCTTAAATGTCATACAGAATCCAATCAGTGTGGATGTTCTATTTCAAAAGAGCTCAGCACTGTTTCAATGAGCATTTGGTGTGTAGACTCACTATTATCAAAATAAGCTATTTCAGAGTATTTCTTCCTGAACAGCTTACTCCAAAATAATCATGCCGTGTAGACGTAGCCTGAGAAAATGAGCTGCAGACTTGAAAAGGCACTAAACAAATGACACTAATAACACACAGCAAACAGCTTCCTTCCCAGTGTTTTGGGGACTTATGATTAACCTGCTCCATTCACAAAGCAAATGGCAAAGCTTTTTCTATTTACAGCTTTTATTTCAATACTTCAGGAATAGCTCATTGTTGGCTGTGAAATCAGAGCACTCAATAAATAAGCCACCCAATAGTTTGGCTCGCTTGTCTGAACTGTATTAGTACAAAGCTAAAGTTAAAAAAGGCTTATGATCTTAAAGGTTTTCAACTGGTCCCCCATTTCCTTCATAGGAACTTTACCTGGATTTAACTTTCTCTCTTGACCTTATTTTGTTTCCTAGTTGCTGGGGTTTTTTAAATTTAATTTAATTTTTTATTTGTTATCCTGTAAAATATACCCAACATCAAATGAACACAAGGGTTTTTTTTAACTGTCTCGCAGCAAAATGAGAATTGGGGACAGATGAAAAATGTACTGATTTACTTAAAAGAACAAAATTAAATACTTATCACACTGGATTCTTTAATCTCCCTGTGTTCAGAGACAAACAGAGCATGTTATTTTCACACTTCAGAATCTGTTTTTATTGCTGTTACTACCACTAGCTGTTGACTGAAGGGATGGGGGGGGGGACAAATTAAGGTGCATTTAAAAGTTCTCTCTCTCCTACTGAACTACACAAAATTCACCAGGTTATAAAACAAGTATAATAGTTTGGTATAAACTCTGTGCTCCGACATTTAGTAAAATCAATGGGAGGTGCAGGTATCCTAAGGCAAAAGTATTTGACTCTTTCAATTGCCCTCACTTGGGAGAATGTAGCATTGCTGTATTCATAGCTCTGTTTCCTTTGGCTCCATGAAAGTGCAAAGGTCATTGCTGGTTTCAGAAAAATAAAAGGACTCGTATCTTAACACCGCTTGCACACCTGCTAATTTCTCTGGGAGTGTTGCTTTCAGGAAAAAGCAGGACAAACTCCCAATCCTGCACCAAACTAATGAAATGCTAAATATCACATTCCCATTGCCTTACCCAGGCCTAGAGAACCCTCTCATAACCTTTGGGAAGGCAGGACTTTCCCAGACGTCACTTGAGTGCACATATTTATTCTAATGCCTTTATCAGCAAGGAAAGAAGCACAGTGTCACTAAAAGGAACAATTAATGTGAGTGTAATAATGAGTCCCAGAATCTTAACAAAAGTAACAACACAGCTGTATTCATACTTGTGTTTCCCTTTGCCACATTTACATCACTAAACAAAACAGCCTGAATTGCACCCCACCCTCGAACAGGGCACCTCCTTGCCTTTGGTATGATAATGACCTTTACATGCGGGGTAAACCAACAGTGGTCATGCACCCATCAGCTCCTTGGGCCCATTTCCCAGCCCTTATCTTAGGCTCAGTTTGTGTCTAACTGTACCTTCAGCCTATACAGCATCTTCCAGAATGAGACTCTAGAAAATCCTCCAATGGGGGAAATGGCAGGCATCAGGAAGCGGGGTGTGGGATTTCCTGCCAGATGTCTAAGTCACTCAGGGCTCAGAAGAACAAAGAGGCCCCTTCCTACATAGCCACATATTGCTGATGGGTAAAATTGGGTCTGCACACTTCTTGCAGTGGAGGCGAAGCCTTCACCCAACACCTGGCTGGAAGAGCCAAGCCAGACTCTAAGGAGATGTATAAGAGATGGGGAGACAGGAATCCTCTGAACCAAGCCTGAGAGCAGCTATACAGATGACCTATGGAGACTATGCCAGGTCAATCAGTAATATAAGCCCTCTAGCCCACTCACTCCCCTCACACAGTCTATCTGCTTTCCACATGCCACTATGCACAAGGGAGCCTCATGTATTTCAGCTCTATGCTTTTGAGGGCAGTTACAGACCCTGGAAACCTGCCGCACCCTAGGGCAGAAAGGAGCTGCATTAGTTCAGCAGTTAAAAAGAGCCTCCGGGATGTGGCAGCAGAGGCAGGATTGGCTCCATTGTGTGAAGCTGTGTAACACTGTAGGTTAGGTTACACTGTGCAATCGTCAACCGGTTCGTTCAATTCCTTCTTGCTTATATTCGGCTTCATTAAACCTAAGTAATGCCCTTGCTTGGTTTTAATAGCTACCATATTTCCATTTTAAATGTCTCTCTGAATATTTTCTTCCTCTTTTAGAACTTTCTGTGACCTCCAACCAGTTTCCTGCCCAATCCCATTGTTCATTTTCCTTCTCATTCTGTTTCGTTCCATGCAGGCAGCTTCCTCCCCGGGAACTTTGTTGAAGCATCTCTTTGGTTTCTGCCTTTCAGTATCTCCAGGGGTCTGATTGTGCATGCAGCCCTTGAAACTGAATCAAACAGGCACCTTTGTCCTGAGATGATGGAAAGTTAGCTGCTTTGATTCCTGTTGCTATTGTGTGCAGGGGATAAAAGTGGCAAAGCTCAGACAAATCCGCCATTTTATGGCTGTTGTATAGCTCTTTGCTCTTGTACCTTGTTTTTTATTTGAACACACACTATCTGCACAGACTACTTCCTTTAAATAGCACCCCACAATATGTTCATTAGCATTTGATTCTTAATATGTAACACATAGTACATATTACAATGAAGCAGAGTGGAACAAACAGTAAGGATTAAACCTCTATGTACCTACAAAAGTCAGGAAAACCAGAATGAAAGCAGTCGCAGCCTCATTCACTCTGTCCCTTTGTGTTTTTGCTATGCCACCTGTGTAATTGACCATCAGAAGTTTCCCCTGGATAATATCACTTGAACAAACACATAGTGGGAGACACAGCTGCTTCCAACTAGCTATATGCTTTTGTAATGCAATACACTTGCCTAGAGAACACTTAATAGGTAAATGCCTGAATAGAGATATTATCAAAGGTAAGGAGGAAATTCAGGGCACTGTAGAGTTGTGTGTGACATGCACTTTCTTATATAAACGGCTGGTAAAGGGGAAAGGGCAACCTCTCCTCCTCCCCTTTTGCTTGTCAATGGAGTTTGTCATTTTTGTTTCTCTTAGAGGCGTGTCTTTGAATTGTCCTTCCATGTGTATTTGTACAGTATAACAGGGAACCTTATTGCTAATGGTATTTGAAGGGCTATCTCCTTTTTTAAAAGGAGCCAGTAAAGTGTATACTGCTAGGAAACACCAGCGACTGGCCCAGCTCAGGTGAGCTGGGTTTGCCAAGCTCAGGCAGAGGGGCTATCAAATTGAAGTGAGGATATTCAGGCTCAAGCTGCAGCTTCGGGGCTCAGACTGAGGGGTGGGAGGGGGCAGAAGGAGGTCCCAGAGCCCAGGCTCCAACCTGAACCCGAATGTCTGCACTTCCATTTTATAGCCCCACAGCCTGAGCCCAGCAAGCCCAAGTCAGCTGAGCCAGGCCAGTCGCAGGTGTTTCTTGGCAGTGGAGAAATTCCCGAAAGGGCTGTTTCCTGTTTTGAAGAGTAAGGATAATCAGAAAGGATTAAGAAGACGCAATTGCTATGATATGCAGGTTTAATCAGAGATTGTTGGGGCACAACATAATAATGCACGGAGTACTTAATAACAGTGGCAGTTCTTTGTGGGTTATTTGAGCACGGTTGTCACTTGATGCTAATATCCCTATTACTTTACTGGGAGTGACTTTCAAAAGCAGGAGATCTTTGTAACTGCAGCTCATGTTAGAAGCTGGGAATTATGTGACTGGAGGGTAAAGCCCATTCTAACCTCATCAACCTAAATGTCCCAGTGGGCTGCTGGGATATGTGGGTTACTTCCATAGCAAGTGATGTGCTGGTGATGTGTGTTATCTGTTTAGCTGGAAAAATTAAAGACAGGAGCTTTATTAGAAGAAAAGTAACAGAGGTAGCCATGTTAGTCTGAACTTGGTAAAACAAAAAAAGCAGTCAGGTAGCACTTTAAAGACTAACAAGATAGTTTATTAGGCGATGCACTTTTGTGAGCTCATATTCTGAAAGAAGAGTTTGTATTAAAGGGTGGAACCCAGAAGTAGGGGCATGGGTTGCAGGAGAGGCAAATTTGAAGAAGGCACCAGGAAGTTAATATGCATGTGCACAGCTAGCAATGCTAAACTACCGTTGTAGGAGTTCAGTGAATAGTTGTTTTAACATGGAGCCAGTTGTGTTTAATACAAATGGATTCTTCGTGAGATTACCCAGCATATGGGCCAAAAAACCATGATGGAAACAGTGGATGACTGAACATATGTCCACAACACATATGTTGCCACATTTAAAGGTAATAACATGGTGTTAGTTAGAACTCCCAAGGAGTCCAAATAGGTGTTGTTTACATGCCCAGGAGCTGAAAGTTCTATGTTAAAGTAGTGCAGGTATTAAATCATTTTTCTTATCTTAGTTGGTCAGTTTCTACACTAAATTTTGGCCTGATAGAATATAGCAAGAGACCTCAAACATGAAGTGTTAGTATTTATGTTAGTAAAGTCAATTCCTCCGTCACTATAGCTCTGCTTCCGGTATCACTATAATTATGAGTTTAATATCTGAAATTCATTGATTTCGTATTTGCATGCATGTATGCTAACTAAAATTAATTAATTTTAATTGCATACACCAATTACAACATCAGACTCATTTTCCAACATATTATTCCTCACTGATTACATATCCTCTAAGATTGCTTTAATTTTTCATTTTGTGCTTTAAAGTCAAATAATAATATGTATTTCTAATTAAGCACACTTACGTATCTCACTGCTGATTAAATCACTATTTAATATTTTATAACACAAGACACCTTTAATTTCCCCCACTGAGAGCAGCAGCCTTGCAACTCTTCTTATCCCCTCTGGTTTCACAGATCTTGCCATTTTTCAAACTACACTTCCGAGTTAATACGTCATGTTGTTAACAGCAGAATTCTTCTGTCTTCATAGTGAACCATCAGTAAGGCACCTTATTGATAAGAATTAATTCCCAGGGAAAAAAAGAAGGCAGCCTCCATGACCAAAGCACTAGATTTAGGGGGTGAGAAGGAATCAAGCCCTCTACCCTACGCTCTAGAAGAGAAGTAGGGGACATTTAGGGAGAGACTGGGCCGGCAATGTGGTGGGGGAGAAGGAGGAAGGGACAGCTGCTTCAGTTCTTGCCCCAATTTAAAAAGGCCTGGGGCTCCCGGTCATTGCTTCTGCTACCGCAGCAGTGGTAGCAGCCAGAGCCCCAGACTCTTTAAACTGCTGCTGGTGCCTCAGGAGGTACAGGTCAGGCAATGCTGAAGGACTGGCTGGGAAGGGGGAGAGGGGAATAGCCCCAAGTCCCTGCCCTTTCCTGGAGCCTAGAGCCATCACCCCAACCTTGCCCAGCGGCCCAGCAATTTTGCTGACAGTCCCGGGGAGAGATTTTCAAAAGTGCCTAAGGGAACACAAGTCCTATTGAAAGTCTCTGGGGATTTAACCTTCTAAATCTCCTAGGCACTTTCAGAAATCTCCCCTTGAGGCTCCCACCTTAGCTGGGCTGGGAGATGCATAATGGAGGGGAAAGAGAGGAAGTGATCTTCTCTCCTGTCCCAAGTTGCAGAGTGGTAGTGGAAGCATTTAATGGCTCAGAAGTTACATTAGCCCCTGTAGCTCTAACATAACCCGGGAAACTTTGATCCTACCTCCACAGCCCACTGGGTGTTGTGAAACCACATACCAACTTCTGCAGTGGACTCATCTGACTACAGGGTTTTTTCAAAAAAAGTGGCCTTTTTTCGAAAAAACTTCCCCTGCGTCTAGACTGCTGCCGCATTCTTTCGAAAGTAAATTGAAAGAACGTGGGAGTTTTTTCGACTGCGGAAAACCTTGTTTTACGAGGAATAACGCCTTTTTAAAAAGTGCTCTTTTGAAAAAAGGTGCTATGTAATGCAAACTGTGCCTGGTTGTAGTCTAGATGCTCTTTTTTGAAAAAGGCTTTTTTGAAAGATACTTTCAAAAAAGCCTCTTTCAAAACAGGCATGTAGACTAGACGTACCCATACTAGTGTCAATTGTAGGTAGGAGTTGGGAGAAGAAGGAGATAAGCAACATTAACCTCTTCCTGAACTTGACTTATTTTAGAGAGAGGCCCAAGGGCTTGTTTACACAATGCAGAAAGTAGATTATGAACTCTTGTGTGTACCTATGTGTTGCACACTAACTTTGAGGGTCCTTGAGGACTCTGCTGGCATGGATGAAAAGTTCTCTAGTATGTGTTAACATAGTACACTCGGAAATGGGACTTCCATAATGTGCAACAGGAAAAATTCTATGCATTCCAGCAGACTCTACATGGGCCAGCTAGTGTGCAACACACTAGTGCACATTAGAATTTATGCCCCCACACTTGCACATTACCTCACCATATGGAAAAAAAAGTCAAGAAAAGGCCTCAAATCAGGAAAGCATGTAGGGACTGATTCAAAGCTCACTGAAATCAGCTCCACTGATGCAGATCTTCAAGCACATGCTAATTTCCCTCATATGACATGTAATTGTAAGTATTGAATAAGTATGTGCTAACTTTCTGTGCTGAATCAGTCTGATTCAGATCTAAATCCAAACTTCTTCCCAAAGTGTGTGGTGTTTGGATCTTGCACTTAACTGTGACCATTTACTGAGGATTTGTCCACACTACAAACACCACAGCAGCAACTACACCATTGTAGCATAGACATCTACACAGCAGGGTTAAAGCCGAAATAAGCTACATAACTTGAGCTATATCAGTTTCGTAGCTTAAGTCAAAATAGCTTATTTCAGCTTTTGGATCTGTCTACACAGCAGGAAGTCAAAGGAAAAATACTCTTCCTCTGACTTCCCATACTCCTCATGAAATAAGGGTTACAGGAGTCGCAGTAAGAAATCTTTCAGCTCAACATTGTTTTGATATTATGTTGAAATAATTGCTTGTAGTGTAAATGCGGACTATGTTAATTCGGAATAATGTCAGTTACAGGCGGCCCCCAACTTTCAATGCGATTGGTTCCTGGGGAAGAGTTGCAAGACGGGGACATCATAACTTGAACCTCCATTTACTATAGGCAAATGTGCGCTGGTGTAAATGTAGGCCAAGACGTAAGTCGGGGTTTTTTGGCCTCTACCGCACTTACAAAAATTGTCATAAGTGCGGAGGGGTGCAACTCGGGCTGTCGTAAGGCGGGGGTTTCCTGTGTTCCAGAATAACTCTGCTGTCTAGACATACCCTTACTATGGTGACAGAAACATTTTTCCATCACTATAGTAAATCCACCTCTTCGAGAGGCAGTCATTAAGTCAATGGAATAATTCTTCCATCAATGTAGCTGTGTCTACAGTGGAGGTCAGTTCAAAAAATTCTTCTGCAGTAAGATGACTTGGCTTACTGCTCTTTTAGTAACTAATGAGTTGGCTTGAAATTCATTGTTACTGGTCTAGGTCAGAGAAGAAAGACATTCAAAGTCAAAAAGAAGGAAAAAACTAAAACAAAAAAAAGTTTGTATCAAAACTAGGTAAGGCAAAACAGAAACAGCAATCAAGAGAAGCTGAAATTCAATCACACCCACAGGCAACCTGCAAAAATAGACACAATGAAAAAGCAACCAAAATAGAGGTAGCAATAAAAAACAGGAAATAAACCTAAAGTACTGCTGTAGCATATCAGTGTATACACTACAGCTTCAGAAGGGGTTCTTCCATCATTGTAGTAAATCTGCTTCCCTTAGAAGGGGTAGTTAGATCAATGAAGAATTCTCCCATTGACCGAGTAGTGTCTACACTGGGTCAGGTCCTCTTAGCTAGGTCTCTCAGGGGTGTGAAGGGTGCGTCTACACAGCAGTTATTTTGGAATAACAGATGTTATTCTGAAATAACTATGTGAGCGTCTACACAGCAATTCCGTTATTTGAATAATTTTGAAATAATGGATGACTTATTTTGATTTCTGTAAACCTCATTCTACAAAGAATAATGCCTGTTCTGAAATAGCTATTTCGAATTAAGGCAAGTGTAGACGCTCCACTTCTGCTATTTTGAAATGGCTCCTCACAAGGGCCATTCTAAGTTATTCCTCCTGGGGCTCTAAATCGAGATAGCATGTATACATTAGGGAAGCCTGACTCAGACTAATTTTGAGGCTTCCTTGCGGTGTAGACATGCTATTTGGAAATAAGCTATTCCAGAATAATTATTCCAGAACAGCTTATTCCAAAATAATGGTAGAGTGTAGATGTAGCCTGAGACCAGGGATAAATAAAAATACAACCAATGATGAACACATTGCATAGGACATTTTTAAAGAAAAGACATGTTGAGGAAGAAAGAAAAAAAACCAGGACAAAGATTTATTGAGGAAAAACAAAACTAATTTAACAACAACAAAAATGAAACAAACACAAAAATGAGTCAAATTACTCCAGAAAAACCTAAGGATACAAAAAAAGCCCTTTACAATAACTGTTCTCCTAAGCTCTTTAATAATTAAGACTATTTTGGAGATTTCAGAGAATAATATTGCCATATTAACAGCTTAACCTAGAAATCTCATCAGCAAGTGGAATGTACAATATTTAAACTAAGGAAGTAAACTCTGCCTTGTATAGCTAGCAGCCTTTTTCAGAATACTTATAGCAAGCAGAGAATGACCTATGTTACGGCACTGGCCTGAGATTTGGGAGACTTGAGCCACAAGTCTTTGCCACAGATCTCCTGTGTTGCCTCTAATACTTAATCTCTTTTTGCCTCAATATTTTCTACCTCATTGAAGTATTGTGAGAATAATTACAGTCAATGACGAGGAGATACTAAGATATTATGGTAATGTATGCAAAAGACAAAAAAGTAGGACACGCTTTCCATGGGTGGATTTTATTATGGAATCTAGGAGGAGTCAGGGGCTGAAACATTATACATTCTATTTCTTTACATATTTGGGCATAAACAACCCCCTCTGTTTGCATATTGCCTTATTTATCATTAGACTGTAAGTCCATCAAGATAGATAACCTATTACGTTTCTGCTCCAGCCTTCTAATTGTACAGCAGCTTATACACCTGGGCTGTGTCTACACTGGCATGAATTTCTGGAACTGCTTAAAATGGAATACTATTCCGTTTTCAGTTTTTCCGGAAAAGGAGCGTCTACATTGGCAGGCTGCTTTTCCGGAAAAGCCCTTTTTCCGGAAAAGCGTCTGTGGCCAATGTAGACGCGCTTTTCTGGAAAAGACTACTGCACTGTCTACACTGGCCCTTTTCCGGAACAGTGTTCCGAAATAAGGACTTATGCCCGAGCGGGAGCAGAATAGTTTTTCCGGAATAGAGGCTGATTTTGTACAGTAGAGCATCGTTGCTATTCTGGAAATTCAAGGGCCAGTGTAGACAGCTCGCAGCTTATTCCGGAAAAGCGGCTGATTTTCCGGAATAAGTGGCCCAGTGTAGACACAGCCCTGTAGTCTTACCCACCATTAGTTGGTTACAATGATAGATGAAATTTTGCAGCCATGGGAGATGGAGACAGAAATTTTCATATTACTGGATCTCTCCACAAAGTTTGATGAAATCTATTATTATAGTGCATCATTGTAAACACCTATCAGAAGGCTGAAGAACAGGGAAGGCTGCTTTTCTGGTAAATCTGACTCATTTTTTCCAAATTTCACTTTTTCCAACAATTTTTTTAGAGAGCTGTTTGAAATTTTTTGGAAAGCCTTTAAAATTTCATTTTTTTCTGGCCAAAATCAGAGGATTGTGATGAATAGCAATGTTCCCTCTAATCTTTTCCATCCATGTGCAGAATAAAATGTTATGTGCACCAAGGTATATGTGAATGTGCACCATCAGTACAAACAAGAAACCTAGCTGGAGCACTCTCACTAATCGAAAGCTTCAGAGGGGTAGCTGAGTTAGTCTGTAACAGAGAAAACTTAAAAAACAACAAATAGACTAGTAGCATCTTAAAGACTAACAAAACATGTAGATGGTATCATGGGCTTTCGTGGGCACAGCCCACTTCGTCAGATGACAGGAGTGTTACGATCTGGGCTTCTAACACTCCTGTCATCTGAAGGAGTGGGCTATGCCCATGAAAACTCATGACACCATCTACATGTTGGCTACGTCTACACTGGCCCCTTTTCCGGAAAGGGCATGTTAATTTCACCTATCGTAGTAGGGAAATCCGCGGGGGATTTAAATATCCCCCGCGGCATTTAAATAAAAATGTCCGCCGCTTTTTTCCGGCTTTTAAAAAAGCCGGAAAAGAGCGTCTACACTGGCCCCGATCCTCCGGAAAAAGCACCCTTTCCCGGAGGCTCTTATTCCTACTTTGAAGTAGGAATAAGAGATCCTCCGGAATAGGGCTTTATTCCGGAGGATCGGGCCAGTCTAGACGCTTTTTTCCGGCTTTTCCCAAAGCCGGAAAAAAAGCGGCGGCCATGTTTATTTAAATCCCACGAGGGATATTTAAATCCCCTGCGGATTTCCCTATTCCCACTTTCAAAATTAGCATGCCTCTTCCGAAGAAAGGGCCAGTGTAGACGTAGCCGTTTTGTTGGTCTTTAAGGTGCTACTAGTCTATTTGTTGTTTTTTAAGTTTTTTCTTACTAATCAGTTAGGCAGCATTTGAATCTTTCCTAAGCAGTCACATAAGTTACAGGGAACACAGATGGACCGCTAGACCTAGCCTGTTTCCCCACGGAATTCCATAAGACTCAACTCTTTTTCACATTCTGTTTTATAATTATGTGACACCAGTAGCAGAAATCTTGAGACATCATTGATTCATGTCTCAGTGATACACTGATGATTCAAGCTGAATCCACTTCTAATATGGAAAGTAGAATTACGCATCCCCAGTTCTGGCCAAGAAAAGAACCTGGACAAAAGACAATTGGCTGAAGTTAAACCTAAACAAACAACAAAAATTATGTTGGTGGGAAGTGGAAAATATTTTGAATAACAAGCAGTGTCATCACTTCAGTGGAGGAATTTGCTTTCAAAACCTTGCACTTCAAGATGCTTACCTTGATGAACAGAATGTAAAACTAAGTAAATAGAGCCCTCTTCTATGCATCATCTACCCCCAAGTCATTATATAAACTTTGTATAGAACTGGCTAGTATGTGTATGCACTACATACTGTTTCTTTTTCTGTACCCCTCTCTTTTGACACCTTCATCCCTCATCTTTTATCTCTTGAAAATAACAGATATCTCACCAGCATCTATGATTAACAATGGATAGAAATAGATTTTTTTAGCATTTTGCAATATATTTCTCCTTTTTAATTGCTCCCATAATTCTTGTTTTTATTACTTCAGGAGTTAGCTAAGTCAATACCTTGTCACAGTAGACAACAGGTATCCTATGGGAAGACTGTTGAGCTTCTTAAATGACCTGGGGGGGGGGAGAGGAGACCGATATTCAGAAACAGGAAGAGGAACAGTGCTTGCAAAGGATGGCATGACAAAGTAATACATTCTTGAAAGTCCTAATGCTTGGGTGCCAACACAGGTTGGGCATCCTGTGCTGAAGGAATCTTTTCAAAGCATCAGTGCTGCCCACACTCTGCTTTGAAAACGTCCCTTTGTTTTCTGAGGATGCAAAATGAATTCCTCTGCAGGGCACCCAAAGTAAACCCTGAACACAATTTCCCATGTTGATTTATAATATGCCAGAAGGGATGACCAGAGAGCCAACAGCCTCAGTGGGTCCCTGGGGAAGGTTGGTGGGGGCAGCTCCATGCTCCTGGAAGGGGCGGGACCTTGGACAAAAGGGGTGGGACAGGGGCAACCAGCCCTCAGTGCTGCCTAGCCCATGGTGTGCTCCCATTCCTTTTCCCCTCTTCCCCAGCCTTCAGAACCACCAGGAGCATACCGCATGGGGCTCCAGCAGTGATTTAAAGGACCCAGGGCCCTGAGCACCACCATTGCTACTATGGTCATCTCTAGACCTGCCAGTTGGGGAAAAAGGGAGAGGCAAAATGTCTGAAGTTTTATATTGGGTAGACTTCTGTTCCACACAGTGAGTCATAACTAGAGATGTCAATAGAATCAACACCTCTGTGTCACATATGCATGGGAGTGCCCGACAATAAAAGAGCTCATTATTAACATATATAGATTCATTTCCCCCTGATGCATGGACAGAAATGTTATCGGGAGCTGTGTTACAGCCCATGGCAGGGATCCTTATAATGAGTACAGTAGGCCAAGAAGAATATGACCCTTGCTTATTTATTCCTTACAACAATATATCATTCTGTGCAATATGGATGAATTTAAGATGATATACTGAACATTTACACTCTCACATTTTTAATTCACACAACCACATTGGTATAATGCCTTGATCTTGGCTGTAGAGGTACATCAGCTGATCCTCACCCACCCCCAGTCTTTGCTGTAGCACTGTCCTTTCAGTCTCCTTGAGCTATATATATTTAAAGCAGCTATCAGGACTTTAAATGAAAAAGGTACCCTGTGGCAATTACAGAAAAGTTTCCAAGTCCGGCAGAACTGCCGTTGATTACAGCATATGCTGAAAAGTATCTCAGGGTTTAAAAAAAATGGTAAGAACAATGTCTGCTATGCTTATCTTCCTCATTATAATAAGTCTCTCTGAGCTCAGACACAGTTAGCCAGTGAAACCTGTAGACCTTTCCTGTGTGAAAACTGTGATTAAATGAACAGAGATTGACATTTAAAAAAAAGAGATGCATAAAAACATGGGAAGCAGAAACCAGGTAGTAATTCTCTAAAAGGTATCGTTCCTAAAATTAAATTCTAATTAATAATGATATTACATTAATTCACTGGTATAACCTTATGAATATAACCAGCATTTCTTGATTTTAAAAAAATGAATGTTTTTGTCTCATTACACCTTTTTGTCTGGATATTTATATCATGCTTATCACCATGGTATCCAAGTTCATGAGCATCATGAAAATGCATTGGTGATTCAGAGTCCTTTTTTCCCAGTTTCATTGGGAATGAGGTCAAACCAGATGCAGATTTCAAATATTGAGCAACCATAATTTTGAGAGACTGAGGATTACAGTTCTTCTCATTAGAAACAAAGGGGTTATTTACAAAATTTGAACCCAGAACCAGAGCTAAACTCAGATTCTGAATGCCCTCAGAAGGTCTCAGTTTTGGAGTTCAGATACATCTTTAATAAGAACTTATTTTCAAAGCTACTTTTCCCCCCTCTAGATTTTAGCCATCAATGGAAATGACAGAGATTGTCCATTTAATCCTTGTTATAGAAATAATAAAATTTTCAGCAATGTGGCCTACGTGAGTCATACACACAAATTAACCTCAATAGTGAGCTAAAAATAACTTGCTGGCAAAATTCTGAACAGAAAAGTAGAACGACAGATACTTGGTAGGAGGCGCAAACGTAAATGATCCAGAAAGGCCTTGAAGAGGTCTTATTCCTTTTATGCACCCACGCCACCACTCTGGGATTTAAAGTGCTATTCTGCTATGAAAACTCTCTCAGTAAAAATGGTATCATAGGGTATGTCTACACTTGCAGCCTAATTCGAACTAGGACTGCAAATGTAGGCATTCAGAATTGCAAATCAAGCCCGGATTTAAATATCCTGAGGTTGATTTGCATGTTCCCAGCCGGACAACATTTTTGAAGTTTACAAACCCTGTCTACACGCGGCAGGGAAACGGGTGTTCAAAATAAAGCCCTATTTCGAACTACCTGTAATTCCTCCTGCAATGAGGTTTAACAGGTAGTTCGAAATAGGGCTTTATTTCGAATGCCTGTTTCCCTGCCACGTGTAGAGGCGGGCAGTTAGTCTGGGCTTGTAAACTTCAAAAATGGCGCCCGGCTGGGAACATGCAAATCAAGCTCAGGATATTCAAATCCAGGCTTGATTTGCAATTCTGAATGCCTACATTTGCTGTCCTAGTTCGAATTAGGCTGCAAGTGTAGACATACCCATAGGGACTGAAGTGTTAGGTTTCCTCAGTAATCCAGATCAAATATGCTTAATTTATAATTAACGATTTCTTTTTCCTAACAGCTAACCTGAAAACTCAATTCTGTAACTGTAAGACAATCTGGATTCTTTTATTTTTGTGGAAGCTATACTGGTGGTATAGCTTCCACAGGGCTATAATAGGCCCATAGTCACACCTGTGCAACCCCACTGTCTTTGAATTACACTCTGACACCTGTATAACCTGATTTCTGTAGGGTCTCAGGAGTATATACATAATTCCAATGATGATGATGATGCACATTGTAGTAGAATCCAGTTCACTTTCCTATACTTGTGTTAACTCTGAGGGCTAATAAAAGTAAAGAAGCAGTACAAACTTATTTTTGTCCCTTAAGTCAACAGATTGGAATCTGGTTGCCCACAAGGAGCAGGTCTGATAAGTTAAAAGGTGCCATATTGGTGTAATAGCTCTTCAGAAGAGAACCACACTTTCACAGAATCTCTTACACAGTGTTAAGAGTGGTTTTTCAACATGATTAACATTTTAATTTTACAACAGACAGGCATTACAAGCACTTTGATTCTAAGGTTTTCATACTGGAGATATTTCAATGCTTTGTGTTCATCACTAAGAAAAGAAAAGAAAAGAAAAGAAAAGAAAAGAAAAGAAAAGAAAAGAAAAGAAAAGAAAAGAAAAGAAAAGAAAAGAAAAGAAAAGAAAAGAAAAGAAAAGAAAAGTTTACTTTTTCTGAGCAAGCAAATGTGAAGTGATCAATTTTCATTATTCAGCTTTTGTATTTTTATGCATTTTTAATACAACCATTAAAGAGATCAAACTAAGATGGCATTTGCAAAGTTTAAGTGCATTACTGGAAGTCAAATTGGTGCCAACTAAGAAAACAACTTAGAACTATCAGCAAAATTTGAAAATCCCAAGACACAAAACTATCCATGCATTTATTTATTCTTAAAATAGGCTGCATATCAAACAAATGATCTCAAACCTTTTTGATATGGCAGTACTTTCTTGGTTTAAAAAAAAAAGAATGAAGAGTAGAGGTTTGTAGTTCAGTGAAAACTAATTTCTCTTACTCTCGAGGTAGTGTCTGAAGAAAACATATACTACCTCAGTAGAAGACGAATGAGTAACATGAACAAGTTATTTGATCATTTCATATTGTTTTCTGCTCATGGAAATTTCATAATTTTTGAATGATCATTAATCCTTTTATTTGAATGGATCAATTGCAAACAGAAAGCTGCAACTATTTGCTCTCAGGATGTGACTGGCCAAAAACATACCATGGTCTTGTTTCTTTTCACAGATTGGAGGAGTGCCCAGGAATTTCAGGTACAAACACTCACATGAGTGTAAGTGTGGCAGTGTCCTAAAAATATTCAGTAGGATGAAAAATTCCCCTCAGAATAAAAGAGAAGTGCAAATAAGCCTAACCATAAGAAGTCATCTCTGTAATCATGTATCATACTTTCAGATGTCTTCTCTTAATTCTGATTAGTTGAAACCTTTTGGGAAGACCCAAGTGTCCCTCATACTGAACAGGCAATAAAGCCCTTTTTCTCTCCCTTTATAGAGCAGCTGGCAGGAGTTATCTCCACAAGTTGTAGACAATGTTACTAATCTTAAATGAAATCAAAGTTGATTTAGTTTACCATAGAAAATATAGAACAAAGCCACAAAATAATTATTAAACAGAATCTTGAAGATGTGTGATGGGATATACCAAGCCCACACTGGTACGGTGAGGGTTAAGAAGCCGTGGACACAAAAGACCATGCCCCCTCCTAGAGGAGGGAGGGTTCAAAAAGGATCAACTCAGCTCATTATAGGTTGACTGAGCGGGATGGTGTTACAGACTCCTGCAGAAAAGTTGCTGAGGCACCCAAAAGCCAGGAGTAGGCTTACAGAAATCATCGCAGACCCGTGGAGTGGCCCAAAAGCACTCAAAAGGGGGACTCCAAAACAGACCAGTGATGCTAGCAGCGGATCCAAAGCTAGGAAATGTCCCAGGGTTACGGTTAGGAAGGCCCAGGGAGCAGGCATAGAGGTGTCCATCTCCTAGGCCACATAATTTCAATGATTGTTTCTTTGGGGCCTCTTCTGGAATTCAGTAGAACAGGGAAGGGGCTGAGTACCCCTACCCCAGCCACTGACTCTCACCATTGGCGATATAACTGTTGAGCCCTGTTGGTAGGCAAGGTGGCCACTCACTTTGGTCACTGGACAGTGCTGTCCAGAATATTTCCAATAGGTGATGCTGCCAGCCTTGGACTTAAAACCCTCTTTGACAAGACAGCTGGACTAAAAAGCTAGGCTCCACATTAGTAACAGGGAAGCATACCCAAACAGTGTTTGCATTGCCAATGTCTCCCCTCTTCATTATCTCAAGAAAACACCATTTCTGTCTCTCTCTAAAAGGATAGTGTCCTTTGCTCTACTTCCTTCCTTCCTTCCCCCAAGCTAGCTTTACTCTAATTAGCTTGGGTACCAACAGCAGTGAAGCTGCAGCTTCATGGACTTGAGAACTAGCTAGCTGCCCTAGGGTACGTCTAGACTGAAGCCTTTTTTCAGAAGAAGCTTTTCCAGAAGAGATCTTCCGAAAAAACTTCTTCCAAAAGAGAGCATCCACACTGCCAAACCACATCGAAAAAGCAATCTGCTTTTTTCGAAAGATAGCGTCCACACTAAATGGATGCTATCTCGCATTTCAGCTGTGATTACGATGGATGGAATGGCCACCAATGCACCTGTACTTTTTCCTCTTTCCTCTTCTTTCAAAAGAACTCCTTCTTTCTAGTCCACACACACCTTTTTCCGAAAGAGCTCTTTCGGAAAAGATATTCTTCCTCATAGAATGAGGTACACCAATGTCGGAAAAAACCCTCTGTTCTTTTGATTTTCTTTCAGATTGAAGTGTCATTAGAGGAGGTTTTGGAACAAATTGAAAAACTTAATAGTAACAAATCACCGGGACCGGATGGCATTAACCCAAGGGTTCTGAAAGAACTCAAATGTGAAATTGCAGAACTATTAACTGTGGTTTGTAACCTAGCCTTTAAATCAGCTTCTATATCCAAGGACTGGAAGACAGCTAACACAATGTCAATATTTAAAAAGGGCTCTAGAGGCGACCCTGGCAATTACAGACAGGTAAGTCTTACATCAGTACCGGGCAAATTAGGTAAAACAATATTAAAGACTAAAATTGTCAGACACATAGAAGAACATAATTTGTTGAGCAAAAGTCAACATGATTTCTGTAAAGGGAAATCTTGTCTTACTAATCTATTAGAGTTCTTTGAAGGGGTTAACAAACATGCAGACAAGGGAGATTCAGTCGATATAGTATACTTAGATTTCCAGAAAGCCTTTGACAAAGTCCCTCACCAAAGGCTCTTCTGTAAATTAGGTTGTCATGTGATAAGAGGGAAGATCCTTTCATAGATGGAGAACTGGTTAAAAGACAGGAAACAAAGGGTAGGAATAAATGGCAATTTTCAGAATGAAGAGGGATAACTAGTGATGTTCCTCAAGGGTCAGTCCTAGGACCAATCCTATTTAAGATAGTCAAGACCAAAACAGACTGTGAAGAACTTCAAAAAGATCTCACCAAACTGAATGATTGAGCAACAAAATGGCAAATGAAATTTAATGTGGATAAGCATAAAGAAATGCACATTGGAAAAAATAACCCCAACTATACATACAATATGATGGGGGCTGATTTGGCTACAACTAATCAGGAAAGAGATCTTGGCGTTATTGTGGATAGTTCTCTGAAAACATCCATGTAGTGTGAAGTAGCAGTCAAAAAAGCAAATAGGATGCTAGGAATTGTTAAAAAAGGGACAGAAAAAAAGATGAAGAACATGCCCTTTATAAAACTATGGTACGCCCACATCTTGAATACTGCATACAGATGTGGTCTCCTCACCTCATAAAAGGTATTTTGGCATTAGAAAAGGTTCAGAAAAGGGCAACTAAAATTATTATGGGGTTTGGAATAGGTCCCATATGAGGAAAAGCTAAAGAGACTGGAACTTTTCAGTTTAGAAAAGAGGAGACTGAGGAGGGATATGATAGAGGTATATAACATCATAAGTGGTGTGGAGAGGGTGAATAAAGAAAAGTTATTTACTTGTTCACATAATATAAGAACTAGAGGACACCAAATGAAATTAATGGGTAGCAGGTTTAAAATTAACAAAAGAAAGTTCTTCTTCACACAGTGCATAGTCAACCTGTGGAACTCCTTGCCAGAGGAGGCTGTGTAGGCTAGGACTATAACAGAGTTTTAAAAAGTTAGATAAATTCATGAAGGTTAGGTACATAAAAGGCTATTATCCAGGGAGGGTAAGGAATGGTGTCCGTGACCTCTGTTTGTCAAAGGCTGGAGATGGATGGCAGGAGACAAATCACTTGATCATTGTCTTTGGTCCACCACTTCTGGGGCAGCTGGCACTGGCCACCGTCGGCAGACAGGATACTGGGCTAGATGGACCTTTGGTCTGCCCCAGTATGGCCATTCTGATGTTCTCAACACAATAGCAGTGTGGACGTAAGTGAAGGTTTTTTTGGAAAAACAGCTGTTTTCCCCCAAAAAAACTGAAGTCTAGATGCACCCTAGTATGTTTCAGGCAGATCTGCACTGCCCATGATAAAGCTTATGTTACTGTTGCTTCCTCCCAATGAGCTAGCTAGATACTGCAGTTAGCATGTTGCATGTTACCGGAGCTTTCAATCCAGGCAGCAATATACACAGCTACATTTGTATTTTTGTCACCTATTCAGAATTCCTTTCATGCAGCTACATAACATCTTTATTTCTGTCTGCTATCCAGCATGGGTTGCATACTGTGAGCTCTTTGGGGCAGAGATGTTTTGATTTGTATTTGTGCAGCACATAGCATAATGCGATTCTGGCCTATGACTCTATGCATGCGACGCAGTGGGCATCAGCCCACAAAACTTACGCTGAAACAAATCTCTTAATCTTTAAGGTGCCACACAACTCCTTGTTGTTTTTGCAAAAACAGACTAACACAGCTACCCCTAGGAGACTGGTCTATGGCTGGGGCTCTTGGGTACTTACTTATATAAATTCTCCCCAATCTGAAAAAAAAAAAAGAAACAATCTTCTTGAAACCCATTTTAACAGGTGAGTAGCTCAGAGTTCATGGACAGATTTACATATCCAAAGTAAGCTGGAAGCTCAGAGAATTTAATTAGGACACCTTGGAGATTTTCAAAGGGTTCCTAATGACCTACGTATATTCAAGAATATGTAGGGCCTGATTCAAAGTTAATTGAATTAAGGAGGAGTCTTCAATGGACTTGGACTCAGGCCTATACTCTTTAGGACCATTTATCATATTGGCTACGTCTACACTGGCCCCTTCTTCGGAAGGGGCATGCTAATTTTGAACTTGGGAATAGGGAAATCCGCGGGGGATTTAAATATCCCCCGCGGGATTTAAATAAACATGGCCGCCGTTTTTTTTCCGGCTTGGGGAAAAGCTGGAAAAAAGCGTCTAGACTGGCGCGATCCTCCGGAATAAAGCCCTTTTCCGGAGGATCTCTTATTCCTACTTTCAAGTAAGAGATCCTCCAGAAAAGGGCTTTATTCCGGAGGATCGCGCCAGTCTAGACGCTTTTTTCCGGCTTTTCCCCAAGCCGGAAAAAAAGCGGCGGCCTTGTTTATTTAAATCCCGCGGGGGATATTTAAATCCCCCGTGGATTTCCCTATTCCCAAATTCAAAATTAGTATGCCCCTTCCGAAGAAGGGGCCAGTGTAGACGTAGCCATTGTGTTAAAGTGGCATCTCACCCAATATTACTGAATACTAAAGGACAATAGATAGCATTTATATTTGACTGGAAATCCTCAGTGGTGACATTCACTTCTTTAACTATTTTAAAGTCATTGCCATTTCCTTGCCTCCAACGAGAACTCTCTTAAAATGCAAAGAGACAAGTCACGTAGTTTTTTACCATGATGAAAATGTCACTAGTTATTTCTCCAGGTATCTCCATCTCACAGTTTAATACAGAACTTACTGTGTATATTAAAAGATTTGTTCTATCTAAAGTATTTTGTTCTCCATTTCTCCTGCTCCACCAAAACTGCCTATGTCAGGTTTCCAATTTTTTTTTTTTTAAAGAATCCTTAGATAAGTGCTCTGGGGTTGGTTGAAGATTTTTAAACCATTAAGCAGTGATGAAGGGTTTTTCTAACATTTAAATCCTATGGGTAATTTTGCAGGTCAATGGGGGAGGGAGGCATTAGGAGAGAAGAAAAATTGTCCAAGCCTAGATTTGACCAAGCATTTTTTGGCATCAGATCCAGTACTTCACTTGTAGCCAGAGGTGGGGGAGGGGGAGGAGGGATTATGCAACACACTATAATACAAATGAACAAATAGAAATCAGATTAGGGCAGCTATATATTTATAACTAATAAGAAAAATACTCCTTAAAATAAATGTGTCAGGGTGGATATATCCCATTAAGACAACTTCTGTGCATATCAGAAAACTATGGGTCAAAACAGGAATGTATCATTTCAAAAAATACTGGAGCATTTTAAGAGTAGCTTTGTATATGACCTAATTTATATTTTTAAAAGGCAAAATTAATCCTACTAGCCTTATTTAGTTGTAACAGAAGAGTACTTCCTACTGGAATCCCTTTTCTTGGAATTTAGGTTATGATGATGATTGCTAGGAAAACATTGGTCTAATTCTGGTGGAATCAACATAAAACAAATTGTATTATTTAAAGATTAATGAAAACTTGGAAAATAAAGGGATGCTTTTTGGTGAAACACTGAAATTGTGATATTTAGGCAGCTCTAATTAGGATGAAAGGGAGACTACAAGGAAAGAAAATAAGCCTCATCAAATACATGTGAAGTCAATGGGAATCTTTCTATTCATTTCAGTGGCCTTTAGAGCAAGCCATATAAGAACACCCAAGGATAGGATTGGAAAACCTCACAGGGTTTTGATTCAGATAAGAACTAATAAGCTCAGAGGTATATCCCAACTTTGAGCTATCTACCTCTAACTCTCTCTCTCTGACTGACACTTTCTTTATCCAACAAGTTCCCAGTAGATCACAACCCCTTTCTTGCTTCTTGATAATTACACCCACAAATGTACATCCTGTTGTGTTTTATTGCTATATCTGATGCCTTGTGCTATCCCAGCTGAGACTAGATGCCAAGACCTTGCAACAAATTTGGTCTCAAGTCAGTACACACAGAAAAACACAGTAAGAACACAACAGACCTCGGTGTATTGCATCTGTGAGCTACTCACCCAAAATATAATAAATGTCCACAGTTTATGTATTATTTGGTTTTTCTGAAAATAAATGCTTAATTTTTGGACTGGTTTGCATATTGCTAATATGGATACATGGAAAACAAATGATTGAGGACATAAAACTTGAAAATGTAACTTACTCTGAGAAGCCAGATCTAATATTCCATGAGCTGTCCATCAGAAGAGTGATCTGCAAGGAGCTGATGAAAAACATTCCAGCCTTTCTTACTAGCAATGACAAAGAAAAGCAAAAGCCAATATATATATTAAGAGGCACAACTATGAAGACCAAGTATGTCTAAAACTTTTCCTTCCTTGTGCTACAAGCTAGTCAGTTTCCAGTTAGGAGCGCGCAACACAATTATGAGAATCTTATTGTACATGTAAATAAAAAAGTTATAACAGAGATTTAGAGCTTGAGTTCAAGTGTGGACAAGCAACCAACATTTGAGATACTTTTCTAAATCTTATTCAATCTTCTGGAAAATGCACCATGGGGCTGGAAATCTTATGAGAGAGACTCTCTCATGATAGCTCTGGCATCTTTGCTTCAAGTCCAACTGAAACCAGGATATACCAAGTAATGCAAAACTGAAAGGGATGAAAAAAATCTATAGGAATATTTCAGAACCTCAAATTCTGGCTGCCAAAGTTTAGGGTTCAACTGAACATGCTTTATTTTCCTGACCGTCGTTACCTGCTGCTAATGCTGCAGAAAGCCACTGAAAAAATACAAACTAACATTTGATTCTTTGCAGAAATCAGCTATGATACAAATTCCTTAATAATTAAAAAAGAAAAAGTTTCTCTCAAGGGGAGTCCATTGTGTTATAAGAAATTCTAGTGAAAAAAAAAAAAGAAACAAAATGTTCTGAAGCCAGCATCCAATACAAAAGCAAATGAGCATGAGCTTCCAGTAAATAGGCACTAGGCCTCAAAGAGGCTGAGATAGAATTTCTCTATACAGAAAGTACAGTAGTTATTCAAAACTTGCCAAGGGTACCAACAGAAACAATTACAATAGATGCCACAAACAGAAGCTGTTTAAGCCAGGAATCAGGGAAGCACTCAATGGGAAAGAATATTGTATGTGTAAAACTAGCAATTCCAAGCGACAAGGCATGGAAAAGTGCTTCCTTGCATTCACGAGTCCTGAAGTGTTCTTTGGTTCCTGTTAACAAGATAACTTTATTTTACATGTAAAGTTAACCTACATTTAAAAGCAGAAATAGATGTGATCTTTGTGTTTACAGCGGACCCAGGAAAAAAGCTTGTTACATAAAGCTGGAGAGCTTCAATTTTCTTATGCTGTTTGAAGCATGAAATGACTGAGGTTTGTTTCTTTGATTGTTCGGTCTCCACACAACCTGTGGTTCAGCGATGCAGTTGGGCTGCAAGGCTGGAAAGAGGAATCTTGCCAGTTTCCTTAACCTGTCAGAATTGTGGCTGTTCACTACTTGTTGACAAATATATTTAGCTAGGTTAAAAATATTCACTTATTATTGATGGGTGAAACTGCAACCTGATCACATGTGCTGACATGACAGCATGGCGTTCCAGTGACTTAAATTGGACTCCCCACATGTTAGGGGTCTCTGCCCATGGAAATCACATTGCAAGATCAAGGCCAAGCTTCAGAAAACATTCAAATATGCATCTTATGACCACCTAACAGTACATATAGGGAAGACATATACATGCTCACACAAACTTAAAAAATATCACCTTCCCAACCCCAGCCTTGTGAAAACAGGGCCAAATTTACCCCATTTAAACAGGGAAGTGCAAATCTGGAGTATTTTGTCCAATTCTCCCCCCTCCTTCCCCACCACTACATAAAGGATAATGAGAAGTCCTGTGGCACCTTATAGACTAACAGATTTATTGGAGCTTAAGATTTCATGGGCAAAGACCCACTTCGTCACATGCATCTATAATGTGCCACAGGACTTATCGTTGTTCTGCAGATTCAGACTAACACAGCTACCCCTCTGATACTTGTCTACGTAAAGGATGTAGACGCATGGGAGATCATCCAGGGGGCTGGAACACATGACCTGTGAGGAGAGGCTGAAGGGCCTGGGCTTGTTTAGTCTACAGAAGAGAAGAGTGAGGGGGGGATATGACAGCAGCCTTTTACTATCTGAAGGGAGGTTCCAAAGAGGATGGAGAGAGGCTGTTCTCAGTAGTGACAGATGGCAGAATGAGGAGCAATGGCCTCAAGTTGCATTGGGGGAGGTCAAGGTTGGATATTAGGAAAACCTATTTCACTAGGAGGGTGGTGAAGCACTGGAATGGGTTACCTAGGGAGGTGGTGGAATCTCCATCCCTAGAGGTGTTTAAGTCCTGGCTTGACAAAGCTCTGGCTGGGATATTTAATTGGGATTGGTCCTGCTTTGGGCAGGGGCTGGACTCAATGATCTCCTGAGGTCTCTTCTAGCCATATGATTCGATGAAATGACTGCAAACACCCACACAGACTCTAGGCGACTATGACTCTTCTGCCTGATTATTTTCTATCCCATTTCAATAGGCAAAACTGCTTATAGGGATGTAGGAAGCCTTGAGGTGTACTGTTGTTTGGTATCAGCAACCTACTGTAGTGAATTCAGTAAATGCTGATGAACTGTGCTAACGATAAATAGGAGGTCTATCTACTTCCCCACTCTGGGCTTCTACAGCACAAGCTCCACCATGCTGCCATAGAGCAAATAGAATAGGAAACCAGGAAGCATCAACTTGGAGACTTGTGTGATTGCTACAAATTATCCGAAGCTTTAAAAAAACAACAACCAGGAACAAAAACAAAACCCATTTGTCTCTGATTTGGCACGGAAGGTGGCTCTGAATTGATCAGTAGAGGCGCTCTCATTTCTGAATAATATTAATGATGAATTTGTTAATTTTCACATTGGTGGAACATGTGGACAAGGGGGATCCACTAGATATAGTGTACTTAGATTTCCAGAAAGCCTTTGACAAGGTCCCTCGCCAAAGACTCTTACGTAAATTGTTTTGGATAAGAGGGAAGATCCTTTCATGGACTGAGAACTGGTTAAAAGACAGGAAACAAAGGGTAGGAATAAATGGTAAATTTTCAGAATGGAGAGGGGTAATTAGTGGTGTTCCCCAAGGGTCAGTCCTAGGACCAATCCTATTCAACTTATTCATAAATGATCTGGAGAAAGGGGTAAACAGTGAGGTGGCAAAGTTTGCAGATGATACTAAACTGCTCAAGGTAGGTAAGACTGTGAAGAACTTCAAAAAGATCTCACCAAACTAAGTGATCGGGAAACAAAATGGCAAAAGAAATGTAATATGGATAAATGTAAAGTAACACACATTGGAAAAAATAACTCCAACTATACATACAATATGATGGGGGCTAATTTAGCTACCGCTAATCAGGAAAGAGATCTTGGAGTCATCATGGATAGTTCTGTGAAGACGTCCATGCAGTGTGCAGCGGCAGTCAAAAAAGCAAACAGGATGTTAGGAATTGTTAAAAACGGGATAGAGAAGAAGACGGAGAATAACTTATTGCCCTTATATAAATCCATGGTACTCCCACATCTTGAATACTGCGTACAGATGTGGTCTCCTCATCTCAAAAAAGATATTCTGGCATTAGAAAAGGTTCAGAGAAGGGCAACTAAAATGATTAGGGGTTTAAAATAGGTCCCATATGAGGAGAGATTAAAGAGACTGGGACTTTTCAGCTTGGAAAAGAGGAGACTAAGGGGGAATATGATAGAGGTATATAAAATCATGAGTGGTGTAGAGAAATGAATAAGGAAAAGCTATTTGTTCCCATAATATAAGAGCTAGGGGCCACCAAATGAAACCAGTGGGCAGCAGGTTTAAAACAAATAAAAGGAAGTTCTTCTTCACACAGCGCATAATCAATCTGTGGAACTCCTTGCCTGAGGAGGTTGTGAAGGTTAGGACTACAACAGGGTTTAAAAGAGAACTAGATAAATTCAGGGAGGTTAAGTCCATTAATGGCTATTAGCTAGTATGGGTAAAGAATGGTGTCCCTAGCCTCTGTTTGTCAGAGGGTGGAGGTGGATGGCAGGAGAGAGATCACTTGATCGTTACCTGTTCGTTTCACTCCCTCTGGGACACCTGGCGTTGGCCGCTGTTGGCAGATAGGGTACTGGGTTAGATGGACCTTAGGTCTGACCCATTATGGCCGTTCTTATGTTCTTACAATATATCAATAATATAGGGATGGTGGTATAAAAAAATAGAACAAGCTACATTGTAAAAGATGAACTAAAGTGCTTTAGGTGCAAGCCAGTGCTGGATTGAATCTCATAGCACAAAGGAAAGCTGAAGGAACTCTCTCTATCTGCCTCTTTGAAGTCCCTAAAAGTATGACTACAGAGCAGCATTATTCCGAAATAATATAGTCTGTGTCTATAGTACAAGCAGTTATTTCAACATAATGTCAGAATAATGGTGAGCTGGAGGACTTTTTACTCCAACTCCTGTAACCCTCATTTTACAAGGAGTAACGGAAGTCAGAGGAAGTGTGCTCTCTCTCGGACTTCCTGCTGTGTAGACAGCACCAAAAACCAAAATAGGCTATTTCAACATAAGCTATGCAATTGACATAGCTCAAGCTGCGTAGCTTATTTCGGCTTTAGCCCTACTGTGTAGATGTGTCCTAATGTTCACAAGAAAGCAACATGCTTTCCCTTCCATTGCCAGTTCATACCTTTGTGAGAAGGGCAGGCAACAGCACCATTTACGCCTTGAATTAGGACAGATCAGCTTGAATGGTGGCACTGCATAGGAACAGCATGTCTATAAAAGCTGCCAAGGTGCCCTGCTATCCACGTAATGTTGAGCAACATGATGTGCAGTGAATACCTCCCCCCCCCCCCAACCTCCCAGGGATTTGTACTCCAAATTGTTGGTAAACATTATAGACCTAAGTACCATAAACTGGAAACTTTATATATTAAAATGATTTTCTTTAAAGATTTTCCTTTAAATGTCCTAATAAAGCTAATCAAGTAGCATAGTCTATGGTTCCATGTTAGAAGACTTGACAGAAAAAAAACCTTGATTAAAAAAAAAAACCATGGGAAAGAATATTTGGATTTGCTTTGCAAGCAGTTCAGTTTTTCTATCGCAAACATAATGACTGGCCCTCAGGCTCACAGAGTTTGATTTGGAAAAACTTGGAGAAAAGATGATTGGTGGATCTGGGTGTGTTTCCACATTCTTACAGCATTTAACCTTTTTAAAGAAATAGATCAATGATTTTCAGTGGCTAATAGTGTGATATTAGTGGGCCAGAAATGCTCTTCATTATGCAATCAGAACAAAAATAGGTTATACACTACGGCTACGTCTACACTGGCCCCTTTTCCGGAAGGGGCATGTAAATTTCACTAGTCGTCGTAGGGAAATCCGCGGGGGATTTAAATATCCCCCGCGGCATTTAAATAAAAATGTCCGCCGCTTTTTTCCGGCTTTTAAAAAAGCCGGAAAAGAGCGTCTAGACTGGCCCCGATCCTCCGGAAAAAGTGCCCTTTTCCGGAGGGTCTTATTCCTACTTTTTCCGGAGGATCGGGGCCAGTCTAGACGCTCTTTTCCGGCTTTTTTAAAAGCCGGAAAAAAGCGGCGGACATTTTTATTTAAATGCCGCGGGGGATATTTAAATCCCCCGCGGATTTCCCTACGACGACTAGTGAAATTTACATGCCCCTTCCGGAAAAGGGGCCAGTGTAGACGTAGCCTACATTAATAAACACCTCCCAAATGGAATATCTGGGAAGCTTGTGAACAAGATAATAGTCCAAGTCTAAAATACTTGTAATATTTAACATAGGTTTTAAAACATGAATTTTATTTTGCAATAAACTGGGGCCTTTTGCAAACCTGACAATGCTATTTGGACTTTTTGCATAAAAACCAGTGTGCAATAGTGCATGCAAAGAGGGGAAGAAATGCTTTTCCCTGCCTTTATTACTAATGTATTCCTGCTTTTCATATATAGGAGACAAATATGTTTGGTTTTTTTTTGCCTGTCATCACTGCAGAAATTTAGTTTGTGGATATATTTATTATCTCGTAATGCATATGTGCGTATGTGGAGTTGTGGGGAAGGATGTTGGATGAGGAGACATAAGAAGCATAACAAAGATGGCTAACGATGGAGAAATCGGTTTGTAAATCTCTGTCTACACGTGTGCTTCCCAAGTTTAGTCCATATAATGCTTGCACATGTACCCCATACATATATGGAGTGTCCAAATATGTTGCGCAAGGTATGGATATACACTGTGCACAGGTATATATTACGGCCATTGTACCCCTTTTCTGTATGTGACAGTAGTGTTACATTTTAGGCATCATCCCAAAGTTCTTTGGGACATTCTGGGAACTGCCTTGTTGCGAGTTGCCAGTACCGTACTCCAGAAGATGGGGTTTCCAAACAGTCATGGAATAATGACACAAGAAGGAGTATTTTCAGGGAGAATGGGGATATGTTTTAACTTACCAACCTTGGGTTCTGGTTCCTGCAGCAGCTCAAGGTCCTTTTCAGCCTCGTTAGTGAGAGCTTCCTTAAGTGGGTAGTGGTGCAGAATCACATGCTTCTCTTCCTCGGGACCTTCCGCTGAGGTTCCTCCTGCCTCCTCACCCTGCCACTCATTGGCATCCCGTCATACAATGAGGCTTGCACAAATCCCTCTGAAGTCTGCGGGAACCCTACACAGGTACAAGGACAGATTTGGGCCTTTGACATGCTACACATTAACAGACTGCATCAGAGTAGAGGCCTTCTAGTCCACTATCTTGCCTCTGACAATGGCTAGCATCAGATGTTTTGGAGGAAAGAGTAACAACCCCATAACAGGAAGATGTCCATAATGGGAGATAATCTGATCATGACAATTTGGTCCTAACCTAATCTCTGATAACTATTGTTAACACTGAAAATTCTATTATCCATAGAAATGTCCAATCCGTTTTTTGAATCTTGCTAAATTCTTGGCCTTAATGACTTCCCGTGGCAAAGAGTTCCACAGTCTACTTGCTGAATGACAATGGAACAAATGGAACACCAGGCAACCGTTACCTCATTGGAATACTCTTGTTGGCCAGACAAGCACTAAATGTAGGATTTTGTTATTTAGCCACTCGCGAGAGTTATGCTCTGGAAGAGGATGACTTCTCTGACTATAGTTTCTATTACCTGACATGAAAGATTTCTCTCTCTAAAGGAGGGCAAAAAGTCAGTCACATAGCAAGCATAAATATACAAGATTGAATGAAGTATCTTTAGCAGATGCAGGAACCACTAGCTTCCTTAATCTTTTCATAAACTCAAATCTTTTCCTTCTTAACTAAATTCCAATTTGCCTTCTCAGAGATGATGAGTTCCATACACAATAATTTTTATGATCTGTTCCCTTCCCACTTATCCACTATCAGATGATCTCTGTAGCCCTGTGTGCACTGACAGATCTCCTATATTGCCCAAAGAAAGAATTTTCCCAAAGTTCCTGAAAAACCACTTGGACATATGTATAACTTCTATCTGAGGGTATGTCTACACTGCCACCCTAGTTCGAACTAGGGTGGCTAATGTAGGCATTCGAAGTTGCAAATGAAGCCCGGGATTTAAATATCCCGGGCTTCATTTGCATCTTGCCAGGCGCTGCCATTTTTAAATCCCCGTTAGTGCGGACTCCGTGCCTGCGGCTACACGCGGCACGGAGTAGGTAGTTCGAATTAGGCTCTCTAATTCGAATTACTGGTACACCTCGTTCCACGAGGAGTAATGGTAGTTCGAATTAGAGAGCCTAATTCGAGAGCCTAATTTGAACTACCTACTCTGTGCCACGTGTAGCTGCGGGCACGGAGTCCGCACTAACGGGGATTTTGAAAATGGCGGCACCCGGCAAGATGCAAATGAAGCCCGGGATATTTAAATCCCGGGCTTCATTTGCAACTTCGAATGCCTACATTAGCCACCCTACTTTGAACTAGAGTGGCAGTGTAGACATACCCTAAGGGAGTAAAGCCTCAGGAATCAAAAGGCCCATCTGAGGAATGATTTTGTGCATGCTGAGACAAAGGAGATTGGAATTTGAAGATTAACACTCTGCACCAAATGTCAAACTGATATTATGTTATCACCAAGCCTGCTATCCACTGGACCTTAATACAGAAACAAGCACAAATGTTAATTGGCTACGTCTTACCTGTCGGAACTGTAGATACCCACAAACATTTAAATAAATTCTTACCTCCTCTCTCTCTCTCTTTCTCTGAGAATAACTTAGGACAATATGAAATGCTCTTAACTGGTTTGTTATTAGTATCTTGACATATGTAATCTGCCAAAAACAGACATAACTGGTTGTGTAACAGAACAAACTCCTGTACAATTAGCTCAATTTAAAAATGTTTTCTCCTAATGGGATTATGTTCTGTAAATGGTCTTGTTGCTATGGCAACTACCTCAAAACCTGCACCATGTTGTCAGTGCAATAACAACCACTGCACCTGTGTATCATAATTTCTTTCTGTGGTTTATGTTTTCATTTTTTTGATATATCAGTGTAGAAGTAAAGACAAGAAAAGTGACCTAGAAAAGATGAGGCATTGTTTCATCTACTTTTGCAGACAGCACCAAACTAGCACTTTTTCTATATTTATTTCTGTAATTAAAGATGTAATTGAGCAATTAAGTTATTTTGCAGAATGAGGTGGATTTGCCCTTAAATGTGCTCGCTTTAAAGAAAATATATTAAGCTAACTTATTGTTGCACAAGGCAACACATGGTTCAGAATAAGTGGAGAATGTGGTTTTGCTCTGAAATAGAGCCATATAAAATCTGTGCTTCAATAGATCTGTTCCTGGCATATAATTGCACCCTAAATTATCTCAGGGAGATGCGAAGAGGAACAGGCTGGGGTTGTTTCCCCACCTATGGAAAGGAGTGGGACACTAGTGCCTTCAAGGGACTTCCTTTTCTCCAATCTACCTAGTTAGGCAGTACCAGCAGGGGCTTGCTTTTGGGGTCCCTAGAACATTTTATGATTGGGTTTAAGGCAGCAACCTAATTAACTTCCCTCTTGAGGAGCATCACAGCTGAGATTAGTTTCCAGGACCAATCTAGAACACTGAAGACTATGGCAAGGAATCTTCCAAATCAACTCCCCCTCTTGTGTTACCTCCTGCCCAGTTCTCTTCTTACCCATGTCAATCCATCTATGAGGTGGAGTGCTCCCACCTAAATACCAGCTATCTTACTACCCCTATCAAAGGAGTAGTAGCTTTATCCTGAACTAACGTATTAAAAAGGAGCACAAACACAAAACACCAAACATTTATCTTTATGAGGAACAGTTCCAAAAATGGGAGAAAAGTTGTTAGCAGGCTTCAAAATATGAGCAGTTGAAAGGTTTTTAAATATCCTAAAGCAATCCTTACACTAGTTATTATATCCAGCTAGAAAGATATTCTAAACAATAACAATAACCCTCTCTTCTGCAGAGTGGTGGAACTTGGCTCTTTGGTTTGATAGGTCCAGAAGGGCTGTGTGCAGAGCACAGTGCTCCACCCACCTGTTTATTTCTTCACTTAGAGTTCCATATAAATTGTGACAGCAGTATCCAGGCACCTCCCCCTGCACGCATGTACACACACACACACACACACACACACACATCAATTTTCTTCTCTCTTTTTTTGTGCAAGCCCAAAATCTTCCCCTATGGCAGAGACCCTGCTTTGAAAGGTCACTAAAGCTGTTCCATGGTCAGATTTAGATTACAGAGAATTAAAATCCACCTCCCAAGCAGGTGAATATGCTTGCCTGGGGAATGATCCATTCACTCCCATGGAAAAAAGAGAAACGAGACAAAGAAAAACCCTCCTCTGAGCTAAGCATGCCCCTGCCTAGTGCAAGGTGGGGCTCCCATTGACCAGGCTAGCCAGGTCTTTGCTTCAGAGCTAGACTGGAAAAGCCCTCGTAGAACAGAGTGCAGTTACCCAGAAGATACCAGAGAACCCCAACATTTGTTACCCACCTTCTCCCTGGAGCAGGGGCTACCAGACCTGCCCCCCCCCGGCCAGGTGGTGCTAGTTATGGGTCCTCACAGGGCTGGTCCGAGGGCAGCATGGGAAATGTATGTGGGGGAGGCTACAGGAGTCCCACAGCTCAGCCCACTCCCAGCTACTCCACTCTCTCCTCTGCTGGCTCTGTGTGACTATTTCTCATTCCCTTACCAGGTGTCTCGAGAGCTATTGTTCATACTCCTCCATGTGGCCCTGCCCTGCTAGGTCTATCACCTCTTCATAATGGTCTGCTACTTGCCATAGTGACTGTCAGACGTGTTGCTGTGACTTCGAGCAGCTCACGTGTGGCCTCTCATGCTGCTTTTCTCCTCCTGGCTTTTGGCCACAGCTTCATCATTCCCAGAGTTACTCTCAGTGTCTCCTTCCCCAGCACATATGGCAATCATGAGTTCCTGAATAGCTGGTCTAAGGACAGCATGGGAGGTGTGTGGCAGGCAGTTGGGCCAATCACACTGGCTTAAGATACTGGGTATTTCCCACTGGCCCTGGTCTGGAGCTCTCTGATTGGACAGAGACCCAGTCAATCCCAGGATCCTGACTCCTCTTCGGCCTTTACCATTACCTCCTGGTATGGGGAGAGATCCAATCAAGCACCCACTCTTTTAGGAGGAGACCAATGGTCTTCTTAAATCAGCTTTGTTGGCTGCCATCATGAAAGTAAGGGTCTTCTTTCATATGGCTTGGATAGCTAGCAATGACTACAGATGAATAGCTAGGTCTGACAGCACATAGCTACAGCAGTGAGCTGGTGAGTATCCCTTGGCTACGTCTAAACTGCAGGCTTCTCTCAGAAGAAGCTTTTCTAGAAGAGATCTTCCAAAAGAGAGCATCCACACTGCCAAAGCCCATCAAAAAAGAGACCTGTTTTTTCGAAAGATAGCATCCACACTGAATGGATTCTATCTCACATTTCAGCTGTGATTACTATGGATGGGATAAGGGATCTTTCCGAAAAGGCTTTATTTTCCGAAAGATCCGCGTTTAGACTGGCGCTTTTTTCTGGCAAAGCTCCGTGCTGAAAAAAAGCGGCAGCCATTTTTATGCTAACGAAGCAGGGGATATTTAAATCCCTGTTTCATTAGCAATTGCGATACGTCTAATTTGCATCCCTTTTATGAAAAAAGGATGCAATCTAGACATAGCCATGGGGAATGAGGTAGCTAACTTTGGAGTTGCTTTATGGACCACACCCTGTGTGTCAAAATCAAGAATGAATATGAAACTTACTTTTGGATGAGATCCACCTGAACACAAGCATCAGGAGCTTCAGAGCAAAATACAAATCCACTTTGTCAACATAACCATCCCATGATGATGCTATCAAAAAGCAAAAAACAAAGTCCAGCCTCTGCTGACAGGCAGAAAGAGGAAGAGCAGTTCACTCTATAATGTTATGAGACACTCACATATTATGCTGACGGGTGCTAAAGAAGAACATAGACAAGAGTTGGCTTCCTCCATCAATTACCATTACTTCTGTTACTTAGAACTTAAGCCAGTGTGTGACTGGATGAAGTAGGATGCCTGCAGAGCACTGTCAACAGGAAAAAATGTGTCCTTTGCATTTGTTGAGAAGTAGACATAAAGTGTGTCATCTGCAAACTGCAACCACTGCATATTGGGTCATAATTTTTCCAGGAAGCCTGGAGAAATAAGGGAAATATTCAGCATTATGGAGGTCTGTAGATAAAGATTTTAGGTGATGAGGAAGGGCAACAGATATCTGTCAGGGAAGGCTAGCAGAGGACACCTTGTCAAACTCTTGCCAGGTCTCTTAGGTGGATCAACAGCATCTCATGACTGACTGTGTCAAAGACAACTCATAGGCCTGATGGTATTAGAATGGACATTTTATCCATTACATTGATCAGAAGCAGTAAAACTATAGACAAATATTCTGATTTTAATGGAACTTTTCCCAAAACTTTTTCCCCCATGGTAGATGGTTATTGAGGATTTTTTATTTTTCTTATATAAATTCATAGATTTTTAAGGCCAAGGAGGGCCATTATGTTCATTATTACAGACATTAAAGGACATTTAAATTGCAAAGCAATTTTCTCATTTCAGTGACTCAACATTTTCTTGCACTTGTGTTAGTTACATTTTATTGCCTTCCTATTCATTATATAGAGAAGATGGATGATCTTCTGATTAAGACAATAGACTGGGAATCAAGAGATCATGAGTTTATTCTCAGCTCTACCACAGAATTCCTGTGTCATATTGGGCAAATCACTTGATTTTCCATCTGCCTTTATTTTCCCTCCCACCCTTTGTCTGTCTGGTTTATTTAGATTGCTAATCCTACTCTGGCTACTAGGAATGGTTTTTTTTTTTTTCCAGAGGCACTCGACAATCCCCTCTCCCATTCAGTTGTGAGCTTTCAGTCTCTTTGAAAAAATCCAGGCACTAAATTAAGAGCTGTGGACTTAAGCACTTAACTTTAGAAACCCAAGTGTGAAATAATTAGCCCAAGACACTAGGAGTGCTGGTCCAGCTTTCTTTTTTCAGATAGATGGGCCTGAAAAAAAACCTTGGATCTGAATATATCTAAACTTTGGGTCTGAGCACTTGTATTTTTTTAAATTATTTTATGATGAACAACTCCCCCAGTGTGACAGGGAGAATGGACACCAGCAGCCACTTAATTTGGAAATACCAATGCTCAGTGTCAGATATAATTATCAAATCACATGAAGAACTAGTGAACTGTTTTCTCCTAAAACATGACTCCTATTGATTACCCTGCATTTATAGAGAATAATAGCACAAGATAGCAAAATACTTAATCTACCGGTATATGAGCAATGGTCATTATTTCCACAATGATGTTCATTAAGATGGATAGAACATGATTTGTTGCCAGGACTTATTGCTTAGTCACTTTCAAGGTTTCTAAACAATGGTGGATGGGAGAGATTTTTAGGTTATCAACCTTTAGCCAAGAACTTAAAATGACAGCGAGAAGGAAAGAGGCAAAGAGCACTTCAGGACACAGCAGTGTATGACATTCTGAGATTATTAAGTTTTCATTCCAAGCATTAAACATTAACCAATAAACCTGAAGATAAATGGTGAGGAATGGGAGAAAAAATTGTTTTGTTTTGTTTTAACTGAATTCCTTGACAAGACATTTTGATTCTGAAATATTTTAATTTAGAGGTTCTTGATAGTCACTGGAGTTATCAAATACCAAATGCTAATGAGCTCATAAGACTTAACTAGCTGGACTGAAATGCCAAAAAAATTAAAGGTTATTTAATCACTGAAGCAATAACAGTTCCACTCTGAAGAAAACTCTCATATACTTGCCCAAACAGAATAAAATTACACTAATTGCTTTAATACAAAGAACCATGGAATTGAGGGGCTAGAGTGAAGGTATGGGAGTCAGGAGATCTAGATTCTTCGGTAAGCTGTTCCAGAGATATCTGGTATGAATTGGGCCAAATGAAAATGAATGCTATGTAAAGTTACCCCAGAAATACTTTAAATTGCAATTATTTCTATTCTGAAAGTTTTGAATAGTAAATATTTTACACTACATACGGATCAAAATCAGTGACACCTTTTCTAGATTTGGATCACCTTTTCCAGTCTGGGACTACCTTGGGAACAATCTTCCATGAGCAAGGTGGTCATGTCTTTCAGACATCTGTTTGCAGCTCTCAGCTCCAGAACCCCAAATCTGAGTATCCAGGACTTTCAGAAAAAGATTGGATCCAGATGTAATCTTCATAACCAGGCTTTTTCTCTCCTGAGTACCAGCATCAACAATTGATGAACTTGTACCTTTTCAAAGAATGTATTTGTCTTTCTCGGTCTTTGAGACATATGGGTGATATGTGCATGGTAAATATCACCATTCTACTGTTGATATCTCCTCACTGAAGAGCTGAGTCATCTGTGATGAATTGTTTGTCCGTATTCAAGTCTAGCATTCTGAGAGGCTGATTTGTTAAAAAATAATGCAAATGTCTTGGAAGGCATTTGTATTCAACAATCAATTCTTACAGGTTTGTTTGAGGTGTTAGATGGAAAGTGGGAGGGAAAAACAATTTAATAAGAGAGCATTTCATATAGCCCTGACTCTTTGATATTAGAGAAGTTTTGCTATCATAAGAACAGTGTGTGAATTATCATTGAATCACCTAAAATGGCCAAAACAAAGCTCAACATCTTGGTTCAGCCAGAGAGACAATATTTCAATAATGGAGAAAGTGATTCCAGCTATATTTAGACACATAGCAAAAGTATGATGTGTAATAGTTTGTGCACAGTCTCTATATAGTATATATTATATGCTACTTTGCTCGTAATTTCCACATAACAAAATGCAGACCTTTGTGATATTATAAACCTTTAGTCACCTATTCTCTGTGCAATAAACTTTTTAACTATTCATGTAGATGCCTTTTTCTCCCACCTGTCAAAGTAAGATTTACTGTTATCCCACAAATGTGAATTCAGCCCCCAAAATTATACCGGCCTGAATGACAACATGATCAATATCCAGTCCTGCACCCGTGACATTTTAAGGTCAAATACCTGCAATACTCCAGGGCCAGAAATAGGAGATTTATATGATTGGAAAGAGGGAAATGTCAGCTTTCACTGGGATATGCAGCACATCCTTAGTGAAAATTTCCCTTTGACTCCTTCAGTTGTTCTCAACTTTTTTTCTGTTTGTCATCTTGTGATTTCTACTGAGCTCTATTGGATTCTGCTGAGAACAAATAGCTCCAGAAACTTGCAGAACAAACATGTAGGTACTCTCTTCCTAAAGTTACCTGACCAAGCTGGAGCCAGTAAAACTATTCCACTGGAATTTCTGAAATGATTGCCTCCACCTGCAAGATTCCAAGATATTGAATTATAATTACTGGGTACAGGTTGAGTGTTTAGAGGCTTCTAAAAGCTTTAGCTGTAATTTTCCTTTGCTTCTGAGTCCTGTCCTCTGTCGTTGCAGGCAAAGGGATATAAAAATAGTAATTTTGGTTTTAGAAAACAACTGCAAAAACATTTCCAGTGCAGTTTTCAAATATCATATAGCAATTACCATTAAAGTACTATTAGCACTAGTCTGAAAGGACCTGTATAACTTATTCATACTCATCCCAAATCATGTACAATAAAACTTTTATACTATAACACATGGTCCCTCTCATCTGTCTTTTTTATTCATCTGTAAACAAAAGAGGTGAAGCATGCATGACCTTTGAGATGAAAAACTCTAAAATATTCATTATTTTATTAGTATTAAAAGGGTAACTTTAGGAAAACTCGGTACAGTCAAATTGGTAAATATCGTTTCAAATACTTTTATCGCTGTTGTCAGAAATGTTGAGGCAACGGATAGAACTGTATGGGGTTCCCTTTAGTCCCTGGTAGCACATGTTTCATTACAATGTTAAGCACAAATGTAAAGCGCTATAATACTTATTTACATGATCAGTTTGATAATCTTGTCTGGAATATCTCTTTCATAATGATTGCTTTTTATTTACTTAAAAAACCATACAATAAATGCTGAAATAACCTAGTTGGTTCACAAACTGGGAAAGCAGGAGCACAGTCAGACTTTGTCATAAAATTTAAAACTATCCTTAGGCCATGTCTACTCTAGAGGATAAATTTGAATTAAGATACACAACTCCAGCTAAGTTAACTGTGTAGCTCAGTGGTTTCCAAACTTTTTGGCATCACGCCCCGCTCCTCCCAAAAAAATAGCAGCAAAACTTGGGAGTGGGATTGACGGGGGTATGTGGCTGGGTTGCCTCGCATCCCCCCCTGGAATTTCTTCATGCCCTCCCCAGGGGGGCACGCTCCCCAGTTTGGGTACCCATGGTGTAGCTGGAGTCGACGTACCTTCGTTTGAACTTTGGCACCATCCCCCAGCAGGAGGTTGATGGGAGAAATGCTCCCATCAACTTCCCTTACTCCTCATGAGTAGGAATACTAACATCAACAGTGGTGCCCTTATTGTTTCTAGACCTGCTGAATCGAATACCAGGAGATTGACCTTCAGAGCATCAATCCAGAGATAAGTAGAGACATGGACTCAGTCTCTTGACCTTATTATAAGGACCTTGACCTTCGTATTCCTTTCTGTTCTAATATGTCTACTTGGCACATTCCATCCTACCGTTCACAGAAAATGGTTATTCTCAGGTATTTTCACATTTGGATTGAAGGCATTCCAGTATTACCTTTCTTTCCTATGTTAACACATGTAGTGTATGTGACAACAGAAAAAATTTAAAGTTCACTCTGAAGTTGCTAGATTAATAGTGTTTTGCCTTTAATAGTCATTGATCAGACAAAGAAATGCTGGGCTGCCCAAGAAATCATCATAAGAAGTTATTAAGGGGGAAAATAAGTGTCTAAGTTACAATCAAATATTTTTAAGAACAAAAAATTTTATAACTTAACTCACAATTAAAAAAAAAAACATGATAAGCAACTATGAATTACAAGGCAATAATTGCACCTGGTTTCAATGATTTAATGACATGTGAGTGACTCTAAAATAGCTATTATTTAAGGAATCTTTCATTTTCTAAATGCCTCTGAAGCAAGGTTTTTTTTATAACATCATTAGGGTGGGTTTTTGCAGAAATATCTGCAAAATAGGCTGACCTAAATTAAAACTTCGTCACTGGCAAACTTTCAGACCTTTTGATTGATAAAACATTCATAGTGTCATGACATCAGATCTGTCAATTAGGAGATATTTTGGGTACTACTATACCTCTAGTCAAGTACCAAAAGGTAAGTAAACCTAAAGTGTGTCTCTTGAGATACCCCAGGAGGTTTTTTCTTAATCGCAGGCATGGTGGGGTTGGTTTATATGCTGAACCAGGTGAGTAGATATTTCTCATGCATTTTTATATTAGTTAGTGTAACTGCAGATGATTATTATTCATATATATGTCTAATAATGTTGTATGGTAGTAACTCCCACAGGCTAATTATACGTTATACAAAATATTCATTTTCTATAGAAACACAGAAAGGTAGGGCTGAAAGGGACCTTAAGAGGTCATGTAGTACATTCCCCCATGCTGAGCATGGTTAAGCACACTCAAAACATCCTTGACAGATGTTTGTCTAACCTTTTTTTTTTAAAAAAAAAAAAGTTAGGGATTCCGCAACCTCCCTAGGTAATCTCTGATCAACTGCTTAACTATGATTATGGCTTGAATTTTTTTTCTTAATATTTAACCTAATTTTCCCTTTTAAAAAGTCACCCAATTACTTCTAATTCTGGCTTCAGTGGATATGGAGAAAATTTGAGCACCATTTTCTTTATAGCACCCCGTTTTTTACATATCTGAAAATGGTTATGCTCCTCCTCAGTCTTCTCTTCTATAATAAAAAATAATAATGGAGATTGCCTATCTCCTAGAACTGGAAGGGACCTTGAAAGGTCATGGAGTCCAGTCGCCTGCCTTCTCAGCAGGACCAAGTCCCATCCCTGATGAATTTTTACCCCAAATGGCCTCTGCAAGGATTGAACTCACAACCCTGGGTTTAGCAGACCCATACTCAAACCACTGAGCTATCCCTCTCTTCTCTAGAATAAACATGTCTAGTTCTTTCAACCTTTCCTCACAGGTCACATTTTCTAAAGTTTTATCAGCTTTAAATCTGAAGCCTTTTAATTTTGTTGGGTGACCCCTTTTTCTTGTACTAGAAAGTGCAAATACAAGTGCCTGAACAACTTACTATTGTGTAATCTGTTTTTAAACCAGATAGCATTCCTTTATATGCTGATGTTTTGCAGTCTGACTTCTCCTAGTTTCAGCTGCTTTGAGAGGCCTCCAGGTTCTTATTTGCAACAGATATCCTCACCACCTGTAGTAGTTGCTGGAAACAACCAGTCAAGTCAGCAGTCAGCTCTCTGCAGACTATCGGTAAAATTACCCTCATTCCATGCCATCATCTTTTAAGGTTTCCTCTTTTCCCCACCCCATCTCAAACCAATGAAGCCTCCAAGACTAAAATGAATCTTAGGCAATTTGTCTCTGGTATGAGTCTCTTCCCCCTGTGGCTCACTCCTCTACTGTAGTGTTTCTCAAAGTGGTCCACAAAACCATTTTGAGAAACCTGCTAACTGGCTTTTCTGGTGTGTTTATTCACCAAATCCGCAGCTACAGAGTCTCGTGGCTCCCATTGGCTCCAGTTCACCATTTGTAGGCAAAGGGAGCTGTAGGAAATGGTAGCCTGGCCCATGCCACTTCCCAAATACTGGGTATTAAATGAGGATATTATATAATAGACATCACAGAATCTTGGTGTAATAATAATCAATGGCACATGGCAATGCCAAGATACAGAATATACAGGAATAACAGCCATGGTTGCACTAGTGGCACATATGTGAAAGAAAATGTAGTGTCAAATGTACTAAAAACCTTAAATGAATCAAAATATACTATATACTTTATAGGTAGAAATTGCATACTTGAATATCAAGAGTATAGCAGAAAGAATATACCACCAGACACCTGGACAAGATGGTGAAAGTGATTGTGAAATGCTCAGGGAGATTAGAGAGGCTAAATAAATAGATGGGGGATTTCAACTACCTCCATATTGACTAGGTACATGCCACCTC
Source organism: Pelodiscus sinensis (assembly GCF_049634645.1). Classification (NCBI taxonomy): domain Eukaryota; kingdom Metazoa; phylum Chordata; order Testudines; family Trionychidae; genus Pelodiscus; species Pelodiscus sinensis. Next base: position 174,348,151 of record NC_134712.1, read on the forward strand.
AGGGCAGGATGCAGAAATAAAATTTCTAGACACCATTAATGACTTCTTCCTGGAGAGCTACTCCTGGAATCCACAAAGGGGGAGAGCGTTCTTCATGCAGACCTAAGTGGTGCCCAGGATCTGATTCCAGAACTGAATGTAGCTGAACGGCTCAGTAATATTGACCATACTGTAATTAAATTAACCTTCCTCATGAGGGGCAGGAGTTTACCAAAGAAACCCATCACAGTAGCATTTCACTTCCAAAAGGGACCTACACAAAAATGAGGAGATTAGTAAACTAGAAATGAAAAGAAGTAGTCACAAAAGTGAAATGCCTGCAAGTTGCACTGAACCTTTTTAAAAACACCAAAATAGAGGCGCAAATTATACATATGGCCCAAATAAAACCCAAAAAAGCAGTAAGATAACTAAAAATGCCCCCATGACTAAACAACAGAGTAAGAGAGGTGGCTAGAGAAAAAAAATCATCTTTTAAACATTATGAGTCAAATCCTTCTGAGAAAAATAGAAAAGAACATAAATCTGACAAATCACATGTAAAAATGTAATTAGACAGGCCATAGGCAATGCATGACTTCTGCATTTGCAGAGGCTGGATGCGAGCACCAGACGCTCCCTATAAGTGAGGGAGGCACTGGCATCTGGGCCATGGCCTCACCCCTGCCCTGCCCCCACTTCCCTCAAAGCGCCTCTTCCCTCAAAGCGCTCCTGTCCACTCCACTCTGTCATCTCCTTCAAGTTCTTCCCCCACTTGCCACTCTCTCCTCTACACTGTCTCCCATGAGGTCCCACCCCAACCACTCACTCTGCTTCACTCTTGCCCTGATACACCCTCCCCCCCCACTACTGTGTGCTTCTTTCTGACCCCTCCAGCCTTAAGGGCAAATGATGGGGAGAGGGCCTTAGGAGAACAGCTGGAGCAATGGTGGAGCTTCATGGGAAATAGTAGCAGCACAAGCAGGACTGCAGGGGAAGAGGCCAAGCAGGAGGGGGGCCTCAGGGCAGAGAGGGGAAGGAGAACAAAAATGACAGTGGTCCAGCCACCAGTGTGCCACCCATACCCCCTCCCGCCCCCCCCCCCCCCCACACATACTTCTCAGGAGCCTCCAGCAACACTAAGGAGCTTTGTCCATGTAAAAAAGTGGGGGTGCATGGCCCCTGGTTTCCATGCCAGTGCCACCCTCCACTTTTACAAAGATTCCAGCGTGCTTGGTCTGCATGTGAATTTGGGAACCTAATTTTAAGCATCCAGGTTAACACTTTTTTGCCCAAGACTTAGAACTCCTCAGGGAGCTAAATGTTTTATGATTAGTTGAAACATTCTGTAATAGGTTTCAACAGCAGGGCGGGGGAGATTGGTCCAGAGATTTTACAATGTGAGGAGGAACAAACAGCAGTGCTATAAAGAATGAAGCTACTGCTGCCAGTTTGGAATAGTTATATAGTATTTAGCATATATCACCCCTAAGGATGATTATCTTTCTGTCATGAGCATAAGACAGATAACGCAAGAGCCAGTTTAATCTTTTCTCCTAAGTGCAAGGGAGGTAACACAATGATAGTTCTTCAGAGGTTTAATGTATTTATTCAATGGGAATGGATTTTGATGATGATGATGATGATTGCTGTTTACAAGACACCAGTTTTTTGCCTGAAATCAAGCAGTGTTTCTGGCTAATGCAAATTAGGGTTATGTGATCTCAACAGTTCTGCTTCTGTTTTGGAACTTTGCTGGGTTAAGCTTTTTATTTTATTTTCATTATGTTTTCTACGATGAAACAACAGTAAGCCAGAGAAACCAGCTGAATCACGCAGTGCATGCAGATAAGTGTTTCCATAGTAGGCTTTACAGTGTGTGTGCATGCCCCAGTATTCGTTGTATTCACATTTTTGGATGAAAATCATGCCACAAACAAAAATTGCTCAATATTATGGTCATTTTCTCTAGAAATCACTTTTTTTTTTGATGTGGTAAAACACTCACTCACAAATCAAGAGGTGGAAACCACACAATATTACGATTGGCATAAACCCTGCATTTTTCCCCCTTTTCACAGATTATGCAGATTTCTTAAGAGTTCAGGGCTATTCACATATAGGAAAACCTTACATGTTTAGTGCTGCAACCTAGAGGGGGAAAACTGAATAGTGTATAACCCTGAAAGCTACTCTTCAGTATATATGCATAAGTAAAATGTGTAACAATAATAGATGCTGGTCATCAGCTGGCAGGATCGAACCTAGAATCTCAGTGTATGGCTTCTACTGCATGAGTTAAAAGCCACACAAGCCTTAGTTAAGGCTCTGGTCATCTCATTAATCCTCACATGGCCTTGGTGCAACTAGAAGGGACACACCACCACACCCAGGAGAAGTGTAGGTTACACCTGCACTAAGTAATTTATTTTGTGAAACTACAACACAGCTGCCAGTTGTTGAACTGAACACTTCTTAAACTCAAGAGCAAACATCCACAATAGGGGCTGGATCAATCTTGTTGTCAGCGAAAGCAAGAAGCCTGCCTTTCAGATTTTTAGGATGGTAATGTTGCTAACGTACGATTAACTGAACTCCTTCAGCTTCTAACAACACTTAACTCTTACATGGTATTTTTCAGCACCAGATCACAAAGTGTTTGACAACGGTGGTCAATACAATTACCTCCAGTTTACAAATGGGGAAACTGACACACAAAGCTGCAAAGTGATTTGCTTATGATCACCCAACAGATCAGAAGCAAGGCTGGGAATCGAACAAGTCTATTCCTATCCACTAGGCCACACTTGCTTAGTCAAACCAATATAAGTCCTTTTTGGGAAGACTCGTTTATGTTTCTGAATGGCTGATTTCAGTTTACTTTAAACCTTTTCCCATTTAACATATACTAAACTGAATAATGCTGGTTTAAACCACAATAAAAGAATTCATGCAACAATTTGCACTGGATTAACTTTATCAATTTAAAGCTGCAGGCAGCTCTGCATGAAGACAAAGCTACAGGTTGGACCTCCCTGGGCCAGCACCCTAGGGACTTGAAAGGTCCCGGATGAAGGAATTTACCAGACCAGGGAAGATCCCCTGCCGCTGCCCCCTCAGCCTGTTGCCCCTTCCCGCCTCTGGCTCCTTCAGCCCCACTGCTGGCTGGGCTACACAGCTGCACCAGCCCCGCTGCCATAATTGCTGCTCCAGCTGGCAAGGCAGCCAGCATGGCAGTATGCAGCCCTGGCTATGCTGTTGGCCAGTACGTGGCCCCAATTGGGCTGCCGACCTGCTGCAGCCCCAGCTGGGTTGCCGTGGCCCTGGCTCCACTGCCACAGCCCCAAATGGGCTTCCCCTGTGGGGCTGCCATACCCAAACTGCTGCAGCTCTGTCCCCACTGCCAGGTCAGCATGCAGCCCCCATCAGGTTGCCACAGCACAACCCCACTGCCGGGTCATCACCCATGGGCTTCCTGTCCCGCTACCAGCTGCCCACTACTGCCGCCGGGCTGCTGATGCCTGGCCCCCCTACCACGAGCTTGTCCTTTCCCCAGGGCTTTCAGCTTCTGGCCCTCCTGTCCTGGGGCTCTCTCGTTCAGCAACATCTGTGGTCCTGTTCATTTCAACAGTCAAGTAGCTCAACTCCTCAAGTACTATCACAGCCATACTGTGGATTCACAGACTGCCCCTGTGTTTACTCCAGTCTTTCTTGCCTCCCAGGCAAGTTTGACTTTGGGATTGATGGTCCAGCACACCAAAAATCATAACAGCATTCAGGTTACTGAGACATTTAGGGCACTGAATGAGGAACACCAAATATGTAGGACCCATGGATCTTGAAACATGCAGTGTGGATGGCACTGATCACTGTAGCAGTAGAGATATGTCTGCAGGTTTTGCATATGTGGTTCTGGCAGGACCTGGTTCCACTTTGAGTTGGTGTATCCTTGGCTGTAGGAAACTTTCTGATGATGAGCTTGCAGAGGTGCTTGATGGCCTTAATAGGGAGTTCAGAAAAGATTTCTTTCATGGGATCCTTTGAAGTATGAGGCACGAGACACTTGCAAGTTAAAACTACAGGTCATACCTCCTCCCTACACTGGGACTATCAGCAGGACCACTGATGATCCTGGACCAGAGAGCCCAGGGGCAGGGAGACCAGGGAAGAATGGGAGACCTGGGACAGGGGGCTCTGATGGTGCAGGGAGCTCCAGTGGCACATCCTGGAACCCCATGGCAGGGGGACTAAGGCAGTGCTGGGAGCCCTGTGGCAAGGGGGTCTGGCAGTACAGCCGGGAGTCCTGGGGCTGAGGCATCCAGTCAGAGCCAGCAGCACAGCCAGCTGAAGGCAAGGGAGTCCAGCTAGGGCCATAAGTGGAGCTGGCAGGGGGCTGGCAGGCCAGTGGTAGGAGACCTCCCATGGTCTGGCAAATTCCTTTGTTCAGGATCAGTCAGGTCCCGAGGGTGCCAGACCACGGAAGTCCAACCTGTAGTGTAAATAATGGATTCTCTTACTTGAAGTCTTTAAATCATGATATGAGAACTTCAGTGACTCAGCCAGAGGTTAAGGGTCTATTACAGAAGTGGTGTTTGACGCTCTGCGGCCTTTGATGTGCAGGAAGCCAGACTACATGATCATGATGGTGCCTTGCAGCCCTTTGAGTCTATAACTTTAAATATTGAAACTTTCTTTCACAGAAAGTTTGAAAACTTTCGATATGAAACATCAAAATGTTTTATTTCATGTCAATTGAACATTAAACTCAATCTGTGTGGGCTTCCACAGTGCCTCAGGTCCCCATTCTTCCCTATGGGTCAACCGCCACAGCTTGACTACATCTTCCATGACCACAGTACATCATGGAACACTCATCAGGACAACACTTGACCAAAGGGGAGATGGCAATCCAGTCAGGGTCCCTGGCCTGTTAGAAGAAAATGGGTCCAGGAGGCTCCTGGATTGTGGCTTACACGAGGCACAGTTACCACCTCAGGCATATCCAGTTTACTATTGAACTGTCCTAAAGTGAACTATTATGTTAAATCTTCTCAGTGGCAAACTGAAACAAACTGAAAACTGCATTTTCCATTAAAAAAAGGAATTACAATGGAAAATCTCTGATGAGCTCCATTAAGAATGCTCTGGAGTGCTACCTTGAATTCAAATGCTTTCCTAAATGTGACCATAAGTGAGTGGGAAAGTCACGTGATTCTCAAAAGTGGCACAGCTTGCCAGGCAGGTAACGTAAAGGCACCTACCCGATAGGGAGAGATTTCCTATGGAGCTGAAATTACCAATAGAACATGCACAAGCTCTCTAAAAGATGGCACTTTTTTTTAAACTGACTAATATCAATTTCTCCTTTTCACTACAGCTTCCTGTTTATCTGTCACACTGCACAGGCTTTGTTCTCATCATCCTGCTGTCCCCTCTGCTTTCCTTGACTGACACCTCTGTGTAAACATCATGTGTGTTTCCTCAGTCTATGTGAGAAAAGAGCCCTGCTGTGCTGCTGCTGTATCTAATAGCTGACTGGGGGAGTAACACTGCCTAAAAATAATTGAAAGTAAACTTTTATAGACTTTTTCAGAGTGACTTTGGAATGCAGTTCTTTACTCTTTGCTGCCACTACTCTTTGGAGTCCTCTCTCCTTTGACACCTTGGTAACATCCCTGACAGTTCTCCGAAGCAAAGACCCAACACTACTGGCATTAGACTTCTCATTTGGTACTTCCTTATCTTTATTTCCCCTAGACTCTATCACTAAGCTTGTATTCCTATTTTCACTTCTGGATACTGGACCGCTGTTTATCTATCCTTTTCACAGAGTACTGTGATCCACAGTTAGGTAGAGGTGCCATGATGTGTGGTGTCTCCATAGCTGAGGCTGGTAAATATTTTCTTTTGTTCCACTTTTCTCAGTGCTTGTCCTCCAATAAACTAGTCTCCATGAGGTGTTGTTCTAATGATAATTTTGCTGGTTCTTGATGAATTAGTGAAGGAATTTCCTGTGAAAGACTCCATCATTCACCATCGATGAAGAGGTGAAATTTGAAAACTAAGCATCTATAGATTCACAGTAAAGAACTGATAACTTTGGAAATGTCTATCTAAGGTGTCTCTTCTTATGCTATGATTTCATCCAATAAGACTTCAGCATGCAAATAAACTGGAGAGGTTGAAATTTATAGCTGCTCCCAGGGCCGTTGGTAGGGAATGCACTCAGAAGTGTTACAAGAGGCATGGGACAGAAGATGACAAAAGTTACATTGAACAGGAAAGAAAGGTATGTAGGAGGAGATATTTCCAGACTTGATTATTTATCTCTCTAAGGCACTTATATGGCCCTGAGTGCGTAGTATGTAAGCATCTCTTAGTCTTTAATGTAGGGACGCTTGTTCTCCCAGTAGATGATGAAATGCTATTGCCCCAATTTTACAAATGAGGAATTGAACAGAGAAGAGGTAACTTGGCCCAGCTCATATAGGAAATTCATGGAAGCATGCAAGATTGAGCACAAAAATAGCGCCCTAACTGCTGGACCATTCGTCCTGTCTACTGTAGTGTATTAGTTCCTTGAGCACCTATTGGGATTGGGGAACCATTGTGCTAAGCGCTTTACATGTACATATTAAGTATCAGTCCCTGCCCTGATGAACTTACAATCCAAATAAATGCCATTACTAAAGGATGGGAGAAGGAAGGATAATCTCTTGTATATAGATGGAAAATTGGCTCCAGTAATAATTGTAAAGGTGGATGGTGCAAAAGGAAAGAGAGAAAAACATTCAGTGGAAAAGAAAAGGAATTACACAGCAGCAAAGAATATATTGGGATGGGTATTCATTTATTTATTTAATAAGCTAAACCTACAGGCATCCTGGCTAGCTGGGGGAAGTTGTTTTCCTGAGAGCAGGGCCATCCTCAGACATAAGCAGAATATGCAGCTGCCACCATTGTGCCTCAGATTAAGTAGTGTCCTAAATTATGGATGCCAACTGTCCTGGCTCAAGAAGCCCCAGTTCTCTGCCCCTCAACCCCAGCTCTGCACTGGAGGCCCAATCCCCTAGCTCCTCAGCTCCTGCTGAACTTCCAGGGCCCTGTTCCTGTCTCCACTACCTTGAGCACAACCCACCCCCCACCAGCAGAGTAGCTGCCCTGATCCCTGATGGGGGATGGGGAGTGCAGGTGCTTGGGCTATGCAGCACACCAGAAGTCATAAGGACAGCCCTGCCTGAGAGTTTGCACAATTTATTTCAGTGCAGATGCAATACAATTAAACAAGAAGCTTTATAGTTTATAAGTGCTGTTTCCTGCTTTGTACAACACCTGGTACAACAAGGTCCTGGTCCATGACTAGGGCTCTTAGGTGCTAATAGAATATCACTAATAATAATAAAATATCTAGCCATGTTATGCATTAAATGTTTAATAAGACAACTTGAATACGAGAGGATGGATAAAAGCAGGCCTGTCAGAAGGTTATTTAAACAACCTCTCTCTGGTAGAGCTGACTGAAAAATGGGCACAGAAAAACACTATTATTGTGGAGATTTCTAACCTTTCAAAATTATCTAAATAGCTTTTACTATTTGTTTTGCTTATAATTTGTTTTTAAAATTAAACTTAAATTTAAATTGCCAGAGAAAGTTGTGCCTAAACTGGTATTCAAATATGAGATATTAAACAGGAAGCATTTGCTCAAAAAAATCTATGTAAATGCAAAATGTCAATCTAGTTTTGCACAGTATATGACTTTGAGCTGAATATTCCTTTTAGTTGTAATTACTTTCAGCCAATGAGGAAACACTTGCTTCCCTGGTACTATGCTATACTGAGACATTCAGAACATCTCTCAGACTTCTTTTGTTTTAGTCTCTTTTTATAGTTCCATTCAATTTGGTTTCCTAGTAATATAATTAGAAGCATTTGAATGAAAAAAAATCACATTAAAAGGGGATAATTTTCTAAATTCTGAGAGAAAAAGGATGATCTATTCACAGAATTTAGGAAATTATTGCTTTCAAAAGGTAGGTTATAAAACTACTCTGATTGAGTGACAGTTCTGTATTGTATGGCTGGATCTTTTTGAACCCTGCAGTTGAAAAGGCTGGCTAGTGTTTGATACAACCACTGTCTTTCAGAATTTTAAGCAGCCCTTTTTTTTGTTTGTTTGCTTGTTTTTAACGGTTTGTAGACAAAAAGGTCATGACCTCTAACTTATCAAGGGAGATTAAAATTCTCTTTCTCTCCGTCTCTCTCTTTCTGATGATCCTGCCCTGCTTCTTAAAAAGAGATATCAGCCAACTCAACTTCTATGAAAAATTAATAATTTTCTAAGGAATATATGGCTTAACATTAAGGATGAAATCTACCTCTTTGGCAAAAGTTATCAGAAGGTTTAAACGAAACTTAAGTGCTTGAGATGTCTTGTGTTGACCTCAGGCACAGAGGAGACCTCAACTGAAAAGGTATGTTATGGGTGAGCTGCAAAGTCTGAAGCTTCCATTTGGTTTAACAATAACACAATGATGACAAAAAAAGTTGTTAGCTATTGGTCCAGATCTTTTAGGCCTTTTCTTTCAAGACCAAATAAAATGCTATATATTCTTTGAACCAAAATGTCACAGATGTGTGTGTGACAGAGGAAGACCAGGTGCCAGCTCATGCCAAAGACCTGGGCCTCATTGAAGACTGACAGATGCAGCGCTCTGAACCACTCTAGGTCACTGGTGTGTTAGCATTGTTTAAACAGATGTTAAATTGATGAGAATATGTTTAGTGTTTAGACCACATAAATAACTTGCAGTACGCTGCACGTATTAGTCTCACTTATCTGTACCAATAGAATGACTGATTGCAAATATATGCATTGTAAACTTCTATATCTGTGTAATTCACCAAACAGGAACCATCCCTCACAGTAACAACATAGCTGCCAGCCTTAATTATTCACAAAACAATAGACAACACTCAGATATCCATCTCAAACCCATCGACAAACTCACCCATTTCATCCTCACCTATAACAGTTTTATAGTTAGCAACAAATCCTTTGTCCAAACTGAGGGAACAGCCATGAATATTAAGTTGGCTCCCCCAATAAGCCAACTTCTTTGTGAGCCACCTAGAAAAAAAATTCTGGACAAATGCATGACAGACCCAACAATACACTCAAGATACAATGATGATACTTTTATCCTCCGAACGGTTGACTTAAACTCCATCATGTATTTCCATGACAACTTCAACAGATACCACCCATCTGTTAAACTCTCTCTGGATTACTCCTACTCTAGCTGCAAAGGCAGAAACCCTCTGCCAATATTACCTGGGGAATGGGGTGAATTCCTTCTCGACTCCAATATGGCAATCAGTTAGACCCTATGTATGTGAGGAAGACCCAGTAGCCTGACACTTGGGAAAGAATTCTCTCAAGTAACTCAGAGTCCTCCCTCACTAGTGTTCCATCTCAAGCCACTGGTGATATTTGCTACTAACATTTTGACTTTTTGTCCAGATTTGGGATGAAAACAAATGTCAAAATATCAAAATTTCCCAGAGGGTGGCAATTCCGATTTTAGTGCTTCCACTTTAAAATTGTGCTTAAGTTCCATTGACTTCTTGGTATATGCATACGTGCTTTCTGGAATCAGATCTGTATGCCCAAACTTTCTTCATACTTGGTATTATACCAAACTGAAATGAATACTGTGAGATTTAAAGAGCATTCTCAAATTCTTTTCTATGTACATCAATACTGCCCCCATACCTTTTACTGCACCCAGGGCTGAAGTATCTTAAATTTCTTACAGATACTATTCTGTTGCAACCCTCTCTTAGGGCCTCAGGGCAGAGGGCTGGGGAAGCTGTAATATAACACTACTTATAAAATTTAAGTGTGGGGTAAAGTCTAGCGGGAGGGTCAGGGCAGGACAGGAACTTGAGAGGTGTGGGATGTGCAAGAGGGACAGTATTCAGAAACTTTGTTTTGCCTAGCTCTACCTCTTGTGCTGTCTGGGTAAGGTATGAAGGGTACTTTGTAAAGAAACTTGTGCTCCTTATTTTAATATCAGATGTTTCCCGGTGAGTCTCTGAGGATAGATTATGAGAAAATGTATAACCTACTGAGTTCACTTATGAGGTTCAGAATGGGTCTCACGGAAAAGGGAAGTTGGGATTTTGCAGTCTTCATGTCAAAGAAGGATGCCAGACACTGAATCTGCTTAGCTACCCTTCCAGCAGTCTCCCTCCCCTCCCCTCTGCCCCAAGATCCAGCCTTCTGTGGCCAGGCAAGAAGCCACTAGCCTGCCCAAGCTGTTTCCCCACAGCCACTGCAACCAGCTGAAAAACTGGCTGTTTGCCCAGCCTGGCTCTCTCTTCCTGGAAGAAGGCTCACCTGCCTAACGTCCGTGCCAGGCTGGGAACTGCAGCCTTTGTATACTGCGAAAACAGCTGAATTCCAACCAAAGAGATAAGGGACTTTGTGTCAAAGAACTGATTGGCCAGATGGGGAGAGCCGAGTGGCTTGCAGCTCATGAAAACAGCTGATGAGGCTGCTCATTCAGTTGCTGATTGGCTGCTAACAGTTGATCTTTCTCTGGGTGCTAAATCCACTGGCCCTTTTCTTACCAGAGCTGTGCACCAACATGCACTACCCTACTTTCACCTCTGACTGCACCATTGTCACGACTGAATTAAGGCAACTGATGGCACATGAATTTCAATACTCAGTGCTTGGGATGCTCTTCTAAAACTTATTCAAACTATCTGAATCTTTCTTATATAAAAATGGTCTAGAATTTGGAAAAGGTTTTAAGATGTCTGAGGCGTCTTCTGATATTTCCGGTTTCTCTAGTTTCTAAACGGGTCACGAATCTTAAACAAATAGCCTCTCCGGTGATATTTCTCCTCCTCTTCCCCCATCCTTCCCCACCATTCAATTCTCTTTTTCCCCCCAATGTGGTCTCATTGTTCTTTTAAAATGTGGTGACTCCTACAACTATTTTGAGTTAATTCAGAATTTTGTATGACAAAACACCTCACTAGTGGTTACAAATGCAGTTCAATGGAAATTTGAAGGGCACTTCTTTCCCTTTCACGTTACAGTCATAAACAATTAGTTCCAAAAGTTTGCATTATGGGCATCTATTATATTGTATATCCCCACTCATTTGAAATACTGGATATATTGGGGTCATGATTTTAACCATATCCTCCTTCTTTCCTGGGTGGAGCAGGTACTTCAGAAAAGGATCCTAGTTTTCATAATGTATCTTATTTGCTTAATAAACAAGCATTAAGGTACTAATAAAATGATATTTGGGGGCGGATTTGGATTAAAATTGGCAGCAATCATGGTTTTGGCAAGGAGGGTTATCTGTTGGTGTATTTTTGAGCTTCTTGCTCATTTTACTGGAATGACAACTTTCCTGTCCTAACAGGGATTTCGCAAATAAAATAAAATAAAATAAATGGCAATCAGCCTGAAAATCTTTGATAAGAGTAAGTGGCAAAACCACCCCTCAAAAGAGCTTAGTTAAACCTCATAATGTGTCATCATTTGAATGCTGCTTCAAATTATTCCTTCCATGAGTAGTGTAGGGTTAAGAGAAATTGACACACAAATACTCTGCTGAAGCACTATCAAGGTACAGCACTAATAAAGTTAATTAACTTTGCAAAGTAGGAATCACTTTTGAATGGACTCAATGACCCACTGTAGATTATACCTGTTGTGAAACTGATTTAAAAAAAATAAACTATAATTGGAAAAAATATGGACTGTATTCTAAAACACCTATACCCTCCAATAATAGATTGGCCCAGGAGATTAAAGATTGCATTTCATATGGATAAGTAATTACATATGTGGGCATATGTGTACTATGTGGGCATATGTGTGCATATGAACGTACTCCCTGGAAAAGTAGTGTTCCATTCCTTCCAAAGGACTCCAAAGTGAAGAAAAAGCAAATATTTATACCTGCCGTATATTCCTAGCACGTCAAAGAAAACTGTCATAGCTTGAACTGACTCGATATTCATAGTAACCTGTATTAGTCACCTAATGCAAAGGGATCTCATCACTGTTCCACCACCCCCTCCAGCTCTGCCAGGGTCACGTCCATTTCCTCTTCCTTCCTGCCTTGGAGGCTGCATTTTTCTCACTTGTAAAAGCAGTTTCTGAAAGTAATGGATATAATCACCCTTCTTGTGTTGTGACTTACATGTTACGCTCTGCGGTTGCACTGACGTGGCTGCATGAAGAGTACTATCTTAGCCTACCAGAAAGCCTGTATACAGTGTGCGGTGATGAATACACATGTGTCTACTCTAGCACTTTCGTTGGGATAAATGAAAAAAATTAATCTACACCCCAAGCAACATAAGTTACACAGAGAAACGCACTGGTATGGACAGTGCTATTTCAGTAGGAGGCCTTCTCTTGTCAACATAGCTACCTCCGTTCACTGGGGTGGTTTAGTTAAGCAGACAAGGAGAAGTCTCTTTCATGTTATAAGGCAACTCTATGGGAGATCCCATAGGGGCACAGCTGCATCAGTACAGCTGTCTTCCAGTTATAACATCTTGGTTTAATAAATGGAGAGAAATATTGTGATGGAAAATGTCACCTATGAAACAAACACCCTAAAAATTGGAAATTTTGCCCAACCACTAATATTATAACTACTTCAAGTGACTGTGCCCACAAAAGCTCATGATACCATCTACATGTTTTGTTAGTCTATAAAGTGCTACCAGAGCATTTGTTGTTTTTTTCTGTAACAGACTAACTCAGCTACCCCCTGAAGCTACTTGTTATTTGTATTGCAATGGCAAATGTAAAGTCCCCAGTCTGGGTCCAAGCCTATTTTTCCTGGCTAGATGCTGAACAACCAAAACCAAAACAGACGCTGCCTTGGAGACATTGTAATTATAACTGGGCAGGAAATGGTTTCAATATCCTGTGAAAATTTTCAAGATATCAGAAAAAAGTCCCACTCTCACCTCAGACCAAAAAGTTAAAATCTCAAAAATATTCATGAATTGGAAATCTTTCCTGAGAAAATTTTGGTTACAATAAAATTGGCATTTTCCAAAGTAAAACTGTTTAATTGACATTTCTCAGCCAGCTTTATCATCAGCAGGGATGGCATCCATCACAGGCCCTAGGGGAAGGTGTGTGGGGCCATCTCTGCACCCTTGGAAGGGATAGGAACTCCAGGGCAAGGAATGGGACTGGGGGCAGAGAGCCCTCAGCACCACCTGGACCATGCGAGCGCTTTCCCCAGACTTCAGTGCTTCCACTCCAGTGGCAATTCAAAGGGAGCTGGAGCTTTGGATGCCACCGATGCCACAGTAGAATTGCTGGGCCCTGAGATAATTGCTCCCTTTGCCCTCTCATTGGTGAGCCTGCTAATTATAATCTAATTCAGTATGCAACAGGTGAATGTGACCAACGAAAAGATGGCGGGGATAGAGAAGATAAGGGCAATGAGATGGAGGATAATGAGGTTACGTGAGTAGTTAATTTGGAACTATCAGGAACCTTCTTTACATTATGTATGTGAGGCTTGAGCACCCCTCTCCCCACCCACCCCCCTCTCTCTCTCTCACACACACACACACAAACAAAAACAGTTCCACCTGCTTTCTAGGCTGTAAATCAATTTTTTTTTATTATATATCACCGTTGTTGGTTGACTTCTTGTCTGCATCATACAGACTGGACGATGAGGAGGACAATAATCTTACCGCTTATTTGAGAAAGGGCCTTACATGCGTAGGGGGCAATATGGAAGAAAACACATTGGAGCTAATATGAGTTTGTGACTTCTTTGATTATGATATGACCAAAAGATATCATCTTTCAGATTTGAGAAGGAAGTAGAATGTGGGGAGATCTTAGAAAAATTGTACTAAAGTAAGTTTTGGAGGGTTTTATCTTAATTTTAATTTATTTTATTTTTCATGCATTTATGTATTTAAGGCAAATAGTAAAAAACCTTTTATCAGGCTTCATATTACTCCTTTTAGAATAAGACATGCTGTGCTTTTTCCTGGCCCTCCAACTCCATGTTTGGCTAATCTGCTATGGGACTGGAGGGCAGGGTGACATTTACCCCTGCAGGCCATTTAAAATAGGCATTTTATAGCGTATACTTAACTATGAGGCAAAATTGGGAGTCACATTGTGCCCTTTCCTTCTTCATTAAATAGTCTACCCAATGGTTTGAGCATTGGCCTGCTAAACCCAGGGTTGTGAGTTCAATCCTTGAGGGAGCTATTTAGGGATCTGTGGCAAATCTGTCAGGAATGGTACTTGGTCTTGCCATGAGGGCAGGGGACTGGACTCGATGACCTCTCAAGGTTCCTTCCAGTTCTATGAAAGTATATCTCCATATACTACTATACTATTGCAGTAGGAAGAATTCCAAGAAAGATAATCATAATGGAATCTGCCCTGATAGACAGATATACACAAACACACTACAGCCACACTTCCAGGCTTACATTATCAAATTCTGTTAAGTAGGAGTCTGAAACTCTAACTAATCTCACATAAAAAGTTAGAAATGCCCACTCTCTTTAAAATCAATTCACCACTGTGTTCACCAGGGTCTCTGGAGATACACATTAGGCCAGATACAGGAAGGTTATTGCATCACCATTTCTGTGGTTATTATTAGCAATTTCAAATGTTAACAAAATAAGGGCTTAGATCTGCAACCCATACTCATTGCACGGGCACGCACAATGAATGGAATGGAGCTTTAAAGAAACATGTCTACACAACAGCTTTATTTTGGAATAATTGACATTATTTCAAAATAACAAAATGCTCATCTGCACAGCAAGCCATTATCTCAAAACAATGGCGAGCTGGAGAACTTCCTACTCCAACTCCTGTAACCCTTGTTTCAGGAGGAGTATGGGAAGTCAAAGGAAGAGTGTTCTTCCTTTGACCTCCTGCTGTGTAGACAGCGCCAAAAGCCAAGTTAAGCTCTTTCGACATGAGCTACGTAACTGACGTGGCTGAAGTTGTGTGGCTTAATTCGACTTTTCCCCTGCAGTATAGATGTGCCCTTAAGGAATGCAAGTCTCAGTGAAGTAGTGTGTTATTTTGTTAGTATGTATCTGCAAAAACAGATCTGTGGCCCAGGATTCCTCAATGTTTTTAATCAATGAAGTATGTCTTTTTGGGGTAAGAGGTCCATAATCTATGACCATGGTTAGAGATTGTCTGGCTGGCTCTCAACAAACCCCCTTGAAGTCATCAGCAATATAAACGTTTTCTTCTTTAGAAGGAAAAAAAGCTAATAATTGAACTAGCATTAAAAATCAATAAACAAACAAGACCATAATGTAGATTAACACTGGGAATAGCACTGTTCTCTACTCTCCTCATGGAGGTGGTTTACTTAGAGCACTGAGAGAGAGATCTCCCAGTGCTCATGCCACAGCCACACTTTCGGTTTAAAGTGCCGCCATGGCTGTGCTTTAAACATTTAAGTGTAGACAAAGCCTTAGTCACTCAGAGGTATGAAAAAGACACCCCTGAGCCACACAACTTACAGCAAACTAAGTGCTGTCCAAACCATGCTATGTTAGCAGAAGAATGTCTGTCACAGTCATAGCGTCTGCCTCTCACAGAGATGGAATAATTATGCTGACAGGAGAGCAGTGTCTTGTAGGGATGTAAGTGACTAGTCGGCTAGTCGATTGCCTGATAAGTATAGGCTTATCGGGTACTCAAGTTGACTTCTCGCTTCCCCCCACCCTTGCTGCCTCTGTATCAGAAGCAGCAAGGGTGGGGAACAGGAGCCAGTGATGGGGGGAACCAGCTTAAAAGCGAATTCTCCTCAGTACCAGCTCCGTGGGGGGTGGGAGTGGTAGGGGAGGCAGAGGCACAGCAGAAAATGGTGGAACAGGAAAATGCGTGAGCAGGAAACGCTGCTTGCCCTGGGTTCCTCGCTGTGCCTCTGCCTATTAAATGTAGTAAGAGCCCCTTGTGGCAGAGGAGCAGCCAGGATAATGAGTTTCCCACCCCACCCATCGACCACTTGATTAGCCCGTTAATAGAAATGTAACACCTCTAGTGTCCAGTCATCATGGAGCATCTTCACTAGATGTGTTATAGCAGCACTGTTCTGCTGTTATAGCTCTCCTAGTATAGACCTGCCTAAAGAAAAACTTGAGTTTAAATCCACACAAGAAACTCTAGAAATATCCTTACTGAAATTGATTTCTTTTATAAACATACTGAAGTTTTCAGTCTCAAAACTGGGGAACAATTATGGTCAGAAATGTTTTACAGAAGATACATGTTACTTCCAGTTTATGTTTCCCCTGAAAGATGAAACCTTTGTTGTTTCTCAAATACTTTAACTGGCATAAGCTTCTTTTAATATGTATATTTGAAAATATTTTGTATCTAAATGCAAGCAATCCTTCCTATAATAACTGCCTGATGTTGTTAAATGAGTAGTAAGATGTTTTATGTGAAAATATAGCAAGGTCATTTGCGCTAGAGTAATTAGTTATATAAGAAACCATTTAAGTTACATTATCATTCCAGAAATTGACTCATTCCAGAGTCAACAACTAGACTAAAGACTTTTTAAGTGTTGTTTAGCTCTAAGAGTCTGCTTTGAGAACTAAAATCTCTTATATAAAAAACAATTGTTGGACTCC
Organism: Pelodiscus sinensis; assembly: GCF_049634645.1. Taxonomy (NCBI): domain Eukaryota; kingdom Metazoa; phylum Chordata; order Testudines; family Trionychidae; genus Pelodiscus; species Pelodiscus sinensis. The sequence goes on from NC_134712.1 coordinate 174,364,831, forward strand.
CTGAAAATAGAATTTCATTTCCTGTCAAACTCTAATCAAAGTAAAAAAAAATCCCAGAAAATGGTCTCAATAAAAAGACAGAGAACTAACTTTTAAAGTTATTTGAATCTTTCCTGCCAGGAGAATCACAAAGGCCATTAAAGGACTGTTGCATATTCATTAAACAGACTAAATATTCAGAAACTGAAAGTGTCATCTAAGCCAACTCCAAAGACAAGGAGCCAATGTAAGAGTGACAGCAACCAACTTGCATCTAAATAAGCATGACAAAAGTGAGGTTTTTTTTAATAAATTCATGACAATAAGAAAGGTATAAAAGACTCAGGGTATGACTACACTGCCACCCTAGTTTGAACTAGGGTGGCTAATGTAGTCATTCGAACTTGCAAATGAAGCCCGGGATTTAAATATCCCAGGCTTCATTTGCATGTTCCTGAGCGCCGCCATTTTTAAATGCCCGGTAGTTCAAACTACCTGTCCATGGCTACACGCAGCATTAAGAATTAGGAGCTTTAATTCAAACTACCTAGCCACGTGTAGCCACGGGCGAGTAGTTCAAACTACTGAGCATTTAAAAATGGCGGCGCCCAGAAACATGCAAATGAAGCCCGGGATATTTAAATCCCAGGCTTCATTTGTAAGTTCAAATGACTACATTAGCCACCCTAGTTCAAGCTAGGGTGACTAGTGTAGACATATCCTCAGTGAGCTCACACTCACATACCCCTGTTATGCACTCCACTCTCATTCTGCCCATTTCTATGGGCAAGCTACCACAGAGATAAAAACAGAAGACTCAAGAAGAAACTAACCTAGGTAAATTTCTACAAAACTTCAACATGGACTGATGAGAAGCTAACAAAGACATTGTAAAAGGATTCAATTTAAAACTCATGTAATGACTTTGTTGGAATATTGAAACATTATTGTGACTTCAAAGAGTAACAGCTTCTCCAGTTTGTCACTAAATGGTTAGAGCATGAAATGCTGCAGAGATAGAGGCCAAACACTGGTAAACAGAGAAACAGTGGGATTTAATTATATTTAAAATTCTTAATATTGGTTAATCATCTGTCTTCAGATAGTTCCTTAAATGAACTTCAGTTTCACAGGATGTAAAGTCTGCTTATTTTGACAGCTATAAACTAGCTAGTTATTTATTAATAACTAACAGGTCCACCTGCACTAAACTTGCGCCAGTGCAATCTCTGATAAAAGGTCTCCAGGGAGAGCTATAGAGAGAAGATTATAAGTGAAGTAACCAGTTATCATTTGTGTTCAGTAATGTGGGTTGTTTAATGTTCCTTTTTGTAAAATACAGTTTGGACCTCCCTGTCCGGCACCCTGGGGACCTGACTGGTCTAGACGAGGGATTTTCCTGGACCAGGAAAGGTCATTTCTGGACCCCCTGCATCTCTGGCCCAACTGCTGGCTTCTCGCTGGCTCCTGCTACCCTGCACATGTGCCGGCCTCCTGGTGCCATGCTGGGCAGCCTAGTGGCTCTTGCATGCCTGCCTCCTGCTGCCATGCCTGGTAGTCCCACTGTGTCCACACACCAGGGTCCTGCTGTCCTACTGAGCAGCCCCACCACCGCTGGAGTGTGTGGCTCCCATTGCCGTGCACTGGACTCCTGTTGCCCTGCCAACCTGCAGGTGTCGCAGGCACTAGCTCTTCACCTGGACTTTCTGCTCTTGGAACATCCGTGAGTTTCAGTTTAGAGAGTTTCAACCTGTACTCAAATAGCCATGATTAGCAACTGTGATTATTTTGCTTGGTCTTGGCCATGGTGTCTTCTAAAATACATAAAATATTCCATCTAAGCCACACCCCTGAGTTGGCTATACCAGAAAATATTAGGAAGAGCAGACCTACCATTTCTTGCGTCTGTAAACTGACTATTTCAAAAAAATTCTTAAACAAAATTACTTGGGGTCCAACAATTTAAATCTGCCCCTTTTAGCCCCACAAATCCAAATGACTTAAGGGTATAATGATACTAGCACTCTTCATTGTACAGTGCATTTTTGCCTCAGAACACCATACCTGCCCCTTCCAAATGAATGCTACCCAAAAGTTTTGACCATAAGAAAGAAAAGAAAAAAATTATAATGGACATAGCCAAGACACATAGCTATGGCTATTATAAATTTTTCGTATTTATACAGTGTCATCAATGTGCATGACTTTTTACAAATGAAAACAAACCCATAACTTGCATGCAATGTGCGTAAGACTTTCCTCAGTAAGGGGTTATAAACAAAGGGTGGAGCAGAAACAAGGTTAGCAACTGTGAAAGATCATGAGGTGTGTTCTTCTTACACAAGGTTGTCATGACCTCTGCTCTGTACCTGAGTAGTGGATTGTTTAGATCCTTTTTATTGGCTACCTCCAAGGTAAAGGCAAAAAACCACTCTTGGAAGGAAAAGACTGGCAAGCAATCAACCGAGATGAAATGGCAGAACAAAAGGGACGAATGGGGGACCATCAACTAAAGATGAGAATTAGGTTGGGACAGAGCCATACATGTCCTTAGAGAGTTAAGATGAGGAAGAAGAGTTTGAATTAATAGATTCATATATTTCAAGGCTAAAAGGGATCATTGCGCTCATCTAGTCTGACCTCCTGTTTACCACATGCCTTAGAACTTCCCCAAATTAATTGACAGAGAACACCTTTCAGGAAAACATTCAACCTTGATATTAAAGTTCTCAGTGATGGAAAATCCACCATGAGCAGGATGACCTCATTTCCCGATGCTGAATATGGGACACCTGGTAAAAGTGAGTTCAGTGGCAACCAATCAGAACTATGCAGTACAAACATTCAACTTAACATCAGGTTGGCTGAGCCCCTGTTAAAAAGAAATACTGTGTAACTGGAGTCTTTTTATTTACCTTCTTATCTTTAAAGTTTGCATGGGAAGAAGTCACACACACACACACACACACACACACACACACACAATCCCATACACCTCTCTCAAACTGAAGTGGGGATGACCAGCTGACCTCAACCCTCCCTGTCCAGTGCTCTCCACCCTCCAGCTGCCCCGTGCTCTCCACCCTCCAGGCCTGGCTGGGCCCCTGGGATGGACCCACCTCTCCTGGTACCTGATGCCACATCTTCTTGAGACAATTGGGGGAATTCAGGGTCACAGCTTCATACTCTTTCTCCTGCAATGGGGATTTGGGGGCATGAGAGTGGGGAGTAGGGATGACCTAGCCCACGCCTTTGCATAGGTCATGTCTTCTCCCCACACACACTAGAAGCAGCTTGTCCCTTCCTGCCCGCACAGTGTGGAAAGGCAACTAACACCTGCTGGCCACCGACATAACCCAGCCACCTCCTTTCCTCTGGCTATAGCATGGACAGGAAGGAGTTAAGCCCTAAGGATGTGTTGAACAACAGGGCACAGGGCATCTGATGCAGCTTCAATGAACCTAGTGAGAGGAGACTCCGCAGGGGAGCCATACCTAGGGGACAGAGCATCCCCACACTACTTGAGAGCAGAAGCTAGGGTGGGGGAAGGCATGAGGAGAGGGAGCTAAGCCCCCATGGGGGTTGCTGTGGAGCCTGCAGGGTCAGGACGTGAACAGGCTATAAATTGCATCCCCTGCTCTGCCCCCACCACTCCAGAGCTCAGTTTTTAGGGTGGAGAAACTTCCCCATGGCAGTGCTATGAGACACTTTGGCACATTCAGAACATGGCTCCTGCAGGCCAGTATTCATGGCAAAGTCTCTTGAGCTTTCCCAGGGTGCCTGCCCAACCAGAGGCAGTGGGGGAAGGAAGGAGCCTGCCAGCCAAGCGGTGGGTGATCTCAGTGCTTCAACCAGGGGCTGGTTCTCTGCAGTGATGGGAGTGGAACAAACCCACTGTAAGAGCAGTAGGGCTGGAGAGGTGAAGGGGCACCATAGGGGGAGGACACAGAGAGGAGGAGCAGAAGGGCAGCACGTGAAGGGGCCAATGTGTGGACAGCAGAGGTGTCATACAAGTGACCACTGCCTGTGTCTGCACTGACCAGCCGCTGGCTGGAAATGGGGCAGTGCAGGGCCTGCTGGCCAACAAGCGGCACCACAGTGGGGACTGTACCAGTGGACCAGCAGAGGAGTGGGTGGCCCTGCACACCGCAGCTTTGTCAGACCACCAGACTTGCACACTCACCCCAGCATCAGCTCATTGGACGTTTTCCTCCCTCTGCACACACGCTCACCTCTGATTTGTAGGCAGCTGGTGAGCAAGAATCCAACCAGCAGCAGGACTTGCCAGTAGTGATGTGGGGGAAGAGATGGAAAATATGTGATGATCTGCCCATTTTAAAGAAGAAGTTAGCACACCTACAGGAACATTTAAATATGGGACTGTCTCTTTAAAAATAGCATGTCTGGTCACCCTAACCATGACCCTTAGTAAGTTATTCCAATGGGTCATTTTTCTCACTGTTAAGAATTTACACCTTATTTTCTGTCTGAATTTCTCTAGCTTCTATTTCCAGCCATTGGGTTGTATTATACCTTCTCTGCTAGATTAAATATTTGTTATAGATTGTAATCAAGTTATCTCTTAGCCTACTCTTGTTAAGCTAAATAGACTGAGCTTCTTGAGCCTGTTAATATAAGGCATATTTTCTAATCTTTTAATCATTCTTGGAGCTCTTCTCTTAATCTTCTCCAATTTAAATTCTTCTTGAAATGTGGACACCATAATTGGACACAATATTCCAGCAGTGGTCACACCCGTACAAAAACAAAACAAAAGAACAAATGTAAGCCCCATGTAAAATAATCTCCCTTCTCTTGCTCAAGATTCCTCTGTGTATGCATCCAAAAACTGCATTTGCCCTTTCAGCCAGAGCATCTTACCAGGTGCTCATGTTCAGCTGATCCTTCATCATGACCCCCAAATCTTGTTCAGAGTTATTGCTTCCCAGGATTGAGTCCCCTCTTCCTCTAAGGATCACTCACATTCTCTGTTTCTAGATGTGTACATTTATATTTAGCCATATAATGCATATTGTTTGCTTGCATCCAGGTAACCAAATGATCCATATCACTCTGTACCAGTGACCTTTCATCTTCATTATTTACCTCTCCCCCCAGTTGTTGGGTCATCAGCAAATTTTATCAGTGAGAATTTTATGTTTTCCTTCAGGTCATTAATAACATTTTACATAGCATAGGGCTTTGGACCAATCCCTGCAGGACCCAACTAGAAACTCATGCATTCAGCGATGATTGCTCATTTACACTTACATTTTGAGACCAATCAGTTAGCCAGTTTTAAATTCATTTACTGTGTGCCTTGTTAGTTTTATAGTGTAATAGTTTTCTTAATCAAAATGTCATGCAGTACCAATTCAAATTCCTTAAAGAAGTCTAATGTTACATCAACACTATTATCCTTATCTGCCTTTATCAAACTTGTAATCTCATCAAGAAAGGATACCAAGTTAGTTCGACAGGATCTGTTTTCTATAAATCCATACCAATTGGCATTGATGATACTGGCTTTCTTTAATTCTTTATTAACCTTTTCTTGTATCAGCAGCTCCATTAGTTTGCCCATGTCTGACTGCAAACTGACAGGTCAATAGTTACCCATGTTATCCCTTTACCCTTTTAAAATATAGGCACAATATTAGCTTTCTTTTTCCAGGCTTTTGGAACCTGCCTGGTGTTCCATGACACATTGACAATCAACATGAAATGGTCTAGCAAACCAAAATGTCTCACTTTAGTAGCCACTGTTTAGAAGCCTCCTAAGACACTAGTGGATTAGAAAGAGTGTGATCATACAGTCTGACTGCATCATCTTCCCTCCCCCCAAATACAGAACATAAATATTCTTCTGTTTCCTACATTATTTATTGATTATTCTGTCCTTTCATCTAGTAATAGAAAGTAATAGAAATATGTAAGGACAAAAGAAATCAAAGCAGAGATACTCAGGGGATGACAGTCTGATTGGCAGGTGGGTAAAATAATTTAAAAAGCAGAATGCTGAATGGATTGGAGTCTGCAATGGGAGAGTTGGGCGGCTATAGAGCAGATGATTGCCACTGCAGTCAGATGAAGTCAGTGTGGGTCCATAGGTGCACCATGACATCAGGTCCCCCCATGACCTTTCCACTTACTTGAGTCATGTTTCTAGGCTCTTTCTCCTAGGGAGGCAAAGAGACTGTAGCAAGGAGTCCACTTTCCCTGGAAGCAGTAGGGCCAGTTATAGGGCTCTTTTCCTTCTCTTGCAGAGTGGCAGGGACAGCAGAAGACAGCAGAGGCTCTCCATTATTTAACCTAGGCATAGATATATCAATTAGCTGGGTCAAGCCTCTGTACTCCTCCCTTCCTACCACATGCAGAATCTTCTATGGGGCAGGTGTTGGCAAAGTCCTAGCTCCCAGATGAATGATGGGCTTAAAAAAAAATAAGGCTATCTAAAAAAAAAGGTAAAGGTGGGGAGGTTAGAGTCAAGAACTGCAGAGAAATCCTCTGGAGATGATAGACCGGAGCCTGGAGATCACAGGGTATGTCTACATTTGAACCCTCTTTTGAGAGAGGGATGCAAATGCAGCTGAGCAAAATTGCAAATGAAGCACGGATTTGAATTTCCCGTGCTTCATTTGCATATTCGCATTATGGCACTATTTCAAAATAACAAACACTGTGTAGACGCGGTTATTTCGAAAGAAAATCCTTCTTCCAAAATAACTGGTAAACCTCATTGTAGGAGGAATAAGGGTTATTTCAGAAGAAGGGTTTTCTATCGAAATAACCATATCTTAAAAGCATCTGTTATTTCAAAATAGCGCCATAATGTGAATATGCAAATGAAGCGTGGGAAATTTAAATCCCGGCTTCATTTGCAATTTTGAATGTCTTCATTTGCATCCATCTCTCGAAAGAGGGTGCAAATGTAGACATATCCATAGAGAATTGTATTGTAGGGAAATGGGTAGGAGGAGTGAGAAGTGTTGGTGGTGATTAAAGAGAAGAAACCGGGACACTAAAGTCTAGACAGTTGGGCTATTTTAGGAGGAATCCTGAAATAGCTACTCCACATCTTTTAAATGAGCCTGTTATTTCAAAATATTTTTCAAAATAACAGGCATGCTATTCTGTAACCCTCATTGCATAGTGCAAATTGCATATCTTATTTTGAGTTTAGAGTGCTGTGTAGATGCACCCTAAAAGACCTGCAAGAGAGCAATGGGTAGGCCCACTGCTTAGTGAGGAGGGAGAAGCAGTAACAGGAAACTTGGAAATGGCAGAGATGCTCAATGACTTCTTTGTTTCGGTCTTCACCGAGAAGTCTGGAGGTGTGCCTAACGTAGTGAATACAAGCAGAGAGAGGGTAAGTTTAGAAGATAGGATACACAAAGAACAAGTTAAAAATCACTTAGGAAAGTTAGATGTCAGCAAGTCACCAGGTCCTGATGAAATGCATCCCAGGATACTCAAGGAGCTGATAGAGGAGGTATATGAGCCTTTAGCTATGATTTTTGAAAAATCATGGCAGACAGGGGAGATTCCAGAAGACTGGAAAAGGGCAAATATTGTGCCCATCTATAAAAAGGGGAATAAGAACAACCCAGGAAATTACAGACCGGTCAGTTTAATGTCTGTCCCAGGGAAGATAATGGAGCAGGTAATTAAGGAAATCATATGCAAACACTTGGAAGGTAATAAAGTGATAGGGAATAGCCAGCATGGGTTTGTGAAGAACAAGTCATGCCAAACTAATCTGATAGCTTTCTTTGATAGGATAATGAGCCTTGTGGATAAGGGAGAAGCGGTGGATGTCATATACCTAGACTTTAGTAAGGCATTTGATACGGTCTCGCATGATATTCTTATTGATAAACTAGGCAAATATAACTTAGATAGGGCCACGATAAGGTGGGTGCATAATTGGCTGGATAACCGTAGTCAGAGAGTTGTTAACGGTGCTAAATCCTGCTGGAAAGGGATAACAAGTGGAGTTCCGCAAGGGCCTGTTTTGGGACCCGTACTGTTCAATATCTTCATCAATGATGTAGATATTGGGATAGAGAGTACGCTTATTAAGTTTGCAGATGATACCAAACTGGGTGGGGTTGCAACTTCTTTGGAGGATAGGGACATAATTCAAAATGACCTTAGCAAGTTAGAGAAATGGTCTGAGGTAAACAGGATGAGGTTTAATAAAGAGAAATGCAAAGTGCTCCACTTAGGAAGGAACAATCAGTTCCATACATACAAGATGGGAAGTGACTGTCTAGGAAGGAGCATGGCAGAAAGAGATCTAGGGGTCATAGTGGACCACAAGTTGAATATGAGTCAACAGTGTGATGCTGTTGCAAAAAAAGCAAATATGATTCTAGGTTGTATCAACAGGTGTGTTGTAAGCAAAACTCGTGAAGTCATTCTGCCGCTCTACTCTGCACTAGTTAGGCCTCAGCTGGAGTACTGTGTCCAGTTCTGGGTGCCACATTTCAAGAAAGATGTGGAGAAATTGGAAAGGGTACAGAGAAGAGCGACAAGAATGATTAAAGGTCTAGAGAACATGACCTATGAAGCCAGGCTTCATGAACTGGGCTTGTTTAGTTTGGAAAAAAGAAGATTAAGGAGGGACATGATAGCGGTTTTCAAATATCTAAAAGGGTGTCACAAGGAGGAAGGAGAAAATTTGTTCCTCTTGGTTTCTGAGGACAGGACAAGGAGTAATGGGCTTAAAGTGCAGCAGGGGAGGTTTAGATTGGACATTAGGAAAAAATTCCTAACTGTCAGGGTGGTCAAATATTGGAATAAATTTGCAAAGGGAGGTGGTGGAATCTCCCTCTCTGGAGATATTTAAGAACAGGTTAGATAGATATCTCTCAGGGATGGTGTAGACGGAGCTTGGTCCTGCCTTGAGGGTGGGGGGCTGGATTCGATGACCTCTTGAGTTCCCTTCCAGTCCTATTATTCTATGATTCTATGAATGGAGATTAAATGGAGAGAGCAGGTTGTTGAGTTTGCCCAGACACGAAGGTCAAAGGATGTGGTAAGGAAAAGAAATTGGAAGGGTAACAAGGTGAGAATGTAGAGGCCACAAGGGAAAGAGGCTGTTGAGTTAGTGATAGTGGAATGTTTGAGACAATTACTCATAGTAGGGAGTGAGAAAGGTGGGTAGGTGGGCAGGCCTAGCCATGTCTGGGTAAAAATTTGGGATGTCTGATCTATAGCTTCCAGAACTCCATGGAAAAGCAGCTGTGTCCCCCCAACATAGCAGCTGTGTCCAGCCTAATTTGGAGGGGCAGAGGGAAAGACAGAGGCAGGAAATTGATCAGAAAAAAAACAAACCCTGCGACTCTCAGTAGTATTTGTCCAGAGCAGCAGTGATCTGATATGAAAATACAGGACTTGTTGCAAACTGTGACCATGCGCAGTGTATTAAATAAAGGCATTTTCATCACCTGGAAGCAAATCAAGAGCACTCTTCTGAGACTGGTTTAATGGGAGAAATTAACTCTATAAAAAGGTTTTAACAAACAAACACATGGTGAAATAATTCTGTTCTGTCACTCCATAGAACACATTGTAACAAAACCTGTGCCATAGGCAACTAGACAATTTCATTGCAATATTTCACTCATTTGATGGAACAATGAAAGTGTTTAAAAACACTCTCCATATTCAAACACAGAAAGAAGTAAGTTGCTAGTGAGCATTGTAACTGCAAGATATCAAATATATATATATAGAATGTGAATATTGTTAAAATTACACTTGATCCCATCAATGTGGGCTTAACTAACAATAACTATCCATGCCCCCTTTTTTCTGCTAATGTAATTTGAGAAGCACTAATTCCACTTACAGATTTTATGGTAACATTTTAAATTAAAATGCCCTGAGTATACTTAAATACACATTCTCTGTGGATTTAATAAGATGGTTATATATTCATTAAGTAGAAATTGATTATTAACTCTTCCATGTTGCACTGATATGTACATTCAACAGAGCTAAGCTTGGAATGTCCTAAAGATGACAACGTACTTCATGACCTGGCTCTTTAACACATTAAGCAATAAAACAGCTTGTTCTTTCAGAGCACATTATGAGACCAATCTGGCTCCCATTAGGGGCATTGGTAAAGCTTCCACTGAATTAAGTGTGAGCAGAATTGAGATCTATAAATGGCTTACTCTGAGGGACAGAACCAAAATAGACTGGGAAAATGCAATGTCTTAGAAAACATATTAACTAATAAGAAAGGTAATATTTTCACCCCTTTTCAACCAGCTCTGATTAACATGCAAGAATTGCTGTCTAATCTTGTCTATGGGTAGGATTTCCAAAAGTGTCTAAATGGTTTAGGAGCATAAATCCATTTGAAAATCAACTTTAGCTAAGTTACTTAGGGAAAGGTTCTCAAAGCACAAAGGACAGGTGTGCATCTGCCATTTATGCTTCTACAATTCCCCCCCTTACATTCTTTGGAAATGCCACCATATGTCTTTTTTTTTTCCAGTCACACTAAGTCAATAATTTTACTGTGTGGAATAATGTCTTGATAGCATTATTCTTTCCTTCTTTTACTTTGTGATTACAGCACCAGATTCCCATGTCTGGGGATGGCGTAAGGAATGGACATCCACCTTGGACAACCCTTGCAAGTTTTCTTTCTTTGGCAAGAATCTGTAGAGAAGGATTTAAGTGTCTTAAACCTCTCAGATTTGAATCTCTCAACCTCCTTCATGGTCAGCCTTTCATTCTACTTTTTATATATCTGCTCTGTAAACCTTCTGTAAAAGCGCACCTTCTTTTGTATGTTGGATATGGGTCACCACTGCAGTCATCGTGTCCATGACTGATGGAAGACTGAAACTTTCCAGGATTGTCTAAGCATCTACTTGTTTGTGACAAAAATCAGTATCATTACCCTCTACATAAAGTGTTGGTAGATTATTCATTTCCATTTTATAGGAAGCAAGCATGGCTTTGATTTTATTACCATTAAATATTAAGTCATGTAGATTTTGTAGTGTTTTGCAGCTCTCCTAGCATTATCTGTGGTTGTTCAAGTAGTTTCTCCAAATAAGCCAATGTCACATGTTTAAGGTCCTCTAAAGAGGAATCTTTATATCTCACAACTCCTGTTTTGGCTTCCATCAGCTTTGTGATCAGGTAATTGACTCAAACATTAAGTAAGAGAGGAGAGAGAATGCATTTCTGAGTCTACTGAAAGCCAACTCGTACTACAAGCATTGACCTCACAGAGCTAAATGAACTGTGGTGCAGTTCATCCAATGGACACCCTAAACCTGTTCGTGAAGAGGGCGGGGGGGGGGGGGGGGGAAGGATTCCAGTTCAGCTGTGAAAACTCAAGGGCTGGATAGTTCAGGTAGCATTTTAACTTCTACTTATTTTTACTGCTTTTCTGAACCAAACCTTCAAATGGCTTCTTCCATTATCGCTTCTGGGGACAGTCTTAAAAGTGAAACCATGGTTTGAGAGAAAAATACATTCATGAGTGTAGTTCCAAATCCAATCAACATGAACTCTGGAAGCCTGATCACTTTAGGGAGTGTAATCTGAACAGATATTTACACAAAATTTGGCAATGTTAAACCTTTCACCTTGTACAGTAAATTATAAATCTAAACATCAAAACAATTTAATGTGAACTCCGACCACGCTTTGAGATTACTAAGAACTCATCATCTAACCTTACCCTACATAATTAGTGACAAGAAGAACATCACACTACTAGGATAATACAGAAAACTTCTAATGCTATCCAAACACAAATGACTATTCCCAAGTCATGAAATGTTCAGGAAGCAGGGCGGGGGTAGGAGAGCATTTGTAACAGCTAATTGAGCAAGTCTCCAATGAACTGCATAAGACCAAATCTTATTGATTGCTGATTAAGTGTGGCAGAATGAATTGTGTCTTGTCCCAAAACACAGCCAGAAAATAACTGTTTCTTCACTGAGTGACACACACAATGATTTATAGGGATGCTGCCGATGGCTACTTTTCCTCTCCTGTTTGCTCACACAGAAACCATGCATCTGCATGCCTGAACTTTGGGCCAATCAGCCTGCCAGTTGGTTGCATGCAATTGATGGGACAATTAGGGCCCTCAACTTTGGGGATGTAGACAAAAGTACAATTATTTTCACTTATTCGGTGCAATTCCCTTGTGCATTTGCCATTCCTTTACTTAAAGCAGAGCTCAGTTTATAATGATTTCTTTGTGGGAAGATGTTTTGCTACTTAAGTATAGCATGTGCTTTTTCTTTAACATCTTTCTACTACCAATACTCCCCTCTCCCCAGTGAGAAGCCCTCACCTTTCCATTAAACAACCAAAGAGTTGTGCACATCCAAACATAGTACAGGCAGTCCCCAGGTTACGTACAAGATAGGGACTGTAGGTTTGTTCTTAAGTTGAATCTGTATGTAAGTCGGAACTGACGTCCAGATTCAGCCGCTGCTGAAACTGACCAGCAGCTGACTACAGGAAGCCTGAGGCAGAGTTGCTCTGCCCTGGGCTTCCTGGAATCAGCCGCTGATCAGTTTCAACAGGCTGAATCTGGATGCCAGTTCCGACTTACATACAGATTCAACTTAAGAACCCCAGGCGTCCCCAAGTCAGCTGCTGCTGAAACTGATGAGCGCTGATTCCAGGAAGCCTGGGGCAGAGCAACTCTGCCTCGGGCTTCCTGTAGTCAGCGCTGGTCAGTTTCAGCAGCGGCTGACTTGGGGACGCCTGGGGCAGAGCAGCTGGGGTGCTGCTGGGGTGCTCCAGTAGCGCCGCTCCTCGGTGCTACTGAACCAACCCAGCAGCACCCCAGCTGTCCTGATTCAGCCGCTGCTGAAACTGACCAGCAGCGGCTGAATCAGGACGCCTGGGGCAGAACAGCTGGGGTGCTGCCGGGTTGGTCCAGTAGCGCCCAGAGCGGCGCTGCGGGACCAACCGGCAGCGCCCCAGCTACTCTACCACAGGCATCCGGAGAAAAGCCTGGTCTGCTGGGGGGGGGGCGTACTAGTTGCGCCCCCCCCAGCAGACCAGGGAGACGCGGGCAGCGGACAGAGACGCATCGCGGTCCCACCGCCCGGGTCCTCCGCGGCTTTGCTCTGCGTCTCCCTGGTCCGCTGGTCTACTGAAGACCAGCAGACCAGGGAGACGGGGAGCAAAGCCTCTGAGGACGCCGGCAGCGGGACAGCCACGGCGCGTTGGGGCTGTCCCGCTGCCCACGTGCTCCGCAGCTTTGCTCCGCATCTCCCTGGTGACCAGCAGACCAGGGAGACGCGGAGCAAAGCTGCGGAGCACATGGGCAGCGGGACAGCCCCAATGCGCCGCGGCTGTCCCGCTGCCGGCGTCCTCCGCGGCTTTGCTCCCCGTCTCCCTGGTCTGCTGGGCTCCAGCAGACAAGCAGACCAGGGAGACGCGGAGCAAACCCCGTTCGTAACTGCTTATGTCGGATCCGCGTAACTCGGGGACTGCCTGTACAGTCAGAACAGGGTATGCAAAATGTTATCTACTCATATGAGTTTTTCCAGTGTTGTTCTAATTATGTCGGTCCCCACATATTACAGAGATCACGTGGGAACAATTTGGTCTAATAAAAGATTTTAACTCACCCACCTTGTCTCTATTCATGTGAGCTCCATTATGCCACATGCTCACCTGTTTAATCACTTGCATTTCAGATTGTTGTTAGAACTCCTAGTTCCTCGTTTTGATGAATAGAAAAAGGAAAGTTTGAATTAAAAAGACACTTTGCCAGAAACTTATCATTTGTACTGTGGTTGCACCCAAAGGTCCGAACCTGGATTGAGATCCCATTATGCTAGGTGCTGTACAAACACATGGAAAGATGTGATCTGAAAATCTTGTAATCTAACTCTTGTATTGTATATGACAACCTATAAGCTACTTACAGTTATTATTTTGTAAACTCTCAATTACAGGTAGGTTCAAAATAAATCCTTGAGCTTTGGGAAGTTTAGATCACGATTCAGGTCTCAATTTCATGGCTTCTTCTTTTCCCTATTATAGAACAAGCCAAAACCACAGCCCCAAACCCTCTGCTCCAAACTCTGTGGGCTACCACTAATCTAAATATAGAAAATATAAGGACTGAACCCTGATTTCAAATACAAAACCCAAAACAAAACTCTCAAACCATTTAAATATATAACATCCAAACAAGATCATTGCAATTTAGTTTGCTTTTCCTGCTTTAACAGAGGAGGTCATTGGTATTTTCACCCTCCCCTTTCTTCTGGGAAATAAAAATATTTTCCAGGTGATTGGGGAAAAAAGGCAGATAATTATTTTTTGTTTTTAATAAAAAAACAAAGTACTAGCCCAATGACCCTCTTTGTATCACACTTCAGTGAAATTGGCACCTTGGTTACAAATTCTTTCTACTGAAATTTTTCTACCCTCAGTGTTATGTCAGAGAAACTCAGACTGATATTGTCAATGTATTTAGTAAGTGGGATCTATACACTTACCTGGTCATCCTTTCCTTAATTCCCTCTCCAAGAGGAGGCATAAGCTATTGATTAGCTTCCACAAAGAGGAGAAACATGGACACAACAGTGAATGCCCCTCCCTCCTAAGTAGGCTTTGATTCATCAAAGCACTTAAACAAGTGCTTAACTTTAAGTCCTGCTGAAGTTGCTTGAGTGTCTGACCCTGCACCCACTTCAATCAACAGTAAAGCTCAGTGGTGCAGGATAAGATCCTCTGCTGGTGTAAATTATCAGAGCTCCTTTTACTTTAATGGAGCTAAAACAATTTACACATGCTTCATGTAGGACTGGCTTGACGACATAAGTAACATGCCTCAATTTATTTATTTATTTATTTTTAGTGGCCATCATTGGGAAGATAAATTGAAGCCTGACAAACAATATTCTAAGTCAGGATGTCTTTGCTAGCTAAGGGTATGTCTACACTACCCCGCTAGTTCGAACTAGCGGGGTAATGTAGGCATACCGCACTTGCAAATGAAGCCCGGGATTTGAATTTCCCGGGCTTCATTTGCATAAGCGGGGAGCCGCCATTTTTAAAACCCCACTGGTTCGAACCCCATGCAGCGCGGCTACACGGGGCACGAACTAGGTAGTTCGAACTAGGCTTCCTAGTTCGAAGTACCTAGTTCGTGCCCCGTGTAGCCGCGCTGCACGGGGTTCGAACCAGTGGGGTTTTAAAAATGGCGGCTCCCCGCTTATGCAAATGAAGCCTGGGAAATTCAAATCCCGGGCTTCACTTGCAAGTGCGGTATGCCTACATTACCCTCCTAGTTCGAACTAGGAGGGTAGTGTAGACATACCCTGCGATAAGCAGCAATACCCTAATGCTATGGGACAAGGCAAACCTGGATTGTAAAGATCAGATTCCACATGAACAGCACATGCTGTATAGGGATTGGTTCCAGCAAAGTAACCAAGCTAATCCAAACATATATTAAGGAAAAGATTGTCTGTGTAACTTTGGATGTGCAGTACACCGTATGCTCACCCCCTGCACTTGAGTCTGATCAACTCAGCATAGCTCTGTATTTGTCAAATAAAGAAACCTGAGTGATGAACTCCAGAGTTGAATTGAGCATTTTGGATCCCAGAGGAACGGATAAAGTGTTCTCCCAGAACTGGACAAGGAGTTATGGATCAGAAGAATGGAAAAGGACTCAAAGGGAATCCCATCACTTAAGTGCTTTGCTGCCTCAGGATTTAGGTTGGATAATGGTAACATATAATGAGAATGAGTGCCCTTCTATAGATACATGCATGTAATACAAAAAAAGATGTTAACCATATAACACAAAAGTGGTTACTTGTAATAAAATTGTGTTGATTGCCTTTGTTGGACTTCATTCACAAATACATTTCTAGATACTACTATTTATAAATTTCCATCTCCTGAATAGTTCCAGACAGCTCCACTAAAAAAAATAAATAAAAAAAATAATAAAAAAACCCACAACATTCTTTCCCCTTAACACAGTAATTTCCCCCAACTGCAGCCTGACTATCCTATACGACCAACAAATTTCTCACACTCCTTCAGAGATAGAAATATACATAGGAGCTTTATACTTATGGAAAGGGGAATTTCTGAGGTTTCCAGTAAGATATGTAGAATGAGTGACATCTCTCCAAGTGAGGGATATAAGCCAGGTATGATGGCATAGTATGCTTTAAAGATTTTATAGATATTATGGGTACATAATTTATTTCTCCACCCAGAGAAATAAAAAAGCAAATTGAAAGAGCCAGACGAATACCTAGAAACCATCTACTTCAAGACAGACCCAAGAAAACCAACAATAGAACACCACTTGTCATCACCTACAACCCCCAACTTAAACCTGTCCAACACATTATCAAGAAACTACATCCTATACTGGAACAGGATACCATACCCCAAAAGGCTCTGGGAGACAGACCCATAGTCTCCTATAGACAACCACCTAACCTCAAGATGATTCTTACCAACAACCACAGGACATACCACACTAATACCAACCCTGGTACCTTCCCTTGCAACAAACCCCGTTGCCAGCTTTGTCCACATATTCATTCTGCTGATACCATTATTGGACCTAACCAAGTGAGTTATAAGATCAAGAACACATATTCCTGCGCATCCAGAAATATAATTTATGCTATCATGTGCAGAAAGTGTCCATCTGCTATGTACATTGGACAAACATCTCAGACACTTCGCCAAAGGATTAATGCCCACAAAACAGATATCAGACAAGATCACAAAGAAAAAACAGTTTCTTGCCATTTTAACCAGAAAGGACACTCTCTCAATGACTTAACCACCTGCATTCTGCTACAAAGACCTTTTATATCTGCACTTGAAAGGGAATCCTCTGAAATGTCATTCATGTTAAAATTCGACACTCTCTGAGAAGGAATGAACAAATACTCAAACTATCTTACCCGTTACCAAGATAGCTTCCCCAATTATCACCTCTAATACCATTAGCTCACAGACATCCCACTCTCCCCACCTCTAATATCATCAATTCACAGACACTTACCTTCCTTCCTTCCCCCCCCCCCCCCACATCCCCCTCCTGTTCTGAAATGTGATTTGTCCTTTTCATATGTGTTCATTTTTTTAATTGTATCCTTTGGTATATACGGTTGTGACTATTTTCTTCCACTATTTGATCTGAGGAAGTGAGTCTGGCCCACGAAAGCTCATCATCTAATAAACCATCTTGTTAGTCTTTAAAGTGCTACATTGTCCTGCATTTTGCTTCAGCTACCCCAGACTAACACGGCTACATTTCTATCAGATATTTATCCAACCTTCTATTAAATATCTCCAGAAATGGAGATTCCACAACCTTCCTAGGCAATTTATTCTAGTGTTTAACCACCCTGACAGTTATGAGTTTTTCCTAATGTCCAACCTAAACCTCCCTTGCTGCAATTTAAGCCCATTGCTTCTTGTCTTATCGTAAGAGGTTAAAAGGAGAATAATTTTTCTACCTCCTCCTCGTAAATACCATTTTAGGTATTTTAAATATACTATAATGTCTCCTCTCAATCTTTTCTTTTCCAAACTAAACAAACCCAGTTCTTTCACTCTTCCCTCACAGGTCATGTTTTTGAGACCATTAATCATTTTTGTTGCTCTTCTTTGGACCTTCTCCAATTTGTCCCCATCTTTGCTGAAATGTGGTTCCTAGAACTGAACACAATACTCCAGTTGAGTTCTAATCAGTGCAGAGTAGAGGGGAAGAATTACTTCTTGGATCTTGCTCACAACATTCCTGTTAATGCATCCCAGAATCATGTTTGCTTTTTTGCAACAGTATCATATTGTTATTTCATATATAGCTTATGGTCCAGTATGACCCTCAGAACACGTTCTGCAGTTCTCTTTCCTAGATAATCGCTTCCCGTTCTGTATGTGTGAAATTGATTGTTCCTTCCTAAGTGGAATACTTTACATTTTTCCTAATTAAATTTCACCCTTTTTACCTTAGAACATTTCTCCAATTTGGCCAGATCATTTTGAATTATGACCATATCCTCCAAGGCTCCTGCAACCTCTCCCTGCTTAGTATCATC
Organism: Pelodiscus sinensis; assembly: GCF_049634645.1. NCBI lineage: Eukaryota > Metazoa > Chordata > Testudines > Trionychidae > Pelodiscus > Pelodiscus sinensis. Next base: position 174,382,911 of record NC_134712.1, read on the forward strand.
TGCAAACTTTATAAGTGTACTCTCTATGCCATTATCTAAATCATGGGGGAATGCGGAGAAAATCCCAAGATGCACAGGGATCATCTCTGCCTTTCCACAACATACCCAAAGAGCATTGTGTACACTGTTGAAGTGGACATGATTTATTGACAGAGGGAACAAGCATGAACAGCCTCTGATGATTTGTTGATTTTTTGGTGTGTCAACATTTTGTCACTAAAGCTTAGTAGTATGGATATACCCTAAGAGAAGTTGTTACAAATCATGAATTCTCACCCTAATTCTTATTTCAGGTATAGTCCTTCTCAGGTCAAAGCTGACCTTTTTTCTGACTTGGGTCTTGCACCTTCTCTCTCCCTGTCCTTAGAGTTCTTTTTTTCCCCCAGATGTTTTCATGTATTCTCTCCGGGAGGCCAGCTGTGAAGCCAGCTGAAGACAATCATTGTTTGTTTCCCATTCCTTATATATAATTTCCCCAGGGTCAGAAGTCTTTTTTCGATTCCCTCCACCCATGTTGGAAAGTACAAAATTCAAGATGGAGTCCAGCACCAGCTGGCATGGTCACATGTCTTTGTAGGACCAACCATAGCTTAGGCATACAGGAAAAACAAGACTATTTACAGATCATTGTCTTAAGCATCAGGCGATTAAATTCCTAAAGAACCACTAATAAGTTTAGACTTCCTTCACAAACAAGAATGATATAGGTACACAAATGGAATATACACATTCAGGGCATTACAAGTTCTTGAATGAAAAGCTATAGGCCCCATTTTGCATACAGCATAACTGAGTTATGCACATTCAAAAACATATTTCTATTTAAATATGGAATGCAGTGTTACAGGTTCTAATGATACCATTTCTTATGTGAAAGTAACACAAGTATAACTTTATTTTACAATGGAGAACTGAGGCACAGAGAGATTAAGTGATTTACTTTAAGTCACAGGAGAAGTCCATAGAGGGGCTGGATAATGTACCCAGAGCTCCTAAGTCCCAATCCATTATCTTCACTACAAGCCATCTGTCCCTATTTCTCACCTTATATAACATCTTCTGGTTATTTATTTCTATAGATACATTTTAGGATGTGACTGGGAAAATTGCTTCTAAGTGCTATAGGCTGTCCCCGCTATAAGTCCAAGATATGTTCCAAAAAAAACCACTTTGGACTTACAGCAAAACAACTTAAAGCAGGGATTTTTTTCCTGTGGCTGACTTTCATTTGTGCAATTTTTTTTTCCTCACTTAAGAGTGGGAAATGGGAGGACTTATAACGCATCAGTTCCTACAAGCATCAATGAATTTAGTGCAGAATGGATGTATACTGAGGTAACTTAAAGCAGGGATGCCCTGTACCCATATTGCAAATTAGAGAGTTTCGCATCGTACAGTAGGGGGTCAGAATGCAAATACAGAAGCTAGCCAAGATAATGGTGTAAGAATGCTGCTATCGTGTCCTTCATAACCAGCAAGTTCTTTCACAATGACATATAAATTCAAGATTTAATCATGTTAATTGATTAAAGATTGGTCACTTCCAGAAAATCATGCAACTGCCACCCCCATCTACTCATAACAATGATTTGTTAGATTTGAAGAATAAGAGGAAAAGGGAAATAATAGGGGATACAGTTTCCTGAACAAGAGAACCCACATGTGCATCAAATGCAATCATCTGCACAGGCATGCATAGTAGGAAAGCATCACACAGGGGTCTTGCTCTGAACGTTGGGATTTTCTTCCATGTTTCATCTATGTAAAGGCTGTACGTTTCCCACTGGGTTGTAATACCTTAGATGTGACATTTTCTTCAGGCACATGTGAAGCTAATGAATGGATTCAGACTCTTCATAATGACAGAGCCTACCAAGTAAATAGCAAATGCTTGCTTGTGCCAAAGAGCTGCATAGAGGAACTTGTAGCTTGCATAAAGCAACTTAGATGGCTCCTATATCAATCAATCATAGCCCCCAACTCTGGCTATGTGGGGATATGTGGGGGTCCGGGCAGTATGTGAATGAGCTCCACCAATGCTCAGATGGTGTATAGCCCTTTAGGAACCCCAGACAGCTGGCAGAAGATAGAGCAGCTGGTGGGCTGCTCTAACTTACCATGGAGCAGTGCAAAAAAAAAATCAGGAAGTCATGACTGCCCCCTTCTATCTTGCACAGAGCAGGACTATGCCATAGAACAGAACATGGGCCATATACTTGAGTGAGGCACTCCTAATTTGAGACTCAGACCAAGATACCATCGTATCACAAATGAGGATACTGCTGACAAGGCCATCCAATAGGAGCCCCACCCTAGTTGTCTGTTTGCCTGTTCAGTTAGTTAGTGTTCCTGCCCCCACCCTCTCCCTTGCAGTCCATCCCAGAAATATGAGCTCAATCAGGCAGATGTTGTAACAGCCTTCATGTCTCTCTCATGAGATAACAGCAATGTCCTCGCTGGAGGTTAGGGATTCAATGAACCCCAGATCTGAAACGTAGGTTCTCCCTCTCCTAAATAATACCAAAGTAAGAAGAAATCCTATGCGCTTCCTAACCCACACCCCACTCCGAATTAGCTACTGTTATTAAAATGTTTATTAGCTTGCCCTGCCAATATATCCAGGACGTATCATCTCTGTTCCAGAAGTCACATTCCTTCTGACTGTGCTAGCAGACTATGAAATAAGCTCAAAGCCTGTAAGTGCCATGTCTGAATTCATGGGCTCATATAGCTTGCAGATGAGGATTACAAGAGCAGGTGGTCAGCTCATTAAATCCAACCTCCTCCTTTTCTCCCCTCCCGCTCCCCAGCCCCAAACTTTCTGGATTGTGAATGAGTGAGCCTAGTCTTTTAAAAGCACACCAACTGGACTGCTAAACTCTTCAGTGCATTTAGGGCCGGAGCTCAGTGACAAGAATCTGCAGCTGTTCGCTGGATGATGAGGTGGGTGAATGGTAGCCAGAGCTGAACCTGCTACCTCAATGTGGAGGCCTATCATTATATTTCTTTGAATGAGAGGTAGGGGAGGGAGATAGAAAACTCACCCTTTTTCCCTCCCACAAACACTGTAAAATATTCAGGATTTGATATAGATTACTAATATCCATATTGCCCAAGCCATACTGAAACTTAAAACAGTGATAAAAAGTAATATAATATAAAGTATAATATATTATTATTATAATATAATATAAAGTATAATATTATTATAATATAATATAAAGTATAATAATATTATTATATAATAATATAATATAATATAAAGTGCCATAATAAACACATCTGTTTAAAGTGGATTATCAAATAGACTATCAAATGTTACAGTACACTATTCTGGGGATATGGCTTTACCCTGATTTAAAGGGGTTTACTTTAGAGGGCAAGAGGTGTAAGATGGTTTGTACGTGAAATAGAAGAGCATCTGTGGAGTACTGGAGAAGACAGGACATCCACAAATGCCCAGTCACCTGTGTTCCCTGTAAGCGGAGAGCTTGGGCGGCTGCCTGGCAGAGACTCAAATGCTGCCCAGTTGACTAGCAGAGCACCCACAGCCAGCAGCATGTGTTTCTACTGATGGTGCACATCTGCATATGCTTCAGTGCCCATGAAAAAAAATATTCCACAATGGATGGACAAAATTAGAGGGAACATTGCCCGTGACTGTAGTTTTACAGGCCAATAAGAACACTAGTAAACTCCTGTCATACACATAGCAGTGCAAACTTTTGTGCCTCCTGTAACCAAACAATGTGTATAGTGTTTAGTGGATAATATTCAGGGGTTGTAGTTTTTCATAAGCAGAGTGGGGTAAACGCTGACATAAAAATTCAACTCATATTCACTTTTAAATATAAGTGCATGTGTTTTGGCTGTTCGTATCCCTTGGGCATCTTCTTTCTTACTGACAGTGAATTTTGAGGTAGCACACCAAGTTTGCCAGCTGTCCAGTATTCACCCAAATAGTCCAGTATTTTCGGCTCCTGTCCGGTAAAAAAACTCAGAGAATACCGGACACCTAAAATGTCTGGTATTTTCTGAATTTTTCCTGGAGGCGAAAATGCTGGGCACCTGGTAACCCTACAAACACTCAGCACCCGGCCTCCCCCCATTCCTGAGTCCCCCACTGACTCCCAACACTCCCAATCCCAGCCCCCATGCTTACCTGGTTCCCCAAGGCTGCTGGCACAAAATGGCTGCCGGCCAAAAGACCTAGAGGAAGCAATGCTTCCCTTTGGTCTTAGTGTTCAACTTCTCCCCTGTTCCTATCCCTGCACTTAAAGGGGACATGCTGTTTTAATGCTATTTTATTTATTTATTTATTTTTGGCTTAAGTCCTTGGAGTCTTTTTTTCCCGCTCTCTCAACACCTTTTTTCCCTCTTCAACAGAATTTTTTCCTGTTTTTTTGGGAGGGAGGGTCGGTATTTTTGCTTCAACCACTTGGCAACCCTACACACCAGTAGTCACACCAGAAACGGTGAGTTTTATATGGGATGGAACATAGATTGACCAAACAGGGATTCTACATCCTTAAACTCCTCCAAGTCAAGTCCCATAGGGCTCCCAGTAGGTCTGTGCACTGGGATTTGTGGAGCCAGGTAGGAGCTATTAGGAGTGGGAATACAACTAAATCCACTGGGCACTAACCTGTATAGTGCAAAAGCATTTTAGCAGGGTGGCTGCTTGCAGCCTCACAGCTGGATGTGTCTGTTTAAGCTGAAGTGGAGTGTTTACAGCAAATTATTTTTGTTCAATTGGCAAATTGATTTATAGCAATTGCCTCTTAAAATAGTTATGCCAAAGTCTTACCATTTGTAAGAGATGTAAGAGGAGATGTTTCTAGGGATAGAACAGGGAACTAGCAGTCCAATTTCATATCCTAGCTGTGCCGCTGGCTCTGGGCAAAGTGACTTAGGCTGTGCCTGCCTCTGTTTACCAATGTAAAATATAATTATCAACCATAAAGAGGTTTTGTGAGGTTTAATTCATTCATATTTATAAAAATTCTTTGAGATCATCAGATGACAGTTGCTATGGAAATGCAAAGAACTGTTGAAAACACCACCAGAAAAAGATGCCACACACATGCATACTTTTGTGGTGGTTTTTGATTTGTATTTTTAATTATCCTCTTGTGAGCTTGGAAAGAAATAGTCCTCTACTACTTTCTTCCTTTCACACCAACAAACACTAATTCCTCTCACTGCTCCTTCAACTTTTAAGGGTGAATAAGGTAATATATAGTGCATACTTGCTTCCATGTTTGTCATCAAGCATTATTAATGTTATCAATAATATGAATTCAGTCCTTGGAAGAGCGTTTGTTGCTAATATGACTTTGCTCCCTCTGCTGGCTTTGCAGTGTCTCTAACAGAAGAAGTAACAACATCCACAATGTTTTTGGAACAGTTTCAGAGTTTAAGCACAGCTAAATACAAAACCCAAATCTGTTCCATATACCATTATAATGGTGGTAAAGTAAACCAAATTTGTGCTTATACCGTTTGTGTCCCTTCAACTTTTTCCTTTTAACTTTGCTGGAGATACTTTTACTTCTAAAAATAAGTTGTGATATGGATTGCTCTATTAAAAATTACAGTCATTTGTTTTGCTTTTGATAATTGTGCCATGAAATCAGGCTCACAGCTATACTGTCCTCAAACATGGATACACTCTTTCAGACATTGTGTTGTAGATAAATGTGACATGTACTGAGTGGTAAGGATTCTCTGTCGAGGACTAAACAGAAAAACAAACCTTTAAAATGTTCTGCACAGATCTGCTGATGACACAGTTATCTTTAGAGTGGCAAGTGTTTTAACACTGAATTAGATGTTTGTAAAAGAAAGGTTATTTTTATGACTTTCATCATGGGAGATAGAGGAGACTATTATATTTAAAAAAAAAACAAGATATTTCCCCATTGTGAGAAGAGTTCACTCAAAAGTTTGGAAATGCCAGATTCTTCCTTTTAGTCTGTATGACTTATGATACAGTCTTTCATTATAGGATCACATGCTGCTTTTTCCACAGAACCCCTGCTTCTCTCGCTGTATCGGATTGATAGACCAGGAGGTAGAATCAAGGTTGCCTGGACAACTGAAATTCTGACATTTCCTGGCTTTTGAATACTTGACTTTGCAATGTAAATAACTTTTTAATGTGTGTGCCTACACCCAGTTAATTTGTAAGACACAGGCTATTCCACGGGCTCATGTACCTACTAGAACTCTGATAATTGAAAGCAAAACACTAGGACTGCAACCCAGAAAGGATAAGGTGGAATTCAGGCTAGATCTTAATTATTTGCCAAGAATTGGCTCAAGCATCTCTCAATACCATGTCATGTGTTGCATTTGTTTCTGGTGTTAGTTCACCTTCACTTGGCATCTCATATCAACTTTTGTAATCCACAAGTGGTTTTTCTTACTTGCTGGGATAAGAGAAACTTAAGACCCACACAATTCCCAGTCTGAATAACTGGAGGGTCTAGGGAACAGTTTTGAAAAGCTCTTGGAGAAATATACACCCCTCTAATTGCAGATGATTTTCTTAGGTGAACATTCACAAAGAATATGGGGTTAAGAAAGAGGACACCAATGTACCACGAGGAGCAGAAAATAAATAGGTTGTACTGCAAAATTATTTGGTTGAATTGAGCAGGTGAAGTACTCTCCCTCTTATTACAGCGTGTATTAAGCAATGCCAGGCTGGATTCAGAAGTGGGTGGTGAGGGGAAATCAAGTCAACTTTGCATCTTCATGTGCTGGGTCACAAAGTAGTAATAGAGTTCTCTTTGGTCTAAAGACTGTTGCTAGAAGGAAGCTTCAGCAGCACTAGTCAGATGGTGTAGATTTATAGCTATGAACCAAAACTAATCATGGTTCATATACCACTGGCCTTCCTATCCGCTGAGTGTTTTGGTAAGTTGAACAGTCAAAAATGTGGTTTGTACCACAGGTCTATATAGCTTATTTGCTAAAGATTCAGGCAGACAGTAGGCAGAGAACTTGTAACTACTTTAACAAAAATACTAAAAGTAAATTCTAAAATAAAACACTAAAACTTCCCAACAACATTTGCTCTGAGCTGCTGACAGGTGTTATGTTCATCATCTCTCCCTGTAGATTAGAGCCAAAGTCACAGAATGTTTCCGCAAAAGAGAAAAAAATCTGAGACATTTCCCAAACTTCTCACAGACCTATCACTTCGCTGTGGGAGAATTGGAGGGTCTTTTTAAAGTCTGGGTCAAATTCAAAGGTGCTGAGTAAGCCATTCTATTTGTTTCAGTGTTTTGCTTCCATTTACATGGCAGTTGAACTTGGTCCTATGATGTGGCTGTGCAAAGTAGCTCTGAAGGAAGAAAAGTTGTCAGACTGATACTTCAAAGGTATAATTTTGCCCTCGTTATTTTAAAACTCCCAGACCAAATCAGTCATAGTCAGCCTTTTGAGCCTAATTCAAAGCCAACTAAATATCAGCAGCACTAGTGGAGGCCTTACATTGGGCGCTCTGATCTTCTTCATGGAGACAACACTTGATCTCAAAGTGCTGGGCACCATTCTTGATGGTGGTCCTCCAGGTTACCCAATCCTCTACCTGCCTATCCCAGGTATCAGCGTCAATGTCACACTTTACCATAGTGTTCTTAAGGATGTCTCTGTAGCGCTTCCTCTGCCCTCCATGAGACCCCACCTTGTCCTCAGCTGAGCATAGAAAATCTGTTTCAGCAAGCATGTGTCAGGCATCCTAATCATTTGACCAGACCATCATAGCTGCCCGTGGGTGATTATTGCCTGGATTCTGCAGGAATCAGTCTGTGGAAGAAATTCACACTACAGAGCTTCTACTGCAGTTAGCCCCATCTGAGCACTGTGAAATTAGGCAGCTATACGGTATGAAGGGGAATAGACATGCGGGCATGATATAAACATTGCACTGACTTGAATTCAGGATGACCACATCACTAAAGAATGGTGAAGCATGTAAAAAAAAGTGCCAATAAAAGCTTTACTCCACACTACTTTATAGGTTGTATGTGTCACATGTGTTACAGAAAAAAATAGGAATGTTTCATAGATTTTTAATAAAGGATTTTTGATATTTCACCACCTATAAAACTATGCATCTTGATTATTAGGATCCCACCTCTAAGGGAAAGGAAGTTCACATATAAACATACCTATAAATATGACTTTTAAAAACTGTTTCTATACCAGGCTGTTCAGAAACTGGAATTTTAGTTCTACTGGAAATTCCAACATTTTGAAATTTGTTTTTGTTCTGAATCAGAAAAAGGCTGCAAAATGAAATATAATAAAAATAGATTTGGAGCCATTGAGATGTTTCATTTTGACAAACTAAAGATGGTTTGTTTCCAATACCTAACATAGCATGATATAAAATAAAAATAGTATTATACAAAACTCAAAACAAAATGAATGAAAATAAGCAAGCTGAAATGATTTCAGAGTTATTGAAACAAGAATGGAACAATGTTTCAACTTTCTCTTGTTAAGATGTAGTTGAAATAGACACATTCCTGCAAAAATGTCTAGATTATGATAAACATAATCCTGAATTTTCTTCTGTTTTATCAACACAGTTTCAGATAGCAATACTAAAAATGTCACAAAGTTAAACATCTTTACCATAAGCCCATTCAGCTGTAGAAACCAATTCTGAGTTCTCCCATTGTGAAGCTGAGAATAGTCTTTTCCCAGTGGAAGCAATATTTTTTATCTGAGAAATACACCATTTGTGCAAATATTTGTATCAGGATGACTTTTTTTTTTAAGATTGGCTGCTCATAAGGCTAATGAAGACAGGGGGAGAAAGTTAAAATAAATCTCAAGAAAGATCAAATAAAGAGCAAGAGGCAGGTAAGTAAGTCAAAGGTATATAATAGATTTATTTACACCTGAGGTCACAGTTTCACAAGGAGATCACATTTACATATAATGTATACCTGTATATATATATTTATCATACACCTTTCATTCACCATTGAAATTCAACCGACAATGAAGTGAAAGGGACCTCTGGTAGTTCACATCAACACTACACAATAGTTCAAGAAAGAGCACAAAGAATACCATATACAAGTGAAACAGCAGGGGGAATTCAGGAAGAAAGAAAAATGTAATTAGCCAATTGGAATTTGGTCAGAACACATGGGCTAATACCTCTAACTTGTGCAAAAGGTGCCAAGGGATCTTCACTGACAGCAAGTGGTCAGGACCCTGGTTTTTAAATAACCTAAGAAAGTTCAGTCCTTATTATATTTCAACAAGATCCACATTCTTCTGGAATGGCACAGATTCCTGCAGACTCCAAACCAGTGATGTTAATGATTCTTTAGGCTTTCTTTGCTGCCTTGATGTCTCACTCAGTTGTTAGCAAGTTTATAAAAAGAAAAACTACACATACACACCCCTGCTACACAACAACTCCACTCTAAACCCCCAACTTAGATTTAATATTTCTTGAAGTCATTGCTTCAGTTTGTTATGATCATGAAGAATTCTATGTTGTTGCTTTTTCACTCCTGGTTTGGTTTTTGTTTGGGGGGGGAGGGGAGGTTTGTGTGTTTTTTTTGTTTGTTTTTTTAAGAACACATTAAAACCAAGACCTTAGTCTCTTGCATGGTTCTGCACATACAGCAGGAACAATTTCTTTAGAAGATGATTAGTGTGTGAGATTGTGGCAATTTAGCAATCATTCACTGATGCAATGAGAGTCACATGAGATCATGAAACCCAGCATCAAAATCAGGAATTTCTGTGCAAAGCTAATGTTCCTGTCAAAAATGTTGAAGAAAATATGATTAATGATTTAATACAGACTTTAAAATATTTATAAGCTAAATTTAAGTGATAGTACACCCTAATTCCACTCTCAAAAGAAAATACAGATATCAGAGGGGGAGTCTGTGTGCTCACTGATGCAAACATGTAATTCCTGTTAGTGTTAAAATAAGTCACATACACATGGGAGAGAAGGATAGACCCTTTAATATTTTGGTTTCAGGGTGGTATTTGTTTCAAAACTACTTGTCAAACATGCTTTCTAAAAGCATAACCTGCAACATGATCAAATCCCATTGAGACATTGTCATGGGGCTTCCCCCATGTTTTATGAAAATTGGCTTATGGCTATGAATATACATAACTCGAATGTGCTTTATGCAAAATAGGTCATGCAACATATCAGTTTTACAGTTACAATCTGCTGAATCTGAGTATCTTAGTTTTGTATATCATTCTTGTATGTGAAGTTAGAAATCTGAAGTTTGAATCTGTTTATAATTCTAAATCTGCTAATGAGGGCCATTAGTGATACTTCAGGTACTTAACGACTCAGTGCTCAAATCAACGACCAAGGGATGGTCATGTTTGTCCTTTAAGCCCAACCTGTGGGTGGTCCTAGAAAGACATGTGACTGTGCCACTCTGGTACTGGAACCAATCTTGAACACGGTATTTTTCCATAGGAATTTGGGGTGCTGAAAAAAAGGTTCCCATCTTGAGGGAAAGTCTACTTAAGCAATCGGGAATAATCGGTCTTTTGTCTTCAGCAAGCCTTTGAAACCGCCTGGCCTAAAGAACTTTGAAGAAGCTGTCAACCGAGGTCAAAGTAAAGATCAGCTCTAGCTTGAAACTTTATACCTGAGATAAGAAAAGCTGTTTAGGATAAGAATTTGCATGGAACAAGTTCCTTAGTGGATTAGAACTAGCTAGCATTTTTTGTTCATTTTAATTTCGTAACTTACTTTGAGCTGACTTTTCACTAGCAGACACTTAAATCCTATTTTTTATATTTAATAAAAACATTTTTGTTTATTTTCAGGCCCAGTGTAAATAATTGTTACCTGTGAGTAGGGAAAGCAACCTCTGTGCATTTGTCTCTTTCATTGATTAGTGATTGGACCTTATGAGTTTTCACTGTGTAAAACTTTTACACAGGGTAAGACGGATTTGTTTGAGGTTTCGGTCCATTTTGAGGGTTGGTTTCCTGGGTGCTGAACCCTGATACTGAGCTGAGCTCTCCTGTTACTGAACTGGTTCAGCATCTGTGTTGCTCTTCAGGGGGATGGTTACCCCAACTCTGACCTTTACTGGGGGGAGACCAGAGCTTTAGGCCCAGCAGGACAGGGTAGTAGGGAGGCCCAGAGAGCAAGAAGGTGGGTGTCAGTGGCATGATCAGCACATCAGGGGACAACCCCAAGAAGATATCTGTGATTCAACCCTCACAGACATAATGTTAAGTTTTTAACTGAGTAAAACTCGCTAGGCTACATTCTCTACTGGGGCAAATTATTGTAGCTTCATTGACTTTAATGGAACTATACTGATTTTAAACCTTGTAATAATCTGGCAATTTAGTGTGTTTAAACGTGTGGCTGAAACAAGGCCATTAGTGCTCTATGAAATTGGTACAATCCGGTGAAATTATTTTTGCTATCAAAATGTTAACTTTTGCTTCTGACTTATCTGTTACCTCTTAAAATGTTGCATTATAGGAGACTTTTGCATTGAATATTTCTACCCCGCTGAATAGTCCATTTAAGAGAATCAAACACATGTCTGCACAATGGATTCTTTCATGTACTAAATGCTTCAGAACTTATTAAAATGTTCAAATGATATTTTTGTACAATTATGTTTTAAATAATTAAACCAAAGACTTCATAAATTCCTGCCCTCCCTCCCCTGTTTTTGCCAGAATGTCTCCCTTCTCTGACTAACATCCACAGATAGCCATTCCTGGCAGTTCTACCTTGCCATAGAGTCGTAGATTTGTGAGTACTGCATCGATCCATTGACATGCATTAGCTCAGTGAAGCAAACATGTTGGAGGAAGTCAATATTTGCTTATTATTTTGATGTGTTAGCCTCTCCATGACTTGAGTCTGTATAACACAGGAAACCACTAGCAAATTTAAGGGAGATTTTTCAAGATGCTGAAGAAATGGGTTATGAGTACCCCCTCCACACACCAAATATGAATCACTTTGCCAGTATACATATAATTCTGTTTCAAAGACTCAGGTTAAGTGATGAGGTAGATATATTAGGAATAATATTCTCATAATGCCTACAGGCTTCAACAAATTTCAGGAACCCATTGTGCTGGGTCCCGCACAAAATCACAATAAAACAGTATCGCCTGAAAAAGTGTAAAATCATAGAGGATGGGATAAAGGAAGTATTGTTATCTCAGTTTTTATAGGTTAAGGGGCTAGGACACAAAGAGAATGAGTGACTTGCACAGGGTCACATAAGAAGTCAGTAATCGAGCTCTTACTCTTTAAATCCTGCCATATATTTTGAATCTGAATTTTTTATTTCATCATCCTATGTGAATCACTCTGATGACATACCTGGCTATGTGGACATGGGGAAGTTGGTGGATGTGATATATCTTGACTTTAGCAAAACTTTCAATACGGTTTTCTATAATATTATTGCAAGCAAATTAAAGAAGTATGAATTAGATAAATGGACTGTAAGGTGGACAGAAATCTGGCTAGATTGTCCATTAGTGATCAACGGCTCAATGTCTAGTTGGCAGACAATAACAAGCGAAGTGTCCCAGGGGTCAGTTCTAGGCCCGGTTTTGTTCAACATTTTTATTAATTATCTACACGAGGGGACCTACATGGATTACATCCTCAGCAAGTTTGTGTATGACACTAAGTTGGGGGAGAGGTAAATACACTGGAGGGTAAGGATAGGGTACAGAGTGACCTAGAAAAATTGGAGGATTGAGCCTAAAGAAAGCTGATGAGGTTCAACAAGAACAAGTGCAGAGTCCTGCACTTGGGACAGAAGAATCCCAAGCACTGCTACAGGCTGGGGACTGACTGACTAAGCAGCAGTTCAGCAGAAAAAGGTCTGGGGATTACAGTGGATGAGAAGCTGGATATGAGTCAACAATGTGTAAGTCAAGAGGATGGAGGAGAGAAGCTGTTCTCAGTGGTGACAGATGACAGAATGAGGAGCAATGGTCTCAAGTTGCCATGGGAGAGGTCTAGATTGGATGTTAGGAAAACTATTTCACTAGGAGTGTGGTAAGGCACTGAAATGGGTTACTTATGGAGGTGGTAGAATCTCCATCCCTAGAAGCTTTTTAAGTCTTTGCTTGACAAAGTCTTGGCTGGAATGATTTAGTTGGGATTGGTCCTGCTTTGGGCAGGGGGTTGGACTTGATGGCTTACTGAAGTATCTTCCAAACCTATGATTCTATCATTACACAGAAGCATTCAGAAACTCACTTCTGGATATAGTTCAAACCTCATTTCTAGAACAATTAAACACATTCCTTTCTGCTACAAAATAGAATGCTCAACCATTCCTTCTTTCTGTCAAATAAATGGAGCATTCTATGTTACAGGCACACTATCATATATAGCCAATACAGGAACTTCATTGCTTGTTAGGCCACTTCTCAAAAGGGCAACTTCTGCTCTTGGAATGGATGTGCAGCTCCAATTTGGTCCAGTGTTTCTTGCATTTTATACCTGATGTTAGGTCTTGTATATTTTTGTATAGGAGACAGGATTTTAAGAGTGTTACAGACTATATGGAACTTTGTAGACCTATCAAATTATTGAGAAAACTATCGGCACTGAACTACAGTCACTGCTAACATCCTATGTTAACAAATGAAAAAATATATTAAAAATAACTATTTCTGAAGAGGGGGCAGTGGCAGCTGACAATAGAAATATCATTGTATTATCACAATGAAAACAAAAATTATGTTGTACCCGTTATTTTTTCATGAATAAAGTCATTGGTTTCATCTCACTTAACTCTAGAAACCAATTGTAACCACAGTGAGATCAGACATGGGAAAGGAATAGATGTATCTTGACACCTGTAGTAACTAGACACTAAGGGATCGGTCGTCAAAGGCTTCCCCAGCTGACAGATCCACGTCTAGACTGCCACACTGTGCCAGATCAGCTAATCGTTGGCACAGCACAGTGGCCATGTTTATTTTAATGAAGCAGGGATTATTTAAATCCCCACTTCTTTGACTATGCCGAATACACTACTTTACATGGCTCCATCGACGGAGCCATGTAGTCTAGATACACCCTATGGAATCTCATTAAAATACTAGGACCAACCATCACCTAAAAATTAACCATAGGCCCTAGAATGCTATGTGTTTTATTTAAGAGCCTTAATTAGCATTCAAGAAGGGCAGGCTATGGCACGTCTAGTAAACCAAATGGAACATTTTTCTGCTATTTGCTTTAAGGAGTTCAGTACACTGCATCATGGTCTCATCTGCTACAACGTGGGTACAAAAAGCAAAAGCTTCCAGGAGCACCTCAGGGTACGAAGATTAGTGTTACCTCGAGGCCATCCAAATCTTCAACCTCACTGCCAACCAGAGTGCAAGTGATGGTGGCTTTTTTGTGGAGCATTCCCTTGACATTGCATTGAGACCAAAACTCATTGTATTGTTACTACATAACTAAAGAGCCATCCAAACATAAGTCTGAGCCATTCCCAACTGGGGCTGGATTTAAAGCCATGGCACAGAGGTGAAAAAATCGTAGTTACCTCAGTCAGTCATCAGTCCCAAAACATAGTGTGGGTTTTTTTGTGCCACATGCAATTATTCCTTTAAATGCAATCACTAATGTGCATCTACAGTGTTTAAGTTTAGCAATCCTAGCATTATATAATCCTCACACCGAGTATTTTAGTTTTCTTTTTAAGATTCTTTTAGATAAGCATGCTCTTGAAAAAGAAAATGGCTGCAGTTTGCTGGAAGTTAGGTGATGACCATTTAACCCCTGTGTGTTGGACTACTTGTAAAATTGTTGCTTGTATAGCAATTATCTGAATCTGATAGCTAGCCCTGAATATATTTTTCACTCCTATGGCAGGTGGCTCCATACAGATAGGCGTGCTGGTGGATCTGGAGCCATCTTTCACTCTGTCAACTAGTGTAGTTATCCTGCTGATTGACTGCCAGATCTCCCTTGTCATCTTGGAAGCCTATAATTTTTTTTCTTACCTTTGATTTTGAGGAATTTTCCTCCTACTGTGAACAAAGCTGTCAAGAATAAAAGTTCCATTATTACTTCTTCATCTGGCCTAGATGGAAACTCTACTGTGCTTGGAGAAAAACGTGTTCCTCAGCCCACAACTCTTCTATGGTTTTACATATACCTCTGTCTACATGCATGCAGGGGTGGCAAGATTGTAGAAATTTTGCTGGTGTCTCGAATAATTCCAACTCCCTTCTCCCCGCACCCCAAACCTAAGGCACTGGGAAGGTGTTTGAGTGCAGGAGGGGTGAAGGCTCAAGTTCTGGGAGGGAGTTTGGGTATGGGAGGGGGTCTGGGGTGCAGGCTCTGGGATGGAATCTGGGTGCAGGCTGTGAGCAGGGGGGGGGGGATGCAGGCTCCTGGAGGGCATTGAGGAGTAGAAGGGAGAGTGGGAAGGGCTTTGAGAGGTGTGGTGCTTACCTGCAGCACCACCCTCCAGCAGTGGCTTCCAGGCTGAGGGAGGTAGGAGGTTTTTGTGTGCTGCTGCTGGCAGGCATTGCTCCATGCAATTCCCATTGGCTGCCAGGGCACTCGGGCTAGGGGTAATGGTCAGAGACACATACCCCACTCAGTAGCCACAGTGACATGCTGGTAGCTGGGTGCAGAGCTAGAGCAGTCAGCAAGCCACTGTAGCTCCACTCCACTGCTGGTGGTGACTGTGGAGGCTTCCAGGTGCTTTTCAATTGCCCAGGGGCAGCTGGAGTGGCTGGGGAAACACACTGGGGTAGCAAGCTGGGTCAGAGGAATCCAGCCCCAAACTTTGCTGGAGCAGGGCCCTTTGGGCCAGGAATATTCCTGGAGCCCAAACACCATGGACCATATAACTCAGCAGCCCTGCACACATGCTCTACAACCCCCTACACAAGAAGTTAACATATACTGAAAGAAGCCATTCATAACAAAATGGGCAATTTATGCTTCTTGGCAACCTTTGAGGTGCCATGGCTCCTACACATGCCTTTTACAATATGTGGTTCACCCCCACTAAATGCCTTAGTAACAACTCTGTGAATGAAGCCAGATAATCACTACACTCTGGAATGAACTCACAGAGGAAAAGGATAGGATACAAAAGCATCACATCACCTGTGGGTGGAGGCTTTTCACAAAGCCATTGATTGCACCATATCTAAGCTCTCCATCCCCATTCTCAAAGGGAACCCACACAACATTCCAAAAGATGAGCCTGGGAGCTTAAATTCGTACATCTGCTAGACACTAAAAATCATGGACTGAAGAGCAACAGTGGATTTATGGCTTATTAGAACATTCACAGCCCACTAACAACTCCTCTCCCCCACCCTCGCAGCTGCCTTCCCTGTTGCTTTCTGCCCTATGAATGAAGGGATGTGAATGGGCCACTTCACCTTAAACAGTGCCTTGAAATACGTGTTACCTATTTGTGGGAAACAATCTGTTCTTCCTCATGTTTAGCTGTGACACTCTGAGTACCTTCCCTAGATCTGAAGCTCGGTATAAGCTCGAAAACTTGTCACTCTCACCAAGAGAAGTTGATCCAATAAAAATTACCTCACCCACATTGTCTCTAACACTTCTGGCAATCAGAAAGTAAAGATAGTTGGTGCCTTACAGACTGTTGTAATCAGACATAAAACCAATATCTCATTTTAGTCCATGATTTTTGGTGTTTAGCAGAATAATTAATTTAAGCTTCCAGTCTTGTCTTATGAAGGTGTTTTGCTCCCCAGAGATCAGGTCACACTAAGGATGAATCTACACTGCACCATTATTTTGACATAACTAGCATTATTTCAAAATAATGCGAATGTCTACACAGTCATGCCATTATTTTAGGATTATTTCAAAATAACAGATGGCTTATTCTGAAATCTGTAAACCTCATTCTATGAGAAATAACGCCTATTCTGAAATAGCTATTTCAAAATAAGGTGTATGTTGATGCTCCACTGCTACTATTTCAAAATAGCCCCTCACCAGGGCCATTCTAAGTTATTCCTCCCCGGTGCCTCCTGGGGCTCTGAATCGAGATAGCATGTTTACGTTAGGGAAGCCTGCCTCGGACTAATTTTGAGGCTTCCCTGCAGTGTAGATGTGCTATTTCAAAATAAGATATTTTGGAATCGCTTATTTCGAAATAGCCGCGCAGTATAGCCATACCCTAACTCAAAGTGATACCAGAATTTTCCAAACAACAGATTCACAACTCAGGCTGTTGGCCATGGGATGAGAGGGCTCCAGCTGTAAACCTTTTGTATGGTTGACAGCCAACAGGCAAAATAAGGGCTTGTACACATTGCCACTTGTCAGTATAACTTATGTAGCTCACAGGTGTGAATAAGTCACTCTGCTGAGCAATGTAAGTTACACTGATTGAAGTGCTGGTGGTGTCAGCACTCCTACCGGGATAGCTACCATCTCTCATAGAGGTGCTTTTATTATGTTGATGGGAGAGCGCTCTCCTGTTGGCATAGAAAGTGTCTTCACCAGATGCATGGCAGTGACATAGCTGCACTGATGCATTTGGACCTCTGTAGCACTTCATGTCTACACAGAAATTGCATCTCCCTAACTCCATCTATGCACCATGCCTCTTGCAAAGTTGGAGTTATTAGGTTGTGTAGTGGGTAACTTACAGCAGTGGGAAGAAGGTCATAGCATAGACACAAAGTGAAGTCAGTCTAACTCGGTAATGTAGACCTAGCCATAAATTTATAACCAAAAGTCACAGACTCCACAGCGACACTCGCTGTATGTCTGGTTACAGTAATCTGTAACCCACTAAGGCCATGTCTGCACAACCACTCAGGTTGGCAAAATGTACGTTGCTCAGGAGTATCCAAATACCACACCCCAGAGTGACAAATTCCACCGGCAGAAGTGGTAGCATGCACAGTGCTTTGTCAGCATGAGAGCTTCTCCCATAGATGTAGCTACTGCCGCTTGTTGGGGATGGGTTAATTATGCTGACTGACGAAGGCCGTCCCACCAGCAAAGAGCAGCTACACAAGAAATCTTGCAGTGGCGGAGATGCGTTGGTACCGCTGTGCCACTCTAACTCGCTAGTGTAGACATGGCCTAACTCTCCTTTCTCCTATGACTTCAGAGCTGTTATGTGCCTACTTCATGTTGTATAAACTCTTTATGCTTTAACAATCTGTTCCTCCTTCTATTTATCTCTAACACCGATTGCCTTCCTCAGACCTGGAGAGGAACTCTGTGGAGCTGGAAAGCTTGGTCTAATAAGAGCTATTACTTCACCCAGCTTATCTCCATGTTTATTTTTGTATTATATTGCTGTCCAAAGGACCATTGCATGCAACAGGGGCTATATTAAGGAAATGAATATGTGCTTGAGTCTATTGGCATTTATTGTAATATTGTACTTGGGATTTTTGTTGGCCTGTTGCAGCCAATTACAATTATTTGATCAGAATAAACACTCTGTTTTGGGAAGGGTCTAAATAGGCCAGTCCTACAGTTGATGTAAGGCAGCACAACACAGAGTAAAGACACCAATGTACATTAGGGGTCAGACCCACAGTAACTACAATAATCAGCAACTGTTTAAATATTCAGAGACTTAGCAGTTGCTAAAGCTACTCTAATGAGAAACAGCTCCTCCCCCCTCCATTGTATGAATTTTAGTTACTGTCTCTATATAGCTTATAAGACCACCCCATGACATTAGTTTGTCAATCAATAGTTCAGTTAAAGTCAACCCACAGCTCTGACAGCATTGCAGGAAAAAAACCATCAAGTGCTTAAAGGCAAAAACAAAGCCGATTAGCTCCATGGAGACTCATTTCTGAATCAGACAGTGTGGCTTATTGGTCCCGCAAAAGGTTGCAGCATTAGGAATGTCAGTCTTGTGACACAGAGCACACACATGTAGAGACTATCTATTAATAAAACTAATTGACAACTGTGTGGGAATCTATTTCCAGCATGCACAAAGGAGGCATAGGGAAAAGTAATTTACATTGTTGTGTAACCTACCTTTCTTTCAGGTGTTTCCAATGCAAATAAGCAAGGGGCTAGGGTGTCACAGTAATATTTCTTTGATCACAGTGTACAGGCACTTTCCACATAATGGAGTTCAGTAATTCATCCCCATTCAGCAAAGAATTTCAGCGGGTGCTTAAGCCCCATTGAAATCAATGTCAACTGTAGCTTGCGATTACTAGGTTTTAAGCAGGTGTTTCAGTGTTCTGCTGAACAGGGAAGGACAGAAGCATGTGCTTCTCAATGCTTTGCTGAATAATTAAAGGTGTCCTGAGACCCTAAATAAAGCCACTCACCAAAAATTACTGAGCACCACGAAAACAAGATAAATAAATCAGGATTACCAAATGGGTTTTCCTATATCAATTTCCTGCAGTCAAGCCATTTTCTTAAGCACTCCATCCAAATCAGACTGTCTGGTAGTGATTGCTACAGCTAAGACTAAGACTATCCCTTACAAAAGCAGTGTGGTTTTACATCAACATCTCAGTGTAAAAACATAGGCGAGACAAAGCACTGTAGTTTTTAGCTCTATGTAGGTAGTCAAGGTAATCCCCAAGAGGGGCATAAAGGGTTGGTCTCAGCTAACTACACCCAAGTGAAAGCTTCACATTCCCGATCTCCTGTTGAATTTTACATGGGGATAGTTCTGCAGTGTAGGCAAAGGCTATGTCACACTTCCATTTTAACCCTCTTTTCCACTTGCTCTGCACTTTTTCAAACTCTCTTCAGCTGAAATTTCCTATGTGTAGGGTCAACCCCAAACTGTTTTTCTAAGTTTCAGCAAAATTGGCTTAGCTAGTTTAAAGTTATTATTCAAACATAGTTATGCAAAACAAAAGTCTCAATTCCACCAAAAACATAGGAAGGGCCCTCTGATGAGAGACAAGTTAAGGCTCCCTCCTTGAAGGTGAAGTTCATCAAACTCTAATCTTCAAGAAAATCTGCAGAAGCTCATTCAGTTCCACAATCTCTGCAGACTAAATTGCAGGTTTCATTTTATCATGGACTGAACCCTGCTGGTTTCAGGCTATTTTATTCAGTTGCCTTACTGTCATTATTAATATCATGGATGCAGTTACTGCTCCCTTCTGAGAGCAGGGTCCCATGGTGCTAGGCACTGTGCAATCACAAAGGGAGAGTCAGTCCTTTCCCTGAAACGTTTGCAATCTAGTTGGAAAAGACAGAAAACAGATGGAGAAAAGGCACAGAGAACTGAAATGACTTTCTCAAAGTCACACAACAGGTCAGAGGCAATGGCAGAAATAGGACCAAGCCTAGCCCGGTGCCATATCTGCTAGAGCAATGTTTCGCAACAGCTGCTCCTTGGACCAATGCCAAGCCCTGAGATCTCCCTGACACAGTTTAGGAAGGCAGAAAAACACTGTGCTAGACCATGTTGCCATTGATAGATTACAGATGCTTCAAAGACAAGCACCTACTCAGAAAATACATGTTTTTTTTTAAACGGGATTCACATTTTTTTCCGTAATAAAAAGGGAAAGAAGAGATGAAGAAAGGGATGTTGTAGAAAAATTAAGGTACTGGAGTGTGAGAGAATTGGACACCTCAGGAATCTACTATATATTTGAGAGAATGTGTCTGTCTTTCTGTTCAAGAGCTCCTCCTAAACAGTAAGAGCTATGACCACAAAATTTGGCATACAGCTTCCTGTTTTCATTACTTAAAGCAACGTCGGGGTTTGGTTGTGCCAGGAAAATGGGACATCCCTGGAATGGGATTGCTTCTCATAAAACCACACAGAAAAGAGACAATCACCAGGCAGCTGAAAGGGGTGCCTCTGCCGGGACTGCCCCAGCACCAAGCCTCCCACCCTCACCCCCGCTCCACACACCCTTTAGGGAGGGCCGGGAGTGCTGAAATTTCGCAACCTTCAATTCATATGGGAACAATTTCTGGCTTTTCTCTGTTCCGGGGGGTGGGGGAGGGTGGACGGAAAGTGCACAGTTTGCTGCATTCCTCACTCTGGCTGGGGAGCACAGGGGGGCAGATGAACCTGGACCTGGACCTGCCCCAGCCAGGAAACATGCACCCCTCCCCCAGCTGTACCCACTGGAGCTGCAGCAGCTATGGAGAGGGCTGGGGGTGCCCTCTCTCCTTAGGGCAGCTTGTACACTGAACCTCTTATCCCCAGCCCCACCCCAGAAATGATTTAAATGAAAAAATATTAATTGAATTAAGGCCTGAGCAATGTTGGAAAAAGTTTTTCATTAGTGATAAAGGATAAACTGTCTTTTTACTAGATCAGAATAAAAACAGAAGAAAGTAGAGTGATCTAAAGAATACAGTCTAAGGCACTGACTCCTGCAAAGGCTTACACCCATATCTATCTTTGTGCACTGTGATTAGCACCACTGTAATCAATGAGATTACTCACTGTGTACAGCACTAGCAGGGTTGGTGACAAGAAAATGATACTTTGTCTCTAACCAAGTGGAAAGGTTAGAAATGCAACAGTCACTGCCAGTTCCAATCCAGACGTCTATTGACTACAGTGGAATCAGACCTGTGAGTAATATGACCCACTGTGGGCCTGGCCTTGGAGTTGCTGAGCACCCGCAACTTCCACTGACCCCAGAAAGTCAATAAACTGAAACTTATGTTGCTAAAGTTGATGGCAGAACTAATATCCATGTTTAGAATATGGAGAGGTGTCAGGTTTAGTGGAAGGCCTCAATCTACTCAGTTCATCACTTCTTTCCCTCCAGGGAGTAATTAAAGGATCCCAAACTCATGTTAAACTGTGATAATGACAGAATTTAAAACCATTTTAAGACCGCATGCTGCATTCCAGCTCATTTCCATATAGCTGTTCTCCAACTAAAGCAATGTCAAGCTGATAAGGTCTCTTGGGCAACAAGATGACCCAAGCCCTGATGTCTGGAAGGAGGCTCAAGGGGAAGATACACATTGTCATAGTATGTGTGATGAAGGCTCCGTTTTACAAAGAATGGCAGCAAGAGGAATGCGGGATGTCTCTGGAGATACAGACTATATTTGTCTCTGAGGCACAGATAGCTGTAGAGATTTGTTTTTCAGTTGCTCTGATTTCACCTGTCCTGAAAATGTGCTGTTACTGGATAGGAAGTGATCCAAATATTAATAACCATGCTATCATCAGATCAATCCAGCATGTAGCTATCACAGCGATGGATACCTTAGGAATCCTGAGAGAGCTAAGACAGCTTGTACAATATCAGTGGGTATGTAGATATACCAAAAATTGTCCAGGTTTTGAGTTCTTCTACTCAAAAAATGTCAGGCTGAAATGAAAGGGCCCATGAATTAAGTCCCCAAAGCATCCCTTTCCCTGATAAAACAAAATAAAACGTGTATACTGAGAAACAGTGGCATTGAAAGGAGAGGTGGTGCAGGAAAGAAAAGCTCCCTTAAATGTGAATGAAAAAGCTGCAGAACAATTGTGCAAAAGGCCTGAAGGAATTACAGTCAGCTTGTTAGTACAGACAGGGAGCCAGAACTGGAATATAATTAACTCCCATCTTTATCCAAAACAATTAAACACAATCTAAATCTCCCACAGAGAGAGGTCTAAAGTTCAGATAAATCACATATTTGTTATAGTTAGATTTATAAGACAAGGATACCAGACTGCCTCTGCTATTTCCAGGTAGCTTATACATTTGTAATTTGAGCCAAAATTTTCCATTCCAGTTCTCTGCCTTAGCATCATTTATTTATTTATTAGGAAATGTTCACTCTAAATAGTTCACTTGTTCCTGGAAATAAGGCTACTGAAAAATACATTTTGGCCATATACAGCTGCCCAAATTTGTCCAAATTATAAGCCTTTGAAAAATGACAGTTTACAGATGCTAACTTGCTAAGTCTTTACAGCATGGTCAAGTCCTGGGCTGAAAAGGGCTTTCTCTGCAACTGCTGCTCCATGCTGCTGCAGGCCAGGCCAGGCCAGGGCTGGGCAGTGGAACTGAAAGCACAGGGAGTTTTTCTGTTCTGTGCACTCAGTCTAAACCTCCCTTCCACTTTCTCAGACAGTATGAAGGTTGAAGCTGCCTGAGTCAAATGCAGAGGGATAAAAGAGGGAAGAGGGAGGGTCTTGTTGTGGAGAAGACTGGAACTGCATGCTGGTTGGTGGAGAGAGAGGTGAAAAAAGAGGCAAGCTGTGACAGGAGAGCTGGGGGAAGAGGACAAGGCAGAAGAAAATGTATCTGGCTGTGTATGGAACCCAGGACTGGGAAGAAAAACCTGAAGACTGGAGACAAGGACTGAGTAGGGAGGAAAATGGGACTGTGACTAGAGTGAAGAGAGAGGCATGAGGAAGAGATAGGACTAATCCTACAACAGGTTGGAAGACAAGGGGCAGAAGGAGCCAAGTCAAGATGGCGTAGTGTGAGGGTCAGAGTCAGGGCAGAAGAGTCTGAACCTGGAATAGAACATAAGATGCCTGAGTCTCACCATTCCTCTGCTGACAGCAAATATTTGTGAAACTCATTGGCAAATTGTCCCAACCCCTCTAGTGCTAGTTGTAGTTCTTCTGTTAGCTCAAGTAGCAGAGGCGTATGTGGTAGATCTAACAATCCAACCCTGCTAATGGTCCCTGCGCATATCAGTGTGATACCATGTGATTACATTTTCTAGGTTATTTTCAGCTTGCTTTTCTAAAAACCTAGGAAATTACACAGAGAAAAAATACATTAAGAGAGTATGATTAAGGGTACAAAGCCCTTAAAGGCCAGCATTAGAAGGGGCTTTGCAACTGTTGTGTATATGCATTGTGATACAATCTTTAATTACATTATCATATGCAATGTTTATTACAGGACTGCTGCCTCATTTAGTGCACAGAATGGACCTGCTCTGGGAAAAAATCAGGAGTGAGTAGTGATGGAAGCAGTTATATGTAGGATCTGTGACTCATTTGTTGCAGAAGCTCACAAGTGCGTAGTAAATGA
The DNA here is from genome assembly GCF_049634645.1 of Pelodiscus sinensis. Classification (NCBI taxonomy): domain Eukaryota; kingdom Metazoa; phylum Chordata; order Testudines; family Trionychidae; genus Pelodiscus; species Pelodiscus sinensis. The sequence continues at coordinate 174,406,917 of NC_134712.1, forward strand.
AGCCAGCAAATGCAGAAAGAGAAAGGCTAGTTAAGGCAGTTGAGTACAGCACTGGAGAGGAGGATGCTATCACTGCCTCTGCCAAAGAGATCCTATAGGATTCTAAGCAAGTTACTTAAAACACATTTTTTTCACAGGTGGTCACTAATTGTGCACTCCTCATTTTCTGAGTGCCTGACTTTGTGCCCCATTGGGGTCTGATATGCAGAAATGTTGAGCATTCACAGCTGCCACTGAAGTCTGTGGGAGCTGTGCTTGAATATATAAAGTGCTACACAGTGCTGAGTAAACTGGGTCCTAGATAGGTCAAATCGGACACCCCAAATTAGTGGAAACTTTTTACATCGCCTCAGTTCCCCATCTATAAAATAAAATGAAAATACAGGTTGAACCTCCTTAGTCCGGCACCCTCGGGACTTACCCAGTGCTGAACCAAAGAATATGCGAGACCATGGGAGGTCAATATTGTCTAACAGCATTACCAACACTTCCACTGCTTACCAGGCTTTTAGAAGACATTTAGGGATAAATTAAGAGTTAAATAACAGCAGAGAACCCTGAGAGCCAGGGCTGGTGGCTGTAAACAAACTTTATGGGACATTGGAAAATGGCCACACCCATGGTAAGTGGACATCCAGTTAATTAAAATCATGCTGGAGCATGGATGTTGCCGGACCAGAGAATGCTATACTAGAGAGGTTCACCCTGTAATGTTCTCTCCCCTCATATAAATGAATTTTTGTGAGGCATTCAGATTCTACAGTGATGAGTGCCATAAATAAGACTATGAGGAAACTGATAATTCTTCTTTCAGAGCTGGGTATGAATAATGTAGTAAACAGACACACACATTGAACAGGAAGGAAAAAATAAAATAAAATAAAATATTGAATAATTTCTCATTAAAGGAGCCATGCCTGGTCTGCTCTCATAGAACTTCCAGTATGTAAGTTACTCCAAGTCATATTGCATGAGTGCTGCAGCCAGCCATTCTTGAATTACACTACGAAGCAACACCAGCAATCTCCCAGTCACAGACTTTCCCTAGAAATGTATCTATTACACAGCCCAGCTCTCTCCTGGACAATACAAGCTCATATACATTAATAGAAAAAGATATGTACTACCCAAATGGAGTTTCCCAAACACTGCAGTGCAACCATGCGGTATGGCTAAAACAATAAAAAAGTTCATTATTTACAAAAGGATAGATTTTAAATGAACAAGAGTAATGAGGCATACAAGTCAGAATGGGTTACAAGGAAAATAAAAGTAAAATGCAACTAATGCTGACTTTAACAAGCTAGAGTGAAATCAAAGAAAGGTCCCTCTTACCACATGTTCTGGCAATCCTGCTAGCTTGAACTTCTTTCATTTAGGATTCCTCCCCCAGTCCAATGCTGATTCCTTTGTTCTTCAGTGTTGTGAGTACTGTGGGCAGAAAGAGAGGGAGGATGTGTAACAGGGTTGGACTCCCCTGCACAGGTGCCTCCTGCTGGTCCTGATAGAATTAGCTCTGAACTTTATAGGTCATCCTCTTCTGGGTGGTATCTCATCCGTCATCGCTCCACTGGTCTGCTATCTCTGTTTGCCTCACATTGTTCTTGAGGCCACGTCATCTTCTTCAGGACACTGCCCTACATCCCAGCTGTACCCACTAAACCAATCTTTCATGTCCACTTGCAGGGCGGGGACAGGAGGGGGGGAGAATCATCAGTCCTCAGTTTCACCCTCTGCCACCATGGCCAACAGGCACCCCAGTCTAGCCCCTCACCTCAGAGGCAAGTCACAGTCCATAAAGACCACTCCCTCAGTGTGGCTAGGTGCAGAGCAAAGAGGAAGGCAGGGGCCAAGCCAAACCACTAGTCTGGATTCTGACCCAGGAACGCGCTAGAGGAACCCTTGTGCTGCCCTCCTCTCCCCCCTCTACTGCCTCTCACTCCCTGGGCCATTTACCCATGACCTCTTGCATCTAGGACTCACCCTGGGAGGTATCAGGCCAGAGCCTCCCTCTCTAGCTCCTCTGGCCCAGCACTGCTTTATCCAGGGTGCTTTCTTTCAAGGAACTAGTCCTGCACCCATCCAACGTCTTACTGCTCTGCTGAGCAGCTCCTTATAAATGGGGCTGCCCTAGGAAGCTGTCATCTGATTGGTTTCTTACAAGCATCTCCCTGATTGGATAAGACTTACACCAGCCTGTTTTAACCTCTTCCAACTAGAGTAGGGCAGCCGCCCCACTACAGAATGATTTGAAGTACCTCCCCTCTCTTCTTACAGTTCTTTCCCTTCCTTGAGAGGCTCCTCCAGCTGAAGTTCAGAAAACAAAAAGTCTGTATGGATGGGAATCCCAAGCTGCTGGTTTTTTTTTTTTTAAATGCAGATTTTTCACCATGTCCCTTCTCCTGCTAATGAATAGCAAGTTAAGCATGTCATAGACCATTTAGCCTCTTTATACCTGGCTGAAGTGTCAGCTTATCTTTAGTAATAGAGATGTAGCTGTGTTAGTCTTTAAAGTGCTACATAGTCCTGTTTTTTTGTTTCAGCTAGACTAGACTAACAAGATGGTTTATTAGGTGATGAGCTTTCGTGGGCCAGACCCACTTCCAAATCTGAGAAAGTGGGTCTGGCCCATGAAAGCTCATCACCTAATAAACCATCTTGTTAGTCTTTAAAGTGCTACATAGTCCTGGTTTTTGTTTCAGCTTATCTTTTGTCTTTGAGAAACCTGTTTTACCACTCTCCAGGTTTGTGGCTTGTCTCCAGCGTTGCTTTACTGCCACTGTAATGTTCTCACTTATGGGTATGGAAAACACCCCTCCCCCAAGTGCAGCAAGTTCTAGAGCTGTAAGGTACTAGTGTAAACAGGATCCCAGTGCTGTTAGCTACTCGCCTTATGAAGTACCTTATGAAGATCTCTCTCCCAGCACTGGTGCCATAACCAGACACCCATGTTAAAGCACTGCTGTCACAGTGCTTTCAACTCAGTTTAAACAAAGCCTTAGAATATGTCTTAATGACACCATACAGCGCAACCATATAACTTTATGCTCAGTGTTACTACCTGTATTTTATCAGGATAATCTTGACTAGTGAATGATCAGTTTTCAAATGATAACTCACAATCCATACTTGCACAAAGATCTTCATTAATAACATGTAAGGGGTGAATACAAGGATACAGACTATCACAGGAGTCCTGTATTAAAGACAGCATGTGATCTTGTGATTAATAGGCTATATCATAATGGAGACAGAATTAAAGTTGTAACGCCAACTTTAATTCTGGCATTTCCTAATATTTAATTGCTTGACTTTGCAATAATGGGAGCTAAATACATTTCCTTTACCCTCCAGGAGAAAGAGACACCCTATAATTACATCATCATATTCCAACGATAGTTTTACTGCTCTCCAAGAGAAATACTGCACACATAGGGTCAAGTCTGCTTTCAGAATACTTGTACATAGTTCACACTCAGGTCAATGGAAGTAGACATTCCTAAATTGGAGTTGCCTGCATGTACTTCTAAAAACAAATTTTGAGCTAACTTATACATTTGCATGTACAATCACATCAAAGCTGTAGAGAAGAAAATAGAGTCCACACAAAGCATAGGTAAGGAATCACATGCCAGCTACAAGTTGTACAAAATTCATAGCAGTTATATCAGTTCAATCAATGGTTTCCACAATCTCTCCTCTGCCTCTTGATGAATCACCTCTAGAGTTGATTAAAAACATTAACTAAAAGTTCATTTTTGGTTGAAAAATAAAAAAGCTCAACTGCTGATAAGTTATTTTTTGGTGATTTTCAGTGCTGTTACTAAACATTTTAGTTTGACAAAATCTAGGAAAGGTTAACAATAAAGAAAATGTTCACTAATTATTTTGATAATGGTTTCAATAAAATGAATAGTGGGTCCATGTTAAATTCTAGAAAATGGAAACCATGATACCATTTTTAGAAAAAAATATTGTGCCGTCCTCCCTCCCCCCGCTCCCATCAGCTCTAGTCAGAGGTATAGAAATAAACTGATCTTTTTTGCAAGGGATACAGGAAACTCAAACATACGGCTGCTTCTCTGCTGAGTGATAGCAGATATCAAGGCCTTATAAATTGACTGGAGGTCAGTGACATGAAGACTCAGTATAGTCTTAGGCTACATTTACACTCCACACCACTGCAAAAGGCTGGATGCCTTCACTCTACAGCATGTAGCTACCGTTGCCAGTGAAAGGGTATGGTGGAGGGGAAAGCTGATGAAGTCCTTCAGTGCCACAGGAAAAGCCCCCAGCTGTAAGGAGGTAGTGAAGACAGAGAAGTATGGTTTGGGCAAGTTAGAGAGCCATGTAGGGCACATACTCACATACAGTCCCCCACCTTTCTTTCAGGCATCTTTACTCACGTAAGCTGTGCCTTACAGTCTACACAGCTGTTTGTACCTATGCTAAGGGAGACAGACATGTACGTACTCTATAATATGTTAGCAAAAGATGTGTTCCAAGTCAGCCTACCCTCTATGAAGCTTGTTTCCATACACACTAGGCAATCCCCTTTCCGGAGTCTCAGACAAAACAACAATACCCAGTATAAAGGGAACTACTTGACAAGTTAGAGAGATTAGGGCAAAAAGAAAATATCCTAGGCTGTTTGCTATATCTCCCTCCCCACCCAAAACCACATCACAAACTCAAGAACAATGCAAGCCTGTTTTCACAGACGATGAAGAGTTAAAAGAGTAGCCAGACCATATCTAACAGCACCATCTGGTGACTCCTTCCATAACACCCTCTGAGGTCAGTAAGAATTTACACTCCTCCAATGAGTTGTGAGCTTCATTGGGTTTTGAGTGATGTGATTTGTTCTGACAGCAAAAATATAAAGACAAGGATTAGGACCTAGATGTCCTCCTGACTCTTGAACTCCAATCAATGGACCATACCAGCTGGGCAGGATTTACATATTGCATATCTAATACATAAAGGAGAATGTTTGTTTGCTAATAACTTGGACACTATAAGAGCTACCGCAACCAAACTTTGCATGGGATAACCTTTTATCCAGGAGGTTACTAAGGCCAGCAGAGGGATAAACCTGTCATCCAGGAGAAGGTTTTAAGGGACTGTGTGAGGGAAGAGATGAGAGACCAATGCCTCTCCCCAGGGCTGCATGGAGCTTGGCAGTGTGGGGAGAAGTGGCTTCCCAGGGGAAGCAGCGGGGCCAGTCACTCACGAAGGCCGACAGAGAGACAAGGAAGCGAAGGGCGGGCTTGGGCACTGGCGGCAGGCACGTGGCTCCCTTCCCGCTCCCTCCCCTAAGGCTCCTCACCTCAGTTATTTCAACTGTCAACTTATATTTCAATAACGTATACTGACAACGCAAGGACAGTCACTTAAAGTAGTTGGATTTGATTTGGAGACATCTTGCTTTTCACATGGACAACTCTATGTTGCGTGTTCAAGAGTTGGAAGTGGAAAAAATTTGTACATATTTGTTAAGAATAATGAAAAAATATAGTTTACAATACAGTTTTTGATGATAACATGTAAAATTGGTTGTTTTATACTTTTTAAAATATATTTTAATAGAACTCAGTGCAACTTTTCTACCATTCAAAAAATGATAATGGATTACTGTTTTTCTAAATTTTGTTCCTCCACTTTCCCGAGCAACACCGGGTGACTCCTGCTAGTATATTCATATTATACACACACACATATGCATACTATAAATTATTAGTGCTTTAATCAAGAGCTTCATGGAAAACCAAAACCTCACAAAAACTTATCTATTTTTGTACTTTTTAAAGCCTCAACAATGAACCCAAGATCATCAAAAGGTCTTCAAATATTTGAAGCAAGACATGGTCTGATTTTGATGTGGAACTAAATGAAATTCAGCAGTTTCATTTCGAGTTAACTCAAGGGGGGTGACTCATGCACTCTGAAACAAAGAAAAGGTGTCCATGAACTTGCAAGCCAAAACTGCTGAGATTTGCACAGATTTATAAATGATTCCTCTTTCAGCACTTTCTTTCTTGAGAGCTAACAGTGACTTGGACACTCAGGTTCTGCAGTGGATCAGTGGTTTTAGCTGTGAATTACTCAGCTGACCCGTGGGTCAGGGAAAAACCTTTGTTCTCTGCTAGCAAAGTTCTGCTGAAACATTCAGCACATTTCAAATTATAAACAAATAAATCCTATAATACAACTTGCTCCAATTTTGAACATGAAGGGCTTGTCAGACTGGAGAAAAGAAATTAGACTGGCAAATTGCTTTGTGCTTGGGCTATGCCAGTCTCAGAAGTGACACATACAGCAGCCAGATGTCATGTAACCAGCATGTAGCAATACATGGCAATTATCTGTGATGTATATGGGCAGGAGAAGACAATTCTAGAGCCTCAGTGTAGTTTAAAACTACAGGAGTTATCCTTCCTTTCTAATTTCACAGTGGCTATCCCTTTTTATAATGCCACTTGTCATTTTTATATGAAGCAGCAGACACTATTGATAAAAAAATGATCCATTTTATTTTCTTGTTCAGCAAGGTGGGAGAGTTGTGTCTTAGGTTTAGGTGTTACAAGATTATTGTGTCCTTTTTCCAGGGGACAAGAAAATCTTTTGAGGCTTCTCACATTCACTAGACATATGTGACTAGATCAGCAGCTGGTTTAAAAGTTGGTCAGTGTTGCTCCACTGAAGTGAATGAGGCCTCAGTAAGAGGGAGATTGGCCTGTACATACCCTTTATGTCATTCTCATCACAGTCCTATATGCATGGCAGGAATTACTGAAAGAGGAAAAGGAGATATTTGTTCACAGCATAGATTCACCATTGTGCACTAGCATAAAGGGGCTGTGTGTGGGGAGGGGGGGATATGAGCTTCAAGCTGTCTGCCCCTCATGTGTGTTCCTCATGTGCACAACTCAGATGCATGAATGCCTTGCCTACATATTTTCAGTAGAGGGAAGCAGACCTTGCTGGGAAGTTTGTCAAATTCAGCAGTTGTCTGAGTTTATACATAGCTGATCATCATCGCTCTTTGGAATGTGAGCATACGAATCAGATGGGTGATAAAAATCAGTAACGCTTTGGATACACAACGGGATCCTGGTAGGGCTTGTTGCAATGTGTGTGTAAGCATTTGCTTATATGAGTTCCCAGCTAAAAACACTGCCTGCTTTTTGCTCCTGCTGCTATGTCTGTTTACCATTAATTTTTGATGCATGCCTGGCACATCTCCACAAAGCAGAACCAGCAAAAATACTGATATTCAATATACTGCCAGTTATTTGCTTTTTTTCAGTAGCTGAGTGGATAAGAGAGTTTCCATCCATCCAGACTCCAACTCATCTGATGAAGGGGGTCTTACCCATGAAAGCTCACAAGACTATATATTGTTGTTAGTCTCTATGGTGCAACAGAGCTACTCTATCCAAATAGACATGCGTAGATTATGGCCCCAATCCTGCAAAGTGATTCATGGATATTCACCACATGAGAAGGGGAGAGAGGCCTATCTGACTTCAGTTCAGCTGTGCCAGGAGCTCATTCACACAGAGCTTCTTGCAGGACTGGTCCCAATTTCTGTGTGTGAGAAAAAGCTGGGCAAGGGTTTTTAGACAAAGGGTCGACAGCATGGACAGCATAATTAAATAATGCATTCATTTCTTCGTCTTCTCTCCTTTCCCAGCCTCTCCTCCTTACCAACAATGTAAAAGAAAAATTTCAGAGGGGCCCACCCTTAGCACCTCTAATCAACATTTTTCAAGCAGGAAATGTTGAACCAAAGCCATCCTTTGCATGTCTTCATGTTTCAAAGTGGAAAAAAAATTTAGAGTCAAATTAAACATTGGAACAACTTACCCAAGGATGAGCTAGAGTCCTCATCATTTCAAGTCTTTAAATTGAGACCAGCTATCTTTCTAGAAGGTATGGGCTACTCAAACCAGAAGGTATGGGCTTGATAGAGAAGCTCCTGACCATAATGATCTCTTTGGACCATCAATCAATGGAGAAAATGTTTAACAGGAAAGCTAGGTAGCACCTGAAATGAGGTTGCAAAGGTCTTAATAAAAAAGTCACTCCTTTGACTCATTCACACACTCATTATAGTCACCCAATACCAATGTTAACTCTCAGAGTGTCTGCTAAGCTATTCATGTTTAATTTAGTCAAATTTGGACCCTTTGTTATTTTTCCTAACTTTTAGAATGCAGGAAATATTCTTAAAAACAGAAAGAAGGCTCAAGTATTCCACATAGCTTTATGTAAGACCGCCTACTCACCAGCTGCAGCAGAACAAGCCATGTGCTGAAGGAGTCCAAATATATATACGTCCAGGTAAAAGGGAGCAGAAGGAAATGATAAGTGAACAGATCTGATTCTTACAAACAGATTCGGAAAAGAAAATGCTGAGAATGTAGCTGGTATCTGAAAGGCAGGATGGGAATTTTGCTACCCACCCAGTTTTAAAAAGAACAACAGGGCCAAAGAGAGTCATATTTTGTACCCATTCAGTAATATTGCCCCATTAAACCAATAGTGCTGTCATTCTGGGAAGCTGCATCTTCTGGAGATATTAGTTACAACTCTTTGCATATCTGCCGGTATGATGACAATTGGTGTAATCACAGGCACCGGAAGATAGCAAGAATATCGTGACCTGACTCCAGACAGAAGTAGAATAAAAAATGCAGCCCTCTGAGGATTTCAGAAAGTTGTAATGTGCAAGACCATGGGATTATAAATGTTTTAGCTACAGGGGTTCATTAGATACCTGAAAATTGTTAGGTTTTATACACAGAGTAAGCAACAGGTAACTATAAACTCTAGGGCTGGTTTTCTATCCAGTGATTCTGTTGATTTCATTAGGCATGAGAAGCTTCAACTGCTAACTTGTTCTGTGACCACTGCTCTTTGGTCATGGACAGAGGTGTATTTACCCTTCACTCTGGCAATTCTCCATTCAGCACAGGTCCCCTTCATGATATTCACCTCAGAACCAGACCCAAGAAGTGAGATATTGTTTTCCAAACAGAGATTGCAACATGTGTAACACTGAAATAATTTGATTGCCTCAGGTAAACCAACATCAATTCCTGTCATTTGATTCATGCCCGGAAGGTGATCCATAAAGCAATTAAACTGATACAGTGGTGGGAAAAGGAATAAACTCTACAATGCATGCAGAAAAAAATATAATTTCTGGTCATTATTGACATCCATGAAGGGAGTTGGACACCTAACTTTTAGGTTAATCCAAAAACCCTCAGCAATACTGCAATCTCCTAACTGATGTTAGGCACCGAAAATCCCACATAGTGGATGGCATGAGATAGGTGGCCTACCATATGATTCATGCCTGCATACTGGATGAGGAGCTGCCTAGGCCAGTCAGAGGAAGCAGCAGATCTCCTACCAGAAGCTGTGACTCAAGAAGGCACAAACCAGATCCTCACACACTAGTTATTGTGCAGAACAACTGTCGAAACTCTGCTCTAACTATCTCCCAACATTGAAAGCACAAAGGCACATACTGGATCATTGCTCCCTTTCTTTCCTTTTTAATTTTACCCATTGACTCCTGATGTCTGTCCATTGTCGTCCCCCCATAATGTTGTGCCCCCCTCTACAATTTCTGCCTTATCTCCCTATGTCATTTATGCAGGACCTCCTCCCTTTCCCCCCAACCTCTTTAGTCAGTTCTCATCTAATATCTTGTTCTCATCAGGCAAGACCTATCCAACCCATGTTCTTACACCTGTGTTCATCCTGTCCTCCTTTATGTCCTAGTATTGCTCCCATTCTCTTCCTTGTCCTCCTCCCTAGGTCCCAACTTGCTTCCTGACCCATGCCTTTCCCAGTTTCCCCCTACCCTAGACTTGGGGCCTCTCCTTCTCCCTCCTTCCTCCTAGAAGAAGCCATTCTGCCCCAAATCTTGAGCAGTCTCTCCGAAAACCTTCCTCCAGCAATTTGGACCCTTAACCCTCCAGGACTCCCCCATCTCCATTGAGATCTTTTCTGCCATGTCCATCTCCAGGCCCTCCCTCACCACAGTCCACACACATGTGCATGGTCCCAAAAATGTGGGGGAACCCTCCCTCCCCCAGTCTCCACACATATTCTCATGCTTGCCATGGACCAAAGAGAAGTGACCAGAAGTGAGGAGATAGATACCACTTTGCATGAGTTCTCCAGATGCTCCTCAAGTAAAATGTGGGAAAAGGAGACACGGAGCCATTATGGCTTTCCAGGTTTATCCTCCTCCTTGCACTCTCCAGACCACTACCTGGTGAGAACCTGCCTCAATGTAAAAATTTGTTAAGCATTTTTTAACATGAACGCCACTATCCTGTTACCCTTTTCCAAAGCATTCATGTCCCATTCTGACATTTATTTAGCCATAGAATCATAGAATGCTAGGACTGGAAGGGACCTTGAGAGGTCATCGAGTTCAGTCGCCTGCCCCCATGGCAGGACCAAATACTGTCTAGACCATCCCTGATAGACATTTATCTAACCTACTCTTAAATATCTCCAGAGATGGAGATTCCACAACCTCCATGGGCAATTTATTCCAGTGTTTGACTACCCTTGTCAGTTAGGAACTTTTTCCTAATGTCCAACCTAAACCTCCCTTGCTACAGTTTAAGCCCATTGCTTCTTGTTCTAGCCTCAGAGGCCAAGATGAACAAGTTTTCTCCCTCCTCCTTATGACACCCTTTTAGATACCTGAAAACAGCTATCATGTCCCCCCTCAATCTTCTCTTTTCTAAACTAAACAAACCCAATTCTTTCAGCCTTCCTTCATAGGTCATGTTCTCTAGACCCTTAATCATTCTTGTTGCTCTTCTCTGGACCCTCTCCAATTTCTCCACATCTTTCTTGAAATGTGGTGCCCAGAACTGGATACAATACTCAAACAGAGGCCTAACCAGCGCAGAGTAGAACGGAATGACTTCTCGTGTTTTGCTCACAACACACCTGTTAATGCATCCCAGAATCATGTTTGCTTTTTTTGCAACAGCATCACACTGCTGACTCACATTCAGTTTGTGGTCCACTAGATCCCTTTCTGCCGTACTCCTTCCCAGACCGTCGCTTCCCATTCTGTATGTGTGAAACTGATTGTTCCTTCCTAAGTGGAGCACTTTGCATTTGTCTTTATGAAACTTCATCCTGTTTACCTCAGACCATTTCTCCAAGTGGTCCAGATCATTTTGAATTATGACCCTATTCTCCAGAGTAGTCGCAACCCCTCCCAGCTTGGTATCATCTACAAACTTAATAAGCATACTTTCTAGGCCAATATCTAAATCGTTGATGAAGATATTGAAGAGAGCTGGTCCCAAAACAGACCCCTGAGGAACCCCACTTGTTATACTTTTCCAGCAGGATTGTGAACCATTAATAACTACTCTCAGAGTACGGTTATCCAGCCAGTTATGCGCCCACCTTATAGTAGCCCCATCTAAGTTGTATTTGCCTAGTTTATTGATAAGAATATCATGTGAGACCGTATCAAACGCCTTACTAAAGTCTAGGTATACCACATCCACCGCTTCTCCCTTATCCACAAGACTCGTTATCCTATCAAAAAAAGCTATCAGATTGGTTTGACATGATTTGTTCTTTATAAATCCATGCTGGCTGTTCCCTATCACCTTGCCACTTTCCAAGTGTTTACAGATGATTTCCTTAATTACTTGCTCCATTATCTTCCCTTGCACAAAAATTAAACTAACGGGTCTGTAGTTTCCTGGGTTGTTATTACCCTTTTTATAGATGGGCACTATATTTGCCCTTTTCCAGTCTTCTGGAATCTCTCCTGTCTCCCATGATTTTCCAAAGATGAAAGAGGCTCAGATACCTTCTCTATCAGCTCCTTGAGCATTCTAGGATGTATTTCATCAGGCCCTGGTGACTTGCAGGCATCTAACTTTTCTAGGTGATTTTTAACTTGTTCCTTTTTTATTTTAATCTTCTAAACCTACCCCTTTCCCACTAGCATTCACTATGAAAGGCATTCCTTCAGACTTCTTGATGAAGACTGAAACAAAGAAGTCGTTAAGCATCTCTGCCATTTCCAAGTTTCCTGTTCCTGTTTCTCCCTCCTCACTGACCAGTGGGTCTACCCTGTCCTTGATCTTCCCTCTTGCTTCTAATGTATTTATAAAAAGTCTTCTTGTTTCCCTTTATTACCGTTGCTAGTTTGAGCTCATTTTGTGCCTTTCCCTTTCTAATCTTGCTCCTGCATTCCTGGGTTGTTTGCCTATATTCATCCTTTATAATTTGTCCTACTTTCCATTTTTTATATGACTCCTTTTTTATTTTTAGATCATGCAAGATCTCCTGGTTAAGTCAAGGTGGTCTTTTGCCATATTTTCTATCTTTCCGACGCAGCGGAATAGCTTGCTTTTGGGCCCTTAACAATGTCCCTTTGAAAAACTGCCAACTCTCCTCAGTTGTTTTTCCCCTCAGTCTTGATTCCCATGGGATCTTACCTATCAGGTCTCCGAGCTTACCAAAATCTGCCTTCCTGAAATCCATTGTCTCTATTTTGCTGTTCTCCCTTCTACCCTTTCTTAAAATTGTGAACTCTATGATTTCATGATCACTTTCACCCAAGCTGCCTTCCACTTTCAAATTCTCAACCAGTCCCTCCCTATTTGTTAGGATGAAATCTAGAACAGCTTCCCTCCGGTAGCTTTTTCAACCTTCTGAAATAAAAAGCTGTCTCCAATGCAGTCCAAGAACTTATTGGATAGTCTATGCCCTGCTGTGTTATTTTCCCAACATATATCTGAATAGTTGAAGTCCCCCATAACCACCAAATCTTGGGCTTTGGATGATATTGTTAGTTGTTTAAAAAAATCCATTACTGTTATGAGCCTTACTCAACCATTTTAACTAAGCCTTATTTTATTCTTTTTATGGAGTATTTTATCTCTGAGTTGAACATGTATGCCATTTTATCAGAGTCTGTCAACATTAGCATTTTAGCTCCAAAAGCACTGCATCTTTTCTCTTTTTAACTCATATCCCTATGCCTTTTAACACAAAGCATGTGACTGGCATTTTAACTCAAAGTAGTTTTATTAACCTTCTATTAACCTCGATTTAGGTATTTTGTTGTGACCTGAATTGTTCACTTCAATACACCTTGTTTAATTCTGTAACACCCCCCCCCCCCACACACACACACACACATACTCCCAGCAATTTGTGCAACAATAAAGAAAAGTACATTTTCCCCATACATTCTGGAAGTTGTCTCTTTTTTTTTTTTTTTTGGCTAAGATCCATTTTAAAGCTGCAGATACCTGCTGATTCTATAGAACACCTCTCGCAGGACTTGCTCCCATATTCTCCTGCTGTTGAGAAAGGACAGTTGCTTTGGCACATGTGCTAATTGTGGACCCCACCATCACCTCTCCTTAGCAGCTGCAGTCTGCTGCTGATGTTCTTCCTCTCTCTCTGTGCGGCCTTTTAGGAACAGAAATGCTACACTGAATAGCAATATTATGCCAAATACTGCACTTCAGCACAATCTTACATAGCTTTGTGGGGCTGTACTGCGGTGTACAGCTGCTTCATCAGCAAGATATTAAAGGCTCTATCCCATGATCATGATTGTCCTCTGTCAGATTTGAGGGGTTAATGAATGGGATCTTTTTGTCCCCAGGGTGAAGGATGACACATGGAGCAGGGTTTAGATACTTGTCTCCATGTTAGGATCCGCCATGATGGGTTCTGAATGGAGAGTGGTTGCATGCCTGGGAAAGGAGAAAAAGGAGAATGTATGGGAGGGAATGGAAGAAGGGAACCTGGATCCAGATTCTCCAAGCTGTGCAGCTCCCAAATTCCACTGAGTTCCATGAAAGTCAGAAGCCTTTATGCCTTGGAGGATCATGGTCTTACATCCACTTTTCCTAACTCCAAAGGGAAATGTTCCATCGACAAACATCCCTCTCAGCATGCCTTGTGACTATTCATATGCATCATGGCACGACATCAGCACATTACTACAGTGTCCACGAAATATAACCTGGCATTATTCACACCAGGATTATTTACATGATCCATCATGTAATTGCAGTGTCTACTTACGCAGTCCTGAGGGTTATGATGTGGTCTCCCAAGCAGATTCCATCAATTACTTACATGTGAAGGCCACAATGTAGGGAACCTACACCATGTTTTCCTTTTGGGTGCCTGGTATGCAAATTATGGCCTCTCAGAATTGATCCACTATCCAGGAGGATGCCAGCAGTCCGTGTGGTGAGCCACTGGAAGAGTCCAATGGCCAGTATTGACACAGCAGTGCTGACCCACTTAGTGATAGATCAGGCCTGGACAAAACACCCTCCGCAGGCCAGATCTCGCCCACCAAGCCACCGGCTCCAGCCTGTGGATGCAGTGTGGAGTCTCAGGCAGACTTCCCTATTTGCCCCATCCCCTCATGCCACTCAGAAAAGTGGCTGCTGGGCCATTTGTGTTTCCCAAACCGTGAGCCTGGAAGGGAGTGGGTTTCTGGCCAATGCAAACTGCCTGTTTGTAAAACAGGCAGCATGCGATGCACCACTCCTCCACTCGTCAGGCTCTTATTCACAAAGCATACGGCCCTTGCAGCTGGGGCGGAAGTGGGGGTGGGAGTGGGACAGGTTCCTGCCTGAGAAACAAGCTGGGTTGCTGGCCAGGAGTTTCAACGGTAAATCTCCCAGCCAGAGCCTGCCTCTGGCACCCCAATCCCTCTCTCCCCCCAGGCTCCTGACCCTCACTTTTACTCCATATTAGCCAAACCCTCTGCCCCCCCTCCTGAGCCCATGCCCCCTCCCAGACCCCGCACCCCAATCCTCTGCCCCACATGACAATCCACTCCTGCCCTAGGTCACAACCCAAACCCCTGCACCCCAGTCCCGTGCTCCTGGTAACAACTGCCTCCTTTTCCCCAAAACTCCCGCCCAGACCTCACAGGCCCTCCTGCACATGAATCCCTTACCCCAGGTGTTGGCAAGACAGCCTACATGGGCTGGATCTGACCCACCAAGCTGGTTGATCTGGCCCACAGCCACCCTGCCACTCCCATGCCTCCAGGCCAATTGAGAACTGGGGATGGGGGAAGCTGGCAGTTTTGTTCAGGTGCTCGGGGTGGGGGCAAAGACTTCACGCACTCCCTCCACCCCAAGGCCAATCAGGGCGTCTGAGCATGGGAAGCACCTTGGCCCCACCCTTTCTGCCCAAGACCCTGCTCTTTCCAGGGTGCCCCGCAATCACTTCAGAAATTTGTGAAGTCCCTTCCCTTTCAAAATTATTAACCACCCCTGAGATAGATAGTGGCTGGTTCTTCTCAGTGGCAGGGGATAGATCCTCTACAGAGCAGATGTCTTCCCAAATATACCTTGCCTCCTCTCTCTCTCTCTCTCTCTCTCTCATGCTTGAAACCTTGATCCTGCTTGCCCTATGCTCAGCTGTCCCGCATTCTGTCCCCCGTGCTGTATGCTAGGAACTATGTAGCCTCTGAGCACACCTCCAGATCTGGTTCCATGTGCAAGGTAGATATTGCCGCCGGGGGGGGGGGCGGGAGGACAAAGGGGGGCCCAGTGAGTCAAAGATTGTCTATTAAGTGGCAACTGGAGCCCTGGGCCTTTTAAATCACCGCCAGAGCACTGTGCTGCATGCTCCAGCCAACTTGGAGGACTGCAAGGGCAGGCCGTGCTCAGGGATAACTGCCCCTTCTGCCCAAGGCTCCGCCACTTCCAGAAGCACAGAGCCCCCTCCCCACTCCCCACCTTGCCCGCGAAGGCAATCGTCTCTCCTGTACATAGGGATTTAAGCAATTATTTCTGCAGATTAGGCATCCAAGTTGTTTCATGGCTCATGCCTTTACTTCTTACAAAAGAAGAAAATAAATTCCAGCATGAAACATGAAGGGAAAATGACTGTGCAGTGAGTTCTTTTCCTTCTATGACATAGGAAGACACACTGTTCCATTAGTGGGAAAATCAATTAAACAGGGGTTTCTTTCACGCAATCACTCCCATTAATTCTGTTTTGCCAAATCAGCACACACCATCTGGATGACTGGGAGGCACCCCAAGAGTTAATCAAAGGCCGAGGTGATAAGGACTAAAATCCCTATCAGGTAGTGGATTTCCACCTGGTAGGTACATTTTAATAGGTAAAAGGAAGTAAAGTCAGGCAGGGTGAGTCATCAGATCAAGCAATGTAAAAGAATTAGATTTTAAGTGGAAAAGGATGTTTCCTAGGAAACTGCATGATCTGCTTGTGGAACATCAAACAAGAGCAATTTCCTAACAACAACCATGACTAAATTGATCTACAGCACCTCAGGCAGCATTATCAAATGGGGGAGAAATTGAGTGCCTTTTATATTTCCTTAGTTACTATCATCAGATTGTCTATTATGTGCTCCTTCAGCTGTTACCTCTCTGACCTTGTATAAGTGAGAGCATGATAGTCCCTATTGTCTAACCGGAAAGCATGTTTCCCTTCCCCTCACTCCTTCTCTCTCTTTCCAACAAGTTCCAGATGCTGATGCTGTAGCTAAGCTACAAAGACAACAATTTACACTCCTTTGCCAATAAGCATCCAATACTCACCCTCTCAGTGAAAGAACGCCTCTTAGAGTATCTGTGCAACAATACAAATCAATGTGTGGGACCAGCAACTTGCAAGGTTCTCCACATCCAAGTGTTTGTTCGGAAGCATATTCAGCCACTCCTGCTCAAAGTGAATGTCTTTCACCTCTTAGGCTTGTTGTCTATACTTGCATTCCAATAAAAGAAAGCCTGTTATTGCACATATTTCACTATTTACATGATACCAGGTATGAGCAATACCTAGTATTTTAGTTGCAGTGAGGTGAGGACGGGTTCAGATTTTTTCCAACAGTGCAGCAGGGATAAAACAGCTGATGTAATATTCGGTTACTCTATAGACTAAGACCATGGACCTTTTAACTATAGTGTCATATCAAGGTTGCACTGTGGATAAAACCTCAGCCAGAACATGACCTTTCAACTTATGGTATTAAGCATTTTCAAGTGCTGGTGAAATGCAAAGAATGGATGCAAAGATTTGGGAATGGGGAAAAAAATTACACTTAATTATATTGTCATACAATAATTCATGGGAGAAACTAAAGAAGATCAATTTGATTTGACAGTGTAATATGAAGACTTGTCCTCAGCCAAAATCATAAGTGGAACTTAATTTAAAATTTTTAACCATTCTTCTCAGTATAAAGACCATTTTAATTTTTTATAAACTTGGCTAAGTATAATCTCTTGAGAAATTTCATCTTGAGCACATATCCTATATAGAAGAGGCCAGTACATCTAAGTTTAGCCTAAACTTAGCACATGATTCGGGAAGTCCTTTACATGTGAAATTTTATTTGATTCCTAGACACCTGCATTTAGGGCAGCAACGAAGCTCCTCCATTCTTATCGGTTTCTGGCAAGTCCTTCAGTTGTTCCCCCAGCTGTGCCCGGGTTTTTCAGTTCAGCCTCCACAGCTCTTCACCATCTTGTTTTCAGGCAGCTTCATTTTCACTTGCCTTCAGTTATCCATGTTATTGCTATTCTGGTGATGGAATATCGGTTTTCATTCCAAGCGCATGACCAATCCATCTCCCGTGCCTCCTGGTAATGATGGTGCTTCATATCTTCTTGGCTGCACTGTGTGAATAAGTCTTGGTTTGAGACTATTCTGGACAAAAATATAGAGTGTTTCTGAGGCAGATGTCTGGAATGAAAACAATATGGCCAATTCATACCCTAGCACGCTGCACTACAAAGTACTGTTGGAAGTATGACGCTCTGATCAATCCTGAGCTGGGTTCCAGTGTGCTATTTTGATGATTTCCGGACTGTATTATAGCTCCTGAATGAGCTTTACTGTTTCTGTTCTGGATGTTCTGGCTTGTTCCACCATCCTGGCTGATGATGATGCCCAATGTGAATGTTTCTACATTGATGAGAACAAGATTCTCTATCCATACTGGTAAAGGTTAGGCAGCATTAAACGTCATGATAGCTGTCTTATTGCGGTTGATATTACATTCCAATTTGCTGGCTGAATGGATTGAGTCAAGTTGTTGGTTTTTTTCCTTGTATATGGTGTTGAGTATGTGATAGGAGAGTGAGATCATCTGTGAAATCCTGGTCATCAAGGGACAAGAATGGTGTCTGTTTAATGCCTTTGGCCCATCTTCTCTTCTGTGCTGCATTACCCAGTTAATGGCAGTGCTGCATATATTTTTCTCTCTCTCTCTCACACACACACACACACACACACACACACACACACACACACACACACACACACACACACACACAAAAGCAAACTCCTGCTTTAATTTCAAAACTGAGTTCACTGTGATCAATGCCTCCTGTAAAGTTGGAACAGAAGATTTTGACAATGTTGATTTATAGAGAGTGATTCCATATGCCTGCAGAATGTGCGATAGGCTGGTCCTTTGGGTACTATCAAAAGCCTTCTCATGAGGGCACATCTACACAGCAGAACTAAAACCAAAAATACATCAATTATGTAGCTTCAGTCAAAATAGCCTATTTCAGCTTTTGGTGCTGTCTAAAACGAGGGTTACAGGAGTCGGAGTAAGAAGTCCTTCAGCTCAACATCATTTTGACATGTGAAAATAACTGCTTGTAGTGTAGACATGGGCTATGGTATTTTGGAATAACATCAGTTATTCCAAAATAATGCTTCTGTGTAGACATAGCCTCAGGGTCTATGAAGTTTATGTAGAGTTGCTGTTGCCACTCTGAGATTGTTCTATTGTCTCAGAGTGAAGATCTGGTCTGTGCATCCATGCCCTTTCTGAAAACCAGCTTATGCTTTCTGAGAATGCTATCAACTGCTTCTGATATACACTATAGTCTAAAATGATACCTTACTTGGCATTGATAAAAGTGTGAAACCTTGCCAGTTACTACACTAATGGAGAGTTCCCTTCATTGGTATCTTCACTATAACCCTGTTGGTCCACTCATCTATAACTTTTTTTCCTTTCTCAGACTGATGTGAATTGCAGGGGCGGGGAAGGGAAGTAGAAGTAAATTATTCACAATTTACCTTGAACAATTCAGCATTCAAGTTATTCTGGCCAGAAGCTTTCCCATTTTTTAAGGTTTTGATGGCTGGAATGATTGTACATTATAAACAGCCTGAAATTCTCCATAAACATCCTCTAATGGGTGTGTGTTGGGAAGCCATATGCAGAGCAGAGAATGCTTTGGCAAATGCTTAGTGGAATGTGGAGGATAGTGTCTGGAAGACAAGGAAGATTTCATACTTTGAACACCAGCTCCAAAGTGCAGTGAAGAAACAGAAGGGTAAGTCTTTAACCCAGCCTTAATTGGGCTTCTAGCTATAAAGTCATAATTTTATGGCACAAAAACCATATGCCAAAACTTGAAAATCTAACCAATAGCACAGACACCCCCAGACTTTGGCTCAGCCCAGGGCAAAGATTTCAGCAAGAAGAAAAACAATGGAAAATTAGTATCATAATCTCTTAGCAAATATTTTGTTCTTATAATAGTTTTTTTTAGTCTATACCTGTGAAAAATTATTTCTTCCTCTCTAATTTATAGGTACTGCCCCTCTCTTAGCTGGAGACATGTCTGGGATCAATGTTTTTTATTTTAAAGGGGGAAAATTAAGTATTTTTAGCTTCTGTGCAATAAGTTGCTGTATGCTACAATTTTCAGCCCCATCTTAAATTGTATGTACCATACTCTGTAGCTCATAAATATTTAAGATGGTTAAATAATTATTCAAGGCTCCTCTACCTGCCTTTTTTTATTAGTTCCACAGGGAACAAGGAAAGCATTTGTCTTCCTTCAGCCGTACAGACAGAATTATTATATTGCAAAATACCCTCTTTTGGTTGTTGCGGAGGCTGCTACAAGGATTCTCTTCTGTTATATGATGGAATTAGCCACTTGCAGAGGACAGAAGCTCTGTTGTTTACTCACCAGATCAATAAAACTAGCTTGGCGAGCTTTCCAAAACATCTCCATCAAAGCAAATCCTGTTTCACTCCATTCCACCCTGGGTTTTAAGTGCTCAGAAAGAGGGTGGGGGGGAAGGCCTCTCTCTAAGCACCCTAAAATATGCAGGATTTTTATAGTGCCAAGCTGAGATGTGGCTGATTCAAAGCAAAACAACTTTGTGGCCAAATGACAGGGGCTGAAAGGACACAGGTGCACCTACTTATACCGGTAACTGTAATGACTGTGCAAGAGAAAAGCCAACAACCCACTTTTACCACAAAACAGCATTAAACAAAATTCTTACAGTTGCTTTGCAGCCTAATCTTCTCTCTCTCTTTTAAACACAGCCATATGGTAACAAGCAGGTCCTTACAACCAAACAACAGATGAAGAGGCCAAGTTTTCTAGCAGCCGGCAGATCATGCCCCAGCAGCAAAGCCAAAGAAGAGAAGCTGTCTCCCAGATGGTAAGGCTGGGGAGCTTTGTGCATCTTGATTCTGCACCTGTCAAGTCTGTCATAGTGGTCCAACTTCCCCCCTCCCAACCTGTACTTGACTATACTGTGGAGAGGGAGAATGAGTGCATAATCCACACCTCCTGTGAACAGGGAGGGTAGGGTGCCCTTTGAGTGCTGTTGGCATTTTATACAAAGGCTAATTTGCTTTGGAATGCTATTGTTAAAAAGGACACAGTGTGTCAAGTAAAAATAACCTGTGTGGATACAGTAATGTGCTCTGCATGGTGTCAGGTGGAAATCTGCACTTGTCTCATAGTGGAGCAATTAAAGAGTTTGATGGCAGTAATCTGCCACTTTCTGTAAGAACTCCGATTAGATCACAGTGACTGAGCCCAGCGGAGGGCGAGGTTTTGCAAACTTCCTGAGTTTTTAAAAACATTTTTGCCAACTCAAAATATGATTTGAATGTTGTGGATCTTCTTTAAAAACAAAAAATAAAGTAAGCCCAAGTTCTCAAGTCTTACGTTATGGCTACACCACGGCTTACGTTGATGTAAATTATGTTGCTCAGGTGTATGAATTAGCTGCCCCATGAGTGACATAATTTATGCTGGTTTAAGCACCAACGTGGACAGTGCTATGCTGGCAGGAGAGCTACTCCTGCCAACATACCACTGCTCCCAGGGGCTAGGTAATTAAGCTGACAGGGAAGCTCTCTCCCATCACGTAAGAGTGGTTGCACTAGGGAGCTTACAGCAGCGTAGCTCCATCAGTGCAGTTATGTTGCTCTAAGCTTTCTAGTGTAGTCATAGCCTTAGATACTGTGGGAGTAAGCCCAGGCAGAGATTCACAAAGGCCTTTTAGGTTCTTATCTTCCACTGAGATCAATTGAACCTAGTTAGGAACCTAATGATCCTTGTGAATCTGAGCCCAAATAAACACTATAGCAAAGTTAGATAAGATTCAGCTCAAAGGAGCATTTCCAAACCCAGTATGTACCAATGAATTTGATGCTAGGCAAAGTATGTTCATCTGGACTTTATCACTTTAAAAAACTAAAGAATGGATGAAAGAGTTTTGGGCAGGCCAGGCACAAACTTTTTGTTCTGATTTTATATAGCACTTAGCATAATGGGATCCTGGTCGAGGACGGTGGCTCCTAGACATTATAGCAATACTATAAGCAGGAGCATAGGATCCAGTCAAAAAATTTAACACACACGCAAGCCAAAGTTACAAAGTATTCTTGTTGGAACTCTGCTACAGTACTATAGTTCCAAATGCAACAGGTGCAGAATTCCAACAGGAGTAGTGACAAAGTATTGACATACTATTTCTCCAAGTTTTTTTTATTATTTCTGAGCGCTGCTTATCTGCATCAAAATCAGACAGAACAGAAGAACTACTCTGTAAATCTCTGTTCTCATTCTTCTAGTTCAGCTTAGCAGAACAGAGTTCATGGATAGATTTCCATCAATAGTTAAACTTCTGAGTGCTTATCTAGAGTGAATGAAAATTTTGGAATGTTCTAAGTGTTCATGAATCACTAAGTTCAGCAGAATTTCATTTTGCTTCTTGTTTTCCTTGCTGCTGTTCCCCTTTCTAAGATGCCACCAGATAAAAGGACACAATTCCACCACCATCACCATGCTTAATAAATAAATAAATCATGAGGTGAATATAAAGATGTCTGGCACTGTTTGAGAAAAAGGATCTTTCCATCACCACAAATTACTCTTGCTTTAAAAAGAAGTTGACAGATTTTAAAAGAGAATGAGTTAAAATAGAGCACCATTTCCTTTCTGACAAAGTTTTACAAGGGAATCTTCTGTTTTCTTGGGTTTTTTCTTGTTTATTATTCATATCCATCACCATTAACTCAAAGTATTTGCTTCCTTATCCCTTTGAGGACAGATGAGTGAGGTTCCAGTGACTACACACACATGGAGCCTGAATCATCAAGTATTTAAGCATGTATCTGATTTTAAACACATACCTAGTCTCATTAACTTCACATACTTAAAGTTAGGTTTGTGCTCAAGTACCTCAATGAATGGGGGAAGGGGAATTTCAGAGTGGAAAAAAATACAGCGACATCTCACCACACAAGAATTCCTTTCATCTTCATAGTTCAGGAAAGAGCAAACTGCCTATTAATATTACTTCTCTGTTGTGGTCTATGTGGAGTAGCAATAGTGAATACAAATGATACAAGGGAATAGAGTATTATATGCGCACATACATATACAGAGGCTGCACCTCAGTCAATAATACTGAGGATAAAATGTACACGGTAACACGCATGCAAGTAATAGTTTTAGCATTCTCCCATGAGGAAATGACACGTCCATGTCAGTCATGATTTGCATCCCAGAACCGTGTGTATTACACAGCCAGCTTTCTAGCATTTTCAGGGGAATATATTCATGGAAAACTTCTTAAATTCAAAATAATTATAGTTTTCTTTTGATCTATTCACTTATCTTGGTCTCTGACCATCATTTTTTAGGCAATACCTGTTAGCAGTTATTATGCTAGGTTGGTCCAGAATGGAACTGTAAACTTTACATGACAAAAAAGAGAGCTCTGAATATTACTCCTATCTTTTTTCTCTTCCCATTCCCTACTTTCTTTGTCACCATGGATAATACTATCATCCCTCTTGTCACTCAGATCCATAACGTGGATGCTCTCTTTGATGTGGCCTCTCTCTAGATCCACAAATATAGGTAACATTTAAATCTTGCCAATTTTTTCCTGCATAATGTCTCTAAGGTCTGTTTTTTCCTCCCCATGCACACAGTTAAATTATCATCCAGACCCTCCTCCTTATCTTTGCTTGTGGAAAATTTCCAACTCAATGAAACTATGCTTTTCAACACTATTTTGTAAGAATTTGCTCAACAAACCGTATTCACAAGAAAGCATTGATTCCCTGTTCTGTTTTGCATATCAAAGACATATGGATAAGGTTAGTCACGTAGTCAGAATTTTTGGTTGCTTAACCACACTAAACTTCCTTTTGATTTTCCACTACTCTTGATGCATTAAAGAAGCTCAAATATTAGACACTCCTCCAATGTTGATAGCAAAAAGGTTCATAAGGCCTCTTGCTGTGACATAGTCCTTCTTGCAAGTATATCACAAAAATGTTGCCTTCTGTATCAATTTCTTCTAGAACACTAAGTTCCAAAGTTGCATTGCTATTGAAAGCTATTGGAGTAGAAAAGATGAAGGCTACAAGCCATGAGTAAGGACATTTATCTGATTGAGGGTTTGTGGTCAAGGTAAGAGATTTAACCTTCTACCTCTCTACTGTGTACCTAGGAGAAGATTTTCCTATGCACTCAAGCTTGTGGGCTAAAATTTTTAAGTTTAAAAACAAGAATGGAAAGTTCTACTCAAAAGATCTAATGCTCAGAAAACAAATTCTGCCAGTAGACTAAAATAAACCCAAAGGAAAAAAAAACACTCCAAATATGACTGTTGCAGGTAGAAGAAAAAAGCAGCAGAGAAGAACATGTAATACTTCGATAATGAACCTGGATGTAATTATCTGGCTTTATGAAGACAGTTGTTAGATATATTTTGATGAAAGAGAGTACTTTAGAATCTCATTACAGTCACTGATGTGAAACTGCTAATCACCAGAAAGGGTTTATTGGTATTGAAGTTTCAGTGTTAGGTTTCTGTGGCTCAATATCCTGAGAAGCTGCACTGTTTTCTACAATATCAGATGCTCTCTCTCCCCCCTGCCAATAAGAGAGAGTTGGGTCAAATTAGTTACAGCAATTTTGAGATTACAGTACAATGTACACAGGCCTCCAGATTCCGCTATGAGGAGATGTTCATGTCTGCTACCTTTGAAGTATTACAAACCTATGTAGAAACGAGATTTTCCCTCCTCCTGTTGCAATAATTTTTGCCAAAGATTTACCAGCCATGCAAATGAATAAGTGGGACTCACGACGAAAAAACTAGATCTACAAGAATGGGTATGTGAATTAGTGGGATCTATTGCCCAAGAAAGCAAGGGGTTTTCTCCATTCATAGAACTGGAGAAAAGGGAGGTGGAAGAGTCTTGTTCAACCTAGAGCTGAAAGAAGCACTGGGATAAGCTAACAGCCAATTTCCATTTTACATATCATTCGTAACAGAGATTCTGCAGACCAGGTCATGCCCTTTCATATATGCAGCCTCATTGTCTTCAGATTGTCAATGACAGTGCTGTAGGTTTGGAACCTTAAGGGTAAAATTTTGACTACCTAATGGATTCATTTTGTTTGACTAGTCAAAGCAGCCAAACGTTAAAGCAAGGTTCTATCCTTAAAGTGTGTACCTGTGTCACTGATGGCAAAGATATTGGGGCTGTCCAGGACTAGCTGCTGATGAGTTTGCATGATGGAATACTTATTATTGGTGATAAAGTGCCAAATGAAAACACCCATCTTGAGTCTCAGATGCCTGGTCAGTTGATGGCTAGCATTAGGAGCTAAGGAGAATACTCTTTTCTTACAAAGTAAATTCCATATAAATATCAGTAGAACACAATCAGCATGGTTAGACACTTTTTAGACTGAACCACATATTACTGTGCTTTCCAAAACAGATGTAAACAAAATCACTGCTGTTACTTGGGCAAGATTTTCACCCCCTCAGGTGTGTCACCGTTTGGGGGTGTAAGCTTGTAGTATGAGAAGAGAGAAAAACTAGAATATAAGTAAGCCAAAGGTTACCTAGCTGATGTATAATCTCTGCTCAGGTGATCCTAAATGCCTTGACCCAGTGGTTCACGGTGATAAGTACCATCGTGATATAAACTCTGTCCAAGGTGAAGAAAAAGACTATGCTGGGACTCTCCAGCTATGCATTGTGATCCAGTCACAAGAACTATTTAGAAATAAATGCTAGGAAATAAACACACACGTATGCTAACACATTATTTATGAGATTTTAATTTAGTCCTCAGTGGGTGAGATGGTGTCTGAGTCATCTGAGTGGGGCTGGGTATTTTAGGTAAACTAACAGCAATTTATTCTGGAAAAAACAGGGCTTATGAATAGGATATGAATTGCAAGGTGAGAAGAGGAAGTATATTTTGTTCTTCAGTTTCTAATATTGGATGCCCATATAAGTGGAATTAGACTTTAAACTCTGAGTACAGAAAGTTATATGACACTAGAAAAGTAAGAGCCAAGTGTCTTGATCATTGTATAACGGGGCAAAGAACTGTGCTCATTAAAAGGATTTTTTTTCCTTTTTCACTAGATAATTCTGTTATAATCAAATGTCAAGCTCCCTTTCTAAGCCTAAAATTTAACAAGTTAGTAACTATAATGGAATCTAATGCCCATGCACTCCTTGTAGTAATGAAAGTTATTATCCTACACTTGTTTCCTCTACTCCCTGCAAAGCAAAATGAATGTTTACATGTGAGATAATATTTTAACCCCAGAAATATTAAAATGTAATAACCACAATTCCACAAATACAGGCACAAACTATTAGAATGGGAAGTAAAATAAACCTATGATGTAAAGTGAAAACTCCAAGTAGTTATGGTGCACACAGGGTTGTAGCCTCTTGATTGATTTGGGTGCAAAATGTGCAAGTTAATAACCACAGGCCCTTTATTCAGGTGGCTGCATAAGATGATTAGTAAGGATGAGATTGGTGAGCCACACATAGAAACATTCAAACTTTATTAGCTCCTACATACAAATAAGTAGAATTGCAGTTATAAAAAAAGTAAGGAGAACACAATAAGCACAGCAAAATGACCCCTTGTATTGCACATATTAGGGAAACCATCAGAAGTGAAGATGACAAGAACAGGAAGTGGAGGAAGCACCGTAAGTAGCTATGTGGCAAGCAAGCTTCTGCCATCCTGTCATGCCAGTGTCCCCACTACAACTGACAAATACACTTGATTTTACACTCCTTTCCTGGACACCTGCATATATCTGGTGACTATATTCAAATTGTCAATGAACCTCCTGTCCATTTGTGATGTTCTGGGAAACCATCATTGGGGTTCTAATGACTAACATAAGCTATCGCATCAATATTGTGTTAGCACAGGTAACCACATGTTTTAACCTCATGGTTTACATATGGGAGGCAAGTACCCCAGGGTCCAGTGATTCAAAGACCACTGCTACTGCAGCAGTGGTGACATCTGGGACCCTTTGAATTGCTGCCATAACTCCACTCCACAGGGCTCTGAGTGCCGAGGGAGAGTGCTCCGCAGCCTGGGCAGCGCTAAGGGCAGACTGTCCTTGGCCCTGCCCCTTGTTCTCTTGGATCTTCCCCTTCTGGGATGTGAAGTCGAGCCCCTCCTACACCTTGCCCTGGGGCTACGTTGGCTGTTGGCCCTGCGGGTTACATATAGCTAACAATCCTCCACAAGTCCCATTATTTCAAGTTTAAACTGCTGACTTGGTTATCACAAGGCATATATTGCTAAATCTTATAACCTTAGGTCAAACACTCATGCTAACAAACTAACTTTAGTTCCATTAGGCCTTTAAAACAGGCAAAGCTGGTTTAAATATGAATACACTGGTGCATATTTTGTTTCCCTATTTGCTTTAGAGCTTTAACATTAGCAGTGTAAGCACATATATTATAGTTTATACCTAAGCACAACCCTTTCAAGATCAGGTTGGGATCAAAGGTCAGACTATTGATGTTAGGCCCCACAGATATGTAAATGAACATAACCCATAATGAAAGTATGCCATATTTCAATATTGTTTTCATAGAAATAATTCCTAAGAAAGAAGAACTGTCTTTGGGAGAACAAAGACCTAACACTTCGACTCCTAAATTCATTATTAACTAACCCCAATTATGTCAGAAGAAATTGGAGAAATGGTGAGCCATTTTTAACAAGACTGGGTGCTTAGAAGAAATGGTGATGACCACTTGCAAGCATTTACATATGTGTATAAATTGAAGCCAATGGAGATACTCATATGAGTAATCTTCTTCTTCTGCAAGACCAGGGTCTTCATTTGTATACTGAAAAATTACAGGTTCTCCACTTCTCCCCCAAAAAGTGTCATCCCTATTTTTTCTGCAAAAGAGTTTGTTCCCTGAGATCCCAGAGAACAATATGAACAATTTCAAGGAGGTCCCATAAGAGTCTTAATATTTTAAAACTGAAAAGGAAAAATGAGAACTGTGGATATTAAAAATAAACAGGAAAGAAACAGTTTAGAATCATACCCCCTTGTGGATGAGCCTGGGGAATCAAGATATAGATGATCTAAATGATGAAATAAGACTGGGGAATAGAGGCAAATTTTAAACATTTTAGTACAAGAGCTATTTTCCAAATACACACAAATCCCTCTTCAACATCACATGATATCCAGTGACACTGAGCCCAAAATCCACTAGTCCAAACACTTTTAGACGAAAGACCTATAGAAAAAAGCCTTAAATAATCATTATTTGGCTAGGGAAAAGGGCGACAATGGGGCAATGCTGTGTTACCATATAGACTTTATTCTTTCTCTTTATGCTGGTATAGGACAATGTGGAACTCTTGCACAGTTGTTTAAAAGTTTCAGTTTTGAGAACAGTCTTGAAAAGCCTGCAAGACTTGTGTGTCAATCACAGTAAGAGGCAAACCTTGTGCCTAGTAGGGTTTGAAGAAGCTAAACTATGTTTCAGCATCTTTTCTCACTTTTAGGAGTAGTGCTGTACTGTTATGACTCCAGTTTTCCACTGCTTCTGGGTGGCACAGACCGCTTAAAAGATCCACATTTCATTTTTTTTCTTATTTTTTGCCTGTGTCCACTGCTATTTCTGCAGCAGCCGTTTGAGACATTCCCAATATTAGTGTGTTGTAATCGTCACTCATCTAGATTCTAGAACCTATTTCTGTGTTCACTTTCTTTTTTTTTTTTAAATGTATTAAATATGTGCAGCTCCATTATAAAAAAAATGCATGTTCGGATTCGCTTAGTTAGCTAACTTTTTCAACTTTAACTATTAAACATTAATTATGGAGCTACCTCACCTCAGCAAAATAAATAGCTTCATTCAATCTCCTTTAAAGAATGATAGAAATGCTTAGGCAAGTTTAGGATACTGTATTTCCAAACCTGTAGACACTTGGAATTCCAAGTGTATATTTCAGAGAGGACGTTAGCCAGCTGGGTAGCTAACAATAGGATTGTTAACTTTCTAGCTGCTGAAAACCTGTCCCCTATATAGCTGCTTCTCCATGGCCTTACCTGTTGCCCTTATGGTTCTGCCCCTACTGCCTCTTCAACTCAAGGCCCTGTCCCAGCTCGATCTCTTCCCTTGAGGCCCAGTCCTCTAGTCACTCATCTCCCTGAGTCATTCACTGGTCATCTTCCTTTTTTTTCATTATTGGATCCTCTCCATCTCTCACTGATCCCCACTTCACCACATCTGAGCTTCCTCTGCTGTGGGGCAGCAACAGGAGTTGCAGCTTGATGTGGAGCCTGCCTGCCTGCCTGCTACCCATGAAATACAGGCTCTGGCTGAGCAGGGGCTTGCAAGAGGGTCTCCCGCACATGCAGTGACAGGACTTTTGGTGTATAGTCAGTACATCTCATTGGACACCATCAGGTTCCCTTCTGATCAGATTTTCATATCCCTAAACATAAAATACAAAAAACCCACCGAAGTTATACAACTACAACTTGTTCCATTTGTTACAGGCCAAACTGAAGTACAAGTAAGAGATCTGAGTGGCTGGGATGTTCAGGGGCAACCAACCCTTGGAGGCCCCTCAAGCCTAATCCACTTCGATTAAGTGACTTGAAAGTCACCAAGTCTATTTACAGGATGGCTCACCAGCTTCAGTATGTACTCACAACCCTCTATTCAAAGTATTATGGCCTAGTGGCCTCAGTCACAGTATATGCCTTCCTATTCAGGGCATCATGGCCTAGTGGCCTCAGTCTATGCACACAACCTTCTATTCAGGGTCTTCTGGCCCAGTGGCTTTAGTCCATGTACAAGACCCCCTAATCAGAGTAATATGGCCTGTGGCCTAAGTCCATATGTAAAGTCCCTTTTACTCAGGGTAATATAGCTCCATGGCCTAAGTCCATATATGCAGTGAAAACTCCTCCACATGGGGGTATGTATGGAGGAGTTAGAGGGTCCCAGCCCAGGGACCTGTTGGCTTGGCCCACTGCTCACTCAGCAGAGAATCCTACTGCAACACACTGAGTGCTTGGGGACCAGTTCCTGCCGCCCCCGGGCTACTTCCTACCATTATGTGGCAGATGTCTTCCCCGAATTCTCACTTTAGTTCCACAGCTTCTCTGGTAATCCCTCTCGGCCCAGCTGCTACAGCTTGGTCAGGGGCCGTGCTTCCTGCCCTTCAGCTCCCTCAGTGCCTCCTTCCCCTTCAGTAGTCAGCCCAGAGTGACCAGCTCCAGAGGCTTTTATAGTTAGCCTCCAGTTGGAGCATGGCTGTGGGACTGGGGCCCTCTTAGTCAGCTTATCCAAGGCAACTCCATTAGCTTCAGTGCAGGGTTGATACACCCCATCACAGGGGATTTCATGGGTCTGGGGAATGCAGAAAAGCCATTATACAATTGCAACTCGCTCTCCTGGCCAGTATACTTTCTCTGTAGTCTATCCGTAGTTATGGATCCACAGGCCTTGCTCAAGACTTCTGTTCTCTGGGGCATTGGAACACAGCTGCTAAAGTTCTCCCCTATTTCCTGGCAGAAGCAAATAAGTTCTGCCAGGTCAAAGCCCCATACACCCATTGTAAAAGATGGAAGGGTTTGACTGTATAACAATATGACAAGACATGCTTCAAAAAGATAAACAATCCACCACATACCTGTATGTGTTGGAGTGTTTACTGTCCCTAAGAAGCACTGTTGCAAAATAACATGTGCCCTAGTGTACATTAAGGTTTTCATTAGAGCAATGTTTAGAACTGTAACAAAATAGATAACCTCTCACTAAGATGATTTGGGAGCGGGGTTGGTCTAATGCTTGTGTTTAAATTTTTAAAACTGTGTAGGATAAATAAAAACACTCAATCATTTTTATCACAGTTGCTGTGAAAGTCATTCTCCACTACTGGAAGGATTCCTCATGACTAAATATTGAGCATTGGACAGATTCCACATTTGTGACATTCAAATTTGAAAGGGCACTATAGTGTATGTACCTCAAAAATAATAGACTGGAAACATTCATAAACATACAGCATCTGCTTAAGGGCTTTTGAATTCAAATGGATAAGAATAATAATGAATTTCATGAAGTAAGTAACTTCCTTCTATAGATATTTCCAAAAGATTTATATAAGCTATTACAGAGATTTTATGCATTTCCACTTTTTCTGTTTCTCCTACTTTTATTTTCTCTTCTCCATTCAGTAAAAAATCCATACCCTGCAGTCAGTTCTGCATGGCACTTCATGGGGAGGGGAATATGGGGACTCCCGGGAACCTCACTATCAATTGTACCTCTGTAGCAGGGCAAAGTCTTAAACTCTTGCTTGCTCTAAGAGGGCAAATCTCAGTGTCTAGTTCTGCTGGCAGCATTAAACACACCAACTGGTGGGGCAAGTCACTGTGGGTATGTCTACACTACAAAGTTAATTCGAACTAACAGACGTTAGTTCGAATTAACTTTGATAGGTGCTACACAGGCAAACCGCTAGTTCGAACTTAATTTGAACTAGCGGAGCACTTAATTCGAACTAGGTAAACCTTATTCCACGAGGACTAACACCTAGTTCGAATTAACTAGTTCGAATTAAGGGCTGTGCAGCCACTTAATTCGAACTTGTGGGAGGCTAACCCTCCCCAGCTTGCCCTGGTAGCCACTCTGGGCACTACCAGGGAAACTCTTCTGCCCCCCTCCCGGCCCCGGAGCCCTTAAAGGGGCACGGGCTGGCTACGGTGCCCATGCCAAGTGCAAGCCTGCCAGCACCCAGCAAGCAGACCCTGCACCTGGCACGGATCGAGCCAGCCACCCGCTGCCACCCAGCCCTCCGCCTCTTCCCGGGACCAGGCTGGTGGCTCCCAGGAGCCTGCCCGGGGCCGCAGGAGGTGAGCGCCCGCCTGGTCTAGTGCAGACATCGTGGACCTCATCCACTACCTCCACATTAGGCACAGGAAAGTGGCCGTCTACGGCAGGATAGCTGCCAGCCTGGCCACCCAGGAGCAGGTTTGTATGAAAATCAAGGTGGTCGAGTGAGACCCTGAGCCCTGAGATTAGAATGGCCGTACAGGGTCAGACCAAAGGTCCATCTAGCCCAGTAGCCTGTCTGCCGACAGCGGCCAACACTAGGTATCCTGGAGGGGATGGACTGAAGACAATGACCAAGCCATTTGTCGCGTGCCATCCATCTCCAGCCTTCCATGAACAGAGGCCAGGGACACCATTTCTACCCCCTGGCTAATACCACTCCATGGACCCAACCTCCATGACTTTATCTCACTTCTCTTTAAACTCTGTTCTAGTTCTAGCCTTCACAGCCTCCTGCAGCAAGGAGTTCCACAGGTTGACTATTTGCTTTGTGAAGAAGAACTTTCTGTTATTAGTTTGAAGCCTGCTACCCATTCATTTCATTTGGTGTCCTCTAGTCCTTCTATTATGGGAACTAATGAAGAACTTTTCTTTATGCATCCTCTCCACACCACTCATGCTTTTATAGACCTCTATCATATCCCCCCTCAGTCTCCTCTTTTCTAAGCTGAAAAGTCCCAGTCTCTTTAGCCTCTCTTCATATGGGACCTGTTCCAAACCCCTGAACATTTTAGTTGCCCTCCCCTCTCCCACCCTCTCTCTTCCCCTCTCCCACCTCCTTTTCCCAGTCTCCCCCAGTTTTGTTCATAAAGAGAGTTTCTATTTTTGAACACGTGTCCTTTATTTTGTACATGAGGAAGGGGGACTAGGGAGGGGTAAGTGGAAGGAGGTGAGGGAGGAATGGGGTACGAGCCCCCAATGGGGAGGACAGGGCTGGCTCTGCGGGCTCCTCGGGGTGGAAGCTCTCCTGAAGCCCCTCGATTGACCCCCCCCTCCGGATGGCAGCCTGCGGCAAGTGCAGCCAGGCTGATGTCTGAGTGCTGTGATGTCCGAGTGTGGGCATTCAGGGCACTCCAAGCCAGGACTGCTTTGCTGTCCCTCATCAAGTTAGACAAGCGAGCGGGGAATCCCTGAGAACTCTGTCCGGGGCGAGGGTCGGGTCCCTTTAAGCACAGCCCTCGGCTAGCCTGAGACAGCACCTCCACGCTCTAAGTCCTAATCTGATGCCCTGCCGGCACTGCTTCCAGCCATCCTTAACCCCGGTTCAGGGTCCACTCAATGTGGACATGCTAGTTTGAATTAGCAAAATGCTAATTCGAACTAGTTTTTAGGTCTAGATGCACTAGTTCGAATTAGCTTAGTTCGAATTAACTAATTCGAATTAATTTAGTTCGAATTAGTGCTGTAGTGTGGACATACCCTGTGAGGGAGAGCACATGTGGTACTTTTCAAAGAGTACATAACAGACTGCATTCCTTCTGCAACCATTCCTCCAGGGTATACACAGAGGGGTGCACCTCTGCAAAGCCATTAAGTTTACTGACTATTTCGTCCATGGTTTTCAAGCTTAAAAATGTTTCAACTTGCAGTTTAGATAGTGTATCTTCACAGAACCAATATGAAGTCTGAGTTTAACTTATAACTTGCTCATAAATCAATTGAGAGTAATTTTTGTGTGTCACTATTTGGAATCTAAACAGAAAGCTGATGAGAAGGAACATGGTCTAGTGCAATAACACTGTATACCAAAGTTCATACAGCAGAATCTATGTCTCATACACAATCTGAATTTCAACCACACTTCATCAATTTCTGGAGGAAAAATAAATGTTAATACATAGGCAAAGACTTACCAACAACTTTCCAGTCAATTAGCTAATTACAGAATTTTCTAGTGACTAGGGGAATGTGTTTGAACATCCTAACATTGCCTATTTAAAAATGTTTGGTGAGAGAAAAAAAAAGAGAGAGATGTAGAAATAAGCAATCATCTGAATTTATATCCTGTGGGAAATGCTGATATGCTAGCATCTGGTTTAATCCTGAATTGGGATGAAAAATTGAAATAGGGGAGCTTTTCATGGAATTAAATCAGCATCCAAATTCTGAAATAAAAATAATCAACTAGCTCTAATAATGAAGAAATTAAAGCTAACATAGAAATTATACACTGCTGCAGCTATTAAACTAACAAATCACATTTGATCAGTTCTCCTTGAAGGAAATCTTCCATTTCTGTCAAATCCATCACATTTCTTTTGATTGTGATATGAATTAGTGGGAGAGTTATTTCTAGAAAATATCCATAGGATATATTTATCTTATTTAAAGTACCCATTCGGCTGTTCACCAGTTCATGAAAAGACAGACTCTTCAAGTGTGCACTGTTTATACTTTGTCCTAACTACAATGTATAATACATCAAGTCAATGAGTACATTACAAAATGGGCAAAGCAACATGGATTGTGCTATTAGTGGTATGAGCCCAGTAATGGATTTACAATCTGTGAAGTAAAAGCTTCATGTTTTTAAAATGAAAGCATACATATTAAATTCATCAGAATAGGAGAGCAACAACTCACCTATACACTATGCTTGCTTTCAATTCATCAGGCTTGTTTGCAAATTCTGACTCCCCCCTAGCGATTTGCAACATGGCTGCAGGCAAAAATAGAAACACTTATGCGATTCATGCAATATAATGTGACACTTACCCAGGAGTGAATGATTGCACTAGCAGGCATTTAGGACATTAGGTAAGGGTCCAAATTAATACAACATAGCATTGTCTTTAAGTACCTATGGATCCAGTTTACTGTTATGCATAGTCATTTACTTTACTCATCAGTGATGCATAATCTGGTGTAACAGCACTTTTTAAATGACACTATAAAGACAGCAGTATATCATGGCTAATTCTAACAATCACTGACTCCCCGTGCTCGTCATAGAAGTTAATGATGGATTGTTAGAGACTATTTTGGCCTCAGGCAAAGCCCTGGGATGTAAAGGACAGGCCTGCATGTAATAGTGTGTGAAAGCTAGCTTATTTGGTGATTTTTAGAATGCAACTTATTTCTATTAAACTATGTAATCAAGAGAACTTCATTATGTATCATCCAAATTATAAAACTTGACTAACGCAACAGCACACAGGTAGAAGATCAGTTCAATTCTGACAAAATGGCACTTTACATATAATTATGACTGACTGATTAAATACATCAGAAAGTGATACACAGCATTAGAAACATTCCAAATCTAACACTCGCTTTATTTATTTTGAAATACTTTCTTACAATAGTGAAGTAGTATCACGTGTTCTTGTCAACACACTCTGGTCAAGTATATTTCTAACTATAACTCTACTTAATTGGGATTTCTCCCAGGGAATCAGCTCAACACTAATAACACTTAGTACAAATGACTACTGCTTAATGGGAACACTAATTCTGAGTAAGTGATCAAGCAATTTAGTTGAGAGCGTATTTAAGTCTTACGCTGGTTCTGTCTAGTTTTATCACATGTCAGTCACTTATGGCTGTGATACATTTTTCTCATGTAAGACTTGCTTCACCACCATTCCTGATTGTCAGCTTGCTCAATACAAAATATTTTGTTGTTAATAATTATTGATAGTAAATATGTATATTGAAGCAACATACAATTTTCACCGTTAGCACAAAGGCCCAAATGCTTAAGGGATAGTATAATCACCTAGAAAGTTATGGGGCCTTTATCTCAAATAGCTTACAATTTAAGACAGAGATTTGCAGAAGTGTTCAGTATTGATTTTCATGGGAGCACAGTTCTATCAACAGTAAAACCTCCATTATCTTCAGTAGAAGTGATAGGCCAATACTGAGCAATGAGTACTTTTGAAAAACCTCACTCTAAGATGATGTGACATAAAATTTGGGAGGAGGATACAATCAAATATGCAAAATTATATAGATGTGTTTTATTAATAATCTATTTTAAGGTGAATAAGTATCAAGTTACTCCGATTTATCCTTCAATCTAGCCATTATTAATTAGCTGATTTCCAGTTGGAGTCATACAGTGGGATCCACTTCTATTTTGTTTCAAGCATCTGATAAAAAGTACAGCTAGATCTTTCAAAAAATAGTTCCTCAGTTCATCTTCTGAGTTTGCCCATGCCACCCTCAAACAGTTCCCCTTTATGTCCTCCTCTGACATGAGGCAGATGAATAATCAACATTACATTTCATTTAAAATAATTGACAATAAAGGTTACACGATTAAATAATGAAAATATTATTATCTAGTCCTTCCATTCAAAAAACCCTCAAGAGACAATTTAACCACTGAAGAACCTAAAGTAATTTCAGTTTATCAGCATACTTTCTGTCCGTTTCTTAATACAGACATTTTAGGGACAGATTTTCAGTAATGGCCTCCATTTCTTCAGGAATAATTTATAGATAACAAATCTCTCATGTTTTAACTTCCAGTGAACTATGGATGCAATTGGTAGCAAAGTTTCTAACTATGTGTACGAGATACAGTATGTTTACACTGTATCTGGGATGGTGCCACCTAGTCTGGGCTGACAGTCTTGCTCTAGAACCCTGGAAAAATCCATGTGGACATTTTTGGTCTGGTTGGTGGATTGGGTTAGCTGTCCAAGTTGAAGGCTGTCCAATCCCTTGACTCCAAGCTCAAGTGACTAGCCTGAGCCAGCTTCCATGCCACAGTATCCCACACTACTATTTTTAGCACACCATCTCAAGCAGAGTAAGAGGGGCTTTAAAGTAGGTTCTCAGCGGACCAGTGACAAAAGCCCACAGGTAAGCATTAAAAAAGCCAAACTTGAGAGAATGCTAGATGCGGGAGGGCAGGGAAGGAGAATAAAAAAGTACAATCGGCACAACGAGAGGAAAATCAGTGGGGGAATCTGCTCAAATGCAGGGGTATGGAGAAGAACTAGAAGAAATAGTGCACAAGCTAAATTATGACAGCTTGCAACACAGAGACTTAATGAGATAAATCTCATGACTGGAAAGTAGGTATAGAGGGGCCTCACTTATGCAGAAGGACAGGCAGAGAAAAAAGGAAGAAGGTGTTGAGATGGTGTCAAGGATATCTACACTTGTTCTGCAGCACAAAAAAAGATGTTAGGCAGGCCAGGTGACAGAGTCTTTGTAAAAATAAAAGGGAGGAAAATGGAAGTTATGTCATGGTAGGGTTCTGTTAGAGACCACCGTATCAGGAGAAGGATGTGGATGAAGCATTTCTAGAAAAACAGAAATACCCAAATCACAAGACCTGGTAATAGCAGGGAACATTAACTAGGTGATTGCTAACAGGGAGTTTCGAGTGGGAGTTCTCCTGGTAAAGGAGAAGCAGATACAGGACTCTTGAGGGAAAAGCCTTTGCTGATTGGCTGAGCCTTGGTAGGGGGAGGGACTTTCAGGCACTCCAGAGCTTTATAAAGCAGTGAGCAAGTGACCAAGGAGCTTGCGAACAGGACAGCAGGGATGGATGGTGATAGGTCTGCTGTTGTTACCTGCACAGCGTGTGCCATATTTGTCTTCCTCCTGGAAGAAAGAACGGATTTAATCTGCACTAAGTGCAAGGTGGTCGCCATTTTGGAAGAAAAAATTAGAGGACTGGAGGCCCAAGTGTGGACCCTATGCTCGATCAGAGAGGATGAAGACATCCTCGATAGAAGGCAGCGTTTAATCCTGCAAGCACGGCAGGCAGAAGCGCTGGAGAGGGCAGTATGGGACCAGAAAGAGAACTGGCAGCATGTAACTTCTAGAAGGAGAAAAAGGCCAGCACAGGAATCCCCCAATGCTATAGAGGTAAGTAATCGCTTTCAGGCTCTCTCCACAGGCTCTGCAGTGGTGAATGCTTTGGAAGGGACCTCACAAAGAAGAAACCGTGAGGTAACACCACCTACTGGAAAGCCCGGGATGCATAGTCCTAAGGATGGGTGTTCCACGGCCACCACCCCCAAAAGAAAATGATGGGTGGTGGTGGTCGGGGACTCCCTCCTAAGAGGGACTGAGCCATCCATCTGTCGTCCGGACATGGAATCTAGAGAGGTGTGCTGCTTACCGGGAGCTCTAATTCAGGATGTGACTGAGAGGCTTACCAAACTGATCAAACCTTCGGATCGTTACCCTTTCCTGCTTCTCCACATGGGAACTAATGATACGGCCAAGAATGACCTTGAGCGGGTTACTGCAGATTATGTAGCGCTGGGAAGAAGGATCCAAGAATTCAGAGCGCAAATAGTGTTCTCATCCATCCTCCCTGTTGAAGGGAAAGGACTGGGCAGAGATCGTCCAATTGAAGAAGTGAATGCGTGGTAGCGCAGGTGGTGTTGCAGACAGGGCTTCGGTTTCTTTGACCATGGGACTCTGTCCTGGGCACAAGGATTGTTAGGAAGAGATGGGATCCACCTAACCAAGAGAGGAAGAAGCATCTTCGTGGGCAGGCTTGCAAACCTAGTGAGGAGGGCTTTAAACTAGGTTCGTTGGGGGATGGTGACCAAAACCCTGAGGGGAGCGGGAAATTTGGATACCGGGAAGAAATGCAAAGAGGAACGAGCAAGAAAGGAGAACCCCTGATTCGAATGAAGAAGATAGGGTGATCAACTGGTTATCTGAGGTGTTTGTACACTAATGCAAGAAGCCTGGGCAACAAACAGGAAGAACTGGAGGCCCTGGCCCAGTCCAAGAAATATGATTTAATTGGGATAACAGAGACTTGGTGGGATGACTCACATGACTGGAGCACTGTCATGGAAGGGTACAGACTGTTCAGGAAGAACAGGCAGGGGAGAAAAGGAGGAGGAGTTGTACTATATGTAAGAAAGCACTATGATTGCTCTGAACTCCAGTATATAGAGGGAGACAAACCTGTTGAGAATCTATGGGTTAAGTTTAGAGGTGCAAACAACAGCAGTGATGTTGTGGTTGTTGTCTACTACAGGCCACCGAATCAGGTGGAAGAGGTAGATGAGGCTTTTTTCGGACAACTGAGAGAAGGTTTCAGATTGCAGGCCCTGGTTCTCGTGGGGGACTTTAATCACCCTGACATCTGTTGGGAAACCAATACAGCAGTACACAGGCAATCCAGGAAGTTTTTGGAGAATATTGGGGATAACTTCTTGGTACAAGAGCTGAAAGATCCGACCAGGGCACGTGCGCAGCTTGACCTTCTGCTCACAAACAGGGAGGAACTAATAGGGGAAGTAGAGGTGGGTGACAACCTGGAAAGCAGTGATCATGAGATGGTAGATTTCAGGATCCTGACCAAAGGAAGAAAAGAGAACAGTAAAATACACACCTTGGACTTCAGAAAAGCAGATTTTGACTCCTTCAGACACCTGATGGGCAGAATCCCCCGGGATGCTAACATGAAGGGGAAAGGAGTCCAGGACAGCTGACAGTATTTTAAAGAAGCCTTATTGAAGGCACAGAAAGAAACCATCCCGATGCGTAGCAAGAGAGGCAAACATGACAGGAGACTGGATTGGCTTACAGGGGAAATCCTTGGTGAACTTAAGCACAAAAAGGAAGCTTACAAAAAGTGGAAACTTGGACAAATGACCAGGGAGGGGTTTAAATGTATAGCTTGAGAATGCCGGGGGGTGGGGGTTATCAGGAAGGCAAAAGTGCAATTGGAATGGCGACTGGCAAAGGATGTGAAATAGCAAGAAAGGTTTCTACAGGCATGTTAACAAGAAGAAGGTGATCAGAGAGGGCATGGGGCCCCTGCTGGATGAAGGAAGTAACCTAGTTACAGATGATGTGGGGAAAGCTAAAGTACTCAATGCTTTCTTTGCCTCTGTATTCACGGACAAGGTCAGCTCCCGGACTAATGCGCTAAGTGATACAAGATGGGATGAAGATCGACAGCCCTTGGTAGGTAAAGAACAGGTTAGGAACTATTTAAAAAAGCTAAACGTACACAAATCCATGGGTCCGGACTTAATGCATCCAAGGGTACCGATGAAGATGGCAAATGTCATTGAGGAGCCTTTGGCCATTATCTTTGAAAAGTCGTGGAGATCGGGAGAGATCCCGGATGATTGGAAAAAGGCAAATGTAGTGCCCATCTTCAAAAAAGGGAAGAAGGACGATCCAGGGAACTAGAGGCCGGTCAGTCTTACCACAGTTCCTGGAAAAATCATGGAAGGGATCCTTAAGGAATCTATTTTGAGGCACTTGGAAGAGAGGAAAATGATTAGGAATAGTCATCATGAATTCACAAAGGGTAAGTCATGCCTGACCAATCTGATTACCTTCTATGATGAGGTAACTGGCTCGGTGGACATGGGAAAATAAGTGGATGTTATATACCTTGACTTTAGCAAGGCTTTTGATACGGTCTCCCACAATATTCTTGCCAGCAAGTTAAGGGAACGTGGATTGGATAAATGAATGATAAGATAGATAGAAAGCTGGCTAGAAGGCCGGCCCCACCGGGTAGTGATCTATGTCAGGATGGCGGTCGGTTTCTAGTAGAGTGCCCCAAGGTTCGGTTCTAGGACTGGTTTTGTTCAATATCTTTATTAATTACCTGAATGAGGAGACAGATTGCACCCTCAGCAAGTTTGCAGATGATACTAAGCTAGGGGAAGAGGTAGATATGCTTGAGGGCAGAGATAGAGTCCAGAGTGACTTAGACAAAATGGAGGATTCGGCCACAAGAAATCTGATGAGGTTCAACAAGGACAAGTCCTACACTTGGGACGGAAGAATCCCAAGCATTGTTACAGGCTGGGGACCAATCGGCTAAGTAGTAGTTCTGCAGAAAAGGACCTGGGGGTTACAGTGGATGAGAAGCTGGATATGAGTCAACAGTGTGCCCTTGTAGCCAAGAAGGCTAATGGCATATTAAGTTGCATTAGGAGGAGCATTGCCAGCAGATCCAGAGATGTCATTATTCCCCTTTATTCGGCTCTGGTGAGGCCACATCTGGAGTATTGTGTCCAGTTCTGGGCCTCCCACTACAAAAAGGATGTGGACGCATTGGAGAGGGTCCAGCGGAGGACAACCAAAATGATTAGGGGACTGGAGCATATGACCTAACAGGAGAGACTGAGGGACTTGGGTCTGTTTAGTCTGCATAAGAGAAGAGTGGGGAGGGGGGGGATTTGATAGCAGCCTTCAACTTCCTCAAGAGAGGTTCCAAAGAGGCTGGAGAAAGGCTGTTCTCAGTAGTGACAGATGGCAGAACAAGGAGCAATGGTCTCAAGTTGTGGTGGGAGAGGTCCAGGTTGGATATTAGGAAAAACTATTTCACTAGGAGAGTGGTGAAGCACTGGAATGGGTTGCCTAGGGAGGTAGTAGAGTCTCCATCCCTAGCAGTGTTTAAGTCTTGGCTTGACAAAGCCCTGGCTCGGTTCATTTAGCTGGGATTGGTCCTGCCTGGGGCGGGGGGCTGGACTTGATGACCTTCTGAGGTCTTTTCCGGCTCTATGGTTCTATGATTCTTGGAAAAGTAACATGACAAAAGAAAATTTCCAGCTAGATCTTGAAATGTGTTATGGACACCTTTCTGTTAGAAAGTTATTGGGAAACAGCCATATTAGAGTTGATTAACAAATTGCTAAAGAGATGTGCAAAAGAATGTCAAAGCATGTAGGGACAAACTAAGGAAATCCAAGTACAAAATAATTACACCTAGTCACGGACAGAAAAGGCAATAACAAAATGATCATTACATACACTAGGAGTAAGAGAAAGATGAAGGAAACTGTAAATCCTCTACTTAGCAGGGAAAGAGAGCTTTTGATGACATCAAGATGGCTGATCTGTTAATGCCTAACAGTTTCCACTTAAAAGGTTAATGGTGACTAGATACTCAATATCATTAATATTAACAAAGGGAAAGGAATGTAACCCAAAATACAGAAAGACCAGATTAAAGAACATTTAGATAAATATATAAGTCATTGGGGCCTCATGAAATTCATGATTATTAGGAGCAGCAAGCATTGATTTGTCCAAAACAAATCAAGCTCATTTCCTTCTTCAACAGATTTTCTGGCT
Source organism: Pelodiscus sinensis (assembly GCF_049634645.1). Classification (NCBI taxonomy): domain Eukaryota; kingdom Metazoa; phylum Chordata; order Testudines; family Trionychidae; genus Pelodiscus; species Pelodiscus sinensis. Next base: position 174,448,503 of record NC_134712.1, read on the forward strand.
CAGATGGCCTTCACTCATGGGGAGCATTGCCTAGTGGTCAGGTCTTACAGCCTTTGAGCTCCAGAAAGGTTTTTGGCAGTTGATCCCAGACCCTTCTAATTCACCAGGATCTGGGTCTGGGGCAGCTGATGGTGACAGAAGAACCCTAAGGCTGGGGCAGCTGATTGCTCTCCTTGGGCCACTTCCTACTGTACACAATTTGCAGGCTATACAGGCAAGTGTGAAGGGGTCAGTATACTGGGTTAGTATGTGGAAGGAGCAAATGCATCTCTCACAGGGTATATATGAAGCCAGTCCCTTCTCTCAGGGAGGCACCTTCAGGCAGTAATAGAGGGGACAGATCCTGTTTGTCCTTTTTTCAGGAGCCACAAGCTAGAGGTCTCTTCTTTTCCCTGGCCTATCTCCAAGTGAGCTGTTCTGATCCCTTTTAACTCTTCCTCCAGCCCATGCATCTCTTGCAGGTGTGGCAGGGCAGGGCTGCTTAGTCCAGTGTTGTTCCTTAACCCTTAGTTGCCCAGAGTGGACTGGTGCCACATCACACTGGCTTAGCAGGTAGTGGGGAAGCAGTATATTTGAGATATCATGATTTTGGTAAGGCTTTTTATAAGACATCCTAATAAGTAAAGAAGAGGAAAATGTCTAGATAAAATTACTATAAGCTGGAAGGACAACTGGTTGGAAGAACATACTCAAAGGGTCATTATCGGTGCTTTGTTGTCATACTGGGAGGACATATCTAATGAGGAAGGATCACATGATGACTACCTGTTGTGTTCCTTCCCTCTGGGGCATCTGGTATTGGCTACTGTCGGCAAACAGCATACTGGGCTAGCTGGACCTTTGATCTGACCCAGTATGGCCGTTCTTATGTCACCAAACTGGAAGGGATTACAAGGATTTTGACGGACAGGATTAGAATTCAGAATAGTCTTGGCAAATTCGAGTCTGATATCAATAAGATGAAATTCAGCAAAGACAAGTGCAAAAAACTTCACTTAGGAAGGAAAAATCAAATGCACAACTACAAAATTCAGAATAGCCAGCTGAGAGAACTTACTGCTGCCAGGGATATGGATTTTATAGTGGATCACAAACTGAATATGGGTCAACACTGTGATGCAGTTGCAAAAGAGGTTAAATCTTTCTGGGGTGTATTTACAGAGGTGTCATATGAAAGACATGGGAAGTAATTGTCCCACTCTACTAGGCTGTGTTCAACTATAGGAACCACAAGTTAGGAAAGATATGGATAAACTTCCAGAGGAAAGTGACAAAAATTATACAACATTTAGAAAATCTGACCTACAAGGAAAGGATTAAAAAACTGGGTATGTTTAGTCTTGCGAGAAAAAGGAGAAACTGAGAAGTGTTTTCAGCAATGTTAAGATGACTATGAACAATTTTTCAGTAATGGTTGGCCCCTTACTGAAACTTACTGTTTTTTTGGTGGGGGAGGAGGAGTGGGGTTGGCCATCTCTAAATACCAAAAGAAAAGCAAAATCAGAATCTTGGGACTGAAAGTCCCCAGTGCCAGTGGGAAGAGGGCAATGCTCCAAGTCAGTCTGACTGATAGAACAGGCAGCCCAATGAGGGAGTCATAGACCCCATGAACTCTCCTCTGTGTGAGCTGTAGCTGCATGGGACAGAGTAGGGCAGAGCAAGGGGGGAGTTTTGTGAGGGTGAGGGAGGGCAGCAGCCATGCGCACCAAGAAGCGGCTTGCTTTTCATCCTGTTCCCTGGCCTATCAGGGAGGGAGGAGAAAGTACTCGCACCTAGCTGGTGAAGGGAGAGGGCAGAGGAGTAAATCATGGCATGCAAGTACTTACGCCTTGCTCTCTGATAGTCCGGGGAACAGGATGAAGAGCAAGCTGCGTCCTGGTGTGCACAGCTGTGCCCCCGTCCCATCGTCTCAAAACTCTGCCCTTGGGGCAGAGCTTAAAAAGAGAGCAGCAGCCTGAGCAAAACTGGAGGCAGAACAGCAGCAGCCAAAAAGGAGGGGCCCAAGAAGCAGCGCAAAAGGCAAAGCTGGACTGAAAGCAGAGGAGCCACAGTGGAGGAGCTGGAGCAGCATCAGACCAGCCACATCAACAGTGAGCCAGAGCTAACCTACAGCAGGATGCTGTGGTACCAGAGCTGGGATAGCAGGTACCAGCTGTGCCAAAGTAACACTATAAATAAGTGTGGTGAGCATCTAGGGAGAGTGACGTGTCAATACTGAGCAGCGAGGTCCCAGTGTGGGGAGTCTTTGTCAGACAAGTGCCTTTACAGGCAGGACTTGAAGGAAGAATGTGAACCCAACAGGAGGCCCCATACTGTGGAGAAGGGTCCCTCTCACCTAGTGCTTGAGGGCCTTTAGCCACTGCCGGAACAGGTGTCTTATCCGTGGCATCACTGCAGCATATTCTGGTCCTGGGAGGGAGGACTGAGTTGTGAGAGGAATAGGCTTACACTCCAGAGATTGCTATTTGTGCTATTCTCTGTGTCTGTAGGGTGGGGTTCCTTGTTTCTTTTACCCTTTTCCATTTTCTCTCTCTCTCTTTTTTTTATTATAATACATTATATGTGGTTTGAACTCAATGTAGTGATCATCAGATTAGGGAAGTGGATGGTGTGGAGAGAGTACCCAGAGTAGGGACAGCTTAACCCTTGTCCTAAGTGACCATGACAAAAGTGGGGGGTAGGGGTAAGCCCCCAGGAATCCTGAGACCAGCCTGGTCTGGGCTGCAAGGATTCTGACACACAGAGGAGTAGAAGATATTCCTTGAGGTCAGGCAGGCCAAAGGGAGTGGGAGCAAGGACTCAGATCCTTTTGGTATCCAATTCCCCTGGACTAGCACAGAAGACAGGAAAAGTTCCCCACAATAGAAGTATTATTGCCCTGCTTACAATACATTCTAATGGGAAGGGCAGTTAAGTTCTAAAATAGGTTTCTGAGGGAGGTTGTGGAATTCTCATCACTGGAGATTTTTAAGAGTAGATTGGACAAACGCCTGTTAGGGGTGGTCTAGGTTTATTTGGTCCTGTCTCAGCACAGGAGACTGGACTTGACAAACTCTTGAGGTCCCTTCCAGCTTCATATTTCTATGATTTTATTAGAGGGATTCTACTATAGTTAGTTTTAAAACAGCCTGTGAAAATATTCATTGATCCTTCTGAAATAGAGACTTTGAAGAGGGGAGTGAGGCTGACAGTGCATAGGATGGGGGTAACTCCAGCCCTCACCCCGATGTGGTTTCTATTCTCTTAATTACTTCACTGGTTGTGTCTCAACTGTGTAACCTTCTCCTACACAATCAATTACAAGTACAATCTATTAAAAGAGAGAAGGAAAACAACAGGTGATATAATTTCAAATTTCTCATGTATTGTACAATGGTAGCATGAGTTTCTATCAATCCTGTCATGAGATCTCATAACAGGCATATAAAATGTGGCTGCAACCACACAAGCTGTTATTTTCGATGCAAGAGCTCATGGCAAGTATAAAATTAACCTGTGTCAAGCTCACTATTCTCCCCAGTAATTTTAAAATTTGACTCAAATTTATTCGACCTAGCACAAAAAAGAAGAGTGCAGTATATGAATTTCTTATTATAGATTGGGGAATCTATTAATAAGCAGTCTTGTTGTCACTTCTTGTTTCTGTCTAGCCATACAGCTGGGCAAATAATTCACAATGAATAATTTATCAGGCAAATAATAATGCAGCTTCTTTCTTTTGCAGAAAAACCACAAGCAGATGGCTATCTCTTTCGTTTACCTGTTACTCAGAAGTATTCAGCACTTTTTTTGTTGTCATTTAAAAAAAAATTCTGTGGACTGATTAGAAATAGTTCTCTGCAAGTTCACTGTTAAGGATAGGTTGTTCAGTTGTGATTGGTCACATAAGTCACAAAACATTGCTTCTGCTCATTGACTGGATAAGTGCAAAGACGCACTTACAACAGGAATAGTGGGACATAAAAGAATATTTAGGGGCTATACTCTGATGCATTCCAGAATAGCAATCTAAAAATAAATAAATAAATAAATAAATAAAGCAAGGCACATAGGTAGGTTGTCAATCAAAGTATGCAGTAACCATGAACCAAGTACGTCAGTAAAAGTTTGAATAAAACATGATAGCAAGATGTGTAGTAGCAGATGTGTAGCAGTGGGCTTGCAACAGTGAGGCATATACCCAGGCTTAAACAAAAACACTGAATTTGAGGAGCAGGAACCAGGAAACAAAACAGGAGTAGGAAATAGGAAAGTAAGACACACTAGTTATCATTTCTATATCATCTTCTCCCAAAAAAGTTCTGCAATGCTTGGCCAGAGGGTCCAGGTGATACCTCTGAATCTGCTCAAAAGGTGTATGCTAATGCTGGGGTGTGACTTCCCCAACTGGCTACGTATCATCATGATAGGGAAGAGAATGCTCTTTCTGCCTATCTACATCCCTTTCAGTAGGCAGTGTATCTCACTGGTTAACAAAGGGTTTTCTCTGTCGTAAATGAACTCCCCACACTCCATACCCTACAGCCTTCAAGATCACACATAAGTATAAAAAATGTTTCCAGACCCTCATCTAATATACACTTCTTGTCCAGACAGAACACCTGGTGTTTTGCATAGATACACTTCCTGAAATGCCTATGTTTTCTGGTCACATCAGTCAGCTCCAAAGACAGCAAAAGGGTTGGATGAACACTGCCTGCCAGCAAAGATAACTTGTAGCTGAAGATAGGATAGTTGAAGAGCTGATAGTTTTGCTACTATTTTCATGAGGTACACTCTGAATATCATTGTAACATACTGGAGTTCACCCAGGCCAGTAAGGGACTTGGTCACCATCTGCTTTTTAACTCCATATCTTGTATTTTATGGTGGTACATTTTTGGTCTAAAGCTCTAACCTTAACAGCTTGTCAGCAGCCCACAAGCTTCATCTTGGCTTGGCTCAACCTGCTTAATCCTCTTAGGTTGACGTTAGTACCTTTCCAGCCCTCAATATGCACCAAAATCATCTTACTCCAGAAAGCCGTTCCTCTCACTGGACCCTCACAGAGAAAGCATTTGGTTCACTGCCTTTTCTGAGATAGTAAAACACTCCATCCTGTCAGCTTTCTAGATGCACACACTTAACTGAATTTACACAGCACTGATGATTTTTAATAAAAGCAAAACAAATTGATTAAACAAAAGAGAATGGATTAAGTGATATCAAGTAAAAGACAAAAGTAGGGATGGTTAGAAGGAAATAAAACAACACACATCTAAAAGTCTAAAACTTAATCTAAAAAGATACAGTCTTTGTCCAATAGTGATAGAAATGTAGCCGTGTTAGTCTGGTGTAGCTGAAACAAAAAACAGGACTATGTAGCACTTTAAAAGATAACAAGATGGTTTATTAGGTGATGGCCCACGAAAGTTCATCACCTAATAAACCATCTTGTTAGTCTTTAAAGTGCTACATAGTCCTGTTTTTTGTTTCAGTCTTTCTTCAGGAAAGTTTCTCTCAGTCTCATTTCCAGCCGTTTCCTGGCCAGCCTTGCCAAGACCTATCACAGAGATCAAATCACTCGGCTGCTTTGTCTCCTAAAGTGATGATTGAAGATGGAATCTCTGTCTGGTCTATATATCCCCAAAGGACATTCAGTTTCCTGTCTCTCTCTGAGGTGCAGGAACCATGTTAATTCTCCATCTGTTGAGTTCAGGATCAAGATAACTCTCTCTAGTTTAGCTCAATGGGTTCATTTACTACTGACATGTACATTGAGGACACCCACTTTCCTTTGTTTAGGAAAGACCCATTTGATATATTAATGTCAAGTCTGAAACATGCTCTAGTTACCCATATAAAGGGAATTCGTAACTTCATATATGACTAACATGTAGATTTTACAATTATATTAATAATCATGTTTTATATGATACAGAGAAGGCACATTTTGTACAAATATTCTTGCAGTGGAGTGTAAAGGATGAATACAGTGGCGCCTAGGGGCACAGTCATATAAATCATGACTTGATGTAATAGGGAAGAGTGCATCTCAACATTCCTCCAGTATGCAAGCTACACACTTCTTCCGAGTCCCACGGAATCTCTCCTCTATTCCATTTCCGTGGAGATAGTGCCCAGCAGATCTCCAAGGAAATGGAATAGTGGAAAGATTCAATGCGGGCGGGGGGAGGGGAGAAGGGGGGCACAGAGGAACAGAAGAACTATGCATTGTGCAAGCTGAACGCATCTTCATATGGCACTCTATGTTTGAGTGCAGCTCTGGGCATCATGCATAATTACAGAGGAATTCCTTCATCTTTGTAACTCCCAAATGTTGGCCATGAGCCACATTCAGGACTGCTTGTTGCAACTCTTCTGGACTGATCACTCAGGTCAGATCTATACTATGCGAGAAAGTTGACTTAAGATTTGCACCTCCAGCTATGAGAACAGCATAGCTGGAGTTGACTTGCCTTTCATTGAATTTCTCTGGCATTCTCATTGCACGAGATCAACAGGAGAATATCCCTTCTCCCCATGCTTGCATGGTTCCGAGCAGAATGTATGGCCACTGCAGCTTGTGGGGGCATGGAAGGCAGGGAGCCTGGCTGAGAAACCTACCTTGGGCACCTCAACCCCTCCTTTCCCCCGCCCAACCCTCTGCTTGTTCTCCTGCACCCCTACCTGACCTAACACAAACCCTCTGCACCCTGCTCCTGCACCCATAGCCCGTCCCAGTCCCTGCGCCCTAATCCCCTGCCCTAGATCACAGCCTAAGTCCTTGTACCCTCTGGCTACGTCTAGACTGGCATGATTTTCCACAAATGTTTTTAACGGAAAAGTTTTTCTGTTAAAAGCATTTGCGGAAAAGAGCATCTAGATTGGCATGGATGCGTTTCCACAAAAGCTCTTTTTGTGGAAAAGTGTCCGTGCCAATCTAGACACGGTTTTGTGCAAGAAAGCCCCGATCGCCATTTTCGCGATCGGGGCTTTTTTGCGCAAAACAATACCACGTTGTCTACACAGGCCCTCTTGCACAAAAGCATTTGCGCAAGAGGGCTTTTGCCCGACCGGGAGGAGCATAGTATTTCCACAAGAACACACAATCTTACATGAGAGCGTCGGTGTTCTTGTGGAAATTCAAGCGGCCAGTGTAGACAGCTGACAAGTTTTTCCACAAAAGCACTTACTTTTGTGGAAAAACTTGCCAGTCTAGATGCAGCCTCTCTGTGCCCACACACCCTTGTCCAGGTCACAACTCCCTCCTTTACCAAAATTCCCTCCCAGACCTTACATCCCCTTCCTCCACCTCAATCCATTACCCCAAGCTTCCTTCTGCACTCACCTCCATTAATATCATAGAAGAGTGCAGGCCTTTAACCACTTACCAGATACTTGGAGTGACCCCCACCCCCCATCAACATTATTACACACCCCTGGTCTAGATGCTTGGTCCTGCTATGAGTGCAGGAGACTGGAGTAGATGACCTCCCAAGGTTCCTTCCAGTCGTATGGTTCTAAGACATGCAGACAGCATATACTGCAGAATAGAAGTACCCATCACCATAATGTATACCCCAGAATAGCAATAAACAGTACCCAAAATCAAAGAAAGGTACATAAGTAGGTTCACAATCAGAACATGAAATAACCATGAACCAGTCAGGTCAACAACATTTGAACAACATATATGTAGCAGCAGGCCTTGAATAACCACACACATCCAACACTATGTGTGCATACACAGAGCCTTAAACAAGGACTGAAGGGGTACATCTACACTGCAGTGCTATTTTGGGATACTTCCGGTATCCCAAAATAGCCATTCCATGTCTTTGAAACATAAGGGCTCGCTATTCAGACATCCCTGTAAATCTTGTTTCATGAAATAAGCTATTTCGAAATTAACTCGAAATAAGCTACGCAATTTGAGTAGCTCAAATTGAGTAACTTATTTTGAGCTAAGGGTACAGTGTAGACACACCTAAGAAGACTGAGTTCAGGGAGCAGGAACCAGGAAACACAACCAGGAGCAGGAAGGCCACATACACACACAAGTCATCACACCTGTCAGTAAAGTGTAATAACAGTCAATTAATGTAAAGAGTTAAACTAATGATTCTCAAAATAATATGGCTGTATTTGACTAGCTCTATTTAAACATAATAGAATTATTAAAGCTGAAATGTGTGCTATATTGAGTCCTATGTGAGGAGAATGTGACAAAGAGAAATCTGTCCTTGAGGCACTTGCTCTGAAGATATTTCCTGGTTTACATTGCTATTCCAAGATTTTTTTTCTCCTCTTCCCCAACTCCCTGTGGCTTAATCTCATTTTTATTCCCTTCCTCTTTCAAAAAAGTGCTTCCATGCTCCCCAAAGGCCAACGGTACAGAAGATAGGCTCTTATTTTCAGAAGAGCAAATAAAGAATACCTGATTTAACTAACATGGCTGAATTGCCCAGTTTTCCAAAGCATTTCACAGGTTTCTTTCTCCACATGGAATACTGTACCTCTCTCTCATTAAAAACTCCAACAGAGGTAAAATAGCAGCCAGCAGCAAGTTCAAAATCCTTTATTCTTGATGCACTTCTATTATGGAAGAGCAAAATTGACTTTAGTAAAGATGAAACCAATATGGTTCAAAAGACATTACTCCACAAACTAATTAAAATTTAATAGATAATACACTTTCTGTAGCATGTTAAAACAATTTGATAGCATTCAGCAGGCAATGATATCCCTGATATGGAAATCTAAAGATCCACAAGAGGACTTTCAGTGACATTCAAAAATAGGAGGTCGAGGTGCTAGTGCCACCTCCCCCGCCATTCTCACAGCCCAGTGATTAGGGCACTCACCAGAGATGCAAGAGGCAGGACCAAATCTCCACTCCCAGTAGGGACTTAACTGCCAGACTATTTGGTATTGTGTAGAGGGTTGTTCAATATCTCCTGATCAGGCTGTTCCCCCTTTGTATAAATAATGAAATACTCACTGGACCAAAGAGAGAGAGAGAGAGAGAGGGAGAGAGAGAGAGAGAGACACACACACACACTCTCTCTCTCTCTCTATAGTCTCGTGATCAGAACACTCACTAGGGAGAAGAAACACCCAGGTTCCAGTCCCTGCTTCAATTAATATGAGTTGCTGGAACAAATCTAAAAATCCTAACTAAACCAAAACTCTCATTGGTCTTAATGAAAAGAATACTTGTGTAAAGAGTTTAGGATTTGGGTCTATAAATGCTGCAATAATCTAGTAACAAAGAGCTAAGACATGCACGACGATTCTTCCTCGACACTGAAATTCCTGTAGTTGGGGGTTTAAATTATATCCTTTATATCGTTACAAGTGTAGATGAAAGAACCTTTGTGAATTCAGAACAAAAACACCATATTTATGTGCCCCTTTTGTTTGTTTCTTGCAGATTTCTCTGTGGGTTTAACTGAAGCTATACCTATACTGATTATCAATAAAAAATGTAAGACAGCTCAGTTCATGCAGGTCAGAAAATTCACATATTCCTGTACCTTAAAGATGAGTCAAGGTAGGTGAACAAAATTCTCAGAGAAACAGTTTGACAGGAGGACAAGGTGACAGTCCAGATACAATTCAATTCATACATTACATGTATGCAAATTGGTGAGTGCACCTCTTTATTTGATTACCATTAATTATTCCATTCAGTAACTCACCTGTGCAAAGAAGAATGTCCATTTCTATTGATCTTCTCCATCTCGCCACACCTTCATTTGATTTTATTTTGTTTTCTGAAATAATTTTCTAAAAACTGAATTATGCAAATTTTAATGTGAGTATTTGGTTAGACTATGTGAATTTTAGATTCAGCCACAGAGATCACTTTGATGTTAAAAATGTTTGTATCAATGGCTAGGGATTAGCAATGTTTTTATTTATTTGGTTTACTGATTGAGTAGAGGTAAAGTCACTCTCCATAGATACTGAAGTGATTATAAGCAATGATAATGGTGTGTTCCAACTGAATGTATGCTTTAGCTATAGGTTGGATGGGTGTGATGCACTCGGCCATTAGATACTGTGACTGGCTGACTAAGGGTATGTCGACACTGCATGGTAAGCTCTGGGATAGTGGGACTCAAGTCTGCAGACTGGAGGTTTGAAAGCCCAGGGCTTGAGCAGCCACATTCAATTGGGGCCCCTGCATTAACAAATTAACTACTTAGCACCCCCTTCCAAATGTGACCACTCTAGAACTTTGTTCATAGTGCAGTGTGGGAAAACTTGCCTGTACACGCCGTACATTGCAATAAATTGTCAAAACCCACTAATGCATCCTGCTGACGTGTCATTTTAGTCTGCATGCTCCCAGCAACTGAAGCCAGAAACATGGAGGAGTCACTATCTGAAGACCGTCTCTTGCTTGGGTTTTCTCTCCTGTTTCAGGAAACAGGCAGAGCTTCTAGCCCACTGATGGCACCTGATGCAGCTAACAAGGGAGAAGGGAAGACTCAAACTTGCTGATGCTGCTCATGGCACTTTCTATAGCCACTGACGCTCCCTAATAAGACTATTACTTCTGAGGCAGAGCCACAAGTCTAGACTACTGGGAACACATCAGACCTTGTATAATCAGCAATGGGTTCAGAGCTTTTGCATGAAGAAACCTGTATTTCTAGAGTGTGGGCAGAGTGTACTGACCCTCCAGTGTCATGACACGCATGAAAGTAGCCACAATGGTCCAAAAGTGGGTTTTTATAACCATCTCCCAGCTGGCTACCCTGGACTGTTGTTGGTTTTTTGCTAAACAGTTTGGGGTTGGAAAGTCATTGTGAGAAGTGGTGGCAGAGATTTCTGATATGCTCAGGCATGTGATTTATTTATCCGTAGTGAGCATAAACAATATTCCTGCATGGTGAAAAGTCTCAGAGGAACTTTAGTGTTAATTTGTATCTGCAAAAACCACGAGGAGTCCTGTGTCAGGGCTATATATAAGGAATAAGTTGGTTCTGTTAATGAAGTTAATCAAGTCACAGTGGAAGTGGCTCATTCACAGCATTTGATGTGGAGAACTGAATACTCAGAGAGGAGAAATTGCCTTTGTAATGTGTTAACCAATTGAGATCTTTAGTACAGATTCTCAAAGAACTCTACAGCCATGCCACTGGATTCTTCCCTCCCTGGCTCAGTACACTTCTGAATTGCTTATGGACACCTTCCTGCCCTATTCCCCTCCCCATTTTTCAGACAAATTATTTAGTCACCCATGAACTGCATGTAGTTTAAATTGACTGTATTTATAAATGCGGAGTAGTTGTGGGCTTGTTGGTCCCAGAGTGATCAGCTTCTGTTGATGAGTCAGACAAGCTTTCATTCCTGGTGCTTCTGCTAAAAATCAAAGCTTTTTGCTGCCTCACACCAGAGACAAAATACAGGACTACGTAGCACTTTAAAGACTAACAAGATGGTTTATTAGATGATGAGCTTTCGTGGGCCAGACCCACTTCCTCAGATCAAATAGTGGAAGAAAATAGTCACAACCATATATACCAAAGGATACAATTAAAAAATGAACACATATGAAAAGGTCAAATCAAATTTCAGAACAGAAGGGGGATGCGGGGGGGGGGAGGGGAGGAGTAAATGTCTGTGAGCTATACCATTAGCTCACAGACATTTACCTTCCCCCCCCCACACACATCACCCTTCTGTTCTGAAATTTGATTTGTCCTTTTCATATGTGTTCATTTTTTTTTAATTGTATCCTTTGGTATATATGGTTGTGACTATTTTCTTCCACTATTTGATCTGAGGAAGTGGGTCTGGCCCACGAAAGCTCATCATCTAATAAACCATCTTGTTAGTCTTTAAAGTGCTACATTGTCCTACATTTTGCTTCAGCTACACCAGACTAACACGGCTACATTTCTATCACTAGTCTCACACCAGAGAGTCATCAGACTCTCACTGTGCTCCTGCAACCATGAAGTGTTGCACTTGGCAAAGGATTTCTACTTGCCAGCGTTATGGTAAGTGCAGGAGAATGTGTCTGCAGCTCCATGAACTGGAAGGGTTAAATGCTGAGTTGCAGAACTTGAATAAGGGGGATGGCTTCCATTTCCTGGGAGTCAACTGGCTACTCTTAGGACAGAGAGGACAAATAGCACTGGCCTGACTCTGCGACAGTATTGGCAGACTCTTAGAGCCCAAGTTCAGGGTGCCTGGGCCCGAGCTGTGTTTGCATTTCAAAATGATGGTGCTTAGGCCCAGGTCCCAGAGGAACCTTGTATGATGGGTTTGATATCAGTGGTCCCATTGGGGCTGTCATACAATGCACTGATCATACCACTGAGCATACCTACATGCCTTCCGGGGCCACCCACCGCTCTGTGCCAAAACCTCTGGTCTTCCCAGCAAAGGTACAGAGTTGGGGTAACTCTTCAGCAGAGTAACACAAAAGCTGAAATTGCTCATATCTGGGAGGATTCAGTTTAGGGTCTTGACAGCATCCAGGAGCACAATCCTCCAACAGGGACCAAACCCCCAAATGAACCTGTCTTACTCTATGAAAGTTTTACGCAGAGAAACCACATAAGATTCACCCTCTTTACCAATGAGAATTATACACAGTTGTTGCTCTTCTCCCACCCCCATTAACAATTATTTACACTGGGATTGATAAGAAACAAAAGTGTTTTTCTTAAGTACTAGCAGATTTACTCAGCATTTCTTAGATCCTTAACACAATTAAGGGTTGTTTTTTTTTAAATAAAAGGAAAATACACGTGCTTAATTAAAATTATTGATTTTTTTCAAGAATACATTATTTTTATTTTAGATTTTTATTTCAGATTTCTTTAAAAAACAATTGTTAAAATTTTTCGGGTGAATTTTTTTAAATGGGATCTCCTCATTTGTATTTTTTCTTCATCTCTATAAACTCCTGTCATTCACTATGTATTAACAAAAAAGGGCTATTGTCAATTAGGTTTCCAATAACATTTTCTTCTAGTTTTCAAATCTTAAGCACTGGTTTAGTTGTGCCAAAACAAAGCACTACTCCAAATTTCTCCGTTTTATCTCTTTTCTGTGAGGTTTATTCAGAAGTAATCCTGTTGCAGGTTTATCCTATTTTTCTGGCTCATCTTGGTTCAGTCTCTTTCAACATTTGTTCAGTTATGCTATTGTTGAGAACTGTACTTGCTTTGGTGTGTATCATTTCTGTTTAGTTTTATGAAAGGCAAACCCATTCTGGGCACACCCATTTTTCTGGCACACCCAAACCCTGACCTTGCTTTAAGTTATGATAAGAGGAAGCTGTATACCAAATTTGGTGGTCCTAGCTCTTACTATTTAGAAGGAGTTCTTGATCAAACAGATAAACTATCTAAAATATAAAGTAGAATTTAAGTGATTGCTAGTGAAAACAGACAGATCAAACTAAGCTATGAAGCCAAAATAAACTAAACATGCCAATTAAGCCTAATAGATCAAGAAACTTGTTATATGAAAATTTTTACCCTAACATTAGCTCTAATTTATTTCACAAGCTATGCAGCCTCCTAGCTTGGGCCCAATTCTTTCCCCTGTTCAGTTTTAAATGTTTCTAGCAGGCATGTTGGGTGATAAGTGGTGGGGTCTCCTGGCATCTGGCAACTGCTCTATTGTTTGGTTTCCCACCTTTATATCCTCTTTGCTCAAGCAAGAATTCTTTGTGCCTCATTCAAACTTTTCTCACCTTGAGTGAAAAAGTACAGGGTCTATTCCAACATGTGGAAATCTCATGAAAAACGTGTGGTGATCAGAGAGGTCCTGGATAATTGGAAAAAGAACCAATCTTTTAAAAAGGGAAGAAGGACAATCTAGGGAACTACAGACCATCAGCCTTAACTTAGTCCCAGGAAAAATCATGGAGGGGATCCTCAAGAAATTCATTTTGAAGCACTTGGAAAGTGAGAGGAAAGTGATCAGGAACAGTCAGCATGGATTCACCAAGGGCAAGTCATGCCTGATCAACCAGATTGCCTACCTGATTGCCTACCTGTGACAAGGTAACTGTCTTTGTGGACATGGGGAAGTCAGTGGACATAATATACTTATAGCAAAGCTTTCGATACAGTTACCCACAGTATACTTGCCAGCAAGTTAAGGAAGTATGGATTGAGTAAATGGATTGTAAGTGGCTAGAAAGCTGGCAAGATTGTCAGGCTCCATGGATAGTGATCAATGGCTCGATGTCTGGTTGGTATAAAGCAGAGTGCCCCAAGGGTCAGTTCTAGGGCCATTATTGTTCAAAATCTTTATTAATGACTTGGATGAGGGGATGGATTGCACCCTCAGCAAGTTTGCAGATAATAAGCTAGGAAAAGAGGTAGATACATTGGAGGATAGGGATAGGGTCCAGAGTGACCTAGACAAATTGGAAGATTGGGCCAAAAGAAATCTGATGAGATTCAACAAGGACAAGTGCAGAGTCCTGCGCTTGGAACGGAAGAATCCCAAGCATTGTTACAGGCTGGGGACCGACTGGCTAAGCCGCAGTTCAGCAGAAAAGGACCTGGGGATTACAGTGGATGAGAAACTGGATATGAGTCAACAGTGTGCCCTTGAGTAGCCAAGAAGGCTAATGGCATATTAGGATGCATTAGGAGGAGCACTGCCAGCAGATCTTTACAGAGGATCTTTATACCTCTTTATAGAGCATTCCTAAAACTGAAATACCCACCTGGAGAAATGAAAAAACAAATTGACAGAGCCAAAAAAGTACCCAGACATGAACTACTTCAAGACAGACCAAAAGAGAAAACAACAGAACTCCACTTGCTATTACCTACAGCCTACAACTCAGACCCCTCCAGCACATTATCCACAATCTACAACCCATCTTGGAAAATGATCCCTCAGTCTCAGAAGCTTTGGGAGAAAAGCCTGTTTTCACTTACAGACAACCCTCCAACCTGAAACAAATTATTTCCGGTAACCATGCCACACAACCACATCATATGCTTACAGGAACCCAGCCCTGCAACCAAACACAATGCCTACTCTACACACATATCTATACCTAGCAAATTTATCATTGGAGCCAACAACATAAGCTACCAAATCAAAAGGTCATTTGACTGCACATCTACTAATTTGATCTATGCCATCAAATGCCAGCAATGCCCCACTGCTATATATATATTGGACAAACTGGACAGTCTCTGCGGGAAAGAATCAATGGACACAAATCAGATATACGTAAGGGAAACATACAGAAACCTATTGGGGAACACTTTAATCTTCCTAATCACGGTTTAAAAGATTTTCAAGTGGCTGTCTTGTCACAAACCAATTCTACTAGCCAGATACACAAAAGAAGCATTGGAATTAGAGTTCATCCGCAAATTCAATTCTCATGCTAATGGACTCAATCGTGATGAAGGATGGTTAAGACATTATCTACCTAATAGTCAATGAAGGTGCAAATAGCTCTTTGTGTAGACTCAAAGGATACTATCAATTGACTGATTCTTATCTGCTTCGTTTTAACTTCCCAATCTTCAGATACTTACTAATTCCCTCTACCTTCCTGAATTTTCTATACCCTCCGCTCCATCTCTCTCCCCCCTCCCCCGCATCCCTGGCCACCTTCTCTCCTATTTATTTCAGGTCTGTACATCCTAAACTCAAAACTCCGGTCATCTGAAGAAGCTACATGTTTTGTTAGACTATAAAGTGCTACCAGACCATTTGTTGTTGTTTTTTCTGTACAGACTAACTCAGCTACCCCCTGAACCTTCAGATCTAGAGAAGTTATTATTCCTCTTTATTCAGCACTGGGAAGGCCACATCTGGAGTACTGTGTCTAATTCTGGGCTCCCCATTACAAAAAGGATGTGGATGCACTGGAGAAAGTCCAGTAGAAGGCAACATAAATGATTAGGGGGCTGGACATGACTTATGAGGAGAGGCTGAGGGATTTAGGCTTGTTTAGTCTATAGAAGAGTGAGGGGGGATTTGATAGCCTACCTGAAGGGAGGTTCCAAATAGAATGGAGAGAGGCTGTTCTCAATAGAGACAGAGTGCAGAATGAGGAGCAATGGTCTCATGTTGCAGTAAGGGGGGGGTCTAGGTTGGATATGAGGAAAAATTATTTCACTAGGAGGGTGGTGAAGCACTGGAATGGGTTACCTAGGGAGATGGTAGAATCTCTACCCCAAGAGGTTTATAAGTCCCAGCTTGACAAAGGCCTGTCTGGGATGATTTAGTTGGCTTTGGTCCTGCTTTGGGCAGGGGGCTAGACTCGATGACTTCCGGAGGTCTCTTCCAACCCTATGATTCTATTCTATGGTTCATCAGGTTGCCTGGCCACATGTCCTGGCAGGACCAACCACAATAGAGGCTTAAAGGAAAAACAAGACTATTAATTATGTTTCCAGAGTATCACTATTGACTCATTAACACATTTAGAAGTTTCACACTTCATATTCTTAACTTCACATGCAAGCAGGATACATGCCCAGAACTATAATATACACATTCAGCAGATTATAACCTGAAAAATGATATGATACATAATGCATTTTGCCCAAGACACCATTGAAATAGGCATATTCATAAGCTAATTTTCATAAAGCATATGGAGGACACCTGGGTTTGAACCTATCCACACTTTTGCACCCTGGGGCCGAGGCCTGAGTCAGACAGAAATATGTGTAGATGGAAGAGGTGATGGGGCTCAATCTTGAGTCTAAGCCCCAAGCTTACATTGTAGGGAAGAGATAAACTACAGCACAATAATAAGACTGAAAAAAATGCATTGTATTCCATAACTTGATTTCTGTGGAATCTTCCACTAACTTTTTCTGGCAACTCCATGAAATCTCTGAGGAAAGAACCCTCTCTCATTGGATAGGAATGCTCACCCAATGTATTTTGTTGCCCAGGCAAACAAGTGTATTGAGTCTTTGTCTTGCCTCACAAGACAAAAAAAGTACCCCGCTATTTCTCTTCCTTCTTTTTCTTCATGAAATCCTTCCCCCTCCATTCCTGTGTAGAAGAGAAACTTGTCTTCTTCCTAGACCGCCTCCTTCTGCAATCCATGCTTCTCTTAAGTTAGGTCATATAGCTTGATTAGGCTTCTACATGTCTAGGCACTTCCTGTGGTGCATGCTGTAGGACAGAACTACCAGAATCCGTGAGTCTTCTGGTAGGTCAGCTTCCTTTTCCTGCACTGGAAATCTGAAATGTGGTACCCCAAGAGTGACATCTAATCAGCCTTTGATAAAGTTTAGAACAGCAACATTAAAAACTCAGCACAGACTTCTGGGCACGGGACTGGACACCATGACCGTTGAGGTCCCTTCCAGTTCTAGGATTCTGTCCATCAAGAAGACTTCTAGGTTTCTCATATCCAGCAAAAGAAATCAAGTAATTCCATGAACAGCTTCATAAGAATCTGCTAATGAAGTAGCTGGCATACTCTGTTCTTGTGAGTGCCCTAAAGCATGCTCCCAGATTCCTTCTATGGCACTCTTTGGAAAAGAATAAAACATGATCATTTTCACCAGAATGTTACTTTGTGGGGAATGCAGAATCATAAGTGTCATGTCTTTAAAAACAAGGTTTCTAGCTGAATATCATGCTTTAATGCTGCTGGACTTGGAGATAATCCCCTCTCATAATAAAATCTTGGATAAATATCTTGGTTCTCATAGCCAACTTTCATAACGTGAAATCTGAAAAAGATTAATTTTTCTCTGACTTTTATTAAAAACTTTTCTAGGTGTGTTAGATCCAGGCAGGAAAAAAAGATACACCACTTACTTCTGAATTTTGAGTTATATTAATTAGCTGTTGTGTACTCCATGAAAAAAAATCAAGGAAGAATAAGATTCTATAGACAATGTAAGTGTGAAAGAAGACTCCTTAACGAGAATTTTGAATGTGGGGAAATTACAGATTAATTAATTGAACAAGAGGGCAAGGTTTTTCATTGGTAGTACATAGTTGGAGGGGTCTTCATTGTTTAAAAACCTCATAAAAAGAAGAACTCAATTTCCATTACTGCCAGTGTGGTTTCCATTGAATTTACCAGAAAGTATCACAAGGCAAAATCAACGCCTATAGCCAGAAAGGTTTAACCTTCATAAGGAGCATATTCTATGCCAGATCCACATGAAAAATCTCCATTAGTAAAATTGAGACAATGAGTGTGAATCTAGGGGGATATTTCCCCCCAGGATCCTTCAGAAAATGTAAACATAACCTTTGAGAAGTAAATAGAAAGCAGAACAAACTATGGAAGATGTAATCTAAAATGAATTTAGAAGAGCTAACAGAATTAGAGAACCTATTTAAACATACCACCCCAAGTTTCAATTTGCCCGTGACAACACTGATTTACGGTACCCACAAGAGCAAATATAGCATCCTATCCTCAGAAATCTTTACTGGCTTCCTGCCCAGAACCCAATAAAATGATTTCTTTCTAAGGGCCTTGTTCTGTTTCCATTTCCACCAGTATAACACTGATGTTTGCATTTCTCTGGTTTATTATTAACTAAAAGTAGAATTAGTTCTCAAGTCTTCATGGACTTGACTGGTCCTCTCTTTCACTTCACCTGTTTTCCAATTTATTCCTTGATCTCTTTTTCCTTACTCCTTACTCTAGGCAAGGGGGAATGGCTTTGTACCTTGATGGACAGGAAGCAAGCCATGTCTGCCCGCAGGTTGGCTGAACTGTGATATTCAGAAGTTTCAAAGGGGTAGCTGTGTTAGTCTGTAACTGAAAAAAACTTTTAAAATAATTAATAGTCTTGCAGCACCTTAGAGACTAACTAACTCTGGTCACCTGAAGAAGTGGACTGTGCCCACAAAAGCTCATGATACCATCTACATGTTTTGTTAGTCTAAAGTGCTATCAGACCATTTGTTGTTTTTTTCTGTAACAGACTAACTCGGCTACCCCCTGAAGCTCCTAAAAATGTAGATGGTATCATGAGCTTTCGTGGGGACAACCCACTTCTTCAGATGCATGGAGTTAAGGGATCCAGGATACAAATAAATAGCAGAGAAAGAAAAGGGGTGGGGAAGGAAAGAGAAGGAAAAAAATGGGAAAAAATATTGTCAAAGTATCATGCTAAATGAGGCTAATAGAGCAGGCTCTAAGTATCCAATGCTTAGCTTTTTATGTCATTAGTGTGTGCAATGTAGCAGCCCATCCAGTTCAGGTCTTTGTTCAGACCTCGATTCAAGATGTAAAACTTGTAAATGAAACTAAGTTCTGCAGCTTCTCTCTCAAGTTGATTTTTGAAATTGCTTTGTAATAATATGGTCACTCTGAGATCCATTAGTAAGGATCACTTTGCCCAGGCAAATTGAAATGTTCCCCAAAAGGATTCTGTGTATTACCATTTCAAATATCTGATTTGTGTCCACTGATCCTCTGTCGTAAAGACTTTCCAGTTTAGCCAATATACATGGAGGAAGGGCATTGCTGACATAGATCCCACTGGTGATATTCATAGCCAGCCTGCCAGAAGCAGAGAGGTGGGACAGAAATAGGAAGTGGAGCTATAAAAGGCCAGTCCTCCAGCTCCATTGGAGAACTGCTAGAGGAGGAGCAGGACATCTCCTCCCCACCACCACCACCTCTGCTGCTGAATTGGATGAAGGCTGCCTGGGTGCCCAAGCCCCAGAGGGACTGTTGGAGCTGGCAAACAGCAAGGACTTGCTGGGACTGCTGCTTGCTGTTTACCTGAGTGAGGTCAATGCCTGCTCCAAGGTCCAGGTGCCCTTGCATGGATCCCAGGGAAGCTAAATAGGGTTCAGCTATGTGATGGTGTACAAGCCAGCCAGCACATTATAATCAGATTTCCTCATTGGCCCAGTGGCGGTCCACTCCCCTGTTGTTAGGGCCCTGAGCAAGGGCACATTGGGGTAGGAGGGCCTATGTCACCCCCATCTCTCCATGACATTCCACCCTGCAGCTCTGCCTTGACTGCGGCCCTGCCCTAAACGAGGGCCTTAGGCTAATCGATGGGACATGGCTTGGGCTTCCTCTCAGAGGCCAGAGTCCCTGCTTAATTCCTGCTGTGGGCCCCAGGCAGAGACTGCTACCATTGCCTGGCCTGATTGCAGGCCTGCCCCATTAACCTTGAGCTGACTCTCCACAGAATCGAGGTATTACAGAAGGACTGTAATGAGCAAGGGGGCGTGGCTTGCCATCCTGACTGATGGGGAGGGAGCCCAAACAGCCCTGCACATAAACCAACAGTTATTCACCATCCATGGCTACGTAAGCAGGTCTTGTAGACTCTTTTCCCACAATTCCCTTGCTATCTGAAACACTCTATTTGCCCCGATACATTTCAAATTCCATTTCTAAATCCATCTCTTTTTTACAGTTTAGGATTCCTAACCTTGTAAAAAAAAATCTAAACGCTAGTACAGGGGTGGGGAACCTCAGGCCCAGAGGCTGGATGCAGCCCCCAGCTTTCCTGGATCCAGCCCCCGAGTCTCTGAGTCCCTCACCTGCACTGGAGAATCTCCTGGCACTCCAGCCCTACTGCTGCCCCACCAGGGTGCTGGAACACACAAAATCTAATAGGCTGCACCCCCTAGGCTCTGGTGTGCAACAGGAATGTGAGGTGTGTCTTTCTACTTTTCAGCTGCGTGCCACATCAGTGAGGGGTTTTTGTGTGTGGCCCTCAACTGATTTTTCTGTGGGTCAGTGGGCCCCGATCCAAAAAAGGTTCCTCACTCCTGCTGCGCTAGTGTCTCTTAACTGCTGTATTCCTGCCCTATCAGTGATACTCCTGCTACCTAATTTTCCGATAACATTTTGAAAGGCGCCTACTGTCTTATTGAAAGTTAATGGGACTTTAAGTGCCTAAATCCTTTTTTAAAACAGGACTAAGTTGCTTTGAAAAATTTGTGGTATACGTATCATACAAAATGCTTCAAGTAGTGCAATACTTTTGTATCATACTATTAAACTGTATTATATGTCACAGAATAAAAGAGCTTTTGGTCTTCCACTGCATTATATCAATTAGACAGTTTCCTTCTTGGTTCATATGTTGCCACACATGTACAACAATAATCAGATATGTTTCTAGTTGTACTCCCGAAGAACTGATATTTCTTGTGTTCATTTAGATGCAGGAAAAGGACCAGATATCACAGTCACTCTGGTTAACCAATGAAACAATCACTTCCTCAATCAAGGCATTGATGTGCACAGACATCATATATATTAAAAGAGATAGTTCCTTAGCAAATATGTTTTATTATTCTCTGCCAGGAAGATGAGAATACCAGCCAACTTATGAAAATTTTCATATTTTATAGACCTGTCATCTTAGGGACACATTTTTCACTGATCTGTTTCTGGAACTAAAAATGCGACAGGCTCTGCCACATACACTGGTCATAGTAACAACAGCATCAATATCTTTTACTTAACCAAGCCCTGTCTCTGACATACATTCACATTACAAGCACATTGAGGGCAAAGACCTCAAAGGTGCCTTTCAAATTGCTTGCAAACATTACACATGGGTCCATTTTCATGCACAAGCACGGGGCTCTTCATGTAAGTGACTGAACTAGCAATTTAGGAAGCTCTTATGAAGGTGACATTTAAAATCTCTACTATTATTTCCATGAATAATCAGGATGACCAACATGTTAATGCATATGCAGCCATGAATGACAGAAGGGCTTTATACTGGATACTCTTTTGTATGACATCAAAAGAGTTACAAATAATCCTTTCAAACACCACAACAGAGAAATTAAGCAGGACTTTGTCATACTGATAACAAAAATCTTGATTCTCTTGTGCTATTTTTGGAGATAACAACATACACTTTGGTAGGTTTATTGTCAATCTCTCAAAACAGCACCCACCTATTAGAACCGCAGCTGAGATTATCAGGGGAAACAATCCAGAAAACCAGACTTGTCTAGATGAGACCTGCAATAAAACTTTGCATGTGTTGGGTTAAAATTGTTCTTGACATTTATTTTCTTATTTAGTTTATGCAGCTTTCAGATACCTGGCAGACTATCCAAAAATAAAGATGCTTTCCAACTAAATGGGGGCAAACAGGAAGTTGTGAATGCATTGGGTTAGAAGTAGCTGAAAGTTCATAGAATAGATTATTACTCTCAAATTAGTTGGCTTCAGGAGATATATCTTGCTTAAGGCAAAAAAAAGAGGTGTGTTTTATAATTGCTTAGTTCAGTTATGTTACCATGACTGAATATTCCCATAACGATACAGGCTAATAAATATAATACATATTTAAATGGCTATATTGTAGCCTAGCCAGGGATGGGATAGGGTTGGCACTGACTAGCTACATTGGGGTAAAAAGTACCCTAGACCTTGTCTCTACTAGAATTTTACATCAAGAGAGTTATGTAGATATAACAGACATAAAAGACACACCATTTTGCAGACAAGATAATTACATTAGGTCAACAACTGAACATATACTTTTTCCTTATCAAGATAGGATCCAGGTGTGATTAGTTTGGACAAAAAAAGCAAACATGATTCTGGGATGAATTAGCAGGTTTGTTGTGAGCAACCGCTCTTACTCTGTGCTGATTAGGCCACAATTGGAGTATTGTGTGCAGGTCTGGGCACCACATCTCAAGAAAGATGTGGAGAAATTGGAGAAGGTCCAGAGAAGAGCAACAATGATTAAAGGTCTAGAAAACATGACCTATGAGGGAAGATTGAAAGAACTGGGCTTGTTTAATTTGGAAAGGAAAAGACTGAGGGGGGACATGATAGCGGTTTTAAAGTATCTAAAGGGTGTCACAATGAGGAGGGAGAAAAATTGTTCTCCTTGGCCTCTGATGACAGGACAAGAAGCAATGGTCTTAAACTGCAGCAAGGGAGGTTTAGGTTGGACATTAGGAAAAACTTCCTAACTGTCAGGGTGGTTAAACACTGGAATAAATTGCCTAGGAAGGTTGTGAAATCTCCACCACTGGAGATATTTAAGTGCATGTTAGACAGACACCTGTTAGGGACGATCTCAACAGTACTTGGTCCAGCCATGAGGGCAGGGGACTAGACTTGATGACCTCTTGAGGTCCCTTCTGTGATTCTGTTACATGTGAGGGAAAGGGAAGTCCCAATCAGTCCACTTTTACCACGTTA
The DNA here is from genome assembly GCF_049634645.1 of Pelodiscus sinensis. Classification (NCBI taxonomy): domain Eukaryota; kingdom Metazoa; phylum Chordata; order Testudines; family Trionychidae; genus Pelodiscus; species Pelodiscus sinensis. Next base: position 174,471,637 of record NC_134712.1, read on the forward strand.
GCTCACAGATTTCACTTAAGGGAAAAGAGTTTCTATTTACCCTACATCGCCACCAGAACAGGAAAAAGGGAAGATGACCATTACTCAGTATGATTGATTGTGTGGAGCAGCATTGCGGTAGCATTACCTCCCTCTTCATTCTTTGGTGAGAATAATGTTTTTACATGCAATTGTGTGTGAGTTTGCTAGCCCCCTTTGTTATTTTGTTGTTGTTGCTCCTCATTTGTTTGGTTCCTGCCAATTCCAGCATCGGTGCATGTATACGCTGTGATTTTCAGTCCCCCGAGTGCACAACTCATTTGTTCCCAGATGAATTCCTAGGAACAAATGAGTTGTAGCTCACTCAGGTCAGTGCATATTACCTATTTTTATCTGTGCCTAAACCACGGGTATGAGTGTACTCGCAGCTCCCAGGCAGGGAATGTCAGCCCAAGATGCAGAGGCATAAGGCCTTATTTCTTTTAATTAATCCTGGGTAATGACTGTTATATTCTCACCCATCCAGATGTGCACAAGCAGATCCCTGATTTCTGCCTGCATATGTGCATGTAGGCATAGATGTGCAAATGCTGCTGCACATATACCAGCCTGTCAATCAAGCTTTCATTTTAGCATGCTCTGTATTTAAAAAATAAAAAGGCACAAAGGCCACAGGTTAGCTTCTTATAAAACGGCATGGGCGGAGGAGTGGAAATGCTGGACATCTGTTAATAAGACAAGATTAGAACAATGTCAAGTATTTCATTGATTTATACCGTTAAAGAAAGGCTTGCTGCTTAGAGGAAATTAAAAGAAAACCCTGCACTCTTCTGGGTTTGTTCAACACACCTGCTAATATCTACATCAAACTCACTGCTTCTGTCCACGGTGGAAAAATAAATCTCTCAAAAGTCAAGAGCAGGCAGGCGACACAGATCTGATAGTCTCCAGAACAGTGTGGGGATTTAGAGAGATTAAGTACATTTGTGTGTTTTGAAATTAGGTGGGCTCTGTAGTTGCCAGGTGACAATTGTATCTTAGTGGAAATGTCATTGACACAAATCACTCACAGAATGGAAAAGAACTGAAATTACTGATTACCTTATGAGATTCCTATTGTTGTTTAAAGGCTCAGTACACAACATCTTCTGCCATCTTTGGCTCTTTTCCTCTTCGATTGCTTTGCATAGTTCCAGAAGAGAAGGCAACTGAAGGAAGTTTGTAAATTACCGGTGAATGACAGGGGCACCCCAGAAATTTTTCATCTAGTACCAGCCAGGGCTCCCTATCACTCCTCTTTCAGGCAGTCACTGCAGCTCTTTGCACTTGCAGCAGGGCATCAGGCTGGTGCTGGGTGAGTCCCGTGGGCAGAGTAAAGGGGATGTGAGCTAGTAGAAGTGAGTCTTGGAAGGCTCCTAGCAGGGAGAGAGCTGGCTCCACCATAGCTACAACGAGGAGGAATGCTGGCCACTGCACTGCCTACTCAGGTTTGGCCCTCCATCATGACATTGGGCTGGGCTCAAAATTGAGTGGCATTGCGAGTGCATGAGGGTCAAAGCACCACCCATATTTAGCCTCATGTCTCAACCCTCAGATGAGACAGGTGTCTGTGGGGCCAACCCTGAGCAAGCAATGGTCTAGCTAGCACTGCTCCACCTCCACACTGCCTTTGACATGGCAAGTCTGTCAATGGTATTTGCCACATGTAATATGCATGCAGATGTGGGCCTCTAGTGAGAGAACATCAGCAGCTAAGGAGTTCTGAGTTGCGTAAGTTCTGAGAGCTCGGAATCTTAATCAAAAACTCTTGAGCAGTGGCGTAAGCAATTCCTAGACACTGGGAAAGAATCAAAAATGCTTCATGTTGAATCAAAAACTAGATTTTTTCAATTTTTTGGACAGTTGAGAAGACAAAAAAAATTCATTTTGATTTGAATGAAACATTTCATTATGCCAATATCAAAATGATTTATTTACATTTTGGCCGCTTTTGATTGCTTTTAATATACATTTTAAAACATTTTGAAGCAAAAAGTCAACTTTTTGGCTCAAAACAGTTCAGGAAAACAAACACCAATTCACAAAATATTTCAGTGACACTGAATCTTCATTTTTTTGGCATAAAACATTTCATCTGAAAAATGTCATCCAGCTCTACTTTTCAGCAGAGCTAATTAAAAAAAAATGGATGAATATTATTTTGTGAGGGAAAAAATTAAAAGTTTTGGGGGATATTTGTCAAAATTTCAAGAATCTCAAAAATGTAAACTCGTTCTACTCTGGAGTTTGCAAAGCTGATCAGGCAACATTTCATGAGCAGACACATTTGTGAGATTTCAGGAACTCCCTGAATCTATTTGTGCAGAAAAAGCATAGCAACTTGTCTTAAATATTTTAGCTCTTCTGCTTTCAGTCTCAGCAAGAACAAGGGGTCACTGATAGCTGCCATTCTACAAAGAAAATAAAAACATAGAGGGGCCATCTAAAAAAATCCAACAAAATTTACTTCCTGCAACTATTAAATAAAGCATTAGGTTTAAGTCTCCTCTCCCACTAGTTTATATCAGAAACAAATCCATCGACGTGAAGTGAATTTCACAGGTACAAGAGCAATATCAATGAGAGAATAAGATCCAGTGAATTCTCAGTAGGATGCCTTTAAATGTTATCTTTTGAGGGGAAAAAAATTTGTAGACCCAAATCCTCTCTGTCTTTCTTTTTACTTGCCTTAAACCAACTCAATATTGTGTAGCTTAGCCGAAACTTATTTGATGTTTCATCAATGGTAATGAAAAATTGGCTAGGATAATTTCTAGACAGCAATGTTAGATGCTCCATACCTTCCTCTTTCCCTAGAGTTATTGAACATTCATATGCTTCCTCTTAAGCAATCTCAGCTTTTGTCAACCCAGATTTAAAAATCACCCCTAAAAGTCTCTAACTCTGATATACAATTTGCAGCAAGGTGCTGAGTCAACTCTGGCCTAATGAAATATTAATTGCAAGGGGAACTGGTAGCAACCGCTCTATTCAGGTGGCTAAATACTTTCCATTATAAAGAGTCTTGCACCCTTTCTCTAAGAATCACCTTACAGTTGGAGTTTGAAATTTGGAAGGGGAAAGCCCTCGAACTAGAAAAATGCCTTTGCTTTATCCCTTGAAATTCTCAAGTTTTGTTGAGACGGAAATTGTTGCCACTTCTAACTGACCTTTGCATACCTCATGAATGTTTTGACAGCACTCCAAAATAACCACTGAATATAAACACTCTCACCCCAAGCTCCGGCCACAACTAATGCAGGAGCAGCAGCAGCACACATAGCACTAAGAATGCCTGGAACCTGACAGATGATGTGAGGGTGGGGTGTTTTAGAAGAGAGACAGACTAGGGTCCCCTCAACTACCCACAGGATCAACATCTGGATCTAATGGACAACAGTGTTCCTTCTAATTCTTTATGTCCATGTGCGGAATGCCTTTTGTTACGTGCACCAATATGGAGGAGATGCCAGCTGTGGCAGTTCTAGATTGGGGCCAGAGAATAGAGACACCTCTCCCCTGGTGGGGGCAGCTCTGATTAGAGGCCAGTGGGGAGAGGTGCTCCTGCTCTGGACACGGCAACTCCAGTTTGGGGCTAGCAGTGAGAGGTACCTCTGCTCCACCTGAGGCAGCTTTGGAGCTTAGGAGAGGCATTTCTCCCCACTGCAGTCCTGAACTCCTGTGCAGGGCTCAACAGGGCAGCTGCATGGCTGGAGGGAGCTTAGAGGGACTTAGCTGATCAACTCCCCCACCCTACCCTACCCAGTCTGGGATCAAAAGCCTTCTCTTGCTACCAAACAAGCATAATTAGTCCTTATTGGCATGAGTATCAGTGATCTGAGCAGAAATGCTAAAGATTCAGGGTTCAAACCCTGCTGAGGATGTATGGTTTGAGGGAAGCCTTGCTCAAGCAGTATATAATAAGTACATCTACACAGAAATGTAAGTCCAGGTCAAGCCAACCCCCTCTCTAGTGTTCACACAATAACTGTGCTAACTTAGGGTTCAGACCCAGGTGCCCAGAACCCCCACAAGGCTGTAGAGTCCAATCCTCTGATAAGATGAGGGATGGGCTCATAGGCTGGGGGACTGTTCTTGGGCACCACAGCCTCCTGCCCAGAGAGAGAGATGGTACAGGTCTCCAGACTGTGACCTGGACTCCATGGGTGGCTCTTATCATGGCCCAGCTCTGGCTTCTGGCTTGGCCAAGTGGTGGAGCCTTGAAGGGAAGAGGAGGAACAGGAGCCAGGCCAAAGTTCTAGCACAAGAAGCTCTGCCATGTCTAAATATATTCTGGCTCGCCCTCAGTGGTCTGTCAGCCGACGGTCAGGGCAGTGTGTGTGTGTATGTTTCCGAGAAAAGGTTTAACGTCCATGTCTTTACTGCTAGGACCGGGGTTCCGTCGCAGAGGGTGGCCAGCAGGCCAACAGATGCCCCGTTATATAGGAAGAGCTTATTACACCTTAGATTTTAGCTGCTAGAATACAGGGGTTCCTTCGCAGCGGGCAGCCTAGGGAAGGCTGAAAAGTGCCCCAACGGATCTGTCACCTGGGAGTGACACAGATCCAAACGCCCAAGCTCTTCCTATGCCTGTCCCTTTATGACCACCTGAAGTTCTTTTAAATTGTGCTTGGTTCTATTACAGCAACTGAAGGAGTCAGGTTAAAGCTTAAACAGTTACAGGTTTATTAAAGAAGCTTATAAATCATATGGTTACAATGGCTATTGCTCTATTTCTTAAATGCTAGCATAGATAGATAGATAGATAGATAGATAGATAGATAGATAGATAGATAGATAGATAGATAGATAGATAGATAGATAGATAGATAGATAGATAGATAGATAGATAGATAGATAGATAGATAGATAGATAGGTCTTAAAAATGACTACAGGAAAAAGGTAAAGATAGAAAATAGAAATAATGGTACCAAGTGACAGCTTAATCTTTAAAGCGCTCTAACGCTATGTATATATATACTTAAGCAAAGGACCACATCCAGGTACAATTTTTACCCCTTTCTGTGCCTCTTGACTCCAGCATGTCAGGCCAGGGACGGTCTCTCAATTCCTAGGAAAGACAAATACGAGGTGGGCGTCCCCTTGGAACCTCGGGAGATCAAACACCTAACCTGACCAGCAGATAGATGGTAGATTGACACTCAGAGAAAATGTGCTGCTGGACCCATCTTTATACCCCTGGGGGCCCATATCCTCTTTCTTATCTAAGAGGCCAAATTCTACTGGTCCGTTTTGTGGCGCCAGTTCTTACAAGCAAGTTACAAGTTAATTTACACTTGCAAGAGAGTTAACTAAATTGTGAGTACTAGACTTTTTTTTACTGGGCGAGAGATTCCTCCCCCCGCGGACGGATGTGTGTTCGTATCAATATAGGTTAAGTCAAGGACACTCCTTGGCAGCCTCTTGGTCAGCAATTGGCATATCTCTGTTTACAGCCATTCACGGTCACACAGCCTGGGCCTTCTGCTCTGTGTGCCCTGTATGCTCCAGGCAAGCAAAAATGGATGTTACAAGGGGGGTTCCTGTCTGGCTACATGGCCCCTGGACATGGTGCCCATTGGTCTATACATTAATCTACCACTGTGCTCAACCCCAGGGTTCCCTGACAGATCTACTAACTCGAGCCCCGCTAACCATGGGCTTTATGACAGTCTAATTACATAATTGCATACACGTTTTTCCACGTGACCCTTGCCTTATTCCAGGGGTGGGCAAAAGGGCCTCCAGTTGATCCAGTCCGAGGCGGTCCTGCTGCTCCCCCACCCCCAAGCCAATCAGGGCCTAGGGACAGGGGAGCACATGGCACTTAGAGTCAACCCTGGTGGTTGACTAAGTGCCACACGCCAGAGGACAGGGAGCAAGAGACTTCATGCTCCCCCACCCCCAGGCCGATTAGGGCCTGGGAAAGGGGGGAGGGGGAACATGAGAAGTTTCCTTCTGCCCTGCCCCTGCCCTGCAAGGAGCATGTGGCACTTAGAAGTGCAGCATGCTCCTTGCAGGATGGGGGCAGGGCAGAAGGAGACTTCTCATGCTCCCCTTAGCCCTAGGCCCTGATTGGCCTGAGGGTAGGGGAAGCTCGCAAAGTCTCCTCCCGCCCTGCAAGGAGCTCAGCACTTAGAGTCAACCGCCAGCTGCTGCTCAGCTGGCAAGCAACTCTAAGCATGGCGCTCCCTTGCAGGGTGGAGGCAGACTTTATATGCTTCCCCTGCCTCCAGGCTCTGATTGACCTGGGGGCGGGGGAGAATGCACGAAGTCTCCTCCCACCTCCAGGGGCATGGGCTCCTAGAGGGAATGGCCAGCTGTTCAGAATCAGGGTCTATGGCCGGGAAGCACATAAGTGTCCTGGCCCTACCCCTTCCACTTGAGGCTCGACCCTTTCCAGGGCAAACTGGGGCCACTTCAGAAATTTCAGTCAAATATTATTGCCCGCCTCTGACTTATTCAGTGCACACGAAGGTCACACAAGAAGGGAGAATTAAAGCTGCGGAGGAACCTATAAATCTGGCACTTCCTAATTTTCAAATGCCTGACTTTGCAACTTCATTCATGTTCTTTAACATACTTTCTATATGTAATATGATTAATTTTGCTGGGGTAGTGGTGTATTAATAACCGCAGTTTATCATGCCTTCATACAGGAAATAGACATTTCTCTCCTGTTCCTTGAAGCAACCAATACAAGAGTCAACATGTTTGGTTTCAAAAGCATGGGCTGCCAACTTTCACACTGTATTTAAGTGCCCAATTTTCACAATAAGCCAAAAATCAATCTATTCCCATTTCAAAACAAGACCAAAACCAGCCAATCCCTAAAGAACCCCAAACACTTTATGTGACTACCTCCCCGTCATACAGTCTGGGTTCTGGGACTGTGCTGGGCCTGCTTAGAACCCATGAATTCTCTTCCCTTGCCACCATTGTCCCTGCTTGTCCCTCACTTGCCCTCTTCCCCCTGCTTATTCTTCACCCTCTTACCAGGAGCCAATAAAAAAAAAAGCCACAATCAACAAGCTATAATCCAAAACTACCCAACACACACTCACAAACCAATTAAGCCTGAAACAAGCCCAATTTTTGTGGGGTTTGGCTGAACCACATGCAGCCTGGCCTTTATGCCTTTCCGGGGTATAATGTGACAGGCCAGTGGTCTTCAACAAGAAAAAGGGTGTGAGGTGAATGAGGAACTGGAAACAACTTCAACCAAAAAAATAAAGGGAGAAAAAAAGACAAAGGCTGAACTCACAATCAGAATTCATAGATTCCTAGATTATAAAGCCCGAAGGGACCATTGTAATCATTTAACCTGACCAGCATAACGCAGGCCATGGAATTTTTCTGATTTAATTCCTGTCTGAATTTCTTATGGCACATTATGAGATAAGACACTTGAAAACTTAAGCTATTCTTACACGTAGTTTTGGTTGGTTTGTGTCCCCTAATTTTTCCAACAACTGTCATTTCATAGAAAGAGCAGTTGCCCTGAAATTAGCAGAATACGAAGGTGGAATATTGAAAACAACAACAAAGAAATCAAGAGGATAATTTCTACACATATGTTCTTAACTTTAAAATGATCCTCCCCGTTTAGAGTAAGGAAAATGTCCTGTTTTAATTCCTGCTGTACTAGAAAAGACATATTTAATCTTTCAAAATATATATTTTTAGTATAAATTATAAATAATATACTCCTCACAGAGGTTTTGAAAGTAACATTTGCTTTTCATTCCCATGGCTCACACTTGATTGTACTGGCAGGAAGTCAAGACTCACAAAGCAGCCTCCTGTCTAATCAAAATTAATATACAGTAATAATTGGAAGGGCACTGGAACAAAACACTGAATGGTGCCACTACGAAGCAAATATCACACTGAGCTCAATGTGTACATTTCTGAAAAGGCTGGGGAAACCAGCTTTAATCTCTGTGTCATAGAAGCAGGCTTCTTTTCTAAACTGGAGTGAGGAGAATTATTAAAAGTCCTTGCTCCCTGCATTGCTGACTAATATTAAGGGGTATTGGTGAGGCAGACAGCTAACACGTATGACAATCTTGGGAGCCATGCGGCAACGATCAAAATGCAACAATGTGTAACAAGGGAAAAAAGAACCCCCTGGGAATAAAGCTGAAATCTTTTTCTTCTGTTTTTAACTCTCCTTTTGAGAGAATTTTTAGTGCTAGTGAAAGGTGCCAGATGAACAGCTCTGGAGAAAGAGCAGCTATTTTCATCTGAGGAGAACTGGGGACAACTTCTGAGGATTTGACAGGGACTTAATTGGTACCTCGCTCCTGTGGGGGCCTTTTCTACAAGGGTGAACTTCATCCCCACATAACAGATATAGCAGGAACAGCAACAGTGTAACCATCCCCATACAGCCCTGCTAATGTGTCTCAACCTTGATGATGAGGCATGACCCTCTAAAACTAAAATGAAGAGTTATGTAGGTAGACCCTTTAAAAAGGGTGCTCACACAAGGGTTAGGATGCTGAATGAAAATCCCACCAGGCTGCATGCCAATCAGAGGCTGCCCAAGACTACCTGCCACCCCACCCCAGACTTCAATGTGCTGCCCCCCACCTACCCATTCAAGCAGAGTTTCTCGTCTAGCAAGCACATCAAACTTTCTGGGGGAGCATGTGAAGCTTTCTGTGGTTAAAGCAGAAGGTGGGGAACAAGCTCCAGGTCATAGCACCACTCACTCAGGTTTGGTCAAGCTGCCTCTCTGTCATGAGACAAAGGTCAGGGATGGGGAGGAGGGGTTGCAAACATAAGGCAAATGTGAATGAGTGGAGTTGTGACTGGGCACACTGTCAATGAGCTGCCCAGGTTTGGCTTGGAGAGCCTTGCTGCCTTAGGCAAAATCTCCCACTCTAAGCAGCTGCTTAGTATGCCAATACCACAACTGGCTCCTGATGCCAATAGTCTTCTAGAGTTTGTGGATTGGACCAAACAATGTTAGAGCCATTATTAGGTTAACCATTAACCATTTTAATGGGACACTGTACAATCCTCTCTTCAGGACTATAGCACGGTTCTTTTGATAGTGTCACAACACCACAGGTCAGGTGGTCTAAAAAGGAAAATAGAAACAATACCATACATCTTGGGCACCACCATCTTAAATATGGGAGCGCCAACATGGCTGTGATTGACACTTAAATGAATCTAAGCACCAATAGGTTCTTTGGCTATCCATTTTCATGGAAAATGAAGTTAGTCTCTGTGTAACAAACCAGGGATCCTCTCTACAGAGGCATCAGGGTGAAATGAGGTATTTAGAAGCTCTCAGTGGAAGCATCATACAGTTATTAGGTACTGGGAAAACCATGGATCCAACAATATGAAAAAGAATACTATCTGTTAATTGGCTCACACACAGAGCTCTTGCACAAGCTCCTATAAATGAGAGACTCATAATAAATATATATAACTCATGCTGCAGATCAAAGAAGGGATATTTATTATCCACTTAACGATTTTTTTAAATGAAGAAATAATTATATGAGTGCTATGCAGGGTTCAAAAATAAATGTTTTAATTGTGTTATCTTCCTGTGTGTGAAACTATTGCTTGAAAATTGACTCTGGCTTGATCCCCTGTCAAATTCAGTGTATCAGACTTCATGGTCAGGTGTAATTTCACTGAGTAGATGGAGACACACATTTTGCAAAAGTTTCCAAATGAAGCCATTCTTAATTAGTTTATTCTCAAAAAGTAGGCACTCTGATAGTTTTCTTAAAACTATCTAATTGTCAGGCACACCACTTTAAAGACTTGAAAACCTGAGGTTTACAAGAAGGTGCAAAAGAAACCTTTTCATAGGGCTATACAATCTCATCTACAGAAAGGCTAACTCCATCCCATCATCAACCACAGTCATCTACTGAGCCTGGTCTGGAACTGAGCTGCTACAGCTCCAGAGGACTACCACACAACCGACAGAGAGCTTTATTAGCTAGTACCTATAAAAGGCCTCTTCTGCAATAGGCTAGTAAAGAGCAACATGTTTACACATGCCAGGGCCACATTTGCAAGAGAAAACAGCTCCCATTTAGACACCCAAATTATTGTCAGATTTTTTTTTTTAAAACGCAAAAAGAGCCCAACATAATCATCTGTTTTGACAATCTGGCCTCATTGTGCGTGCTACATTATATTCAGGCCAAATAATCAGATCTTGTTTCTTCTAACGGCAATGGTAAAAATGTCTAAATCACTTCATTTAATTCTAAACTATCCTGCTCAAAAACCAATGGAGCATGAATTTCCAAGGAGATTTAACTATATGGAAAATATGTAGTAATAACAAGTCTTTTTGACCTAGTGAGACACAAAGAAATAAGTCAACATTTCAAATCCATGTATTTTTTTTTAAATAACATGTAACCTAAGAACAGTGTGATGCATTTTCTTCAAACTTTGCACAAATATTTGTCTTTGCCTTCAGAGTAAATAAAGTGTTTTTTTTTTTTTCAAAACAAACCAATTTCTCAACCTGAAAATCTATGGGTGCTTAAAGAGTGATTTTATAGTGGAAGCCAGTTGCAATCTAAGCTATGGAGAGACTAGTTGAGTAAATTATTAAACTAATTAGTTTGTAACCTTTAGCTCATTGTTTTGAGTTCCCCATTAATTCAAGCTCTGATTGTCTAACAGATGTTTCACTGTAACAGATATTATTATTAGCTCTTCTGTGTTCAAATGTTAAATGCAAATTCTGAGCTTGGCTGCAGCTATTTGCAAACCTGACTTTAACAACCTCACTTTATTCCACTTTCTTTCCCACAATAGTCAGTTCTTCTCGGCTTAATAATGAGCTAAATTCTCTTCAAGATACTGTAACTCATACGATTAACTAACACATTTATGTGGTGCTGCTCAGGTCCTTAACTCAAATAAGTTTGTGCACTTTCCCCTCTCTCCCTGACAGTGATCAAGAGGAACAGCCAGCAACACCCACATAATAATCTGGAGGGGGGAGGGGGAAGCTTCAGCCCCCTCCTGCCTTCCTTAAAGGTAGCCTGAGGGTGGGAGGCTTGGAGCTGAGGCAGTTCCAGACCAGGAGAGGGAGTGCCCCCAGCCTGCCCCTGTCATCTACCTGGTGATTCTATATGTTTTGTGCATGATTTTACTAGAAGCAATCCCATTCCAGGCATATCCCATTTTCCTACCACAACCAAACCCTTCCCTTGCTTTAAGTTATGATAAGAAGAAGCTGCCTACCAAATTTGGTGGTCCTAGCTCTTACTGTTTAGGAGGAGTTCTTAAACAGACACACACTCAAAAAAATATAGAGTAGACTTGAAAATTTACCCAGCATTGCTCTGGTCCTTAACTTAAATATGTTTTGTTTTTCTTAGTTTAAATCATTGTTCTGGGGTAGGGCTGGGGATGAGGGGTTCAGTATGCAAATTGCCCCCAGAGACACAGAAGACAACCCAGCCCTCTCATCCCACCGCAGCAGATGCTGCAACAGCAGTAAGCACGGCCAGGTGAGGGGTGCAGGTTCCCTGGCTGAGGGAGAGACAGACAGACAGACAAACAGACACACAATCAGACAATATATAGTAGATAGCTGTACCATTCTCTACCCAGGCCTCCTGTAGTTTCAATGGGGTTATAGCTGTCCTGGTCCCCATCTCTGGCCGCTTGCTGCCCCCCTGTGGTCAATCTGCTGAATAACTGTTCCTTCTACCAGACCCCCACCCTTTCCAAATGATGAGAAACAATCAAATTCCAGGCTAATCCCATTGTCTTTGTATGACCAAACCCTTACCTTGCTTTAAGATGTGGTAAGAGGAAGCTGAATACTGAATTTGGTATTCCTAGCTCTTACCATTCAGGAGACGTTCTTGAACCTATGGACACTCAGATGGATGGACAGACAGGCAGGCAGTCAGGTGCAAAATATATACTAAGATAAGGATACAGCCAATCTTCAGGGTACTGGATGATTTGACAAAAGAAATGCCTGTTTCAAATGTATATGCAGTAATTGAAAAAGATGTTCTCTTTTCACGTACACTGGTTTTACATCAGTTTAACTCCATTGACTCTTCTGGAGTTATTCCTTATTTACATCAGTGTTAGAAGAGGATCAGGAACAAAGTATAGTAAAGAAGAGAGAAAGGAGAGAGAATGACAACTGAAAACCTAGCTCTTGGCCATCTCACATGGCTGTCCAATTCAATTATTTCATTATCTGCTGTTTTCTGACTAGACCAAATATGCCATGTATGCAGTAACTGGCTCCTCTGTTTACATTTCCTTATACCAGCACGGAGAAAGTATGATTATGAAAGGGTGTAGGTATGAAAAAATAATTACAATACATGGAAAAACAGGCACGTCTATAAGTCAAAATAAAAGACACCTATACAAGTATATTAGTATTACTAATGAAAGCAATTAATGAGAATACAGTGGTATTTAATTAAGTAATGGACTAACTCACTTGTATGCTATATTGACCGATCAAGTACAGACACACAAAAGGAAGCATTATATGAAATAAATGTATTGAAACATACACTGTATAATGATTAGCACTTAGTTTGAAAGATTTCAGTTTACCTATCAGTCCTATAATCCCATTGGTATCAACGATAGTATAACCAGAGAGGACAATGAAGGTTCAGACAGACAGAAATACAGGCTCTCCACATACCACGTGTGCAGTATTGCACAGTGGGCTGGTTGTATCACTGGTTTTTGCCTTTGCCAGAAGAAAACGTCAATTCCAAATAATTTTTTTTTAATTTCCTGAAGGAAATTTCTCATCAGCAATTTTAATTTCACATTGACTTAAAAATGGTCATTTTATTTCAGTATTTTTAAACCAAAAACCAAACCATTTTAAATCAGAACAAAAAAAATTCATTTCATTGTGTCAATTCAACATTTTTTTTCCCTTTTTTAAATGGGTTCTAAACCTCCCAGGGAAAACAAAATTGTTTAAATTGAAACATTTCTAGTAATTTTTTGCTTGAGATTTCTCAGAAAATTCTCTCAGATATAAGAGCTCAGCATGGGAGGTTTGAATGTCTTGGGGAATCTGGTTAGTTGTATGGTGCCTACTGGAGGACGGGTCATAACATAGGGGAAAATTATGAGGTTGGAATAGAACATTTTATTTTAAACAAATACCTTATATTAGAGCATTTATGTTTATGTCTGCGAATAGTCGTCTTTGTTCTTCTTTCATATCAGATGAAAGCACTACCTGTCTACTGGCAAACCTCAGCCCTCCAGAAAGTGCCATATAATAAAATTCAACATTTATTTCTTTTCAAAGTTGTGTTCAGGGAAATTATAAACTCTTCTGCACCTGCTGGCAGAGATTCTGTCAAATACTCTCACAGCAGGTATAAAGTGGTCTGAAATTTTTGTGAGGAAACAAAACCAGACTGAGTCTATGAAATTTCATACAACATCCTCCTTGCTTTTGGACACACCTCTCTCTAAGGCTATGTCTACACTAGCTCCCTAGTTCAAACTAGGGAGGCTAATGTAGGCATTCGAAGTTGCAAATGAAGCTTTATTTGCATCTTCCTTTCCGGGCACCATTTTTAAATCCCCTTAGTCTGAACTAACTGCCCGCGGCTACATGCAGCAGTCAAACGTTAACTTGAACTAAGTCCTTAGTTCGAGTTAACTGTTACACCTCGTGTAGCCGCGGGCAGTTAGTTCCATGATTTGGTGGGGTAAGGAGCAGGAAGTTTAGAATTATTGTGAATGGGTAGTGTTGGGAATCACCCCAGGGACCCTCCCCATCCGGGGTGACCCAGTGTGAGCCGGTTCCCATTTTTCTCTAGCCCTGCAGTGGGGAGAGGATTGGAACTGCAGGGCCAATGCCCTTTTACCCATGATCCCCGTCCCTGGGCGACTTCCTGTCTTAATAGGGTTTGCTCCTAGGTTACAGGTGGCCTACTGGACCAATTCCTTGGTCCTTCCTTCCATATATTCCGTAGTCCTAATCCCCTGGCCACCTTTGGTCACCCCTGGGTCCTCAGTTCGGCCCGATATACCTGGCATGCACAATATCTTGTCTTGTAGCTGACTAATCTGCCTGTCTGCACAGGCTCAGTCTCTCGTCTCGATGGGGTGGGAAGTAGGGAGACCCAGGCCCTCCCACTCCTCTGGATCCTGGCCCAGGGCCCTTAAGGTAGGGACAACTGCCACTACCTGGCTGGCGGAGGCAGTCCCTGAAACCGCCAACCACTCAATGTTTCAGCCCGCCCTGGGCCTCTTCTTACCCCCACCCGGGCTCACCCCTTGTGGCACCTTTCCAGAGCGGTCTCTCCTCCAGCCCATCACCCCGGTATTGCTCTGGAGTCCTTCCAGTGCCTGGGCGGTTAGGCTGTCTCCAGGGGCCGATGCTCAATCTCCCATTGCTCTCCCGAGCTCAGCCCCTTCTGGGCCACTCACAACCTGCTCGGCCATGATCAGTAAGGGGGAAACATTCCCCCTTTCTATCAAGCAAGCCGGCATTTCTCCCGCCAGTGGCCTGACTCCTCCTTCCTCCCCCTTTCTCTCCCTCTGCTGGCATTTAAAATGCCTGGCACTGGCTTGAGCTTGCGCCCGTTCAGCATGGGGGCAGGGCCCGCCAACTGCGCCGCTCAGCTGTGGCTCCGACCCAGTGGCGAGTGTTTTTCACCCTGTCACACACAAACCACTTTAAATTTCCTCCTTCGGTCAATCTTTCCTCATCCTCTTCGCTTACTACGTGTGAAAAATCATCCGTGTTACCGTGTGTCTTTCCTGGGCAGTGTGCCACATCAAAGTTGTGTGGTTGTAAGGAGAGGTACCATCACATAATTCATGTATTTGTCTCCTTAATGGTGTTCAACCATTTCAGCGGAGCATGGTCTGTAACTAAATGAAAATGTGTTCCTAGCAAGTAGTAGCGTAGCGCGTCGATTGCCCACTTTATGGCCAAGGCCTCTTTTTTGATCGTCAAGTATCGCTTTTGTCTGTCAAACAAGTTTAATATAGGACTGGGTGCACTCCCTCTCCAGTCCCTTGAGCCAAGATGGCACCCAACCCTACTTCCAATGCATCGGTCTGCAAAATAAAAGGTTTGGTGAAAGCAGGCTATGAAAGAACAGGTGCTTGGGTCAGGCAGGTTTTCAAGCTCTGTAAGGCCCTCTCATACTCATCTGACTATCGAACTTTCTCTGGCTGCACGTTCTTTGTTAAATCCGTTAATGGTGTGGCTAGGGTTGCAAATCAAGGTACAAATCTCCGGTAGTACCCATCCAGTCCCAAAAATTAGCATACTTGTTTCTTGGTGGCTGGAGCCCGATATTCCTGTAATGCCTGTATCTTATCTATCACTGGTTTGAGCTTCCCATGCGCCACGCTGTAGCCTAGGTAAGTGACCTCCCCCTTTCCCAGATGGCACTTCCCAGGGTTAACGGTTAAGGAAGCTTTCCCGAGGGACCTTAAGATGGCCCGGAAGTGACTCAAGTGTTCAGTCCATGACCCAGTATATATAACAATATCGTCTGTATACACCACAGCGTATTAAGAATGTCCCTGTAGTACCTGATCCATGAATCGCTGAAAAGTAACAACGGCCCCGTGTAGCCCGAAGGGCATTGTAATAAACGGGTACAAGCCAAAAGGGGTCAAGAACGCTGTTTTTTCTTTTGAGGCAGGTGTTGATGGTATATGCAAGTACCCTTTTGTCAAATCTAGGGTCCTGATATACCAGGCCTGACCTAATCGAAAGTAACTCATCAACCCGGGGCATAGGGTACGCGTCAAATCTCGAGATCGCCTTTATCTTTTGGAAAATCTATGCAGAACCGTATGGCCCTTCCTGGCTTAGGGACTAAAACTATGAGACTCCTACACTTACTTTTAGACTCTCTTATGACTCCCAGCTTGAACATTGCCTGCAACTTCTTATGTACCAGCTCCCACATTTTTCTGGGCAGGAGTCGTATTTGGTCCTTCACCTTTTTCCCCGCCTGTGTTTCTATATGATAGCTGGTTCACGTCGTCCGCCAGGCTTATTGGATATTACATGGGGAAATTCTTGCAAAAGTTGTCCTACCTGTCCTCTTTGCTGGGGCTCTAGGTCTTCCCCCAGGGTGACTCTGGACTGACTCGTGGTCTCCCCCACCCAAGGTCCTAGCTCTGCCTTTGGAGGCTGTGGCATAATAACAAAGCCTCTCTTGGCACCCACTTGTTTAATAAATTTATGTGGTAAATCTGTGTTTTTAGCCATTTCCCCAGCTAAAAGAATTTCATAGTCTACCTGGCCCACCTGCCTGACTACTTCAAAAGGCCCTTGCCACTTAGCCAAGAGTTTCAACTTGCGAGCCAGTAATAACAACATCACTTGGTCCCCAGGTGCGAAAACGCAGAGCTTGGGTTTTCGGTCATAATACTTAGCCTGCCTTTCCTGGCCTTTTAGGAGATTCTCCCTTGCAAATCTTCCCAATTCCCTAAGCGTCTCACGTAGTTTCAAAACAGACACACACACACACACACACACACACACACACACACACACCCCAAAAAGGTATTTTATTTTTAATTTGAGTTATTTATTGAACACCAATAGTTTGTGTTATATGATTAAAAACAGAAATGCAAGATTTTTCCATATCCAATGCGATTTAAAAATCAAAAGATAGATAATATAGTTTATGTCCAAAATAAACATAATAAGAAAATAATGGTCTTACTTCTGACTAGTGCAGGTGAATGTTTTAGGTTTATATGAAGCTTCTTTCCATGGTGGCTTAACATTAATAGGCTTCTTGTATGGCATATTTTAAAGAGGGGTTGAAGACAGGGCATTTATTTGCAGTATAAGAAGAGCAAAGGTGTTCTGAGCATATTTGGTAGCATGGAGAAAGGGATAAAGAATGGTGTGGAAGAAGAATACAAAAGGAGATTTCAGAAAGGTTGCCAATTCCTCTCGGCCAATGGGAAGAGTAGTAGTAGGAAATGTGAGCTGAGATATAAGCAAAGAACGAGTTACATCGACTTCTAATGCTGGGCGTGAGACATTGAGAGCTTGAGGTCGAAGGTTGGAAGATGCCAATGGAGGAATTCAAAGGCTATGTCTAGACTGCAAGCCTCTTTCAAAAGAGGCTTTTTCGAAAGATACTTTCGAAAAAGCCGCTTTCGAAAGAGAGCGTCCAGACTGCACATGGAACTTTCGAAAAAGCAAGCTGCTTTTTCGAAAGAAAGCAGCAAGTGAATCTGGATGCTCTCTTTCTAAAAAGCCCCGTTTGCTTTCAAGAACGCCTTTTTTCGAAAAGAGGCGAAAAAAGGCGTTCTTCCTCGTGGAATTAGGTTTACCGCCATCGAAAGAAAAGCTGCATTCTTTCGATTTAATTTCGAAAGAACGTGGCTGCAGTCTAGATGCAGGTGAAGTTTTTTCGAAAAAAGGCTACTTTTTTCGAAAAAACCCCTGAGTCTGGACACAGCCAAAGAGACAACAGAAGAAAATGATGTTGGAAGCAGCACTTTGTATGAACATGAAGGGAGCAAAATGGAATACAGATAGTTACTACTAGGCTTGAGGCAATATCAAAAGCAACTCGTGATTTGAATGCTCAACTGGGAACTCCTTAAAGAGGCCTGACTTTCAGAGACCAGATGCTGAGCAATCCAGGACACTAGAGACCTGAAAAGCATCTCACGTTGGACACTTAAAAATGGTGGTATCCAAAACTCAATCTCTTTTGTAAATTTAAGCTGAGATGACTACAGGCTGGGCAAGTTTTATATGGTTTTGGGGAAAACACAAAAAGATATTTTAGAGATTTTGTAAAGGAACCACTGACAGGATTTGGTGACAGCCTAGACATAAGGAAAAGGGAAGGGCAAGCTGATGTCAAGATGTCAAGCCTGGGTGATAGAGGATCCCAAAGTTTTCTGAAACATGGAAGCAAGGGAGAAAGGATGGCTTTTAGCAGGAGTAGCAGGGAGAGAGAAACAGATCAATTTCCACCACATTTTCTTAGAGCCGGTACATTACATTGAGGAGATTCCAGGACAAAGAATCTGCAGTTGGGAAGAGTTCCAGGGTAGCCAGGCAGGATACAGAATCATTGTCACAAAGAACAGATGTGGTTCCAAAGACTGAAAGTAACAGAATCGATACAACTAAGTTGGAGACAAAGGAGAATATGGGAAGGCTGTTGGGTGGGAAGATGGCTGAAGGGGCAGTTTGGAAAGCATTAAAAAAAATAAGTGTTTTGGCCACTTTTCCCTTTGATTTTTATTTAATTTGTAATTCAAAAAACTCGGGGGCCAGGAATCATAATGCTAAAAATGGCATTTGCCAAACCCTCAACAAATCCAAACCACTAAGTTTTACATGATCCTAATTCCAGAATATATTTGTACATCGGTTAATTATATTGTACATCATTTAAGGTACATGATGAAAGATACTTTGTTTCCTAGCGTAAAAGCAATAAGGAGAGAGAGATCTTTATAGTTGTCATTATTCTTCCTTTGTCCCTTACAGATATAGTTTTCAAAGTATATTCAAACATGCCACAAAGCCAAATTGAGGAAAAGTATATGACTTTAAGTCCAGACTTTATGACAGTCTGTCCAATTAGCATTACAAGGCAAAATGTTAGTAATTAGGAAGGTCCACAATTGGCTAATAGGACATAGTGATTTATGTTCTGTAAGCTAAATCTGTCCTATTGTTATGGAAATTTTCCTTTTATTTCATCTCTCCTGAAGAGAAATGAAATGATACACAATAAAATTAGCCCAAGAAAATCCAATTATTTTTTGAATTCTGTATAAGAAAAACTTAACAAGGCCAAAAATATATTCTACATTCATTCCATGAGTCTTCTTTCCCATGGTGCTGGACCATTTCACTCACAGTCTGAAAGGGCAATCCAAATGACATGTTTGTAGATTCCAAATGATTCACTCTAGCTGCAAAAAACAAATCATCTCAATTTTCTGCTTGCATTTAGTTTTCTTCATCTTTATTAATGCACTAGCAGATTTACCCAGCGTTGCTCAGGTGTGCGACTCAAGAAATGATTGGTTGGATTTTGCTGGGAAACCAAAAGAGGAGGTGTGGGAAGGGGGGGAAGGGAAGGGAACCCCCAAACCCAGTGAGGAGGGGAGGATGAATCCCCAGGCCCTGGGTGAATCAGCCCCGTGAGGAGGCATGGGGGGGAGTCAAAGGGAATTCTCAAACTCTGGGTGAAGTGGTACTGGGAAGGGGGAAATCGCTAGGTCCCATAGTAGCCTCACAGCGGGGGGAGGGAAATGTCCACATGCCCATATGGAAGAGCAGGGGAAGGGGAGTGTGCAGGCTCCCACAGGTGGGGAGGAAGGGGAGAGAATGCCCAGGTTCCATAGCAGAGTAGAGGGATAATGTCCAGGCCCTGTAGCTTCAGGTGGGGAAAGGCACCCTACTCATAGAAGGTGGTGTGGCCAGCAACATTCAGAGCCCCATTCCCAACTGGTCAGTCTCATGTTGGTGTGACTGTCCCCAGGGCTCACTTTGCAGTGTCCTAATCCCGCTTACTGCCCCCAGTGCTGAATGTGAGGATCACATCCCTCCTCTCTGCCCCTGCTTTCCATAATGAGGGGAAAAGACCCATTCCCACCACTTCCCATGTTCCTGGCACACCCAAACCCTTTAAAGTCTGGGTAATAAATCTGCTTTAAAGTCTGGGTAATAAGAAGACGCCTACCAAATTTGGTGACCCTAAATGTCACCATTTAAGAGGAGTCCTTGCAAAAACAGATGGATAGACAGACATTTCATTTCTAAAATATATATAGAGATTTAATAGGTTTAAGAGAGATTGTAAAAAAAATTTTAAGACGCTATCTGTAAGTACTTTATTATTCAGGGAATTAAAAACAACCACCATTAAGGCAAATGAAACCAAACTATCTACACTAAAGATGGTAAATGACAATCAGAGTTCTGAAGAACAAGGAACTCTAAACTGGAGCCAAGCAGGCTGAACCAAAAAAATCCGGAAAAAAAAAACTTTTAACAAAAACTTGATTAATTTGGTTCTTCACACTCAAAGAAAAACTAAAATAAAGTAGCTTTCAATTGAAATACAACCAAAATGAAAATCTATCAAACAAAATGAACGTTTTAGTTTTGGGGTTTTTTCCTGGATGTTTTCACTTTTTCATTTCACATACAGTTATATTTCAAAATGAAAGATAGTTGCAAAAAGAAAAATCAATGTATTTCATTTCAAAATGAGCTATTTTAATTTCTTGGGGTGAAAAATTGATTTCAGACAAAACTATTTGCCATATTTAACCAGAATTTGTGAATAGTTTCAGGGCTCCCAAAATTCATTTTTCAGTTAATTTACTATTTAAAAAAAATTAAATGATTTGCCCTGTACTGAAGTCAGGCTTACTGGTCTGTTAACCACTGGTGTCACCTCTGGAGTCCTTTTAAAAATTGGCCTCATATTACCTATGATCTAATCATCTTGTAACAGAAGCTTAAATAAAGGATAGGTTACAAACTATTGTTAGTAGTTCTGCAATTTCATATTTAAGTTCCTCCAGAACTCTTGAGTGAATGCCATCTGGTTCGGGTGACTTGGTACTGTTTAGTTTATCAATTTGTTCCATAATCTCCTCTAAGGACACCTCAGTCTGGGACAGTTCCTCAGATTTCTCACATAAGAAGAATGGTTCAGGTTTGGGAATCGCCCTCACATCCTCAGCTATGAAGACCAATGCAAAAAATTCATTTAGTTTCTCCACAAACATCTTATCCTTGAGTGTTCCTTTAGTATCTCAGTCATACAGTGCCCTCTACCCCCGTTTGTTTAGCAATCCAGTTCCATTTTGGTTTAAAGTGGAGCCTTCCCTTTCTGTCCAAGCTCTTCCTTTCCATAAAAATTCCCTAGTTTCTAATAAATCTAACTCCCTCCTCTCTATGCCATGCATGGAGACCCTGCCAGTCTGCCTAACTTGCCCTGTATGTGGAACTGAAAGCATTACTTTTTCCTCTCCCCAGCAGCCCCCAACAAAGGTAAAAGACATGGGGAAGAGTCAGCTGTCAGTTCAATAATCTGAAAAACTCAGACCAACACACCCAGGAGGCAGATGGAGTAAACAGGAAGCTCCTGGGATTTTCATTAGAATGTTTAGTCTGCCAAACCTCACTCTCCAAGTGAAGGTAAGAGATTAGATTGCCATTAACACCTTGTGAAGTGAACACTGCAGTCCAGTCTAACAACCCTGGAGATTACATGCTGGGGGGATACATCTGTAGTGGGACAACATTCATGCAGTAGCCTGTGATTCTTCTGTTTTGTCTGACGAACAAACCTAAGCCCAACACGATAGGGCCTTGCAATAGTAATGCTGGCCAACTTTTCCTCTTCAGGGGCAGTATGCCTCCTCCCACTTTATACTGTGCTTTACTGCAGGCAAGGGAGCTGACAGCCTCAGCAGGCCCCTGGGCAAGGTGTAGGGACTGCCACAGGTGGAAGGGACGGGACTGTGCTGGGGCCCACGGGCCCTCAGTGCCTCTGGGACCATGGCACACCCCCACAGTCTCAGCAGTCCCTAGAACACACCATGTGGCACCGCAGGCAGCCCTAAGAACCGCCCAGAGCACCACACTCATGCATCAATGTAAAGGCCCAGGGCTCTGGGCACTTTTAAATTGCTAGGTCTTGGGGCAGTTACCCTTTTTGCCCCCACCTTGTCGGTGGGCCAGACTGCACGCCTGTTCGATACCAACATTATTCCTCTCCAGGCTGCTCCATTTGGCTGCCAAAATGTTGAGAAATGGTCCCTGATTGTGTGTCAATTTTTGGCTGGCCAATGAGAGACCCAAGATCAATGTGAAGTTTGAAAAAGTTCAACTTTTTATTTCCACTCATTTTTACTTCCTTTTGTGCTTTGTGTCTCCTATCCAATCACATGAGGAAAAACAACAAAAACTTCATAAGAAAACTTGTCCTCAAGATTTTCATCCTTGGCTCCATCAAGAGTTAGAAACCATCTACATTTGATTGCATAAAACAAGCACAAGCTTTTGTGGTCCACCCATTATAACTATCTAGCAAGTGTGGGGACAAAAGGGTTCCTTTCAAGTGCTATTTTTTATGACTAATTGGAGAAAGTCATTTTTAGGAGGGGATCCACATAGCAGACTATTCATACTCTGATACTGGCCAAACTGTTTGGTATAAACTAATGCAGTTCCCCTGAAGTTGTATGAATCCTTCTCAGTTTATACAAGCAAAGAATGTGGTCCAATATTACAGGGACATTGTACCTACTGAAGATGGGCAAGCAACTGAATCACAAACCCAAATATTACCCATCAAAAAGTCAAGGAGAAATCCAAAGTTTTCTTTTCTCCTCTTTATGTTCAGAGGAAAATGCCATTAAATTCCCCAGCAATGTTACCACAGTCTCTCCCTATCTAAAGCAAATTATTTTTCTTGTTTTGGCATTCACCAGATTTACAAAACCTTTTTTTTTTTTTTAGTTTTTATATGTGGGGAAGGAGGTGGCAGAACAGGAAAGCAGCTGAATAGAGAACATCTCGCCTCTCTCTGAATACTACTGCATTGTTTATAAATTTATTCTAATCTCACATCAGATAAATGCGAATATCACAAACTTTCCATAGTGAACACTTTAAGCCCTCTAAAATAAACAGCTACCCATCAACAGTATTTTAAAGGACCTTAACAGTGCTGCCTTTGTTTAGGCTCTGCACCACCACTTCCCACAGCTCCCATTGGCCAGGAACGGTGAGCTGCAGCCAACTGGAGCTGTAAGCGGCTGTACCTGCAGATGCTCAGGTAAATAAAGCATGTGGAAGCCTGCCAGGGGCTAACCCTGGTGAACTGCATCCAGCCTGCAGGCTGCTTATTGAATGATCCCTGTTCTCAGGAGTCATTCAAGGTAAAGTGGATGTAAAATGGCCTCTGTTTCACACAGAAAAATGATCCAGATGAAGACATGTGGTTTCCTGTGGGTAAACACTTTTCACAAAGCCATCACTCTATGTCTGACTTACCAGTCCTCACCTTCTAAAGAAACCTTTACTACACTTTCAAAAAATGAGCCTGGAAGCTTAAAGTCATAAATGTGCTAGACACTAAAAATCACGGACTCAGCAAAGATGTTGGCCTATTACAACAATGTAACTCGCTAAGCTCACTTTTTATCCTATGACTGGAAAGGAGTTAATGACCCCCTCTGCCTTAGAATCATGGAAGCATAGAACTGGAAGGGACCTCTAGAGGTCATCAAATCCAGTCACCTGCACTCATGGCAGAACTAAGTACCTACTCTTAAAAAAACACCAATGATAGAGATTCCAGGTAATTTATCGTGCATGGTCCCTTTCACTTTCAAATCATACATTTGTAGATTTAAGTTCATACATTGATATCTTGGTGGTACAGAAGCTAGAGGTTTGTCAGGAGTATTTTCTGTATTGTGTATGCGGAGCAGTGTATGGGGCTGAGAGAGAGAGATCTATTTAAACTGTTACAGTGAGGGCATATGGGTACTGATAAATTTCTGGCACCAGCAACAATGGCTAATATTTTTTCTATTTAAGTATTTTTGTGTGTGTTGGCATCAGCAATCTGGATGTTTTTACCACTTGAGATCCTTCCTACAGTTATCTTGCTCCAACTGGTGCTTGCACTACTTGTTGTGTTATTGCCTTGTTTTCTTTGTAGTATTTTAGTTTTGTTTTGAGGCTTATGGCATCCTTCATGTTTAGAAGGTCTTCTTCAGATTCCTGTAGTACCACTCACTGCATTCTTTCCCCCAGTTCTAATAGAGGTACTGTGATTTCTTCTAATCTTGGTATTAATTGCGTTTTAATTGTTCGATCAAGCAATTTAAAAAACCAATTATGATTAATCTGTTAAACAATAATAAAATGCCATTTATTTAAATATTTTAGATGTTTTCTACTTTTTCGATGTTTTCAGATATATTGCTTTCTATTAAAATACAAAATATAAAATGTACAATGCTCATTTTACATTTATTTTTGATTAAATATTCACTGTAAAAATAGTATTTTTCAATTCCTGTATTACAAATACTGTAGTACACTCTCTTTACTATTAAAATTGAACTTACAAATGCAGTTATGTTCTGAAAACTGAATTTAAAAATAAAACAATGTAAATTTTAGAATTTAAGTCCCTTCAGTCCTACTTCTTGCTCAATCAATTCCTCAAGTATGTATTTCCATTTGCAGGCGATAATACTGCCTGCTTCTTGTTTACATTTCCCCTTAGATTTTTCAATGCATTCTCCACACCGCATCCCTCTCAGATTTTGGAAGGCACTTCAGATTCTTAAACTTCTGGTCGCGTGCTGTAGCTACCTTTAGAAATCTCACATTGGTACCTTCTTTGCGTTTTGTCAAATCTGCAGTGAAAGTGTTCTTAAAGTGAATATGTACTCGGTTGTGATCTGAGACTCCAGTAACATGAAATATATGGCAGAATGCAGGTAAAACAGAGGAACAGACATACAAAGAATTCAGTCACAAATTTAATTAATGCATTATTCATTTTAACAAGCATAGGCATGGAATGATAGCCAAAGCATGATGAGACATATGAGCGTTTAGCTTATCTGGTACAAATACTTTGCAGTGCCAACTACAAAAAGTGCAATGTGAATGTTTGTTCTCACTTTCAGGTGATGTAAATGAGAAGTAGGCAGCATTTTCCCCTATGAATATAAGCAAACTTGTTTGTCTCAGTGGTTGACTGAACAAGAAGTAGGACTGAGAAGACTTGTAGGTTCTAAAGTTTTACACTGTTTTTGTTTTTGAGTAGAGGTATCTAACAAAAAAAAATTCCACATTTGTAAATTGCACATTTGTAAAAGATTCTATTGTTTAACAGTGCTATTAAAACTGTAATTAACCACTATTAATTTTTAATCATTATTAATTTCATTTGATTTAATTGCATGAGTTAACTGATTAATTGAGAGTTCTATTTGGTATATATCATGGTAGGCAGGTAGGTTGTCATCTCTAGTATGGTTTCCAATCATTTTAGGAAGGTTGATGCTTTTGTAACTGCTGTATCTCTTTCATTTTATTTAAACTAGGTCTGATGCTTTCTTTTTTCAAAGATAGGACCAAAGCAATTTATTTGTTCTGTGCTGATTTGCATTTTGCTGTTATTCAGTTTTCAATTGTTCTTATGAATAATCCCTCTTGTGAGTAGTGCCATTAAGTTTTTGTCATGTTCCTCTTTGGTGCTGCCAGCTACACAAAAGTCATTAATAATGACCTTGACTCCTGTCAATCTTTCTAATAGTTTGTATAACTTTTTCCTCTTAACTCCTGTGCAGATGATACACCAGCGGGTATTCTGTTGAAGCACCATCTACCAAACCATGTTGGAAATTGATACCTTGTTTCTGTCTTCTGATCTGCCAGAATGCAGATGAAGTGCCTAGCACACTGAGAACACTTGCTATAGATGTTACTGCCACCAAGCAGATTTGAATCTGGGACCCCCTGGAGCTTAGTGTAGGAGTCTCTACAGCTTGAAATATAAAGCCAGCTGCATCTCAGCTTAGGCTATAGAGCTCCCTTGCTCTTATCTCTCGCTGTGCGTGATCTGTGCGCCACTATATGGAACAGTAAACCACACTAGAGATACGTCTAGACTGCAAGCTTCTTTCAAAAGAAACTTTTTCGGAAGAGATCTTCCAAAAAAAGTCTTCCGAAAGAGAGCGTCCACACTTCAAAAGTGCATCAAAAAAGCAATCTGCTTTTTCAAAAGAGAGCATCCACACTAATTGGACGCTTTCTCGCATGTAAGCTGTGATTACTATGGGCGGAATGGCCACCAAGGCACCTGTGCTTTTTCCTGGCGGCCTCTTCTTTCGAAAAAACTCCCTCTTCTGTGTCCACACACAGTGTAAAACTTTAGATCTTTTGGAAAAGGCGTTCTTCCTCATAGAATGAGGTTTACCGGTGTCAGAAAAACCCCTGCATTCTTTTGATTTTCTTTCGAAAGAACACGATTGCAGTGTGGACATAGGTGAAGTTTTTTCAGAAAAATGGCTGTTTTTCTAAAATACCCTGTAATCTAGATGCACTCTAGGTGTGTGGATTAGACAGATAGCCTGTAAATTATATCACACATTATTGCTTTCTTTAGGTCTTGAACGTCTTTGTACACACAGGCTACATCTACACTGGCAGCTTCTTGCGCAACAACACTTTTGCGGAAGAGCTCTTGTGCAAAAACTCTTCCAGAAGAGAGCGTTTACACTGGCATGTGCTTTTGCACAAGAGATGTGCTTGTGCACAAGAGCATCCATGCCAGTGCAGATGCTCTCTTGCGCAAGAAAGCTCTTATGGACATTTTAACCATTGGGCTTCCTTGCACAAGAAATTCATTTTGCCTGTCTACACTGGCCTCTTGTGCAAGAACAGTTGCGCAAGAGGGCTTATTCCTGAGCGGGAGCATCATAGTTCTTGTGCAAGAAGCCCTGATTTCATACAGTAGAACGTCAGTTTACTTGCACAAGAACACCCAGCCAGTGTAGACAGGCAGCAAGTTTTTGCACAAGAGCGGCCACTTTGGCACAAGATTGTGCTAGTGAGACACAGCCCCAGAGTGCTCCAGTAGTCTTCTTTTCTACTGCAAACCATCAAACTAACCCATTCCAATGGTTCCTCCATCTTTCCAGTTACATCCATAATTCCATACACCAGAATTCCATCTCCACTATGGGCCTTAATGTCAGTCATCACACTGCTTATGCTGCTGGGGCTGCATTTATAGATGGCTTGATTTTACAATAGCCTAGTAGACATCCAGTGCCTTCAAACATGTCAGGAAATCTTTTCTAAATTCCCTCTGCTGTGAGATGTGCTTTTATGGATTCCGCTGTGAGTAGGATTTTTATTACATTTAATTATTTTAAAGCTGTCAGTCCCCTTCCAGTTCTATGCTTCTTTTGTATCAGCATTTAACACTGCATTTTCCCCACTGTGTGAAATGGACACCCTCCATATTCTGCTAGTCACACTGATACAAGTGATAGGTCATACGATGAACTAGCCTTTGCATAAATTTTGTCTCGGGGGCGCAGGATATCTGAGACCCAGTGTCGATTTTCAATTTTGTGGGGTATGCCTTCTGGACCCATTAGCATAGTTCATTATGCTTCATTGCTATCATTTTCCTCATTCTGTATTCTAGCTGTAGCTGGCTTGCCTGCCTTCCTGGAGGGGTTCCTCTTCTTCTGTGTCCGTGGGCAGCCACTCCGCCCCACTACACTATCCCTTTAAGGCAAGCCCAAGTTCATGCCCGGCCTTCCTTCAGGTGGGCAGCACACAACCAAGTCTATGTATCTACATAGGCCCAGCCCTGGTTCCAGGGTGGGCCGCAAGTCCACAAAGCCCCGTTTGAGGATAGGCCAAGCCCTGGTTCAGGGAGTGGCAATGGGCAACTCCGACTTAGTCTTACTGATATGCCAGGCCCTGGTTCAGGGCATGGCAGCAAACAAACACAGTAAGTTTATACATGGGCCAGGCCCTTGGTTCAGGGCGTGGCAACAAACAAACCCAGTTCCGTTCAGCAGGGAGGCCAGGCCCTGGTTTAGGGCGTGGCCGCAAACAAACAAACAGTCACAGTAAGATTGGGAGGCTCTGGCCCTCAGTCAGGGTGGGGCAACAAACAACTACAGTCTAGTTCAATGGGAGACCAGGTCCTGGTTCAGGGTGTGGCCACAAGCAAACACAAGTTTGGGGCTCCTTGTTCAGAAGGGGTGCAGGCCAATCACCTGTGGCGGTGGCACGGAGGGGGGAGACTGCCACCCGGTAGGTGGGTGGCGGGGGGGCGCAGGCCCACCCACTCCACTGGGCCCCGGCCCAGGCCGCTAGGAGCAGCAGTGCAGGCTGCTATAGGCTCAGCGGGGTCTCCAGCCCGAAACTCGCCAGCCTTGGGGCATTTAACAACCACCACTAAGCCCTGGGCTATTTTCCGTCTCCCCCTCAGTTGGTACCTGGCCTCCTGGCTGGGTGCTCATGGAGTCCATGGCAGGTTCGTCCCACTGGGGTCCCAGCAGTCCAGCCCAGTCCTCTGTGGCTCGCAGGTCTGTGGGGCTCAGCTGGGCTCTTGGTACAGGCAGCGTCAGGCGTCTGGGCCAGGCCTCAGGGTCAGGCTCTGTCGGAGTCCTGGGCCGAGCATCTGGTCTTGGCAGCAGCAACTGCTTCTCCCGGTACCTGGGCAGGGGCTGGAGCATGGGATCAGGCTGGCCCTCTGGGTTTTCTGCTAGGTCGGCGAATGTAGGCAGGCTGGGCCAGGCCTCAGCCTCCCATGCAGGAAGCAGGTAGTTGGCCTCTGGCCCCAGGAAGGTAGGAGGCCCTAGCCAGGCCTCAGTTCCAGCCTCCCAGGCCAGAAGCCCTGAGCACGCCTCTGGTCCCTTTGCAGGCTCAGCCCTGACTGGGTCTGCTGGCTGGGCTTTTATAGCTTGGGCCCCACCTCCAGGTGTCTGGGCAGGGTCAGCTTCAGCCCAACATGGTGGCCAGAGGGGTTCTTCCTCCTCCAGGTCCGTGGGCAGCCACTCTGCCCCCCTACATAGCCAAAAAGAATGCTGTGTCATTGTTGTGAAATGCCACTCCTCCTTCAGTTACATCCACTACATATCCTGCACTTTTCTGGTTGCCTGTGTTGCGTGCTTTTGCAAAATGGTTTGCTTTGTAGTACTTTGTGCATATCTTCCCTACAGATGGGCATTCTTTTTGCTTTGCATGATGCAATGCACATCTGTTACAAACCCACTGTTCCTATGCCTTTATTGTACACTTCCCTTTTAATTGCTGCATGAGGCGGGTGCCCTGCTGGTGCTCCCTTTATTATGTGCACATCATGTATTTCATTTGCTCTTTGCATGTCTGTTGTGACTGGCTATTCTAATGGCTTTTTTACTGTTAAATTCTCCTCCATTAGTAGTTTTTCTGGTATTTCTTTTGAGTTTGATCCCATTATGATTCTATTCTTCAGCATGTCATCCCCATTTGTGGACGCACAGGCTTTTATTATCAACTGTTGTGGGGGTCACTCGCTTATCAGTTGTTTTAGAAGGTCCCTTATTTCTCTCTCAGAAAATTTTCCTTTGCATGGAGGTGTTTCTCATTGGAAAACCATAGGCTATATGAGCTCTTTGTGGCCTATCTGCTTCTGAGAGCTCGCCATTAGAGACCCATGCTCTGTAGATATTGCTACCTTTATGCCCAAAACACATTAGACATTGAGCAGTTTTCTGAGCTGCAGCCCATTTATCTGCCCCAGATAACTCCCAACTTGTTCCACCTAGTCCAATTCTCTGCAGTGCTTTCAGTTTCAAAATTCCCAGCACATTGCTTACATTATTCCATGTGAAAGCCATTGTTAGCTTGCTTATACTTTGGACACAGGTATTGTTTCAGTTTAGGCTACTCAAAGAAATGGGGAGCCACACAAGACAGGCTAAACCAAACAGGATTTACTGACAAGGCGCGCGCACACACACACACACACACACACCAGCGCGCGCGCGCGCACACACACACACACACACACACACACACACACACACACACACACTTTGTTCCTGTGCCTTTCTACAGTGAACATTGCAACTATCTAACTGCAGGTATACAACACATTGACTGAATAACATTTCTCCTTGCCTTTTCCTTTGAAAATGTGGATACTAATGGCTGCTAAGCACCCACAATTCCTTCTGAGGTAAATCAGAGTTGCAGGTGCTCAGCCTGACGAGGGGGCCTAAAGCGGGCAACGGCCCTGGGGCCCAGCTAAAAAGGGTCTGGGGCACCCTGCCATTGCTGCTACTACTGCAGCAGCGGTGCCTGAAGCCCCATACCCTTTAAATCACCACTGGAGCACCTAGTGGCGCACCCCAGATGGCACTGAGGACTGGCTGCTCCAGCCCCTTCCTCTCTTCCTCCCCCCCCCCCCCGCCTTATGCCCAAGTCCCCACCCCTTCCAGGAACACGGAGCCAGTCCCTCCCAACTTGCCCAAGGGCCCAGTGTGGCTGTTTCCCAACCCCCATCCTCACCCCGCAGTTCCTAAGTCCATCTCAGGATCAGATCCAAGAAGGATAATCAAAGTATTGACGTTAGGGACCCTGTCCTTCACTTTTTACTCATGGAAAACACCTGCTGGCAACATGGAGAGTTTTCCTTGAGTGATGAATGCAGGAAAGAGCAGCTAATTTGTGTATTTTGATATTTGATTGGAATGAAAAGGAATGTGCTCTATCATTTATCCTTTGAAATCCTACATATAAGTGGCTGCTATTTCAAGGATTTAAAATATTTTATTTAGGTAGTTTGCGATAGTCCCTTTTTCTTGAGATCAAATTAAATTAGTATCACTGGGAATATGCCTACACAGCAGGGAAAAAGTTAAATTAAGATACACAACTTCAGCTACATCAATTGCATGGCCAAAGTCGAAATAGCTTAATTTGGCTTTTGGCGCTGTCTACACAGCAGGAAGTCGAAGGAAGAACAGTTTTCCTTCAACGTCCCTTACTCCTTGTGAAATGAGGGTTACAGAAGTCAGAGTAAGAAGTCCTCCATCTCAACATTATTTCAAAATAATGTCTTGTTGTGTAGACACACACTGTGTTATTTCAAAATAACGCTGCTGTATAGATGTACTCTAGGAGTGTTACTTGAGGAGAAGTGCAGATTGAACCCAAAAAATAGACAATAAAAAACCTTAAGTGTGAAACAGTAATTTTCAAATATTAAATTGTATTGAATTTTAAGAGTTGTACTGAACTGGAATTACCTATGAGTTTATACTTTGCAGTTTTGGATCATTCACAGAGTTTCAAAATGATCATTGTGCCGGTTACACTTATTAAAGTTGTGGTTGCAGCATAAATATTTGCAATGTTTGTCAGCTTTCAGCAATACAAATAAGTTGTTTCCTAAGCATATAAGTCCTTATTTATTGTGTTTGCAGAATATCTAACTACAGTATTTACAAGGCTTTTTGTTATTCATACTGTATATTAAAAATGCAGCAAGGTAAATAGTTAACTCATTTCCTCTATAGCCTCTGAATTCCTTGCCTTTACCAGCTCTAGAGGAGATTATTGTAACTGTATTATGCATAGCATTCCAAGCTATGGACTTTAAGACTATTACTAGATAATACTATAGTACTTTTACACCATAGTAGAAGTTGTACTCTGGAACTCTTCAGCAGTTTTTATACATTTTTTTATACATAGCATTTTTTATCTTTCTGGCAGGGGTTGAAGACAAATGCAACTTTCCAGTTTTCCCAATTTGGTAAGAAATAAGACCAAATATTAGAAGTCCCAAAGCCCTGATAAGCTGAGATGGTCTTATGAACGTGCCTCATTAGGACATTTGTTGGGGACACAATCAGCATTTACTCCAGTCAATCTTTCTTTGGTGCTTAAAAGACTTATTTTTGACAGTAAAGAAAGACTGTCAGACTGCTACCATAGGAAATTCTGCAGCACTATTTTAGATGGGAGCTCTTACGGAAAGTAACACTGATTAACCAACATGTCACATGGTGCAATAGTTACTGCTAGGCAGATCATGAAGGTGTAATTAGGATAAAAAATGAATAGGTAAATCGGCAATTGCACTTCCCAATTCCACAGTGCTCCCATATATCTCTTCTCAAGCAATCTGAATAATTAAATAAGTTTTGACTTGTACTTAGTAGTCATTTTTATAAAACTACGTTTTTACTATTTTGTACTTAACCCCAGCCCTTGAGCACTCCAGAGAAGATACAGCCATGGAGAGAGACTGTGATTCTATTCTGGTTTGGTTCATATATCATCAGCAGAGCTGTTGCAGAATTTCCTGGAGCAGCATCTTTATTTCTGGGGATGGGACACAGGAAGGAAGCAACTCACCTTGTCTTGGAGATGCCAGGCTGAGTTTAAAAGCCATATTTTTACTTTTAAAAGCTTAATCTGATCTGACTCGTGGAGACATAATACATGTGGAACCCCACATTCCCGCTCCTGCAGAGTTACTTGTCAGGGCAGAACCATATCTGAAGAGGTTGAGGCTGGGATGAAATATGTGCAGAGATCTATAGAATGTAGAGAATAAAGCAGACAGACCAACCCTCCTTCTAGCAGATATCCAGAGGCACACTGCCTCCCTAGCTCCCTCCCAAC
The DNA here is from genome assembly GCF_049634645.1 of Pelodiscus sinensis. Lineage (NCBI taxonomy): Eukaryota > Metazoa > Chordata > Testudines > Trionychidae > Pelodiscus > Pelodiscus sinensis. The sequence continues at coordinate 174,503,883 of NC_134712.1, forward strand.
ACTTCTGAAGTAGGAGAGTTTTGAACCTGAACACTGGAAGCAGCACCCCTCCCTATCCTCTGCTACCCATCCACTCCCACCAGTAAGAAAAGAGGAGCCAGTATCACCTCCAGATGCAAGCAGCCTATCCCACTATTTCCCCAAATGCCTCTGACCTGTTACTCCACTTTCCATGCTCTCCACAGAACACTGTCCATGGTGTTGAGCACACTTGCTATTACCTGGGCAACTGATGCACTGTCAAAAACAACTATTCTTAATTCAGTCTGCTGTGATTGTTGAGTAGTTATGGTCCTGTCTGTGTACCCAAAGCACCCCCAGCCCATCAGCACTACCAGTAATATTGACCACCCATAGGTGTCCCTCTATAACTTAGAACAGGAAGAAATAAACCTTAGGAAATGCCAGACAGCGTTTGGAACGGTGGTCACAAGCAGAAGCAGCCAATGTGTTACATTCAGCAAATAGACATCAGAACCTCAACTTTATACTGACCAATGAAAGTTATGTGCTTGATAAGCCGCTACACCATCCATAAATCTTACCATCGGCACCTTGCCTACACAGCATCACCCAAACCTGGATGTCCACTGATACCACTACCCAAATGTTAGCTCTCTCCTGCTCCCTCAAATCTATTCACCACAGACTCAGGCCCAGGGATTTAAAAAAAAAAAAGAAAAAGAAAATCCAGAGGTGGAGGAATTATTTCATCTCTTAGTACAGTGCTTCTCAAACTTTTTGGCCCATCGCCCACTCTGCTCAACGCAAACCTTTCTGTGGATCACCACTCAAATACCCATGATGACAAAATGGGTGAAGAAGGAGGTAGGATGGTGAAATCTGTGTGAGAGGTAGGAGCAGGTAGGTGCAGGAGCGGGCTGGGGGGAAGGGTCTGGTCAGATAAGGGGGTGTGTGAGGGAGATGGGGTAGGGGTCTGGCTGTTCCCACCGGTCCCAGGCACCGCCCCTGATGCTCCTATTGGCTGAAATTCCAGCCACAGGGAACAGTGGAAAAAGCCTCCAGGTGAGCGGTTCCTTGCACTGCCATTCCTTCAGCCACCAAGGGGAAGAGGAGCAGCAGTGGCAGTGCATGGAGCCGCTTCCTCCCCACCATGAGCTAGCCTATGAGGCTCACCCCATCCCTCAACAGCAGGAAGCCAACACTGGTGCTCCAACCACATGAAAGGGGGGGGCTGCAGGGATTGAGCACTGGAACACGCTCTCCGCAAGCTCCGAGCCCATGACCCACCTGAGATGGTCACAGGCCACACTTTGAGAACCAGTATGGTCTTAGTATGATTAAGGCCCTTTAAAAACAACACCTTTTTATTTAAGCCAGAAGAACTAATTTGGATATATTGTTCATCTATATCCTTTCAGGTATTAAAAACTTCCTCAAAAGGAGAGGATAGTATTTTGTGGCTAGGTCTTATCTCAAAGATCACTTTCACATTCTGGTCAAGATTTTGGATCTAATCTTCAAGGCAATTAGCAGATGAAGTCCCTGCTACACTGAAGACTGTATGAAATCTATTAACCACCTAGACAATTGCACTTCTGTGGATGCTGATCCCAAGGCCTAGACCAAAGTGCTGAGATACAGTGCTGGTCTCTATGAAAACTAAACCTCCAGAGAGAATTAGGAGAATCCAGAGTCTGACGGTAAGAAATGCCACAAAACCTTTCTTCATAAAAGCCCTGAAACTCCTCTGATACCCCCAGCCAACCAAATAATACCTCAAAACAATACAAATTAACCATACAAAAACCAAGGAGAATTCTGTTTTATATACCCAAACAGTGAGGAGACCCAGAGACTTCAAGAAGTCTGTGGGGGATCTTCCCTATTGTTATTGATTTTATATAGATGGTGCTAAGATACTCCAGCAATGGGTGGTTGTGTAAAACCCTAAGATACCTTTAAATTGAGCAGATAAAAATATTAGGTGAAGTAGAAATTCATAAAGGCCTGTGAATTAACTATTCTAGTTATACACTTTAAAAAAATAATCTTTTAGATGTCTTTGCAGAGGCGGTATTTTCTCCCAAAGAGTCTGTGCAAGGCTCAGATTGAGAACTGAGGGGGCGGAATGCTGCTGTTAATTTGGCTTTCGTCTGAAGGCGCTGGATGGGAGCCAAGAGCAGGACAGATGGTGTCTCAATTCCCTCCTCTTTGGAGAAAATGTGTTTTAATAAAATAACTTTTGCTTTCATAAAAAATGTTTATCTGTGAAATAAGGACTGCTAAAAGAGGCCTTTAAAGCCCCAGCTCTAAGTGACTGACTTCTTGGAAGAGGTTTATTTTACAAAATGGAGGCTGCCAATGTGTCCATATTTTCAAACTGTAACCAGAAGCTAGGCAGAAGGGCAGTGCCAGATTTATGCACAAGCTAAGTAAGATACATCTCAGGGACCTCAGGTTACACCTCTAAATACAGAAATAAAATTGCTAGTTTTTAATTGCATCCTTGCCTATGTACCAGTATATATGCAAATTAAAACGTTATTATTTCTATTTTCATTGTCCTTTCTATTAGAATAATACACAATTTTTGGTAATGTTATGGGGCTTCTTAAACTTGACATAGCTTAGGGCCTCATCATGTCTTATCCTGGCCTTGAAGAAGCAAGATCCTACGAGGAAGTTCTAGGGTGAAGCAAAGGCAAGTGCAGCAAAGCTTTAGGGACAACACTGATTTGCTTGTGTGACAGAGCAGGATAAGCCTGACTCACATTTGGTTTTGTACTGTGCACTGAGTACTAGTCTGAATTTGCCATGGGGTAAGCCTATTATGCTGCTTATCAGACAGCTGCCCTGCTTGGCATCTTGTTGAAGGTCTAGAACTCAGAGCCATCAAGAATGCAATCTAGAGTCATCACCTTTGATTCTCTCAACTACTGACCCAGTCCCATGGAACAAGTCTTTCTGCTCTCAGGGATCTGCAAAGGGGGCAGGTATGACGGGTGGATCTGGACTTCTCAGTGTGACCACATGGCTCGGAAATGAAAGGCCAGATTTAAAAACAGGGCTCTGTTCTGTGGTGGGGAGAGACCACTCATGTGACCATCACCACAAATAAGCAGGACTGGAGGGAAGCGGTAGAACAGACTCTGCCCAGTATGAATTGCTCTGACAAACCATGGACCCACAGAAAGGATGAACTCAGATGAGGGGCGAGCACATCTTGAGTCTTGTGTTACATTCAGAAATCTTTACCTCTTCAAGTGCTTTCGGACTAAAGTCAACATGGGCAAGAATGTCCTTGTCAATGCCTGTGTTCTTTGCTGTACCATTGCATTGTCCCCAAAGGGGTTACACTCACACCCCAGAGAATCCACAGCCTATGTGGAACCATGTATAAGCAACTGGGGGACTCAGTCTCAGACACTGGTTTGGGGATCTAGAGTGGCTGGACAGTGGTAAACCGCATCTAAGGAAGGGCATCAATTAAGAATCTGAACCTGGCAGTGTGTCTAGAGCTAGAAACAAGGCTGGACTCTACACAGACTCAGTTGGCTTGGAAACATAGGGGACTCATCAAGTATGTCTACTCACAAGTCTAGTGACCATATAGTGAGGTACTGGGACATGTGGAAGCATCTTCTTTCAGTCAGGTTCCTTGGTCAATGTTCAAGACCTTTCACCTTTTTTTTTCTTTTCAGTCCTCTGAACCTCCTGGTTCTACCAACAATCAAAGTGAAATCTTCAGATACCAAGTGTACTGATTTTTCTGCTATTTCTGGCCCAGCAAGAAGAAGAAGGTGGCTGACACACTCAGGATTTCTGGACTGGTCCTGTAGACCCAAGAGGCCTGGCTAGTTTTGCTAAGAATTTGAATGTATGTATTCTTATCTGGACCAAACAAAGTACTAAATAAACCTGCCCTTTAGCCCTTGAATGTCTTACTCTAAAGTAGATACACTAATGCAAATCCACAATATAGATATAGTGCACAAATGAAAACCAAGACTTGCACCATTGCACCTCATCCAATATGACAAAACATGGGCAACACAAACCAAAGAGGAGTATGAACAGAGTGGCATGGAGATACATTAATTGAGTGATACCCAGATTGAGGCTCACAAGTGACTCTTTAATGTGTCTCCTGAGGCACTTTACAGCACACCCAGTGATTTAATTATTAACCAATCTAAGTTATTAGCCTATCTGGGTGCATTTACTATGTTACTAAACATTTGTTGCTGATAAGACAATAATATTTGGTCAGTCTTTTTTCTTTGAGAATAATACAATATTATATACATATTTACATACACACCCACTAAATATTTCTCCATCATACTATTTAAATATGAATAGAGGGTTCATAGTAAATGAAACAATGAAGTTACACTACTGTAGCATTTTTGGGTAATGCTGGTTGCTGTTTTGGTCTCTTAACCACTGAGATCAGAATATCAGGGCTTTAATTCATAGCCTTTGCTTAGAAATTCCACCATTGGAGCGCTAACGGAATCCAACATTTCCAACCCAAGGTTTAATGAGGAGTGAGGTGCCCCAAAGACTGAAAAATTGTGACTTTTTAAAAAACAGTATGTTTGGGGAAAATGTTCCCTTCAGGGTTTTGAGATTTTAGCGCTCACGTTTCCAAGACTTTGTTAGAAACCAGGGTATGTCTACACTACCCCGCTAGTTCGAACTAGCGGGGTAATGTATGCATACCGCACTTGCTAATGAAGCCCGGGATTTGAATTTCCCGGGCTTCATTAGCATAAGCGGGGAGCCGCCATTTTTAAATCCCCGCTGCTTCGAACCCCGTGTAGCGCGGCTACACGGGGCTCGAACTAGGTAGTTCGGACTAGGGTGCCTATTCCGAACTACCGGTACACCTCGTTTCACGAGGAGTAACGGTAGTTCGGAATAGGCACCCTAGTCCGAACTACCTAGTTCGAGCCCCGTGTAGCCGCGCTACACGGGGTTCGAAGCAGCGGGGATTTAAAAATGGCGGCTCCCCGCTTATGCTAATGAAGCCCGGGAAATTCAAATCCCGGGCTTCATTAGCAAGTGCGGTATGCATACATTACCCCGCTAGTTCGAACTAGCGGGGTAGTGTAGACATACCCCCCAAGAGTTAGAAGCTTAGCTTTATGGAAGATTGAGATTCTTACACAGCACTTGGCTCTAAGAGCTGAGGTTTTAAAAATAAATAGTAAATATTGTGAACATTTCCAAAGAATTGTGGGAACTTGCAAAGGAATCTCCCGGTGTGAATTAAATACTTCCTGCCCTCTCTCAGGGTGAATGGCCTCTGGGGTATCAGACCAACTGGCAGATGGAGGTATCAGTTACACCTCATGGCACCTGTATGGGTTAATATGGCTCCTCACCTTTTAACCTCTTTGTTGGGGTGTATAGGAATAAAATAAGGGGTCTGACTACTCGCTACAATGGCGATGGGGGTATAGCATGAGCAGGCACTGACCCTATTGATTTAAAGACATGTTTTCCTCCTTTCCTGCTTGCTCAGGATAGATAAGCATGTAGCTGTACCAAGGATATAACTTCTAATGAATATTTTGTCTATATCTCTATGTAATCTTCCTCCCCTCATTCCTTCCCACCCACTCTGAAACATATTCAGGGTCACAGCTCCTTCCCCCCAGCTCCCACAATAAGTTGCTGATTCAAGAAGGCTACGTCTACACTGGCATGATTTTCCGGAAATGCTATTAACGGAAAAGTTTTCCGTTAAAAGCATTTTCGAAAAAGAGTGTCTAGATTGGCACGGACGCTTTTCCGCAAAAGCACTTTTTGTGGAAAAGCATCTGTGCCAATCTAGACGCACTTTTGCGCAAAAAAGTCCCGATCGCCATTTTAGCCATCGAGGCTTTTTTGCGCAAAACAGTACTATGCTGTCTACACTGGCCCTCTTGTGCAAATGATTTGCACAAGAGGGCTTTTGCCCGAACGGGAGCAGAATAGTATTTCCGCAAGAACACTGATGATTTTACATGAGATCGTCAGAGTTCTTGCGGAAATTCAAGCGGCCAGTGTAGACAGATGGCAAGTTTTTCAGCAAAAGCAGATGATTTTGAGGAAAAACTTGCCAGTCTAGACACAGCCAAAGTTTATAATGCAAAACTGTTTGCTTCAGCTAAAAAGCTGTAAACATTAAACAGAAGTGGGTATAAGTATATTAATCACATGGTTATGATTATGCATTATATGTGTGTTCACATTAGTAAATTAGGGCTTAAGGGATGATGTAATTAGTAAGTGTATTTACATACTAAGATAAAAAGGTGTACCTGTGGTTAATTGGTTATTCACTCAGATCCATAGTTTGGGGGGTCCACGACAGAATGAGTATTTGCAATAAAGAACCCTCCTACTCCATCCACCTCTGGGACACCTGTTCTTTTCTAAGGCCAGGTCTACACCAGACCTGGAAGGTCAGGTTAAGGTATGCAGCTCCAAATACCATAATATAAGCAAGGACAGGGAGTAATGAATGAACCTCAAAAGTGCTAGGCATGTCTTCTACTTATTTCATGTTGCTGGAGTCAGCTTACCTTAAGCCGAGCTTGGCAGCACCTCCACAATGGAAGGCTGATGGGAGCAAACACCCCCGTCAGTTTCCCTTACTCCTCACAACTGCGAAGAGTACAGGCGCTGGCCGGAGCTGCTCTCAGCATTCTATTTACGGGTCTATACTAGACCTGCTAAATCGAACAGCAGGACATCAATCTCTGGTGCGGCGAGTGAAGTCGTGCCCGAACACTTTTGGGATTCATCCATTACTCCCTGTCCTTCTTTATATTATGGTACTGGGTAGTTTATAAACAAGGTCTATGATACCACAAGCTGCCATTCAAAGGAGAGCACTGGTGCTGTCAAACTGTGTATGAAATTCTCAGCATTGTTCACATTACACTGTTAATTGCTCTGGTTGTTTTTTTAGCAGCAGCAGCAGCTCCTTGTATTTCAGCTGCTACTACTGCTGGTGCCAGGTGGCTGGAGATATTCAAAAGTGCAACTTTATATGCTTAAAATTCTGATATTTTATTTTGACAATCTTACAAAATTGCAAGCACCCAAAACTACTGCTGACTCTCAGAAATTGAAAATCTAATGTACCCATTTCCAACAAATAAGCTACAGTCGAGAGAGCTGAAAAGTGCAGCACCTGTGGGAGAAGTGTATTGTAATTTGTAATGCTGATTTTCCTGGATACTCTGCAGGATTTCACAGACCCTATAAATCCCTGACCATGAGCATTGTGGGGATATTTCAACTTTAACATTTCTACATGCTAAAACAGTCTTGCTTTGGAATATGCCACTTGATACAGAAACGTTATTTTATGAACTATGTATGCTGCTGATGCAGCATCTAGATTTTATCAGATATTCATACCCTAGCATATCTTACATTTCATAAAACAATTGCAAAATATCTGAGTCAGCCTGTAGCTTAACAATAAAATCAGTGAATCGGTGCCTCACCATATGCCCAGGAACTCTCAATCTTGGCTGGCAACCAAAAAATAAAACAAAATACATTAGATTATAGGCTTGATTAAACAAACAAACCAGAAACTTTGATGCTAATAACTGAATATTGCCATACTTGGACTCTGGCTACCTTTGCCAGTTCATAAGTCCCACAGACAAGGCCCTATACTAAAGAAATCTTGGCACTGGGCATAGCTCTGAATACCAACAATAAACAAAAGAGGACTTTTAAGGCCACAGTCAGATAGAGGGGAGAAGCTGTCTCCAATAACTGCTTGTGAGAAGCCTGCACAGGGATGCCTACCCTCCAGGATTATCCTGGAATCTCCAAGATGAATCTTTAATTAAAGATGATGGCAGGTGATGAACCCTGCAGGAATATGTCCAACCAAAATTGGTAACACATCTGGGCATGTGCCTCCCAAGCATCCACCACAACCATTGATACAACTTCACACAGTCACTGAGAAGGTCCAGGCCACTGCTACCTAATCTATGGTCAAGTGCCGAGGTATTTAGCCCACAGAGTTCCCCATAGTTATCTAGCTAAATGACTTGAGATAGTCATTGGAATTGGGCCAGATTGCAGAGTGGATCAAAATTAAATTTTGGCTGTGACTACACTACACCATGTCAAACTACCTTCTATCAAACTCTTTTTAAAATCCACTTGCAGAAACAGAGAGGTACCCAAAGCTGGGGGAAGAGCAGCACTGCTCATGTATAGCCCCCATTCACACTGAAAACTTAGATTGAAAAAAGAGAACAGCTACGTATTAGATCTTTAGCCAAGGTTATACAGCAGTCGCTCAGCATGAATCAGAGCAACCCACGCTTCCTGGCCTTACCCGCTCCACCCTCCCGCAGATGAGGCATAAGAAATATTCATGGCTAACGAACACACGGCACATTTTTAGCAGGATCAGCACAAAGTTGTTTGGCACAGGTGTGTTTTAACGATGATACATTTGGAAAGTTCACATTGATTAATTACTCTCAGGCACTCACTTTCACCTGTCAAGAGAAGCTGGATCAAGCCCCTGGAGTTATTTTTTCCCTGCATATTCTGTGCTGCTTTTTTTTTTAAGCATCTGGTTTTTGGTGTCTGTTTTAAAGTTTAGCACTCTCTGTTCAGGTGGGTTTGAAATATGTTAATGATGTAGTTGTAAAGGAGGAAACAGAACATGGCAAGTGGGGAGCAGTCATTATGACACAAACAAGCTAATGAGGTCCATTTCACTCTGCCTGTGGGTATTGTGTTGCCTGCCTATAACTAGAGTATCAGAGCACCATGCATGCCAAATAGATCTGGGGCTCTCAAACTTCATTGCACTGTGACCCCCCCTTGTGACAACTAAAATTATTACATGACTCCAGGAGAGTGGACCATAGCCTGAGCCTGCCTGAACTCTGCCACCCTGGGTAGGGAGGGGAATATATCCAAACACTGCACCCCACTACCCTGGTCTGGAGAGGAGTGAGCAAAACCAAAGCCTAAGAGCTTCAGCCCCAGATGTGGGGCTTGTAACCTACATAAGAACGGCCGTACTGGGTCAGACCAAAGGTCCATCTAGCCCAGTATCCTGTCTACCGACAGTGGCCAGCACCAGGTGCCCCAGAGAGGACGGACCGAAGACAATGATCAAGCGATTTGTCTCCTGCCATCCCTCTCCAGCCTCTGACAAACAGAGGCCAAGGACACCATTTTATCCCCTGGCTAATAGCCTTTTATGGACCTAACCTCCATGAAATTATCTAGCTTCTCTTTAAACTCTATTATAGTCCTAGCCTTCACAGCCTCCTCTGGCAAGGAATTCCACAGGTTGACTACACGCTGTGTGAAGAAGAACTTCCTTTTATTTGTTTTAAACCTGCTACCCATTAATTTCATTTGGTGTCCTCTAGTTCTTCTATTTAGGGAACTAATAAATAACTTTTCTTTATCGGCCCTCTCCACATCATACTGTACATATAGTTGGGGTTATTTTTCCCAATGTGCATTACTTTACACTTATCCACATTAAATTTCATTTGCCATTTTGCTGCCCAATCACTCAGTTTGGTGAGATCTTCTTGGAGTCCCTCACAGTCTGCTTCTGTCTTGACTATCCTAAACAGTTTGGTATCATCCGCAAACTTTACTACCTCACTGCTTACCCCTTTCTCCAGATCATTTATGAATAAGTTGAAAAGGATTGGTCCCAGGACTGACCCTTGGGGTACACCACTAGTTACCCCTCTCCAATCTGAAAATTTGCCATTTATTCCTACCCTTTGTTTCCTGTCTTTTAACCAGTTCTCAATCCAAGAAAGGACCTTCCCTCTTATCACATGGCCATGTAACCTAAGCCCCACCACCCAGGATGAAGCCCCGGACAGTAGCCCAAGTCCAGCAATTCTAACAGCAGCCTTGACACCCCACTTAAAACCCAGAGTTTGAGAACCACTGAAATAGATTATCATTGTGAACTTCAGTGTACTCTCTGCCTCTTTTCCCATACCAGGTTCTAGGGCTGGGATTATGGGGGGAGAAGGTGGATGATGTTGTTCGGGAAAGGTTTTTGTCAAACAGGAAAGTTTTCCAGTGTTTCTTAAAGATGGCCAGATTCTAAATTCAGCTAACCTCCCCAGCATGTGTGTTCCACAGCTGGATCCTCTCAACTGAAAATGCTTTAGTCCCAGCTGAGTTCTAGTCCATCCTAATCTTTAGGATGCAGGCATAAATGGGCACAAATCTTTGAGATAAACAGAGTTGCTCCTGATAACACCGGTAATGAGCCTATCATGAGATGTCTCCCTCAGAGATTGCTGAAATGCTACTTAAAATCAGAATAATGTGGATGTGGAAGGAGGGTTATAAATTCAAGATGCTTTCATAGCCCAAGAAAGAAACTGTTTTCCCTATAGACTCGAGAAATGGAGGCCTTTATGTGGGGAGTTCAGCCAAACACAGGCAAATATATTCTTATATTCCACAGAAAAACTTTTTCAACACATTGCCACTTTAAAAGTTCCAGGCAACATTTTCAGATCTGGGTGTCTGAAGTTAGCCACCACTCTCCAGAAACAGCTAACCTGAGCTGAATGTTGCAGCTAAGGCCTATTTCTTCTACGTGATGAAGCAGCAATCGTCTCCTATATGGATCTATGCGAGAGAAAAATGATCCCTCAATGGTTGCTCTCTCAAGACACATGGCACAAAGAATCTGTGACGGTGAAACAAACATGACTTTAAAAAAATACAAACGATTTGTCATCATGACAGATCCCAGTTCTGTACTCCTTGTTTTCAGCATTCTTTGAGTCACCTCAGAGTCAACTCATTGCCATCAATCCATCAAGAAACAAACTAGAATCTGATTGTCCTATCCTGCACTTTACATTGCCAGCAATATCAGACCTGCTTTATGGCTATGGCGCATGAGTTTCCATTTTCAGGCAAGCTTTACTTTTACAAAGGGGGGGAAAAGAGATAGACTGAACTAAATGATTTCACAAAATTGCAGGATGGAAATGCATCATGTAATTGAGAATACAAGAGATGGTGCTGGCCCAGCCTGACATTTTGTATTCTTTACTCTAATTAGTTACATTGGAGCAGATTGCTTTCAATAAGCTCAAGAAAATTGAGCTTCTTTCACTGGAGACAATCTGAGTTCAGTTGTTAACCTTCAGCCTTTAACAAGGAAACTTCTTTAGGATGTACAACAGTAACAAGTGCACTTGTCAATAGAAATCAGTGGCAGAGCCAAGGGCGGAATTTGTTATTGTTGGTTTTTTTTTTAAAACACCAAGTTAACTCCATGGAGGAAAATAACTATTTAAGGACTGATTAATGAAGTCAATGGAAATTTGCCCCATTATGGGGATAAAAAAACCTGAAGTCCCCAGTCTTGTTCTCACTTCTATCACTAGCCGCTTCGACCCCGACGAACAAAGGGATGTTGGCACTCTGTCCAACATTCAGGCACAAACGAGATCATCAGACACCTTAGGGCTTCTCTCCGCTATGCCAGGGAATGAGGCTGCAGCAATTGATCCACTGGACATCTATTTATTGCATCTGCTTAGACGGGACAAATTGATCGCCAAGTGCTCTCCTTTCAATGCTGGCACTCTGCCAGGATGAGAAGAGGAGCCAGCATTGATGGGAGAGCAGCCCCCGCTGAGCTTACTACATATACCAGGCCATGAGAAGTACGTTAGCTTCAGCTACACTATTTGCATAGCTGAAGTCACATAGATTAGATCAACAGCGGGATTTAGTGCAGACGAGGGCTTACTCAGCTTCCCCATCATAGTTACTGGCCCAAGAGATGGGGTGAGATTGACTTCGTAACTGGTGGTCAGGGCATTCACCTGGGAGATGGAAGACCCCCAAGGCCTGAGCCTTCTTGTTTCAATGACTAGTTACTTCTCCAAAGTGGGAAAGCTTCAAGGAGAGAGACTGAGGGAGCCCCACACTTGAATATCCTATAGGCTCAGTAATTAAGGCACACTCCAGAAAAGTGGGTGACCCATGTTCAAATCCTTGCTCACCATCAGACAGATGAGAGAACTGAACCTGGATCCCCCCACACCTGAGGAGAGCACACTAATCACTGAACCAAAAGTTATACAGGGAAGGGTTCATGGCTGTAGATCCCAACCAGAGGAAGGCAACTTCTTTCAGCTCAGACTTAGGTACCCAAGTCCCCAGAGGGGCAGTGCTTAGGTAACCCTCTCATCAGCATCTGCTCTTGTCTAGGCTACGTGGCTAGTATTCTGAGTTTTATGAATCTCATTCTTAGCTGTCTGTCTCTCCCTGTGTTTGTATGGAGAGACTGAACACCAAACACAGGATTCCAGTGACTTAAGTTACCGAACAATTTGACATTGCAAAGCTGAGCACTGCAACATCTCAAGTCCATTTGTGGATTCAGGTCTTTGTCATCGATCTTCATGGGTCTTGAGCAGGGATTTCTGGATTTGGCCCATGAAAACTTCCATGAAGTGACTACACAACCTGCTAAGTATCATTCCTTTTCACTGCTTCCAAATTTGTTCCTAGTGTCCATAGTCAATATGAACCAAATGTGCCAGCCTTCAGCAGCTACACCTTGGAACCTGCAAATGCTCAGCAACTCTTGGCCCCTAAACAGAAATGCTTGACGAAACTTTGACAGAAACCATATTTTGTCAGAGTATACAGGTCCATTGAAATGCTTCATGCAACTGAGCTGATTTTGGCAGAATTTTGTTTTGAAAGAAAACCATGAAAAAATGCTGTCAACAGTGTCCTGTTTTTAATTTCTGAACATTTTGATTTGTTTTAAATTTTGAAATGACTTCATTTTGCTGTTTTACATATTTTTATTACAGTAGAATACAACCAAGTCAAACGTAAAAGACTTTTGGGTAGACCTCAAAATATTTTTTTTTACTTTATTTTTCCTTTGCTGAGCATTTTGAAAATTTCAGTATTCATTCTTATTCATAAGACAGACAACTTTCAATATCCCTCACAAAATGAAACTTCTGTCCTTTGCACAGCTCTGTCCACAGGGTTTTTATTTTTATTGCAGTGTACCAGAAAGGCAAAAGGCAGCAACTGCTCAGTTTCATTCTATTCTTTATAGCTTTTAAGAGCTTCGGTTAAATTCTCTCAACGTTTTTCCTTTCTAGACCAAATAATCTTAGCCTTTGCATTCTCCTGTGGTCCAATTCTAGTATAATGGATTATTAAAATCAGTGTTGTGGCCATTTACTAGTCAGATCAGAATAAGCCCAGACAGTTAATTGCCCAAGGTGAGACACAGAGCACCTAACAATCAGTTCTTATCTGACTCAAAAGACCATGATGGAGATCTTGGTTACTATTATGCACTTGACTATATGGTATGAAGCTGAAGAAAATGTGCTTTTATATAACTTTTTCTTCTAAATATATCCGTGTTAAGATGCTGCAAAAAGAGTTTATTTAAGAAAAACAATTCTGCTGCTAAGTTGGTATTGTCCCATCAGATAGCAGCCAGAGGTCATACTACTTGCAGGGTGACCAGACATCCTGATATTGGGGGTTTTATCTTATAAACACAACTCCTCCCCCACAAAAAAAAACCAGATTTTTCACACTTGCTTTCTCATCACCCTGTTTTCTTGAGCTTTTACAGACAAAGGGTAGAGCTGAGCAAAATTCAAAATTTTCCTATAGTAGCATATTCATTACCCCAAGAGAGCTGTAGTTCAGGAGCATGATATCTCCTTACCCTTTGGGCCACGTCCCCTCAGAGGCATCATCACTGGTGATCCCTCAATATGAGGAGGATCTCTACCACTGATTTACACAAGGGTCCTGAGATGAATCAGGAATCCAGACCTGGAACCTCAGATCCTCCCGCAGTTAGTAGAGGCATTTCCCAATGAGCCAACTGCTTGCTGGGAGAAAGTTATTTCTTTTTCCTTCCTCTTCTCTTTCTCTCTCATTCGCTCATTCTCCTGAGCTTCTAGGGCTAGGAGCTTCCCTCAAAGTGGGCCACTGCCTGATGGAAGATGTGGCAATGGTTGGTGGCTTGCTCATCCCAATGTGGGATGCCCACATTAGTTTTCTTGAGACATGATTCAGTGTGTCTTTGTAGCATTTCCTTTGACCATGAGTGAGCTGGGAGCAGAGGGCTTGTTTTGGGAGTAGGGGTGTTACCATGGGTGGGCTTGAGTGGGCCATAGTCCACCCTTTTTGCTTTCAGGCCCATCCTTATCCTGCATACACACACACACACACACACACACACACACACCCCCCAAGACTGCCTACAACTCTATCCATGGAGTGGGGTCTAGGCTCCAGGGCTTATCCTGCTCCACTCCAATGCTCCAGCTGGTGATCAGGGTCGGGGCACTGGAGCTTACCCTGCTCCACATGGTGCTGCAGCTGGTAGTGGGGTCAGGGCACTGGTCTTAAGCCAGCCCCCCAAAATTTCCCACCCACCCACCCAAAGTCGGTCCCTTCTGGCTATGCCACTGTTTGGGAGGCAAGAGTCTGGCATTTGCACATAACGCCCAGCCCAGCAGAGCTGGTGCATGAGGATCATTGCTTCAATGCTTGTGACTTTGACTTCAGTGAGGATGCTGGTGATAGTGCAATGATCTTGGCACTTGATGCAAAGGATCTTCCAAAGGCATCATTGGTGACACCTCTCCAGACTGCTGTGATGCTGTCATGAGGTTTTGCAGCCATAAAGGGGTATAAAAATAACAATTATCTTATAGACATGGATCTTGGTGTCCCTCCATAGGTCACGGTCCATGAGAATGTGGTACAGCAATTTACCAAATGAGGCATTTGCATATTGGATCCTGTGCTGGACCTTGCTGTCAATTTTTGCCCTTTGAAAAAATTGGCTACTAAGGTGGCAGAAGTGTTTGACCATCTCCAAAATCTGTCTTTTAATGGTGATTTGAGGTAGGTCACTTACAAGGCCTGAGGCAGGCTGATGGAACACTTTATTCTCTCACTAGTGCCTAGCCAGTCTATATCTTCTACGATGCTTCTAGAGTCATGAAATTCCCATGAAGGAATATGCAAAGATTGGTCAGAAGGAAATCCATATTGCCCTATTGGAAATGTAGTCTTCCAAAGGAGTTCAGTCACAGGAGTGCTGACAGGGAAATATGGTTTGGTGTTTTACAGAACTTAGAGCTGTGCAAACAATCCATTTTTCAATTCAATGGCTGATGAAAATAAATTTTTGAAAATGAATTTTGCTTGAAAATGATTTTTTTAGCAAAAAGCTAAATTTTTACCTTTTTGAAATAAAATTGAAGTATTAGTTTAAAATAAAAAAATCATTTTACAATAAAAAGTTGAAATACTTTGTCTCAAAAATGTTACGAGTTTTCTGTGAAACATCAAAATATTTTGTTTTTCTTCAGCAGACTCAAAGCAAATTCAGCATGAATTTGGGAAATATCTCAGTGGCTCTGAATAAGAATTTGTTCAATGAAAAAGTTGTCAAAAATGTCACTAATATTATTAATGCCTACTCCTAAAATACCAAAAGACTTACATCCTGAGGGTATGTCTACACTACCACCCTAGTTCGAACTAGGGTGGTTAATGTAGGCAACTGAAGTTGCAAATGAAGCCCGGGATCTGAATTTCCCGGGCTTCATTTGCATCTTGCCGGGCGCCGCCATTTTTAAAGCCCCGCTAGTTCGGACTCCGTTCCCGCGGCTACACGCGGCACGGACTAGGTAGTTCGGATTAGGCTTCCTATTCCGAACTACTGGTATACCTCGTTCCACGAGGAGTAACGGTAGTTCGGATTAGGAAGCCTAATCCAAACTACCTAGTCCGTGCCACGTGTAGCTGCGGGCACGGAGTCCGAACTAGCGGGGCTTTAAAAATGGCGGCACCCAGCAAGATGCGAATGAAGCCCGGGAAATTCAAATCCCAGGCTTCATTTGCAACTTCGGTTGCCTACATTAACCACCCTAGTTCGAACTAGGGTGGTAGCGTAGACATACCCTGACATAGTAATAGCAAAAACTCAGAATGTAAACCAAATTTTAGCTTAGTAGTTTAATATGACAGCAGGTTGTTACAAAATTATAAGTTCTTAGTAGTTTCTTATTTCCATTTTGTGTTTTGCTGCCTCAGAAAACAAGGAGGCCAATCTAATTCAGCACAAATGGACAAGAAGCATAATAAATATCAGTTAGCTATGAATTTCTGTGTCTTTTTATATCAACACTGAGTTCCCTGTGCACACTGAATGCATCTAGAGACAACCGGGAAGGACAAAGCAAAATACACAATGAGAATCCAGATGTCATGAAGTTGCAGTGATGAATTTACAGCTAAGCCCAGTGCCCACTGCATAGTTCACATTTTTACAAAATTAGTAGGGATAGCAAATTCCATTGTAAAGATCAAGTTAGCATGACAGTTGTCGTCAATTGGTGGCTGCAAGGATGTAATTTAATTACATTCAAAGTCTAATGTAAGGGTGGCTGAATACAAAATATTGCAAACTTAGAGGATATGCTGGCTGTCGGAAAAGGAAATCCACGTGATACCCCACTTTCCAGCAGGATTGTGAACCGTTAATAACTATCTTCTGGTAATCGAGCCATTTATGCACCCACCTTATAGTAGCCCCATCTAAGTTGTATTTGCCTAGTTTATTGATAAGAATATCATGAGAGACCGTATCAAATGCCTTACTAAAGTCTAGGTATCCCACAACCACCGCTTCTCCCTTATCCACAAGACTCATCATCCTATCAAAGAAAGCTATCCATTTGGTCTGACATGATTTGTCCTTTACAAATCCATGCTGGCTGTTACCTATCACCTTATTATCTTCCAGGTATTTGCAGATGAATTCCTTTATTACTTGCTCCATTATCTTTCCTGGCACAGAAGTTAAACTGACTGGTCTGTAATTTCCTGGGTTGTTCTTATTTCCCTTTTTATAGATGGACACTATATTTGCCCTTTTCAAGTCTTCTAGAATCTCTCCTATCTTCCATGATTTTTCATAGATGGTAGCTAAAGGCTCAGATACCTACTTTATCAGCTGAATATTCTAGGATGCATTTCATCAGGTCTAGGAAGTGATTTTTAACCTGTTCTTTTTTATTTTATCTTCTAAACCTACCCCTTTCCCACAAGCATTCACTATGTTAGGCCTTCCTTCATCATCAGACTTCTTAGTGAAGACTGAAACAAAGAAGTCATTAAGCATCTCTACCATTTCCAAGTTCCCTGTTACTGTTTCTCCCTCCTCACTGAGCAATGGGCCTATTCTGTCCTTGGTCTTCCTTTTCCTTGTAATATATTTATAGAATGTCTTCTTGTTTCCCTTTATGTCTATAGCTAGTTTGAACTTATTGTGTGCGTTTGCCTTCCTAATCTTGCCCCTGCATTTCTGTATTGTTTGCTTATATTCATCCTTTGTTTTGTCCTAGCTTCCATTTTTTGTATGACTCCTTTTTGATTTTTAGATCATGCAAGATCTCCTGGTTAAGCCAAGGCAATCTTTTGCTGTACTTTCTATCTTTCCTATGCAGCAGAATAGCTTGCTTTTGGGTCCTTAATAATGTCCCTTTGAAAAACTGCCAACTCTCTTCAGTTGTTTTTCCCCTTAGTCTTGCTTCCCATGGGACCTTACCTACCAGCTCTCTGAGCTTACCAAAATCTGCCTTCCTGAAATCCATTGTCTCTATTTTGCTGTTCTCCCTTCTACCATTCGTTAGAATCATGAACTCTATGATTTCATGATCACGTTCTCCCAAGCTGCCTTCTACTTTCAAATTCTCTACCAGTTCCTCTCTATTTGTTAAAATCAAATCTAGAACAACTTCCCCCCAGTAGCTTTTTCAACCTTCTGAATTAAAAAGTTGTCTTCAATGAAGTCCAAGAACTTATTGGATAGTCTGTGCCCCGCTATGTTAGTTTCCCAACATATGTCTGGATAGTTGAAGTCCCCCATTACCACCAAATCCTGCACTTTGGATGATTTTGTTAATTGTTTAAAAAATACACAACTTCAGCTAAATTCCAATGTGTAGATGTAGTCAATGTGCCTTAATTCATTATTTTGCACCAGTTTCACAGCATTTGCTCCCATCAACCTCCCTTACTCCTCACAAATTGAGGAGTACCAGCATTCATAGGGGTGCCTCCACATTCAATTTAGAAAGCCTTTACTTTGCTGCATTGTTAGTTTTGTGATTTGTTTTTTCTTCAGTGGGAGCTGTTGCAAGCAGCTGGACAGCGTTCTCTCTGCCTTCACCTCTATACCAAGAGTCAATAGCGGGGAGAGTGGCTCCCTCACAACCAAGCATTGGCCTCTTAGCTGAGACTAGTCGGAGAGGGGACCCCCTGTATGCTCTTTGGCACTGTGCTCAATGACAGAGGTATAGAATATAAATTAGCCAAGTTACAGCAAAGGGAAATAGAAATATCCCACATAGAGTTTGCTCATTGGCAGGCTTTATTTTGCTATACATCTCAAAATCCTGATTGCAAACTAGTGAAAACACAGTATGACTGACCTAATGATCAAGCATCAGTGATCAGTCTGGCAGCCATACAAAAGACCTAGTTTTGATCCTAGCAAGGGACTGCTGTTCCCCACGCCAGCTGGCATAAGGAATATTGCATAGGTAATGCTCCCAGCTCTTTGAGAGCAATTCAGTGATCAGCAGGACATCACACATCTGCACCTTTGCTGTCCAATCTCATAGGCAATCACTGAAAAAGACATTAAAACTTCCAGTCTCAGTTTCTGACCCTTAAAGTTCTGGCATGGAACTAAGTGGCTGTAGATACAAATTATAAGTGGCACTAAAACAGAGGCAACAAACTGAAGTAAGAGAAAAACTCTAGCCTGGTGTTAGGTTTCCTGCCAAGGCACTGAAGAATGTAAAGCATCAGAAAACATGGAGCTTACATGGATTTAACAACAAAATAAAACAAAAATAAAACTCAACAAACTATCAAAAAATTGTAAAATATAAAATTACAAAGTCATGCCTCCCCTTCATAAGAAATAGATACCATCTATGTAATTGTAGGCCTGTATAAAATTGGACAATATTCAAACTGGCCCCCTTTGTATTTGTAGAAAGTACATTCTAGTTTCACCATAGTAGCAAATATTGTTGGGAGATACAATCTGTTACTTGGCAATCTAAGTCTGCTACATACTGGTCCCACCATGAGATGATAACGTTTCCACCAGTATTATTTTCCCTTACTTTTGGCTTCTAACTGTAAAATTCAAGAGACGATACTAAAATACACAAAAAGGAAACAGGATTACCTCTGATCCATGCGTGGGGTTTTCTTAAATCTATTTTAAGAATAATTATTTTCAGTTAATGATTCCTTAAAATAGTTACGTTCAAGAAATCACTCAAATGCAGTTAAAGATTAGAAAGACTTCTCATACACAGCTATACAAAACCTAAATAAATCCATTGAAGTCTAAAGACAACCCCATGAAGTGAGTGAGATCAGCAAAATATACTGCTTAGGAAAACAAAATGTTTATGAAAATATATTAGAGTGCTTGGCACAAATGTGTGTACAAGAAAGTTTACTAATTTAATCAGAAAACAAAAAATTACTGAGGCATAAGAAGCAGAGGTGTACACTATGTACCCTTTAAAATGTGTACTCTTTCATATACAATGTTACCATTTTAATGGAATTCATCATTGTTAAAAAAACAACAACAATACTGGAAACAGTAAATTTTTTCAAAACAGTACAATATTTTAAGTGAGATTGTCTCTCGTTTGTCGATATCTTTGTTGAAACCTAGCTCAGAATATTGACTTTTAAAAATTATTATTTAACCAGGAGAACAAAAATTGTTTGGGCAACATCCAATTAAATATATCTACTGCCGCTTTTATTAATCTGAGGTTAGCTGGGATCAATACTGAGCATGTGGTTCAGTAACATTATAGAACATTCTGACAGTGAAAGAATGATCAAAAGGATAAATACAACTTTATTATATCTTGCTATCTCATTACAATCTGCATGTCTACGTTCAGAGTTGCATTGGTTGAACTAAGGGTATTGTCTTCAATTGATTTAATATACCAGTGGAAAAAGATATTCAAGTCTTATTTCAGTTTAAATGAGGATTGCTTTTGGGTTCTCGTAAATGAATAGGAACAGGTTTAAGTTTCTCAAGTTCAAGTGATCACAAATTCATTGCACTTATGTGTAAGCAAAATAAAATCCAAACAAAATAACATATATACATTTGGTGCTTTAAAAGGGCCAATTTCACAAAGCAGTAAAAAAGTATGAATGAAATCAGCTTTAATAAAGAATTTAAACTGAAATTTAATAATGATAATTGGGATCAGTTTAGGATCATTTATATCCAAAAGCCACAAAGGAGAAAGGTCATTCTGGCTTAAAAACAAACTTGGCTTAGAGATGAAGTGAAAACTAGAAGTGAAATTGATATAGGGCATGTCTATATTAGGAATTTATTTCAAAATAACTATTTTGAAATATAGTGTGCACACTACAGGGAAGCCTTGAAATTACTCAGAGGCAGGCGCACTACTTAATGTGGACGCACTACTTTGACTAAGAGCCCCAAGAAGTACTGGCGGAATAATTACTTTGAATGACTCTGGGGAGTAGTTATTTCAGAATAGCAGTAGTGGAACATCCACACTACCACTTAGAAATAACTATTGTGAAATAAGCATTATTCCTCATGGAAAACAGGAGTTATTATTTTGAAATAGCCAGCCCCTTATTTCGAAATAATGGTCTTGGTAGTGTGGACGCTCTGCTTGTTACTTTGAAACAAGGGTAGATATTTCAAATTAACTCCTTAGTGTGGATCAGGGCATAGATACATTAACATGCACAGCTATCAAATGGGAAAAGGGAAGTGGATAGCAATTAATATAAATTACTAGCTATAATTTGTAGAACATTCATGAGGGAAACAAAGGGACTAAGAAATTTACAGCAACAAGAGTTAAGGACAACAGCGAGGTTTTAAAAAATATATTAGAAACAAAAGGAACCCTATCAGTGGTATTGGTATCTTACTTGATGAAAATGGTAAATTGCCAAAAATAACAGAATTGCAACGGGAAGGGGCTATATAGGAGTTTTAGTCCCTTGCTTAAGAGATCAATCAGAGGAATATTAAATAGTAGTGGAGAGGTTGCACGCATCTATATTTTCCATTGTTAGGACAAATGATGGAATACCCGTGGATCTCCACAATTCAAGATGGATATTGAAAAATTGAAGAAGGTTAAAAAAAGAGAAATGAGAATGAATGATTAAGGAAGTCCTTTAAACCATCTTTAAAACTTGTGGTGTGTTCCCTCAACTCTGGCAACCTGATTCTCATGGAAATTCACTTTGGAGTAAACAGGGCTCTGCACAGGCACAGGGAGATGGCTCCACTGCTCAGATCGCAGGCTTGTTTTTGTTTCTGATGTGGCTACACTACAAATGCTGGCAGCTGTGTGTTTCTGCAGTACTGCATTGGATTGGAAAACAAGCTTTACCATGAAAGACTCCTAGATCTCAATTTATTAAGCTTGACAAATACAAGTTTAAGGTGTGAGTTGGTCATAGTCTGCAAGTAGCTCTGTGGGGAACAGAAATCTGATAAAAGAGGATTTTTCATTCCAGCAGACAAAGAAACAACTTGCAACCGCTAGAAATTGAGATTAAACTAATTCACAATGTACAAATGTGCAAGGGATGATAATTAACAGTTTGAACAATTTATGGTTCAGCTTGTGGTAGATTATGTGCTACTGAACTACTGTAGTGAAGACACTTGCTACAATGACAGAAAAGGTTTTTTTTTCTAACCCTGCAGTAAATCTTTCCCTTCAAGAAGCAGTAACTAATTCTTCCCTCAACAGAATGATGTCAGCTAGGGATGTAAGCAAGTAGTTGACTACTTAACTACTTTATAAGCCTTAGCTAACTGGGTAGTCAAGTGGAGTCGCGACTACTCACTTCCTGCCCCTCCTCCCCCCTTTGCTGCCTCTGTATGAGACGTGGTGAGGAGGGGGAACCGAAGCCAGTGCTGCCTCCTTCCTCATCTGATAGAGGCAGCAGCAGCCCCTGTCCATGGCCAGACCCTGATGCCATGAACAGAGGCTACTGGACCTCGCGCGAGCTGGGCCCCGGCAGTCCCGGCTCGTGCCAGTCCAGGACCGCTGTGCTTCTACATTTTAAATGTAGTAAGAGCCTTGGGGCCCTAACTACATTTAAAATGTTTTGGCACAGTGGTCCCAGAGCGAGCCTCCCCTTATCGACTAACTGTGTAATCGATACAAATTGTATCGACTAGACGATTGGGAAAATGCCCATTCCTTAACATTCTTAGTGTCAACACCAGGGCGAAGGTCAGCTTAGGGGCATGCACCCAGGACCATGCAGCTAGGTTGATCTATGTTTTAAGTGTAGAATCGGCCTACATGTGAACAATGATTGTATACCATTTGTCTCATGCGTCTATTTTATTGTAATGTAATAATTCATGTATCTTAATACTCATCTCTGTTTAATGTCCTCCGCTGCTCATTTTTTTAACATTAGGAAAATAGAAATTCTATAAGCAAGAAACTGCACCATTCTCTCTCATCTTCCAAATGACATTCATTCCATTTTCTCTATCACATTGCGATGCCAAAGGAACTAGAGCAGTTCTGGTAAATACAGAAGTTAAGGACTTTTTTAACAACCGCTCTTTGTTCTGTTGTTGTTTAAATTTTCACCTCAAGCAGTGCACCGGTATTTGCATTTAACATCCAGCTCTGGCAATTAACCTGAATGAAGATATCTTCCCTCTGGTAACAGTCAGAAAAGGCAGGAATCACTTCGTGTCAAAGGAACTAAACATTTGGAGAACTGCTTTTAATCAAGATTGATGTCTATAATGAGAAAAGAGCTTAAAAACCAGCAAAGCAATAATGCACATATTAGCTTTTTGATTGAACATGCTGATAACCTCTGAAAAAAACAATTACACCAGTCAACCTGTAGCAAACATAATGGGTCTGTCATGGTCACAAGGGGGTTGATTCAATCAGGCCCAAATCTTTGTGCAGGCAGATACCAAACATTCACTCATCCCCAGCTCCCTCATTGCTCTTTTATTCTGACACATTTCAATAAAGGCTAAATCTCCGAGCTGTTACTAAAATTTTGCCCATTCCCTTTTTTATTTTAAGCCTAATTGACTTCTCCAAACAATATATTATCAGGCTAACGATTTGTTCTTGGAGACTGGAGAGTCAACTACTGTGTTCTTTTTTAAAATGTGTAAATTCAGTCCAATAATCCTACTGGGAAGGTTTTTAATAAGACGTGACATTTCAGATGAAGCTAAAGCAATACAAAGGGTGTCTAATTCCTGCTACTAGGAAAGCGTAGCATTCATGGGGCTGAAAGTAGGAGATATTGAAAGCCCAGTGATGATTTCTTTGTGCAATATTTCATTTTATAGAAGGTTTTACTATGGGTCAAAGAATTTCAGTAGGGTTCTACTAGATATCGTACTCTGGAATCTTTTCAGAAGTTAGGTAGGAAAGAAAACTTGCTTCATATAAATAGGAACATATTCAAAAAGAGTGGGTTCAGGAGCTATGTTCCCATCGCAAGCTTTCCCAGGTCCTAGCTCCTGTTTCACACTACAACATGAGATAGGTATTAGGTGGTGTTTGAGCAAATGCCCCTCAAAGAATAAAGGGGCATGTTATCACCAACAGACCCATTGACTGGGGGGAAGCAAACAGAGCAACTGCCCTGGAGCACGGTATGGTGACCATATTTTCTGAAACAAAATTAGGGACATGTTAGCCACATCCCTGACTCCCATTGCCACACCCCCTGACCTCTGTTCACCATACCCCCTGGCACAAAGAGTCCCATCCCTGGAGGTAGTACTCCTTGGGTCAAGATGGACACATGAACAGAAGTAAAGGGTGACATGTGACCTCCTACTGTCCTCTACCAATAAGGATGGGTTTGGTCCCCATAGAATTCCCCCATGCAACTAACCTGCAATTGCATTAACCCAACTTAGTACAATGTAAGTCGTAGGGAGAGGCTGAGGGAAGTATTCTCTCTAAGATTTTTCTCCCACGAGCAGAGTGAGTTTTGTCTTGTGCACCAGCATTGAGTCCATGTGCGCTTGTTTGGATGTGTGCGACTGTGGCACCCAAGTTATTAATAAATATCTTATAAGTCTCTCCCTTTTTCCTCCGCTGCCATTTCTCCTATCCTCCCCTTGCCCCATCTGCTTCCCTGGTGTTTGCTGCTGCCCTCCCACACCTCACCCTCCTCTGCTGTCCTGGCTCCTGACTTCTCACTCCCCTCAGCCCTTTGGGAACCTGCCCCTCTCCCCATCCCCCTTGACCCGTGCACCTGCCCTTCTCTTCCCTCTGTGCCCACCCCTCCTCTAGTCCCACTCTGATCATCGGCTCTCTCTCCCCATCCCCTCTCCTAACACCTCCCTCTATTCACCTGCCCTGCCTCTCTCTTCTAACCCCTGGTGCCCATCCCTCCCCTCCACGTATCTGCCCTTCTGCTTCACCCCCATAATTCCCTAGCACCTGCACTTTTCCTTTCCCCTGCACCTTCCTGGTGCCTCCCCCTTCCCTCACTGCCCCTGCCCTCCTTTCTCTCTTTCTCCCTAGTACCCATCCTCTCACCACCCTCTGCCCTAGTTCCCCCCATGCCCCTCTGTGCCTTCACACGACTTGCTCCATCCCCTTCCTTCCTCATGCCCACCCCTCCTTTCAACCCCTCTCCGCTTCCTCTCTTACCCCCATTGTCCCCCCCTTTCCTCTCCCAGCATCACACTATCCCCTCCCTTCTCCCACTGCCATTCACACCTCCTCTCCCCTCCCGCTCTGTTCCTCATTGTCTCCTCTTAGCCCTCTAGCATTTGTCTCTCCTCCACCCTGCTCTTTGGTGCCTTCCCCTATCTTCTCCTACTCTGCTCCCCCCCCCCTTCTCTCAGCACAAAACCTCTCTCCTCACTCTGACCTCCCCCTTAGTTCTCATGCTGCCCATTTCCTCACCTTCTGCCTTCAACATGGAAAGCAGTTTGCAGGGGCTGGAGTGAGGACCACAGTGCTATTTTTAGTACCGTGGTCACAGCCCCAGAAGCCCAAGCCCTAACTGCTTCCAGGGTGGGACTGTATGCCAGGACTGGATCAGAAGCCGCCCATGGTGCTATTGTTTAGTACCATGATCCCAGTCCCTGTGGGCACCCTGGCTGCAGCTGGAGCCAAGCAGCAGCTACATAAGGCCCACTCTGGTGAGGCTGCCCTTGCTGGAATGTGCCTCATGTGGCTTCTGCTTGACTACAGCTGGAGCCAAGGCCACCTGCAGGAACCGAGACCGCAGTACTAAACACAGCACCGTGAGCGGCCTCCACTCCAGTCCCGGCACCTGTCGAGCCTGAGCATGCTCTGCCCTGCAGTGGCTCCTGCAGGGGTTCCCAGGCACAGAGGTCCGGGAGCAGCTCTGCCAGGTTTTGTCTTGGACCCATCCAACCACTGTACTAACAAACAGCCTGGAGGAGGAAGTGGTGCCTCCAGACCAGGACCCCACACAGTAGAAGAGGTGATCCCACAGAGGCAGGGAGGGGCTGCACACCACCAGAAGCCGGCCCAGCTGCCCACCAGAAAAGCTCCAATGGAGCTGCCTATGCACCCTGCGGGGGGGAGGAGGAGGAGGAGGCAGCTCTGCCGCCTCAAGAGGAGCTATGGCATGGAGCCATTTCTTGGCCACTTCTTCCCGCAAGCCAGTGTCCTCATCAAGTAGTGAAATGTCCTGTGGGGCTTTCTGGGACATTTTACTACTTGCTGGGACACTGGGACAGAGTATTTAAATTCAGAACTCTCCCAAAAAAATTGGGACGTATGGTCAGCGTACTGGATGGCATAGCTACTACTGAGGCAGTGGTGGTACACAGAGATCCAGGCCCTTTAAATCACTGCTGGAATGCTGCAGGGCACACAGCAGGCAGTGCTGAGGGGTGGGTGGGGCACGCTGCCGTCCTGGTGGCTCTGAGCACTGGCAGTTCCAGCCCTATCCTTTTCACCCAAGGCCCCGCTCCTTGTGAGAGCATAAAACCAGGTTCCCCCACCTTGCCTAGGAGCTTGGCAAGACAGTTGGCTCCCCTGATTACCAGTAGATAAAGGAATTATCTTTTATTACTTAGCTAAAGGTATGGTGTTCCTTTGCAGCACAGCAGTATCTCCAGGTCCCAAATAGGTCACGTTCCATTGTACAAACACATAGAGCAATTACATCCAGATTTTGCAATCTGAGGACCAAAAAGCTTTTTGAAAAGATAAAGACGGCAAGATCTATACTTCGATGCATATTCTCTGCCTTATACTGCTCCCTTTGCTTCACTTCTGGAGAATTCCCCAGTAAGGCTAAGTAGAAGAGGAGGAGGCCCCAGGAACATAAAATTGGCATGGCTAACTCTTATACCTCCCTCCCCATAGCTCCTGGTGCAGGGCTGTGTTGGCTGGTGTTTTTGGACAGGGTGGAGGAGTTATTGGCGTGTACTAGAAATACCTCCCCCGAGAATCCGAGGATTGCTTTAACCTTTTCCATGGTTGCATCGTATTGGCAGTTCATAATTATCTTGTCATCAGCTAGTACTCCCAATCCTTTCCTCTCCATCATGGCTTCCAACAGATATGTCCTGAGCTTACAGCAAAAATTCCTGTAAGTCCTTAAGTGCATAACCTTCCACTTTGCATTACCGGCTGAAACTCCCAAATCTGGGACTCTTTGATCTGGCAACATCCATGGTCCGGCAGGGCCACAGATGTTGCTTGACCAAAGAGCACTGGTGCCAGCAGTAGGACACACCATGGGAGCTGGGGAGCTCTGGCTGGACCAACAGTAGCTGCACCAGACAGCAGCTGGGGAGCTCTTGACCTGGCCAGGAAACCCCCCAACATCAATTAGGCCAGGCATGGCTGGGGAGCCCTTGCCCCAGCCAAGGCACCCCAGGCTGCAGAGTGGGGGTTGGCAGTGAGAAGCCTGGTCAGGGAACCTCTGGCAGCAGCACAGCCAGTGGCAGCCAGGCAGCCCCTGCTGGAACCCCAGGAAACCCCAAGTGGGGATGGCAGAGGTGGGCTGCCCCATCGGGAAACCCCAGGGAATCGCTTGCCGCAGTGGGGCCTGCCCTAGCAGAGTGGTGAGTGGCCAGGCGGCCCCTTCCAGGAAACCCTGCGGAACACCCTATGGCAGCGGAGCAGCAGCAGCCGGGTGGTCCTGGCTGGGAGCCCCAGGGGATGCTGAGGCAGCCTGCAGGCAGCAGCATGAGCTGGGCCAGCATTAGAGGGCCAGGGCAGGTAGCCCCAGGGAGAGGAGCCCAGGAGCGAGCAGCCAGCAGGGGAACA
Organism: Pelodiscus sinensis; assembly: GCF_049634645.1. NCBI lineage: Eukaryota > Metazoa > Chordata > Testudines > Trionychidae > Pelodiscus > Pelodiscus sinensis. The sequence continues at coordinate 174,531,299 of NC_134712.1, forward strand.
CTGACCTCCCCTGAACTGGCAAACTCCCTGGTTCGGGATAGCTCAGGTCCCAAGAGTGCTGGACCAGGGAGGTCCAACCTGTATTACATTTCATACATTTTCTATTGCTCCTGTTTTCAAGGTGATACAGATCTTGTGTGATGTTCCTATCCTCCTTCATATTGGCAATACCTCCCAATTTTGTGTCATCCACAAATTTTATTAACACATTCTTGCTTTTTATGTCAGTCATTAATAAAAAAGTTAAATAAGATTGATCCCTAAGATGGATCCCTGAGGAACTCCACTAGTAACCTCACTCTAGCCTGACAATTTACCTTTTATTATGACTCATCATTGTCCTTCCTTTAACCAGTTCCTTATCCACCTTTCATGTCTCCTGTTTATCCCCATCATCTCCAATTTCATTAATAGTTTCCCATATGGAACTGTACCAGCTATCTGACAGAAAGCCAGGTAGCTCAGATCTACTGCATTTCCTTTTGTCTAAAACCTCAGTTATCTTCTCACAGAAAGAGAGCATGTTGGTCTGGTACAATCTACCCTTTGTAAAACCATGTTGTATCTTATCCCCATTACTCCTTATAGCTACATCCTTAACTACTTCCTTTTTCAAAATTTATTCTATGCATACACTAGGGTCAAACTAGCAGGCTTATAGTTTCTCAAACTGCTGGATTTGACTCAGCAGATACACAGGATCCTTCCCATTTCTGAGTCTGCTACAAGGCCCACCTGTTGGATCAGCCTGATTGAGTCAAGTCAAACCTCTCATAAGACATCAGAAATGTGAAATTCTTACAAATAGACACTGTGATAAGTTAATGTGCATAACAAGCCATAGTGCTGATCTACATGTGATCTGGCTCGAGAAATGACTGATAGGTTGCTGAATGATGAGTAGCTATAAGGAAAGCTCAAACTGATGGATTATTTCCTTGGCACTTCTAGGCTCCATACCTTGTACAGGACGCAGCAGAAGACTCTCTCTATCGAAGTACAATTAGAAAAGTTTAGGGATGGAGAAAGGCCAAAAGACCAACTCCTCCCTGCTACCTCATTCCCAGGTAAACTCACCCCAATCCCTCCCACTCCATGTAAATCCACAGCCCTTTGTCCCCAAATATACTCAAACTTCCTCCTGTCACACCCCCATCTATCCCTCTTTCTCACTACACAAACACTTTTCTCCAAAGAAACCTACCCTTATGTAACCCTTCTGCTGGGTAGGCCTGGCAGTAACCAGGGCTGGGTTCAATATCTTGGGGTCCATCTTACACAGAACCGGCTCGAGCCACCACCCAGTAATCTGGGAAATTCACACACCCCTGAGTGCCTCTGAGAGGCAATGCTTCCCCACTCACAAGCACTGAGTCTGAGTGTAGGAAAGAAACATTTAATGAGACAGAGAGAGAAGTCATACGGCATTAACTTGGAGGAAACACCACAAACAGAGTTCATAACCCAAACATGAGCTAAGCTCCTCACCCCAGCCAAGAATCACCTGAAGTCCAAAGAGTCCGACTCCCCAAAAGTCTCTGTCCCTGCTCCATGCCACCCAGAGTCCCTAAGTTCAACCACAGGGTTTCACCTCCCAACCTGAGTAGAAATGGGGGTGGAAGGATAGATAGGGAGCACCTTACGACACTCCACCACGCTCCACCAACTGTCTCATCCCATGCCACCAGACGCTTTGCTGGTCGCCTGCCTCTGCTCTGCGCCACGCTGGTCGCTGCTCCTCTCCTGCCGCCGCTCCTACCGGCCATGTTACACCACCAGCCAGTGATTCCCACCAGCCACTCTGCTGGCCGCCGCCGCTTCACTGGCTGCAATGGGTCTGACTCTCAGCCAAACCAGTGATTTCAGCTCTCAGTGATTTCAACTCTTTAGCCACCAGCTGGACTGGCAAAGGAATCCAGCTTCCACTAGACTAGCAAAAGAAAAGACTCCTCAGGGAGCCTGCTTTAGGTCTGTCCTTAAAATAAAGGGGGGGGGGAGGGGGAAGGCAGGTTGGGCCAGTCTTACAGCTCACACCTGGCAGGTGTGAAGCAGGCTGACTCAAGCCCTTTAACCCTCCCCCCCAGCTCTGTTCACTCAACTCTGGATGGGGGGAAGGCTTGTTCCTCCAAGATCTCTTACCATGATGGTGGTGTCTCTCCTGCAAGCACTGGTGGCATGTTTTACAGTTCCCACATTTAGGGGTAGCATGATTAGTGACCCCCACAACAGTCCCAAATTATTTACAATTCTCCACATTCCATTCCAACACTGACCCTCCATCAGTCCTGGCTGAATGGGATTTACATAGCCACACCTCGGATTCTCTCCTGAGCTGTATTTACATATCAACAGTTAACAGTTAATTTCCTTGCAAAGCTAAACAATTGTAGCGGGCACACCCACCCCTCCTTTTAGCTGGCTGATCGCAAGCAGCAGTTCAGCCTCTGCTTACACTTATATCACACAACCTCACAAATAAACACTCTCTTAAAACATCATCCTGCTTCCTTTCCCCAAAGCTCCACATCCCCACCAATCCCTTCCCTAGTCCCCCAGTCCCAATCCCAAAAAATCCACCTATTAAGAATTTGGCTACACCCCTGTCATCTGCAAATATCTGCTCTCCCCCTCTGCCTTCCTCTTCACCCCCCGTCTCATCCCCCCACTGCTCCACCAACCCTTACTCTCCCCAGGGCCCTTTTGTTGCTCCCGACACCCATGCCCGTCTGTACCTCAAATGATCCCAAATGACCCTACTCCTGGCAGCACCAACCCCTCTCTCCCTTCTTTAATTGCGCCAGTTGCTGTGACTCACCCAGGGACTGCCCCTACACACACACACACACACACACACACCTCACCCCCTTAGGCCCCAGCATCAGCCTCCCATATTCACTCTGGAGTATTACACAGGGCTTGTGAACTTTTCCTCCCTCACCTCCTCCCCATCTTAGATGGTCAGATGGGTAGCACCTCCTCCTCTCCCCAATTCAGAGGGGTCCATCACAGCAAATCTGTGAGCATCAAGAGCCAGTGGGTCAGAGTGCAGAGCCAGAACAAGAGCTGCTGCCGTGAGGTGAATGCAGGGTAGGCCTGCTCTCCAACACCCATACCCCTGGTCTCCCCACTGCACCAGGCCAGGATATAGACAGAAACCCACACATCTATGGGAGACTGGGGCCTAACAGTTTTATTTAGGTCCCACAAAGTATGTTTTCAACAAATGCTTATGAGCACAGGTGGCAGGAACCCCCAACCACCTCCATTTCCTCAGTCCTGACCACATTGCATAGCAGTGGCAGTTCTGTGACTCAAGATTTCATAGAGAAATCTGGCACAGATGGTCCAGTTTTAGTTTAACCGCATGCTGGACAGGCCTTTCCAGCAATAATGTGGTGCTACCCTGCATAGCAATTTGTCTATTTGATTACAGGAAAGAAAAAAATATATCCTGGTTTGATTACACCAGCCACCTTTCTCACAAATTTTCTACATTGCTGCTAAACAACTGGGCTACGTCTACACTGGCATGAATTTCCAAAAATGCTTTTAACGGAAAAGTTTTCCGTTAAAAGCATTTTCGGAAAAGCGCGTCTAGATTGGCAGGATGCTTTTCCGCAAAAGCACTTTTTGCGGAAAAGCATCCGTGGCCAAGCTAGATGTGGTTTTCCGCAAAAAAGCCCCGATTGCCTTTTTCACGATCGGGGCTTTTTGGCGGAAAACAGTACTATGCTGTCTACACTGGCCCTTTTGCGCAAAAGTCTTTCGGAAAAAGACTTTTGCCCGAACGGGAGCAGCATAGTTTTTCCGGAAAAGCACTGATGATTTTACATGAGATAGTCAGTGCTTTTCCGGAAATTCAAGCGGCCAGTGTAGACAGCTGGCAAGTTTTTCCGCAAAAGCAGATGATTTTGTGGAAAAACTTGCCAGTCTAAACACAGCCCTGGAGATTAGCACAGCAGAAAGTGTCATGATAGTTCAGGGATCTAGGCAGATACCAGAAAAGTATGAGGGTTGAGCATTTGGAAGGTGAAGCTTTCAAAATTTAACAGTAAACACATGTGCTGCTGGAGATTCTCCATTGTTAATGAATTGGTCTGTATCTGAAATACACCGCATTGTATTAGCTCCATGGTCAGCTAATTCATCTTCCATTTTTGCCCCATGTGGTGCCAGGGCACACATGCCACTCTGCCAGCAATGTGGGGTGAGTTGCTTAGTTCACAGATTCCACATCCTCTCATTTGGACAGAAGATTCCATAAGAAGCTAGCCTTCAGAACCATAACTGAGTATCACTTTACTTTGAACATAGGTCAACAAATTCTCCAATATTAAAAGGACTGAAGAACAGGACCTTCCTTAAAAGAAAATGGGTCGTTAATTGGTATGACACATCCTGTCGGGCTGCTTCCTGTACTTGGAGATAGGTAGGAATAACTTCTGGAATGACTAAGGAAGTTTGCATCTCTTGGCATGAATATTCAAACACAGGGGTGGCCAATCTAAACCTGAGAAGGAGCCAGAATTTACCAATGCACATTGCCAAAGAGCAACAGTTCTATGTCACCAGCCCAGATCATCTCCCCACCACCGCTCTCAGCACATCCTGCCCACGGTAGCTTCACCTATCAGGGCTACCCCCTCCTTTTCCTCCTGCCCACCGTGATCGGCTCTTTCTCAGTGGGAGACACGGGATGGGAGGAAGCATGGATGTGACAGCCTTAGTGGAGAAGGTAGGAAGAGGCATGATCCTAAGGGGAAAGGGTGGAGGAGGACAGTGCCTAGGGCAGAGCTGGGGGTCGAACAGTGAGCACTCTCCAGACCAGTGGAAAGTTGGCACCTGTAGCTCCAGCCCTGGATTTGGTACTTATGTAAGGAGCCGCATGTTAACTTCTGAAGTTCCGCATGTGGCTCTCGAGCCACAGGCTGGCCACCCATTTAAACATGTCTCTCTAATGAATGAATCTCACAAGGAATCCTTCTAGAAGGCTCTTTGAATTTGGCTTTGCCCAGCACCCTTTTCCTCTGGGTTCCAAAGTCCTGCTGTCTGCTTTCAAGACTCCAGTCTACTTTTCTTTTAGGCCAGACCCACTATTATCTGTATCCCCAATGTCCCTTCATTTTGTCCTAAATCATTCTGCCTTACTGCACAGGGTCCTATGTCTTCGTTTCCACTATTAGATACCTTCTCCAAGGTTTTACTGTTTCTTGTTTTCATTGCTTAATCCCCTCAAATGTCCAACTCTTTTTCTTTTTTTAAGCATAGTTTACTGATTTATTGTTGCAGCTCTTGCACAGATGTAAACAGGTATGGAACAAGATATCAAGTCACAGAAGGAGGACTGAAAGAGCTTATCAACCCCATTTTCATTAACACTTAGTACTTCAACAGCAGCTTTACTTCTCCCTTCCTCCCTCCCCCCCGAAACACACACACACCTTGGTACAAACTTCACTGAAATAGAGAGCAGAATGGCAGAGGTTCAACTATAAATGTGACATTGGGTTGAATTGAGCTTTCAATATGTATTGAATGAAAAGGTAAATATTAACAGAGATTAAGAAAGATTAAAGGGTGTATAACAGGTCAGTATTTACCATGGAAGAAAATAATGCTTGATAGTTATTGAAAGGCTAATTCATCAACATAGTGAGGAAAGGGAGGAGATGCACTGCCCTGCTTGTAAAGTCAGGAGGCACCAGAACACTGTAAGATATAATGTTTCTTGCACACAGGGCAAGATAAAGGGAAGTAGTTGCTAAGTAGTGGCTTATGAGCCAACACTAAGATAGTTGTAAGTGCTTCTGACTCTTTCTCTCTAGTACTTCAGCTGCCTCCTACCAGTGTTATCCAGTGTACAGTGAAATTCAGATATTCCTCCTCCAAAGCCTATTCAGTATCTGTAGCCTCCTGCATGGATGTGCTGAGGGAATGATGGGGAAGAGCTCTTATAAGGTCCAAATAAGGATCAGAACCCATTAATTCAGATGAAGTACTGAATGAGAGATGGCCCCTGGCCCAAAGAGCTATATTTTGCTTGCATCTACATTTTATGCACAAATGCCTGACTTGTATACATAAATGTGTTATTTATGCCTGGATCTGGCAAATCTGGAACTGACCAGGTGGTAGTTACAGCACAATGTTGTCTCACATCAGTATCTATGCATGTTACTTAGTCATGCGACACATGGCATACATGCAACACTACATATCTCCCTGTGAACATTATTTGTATATCCAAAAGACTAGTCGGACATAGCTATGAAAGGCACTATCCAGACATACAGAAAGATATGGTGGCAATTTCAACCAATAAAAATGAGATTACTCTGGGGTAGGTGTGCTGATTGTAACTAACAAAAAGAACACGCTTACAATGATTGCCCTTTACTGAATTACAATTACAATGATTGCCCTTTACTGAACAGGTATCTGAGTATGTATTCTGTATATAGAGCTATGCAAAAACTAATGTGTTGGTTTGCTAGCTCAACTGATAAAACTGAGCGAGGAAATGGGGAAATCATTTCAAATCATCCTGAAATGCCCAACTGATTTTTAGAGACACAAGGTGGGTAAGGTTATCATAGAATCATAGAATAAGAGGACTGGAAGGGACCTCAAGAGGTCATCGAGTCCAGCCCCCCGCCCTCAAGGCAGGACCAAGCTCCGTCTACACCATCCCTGACAGATGTCTATCCAACCTGTTCTTAAATATCTCCAGAGAGGGAGATTCCACCACCTCCCTTGGTACTTTATTCCAATATTTGACCACCCTGACAGTTAGGAATTTTTTCCTAATGTCTAATCTAAACCTCCCCTGCTGCACTTTAAGCCCATTACTCCTTGTCCTGTCCTCAGAAACCAAGAGGAACAATTTTTTCTCCTTCCTCCTTGTGACACCCTTTTAGATATTTGAAAACCGCTATCATGTCCCCCCTTAATCTTCTTTTTTCCAAACTAAACAAGCCCAGTTCATGAAGCCTGGCTTCATAGGTCATGTTCTATAAACCTTTAATCATTCTTGTCGCTCTTCTCTGTACCCTTTCCAATTTCTCCACATCTTTCTTGAAATGTGGCGCCCAGAACTGGACACAGTACTCCAGCTGAGGCCTAACTAGTGCAGAGTAGAGTGGCAGAATGACTTCACGAGTTTTGCTTACAACACACCTGTTGATACAACCTAGAATCATATTTGCTTTTTTTGCAACAGCATCACACTGTTGACTCATATTCAACTTGTGGTCCACTATGACCCCTAGATCCCTTTCCGCCATGCTCCTTCCTAGACAGTCGCTTCCCATCTTGTATGTATGGAACTGATTGTTCCTTCCTAAGTGGAGCACTTTGCATTTCTCTTTATTAAACCTCATCCTGTTTACCTCTGACCATTTCTCTAACTTGCTAAGGTCATTTTGAATTATGTCCCTATCCTCCAAAGAAGTCGCAACCCCACCCAGTTTGGTATCATCTGCAAACTTAATAAGCGTACTCTCTATCCCAATATCTACATCATTGATGAAGATATTGAACAGTACGGGTCCCAAAACAGACCCTTGAGGAACTCCACTTGTTATCCCTTTCCAGCAGGATTTAGAACCGTTAACAACAACTCTCTGACTACGGTTATCCAGCCAATTATGCACCCACCTTATCGTGGCCCTATCTAAGTTATATTTGCCTAGTTTATCAATAAGAATATCATGCGAGACCGTATCAAATGCCTTACTAAAGTCTAGGTATATGACATCCACCGCTTCTCCCTTATCCACAAGGCTCGTTATCCTATCAAAGAAAGCTATCAGATTAGTTGGCATGACTTGTTCTTCACAAACCCATGCTGGCTATTCCCTATCACTTTATTACCTTCCAAGTGTTTGCATATGATTTCCTTAATTACCTGCTCCATTATCTTCCCTGGGACAGACGTTAAACTGACCGGTCTGTAGTTTCCTGGGTTGTTCTTATTCCCTTTTTATAGATGGGCACAATATTTGCCCTTTTCCAGTCTTCTGGAATCTCCCCTGTCTGCCATGATTTTTCAAAGATCATAGCTAAAGGCTCAGATACCTCCTCTATCAGCTCCCTCTATCAGATACCTCCCTCTATCAGCTCCCTCTATCAGATACCTCCTCTATCAGTTATATCTTTTATTGGACCAACTTGTGTTAGTGAGACAGACAAGCTCTTGACAAACTGGTCCAATAAAAGGTATTTCCTCACCCACCTTGTCTCTCTAATATCATGGGACCAATATAGCAATACCCCCACATACAAAGCTGAATTTTGTTTGTTTGCTTATTTGTTTTGCCAGCAAGACAAAGAACTGAAAAGAGTTCATATCAAGTCAGGCAAAAAACGCAATTTCATTTCATTTGCATTTTAAACTTATTTTCTTAAAAGCAAAGGATATTAGGAATCACAATTTTCAGAGCACTTATCCAGGATGTAAGAGACAAGGGACATTAAAAGACGTGTATTTGTGTAAATGTGTAACTGCTGAAATTTTTTGCCGTTACATGTTTACAATCGGGGAGCAGGCGAGAGCCGATGCTCACAAGGAGCCGGCTTTTAAGCCTTCTCCTCAGAAGCACTGGCTCCTGCCTGCTCTCCTCCTGCTGCTGCCTCTGTGGTATAGCAGGGAGCGGGAGGGAGAGGCAGTTCCATGGGAGCCGGCATGTTCAGAGAGCCAGCTCCCTGAATGTCCTAACTCTCACAAGGGTGGGGTGCATGTAACCATTAGGATTAACCAATGAACCCAAGCTTATCGGTTAATCATGAAAACAGGTACATGCAAACATCCCTAGAAGAGACCAGATTCAATCACTACTCAGCCTGATCTGGAGAAGGGATTTGAAGGAGGTTCTCCCATGTTGCAGGCATGTGCTCTTGCCACTCCACTGTGGTACAGGCTCTGCTGTTAAAGTTGTTCCACTGTGTATAAAGAATACAGAGTTCATTGGCGTGGAATGCTGGTGCACTCTAGCCACCACGCTATAGATTCATTATCTTCTCTAAGGCCTACCTCATTCTCCAATTTCATAAATGTTGCCCACAAAGTGTTTTGGGGTCACGTGAGGTTGTGTCAAATGTGCAAATATTTTCAATAGACACAACATTGCATTTTTGAGCCAATAAATTATTCATTTCAAAAAATATTGCCCAAGTCTAACTGCATATTGAATTGAGGGCTGAGTTCATGGTCTTTTCCTATAGTCCCTCAGGAGAAATCAACAGAGATGGTGGAGACACAGCCCTGTGTGAAAGCGATTGTCAAAATCTCAAAAAAAAATTACTAATGTTACCTAATTTCCATCCCCTAAGAACAGGAAACATTGCTCCAAGCCTCTCCAAAGGGTGAATGAATTCTTAGCTAATCCAACATAATATTTTACACTCACAAAAGTTTTATCTTTATATCAAACAGAGATGAGCAAAAGTGAGATAATTTTTGGAGAGGTGGAAGAGGTAGGCATAACACCTCACTCAGTACATTCATAATTTTCAGCTGTTCAGCGGGAAGTGCTGCAAGAGAGTGGAAGGGGCAAGCAGGGGCAGAAAAAGGCAAGGGTTGGGTATACCTGTGGAAGGGGGCAGAGTGGAAGCGGAAGCTTGGGGTAAGGATGGATCACCCCGCAGGTATATTTGAAAATCTGTGACTGTGGGACACTCCCACAAGCTTGCTTAGCATCTAAGGGTGACCAGTTGCAGGCCTTGAGGAGTCGGTAGTGGGATGTCCCATAGGAGGCTCCACTTTAGGAATCGTGTTCAGAAAGAGAGAGGAAGAGTGGAAGAAGGCTGGTTGTTGCTTTCCACAAATGAAACGGGCAACCATGTTGACTCTTCCAATTAGAGTTCATGAGGCCGAACCAGAGTCCCTCTCCCACCCACCTCACTCCATAATGGAGAGTCTGAGCCCCCAAAAGCTTCAGCACCCATTTGAAGTCCTCAAATTGGCTTAGCTACAGTTTTGAAAACTCAAATCCAGAGATGATTATGATCAAAGCGCAATAGGGAAGGGTTATGATAATGGCTTTGGTTTGGACCCATCCTTCCTACAAGTCACACCCATGTAGATAGGATTCTGAGATGAGCTGCTTGAATAGCCAAGGAATAAATTAAAGGTTTAATACTTTGAAAGAACACAGAAATAACAAAATAAAATATTTTCATTGGCTGGTTACATCTTCCTTATTAGTGTCTTGGTTTATTGCTGGATATATATGGCTATCACAACATCTAGTACCTCTGACCAGCCAGAGCCCACCTAACCTCCATACCGCAAATACACAATTATACCCAGGAATACAGCCTTCAAAAGTCTAATGCTCCAGGAATAGTGCTTAAGGACAAGCACAAAACCCCCACCCATACATCTCTAATCTTGCTCCTGACATTGCTTTTACTTCCATACCCATGTCTTTATTGGAGGACATCTCAAAACAAGCATTCAAACTTTCAGGTATCAACAGAAATGCTTAAACTACAGAGAGAAAGGGGTCCTGGTTCAGAGCTACAGTAGCTGAGTTTTCACAAGTGGCACCTGTGATATCTTCAGCACTCATGCTAGATATAGGGTGAGGATAATAATGGGAAAATAACTACTGCTATGTATTCAAGGTACCTAACATTCTGATGATGAGCTAGCCACTTCGTATCAATTGGTAATGTTTCCTTTAACCTGCATTAAACCATAATACAAGTGTCACATTGAATCAATACTGAATAATGTTATTTGACCTTTTAATCACTCTAATACATGTTTTATGGGCTGATTTCTTATTAAACAGAATATATTCAACAATACAAACTACCTCTCTAAATATACAAAGCAAGCTGTAGTTAAAATATAAATCAATATGGGTGACTTTACATCTTATTAAAATATGTAAAATGATGTTTAATTTGTTGACCCCTAATTCGTGTCTTATGGGAAGAAGTAAATAACTTTTCCTTATTTACTTTCTCCACACCAGTCATAATTTTACAGACCTCTATCATAGCCTCCCAATCATCTCTTTTTCAAGCTGAAGAGTCCCATTCTTATTAATCTCTTCTCAAATGGCAGCCTTTCCATACCCCCAATCATTTTTGTTGTCCCTTTCTGAAATTTTTCCATTTTCATATATCTTTTTTTTGAGATGAGACAACTACCTCTGCACACAGTATTGAAGATGCAGGCACACTAAGGATTTTAAGAGAGACAATATGATGTTTTCTGTCTTGTAATGGATCCCTTTCTTAATGATACCCAACATTTTGTTCACTTTTTTGACTGTATATTGAGGGATGTTTTCAGAAGCATATCCATGACGACTCCGAGATCTTTTTCTTGAGTAGCAACAGCTAATTTGGCCCCTATCATTTTATATTTATAGTTGGGATTATATTTTCCAATATACATTACTCTGCATTTATCATTTGCCATTTTTTTTGCCCAGTCACACAATTTTGTGAGATCCTTTTGAAACACTTTACAGTCTGCCTTGGACTTAACTATCTTGAGCAATTTTGTATCATTTGCATATTTTGCCAGCTCATTGATTACCCTGCCTCCAGATTATTAATGAATATGATTACTAGGATTGGTCCCAATCTACACTCTTGAGAACACCCCTCGTTACCGGACAATTTATTCCTACCCTTTGTCTCCTATCATTTAACCAGTTATCAGCACATGAAAGGACTTTCCTTCTTATCCCATGACAACTTACTTTACGTAAGAGCCTATGGTGATGGACCTTGTCAAAGGCTTTCTGGAAATCTAAGTACACTGTATCCACTGGATCTCCCTTTGTCCACAGGCTTCTTGACCCCCTCAAAGAACTCTGGTATATTGATGAGGCATGATTGCCCTTTACAAAATCCATGTTGGCTCTTCCTTATCAAATTATGTATTTGACAATTCTGTTCTTTACTACACTTTCAATCACTTTGCCCAGTACTGACGTTAGAATTACTAACCTGTAACTGCCAGCATCACCATTTCTACATTTTCTGTTATTATCCCCTGTCCATTGTGTAACAACCCTATCCTATTCTTTGTCTTCCCCTTGCTTCTCATGTTTCTTGTTACCTTTTATGTCTCTAGCATGTTTGAGCTCATTTTGTGGCTTGGCCTTTCTAATTCTGTCCCCACATATTTGTGATATTTGTTTATATTCATCCTTTGTAATCTGGCCTACTTTCCACTTTTTATGAGATTTATTTTTATTTTTAGATCATTGAAGATCTTATTGTTAAGAGACAGGTGGGTCCTTTGCCACGCTTCCTAACTTTTCTATGTAGTGTGGGACAGTTTTCCTTTGTGCCTGTTATGGTGTGTGTCTGAAAAACTGCCAACTCTCTTGAACATTTTTCCCTTAGATTTGCTTTCCATGGGATCTTACTTATTAACTCCCTGAATTCGCTAAGGTCTGGGATGGAGAGAGTTTGCTGGCTGCTTTTGAGAGCGGTGCAGGGCCAGTGCAAGGGTGCGCCTGCCTTAGCCCCTCTGTATCACCACACAGGAGCTACCTGTAGTAAGCAGTGTCCAGTTCCAATCCCCTGCCCCAATCATGAAGCCCTTCTTGCACCTCAAGCCTGAGCCTGTACCCTGAGCGCTGTCCTGCACCCCAACTCCCTGTCCCAGGCTCAGTTCAACCCCCTCACACTCCAAATCCCTTAGCCCAAGACCAGAGCCTGCGCCCCAACCCTCTGCCCCAGCCTGGTGAAAGGGAGGGAGAATGAGGGAGAGAGGATGGAATGAGCAGTGACAGGCCTCAGAGAAGGGGCAGAAAGGAGGTGGGACAAGGGTTTGGGGCTTGAGGTAGATCCTGTAATGCACTTAAATTCAAAAAGTAATCTTGTGTTTAAAAAGGTTGGAGACCAACACATTAGAACCTAAATTTCATGTAAGAACTGGGATCCCTTAGCTGAGTATAAGGTGTTCTAAAACAGAATATAACCTTATTTGGCAACTGAGCTTAATTCAGTTAAGTAATTATTTCACCTATGACCTAAGGTTTTAATTCTGCTTGTTTTAGAGCCTTATAGAAAAAGTCATTACTTATGCCTGGTGGGTGAATGCGTGGAGCTGCATTTACTCCATGAATGGCAGCTATAAATCCATCAATATCAAATTGGTACAGTCTATATGCCAACACCTTTCCTGCCCTTCCTTCTTCTCCTTTCAGGTTTCTCTTTTTTGTTCTCAAAGATTTAGTTTTTTCAATAATTAAATTAAATTAGATAAATTAGAGTCTAACTGAAACTAATTTGCATAATATCCTAATCCATTTGTGTAAGGCTTCTAAAAATCTCCCAGCTATTTCTCTAGGAAGTGGTGTAGCTAATTATCAACCTCTCCAAGCAGCCTTCAAGGTATCACAGATCATATGTATAGAAGAGACAATAATTCCATTGCAAAAAAATGTATCATGTATCCTAATGTATCATGAAAATTCTATGTTTCCAGAGTGGAATAAAATCATTCTTCATCTATGCAATACATGTGAGCATGTACTAATAGATGTGATCACTATTCCCTGAATATAATCATTTAGAAAATCTAATCCTCTAATTTTGGGATATGCACGTCCAATTGTTTTTTAAACTTTCGGGTTTTGAAAATGAATTCTAATCTCTGTTCCCTGGGTCACCTTTGTTCTCACCCTCTTCAGGACAACCCATACAGTTGCAGAGCTCAAGGCCAGAATGATCCATCAGATCATCTAGTCTTTAGCTTCTCCATATCACAGACCACTAATGTCTCCCAGCACTGACACACACAGCCCAACAATCCAGACCGCAGTACAGCCACAGGAGACTAGAATGCTGTGTGCACCACAGGCAGAGACTAGGAGAGACTAAAGTGCATAAGTGCACTGTCAGGGAAATGATTAAGTGAAAAAAACTTCTACTACTGTTGCTTCCACTCCTGGACAACTCACAACCAGCCTCTAGCATATAAATCACTCTCAGTTGCATGTGTATGCACTGACAGCGTGCCAGTTGCTCCCTGCTGTTATCAGCCTGAATTATACTGCAGAGTGACTCCAGCACACTTCCCAGTGCCAGATTTTCCCAGAAATGTACATCATGTACTGCCCAGCCCTTTTTTGTGGAAATACAAATTTATGTAAATCCATTATTTTGTCAATGGAAATAATATGCACAGATTTTGATGCCTCAAATGGAGTATCTCAGACACTTCAATTCAAACACTCTGGATTATATATCTAGAAAAAGTTAACTCCAAAGCTTTCAAGTGAGTACAAATAATGAGACATAAAAAGTCAGAAATGGTCACAAGAAAAATAAAGATAAAATACAACTAATGCTTAATTTAATAAACTGTTAAATTCAGGGTAAAGTGTTTCTCACTACATACTCTTGGCAATCTTACTGACCAAACTTGTTAATCCAGGACACCTTCATATGTTTAATGGCTGCTTCCTTTGTTCTGCCTGGTGTGGTGAATGGATAGCTACAAAGACAGTGAGGAGGAAGGATACCTTTGTGTTTATGTTCCTTATTTTTAAGTTCTTTAAGAACAAGTTGGACAAACGCCTGTCCAGGATAAATTAGGTATACTTGGGCTTTCCTCAGCGCAGTGGTCTTGGCTTGATAACTTCTTGAGCTGTCTTCCAGACCTGCATTTCTAGGATTCTATGGTTCTATATAAACACCTTAGCCAGATATAGTCACTAGAAGAGCTTGGTTTAGCACTCTCAAACCATTATACATGACTTTTATAAAGAGAACTCATGTCTCATCAATGTATTGGAATTATATGAGGGAGACAACTAGCATGTGGATAAGGGTGATCCAGTTAACATTGTATGATTAAAATTAAGGGGCCTGGTTTTTAGCCCATTAAAGTCAATAGAAAAACTCTCATTGGTTTCAAGGGTTTTGGATCATGCACTAAAGATTAGTTTTATTTTCAGATTTCTTTCATCTGGAAAACTAGTTGTAAAACTTTAAGATCAGACTTTCTAATGAGGTTTCTAATATTTCCTGGATTCCAAATGGTCTGGAAAAATAATAAAAGTTTTATAATTTAACACACTAAATATTCATAGATTCTGTTTTGTATCTTAAGATATTGTTTTAATAAACTTTAAAACAATATAATATTTCTAAGCCCAAGTGCTGATCTACTAAAAACATCTCTAATGTGAAATCTCAAATACCCTGATTAAACAATAAATTAGGTGATAAATAATCAGTAGAATAATAAAACCCTAGCAAAAATCTAAGACAAAGGATCAGATTGGTGGGGAGGGAGGATGACTGTAGCATTATGCATCTGTGTCTTGACACAGGCATAATTAACAATGTGCTGAATTACAAATTTGAGTGACAGATGAAAATTAGAATATGAAAGTGATCTCAAAATATATACCTTACATTAGGGGATAGGGAAACATTCATAATATCACATTCAGGTACTCAAGTGCCAAATGGAAATCTTATTTAGAAACACCATAATAAAGATGGTAATTTAAAACAATCGTGTTTGCAAGTATATTTTGTGAACTGTTGCAACAAAAATAGAATAATGCACTTGCACTTTTTTTTGCCATGCAGATGTCAGATTCATGTCACACTGAATGTATTCACTACTCTTTTTAAAAACAGATTTATACATTTTCCATGAAGATAATTTATTTAAACACCACCCAGAGATGTAAAGTTTGCCCTGCAACTGCAAAGCATCTTGAAAATGTGTGAAATAATGTATTAACATATGTATGAGGGCGAAAAATAGCTCAAAATTTCCAATGAAATTCCAGGATAAATACCTGAGTTCCCACAAAAGATTGTTAAGCCCCAGAAAGTGATAATTACACCATCATTGGGTCTCCTGTCAAGATAGAGCTCACTCTGACGCTGCTCAGTCCTATGCTGGAGAAAGGAAACAATCTCTTCAACAAACCTTTGGTCCAAAAAGAACCAAAAGGGGATATGGAGAAAAGAGAGTAAAAGCAGGAAAGGAAGAAGCTAGAAAAATAAACCTCTTCTCTGAATAGGCACTCAGGGCAGATCTACACTACAGCCCAAGTCAATCTAACTTATGACACACAAGACATGTCTTCACTCTGTGGAACATCAATGCTGCCACGATCAATCTTCCAGAATTTGATTTAGTGAGTCTAGTTAAGGCTGGCTAAATCAAACTCAGAGGGCACCCCCACCATCATCCGGTTCTCCCACTCTTGCAAAGAGTTTGCTCCTGTTGGCATCCCACTGTGGGGATGCTGCCAAGCTTGGCTGAAGGTAAGCCAATTCCAGTATTCTACGTAGGTGGAGTTGCGTACCTTAAGCTAAGCTGCCAGGTCTAGTGTTGACTTGGCCTCAGGGTTGTGAAAAAGTCTCCCTCCATTAAGCATTGGAATTTTCTCACTGTCCACTGTGTGTTATGATCTCCCACTGACATAAATCCACTTCTCATCAGTGTGATATAATAATGCTGAGGATGGAGTACTCTCCTGTCAGCATAGCACATCTTCTCCAGATGTCCTACAACAGTATCACTGTAGCGCTGTTGTGTAGACTCGCTTTCAGAGTCAGAGAACAAGAGATACCATGTGTAATATGACATGATGCCTTGAAAAATATTATTCAGTCAGAAGATGACTATTTGCTATAAAGAGTTCTAGGCAGGGAGTAAAGTCCCTGGTAAACAAGAGAGTGCGAGAGAGAGAGAAATGTGGAATCTGAGCTCTGTAGAAAACTGTTTGCAAGATGTTTCTTTTAATAAATACCTGCAATTTAATGAACTGTAATAGCATACATTATGAGGTAAAACTTCAATTTCCTCTGAACAGCAAACCTAGATTTTGGCTGATAGGTAGCAAACTACCTAGCTTTTCCCACAAGAGAGACTTGCAATCCACATTAAAATTGGGGAAGAGAATGGTAGGAGTAGCGACCATCTTGTGGCGTATATAATCTAATCAGTAGTCTTAGTTGTGCTTTCCCATAATCAAAAAGATTTAGAGTTCATTTTTGTTAAAGATATGGGCAAGGACTTGTTATGAGGTTGCTCATTCTCCCTATATTTATAATTCTGTCTCTTGACTGTAGATTTTTTTTTTATTTTAAGATGACTATTCCTCACTTCTTACACCAAACATAAACTCTCCTCCTTTTAAGCACTCTTGTTTGCTGTGTTGACAAGTTCTCTTTTTACTCATCATTGTATATGTGCTTTGACTCTGCCTACAAGATTGGCTGCTACTTACATTTCTCTCTCATTTATTAAAAAAGTCCTATTAAAAAGTTGTAAAAAATGCATTTTTAAAATCTTTCACTGATATAATGTAGCAGCACTAACATTATAACAACTTCATATAAAACAGCTGCATTAAAAATATAACAACCCTTTTAAGCTAATTGAATCACAGTCATGGATCTTTGGAAGCCAATAGAATGTCAACACATGTAAGAGAGTTGCACTGACATCATCTTGGGTCACTTTGATCTATCAGAGTGTCAATGGAAAAACTCTCTTATGTTGATGTGTTATGTTTGCCCTCTCAAAAATGTACCTTTCATGTGAGTGAAGTAGCAACTGTGTACATACCTCAGGTATCTTTTCCTCTGCCCAGACAACCAAGTATTCACATATTCATAAGAGGAAGCCCTGTTTTCAACCTTCATCCCGGAAAGTGTTTACACGGGAGGATGTCCATACCAATTATTGAATATTGAAAAATCAACTAATTTTCTACTATTTTATATTGATTTACATGTCACCCTTAATTATTTATTCACTTTTTGTTAATAATTTGTGTCCTGCTCCCATTCTCCCTGGCTTATGGCAAAACTCACATTACCGTTAGTGGAAGCAAGATCAGGTCCTTGCATCTTAAATAAGTAGAAAATTTAAAAAACAACAACATTGCCTTCTCATTTCACCCAAAGTGCTCAGTGTGGGTTTAGCTTTTTTCTGACTGAAGTCAGTGGGAGTTTTACCATTGATTTCAATGGCAGCAGACAGACTCATACGGAGCACTGTGGGAAATACCATAGTCAAGCTATGATATACTAAGCAACTCAATTTCCCATGACACAAACAGGAGTTAAAGATACTGAATATCTCACAGGATGGATGATATAAAAATACCCTACTTAACATTCCCCTAACCTCAGTCTTCTTGTCTATGTCCATAGATTGTGAGCTCCTTAGATGAGAGGTTGTCCTTTCATGAATATTTGGAAACTCTTAGCACCTTGCAGTCGCTATCATAGAAGACGGTGATAAATATAGGCTCTCATTGATTAGAAACTCAGACAATGTTGGCATGGTGGCTTCCAAAGCTGATTTCTTGTTTTTATTAATTTATTCTCTTCACAAAGCCCTCAACATGTGTTTTAGTGTCACAGAAGATTAGAAGACCAGTTGTTGGTATTTTGCAGCAGGCAGTACTGCTAAGCTTTTTTTGTCTTTTCTTTTTGGAAGAGAGATATTTTTGGACACAGAAGTTGGCTATATCATCCTCACTGTGAATCAATGCTATTAGTTAAAGCTAAGTAACATCTCCCATGCACTGTGGAAGAATCAGCTGGGTTTTAAATCGATACGTTACCTCTGACATTTATAAACACCCTTTAGAATCAGAACATTATTTTAAAACATTTAATATCATTTTGCGAGAATGGTTCATCCTTTAAAATCTCTCTTTGCCCCTCCTGAGAACTAATTCAATTTAATTGACTGCAGTTTCAGCTAGATCATTCCAGAGGGGAAAAAACTTTAAAAAATGATTGATTTAATCTTACTGTAAATATTCTATTGTTATTGGTTCTATTGACCTTTTGCCCCTTCTCTCTTTCCCATAATGACATATAAAAGGTTCCTTTAACAAAGCAGAAATTGCTTTACTAATGAAAGCAATTCTACAAGGCTATAAATAGTTCTGGAGAAAGGAGAGAGAGAATCCACAGATTTGCAAGCCTGAGGGGACCATTGTGATCACTTGCATAACACAAACCAATACATCTCACCCAATCATTTCTGTATTGAGGTGTTGCTTCCAGCACAGTGAGTGTGGACAGTTCAGGAGCAGAAAAATAGAACCTGACCCGTCTTACAAAAAGGTAGCATGTAGTGAGTATAAGGTGACACCGCTATTGATCTATATACAAATTAGAAAGATCGGCCATAGAACTGAGAAAAAGTTTTCTTGTAAAACTTGGCACTGACCTGTTGCTTTAAGAGTAATGGGTGCCTGAAGTCTTTTGCCAGATTAGAACAATGCTTCATCCTTTTGGAGAATGTGCAAGAATCCTCCTAGTTGTTTGTTTGTCCTGGAGTCTGGCCAGAGAGGAAGGATAGTCCAGTGGCTAGGACTCTCGCCTGGGTCTTTGGAGAATATCCATTACTACTAAGCATTTGTATCTCCACATTGCAATCACAGGTGTGAGTTGTAACTCAGCTGGGCATTCTCACACAAGCTTTAATATAGCTAGCATGCTAAAAATAAAATGGAGCCTCAGTGGCCCAGGCTTTAGCATGGCCTGTACAAGGCCATTGGTCCTCCTGAGTATGTACTCGCATAGCTAGCTGATGCTAAAGCCTGTGCCACCATAACTTCACCACTATTGTTATCTGTTAAAGCTAACGCAGGTATATCTACCAGGCTGCAATCACACCTCCAAATGCAGCATGGACCTACTCTCAGTAGAAGTCCAATAAGTGTACCATGGGCTGCAAGAGACTAACCCTTGGATTCAATAACTTCAATAACTAACCCTTGGATGTACTGGTGCTACAATAAAGTAGAATTTAAACCGTCTATTCATTTCCCCCACCTTGCTAGCACTTTTAGACAGCTAGGACCCAGCACATTCTGGATTGATCATGCAGAGTGCTGTCAAACTCTTCTTAAGCCTCACAATAAAACTATAACTAATGCAAACTATATTTGTCATTGTCCAATTGATGCCTTTGTGGACTGCACTGTGTGTGGTTGCCATGAAAAAGACAAGGATTTGAAATTCTCATTATTTCGGGAACCACCGCAGTAGTGACACCTTACATCTTTACTGGAAAGCAAGCCAATGACCTACAAAGAACTTCTTAGAGTCACATCAGGAAGCTCAGGCAAGTGAGCAAGTGCTTCTGACATGTGGAATGAAAATGTGTTTGTTTTTTGCTGAGAATCCCAAATCAAGCTCTTAATTTCTGTGATAATAAATCTGGCCACTCATCTGCTCAAGATGATTCAAGATGAAAAATTTAGCTAATGATGTGAACTCAGAAACAGAGCCAGCTGTATAAAAGTGTAAACTTGCTTTTCTGAAACACAGGGTGAAAAAGCCAGGTGACTCACTTCTCTGGCAAGATGAAATCGGATGTTAAATTTCCTTGCTCTGTCTGTGGTGTAATAAGGCAAGTAAAATATTTCCATTGCTTCAGATATTAAAATGCTAAGTAGATATTCTAGAATAGCTGTGAAGGCCCATGATTTGTTAACAAGGATTATTAGGAGGGACACAAATCCCTCCTACTTTTACAAAAGCCAAACAGTTCAAGGACTGTTGCTCTCAAATCCTTGTATGTGATAATATAATAGTTTCATCATTCCCATTTTGGTTTCTTCTCTATGGAGCGTTGTAATATTGCAACTGTTTACTGAGAGCACTCTAATAATCAAGCAAATGAGCACTTCCTTTCTTCCTCCTGCATCTAAAAAGGGGATGGAATAGGTTCATAAATTGCAAGGCCAGAAGGGACCATTCTGATTATCTAATCCAGCAACTTCATTGTATTGTGACTCCCTTTCTAACAACAAAAATAACTACATAACCCCATGAGGGAAAGTTGAAGCTTGAGCCCCAACCACGTCAAATGGGAGGCCAAAGCAGATGCCCAATGAATTCAGCCCCAAGGAGGTGGCCTGTAACCTGAGCCCCACTGCCCAGGACTGAAGGTGAAACCACATCCCACCATCCAGTGGGGCTCAGGCTTCAACGTTGGCCCCAAGCACCAGCAAGTCAAACACTTGTTTTAGCAACCCCATTAAAATGACTCATTTGGGGGTCCCAACCCACAGTTTGAGAACCACCAATCTAATCTGACTTCCTCTGTAACACAGACCATAGAACTTCCTCAGAATAATTCCTAAAAGAGCACATCTTTTAGAAAAACATCCAAGCTTCATTTTAAAATGGCAGGTGATGGAGAATCTATTAGGACCTTTCGTTAATTATTCCAGGGGTTAATAATTCTTCCTGTTCAAAAATGTATACCTTTTTTCTAGTCTGAATTTGTCTAGTTGCAATTTCCAGTCCCTAGATTCTGTTACACCTTTCTTGGCTAGATTGAAAAGCTTATCATCAAAGATTTGTTCCCCATATAGATACTTGTGGACTATGATCAAGTCACCTCTTAACCTTCTCTTTTTCAAGCTAAATAGATCAAGTTCCTTTTATCAATCACTATAAGGAATATTTTTCTAATCCTTTTCTAATCCTCTAATCCATTCTTGTGGTTCTTTTCTGAACCACGTCCAATTTTATCAATATGTGTTCCTGGAATTGTAGACACCCGAACTTAAGAACGGTCTTACCAGGACAGATGAAATGTCCTTCTCACCCAGGATCCTGTCTTTTGACAGTTGCCAGGTACCCCAGAGGGAATGAACTGAACTGGTAATCATCAAGTGGTCCATCCTGATCAAACAAAGGCTAGGGACACCATCCTTGCCCATCCTGGCTAATAACCATTCCCAGATCTATCCTTCATGAATGTATCTAGTTTTTTTCTTAACCCTGTTTAATCTTGGCCTTCACAACATCCTCTAGCAAAGAGTTCCACAGGTTGACTGTGCGCTGTGTGAAGAAATACTTCCTTTTGTTTGTTTTAAATTTGCTGCTAATTAATTTCATGTGGTGATCCCTAGTTCTTGTGTTAGAAGGAGTTAGAAATATTTCCTTAATTACTTTCTCCACACCAGTCATGATTTTATCAACCTCTATCATATCCAGTGGTATAAGTAAAATAAATGTCTTACCAGTACCAGGAAGATGGCCGGGGAAGACACTACCAGCTAATGAGGGGGAGCACATGACCTCTGCACATGACCCTTGATGTGACTACACCCTGCTCCCAGCCCAGGACACCCATGCTCTTCCCCTCCCCTCCCTATCCCACGTTGCCTGTGGGAGAGAGTTGGGGGTGGTACAACAGACAGAGGAGGTACTAGCAGTTCTGCTCTTTTCTCCGAAGCCTCTGCAAGCAGGGAAAGGAACAGAAGTCCAACCTGGCCTTCTGCCCTTCCATGGAACTGTCTCTCTCCCAGCTCTGTACAACGTCACCCCTGCCAATGGACAGGGCTGGTGGAGCAGGCCTGGGCGTTCTGTTCCTTTCCCTGATGGGAGGAGCCACAAGGAAAGGAGCAGAATGCCAGCAGCGTTTCTGGCTGCCATATTACACCCAGCTTTCTCACCCCTCCCCAGCCCTGTTTTCTTGTAGGGCTCCATATAGATGGAGCTGGAAAAGAGGCAGCTCTGTGGGGGGACTGGAGATAGTTCGATATCTTTCCAGTACATCGTACTGACTATAAATATCATGCTGCTACATGCACTACTGGTTATATCCCACCTTCTTCATCTCTTTTCCAAGATGAAAAGTCCCAGTCTTATTCATCTCTCCTCACATGGAAGCAGTTCTGTACCCTTAATCATGTTTGTTGCCGTTTTCTGAACCTTTTCCAATTCCATTATACAATTCCAATACAGGACATGGTATTCCAGCAGTGGTCCCTCCAGTGCCAAATTCAGAAGTAAAATAACCTCTCTGCTCCACCTTCACAATCTCCTGATTATGCATCCAAAGATTGAATTAGCCCTTTTTGTCATAGCATCACACTGGGAACTCCTGTTCAGTTGATGAGCCACCATTGCCCCAAATCTTTTTCAGAGTCATTAATTATATCTAGGAGGAGAATAAGGTGGAAGTGTTTTAAAATATTTTAGGTACCAAATTACTTACAAGAGTCTATTAAAATATCACTGTCCTGTCACTATTTTCTAATATATATATTTAGGTTTGAAAGTGTTAGATTTTTATCAGTCAATATCAATAAATGTCAATTTCACCATAAACACACAAACCCACAAACCAATGAATAAATAAGCAAAGAAAGAAAAAGTGCTGCTTGAGGACTTATTAATTTGATTTAAAGATGTTTACTTTGTGTATTTTGACATGTGAGGTTAACAATTTGCACTTTCGTAGTTACTTCATTTTGACTAAAGGAATACAAATGTCTGTCATTACATAATTATTGTCTGACATCTCAGCCCATAATTTACAACTGTGAAAAAAATGTGATTGACAAAAATAGAAAAAAAATGCTTAAAAGTCATTATTTTTGCAACTGTGAAAATTTAAATAAAATAGTTTAAAAACATATTAGCCATAAAATCATCATAAATATGCCAAGTCTAAATATATCTTAATTCCTAAGCAAGATTTACAGAGGAAAGTAATAAAAATCAACTAGCAATAACCAAGAAAGACCAACAGACCAACAAGGCCAACAGCTATTTACACTCATGTTCATTCACTATTGGGCTCCAAAAGGGTGTACTAATGCACTGAAATGGATAGTAAGAAGGAGGAAATTAATGTCTGAAAGAGGCCTTCTGCAAGTGTGAAGACTGGCTGTTAGAACAGAAGAGTTATAAAGCAGGAGTTTTTCAGCCTAGCTCTGACAATGTGGCCTTAACAAGTCACCTAAGAATTCAATTTGTTAGAATTTGGGACTGATTCAGATGAGCAAGGATTGCTGTATTGGGTCCAGAGTCCCACCGTTTCAGATTCCAACAGATTATACAATAAAGATAATTAAGCTTACATACCTCCCAGGGATTTTGCAAATATTAATTCGCTAATGTGTTTAAAAGCATTTTGTAGATTAGAAGTTCTCAGCATTACTGCTTACCACTGTTTTTTCAGTATGTGTAGAGACAATGAACATTAATTTTTAAAGCTCTAGGAGGAAAATACACTAAGATGTGGAATCCCAAGGAAAGAAGCTTTCCTCAGTGTAGCTTTTCGGGATGACATCAAGAAGTTGAGGGTACAACAACTGTGTATTATTGATGCACTCATGATAACGAACTGCAATGCTTTAGACCTAAAATGCTGTGCAAGAGTTGGTAAAAATACTAGCACACGTTAAATTCAATTGAGAGTGATAATCAGAAATATTTTTTGGTTTCAGTACAGAAAACCTCTCTCATCATTTTTTTTTACCCAGTATGGTACATAGAAGGCTAAAGAAATAGGTCTCAAAATATTCAAGTCTACTGATGAGCAAATAAGTCACAACAATATTTATCCAATGACTTTCAGATTATTCTTCTCCTCAAGAAATAACTACAAGTAGATCCTTGTTATTTTTCTTTAATTATTTAAATTACATTATTCTACAAGAACACAGCAACATTCATTAAGAGTGACCCCTCTGAAGACTGGATGCATACATTCCTGAAGCAGTCATTTAAAAATTCAAGGAAACATAGGTGACGGGGGGTGCATCCCCATCAATTTGCTGCTTAGATCAAACTGCATGTGTTCACATGGACTGAGAATGCTCAGTAACACTGCTAAAATCAGTTGCCTTCACCCTGCCCCTCTTACCATCAGCAGTCATTGGTCATCTCCGCACAGACATATTCATAGAATACCTTTGCATTTACTAATTTTGCAGTATTGCCTCAATTTTGCATAGCACCTATTTAAGACTGCACAAATAGCTATTCCATAAAACATTCATGTGAGGGGTCATGGGTAGATTATACACAGATAGGGAAACAGAGAGCTTAATGATCCACGATAACATTTTCAAAAGCACCAGTGACTTTGTAGGCTAAATCATATTTCAAAAATGACTTTGGCCCTGATATTTAGAGGTATTTGGGTATTGTTGCACACAGCATGACAACGCCTAACTGATTTAGGAGCCTAATTCTCACTTTCCAAAGCACTTAGGAATTTATCTTCCTTCAAATGTCTTTACTGCCTCTTGGCCTTAAAACAGTATTGCATGCAGAGCTTGTCTATATAGGGCAGTGTTTTTTAAACTTTTTAAGACTAAGGAACACCAAACAATTTTTTTTTTATGAGGAACACCAAGGATTTTTTGTTGAGCAAAAAAAAAAAAAAAAAAGTCTGGGGGAGGGGAGGGAGAGTCAGGGGGAAAGTTATTCAGAAAAAAAGGTTACCTGCCCCTTTAAGGGCAGCCATTTTGAATTCTGCTCTCCGCGGCACACCTTCAACTGTCTCACAGCACACTGGTATACCATGGAACATAGTTTAAGAAACACTGATATAGGGTGTTCATGTATGGCAAGTCAGGGTGTCAATCGATAGCACACCGGTTTGCTGTGCAGTATTGTCCCAATGTAGACAGTTCTGTGATGTTCTAAACATTCCATAGTATGCTTCAATGTACTTGCATTTGAAACTGTAGACTAACACTCTGGTTTACTACATGCTGATGTTGAATTTAGACAAGTCTCTAGGTCCATAGTTTGAAATTTGCAAAAGCTTTGAGAGCCCAAGACAAATCTCCCTTTTTGAATTTCTCCATGCATAGATTTTAAGGCCAGTAAGAAGCCATTAGCATTACTAGATCTGACCTGCATAATACAGAACAAACAAGCTCATGCAGTAACTTCTGCATTAAGCCCATAACTTCTGTTTGAACTACAGTATATCTTCTTGAAGAAAATCTAAGCTTGATTTAAAGACTGCAAGTAATTGAGACTCCACCATGTTCTAGAGAAGCTGTTTCAATGGTTAATTACTCTCATAGGGTATGTCTACACTACAAAGTTAATTCGAACTAACAGACGTTAGTTCGAATTAACTTTGATAGGCGCTACACTAGCGCTCCGCTAGTTCGAACTTAATTCGAACTAGCGGAGCGCTTAATTCGAACTAGGTAAACTTCATTTTACGAGGACTAACGCCTAGTTCGAATTAGCTAGTTCGAATTAAAGGCTATGTAGCCACTTAATTCGAACTAGTGGGAGGCTACCCCTCCCCAGATTTCCCTGGTGGCCACTCTGGGCACCACCAGGGAAACTCGTCTGCCCCACTCCCAGCCCCAGAGCCCTTAAAGGGGCACGGGCTGGCTACGGTGCCCGTGCCAGGTACAAGCCTGCCAGCACCCAGCCAGCAGACCCTGCACCTGGCACGGATCGAGCCACCCACCCGCTGCCACCCAGCCCTCCGCCTCTTCCCGGGACCAGGCTGGCAGCTCCCGGGAGCCTGCCCGGGTCCGCAAGAGGCAGGTGCCCGCCTGGTCTAGTGCGGAGATCGTGGACCTCATCCACAACCTCCGCACTAGGCACAGGAGAGTGGCCGGCTAGGGCACGAGAGCTGCCAGCCTGGCTACCCGGGAGCAGGTTTGCATGAAAATCAAAGTGGTCCACTGAGACCCCGACCCTGAGCCCTGAGCTTACAATGGCCATACTGGGTCAGACCAAAGGTCCATCTAGCCCAGTAGCCTGTCTGTCAACAGCAGCCAACACTAGGTACCCTGGAGGGGATCGACTGAAGACAATGACCAAGCCATTTGTCTCGTGCCATCCATCTCCAGCCTTCCACAAACCTTGGGCAGGGACACCACTCCTACTCCCTGGCTAATACTACTCCATGGACCCAACCTCCATGACTTGATCTCACTTCCCTTTAAATTCTGTTCTAGTTCTAGCCTTCACAGCCTCCTGCAGCAAGGAGAGCCATAGGTTGACTCTTTGCTTTGTGAAGAACAACTTTCTGTTACTAGTTTGAAGCCTGCTACCCATTCCTTTCCTTTCGTGTCCTCTAGTCCTTCTTTATGGGAACTAATGAAGAACTTTTCTGTATGCACCCTCTCCACCCAACTCCTGCTTTTAGAGACCTCTATCCTGTCCCCCCTCCGTTTCCTCTTTTCTAACTGAAAAGTCCTAGTCTCTTTAGCCTCTCTTCATATGGGACCTGTTCCCAACCCCTGATCATTTTAGTTGCCCTCCCATCTCCTAGCCTCTCTTTTCCCCTCTCCCATCTCCTTTTCCCAGTCTCCCCCAGTTTTGTTCAATAAAGACAGATTCCATTTTGGAAGACACGTTATCTTTATTTTGTACATCAAGAAGAGGGGCTAGGGAAGGGTAAGTGGAAGGAGGTGAGGGAGGAATGGGGCACGAGCCCCCGATGGGGAGGACTGGGCTGGCTCTGCGGGCTTCTGGGGGCAGAAACTCTCCTGCAGCCCCCCAATTGCCCCCTCTCCCCAGATGGCAGCCTGCGGCAAGTGCAGCAGGACTGATGGCCGAGTGCTGTGATGTGACCAGTGTGGGTAGTCCAGGCAATCCAAGCCAGGGCTGCTTTGCAAGCGGGGCACCCCTGAGAACTGTCTGTCCGTGGTGGGGGTTGGGACCCTTTAAGCGCAGCCCTCGGCTAGCCTGAGACAGCATCTCCACGCTCTAAGTCCTCCTCTGATGCCCTGCTGGCACTGCTTCCGGCCATCCTTAGCCCCGGTTCAGGGTCCACTTAATGTGGACATGCTAGTTCGAATTAGCAAAATGCTAATTCAAACTAGTTTTTTAGTCTGGATCCGTTAGTTCGAATTAGCTTAGTTCGAATTAACTAATTCAAACTAAATTAGTTCGAATTAGCGCTGTAGTGTAGACATACCCTAAGGGGCTACAGGATTACTACTGTAGTTGTTCTCATATTCTCAATTATTCTTTATAACATGTCAATAATATTAGGCTTTGTGTACAACTGAACACCTCATTCAGAGCACTGAACAACTGCAGCTCCAATGGAATTCAGTGTGCATTGAGGGTGCTCTGCATCTTGCAGATTTGGACCCAGGAACCCCTCCATTTCACCTGAAGCAGTTGAACACTAATTTCATTCAGTAAAGCCAATGGTAAAGCCATTACTATAGGTGTACAAAACAGCCAGAAACCTATAAGTGCTTGATTGAAACAAGTCATTCTGAAAAGATTTTATGATTCACAGCATCAAAGGCCTTATTAAGATCCATAAATAGTCTGAGAAGAGTTTTTTTTTTAAATTTATCTGCTGCAGCAAGAAAAATGTGTCATTATGAGTGTTAGTAGTCAGCAGCAGTATTGTGTGCTTAGTAGGAGCCTGATTGGAGAAGGTGCCAAGAAGAAAGCCAGGTTGATTTAATCCTTGTGTGCCAGGTTTCAGATATTTCCAGAACAATGTACACTGTGGGTAGCTGTCACAAGGACATAGCTAGCCTCACAGAATTCAATGCATTTCAAGTTGTTTTTATGTCAAAAGGCTGCATTTATACAAGCTGTGTTGACTCAAAATTGGGAAGCTTGAATTATGTTTTGGGACACTGGAAATTTTTTTTTCAAGTGATGACTCTTTCTTGAAATGAGATTTTCATGAAGCTTTATTAAACTGTGTGTGCGTGTGTGTGTGCGTGCATGCGTGTGTGTGTGTGTGTGTGAGCGCACGCTGTGGTGTTTTATGATATAAACTATGTTCTAAAATGTTAATCTGTTTTTAGAATACTGTTCAGGTTGGACTTCTTGCCCTGAAATCTTCCTTTTTACATTATAGTAGCATTTAGGGACCCCAATGGAGATTGGGACCCCGCTGTGTGAGGCACCACACAAACATATTTTGAGAGACAGTCCTCACTCCAAAGAACTTACAGTCTAAACCAGTGGTGGCAACCTGCAGCCCAAGAGTTATATGCAGCCCACTGGAGTTTTGTGTGTGGCCCACAAGACATTTTGTTTACCGTTGCCCATGCACAGAGTTGCCAGATTCTGATGGGTTCTGTCCACCTATTTTTTTCTGTACCTGAATTACAAAAGTGACATACAGTTAAAGCAAGGGCACATGAAGTGAGGTGAATGCTGATTGCACACAACGTTGTGAAAGTCATGCGCTCCCTCTGCATCCAATCCAAGCGCTGCTACAGTTCCATCAACACACCCCGTAAATTCAAGATACAGAAGTGCAGTTAGCAAAACTACCCTATCCCAGAAAACTATCTTGGTTGTACCAATCTTGATGCCCACTGAAATGAAGGAGGGCCACTTGTGCAGCCTCCTCACTAGCCTACCTTGCCCCTCACTGTCCTAAACAGACAATGATGACAGCAGATAGGGTGAGAAACAGAAGCACAGGCAAGTGAAGGAATTTGCCCGTGGTCATACAAATAGAAACAAAGCCAGGAATTGAATCCAGAACTCCTGACTCACCCTTACAAGGCTCCTTCCCTTGGAGAATCCCAATTTTAACTTCCATATCCTGTGTGCTAGAACATGAGGCATCAGCCTTACCCTTCTATCGTACAGAGATGAAAATAAAATAAGCTCAGTTAAGC
Organism: Pelodiscus sinensis; assembly: GCF_049634645.1. Taxonomy (NCBI): domain Eukaryota; kingdom Metazoa; phylum Chordata; order Testudines; family Trionychidae; genus Pelodiscus; species Pelodiscus sinensis. Next base: position 174,560,674 of record NC_134712.1, read on the forward strand.
TATTATTAATGTGGACTTCACACCAACAGATGTTTTCCGGTACTTTGCAAATTGCCTGATTTGTCTCATGTTTTAGTGTAAAATTTACAGTGTCGCTGACATTAGCTCGTATGCTGAGAACAATGGAGGTGATGACTGCATAGAATAAAGCTATATATTTTGGCTGTGTCCCTGGTCAGTTATTTGTTTAGCAGGACCTAGGTCACAGGCCAACAGAGTTGCTTGGCCTAGCAGCTGCACTATAGCCAATTTAGGTTTATGTTTGTAAAATGAGATTCCCTCTGAAAATTATGTTCAAAATAGAGTCCTGTTCATATCTCGTCTCCTGCAAAGATATAGTCGCAAGAGAGGTTTAAAATTAATACTGTTAACTGCAGACATCACTTTATAACCTGTGTCAAGAAGAGCTAGATACATTCATGGAGGTTAGGTCCATCAATGGATATTAGCCAGGATGGGCAGGAATGATGCCAGATGCTGGGAATGGGTGACAGGGGACGGATGACTTGATTACCTGTTCTGTTCATTCCCTCTGGGGGCACCCGGCATTGGCCATTATTTGAAAACAGGATACTGGGCTAGATGGACCTTTGACCCAGGTATGGCTGTTCTCATGTTATGTCATGGTTTTATCATAGGCTTGTTGTGAAGGACACGTATATAAAAAGGCAAAATATGCATAAAGAAAATGTACCTTAAATTCTGACAATGTTAATTATTTGGAAGAGATGAAAATGATCAAAATTCCAGATCTTTGGTTGTATTGAAACACGGCCAATTTCTCCTGTGTGATGCACATATATGGTTCCAACAATTCCAACCAACTCTCCATTCCATGTAGCTAAATTTTACCATTGCCAGTCCCAAACATTCAAATATGATGAGTCAGTCTTCTGAAATCATGAGATTGACTTAAAATCATGAGTTTTTCAAATGTTTAATTTTTTAAGACGTTAGGGTTGTGTTTTTAACATTTTCTTAACAACTACAAGGTCTAGAAACTTATATTTTTAAATAAAACTTAAGAGTCTCCTATGAGGACATGATTTCGGGGCAGGATGTTTCAGAAAAAAAACAGCAGTATTGTGAGAATTGGTAACACAGAAGTGAGGGGGAGAGGTGGCAGAAGTTCATATGGTTCCAATTAGCAGTTTTTAAGAGTTTCCTTAGTTCCTTTTATAGTCTATTGATATCTAAATATGGACCCCTACAATGTTGTTGGGGTTTTTTATAGTCATTTTTTTTTTACGACCTGACCACAATAATCCTGCCAATATCTAAATAGGCACAAAGATACAGAACTGAAGCTCAAACCATTTTAAGTTCAGAAAACTCTATAAAACTGATCCATGACAGATTTAGGTCCTGACCCTGCAACTACATTCATCTTGGCATAGGACTCTCAAAGGCCTTAGAAATCTTAAACCACCACACAAGACTGCAACAAATGTGCGGGGCCTCTTGTAATTGTCTCACCAATAACTTATTAAATGAAAACAAAATATTAGAAAAAATGTTAATTTCCTTAATGTTTGCATCTCTGATGTGGAAGACTGGGGGTGCCCAGAGGCACTGCAATGTACTAGATTTATGAGCTGTTAAAAAGCTTTCTTAGCAGGCTTTTTTAGGCTCTTTTTCTCACCACAAGTCTCAGTATATTTTAGGGGAAGTCTGTTACAAAGAAAACTCTAATGGATTAGTTTGTTTCCTGGAGCCATTAGGCATGTTATTAATATTAAATGCTGGCTGATTTAATAGGAGTCTGTCAATAAAACATTCCTAGATTAAAAAAAAAAACTTAAAGGTTGTGCACATGTACCACCACACATTTAAAGAGGCATAAACGAGTGTTCTAGTTTCATGTGAAATCCTACACGTTCAAAAGGATGGGAAGTCAAAGAAAGGTTCTAATTGTAAAAACAAAACTGCAACCTTTGAAGACTATGGAAATGGAAAGTTTGGTGCACAATAATTTCCATGTGCACTTACTGTAACATATATACATACTTACATGTTCATTCATTTGCGTACATGAGAACATGGATTCACATTCATATACCTTTCACAATCAAATGGCTATTGATTTTATATGGAAGGCACTCAGATACTATATGATGGGCATAGGTACAAAACCCTAATACAGAGTCATTCACACAGAGAGAGAGAGAGAGAGCGAGAGAGGCTTCTACAAAAATATCTTCACATAACTTTTATATGTGCAAGGCAATTAGCCTTAGAATAAGACATGACTAAGTTTGGATGCTGTGTGCATTTATTTTACTGTATTTTTAATGTTCAAAGTGTGGCTAGTGAAAGGTGTCCTGCTAGGAACAGGGCTGAGGAGCAACACTTTATTGAATGTGTTAGACACAAAGACTTGTGTGTAGGATATTTTGCTTGTGTCTCCAGAGTGTGCAAAATTCTGCCTGGGTCAGATACAAACAGGTCAGAACTTGGTTTAATAAACTTCTCTTTCCATTATGCAAGCCTCATTCTTCAAGATTCCTCAAAAGTGCTAATATTGTTCTGGATATCTCGGGCATTGCTAATGAATTCTAGAGTTTTCCACTTATAGATTACCAGTTTGATTTCAACTCAGCTCAGGGCTTGCCTACACACACAAAATGTGTTATTTAACTATAACAACAGAGGTAAATCAGTACAATTCCTTCCTAGTGTGGACTTAGTTGTACAGGTAATGAAGAGCTTAAATCAGTCAAGCTTTTTCCCATGTAGGAACAATAACAATGACAGCACTTTTATACTAGTATAACTGCATCTATGCTAGGGGATATACCAAGATAACGACTTTCATAATTAGGCTTGGAACGCTTAGTTTTGTACTGCTAAATGTTGATCAACATCAATTTCACTGTACTCAAACAAACTGACTAAAATATTTCTATCAATAATAATCAAATTCATAAACAGTAAAGTAAGAAAGTTGCCACTTGAGAACTTTTATTAGTGTGAGAGTTTGGTATATTTTGATATATGATACTGACAATTTGTATTTTAAGTTACAAAGCTTTACCTTTTTGAATTTCAACATCTAGTTGCTCAAAATAAGCTACTCAATTTGAGCTACACAGATTGCATTTTTAGTTAATTTCAAAACAGCTTATTTAGTGCTGTCTACCCAGCACCAAATTTCAAAATAAATTGCTATTACAAAACATCCCTTAATCCTCGTGGAACAAGATTTACAGGGATATCAGAATAGCGAGCTTGATATATTTCAAAAAAAATTAAAAATACATGGAATAGCTATTACTGGATACCAAAAGTATCCCGAAATAGCGCTGCAGCGTAGACACACCACTACTGTCACTAAATGAGCCCCCATGATTTCCCACAACCATGAAAATTTAAATTGAGAAAAGTCAAAAAATGCTTAAAAGTAAACACTGATATTCTCTTTTTGAAACTGTAAGAAAATAAAACTCAAATTCTGCCAATGACGGTTATGATGCTTATGGACATGGGGACCAACTGAGGTACTAAATCCTCACATTTAAAAAAACCGGAAGGAATATGCTTTACGTGAAAAATATTTTGCAAATATACACACAAGCTCATTCCATAATTTGCATAAGATATCACCCATGGAGTTGCACAAAGCTTGGCAGCTACGTAAACAAGCTGGTGGAGCTGCTGTTTCAGGTGTCAAGCTGTGGCTGAGCTGGCCTGTTGCAATGCACTGCCCCCTGTGGTTTAGCCCAGTTTGGCAAGCATGGTGGCGGCAGCCGCCTAGAGCCCTCAGCTCTGCACTAATGTGATCTCCATCTGGTTTGACAACGCAGCATCTTTGTTGGCTTTCTTGACAGAGATATGCACAGTTTTTTTTCCTCTCCACATAAATAGCTTAAAGCTTTTACCACTGCTGCCCTCAAAAACTAGCTCTCGCAGTAGCCAAAGCAAAACTCTACCCCCCGTCGTAAAACATGAAACTACCACAGAGAACACAGAAGAAACAAAAATAAAACAATAAAAGGCAAGCAAAAAGATTGTGTGGAATATGCCCACAACTCATATATAGCTGGGCATTAGCACTGGTTATCGGGGAGGTGGGGGGCAAGTTACATTGCATTGTTTAAGCACAGTTTGTGGTGAGTCTGTAATTGGAAGGACTTGTATAAGGAGTGTCTAAAATGCAGAGTGCTGAAACATGGGAAACAGTTTTGACAAGTGGTTCTAGGCAGATTTCCAAATCCAGTGTCATCAGGACTCGGGCCCCTGTAGCTACAAACATAATGCTTTGTCCATTCTTATGTTTCAGGTTAATGTACTTCTTATTAAACCCTGTGAAATCATTCAGGTCCATTACCCCTGCCCACTTTATTAGAGATCAGATTGGTTCCCCAGCACAAACAGTTGGAGGTTGTTTTAAAAAGTTACGGAGGACAGGGTCAGGCTCGATCATGGTTTGGCTCAGAGGATTGCAAGGAAGACTCACAAGGCACAATTCTGCACTACATGGGGCAGAATTCACTCCTCAGGGAAAAACAGATTAAGGCAGTCAACCATCTTTGTGCTTTCCCAATCCTGTGCTGCTCCAGAGGTTGCCAAGGCCTGTAATGGCAGCCTCCAGGGGCTCCCCAACAAGCCATTGTGCTACCCAAATTCTCTATGAAACTATAGGCCACTGCCACTCCTTGAAATGCCTCTACCAGCCTGAATGTTCTATGCTAGGGCCTGTGAGAAGGGCCTCAGAAGGACTGCCTTACAGCTCTCCTCCCCAGGATCTGTGGCTGGGGGAACCTTCCTTCAGATGGAACTGGGGCTTTTACAACCCCTTATGTCTCTTTAGCCCTTTAACTCAGCATGAAGGGGATGGAGAGGGTGTGAGGTTCTCATTCAGGACTCTGAAGAAAGAAATGGCAGAAATTCAGCAGGACACACTTCTCTCTGAGTCAGTGCTGCAAAGGCACAGGACAATCAGTGGCAATGCACTACCCACAGAACAGACTGGAAGGACTCCCTTCTGGGGATCAGTCCTGCACTGGAGAAGAGCTCCATTGCTTATGAGGTAGGCCTGCTTGTGCCAGTCAGATTTACTGGATCAAACTGTGAACTCTTGTTGTGTTGCAGAAGAGAAACGAGTATACGGCACCACTGTGAGCAAGGGGTTAAATGTACAGAAATACAATTAAGTGAAACATTGTTCCAAGAGGCTAAAACATGAATTCTATAGTCCTTCCCGTTGTTCTGTAGCCGCACATCAAAGAGTCACCTTTTCTTTTCTTTTTTTAGTTAGAGATGACAGACAATTAACTTAACAGGCGCTTAAAGTGATGCCTTCAAAGCTTCATTTAATTTTCTATGTCTGAACAGTTTCATTGCCCACTTTTTAATTGCTGCTTCTAATGAAGGTGGAAAGGTAAATCAAAAATTCTAAACTGTATGAGACATTAAAAGACGGCACAGATAAGTAATTTCTATTGTTTATCCATTTATTTCCATCCTGTGAAAAATTCCATACTTTGGTGTATTCCTTTGTGCATTTGGAACTATGCTCTTTAACTGTTCTATTGTAATGCCACTAAAAGGACACACTTAGCATGCATTTTAAAATGTGTTGTTTGCTGTGGCTTATGATAATCATTCTTGGACTAGGCAGAGACTGAAATCTTTCCCCACAACATTAGTCACCAATCCTACAAATTGTGGGCCTCTGAGCCTGCACTGAACCACAGCCAATGGAGGACTCAATCACACTGCACCATGTGCAGGATTGGGGCCTTTTATTTCCCGTTATGATATACAGCTAATGGTTTGCTCGTGAGTTTTTGACCACTAACAAAGGTTTTCTTGGAACTTCATAGTGGTTACTCTATGTTAATACCATTTCAAAAAGAAAACCAGCATAGTGAAATACGTACATTAGGAGAATGGTTTTAAAGAATTTGGGATTTACAAAAAAAATCCCAGATTTTTCACATTTGAGTGTTTAATCTAGGAAAGAGTGGGATTTTTCAGAAATGCCTGCATGATCTGGGAGTCACATGCCATAGCATTTTTAAAAATCTCATCTACCAATTTACAACGGGACTTGAACTTTTCAGACACTTTGGGGATTTGGAACTGCACACACCCATATTAGGCATGTAAATAAATAGCCAGAGTTTCCAAAGTGAGGAATATCTGGCAGTTTCTATTGACTTCTGTATAGCGAATGATTTGGCCCTGGAATAATTATGGCACCGCCATCCTAAATTGGATGATACTTCCAAAGAGCTTGAGCTTTGGTTTCAGGAGGGTTCCAATACACAAAGCTCCACAAATCCTTCTCTTTTTTCAACAGGATTGTCTGAATATTTCATTTCATTTGTTTCTATTTACCAGGAATTAGAGGAGAAAGGATTTCCAGGAAGCTGCACATTTAAGGCAATGGCAGAATGGCTGTCTTTCCATACGCTTGGCTTTTGCTTGGTCAAGGAACTCATGAAAAGGAACTCCATTCTTTCTGTTCTTCAAGAGTCTGAGGCTGTGTCCCTTTAAAATGTTTCATTTCAGCACTGCAGTGAGCATTAATCTTTTCATCCCGTATGTGCTCTGGGTGTTTTATGAAAGATAATTAATGTGCTTTTGCTCTTTTTTTCTCTATCAGCTATGACATTCTATTTTTCCATCCTTTCTCAGTATGAGAGAGAGGCCAATTGTTTCTTTTTTTATTATCATTTTTATTTTTTTAGTGCTTGACAAGATTAAGAGTGGAAAAGCATGGTTGCAGCTCCACAACAGTTCAGACAAAAAAAAATACTAGGTATAAAAAGCAATCCCTTAATCCAGTTTAGCTTGTTTCTCTTTTTCTTCTACAGCACATGATAAAAGCCATCACCTTGAAAAGAAAATAATAGGCTAATAATCCCAGTTTATTCCTAGGAAGGAGAATGAGTCTGTAAGCAGCTTCCTGTCAACTGGATGCTATTAGGCCACAAGCAGCCAATCTGTGACTAATTTAAAGAATCACAGGAGCCGCAATCATTGACCAGCGGGCACTGAGGCAGCATGGGTATTCTGTTCTATAAAAGTCCTGCAGTAGGTACTTGAATCACTTCAGGTTGTTGCTTTTAAGGAGCAGGATGGTGGAAAAAAAGAAAACGCCACAAAAATTAAACTAAATCAAGCTTTAGCAGTCATCTCTCACTTATGCCTGGTTGTCTTCTGAGCTCCAAGGAGACTTTACTCTATATTTATGCTACTTTCTCTGCCCCTCCCCGCCTTTTAATAAATTCTGCTTGTTCACACATTTGATTTTATCTGAGCCACAGTTATCATTTGGATACTAGTCTGGTCACTCAGCAGCTGATGTCCTGTCTTAGACCTCATCAACTCAAAGCCATGCTGGAGTAAGTAGGGCTCCATGTAGGTGTCCAGGCCCAGACCTGCAGAGGAAGCAAAGGATTCCTGCAGTACCTGATTGAATCATGTCTGCTGGAGTGTATAGACAAAATAAGACCTGCATACCAGTATTGGGGTTTGAGTGTTATGCCAAAAAGCTGTAAAGAGACACTTTTCATTTTGCTTTATACCACATGCAACACCCTGTTTGGAATATGAAACAACAAGAAGTCCTGTGTGACACCTTAAAGACTAACACATTTATTTGGGCATAAGGTTTCATGAGCTGGAGCCCACTTAAATAAATGCATGACAAAGTGAGCTCCAGCATAGCAGAGCTTCTGCCCAAATAAATGTGTTAGTCTTTAAGGGTACGTCTACGCTGCAGAGGAAGATCAAAGCTGCTGCTGTCGATCTTCCAGGGTTCGAATTAGCAGTCGAGTTAAGACAGCTCATTCAAACTGAAGGTGTGCTCCTGTTGATGCCAGTAGTCCTGCTTCCATGAGGAGTAAGGGAAATCGAAGGAAGAGTGTTCTTCCTTTGACTTCCTGCAGTGTGGACAGCGCCAAAAGCTGAGTTAAGTTACTTCGACTTCAGCTACGCAATTAATGCAACTTCATCTACGTATCTTAATTCGACTTTGTCCCGCAGGGTAGACATATCCTTAGGTGCCATAGGGCTCTTCTTTATTTTTGCTGAAACAGACTAATATGGCTATCCCTCTGAAACTTCTCCCTTATTAGTTTCTCTTCTCCCTTTCATTTGGCAAACACTAATCCAGACCTGCAACCCTACTGGTTTTCATCAAAATACACACTGCAAGCACCCATTTCTCATTCAGCACAAGCATGGATTTGTAAAGAACAAATCATGTCAAACTAATCTGATAGCTTTCTTTGTTAGGATAATGAGTCTTGTGGATAAGGGAGAAGCAGTAGACGAGGTATACCTAGGTTTTAGTAAGGCATTTGATATGGTCTCTCATGATATTCTTATCAATAAACTAGGCATATACAACTTAGATGGGGCTACTATAAGGTGGGTGCATAACTGGCTGGATAACCGTACTCGGAGAGTAGTTATTAATGGTTCACAATCCTGCTGGAAAGGTATAACAAGTGAGGTTCCACAGGGGTCTGTTTTGGGGCTGGTTATGTTCAATAGCTTCATCAAGGATTTAGATATTGGCATAGAGAGTACGCTTATTAAGTTTGCAGATGATACCACGATGGGAGGGGCTGTAACTGCTTTGGAGGATAGGGTCATAATTCAAAATGATCTGGACAAATTGGAGAAATGGTCTGAGATAAATAGGATGAAATTTAATAAGGACAAATGCAAAGTGCTCCACTTAGGAAGGAGCAATCAGTTTCACACATACAGAATGGGAAGCAACTGTCTAGGAAGGAGTACAGAAGAAAGGGGTTATAGTGGACCACAAGTTAAATATGAGTCAACAGTGTGATGCTGTTGCAAAAAAAGCAAACATGATTCTGGGATGCATTAACAGGTGTGTTGTGAGCAAGACACGAGAAGTCATTCTTCCTCTTTACTCTGTGTTGATTAGGTCTCAGTTGGACTACTGTGTCCAGTTCTAGGCACCACATTTCAAGAAAGATGTGGAGAAATTGGAGAAGGTCCAGTGAAGAGCAACAAGAATGATTAAAGGTCCAGAGAACATGACCTATGAAGGAAGACTGAAAGAATTGGGCTTGTTTAGTTTGGAAAAGAGAAGATTGAGGGGGGACATGATCTTGGTTTTCAGGTATCTAAAAGGGTGTCACAAGGAGGAGGGAGAAAAAATTTTCTTTTTGGCCTCTGAGGATAGGACAAAAAGCAATGGGTTTAAACTGCAGCAAGGGAGGTTTAGGTTGGACATTAGGAAAAAGTTCCTAACTGTCAGGGTAGTCAAACACTGGAATACATTGCCCAGGGAGATTGTAGAATCTCCATCTCTGGAAATATTTAAGAGCAGGTTAGATAAATGTCCATCAGGGATGGCATAGACAGTACTGGGTCCTTCCATGAGGGCAGGGGACTGGACTCAATGACTTCTCGAGGTCCCTTCCAGTCCTAGTACTCTATGATTCTATCATAACATAGAATTGCTAAAACCAAGTGTCCAATAAAACCACCTTACATGAGAGATCATGCTGTGTGGAGTGTGTAGTGTCCTTCCCACACTAGTGATTGCTGCTATCCCATTTGGAGGTATGACCTAGAATTTTGGGAACCTGTCTGATTCAGAAAGATTCTTGTTATTTGCTCCCTGAGCCTCTAAGCCTCACAGTCTCAAGTTTTTCCTCTACAAGTCTAAGAGATAGAAACATTGTTGTTTTTAAATTTGAGAATTCCACAATTCCACGTCTCTAGGAGCCAAATCTTTAAGAAAACCATTATCATCAAATTGCGATGAAAATCACAAGCTGACAACATGACCCTACTGGTTTTCATCAGCATCACTAATGCAACTATGGAGTTGGGAGTTACCATCTGTGCAGGCTGGCTTTGCAGATTCTAAGCAAAATCTTGCAGAGTCAGGAAGAACCAATGACTGGTGTTTGGAGGAGGATGTGGGCTTTCAATTTCTTAATGAGAGAGAATGAAACCCTCTCATGTAAGAAAGAAAAAACCCTCAGGATATTTTTGGTTGTTTATTAAAATTTCACATTTAATCAATTTGTGTACCTTAGTTTCTTGACAGTGTCCCTTTAGCATTATTTAAACATATTTAGCATTTCACATATTAATAGTTTAATTTGTCACCAGTTCTAGAAAATGGGCATGTAGAAGCTTACACTAGAGGATCAAAAGTGATTTTTTTTTAAATGCAAAACGCATAGTAGGGGCAGTAATCAAATTGTCAAAAAAGATTGAAAATAATCATTCTCCTTACCCACAAATAAGTAAGTATGCATTCATTTTATTGACTAAAAGGTGAAACCAATTGTTTGACTACACTGAAGGATCACTCTTAAAAATGTTTAAGATCAAATTACCAAATTTAGCCAAATTTATTCTCTAATGACAAAACAGTACGGTACCAAATGACAATTTACATAGCCTCTTTCTAGAAAGCAAATTTATCTTGCAGCGTGTTTACCTTACACAGAAGTTTTGCAATAAAGATACATCACTGGTATTTATTACAGGCAGTCCCCGGGTTACGTACAAGATAGGGACTGTAGGTTTGTTCTTAAGTTGAATCTGTATGTAAGTCAGAACTGGCGTCCAGATTCAGCCGCTGCTGAAACTGATCAGTTTCAACAGTGGCTGAATCTGGACGCCAGTTCTGACTTACATACAGATTCAACTTAAGAACACCAGGCATCCCCAAGTCAGCTGCTGCTGAAACTGATCAGCGGCTGATTCCAGGAAGCCCAGGGCAGGGGCTTCCTGTAGTCAGCCACTGGTCATTTTCAGCAGCTGCTGACTTGGGGACACCTGGGGCAGAGCAGCTGGGGTGCTGCTGGGTTGGTCCAGTGGCACCCAGAGCGGCGCTACGGGACCAACCGGCAGCGCCCCAGCTGCTGTACCACAGGCGTCCGGAGCAAAGCCGCAGAGCACGGGGGCAGCGGGACAGCCCATACGCGCCGTAGCTATCCTGCTGCCCTCGGGGTCCGTGGCTTTGCTCTGCTTTGCTCCCCGTCCCCCTGGTCTGCAGACCAGGGGGACGGGGAGCACAGCGGCGGAACACGCGGGCAGTGGGACAGCCCAGATGCGCCGTGGCTATCCTGCTGCCCTCGGGCTCCGCGGCTTTGCTCTGCTCCCCGTCCCCCAGGTCTGCAGACCAGGGGGAGGGGGAGCAGATCAGAGCAGAGCGGCAGAACGCGCGGCCAGCTGACAGCCCAGACGTGTCTGGGCTGTCAGCTGGCCGCGTGCTCCGCTCTGCTCCCCCCCCCCCCCGGTCTGCAGATCAGGGGGAGGGGGAGCAGAGCGGAGCACAGCAGAGCGGCGGAACGCACGGCCAGCTGACAGCCCAGACGCGTCTGGGCTGTCAGCTGGCTGCGTGCTCCGCTCTGCTCCCCCTCCCCCTGATCTGCAGACCGGGGGGGGGGGGGAGCAGAGCGGAGCACGCAGCCAGCTGACAGCCCAGACGCGTCTGGGCTGTCAGCTGGCCGCGCGTTCCACCGCTTTGCTTCCTCTCCCTGGTCTGCTGGAGACCAGGGAGAGGAAGTGCCCCGTTCGTAACTGCGGATCCGACATAAGTCGGATCCGCGTAACTCGGGGACTGCCTGTATATGATTTTTACAAGCGGCGTAATATTTTACATTATTAAAATCCACCTCACCCATTTATTACAGTTCCTTAACTTGTTTTGTTTTTACTTCTCTCATTTTCAGTTTGGACATTACATTCCAAACCAGTTGGTTGTAGAGAGACACATTCATGTGTCTTGGCTTTGACAGGCTTCCTATTTTCTAATGCCAAAGCTGACTTCAGATTTGCAAAGTGTTGTGGACTATTTGAAATGGGTAAACACAATTGTGGGAAGAGCATTATATACTCTGTTAACATAAGTTCCTAACATTTATACATTATAGATATGTGATGTATATTTTATTAACAACATGTTCATAATACTCATTATGTGGTACGCCTAACATAGCCACACTGACTAGCAGTTTTCTGACCAAAAAAATGCCTTTTTTCAAGTTTTATGCAAAAGTCAGTTTAGGAAAGTGAAACCATGTTGTCTGCTAATTACAGAAGAGAGTCTGCTAGGTTTGCTTTTACACTAACTCTAAGTAACCTTGAACAAATCACTTAAGTGCAAAGTATTTTTAATGTAAAGAACTATGATGTTTTCTTTGCTCTAATTGGGAGGATTAGGTTAGATGTGGAATGTTATATATCAGTGCAGAATCTGTTTTTGCTCTCATATTTTGATGAAATTTGTAACTATGGGAATGTGAAAGCTATACAGCTGCTTCTTACAATGCACATACAAGTTAATACACATTGATTAAACCTTTATTCACATTCATTTCCACTAACAATCAAAAAATAGAGAAATCTTCTGTGAACCCAAGGTCTTTCAATTCATATTTTCCCAACAGTTTTAGGTCTTAAACAAAAAGACCTATATAAAAAAAAGACATCTGGCTCACCAGGGGCAAACCTTTACTATAAGAGCATGGAACTAAAATGTGAATAACTGAGTTCTGCCTCTCTACTTTGTGTCCATCATACCCACTGCTGGAAAATGAAGGTTAAACTATAACAAAAGAGAGAGACAAATCCCATCATTCTCTTTGTCTGGGGCTGACCAAATAGATGAGGCTCTTAATTCCTTAGGGTATGTCTATACTTGCTCCCTAGCTCGAACTAGGGATGCAAATGTAGCCAACAGAAATTGCTAATGAAGCGGGGATTTAAATATCCCCCGCTTCATTAGCATAATCTCACCCGTGTGCTATTCCACTCGCCAGCTGATTCGAACCAGGAAGTGTGCTCTGGGAAACGTTAGTTCGAATCAAACCCCTTCGTTTGAACTACCATATTTTGGTGAATATAACCCACGGGTTATATTAGTTTTTACAAACCCCGCACCCCCCCCGTGTGGGATACTCGGGTGCGGGGTATACACAAATATTTTTACTCACCTGGTGGTGAGTGCTCCCCTGCCCCTTCCCCCGCTGCACAGCCACCAGCCTCCAGGCAGGGGAGCGCTCATCTCCCGGTTCCTGCGCAGCTGCAGGAAGGGGCTGGGGCAGCGCTCCTGCACAGGAACCGGGAGATGAGCGCTCCCCACCCGGAGGTTAGAGGCTGCACAGCTGTTGGAAGGGATGAGAGAGCACTCTCATTTCCCCACCTGGAGGTTGTGCAGCCGTACAGGATCCAGGGGGGTGAGTGCTCCCCCTCCCGGAGGTTGTGCGTCTGCGCGGGAACCAGGCGGGGTGAGTGCTCCCCTGTCCGGAGGGTGGCTAATTCCCTCCCCACCCCGTAGAAGCCCCCTCTCCCCCACACAGTTTGAAAAAAAGTCTTGTATACCCTGCGGGTTATACTTGTGCGTGGAGTACACAAGATTTTTTTTACTCAAACTACAAAAACCATGGGGTATATTTGGGTGCGGTTTATTCTCGGGTGCGGGGTATATTCGCTAAAAGACGGTAACATTACTACTCATTTTTTGCCTCAGAAAGCAAGCTGAAGCCTTTGCTACCATGGTCTCACCATCCAGGCCCATTGACAGTTGCCCCAGACCGTGGTTTCAAAAGGGTTTGGGGCTCCCAGCTACTGCCACAGGCCACTCTCTGGGTGGTTCTCAGGACTGCCCCTTTCAGTAGCACGGAGTCGTCATTCCATACCTTGCCCAGGGGCCCAGCAAGTCTGGGTCCACCCCGCCCCCCTCCCCATCATCATCACAAAGCCAATTGTTCTTTCAAACTCAACTGCACTACCAATGTCATGTGCCCAGGACCCAAGCTAACTCCAATTGACTTCAGTTGGCAGCTAGATCAGGTACTTTATCTTGCTGTTTTTGTGTGGGGATAGGAGTGTGCATTAGTTAAGCTGAAATGTTCTCTAGGGCAAGGCTCCATCGATTCTCTCTTTATACAGCACCTAGCACAGTTGGGGTATGTCTACACTACCCTCCTAGTTCGAACTAGGAGGGTAATGTAGGCATACCGCACTTGCAAATGAAGCCCGGGATTTGAATTTCCCGGGCTTCATTTGCATAAGCGGGGAGCCGCCATTTTTAAAACCCCGCTGGTTCGAACCCCGTGCAGCGCGGCTACACGGGACTCGAACTAGGTAGTTCGGACTAGGATTCCTATTCCGAACTACCGGTACACCTCGTTCCACCTCGGTGTACCGGTTGTTCGGAATAGGAATCCTAGTCCGAACTACCTAGTTCGAGCCCCTTGTAGCCGCGCTGCACGGGGTTCGAACCAGCGGGGTTTTAAAAATGGCTGCTCCCCGCTTATGCAAATGAAGCCCGGGAAATTCAAATCCCGGGCTTCATTTGCAAGTGCGGTATGCCTACATTACCCTGCTAGTTCGAACTAGCGGGGTAGCGTAGACATACCCTCAGATACTAGTCCATGGCTAGGGGCCAATAGGCATTTCATTAATGCACATCAGAAATAAGAAGATTTATGGATAGCAGTAAGCAAACACATGAACTTTCAGCTCCACTTGTTTCTGTGACAGAACGTGTAAATTACAATAGGTGACACCAGCCTGAATTTAAAAAAAGGATAATTAGTTTAATTACACTGATATTTTTAAATCCTGCTTGAGAACAATTTCACACAATTACTATCATGACTACAGTCTTATTTCATCTCCCCTACAACCATAAATCAGGATAAAGAATAGTGTAAGACAAAAATGTCAAGATTTCTTTCATCCTATTGTTTTCCAGCTTCTAATTATACTAGTAACAGGTCCTTTTGTTGACCAGTTGCTACAAGATTGGAATAAAGAAAATCTTTTATTTTATATTTCCACTTCAGCTCTCTTTTCATTCTCCTCTTTTATGATTTCTTGAAGGAGATTCAAATATGGTGCTACATTCTTGGGAATAACACATTTTCTGTGCAGACTCTCATCTTTCCTAATAAAATGTCCTGGGCAAAGATCTTAAGACCAGTTACTCTCCAGCTATGCCACAGAATCAATCTCTGAAGCAAGTATTGGATCTATTGGATACATGAGCAAATTGCCAAGCAGGTAGATTAAATGCCAACACTGGCCTGCCAATGGGGGTGGAGGCAAAGAGGACAACTGCCCCAGGGCCTGGTGATTCGAAAGAACCCAGAGCTCCCAGCTGACACTGCTGGTACTGTGGCAGCAGCCGGAGCCCGGGGCCCTGTAAATTGCTGTGAGAGCACTGTGCGATGAGCTCTGTGTGGCACTGAGAGCTGGCAGCCTCAGCCCCACCCCTTCCGCCTGAGGCCCTGACCCTTCTGAGGGCAGAGCCAGGCCTCCCTGCCTTTCCCAGGAGCCTAGCAAGTCTGTCACTCCCCTTTGCCAGCATTTTCAAAAGAGGCCTTGGATGTGAAAGACTTCAGTTTTGAGACAACTGGCCCTATTTTCAGTTGTGCTGAGCACCCAAAAAATCCAGCTGCAGTCATCTGGAACTGTGGGTGTTCCCTGGAAACCAGGTGTGTGGGCTCTTCAGGTGGGCAATCAAAAACTGAAGTGCACAAAGCAACTAGCCACTATGGAAAAATGTAGCTGCATGCAATTCAGTTAAGGCATCACAGCAATTGGTAGCAGATTCAGAAGCAGAACCTAGTCCATCTTTTCTCCCTGCTCTGACAAAACCGTCCATTTTTTCATTTAATTAGCCCAGTATCAATAGAGACTGACTGAAAATTCTAGCTTTTCAAAACAAATCTTCAGCTGAGATCAGCCATTTTGGCTTAAGGCTCATAGGAGATGAAGCAGTTGGAAAGCCTGGAAAGATTCAGAAATAAGTCACATGCTAGAAGACAATGTGCAAAAGTCCTGGAAGGTAAGAGGAGGTTGCATTTGCTTTGCTAGACAACACCTATGCATCCCTGCACATACAGAGACTGGATGTGGGTCTTACTGGATCAGTAACTAGGCCATCACAGGGCAGCTGCCTCATCCTTCACTGAGGTAGCAGCATCCAGACGTCCGGAGGCTGGACTCAATGAACATCTCAAAGAATCTGTAATGGAGGGAGGGCTATGTTGGCACTGCAAGCTATCATTTTTAATGGGGGGAGGACAATTTCCCTGGTTTCACTTACAGGCTAGCAGGCACTGTAGCAAAGTGTGCCAGCACTGCCAGAAGCCACTAGTCAGTCTGAAAAGAACCATACAAAAGTGGGGAGTGGTGGAGGACATGAGGTTCTGCCTTGTTGTTGTAGGAAGCAGCCAGTTCCCCTGTCCCCACATGTTTGGAGGTTCTCGTTCTGCATTCTACAAAAAAAAAAAGCAGCATTACCTTATAACTTTCCAGAGAGTTTTTAATCTAATTTCTCTCTGTGTGCGCTGTATCAATCCTGATCCTGGAGTAACACTCGCTGCCTCGAAAGCAGGGTTAGGTGAGTGCATCAGATCAGAATCTAAACCTGCTGAAACCAACAGTGTGGTTGATACCAACTCATATCAAACCCCTTCCGTGCTGGCCTAGATTAGCCTTGGGAGCCCAGCCAGCCCTCAGGGGATGTTGGAAAAGGCGTTAAATTCAGAACAGAAGCTGAATTCAAGGTCAAGTCTATGGAGCTCTGGATGACTGCCAAACTTGAAGCCAGAACTATACACACCTCTAGGTCAGCCAGCTACCTGAAAAAAAAGGTTATAGGAGTAGGAAAGAGGAGTAAGGAGAGCTGGACATCAGCTTTCATTTGTAAAGATAACTATGTAATGTTGAGCTGATATTTTAATGTATTAAATTATTATTTGCTTTAGGCAAAGATCTTTTGCCATTTTAAAAAAAATCTCCAATTTATTTGTTCCCCCTGCTTGTTCTATTATCTTTTCCACCTGTTAGTATGATGTGACCCTTCAGAAGAACTACCAGAGTCCAACATGGCATATGAATGTACCTCTGTATTAAACAAAAGCATTGCTTTTTGGTCTGCCCCTTTTTGTTCATCTGCAGTGGCCAAACTGCAGTCCTCTAGATCTTCTAATGTGCCCTTGGCAAAATGCTTGCCTCTGCAGTAGAAACATTCACGTATGGCACCCTGTCTGCAACAGCTGTTCCAACATGTGGCAGCCAAGCAGGAAACTGCACCAGCTTCCTTTGATGTCTGCTTTTGCCATGGGTTAATAAGGACAGAAACTGGAGAAAAGCCCAGATAAAAGTGGGTTTAATGGAGTGTGTTATGCCAAAAAGAAGTGCAAGACAAAATTATGGTGGTTGGGCAAGCAAAGGATTCGGCAGGTAAGGTGAGAAGAGACCAGAGCTTGCTTAGAGGCTAAATTAATCTCTGAGCTGGGGGAAGTAGGAGCCTAGAAGGGGGAAGGGCAGTTAAGAAAGGAATCTGGCTTTTCTGAGATATTATTCTTCAGTCTTTTCTTGAGCCAAGGGATCAGATCTTCAGTCAATGTAAAATAAACTAGTTCCATTAGAGTCAGAACTATACAGATTTACACTAGGCAAAGATCTGCCCTCTCAGTTGTTTCCAGCCTGCCTCATCTCCGCCTACAGTAGAGCATTTGTTATGTTCACGATGAATGCGCATCACTGAGAGATATGGGCAGGAATCCACACATCACAAGCAACACTGGGCAAGAGAGGGGGGAAAACAGGAACATTTCAATTCCTCTTATGCCTGTTGGTTTTGAAAACATTTGTACTGAAATAATTATTGTTTTATTTAATAATGCACTTGGATAATTACAACTTTGAAAACAATGTATTTATCCTCCAGTGAGTCAGAAAAACATGTATAAACCCATGTAATATCCAGATATGTCTCTAAAGGGACCCAAGGAAGCAGAAGAGGGGAATATCAATGGATTTTAACCACTTTGCAAAGGGAGAACAGCAAAAAACTCTGATGCACAATGAACAGCAATAAAGGTTAGCTCTTAGGGAATGCAATGCAAAGTCCCTGGATGAGTTATTGGCAATAGGAACTAAACCCAGGCTCTCTGACTCTGAAGGCATGTGCCCGACTGCCTGAGATAAAGAACCTTAGCCACATAGTTTAAAGGCTGTAGCCAACTCATCACTTTCTCTACAGGGATTAGCCAACGGGCGGGGGGGGGGGGGACACAGCCATTAAATGGGAGCAATTTATATATTCAGAAAGCTATGAAAACCAAAATTAATTCATCTACACCAGTGTTTCTTAAACTTTTTAAGACCGAGGAACATCAAACATTAATCCTTAACACCAAAGATTTTTTGTTGAGCAATAATAAATTTTAAAAAAAGTCAGGGGGGGCGGGGGACAGTTATTGAGGGGGAAAAAAGGTCAGGGAAAAAAAGGATTGGGAGGAAGTTAGAGGGAAAAAAGGTCACCTGCCCCTTTAAGGGCAGCCATTTTGAATTCTGTTCTCCCCAGCATACCTCTGACTGCCTCACTGCTCACTGGTGTGCCACGGAACACAGTTTAAGAAACACTGATCTACACTATTGTAGTCATGTACTGTTAGCCCACTTTAAATGTGGCGAAAGAGAAGTGCAGAGAGTTGTCTTTGGTCACTCGTGCTGTGTCTAAATTAGAGAGCTTATAGTGGCATGGCTGCGTCGATGCATCTGCACCACTGTAAGGTCTCTACGTAGCTGCTCTAAGCTAATGGGAGAGTGCTCTCCTATCCACTTAATAAGCCATCAGTGTTGTGGTGTCCACACTGGTGCATAGGATGATGTCATTTATATCACTCAGGTGTGGCTTATTCACACTCCAAGTGACTTTATTCACACCCCTGAGTAACATAAGTTACACTGACATAAGTAGTAGTGTGTAAACACAGCCTAAGTTGCACACTAAGCCAATATTAGAAGTCAGAGGTTTCTTGACACCCTTCCTCCAACTCTGTGTCCATCCCCCTTAAATCACAGTCCCGCACTACACACTTGGGGCCTAATCCAAACTCCTCTGAAGTCAAGAGAAAGGCTACCATCAGTTTCAGTAGGCTTTAGATGAAGGCATTAGTGCTATGCTAATATTAATAGAGACGACATCTATGAAGTAAATGCAGAATTTATATTAAAGATCCGCACTGAGAACTGGAAAAGAAATATTTGTGTGAGTAGTTAGTTTTGAGGTGTACATTCTTTTGTGTAGGGAGAAGAATGACTGCACAACTGCTAGGAAATCTACTCTCTATGCTACGCTAAGTAGAGTAAGCTCCAGAGGCAGTTTCTCTCTCTAAGAACTAGGCTTTGGTGCTGGACTTCGTTACCCGAAGGAGAGGGAGTGGCCTGGATGTGTTTACCTCTGGAGTTTCTTTTTTTAAAGAAAAATGCTTCCTGTCCACATCACAGAATTTCCCTTCAGTAGGAAACCAAGCCAGGAGATTTCCCTGTTATTTTCTTAACCAGAGTTAAGTGTGTCTTCTGGAACTTAAGAGTATTATACCTCTGAATTCTTAGAGGGTTCTTTCCCTCTAAGCTTCCTCACTCACTATCTTTGTTTACTAGTGACTTCCACCTTGAAGCCTGGCAAAAGTCTTTTTTCTTTCTTCAACTCCATCCTCAAAAAGGGGAAGAATAAGCAAGTCTCTGTTCCTTCCCACTCCTTACCACCTTCCCTGCCTCCCGGAGGGGCCAAAAGAATTGTCATGTCCTTCAGCAAGGTGAGGGGGGCCAGCTCTGTATTTCTGGAAGGGGTGGGAGGGACAGTCCTCAGCACCGGCCAGATGCTTCCAGCCATTAGCAACACTTCAGTGTCAATTTAAAGGGCCTGGAGCTCTGGCACTGCCACTGTCGTAGCAGTAGCCAGAAGCCTTGGGCTCTTTTGAATCATCAGGCCCCGGGGCAGTTACCCCACTTGCTTACCCCTGTTGATGGGCCCCACCTCCTGCCCCACTCTCCAGTTTGTCTCTTTCCCCATATTATTTGAGAGAAGAAGGAGCAATTATTTTCTTCACACTCCCATTCAAGTGTGAGGAGCTGGGTGTGTCCACGTTACAATTAAAATCCCATGGCTGGCCCATGCCAGTTGACTCTGGCTCATTGGTTGGTTTAATTGTAGTGTAGACATTTGAGCTCAGACTAGGCCCCTGGTTCTAGGATCCTGGGAGGTGGCAGGGTCTCAGAGCTCAGGATCCAGGCCAAGTCCAAACATATTACACTGCAGTTTAAACAGCCCCTTCACCCAAACCCCACAAGCATATGCCAGCCCTGGATGTCTAACTGCAGTACGGACATACCCATAAGAGGCCTATCTCTCCCTGCTCTCTTCAGACAAAAGGAGAAAGGTTGCAGCTGTTTAGTCTGGCAACCAAATTTGGCACAGCTGGGCTAGAGCTTGAAGCAAAAGCACAAATTAGTCCTCTACTAACTGTGCCTGACCTTTGGCTAGATAATATTAATGGAGTTCTTGTCAGTTATTCCATGCACTCTCAGCAATAGTAGATTGTTTTGTCTGCAACTGCTGTGGGATATAACTGAAGCTGCTGCTGTCAGCTGTAGTTGGAGGCTTCTTCCTAAATTCATCTCTGAAGGTTAAGCAGTGTTGGAAAACTTGAACTGGATTCATTCCCTCCAGATATCGTGTCAGACAGCAAGAACTGACTTAGTCTACTATTGCTATTTCCGTCATTATTGTAACTACATTTGGTCCAGTAGCAACACAGTCAGTGAACAGACAGATCTTTTCCTTGGATGACTGCGTATAATGATTCCCTCATTCAACACCTGTGCTCTTGCATCAGCCCTCCATCCTAAACTGAGAAGACAAAAGAATGTGTGCATGGAGTAGTTATGAAGTCTATTGTCTGCCGGGGTGGGGGAGAAGAGCTGTGCCTCAGGAGGCAGCTTGCTGGCCTAACTGAAAGCAATCCAGTAGTCAGTGAACCACAGTACGCTGCCTGCCAGCTCATGCATACCACAGGTGGTGTCTCAAATTATCCACTAGATCTATCCATGGCATCTCTTATTTACAGCATCACATCACATTATGTCAGGTTACATTGTGTCAAGTCACTTCATTTTCTCTAAAGGAAACTCATGTCAGACAGACTCACTGATAATAAATAAACCACCATAGAAATTATATTTAATATGCACAGCCTGTCTGCTGTGGGATTCCTGCAATAGTATCAGCGATTTCAAAGATCCCTCTTATTTCAAATATTGGATTCAGTCAACCAATAATCGCTAATGGCTCAGATATCTCCTTAGTTGCTCTGAGTATTCTAAGATGTCATATATTTATCAGTCATTATATTTCTATCATGCCTGATGAAACAGGAATATATATATATATATATATATATATATATATATATATATATATATATATATATATATATATATATAGGAACAATGCTGGAAGTGTAAATGCAAGGCTAGAAGGGTGGGAGGGTGGGTTGGCTTAGTGACCCATCTGCCTGCAACGTGCTACATTTCATTTCTACTTCCCATGCTATGCCCTATGGAGGCTAAGAGCCCCCTCTCTTACTCTGAGACTTTAAGGCCACGTGGGATCATTATACGCATCTAGTCTGATCTACTGCCATATTGCTGGCCACAGACACACAGCCAACCATTTCTGTGTACATACAGCCCACCAAGCACAGCTGGGCAATTAAGGTATGTCTACATAGCAAACCAGCCAACCAACTAACCAAACAACAAACAAAAACTCACTGCAGTGAGTCTTCAAGCCCAAGACCGGGGCTAGCAGCATGATGTTGTCACTCAGGCTGGAGAAGCTCTGAGACCCACCCCCTTGCCCAGGTTTCTAAGCCCCAACCTGGTGGCAATGTCTACATTCCTATTTTCAGTGTCTCAGCATAAAGACCCATGCCCAACTCCATAGAATCAAGCTCTGAGAGTCCCTGCTGCATTTTTTTTTTTGCCATCTAGACATATTTTTAGGCATCAAATGTAATACAAATAATATGCCATGTCAGATGGTCACAACTGCAGTCAGGGTAGGAGCTCAGAGTAGCAGAGGGTGCTCATGACATAGCATTCTCTGGAGGTCCCCTTGATTCTGCAACTTATGTCAAAATAGCCCAGACATGTTAACCTTTTGGGCTTGCTGCAAAAGCCGTTTTTTGATAGAGCTTTTGGGGAGGGGTTGAGGATCTGGGATGTTTGGGTTGAGGTGGGAGAATACGTCAAAGTAACAGAAATACTCCTAACTTCTTACGTTAATCTATTTGGGTACATCTACATTGCACTGCTATTTCAGGGTACCAGAGGTACCCTGAAATAGCTACCCTGCATCTACACAAGTCTCCCGTTATTTTGAAAAAAATTTTTAAACAACCGGCACGCTATTTCGCCATTCCGGTAAACCTCATTGCATGAGGGATAAGGGATGGCTCCAAATAGCGCATTATTTTGCAATTTGGCACTTGGTAGATGGGCCAAATTTCAAAATAAGCTATTTTGAAATAGTTTCAAAATAAATCGCATAAATTGCATTCCACAAGTTGTGTATCTTATTTCAAGTTTAGGATGCTATGTAGACACACCCTTTATGTGTATGTTGCTCCTGTTATTTTGCTGATTTGTTCTGATAACTGAAATTAGGAATTTAACGTGGATTAGGTGGTGCATGGAACCTGTCCTGACACTTATCAAAGGAATCAATTCCATCCTGTATAGACTGTGAGTTTACTTAATTTGCAGAATACTCACAGCTTGTGCACATTTTATTGTATTTTAAACTAACCGAATACTAGGCTACTTGAACATAATTTTACAATAATTCACGAATTTTGCGCATTGTAAAGCAGTGCTATGAAGGATAAACTAAAGCCCTAAAAGCAAAGGTTAACTTCTACTTTTATTTAGCTATAATATGATGTAACAATACCCAAGTGAAAACAGATTTTATTCCCTTTTAGGTACTGGAGGAGTTTAATTTCTAGAACCAACTTCATTCTGCAACTTTAATTAAGGCCCTGTTGCTTATTGATCCAGAAGGTGTAATGATTTCTCTTGGCGCGCACACAAAAAATCTTATTCATTCTAAACAATAAGAATCTTTACTAGTTATAAAGAATTGGAGAAACAAGATATACTTGCTCAAATAGAATATTAGACATGTAACTTTGCAAAATGAATAGCAGTACCTGTATGTACTAAATAAAAAGCACTCCTGGTACTTGTATGTAATAAATAAAAAGCACTTGCTACTCTCAGAAATCACCTTCATTTCTGAAAAATACAAGGCATAAAACATAAAAATTATTTATTTTTATTGCAAACTCTGAGGAAGATTTTTGTAGATGCGGATATGGGTGCAGTTCCAACCCCTAGCCTTAGACACCCCATACATACATAGCTGTCCTCAATGAACATTTGAGTTCCAAACTTTCCTGAAACTATCAAAGTCCAGTGGATCAAGATCTAACCTCTATTATACACATGTGAATAGAAACCCACTGAAATTGAGAGGCATGAACAAGTATATAATGGAGGATAGAATTTGACCTAGAGTCCACATAGATAATTTCATAAATGGGTGAGAATTTGAAATCATACCATAGCCTATACAAAGGAAAACACCTTTTGTTCTTTGCCTTACAAGGATTAAATGCCTGTTTACAAGAATCCAAGAGAACACACTAGGTATAATTTTACAACATTGCTTTGTTACTTGTTCCTGCAATGGGTGTTTTGCCTTTGATTTCAGTGTCATAAGTAGAATGCTTACAAGATGGCAACACACAGGACATTCATCTGATTTTAAAAACAACAACAAATAAAACAGTAGTGTCTGTTGGCTCCTATAAAAGACCCCACAGAGGAGAACAACAATTTCACATGGGGGAATCTCAGAAGTTTCAGAAAAGCAGCTCAAATTTGGCTATTTATCACAAGCTTAGATAAATATATTAAATTATTTGGATCTGCAAAACTGGCCTAATCTGTTGAGATTTCCAGCACCAGTTGCTGGAAAGATCTGATAAAACTCAGAAATATACAAAACCCACTCAATGAAAATAAGGGGGGAAACTTAGATGAACATTTTACACTCACAAAAAAATAAATCTAATTAAATAAAAGAAATATAGTTTTGGATGAAGGTTTGAGAAGTGAAGGTAGATAAGTCTTAGTTTGTCTAGTCTAAGCCACCCATTCATAACAGCAACCTTGATAACCACAAGAAATGCAGCTGTTGCAAGTCCTCCTGTTATGTGTATCATTAACATTCCAAACTCAAGAAAGAATCAGGATTCAGCTATTCACATACTCGGATCTGACTCTATCCCTTCTTCTGCCATAGAATTCCACATTGTGATGCTAGGCATGTCACTTAAACCAAATCACAAGTGCCACTAATTATGAGTTTCTCATTTTCTGAGTGCCAAATGTGAAAGACCTGCAGTCAGATTTGCAGAATTCCTGGGCACTCACAGGCACAGCTGAAGTTGACTGGAGTTGTGATGAACACAAAAAGTGCTATAAAAAAAGAAAAAGTAAGACTAAATCTGTGCTGTCCAACCAGTTCTGAAGCAGTAGCCACTGTGAAGTGAACTATTCAAGCCAACTAGCCGCACTCAACCACCCAAGTAGCTGGCTAGCATGTTGGACACCACAGCTCTAAATGTTTCAAGGCAAATATCAAAAGTTAGTGACATTTAACAATTTTGGCCTCAATCTCTCTGTCTCTCAATTCCACAGTTGCTTAAATGGGTACAATATTACATAATTTCCCAGAGGTATTGTGAAGATAAATTCACTAATATTTGTGAAGCTCTCAGATACTATGGGGGAACACCATAGAAATGCCACTAGGAAATTAATAATTTAGCATTCAGTACAGGTTTTGGATGGTATGTGCTAAATAAGTGCTGGACTACACATTTAATGTGATGGATAAAAAGCAAGAATGATGAGGAAGGATTTCTATGGAAGAAATAGTTTGTAAAAGTAATTAATGTCTTTATGATAAAGCATATGCACAAGTGGGCTGAATTACGATTGTACAGACAGTTTTTGGAGGCTTGTAACATTTTCACAGGGAGCAACAAGAAACAAATTCCTAATGTCAGGGTAACCACCTTTACCCTCCATCACCGAAAAATTTCAAGGACCTGTTCCAAAGTATAGAGACAGCAGATATTCTCAACAAAACAGTGGTATGAATTGTATTTTTCATATCAGCAAAACTACATATTTCCCTCTACGCTTGTTTTCAGATGCAGCTGGAGCTTTTCAGAAGAATTCAGCTTGAGATTGAGACCTAACTGGCATGAAAAATTTCAGCCCAATTTTTTTGCCAAACTTATAAGTAATGGGCAAAAAGTTTTATAATGAAAAATGTTGTGCAACATTAACTATAACTAAAACTAAATGCATCACTGCTATCTCCACCATATAAAGGCTGGGGGAAAATTTCATCCAGGTCCGGAGGAACACAAAGTATTAGGCTCTCTTCATTCCATGTAAAAACTTACCACAAAGTTCCGTAATGTTGCTGTCACACTAGTTTTACTGCTGTGTAACTCCACTGATTTAATGAAGTTGCTTCTGATTTGTACCAGTCTGAGTGAGAGAAGAACCAACCTGTGGATGTCTGAAAGGTTTTATGATTCAGCTATCTCAGAATATGCATAAAAATGTCAAGAACAATCATTGTCAGTTTTATTTTTCACAAGACAAAACGGTGTATTGAACCACAAAGAGCTTACAGCTTAGTGAAACTCTCTTGTGCCATTTAGGGTTTGATTCCTTCCTAGTCTCCTCAGTAGAATGGAGCGCCTTATTCATCCGGCTGTTGTTTATACCAATAAGACATGTAATAAAATTTGAGTCCCATGGTGCCAAGTACTGGAAACAGAGAGGGGAAAAATAGAAAAATATGCTGTGGAGGTTTTTGTCTGTTGTTGTTGGTTTTCCCCTCCCACCGTTCTCCCCTGTTCATTCCACAGGAAATTATTGCTCAGAGGCCCTTTGCACCATAAACTCACTAACAGAAGCCCCAAATGTTCTAACACAGATAAGTCATGTAGATGCAAAAGATGTACTTACCACAAAATAACAATATTACAGTTAGTTAATAGAACATCTCCTTTACCCCCCTCCAGGATTTCAACACAAGCTGTTTCATAGCACCGGTAAATTATTTCTGTGTGTGCATGTCTGCGCAAGAGAGACAGAGAAGATTACACACCCACCACTGTATTTATTACAACATTTATTTTGGAGCTGGCAAACGTATTTCAATTCTGGCCAAAGTGTCTAAAGAGAAGTGTTAACAAGGAAAAATCTGAGTAGTGTCTAAAACAGAGGAAGAACCTGGCTTTGAATATATTCCAGATAAGCTTGCATATTGATGGGGAAGAGGTTTGTTTTGTTTTTTAATTTTCAGACATACGGACATTTTATGAAATCTCTTATAAAAGGGTTGTTAAAATAAAATTGTAATACAAATATTGTTGTATTATTTTCCCAATAATATATTAGATTTATTCTGCAACAATATATGAATATCTGTTTCCCAAATACAAGACGCCATATTGTTATTTTATATCAAAAGGTAAAAAAATAATACATAGTGAGATTCTCTAATGATGCTTTATATCCATGAGTTCAGGTTTTAACTCCCCCTCCCCCACTTACTACAAGTGGATATAGGTAAACACATGTGAGAGCTCCTTAACTGTAAATCACCATAGCTCTGCTGACTTCAATGGAGCTACATCATCTTATGCTGGCTGAGGATCTGGTCCAAACTTATTAACCCCTTCAGTATTTTAAACCAATTGGATAAACCCAGTCTTTACTAGCCATAGACAACTTCTTAAATCGCATGACATGAAAAGTTGAATCCCCATTTACCCATGCCCCGTGCTCCATAGAATCATTAGTAAGTGGAAGTAATGGAGCCCAAACAAGGCTTCTTGGCCTTTGCTTACGCTCAGAATTCTAACATTGTGCTTGTGCCTCCCTAAGGCTATGTCTACACCGCAGCATTATTTCGGAATAACGTGAGTGCGCATCTACACAGCAATCCTGTTATTTCGAAATAAATTTGAAACAACAGGCTTCTTACTCCGACTTCTATAAACCACATTTCATGAGGAGTAAGGGAAGTCAGGGGAAGAGTGCTTTATTTAGAAATAACTGCTGTATAGACGCAATCAGTGCAGCTCAAGTTGCATAGCTTATTTCAAATTTAGCCTTGCTGTGTAGACATACCCTAAGTATGGAAATAGTCATCACTGACACTGACGTTTAGCCAGTGCACATTCAAGGTGCAGCTACACTGCACCCTTAGCTTGAAATAAGCTATGCAATTTGAGCTACGCAATTTGCATAGCTTATATTGAGTTAATTTCAAAATAACTTATTTTGTAATGTGGCGCTGTCTACGTAGCGCCAAATTTCAAAATACGGAGCTATTCCAAAACATCTCTCAATCCTTGTAGAATGAGGACATCAGAATAGCGCGCCTGTTATTTTGAAAGCTATTTCTAAATAAAGGGCATGCTGTAAAGACACGGAAAACACTATTTCAGGATACCAGAAGTATCCCAAAATAGTGCCACTCTCTAGATGCAGCCTCAAAGACTTTGCACAACATGGTGGCAAGACCCTCATATACTAGTGTCCAGAAAGACAGCCTGACATCTTCTAAGATAGAAGTCTGTTCCAAAGTTCTTGGTTTTTTTTACTGTAGCAATATGTATTATGCCTTAAATAAGTATGCTCATAACAATCTAACACTACACTTCTCAAAAGGATATCTGAGCACTGATGTTGTTAGGTTTTAAATGCTGAGTCTTTTGCATGTGAATATTTATCTGTATAAAGTATTCAGTGCATAAAAAAGGGTCTGGGCAGCCCATTCTTAAGGGAAAGGTAAATTCCAGATCCAAACGTCACAGTTAGCCCCTTTGTCAATACAGGACTGAACTAAATTGCTGGACCCTAATTATCTATGAACATGGGAAACTTTGGATTAGGTCTAAACTTTATAGCTCAGGCCTGTCTCAAACTAGTAATATGTTGTCTCAAACTCTGAGGCAAACCATCAAAATAAGGAATCTGGGTTATTTAGGCAGCTGGTACATATCCTCCAATGTGAGGCTCTAAAACTTGCCTGGACTCTTCTAGGGATACATATTGTATGATGGCAGCAAGATCATTTCCCCCAACAGTAATATTAGACCACATTTGAGAGACAATTTTACTGCATCCCAGACAAAACATTTTTCACGATTGTCCCAGTGCTGTTTTGCTCCTGTGCTAAAAATCAGAGAAACAAATGAAACTCAAGCAGAAATAAGACAGGCTTCAACTGAATGAGAAAATTGTATGTGTGTTTGAAATCATTTGAGACCCTGATGGAACTGAGCACACAGGATTACTTCTCCAACCTGTGTTTGTAATTGGGTAATAGGAATTGCAACCGCTGAGTTTCAGCTCTCCATCCTCATCTAAATTTAATCTCACTCTCCGGGGTGCTCGGGAGAGCACTGAAAATCCATGCTAATGGGAGATTTTACAGACAACACACAATATATTGAATGCTAGATCTGAAAGCAGAAGCCCATAGTAAACTCGGAAAGAGGGAGAGAACAAGGTAGAAGCTACGTGATGATGACCAGTTGGCTCACTGAGTTCTGCTAGTACTTGGGTCAGCCCAGGGAGTTATTGCAGTTGCAAAAGGTGTTCTCACATACTGCATACTTGTTACCTGAAGTACTTCAGGTGGACATCTTCACCAGAGCATTCAAGAGTTAAAGAAACTCTCTAGAGTAGAGACAGGTGAATACTGAAAAGAGATACCTGGGGAAAATTTCCTCTGATTTTATCATGAGCCATTCTCACACTTCCTTAGTTTTTGCACATTCATCCAATTAGGGAACAGAGATAATACAGGCCAGATTCCCTGCTGGATTAAATTGGCACAGCTCTCTGGTCTTCCATTTACACCAGCAGATAATTTGACCACATGGTACTTGTCTGCCAACATGGCACTTTTCTGAAATATACAACAAGCCCGCACAGTAGGAATTCTGTACACTTGCAGAGAACTGTTTGCAAAAAAATCAGAGTTAAAAAGAACTGCAAACAATTTTATCAAGAATTTCTAATTACCAATAAATCTGAGGAAACAGATCTCTTTGAGGATATCCACAAACAAAAATAATGAGGCAGAATTTACTGGATACATTGGTTTGTTTTCTTTTGTGCTAAATATTCACTTAAGTCTGCACCAGAACATGATCCATGTTTACAGCATTTGGAGCTCATAGACTTTAAAGACAGAAGGGACCATCATGATCATTTAGTCTAACCTCCTCCACATTGCAGGCCACAGAACCTCATCACACTTATAACAGACCCCTAACCTCTGGCTGAGTTACTAAAGTCTTCAAATCATGATTTCAAGTCTCCAAGTTATAGAGAATCCACCACTTCCACTAGAGTAAGGAGGAAAAAAAACCTCAGGCATCTGCCATTCTGACCCAGCAAAAATTTCTTCCCAGTCCCAAAACCCACCAGCCAGACATCTGGGAAAGAATTCTCTGTAGTATCCCATCTCGTGTCTCATCATTGTCCACTGGAGATATTTGCTCTGAGTTTCCTATGCATCTATTCCACTGAAAATGATAGCTCATATGTTCAACACTGAAGGCTCGGGCTACAAACACCAATTTTTTTATTCGGTGAGGGACAGATTCTGGCAACTTTTCCCATTCTGTGTACTCCAGCAAGTAGCCCTATCAAAGAATCCTTGCCCTACTTGTATGGCCAAATCCATAGCTCATATGAATTGGCTTAACTCTATTGAAGTCAATTGAGCTCTGCAATGCTCAAGAAGCTGAGAAGCTGACCCATGGAATAAAACTATTCAGTATAAGTAAAGGAATCAGCTGACCTTGAATCAACAATAGGTTTGTGGGAGATTAAAGAGTGGGAGAAGAATGAGGAAGCTACACACTTATGTCAAGATATTTCAGGGTTATTTAAGAATAATTTCCCGCACACTGCATACCACAAACTGGTTCAAAGAAATTCGTATGAAGTTGAGAAGAAAGATGAACTTGTGATTAAAATATTGGCCTGGATGATCAGACAGAAATGTTCAATTGCCAGCCCTGACAAAGGCTTCCGGTATGAATTTAGGCTTAATCTCTCCATGTCTCTTCATAGAGTAGGGATAATGGTATTTCCTTTCTCCCACACTTCTTCTGTCTTGTCTGTTTAGAGTACAAGATTAGCTCTGAACTGCCCATTGCTAGGTGTGTGTACTGTGTCTTGAACTGTGTCTAGGCCCTTGGGGCACAGCTATAATTTAAACGTAGTTTGATCTAGCAATATGAATGAATACATCAATCCCAGCAACTATGGAAATATTAACCCTCACTGCTTCGGGTAATGGTTTTCTCTGTTTAGTCCCACAGTCATTGCATAGAAGCTTTAAATTTTAAGTCAAGAGCCCTGTAGGAATGTAACACAAAACTGTAAAAATATAAAAATATTTTGGCAAATTCTGACAAGAGTTCACCTCAGAACATGTGAGACCCTTTGCCATCCCCTTCACCATCCAACAAAGAAATTCAGGACACTGCAAGTCAAACAGAGTTAAAATGCTCTTCTTTTGCCTCTGATGTTGGGAAAATGAGAAAAGGATGGATGTCGATTTTGCTGTTGGAACAAATCTTCCAGATACTTGTTGGCTGTTCTCATCCTACACAACAGCTGTCCTCTTTGTCATCTGTGCTAGTAGTACCCAGGAGAGATTATACAGACTCATCCTGAATCTTTCCCTCAGAAGTTAGGACCTCTTTCTTTGTGACAGAACACATTGTCTCTCCTTCCCACCCACTCTGCCTCTGTGCTCTCTCTCAGACCTCTGCTGACAGCTTTCTGCCTCATTTACTGGAGAAACTGACTGCAAGGAAGAACAGTGACAAAAAATAATAATGGTATACATATGTACTCTACATTGTTTCCAATTTACATAAGCACAGTTTCCCTAATAGTGAAGGATAGGCAGGACTGACAAGAGTAGCAGCCTGAGAGAAAGGGAATTCACTGGGAAAAAAGGAAGTGAGTCACAGAAATTACTGAGAGAGACATGTCTAGTTCTCCAACAGTGGTTATCATGCTAAAAACAAGTTTGGTGGTGGTGGGAGAATAATTCTGAACTGACCCTTTTTGCCAAGGTGCCTCCCATAACTATTTTCACAGCAGGAAGCCCTCAAGAGCCTAGAAGTTTAAACCAGGATCTAATTAAAGAACTTATATTGCCCCATGCAAAGGCTTAAGATCAATATTAATAGAGTAATAATGATAGTTGGCATCAGTAGATGCTGCTCCTCACTTATAAACATCTCATTATTTGCTCCACTAAAATCACATTATAGTACTCTCTTGCTCCAGGCTCATCAGCAGTCAGAGTTTAATACAAATTTAGCAGAAAACAGTATTGGCATCACTAGGGTGGAAGCCAGACAGGGTAGACTGACTGGGTCTGGGTAGACAGGTGCCTGTCTACACATAAAAGTTATTTTGAAATAACTGTACTAGCGTCTACACAAGCCAACCGCTATTTCGAAATTAAATTGAAATAGTGGAGAGCTTATTTCAAATTTGGTAAACCTCATTTCATGAGGAATAATGCCTATTTAGAAATTTCTATTTTGAAATAAGTGCTGTGTAGATGCTTATTTCAAAATAGGGGGCCTCCAGCCCTTCCCAGGGTGCCCTGGTGGCCACTCTGCCCTCAACCAAGAACACTCTTCTCCCTCCTCACCTCCCAAGAGCCCTTAGAAGGGGTAGACTCTAAGTCAGCCAGCAGTCACTGCCCCTGACTCAGTGGCCCCAAAACATGAGCCAGCAAGCCACTGGCAGCCAGCCCTCCACTGCTCCCTAGGAGTAGTCTTCCAGCTCCTAGGAGCTTGCCAGGGCCCAGAGAAGGTGGGTGCCTTCCTGGTCCAGGGTGGAGATCATGGATCTTATTCAGGTTTTGGGGGGGATGCTCCCAATGTCCATGATTGCCACACTAGACGGGGGAATATGGCCATCTATGGCAGGATAGCTGCCAGCCTGGCCACCAAAGGCCACATGCGAACCCAGGAGCAGGTTTGCATGAAAATCAAGTTGGTCTGGTGAGACCCCTAACCCTGAGCTTCCTCTCCCCCTTCTTCTCCTTGCTTCCCCTTTCCAGATCCCTCCTCCCAGGTTTCCCCCTCACCTCTCCCACTCTCTCTCCTCCCCTTTCCCACCTCCTTTCCCC
Organism: Pelodiscus sinensis; assembly: GCF_049634645.1. Lineage (NCBI taxonomy): Eukaryota > Metazoa > Chordata > Testudines > Trionychidae > Pelodiscus > Pelodiscus sinensis. Next base: position 174,592,838 of record NC_134712.1, read on the forward strand.
AGTCTCACCAGAGTTTCATTCCCCCCTACACTTTTCTTAAATAAAGAGAGTTTTCATGTTCATGAAAATACATGTATTTTATTTGTCATCAGGAAGGGGGGTTAGGGAGGGGTAAGTGGAAGGACGTGAGGGAGGAATGAGGCTCAAGCCCCCAGTGGGGCAGACCAGGGAAGCTCTTAGTGCTCCTCAAGATGGAAGCTCTCCTGCAGGGCCTCCTGGATATTGACAGCCCCCCAATGGACCTCCTGGATGGCAGCCTGCAGAAAGTGCAGCCGGGCTCACAGCAACGTGTCCACAAGAAGCACCAGAGTGCCCAGGGGCAGCTCTGGCTCCATGCTACAGAGTACTGTGGTGTCCCAAGTGAGGGCAACCAGAGCACGCAGAGACAAAATGCTTTGCTGTCCCTCATTGAGGTAGGCAAGCAAGCAGGGAAACCTGAGAACCAGCCATCTGGGGGAGGGGTCCCTTTAAGCACAGGCCTCAGATAACCTCAGGCAGAAGCCACACAAAGTAACTCCTGACCTGATGCCCTGCCGGACCTGGTTCCAGCTGCCCTTAAATGCGATTCAGCTTCCACTCAGTGTGGATGCCCTATTTCGACATAGCCAAATGCTATTTCGGAATATCCAATAAATTATTTCGAAATTACATATTTTGAAATAACGCTGTAGTGTAGATATACCCTGAGAGTTTTTTTTAAAAAACGAGATGCCTAAACTGTGCCCACAAAATATGCACACACAAACACAAATAGGTGATTGGGTAGACCAAGATGCATACACAAATACTTATACTTGTTCTTCCAAGTGCATGCTTGCACAATTATGGGTTTGCTCCTTCACATGAGCATTTTGTTGACACAATTCATGCACATTAAGGCCTCATTTTTTAAAACTATGGTTCTACAAGCTACAATTCAGTTCAGGTATAAGCAGATATTTGTTTTGCACTCAAAACTTTGCTCCCACAGCGTAGGCCACTTAGAGTTTGTCTAACTTCAGAGTTTTCCAGGAAAAACAGCTGTTTTTCCGGGAACACTACACTTATGTCCATTCTGCAATTGCGTTCTTTCAGCAGAAAGCTGAAAGAACTCAGGGTTTTTTCCGACAGTGGTAAACCTCTTTCTACGAGGAAGAAGCCTCTTGCCGAAAGAGCTCTTTTGGAAAAAGGTGTGTGTGGATGAGAGGGTGTGTTTTTTTTGTTTGTTTGTTTGAAAGAAGAAACTTCCAGGAAAAAACATTGGTGCCCTGGTGGCCATTCCATCCATAGTAATCACAACTTAAATGCAAGATAGCATCCAATCAATGTGGACACTATCTTTCGAAAAAGCAGATCACCTTTTTGGTGTGCTTTTGCTGTGTAGATGCGCTCTTTCAAAACAAGTTTTTCTGGAAGATCTCTTCCGGAAAAGCTTCTTCCGAAAGAAGCCTCAGTCTAGACATAGCCTTAGATATCCCAGGACCTGGATGGACTTGAATATCAGAAATGAAATTATGGCCCTGTAGAAGCCAACCAACATTTTTGCACTGTCTTCAATAGGGTCAGAATTTCACAGATGTAGAATTATTACACTCATAATCCATAGGTCCAAAAATGGAGGGCAGCGTCTAAAAATCAAATGGAAGTCCTACAAAAAGTGGAAAACAGGTCAAATCACAAAGGATGAATATAAACAAGTAACATAAGTATGTAGGGGCAAAATGTGAAAGGTGTTGGGGTCACCCTGATATAAAACCTAGGCTCATAAGAGCCAAGGTGTTGCTGGCTGGCTGCAGCACTGACACAGGCATAGCTAGAATGACTTGCATAGTGGAGGTTGCTTGTGAACAGTCCAAGGTGGAGTCTATAGCAGTGAGACATTGTAAAGGACATCTCAAGTTAGAGGGCAGGGGTGACACAGCTTCTCGGTCTGCATTGCACCCTGGTATTTCACACTAATTGATTCTTTTTTGCCTTCATAATATCTTCTGGGAATGAGTTCCACAGGAGACTGTGTGTTTTTTGAAGAAATAAGGTCTTTTGTTTGCTTTAAACCTTTTGCCTGTTCTTTTCACAGGAGACTCTTGGTTCCTATAACACTTCTGTATTCACTTTCTCCAGATCATTCATGATTTTATAGACCTCGAGTACATGCCCTCTTTTCTAAATTTGATCAGTTTTTTTCATCTCTCCTCATATGAAAGCTGTTTGATACCACTAATAATTTTTGCCCTTCCCTGTAACTTTTCAATTTCGATTTTAAGATAGAAACAAATACCACGTGCAAGTCGTGAGCATACAATAGATTTTTTTATATAGTTACATTATGATATTTTCTCCCTTATCTATCCCTGCTACTGCATACTGAGTACTATTCATGATGACTAGAAGATCTTTCTTGGGTGGAAACAGCTATGGTAAACACCATTATTCTCTTGTGTGTAGCTAGGATTACATTTTCTCCAATCTGTATTACTTTGCCTTTATCTACACTGGATTGCATCTGCCATTTTGTTGCCTAGTCACCTAGTTTTGTGAGATCCCTTTCTAACTCTTCACAGTCATCTTTGGACTTAAATACCTCAAATAATTTAGTATCATCAGCAAGCTTTGCAACTTCATTATCTACCCCCTATTCCAGATAATGTATACAAGGGTGAAGAACCTTTTTCAGATCAGGGGCCACTGACGAACAGAAAAATCAGTCAGTAGTCAGACACAAGTCAGAAGCAACAAATAAAAAACCTTACTGACCTGACATCAGCTCACCCAGAGCCTCAAAGGCCAAATCAAGGCAAGCCAATCCATAAATTGCAGGTTCTTCACCGCTGATGAGTACATTGAAAAACACATTCCAAGTACAGATCCTTGGGGAACCCCACTTGTGAAAACGATTTATTCCTATCCTTTGTTTCCTATATATTTACTAGTTACTGACCCATCAGAGACTTCTAAGAACATGACATCCATATTTTTTTTCTCAAAAAACAACCACCACCACCAGAAAAACAAAAATCTGTGATTCAGACTTTATTTTCTGTACTTGGCTCTTCAGTTGGACTACATTTTCTATGACTCACAGGAGCAGCTTAGCCAGAGAAGAAAGCATGTGACAGCAAGAAATACACAGTCCACAGAGCTAGGAACATAGCACAGAATGGGATCACAAGATACCTGCACTACAATTCCCATGAGTCACAGTGGTGGCCATTCTACATTTAAATTTTCCCTTTTCTGATATTTTTTTTAAAATTTTCACCAAAAATTAGACATTTTCCATGAAAAAAAAAAAAAGTATTTTCTGATCAGCTCTAATATTGACATCAGAAATTTCCCCTAGATAAATACTAAATTTAAGACTTTATTTTTTAATCTTTTTGCAGGTTTTTTAACTAAATATTAACTACCTTCTATAGAATGCCATTTTTGTTTTAATACTGTGGGAAAGTATGGCACCTTGAGATGCCTCAACATAATAGTGCACTGTACTGGATAAACTGTTGTTGCTTTTGTAATTGTGGTGTTAGTAAAGGGCAGCTTCACCCTGAGGGTACGTCTACACAGCAGGGCTTAACTCAAAATAAGCTTCACAAATTGAGCTACATCAACTGCGTACCTTATTTTGAAATTGGGAGTGTCTATACAGCACTTATTTTGAAATGGAGCACTCTTCTTCCGACTTCCCTTACTCCTCGTACGAGTGTTACACGAGTCAGAGTATAAAGTCCTCCAGCTTGACAATATTTTGAAGTAACTGCCTGCTGTGTAGACACGGATTAAGTTATTTCAAAATAACACTAGTTATTTTGAAATAATGTTGCTGTGTAGACGTACCCAAGACCAAATGGACTGAAACATGACAAAGGATGTAGTTAATGAAGGGTATGTCTTGCATGCAGAGGAACAAAGTCATATTTTATATGCCCCTCACTTTCTTTCAGTGGTTTATCTTATTGCTGGAGGAATCACACCAGAACTGAATTGTGGCTACAAGCAATGAAAACGCTCCAGAAGTCTGAATCTCGGTCATCTCAAATGGACAGAGTTAAGGCTGACACACTAAGTTTTCTTTTCTGTAATAGATACTTGGATCAGAAAGTCATAGTGTAAGTTGCCATAACCTCCTAACTAACCATAGCAGTGTTAGTAGCACTCATTCTGTCTGAGATACATTCAACTATTTTAGGGCCTTATTTATACTGAAAGTATCTTATGCCCCATGTGATGCTGCTGAAGCATTAAGTAATTTCAGTAGATTAATACTATCCTTCTTTGTTGCATTCTTTCACTCTACAGTAAGATTTCTTGCAAGGAATTGTGTTAACTGACTTGGTTGTGGTGCTACTCTGCCACTGTCGCTGTTCATTGCATTTTAAACAAAAGCGATCAAAATGTGTTATATGGGAACAGTGCTCTTCATATAAATTGGGAAATGGATTTATGCTTGATTTGCCTTTTTGCTGCCACTGTAAGATATATTTAAATAGTGCTTGCTCACTGCCACAGACATTCAAGTAATTTTACAGGTTTCATCTGAGCATTCTGACTTTGCTGTTTACACATACACAGCTGATCCCCCACAAGTACATATCCAGGAAACAGTAAGTTGTTTAGTAACCCATCCTTGAGAAGCTAGGAACTACAAATGTCAGAAATAATTGCAAATTCAGTTTAAAACTGTTGGACACTCTGGATCTGAGTCACACATCCAACAGGTACACAACTGAAAGCAAAAACAGTTCCCTTCTGTCAGGCTGACTACACAGCAGCATTACTTCAGAATAACTAATGTTATTCTGAAATGACATAGTCCGTATCTACACAGTAAGCAGTTATTTCAACATAATGTCGAAATAATGTTGAGCTGGAAGATTTTTTACTCCAATTCCTGTAACCTTCATTTCACGAGGAGTAAGGGAAGTCAGAGGAAGAAGGCTCTAACTCAGATTTCCTGCTGTGTATAGACAGCCAAAAGCCGAAATAAGCTATTTCGACTTAAGCTACACAATTGACGTAGCTCCAATTGCACAGCTTATTTCAGCTGTACCTCTGCTGAGTAGAAGTGCTCTCACTCCTTTCAAAATGATTATTTTTAAAATACTCAGCACAGAGTACTTGAGACACTGAATTGAAACTTATTAGCAAAATAGCTAAAGTCAGATTCAGAATTGTAGAGCCATTCCTAAATAAAGAGGATAGTTTCAAGTTAGAAACATAGAATACACTTTTGTCATGGCTTACTCTTGTCGAAGCATTACAATTGGCACTAGGGATGAAAGCAGAGCATTTCAGGGATTTGGTTGCAGCAGCAGAAAGAATATTACAACCATTCTGTCAGGAAGTGAGGGTTGGGGATAGAAGGAGGAGTACACTGGGGACTTGTAGGCATTGTGGGAAAACCCAGGTATGGAGATCAGCCCTGTAGCTCATTCCAAGGGAGAGCAAATTTCACCCACCCTGAATGAATCCCATGGGTTCATTCATCACTGACAACCCCATGGGTTAAAAATATATATATATCAGTCAGACATAAAAATCATGAGATTGGCTTGGAAATCATTAGGTTTAAAAGAACCTAACTTTTTTCCCCCCCTTTACTTCTGGATTCTGAGCATTTAGAGGTCATATTTTGAGGCTTTTCTCCAAAAACACAAGGGATAGAAACTTTATTTTAAAAAATCTGAGATTATCCCATAATTTTAAGAATCCAGGAAATGGAACTTGCTAGAAAACGTTAAATGTCATGAGGTTCATGACAAAAGTCACAAGAGTCGGCAAAACTGAGATTCTCACAGAACTTTTCTTTTCCTTTACCCCTTCTTATATTATCTCAGGCTTTATATTATTTGCATTCACTATATATGTTTCTTCTCTATTTAGGAATGAGTATCACCATTTTTCTCTCATGCAAACTGTGCAATATAATACATGGAGTTATAGAAATTGTTCCTTTTAGCAGACTAACTTATTTATAGGCTGATCCTCCCACTCTTACTCATGAAAGTTAGTCTAACTGAAAATCATTAGGACTTCTAGTCTAGACTAGAATATATTTCATCTATCTGAGGTATTTATACGGTACCCAGCAGTATTCCCTCTAAGATTTTCCATCCATGAGCAGAGAGAGTTAGGTCTTGTGCCCCAACAATGAGGTCATGTGCACTTGTTCAGATGTGTGCCACTGCGGTACCCACCAGAGACACTGTTCACCAAGAGACCCTCCCAGGTAGTGTCTCCCCCCACCTCATGGGGAGAAGGTGAGATGTGTCCCCTTCATCCCTCCAGGGAGAGCTGCTCCCTGGGCAGCCTGTGTGCAAGGCAGGGACTGCCCCAGACTGCTCCTCCCAGGGCTGGCTGTGATTCCCCCACCTGGGGCAGAGGGAAGCTACTGCCAGCACCCAGAGTTTGTAGGGAGTGAGGTGCTGGAGGTGGGGTAATGACATGTGGGGAGAGGGGGGACAGAGGCCTGGGAGGAATAGGGGGACTCTGAGGGTTGAGACACGTGGGAGGGGGAGGAAGAGAGATGCAGGGGGTCCCAGCCTCAGGAGCAGCCGCACCACAACCCGGCTCCAGCTTTGGGCATCCACCACATGGCCCGCCCAGGGAGCAGTTAGGCAGCCACTGTGCAATCCTGAACACCACTCCAGCCCTAGGGAAGGGCTGGAGCTGGACCTGTGAGCAGCCCCAGGCTCCGGAGCAGCCCCTCCACCACGTGGCCCCAGCCAGCCACCAGAGCAGCCACCTGCTGCCACCAAACCCACTGCACCACTCACCTTCTAGAACTGCCACGCAGGAATTTTTTGTGCTCAGCCCTGCAGGCGTGCACCTTAGAAGGAACTATGGTGCCCAGCCATCACCATTGCATCTAATCTCTGACTAATCACATAAGAACTCCAGCATCAGGGTCCAAATTTGGGGAGTGAAATTTAAATAATAAGGTACTCGCCAGAGCCTCCGTTCTTCCATTGCTTTTGTCCAGCAGAAACAAGGAACCACTCACCCCCAACTTAAGTTTAACAGTTAAACCAGGTTTGTTTTGTTTCAGCATCTGGTCCCTAGTTATGTGCATGGTTCCTTTAAAATCAGTGGTAGATGCAAATCTTCTGTGACACTTCCCAACACTATATCACCACAAACTACCCTAATTCTGAATTTACAGCTGCAGGCACAAAGAGGGGAATGTGTTGTGAGGATTTCTTCTGTCCTCAGTTAATTAGCATGTGGAAAGATTGCCATCCCTAGGGCAGGAATGGCTGGTATCTGTGAGGCAATCAGATTGTCTAAACAAGTCCAGCTGCAGATGGGTCAGATTAATTTTTCTTTGACAGCAAATAAATAGAAAGAGTCAAGGAGCTGTATTGTTTACAGATGGCTCATATGTGAAGGTCTGCAGCACTCACAATAAAGCTGATACAGAACACGTAGCTCATACAGGGAGACAGCTTCTTAATGTCTTTGGACCCCATTAATATTCACAATTAGCACTGCTGACAGGCAGTTCCTCCATTGGTTAATTAAAAAAGAAATGCCAATGTGCACATTTTATAGCACCATTTTCCTAGGTATGGGCAAATAGGTACTGAAATACTAACACAGAACTAGGGTCCTACCAAATATCCCCCAAGCAGTCAGGTATTCCAATACACCACCTCTGAAACAGGGGGATGATGCAAGAAGGCAAATGTTCCCTTTTAAGAGTAAGAACACCCGGAAGGGAAGCACAGGCATCCCAGAGAGGGAGAGTCTCTTTTGAAATCCACCACATCCATTCTAGCAGGCAAGGTCTTCAGCAGAGTGTGGGGTCATTGACTAACAGAAGTGAAACTTGTCCCAGAGATTTCAGCCTATTCATGAATGCCTTTGGCTTCCCATGGTAGTAGCTGCATGCATGGGTCTTGTCTACTGTCATGCTGCTCTGATTGTGCCCATGTCATTGAGTCATCCATACTCCTTTGGGATCTGTTCATCTTAGGGATAGGTCATCACTGCTGCTCATGACTGAAGTCATTTCTACATTGCTCTTTGCAAACCTGGAGCTTCTTTGCCCTGAGAAGCGATCATACCATTCAGAATGTTCAGACTTGCCTCCATCAAGTAAACAACAACACTGGGTGTCTTGGAATCTGTGATGGATAGGCGGAGCCCTGGCCAGCACCTGGTGACTAAAGGGTTAAACGCAGGTAGCAGGCGGGGAAAGGGGTTGGCAGAAAGCCCGGAAAGCTGATGGGATAAAGTGCTGAAATGTAAATCCTGCTGCCCTTTCTCTTTGTGTGAGTTCTAAGTTGAGAGCTGGAAGAGGCAATATGAAGTCATCAAAGAGAACTACTATGCCTACAAGGAATATTGGACATGGGAATGAACTGGGCCTTGAAATATGGATCAATACAGATCATGAGTAGACAGAGAAATGTATGTTTAGTCACGATCAGGGTATTTTTCTTTGTTTTGGTTGTTTGGTTAAACTTCTCTATGTGAACTCCATGGGCCTTCTCTCCCCCATTCACCATACCTGAGCTGTGCTACAGATCCCATTCTTTCCCCTCTATGTTTTAATCTGCTCTTTTCTTCATTGCTCTGTAACACCTAGCAACCAAGTACGGTTTCTCAAGTATACCTTTTTGTTTTGTCAATCAAATCACCTTTTTTAAGGCAACGATTTGATTCTAGTGTCCTGGAAGATAACAGGAGGTCTGTGTATGTGTCTGCCCCGCCTGAGAGGTGAGCTATCAGAGACAGTTTGTTTTCTGTGGTTTTTGTTTCTTTTTTTTCAAGCTCTCTTGTGGCAAAAGAGCTTGGGGTACCTTTGGGGAGAAATCCAAATGTTTCTTCCTGGCTATCAGGGATTAAATTACTTGACGGTGGCAGCTACTTCCCAAAGCCAGGAAATCTGCAACCTTGGGGAGCTTTTAGAAGCCTATAGAGGCTTCTATAGACTTTTTTAAGGTCTCGTCCAGGCCCCCACCTTCTGCACTCAGCATGCCAGAGTGGGGAACAGCCCTGACAAAATCATACCTACTGAATGCGCTACAGGTTAGAGAGCAGGAATGAGCCCTATGGGTCAAGTGTTCAAATGTAAGTACAACAGCTGGATTTGAAACAACACATGGACCTTTGTGTGTGTAAACAAGAAGGGTATTTTTTGAACTTGAGGAACCCCATCACACTTATTCTTGGGGATCTTCCATTACATGCACTGAAAATTCTTCTATGGAGGGACATTCTCCCACTTATCTTAGTACAGCACCGAACACAATGGGACCCTGATCTTATTTGGTATGTAACAGTCAACATAATAAAAGTATATAAGGTAGTTCAATCAACAGCTCATTTCTCTCCCTCACTCCTCTCAATCTTTTTTCCCTCTTTCACTTTCCTTTTTACAAATTCTCTCCTTGCTTAGAGTAAGTACAATCAACAGACTTCCAATTCATGAATTCCAGCAGCAGTGGAACCCACAGTCATCTAGTTGAATGTTACAGTCACATGCCATTAATTGAGATGCCCCCATAGGATTTGGATCCATACACTGATTTTGAGAACTGGATATCAGTAGTTTCACTGGAGGGAGGAGGGGGAAACGTGGCAGTTGCCCCAGACTCTTTTAATTGCCGCTGGAGCACTATGCCACATGCTCTGGGCAACACAGGATGGGGAGGAGACAGCAGCATGCTCCAGGTGATGCAGAGGGCTGGCTACTCCGGGCTCCACTCCTTTCATCCAAGGCCCTTCCTCTTCCAGGAGCATGGAGCCAGGCCCCCATACAAACCTTAGCCTGGTGCCCATGCATGCTGTCAGCACCCCTGGATATCAGTATCTGTGAACTGGCTAACTGAGCCCCTAACTAGCCATTATTGATTTCACAACACTCATTTTTGTGGGTGATGTCTAATGGAGAACATGCAGGGCAAGGAGTCAGGAGACGAGAATTCTAATCCCAGCTCTGCCACTGAGCTGTTGCATGATATTGGGCAAATCACTTCACCTCTCTGTGCCTGTTTGCTCTCTCTCACCATAGATCTGTCTTGTCTACTTAGACTGTAAATGCTTCTGAGCAGGGATGGTCTTTACAATGCATTTGTACCAGGCCTTATAGAACGGTCCCCCTATATCTGCTGGAACCCAAGGTGCCAGCGTAATACAAATCCTAAGTAACTGTAGTAATAATAATACACCCATATTTGGAAAATTGACCCTGTTGATATGTTGCAGATAGCTAGTGTATATAATTTATTACTTCCAGTAGCAGAAGGATCCAGAGTTCAAAATATTGCAAAAATAATTACACAATTTGCAGCTGTTCATGCAACAACCTAATGTACAGGGGCTTATTCTCCTCATTTATCGCAGTTCTATACTTTGCTGACTTCAAAGGAATTGTTTTGGATTTATGCCAGTGTGACTGAAAGGAGATTCAGACCCATTGTCTCTAAGAGTGATACAGCCAGTATACAATTCTGTAATTTCTATGGCAACAAGAAGGAAACTGCTAGCTGTCTGGGATTAGCTCAGTCACATGTAAGAGCGAGAGGGAACGAAAGCATATTTAAACACACACACCCAATTTCGCTTTACTGAAGGACAAATCGCTTGCACAGAAACATCACCTTCGCTTCTTCAATGAATGCTCTCTCTCATGGGCCCACAGAGTGCCTGCGTATTTTCCAGAACATCACTATTCTTCATGTGTGTGGATAAATGGAGAAAAATTGATTTGCCATTGATTAGATCATTTGGTAATGTTCCCACATTCCCGTGCTCCGATCCTCACACAACCCTAGCCCAGTGCAGTACTAACCTCAGGTCTAAGCCCATAGACACTTAGGGTATGTCTAAACTACATGGCTCCGTCGACGGAGCCATGTAGATTTGTTGTTTTGGCAAAGGCAAACGAAGCCACGATTTAAATGATCGTGGCTTCATTTAAATTTACATGGCTGCCACGCTGAGCCGACAAACAGCTAATCAGCTGTTTGTCCGCTCAGCGCGCTAGTCTGGACGCTCCCCTGCCGACATCAAAGCCCTTTGTTGGCAGCCCCAGTAAACCTCATCCCACGAGGAATAACAGGGCTGCCAACAAAGGGCTTTGATGTCGGCAGGGGAGCGTCCAGACTAGCGCGCTGAGCGGACAAACAGCTGATCAGCTGTTTGAAGGCTCAGCGTGGCAGCCATGTAAATGTAAATGAAGCCGCGATCATTTAAATCGCGGCTTCATTTGCCTTTGCCTATGTGTCTAATCTACATGGCTCTGACGACAGAGGCATGTAGTCTAGACACAGCCTTACTGGCAAGAGCACATTTTGCCTGGCCCTTATGTGGGAGCACAGGGCAAGAGCTACACAGGGAGAGAAAACAGTCTTCTCTGACCTATACCACTCACGTAAAATTAGGGCAAGTAGAATTCCATTCCCTACACTCAAGAGAGTTCCAGTGGATTTGTTCCATCCCTAATTCCCCAATGGGCAGGCACTGCCTTCAAAGGAGAAAGGGAGTGATAAGTGGCAGGCAGGACCACAGCTCCATCCCCTTACTCATCAGCCAGCAGGGACTGGTCCTGCCTTGAGGGCGGGGGGCTGGACTCGTTGACTCTTGAGCCTTCCAGTCCTATTATTCTATGATTCTATGACTACTGACCATGTAGCAGGAGGAAGATTCACCTCACGAAGGTGTACCTTGGGGACAGGATGCAACCCAGTGCATCCTCTGGGATGGTACAACTCCACACCCTCAACACCAGGCTATAGCTATGGAGAACAAATTCCAAATAATTCACCTAAAAACTAAGATGTGGTTTTAAAATTTTATGGCACATCACTCTCATACTTTGTTTTTTAGGGTTTTTTTTTTTAAAGGGTGGGTTAAAATATGTCACCTAGACTGTACCACCTGACAGCAATTTCAAGGCACAAACTGCATATTACACTTGAACCTCTGTACTCTGGGTGATCCTAATCTAGGAACACCTGCAGAGGAAGCGCTTTGTGCACTGCCCCTACTCCTTCCCTTTAGCTGGGGAATGGCAGGGCAGTGATGCACATCCCCGGCAGCTTTACCCCATCACTCCCATAGTGGCAGGGGGTTGTGCTTAGGAGTGATGATGGGGAGGAGAGACAGTGTGGTCCCGGGAGTGAGGTGCTAGGTAAGCATCTCACTCCAATCCCCCTCACGCCCAGACCCCCCTGACAAAATCTTTAATCCAGCATACCTTTTTTCCCAAGGTTGCCGGCATAAAGAGGTTCAACTGTATAATTTACTAGAGCCAAAACATAGGTGAGTGATGAGCACGCCACAAAATGCTGTAATTCCTACAGCACAGTGCTGAAATGCATTGGAGTTGAGTATTTTGGCCTACTAAGATATATATAGTGTTACTACATGTGGTAGGAAATGTAACTATTTGATGTAAACTCTCTCTCTCTGCATAAATGCACCCATCAGTAATAAACAAATAAATAATGCTGAGACTATTAATACATTGCTACTAGGGTGAAGGAAACATCCCACATCTCCACATTTTTCATCTTACTTTTACCATAACAGTGACTCTGCAAAAGGTGCCTTTCCTGTTATATAAATGTTGGGTACAGAGTGAAACATAGATAATATTGGGCCAGACCCTCAACTGGTGTAAATCAATGTAAAATGTGCACTTCAATAGATTAAAACAGATATACACCCACTGATGTCATGGCCCATGCTTTTTCCAAAACATAAATAATCTACAAATGATGATGAGTGGAGCCCAGCACAGATACAAAATTTTGTCTCTGCATCTGTAGCCACCAAAATGAGTCACAGATATCTGCACTGGCATCTGCGAACATGGATACCCATGGATATAAAGCAGATATCCATGGATTTGCAGGGCTCTATCAATGGGTGACACTCAAAACCCTTGGGCTGTGTCTAGACTGGCCAGTTTTTCCAGAAAATCAGCCGCTTTTCCAGAAAAACTTGCCAGCTGTCTACACTGGCCGCTTGAATTTCCACAAAAGCACTGACTTCCTACTGTAAGAAATCAGTGCTTCTTGCGGAAATACTATTCTGCTCCCGTTCAGGCAAAAATCCCTTTTGCGCAAAAGGGCCCGTGTAGACAGCTCAGATTTGTTTTCTGCAAAAAAGCCCCGATCACGAAAATGGCGATCGGGGCTTTTTTGCGGAAAAGCACGTCTAGATTGGCACGGATGCTTTTCCGCAAAAAGTGTTCGTTCCAATCTAGACGCTCTGTTCCGAAAATGCTTTTAACGGAAAGCTTTTCCGTTGAAAGCATTTCCGGAAAATCATGCCAATCTAGACGCAGCCTCGGAGTTTGGAGGAACCAATTGCAAGGTTCAGATGATGAGATACAAAGTGGATGAGAGTATATAGTAACAAATATCTGACCCAGCAGCATGATCTTCAAACAGAGTGAGCTGGAATCAGGAACTCCTATATTCTAATCCTAGTGCTTCCAGAAGGGTGTTGTGTGGTTTTGAGCAACTCATTTAACCACTTTATAAAACAAGGACACTCATTTTATTGATCTGTCCGGGTACTTCATTTGTGAATCATGCTTTGAAGAGGTAATCATATTTGCAACATGGTATTGTTCTGAGGTCAAGCTTGCCAAGATATTTTAACTTGCATACGTTTGTGAGGCTGCCTTATCCTCTGCATCACATGTGTGTTTCACTGCAATGAAAAGGTCTCTTACCATCCATATTACTGGTAGCTACACTGCAGCACCGGGTCCATTGTGCTAGGTGCTGTCCAGGCATGCAGTGAACACTTGCCCTCAAGAACTCACCCTCTGGATTACACAGAGCTGAAAAGGGGGGGCATGATGAGAAATAGGGGGAAAAGTAAGTTACTGTACATTAAGCAGAGATCTCAGCTCCTCACCAGCCTCGACTTTGTCAGCTGGTCATACCTTGTAAGCATTGTGACCGTACTATTTTTTTTTTTTTTTTTTTAAAGAGAAACTACTACTATGGCATCCACACAGGCACAAAGACAGGAGCAGGCAGGGGGATAAATAGTGTGGCCTGCTGGTGGGCTCTCATTTATGCAATGGAAATAGAAAAAAAATGAGACCCCCACATTCAGATTGAGAGGTGCCAACTCACAGAGTGTCCCTCGGCAGCACGAGTCAGGAATGCTCAGAGAAAACAGCCAGTTTATTGATTGCTGCTCTTTTCATTACCTGGTCTACACAGCTGATTAGATCTCAACTGAATCAAATTGCAGGCTCAAGTTCAGCAAGCAGGTCGGCAGCCTGCACAAAAGAGAACTCAGTGACAGGCTGCTGATGCTGGGCCAACAGGAACCAAACAAATAGCCAGTGCGCTAAGGACCAGATTTAGGAGAGTATTATGTTTAGAACCTTTTGCAAAGTTACTTCTTGTACCTGAGCTTAATTAAGGCAGAATTGGTCACAAAGTTGGGCTCTCCTGTCCACATTTAAGTGGCATTCTTTTCTTAAGGGCTGAATGCTCAGCACATCCCCCTGACTTCAACCACACAGAGCTGTGGAAGCACCGCCACTCTGAAAATGATGCCACTTACTAATCTACTATATATTTGAGAGAGTCTCTCTGTTTGCTCAAGAACTCTCCTAAATGGTACGAGCTAGGACCACCAAATATGGTAGGCAGCTTCTTCTTATCATAGCTTAAAGTAAGGGAAGGGTTTGGTTGTGCCAGGAAAATGGGATGTGCTTGAAATGGGAAAAGCATACAGGAAAAAGAATACAGGAAAAAGAAAGAATCAGTAGGCAGGTGAAAGGGGCTGGCTGGAAGGGCACCCCCCACCCTCATCCAGGACTGCCCCAGCCCTTTAAGGAGGGCTGAAGCTCCTCCCAATTCATACGGGGATATTGCTGGCTGTTCCCCTTTGTCAGGGAGTGAGCGGAGAAAGTGCGTAGTTCGCTGCATTCCTCACTCTGGCTGGGAAGTGCAGGGGGCAGACGAACCTGTACCTGCCCCATCGAGGGGATATGCACCCCTCCCCTAGCTTTGCCTGCTGGAGCTGCAGCAGCCGTGGAGAGGCACTTCTCACCTGGCCCCAAGCTTCTGCAGTGAGAGAGGGCTGGGGTAGTTTCCTCCCCCCCGCCCCCCCAGGGCAGCCTCATCCCCAACCACACCTCTGAGCAATGATTTCAATGAAGAATGTACATTTTCATTTTATTTTCCAAAAAATGAAAATTAAATGATAAAAACAAAAAATAAAAATAAAAAAGGATCCAAGAATGCATGGTAGATCTTCTAGTATGAATATAAAATTTAGAGACCCAAGCTGCAAACAGAATGTTAACTACATATAATCTTTCGAGCCAGCATAACAAAAGCATTTGAAGTGAAGTGCAAGAGCCATATTTCCTCTGACCAACCAGTTCCAGTGCATAGGAAATCCACTGCTAGAGTCCTTCACTGTATAATAATGATATACCTTGTACCTACTCTGCCTTCCTCTTTCTGGCAACAAGGATTTTACAGTTCAGGATTGTGCATGTAAGACAGTAGAATGTTAAGGCCTATTTTGGGAGAGTGAAGAGTTTCTCGCTCCATTGCAGGATGGTGGATGAGGCACAGTATGTGAAGCACGTAAGGTGCTTCCTCATCCAGACCAGGCATAGGTGTGGGAAGTAAGGTTGTGGGGGCTGCTGCAACACCCCCAGGTTTCATGCAGGATTCTACTCCTAGACCTTCACCCTCCACTTCTGGGACCCCACAGGGGATCCCGGCTGTTGGCCTCATGCCTGCCCAAGCTGTGGCCCACCCTCAACCCCTTTACTCCTTTCTGGATCCCCCCACCAGAGTCATAGCCCTGCTTCAGCTTTGGGGAGGTGGGCTATGGATAGGGGTACAGGAGCTTGCTTTGAGCACTTGCACTATTAAAAGTGTTCCAGTGCCACTGATACCAGGTGGAAAGAAGAGGTAGTACCTCTGGTCCACAGAAGCAGAGATTATAGATAGATCACTTAATTAAAGATAGTGGTGGTTTGTGGCAAATATCTGAATATTAGATGGGGAAATTGGGCCAAGGATACTGAGGCTAGATGAATATTTGGAGAAGGCACCTAAATTATGGATTGCCTCTCTTTTAAATATTTGGTGAATTTTTTGTTTGCTTTATTATAATTTTGAGTTTCTAAAACGGTTACTCTAATTTGATAAATATACAATTGCCATCTTAATCAACTATTCTCATCTGAGAATATCCTCAGATTTTATATTTTCTGAAATATGGATTTTTAAAAACATACTTATATCCCAGTTATAACCAATCTAACGCTAAAAAATCTTCAAAGTTGCTGCACTTGGGGATGAGAAAATCCTAAATTCCTGCTACAGATCTCCGGGTACATTTATACCTTTCCAGTAGAGTAATTTACAGATCATACTTTGATTGAGCAATTCACTAAAAACACCAGCATGGCCATGGCTGCACAGATGGTGGCACAATCTAGCTGCCCCATGTATAATTCCATCCAACTCCCCCATGTATATACTCTGGCAGTTAGCCCATGCTGCCATCCTTGTGTCCACAGCATGCTAGCTCAATCAAAGCTACTGCTCAGTACATTTGCTCAAGGGGGAAGCTATTCCTCCTGTCAAAAGGTAGACCTTAGAAACAATGGCAGCGTCAGTTTAGAATGTGATTGCTTCAAGCAGCCACACTGGACCTCTCCATCTTCACAATGTTAAATCCATAGCATGAGCTACAGACTCTCTCTCTCTAAGCTATGTAGCACACAATGGATTTTATAGCACTTGCACATCCCAGACTATGCTTGCAGGCCTTGTAATCCTCATCACTGTAAGCTTACAAATATCCAGGGTGAAATTCTAGCCCCATGGAAGTCAATGGAAATTTTGCCATTGACTTCTGTGGGATCAAGATTTCACATTATGTTTCCTAATTGCTAGATTTATGACTAATCTACTAGGCTACAGTGCTTCCGAGGACCACATCAACTCTTTGAGCCTCAGTTTCTCTTTACCATCAACTCTTTGAGCCTCAGTTTCGCTTTACCATGTTTACCACAAGTTACTTAGGTATTCAGGAAAGTACTTAAGCACATGCATGACTAAGTATATCAATTGCATCATTGACTTCAGGGGAACTACTCGGCCATATATAGTTATATCTAAGGTTAGTACATAAATATCTTCCTCTATCAGGGCCAATCCATCAACCAGCATAACTCCAGACTTGTACACATAAAGAACAGGATACGCAATCTGTACAGTTCCAAAGTATTTCATAGACACAATGCACATAATTCTAGTGACCTCACATATTTAAGATTTGTCAGACCTTTGTTACATTTGGGGGGAAGTGCCAGGGCCCCGTGCAAGGTGGGGATGTGGCTGTGCTCCCAGAAGGGGTGGGGCCTTGAGCGGAAGGGGAGGGGTCTCAGTTGAAGGGTGGGACTGGGGGCTAGCCTTCCCCCTGTAGCCCATAGCACCAATAGAATGTGCCATCCAGGGTTCTGGTTGTGGCCACTGCCATAGTAGCAGCAGTGGCCAAAAGCCACGGGCCCTTTTGAATTGCCAGGCTCTGGGGTGGTTGCTCCCTTTGGAACCCCTCACCCCGCCCCTTCAGCAGGCCTAGTTACATGTTAATATATTCAGTAGGGCAAACTCAGAGACAATTTATCTGTTTCTAGTCTAAAAGTAAATGTTTTCCTATAAGGAAAAATATTTTGATGGCTGAGTGTCAGAAGATTTTTGTTGCCAAAAAAAGCCACAGATAGACCTCTGCATTCCATACTTACCGTCCCAGTGTCACCAAATCAATGGGTGTGGGCCCATGAATGAACGTATTAGGATTCAACTGAAAAGGATTGTACCTAGTTCCGTTCCCCTTACAGAAAAGGAGTTGACATGTTGCATAAATTTCAAATTAAAATATGAAACTTTTATCAGCCGCTTGAGCTACAGACAGCCCTGCTTAAAGTCTGAACAACTAAAACAAAACACACACATATTTTCTAAACATTTTAATAGGCTTATTAAGAGGCGTCATTAAAAAAACAAATCTTCTCTTGAACAACAGCTGAACAGATCTCATACTTATGAACAGGCATTGCCTCAGAACACTCCACAATGATCACACATTCCAATCTCTGTACTGGGAATACTCCAACTGCATAGCCCAGGTGAATATTTAGATTTTACCTGCTGTAATTCAGCTTGATTCTGGACAACATGACACAATGGAAGGATATGAGAATCATTCCTTATTGTGGGCTCCATCTGTAACGTCCTTGAGCGCTCTGACACCGATCCTGCAAAGCACACAGACACAAGTGCTTTGCTGATTGGGATCAGAGCATTAGTCCTCTACAGGATCAACCCCTTATTCCCAGTCCCCTTCTCTAGCAGTTGCCTCTTACCTGCTCTGCATTTCCCTCAAACTGATGCCAGTTCTACTTCCTGAACAGGCAACAGAAGTGAAAAGTTGGGCTATATTAGTAGTGAAGACACTGGCTTCCCCCAAGGACTAAAAACCTCACATCAGTGAGGCCCTCCATATTTGTCTCCAAGCAAAGGACCTGACTCTGCAAGCTATATCACAAAAGCATCCTATTGCCTTCAAACACTGGAGAAGGCTTTATACCTACACATTGAAATTTCCAATGGGAAAAGCATATGAAATCACCAGGTCCGTGCCTATGTTAACGCAGGGTTGACCCCAACAATATATTCCATCTTTAAATACTGTGGTTGGCTTTTCAATGCTTCCTTTTTGAACTATTATGCAATATAACAAACCTTGTTAATCAGTCACTTGGTATTCAGGTTACATTTTCAATTGCATCATAAATCTGTTATGTAAGGCCAGAATGTACACTTCCTGTGGATCCAGCACTTTAGCCCTCAATGTTTTGATCCCACCATGCAATTTTTCATTATGCTTCCTACATATTATCTTGGTTGGAACCCAAGAGCATCCCTCAAGACCTCAACCTCATAGCTCTGTAAAACTATTTGTTTTCACCTCCCCTGTTGTTAATTATTGAACATTGTGTACACAAAGTGACGTTCTTGAGAGCGAATAAGAGAATTCACAAGTTTAATGTCACCATTATCCTCGACACATTCCTTTCTCTTTAACCAATATGATAAATATCCAAATATGAAACACACACATCTCACAAATAAAAGTTGGCCACTGTGACTGCGTAATGTCACCATCTTTCAGCAAGTCAGGTTTACATTTGCAGAAAAACCCATAAAACAAAAAACATCTTTTTCCATTGAAATCAGAATAAATAAGTAAATAAAGGCCAATACCACCATAAAAATAAGATTATCTTTTTGCAAATTCTTACTTCACAGCTCTGTTATATCTTCTCCTTTTGAGGAGAAAATGCCTCTGACCTGGTTTTTGCCTCTTTTATCTCAATAGTGCACCAAGTTATAGAAACATCACAGGATATTATCTAGTCTAAAGAGAAGACTTTACTCTTTCTATCACAAAAAAAGTTCTCTTCGGTGTCCATTCTTGACCTCATGTAACAAATAATTCTCAACATGAATCTTCCATGCATATCAAAAAACATTTGTAGAATTCAGTATACAGAACTAGTGTGGAGGATTCTGAGTCAACCTAGCTATCTATCTGCTGCATCCATCTCAAGAGGCAATGGGTATTTAGTTAGTTATCCGTAATTGTTCTAATATTTTAAAAGAGCAGCCATGACTATGAAAGCCACAAGCAGGAAAAAAAGTTAGCAGTGATAGATGAAGTATAAAAAAAGCTAGAACACTGTGTTTCTCTGAAGTAAAAAAGTGATGAACATTATATGATTCCGATAAATTATTTTAGGACCATTCAAAGATTGAGGGGGCTCCCTTCCTCATTTTAAAAGCAGAGGATAGAAATGTTCTACGTCAGTCTGTTGCATTTCTCAAACCACAGCAAAGCCTGTACAAATGTGTTAGCATCTGAAACAGTGAAAGACATCATTGCCAACAGAAAATTAATTCAAACTGCAAAATAATAATGCTGATCATTCAAACTTTGGCTTTTCAATTGATTTTTTCATTGGGAATTGAATTCTAACAGCAGAGGAAACCCCCTCTCCCCCCCCAAAACAACCATCCAAAATGTTAATTAATATTTTGGGGAATATGAACCATTCAGTGAGAATTTTTTCAATTTTTTAAAAAGTTTCTTCACTATTTTATAACAAGCAAGTACAAGATTTCAAGAAAGAGTGGAATAATTTTTTTAAATATTTTTAAACCAGATCTACTTTCAATAAGAACATGAACATTGGTTTGGCCCATTAGGAAGATAGTGGTGGTTTGCAAAATGTAAATCCAAAGCCTGGGTTTGGATTTTGCTGTTATACTGGTGCCTGCTCACCTGGATGCTGTGATTGTGGAGGTAACAGTTGTCACTGCAGGTACTGAGCTTTCATTCAGCACCCACTGTTCAAAAATGGATCTGTTTGCAGAACCTATTTTGTAACCGATGAGCCTTGTGAACTGGTTCAGTCTATACATTGCTACCTAAAGCTAACATGAGTGTGCTGCAACTTAGCACAGATGGCTGTGGTTTATTCCTGTGCCTCCTGAATGAAGGGGTCGAACACAAATCAATGCAAAGGAAAGATCTAGGACCAAGGTGAACCAGACTTGAGCCTACTGGGGAAAATGTTAATCCCCCTCGTCTCATTTTTCAGACACAGTCTCTGCTTACATTTCCGATTCTTTAGTATCCAGCTCACTATGACTCTCTGCAGACACAACTCACTTCCACTGGGGGTCAAATTGTCAAAGCAGATTCCTCAGAGCCCCTTCAAAAAAGCTTGATAAAAATGACACTCTGAAAGCTGGTGTGTGTGTGTAGAGGGGGAGGTTAAGAGGAACTGTGCAAAGGTGAACTGCTGTGCAAAGATGAACTGCATTTTATAATTAGTTTAGGAGATTTTCACCCCTCCCTTGTCCCTTCTCCTCAGCAGCAGTTAGTTGCTATTTTCACCACCTGCTAATTACTGAGCACTGGTTTGTGGGAGGATTCTGCTTCACACCGCATCCCACACAGGTTGTCATTTTGTCAAGAATTCCTTCATTAACGAGCTGTCAATACACTGCCAACAGCCACCATTTGGTGTGTTCAGGGAACGGGGGGCACTCTGAGGTGGAGAGTTGGCTCTCTGCGGTTTTTAAATAAATAAATAAATGAGGCAAGAGGCAGATGTCTGACAGTCTGTTCCTCTGTGACAAGTTGCAGCCATTTTTTTTTTCAAAGCCAGGCGGGGGGGAGGGGGAGGGAATCTCGCAGACTGTGCAGGTTGTACATCGAGTCATTCCTACCCTCCCTTGCACCACTTTCTAAAGAATTTTTGGGTACTATGAGTGTTTCTCACCCATCCTCTAACTTTAAAATGATATTACTGGGGAAAAGCTTCTTGAGCAAAAAGGCAATTTGCCTGCAACCTTTGAGAAGAGTCATCCAAAATGAAATATGAAAAAAATCCCTGCCAGTAGGATAGGTGCATTCAGATCAGAGGAGTTTGTCCTTTCCCACTAATTAAATGGATTAACAAAGAGGCTGACAGGGCTTGCCTTGGCTTCCAATCACTATTCTGTGGAGATACTAATGATTTAGAAAGGATTTCAGGGAGGGAGAGGCACAAAGCCACGCTGTATTTGCACAGTCATCTTTTCTCATCTGTGGGCCCCTGACACCAAATCCCAGCTTGGTTTTACTGATTAGTTTTTGATTGTACTGTGCCTACTAGGTAGGCTTTTAAGGTTAGCACAGCTGCTGAGAGAATTAGTGCACTTGTCCATTCTACTGGGTATCGGAGACCCTGTGATGCTACTATTAAGATCAAAGTTTGGTTCCAAATGTCAAGCTGGATCTTAGTTGGGTTGGCATTGATAACTGGAAATGAATAGGGAAGGGGGAGATGAAAGAGAAATCACTGGAGTTTCCAGCAACCAAGGAAATAAAGCATCACATTTGGACTTCTGAATGTGACAAACATTGTTCCTTTTCCCAACAGGCATCTCTGTAAATGTTAGGCAGCTTCTTGAACTGTGACTGGCTGCCTCAGGCAGGCTCCCATTGTATCCAGGTTATATTTTGTTCCTCCATAATTATTTTCATTTAGACCCCCAGAAAAACAGCTCCTTGTCATTTGGAAAAATATGCCCACATATGAGTAAATGCCCACACAACACACCTATTCTCATGCATATGCCATTGTACAGGATTCACTGACCCATGAGCACCCCTCCGTGGCAGAGAGCACAAATGCAATTTTTGGCCCAGTTTTTCTCCAGGGTTGAAGATGCTCTCAAAAAGATTTCCAGTCTGTTGCATGGGATCAGACATCTTCTTGCCCTCGAGCTGTGGCTGCTGGGGGGGGGGGGGAGAACCTCTGGGTCCTGGCCCATGTACTCTGTGAGTAGCAATTGCCTGCTCAGAGTCTCTAGTGCCTGATGCTTCATTGCTCCCTGGGCCACTTCCCCAAGAGGCTGCTCTGTCCCTGCTCTCTCTCTCTCTCTCTCTCTCAGGGCTTTGAGGCTGGGTTCTCAATGCCCTGTTCCAGGTTCTGCAGCATTTTATAGCCTGTTGTGGCTAGTCTTCAGTCCCTGGACCTGGGTCTTAATCAGGTCTAAAGTTCAGCTCACACTCAGAGCTGGCTGAGGTGCTGCTGTCCTCCCAGTCAGAGCCCAGGCCGTGGAGAAAAGTTTGGTAGGGGCATGTCCCCAAAATCAGTAATTGCACCTGCCTGGGAGAAGAAATCTGCATTCCGGTGTTGGGACCCCAGGCGATGTCCAGCTGTAAAGGCTGCAATGCCAGATACCATCGTGTAGTCCCAGGGTTTATGTCCTTCAGATCCTGTAGCTACCTCAAAGGTGGATGGTCTGTGATGAGCTGGAACGGGGTTCCCAGGAGGTAGTAGCACAGGGCTACCACAGAGCAGGAATGTTTAGCCATTCACTGGGCAGTGCTGGAGTATCTGGTCTCCCCTGGGTGCCACTTTTAGTCAAATACAGGTTAGGGTGTTCTGCTCTCTGGAAGTTCTGACACAGTACAGCCCCCCAAATCTACTGTAAAGGCAATTGTGTACAAAATAAATGGCAAAGAAAAATCAGGGCATCGAAACACTGGTTGGTGCCCTACAATGTCTTTTACACTTTGAAACACCTTTTGGCATTCTGGTGTCCAATTTACAGCATTTGGTGAAGCAGCTTTGGTTAGATCTGACAATGGAGCTGCCAGAGTTGTAAAATGCAGAATAAACTGGTAGCAATAACTGACCATCCCTAAGAAGGCCTGTATCTGCTTTTTTGTTGTTGGAACAGGGGTTTTGTCTTCTAGGGACTGTATCTTCCCATTCCACTCTAGATATCCCAAATACCTGGTCTCTTGCATGCCAAATTTACATTCTTTGGGGTTCGCTGTGAGGCCAGTTTCTTTCAGTGCCTGCAGAACAGTTGCTACATGAGTTAAGTGTGATTTCCAGTCTTCACTAAAGATGATCACATCATCTAAATAGGCTGCTGAGAACTGCCCACAGCACCTGATCCATTAGGTGCTGAAAAATAGCTGGTGCCCCATGGAGTCCGAAGGACGTAGTTACAAACTGGAAGAGTCCTAGTAGGGTAGCAAAGGCAGTTTTTTCTCATGAGTCTTTGTAAGTGGTATTTGCCAACATCCCTTAGTTAAGTCCAAAGTGGTGATGTCCCATGCTTTCCTAAGTTGGACCAAGAGCTCATCTACATGGGGCATAGGGATAAGCATCAAACTCTGAGACTGCGTTCAGTGTCCTGAAATCCACACAAAATCGGATGGCACCTTCCGGTTTAAGTACCAGGACCACTTTGGGATTCTTCAATAACACCCTGCTCTTACAGTGCCCAAACCTCTTGCTCTAGGGTCCCCTGAAGCTTTTCAGGAACTCAACCGGTCTTGTGTTTGGGTTTGGCTGTCAGATCGTTGAAATGCTCCAACAGGTTCCTGTCCTGCCATTGCAATTGTGGAGGTAAGCAGCCTGCCATAGGTACAACAGCAGGGCTGGCCGGGAGTTCTACTTCGAGGCCTAAGTCCTCTGGTATTTCCTGGGGGTCTATGAACAGGGCCTCCTGTTCATAGACCTCCAGGATTTTAATAAGTTCACATGAAAGATTTGTGTCGTCTTCTTATGGGGATAGCAGATCTCATAGTCCACCTCACCCACTCATCGTATAACTTCATAAGGGCCCTGCCACTTGGCCAAAAGTTTACTTTCGGAACTGGGTAACAGCACCAAGACCCAGGCTCCAGGTTGACAGAGCCTTTCCTGAGCACCTTTATTATAATGGCGAGCCTGGGTTTAACTGAGCTCTTCCTAAATTTTCCCTGCTCAATCTGGCCACTCCTCCCAGTCGTTCCCGCATCTGTACTGCGCACTGGATTACATTTTGGGTCTGGGAGGCTTACTCTTACCAGGTCTCTTTGAGAAGGTCCAGGATCCCTTGAGGCCATCAGCCATATAACAGCTCAAAGGGCGGGAACCCCATTTAGACCTGGAGTACCTCCCGTACTGCAAACATCAAGTAGGGCAGTAGTTAGCCCCAGTTACAAGGGTCATTATTTACAGATTTCTTCAGCATATTCTTTAGAGTCCGATTAAACCTCTCCACCAGGTCATCAGTTTGAGAATGGTAAACTGAGGTTTAACGGGGCTTTATTGTGAGAAGTGCCCATATCTCTTTTAACAGTTGCGGCATGAAATTTGTCCCTTAGTTTGTCAGGATTTCTGTAGGATGGCTCACCTGAGAGAAAAGGTGTACCAGTTCGGTGGCCATGGTTTGTGTAGTTCATTGTTCTGGGGCTCAACCCTAGCACAAATGAATTGCCCTACTGCAAATCAAAAACAGCTGTTCCTGGCATGCTTAAACTCATCCAAACTCAACCCTTGCATGTGTCCAAGAGATTTCTCTTTTAGAAGCCTCTGAGGCAACAGCCTCCACAGGACCTTGGGAAAGGTCGAGGAGGGCTGGCTTCGTATTCTTAGAGGGGCGGGGCCAAGGGTGGAAGGGGTGGGGACAAGGGTAGTCAGTCCTTATTGCTGCCTGGAGTGTTGCATGCCTCTCTCCCAGCCCTTAGTGATACTGGCATATGGAGCAGCACTCTGGCAGCAATTTAAAAGGGCCTGGGACAACTGTCACCTTTGCCCTCCTCTGTCGCGGGCCTGTTCAGAAGTATTCAGAACTAAATATAGGGACACCGGAGCTTTTTTAAGAATAGCCACAGAGAGATCCCGATTTTTTTTCAGTGGAGATAAATTAGGGAAAGGAATTTATGCCCATGCCTCCAGACACAAGTGATCCTCTTTTCTCACATTCATCCTTTTAAAAATGCAGAATAATTCTGAATGAAAAAAAAAACCCATAAAATAAGACATCTGTAATCCCATTATAAAGAAGTTTGCATTTCAGAAAAATACAGAGTATGCTAATGAAAGAGTCCCCACAGTTTGCAAACATTTATCTGACTACTCCCTTTGGGGGGAAAGGAGAGGAAATATTATAGGCAAAAAACTCATGAAAAAAGTTGAAGCTTCCAATTAATAATGTTTATACTGATGTTGTGCTACATCTTTATAAGCTACAAGCTGACACACTGTTAGAAGAACTTTTCCAGAAGACCCCTCTCCATAGTAGTTTGAAATCTAAAATAGTGGAATCAGAATTTGAACCAGAATTTGGCACCATAGCAGCCATACCAACTGTCCTTTGGACAGGATGGTCCTCCATTCTCAGGTTAGACCGTGGGGCCCTGGGCAAGCGGAGGCCTGCCGCAGGGGTCAGACACCTCTGCATTCACCCCGGCAGCAAGAGTCATGGGGAAATGGAGCTACACAGCAACCTGCTCTGCTCCACCATCATCTCCCAAGACAGCCCATGCTGGGGCTGAGTTACTCAGCTTCCTGTCACCGCAGTGAAGTGGAGCAACCAAGCTGGCTCAGGAGATGGCCCATTGCTCTGCTTCTCTGCCATGCCTGTCACCACAGTAAGTATGGGGGACCTTACCCTTGCTGCCTCCCCACATCAGGCTCCCCACCAGTAATCTCTAAAGCTACATCCCTTGGGGAGGGGGCTTGAGGGAAGCAGTGTATGGGAGGGGGAAGGTAGAGCAGGGGCTGGACTTGGAGAAAGAGTATGGACATCTCCCCAGGACTGCAGGGACTCATGTGCCAGCACCCATGTGCTGGCTGGATTGTGGAACTGCTTGGGCCACATATGGTTCCCTGTCTGTGAGTCTGAGACCTCTGAGTTAAATGAAGGAACCACTTGAGAAGAGGTTTAATGGAGAAGTACTAAACACTGTTTTCAGCATCCATTGCCCAAACAATCACCTACACTTCTAAAATGATGCTCAGGGAGAGAACGGAGTGGTTCCTAGCTACTTTAATTGGAGTCCTAGAGCTAAATCCCTTAAGTCAGGGTTCTCAACTGGGGGGGGGGGGGGTGTCTTCTGTGGGGCCAACAAGTAGAGGGCATTAGACCTGCTGGGACCCAGGAAAGAAAGCCAAAGCCCAGGGCTGCGTGCCCCGCCACCAAGAGATGACAAAGTCTGAGTAACTGAGATTCATGGTGCCCCTTTGTGTCATGGGACTCAGACAATCAGGACCATCCTTAATCATATGCTACATAGGGCACCACTAAATCTGTGGCATTTGGGGCCCTACGCTGCATATGTTGAGAGATGGGATGTTAAGCATCTGTGAGCAGTGTCATGCCCCAGAGGCCCTCCCTTGGGCTCCTCCAGCCCCTATTCTCATCGCCATCATCTCCTCCCTGATGGCTCTGCACCCAGCCTCCCACTCTGCAGGTAATGACAAGTGATGCAAGTGTGGGCCAGAGGTCTCTGGTGGAGCAGGGGCAGCCACACAGCCAGCAGCTGGAGATAAGCAGATGTTTCCCTTTTAAAGTACCACTGCTCTCTGCCTGGCAGCATGGCCACTCTCTGATCCTCTGGCCCATACTCATGCTTTTTGCTGCCTTTACTACTCACCTGCAGCCCGGAGGCATCAGGTGAGTCACCCTCCCTGCCCTGCTCCAGGGATGCCAACTCTCCTGGACCAGACAGATCGGATACCATTGCAGCAAATGGTTTCCAGTCTGGGAGAGTTGGCAACCCTCTTGCGCCCCACAGCTTCTGCCCAAGCAGTCCCCCACCATAAGGCAGCTGCTCTCCCTGTAGGGTCAGGGATGCCAGTGCTGGACAGCATAGGGCATAAGCACTGGTAGGGACAGCCTTGCAGGCAACTGCCATACTTGCTACCCCCTAATATTGGCCCTGGCTGTCACATGAAGTAAAACAATTGTACAGATGAGCCATGGAATTTGTATAGCATGTGGGGGATGGGGGAGGCTCAGAAAGGAAAAGGCTGAGACACACACACACACACACACACGCACGCACACACGCCTTAGATAACATTTTGAAAATGCAGGAAAATATGTCAACCTAACCAGACCACTTTTCCTGGCGGTAGAGTAGAGAATATTAACATAGATCATTGCACCAAAGGAAACTTTTACTGGGCTTTAAATTTGACGGTTATACAAACATTTCTTCATCAGACTAAACAGAAGAGAGGGTATGTCTACACTGAAGAGTTTTTTGGAAAAACAGCCGTTTTTCCGACAAAACTTCACTTACGTCCACACTGCAATCATGTTCATTTAGAAAAAAAAATTGAAAGAACAGAGGGGTTTTCCGACATTGGTAACCCTCTTTCTACAAGGAAGAAGCCGTTTTCCAAAAGTGCTCTTGGACGGGGAAGAGGGAGTTCTTTCACAAGAAGAGAAAAGAGGAAAAAGCACAGGTGGCCACTCCATCCATAATAATCACAGTTTACATGAGAGATAGTGTCCATTCACTGTGGACGCTAGCTTTCAAAAAAGCAGATCACTTTTTCGATGTACTTTGGCTGTGTAGACGCTCTCTTTCGGAAGAAGTTTTTTTGGAACATCTCTACTGGAAAAGCTTCTTCCAAAAGAAGCCTGCAGTCTAGACCTAGCCAGAGAGAAGAGAAAGAAATCACCAGCAGACACAATATCCCGACAGGACACAGCAATTATCCATGGTAGAAATCATCCTTATTTAAATACTGGCAATGTTCTCAGTACTGCTCAAGACAGAATAAAGGAGGAGGGAGGTTGTGGAATCTCCATCACTAGAGATATTTAAGAGTAGGTGAGATAAACATCTATCAGGGATGATCTAGATGGTGCTTGGTCAGGGGACTGGACTCAGTGACCTCTTGAGGTCCAGTGTTCTATGCAAGACTGTCCTTACCTAAAAGAGCTTGAAGTAGGATACTGAGATGATTCCTCTGGCAGAGGTAAGGGATCAGGAATATTTTATATCACATTCATCAGGCAGAATGTAGTGTCATTGGGCTACTGCTGTTATTTTTTTGTTATTCAGGAAGGGTGTAGAATGGAGCCTAATTCCAGCATTCACTTTCTGGTGTAGACTTCAGGTGAATGCTATTGTTGCTCTCACACAATCAGAATCCACTAGAGCTGAAATATTCTCAGATTGCAATGGTGCCTGTGCAGAGTGACATTACTTCAAAAGGTAACTGGTGTAAAAAAGTCCAGTCCCATTGACTTTAAAATAGCTTTGCCAGTTTAGGGTATGGCTGTAAGTTTTTGTTTATTAGTATGGGGTCTGTTTAAATAATATGGGAACAAAACTATCACAGGTGGCTTAGCCCTTGACACAGCAAGCATGTTTTTCTTTAAGTTTAAGCGTGTACATTTAGAGTACTTAAAATGCTTTTAAAACAAATGATAAGAGAGATAGCCTTGTATCTTGAAAGTGCAATTAACCAGTAAGTCTGATGAGATCTGAAACCTACATAATTAACTTCTGCATGCAAGTCTGGAGTTAATTTTCTGTGCATCATCTGTTTTTGTAGAGTGGCTCTGTTTTGATGTTTATCTGTGATGTTTATTTGTAGTGTTTTATTGTTCATGAAATAATAAAATATATTACATACATAAAAGGCAGTCAACAGAAGGCCATATTATGATATTGAATCTTAAGCAGTTCAAACCATTTTTGTCAAAGGAGGAGTTTGGCTCAGAAATTTTTGGTTCAATATAAGTTATTGGAGACATCAAGGTTTGACTGTCCCCTCATGCTGTTTTTAAATTGGTAGAACACCACTAAATTCAGTGGCGATTATTCTGACTTGCATTGATATGAAAGGAGACTCGGGTACTCATTTTGCAGCTTTCACAAAGGCAAACTTCTGTTTAAATCAATGTGGGAATTACCTACCTAAGAAGATCCTGATATATATGATTGCATTTGCTATATGACTATAATAAAGAATCACAGAGAGTCAATTTCTTCTTACACTAAATAAGAAGTCTTTATTATAATGATGAAAATGGTGTTATCCCTATCAATACTTGTCTCTTCTGCCACTCTTTGCCAAGACACTTCCTTCCTGGCTTTGTACTATAGATTTAAAGAAACAGTGCATGTATTTCCTCATCATTTAGGCTCATCATTTAGTAAATCAGCTCCCAGCTCTGTAATTCCTGAGATGTCCACACTGGGAAGGCACTTAGAGCATGTCTTCACTGGCCGTGCCAGCGATTGCTCCTCTGGCATTCAATTTAGCAGGTCTAGATAAGACCCATAAATCAAATACTGAGGGCAGCTCAGGCCGGCAGTTGTACTCCTCAGAGTTGCAAGGAGTAAGGGAAGCCAATGGAAGCATTTTGCTCCTGTCAGCCTCCCTCCATGAAAACTGCACCAACCTCGGGTTGAGGCAAGCGGACTCCAGCTATGAATTTTACACAGCTGGAGTTGCACACCTTATCCTGACCTTCAAGACCTAGCATAGACCTGGCCGCTGTGCACACTAGCTCCAGAGTGGCAGCGATCAAGTAAACAAGCTTGATGAGAAGTGTAGAGATTCTGGATACAGTGCAGGGGTGCCAGTGTGGGAGCTGTGGTATACTATAGTGCTGTGACTGGCCTCTGGTTCTTCTTCCTCAATGCCCACTCTCACATCTCTGGTTATCCCTTTGAACTCTATTACGCTGCCTTTAGTTGAGCAACCCTCAGGCCCACCCTTTGCATTCCTTTGGATTTTTGAAAGTCCTCTTCCTGTCTGCCTGGCGACACATGGGGTACGTCTAGACTGCATCCCTCTATCGGCAGAGGGATGCAGATTAGGCAGGTCGACATTGCAAATGAGGCAGGGATTTAAATACCCCGTGCCTAATTTGCATAAAAATGGCCACTGCGTTTTGCCGACTCAGCACTTTGTTGGCAAAAAGTGGCAGACTAGAGGGGGATCTGTTGAGAAAGAAAGCCTTTTTCGACAGATCCCTTATGCCTCCTGAAAAGTACAGGAAGAGAGTCCTCGTTTGCAACTTCCTGAACAAGCCGGTGTTCTGAAAGGTGTGTGTGTCATGCACCTTTCCAGACCAGCCTGCACAATCAAACCCTGGCTTTGCTTTAAGTTAGGGTAAAATAAAATAAAAAAGTGCCGATACTCCGGGGCAAAGTTGTTGAACAAAACAAAAAAAAATGCGGTTGTGGGTTGTGGCCCCTTTAACACACATAGATTCGTCGAGCTGGAAGAGACCTCAGGAGGTCAACAAGTCCAGCCCCCTACCCAAGGCAGGACCAATCCCAACTAAATCAACCCAACCAGGGCTTAAAAACCTCCCTAGGTAACCCATTCCAGCACTTTACCACCCTCCTAGTGAAATAGTTTTTCCTACTATCCAACCTGGACCTCTCCCACCACAACTTGAGACCATTGCTCCTTGTTCTGCCATCTGTCACTACTGAGAACTGTCTCTCTCCATCCTCTTCGGAACCTCCCTTCAGGAAGTTGAAGGCTGCTATCAAATCCCCCTCGCTCTTCTCTTCTGCAGACTAAATAAACCCAAATCCCCCAGTCTCTCCTCAGAGATCATGCGCTCCAGCCCCTTAATCATTTTGGTCGCCCTCGCTGGACCCTTTCCAATGCATCCACATCCTTTTTGTAGTGAGGGGCCCAGAACTGGACACAATACTCCAGATGTGGCCTCACCAAAACCAAATAAAGGGGAATAATCACTTTTCTGGATCTGCTGGCAATGCTCCTCCTAATGCACTCTAATATGCCATTAGTCCTCTTGGCTATAAGGGCACACTATTGACTTATATCCAGCTTCTCATCCTCTGTAAGCCCCCTGGAGAAGCATAGAGAAATATCCCTTTCAGTTAATGTACTAGTCCACTGCCAGAGTTGGAATATGCATGCTATTTTCCCCCTTCCTCCCTTCCACACCCACAATTAGGGAAGCCCCTGTGCAAAACCATCCACAATTTCACACACGTCACCCAGAGTCACTGTTTTTTGGAGCAGGATGCAATTGATGGTCCTGCACACTTCCAACAACAGGACTCCAATGGACACCTTTCCCACTCCAAACTGATTGATGAATTAATTTCTAGAGTAGCCAGTTTCAACAGCATAATTGCCACATGCTTCTCTACTAGCAAGGCAGCTCTCATTCTGATATCCTTGCACTCATCACACAGCCCAATGAAAATGGCCTTCCTCATCCAAAAGTTCTGCAGCCACTGCTCCTCATCCCAGGCTTGCATAACAATATGATCCCATCACACACTGCTTGTTTCACAAGCCCAAAAATGGCATTCCACTGTGGTCAGCACCACCATAAATGCCACAAGAAATCTTGTGTCATATTTTCGCTGTGTGCAAGCTCAGAGTGTCTGATTATTCATCATCATTTTGCAGCTTAAGGAATAACTTGGCTACCATTCATGATGGATTAGTGAAACCCATCAGCATTTTCTTCAATTGTTTGCAATCTATTCCTACAGACTGAAGATGCAGAGCACACAGCACAAAAGCCATTGAAAGATGGCACGAAATGTGACAGAAGCCCTGTGGTTGCTGGGCTGTAAAGTTATGCACCGCAGGGCAGTGAGATAGGACCCAGGATGCCCTGCAACACCTGCCTCACCTTCCCAAAAGCCTCCACTGCAGAATGGGAAGTAGTGCTCTGTGGGACAGCAGCCCAGAATGCACCACTCTGCGGCTGTGTCTAGACTACACAGTTCTTCCAATTTTGCCATTTGTGTAGCTTTTTCCACTTCTTTTTTTGGAAAAGGCTTTTCCAACACTTGGTCCATCTACCCTGGGCCAAATATCAGGAAAAACTCCTTTTTCAGAACATCTCTTCTCCTTTGTAAAACAAGGTTTACAGGGATGCTGAAACAACACATCTGTTCTTCCAAAAAAATTTGGAAGAGCAGGCGCATTCCTTGGACGCAGCAGAGTTTTTCCTGGGATATCTCTGAAGTCGAGAAAGACCCTGAATGCTGCTGCAAGTGTCTCAAATATAATTAAGCTACTGTGGTGGCAGCTAACTGCGTGGACACACATCAGGGATTTCACTGCTGCGCTCTGTGAGCAGCGCTATAACTGACAGCACTTTAGATCAGACAATGTAGACAAAGCCTTCCTGTAAGGACAAAATAAAATAAAAGGACAAAGAAAATATGAAGTAAAAACTGTAGGGCATTTGGTTCTTCATTAGCAATTCACTCCTTGGCAGACTGAAGATTCAGTATTCTGTCATGATGAAACACAGAACAATCCATGATGTGTATTTGAAGAAAAGCCAGTCAACGTAAGTGAATATTCATAAAGACAAAAGCACATTCTGGAAGCTACTGCAGCACAGACATAGCAAATAGAATCTATTGCAAAACCCTAGGATCTCTGTCATATAGTCCAAGCTGTAAATAAGATCCTTAGAATGGGACATTAGGTAGGTACCTGGGTGAATCATTATTATTTGTGTGGCTGTCAAAACTACTATGGGCTAGTGAAAATTACATTTGTGACATTTTTTGTAAATAACGATGTGTGTCATCATGTGCTTCAAGAATCAAAAATAGCAACTTTTTTTTTCCCCCAAAGAGGACACAAATGTCAGGAATTTATCTGCATAGTCTACCAATGAATTTTATTCTGGTCCATCCCTCCATCCTGGTTCCCTTCATGGATCTTCTAATGGACTGCAGTCCTAATCTCAAGTTCCTCATAAAGGTGACTTGCAAATAAGAGAGGAAGAGGAGGGTTTTTTTATTCTTTGACATATAGAGAGATAGCCTGAAATATTTTGGTTTTGATTTTAAAAGTTGTTTTCCCCTCCAGTTTGTACATTCAAAATTAAGGTCTTGAGTAAAAATTTCAAATGCAGCTAAAAGTTCATCTATGCTTCCGTAAAAAACAGCAAAATCTCTACATCTCAGAGCCTAGATCAATTGACTTCAGCTTGCAGAACTAAAAATTGCAGTGTGATGTTTGGACTTGGACTGGAGTCTGAGCACAGAGACCCTCCCCAGTCATGGGGCTTCAGCACTCAGGTTCCAGCCTGAACCCAAGCAACCACATTGCAGTACTTAGCCCTGCAGCCTGTGCCCTGCCAGCCCAGGTCAGCTGAGCCAGGCCAGCCACAGCCATGCTATGGGTCTTTTGTTGCAATATAAATATGTCTTAGGGGCATGTCTACTCAGCAGGGCTGAAGCTGAAATAAGCTATGCAACTTGAGCTAAGTCAATTACGCAACTTATGTAGAAATAGCACCAAACGCCGAAATAAGCTATCTACACAGCAGGAAGTCTGAGTTAGAGCACTCTTCCCCTGACTTTCCTTACTCCTCCTAAAATGAGGGTTACAGGAGTCGGAGTAAGAAGTCCTCCAGCTCGACATTATTTCAACATTATGTCAAAATAACTGCTTGCTGCATAGACATGGACTATGTTATTTTGGAATAACATCAGTTATTCTGAAATAACGCTCCCATGTAGACATACCTTCTGATAAGTCACTTAGGCTAAGTTCCATTTTCAAAAATGACAGTCTGTAAGGAACCTAAAGATCATTGAACGTCGATGAAACTTAGGCTCCTAAATCACTTAGGGCCCGGATTTCAAAATTGTTGAGGCGGGTTAGATGTACCACTCCCATTCAATTCAGCATTTTAATATCATATTTGTGTGTGTGTCTGATTTCCTTTTAAATCCTTTTTCGATGACAGCTTTCGTTATTGGGCCTTGAACACCTGGAAAAATTGTATTCCTTATCAATTCTGAAAAATTCTATGCCCAAATGCAGAACTAGCCAGATGATGATATAAGTACCACAAAAGTGAAACCTGATTAGTGAGAGGAGAAAGTCATTTTTATTCTGACTGTTTAAAACTTTGATATTTGTTGGTTGTTTGTTGTTGTTGATGATCACAGTTAGGAGAAAACCTGTGCAAAGAATTCACCATCCCAGTGCATATTTAAATTGTCGAGTAAAAAACAAAACCCAAAACATGTGCTTGCTGCTATTTGTAAGGTGAAAAACAGACAGGATTTTAAAAGCAAACAAATCCCCCATCCCTTAAGGCCTTCTTTATATAGTATATAGATTCAGAAAAAAGGAGGACCTGGCACAAAGGTTTTTTTCCTTTTACAGGTCACATTTAACAATTTAGTCTTCACATTGCTCTGGCAAAACACATCAATGTCTTGAGCTGACTATGTACTCTAGTGCTGACAAGCAGCACAACCTGCTTTTCCCAGTTGTGTCAGTCACCTGTTGAGCTGAGGTTGCCAGCTGTGCCAAACTGTGTAGTGGTGTGTAGTTTGACATATGGGGACCAGAATGAAGCCAGAGTCATTTGTGAACAGATTTCCAAAGGTATGCAGGTTCCAGAAGATGCTGATAGGTGCCGTGTAGGATTTTGAAAAGCATCAAGGAGCTGAATTCCCATTTACATCAATGGAACCCACAGACCCAGTTAAACTCTTTATAAACATCCTCAGCTTTGGACAAATAAGTGAGTGGGAAAAGAAAAAAAAATGTGTAGCATTGCCATTCTGTTAGTTTTCCACAGTTTTCCAAAGTTCCTGAAGTTAATAAAGTTCCAGAATGGGAAAAGGACAAGGACACATTTTTAAACCAGAAAAAGCAAAATGAAAGACATCAACCTGGACATAATTTACTTTTTTGCACTCAATGACAAGAAGAGAAGATACATTTTTTTAAAAAAAAATCAAAATCCCACCCCCTCACAAAAAATGTAATGCAAAAGGGTTTTTTTTTGCGGGGTGTGGGGGAGCAAAATTGGTTCCATTTCAGGCCCTAAATATGGAGACAACTTCAAAACACTGAATTTTGAGTAAAACACTTTTTTCCATTTCCTATCTGTTCTGTTTGCCAGGCAGGCACTGTGTGGGGCGAGCACAGGAACTGTTTATATTTGTGAGAGACTCGTTTCAAGGAATGTATAGTTTCTAATGTGCTGCTATGTCTAAGGTGGGAGCTATGTGCTTGATGTAACCCTTCTTCTCAATAAATGTGCCATGCAGACATGGGTAAATTCTCTGGTTTGACATTTTTCACTGACAGCAAAAAATAATCAGCTCCACTGGGAGCCATTCAAGATCCATGACGGATGAGTCAGGGAGAAGAGAGAGAGGGATAGGGATAGGTCTCGAACCCCTGACTGTCCAGCAGTACCTTCATTAGTATTTTAGTGTATTCAACAGAGCTGATTACATGTATTCCTCAGTAACAATGACATACCTACAGTAGGCATGTATGATCAAACAAACCATACTTCCAGTCATTTTTTTTTAATTGTATCCTTTGGTATATATGGTTGTGACTATTTTCTTCCACTATTTGATCTGAGGAAGTGGGTCTGGCCCATGAAAGCTCATCACCTAATAAACCATCTTGTTAGTCTTTAAAGTGCTACATAGTCCTGTATTTTGTTCCAGTCTGTACTGTAACACCAATTACACAAGTGTGACACTGGCAGGCCAGAAGCCAACTCTTGCCCATGCTGTAGGTATTAGTTAAGAACTGGCAAATGTATAACTAGAGACCAGACCAGTTCATCTCTGTGTTCATTTTGCTCCAAATACTTTCACACACAAATGAGTTATTAGTCTTACAAGAATGTGTTTAGACATTATGAAATGCTTGTAAATTGCTGTGTGCATTAATCTCACTTGTAATGTTGGTCTTTCCTATTGTAAGACATAGGTAAGTACTGCTTTATAACTTTGAAAATGTTTGCTCTGAATTTATGAAGCCAGGCAGGCACAGGAATCATCCTTCCCACCCATTCAGAATGATTACCAAAAACAAAAGGGCCATCAAGAAACATTGCAAGGATTGGTTAATGGCTCTGTCGCATCTTGGAAATGTTACATTCAAGGAAACTTGTCCTTTGCACTTGGAAGTTGAATGAGGGAAATAAAAGTCACAGGAAAATTTTCCATCTCTCTTTGCTGTTTGAACTCTGACAGGGCCAGACACTATACTGTGTCTGCTATGAACGACACTTTGAATTGACACTCTGTCACTCTTAGGAGTGAATGGATAACTCATTGTGTGTACATTTGCTTGCTTTAACCTGCAATTTTTTCTTTTTCCTAGTTAATAAACCTTCAGATAATTTATTACAGGACTAGGTACAGGTGATATTTTTGTGTAAGATCTAGGGAACCAATTGATCTGGCATAAGTGACTAGGCTCTTGGTATTGGAAGCAGCCTGAATATTGTGTGTAAGTGACCATTTATATTTATTGCAAGTCCAGTTTGTCTGGGTGGCAAGATAGTCTGGGAGAGCCTAAGGAGACTGTCTGTGACTCTGTGGTAAGGACTGT
Organism: Pelodiscus sinensis; assembly: GCF_049634645.1. Classification (NCBI taxonomy): domain Eukaryota; kingdom Metazoa; phylum Chordata; order Testudines; family Trionychidae; genus Pelodiscus; species Pelodiscus sinensis. The sequence continues at coordinate 174,629,544 of NC_134712.1, forward strand.
CATAGCGATCCAGGAGAGCACTGGCTTGGTGAAATTTAACTGGAGAACACACCTGTGTCTGCCCTATTTTTAACCATCTACCCTGAGGTAGGCACTCATAGTCATGAGCCACGCCGAGAATATGAACCCCAAGAAAGAAAGAGTGATTATGTAAAGGAGGAGGGCTGCTCTCTAATAATTTATGGATACTACACATTGACCAGGTTATTAGAATATTTACTGTACAGGTTAGTTGAAGAGCAGACTACTGGAAAAACAAGCAAACAAGAACAATGACTCCAAACACTTTGAAGGATGTTGTTACATTAAGGGAGAGCAATTGGCCCCAAAACAGGTTGGCTCAGCCTCCCAGAAGCTCACCAAACTGCATTTGGGAAGTGGCTCAAAGCCCAGTGTAACAGGTTCAGTCCCATCTGTGAGCGCGCCATAACCTGATTGGCTGTAGTCCAGGCTGCCCTTCTACCCTGCTCAGAGGACCTCTCCACTGCTCCTGCTGCTGGCCAGGGTGCTGAAAGGCCTTCAGCAGGCAGGTCAGACTCTGTCTGCCCCATCACACCCAGAAAACAAAGAAAAAAGAGTTCTGGATAAAAGTCTCTCTCCCTAGACAGGGGGAACAGTGTGTAGTAGGAGCTCATTGCAGAGAGCACACCACACAACCCCCTGGAGGGGCTGAGGAAGCTAGACCTTCCTAGGCTGCTTTCACAGTCATGGAGTTGTTAACCTTTTGTTATTTTATATCCTTTTTTTCTTACATGATGCTTTGATCCTATTGTTAAGATGAAACAATGCTTTGGTTTTAGGAAGAATGGTCACTAAATTTACCATTGGTCACAGACTCCCAAAGGGAAGAATTACAGGTTCTGAAACCAGTCAGGCCAGCATAATCAATGTACAGAGCACTGTAACCCAGGACCAGTCTAAGGTCTTGTCTACACTACAGTTTTATTGACCAACCTCAGCTTTTGGCAACAAAGCAGTGGAGGTGTGCACACTACAGCGTTCCTCCTGCCAACGTAACTCTTCTACTTTGCCAACGTAACAAAAGCACCTCAGCAGGAACCATATAAATGTTTGATGCAATGTCAATGTAGATACTCTTTCTGGCTGACTATGCCATCTCCAGGCAGCAAACACTCTCCCATGTGGAATACACTGGAGCGGTTTCATTGGCTGGCTCTGTGAGGAGAGGAGACTGTGCAGCCCCAGCTCCACTCCAGCAGTAGGAGCTTGGATGCCGATGGAAGATTGCTCATGGCATTCTGGATAAGGGCTACAAACAGGACATACATCAGTGCCATGAGATGATGGAGGAGCTGAGGCAGGCATAGAGTGTCAAATCATCTCTCTGTTGCTGCTCCAAAGATATGCCACTTCGCTAAGGGCGGGCCCAGTTCCTTATGGGAGACCCCCACCTCCATTGATACTTTGAGGGGTGGGACTGGTAACACCAGTCAGTATACTCAACCCAAATAACAAAGTGATGGACAAGGAAGTGAAATTGGAGGATGAAATGAAAGAAGCGATAGAGTTGTTTGGTACCATAGCAAGTTGTCTGATACCATGCCAATGCTTTTTTCAACTCTAGAGTATCTGAGACAGACCCAGTACTCTGTGTCTTGTGTGCATGATGCAGGAGAGCTCTGGAAAGTGCTTGTTATGAGTTGATACTGCTTGGTTTTAAAGCTCTCTGTTGCTTTGTTACGTGCTAAAAGTAGATTAACGGATAGAATTATACGAGTCTAGCTGGGTTTGCACCAGCTTCACATTCCCCTGTGCAGCTACCTGTAGGAAAGGGTGCTAATGCACATCGAGATTGCACAGGAATCCTCCAGAGGCTGAACTCACTAGGTGTAGGGCGTGTGCCAAGCTGTGTGATTACGAAGGACGGTGAGAAAAAAATGTAATTTTATGATGATGATTCAATGGTGTGATTGCTCTCAAGTCTTTGTTTATTGTGGTTCCACGTATGTGGCCTTAGGGATTTCAAGGATAAAGAAGCAAGCTAGCATACGCAAGGAGGACATGTTTTGAGTGGTACTCCAATCCTGATGCCGCATATGGAGAGAGACAATTAATAAAAAATTTAAAATAAAGAGCCAAAATAAAAATCCCAAATATTCCTTGCATCTTTCCAACTCGGCACAGTCTACCCCGTTCACTTTCCCCTTCTAGACAGCTTCCCAAATGATAGCTGGATTCACACACAGCTTTGCAAGCCTCCACCAAGAGAGTGCTCCACTCTGTTATGTCCATTTCAAGAAAGCATTTTCTGTATGTTGGTTACTGCTGTTTAATTAAAAAAACTCTCTAAAAGATAATCCATCTTTACTGGTCTCCTGCACATGGTAGTTGCTGCTGAAATGAATACACAGGGGCTACTGGCACATTTGCAGACTACAAATCATGGTCATCAATGCTTCCATGCAAGGCAGCAAGTTAACAGGGCCTGGCAGAATGCTTATAGAAAGATTCATTACTGGAGCTCATTGTCAATATGGTGTCTAAAAGGCGCCTTGATTTTAAATAGCCCTCCCCCCATTGTACTCTTCTAATATCCCTAGTATCTGGCCATTCAAAATCAGCTGCCAGGCAATCAGCCTCCATGTTGCACCCTGGGTAAACTTTTCACCCTTATCTTGGCCAATATGATGCAGCCCACAGTAGGCTGCTATGACCAGTGTCCCCGGTAAGCTGTGCATTTGTGTGGCCACTCAGCAGAGTTTCAAATAAGTTTAATAAAGAGAAATGCAAAGTGCTCCACTTGGGAAGGAACAATCAGTTCCATACATACAAGATGGGAAGCGACTGTCCAGGAAGGAGCATGGTGGAAAGGGATCTAGGGGTCATAGTGGACCACTAGTTGAATATGAGTCAACAGTGTGATGCTGTTGCAAAAAAAGCAAATATGATTCTAGGTTGTATCAACAGGTGTGTTGTAAGCAAAACTCGTGAAGTCATTCTGCCGCTCTACTCTGCACTAGTTAGGCCTCAGCTGGAGTACTGTGTCCAGTTCTGGGCGCCACATTTCAAGAAAGATGTGGAGAAATTGGAAAGGGTACAGAGAAGAGCGACAAGAATGATTAAAGGTCTAGAGAACATGATCTATGAAGCCAGGCTTCATGAACTGGGCTTGTTTAGTTTGGAAAAAAGAAGATTAAGGGGGGACATGATAGCGGTTTTCAAATATCTAAAAGGGAAGGAGAAGGAGAAGGAAGAAGGAGAAAATTTGTTCCTCTTGGTTTCTGAGGACAGGACAAGGAGTAATGGGCTTAAAGTGCAGCAAGAGAGGTTTAGATTGGACATTAGGAAAAAATTCCTAACTGTCAGGGTGGTCAAATATTGGAATAAATTGCCAAGGGAGGTGGTGGAATCTCCCTCTCTGGAGATATTTAAGAACAGGTTAGATAGACATCTGTCAGGGATGGTGTAGACGGAGCTTGGTCCCGCCTTGAGGGCGGGGGGCTGGACTTGATGACCTCTCGAGGTCCCTTCCAGTCCTACGATTCTATGATTCTATGAAATGTTGCCAGTTGATAAGCAGAGCACCCAAGGCACTTTTTGTTTGTTTGTTTCTGTTGGTGGTGCGTATTCAGAGATGCCTCAGTGCACTTAAAATGTACATGGATGAAAAAATTCTTCCATAGATGGAAAACATTACAGGGAACATTGGCTAGGACCTTGGGAATATTCTCCTCTGTCTAACCTGCCAGAGAGGCAGCACCAGTGAGTTTTTAATCTGCCAGCCACACATTTAATGGTCATTCTGCACCTGCTTAGCCTCTTGTGAAGCACTCCTTGCTGCCATCTCAGTTTCCCATGTAAGGCTTCAAAAGCCATGGGAGTAAGGGGTACACTGGGTCTCCCAGGATCATTATGGCATTCCAACATTCTGCCCCCCCCCCCCTCCCCTCTGCCCCTGCATTAGAATCTTCTGGTCTGGAAAGAAAGTCCCTGCTTGCAGCTTTCTGTATAGATCAGTGTACCTGAAGATGTGTGTGTCATGCACCTTCCTGAAACACCCCAAATTGAGATCAGTAAAAATCATGGCAATACACAAGTGCCTATGGTACCATAGAGAAGTACCCCTTTTTACTGATGTAATCCATCACAAGGTGGTCTGGGCCCAAAACTGAGATAGGCATGCCCCACTGAAGTTAGAGAATCCCTTTGTTGCAAAGCCATCTGCTATTTCATGCACCTTTTCCAGAGTCACAGTCCTTCATAGCAGGGTGCAATTAACGGCCTTGTACACTTGCATGAATGCAACCACCACAGTGACCTTCGTGCCTCCGAACTCATTTGCAACTGGCCAGTGGCACGTTGGAGTTGCCAGTTTCCACACAGTGATGGCCTCAGGTTTCTCCACCAAGAGGGCAGCTCTCATTTTGGTGTCCTTGGCCCACAATGCCAGGGCAAGCTCTGCACATGGTTCCAGGAAAGTGGTTTTCCACATCTAAAAGTTCTGTAACCACTGCTCATCATCCCAGGCCTGCATAATGGTGAGATTCCCCCCCCCCCCCCCCCCCGTGATTGTATCATGAGTCCAAAAGTGATGCTCCACTGTTTGAAGCTGCTCCATGTTTGCCAAAAAGAACCTTGAATTATTTCTTTCTGTGGCACAGAGCAGGGCCAGCACCACAGACTCCTGCACAGATTCAAAGCTCATGGAAGAATACATGATCTGCCTTGTTGTATCCACAATGCTGACCATAAGACTATAGAGCAGTGCAGGGTTCCTGCCTTCAGGCAGATATTGGGGATAGGCAGTATACTGAGGTGGGTGAAAAATATTCGGGAGCCCACGGAATGATGGGACAGGAAAAACTGCATCATTTGACTTTGAGCCTGTACCCATGATACCCTGTGATTCATTCTGCCTTCCCACAACTTCTAGCTGCATACGGTGATGAGCTGCATAGTGGGATAGCTAGCCACAGTGCACTGTTCTCACTGTCAGGGCCAGACCAACTCTGGACATGGTCCACTGACACAAGGAGAGCTGTGCTGTAATTCTAGCGGTTTCTGGTTGAGCCTCGGTGTAACTTGCATCTGCTTAACTATAGTGTAGACATAGCCTCGCTGCTCTGAGGCTAACAGACTCGCTGAGCCCCTGGGCAAGGAGGGGGGGCCAGCTCCAAGCTCACAGAACGGGTGGGGCCTCAGTGGCCGCAGCAGGTGGGAGCCATAGACCCTTTGGAATTGCTGGGCAGTTGCCCCCATTCCTCTTTATTCCCCTGTCAGAGGGCCTGCCTCAGAATGACAGAAAGGTGAGATTCCAACCAATGTTTTTACCTTTCCTGAACCCTCAGACCTGTGGGGCTGCACTCAGAGAAACTGATGAAGGAATCAGAGGTGCAGCTAATCCTGTACCCAGGACACCTTAGACCTGTCATTGTCCTTGTATTTTATTCATTTGATATTTTCTGAAACACAGTCATCTCCATGTAGGGCTTTCCCCACACAAACACCAAGCTTATTTTATAGACGGATAACATGTCATGAGATTATATGCTCAATTAAAACTCAGAGGAAACACATATTGGTATGGCATAAGTTGACATGAGGTGTCATTCACTTCAACTGTCTTGTATCTCTAGGGATTCGGAGTTGTCTATTATAGCCTGTTTCACTGTAAGCCTGTCTATGTCCAGCGGTATGGGACACTTGTCATCTTCCTGTCAACAAAACTTATTAAAGGTTTAGGGGGAAAGAACTGCTTCCCCCCTGCCTTGTAGTTTCTTCAATGCAGCAAATTCTCTTTTTTGGATCTGCTTTTTTTCAGAGATAAAAGCCTTTAGCTACAAAAGCTGCTCCCTTGAACTAAATGCCCTTTTGCTGTTGGGAATGCCAAAAATAAGACTTTTATATTTAAGAAATGTGTTTCAAAATGCTGTAACTCAGATATTATAATTTAATAACTTATATTCATTGGCTCCCTGCTTATGCCATAGCCCGTCTTCCTCTTGTTTTAGTTTTGGGGCGGTTAGAATTAGAAGGCTCATGCCTTAGAGAACAGCACAGAGAAAACATGGAGATTGGGGCTTTCAACAGAATAGCAGTTAAAAAGCATATAATTGTAGTTGCAGTCATATCTATAAAAGGGATATTGAGGGCCCCTGCTATGAATGTTCATTTACAAAGTTTCAAGCTGTGATGGTGTAGCTGTGAATTTCATTTCACTGTTTTCAAAGTGCCACATTCATAATCTGTGAGAATGGGTGACTAACCACATATGAAGTTACAAGATCAGAGGCAGCTAAATATTATATATATATATATATATATATATATATATATATATATATACACACACACACACACACACACACACCCCTCTTATTTTCTTGTAATGCATGAAAGGTTAGGAAGTATAGAGCTGCAGAAAAAATGGGAAGTGTCATCATCATGATTTAGAACTGTAACCAGAGTCCTACACCTTGACGTTCTTCGTGCAATTCGAGAAGCTTTTAGCACTTCAGGAAGGACCTGTTTGCTATCACTATACAGCAGGTATTCATCAGCACATTACTCAGCAAATACTACTTCAGGAACTGCCAGGTGTTCAGAAGTATCAACTCGTGCAGCTGTATTTGCAATGTATGCTCCCCAGGGGAGCAGAATCATCAACAGGATGATAATGCAATCTCTTAATATCATCATATGACATATCATGATGTAATATGACAGGACCAGGACACACACAACATGCCAGACTATAACTTGACAGAACAGCAAATATCTGGAGGAAAAGAAATTTCAACTCACCAATAATCCAGTGCGCAAATATCTGCTATAAATTCCCATAATTTGATAGAGGTATTGTTGATAAATGTTCATTACTTCTTACTGCAACAGCTGTGAATCAGTTGCCCTCTAGGCACTGCTGTAATACAAATAATATATTATAATAATAATTTTGACACAGGCTGTTCTTTCAGATGGGACTTTTTAATAGATGCATCATTAGAACTCTTAGTGTTTCTTCTGCACTTCAGACAAATTACCAGGATAGGCGGTACATGCAGATGAAAGACCATGAAGCTATAAATACTCTCTGAATCTAACAATTATCTGTCTAAATAACTAGTGCAATCCCTTGACTTTTTGCATCATAAATCAAGGTTTCAAGTGATTTTCCCTAACTTCTCCGAAGGAAAAATTATCTTGTTGTAATTTTACATATTGCACCCCATTCCTGTGTAGAGATTTTATTCTGAGAAGTTTGGTAAAAATCAGAAAAGTTAAGGTGATTTGGAAAATGGATTTTGTTTGTTTGTTGCTGTTTATTGACATAGCCTGGAAATTCTATCTTTCTTTGATTTTGCTGGTGTTGCTGTAGACCAATGCCTGATAGTAATTTTTTATGCAGTGAAGGTGCAGCCAGGACATTAGAGATACAAGGATATATTGTGTCCAACTTCTGTTAGTGAGACAGACACGTTTTTGAGCTACACAGAGCTCTTCCTCTGTTCCAGAAAACGAGGTCCCAGCATCACAGCAAAATACAAGGTGGCACTGATTGTTTAGCATAAGTAGTTTGCACTTATAGTAAGGGTCCATACAAGGTAGAGTCACCCACTGACAACACTGTAGTCACAAAACAAAGAGGGGGTTAGTGGGTTACGGATTGTTGTAATAGGGCATACATCTGATGTCTGTTCAATCCCTGTTGGAGTGGTATGCAGTGGTCAGAGGATTAGAGATGCAAGACCTTAGAGGGGGATGATGTTTTGCTAAATTTCTGGCTAAATTCAATATCTTCCATTGTTGTATACAGTGTCGTTGTAACCATGTCCGTCCAGGATATTAGAAAATCATAGACTGAGCAGCGAGGCTAGATTTATAGTTTATTACAACCATCTGTCCATACCTACTCCCCCTCTTTTTCTTTGTCCTATGACTGCAGAGATGTTAACAGGTCACTATACCTTGACTGGTCCTTTAGAATATAGACTAACAATTTATTTGAACAGTCTGTTTCACCCTGCAATTTGTTGTGATGCTGGGAGTTCCTTTCCCAGACTAGAAAAAGAGCTCTGTGTAGCTCCAAAATTTGTCTCACTCCCACCAACAAAGTTGTCCCAATAAAAGATAACCCACTTTGTGTCTCATAGCATTTTGAAAGAGATTTAAGTGGTGAGTTTGGTATAAATCAAACCAACAGGTGTTAGTTTCAAGTGCATAGAAACAAAACAGTGGATGTCCAAAACATACTGGCAATGAGTCAGGGCTGCTCTGAACTGGTTTAGGCACTGGTGGACTGGTCTGAGCTCGGGACTGCTTTGTGCCACAGCTGCAAGTCAAGTCTGTGCCAGCGGGCTATCTGGTAAGAGTTGGAAGGGTGGTGGAAGAGGCAGAGGGGGGCAGAGCCTCAGGCAGAAGTGATGGGACAGAGGGCTAGCCTCCTCAAACAAGGGGTGCACGCATAGCCAATGGCTACAAGGTCACAGACATAGTGTGGTTTACTGTATCTGTAACTAGATGCAGGTGGTTGCCAACTACAGAGTCAAAGCTAGGCCTTGATTCAGCAGTGACTTAGGCATCAGCTTAATTTTACATACTGCAAAATTCTGATGCTCTTAAAGTCAAAGGCAAAAATTCCACTGGCTTCATTGCATTCAGGGATTTAACCGTACAAGCAGCTCCACAGGACAAGTTGTTGAAGGACTAGATCTTCTATTTGTTTTCCACTGAAATCTTTTGTTTCAGGTGGGCTGTGATTGGTGCCCATTACATTTCTTAGGTCATTTGGGGCAGGGGTCTGCAACCTACAGCTCTAGATCCAAATATGGCTCAGTAAAGAACCAAATATGTTTCTTCTGTCATTCCCAAAATACAAAACTTTAATTAAAATGAAATATTTCAAAATTGTAAAAACTTGTAATTACTCATGTCAAACGTAATTAGTCTTTTTTTGTCTATTTAATCTCTAACTGTTCATTTTAACAACCATCCATTCTTTCCACTCATTGGGGGTTATGTATATTCTTCTTATTTGACTTGTCAAGAAACCTTTCCATCATCATACATGACGGTGAACTCTGTAACCCCCTAACAGTAAAAATGGCGAAGAGAAAGAGAGATGATGAGTACTGAAATTTTCAAAAGGAGTGGACAGACTTCTACGCATTTGTGGAGAAATCTGGATCTTATTTGTAGTGAGAGACTGTCCTCAAACAAAAAAAAAATTGAATTTAGAACAACATTTCATGACAAAATATGCAGCATTTGCTACAAAATACTGAGGATGACACACACAAAAAAGCCTGTGAGGAGCTGCAACAAAAAACAAACATTAAAATAGCCTGCTGATATGGTCAAAAAAAGGTGGGAGCTTAAACTCCACAAATTTTGCAGGCTCATACAGCATTATTCAAGAGGGGAAGCGTTTTACTGACAGGGATTATGTGAAGAGATGCAACGCTACAAATTGGTCATGAATATCTTTGAGGAGTTTCACAACAAGGACAAAAATCTTGACATTCAGAAAATTCTACAGAAAATTCAAGACATGCCATTATCAGCAAAAACAGTTCATGTCAGAGCTGTGAAAATGGCCCTTCAAATTAACAAGCAACAAATGCAAAATTTGAGTACAGCTACTTACTTTTCATTTGCTTTGGACAAGACAGCCGACATATGTGACATTAAACAATTGTCTATTCTGGGACAATATATTTGTAGAAATGCTGTGCACAAAGAAATGATTGCACACAAAGGGCAAAGACATCCTTAAAACTGTGATGAACTTTGTAAACAAGAAAGAGAGTTGGATAATCTTGCATTTGTGTGTACAGATGGTGCGCCTAGCATTGTTAGCAAATTCGGGTGATTCCTTACTCTTTTCTCAGAACAGCTGAACCACCCACTTTTCAACTTTCATTGCAGTGTGCATCAGGAGGTACTTTGTGTGAAATTTTGTGGAACCAAACTCAGAAATGTAAGGGGATGGTCATTTGCACTGTCAATTTTATTCTTTCACGAGCCCTTAATCACTGTCAATTTCAGTCACTGCTCGAGGAAGTAGAATCCAAATACCCATATCTACAACTTCACAGCAATGTTCACTGGTTATCTCGTGGCAATGTTTTGTCACATTTTGCCACCTGCATTAACAAGATTAACTCATTTTTGGATATGAAAGGTGTCAAACATGGTGAGCTTTCAGACTACTCGTCACTCAAGTTTTAGTATCTCATCGACAATACTGGTCATTTGAATGAGTTGAACCTTAAGCGATAAGAGCAATGAAATACAGTCCTGATTCTGCAGCAGGCAGTGTTTAGATTTCAGTCAAAATTGACTGTCTTCATCAAAGATATCAAGATGGGCAGACTCACACATTTCAAAAGATTATGAATGTTTCGTGATTCGTATCAGAGAGAGAATCCAAATAACAGCCTTAATTTACAGCAGCTTGCCGGGTCTGTTTCTAAGCTCCTGATGGCATTCAAGTCTCATTTTGTTGACTTTTGCAAACACAGTGTTCTGTTTAAGCTTATGATTCATCCACATAAAGCGTCCGTTGAAGAACTGGATTTGACAGTCATTCCAGGCATCTCAGTCAGCGATTTGAAAATTGAAATAGCAAATTTCAAGGAGCCGGATATTTGGGTGTAAAAATTTGTTAAACTGAATTCTGATTTAGAATGACTTGCTTGATCATGTGCAGAATTGGCAAAACTGCACAAATGAACTGACATGGAGAAATTGGAGCACGATGATAATTGGAATCTGCAAACTTGGAAAAAACTTCCCACCACATAACACCTTGTGAATGTCAGCTTGGCCTTGCTTTTACTATTTAGCTCCACCTATATGTGTGAACAGGCTTTCTTTCATTTGAATCATATCTAGAGTAATTTGCGCTCAAAACAGACAGAAGACAGCCTGAATGCATGCATGAAGCTGAATTTGACCAGTGATGTAAATTTCACAGAAATGTGCAAAAAGATGCAGCAGCAGAAATCCCATTAAAGTCTGTGAATACAATGTTTCATATAAGCTAGTATTAATCGTCATGCCAATTATCAATATTATTTTCAGTCATGTAAATGGGCATTTTGAATTTTGATGTAGTTTGGCTCTTTAGTTTGAAAAGGTTGCTGACCCCTGATCTGGTGTTTCTTATATATTTCTAGAACGAGTTTATTAAAAAGCAGTAAAATGACATTATTGCTGGGAGCTTTGTTTTACTTTTTAAGACACTCAGAAGGACAAAGTATCCACACATAGAAAATTTGCAGTTGGATTTGAGTGGGCATAATCCCCCTCCTCCCACATACACACACCACATTTCTTCTGGAATCTTCCAATCTTTTTATTACCCTTCTGTGGCAAGGCACACACGCAGGTTTCATAGATTTCTGTTGCAATGCCGTGTGTTGCTGTATTCTGAGCACAACTGGGAGAAGCCATGTGGTGACATGGGCAGGAGAAACCCAGACACTCAGAAGTGCTTAGAATTAGTTATTCCCAGGGTAACAAATGAAATTAATTTATTAGCACCAGCTACATATGCAGCATCTGGTTTATATTTGCATCTGAAGTTTCACAAGCACTGCTGAAGCATTGTCATCTTATTGAACACACACACACACAAATACCTGAAATAGATAGCAAGCAATTTTGTCTGCATTTGATTGAGACTTGCATACAAACACACAGAGTGGGGGAGACTGTAACGCCTCCTGCTAAAATTCCACTAAGAACAGGTCAGTGGGTGTATAGTGAAGAGAGTCATCTGCTTGCTACATATGGCTTCTTCCGCAAAAGCTAGATATGCTCCCTCCAAACTTATTTAGCACATGGAATCAAACGTATCACATGAAAAGAATTCCTATTTCAGAGGGTGACCCATAGGATTGTAGTTATTGAAACCTATTAACACACACAGTGAAGCTATCCTGGCAAACAATAGTCTCATCATTTACATAAATGTTCCTTAAAGCAATCCTGTTTCATTGCAAAAACGTATATGTATTTAATCAGCGTCAGCCACCTCCTACTGAAGTGAATAATTCCCTCTGAGCATTTCCACTGACTTTGTTGGTTTTGCATTAAGCCCTGAAGAAGTAAGGACTATTTAGACCTCAGTATCATTAAGAGTAATGAAGAGCTGCCCTTGGCCCAGTCTTGCAAACGACTTTGTGAACAGACTCCAGGGCCTTCACATATCTCTGCTGAAATCAGCACAGTAGGATTGCTGACTTGAGGCTTTATTTGGGACACAAACTGGGGAATGACGTTAGGAAGTCAATTACATCAGGAACATGGCAGTTAAAGAGCTGGACCCTGACCTAGCAGACTCCTGTGTGAAATTATTAGGTGTGTGAAGGAAAGGCTGTTCAGATCATCTTAATTAAAAAAATCTATTTATCAGTTCTTCCAGTTATGCAGCAGCCAGATCTAGGAGTGTGTCCAAATCCTATGAAACAGTATGAACTCTCCTTGCTTAGGCTTATGGCTTCAAGCAACATCCTTGCATGAAAATAATAAAAGTTATTGGGATGATTTTCCCCCTATGCATCACAAAGAATTGTCTGGAACAAAACAAAAAAGCATGGTTTGCCTTTCCAGAGAAGCTTATGCTCACGCATTGATAGTAAAGTTGCTTTGGGACTACTGATCTCTTCTGTTCTTTTATGGGTCATCTAGGACATCTGTGTGTACAATCTAGGGCAGGGCTGTGCATTAAACAGCACCATTTTCAACCTTCTCCTTCTGTCTCTCAGCAGCCACTCTTTTCCTCTTGTTTTCCACTAAATGGAGCTAACAAGCAATTCAGAAACTGCTCAGCAACTTCTCTAGACACTTATATTTTTAAATCTCTATTGCTGTACCCCTGCATGGTGCCCCTCTGCCAGGAGGTGTTAGCAGATTTGAATCTAGGACCTCGAGAGCTTAGTGTAGGAGCCTCTACAGCTTGAACTATAAAGCCAGCTGGTGCTCAGCTTACACTGTTGAGCTCACTCATTTTTATCTCTTGTTGTAAGTGGTCTAAGTGCCACTACAACGGACAGTGAACCACACTAGGTGTGTGGGTTACATTGTCTACACCTAAGTCACATTATCAAAAGGTTCCTTCTAAAAGCTTAATAATGTCCTCTTGAGTATCTACCAAGAAACCTGGAAAAAACAAATATCCTCCAAAAATGAGTACTTCCCCTGCACAACCACTGGTGGTATACAAAGAGAAGTTTTCTTGGGGGAAAGATGGATACAGAATAAACTTGGGAATGCTGGACGCATTCCTGGAGGTTTCATCAACATGATGTGATCTTCAATTCAAGATTAATCTGGTGGATTGGCAGACCTACCCTCTGCATCTTCAGCTAAGCCCCTTTGAACCCTATTGCCTGCCTCAAAGCCGTCTTGCTCACAAAAACTCTCTCATTACAAAGTCTTCAGAGGGGGAAAAGAGTTGACCAGCTCTTGGCACTAGAGATGAAGTTCCACCAGGACATAAGCAGCATTCCCTTTCCACTCCTGCTCTCTCTCTCTCTCGTGCCCAGGTCTGCTGAGTCAAATCAATTCCCCTTGCTCATCACTAGCTGCTAGCAAAAACAAAATCTTTCTCCCTGGCCTTGGAGATACTGTCCTGTTGAATTTCTCATCAGGTTGAGGCTGTATCAGCTCCTTCTTGTTTACCAGCAGGTGTCAATAGTGAGCTCTCTAGTTTCTAGTGCTTCCGGTCCAAGGGCTTCTATTAAACATACTTTGCATGTCACTCACTTTATTTTTTCTCTCTCTCTCTCTCTCTCCCCTCTGGTCATGTTAGCCACATTTAACATTTCTGGATTCCCAATTTGAGAAACTGAAACCTCAGGCAGCAGCATGAACATCATGCAAAGACATCAGACTGGCAGAAAGAAAGCCCGCTGGAGTATCCCAGGTAGTTTCTGATAAAGGACAGAAGAAATAGAAGCAGCATCATGGATCCAGGGCAAACTACACCTCAGACCCTTTTACTGCATCTCAAGTGCACCCCTCCAGTGAAAGGCCTGGTGACCTGTATCTCACTCCAGAGGGGAACCCTGTGGCCCAAACATCCTGTGAAAGGATTTCTAGGCTGCTCCCCACTTGTTTCCCAACTATGTTTAACAAGGACACATTGAACTGCTGTAGAGAGCTGCAAGCCCTTGCACTGTAAGCCCTTTTCTGAGGTAATTATCCCAGGAAATCTGTAAGGGGGCTCAGTATCCATGTCCAGCTGTACAGTATTATGGGTTCAGCATCTTCCCGGATGTCCTAGTTTATTGTACATTACAGGTAACTAGGACAGATATGGCAATTTCCTGGACAGATCACATTGTATTCAGTTTAAGTATCTTAGGAGCTCATAATGGTAAAAATGCAAATGTTTGGGTGTTATTGTTAGTAACTTCTCTAGGAGATACAGAGAATGTAAACCTTTGGGTTCTTCATGAGCATCCAAGGACTCTTTGAAACAATGTGCTAGATAAACAAAATGGCATTCCTAAGAAATACGTGGGAGGAAGAAAAGGCAACTTTTCATCTCCAGACTTCATCTCTTGGAAGCTACACCCTGAGGAAAAACCCAGTGTCTGCTGATCACTAGGTTACATAAGGCCAAGATCAAACACACCAACTACATGAGAGTACAACACACAGATTTATGGCTGTGCTTGCTCTGAGGTGCAAGCATTTTGAACCTGTCCCTATACTTAAAAAAAAAAAAAACCTGGGTCGGCTTTGAAGGCCTGTTCCCCCGCAGAGGTCAGAACACCTTTGGTGAGCTCATTCACATGCTTGTAGGTTCTGTTATTGTTTTTAAATATGATTTCTCTGTAGTGCTGCCTTAAGAATAAGTGTGCTTGCCTAGAGACAGCTAGGCCATAACGTACTGCAAGTGATTATGCTGTTGGCAGTCTTTGAAGAGAAGGAAAAGCTGAGGCAGCCGGTCTTTTCAGGGATTCACAATATAGGCAAGGGACCATAAAGCCTGGAAATATGCTGGTCAGGGGGGAGAGCTGCATGTCATCAGGAGGTGACAGCTGGGAAGCTGAAAGCCTCAGTGGGTGTCCTGGCAGGACCGCAGAGGAGGGATATAGGTGCAATTGTGACAGTAGCAACTGCCCTGAACCGTGACAGTAGCAACCCTGCACTCCAGGGACCTGCGACCAGGAAGCTGAGTAGATTGACTCAATAACAGAGTCTCAAAAGAAAGCATTCTTTATTCAGTGCCCTCAAAAGGTGCCCAGCAGGTAGGACACATAATAAGATCACTATACTCCTGAGTCTTACCTACACCTTAATCCTTTGCATCTCCCCCTCGCCCTAGCTAATGCCCACTCTGGCTAGGAGAAACACCCTGTCTGGTTTATAGCAGGCTCATCCACAGCACGTTGTTTGCAGTAAGGCAGGGTATAAATCTTCTCCACGTAAGCCTCTAGCATGCTAAGCATCCATGTGGGCCCTGCTGCCATGCACTAACCATTTCATAGTACACTTTACTCTGATATCCCCTTTCAAAGCCATCTAGGTCAAAACACACTAGGGAGCTGTTAATGAACAGTAACAGAGCCACACAGATATAGTGCACAGCCATATACTACAGAGTAGATTTACACCCCAACTAACCACAAACTGAGTATGTCTGTGGGCCCCTTTCCCACGGTCAACGATCACTGACTTTTCTTCCCTGTGCCTGGACACAAGTTACATCTATACTGCACTTAAAAACCCACAGCCGGTCCATGCCAGCTGGCTCAGTCTAATGGGGGGATTAACTGTTTGGGATCTGGGACTCTACCATCTTGTAGGGGTCCTGGAGCCCAAGTGCCAGACCAACCCAAATAACTACATTGCAACTGTGCAGCCCCTTAGCCCAAGTCAGGTGGCATAGGTCAACAATGAGTTTAGAATTGCAGCGTAGATATACCCTCACTCAACCGCCACCCTTCCCTAGATCCAGAGTCTTGAAATGACTTAGTGCCCCCTTTGCTCTCTTTTCTCCTCAGTCTTGGTAAAATGACTCTGTGAAGAGGTGACCCGAGATAACAACTATAAACCTGGCTATTGCAACTGACTGTTCAGACGCACCTTATCTGTGCCTTTGTTCTGTCTTTTCTGATAGGTTAATTTAACAACCCATTTTCCTTTAATGTCATAGCAAGTAATACATTATAAACACACAGAGACACACTCCAGATTTTTAAGAAAATACTCATTTGTTTCAGCCAGGTATATAAAAAAAATTATTCAAATATATAGGATTTGTTTTGAAGGATGAGAAAAGTAATAAAGAAAAACTATTCACTGCTGTGATTAGAATGGTCTGACATATTTGAGGTAGCTTTGAACATTCAGCTCACTGATAAAGAATTATTTCTCTGTAGGGTTTTAAGCTATTGCAGGTGATGTAAGATTTGTCAGAGTAAGCATTTATCCTAGAGATGCCTGCATTTTACCATAGTCCGAATGTCTGTGAGTTTAGTGTTAATAGTTTCAGGGTTCCATCAGGCTTATTACTTTGCGGTTTAAGTAAACTCATTTATATGGTGGAAAATACTGGGTTGTCTAAATGCCTTTATAAAGGAGTGTCTTAAGTTACCTGCAAAACAGGTTAATAGAGCCCCAAATAAGAATGTATCTCCATCACTACTTACCATACTAAAGTTATTTCCTCTCATGCATTAGTCACTTCCACCAGTTCACTGTCTTCGCTCCTTTTGTCTCAGTAGGTCTGTAGTTGCCCTTTTTTTATTCACACCATCTGAGAAAAGTTATGGCTCCCATCCTATGCTCTGCTAGCATAGTATTGAAGCATGCACCTAACTTCAGGATAACAGAACTACTCACGTGCTTAATGTTAGGCATGTGGTTAATTTTCTGAATCAGGAACTTAATGCTACCTATGGCCATAAGCAAGTAACATCCCCCCCCCCCCCGCACACACATCCCCTATATGCTCTTGGTACCATAATATAAAAGAAGAAAGTGAAAAGTGTTTGTGCTAATAAAATATATGAAGATTAGTTTGTTAGCACTGTTTTTTCTTGGTGCCTCTGCATAGCCACATAATTGCATGGCTTTTTTCCCCATAGTATCTGAGCCCTTGTCTAACAACTTCTCTTTAGAAAAATCTTCCGAAGTGAGTATCTATTAGCAGAACACTTGACTTTCTTGTTGAAGGTTAGTTGCAATTATCGTTGCTGCCTCATTTTCTTTCATTTAGCCCATTGTTATGGCTCTCCTTCTGGAGAAAGGAACTAGCCAAGCTGATATACCTGCTGCTCTGGGTGGACAGATGTCTCAGCTATTATTATAAGCTTAATCATAATTCAGAAGCATACGGCACGCTAACAAGTCTTATGCTGAAGCTAATGAAGCTGTGGATGCAGTGAAAAAAATTAACAGTATTCCACAGGTAGGAAGGTTAGGTATCATAAAATATCCAGTGTGGGGGATTTGGAAATGGGTGATTAAACTATGGAGTCATAAAGAAGTACTGAACCACAGTGTGATACATAAAGCAACACCAAAAACTCAGAAAGTTAAGAGTGAAAGAGTTACATGATGGGCTATTTTCTCCCTGCCCGGGGCCAGTTTCCTTGAGTTACTCATTATTAACCTGCTGCCCTTCACAACCTTGTCCAATTCCCATCTCAACTGAGATGAGAAATTCAACAGAAGATCAGATTCTGCCTCATCATTCAACATATAGACGGAGGCTTTTTTGCTGCCGAATGAATCAATTTGGAGGGATGTTTTGTATGTTACAAGGCAATCACCGAGGGGAAATTAAGTGGGTTATGTAGTTGCAGAGAGCGTAATGACCTGAATGGATAGAGTAAGGTCTCTGAGTGGCAAAGCTGAAGAAGTTGTTTTTATGGCTCACCTGGTGGAAATTTGGGGCGAGATTGTGGCTGTGACAAAGCCACAGCTTTTAGCATAGTGGTGAAGAAAGAACCACCCATTCTAGCTGACTTGGCCAGAATTTCTCTGAGAAGCCAGAGAGAATGCACCCCCTTTCCACCATGATTCTGTGGCCCGCTCTTCTTGTGCCCCTGTGTAAGACTAGAGACAGTCTGATATTTTAGATGACTCAAGAAAAAAAAGACGTAATAAAAGCCTCCTTCTTTGCTATCTGCCTGGGGGACATTGCTAACTGCACACTGGAATATACAACAAGCTGAAGCTTTTATCTTTATTCACATGAAGAATGTAAAAGCTACAGAGTACAACTGAAACACCACAGCAAAGGGAGTTCAGATACTGTTAATTGCATAAACCTTAATTGTGAGACCTAAGATTCCTGAATCTCCAAAGGCTAAGCCTTACTAGCCCCAAGCAACTGTGTTATATCTTTGCTAGAAGTCTTGTCATTCTCTCCTCCTCCTCAGTTTATCATTATTATCCTCCCTCATCACATTCTATCTTAATCAAGGGCTTAGGCTTTCTTCCATTGAATTTAGTGGAGTAGGAAAGCAATCTCCATTGAAGTTAATGGATGCTCAGATTTGGAGCAGAAATTTGGAGCTGGGATTTCTAAAAGGAACTTGGCACCCAACTCCAATTGTTTTCCAGTGAGTCAGGTGCCTAACTCCCTTATGAGCCTAGTAATTCTCTCTACCCATCCAAGGGGAGATTAAAACTTTTCCTTAGAGCCCTTTAAGGGTATAACTTGCATGATGTGTCCCCTGACACACTATAATGTTAGCCCTCCTCAACACTCCATCCGATTGTTCTCTGATCATTTGAGCCTGATTTCAAATAACTACTGCCTCTGTAAAGCTTCATTTACTGGGTGGGGAGGGCCAGAATGTTGTCTTTGTATAAAAATGACACTAGCGGCATCTGTTACCACTCTAATCCCCATGGAGAAACAGATTTGTGTATGTGTCAGTACAACGGGATAACTCAACGCTGTCACGCTATTGACTGATGGAAACATTTTTAGGATGCATGGCATCAATTTCTCTTGAAGACTGGTGGGTTACAGAGGCAGGAAACATTCATCTCTATCCCTCAATTCAAAGTTTGCTCAGAAACTGGAGACCAGACTTAGACTCATCTAACATAATTAACTCCATGCAGAGTTAATTATGATGAAGTTAAAATAACAGAGAAAGAAACAGTGCAGTTTATGACATACCATCACAATTGTGTTGCTTTTTTTTAAGTTTATCTATTCTAGCAGAAGCAGCCTGGTAGAACTCTTTCCACTAGCTCCCTTCTGCTTCCCCACCCTCAAACACTGACTAAAAAGGTGTTTTTAAAAGCCTTATTCAACACTTTTAAGGGAAAACTGAAGGCAAACTGAAAATAGAGCATTGCCAAAAAGAAGGGAAAGTCAATAAATGATATTCAACAGTAATGTTGTTTTGCAACAGACTGGCCAACCCCAAGTGTTAAAAAGAAGAATCTGATACCCGCAAAATCATGCAACTGTTTTACAAATCGTGAGATATAAAAACATTGTTTTTTTTAAACTTGTCTTGTGATTTGAGTGTTTAGGTTTTCTACACGTTTTCCACACCATCCTAAGGGCTAGAGACTTTCACGAAGCTTTTTGTTTCTCAGTGTAATGCCACAGTGCACCCACTTTCAGCCAGGCATGGCACCTCAAAATGAGCTGAGCCTTGCCCAACATCACTTCCTTCACCTAGTAAAGTCCAGACAAGCCTATTTATCAAAGGAACATCCCTCTTCCTTAATGGTCTCATGTGTTAACAACAGCCATATGTGTAAATATGAGCTTACACATACACACCGAGGGTCTGCCACCATCCAAGGCTCAGCCCCACTAACAATCTCTGGCTCTTTCCTTCTGGAGAGTCTTCTTACTCATGTACAGAGATAGGCTTTGTTTTTAGACCCCCCCCCCTTCCTGGTTTTTCCTCTCCAGAAGAGTCTGCTCGCTGTCTGGCCTTTGCCAGCTTCTCCCTCATCTGGCTCCTTTCTTAATTAGCCCTCAGACTTCAGAGTGCACAGTAGCCCAGCCTTACTGATGTCTCCTAGTGCCTACCCTATCATGAGTGAGGAGGCAGCTTTTATATTGGTCCCCATTTCCCAGCTCATCCCACTTGGCCGGGGGAGAGAGGCACCCAAAATTACTAGTAGCTGCTGAGAGGGGGCACAATATAAAGGATCACACTCCCTCAACAGCTTGAATCCCTACCCCCAGGAATGGTCGCCTCCTCTACCCTCAGCAGCCCCTTCCTGCCACATGTGGAGGGAAGCTAGCTGGTAAACCCTGGCAGAAATCTGGAAGGCATATGACTCCACATTCCCATCCCCATGTGTTTCCTCTGCCGACTACACCCTCACTACAAGGCTCCTGGCTTCAGGCCCTTAAAGAGAGAATGACAGGGGTTCCTCCCAAGCACTCATTCCTGGGATCACTTCCTCTCTATCCATATACCCCGCAGCTCCATAAATATAGATATCGATATGGCTCTCATCCCCTTTGAGGAATATGACACGTAACAGGCTGGACTGACCACTGGGCTCTACTATTATTAAGAGAAGACTACCCCCTCCTACACACATATCGTAATGCCAGGAATAAGGGATTCAAGCAAAGCATCTAACTTCAGGAGATTTGTGACAGAATCATGAAGATTGGCCACAAAGATTCAGAAGTTGAGGGAGAAAAACACAGCAACCACTAATATCTGCAAACAGGAAGATCTGGTATGAAATCTATTTATGGGCAAGTATGCTCTACATTTTGAGGGATCAGAAAGGGTACACCAGCTATGAGGTGTTGGGGGGAGAGAAAGTGATTGACACAAAAGATGTTGTATTGTAGGTAGGAGCGATTAAAAAGGGAGGGGAGGGTGTTGCACAAGGATATTAGATAGCAAAATCAAAAACGTGCATCTCA
Organism: Pelodiscus sinensis; assembly: GCF_049634645.1. NCBI lineage: Eukaryota > Metazoa > Chordata > Testudines > Trionychidae > Pelodiscus > Pelodiscus sinensis. The sequence continues at coordinate 174,650,398 of NC_134712.1, forward strand.
TAACTTGCATATGTGGCAAAATATTTTCAGAATCCAGAGCACGAGTGGGGCCCAGGACAGCCACAGATTGGGCCCTAATACCCAGTGTGTGCTGCTAAGGGTCTATCAAATTAAGATACATCTATTTTCCTTAGGAGTTAACACAAATGATTACTAACCTAGGTTTACCTGCTGTTTACTAACCTTTTCTCTGGACTTTCATCTCAGACGTGCATTTACATGAAATTACTGGTTCCATATTTACTGTTTCTTTTTCTACAGAATTTTTCTCAATTACATTACATGTGAGAATCATTGTAAAAGCAACGCTCTACTTGCGCAAATGGAGGGTTAGGCGTCTGAATGTCGGTGTTAGGCTTTTTATCTCAAAGCTGCTGGTTACAATCCAGGCAAGATCTGTAATAGCTGCCAGATTAATAGTTTATATGAAATAAGTTAACCAATTCAGTCTAGTTCATGATGGACAATTGGTTATAACTCAGAAAACAATATCACAGATGGGAATAATTCTGTAGCACTGGCTCTAAGTAATATAGCTTAAACAGAAATTATGACCTTACTTCAGTGATTGCTGAGTGAGTTTCTCTGGCCTCTGTTATGCAGGATCTTAGACTAGATCATCATAATTTTTCCCTTCTGACCTTTAAAAAAAAAAATCTATGAATCTATATTGGCAGATATGTTGGCTGTTTCAACAGAGAGGCCTATGAGTGAAGTGAACATTGTGATATAAACGAGGAGTAAGTCAGTCAGTCAAATATAAAGGGGATCTAGGATTATTGGAGAACAATTTTTCATTATAGATATAGATAAATTATAGATATAGAGCAAGATCAATAATGTAAATAATGTATTTGATCATCTATTTTTTTCCATCTAAAATGGTATCCAAGAAATAACAGAACTTTTTTTTCCTCAGAATTAAATCAGTATCTCTATGGAGACTGACAGTCTCAGAAGACACCGTGTCCCTGGCACTGGGACACAAAAGCCTTTCCCAATCTGAACTCAAACCACATCAGTAGTAACTGAGGGTAAGTCTACACTGCAGGCTTTTTGCACAAGAAGCTTTTTGCAGAAGAGATCTTCCACAAAAACTTCTTGTGCAAAAGCGCGTCCACACTACAAAAGCAATGCACTTTTGCACACGAGAGTGTCCACACTGCATAGACACTCTTGCGCAAGAAAGCTCTGATGGCCATTAACAGAATGGCCATCAGAGCACCTGTGCTTTGGCTCTTTTTGCGCCTTTTGAGTGTCCCCACACACCTTTTTGCGCAAAGGTATACCTAAACCGCAAAAGGCCCTCTGTTCTGCCATTCTACTGTACTTTTCTTGCTCAAAAACATGCTTGTTGGGGACACACCGTGGGTTTTTGAGCAAAAACCCTGTAGTGTAGACGTAGCCTGAGCTGTCACATTCAGACAACTTGTGAGTGGCCTAAAGCATGCGGAACAAATTAATGGTCTCAGTCCAGCCCTGAGAGAAGGTGCATCCACCTTGCTAAACATACCAGGCTCGAGCACTTGTTGTGGGGTAGAGAAAAGCATTAGGGCACGGAGAAGTGGCCAGGGATTCCTGAGCCAACTATGGCTAGTCCCAGCAAAAGCTGGACCATTCATAAGCAGAAGCGAGGCATAGCAGAGTTCTGTTCCATCACTCCTCTGTCTGCTGGCCCCTTATGGCCAGAGTCTGACTGAAGTGAAGTGTCTGGATTTCAATTGACAATATGGCTTACTATCCCTGATAGCACTCAGATGCAGGGTTTTTACCGCTGCTTCACAACCAATATAGAAACTTACACCAGTTGCCTGAGCCTAGCCTTGGCTGCATCTTGTTCACAACAGACATAGCTATCTGTGTCCTAAAGGATTTGGTTTGGGGATGGAAGCAGCATTACCATCAAGGCAACAAGCTTGGGGCACTGCTTCATTACAGCAGACCCACTGCATTGCAGGAAGGATGTGTGTAGCTCTCTAGTAACCCCTGATTTAAAGGCATCATTGGTGATCTCCCTTGGAAGCCACAGCCAGGTTCTTTGGGCCAGGAGGTCAGACACTGTGAGGTGAAGTTTAAGGATGGGAGAAGCACAGAAGGGGGCAATATTGACAGCGCTCCTTGATGCCGAGTGGCTGGGAGGAAAAATAAAACAATGCACTCAGCTTTGTTTGAATTCCATGGTCATTCTTCCATCTATACAATTTTTGCACATACAGAGTCCTACGTGTATACAAAATGTTGTGTCCACATCCACACCCATATCTGCAAAAATGAGCCACAAAGATCCGCACTCACAGCCACGGATGCACATACCTGCAGATATAAAGTGTCTATCCGCAGAGTTGCAGGGCTCTACACCTACACATGCAAGCAACAACATGAGGGCTATTATTTATTAGTAGTATTGATACACCACCACAAGATGACATGCTGCTTGACAAAAAAAAAAAAAAAGAGAGAGATCTCACTGAAGAGCTGGGCCCGCCTGTGCGGAACAAATTGCACTGTTAGGAGATGAACTTCAGAGACCAAGACAAAATGTAGGTGGAGTCTGTTGTAATGTAACTTGGCAGGAGGTCCCAAAAGCGACATCATACTCAAATGTCAAATATACTAAAATATGGAAATATTTCTGTCATTTGTTGTAATATCTATTACATAAGTGACTGGTATTTCCCTGCCTGCCATATGCTTAATGCTATATCTCTGGCATGCTACATAATGCTCAGTGCTCACAGAACAGTGGGGGGAGGGGAGGAAGAATGAGGTTGTACCTACAAGTGACAATATAGGCATGGATGTTATTAGTGTTTAAAAACCATCATTAAATTAATGAGCGCGCAGATGGGAATAAGTGATGCCCGAAGGTAGAACAGTTTTGATGCAATAAACCAGGGGCTTGTGTGTTTGTTTATTGTACAAACCACGGGGCCTTCCTTTGGGGAAGGGAGCCAGGCACAGGGCAGAGTGTTCAGGAACAGCAAATAAAACCTCCATGGTCATTAGCAGGAGGTGTTCAAAGGGGAATTGGGTTATTTATTAGCAGTTCTCAATGTGGAAGCCCCATCACTGGGGCTGAGAGAGCAACTCAGAATCAAAGAATAAAAGTGAGAGACAGCTGCTGCAAACTCTAACTCCCTCTCGACTGCCAGCTCAACCCACCTTGCCCACTAACTCCTTCTTTTAAATCTTATTGGTAACTAACATCATATCAAACCATTCTAACTTGCTCCCAGTCATATGCCCAGGGGCCAGATCATAACGTGATATAATGCAGAAGAATACAATGGAACAAATATGGCAAGAAGAAATACCTGTTTATAGATTGCATACCTACTACCAATTTATGTAGTGGCTATCAGAATGGAGGGGTTTATTTTAAATTATTTTTTTCCCTCTGCCCCCACCCTCCTCCACATTCTTTTCTAGGGATCTGGGTTTTATTCAGCAAACAGATGAGAAAGCTGATACTTCACGGCCCACACTTCTCAACAAAGAACTGCAACTGTGCATTTAATGAGGAGGAGTTTTATTAAAAGGATAGAGCAGTTAAATTGGCTAACATAAAAAAGAAAGGGATAAGAGAATGAGCATGTTTCCATAGAAACAAAGCTGCAGCCTATAATAGTCTTGATCATTTTTGTCTATATTGGTTTTATAAACTGTATATCCATATTTGGGGATCATAAAAGTGAGTATATTCTATTTTTATTTTTAAATCCTGAGTTGGTGTGAATCAGATTAGTTCTATTAACATCAGCATGGCTAGTGGGGTAACACTGCTCTATACCAGCAAAAGATTGGCCCACAATCTTTATGGAGAAGTGAAATGTTTGGCTATTGAATGTGTGGCGATATATTAGTTGTTGCATTACAGTAATAAGAGATCAGATTGTGCCTTTACGGTACTGGCCAGACTGGGCTCAGGCAGAAGAATGCTGCCACAAGGGGGAGTTCTAGGAAGTGTGTTTTAGAAAGGAGTCTGTTTATGGCCACTCTACTGCCATTTGTAGAAGGAGGGGCCAATGGCTGCTAGCTGGAATTAGTCCTTGCAATTCAGGACAGCGTAAGGACTGCACTTTTGTCAGTCACCTGAACGTGTCTCCTTACCAGTCACTGATGCTAGATGGTATTTCACCAGTCTGGGCCTTGGGGAAAGGGGCAGGGCTCAGGCTAGCCTCCCTCAGCAGACCTCAGCACCCCCTGGAGCACTCTGCGCAGGGCTCCAGCAGTGATTTAAAGGGCCCAGGTCTCTGGCCCCCATCCCTGCTGCAGTAGCAGTGGCTGGGAGCCCCGGGCCCTTCTGAATTGCCAGGCCCTGGGGCAGTTGTCCCTTTGTCTCCCTCTGTCAGCAGGCCAGGTTCAGAGCCATTAGGTAGAATACTGTGGGATTACAAAGGAAAGATAATAGGTGTGTATTTCATTTCCCTTTTAGAGCTTGGATTTTGACAAAACCATTTCTGATGTGGTTTTTTAACTTTCCCTGGGAAGGACAAATTCGCTGTATCGATAGTTGCTGCTGCCAAAAAGCAATCTGGTTCAGTTCAGACACTTAATGCCATCAAACAAAGAAAAAGAATCAGTTTGCTATGAAGTGAGGATGCTTTTTTTTAAACCTTCCTCTTTCCTCCCCTCCACAACATTCATCACTTTCACTTGGTGTAAGTGCAACTTAGTGAACCTCCAGACAACGTGATGGTCTCGAGTTCCTTTACAAGTTTCTAGGTATGTTCAACTGCTTCAGTACAAAAGCTCCACAGGCAGCTGTAACAACGAGAATCTAAAATACATCATTGCAGTATACATGCACCTTGGGGTGAGTGTATCATGGATACAGAGCCATCAGAAAATCCCTGCTTCTCAGAAGCACATTTGCATCTGTTCACGCAGTGTACATCTGTGGTGTTGCTGGCAGTGCACTTGGGTGCAGTATGGGAGACTCTGTGTTGAAAGCTGGCCAGCCTGCATCCCCTGGCTTCATTTATTATGTGAGTTTAAGTGTATTTTTCCCCAGTCTCTTCACGGCTCCAGTGTGTATGCTCCTACTCTTAAGAGTTACACCAGAATGGACATTAAAAATCTATTTTCTCCTCCCATCTTCTTGTGCCTGATGTGCTGAATATTAAATAAGAAAACAAACACAGAGAAGGGAAGGAAGCACAGGTGCACATAGCAGGCAATGAGCAAAAACAAAACAATTCATTTAAGGGGCTTTGATTCACTACTGTATCTTGATGCTTTATCCGACAGCCCAATGTGGCATCACACAGACAACTAGGAATGGAGGCATATTCTTTGCTCCAAAACATTGTAAATTTTCACAACAGCTTGGCATAAAGTAATTCAATATGTGTTGGTTTCCCCCCCCCAAGTGTTTTATTGGGGGGCAGGAAGAGGAACACAGGTCTCAGTGGTCTTCTCGCTCATATTATATATCCCCAAGTGATGGAGGCAGAGGAGGATGCTCTGAATGTATAAGATGGGCTTCCTATTTTATTCCCACACTCTCATTGCTCCTTTGTTTATCTAGCTGCAATCCTTTGTTTCTTTAGCCCTTCCTGCAACAAACAACTGATCTGCTGTGGTCAGTGGGGCAGACAGCCTCACTGGGTCACTGGGCAAGATGGAGGGGGGGCGGAAGTCTGCTCCATATGCCCAGAAGGGGAGGGCCTTCAGGCAGAAGGAATGGGACGCGGCAGCCCTCAGTGCTGCCCAGAGAGTGCCACATGGTTCTCCAGCAGTAATTTAAAGGACTCGGGGCTGCGGTTGCAGCAGCAGCAACCAGAAGCTCCAGGCCCTTTTTATTGTCAGGCCCCAGGGCAGTTGCTCTCTTTACCCAACTCCCTCCCATTCACCCCTGGCAGTGGGCCTGGCAGTGGTCGCCTGAACAAAGCCTGGAGATGTAATGAACAGCATCGCTGTTCTTTCGTTCGCCTGAGGTGCCTCCATCTTTTATCTCAGATGCACTGAAGTTCAAAATCATGGCACAGATTTTTGGCACAATTGATTTTACATTCCCTTTCACTTTCTTTTTTAGGTCTGTACATCTCAGCACACATGGCTTTTGGTGAATGAGCAATATAACCCGCGCTCTGCTTTTAGCACGTGTGTTGGCACAAGAGCAGCAACATGGGCACAGGAATGGAATTAAGATACCTGGGTTCTGCTCCTAATTTTGCCATGGATCTATTGTGACCATGGACAAATCACTTCTCCTCGTGATGCCTCTGTTTCCTGTTGTAATAATTAGGTCTACAAAAAACTTACCCTAACTGTAAGATCAACTGTAGGAAAGTGAAAAAGTTTTATATATAAATAAAATTGTAAATGTTGAGAGGAAAGGTGCAAAAGGGAGAGAAGACAGACAGACAAACCAAAGGCCCTTCTAGTATAATTCAAGTAAGATGACGCTGATAAAGGAAGTGTGGGACTGGAACAAAAATTAGTGGGTCAGAAATGAGGCTTAATTCAGAAGTGAAAGTAAGCTGGTGCACTCCAGTGCACAGCTCCAACAAGAGCTGGCTACGCTATGGCAAAAGCAAGCAGGGAGCTATTTAAAGAGCTAGCAGGGAGCCGGGTTGCAATAGCACAGTATCTGTAAGAAATTTTAAGTTACTTTCACTGCTGGCTTAATTTATGGACCAAATACTGATGGTCTGATGCATCCATTGCTCCCTTTTGAGGTCCTTTTAAAAGACTGCTTGGGGAAAATAAGAAGGCAAAGTGAATGCAACGCTGGCTTATTGAGAGCAAATGAAAGAGCAAGCTTCATCATCATGACTGCCACTGCCACCCTCCTCCTCTCCTGGGGACCCTGGATTCTAGCCTAACACCATTTGGCCTTTGTCACCCTGATCCTGAGACATGTTGTGACCGGACTGGGCCAAGAGAGGGACCAGAAGCCATAGCCACTTCCCCTGGCTCTGATTAAATCCCAAACGCAACCAAGGATGTGAAATGTTGCCTCTAACTCCTGCATCCTTTTCCTTCCCCACCGTATTTCTCCTTGTTTCATCTATCTAATAAGAGCCTGGCTTAGCCAGCCAAGACTGCCTGTTTTCCAGCAATGCTCTGAGCCTGTGACCAGAGAGGGAGCCAAATGCCCTAAATAGCGCTGCCATCTTTCTAAGAGCACATAACCAAACCTTTTTGTCTTGCTCCACTCCCCCCTCCCTAAGGCCCAATCCCCCTTACTCGATACCCCTCTCCCTTCATCAGTTTCACCAGGAAGGGGCAATGGGCAGGGATACTAGAGGGGGTGAGGGCTCTGGCTGGGGTTGTGGGCTCTGGGGTGTGGCCAGTGATGAGGGGTTTGGAGAGTGGGAGAATGATCAGGAGGGGGGCAGGAGGTTGGATGTGGGGTGGGAAGTGTGAGGGGTCCAGCTGGGGTACAGGCTCTGGAGTGGAGACTGAAATGAGTGATTCAGAGTGTGGGGCAGGGCTCCAGGCTTGTGCAAAGGGTTATAGAGCAGGGGGGTTGGGATTCTGGCTGGGTGTTGGCAGCACAGAGGATATTGACTTTCACTTGCAATCTCACTACTGGAAAAACACAGGCCTGGCACACTGTGGTGGCAGCTATGCCAAGGCCTAGGGTGGCTAGGTGTCTGGTTTTTGACTGGAACATCTGGTCAAAAAGGGATCCTGGCAGCTCCAGTCAGCACCGCTGACCAGGTTATTAAAAGCCCATTTGGAAGGGCAGCAGGGGTGCAGGCTCTGGGGTGCAGGCAGAGCTCCAGGTTGAGGCCGAAGGGCTCAGGGCACAGGAGGGGGCTCAGGATTGGAACAGGAAGGTTGGGACAAGAAGCCGAGGCAAAGGGGAAGTGCAGGGTCCAGGCAGCACTTAAAGGTGGCTCCCAGGAAATGGTTGATTGGCATAGGGATGCTGGGGGTGGGGGCAGGGAGGCTCCGCATGCTGCCCACTCCCACAGGCACTGTCCACACAACTCCCACTGGCTGCAGTTCCTGGCCAATAGGTGTGTGGAGCTGGTGGTCAGAGCAGCAGCAGCACATGGTGCTGCCTTGGCCTTTGAATACCGAGGAGCCGCAGGGGCCTGGGGCCTGCCTGCCAGTCACTTCCCAGGAGTCACGTGGAGACAGGGCTGGCAGGGAGCCTGCTTTAACCCCACTGCACTTCCAACTGGGCTTTTTCATGGCCTGGTCAGTGGTGCTGACTGGAGCTGCCAGGATCCCTTTTTGACTAGGCGTTCCAGTCGAAAACCAGACACCTGGCCACCCTAGGCCTTGGCATAGCTGCCACGACAGTGTGCCAGGCCTGTGTTTTTCCAGCAGTGAGATTGCAAGTGAAAGTCAATACTAAGATAGACATCCTAGCTGTTATTGTCTCCTCTTTTTTGTGCATGTTTGTCTTGCCATAGCTTCTAGAAGCTATCAAATAGGAGAGGTTTTTTTTCTTAGAAAGATTTTCTACACCTGAAGGGAAAGGGTACAAGTGTTGCGGGTAAAGGGAAAGACTTACTTAAATACTTGGTGTTTCAAATGCTTTGACCCTGTATCTTTAATAAAAAGTTTAAAGGGATATTTAATAATGTCTCTGCCATAGTACTCAGTAGGCTGAGATGTCTACACCAAACCCTGAACCTTATTTAAAACTGTTTAATGTGGAACAGCGTCAGGGCTCTGTTAACACCTTTGACTCACTGGGTTCCTATATTCCATCCAGATGAACACACCATTCCCCCAGCAACCTTTGTCCAGCTTGTCTACTGAGACCGAAAACTGTTTGTGACATGGACCATCTTTTATTAAGTGTTTGTACAGTACCTAGCACAAATGGAGGCCTGATTTCCATTGAGGCCTCTCTAATATAAATAATAGTGTGAGGATAGAATCCATGGTTAGAATCTATTGGCTACATGCACAGGTGTTTGCATATTAGGGTGTAAAAAAGAGTAGTCAACTATGTCAGAGGCAACAAGGGGGGGGAGCAGGAGCTGGTGCTGGAGGGAGCTGGCTTAAAAGCCAGTTCCCCCCAGCATTGTCTCCATGGTGTGTAAGCTTGTGGGGGTTGGACGGGGATACAGAGGCGCAGCTGGGTCCCGAGTGGCTCTTGCTGCATTTCAAAGGCAGAGGCACAGTGGGGATAGCGAGCGCCCCGACAAATGGAATAATCAATGGAAATTATCGATTATTTGAGTAGCCAATTAATCAAAATTCTACATCCCTAGTGCATATGCGGATATTTGAGCAACTAAAGCAGTGAAAGGGAGGCAATGGCTCCTTATGCCCTCGCCCGCGATGCACCCATGTAGTTGATTCAGCAGAGTCTGGCCCTGGGCAACATTTCAGCTGAGGAAGCAGGAGGAATAATTCAATTGACATGACAGGAAATGCAATCTATGAAAAGAAATAAAATGCTATGGGTGTGTCTACCCAGCAACCTAAATGCAAAATAAGATATGCAATTTGCATTACAATCGTAATAATATATGCAATTTGTGCATTTCAAAATAACACACGATTTCAACACATCCCTTAATCCTCATGGAATAAGGGTTATAGGGATGCTGAATTAGCACGCCCTTTATTTCGAAAAATATTTTGAAATAATGGGCACTTTTAAAAGATGCAGGGTAGCTATTTCGGGATACCTCTGTATCCTGAAATAGCCCTGCTGTCTAGATGTACCCTACGAAGTTAGACCTGGGCTTTCCATTAGCAGAGAGCCTGATCCTGCTATCTTGACTTGGGTAAAGCTTCCACAGAATTTAACTTTGCCTAAGAAAGGACTTCAGGATTTGCCTCGCTGAGAAGGCAATTATTAGCCTCATAAGTTGGGCCTTGCTTTCAAGAGGAGAATTTTTTCTATCTTATTCTGCCCAACAAAGATATTCTAGGCACATTCTTGAAAATATTATACAAAAATGTGGCTTTTCACTGCAACCCACTAAACATAACAAAAAACAAAGAGAGAGAAACTAAAAGAAAGGAAGGGAAAGACTAATCTTAATAGGAAGAGTACAGATGAGTGGCAGATGCTCTTTGAAAACCTCTATCTAGGGCACTAAGTCAAAGACACAGCCATTGTTACAAGACCTTGTTTTCCATACACACTAAGACTCAAGTTAATTAATCCTTTCACAGGAGGAGTCCCTGTAACACACCAAATCCACCACTGACTCATTTTTTTAAAAGCTTGACTAAGAGTCTCCCTATTTATATGAAAAGCTCATGATTTATGACTTTGTGTGTTCAGACAAAGGATGGGGGGGGAGGAAGGACAAGAAGAACAGGGTAAACTAACATTGGAGGCTAAATGAAATAGGACAGAGCTCTACTCTAATGAATTGCAGACAATGTTTTTGGACTATATAAAAAAGGCATGACAATTTAGAAGTAGCCAAATTATCACTGTTCAACCGGGAATGAACTGTAAGTGAAAACTGCGCCCTTCAGCACTATGCAGTGTTAAAATGGAAATTGCTAATTATAAAACTGCTCTCTGGGCTAATTAACCAGAAATACTGTATAAGTTGGCTAAGGATGCTGGGTAAGTGTACTGCTGCTGCTCTTGGGACATTGGTGGTAGCTGACCTGCATGTTTTTGTCCATTCGACAAGGGGAAGCTTTTGTCAGGGAATGATGTCCCTTTTGGAGGATATCTTCTAGTGATGTATCACATTCCCCTGATGCAAAGATGGCCTGAGAGCTTTTGGTGATCCAAGCAAGAGGAGATTACAGTCCAGTAACAAAATACGAGGTCAGAAATGACAGAATGCATAGCGAGGATTTTCACACTAACAAAATGAAAGCTCCAATACTTCAGTTCAGAGACCAGGGCCCAACAGACACACATCCACTCTTTATCACTTCTGTAGCCAGAGATATTATTCAGGTCACTGAGGTGTAATGATAGGAGTTTGGAGGCCAGAAACCATGTCCCTGCATAATTAAAAATGCAGACACTTAAAAGAAGCAGCTGTTTTAAATCCAGAAAGGACAGATGTGAGAAGTGATTATTTAAAGAGAGACATCAGATGAACCTGAATACCCTTGTACCTTGAAGCACCATGCAAACATTGGTTTTAAGTGCCTCCAAATCCGTTCCCACCATTACATAATAATTTGTAAGGAGCTCTCAACATAATGGTTTTGGCTTTGGTAGTGATGCAGTATCTGGTATCATCCAGCTGAAATGGCTTGATCTTTCTCTCTGGCTATGTCTACACTGGCCCCTTTTCCGAAAGGGGCATGCTAATTTTAAACTTCAGAATAGGGAAATCCGCGGGGGATTTAAATAAAGATGTCTGCCGCTTTTCTCCGGCTTGTAGATAAGCCGGAAAAAAGCGTCTAGACTGGCCCAATCCTCCGGAATAAAGCCCTATTCCGGAGGATCTCTTATTCCTACTTTGAAGTAGGCCAGTCTAGACGCTTTTTTCCGGCTTATCTACAAGCCGGAAAAATGCGGTGGACATCTTTATTTAAATCCCGCAGGGGATATTTAAATCCCCCGTGGATTTCCCTATTCTGAAGTTTAAAATTAGCATGCCCCTTTCGGAAAAGGGGCCAGTGTAGACGTAGCCTCTGTGTTTATCTGACTATGTAATTCAGTTTACACAATACAAGGCTTACCTGCACCGGTCAACAAAGGCTTCCTTGTCGACAGTGGCACGTCCAGACTGCCCAGATCTGCCGACAAACAGCTGATCATCTGCTGGTCGGCAGAGCACGGCAGCCATTTAAATTTAAATGAAGCCACGATTATTTAAATCGTGGCTTCGTTTCCCTCTGCCGATCAGCCTAACCTACATGGCTCCATAGACTGAGCCATGTAGTTTAGACACACCCCTAATGAATGTGATCTGTGGGGAAAAGTATGCAGCATAAACTTTTAGTGACTCCTTTGAAATGGGTGACTTAGGAAGGAAATCCTGACTACCAGGCAAGGGACTACATTATCTCAGTCATTTTAGAAGCCTTGTGTGTGAAGTCAGGCATAGAATGCTTCATTGGGAGGCTAGGAGCAAATTAAGCCTATCCTCTCCCAGGATTTAGGCTTATCTTTTTGTCCTTTACACCAGACAACACAGAAAAACACTTCTTTCCCCCAGGTAGAATTAAAAATTACTTAGCTCAGTAATCAAGTTCTCTTCCTTTACTGGGCCACACACTGGTCTCCCTCTCTCCCCCTCCTGGCCCCCTTTTCTGTAAATCTTTGTCACTCGCCCATCTTCCCCTCCACAGTTTTCTTTTAGAGGAATCTCGCTTCCTGCTTTTTCTCCTCCTGCTTCCTCTTTTCTGTCTCCTCACTAGTCCACTCTTCCTATGACACTGCAGCTGCCAACTCAGCCTATCACGTGGGAATGCTGCTCATGGAATTTATATCAATGGGTCTGCTTTTTCAGTACCTCTCTGTGGATCTCAGCTCTGCCTGTTGATACTGACTGGAAGTCCTGGTATGCGAGTCTGGCATGAGCAATGCTTCCACAATGTTGCATGGGTCCCACTAGAGAACCTCCTTGAAAACTGGCAAATAGAAGCCAAGAGATGATGGAAATCTTCAACTAGTACTCTAAATAAATGCATGGTGAGACAAATCCTGGACCTTACACCATCACTTTGAAAGTCGTTATTTACTTTTTACCTTCATTCTCACCTGAAGAACTTTCTCAAGCCAATTCCTTCATGACATTGAACAGTCTTTCCTAGCTTACATACACATAATCACTACAACTGTGGAACAGAGCAGAGAAGATGAACAAACTGTTCCAGCATTGATTTTGTGAACTACATCAAACTGAAACAACTTCAAAGACAAGATTTTTCAGAAACTTGTGAATGGATCAGCATACTGTAGGAGGCTATATTAAAAGAACTCGATACATATAGCTTGGCTGAACAGTGACTAAGAGGAGATGTAACTAACCACAAATATCTGAAGGAAGTAAAACCCGGTGACGAAGAGAATTTATTCAGAACCATATCTTGGGTTTTAACTTAAAATTACCCTCTTATTACCTCCAAATCGTTCTTCACATCAACCTCATAAGAATTTGTAGCAAGTGGGCCACCTTCTCAGCTGACTTACACGCCCATGTATCTCCACTGATTTATTACCATAAACTGTTCTGCACAGTCAATGAGGCTATGTCTAGACTACATTCCTCTTTCAAAAGAGGAATGTAAATTAGGCAAATCAAAAGTGCAAATGAAGCACAGATTTAAATATCCCACACTTCATTTGCATATTCGTGTCCGAGCACTTTTTCGAAAAAAGGTTTTTCTAAAGTGATAGCGCAGTCTAGACACGGTTCTTTCGAAAGAGGGGATTTTTTTCAAAAGAACCCGTACTCCTGAAAAAATGAGTATGGATTCTTTTGAAAAAGGGTTGTTTTTTTTTCCGAAAGAGCCATGTCTAGACTGCGCTATCACTTTAGAAAAACCTTTTTTCGAAAAAGCGCTAGGACGCAAATATGCAAATGAAGCATGGGCTATTTAAATCTACACTTCATTTGCACTTTCTATTTACCTAATTTACATTCCTCTTTCAAAAGAGGACGTAGTTTAGACATGCCCTGAGGTTACAAAGGGCATGCATTAGCAAAAAAAATAATTAATTCACGAGCCACACATAGAGCTTCAGGTATTCTTCACTGATGTTCAGAAAATGTATAGAAATAAGTCAATGATGCTATACAAGGTACAAACCATTAGAGTCCAGACCTTAGTAGGAGCTCAGCTTCTAGGAATTACAAAAATAATCTATGTGTTTTGACCCTTTTTTATCTACAAAATACATTGACGGTCTCAGTTGTTTCAGGGATGGGCAAATAGTTCATTTTAAAATTAGAAACTCCCACCCTTTCATTCTGCAAGGTTCATTGAAAACACATCCAGTGAATCCACACACTATAATTTGTCCTCACAGATTTTCCACATCAATGAAAATGCTGCAAGAAGCTTGTTTCTACAATGTCTCCTAATTCATATTGAAGGAACATTCTGTTCCAACAATATTTCCAGGGAGGCTTACCTTGCAAGGAAAACTATTAAGAGAAGCAGCAAAAATTGAGAGATAAATAGGCAGAAGGGAAAGGGAGAGAAATCATGGTGTTAAACCTTTGCATCTCTTTCAACAGCAATGAAGTGAATACAATATACACTACAAAGAAAATGGTAAGTGCATGCATGATTGCATTTAGCACTGTGGGTGCTTGAGAAGCCACTGGACACAGAGGCCTAGTTTCCCTGGATATTTAGGCACCTAATTCCCACTGGGAGTTGGTCGGGGGCAGAATTCTCATGCACGGACAGGGATGCATGGGCAGGTGGAAAGTAGGAGGAGACTGGGCATGTCCTTAGAAACACTGTGGCTATGTCTACATTGGCAAGATTTTGCACAAATACTTTTAACGCAAGAGTTTTTGCGTTAACGTATTTGTGCAAGAGAGCATCTATACTGGCATGTGCTTTTGTGCAAAAGCATCCGTGCCAGTGTAGACGCTCTCTTGTGCAAGAAAGCTCCGATGGCCATGTTAGCCATCGGGCTTTCTTGCGCAAGAAATTCAAGTTGCCTGTCTACACTGGCCTCTTGTGCAAGAACATTTGTGCAAGAGGGTTTACTCCTGAGTGGGAGCATCATAGTTCTTGTACAAGAAGCGCGGATTTCACACATTAGAACGTCAGTGTTCTTGCGCAAGAACTCCCCGCCAGTGTAGACAGGCAGCATGTTTTTGCGCAAAAGCGAGTGCTTTTGCGCAAAATCATGCAATGTAGACACAGCCTACCTATATAGCATTATTCCCATAGGAAGATGCCCATAAGAGAGACCCTAATGGACACAGACATTAAAGGCACCCCAAATCTGTCCAGCTTCAACTCCCAGCCATTGCACCATAGTGTTCCGGTCTCTCCCAGGCTGAAGTGGTCATTACTAACTATTTGTTTCCCATGTAGAAACTTAGAAATTGTAATCAACTTTTCCTTTGTTAGGTGAAATTGATTCCAGGAGCTCCATCTATCACTATAAAGGCTATTTTCTAATCATTTAGTTGATCTTAGGAATCTTCTCTGAAGCCTTTTGAATGTGTCAACATCCTTATTGAATTGCAGACGGCAGAACCAGATGCAGTATTCCAGCTGTGATCACACCAATGCCAACTGGAAAGGTAAAATCATCTTTCTATACTTATGTCAGATTTCCCACCCCAAGTTCTTATTAGCTCTGTAGTCTACCCTGTCAAACTGAGAGCTCACGTTTACATACTCGGATCTTTTTTCTGAGTCACTGCTCCTAGAACAGGATCCCACATCCGGTAAATCTGGACTACATTATTGTGCTTTGATGTCTGCATTTACATTTAGCCATATTTAAATGTATATTGCTTACTTGCACCCAGTTTACCCAGTGATCCAGATCACTCTTCATTAGTGACGTTCTCTTCATTATCCATTCCCCCAATTTGTGTGTGCTCTGCAAACTTTGTCAGTGATGAAAATTATTATTTTGTCCTTGATAAAAAAAAATATTAAACTGATTTCTGAGGGACTCCACTGGAAACATACCTTCTTTACGACAATTTCCCATTTACAATTACATTTTGAGAACTGTTAGCGATTTTTAATCCCTTTAATGTGTGCCATGTTAGTTTTATATAATTCTAGTTGTTAATCAAAAATGTCAAAAGTTTTATAAAAGCCTAAGTCTCTTTACAAGATGGGTTGCATATCTGCTCAAAGGTATACCAAGTTAGTTTGACAGGATCTGTTTTCCATTAACCCATACTGATTTGCATTAATTATATTACACATCAGAGTTAATAAAGAATTGAAAGGAAGGTATCAGTCTCTTATTGATCTTTTCTGGGATTGATGTCAGGCTGGCAGGCCTATAAATTGGGCCATTCCATCTAACCTTTTTAAGCTGGAACAACATTATCTTTCTTCCATGTTCTGGAACTGTTCTAGTGCTCCAAGACTTATTTTAAATCATCACTAACTGTCCTCAGCCTGATGTTTTAAAACTCTTGGATATCTCTTACAAGTTATCTGGACCTGCTGATTTTAAAAATGTCTCAACTTTAGTAGCTTCTGTTTGACATCCTCCAGGGATAGAAGTGGAAGAGAAAGTGTTCTTACCATATGAGTAGACAACATTTTCTTTTCACAGGAATAGAACAGAGATATTTATTGAACAATTCTGCCTTTGCATTGTTATTAATAATTGTACATTATTTTCTAGTAATGCCGTTGTTGGGATTCTTCTTGTTCTTAATATTATTTCAAATACTATTTCTTATTGCCCTTAATTCTGCTGGTCATAGATTTTCCATGTGTCCCTTTGCTTCCCTTATCAATTTTCTATAATTTCTGATTTATATTTATCATCATTGGACTTCCCATATATAATTTGTAACATATTATTTTTATTTCACTTCCTCTCAACTATTTTTTTTTAAAGCAGCATGTCCTCCTTCCTTGATTATGAGATTTTGACTTTGGAGTGATTTAGTAAACCATCCTTAAAAAATTCCCCAATTATTAGTCACATTTTTCGATTAAATTCTTCCTCCCAGCTGATTTGGCTCATAACTGTTTTCAGTTTTATGAAACTGGCTCTATTAAAGCACCAAGTATAGATGTCACTACTCTGGAGTTTATTCTGCTTGCACATTATAAATGTGAACACTTGTACCTAAGCTCCTATTAATTTTTAGTTATGTGATCAGTTCCTTATTATCTGTTAAGACAAGGTCTAAGAAATCCCCTATATTTGCTGTAACACCTTCTGAGTAAGGAATTGTCAACTATAATGTTTAGAAATTCCAAGGATGTTTTAATACTCTCAGCATGAAACCTCCAGAATGTGTTACTCAAATTTAAGTCCCCCATGATCAAGCAATGCTTTTGGTTTGTTTTCCTACACATTATAGATAGGTGCATAAGAAGGTGCTTAGCGTGATTTAATAGTCCATTGCGGACATCAACTTAGTGCTTGTGCTTTATCTGTTAGGCATTGATTCAAAAGCATTCAATATTTTCTTCTGAGCAATCAGTGATTCAGAAACAGGTAAGTGCATTATTGTATAGATAGCCAAACCCCTCCTCTTTTGTCCACTCAATGCTTCCAAAATAGGCTATAACCACTGATTTTAACATTCCAGTTATGGGACTCATCCCATCAGGTTTCAATAATACTATATCAAAGATATGCTTATAAATGAACAATTCCCATTCCTCTTTTTAATTTCTTCTCTTCATGTTCTTTGGTTCCTGGATTAATTTTGTTCTCAACATCCCTTTTTACCCTCTCATTTTGCTATTATTTCAATACCCTCCTGACTACTCTAGTTAGCCCATCCCATAGGTGCCTGGTTCCCTTTCTACTAAGATGAAGGTCATTCAAACTCTATATCCACCTTTCTCCATAGAAGGTGGCCCAATCTTCCACAAAATCAAAGCCCTTCACCCTGGGACTACGTCTAGACTGCAGGCTTCTTTCACAAGAAGCTTTTCCGGAAGAGATCTTCCACAAAAATTTCTTCCGAAAGAGAGCGTCCACACTGCTAAAGCACATCAAAAAAGCAATCTGCTTTTTCGAAAGATAGCGTCCACAGTGAATGGACGCTATCTCGCATTTAAGCTCTGATTACTATGGACGCAGTGGCCACCAGAGCACCTGTGCATTTTCCTCTTTCCTCGTCTTTCGAAAGAACTCCCTCTTCCCCATCCACACATGCCTTTTTCTGAAACAGTTCTTTGTTGTAGAAAGAGGTTTACCACTGTTGGAAAAACCCTTCTGTTCTTTCCATTTTTTTTTTAAAGAACGCGATTGCAGTGTGTACGTAAGTGAAGCTTTTTGGAAAAATGGCCATTTTTTTCTAAAAAAATCTCTGTAGTGTAGACATAGCCTACACCACTTAGAGAGAAATTCACTTTCAGAATCTTCTGCAGGCTGTATTTTTTCCACTCATGGGACAGGAAGAATCTCAGAGAAAATTCTCTTAACATTCTGCTTCACCATACTTCCAGGTTCCCTGAAGTAATTTATTATCTGCAAGATATCCCATGAACAGTGGCATTAGTGCTCACATGAACCATTACCAATGGATCCTTGCCCACTGACTTCAAAAGACTATCCAATCTTAGAGTAACGTCTTGTGTCTTGGTTCAAGGAAGGCAGAACACGGTCCTGTTATCTGCCGTTTCCTTGCATAATGATCTTTCAATTCCTTTGAATATTGACTCTCCAGCAAGGATCATTTGTCTTCCTTGAATAGTTAGAGGACTCTTTGTGGGAAAACTTGATTTTTTTAAAAAACAGATTGGGCTCAGCTGCCCCCGGATACATCTCTCCATTCCATTGGACTTACTGGATCTTGAGAACGATCTTTCATAGTTTTAATACTGAAGGCTTGCTATCAATCTCAAACTGCTAGCTGTATGGACTTCCTCCTGTTTCTCTTCTCTTGAGACCACATCCCTCCCATCCTCACTTGTCTTCAACCATGTAGAATGCTACCTTCCCCTCCTGCCTCTTGTGGTTACAAACTGCCAATCCTCCTCTCTGTCATCCTTTCTCTCCAATTCCTCACTAGTCAGCTCCATTTTTACTTGAACTGGAGGTACTGCGGTTTCCCAAACCTGGCTGTCAGGGAACTCCTTAGCTTCTCAGTGTCATCTCAGCATTGCTCCTCCTAACCATGAATCTTTTCCTCCAGCATGGAAATCAATTCGCATTTCATGCACAGAAAATGCCTTCTGGCTGTTATGGCTGTGCACATTTTCTACAGGCTGTTGAGTTGCTAGCTGAAATACAAACCAAGCAGGCAAACATTAAAGGGACACTGATGCTGCAAACCAATATTTTTAGTTTTCATTGTGTTGATTCTTACTCTCTGCTGTTTGCAATACCCCCTACGAAGCCTGGAAATAACACTTCTTCCGTGACAGATTTGGTCCTTTTCCATTTGGCCAGTAACATTTCTATTCTAAGCCAAACTAGTCTTGTTTGTTTGGTTGCTTATGCACTGGTATCACTGATGAGGTCAGCAAGAATGTGCACACCTCTGCTTGTAATTTCATTGTTTCACAATGCCAGCAGATAAAGCATAAAAATACAAAGAGGGAGCTTTGTGTGCATTTCCCACGTATAGTCAAAAGGGGAATTCTTTACCATTTCTGGGCAGTAAAATAATTATTTGTAACAGAGCAAAATTCTGTTAATAGGTTTCATGACAGTTTCATTACAAACACATGTAAATAACCATTGGTGAGTATGTGTGTTATAGGTTCCCCTGTGCCAATCCAGATGATATGAGTAGTTACAACTGCCAGCTACAGAGGCTTGTTTCCTTAGCTCAAGTTGTAACAGCTTATGTTTTTCTATCTAGGGGTATGTCTACACTACAGAGTTTGGTCAGAAAGCCAGCCCTTTTTCTGACAAAACGTCCATACTGCAATTGTGTTCTTCCGCAAGAAAATTGAAAGAACAGAGGTTTTCCAGCATTGGTAATCCTCATTCTACAAGGAAGAAGCCTTTTTGCAAAAGAGTTATTTCAGAAAAAGGTGTGTGTAGATGGGGAAGAGGGAGTTCTTTCGGGAGAAGAGGAAAGAGGAAAAAGCACAGGTGCCCTGGTGGCCATTCCATCCATAGCAATCTCACTTACACGCGAGAGAGCATCCATCCAGTCTGGATGCTCTCTTTCGAAAAAGAAAATCGCTTTTTCAATGCACTTTTGCAGTGTGGATGCTCTCTTTCGGAAGAGTTTTTTTTAAGATGATCTCTTCCGAAAAAGGTTTCTTCAGAAAGAAGCCTGTAGTCTAAATGTATCCTGGATGTCCCTGGTTCAATCCCTAACATGCGGCCAAAGGCATGTCTGACACACAAAATTAACCTGTGGAAGTCACTGCTGCAAGACAGCATCAACTCAAAGATCTTTGTAGAGCTCAAGCAAGAATTAGAAATTGACAAGAATATCAAGAATGCTATCCATGAATTATAAAGGCTGCGAGTATTCATGCTTTTGAACACAAGGCAACCATTAACTGCCTGGGGTTAGAAAGGAATTCCCTTCCAGACACATTACTACAAAATTATCCAATATGGAGCTTTCACATCTTCCTCTGAAACATTTGCTGTTGGCTACTACAGGATAATGAACTAAACAAACCATGGGTCTCATTCAGCATGGTACACTTTGGAGGTTCCCAAAACAACACTGTGAAAAGTTTACCAGTTCAGATACGTGTTGTTGTTTTTTGTTGGGTTGTTTTAAGTTTGTCTGTTTCATTTACTATAGATCCAAACCTACATCTGGATGGCTGGTTGTTGTTTTGTTATACAGAAGGGGAAATGTGGTTTGAAACTGGTCCAATACCTAGTGAAGCCGATGGATGATTCCACTGATGTCAGTGGGATCTGAGTCAAATCTCCAATTCAAGACACTGAGGCTATATCTACACTGGCCAGTCTTGCGCAAGAACATATGCAAATGCGGCACGGCAATGAATATTGCCATGCCTCATTTGCATACTTAATGAGCTGCCATTTTGCGCAAGAAGGAGCAATCTAACTGCTCCTTCTTGTGCAAGAGCCATTCTGCCTGAAAATAAACATTTGCATATGTTCCTGCACAAGACTCGCCAGTGTAGATGTAGCCTGAGGGCTTGGGAAGGCAAAAAAGCTAGTAACATCTTTGATTCTGGAGAAGAATCTCAACCCCTTTTGCCAGGGATGGTCTGAAAAAAGAAAAAAAGAAAAAAAAAAGATAAATGACCCAGATCAGTGAGAAACACAGACTGTCCCAAACATTTGTAAGAGTCATTCGAAGGGGAAGAAAAAGGATTTCCTGCCTGCCACCCTTGTTCCATGGGGTATACAGTGAGGTCAGATTTAGAAGGCACCATGTATTTCTTTCCTGGCTTCAATTCTAGGCCTATATTAGCTGATGACGTGAAATAAATTGAAGAGAAATGAACTATTGAAAAGGAAGTTCATCCCCAGCCAGCTTGAGAAGATTCTAGGAAGAGTTATAAACTTTCATTTTTAAAGAAGAGGAGAAGGGATCATTCTCAAACTACAAGAATTAGCATATTTTTTTAAATGAAATGCTCCTTTTGCAGCACTATAACTTTCTATGGGGAGTTTTAATGTAGCCTTGGTATAATTTATTCACACTTCACTTGTTCTGGTTAAAAGTCCTTTTTTCTTAATTTAAACAGAATTTTATAATGAGACCCTCACAATAACTTTATTTTCATTCATTCTTTTTTAAAATAAGCACTTGGGTGTCTGAAAATGAAAGAAGGAATGAAGGTTTTTACCATTATAAACTTAGGGTTTGATCCTCCCCTGTCTTATGTAGTTATTTACATGCACGTAAAAGAGGTATACAAAGCCAGTTAACATCCTATGCTCCTTTTGCAAAGGGACAAGACAAAGAAGAATCCAGCCTTTCGAGCTTAAATCTGTACAGATGACCGAGCTGACTCTGGATCTGGAGTTCTGGTTCAAATACATCTTGGACTTTGAACTGTTCTCATCTTGAGCCAAACTTTGCAATGTAGATGCCTTATTACAATTTTCTAAACCCCAACACACACACACACACACACACACACACACACACACACACACAGCCATAAAAGAGATGCCAAGTAGCCAGTGGACACTATTTTCATTTCAGCTTTTTCATTCTAGCCTCCCAAATCAGGCTGGTTATTTTTCATGCTTGTCCACATTGATTACATTACCTATAATCCAGACAGAATCCTTCATTTCCCACATATGTAATATAAATGCATAGCTAACTTTTTCTTTCCAGTAAACAGCCAACTTCCCTTGTAAAATATAGACAATTACTGATGGTATTTTATTGCAGCTGGCCTCAGAGACACAGATTCATTTTCAATTTGGTGAACTGAGAGGATCAGGCCATATGGATTCAATCCAAGGAGAGAACTGGGTAGGTGACCTCATTCCATTACTTTCAGTGTAACTGTGTCTATCCAGTTCTATAAAACAGCACAAATGTAAACGAGGTGTGAATTGCTTTCACATCTCATTTAGGTAACAGATGAGGCATGAAATGCATTTCACAGCCACAAGTACCAGAGCAGTATTGCTAAGGCCTGTGACAATGAAGGACTCCCCACAACCCCAGCTCTGAAAGTAGTTACTGTAGGAAAGGGGAAAAAATATCAACATGAGATGGCATGTTAGCTATTTTTATTAGCTCTCAAAATATTTTGAAAGTAATCAAAATTCCTAGGGTCTCCTATTGCTCAGAAGATTTATATAATTTCTCTTTCAAAAGAGAAGCCACATACAGATAGTACCAAACAAAGGGGGAGGGGAATTTGTGATTTTAATAATGAGCATGTGAGTTTATATGGAGATATAACTATCTCATAGAATTAGAAGGGACCTTGAGAGAGCATCAAGTCCAGTCCCCTGCCCTCGTGGCAGGACCAAATACCATCCCTGACAGATTTGCCCCAGATTCCTGAACAGCCCCCTCAAGGATGGAACGCACAACCCTGGATTTAGCAGGCCAATGCTCAAACCACTAAGCTCTCCCCCCAATTTCAGCTTGATCTTCAAAGGCTGGATTTACTCCTTTCTGTGTAACAAGTCTCAGAGCCATAGCCATATTAGTCTGTAACTTTAAAAACAACCAGTAGTCCTTTAGCACCTTAGGATGCGTCTACACAGCAGGGTTTAATTCAAAATAAGCTATGCAAATTGAGCTACATCAATTATGTAGCTTATTTCAAAATTGGGAACATCTACACAGCACTTAATTCAAAATAGAGCACACTTCCTCCAACTTCCCTAACTCCTCATCCAATGAGGGTTACAGGAATAGGCATAAGAAGTCCTTCAGGCTTGACAGTATTTCAAAATAACTGTCTGCTGTGCAGACATGGAATAAGTATTTTGAAATAACGTTGCTGTGTAGATATACCCTTAGAGACTAACACACATTATATAGATATATATGAGAGAGAGAGAGAGAGAGAGAGAGAGAGAGAGAACGCACGTGCACTTTCATGGGCAAAACCCACCCACTTCCTCAGATGAGCAGAGAGTGCCAGACTAGAAAGATTCAACCTGTACCAAAGAAGTTTGAAAAGTTTTACAAGTTATGATGCAACCCAGCCAATTCACTCTGATGTGTTCTCCTGTATATCAGTTTGTTAGATCAAAAAGGTTTTAGTGTTTGTATTTACAGTTTGAGCGGCCGTCATTTTCAATTTAATCTGAATTGACAAATAGCTAACATTTAATTAATTAAAGTACAGTGTTTCACCCACTGCCAACACAATTAGGTACAAATTTGTTAAGTGAAATAAATGTAGATAGTAATTGATCTTAATGTTGGGAGTACCATTCAATTAGAGTTAATTAGAGCATGTTTAATAAATAAATAATATTAGTATATAGGTCTTACACTGTGCTTTTTATCAGTAAATCTCAAAAGTCCTTTACAAAATTGATCTGGTGTTGTTGAATGCTGTGTGCTAGTATTACAATTTACTACCAACAGTCTTTAAAAAAAAAAAAAAGCAGGTAGAACAAAAAATTCAGTTGCATATTACCAATTGACAATCTGATGAATGATGGATCTGTAGTACTTGAAGTGTATGTTGTTGGGGAAATCTCGCTTCCCTGGGGTACAGAGTCCCCAGAAGGGTCCGAGGTTGGAGGTCAAAGCAGTGAGGCAGGAGAGAAATCTAGAAGGAAAACTTTATTACGCATGCATGCATGCATGCAAGCTGACAGCTACCAGACTGAGAGCAGCAACAGCCCTGAGAGACAGTTTCAGGGATCCTTTATACAGGATGTTCAGACAGTTTCGTTGTTGATTGTTTTCTTTAACATATCAAAGTCTCAGCAGAAGTACTCTGAGATGTTTCTGTCCACACCAGAAGTTCTAGAAGTAAGTTTTACAGTACAAAGGCACATGATAACCTGAGTGAGGAGTCTATAAGGCAAACTGTGACAAAGATAAGAGTTTATATGACAATTTGTGACAGACATGAACCTGAGATAGGTTCATATGTGTTCATTTTTTTTAATTGTATCCTTTGGTATATATGGTTGTGACTATTTTCTTCCACTATTTGATCTGAGGAAGTGGGTCTGGCCCACGAAAGCTCATCATCTAATAAACCATCTTGTTAGTCTTTAAAGTGCTACATAGTCCTGCATTTTGCCTGAGATAGGAGGCATTGTAAGGGTCTTGATTAGAGTTAAGATGATTTCTCTCTGTTGCAGAGAGAGAGAGAGAGACCTTGAAAACTTTTAACCCTTACATCAGTTTTCTTTTAGAGAGTTTTGATTTCCTCCACAGTCCATCCTTAGAGACAATTGAAGTTACTTGATTTTTCTCTCACAATGTCTACACAGCAATGTAAGCCTAGAGTTAGTGGGACTGGAGTCAGGGAACCTGGGCTTGAATGTCTACATTGTATTTTAATTCTAAATTAAGAATGGTCTGACTCATGCTCAAACTTAGGGCTCCGGCATCTACACTACAGTGCAAAGAACTGAGACAAAGTAGCCATATCCTAGAGTGCCCAGTACCCTCGATAACATTGTGGTAGAAATGTAGCCGTGTTAGTCTGGTGCAGCTGAAACAAAACACAGGGCTATGTAGCACTTTAACAAGATGGTTTAATAGGTGATGAGCTTTCATGGTCCAGACCCACTTCCTCAGATCAAATAGTGGAAGAAAATTGTCACAACCATATATACCAAAGGATACAATTTTAAAAAAAATGAACACATATGAAAAGGACAAATCAAATTTCAGAACAGAAGGGGGATGGAGGTGGGGGGTCTTACCCATTACAAAGATAGCTTCCCCAATTATCACCTCTAATATCATTAACTCACAGACATTTACTTCACCCCCTTCCCCCTCCATCCCCCTTCTGTTCTGAAATTTGATTTGTCCTTTTCATATGTGTTCATTTTTTTTAAATTGTATCCTTTGGTATATATGGTTGTGACAATTTTCTTCCACTATTTGATCTGAGGAAGTGGGTCTGGCCCACGAAAGCTCATCGTCTAATAAAGCATCTTGTTAGTGCTACACAGTCCTGTTTTTTGTTTCAGCTCCATAACATTGATACTCTAGCCCTAGGAATGTGGAGCATGGTGTGAAAACTCTACTGCCCACCCTGTTTCCTCACTTTGGCGGTGCCAATGATGGGTTTAGGGGCCCACAAGACACACAAAACAGAGGCATAGCCTTAGGTGGGACTGAGTGGGCTGTGGACTATTCATTTACCCTTCAGCCCCTCCCCAACCCCCGACCCAGCTCTGCTCCTGCCCCAGTGCATGCCTTGCACAGCTCCAGTACTGCAACTGGGGAGAGGGGGTTGGGCCTGGGCCAGAGAGGGGGTTGGGCCCTGCTCCACCCACCCACCCAGCAGTCCTGCCAAGATCCCCAGTCAGCTCTGGGACTTGCCCTGCTCCTCCCACCTCATGCTTTTGCTCGGGAATAGGATTGGGGCATGTGGGTTTGCATGTCTCCAACCCCCTACTCTACAGCAGCAGGGCCAGAGCAGGGCAAGTCCTCACAGCCCGACCCTCTCTCCCCCACTGGAGCTGGGCAAGCGTCTGCCGCCAGACCCCATTCTCCAGCAGGAGCACTAGGTGGGTAGAGCATGGCAAGCCCCCATGGCCTGACCCCACTCCCCAGTGGGTGTGCTGGGCAGATTGGGGCAAGCCCCCTACCTCAGGTGGGGAGTTTAGTGCCAGTGGGGGTTCACTTTTCTTTAGCTCCCCATTTCTTCAGGGCCCCAGGCCAGAGCATCTATTGCCCCCCTCCAAGGGGCTGGAAGGGGGAGAAATGGCTCCGATGGCTCCTGCCCCTCTCTTCTGTCATTGCCCGTCCACCCTAAATCAGGGCCCACCCAAGTGTCCCCGTCTGCCTATGCCATTGGCATGTAAACTGCATTATCATCTTCTCTGGGGTCTGTCTCACTAGAATGACTTCCATTGGAGAAGGCTTTACACTGAACTACCATCTAATCTGAGAACTGGGCTCTCCACTGCTTGGTTGAGATACATTGGCAGGGCCACGAGTATGCCCCTGGTTCTGAGGAGAATTAGCACCTCAGTCTCCCGGTCTATTCAAAGGAAACCTGGCAATTCTGAGTGTGTAACCTGAGCTGTTCAGAGAAGGAGTGAGTGGTTGGTTGGCTGGTTGTTCTCTCATCATATATTACTCTGTCTTGAAGTTCAAAATACAACACAGATTTCAGAGGAAAACCACACGTACCACAGCCTGGCGGCTGCTGGCCACAGAGTGGTGAAGCACATCCCCAGGACACAGAGGGCAATGTGCTCCAGAGTCCCCCCAGGGGATCACTTATCTCTGTCCCCCCCAACTCCAGGAGGCAGGCATCAGGGACCCCCAGGAGGCCGTGGAGAAGTTGTGGGTCTGGCTCCTACTCACCACCCTCACAGTGCACACTGCCTGGATGCCTCTGCACATGCAGCCCCAGAGAGGGCAGGGGGAGGGGCTGAGCAAAGGGAAAACAGGGAACAAGTGGTAGCCCTGTAGGGAGGGTGAGTGGCAGAGCTCCCAGCTTAGCCTGGCCTGGAAGAGGGCGGGTTATGCCTCCCCCAACATGCTGGCAGCCACTTCCTATCTATCAGCTTTTGCTCCCTGCTCCGGGAAAGCTCCACACTGCAGCAAGGGGGATCAGAAGCAGAGAGTGTGCATGCGGCCAGGCACTGAATTGGCTGCCTGTAGCACTGCTTCTCTGCCACTAGGAACTCTGGGATACATCTGGTGAATTTCTAGGACCTGAGTCAAGCCAGGGCCACGTACATGCAGGAAAGCAATGGGGTTTGGACCCTAGGTCCTAGCTTAACATGGACTCAAACCCTCTATCCTACTGGGTGTTGGGACCCTGAGTCTAAACCTACAGTAACATTATTAGTGTGTGAACAAGCCTGGGCTTACACTGGTGTGTAGACATACCCTGAGCATAGCAGTAAGAATTCAAGATGCTCTCTGGCAAAACACTCATGAATCTGAGAATTAATGGGAGATGTGCTTGAGTAAAGATTGCACGACCATACCACAAGCCAGTGAAACACCAAAAGGGGAAGGAACCCTAAAGAGAGAAGCAAGTGACAGTACAGGAAAGACAGACAGGAACATCGCTAACGATTCATAGAAATGACTGCAAACATTTTTCTTCCTGAGCTTCTCCAATGTAAAGCACACTGGAATTCTGGTTTCAAGGTACACCACCACCTCTCTTGCTCTAGACTATTAATTGGTAACCCTCCTGACCCACCGACAGTCTCACAATTCAATAGTTGCAGACCATTTTGCTGGCCCTAAGATTTGTCAGCAACCTTTCCTATCTGAATGATTAAACTTATCTTGCCCCCCCTTCCCGTCTTTGTTTTCCTTCCTGTTACTGACCCCAACAAACCCAT
Source organism: Pelodiscus sinensis (assembly GCF_049634645.1). Taxonomy (NCBI): domain Eukaryota; kingdom Metazoa; phylum Chordata; order Testudines; family Trionychidae; genus Pelodiscus; species Pelodiscus sinensis. The sequence goes on from NC_134712.1 coordinate 174,677,825, forward strand.
CTTATTGTCCTCTCCCTCCCCCCCCCCCTTCTTGTCCGGCTCTATTTCCCCTTGGCCAGGCACTCTCATCTTTCTTCCCCTCACTCTCACCCATTGCCTTCCCTCCTTTTCTTTCAGTTTTCTTCCTGCCTCATGCCCATACTTTTTGTATGCTCTCCCTAACTCCCACCAGTGCCTTCTTTGCCCCTCCCATTCAACCATATGATCTTCCTCATGCCCGTAGGCATTCACAGTATGAAGATGTGCACACACACAGGCTCAGGTCTAATCGTACAGCTCCTGGCAATCAGCCTTCTGACCCACATCCAGTGCAAGTGACCTCTTCTCAGATGGTCTGCTTGCTGCCCAGTTAATCTGGCTCACCACGATAAGCAATATGTCATGTCATATGTCAGCAGCCCTCTACCACAGCCCTCATTCCATCTATGTGTAGAAGTGGATTCACGGGAGGGCAGCTTCCAGCTGTATTTGTCTCCATCTTTGTAGGTTCTTAAAGTGCACCATTCACCAGGGTATCTGAGGCTTTCTGCAGGACAGGGACCCTGTGCTTTGTACTATACCAAGCACACCACGCTGTACTCTATTTTCAAATCACATGGTTTAGAAGTCAACCAAATTTCAACCCTCCCATTTGCTGTTAATCCCTCTTGGCCAGGGCTACTTAACACATGCCCCTGGGCCACATGCAGCCCACGACCCATTTGTTTGTGGCTCGCGGTGCGGTTTGAGTTAACACAGGGCTCAACACATGACTCATGGGTGAGATCCCTTGGGAACATGCTCCACAACAGCGAGGTGTCTCCCAGGCAGGTTGAGCACTGAAGGCACAAGCGGACGGTCTGGCTGGAACAGACAGGTACAGGGTGTCGGCATTTCTAGCCTCCCAGGGAGAAGGTACCGGGAGTGCTGGGGCATTGTGGGAAATGCTGGTTGCTTAGCCTTGTGGGCAGAGCCTGAGACATGCTCACTGACTCACACTGGCCACGTTTGGGTCCAGCACCACAACTTAAAGGCTTAATCTTTGTATTCATGCCCGTCGGTGTGAAAGAAGCTATTTGCATAAATATTTGCATGTATATGCAACCACACTAAAGTTGCAGCCCTCGGCATGTGCGGTGAGTATCACTGTGGCCTGTGGGGCTTCCAAAGTTGAGTAGTCCTGCTGTAGGCTGCTATACCAGCTGAATAAATGGCAGCCATTTCAACGCAGAAAAAAGTCAATATCTTTCAAAGGAACTGTTGCCTTGAAGATAAAAGGTTCGGTAAATGATTCTCTGTGAAATGGTAACAATTGTCTCAATTCATCACTTGAGTTACTCTAAGCACATTGAGCATTAAGCTCCTTGGTTAATATGCTGAAAGGTCTAAAGCAGCTTTTAAGTCTTTCTGTGGAGTTCTGAAGGCATCTCAAATATCTCTCAGTTAATTTATTATTTCTTACCTTAACCATTTTCACTACCAGTATTAACATGACTGCTGTAAGATCACCACCTCTGCTCAGCAACAGATTACTGGTGTGCTGGCAGAGAAAAATTCAGCCAAACTCCCATGGTGGACCGTGTGATGCATCAATGACAGAAGCCTAATCCATCAAATGGTGAGCACTATCAATTTCTACACACTCCCTTCCAGGCAGAGAAGATTAATAATGATAACAAAGGATAATGACCCCAAACTATCTTCTAGAAGAGCCTCAAGAAATAACTGGCATGTCTACACTACCCTTGGTTTCCGAAAGAAGATATGAAAATTCGGCCCAAATGTGCATATCTTCTACGGATCCCTTTTTCAGAGAAGGTTTTTTCAGGAAAAAAAAGCAATCTAGGTGGGGGGGGGAGGGGTGTTGGCACAACCCCCACCCCTTTTTTTTTGTTGTTGTTGTTGTTGAAAGAACCCTTATTCCTCAAAAATGCAGTTTACAGAGTTCTTTCAAAAGAGGGGGGAGTTGTGTGAAAAACCCCCTGTAGATTGCTCTTTTTTTCCCCTGAAAAAAACTCCAAAAAAGGGATCAGAAGAAGATATGCAAATTTGCATATTGTCTTTCAGAAGCCGAGGGTAGTCTAGACATGCCCTAAGTCAGGGAATCCTCTGGAATTCACATCAATTTTTCCTTGGGTATTCCAGCTTCAGAGCCACACAGGAGAAGCTAATATCAGCTCTGCATTCCATAATATGCCAAGCTAAGAAAACCCCTGAGCCAATCAACACAGCACTGCAGAGTTGATCTATTTTTAACTGCGGTTCCAGAGGCCAGAGAGAGTTGTTCACTATGCAGTATTCTCTTTTTGTTTCCTCCAGGGAATGGGCAGCTGCTTTCACAGTTCGAGGATTGGATTACATGTGAAACAAACTTGAAGCCCAAAAATGGCAGTTCGTATTCCACATGAGACTCAGATATATAGCATTTTTCAAAGAAGTGGTAAACATGGAGTTTTTTCCTGTCAAAGTTGCCATTAACTCTATCAATACTACCAAACACTCCCAAAAGGCCCTGACTTGAACCGGTAAAGTAGTGCTCCAAGAGCAAAGTGTGGGAATAATGCATGAGATAGTCAGATTGGGCTATTTGGGAGTTAGGCAACCTTCCAATCTACTGAGGTCATCAACTCCCCTTTAATGATGGCTGCAAACCATAGACAGTAGGCCTGAATTAGTCACTGTGATGATTCAGGGAATCTGTACAACCTGTGAATGCTCATTAATGCTATGAAATTATTATAAAGCTACTATAACAGGGAATGCCTTTCTAGGCATGTGAAATCCACTCTTTGCTGGCATGGGCTGAAGAGCAGCCTGGTCAGTACCCAGGAGAGGGAGCTAGCCCAAATCTGAGGCTTCTTTAAAACAATGAATGCTTGTTCTAATGAATTTGCACAATACTCAAAGTATGATGAATACCAGTAGCTAACAGAAGAAAGAACTAATATCACTGGACTAGAATGTTGTCATAGGATAATGGTTTCCTGCTGATAGATAAATTTGCTGCTGCATTTATGGACAAGTAAATATCAATGTGAAACAGTGTAATTTATTGTCTAGTACAGTAAGAGACACTGATCCTGGCATAATGCTCTGTTGCTTTTATTTTACCAAATCCTCAGCAGAGACAATTGCTCTAAGGTTTGTTTGTTTTTTTAATGATATCTATTGATGCAGCAGAATGACCATTGCAGAATGTATCGCTATTTATCTGCTGCTTTCTTAGAATCCTAGAGCCCTTGGTGTGAGATGCTGACTTTGAGGAAATCAGTGGGAGTGGGAGGAGGGGGAGCTCAGCACCTCAAAAGGAATAGGTGGTTGGAGACAGATCTGTTCTATGCTCGTCAGAGACCAGCCTATCCATGACGCTATGGGAGGAGACGGGGGAGTATTTCCACTGTGCAGCTCCCTTTTCTGAATAGCTGACCCATCTTTAGAAATGTTCTCAGGATGTGTGCTATTCAGTTAGTTTTTGATAGGATGCCAGTCACCACAGCTTAGAACAGTGGACCCCAGCTTTTTATGCCCAAGATCTATCCTGCCTCTTCCCAAGGCCTGCTCCTTCCCTGAAGCCGTGCCCCACTCACTCCATGGCCACTTTCCCCCACTGGGAGGGGGTCATGGGTGGAGTAGGGGATTGAGGTGCAGGAGGGGGTATGGATGTGGCTCTGGGAGCAGGGTCAAGGCTGGGACCAGAGGTGCAGGCGGGGGACAGGGTGTTGGCTCTGAGAAGGGGTTCAGGGCTGGGCAAGTGTTTGGGGTACATGACAGGGTTTGGGGTGCAGGAGGGGGTATGTGTGCAGGCTCTAGAATGGAGGTCAGACTGGGCCAGGTTCTTGGTGCTCAGGATGGGGCTTGAGTGCCAAAGGGATGCTGGCTCTGAAAGAGGGCTCAGGGCTGGGGCAGGGATCCAGGAAGGGGGTGTAGGGTGCTAGCTCTGGAAGAAGGCTGAGGGGGCGGGGTGCAGGCTCTGAGAGGGGGGTCAGGGTTGGGGCCAGGGACTGAGGTGCCGGAGGAGACATTGGGTGCAGGCTCTAGGGCATCAAGCTGGGGCAGAGGGTTCTGGCTACAGGAGGGAGCTGTAGGTTGGTATGCAGCCACCTGCCGGGAAACACTTACTGCTGACAGCTCCTGATTGGCAGCACAGCAAGGCTGGGGCAGGTCCCACCCTCATACCTCTTCCAGAAAGGGCCACTATGCTCCTGTGACCCCGGAGGATGGAGACTGGAAGGCATGCGGCTCTGCACACTGCCCATCTCTGCCAATGCCACTCCCCCCCAATCAACTCTCATTGGCTACATTTCCCGGTTTCCAACCAATGGGAGCTGGAGGGAAAGTTGCTTGCAGGGAGATGCACTGTGACAAGACTCCTGCTCTTTCCACTCCCCCTCCCTCCACACACACAAGTGTGGTATTGCAACACAATGCATACCAGCCCAGGAACTTTAAAAGACAACTAGCAACATTTAATGGAGAATGCCTACATAGACCTTAAGAACATCTGATGAAGTGGTTGTGATCAACAAAAGCGTATGCCCAAACAAATCTATTAGGGTATGTCTACATACTAGTAAGCCTAGTTCAAACTACCTAGTTCGTGCCGCGTGTAGCCGCGTGGCACGGGGTTCGAACGAGCAGGGATTTAAAAATGGCGGCGCCCCGCTTATGCAAATGAAGCCCGGGAAATTCAAATCCCGGGCTTCATTTGCAATTGCGGTACGCCTACATTACCCCGCTAGTTCGAACTAGCGGGGTAGTGTAGACATACCCTAAGTCTTTAAGATGCCACAGGATTCCTTGTTGTTTTTACAAATACACACTAACACGGCCACCCCTCTGAGACTTATATAGGCTTTGTATAATTATTAGAGGCAATAAAGATGCCAATAATGATTGATGTTTAAGACATATCCAGAGTAAGAAATTCTGAGACATCACCTACGTATTTTCTCACCCACATGAACTCACACACAAAACTGTCCACATACCAAACCTAGGATTACTTTTATTTCACAGGCATTAGAGAGTCATAGGAATGCAACACAAACAATTGGCCCTGATTCTGAGACCCTAACTCATGAAAGTAATCCCCTTCAATGAGATCATTCACATGTATGAAGTTTTCAGGTTCAGTCTCCCCGTATATTGTTTGTTCATTTCCTCTCGAACCTTTGCCACCAAATATAATGAAATCTGGCCAAATCTGGAATTAAAATGGAGCTGGTGAGACCTAGAAATTATCCAAGAAAAATTGGTTCCTCTCCCTGTCTCCCCTCCTCAATGGCAAAGCTCCATGTGTTGTCAGTGGTGCAGGATCAGACCTCAGAAGAAAAGCACCAAGGAGGATTACTACATCTGGAGTTTGGGAGGCAGGATGGTGGGGAAAGATACCTTGAAAACCTCACATACATTTTTTAAGCAACTATCACAACAGGTGCAAAGATCCAGCAAAGATGGACAAGTCTGATTACCATTAAACTACCAGTTCATTGGAGGCGGGGGGACAGACGGGTTAAAAATTTCCCAAGTGACTGTAGTATCTTCTGATTTAAAGCACAGTTAACACTTGCAGGATTGCAAACAGAACAATGTTTACTCAGGAGTGCTATTAGCCATAAGGTCTCTTGACTCTAGTTGTTGAAGAACAGGCATTACCAGAATCTCTCATAAAAATCGCGAGAAGGAAGCAGCTATGACTAGACAATGTTCTTGGTGTTTCTTATGTAACTGCCTCTCGGGGCTAATTAGAGCTGCTTTTGTAATTCACAAGCTATAAATTCTTTCAGATGTTTTCTGAAACAGTGTGATCTCCTTGGCGAGATTCTGGTTTGTGCTGATACTGCAAGTCGGCTAAGCATCCCAAAGCATGTAACAATCCATCTGATTAATAGTTAGTGGAAAGCTAAGCGTAAAAACTGAATAATAGCCACTGGTTTGTTAATTTGCTGTTTCTCTTCCTCACTCATTTAAGGTTAATTGTACACCGTGTACAAGGCTGGAGTCTATTCTTTTGCTAGATTTTTTTTAATTAGCTTGATAACAGCATCTTTTTTAATGACTGGCCATAGATTAAAAATGGTTCTAACTCTTCCAGTACCACAGAAAGAGCAGATTGATTTCTTTCTTCTTTGAGGGACACTAGGGAAGAACTACCTTATTTTTTAACTGGTGGAGAAAACAATGAACATTGTAAGGAAGCTTACAAGAGGTAGGAACTTGGAGAGAAGACTAGGGAGGACTGTAACAATGTTGCTCAAACATGCAAGAGTGTAACCGGGAAGGCCAAAGCACAATTGGAGTTGCAGTTAGCAAGGGATGTGAAGGATAAAAAGGAGGATTTCTCCAGGTATGCTAGCAACAAAAAGGTTGTTAGGGAAAGTGAGAAAAAAAAGCTGGACATTCATGTGCCTGTGGGGCTGGATCTAATGCATCCCGGGATTCTGAGCAAGTTGGCTGATACAATTACAGAGCCAGAGGGGTGATTTGAAAACTGGTGATCAGGAAAGTTCCTGTATGATTTGGAAAAAGGCAAATCCAGTACATATCTTTTAAAAAAAAGGTGAATATAGGGAACAACCGCCTGGTCAGTACCTGGAAAAGTCATGGGGCAGGCCCTCAAAGAGTCCATTTTGAAACACTCAGAGGAGAGGAAGGCAATCAGGAACAGTCAACATGGATTTACCAAGGGCATGTCATGCCTGTCCAACCTAATTGCCTTCTAAGATGAGCTAACGGGCTCTGTGGATATGGGGGAAAGTGCTGGACATATGATGTCTTGACTTTAGTAAAAAACTTTACATATGGTTTCCCACAGTATTCTTGTCAGCAAGTTAAAGAAGTATGGCTTAGCTAAATGGACTATAAGGTGTATAGAAAGCTAGTTAGACCATCAGGCTCAAGAGGCAATGATCAACAGCTCAATGTCTCGTTGGCAGCCAGTATCAAGCAGAGAGCTTTAGAGGTCGATCCTTAGTCCAGTTTTGTTCAAAATCTTCATTAACGATGCAGACGATGGGATGGATTGCACCCTCAGCAAGTTTGCAGATGACACTAAGTGGGAGACAAGGGTAGGGAGAGGATCCAAGGTGATGTAAACGAATTGGAAGAGTGGGCCAAAAGAGACCCGATGAGGTTGAACAAGAACAGTGCAGAGTCCTGCACTTAAGGCAGAAGAATCCAATGCATTACTATAAACTGGGGAGCAACTGGCTAGGTGGCAGTTCTGTAGGAAAACACCCAGGGATTACAGTGGACAAGACACTGAATACGAGTCAGTAGTGTGTCCTTGTTGCCAAGAAGGACAACAATATATTGGGCTGTATTAGTAGGAGCACTGTCGGGAGATGGAGGGAAGTGATTATTCCCCTTTATTCGGCACTGGTGAGGCCACTTCTGGAATATGGCATGCAATTTGGGGGCCCCCCACTACAGAAAGGACATGGGCAAATTGGAGAGAGTGGGCAACAAAAATGATTAGGGGGCTGGAGCATATGACTTATGAAGAGAGGCTGAGGGAACTGGTCTTATTTAGTCCACAGAGAGAAGCGTGAGGGGGGATTTGATAGCAGTCTTCAACTATGTGAAGGTCAATTCTAAAAAGGATAGAAGTAGGCTATTTTCAGTGGTAGCAGATGACAGAACAAGGAGCAATGGTCTCAAATTGCAGTGTGGGGTGGTCTAGATTGGATAGTAGGAAAAACTTTTTCACTAGGAAGGTGGTGGAATCTCTCTGAGGTTTCTAAGGCCAGACATTCTGGTTGGAATGATTTAGTTGGAGTTGGTCCTACTTTGAGCAAGGGGGCGGGCTAGCTGACCTCCTGAGTGCTCTTCTAATCCTTGTCTTCTATGATACCTAACCCATGTCTCACAATCTACAAAATGGAGCTCAAAATCGCCCAGGCACAGGCTCTCAAAGATTTGATACATCCAGCTTCTGTCTAAGCTGGAAATACTGCGTGAACCACTATCCTCATGGAATTGCAGGCTTTCTGATTCTTTCCCCCAGAGGTCCAAGTAGTACAGGGGGATTTGTCAAAATACAGCATAATGGGGAAAGACATTAACTGCATTCTTTCATGCTCCCCCAAATGCTTGGTTTGTTTTAAGTTTTAATCTGGTTTTATTGTATCCAAATCAAATCCTGTTATGCCTGGGTAGAGGGGATTCACTTATATCCCTAGAACCAGAGTGGGTTTACCAGTTCTAGTAATGTTCCCTATTTTAATCCCAGGATATAACTCTGAGAACCTGCAGCATCTGTAATACCCAAATGAACTTTTAAATGGATGTGCCTACCCATGCTAGCAAGAGCTCTGAAAGAGCACAGTATCCTAGCACAATTGTTTGGCTTGGAACCAGGTCTTAGAATTAATATGGTTACAATATTCCCCTTCACTCTGGAAACAAAATCAAGGGCCTAAACCTGTGAGGTGCTGAATACCCTCAGTTCCATTACTTCAATGGGCGGTTAGGATGCACAGCACTTTTCAGGGCTGGACACTTAGAACTCTAATCCTGCAGACTAATCTGTCTGGGTAGACTTCAATCATTGACTACAAAAGGGCACTACAAAGGTGCAGAGATCCACCACATAACAGATCAGTTTGCAAGATCAGATACTTGCAATGCACTTTTATTTTCTAAAAACTTCACACACACACACACACACACACACACACACACACACACACAGTGGCATTTCAGAGGCAACAGAGCTACCCTTGGATGTGTGCAATGTACAGTGCTCTAGCCTTCAGGACAGAATTTTTCCCAGAGTTTTCACTCCTGCTGCCTTCAGCGTCTTCAAAAAAAATAATCATTATACCACACACCAGAAAGCTTTTCATCTAAAGTTCTGACAGATTTTAATCAGAAAGGTTTAAAAAGAAAACACACAAGAAAAATTACTCTGGTTCTAAAATCTGTGAGTGTTCTAAATAGAGATGGGGGGAGGGTTATTGGAGTGGGGGGGGTTCTTCCTTTAGACTCAAAATCGAAATAGGGTTATTTTCCTAATAGCTCGTACCAGCTTGTTTTCTCTGAGCGCTCTGAGTCGAGCCCACACTGTAATAATTTCCTTGAGGAGAACAGATGGAGTTGTGAGGAGGGAGGGAGCTTTGTGTGTGATTCGTTTGGCTTTTTTGCCTTTATGTTATTTCATTTGACTATTTATCAATACAGCCAGCAGTATTTCTTCAAGACAAAAAAGATTTGAAGCTAAAGTTAACATATTGCTTAGTAAACACATTAGGAATAAGCTGAGAAGTCAGTACATATGGTGTTTTCTTATTTGAGTCATAGGTCCAGATTCTCAGGCCAGGTCTACACTGGGGGAGAAAGTCGACTTAAGATATGCAACTCCAGCTATGTGAATACCATAGCTGGAGTCGACATGTCTTAAGTCAAATTTCCATGGAATTCCCACTATGGGAGGTTGATGGGAAAATCTCTCCGGTCAATTTCCTTTATACCTCGCGACCCCATAGACTACCAGGGTCAACGAGGGCACCATCAGCACTTGAATAGCAGGTCCTTTCTAGACCCACTAAATCAAACCCTGGAAAAATCAGTCTTCTGAGGGTTAAGTATAGACAAGGCTTAGTAAAGGCCATGGAGCACAGAGCAAAGATTATGGGAAAGCCACTGGGAAAATTGTTCAGATACAATTCTTTTGATTCTGGGCCTCCTGAGTACCATGGCTTATCACCTCATATGTGATGTAGCACTCTGAAGGCTGCTTTTTATTATACTGGCTAAGGACAGCTCCAAAGAGCTGAAATCACAGCTGGAGATTAGAGAGCACAGGGCCACACCAGCAGAAAAGTAGGGATACTGTGGAAGTTGATACACTGACTCCGTGCTATAAAGCATTTTCCCCATAATGAAGTGATCCTCCAGCCAGTTATACTTGCTCCATAGTCAAATTCTGCCAACAACTGAGCATAAAATAGCTGTATAGCCCCAAGAGTTAAGCCTAGAATTTGAATAGGTATGTCTTTGAGAGCTGAGAGGTAGCTGTAATTTACCCTTCTGTAGATTACAGAAAGAAGTTCCAAACTTTATGGATTTCCTCTACTCAGCCACCACAGATTCTAGTATATAAATTGTATATTTCCTGTCCTTTTGGTTTTTAGGGTGCCAGCATGTTTCTAAAGTTACAGAATTTGAAAAAGCCAACCATACATGACTTTTGTATAAGCGTAATTCACTGTTTTTCCTCTGACACATTATCATCAATCAGAATATAAAACATAGATACATCCAACTCATTTAAAAGTTGCACAGGCTTCTTATATGTCAGACACTAATGCACTATTAAAATGTGTGGGCTTTCTTCTCCACACTGCCTTGCTCCTTGAATGATTGTTTGCCTTTATGTAAAGTAGATATAAAGAGCTGCCTTTCTGATTTGATAGCATTTTACTCCTACTTTGCACTGGTATAAACTATCACACAAGGAGCAAGGCAGTGTTGAGTCAGACCTTGTAACACATGAAGTCACGAAAATTAGGATTCCCAAAGTCAGAAAGTAAACAATAACCCGGTAATGGTGCTAGTTGGCACTGTTAGAAGGCTTCCCAAAAAGGATATGAGGAAAAAGAGGGAGATCAATTGATACATGAGCAGGTGAAGACAAAATTTCTTCCTCTTCTTGTTACCAGTTCTGCAGATGCAAGGGCTTTGGACAAATATATGCAAAATTTTGGATATTTCTCCAGAATGAATCCGAACTGTGACTCCAAAGCCTGTCCAGCCCTGGAATGTGTATCTGTCTATGTATATATCTACATCACCTGTCTTCTCTTTTTATATTAGTAAAAACAAAACAGAACAAAAAACAGACTAGCAGGAGAGCATAGTTTCTGGATTTAAAAGCTGCATTTGGTTGTTATGGTAACTTAGTTTTGTAAAGCTATCTTTGTGACAAAATAGAAGTCCTCTGCATTAGCAGAGATCCTACTGAGAAAGGATGCAAAATTATATGTGCAAGATATATAATTTTAAAACTTAGAAAACATTATGGATTTTTGTTTCTAATCAAAATAAACCAGCAGCCAGTTCTTGATCCACAGTGACAAAAAGAGTAACAAAGCCTGTTAGCCTAAAAACTCTTTCATCGGAACATAGGTTTGAAAGTAGCAAAGATTTTTGTCCGCAGAACTGTAAGTAAGTAAGTAAGTAAATAAATAAATAAATAAATAAATAGAGGAGCAGTTTAGCTCTTGGGAAATCACATACACACACCTTTGCCAGTCTCACCCTTTCATACTGCCTCTTTCTGCACAACTCAGAGAGGAGGAAAAATAAAAGACTACACATTTTGTTTAAATGGTTGACAGAGACCATTGTCCCTTTGGTTAGGTTTTCTTTTAAACCTGTTAGGAGTTTAGATGCCTCCTTCACAATCTCTCCCTATTCCCACCATCAGTTGCTCACACATGGGGATGTTTAACACACCTATGCAGACACATGCACATGGTTGTTAAAGGCCTGTCAAGCGCTGACAAAGTGCCAAGTTGCAGACATTAATTTGCACGGCATGCTTTTCTGAATTCAGAGTTTCACACATGTCCTGCTTATTTTTCCTTGACCTTTGATGGCTGATTCAACATGTATGCTTGACTAATTTCATTATCCCATCCAATCTGTAGGAAGTGCTGCGTCTGAACATCGGTAATTAGCCGTCCTTTCACCATCGCATTCCTATAGTCTGTCCATAATGAGGTGCATAATGCTTTGCTAATGTGCTACAAATGCTACTTTAAAAAAAAAAAAAACTGTCACGTTGATTAGCTGCTACTGTATATTCAACAGAAGAATTGATTCATTCTCTCTCAGCACTCAAGATATTATTTAAGATTCAGTGAAACATCCTCATCCACAACTAATATATGTATATAGAATATGTGCATAATATATATACACACACACACACACACACACACACACTATATGTAGCACCAGAACATAAATCCATAAGTGAAATATTTTCTTGCATACCATGCCATTTGTGTTACATGCAAGCAAAATCCTAACTCACATTTTTATTCCCCAGCCTCTTATTTTGCATGCCTACTTTCATATGCACAACAGTTTATGTGAGATTTATCCCATTTCAAGCCAATGCATTGGGCATTTCGGTATCCTACCATAAAGTCTGAAAAAGAAAATTTTGCCTAAGACTAAGTCCCATTTTTGAGGGACTAGTTAGTTGCACACAGCAAATCACAGGCCAGGACTGAAAATTTGCCCTTGGATGACTTGCCCATACCTGGTTTTCATATTTAACTCTTGTGAGCAATCCAGAGTGAGGAAGCTCCAGTTGTGAAAAGCTCAGCACAGCCCCAGGTGAACAAAGGCTCCTTTTTGGTTTACATATTATAATTCCTGCCTTGGGACAATGGTTCAAATCCCCATTGCAACAATGTGAAGGATGCACATGCATGGTGAGACCAAACACCACATGAGAGATTCTGCACATAAGTGATATGTAATCACAAGTGAGGACATTTCTCATTCCAACAAGACCTAACATTGTCATAGCTTAAATAATTGCAGAAGGGAGAGAATAGCAGAGTCATGGCAATTTACAATACTGTGCTTAAAAGCTAAACAAGGATTCACTAGGACATCCCTACAAAAGTGGCTACATGACATTTAAAATCAACTAGCAGGTTGTGCCCCATGCTCACCACACTCGCCTACCCCACTCTCTCTGGCCGTTTTTGTGGCCAGAGAGCATGACAACGTCGTTGTGTCACCCAATAAGAAAAACTTTATAGATCTGAGCTACGTCTACACTGGCAGCTTCTTGCGCAAGAACTCTTTTGCAGAAGAGTTCGTGTGCAAAAACTCTTCCACAAGAGAGCGTCTACACTGTCGTGTGCTTTTGCACAAGAGCATCCAGGGCAGAGTAGACGCTCTCTTCCGCAAGAAAGCTCTGATGGCCATTTTAACCATAGGGGCTTCTTGCGCAAGAAATTCATGTTGCCTGTCTACACTGCCCTCTTCTGGAAGAACTCTTGCACAAAAGGGCTTATTCCTCATGAGGAGAGGAATAACTCTTCCGGAAGAAGCCGTGTTTTACAACGCTATACTGTAAATTTACTTCTGGAAGAATGCTCGTGCAGTGTAGACAGCCGGCAAGTTTTTGCAGAAGAATGGCTGTTCTTACACAAGAAGCTGTCAGTGTAGACATAGCCAGAGAGATGTATTTGGCTTTGAAAAGCCCCAGTTTGTCAAACACTTCTGCAGATGTGACCTTTCCCATCTGTTGCATACCATTCATACTGTTTGTAGGAGGCAGGCTCTAGAAAAGTGGGTAAATATAATAATACCCACTATATGGATCTTGAAGTCAAGACATAGAAAAGTTGACACAAAGTGGCTTTCTCACAGTCACCGAGCATGTACAATGCAAAGGCATGACTAGCACAGAGATCTCTTAACAGGTTAGCACAGTGGATTAACTGTATGTAATACTCCCCTGGCTTATACTGCTGGTGATTATGAGCTTGCTAAAAAAAAAAGTGTCATAATTTGTGATACAGGTAATGTGGGAACTTAATGAAAGAGACTGTAAATAAATTTCCATTCCCCTTTACTAATGTTTCAGCAGTCAAAAGACCCATTTTTACAGCTTAATATTTAAACAGAATGGTTCATGTTCATTCAAAAAAATCCTTTGCTTTAATGTTGATTTAACAATCATACAAAGAATATGGCAGTTTTTTACTCTGTACTCCAACACAGCTTATATCACTAACAATCTACTCTTCAGCACAATTAAAACAGAGCAATTGTGCAGCTGTATGAGCACAGGAATGGGAGCCAGAAACTCCTGTGCATCTAACTCTAATATATACACTTTCTGTAGTCTTGCGGAGGTCACAACTACTTTGCTTCACTTTAGGCTCCATAAAATGGAATTTATATTTATTTACCTCTCTCAGAAGATCAAGAGCTCTAGCGACATTAAATGCTAAGCTAATTAATATGGTCATCCCCAGCAATAAGCTTATAAAAGGTTTTCTTTTAAAAAGTCCATTTTCAAATGTGTCACATTTTTCAGAAAGAAATGCTTATCAGGAGGACTAGGCAAACTCCATGGATTCTGAAGTTTGATAAGCTATCCTAAACATGTTTGGGTCTTGCAGTGTGCAAAACTAAATTATGAGCCTTTTACTTCTTGCAATACACTTTTTTTTTCAAAAAAGGTTTAATTTAAATAAAAATTGCAGCTTAGTGTCATGTTTTATAGCTAGAACTTTCTTATCTTCAGTAGCCAGGCCGGCACAAGTGGGTGCCCTATATCAGATTTATATACTTATAACTGACTGTCAGGACACAAGATCTTGTATGGAGGAGTTGGGTTGCAGAACTATTCTGCTGACACACAGCGATAGCTAGACCACATGGGTCTCATTAGCTACACTCAAACATGGATGCCAAAAGGAAGTCTCCCCCAGGCAAGAGAGAGCAAGAGGTCCTAAAGGTAGAAATGCTCACTGTGCCAAGTCAAAAGGGCTCTTTGGAATTAAGGTTTATGTTTATAAGTACACTACATTCCTGAAGCAAAATGCAGGACAATGTAGCACTTTAAAGACTAACAAGATGGTTTATTAGATGATGATGAAAGCTCGTCATCTAATAAACCATCTTGTTAGTCTTTAAAGTGCTACATTGTCCTGCATTTTGCTTCAGCTACCCCAGACTAACACGGCTACATTTCTATCACTATACTACATTCCTGCTTCCTTAAGACTTGTTTACATCACAAATAAAGGTAAGTTCAAAAGAAAAGGTGGTACAACAGCATGAATTTAGCCAATGCTCAAAGTCCACATCCATGAGTTAGGACAGTGGTCTCCAATCTTTTTACACCCAAGATCACTTTTTAAATGACAGACCAAGCCAAGATCTACTGCCCCACCCCTTCCTTGAAGCCCCGCCTTCTCTATTCTCCTCCTCTCCATCACTTGCTATCCCCAATCCTTATACTGCTGCTTATTTTTATTATTATTATTATTCTGTAGGAAGAGGTTTTTCCAACATTTGGCCTGTCTACACTGGACCAAATGTCAGAAAAAAAACCCTTCTTTTGCAAGCCACCTTATTCCTTGTGGAAAGAGGAATATAGGGGTAACCAAAAGAGCCTGTTTGCTCTTCCACTAAAGCAGCGGAAGAACAAACGCAACCCTGGATGCAGAAGAGTTTTTCTGGGATAGCTCCAGAATCCTGAAGAACTCCTGCAGTCTAGCTGGACCCTTGCTCTGTTGAGACAGGATGTGTAGGCTCTGGGGTGGGAATGAGGGATTTGGGTGTGGGAAGGGGTGAGAGGTGCAAGCTCTGGGAGGAAATCTGGATGCAGGAGGAGGTGGAAAAGGGGACACTAGCTCGGGGAGGGGACTCCAGGCTGGGCAGTGTTGGGATACTAAGCAAGCCACAGACTTGCAGATGTGAGGGTACAGAAATTTGGGTTGGGGTATGTGAGGGGCTGAGGGCATGAGGTTCCAGTGTTTGATAGGCTCAGATCTAGGGTCTGGGGAAGGGGGAGTGCAGGAGTGGTTGTGGCCAGATGGGGGCTTGGCCCCAACTGGGGGTTTGTTGGCCAGGCTTCATTTTTAAATAGAATACTATGTTAAACACAAAAAGTTTCTGCATTGTCTTTATTTATGAGAATGGCAGGGAACCAGCCTTGAGTCAGGGGTCACTGACCCATAGAAAAGTAATTTAGGAGCAGGGGACACAGTACTGGGGAGGGTGCCAGTGGGGGCAGGGGAGAGGGAGCAGGGTGCCAGGAAAGGTTTCTGCAGCAGGGGTCAGGGTGCTGGGGGGGACAGGTTTCTGCAGAGGAGAGCAGGGGGACAGGTTTCTGTAGTAGGAGACAGGGTGCCAGAAGGAACTGGTTTCTGCAGGGGGGGCAGGGTGCCGGGGGACAAGTTTCTGCAGGGGGGGGGCAGGTTTCTGCAGCGGGGTTGGGGTGGCAAGGAAGAGGGAACAGGGTGCCAGGAGAGTGGGGGACAAGTTTGGGGCAGAGGAGAGGGAACAAGATTGGGGGCAGGGAGTTCCCTACACCAGCCATGGAGGGAAGCCTCCGACCCGCGCTCCCTCTGGACTGACCGCAGGGCAGCCGGGCTGGAGGGAAGAGAAGCGGCTGCCCGGCCAACTGGCCATGGTGCTCAGCCAGAGTGCCACCAAGCTCCATGTGGGCAGGTGCAGAGGGGAAGCCGCCCAATCAGCTGGAGCGTGGTTCAGCCTCCTCTGGGCTGAACGCCACAGCCAGCAGGCCAGGTAGCTTCTCCTCTGTGCCAGCTCACGTGGAGCATGGTGCACCCTGGCTGAGCACCATGGCCAGCTGGCCGGGCAGTTGCTTCTCTTCCCTCCAGCCCGGCTGCCCTGCGCTGAGCCCAGGGAGGCTGCGCCTAGCTCCAGCTGTGAAAGCCACAGTCAGCTGGCCGGTGTGTTTCAGCCCTCCCAACCTCCCAGCTCCCACCATTCCTCGCAGCTACTCACCTGTGTTGTTGCTCAGTGAGTAGCTGCTCCTCAAATGAGGAAATCTAATGTAAATGTACTGCGGGGGCACGCAGTTCAGAGAGGGCTCAAGAGCTACTCTTAAAGCCCCTGAGATCTACCGGTAGCTCACGATCTACTGGTTGGCGACCACGGTGTTAGGAGGACAGGAACATCACCAATTTACAATAGTGTTTATATCTTTCATTAGTTCATGCCTCTCTACTCCTTTTTCAGTTTGTATTTCTGGTGGCAAACATGGTGAGAGGTGCCTATAGTGAACGGAAGGAAGAGTACAGTGAAGGTGAAAGATGAAGAAGAGCTAAGACTGGAGAGAGTAAAAACAAATCCAAATCATGTTGTTTGAGTGAGTCTAAAGTTAGGCAAAAGGAGTTTAGCCAAACCTTGCTATTGCCATGTGATCATTCAGATGTGTGTACTGAGAAGAAAGTTGTAGGATAGCTTTACTTCAGCGCTATGCGGCCACTAGTGCTTCTCCCCAGCTCCAAAGCATGCACTGCCATGCCTAGTCTCTGTTATGAAAATTAACTTCCTTGACTGAGATTAACACACACACAAAATGGAAGAGAGTCTCAACTTCATTCTTAACCCCAGGCTTCAAGACTACCCTTCCCAGGTGTGTCTGGCACTTCAGCTCCTGGTAAGCTCCCTATCGCAATCAACTGCACCCTTCCTTTGCCCCATGGACCTATCACAGGTGTTAGTTCCACTCATCTGTGACTTTTCCTCCTCTCAAGCCTTCCTCCCGACCTGCCTCCTAGCAGCCCTTTATAAGCCCAGCCCTCTTTGATTAGCTGGATTGGGCGCACATGCTTTCAGGACATGGGCTCAGTCTATGCAAAGGGATCAGCTACTCTGCAACAAGTGCTAAGTTTAGGTGGTCTACAAAAGCACTACAATAGCATAAAGGAACCATCATCGTCTGTGGAACAATAGCATAAGGGAACCATCATCATCAACAGTGGAAAAGAGAAGGCAAATAATTTGGAGCTCCTGGTCCATCTAGGTTCTATTTAGAGATGTAGATTTGCTGGTTTGTGCCTATAATTTTAACCCACATGCCCCCAAAACTTGCTAATTTTAGGACTATACTGGCAACTTTATAAGAAGTGAGAAGGTCACACCCATTGCATGAAATGGAGAATTTTGAAGTGGCCCTGAAATTTAACTCGAGTTAGACCCATAACAAAATTCTGAATCATAGAACACTAGAACTGGAAGGGCTCTCAAAAGATCAAGTCCAGTCCCCTGCCCTCACGGCAGGATCATACACCATCTAGATCATACCTGATAGATGCCTGTCTAACCTGTTTTTAAATACCTCCAGTGATGGAGATTCTACATCCTCCTCTAGGCAATTTATTCCAGTGTTTAATCACCCTGACAATTAGGAAGTTTTTCCTAATGTCCAACCTAAGCCTACCTTGCTGCAGTTTAAGCACATTGCTTCTTGTCCTATAATCTGTTCTCCTCCCCCCCCTCCCTGTGACACCTAAAAACTGCTATCATGTCCCTTCTCAGTCTTCTCTTTTCCAAATTAAACCAGCTCAATTCCTTCAGCCTTGCCTCATAGCTCATGTTTTCTAGACCTTTAATCCTTCTTGTTGCTCTTCTCTGGGCCTTCTCCAATTTCTCGAAATGTGGTGCCCAGAACTTGACACAATACTCCGACTGAGGTCTAATCAGTACAGAGTAGAGCAGAAGAATGACTTCTCATGTCTTGTTCACAACACTCCTGTTAATGCATCCCAGAATCATATATATTTTTTTTACAACAGGGTCACACATTTAGTCAGTCAATTGAAATTTGCAGTCATTTGCAGCTAGTTTTGGAGACAGACCATTTTTTAAATGGGACACGCTCAAATCGCAGTTTTGACCCCATCACAAACAAGAGAGAATCTGGAGTTGTATCTGAGCCCATTTTGGGCCCACCTCTAGGCCAGAATCCCCTCTTATACTGTTTTTCACCCCAGTGTAATTCCATTTGACTTCAATAGAGTTATTACTATTTACATCAGTATGAGAGCAGAATCAAACCCACTCTTAGATATGGCAGTGCAGCCTACAGAACTACAGGTCCCAGCATGTAATGTTCTTTCATGCTTAAAATGCCTTCGCTGCTAGGGCATACAGTATCTCTGGGCCACAGGTGGTCTCAATTTGTCCCACAAACCACATTGGCTATTTGTGTTAATATTTTCTATACTAACTTTGCTGGTATGCCAGATTCTTCCGTTAAGTCCATTTTATAGAATGCTTTCATTTCAGAAGCTGATTCCAGTAACATTTTTGTTTTCTATATTTGAGAATGTTGGCTGCATTACTGCTTTTGTATGACATTTACACAAATTCTCTTTTGTACGTGATATGAAATCTGCTCAATTTTCCCTTTGTTTTCTTCAGTGGTAAAAAAAAAGAACAAACACACACACCCCAACAAACAGTGCAAACTACGGCATCTTTCTGAACACTCTTTCTGTGCAGTGCCAAGGAGACAGAGGAAGAGACAGTGGGCAAAAAAATCCCTTTCCAGAATAAAAAAGGGCAAGTGAAAAAGTGCCTCAACAATAAATAACATGATTTGGGCGACTCGTTTCTTCAGGAACCAGATAAGGGCAAATGTTTTCTTTTGTGAAACGCTGTAAATGTGATTTCACTGCCAGGACAGAGTTGTTCACTTCAACACAATGAGAAATGAGGATCCAGAGAAATACCAACAGAGTATAAAGCATGCAAGGGGAAAAAGCTAACTCGCTCCTTTGCTTTTACAAGATACAAGAAAAAAAACCTGAAGCGGCGGCCGGCTTTTTTAATCTCTGCTGCAGGACCCAATTTGTGACCACTCCTCAGAATACCTATTATGGAGTTTATTAAAAGAGTATTACTGTAAGGTGGATTCCAAGGTGGTTGTGCCTGTGAGGATAATGTGATCTCCCATAAGCAAAGTTCACTGCGCACAATCTGCTGAGAATAGGCAAGTTAGATGTGACCACAGATTACATTAGAAAATGCTTTTTTTTCCCTTGCAGCAAGCATGATGAATGCCAGAGATTTACAGACCAAAGCACTTTACATACTATGGGATCAACAAGCCTGAGGTGTGAGGAAAAGAGAGTAGGTGAAGCAGAGTTTGTCTGGGTTCCTGGGGAGACTATGGGTACATCTAGACTGCGTTGTTCTTTCGAGATTCTGGAAGCATCCCAAAATAGCAACGCTGGGTCTTTAAAAGCTACTGCTATTTCCCAAAATAGTGGGCCCGCTATTCTGGCATCCCTGTAACCCTTGTTCCACGAGGGTTAAGGGATTTGTCGGAATAGTGCTTTATTTTGAAATTTGGTGCTGTGTAGACAGCACCAACTTTCAAAATAAACTTTCAATTTAGACTCGGAATAAGCTACTCAATGTGCGTAGCACAAATTGCGTAGCTTATTCCAACAAAAGGGTGTTGTCTAGACACAGCTTGCAGAAGATGACTAGGCAGAGGGTCTCTGTGGGTCCCAGGTAGTACATGTCCCTGCAGTGCTCTTTACATGTATTTTTTCAGCTGGAGCATGCACGCCTCTCATCACTATTCTGTTCAGTGCTGACCAGCTTCCCACTGGCATGCCTCAGCCCTTCGCCACCAAATTCTAAAGTGCTTATCACCACAAAACAGTGGAATGTGACTGGAAGGAACAGCCATTCTCTGTCCAACGCTGTTTTAACCAATGGGGTCTAAATTTACACACACTGCCACAGTGTTCTTCTATTCTGTCACTTTGGGGGGAACCTGTCAGTGATTAGGACAGTCTTGCAACCTCATCAGAAGGTGAGAAGGGCATAACTCCTCCTGATCTCCACTGGACGAGCATTGCAGAGGCTTGGCGTTGCACAGTGGAGAAGATTCTTCTGGCTCCTTCAGGTTCATATCTGGGCTCTGTTATTCAGACTGTCCCAGATCATCATATTTGTACTGGTAGGTGAAAGAGATGGAAAGAGATTACCTCTGCAATAACATGGGCTTGCTTTATTAAAGGCTTTGTAGATTGGCATCAGGACACTTAAGGGGATCTAGCAGTGAACAGAGGAAGATGAATGTTTGTGTTATGCATAAGCTCTAGCTTGTTTTTCAGCTTCTTGTTAGGAGCTAGAATGAATAGTGAATTCTGGAGAGTAAAAAGGTACAAACTGCTGTGGCCTGGTCATTGTCCAAGACAAACGGACAGATTCTGTTTGCTAGCTGAAGATGGAAGGTATCAAGCATCAATGGCCATTGCTGTTTGAATACCCAGGATTAGCAATGAGCCCAGCATATTCCAGGCCATGCTGCTTTATCTATCAGAAGGTCAGTGTTCTTCAGTTAGACTACAGTTTCCTTTTGACACTGAGATCACCAGGAAGCAGCACTATTAGGCTGGAGAAAGAGCACCATGTGACACCAGCATATTGCCAGCCATGTTGTTCACTATGCCCCCAACATAGACATGGCATAAGGCCAATGACTGAAATGAGATGTGATGTCCATGCCCTTGGGATGTGTTTCAGGAAATGCTATTTCAAGCTCACAAAAATCAGCAGTTTCTGTGCTGAAACATCATTATTTCAAGTAGGTGGAAACATGACAGTTGTACGTGGACTAAAGAAAAAAAATGGTATTATAATAGCTGCAAAATAAGGGTCTAAGAAGACAGGTCTTCTAAAGCTGTCATGCAGTGTTCATTATCCAGTTAGCTTCTCCTGGGTGTTAAAAAGCAGCGCTCATAAGAATCAGAGGGAGTGGAATGTTGATCATGCAAGAATTTTACATTTGGCGGTGTACTGTTAGTACAGGCTGAACCTCTCTTGGCCGGGGCTCTCTGGTCCAACAACATCTGTAGTCCGGCAGGACCACGGATATTGCTGGACCAGAGAGCCCTTGGACCAGATGGCTGGATGGCTGTGGGGTTGTCCCCGGAAGCCCTGGGATAACAGAGCTGCAGCAGCCCTCATGGCCCCAAAGAGCGGAGCCCTGGTGGTTCTGAGGAGCAGAGCCACAGCTACCGCAGCAGCCCCAATGCTCTGAGCCCTGTCAGTGCAGGAGTGGGAAGCCGTGGTTGCCCCAGAATAAGGGAGTTCAGCAGCCCAGCAAGGGGAGCCCCAGCACCCCAGAGCTGCGGCAAGTGTTGGTGCCTGAGCGCTACAACAGCCCAGCCACAGCATCCTGGGACAGTGGAGTCCCAGAAGTCCTTGGGTATTAGAGCTGTGGCAGCCCTAAGGTGAGCAGAGCCGAATGCCCTCCTCTGCATTAGCACGGACTGGCCAGCAGAGCTGCGAGCTGGCAGTCTGGGGGCAAAGGAGCTCCACTAGGTCTGCTGATGGGGCTCCGGGCTCTGCCAGTGTCTATCAGCAGAGGGATGGAATTGACCTTTCCTGGTCCAGCAAACTCCCTCATTCAGGACCAGTCAGGTCCCAACAGTACCAAACTAGGAAAGTCCAACCTGTGCAACCAAAACAGGTACAGGGGGAGGAGAATGGAAGAACTAAATCATTCCCATTCAGAGTCTTATATCTACCAACAATAAGAGCAAAATCGTTGCCTTCAGCCTTTGGGGAGCAACATCTCTCTGTTGAAAGGAAAGGAAAGGAAAGGAAAGGAAAGGAAAGGAAAGGAAAGGAAAGGAAAGGAAAGGAAAGGAAAGGAAAGGAAAAAATATGTATACATAGATAGTGAATATCTACTGTTACATAAGATTGGATAAGCAATGTTTATAAGAAATATAAATCTTCATGCTCCAGGGCATAGGACAACCGCTAACTGATGTGGGTCAGGAAGAATCTCTATGGACAGATGCATGATTATTTCAGTATTTTCTGAACTTGCCATGAGAGAATTGAGGTGTGTGCACTGTCAGATACCACTGATCTGAACAAGTATAGCAGTTTTTATATTCCTGAGAATGATTATCTTCTGTATTCCAAGTGACTCAACTAGACCTCTCCTTAATTGTATCAAAAGTATTTTCATGTGGTTTGTCATCAGCTGGACAAGCACATGGGTCACTGTAGAACAGTCCAATTCCTGTATTCTCTCTGACATCTAAGCCTTATTTCACAGCAACTATGGCAGCTCCTATGGCAGAGCAGATAAAACTACCTTCACTATGGTTCCAGGCTCAGGAAAACGCCCAGCTCATGCTGCAGTTGTGTGCAGTGGTTAATCAGATTCAGAAGGTCTCTAGAATTTTTAAGTGAAAGTACTGAAGAGTTGAGGTGTCTCTGCAATGAGTGTAACCCCGTAACGAGTGCAGAGAAATAAGGGGTGAAGCAAAATTACTTGGAGTCCAGAGAGCAGTCCCATAACAAGCTTTCAACTACACTAGAGGATATCCCATATGCATAAAAAAATACATCCTTCACCTACAGGAAGACAAACGTATTTTTCTTTCCACATCTACAAGCACTGACAATAAACACATTCCCCTCACACACACCCATAAGCAATTTCAGGGGCCAGTTCCCTATCCCCTACCCTGTGGGACAAGCGGCATCTCTGTCTTTCGTTTCTCTTTCATTCTCCTTCCTCATGTCTCTCTTCTTCCACTGTTCCCCTTCTCTCTGCCTTCAAGGTCTCTGTTTCTTACCCCTAGACCATCCTCCTCCACTCTTTTATTCTCTGCGACTCTGCCATTATTTTCTGCTGCCCCGACCCTCTTTCTCCTCCTTTCCCTTTCCCCACAAGATCGCTAGCAGAAGGAAGAAAGTTGCTGCCATCACCTCTTGGTGCTGTGCCGCTCTCAGCTGTAGCAACATTCTTTCAGCTTCCCAGCTCCGCGGCTGCAAACACAGCTCAATGGGGCACAGCCAAGAGGATGAGAAGGAGCTTAAAGACAAACAGAAGGCTCCCTGCAAGTGGTAAGGGAGAAAATGTTTGAGCTACTTAGCTGCTTCCCCCATGCCCAACAGCAGCTGGTCAAGCAGCCCTTAGTGGCAGGCAAGTGTTGAAGATTTTCCCTCCGCACCCTCCACACACACAGAGATAGATATGAACAGCTGACCACAAAGACAGATCCAGAAGCCAGAGGAAAGAGAGCAACAAGCTTGATCTTTCAGCTAAAAGCTGGAGGTCAGGCAGGTCTCCTTTCAACCCTATCAGTTGGGTTAACATTGCTGAGGAAGCTTTCAAAATGTAAGAGCTAAGAACTTCCTTTTGAAGGCAACGCTTTAGAGGGGAAAAGCAAAGGAGAAAAAGCAATGATCGGAAGCTATGGTGGAGGAGACATCCCAGGAGCAGCCTGGAGAGTGCCAGTGACGGGGGACTTATTTGAAATTCTGCAGGAGGCAAGCAGGCATCATACCTGGAGCCCGAAGTTCCCAAACAGAAGAGAAGAGAGGCTTGCTATCAGATGCACTCCAGCCCTACAACATTGTATTTTTGCTTTGTCTGTACTCAGCTATGGGCCTGTGATATTAAAGGACTCACCCTCATACCATTGCAGATTTAAACTTCTGGTGGAGTCAATTAAGAAGCAGCAGAGATTAAAAGGACCAGACAAGCAGGTGTAGGATGGAGAAGTAGAACCATAGCTAGAAGTTTTAAATTTATTTACACTTTGTTTTTAAATTTGATTTTTTATCATCTTTTTGTTTTATACACTGATTGCTACAACAAACACACTGCACCATGATATTTGCCAAACAAGAACAGTTCTCCCTAGCCTGAGTATAGGAAACATCCCAGTAAACTCAAATACTGTAGTAAGTGTTCAGGGCTTCTGTTGTTGTTGGTTTAAGAAGCAACCACTGTTGCATAATTGAAGGCTTGGATTTAAACTAGTCTTACCCTCCATATCCATTATCTTAGCATTACACAAGGCCAGACCCCAGTGCCCTTTGTGATATCCTGCCTCATAAGAAGTCTTACTGACATAAAATGAGATTATTCATTTAGGGCATTCTCCAAATCCCATTGAAATCACTGGCGATCTTTATATTGACTTCAACTGGCTTTGCTTCAGGCCTGTAATAAAGGTGTATTCCATGTGAATCAGAATATTAGACTCTGGCCTGTTCATGGTGAGATGGTGGTGTAGAAGAATGTGTAAAAACATTCAGGGCCTGATGTCCCTCTTAATCTGCAGTACCACTGAAGTCAGCACTGTTACATTGGGGGCACAAGCTGTGTGAGATGAGACTCAAGTCCTGTCTGGGGCTACATATACTTATCTGAAACACTGCAGCTCTAAAGTGAATACTTTGAAATACCGCAAGTTAAGTAGTGTGAAGTGTTTAGTCTGTGTTTTTTATAGTCTGTGTCAGAAGGGTTTTTTTTTTGTATTTAGTCTAAATGCCAAAATGAAGTGTGGGTTAAAAAAATAAAACAAATTCCAGCCCTCAGGAGTATTATTATGCATGCCAGCATCTCAGTTTTTCACAGTTTTCCCGCGTAGGAGGAAAGTGCTTGCCACTTGAGATCCAAATATGCCTTTCAGAGCCAGCTCCTTCTATATTTTGGCCTTACAGACACTGGAGAAGCACAATGAAATGCTCCTTCATTGAATTTATACACAGGCTTGCTCAAGAATATGAAACAATAAGAAAATTAAATCTCGGTATCTATAACTCAAAACAGAACCACTAGACATGGTACAAACATGGATTCTCTGCTATATTCAACAGAAAGGATTGTTAAACAGGGCTACAATGGTAGCGATTCACAAGAGGGGTTAAAAAAGAAAAGTCCTATATCCATCTAATGTGGCTACTGAAGCAATGCATCAAAACATTTCATCTTAGGCTGGCTTCCAATGAAGAAGACAACCTGAAAATACAACTATTTTTACAGGGGTTTTCAAAACAAAAACCTACCTGCGGTAGGTAGGACCAACCACCTACTGCAAAAATTCCATGTATGTAGTTGCAGAAATTCCATGTATAGTATCTTTCAAATAAATTAGTGAACTAGCCCCAATATCAATTTCATTTTTCCCCATGTAATATGTGGAAGGTACTAGTTCAACAGCCCTAATGGACAAAGTCCTCCATTCAGCCAGGGATGGCACAGAGAAGGGTAACTCAAGCCACTCCATTCTTCCTCAGTTTTGTCCTGGATGGAACACATGCTATGCCCATTAAGACCTTAGCCTTTGCTAATACTACTATCATGATAATGGAGTTTGTTCCAGTTGTGCTGGCGGTTTGAGGAAGATGGATCCCTGTCTACTTGAGACCAGCATCTTATTTCATAGAACTCACCCAACATCTGTCACTACCAGATTGGGCAAGATTCTCACCAGTTGCCTAGTGGTGGAACTCCCCTTGACAGTCCCGTCCTATCCAGTCTATCTTCTTTTAGAAGTTAGTAGCCCCAGTCTGCTCTCAATGTCATCTTCAGTAACATAGTGCAGCCTTATTTAAGTGAACCAAGCTGACTGTGTGTAACCAAAAGCAGGTATGTGTAGGTGGCCTAATATTATTCATGTTCGTGGTTCAAAGCCTTCAGGGAAAAAAATGCTGGTGATCATCTGGAGCTCAGCACAGAATGAATGGGATCTCTCTTTTGTATCAAATTGAATATATTAGAACAAGAGAAAGGAGACCTCAGACAAGTTTTTGGCTGTCAGTTTTGTCTTTCATTTTAATTTAATTCTGAATATGTAGTGGGGCTTTTTAAAAAAAATAATGTTGAGAGTTCTGTATCACGACTGTGTCATACACTTCAATCATTCTGTTTCCTTTTGAGAACAAAATGACACCAAGAAGCATGAGCGCTATGTGGGCAGCGATACTAGTGAAAACCTGCTGTTTGATACTACCCACTAAGGTACCAATAGTAACTGCCTGCGTCTCACTGACAGCATCACGTACTACTTCCCTCGCCCAAAAATGCTGCAGTGTTCTGCAATAATAGAGCTCAACATTGCAGGGTTGCTATTGCAGACTATAACACTGCAGCCAATTACTGTAGAATGCTCAGATGTTCTTAGAGAACCCTATTTTACTATTTGTAAAATCCTGCATGTAATTTTTGACAACCCAGCTTGCATCCTCTAATCTGGTCCCAGCATGGATAAGAAATAAGACAAGGCATGGCTGATTTAACACTGCACATTTTCATATAAAATCAAACACAGGCATATCTATTTACAAGAATTTTTTATTCTCAAATCTAACAGTATGGGATGGTGATCAAGTATACCCAGACCTGTGCAGTACAGGTGCTTTTATCTTGTTTTCTATGCGTGGCTTTTTTGTTTACCTAGAATGTCTCTTTGCTCTTGCACTCACTGTATGTTCCTCTCATTTTAAAAGAAAAGGATGCATGGTTTCTCTCTGCTCATTACTACAAGGGAGGACATAAGGTTCTGATTTCGTAAAGAGAACCACACAAGAGTTCTCTGTGCCTCCAAACACAGGTTTGAATGATGGGCATGTGTCTGTTTACATAGTTCTCTTTGCACAGTTGATACCCGGGTTTTGCCAGAAGAGGCAATGCAAATGAAGCACTGATTAGCATTTTCTCATGCTTCATTTGCATAATCTTGTCCGATCTGTTTTTGTGCAAAAACATGTAGTGTGAACATTTCCATTTTGTGCAAAAAAACCTTTTTGCACAAGATCCTTATGCCTCTAAGGGATTTTTGCGCAAAACAGAAACATACACACTGAATGCTTTTGCACAAAAACCCCTTGCGCAAAAACGGATCAGAAGAGATTATGCAAATGAAGTGTGAAAAAAATGCTAACCTAAGGGTACGTCTACACTGCATGGCTATTTCAGATACCAGAGGTATCCCAAAATAGCTACCCCGCATCTACACAAGCCACCTGTTATTGTGAAGTATTTTTCAAAATACAGTTAAACTCCGGTGGTCCGGCATCCAGTGGTCCGGTACGCCTGATGGTCTGGCACCAACTGCAACCCGGAAGTGCTCCGGCAGCTGCTTCAAGTTGTTAGTGTAATTGATTAACTGCAGCTGGATCCACAGCCGACATGCAGTTAATGTACCTTTCCTCTCTACTGCCTGGAGGAGGGGGGGCAGGGGAAGGTAGGGGTCGGTGGGGGAGGGGGCGAGGGTGTGCCAAAGCAGCTGCATTCAGGACGTTCTGATCAGTTACACTCACTCCGGCTGGATCCACAGCCGACACGCAGTTAATGTACCTTTCTGATCAGAACGTCCTGACTGCGGCTGCTTTGGCACACCCCCGCCCCCTCCCCCACCGACCCCTACATTCCCCTGCCCCCCCTCCTCCAGGCAGTAGAGAGGAAAGGTACATTAACTGCATGTCGGCTGTGGATCCAGCCGGAGTGAGTGTAACTGATCAGAACATCCTGAATGCGGCTGCCTGCCTGTCGCCGCCTCTCCTCTTCCACCGCTCGCAGGCTCTGCCTCCCTGCAGCAGGAGGGAGGGTTTGGCACACCCCCACCTCCTCTCCCGCTTCCCCTCCAACGAGACCCACCCCTGCCAGAGTACCTCCTGATTATCAGAAATGCCAGACTATCCGGCACCACCTGGGTCCCAAGGGTGCCGGATTATCGGAAGTCTACTGTAACTGGCATGCTATTTCACAGTCTTGGTAAACATCATTGCATGAGGGATAAGGGATGGTGCAAAATAGCACATTATTCTGAAATTTGGCGCTGTGTAGATGCTCCAAATTTAAAAAATAAGCATAATGCAAATTGTGTATCTTATTTCAAGTTTAGGGTGCTATGTAGATGCACCCTCAGTGAGAATCTTAGGCCTCCAAATTTAGTAGTCTCCTAATCTGCATTCCAAGGCATTGCCAAGAACCATAATACTACAGGAGTATAATCACATGAACTGGTGAAAAGACCACCAGAGACTGATGACAAATGGCCATAATGTACCATAATGTACTTTTTCAATTGCACAGATTCAACTGTTACAAATACAGGGGTTTTAAATTAGCACTTTTCAAGATACCAAAGGAGGTGAGCCATGTTCTTTCCCAAGACCTCATGGGAGGCAGGGAAGGGGGGATTAATGAGCTGAGTAACTTTGAAGAGGCACAATGGGAGTGACAAGCTCAGCATGAGTGAAAGTAGTAAGTGTTGTGAGAGGTATATAAATAGAAAGCTTGCTGGCCATTAATAGGGCCCCAAGTCTTATCTCAGGTATGTATTATAACTGCAACTTGTCATTTTATGTTTGTGATAGCAAATCCATTATATAATTGGGGAAGGGAGCAAATCCATTATATAATTGGGAAAGGGAGGAATTTAATACAAGTTCAAAAATAAAAATTGAAACCCAATTGTGGAATATTTAGATTTAAGTTAAGTGCACAAGGATATGTTTAGTGACAGTTGTTACCATGGTTTAAAAAAAAAAAAAAGCGCAATTTTACAAAATTGGCAATGGACCAGTTAGTTAAACATCAGTGGATGAGGACCACAAGTTGCATTCTGTGGAAACATAGTATATAGAAGAGAGATCAGCTAACTGTGCCATCCCAAGATTTGATCCTATCTGGAGAAAGCCATTTAAAAACAGACGTTTAAAAGAACAGATTCTGAGATACGGTCACATTTCCTATAGTCCTGTGATATATGATTTAAGATACTGTAGCAGCAGTAGTACAGTAAATTAACTAATCTGCAGTTCATTGAACACACTGTGTAATCTGTACAAAATATCAGCAATTTTTTCCCCAACCTCACAGCAAAGATGTGATAGATATTGTAGTGAGATCATCTTTTTTAATTCATCCGGGAAAAAGATAAGAGGCAGGAAAGGGGTAACCAGTCTTCTATTTCACTCTTTTTCCATCCCATTTTGCACCTTACTAGTTGGCAATATTGTCTGCAGTCATTAAACTGTACTGTATATACAGAAGATATGGACTAAGTAATCAGATGTTAGAGGGAGACTGGCTGGAGACCCTAGGCAGCACAGAATTGTATTATTCTGGAAGCTAGAGCTAGAGAGAATTATAGAGTCTGTATGGATTGGTTTCAGCAAAGAATTCTCTATTTATTAATTACAACTGAACTGTTTCTGCTCTATCACAAGGGACATGATATTGGCATGGGGGATACAGGTCTCACACATCAAGGCAGCAGCCAACAAAGCAGAAAAACATCAGATACATCCAGCACGAAAGCTGCCAGAAATGAGGGGAAAGCAAAACACAAAATCCAGCATCAATAAACTGCTCATTTCCTTCTGTTCTGAGGTGGGAACATCTACCCACAAATGCTTTGCTTCTTCGATCCTGTTACATCAAAGCCCTGCAGTAGAAATCTGAATTGGAATAACCCCTGCAAAAAAGGGCAAGCTAAGTATTTTCCTGAGGTTAGCACCATCCAATATGTTCCTTTTATATCTGGTCTACACTGGGAGTTTAGGTTGAACTTAATTGCATTTGGTCGATTTTCTGAACAAGTCCACATCACCAAGCCCATTCTGTCAAACTTAAGAGCCATTAAAGTCAATTTCAGTACTCCTGCTTTTCACAGGGGCTACGTCTACACTGGCCCCTTTTCCGGAAGTGGCATGTTAATTTCAGCTATCGTAATAGGGAAATCCGCGGGGGATTTAAATATCCCCCGCGGCATTTAAATAAAAATGTCCGCCGCTTTTCTCCGGCTTTTAGAAAAGCCGGAAAAGAGCGTCTACACTGGCCCCGATCCTCCGGAAAAAGCGCCCTTTTCCGGAGGATCTTATTCCTACTTCAGCAGCAGAATGGCTGTTGCACAAGAGGGGGTTTTTGCACAAGAAGGAGCAGTGTAGACTGCTCCTTCTTGTGCAAAAGCCCTTTGCTTAAAAATGGTGGCTCATTAATTATGCAAATGAGGAACCACAATATTCATAGCCATGCCTCATTTGCATATGTTCTTGCATAAAACTGGCCACTGTAGATGCAGCCCCACAAACAGAAAATACCTTGAGAAATTTTGAATTTCAATTTCATTTCCTGTGTGGTGAGCAGACTTCAGAGCAGGCAGCACAGCTCAGCTGCACACCTGACCATGAATGTCCAAGCTCATAAACCAGCACCAGCATGGAGCAGTAGGAGATCCAGGACCTAATTACTGTGTGGGGAGAGGAATCTGTTCTTGCAGATCTGCAAACAAGCAAAAGGAACTCCAAGATCTATGTCAAGATTACAAAGTGCATGGTGTATACAAAGTGCATGGTGTAGCCTTTCTCCTCTATGGATGCCCAGCAGTCCTGCGTGACAATAAAAGAGCTGAGACAGTTGTAACCGAAGACAAAGAAGGTAAAAGGACATTCTGGATCATCACCGCAAACATGCTGCTTCTGTGAGCACCTGCATGCAATCCTAAGGAGCCCAACCAGCTACCCTAGCCAGTGAATTCCTTCCAAGACACTCCTCTGGCAGCCTCAGGCAGCAGCATGAAGGGCAGTATGGATGAGGAAGAGGAGGAGGAGGGGAATGGTCAGCAGGCGAGTGGGGCAACCGATCTCACTGACAGTCTGGGACTTATTACTTTGGATACAATTCCCTCCTCCCAGGATATCTTGCAGCTGGGAACTACCTCCGAGGAAGGCACTTCTGGTGAGTTCACATTTTTAAATCATGCTACAAGTGTGTTACGGCAATTGTGGGTGCTCTGTGGCAGCCACTTTGCCTGCACAGCCGGGGGTCCCCAGAACAGCTTATTAATATGTCTGCAGAGTAAGGAGGAATCCTCCCTGCACATCTCCATAAAACTCCCATAAAGGAACTCTTTCATCCTTCTTACAAAGTTTCTGGGGAGGCCTGCCTCATTCCATCCTTCATGGTGGGACCCCTTTCCACACCAAGCCAGCAGTAAGTGGTCTGGTGTCATTGCAGCACAAAGCATTGCCACATAAGGTCCAGGATTATGGTCACATTCAATCTGCTCTCACTCAGTGTGATTTGCAGAAGACTGATATTGTGCATGGCAAACTGGCTGAAGTAGGGGACGCTATTAACTGATGCCTCTGCAGTAAACCTCCATTTGTTCATCTCCAATGAAGCATGGCTTGAGCTCCCACCTCCTGCCTGCATGCTCCTACGGAAAGGGAAAGTTGCACTCTCCTGGAACACTGGGGATGCCAACACATAGTCACCACATGAGCCCCTAGCCTGCCCTGTCTTGCCACCATGGCTGGACCCCCTCGCCTCCATGGGCGCGATTCCCAGCCTGTCCCTTACCATGCTTGCCTCCAAACTGAGTCCAGCTGCTCCCCTAAGATACCTGTGGTGTACCCGCTGCACAGTCGGTGCTTAAAAGGTTAACTGTGGCTTTGCACATAACATGGCCCCATTGTCTTTAGACAGACCTTCATTTTGTGCTAAGAGATTAGGTTTTACACTTGATAATGTATCTCCTGTAAAGTCTTCCCTTCACTTTTTGTTACAGTGAGTGCAGTGGCGAGCATGCTGCACACTACCCTGGCTCTGCCAGCTGGCCAGCTAGCACAAATCCAAGACAAAACTATACTAAGGATGACATGTTCAAGGAGCAAATCCAATCTGTCCACTTGGACAGAGAGCACTTAAGCGAGTGGAGGAATATGCTGCTGCAGGAGATGCAAATGGAGGTCAAGAGAGCATGCAGGGAAATGGAGGTGATGAACCAGAAAAGAGTCTCAACAGCCACAGAGGATGGGATAAGCCGCATGGCAGTCTTCCAGGACAGCTACACGCACAGGTACCCCCTTCAGCCCTTGCAGACCAACATTCCCTCCGCACAGAGTTCCATAGCCTCCTCTCCCAGAAGAGGCAGAATGTGAGGGGAGGAGGGATCAAGAGCAGCCTCACATTCAACACCCAGGAACATCCCAGAGCAAAACCCATAATTTCCCTCCTCCGCTCCCCCTCAAAGCTACCACCTTGAACTTCTTTCTGCCTCTGCTGCACTCCCTAAAATAAAAATGCATGATTTCTGAACAGTCTCTTTATTGCTTGAAGTGGGGGGGCACCTTACAGGCAATCACACTTAATGGAGGGGCACCTGGTTAAGCGCAACATGCATGCCTGTCATATTGCTATCTGTGTTTCCAAGTCTCTGATTTGCAGTGCCTCTCATTGTGCTCTCCTTATTGCCCTGGTATCTAGCTGCTCCTTGTTATTGGCTGGGCACTATGTCTCACCACCCTGCCATATAACTTCCCTCCTTACTCTCACAGATATTATGGTGCACACAGCAGGCAGCCACAACAACGGGAAGGTTGCTTTTGCTGAGGTCTGCCCAGATTGCGAAACCTTCCCTGTAAATGCCTAAAGGCACATTCTACCACTATTCTGCACTTGCTCAACCTGTAGTTGAACTGCTCCTTACTGTGGTCCAGGCTTCTTCTGTACAGTTTCCTAAGCCACAGGATCAAGGATCACTATTGGCATTTCAATGTTTCCAATGTTCAAAAGCTTCAGAGGGGTAGGTGAGTTAGTCTGTAACCGGAAAAACTTTAAAAAAAAAAAAAAAACAAATCGTCTAGCATCTGAAGAAGTGGATTTTACCCACGGAAGCTCATGATACCACCTACATGTTTTTTAATGTCTTCAATATTAATTCCTGATTGGGAAGAAAGTTCCAGCTTGCAGATTTTTCAAGAGACAGAAGTTCCTAAAGATGTGTGTATCATGCCCCTTTCCCGACCCGCCCACATTAATGTCAGTGAAATGGCCCTTGTGATCCATCAGCACCTGCAGCACTACTGAGAAGTAACCTTTGCAGTTTATGTACTCCTTGGCAAGGTGGTCAGGTGTCAACATGCAGATGGGTGCTCCATCTGTCACCCCACCAGAGATAGGGAACCCCACTGAGGCAAAGCCCTCCACTATGTCCTATATGTTTCCCTGAAGTCACTCCCCTCCATAGCAGAAGGGTACTGATTGCTTTGGCTGCATAGATCACTATACCCCCCCACTGTAAATTTTCCCACTCTGAATTGATGCCCAACTAACCAGTAGCTGTCCAGCATTGCAAGCTTCCACAGGGCAATTGACACTCACTCCTCAATTGTCAGAGCAGGTCTCATTCAGGTGTGTCTGCCCTTCAAGGGGAGAGGAAAACAATTCACAAACTTCCATGAAAATGGCCGTATGTATGCAAAAGTTTCGCAGACACTGCTGATCGTCCCATAGCTGCATCACTAAGCAGTCCTACCAGTCTCATGTGTCTAGAGGATCAAATGCCGCTGGCAGTTGCCGGTCACTCAACTCAGGTACCTGATAGACAAATACGTTGAAGGCCTCCAAGATTCTCTCTCATTCCTGTGGGCCCTGGGCATACTCCAGCATAAGGTGTGCCATGGTTTATCAGATTTCAATAATACTCTGCTGTTCCATGACGGGTTCCATGCTAACCCTGCTATGGCATCTGCCTAACAGGAAGAAAATAGGGTGTGAAAAGACTGGTTTGCGGCTGCTTACAAACGGGGGGGTGGGGCGGAGAGAAGGCGATGACTGCATTATGGGAGGCTTAGAACACGTACCCAGAACCATCTGCTGCACAGTTTTTGTTTCATGGAACACTGGAAACAAAACCCAGATGGCAAAGGGGCATCTGAAACGGTGGGATAGCTACCAACAGTGCATCACTCTGAAAGCTGATGGTAGCCACCCAACTGGGGATGCACTATGTTGAACTATGGCTAATTCTTGTTTTCAGTAGAGACATGTACCTTTTACTTTACAAAATCAGGTGCTAGAAAAATCAACCTTAATAAATTCAACTTTATCTTTCAGTATAGACAAGGCCTTACCGATTTTGCCAGGAGAGCTGACAGCATGACAAGGCAGGTAACACAATAAAACTTTATACCTCTGAAGCCAAATATATTACTGCCAGTTCTTCAAGTATAGCTCAAGAAGTTCGCTAACAGGACTATTTAAAACTTTTTTCTAGAAATACCTCTGTTTTGATTGATGTATTCATGAGGGTTGCTTTTATGCCATTCCCAGTGTATCCCTCTTGCCCCAAAACCTCAACAGATGATGTCTTGCCTTTGAAGTGTGATTGTCTGTCTGTCCAATTACTACTAATTAAAAAAAAGCGTGCAAAGCAGATTTATATATATAAAGGATTCTGAAAGACTTGGGGAGCATGGTAAGCAACAGAAACCCAAACACTGAACCCCCTACATGAGGGCATGAGTTGCCTAGGGGAAATAATTTCTTCAGTAAATCAACATTGCTAATTTTTTCTCATTTTACAGTATCAAACATGAATTTCTACTCTAAAATGCCACGGAAACAGAAAAATTCTAATATATGCAAGGATTAGGTGATACGTGCTGCTGGAGATTGGACACACATTAGGCTATGCATCAAGCTGTGACTGGTTTTATATACACCTTATGGGCAAGATTTTAGCTTTGCAATGGGCAGTTGGATAACAGAGCTCTAGCAGAGGAGGCTGGAAGCATTCTACTATCACAGGGCAGACTCAGGCAGAGCACCTCAGCGTGGCACTGTGGGAATGCTTTCATTAAACGTGCCTTACTATGGCTATGGAAAGCTAGTCTGTGCTGGTCCTTGCTCTTGTTACAGGATGCCTACAGCTGAACAGAGGAGAGGTCCTAGCCCCCCCCCCCCCACACACACATACACACACACACACCTCCCACCACCAGTCCAGTCATATCTTCTGGGGCCAGTGGTGCAAGTAAAAAGCTCATGCCAGCTTGGGGGGGGGGGGGGGGGGGCATGTGACCCCTTGTGACTCTGCCCCACCTCATCCCCGGACCTCTTCTTTTATTCCCCCCCCCATTACCTGGGGGTGGGAGGGCTTGAGGCAATACAGCAGCTAGAGGAGCTGCTGTCCATTCTGCTTCTTTCTCTACCATCCTTCCCAGTGGGAAAAAAGGAACAGAACTGCCAGCCCTGCCCTTCCATATAGCTATTGATACTGTGTCTAACTTCTCTATATGCCATGAACGTATCATCCAGTGGTGCTCTTCTCCCACCCTGGTGCTACAATGACGCCAGGTGCTTGAAAAAAATAAATAACCACCACACCACACAGACACAATTACTGCATAAATTAAACATACCTGAGATGCCATGGTAGAACCTGGTCTATAAAAGCATGAGAGGGAATGGAGAAAGAGGGTCAAATTTCAGAAAGGGCATAGTCTGATGCAACAGAATGCAAGCTGGTGGCTGGATTGCTACCAGACAATGCAAGCTTCCCAGGAGGTTACACTGCCCCTCCGTATACTCAATAAAAGACTTCTCTCTTTCAATGCAGCCTAACCAACCACATCATTTAGTGCTAATTAAATATCTCTCAGCCGAAAAGATACGGCCCCTTGTATTTAAGGTAAAGGAGATCTTGCTTGGCTAGCATTATCAGGTTCCTTACTCTTTGGGTTCAAAAAGACTGTGAGCAGGAAAGAGTTGGTCACAACCAGGAAAGGAATGAAAACTCAAGCTATCTAAAATTAAAGTAAGGAACTTCCTAACAAATTTCAAACAATATTTTGGTCAAAGAAAGTTGGTTTGGGCAGGGTGGGAGAGAGGGTTTCACTGCCTTGTCTATTGCCTCTACAAATTTTACCAATTTGCATTTGTAAGTCTACCCCTTGAAATCTAGCATGAAGGGACAACATCCTATAAAATCTAACACTATCAATGGTACATGCCTGGGAAGGGGAAGTTGATGCATCAGTCAGCCATTATCATGTCAGCACTAATATCATGGCTAACTAAGGGCACACACCTGTTGCAACTACCACAAATGTAATCATTTCCTATTATTATTATTCTTTCCACATATACTCTCCCTGAAAAGGTTATTTTCTTTACAAGCTAGGTACTACTTCACTTAGCCCATCAGCTGAAAGGAATAAAAAAGTGCAGATTATTACGGAGGTGGCCTTCAATCTGTCCTTTGATGATAGCTTCCCAAATCCAGACAAAAAATAAGGTTACCCAGTGGTTCTAATGAACTGTATTTAATTGATGTCTGGCATTAACTAGTCCTCATGAGAGAGATTATATTTTTGTTGCAGGCAAGCATCATTCACATCCTCACATAAATCTCGTGTTTATTGAGTAGGACAATTTACATCTTACAAAATGTCAAATAGACTGGCTCTTGCTCCAGTTTGATTTCCTGATATAATGAATATGTACATTCATTGCTTGCTAGAATGTGGATCTTTCATTAGAGTCTCAGATTATACTTCTTGACTTTAAAATTAATTACTGACATAATAAGAAATGTTAATTAGGAATAGCAGGATCTATCTATTGTCATTTATACAGTGGCAGTCATCATAGTATCTGAGCACTAGAATTACCTCGCACTGCAAGAGGGAAACTTTTGCAAAAACAAATCTGCAAAATTAGTTGAGGTTGGGATTTTTCCAAAGGAATTTCTCATTGCCGGGTTCCAGTTTGATATAGACCGTAACTCACCTGTGTCTTTGAAAATACAAAAGAAAATACAATACTAAAGGCTACGTGGGTTAAATTGTCAGCTAATTCTTAATCAAATGGCACCTGATTTTTTACTCATTGCTAAATCATTTTAAAATATAGTCCAAACTTGGGCCAAATTCTGACCTGAATCATCATACAGACACACTTACTTCAATGTTTTTGAAGTTGTCTGTGACCTTTGTCTAAGTCTAGGATTTGTTTGTACAGAGATAGTTTTACCAGGTTTACCTATATCTAGTCTATTTTTATACTTGCTTAGGCAAAGAAGTTCTCACTACCCATGCAAATCAGGGAGTGATTAGAAGGTGTAGCATGGCAGAAGCACAGGAGGGAAAGTATATGAGAGAAAGGGAGCATTATGTTTAACTACTAGTGCCTTAAAGGGCCAAAATGCTTAGTGTTATGTGAGTTCTATCACAAGAGACGCTGGAAACTCCCAAAGTTGAATTTTCTCAAGCAAGAGGTAGAGGTTTAGCTGTGCAATATGAAATCCCAATACTCCATGGAGTAGGTGAGTGGACAAGCATGGATCTTATGCAACAATATCTTTGGAACTAAAGATGTGCCAGCTAGTAAAAACTCTCTTCACTCCAAACAGTGTCATTTGTAACACAGCCACTCTCCTGGAGCTGAACAACACAGGGCTGTTTACGTAGATGTAAGTCTCAGCATATGCTACTATTAAAAGCGTTTAAAGTTAAGCCACTCCCGAGAGCAGCTTTTCACCACTACTAAATTAGAGGGAAAAAAAGCTATTTTCATCTCTCAAATTATTTGTTTTGTTTTTTAATTGAACACACTCACACACACACAAAAACCAAACGCGCGCGCGCGCACACACACACACACCCCAAAAAACCTTTGATGGTGGCAAAATTCTCACTTAACACTAAAAATATATGTAATAAAAGCACAAGATGCATTTCTCTGCTGGTACTGTTCCAGCCTTTTGGTAGTAGGAACACTATTTTCACACACACACACACACACACACACACACACACACACCCCCCACTCAACGTCTCTTGCAGATAAAAGTCTCCCTAAATCAGAAACTTTGAGAGAGTATCAATTTATTGCCTGGAAAATTACATACACAATTTTCCTTGTTATGGGTATGATCAGAATGGAGCCAGTTAGAATAGTCAATGTTTGTCTCTATACCATTCACCCAAACCACTTCAACACCTTGGAGAAACAACACCCCAAATGTATCTTAGGGGACCAGCATTCCTTCTGGACCAATACTGAAGTTCATATGAAGGGGAAAGTTTCCTCTAGCTTTATACAGAGGGCTTAGGGACAGAGCACTCAGGGAACTGCTAGTGATTCAGTTCATGTTCACTGCCACTGAAATTATCCCATTAGTTTCTTAACCAGGCCCATTTACCATCGTATAGGAGTGGCTCCATCCAGAATGCCAGAGATGGTTGACCTTCAGGCTACACTGTTTTCTGCCTATTTACTGAGACTTTTCTCCAAGAAGTAACTTCAAAAACTGTTGGAAATTTTCTTTGTTTGTGGAGTTCTGACTAATTGACTATGTGTCTCTCTAGTTTGTTCTAAAGCATGAGGCCAAATGTTTTCTTGTAATGCAGGACATTTTACTGAGGATAGTACCAAACAGCATAAAGTATTGAGCATCTCCTGCAAGGTGCCAAATACCCTGGATACACATTCATGTTAGTGAGAGCTGAGGGACACTCAGCATGCCAGAGGAATGACTCTGCACTTTGCAGGGTTTGAGCCTGAAAAAAAATGAATTAAATGAGAGAAATGTGAGATGGAGGTTGAATGTCTTCTCTCCCTCTCGGGTGGGATTAATCTTCTTTCATCATCCCCTTTTTCATTTTCAAAGCACTTGAGCACACCATTTTTCCAGGCTAAAGTGTTTTCATCTGCAGCCAAATAAAAACATTTCCATCATTCATATTCACTAGGTCTATAGGGGCCCATATAAAACTGTGAGATATTCTGATCATTAAAAAGTGACAATAAAGATGCACATTACAATCCATTATGTAGACTCTAAAATAGTGTTATAACACTAGCATTCTTTTAAGGGAAAAAACTGTTAGCCAAAAAGCTCATCCACATTTGGATTAATAGTGCAAATATCCAATGGTCTGATTAGTGTCTATGTCCTTGTGTAGATGTTTTCTAACTCATGCTGTCTCTGTAATTGTGACTAAAAAGGCCATCAGATTCAGAACACAGTTTCCCATATTTCTGAATTACATTTATGGGCTAAGACATGCCAGGGTACACTGCGTTTGTTGTTCTTCAAAACATGGCAGGGGAACTGCAATTCTGGACTAGAGATGCATTAGTGGGGCTATGTGAGGGCTCGTTGTTAGCTTAGCTCTAGCCTGCTATGAGCCCCCTCATTTTCCTGAGCAATACATTTTATACAGCTATACCAGCACAACTACTCGCTGAAGCTGGAATGGTAAACATTTATCAGTAAGTTATGTTGAAAAAGCCTTAATTGAAATGCTGAAAAGCCCAAAAGCCTGGAGATTTCAAGTTAAGGTTACACTTAAAAAGACAAAATTCAGGCATTGGGAAACATGGTCATTCCAAATTAAGGTACTGCAGACAGCCTTAACGCTGTTCTTGTGTCCCCATCAATTTGTGCACCCTCATAGTATCGTTGCTATGTCTCTAGGTCACGTACCACAGCAAACTGGCATGTTAACCCCTAGATAGCTTGGAAAGTCAGAACACAACTGACTTACAGCTTTGCAGTTAGGCTCCAGATACTAAGGCACCAAGTGCTGGTTCTCAGTCTGTGCAGAAGGCCTCTCTCCAGGGATCAGAGTTTATGCAGATGAAGTTGTGATGGAATGCACCCCTATATTCATACCCTATATCAGGGGTCTGCAACCTATGGCTCAGTACAGAACCAATATGGCTCTTTTGTCATTCCCAAAATACACAACTTTTTAAGATTAAAATGAAAAATTCAAAATTAAAAAAAACACACACACACACACACACACACAATTACTCACGTCAAGATGGTCTTTCTCTCTCTCTCTTTCACCTTTAACTGTTCATTTTAACAACCATCCATCCTCTCCACTCACGGGGGGGGGGGGGGGGGGGGGAGAGGAGGTCATGTATATTCTCTTTTTATTTGATTGGTCAAGAAATCCTTCCATCATCATACATGATGATGAACACGGTCACCCCCTAACAGTAAAATGGCAGGGGGAAGGGGAGAGAAAGATGACAAGTACCAACATTTCAAAAAGAGCAGACAGACACGTATGTATAGTAAAAGCTGTGCTGTTATCTGGCATGCCAGTCACCTAAAAATTCTGGTTATCTGGGGGGTGGGGGTGGGGGAGGAGCCATACAGGGCTTACAGGGGGGGGGCAAGGAGCCATGTGGAGGTCAGGATGTGGCCTGCTAAGGGGGTCCATGAGTGCGGGGGGGGAGAGGAATGGCAGGGTGTGGCCTGGTTGGGGGAGGGGGAGAATGGGAGGAGTAGAAGCCTGGGGGCCAGCGAGAGATGGAGATGGTGGGGACAGCCTGCCAGAGGGAGGAGGGGGCACACAGGATCCTCTGAGATGCTTGCTTCCAGCTGCCGTTCGCCCCTCTCCCAGGTATGTGCTACATGCCTGAGGAGCACTTAAAGGGCCAGTTTCCTTTTTTTGGGGGTGGGGGGGATGCTTTTCCCAAAGTCAAAAATTTGCTGGTTTCTACAGTTTTCCGGATGCTAAAGTTCTGGATAGCACAGGTTTTACTGTATTTGTTCATAGATCTGGATCTCCACATTTGTAGCAAGAGACTACAGGCAGTCCCCGGGTTACGTACAAGATAGGGACTGTAGGTTTGTTCTTAAGTTGAATTTGTATGTAAGTCGGAACTGGTACATATTGTAGGGGAAACTGTAGCCAAACATTTCTCCGGAGCTCAGTTTTATTCTCCCACACCTCACTTCCCTCAGTCCTTTATTCTCAAGCTGAGGTGTCTGCTGAGAAAAGCCGCTCCGCGTCTCCCTGGTCTGCTGGGGGGGGGGGGGGGCGCTAGCTTCACGTCTCCCTGGTCTGCTGGGGGGAGCTAGTGTGGGGTTGCCTTACACCGTTTGTAAGTAGGGATCTGATGTAAGTCGGATCCATGTAACCCGGGGACTGCCTGTATTCTCAAAACAAAACAAACAAACCCGAGTTTCATGACAAAAAACAAAAACACCACCATGAAGCATTTGCTACAAAATACCCTAAGGATGATGGGGAAAAGCCTGCAAGGAGCTGCAGCAACACACACACACACCCCTCACCCCCCCCGTTGGACAAAATAGCCTACTGGCATGGTCAAAAAACAGGAGTTAAACTCTGAAAATTTTGTAGGCTCATACAGCATTATTCAAGAGGGGAAGCCTTTCACTGATGGGGATTATGTGAAGAGATGCAATGCTAAAAGTCTGGTCATGAACTATTTGATAGTTTCACAAGGACAAAAATTCACAGAAAATGCAAGACACACCTTTATTGGCAAAAACAGTTCATGGCAGACCTGTGAAAATGGCTTATCAGCTCCACAAGGAACAAAATGCAAAATTTGAGTGCAGCTACTTACTTTTCCATTTTCTTTGAACAAGACAATTGACATGTGACAATAGTTGTGTATTCTGGGGCAATATATCTGTGGAAATGCTGTGCACAAAGAAATGATTGCAATATTACCAATGAAAAACTCAACAAGGGGCAAAGACAT
Source organism: Pelodiscus sinensis (assembly GCF_049634645.1). Lineage (NCBI taxonomy): Eukaryota > Metazoa > Chordata > Testudines > Trionychidae > Pelodiscus > Pelodiscus sinensis. The sequence continues at coordinate 174,719,430 of NC_134712.1, forward strand.
CCTTAAAACTGATGAACTTTGTAAGCAAGAAAGAAATAGAGTTGGATAATCTTGCATCTTTGTGTATGGACGGTACACCTAGCACTGTTGGCAAACTGAGATGATGCCTTTCTCTTTTGTCAGAATAGCTAACCCACCCACTTTTCAACTTTCATTGCATTGTGCATCAGAAGGCACTTTCCTGAGTTTGATTCCACAAAATTGCTCACAGTATTATGTGACTGGTCATTCACATTGTCAATTGGATTCTCTCTCGAGCCCTTGATCACTGTTGTCAATTTCAGTCGCTGCTTGAGGAAGTGGAATCCGAATACCTAGATCTACTAATGCACAGAAATGCTCGCTGGTTATCTCGTGGCAAAGTTGTGTAATGTTTTGCCACCTGCATTAACAATATTAACTCATTTTTGGATATGAATGGTGTCAAACACGGTGAGCTTTCAGACTATTCGTTGCTCAAGTTTTACTATCTCATCGACTTTACTGGTCATTTGATGGAGTTAAACCTTAAGCTACAAGGTCAAGGAAATACAGTCCTGACTCTGCAGCAGGCAGTGTTTAGATTTGAGTCAAAATTGACTGTCTTCATCAAAGATATCAAGATGAAGCAGACTCACACATTTCAAAAGATTATGAATCATGAAACATTCATATCAGAGAGAGAATCCAAATAACAGCGTTGCCTGGTCTGTTTGAGCTCCTGATGGCATTCAAGTCTTGTTTTGACTACTTTTGCAAAAACACAGTGATTTCTTTAAGTTTATGATTTGTCCACATATAGCATCCATAGCATCAATTGAAGAACTTTGACAGTCATTCCAAGCATCTCAGTCAGTGATTTGGAAATGGAAATAGATTTCAAGGAGTTGGATATCTGGGTGGAAAATCTGTCAAGCTGAATTCTGATTTAGAATGCCTTGCTCAACAAGGTTCAGAATTAGCAAAACTGCACAAATAGACTGACATGGAGAAATTGGAGCATGATGATAATCTGAATCTGTAAACTTGAAAAGAATTTCCCGTCACAGACAACATCAGGCAGAATGTCAGCATGGCCTTGCTCTCAATGTTTGGCTCTATCTCTGTGTGCGAACAGGCTCTCTCATTTGAATCACATCAAAGGTAATTTGCACAGAAGATTGACAGAAGACAGCCAGAATGCATGCATAAAGCTGAGTTTGACCAGTTATGATGTAAGCTTCAAAGAAATGTGCAAAAAGATGCAGCAGCAAAGTCCTAAGTACAATGTTTCATTTATGTTATTATTATTCATCATCATGTCAATTATTAGTAATATTAAGTTGTATATTGTCAGTCATGCAAATCGCCATTCTTATACTGGCTCTTCATCGACAATTTGTTCTGAATTTTGATTTAGTTTGGCTCTTTGGTTTGAAAAGGTTGCAGTCCCCAATCCTATGCGCCATCATAAGACTCTTTGTATGAGGCATGCCTGGTGAGATCATTTGAAAACTCAACTTGCTGATCTACAATATACTGGTAAAATGCACGTAGCAACATGGTATGTTAATGAATGAACAGTAAGAGGAAATCATGACAGACATGTGTTTCCCAGATAAGTCTGGGGAGCAGCTAAGCAGTTTTTCAGAGACAAAGCACAAGTGGATGCCCCATCCATGTGTCAACAAAGCTGATGGGCCATCATCTACCAACTAGCCACTCTTTGGCAAGAAAGGGGTTTCAGGGACAGAGGTCTGTGTCCTGACAAAGAAGCATCAAGAAGTTTCCTTTCTCCACAACCCCTCTCTCGTTTCTCAGATGGTCATGTTTTTAAAGAGGGATTGAAACTATAAAAAGGAGGGGCAAACACCCAAAGTCTTATTCTCCACACCTAAGGAGATAAAGGAACCAGCTATTTGACCTAGGAGAATGGTCCTGACTAGGGATGCAAATGGTTAACCAGTTAAGTGGTAAGCATCATCGTTACCGAGTAAAACTAATCTGTAAACTTTGTCAAAGGTGCCAACCCCTACCACGTTTGTATACAGCGCCTTGCATAATGCCCCCCCCCCCCCCAAAGTTGGCTGGGGCCTATAGGCACTATCAGAATCCAAATGACTCAAGAGGGAGGATTAGCTATATTTACTGTGTTTTTCCCCCTTAAGTTATTGCTAAATATTAACAATATCAACTCTAAGGGAATTATGTTTTTGTGTAGGAAAGACAGAAACCTGGTAAGGTTAAGTGACCTACATAAGCAGAGTTTGGTCTGGCAGATTCAGCATAGGATGCAGTCAGTAGAGATGTAGGTTCTGTTCCTGACTCTTGCCTGCATTCATGCTATGTACATATGCATCAAGCCATTTAACCTTTCTGGCTTCAGCTTTCCCATTTATAAGTGTGGATAATTATGCTTACTGTAACAAAAAAAGTGTCATGAGACATAATTCAGGTCTGTGAAGCATTTAGCAATCTTTGAATAAAAGGTGTTATATAAACAGTGTGTGGCGGATCTGAAAATAAAACTGAAAGGTGTCTGATTCTCAAATCTACTCAGTCCACTAGACTGCTCAGACGCTCTCTTTCTCCCCACAGATTTAGTAACAAACTAAGGAATAGAGGTTTAAAATTTTAAACCTAGTAGTGTCCCTTAAGTGACTTGGCACAAGAAGTAGGAATGTATTATTAGGAGCTGAGATAGAAAATTAAATAAATATTAGACTTTCTTTTATATAGTAATTAGAAGATATACTTGGCATTGTTTGGCTCCTATCTTTTTGGAAAATAAAATGAAAATGTACATGCTTAATTGAAAGCATTGTTCTGACGTGGAGCTGGGGATGAGGGGTTCAGTATGCAGGCTGCCCTAGGGAGAAAGGACTATTCCAGCCTTCTCTCACTGCAGCAGCTTTGGGGTCAAGTGAGAAGCACCACTCCGTGGCTGCTGCAGCTCAAATAGGCACAGCTAGGGGAAGGGTTCATGTCTCCTGCACGGCACAGGTCCAAGTTCATCTGCCTCCTGCGCTCCCCACACAGAGTGAGGAATGCAGCTAACTGTGCACTTTCCACTCACTCCCTGATGAAAGGAAGCAGCCAGAATGGAGGAGATGATTTCAGCCCCTCTGCTGATCCTAAAGGAAGCCTGGGGGCAGGATGGTGCACACACAGCCTGCCCTTTTACCTGCCTGATGATGTTGTCTCTTTACTGTATGGTTTTCTGAGAACAATCCCATTCCAAGCACAACCAAACCCTTACCTTGCTTTACGTTAGGACAGGAGGAAGCTGTATGCTGAATTGGATGGTCCTAGTTCTTACTGTTTAGGAGGAGTTCTTGAACAAACAGATAAACGCACAGACTCTCTCAGCTGTATAGTAGATTAGATACAGGACTTCTGTCAGCTAAAATGGCCAAATTACCTACAAAAAAAAAACACCCTAAAGTTTTCCAGTGCCTAAGCAGCCCCTGGATTCATGATTAAAGTTGCTCCTTGCCACCAAAATCTGAAATGAAGCGCTTTCTACTGGGATTCAAAAGACCTGCACTTTATACCTGGCTCTACCACTGATTTCTCGTGAGACCCTGACCAAGTCATTGAGTCTTTCTGAGCGTCAGTTCACCATTGATAAAACAGGAATATAAAATTTCTCTAATTCACAAGGGAGTTGTGGCGGTAACTTTATTCAGATTATGGAGGTGCACAGATAAGGATCATAAATGGATGAAATAAAATAACAAATGTTTTAATCTAGTGATACTCATTTCCTAAAGCCAATTCAAACTGGCATACAGAATTCCTAATCCATGGATAAACATAACCCCAAAAGGGTAGCAAATGGTACCAATTACATATTTAGATAGGAGGTGTGTAAAGTCCATAGGTATCTCTCTCTGTCAAGCTATCTGGATGATTTTGGGTTATGATTAGACAGAAGACTTCTAAAAGTGCTCAAACATTTCATTTCAATGTCATTTACAAATCCCTTATCTTATTTCCTTTGAATCTTGCAGAGAAAAAACATCTATGTAAAATTTCAATAAAATTGGTTTAGTTTAAAAAAAAATTACAGGAGGTATTTTTAAAAGGGGGTCTATTGGAGAAAGTTTAACTATGGAGAGACTACTCTCCTTCTGTAATACACATACACAAGAGCATACTTCTTTATTGTAGGGGAAAAAAATAGCACAGCAAGGAAGATGAAAATAGACTACAGAATGCATACAGCAGAGCAAAAGTGATATAAATTACAGTGACAGAGAATATAACTGGTAAAAAACACTGAAGTAAAGAAACCATATCATGTTAAATCTGAAGTATCCTATCATATATCATACTTCAGCATAAATACAGTGAACTTACTGGAATGAGTACATCACTCTTGTAGCATGACTAATACAATCAGCTTGCTCATGTGACCCTGATGAGAGCTTCCTGTATGTGAGATTTAAGGTGAGAATTTAATGATTTCATCGAACTAGAGCTAATATCGCCTGGCACTTTAAATCTCTCAAATGAAAAGTTATCAGCAGATAAAATCCTTTTGTGGAGTTCAGTTAGTGATTCAGAGAGGTAAGTTTGCAGAAGTGACATGACTAAATCTAAAGGTAATGTTAACATTTATTCTTTTGCAATAAAGAATAAATTTAGAAACTGAAAAATATGGGGCTTAGAGTACTAGATAAAGCCAGGCATGGGGAGACCTGTTAATACTTGTCTTTTTAGCTCCACAAGTCACTGCAACCCTGATTTGGAATAACCTGCTGCTAGTTCCTCACTGGTCTCCGCTACCTACACTCTCCCAGTAATGGCCTCCCAGTTATCTGGTGGTACTTTGATATGGACAAATAGTCATGTGGTACCGGGAGAAAACCGCCCCACTCACCTCCATCTTGTGTCCTAACCCTTTAAGTTTGTGCTTAAAACTTCTAGAAAAACAGAAGAATTGAGTTTTTACCTCTTACGTCACTATTTTTATTCAGAACAGTCATGACCTTGAGTTTTCCCCAAGCCTGCATTTGTTAAATGAGCTACATGGATTCACCAGCTTGCTGCTAAATCTTCATCAAGCTATAAGAAACAAAGTAAATGAGATTTTTTTTTTTAAAGAATGAAAAGCCATTACTACTACTTCAGGACATAGAGACAGATCTTTGAAAGGAAGGACTGGATTCTCTTTCCAGGAAACATTCAGATCTGTATCTGATGTCAGCAGCAGCATCCAATTGAGAGAAGATACAAAACTAAGCATGTGTTAGCACCCCAGGGCATTGTCTGGGCAGCAACATAAAATGAACAAGACAAGGTTGTAACAAGGTAAGATAAGATAGGACTGAAGGTTCTTGGAAAGGCTTTAAATGATGCTGATATTTTTAACAGCTTTTAAAGCTTTTTTAAAGAACTCTCTCCTAATTGCTACAAGTAACACATTATAAGGTTTGTTAGGAATTTTTTTTCCCCTTTTAAAACCAGTTTTCTTCTCTCCTTTTTCCCTTCTATCTTGCATTACCAAACCAAATAGCAGGATTTAGTCTTTTGTGGTATTGAGACACATTTTCAGAAGAGTGGCAGCCTCTTTTTCTTACAAGGACTTTTGCGGGGGGGGGGGGGGGGGGGGGAGAGGGAGCAAGGGGGAGGGGTACCTGCAGTGGAATTTTCGGCACAAATCAGAGTACCAGTGATTGAACTGCTGGTATAAATGATATAATGTGGAGGTGAAAACTCGGACCTGCAATTAATTACACAGAGGGAAAAAAAAATACAGGTAGAAATTCACAAAGAGGGAGACTAGGTTTCCTTCACCCAGCTGAAGATATACTTTAGCAGAAGATAAAGAATATCCAAGATCTGAGCAGTGAGAGGATCGTCAAAGATCACCCCTGGCTATGTAACTTTAACACGTGCATACAGATATAACATAATATCTATTTAATAACAGTACTGTAGTGGTACATCCCACGCATTATTCTACATGACACCACAATTCCAAAGGTTACAGTGTCCTAATATTAAACATATGTGGGTAATTAATAGGGAAAGGAGCATTTAATGTAATCGATGACTAATGTGCTATGGTGGAATAGTTTTTATTTTTTTTTTAATTAAATTGTGGAATTCAGTTTTCTACTTACAATGATCAATCAGTTACTGGATTTACTTTCTGTCCCAATCATTTTGGGTGTTTGGAAGGTTGTTTTTTGGGGGGCCGGGGTGGAAGGAGAGAAACATACCCTTATGGCCAAAAAGGCATTGGAGGTTATGAATCAGATTGGAAGTTACTTTAATTTTCTTCCATGTTTTAAACACAAGAAAGAATTTCACACCTTTGTGAATGCCTTTCCACTGCAACAGCATTGTAACTTATGGGGATGCTAGTCAGAGCCAATTATAACTTGATTAGTCTCTGTTTGCATAAATGTTCAACATAAACATTCTTTCCTTCTCAAACCAAACACTTGCTTTTGTGATAAGATTATAGTATCTCTGCTCTGCAAGTAGTGAGATGTATATAGATGAGTGATAGAAATGTAGCTGTGTTAGTCTGCTGTAGCTGAAACAAAAACAGGACTATGTAGCACTTTAAAGACTAACAAGATTGTTTATTAGGTGATGAGCTTTCATGGGCCAGACCCACTTCCTCAGATCAAATAGTGGAAGAAGATTTTGGTATATATGGTTGTGACAATTTTCTTCCACTATTTGATCTGAGAAAGTGGGTCTGGCCCACGAAAGCTCATCACCAAATAAACCATCTTGTTAATCTTTAAAGTGCTACATAGTCCTGTTTTTTGTATATAGATGAAACAGACTTGCAATCAGTGATAACATCTCAGACTGAATGAGTAAAAGTAGTAGGAAGGGGCCCAAGTCAACTTTATTACAAATTTTCATTTCAATTCGGAAAAAAGATTCAGATTAGCAGCAGGCAACACTCTGGAATTTACTGATACAGTAGACTTCCGATAATCCGGCACCTTTTGGACCTAAATGGTGCCAGATTATCAGATCTGCTGGAGAAGCAGGAGGTCTGGTACAGCTGCACAGTTTAACAACCTTATGCTCCATCTGGTTACAGCCAGCACATGTGCTGAATGGCAGGCTTTTTAATCAGCTGGTCAGGAGCGCTTGGCATTTTGATGCCGGAGTATCGGGAGTGCTGAACAGTTGGATGCCAGGCTATCGGAGTTTTACTGTACATACTATGAAAGATTCCAGTGGTACAGGACTGCAGGGACAAGGGGGGGAGGGTAGGGGAGAGAAGGCCTGGTTCCCCTCCCACTTGCATCTCTGAAAAAGAGCAGAAGCTCCACTAAAGCCAATGGAGTTATACTATTCCGAGAGGAGAATCCAGCCCAGAACTTGGAATCCTACAAGGGTGCAGGAAATTGCACGTACCTATCATCACAGCAGAGCATTGCTGAATTCCCAAAACCCTCCCTCAAGAAAGGAAGCTTGCAGTAGCACAGAAACTTATTCTAAGAGCTTTAGCAGTGAGGCTTTAGCAGTGACATTACCGAATGTACAGTAATTGGTTTGAAAATGAGATCACAAGAGGGATTTTTTTCTCCCCAGATTACTGCCGACAGCTGAGGAAAAACAAAAGAATGGGAAAAATTCTGATGCATACCTGACTGTTCATCATTTTCACTCCATATCTGTGCATCTCATTCACTGAGCTATATTCTGGTTAATACAAAGTTTCACCACACAGTCTATTCTGATGTTGTGGTCATTCTGTTTTTCCCCAAACCTTTTACTATGCATTAGAAGCCTCCTTCTATTTACATGCATTTGGTTTAAAGTCATACTACATCCATTATTATTTGTATTTATTTTATTATATGGCACAGCAGTCTGCAGGCTGCTAGAGTTATTGTTAATGCTGTCAAAATATAGCAAAAGGAGTACATTATTAAAGCCTCACAAAGCTCCCAATCCACTGATGTATGCCTTCAATAGTTTTCATCACTTTCACGTGTATGTCTTCAACATTGTTGTGTCATGAAAAAAAACAAAACAAAAAAAACCAAATAGTCTTGCAGCACCCAAGAACCTAACAAAAAAATGTAGATGGTACCATAAGCTTTCATGGGCACAACTCACTTCTTCCAATGAATGGAGTTTAAGGGGTCTAGTTTTCAAATAAATAGCACAGAGAAGGGATGTGGGAGGAAAAAGGAAGAAAAACAGGAAAGAAATTGACAATTAGAGCGCCCGTGCTAAATGAAGCTGATATGGATTCTTAGTACCCACTTTAAGTACCCTTTGTTTGGTTTTTTTAGGTCATTAGGATGTGGAACGTAGCAGGCCATCTAGCCACTGTCTTTGTTTAGACTTCTGTTGTAGGAATCAAAACTCATAAATGAAATTAAGTTCTGTAGCTTCCCTGTCAAGCTGGCTTTTGAAATTGGTTTGAAATAACACGGTGTTTGTGATCCAGTCATGGATCCATCTTTGAGATCCATTAATGAGTGCCCAGGCAAGTGTTTTGAGAGTTCATTAATGTTACATTGGAAGAATAAAGTCAGTAGGCTGCGATTCACAAGGGGGATTTGACTATATATGACAGGGTGGGGTAGCCCAGGGAAAAGAGCAGAAAACAGGTCCTCTAAGCAGAAGAGAGTTGCTGCTTCTGCTACAGCCAGTCAGGCCCCAGCAGGCTGATATAAAAGAAACTGCTAGGCCATGACCTAGCAGTTCCTTACTGGAGCTTGCCACAGGCAGCACTTTGGACAGCTCCAAGTGGGAGCTGGACTTCAAATCTGATCAGAACTCAGGTCCAGCTGCTGAAGACTAGCCCTGAACAGACACCACTACCTTGAAGAACCCAGGATAGGGTCCAGGGAGAACTTGACCACAAAGCCCAGAGAGAAAGGGCTTGACCAGGAGTACGGACCCCAGCTTGCCTAGATCCCACCCACCCCACAGCTCAGCCCCATCCCCCGCATTTGGGAGCCTGTGCTGATGCTCCAGCCCCCTGCTATCCCACCTCAGGACTGGAGCACACAAAATCTGTTAGGCTGCCGCCCCTCCCCAGGTATGCAAGGGGAATGTGAGGAGTGTCTTTCTGCTTCTCAGTCAGGCACCATAGCAGGGAGGAGGTTTTTGTCCATGGCCCCCAACTGATTCTGTGGGTCAGTGGCTTTCAACCTTAAAAAAAAAAAAATCTCCCCCCCCCCCCCCCCCCCCCAGGCTACACCAAGCAGCTTCCTGGGGAAGAGACCCAGGGAAATGAGCTAGCAGTGATACTCAACAAGCAACTGCTACTTACAGTGTCCCTGGGTTGGGACCCAGAGGAGTAGGTGGGCCTGGGTTTGCCACCACTCCCCACCACCAACCATGACAGGGGGGTAAAAAGCCACCTGGTCCCAGACCAACAGCCTGAAAGCTTTCTGGGATACTTGTACTCCCAGAGAACAGCCAGGCAGAGACCTTACAGATACGCTCTCAGCCACAAAGGGGTGCTCTCAAAAGGGTGAGCCCCTTTGCCCTATTGTCCTGCTAAGCTCTGCAGTGCCTGCTGCCAGGAAGAATTCGTAACCTTGTGTTAGGTGCCCAAGACTCCCTATCCAAATCATGGGAGATTTAGGTGCCTTAGAATGGAATCCACACTGAGCAGGGAAGTGTCTAACTATCCATTAAGGAGATACTGAAGAGAGGGGTTTGACCTAAGCCCTCCATCCCTCAGGGGGAGGTAGGTGCACATCTCCATTTGGAACTCATAGCTGTGAGCCCTGTCTTGGAGCTAGGTGCCTAAACCAACCAGATTAGCTTTTCTGGTGAAAGGACTTAAGCAAATGAATCCTCCCACAACCATTAGCCAGTGCTTAAAGACCCCGGTTCAATTCTCTCCTCTGCCTGTCATGGAGCAGAGACTTGAACTTAAGGCTCCCCCTCCCTTTCAGGAGACCACCTCAACCACTGGGCAGTGGCCTCTCAACCTCGCCTTTTGAAGCCATTCTGCTGTGTCTAAATAATTAAATGTTCCTTGAAGCAATGGGAACCAGAACCTGACTGTTCCCCCTCCCCCTCCCCTGCCCCAAAAAAGTCTTCTCTCTGACCAACTGGTGCATCAGCACAAATTAGAGTACCCCCAGACTTTGATCTTTCATCAATACAGGACTAGAGATTGAACATAGGAATCTGTTAAATCTATTCATTAATCAACATTTCTTGTTTAAAATAAAAAACATGAATTAACATGACCCTTTGTGGTTGCAGTCTCCTAGCAACAGAACTTTCTCGAGTTGTCAGCTCACGGAGGGGGTGTTGAAGTTTGTAACCACCTTTCCGTGCAGCTCTTCTGAATCTGCTAATCAACGCCTTTCTTAATAGCAGTTGGATTTCCCATTAACAGTGGTTGTTTAGGTTAGTTCTCTAGTCTGCCTGCTGCAGGGGTGGAGGAATAGCCCATGCAGGTGCACAGGAGCCCATCTTACTCAGAGTCCAGGTGCACGGGTGGCTCTAGGCAGGACTCATTAGTGAAGTTGAAGCCACAGAAATGAGGCCCAGATGTGCATTGCCCACCTGGCTGAGAGGCACCCAGGCCCCACTCCACCTGCCAGACCCTCCTGCCACAACTAGCAGCAACTTCTCTCAGCTCCAGAGACCGAACAGAAGCCTTGATCAAGCAGGGAGGGGCAAGGATTTAGGTAGGACATGAGGAGCGAGCCAGGCTGTTCTCCTTCTGTGAACTAGCCAGAATCTGTAGTGTCAGGGAAGCAACATGGCAGGTGTGTGTGTGTGTGTCCACCACTTTAACGGGAGCACCTGACCAGTGCGCTCCTGCCCACTGCAGATGGTGTTGGCAACTCCCACCCAGAAAGCCCAGGGACGGGAGGGGGAACATGACTGGGCTGGGAGTGGGGTTTAAGCTGGAGGTGGAATGGGGGAGGTGGGCAGCAAGCCTGTACGTGGGGTACACAGGACAAGAGGGAAGAGCTGGGCTAGCCGGGGGGTGGAGAGGGTCTGGATGTGGAGGTGCAAATGAAGGGGAATGGAATGTTCTGAAGCATTGCAGAGTTGAATTGGTATGCTCCATGTGAACCAGTGTTACACTCACCACAATTTGAGGGAGGTGACAGCTTTCTGTCTTTCCACCACTGAGTAGTGGTACAATAGTCTCACAATTTCCATCTATGTATACTACACTATGACAAGTTTTTTCTTCATAAATGCATCATAGGCTTATACATGCTTTAGCCCTACCCAGCAAAATACTGAAGAGTGCTCTTAAGTTTACACACGGGAGTAATGCTGCTGAAGTGAAAGGGACATGGTTCATGTTTTACATTAAGCATGTTTTATGTCCTTTGCTGACTCCAGTGCACAGTTCTCAACAGCTCTCGGGATAAAACTGCAAGAGGCTGGGGCTAATAGACTAGAATTAGCTCCAACTGTTTGAGAGCTTTTCTTCTGTGACCTTGTCTGCACTCCTGGCAACACACAAGGCGCGTGTAGCTCCACACTGCAGGGAAATGCAGGTTGTAGCCACACTTGGGTGCGTAGCTCCGTGCAGCAGGGAGCCAGCAGAGTCTTTCCCAGCCAGAGACCTTCCTCGCTACTGGAGTCTCTCTGAAGCAGGGAAAGGCTCCAGGAGTAGGGCGACAGAACATTATGCTGCTAACAGCAGCAATGCAGACATCAGATACACTTCTTGGGTGTGTGAAGAGATATGTAGGTGACATACCCTAAGGCTCCAGTATGCATCCTACACAGTTCCTGGTGCCAGAACTACACTGCTATTTATAGCTGTGCTAGGGAGGCAAGCATGAAGTGTTACCTACCAGCTCTTTCCTCTTGGGGAACCCAGGCATAGTATCCAGCCTGAGTCATGAAAGACCTCCCTCTCCCACCCCACCCGCTTCTGCTTGAACTCAAGCTGTTCAGAAGACAGACTTACAAAAAGCCATCAAAAGGGAGGGGAAAGACACACAAACCCCTCTGGAAACACCCCTAGCCACATTTGCATTAAAGATGGGACAGAAAGGGATCTCCATTAGCATACAGAATGGAGAGCAGAAAGTCCTAGGCAGGAACTGCACTGAACTCTGGGACACAAAGCAGGGAAGCACTACCTGATGGGAAAATCCTTGCTCTAGATGCTAACAAACCCAGGCCTGCGTGCACCCAGCTCAGCAGTTATTAGACCAATTATAGTAATAAATTATTTATCGGTACAGCACGGCATGGATACAAATATCTACCCACAGATGTGGATATCCACAGATCAACACTGGGCTCTGCAAGGTTCGATTCCCAAAGCCACTGTGGCCAACAGAAAGGAAAATGGCCCCTTTGTGCCCAGAAACCAGAGTCCCATGCTCTCAGCTCCTTCTGGCCACGCGGCTGTACTACCGCCAGCCCTGCTGCCAGCTGCGGCATCTCTTGTCTGGGGTCGTGCAGCTCTGTTGGAGAGGGTTCAATCACAAGCAGCACACTGATAGAATCATCAACACTCCGCCCCTCAGCAGAATAACCCTAATAAATGAGCATTCCCTAAAACAATGGGCAAACTTGGTAACAGCAAAGTATGTCCTCTACATGCGGTCATAAGCATGGCTTATGAAGAGTAGGAATTGCTTCTGTTTGTGTTCCAGGGGTTCAACCTTCTATAATCACAAATGATATAGCTAATGTTGTTATTAACAAAAGCCATATTTTTATCTCTTTTGCACATGCAGCATGTGCAGATTTTAACATCAGATGTGTTTTATTTATTCCTTCTGGTGAACATTTCACATAATCTTTACATGGGATTCTGTAAGCCCTTCTATTTAGATCAGAAGCATTTCAAGTCCTGCAATATGCTGCTGTGTTTCCACGGTACGTGCAGCAAGAAACGGGCACAGCGACCTATATGGCATGTGACTATTACTGCCTAAAGAGAAGGTTTTAATGATGTCTTGAGCCAGATTCCTGATTCCCTACATGCTTTATAGTGCAGCAAAATGAGCAGCCTCTAGGCAACCCCATGACAGGTTAGAAATGAGAAATTTTAAGGGCTATTAAACTTTCTAAAAATGTTCCCAGTGGATCAGCATAAACTCACTTAGTGCCTGTATTTCTGTAATTGTGATACAGTGGGAACATTCACAGTGTTCAATGGCTTATCCAAGGAACTAATACTTCCAGCTCTGTGGTATGCCAGTGGGAGTATGTTAAACCTGTGATGCATGGGGAAAAAGGTAGAGTGGAATGGTAGCTGAAGACCTGCAGCAGGTGTTCGGTTTATGCAGCCTATTCTTCTTTGGGGGTAGATTTACACAGAGGATTTGGGCATCTAACTGCAACTTCTGGTATTCCATGCCCTGCCTCACCGGCAGCAAGATCCAGTCTCAATGCTCAGAGGCCAGCTAAGAACATACCTACCAGTGATACTGTGCACAAAATACAGTGGTGGGGTTTCTCGCCCTTACACCCAATAACCTAGGGGCTGGGGTACTCACATGGGATGTGGGAAATTCAGCTCCATGTCGCTCCTCTGCCTGATTCAGGGGAGGAACTTTGAGACTCCTAGGTGAGCACCGTCTCCATTGTGCTACAGGAAGCATTCTAGGAAGAGAATCTCTCCTATCAAAGCTATTCAACTTTGTAAGAAATGCTTAAATAGTCACTGGGAAAGGGTAAGAATGACTATATGAAATGAGTATGTTCACCCAGTGGAAAGGAATGGGTGAACAGTACAGAGACAGGACATAGCTCTAATTCTGTCTATTTCCTAGGCCTTTGAGTTTTGTTGAACTTTTGGAAAGAGAAGACATCCATAAACTCTCTGTATTCTCCCTCCCCCCCCCTCACATTTTTCTGTTGTAATGGTACAAGATACAAAATTAATGCATTGAGAAGCTGACTACAACTAGCAAGACTAAAAAACAGAATTTGTTGGTGCCTCTGTAAGTGCATATTGCAAAGCTCAGACAGACAATCTTGTTATCTATTATTATTTATATTGTCATGGTGCCAGGGAGCCCGTCACAAAGGGACCATAAAGCCATCTTAACTGCAAGTGAAGGGTTCCCTCACATAGCAAAGCAGGCAACATCAGCTCTAGACAACCCCATCTGCCAGGAGCTGTAGAGGAAGTATGGCAGGCTAAGTGGGAAATAAAGCATAGCAGGAATCACTAGCTGGGAGTGGGTTAGCCCCTGGAGGGCTGCCACCACTGTATTTACATGCACCTCCACAGGTACAGGTGCTTGCAGCTTCCCATTGGCCGTGGCTCACTGCTCCAGACCAATGGGAGCTGCGGGAAGTGTCATGGATTGGGACACTACTTCCCTCAGCTCCTATAGGAGGAGAATGACCACGTGCGGTCAACGGGAGTTGCAATCGCTTGTACCTGCAGAGGCACTGGTGAATACAGCCACAGTAGCTGCCCGCCAGGGACTAACCTGGTCAAACCGGGTCTGGCTCATGGGCTGGTATTTTCTAATCACTGCTCTAGCTGGTAATACAGTTTATTTGAGCCATTGGCAACCAGGTACAACCCTGAGTAAACATATTTAAAACAGCTTTAAATTGTGCCAGAGGCTGACCCAACTCCTGTCCTGCTCACCCATCCACAGCAGCAAAGGTGACAACGCTAGCCATGTGCCTCTGTCACTGTTTACTTCTCTTTTACACACACACACACACACACACACACACACACACCCCCTGCACTTTAAAACCCTTTCAGATTCCCAAGTTAACTTTTCAAGCAGACACCTTTACAAAGTGATAGAAGTGGCTACAGTGATTGGGTCTTTCTTGGGAGAACTATGTTTTTCCTACTCAGAACTTCCGGACACCTTATCTCATTGGTAATAGGCAGAACTCTTCCAAAGAGACCACCAGTATGGTGGACACTGTTGCTTTATCCAGTTATTACACCAGCTTAGTCACAAGTGCATCCAGGTCATTTGATTTTTATCGATGCAGCCTCAAGCTTGTCAGTCAGAGATGTTTTTGAGTGAAATCTGTATGTTTTTCTACAAAGCGATTCTGAAAGCCCTCAGAGCTTTCATGGGAAAAGAGAGAGAAATAAGATGCCTACTACAATGAACCCTACAATACAGATTTTTTTTTCCAGCAAAAGCAGTATTATCTAATTGTTATAGCAAAGGATTGGAAGTCAAGAGATCAGGGTTTTAATAGATTACCTCTATGCCTCACTTATTAAGTAATAATAGCTAAGAAGATTAATAATACATCCTAGCATACCAGGAATGTTGTGAGGCTTAATCAATGAATATACATGAAGAATTTCAAAACCTTTGGATGCAGGTGCTATTGTGACAGCAGACATTCGGACCAGCACACACAGGATTAAACAAGGGACTGACAGATCTAAAACCTGAGCTGCTGCAACTTGATCCAAAGCTCCAAGTTTACAGACTCCTATCACCTGGGGAATCAGGCACAGAGGGAAAAGGCACATCCACCAATAGGTTACACTGTATTGGGGCGCTCAGAAGCACTTTTTAAGTTGTAGTTTTACAAGTAGTACCCAGAATGGTATTGGCTGTAAGTTTTTAGGAAGGTTTATGAAACTTTAGTCCTAAGATTATTCTCTTTAAAGTCCAGCAATTTTTTTTTTGCGGGGGGGGGGGGGAGATGGGGAGGCTTCTACTGATGGGAAACACAAAGAGTAACAATCTCTCCAGAAGAATATGACATGAGTATGTGTATACCCCTACATATATTCAGGGACCACAGGGCCTTTTTAAAACACATGAACTATGATTGCCCTTCTATTTTCCCTTTCACACTAGCCCATTTCCATTTCAGAACCACTTAAATGCTATCCACAAAATATTCTTAACACAAACAATGGATCCTCATTTACTAAGTCCTAATTAAGAAAACAATTAAAGGAAAATGAACTAACTTTTACCAGTTTCCTTTGGCCTTTTTGAGCCATAAATTAGCAGAGTCTTGCCTGTATGGAGTTATTAAGACTGCACACATGAGAAGTTACATAGGTGCATTAATGTTTGTAGGACAGGGCCTGTCATGATGTATCAGTTCTGCTGAAATAAGAAAGCAAAAACCCAGGAAGAGCTAAGAACACTTACCAGCTGGAAGACAAGCACATGCAGTCAGCAGCATTCTCTTACAAGTTGGCCTGTTAACAATTTCAGCTGCTTGTCTCTGCCACAGTTAGAGAACCAGGCACTAGAAAAGCCTTCTGGGATACAGTTCCCATAAGAGGCCAACCCAGCACTGGGGAAAGACAGAGGAGAATTAGTTAGAGATGAAGGTGCTGGTAGAGAAGGGGCTGTTTCTGCAGCATGATTATTGCTACACTCACTCAAGGCACCTGGAAGAGATCAGTAAGGGGATCAGCCTCACCCTTTGAAGAATGCTTATTTAATGTATTTGAGGCAGCAGTGTATATTTAGCATTTTCACACAGTAAAAATACTAACAATGCTCAGACGGCCCCACCTCATTGCTATAGGGACTGTGCAAACGTATAGTAAATTACAGTCCTTGCCAAAACCTTTTCATTCTAAAAGTAGAGATAACCTTTAGTAAATCACTTAATTTATCCACTCCCCTTGCCCATATACACCTTTTGTCTGTCTCATCTATTGGTTTGTATGCTTTTTGAGGCAGGGTATGTTTCTTACTATATGTGTGTACCCACAGGGCTCTGGCTTAGTTACTCTCCTGAGGCTAAAGAAATACAAATGACTAGTAATAATACAGAAACTCTATGGCAGAAACTAATCTAAATCTGCTCAAAACTAGGTCAGTGTATGAACCATAAGACCATCCTTCTTTAAAAAAAAGTCTCAAAACCATTACAATGTCCATAAACAACCAGAAACAATTTGATTTGTAGTAGTAAGGAAAATCGAGGGTAGGCTATTGAGTAAGAAAAAGCTTGAGTCACACAGAGACACCTTGAGTGTTTTGAAGTGTCAAGTGTGGACTGGGAAGAATGGATTTGAAAAGACAGAAAAAGCCTGACTCAAAAATCTATGTCACTGGCAAATGGGAATTAAACTCTAATTACCAGTCTGACATGTTTCAAAAATTAAAAAACATTCTCTGCAACTGTCATAGTGTCAAAACAATTATTTGCATGCATGAGCAGATGTCAGATATTGTAGAGGCGTATATGTACTTGCAAATTTAAACAGAAAATTTTCTAAAATTGGAGGTATAATCTGTTACCCTAATTGCAACATATACACAAAACTTGGGTGGAAGGAAAAGTGCTGATTTAGTCTTTCTATTTTTTTCTCACACAAAAGCTGACTCCTGAGCACAAATGCACCGAAGTAAAATAGAGAGTCAACCACATCTTTAGACAGATCCAAAAAGCTCCCTGTTTTCCAGCCTCATCTTTGAATTCTATCATTTTCTCTTCTGTCCTGTTACTGTTATTTGCAAACTGGAAGAGTATAATGTATTTTATTGTATTTGTATTGTACGTTATGGTAATAACAGTAATTGTACTGATAATATATAATGCCTCTGATACAGAAAGATCCCAGATACTTTATAAATATAGGCCCGGTATTTGCAAACAATTCTCAAGCATGGATGGTTATTGGGTTGTTGGTTTTTTATCCAGTAGCATTCAAAATGTGTTTTCCATCCAAAACCCATTATCTCTCCCCGTAAGATCTGATGATCTAAAGACTGACATATAAGCAAACCAAGAGGGTAGAAGGAGCAATTACATATACAAATATGATGTAAATTACTTCTCAATTGGTTTTTCAAGTGTGATGCTGTAGGGATCATGACAGAAATGAGTCTTCAGGGTCTTCACAGATTTGTTCTGGAATTTTTTTTGTAATGCACCCTCGCCCAAGTACAGGTTATAGAATTAGACCATTAAAGTAAATAAGGTGACACTGTTTAACCAAATATTGATATGTAACCATCTCTAGGAAGGATCTCAATAACTGTTTAAGAGCATATGGCTACACTAAGGGCATAAATTATAAGCGAATTTGAGGTTAGTAAAACTGTATTCCCTTACTACTATCATGTAAAAAATCCCAAGTGAGTTATTCTTTATTTGTTTTATGACTTTTTTTGCACCTCATAAAGAACAATTGGCAAGGTTAAGTTAAGCAACTAAATTCAAAGGAGTTCAATATGGTCTCCTCTACTTTTCCATTGAGGAGACCTTTGTCTGGTATAACCTAATGTAACTCCATAGAAGTCAATGGAGCTATGCCACTTTACACCAGTACAAGATCTGCCCTAATGTGTGTACTGACCAGTTAATAAGTTGTCAAATAATGATTTGCAATGAAAGATTCTGCATTACTATTTTTCTGGTATGGTATGTTATGGTGGCAGCAACCTCTCCAACAAGAGCATGCATATGAGAATCCAGAATTCCATACTACACTGCAGCAACACATTAGGATGATGGAACAAATTCAGAAAAGCACTTAAAGACATGCTTAAATTTGAGCTCATATTTAAGTCTCATTGGTGTCAATGAGACTTAGGCACATGCTTACGGATGTTTTCCTGAACTGGAGCTTGTGTTTCTTCCAGTGTTCACATCAATGTCTCTGCACTATAAAGCCTTCACTTTTCATTATAATTTTCTCAGGTTATAGCGACATTTGATTAGCTGGCTCTGCTGCTGCAGCAGCAGCTTGTCAAAGTTAGACTGAGGATGAGCCTCTGTGATTTAATTAAGTTGAGAAAGAAATCTACTCTCAGAGTTGAACGTTATTATTATCTGAGAGTTCGTCAAACAAGAAGGATTTTATCATCTAATGGAAACAAAAACAGTTTTGTCCATAGTGCTTATTTATTATGCATGTAATAACTATATTTTTATTTTGCTATCACATTCAGTTTGAGCAAACTAGTAGGGATGATGATAATTTCTCAAGGGATCTTTTTGGAAAAAAAATTATTTATAAACAAATGTGAATGATATAAAGTATATTTTTATTTATTAAGTGCAATGACTTGCTTTCCATTCAGAAGATATGGAATTAGAATAAATGAGAACCCTGGGGAGTTTGCATTCAATGAAGCTAATGACTAACACTTTGGTCATGTTTTCTGTTATATAATAATATACCCTATAGCCTTTTGGACTAATCAAGTAAAAGAAGGGGATTTATGTACCAATGTGCTTTAAGACAAGGGGTTTAGCAGATTCCCAAACTAATTTCATTTGACATTCAAAGCTATCTGATTGCAATATCTGAGCACTTCTAACCACATTTGTATTCAGCATGTGGCAATCCGAGTTTTGTAATGCTTTGATGTTGACTAATACGTGATGTTGGGTTTTTTTTCCTTTCCTGCAGTGCTGATTGATTTCATATAACCCAGGAAAAAAACACTAAGAGTACATTCCAATTTGCTAGCATTATAAAGTCCCAGAGTCACTGGCATACTGTGGGCTGGTATGTGGTATTTGGGGACCTGATATTCAAGAGGAAGAAATAGAAATCTTATTGTATATTAATGACTAGCAATTTCCCTCTAGTGTAAATTTTGCTAGGATGGTGCAAAAGTCACTAGTGTAATATATTCAGAGGACAAAAAAAATCTAATGTAAATATATTTCTAAGAATGTTTTATTTGTCATCATTTTATTTTTATTAATAGGATATGATGTGGTTTCGCCCTAACCCAAGGGCCAGGATTCCTGAATGACACAAAGGTAGTGGTAACATACACATAATCCTCCTCTTTCCCCATCACCCTTCCTGTTTGTCCTCCTCACTTTTCAGTACTTTTATACTAACTGTATATAGGCCACATTCTGCTTTAAAACTTAACTGCAGAGGAAGCTAGCAGCTTGGGCTATTTATATTTGAATGATGGGCATTTTTGCAGCCGAGTAAATTGAGTTAGAGGGGACCTATGACAAAGATGAATACAAGAGTGTGCCACTTGTAGATGCCACTCACCCTTGGAATGAATCCCCAAACATGAAGGATTTTAAATTTCCAATAGCCATTCCACTGTGTTTAGGACCATCTAGTTCTTTGCTGTCCACAAAAGTTGCCACAGGCAGATTACATGAATATATTACTAATTCACGTATGCTTTAATATAGTGTTTCTACTTCTTTGTAGGATTTTAACAAGATCATCAAAGAGCCTTCTCTTGCAATCACACACACAAATAAATGTTAGTTCTGTTATGTTACTGCTCCACCAATAACTTCCACCTGACATTTATTCCGAACAATGCCCTCACATGGTTAATCTAGTAAAACAACAAGAAGCAAAAAAATTCCAGAAGCAGCCTAACAAGCACTGTTTATGACATTTCACTGTTCATACCCTCGGCTTGCCACAACCCAGCACCATAAGCACTGCTAGCCCTTGCTGTGAGATGTGTTGCCCTCACAAGCCTTCAGCAACTAGAAGATGGTTTTGGATGTGAACCTATAGGTAATAAACATAATATGTCTCAGAGAAGTAGCCATGTTAGTCTGCAACTTAAAAAAAAATAACATAAAAACAAGTGGTCCTGTAGCACTTTAGAGACTAAAAATAAAATATAGATAGTATACGGGCACAACCCACTTCTTCAGATGACATGAATTCTGAAGAAGTCGGTTGTGCCCACGAAAGCTCATGATACTATCTCTATTTTATTGTTAGTTATTAAGGTGCTACAGGACTTGGGATGTAATAGTGTAGTTGATTAACTGATAAGCAAAAGCTTATAGGTTAATGCTATAGGCTACGTACACTCCCTCCCCCACACCAGTACATTTTTTAGTAGGCTGGCCAGCAGCCCAGCTCACACCGGGTCCAGGACCTATCCCTGCTGCAGCTCTGCATTTAAAGTGTATTGGGAGCCAGGTGAGCAGGCAGCCCAGCACAGTTCCTGCTTATGTTGGGTCCAGGAGCTTAGCCCTCCACCCCAGACAAGGGCTGCTGCCACCCCATGCTCCTGCATCTGTATCACAGGCAGCAGTGTGGGGCAACAGATCCATGAGGGGAGCTGGTTTTTAAACTGGCTCCCCTTGTGGACCAGCTCCCTCCTGGTAACCCACACTGCTGCCTCTGATAAAGAGGCAGCAGCGTGGAGTGGCAAGGGAGAGGGACTGAAGTTCACTGGCTGCCAGCCACACTTCTAGGGACTATAGAATAGTCAAGTAACCGATAAGAATTCATGAGATTAATCGACTATTCAATTAACATGATATTTAACATCCCTATTCAGGACCATTCATTTTCAAAAATTTTTTAATATAAGTAAGAACCATGCAGTACTGAACTGCTTTGAACCAAACACATGGAAAGGAATTTACCGTTTTAGATGGGGGGGGTAAAAGTGACAACTAGAGGACTAGATCTTGTTTACTCTCTTGTGCATGCCTTGCTCGTGTGAATAGTCCCACTTCAATGGAACTGCTCACGTGGATCTCATAAGGTTTGCCAGATCCAGTCCTACCAGACAGTTAAGGAACTTGGAGATAAAATTGCTCAGTGGTTCTCCACTCTGGCTACCTTTTAAAAAGCAAGCTAATAAATTCTCCTTAATTTGTATGTTATGCTGCTTTCTCCCCCACTCTTCCAAAATGCAGCACCATGGAGGTTGCTAAGCAACGTTCTTGCTAGGGTCTCAGTATCCATCAGAGAAATGCTACATTCTTCTTTCACTCCCTGCTCCATCTTAGAATTGAGGAGGGTGTCAATCAAAGAACATCCATAAATGCTGCCTTCTCAGAAAGGAAACAGAGGCCTTGACAGCTGGCAAAGAAATAGGCTACTATTTTTATATAACTAACTGCTTTTGAGAGAGAGAGATTTTGTAGTTGGTGAAATGGGAGGTCTTTGGCAGGTATTTAGTATGGATTTTTGGTTTAAAGGATTTGGATTGGGTGTTTGTTTGTTTTTTGTTTTGTTTTTTTGGTTGGTTGGTTAGTTGGTTGGTTTTGTTTTTCCTTGACACTCTTCTCCTGAGTTACACAATAGTCTAGTGCTCTCTCTAATGCAGAAAGAAAACATTTTAAAGCTATTAAACTAAATGAGAAGGGAGGAAAAAGTCAAACAACTATTTGCTACCACTCCTGTTTATCTAGTGGCCTGAACTAAAATAAGATTAAGGGGTTTCAAACCCATCAGTCTTATGTGAAGCTATAATTAAAATAGGCACTATTTCCTAGGAAGTGTGCTCATGATGCATTTCCATGTGTTGTGTGTGCATGTGAGATACAATCTATCAGAGGGATCAGCTCAGCACGGTTCAGACCTAATTATTTTTCTACCTATGCTGTTATAATTAAAGTTGGGTGAATAATTCATAATGAATAATTTATTTGATTAATTTCACCTTTTTCTCTTATCAATAGCTGTCCACAGGCTGTGGAATTCTAGCATTTATTCATAATTCAAAATTTCTTCAGTGATTAATTCTTGGTCTGCAGATCAAGCAACAACTGCAAATCGAAAATACAATTCAAAATTTATGCTGTGGTATGACATTCTGCTGGTATGGTTCACAAGTACAGGCAGTCCCCGAGTTACGCAGATCCGACTTATGTCGGATCCGCAGTTACGAACGGGGTTTTTCTCGCCCTGGAGGATGGGAGTGGCGGGACGCCCAGATGCGCCAGGGTCCCGCCGCCTGCGTCCTCCGGGGCAAGAAAAGCTGCTCCGCGTCTCCCTGGTCTGCTGGGAGGGGGGGGGGGCGCAGCTAGTGTCCCTCCCCCCCCCCCCCCAGCAGACCAGGCTTTTCTCCGGATGCCTGGGGTAGAGTAGCTGGGGCGCTGCCGATTGGTCCCGTAGCGCCGCTCTGGGCGCTACTGGACCAACCCAGCAGCACCCCAGCTGCTCTGCCCCAGGCGTCCCCAAGTCAGCCGCTACTGAAACTGACCAGCGGCTGACTACAGGAAGCCCGAGGCAGAGTTGCTCTGCCCCGGGCTTCCTGGAATCAGCCGCTGATCAGTTTCAGCAGCAGCTTACTTGGGGATGCCTGAGGTTCTTAAATTTAATCTGTATGTAAGAACTGGCATCCAGATTCAGCCTGTTGAAACTGATCAGTGGCTGATTTCAGGAAGCCCGGGGCAGAGCAACTCTGCCTCGGACTTCTTGTAGTCAGCCGCTGGTCAGTTTCAGCAGCGGCTGAATCTGGATGCCAGTTCCGACTTACATACAGATTCAACTTAAGAACAAACCTACAGTCCCTATCTTGTACGTAACCCGGGGACTGCCTGTACTCTGGGAAGTGCTTTGGTTTCCTTCTTTGGGTGATCAGCCAATGAGGTACTGGTTGCAAATGTAGGGGGGGTGTTTTGTTTTGTTTTACAAATTAATATGCATGTTGATATTTTCTTATGGTGAATAATCACATTAGTTCATGGAAAGTGAACATAAAAATGTAGCAAACAGCTGAATCTAAATTTGCTTTCAAATAGTTATAAAATAATTTGTCCTCTATTGTTTGCTCAAGTAAAAAAATCACACCAGACATTGTTGATACAACCCCTCTAATGCCTACCTCAATGTCAGTTAGACCTCTATCTGAAGTTGTCTATTTTATTAGGATCACCAGCTGGGGGTTATTACACATGCTCTTACACGTTCTTTTTGTTTTTTAGCATCTGACCAGTTTTTAGTCTTGGAAGACAATGCTGTGTTACTTTGGGTGGTGGTGGTGGGGGGGGGGGTTATGTTGTTTTTCTGATAGATCTTTGAGGGAAAGTAGCAACAGAGATTTGTCTGCCTTAACCTAACTAAAATCAATTATTGCAAAGGAGTTCTTGTTTCGGCTATGTGCCTGAAAAGATAATTCCTGTGTATTCTTTGTAACTACTTCTGTTCTAAAAGTGGTGCTTATGTGTAAATAAAGTCACACTAAGCATACACCCAGAAAAAACTTAAAAAACAACAAATAGCCTGGTAGCACTTTAAAGACTAACAAAATATGTAGATGGTATCATGAGCTTTCATGGGCACAGCCCACTTCTTCAGATGACGAAAGCTCATGATACCATCTACATATTTTGTTAGTCTTTTAAGTGCTACCAGACTATTTGTTGTTTTTTAAGTTTATCCTGTACAGACTAACTCGCCTACCCCTCTGAAGCTTATCTACCCAGAGTCTGTCTCATGGATTTCTCCTCCAGCAGGAAGCCAATCTGCAAAGCCCAAGGCATCTTATCCTGCTTAGCACAGGGAGCCACAATATCTAGTACATAATGACAGAATTATATAATAACTAATATCATGAATACCAAACAGTGAAGGTTCCCAAACTCTAGTCCATGGATCATTGGTAGTCTATAGGAAGTTACTTAGCCACAGAGGACTTCATATTGGAGTCAATAGGAGTATTTTCATAGACTTCAATGGGCTTTCGATCAGGCCCATAATATTAAAAAAACTCATCTAGCTCTAGCATATGTCTTGTTTAGACATATTAGTTATTTTAAAGCATGAAAAACTATGGCCAACTGGGTGGCCTAGAAGTATGGCTCATCATGAGTGTGATGACATGAGAATTTTCTGTAATATTTTTATGAACGCTTTGCATGGCAGGGACTGACCTAATTAGGAATTGCTACCCAGTGGATGCAAAAGGATTCAAAATCTGCTTTGGGCACAGAGCTGGAAACATGAGGTAATTGTGTCATATATCTGTCTGTTTGGGTAGGAATGAGTAGTTAAAGGCCTGGCTGACACCCACTCATATTAATAGAGGAGGCAAAGCCACTGGAAATCCCAACCAGACAACTGACACCTAAAAATGGGAAGCTCCAGTGGATGAACATGAGAACACAAGAGGAGGAAGCCAAGGGATGGAGAAGACACAGATGTCTAGGATAAGAGCTGGCTTCTAGAGAGACAAAAAAACTCAGTTGGGAATGGGAGAGAGAGACTGGGAGAGGAAACCAAGATGGTCTCATAGCATCTTGGCTCAGGGAAGTATGGTCTATGTCTTTGACTTTGCTTCTCTGTGCTAACCTAAGGACTTCCTGATTATATGTTCCAGTTAGCTAATAAACCCGACTTTTTTATGAAAAGGTTGCCTAGTGTCACTACACATACTGGCAGAGAGGCAATCAAATTGGAAGAAGGCAAAAATTCTCTGAAAAAAAGAGTATCCCAATTGACTCACTGAGCAGAGCTCACAGTATGAAGCAGGAGTGCTGGAGGCTTAGTCTCTGAAGCATTGTGACCACGTGGCCAACCCTAAAAGAAGAGCAGGGCCCTTTGTAGGTCTGTCACACTGAAAGAACTCCAAGGAACTATTTAAAGGCTGAGGAGTGACACCCAACCATGTGGGTCCATAACAATTGCCATACAGGAGATATAGGTTCACTCTTTGACTTGGACTCTTGTCCCAGGTTCCAGAAATTCTGTGGTGACAGAGGGCCCAATTCACCATCACCTTACGTTCGGTATAGTCATTTGCATGATTACAAAGTGGGTGAAAAATATGAACAGATCCAAATGGTAGCATTTCACAGACATACGCATCATGCTGACCTAAATGTGTACACAAGGGCTGTGTCTACACTGGCAAGTTATTCTGGAAAATCAGCCGCTTTTCCAGAGGCCCTGATTTCAGAGATTCAACGTGTAGTAAATAAAAGGTCCAGTTTCCATTTGTTAGCTGGTAATCTTGTCTGTAATAATCAGCTGCAATAGTCTTACTTTGGAAAGAAAATAAAATGTGATTCAAATACTACTGAATGGTAAATGAAGTTCAGAATTAAAATAGTTTCACCTATTGAAAGAAAAAGGAATTTTGGGTGTCTCCGAATTATTTGGAGCTCTTAAAATAAATTTGTAATTTCAGAGTAGTACTTCAGTTGTGACATGGAATAAGGAGTTAGAAAAGTCAGCATCTCTTCCTGCCTCCATCACAGATCTGTTGAATAAACTTAGTCAAATCACTTAGGCCCTGAATCTGCAAGCATTTAGGCACAGAGGTTATGTCTACACTGTCATAAAATGCTCTTGACTGGCCCATATTGGCTGACTCAGGCTTGCAGCTCTCGGGCTGCTGGGATCATAGAATCATAGAATAATAGGACTGGAAGGGACCTCAAGAAGTCATCGAGTCCAGCCCCCCGCCCTCAAGGCAGGACCAAGCTCCACCTACACCATCCCTGAGAGATGTCTATCTAACCTGTTCTTAAATATCTCCAGAGAGGGAGATTCCACCACCTCCCTTGGCAATTTATTCCAATATTTGACCACCCTGACAGTTAGGAATTTTTTCCTAATGTCCAATCTAAACCTCCCTTGCTGCACTTTAAGCCCATTACTCCTTGTCCTGTCCTCAGAAACCAAGAGGAACAAATTTTCTCCTTCCTCCTTGTGACACCCTTTTAGATATTTGAAAACCGCTATCATGTCCCCCCTTAATCTTCTTTTTTCCAAACTAAACAAGCCCAGTTCATGAAGCCTGGCTTCATAGGTCATGTTCTCTAGACCTTTAATCATTCTTGTCGCTCTTCTCTGTACCCTTTCCAATTTCTCCACATCTGGGATGTAAAAATGTCTACAGTGCAGCACATGTTCAGGGTTTGAACTCTGGCTCAAGTCTAATTCCCTTACTATCTACACCACAAATTATATTAAACCAAGACATGGCATTAAGGTTCCAGGACCCCAGGAAAGTGGAGGGTGAAAGCCTCAGTCAAGCCAGGACCCAACGTTCCAGCCCTTTTGTTTTGTAGTATAGACAGGATACCACTGGGTTTGTGTACTGGGTGTATGCCAAAAATATTCCACAATCCCACAGACCCTCTTTATTTGTCCCCTGGACAGTCAAGTGTGATGGAGAGTCAAGTTTTCCCTCACTGCATCACGAACAAAGGACTAGCACAGTCCTGGGATGGTTGGACTCAGACCTGTATAATGCAGTGTTGATGCTGGATCCCTATGTTGGGGCTCAGGACTCAATCATTGCTAACCTGGGGTTACAAATGAGTGTCAATACTCAAGCCTTAGGTTAACAAACCCAGGGTCTGAAAACCTGCAAAGAGTTCTAACAAGCTGGGTAGTGTAGCTACACCCTTACTTGCAACAGTTAAGCATATGTTATCCCATTAGTGTACATGTTGCCAGGGGCAAAGCCTGAATCTCTCTGAGCCAAATTGTGCCCCCCTCAAAATCCACTTATGGAAAGGGCCCTTTGTGTGTGCATCTCGCCCACTACATAATCTCACAGCCACACCTCCACAATATCATCTTCTTCCCAAGAACTCGAAGAAGGTGTTCTGTGGGGCTGGGAAATAAGGAGGCAGGGCCAGGCAGGTTGCAATGGGGTGGGGGCAATACTCATATTGGAGAAGACTCAGAGATTGGACAGTAAAGATTTCCTCTAAGGGTGATTCAAAAGGCAATGTCCAAGAGAAGTCTCTTCTACAAAACTTCCTTACAGCCCTGCACAGAGAGTGCTATGGGCCCAAATTTAAAATGAATGGTTTGGTTCTCTTCGGTGGATTCTCCCGGGATCTTTGCAGTTTGTCAGCAGCTTCCACAGCTCACCTCATAAGGAGAAAATCTCTTCCTCCCAGGACAGACCAATCAGGGAAAATCAGGGGGAGGCCTGGCTGGGGCAGAGGAGCTGCTTTCTTGCCAGCCCCAAGTGCAGAAGGAATTAACCCCCCTCTCCCCTCCAGCAGCTGCGCTGGGACAGCAGCTCCTCCTGCTCTGCTAGGGTCCTGCGGCGCAAGCAGGGGCGGAAATGTGGCCAGAACTTGCTGCAGCTCCCGGGTACTGCTGCTGGGGCGCTGGGAAGGGGCAGCAAGGGCCAGCCACAGGCCAGATGGGGGGGACCACCCACAGCCATGGGAGACTCGGTGTTTAACAGGAAGCCAACGCTTCATTACGCGGGTGACTTCACATGGAACAGCATGTCGGGGCACAGTGTTCGGCTGAAGTCGGTTCCCCTTCAAAGCTTTTCAGAGTTGGAACGTGCCCGATTGCAGAAAGTAGCTTTTTATCAGTTGCAGCAAGACTGTGACCTAGGTTGTCAGATTATTATTCCCAAAGACAGACAGATAGAAGAGAGAGCACAAGAAAAGAAAACCAACTAGCACAGTAGCCAGTGGCCTACCTTTATGTCAATTTTTTTGCAAGTGTCACAGAAAGGGAGAGGTACAAGATGGACAAAAGAGGAAAAAAAATCCTTAAGAAAGAAATAGGACTCATTAGGGGAGAAAAAAAATAAAGACAAAGAATTTGTATCCCATGTCTTTTGGAATGCCCATGTCCCAAGTGATTGCTAATGACCGAGCCTACAAACTCAAGCAGGATTCTCACAGAAAAGAGCAGGATGTGTCAGACTTTTTAGCCTCTCTATTACAATTTGGAATTAAAAGACAGAACAAAAAATTCTCAAGCAGTAACTCATCTCTTAGCTCGACCTCGGAAACTCCAAATGAATCCACTTCCCCTAACACACCAGAGCCAGCACCATGTGCCAGAAGAAGGGGCGCAATGTCTGTAGACTCTATCACAGATCTTCATGACAATCACTCCCAACTGCTGGAAGCGCTACAACTCTTTTTGCCAGCAGAAGTTCAAAGCAAGAAAGAAAAGACAAGGGATAAGAAACTAAGTCTGACCCCTATTTACAGACAACTTTCTCGGCTTGTAGATAGCTGCTGCCAGCATTTAGAAAAACATGGTCTTCAGACAGTGGGAATATTCAGAGTTGGAAGCTCAAAAAAGAGAGTAAGACAGTTACGGGAAGAGTTTGACCAAGGTGTAGATGTTGTGCTAGAAGAACAACACAGCATCCAAGATGTTGCTGCTTTATTAAAGGAATTTCTATGAGACATGCCAGATCCACTTCTCACCAAAGAACTTTACACCACCTTCATCAACACTCTCTTATTAGAGCCAGATGAACAACTAAGCACCTTACAGCTTCTTATTTACCTTCTACTTCCCTGAAACTGTGACAACCTACACAGACTCCGGCAGTACCTCTCTACAGTGGCTAGCCATGCAGAAGACAGCACAGACAAAGATGGCTAGGAGGTTACTGGGAACAAAATGACATCACTGAACCTGGCCATTATATTTGGGCCTAACCTGTTGCACAAGCAAATGTCTACAGACAAAGAACTCAGAGTTCAGCTCGAGCTGAGGAGAGTACTGCAAACATTGCCATTGCACAAAGGATGATTGAAAACTATTAAACCCTTTTCATGGTTCCCCCAACCTTCAAAATGAAGTGTTAATTAGTTTATTACAGATGGACCCGGATGTTGTGGACTATTTGCTGAGAAGGAAAGCTTCCCAGCCAACAAGCCCTGAGATGCTGCAGTCAGAAGGTTCATACTCTATGGGAGGGAGACATTCTTCCACAGACTCCAACAAAGCCTCAAGTGGAGATGTCTTCCCTTATGACAACAACTCGCCAGTACTGTCTGAACACTCACTGACAGCAATGCAAGAAGATATTGCCCTCAGTTCAGATAAGCTAGACAAGGTATCTGAACAGTACATGTTGGTTGGCCATTTGCAGTCTAAATCAAGAGAAAATTCGCCTGGATCATGGGCTGGGAAAGATGTTCCAGAAGTTCATTTCAATATCTGGGGCACCTGATACTCTTAACTAGGGAAGAGGACTGTCAGCAAGGTTCTTCCCACATAGTTTCTTTCCCACAACATCCATGAGATGGATTCTAGCCACAGCATTTTGATCCCATTCTAATCATTCCCAGAGTTTAGGGACTTGATCAGCCTACTGTGGCAATACGGCTCTGCTGTTGATCCAGATCCAAACTTCCTAAAAGTTTGGGAGTGTTCCAATCCAGAGAGCTCCTCAAATACTACCTAAGATGAGGATCAATTCTTGCCTGCCTGTTCTTCTTTGGGCCACCTGACAACTCTCTTGGTGATGTCAAGAGACATCAGAGTTGTCTATCTACATTAACCTCCCTGCTCTTCCTTATCAACCAGCAGGGGATGATGATTTATACAGGATATTGACATCTCCCTTCCCCAATGAAAGCAATGACAGTTACCAGTCCTCCTTATACTATATCCTGTTTGTCTACAGCCCTGTAGTCTGTATTTTAAGTTATGTCTCATGCTGACAAAATCACCTTCCCTGCTATCCACCAACCTTCTTAACTCTATAATCTTTAGAAACTAAAACCCAAGCAACAGCAGCAACCAGAACAACAGAAATTGGGTACAGATTCACTTTCCAGTAGCTTTCCAATTATATATATATATATATATATATATATATAATTCCAAATTCCGTTCAAACAAAGGCACATGCTTTTGTGGCTATTTGACTAATAAAAAAGACCGTAAGATAGCAGTCAAAAATAAGTGCAGTAATAATGAAGGAATATTTCCAGCCTGGCACTTAATTTAAAATTGCCAAGATTAGCATATGTGCTCTTCTTTGGCCACACTAGGAGTTCAGACTTCTCTCTTTCTCTGCATCTTTTTGTGTGTGTGTGTGCTGTTCTCACACCTGCAGCTGATAATCATATGCAGTTCCAAATGAGCTGAGAAAATGAAAATTACCTTCAAAAAGAAGGAAAGTGCATTTGACATCCCTCTTGTTCCAGCACTTGTGAGACTCTGATATAATTACCACTGTGAGCGTGCAGGCAGATGGCAAACTCGGCAGCACCTTGTATTCAGTCAGCAAGACACTGCAGAAATGTTCTCAGTAACATTTTGTTCAAGATGTCTCAACGCACAAATGTAAAAACTGGCAACCAGATAGAAGTACTGATTATTAGTTAGCCTGAAATAATGAGCATATTACACCCCCGCTGGTCTACACTGCCACACAGTTACAGAGCCCTGACTATAGTTTATGTTACATAGCTGCATGTGGTCAGCTCCGAGCAACATGTATCCAAACACTAAGGCTATGTCTACATTGGCATGATCTTGCACAAATACTCTTTAACGCAAGAGTTCTTGCGTTAAAGTATTTGCACAAGAGAGCGTCTACACTGGTATTTTAACCATCGGGCTTTCTTGCGCAAGAAATTCATGTTGCCTGTCTATACTGGCCTCTTGCACAAGAACAGTTGCGCAAGAGGGCTTATTCCTGAGCAGGAGCATCATAGTTCTTGTGCAAGAAGCACTGATTTCACACATTAGAACTTCAGTGTTCTTGCGCAAGAACTCCCCGCCAGTGTAGACAGGCAAAATGTTTTTGCGCAAAAGCGACCGCTTTGGCGCAAGATCGCGCCAATGTAGACACAGCCTAAGATAGAAGAAACAATCAACCTTTAAATTAAAAGTGAAACAAGTCAAAAAGAAAGAGCTAGATCCAGCCCTGAGTTACACCAGCAAAAATTAGAAGTAGCTCCACAGACATCATGGGAATAAATGCCAGCAGAATTTTGCCTAATTATGTCAGACAATGTAGGGTCACCATCTCACTACAACTCTTGGTTACCACCTGTGTGAGCACCATTGGGAAGCTCATGTAGCATCGGGGGACATGGCAAGATTGAATCAAGTACATACCTAAATGCCATTGAGATTTGTTTTTACTTTTAAAGAATTAACAAGGTCCTTGAGCTGGGTCCCCTAATGAAAGGGGTGTGTTCTTGGAAGCTGTGCCAATCAGGAGGAATGGGGCCCACTGCTCACATGGCTGGGAAACACTGCAGAATGAGCTCCATGATCCTACTCCAATAATAGATGCAGTCAGTTAGGCAAGGGTCAGCCACATTCAAGACCAAATCTGATCTCTCTTCCCATTCCACCCTACCCCGCCTCATTACTTCAGAAGAATTCATATATGTACACGAGCTTTAATTTTAAATGTACTTGATGAAATATGGAAAGCTTCCAAAATAGTTCGGATTTTAACATAGAGTGGGGCTGTTTGTACATATGTTCAGCACTTTGAACATGAATGGATGGACGGATCCCCAACCAGTCAAAATCAAAATAGCTCCAGTGAAGTCATTGGTACTGTGGTGATTTACACCAGTTGAGGATTTGACCTATACACTGATACATAAATGGTATTATTATGTGCAAGACTACCCTGTCTGAACCAGGAGATCTTCAATGATATAAAAATGAAAAAAAAAAAGAATCCTACAAAAAGCGGAAGCTAGGTCAAATTACAAAGTTTGAATAAAAACAAACAACACATGTAAGGGCAAAAGTAGAAAAGCCAAGGCACAAAACGAGCTCAAAGTAGCTAGAGACATAAAGGGTAACAAGAAAATATTAGAAGCAAGAGGAAGACCAGAGACAGGATAGGCCCCTTACTCAATAAAAAGGAAAAAAAAACAGTAACAGAAAATGTGGAAATGGCAGAAATGCTTAATGACATTTTTGTTTTAGTTTTCACCCAGAAGGTTGTTGAAAATTGGACACTTAGTCAATGCCAGTGAAAATGGGGTAAGGTCAGAAGTTAAAAATTACTTATATATATTACTTATATTACATATTATAATTCAAAATGATCTGGATGTACTGGAGAAATGGTCTGAGGCAAACAGGATGAAGTTCAATAGGGACAAATGCAAAGTACTCCACTTAGGAATGAACAATCAGTTGCACACACACAAAATGAAAAATGGCTGTCTAGGAAGGAGTACTGCAGAAAGTGACCTGCGGGTCATAATAGACCACAAGCTAAACATGAGTCAACAGAGTAAAACTCTTGCAAAAAACAAACAAACAAACAAACATAATTCTGGGATATATTAGCAAGAGTCTTGTAAGCAAGACACAAGAAGTAATTCTTCTGCATTACTCAGCATTGATTAGGCGTTAGATGGAGTATTGTATCCAGTTCTGGGTGCCACATTTCAGGAAAGATGTGGACAACCTGGAAAAAGCCAAGAGAAAAGCAATAAAAATTATTAAAAATCTAGAAAACATGACCCATGAGGGAAGAAATCACTGGGTTTGTTTAGGCTAGAAAAGAGAAGATTGAAAGGAAAGAGAATAGTTGTCAAGTACCTAAAAGCTTATTACAAGGAGAAGGGAGAAAAATTATTCTCCATAACCTTTCAATGATAGGGCAAGAAGCAATGAGCCCAAAGTACAGCAAGGGAAGTTTAGGTTGGACATTCCTAACTGTCAGGATGGTTAAGCACTGGATTAATTTGTGTAGGGAGCTTGTGGAATCTCCATCATTGGAGATTTTAAGAGCAAGTTAGACAAACTCCTGCACTCATCCTGGTCCAGATAGTGGTTGGTCCAGCCACGAGTGCAGGGAACTGCATTTAATTACCTCTCAAGATTCCTTCCAGTTCTATTATTCTATGATTATATGATTATGGTAGAATAATTTTTATTGTTTGTTAATTATGTATACTTGTATAATGCTAGATCTTTAAAAACCATAACATGAGATTTGTGTTTTTTCAATCAATATGTAATTCTAAATATAAGAAGTAAAGCCCCTGTTCTGATCACAGTTATGCAACTGTAAATCAAGATTATCTCTACTGAAGTCAATACATTTTCACCAATTAAAAAAAGCGATGTAAGTGAAATCAGAATCAGGTCCACTATTTCTGAAAAGTGTAAAGTAGGATTTTGATAATTCAGCCAGCTCATTCAGAGAAAAAATCATGTTTCCCTCCCATTTTATCATCTCTTCTTATTTTCAAATTAGAAAAATCCTCACAATATCCTAGTATTTTACATATAGAGCCAAATTCTGCTCTCAGTTGTACCAGTGTGAATCCAGAGTAACTAATGTTTAAAATTGATGCTGTCTCAGATGGAATAACTGAAAACAGAATGCAATTCATAGTTCATATACTGAGAGAGAAAAGTTCTGCTTAAGTGAACAAAGTTCTTAAAATGAGGCCTTTAGCATGTTAGAAATTCTGTTTCCTGCCTCAGTTGCCTATTTAACTGTAAAAGAGTAAGCACGCTGTGTCGACTATGGTTTTGTTGATTTTGTAGTGGAGTTGGCTTTCATTCTTGAACATTCTTGTCTCTTTCTCACTCTGTTTCTCAGGTTGCTTGGTTGTGAATGAGTTTGCATAGAAATACAGTAGCAATTTAATTTTGATTGACAAGTAATGCTGTACTGTTGAGAACATACTGAGACAGCAATAGTAATGATACTGTGTTTGACACCAACACCTTCAACAATGCGCTTTACATGCAAATGTATCCTCTACTGCAAATATCAGCTTCAGTGCAGCCAGGAAGTGAGGCTGGTAAACAATGATATGTGCACCTAGCTTTTTTACTTCAAGTGGTATTGCCAATTAACATGAGGTACTTAACACATGTGTAAAGGCTAGCATAGATACTTGCTAAGCATTTGTTCCAAGATGCAAACATGTATGCTTGTTCCAAGGCTAAGATCTTGTCTTCACTATTTAAAAAAGAAAAAGGTGAGTTTTATCCCTTGACTATCTCAAGGTTAAAAAAAAAAGTGAAAAGAAACACTTGACTTTTACTCTGAGGTAAACCAGGCAATGTGAGCCCTCTGCCCTTGCCTGGGTTTGACCTTCCCTAGTTTATCTCAAGGTAAAATTAAAGCACCTTGTCTTGGTTATGTTTTTCCTAGGGTTAGCCAGAATGCAGGAGTGCCATTTGGTGAAAAAATGTCAGTGTTTTAGCATTTGGTTTTGTTCACACACACCCACACATCAGAACCTTCCAAAGTTTTTCATGAAAAATGAGAGAAAAAAACAGACAGACAGATCCCAGAATAGTCAATAATGGTGAGCACACTCAATCAGGGTGTGGAAGACACAGATCACAGAGCATGGTTTTGCACCTGACCACTGCTGATTATTCTGGGCGCTCTCACATTTTTCTCTCTTTTTTTTTTTTTTTTACCAGAAATTCCACCTTGGACCTGAGAAAACTTCCCAATGAAAGTATGTATCAAAATTGATACATTTCCACAAAAAGTGTCAGTTTCAACAAATTGCCATTTTCAGATTTTAAAAAAAAGTCAAAAAAATCTTTACCTGTTCTAGTTTTCATCTCAGGATAGCTCATACACATTAGTTCCCCAAAGGTTAAAAAACACACCTTTGTTTAGCAGGGAAGACAATGCCTCAGCTTACACGTTGACACAACACCTCTGGGAAATGTCCACACCAGCTTTTACCAATATATTAACTATCTTGAGTTAATTGGAATCAAAATGTCTAGTACAGAGAAACCTTTGTGACTCAGCAAGGATGGCTGCCACTATATGAGAATGTCAGTCCCTTGTCCTGATAACTTTGATATTTGTCAAGGGAGGGCAGCTGTTATTAGTTTTCTGTCAGTTCAATATCAATTTATTTGTGTATGTAATGGAAAGCAGACAGCAAAGAAACAGAGAGTTTGCAAAACTGAATATATAGTGCAGTAACCTAGATAAATTTAGAGTACAGGTTAGGACAAACCAAAATTTCTGGCATAAACAAAAGCTCATTAGCACATAAGGAATATACAGTCTATACCTCAGCCAGAGGTCACTAGAATAACATAGGAGAAACTAACAGAGGGAAAAAAGTTTCTGCAATTTAACAAGCTTTGCATAATACTGTGACAAGAATCGCAGTGAACAAAATTCACTCGCATAGATCAAGAGCCCACAGGCACATACACAGCATACAGAACAGAACAAGGATGTTCAACAAGCACAAAAGCTGCTGATCAAAGACCAGCGTCCTCCTATTCACAAACAATATCATTCCCCTGCTAAAAGCCCTTTCACACAACGTAACTGAAAGCCCGCACTTTGAACAGGAATGAACTTTAAAGACAATAGACAAAAAAGCAACCCATATTCAAGCAATTAATACCAAGAAACAAATTCTAATTCCTACTCAGCCTTTTATGCCATCAAATATGCAGCTAATAGGAGTTCAAGGGGAAAAACTCTGAAAGGTCACCAGAAAAAATTACAGATCTGAAGGCAAGAATAAACTTTAACATTATGTATAGACTTTAGACCTAGGTTGGGCCTCATTTTTACCACTGCTATATTAGTGCACCTCACAGACATTAACAGACTCTTCCCCTGATTCACACTAATATGAAATACAATTTGTGTCTTTTCTATTCTTGAAAATAATAATTCTCTATATATTCTCATACACATCCAAATAATAAGTATGCCTGTTATGAATGGTTTAATCACCCACTAGTTTTTGTTAAAGAATACATTTAGCCTTCTCAGTTTTTAAGCATTAATAATGAAAATACGTATTTGTATAATTCTTTATATCTTCAAAGTGCTTTTAATAATCAGTTCTAGTGTTTATATCTCCTTTTTTAAAGATGGATTCACTGAGGCACAGCATGGTTAGGGGGCTTGTCCATGATCCAATAGCAGATGTGGCAACAAAAGCCAGATTAAAATTAAATTAAATGAGAATGATTAAAAGTTAAACTATGCCCAAAAATGAAGTGGAAACTACTGACAGCTGAGAGAAGGTGGGAAAAAATAAGACAAAGGCATTTTCAGAGCCAATTAACTGCAGTGAGTAAAGATCATACTGAATCTGACTAAAATATGATAAGCAAAAACCTTCCTTGCATCCCAATGAGAAGTCACTAAAATAATGTTAAACTGAACAGTCAGCTGGAGGACTCATTTTGTGCTACAGTGTTCCAAAACATTAATCAAAGGATACATAGACACTATAACAGTCCAGTATGTGACAAAAATAAAATACTTTGCTATCATCATTGTTAAGAGCACAAACTAAAGCAGTGTTTCTCAAACTTCATTGAACCACGACAACCTTCTGACAACAAAAATTGCTACATGACTCCAGGCAGAGGGACCACGTCCAAGGCCACTGCCCCTGGAAAGAGGGCCAAAAACTGAAGCCAAAGCTTTAGGGCTTAAGCTTTGGGTAGTGGGGCTCAGAATTTGGTTTCAGCCTTTCCCCACCCTTCAAGACTAACACCAGCCCAGGTGACCCCCTTAAAACAGGCCTACGACCGACTTTGGAGTCCCGACCCAAAGTTTCAGAACTGCTGAACTAAAGAACATAACTTACAAAGCTCTGATATCTTTATGTATTAAAAGTAAATCTTGCAAAAATATATTGAAATCTTCCTTTAGTATGTTGCCAACAGAATATTAAATCTGAGGGTCTAAATAATTTTGGGTGGTAGATGGATACAGTGTTAGGACGCAAAATATATCGTTTATATTACCAGAGATTTTCAGTCACTTTGAAAAATAACGTGGCTCTCAGCTCAGAAATGAATGCACAAGATTTCTGCTGCATCTGTCACCCAGGGCTGTGAAAATCAGAGCCACATTTAAATATGGTATTAAAGCCTCTCATATGGAGCCTAATTCTAATTTCATTTCCATTGCTGAAACTCCATTGACTTCAGTAAAGTATCAGATTTACACTGAAGGAAATCAGAGCAAAATCAAGCCCACAGATCTTGATGCCACCGTAAAATTTGCTTTAACTGTGTGGTCTTATGCTAAGGGGATCCGTGCAATATTGGTTATGGTTGTTTGCCTGAAGCTGATTCCTCAGTTGAAGTCAACTGGCATCAGCTGGTGATCTGTCTTTATATTTAGATCACAAGCAAAAATAAGTTTTCTGGTCTTAGGTTAACATCTATTTGAGCACTCTGTAACCGGGTGGCCTGCTGGGGCCTTGAGGTCCCGTCCAACTCAAGGGCCGCTACACTGATCCGCCCCTGCCCCCCGGCTTCTAATGCGCCGTCCCCACGGTCCACGCCTGTCAGTCTCTCTCTCTCACGTCCTCGCCGCCTCCCCCGGCGGCTCCTCCGAGCGCCGAGTCCACCGCGCCGCTGCTCCGGGGCGCTGGCTGGTCCGGCACGGTTCCTAGCGCAGGGCTCCCCGTCCGCCCTCTCCGGGCCGCCTCGGTTGTCCCCGTCGGCCGGCTCCGCTCCGGGTCTTCTCCGGGCTGGGTCCCCTGCTGGTCCGGCGATCCGTCCTGCGGAGGAGGCTGAGAGCAGAATCTCCCCTGCTCTCCGCTTGCCTCCCCCCTTCCTGTCTTTTTCCCCCTGATTTTAAACTCCCCGCTCGGCGTTTCTCCCGCCCCCGCCCTTCCTG
Organism: Pelodiscus sinensis; assembly: GCF_049634645.1. Taxonomy (NCBI): domain Eukaryota; kingdom Metazoa; phylum Chordata; order Testudines; family Trionychidae; genus Pelodiscus; species Pelodiscus sinensis. The sequence continues at coordinate 174,757,325 of NC_134712.1, forward strand.
GGGCCGCCGCCGTCTCCCTGGGTCCTAAAGCCCCCCCGCTAGCCTCCTGCCTATTGGGCGCATGCGCACCCGCCATTTTCGTTTTCCCCGCTTCTGCGGGTTGCCCTGCCACGCTGCGCCGGCTCCCCGGCGCCCACTGATCTTCCGCGCGGGGTCCGGGGCTGTGGACCCTGCCTCCGTTAGTGCGGGGGTGAGTCCCCCCGTCACACACTCCACAAAACTGCCAACCTCTTCTCAAATAGAGCCCGGGACTGGAATAACAGGGTGTGCTGCAAGACAGCAGCAGGAGGAACTGGGAGAGTTCTGTAAGAGATTTCATGTCACAACTTCCATTCTGTCTGGTTCAAGCCTACATCCTACAGCAAATTCCCTGCATTTTGGAGCACTATGTTCACTTAGAAGCTTGTAAAAAAAGAAGTGGTACTAAAAGTAGAAAGTTGTGATATATTTCACTACATCCATTAAGAGAGGGATTTTTTTAAGGTTACAGCTGGCAATTGTACTGCAAGAGTTCGAAAGTCCAATAACCAGGTAATTTATAGACACACAAGTGAAAATGTCAAAGAGAAAAATAAGTGGAAATAAAACTCTTATTAAAAACACCAAACTAGGATTTGAAAATACTTCACAGGGGATAGACATGAGGATTGCTTGGCTAGGAGGAGGTGTCTGATTAGGAGACAGTATAACTTGAGGGTTACAGGCAAAGGGCAGACCAGAAGGTTTCAGGTTGGCTGACTGACTGATCCAATGAGAGGCTTTGGCAGAGGAAGCTGATAGTCAGATCCCTCATGAGGTCAGACCAATTGCACAATATACTAAAAAAAATGAGGACCTGGAAATTATATTTGAATTTTCTGCTGTGGGGTAAGCTTGTTCTTGCATAACAGCACTGGCACATATAAGAAATGTCATTATCATTTTAAAGAACTATCTATTCTTGCTTTATTACCCAGATCTTTCTAATTATTACTCTTGGCTCTCTGTTATATGCTATTCTCCCATATTCGGATTCAAAACAAAATAGCCAGAGACATCGTTGTATTTTTAAAAGCTTCAAAACAGCCACTGCTGCCCTCTCAATGGCATCATACACAAAAGCCAAAGTGATGACATGACAAAAATATAAATACTTGACAAACCTGTTTTTCCCCAAAGACAAGTTAAATCATTGCCACTGTCAAAGAGTAGCAGATGTTCAGGGCCACATATCCAGCAGATACATTTGTGAGGCAGATAATTAAAAAAGAAAAAGATTTTGACATCTCTGCCTTTGCACAGTGTTGCTTTTAGTACTAAAATCTTAATATCTGCAGAGGACTTGCTGCTGACAAGTTTTCTGCAACTACTGAATTTTCCCTAAAGGAGAAATTTACTCCAATTATTTTTGCACTGGGCAGAGATATATCAACCTAACAAACCGATATCTAAAGGACACCCGATAGAGACATTCCATCTGCTTTCATCACTAGTTAAGAGTATCTTCAACTTTGAAACTGTTTACATAGTCCAAGAATGACATTTAGAAGTCAGTAGATAGGTTTAAGGTGAAATTAGCTCTAAGTGCTTAGCATATGCTCTTCAAAATAAAATATTTATTCTGAAAAAATATCTATAACCTTGATCATACAAACTGCAGAAAACTGTTGATTTAAGTTTAAATTTTAACTCATTTGCTGAATGGCTTTATTGAATACTGAAGACAGTGTTTCTGCTGCTGTTTTTGTATCTGCTTATAGTCTTTTAGCGAATATTTCTTTGTTTAAGGACGTGAACTAGATGTAAATGACATTGTAATTTTTCTAACATTTAAACTGAGATTTCATCAGCTGTCTGTACTGAGAGAAAGAACATTCTTTGCTCCAGTGAAATTAGCCAATAATCCCATTATTAGAAGAAGGAAAAAGTGAGACTTTTTGTCCCTTAAAATGTTGCTAAGAAAAGTTCAAAGATGTGATGTTGTTTAGAGATCAATGAAAACTAGATGGAATTTAAATATTAAGAGGCATGAATTTGCCTTCAGGTAAAAGATGATATTTGCATAATAACGAGAATGACTCATATGCTGGGAGGTGAACGTCTGACTAGAATCTAAAATTCAGGCGCTGGAATGATCTTTTACCTTAGATGGCAATAGGAAATATGCTAATCTCGGGGAAGTTAGTTGTCCATCATATTCAGCATTTTCCATAGGAATGAAATGGATAGAATTCACAAGCAGGATATATGTAACAAGAGACTGAGCCAAATTTTCCTCACAGTTACACAGGTGCAATTCTCACTGTTTTTAATAAAGCCAATGGATTTTACACCACCTGGCCAGATACGCAGTTAGCAAACGAGCAGAGTCAATATGTTATTTCTAAAGTGCTTCCTTAGTCAAAATTCCCACTGAGAGTTTTGACTGAACAAGAGTTCCAAGATCCATTATGAAAATTCTGAAGTTTTCCCTATTTGGTAATAAATGCAAGCCTAATAACTTTCATTAATGCTTTTGCTTCATCTTTCTCTCTTGCTGCTTTTCTTCTCACTCTTTATTATTCCTTGCTCCTTATTTTACTTTTTTTCTCTTTACCACACATCTCTCTTCCTCTGCCCACTTTGGTCCCCTCACATATGTCCACCCATCAAACATGTCTGTAATTTCCTTTGTGTGTTTTATATGTATAGGAGCAAATGCAATGACCTATCTGCTAAACGAACTTTCTCATCTGCATGAAAGACCCAGCCTTCAAAATTGGGTATTTAAATCTATATTTGGTCACCTGATTACTTTTGGAAAGCACCTAAGGCTATGTCTACACTGCAGAGAAAAGTCAGAAAAAGATATGCGAATTGCAAACCCCTTTTTTTCCAGAAGAGGCTTATCTGAAATTTGGCCCATCTACATGGGGCCAAATTTCAGAAAAAACTCCTCTTTTGGAACATCCCTTATTCCTCTCACTGAGAGGTATAAAGGGATGCCAAAAGAACACGTCTGCTTCTTCAGAAACTGTTCTGAAAAAGCGGACACACTCCCTGGATACGGCAGAGCTCTGCAGTCTAGACCTAGCCTAAGTCAGGGGCAGCCAAGCTTATTAATCCGACCCATGTCCCGTCCCTGCGACATGGAGTAATGCCACTCAAAGTGGCTGGCTGCTCCCTGTGGTAGTCTGCATTTTAGAGGCAGGGGAGGGAGGCTTAGTGTGCTGCCCCCACTCCCAGCACAATATCTCAACTCCTATTGGTTGGGTGGGGGAAGTTTAGCATGTTTTCTCAGCTCCCATTGGCCAGTTTCTGGCCAATAGAAACTGAGAGGTTTTGTTGGGGGTGAGAACAGCACACAAAAGCCTCCCCACACATCAAATAGAGCCTCATGCAACTGTCAGCTGCTTTGAGCAGTCTGGGGCTGCTGGCAGGCAGGGAAGCCTGCTTGAGACTGCTGCTGGCTGGGAGCTTCTTAGGTAGGTGCCCCCTGGACAGAGTCTGCCTTTGGCATCCCACTCCCACACACCAACTCCCTCCCAGACCCTACACCTGCTTCTATAACACTCCATCAGGCCAGAATCCTCTCCTGCACCCATACCCCTTCCCAAACCCTGCACCCCAATTCCCTGTCCCAAGTCACAACCCCCTCCTTCACTCTAAACTACCTCTCAGACTTCACATCCTCTCCTGGACTCAAATCTCTTACCCCGAGCTCACTTCTTCACCCAACCTCCATCCCTGACCCCACAGCCCCTCCATAGCAAAGTGCGGCCCCTGATCACTCATCAGAAATTATTGTCCACCCCTGATCTAAATTTAGGTACCCAGTTCAACCATAACATACATTTTTAACACCTTTAAAAACTTTCTGTTACAGCTGCCATAATGGGCCAGTTCTGTCTGCAGATAAAAGACACAAGTTGCGGCACCCATTGACTTCCAAATTCCAGTCTCAGTTACACCAGTATTATTTCCAGTTAAGTCAATGGAGATAATCCAGATTTACAGATTGAACCCCTATGAACTTCATTCTTGATCACACTCTGATGAGAATCAGAGCTGGCATTGGAGTGTAAACAGATATGGTACTAGCCGCCTGGTGGCCCTGTGCAGGTATGTTTTGCACAAACACACACACCCTCAACACATATAATAAAAAGCTAGTGGGGGGGGGGATTCTGCCTTGAACTGCTCAGAGCCCTAAGCAATTGCTCAGTCTGATTACACCCTGTGCTATATGTAAAGCCAATCTAACTAAGCAAAGAGTCAGGCCATTGTTTCTTTTACTGAGGTTAACCATTGCAACAAATTTCTGTGTGGTGAGACTGAGTGAGGAGGTGCTGTGGCGACAGTTGTGGTGCAGAGAACATGGCTGATCAGTAGGGTGGGAGCTGCCAGCTGCATTATCTTTAGAATGATCAACTTTGAAAAAAAATCCTTTATTAAAATTAACATACAAAGAATATCAGCAGAGATTTGTTTTTACAAACATTAGGAGCCAAGTTCTTCCAAAGCAGCTAAGTTGTACTCAGTGATAATGTGGATCATGCCATATTTCAAGTCCTCTGATCAGGGCCACTGATGTGGAGGAGGGGAGCAAAAGTGAAAGCTGCCAAGGCACCTATTGATTTAAAAGGACTTCAAGCTCCTGCCGCTGCTGTAGTGGCTGGGGGCCCAGGGCCCTTTAAATAGCTGCCAAAGTCCCTGGCTCCTCCGCCTTTCAGCCCAGGGTCCTAGCAATTCCGTTTTCAGCCCTGCCCCTGAACCTGGGGCCACTGGATGCTAGGCCAGTTCCCAGAACACAATTGTGCAGCCTGAAGACTACTCTATTTCACCTGAGTTGCCAACCACTCACCAGGGTTATCCTAACAAATGGGCACAGCAATATCTCAAGTCATTCCCTTTTGTCATGGTCATCAACCCTATGACAATAGTTGTGTGCTACAGATTGCCGGCCCATTAAACAGAGTTAGACTGCTTTGAACCACCAGTATGGTGCCAGAAGCCATGAGCAACTGGAGAATCCTGCCAGTGGATTACATTGAAAGGAGCAGTCTATTTTATGCCATTTTATCTAGCAAAAGATTCCATTTAAAAAAAAATCATATTCCTCAACCTATAAACCAGTTTTTCATTCCTGGCACACTGCATGGTCCATTCCTATATTATCTTGTCTTTGGCTTTCGGCATGGAAAAGAAAAACTGCACATCAGTGGGATCACTGAGCGGTGCACAGATTAGACTCAGGCCCTTGGCTTGATCACTTCCAGAGCCATGAATAACAAAAATTAAAAGTTCTTTTAGATTTTCTTAGTGACTAACACCTTGCCTTTCTTCCAGTGTAATCTTGGAAGCATCAACTCACCCTGTTAGAAACTCTGCTCAGGACAGATCCTTCCTGCCAGTAAATAATGTTTGTGGGAACTTCAAATAGAGAGAAGTATGTTTATGCTGCAATTTGAATTTAAAGATTTTTTAAGAGTGGTAGAAAAACTAATTACCAGGAAAATTAACTCAGATCCACTGAGCAGTTAGGGTACTAGCTTGTTAGTTTGAACTGGGTAGGCAAATGAGGGCAACCAGAGTTGCAAATGAAGCCCGGGATTTAAATATCCTGGGCTTCATTTGCATGTTCCTGGGCACCGCCATTTTTAAATCCCCCTTAGTCCGAACTAACTGCCCACGGCTAGACGCGGCAGTTAAACGTTAATTCAAACTAATTCGTTAGTTTGAATTAACTGTTACTCTTCATTCGACGAGGATTAACAGTTAATTCCAACTAATGAGTTGGACACCAAAGGAAAGGAATGGGTAGCAGGCTTCAAACTAGTAACAGAAAGTTGTTCTTCACAAAGCAAAGAGTCAACCTGTGGAACTCCTGGCTGCAGAAGGCTGTGAAGGCTAGAACTAGAACAGAGTTTAAAGAGAAGTGAGATAAAGTCATGGAGGTTGGGTCCATGGAGTGCTATTAGCCAGGGGGTAGGAGTGGTGTCCCTACCCAAAGTTTGTGGAAGGCTGGAGAGGGATGGCATGAGACAAATGGCTTGGTCACTGTCTTCGGTCCATCCACTCCAGGGTACCTAGGGTTGGCCGCTGTCGGCAGACAGGCTACTGGGCTAGATGGACCTTTGGTCTGACCCCGTATGGCCATTGTAAGCTCAGGGTCAGGGGTCTCAGTGGACCACCTTGATTTTCATGCACACCTGCTCCTGGGTGGCCAGGCTGGCAGCTCTCGTGCCCTAGACGGCCACTTTCCTGTGCCTAGTGCGGAGGTCATGGATGAGGTCCACGATGTCCACACTAGACCAGGCGGGTGCCCGCCTCTTGCGGTCCTGGGCAAGCTCCCGGGAGCCACCAGCCTGGTCCCGGGAAGAGGGGGAGGGCTGGGGGGCATTGGGTGGCTGGCTCGAGCCGTGCCAGGTGCAGGGTCTGCTAGCTGTGTGCTGGCAGGCTTGCACCTAGCACGGGCACCGTAGCCAGCCCGTGCCTCTTTAAGGGGGCCTGGGGCCGGGAGGGGGGCATACGAGTTTCCCTGGTGTTGGCCAGAGTGGCCAGCAGGGAAAGCTGGGGAGGGCTAGCCTCCCACTAGTTCGAATTAAGAGGCTACACACCCCTTAATTCGAACTAGTAAGTTCGAACTAGGCTTAGTCCTCGTAGAATGAGGTTTACCTAGTTCGAACTAAGCGCTCCGCTAGTTCGAATTAAGTTCGAACTAGCGGAGCGCTTGTGTAGCGCCTATCAAAGTTAATTTGAACTAAAGTCCGTTAGTTCGAATTAACTTTGTAGTATAGACATACCCAATGGGAGTTTTGACAACATTGACAGCAAAAGAAATCAGTTGAGCTCCATCATGTGGAGCTGAGAGGAAAATTTTACCTGTTATGTGAGGTTTTCAATTTGGTTTGGTTTTAGTCGTATGTAAAAAAAGCACTGACAACATGCAGCCAGTAAGGAATAATATAATTGTTTTACTTCTGATCAGCTTCTAACCAATATTCATATGTGGGTAGGTAGGCAAAAATCACATATAATCAGTTAGCAAACCTACATTGTTTGGCTACTCCATTATTTGATCAGCAGCTAAATTATTTTGGAGTTTACTGTCAGACATCAGAGCTTCAAGGCAACTGAAAAAAGAACAGAACAGAAGACCAAAAAAAGCTGGTTGAAAACTGGAGGATGGAACAGCAAAGAAACACAAATAGAGGGAAAATAGGTAGTTTATAGAGAATATTGATTTTAAAAAGATCCTAAAAAGTCTTCCTGGGAACCACCATACTCCTGGGTTGTGAAAAGTAGATTGGTGAATCCATTCAGCCCCTGGACATACTCTTCAGTCTTGAAAATAAGACATGCAAAGAGTATTTTAAGATATGCCAAGTAGTTCACACAGATGCCAAATCACACCATTTGCAAGCATGACAGAGTAGTCTGGGTTTTCTCTCAAGATCATAGGCTTAGATGAAGTAATTATGCTGTGATTAGTATGTCATTACACACACACACACACACACACAAGCACATTCACCTGGACCTAGATCCTTAAGGAAGCAGGCCCCAGCTTTAACAATTTTTGAAGAGTTTGCCATCTTGAAACGTTTTCTCTTCCTTATTCACCTTCCTTTGTGTAAGCAGGGGAATGGTCCCGCTACTGTGGGGAACTTTCCTGGGTTTTATACTACCCCGGTGAAATGGACCAGCAAAAGGATCTGAGTCCCCACTCCCACTTCTTTTACCCAAAGGCCTCTGTGATCCTGAGGGCTCCCCTTCCACTCTCCTGCATAGCAGAGTCCTCAAAATCCCAGCAAGGCTGAGCCCAGGTTTTCTGGGGCTTAATCCCTGACCTTGTAGTTACTTAGGGCAGGGGCTAGACTGTCCCCACTCCAGGGTGCTCTCTTCACACTTTCTTGACCCAGTGACCATTACATACAGTTCAAAGCAAATACAATTTATTAAATAGCAACTGATTAAAAAGAAAAGAATAAGGAAAAAGTGAGAAAGGTTAAATGAGAACACATAGCCCTGCTTTGTAGCACGGGGACATCACAAACAGCAGTCTGTAGAGTATAAGGACAGTTCACAGTCTGTTCCTTATAGGTCCCAGGGCTCTCTCTCAGGCCCTGGCTGTGCTGCAGGGGGGGCTGCAGGTTGGACATGCTCACTCTGGCAGTGACCACGCAACTTCAGGCTCTAGGTGGCAGGACCCCTCTCCCAGTTGGAGTTACAATTCCTCTCCAAGTCTGGCCTGCAGGGCCTCTTGGCTGGTGGTGTCTCCCTGCCCAGATCCTCTTTCCCCCCCTTTGCTGGTCCCAGCTGCTCACCACACCCAGCTGCAGACTGTGCTGCTTTGCCAGCCTCCAGCTCCTTGCATTGCTCCTCTGACCCCTTTGGCTCTGGTAACTGTAGGTCTGCCTCTTAGCACAGCTTGCACTCCTTGGGCTGTGTGTGTCTGGCTCTGTCACTGCAAAAACAACAAAAGGTCTGGTAGCACTTTATAGACTAACGAAACATGTAGATAGTATCATGAGCACAGCCCACTTATTCACAGGGTCTGCGCTCTGTGGGCTGAATGGGCCTCTAGCTCTGTCACTGCAGGTCTGCTCCTCAGTGCAGCCTAGACCCATTGCTACTCTTCTTAGCTCTCTCGCTCTTTGACTCAGACCCAGAAAATCCCAGCACACACGGAGAATGGAACCTGGCCTCTTAATTCCCCCATTGGCCTGTCCAACCTGTCAATCAGGCAGACCTGGCATGTTGGCTTCTTCCCATTGTCCCTGGGGTCTGTCAGTCTCAGGGCCCTGATTTCTCATGGACCCTTCCCCTTTTGGTATTGGGAGCTGGCCAACCAAAAACTCCCACTGAGTTTTAGTAAGGAGCTAACAGTCTCCTTACATTTGCTTCAGCCTATATCTCATTCAGCACTCTTTTCAAAGCATCTTCTTGTATAGGCATATATTTTCAGAAGCTCACTTGGAAAAAAGGCCAACAGAAAGTTTCTTTTGACACATACACTGAAGTGGATAGAAAGTTTCATCACGTTACTTTGCACACTACCTAGGAAAGTGTGCTTTCTGAGCCTGGAATTGTCTCCTGAAAAGTCCTACATTATCTTTGACATTTACCATACTCAAGAATGGCCATACTGAACATGACCAAAGGCCCATGTAGCCCAGTATCCTACCTTCTGATATTGGCCAATGCCAGGTGTCCCAGAGGTAATGAACAGAACAGGTAATTATCAAATGATCCATACCCTGTCACCTATCCCCAGCAAACATAGTCTGGGGACACCATCTCTGCCCCTCCTGGACTAATAGCCATCGATGGACCTATCTTCTGTGAGCTTATCTAATTCTTATCTAATCCGTGTTATAGTTTTGGCCTTCATAATATTCTCTGGAAAGGAGTTCCACATGTTGATAGAGCACTGTGTAAAAAAACCCCACTTCCTTTTGCTGCCTATTTGGTGCCCCCTAGTTGTTGTGTTATGAGGAGTAAATAACACTTCCTTATTTACTTTCTCCATACCAGTCATGATTTTATAGACTTCAATCATACCCTTTAATCATCTATTTTCCAAACTGAAAAGTTTCAGTGTTATTAATCTCCTCATACAGAAACCATTCCATACATCTAATCATTTTATTTGCTTTTTTTAAAACTTTTTCCAATTCCAATATATGGTGTTTTGGGGGAGAATGTTTATTTTTAAGATAGAGTGACCACGTCTGCACGCAGCATTCAAAATATGGATGTACCATGGATTTATAAAGAGGCACTATGACATTTTCTGTACTATTTTCTATCTCTTTTATAATGATTCCCAACATTCTGTTTGTTTGGGTTTTTGTTTTTTTTTTTTTTTTGACTGCCAGTGCACACTGAGTGAACGTTTTCAATGAACTATCCACAATGATTTCAAAAGTTTTTTTTCTTGTGCGGTAACAGGTAATTCAGATCCCATCACTTTATATGCATGGTTGGGATTGTGTTTTCCACTGTGCATTACTTTGCATTTATTTTCTTCTGCCATTTTGTTGCCCAGTTATCCAGTTCTGGGAGATCCTTTTGTAGCTTTTTGTAGTCTGCTTGGGACTTAACTATCTTGAGTAGTTTTGTATCATCTGCATATTTTGCCACTCCTTTCCCCATGTCATTTATGAATATGTTGAATAGGATTGGTCCCAGCACCTCTCTCTAGTCTGAAAACTGACCATTTATTCCTACCCTTTGTTACCTATCTTTTAAGCAGTTACCAATTCATAAAAGGGTGCTCCTCTCATCTTATGACAGATTACTTTGCTTAAAAGCCTTCGGTGAGGCACCCTGTCAAAGAGGTTCTAGAAATTAAGGACACCATATCCAATGGATCCTGCTTTCCAACATGCTTGTTGACCCCCTCAAAGAATTCTAGTAGATTGGTGAGGCATGATTTCCCTTACAAAAATCATGTTGGTTCTTGCCCAACAAATTATGTTCATCTGTATGTCTGACAATTTTGTTATTAACTATAGTTTCAAACAGTTTGCCTGGTATTGAAAGCAAATATTTCTGGTCTGTAATTGCTGGGATCACCCATGGAGCCCTCTTTAAAAATTGGCATCACATAAGCTATCAGTAACTGTTTTTCATAATAAGTTATAACTATAGTTAGTAGTTCTTCAGTTTCACATTTGAGTTCCTTCAGAACTTATTACTGTTTAGTTCAGTGGTCTCCAACCCATCGATTATGATCGACCAGTCGATTGCAGTGTCTCTAACAGTTGGTCTCCGTCAGTATTCCCTCTAAGGTGTGCGCCTGTATGGAGCACACAAAAAACTTTAAGCCCACCCACAGGATCGGTCGGCAGAGGCTTTCCTTGCTGACCAATCCCCGTCTTGACTGCCGCTTTGTGCCGACAAACAGCTGAGCCGGCACAACGTGGCGGCCATTTTTATTCTAATGGAGCGGGGGATATTTAAATCCCAGCTTCATTGACTATGTCGGTATGTCTAATTTACATGCCTCTGTCGGCAGAGGCATGTAGTCTAGACATACCCTTGGTGAGTAGAGGACAAAAATGTATAATTATATATACTTGATTTTAGATATATATAGCATACATTAAAAAGAGACTGTTTATTCTACATTTTCTTAGGGATAGATCTTCCTTACATCCTCAACCATGAAGACCAATGCAAATAATTCAGTTAGTTTCTTTGAAAACATTTTATTGTCTTTGAGTGCTCCTTTAGCATTTCAGTCATCCACTAGCCCCACTGGTTGTTCAGCAAGCTTCCTCCTTCTCGTGCACTTATAAAAAAACTATTACTTTTTGAATCTTTGACTAGCTATTCTTCAAATTCTTTTTTGGCCCTCCTAATTGATTTTTTACATGTCATTTGCTAGAGTTTATCCTCCTTTCTATTTTCCTAACTAGGATTTAACTTCCACTTTTTAAATGGAAAGATTTTTTTTGGCTCCCACTGATTCTTTTACTTCATTATTAAGCCATGGTAGCACTTTTTTGGTTCTCTTACTATGTTCTTTAATTTGGGATATACATTTAATTTGAGCTTCTATTATGGTGCCTTTATAAAGTTTCCATGCAGTTTGCAGGGATTTCACTTTCGACACTGTACATTTTAATTTCTGTTTAACATCCGCATTTTTGTGCAGTCTCCTTTCTGAAATTAAATTCTATACTGTTGGGCTGCTGTAATGATTTTCCCCACCACAGAAATGCTAAATTTAATTATATTATGATCACTATTTCCAAGCAGTCCAGCTATATTCACCTCTTGGACCAGATCTTGTGCTCCATTTAGGACTACATCAAGAATTGCCTCTCCTCTTGTGGGTTCCAGAACCAGCTGCTCCAAGAAGCAGTCATTTAAGATGTCAAGAAAGTTTCTCTCTGCATCCCGTCCTGAGGCGACATGTACCTAGTCAATATGGGGATAGTTGACATCCCCCATTATTACTGATTTTTTTTATTTTTATAGCCGCTGTAATCTCCCTGAGCAGTCATTATCACCATCCTGGTTGGGTGGTTGGTAATATATCCCTAGTGCTATATACTTATTATTAGGGCATGGAATTACTATCCATAGTGATTCTATGATACGATTATGTTCATTTAATATTTCTACTTCATTTGATTCCACATTTTCTTTTACATATAGTGCCACTCCCCTACCAGCATGACCTGTTCTATCTTTCAGATATATTGTGTACCCTGGTACTACTATGTCCCATTGTTTATTCTCATCCCACCAAGTTTCTGTGATTATACTATATCAATAGCCTCATTTAATATGAGGCACTCTAATTCACCTATTTTATTATTTAGATTTCTAGCATATGTATATAAGCACTTCAAAAACCTGTCATTTTTTAGCTGTCATTATATTATGTAACTGAATGGGACTTTTTTCATTTGGCTGTTTCTCATCAGATCCTACTCATATTTTATCCTCTTTCATCTTCTTCTCCTTGTTAGGACATAGAGAATCTTCATTAATAGATCCTCCCCTGAGGAATAGGTCTATCCAAACTATGTGCTCCTTCACACCCATCAGTTTTCCCCAGCCTATAGTTTAAAAACTGTTCTACAACCTTTTTAATTTTAAGTGCCACTTTGGTTTTGGTGAAACTCATCCTTCCTGTATAGCAGGGGTGGGGAACCAGGGCCTGGACATGGTCCTGAGCTTGCTTGGATCCAGCTCCCGAGGCTCAGGGCTTCCGCACCCAGCATTGGGGAACCCACACTGGTGCTCCAGAGCCCCGCTGCCTCCCCATGGGGCTGGATCACATAAAATCTACTAACCTGTACCCCACTAGGCTCTGGTGAGAGAGGGGAATGTGGGGCGTGTCTTTCTCCTTCTCAGTCAGGGGCCATGTCAATGGGATTTGGTTTGGTGTTTTCTATGCTTCTCACTTGTGTGTGGCCCCCAACTGATTTTTCTGAGGATCAACGGCCCCAATCCAATAAATGTCCCCTACCCCTGCAGCATAGATTCCCCCTTTCTCAAAAGTTTCCCCAGTTCCTAATACATCGAATGCCCCTTTTTGCTACACCAGCATGTATTGATGCATTGAGACCCCGCAATTCTGTCTAAAGTGGCTCTGCGTGTGGAACAGAAAGCATGGCAGAGAATGCTGCCATGGATGTCCTGAAATTCAATCTTTTACCTAGCAACATAAATTTTGCTTCCAGGATCTCTCCCCTATCCTTCCCTATGTCATTTGTGCCTACATATACCACGACTGGCTCCTCCCCAGCCCTACCTCTAAGTCTATCTAGATGTCTTCAGAGATCCTCAACCTTCACACCAGGTAGACAAGTCACCCTATGGTTTTCCTGATCATCACACATCCAGATGTCTAGCGTTCTAATGATCAAATTCCCCATTACTAACACCTATCTGTTCCTAATAACTGGAGTTCCCATTCCAGGACAGGTATCATCAGCGTGAGAGGATTCCATGACATAATTTGGAAGGAGGGTCCTATCTATGGGGTCATTTCACTCTGCTCCAGTTCAATATTCTCCTTCCCTGAGTCTTTCCTCCTTCTCAGCAGCACTGAGGCTGTCAGATCAGAGGTGTGACCATTCTACTGTGTCCTGGAAAGTCTCATTTACATACCTCTCTTTCCCCCTGTAGTTCTTCCATTTCAACCACTCTGGTCTCCAAAGCCCCTACATGGACTCTGAAGGCCAGGAGCTTCTTACACCAAATGCACATATCTGTCACCTGCCCATAAGGCATATAATACTTACGTATTTTATCTGTCTATCTTGAATCCCATCTGAGCCCTTCATGGTCTAACTTATTTATCCCCAGAATACACCTGTGAGGTAGGGACACACCATTATGCCCATTTTACAGACGGGGAGAACAGAGGCACAGTAAAACTAAATGACCTGCCGAGGTCATGTTAGAAATTTGTGACAAAGCAGGGAATTGAATGCAAGTCTCACAAGCCCTAGGCTAGCACAAGACCATCCTTGCTCACTATGAAGTACTCACCAGTAATTTTTTTTCCATCTAGAGCTAGATTTTTTGGAGAGCTCAGTACATGGGATGCTGAGCACTTTAGAAAATCTGAATCCAGCTATGGATACTGAGACCCTGTAAAGCTAGCCCTGAACTCTTTTGAAAATGCAGTCCTAAATGTCATATATTGACCTGAGAACCTTTTTTAGTTTTCTCTGTGGGGCAAGGTTAAAATGGGGGTGGGGTCTAGGTATAAATGAGAACTGAATTTGGCCCCAAAAGCCAGGATGATGTTCTGTCCAACACTGAGGTTGCAGGCCTTTTGCTACAGTTTCAGACATCCACTTCTATCCTTCCATATTTCAGAAGTGCTTGAACGTACACACTGTGCATGCATTCCATGAAATGCAAGCATAATTGCCAGGAGCAAAACTAACATAGATCTGGTTGAAGAGACATAATGTGCGATTTAATTGAAAGCAAGTTTATTAAAATTATATTTCACAAATTCACTATTAGAATTGGAGATGGAAGGGAAGATTCTCTGTCTCAAGCTGCTCCCCTTTTACCCCTCAGGCAGCACTGTGCTCACACATCACCTGCTGGGGAACACCTAGCATGGGCAAGCAGGTCATTTTTCCATAATGCCCAGGACAAGGGCCTGATGCCAGCAGGGAAGGGCCCAAAGGGCATTATACTAGCAGGTGTCATTTAAAGCAACTCCCAAACTTCTGTAGCCTGCACCATGGCAAAGAATCAGGGAACTGTAAAGGGCTCCAACAAGCTACCTCCCCACTTCTTTCCATAGTGCCCAGCACAAGCTGGACAGCACAAGTCTCTGTAGTTCAAGTATTTTCGTATGCATTGTTTGTGCTTGTCTGTCCTTCTTAAGGGCGGATCCCTCTATGCCTTTTCTGTACGCTTCCCTCTAGCTCTGACAGTGGGACCACAACAGATCATGTTGGATAGCCATGAGTTAGGCAAGGAGCCTCTCCCTTCTCTTGGTTTTATTGTGTGCTTGTGGCCTTCACCCCAACAGACTGGAGCACAGTATTCCACTGCAGCGATTTCAAAGCTCGAGATGTTCAGAGGTAAGGATTTGACTACAGCAACAGGGCAAAATTCAGGCCTTCTTTGGCACCTCTGTTCCACAGCATTCCCCCAAAGTTGAAAACAATTCAGATCTGGAGTCTTGGCTTGGATTCCCTTTAGTCATAAGAAGACCAAAGTTGTGGTGAGGTGAAGGACCTAACTCCGATGTTGACCGGGAGGAAACTCTCCACCACCTATGTTGGGTGGAGCCAGGCCAAGCCCACCCCCTGCACCAGAAGCAGGGAAGGCAGGAAGTAGAAGAATCTGGGCCTTCAGCTTAGTTGGGATGCAATCAGTGAAAGAGGCAGACATCCCTGCCTTGCTGCCATCCACTGAATATCTAGAAGAGCTACTGGGACTGCCATCCACTATGAACCCCATGGAGATGGAGGTCTCATGAATGACAGAGACCTATGAACAGACTAGGGTAGGAAGGTGTCCAGGGAAATCAGACTTTCAGCTGGTTGTGGTGCTGGGAGTTGAGTCAGCATGCTATAGTGAGGTCTCTGCCGACCAAGTGGCAGCATCACTCATCCTTGGAAGGGCCTGGGCTAGAATTCAGTGGAGTAGGATGGGCCTGGGTCACCCTATCCCTGTCACCAGCTCCATCCCTAGTGCACAGCCAACCCAACTGAGGCCAGAAGGCCTGTGTTGGTTTGCTGTCTGCCACAGCCAAGGAAGCTGAGCTTAAGATTGCTAACTGCTCTTCCACAGCCACAGGGCTAGAGCCTGAAGATGGTTACCACCTGACCAAAAGAGGAAGCTGAGGTAATAGGCAGCTGTTACCAGCCCCACCCCAAAGGGCCATGGCTGTGCACCATTGACAAAGCCCCTCCCAACTGATTATTCCCGGCTTGCTAGCTGGCACAGTTGAGCCAGAGGCTACATCTAGACTGCAGGCTTCTTTCGGAAGAAGCTTTTCCAGAAGAGATCTTCCGGATAAACTTCTTCCGAAAGAGAGCGTCTACACTGCAAAAGTGCATCAAAGAAGTGATCTGCTTTCTCAAAACACTGATTGGACACTATCTCGCATGTAAGGCCACCTGGAACTAGTTCAGGCAGGGCATTAGGTCAGCAGTTGCTTCTGGGTGCTGTTGCCTAAAGCTATCTGAGATGAGTGCTTAAAGGGACCCCCCTGGACAGCTGTTTCTCTGCTTCTGCTGTGTGCTTGCCTACCTTGATGAGGGACAGCAAAGCTCTTGCCGTGCATGCCGTGGTTGCCTGTTTTTTGGACACCACAGCATTCTTTTTGCTATGGAGCTGGAGCTGCCTCTGGGCATGCGATGGCCCCACACTGCCAAGCTGCAGGTTCTGCAGTAGTTTGTGCAGACCATCTTGATGGTCCTTCCCCAGCTTGACTCCGAGCTCATCAGTGAGTCCCTCTGCCTGGATGCAGGAGCAATGCCCTTGCACCTGCACCCCCCGGTAGAGAGATGATTCTAGAGGCCGGATACCAGTTCTGACAGGTGGGACCGGCTGGTGCCCTGAGGGAGAGTTTCTCTCAAGGACCCCAGTAAGTCTCCCCAGGGTCTCCCCATTAGGGACCATTGTCTTGCCCCCCCTATGGCTTTCCCACCACAACCCCTCCCTTCCCTCCTTCCCTGTACTCCCAATAAAGACACCAGTTTTGAGTGGAACAACAAAAACTTGTTAATTTTTTCCTAATAAGAGTAACTGGGTAGGAAGGGGGCAGAGAACCTGGGGGGGGGGGGGGAAGGAGGAGGCTCAGGGCTGGGAGTGGCATGTGGGGTGGCTAGTAGAGCCACCTTGAGCCCAGGGACCTCAGCGAACTCAAGGGTGGCTGGGGCCTGGGATCATGGGGGGGATGGGCAGGATGGGGGGCTGGAGCAGGGTCTGGGATGGCAGGGGGCCAGGGGAGGAGGCATAGGCATGGCAGCAGGAGCTGGAGTGGGGAGGGCTAGCATGGGGACAGGAGCCAGGTGTGCCGTCACTTCCTGGATGGTGGCACACAAGTTTTCACGCTGCCGCACAAGTTGGTCCCACATGTGGTTGTGCCACTCGGCATCATCCTGGACCTTCTAGGCCAGGGTTTGCTGCATGTCATGCAGGATGGCCACATGCTCCTTCATGAGGTCCTCATGGACCCTCCTGCACTTGCAGCTCCCCCTGGGTTGGGCGGCTGGCTCAGGTTGTGTGGATCGCCCCTCAGGTGATGTCTGGTCTAGCTATGGAGGACAAGAGAGAGAGGTGGTTAGTCATCCATGCACACACACTGCCCCTGAGGCCATGCCCTCCTGTTTGAGCAGCAAGCAACAGTCCTCAGAGACGAGGGCAGTGATGTCCCATGAGCAAGGCCATGTGTGGCTTGCACAGCAGGCCCTGCCTCACAGGGACCCCGAGATGCTCAGGGGACCACGCTTCCCGCCCTCCCATCCCCCTGTCCCATGACAAGCAGGGAAGGGAACTGTCTAGCCACAGTGGGATCCCATGGGTGGGAGAGGGGCCTGGAGCAACCTGGCCTTCAATGTGGTGCACACACACCTACACCCAGCTACGCTGTCTGCAAGAGCAGGTGGTTCCTGAAGCATGCAGGCATGCCCATGTGCTGTGTGCGGCACTCCTCAGCGTACATGGAGTCGTGTCTGTGCTCTTGTTCCCAGCCTGCTTCCAGCGGTGTCTGGTGGTGGCAGGCTGTCCCACCCCCTGGGCCAGATATGTATAGGGCCTCCCCACAGCCTGTGAGCAGGATGACAGGGATGCTCAGGGCTCCCTGTTAAGTCTGTGTGGTGCACAATAACACTGCACGTGGTTCCACATGCATGGACTGCAGTATGATGTCCAGCCCCAGCAAGCTGAGTGATGATTGCACCCCATCCCCTCTGCACTCGCCTCCCCCACCCTGTGTGTGTGACAAACTGAGAACACTCACCTGAAGATCTCTCCCCAGTATCAAGAGATGCTTACGACACATCACAGGCTCACGGGTACCGACTCCAGGGACAGCATCGCTGTGTCCTCCTCCTCCTCCTCCCACCATCCCTTGTCGTCCTCCTCCCCAAACTCTGGCCAGGCAACGATGGGTGTGTTAAGGCTGGAGTTGATCACCTCGGAGCTCCTGGTAGTAGGGGCAGATGTGGGGTCCTGCCCTGGAGCGTGAGCTGTGCTCTCTGGCCCTCGCATAGCCCTGGTGGAGCTCCTTCACCTTACTCCAGACCTGATCTAATGTCCAGGGTGGGTGTCCACACTTTGTCAGGACTTGGCCATCCGGCCATAGATATCTGCATTGCGGCGTTTGGAGCGGAGATCCTGTAGGGTCTCCTCCTCCTCCCCCCCGCATAGCTCAAGGAGAGACAGGATCTCCACTTCAGACCAGGAGGGTGCCCACCACTTGGTACATCTTGGTGAGTCCTAGGAGCTCTGGTCATGCTCCCTGTGAGGGTCAGGGAGGTCTTAGAGGGCTTGTGGCTGGGCCATGGGTGAGTAGGCCTGTGGCAGGGAGAACCACGTGGTCAGGGTGCTGCTCCAGGGCTGGCTTCCTGCCACCAGGCTTGTCTAGGGTGCCTGCATTTTTAAGAGCTGCCAGAGACAGGAACTATAGAGTTGTGATTAAAGTGTCCACCAGGGCACCCGTGTTACTTCCTGGAGGCCTCTTCTTTTGGAAGAAAACCCTCTTCCGCCTCCACACACCCCTTTTGGAAAAGGCATTCTTCCTTGTAGAAAGAGGTTTGCCACTGTCAGAAAAACCCTCCGTTCTTTCAACTTTTTGTCAAAAGAATGTGATTGCAGTGTGGATGTAAGTGAAGTTTTCAGAAAAATGGCCATTTTTCTGAAAAAACTCTGCAATGTAGACATATCCTGAGTGGTGTCCTTCTGAGCCTGGACAGAAGGAACCACTCAAAGCCAGTACAGAAGTATAACAGCTTTAGGCTATGCCATTTGTATCTTTATTTTATAAGCAAAAATGTAGTGCATTTATAAACAGAATCTTTTTGGTCTACAATTAGCATCAGAGTTGTATATAAAACATCTCAGTCTTAAATGTCTTTACTTATCACATCAGTCTATGCTGTTTATATTTATGGAGCAATTTGCACAAATGCCTTTCGATTGATGCAAGTTTAGTGTTTCTTTCTTTCAAGTGATCATATTTATATAATTTTCTTTACTGCTTGATACATTGTGTTTTTCTTCCTCTTCCACTGCCTCTTTGTCAGGAAATAGCTTCATTCATTTCTGAAAGACAATTGCTTTAACATAGGCAGATGGAGAACTTTGAGAGTGAAAGAAGAAAACCATCTCGACATGACATAACAGCCTCCCCTGGGTGCTAGTGTGTATAATACTTTAAAAGAAGTGTGTTTTATCTCAGAGATAAAAATCACTTATTTTTAATTGTGGTTCTCAGCATGAAAAGATTAGTAAATCATATGTTTCAGTTACCTACATAGCTACACCAATATGTTCCAAACACAAAGACACAGATAAACATTTACTAGAAAAAAAAAAATCAGAAACTTATTTCAACTGGGAGCATACTGCTGTGTTTTTTTATGCATGTCTAAGTGAAGATGATATGTTATGTCTCAAAGTTGTCCTGGGTCTCTATCAGCCATGAGAGATTTAATGTGCCCAGAACCAAATCCAAATGTCCAGCTTATTTTTTCACTACTGTAAAGGTCAGTGTTTCTCTAAATCATCGAAACACAGCAGCGTTTCATGGAATTACTATAACTTAATCAATAAGCTCTCTGTTACTGGTTGATTGCGTGGGGCTTTGGCACATGCAGGGCTTGACTCCTCAGGGCCGTAGAGTTTTGAGGTTTCCCTGGGTGCCAGCCCAGCCAGAGGCAGGGGGGAAGGAAGGGGGTCCCTGGCCAGGCTGTTCATTAACAATCTGACCAGGGACTGGCTCGCCGCATAGTGTGGGGAGCAGGACACTCCGTGCTGGAGGTGGATCTGGAGGAACAGCACTTTACATATTTCCAAGCATGGAATGTGATAACTGAATGATTAATCAGGGGTGCTGGCAGCTTTCCCAGGCCTCTGGGCAGGGCGGGGGGAGGGTGGTTCCACATTCCCAGAAGGGGCAGGGCCTTTGGCAGAATGGGCAGGGCCTCAGGCAGCCAGACCTCCATACCACCCAGGGTGCACCACACTAATCCCACCAGCCCTTAGAGCCACCCAGAGCATGCTGTGCTCCCAGCATAGCACTCCGGAGGCAATTTAAAGGACTTGGGCTTCAGCTGCCTCCACTGCTGCCTCCACTGCTGCTTTAGCAGTGGCAGCAGTTGGGAGTCCTGGCCCCCTTTGAATTGCCAAGCCCTGTAACCAGACCCAGGGCCCTTCCCTTCCCCCACCATACTTTTTGCCCTTTTAGCTGTAGTTTGACTAGTTCCTGTTATGTACAGTAATGGAAAATCCCCAATGATGTTAAATGCTTGCTCAAACCACATTGCAATTGTTTTCATGCTTATGAATATGTAACAATGGAGTGCATGAGGAAGCATGAGTGAGAAACACCCACTCATAAGGCAGTTCAGCATGTGTTGCTCTTATGGCTAAGGAAGAATTCTGCAAAGTGTTTAAATGGCTGTACCAGGTGGAGTTCTCTAGGACCAGCTGTAATAGCATGTTGAATTCAGGATTGGAAGCAGGAGAGCCTTCCCACGGATCTGAAGGGACTTCAGGAAATTTCGCCACCTCGCAGTCAAATCTCCGGGAGGCTGTCACTTGGCCAGTTTCAGCCACATGTGAAATCGAAACTAACTCTGGCCGCTTGCAGCCTGCCTCCAAACTGCCAGGATAAATGTGATCGGTGTGTGAGTATTGCTGTACCATTAAGAATCTATACTAATAAATTAGCTTCAGTGCTGCTCCAGTTCATCCTTTGTCTAAGTTTACACCTTGGCTGGTCTAAGGACAGGTAACTGGCTCTGGGGCAACTGTCCCCTTTCACCCTGGTCAGCGGGCCTCACTGTAATAGGTTTTACTACTGGGTCACTGAGCATTCCTGGTTGGAAAGCTAAACTATACCATGAATTTCTATTTGCATCAGATGCAACTATTTACAGTGAATTCATAAGGGAGCCTTCAGCAAAAGGAAAGTAGTGAGGGGGGGTTAAAACATGCTTGCTTTGTTTTATCCTCTGCATTCACTGTCACAGTTCTATCCCCTATCATTTGTCTCAAACAGACATGGTGGGTGAAATAATATTTCTTATTGCACCAACCTCGGCTGGTGAAAGAGGCAGACTATCAAGGTATACAGAGCTCTTCTTCCAAGACAAGTTGGTCCAGTAGAAGATATCACTTTACCCATCTTTTTTCTCTAATATCCTGAAACTAACATGGCTCCAACAATGAAATTTATCTCATTAAGTTGGAGCTGGGGCATTAGGACCGATGTCAGCCAAAAGAGAGCTTAAAATTCTGCAAATGTTTCTGAAGATTATATTCACATCAAAGCTTTACTGGACTTTCTATTGAAGGAGACACACTTCATTACAACTCCTGAGTAAGAACCAGTTAGGTAATAATATATCTCTAGCTAGTCAGCCTGCTTTTGAATGGCTTCCTGTCATTCTGTAGGTACTGTCCAAATTGACATTATCAAGTAGTTGAAAGAGCCAAAAAACTGAGCTATTCCGGTGAAAAAATATAAATTTATCATTTGATATTATCATAGCCGTATCTTAGAAATAAGGAAGACAGAAGTCCCATTTTCTATGACTACAGAGTGACTGTATGTGCAATACTGCTTTCAGTCCTGGACATTATTATATTTGTTTTCATGTCAACAAATTGGATAGAGTTCAAAGAGGAGCAGGGTGCTAGAGATACTGAGTTGGGAAGAAAGATTAAAAGAGCTAAATCTGTATAAATTGATGAAGGGCAGATAGGGCCTGCAAATGTTCAAAGGGGCTTAAGAGCAAAGCTGACAAACATTATTTAGAGTGGCCCAAAGGGAAGAATGGCATAGAATTGAAACCTTTTCTACACTTGGGAATAGCCCCTGATTAGCAATCAGTGGTCAGAAATCAGTGCTGACTCTTACATGCATTCCAGTAGTTTGTCTCGTTTGAGCAGTCAGTAGAATTTCACCTGGTGAGCTCGACTTTCACAATGTTGCTGTGCACCATTTGCTAGCCAAAAATTGATCAGTTTTACAGGTATGGTCCCCTGGTAATTCCCAGATCTTTTTCTTTTTCCTTGGTTATGGGTCAATACCACCTCAGCTCTATTAGGGGAATTGGAAAGGGAAAATGTCAGATGAATAACCAAAAATATTTCCTATGGTCAGATGTATTATTCTGTGGAATAGTTTCCAAAAGGAAGTGATGGAAACCTCATTACTGAGGGTATATAAAGCTAACTGGGCAATATACTAGAAATTGTTCCCTGGAGAACTATCCTGTATTGCTAGGGAAATGGACTTGCATGATAATCTAATAGCTCTTTTCCATCTCTAATGTATCCAGGAGAAGCACACATCCCATTTCTTCAGGAAAGCTTAAACCTAGATCAATAGGTTACATGTTTAGTTTGGAACACAGATGGTTGTTATCCTAAAACAAGGACAAGGTGGATATTATGTGGGAGTCAGTCTATCACGATTGTTATTATGGAACAAATTCTACATATTTAGTGCTCACTCTGATTTTAGTGGAAAACCTGGACCTGCATACAGATGGGCTGACTACACTGGCATTAATGGCTAGCCCCCATTTATCTTCTTATATTCATTTTTTCCCTTGAAAGCAATTATTTCCCACTGCGATTCTGACTGCAGAAAATTTTGCAACCTACATTTATAATCCAATTCACAGAGTGCATATCCCTCTCTCAAGTTACTAAACTTTGGATTACAAAACCTTAGTGAAGTCTCCAGCAAGACGCCAGAAGCAAATTGCTGTTCTGAAGACCTAGGAGGAGATCTATCAGACATGACTGGAAAGAAAGATTTATAAAGTCCAATACTGTCTGCCACACTCAGACATGAAAGTCCAGCAGGAAGAAATTGCTGAATCTAGGATCCAAGAGACTCCTAGATTTTGCTTTACAAAAAGGATCCAGCTGTTCCAGAATTCAAGTTTACCAAAGCTTGGAGCAAGGAGGTAGACAGGGAGTCTTAACAGCCAAGGCTATAATATAATGTCAGAATAATCAAAAATCAGTAATGAGCAGATGCCAGGAATCCCATCTGCCCTTCTTGGCAAGTGAGCCAAACATGCCTTTCTAAGTTTCTGAAATCCCGATACTATGGGATTTAATAATAGATATGAAAGATAGCCAAGAAGGAAGATAGAACCAATACAGGCACATGTTTTAGTTAAAAGAACACTGGCATTTAGAAAGGATTTGAGTTAGTGCACCTTTCTTGTTGGAAAAACACTGCAGAACTAGAGTAATTCACACAGAATATATAGCCCCAGCAAGGAACAAAGTTACAGAGAGCCTGATGATGTCATTCTGTGGCACAGCCAGGAAAATCTTTTTTATAGAGACAGACCTTATTTCTCCTAAGTTTTACAGAAGCTTGCCCATTCATCTTTAACAATAAAATAAAACCAAGATGTAAAAGTGCTTCTCCTCTCCCCTCAGGGATGCAGATCAAGAGACATTCTATTGACATCCAATCCATGGTGCTAAGCAACAGTAATATAACGCTTAATATGGCAATATTAACAGCAAAAAGACACAATTCAAGATTTGCCAGGTCTTCCAAGTGGTTTATTTCATCAGACTATTGCAATATATCACTGGACTATGAATTAATGTGGAGATTTAGTACAATTAAGCATTGCCCTGGTAGTTCTTTCTTTTGTGTACTGCCCTATGTTGCATGTGCTCATCAGGAAGATTAAAGTTTGCTTATGAAGTCAAATACATTTCTTAACTTTATATTTGTTGCATTTAAAGCTAAAGTGGACAGTTCTAGTATAGTACTTGTACACCATGACTGAAATCCATTCCAAAGGCCTATGCAACACTTAAGTTCCACTTAAGCCAGGGGTGCGGAACCTCGGGCCCAGGGTCTGCATTTGGGCCCTAGCTTGTCTGGATCCAGCCCCTGAGGCTCAGGGCTCTCCCCCTTCCCGCATTGGGGAGCTTGCATTGGCGCTCCAGCCCCTGCCCCACTGCCCTACTATGGGGCTGGAGCACACAAAATCTACTAGTCTGCTGCCCTCCTCCTCCCTTCCCCCCCGGCCAGGCTCTGCTGTGTGAAGGGAATGTCTTTCTCCTTCTCAGTCAGGGGCCACATCAGCGAGGAGGGGATTTTGTTCGTTTGGGGGGGGGGGGGGGTTTGCTCACTTGCTCACTGATTTTTTTTTTGTTGGTGGCTCAGTGGCCCCTGACCCAAAAAAGGTCCCCCCCACCTGACTTAAGCCTTCAAATTAGAGATGAAATGGAACTTAAGTTTTTTTTTTCCTAGAGGATTGCTGCTAATCTTGCACAGGGGCAAACGTCACCACTTGAGAGCAGTTATATCACTGCAAGGGTATCCCTAGCACCCAGATTGCAGAGGGGTGACTTCTGTCTGGACATTTCAGATATAACAGTTCCTGTTCAAAGGCCTGAACCAAATGCCACCAAAGTCAATGGAATGACTCACTGAGTTCACCGAGAGTTAGGATGGGCCCCGAATGAGCAGAAATGGAAAGGGAAAAGGAGCTCTGTAACAGTACTGCAATAAAATCACCTCAATTGTGTGAGATCCAGCACACTAAGGTTACCACCAGTGACAGGATGTGCAAACCACACTAATCAGAAAAGAACAAATGTGGCTCGAAAATTGAGTAACACGGTAGGTCACACCTGAAGAAGAGTTAGACTTGATAGGCAAACACTAATTGAGGATGGAGCAGGGTTCCCTCTAAGATTTTCCATCTGTGAGCGGGGTGAGTTCTCTTGTGCATCAATATTGAGGTCATGTGCGCTTGTACGGTTGTGTGCCACTGTGGCACCCAAGTAATTAACAAATATATATTGTAAAATGTTATAGAAGAAAGAATACTAAAACAAGGAATAATTAACAAGGTGTATGACCTCCGGAGCAGCCGCCACCTGCTACGTGGCCACAACTCCAATCCTGGGGAAGGGCTGAAGCTAGGGCCAGGGCCGTGTGGTGGCTGCCCTGCTGCTCCTGGGGCAGGGCAGCCACCCACCACATGGCACTGCCCTGGAGCAGCTGAGCCGCCATTGAGTGGCTCTGAGGAGGAGGTGGGCCTCAAATTCTTTGTATGTACCCATGCAGGTGTGCACCTTAGAGAGAACGCTTGGATGGAGCCCTGCTGGGTAGGAGCAGACAGGTTTATATACATCCAGGACACAAGAGCAGAAGGGGCTTCAGTGTGGATGCCTGCAGTCACTCTCCGGGCTTTGCGAGGGAAAGGTGGGAACCCAGAAGGAGAGCTGAGTCGTAGGACACAAGCCTTGAAGGAAGGATTTACCTAGAGGGAAGTGGAGAAGAACCCTGATAGAGGTAGAATGGGTGCAGCACAGGGGAAAGGTGGCAGGATTTCGTGATGGTGCAGACCCTGACTGATGATGGTATGTATGGTTCCTGGGTTGGAACCCATAGTAGAAGGTGGGCCCAGGTTTCCCTATGAGCTTCAGGAAAGTGCCATAGGCTTGAATTAGAGTATTGCTGAGAACAAGGCCTGGTCAGCCAGTCCAGTGACACTTTGATATCATGGAAGGATAAAATTATCTTGATCTTGCGGGACAGCTAAGTCATAAAGAGAAATCTGTGAAGGTGCTCAGTACACACACCTGTCCAGTTTTATTGGCTCAGGATTATCCCATATGTCCTGATTTTTGTACCTCAATGGTTTAAATCCTAGAACACCCAGAGCCTGAGATGGGATAGAAGCAAGAACTCTCCTCCATCAACTGCTGCCATTTCTACTGTCCAAAACAACCCCAATAGGTCAGTGGTAATGTCCATAATTCATACAACAAACTATGTGCATTCATACAGCACTAATTTGGTTAATATACTAGCATTTAATCAGTCATAATTTCCCAAGCACATTTTTATTTAGAGTCTGTCTAGGGATCGATGACATATCAGCTCAGATACAAATGCAAGCACCTTAAATTTATCAGTACTAGCTTGTAAGGAAGGATGAGTGTAATATTTAAATCCAAGTGTCCAACTACTCTAGTAAATCATGATGAAAACTCCTCCTACACTGTGTCACAAGTTATATCACCTTTTTCTTAAGCAAGATGGGTCTCACCAGCAGGAGACGCAGAAATGCCAATTATGATGAGAAAAAATGTGGGTTTTTTATTCAAATAAACCTAACAAGTTATGTAAAGGTGTGAAACGCTTCCTGGTTTGTGAACTTTCAGACAGTCAATCATTCTGAGGATAATAGTACAGTCCAACCTCATTCTAAATTGACTCATTACCCTGACCCAAGTATAATTTACATTGAAAAGTCCCCGTTTACCCAAATAAATGTAATATCCCCATTTTAGCCACACAAACAGGCATCTGGTGGAATTTTGATTTGGGTTGGATTCTCTAATGTTTCCCTTATTTATTTTTAAATGTTCACAAACCAAACTGGAGAAGGCTGAAGACCTATGGCATGTGGTAACCTCTAATTCATCAAGGTTAGTTCTGAATCTGGGGCTACATCTACACTATAACGGGGTTTGATGCTCAGAGATCGATCCACCAGTAGTCGATTTAGCGAGTCTAGTGACAATACACCAAATCAACTGAAAAGCGCTATACTGTTGACCCCTTGTACTCTATCCCCAATGAGAAGAGTAAGAATAGTGGTTGGGAGAGTTTAGACCCTGCGGTAACTGGACCTAAGGTATGTTGACTCCAGCTACATTATTCACACAGCTGGAGTTGCGTACCTTAGGTCAACTTTCTGCAGTAGTGTAGGCATAAGCTCAGAATTCTGAACCTGAGAAAAGGTTCCTGAATGGAGTTCCTGGTCACAACTTCATGCAAGATATTAGAGTAACCAGCTGTGCCTGGGTAGCAGCACTAACTCCTTACTTTCCTTTTTCTGCCTTTCAGGTCAATCAGTATTTCCCAATTCCCAGCACAGTCTTCTGTGTTTTTCTGTCGGCTATAGGCAACATTAGCAGCAGTCACATCCGACAAAAGAAAGTCCCTATTAAGGATTTGGGATCAAAGCTAATGTTGCTCTTCATCTGCTCCTAAAATATGGAGCAAGGTCCATGTAGCACAGAAGAGAACATAAGAGCAACCATACTAGGTCAGACCATCCATGATTGTATAGACTCTAGCCTAGCATATTCACATTTACTTGTCTCTTTTCTCAGATGAATAGTCTACATCTTTTTAAATCTCACCTCATATGGAAGTTGTTGCATACTCTTTATCCACTAGCCCACAAACTTTTCAGGGTCATGTCCCTCCGTACCCCTGTAAGCATGCACCAGGGCTGGGAAGGGAGGGGAAGGGTATGGGGGCCAAGGCTGGGGTCACAGGTGGAGGCAGGGTGGCAGAGTTTGGGAATCACTCACCACCGCTGCAGTAAAGAATAAGGCAAAGATTTTATTTAGCTTCTCCACAATAACTTGTCTTCCTCAAATGCTCCTCTGAATCATACAGTGGTCCCACTGATTGTTTTGCAGGCTTCTGCTTCTACTATACTTTACAACTGGCTGATAATTATTGAGTTTTCTAGTTTTAACGCCTCGCTAATCACTCTGAGCATTTCAAAATCATCACGACCATCCTGGTCAGGTAGTCAGTATATTCCTACTGCTATACTCTTATTACTCAAGCATGGAATTTCTATGGATAGACGTTCTATGGTACTATTTATTTCATTTAAGATTTTACTGTATCTGATTCTAGGCTTATTTTTACACAGGTGGCACTTCACCACCAGCACAAGCTATTCTGTCATTCCTATATATTTTGTACCCTGGTATTACCAAGTTCCATTCATTGTCATTATCCCACCAAGTTTCTGTGATGCCTAGTCTACTAACATCCTCATTTAATACCAGGCACTCTAGTTCACCGATCTTAGTATTTAGACTTTCAGCATTTGTATACAAGTATTTGTAAAAGGGATCACTTTTTAGTTGTCTGCCTTCATGTGAGAAGAGATGATTACAGCTCCCTGATTTTCAAGCTCCAGCTGCCCTAACTACGTTAACTAATTTACAACAGTAGTTAAGAATTTGTGGTGCACTACCACACGCCTCCGCCCCCTTTCAGTGTCTGCCTCCAATATACACTCTATGCCAAAGTCTAAGTTGGGATGGAGGGGGAATTGACACAGGAGCTGGCCATCTTGGCTTTTCCTATGGTGGTGGTGGTGATGGTGACATTAAGATAGTGTATTCTCCAGTGGGCAGCTGTGAACAGATTCTAGCTTCTTTGCTCCGCTCAGGTAGGGTTGCCAGGTCTCTGGTATTGAACCAGACAGTTCAGTATTTGGACTTTGTTTCCAGTAAACAAATTGAGAAAATGAAAATACCGGTGCTTCTCTCCCTCCCCCCTCCCCACAAATTTTTATCCATTATTTTTTTAAACCATCTGGCAACCCTACATTGAGATGGGACAAAAAGGCTGGAACACAGAGAGAAATAATCTGTTCCACTCCTGTTTCCATCAGTGCCCAGAGCCTGACATCACTGGGATTTCTAATAGCTTGAGAAAAAGGCCCCAGTTGTACAGCAAACCCTTGGACTACAGAGAGCGTCTCTGAGATCAGTTTCTAGGTTGGGACCAGAGACCATGTCACATGTCTCACTGTCCTCACTTGTGGAATATGAACAGCTCTATGGGATATATAAGGTCATCTCATTGACCTTTCTCCCTGCTTAGGCTCAGAAACCAAGATGTCAACATTTTGTTTTAAAGGCCAGTCCTTTGCAAAGCAGTGTGCTATGGCCTGTTTATTAGCTTCCTATAGTTAAAACATGTGCATGGTGCATTTAAGTTATAGGATGGTGACAGCAAATGCACGCCTTCCTAAAAGCAGAAAAAGTGTTAAAGGAAAATGTGATTTTAAATAAGATATTACATAAAGAAAATTAATTGAAGAATGTCAGCCAACATACAGTATTCTCAAGGTTAATGGCACTTTTATTTAAAGAGAGAGCCATTTACCATTGGTCTATTAATAACTTCAATAGCAAGAGTGTCAGAATGGTTATTCAGAGCAGTTGTACTAGGAAGGAGAAAGAACAATAAAAAGACAATATACAAAGCAGGAAGGTTTGCTTTAGTGTAATTGAATCTGAAGTGTGTGCAAATGCTGGTTGTTTGGGGTAAAAAAAATAATCAAGTGCATGAACATCAATGGCATGCTCACCTAAGAAGAGACCAGGGTCAAAGTAATTGAATATGAAGCTGGAATGCACTGTAGGATACAAAAAAAGAGAATCACAATGGAAAAGGTTGGGAGATCTGTCATATCATAATATACCAGAGTTCATTCTCAAAAAATAAACTATGACTACAAAGAGCAAAAAGAACAAATAGAGGATTTTCCTTAGGCTTCGGTGACAGGGATGCCTATATTTCAGGAACAAAAGACAGAACTATGTCTTTTGTTTCAGCTAGACCAGACTAACACGTCTGCATTTCTATCAGGAGATTGATCATCCTGGAGATTGTATTTCAGGAGATGATCATCCTGGACCCTGTCCGACCTGCTGCATCTGAGTAGGATGGCAGATATCCATCACGGCTGCACAGCGCATGTCACAGATTTGTAACAGTAACAACGTGGAAGATACTCCTCTTTTGTCAAAGAGACTACACTGCTAAAGATACCAGCCACCACACCAGCTGGAGAGAAGATGGGCCAAAAGCACTGATATGGCTTCAAGGAAAAAATAAAAAACTCTGTTAGAGCTGTGCCCAGTGGAATTTCACCCACGTTATTAGCAGCACTAAAAATCTCTTCCTAGGAACAGTCTAAAGCAGAAGCCTGACAAACCTGGATGTGCTGGGTCCATTGCAAATGTGGACCTCCATCAGATGGTCAAAATTACAACTGTGTCTATGTCATTTGAGAGAGACAACATTAGTGAACAGATGAATATTCAAGTGATGACTCTTCTTTACCAATGTCCACCAGATATTCCACCTTACTCAGAAATCAAGCAGATCACAGCCAAATAATATTGCACTACCTTGAATAAAGAGGATAAATGAATCCTGAAATTAACACTGTTTCATAAGGTTTATATAACAGAATTCAGGAAACTAAGACTTGTTAGTATCTTCCTTCTCTGGCAATTAGCCCTAGCTACTGCTGCAGCTTCTCTTTGTTCCTGAGATGCTAGTGAACTTCAGAAATTTTTGTTAATGTCAATCCAAAAAAAGCATTTGTACCAATAACGGAAGTCCAACTTTATTAAAACAATTTTTCTTTTGGACTCCACAGTCAATAGGACAGGGAAGAAAACTTTTCGTTTTTAAGTTTCATTGAAAGCAAAACCTATTATTAGAATATAAAATTATGAAAATACTTAAGACTTCCACAGCACTTCCCTTTTTCAGAGCATTGTAAAAGTATTATCTTCTGATTTAGGTCAATGTCATTGTACTAAGCCATTTCTCAGTTCTACATGGCAGATCTTAATTCCTTAATTACAAATGGATCAGTTCAGCAGCTGGTCTAAAGTGATTTTCTGCTTCAGTATTTTGTTCTCCCAACATCAACGGGACTGTTATGGAGTCTGAAAGAAGAATTGTGTCCCCAGTTAAAATGATTCTTTTTATTAATATGTTTAAACAGGTTTCATTTTTTATTCCAGAATATATGGGAAGAATAGTCCTGTCTAAAACCCTGGCAGTACAGAAATGGTGGGTTAGTGACTTGAATTTATTAGTTTGACTATTCTCATTGAAAACTTCAGAAAAAATAAGATTTTTTTCGAAATATGAAGTTCCAAAGGGAGCCAAACACAAAGAAAGTCACAGAATAGTTTCTGGGCTGACAGAAATGTTGCATAGTGGAAATTTCTGCAAACCAACTGCTGATGATTCAAAGCTGGCTTTATGAGGAAATCCTAAATGTCATCTATATGAAATAATCCTCTAAAGAATATTTTATATGACCCCTGCTTAGCCTTTTTAATTCAGTGTACATAAATCAATAGTCACAAAATCTTTTTGTACTAACAATCTATTTCTTATTAAGGTATTATAAATTTGTTTCAAACCCTACCGAAGGAACTTGGATGTCATATGGTTAGTTATTACGTGAAACATAACATTCCAATCTGAAGGGAAACATTAAAATAATTGGATAGTCTAGGATGCCATCTCTACTGTGTGATGGCATCCCAGGCCAGCTAGTCATAAAGCCATCCAATTGTTAGGCAATGTCCATACAAGTTAGTTACAGAACTAGGATATACTTGAGATAATGCCAAAGATGAGCTGCATTTCTCTCCATTTCCCCTTCACTAGAGGATATTTCCAAGACAACAGGATTTTTGTATCTGATTCCAATTTCATTTATAGTTGTGTAAATCAATTGTCTTAGTAGTGAGCCTATTGATTTATAGCAGGATAAGTGGGATGAGAATCAGGTGGCTTTAAAAAAAAAAAGCTCATCCATTCTTGCTCTTTCCTCCGGGGATTAAAGGATCAGTTATTGTATCTGGACTTCCTTCTCATGCTTCCCCTCTGATGACAATGGTGTAAATCAGGGCAGAATTTTCCTCAGCCCAAGGTTATATAACAGGAAATTATGTAAAAAGAAAATGCCATTGTGACTTCAGATGGTAGTTCCATTTTTAGTAGTTATCCTGATGAGGGGAAAAGCATATGGAAATGAGTGTGGTGCATATGGAGCATGGTTTCTAAAAAGAATGTTTTTTAAAAAGCTAGCATGTAAGCACACACCACCACTTTAAGACAATCCACTTATAGGATCAAGTATAAGTTGTGATAAACCAAAGAAGCTCCCCTAATACAAATAAATCCCTTTAAGATGTACTTGACTGCCCATTGGAAATAATATTCTCTGTGTCTAGCATGGAAGGAATAAATTCCCCAAAACAACTTGGTTACCAAGATTTTTTTTTTTTGTTCTGTTTTTAAGCCACTTGCCACCCTTCTGGCTTAGATGAAAGTTCTTAACTCAACCCAGCCCTCCTCCTATCCTTCATCAGTACTGTGAATATGGGCCACCTCTTGAGAAAGACGCTAGGACCATATATCTGAAAAGCTTCTGAAATACTTATTGGTCCTGCGGGAAGGACTCCAGGCCTGCGACTGTCCTAGAATGTCCTAGACCTAGAATGGTCTCCTAGGGCTGCAGCTGCCTGGTACACTCCACTTTTAAAGAGCCAGTTGCCAAGGAAGCATGCAGGGCCAGGGCAAAAGCTGCTATAAAATAACCCCCAAGTGG
This sequence comes from Pelodiscus sinensis, assembly GCF_049634645.1. Classification (NCBI taxonomy): domain Eukaryota; kingdom Metazoa; phylum Chordata; order Testudines; family Trionychidae; genus Pelodiscus; species Pelodiscus sinensis. The sequence continues at coordinate 174,789,709 of NC_134712.1, forward strand.
GGAATGCAGTAATGACCACACCATGAAAATGGCTGGACCGCTCAGGAAAAGGAGGTTGAATTCTGCTTCTCTAACAACGAAATGATCATGGTGAGACAATCTGAGCTTTCCCAAACTGTACCCTGCTGTGCACCACATCTGAGCTAGTGGTGTCTTCTGTTTGTTTTGCACTGACAGTACAAGTGCACAGGGGACTCAAGGCTAACCTGGGCTGAAGCCCGGAATGCTACATCTTCATTACTCTTGTTACCCAATAAAGGTAGAATAGGTAATACACCCATGCAATGATGCTAAATGCAGGGATGGCTAAAATGGAGTTACCAATGTTTGTAATTGCGTGGAGCTTCAGAAAAGTAGAACTGTGCTAAATTATTCCAACGTGATGGGCTCAAAGTTAGGAGAAAGAACCTTCCTAAGCAGGGGCTCAACTTTCAGAGCTCTTTGAGTGAGAGGGTAAGGGAAGATTATTCTGGTCAGGAGACTGCAGACCTTTCCCTGCCTAGACTGGTTTGACCTGTCGCCCTCCACTGACCAAAGAACAGAGCTAATTAGGCATCATTAAGAGTAGAGATCTCAAACTCAGTTTGCCTTAAGGCCAGTGCCACTCCACAAATGCTCCTCAGAGAGGAGCAGGGGGTCTCCGCATATTTCTCCCACTCCACCCCCAGTGCATATTCCTGGTACTACCTGCTGGCCTGTGGGCTCCACTCTGCATATCCCCTGGTCCTATTCCCACACTGCCACCACTGGCAACATAGTGGGGCTGGAGCAGCTTCCAGCTGCTAGCTCTGAACTGCTGCCAGAACGTCCCTTTGTCCCAAGGGAAGTACGTGCAGAGTTGTCCCATCCATAGGATGGTTCAGGGCAGCCTCCCTGAACCCTACACTTTGCGGGCCCTGCGGTGGCCATCCCAACAGCTCCATGGATGGGGCTATCCCCCATACTCAGGTTAGCCTGTGGGACCCTGGGTAGGCTGGAGCTGGCAGCATGAGTTGTCCCCCGCCCAAGCTCACCACAAGAGCAGGAACCATGAGGAAGCAGAGCAACTCAGCATCCTGCTCCACACTGTCACCATTTCCCAAGCCACATCCCTCAGGGAGGAGTTTGAGTGAAGAAGTGCAATGGGGGAGGAAAAGGGTAAAGCAGGGGCAGGAAGAGGTAGAGTGTGGGTAGAGCAGAGACTGGGGTTGGGGGAAGGGTACTGGCGCACACCTCCAGCCCACAGAGACTTATGTGCCAGCAGCTGCACTTGGGCTAGACTGTGGAACTGCTTGGGCTATAGATGGCCTGTGGGCTGGGAGTTTGAGACTTCTGATTAAGCGCCTCTTTCCCATGTGAGTTGCATTGGAGTTGTGTTTCTTCCATCCTGCCTGCTAAGAGTTGCAATCAGTGGGAGTTGAAATCACTTGAGACTGATGGGCAGACATCACTGCCAAGAGGTGAATGGCAGGTGGCAGTGAAGAAATGCGATGAACAGCCAGCAGGGTGGCAGCAGAGAGCAGTGGGCAGGCAGATGGCACATGACCAGTGGAGTAAGATGCCTCTTTACCTCCCGCCACCTCTGGATGGGAGGTGAACTCTGCAGGTGCTCCTCTGAACTCTAGATCTGCTCTGATCAAGGGCAACAACTGTGAGGGGATGCAGAGAAGAGTTGGGCATGTGAAGAGGACATTCAGGTTGCTAGATTTAAGAACCTAAGAAGAAAAGGACATTGCTCAACCTACTTGCGGTGGGACTGTTACTCATGGTTTTGTTTATCAACTATGCCTGTGGCGTTTTCCCAAATTAATGCCAAGTTACTTCCCTCCTTTTTATTAAAAGGTTATTTTCTACACGCTGACTGGGTGCTTGCAAATGGGGAAGCATTGCCTCCCAGAGGTGCCCAGGGGTGGTGTGTGAATTTCCCAGGTTACTGAGGGGGGCTCAAGCCAATTCTGTGTTGGACGGTTGGGGAGGAACCCCTAGATACTGGCCCTGGCTGCTGCTGGCTGTACCTGGCAGGAGGGTTACAATACCAAGAAATTGGAGAGCAGCCATTTTTGTGGTTATTACTAGAAGTGCTCAGTTAGTGAGCTTCAATCCTCTGTTGGAACTGCACTATTGTGTCTATTGCTATTTTAAATTACCAATGTATAATAAGCACAGGCATTCTAAAGAGGAAAACGGTTCCAGAAAAATATTCTAAGAGAAGTTTATCTTGTATTTAGTCTCAAGATGGAAAAATAACATAATATGCTTACAGAGTGCATTTCATTGTAATCCTCAGGTTGCATTGGATAGAGGTATTATTGTCCTTATTGTACAGTTGGAAAAAGGCAATAGAGATGTTACGAGACTAAACAATAGAGTCAAGATAAAAACTCAGAAATTCCTATCTCTTGAGCCCCCAGTTCAGCAGTGCAGGTTGATACTCATCTTTTGTGCATTTGAAATTGTCCTCTACTATGGTGATTTGGCTATGAATTGCAAATCCTCCCAGCTATAGATGTGGAGAAGAATGGCCACTATTTAGTTTCCCTTCCTGTTACTGTATGTCCTTCCTTTAAATACTGTTGTGGGCTAGAGTAGTAAATGTATCCTGGAATATCAGATAATAGACCTATGCTTAAAAAATACAGACACACATTTTCTATACTTGGCTATTAACATTGATAAATAGAAGTTAGGACCATTATATCATCTAGTCTGACCTCCTATACATCACCAGTGATTAAATTGCATCCAGTTACTCTGATATGTAGATATGTAGCTCATTTGGCTAGAGCAGATCAGCTGCCATAGCTCAACTGTTTTGTTATGTTCCTGATGTATATAATCATAGAATATTAGAACTGAAAGGGACCTCGAGAAGCCATCAAGTCCAGTGCCTTGCCTCCACAGCAGGACCAAGCATATATTATATAAAGAAACAGAGACCTTGGTCAAAAATTGGAATTGTTTCTATGTTTGACAAAAGAAGCACAATTAAAATGCACTAGAGCTGAAATAATGGCTGCACTCTATCAAGATTAGCACTTGCCAACCTATACCAGATGTGCTGCATTTCTAATGACAGTAATAGCATCTAAAATTCATCTTGCCTCAGATTATGCCTTATACACAGGAAAAAAATCCACCCAACTATGCTCATAAGTATCCAGTAGACAGAGTGACATATCAATGTATTTTCAGCAAGAAGGAATTCCAACACCAATCGCAAAACCAGCTTTCAGTTATTTGTCACTTTGCTATAGCAAGTTTCCTACCAGGCAGGGTCAGAAATTCTTGGAAGGAATAGTTTTTCCATCAGAAAATACTGATTGCACAAAACTGACACATTCTGCAGGCCGTTTGATACCAAGTCAAGTGCCAAACTTTACCATAACAACATCAACCAAAAGCCAATTTGAAGAAGAAAATAAAATGTTTAACTCAATACTAATCTGAGACGTTAAATCATTTTTAAAAATAAAATGACTTTAAAATATGCAAAAAATACAGAAGTCATTTCATTTTGAAAAAATGTTTTAATTCTAAATGAAAATTTGAATTCTGTATTTTTATTTTCATATTTTTAATGTCATTTTATTTATTTACACCACACAATTTTCAATTTTTGTTCCAATTAGTAAAAAAGCATTTTTCAAAATCTTAGAATTTCCCATGGAATGAGTATTCTGAATTTTGACTAGCTCTATTTCCCACCCTCAGTGGGAATTTTAAAGTGCCATCTAAATTTCGATTTGGCACCTGTATTTTTCAATTGAAGACATTTATGATAATTACCATTGCCATTTTACAATTACCAATTGTAATTAAACAAGTAAAAATCTAGGCTGCATATCAGGAAAGGTCTCCAAACACGAAAGTGTATTAGACTTTGAAAGATATCTCCCAGGGGACAGAGTAGAAGCCCTATCACTTGTCTCAAACTAGACAAAACACTGGAAAATACACTGTAGGAAACAATCATGAACTAGTCAGTCATGAACTAACTTACCTAATAGGTTCTTTCCATCACTAAATTCTATGGGCCAAATCTTGCTCTAGACAGTGCTGCTATGAGGAATGGGGATGCCAGTAGATGTGTCCTGTTCTATCCTGTCAGCAGAAAGTATTCTGGTGTAGTGGAAATGCGGAAGACAATTGTGAGGTTGAGGAAATTAGGTGGTGTACCACAATCTTTCCCTTTTGTGCCTGCATTTTCTTACAGGCCTGGATGCTCTAGGCAGCCATTTGTGCTTTTCACTTCTTATTATTCTTTTGTTATTCTCAAAGAGTGAGCTGTTTGCTCAGGATGGTACAGTGTAGGAATGCACTGTTGACTTTCAACAAGTTCTGGAACAGGTCCCAAAGCCATGCACCTGGTATGGGAGTGCAGGGGGACTTGAGAAGATCACATAGCTATCTTTGCTGAATGTTTCCCACCTGATAATGCTAATTATTAGGCCTGGGAAAATATGCAAAGTATCAACAAGCTAATTATTGGATGTGGGGGAAAATATGCAATGTATCAACGATCTTGTTAGGTTCTCAAAACAGGGGTGATTACTGTAGATCCAACAGTATATAAGTGCTGAGGGTACTCCTAACACTGGAACCTTGGCGTAGACCAAAGCCGCAAAAGGTGCTATGCATTGGCCACTGGGGTCCATCTGCTATCCTTCTTCAAGGGGTTCCCGGCAGCAGAAGGGATGTAGGCATTGCATTTTATTCTGAGATCTGCTTAGGCTTAATAAGTATTGTACTTTCTTAATAAGCATTGCATTTTATTCTAAGGTTTGCTTAGGCTTAATAAGCATTGAATTGTTTTAGTAAGCATTGCATTTTATTTTGAGGTTTGCTTAGGATTAATAAGTATTGTATTTTATTCTAAGATTTGCTTCATTGTATTTTAGTCTAATATTAAGCATTGTATTTTACCCTAATATTTGCTTATATAAAATCTTTAAGCCTTCACCGAATGTGTGCGCTTATTGCCTCCGAATCCCTTAAGGGAAGAACCAGTGCCTCTTGGCAATACATCTGGGTGGGCACTAAGAGTTTTGCAGACAGGCAGTGGTGTGGGAACGTTTTTAAAATTTCGGGTGCTGAGCCCCCTTGTCCCCCTAGCTGAGGCAGAGAAAAGCCCCAGCATGCAGTGCCAGCAGCTCAGAACCAGCCGAGAATCCGGTATGCGGGGCCAGTAGCATTTCCCACACCTATGCAGACAGATGCAGTTTGGAATTGTTCTGAAATAGAGAAGCATTCACCTTCAGCTACAGCAAATGTGACTCATGGGTCAGGGTGTTACAGGTTTTTGTGCCCAATCCAGAGAGGATGAGATTACTACCCAGCTACTCACGAATCTGAAGAAGCTGCCTGTGTTCTTCCCCTCCCGTGTTTCAGCAGCACAGAGTAAATTTCAATGCATCTGATCCTGTCACTGGCAATTGACTTGAATAAAAGCAGAATAAGGCCCTGCGAGGAGGTTGTTCTAGCTCTCTAGATTCTAACATAAAGCCCATCCTCCCGTTAACCTGAAACATCCCAAAATCATAGCCTGTGCTCATAAAATATATCTTCAATATGAGCTTCCCATTGAAGCTCCCTCTGGCTATCAGAAATAAAATGCATCATCCCTGTGGTCCAATAATGGAAAAGTTTTAGAACTTTATACAACTGGTCTGAAATGCCACATGCTCTAATATTTCCCTGATCCGAAACATGTACACATCTCTATTGAAAGCCTCCATTTATTATCATCCACAGTAGTATCCATAAAACTGCTAATTGAATGCTGATCTTTAATCTTCCTCACTCACTTCCTCACACACTAGAGCAAATTTCTGAATCAGAAGGTAACCTGGATCATTTTTTTATTATTATTATTATTATGTGGTACCTAAACATCTTCTCTTTATAAAAGCACAGAATGTAAGACTTGGAGGACCAAACAAACCTACCATGCCTGGCAGGTATTTTGTTCAACCAGTTCTTAAAAATCCTCAATGATGGGGTATGGAAATGGGCCTCTCCCTTGCTGTCATTTCTGCCCCTTTGCTACATACCCTCCTGAAACAACTGGTTAAGTACATGGGGAAATTAGTATTCTCTGGCCCCAACCCACAGGTAGGGTAAGGCTGTGAGTGATCCGGGAGGCCCAAGCAGAGACTCCAGCACAGTCAAGGGTGTTAGCAGGGGTTGAACACCCAGCAAGCTGACTAGAGTTCTCAGGTAAGGGGTTCCCAAGGAACACAGGTCTCCTGAACTAATCAGGGAGAGTAGTCCAGCCCAGGAGCTGGGTACGGGGGGGGACAGACCCACCTAACCCCACGCATCCCCCAGCTCAGAGCCCTAACAGTGGCAGCACGGTCTGCCACTGGGTCAGTAGGGAATCCATCTACAACATACCACTATGTTTCCAGTAGCTCCACAGCCATATGGTAGGCTGGTTCCCTGGGCTGATTCCCAGAGACCCCGTCAGGTGTGCCTCATCATCTCCCTACTATATACTGCAAGTGGCAATCACAACAAATCCTTGGCATCGGGCATATCAGGCAGTCCTGGTACATGGACAGTCTCCTCAAGACAGCTAAAGTCTTCTAGGAATTCTGCTTCCAGCTCTAGCTGCAACCACCCATCTTCCTCAGCAGCTCCTGATCAACTGATCCATAAGGCCCACCTCTTATACTTCCTGTTCCTGTTCCCAGCCTTCTGCTTTTAAGGTTAAAAAACAGTGATAAAGTGATTGTGAAAAATACAGTTAAAATGGTTCAATATCTGTTTCAAACAAAAGATTTCCTTGACTCTATTAGAAACAACATTTGAGACTCCAATAATTAAATAATTTTCAGCCTCTAATTATGATATTTATTTTTTATACTTCTCTCAATTTGAACAATGAAAATAATTAGTCAGTTTCACTTTCCATGTCTCATGCTCTAACAGATTGCCATAATATGTGGGTTGCAAATGTTGCAGAGGAATGTTTGTTTTAAAAAGTTTCTAATTGAATCGGATTAGGATTAGGATAATGGTTGTTTTTACACCACCTTAATTTGTAAAAATTTGCCCTGTCAGTGACAAACTGCAGATTGCTTGATGTTGTTATTGAAAAGAAATGAATGAGATGCACTTCATTAACTGTTTGGTTTTTTTGTCTAATAAATATTGAGTGTATGGTCTGTACTGTAGCTGTCATGGTATTATTCTCCTCAAAGTATAGCAGAGGAAAGTTCAGAGGATTACTCAAATGAGTAAAGGCTATAGTACTGAGCCCTTTACATTGATGATTTGGACATGGGATGTGTTCAGATGACTCATCAGAAATGTCTCATCCTTATAGGGTTGCCAGATGGTTTAACCAAAAATACCCAACACTTCCCCGCCCCCCCCCCCCAAAAAAAAAACACAGGGGAAAAAAATCTGTTGGAAATAAAGGAGGAGACCAAAGTTGTTGGAAAAAAAAATAGGACCCCAAGAGTTATTAAGCAAAAAAACAAAACAATAAAACAGCATGGCCCCTTTAAGAAAAGCCTTTAAGGCTTTTTGCCAGTGACCATCTTGTTTTCCTGATCCGAGCCAGAAGACAGTTCCCCTGCAGAACCAAATAAGTGGAGGGACCAGAGGGAGCTGGGGTGCCCGGGAGGGAAGTCAGGGACTGGGCCCGGTTGCTGAGTGTGTGTAGGGTTGCTAGGTGTCTGGTATTTTTGGCTCCTGGCAGGGAAAAAAAATTCAGAAAATACCGGATACCTAAAATGTCCAGTATTTTTTGTTGTTTTTTTCCTGCCAGGAGCCGAAAATACCGGACTGTCTGGGTCAATACCAGACACCTGGCAACCCTACATGCCTAAGCAGGTACTTTGTTCAAACACCCACATAGAGATGCTGGCCAACAAGCAGTATTGTTATTCAATCCTTATTCGTGTTCGGCAACATTTACTCACCCATGTCAGGTTTGCAGAATCATACTCAAACACTGTGCTCTCAAGAAACCAGAGCCTCCTGTTACTGCGGCATGGTGCATGCCAGGCACCTCAGACTGGAAATGCCATGCTATTTGGAATGTACTGCACTTTCTGACATCTCTGAGTAGAAAAGCCTGTTCAGTACCAGACTGAGTAGAAAGCCCAGCAGCAGGGATGCTACAGCTATTGTGTCTGTGATGGGAGTTCTACCCCCACACTCCCCCTTTAAGGGAAAAACACAGCCCTGAGAAAAGGCTGAAATCAAAGCCCACAGCTGAGGCTGATATTGCCAATTAGGCTATGGCTACACAGCAACGTTATTTCATAATAACTAACGTTATTCTGAAATAACAAAGAGCATGTCTACACTGCAAGCCTTTATTTTGAAATAACATCGAGCTGGAGGACTTCTTACTCCAACTCCTGTAACCCTCATTTCACGAGGAGTAAGGGAAGTCTGAGGAAGAGTGTTCTCCCTTCGACTTCCTGCTGCATTGACAGTGCCAAAAGCCTAGTTAAGCTATTTTCAACTACAGCTACGCGATTAACATAGCTCAAGTTGCGTAGCTTAATTCAAGCTTTGCCCTGCTGTGTAGACGTGACCTTAGGGCCCAGCTGGGAGCTGCATAAATAAGGACTCCAGGAGGGAGGAAGAGAAACACTCTTGCTCTAAGTGGAGAGCAGAGGAACCTGAATGCCAGGGAAGTTGGGGGCTTCCTGAGACTGAGCAGTGCTGGGGAAAGGCAGGCACAGCTGGGAAGCCCTGGCCTGACCTAACTCGCAGGCTGCAGGGCCTGAGACAAGGCCTAGGGATACTAGGGCTGTAGACAGAGCAGTGCCAGAGAAAGGCAGGCAGGGCTGGGGAAGCTCCAGCCTGTCCTCAAGGCCTGAGTGTCCTGGAATGCAGGGAGGCAACCAGGCTAAAAAGAGGCAGCAGGTTCACACCCCCTTGCCAATGAGTGGCCACTGCAGACTGCAGTTTGCCCCTGTGGCAGAGACTAGATGAAGACTGTCTGTGGGTCACTGAGGCAAGGCGGATTTAGGAGAATTGGGGGTTCCTTAAGAGGGGAGGACCCCAAAGTGCAGAGACTGATAAACACCCCCCCCCTTCCCAAAAGGGGGCTAAGAGAGACTGGAGTGGGCACTGCCAGTGGGCAGTGTCCTGAAGAGAACACTGCAGTCCGACAATGACGTGGGTCTGGAGCTGAAGCATGAAGTGAGGACATGGAGGGACACCCACCAAAGGGAGGTGCCCTGTTTTCAAGCTAATTCCCAGTGCTATCAGCAGGAGGCACTGTGGTGGTGAGTGTCTGCCCCATGACAGTGCCCTTCAACTTTAACAATAAAAAGCCAAAATATGACAAACCTTACACTGGCATAAAGGGTGAACGAGGGTAGCTAATGTAGTTATTCGAACTTGCAAATGAAGCCCAGGATTTAAATATCCCAGACTTAATTTGCATGTTTCCGGGTGCCGCCATTTTTAAATGCCCGGTAGTTCAAACTACACGCAGCACGCAGTTCAAACTACACAAGCTACACGCAGCACGGGCTAGGTAGTTCGAATTAAAGCTCCTAATTTGAACTACCGTTACTCCTGCAATGAGTGTACCTCTAGTCTTTATGCAATATACTTGATATTGAGAAAGTACTTAAGCACAGTGGGGTCCAAATAAGCATGTTCTCTAAACATATATAACATTCTACCCACTTGGGGAAATGAGGAAACAGATTGACAGAGACAGACAAGTACCCAGAAGTCAACTACTTCAAGACAGGCCCAGCAAAGAAAACAACAGAACACCTACAGCCCCGAGATTAAACCCCTCCAGTGCATCATTGACAATCTCCAACCTATCCTGGAAAATGATCCCTCACTCTCAAAGGCCTAGGGAGACAGGCCAATCCTCACCTATAGACAGTCCCCTCCCCATCCTGAAGCAAATACGAACCAGCAACCACAAACCCAGAAAACCTATCTCTACAATAAAGCCCGTTGACAACTCTGTCCACATATCTATACAAGCAACACTATCACAGGACCTAACCACATAAGCCACAACATCAGGGGCTCATACAACTGCACAGCCTCTAATGTGATATATGCCAGCAAGTACTAGCAATACCCCTCTGCCATATATGTCGTCAAAACCAGACAATCCCTGCAATAAAAGAGAAATAGAAACAAATCAAATATCAGTAATGGTAAAATACATACACCTATAGGAAAACATTTTAACCTATCTGGTCACTCAGTCATGGATTTAAAAGTAGCCATCCTTCTACAAAGGATTTTCACCACCAAATTACAGAGCATCTGTGGAACTGGAATTCATTTACAAATTTGACACTGTTACTCTGGGCTTGAATGAAGACATTAACTGGTTATAGCACTACAAAGCCAATTTCCCCTGCCTTTGAAATTCACATTTTCACATCAAAAGCTATGAATGGGGCAGATCCAGCTCACTTAATTAGCTTCATTAATATGGGTACTACAATTGACAGGTAATTGCTCCTGCTGTTATACATATCTTGCATATAGAAGCCTGGAAACTTTTCCCACAATGTTCCCCAAAGGGGGCTAGGATGAAGCCGAGCCATAGCCAATCCTCCTCCTAGCACATTATCTAAGGATGGTTTAACTTGGGCTGTCTCATATACCTAAGAGTACTGGGATGGATTGACTCCACACTCTACTCTACTCCAGCCACTGGCAAATACCACAGGTTGGCCCAAAATGAGAGAGACTGTGCTGGAAGTCTGTTGAGGAGCAATACCAAAGTTTTGGATATGTGAGACAAGAGGATTACTGGGACTCTACTGGGAATGGAGGCTACACAATGTCTCAAGCCTCTCCATGTATTCATAGGGAGGAAGAGTCACATGCTGCCAGGAGTCTGGGCTGGGTGCATTAAAGTCAGGGTCACTGAGTGCTGGGAGTTTGTCAGAGACAAGAAGATTAGTCATCAAGTGCCAAGTGTGGCTGCTGTCAGATCAGCTGGGAAGGCAAGGCACATAGCAGAGGAAGTTAAAATGAGCCTGTAGGAAAGGAAATTCAAAGGATTTAGATCAGGATCAAAGGTGAAAGTAAGCAGGTGCACCCTGGTGCGCAGCAAAAGCCAGCAGGGAGCTATTTAAAGAGCTGGCAGGGACCCAGGTTGCAATAGGACAGGACCTATAAGAAATGTTAAGTTACTTTCACTGCTGAAAGCAGCAGAATTGTTTGATGCTTAACAGAATGGAACCCAACCCCAAGCTGAATGGAACATTTACCCATCCCCGTCAGGAGTACTCTGTCACATACACATTCTCTTTCTCATAGATATATATGCTCAAAGATTTCTGAACATCAGAGAGGACACGTTTTCCACACCACAACTCAGAATCTATATCTATCTTCACCAGAAGATACAGAACTCAGAGTACAACTTCCTTTGGATTCTGTGCATTAGCAGGTTGTCAGATTCAAAGGGGCAGATTTCACAGTGGCAGCAACGTTCCTTTAGCAACAGCCACATTCTTCTGAGACATTTTGTTCTAATTTGAAAAAAGGGTCATGCCTCTGGCAGCTTTGATTGGAGCAGTGCACTGAGCCGTGTGCACAACACCCACTCTCTCATTTGAGAAGCAGCACTTTCCAAAAACAGCCTATGGAAGGGAAGCTCATGCATCTTCTCCACTAACCATATAGTTGGCCTATAAAACTCAACCACAGCTGTTAGGTTAGCTGCAGCCCATTATTCTAAACTTCTAATAAAGAAAGGATTGCATATTAAGAGAAATGTCCTGCAGATGAGGTAGCTCTGAAGGGGGTCGCCTTGATTAAACTAGGTTGTTCTGCTGAGAAGTCCTCAGTGTGCTCTCTTGGTTATGGTTGTTACTAGTGCGGCAGCAGGGTGACATGAATTGCCTTTTATCTAATTGGAAAACTCCCACAGAGCTGAGAAGTACTCATTTAGACAGGCAAATCAATAAAGGAAATGGGAAGCATGAGACTATAGAGGGACTATAGACTCTGTGCTGGGCCTATATGCATCTGCCTAATAATAATTAACACTTGCCAGTTTGATGCAATTCCTGGCTCTGGGTTACAATGAGAAGCTGTTCACATTTCATTCCTCGCATTTCAGAGGGAAAAGGCAGAATGCTGATGTCTGAAGACACATTAAATATATGTGAAGGCAGGAGCCCAATAGCCAGATCAAAAATTAATCTTCCCTGATTCCATTAAAAGGAAAAGAGAGAGAAACTAACTTGAGGAAATAGCAAGAGCTGTGGCAGTGTTTCCAGAATGCTCCTGTGTTGAAAACTGGATTGTAATCAAAGGCTCCTTCAGATTTCAAACCACCACTAGGGAGCAATGCAGGGTGCTCATTTCCCACACCCTCAACTTTTTATTGTCCTTTATGTGCCCCCAACTGTAGCGCTAGGATTCATGTCTTCTTACCCCCCACGGTTTTAAAAATGCGATTGCACCACTGCATCAAAACTGCTAAACAAGATCAATTATCAAACAATCCTTGGCTTTAAAAAACTAAAAAAATTCCGTGTCATACATTTTGAGGTTGTTGTTTTCTCCCTCCTGTTCCTTTTGTGCCGTTTCTTCTCCTCTGTCTCCTTCACAACAGGATTAGTAATATGCCCTATGCTCACTGGCCTCAGGCATCAGAGAAAAAGCCCTGCTTAATAATGTAAATACCTGTTCCCTCCCCTCCCCTGATACTAATGGGGAGCTCTGTGCATAAATCACTGCATGCATCCATGGGAGATGAGATACTGACACCTACTTGCTGTCTTTACACACTGAAATGAGGGCCTGACTTTCCTTCTTGTTTACACTGTTGGGATATGTAAAAATTAATAGGGGTCTGGGATGACTATACATCAGTGGGTAAGGGGTCTAGCCAGAATAGGCATTGCCATTATCTTTTAAACATATATTTCTCTTTCTCCTGGCAGCCTTGGAAGAAGGTTGCACTGAACAGTGTGTATGTTTGTTTGCCAATTTGTTGCCATTCGGACATTGTGTTGAATGTTCGAGGTAAACGTGCATGGGCAATACATCAGTTCCATTTACCCCATCTGCTCCTGGGTCGCCTGTTTCTTCTCTAACATACATCAGCACTACACCCGGGTCATTCCACTGATCTGAGTGTGGTTACTCCTGATTTTCATCTGCATAAGTCCAAGGAGGAGCAAGCCTCTTGTGCAAGAAGGGGGGACTTTTATAACTGCCATGATCACAACCAAAAATCCTCCAGTCTAGCTTTTAGGCCCTTTCTAAAGTGGGTTGTTTCATTTTTCCAAAGGAAGGGGCAGGCAGCAGTTCTTGGGTTAGGTTTGTTTCTTTAACGTAACTCTACAAAGAGAGATTTTGAAGAACATTGTTCATAACTTCAACCAGGGCAAGGTACTTAAGGCTCACTGTCCATATTGTTCATGGGTGTTTGAATTTCAAGCTATACACTTTGGCTATGTCTAGACAGGCATGATTTTCCACAAATGCTTTTAACGGAAAAGTTTCCTGTTAAAAACATTTTCGGAACAGAGCGTCTAGATTGGCACGGACGCTTTTCCACAAAAGCGCTTTTTGCAGAAAAGCGTCCATGCCACTCTAGACACGCTTTTCCACAAAAAAGCCCCAATCGCTATTTTCGCGATCTTTTGCGCAAGAGCATCCATGACAGTGTGGACACTCTCTTGAGCAAGAAAGCTCTGATGGTCATTTTAGCCATAGGGCTTTCTTGCGCAAGAAACCACTGTTGCCTGTCCACACTGTCATCTTGCAGAAGAGCTCCTGCACAAGAGGGCTTACACCTGTTAGAAAAGAGCGAAGCTCTTGCATAAGAAGCCCTCTCTTCCCATACTTTACTGTAAATCTTCTTGCACAAGAGCAGGTGGGCAGTGTGGATGCTTTGCAGAAGAACGGCTATTCTTGTGCAAGAACCCACCAATGTAGACATAGCCCCAGAAACCCTTTCTGGTGCAGTCACCCATGCCTTTTATTGTCAGTTTCCCACCATCTTCTATTTACAGAGCTTTAGACTACAGTAAACTGAGACAGTCTCTCCTTCTGCCTGGGGAAGCACACTCAGCCACACCCTGGCTCCTCCCATTGCTCCTTTCTTTTTACTTCCCCTCTGGCTGCCTTATATAGCCCTCTGGCTAATGAGACCCACAGCTGCTTCCATTAGCCCTTCAGGCCTGGGCTTGCTCAGCTGTTTTCAATGGGCCTTTTCAGCCAGGCTGTAGTGACAGAGCTCTGGCTTAGCAGCAGTCTGTCACAGTGACCCATTTTTGCCAGTGTGAATTCCACCCATTGAATAGTGCTTTTACAAACAGTCTCATTGATCTTAATAGTACTACTTGTGTAAGTGTGACTCAATAACGGGGGAAGCTGCACAATCAATCAGGCCCTTAAATTCTTGAATTAATCATTGCTGGATTGCCTTTTAGTTCAAGTCTCCCCAACACCATTAAAATCAAAGTCTGAACGATCAAAACCAACAAACAAAAACCAAATGATCCTTTAAAGGGGGCACTTTCATTTTCACTAGTGCTAACTTGTCAAGGGAAATGAATAATAAAATTAATGGATTTTGGTATGAGTTCTCTTTACTCTTATTGACCAAAGTGTGTGTTTTAATAAGGCTTTATATCCTTCTGCTTGATCCCATTCTGAAGTCATGATCCTGTGCTTTGGACATTGGTCTGTTGCCATGGAAATGATTGTAATATCGCAAATAACCCAGCACTATGATTTCACTGCAGGATCAAAGAGGAAGAAAAAGGCAGGCTATGAAAATACAAATAGCTTCAGTTATTAGCAAAGAAAGGAAGAGCAATTATGAAAAATATGTCTAAAGTAAATGAATGTATATTTTACTTGGATAATGATGAATGTTTTATCTTTCCCTGGAAGATAACACACTCTCTCTCTCTCTCTCACTCTCTCATATATATAACAGTATCTACCCCCTCCATGTGTCAAAGCACAGCCCCATTTGAAATGTTTCACACACACAAACATACAGTATTTTTACTGGATTGCCTGTTTTGAATTCTGTTTCTCACTCACATGACTCTGAATGAGATTCTCACATACACACACTCCTTAGACTTAAGTCCGTGGTCCCATTTAAATTTGAGTTAATGAATTGCCAGTTTAGTCACAGTAACCAACGCAAATGTAAATGCTGGTCTAGACATTACATGCATGTTTATACCAGGACACAAATGTTAGTGGTTTACCCTGGGACTGAGACAACAAGACTAAACTCAGCTCACTGGAGAGGACATACCAGAGAATCACATTTATTTTTAATTTTTTGCCATTCTCTCTTTATTACCCAATTCCAATCATGGTCCAGACTACAGCACATCAAGGCCATAAGAAATTGTGTTTCTGTAGCATTACCAGCTTTCTCATATGAAATTCATAGCCCAGCTTTAGAAGTTTCACATAAACATTTGGGTGCGTCTCTGAACCAAAATCCCAAACCTCTACAGTCACATCTTACTAATGACAACTCCTAACATCACTAGTGTCAATAAATGTATTTTGAAATATTTGTAAGAAAAGTTGTGACCTCCATAATTTGTTTTTATGCCTTGTTGTATGTTCTTGTGAGCTCTGCCGCAGGATCTTCGGGGTGGCCTTGAACTAAAGAATGAGAGAGGAGTTAGTATGCAGTTCACTTTTAAACTTGCAGCTTTAATGAGCATGACTTTCTGCTGAAGGCTGCCAGATCTGGCAGGTCTCTATGAGCTCTCTTCCACATATTTCACTGCAGATGGCATCCCCCTGCTACCTCTGTCAAGCATTAGGGGAAAAAAGGGGGCTGCATGATGTTCACAAAACAATAAAAAGAGAGTAGGCAGAGTGAGATACAGGGGGATACAAAACAAAAGGAGAAATGTCTGCAATGGATCATTAAAATGTAAGTGTGGTTCCCAGTAGACTCTCTACCATCTTTTGAGAGTATAGACTCATGTTTCTTTTGAACACCAAGACAGATACACACACTCTAAACTTGTAATTGCTTTAAATGTATTTACATGCATATGCTCAGGTTTCCTAACACTACTACTTCAGCTTAACAAGCATCTGTACTGCTTAACAAAAAATTATCTATTCCTGTTTAGAATGTACAGGTATTTTTGCCTCCAGATGTGTTTTAACCTGTTAAGCAGCCTTGGAATTCAGCGGATTAATGTATCGTGAATGTCATTCTTTAAAGGGCACCATTGCCAATGGTTCGTTCACACTGCCGAGATGTAATTATCTAAATGAAGTACCCTCCAAGAAAAGCGTGTCGGGTATTTATTTTTTTTAACTCCACTTCAGCTTGTATTTTTTTTCCCCCACTTCTAATTGAAATCAATTTCCCAGGTGGTTTTATTTTAGAAAACACCTGGAATGCAGTTATTATTTCAAAGAAGTAATTATGAAAGTAGAAAGATAACCTGGTATTTGTTTCTTTAATTGCAGCTATAAATAGGGACTATAATACAGAAATTGCGTACAGACATTTTGCTGGATTTTGCTGAAGGAAAACTATAGAACTAGCTGCTGTCTTGGCACATTTCATTACAAAGAGACAGATCAAGAGGTAATGCTTCATGGTAAGCATGGTTTGGTTAAAGTTCAACTCTCTGAATCCAGACACGAAACTTTGATGAAGCCCTTCCACAGCTGAGCCATTTTTGCAATGCCACATCAACGGCACAGTGTGCAAAGTAAGCATGAGAAACCCTTTTGAAGTTTAATATGGTAGATCAGTGGGACCTGGCAGCAGATTACTGGGTCCTGCTGCTGAGTTAGACTGGATGTCTCTGATAATGACAGAATAAGCCAGATCCAGCAACGGATGTCCCAGCTGAGGTTGAAAGCACAGCAGCAGAGCAAAGTGAGGGACCCTGGTCATTGCTTGCCAATGCTGTGCTCTGCCCTTGCTGGAAATGTTATTCTCATTTTCATGAGCTGTACAATTTACTCCTAAATTATAATTCACCAAAAAAAAAAACCAGGCAATAGTAGCAGCTGCTCAGGTTGTTGCACAAGATAAAAGGAAGGAAAATACTTTGATTTTTTAAGCCCTTCAGAACAGGACATGTCTTTGTTCTGTACAGCCAGTGGTGGCACATATGCTAGGCATGGGAAGGCATTGCCTTCCCAAACAGTCAGCCTGACCCCACCCATACTCCACCCCCAGAATGCCTACTTGCCTCCCCCAGCCCTACCTTCACTCACCACCTATGTATACAGCACATAATCATAAGGGGCAGGGGACTGTAGGTGCTATCACAATACAAATAATGAATAGCAACACTTGGCTGAATACTACAATAAGTATATGTAAAGGGGTCCACCCTCATGAGCACCCCTCTGTGGCCAAGGTGTGTCTGGTAAGATCTCTGCCTGGCCGTCCATGGCAGAGGAAATGTCAGTATGTGGCCTAGGACCTGGCTTCTTCTTACCCCCTTGATGTGGCTTATGGGTCCTGGCCAGGTGCCTGCTACAAGTTTCCATTGTCTGGTACTTCCTTGTTCCCTGGGCCACTTGCCCAGGATGCTGCTCTGTCTGGTCATTTCAGGGTTCTGAGGCTAGGTTCTCAATAGACCCTGTCCAGGGTGCTATCAACTCTCATAGTCAGCTTGCAGCTAGTCTTCAGCCACTGGGCCTGGGCCTCACCCAGGCCTAAAGTTCAGCTTTCACTCGGAGCTGTCCACGGTGCTGCTGTTCTCCCAGTCAGTACATAGATCTATCTAGGTCAAGCTCTTATAAGGAACTGTCAGGCCCTAGCCCAGCAGCTTCTTTTAGACTTGTCTGCTGGGCCCCGATTGGCCACCGTGGAGGTAGCCACTCTATCCAGCCTGGAGGACCTCTCTTCTGCTCCTCTCACCGGCATTGGGTGTGGCAAGGCATCCAGCCTCCTGTAGGGGCATCAAGGCTTAGTGCTCGCATCACAGTACAAAATGGGATTGGTCACCAACTCTTCCAGAAACACTCTATTATTTTAACTAACTGTAGGCCTTATCAAAAGCTTTAATTAAATGCATGTACAGGTTGAGGCTCTTTATAAAGGCACTTCCTCTTCCTCTCTGGAAGATACCACAGGGCAGTGGCCACATGTGTTGCCTGCTGATCCTGTTGCTGACATGACTTCATCACTTTCAGGTATTGATCTAAGCCCCTTCAGAAGCCATGACTCCTATGCTTCTGACTGTGTAAAGAAAATCTGCATCAAAATGCACAGCATGTGGGTCACCGTGAGCTAATAACATTTTTCTTACTGGAAACCTGAAAAGTCAATGGAAGCTAGTTAACACAGCATTGTTTTGATCTCTCTGCTGTGGTTGTAAATAACTTGCATGGGGCTTGTAACGGGGAATCACCTTGAATCCATCGCATTAGCAATAAAAGCAAAGAGCAATGTGTGCCCACTTTGATAACAGAAGACTTTGTGAAGTAAGTCAAACAGACACTGCTACCTTAAAAATTCTACCCCTTCCTAAGTATAAAAGGCAGGGAGTAAGAGGTGGAGATAAAATGCTGAGTTATTCTAGAATGATCATTAATTATGGGTTTTTTTCTTCAAGTTTTATAACATCAATCAAGAATTATGTAAATGAAGTAAGATAATGATTCATCACATTTCTCTTAGGGGCAGACCCCATAAACTGAGGAATTAAAGTGTCCCTGCTGCATGTGGCAAGTGAGGATTTAGGGGTCTGTGCAACTCAGCTCACATTCTTTTCCAACCTTTTGGGAGATGGAGCTCAGATTTAGCAAGTTGTTTAGGGGCTAAATAGCAAAATATATGAATCACGGGTACGAGTCACTATTCTGCTACACCAATTTTAATTTTCAATCAATGTAGTCACCCTAGTATAATATTGGCATACGCAGGATGGTGACACAGGGACAATATTTATACCCAGATGTTCAGTAAAAGTTTACAGCTGTGAATGTGATTTACCCATTTTTTTCATATTTAAGTCCATCATTTCCCAGCCTTGGACATGAAGGAATTAAGAGCAGTCAAAAGAAAATAGGAAAGAAAAAATGTCAGCAGTTGTGATTCAGCACGTTGCATATAGTCACATGAGGAGGCGATGTGGTGAGTGGAACTGGAGATAAAGGCTCATGCTTCAAGGGGGACATAGTTTAATGGGGCACGTGGGATTCTGGGTCCAATCTACTATGTGACAAACAGAGGACTGCCAAGATAGTATGCTGGCCTCTGCATATTAAATAAAGTTCTCTTTTTAGCAGGGGGTTGGACTCGATGACCTCCTGAGGTCTCTTCCGACCCTATGATTCTTTCCTAG
Organism: Pelodiscus sinensis; assembly: GCF_049634645.1. Lineage (NCBI taxonomy): Eukaryota > Metazoa > Chordata > Testudines > Trionychidae > Pelodiscus > Pelodiscus sinensis. The sequence goes on from NC_134712.1 coordinate 174,808,974, forward strand.
AACTCTGCCTGCCTGCTGCATCCATTATTGTTAATAAAACAGGATTCTACCCTCCCCCCACAACATTCCATCTCAAGTAGGAGTGGAAAGCTCCACCAAAAAAAATTGTATGGAGCTACCGATGACCCCATTCAGCAGTGGCTGCTTTCCTGCAGTTGCTTTCCAAAGCAGCAGAGAGATTGTGGAAGAGTTGGTACCTAATTTCCTAAATTAGGAAGGGAAAGGATTTGTCACCTTCACACAGGTCTGCTGCAATAACTGTAAGGGCAGAGTGTGATGGACTTTTGAATGTTCCTTCCATTCCTCAAAAAGATATATTAAATTTAGGCAGAGACTATGATTAAATTTTTGTTGCAAGCACACTGGCTGGCACAGACAGATTGGTAATAGGATAAGGAGGCTCTGATCTTGAGTTCATGGGTTCAAATGTGGCCAGTGTTGATAGTCATAAAAGATTATCATTGTTTGAGAGGTTTTATGAGGTAAACCAGAAAGGGCAGCAGATCTGTATAGTTTTTGGTGGTGCCCAGAACAGGTCCAAGTTCTGCTTCCCCCACCTGCCTAGAAAGCTGATTTTATATATATATAAAGTGTAAAAATGGCCTGGAAGCGGTAAGTGTTTTACAGTTTCCCTATATTGCACATGACTGTTAGCAAAATTTATTTAACTAAGAATGCCAACTTAGAATATCAACTTGTGAAGAATGAATCTTGTTACGTGCACAAATATGGAGGTGATGTCTGACAAATCACCTCTATTGGTGCACATCACAAAATTAATGGGGTAGACCCAAGGGTTCTGGAAGGTGGGAGGGAGCTTAGGGTAGGGAAAAGGGTTGGAGGGTTGGGATGTGAGGGATAAGGGCTCTGGCTGGGGGTGTGGACTATTGGGTGGGGCTGAGGGCTCAGGCAGAGGGTTGGGGTGGGGCTGTGAGGTAAGGCCAGGGATGAAGGGTTCACAGTGCAGGAGGGGGCTCAGGGCTGGGACAGAGGGTTGGAGTGTATGGGGATAAGGGATCTGAGGTGGAGCAGGGATAGAGATGAGGAATTTGGGGTGCAGGCCTGATGCCTTGGGGCTGAGTCCAGAGAGCACTCCCCCTAAGACTCTTACCACCAGCAGCACACTCGTCCCACAACAATGTCACTTCACATGCTCCTAGAGCCCCTCTCAGGCCGGGGATGTCCCATTACTCCCACTGTGGTGAATGCTAGGGGAGAAAGAGGGTGGATCTGCCATCATGTGTGTGCCTCCTTTCCGCCACAGGCACAGCAGTTGCCTCAGCCTGCCACCAGCACTGCTCCCTTTATTGTAGCCAGCTGCAGCAGCAGCTGGTGAGAGAGCACAGTGCTGAATGGCAGGGCAGCCACTCACTGCCCAAGGCACAGGCAGCAATGTTCCAGGGGAATGGGGGCAACAGGCAGAGACCCAGCCCTGAACGTCAGTGGAGCCAAACCACCGGCCATGAATATTGCTGGAGCACAGGCACTATGGGCCCATATAACTCACCACCCCTGGTAACCTGCATGAAAGGAGCTAGTGGTCTCAATCCAGTTCTTACTATACACGTGTTCTTTCTACAACAACTAGATTCAGACGAGAAGCCCAGACTTTGAAAGAATGAACTATTCTTTCATACAGTGTGGTGGTTCATCCATGTCAATGTGAAGTACATTGGTGGAGTGGTGAGAAGGATGTGCCCAATCCGTGGTGGGGTTTTTTCTGTTGATAAATGCAGGGTGCCCATTTCCAGTACTGTCAACCTAGCATCTTTAGAAAACCCTAAAAAAAATCTCTTATAATAATCTTTGTTATAGCTATATTGTTCTTTGCTCAGAAGCATCAGAACTTCCTATTTATCCTCTTCCTCCTAATATGCATGTGGTATTTGCACAAATAAATACTGTTATTTTTCAAGACAACTTTATACATAATCAAAATCACTCTGGTTTTGATAGCAAGGTCAAAATACATAGCTGTTCTCATCAAAAGCAGACACACAGAGAAAATCTAGCAGGCAGCTTTACTGGACCACAGAATAATTTGGTCGGGGTTCAAAAGGGCTTCTAATTGTCCATCTCCACATTCTCCTTCAGTCTTAATGCAGCAGAGACATTCTCTTCTACATTTATGTTCACATACATATTGGCTACACCTACACTGCAGGCTTTTTGCACAAGAACAGGCATTCTTGCGCAAAAACTTGTGGAGCGTCTACACTACACGTGCATTCTTGCGCAAGTAAATTTACAGTAAAGCATCAGAAAAGAGGCTTCTTGCACAAGAGTTATTCCTCTCCCCACAAAGAATAAGCCTTCTGTGCAAGAGTACTTGTGCAAGAAGGCAGCATGGATGGGCAACAGGCTAAAATGGCCATCAGAGCTTTTTGTGCAAGAGAGCGTCCACACTGCCATGGATGCTCTTGTGCAAAACCACATCTCTTGTGCAAAAGCACATGGCAGTGTGGATGCACTCTTGCACAAAATAACTCTTGAGCAAGAAGCCTGCAGTGTAGACGTAGCCATTGGGTTTTTCTTACTGAACTGTTCTCTTTCAAGTATCAGAGGGATAGCCGTGTTTGTCTGAATATGCAAAAGCAACAAGGAGTCCTGTGGCATCTTATAGATTAACCGATTTATTGGTGCATAAGCTTTTGTGGGCAAAGACAAAGTGGGTCTTTGCCCACCACAGCGTATGCTCCAATAAATCTGTTAGTCTATAAGGTGCCACAGGACTCCTGTTCTCTTTCACTTATCATATCAGCACAATTACCAAATGTTTTGCAAAGCTAGAAACAAAGGGCCCCAATTCTCTCAGTTTCCCCACTGTAAATCAGAGTTAACTCCAATTATAAGAGGTTTATGAAACTGGCTGAAGCATACTAAAACCGAGTCATAACTTTTGGACAGAGCTGTTTTTTAAAATATCAATAATTTAGTGGTGTTCTTTGCTTTCTGGGTTTGGGGTACTAAAGAGTTCAATGGGATATTTTACAGGATTAAGCACTTTTATTGACCAGCGGTAGTATTATTATGTTAATGAAGTGAATTTGTGTAGACACATTGATTGGATCATAAATGTCAGATCCATACATGATGATTCAGTTTAAAAAGTTTCTTAATGTGACTTAAATGGGCTGAAGTACTCAAATGGTGCCTGCTGTGGCTAGGGTGCTAGGACACTGTGTATATAAATGGGGTGCTGAGAGATACTGAACCAAATGTAAACCCTGTAGATGATGGAAACCACTTTGAGTCGGGGGTGTGAGAGTGCCCGAGCCTCTCTAGTTCCAGCACCTATGTGTCACTGTACTGACAACATATATCTGTTGTGTACATAGCTAGGGCAGAAAGCTACCCCAGTTCGTGTTGGCAAGTTTTTTCCTAGGTGATTCCTGTAGCCTCTAGTACAGAAACTATAATTCCCAGGAAGCACCAAGGGAAGAGGAGGTGAGAAAGGAGGAAGAAAATAAGTGAATGTGAGGTGTATGGAAGACTGACAAGGAATAATCCCGACCTTTGCTGTTATTAAGCTTCCTCCTCAAAGGGTTCCAATACAAAAGATATCAGAGGAGGCGCTGGGGAAGCCAGTAGTTACTTAGGGGACAATCAGGACTTTGGGCATTTGGAAGTAACGAGATGCAGTTAGAGATTGTGAGAAAGGCATATCACCTGGATGTTAGTGCTAAAATGATCAGTGGTGGCATAATTACCAATGCTGACATAGAAACTGTACTCAAGCGACTTCAAAATTAATGACCTTTGGCTCTTGCTCCCTATCCCCTCCAGCTGTAACAGGTGCAGAATTGGCATGGTGAGGATTCCCTATAAGCAATGCTTCACTATAGCTTTAATCCAACTTTTCATTGCGGCATTCTCTCTCCCCCTCCCCACAAGCATCAGGCATAATGGACCATCTCACCCTTTGACCGTCATGTTCTAAGCTGGAGACAATACTAGCCCCCATAGACGAAGGGCAGACAAGATACGGCTCAAGGTCTGGATCTGATCCAACAAGCCTTTTGATCCAGCCCACAGCCCACCCTGACAAAACCCAAGGCAGCCTCTCTGCCTGCTGTAGTCTCAGGCCACTTGAAATGACTGGCTGTTCCCTGGCTGCCACGCATCCTTTGCAGGGGAAGGAACTTCAAGTACTGCCCCCACACCCAGCCAATGGGAGCTGAGATATTGGGCTGGGGGTGGGGGCTGTGCATAGTAGTCTCTTCCACACAGAGCAGAGAGGCACATGGAGGGAGCAGCCAGCCGTTTTTAGCAGCCTGGGATTGCGGCAGGCAAAGGTCTTGCTTTGGTGTCCTGCTGGGCTGCTGGCCAGGAACCACTTAAGTACCTCCCAGCCAAAGCCTGCACCTAGTGCCTCACCCCCACCCGTTCCCCAACTCTCCGCCCCATGTCACCACCCAAACCCTCTGCATCCACCCTCTTCCAGATCACAACTCCTTCCCAGAAACTGCATCCCCTCCTACACTACTCTTCCAGACCAGAGTCCTTTCCTGCACCCAAGCCCCCTCCTGGACAACTGCATCCCAATCCCCATTCCCAAGTCACAATCCCCTCCTTCATCCAAACTTCCTCTCACTCCCCATATCCTGTCCTGGAATCCAAGCTTCCTTCTACACCCAGCCTCTGACTCAGACCCTGCATCCTTTCCATAGAAAAGTGAAGCCTTTGACCACTTACCAAAATCTTGGAGTGGCCCCCCCATCAAAAATTATTGCAACCCTTGCCACAGAGGTAGGGGAATCATTTTCAGTGTCTCTTTATCTGACATAGTCATGGGAAAAAAACAAGATGTAGCCTCCACTCCATGGGTGGAAACTAACCATGTCAACTTTTTTCTCCACCACCTCCAACCACTGGGGTGGGTGGAGGTGAAGAATAGCAACAACTTCTGAATAAATGGTATCATTAATTGCTTGGCCACTCTTTGATTCATTATTAAATATAAATATATTCAAGGGCGTAAATAACCAGTATCAGTCCGGTTTTCTGCTCTGAGCCAATAATAATGTAGTACAGGGCAAGGATTCTACACAATACCAGTCTCCAGGAAACTATTAGATGCGGTATTGTTATATTCTCCTTATGCACAGTACATGCTCTCATTTAACAAGTCACTCAAATTCAACTGGTCAGTTTGCCCCAGTTCCTTTACTTGTTGTTCTGTTCCTTTATCTTTGTTTCAGCTATTAGTATTCCAGATACTAAACCATGCAGGTAACATCCTACCCGGGGCAGGGGGGGGAGAGGGGAAGACGACAGATTTTCCAGGCTCTTGGGCAAAGTGGGGGGGAGCAGCTTCATGCTCCCAGAAGGGGAAGAGTCTCAGGTGGAAGAAGCAGGGTTGGGGGGCACCCAGCCCTCAGTGCCACCCAGAGTGTGCCACACAGGCCCCCCCCCCAACCCTCTAGGCAGCCCTCAGAGCCATCTGAAGGATACCACGTGGTGCTCCAGCAGCAATTTAAGGGCCCGGAGCTCTGGACCCCATCAGTCCTGTGGTAGTGGCAGTCAGTAGCCTGGGGCTCTTTTGAATTGCTAGGCCCCATGATAATTGCCCCCTTTCTCCTTCCACCATCAGCAGGCCTTGCCCGACATGTTGCTATGGTAAAATATATGTCCTGAACCTGACAACTTTTCCGTCTACTTAAGCCAAAGCTTTCTTCAACTAACGTAATTTGTTATGGGATACTCAGCACAAGTGAACAAGTGTGTAGTAAAGTTTTAGGACAAACTAAGCCACATAACTATAATAATATTTATGCTTTATGCTGAGGCGAATACATATTATCGGGTTATATTGGTCAACAAACTTCTCTTCTCCTCCTGCTTTCATTAAACAGAAGAGGAGACCTAATCAATTTGTAGTGCAGCACTTAGAGTGGAATCTGCTTATGGATGAAGAAAATATTTGAGATAAGTGGAGTTTACCTTCACAGAACATGGAATGAAAGTCCATTGAAATAAACTGAAGCGATTTGTGATTTTCATTCCATTTCCCATTTAGTTCAATCTAAAGTAAACTCTTGAACTACATATTATATAGTATCAAAGGACATTTTGGTTTCATGAAAGAACTTCAACTGCCCCATTGTACAAGGTCTACAAATCTTTCTGGTCTGATGTAATTTCAATAGACACATCTTTTAAGAGTCGAGACAATACAGCATACTACATCTAGACATCTTACATATAAGTGGGGGGTACTTTAGCTGGATAAACTTTTGCTAGTGTACTGGCCTTTGTATTTGAAACTATTTCCTATGCCAAGAAACACTAACAAAGATAAGAGCTCAAATTCCTTCTGTTCATCTTTTCCTTTTGATGGATCTTATCATTAGTGCTTATTATGTTTAGTACAGAATATATAATGCTATGCACTGACACTTGCATTCAAATTGGACCCCTTAAGAATTCAAAGACATTCTCGTGTACTACCACAAAGACTGTGAAGCAGCCTCTGTACTGTAACAGTTGCATTAAAATTATATAAGGTTCAACAGATTCAGAGCCAAGACTATATTAACTGAAGATTCATTCTTTCTCACACATGCACACACTCTCCTACCACTTATTTTTAAAACTGCTTTTGATTTTTAAAGACATTTTAAAATCCATTAAATCCGTCTCTTAAAAGTTGTGTTTGTGACACAAACTGACAAAGACAAATGAAGTTAAAGCTGTTGTTCCATCCTTAGTTCACAACACTGTGACTGTGATATTGCACAAGTCAGAAAACTGTGCCTTATGTATCCTTGTAACCCTGTTGCAGGTCAGATGATTGGGACAAGGAAGTAACCAGCATGCCTGTGTCACACCAGTGTTGCAAAACTGACAGCTTTATCAGTGAAATTCCTGGAATTTCCTGATTTGTGTCTGGACATTAATGCTAGTATATGAGTGTTTTTATATCTTTTTTTCATTTTTCAGTGCCCTTCCTTTTTAAACAGTTTACAATGAAACTCAACGAAACATAGTTTTCTTCTTTATGAAAGTAACATTGCTTTTGTGTAATTCAGTAACCCCACAACTGCAAATTCTGCTGATTTCCCGCATTATCTGCCTCCCTATTTACTACACAGCAGAGGTCTGATACCTTCCTACTGAGACAAGTAGCTCTGCCTTCGCTTTTGTGCTCCTAGTATTCTTCCGAATTATTCTGATTGATATAGAACTCGATTCATGCTAATTATGCATAGCTTCCCTTATAAAGTGTGGTTTCCATGGTAACAGCATTGGGAGAACAGGTGCTGGAAAGCTGTGATATATTAAATGACAGTTACCCTCTGCCTCTGCTATGCAGATTGCTGTTCTCAGAGTTTATTTATAGCAGGTAGTAATTAATCTGTGTGAATCTCATTTCATTGAGGAGGAAAAAGCTGCAGAATGATTAACAAGAGGCCTAATTATCCCCATACCTTTGAGTCTGAAAATTTTGTCACCATCAGATAATTCTAACATAGAATTGTTGAATTATCATTTATATAGAGATGTCATTATAGGAAACTCTAGGCTAACATCTGTAACAAATACCCTGCATTCTTCTCAATTTGATTCTACTGAATCTTGCACTCATGTCACTGCATTTGAGATAGAGCAACAAAATGTTCATATTGACTCTCAAAAAAAGATATAAATAATATGGGCTTTTCACGGAAACCTGATACTCTTAATCAGCCAATATACAAATTCATGACTCTGGCCTTCACAACCTGTCAGTCTCTTGACTTCTAATTCTACCTCTGATACGGATTCCCTCTGTGGCATTCAGAAAGTCACTTAGCCTCTCCATCTCTGTTTCTCAGTCTATTACAGATATAATCATATTTGTTTCTCTCTCTCTCTCTGGAGTGATATGAGAATTAATAAATGAACGTTTGTAAAATACTATAAAGATTAAAAGTACTTATACTCTCAGAAGAGGGTTTTGGCATAGGCTCTGTAACCTAAGTAAATAAGTTCTGTGTAGTAGATTCATGTGAAGTATTCACTACCTGATGAAAAACATTTAAGTCCCTAGTTCAGCCTTATAGTTTAGAGTTATGTAACCATAATTGATAGATTGATAGTCCAGTAAGATAAGAAAGAAAAATACTGTAACATTCTGCTGGTCATAATCATGATTTACACTAATGCAGTACTGATGCTAGGCAGGATTTTTAGGTAGGTCTCATGGCTTTTACAGTTTCATTTTCTTTTTTGTTGTTGTTTTTTAACTAATACATTTGAACATGCTTGCCAAAGAAAGCTGGGAGGGAAAAAACCCAACAACAGAAAATGAACACAAGATGAAAATAGCCTCACAAAAATCAATACACATTCCTCAGATGAAAAACTATAGTTTGGAGCATAGGGGTGGTAAATCTCCTCCGTTGCTTGAACAGATGCCCTCTGAAACATTTTTAAATGCAACTCTTACATTTGTCTTTACTGCAAACTGTACATATTTTGGGGTGGGGTTACATAGCTTAGAAAAGTCAAACAAGGAAAGAAAGTGACCAACATAATTCAAATACAGTATAAATACCATTTATCCAAAAGCCTCAGGGGCACCAGAAACCTTCTGATAAACAGAATTACTGAGGCTAGGGGCAGCCAGTTGGAAAGCACAGAGGGCATATTTACCCTGCTAGGTCGATTTACAGCTACCACAGTAAAACCCATGGGAGGGAGAGCTTCCACTGACTGGAGAAGGGGATTGGGGAGGAGCTCAGAGCCAGGGCTCTCAACTGTGCACAGTTCCCTTCCTAGAGCCCAGCTGCCTCCCCACTCCGGGCTCTTGGCTCCCTGCTTCTAGTTAGAAGTCACCCTGGCTTCTCACTCCCTGAGCGAATAGCAGGGAGCAGGGCGGGGGACGGGGGTGGGGAGCAGGAAGACTCCAGCTTCCCAGCTTTCTTGTCAGTTTCACAGTGAAATTGACAAGACAGCCAATAGCTGAAGTAACTACTATACAGACATTTTGTTGCCCTAAATAAACTAACCTAAGCCCTGCACCACTAGTGGAAGTGGAGTCATGATGTCAGCGTAGTAGGACACTTACATTGGCAGGATAGGGCTGTAGTGTGCACACTGACGTAACTAGGTTGACAGAAGCTGCCCTCTGGTAAAACCTGAGAAGACATAAATAAATGTCATTTAAGCATGAGTTTCTGCTAAACAGATCCTGACAATCAGGTTTACACTATAACGGGTTCATTTTTTTTAATAGGGGACCTTGCTGCAGTAACTTGTCCCATCAGACAATTTGCCAGAACCACAGTTTAATAGCATTCAGGGCATAGTATGGGGATGGCTACATGAGAACCACCAGATGGGGGAGGTTAGCCCCCAGCCCCTGCCTCCCCTGCTCAAGGCCCTGCCCTTTCCACCTGAAGCCCCACCGGACCCCAGAGATCCCCACCATGGCCGCAGGCCCCTGCCCCCAAGTTAGCACACCAGCCCTAGAGCACCAGGAGGGTGGCTATCGCATCCCCGGCACCTCCAGCTCCAGAGCGACAGGAAGGTGGGCACTATGGCAGCAAGCTCCCTAGCCCTGGAGCACTGGGAGGATGGGAAGTGCGGTCAAGCCTGAACTGGGGCCATTGCACAGAAGGCCTGGAGCTGTACAGAACAGGAAGCAAGAGGAGAGTGGGCCTGGAGGCAGAGTGTGGGTGGGACCATGCCAGACTGTTTGGGGAGGCATAGCATCCTCCAGCCTATGTTACCCGCCACCACCCATGGTATAAGATGTCTTCATTTAGGTAGGAACATTTGGTCAGTTGGTAAATCAGCTGGTGATTATAGGCACTGAATTAAGTAACAGTGATTATCTGATCACCTTGCATGGGCGGCTTTATTTTGAAAATATATTTTTTGTTCCAATTGGCATCCAAATTCCTATATGAAGATCATTCTCTCTTTTTTTTTTTTTAACAAAACATTCCAGACAAAGGAAAAATATGAAAAAATCCACAACAACTGCATGACAATTATTCATTGCCTCACCAGACCCAGTTAAATCACTGCATGAAAAATGAAGAATGCATATATGCATACAGTAGTGGTAAACTGTACTATGGTGCAACTCCTTAATTTACATGCTATCTTGGAGGTATAAATGTTGCACAACCAGTCTTGATGTACACTAAGGCACAAAGCATATGTGACCCATTGCTTACTCCCTCCAACCCAGACTTAGAATCATAGAATCATAGGACTGGAAGGGACCTCGAGAGGTCACCGAGTCCAGCCCCCTGCCCTCAAGGCAGGACCAAGCTCCATCTACACCATCCCTGACAGATGTCTATCTAACCTGTTCTTAAATATCTCCAGAGAGGGAGATTCCACCCCTCCCTTGGCAATTTATTCCAATATTTGACTACCCTGACAGTTAGGAATTTTTTCCTAATGTCCAATCTAAACCTCCCCTGCTGCACTTTAAGCCCATTACTCCTTGTCCTGTCCTCAGAAACCAAGAGGAACAAATTTTCTCCTTCCCCCTTGTGACACCCTTTTAGATATTTGAAAACCGCTATCATGTCCCCCCTTAATCTTCTTTTTTCCAAACTAAACAAGCCCAGTTCACGAAGCCTGGCTTCATAGGTCATGTTCTCTAAACCTTTAATCATTCTTGTCTCTCTTCTCTGTGCCCTTTCCAATTTCTCCACATCTTTCTTGAAATGTGGCGCCCAGAACTGGACACAGTACTCCAGCTGAGGCCTAACTAGTGCAGAGTAGAGCGGCAGAATGACTTCACGAGTTTTGCTTACAACACACCTGTTGATACAACCTAGAATCATATTTGCTTTTTTTGCAACAGCGTCACACTGTTGACTCATATTCAACTTGTGGTCCACTGTGACCCCTAGATCCCTTTCCACCATGCTCCTTCCTAGACAGTCGCTTCCCATCTTGTATGTATGGAACTGATTGTTCCTTCCTAAGTGGAGCACTTTGCATTTCTCTTTATTAAACCTCATCCTGTTTACCTCTGACCATTTCTCTAACTTGCTAAGGTCATTTTGAATTATGTCCCTATCCTCCAAAGAAGTTGCAACCCCACCCAGTTTGGTATCATTTGCAAACTTAATAAGCGTACTCTCTATCCCAATATCTACATCATTGATGAAGATATTGAACAGTACGGGTCCCAAAACAGACCCTTAAGGAACTCCACTTGTTATCCCTTTCCAGCAGGATTTAGCACCGTTAACAACAACTCTCTGACTACGGTTATCCAGCCAATTATGCACCCACCTTATCGTGGCCCTATCTAAGTTATATTTGCCTAGTTTATCAATAAGAATATCATGCGAGACCGTATCAAATGCCTTACTAAAGTCTAGGTATATGACATCCACCGCTTCTCCCTTATCCACAAGGCTCGTTATCCTATCAAAGAAAGCTATCAGATTAGTTTGGCATGACTTGTTCTTCACAAGCCCATGCTGGCTATTCCCTATCACTTTATTACCTTCCAAGTGTTTGCATATGATTTTCTTAATTACCTGCTCCATTATCTTCCCTGGGACAGACGTTAAACTGACCGGTCTGTAGTTTCCTGGGTTGTTCTTATTCCCCTTTTTATAGATGGACACAATATTTGCCCTTTTCCAGTCTTCTGGAATCTCCCCTGTCTTCTATGACTTTTCAAAGATTATAGCTAAAGGCTCAGATACCTCCTCTATCAGCTCCTTGAGTATCCTGGGATGCATTTCATCAGGACCTGGTGACTTGCTGACATCTAACTTTCCTAAGTGATTTTTAATTTGTTCTTTGTGTATCCTATCTTCTAAACTTACCCTCTCTCTGCTTGTATTCACTACGTTAGGCACACCTCCAGACTTCTCGGTGAAGACCGAAACATAGAAGTCATTGAGCATCTCCGCCATTTCCAAGTTTCCTGTTACTGCTTCTCCCTCCTCACTATGCAGTGGGCCTATTCTGTCCTTGGTCTTCCTCTTGCTTTTAATTTATTTATAAAAGGTCTTCTTGTTTCCCTTTATGCCTGTAGCTAGTTTGATCTCATTTTGTGCCTTTGCCTTTCTAATCTTGCCCCTGCATTCCCGTGTTACTTGCCTATATTCATCCTTTGTTATTTGTCCTAGTTTCCATTTTTTATAGGACTCCTTTTTTATTTTGAGATCATGCAAGATCTCCTTGTTAAGCCAAGCTGGTCTTTTGCCATATTTTCTATCTTTCCTACACAGCGGAATTGTTTGCTTTTGGGCCCTTAACAACGTCCCTTTGAAATACTTCCAACTCTCCTCAGTTGTTTTTCCCTTCAGTCTTGCTTCCCATGGGACCTTACCTACAAGTTCTCTGAGCTTATCAAAATCTGCCTTCCTGAAATCCATTACCTCAATTGTGCTGGTCTCCCTTCTACCTTTCCTTAAGATCATGAACTCTATTATTTCATGATCACTGTCCCCCATACTGTCTTCCACTTTCAAGTTCTCAACTAGTTCCTCCCTATTTGTTAAAATCAAATCCAGAACAGCTTCTCCTCTGGTAGCTTTTTCAACCTTCTGAAACAGAAAGTTGTCTCCAATGCAGTCCAGAAACTTATTGGAAAGCCTGTGCCCCGCTGTGTTAGTTTCCCAACATATGTCTGGATAGTTGAAGTCCCCCATCACCACCAAATCTTGGGCTTTGGATAGTTTTGTTAATTGTTTAAAAAAGGCCTCATCCACCTCTTCCACCTGGCTAGTGGCCTGTAGTCGACTCCTAGCATGACATCACCCTCATTTTTTACCCCTTTTAGCTTAACCCAGAGACTCTCTACACAGCTATCTCCTACGTTCATCTCCACTTCAGTCCAAGTGTGTACATTTTTAATATACAAGGCAACCCCTCCTCCCTTTTTTCCCTGTCTGTCCTTCGTGAGCAAGCCGTACCCTTCCATACCAACATTCCAATCGTGCGTCCCATCACACCAGGTTTCTGTAATACCAATGATATCATAGTTGTATTTATTTGTTAGCAATTTGTTAGTGTAACTTGATCTCAGTTACACTAGTGCAGAGCTAGAGTATGTTCCCTGAATAAAACTAAGTTATTGCCTGTTTATTCCACTAAATGGACCCTCAGAATACAATACACAGAGAACAAAGATGGGTACATTAGCCTTAATAGCTCAGATACAATTCTGCACCGAGATCTGCTTGGTACAGGAGATAGGGGTGAGGCCCATCATGGAGCCAGTTGTGCCTCCTTGATTCTCTGGGCCAGTCTGTGTCAGCCTCAGCCCCAGAGCTGCTCTAACTTACATTAGCAGGCAATACCAAAGGAGGCTACGTCATGCTGGGACTGCTGGAGCACAGTGCATTCTACCTCTTGCCCCTGACATACCCTCTATGCCAGGCCAGATGGGACACAATTCAGATGTTGGTGGCCCATGATCTGTGCCAGCTGTTCAGCTCAAACTCCTTTCTGGCTCCTTTGCGCGATTAGAAGGGCTGCAACAAAAGGGACAATCTAGCCCAGTGTTAGTTTTACAAACATTTATGTTGGAGCTGGTCTCACGTCTGGAAACAAGATCTAAACATTCCCAAATTTTGAAGCTGTTCAAAATCCAAACACCAAACTAAATCCAAATTTTGCAAAGAAAGTCCCTATCGTCACAATAAAACCAAACCTCCATGTCTAAATCCCCAGTTCCCTCCTTCACCCTTTGGGATGTTTGAAATTTGAATGCAGACACAAAATTTGTGTCTGGGGCTCATGTCAAGCACACATTAATGCACAAACTTGATCCTGTAGTGAAGCCACAATTCTATCCTCCTTCAAATTCCTCCTCAAGATCCACTTCTGTCGACCAATGGCTAGATAGAGAATCCAGTGGGACTTCTGATATTTGTCTTATAATGTATTTGTTATTGCTGTTTTCAAATTAATTGGCTCAAAACTATCTAATTGCTCATAGCTACCCTATGTGGACGCAAGTTTTTATTACTATTTTCAGCTCACTTCCTTTATGCATTCACATTTTTTGTTACATTTCCCTGTTGAGTCTTGTCTTTAATTAGACTGTAAACTCACCAGGGTAGAGATGATCGCTTATTATGTCTCTGTATACTTCTAGCATGATACAAGTAATAAATAGTAATAATTTACATATCTTAAGTCAAGCATTTTAAGATCTTAGTTAACTCCTATTTAAATAAAATTTGCAAATAAAGTGGGCATTTATAAATCATACGTCAATCAGTGGAAATCATTTGGTTTAAATACACATTGTAAACTTAATATTTCATGCAAAGAGTAATCCTTTGAGCATGCAATATCAGCAAGTTGGCCAGGTATCCCATCTAGAACCTCAATTGCATTAGTAATAGCAATTGTTTTTCCCCAGCTACAGTGAAAAAAATAGCAAACATCACCCATAGCCTCTTATAATTCAATCTTCCTTTACATTAAACATATGCAATTTTCTTGGTTTTTTAAAATTATTTTCCAAGATTTCTACTCTATAAACAACATCAAGTCATCCTTCACCAGTGAGGATAAAATTCCCTTTAGCAATTCATACAGTGCTTTTCAAAGTTCTTGGTGCTTGCTCATGGTTTGTATACACTGTTGCAGAAATTCACAGCAGCTCTCAAGTTTCCAGCCCTAAGGGAGGTGAGCAAAAGCTTCAGTCTTTTCTCCTGATGCTGATTCCAAAGCTCTAACTGCCAACAGGCGAGGTTTCCTTCAACATAATTCTGATTCAAAAATTTCTAGTGAGTGATACCATGGCAGGAAAACTAGAATGCAAGGGGAAATGCGGAGCTGCTACAGATAAATTGCCTCCTACAAGATCAGTACTTTGTCCTAGAAAAATTTCAGCGAGAGGTGTACCAGACCAAAATCCTGGAGTTAAATGATTTGTGGGAATTTGGAGTAGGGCACCAAACATGATGGCTACGTCTACACTGGCATGATTTTCCGAAAATGCTTTTAACGGAAAACTTTTCCGTTAAAAGCATTTTCGGAAAACCGCATCTAGATTGGGCTGGATGCTTTTCCGCAAAAAGCAGATGATTTTGCGGAAAAACTTGCCAGTCTAGACACAGCCGATGAGATGGGCCCCTCTTCTCCTGAGTCTTCTTCTCCAGCCCTGTTCTAAGCTGGAGAAGCTTGGGACTATTAGTCATGCTTTCAATAGCACTGCCAGCACAACAAATGATCTTCATAGAGAAATGGAGATTAAAAGTAAATAAAAACACCATAGCTAATGAAACAGAAACTGCAACTATAGCAAAGAGTGAAGGCTGAAGAAAAAACACAGAAACGTGTGCTGCATTTCCAATTAATGGCTGCCAGCAACTTTAGAAAGTTATGTGACTGTCCAATATTTATTTTAATTGACTGCTTTGACTGACTAATTGTGCTGCAAAACTGCTACTATTTGGTTTTGCATTGAAAGAGGGTTTTTTTCAATTTATTTTTAGCAGCTTATATTCTTCCTTGAAATCTTTATTCTGTACATTTGTCTGCAACACTTTTTAATTCCTTTTAATCAATCCTGCACATCTTGCATTATAAAATATAATCCTTCCAAAGACCATCCCTTCTTATGAGAATTATACTTCTTGTTTTTTAAAATATTTTCACCCACTTTTTTTACTGTATCTATGGGGTCTCCCCTAGCTAAAAAGCCTCTTTCCCTGTGGGAAATTATTAACTATTTAACATACTCCTATAATTTTAATTTTTCATTAAAATTTAATTTTTTAATTTTTAATTTTGTAAAGGTTACCTTTTAGGGTCAGATTCAAAAATACACTCCAGGTGCTGTGGGAGAGTGCAAAGCAGACACTATACTAGACAGTTTCCCCCAGCTTGTGATATTTACATTCCTAGGCTCTCACATACACACGAGTTTCCCCCTCAGATTTCCTTGCACACATATAGGCATGCACACATTGGTTTCCAGATATGCAGTCAGGTGCCACTATCTTAAAATAGCTTGGCTTCACTAGAAAAGGGAGCAATGGGTGTTGGTGGCCATTATGAAATAGCTTTTTTTTTTGTTCCTGAGAGCAGCCTGTATCCTCCCTGCAGTGTTTTTTGAAAGAAAGTCATTTTTCCTGAAGTTCTGTACAACAGAATATTATTCATTGGAGTCTGCTGAAAAAGAAACTTTCATGTAGGAAACACAGGAGCAAAAATTACCATTAATGTGAAAAAAATCCTTCAGCTGTAGCTAGTGCATAAGTCATTTAGTATTAACCATATGGGAAATAAAGTATTAGCATTATTCTCTTATTAAATCACTCACAACAAAATAATGGTTTGACACTTGCGGCTATGTTTCTTAAATGACTCATTTTTAATTAATTTTAACTCATTAACTGATTTACTTGTAAATTAGCAAGAAAATCATTTATGCTGTAAACCTGAGGAAAATGTGCTGCATTTTTTGTATGGAACAAAGTAGTTGAATCTTCATTTTAAATTCAAAACTCAGCCTTAACTACAGAGTCATGAGTGGCACTTTTATAATACTGACTGCCCTATGTGTAGAGAAATTCTGCCTGAATTCCATAGTGCCTCCGTATAAATCCATGGTACATTCACATCTAGAATACTGTATGAAGGTATAGTTACCCCAGCTCAAAAAAAAAAAAGATATGTTGGAATTGGAAAAGGGTCCAAAAAGAGCAACTAAAATAAGGAGTATGGAGCAGGAGAGATTAATAGAACTGGGACATTACAGCTTGGAAAACCAATGACTAAGGACATATCTACATGGAATAATATAATTTATTCTGAAATAATATAGTGCACGTCTACCCAGAAAGTCCATTATTTTGAAATAAATATGAAATAACATGCTTCTTATGCCGACATCTATAAAACTCAATGTATGAAGAGTAAGGAAAGTCAGGGGAAGCGTGCTCTATTTTGAAATAAGTGCTGTATAGATGTGCCCAAAGTTGAAATAAACTATTTCTACTTAAGCTACGCAATTGATGTAGCTCAAGTTGTATAGCTTATTTCAAGTTTAGCCCTGCTGTGTAGACGTGCCCTAAGAGGGGATATGATAGTGTCGGGGGGCTCCCCTCTCATTCGGGGTGGCTGCCCCCATCTGGGGCATAATTCAGACCACTCGGGCCTAGTCCCCAAGTGCAATGCCCCTTTATTAGGGGAAATACGGCCCACTGGCCTAGGCTTAGCATACACGGCCCCTGTAGTAGGGGAAATACGGCCTCTCGGCCTAGTCCTTAATACCCAGGCTTTGTGGTCTAGTCCTTTAGCGGAGCCCCCACTCACCGGGGTTCTGGGCAGGAGAGGTGGGGGGCCCAGGCCCTCCCTCTCCACCAGGCCCCAACCCAGGGCCCTATCAGTGGCGGGTTCCTCCCCGCAACGCACCGAGCCCTCAGGGGCTCCCTGCCCTGGGTCACTTCCTACCCCCGGCCCCCGGCCCGTCGCGGCCCCACCTGTCTGCGCGAGTCGGGTGGCTGTCGTGGCACTTCCCAAGTCGGCGTCGGGGTTGACAGTGGCTGGTCCGGTCCCTGGGTCGTGGGGGGGGTCGGCCGGCGGCTCTGTCGTTGGGGTCGAGCCCGGCTTGGGCCTGGCAGCAGCGCATTCAGCGGGCCTGGCGACTCCCTCTCTGGCGGTCCGGTCTGCGACTCGGGCGGTTGGCCGCTAGCTCCAGCTCTGGCTGCAGTCTGCCCCTTCTGAGCAGGCCTGCAGCCTTTTGTACCTTGGCTCCCCTGGGAGCATGCCCAATAGGCACCAGGTGGTTTCCCCCGGCACCAGGTGGTTTCCCTAGGCTTGAGTGCAGGGCAGGGCCGCCCCGTCACAATAGACATCTATCAAATCATGACCGGTGTAGAGAAAGTAAATAGGGAAATAGGGAAATGTTATTTACTCCTTCTAACACAAGAGCTAGGAATCACCCAATGAACTTAATAGCCAGCAATTTTAAAATAAACAAAAGGAAGTATTTCTTCATACAACACACAGTCAACCTGAAGCTGGGAATAGGAGATGGAGGATGGATCATTTGATTCATTCTGTTCATTCCTTCTGAAGCTCTGGTTTTGGCCTCTGTTGGAAGACAAAATATGAGGCTAGATGGACTTTTGGTCTGACCCAATATGGCCATTCTTATATTCTTAAGCCTGATTTTGCATGTGACTTAATCCAAAATAGTTTCTCTTGCCTGCAACGTAGATACTTTTCACTTTATTGCAGTCAGAACAGTGTAGGCTGTATATCAGAGGTACCTTCTTAGCCTCTTCTTTCCCAAAGACCTTGCTTCTGTAGCTTTTCTGTTTGACTAAGTTGCCAACATCCCTGAGTCATTTGAGGGTAAACCATTATATTCATATAGTCGCCATCCCTGTAATAACCATTCACTTTCCTAACAAAACAATCAGAACCATTCCCTTTAGAGCATCATAATCATTAATCCAGTTCTTTTGTCAGTTTCTACTCAGGAAAATTATCATAATAAAATGACCAGAATTGAGCACAATGTCCCAAATGAGGCCTCATTAATTCTTTTACAACAGTATAATCATCAGGTCAAAACCTTTTACGGTCAAAAATCTCATTTAAATCAATGAGAATTTCACCTGAGTAAGAAGTGAATAAAAAGTAAATTAAGAACTTTAGAATTTAAGCTACTATAATTATTTGCCTTAATATATTTTTCATAACTCTGTTTATACATCTTTAAGCACTGTTCAAAAAGATCTCAAAGATCTCAATCTACACTAGATTTGTACAGAATCTTCTCCAGCGAATTAAATTGAAGTATCTAAATCTCCATGTTCTTCCTCATCTCATTGATTAACGTGTTTCTTGGCTGATTTTCATAAAGCCCAGATCTGTTGTTAAACTAGTCTCTCTCTGAGCCTTGTTCTTTTGGTTCTGTGTCTGCTATATAACTCTCACTGTCAGACACTTCTTCTTACCAGATTGGTATCTGGTGCAAATTTTGTCTCCTTATTTCACTTCTCCTCTTTCAGGTAACCAGTAAAGAAACTAAATGTCCCCTACTACTGGTCCTTCTGACACTTCATGTCACCTTCATCCAAAAAGTGTCTCTCTCATAAGCTCTGTCTGTGGCCTCAGACTTTGATCTGTTCTTTTATCCATTTAAATAGCTCAACCCCATATTGATCTTATATATGGGTCCATAAAATCCATTCCTAAACACACATTACAATAATGGAAAATGACACTGTTTAACACCCAGTTCTCCTCCCATAGGATAAGACTCCCATTAACTTCACTCCATGGGTCCCATTTATGCCTTACTGGCCAATCTTAAGGACCCACCCACTCTCCTAATTCATCCAACAGATCTATCCCTCCTACCCATCCATTTCCTTCTCCTCCCCCCCCCCCCCCAACCCAATACTTGAATCAGAAGACATTCCCACCACCCTGTAAGTCAGCATTGGCCATGTGTGTCAGAGAAGAGAACAGGGAAGGGAAGAGAACAGGTCTCTGAGTCTGCTTGGCACTTATCTCCAGATGGCAAACATGGCCCTGTCCCTCGTCTACTCCTTTGAAAGGGTTCCCTGTGGAGAAAAACTTGGCTGGCATAATTTCATCTACATATAACACAGGCTATAGAATTTCACCCGTAATTCCTGCATGAAACTCAAGCCTGTGGTTGAACTGGAGTTTATCTTTTAGATAAACATCCCTCCCATTATCATTCAGAGATCTCAAGTAATGGAGAATCCAGCATGTTCTCTTGATAACTTGTTTCTATGGTTGACACTGAAACATGCAGCTTTTTACTTTATCTAGCATCACCTACCTGCCCCCACTGGATCTCGTTATGCCTTTCCATGCTAAATTCCAGAGAACCTCTATTGTCCCGTAACAGCCTCTTGTGTAGGGCCTCGTAGACGGTGATGAAGTCATCTCTTAACATTATCACTGGCAAAATAAATAGATTAAACTTCTTTAGGTGAGGTTGTCCAGACAGCAAATCATTCTTGTAGCAATTTTATGAGCCACGCCATCTTTTCAATATCCTTTCTGAAGTTTTAACACCAAGATTGGAGACAATATTACAGCTGAGATTTCACAAGTGACATAAGCACCCTCCTTACTCCTACTTGTTTTCCCTTGCTTGTACTTCCAAGAATTGTATTAGCCTTTTGGGACAAGCATCACACTGGGAGCTCAGGTTCATGGGGTTGTTTTGCTTACCTACAAATAGACATAGCTCAAGTTGCATAGCTTATTTCGAGTTTAGCCCTGCCGTGTAGCCGTACCGTGAGATAGACGGCCACTTATGCAACCCACTCACTAGAGTATGTTGCTCCTCCCTGTCATGGAATATTACCAGGTTGTGACAGGGCATTTGTCCTGCACTGGCCTTTTAAGGGGCTGAGAGTGAAAGAAAGGGAAGAACCCAGCTGAGGCAGCTAATGAGGGCCCAGCTGGAGGATATAAAGAGGGTCTCCTGGAGGGAGACTGGAGAGACCTGCCTGCTGCTCTAGCTGGAGAGCAGTAGGGACCTGAATGCCAGGAAGCAAGAGGTTTCCTGTAGAGAAGGCAGGGCAGGGGAGGCTCTGGCCAAGGAAGCCCCAGGCCATAAGGCCTGAAGCCTCGGGGGCTGCAAGAGGCAGCCACGCTAGGCAAGGCTGTGAGAGGCAGCCTGGTAGGCAGAGGTAGCAGGTCCACACCCTTTGCTTGGGGTGAGTGGCTGATACAAACTGCAGTCTGCCCTGGAGGCAGGGGCTAGAGGAGACTAGCAGTGGAGCACTGAGGCCAGGGGAACTGGGTGTTCCCGGGGAGAAAGAACTGGGGGCCTGGGGAGTAAGGAGGACCCTGGAGTTGTACAAGCAAGATCAACAACACACACACACCCTGGAAGGAGGCGCAGAGAGAGACTGGAGTGGGCACTGCCGGAGGGCAGTGTCCTGAAGAGGATGCCATGCTAATGAGAGAACATAGGGAGACACCACCTGAAGGAAGGCACTCACCGGAACAGCCAACTAATTCCCCAAGTCATCTAGCTGAAGGCGCCATGCTGGTGAGTTGACCCGTTACACAGGTGCTGTGAAATCTCCAGGCAATGAGTCTCTGCCCTACTCCCTACATGCTGGGCTGTCCCTACCCTGGACAGGAGACCGTACCCAGGCAATGATGCTCAACGTGGTGACAAAAATTGAGAATTTTTCCAGGATTCTGTCACTATAAAATTTAGAACTATGTCACTATAGAAACCACCAAGAGATAAAGGCAAAGGGGAGTAGCGACAACATGCCAAAGGAGGAGGAAGAAGGTCCTAGTCTGGGGAAGGGGGGAATAGATTCTAGGTTCAGGGAAATGGAGAGAGACAGTCTGAGGAGAGAATAATGAAAGAGGGAAAGAATCAGTGGCGGGGAACAGAAGGAGACCATGATGAGAGAGGGCCTAGTGAGAAGGGGAGGAAAAAGAGAGAGGAACAATTTGCATATTACATATGATGTGGAGGGGAAAGAAGAATGAAACCTCCATGTAGAGGACTGAGAAAATTAGGGGAGAGGAAACTGCATATGCTGTGGGGGATGAGGAATAGGGCAGGAGGGACTGCATGGAATGGGAAGATGTGTGTACAAACATTTTGGGGCAAGGTGGAGGAAAGAGACATTGTAGCAAGTCCTTTGTGTGTACAGATTGGGATTGGGGATATTATATGTGTGTGTGTGAGTGGATTTGTTGAGGAAAGAAGATGTATGGAGAAACAAATTCTGCATGTGCTGAAAGGATACAGGCAGTCCCCGGGTTACGTACAAGATAGGGACTGTAGGTTTGTTCTTAAGTTGAATCTGTATGTAAGCTGGAACTGGCGTCAGCCGCTGCTGAAACTGATCAGTTTCAACAGTGGCTGAATCTGGATGCCAGTTCTGACTTACATACGGATTCAACTTAAGAAACCCAGGCGTCCCCAAGTCAGCTACTGCTGAAACTGATCAGCGGCTGATTCCAGGAAGCCCGGGGCAGAGCAACTCTGCCTCGGGCTTCCTGTAGTCAGCCCCTGGTCAGTTTCAGCAGCGGCTGACTTGGGGACGCCTGGGGCAGAGCAGCTGGGGTGCTGCTGGGTTGCTCCAGTAGCGCTGCTCCTCGGCGCTACTGGAGCAACCCAGCAGCACCCCAGCTGCTCTGCCCCAGGCGTCCTGATTCAGCCACTGCTGAAACTGACCAGCAGCGGCTGAATCATGACGCCTCGGGCAGAGCACCTGGGGTGCTGCTGGGTTGGTACACTAGCGCTGAGGAGCAGCGCTGCGGGACCAACCCGGCAGCGCCCCAGCTGCTCTACCCCAGGCGTAGGCAAGAAAAGCCTGGTCTTCTGGGGGGGGGGCACTAGCTGCCCCCCCAGCAGACCAGGGAGACGGGGGTGGCAGGACCACGCGCGTCCTCCACGGCTTTGCTCCGTCTCCCTGGTCTGCTGACCAGGGAGACGGGGAGCAAAGCCTTGGAGCACGCCCGCAGCGGGACAGCCCAAGCGCCCGGGCTGTCCCGCTGCGGGCATGCTCCAAGGCTTTGCTCCCGGTCTCCCTGGTCTGCTGGGGGGGGCTCCCCCCCAGAAGACCAGGGAGACGTGGAGCAGTTTTTCTTGCCCCGGAGGACTGGGGCGGCGGGACTGCAGCGCATCTCGGCGTCCTGCCGCTCCAGTCCTCCGGGGCGAGAAAAGCCCCGTTCATAACTGCGGATCCGACATAAGTCGGATCCGCGTAACTCGGGGACTGCCTGTACTGAAAGGGAAATGGTCTCATGAAGATAGGAAAAGATAGAGAGTAGAGAAAATGGAAAAGAACAAATGTAAGGACAAAGTAAGTTTAAGTCTTCATTAATAGAAAGGGTCGGTGCACAATTATACAATAAATAGCCATTTTAAAATTTAAAAAATAAAATAAGTTTTTGGCTTGAAAACAGAAACTGACCTAGGTCCAGCCCTTGCAAGTTATCCTCATTTTCTCCTGATTATGTCAATATTACCTTGAATAAATTTCTCTCTTCTGGTAAACCTATCCCTCAGAACTTTCTTCTGTGGTTGCATCTATTGCCTTTGGCATCTGAATCTACTAATGTCTTCAATGGGAGTTGTTTATGGGCTGAGGGAGGAGAATTGGGACTCTTGAATTTCACACATAAGAGATTAATAGCTTTTAAGACCAGGAAGGAGATCATTATGATCATCCATCCAGAAATCCCACATAATACAGGCCTCAGAATTTCACCCAGTGATTCCTGCTGCAAGCCTTCCTCTGGATGACCCAAAGTGTTGACATGGAGCAGTTAAAAAGGAGGCTGCTGCCTGAAGTAAACATTAGAATAGATGGATCAATGTTCTTCATCCAAACTGAGGTGAAGATTGAGAAAAAAGAAAGAGAAATACAGAATATTTGTTGTTGTAAAAAATGGAATTTTCTCTTACACAGTCCCAAATTCATTAACAGGCTGAAATGACACCTCAGAACACTGTTTATGCCCACACAGTTAATGGTGAGCAAAAATCAGTCATGGGAAGTTCTGGAGGTGTAGACTATCAGGTATTTTAAAGTTCAGAGTAGATGTCTGTTTGCTGACTTCATATCACTAGTAGCTAAACAATTTCAACAGATGTGAGTTTTAATAATGATGCAACATATCTGTCGTCTTGGGCACAGAGTTGACTTGAACTGTAATCTTATGACCTGGTATTTATGGGTGTAATAGAACAGACAATGGATGTTAAAGTAATTTTCAAAACAATAAAGATGAACAACCCTATTCTCAAGATAGTTTAAAACTGGGGACAAAATCAAACTGTGTAGGAGGCATTTTCAGCTACAAATTAAGATATCTGAGCTTGATTTAATTACATTTTTCATGCAATCCCAATAGATCTCAGTAAACTTTAGGGTTTAATAACCTTGGCTCATTAATTATCTTTTCATTACATTAGTGTAACAACCAAAAAGTGAGGTTTGAAAACTAAAATTGTATGCTTCCTCCTGTGACTTCCCATTTGTTCACCATCTTTAACTCAGACTTCCTGGATGTTCATGCCAAAAAGTTCCTAGCTCAAATCCCTGTAAGAACAAAGAGGTTGGTTCTTTCACTCTATTTTAAATAACTTTTTTAAATATATATATATATATATATATATATATATATATATATATATATATATATATATATATATATATATATATATATATATATATATGTATTTAAAAAAGTTAAGTGAATTTAGAGCTCCAAAATTCTTTTATTCACAGAATGGATACTGCATGGACAACAGCTAAACAAGCTTCCCCACCTGTCTTTTGAGCATGCCTCGGCACTGATACACAGAAACTACCTGCAGGCATCAGAGGGTCACATAGTCTCTGCACCCATTCATTCCTCAGTCTCTCTGTTCCTCTACTGCAAGTAGTTTCTGTGATATTGAGAGCTGCATAAATAGAGGCTGCCAACTGCTGCTAAGCAACCATCAAGTGGAAAGGACTTTCGATTATTATTGACTTGATCCAGTTTTGACCTGGTTACCTAGAAGTGCAAGGGCCTATAGCATATTATCAAGTCCCAGACTCTGCTAATGCCATTCCCTATACATAATTTAAAGTTAAGACCATGTCCTTAAGACCTGCTTTCTTTTTGCCAGGTAGCTTTTAGTAATACCGTATTCCACAACGTTTGAATACCTTGCATTTTAGTATTAAGGAATTCTAATGTCAAGGCAGAAAATCTAGCTACTCATGAAAGACCCCACATGTTAGCATTTTATTTATGCAACACAATGACATTTAGGGTGTTTTCTAAGAGAACCACATTGTATTGAGACCACAAGTGTTTCCTTACATAACCCAGAGATGCAATTTCTAGGTAAAGATCATGAGGCATTACAAAACAGATCAGGATCCAGCATGATGTGAGTTTCAAAACTCCTGCTGCATAAGAGAGAGTGCAGAAAGAAGTGCATCAGCAGGACTGGCTAATGCATTTCTTTCTACGTTTACCTCATGCCTTCAGAAAAGCAGCCACAGTTACACCTTCTCACTGGCTCCAACGTTTGCTCCCACACGTGGCTCCTCTGGTTCACCAATCAATGAGAATAGAAAGTGGGATTATGACCCCATGTTCATCTCATCCCCTCGCTCATCATCACATGCATGACACAGCCCAAACATTCCCACTGGATTGAAGCCTCCAGTGCCAATTCAGCTAGGACGTATGTTTTCTACAGGTCTGTTAATTATTGAAGAACACAAAAGCATTTGTAAAATAGTTCAGCATGTGAATAGAAAGCCTAAGTTTTCTCATTAGAAAAAAAAATCAAAGCGACTTTGTTTCTGTTTTTCTATAAGGAAATACAGATATTCAAAGTTTAAAGGACTGAAAAGGCATTGCAGTGATCTGCTCTTCCACTGGGCAACGGGGGAGTTCATGCAAGATGTTTCTGTCGATTGGGATCACGGTGACAGACAAGAGAAGCGTGACTGAGAAGGCATTGGAGAGCATTTCCCATGCAGCAGTCTTTGAACACTGGTTGTTGGTATACATAACAAAACTGTGAAAAAAGAAAGCTATCAAGCCCAGGCACCTTCACATGTAGGGGGTAACCTAATTATCATAAGGTCAGTCATTTAACTTATAAAATGGGATTAAAGCAAAAATCTAGACCCGAACACCTCTGAATTTTTTAGAATTTCAGCGCCAGATCTGAATGTTATAACTACTGCCACATTTTCAATAAACCAAATTAAAAATCAAGATACAAACACCCTCAAATGTTGTGGAAATTCAATCCAGATCAGGAGCTCAAAATCATCTCTAAAAAAAGGAAGGTAGATAGGGAACAAAGATATTAATGAAATCTAAACTGCCACTGGAAATTTTTCTTGAAAGTTAATTTTGCACCACATCAGACCAAACCAAAAGACAAGAAAGAAAGATCAGTATCAGGAAGGATGTGCCTGCAGATTAACGCCTCAATTCCACAAAGCAAGTACTTCTATACCACTGAGTTCAAGAGGTCTTAAGCCAGTACTTAAGTATTTTCCTGAATCAAGGCTAAGCTTGAAGAAATGGAATCTCTTAGCTACACAATAATAAGCCATCATTTGGGTTAATAAATCAGCATTCATTTCATAATAACATTTGATTTGTTTCTATGACAAAGGATAAATGGACACAAGTCAGACATCAGAAATGGTAACACACATTAACCTGTAGGGAAACATTTTAACCTGCCTGAGTACTCATTAATGGATTTAAAAGTAGACATTCTTCTACAAAGGAATTTCACCAGCCAGTTACACAGAAAGTGAAGAATTGACATTTATCTGCAAATTTGACACTGTTTCCCTGGGCTTGAACAAAGACATTCACTGGATGTCGCATTATAAACCAGCCTTCCCTGGTTTTAACACCTCATTTTTAAATCAAAAGCTATGTATGGGACACTTCCAGCCCACTTAATTAGCCTCATTAGCACAGATCCTACACTTGATAGGTACCTTTTCTTCTTTGTTCCTTCTTTTTCTGTTATAAATTCTGGGTTACTGTTATTCTTCTCCAGCTCATCTGAGGAAGTGGGTTTTGCCCACAAAAGCTCATGACTATAAAATATGTAGTATCTAATGTGCCACTGGACTACTCATTTCTTTTAAAGTTACAGACTAACACAGCTATCCCTCTGAGACTTTATCACTGCTATCAATGATAGCACTCACGCAGGGCAATGTTGACCAATCTATTGAAAACAGTTAAATTAAACTGCAACCACACCAAACATTTTTAATTCAACTTTCTTTTAACTGCAAGTTCTAAATGATATTCTCACCCCAGGGAAAATGAATGTTTCTTGGTCATTGAGCATACATGCACCACTCGGACTACGCTGTGCCTCTCCCCACCAGCCTTCAGCACCACTTGGACTGCACCACATATTGCTGATTCTTCCTCAGCTGCCAATCACCCATGGAGACTGAACAAGTCAGGTGGTCAGAGAAACAGGGCCCATCAGGTTTCAGGGCTATATAGGGATGGAGAATTCAACTGAATAAACTCCTCAACTACCTACAAAATTCTGCATGTCCTGAGTACAGAGCAGACACAATGGTCCTTCAGCCTCCTCTCCTACCTTTCTATCCCTTCCATCCTTAAGACAGGCCAGGCCAGTGGCCAGTGTTAAATTGGCTGAAGCGGTGCTCAATATCTAGTATATCCCGCACCCTATAACACAACTCCATCAGCATTTGGCCTAAAATGCAGTCTCTCTTTAGCTATAAAATGGCTTTAAAGGGCTACAATTGGCCCTCTGTTATACCTGTGCAGCCTCACTGAAGCTACTGCCTATTTACACTAAGGCTACATCTACACTGAGCTCTCTTGTGCAAGAACATATGCAAATGAGGCATGGTGATGAATATTGCCACACCTCATTTGCATACTTAATGATCCACCATTTGTGCAAGGGGCTTTTGCACAAGAAGGAGCAGTCTACACTGCTCCTTCTTGCGCAAAAACCCCCTCTTGCATAAGAACAGTTCTACCTGAAAATAAGTGGCAGAACGGCTCTTGCGCAAGAGTGAGTTTTTGTGCTAGAAGGAGCAGTGTAGACTGCTCCTTCTTGCGCAAAAGCCCCTTGCACAAAATGGTGGCTCATTAAGTATGCAAATGTGGCACAGCGATATTCATCACCACGTATCATTTGCATATGTTCTTGCGCAAGAGAGCGCAATGTAGACGTAGCCCATGACTATTCAGCATCAGATTTTGCCCATCACTTTTTGTTTTGCTGTATAAGTAATCTAATTGTATTACCTAAACAACTGTTAGACAGCTACTGTGTTCCACCCTAAGCTCTCCTTACCTAACGCTTCCCCCTCTTCACTAGTGTAGTCAAGTTAAATCTTAATAAAGTATAAATTAAGAAATATAATATTTTTCTTGGCAAACTATTTGGCATATCCCTGAAACTCCCCTTTCTGTATATCAGAGTTGGATCTTCATCTGACTTTAATGTGAGAGATTAACTGCAATAAGCTTTTTCCTTCTGAGTGGTTTAATGTAATTCTGAGTGGTTTAGGAAGCAGATTATTGATCCACCTGCCAATTCACACACACCAAAGTTTATTGTCATCTCTTGACCAAATGCAAAAGAGTTTATTAAGACAATTTATCTTGACCGTGGGCTCTTACACACTGTACGATATTTGGTGTGTAACACTTACTCCAGGTAGGGGGATTGTTGCCATAACAAGTTATAGTGAACAAATGATTTGCCTCAAAATCTATTGCACCCCAAAC
The DNA here is from genome assembly GCF_049634645.1 of Pelodiscus sinensis. Classification (NCBI taxonomy): domain Eukaryota; kingdom Metazoa; phylum Chordata; order Testudines; family Trionychidae; genus Pelodiscus; species Pelodiscus sinensis. The sequence continues at coordinate 174,837,210 of NC_134712.1, forward strand.
ACTGAATTTTCACTAGTTCTAAAGGCCAGAATGTTCCTGCACATTTCAAAGCAATAATACTAAGTGCTCTAAACAGACAGAGACAAGTGTTTTATATGGGGAGAGGTACAGCTATGAGACAAAAGGAGCTGCAGCTCTGTTCTTCTGCACTGTAATTGGCAAACCTGTATAAATCATTCATAATAAATAACCCCACAAAAGGGGTCCTGATTGTGTCCTGCCTCTGAGCTGGATTAGAAGCAAATAACACCTGCTGCACGCATTATGTCATGTCCTAATAAATGTTTTATATTTGATACAACTTTACTTTAGCGTGATTTCCTTTACACAACTTATATCTGCGAGTGCTTCACAGTTAAATCATACAGCTTAGCTAAATAATAAATAATAGCAGAGGAATTGAACCATAGACAAAGGAAAACATTCTATGTTTTTAGATGAGATTTGAAAAGAGATTGAAAAAGTCAGCTAGGCAAAGAGATACAGAAATGCAGGCTGTGCCAGATGCAAAAAGCTGCAAAGGAGAAGATTCTACTACACTCTAAAGCTGACTAGAGTGTGAAAATAGATGGCTAATAAGCCTACATTTCACTTGATTATCCTATTATTTGTGGGCTACTTTATAAGCCAACAGGGAAATATAGTATTTTGATCATGTTACATGCTTCAGTTCTTACAGGATTTGGGGGCAGTTCCAGTTAGGGCTTCTCCAATTCCTGTGTCATCAGACCCATCTCCCTAAGGAGCTGTTCTAACTGCTGTGTAGATGTTTATGTGGGGGCATGTTGTGTACCTAATTATCCTTTCCTCAGAAACAAAGGAGACAAGACAGATTTTAGTGGTCAGTTTTTCAAAAGGAAAAACAATTAGTGCGTGTGGGAAAGCATATGTGCTGTCATACAACCCATATAAAAATCAAAATTTGCAAGTGTAAAGTAGCATTTGCCCATGTAGCTAAGTAATTTGTATGACTAACTTCCTATCTGCATACACAATTACTCTGTTTTCCAGGATTTGGAGGTGTTTGGGTCTAAGCTCAGGTCTATCTGCGGTTTTAAAGAAAAAATCGTTATGAGAAGGTGAATCTATTGTAAAAATAGAGGCACTTTCAAAATTACATTTAGCTGTTCTGGTGTTGTATGTAATGGCTTTACACTGCATTACCTTCAAGTCAATTTTCAGGCTAGTGGTGAGATACCTGTAATGTGCTGTAATCTCTTCCTACATAATCATATCTTTAGATGATGTCTTACCTGCCACTAACCTTTGACAGTGGATTTGGTCAAGGACAGTTAAAAGGCTGTCAAAATCAACAACCTCTTTAAATTGCAGACACTCCCATAGAAACATGGGGCCTGTTCCCTCCCCTGCCTTTCACTTTATAGAGTCACTTACACCATATAATACACTACCAGTCTGATAAAGTAGATGCATGGGTATAAGTGACTTCCAGATTGCTTCCAGATTGCTAGGAAAATCTGAATCTGAAGATGGGATTGAGAGGAAAGAAGAGTAGGGATTGTTTTCATTGAAGGAGAAAAGGAAGCGTCACAACCTTTTCAGAGCACCTTTGTTTCCCAATAAATGATTTCTAGGGCCAAATATACTTTCAGGACTCACTAGGAGGCGGTGCCCCCTGATCGCTACACTCACCGACTCCTTTGTCTTTCGGGGTAAGCAAGCCCAGCTCTCCCCCCAGCGACCAGGGCCATGGCTGCCTCTTCCTCTTCTGGGGACTCTGTTGAGGCTGGGAGAAAAAACTTCCTTTAATATATAAAGAGCTTAAAGAGAACACTAGACTCATCTCACACTTTCTTTCACCAGCTACTCATTTAAAGTACATAAATGTAAGCATCTACTGGGAGTACAGTTTTGACACTTATGAGCATAAATTACACCTATGCAAACACAGTACAAGGCCTTGGTAAAGAAATACAGATATGGATGTAGCACAAGGCCTGGTCTGCACTACAAAGTTAGGTCAATGTTAGTCACTTTGTGTCAGTATAGCTGTGCACATGTCTACCTCACATTTTTCTGTGATAGATTAAGTGCCTCTTTAAGGCACCACAGTGAAAGCATCTTCCCAACCACTGCTGAACCATGGTCCACCTACTGAGGTCAACACAGCACACAACACAGCATGACCTATGTCAATCTTAACAACAGTCCTCCAGCAGCTGTCCCACAATGTCCAATTGTGAACTCTGCCACACAGGGATCTCAGAAACTGGAAGCTGCCCCATCCCTCTTACCGCACCCCCCATATTTTTGATCACTCAGAGCATTTTAGTATTGCAATGATAATCTACCAATCAGGGGAAACTGCCACTGCTTATAACGTTCTGATGTAAACAACATTCCCAACCAGCGCACATCGATATCAGTAAAGTGCCCCCAGTGATCCACCAGCATAGCTATAGAAAAAGTATATCTAACTGTTCACCTGGCCAAGTGGACAGTGCCAAATAGGGAAATACATGCTGTATGTAGCCCCTCTCAGTCCAGGAACCCCCATTACTGCAAATTGCTGACAGTCTAAATCCTTTATAGGAGACTGTCAATGAGCCTACACACGTGCATGACAATATCCCCCACTGTGGATTTCCCAACTCCAAAATGACTTTCCACTAATCAGTGGCAATCCAACATTGCAAGCCTCCAGTATGCTATTAACTCTTGCTTCTCCAGCCACTGCAGGGCTCCTTCTGGTGTCCCTGTGCTGGAAGGCTGGAGCAAGCTAAGCACAGAGATGCATGATCGTGGCCTTCCACATACAAAAGTTCTGCAGTACATTACCATGTGATTCCCACCAGTCGGTGCTTGTTTCTCAAGCCTAGAAGTAGCATTCCATTTGCTGCAGCTGCTCAGGGAACACCACCAACAACCTGGAATAGTATTTCATGATGTCCTTTAACAATCTCTGCTCAAAAAAACCCATCATATCCCCCACTGTCGTGATTCTTTCTCTAGGCTTGCAAATAGTGGAGGTTCCTGTCTCCTGTATTTTCAATGTTCTTGAAACAGTGCAAAAGTGTGTGGGTTCCAGGCACGTGTCAGAGATGGTGGACACCCAAAAGTGACTTACAGGTTTGTGAGATTTTTTAAAAAAAAGAACTGATGCAAAAATTATGGGATATGGATGGTGTTATGGGATGGGAACTTGACCCTCACCCTCCCAGAGATCCCTGTGTGACTTCTTTTTTCCCTACAACACATTGCCAACATGTCCCACAAGGCAATGTTCCAGGCAGCAACACGTGGCACACTGGGTTAGTTCCCCATGGTGCACTGCACTTTGTATGGATGCAAGAACGCCTGGGGAACACATGCAGTACCAGGGCTGGCAGCCAAGTATGCCTGTGCACAAGCAATATGCTCACTGGGGTAGCTAAGCGCTCACATAACTTATGTTAACCAAAGATCGTAATGGGACATGGCCCAACTCAAAGAGCACAGAGGTCAAAGGTGGTGTGGCTCACGTGTCCTCTGTGTTAATTCTGGATGGGTAGCTTGCGTGTGTTTGTCAAGACATGAAATGGGTATATAAGTCATGCATTATGACCACATAATGTCCAATGGAATATCTGTAATGCAGATGGGCCAAACAGAGGGATTCTTGTTCTCAGCAGGCTTAACTGACCCAGTGGTTGAAATGCCACAGACAGCGCCACCTGGCTTATGCAAAAATTCAGGATAAGTAAAATTATCTGGTGTCAAATTGCCTATGATGATGAAAGAACCAATTAACCCATGACACCAGAAGAACCAAGAGGAAGTTAAGCAAATGAGAAGTAAAGGTAAACTTTGGCCTTGTCTGCATAAGAAAAGTTTGTGCATCTCCTTAAGGGAAGACTGTTTTTTTTTTCAATTTAAGAGTGCTTCAACGCACAGTTTTCTAATGCAGACAAGGGCATAGACTGTTTAAAACTCTTTGATTTCTAATTTTGGTTTGTTGTTTATGTTTGTTAACACTTATCAAATCATACTGCAGACGGCAGTTTGGATTCTGACACTGGGTGACTTAATTATTTTTTGTTGAAGCTTTTTGTAACGTGTTTGCTCTGTGTGACTCTCAGCAGACTCAGGCTGTTGTTCATTGTACATTTCAAATCTGTGCCATGCGCTCTGGGAAAAGTCATGGCAGAGGTCATGCTCTCTGGTCACTAGTCCTATGCATAAAGAAGCATAGAAACCAGAGAAAACAAGCATGAACCTGAGCTTTGTTTGTTTGTTAGCAATGAGATTTGACCACAAAGAAACAATTTTCTAATCGCAGGGTGGCAAGCCCACACAAATTGCTTCTGACCAAAAATATCATGAAGCACTTTTTGAACTAAACGTGAAAGGACTTCTAAAGAGTCACTAGTTCCTGGTACTCTCCACATCACATAATGAAGTTAACCAATGCAAGTTTCACATCAACATCACCAAAATGGGTAATTTTGGATGATCATTTCCCTATGCGATACCTACCTGCTTTGTGGAATTAATCTCCCACTGATGCTGGGGTGTCTTTATCCTATCCCCCAACCCCTGGGCTTCAGTCTACATTTCAGCTCTTTTGTTTTCACCAACTTTTTAACTAATTTTCACAACTAATGCTGTGCATCTCACTAGTCAGGATTCCTCATCTGTTCCCAGTCCAGAAAGACTGTGAATCTGTTACATGTCCCTATTGGTTATGCTGCTTCTTTTGCTCTAGCTGTTGAGACGAATGCTTTTCATTCCAGAGGTGCCTGGTTCAATTTTGCCAATATGGCAGTCATTACAACTGTATGATGCATTTGCTTTATATTTCTAAGTTTATTGTTAAATCCCTTCTGATTCACCACAGCAAGACAACACCAGAATTCTTTGTATTATTATACTGAGGCTATTTTATGAGCTGAGGCGCACACCAAATTAGTTAATTAGCCTTTCACGCTGGGATTCAGGGTGGATTAGCCACTTGGCCAAAGGTGCCTGTGCCTAGAGGTCAGAAAAATGGGAGCAACTATTTCCCCACCTGCTCCAGCCATTTGACTGGCCCCAGGCCTCACAAAACCATAATCCGCCTCCCCTGGGATTGCATGTTTGATTCTTCTCTTAGGTTACAAATACAAATCAGTTTGTATACTCAGCCTACTCCCTTGGTGGCCTTACAACAAGATGATAATCTCAGGAAAGGCTAGTAACAGAAATACTGGGGATATGAAAGATAAGAACTGAGGTACTTGGGCAGGGCTCCAAGTAGGATGGTTGCTTAGTATCAACACAAATTTAGGTGAAATTCATCCTACGCACAAGTCCTGCCCATGCCAGCCTCTGTCACACATTAGTCCCATTTAAGACTTATTTGGAAATCTATTCTGCAGGATAAGAGAAGAATACATGCCAGATGATGGATAGCAATCAGGTAAGCTGATTTCTAGCATATATTACGCATTAGTAAATCAAAGAGTGTTTAATGAAAGAGGTGTAGGAGGCATATTAAAAACTTGTATAGGAGTAGGAAAAAAACGTTAAACTTATTACATTTCAAAAGAACGAACAGGAAGATTAGCACTAAGATTTTTTTTAATGAATACTAATGCTTAACTCTTAGATTAAAATAAAAAAATGTGTCACCTTCCCGTGAAGTCTGGTTTACATGCCTGAAAACAAGGGAGCTGCCAGCCTTCACGGGCCACCGCTGAGCATCCTGGAGGAGGGGCCAGCTCCTTGTTCCCGGAAGGGTCGGGGTCTTGGGTGGAAGAGAAGGGGTTGGGGCAGCCATCTCTTCACACCACTTAGAGTGCTGTGCACCCCACCTCCAAACTTGAGCGTCGCATGGAGTGTGCAGCACTCCAATGGGGACTTAAAGGGCCCGTGGCTCTGGCCACCACTGCCGCTGCCTTAGTAGGAACCCCAGATCCCAGAACAACGGCCCCCTTCCCTCCCACTGTTGGCAGGCCTACCTGAAAGTTTTGTACGGAAGGTGATGCTGTTTCTTCCCATACACAACCATCGTCCTACGCTGCTGCCATCCCTGCAACATTATTGCCCACCCAGCAGTAAGGCTCTTAGTTCTAATCAGAGATCTCCTAGCACACAATACCAAAATATCATTGGGTTTTAATGAAAGAACCAAGGAACTGCCCATAAGTTCTGGCAAACTAGAGAAATTGACCCTGCACATAAGATTTTCAAACTTGAATGCCTAAAGTTAGGCTTCTAAGAGTGGGATTTTCAACAGTCACTTAAGCAATTTAGTATTTGGAGAACCTGGGCTCTTAGATCATTTAGGTGCTGTTGAAAATCTCACTCCTAAATCCACATTTGGACGCCCCAAAATAAATCTGTTTTTCCAAGGTGACGTCAATGGGATTTGTGAGTGCTGTGTTTCCTTGAAAAAAAATCAAGCCACTTCTACTCAGGTACTTGAATATGGACTTAGGAACTCAACTTTAGGCTCCCATGTTTGAAAATGTTAAGTATGCCTTGATTTTGTTGTGACTTTCAAACAATGGAAAATGCAGAGTTTTCACAGCTCCAGCTAGTATTGAGACTTGCTGTTACTTAAGCATTGAAAGCCGTTGTTATATGTTATATCAAATGTATAAGAGGGCCAGAAGACAGCTGTGTGCAGAGGAAGCAACATTTCAGCAGATAAAAATAAGACTTCAGCGAAGGTTCTGAGCGCAGAATGCTGTTATATTTATGAACCCTTGCTTCCGTTTTCTCTTTTGTTCCACTTTCAATTCTAATGTAAACTCTTTGAGAAGGTAGATTGTGTTAGAGTGCTCACCTACTGGTAAGCTAAGCTATTTGGGCACAGTCTGGCTCTATTTCACACATTAAACCTCAGTGATTTCGGAGAGTTGGAACAAGAACATAATGCGGCCTGTGTATTAAATCAGAACAATACAGCTGCGTTTATAATCCATTGTTCACTCAACTAGCACAAAACATTAGATTAGTTACAACAATGAGCAGGCTACAATATGAAGGAAGACATTTTAATAGAAATTATTCTTGCAGCAAAGGAATAATGCAGATACAAAAAAGAGATTGAAATGACCCAATGTGTTTCAAGTAAACCCTATGCATTCTATAGCACTTTGGAAATATTTTTTATAGAAAGCAAGAAAACAAGGATTTCATCTCAGATGAAGGGCACATTATTATGTGAACACACAAAAATAGCCATATTTTATAACAATAAATTTAGGAGGAATGTGGAAATAACTTGTAAGGCACATAAATAATTGAAGAAGGAATGTCCCAGGTATTAATGGGTAATAAAATCTAATTTTAGAAGGTTTTCAAATTATTTCAATTAAGCAGAACAAATGTCACAACTAAAACCATAAGCATCTTATTGAGATCATCTATAACACAGTGATTCATGCTGAGGCAGACAGCTAACGTGTTAATGCATAGACACTGATATTTAAGGAAATATATTTGGACAGGATCAGGAGCTTTTTCCACCTCAGAGTGGGGAAAGCTCCTTGAAAGATAATTGGTAAGAGTCTCTGATAAGCCCCTAACATTAGGGCTTGAAGATAAGCATGTAGCAAGAGAAGTAAGAAAACAATTTCTTCAAGTCTGGGTCCCAAACCAAGAAATTAATGTAGTTTGAGTAGTTGTCCTGGTCTCTGGGAAGAAGCAAGTCTGATCCTATCCTGACAGCACGCAGAGTAGTTTTGCAACAGTAATATTCTACCAACTTAAATGAAGTTATTCCTGATTTCCTGGAGTGGAAGGGAGAACAGAATTAGGCTTCCTTCATGCAAAGTAACCAATTAGTTTTTATAAAATGAGGATGGTATGTCAAACAAGGACTAGAACAGAAACCGTAAATCAGAAACTCAGACCAATTCTTTCCTAATACACAAGGAGCTATTGAACAAAATTGACAGGCAACAAATTTAAAATGGATAGAAGCAAATAATACTGCACACAATACATAATTTACCTGTTAAACTCATTGCCACAAAATCCTGGAGTCCAAGCACTAAGTAGGATTTAAAAAAATGTAGTGAGAGCAACCATGGTTAAATTGAATATTTTATTGTTTTCATTGGGTGTACAGGGCCTCCTCTCTATCCCTTACATGCTTAAAGCTTCAGAGGTCAAGAAACAATATCCTCTGGGAGGGTTATTTCATTACTGTCTCTTACAGGGTTTGTTGCACCTTCTTCTAAGGCATCTCATGCTGGTCACAGTCAGACAGTGAACTATATGGATCACTGGTCTGATCTAATATTGTAATTCCTAAGTTCCTGTGAAGACATAACCAATTATTTCAAGTAAGGCTGATCAAAAATTGACAGTTGTGGCTCCTAAGAAGGACACAGAACTTGTGCACAATCCTTACAAATATTGCTCAGGGTCTCATGGTAAAGCGGTTTTGTTCAAGAAAAAAAGCAAGCACAGAAGCTAAAGACCCATTATGTTTCATGAAATCCACTTCTCTTTTTCTCAAGAACAGACTTTTGCATTAAGAAACTGCTTTTATGGACTTGAAAGTGATCCAAATTCTGTTCTACTGTACTTTAAGACACCCTGGGAGAAATTATTGTGAATGACAGCTTTCTGTTAAGCTCTTTTGGAAGGTGCATGATCTACCAGGATACCATTCTTAGGAAGGTATAAGGGAAGAATTTCTGGGATGAAATTCATAGACTAACAAAACATGTAGATGGTATCAAGAGCTTTCGAAAGCTCATGATACCATCTACATGTTTTGTTAGTCTATAAAGTGCTGCCAGAGCATTTGTTGTTTTTTTCTCTACAGACTAACTTGGCTACCCCCTGAAGCTTCCTATGAAATTGTCAGATGAAAAAATAACCCATGTACCCAGCCATGTAAGTGGGCTTTCTGAGGATGTGTTCTGTCCTCTTCCAGATTCCTCATGAAATGGTTTGAATATCAAAAAGATTATAAAGCATGAGAAAATTGAATCCAGTGAACAGACAAAATCAGATTGTGGGGGGAGGGAAAGAAACACAAATTGAAAGAAAGACAAACACTGCCTGGTTATCTGATGAGTCATAACCAATTTGAAGCTCTGCAACTACTGCCCCTAAAGAAGATGAACTCCATAGACAAAAAGAATTACTGATGGACCTTACTAATTGAAAAGTCTTGATTTCTAGATTCAAGTGGTGAATGTATGGTCAAACCTTTGAGATCTGCACTAATGGTGAAGCAAACTAGGATATTTAAGTCTCAAAGGAGCAGACGTGTTAGTCTGTAACTTTAAAAACAATGAGTAGACTCCAGCTCATCATCTGATGAATTGAGTTTTGCCCACAAATGCTCATGATACTATGTATATTGTTGTTAGTCTCAAAGGGTATGTCTACACTACCACGCTAGTTCGAACTAGCGGGGTAATGTAGGCATACCGCAATTGCAAATGAAGCCCGGGATTTGAATTTCCCGGGCTTCATTTGCATAAGCGGGGCGCCGCCATTTTTAAATCCCCGCTCGTTCGAACCCCGTGCCGCCCGGCTACACGCGGCATGAACTAGGTAGTTCGAACTAGGTTACTTCTTGTGGAATGAGGAGTAACGGTAGTTCGAACTAGGAAGCCTAGCTCGAACTACCTAGTTCGTGCTGCGTGTAGCCGTGCGGCATGGGGTTCGAACGAGCGGGGATTTAAAAATGGCGGCGCCCCGCTTATGCAAATGAAGCCCAGGAAATTCAAATCCCGGGCTTCATTTGCAATTGCGGTATGCCTACATTACCCTCCTATTTCGAAATAGGAGGGTAGTGTAGACATACCCTAAGATGCCACAGAACTACTCATTGTTTTTAGAATATTTAAAAGCAAGTAGCCATGAGGAAGGCAGAAAACTGAGATCTGGAAAAAGATCTTTGAACAACAAAAGCCCATGGCAAAGAATGGAAAAAAAAACCTGAATTGAGGAAAATAAATTAGAGACCATTTATCACAGAAACACAGGAAGAAGATTATTATGTATCTGGTAATAGAATTTTATTCTCCAATATCTGGCACCTCGTGTAGTTATTTACTTATATGCAAAGAGGGTGTAAAATTCGACCAGTTCATAATAGCTATAATTTTACATGTATTTTGCATAGATATATATGACTACACAAGCTGCAAGACTACTCCAGTGTGTTGAGCATAGCATTTAGTCATCCACTAGTGAGACAACTGATTTTATTAGAAACAAGATTATTTCAGATGCACTTAACAGAAATGATGGGCACACTGAAGGGGGAGAATCCCTCTGGTTTCCTCTGGGATGCATTAATGAGAGTGTTCTGGGCTGCATTAACAGGAGTTTTGTGAGCAAGACATGAGAAGTCATTCTTCCTCTCCACTCTGTGCTGATTAGGACTCAGCTAGGGTATTGTGTCCAGTTCTGGGCAAACATTTCAGGAAAGATGTGGAGAAATTAGAGAGGGTCCAGAGAAGCGCAACAAAATGATTAAATGTCTAGAAAACATAAGCTATGAGGGAAGACTGAAAAAAATGAGTGTGTTTAGTTTGGAGACAAAAAAACTGAGAGGGGACTATGACAGCCACTTTCAAATACCTAAGAGAGTGTTACAAGGAGAAAGGGGGGAAATTATTCTCCTTAACCTCTGATGACAGGACAAGAAGCAATGGGCTTAAATTGCAGCAAGGAAGGTTTAGGTTGGTGTAGAAGAGTCTTTCGGGGTCCCCCAGTACTGTGCTCGCTCCCCCAGTACTGTGCTCCCCTCACCCTGTAGACCACCATTTGGCATTCTTAGCCAGTCACAGTCTTAACCCACGGGGTCTCTTCTCAGATAGAGGCCTCCTGAACTCTCGTAACAGGGAGAGGGGGGTCCAGGCCCACTCACTCTCACGGATCCCAGCCCAGGGCCCTAAGGACTCGGAACACTTGTGGCGTCCGGTCCGACTGGCGGGGCGTCTGCCGAAACGCACCAGCCCGCAGGCTCCCTTTGCCCGCCCTGGGCTACTTCCTCACCCTGCTCGTCCGTCGTGTCTGTGCGGGGGCTTACCTCCGCGGCTTGGGTCCCATCCGCTGTGTTGCAGTGCGGGGGGGGGGCTCTCTCTGGGCCTCCCCCCTTCCCGCTGTTCCTCCACGTTTTAAACCCGCCCGCTGCTTATTCCCGGGGGGGCTCCGCCGCCGGTGCATGAGGCTACTTCCGGCTGGGCAGCGTACCCGCCTGGTAGCCCCGCCCCTGGGGTGACGTCATACAGGGTCCTCAGCCAGCCCGGGCGCCTTGCCGCGGCTGCCGCCCTGGAGCCGTCGGCACACCGCCAGTCACTGGTTCCTGGGGCGTCTCGGCTAGCCAATCACGGGGCAGCCGATCCCGGCGCGCCCGGCTCCTGCCCGCACACCGCCACTCGCTCTGGAGTGTCCGGCTCCTGCTCACCAGCCGCCGCATATGCGGCTTCCAAGGGCACTGGAGTGCAGGGCGCCTCTCTCCCGTCACAGTTGGACAGTAGGAAAAACGTCCTAACTGTCAGGGTTGTTAAACACTGGAATACATTGCCTAGGGAGGTTGTGGAATCTCGATCACTGGAGATATTCAAAAGCAGGTTAGACTGACACCGGTCAAGGATGATCTAGCTGATGCTTGGTCCTGCTGTGAGGGTAGGAGACTGGACTTGATGATCTCTTGAGTTCCCTTCCAGTTCTAGTGTCTATGATTCTTCCACAGGAATTATGGACAAGTTCTTGCTCCAGCTAGGATTCCTTTGTACCATATGAGGTGGCATGATGGGCTGGGATATTTCCCCAGGAAGATGGAGCTTTTGGTTGGAATAGAACTCCAGTTGCTACCATCACCACCAATCCCAGAGTAGGAAGCTTTCTGAAGAGGAGAGGAATGGGGCCCAGACTGCTGTTGCTTTCCACTAGTTCCCAGCTGGAGTGGGGGAGGGTTCCCATGCAGTCTGGAGATGCACCACAGCTGAAGCTGTATAGGACAGAGGATCAGCAAGTCATAATCAGCTCTGGGTTCAAGAAATAGTCTGGACCGCTATAACCAGCACCAAAGCACAGGAGCAAGCATTATATCAGCTAAGGAAACTCTCAATTGTACCCTGAGGAGGTGACACTGCTGCCAAACTCTTTTCGAAGCTAAATAATAAACACTTTGTTCTCCATTCATCTCAAGTCATTTGATGAAGCTGAGCAAGCACTGTGCTTCCTGCTTGACAGACAGAGAGAGGCACAAAGAAAAGAAGTGACCTTCCCAAGGTCATTCAGCAGTTCCGTACAAGAGCTCTCACATCTTATGCAGCAGACTGTGCTACCTTCCTGCAAATTAACCCTTTGATAAGTAGCTCAGACAGCATGCCACAGATAACTAGCAAATCTGACATGAATGTAGTACACTTCACTGCTGGTTATAAAAACATCAAAAGCAAATATTGAAAAGAGTGTCCTAGCGGACATCATACTCTAGTTTTGTTGGTTTACACCTTTGGGACGACTGTGAAAAATCTATCAGTAGCATGCAAATGGCTTAGTTTGCATACCACCTAATGATCTGGAATTTCATTAGACAGAGAAAAAATATAGAAGGGTTTATTAGAGTGAGTGAAAATGGGTAGAGCTGTTGGTCAGAAGAAAGGCAGTGATTCCATAACAGGCCTGCAATAGGTTGTTTGTTTTTTTAAAAAAGGTCATACATTATACAGGTTAATAAGCAGATTTTATGATGAGGCTGGTAGAGTTACATGACAATTTAGCAGTGCTGATTTACAAGATATGAAGAACTGTTTACTCCTCTAAGTATTTGATCCACTGTTTATTACATATGACCCCTCCAATCCATCTAAAAATATGATTTCATAGATTTAGAGTGCTTGGATGTTCTTGTGAGGAAATTAAAAGGTCAAGGATCTTTATTAATGTGTTATAACTGGAAAAGGTAAAACTGGATACAATTCTTCATTTTAATCTCACAAACTATACAAAATATCCTGCTGCACTAAGCCAAACAAACAAAAGAGGAATTAAAAGAGGAAGAAAAGAGAAAGATGAAATATAATCTCCAAGCCGAAGAAAACTATAAATGCCATCTTGCTGTGGCCTTGGGTGGAGAGGGGCTCATGGACCAGGGCAGCACCCCCACCTCACCCCAAGTGCAAGACAACACCCTCCTGCCTCAGGCGCTGCTCCACCCCTGCTCCACCCTGCCCCATCTCCACTCCACCGCTTCCTCAAGACCCACCCCATCCTGCTAGTTCCTGCCCCTGCTCTGCCACCCCCCACTCCAATGCACTCCTTCCCCGAAGCCACTGCCCCCTGGTAAATGCAAGCTAGGGGATTACTAGAGGCCCTGGCATGGGGAAACAGCAGCACATCCACCCCAGGGGTGGGAGCCACAGGAAGTGGAGCAATCCAGCAGCCCATTCTGTTCTTCCAAGCCCTGCATTGCTCGGGGAAGTGGAGCAGACAGGCCAGGGGTGGAGCTAGAATGCTCCATTTCCCTCTGCCACAGTGAAGGGGACTGACCCAGCTGAAAGATGGTGGCAAAGTGGAGCAGACTGCTGAATTCCCACAGCTCTTGCCGTTGCAATGTTGAGTATAGGAGGTTGCGGGGGGGGGGAAATCAGTCCCCTAATGCCATCCCGCACCAGCCCCACCAGGTAATCCACCAGGCTGCCCTGGGCCCTCGGGCTAATGTTGATTTGGGGGACAATTGGGACAGCTGCCATGGAGTCCCTCCAAGTGTGAGACCTGGGGTGGTTGCCTAGAATCATCCTATGGATGGGACGGCTCTGGTAATGTTACCTAGGTTCACAATTATATTGAGAGATTTACAATTATGCGTGTTTTTTATAAAGTCCCAGCTCTCAGATGCAGATTATTACATGAGAACCTCAACTTTCATTTTAACAAAAATAAGTTTGTATTCTTTCTGGTTGCAGAGAGAAGCTGGAAAACAAGGAGGCTGCATGCACCAACAGCAGTAACTAATAAAAAGAATCCCAACTTTTTTTTAAATCTCATTGGTTTTAGGCTAATCTCGTGATTTTGAGGACTTGGCTCCTAATTTTTAATGCTTGCCATAAGAAATACTGGTAGCCAATAGTGTCGTACAGTTCCACCAACACAGCAATTCTCTTCTTCAGCACTTTAGCAGACAACAGCACTGCTAGGAGTTATGGTCTTGGGCAAGCCTCATACTTGTATCCAGCTATTTGTGCTCTCTCCCTCCCTTTCAAGAGTCACCCACTGTCTAACCCTGTATGCTTATAGCAGAATTTTGAACAAGAAATGTTTCTGATACAGATCATAATGACTAAGATGGCCCCACAATGGGATGCCTTACAGCACTGAGGCTTTCCATATTCCATTTTTCAAAGGAAATGAATATGCCTCGTAAACAAATTATGTCAGATTGCGGATAGTTTATTGTAAATTACAACACTGGGACAAATTCCTTGTTTTAATTTGAATACAGATGCCACCCCACAAAATAATTGTTCTTGAAGCATCTAGATGAGATGACAAAAGTAATGTATTATTGATCTGACAATTTCTGCCAGCTAAAGTAGCAGTGATCTGGCTGAATCCACTGATCTTATAGCTAATGTTTTCACCCTTAGGGCAACCATGTCTCAAAACTAGCTTGTGATGGTTCAAAGCAATAACCTCTGATTCAACCACAAATCCAGACTTTGACTCCCACCAAAAATCTACTCCAGAGAGCACTCCTCAGTCCATCTCTAATTTCTACACAGAATTGTTATTGGAAGAGCAGACTAATATTCAGGTACAGGTGAGCAAAGCCAAAGCATCAGGCTGACATCAAATATTTAACAGTCTATAAGGAATCTGTAAAACCGACTTAATAAATGAGGTCTCTGAAAGAGACTGGAGAAGAAGCATTCTAGAGGATTCCCTAAAGCACATTAATACTGGGAAATCAGTTCTTAAAATAAATTGGTTCCAGGTTCACATGAAAGGGACTGAGAATTTTCTAGTGGAAAGAGCCCTGCTTTATCTGAATCAGTTTTCATTTCTATCACTCCACCCTTCCTGACATGTTTGAGAAATGCTGTTTTGACACCATGCTTTTGACTTAATTCACAAGCTATAGAAGAAAAGAGATGGAATACTGGGCCTTTAGAGAGCTTCTGCTAATGTTGCGAAACTCAGTGAAAAATGGTATGGATTTACCTTTTTGATGGGTTTGAGGATTATCTTCCATCACTGGAAAAAAGTTATAAAATGATATTCTGAGAGTATACTTGGAATTGATATTTCAAAGGGCTTCTTTTGAAAGGATGATTTATAGATCACAAGACCAATGGGTCTTTTATCAAAGAAAAAGGATTCCTTTTCTAAACTATTGAGATAAGATTGATGGCATACTATAGCATAGTTCTATTTGTTTAAGTTGTTCAGTGTTGGTAGATTACTACAGTTATAGCAACTTAGTACCTATTACATACGCACAGTACAATAAACTTACTAAATTGCAGAGGAAGTAGGTTATTTCTGCTATATTTCAAGTTCCTGAATGCAAGATTTTTGTACAATGCTATCTATCATGATTCATCTTATTCTACTTGAGTCTATTGATCAGAGTCCAATTAATTGTAGGACTTGTGGCATAACTGACACAAATAGTATCACATATATAGTTTTATTTACTTTCCATGATTAAAAATAGTCTGTATGTGGGGATATATGTAAATGTGTGTACATAAATATATGTATGATACATTATAGTCTGATTCCATTCACATCCAAGCTCATGATTAAGTTCCCATTGACTTTAGTGTGAGTATATGAACCAAGGTATGGGGATACCTTGATAAACTATATCCAGACAAGGGTAAAAGTTGGTAGGTGGGTGGGTGGGCATTTTTTAGGACAAAAAACAAACAAACAATCTCATTAGCAACTTTTCAAAAAGACATTACTAAGATGTTAACATCCAGAAGAGTTTTAACCGTCTGACCAAAATTTACTCCCATCTCTATTAAACCACTTAATTTTATGTGGCATCTGTGATTTCATATCCCTATCAAACCCCCTATCATCTAGAGAGACTTCCAAGGTAGATGAACTGTTAAAAAATAAATAGATTTTTTTCTTATTTGTTTTATTTGTACATAAAAAAAAATCAAAAAGTGGTGCTTTTGTGTGTCTTGTGCAGATTACCTTTAAATGGTAAGTTGCAATTCTTGCCTGAGGTCATCCAAGATTGCACAAGAATCTGCCCACTCTTATGCAGAAATTGAGAAGAGGGGGAGGACAACCATCTGCTTTAGTGCCGTTCCCTTCCCCTGGATTGCTCCCCCCAACACACTCACATATTCTCTCTCTCTCTCGGGAAGCCATTCCATCAATCTGGGGTGCACAAGGAAGAAGATGGCAGGGACAGCGAAAGAGTGGGAGTGACAGGGGTGATGTAAATCACTTCCCACCACCACTCATCCTGTACAGCCTAAGCTAAAAAATGTCAGGATGTAATAATTCCACACAACCCCGTCTCCCTCACGGCTGTTCTCCTTACAAACACAGAGGAGAGGGGCTGCCGGGGTCTAGAGTCAGCATAGAAACACAAGGTCTTGAAAGTAAATGGTGTCCCACCGCTATCCATTCCTTTTGCTGCCTTTTTTTGGACTCACCAGCTAGCTAAAATTTGGTTCCTTGCTGGATTTTTTCTGTTGGGTAGAGCAAATGATGAAAGCATTGGGTATATTCTTATGCAATCCTGTTTATTTACAAAGAATGAACAGGGCGCTTCAGGGTCATGAACCTCTCGGGAATGGAGGTTTTCCATAACTCTGAAATGTTTGTACCACTGAACAGGATGTTATGGTTCTTTCAAAAGTTTAGAACTGAACTTTAGCTTTCATGCAGCTTTACTATGGAGAAGAAAAAATGCTGTTTTACACACACACACACACACACACACACACACACACACCTTTTTAGTAGCGGCCGCTTTTACGCAAAATCTTGCCAATGTAGACACAACCGAGGAGTTTTTCCAACATTGGTAATCCTCATTCTACGAGGAAGAAGTGTTTTTCCGAAAGAGCTCTTTCAGAAAAAGGCGTGTGTGGATGGGTAAGAAGGAGTTCTTTTGAAAGAAGAGGAAAGAGGAAAAAGCACAGGTGCCCTAGGCTAGTGGCCACTCCATCCATAGTAATCACAGCTGAAATGCGAGATAGCATCCATTCAGTGTGGAAGCTATCTTTTGAAAAAGCAAATCGCTTTTTCGATGCGCTTTGGCAGTGTGGACGCTCTCTTTCGGAAGAAGTTTTTCCGGAAGATCTCTTCCAGAAAAACTTCTTCCGAAAGAAGCCTGCACTCTAGACATAGCTTCACTCAGGACTCTCTCTGGCTCCAATCATGACTGCTTCTCTTGCTAGCTGCAGGCTCTTTATTTTCTGTTGGCTTCCTCCCTCGTGCTTATGCCTAGGTTGACAGTAAATCCCCAATCCCTTGTGTTTGCACTCAGAGAACCCACTTGGACCATGTGGCTTAGCATCTGATCAGGCCTTGCCATGAAGTCCAGTGCATTGGGCAGTAGCCTCCTCTCTTCCAGCTCTCACTAAAGACATTTAATTTCTCTTCCATTGATTCAGAAAGAACAAGTCTTTAAAAAACACATCTACTGTATCTAACTCAGCCTGTGACTATTTACAAATCAAAAACCTACTTGATGGTTGTCATTAACACTTTCCACCTAACACTATTCTCTGGGGAACTGTGCCTCCTAATGGAGAGACAGGAGAGGAACTCCACAAGGGGAGGTCCGCTTTCCCTTGAGCCCTTTAACATGTTTCTTTCCATCTGATGGAATGGTTCTGGTTCATGTAACTGGGTGCCATGTAACTGTGTTGCAAGGAAGACTGTGGTGACTACATATGCAAGTATAGAAATCCTTATGAAAAATATAATGTCCTGTATTGTAATAGTGTTTTACAACATGGATTGGTATTTTATTAGTCTACTCAATTGGACATTGCAATAACGATGAGGATCAAGTCAAGACCAATTCTCCCACAAAATTTGATCTTTAATGTAATAGGCTCCCTCAAGGGCAGTTATAGCTTTTTGTTGTTTTATATTCATTTATAAATCCCTAGATATGCCATATTGTAAAAGGGACTAGTCCCACAGCTCCTAATATGAGTTTTGTTTCTCCAGTGTGTTTTCTGTTCTCTAGGTGCTTTGTTCTGTTGGGTTAATGTGGCATGTCTCCAGCACAGCCTTAGAAAATAATAATGGGAAGTTGGTTTAGTATCATTAAACCTGATTAGCAAAGTGTGCTCATGAAAATCCATAATTAGCTTGGAAGACAAGAAGATGGAGGGATTTTTGCCAAAAAACTGAGAGGATCTTGACTCAGTTAAGTAGATTTTTTTTTTTTTTTTGTAAATAAGTGTCCACACCATATTACTTTACCCTTTTCATTTCCATGCCTTCTGATCCTCTAAACATGTGTTTACGAAATATGCCAAATCTGCTAAAACTCTACATTTTCCCTTAAAGTGAAGTAGAAGTTTTTTAAACAATCAAATTTTTTCCAGTTGATGAAAACACAAAAGTGTAGAGCATCTTAGAGGTGAAGAACAATTTCAGGGTCAGGCCATTAGTCTGGAACTTAAATCTAATTCCCTGTCCTACTTCTTTTGTCTTTGTGTACAATGATGGACCATTGTGTGGGGCAATGGTCAGCCAACTTGGCCCCCCTCAGGAGCCCTGGAACTGTCCGTGCCTACTGCTCCTCTGCTCTCCTCTTGGGAAGCCCACTCCCAGGCAAGCCAGAAGTCAGAGCTGGCCAGGGACTTTGAGTCACTGAGGGGGCCCCAGGGCCTCCACCTGCTCTGGGTAGGGAGCTGGTGTGCCTGAGAGCAGCCCCCACACCATTTCCCTGCTCCCCCT
Source organism: Pelodiscus sinensis (assembly GCF_049634645.1). NCBI lineage: Eukaryota > Metazoa > Chordata > Testudines > Trionychidae > Pelodiscus > Pelodiscus sinensis. The sequence goes on from NC_134712.1 coordinate 174,856,071, forward strand.
CCCTCCAGACAGCTGAAGGGTCTAAGGGCCCACGGACACTGGAACTGTGGGATGGCAGTCAGAGGGCAGGCATAGCCCTCTTAACAAAAGAAAGCTGCCTTAGGGGAGCGTCTTTTCACCACCAGCAGCCCCTGCTCAGCCAGAGCCAGGAGACTCTGTGTGTGGCTGCAGGTGCCCTGGCTCATTGGTGGCAGATAAGGCCTGTTCCAGGCAGAGGGAACCTGATGTGGGGAGAGGGAGGCTGCAGTATCAGGCTCCAAGACGGATACAAGGGCTAAGTGTGGGGGTTTCTGCCAGCAATGAGCAGTTCTGCTCAGCCTAGAGCTGTCAACTTCCTAATTGCTGAAAACTGGATATCACCATCCCGCCCCTTCCCCAGAAGTTCCACCCAAACCTCCTCCTCCTGGCCCCACCTCTGGCTCACTTCTCTCCCCCACCTCTCTCCGTTATTCAGTCCCCCTCCACCCTGTCACTTGCTCTCCCTGGTCCCACCTGGATTTGCTTGCTGCCTGCAGAGCCAGGCTTGGAGAACCTGACATGGAGCCTGCCTGCCTGCCAGACTGTGGCATTATAAAAATCAAAGGAAACATTCTTTACCTTCCTCTTTTCACACTTACGTGAATTGCCACTTCACCGTCATTTAATAGTTTTAAAAACAAATGAAAAAAAAGTCAGCCACTAGATTAACAATGAACAGAGAGAAGTGATGATTTCCTATTTTAGCAGCCACAGAAAGGTTAGAACAACCTTCAAGTGTCACCAGGAAAGGCAATGCAGAAATTTTCCCTCTTTCATGACACAATTCTGTCAATTAATTGAATATAGCAATTAACAACCCTTTTCTTTATTATTTGTGAAGAACCAAAACTTTCTAAGGATGATAAATGGCTCCTGGAAAATGCAGTGCTGGGTTCTGCTAAATTTGCACTTTTCTTTTCTTCCCCCTCCCCCCCACCCACTGCCATTTCTTTCACACAATCAATGGGGGGGGGGGGGGGGGAACATCCCAAGAAGAAAACACTAAGGAGTGATCTAAATGAAAATAAAGTGCCTTTCCATTCTGCAAATGACCAGTTTGAGGACACATTCCTACCCACAGTAATTAACAGAAAAGCTAACATTGTTAGCAAAATTAGGAACTGAATCTCATTTTAATTGTTTTGAAACTAAATTAAAAAATACCCAGTATATTTAGATTATGACCTTTGAGAATTCTGGCTTCATTAGCATTTCAAACAGCACAGCAAAAAATTAAGACAGGAACTAGACTTAGGATGTTCCTTCAGCTAAAGTGGTATATATCATTAACGTGCACATAATTAAGAGCTGCCAATGTTTGTCCGGTGTCTTCACTAATAATGCATCTTATGCAAATAGCATTTTTTCCCAACTAATATTTATGTGAGGGTTATTCTTTCTTTCTTAGTTTATTTCAAGTGTACTGATTAAGGCAAATTATTCTTCTCCCGCAACCTGGATCACATTGCCCCCATCAGACTAGAATAACAGAATCACAGAAGTTAGAGAAAGCATTCTATTCTATCACACTATTCTGTGATCCTTTCAAATCTCACAGGGCTAGGCTGAATGAGAGACCACGAGGGACCATAGAGGTCTAGGTGCTCCAGGAAGTGGTGCTGATGGTTCAGTATGTGGAAGATCTCTCTCTAAGGAATATCATATTGCTAGAAGGTACCTCCTGCTAAAGGGCACATCCTTGTTTGTTTGTTTGTTTGTTTGAAATGAGACATGGAAACGATGTTCTGACTGTTTACCATCATTACAGGTAGCTAAGTTATGTCAAGTTCCTGAGAATTATTAAACAGCTGCTGCAGTCCACACAGGAGAAAGCTTCATTTCAGTGGCGGATGAAGTTATTCCTATATACCTCTTACCTAATTCAGAGGGCTGCTTTGAGTCTAAGTCAGGGTGGGCAAAAGGGCCTCTGCAGACTGGTTCTGGCCCACCAAACAGGCTGACCCAGCCCACGGAGGCCCTGCCGCTCCCATGCCCGCAGGCCAAGTAGGTCTGGGGGGCAGGAGAAAGTGTGCTGCGTGCTCCTGACAGGGCAGGAGGAGACTTCGTGTGCTCCCCTGCCCCCAAACCCTGATTGGCCTGGGGGCAGAAGGGGGAACATCCATGAAGTCTCCTCCTACCACCAGGGGCATGGGCTCATAGGGGGAACCTCTGGGGGATGGGGGACAAAAGTGTTCCCCCACCCCCAGACCAATTATGGTCTGGGGGTGGGAAAGCAGGGAAGTTTGGTGGTGACAAGCTATTTAAAGTGTTCCCCCCTCCTTGTAGTTAGAGTTCTCCCCTCCCCTTCCAGTGCAGCCTGAGGCCACTTCAAAATTTTCAGAAATTTTTGAAGTGGCCCCCAGCAAAAAATTATTGCCCACACCTGGTCTAACTTAATTAATAGTGAAAATCACTTCTGAATCTAGAGATGAAAAGTGCTATAGGAAAAATAAGCCTTTATTGATAGGCCTATCAATCATATCAATTGTAGCCCCCTCCTAGTGCAAGATTTTACATTAGGGTCAAAGGGTCTGTTTCACCACTGAATAATAACAGTTTTACACCATGCTGGCATAAAACCCGAGTAAACATTTTAGCGAATCAGGCCCAGTGTCAAGTGTAAGAGCAAAGGCTAGAGCCTCAGAAAATCTGGTTTCTATTCCTTAATTCCTTCTAGATTTCTTTATAGCCTTCGGCAAGTTTCAGACTCTGTACAATATTTTTAGATCCTTCCATGGAAAGTGATAAATCATCTAAAATATCATTCATTGGCACGCTTCATCAGTACACTCCATCTGCTTTGTACTGCTCCAGTGACAGAGCCAGCAAAGCCAGGGTTACAGCAGTTTCGGCTTGCCAGAGCAGCACAAAGCAGATGGAATATACTGGTGAATCTGGTCATTTATTATTGTAAAGTCTTACAGTACTTTCTCTGGTTTGGATTTTACACTTCTCAAGCATTGGAGCCTCCACTGCACCCCCCTGGAGACTATTCTACCTTCTCATAGACCTCAATGTTAGGATTTTTCCCCCCTATATTCTGCCTAAATTATCCATTACTTAATTTCATCCCACATCTCCTAGATAAACACCCCCTTGGATGACCCTGAACTATGTCCCCTCCTTTTTGGTGTTCATACCTTTCAAGCACAATACCTATAGGCCAGTGGTCACCAACCCATTGATCACAATCGATTGGTCGATCGCGGGGGCACTGCCAGTTGATCGCAAGGTAGTGTTCCCAGCCCCCTACTTTGATCCCCCCACCTGCAATGAGGAGCTCATGCTGGTACTACAGCCTCCCACCCCTTGCAAAAATAGAGCTAGCTCCAGCTTCCTGTGGCATGGCGGAGGGGGAGAAGTCCTGAGGCTCTGCACCAGATCCGGCTTCTCAGGAAGCACATGCACTGTTGTGGGAATGGGAGGAGCAGCACACACACTTCCTGAGAAGCCAGATCTGGCTCAGAGCCTTCCTCCCCATCCTCCTGCTCCCCCCACCCCGCATGCCTCAGGAAGGAAGGCAACACGGGAAGACAAGAAAGCACATGCTCCTCCCCTCCCCACAACAGCGTGGGCTTTCTTGTCTTCCTTTCCTTTCCCATGCTCCGGGGAGGTGTGTGTGGGGGGGGGGGGGCAGTAGTTAAGATGGTGGTGCAGGATCCAGAGGGGGCTGGATTTCTTAAAGGAGGCACAAATGCGCTTCTTCTAGCGCTGCCTGCAGATCCTACCCCAGAGATACCCAGGTACTGGCCAAGCTACTCCTGCCCCCTCTCCCCTGGCCAGACACCCACCAGCACCCTGCTCCTGCCCCCTCCTTCCTGGCCAGACACCTACCCCCAGCTTGGTCCTGTACCCTACTTTCTACCCAGATTCTGCACCCCCTATTCCTATCCCATTCACTGGAAGCTCTGTCCCACACACTGGATCCCTCATTTTTTGCCCTACCTCAGAGCCTGGGGCAGGAGTACAAAATCCACTAACCTTGGAAACCCAGAAGAGTTAATCTGGCCTGAGGCCCTGAACCTCAGTCCTACCTACCCTTCCCCTCATGGGGCTGGAATGCCAGGGGAGTGAGGTGTCTCAGTTGGGGTTACATCAGTGAGGCTGAGGGGTGGGGTTTAGAGGGAGGTTTTTTAATCTCACTTGTGTGGTCCCTAACTGATTTTCCCTTGGGTCAGTGGCCACTGACCCAAAACTGGTTCCCCACTCCTGCCATTAATAAAGACAATGTTGAAACATTTTGTGTTGGACATAATATTTTACTTAAAAATGAAACCTTACCAACAAGCCCCCAATTGCAGCCAAGCCCCCATCTGGCTGCAGCACAACACTCCTGCACCCCTACATCCTAACTCTGAGCCCATCATACACCTGAACCCCCTGAGCCTCTCACATCCCCAGTCACAACACTCCTGCACCACCACACACCACAAACCTGTGCCCTGAGCTCATCGTACATCCAACTGCCCCTCCTCTGAGCCTCTCATATACTCAAACCCAAACTCCTGCACCCACAGATCCACGAGAGTGTAGCTTGCTCAGCACCACAACCCTCCACCTGACCACAACACTCTCCAGCCTGGAGCTCCTTCCCTGAGCCAGCATTTCCCTCTCCCTTTCCTCCTGCATCCACATTCCCTCCCAGATCTTGCACCTCTCACCCCTTCCCACACCCAAATCCCTCTTTCCCACCCCAGAGCCCGCACCTCCTGTCTCAACCCAGTGAGAATGAGTAAGGGGTGGGGACAGCAAATGTTGGAGAGGAGGGGAATGGAGAAAGCAGGACCTCTAGGAAGGGGTGTGGTTTGGGGGAAGAGATGGGATAGATCTTGGCTTGCCCTGACATTTAAAAAGTGATCTTGGGTGTATGAAGGTTGGAGACCACTGCTGTAGGCAGCTATATTGCCTCTGTCATCAGCTGATTAAGACATATTGGCTGTGTCTACACTGCACCCCTTTTCCGGAAAAGGGATGCAGATTAGACAAGTCGGAATTGCAAATGAAGCGGGGGATTTAAATATCTCCTGCTTCATTTGTATAAACATGGCTGCTGCTTTTTTCCGGCTCGGGGCTTTACCGGAGAAAAGCGCCAGTCTAGACGGGATCTTTTGGAAAATAAAGCATTTTCTGAAAGATCCCTTATTCCTGATTTTAAGAGGAATAAGGGACCTTTCGGAAAAGGCTTTATTTTCTGAAAGATCCCCGTCTAGACTGGCTCTTTTCTCCGGCAAAGCCCCGAGCCGGAAAAAAGCAGCAGCCATGTTTATACAAATGAAGTGGGGGATATTTAAATCCCCCGCTTCATTTGCAATTCTGACTTGTCTAATCTGCATCCCTTTTCCGGAAAAGGGGTGCAGTGTAGACACAGCCCTCATGAGATCTTTTTATTCTTTTCTGTTTAGTCAGGCCTGACTGAGAACTCTGCAAGCAACACATCAGAGGTTAGCCACCATTGGTCTTGGAATTTCATGAACAAGCTGATTGGCTGGATGGCAGCTTTGGCACTGCCTCTGGATCTCTCTATGTTATTCTGCATTAAATGATATCTTTAAAAAATGCCCACTAATCCCCTAATATCACTTTTCCATGTACATTCTACAGGGGTGTTAAATGACCACAAATGGCAGGGAAAGCGATCTGCTCTATTACAAATGGGAGTGGAGTAGTTCACAAAGCCACCTTCATAATAAATGTTGAGCACATAATGAATAAGTTTAAAACCACTTAAACTATATGTTTGGCTAATTGGTTCATATAATGAAAATGGGTAAAAACCGGCATTGTTAGGCTGCTGAGCAATTTTCTCACAGTCACAGATTGAAGAATCAACCACCTAAGGGTTAAAGAAATAATTATTATGAGGCTAGGAGATGTATTAAACAGGAATAGCTCAAAGATTAACCAGATTTGCTGATCCCAGCAGAAAACTACAGTTAAGATGTAATATTTTCTTACTTTTTTCCTGTTTATCAGTGTTAAAAAGACAATTTCTACTTTGTGGTTTTCTAGTTTGGCCAGTGTACTTCACAGCAGGCAGGTAATATTAAACTGTCAATCACAACATGCTGCCCTTTCCTGGTTGTTATATTATCAAAGCCTATTGAGATTAGAGCCATGGGAACCTGAAGAAAATTCTTTCATTCACTTTGAGCTCAGTGGCTGATAAAGTTAGAATCCTACAGTCTTGTAGTCATCTTTAATGGGAGAAAGTGAAATCCTAAAGGGTCCCCCAATGGTACTCAAAGCACTCAAGATTGGGAAATGTTATAAAAGTGCAATGAATCACGTACACAGGTGTCACACAATATCTTCCTGGGATACCATAACAAAGTGGGCAAATTAGCCAGGCAGGAACCAAAAACATTGGGGTAATCTGTTCAAAGATTACAGCCATTTATCACTCATGGCATCAATGAAAAAAAGATGGCTGAAGTTAAATCCTAACTAAAAGGAGGAGGGAAAACACTTTAAATAGCTTGTCACCACCAAACTACCTCCATTACCCAGACTTATGTCAATGAATCAAGACGCCCTGCAGTTCAAAGGTGTTTCTACAGATGTTTTATTGTCTCTTGCCTCACACATACCATCATCCAAGAAAAATGCATCCTACCACTTCTGGCTACAAGACAAAAAAAACTGGTCATGACCTGGTCTTGATCATGCATGCCCTAGTTACTTCTGAACCAGATTATTGCAATGTTGTTTGAATCAACTTCAGAGCATCAGGCCAGAGAAAAATTGAAATGGTACACAGAATAGCAACATCTCTGCTCCACCTCTTTAGTTTAGAAGCACTCCCAAATGCCAGTCTACATTCTCTTCACTATCTCCCTTCAGAACCCTGAATCAAGTTAATATCTAAATCCATATTTTCAAGTTGACTGAGATTTGCCTCTGTGTTTTATAGTCACAGACAAAGCTACAAAATCTGGGATCAGGTACACCTGAAACTCCTCTCTCTGAGTAATGGTACTATCAAAGCAGTCTCCAGCTTTTGCTATTTGGGTTCTTTATTGACCTGTTCCTCTCACTCTCATATGAAGATTCTCCATTGAATTGGTATTGCAGTATCTGCCGTTGGTGGTTTACAACTAATATGGAACCAATATCATTTCAGCACAACAACCAAGTTCTGACTCCATTGGAGCAGTATCTTCCCTATCCTGCTATATGGCTGCAAAACATGGCTGCTACACTGCTCACACTGGGCAAAGTAGGAGGCTTTCCACACAAAATGCCGATATCATGCATTGGGCATAGAGTGGAATGACTTCATCTATAATGCAGATGTTTGTGGTTTCTCCAGTCTACATTCTACTGGGGCCATTTCTGCATATGACACCTTATGCTTTTTGGACATGTCTCACAGATGCTACAAGAAGTTCCAGTAAACGCCGTTCTTTGGGTAGCTTGTAACATCCAGGATAAAAGCCCACCAACCGAGAGATGAAGGTGGCCCAGAGACAGACTCCTTATTACATGGGTCCATCAAGTCTGTTCCAGGCTGTCAAATCCTTGAGGTTGCACGGGAACAGACCAAATGGCAAATGATCACTATGGCTAACTGTTCAGCTAAGCACTGAAGAAGAGATTTTCTCTAAATGCTCTGGGGCCAGGATATCAAAAAGACCACTTCTCTCTTGACATCCCCATTCCTCAGAAACAAATTGAACTGTCTATTGAAAGGATGAAATTTGTATGCCCAGGTGACAAATCTTTCTTAGGTGATGGCCCAAGGATAGAAATCACTCCCACCATAGCTAAGGATATGACTATACTAGAGTGTTTTAACTCAAGTCTGACATTTAACTCAAGTTCAATAACTCCACAAACTTTTGTTCCGACACAACCATTTGTGGTGTACACTATGGCTCAACTCAAAGAAAACCATAACTAGTACAGCATATTTAGGGTAAGCAGCAAAGAATTGTATCCTGGGGCAAGCCATCCAGCCAGCCCATACAAAAGTGTTAGTTCACATAAGTTAATTAATTGTCAAATAATTTAAGAATCCCTAATGTAGACAATCCAACGTGTGATGAGGAACCACACCATATTCTGGCTTCACTTCCCTATCCTTGTTTTTCTCATGAAGTAGGGTATGGCATAGTAGATAATGTGTATTTATTTATTTAAAAGGAAAAGAAAGCACATCCACCTAATCTTTTCCTTTGAGCAGAGGAACACAGAGAAAACCTCATAATGGAGGCTAGTCTCCTCATTTATTTTAACTCTGGAAATAAACAATTGCATTTAGATGCCATGATGACGGGCACAATCCAAGGAACGGAACAGAATAGAATAAATAATTTTGCAAAAAAAACCAAACCCCACTATATTTCCCCATGGTTACACAACTATGTTATCTAAAGCTCTGGCATATCATAGCGATACTTAATATTATTCTATATGCAGTGTAAATGAGGCCTGACCAGAGATAGCTGCTGATTCTCTCTGTAGTTATGGTCAAAAACAGAAAAGCAGCCCTTCTGAATTCAGATGAGGACATAAGGGGAAAAAAAGAGTCTAAGGCAGCCACATATTTTATTCCAACTGTCTCCAAGGCCCAATTTCTTCCCAGGGATGCTTGTAGGTGACTCCCACTGCCACAGACCCCATTAGCACACAATTGAAGGCATTTAAATAGGAGAGGGGGGAACTTCCTAGCTGCTTTCACCAGACATGTCCTTTATCATGCCTTGTCAAGAACACCTTTCTTCCACTTGCTAAGGCCCCCTGCTACTTAAAAAGGAAAACTGCCTCCGGACAGGCATGTCCCTAAAAAGAAACCACAAAACACAAACTTCCTGTCCATCCTCTGGCTGCCGATTCACATCCTCAGGGATGACAGACAATGCAGAAAACTTCAAACACCTTCACAGTTCAGAGAATGGGGTGGGGAGAGAGGAATGAGAAAGGGCTAGAAAAAGCAAAGGGCTAGAAAAAACACACTTCCCATATGAATTGATCTTCAGATCCTCTGTTTTACCCTCTAAAAGTGTCAGTATGAAATTCTGCAATATCAAAGTATGCTTTTGATGACTGTTCATTGTTTATCCCCAAATCACTGGTAAATCCAGGGAGGATACTGTGCAGAGGAGCTAGGGACTGGTTCTTTTTCCAGCCGCACCACTGACACGCTGTTTGGCTTTGGGCAAGATGTTTAACTCCTGTGCCTTGGTTTCCCATTTGTTAAATGGTGATGCCATTATTTACACTTAAGATCTTGGAGAACTTCAGTTTAAAAGTTCTATAAGTGAGATCTTCTGTTTTGTTAACAAGTATTTGTTGTTGTTTTCCTGTAACAGACTAACTCAGCTACCCCCTGAAGCACCTCTAGTTCTGGATTTGCCCTATTTATGCCTCTAGTAGTGTGGATGACAGTATAAGGTCTATAGATGGATCCTCAGGGGCTAAGGGGTGTGTATTGTAAAAAATGTTACACGCAACAAATGCAAGTGTTTCAGTCTTTCACTCCACAGTGTCTACTGGCAATGATATGGGTTGCAGGCTTGGCACCCAATTAACATGCAGTCATACAACCCTTTTTACCATATAGTAAACTCCTTATTTTTGTTGTAGTACAGAAATGTATCCATGAAAAATAAATTCACGCAGCAGCCCTCCCCTGCAATCCCCAAATACAACAAATTCTCTATTTTGCTTGGCTACATATATCACCATCCAACCACCAGATGCTTTCTTCAGAAGTTTGGATTTTTTAAAGCTTCAGTGAGGAAGATTTCTCTGAGTGGTGGCAAGTCAACAGCAATGATAAAGAAGCACTGACCTGGAATTGGTTCCATTTTTTCTCAGCTGATATTGGTAACAGTATTATCCAGTCTATACTAGCTCAGGCTTAAACCAATTTTCGATACTGGCTCAGAAGGGCCCATTTTCCAAACCCATTTTCATCAAAGGATTCATTTCCTAGAGTAGATAGGTCTGAAATACATAGTAGCTACCTAGGTAATGGAAAGCACGAGCAAAGGGGAAAGTGATTTTTCTGACTTGGGCTAAATGCTCAGCTAGTGGACGTGCTCACAGAATAGATGTAATCTCTTATAAAAAGTACAAACAAAACAGTTGACTCAAGACCATGAAGTCCCAAGCAGACCATAACATAACCTAAGTAGGGGAATTGTTGGAATCTAAAAGAAAAACTCATTTACTAATACTCTCGTCCATACCTCACAAACAGAAACAGCTGTACAGTGCAAATTGCCACATCCATGTGCAGTATTCCAGAGGTTCTGATCACTGACTATGAATGTCTGTCCTCAAGGACAGAATTTTAGGATTTACTAAGATCTATCAGTTTGAGTACATTAATTCCGTCTGAGGTTTTTCCGTAGCACCTATCTCTATAGTAACTACGCTTGTCACCAAAATACCTGCAGTGTAACAGGATGGCCAAAAGAGCTACTCAGGGAGTGAAAAATATTGTTAAGAAAGCTAAACTTAGCGGTAAAGATCTGTATCTAGCCCTGTTTAATCTTCAATATACCAAGAGGAGAACTGTCTTCCCCAGCACAAATGTTAATAGACCGTCAAGCTAGGATTTTAATTCCCACTAGACTTCAGTTTCTCAAAGATAATCAAATACCACACTTACTCAAATAGCTTAAGAAATGGAAAAGGAAAATATTGCATTATTATAGACATTCAAAACCCTTGACCAGGCTCACAGCTGGATACCAGTCCACCTGAGGTCAGAAGATGACAGCTGGAAAACAGCAAGACTTATCTTACAGCAATGCCACAATCATCTATTATGGAAACAGACAGCCTGAGGTACCAGAGAAATCATCAAGATTTACTTGAAACACTTGAGATGTCCCAGATGCTGTTTGATACAGGAGACAAAGTTTGATTTCTCAAATGAAGAACAGCTGGGGATAAAAGAAGATCAGCATGAGCACCTGCAGACACCAGGATCTCCACAGTCACCAGGTCCAAGTAGCACTTGGATGAAGCCACAAATTAATCAACCTGGAATGAGTCATGTTAGTTAATTTATAGTGTACAGGCAGTCCCCGAGTTACGCGGATCCGACTTATGTCAGATCCGCAGTTACGAACGGGGCCCTCCCTCTTCCTGGTCTCCAGCAGACAAGGGAGAGGAAGCAAAGCAGCGGAATATGCGGGCAGCGGACAGCCCAGACGCGTGGGCTGTCAGCTGCCCGCGTGCTCCGCCACTTTGCTCTGCTTTGCTCCCCGTCCCCCTGGTCTGCAGACCAGGGGGACGCGGAGCAAAGCAGAGCTAAGCCGCGGAGCCTGGGGTTCTTAAGTTGGATCTGTATGTAAGTCAGAACTGGCGTCCAGATTCAGCCGTTGTTGAAACTGATCAGTTTCAGCAGCGGCTGAATCTGGACGCCAGTTCCGACTTACATACAGATTCAACTTAAGAACAAACCTACAGTCCCTATCTTGTACGAGGAGTAACGGTAGTTCGGAATAGGCACCCTAGTCTGAACTACCTAGTTCGAGCCCCGTGTAGCCGCGCTACACGGGGTTTGAAGCAGCGGGGATTTAAAAATGGCGGCTCCCCGCTTATGCTAATGAAGCCCGAGAAATTCAAATCCCGGGCTTCATTAGCAAGTGCGGTATGCCTACATTACCCTCCTAGTTCGAACTAGGAGGGTAGTGTAGACATACCCATAGAGACTTTGGACCAGATTCTACTCCCTGTACTCATGTTGAATAGTACCTTACTCCTCAAGAAATCTCATTGATTTAGCTGACAAATCAAACTTTTGTGTTTTCTCCTGCATCAGTGGGATTATTACACTTGGGGTATGTCTACACTGCACCCCACTGCCGGCAGAGAGATGCAGATTAGGCAGGTCGAAATTGCTAATGAAGAGGGGATTTAATTATCCTATGCTTCATTAGCATAAAAATGGCCGCCGCTTTTTTTCAGCACAGAGCTTTGTCGGAGAAAAGCGGCAGTCTAGAGGCTGATCTTTCGCTAAAGAAAGCCTTTTCCGATAGATCCCGTATACCTCGTTGGCTCTCCTAGCTTCCTGCCAATACTTCCTTCTTCCCTAACATTCCTGGAGACACACAAGGACCCAATGTTAACTAAATTTACAGAAAGTTGAGTTAACTGAATGGTTGGGATGTGCAGAAAAGGGTAGTGCCCTTCCCATTCATCACAGTTTCTTTGGGAAGAGAGGCAAAAAAGATCCTCAAAAGCTTTTAGACTCCTAACTTCCAGTGAAACCAATGTGAGTTAGGCTCCTAAATATCACTGGGGATCTGGGCCAAAGTACCTACAAGAAAAAGTCATACAAGAAGTCAAAGCTAAGCTAATATAGAGATCCTCAAACTGTGTTCCATAGAGAGCTTGCTGGTGATCTATGAAGAGCCGGGTCTTGGCCTATTGTTGGCTCCTTCTTTTCATCTGTTAAGCTGAATGAATAGAAACTTAAAAATACACTAAATATTTCCTGCTATATCTCCATGCGAGTAATTACTGTCACTTGCACAGAAGAGCACATGGTCTACAAGATTTCAAACTAGTATGACAAACATCAAATTCTTCTCTCTGATTTTTCAGAGAGAGATATTGGAAAAAAACTACTTTGCCTGAAGTTTGTCCATTTAAACTACTACAGGAGAAGAAGTTAAAACTTGTTTGCAATAAAAACTTTCTTCAAATTCTCACCGTTACAGCTCCATCATTGGTAGCCTCAGTAGGATAGCTACTGTACACAGGCAGACTCTATTTTAACCATGATATCATCAACCCAGAATAAGATTAGCTGGCATAGCAGCTGAAATGCTAGTGGCTGATATACGTGATTACCCCCACTACTGTAACCATCTGATGCTAGTGCAACAGAAGGAAATCTAAAAAAAAATTAAAAGAAGATTATCAGAAGCTGGTAAAAACATAAAACTACACTACCTAAATTCAAGGAAGATGATCGAATATTTGTTAAGCACCCAATCAATTAAATAAATGAGCGTGTTGAATTCAAGGAGAAGTAAAGTCTTCCTATGGCTGAGACCATTTAACCACCCAAAACTCATCATTCATCAAATTAATTAGCTAGCTGAGTCTTGAGCTGAACTTTCCCCAATCACCTATGGCCACAAGCAGAAGTGTATCTGTATCAGCTCCTCTGACAGACTTGTTATGCTCGTACGTACCAGACACAAGCCTGAGAGAACATAAGAACATAAGAACAGCCGTACTGGGTCAGACCAAAGGTCCATCTAGCCCAGTTGCCTGTCTGCCGACAGTGGCCAGCACCAGGTGCCCCAGAGAGGGTGGACCGAAGACAATGATCAAGTGATTTGTCTCCTGCCATCCCTCTCCAGCCTCTGATGAACAGAGGCCAGGGACACCATTTCTATCCCCTGGCTAATAGCCTTTTATGGACCTAACCTCCATGAAATTATCTAGCTTCTCTTTTAACTCTGTTATAGTCCTAGCCTTAACAGCCTCCTCTGGCAAGGAGTTCCACAGGTTGACTACACGCTGTGTAAAGAAGAACTTTCTTTTATTAGTTCTAAACCTGCTACCCATTAATTTCATTTGGTGTCCTCTAGTTCTTCTATTATGGGAACTAATAAATAACTTTTATTTATCTGCCCTCTCCACACCACTCATGATTTTATATACCTCTATCATATCCCCTCTCAGTCTCCTCTTTTCTAAACTGAAAAGTCCCAGTCGCTTTAGCCTCTCTTCATATGGGACCCATTCCAAACCCCTAATCATTTTAGTTGCCCTTTTCTGAACCCTTTCCAAGGCCAAAATATTTTTTTGAGGTGAGGAGACCACATCTGTACACAGAATTCAAGATGTGGGCGTACCATAGTTTTATACAGGGGCAGTAAGATATTCTGGGTCTTATTTTCTATCCCTTTCTTAATAATTCCTAGCATCCTATTTGCCTTTTTGACCACCGCTGCACACTGTGTGGAAGTTTTCAGAGAACTATCCACAATAACTCCAAGATCTCTTTCCTGATTTGTCGTAGCCAAATTAGCCCCCCTCATACTGTACGTATAGTTGGGGTTATTTTTCCCGATGTGCATTACTTTACACTTATCCACATTAAATTTCATTTGCCATTTTGTTGCCCAGTCACTCAGTTTGGTGAGATCTTTTTGGAGTCCCTCACAGTCTGCTTCTGTCTTGACTATCCTAAACAGTTTGGTATCATCTGCAAACTTTACTACCTCACTGCTTACCCCTTTCTCCAGATCATTTATGAATAAGTTGAAAAGGATTGGTCCCAGGACTGACCCTTGGGGGACACCACTAGTTACCCCTCTCCATTTTGACAATTTACCATTTATTCCTACCCTTTGTTTCCTTTCTTTTAACCAGTTCTCAATCCAAGAAAGGACCTTCCCTCTTATCCCATGGCAATGTAATTTACACAAGAGCCTTTCGTGAGGGACCTTGTCAAAGGCTTTTTGAAAATCTAAGTATACTATATCTACTGGATCCTCCTTGTCTGCATGTTTGTTAACCCCTTCAAAGAACTCTAATAGATTAGTAAGACTTGATTTCCCTTTACAGAAACCATGTTGACTTTTGTCCAACAAATTATGTTCTTCTACGTGCCTGACAATTTTATTCTTTACTATTGTTTCGACTAATTTGCCCAGTTCTGAAGTTAGACTTACCGGTCGGTAATTGCCAGGATTGCCTCTAGAGCCCTTTCTAAATATTGGTGTCACGTTGGCTACCTCCCATTAGGTACGGAAGCCGATTTAAAGGATAGGTTACAAACCACAGATAATAGTTCAGCAATTTCCCATTTGAGTTCTTTTAGAATCCTTGGATGAATGCCATCTAGTCCCAGAGATTTGTTACCATTAAGTTTTTCTATTTGTTCCAAAGCCTCCTCTAATGACACTTCAATCCGGGACAGTTCCTCAGATTCATCACCCACAAAGGACGGTGCAGATTTGGAAACCTCCCTAACGTCCTCAGCCGTGAAGACTGAAGCAAAGAAATCATTTAGAGAATTGAACAATATCCCACAACTGTAGTCGCATGAGTAAAAATGTGTTCTCCTTCCATGTCCTTCTTTCTTCCAAGTTCACCTCAGACTTGAAAAGTAATAAAGCTGGATCAGCACATTATGTATTTTCCTAATTTATTAGAAAACATTAGAAGTTTCAATTACTAATTCTTTTTAAAGAAAAAGGTAGTGTTGTTTTATGGATTCATAGATTACACAGCCAGAAGGGACCATTGTGGTCATCTACTCTGACCTCTTGCATAACATAGGCCTTAGAACTTCCCCACCATAATTCCTAGAGCAGATAGTTCTGAAAACAAATCCAATCTTGATCTAAAAATTGTCAGTGATGATGAATCCACCGTCACACTTGGAAAATTGTTGCAATGGTTAATTACTCTCCTCGTTAACATTTACTGTTGTGTTTATAAAAGAGCTGATGTCATTCAAACAGCTCCTAGAAGGACTATACAATCAGCAAGGACTCCACTATGTAGAGTAAGTATGCCCACCAGATAGTTCCTGATGTGTCTGTGAATGCTTAATAAAACTGAAAACATATGCATAGATGTAGGAGGCCAAAACACCAGCTGTGGATTCAACAGTGAAAGTTCCCTATTTATTTTCCTTGCCTGCCTGGAACATCCCCAAAACACCCCGCCAGGCTTTGAGCAAAGCCTTCTAGGGTGCACTATCAAGGCCTCAGGCAGAGAATAGAAAATAAATGGCTTTGGATGCTCTAGGGAGATTAGTGGTGCTGCAGGCCATGGAAATAAATACAGCTAAACAGTAGGAGGTAGATTACATTTTACTTCTTTAAGCTTTGCACTGGATGGCAAAGGCAAGTCTGGAAAGGGGGTCCCCACTGTTAATGATGCCCCTGCCTGAGGAAATGATCACAACTCCTTTTTAACTCTGTTGACCATGTTGTCCTGAAGAGGAGAAAACCATGTGATCAAAGAAGGCAATACCATTTCTACTGTCCCCAGCTCCCTTTGGATGTCCACAACTCAAACCAAATCCCTAAAACCAGCCTTCTGAGAAGCTTGTCGAGTTTTAATTTTCATTCCCATGAGTCTTTGCAGTCCCTGGTCTGAAGGGCAGAAAGACTGGAAGAGAAACCTGGCCCAGAGTGAGAAACTGAATGATGAGGCATAACTCACATAGCCAGTACTGTCCCACTGACAAGGTGAAAACGTAGCACATGAAGATTTCCAGTTGTGAAGTTGACTCTATGGAGACTGAACTGAGAATGAGATATGGATGCACAGGTCTTATCCTTCAAAATCACCCAGGCTATATATTCTTCTCTGGCTACTGCACTTCCATAAGGGAGCATGGCACACCAACAACCCCTAGAATTTTATTCCCCTCTATCCCCAGCTTTCCCTCTCATGTTTGGCCTCACACGACTGTATAGCTACAGTCTCCAAGCAGGGGTGGATTTACAATGAAACATACCGTGCTCTGCTTCAGCACCCACACCCCCCCAAGCAAGGGGTTGCCGCTCTGTGGGGGGGGGTCAGTCCCTCTGTAAAGAAGGCTGTGGGGAGGCAGGAGAGCAGGGAGGCTCCCCTGCAGGCTGCAGCCTCAAGAGAGCTGGCAGGAAGCTACAAGCAGCGTGAACATGGGCTGGAAGGCTTGGGAGAAGCGCGGGGAAGGAAAGGTTATTATATTTTATTTTATAAAGCACTCTTATCCAATGCACTGTACAATAGTTAGCTAATGGTACAAACAATATTTGGAAAGATCATTAAGTGGTCCACTGAGATCCTCAAGTAGTTTGTGGGGAGGCGGGAGTTAGACTACAAAAACAATCAAGGAACCACACTTTATTTTCATTTACTTTGTATTACTTATAATATAGGAAGAGGATGAAGAATAAAGAATGAAAAATGGGCGGGACAGGAAGAGTGAATGTTCTTTTTCTTGGCTGGGTCCCCAAGGGGCCCCAAAAATGAAGCTGAACATAGGGCCCCACTAATTCTAAATCTGCCACTGTCTCCAAGTTATTCATATATTCCAAGGGCAGGGGTCTTATTAGCTCTCTCACATTTCTATTGGAGTTCTTTCTCAGGGGCTTCAGCTGATGGCTGATTCAGATAGCTTCAGGTAACTTCTTGAAGAGCTCAACGCTTAGAAGAAATAAAATAGGGACTACATAAAGCACCAACAATGGAAATCTCTCCTCCATCTGGCAGGTCCTTCCATGTTATGTTAACTCTAAAAGGCTCACAGCCACTAGATTAGCGCTGAGGGAGATTTCAACAACGCAAATGGCAGCTAGGCGCCAAATCCTGTTAGCTGTTGGGGACATTAGTGAACACTGAACTCTCATTCTAGCTCTTCCTCCAGGGTGCTCATAACTTTCTCATATTGTGTGGTGTTAACATTACTAGGTCTCAAACCATAAGCGATTTGAGGGAAAAAAAGTTGCAACAAAATTACTTCACCCACTTTTTAGTCACACAAGTACAGGAAAAGACTCAGGCGCCCATCCAGCAATCACAATCTTTGCAGGTGCACAGACATGTGGATCGGATAGTAGGATCAGGACCTAAGTTCCCTACATGTTCTGATCCAAAAATTTTTACTCAGATGGATGAAGCTAAACACTTCAAACTTGCCTCCTTTGAGACTTAAAAATCAAACTGAAAACTGGGTCAGTATTTTTAAACTACTAATGCATAAAGATGGCACTTTCTGCATGTTCACTAGAGCTTTTCCATCTGTATTTCAATTTTTAAATGTATCCTAATGATGTTAAGAATGTTCCCATGGAGAGTGCACAGGCACAGCTGATATAGTCTGTACACTTTACAATATTTCCAGTTCAAAGAATGTATTTCACTTAAGTGTAGGCTGTAATTTCTGTAGGCTGAATAGCTTCATATTAAAAGACCTGCAGGAGCAGTTAAGGGTTGCTAAATTAAGAATAGGTTTTAAAAGCCACTAGAACTATGAAGTCTTCTGAAGTGAAAATGATGTTCACTGAAATCCTAACTATATAAAGTATCTGATCTTCTTGTGAATTACTACTATACACAAGCACTTTACCACATAAAGATATCCCTCACACACAAAAATATTTCTTATCAATATGCTGTAATGTGGGGCTTTTTTCTGTACAGTATGGGTGAAATTCACCTTTGTGCAAAGGACCAGCAACAGGATGAGTCACTGCTTATGCTCTATTACTTGTTTCGAGAGTATAAGTGATGCCCACATATTGGGCTTCTACACAGCAGTAAATTCTATGTTATTTGAATGCATCTGCACATGAGTGCATGAAAACACACATACATAGATACATAGCTATAATTTAAATTGGCTCACTAGTATTTTGCTCAGTAAAAGTGCATTCGTCTTTTTTATTTTAAGTGAAGTTGAATTATTTACATCTAATATACCAACTCATTTGCAGCTTTTATAACTGGCATTGCTTTTTTTGAAGTGTGGGGTTTTTTATTCAGCTATTCCATTTCATAGGCTGAAAACTCTCACTGTGTTACTGAGCATCTTGTGATATTTGCTGTTTTTCTTACAACTTCTGGAGTCTGGTGGCTCTGAGAATCTCATTAAAAAAGAAGAAAGATTCAAGTTCTCATAGCTGCAGATAAATGCTTGAAAATGTGGCCCAAGTGCACTTTAAAGACTCAAAAATAGAAGGCAAATAAAAAACCCAAATTTATTCTTTTTTTAATTTCATGAATTTTTGCAGCTCAACTCACAATTTTTGAAAGTCCAGAGGTGACAATGTGAATACAAGTTGTTCACATTTAAGCAATTTGTTGAAATAAATGTCATTAAATGTATCATACGTAAGGTGAACACTTTCCTAACATTCGGCATAAAATGAACATTTAGTTGATTGTTTTACATTTAGGTAAATATGGATGAAATTCCAGTATCCCAAGGATGTCTTAAACTTTTAACTATGGTGTACAATATATGTATCCCCAGGTATACATGTAAGATGTTTAAAAAGATATTTAATTGCTGTATAGTAATAGAGGGATAAGTCTAGATATAAGAGGAGGGAATTAAAAATCAGGAATGTTCAAATGCTTTATATTAATTACTAGATGATTTACCCAGCATTGCTCTGCAATGTAACTCAAGAAATGGGTGGTTGGGTTTTGTTAGGAACTAAAAGGAGGAGCTGTGTGTGCGGGGGAGGGCATGGCCTGGCCCTGTGAGGAGACACCTGGGGAACAGAAGGGAATTCCCAGGCCCTGAGAGAAGTGATGTGGGGTGGAGGATGAAGGAGGGCATTCCTAGGCCCCATGTGGAGACGCACACGTGGGGGGAGGGAATCCCCAGACCCTGTGTGGAGCAGCACGGGAGGGGGAGTGTCTAGGCCCTGAGAGGAATGGTGTGGGGGGAGGAGAGGGGTTCCCCTAAGGAGGCGGGGCCGTTCAAAGGAAATCCCCACACTCCAGGTGAAGTCGTTCATGTGCATGAGGAAGCAGGGGGGAGGGGGAGAATCCTGAGGCCCCATGGGGGAGGGGGTAATGCCCAGACCCTGTAGCTGCAAGGGGGAAGGGAACCTTACCCATAGAAGTCAACATGCAGAGCCCCATCCCCAGCCGGTCAGTCTCATGTTGGTGTGGCTGTCCCCAGGGCTCACTCTGAAGTCTCCCATCCCCACTCGCTGCTCCCAGTGGTAAGTGTAAGGATCGCATCCCTCCTCTTTCTGCCCCTCCCTTTTCACATTGGGGGGGGAACACCCATTTCCCCTGTTCCTGGCACAACCAAACCCTGATCTTGCTTTAGGGTAGGGTAAGAGTAAACTGCCTACCAAATTTGGTGGGTCTAGCTGTTACTGTTTAGGAGGCATTCTTGCACAAACAGACAGACAGACAGACAGACAGACATTTCATGTCTAATATATATATATATATATATATATATATATAGAGAGAGAGAGAGAGAGAGAGAGAGAGAGCTATCAACAGATCAGCATAGCTGATTATCACATATCGCATGCATTGAAAAGTTTGTCTGCATTAGCCTTGGTGAGATAACTGTTAAGGTTTTGCATTAGAGGGCAAGTTTAATGAAGCAGATGCAAGTGTTGCTTTTAGGATTTGTTGGAGATGGAAGTTAGCACTAGAGTGTGTTATTTACAGTGTTTTAGGCAATATGAAGGTGAGAAGAAAATCACAAATCTTTCCCCCTACCTTATTTCCCTGCTTTTAAGATTTTGGGGAGTTAAGGTTGTGCCCACTCATGTTACCATTGTGCCATAATGCAGTAGAACTTACCTATTAAAAATAAGCTGTATTGATAAGCTGTATTAATTTTTAATGGACAGTGTTTAATAGAATTTTAAAAATTCAAATGACGCAAAATAATTTTTGCAGGGTTTTTTTTAGCCATGTTGATCCCAGGATATGAGAGAGACAAGGCAGGTGCGATAATATCTGTTATTGGACCATTCTCAAACCATTCACTACATAAAGGTTAAGCTTCTTCCAGGACACAACCAAACTTCCTCCAGAAATTTCACTTCAACAAACAGACTTCACATTAATAACCAAGGCTTTTTTACTGTTTCCATTCCCTGGTCATCACTTTGAACTGCACAGAGGAGCTAAGTCATTGGGAAACAATCCACCGTTAGCTGCTAACTGAGGTTTCTAAAATTTTGACTTAGTTCACAGAATGAAAACGCCTCTTTCCAGTGTTAACAAATATTAAAATAGAAGTAGAAACTTACCAGTCTCTGGGGCAGCTTCTTTCCCTTCTATGTCTCCTGCAGGCTCTGCTGCAGGCTCCTCCTCAGGGGAGCCATAAAAGAATACAATCCCAATATGAGCTGCTGCTGTTGTTGTTTCTCTTAGAATCCTAGAACTGGAAGGGACCTCGAGAGGTCATCTAGTCCAGTCCCCTGCCCTCATGGCAGGACCAAGAATCATGACAGATGTCTATTTAACCTGCTCTTAAATATCTCCAGTGATGGAGATTCCACAACCTCCCTAGGCAATTTATTCCAGTGTTTAAGCACCCTGACAATTAGGAAGTTTTTCCTAATGTCCAATTTAAGCCCACTGCTTCTTCTCCTATCATCAGAGGCCAAGGAGAACAATTTCCCCCCTCTGCCCTGTGACACCCTTTTAGATACCTGAAAACTATCATATCCCCTCTTGGTCTTCTCTTTTCTTGGTATCAGCTGAAAACTTAATAAGTGTACTCTCTATGCCAATATCTAAATTGTTGATGAAGATATTGAAAAGAACCATTCCCAGAACAGACCCCTGAGGAACCCCACTTGTTGTGCCCTTCCAGCATGACTGTAATCCATTAATAACTACTCTCTGATAATGGTTATCCAGCCAGTTATGCACCCACCTTATAGTAGCCCCATCTAGGTTGTATTTCCCTAGGTTATTCATAAGAAGATCATGCGAGATTGTATCAAATACTTACTAAAATCTAGGTATACCATGGCCACTGTTTCTCCCTTATCCACATGACTTGTTATCCTATTAAAGAGAGCTATTGCAGTAAGTTGAGGGTCGGTAACATGGAGTCAGCAGGCCTGAATAAAGGCCTTTAACATAAAAACAGCAACAGGCCTGGAATCTAGCGAGCAAGACTGGTTCAGTAACACGGAAGCCAAGAAAGAGGCCCTATTGATAATTGTATGATTGTGTAAGTTAGGTCAAGCATGGAGGATACAGAGAGGAACTGGGTACAGATTGTAAGCCAGAGGGGAGTAGCAGAAATGTCTTGGTACCAACCAACTCCCCAAAAACTAATGTACATACCAACCTAGGTTCAGGACCAGGTCGAAGTTGACAGCATGAAGGATAGTAAGGAAGCCCCACTTGTGCAAGGTGAGGGGTGGTAACCAGGAGACAGAGAGTGGCAACCTGGTACATAAGAAGTGATGTTAAGTTGTTTGTATATGTCTATAAAAGGGCACCACAAACGGTGAGTACCAGCCGACCTTAGGGAGGATCCATTAGGCACCTGTATAGGTGGGCGTCATTGCCAAGGCTTACAGAATGCACAGTGACTCAGCCTTGCGATTGTCTGCTAACAACTGTTAATGTATGTCATTTGGCAATAGGCCTGCTAAGTGTCGGTACATTGCCAACGCTTGCAGAATGCACAGTGGCTTAGCATTGAGACTTTCTGCTAACAACTGTTAATGCATAGCATTTGGCAATAAACCTGCTCGACTGGTTTCATCCTTGCCTGAATCTATTGTTTCCAGGGGCTCTCAGAGATCTACTGTGTTGACCCAAGTGCAAGGGGTTTAACACTTTACATAAAGGGAGCACATTTACGTATGCACGCCACTGAAAGTTTATCATCACAGACAGAGTAGAGGACCTATAAGGAACCCATCAGGACAGCCCCGAAACTCTGACTGACGACAGCTATAAAATTGGTTTGACATGATTTGTTCTTTACAAATCCATGCTGGCTGTTACCTATCACCTTATTATCTTCCCAATGTTTGCAGATCAATTCCTTAATTACCTGCTCCATTATCTTCCCTGGCCCAGAAGTTAAGATGACTAGTCTGAGGTTTCCTGGGTTGTTCTTATTTCCCTTTTTATAGATGGGCACTATATTTGCCCTTTTCCAGTCTTCTGGAATCTCTCCCAACTTCTATGACTTTTCAAAGATGATAGCTCCTCTATTAGCTCCTTGAATATTCTAGGATGCATTTAATCAGGCCCTGGTGAATACATCTAACTTTTCTAAGTAATTTTTAACTTGTTCTTTTTTTATTTTAACTTCTAAACCTAGCCCATTTCCACCAACATTCACTGTGTTAGGCATCTCTTCACCATCAATCTTTTTGGTGAAAACCAAAACAAATAAGTTGTGTAAGCACCTCTGCCATTTCCAAGTTCCTTGTTATTGTTTCTTCCCCTTCGTTGAGCAATGGGCCTACTTTGTCCTTGGTCTTCCTCTTGCTTCTAATATATTTGTAGAAAGTTTTCTTTTTATCCTTTATGTTTCTAGCTAGATTGAGCTCATTTTGTGCCTTTGCCTTTCTAATACTTGCATTATTTGCTTATATTCATCCTTTGTAATTTGACCTAATTTCCACTTTTTATATGACTCCTTTTTTATTTTTATATCATGTAAGATCTCCTGGTTAAGCCAAGGTGGTCTCTTGCCATACTTTCTATCTTTCCCATGCAGTGGAATAGTTTGCTTTTGGGCCGTTAATAATGTCCCTTTGAAAAACTGCCAACTCTCTTCAGTTGTTTAACCTCTTAGGCTTGCTTCCCATGGGACCTTGCTACCAGCTCTCTGAGTTTACTAAAATCTGCCTTTCTGAAATCCATTGCCTTCATTCTGCTGCTCTCCCTTCTACCACTCCTTAAAATCATGAACTCTGATTTCATGATCACTTTCACACAAGCTGCCTTCCACTTTCAAATTTTCAACCAGTTCCTCCCTATTTGTTAAAATCAAATCTAGAACTGTTCCCCCAGTAGCTTTTTCAACCTTCTGAAATAAAAAATTGTCTCCAATGCATTCCAAGCTGCTGGACTATGCCAAGGAGGGTGCGTCCGTTTCCTTGAAGTTGAATGATGATTCCTAGGATAGAGAGAAAAAAACTTGCCCATGGGTCTGCGAGGTATTTTTGACAGACTCTCAGGACCCAAGATGGAGAAGCTGTGTCTACACTTCAAAGCAATAGGGTTCAAACTCTGGCTCCCAGCTTGACTCAGGCTCAAAACTTCCATATATACCCCTCAGGGTCCTGGGACCGTAGAGTCAAGTCTGAGAGATTTGTGGGTGGATGGAAGGGGAGGTTGGGCTCAAGACTGCATCTGAGCTCAGACTTCCACTGCAGTGTAGTCATGCCCTCACAGACCCAGTAGTTCTGGAATGAACTCACCACACCCATCTCAATGATTGTCTTCCAAATGTGAACATATGAATGGCCATACTGGGTCAGACCAACAGTCTATCCAGCCCAGTATCCTCTCTGCAGACAGTAGCCAATACCAGATGCCCCAGAGGGAAGGAACACAACAGGTAAACCTCATGTGATGCCCTGTCACCCACCTCCAGAGAAACAGAGGCTAGGGACACCATTCCTACCCATCCTGGCTAATAGCCATTGATGCACCTAACCTCCATGAATCTATCCAGCTCTTTTTTTTAACCCTGTTAAAGTCCTAGCCTTCACCACATCCTCTGGCAAGGAGTTCCACAGGGAATAAGAAGGATCTGAGATAGCAGGATAACTGGATTAATTATCAGAGAACAAAGAAATGATTTCATCAATCAGAGTAACACAATTGTTTCTTTAACAAAAGCTGGCATCTCTTCCTCCACAAGGATGTGTTGATAAGAGTGGCACTGATCAAATACACATCTTGCAGCCCACACATCTCTCCCCACTTACGGAATCTCATTGAGCAACACCGCTCGAGCACAAAAGACTCTGGCTTCTCTAGGCACAGTACTGCTATGAGAGAGTCGAGTGATTCTACCTGCAAATTCCTCTCAACAATAGATATCCAGCTTGCATCAGATACAAACTACGAGAACAGTTCCTGCTCATCAGGGCTTTGCCGGTGCTGTGCGGGAAGTGAAGAACCCTGTCTTTGCTTTTTGCACAGCCATGGCATAAGCTTTGAAATATGATGGTGCAGCTGGTCAGATGGAAATGAGGATTTAGACCACTTGGTGCTCTATTGTTCTGCTTCACCTGTCACAGATCATTGGTACATTACAGCGAACTAAAAAGTCACAGATGGAGAAGAGGGCCTTTTGGAGCCATTGTACTAATCAAAACCAAGACAGAACTTTTATAACACTTCTGTCATGAACACAGGGCCAAGTTCAAATAGTTTTAGGAGGTACCCTTAATAAATAAACAACCCCCTGCTCAAGGGCCTCCCGCCCCTTAGAGTTTCTGAGATCACTGCCTGCTCTGGTGATATGCAAGCCAACACGGAAATAAACTCGTTAAAATACTGTGAACCCTTTAAATTAAGTTTTAAGCTGTAAAAGCTCAACCCATCCAAGGCAGGGGAATATGCCACACAGTTTGAAAAACCTATGGTTTAATTAATATGTATCTGGACTTCAACCTAATTTGCCCCACACAGCTGAAATATATCATGCTAGTTAGTGCAGGTTGCTCATTACTGCAAGTTAGCACAGTAATAAGAGACCCATGCTAAAACCCTAATATCCAAATATCCCCAATTTGGGAAAGGTTAGAGGAATTAGAATCTGGATTTGGCACCTCAGACTCATTTCTAGCAATGATTCATGATCATAAAAGGCCTCATCGAGGATTTAGCAGTTCTTGGCAAACACCCAGCTAACTGAAAAATAATTGTATCAAATCACCTTGTACAGAGCAAGCAATATGCTACACTGGTGCATGGTTCTATAGCTTGCAGCACAATAAAGAAATGCCTAAGATACCTGTATTGAGAAGACAGATTTAATAAGTTTACTGTTTATTACCTTTATCTTCGGATTTTCATGAAACATCATCCTAAATTCTGATCATGGTGATATGCCCAAATTAAAAGAAAACTTGAGATTTCCCATTCAACCTCCACTTCTCCAAACTGGCAGAAACTAAACCTCAGAGGCAATCCTGTCTTCAGAAAAGAATGCTCATTGTATGCTCACACAGCACCCCCTACTGGTCCGTTCCTGAATCACAAACTATGAAGCACTTCGTTGCAATTGTGTTCTCTTTGTTCACAGCTCTTACTCCACTCTGCAGGAAAGATTGTGCAGAGGACATCAAACCTTCCCTTAAACAGCTTATTTAAAAATAAAGTACATGATTCTTTCAAGTGATTACAATATTACAGCAGTTGATACTAAAGTAATTTGAAGTTCTATTGCACCGTGCTGCAGAATGCAAAGTCTTGAAGATGCATGCTATATATTTCTCCAAAGATTTACGGTAACAAATCTCCATTACAGACAGCACTGTGTGTACAGGCAGCATCCCTCTCAAGAGCTTGAAAAATAAGTATATGGCCCAAGAGGATTATCGCTGTATTAACGACTCTGGTTGCATTCCTTACAGTTTAATAACAAGGGAACTCTGATCACAGTTGTATCAGCAGAGCTGTAAGCTCTTGGAGCAAGAAAAATTGGGGATTATTAACAGAATGTGAGGAAAGAAAAGGTCATTTGTTCAACTGTACATCACAGGATATAGTACACCTAAATTCTGTGGGGCAACAGTAACGTGCCTTCCTAACGCAGTTCTCATCAGAAGATTAATTACTCTAACAGTGACTCTGTTGGGGTGGTTCTGGATTTATTTTATCTTCTTATGACAGTGTTTTGGCTGAGATCTTAAAACCACAAGTCTGGTGCAGTATCTGTCTCTTAAATGTTATAGTAATTGCTAGAACATAGTTTGTTAAATTACGATTTATGTGCAGGTAGCTGTAACTGTACATGCCTCGCTCTTTAATGCTTTCAAAATGCCAATAACAAAGAAAAATGTATGTTTATGGAAATGAGAAGATGGGATCTGAGCAAAGTGGTGGCCATTAACCATACTGATGTTCCTTCTTTTTAATGTTTCCCCACAGGAAATGTTCTCATCTCTCCGTAGGAGTTTTTAGGTTTGTAGTATTTTATGGGAAAGAGAGAGAAGAAGTAATGGAACAAACTTACAGCTAAAATTACAAGCTACCAATGAGATTAAACATTTTTTCCCTAGGCACATTTATTGAAGATAATGCAGAAGTTTCCAATTCTGTTGTTCCAGCTCCCTGTGCTTGTTAAAGTGCAAAAGACAATCTGTAGTTGCTTATTTTGTATCTAAGCAACTGTCAGACTCCATATCTACTAATAAGAAAGGGTATAATTATATGCTGCTACTTTAATTAGTAGCAGATGCCTATGTTTATGAAATAAAATGTAAGATTTTCTGCGGTGCAGAATCTTGCTTATATGCAAGTTGCAAATGCACTCTTGTAAGTTTTAAAAGCTCTGCATGATCATGGCTACATGTACCTGTTTATGGTAGATTATGGGTTCAATACTCAATTGAACTGAGCAACTATGCAATGGAGCTGAGGGGCGGGAGAGGTAATACTCACTCAATCATAGGACTACGTAGGGGCTAAGGACTGCCCCAACAAACACCATTATGCCAGCAAGGATTATCAAAGAACACTGCATTCTGGTCTCACCGCCTTTGGTCTCCAAAACACTTCCTCTGAGAGCTGGTAGGAGCATAAGGTGCTGTTGTAAAGCTGGTTATACCAGCTTTACACCAATTGAAGATTCTCACATGTTGAAGGACTCCTTAGTTGCCCACTTAAGGCAGGTTTAAGGTCTCTGTGCTACTCTAGCAGCACAAAGCAATGTTAGCAAATCTGAGGATTTGGCAAGAGCTTTCATCACATTTTTCTTGAGGAGAAATAGCAAAGACGTGGGTAGATGCCAAGATTTGTTCTTCATTTATCACAGCACATCACATAAATGAAACCCGCAGTCTTCTTCACAAAACAGTAGAAATGTATATGCAAAACATACTGTAAGGGGACTGGTAGAGGCTGGAAAGGATAATCTAAAAAAGTATATTCCATCTCAAACTTCTATGATTCCATACTTTATTAGAAGACAACATCTGATGCCAAAAAGTGTATGCCCATTTACTGGGATTTCTATTTAATAACTTGGTGCTTTCAAATTAGAGATACTAACAGAACGTTTGATTGCTCTGTCTTTATTGGCTGTCAGTCCTTTTTGGTATCCTAACTCAACATTTACAACTGGCATTCATACAACCCATCAGGAAGCTTGATAGAACTTAACCAGTAAGACTGGCCAGCAAATTTTGTCTCTTTGCTCTTCCATAATTGGCTACTTGTTACATACTCTCTGTCTTAGAATGTATGTGCAATGAACAAGTAATGCTTCAAATTAAGATCAGGGCTGTCTTACATGAATCCTGAACATGTGTCTATTGCTATACTTTGTACTTCCTAAAAACTACAGATCCACTGGCATTTCTTTGCACTCACGAATTACTCCTTCTAGCTCCATTACTCATTAATCGAATTACAAGCATGAAACTTTGTTACACTGCATCTCAGTAGCCTGCAATGCCTCATGATTGTATAATGTATGCCTACGTTTTCTTTATACTACTTTATAGAGGCCTTTATATCTGTAAGGCCTCTATTGTCTGCAAGGAGTAGCAACTATTTTTATGTTTGCTGTCCCTACAGACTATCAAAGAAGAGACAAACTGAGTGCTTTTCCCTGGAGACTTGATTTTTGTTCTTTCTTGTTCTTTGTTTTGTGGCGCTTGATTGAAAATCAACACCATTTTGACTGAAAATATCTGTTTGCATTCTGAGTGTAGGAAAACATATCACAATATGCACAGTAACACCACCATAATGATTATTACTAAGAACATGTATGAAGGCAGAAAAGGTCTTCTTGACTGAGACACCTGATAAGAATTTGGACCATGAATAGTTAATCACAATCTTTAGTAACTAGTTTATGTGCTGAGAATATGGGTATTGGAGGGGCCTCTGGGCTGAGGTATGGGGTTGTGGGTGCAGGGTCCTGGCAGCACTTACCACTGCTGCCAGGTCCTTGCAGCTCTTATTTTGAGTAACATACCTTCTAGCACAGTGTTTATCAGTATCTTAGGAAATTAAACAGTAACTTTATTGAAACCTATGATAATTTTAAGTGATAATCATTGGTGTTTAGCAATACTTCAAGACTCTCCTTTATAACTTCTGCTACTACATAGCCATTTTTTACAATCTGAGTACAAGCAACATTCAGTTTGAAGCTAAGAACTCCTGAGATTATACTAAATGTCAGCACATTTATGCTGCATTACAGCCAAACACATGCACAGAGAGTAGATGCCTCAGGTAATCCAAAGATATGCAGAACACAATGATGGTGATGGTGTGTAAAACAGACAATATTTCACTTGTATTTCTCTGATCCAATGGCTGCTCTGTACATGCCCTGCTCTATGTATTAGAAACATTCTACCAGCCTATACTGGCAATTAGAGACTAAAACTTAAACCAGGATCTTCACAGTGAAAATTCATCACAACCACGTCCCCTTTTCAGTAACTATGTCATATAAAAATGACAAGGAGTCCTATGGCACCTCATAGACTAACAGATGTATTGGAGCATAAGGTTTCGCGGACAAAGACCCACTTCCTCAGATGCATCTGACTAACATGGCTACCCCTCTGATATGTAATATAAAAGTCCCAATACTAGCAGAATACCCCTGCAGCAATCAATCAAACAGCTTCCATTGGTGTGATCTTTGTGAGGCCACTTCCTTAGGTTTTGTGGACAAAGCTCATTAGTAGAGGGCACTACACCCAACACCTGCCCATAGGGTATGTAAGAGCAATGGCATAGGGGATGCGGCAATTTATATATAAAGAACTGTCTTTTCTAGAGAGATTAAGATAAATGTTCTACCTTCTAATATGGGTACTTTATCAATGGATGAAACAAGAATACTACTACAGAATATCAGTATTTCAACTATCTATAATTCTTCTGTGAGCTGGGGAGCTACTGGGTTATCGGGTTTATTTTGTCCATGAGATTTCACTATGTATACACATTCCCACAGATGTGCCTGCACATAACTGCTAACAATCCTGAGGCGAGGTACCACGTGTTTAAAATAGCCAGTGGCAAAAAAAAAAAAAAAAAAACCCACACACCACAAACACACACACACCAAAGCAGTTGTCAAAGCCCAAATATCTCATTCTGCTGAACAGCTTCTATAGATTTACAGATGGTGTCCAAGTTTTGCTACTATCTTCCCAACAATCTCCTTTTACAGCCTTTATTTTTCTTCTTTAAGCCTGTATCATTTCATCTTGACCCTTAGCAATGCTGTTCAAAATTTTTTACACAATAGATGATGCTACCAAGAGAGAGGTTTAACAGCAGTGCAGCATGTGCTGGACAACTCTGAATAATAATCAGGCCATTTCTTTCCATATAATGCCACCTAGTGTTAGAAAATTATCAATTGTTCAGAGGAATGAAAAGGCTCTTTCCTATGTATATAAAAAAGGGGGTCAGGCACTGAAAAAAAGTTGTTTATTTTAATATACTGAAAAAAAACTGGTGAAAGTTGGCAGTATGCACACACTGGAAACCAACATAGCAAATCAGTCTAGCAAATCAGTCACAGTGTTCTCATTTGCTAAAGAAAATATTGAGTAAATCTATTTCCCTTTGTGCTTAGGGCCTTAAATAATTGCAGACATCTACAAGTTGAACCTCTCTAGTCCAGTACCCTTGAGACCTGACCGGTGCCAAATCAGAGAATTTGTGGAACCATGGGAGGTCAATATTGTCTAGCAGCATTACCAACACTTCCATTGCTTACGGGGCTCTTAGATGACATTTAGGAGTAAATGAGAGCTTGTAGTAAGATGAGGGCCTGAAACAAAAGCCCATGTAACACAGGCCTGGTTTGTGGCCTGAGGCCTAACAAGCAACAGACAACATTTGGCTAAAATAAAGGAAAGCTAAGCTGTGAGCAAGAAGTAGGTCCCTGCTCAGAGAGCTTGGCACGAACAGGGCTGGGAGTGTAACACACTAATTGTTAATAGGTGTAGAACAGTAATTGGTACTGGTCATAAGTTGAAGGCACATTCCAAAAGGATGGTACCACCAGCTCGTTAAAAATACCTTGGTACCCACACTCCCCACAGATACCGACCCAGGTTCAGGAAAGGGTCTAAAATGACAGCATGATAGACAGAGATGATCTAATTGAACCATGAGGTACAGAGTGATGGGTAGTATCTAAGTAGCATCACAGGGTGGTAACCTGACACGTCAGGAGTGATGTGTAACTTGTTTATGCCTGTATATAAAGTGGCATCTTGGAGGGGCTGTCTTTGTCCAGCTGAAGAGGCTGTGGGACCTCCCACTGCTTGAGCAGAGTCCATTGTAATGGGGTAGATATGTGTAGAGGTTCAATAGAGTCTACTGACAACTATTACTGTACTTCGCTTCACAATAAACCTAGCTGGGAACCTTCGGTCCTTATCTGATTTATGGTCTTTGGGGGCTCTCTTGGGGTCTGCTAATTGCAGAACTCAACATAGCACACATGCAAGCAGCATTCTGGTTATTTAGTTACTACGTAGCTAAATAACAGCACAGAACACTGAGAGCCAGGACTGGTGGCTCTACACAAACTTTATGCAACTGCAAGAAACTTGGCCACACCCATGGTAAGTGGACATACAGCTAACTAAAATCACGCTGGACCATGGATGTTGCTGTACCAGAGGATGCCAGACTAGAGAGATTCATCCGGTACCGACTAATGGAGAATGAGTTGACAGATGATGCCAAAGCATCTTCCTGTGTTTTATCAAAAATATAATTAACAATAGCTGCGGTGCATAAAGAAAAAAAACTCTTCATCATGTGGTCATCTACCATAAGAACATAAGAATGGCTATCTTGGGTCAGACGAAAGGTCCATCTAGCCCAATATCCTGTTGTCTGACAGTGACCTGTGCCAGATGCCCCAGAGGTAGTGAACAGATAATCATCAAGTGATCCCTCTCCTGTCACCCATTTCCAACCCCTGACAAACAGAGGATAGGGACATCATTCCTACCAATTCTGGCTAATAAGTTTTGATGGACCTATCCTCCATGAATTTATCTAGTTCTTTTCTTTACTGAATTTCATTTTGGTGATATCAGACCTTTTGTCTAATAGTAATACATAATAAGAAACTACATTTGGAAAGATTCCAGTGGTCTGAGGAAAGCAGAATTGAGATTCAAACAGTTTAAGGATGGACTGGAAGGAGAGAAATTTGAGACGATGGTTGTAAATGGTTTTTTTCAGTGAATTTAGAAGTACCAGGAAGCAGGGAGATAGAGCTGTAGCTAGAGAGATAAATGTTCACTGGTAGCATTTTGAAGATGAGGGAAAATGGGTACATGTGAAGAGCCAGAAGAGAGTGAGGCTACTGGGGTAAGTGTAAAAAGTGAGGGCCACACACAGTTAGCATCTGAAGGGGAAGGATCAAATGGGTAGGTGAGAAACCATGGCATTAGTGACAGGCAAAGGAGGAAAGGTCTCAGAGGGAGAGATGAACACAATAGATCACATCTCTACACTGACAACATGCTCTTTGCTTCTGACAATCCTACATCTCTGCTGAATAGTAATAGAGATGTAGCCGTGTTAGTCTGGTCTTACTGAAACAAAAGAGAGGACTATGCAGCACTGTAAAGACTAACAAGATAGTTTATTAGGTGATGAGCTTTCATGGGCCACACCCACTTCCTCAGATCAAATTGTGGAAGAATATGGTCATGCCAATTTTCTTCCACAATTTGATCTGAGGAAATCGGTCTGGCCCACAAATGCTCATCAGCTAATAAACCATCTTGTTAGTCTTTAAAGTGCTGCATAGTCCTCTCTTCTGTTACATCTCTGCTGGTCTGCCAGCTCCTCCTGGTTGGCTCACTAACAACCAAATGTGGCCAAAACTGACTTCCTTCTGAAACACTCTCCTTTCCCCTCCCTGCCACTGACAACATCACCACTACTGCATTTCCCATTTTAGCAGTCTCCAGTTTTTTGAGCTCTTAATCCATCAAATGTTTTGCTAAAGCCTCGTTAGAGGGATTCAGAGCTTTTCCAGAGGCTAAGGACGTGCATGAAGATTGATCATTCCTCTTGTCTACACAGAATGATGCTCCAGGTCAGGCTTCTAGTGCATGTTTACAGTGGAGCTGGGAAGCTTACATTATTTCCTCTGCTGTATCTGTTCTGAGGATAAACAGGCAATGCTCCAGGGCCATCAATCTGGCAGCTTCCATAAGCAAAACACATTATTTTAGATAAAACTTGGTGGTGCTTAATTAAAGGCAATAGTCCTTTCCTTCTACCTCTTCAAGTCCTACGAAGTTGCCCTTATACATATCAAGCCAAAAAGACCAGTTGAAAATGTGCAGCAGTTTTCATAGTTAAATGATATCAGACTGCCCTCTACTGTAGATAACAGCACTTAACATCTTTCCAAATGGAAAAGTTCTTTCACATTTGAAAATTTCCAGTAACTATCAAGACCAGCTCTCATCTGACACACATAAATATGACCCTTCACCGATTTCCAGACAGAACCATCTGTAGTCACTAAAACCGGAAGATAAAATACAGAAATACTTTTCGTTTAGTGAGATGATTTGGTTGCAGACTAGGAAAGACTCCAAAAAAGGTTAATTTACACAAATAAAACATATTCTGCGTGGCCTGACAAGACTGAGACTTAGAAATCCTTTGTGAACACAGAACAGAACCACAAATGGGAGCTTTAATGACCCATGGCTACATCCATAGACTGATAACACAGTCATTAAGCTGCCAGGTTATAACACCATCTTCCATTTATATAGTACTTTCCATCCAGACTGCTTGTATTAGTTTTCACGGCCTTTTACAATCTATTCCCACTCAATCATCTCTCATTCATTACTGATGCTCACCTCCAATCAGTCCATCATGCCAGCCTCCACCGCTCACTTTTAAAATGTTCAAACAAGTACCATCAATCTTTCTCCTATGCTGCCTCACATCGACTCCGTAAAGATCCACAAAGCTACCTCGTTACCTTCTTTCAAATCCTTCCTCAAAACTGTCCTTTGCCATGATGCCTACAAAACACTTGCATTGTAGATTACTAATGTGTAGCCACCACTGTGTGTCACACTGAGGCATTGCATGATTGTATCATTGTTTTCTTGCTCTTTTCTTTGTTGCCTCTTGTTTTATAATTAGGTTGTAAATTCCTTGGGACAGGGACTGACTTTTTGTTCCGTATTGCTACGTCTACTCTGGCATGTGCTTTTACGCGAGAGCGTCTATGGCAGTGTGGACGCTCTCTTGCACAAGAAAGCTCTGATGGCCATTTTAGCCATTGGTGTTTCTTGCGCAAGAAATTCATGTTGCCTGTCTACACTGCCCTCTTGTACAAGAGCTCTTGCACAAGACAGGACAGCATTCCATTACAATTAGGTGTCTTGTGATCTTGGATAATACTGTCATCTATCATAATTGAGTTTCTCATAACATCACCGAAACTGTGACTTTACTGGTAAAGAGTTATTCCTAGATCTCCCACACAGGTCAAGTGTTTTTATGCCTAGGGCTAAGTTAAAATTTTACAAGCCTCAGGCAGTAGATTTTGCATTCCAGCCCTGCTTCACTTATATATTTAATACATACTCATCGCGTCTAAATACTTCTCAGCCTTATACTTCTCTAATTGTAGAACTTAAATCTATTGGGCTTACATTCATTATATATGAAATAGTATATGAATTGACCATAGCACTAAAGAACACAATGATAAAAGGATGATAAAATGAACTAATTGGCATCAAACAAAACAAACAACTAGGCAGTGCACAAAACAAATCATTTTATCTACCACTGGAATGCAAAAAACTAGCATCTTATTAGAATAAAATAAAAATAGCCCTTTTTTTTATTCGTTTTAACGTACTTTACAAAGATGTGTGTGCCTTATCCCCATTTTACAGGTGTGAAAAATGAGGCAAATTGAGTTTTATTGATCTTCCAAAGGTCACACAAAAACTCAAATTTACTTATTTTCCTGCCGTTAAGTTAACCAAGAAAGTGTAGCAATCACGCTAGTGTGTTGATTCATCACATTCATTTCAAAAGGCTCTGTGGATAAGAATTGGGTGGGGTATATAAGATATCTGGTTTCTAGTACCAGCTCTACCAAGGATGATCTTGTGCAACCTTGGTTAAATTATTTTTTTTAACAGGTGAATGGTGCTTGCTTCCTAAGATAGCAGTGTGACAGCTTGCTGTGACAAGTATGCACTGCTGTTAGCTCGAAAGAAGCACCTGGACGCTGGAGAATACTCAGAACAGTGGGAATATTCAGATATTTTAGCAGCAAGCCTCTAACCAACTATTGAGTATGTACAAATACTTTTCAGAGACTTATAAATCAACAAAATCTGCTCAATTTTTATTGGGACAGCCAAAGGTACTCTCCTGTTCATCTAGCCCTATCCTATCAATATCAAGTTTGCACTTCCAAGTATGATAGTGCTAGAATACTCCAAAGAAATCACTAGGAACAAAATGTTCACACTGGGGGAAAAAACTATTTTTCTTTAACCTCATTCTTGGAATTGGCTAAATTGGAAATAGCTAAAGGACAAATGCAAAGTACTCCACTTAGAAAGGAACAATCAGTTTCACACATACAGAGTAGGAAGCGACTGTCTAGGAAGGAGTAATGCAGAAAGGCATCTAGGGGTCATAGTGGACCACAAACTAAATATGAGTCAACAGTGTGACACTGTTGCAAAAAAAGCAAACATGATCCTGGGATGCATTAACAGGAGTGTTGTGAGAAAGTCGTAAGTGATTCTTCTGCTCTACTATGTGCTCATTAGACCTCAATTGGAGTATTGCGTCCAGTTCTGGGCACCACATTTGGAGAAAGATGTGGAGAAATGAGAGAAGTTCCAGAGAAGAGCAACAAAAATTATTAAAGATCTAGAAAACATGAGACATGAGGCAAGGCTGAAAAAATTGGGCTTGTTTAGTTTGGAAAAGAGAAGACTGAGATGGAACATGATAGCAGTTTTCAGGTATCTAAAAGGGTGTCACAAGGGGGGGGGGGGGATTATTCTCCTTAGCCTCTGATGATAGGACAAGCATCAATGGGCTTAAACTGAAGCAAAGGAGGTTGAGGTTGGACATTAGGAAAAACTTCCTGTCAGGTTGGTTAAACACTGGAATAATTTGCCTAAGGATCCTATTTTACTTGTAAGATAAAAGCACTAACAGAACAAAATGTATAACAATAAAAACTTATAGTTTCAAGTTCATCACAGCTTCAGCTCAGAATAAGCACACCAGTCCTTCCAATAATTCTCTAAGGATTGGGGCCCTCTGTGGACTACAGGTCCTGTTCATTGCTGGATCAGGAAAAAAGCCCTAAACCTGTTTAAAACCAGGCTATTTATTCAAACATCCTTTATTTTGCTATTGGTACCTGAAGAATCCAGTCTGATCTAGAATATAAAGACCTCACGGGTGGGGGAAATGGCTTCAAAGGGACAGATATCCAGAGGAATTACATTAGTATCCCCTTCACCAGATGAGCCAACACTCACCGGGCCCCTATGCAAGGTGCGTGGTGGTGGATCCACACTCCTGGAAGAGGCTGCATCATAGGTAGAAGGGGCGGGGCCAGGGTAGCCCCCTCAGAACCACCTGGATCCTCCACCCACCCCACCCGCACAAGCACCATCAGGAACGTGCCTTCCGAGGCTCTGCAGCATGTTGCACAGGACTCCAGCATCAATTTAAAAGAACCCAGGGGTTTAAGCAACTGCCACAGCCACAGCCGCATTGGCAGCAGCCAGGAACCTCAGGCACCTTAGAATGAGGTGGCCATAATTCCCTCTACCAAATAGGGAACGCCTGGCAAAATTGCTCTAATTTAAGTGAGTTCAACACCAATCAATCCATCAGAATGATACAGCACACACATTCAAAATAGCATTAAGTTCACTGGGCCCCCATTAAAAGACACACTGCATTATCTGGCTCTATATTTTAGAAACGTGTATCTGTCTGTCTGTCTGTCTGTCCGCAAGTGTATTTGTTCACAAACTCCTCCTAAACCAGGGGTGGGTGGGCAATAAAAGAGTGGCAGTTCGCCAGAGTTAGTCCCTGGTGAACCCCTGCTGTTATATTTACTTGCACCTCTGCAGGTACAAGCAATCGCAGTCCCCATTGGCCGGGAATGGCAAACCTCAGCCAATGCGAGCTGCGATCCCCAGCACCGGTGGAGGTAAATAAGGTTGTGTGGGGGGCCCACCAGGGCAGGAATAGAAGTTCTCTCTCTGCAGGATGCCGCCAGTACTGGACCCAGTGTGTGGGGGGGACAGAAGGAAGCGGAGCCACCCTGTCTGCCCTTCCCACCCACAGGCTCCTGGCCTGGCCAGCACCTTCCCACGCCTGCTTGTCCCCGGGTCATGGATGTAGCAATGCTCCCCTGAAACGTCCGGGCCCCTGCAGGAAAGTGCCTGCTGTCTAGGCAACAGATGGCCTTGCTTGAAGCACATCACCATCATCTGAACCAACACCTTAGGTATTGGCTCAGAGATGAGGGCTAGGCTTCATGCACTGCCTCTCCTGGGATGACTGCTCCTGTAACTTTTCTTTGCAACTGGGCCAGCTGCAAGCTTGGTGCATCCACCACCTCCCACACCATCTACCCAACTCCGCGGGATCCACCAGAGGAAATGCAACTGGGAAGACCTGATGCATGAGCAGATGGCCTGCCTCTACTCCCTTGTACAGGGGCTTGACGAGCGCGGGGAGAAGGCTGCTGACAGAGGAGCACCAGGCTGACTGGGAGCAGACGAAGGCTGGCCTGGGACCAGCTGGCGCACTAGCACAAGGCCATGTGCTCCTCCCTCACCTTAGGGGTGGAGCACATGGCCTTGTGCGTGGAGAAGGCCACTAGCCACCACTCCCTCCCCCCACCCCTGTGGCTTCCCCTCCTGGCCCCCCCAGGGGCTGCTGGGGCCCCAGAAAACAGGGCAGTGGAACCTCTCGGGCAGATGAACCCTTCTGAGCTGATCAAGGTAGGTGCCAGCCCCAGCCCTGAGCACCCCTTCTCTTCCAGGTCCTTTCCCCAGTCCCTCCCCTGTTGTATAGCCACCAAATAAAACAGACTTGTTTTTTCAAAGAAAAAAAAAAGGCTTTATTTCCTCTTCAGGGAGGGGAGAAGATGAGAAGGTAGGGTAGGGAAAGGGAAAGGTGGGGGAGTAAAGGCACATAGGAGGAATGTAGGGCCCCTTGTGGAGAGGTACAGGGGAAGATCTCTCAGCTGGCATTGCCTGAAACTGTCCCTCAAGGCCTCCCTGTTGAGCACAACCCCTTGATGTGCTCATTGAATGGCATTGGTGTCAAGCTGCACATGAGCCCTGGCCAGCCATTCAACCTCTGCCCCCCATCCTGGCAAGAAAGTCTCCCCCTTGCTCTCACAGAGGTTGTGGAGCACACAGCAGGCTGTCACCATAAAGGAGTTGTTGAGCTCACTGAGGTCCAGGCAGGTGAGGAGACTCTGGAACCTCCCCTTTAAGTGACTGAACGCACACTTCACCACCATGCGGCACCTGCTCAGCCTGACGTTGAAGTGCTCTTTGGTGGGGTCCAGGCTGCCTGTGTAGGGTTTCAATAAACCAGGGGAGCAGGAGCAAGGGGTAGGCTGTGGCGCTCAGGATGCAGATGTGCATGTCCACCTTCCCAACCCTGATGGTGTGATCGGGGGGGAAAGTGCTAGCATGCATCTTTTGGGAGGGGCAGGAGTTCCAGAAGATACAGGCATCACGCGCCTTCCCCAATCAGCCAGCACTGATGTCGGCAAAGCGTCCCTTGTGGTTCACAAGGGTCTGCAGCATCATGGAGAAGTATCCCTTTCTGTTGATATAGTCTGAGGCATTGTGGTCAGGGGCCAGGATGGGGTGTCAGGCCGTTTATGGCCCCTGCAGTTGGGGATGCCCAGGCGGCAAAACAATCAATGACGGTATCCACATTGTCCAGAGTGACAAGCTTCCATAACAATACGTGGTTTATTGCCTTGGCTACTTGCAGGAGCATGGCCCTGACTGTGGATTTCCCCACGCCAAACTGGTTCCCAACACAGCAGTAGCTGTCCAGCATGGCGAGCTTTCACAGGACGATGGTCATGTGCTTCTTCAGGGACATGGCAGGATGCTGTCGGGTATCCTGTCACTTGAGGGCAGGGGCAAACCACTCTCAAGCTCCAGGATGGTGGCCTTCCACGTGCAGAAGTTCTGGAGCCACTGCTGGTCATTCCATCACTGCAGGACGATGAGGTCTCACCAGTCCAAACTGGTCTCCCTCCTCCAGAAGCAGTATTCCACAGTGTCCAGGGGATTGAGGGGCATTTGCAACAGCTAGAGTGCCAGGACCCTGGGTGAAGAAGTCTTCCGGTTTAGGCTGGTCATTGTTCTGCTGGAACAGCATGTGGGCAGTCTGGACAAACTGCACCAGGAGGCTTCGCAGCACCTTGGCATCTGCAAGGGTAACTAGAACACACTGCATCCATTTGATGATGCAGGGGGGAGGCAGTGGAGTGGTGGCATGTGAGATGCAGTTGTAAAGAGGAACCCTAAAAGCATATCATGCAGCTTGCCAGAGTACTTCCAGGGGACACTAAATTTGAGGCAGACTCCAATCAGTGTGGCCGTGCTATTTCAAAATAATGTGGACTCATTTCCATGCTTCCCCATAGCAGGGACACGCTATTTTGATTTTACTTATTTTGAAATTATTTACTAGTGTAGACATGCCCTAATGAAAATACTTCACCTTATTTCCTTATTGTAATCCTGGCATTGTATTAGCCTTTTTCACAGCCACATCACACTGGCACACTCATAGTCATGTCATGATCAAGGAGGACTTTCTCCTCTGGCACTTCCAAATGATATGTCCCCATTTTATAGCATACATTCTTGCTGCAAGTCCCTACATTCCATTCCTTTTCTATTAGTCTAATTTTCAAGGTCATCCACATTTTCTTATATGCCTATCCTCCTCTGTGTTGGAAACACCTCCCAAATTTGCTTCTGCATATTTTGTTAGCATTTTTTTTTTTTTTTTTTTTTTTGTACTGAGGGGTTTGGAACAGGTCCCATATGAGGAGAGGTTAAAGCGACTGGGACTTTTCAGTTTAGAAAAGAGGAGACTGAGAGGGGATATGATAGAGGTATATAAAATCATGAGTGGTGTGGAGAGGGCCAATAAAGAAAAGTTATTTATTAGTTCCCATAATAGAAGAACTAGAGGACAACAAATGAAATTAATGGGGAGCAGGTTTAAAACTAATAAAAGAAAGTCCTTCTTCACACAGCGTGTAGTCAACCTGTGGAACTCCTTGCCAGAGGAGGTGGTGAAGGCTAGGACTATAACAGAGTTAAAAGAGAAGCTAGATAATTTCATGGAGGTTAGGTCCATAAAAGGCTATTAGCCAGGGGATAAAATGGTGTCCTTGGCCTCTGTTTGTCAGAGGCTGGAGAGGGATGGCAGGAGACAAATCGCTTGATCATTGTCTTCGGTCCACCCTCTCTGGGGCACCTGGTGCTGGCCACTGTCAGCAGACAGGATACTGGGCTAGATGGACCTTTGGTCTGACCCAGTACGGCCGTTCTTATGAGGTCCCTAATGAAAATGCTAGATACTGGTCCCAAGACTGCTCCCTGAGAAATTCCAGACAGAGTTAACTTTTCAGCATGATTATTTAACCAGTTCCTTATATCCACCTTTCAGTTGTCACTTTTATTCCCTTCCTGTCCACTTTAACAAATAACATCCCATGTGGAACAATATCCGATGCCTTACTCAAAGTTCCAGACAAATAAGAGCTATTGCATTTAGTTGGTCTAGAAAATCAGGGTGATCTGGCAAGATTTACTTTTTAACCCATGGTTTTTTATCCCAATTACTGTTTACCTCTATGTCCTTAACTACTTTTTCTTTCAAAATTTATTGTAAGATCTTGCATACAACTGAGGTGAAACAAATGGGACTGCAGCTTCTCAGATCACTTCCTCCACCTTTCTTAAATGTAAATATGGATACTCCATTTACAAATTTCTGGTAACAAGGTAAGACCCCTGAGTTTAGGAAGTTATTAAATATTCTCACTATTGGGTTTGTCATTTCATGTACTAGTTCCTTTAACATTCCAAGACGCAGATTATCCAACCTCCTTCTCCCCCACCCTCCAAATTTGGCAATTTCTGCTTTCATGGGAATGAGGATATTAGGTGCTCTGCCAGGCCTTCAAGCTCATTACTTTTACTCAATGAATACGTTGCCTCATTAATATTTAATATTCATTTATTTATCTCTACACCATCAATATTTAGCCTTTCTACTACTTTTCAGTTTGTGACTAAAGAACCTTTTACTATTGGTTTAAGTTTCATTTGCAAGCTCTAACACTGCTTGGCTTTAGGCAGTTCTCACTGTCTCCTGACAATCTGTGACCTCCAAGTAGTAGCTTTCCTTGCTGATCCATCCCTTCTAGTTTCTCTTATTTGAGATGCTTGTTGATTTAGTTTGACCTGTAACTCTTCCCTAAGAATTTTTTACCCTTGCTTACAATACAGGCTTCAGTTCTGCAAATATGATAGGAAATCCAGCTATCCTGCATATTCAAATCCTTGATTTATAAAATCCAGGCCCCTCCCCTAACTGCCTTTGATTTTTTTAAGTTTGCCCTTTTAAAAATCAACCATCCTAGTTGCAGATTTATATTTGTTTATCCTTCCACGTTAGTGAAAATTAACTCTTACTCACTCAAACCAAGGTTGTCTTTTCTAATCAGTTTCTGTGAGGCCCTCAGTACACCAGTATAAAAATCTAAAGTGGTACCCCATTTTGCTGATTCAGTAACTATTCAGTGAGGAAATCCGTCAGTGATTACAACCAGGAATATGCTACAGGTTGGACTGCACTGGTACAGCACCATCAGAACCTGAGCAGTCCCCAACGAGAGGGTTTACCAGACATGGGGAGGTCAATACCCCCTGCTGACCACTGGCCTTGCTCCCAGGCTCCTCTCCTTGCTGTGGGGCTCCTAAGTGTGGGGACCCCAAGGCCAGTCAGACTCTGGACTGGCTCTCACTCCTAGCTGCTGGGCTCTTTGATCTAGCACTATGATGCCAAACCAGAGAATCCTGGATTTGAGAGGTTCAATTCGAATTAATAGCACTTGTTCTCGAACCTGTACGTAGAAAGTTAAAATCTTCCATAATCACACAATTCCTCCCCATAGTATTTATTTTATTAAAGTGGTCTTTCTAAATCATATCGTATGGTGCTGTAGACAACTAAGTATTTTCTCAGTGAAGCCTGTGTTACATTTCTTCCCCTCAGCAAAACAGATTTTATCCATTCCATCACTTCTAATTTCTTTACACACTACGTAGTCATCATTATACAATGCTGTTTCACAGTCTTTACCTTTCTTTTGTGAACAGCAATACCATCCAATACCTGTACTCCAGTTATGGCTACTAATCCACCATGTTTCTATTATCCCTGTAATATCTGACTTCCTGCACCACCAATTTTAGTTCACACTGTTACCCAGGCTCTTTGGATTGGTATGTGGGCATCTTCATTATCACTAATTGGCTTTGACCAGATTCCTTGATGCAGCATACTGCGAATGACTGCATACAGTATACAAAACTGGGTGAGAGAAAGAAGCACATATGCATGTAATAGGGGCAATCTTCAGAAGTTCAAGATCCAGAGCAAAAGCCCTAAGACCCCATGTGCTGACTTATTTTACCCAGTGGGTTCTTACCATCAACTGGTT
This sequence comes from Pelodiscus sinensis, assembly GCF_049634645.1. Lineage (NCBI taxonomy): Eukaryota > Metazoa > Chordata > Testudines > Trionychidae > Pelodiscus > Pelodiscus sinensis. The sequence continues at coordinate 174,898,540 of NC_134712.1, forward strand.
TAACTGTGTTTAATTTAACACAATATAGGAGCTCCTGCCACCTACTAGTGGTTTGTGGGTGCTGAGTACTTTCTATTTTTTTCAATGGTTCTTGAGTGCCAGAGCAGAGTGTCAACAACTATGACCAAGACAGCTCCCACCCCCATTCCCTGCTGGGCAGTAGCCAAAGGCAATGCATGGGGGCAGGGGAGAGACACGCATGTGCACATAACACTTTTTTTTTTTTTTTTTGAGTAGTTCAATAGGTGAATCCAGTGAGTGGCTAGCTCTCCCCACTTCCTAGGGCATTTTTTGGTTGGGCAGTGGCAGGTGGGCAGTGGGGAGGGCATGAAGTCTCAGTTTTAGATTTTTCGAACTATGTTTAGAATATCCTAACTCAAATTCCTTGCCAAATTGTGTTTAAAGTTTGGGACAACAGATTCTACCTCACAGACTTAGTCTACTAATGCTGAGGTGGTTGTTCCTTGGTTTGAGGACCTGCAGGCGGAATAAATGCAAACTACTGTAATCTTAACTACAGAGTGGCTGCTTTCTGTTTTGTAGACCTGCAGAAGTCAAAGGATAAATCCACACTCACTCACACAAAAGATTCTTTATGGTAATGAGAAGAGCAATGTTTAAAATTTTTAAACTATTCTTACATCATTTATTTACTTATGATTTACAAGGCCTTGATTAGACAAAATAGCATGTTGGTAACTAAACTCAAAAACAAAAAAGATACAAACCAACAGAATATAGAAGGAAACCCTATGTAGTTCTGTAAAATATATCACACCCAGTGCACGCACTGTTCAGCATTTTATATCAAATATCCCCATTACTATTGAAATGAAGATTTTTTTTTTGTAAAGAAACATTTTGGTCTATTTTAAGTGCAGTTAAGTTTTCATACAGTTGAATTTAGCTGTAATTTAATTCTGACCACATCATGCCTAGTGTTTGCACTGCAGTAGCAGCAACTCTCTCAGTAAGTTTAGTGCAATCAGAAATAGGAATACAGCTTTTAGAGTGTTTAAAAGACAGGAGCTATATAGACTGCATTCAGTACAGCATGATATATTAATTGGAGCTAAAGTTTAATATGCTTATTGCAAGTTTCTCATTTTAAACAAGCAGAGCTTCTTTGCAAAAACGTTATTGCTGTGGGTAATAAGGCTGTTGAGGGTAAGGATATCCAGGTTGTTGAGGTCCGGGATATGGTGCCTGTCCAGGGTTTTGATACATTTGTGGTGCATATGGCAGATTATACTGGCCATATGAGTAAGGATTGTAGCCTAGCGGCATTGGCATCTGGCAATACCTGTGGAAAACAACATCCATTAATTGCAAAAAATTACAAGTTAAATACCAAGGCAACAATAGTATGTGATATTAGGAAGCTTAAAAGGCAAGGAACCATGGGAGACATTTTCAACTTAATTTCCTCTTTACAGTATTCACTACTGCACATAATATTTAGGAAGCTGGTATTAAACCCAACATAATATCTTGAAGTAAAATTCATCTAAAAAGAGCAGCTTTCATACGTAGGAAGACCCTCATTCTGCTCTAAATCAATGCTTTCTCTTAAAACAAAGTTGAATATAGTTTTATTTATTTAGTATTTTCAGACCTTGCCCACTTACTAGTTAAGACAAGCTCTACCTAAACAGCACTCTGTTCAATCAGGGGCAGTACTCACTGCAACAACAAAGGTGACTAGTAGGAAGAGTGTCTGCTTCAAAGGGGGAAGAGATCTCATTCCCTCTACTGACTCCACCAAGGTGGGAGAGACACAGAAGTGGGAGAAGTCCACAAGGAGTTAAGCAGGCATTAGCAGGAACTGCAGAGGACTTCCAATTCTGGCACGTAGGGGAAAGAAGTTTCATTGTACAAGGTCATCCAGATGTTTGTATATGATCTCCTTACTAGCCTCTTCTCCCCAATGTTGGTTCTAGTTGTTACTTAATTCTCTATTCTTCCTTCACATTTATACCTGGGGCAGTTGGAGGACATATAGGTCATACATGGCAACAGGCACCAGAGGAAAGGGACACAGGTCATATAATATTGCTGGTGGTGACTGCAGGAAAAGCAATGGGCTCTCAGATGAAGATTGTGTGTTCTGGCAGCTTTGCAGAGTGCCAGAGCAAGCTATTGAAAGTTTCCTCCTGCCCTTGTTAGTCTTCACAGCTCTCCCCAACAAAACTCAGTCCTACCATGAGAAAGGCCACATGCCCTCTTCAGTAAGCAAGCTCACTCTTCCTGTCAGTTGACTCAGAACTGCTGCTAGTGCTGCACTTTATTTGCAGACTGTGTCAACCAAAAAAGCCAAGATAGGATCTGAAAAAACTTAAATTTTTTGCAATTGTTTCAAGACCATATTTGGATTTTTAGACTGCAAGGTGTTGCCAATTACATAAGTGCCCTATCACCAAAAGAGTGGCAACAACAATTCTTCAATACATTTTTAATAACTATTTGTAAGAGCTAAATGAAGAGCAGATGTCTATTTCGTGAGTCTTCCCTCAACATGTACATATAAAAACTTACTACTATGGTGGACACGGACACGGACACACAGAATTGAAGGCTATAAGCGCTACATTTGTCCATCCTGCTCTAAATCAAGTAAAGGGGTATTTCAGGAGGTTCCCACATTCTACTAGTTAAAGCAGGAAGGACAGGATATAAATTGAATGCCTAAATATTAGTTACAGAACAAGAAGCCAATATTGGCAACAGAAAATACAACCCTCCCCCCACAAAAAAGTATACTGCTCATGTCCAAAGCAGTATCATGGACCATCATGAGTCTTCCCATTTGCAACCACATTACACCGCTATGGCAATCACATGTTTTAGCTGTCTAACACAAGCTAGAAACAAGGAGAGACAGCACTTTGTGACGTGTCAATTAAGCAAGGGCCACCACAGCAGTCCCAGTTTATGATGCATCTGACATGCAGACATGACAAACTGAAGAAATGTCAGATCTTTACACAAAAAAGGAAACCCCAGTGTTCACTGTAACAGCATCTTATTTAAATTCAATTCACATTTAACAAAATAAGCAATTTTGGTGCTGTAAATTAGATTATCTATGAATTGGTTAAGCATTCTCACAGCTTACCCTGGGTAGCCTGGATAGGTTGGGTAAGGTGGTCCCTGTGCCTGTGATGGTGCAGTGCCAACTGCAGTTGAACCAGCTGGAGAAGCAGTAACTCCAGTAGCTGCCGATACAGGAGTGGGGATAGTACTTGCTGGAGAAATCACTGGTGGTGGAGGACGGGCTGGTGGTTGTGGTTTACTAGACTAAATAAATAAAGGCAGATAGCTCATGTTTATCAAAGTAAATACCAGGTTCAAGGGGTGGGTTTTTTTGCTTTGTTTTTTCACACACACCTGAGCCAAAAAGCTACAGCACAGTGAGCCACCAGTGCAGACTTAGCCTTCATTTGTTTTACACAATGTTCTACATTTATGTTGCTGTATACTTTAATTCAAACTTCTTAAAAAGTTTGAGAAAGGAAAAGATAAAATGGAAATTGAAGTAAAGTTAACTATAACCTTATTACTTGCAAGCATGTGACATCTCCTAAATGCATTTCCTCCCCCCCACTCCTTGATTTGACAATAGGCATTAAAATATAGTACAAGTTGAATCTCCTAAATCCAGTACACTCTGGTCCAGCAGTATCTATAGTCCTGCAGCAGGGCAGCCCCGGAGCCCAGACCTGGCATAGTCACTGCAGGGCAGCCATGGAGCCCCATCGGCAGGACAGAAGCGGAACCGTAATGGCCGGCGAGTTCCGTCCCTGGAGAGCGCCAGCCAGCTAGCACAAGTGGGCCAAAGCCAAGCAAAAGCCCGGTAGCAGCAGGGCTGGAGCGATGCCAGCCTATGGAAGGGGCAGTGTCCTGGGAGGCCAGTTGCAATTTCCCTCAGTCGGGATGAGTCAGGTCCCGTGAGTGCAAGACCAAGGCAGTCCAATCTGTACAGTAGAACCTCAGAGCTATGGACACCTCAGGAATGGAAGCTGTCAACTTAGAATTGTGCTTTGTTCAGTTACGAACATTTCAATCAGCTGACATTCCAGGGCAGGTTTCAATAGCAGCTGAGCTCCCTACTCAACTTCAGCATTCATTTGCAAGCTTGTCCCCCTTCCAGCGGGGGGTTGGGGGGGGGGGCGCATAATGTGTGTGCACGTGTAAAAACAGCTTGTCCCCCTCCCACCCAAAAGAAGATGGGGTAAAAATAGCTGCTAAAGGGTGGCAACAGGCAGCCTAGATGTGCCTACGTTTAGATGAAATACAGATATAGTACAATATTTTCCCTTTTTTGAAAGGTTGCTTCCAATTTCACTATGTCTGGTTGATCAGTCAGTCTATCTCTGTGTATCTTTGAGGTTCTACTATACCTAGTACATTAAAAAAATTGATACGCTACAGTTATTATAATAAAAATACTGTTATACAGTATGGCCCATCTGTTATCAACTCGTACACAACACAGCTTTTACTTACCACCATTGTTCTGGGTGCGGGAGTTGGAATAGGTGATGCAGCAGGTTTACTTCCTCCGCCTGCGGCAGTTTGGTATGCAGGCTGTGATGGAATAGATGGTGCACTCGGCTCTCTAGCAATGCTCTGTTGTAAGTCTCTATTAAAAAGAGTAAAAGTGTAATTTGGATTTCCGATGGATTTTATATTTCTGTTCACTAACAACCTGAGATGAGGCAAGTCAAGCTTTGGCTGTGTCAATCTTATTTTAAAGTGTAATATAGTTAAGTGGACCCATTTTTGACTAGAGAATGATCTCCTCTTGTTCAGTCTTTCTTCCAGTCAACCCTTTTATTAATTTCCCCTTATCTCCTACGTGGGCCTTTTCTCAAGCTCCAAATCCACCCAGTATAAAGATTATGGAGTGAGCCAAGCTTTGGGAAATACATTTCTAGAAAAAATTCCTAGAATATATTCCTAGAAATCTTTGGTAATATTTTCTGTTTAGAGCAGTGGTTCCCAAACTTTTTGGCATCACGCCCCACTTTTGAGTTTTGAGAAACCCTCACTCTCCCCCCCCAAAAATAGCAGCAAAACTTGGGGTGGGATTGACGGGGAGGGGGGGTGGCTGGGTCACCTCGCACCTCCCTGGAATTTCCCCCCGGTTTGGGAACCCATGGAGTCACTATGTATTTTTTTGAAAAAGTCACTGCTTTTGTCACTGACAATGCTGCATATATGAAGACAACCTGGGAAGAAAGTCTCAGCGCTTTTTCTGAATGTAGTGCATGTAACATGCACCACATCTTCTCAACATAATGGGCAATAACTGGAGAAGATTTGGAAAAGTAAATAAAATTGTCATTGCTGTATAAACTGCATTCACTGCCTGCCCTGCCCACAAAACAGGGTTCCAATCAATCACTGCAGCAAAGAGAAAGTATTTGCAATTCCACCTTCACCAGCGATCATATGGTAGAACAGCTGGTATGAAGCTATTTTCATACCAGCCACCTGCAGCATTACGTGGATTTTTTTTTTGAGTGGGAACTTTTGTTGAAGATATGGCCACTAAGTAAATCAATGGAAATAAAAGCAGATATTGCAGCATTAGAACTGTTTGCACCAAGAATAACGGCTAAATGTTGGATCCTCATTAAGGCCAAGCTTCTTGACCTTGCATCATTAAGTGTATTTTGAATCTATTCTCATAGAGCTGAAAAAAAGCAGAGTTTTTGTAGCACTGACAGTTTGGGTGCCATACCCACAGTGGGAGGTCAACAGGAGAAATGCTCCCATTGACTTCCCTTACCCCTCATGACAGCAAGGAGTACCACGGCTGATGGGGGCACCCATAGCATTTGATGGCGACCACACTATCGATCTCCGCAGCAGTGAGGACATGCCCTTAGTAAAGACCCATTTTATATTGCATACTTTTGATTACAGGCGAGACTGTTAAACTTTAACAATTTAAAAAATTTTGTATTGGTGTAGTGAAAATTGTATTAGTGTGTACATTTATTGCCCATGTCCTATTCATTATTTTTAATTAAAATACCTATGACAAAAACTTTGTTTTATGCAAGATCACCACAAGGCATTAGACTGAATGGGGAGCATTAGATTTACATTACTGGGCACAGGTAGAAGGATTTCCTGAAGCCTTGCCTTCTCTGACAAATACATAGCAACTGCAGGAAACTTGGCCACCCCTATGATAAAGTGAAAAACTGGCTAACAACATCAGTGGTCCAGCATGATTTTAGTCAGATCAGAGTGCCAGACTAGAGAGGTTTAGCCTGTATGTGTTATTTTCAGTAATGCTTAAACAAAAAACTAGATTCTTACTTTAGAAGTTCATCTCTTTCGGTCTTGCGGGCAAAAACGATGTCACTGCATTTGTTTTGGAATTTCAACAGGATTTCTGTCAGTTCATTGTAAAACTATCAAAGAGAACATGAATACATTGCAATGAATACAGCCTTAAAATCTGAACAGGCATAATTCACACCTTATTTAAAACACAAGAGCCAGACATTAATACATGTTTTTATAAATTGACTGAGGCATTCCATGAGCCAAAACTTCCGATTCCAATACAAAAACTTGCAAGCAACAATAAATACATTTGCTCTTTGTTTGCAAAGCACTAGATCAACCAACTAGTCCTGGCAACTGCATTCCTCAAAAATCAGTGTGCCACAGATAACTGTACACAAATATTTACTATATATTCCAAAGAGTTGTCTGTGAGCTAGTGAGTCTGCCAGTCTTTCCATTTGTTTGTTCAAGAACTCCTCCTAAATGGTAGGAGCTAGGAACATCAAATTTAGTATGCAGCTTCGTCTTCTTATAACTTAAAGCAAGGTAAGAGTTTGGTTGTGCCAGGAGGCTTCCCCTCCTCACCTTCTCCAGATTCATATGGAGATGCATAAAACCATACAGAAGTGACAATCACAAGGCAGGTGAAATGGGCAGGCTGCATGAGGTGCCCATCTCCCCTCTCCCTCATTTGGGACTGCCGAGGCTCCAACTCTCCCACCCCCTGTAGGCACTCTAATGCTCCCCCTGCCCTCGCCCCCCCAAATTCATACAGGAACATTGTTGGCTGTTCCCCCTCACCATGAAGCATGGGCAAAGAACAGTTTGTTTAGTCTGGTTGGGGAGTGCAAGGGGCAAATGAACCTGGACCTGCCCCAGTCAGGGGACATGCACCCCTCCCCCAGCTATGGCTGCTGGAGCCACATTAGCAGTGGAGAGGTGTGTGTCTCACCTGGCTCCGAACTGCTACAGTGAGAGAGGGCTAGGGAAGTCCTCTTTCCCCAGGGAAGCTTGCATACTGAACCCCTCATCCTCAGTCCCACACCAGAGCAATGATTTAAATGAAGAAAAACAAAAATTAATTAGGACCCAAGCAACATTGGGTAAATCTTCTAGTATTATAAATGACAAACAACTTTGTTACAGCTCAAAATATTTAAAAGAGGAGATACTACATAAATGAAATTTAAAATCAGACTATTACATTACACTTGCAGTCATTGCCATAGTGTTAAATTTCTTATTAACAGCAAAACAAATTGTCAGATGATTGTCCGGCATCAAGTCAATTGAAAAAGAAAAGGACAATTGAGTATGGCCTTCCTAATCTCTCTCCAGATCACACACAGCAATGCATACAAATACAAGTTTCATAAAAGGATCCGCGAGATGAGCAATAATTTTTGATAGGGGGAGCATGCCAAGGTTTTGGTCAAGATCTGCACTTTTCTATGGAGATGGTATGGCGTCTGGGTTAAAGGCTGGGTGCAGAACAGAAATCAGGGTAGGGAAATGGGGTGCAGGAGAGGAAATGTGAATGAAAGAGGGGTTGTGATTAGAGATGTAAAATCCTATTTACTGTATATACTCAAATACAAGTCCATTCATTTATAAGCCCCCCCCCCGCAAAAAAAAACACTTACATAGAAAGTGGTAAAGTCACCGACCCATTATAAGCCGACTTCAGCAGTCTGGGACCTTATAAATGGGCCAGTGACTTTTTAACCATTCTCTCTCTAAGTTTGGGGGTGGGAAGGATTAGGGTTATCAGGCTCTTGCTACGTTTAAAAAGCAGAGCTGCAACTTCTGGATCCTGGCATGAGCCGAGACTGCTGTGTCACTGCACATGCCGGTTGCTTGGTTTTGCTCCGCTTTTAGAAGCCATTCATAAGCCAACCCCCCCTCTTCACAGCTGGATTTTTCCCCAAAAAAGTCAGCTTATGAACAAGTATATACGGTAATTAGTTAACCAGTTAAATGTTAAGTTTAACCAATTAACTGATAAAAAGAGCTAGGCAGGGGGGAGTGGCAGCGAGGAGGGGTAGAGCTGGGTTGGGAAGCAGCAGCCCTACCCCTCCCACCCCCACTGCTGCTTCCAACCCTGCACAGGTCGGGTAGTTTAAATCATTACACCCATTAAGGGTGATGCTTACTGGGTAACCAGTTAACCCTTCACATCCCTAGTTATGATTTGAGGCAGGGCTTAGGGTGCAGGGTCCAGGATGGGAACGAGTGCAGGAGAGGGATACTGGGTCTCGGAAGGAGTTGTCACCTGGGGCAGGAAGGGGACAGTTGGAGGGTTTTGGGGCAGGAGGAAGTGGTGGCCTGGGGCAAGGAGTTGGAGTTCGGGAGGGGGAGAGATGCCAGAAGCAGGGTCTGGCTAGGATGCACTTACCTAGGCACTTCCTGGCCAGCAGCCATGCAGGACCCTGATGCATGCTCCCTGCCTTTCACAGCCCCAAGCTGCTCAAAATGGCTGGCTTCTCTCTGTGGCTTTTTGCTCCGGGGGAAGCTGAGAGATTTTGCTGGAGGTGCGGGGGCAGCACAGGAAGCTGCCTTCTTCCACCAGTAACCATAGCAAAGAGCCACAGGGAGCAGCCAGCTGATTAAAGCAGCATCAGATTGCTCTGTGCCCAAGGGTCCCAGCGGGGTGGCCTGCAGGCCAGATTCAGCTTGCAGGCCACATAATGCCCACCTCTGCTACAAGATGGAGAAAATGCCTCAAGTAATAGGGATGGTGTACACAGTTTTGCACTGAATTAACTAAATCTAAACTAAAAAGATGCAAGTCACACTTTTGTCAGTTTGACATGAACCAGTGTATAAAGATGAGCACTAAGTCTTTAAAGATGACAAAAAAGTTTTACACATGCAGTAGTCAGAGTTATACTGATACCCATTTCAGAGTAAATACTAGGCCAAAGAAAGGCATGCATCTGGCTAACTACAAAGTTTGCTGTCCTTTATTTGCTTCCATAGAGTTTTGCATGTGCACAGCAATATACCCTTTCTGGTAGGTTGCCATACCTTTGTGCCTTCTTTTAAATTTGCTACAAGTTCCACAAAGTTGTCATTTGCTACAGCTAAATTCTTCAGAACTTCTTCTCTTAAATTAGATTCATTGTTTGATTGTTTCATCTTTGAAAATTCCTGATGTGCATTCTGAAAAAGACAAACACACCCAACAGGTTCAGTCCCACAGGATATCTAAAATTCCTGAAATTTAAAACCCAAGGTTTTCCAATATGAAGACAGAAATATTTCTGAAGGTTAAAAGCAATTGTGTATTAAGAGATTTTTGTATTTAAAAATATTGAACATACATATGAATGATGTATTGTCATTTTGAAATAATTTCCTCCTCCTCTGTCTGAGTATATGCCGATTCACCTCATGCTTCTGTACAATACAATAAAGTGTGGGGAAGAGTGACTGTCTCCAGTTCCTTCTTCACCATGAATTTCACAGATCCAAAAAAGGATGGGATGTGGAATACAGGTAGGGATATCAGCCCAAAAAGCCCTATTACAATATGTAACTTCCTCTGAGTGATGGGCCCTACTGAATTCGACAGTGATTGACAAGCTGTATGCAAGTTGGAGAGGGTGAGGAAGACGACAGAAGGGTCGTAAAAAGAAGTGCTGTGCCAAAGGAGGCATTCACCACCAAGTACGACACTGTAGTGAAGATGTGCACAGAACTCCACATGATAGCTATACATGTAAGAGGCACATGGAATGGATGCTTCAGTTGTAGCTTGGGCTCTAGTGAAGTGTTTCCCAATGGTGCTCCGTGGAACCTCGGGGTTCCACAAAGTAAAAGTTAGGGTTCCCGCAATAACTGCACTCCTCCGCCCCCTCTTAAAGAGACAGAGCCTTTTTTTGCAGCAGGTTCCTTGAAATTCTTTCAAGCTGAAAAGGGTTCCGTGGCCAAATAAAATTGGGAAATACTGCTCTAGTGGAATGAGCCCGTACACCTGTGGGGGCAAGAAGGCACAAAAACTGAGTTTAATGGAGCCAGAAATCCATTTGGAAGTTCTGGGTAGAGCTGGCCTCTCCCCTAAATCTCTCTGCAACAATCCAGAGGTTTCCGGATTGGTTTCATTCGCTACAAGCAAAAGGCCAAAGCTCATCAGACATCAATGAAATACAATCAATGCTCTTCTTCAGATGTGTAGTTTCAGGGGGAAAAACAAGCAAGCACATGGATTGGTTAATGTGAAACTATCTCTGGTAAAAATTTTAGCTGTAGATGGAGGCATTATCCTTGTGGAATACTGAGAATGGCAGGTCCCATCATAATCGAGGTGACAGTAACAAGGAAGGCAACATCTGATCTAGTAACTATCACTCTGTTGTGGTGATGAGAAAAATATATGAGTGGAACTTCTAGTTACGGTGCCTCAAATCTCCAAAATAAGGACCCTTTTAAGACATGCTTTAGATGAGCCCTAACTGAAGTAGGAAGGGGAAGTTTATTCAACACAAATATTAATGCAATCTACATTAAGTATCTCTGCACGCCAGCCACAAGGCTGCAGCCGCAACACTACATTCCCCCTGCATGGAGGAGGGAGGGTGAGCGCCTGCCACAGGCCACCTTGAAGGCAGCTGCGGACCGCTATTGATCCGTGGAGTGCTCTTTGAGAATCACTGCCCTAGTGATAGGGGTTTCCTTCTCTGTGCCAGTCTCATGGCCATGGATCAAAAGTTCCTGAACTGCTGTTGAACAGCTTCTCACGAATCAGCTTATCCATAAGAATATAACCACCACCATACTGGGTCAGACCAAAAGTTCATCTAGCCCAGTATCCTGTCTGCCAACAGTGACCAATAGCAGATGCCCCAGAGGGAGAGATCACACCAGGTAATCCTCACATGATCCCTCCTGTCACCCACCTCCAGAGAAACAGAGGCTAGGGATACCCATTGGCTAATAGATTCATGGAGGTTAGGTCCATCAATGGCTATCTAGCTCTTTTTTGAACCCTGTTAAAGTTCTAGCCTTCACCACATCCTCTGGCAAGGAGTTCCACAGGTTGACTGTGTGCTAAGTGAAGAAGAACTTCCTTTTGTTTGTTTTAAACCTGTTGCCTATTAATTTCATTTGGTGACTTAGTTTTTAATATTGTGGGAATAAGTAAATAACTTTTCCTTATTCACTTTTTCCATACCAGTCATGATTTTATAGACCTCTCATATCCCCCCTCTTTTCTAAGCTGAAAAGTCCTTTTAATGTCTCTTATTTTAATCACAGCCGGATAGTCTCCTTGCTGTGAGATTAACAGATTTTCAGCTCTAAATGTAGCATTATGTCCAGAAAGGAGCATTTTGTCTGATATAAGGGCAAAGTTGGACTCTGTAGATGGAGGAGAGAATGGACTTCTAGATAGTGAGACCTAGATGAACAGACAGCAGTGAACAATACTGTGAATCTGACAGCTGAGAAGAATGACTTCATTGCCCAAAAATTCAGTTGTCAAGATAGGGGTGTATATACATTAAAGTCTTCTCTCTCAGATGGTAGTTGCAGTTCTCCCAAGACAACCCTTAAAATGGTTGAGTTCAAAAGGTTAAACCCTGAATCAATGTCCATTGGCCAAAAGGTGATCTGAAAGAGGTACATATTTTAAAGCCCAAAAACTAAGACTCAGTCAAGACACACACCTTGGTACCAAGTGGTGAGTCAGAAAGCAGGAAGGGCTTTTTTAAACCAATGAGCACAAATATAATAAACACACTAATTAGAAAAAATATCCAAATGTTATTTAAGGTATTTCAGGGAAGCAGATGCACACTATGTAGCTCTGTGTCACTGACATGGGCAGTAAGAAAGATCTGAGTGGCAGCTGGGGCTGCTCTGTCCTTAACTGTTTGGGAATTAAGATGCAGAGACAGACAGGGTATATGTGCTGACTCAGTGGACACTACTGGCTAAAATATTCTAGACACACATACTGTGTAGATTTACCTGCCAGTAGAATCAACATGGACAAGTGCTTGAAAAAAATGTAATTTCTATATGGGGGACAGTCAAGAAAACACTGTCCCAGGCTTGTGAGACACGTTTCCTTCTGCCCAAATTTATGTGCAAAGCTGCTTCTTTTCCCAGTTTTACTCTGGCACTACCTGCTTCTCGATGTATAAAGCTAGGATACATATGGCCAGTACAACTTTGTGCAGAGTGGCCTCCAAGAGTCATGGTGAAGCATCTAACCAGTTGCTGGTGAGGAGTGAGCTATATGTACCTCAGAGGTCAAATGTAATAGGATGTCACAGTGTAGAAGTCATGAGAGGCAGAATAGTACTGTTACAACACACTTGCAAGGAGCTATTACAATGCTGCTGAGTTGCAGCAAGGAAAGGCCTTGGAGAGTTTGTACAGAAGAACTCTGGCACAGGCTGCTGAGAAACAAACACTTGTATCTTTCCCCATTCTCACTGGAAATCGTGTGTCACACGGATCACTTGGATCAACTATTATTCCAGCAAAGTGTGAGTCCTGAGTAGGAAAGAGCAAAGACTAAAATGTTAAGGCATCTGAAGTTCTGCTGTCTGAGAAGGCCATGTGGGTCTGGGAAAACAGTTGAGGCAGTACTGCCGAGTTTATTAAAAAAAGAATACTGTTAATGTTTTGTACCTGAATATTTTTGAGAAGGTCATCCTGCTTCTTCAGGGTCTCTTGAACTTTGTGTGTTAAACTTCCATATATTCGGTCCAATTCAGTAACTGAGATGGCTTCCTCATTTATAGCACCATCCTGTGCAAGTGCAGTCAGAAATTTGCTTGTCATGTCAAAATTTACAGATTTTAGGTCATTCTCAAGTTGTTCTCTCTCCTTCTTCACTTCATCCAGGCTGACTAGTAGAGCTCTTAAGACACGAACAACCTATGAAACAAGATTAAATTCATTTGTACTTTGTTTTTAAGCATTTTTGCCAAACTGCATTCCACCTACTCATCTTGCCTTGCTCCCAAATTATTCAATATTTATGACCTCTGACACTCAGATTACAGTCCAACACAACTTTCACTGCTATATCAAGATTATGAAGAGACCACCTCACTTCCGTAATATTTCATTTTCCTTTAGAAGTTCTCTCTGATTGACAAGAGTGAGAATTTCAACATGTATCAAAGTGTATGACTAACAACTTTGATTCAAATTTTATGTGAGGTATCTTCTTCAAAAAATTATTTTACAACATTATAGCAAGGGTGGGAAATAATTTTTTATTAGGGTGCCACATCTGGGAAGGGATATGGATTCAGGAGGTGGCAGAAAGTTGGGCATATGGAGTGGGGAGTAGAGGGTTGGGGAAAAAAGGGGTTGGGGTGCCAGAGTCAGGTTCTGGCCAGGAGACTACCTGGGTGACACTGAGCCAGCATGTATGAGGCAGCCTCCCTGCTTGCCCTGTCCCTGCACAAGCTGCAGGGCCATTAGCATGTGTGCTTAACTATGAGCCAGTGGGGAGGAAGTCGTGTGTGCATATATAAGCTAGAGGAGAGAGGGGTGTGATGCTTCGTGGCTGCCTGTTATTCAGACAGTCGCATTGGCTGGATTCTGTCTATATTATAGACAGGCTCTAAATAACTTATCACTGTGCACAGACGCTCAGGATAGCCAACAGAACTTTTAATTTTTTTGCCTTACCTCACTTCCCTGCATAGTTTTTGCTGGATTGGCAGAAGGAATAGCTGCATTCAATTCTGTCTCTGGTTTACACAGAAGTGAAATTGTATCTCGGTGAGTCTGATAGCGTTCTTTAACTTGTCCATCTGCCTGTACAGCTTTATCCAGAATATTACAGAAATTGGCTCCCTCTGGCAATAGAAAAAAGGTAATATTTAGAGTATGACAGTGATTTAATCCAAATTTTATAAAATACAACAATATTTGTGCCTTTCATCAATTTTTCACAAGTTTTCAAACACAAACACATTAAAACTGAAGTCCCGGTCATGTAACCATTACATTAAAATGTCTAACTTAGAATACCCAACAAATGGATATTTTAAGAATTACTAAGAAAATACATTTAAAAATTCCGTGATGTGAATAGCACAAATTTGAAAGCTTGCAACTCAGTTACTCAAAAGTCTCAAAATTACACTAACAGGATTCAGTACACAGTGATGGGTCATAAGTATAGTGGAAGAAATTGGACAGACTCATTTAGAAGATTTTTTTTTAATGGAAGAAGTTCCTTCAGAAAAGGGCAAGTGACTCTCTAATCCATCCTAAACTTAATATAAAGTAGCATACAGTTCTTCAAACCTAGAACATGAAGTCTATTATATCCAAGAGTACTGAATAAGCCAGATATTCTGACACAGGGCATCCTCTCTGCACAGCATCAGGAGGGGAGTCTGGCTATACAGCCAGACCAATTAACAAAGCCTCGTGTGTGCTGCATCTGATCCATAAAAGTGGTCCGCAGATATGAAAGGGGTATTTCACAGACTTTCAGGGCTTTGTGAATTAACCTTGTCCACAGGGAAAATCATTTCTTTGGTGATGCACAACCTGCCAAGAGGCTCCCTATGGAAATTCCTTTATCTTCCTTTATCTAGTAGATTAACAAAAGTACAGACATATACATATCTTTCTTAAACTTCACGGACTTTATTGGAACTAATATTAGATGACTAAGATACTTGAATTTTCACTAAATTTTAATTTAAAAATGCCTTTCATGCAGCAGTCCCAGGATCACAGAAGCAAAAGAGGTGAGATTTACCTGCCCTCAAAGGTCTGTAGAGTTCACCAGATGGTGTTCTTTGCCAACGCTCTTTGAATTTTGTTCTTAAATCATTGTCCGTGGCTTCTTCTTCATCCAATAATCTTAATGACTTATAGAATTAAAAAAAGGGTATTATGTGCAATGTATTTTTTCCCTAACTATGAAATGACTACACAGCTATGAACTGTAAAGATAAATCTTGAACATAGTAACTAAAGTGAAAATACTCATAGAGGTAACACCATGTTAGTCTGTACCTGAAAAAACTTAAACAACGAATGGTCCTGCAGCACCTTAGAGACTAACAAAAACTGTAGAACATGAGCTTTTGTGGGCGCAACCCACTTAAGGTAAAAATAGACTTACTATACCTAACTGCCCAATAATTATTTCAGCGAATAAAACCCAAAAGAGGTTACTCATCCTGTGTGGTTACTATGGTTCTTTAAGATACATCTCCCTACGTGTGCTCCTCTCAAGTGCACTTCAGCCCCATTTACTGCAGTTCAGAGATTTTAGGTAATAGTGTCCATTCAGCCTGCACATGTCCACCACAGCTTCATGCTCTGCATGAAGGCTATACGGAGCTGTGCCACAAAATATACAATTTCCATCAACAGGTGTAGAAGGGAGCAGGTGATCAAATGTTCACAGAAAGGCCTCTTAAGACAGTGTACCAAAATGAGTTCACATGCTGGTATAGGGCATCTGATTTGTGGGAAGAGTGTCCAGTATCTTGAGAAATCTTGTAGGATAAGCAAAAACTGAAAAAAAAAAAAAAACCCTTTACCCTCTGTTGGAACAGGGGTGGGCAATAATTTTTGCCAGGGAGCCACTCCAAGGATTTGAAAAGTGGTTGAGGGCTGCACTGTTCCAGGATATTAATGGAAAAGATGCAGGAGCTGGGACAGAGGCTGGGTGCAGATGGGAGCATGAGGTAAGGGACTGGGTGCAGGACGGAGACTGGGGTCTGGGAGAGAGTCTGGGTGAAGCAGGCGGTTGTGACCTAGGGCAGAGGACTAGAATGCAGGGGTTTGGGATGTGACGTAGAGTAGAAGGGGACTGGAGCAGGAGATTAGGGTGCTAGATCTGGGAGGGGGTATGGTCGTAAGAGGGGGACAGAGGGTTTAGGTATGTTGAGTGGGGAGGGCAGAGGGTTGGGGCAGGGAGGGGCTGGGGTGCCAAAGCAGGCTATGACCAGAAGACTTACCAGCCAGCAGCCAAACCAACCTGCCTATCTGCAGAGTTAAGGCTTGCAGAGCTTAAAATGTTTCCCAGCCAGCCTGTTTGCCGGCCATGTGCTTCAGTGAATAACTGAGCTGATGAGAGAGGGCATAGTTCTTCTCGGCTGCCTGTTATTCAAACAAGCAGCTCCAATTGGCTGGTTTACGGCCAGAAATCGGCCAATGGGGATTGAAACAGAAAGGAAACCCAGCAGCCGTGTTTCTGCATGGTGCACAGGGCTACAGGGGAGCCTGCCTGGGGTCCCTAATGCCTCCGCAGGCCGTATTTTGCCCAGGCCTGTGTTGGAAGGTCATACCTGATGCCAAATGTTCTTTTAAGGAGCTCAGACAATCTTATTGATTTTAACTCTAAAACATAAAATATCACAACAACAATAGAGAGAATGTAGTTGAAAGATGTTTCAGGTCACACTAGTGTTTGAATATAATCCACTTTTGCATATGAATGGCACATGTAGACCTCTCCTACTATGTAACAGGATTCTTTTATGTGGAATAGGCTGCAAACCATCTGTAAACCATACCTTGATCTAAACAATCAAAGGTTGGGGTGACCAATTTGACTGGCATCCTGAAAAAGATGGTGAACAGCCCACTGACTGATCAGCTGACAACTGAGTGAGGTAAGGAAATTTCTCTTGACCATGCTGGAAATACAATAACGGTAGCTTTGTCTTTCTTTATTCTGAGCAGCACTGTCAATATCAGGGGAAATGCAAACAGAAGACATGAACTCCAAATGAAGGAAATCTTCTAGGAAGCTGAGATACAGATCCTTGATAAGCAAAGCTAGGAACAATTCTTGTTCCTGGCTGAGGTAAACAGGTCTATATCTGGGACTCACCAACATTTAATTATGCAGTGGAGTATAGTGGGACCTTTGTAATCTTGCAAGAAACATGTACCAAAAGCATTTGCCTCTGGTGTTCTGTACACCCAGAACATAAGTTGCTAAGATGTTGATCTGACTACGTATGCACCAATTCCAAAGTCTTATTGCTTCAACACAAGAGAAGGCAACCTTATTACCCCTTGGCAGTTTACGTAAAGCATCCATGACGCATTGTCCATCGTTATTTATGTATTTGCCCAGATAAATCTGAAAGAATGAATACAGCCCGCTCTAAGATCGAGCAAGTTGATGTGTAAAGTGGATTCAAGAGAAGATCACCTGCCTTGACCAGTGAGAGCATCTAGGTGAGTCCACAATCTCCGTATGGACAGATCTGATTATGATTGAGATGGCTGAGTGAAGGGCACCCTTGTGCAAATATTGAGAGTCCTCTAGAAGAGTGATTTTTGACTGTCAATACCATAGACAGTAGTTTAAACTTTATTTGCTTGGTGATGAGTAAACTGTTCTGAGCCCCCGCTTCCCCCCCCCCCCCCCCAGACACAGAGCATATGAAATTTTGTGTGTTTCATTACTAAAGATGTAAGATGTAATTTCTCCCCCAATAGCTGAAAAGACAACTTGCAGCTGATGTTTGAGAGCTGACTTGGACTATGGTGACTAGATTCAGCAGCGTTTTGAACACGTGTGTAGGAAGCAATTCTTTGGCCATTACTGTATCGAGGCAAACGCCTATAAACTCCACATATTTTGTAGTGCAATTAAGGTGGACTTGGGGATATTTAATTGTAGTCTCAGTCCGAGAAACAGATATACTGCCTTCTGAATAGCCACTGAAGCTTTGTAGAAGGACCATCCTTTGAGCAAGCAATTGTTAAGTATAGGAAAATTAGAGTTTCTTGTTTACAAAGATAAGCTGCACCACAGAAAGAATTTGAGATTATTCTAGGCATAGAATCATAGAATACTAGGCCTGGAAGGGACCTCGAGAGGTCATCAAGTCCAGTCCCCTGCCCTCATTGCAGGACCAAATTCTATTTAGACCATCCCTCAGACATTTATCTAACCTAGTCTTAAATATCTCCAGAGATGGAGATTCCACAACCTCCCTGGGCAATTTATTCCAGTGTTTGACTAGTCTGACAGTTAGGAACTTTTTCCTAATGTCCAACTTAAACTTCCCTTGCTCCAGTTTAAGAAGAAGAGAGACTGAATGGGAGCATCACACATTGAAAATCCTTTTGATCCAGAGTACAGTATTGGAATCTTCCATGGGAAGTGAGCTTCTTAAAGGGCAAGGGCTGAGGACTAGTCCCCTTGGTTCAATGATGACACTGCTTTAAGAGTTTCCATTTTGAACCCCTGAATATAAATTTATCTCAGATCTAGAATAGATCTCCAATCATCATTTTTTATTTTGGAACTAGGAAGTAGCTGGATTATAATCCCTCACCTCTGTGTAGGATGGGAATTCATTGGTTATCACCCAGATTCAGAGGACTTAATTTCCTGTTCCCAAAGGTGCTTGTAAGAGGAGACCCTGAAGAGTGATTGGGAAGGAGGTAGGCATGGTGGATGGAGAATCCCGCTGAAATGATTTTAAGAAGCCACCTGTCCAAATGCAATATAATCCCAGTTCTGACAGAAATGAGAAAGTAGTCTCCAAAGTAAGGAAGACATGCAGATGGTTGAAGCAGATAAAAATGCAGATGGTAGCTGAAGTCAGGTCTCTACTAGATATGGAAGGTCAGCTTGAGGTACTCAACTCCAACTACATAAATAACATAGTTGGTGTTTTCACAATGGGAGGTCGATGGAAGCAAATACTCACAATGGCTTCCCTTACTCCTTGCAAATCAAGGGAGTACCAGTGCTAACTAGCGACACCCTCGGCATCTAAGAAGATGGGGTTGAACAAACATTGGTACCTAAAATCTCCCACCTGAGGTACACAGAGTAGGAACACCTAGAATGGAGCAATCATGGAGACACTATTTGAAGAAGCAGAAGTGGCTGTAATAGGAATCTTGTTGTTTTACCAATTTCCCTCTCAACCATAATCTCAAATGGAAAAAGCTCTGCTGAGTCAATACTACCTGTGACACTGGACACTTGTAGATAAAATGCTTACCCATCTCCATGCATATCTTTGGATTTCACACTTAAAAACCTTCAAAAAAACAAGTGACTTCATTTCACTGAAGTGACAACTTTACACAAATGCAAGTTAACTTGAAATATTATAACATGCATCCTTTACTATTTAAAGAGCTTGAGTTAGAGTCATAAAAGTGCACATCATATATATAGTAGCCCAGTGTCTGAGTCTGTAACGCCGAAATGCTGGCTGTTCCCTCTGGGTGGCACTGTTGCTGAAAAGCTGTCTGTTCCCTCTGGTCGGTCCATGCTGCATGGGGAGTGTGGGGCCCAAACGGCTGCTTGCTCCCCTGTGGCAGCCTGGCTGAGCGGCGCAGAAGTCAGTTGAGCGCCACACGAGAGGGGAAGAGGGGCGGGGCAGTGATGTGCGATGTGACAGCTGCTCCAGGTCCCGCCCCCAGCCATGAACATCACCGCCGTGCCCCCCTTTGCCTCTCACTGTGGCGCTCAGCTGACTTCTGCGCCGCTCAGCCGGGCCGCTGCATGGGAGCAAGTGGCGCAAGCGGCCGTTTGGGCTCTGCACTCCCCACACAGCGACGGGGAGTGTTGAGCCCAAAAGGCAATTTGGACTCTGCAGTCCCCCTAGTGAGAGGCAGGAGGAAGAGGAGAGCTGGGGGGGGGGGGGCGGGGGGGGGGGAAGAGAGGCAGGAGCAGGAGGAGAGAGAGACATGGAGCAAAAGACCAGAGGCTCAGGAGAGAAGACTGATGTGGAGGAGAGACCTGAAAATCCTATCTTATGATAGGCTAATTGGCTAGTTTTAAAGAATGTCAGTTTTTTCTAAGCTTACTTCATCCAAGATCTCTCTGTTCCTCTGTAGCAGTTCTGGTAGATCTTTGATCAGCTGATCAATGGTTTGGATGCCTCCCTGTTCAATAACAGACTTGGACTTCTGTAGAATAGACTGAGGAACACTATCACCAGACACATCTTCAATGGCAGCAGGCAGATTGAGAGAAGCCAATATTCTGAGAAGGTCAATGTATTGCATACAATTAGTACACCACAAAAACAGCACCAAAAAGCATCATTTTTTATATCCAAATTAAAAACACATAAAAACAAGAAAGGTAACAGAAGGTAATATAATCCTGGATAATTTTAAAAACTGGAAACATTTACAGATTACTCATAGGATATAATTATCCAAAAAAGCAAGAGTACTAATTTTTTTTAAAGATAATTAATATATCTTTCATTTTTCCTTTGTATTTTAGTGCTTATAAAGCATAACAGACTAAGGGCTTATCTTCACTATGCAACAGATGTATGCTGAAGTGACTAATTCACTGGTGGTCGATTTATTGCATCTGCTTACAGGTAATAAATCGATTTCAGAAAGCTCTCCTGTCAACTCCGATAATCCACTAGGATGAAAAGAGTAACTGGAGTCACAGGGGAAACAACCCACACTGACATTACTGCACAAAAACACCGTGGTAAGTGGGGGGGGGGGGGGAAGGAGAATTAGGGAGAATAAGAATTAGATCAATTTCACTTGAACTTTCCTCTGGAGAACAGAAAAGGAGAGGCACACTGGAACTATTTAGTAGATTTTGGTAAGTCTGTCAAGTTAAGGTACACTATTTGCACAGCTGAAGTTGCTTACATTAGATTGACAGTTTGGGAAATGCTGATCGTGTATGTGCAATCCGGCTGACTACGGCTTTTTGAAAATCTCTGACCTGCGGTGCTGGGACAAGCCCAACCTACAGTGGAGCACTCACAGGGACCATTCGAAGAAGAATATAGTTCTCCAGCTGATGTGGGCGGAGGGAGGAGAAGTGTCTCCATTGCTATATCCCTCTTCAGCTAAGCCATATACCACAAGGCATCCACCAGGTATCTTTGAGGTGACCAAAATGAGAAGAGAGATAGAGTTCCTTCCACCAGCCACAGTGATGGGTAGGGACTTCAGTTTGTAAGACACCTACCAAGGCCTTATCTACACCGGCATATTTTGGGTGTATATAGACTACGCCAAACGGTCGAAAGAGTATATGCGAATTCCGTGGGAATTTGCATATCTTCTTCCGATCACCCTTTCAAAAGCTCAGTTTTTGAAAGTGAAAGTAATTAAAATGCAGCTTTTTCAGCAAACCCTCACCCCCTTCTCAAAAAGCTGTATATGCCTCCTTTAAGGAAGAGCAGCTTTTCGACGAAAGAAAAAGCCAGACACCAAAAAAGCCATGTCTTAATTACTTTCACTTTCAAAACCTCTGCTTTCGAAAGATATGCAAATTCCCACAGAATTTGCATATCCTCTTTTGACCATTCAGTATAGTCTAGATACACCCCCAGTCACCAAAAACTGTCTTTTGGCAACAAAACAGTGAGAGCGTTTACACTGCGACTTTTGTCTGGAAAAGTACCTAGTTTTAGCAACAAAAAACTTCCAACCCTCCAAGACTTTTGTCTTTTCCCCTCCATTTATTGTCAGCAAAAAACCAGTGTTAGACTTTGCTGTTTGTTTTGTCGAGAACTGGCTTCTGTCAGTATCCCACAATGCCTTCCCTAATGGCTGTGCTCAGTGTTTTGTGATCTGCTCTGCCCTGCATGTGAAAGGCATGCACCACTCCCTTTCAAAGCTCTCGGAAGTATTGGACAGCTGAGTGAGCTGGGAAGTATCTGAGTTAGCTGCTCTGTTTGGGTAACAAACACAGAGCAAATCATTGGAATTCTTCTGTTCTTCTCTGCTAAGAACATAGCAGCAGGCAGACTGCTGCTGCAGGAGGGCTAGAGAGACTGGTGTACAGTACTGCTTTGACATGTGTTATCATGGAGAGCTCAAAGCAACAAGGGAATACCAAGAAGCACAGGGATCATCTCTGCCTTCCCATGACTATACACTGTGGGATTTTTTTCTCTCCCTCTGTGGTGACTTTTGACGACAGAAGTGCTGTCAACATACAAACATAGCCAAACGGAAGAAAAATACAAAATCAATGGCACACACAAGCAGAGTGTAAGGCCAGCTCTTATAGTGTAAGGCAGACAGCTCAGTACCCTTCCATTTCCCAGAAGCTTAGGAAGGAAAGCCAGTGGCTTCACCCTGGATGTTGTCCCTAAACAGCGTATCCGTAAGTGACTAATGGGATTTTAGTCACTTGACTATCAGGTGCCTGATAGTTTCCCAACAGTAGAGAGCTGCAGTATTTTTACTGTAGTATTTACTGACCCAGTTCTCTAAAACTTTTAGTACCAAGTGCTGAGACAATAAAAAAAAAATCACAAGCCATTACAGGGTGAATCTCTCCAGTCCAGCACACTCATTTGGCAACATCCATAGTCTGGCATGGTTTTAGTTAGCTGGATGTCCACTTATGAGTGTGGCAAGTTTCCCATTATCCCATAAAGTTTGTTTTGAGCCACAATCTTGGTTCAGTGATCTGTGCAGTTATTTAGCTCTAATATACCACCAAATCTTTTCTAAGAGCCTAGTAGGCAGTGGAAGTTTTGGTAATGCTGTCGGACAATATTGACCTCCCATGGTTCCACAAATTCTCTGGTTCAGCACCAGTGAAGTACTAATAGTACCACACTAGAGATGTTCAACCTGTAGAAACTTGGGATGACTGTTCCATTATTTTACATCATCAGTATTCACATATTCCCCTTCGTTCTTCAATTTTTGTCTAAACCAAATATTTAGAAATATCTGAACAAATCACTTCATAAATCTTCACTGAAATGGATAAAAGGTTTCAATAATTTCAGACAAATGATTAAAAATGTTTTGAAAAGGTAATCAAGACTCACCCATTTGCCAGATTGGTGGCTTCTCTCATCTGGGCTATTGATCTATTTACCAAGTCTGCCTTCCTCTGGTTATAGAGGCCCAGAGACTGCTGCACTGCCAGAGGAACCATCTTCTCAAACAGATCTGCAATTGAGACAGATTTTAATGCAGTTATAAAAGCGACACAAAAAAAACCCTGCAGTTTCTTTATACCCTTTGCTATATCTTTAGAGATTACTCTAGAAAACTACTGATAATTGGATTGGTCAAGTTTCTTTAAAAGTTGTTACTTCAGATTTATCACAAAAGACTCTTAGTAAAGGATATGTATACAACTTCAACATACTGCATTTAGGCAAGATGTGAGAACAACAGATGGGGCTATCTTAAAATTAACTTGGCAGGAAATTTCATTAATAGGCAGAAAGATCTTTTCAACAAACCTCCATGATCAGAGCTCAGATTACATGCTTCAGCCAAACATTCTGAGATATAGTTACTCAAACTTGCACTAGTTCTAACTTGAAACTGCAGATTTACCTTTTGCAGGGTCCTATCAGTAATCTTTGTATAACCGTATAAACTAATGGCTTTATGTATACTACAATAGTTCAGAAACAATTGTTCAGAAAACGCTTAACTTCACGTATTGTAAATGTTCTTTTCCACATCCAACATGCTTATTTAATATTTTCATCAATGAATAGCAAAGAGAATTTAAAAAAAGACACAAAATTTGCCAAATACAAAGGCAGTTTGCTGAAACACACTCTTGGAAATTGAACATTAACCTTAATATTACACATTTAACTATTACAGGTGAATTTGGAGCCCACATTAATCTCAAATATACTTCACCTCTCAATCTTCTATGAATATTTTGCTTACCAGTGAATTTCTGGCTGATAGGGACAACAATTGAGGTAGTTTTCACAAGACTGGCTTTGCCAATGGGTTCTAGATCTTTCAAGTCAGGAACCCGGTCATGATAAATGAAGTCATTGTCTTTCTTGGCAGCTGTAAGGGCGCGGTTGATTTTGTCAGACAAATCTTTTACATTTATGTATTCATCATAACGAGATGCCACTGTTTTTACCAGGTCTGACGCATGCTAAAAATCAACACAGAGAATTACAATTCAAATAGTTTCTCTATCCAGTACTCTTTCCAACAGCCAGCACTCTTTCCAACAGCATTCCATCTCTAAAAAACAATATATAGGAAAACAGCTGATCATTTCAGTTAGCCAACTAAGACTATTGCAAAGGCATAGGATTTAACATTAGGAGCCCTCTGCCTAGTAAAGTTATATCCCTAAAGATTTTGAGAAGGATCAGCAAAATTACTCTTTGCAATACACTCATTGATTTTTGTTTACACAGACAGACATTAATGGGATCAAGAGTCCTCCTGCAGGTCATCCTAAGTAACCTCCCCAGCAGTCTCCAAATTATTTAGTTGTAATTTAGAAAGTACAAAACAGGGAGATAAATTATTTCACAAGCCCACTCAAAAAAAAGTGAACACTGCGTCAGCTTCAAGGACCAGAACTAAACTGGTTGTCCCTAGTTAGAGGAGCCTTGTAGTAAATGCTACAATATGTAGTTTCCTTTGTGTGTCTTCCCCTTGTGCTGCTAAAGATTCAAGGGGGAGACAATGTATTTCTACCCCATTCTCAAGTTCTTGCCTGTTTCTTGAATAACGTGCAAGAAACAAATGTTAATATACAGCTGCACAGCTAGAGTTCTAACATGACAGCCATCTCCCTGCTACCACCATCAGGCTGTTTAAGGCACTGTTTTAGCTGCCTTCTTGATCACACAGGCTTACAACAGTGCTGCAAAAATATACAATCTTGGCAAACTATGCCAAACTCTTATTACTGTAATTGTAAAGGGGAAGGGAGTTGGGGGAGAGAAAGGAAAGAAATAATGTAAAGAAGGAAATGCACACAAAGGGAAGCAGAAGGGACAAATTCTCACATCCCAGATGGTATTTGGGATTTAGTCAAGGCTGGTGATGGTGGCAATGACATATGGCCTGGTCAGGAAAATTTTCAGAAGTAGGACAATGAATGTCAGGGATCCCAGGAAATGGCAGCGGTGGGACTCATGATAGCAAAGCTCACTTAATAGCCAGCATTTCTCCCAAAGTCTTTCTTTGAGGACGACGAAAGACAATGATGTGTACAATAGCTCATCCACTTATTTTGTCCATCAATTAGACTTAATTTTCAACACACCAAGTTTGGCTCATTGATTTTTAGTCACAAATTTGAGGGAAGCCTTCTCTAAAACTCAGTCAGCACTAAATTACTTAAATCCTAAATTATCAAAAGATTAGTGAAAACTTGTGAGGTTTATTACAAAAAATGACTATAAAATGCATGATGGGAAAATTTAAAAGCTATGCTAAGGACATACATTGCACAATTTTCTAGCTCCCTCTGCTACTTTTGGTATTTTATTTATTTTATAGTCTATTACATAAGCATTGAAAGATACTACAGTAAACTTCCGATAATCCAGCACCTTTGGAATTATTGGATATGCTGGAGTACCGGAAGGGGGGCTATGAGAGGTCGGGGGGGGGGGGTCGGCAAGGAACGGTGCAGCGTGGGCAGCACTCCAGCTGCTCTGCCCCCGGCTTCCCCAAGTCCTCCGCTGCTGAAACTGACCAGTGGCGGACTTGAGGAAGCCCGGGGCAGAGCAGCTCCAATTGTCTGGCTGGCCAGAGTACTTCCACGTTCCAGCTGGTGCCAGACTATTGGATGCCGAACAACTGGAGTTTTACTGTACTAGGGAAGGCATTAGCAAAAAAAATTCGACACCCACTCTTGACGATTTTTCTTCGGCATAAGCATACAGAAAGCAAACCTAGTTCAGCCAGGAGTCACCCTTATAAGTTTGGTTTAGAAAAGCACTCAATGAAAAACTCAAGTGGAACCCTGAAACAGCATGAGAGTTGTCCCTACTGGTCAAGAATTCTTTCTGCTTTCAATTTTACTGAATCTTACAAACACAGAGCCACAAACTAACAATCATCATCACCACCTCCACAGCCACCAAAAAAATTGTTGCATTTGACAAACCAGGTGTTTTCTTCATTATTGCCACTTAAGTTATGTGCTATGTAATTTATTCCTGTGTGTGTGTATATACACACTAATTACATCATACTTTCTTCTACTTTACATGAATGTGTAAAGGAACCCTTTGAACTGTATCATTTACCAGATACAATATGCACAGCCATAACATCTACTACATATTTGAGAAAGTTGGTGTCTGTCTGTATGTCCAAAAATTCCTCCTAAAGAGTAAGATCTAGGACCACCAAATTTGGTATGCAGTTTCCTCTTACTGGAAGGGTAAAGATTTTGCTGAGCCAGGACAATGGAATTTGCCTGAATAGGATTGTTTCTCATAAAACACAGAGGGAAGGATCTATTAACAGGCATCATTATACTGCAGAATAACCACAATGGGACAGGTGCATTGGTAAGAGTGGCCAGCAGGGGGCGGGGCTCTGGATGTTGCTGGCCACAGTACGCTGTTATGGTTCCGGTGAGCCACTATCTAGGCAGCATGGCACTGACCAGTCCCCATAAAACCTACTGCACCCCAGTTTCTCCTCAATCCCCAACCCTGAGTCCTGCATTCCCCCCCCACACACACACTCCCAGTCCTCTGCCCCAAGGCCCTGTTCACATACACCCCAAACTGTTGAGTTCTGCACCTCTCCTCATGCCCAGCCCCCTGCCCATAGCAACTCTCAGTAAGTGTGCTAGTTCCCAATAGCATCATGTGACATAATTAAATAGATATCCCACCAATGTCCATCACACAATGGTGTCCCCCTGCTTTCCTTCAAACACAACAGAAGCTCGTGGATAATGCAGAAATTTTTAAAAAAGAGATTAACATTCCACTTCTTTGGCAGGCACATTAAGGAATTCAGTAACAGAGCCAAATTCTTCTCCACTGCACTTCAAATGGACCTTATTTTTTGAAAAAACCAGGCCGTGACACTGTCTATGTGTCATAGGAGATAAGTCCCAGCAATGGAAGTAGATACAATGACTAGAATTGTATTTTAAATCTATTTCTATATTAAAAATAAGATTGTGGGTTTATATAAGTAGAGGCAATATTTCAGCAATGGTCACAGTTTGCATCACCTGATCAAATTTGGTCCATTATTGTCAAATGTATTAATATAAGCTATTCTAGCACAGGCAAGGTCTTCAATTGTGGAGACATGGGTATCTAAGCATTTGAAATTCTATGTACCAATTGGTTCAAAAAACAGACTAGGTAAGTTCACAGAAGATATTAACTATTAGCCAGGATGGGCAGAGATGCAAGTTCATGCTCTAATGTCCCTAACCTCAGTCAGCCAGAACCTAGGAATGTGTGACAGAGTATGGATCATTGACTACATAGTCTGTTCATTCCCTCTGAAGGGCCTGACATTAGCCACTGTCGGAAGATAGAATACTAGGCTAAGCAGCCTTTGTTTTATTTACTCTTAGGATGTCATGCTTCCAAAGATCTGACTAAAGCACATACTTTGGAACAGAGAGATTTCTCACCATTACAGTATGGAAGTTCAGCAGTACGCAGTCTGTGGGCTTTGGGTTTTGTTTTTGGTATGTTTTAAAAAACTTCTCATTCTTAATTATCTGAGTTTTACAATTCAGTAGACTAAGTTTTTCATAAGTAGAAATTAAAATTAAAAAAGTCTTCCTACTTTAAGAGCTCTGCCCAAACTCCCAAACCCACCTGCAATCTCCCGATTTCTTCACCAAATTTCTTCTGCTGCTTTGCCAGGATAGACTGATGATACTCTGCATTGGCTTGCATAATGCAGTGCTTCGCAGCCAGCACAGGAAACACCTCCTGGAAATAAAAATACTGACCAGGGGAAAGTCCAACCACATAAAGCACCAGAGACAACATGGGATGCAGGAAGGAAAAGGAAGAAGAAAAGGAAATTAGAATCACCCAATTAATGGTTTAGATAGGTTAAAACATTAAAAGTAAATGTTAGAGACATATGACTCCATGGATTTAATTCAGCCAAAATAAAAATATTGCTCTGGTAAAATTACTTCAACTGTTCTACATTGATTTGAGGATTGTACTTAGTTTAATTAAAGCCATGAAGTCACAGCATTTACTTTACAAAGATTAGAATTCAAATATGCATTAGAAAGAATAGTAGAGAGGCTATCACAAAGACCCCAAGACAAAGTAGTTTCAAAAAGTATGAAAGAATATTTAGCCCTCTTAGTTAACCAAGTCACCACACCTTAGATGCTGACATGAAAGTTCTATATACTTTTCTTCAAATGATCATTACTACAAATAAACAATTATCCAGCAGAAACTACCGCAATGAGTTTTCATTTCCAATGAACCAAGAGCACTTTAATTATCAGCAGACCTAAAAAAATAGTTCTAAGGACACACACAACAAAATTTATTTATTTATATAAATAAAAATAAAGTCTGCCAGCTCTGTATAATCACCTCAGGATCTAAAATATCAAGACCAGAATAGGGATGTAAAATGCCATTTAAAATGTTAACCTGCTAAACTACTTGTTTAACCACTTAACCAGTCCACCACACCACAGGCAGGAGGTTCCCAGCACCAGTTACCACTTTACATCCCTAGACCAGGACCCATATAGAACCTCATTACAAAGTGTTAGTATGAAAAACAGATTTAGTAAGGTATTAAATAAGCCATCCCTAAATACGCTAGGACAAGTTAACTCAAAATATCAGTTTTAATAAAATTATATTGAAAATAGTATTGCAATACTTTCAAAGCTAATCACTTTTTAATAAAAACTTAAAGTGTTATTCCAACAGCTGACAACTTGAAATGCAGGGTTTTTCTGAATTCCTTCAGTTCCTCAAAAATCCCCAGGATTCTTCTCCCAAACCCCATTAAATTGTGATCAGAAAAATGCTTGAGAAACCATCTTAGAGATAATTTATAGAATGTAATACTCTGAACTAGAGTTATTGGTATATTTTATGTTTTTTCCTATTAGAATTACTAACCTTGGGCAAAGTGTCCTTATACTGACACTGTTTGAAAGCATCACCATAATAATCTGCAGCTTGATTAGCCAGCTTAGCTATAATAGCATCTTTCATTTTATCTGGAATTAAAAAAAAAAAACAAAAAACCACCATTAATACCAATGTTTTCATGAAAAGGAAGGTTACTCACTCGTAAGTAGAGCTCATGATGGACTCTGCACATTCACACTCACAGAATGTGGCAGTTGTGCTGCTCTGACATGGAAGTGCTTGATAGCAGTGTCCACTAGGGAGAAGAGGGGCACTGCAATGAAGATGATTAAGTAGACATGCTCTGGACTAAGTTTTCAAGTTCAGAATAGTCTAAGTTTCAAAACTCAATTTAAACTTGCCATATTTAAAGTTTAAACTTTACTTAGTGGTGTGTTGCAACAGAAAGCCACACAGAGCTCTTGTAATGAGATTATTTCACTAGAATGTCTATTTCAGGGTTTTCCAACCTATGGGTCAGGACCCAAATATGTGTCGCCATTACATTTCAAAAGGGTCGCCAGGTGTCTCCCCAGGTGGCTCTTAAGGAGCCATTCACACATTTTTTGAATTGTCCTGGGTCACCAAGTGTTCCTGAACTGTCAAAACGGGTCCCCATCTGGAAAAGGTTGGAAACCACTGGTCTATTTGAACCAGCATTATATGTACTGCAATTATAGCTCTTGGCAGGCCCAGGATATGCGACACAAGGAGGGGGTGAGGTAATATCTTTTGCTGGACCCAGTTTTCTTTTCACCAACAGAAGAGAGAATTAAAAAGCAGATACCTCACTCATTTGATCACTAAGATTAAGCAGTCACTCTCACTGTTATATACTTTAATTACAACTATGCATCCATGATACTTTTCAGATAGCTATTTGTCAAAAATCTCCTTTATGTAGGAAGTTGCCAACAAATGCTCTAACTACCATAAAAGACAACACCTTCTCTCTACAGAAGTGGGAAAGGAATCCATGCCTGTAAGCCAGATTTCTCAGGAAGAAAGGAAGTCTCATCAAGAGTTACAAATACTAGTGTGACCTGTCACTGCCTGTGATCAAGAGAAAGATTTTAAGTGAACATTTAGGTTCAAAAGTGAATCAGAAATATACTTAAGCAACATTTTTCCTTGGGAAATATTAATGTTCACAAAAATACACATTTTCATGCATCAAAATTATGGACAATTCAGGCTACAGTTAGTAAAGTGACCATTTTGCAACAGCATTTCATTTCAACCTTTACTTTTGAAACAGCATTTTGTTTTTAAGTTTTGATAAGAAAAAAATTTAAACACGTGATCTCTCAAAAAGATTTTGTTGTTTCAAAAGATTTTGGAGGTCTCAAAACTGTTTTCCCCCCCCATCAAGTAGAAAAAAAAATAAATTTGGTTCAAACCAATTATGCCTGCCCTCTCCACTCCCCTTCCCCCCTCTCCTCCCCACCAGACCTAATCTGAAAAAATAAACTTGTTCAGCTGTAGTGAAAAATGTACTGATAAGTTCTGGGGTACATTTTTCTGGGGTCCCTCGAGGTCAGACCTGGGCAAAATATGGTCCGGGGGCTGGACCTGGCCTGCCAAGCCACCGGATCAGGCCCACAGACCCCCCCTGCTGGGACCTTCAGGCATGCAGCTGCCACAGTTTAAAACCCAGACCCTGCATGTCTCTGCTGTGCAGGGATGGCAAGGCTTCATGTGATCTCCCCGCCTCCGGCCCAATCCTCAGCTCCTATTGGCCAGAAACAACCAGCCAGTAACAACTGACCTCAGCCAATCTCTCAGCTCCTATTGGCTGGAAACAACCATTCAATTGGAGCTGTGAGATCGGCCTGAGTGACAGGGGCAATGCAACCCTCCTCCCCCAAGCTGAGTTGAGAGGCAGGTGGAGGGAGAAGGCTGCATTTTCCAGCAGGCTGGGGCTGCAGCAGACAGGGAGCCCAGCCTGGCTCGGGGGTACTGCAGCTTACTCTAGGAAGCACCAAGGTAAACTCCTCCCAGCCAGCCCCTGCCTCTGGCACCCCAGCCCCTCCTGTACCCCTACTCCCTCCCCCAGGTCACCATCCAAACCTGCTGTGCTCCCCTGTCCCAGATCACAATTCTCTTCCAGACCTGTACCCCCTCCAAAACCCTTCCCTCAAGCCAGAATCCTCTCCTGCCCCCACACTCTCTCCCTGATCCTACATCCCAATCCCCTGATCCAGGTCACAACCCCCTCTTCTACCCAAACAACCCGCTCAGACCCCACACCCTCTCCTGCACCCCGGTCCCTTACCCCATGCGCCTTCCTGCACCCAACCTTGACCCCGCACCCCCTCCACAGAAAAGTGGTCAAGGGTCGCACTTACCAAAATCTTCAAGTGGCCCCCCACCAAAAAATATTGCCCACCCCTGCCCTAGGTTATGCTGTCAGTGGTCATAAGAGTAGCAATACTGTTATTAGTTTTTTTCCTTTAATTAAGCTTCTCTGCAATATTCAATTAAAAAAAACAAAAGCTAGTTCAATGCTGCAGTGTCATTCCCGTAAAACGGGGGATGAGAACCTGAGGCTCAGGGCCCCTCCCGCCTAGCATTGGGGAGCCCATGCTGGCACTTCAGCCTCCCCACTTCTCACTTGTGCAACCCAAGACTGATTTTTCTGTGAGTCAGCAGCTCCCCAACCCAAAAAAGT
Source organism: Pelodiscus sinensis (assembly GCF_049634645.1). Classification (NCBI taxonomy): domain Eukaryota; kingdom Metazoa; phylum Chordata; order Testudines; family Trionychidae; genus Pelodiscus; species Pelodiscus sinensis. The sequence continues at coordinate 174,930,340 of NC_134712.1, forward strand.
TTCCCCACTCCTGCTGTAAAGGGAAGGTATTTTATCAAGGAAAATTAAAGTCAAAATGAGAGTTCAAATCGTCTAATAAATAGTGCTCCGTGCCACATGCAAGACCTGGGTTAGATTTCTCAAATGAACAAGGTCACACTTTTCACACAGAATGTTCAGTCCTGATAGGGATGATGAAGTGGCACATCTCACTCCTCAACATCAAGTCACAACCTGACAGCTGATATTTACTATGACATGGGAAAAGAGTTAACGGTAATAAAATTCTCTATTCACACACAACCAGTATTTCTTTTATGGTGATAAGAACAGTTGATAGATGAGTGAGGCAGTCCTGAAAGGCTCGCATGATACTAGACTTCGTTTCTATAAGTCAAAATCAAAACGTTTGTGGAAGTTGTGAAGAGCACTTAAAGGTACATTCATAAAATGTAAAAGTTATACCTCTTGTCGCTTTTAAGAAGAACACCTCTTGAGCTTGAGCCAACATAATAAGACTAAGGGTTCCAACTGTATCTGGAGAGATGTCCACAGTAGGCTCTCTACTCAATGCAGACAAGACTGTGTCTTTAATGTGTTGGAAGGCACCACTAGCAAACTGAACCAAAACAAAAATACATTATTTTTCATGTATTTAAAACAAACTTTTGCTCATCGAAAAGGTACAACACAAACAGATGTCTGAGAAACAAGTGTACTTTTATAGTCAACAGCAACACGGAGACCAGAAAGAACCAATTCTAGAATATCAGCTTCATAAGACTTGAGATCCCACTTTTACTAAAACAGCTGACCAAGGCTTCCTGAGAAGCTATAAACCAAACTATGAAGGTTATATAAATATGGAAGATATGTACTCAGAAGGCATGTCTACATTATAAATATAAACTGACCTATGTTAGGTTGACTTACAGTTCATGTCCACAATGTCTTGCCAATGGCACACAGCCCTCCTAGGAGCACTTCCTCCAGCTTACAAGGGGCAGAGAGGTAGGCCTCAGCTTCTCAGGCAGCTCCCCACCAGCTGCTAAGCTTACCACCAGCAATGGAGCAGAGGCAACGGGCTTCTTGGTTACCAACTGGGAATGGGGAAGCCAACTGGACATTGTGCACCGATTTCCCCACCAAGAAACCAGGGACCACCCTGGGCTCTCAACTCCCTACTCCTCACTGGGAGTAAAGGTGTACCCAACAGGGACCAGGAAGCCAAGAGCCTGGGTGGCAGCCATGAAAGTGACTAGAATGAGACAGCCAATAGATGTAAGTAATGCAATATCTTTAAAAAAAAAAAAACCACACTGCATCATCCTACCTACACAGACATAAGCCTCTCATGAAGATGGAGTTATGATGTCAGTGTAGTAATGTCAGTGTAGTAGGACACTTCTATCAGCAGGATCAAGGCTGCAGTGTGTACACTGCCATAATTAGGACAACGTAAACTACCTTATGTCAACCTAATGCTGTAGTGAAGATCAGGCCTAAGTCAAATGAAGAGGAAAATTAGGATTAATATGAATTACATTAAGAGCATTGCATACTAGCTAATATAAGGGTAATTAAACCTCCAGGAGTAGGTCAGAAGCAGTAGAAACACATGTTTCTGGCTGTGGGACGTCTGCCAATCAGCTGGGTAGCATTTCAATCTCTCCAGAGTGACTGCCTAAGTGATCAACTTACAGGAAACACTAGCCATAAAATAAAAATGTGTTGTCATGGTACTGTATTCCATAGTTATAGGCAGTCTGTGGACAATAAATTCCTCTGACACATCTGGTCATGTTCCAACATGATACTGGTGTAACTGGATCACTGGTCTGTTCTGACACTACAATGTCAACATTTCTAAATGAAATTAACAACACTGAATTAAAGAGGCCTTACATCAATGCTAGAGATATCTGAAATAAGCACTAAAAGCCAAGGGTCCCCTGCAGTTGTACACAATTGAATGTACATTTCTGTAGCATGGTATAATAAACCATGACTGAAAAATATCTGGAGGGCTACCACCAGAAAGGAAATGAGGTGGTACATTAAGATAGATGCATGTAAATATTGAAGAGGCAGGGAAGGAAGCATGGAAATTGATATTTGTAAAAGACCTAATCCATTAACAGTACTCTGGGAAGCAGAGTTTCAAAATACAAATAAAGTTAAACTAGGTAAACAGATTTTTCTCAGTTTTTCAAACTCTTATTCAGAGAATCATTTAAGACCAAGAAGGATGTGTTATCCATAATCATGATAATAGACAAACTGAAGTGGCTGCATATTTTTGTTGCCAAGAGGATTCAATTATCTGTTAACTATTTACAACATTCATTAGAGACAGACAGACCAATTTCAGTACAAGGGGTATTTTTAAGAAAAGATTGGCAAAACAGTGTATACCTTTTCAAGTATGTACATAAACCACACTATGTGCACATCTAGAGAAACTGGTGTACCCTTTACATGATTTAGAAGTTACCTATGCTTTCCACATTATAAATATCTTAAGTACAAAATTTAGAAATGCAGTTTAAATGATATTTTTCTTGTATTGATGATACAGCTATGAAAAACTGGAGTGTTAAATAACTAACCTGCTTTCCAACATTAAAATCCTTTAGAATTTATAGACAAACTTCCAAATCAACTACCACCTCTCTCATGATACTTAATTATTCCTCATGAAAATTAGCGAAGGCACTTCTCAATCAGTGAATTACAGATATTGGAGTTCTATCCCCAAATTGGCCAGCCACCTGCTGAATGACTGTGGACAAATCATGTCATCATCTCTCTGCATCTCTTCCTTCTTCCTCCCTTAGAGCTGTGCTATCTTCTTAGAGGACATATTCTTTGTAACAGGAAGTGTCTGTTTACACTAATGGGGCCCTGATAGTACCATAGCTAAAGCCTGAGCCAGCTAAAAAATAAACTTTGAACTCAACTCTTTTGAAATACTGATTACTGTATTCTTATTAGGGATGTTAAAATGCAATTAAGTTATTGTATAACAACTGAAAATGTCAACAGTTACACATGGGGGCAAGTGGCTGCCCAGAGCCAGTGCAAACAGGGAGCTGCCCAGGGGATGGGGCTGATCGCAGGACCTGGCACAGAGCCTGCAGGTGAGGGAGAGTGTCAGCTACATTATGGATTAAATAGACTTTTGTGGGCTAGCCTACAAACCACCTATCATTTATAACATTGTTTCTTTGGGAAAATGTGTTCTGAGTTCCAAACAGCTGAGTTACAAACTAACTTTTGGAATACAGCCCACTTGTAAATGGGGACTTTGTGTATGACTTATTGAACAAAGTTGTATTTGCAGGTTCTGCGAGAATCCTAAATAGATGGCAAACTATCTGGGTTTGCCAAAGTCGCTGAACTGTAATAACTATGTCCTTAGTAATAAGTTCTTCACAATCTTCAACTTGAATCAGTCACATCCTCCCTCTCCAGAATTAGGAGCCCCAAAAAATCTGGGCATTGTAACAGGGTTTAATTCAATACTACATCCAGAACTTTGAATCTACTATTGTGGTTTTGAGAATTTGTTTTTTTACTTTTATGAAAATATTCTTTAAAAGTGCTGCATCTCCTCAGCCACCAGCTGCATTTTGGCACTTTCTGCTCCTTTAGTCCATGAAAATATCTTTTACTATCCCACTGTTCCTTATCACAGCCAGCGAAGCCAGTATTCTCTCTAATGGCTGGTTGCGGCGCTTCTCTCAAATGGCTGGTTGTGCAACTGCCCCTCACTCCCCAGGAGCCTCTAGCCAACACTTGCGCTGCTCACTACCACCAGTGCCTCTTGCCTGCTCTTCTGAGGTTGCAGGTGAGCTTTTGTTTATATGTGCAGATGTTTATAGGTGGGATGTTTGTAACTAGGGGAGTACCTGTACTTAACATTTCCACTTAAATGAAAAACAGGAACCATGAGTGGAGAGGTCATGTTTACAGGTTAAAAGAGAAGAGGTTTATTTGGAGTGTTCTGAGTTTGGCCAAGCTGCAGTGTTCAATCAGAAGACAGTTTAAAGCGTTTCAGTAATGAGAGGTTGTCTCCCCCCCCTCCCCAACTGGAAATTTTTAGTTTTATCAATAGTTTAAATGTTTTCTTATTCAATACAGAGACTATCGTACCTGATAATGTTTAGCAGCAGTTTTCAAGCCTTCATCATTATCCAGATTCTGCTCCGATGCAATCTGACTAGCTAATGCTCCACAGTTGAACAAAACGCAGGTCTTCTCATATCCCAAACTTGCCAGAGCTGAAACCAAAAAAGCCAGAGTGAACATTTTGTAAAGAAAATAAGCTTTAGCATTCTGCACTCCTAGGAAGCAGCTGTAGCAAGTTTACAGCACCCAGCTTACACTGGTCTTGCATATTAAAGAACACAAACAAGGACTCTTCTTTTTTTTGTAATCTGGAGAGGACAAAATCTTGCATCTAGCACAGCACTTCCCAAACTTTTGAAAGATAAGCCCCACATTAGGAAAAGGAAGCTGCAAATCTTCAGTTCCAGCATACATTATTGTTAAAAGCTTACTCAAAGTGAGCAACTCCTTAAGAACAGATTTAAGTAGAACACACAGATAAACAATCAATGAAATAGCCATTTAACATGATCATCATCGACATTTAAGTTAGCATCTACAGAATTGAATGGAGCATTTCCAACCTGAGAGCCATTATTTTACAATCTCTAAATTCTGGCAGAACTCTGCATTTGTTAAATTGGTTCCATGTTGCCAAGATTCCTTCTGCAACCATAAGAGCTAGAGGTTTAGGGTAAGTCTACATTGCAGCGAGGATGCCACTCAGCACAGTGTGACTTATTTGTGCTAGCCTTGCTTGAGCTAAAGTAATAAAAATGGCAGTGTGGACAGTGCAGCACAAGCAGCAGCTTGGACTGGCCACCTGATCTCACACCCAGAAGGTTATTGGTCTTGTACTTGGACAGCTAGCTTGAGATGCTGTCTGTGCCAGAACATCTATGCTGCCTTTTGCTAGCGTGAAGGGACACCATGTCCCAGATAATCCTAACCTCCAACTATCAGTGGCTGGGACTGGATAACAGGACAGACCACTAAAAATTGCCTTGTTACATTCATTTCCTCAGAAGTATCTGGCACTGGTCACTGTCAGAGACAAGATACTATACTAGATGGATCATTGGTCTAGCTCAGCATGGCTGTTCTTATGAGTCTATCCATCGAAGATGGGTATTGCACCTCCTAGCTGCAGGGTAGACACTTGGGGTATGTCTAGACTACATGCCTCTGGCGACAGAGGCATGTAGATTAGGCTACCTGGCATAGGAAAATGAAGCGGCCATTTAAATAATCGCCGCTTCATTTAAATTAAAATGGCTGCCGCGCTGAGCCCATCAGCTGTTTGTCGACTCAGCACGCTAGTCTGGACGCTCCGCGGTCAATGTCAAAGGCATTTGTCGACCGCCCTGTTATGCCTCGTGGGATGAGGGTTACCGGGGCGGTCGACAAATGCCTTTGACGTTGACCGTGGAGCATCCAGACTAGCGCGCTGAGTCGACAAACAGCTGATGGGCTCAGCGCGGCAGCCATTTTAATTTAAATGAAGCGGCGATTATTTAAATGGCCGCTTCATTTTCCTATGCCAGGTAGCCTAATCTACATGCCTCTGTCGCCAGAGGCATGTAGTCTAGACATACCCTTTCTTATTTAAACTAAACCTTTCATATGGAGAACTGTGAGGCCTGTTCAATCCCCAGCAGCCCTTTCTTCACAGCCCAATAAGATGTACCTAACCCACATATTGGGAAAACCTGACTCTGAATATCAAGCAGCCGAGCCCATTAATAGCCTTGACGAAGTTATCAGTCATATGCAGTTGCCATTAAGTGACACACAGTGACTTCACTGCTGCTGGAAGTGCTTTTCCCCACCCTTTGCACTGCACTATGCTCTGCTCTAAAAATGACTTTCCTTTTCCCACACAGAGCATTGTATAGGAAACAGACAGAAGGAAAGAGAGAAAGGTGCAAAGAAAGGTCCAAGGTGACACGTTTAAAAGAGGCAATACAGTTGAAGGATAGAGTAAACTGGTCCTTTCTTCCCTTCTCTTCTAGTAGTTACACAGAAATTTTAATGTTTCCTTTCCTTTAACTGGTGAGGGATGGCCCACCAGGATACCCAACAGTGAGCAAAACTGCAATAAAGGCATCTGTTGAATGTCAATAAGAAATTAAAAGTAACAGTGGAGGAGAGAGGGAAGTAAGTCTTATTCATCCAGCTGAACACAGTGACTGCATGTTCTGCCAACTGTAGGAAATGTTGGTCTCTTATACAAAAAAATGTTGGCCTTTGTTTGCCCACTCACTTTTGTATTATGGCCTATTAAAACTGAAGAATTTAAATTCTTCTCTAGGACAGGGGAGTAAGAGATGGGCGATGATCGTGTATATATCTGCGCTGGTAAGAATAGGCCTCCAAGAAGTGCCAACATATTGAATTACCTTGAAGAAAATGCAAAAGACCAATCACCAGACAACTTTCAATGACTTCCTTAGCTAGCAGAACATATGAAAACACCAAGGGAAGCGCTTGAAACAAAGAACCGATGTGTCAGGAGCTATAATCAGTATTCTGCTACCCAGTACAGGGACAATTCTGGATAGCATGAACCAAAGAGGGAGGCAGTTCTGCCAACATGGTAACATGTGCAAGCCTTGCTTTTTCATTAAAAAAAACCAACCAAAAAAAACCCCACTATATTCCAATTGACTAATAAAAGCTGACTAGTTTTGAAAAGGTTCTCCTGCATTGCTGCAACACCCACTGGTTGCATAGCTCCAAAAGGATAAATTTTCAAGGGAAATTCTTGTGCCTGGATTCACTGAAACAGCCATCATGAAAAACCAGGCCATCAACAATATTTTAAAAATTCAGCATTAGAAAAATTACTTGCATTTTATTTTGTTAAGAATTGCATACCAAGTTTGACAGATCCTCCAAAAAGCGACCCTTTATCAAAGGCATCTTTCCATGTGAAGGTCACACAGATCTGAAAGAAAAGAAGGATAAGGCTCTGCATATAATTTTAGAAAGACTACTTTTTAAAAGGTATCCAGCACAGTTTTACCTGTTATATTCTAATTAAACACTGTTAAACATTATAATGCTTTAATATTACATAAACCCTATGAGCCTTAAGACTAGTCTTAAGTTTCACTTATAAATTTTCCTACTCAACTTTCCTACTGAGATTACACAAAATAATTATACCAGTGGATGACAGGGAAGAACCTCCTTCTCTGAATAATGTGCCAAAGTGAGAAACTTCCAAAGTTACAGAGAAATTTAACCGTTCTCCAAAGTCAAGTACACTGACATTTTTGGAGGAGAGGAAGAAGAACTATGATAAGTTATTGCAGAGCACCTTCAAATCTATGAAAATCATTTCTTGCATAGACTGTTGTGCTTCTTACAGCTTTCATATGCTGAGCTAATTCAACAGGAGGATTGTTAGGAAATCCACATTACTTCCTGTGTACGTGTGGATCTTGATACACACCTTTTAGCAAACGTTTCAAAGACAATACAAAGCCATACAAAGCCATTCACTTTGAACTTCCACTTCTAAAACTCTGCTGTAGTTAAACTGGTTTTGCCAAGCAGATACAAGCACGAGTAAAGAAAATAAGAACTACTTCCCCTCCCCGTCTCAACAACAGGGCAAGAGGAAGTTAGCAGACAAATACAGACACCCAAAGGATAGAGGTCTGAGGCAAACTAAGCATGCCTAGGACTTTGAGTTACCTGTCTCTACCTTCTGTTATCATGAATAAGTCAAATTATAAACAGGAGATTACCAGGCAACTCTCCATCACCATATTCTACAGCCTACTTCCTCTGATTCCACTGAGGAATAGGAAAAGAAACTACACCATCAGCTCAAGAAACTCTCTGGAATAGTACGTTTGTGTAGATTTGATAACCATATTATCTGCTACCCAAGATCCATAAACCTGGAAATTCTGGGCTCCCCATCATCTCAGGCATTGGGCCCCTTATAAAAGAGTTATTCAGTTATGTGGAATCTCTCCTCATATCCTATGCAACCAGCACTCCTAGCTAGCTTTGAGACAGCACTGACTTCCCAAGGAAACTTCAGTGAATCAGTAATCTTCCTGAAAACACCATCCTGGCCATCATGGATGTAGAAACTCTCTACACCAATATCCCTGATGATGCCACAGCACACCTGGTGGCAACGCTATGTGACTTTGTCCTCACCCACAACCATTTTTGATTAGGGGACAATTTATCTCAAGTCAGAGGCACTGCTATGGGAACTCAAACAGCCCACAGTATGCCAATGTTTTCATGTCTGACCTAGAACAATGTTTCTTCAGCTCCTGGCGCCTATCATCCCTCCTCTAATTATGCTACATTGATGATATTATAACATGGACCCACGGGAAGGAAACCCTCGAAGAATTCCACCGGGATTTCAACAATCTCCACTCCACTATCAACCTCGGCCTGGAACAATCCACACAAGAGATCCACTTCTGGACACTACAGTACAAATAAATAACTGTCACAACCACCACCTGATACTGGAAACCTACTGACTGCTATTCTTACCTACATGCCTTTAGCTTCCATTCAGGACACATTACACAATCCATTGTCTACAGCCAAACCCTAAGATACAACTGCATTTGCTCCAATACCACAGACCAAGACAAACACTTACAGGATCTTTATCAGGCATTCTTAAACCTTTAATACCCATCCAGGGAAATGAAGAAACAGACTGACAGAGCCAGACAAGTACACAGAAGTCACCCACTTCAGGACAGGGTCAACATGGTAAACAACAGAACACAATTGGTTACCACCTATAGTACAACTAAAAACCCCTCCAACGCATCATTCACAATCTACAACCAATCCTGGAAAACGATCCCTCATTCTCACACCTTGCAACACAAGCAAATCCTCTCCTATAGACAGCCCCCCAATCTGAAGCCAATACTCACCAGCAGCAAGACAATACACCCTTCAACAACTTATCCATGAACCGACCCCTGCAACAAACCCCGTTGCCAACTCTGTCCACATATCTAGACAAGCAACATCATCACAGGACCTACCCACATAAGCCACACCATTATGGGCTCGCACACCTGCACATTCACTAACATGATATATGCCATGCAATATAAATGCCAGCAATGTCCCTCTCCCGTGTATATTGGCCAAACTAGACAATCTCCATTCCAAAGGATAAATGGGCACAAATCCGACATCCAGAATGGCAACACAAGCCTGTAGGGGAACACTTTATCCTCCCTGAACATTCAGCAATGGATTTTAAAGTAGCCAGTCTTCTGCAAAAGAATTTCAAAATACTATAAAACGGAGACAGCTGAACTGGAATTCATTTGCAAAAAACAACACTATCAACTTGGGACTGAATCATAAAAATCATAGAATACTAGGTCTGGAAGGGACCTCGAGAGGTCATCGAGTCGAGTCCCCTGCCCTTGTGGCAGGTCCCAGTCCTGTCTAGACCATCCCTGATAGACATTTATCTAATCTACTCTTAAATATCTCCACAGATGGAGCTTCCACAACCTCCCTGGGCAATTTATTGCAGTGTTGACTACCCTGACAGGAACTTTTTCCCTAATGTCCAACCTAAACCTCCCTTGCTGCAGTTTAAGCCCATTGCTTCTTGTTCTATCCTCAGAGGCCAAAATGAACACATTTTCTCCCTCCTCTTTATGACACCCTTTTAGATACCTGAAAACTGCTATTATGTCCCCCCCCTCAATCTTCTCTTTTCTCAACTAAACAAACCCAATTCTTTCAGCCTTCCTTCACAGGTCATGTTCTCTGGACCTTTAATCATTCTTGTTGTTCTTCTCTGGACCCTCTCCAAGTTCTCCACATCTTTCTTGAAATGCGGCGCCCAGAACTGGACACAATACTCCAACTGAGGCCTAACCAACACAGAGTAGAGCGGAAGAATGACTTCTTGGGTCTTGCTCACAACACAACTGTTAATGCATCCCAGAATCATGTTTGCTTTTTTTTTTTGCAACAGCATCACACTGCTGACTCATGTTCAGCTTGTGATCCACTATAACCCCTAGATCCCTTTCTGCCGTACTCCTTCCTAGACAGTCGCTTCCCATTCTGTATGTATGAAACTGATTGTTCCTTCCTAAGTGGAGCACTTTGCATTTGTCTTTATTAAACTTCATCCTGTTTACCTCAGACCATTTCTCCAATTTGTCCAGATCATTTTGAATTATGACCCTATCATCCAGAACAGTTGCAACCCCTCCCAGCTTGGTATCGTCTGCAAACTTAAGCGTACTTTCTATACCAATATCTAAATTGTTGATGAAGATATTGAACAGAGCTGGTCCCAAAACAGACCCCTGCAGAACCCCTTTTGTTATACCTTTCCAGCAGGATAGTGAACCATTAATACAGGCAGTCCCCGGGTTACGTACAAGATAGGGACTGTAGGTTTGTTCTTAAGTAGAATCTGTATGTAAATCAGAACTGGCGTCCAGATTCAGCCGCTGCTGAAACTGATCAGCAGCTGATTCCAGGAAGCCCGGGGCAGGGGCTTCTTGTAGTCAGCCACTGGTCAGTTTCAGCAGCGGCTGACTTGGGGACACCTGGGGCAGAGCAGCTGGGGTGCTGCTGGGTTGGTCCAGTGGCGCCCAGAGCGGGGCTACGGGACCAACTGGCAGCGCCCCAGCTGCTGTACCACAGGCGTCCGGAGCAAAGCCGCGGAGCACGGGGGCAGTGGGACAGCCCAGACGCGCCGTGGCTATCCTGCTACCCTCGGGCTCCGTGGCTTTGCTCTGCTTTGCTCCCCGTCCCCCTGGTCTGCAGACCAGGGGGACGGGGAGCAAAGCGGCGGAACACGCGGGCAGCGGACAGCCCAGACACGTCTGGGCTGTCAGCTGGCCGCGTGCTCCGTGGCTTTGCTCTGCTCCCCGTCCCCCTGGTCTGCAGACCAGGGGGACGGGGAGCAGAGCAGAGCAAAGCGGCGGAACACGCGGCCAGCTGACAGCCCAGATGCATCTGAGCTGGCCGCGTGCTCCGTGGCTTTGCTCTGCTCTGCTCCCCGTCCCCCTGGTCTACAGACCAGGGGGACGGGGAGCAGAGCAGAGCAAAGCGGCGGAGCACGCGGCCAGCTGACAGCCCAGACGTGTCTGGGCTGTCCGCTGCCCGCGTGTTCCGCCGCTTTGCTTCCTCTCCCTGGTCTGCTGGAGACCAGGGAGAGGGAGGGCCCCGTTCGTAACTGCGGATCCGACATAAGTCGGATCCGCGTAACTCGGGGACTGCCTGTAACTACTCTGAGTACAGTTATCCAGCCAGTTTTGCACCCACCTTATAGTAGCCCCATCTAAGTTATATTTGCCTAGTTTATTGATAAGAATATCATGCGAGACCATATCAAACGCCATACTAAAGTCTAAATATATTACATCCACCACTTCTCCCTTATCCACAAGACTCCTTATCCTATCAAAGAAAGCCATCAGATTGGTTTGACATGATTTGTTCTTTACAAATCCATGCTGGCTGTTCCCTATCACCTTGCCAATAAGAATCTTAACTGGTTAATACATTAGAAAGAAAATTTCCCTTCTCTAGATAGTCACATCTCCACATCAAATACTGTGAATGACCCAATTCCACCCTGATTTACTTTGCTTCATTAACACAAGGAAATTATTCCTTATATATACACACACAACCCTGCTTCTGTAACTTCCACTTTAATTCATCTGATGAAGTGGGTTGCACCCATGAAAGATCATGCCCTAATAAATCTGTTATTTCATAAGATGCCACAGGACTCCTTGTTCTTTTTTCTTATGTTATTTTATTCCTTCTGTTACGAATAAAAAATGCTTCATCATAGGAAGATTTTTTGGATCCCTATTGCCGGCTGGTCACAGACTCCTGTTGGGAAGAACCACTGGAACCTGAATCCAGTTTGACCTGTCAGCAAAAGCATAGTCGGTACACTTTTAAACCAGGTTCTACAACCTAGGATATAGAACCCAGTCAGTGGCTTGTCCTCCTCAATGCCATGCTGGAGCCTCCACTTTTATTTCACAAATACAATTTGCAGATTTTTAAGCTATTATGTACAAAAATTTTAATTTTTTGACACAGAATGGCATCAGGAGTAAGGACCTCAAAGACTGATACTAGAACAACGTTTCCTCAACTCCCGTCCCCTTTCACCCCTTCTCTACCTACGGTACATCGATGACATCTTTATGATCTGGACGCATGGCCAAGAAACACTGGAGATATTCCACAGAGATTTCAACAACCTACACCCCACCATCAACCTCAGCCTGGACCATTCTACACGAGAGATCCACTTCCTGGACACCACAGTACAAATCAACAATGGAAAATTAGACACCACTCTCTACAGAAAACCCACCGACTCATACAGTTACCTACATGCTTCCAGCTCCCATCCAGAACACACCACATGATCCATCGTCTATAGCCAAGCCCTTCGATACAACCGCATCTGCTCTAATCCCACCAGAAGCTTCAGGATCTCTACCAAGCATTTATAAACCTCAACTACCCACCCGGAGAAATAAAAAAGCAAATCGAAAGAGCCAGACGAATACCTAGAAACCATCTACTTCAAGACAGACCCAAGAAAACCAACAATAGAACACCACTTGTCATCATCACCTACAATCCCCAACTTAAACCTGTCCAACACATTATCAATAAACTACAGCATATACTGGAACAGGATACCAAACTCCAAGAGGCTCTGGGAGACAGACCCATAGTCTCCTATAGACAACCACCTAACCTCAAGATGATTCTTACCAACAACCACAGGACATACCACACTAATACCAACCCTGGTACCTTCCCTTGCAACAAACCCCGTTGCCAGCTTTGTCCACATATTCATTCTGCTGATACCATTATTGGACCTAACCAAGTGAGTTATAAGATCAAGAACACATTCCTGCGCATCCAGAAATATAATTTATGCTCACATGTGCCAAAAGTGTCCGTCTGCTATGTACATTGGACAAACATCTGACACACTTCGCCAAAGGATTAATGCCCACAAAACAGATATCAGACAAGATCACAAAGAAAAACCAGTTTCTTGCCATTTTAACCAGAAAGGACACTCTCTCAATGACTTAACCACCTGCATTCTGCTACAAAGACCTTTTACATCTGCACTTGAAAGGGAATCCTCTGAACTGTCATTCATGTTGAAATTCGACACTCACCGGGAAGGAATGAACAAACACTCAAACTATCTTACCCATTACCAAGATAGCTTCCCCAATTATCACCTCTAATACCATTAACTCACAAACATCCCACTCTCCCCACCTCTAATATCATCAATTCACAGACACTTACCTTCCTCCCCCCCCCCGCATCCCCCTTCTGTTCTGAAATGTGATTTGTCCTTTTCATATGTGTTCATTTTTTTTAATTGTATCCTTTGGTATATATGGTTGTGACTATTTTCTTCCACTATTTGATCTGAGGAAGTGGTTCTGGCCCACGAAAGCTCATCATCTAATAAACCATCTTGTTAGTCTTTAAAGTGCTACATTGTCCTGCATTTTGCTTCTGATACTGAAAGGTATGTCTACACTACAAAGTTAATTCGAACTAGTGGGAGGCTAGCCCTCCCCAGCTTTCCCTGGTGGCCACTCTGGCCAACACCAGGAAAACTCTATTGCCCCCCTCTGGCCCCGGACCCCTTAAAGGGGCACTGGCTGGCTACCGTGCCCATGCCAGGTGCAAGCCTGCCAGCACCCAGCCAGCAGACCCTGCACCTGGCACGGCTCAAACCAGCCACCCGATGCCCCCCAGCCCTCCCCCTCTTCCCGGGACCAGGCTGGCGGCTCCCGGGAGCTTGCCCGGGACCGCAAGAGGCGGGCACCCGCCTGGTCTAGTGCAGACATCGTGGACCTTGTCCACGACCTCCGCACTAGGCACAGGAAAGTGGCCGTCTAGGGCAGGAGAGCTGCCAGCCTGGCCACCCAGGAGCAGGTGTGCATGAAAATCAAGATGGTCCACTGAGACCCCCGACCCTGAACCTTGAGCTTACAATGGCCGTACTGGGTCAGACCAAAGGTCTATCTAGCCCAGTAGCCTGTCTGCCGACAGCGACCAACCCTAGGGACCCTAGAAGGGATGGACCGAAGACAGCCACCAAGCCATTTGTCTCATGCCATCCCTCTCCAGCCTTCCACAAACTTTGGGAAGGGACACCACTCCTACCCCCTGGCTGATACCACTCCATGGACCCAACCTCCATCACTTTATCTTACTTCTCTTTAAACTCTGTTTTAGTTCTAGCCTTCACAGCCTCCTGCATCAAGGAGTTCCACAGGTTGACTCTTTGCTTTGTGAAGAACAACTTTCTGTTACTAGTTTGAAGCCTGCTACCCATTCCTTTCCTTAGGTGTCCTCTAGTCCTTCTATTATGGGAACTAATGAAGAACTTTTCTGTATGCACCCTCTCCACCCCCCTCATGCTTTTATAGACCTCTATCCTATCCCCCCTCCGTCTCCTCTTTTCTAAACTGAAAAGTCCCAGTCTCTTTAGCCTCTCTTCATATGGGACCTGTTCCAAACCTCTGATCATTTTAGTTGCCCTCCCCTCTCCCACCTCCTTTTCCCAGTCTCACCAAGTTTTGTTCAATAAAGAGAGATTCTATTTTTGACCACACGTTTTCTTTATTTTGTACATCAGGAAGGGGGGCTAGGGAAGGGTAAATGGAAGGAGGTGAGGGAGGAATGGGGTACGAGCCCCCGATGGGGAGGACTGGGCTGGCTCTGCGGGCTTCTGGGGGGTGGAAGCTCTCCTGCAGCCCCCCAATTGCCCCCGCTCCCCAGATGGCAGCCTGCGGCAAGTGCAGCTGGTCTGATGGCCGAGTGCTGTGATGTGACCAGTGTGGGCGCTCAGGGCACTCCAAGACAGGACTGCTTTGCAAGCGAGGTTCCCCTGAGAACTGTCTGTCCCGGGGTGGGGGTCGGGGTCCCTTTAAGCACAGCCCTCGGCTAGCCTGAGGCAGCAGCTCCATGCTCTAAGTCCTCATCTGATGCCCTGCCGGCACTGCTTCCGGCCATCTTTAACCCCGGTTCAGGGTCCACTCTGTGTGGACATGCTAGTTCGAATTAGCAAAATGCTAATTCGAACTAGTTTTTTAGTCTGGATGCGTTAATTCGAAGTAAGCTAAGTCGAACTAACTAATTCGAATTAGCGCTGTAGTATAAACATACCCGAACAGAACTAAAAGATCTATATTACCACTTTGGTCAAAGAAGTAATTTACAACTCTTATTAAAAATAAATAAGGTTTATTTAAATGCAGAGGAGGGTATACTAGTAAACACAGTGATTTCTTAAGAACGCTCTGAGTGCAGCTGTTCCTGATGGATCAGATCACAGTGATGGGGGGGAAGGGGACAACATTTTTTTGAGACTGCATTTTGGCATCTGTAAAATGAGAGCAATGATAGTTACCAGAGGTGAAGTCTCAATATATCAAGATTAAACATATCCACAGCCACATGTAAAGAAAGAGAAATTAGGAAATGAAGCTAAAAGATTAATGTCTTTCCTGGGAGATGTACTGGATTAGACACAGGCCTAAAGGAAGGAGTAGTAGAAGAAATAGTAATTTAAAAAGAAAAAAAAGACATCCTGGATTCCACGAAAAACTGTCCCATATACTAGTCTCTTATACCTTACCTGATTTTCAGAAAACGGAAATTTTGGCTCTATGGAACACAGCTGATCGTAGTATCTAGAGCAACAGATAAAAAGAGGTAAGGTAAACACCACATTGAGTTATATTGGTTTTGTTTACATTGAGGAAAAAAGGAAGGTTGTGCGCCACACCTAAATCATGCAACTCCACCATTACTCCCAAGACATCCTAGGAGAGGTACCTAGAACATGCTATGTATGTGCCACCACTGTGGACTAGGGATGTTACATTTTGTTTAATCAAATAATCAACTAGTTGATGGATTTTCCATCAACTAGTTGATAAGCCGGGAAGATGCAGTGAGGGTTAGCTCCGGCATTGGGGGCTAACCCCACTGTGGCTCTCCCTTTTAAATGTATTAAGAGCCAGCTTTTAAGCTGGCTCCCCACAGCACCAGCTTCTGTACCACCAACATCCCCCACAAAAGCAGCAGAAGGGTGGGGTAAGCAGCTTGCTTTTGCTTACCGGATAATCGGCTAGTGACTTACATCCCTGCTGTAAAGGAGGCCTAGGAAGGGAAGTGGATGGAAGGTAAAAGGATCCAGACAACTGGTCTCTTCCTTTCCACTTCCCACAGGTAAATGGAAGAAAGTCATAATTATGCAAAGGGTACATTGTATAACCATGTAACAGACAGCGAAACATATCTGCTCTGGACATTCATGGTCATGTTACAGAGAAATCAATTAAAATTTAAAAAAATGAAGGAAAAGTAATGGTTAGCAAATGTTAACTCAACTTGTATGCTCTACCACCAACCATTGGTCTATTCTGATTTCAAGCACTTTGAACACTGTCTACCTAACACGCTGGGGCCCAATTCTCTAATGGCCCCACAGAACTACCGTGGGGCTGGCAATAATGAAAATAAACTAGAGCATTACACATTTCCATTCACAGAGCTCACTGCACATACTGATGGTTCCTTGTTTCCCTCTCATCATTCCCACAAGCTCCTTGCATGCCACACTTCCATTTTCTTCCACTTTAGGCACTTTGAAAAACTCTCCACCTCCTTCCTTCATAGCAAGGAGCCTCTCTCACCTTCCCCTCTAGCATACCCATCTTTCCTTGAACGAAAAGGGAGAAGCCCAGTCCTTCTTTCCCTTTCCCAACTAAGCAGGGTTTGGTGAGGCAGGACATTAGAAAATAAGAAATAAAGCTTCCTTTATTCTCCAGTCCCTCTGGCAGCTAATCACACGCCACAGCTGTGCAAACCGCTTTTCTGGTTTACCTAATTTGTATCAATCTATAGGGTTCTGCCTACTGATGCTGACATTTTCCAAAGGAACTGATTTAATACCATGTTTGAAGGTTATATTACATCCAAAATACAAAAATGTTATCACCTTGAGCAGAGCTTCACTTAGCCAATAAATGAATCAAAGTAGAGGATTTGGTATATTCAAATCCCACAGAAAAGACCCACAGAAAAGTCAGTTGGGGCCACACAAGTGAGATGCAAAAAGTAACTCCTCCAAACACACACCCTGCACCCACCCACCCAAGCCTTAATAATGTGGCCCCAACTGTGCTGGTGGGAGCAGGGGACATGGTACTGGGGAAGGGTGCTAGGGCAGGGGACATGGTGCCAGTGGGGGCAGGGGATCCCTGGTATGCACCTCCTCTTGGTATTCCTACCCCCTCCCACAAAGGAGGGAGGCCCCAGTGCGTGCCTCCTCCCAGAACTCCTTCCCTCTCCCTCCCCGCTCAGGAAGTCCCCAGAACGCCACAGACCTGGGTTGTGGTACCACGCCGGCTGTTTAGAGGAGGGGGAGCAGCCAGCTCACTTCCTGAAACCCCAGAAGTGGCGCACAGCTGCCAGACTTCCTTCTACTCCGCAGGAAGGCGGCACTACCTCCATTGTCGCTGGAGATAGGCAATGGGGCTTCTGGGAGAGAGGGGGCACCCCAAATGCCTTGCGATTGACTGGTCAAGCCCTCCCAATCGACTAGTCAATCGCAATTGACGGGTTGGTAACCATGGCCTTACACTAATGGAAAGTGGAGAAATAAGAGCATTTTTTTTCCTGTTTCTCACTCTTGGCAGGCGACAAAACTTAAATCAAGCAATTCAGAATAATGGCTTCTGCTTTTTCTTCAGTAGCATCTTCAAATCAAAATAGTTCACAAGTGCATGGCTGGGAGAAAGAGAACATAACTGGTGTTGACAGAAGTGATCCCAAAAAAAAAAAAAAAAATTTACAAAACCTACTTAAGTATTGGTTTTTAGTTCCTGTAGGTGCAATTCAGCAGATTCGCAATCAACTCAGGGCTGTAAAAAGTTTGTAACTTCTGTCGAGTAATTAGGTCAACTTAACCCACGCTGCAGACTCAACTTGGTTGTTAAGAAAATTCTTCCTTTCCTCTAGCTATCACTTCTCAGAGAGGTAGACTAGTTGCATTGATGGAAGGGACTTTTCAAGTCTATGTAGGAAGCATCTACAGTACAGTGGCACAGCTGCAGCACCATAGCTGTGTCACTTTAGTGTAGATTAATATCTTAATAGTTCCTAAATAGCCTTAAAAGTGGCAACTAATATTAGGCAGCCAACTCTCATCTTAAGAGTCAATACACTCTGGGAATGGCTGAGAATGTCAGTTTATGACCCTTACACTTCCTTTGGAATTCCACACATATACTCATTTGTATGGGCTCCTAGAGCCTAAGCTTAGACAACTTTAAGAGGGTGATGTGAATTTATTTAGTTTGGCTTCTCTGATTGTATGGAAATAAAGCAGGCAAAGTGACAAATGGTAACAGAGATAGCCGTGTTAGTCTGATCTTGGTAAAACAAAAGAGCAGTCATGTAGCACTTTAAAGACTAACAAGATAGTTTACTAGGTGATGAGCTTTTGTGGGGCAGACTTACTTCTTCAGTTCGTGTTCTGAAAGCAAATTGGCATGACCATCATATAACAGAGGGAAACAATGAAAAAAGTAAAAAAAATTACAAACTGACAAATCGGCTACATATAACAGAAGATCGGGGCGGGGGGGGGGAGATGACAAGTAAGGAGGAAATTGCTTACTGTAAAAGTCAACTAAGTGGCTAAACCCGGGTCACTACAAATATCAAAGGGTGGGGAGACTGTCTTTGTAACGTATAAGAATTATCTCGATTAAAGCCCATTGGCAACATGTCGAATTTTAGCATAAATAAAAATTCTGAGGTCTCCCTCTCCAATCTGATGTTAATGTCTCTTTAAGACACATGTTGTCAGGTCTTTAAGGGAATGGCCAATTTGATTAAAATGTTGGCTGACAAGTTTGTATGTGTGGAGATTTCTGATATTTGATCTGTGAGCAATGATTCTTTGGCAAAGTGACTGACCAGTTTGTCCAATATACACCGCAGAGGGGCTCTGATGGCACATGATGGCATATATCACATTGCTGGACATACAAGAATACAAGCCCTTGATCATATAACTAACATGGTCAGGTCCAGCGATGGTGTCTCCAGAGTAAATATGTGGACAAAGCTGGCAACTGGGTTTGTTGCAAGGGAAAGTTCCAGGGTTAGCTTTAATGTGGTATGCCCTAAGGTTGTTAGTGAGAATCTTCCTGAGGTTAGGTGGTTGTCTATAGAAGAGTACAGGTCTGTCACCCAAAGCCTCTAGGAGTGTAGCATTATGTTCCAGTATAGGTTGTAGGTTACTGATAATGCATTGGGGAGGTTTGAGTTGGGAGCTGTAGGTGATGACAAGTGGTGTTAAATTGTTGATTTTCTTGGGCCTATCTAGAAGTAACTGGTTTCTGGGTATTTGTCTGGCCCTTTCAATCTGTTTTGAGTTTTACGAATGCTTGGTAGAGATCTTGAAGTTTTTGGTTTCTGTCAGTGGGATTGGAGCAGATGCGGTTGTATCTAAGGGCTTGACTATAGACGATGGATCATATAGTGTGTCCTAGATGGAAGCTGGAGGTATGCAAGTAAGTGTAGCAGTCAGTGGGGCTTCCTGTAGAACAGTGTTTCCCAAATGGTGCTCTGTTGAACCCTGGGGTTCTGCAAAGTGGAACTCGGGGTTCCATGAAAAAAATTCTATTCCCCCGTCCCCTGCAGAACCCTTAGGCAGCTCCCATTGGGGCTTTGCCAGTGGGGACCGGCTTCTGGGGGCGCGCTCCATCACCCACTGAGGCTGGCCGCCCACCTGTATCCACAGCGTGGCCCCATCCACACTCGGCAGGACTTCCCTGTCCCAGTGCCTTGCAGCCTCCTTCCCCTCGTTTGCAGGCGGCAGCCTTTACAGTGGCTGCTGCTGCCGGGAGGGGTGGCCAGAGCCGAGGAACCGCTCCCGGACCTCGGCATTTTTAAACTGCTGCCTGCATGGAACCTGGCTCTGCCACGCCCGCGCCTTGCCCCAGGGCACGCACCGGCTCTGCCGCCCATGTGCTGCTGCTCTCTCCCCCCTGCGCCCCTCCCCAGCCTGCTGGGGAAGTGGCAGAGTTTGATCTGGTGGGGAAGGTCGGGGTTGCTACACCCTCCCTCCCTCCCACTCCCTGCCCTGCCAGCAGGAAGCATGACCTAGTGCTGCAGGTGTGCTGGGTTTCCTGCTGCATGGGCAAGGGGGGGGGGGGAGGGGAGGGAGGAGGAGGGAGAGGGGAACTTAGCTCCCTCCCTTCCCCCCACTCCCCTGAGGAACAAGAGCATGCTGCCTGGAGGCTTTCCCTGCTGCAGCAGAGTGCCAAGCCAGGTAAGAGTCCCCCTCCTCATGCCCAGACCCTGCACGCATATCCCCCTCACTCCCCGCCCCCCACCAAAAGCCCACATTCCCAGCTCGCTCTGACACCCTGCCCCAAGTCCCCCCACTCCTGGCCAGACACCCTGCTCCAAGACCCCCTCCTCTACCCTCCCTTCAGGCTTGACACCCTGCCCGAAGACCCCCTCCTGGCCAGACACTCTGCCCCAAGCTTTCTCCTGTACTTTTCCTCCTGGCCAGGACATTACAGATCATCTTTGTGATTTATACACAAACATCATGAAGTATTTTCAAACCATAAATGACAACAATAATTGGATTTGAAATCTATTAAGTATAACAGAAAAACTGACTGGCTTTCCTATGCAATATTATGAAAACTTAATCGAAATTACTTCATATGACCAATTAATACAAAAATTTAAAGAAGTTTCTCTGATTATGTTTTGGGGCAGCTTATGTCAAGAATATTCAGCTTTATCAAGATGTGCAATTCGTCAGTTGTTGCCCTTCACCAGCACACAACCACACTTGTATGAAACTGGGTTCTCGAATTATGCAGCAACGAAAACAAAATACAGAAATTTGACTGCATGCAGCCCCAGATATGCAAATCCAATTTTTTAGTATTAAATCGAACAGAAAATTTGCCAAGAAAAGAAAAACCACTCTTCACATTGAAAACTGCCAATATAATTCATATTAGTTTGAGTTTTATTTTTTGTACACATTAAATATGATTGTTTTAGTTTAATTGCACATATTTAAAGTGTTGATCTCATGACCTTATTTAGCATTTGTTCATTATCATCATCCTTACTTATTTGTGGTCTACTTTTTCAGTTCCGTATACGAGACTGTCTTCCTGGGGGGGGGCTATGGTGCCGAGGTCCGGTGGCTTTTTTTTTTTTGTGCTCGACAAATTTTCTCCTGGGTATTCTAGGCCAAGCTGCAGGGGGTCCCTCGAAATTCTTCTGAGTTTAAAAGGGTTCCGTGGCCAAATAAAATTGGGAAACACTGCTGTAGAGAGTAGTATTGATTTTGCCATCAGTAATTTGTACTGTGGTGTTGTGGGGAAAATCAAATAACTCCAATTGTGTCTAAGGGGGGACTGTGCAGAAATCATAACTTTCTAAAAGAAAACTGCTCTAAGGGTTAAAAAGTTTTCCAGGCCTCTCTCCCTGTAACAGAGAGAAATCAAATTAGCTCTAATCAAGACCCTTACAATGCCTCCTATCTCAAGTTCATGGATACTCCTAGTCTGTCACAATTTGTCATGTAAACCCTTATCTTTGTCACAGTTTGCCTTGTAGACTTCTCCACTCCACATTCTCATATGGCTTTGTTCTGTAAAACTTACTTCTAGCACTCCTGGGGTGAACAGAAGTCTCAGAGTGCTTCTGCTGAGACTTTGATATGTTAAAGAAAAACAATCCACAACTGAGCTGTCTGAACATACTGTATAAAGAATCACTGAATCTGTCTGTCAGGGCTGCTTCACTCTTGGTGTGACAGCCTGCATGCATGCATCATAAAGTTTTCTCTTCTAGGTTTCTCTCCTGCCTCACTGATTTGATTTGACCTCCAGCCTCGAACCCTTCTGGGGGCTCTGTACCCCAGGGGAGCGAGATTTCCCCTTCAGTGTCCAGGAAATGGATCTCTCGTGTTGAATGGTCTAGGCTGAGATTAATAGTGGGGTGTAGGTTGTTAAAAACTCTGTGGAATTAATCCAGTGTTTCATGACCATCGATAACTTCATCATTTGGACCCATGTAGCATAAGTAAAGGAGGAGTAATAGGGGACGGAAGCTGAGGAAACATTGTTCTAAGTCAGCCATAAAGATGTAAGCGTACTGTGGGGCCATGCGGGTACCCATGGCTGTACCGCTGATCTGGAGGCATAAGCTGTCCCCAAATCGGAAATAATTGTGGGTAAGAACAAAGTTACATAGATCTGCCACCAGATTGCGGCAGTAACCTCTGGCATAGTGTTTCTAATCGCTTGTAGTCCAACTTCATGTGGAATATTGGTGAAGAGAGTTTCTACATTCATGGTGGCAAGAATGGTGTTATCAGGAAGGTTATCGGTGTTTTGTAATTTCCTCAGGAAGACAGTGGTATCTCAGAAATAGCTAGGAGTGTTAGTAATATAGGGTTGAGGAGGTAGCCCACACAGCTGGATAATCTGGTAGTGAGTGTGCCAATACCTGAAATGATGAGGCATCCAGGTTTATGGATTTTGGTTAGAAAACTATAAAATGGGATAAAATGAATTTGAACTTAATTACTTAACTTAAAAAAAATCCAGTTTGACTGAAATAGGTGTGCCCTTTTAAAAAAAGTCCCTATTGAAAGAATTATTAATCTTTCTGTTTCCATGTTGATGTTTATAAACATTTGATCCAAGTCAATGCAGTACAATAAAAACACTGACTACAGACATGCACAAAGTCGTATGAAAAAAATCTCACTCCCTTCCTAGATATTTCACTTGTAATAATGATACATGTTACCAACATAGTCACAAAATTCTCAGACAAATGAGAATCTCAAATTATGTGTGTCCATTAGAGTTACTGGCTGCTTTAAGGGGAGTGCAGGCGGAAGGCTCACACCCTTTAAATTAGCTTATGTAAGCAGTTAAGTGAATAACACACACCTGGGCCTATTAAAAACCATCAGGGCTAAACTGCAGGATTGTGCTTGTGACATATTGAAATGTCATGCAGTATCTCTGGAAGCCATATTGTACATCACTGTAAACCAGGGATTGTGCACATCACCCAGAGTGGTTATCACCGATCTCCCTAGGAACCAAAATAGTAAGAGGGTGATTACAAAGTGATTTACTTTAAGCACCTCCAGAGAGTTACCAACCCTTAGGGACTGGTTGGAACCAGAGACCCTAGCTATCATGCAATTGAACAGTCGTGTAACCACAAGAAATCTTAGCAGTTACACAACTATTCAATAGTCCATGGGGGCGGGGGACAGCAGCCAGTGCACTCCCAGCCCAACTCCCAAGGAGGCCCCTGCCACCTTGAGCTGCAGGTAGAGCCAGTAAGCAAGGGCAGCCAGTTTAAAAGCCAGCTCTCCATGCAGACCAGTTGCCTGCTACCCTACATTGTTGCCTCTGATATAGAAGCAGTAGCGCAGGATGACAGCAGTCCCTGTCAGCGGCAAGCCCGGTCTGCCACAGACAAAGGCAACTCTGTGGAGTACAGGTCCAGGGAGCCAGCATGCACGGGGAATCCACTTGATAGCCGGCTTCCCATGAGTATTGGCTCCAGCCTTTTCCCCCCTCAGCCTCCATGCTACTGCCTCTCTATCAGAGGCAGCAGCACAGGGTTGAGGGGGCCCACTGGCAATGATACAAAGGCAGCAGGGGGAGGGAAATGTGTGTCATCTATAAGATGAACCGATAATCCTAGGTTTACTGGTTAATTGTGTAGTCATCTACACAATGACACCTCTAGTTCAAACTGGGTTTTCCAGAGACCAACACCACACAAAGAAAGGACTTTTAGGATAAAAAGCCTGCATTGTGGAAGGTATGCAGAAACTTAGGCCTAAGAGGGCCCCATTACACATTAGTGTTCTCTCTGGAAAGCTTTTAGCAAGCAAATAAGAATTTCTATTATGTTTTCTCTGTAATGCTTTTATCAAAAGAATAATTGTGCTTTCTTAAAGAGAAATTGCGGTAAGCAATAACGGCTGGAAATACACTGTACATAGGCCTTGCAGGGAAAGCTTCCGTTGGGTGTGATCTTTGGGATCACTTCAATTTTGTAGACAAAGCTCATTAGTGGAGTGACACTACATACAGATCTGACCCACAGGATATGTAAGAGAGGGGGCGTAGGGGACGAAGCATGTTAATTGCAGTTATCAAACTAATCATCAAGTCAATACAATTTGTATCGACTATATGATTAGTCGATAGGACCGCTATGCAGAGCCGCAGCAGGGGTAGCTCTCGGAGGTAGCAGCATGGGGGTGGAGGGCTGGAAGCTCTGCCGGATCCAGTGCTCACGGGGAGCCGGATTAAAAGCCAGTTTCCACTTCTCCAAACCCCTTTTCTGCCTCTGATACCAAGGCAGCAAGGAGGAAGTGTAATCAGCCTACGCTTATTGGTTAATCATTTACACAACTATATGCTAGCATCCACAGTATCAACACAAGAGCTGTTAGTAGGGATGCACTCCATGGACACAAGCAGCACAGTGTACAACAGTGGTTTAAATAAAGTGACATAACTTTTGAAGAGAAAATATTGTTGTGAAGACCAGGCCTAAAAAATTTGTATCTTCATTCAAATTCTGTCATTTGTATAATATACTTTTAGTGAGTACACCTAAGTTACTTTCATCATTTATTAAGTCAGCATGAAGAAGGCACTGACTTTCAAAGAATGTCTAACTTATCTTCTTGTGAAGGCAGTAATAGAAAAGACCCTGTTTTTTTCATTGTGTAGGTTCAGAACACAAAGTACACAAAACACTTTGGAATGCTGATCAATTTTGTAATATAAGCCCAAAGTTGGTCAAATTTGCATTTCAGAAGTCTGTTCTTCATGACTCCTTTTAAAATAACTTTCCCTTGTGTAACTGAATAATATACCTTGCTCTCCTAGCGGTCAAAGCAGCAACCTATTTGGGATACTTGTGAGATACTGAACTGAGATACTGATACAGACTTTGTTCTATTAATGCAGCACTGACAATTTTTTAAAGTGCTTCATACCACTCACATAAAACAACCAATTCTAGGCATTTCTTCAATTTAGCAGTTCACATGAGACACATTACAAGTCTCAGCATACATTGTATTTGGAAATTAGTAGAACTTACTAGACAGGTTAAAACCTGTAATCAACCCCCAGATCTGTATTTTCCAAGCACAGGTAAAGGAACAGGTGGTGTCCACAGCATCCCCAACTGTTAGGACACAGGAGCTGCCCCATGCACAGTGCAGGAGGTTTGGAGCAGCAGTACAACCATGCGAAGTTCCTTTTTGTCCTGGGCCACTGGCCTATAGCACAAGAGTCCTAGCACAGCAGAGGATCCCCTGCCTATTCCAAGATATAAGCTGCTTGGGAAGGGGAGAAAACGTGCAAACACCAGGCAGCAACAAACAGTTAAACAAAAAAGGTGGCAGAAGCGAGGAGAGAGGCTGCGGCAGGAAAACGGCTCCACTCATGGCACCAGAGAACGTATGGGGGCGAGGGTCTGCAAGCCCTCGGAAAAGGACAGTGGGAATAAGCTCAGGAGCTACCACCGACAGCAGCCGGTCGGAGAGAGGCGCAGGCAACGCCCCTGGGCGCCACCTCACTGCCCCGGCCCGAGGCGTCGCTCAGACCACGGGGATCATGGGACGCCTGCAGCGTCAAGTGACAAGGGCTGGGGCCGCACAGCACGACACGGCCCCAGTGTCACGCAGGAGACGCCCAGCCTGCGCCAGCTCACCTCCTCGCAGGTAGAAGCCCGCGCTCCGTGCCCGACAGCCGGGAGACGCCGTCTGGGAAAGGGGGCGAAGGGCGGGAACCGGGAACCCCCCCCCCCAAGAGAGTGCGACGCGCCCTACCGGGTAGCACCGACGCCGGGTCCGCCCAGCCAGACTTTCCCACCAGTTGCCCGGCCGCCTGCCCTGCCGCCCCCGCCTGCCTCGTCGCTCGCGGCGGCTGCCGAGGCTGTTGGCCCTGCACCGGCCGCCGGGCCCCCCCCCCTCGCGGAGCCGCGCGCGCGCTCAGCCCCCGTCCCGCCTCACCTCATCAGCGTCTCGAGCGAGCTCTCGTGCTTGTCGAGCGGGCGGCCGACCGCGCTCTTGCGCAGCTTGTGGAGCTCCTCGGCCGCGCGGCAGTGCTCGGCCTGCGCCTCCCCGGCCGGGTAGGTCTGCTGGATGAACTTGCAGAGCGGCTTGGCCAGGTCCACCTCCGAGGCCTTCTTCGACTGCACGGAGATAAAGGTCGCCATGTTCTCGTTGCTGCTGCTGCTGCTGCCTGCGCGCGGTGGGCCCGTCCGCCCGCAGCCCTGAGAAAACTGCTCGCGTCCCCCCGCCGTACTTCCGGGATCTGCGCAAACTCTGACCTCACCGCGTCACGTCCATCACGCGCATCCCCTCCCAGCTCCTTTAGCCCCGCCCACTCACCCCGTCTTCGCCCCCCCCGTCATCTTCCTGCTCCCTCTGTCCTTAGCCCCGCCCCGACTCGTTTGTCCCTTGCCTGTGCCGGGCCCCGCCTCCCCCCGCTGGCGATGTAGCGCTGGGCGCTTGTGGCTTCTCTTCCGCTCCCCTGCTCTCGCTGCCCCAGCGCAGCAGCGCGGCCCGGCCGCCGTGGTTCTGTTGTGAGCTGAACCAAAGCTCGTCCCTTGCGTTGTCCTTACCCCTGTGGTTCTCGTTTCCTCCCTCGCCTCCGTGTTGTTTGTTTATTCTACTTTTATATTTCTTAATTAATATTGCAGGCTTAGTGTTTCTTCCCAGATGGGCCTTTGATCTGCTGAGCCTAGCAAGACTTTTCATTAGCAATATTTCTTTTGCAGACTTTGTTGATACTCTGTAACACTTTCATTGTTTGCAGAAGATCTTCAGAATTCAGCAGAGAGAAAGGACCAGGTAGAAAAGTGCTTTCTGCCCTTCCTTCTTTGAAATTTCATTTATGTTTGTCTTAGTGATAACTTTTGAAAATCCCTATTGCACTTCTGTCTTTCAGAACATTTTGACAGCATATTAATAAGAAAAACCAAATGTTTCCCCTTGTCTAAGTAGTACACATTACACCAGGGCCGGCAAGATAATGCCCACAAGTCAGATATGGCTCACCAAGCCTGCCCCTGCAGCAGGGAGAAGCACCAATAAAAGCACCCCTGCACTACATTGAATACCTGGAAGCTGCTAAGCAGCATAAGGAAAAGAACCTGAATGGGCTTTCAAAACCCAATCCCAGTCTATAGTTCCAGCATCACACTACATTCTCTTAGCGCACCACATGAGTCAGGATGGCCCCCAGCTCCCACAGGGAGAGACAGATGGGCCAAACTCAGCTCACATAAACCCCCAGGACTTAGTCTATGATCCATCTAGCTCATCGTTACTTAGGGAACACCACCTGGATCAGAATGTCTCTTATGTCCTAGTTGGAGGGAAGAGAAATGCTGGGCTGGGCTTCCTTTGACCACCCCCCGAATGGCATATATAGCACCAGTATTCCCCCTTTCTTTGGAATTAGTAGTGTTTTTC
The DNA here is from genome assembly GCF_049634645.1 of Pelodiscus sinensis. Lineage (NCBI taxonomy): Eukaryota > Metazoa > Chordata > Testudines > Trionychidae > Pelodiscus > Pelodiscus sinensis. Next base: position 174,958,082 of record NC_134712.1, read on the forward strand.
TGCTACCAAATAATAGTCCTAGCATGAGTAGTAGCAATCTGTACTAAGGATGTTAAGGACTAGTCAACTAGAGGTAGCAAGGGGGGAGGAGGAAAAGAGGGTACAGGCAGTCCCCGGGTTACGTACAAGATAGGGACTGTAGGTTTGTTCTTAAGTTGAATCTGTATGTAAGTCAGCACTGGCATCAGCCGCTGCTGAAACTGATCAGTTTCAACCGCGGCTGAATCTGGATGCCAGTTCTGACTTACATACAGATTCAACTTAAGAAATCCAGGCGTCCCCAAGTCAGCTGCCGCTGAAACTGATCAGCGGCTGATTCCAGGAAGCCTGGGGCAGAGCAACTCTGCCTCGGGCTTCCTGTAGTCAGCCGCTGGTCAGTTTCAGCAGCGGCTGACTTGGGGACGCCTGGGACAGAGCAGCTGGGTGCTGCTGGGTTGCTCCAGTAGCGCTGCTCCTCCGCGCTACTGGAGCAACCCAGCAGCACCCCATCTGCTCTGCCCCAGGCATCCTGATTCAGCCACTGCTGAAACTGATCAGCAGCGGCTGAATCAGGACGCCTGGGGCAGAGCAGCTGGGGTGCTTCCCGGTTGGTCCGGAGCGGCGCTGCGGGACCAACCCGGCAGCCCCCAGCTGCTCTACCCCAGGGGTAGGCAAGAAAAGCCTGGTCTGCTGGGGGGGGCACTAGCTGCACCTCCCCCCCCCCAGCAGACCAGGGAGACGGGGGTGGCGGGACCGCCCAAGTCCTCCACGGCTTTGCTCCGTCTCCCTGGTCTGGTGACCTGGGAGACCCAGAGCAAAGCCGCAGAGCACGCGGACAGCGGGACAGTCCAGGCGCGCCGCGGCTGTCCCACTGCTGGCGTGCTCCGAGGCTTTGCTCCCCATCTGCCTGGTCTGCTGGTCAGACCAGGGAGACGGGGAGCAAAGAAGCGGAGCACGCCCGCAGCGGGACAGCCCGGGCGCGCTTGGGCTGTCCCGCTGTGGGCGTGCTCCGCGGCTTTGCTCTCCGTCTCCCTGGTCTGCAGGGAGACGGGGAGCAAAGCCTTGGAGCACGCCCGCAGCGGGCATGCTCCACGGCTTTGCTCCTGTCCCCCTGGTCTGCTGGGGGGGTCCAGCAAAGCCGCGGGACCCCCCCAGCAGACCAGGGACACCCGAGCAAAGCCGCCGCCTGGGCGGCTTTGCTCGTTTGCCCGGGAGCAAAGCCGCTGGACCCCCCCAGCAGACCAGGGACACCCAGGCGGCGGCTTTGCTCGGGTGTCCCTGGTCTGCTGGGGGGGTCCAGCGGCTTTGCTGGACTCCCCCAGCAGACCAGGGAGACCGGGAGAAGCTTTTCTCGCCCCGGAGGACACGGGTGGCGACCCGCCGCCCGTGAGCTCCGGGGCGAGAAAAGCCCCGTTCGTAAGTGCGGATCCGACATAAGTCAGATCCGCGTAAGTCGGGGACTGCCTGTACTTCAAAATAGCAGTGCTGCACAGAGCCTGTACCCTGGCTCCATGCGGCGCTGTCAACCCCATGGCAGTGTTTCAAAGGGACAGCACCACACAGATGATCCCAGGCTCTGTGCAGCATTGCCCCTTTGAAACACCACCATGGCGTTTCAATGGGGCAGTGCTGCATGGAGCCCAGGGTCAGCTCCGTGCAGCACTGCCACTTTGAAACGCCGAGGCGGGGGCTCTTGTACATTTCTAAGGAGGAATGCAGAAGTGACTGTCCAGTAGTTGATGGAAATTCCATCAACTACTCGACTAGTAAATTACTCATTAGTTAATATCCTTAATCTGTACCATGGTTGAAGGTTCAGAATTCAAATGCTGCTGAAAGGGGAGAGATTGTTACAGTGGTAGGTAACATAATTGGTTATATCTTTTATTTTTAAAAAACTAGAAAATTACACGCAAAAAGCAATGTTAAAAGAAAGTTATTTAACGTTGCAAAGTCAAACATTCAAAAGATAGGAAACACCAGAATTCCAATTACACATACAACTTTAATTTGCTCTTCTTGTGCGCAATAATGCTATCTTTAAGTGCATATTCTCAAGCTATTTTTTCCACGGGACCCCTGCCTCATTCAGTGCAAAGTTTGGACACAAGTGAGGCAGAATTAAATATGCACAAGCAATCAGAAATCTGACATTTCCTAATTCACCAGTCAACCTAATCTGAATAATTTTATTTTAACATATATTTTTGTAGGCAATTATTATTTATCTGGCTCCATAAATCTGGCATTTCATTAATTCATTGGTAGCCGTGAAGCTGGCAGACCAGGGGCCAGCCCATGCTCAAGCTTAGGCCTCACTGAACTCTGACAAATGCATACTGGGTTGTCTGACTTACCTGTGGGTTAGCAGAGTTAAAACAGATATTAATGTTATAAGAATGGCTGCATCTAGACTGGCAAGTTTTTCTGCAAAAGCAATTGCTTTTGCAGAAAAAATTGCCAGTTGTCTACACTGGCAGCTTTGAATTTGCGCAAGAACACTGACGATCTAATGTAAGATTGTCAGTGTTCTTCCGCAAATATGATGACTCTCCCGTTCGGGAAAAAGCCCTCTTGAGCAAATGCTTTTGCGCAAGAGGGCCAGTGTAGACAGCTGAGAACCGTTTTGCGCAAAAAAGCCCCAATGGCGAAAATGGCGATCGGGGCTTTCTTGCGCAAAACTGCGTCTAGATTGGCATGGACACTTTTCCACAAAAAGTGCTTTTGCACAAAAGCGTCCGTGCCAATCTAGATGCTCTTTTCCACAAATGCTTTTAACAGAAAAACGTTTCCGTTAAAAGCATTTGCGGAAAATCATGCCAGTCTAGACGTAGCCAATGTGTTTTGTGGAATGCTAGTAGGATGTTGCATGTAATAATCCTACTTATAATATCTGTGTCCCATGGTATAGAGTTATATTATATTGTAAAACTTTGTAGTTGTGTAACTCACCCAACAAGAAAAGAACCATTAATTAAGGTAAGGTGCTGATTTAGCAAAACACCTTCTAACAGTTGAATATCTAGCAGACCTAAGCAAACCGAATAAACTGTATTTACACACCCAGGATTTCTTTCCCATTTCAGTTGGCTGTAATGGAAGCATGATTCAGACCCTGCTTACACAATTAACAGGATCTTGTCTACAGTGGCAAGTTTTGTTGCAAAAAACTGCCTTTTGGCAACAAAACGATGAGAGTGTTTTCTCTAAAATGTGTCTTTTGCTGGGAAAAAAACACCCAGTTTTGGTGGCAAAAAACTTTTAGCTCAGCAAGAAACAACTCTTTTGCCCTCCATTTATTGTCAGTAAAGAATCAGTGTGGATTCTGTTGTTTGTTTTATCAAGAGAACTTGCTTCCACCACTATCCTACAATGCCTGTCCTGTTTGCCATGCTTAGTGTTTTATGATCTCTGCTGTCCTGCAGGTATGCATGCCTCCCCTTTCAAAACTCCAGGAAGTATCTGACAGCTGAGTGAGCTGCTTTGTTTGCGGAACAAACAAATTGTTGGAATGTTTCTTTTCTGCCCTGCTAGAAACACAGCAGCAAACTGCTGCTGCAGAGGGAGGGCTGGAGAGCCTGCTGTACTGCTTTGACATTTCTCAGCATGGAGAGTTCACAGAGCTATTCATGATGCCACATCCAGCATCTGAGGATTCTGTGGGAGAATCTGGGGGAATCCCAAGAAGCCCAAGGATCAACTCTACCTTTCCATAACACTGTACTGTGGAATGCTTACCCATATTGCTTTGCTCTGCCTGTCAACATGGCTAACCATGTGACCATGAAAGGTTGACAAGGACAGGAAGAAAAACTGGTTTGACTGTTTTTCACTTTTGGAGACCTTTGCATGTCAACAGTACTTTTGTCACCAAACCTTCCTAGTGCAGACATAGCTTAAGTCTCTGGTCTTTGATGCTATACAATGCCTTATTTTCCTTCAGTGGGTCATCTTGCATGCTAAATCAGCACCTTACCTTAATTAATGGTTCTTTTCTTGTTGGGTGAGTTACACAATTTTATTAAAAGTTCCTTTTTCACACTCAGATTCTGTGCTTGCGAGCAGGGAAGCACTGTCTCTCGGAGTTGCCCAGTGGTGTGGTGTGAATTTCCCAGGTTACTAGGTGGGGCCTCGAGCCGGATCAGTGTTGAATGGATAGAGAGGAACCCCTAGATACTGAACCCGGCCCTGGCTGCTGCTGGTGCTACCTGGCAGAAGGGTTACAATTGCATTCCCTACTCCTCCCCAGGAAGGGGAGGCCTGCACATCAGCTCATCCCATCAGCTTAGAAACCTTTGAAAGGGATAAAAATCTTGGAGAAGGAGAAACTAGGATCTTTATGCTGATTGAATTCTAGGGGAAAAGATTCTTAACATAAGCAATCCCATGCTGCTTGCCATGAGTCAGACCTAAAGGACTAATAGAGCTGCTTGTTACAGAAGCTTAAAGAGGTTGGACCTCCCTTGTCCGGTACAATTGGGATGTGACCTGTCCAGAATGAGGGGACTTGCTGAACCAGAGGAGGTCCCTCCCAACATGGCGCATGCTGTCCTACTGTCCCCGGCTAGGGCTCCAGCCTAGCCGCACTGCTGCCTATCCAGCCATGGCTGCCGCAGGGGTCGGAGCGCCGCAGCTGGGGGATAAACCTCCCTGGTTTCCACCAGCACAGGAGCTCCGCAGCCAGGGATAGAGCTCTGCAGCTGGAGCTGGGGCTCTGCTGCTGCTGGAGCTCCACAGCTGCCATGGATGCCGTCCCTGAGCTCCACGGCTGCCACTACAGTCCCCAGGCTCCACAGCCAGGGACAGAGTTCCACAGCTGCTGCTGCAGGGCTCCTGCTACCACCTGGCTACAGGAGCGAGAGTTCCCTGCTGCGTTACCTGCCCCTCTGCAGCCTGTCCCCTGGCTCCCAGCTGAATCTCCAAACCTCCTCCCACCACCACCTCACTACTCCTGTCCCGCAGCCCGACCTTCCTATCCCTGGGCTCTGCGGTCCAGGAACATCCGTGGTCCTGCTGGACCATGGATGTTGCCGGACCAAAGAGTCCCAAATAAGGGAGGTACAACGTGTATTAACTTTTTAAATCTAAGCCTGTATGCTTCCTGTTTTCACCTGGTAAATAGAACGTCCTTACTTATTTTCTTATTTTTAATACATCTTTAGTTAATTACAGGATTGGCTGTAGACATTGAGATGTGAGTACAGTTGACCTGAGGTAAGTGACTGGTCCTTTGGGGCTGGGAATAACCTAAACATTGTTTTGATTTTTGTGTGTGTGTGTATGTTCAGTGACTGTCTGGCACACTGGCCAGCTTGCCTGTGTAGCAAGATAGTTCCCTGGGGCATTCTAATCTATCTGTGACTCCCTGGTGAGCCACTCTAGACATTATGACCACTGATTTCAGTAACAGTAGGATTAAGTCAAATGTGCCTGTCTCAAAAAGATTACTGTGTTAAGTCTCCAGTCCAGCAAATTCTCATTACTGTCACTAGACTCTTTTGAATCAATGGGATTACTCATGGTAATTTAGCTCTCTAAACTTAGTAAGTGTTTCCAGGACTGGGACCTAAATTAGGATATGCCATGATGAAAAAAAAGAAATGTTGAAAGAGAGCACAGAGTGAAGGGCAACTATAGCAATGAGATCATGCATTGCTTTTGAGCCCCAGTGACCTTTAGTTGAACATTGCTTTACTAATGCATTCAGTAGTTAGTATTCCTAAATCCCTGTGAATAGCACCACATAAGTTACATTTGATGACAGTATAAATCACTAGAGTTTCAGACAAACCAATATAGAGCATGTAATTTGCCCCCTTTTTGTGTATTTGTAATACTTATTTATTCTTCTGTAGTGTTTTCTTTCTACTGATCTAAAAGCATTTTACAAACATTAATGATTTGCCAGTTGCCTCCTCACAACTCTGTTATTCCCAAGACACAGATATAGCAGCTGGGAGGTGTAATTCCCAGATCAGGTAGAAATTCATATGTTAGCTCTGCTTCAGATAGTACACTAAAAGGAGCAACATGGCCATGGAAGTATAGACAACAACTTAGGGTAGCCACCCAAACTCAGTCCTGTCTGAGACTCTAAGTCCATACATTTTCAGACAGCACATCCATGCCACCAATCATGCTACCACAGCTATACTGCTATTTTTAGGCACTAGCTCAAGCAGAACTAGTGTATATAGTGTACATAACTACCCATGCTGGGGAATTATTTCTCCCAGGATATGTCTACACTACAAAGTTAATTCGAACTAACGGATGTTAGTTCGAATTAACTTTGATAGGCGCTACACTAGCGCTCCGCTAGTTTGAACTTAATTCTGCCGCTCTATTCTGCACTAGTTAGGCCTCAGCTGGAGTACTGTGTCCAGTTCTGGGCGCCACATTTCAAGAAAGATGTGGAGAAATTGGAAAGGGTGCAGAGAAGAGCGACAAGAATGATTAAAGGTCTAGAGAACATGACCTATGAAGCCAGGCTTCATGAACTGGGCTTGTTTAGTTTGGAAAAAAGAAGATTAAGGGGGGACATGATAGCGGTTTTCAAATATCTAAAAGGGTGTCACAAGGAGGAAGGCGAAAATTTGTTCCTCTTGGTTTCTGAGGACAGGACAAGGAGTAATGGGCTTAAAGTGCAGCAGGGGAGGTTTAGATTGGACATTAGGAAAAAATTCCTAACTGTCAGGGTGGTCAAATATTGGAATAAATTGCCAAGGGAGGTGGTGGAATCTCCCTCTCTGGAGATATTTAAGAACAGGTTAGATAGACATCTGTCAGGGATGGTGTAGACGGAGCTTGATCCTGCCTTGAGGGCGGGGGGCTGGACTCGATGACCTCTCGAGGTCCCTTCCAGTCCTATTATTCTATGATTCTATATCCCCCCTCCATCTCCTCTTTTCTAAACTGAAAAGTCCCAATCTCTTTAGCCTCTCTTCATATGGGACCTGTTCCAAACTCCTCATCGTTGTAGTTGCCCTCCCCTCTCCCACCCTCTCTCTTCCCCTCTCCCACCTCCTTTTCCCAGTCTCCCCCAGTTTTGTTCAATAAAGAGAGATTCTATTTTTGAACACAATTGTCCTTTATTTTGTACATCAGGAAGGGGGGCTAGGGAGGGGTAAGTGGAAGGAGGTGAGGGAGGAATGGGGTACGAGCCCCCGATGGGAAGGACTGGGGTGGCTCTGCAGGCTTCTGGGGGTGGAACCTCTCCTGCAGCCCCCCAATTGCCCCCTCTCCCCAGATGGCAGCCTGCAGCAAGTGCAGCCGGTCTGATGGCCGAGTGCTGTGATGTGCCCAGTGTGGGTAGTCCGGGCAATCCAAGCCAGGACTGCTTTGCAAGCGGGGCACCCCTGAGAACTGTCTGTCCGGGGTGGGGGTCGGGTCCCTTTAAGCACAGCCCTTGGCTAGCCTGAGACAGCAGCTCCACGCTCTAAGTCCTCATCTGATGCCCTGCCGGCACTGCTTCCGGCCATCCTTAACCCCGGTTCAGGGTCCACTCTGTGTGGACGTGCTAGTTCGAATTAGCAAAACGCTAATTCGAACTAGTTTTTTAGTCTGGATGCGTTAGTTCGAATTAGACATACCCCCAGCTACTGAGTAGACATACCCAGAGAGATTAGTCAGTACTTACGGTAGAATTCAGATCTTCTGAATCAGAGTCTTATGTTTTAAAAAATAGACTATATTTCCTTTTTATAAAAGATTATATGTACTAGAGTTAAATCCAAATTTGTCATTGGACTTGCTTACAAAACAGTCCCTAAAATATTTAAATGCATTTTTTTTGCGGCACAAAAATGGGATTTAACCATATTTTTAGCATTATGCCAGGGTAGGGTTGCCAGATGGTTTCAGAAAAAATACTGAGCCTTCCCCCCCCCCTCAAAAAAGGACCCCAAGAGTTGTTAAGCAAAAACAACCCCAAAACAGCATGGCCCATTTAAGAAATGCATGATGACGCTCTTTGGACATAACAGACGGCTAGCAGCCGCGCACCGTCATGCCTCCCTGCGCCAGGCCGGACAACTCCCCGGTAAGCACTAGGGTTACCAGGCTGCCTCCATACTGAGCCAGAGAGCCCGGGATTTTCACCTCCTGGCCAGGAAAAAATCAGAAACTACTGGACATGATAGGGGTCTGGTATTTTCTCAAATTTTTTACTGGACAGGAGGCGAAAATACCGAACTGTCTAGGTCAATACTGGACACCTGGCAACCCTATGCCAGGGACATGAATCCACTGGATTTTGGTGTATATAAATAGTTATATGTCCCCAGATATACTGTTTTCCTCCCCCATCCTATATTAGGGTATGTCTACACTACCCTCCTAGTTCGAACTAGGAGGGTAATGTAGGCATACAGCACTTGCAAATGAAGCCCGGGATTTGAATTTCCCGGGCTTCATTTGCATAAACTGGGCGCCGCCATTTTTAAATCCCTGCTCGTTCAAACCCCGTGCCGCGCGGCTACACGCGGCACGAACTAGGTAGTTCGGACTAGGTTTCCTAGTCCGAACTACCGTTACTCCTCATTCCACGAGGAGTAACGGTAGTTCGGACTAGGAAGCCTAGTCCGAACTACCTAGTTCGTGCCTCGTGTGGCCGCGCGGCACGTGGTTCGAACGAGCAGGGATTTAAAAATGGCGGCGCCCAGTTTATGCAAATGAAGCCCGGGAAATTCAAATCCCGGGCTTCATTTGCAAGTGCGGTATGCGTACATTACCCTCCTAGTTCGAACTAGGAGGGTAGTGTAGACATACCCATATATATAAAGAAATCACAGACTAAAACCTCAAGTGTTCTGGCCTTCTAAAAGTCAGATTTTGTTCTCATTTCACCATTTTTTTCCAATGCGCTACAGTACTTTTTCTGTCTGAGATTTTTCTGACATTGGGGGAAAGCGAGTGAGTTTTTATACTTGATTTGAATTCTTTTTTATAAGGACCTTTGCTTTCATGCAGGAAGTTTATTTCATTTTGGTTTGCATTTTGTATTTGGTTTGTTGCTTTGTCCCTGAAGTGATAATCCTCTGTAACTTCACAGACATTCCAGCAGCCACCAGTCCTGGTATCACAAACAGATAAAAACAAACATCAGAGCCAGAGATAAAGGACCTAATTCCTGGATCTGTTAAATTTACTTGTTCTGGTCCCCATGAAAAAGCTAACCTAAATTTAGGGGTGTGCATCTTTTGGAAAAGGCTGGAGTTCCTGAAGAAGGAGGTGTCATGAGTCTTCCCCAACCACCCAACATTTATGGCAGTGAACCAGTCTCAGTCGTCAACAAGGGTCCATAGCATGACTGAAAAGTACTCCTTCAGGTTGATATAATCGGAGGCCCAGTGGTTGGGGGCCCAGATGGGGATGTGGATGTCATCAGTGGTCCCCCTGAAATTGGGAAAGCCCACGGCAGCAAAGCCAGCAACTGTGAGGTCCACGTCACCCAGGATGACAACCCTGAACAACAGAATGGTTGTGGAGCACCTTCACCACCTGTAGAGGCATACAAATAGAGAATCACAGAGTTACCAGAGCCTTTGGGAATTCTCCAAGCCCAACTCCAACTTACCCCATCCTAGACGGCTTTGTGAAGGCAAGAATGAAAAACCTCCAGGGAAGGGGAGTCCATCACCCCCTTTCCCTAGGGAATCCCATTCCAGAGCTTCACCACCCTCTTGAGACAATAGTAAGAGTCATACCTGCATGAGCATGGCCCCAATGGTTGATCTCCCCACGCCAAACTAGTTCCCAATGGAGCGGTAGCTGTCCGGCATGGTAAGTTTCCAAAGTGCAATGGTAACTCACTTCTGGAGGGGGATGGCAGGTCGCATGAGGGTGTCCCATCACCAGAGGGCAGGGGTCAGCCACTCGCACAACTCCATGAAGGTGTCCTTCCATATGCGGAAGTTGTGGAGCCACTGCTGGTTGTCCCACCTCTCCATGATGACCCGGTCCCACCAGTCGGAACTGGTGTCCCAGTGCCAGAAGCAGTAGTGCACGGTGTGCAGGGGAGGGTAAGAGGGGCTGTATTGCAAGAGCAGCACATGGAGAGAGGTGAGGAGGTGCCCAAGTGTGAACTATAGATCCTGGTTGTGCAGTGCATCATGGGCAGCCTGCAGCAACTACACCAGTAGGTGCATCAAGAGATCTAAGAGCCAGCGAGTGTTTTACAGCAGGTCCGGCTCCATGGCAGGAGTGCTGTGGTGTCCAAAAGGGCAACCAGAGCACGCAGTGAGATGAGTATGCTGTCTGTCAAGGAGGTAGGCAAAGGTAAAGAACCTGAGACATCACTGTAGAGGGTAGTCCCTCTAAGCATGAGCCTCATATAGCCTCAGGCAGCAGCTACAGGAAGTGACTGCTGTCCTGATGGCCTGCCCAGAGTGCTTTGGAGTGGGGAGGGGACTTAAATGCAATTCAGGTTCCAATCAGTGTGGAGGCGCTATTTTGATATATCTATTTTGGGAATTATTTTTCCAAAATAGCTTATTTTGAAATAATCACGTAATGTAGATTTTCCCCTTCCCACCCTCTTAATTCTCTCTTCATTCTTGGGGAATCATCTAGAAATACAGGGATAGCACCAACTGCCCATCTGACTATGGTATCCGCAGACTTAGCTGATCCCCATTTGTAGAATGAACTCTTAATAACTTGGGAGACCAGTAAATTAGAACAGCCTTTAGACTGCTTTAGCTTACACAAAGGAACAGACCAACTACAGTCAGATCCATGATTGGGGGAACATCATGGTAACTTAAAGCCACATTTCCCCATTTTTCTCTGCTCCTGCACCAGTGATAGCTCTTCCCATTAGAGAATCTGACCCAAGATCTTAGGGCCATATTCTGCAGCTGTAACAAGACAAATACGGCATCAGGACTGGCACATTTTCATGATATAAGAGGATACTAACTGCAGAGAGGACAAATTAGGGGATTGTGACAAGTCTGCCACGCCTGATTCTGATTCAGAATTAATTGGTGCATCCAGCCATTTGGCTTGGTCAAAATAACTAAAATGAACTTCCAGTAGTCAGATTCTACACTAAATGTTCTATGAGGCTAAGAAAATAACAAACTAGGGTGGGATGCTTTCTATATAAAAGTCTTCCTGGCATTTTTGTGCCTTCTATTACCAGCTCCCCAGAGCACATTATTCAGTAATTCAGCAATTCTTGCATTTAAAGCACAGTCCTAAAATGGCATCTATACATTTCACAGGGAATTTGCTCCCCCTCCTATACTACCATACAACTGATCTTTGATGGGAGCTGGGTGGACAGTAGACCTGCAGTGACAGAGCCAGGCACACACAGCCCAAGGAGTGCAGACCTTATGGTGAGCAGCAGACCTGCAGTGACCAGAGCCAAAGGGGTCAGAGGAGCAACGCAAGGAGCTGGAGGCTGGCAAAGCAGCACAATCTGCAGCTGGGTGTGGTGAGTAGCTGGGACCAGCAAAGGGGGGGAAAGAGGCTCTGGGCAGGGAGACACCACCAGCCAAGAGGTCCTGCAGGCCAGACTTGGAGAGGAATTGTAACTCCAACTGGGAGAAGAGTCCTGCCACCTAGAGCCTGAAGTCATGTGGTCACTGCCAGAGCAAGCATGTCCAATCTGCAACCCCCCCTGCAGTACAGCCAGGGCCTGAGAGAGAGCCCTGGGACCTATAAGGAACAGACTGTGAACTGTCCTTATACTCTGCAAACTGCTGTTTGTGGTGTCCCCGTGCTACGGAGCAGGACTGTGTGTTCTCATTTAACCTTTCTCACTTTTTCCTTACTCTTTTCTTTTTAATCAGTTGCTGTTTAATAAATTGTATTTGCTTTGCACTGTATGTAATGATCACTGGGTGAAGAAAGCATCAAGTGTGAAGACAGCACCCCGGAGTGGGGACACCCTAGCCCCTGTCCCAAGTGACTAAAAGGTTGGGGATTAAGCCCCAGAAAACCTGGGCCCAGCCTTGCTGGGATTTCGAGAACTCTGATGTTCAGGGGAGTGGAAGGGGAGCCCTCAGGATCACAGAGGCCTTTGGGTAAAAGAAATGGGAGCAGGGACTCAGATCCTTTTGCTGGTCCATTTCACCGGGGTGGTATAGAAGCCAGGAAAGTTCCCCACAATAGCGGGACCATTCCCCCGCTTACATATCGTTTTTACAGAGCACTAGATTGCCCCCTGAGGATTATAAATAATGTTAATTAAAATGCAGAAAAACAAGAATGGTTGTTTTATAGTACTTAAAGATATGCTGAGCACTTCACAAAAGACAGACAGATTGAAAGCTCTCCATGGTGAGCCAGGGATCATGCCTGCTTGTTTGTACAGGACTTAGCATAATGGGTAGGTCTACACTGTAGTAAACATCCTTGGCTGGCCCATGTCAGCTGTCGCAGGTTCACAGGGCTCAGGCTATGGGCCTGTAAATTTGTGATACAGACATAAAGTCTCAGGCTGGATTCTGAGCTCTGGAACCCCACAAGGAAGAAGGGTCCCAAAGCTGGAGCTCCAGCCTGTCTACACCACAGCTGAACAGCTCTGCAATCCCACTAGCCTGAGTCAGGAAAACAAGCTGGAAAGACTGTGGTTTAGCAAAATAAGGATCGCGTCCCAGCAGTAATGATCACAGAGTTACTTAGGTTATGCATATACAGGTCATGGTGATTCAGGTAAGTTTTTATTTTCTATATGTATCAAATAAAAAAAGATAAACATTCTTGACAAGTGTAATACTGTGCACTCACCCCAGACTAGATGGGGAGGGGTTAACACCTCACTGTGAACTAAGGAAGCCATGCTCCCATGTCCATACTGGGCACACTTGAAGTATAGCACCAGTAGAAGAGGGAATAGCCCAAGCTCAGGCTGCCTCAGGGTATGTCTAGACTACATGCCTCTGTCACCAGAGGCATGTAGATTAGGCTACCAGACATAGGAAAATGAAGCGGCGATTTAAATAATCGCCGCTTCATTTAAATTTACATGGCTGCCGCGCTGAGCCAACAAACAGCTGATTAGCTGTTTGTCGGCTCAGCGCGATAGTCTGGACGCGCGGGTATCGACATCAAAGGTATTTGTCGACCACCCAGGTATACCTCATCCCAGGAGGCATACCTGGGTGGTCGACAAATACCTTTGATGTCGACACCCGCGGGTCCAGACTATCGCGCTGAGCCATGTAAATTTAAATGAAGCGGCGATTATTTAAATCGCCGCTTCATTTTCCTATGTCTGGTAGCCTAATCTACATGCCTCTGGCAACAGAGGCATGTAGTCTAGACGTACCCTATGTCTGGGATAGCCACTGGAGAGGAAGGATGCATGCTGCAGTTTCTGGAGCCCCAGATGGCAAGAGCTAGAGACTGAGATTTAGCTACGGATGCATTTTCATTAAAATAAAATTAGGTTGGAGCAACTGAGAGCAGTTCAACCTGAGAAGATGAGACAAGAGACCCTGAAGATGCCTAAGCCAGGACTTCATAAGTCACAGTAGGAAGTAGGCCAGGAAGGGGACATGCCATTGTACCTGAAGCAGTCAGTGTGTTTTGAGCGGCTCCCTGTGAATTGGTAAACCCACCCATCACTATCAGAGCCCTGGACACAGCCCCAGTGGAGCAGGGAGGGTCTGGAGTCTCCCCAATCCACTGCAACTCCTGGGAGGTGGCCCAACCCTACTGATTCCAGCCATTATGCCTAATTGTGCTGTGGACCAGGGTGAATTTATGGACTCAGGCAGCGAGGTCTAATGGTTTAAACCCACTGTTTGGGTTTGATGTAGAGCTGTGTGTAAAAGCCAGAATCAACACGGACATCCTGCCTCCCAGATGGCCTAGCAGCTAAGCAGCAGAAGGCAACTTGAGATGGAGTACCCTCACCCCATCACAACATATTTATTGTGAGCATCACAGAAAAGGCAAATTTTCAAGATAGATGTGAAGAAGGAGACAGTACTGACTTTGTGGACCAGAATAGGAAGGACATGAAAAAAAAAAGTTAAAGAGATCTTTTTGGGAGGTAAAAATGAAGGGGCATAAAGTGGATTGGAAAATGAAGCAGTAAAAAACTAGATCAGATAGAGAGGTCGAGATGGAGTTCCTGACCTTGCAAGTCAGGAAAATATGTTTATCTTTGATACAAAAGGGATAACTAAAAAACCATTGGAATAATTAAAAAATAGGGATGAGCTCGTACAGATATATATATATACTGGGAAAATAATTTCATCTGCTGCTTTTTGAGTGGAGTCTGAGTCCAGACATTGATAATATTTACATAACAGTTCAAAAACATAAGCTAAAAGCACATATTGTTTCTAAACAGAATGTTGCTCAACATCTTCTATGAGGTGTCAGTAGCCTCCAGAGGCAGGTGGTATTACTGATTAGGTTACTGCAACACCTGCATTTGTTATTCAAATTCACAATGTACCATGGATTCAAAAATACAAGAAAAATAGCTCTTCCTTATACTACAATGCAAGCTGTAATCTTGGGTCTCTAGAAACTAATACAATCTAATTTATTTTTATAATATTTTAAAAGAACCACCTGTTCAAAAGATGTATAGCAAAACACTGTCAAATTCAGTTTATTTTTGTTTTGCATTCTCTCAAACAGCAACCAAGTAAGTACTCTTTACTGTTCTGATACAGTATTGCATTTTTGTTTGTACATCTCTATAGGTTCATACAAATTTACAAACTAAAAACCTTGTGGCAGACAGGGACAATTTTCAGCTTAATTAGAAATAATTCCTGCAGGTAATGTCCACATAAAATGCAAATCTATTTCTTAAAACAAAAGATTTGGATAAACCAAATAGTTGTATTGATCTGATCTCATATTTCCTCCATACTAGTGCAGGATAACATTCTTCTTGCTGATGCAATGAAGTCAATGAAGGATTTGTCTTCATGGGGAGTTATCAGGAAGTTATAATGGCATAAGACAAGGTATGGAGTTATACTCCTATGAGGAGTTATACAGATATAACTGCAGTATGGACTGACACCTTGTCCATGTCTAGACTACATGGACGATAGCAGCATTTTTTGGTAAACCTAATCTCTTAGGCTATGTCTAGACTGCCCCCTCTTGTGCCAAAAATATGCAAATGAGGCAAAGCTTGGAATATTGCGGTGCCTCATTTGCATAATTAATTAGGCTCCGTTTTTGCTCAAGAGGCTTTTGTGCAAAAAACCTCCTCTTGCACAAGAGCCATTCTTTCTCTTTTTTTCAGGAAGAACAGCTCTTGCGCAAAAGCCTCTTGTGCAAAAACAGAGCCTAATTAATAATGCAAATGAGATGCAACGATATTCCACGCTTCACCTCATTTGCATATTTTTTGCACAAGGGGGGGCAGTCTAGACATAGCCTTAGGGCATGTCTACACTACTGAGTTATTTCGAAATAACTTTCCTTATTTCAAAACAACAAGGCGAGCATCCACACTACTAAGCCCATTATTTCAAAATAAAGGGCTTGTTATTTCAAAATAATTCCTGCTTGTGAATAGGAATAGTGCTATTTCAAATTGTTATTTCAGAAGTTATTTTGAAATAACTTATTTCAAAATAACTCTCTAGTATAGACATGCCCTTACTCACATTTAGTGATAGTTCAGATGTCAAAGTGTTCAAGGCCTTGTAATGTAAATTCCTTGGAGAAAGCAAAAAGTTTTCTGTGTTTATTGCTGAGCATACTGAAGGCCCTCAAACCATGAACATTTCTACTTTGCATACACCAACTATATTTTTAAAATACATTGGACTAACCAGGAGAAAAATACCTGTCATATTGAGATGAGGCACATGAAAAGTAAAAAAAAAACAACCAACCATTACCCCCAATTTTGAGTGATAGTGTACTTAAAATTGTCTTACAATTCTTATTCTTTCTATGAACAGCTCTTTAAAATGTCACAATTTCAGCAGTCCCAAACGGGATGATATCATAATCCCTGTGTTAGTGTTAGAATGCTATACATTTCCAATTAAAAGAAACAATGATTAGTGATATTAAGAAGATGCAACCGTTTTCAGAGTGTTGTTTGGAAAATCTAGTTCCTATAACTATGCTGTATTTTTACTGTTGATTCAATGCATTTGAAAATATAAAAGACTGCAGTTTTTTAGTACCTAGCCCTTTATTCATTCTGTCAAAAAGAAGAATTTATGATTTTACCAAATGCTCTAACAAACTCAGCTAATATCCTTGGGAACCTATAAAATAGTTATTTTGAAAGTCAGAACATGTCCACTTCAAATTCCCTTGTCCATGTTTCTAACAATGCTTATATATTAATAACTGCAAGTAACTTTTTTTCAAAAATTACAAACTAATAACGCTTTGGCTCTCTTAATTATTGCACTGTGGCACACATTTAAAGCAACAGAAAGATTTCTTTGTAGACTTAGAGTAGTGTAATGCTATTCTTTATAAGGCATTTGGCAAAGCGTACCAGAAATTCAACTCAAGTGTTTCCAACTAAAATTAGGGTGACCTTCAATGAGACTAAATTAATCTGTGCCCTTTTTTCTTTTTGTGAAAGATAAACAACGTACCAGAGGTTTTTCTTTAAGAATCTTTATACAGTAGACTTCTGATAATCCGGCACCTTTGGGACCCAGAGGGTGCCAGATTATCGGATATGCTGGAGTATCAGGAGGTACTCCGGTGGGAGGGGGGCTGTGACGGGGCTGCTGGAAACTGACGCGAGGCAGACTTGGGGACATGGCTGAGCAGAGCAGCTGGGGTGCTGCCGGGTTGGTCCCGCAGCACCGCTCAGGTGAGGGGCAGTGCTGGGGGACCAACCCGGCAGCACCCCAGCTGCTCTGCTCAGCCGCTTCCCCAAGTCCTCCGCTACTGAAACTGACGAGTGACGGACTTGGAGAAGCAGCGGGGCAGAGCAGCTGGGGTGCTGCCGGGTTGGTCCCGCAGCACCGCTCAGGTGATGGGCAGCGCTGCGGGACTAACCCGGCAGCACCCCAGCTGCTCTGCCCCGCCGCTTCCCCAGCTGGCCTGTAGCAGGCGGCTGCACGGGGCTTCCCCCGCCTCCCTGCAAAACAGTGGAGAGTTTGCCCCTCGCCGTTCCCCACCCACCCCGCCCCCCGGCAGGACACAGTGCGGTCCGGCAGACCCGTCACAGGGGTATAATCCCCTTTCCCTCTCCTCCCCTTCCCTTTCCCGGCCCATGAGCGCGTGTGGGGCTCACAGGCGCTTCAATTGTCCGGCTGGCTAGCGCACTTCCGGGTTCCAGCTACTGCTGGACTATCAGGAGTGCCGGACCACTGGATGCCGGACAATTGGAGTTTTACTCTATTAGAATTTCAAAGGAGAACTAGTAGGGCTCTGACATCAAAGATACTAACAAAATTAAGTCTGATTAATACTGAGTGGTCCTTTGTAAGTCACCAATAACCCAAACTCTCGTTTGAATATTTTACATTTATACATACAGTTCTTTTCATCTCAAAATAGGAATTACTACACCCACACTTAAATACAGTGTGGTACGGAGGGGGAGTCAGTAACCAGCAATCAGCCTTTACATAACATAGCACTCTGCTGTTGGATAGGAGTAATCTTGCCTAAGGACCCTTCTGAAAAATGACACCTGTTGCAGCCAGGACCTTAATTTCTAAGATCCCAGGTAGTAAATTGATCCTTCTGAGTTCAATGTATTCTCAACAATGCTGAGATGCAGTCCTGTGCTTCCAAAGAATCTTTATTGAAAAATCAGATTTTTGTACAACTAATCAGTCTAACCAGTAGTAGTGAGCTATTTCATTTTTAGCATTTTAAATAAATAGAGATGGGCCTGAAATATATCCTGGCTCCAAGTAGCCACAGCCGCTTTTTCATTGCATAAAGCAGTCATATATCCTGAGAGCACAGTAAACGTTGGTTTTCCTGTTGATTGCACACACTTGCCCTGATTAAAATTAAAGCTGTTTATGTACACAGGTCAAGAAGTGTCTGTGGTACAATGGGTGAAGAAGTCTCCAAGAGTGTGCCAATATCCTTGTTTGGTCAAACATGCAATCCCATCTTGGTATTTACTAGTTTGTCTGCCACCAAATGATAAACAATAAAAGACACTGTAATTTGTGTACTCAGGCACTCTGTGGAGTGAATGTAGAGTGCTTGAACAGCAGGGGTATTTTCAGAGTCAAATAATCAGTTGTCCAGTTGAAGCATAGTCCTTTGTGAGTCCACCCACAATATTTCCATCTATTCAAAGTTTGCTTCCTGTACATTGATAACTTATGTTCATAATTTGTCAAACATACCTCTCAATAAAAATAGAGAAAGTTATAATTACAAGCAATACCTTTAAAAGTAAAATATTTTTAATAAAAATTATAATCATTTATGGATGCTTCATGCATGTAGCATTTGCTGTCTTTCTCTACCAAGATAACAAGCTGGACTTGATGTGTTCTGTAGCAAACATTTTAAGGAATCAAGAAAAACACGACTCACCCATTAATTGGAGCAAATTAGAGAGAAACTACATGAGCAATCTCATGCTGTGAGATTTCACTGAAGTTAATTATTGAAGATATGTCAAGGCAGAATTTGGCTTATTGTTCACACATGACTCATCCATGTGGTGTAAAGAGGTGTATTCTGGGATGTATTACCAGGAGTGTGGTATGTAAGACAGGATGTAGGTGTCCTGCTCCACTCAGCACTAGTGAGGCCTCAGCTGGAGTACTGTTTCCACTTCTGCATAACAGACTTTACAACACCATGAACATACTGGCGAGAGTCCAGAGGAGAGCCAAAAAATGATAGAAAGTTTTCTAAACCCTCTAAAACTTTATTTTATCAGGAATGCCTAAAATAATTAGGCATGTGTAATCAAGAGATAAGAAGGCTGAGGTGTAAGGGGACCTAATAACAATCTTTACTTATATTAAAGGCTGGTACAAACAGGAGAGTGATCAATTGTTCTCCATATCTTCTGAGGATATGACAAGTAAAGGGCTTAATCTATAGCAAGGAAGAGTTAGGTTAGATGTTAGGAAAAACGTAGAGGCCTTGTCTACACTTGCAAGTTGTGTTACCAATAAACCTTTTCTGGAGACAAAACCTGGAGAGCAGTGACATCACAACCCAACAAACACCAAATTTTGGCAACAGAAATCTTCAACCTCTGCGCAAGACTTTTGTCTTTTCCCCTACCTTTATTGTCAACAATCACGTAGTAGGTTTTTTTGTTGAGTATATTGACCTCCAGCATATTTCCCACAATGCCTGATTAGCCATTCTGGCCATTACAAAAGAGGGTGTAGATACTTCCTATAGTACTTCCCATAGCACAGAGTCATCAGAATCACTTGTCCTGGAGCCAGAAATTATTGATGAAGAGGTGGAAATGGATTAAGAGTTTAGGATCAGTCTAGTGGCAACCAGTGCGCTAGGCAGAGAACAATTCCTTGCAAGTTCCAATGTTTGTGAGTACAATACTCTCAGCAACTGGATGTGGAGCATGAAGCAAGGGAAGAGATGGGTGGTACGTTGCTGTGGAGGTAGGGTGGGTGGTAGAGTCAGGACCAAGTGTGGTGCAAAGTTATTTTAGTGCAGCTGGGAAAGTGGGTAGAGGCCACGCAGGGTGCAAAGTTGTTCTAGTGGAGCTGAGGGAGGGATGGTGAAGACTATGTGGGACGCTTAGTTCCAGTGCAGATGTGCGTGGAAGGGGCACAGTGGCCATGTGGGGTGAGTAATTGCTGTTTATTGTAGCAGCGTGGGGTTGGGGTGAGCTACCATTTCCATACCACCGTGGAATGACACTCTCCCTAAACCATTCCTCATACTGTGCTGCCAGAACCAAGGCAGCACAGAGTTTGGCTCCATACAGAGCAGAGCACATCCCACTAGCACACAGAAGCTCAGTTCAGGTTTGCCTGTTAACCCTCAGCAATGATGTAGCAGCCAGAGTATCTCAGTCTGTGGACAAGCGCAGGATTATTACCAATTGTTCCCACGTGCAGATTCTGCACAAGCCAGGACTGTACTTTCTTGAGAAACCCATGACCAACATCAACTCCTCCTTTTAGCCCACATTTAAAACTCACCATGATCCGAGGGTCTGAAGAGATCTGTGTTTGCCTCTGCGGTAACAAGAAAAGTGGTAATTTTTTCCTGAGAGCCTCCCTGATATTGATGGCCACCCCTTAGGCTCCTCTGGTAGCACAAGTGCCTGGCTGCTCAAACTGTGCATCCAGGCACTGAGTCTCACTGTTCTACCCACAGCTAAACCTTTTGCCATTATTCTCACACAAATTATGTAAGTGTCAGGGGGTCCGCACCCCCGTGCGCCTCAGTGCCCCCTGACTGTCTTCATATAGCCCATCTCAGGGCAGAATACAGTCTGTATGGGTTGCTCATCATAGGCACCTGGGCTTATCTCCGTGGACCTGCTTACCTAAGTCAGGCTGCCACCTGTCTCCACGCCCGGGCCTTTCCTTCGACCCCTCATCGGGGTAGCCTTAGCTGGCCTTCTCCCAGCTCTAGCTGGCTAGCCCCAGCAGGTCTCCCTCCTGGGAGCTCCTGCTTCCTCCACAGCCAGTCCCTCACTGGCCTCTCCCCCCTCTTGAGCAACCTGGGCTTCTCTATATATACACAAGCCAGCTGTGCTCCTACTCGCCCTAATGGGTTCAGCTGGCTTCTCTTAGCCATGCATGCAGTCCTGGATCTTTGCCAGCTGGGCTCTCCCCTGCCCTAATAGGTTCAGCTGGCTTCTACCAGCCATTCGTGCAGTCCTGGATCTTTGCCAGCTGGGCACTCTCTAGCCCTAATTAGCTCCCGCTGGCCTCCTCTCTGCTAGCCCCGGCTCCGGGCCGGAGTCCAAGTATTAAAGGGCCAGTGCAGGGCAGGTGCCCTGTCACAGTAAGCAACAGCATGTGGCCGCCACTCTTGGGAACATGACCCTCCAAAAGGTCCAGCTGTTATGCTTATAAGAAGCACACGGGATCTTTCCTAGAGGAAAAGGAAATACGCTGCATTTATTGAAAATACAAAATGAAAAGAGAGCATATGCATTCACACACATACGCAGGACCTACAGCTGGTGCATAGTTACCAGTCCGTCAGGGCTCAAGTCAGTCTTATTGGCCAAATAAGGCTCACTGATTGAGGAGTCAGGGTTCCTCTGAGACTCGGCTTGCAGGACCAAACCCAGAGTTTAATGGCCAGAGCTCCCTTTCTTATACATGTAAGTCCCCATTGGAGTCTATGGGTTCTGCAGGGTCATGATGCAATTATCCACCCTTAAAAGGTATTAATCTGTTTTCCAGAGTTATCTTTTGATGGTGAGTGTAGGGCTTCCCATCCTTATCTCTGCCTGTCTGCAGGGTTCTGTCAATGCTGCTAATTCAGTTCAGCTTCAGGCATAATGGCTATATCCTGGTGATCTTTAAGATTTCCACTTCTTGATCACCTGGGCATCTGTGATGGCTGTCACACTTACACACATCCTCCACTCACACCACACAATTGCGCAGAGCATCAGACAAGATTAATAGTTACTAGAAGACAGAACTTAGTTTGTGATGCAGACAAGGGTTACAACTTCATTTATAATGCTAACAGGAAGCAAGGCCTTACAGTAAGCATCATCTAATCATGAGAGACAGACAGAAATAGACGCAGGCAGAACTTATAAGCAAATCATTATACATCATACTTATAGTCTTATAACCAATACTAAACTATACATTTTTGCTACACACCCTGCCATAAAGATACCTCCTTCTAGCTTTCAATCTGCCAAAGGCACATTCAACAACCATGTGGCATTGGCTTAGCCCAGAGGTTCTCAAACTTTGTGATACCGCAACCCCCTGGGGGGGTCAGAACCCACAGATTGAGAAATGCGGACTTAGCCTGTTGTTGAACTGTTACTTACTGCTTTCCAGGTACCCCATGCCATGTAAGGTTTCATGAGCCAGGGCTGTAATGGGTAAGCTGTGCCACCTAGGATCATGGGCATTTCCACATCCCTCACTAATTTTCTGGTCTGGAAAGAGAGTCCCAGCATGCAGACATCTGAATAAGCCACTGTTCCTGAAGATGTGTGCATCATGCATCTTCAAAGACCACCCCAAATTTATGTCTGTGAAAAGCTCACGGTCATCTACAAACACTTGAAATCCCTTACGACTGATGTAGGTTGAGGCAAGGTGGCTTGGTGCAACAATGGGAGTGTATTTATTTCTAATCTTTTTCCTCCACCTCTCAAGTCCATAAAGGACATGAGTCATAGTGCTTAGGTATACATGACGCATCAGAATAGACCAGTTCATTCTCTGATCATGTGTTTTGTTCCTTCTAATGACTGTCAGTTTTCTACTTGACCTCACTAGTGTTCTGTTTAGCATGCTAGTATATTTATGATTCACAAAACATCTATCTTCAGAGGAAGTGACTGAAAAAATATATTCCCAACTTAGTAGTGTGCATGATATAATATTGCTTTTCTTTATACACTGATTGCTTAAAATGTTTCAGTTCTTATTGTCTAGTAATTTATGCAGTAAAACCATTATAAGCATAACCATTTATTAGGTATACAAAATCTATATTTAGGACAAACAAGTAGGAAGATGAAAATTTTTACTTGCGTATGGTGTTTGGGATTGTGTGTGATACACCTTTCACACAGAAGGAAGATTTGTATTTATCATTACAGATGAGAAACTTTAAGCCAAAAAGGTTGTTTGAACAGTTATGATAACATTTAATAATTTATACTGCTGGGACAAGGTGCAAACAGCAAAATAATTCCAGCTCAATTTCCCTCTAAGGTGACAGTTCAGAATTAGTTTTCTAATATTATAACACCAGTTTGTTGTAAATATTTCCCTCTTAGTGCTATGAGGAAGGGAACCTAATATATTTTAAAGGTTTACATTTTGAAAGAAGGAAGGTTGTTACTAAATTACTGAATACATTTACAAATGTCTCTCCCCAAAGACTTCACAGTACCCTTTTAAAGAAGTTATGTATTAGCATGCCCTTATTAAAAATAGCAAAGAAATTGCTAAGGTCACACAGTCAATGGCAGAGCTAAGTCAGGGACCCCAGAATTCCACTTGTGACACTCAGGCTATGTCTAGACTGCAGGCTACCCATACAGAAAAGGCAGAATCACCAGGCAAGTGAAAGGCGCTGGCAGGAGGTACTCCACCAATCCAACTGCATTCCCCCTGAAGTCCCCTTCCCTGATTCGTACAGGAACATTGCTGGCTGTTCCCCTTTGTCAGGGAGCCAAGGTAAGTGCACAATTTGCTGCATTCCTCACTTTGGCTGGGGAGGACAGGGGAGAGAGGAACCCAGACCTGCACCAGCTAGGATTGCCAGGTGTCCGGTATTGACCCGGACAGTCCGGTATTGACCCGGACAGTCCGGTATTTTCACCTCCTGTCTGGTAAAAAAATTCAGAAATACCGGACACCTAAAATGTCTGGTATTTTCTGGGTTTTTTCCCCTGCGGCGAAAACACCAAACACCTGGCAACTCTACGACACACTCAGCAACTGCTTACCTGGTTCCACAGGGAAGCTTCCTTCTGGCTCGACCAAGAAAACAAGATGGCCACCAGCAAATAACCTAAAGACCTGAAGCAAGGGGAAGCAATGCCTTCCCCCGTCTTAATGCTCAACCTATTCTCTTCCTATCCCTATTCTGACTCTGCAAGCAATTAAAGGAGCCATGCTGTTTTAATGCTCTTTTATTTTTATTTATTTATTTTTTGCTTAATAACTCATGGGGTCCTTTTTTTTTTTTTTTGCTCAACAACTTTGGTCTCCCTTCCCCCCCTCTTCCCTCCCCCCCAACAGAATTTTTCCTCCAGTGTATCTTTTTTGCGGGGGGGGGGGGGGGGGGGGTCGGTATTTTTGTTGAAACCATCTGGAAACCCTAGCCCCAGCTGGGGGACCTGCACCCCTCCATGGCTGTGCCCATTACAGCTGCAGCAGCCATGGAAAGGAGTCCCTCACCTGGCCCCAAGCTGCTGCAGTGAGAGGGCTGGGTAGTTCTTCTCTTCCCAAGGCAGCCTGCTTACTGAATCCCTCACCTCCAGCCTTACCCCAGATAAATGATTCATATGAAGCATGAACATTTTCATTTTATTTTCTAAAACCAAAAAAACTGAGTTAAGGACCCAGGCTGGGAAAATCTTCTAGTACATCATTATTTTATTAACTTCCATAAATAGTTTTCAAAAGCTTCAACTGATTTCTTTATAAATAGATTAGTTTTTGCTTTTACTGTTGAAAACTCCACACAGAGTCCTGTCTATGGATGAGCTCCCTCCTTGTCCAAGGGGAGGGGAGACCTTCTATAATTCCCTCTTTTGGTATGGCCAAATCTAATTGATTAATCTATCTCCTCTGCTGTCAGAAATTAAATAGATGATCAAGCCCCAGCTCTCTCTCTATATGTTTAATTAATGGGTGTTTTCATCACAATCTAAGAGAACAGTGTACCTCACCAGGCTACAATAACAGATGTTTTTATTTAATCAGTACATGGATACTCTAGATGGCTGTTTTATACATTTTGTTATTCTGTTTGTATATTTAAGTGCATTTGTAAATACTGACAAAAAGGTACTTTATTCTTCAAGATTTTTCAGTTTCCACAACCTAACATTCCAAAGGTTATAGCCATCTCTGTTAACAGAACAAACCAGAACCCTCATTGAGGATCAGATCTCATTTTACAAAAGAAAGAGCAACTTCAATAGCCTTTCTGAACAATGTACCAATAATAGACATATTTTAGAGCTGTTACCTGGGCCTTCCAGCATACATTCATGAACCATTATTCAAACACTCAAAGCACAGGCACAGATGCAATTCCAGGCCTAATAGTGCTAGGCCTAGGATGAGTAACCTTTTCCATCAGGAATTATTGTTTTGAACATTTTATATGTAGTTAGTGGGTTACAGATAAACTTTGTCAGTTCACTTATATAAATTGTAATATATACAGGCAGTCCTCAGGTTACATGGATCCGACTTACATTGGATCCCTACTTACAAATGGGGTGAGACAACCCCGCACTAGCTGCTTCCCCACAGCAGACCAGGGAGACGCGAAGCTAGCACCCCCCCCCCCCCAGTAGACCAGGGAGATACGGAGCGGCTTTTCTCAGTAGACACCGCAGCTTGAGAATAAAGGACTGAGGGAAGTGAGGTGTGGGAGAATAAAACTGAGCTCTGGAGAAATGTTTGTCTTACTTCCCCATCCCATCAGCACTTCTCCCACACAGAGGCTATGTCTAGACTGCAAGCTTCTTTCAGAAGAAGCTTTTTCAGAAGAGATCTTCTGGAAAAGCTTATTTCAAAATAGAGCGACCACACGGCAAAAACGCAACAAAAAAGCGATGTGCTTTTTCGAAAGATAGTGTCCTCATTGATTGGATACTAGCTCGCATTCAAGTTGTGATTAGAATGGATGGAGTGGCCACCAGGGCACCTGTGTTATTTCCTGGAGGCCTCTCCTTTCGAAAGAACTCCCTCTTCTGCATCCACACATGCCTTTTTCTGAAAAAGCTTTTTCGAAAAAGGGCTTCTTCCTCGTAGAAAGAGGTTCACCACTGCCGGCAAAACCCCCACCATTCTTTCGACTTCCTGTCAAAAGAATGCAATAGCAGTGTGGATGTAAGTATAGTTTTTCTGGAAATACAGCCGTTTTTCCGGGAAAACACTGCAGAGTAGACATACCCAGAGTGAGGTTACATGGGTGAAATGGATTTCAAGCTTAATGTGACTGAATTTTAAAGTGTAGGGTTTTTTTCTGAGAAGTGCCTTTAAAAATAGAACCTTCTCACTTAGCAGATCTGCTCCTCTTCTGTATTCAACCATATCAGCTTATGTCCGTGACAAAATATTTTCTTTTACTGCAGTTAGCTCCCATTTGTTCTGCAGAGCCAACTCATTGTGAGCTGGATACTAAACTCTTTAAGGCAGAGATGGTCTCATTTATTATGTTTGTAGAGCATCTAGTGAACTACGTCCATGACTTAGTTGACCATTAGGGACTAATACAATAACTGTATTAAATAATATAATCTTGTGAAGAGTTCTTGACTGAATTCTAGTTACAAAGCTAATTAACTGCACTTTTATGCCATCTCATTACACCCCACAGGATTTCACATTTATTGTCTGTTTCCATATCAAATGAGTTTACGAGCAAAATGATTATTTTTCTTTTAACTGCCAGCCTTGAAGACTCTGACTGGGTTCTCTTACTCTCTCACATCAACACCAGTAATAGACTGTGCAGGTCAAATTCTGCCCTCATTTCGCTGTCCACTACAGCAGTGGTTTTCAAACTTAGGGTCGTGACGCAGTACTGGATTGTAGAATGTCAGGCATTAGGTCTTGTCACTGCAGGGTGACCAATGACCAATGGGCATGCTAACGCAGGCTTCCTACCTGTCCTGGCACTGCAGACTGCTCTGTGCCTCAGAAGCATCCAGCAGCAGGCCAAACTCCTAGGTGGGGGGAAGAACACACATGGTCCGTGCACTGCCCCTGCCCCAAGCACTAGCTCCGCACTCTCATTGACCAGGAACCTGCTGCAGGTTGCTTCTGGGGGCAATGCCAGGAGAGGCAGGAAGCCTGCCTTAGCATTCCCACTGTTCCTCTGACCAGGAGCTGCAGAAGGTAAGTCCCTCCTGCCCCAGACCTGACCCTCCCCACCCCCAAAGCCGGAACCCCCTCCTACATCCCAAGTCCCACCCTGGAGCCCACATTCTAGTCAAATTATGTTGTGTTGTGAGTATCACCAATTTTCTTCAACCGGGTCATGACAAAAAAAAGTTTGAAAACCATTGTACTACTACAAGCTACACAAGTTCACCACCCACAGTAGCCACAAGAGGGAGCTCGCATGCAGCCAGATAAACAAATGTGTTGAGAATGCCAAAGAAAAGAATATTAAAGTTATGTAAGTGCCAAAGAATTCACTGTCAGCTTAAATTTTGTTGCAATATGTTAAAGCACACAAAGCCTAACGCAAAATCATACCATGGTTATTATATGTATATAGCTTCACCAATAAAATTAAAGCAATCTCTCTCTCTTAGGGTGTGTCTAGACTACAGTGATTTTTCGAAAAAAGTAGCTTTTTTTCAAAAAATCTTTACCTGTGTCTAGACTGCCGCCGCTTTCTGTTGACAGTAAATCAACAAAACGCGGTGGTTTTGTCGATGGTGGTAAACTTTGTTTCACAAGGAATAATGCTATTTTCAACAGAGAGCTGTCAAAAAAAGGGAAGTGTGGACGCAGGAAAGATTTTTTGTCAAAAATAAAGGCCTCCAGGAAGAAGCCCTGGTGGACACTCCTGCCAGACCTTTCATCTCTATTATTCCTGCCTGTAGCCATCTTTTAAAGCCACAGGCACCCAGGAGTAGCATTGTGGCAGCAAGCCAGCTCCACCCAGGACCCTGACTGCTCAGCTCTTCCTGGTAGGGCCACTCATTCCCAGGGACAAGTCCCCCAAAATCCCCCTGGCCCTTCCAGGGACACATCCCCACAAGAAGCCAGGGGCACCAAACGCAAGTCACCCTCCTGATATGGCCCTGAGATCAAAGCCCTCTGAGGAGGAGTCTCTTCAGGCACTGCAGTCCAGGAGTAGGAATGAGGACATTTACATCAGAATGGCTGATGGCCTTGCCAAAAAAGGTCACCACCTCCGCACACTGGAGCAGGTCAGGGCAAAGGTCAAGGAGCTGAGGCAGAGGTATGTTAGAGCCCGTGAGTGCAGCTCCCGCTCTGGGGAAGCACCACACTGTTGTGCCTATTATGAGGACCTGGACCGGATCCTGGAGGCAGGGAAACCCCTGCCTCCCGAGAGGGTTGTGGAGTTTGGGTTGTAGACCCCTGTGCATCAGCAGTCACAGCTCCAGGGTGAGACCCCAGAGGACCAGCAGCTCCTCCCTGACCCTGGAGCCAGACACCCAGACGCAGGAGTCTTCCCAGACAACTTCGGGCACCGGGGAGGGAACATCAGGTGAGTGCTGTGAGGGTCCAACACACACAGGGTAGGGGAGGCAGGAGCAAAGTGGATGGTGCAGTACTGTGACATGTCATGCTGACCACAGCCTGGGGGGCAGGCACACACATGGCTGACCTCAGGGAGAGCCATCCTACCCCTGCACCTGCATGGCTGCAAGGCACCACCTACTCCTGCAGACACTGATGCCAGGTACAGACGTGGGTCGGGGACCCTGGGATTGCCACACAGCTTCAGGCCTCTCAGCAACCTGAGGGAACCCCAACTGTGGCCTGACACTTGTCTGTGCTGCTTGGCCATGGGGTGTGTGTGAGGGAGGTTACGGAGGGACAGGATGGTGGCCTGCACACCTAGACTAGGCCAGGCCACACCATGCCTTACTGAGACATCAGCATCCCCTGACCCTAGAGCAGCGGTCTCCAACCTTTTTACACTAAAGATCACTTTTAAAATATCAGAACAGGCGAAGATCTACCACCCCGCCCCTTCCTTGAAGCCCCACCCTCTCTATTCTCCTCCTGTCCATCACTTGCTATCCCCAGCCCTTACTTACACACTCTGATAAACAGATTATTTTTAAATTATGCGATACATAAAATTAAAATCACGTGTTTATAGTTATGAAATAAATGGTCTGTTTTTTATTCATGCTATTTAAATCTAAAATGAAGCATTTATAATTATACATTTTGTGGGGACAGAGTTCTGCGGCTGGGGGCAGGGGAGAGGGAACAGGGTGCTGGGAGGGCAGAGGACAGGGTTCTGCAGCAGGGGACAGAGTGCCAGTGGGGACAGGGTTCTGCAGCTTGGGACAGGGTGCCAGTGGGGACAGAGTTCGGGGAGTGGGGACGGGAATAGGGACAGAGTTCTGTAGCTGGGGACAGGAGAGTGGGGACAGAGTTCTGTGGCTGGGGAGTGGCCCCCTGCCCCGGAGCCAACCCCCCTCCATGCAGGGAAGCCTACATACGCCTGCCCAGGGGGCCGACCCCCCGCAGCGCAGGGAAGCCCCGCGTGTGCTTGTCCTGGCACTAACCCCCCCCTGCGCAGGGAAGCCTTGCGCATGCGCGCCTGCCCAGGGGGCTGACCCCCCCACCTGCACAGGGAAACCCCACACGTGCGCACCTGCCCAGGAGGCCAAGCCCCCGGCGCAGGGAAATCCCGCGCGCGCTTGCCCGGGCGCCAACCCCCCCGCGCAGGGAAGCCCCACGTGCGCACCTGCCCAGGGGGCCGATCCTCCCCGCCCCGTGCAGGAAAGCTCCGCGTGCGCTTGTCCCGGCGCCAAACCCCCCCTCTCCGCCACGCAGGGAAGCCCCACGCACACGCCTGCCCCGGGGCCAACCCCCCCCACGTGCGCACGCGCACCGGGAAACCCCCTGTGCGCCTCCCGCGGGGTTGACTCACCCCTCCTGTGCGGTGTAGGGCGCCGATGCTCCCTCCTGCAGTACACCCGGCAGAACAGCTAGCACACTTTTGGAATTGCCGAAGTGGTGCTAAGCTGCGGGACTTCTGTCTATCCCCGGGAAGCCGACACTACCTCCATTTTCACTTGAGGTAAGTAGTGGGGCTTCTCGGGGGTGGGAGGGAAATGGGGGCGGGGCAAACAGAATGCCTTGCGAGCGACTGGTCGAGGCCTCGCGATCACCTGTTGGTGACCACGGCCATAGAGGACAGACACTGACTGCTGAGAAGGAGGGCATGCCCTCTCAGGGAAAGTGTGAGCATGCATGAGTGACAATTTTTCCCTCTTGTCCTCCACAGCAGGACCAGATGTCCAGGAGGGGAGCACCACACCTGTCCCACCACCCAGACAGCTGCAGGGAACCCGTTGGCACTGGCGCACATATTTGGATGCCAGCACATCTCAGTCCTGTGAGGGATGCAGGAGACATTTAACCAGAGGATGCAGGCAGAGAGCCACAGTAGCACAGTCACTTGCTGGACAAGTTTGTCCAGCAGCGCACTGTTATTTGCACTGCTATCCGGGAGGCCATTGCCTTCCCCAGTCCTGTGCCTGGTCCTGTTCCTCCTGCTGAGCTTGCCCCCCCCCCACCACACCCTTCCCCTCCTTTATCCCCTACCTTCCCTCACCCTTGCCATCCCAGACCCAGGTAGATCCCCACCTCCTGCCCAGCCCCCTACTGTCCCAGCCCACATGCACAGCGGTCTCCGAGCAGGCCTCCACAGCCAAGGTGGCAGGGGCTCTTAATCCAGGCGGCACCCTCAGTCCTGAGCCTCCCACCCCCCCTCCCAGATTGACATCCCCATCCCCCCTCCCAGCTTGACATCCTCCTTCACATCTGTGAGAGCCACTGAGGGAAGCACTTTACTTTGTTAACACACAATTTATTTTTCTGAACAAAACAGTTTTATAGTTTTTGAAACAATCAACAGTGAAATAAACTGTCAACATTTTTTCAATAATACCTGTCTCTGTTCTCAGTGTGAATGTGTACAATGTGAATGTGGGTCCGGGAGGGGTTTTCTGCAGGGGGAAGGCACTGGGGGCATGGGACAATCCCACATTTGGAAGGCTCTGGGAAAACTCATCAGGCTCCTTGGGAGAATTGTTCCGTTGGGGCTTCCCGAATGCACAGTCCCACTTGGTGAGCTTGCCGGATGGCAGCTGTCCGGGGCTGCTCAAAGTGCCTCCCCTCCACATCAGCCCGTGTCCCCCACGCAGGGAGGAAGGCCTCCCCTTTCCTCTCCACTAGGTTGTGCAGCACACAATATGGAGCAATCACATCGGGGATGTTGTGTTCCCCCATGTTCAGCTGCACTCCACCTGGAATCGAGCCCCATTCAGGCGGGAGTTAAAGAGTTCCCTGCTTGCATCCAGGTGTCCAGTGAATGGCTTCACGAGCCAGGGCATAAGGGGGTATGCTGTGTCGGCCACGATGCACGTAGGCATCTGCACAACCCCGACTGCATAGTTTTGCTCTGCAAAGAATGTCCCAGCATGCAGCCTGCGGTACAGGTATGAGTTCCGGAAGATGCGGGCATTGTGTGCCCGGCCTGACCACCCAACACAAATGTCTGTGAATAGTCCCCAGTGGTTGACCAGGGCCTGCAGCACCATAGAAGAGTAGCCCTTTCTGTTAATATGCTGGGCTGCTCGATGGGGTGGTGCGCAGATTGTGATGTGCTCCACTGCAGTTCAGAAATCCTAGCTCTGCAAATCCGGCCACGATGGTATCCAGGTCTCTGAGGCAGACAGTCCTGTGAAGCAGCTCTGAATTGATGGCCATCACCACCTGCAGAGAGGGACAAATAGAAACACAAATAACAGGACATTAGAGGAGTTGTGTGAGCTGATGAGAGGTGCTTTTCCACCCCTCCCCTCCCAGACCCCAAGAGCCGCCCTGCCTCAGGCAACCCCCCATTTCCCCTCCCTCCTGTACCATGGCAGGGTGAGGCCAGGAGGACTTCTACCACTGCCATCCCCATCCCCCATTCCCTCTGCCCAGTCCTGACTGCCCCCCTTATTCCTCCCCCCCGCATGGACTGTCCCCAGAGAGTGACTTATTTCCATCAAGACGGCCCCAACAGCAGACCTTCCCATGCCAAACTGGTGTCCTACAGAGTGGTAGCTGTCAGCGATGGCCAGCTTTCAGAGGGCAATAGCGACCTGTTTCTCCAGGGGGATGGCGGGCCACAAGTGGGTGTCCTGGCATTGTAGGGCATGGGCGAGCCAGGCACACAGCTCCTGGAA
Organism: Pelodiscus sinensis; assembly: GCF_049634645.1. NCBI lineage: Eukaryota > Metazoa > Chordata > Testudines > Trionychidae > Pelodiscus > Pelodiscus sinensis. The sequence continues at coordinate 174,989,802 of NC_134712.1, forward strand.
GGTGGACTTACGCATACGGAAGTTTCGGAGCCAAACCTCATCATCCCACTGCTCCATAACAAGCCAGACCCACCAGTCTGAACTGGTGTCCAGCCTCCAAACTCGCCTCTGTAGGAATAAGTTCGGCGGCAAGGGCAGTGGGGCTGCAGCCCAAGTGAGGGGCTCAAAGCTGGGCTCTGAATCCAGCTCTGCTACAAACATCACGATGGTCTCATGAAGATGCAGCAGAACTTCCAGCATCACAGAGTGGGGCCATCGCCTGCCCAGGGGCAGGTCAGGCTCCATGGCCAAAAACACAGTGAAAAGCAGAAAAAAACCCTGAAAATAAACTGCTGTGGTGTCCGAGGAAGCAGGGCAACCAGATCAAGCACTGCAGCAGATTTGCTTTCCCTCCAGGAAGTAGGCAAACCAGAAGCAGGAGCAGAACAACGGCTGTCCAGGGGGATCCCTTTAAGAGGATCCCTTAAAACTAATTTCTTGTTGATTGTAGTCCAACGGTTGTCCAGGGGGATCCCTTTGCGTTCTCTGCAAAGGGCATGCAGCAACACCTGGAAATAAAGGCTGCCTCCATACCCTGCTAGAAGCACTTCCGGGTGCCTTTTTTTTTTTGAAAGAGCATCCGGCAGTCTGGATGCTCTTTTTCAAAAAAGTGGATCGATTTTTCAATCCATGTCATGCAATCTAGATGCTCTTATTCGACAGAGGCTTTTTCGAAAGATACTTTTGAAAAAGCCTGTAGAAAAAGGCTTGTAGTCTAGACGTATCCTTAGGGACTGATCCTGCAACTCATGTTCACCCAAATAATCCTTTCTCAAACAATCCTGTCTCAAATAATCTCCTGTAAAGTTTAATTGGGTACACAAGGGTTGCAGAATTTGGTCTTATATAGCATTTGATTTACAAGTTAAGTGGAAGTATGGGCCCATAAAATTAATTACACATTCTTCCCCCATCCCTCTTCTTTCTCAGCAATGGGGAGACTTGGTGATGTTGGATGAATCTCCATAGTTTCAAGAAGGCTGTGTCTAGACTGGCCAGTTTTTCCAGAAAAACTTGCCAGCTGTCTACACTGGCCGCTTGAATTTCCATGAAAGCACTGATGATCTCATGTAAGATTGTCAGTATTCTTGCGGAAATACTATGCTGCTCCCGTTCATGCAAAAGTCCTTTTGCACAAAAGTTTTGCGCAAAAGGGCCAGTGTAGACAGCCCAGATTTGTTTTCCGCAAAAAAGCCCCGATCGCAAAAATGGCGGAAAAGTGCGTCTAGATTGGCACGGATGCTTTTCCGCAAAAAGTGCTTTTGTGGAAAAGCGTCCGTGCCAATCTAGACACTCTTTTCCGAAAATGCTTTTAACGAAAAACTTTTCCGTTAAAAGCATTTCCGGAAAATCATGCCAGTCTAGACGTAGCTGAACTATATAATGTCAGTATCATGCATGCGAATGCACACTGGTTGGTTTCAGAAAACAGCAGATGAATAATTAAGAACATATAGTCCCATATCATTTTGTATGTTTGGCATCACATGCAAATGATGTATACAAGACCTTAAAACCTAACATCCTGAGCGTGTTGTATACATGTGGATTCCATGATACTTTTTGCAAGCATAGGGGTTTTGCTATAGCCCCAGATGAAATTTTTCCCTCTTCTTAATTCTGTGTTTCATAGTGACTGCTAATTTCCTCCTAAAATGCCTGCAGAATTCTGGATCTTTTTGCAGTGCTTGGATCTGTTAGAATACAGACATTAGTCTATAAAGTGTTATTACTAATGATAAAACTTAAAAAAACTACTAATAGTATAGTAGCATCTTAAAGACTAAAAAAACATGTAGATGGTATCATGAGCTTTTGTGGGCACAACCCACTTTTAGCTATCTTTAAAAAACATGTAGAATAAAAAAAATTTCATTCAAAAGTTTAGAGAATTTAAGTTTAATGTTCGAAATGTCTGTTTGAAAATTCAGTAGCAATATTTTGTTGATGTACTATAATATACTTTTCTGCACAGCATTAAAAAAGAGTTGCACAGGAAAAAGTCATCACATTTTGTTGTCCAAATATTTTTGGGTTGGTTATAAAATTTCTGAATAGCAATTCATGAATCAGTGTCTAAAAGAGTATGCATATGCAAAGACCAGAAATGATCATCATCTTGACAAACTCTCTACAAACAAATCTTTTTTTCTCATAGTAAACAAATGGTGCACAGCAATATTTACATATACAATGACCAGAGTAGTGAACATCTAAATATTGACATGATAGAACAAAGTGTATCTATAAACAAGTAACCATATGACATTTTCTTTTTGTTCTACATAGCTGCATCTGTAATTTGTTGCTTTTCTTTATCCAGCTCTTTGCAATGAGATTATGTTCCCTGCACCACTGTAAAGATAATTTGACGTGTATATGAGTAATCAGAAAAGGAATTCATTAAAGTACCTCAAAACCAGCTTTGTTCATTATAATCATGAGCATGTCTCAAAATGACACTATGGGCTAAATTTGTGCATGAAATAACCTACTGAAACAGGGGAATTACACCAGGTATTAATTGTCTCCAAATATTTTAATTACATTGATTTAACTAATGTGACAGAGAGGAAAAATATCAGACTACAAGTTTCAATTTTTGACTATGTCAATGTGAATGAGAAGCTTTCACTGGGCCCTGATTTGTACACAAACTACATTTGACTCCTGTGAGGATATAATGAAAGTTATAAAAAAGGTTCAATTTCAAATTCTGCTTTGTAAAACAATTGGTTTGATAGACTGAAACTCTCTACACTATTGGACTATCAATACTTGCATTTTTGGAAAATTAAGCAAAATTTGGTCAACTAATCTTCTAGTAAACCTGAAAAAACAAGGAATGCACTATTTTTACTTACTTTACTTGCAGTACTATTGAACTTCACAACTCCAAAGTACTGCACTGAGGAAATCCAAGAGCTGTTTTTTTCTTATTTGTGTATTTATTTTATCCTCTGATAAGATACACCTATCAATTAGTTACTCAAGGACCATTTATAATAAAAGCAATTACAAACTCTACCAAAAGTTTTCATAATCCAGCTAACTTTAGCTAATAGAAACTCCACAGGTAGGACAGCAAACACCTAGTGACCTATTCAAATTAGGTGGTAATTAGAATGTCTGAGGATGTAGGGACATGAAACTGCAAAGCTATCTTGATGGAGAGATCATTGTCTTTTCATATTTAAAATGTGTTAGCTTTAATCTAAACAAATGAACTTACTCTATTTTTGTATTTATTGTGTTTTTTAGGGTAGTGCTTACAAATCAATCAAGAACAAGGGACACATTGTGCTATCATTCTACAAAAAATTTAAAATAAGAGGCAGCCTCTGTCCCCAAAGAATGTACAATAGAAGTAGACAAGACAGATAAGTAGGGTATAGGAATGAGCTCACAACCAGTATGAACTATGTGGTAACAGCAAATTTCATGTTAATTCCTTTTGGGGGTAGGGGTCTTTCAATCCTGATGGGTATGAACAGGTAGGGACTGCGAGGTGTCTATGGTTTGCATTAATAAATAAAGGAAACACTGAGTTTGGAACAGCTCATTTATTTCACTTTATTAAACTCATTTATTAAATTAACATGTAATCACAGTGCAAACTTATTAAAACAATGTTCAATGCTCTTATTTTATTACTTTTTAATACTTACCCTTCCCCCAGTAAAAAAAATTGTCCATGCCCATCTTTCAGTGGGACACCGTTGGGCAGGAATTAGCTAGAAGTTTTCAGATTGTGGGTCAGGACCAGTATTCCCTGTAAGCTGAGCATTTGGGCGACCACCCAGGAGAGATTCAGGTGCCACTCAGCTTCCCACAGCCAGAAGCATGGTGATGCACATCTGCACGTGCCTTGGTGCACATAAAATTTATGCCCATGGATGGAAAAAATGAGAGAACACACTGGTCAGAACCCAGTTTTAATGGGATCATCAGGGCTGGCATTAGACTTTCTGAGACCCAGGGCTGAAGCAGGACCCAGAGACCCATTCCTCAGGGTATCAGCTGAAGCCCAAGGACAGTAGCTCTCAAGGTGTGATCCGCAAACCACTAGTGGTCCACAACCTTCTTGCAGGTCGACCGAGGGCTCAGGGCTTGGCCCTCTCCTGCAGCAAGGAGCCTATGTTGGCACTGCAGCCTCGTACCCTCCTCACGAGGTTGGAGTGCCATCACTGGCTTCCTGGTGTGGGGCGGGAGGAGAGCCCCAAGCCTCACTGGCTGGATCCAGCTCGTGGGCAAGAGTGGAGTTTCGCGAGGGTGGGGGCTGGCAGCAGCCATGCACACCAGGATGTGGCTTGCTTTTCATCCTGTTCCCCAGACTATCAGGGAGGGAGGGGAAAGTACTTGCATGCCATAATTTACTCATCTGCCCCCTCCCTTCACCAGTCAGGTGTGAGAGGCATGCTCAGCATACAAGTACTTTCCCTTCCCTCCCTGATAGGTCAAGGAACAGGCTGAAAAGCTAACAAGCCGCTTCCCAGTGCACACAGCTGCTGTCCCACTCCCCCACCCCCCGCTTTCTCGAAACTCTACCCTTGCTTGTGGAAGGGAGGAAACAGCTCCACATGCTGCTGCTTCCACTCCCCCTAGCTGGGGGAATGTCAGCACAGGAAATCGCTTGCCTGGAGGCTTTCCTCACTACTCCCATTGGCCAGAATCACGACCAATGGGAGAAGTGGGGGTCAGTGCCTGTTAGTGACAGGGTGTGCTGAGCCAGGTAAGCGCCCCCCATCCTCCTCGTGCCCAGACCCCATCTTCGCACACTGTCCCTCCACAAAGACCCCATGCTCCCACCCTGCTCTTGAACCCTCCCTCTTGCCCTGACTTCCCACTCCCACTTGCACTAGCTCTCACCCAGATATCACCACCTGCACCCCACCTCCTGCCCAAACCCTGCACCCCATCCCTATCCTGTTCTCCAGCAGCCCTCTCCCCCACAGACCCCCTCATTTTGACCCATCCCAGAGCTTGGGGGCCCCCTAAAAACCTACTAACTCTGGGATTGCAGAAGAGTGAATTTGGCCTGTGGGAAGCCCTGAATCTCTGTCCTTCTCCCCCTCCTCCCAGGGCTGGAATGTGAAGGGAGTGGTGTCTCAGTCAGAGGACACATGAGTGTGGGTTGGGCGTGTTTTTTTGTTTGTTTTTAACTTGTGTGGCTGTGATGTAGTGGTGGTGCTGTCTGCTCTGTAACCCGGGGTTCCCCTGCGCTGTGATGTGTGATTCCCACTGACTCACCCACATGTCAGACACCTAGTCCCAGCTTGAGCAGATAACAAGTGTCTTCCCAGAGGGAGAGACAAAGGGAGGCGGAGATGGCCACCTGGCTTGGGGACAGGGTCTAGGAGCGAGGCAGTTTCTGGCTGAGAAATATGAAGGGAACAGACTAAGCTGAGTGTTGAGGGTTGAGAGGGTGATGGATTCCCTAATCCAAGGGGTCTTGGATTAGGGAATCTGTGCTGTGCTGTATCCTGGAGAAGCAATAAACCCTCTCTATTCTACTGGCTGGTGGAGTCTGTTCTGGCTGCTATGCGGGTGTATGATCGGGGGAACCCTGACGTGTCATCAGGGTGGCCCCCAACTTTTTTCTATGGGTCAGTTGCTCACGATCCTAAAAAGGTCCCCCACCATTGCCATAAATAAAGACAATGTTGAAACCTTTTGGACATAAAAGCAATATATCATTTTATTTAACATGAAGTGTGGTAAACTAACATGATAAAGTGCTTAATCTGTTTAAAGATTTTGATTACTATTGCCTTTCTTATCAGTCATATATGCCTCCTTATGTTATAGCTGCATATTTACAGTTTATGCCCCAGTAGCCTAATAAGAATAATTTCATATTGAAGATATTTAGATATAAGCAAGGCATTTTTTCATCATGGGTAGTTGGCTGATGATCCTCAGAAAGGTTTGGGTTAAGTGGGGGTGAGCTGTGAGCCAAAAAGTTTGAAAATTACTGCTCTAAGTCTTCAGCCCTGGGGAGGGAGCATCACATTACAGTCCCACAACCCCTCCCCCAGGATTTGGCCTTTGGTTTATACCCCCCCATCTGAAGCACTGAGGCTCAAATTTTAGGGGATTATGTGATATTTTTTGTTGTCAGAGGAGAGTAGTTGTGCACTGAAGTTTGAGACCTGATGGATGGAAAGGACAAAGGAAGGAGTTGCCAGCAAACAGCCAATTTGCAGCACTAGGGAGAGAGCTCCTGGGAAAACCGCAGAGAGCCCTGCAGTCTGATATCAAAATTCCGTGAGACACGGTGAGGTAATAGCTTTTCTTGGACTCCTTATTACCTCACCCATGTTATATCCTGAGCCTGACAGGGCTACAGCTGCACTGCATATTTACAACATGAGTGTCACCTCCGGACTGGAGCTGCTCCTGCAGCAGAGCTGCCCCACACCCTTCCTTGGAGCGTCTTTCCCCCAAACCAGGAAGGCCGCTAGTACCCACAGCGGGGGTGGGCATCTCAGACCTGGGCTTGTCTGGCCCGCGTCTGACACCCGCTCCCCTTCCAGTGCAGGGATGCTCCATGACTTCGGCTTTGCAGCGGCGGGACGAGCGGCCCCCGCCAAGAGGGCTGGGCTGCCAGCGCGCGCCCCTCTGCTCGGAGCCGGGCGAGCTCTTCTGCACGGGCCCCGCGAGCTCGTCCCGTCCCCACCCTTCCTGGCGCGCGTCTCAGCACGCGGCGACCCAGCCCGCGGCCCCGCTGCTGCCCGCACGGGTTGAAAGCAGCAGCAGGACCCCTCTCCGGGGGTGTCTACTGCACTGCCTGAACGCCGCAATGTCCCCGCTCTAGTCTCCGCTATTTCTCTCTTCCCTGACTCAGCTCGCCGCCCCCCCCCCTCCCCTCCCGTTTCCTCCCAACGGATTATTTAGGAAAAAGCCGGACACTGGCCCTGCAGAACCACCTAAGGAGGGGGAAAGACCCTAGACACCCTGCACTGGGGGGCGGCGGCGGCGGCCCCTCAGTCTCAAGCTCAGCAGTCACAGCCGACAAGCGCACGCGCTGTGCTGACGGCCGAGAAAAGGCGGAGCCACAGGCTCAAGCGCGCGCGTGCCCAGCCCTGCTGTGAGCCTAGGGAAAGGCGACGAGGCGCGCGCACGCTGAAGCGGGAAAAGGAGGGGAGGAGGGGGGGAAAGGTGGATGACGAGGAGGAAGTTGTATCGTGCGAGCGCGCGTGGGGGAAATTGAACTCGTGCCGATCAAGGGCACGCGACCGGCGGGCGCGAGGCAGGAGCCGGGTTCGGTGCTGGGAGCCGCTGTCGCAGGGCGGCGCGCGCGGGAGGGTCGCGCGCTCAGAGAGCCGCGCCCGGCGGCTCGGCTCGGGGCGGGGCCCGGCGGCTGAGTGACACCGCGACAGAGGCGGGCGCAGCGGAGCCGGGCCGGGGACGCAACTTCCACGGGACCTGAGGAGGCGCCGCCGCCGCCGCAGCCAGGAGACGCGACTGAGCGGGGCCTGCGGCTGTCGCTGCCGGCGGGCAGACTGGGCGGAGGAGGCTGCGGAGCGAATCCGGAGCGGCTGAAGTGTGGACGGGCCGGGCGGTGCGGAGCCGCGTCCATCCCCCGGGCCAGGGAGCATGAAAGTTCCGCTCCGGCCCCGCCGCTGCTTCCGGCTGAGTTTGGCGACTAGGAGCCGCTGCCCCCTGCGCTGAGAGGCGGCGGCGGGTCCGCGCCGGGCCTGCGGGCGGGGGAGAGGCGGCAGCAACTCCAGCGCCGGCCTCTGGGGATCCCCTGAGAAAGCGCCGGCAGCCCTGCCGCCCCCTGGTTGGACCCTAGCGAGGAACAAAACTTAGGGGACACCGTGTGAAACGTGAATTAAAAACAGCTCCCCCCAAATCAGAGGACCCTGCAAACACCCCTCCTCACCTGCGTCACCAGCAACCTCCCCACGGAATCACTGGAGATTTGATTTACTGTTGAATGCATTTGGAAGGACTTTTGTTAATGTGTTACTTGTTGAAAAGTCTTGTGTTTAACCTTGCGGGGTTTGTTTGGGAAGAAGAACGGAGAGAAAAAGACTCCTTTCTGCTGGATAGGACTGGGAGGTGAAAAGTGTGTGGTAGAGGAGGCTGCTGACTACTTCTGCTGCGCATTTCTCCCCACCTCGCCCTCACTTTCCCTGTGTGTGAGAGGGTTTTTTTTTTTTAAATTTGGGCAGTTTGAGTCTTTGCCTAATAAACTTAAATACACGATGGAGCCTGGTACTATGGATTATTTCTGTGATCAGGTACAGCAGAAAGACGTGGGCCGCAGGATGCAAATCGGCCAAGAATTGCTGGACTATCTGGCTGACCAAAGTAGATCCACTGACCTCGAGCAAGATCATCAGCGCCTTGATAAAGTGATCGACGAATTAATAGCATGGGTCAATTCTAGTAATTTTAAGGTAAGAATGGTTTGTGCAGAGATTGGGTGGATTTTTTTCATGTTAAAAAGGCTGCTCTTTATTATTCTTAACTGGGAAGAACAGGGCCCCAGTTTCTCTTCTCTGTTATATCTCGTTTGTTCCTTTCTTCCTTCCTTCCGCAAAGAAGTTTTACAGAAAAGTGGATTTTGTTGGTTGAGAAGGTGTCACAATGTGTGTTTGGACTAAAAGGGGTTAATGTTTTCTGCTTTTGGATAAAAACAGTACTACCATTTGTCATTTAAAATAGTGCAGTAAGGAAAAATAATTAATGGAGAGATGTTTTGGTGTGTAATTGGTTTTTTTTGTATGGCTCTGGATAATGGGGAACCAAAGCAAATATCTGTTTCTTTTTATGTTGTATGTCATTCTGATTTTCAATCTGTCCCATTTCACACACTCTATATCCACCCTAGGTATATATGGGATTGCCATTATTTTCTATAGGTCATACAAGTAATTTGTCACTAAATGCGTATTTATATTATCTTCTCTGTTTCGTAGGGGTTAGTAAGTCATTGCTGTTTCAAGTGTGAATTTGAGTTTATCCGTTCTATCTTTTTGTATAGTTTTCTCGGTAGGAATAGTTGTATCTTTCTGAAGGTCTGTGATGACTTTAGTATTTCAAATTTCTTTTCATGCATTTTTAGTCAAGTACAAAAGTGATTATTGTGGGCGCCTGGAATTAATGTTGTCAATTCTCTTGCTGCTGAGTAGCAAGTAGAAACATTGGCAGCTTGGTCAGATTATCTACTTGTGTAATGAATCAGCTGGTGGCAGTGTTGCTCTATAGTGCAGGTCTATTCAATGAGCATGAGGATTTTTTTTTTTTTTTTTTTTTGCAGAGACAGTTTCATATACAAACTTGATTACTATGTTCTTATGGCTATCTGACTTGTCATTTATTTTGAAGTACCTCACACATTAATTCAGTTGGTGCAGTAGTTCTCTGAAGATTACAGCTCAATGGGGAAATCTCAGAACAAATTGTATAGTAGTACATATTTGTGATGGTAGCATATTATAACTGCTAAAGGATGTCTTATTGGATGTTACAGATATGTCAATTATTTTATAACGTTTATACCTACTTTTAGAACTAAGCTCTGAAAACTATTAGTTTCAGCTATTTTCCCAAGCACATCAGTTACTGCAGGTCATGTTTTGTGCAGAGAGAGTTCCTTATTGATTACTTAGCATCATTATTTTTGGCCTTGAATTGCTGAATATGGGATAGAGATTTCATATAGGTGCATGGCAAAATTGTGTAGGTTTTGAAAGAGAATGCTTTCAGTTTAGATGATGAGCACCTGATTACATTTTTCTCAGCAGGATGATAATTTAAAGTGTACACTTAAGATGAGCAATGAAGCCAAGCATCAGCTCTGTGTTTTATGTAAAAGTTTATACAATACACTTAGAGGCAGGTAAATGCTTTTTTAAAAAAGTGTAATTTCTTTCTCTCACATCAGAATGTTCGGTTTGCTTTAGGCATAAAGATATCTGGGTGGGTACACTGTTCTTTAGGACTGGTGGAAAGGCAAGAAATATGGACTATTCTAAATCATCAAATACTGTGCCAATAGTCGTCTTGGAGTTTTATAGACTTAAATGACATAAAAAGCTTGCAGTCTAATTTGGATTCAATTTCACATACCCTAAGTGCGCATAATTCTTATTGACCCAGTTTTGTACACACAGAGTACATACCTTCCCCCCTCGCCCTCCAAAAAGAAAATAATAAAACAAAGATGTTACTTACATTTAGGGATCTTAAAATGGGGTTAATTAAAATTCAGTGGTTACACAGCAAGGGGACAGATGGCTCCCCAGGAGCTGGTGAGTGTCATGAGCTGGCCTTTAAGCCAGCTCCCCATGTGTGCTGGCTCCCACTTGCCCCTCCTCCACACTGCTGCCTCTGATATAGAGTAGGGATGTGAAGGACTAGTTGACTATTGGATAAGCAAATGCTTATCAGATAGTCAACGGGATAGTCGACTAGTCGCTTCTTCCCCCGTTCCCGCTGCCTATATCAGATAGGACAAAATGGGGTACTTCAAAGTGGCAGCACCATACGGAGCCCGGAGTCAGCTGCTCTGTGCGGCACTGCAGCTCTGAATGCCGTGGAGAGCCCGGTATCTGGCTCTTCACCGCATTTCAAAGCGGTAGTGCTGTGTGGAGCCTGGGATCAGCTACAAAAATGCATTGACTATTCCATTAGTCAGTTACCTGATACTTAACAGCCTTAATATCTTTTAAGCCTGCTCTTTGCCTTCCTCCCAGTGCTGCAGCAGAGTGGGGTGGGGAAAAGGCTGCTCTTTGGGAGCTGGTGCACATGTAACTGCATGATGATCACAGGCTCATTAGTTAACCCCATGTACAGTTACACTTTCACATCCCTACTTACATCAACACAAGTGTAGTAGGAATTGCAGTACTGGACAAGTCCAGTTGATCAGTTAGTCCAGGAGTCTATCTGTCTGGTGGTGGTGAACATGAGTTGCCTTAAAATATAAGAATCAAAGAAGGGGTCTCAAACTCAATTTAACTTAGGGCCAGTACCAGTCCTTAAAACTTCCTAGTGGGCCAGCGGGCATCCCCCTCTGTTAGGGCTCTGTGGGCAGTCTGTGCATTTCCGGCCCCGCGTGCGTCTCCCACCCGTGACTGCTGGCCATGTGCTCCCCCTGTGTGTCCCCATATCCCACCTGATTTCACCCTCCCTGGGTGGTCCCCAGTGCAGTGAAGTTAGAGTGGCTTTTGGCTGCTAGCTCTGCCCCTGTTGAGCTCTTCCTGCGGCCCAGGAAAGGTGTGCGCAGAGCTGTCTTGTCCATAGGTTTGTTCTCTTTGAGGGGGGGCCCACAGCAGCTGCCCAAACTGTCTTGTGGATGGGATAGTGCTTCATACTCAGGTTAGCCCACAGTGTCTTGGATGGGCTCTGGGGCTGGCAACAGGAGTCAACCCCTCCTCTCTGCACTTATGGCAGATGCAGGATCTGCTCTGCTCTGTACTCTTGCCATTTTGCAAGCTAACTGGGGCTGGGGCACACTGCAGTTGGCCTGGAAAATGAACAAAGCAAGGGCTGCTGTGTTGCTCTGCCTCCCTGCATCTCCTGCCACGGATTCAGGTTCCCCTGGTAATGCCCAAGGCCAGGTCCCTTGAGGGAGGAGGCTTGAGGGAAGGAGTGTGACTTGTGGGGGAGGGGTGGAGAGGGTAGGCAGGAAGAGGTGGGGCAGGGAAGGAGTAGGGGCTGGACTTGGGGAAAGAGTACTGCACTTGGTTTTCTCCCCACCCTGGGGCCGCAGGGACTCCCATGCAGGCTGCCAGCATGTGTCACGTTATGGAACTCAGGCTGCGAGTTTGAGACCCTTGAATCAAAGGAAAATTAAGAATCCTGGATCTGGAGGGATTTATGTCTTTTATACTTTATTTTATTTTATGTAGCAGTGGAAGTTTATGGACGTGCATCTGCTTAAATGTTGAATTCCACAGATAAAGTGTCTTACACAATGAATTTTCCAAGGGATTGTCAACTTGATTCTTTCAATGTTGAATACAGATTAAGCTAATTACTGCTTGTCCTATATTCAGTGGACATAGAGAATAATTAATCTCCCTCTTCTTTGTAACAGCTTTTAGGATAGTTGAAGACTATTACTTATCAGGTTCCCTCTCAGGACTAAATATGCAGATGGTTTTTATTTCTTGTTTGCATTTTTGTTAGAGAGGTTTTTAAAACCTTTTATCACTTTTGTTGCTCTTGTCTGGCCTCATGGGTTTGTTCACATTTTTGGTAAAGAACTGGGAACTGTATTCTGTCTGAAGGCTCACCAGTGCCAAGTAGGAGGATAGTGACCCCCTGTGTATTACATACAATAGTTCTGTTAATATGTGCCAGAATATTAACTTTTTTTTTTTTACCTGCATCATGTTTTTGTCTTATACAAGGTGAACCTCCAAAAACCGGGACTCTTTGTCTGGCAACATTGTGGTCCTGGTCCAGGGATCCTATCTGGGAGCCCCAGTGGTAAGAAGGCTGGTGGCTTGGAGCCTGGTGGCATTGGGACTGGAGCCCATGGTGGCCCTGTTAGTGGAACCTGGGACCACAGGGGTCCTAGTAGCGAGGCTGGGGACGTGGAGGCTCCGGAAGCAGGGGACCTCCCCTGATCTAACAAGTTCTGGTCCCAAGGGTGCTGGACCAAAGAGGTCCAACCTGTATTTGTCTTAAGATACATTGTACACCCAGATCCTTTTCTGCAATACTGCTGCCCAGGCAGTTATCTCCATTTTTGTAGTTGTGCTTTGATTTTTCTTGCCTCAGTATAGAGCAAACAAAGTGAACCAGTGTGACACAGAATGTGAAGAGAGATTTTTTTTCGATTGCTTTAATGCTAGAATTCTGTGTAGCAGATGAGGAATTAGAAATTCTCATTAAGAAAATGTAATACGAATGGCATTACAGAAACCTAGTGGAATTTGTCACTTGATTAGAATATTAACATCACTGATTTTTAAGAGTAGAGTGGGTAAAAGAATGGGGATGCCACTCTACATTAGGCAACAATATCAATTTTAATTATTGGTCATTCAAAGGGCAGAGCCTTGACTGTATCTGGAGCAATATGATAATGAAGAAAGCACAGGAATGGGTACTAGTGTAGCAGCACTATCTGCAGTTTTGACTAAGATGGTTAGTGTTAATGCAGCTGTGATGCAGCATCACAGAATGCTGTCCTTAGGAGAGAGACAGCCAAAGGGACTATAGCTCAATCTGGGGAGGGGTCTACTGCAGAGGAGGTGATTGGAAGGCAATTTAAGAAGATGAAAGGAGGCAGCATTGGACTTAAAAGAAGATTTGTAAGAATGGGGGTGAAAGCTATGTTAGAGGAAGCTGAACCTTGATGGACAGTATATAGTGAGCCTGGTGGCAAGGGACATAGAATATGTGAATGGTGAGATTGATAACTGCACTTCTTTCCAACATTTAACACCGGAGAATGACAGGTGCTGAACTGGCTACTGGACATTTAACAATGTGTTTGAATCAGAAGCATTGTCAACTGGAACAACAGGCGAAGGTTGGACAATAAAAGTAAAGTTAGACTTCATAGCAGTGGAGAAGACTAGTTGATTCTCTCCAGGGCTTGTATTGTAGTATTGACTATGGATGTTAAAATGCATGTACTTAAGTAAACTTTAGGGGGGAGGGATAGCTCAGTGGTTTGAGCATTGACCTGCTAAACCCAGGCTGTGTCTACACTGGGCCACTTATTCCGGAAAATCAGCCGCTTTTCCGGAATAAGCTGCGAGCTGTCTACACTGGCCCTTGAATTTCCGGAAAAGCAACGATGCTCTACTGTACAAAATCAGCCGCTATTCCGGAAAAACTATTCTGCTCCCGCTCGGGCATAAGTCCTTATTCTGGAACACTGTTCCGGAAAAGGGCCATTGTAGACAGCCCAGTAGTCTTTTCCGGAAAAAAGCCCCGATCGCGAAAATGGCGATCGGGGCTCTTTTCCGGAAAAGCGCGTCTACATTGGCCACAGACGCTTTTCCGGAAAAAGGGCTTTTCCGGAAAAGCGGACTGCCAATGTAGACGCTCCTTTTCCAGAAAAACTGAAAACGGAATAGTATTCCGTTTTAAGCATTTCTGGAAATTCATGCCAGTCTAGACACAGCCCCAGGGTTGTGAGTTCAATCCTTGAGGAGGCTATTTGGGGCAGAAATTGTCAGGGATGGTACTTGGTCCTGCTGTGAAGGCAGGGGACTGTACTCAATGACCTTTCAAGGTCCCTTCCAGTTCTCGGAGATAGGTAATCTCCATTAACTTTTTTTTTAAACATGTAACCCCTGCAAACGTCAGTGGTTACACATGGGGCAGCAGTCAGTTCCCTGGGAGCTGGTGCATAGGTAAGGATGACTTATTCACTGGTTTGGATGTTGGCGACAGTTTTAAGGATGTTAAAATGCGGTTAATTGGCTAGTCAATGGAATTTCCATCGACTAGTCCATAGGCATTTCTGCATTCCTCCTTTGAAATGTACAAGTGCCCTAGCAGGGGTTCTTGTACATTTCAAAGGAGGAATGTGGAACTCTGTGTACAGCAGGAAGTCCTACTGACTCCTGGCTGCAGGCAGGTGACTACTTTGAAATGCACAAGAGTCCCCAGCGGGGGCTTCTGTGCATTTCAAAGCCACGGAAGCTGGGGTTAGTGGGGGACTGAGTCGCCCGCTGACCCCAGGCTCCATGCTATGGGCTCTCCTGCCCCTTTGAATCGTGCGGAGGCAGCAGTTTCAAAGGGGCAGCGGCAGCACAGCTGATCTTGGGTCCTGGGGAAGTGCTGCAAGGAGCCCGGGGTCAGCTGGGGACTCCCTGGCTGATCCCGGGTTCTGGGGAAATGCCACGGGGAGCCCGGGATTAGCTGAAAATCCCCAGCTGACCCTGGGCTCCAAGGCTGCCCCTTTAAATACCCACAGAGGCGGTGTTTTAAAGGGGCAGACCGCGTCACAGCTGATCCCGGGATCAGCTGTGCAGCTGCCGCTTTGGGGTTTCTTTGAAGTACCCCTCCCCCCTATTAAATAGGGGCAGCAAGGGATGGGGGGAATTGACTAGTCAACATTACTATCTGAGAAGCAAATGCTTATTGGATAATCGACTAGTCTTTAACATCCTTAGGCTGTTTAGAGATCAGTGTTCATGGTCCAATTACATTCAGTATGGGCAAACAGAATACAGCCCCGACTTGTAATATGCTTCAAGAGGGCTAACTTCCCAAAGTTGAGTAAAAGTGACTGAGGAAAAAATTATAGAATGCAGATTTTTCTTTAAGAGTTTTTTAGGTGGCTAAAAAGCCATGAATATGCAATCAAGAAAGTTGGCGACTTTGGCTTGGAGATCATCTTCACTGGTGAAGTGAAGTCATCTGTGAGATTAAAAAACAATATAAAATAAATAATTTCTATTTCAATTGCTATGTAGTGCAGAAAATTGGCAGGGAACCTAAGCTGATGGGGGTGGGAAAGGGGAAAATCCATGCCTGGCATGGCTAAGAACAAAAAGGAGTTCTAAAAAATGTTGGAAACAGCAAGAAATCCTAGTAGTGGAGTAGGCCAATTAGTAAGTGATGAAGCTGGTAAAATTGTTGTTGATGATTAAGGCTGTGATTTAACCACAAGTATTTTTAGTAACTCATAGACAGGTCTTGGGCAAGAAAGAAAATCAGTCTGTGACCTAGTCATGACCAGGGCTCGCTAGCTACACGGTACTGCGCAGGCGCAGGTCACTCTGTGCCGGCTCTTCTGGGGTGTAATGTACTCGCCATGGGTGAGTAGATTGCATTGTTTGTCGAGCCCTGGTCATGACTAATCCCATAAATACCCCGATGGAATCTTATTTTGGAATCTTATCTTGTTAGTCTTTAAAGTGCTATATAGTCCTATTTTTTTTATTTTGGAATGGGCGCTGCTGGGGATGGGGGGAGCCCAAGGCATCATCTTTGAGGGGTGGAGACAGTACCAGGGAAGCAGCAGCTCAGCCACTGGCGATCCTGCAACCGCTGCTCAGGGGTCCCTGGGAACAGCTGTATGGCCAGCTGCCTGGACCTGCCAGAGCAACTACTGGTTATGGGATTGCCAAGATGTCTGGTTGCAGAGCCGCTGCAGCTAGTGTGTGGCTGGCTGACCCCAGGGCTTGGGTGGTCCTGTGGTCAGCCACACTGGCTGTATTCAAGAACATAAATATGATTAATGCCAATCATCATCATTTTTATGGAAAATAGGAGTTGTCAACCTTGATTTCATGTTCAGATGAGATTACAAATTTGCTTGAGCAAGGTAGCTGCATAGACACTTTTTATTAACAATTTGATTTGTATCTTACAATATTCTGATTAAAATGTTAGCGCCATATCAGCAGAGCACAAGTTAAATAGATTAAGAACTGGCTATTTGATAGCTTTCAAAGTAGTTATCAAAGGAGAAATGCTATTGAATGGAGATGGTTCTAATGGGCATCCACAGAGATCTGAAGCTATTCATCATTTATATCAGTGATCTGGAGTAACTGTAAAGTTAGTAAAGGTAAAATTTGCAGATGATGCAACATGGGCAAAATAGTAAATGATGATGACCAGGCAGTCACACGGAGCAATATGGATTGCTTGATGAGCTGGACCCATTCAGATAAAATGCATTTTAGCACACCTAAATGTGAAGTTATACAACTAGAAACAAGGAATGCAGGCTGTATGTAGAAAATGAGGGAATATATCCTGGAAAGCAAAGAACTGTGGAAAAAGATTTAAAGACCATAACGAACAAGTAACTGAACATGAGCTCCCACTATATAATTTTTATTTATTTCGATCAAAGTAGTTAACTGATTAAACAATTAAAATTATGTAGTTTAACTGGTTCAACTGTGGGTGGGGCCAAGGCAGCCAGAGTTGAGGGGCTTTCCTGGGGCTACTGAGTCAGATGGGCCTTGGTTGACTGGGGCTGAATCTGGGGATGGCTGTCCTGTCCTGGCCCCACCACAGTCACAGGCAGTTGGGATTGCTCTGGCCCCACAGGCCGCTGTGGGTGGGGCTGCTCCTGCGGCCTGGGCCTCCAACTAACTGGTTATGAGGTAAGCATGCTGGTAAGCCATACGTTTATGGGGTAACCAGTTAGCCTCTGAACAGGAGCTAAAGTTTAGTTATGTTATCCCTAACTCCCACTCTGAGGCTATGTCAGAAAAGGCTAATGCTTTCTCTGCATGTAGACCAGGGCATAGTGAACAGAAGTAAGTAGAATTTTGTCTTTATCTCTGGTATTGGTGAGACCAATACTGGAATACTGTGTACAGTTCTGTTGTCTGTGTTTTAAAAAGCATGTTTACGAACTTGTAGAAGGTGCAGAAAAAGCAGAGAGACTCACAACAGCCAAAGTCTGGAGTAGGAATGTAAAGGCCTACTCGACTATCCGATAAGCAAATGCCTATTGGATAGTTGACAGGATACTGGACTAGTCTCTCCTCCCCTTGATGCCTCTATCAGTTAGACTGGAGGCAGCAAAGGGGGGGGGGGGAAGCAGGGAAGAAGAGGGAGGTACTTAAAAGTGGCAGCACCACATGGAGCTCAGTGTAAGCTGTGGAGTCCCCAGCTGACCCCAGGTTCAGTGCAGCTGCTGCTTTGAAATGCTGCACGGAGTTTGGGTCAGCTGGGGACTCCCCACCTGACCCTGGGCTCAGTGTGGTGCTGCTGCTTTGAAATGCCAGGTGGAGCCCAGAATCAGATGAGGACTCCCCAACTGGCCCCGGGCTCCGCGCAGCATTTCAAAGAGGCAGCACTGCTTGGAGCCCAGGATCATCTGGGGACTTCCCAGCTCACCCTGGGCTCCATGCAATGTGCCAGATTTGAAATGTACAAGAGTCCACAGCAGAGGCTGTTGCGCATTTCAAAGCGGAAGCACCTGTGTAGAGCCTGGAGTCAGCAGAACTCTGGACCTGGGTTCCATGTGGTGTTCCAACTTTGAAATGCACAGGAGCCCCTATGGGGGCTCTTCTACATTTCAAATGCAGAACATGGAAGTGCTTCTCAACTAGTTGAGTATTCAATGGAATTTCCATTGACTACTCGACTAGTAAATTAATGGCTAGTTAGCATCCTTAGCCTGGAAGCTGAAGTCAGTCAGACACATTCCAACTGAAAATAAGGCATGGTTTTGTAACAGTGGTCGTAATTGACTATTGGCTCATACTGATGAGGATCTCTTGACATATTCACCCAAGAACTATGTGATTTCTTTAAAAAAAAAAAAAAAAAAAAAAGACACTTTTGCCAAACACAAGCTTTTGGGTTCCAATATAGGAATAAACAGGTGAAATTTAATGGCCTACGTGATACATTTAGGAGATCAGAGTAGATAATCTAAATGTCCTTTCCGGTATTAAACTCCTACAGATCTCTGCCTTATCTGTATTGCATGAAGTATTTTTTCTGCAACCAGAATAAGTGTTTATTACTGGATTACTGAATCATTTATAAAGTATAGTGTCAGGGGAATCAGTCAGTGTTTCTTCTGATTTTTTTTTTCCATCCATGTTTGGAATGAATTTTGTTACATGCACCAATATGTAGTTGACATTGGTTCACATAACAAAATTCATATGGTGGGCGGGGAGGAGGCTGAGAGATTTGGAGAGTGGGGTCTAGGGCTTGGGCAGAAGGTTGAGTTGTGGGGTTGGAGGTGAGGGCTTTATAGTGCAGGATGGTGCTCAGGGGTTACAGCTGGGAGTGAGGACTCGCCACAGCTCACTGTCCTTGCTGTGGCAGCTTAGGGGCTGGGGCTGCAGGATAAGTGCCCTAGGTTCTCGTGGGTCCAGGCTGGAGTAGAGGTGCCCTGGCTGTGGCAGAGTTGAGAGACGGCAGGTTTGGGCTGCGGCTTCCCTCAAAGTTTCCCCCTAATCTCTTTGATCCATGTGCAGAATACATTTTATGTGCACCAAGATATGTTCAAATGTATGCACCAGTAGAATAAAAAAACCTACCGTAAAATCTCGAGTATAATGCACACCTTTTCCTTGGGTTTTTAAGCTTGTGCCTGCCATGGGGCTCCCTGCCCAGCTGACCTTGCGCCTGCTTTGGGAGCCCCCTGCCCAGCTACCGTGCACCGCGCTAAGCTCGTTTCTGCTGCGGGGCCCCCTGCCCAGCTGATCTTGCACCTACTGCGGGGGCCCCCTGCCCAGCTGCCACGCACCACACTAAGCTAGTTTCTGGGCAGGGGGCCCCGCAGGAGAAATGAGCTTAGCGCAGTGCACGGCAGTTGAGCAAGGGGCCCCCGAGGCAGGCACGAGGTCAGCTGGACGGGGAGCCCCCACGGCAGGCGTGAGGTCAGCCAGGCTTCCGGACAAGGTGAGGAGCCGGTGGGCGGGTGAGTTACTAACAGAACAACCATTCTGTTAGTAACTCACTTCATGAGCAACCCCACAGGATTTTTGGGCAATACAGGAATCTTTATCTTAGTCCTGGCTGATCCTGGGCTCCAAGCAGTGCTGCCTCTTTGAAATGCTGCACGGAGCCCGGGGCCAGTTGGGGAGTCCTCATCTGATTCTGGGCTCCACCTGGCATTTATCTTAGGTACAAGGAGCTTTGCTGCAGAGAGAATGGGGAAGTCAAAACAACATACCTAAGGGCTAAGGGGGAGGGGAACGGAGAGAGAAAGCAACCAGCTTAATGAGTTATTTATTTTTAGGTAGTAACCATACAAGGGGAGCCGAAGAAACTAAACAAAACAGTTAAAGTATTTAACTTAAATTTGATTACAAAGGTTAGGGCTAGCAAACTACAACTGATCACATAAGGCAGGTCAGGAGGCTATACTGGGGCTGGGTGCAGTGTGAGAGATCTCCCCACTCTGTGAAGCTTGAACTGATCAGGGTTCCCAGATGATGATGGTAGCTGGCGATCCAGAGTGTTGGAGACAAGCAGAGCAGAGCCCCCAGCATGATCAGTGAAGAGAAGATGAAGTCCCAATGGAACTGATACAGAATTTAGTACCAGTCATCAAACCCCTTACTTGAGCATGGGTAGGGGTTTTTTTAGGCCAAGAACAATGGTTCAAGGGGGGCACTAGATTTGCTTGAGTAAATGGATGGTTCAGGAAGTATTCTAAGATTTGTGTAATTTAGGCTAGACAATAGAAACTGATCATTCTTGTCTCTGGGTGGTGTTGGGAAGCTATAATGTCCCAACCATGTGTATTGGGATTTTTAGTTCCTAATTGTTTTGGTTTTTTTAACTTTTGGTATAGACAGCACCATATTTCAAAATAAGATATTTTGAAATTAGATGGAAATAAGATATGCAATTTGCATAGCTCAAATTGCATATTTTATTTCGACCTACGG
Source organism: Pelodiscus sinensis (assembly GCF_049634645.1). Classification (NCBI taxonomy): domain Eukaryota; kingdom Metazoa; phylum Chordata; order Testudines; family Trionychidae; genus Pelodiscus; species Pelodiscus sinensis. Next base: position 175,010,150 of record NC_134712.1, read on the forward strand.
GTGCAGTGTATATGTACCCTAATGGTGCTGATCTAAAAAGCCCTTTCCCCTTAACTGTGGTGACTTCCAGTTACAGATGGAATGGATTTTACTAGGGCTACAGTAAGTATATTGTAATCTATAATGGTAAGTATTACCAACATTACAGTATACTTACATGCATAAGTATATTAAATACAGTATAAGGAGTAGCTCCCAGCCTGAGATCCTGCTTAATCAGTTAACTGGTTAAACGTTAGGTTAGCCTACTGGTTAACTAGGATATTTTATCCGTAGACTACAGGAGCTTAGTTTTAAAACTTGCTTCAAAATATTTCATTACTGTGTTGCTGAAAATTATAAAATCACATTGCTAAAAAATTGTCATTGTATCCTTCCCCACCACCGGGCTGCTGTTGGACATAGGGTCCCATAGGTCCTAAGGATGTCCCTGCCTGAGGTTGCAGGTGATTTTTGTTTGTAAGTGTGGATGTTTGTACTCGGAGTGCTTGTGTCTGTCTATATCACTTGTTATTGTGCATAAGTCTTAGAGGAGCCTGAAAAATTGAACTCAAAATGTCACCTTTCTCTGTACCGTATGGTTTTATACTGCTGCCTATCATCTGAGCTCCTTCTGTGCGATATCAGTAGTAACAATGAAATCCCTACTGGAATTCATGGACTTTTTCTGACCATCTTCTGTCTTTGGGGACAAACTTCTGTATTTTTGTTTGTTTATTTTGTAGTCCCATTACATTATAACTCTTACACTAAGTTTATTGAGTGTTCAAATAAATCTGTTTAATCTGCAATCTCAGATAACTGGTTATCTGTCAGCTCAGTGGGCCTGGGAACTAGTGGTCTTGCAGGTCTGCCGACTCCTTGCCCACAGGATTCAGCTTACATTGGTTAACTGGTTAATCTATTTCCCATTCACATCCTTGACCCATATGTCAGCAAGTAATTGATTTGAGGAGGACCACTTGAGCAAGTGACCAACTTGTTCCAAGAACTCTTAATGCTTCACTGCCCTGGGCTTTAAAATCAACAGAAACATTTATGCTTACTCTGACTCAAAGCTAAGGATGTTAAAATGCCATTATCAGGCTAATCCTATAGTTGATACAGTTTCTAGCGACTAGATAATTAGTCTATAGGATTGCTGTGCAGAGCCACTGCAGGGATAGCTCCAGGAGCTTGCTTGAGCTGAGACTGAGCAGTCCCGGCTTGTGCCATCTCTGAGCCACCTGTGCTGCAACACTTCTTTTCTTACTACATTTAAAATGCAGAGGTGCAGGGATCAGCACAAGGTGGGATTGCTCGATCCCAGCTCTTGCTGAGTCCAGCAGCCGCTTTTCATGGCAGCCAGGGCTGGCTGTGGACAGATGCTGCTGGTAGAGGGGTGCAGCCTGGAACTGGGGTACTGCTGAGCCCACTGGTTTACCAACCTGGAAAGCTTTCTAGATACTGCACTTACACAGCCATCAAGACACAGGGATTTGCCAGGCCACATTACACAAATGATTCTTGTCACTCATGAACCAGCAACAGAGATGGTTCATCCAATTCCCTCACCCTCCTCCCCGCCCTCTCAGCTCTCTAGCCTAAGATCACCAGAGCGTACTCTCTCATACGTTTATTAACCAGACTGCTTATCTCTTAATGTGAAGATGACATGTACCAGCTTTTGTACATTAAGTCGTTTCCCCAAACACTTCAACCAAAACCTACTGTTTTAGGTAAAATATAAAACTTTGTTATTACAGAAAGATAGATTTTATATGACAAAGTAACTAGCATACAGATCCAAGTTGGAAAAACTTTAAAAAACAACAAAATAGTCAAACAGTACCTTAAAGACTAACAAAACATGTAGATGGTATCATGAGCTTTTGTGGGCACAATCTACTGAAGAAGTGGGGCTGCTAGACTATTAGTCTGTACCTGGAAAAACTCAAAAAACAACAAACTCGGCTAACCATCTGAAGATCAAAGTTGGTTACCTAAGAAATAAAAGACCACAATCTCAGTTCTATTAACTAGACAGGATTTGAATCAGCGAGGGTCTCACTGTGAAGGCACAGTTCCTTAATATACTGTAGGGCCGTGGTCACCAACAGGTCGATTGCGAGGCGTCCTGTCCTCCCCGACCCCCATTTCCCTCCCATCCCGAGAAGCCCCACTACCTACCTCAAGTGAAAATGGAGGTAGCATCGGCTTCCCGGGAATGGAGAGAAGTCCCGCAGCTTAGTACTACTTCCGGCGATTCCGGAAGCGCTTTAGCTGCTCTGCTGGGTGTACTGCGGAAGGGAGCATTGGCTCCCTGCACTGCACAGGAGGGGTGAGTCAGCCCCGGGGGAGGTGCGCGTGGGGCTTCCTTCTGGGGGGGGCGGGAATCCTGGGAGGAGGAGGATGCGGAGGACTCTCTACCTCCACTGGCACCCCGCTCCCCAGGCCCCACTCCCTAACCACAGAACTCTGTCCCCACTCCCCTGTCCCCAGCTACAGAATGCTGTCCCCACTCCCCTTCCCTCCCTACTCCCTGAACTCTGTCCCCACTCCCTTGTTCCCAGCTACAGAATTCTGTCCCCACTCCCCTGTTCCCAGCTACAGAACTCTGTTCCTATTCCCGTCCCCACTTCCCGAATTCTGTCCCCACTGGCACCCCGTCGCCAGCTGCAGAAACCTGTCCCCTGCCCTCCCAGCACCCTGTTCCCTCTCCCCTGCCCCCAGCCGCAGAACTCTGTCGCCACAAAATGTATAATTATAAATGCTTCGTTTTAGATTTAAATAGCGTGAATAAAAAAGACCATTTATTTCATAACTATAAACACGTGATTTTAATTTTATATATCGCATAATTTAAAAATAAACTGTTTATCAGAGTTCAAGAAAGGGCTTCAAGAAAGGGGTGGGGCTTCAAGGAAGGGGCGGGGCGGTAGATCTTCGCCTGTTCTGAGATTTAAAGTGATCTTTGGTGTAAAAAGGTTGGAGACCACTGCTCTAGGGAATAATTCTGGATGCAGGTGAAAATAAGGTTAGGATTTATTGTACACCAGCGCTGGCGGAGTACCAATCAGGGGTTAACCTGGAGAGCACTAGTTAATCAAAACATTACATTGAATTATAGGCAGCAGGTGGGTGGAGTGGAAGCAGTTTCATAGGTTCTGGCGACAAGACATAATGAGTATATAAGCCAATAAACTACAAAAGTTACACAGTATCTCCGCCCACTGCCAATTAAACATCTTATCAATAATATAGGTAGTTGTTCCTAACAAGCCAACATAAACAAAAGACATGTTGATGGCAACTTTGTCTGTTGAAATTATGATGTGTCTACTGTGGGGGTGATACTGCCATGCATTGGCGTAGTCCTTGGGATCCAGGCTTATTATCTAGGGTTAAAGAAGACAGACAGAACAGCTTCTGTGAAGTTGGTTTTGGTACCAGCCAGGGTCTTATCAGAGCGATGCTCTCTTAGAATGTAGTTGCTAGGGCGACCAGGGTCATGTTTGCTGCTTGTTCTGTGTGTTCCCAGGGTTCAAATTTAGGATACGAATGAGAGTTCTTAGCAACATACCATGTCCTGCCTCAGTTTACCCCTACATATACAAACTAGGATTTTCCTTTCCGGTCTGGAACAACCTCCATTGTTCCAAATCTTTGTTCTCCAGATGTGATTCCAGGTGTGGAGTTATGGGAGGAAAGAGGCCAGATGATGTCACTTTTCCTCTATAGGTTCTTCCAGCTTGCTGGAAAAATCTTTTGCTATGATGTGAGTCAAGTATTGTTCATTGTCTGTATGTTCCCTCTGAGAACATTTTCATTGTATACAGATTCTGTGATAGTCCTTGATAAAAATGAATTTTCCTTAATTGGCCATTACTGCTGTGTGGCTTCTCCATTGTTGTACCTGAAAGGCTGGTTATGGGAGTTTCCAATCCTGCAATGTATTTCAGTAACATACAAATAGCATAACTTCATGTGCAAAGGTAGTTCATGCAATCCAACAGGATATTAAAGTTAACAGATCAAGATTTAAATATCTCAGAAGGTGTACTTTGTCCAAAACACATTTCAGTTAGATGACAGTGGTGAATATAAGAGTGTCAGGGCCAGAGCTGTCCTATCCATTGGGTGGTTTATGGCAGTTGTCCCAGGCCTTGCGCTTTGGGGGACCTATGCTTCGGGGGACTCCTGTGTGGTACAGAGTCTGGTGACAGATAAATCTGGTGACAGTAGATAAAATCAAGTTTATATACTCCATGATTAGGGCTAGGCATGTAAATACCCCTTAAAGTTAATCAATTAAAGAATGTAATTTTAATAGTTTAACTGGTTAATGGATCTGGATAGCTCCTTCAACCTGTGGTGGGTGGTAGAGCGGCTGCTCGAGCTGGCTAGGGTCCTGCTGCACTGCAGGTGGAGGCTGCTCTAGCTGGCTGCAGCAGCAGGTGGGCTGTATCCACCCACTGGTTAACTAGTTACCATGTAAGCATTCTGGTAAGGCTAATGCTTACTGGGTTACTGGTTATCCTTTTACGTCCCAATTTTGGGCTGGTTTCCATGAAAGGTATTATCCAAAATTAGGGATGTAAAATCCCAGTTAATTCGTTGTTTAACTGGTTAACCAAGTAAGCGGGATCCAGGCACCCAGCTGCTGCCAGAGCAGCCCCTATCAGCGGCAGGCCCAGACTCTCACAGATAGAATCCTCTCTGGATGCTGGATGAAAAGCAGCCCCTGTCTGTGGCGGGCCCCCTGTGTGACTGGAGCAGCTCCTTGCTCACGGTGGTGGGGAGCTGCTCCAGACCCACCCACCATTGATTACTGATTAACCAGAACTGGTAAGCATTACCCCTTTAGGATGATGCTTACAGGTTAACCTTTCACGTGCATACCCGAAGGTGAATATATTTTGGAATGTTTTTGGGAAAAGCCTTAGCTGTAACTTAAATGAAGGTGATTTTCCTTTTCTATCACCCACCTTGCATTGTATGTTTGGAGAGGTAAAAAAATCTGTTGCCCGTTTTAAAATATGGAAGATGGATGTAAATAGTTAATAATGAGTAATATGTATTTTAAGATTTGGAAAAAAAGAATAAAAATAAGTTTACGAATATTTGAAAATTGTGGCTAGTACAATATGATGTTAGTAAGTGATTTTTCATGGTTAAACACGTGCTTTCAGCTGCATAGTGCAATGAGTAGACAGGTAATTTTTTTTTTTAAGGTCTTCTGGTCAGCTCTTTAATCCAGGAGTCATGTGACCAAGAGCAAGCATAGTCTAGGATCCTTAGATTAGTTAAGTTTCTATATCTGCTACTGACTATCTGTTAATCCATTAGCAGATGAATTTTAAGTAAATCATGGCCAGTTACAAAAGTGAAAATCAGACCAATCATAAGCATTTATATCCATTACAGGTGAAAATATTAAAATGCTGCATTCCTAAAAATTGTATGCTTTGGGCTGAAAAAATGCTAAGAGTACTGAAAATCCAAAGTGCATCAAGTGATCTAAATGAACTAGATTGAGCTTAAATATAGTATAAAATGATTTGTTTTATACAAAACCTTTAAAATACTTGTCAGTTACTTAATTTGAGTATTGATCTGGTGGTTCATTATGGGTGACTACATCAGGTAGCAGCCCAGGCATTTATAGATAGATTAGAATGTATTTTAAAGAGCTTCCTAGTGATACATTATATACATCTAATACTTTCTTTTATTCCTACAGGTGGCATTAGTTGGACTAGATGTTCTAGGTGCCTTTGTTGACAGACTACCAGGGCGCTTTAAATCCTACGTACCAACTGGTGAGTGAAGTCGTATTTGATTCTTTGTCCTTCAAAGAAAAATGTAGGAGGAGAGGGGAAGTGCTGTTTCACTAGTAAATATTTTTATTTTATTAGCTACTAGATACTAATACATTTGTATTTTATCAGATTTACTCATCATTGCCCAGGTCCTTTAGGGCAGGGGACTGGTGAGGGTGCAGAAGTCAGGGCAGGGCCTTGGGGATGTGGGTGGGGCAGGACAGGAGGCTGGTGGAATTGGGGGTGGTGGTGAGAGAATGAGGGTTGGGGACTGAGAAAGGCCTCAGGATGGGGAGAGGGATCCCATCCAGCGGTGCTTTCTCTCCCCACTCCTCACCTGGCAGGGGCCTTATTTCCCCGTTAGATCTCCCCACCCCTTCCAGTGTTGCTGCCAACGCTAGTGGGGAAAGGGGAGCGGGGAGAAGGGGCTACTTACCTGGTCTGTGGGCAGGAAAGTTGTCAAGCCTCAACCCTGCTGGCCACTCTCTTGGTGGTGTAGCTGCCCCTAGTGATCACTCTGCAATACAGGCAGTCCCCGAGTTACGTGGATCTGACTTATGTTGGATCCGTACTTACGAATGGGGCTTTTCTCGCCCCAGAGGACACGGGCGGCGGGACTGCCCAGACGCGCCGTGGTCTGCCGCCCACGTCCTCCAGGGTGAGAAAAGCTGCTCCGCGTTTCCCCCAGCAGACCAGGGAGACGCGCCCGGGTCCTCCGCGGCTTTGCTCCGCATCTCCCATGTCTGCTGGCCCCCCCCCCCCCCCCCCCCCAGCAGACCAGGGAGACGTGGACCGCCCAGACGCGCCGCGATCCTGCCGCCCAGGTCCTCCGCGGCTTTGCTCCACGTCTCCCTGGTCTACAGACCAGGGAGACGTGGAGCAAAGCTGCGGAGGACCCGGGCGGGACTGCGGCGCGTCTGGGCGGTCCCGCTGCTTGGGTCCTGCAGACCAGGGAGCAAAGCCGCAGAGGACCTGGGCAGCGGCACCGCTGCGCGTCTCGGTCCCGCCGCCCGCGTCTCCATGGTCTGCTGGGGGGCGTGGCGCAGCTAGTGCGTGCCCCCCTCCCCCCCAAGCGGACCAGGCTTTTCTCGTGGACGCCTGTGGTAGAGCAGCTGGGGCGCTGCCGGTTGGTCTCGCAGCGCCGCTCCTCGGCGCTACTGGACCAACCCGGCGGCACCCCAGCTGCTCTTCCCCAGGCGTCCTGATTCAGCCGCTTCTGAAACTGACCAGCACTGACTACAGGAAGCCCGAGGCAGAGTTGCTTTGCCCCGGGCTTCCTGGAATCAGCCGCTGGTCAGTTTCAGCAGCAGCTGACTTGGGGACACCTGGGGTAGAGCAGCTGGGGTGCTGCCGGGTTGGTCCCTGCAGCGCCGACGTGCGGCGCTGCGGGGACCTACCTGGCAGCGCCCCAGCTGCTCTGTCCCAGGCGTCCAGATTAAGCTGCTGTTGAAACTGATCAGTGGCTGATTCCAGGAAGCCCGGGGCAGAGAAACTCTGCCTCGGGCTTCCTGTAGTTAGCTGCTGGTTAGTTTCAGCAGCGGCTGAATCTGGACGCCAGTTCTGACTTAAGTACAAATTCAACTTAAGTGCAAACCTACAGTCCCTATCTTGTACATAACCCGGGGACTGCCTGTATAGCTCTCCCCTGCAGGCTCACTGTCTCCAGTGGTCACTTTCAGTATTACATCTCTCCTCTCTGCTCTTCTCTTTCCATGCTATGGAAAACAGTCCCATTCCTGGCACTTGCCATTTTCTTGGCACAATCAAACCTTGACCTCGCTTTAGGACAGAATAAGAGTAAACTGCATACCAAATTTGGTGTTCCTAGCTCTTACTGTTTAGGAGGCATTCTTGAACAAACGGACTCACAGACAGACACTGAGATGGACGGACTTGCAGACAAGACGCACAAATCTCTTGTAAGAGATATAGACAGGGATTGACAATTAATGTAATCTACTCGCCCGTGGCGAGTAGATTACAAGCCAGCGCAGCGCAGTCAGCGTGTGCGCAGCACAGTTTGTGCCTGCGCAGCGTGCAGAACCGCGCAGCTGACAAGCAGGGCTCGCCGTGGCTTGGTGAGCCCCGGATATAGATATCTGACAAATGGGTAAGAACTTTTTGTAGTACTTGCGAACCTAATTAGGTAAGTATATGCTCACAATGAAAAGCATATATTTACAGGATTGAGGGTTTGTATGCCCCACTAGGGTTTGACTTAGATACTTATATTAACTTATCAGTATTATGTATACATTGTATTGTAAGATAGCTTTATTGTGATTTTTTTTTTTCAAGGTTCCAAGATTTTTTTCTGTTACTAATTTCTTGCTATACAACTCTTACTGTTCTCCATAATCTAAAATTATGTGACAACTTTGATTGTATTACCTTAAAATTGTATTAATCAATTGCAGTTTCTGTTTGTATAATGTCTTAACCAGGATTCCATATATATAAATAATTTGCTTCTGCAGCAACGGAGTTTGCCACAGAATCCATTTCCTAGGGATGTTAAGAAGCATGTATTCATTAATCATGTAATTGACAAATTTAGTCAACTACATGATTAAGCGATAAGGGATAGCACTTAGTCTCAGCTCATGCTGGGTCCAGCAACTACCCCTGTTGCAACTCTGCGGAAAAAATAATTTGGGAACTGGGTGGACAGGCAGCTCAGCTAAGTCCTGGTTCGCACTGGGTTCCGGGCCAAGCTACCCACACTGCAGCTCTGCAGGGTAGCTCCTGGGTCCCAGAACAAGCTGGGACTCCGCTCTCTAAAAAGTGTGCTGGGGGGGGGAAATGTGTGTAGTTGATAGCATTAATCGTTTAATCATCTACACTGTTACATCCCTACTGTCTCCTGCTGCAAAACTACAGTAGCATTAAAGGTTTGTTTGAAACCAACAAGGGGGGAAAAAGAAGCTCTTGTAAAGAAACCTTCCAATTGGTGCTGAGTCAGGTTCCCTTAGCCCTGCCCCCCCCCCCCTTCCAAGTTTGAGAGTGCTGATGTGTCTACTCTCGTGGTGCCACCCCTCCATTCTTTCTCTACCGTCTTTGGAAGCAGACAGAGCATGTCACAACTGAGCACTCCTTTATCTGGAAGACAAAAGAAATTATCTGGTTACTACTTTTTTTTTTTTTTTTTTTTTTTTTCCTCCCAGTTTTCTTCTTTACCTTTCTACCAACCTCCGCCTGCCCCTTCCCCCCCAACAACAACTTTTCTTTTGGGGTGTGAAGTCTTGTGAATTTTCCCCTTGTCTTCCCCCACCCCCGCCCTCCTCCCCTGTTTTCTTTTCCCTTCTCTCCTGAATACTTAAATGGTGGAAAAAAGAGGAAGAACAAGAAGAGTGTTGAGCAAGCCTTCGTTTAAAAAAAAATTTTTTTCAGTTGCAAGAAACATAACATCTGCAGAGACCTCATGCCAGTCTCTGATGGTAATTCCTCCTGTGTTTACTGCTCCGGGGAGCAACACATGCTTCAGAAGTGCTCCCATTGCAGCAGCATGAAGGCTCCACCTCAAGATGAGTAGTCTTGAAAAAACCTTTTACCCAGTAGGAGAATGGACCTAGTAGTTGTTCGTCCACTGACCTTCCAAAGACAAGACTCAGACTTCTAATGCCTCAAAGAATTGAGCCTCATTTACCTCAGATTGGGACGCTCTCAAATCAAGCCTTTTCCCTGCAAGGTCTTTGCCCATGATGCTGAAGTCTTCAGAGTCAGCACTGCTGACAAACCTGGCCTCTCTGTACCACCAGGGCACACAAGTTGATTGCGCCTAATAGGGTACTCCGTGAACCAGCATGCAAGCCTTCAACATCAGCATTGCCGCCATTATCACCGTCACCACTAGTGTGAGCAGCGGTACAGAAGTTCGTCCATGCAGATACGCCACAACTATCAGCACCACCTTTGGCACAGACGCGTGCCCTGGTACCAGTGAATAAGGCTCCCATGGCATTGACCACTACTATTAGACTGGCACAGAACTGTGCATCACTGAAGCGTTTTTTGGCACTAGGTCACTTTCTCCACTACTCCCAACATACAAGTCTCCTTGGTACCGCAGTCCCTGCTGCTCAGCACTGATCACATCCTCCCCCTCGCCCCCCAGAACCAGGTAATAGTCACCACATTTCCCGCTCTCTCCATGCCAGACAGAGAGGCCAAAGTAGATGGATAGGATAATTGTTTCTCCTCCCAACACTCTTCACCCACCCATGCCTCTAAGGTAAAAAGGGCCAACTAGATCATCTTATGGTCCACCACCTCCTCACTGGTACCACCAGCCATGGCCATACTCACCATCTTCCTACTCCATGCATTGGCCACTCTGGGACTCTTGTTCCCTATTTGGCTGTCACTACACAGGACCACCCACTCCATCCAGGACAGTGAATAGGTTTCCTCCGCCTCAGACCACTGCAAAAGTGCCTGATAAGGAACCATAAAGAGCAGCATACAGATCCTGCTGAGGCTGAGGATCAGTTACCTCTACACAATTCCTTCTTTTCACCTGATGAGGCAGTCATTCCTCTAACACCTGTTTTGATGGATGACCTGAGACGGTTCCAAGATCTCTTTTAGAGGGTAGCCTCTGCACAGGAGATCAATTTAGAGGAAGTTCAAGAGAAGCTGCATAAGCTTCTAAAAATCCTACAACTCTCAGCCACTATGAAAATAGACCTAGCTATGGGTGAGGCTATTCTAGACACAGCTGATAACATCTGTCAGATACAAGCACCCCCCCCCACCAACAAATGAACTGATAGAAAAGATAATGGATTTATTATTTTCCCACCATTTTCCAAATTTCTTAGTCATGGACACTGTATACCGCAGAGCAAAGCTACCTCTGTTTCAATTGACCCCACAGGGCAAGGACCACAACCGCTTTCACCTACTAGGCTGCAAAGTCTACTCATTTGCCACCTTACAACCTTGAGTAGCAAACTTTTCTGCTCTTTTCAGTTACAGTCACTCTGACTACTCCAGACTTCAAGATCTTGCTGAACAACTCCCCAAACAAGTGACCGCAGCTTCAGGCCATCATTGACGAGGTCCAAAACGATATCTTGTACTCCCCTCCAAGCTGCCACGGGTGTTGCAGATACTGCAGATGTGCAAGGCATTCTGGCTTCAAGCCTCAGGGATTCTTAAGGAACTTCAGATGAAAGTAGGGTTGTAAGTGAGTAGTCATCTGGGCTTATCGGGTAGCCAAGTCGACTACTTGCTCTCTCCCCTCTTCCCCCCCCCCCCCACTTCCTCTGTATCAGAGGCAGAAAGGTGGGGGAACAGGAGCTGGTGCTATGGGGAGCTGGCTTAAAAACTGGTTCCCACCAGAACTAGCTCCATCCCTGGGCGGCTGCCTCTGATAGAGTGCGGGGGAGACTGCTGTGGAGCAGCCTCTGCCTGTGATGGGCCCAGGTCACTTCGAAGCTAGTTCCTGCCCATGTCATCTCCACGATGTCTGTGGGCCCTGCCCCTTGCTGCTGCCTCTTATCAGAGGCATCGGTGTAGGGTTGGGGAAGACTGCCACAAAGCAGCAGGGACCCCCCCTATGGACTGGGGCTGCTGGACCTGGCATGAGCCAGGACTGAGCAAGCCTGGCTCAGTCCTGGCTTGCACCAGGTTTGTGAGCTACCCCCATTCCTCTGATTTGAGGTAGATGTTGCACCTCTAGGTGTAATAGGTGTGTTTGGGAATTATCCCTGAAGATGGATTCTGAAGTGGGATGGGTTGGTGGGATGTATATAAAGGGGATTGAGTACTCCTTCCTGCTGGACCTGCTCTTACGACATTTAAACTGCAGAACCACAGTGTGGGTAGCTCATGAACCTGCTGGGACTGAGCGGTCTTCCCTTATCAATTAATCATGCAGTCGATAAAAATATTATCGACTACCTGCCTCTTAGCAGCCTTAAATGAAAGTGGAGGATCACCCATTCGATAGGACCCATGACTCATGGACCATGCTTCAAACTTGAGGCATTTACACCCCTCTAAATAAACACAAATGCTATATCCCATGCCAAAGATCACGTGATCTTCATCCTAGACCCCAACATAGATCATTTGAATTCTGCTTGAAGCAGTATTCCCAATGGTGCAGACCTCAACACTCTCAGCCTGCAATCAGCCTGCATCTACCTCCAAGCAGCTGTTTTGAAAAACTGGTCGAGGGTCTGTGTGTGACCTCTCCACAATTGCAACCATCTTTACTCCAAACTTTTGGCTACCGCCTCTGCTCTTTTTTCCACACATGAGCGAACATCATTTTGAACCAGTGGGTTTTAGAGATGGTCCATTCAGAGTACTCGATCCCCTTTATATAAATCTCACTATCCCATCCCCCTTCACTGTCCATTTTCAGGAATAATTCCTATGAATGCCTATTACATATATGGGTGCAACTTCTATTTCAAATCAGAGCAGTGGAACCCATACTGGCTCCTTACTGAGGAAGAGATTTTTACTTCAGTTATTTCCTCTCCCAAAAGAAAACTGGAGGATGGAGACCGATACTGGACCTCAGAAAGCTCAGCAAGTTGATCTGAGTAGGAAAATTATTTTTCATATCATGATCCACCCAGTGCACAGATGTTTCTTTTGTTTCATCATTGGTACCGAACACTACCAGTATCGAGCATTACCTTTGGGCTGTCTGTGACCCTCAGTTTTCCTCAAAAACCATAGCAATAGTTGCAGTGCATTTCTGGCTCCAGGTGGTGGTAATCTACCCTTCTCTCGATGACTTCTTAATCAAGGGCACTATGTGACCCACATGCATGCTACGAGCAACAATATCTCTGTTCCAAGACTTAGGCCTACAGAACAAGTTTCAGAAGTCGACTTCCGGCGCAACTCGAGCCCTCAAATTCATAGGGGCTCACTTAAACTCTGCAAGAGCCAAGACCATACTTCCACAGCACAGGTTCAACACACTTGTTTCCCTGTTCTCTGCAATCCAGTTCAGTCCTTTAATCACATACAAGTTTATCTTCAAATTCTCAGCCACGTGGCAGCTACCACATACAGTAGACTTCCGATAATCTGGCACCTTTGGGACCTGGGTGGTGCTGGATTATCGGATATGCCGGAGTATCGGGAGGTACTCTGGCGGGGGGCTGTGATGGGTCTGCTGGGACCCGCACTGCGTCCGGGGGGTGGGCGGGGAACGGTGCGGCAAGGGGCAAACTCTCCACCATTTTTACAGGAAGGCAGGGAAAGACCCGTGCCGCCGCCAAGAGTTTCCGTGAGGGGAGCGGGCTCCCCACCTTGCAGACTGGAGTAGTTATTGCCGACCGGGGGGGTGAGGGGTGGCTCTGTGGGACCAACCCAGTAGCACCCTGGCTGCTCTTCTCTGCAGCTTCCCCAAGTCTGCCGCTCGTCAGTTTCAGCAGTGGTAGTGGCGGACTTGGGGAAGCGGCGAGGCGCGGAGCAGAGCAGCTGGGGTACTGCCGGGCGCCGAGGGGCAGCGCTGCGGGACCAACTTGGCAGCACCCTAGCTGCTCTGCTCTGCTCCGTGCCGCTTCCCCAAGTCTGCCACTGCTACTGCTGAAACTGGCGAGTGGCGGACTTGGGGAAGCTGCAGAGAAGAGCAGCCGGGGTGCTGCTGGGTTGGTCCCACAGTGCCGCCCCTCACCCCCCTGCTCGGCAATAACTACTGCAGTCTGGGGGGTGGGAGCCCGCTCCCCTTCCGGAAACTCTTGGCGGCGGCGCAGGGCTTCCCTCGCTTTCCTGCAAAATGGCAGAGGGTTCGCCCCTCGCCACGCTGTTCCCCGTCCACCCCCCGGCCAGTCGCAGTGCGGGTCCCGGCAGACCCATCACAGGGGTATAATCCCCTTCTGCTCTTCTCCCTTTCCCTTTCTCAGCCCCTAGTGCTCATGGGGCTGACAGCAGCTCCAATTTGGAGCACTTCCGGGTTCCAGTTAGTGCTGGACTATCGGGAGTGCCGGACCACTGGATGCCAGACAATTGGAGCTTTACTGTACTTGGTCAAATTTGCCAAGTACAGTAAATATGCCAAGTACAATATCCATATGTGCTGCCTTTATGCCTGGCTCATCCCTGTATATACCCTCTCCCATGATACACTCCACAAGACAGTGCCACTTCCACTGCATATCCTTTCTTCCCTAGAATGGTGAATAAGACTATGCAACATTATGCAAGGTTTCCCCTTTCACCAGGATTCTCCAGTTCACATTATCACCACAGATGTTTCCGTCCTGGGTTGTGGGCCTATCTCGACTAACAAACTATCCAAGGCAAATGGTCTCCATGCAGAGCTCAACTCCACATCAACATCTTGGAGCTGAGGGCAGTTTGCAACTCCTGTTAACACTTCTTATCCATCATGCCCAGAAACACCACATGAATCTTCACAGACAACACAACTTGAATGTTTTATATACATCGCTAGGATGAAGCACAATCACGCTCCATTTGTGTAGAAAAGGTAAAATTCTGAAATTGGTGCATTCGCCACAACATCATGCCCCTAGCATCATACCTATCCACTGTTCAAAACACCATGTGGACGGTCTCAGCCATCTTTTTTTTAGCGCAACACAAATGGGAGGTATGCCAATCGGTCTTCCAGACAGTATTCCACAAATAGGGACACGTGGACATTGATCTCTTCACTACTTGTATGAACTGCACATAGAAGAGTGGGTGCTAACAATGGATCCCTTGGGGATGCCTTTTTAATTGCATGGACATTTCCACTTCTCTGTGCTTTCCTGTCTCTTGCACTCATAAGCTGAGTGAGTCACAAAATTTGACACATCAGGCACACATCATCCTGATTGTTCCAATCTGGTCCTATGTTCCAATCTGGTCCTAGAAGACATGGTTTCCTTACCCAAACTGTCTTGCATTCTGCACTCCTTGTTTGCTTCCAAGTCTCCCAAACCTTTTATTCCAGCACCATAGTCGAAAGCTACACCCCAATCCTGTAGCTCTCCACCTCAAAGCCTGGCTACTCAATGGTTCCATCATGCCAAGCGTTCCTGCTAAGGTAGGGTGAAACACATTCTTTTAACAAGCCGCTGATCTTCCACCAAGAAAACATCTGTACAAATGGAGACATTTTTCTGCTTGGTGTCAATGGGCACAAGCTATGTTGCTGACTAAAGCTTCCCTCTCCAGCATATTGGATTATCTCCTTGACCTCAGGGAGTCAGGTCTATCCTTGAGCTCCTTTAAAGTTCATCTATCAGCCATCACCAAATGTAATGAACCTGTTGGATGTATCTCCAATATTTCTCTATCCCATAACTAAACTATTCTTAACAGGGATCCAAAACATATACCCAGTGATCTAGGAACTACACCTCCCTGGGATCTTAACCATGTACTCAAGTCTTACTAGATGGCTGTTTGAGCCACCTGTTTGCTCCTCTATATGTTAATGAGGGCAGCCTCCATTTTCTGTATCAACTAACCTAAACATCGGTGGTGGGGAACCTTTTTTGGGTCAGGGGCCGCTGACCCACAGAAAAATGAGTCAGGGGCCACACAAATGAGAAGCATGGGGAGGGATAGCTCAGTGGTTTGAGCATTGGCCTGCTAAACCCAGGGTTGTGAGTTCAATCCTTGTGGAGGCCATTTAGGGATTTGGGGCAAAAATTCATCAGGGATGGTACTTGGTCCTGCTCAGAAGGCAGGGGACTGGACTCGATGACCTTTCAAGGTCCCTTCCAGTTCTAGGAGATAGGCAAAAACCCATCCCTCGTTGACAGCTCCCAGACCCCCAACTGAGGAGAGAGACACTCTCCACATTCCCCTTGCACACCAGAACCTAGTGGATGGCAGCCTAGTGGATTTTATGTGCTCTGGCCTTGTGGAGGGGCAGCAGGGAGGCTGGAATGCCAGTGTGGGCTCCCCAATGCTGTGGTGGCTCTGAGCCTTGAGGGCTGGATCCAGGCAAGTCAAGGACCACATCTGACCCCTGGGCCTGAGGTTTCCCATCCTTGCTATACATCTGTCATGTTATTGGATTTTAAAGTGAGCAGATAGATCACTGTTGCACCCACGGGTGGTGTTTACCCCAAATTCTGCACAAAGTGGGACATGTGAGGTGTCAAATGAAACTTTATTCTCTACTGAGTCTGTTTGCTACTCATGTACTTGTATGATTTTTGTATGCAAAGTTATGGATATGGGCTCTGTTCTTATACTGTAAATGTTCTCTGTCTGGGAGGGAGCAATGGGCCTGGACTACCTATTGTGAGGATGGATTGTTAGTGAATAGCTGTGCTAACTAGCACTGCCCTATAGACAATGGCTCTCGGGAGTAGCCAATACACATCTGAGGAATGCGACTAGAAGCCTGCAGACTGGCCAGTGGTCTCATGGCTACTGGCCTGAGAAACACAGGTCACTTGGTCATCTGACCAGCTCCAGATTGGGGGAGACGAGGAATATAAAAATCCCATAAGGCCGTCTTCACCTTGTCTTCAATCTTGCTACTGATTCTAGATGCGGCCTTGCTAGGGATAGAGAGCCGGGAAGGATTGCTGACCCGTCGTAATATGGGATGTACACCAGAGACTTTTAAACTAGCAGTTTGTAACATCTCTGTTAAGAGCCTGCATCAAGAGCTTGGTAATTGATGTCCGTAATGTATTCTCCTTAACAATCTTACTCTCAACCGTTTCTTTCTTTTATTAATAAACCTTTAGATTTTAGATTCTAAAGGATTGGCTCAGCGTAATCTTTTGGGTAAGATCTAAAGTGTAGATTGACCTGGGACTGTGGCTGGTTCTTTGGGACCAGGAGGATCTATTCAGATGTGGTGAGATCAGGTTTTATAACCTCTCACCTGTATTTAAGGTCCAGGGCTGATTGTGGCACAGGGAAAGCTGGGGTGTCTGAAGAGTTTAGCTTGTGAGGCTTCCTGCTGGCCAGATTGGTTAGTGGCCTATTTGGGAAAGGTCTCCAGTCGAGGGCTATAAGTAGCCCTGGTTTTGAATGATTCACCCTGAGCTGACTCAGCGGTGCCCAGACCCGTCCCGTCTCAACTTGTATCTACCTTTTTTCCCCAAAACCTCATAAAGATGCCTAGAGACACTTCACACCCTGGATGTTAGGCTTTTTACCTCGATGGGACCCAGCTTTTCTGCAGGTCTCTAGACTCTTTTTGTCCATTGCTGAGCAGTCCAAAGAGACATGATTACCTCCCAGTGCCTGCCCAAGTGGATATCCTCCTGCATACACATCTGTTATACCTTGCACAAAAAGCAACCTCCACAGCACAACATCTCTCTCCACCAGAGCCAGAGCCATGTCCAGGGCTCGACAAATAATACAACCTACTCGCCTGCGGTGAGTAGATTGCAACCCGGAATAGCCGGGTTCGGGAGCTCTGCGCATACGTGGATCGCTGGACAGCACGGCCAGCGAACGGGGCTTGCCGCGGTTCGTCAAGCCCTGGCCATGTCCATAACCTTCTTAAGAGATGTACTGTTGCAGGACATATGCAGGGTTGCAACCTGGTCCTCTGAGCACTTTTGCCAGACACTGTGCCATAACAGTCCCTATTCCTGCAACTTCTATAGAATATGCGGTCCTGTCATCTCTAGTTGAATCACATCTCTAAAGTCCTTATTCAATGGGGCATTCCTCTACAGATGCCTAAGGAACACCCACAGGGGCAGCACTCAGAGAAGTAGTAGTTATTCAACATGTGCAGTGACGATGGTTCTTTGAGATGTGGGTGCTCCACTACCCTCCCGCCCCTCTACTTTGGAGACCATATTCTTGATCCCAAAGTAGAGAAGGAACGGAAGGGGGCCATGCCATGTGTCAAGTCAATGGACAAGTGGTACCACAAGGCAGCTGCTACTCAGGTGTGGTGTGACCAGATGCTGCTAAGAAAATTTTCTGATCTCTGGTGTGAGAACACAGCAACACCAAAAGTGAAGCACCCATTGGGGGACACATCTTGAAAAAACGTTGTTATTAATAATTCCATGGTGGTTTCCTAAAATACTGAATAACTTTGTTGAATACCTTGTTTCATCAATTACTTTTCTTGATATTACTTTTCGACTTTTTCATATATGTAGAAAAATCTTTTCTTTATGAAATCATTTTTCAAGAAAAATCAATGAGTGAGCAGCATATTATACTTTAAGGTTCTTGGCAGAATTTTAATCCTTTTTTAAACCTGATTTACATTATTTGCTAGTTTAGCTGTCACCTCTGGGCCGAAAGGTCAGGAGCTCAAGTGTCTTAATAAGATTTTGAGCTCATTGCCAATTTTGAAAATGGAGAGGAGTAAATTATTTGTAGATACCTATAAGTGCAGGCATCTGGTAACTTTAAAATATAAATAAATATAATTGAAAACATTGTGATTAAAAATAAAGCAGTGTTCAAAATCTTAGAGCATGAACATCTTCCATCATACAGTAAAGCAACACAAAATATAATTAAAATAAGAAACATGCTTAATGTAGGAAACTGCTAAGTCTTGGAACTTGTCCTGAAATATATCATAAATATATTTGCTAATGGTTAGAGAAGAATATGAAGAAATGCAATAAATCTTATTGGAGTAATAAACCTGGGCTTGGATGCGTTTTTTAAAAATGTTGTGCTTTTGATGTACATAATTGAACAGATATGTACGTCAGGTCTTTGCTTGGAAGAGCTTGCAGTAGTGATGTTAAAATAAGGTTTATTTACTGATCGAATAGTCGATAGAATTTTTATCAGTTGCTCAATTTAGTTGATAGGCCGCCAGCTCCAGGACTAAACCTCACTGTGGCTCTGCAATTTAAAACCCAGCAGGAGTGGGGACAGGCTGCCCGGCTCCTACTGCCTTTTAAATTGCAGAGTTTCAGCAGGAACCGAGCAGGGCTCCTTTCCCAGCCAACAGCAGCTCTTGACTACAGCGGGCTGCTTCGTAGCAGCAGCCCCTTTCCGCAGGGGGTCCCAGCTGGGAATTGGGACCCCCCCCCATGGACAGGGGCTACTGCTGTGAAGTAGCCCCCATCTGCGGCGGGCCTGGTCTGGCCATGGGCAGAGGCTGTTTAATGGCATCTTCCCCTGGCTCTCCTCCTCCACTCCCCAGTGCTGCTGCCTTTAATAGAGGTAGCAGTGGAGAGGGGAGGGAGGGAGAGGAGACAGCCCCACAGAGATGGTGCTGGGGGGAACACTGGCTCCTGCCTCTCCCCTGTTCCTGCCTCTGATACAGCAGCAAGGGAGTGGGAAATGTGAGTAGTCAACTCAACCTAGGGGGTAGGTTTAGAAGACAAAATAGAAAAAGAATAAGTTAAAAATCACCTAGAAATGTTAGATGCCTGCAAGTCCCCAGGGCCTGATGAAATGCATCCTAGAATACTCAAGGAGCTGATGGAGGAGGTATCTGAGCCTCTAGCTATCATCTTTGGAAAATCATGGGAGACAGGAGATATTCCACAAGACTAGAAAAGGGCAAATGTAGTGCCCATTTATAAAAAGGGAAATAAGAACAACCCAGGAAACTACAGACCAGTTAGTTTATCTTCTGTGCCAGGGAAGATAATGGAGCAAGTAATTAAGGAAATCATCTGTAAACACTTGGAAGATGGCGAACAGCCAGCATGGATTTGTAAAGAACAAATCATGTCAAACCAATCTGATAGCTTTCTTTGATAGGATAACGAGTCTTGTGGATAAGGGAGAAGCGGTGGATGTGGTATACCTAGACTTTAGTAAGGCGTTTGATACAGTCTCGCATGATATTCTTATCACTAAACTAGGCAAATATAACTTAGATGGGGCTACTATAAGGTGGGTGAATAACTGGCTGGATAACCGTACTCAGAGAGTAGTTATTAACGGTTCACAATCCTGCTGGAAAGGTATAACAAGTGGGGTCCTGCAGGAGTCTGTTTTGGGACCGGCTCTGTTAAATATCTTCATCAACGATTTAGATATTGGCATAGAAAGTATGCTTATTCAATTTGCAGATGATACGAAGCTGGGAGGGGTTGGGACTGCTCTGGAGGATACGGTCATAATTCAAAATGTCCTGGACAATTTGGAGAAATGGTCTGAGGTAAACAGGATGAAGTTTAATAAAGACAAATGCAAAGTGCTCCACTTAGGAAGGAGCAATCAGTTTTACACATACAGAATGGGAAGCAACTGTCTAGGAGGGAATACAGCAGAAAGGGAGCTAGGGATTATAGTGGACCACAAGCTGAATGAGTCAGCAGTGTGATGCAGTTGCAAAAAAAGCAAACATGATTCTGGGATGCATTAACAGGTGTGTTGTGAGCAAGACACAAGAAGTCATTCTTCTGCTCTACTCTGTGTTGGTTAGGCCTCAGTTGGAGTATTATGTCCAGTTCTGGGCACCGCATTTCAAGAGAGATATGGAGAAATTGGAGAGGGTCCAGAGAAGAGCAACGAGAATGATTAAAGGTCTAGAGAACATGACCTGTGAAGGAAGGCTGAAAGAATTGGGTTTGTTTAGTTTAGAAAAGAGAAGATTGAGGGGGGACATGATAGCAGTTTTCAGGTATCTAAAAGGGTGTCATAAGGAGGAGGGAGAAAACTTGTTCATTTTGGCCTCTGAGGATAGAACAAGAAGCAATGGGCTTAAACTGCAGCAAGGGAGGTTTAGGTTGGACATTAGGAAAAAGTTCCTGTCAGGATAGTCAAACACTGGAATAAATTGCTCAGGGCGGTTGTGGAATCCCCATCTGTGGAGCTATTTAAGAGTAGGTTAGATAAATGTCTATCAGGGATGGTCTAGACAGGACTGGGTCCTGCCACGAGGGCAGGGGACTGGACTCAATGACCTCTTGAGGTCCCTTCCAGTCCTAGTATTCTATGATGAACTATCAGATAAGCTTAGGCAAGTTTAAATGTTTTACTGTGTTGGTGTTTGAATAAAAGCAATGCCTTTCTTTCTTAAGCTGTGAATGCTGTGAATCTGCCTGGTGCAAACTGCTTAAATAGAACCAGCAAGTTTCCCCAGCCCAGCTGTGATGCACTTCATTCAGTTTTGAGCTTGTCTAAACTCAGTTTTCACCAGTTTAATTCCATTTAAAATTGCAGCTTCATTTTAAACTTCTGCTATTGTGTGTGTAAACCAGGTTGTAAATTGCCATGTGAAATCTGCTTTTGGGGAACCATGGAAATGCTAGGGGAGGGCAGAATTTTTGCTTTTTATGTAGAATAGCGATAGAAACATAGCCGTGTTTGTCTGATGTAGCTGAAACAAAAAACAGGACTATGTAGCACTTTAAAGACTAACAAGATGGTTTATTAGGTGATTTGTACTGTGGTGTCCAGGAAATGGATCTCTCGTGTACAATGGTCCAGGCTGAGATTGATAGTGGGGTGTAGGTTGTTAAAAACTCAGTGGAATGTCTCCAGTGTTTCTTGGCCATGCGTCCAGATCATAAAGATGTCATCGATGCAGCGTAAGTAGAGAAGGGATAAAAGGGGAAGGGAGCTGAGGAAACGTTGTTCTAAGTCAGCCATAAAGATAACCAATTGAGTTATAAGATCAAGAACACACATTCCTGCTCATCCAGAAATATAATTTATCATGTGCTGAAAGTGTCCTTCTGCTATGTACATTGGACAAACGTCTCAGACACTTTGCCAAAGAATCAATGCCCACAAAACAGATATTAGACAGGATCACAAAGAAAAAAAAGTTTCTTGCCATTTCAACCAGAAAGGGCATTGTCTCAAGGACTTGATTACCTGCATCCTGCTTCAAAGACCTTTTAACACCAGACTTGAAAGAGAATCCTCTGAACTGTCATTCATGCTTAAATTCGACACTTTATGCCTCGGTCTAAACAAAGACATTAATTATATTATCCATTACAAAGATAGCCTCCTCAATTATCACCTCTAATATCATTAGCTCACAGACATTTACCTACCCCTCCCCCCCCCCAGTTCTGAAATTTGATTTGTCCTTTTCATATGTGTTCATTTTTTTAATTGTATCCTTTGGTATATATGTTTGTGCCAATTTTCTTCCACTATTTGATCTGAGGAAGTGGGTCTGGCCCACGAAAGCTCATCACCTAATGAAACCATCTTGTTAGTCTTTAAAGTGCTACATAGTCCTGTTTTTTGCTTTTTATGTGTATTCACTGTTTATATGCCAGGTTGATGAGATGTAAGTTTAACCAAGAGCCTGTTTCTCAGTCATCCATGGGCAAAGTAATTTCTGTGGTGTTTAATGTAGAAGGAAAGAGACAGGAATTATATTGTCCTAGTAGTTTCTATTTTCAGCTATCTCTCTGTAAAACAGTGTTGTTGCCCTGTACTGTATATTCAGTGTTATAAGCTTCTTGCACCCTTGTATGTAACAAAGCCTAAACTAGTCAAATGCTCTTTTGGGTGTGACCATACTGTTTTTAAACAGTCTGGGTTCTTGAAGAAAATATTTCCAATCCACATCTTGGCTCTATGGATAGCAGTGCTGCTTGCATGAGAGGGCGTGGGACTAGGAAAAATGATCCTATAAACTTTGAGACTGAACCCTAAGCTCCCATGATTAAGCAGTAGGAAAAATCAAAACCTGATTATTTGCAAACTACAGTTGTGACATTTAAACTTGATTAGCATCCAGATACTGTATTGCCCATTACAGTAATAATATGGTTGGCAGCCAATTGTGTGCTGTAGATTTATACTTTAAGGCTGGTAGTGTGTTATATATGGGGGTGAGAGAGAGCTCCTATTACTAGACAGGAGAAAGAGGAGCATGAGACCTCCAAATAGAAGACAAGATAGCTATAGAAACTCTGAATCTTTTTCTGAGCATATGTATATGTTCTCTAATTTGCCTTCTTTAGTCCATGACTTCCCTGAATCTCATCATACATACACATTAGAGCTGGAGAGAGCTTTTCCAATGAACTTTTAAATATTATTTTGAAAATTAAAAATTCTGATGGAAGTTATTAACTCCTCCCCTCCTTCCCCCCTCTTCCCGTCTCCTTTTTCTTCATGTATGTATTCCAGGAAGTAGTTTTGGTGATTTGTCATTTTTACTCAAAAGCAATGTCACAGTTTCAATGTAGTCAAGTATAATCACTTTTTACATTAAGCACCACTCTGTCCCATTATTTTAAGATTAAATTGCTACCTTTTTCATATAATGTAATTGGGTTCTTTTCAAATCCACCTTACCCCTGACTGGAAAAGTGTGTGTGTAAATTTTTTCCCTCAGTGTGGGGGAAAAAAAAATGCAAGCGCTTGTTGCATGCCAGCCTACTCCCTCCCCCGCAACCATACACACCTGAGTTTTCTCATTTCATGCCGTGTGTGTGTGTGTGTGTGTGTGTGTGTGTGTGTGGTGGTTGTTTTTGTGTGTGTTTTTTTTTTTGTGGTTTTTTTTGTAATATTGGAATGTTTCTGTGCATGATTACTTACATTCCCAGTAATTACTCAACTAACATGTTACCTAAGCATAACATGTCAAAACATGGGCCTGTGCAGTTGCATTGGAATGTAATTCTTTAAAGGTGGGGTAAGTAGGATAACTGTTAATTAAGGCATTTGCGCACTGAAGAATAAAAAATGATTTTGTCGAGGAGTGAAAGTAAAACTAGTGTATTGATATCTACATAGCTTTATGAGCTATCTATAATCCATGAGAGAGGTTTCACCCAGGTCAGTAAGTACAGTAGTTACAATACAGGCATTTTAATATGATCTGAATTGTACATTAGTAATCATTATAAGGAGATATACCATAGGGTAAAAGGGAATGAATTCAATTTCCTAGGTAATAGTCTTGCATTGTAGTGATGGCATTTTACAATGCAATCATCTCATTTTTTTCAGATGCTACCAATTACACATTTTTGTAGCTGTCATCATTGTTGATATTCTGAGAGTTTTGAGAGAGATGTAACACTGAAATGATTAAGTGGGTTGTGCCCATAAAAGCTCATGATACCATCTCTGTGTTTTGTTAGTCTTTAAGGTGCTGCAAGGCTGTTGTTTTTTAAGTGTTTTCAGTTACAGACTAACTTGGCTACCCCCCTGAAGCTGTTGATTAATACGTTAATTGAAGGTGATTGAACTGTTCCACAAACAAAGAGATTATTGTAGATGTCTAAAGATACGTGGTATTTTAATAAGAATAGAGAGGTATATTCTGGAAGTATGAAAAAATATTTTTTTAAGAATGTTAGTCTTTGAAATGGTGTTTGGCTGCAGTATAATATAACACCTATTTCATAAGAACAGCCATACTGGGTCAGACCAAAGGTCCATCTAGCCCAGTATCCTGTCTACCAACAGTGGCCAGCACCAGGTGCCCCAGAGAGGGTGGACCGAAGACAATGATCAAGCGATTTGTCTCCTGCCATCCCTGGAGCCTCTGACAAACAGAGGCCAAGGACACCATTTTATCCCCTGGCTAATAGCCTTTTATG
This sequence comes from Pelodiscus sinensis, assembly GCF_049634645.1. Lineage (NCBI taxonomy): Eukaryota > Metazoa > Chordata > Testudines > Trionychidae > Pelodiscus > Pelodiscus sinensis. The sequence goes on from NC_134712.1 coordinate 175,034,370, forward strand.
GACCTAACCTCCATGAATTTATCCAGCTTCTCTTTAAACTCTATTATAGTTCTAGCCTTCACAGCCTCCTCTGGCAAGGAGTTCCACAGGTTGACTACACGCTGTGTGAAGAACTTTCTTTTATTAGTTTTAAACCTGCTACCCATTAATTTCATTTGGTGTCCTCTAGTTCTTCTATTATGGGAACTAATAAATAACTTTTCTTTATCAGCCCTCTCCACACCACTCATGATTTTATAGACCTCTATCATATCCCCCCTCAGTCTCCTCTTTTCTAAACTGAAAAGTCCCAGTTGCTTTAACCTCTCCTCATATGGGACCCGTTCCAAACCCCTAATCATTTTAGTTGTCCTTTTCTGAACCCTTTCCAAGGCCACAATATCTTTTTTGAGGTGAGGAGACCACATCTGTACACAGTATTCAAGATGTAGGCGTACCATAGTTTTATACAGGGGCAGTAAGATATTCTGGGTCTTATTTTCTATCTCTTTCCTAATAATTCCTAGCATCCTATTTGCCTTTTTGACCGCCGCTGCACTCTGTGTGGAAGTTTTCAGAGAACTGTCCACGATAACTCCAAGATCTCTTTCCTGATTTGTCGTAGCCAAATTAGCCCCCATCATACTGTACGTATAGTTGGGGTTATTTTTCCCGATGTGCATTACTTTACACTTATCCACATTAAATTTCATTTGCCATTTTGTTGCCCAATCACTCAGTTTGGTGAGATCTTCTTGGAGTCCCTCACAGTCTGCTTCTGTCTTGACTATCCTAAACAGTTTGGTATCATCTGCAAACTTTACTACCTCACTGCTTACCCCTTTCTCCAGATCATTTATGAATAAATTGAAAAGGATTGGTCCCAGGACTGACCCTTGGGGGACACCACTAGTTACCCCTCTCCAATCTGAAAATTTACCATTTATTCCTACCCTTTGTTTCCTGTCTTTTAACCAGTTCTCAGTCCCAGAAAGGACCTTCCCTCTTATCCCATGGCCATGTAATTTACACAAGAGCCTTTGGTGAGGGACCTTGTCAAAGGCTTTCTGAAAATCCAAGTATACTATATCTATTGGATCCCCCTTGTCCGCATGTCTGTTAACCCCTTCAAAGAACTCTAATAGATTAGTAAGACAGGATTTCCCATTACAGAAACCATGTTGACTTTTGTCCAACAAATTATGTTCTTCTACATGCTTCACAATTTTATTCTTTACTATTGTTTTGACTAATTTGCCCGGTACTGAAGTTAGATTTACCGGTCTGTAATTGCCAGGATCGCCTCTAGAGCCCTTTTTAAATATTGGTGTCACGTTGGCTACCTTCCAGTCATTAGGTATGGAAGCCGATTTAAAGGATAGGTTACAAACCACAGATAATAGCTCAGCAATTTCCCATTTAAATTCTTTTAGAACCCTTGGATGAATGCCATCCGGTCCCGGAGATTTGTTACCATTAAGTTTTTCTATTTGTTCCAAAGCCTCCTCTAATGACACTTCAATCCGGGACAGTTCCTCAGATTCATCACCCACAAAGGACGGTGCAGATTCGGGAATCTCCCCAACGTCCTCAGCTGTGAAGACTGAAGCAAAGAAATCATTTAGTTTCTCCGCAATGGCTTTATCGTCCTTGATTGCTCCTTTTATAGCTCGATCATCTAGGGGACCCACAGGTTTTTTAGCAGGCTTCCTGCTTCTAATGTACTTAAAAAAACATTTTATTTCTTTTTGAGTTTTTGGCTAGCTGTTCCTCAAAATCTTTTTTTGCTTTTCTTATTACATGTTTACACTTGATTTGACAGTGTTTATGTTCCTTTCTATTCACCTCACTAGGATTGGACTTCCACTTCTTAAAAGATACCTTTTTGTCCCTCACTGCTTCTTTTACATGGTGGTTAAGCCACGGTGACTCTCTTTTAGGTCTCTTGCTATGTTTTTTAATTTGGGGTATACATTTAAGTTGGGCCTCTATTATGGTGTCTTTAAAAAGTTTCCATGCAGCTTTCAGGGATTTGGCTCTAGTAACAGGCTTCTCTTCCTGAGGTGACATGTATCCAGTCAATATGGGGGTAATTAAAATCCCCCATTATTTAGAGTTCTTTATTTTGGTAGCCTCTCTAATCTCCCTCAGCATTTCTATGTCAGTATCGCTGTCCTGGTCAGGTGGTCGGTAATATATCCCTACTGCTAATTTCTTATTATTGGAGCATGGAATTTCTATCCATAGCGATTCTATGGAACATGTTGATTCACTTAATATTTTTATTTCGTGAGGGTGTGATTAAAACCAAATCCAGAGATTATGTAAACATGAATTTGTATTTTTCCTTCATATTCCATAGTTTGATTAAAGTATTTTAAAAGGAGTAGTGCATAAGAAGGTGGAAAAAAAACCCAATAAATATATGGGGAAATGCCATAAGAATAGTGCTTGGAAACCGTGCATAAGTCCTCATTAACCAGAGCTGTTGTCTTTTTTTTCCATAAGACAACAATTAACCTCATCCCTCAGATTAATTCTACCGCTTCCTTTAACCATAGTCACTGTATTGAAGGAATTCACAGATGTTGGGATTCTTAATTGATCACTATCCGTGAACAGTACAAAATAGAAAAACAGTGTTTAGGAATACTTAAGACTGTAGTTTTCAAATATACCACCGAAGTTAAGGCTGAGGTTTGCAGTAGGGACGTAAGAGAGTAATTGAGTCGATCATTTGACTACTCGCATTTCCATCCACCCCCACTTGCTGCCTCTGTATCAGAGGCACCAAGTGGGGCAGAAGCAAGAGCTGGTGCTGGGGGGAGCCAGCTTAAGTCGGTTCCCTCCAGCACCATCTCCATGGTACTACATGCCTCCTCCTGTGCTGCTGCTTCTATCAGAGATGGAGAGTGGGGAAGGCTGCTGCGAAGCAGCCTCTGCCTGCTGCGGACCCAGGTTCACTGCGAGCAGAGACTGCTCTGCATCCCACGGGAACTCCTACAGACAGGGGTTGCTGGACCTGCCACAAGCCAGGACTGAGCAAGCCCAGCTCAGTCCTGGCTTGTGCTGGGTCCAGGCGTTACTCTCACTGTGGCTCTGCATTTTAAACGTAGTAAGAGCAATGAGTGAGGAGGTTGGGGGTGTCGGGTCTCGGCAGGGTAGTGAGTGAGGGGGTTGGGGTATGGGGTCTCGCTGTGTGGGGTGGGAGGGCCACTTACTTGCTTTTGCTCCGCTTCTGTGTAGGGCCTTGTGCTGCCCCCATTGGCCAGATTCTGCGTGCTGCCGCTTCTCTTTCCTCAGCTGGGGCAACAGCCTCTCAGGGACATGCTTCCTGGAGGCTTTCCCCTTTACTCCCATTGGCGCACCGAGCCATTTTTGGCTCTGCTTGTACCCTGCATGCTGGATCCAGCAGGGAGGCTTGGGGCTCTTCCCCCCACCCCGTGCAGGAATCCAGGGCTAGCACTCCAATCTTGCGGGGAGCGTTGGGACTGGAGTGCCAGTGTGGGTTCCATGCTGCGGAGGCAGCTTATCCAGTAGGAGGGAGTGAGGGCAGGGCAAGGGTGTTGGGGGTGTGGGCTGAGAGAGTATTGTTAGGCATAGCCCTGCTGGAGCACAAGCTGGCTTTGGCCTGTCAGGGTTGTCAACTGGAGCTGCCCTGAAAGCATATTTTTGGTATTTAAGTTTTCTGTAGGATGTCATGGGGTAAGCAATCCTCAGATGAAAGGCAGGTCCTCCCAAGGATTCATAACTGGCTAAACCAGGCCTGAGCAAAATATGGGCTGAATCTGGCCTGCAGACACTGGGGGGATCCCCAGGCAGGCTCCCTGCTTGCGTTGCCCCACTCGCACACTGCTCAGATAAGTGGCTGCGGGGCTGTTTCTCTTTAAAAACTGTGAGCCCGGAGCTGGGAGAGGATTCAGGTGCTGCTCCCATCCCCAGCACAATCCTGTTGCCCAGTTTCTGGGCAAAAACCAGCTAGTGGGAGCTGGCTGTTGGAATAACAGACAGCACAAGAAGCGCCATGCCATCCTCCCCTGTGGCTCCTAGTTATTCACATACACACATGGCCTTGCAGCCTATGTGTGGGCGGGGAAGGCTCCCTGCCTAAGAAATGTTCTGGGCTGCTGGTCAGGAGTCACTCGGATAAGTCTCTTGGCCAGATCCTGCCTCTGGCACTCCAACCCCTCTCTTCCCAAGCCCTCTGCCTCCCACCCGCCCCCCTACTCCACATGCTCAAACCCTCTGCCCCCCTGCTGCATCTATATATGAAAGAACTCTGTGGTAAGAAATCTGCAGCCCCTTATCTGTCCACTCAGCCACTTCTCTGAATTAAAGTTACTTTAAATCGTCTGAGTAGTTGGCCAGTCCAGTGCCCCAGGTCACAACTTCTGCCTCCGTCCAAACTCCCTCCCAGACCCCATTCTCCCTCCTATACCCTAGTCCCTTCCCCAAGCTCCCTTCTGCACCCAACCTGTATTCCAGACCTCACACTTCCTCCATTAAAATTATGGAAGAATGTGGTCCTTGACCACTTTCTAAAATCTTGGAATGGCTCCCCATCAGAAATTATTGCCCACACCTTGGCTAAACGGTAGGAGACAAATGGATAAGAATAAATGGTCAGTTTTCAGAATGCAGAGAAGTAAATAGTAGTGCCTCTCCAGGAGTCTGCATTGGGGGCAAAGGAGTAAAGACTGAGGTGGAAAATTTGTGGATGATACAAAATTATTCCGGGTAGTAGAGGCCAAAGGAGACCGAAAGGAGTTACAAAGGGATCTCACAAAAATGCATGGTCAGGCAACACAATGGCAGATGTAATTCATTGTGGTTAAATGCAAAATAATGCTCACTGGGAAAAAAAATAGCCCCAACTATCCATATAAAATAATTGAGTCTAAATTAGCTATTGCCACTCAAGAAAGAGATCTTTGAGTCACTGTAGATAGTTTTCTGAAAACATCAATTCAGCATGCAGCAACAATAAAAAATTGTTTAGGGTGACCAGACCTGTCCCAACTTTTTCTTGGAAATGGGCACCCTGTCTTAAATTTGTTCTCTCCCATCATAAGAGCCTAACAGCCATGCTGGGTCAGACCAGAGGTCTATCTAGTCTAGTATCCTGTCTTCTGACAGTGGTCAATGCCTTATGCCCCAGAGGGAGTGAACAGAACAGGTAATCATGAAGTGATCCCTCTCCTCTCACTCATTTCCTGCCTATGATAGAGGTTAGGGACACCATTCCTGCTCATCCTGGCTAATAGCCATTGATGGACGTATCCTCCATGAATTTATCTACTACTTTTTTGAACACTGTAAGTCCTGCTCTTCACAAGATCCTTTTGCAAGGAATTCCACAGGTTGACTGTGTGCTGCATGAAGAAATAACTTTCTTTTGTTTCTTTTAAACCTGCTACCTATTAATTTCATTTGGTGACCCCTAGTTCTTATGTTATGGGTACAATTAAAGTTATTTACTTTCTATGCCTGTCATGATTTTATAGACCTCTGTCATATTCCTCCCCCCTTAGTCTCCTCTCTTCTATATTTAAAAGTCCTAGTCTTTTAAATCTCTCTTTATATGGCACTTGTTCTAAATCCCTAACCATTTTTGTTGCCCTTTTCTGAACCTTTTCCAATGCCAATATGTCTTTTTTGAGATGAGGCAACCACATCTGTACTCAGTATTCCAGATATAGGTTTACCATGGATTTATATAGAGGCAGTAAGATATTTTCTGTCTTTTTGTGAATGATTCCTAACATTGTTTGCTTTTTTGACTGCTGCTGCCAATTGAGTGGATGTTTTCAGTAGCTGGCCAGATCTCTGCTCGCTAGCCACTTGTCTACCAGTGCTGAATGTGGGGGGAATGTCCAGTGGCTGATGCTGAGGGTGGGTTTGCAAAGCTGGTGGTGAGGCATAGAAGCAGCATGTGGGACTAGCCATTCCCCCTGCTGGCAGGAGCGGCCCTAGACAAGCTGCTGGCAACTGGCGCCCAAGGCGAAGTGCGCGATCGGTGCCCCCGCCTCCAAAGCCCTCAACGGCCATTTATCTTGGCACCATAGGCGACTGCCTCGTTTGTCTGTATTGATGGGCCGCCACTGCCTGCTGGTCTGTCCATGTAATCCTCACTGCCTGCCACGTCTTAGCCAGCAGGGCCCTGCCCCAAATCCTGTTTCTGTCCAGCACTCACTATGCACCACAAACTGAGCTGACCTATGAGTGCAGGCAGCTCTGGGAGGTGACCAGTTACATGTCACCTCTGCTGCCCGCCTATTAGACTTTTATGTATTTCCCCCTTCATTGTCTTCGTTCTGCTTTGCCCTTTCAGCCTTCTTGTCCTACTACTTCGTGTTTTCCTTTGCAGGTTGTGTCCTGCTCCCTGCACAGGGAGAACCAGCCACTGTTTGTAGTGCTTAACTTACCAACAGCTGGGCTTGAAGATTCCTTCCTTCCTCCACTGCCTCTAGTTTGGCCAGTGCCCCAGGAAAGCCCAAGACTCACTGTTCTGGGGCACTGGCCAGGAGGAACCTAGCCCTTCATGTGCTGGTGGGAAGGGGAGAATTAGTCACTTCCTCCATGTGAAAGTGTGTGTCTCCTCTCTTCCCATGTGTGTCATTCCTCCCCTTGTGAATCCTAAAGCCTTAAAGATAATAAGGCAAATTATGAATAATCCAACTATGCAGTATTTCTTTTTAACAGAAGTTCAGTCAACTTGATGTTTAGTTGAATGTTTGTACCCTATAGTTCGGATTTGCTGTTCAACTTTCTCAAATATCGATAATTCATCTGGTGTCCTGTATTCTGCATTGAGAAATATGGTCACCCCAAGGAGTGGTACCATCAAACATGAACAATGTCGTTATCGTAAGAGTGCCAAAAACCAAAGGTAACTGGTGTGGTGACAACAACTATAGAGCAAAGTTCTCTCCTTAGTGTTGCTGGCAAGGCAGTCTCATGGACAGTACACAGTAAATCATGAAAAACTGAACCCCCATGCGGACAGTGGGGCTGAAGTCACAAAGGTGACGCAAAATCACTGAGTATGTGACTTCAGTGATGGACTCATAGCCTTAGCAGTCCATTTGAAGAAGAGAGTGAATCTGGTACAAGATGTGTGGACTAAATCAGAAGTTTTGTTAGCCAACATCTTGCTAGAAATTGTGTACACGTTCTGTTCTATTTAAGTGTTTTGATGATCTTATATCTAGATGTGGAGTTAACTCCTGCATTCGAAAGGCAACTACCCCCGTTCGGCCAACTGACCAACCATCATGAGATAACAAGGCATGGGTTTAACAAATGTGTATGATGACAAGACCTGGACCTCCTAAAGTAGTCATGAGAGAACTAAATACCACTTAAATTTGTTCTCACTGTATTCTGACTGAAGTGGGAAATCAAAGTTCCTGATACTAAAATACTTGGAAAATCAAAACTGTCAAGTCAGATGTCTCCATTGACTTAGTCATCTGCATTATATGGACTATGGATGCATTCTAAAGGATCTCCTGTATAGAGAACTTGCAGATGCTCTAATGCCACCGGACAGACCTAAGTTCAGGTTCAAGTATGTTTGTAGAAGGACGTGAAAATGTTCAACGGTGACATCTCAAATTGGGAAAGTACAGCTAGCAACAGGACACACTTGGCGGCTGTGCTGTGCCAGAGAATCAAAGATTGAAGAGGATTGGTAGAAAGAGGAAAGTGACGAAGAAAGTCTCAAGCTGTAATATTGTCCTGGCTTATTCTCTGGCCCTTTACCTGTCTTATTTGTGGCAAGAACTGTTGCTAAAGAATTTGACCTTTTTGCTACTTGTAATTCTGGATCATGACACACAGTATCTTTCAAGAGGGAGGGTTGAAACCGAGTCGGTAGATATTGTTAGCGTTCAGTTTGGAATGACCACTACTTTCAGTGGGTAGGTAGGGGGTGTGTGTGGTTGTTTTTTTTTTTTTTAAAGTAGTAGTAGTATTTTTTTTTTTAACGCCTGTGTCATTACTTATCAAGATAAAGCAGAGAATGAAAATATCTAGAGAAGGGCAACAAAAATGGGGCATGCATTAATGGGTTTACATTAGAGATGTGATAGTGAACATGTTTAAATGGTTACCCGACAAGCCTGGGCTCATCAGTTAACCTTCATGGTTACACACAAGCACCCTATCCCCCCAAACATGTAATTGCTGAAAATTTCAGCAGTTATAAGTTTACAAAAAACCCACTTTTTAATATCCCTAGTTTTATATACAAAAGACATCTAAAAAGGCTAGAGAGCAGATAAAAATGGAACTTTAAGGTATGGGTATTTTGTTCTTGACATAATGAGACCATAGTTAAGGTTAAGTCATGTAACTCACTGTGATCTAAAATTTACTGTGGGTATATGGTGAATTCCAAGTGGAGTGGTATATGATCTAAAAAGCACTAGATTAGCTGTTTAACTGAGAGACTGTCAATGAGTCTCTAAATCATACTACTGCAGCTGTGATACAGACTCTTGAAAAAGCTGCTGATAGACCCTTCTATTGGATATCCCCATGGACTTTGAAGAAGTTGCCTAGCCCGTTGAATAGGAGAGCATGAGTCTGCTACAGAATACATTTAGATTATGAACAGAGTACTAGAAATCAGAATAGCAAGATAACTTGTGTAGTTTTTGGTCTAGTAGTTCATTCACAGGGTTGCTGCATAACCTTAAAACCCGGTTGTGATGCTGCTTTTTAATCAAAGTTAAGCTGTAATTTGTCAATACAGCAAATCAAAGATTTTTATAGGTCTGATTTCCATTACAGTTAAATTTAGGACTTGAAGATAGTCACAACATAATTTCCTTAAATTCAGTAAAACTCCAATAGTCTGGTATCAAAATGGCAAGAGTCTAGTGAGTGAGCTTTGGCAAAAAACGAGTCATGCGGCAGCAGCTGAACCAAGTGAAACCGGACACGTACATGCGTGTGTGTGTGTGCGTGTGCGCGTAAATAAATAAATAAACCATTTCATAGTACGTCCTGATAGTCCATCATATCCAATAATCTCGCACCACCTAGGTCCCAAAGGTTCTGGATTATCGAAAGTCTACTGTAGTATTAAGGATCTTTGTGTTTAATATTGTGTCTTCTACCCTGATTCTTTTGGAAGATACAGCCTTAATTCAGTTATAGATTTTGTGATTCTAATTGTTATGTCTAGACATAAAGTTGAGGGCAAGATTAAAAATGTCACACAATTAGAAGAAAACGGCATTAAAAAATTTCCAGGCTTGTTTTTGAGCTGGGGCAAAATGTTCTATTTCTGAAGTAATATAGGGTGAGACGCCTTTGATACTTTCTTCTTTGAAGATCAAACTGAAGTAATGTATATGGTTGGTAAGAAGGAAAATGTAATCTGCGTGTTAATCATTTTGATAGCTTTCTGTTGCTTAATTCCAGTCCTACATATTATTCTTCAGTTTTCTGCCGCATATACTTATCAGTGACTCATTTAAATCTTTCTTCAAAATATTTTGGGCTTGTTCTAAATCATGTCCTGATGTTTTTAAACTACAGGTTGCATTTCTATAAATCGGGACTCTCTGCTCTTGCTCGAACCATGGATGTTCCAGGTTCAGAGCGTCCCAGTGCGCTGCGAGGGGTCAGAGGGCCTGGGAGCCAGTGCAATGCAAGAGGGGGGAAGGGAGCCTGCTGTGCAACTCAGCTAGGCTGGGGGGAGGAGTGGAAGCTGGGAAGCCCAGTGAGACGGCAAGGGTATCCAGAATGGGTAGGAATGGTTTCCATAGCCTCTCTGTCAGGCTGGAAATGGGTGACAGGAGAGGGAACACTTGATAATTACCTGTTCTGTTCACTCTCTCTGGGGCATCTGGTATTGGCCGCTGTCGGCAGACAGTATACTGGGGTAGATGGACCTTTGGCCTGACCCAGTATGGCTGTTCTTATGTTCCAAGGCTGGTGTGTGGCCCCAGTTGAGCTGCAGAGGCAAGCGCACAATCTAGTTGGGTTGCCAGGGTAGCTGGGGAGCTTGGTAGGGGGGGCTGGGCATGGGGTAGGGCTGGCAGTAGGGGAGCCCAGAAATGACTTCCCCATGTCCGGCAAAATCCCTCATCCAGGACCTGTCAGGTCCCAAGGGTGACAAACCAGTGAGGTCCAACCCATAGGAGAAAAAATCTTATTTTTTCTTTAAGAAACATTTTTATAAACCTGTTTAGTCTTAAATTGATGAATAAATATTTTGTTAATTTTTTTTTCTCTAGTTCTTCTAGCATTGATTGATCGAATGGGAGATGCCAAAGACCAAGTTAGAGAACAAGCACAGACTCTTATATTGAAGTTAATGGACCAGGTAGCACCACCAATGGTATGACAATAACTGGAAATTCAAACTTAAGCTCTGATATTATAAATATTTACATGTGATCTTAACTTGATACACAGGTTTCTCCAGTGAATTCAGCTGTTAAGTGTGTGCAAATTTTAGCTGGATCATTGTCTTAATGTGTAAACAATATTGAACAGTTTTGCTTTAGCTGAAGATGTAATTTTCACACTAAGCATACCGTTTTTATATTTATTATACACTTAAAAAAGCGGTACATGGTGTAGTCACTCTTTGTTGGCAGGAGAGCATCTCCTACCAACAAAGCATTGTCTACACTACTACTTTTGCCAGTCAAACTTTCGTTGGTCAGGGTTGTGATGGGTTGCAGTCACAGATGACCCCTTGGGACTATTCCCTAGTGTGCTGATTATGTCACTGACACTCGCTTTCTTGCTGTTTGGGGCTCCTTACTGCCTTGTCTTGTCCTGCTGGGCCAGATTTTCTGGTGTCCCCAGACATGGCACAGAACTAGGGTAACTGCCTCCTCCTGAAGAGCACTGAAGACACTGCACCAGTTCAGCTCTGAGAGAATGCATAGCACCCAGGAAACCAACCTCCTTAAGGGATCAAACCCCCAAATAAATCCGTCTTTCTCTGTGAAAAAGTTTTATACGATGAAAACTCATCAGATAAGCCCCCTTTATCAAAGAAAGAAGGATATGCACACTGGTTATTCCCCTCCCTCCCTCCCCCCCAGGTAAAAATTATTTACACTGGGCTTGATAATAAAAACACTTTTGTTTACTAAGTACAAATAGTAGGATTTAAGTGGTTGCAAATGATAATGGGCAGATCAAAGTAAATTACAAAATTAAAATAAAAAGAAAATGCAAAGTTCATTCTAATACCCTAAATCTTATTGCAAGCAGTTTTTTTATCTACAGAGCTGTTCTTGCCCTAGCCATAATCTTCAGGTCGGAGACTTTCACCTTAACCTAGGTCCCCAGCCCTCTTTTTTTTTTTTTTTTTTTTTTTTAATAGTGTGCCTACAGTGGCCAAAGATGAAGGGACTGATTTCTTCCTGTTGCTTAAATCTTTTGTTCTACATCCTCCCTCCCATAAAAAATTATGTAGTCAAAATGGTATCTCAGTACAAGGTGTTTTGGTCACATGCCTTCCCAGGACCATTGCTTAGACTTAAAGGACAAAGCTGTTACCGAGGTTAAGTTGATCACCCAGTCATTAGGCTTCTAGAGCACCATTGATGGCTCTCATTAGCACATTTCAAATCATAAACAGTCTCATAATTGATATTTCTTATTTTACATACAAGAAGGATACATGCACCTAAATGAGATATACAGATCCAGAAGATTGTAACATAAGTGATAGGTTTCATGAGGTATTTTGTCCAAAGCATCTTAGTGTTATGCATATTAATATTCATAAGCCAATTTCACAGAGCATGTGGGGGAACAGTCACAGTGGGGTGGGTGGGTGTGTGTGTGTGTGTGTGTGTGTGTGTGTGTTCACACCTGGATGACAAAAGTTTTACTGTTTGTAAATTTGTTGAGCCACAAACTGTCTCTTACTGCAGATTGGACCTCCCTGGTCTGGCATAATCAGAACCTGACCAGTCCTGAGCAAGAGAATTTTCCAGACCAGGGGAGGTATCCCCTGCAACGTGCCCTCAGCCAGCCGACCTCCTGTTCTTGCCCCCTCTAATCCCTCACCAGCTGGGCTGTCCACTCTGCTGCTGTCAGTCCTCCATTCCTGGGCTGCAATGCATGGCTGGGGTTCTCCAGCTCCACTGTCCCCTGTTGAGCTGCTGGCTCTTCTACCATTCTGCTTCTGGGCTCTCTGGTTTCTGGACCACTGTGTGCCAGTTTTCAGAAGTTCAACCTGTATGTTTTTTCAGTGCCTAGCACAATAGTATTCTGTTTGTTTGGGCCTTCTGCGGGTTCCCAGGGTCCCAGACGTGACTGGTACTGAACCAGAGAATTTGCTGAACCTGGAGAGGGCAATATTATCTAACAGCTTTACTAACACTATCACTGCTTATTGAGTTCTTACATTTAGGGATAAATTAGAGCTAAATAACAGCACAGAACACTTGAGAGCAAGGACTGGTAGCTATAAACAAACTATATGGGACTGCAGAAAACTTGGTTACAACCATGATAAGTGTTCATTGGGCTAACTAAAATCATGCTGAACCATGGATGTTGTTGGACCAGAGAGGTTCATCCTCTAGGTTCTTCGGTAAAATTACTTATTAATGTAAGTCTGAACAATGGAAAATTGCCTAACAGGATTTATTGCTTAAGCAGTATTATTGAGGATTCTTGGAATGGGATAATCAATAGGAATTTTGTTGTTACTTAACTATTACTAATTCCCTTTCCAAGAAAATCCTCTTTATAAGTTTCCAGATATTGAAATTAATTAGGGATGTTAGCGTATAGACATTGAAATGATTAACTGATAAGCCTAGGCTTATCAGTTAATCCAAATGACTATACATAACCCCCACCTTCTTGTTGCATCTGTATCCTGTCAGGAGCTGGCTTTTAAACGAGTTCCCCATGTGTGCCAGTTCCTGCACAGCTGCCTTCTCCCTCCCTCCAGCTACCTCCCTCAGAGGCAGCAGCATGGAGGCAGGGTAGGTGGGATCCAGCTCCCTGTGAGCACTGATCCTGTGGAGCCACCTGCCTTCCTTCCCCCTCCCATGCTGCTGACTCTCCATCAGAGGCAGCTGCAGAGTGGGGGAGGCAGGTGGGAGCCAATACGTGTGGGCAGCTGGGTTTTAAGCCAGCTCTGCTCTGTGTATGCTGGTTCTGCAGAGCTGCTGCCTGTTCTCCTGATACCTTCCACAAAGGTAGCAAAGTGGAGGCAGGTAGGAGCTGGTGCTTGGGAAGCCAGCTTGAAACGCTCAGAGGGCAGGTGGTGCTGCTATGGAGCAGTCTCTGTCCACGGCAGCCCGGGCTTGCCATGGGCAGAGGCTGCTCTCTGGGGAGCTTAGGGACAGAGGCTTCTGCAACCCTGTGCTCCTTCTCTGTGTGAGAGGCAGCAGCATAGGGTGGCAGGGGGCTCCCCTGGAGTAGAGCTAGGAGCGCACTGGCTGCTGGCCCTGCCCCAGTACTTTAGTAACCATTTAACTGTTTAAAAAATTGTTGCAGTTACACAGTTACTAAAAACACGATATCTAACATCCCTAAAATGAATAGGCAGGCTCTTTTGGTTTTGCAAATTAGAACAAGGTACTTTATACTGCTAAATCCTGCATATGTTCAGAGACCTAGGGATCAATGTGTGGGGAACTTGGACCTATGAACCTTATCTCAAGTAGAGAGAAATTTTTGAAAATGTTTTTGTTACCAAAAAATATTTTGGTACGATTTAAGCAATCCTTAAAAATGGATAGTCCTTTCCTGCAACCCTTCTGTCCCCTTCTATCAGTCGAAAAGGACTTAATATCCTGGGTGTCTGAGCATTTCGTCACTTCTGATGAAAGAGCCCATTCCCTAGGAACAGTTGATTTACTTGCTGGTAAATTCCATTTTCTTACCACAATGTTAAGGGTGCTTCTTTTTGAAAAGTAAATAAAATACAAGAAAGAGAAAAGCAGTAAAATATAGAATGAAACACGGGATGATATAGTAACATCTAAGGAAATTAGATATAGTGTAATTGAATAATTATATAACCGCGTGAAGTCTTATTGGTTACATGATGATTCAATAGTCCTCAAGGGCAGGGCCAGCAGCCAATGTGCTCCTGGCCCCACTACCGGGGAGCCTCCTGCCACCTCATGCTGCTGCCTCTGTATCAGAGGCAGCAGAGTGGAGTGACAGGCGGGACCCAGTCCATGAGGAGAGCCAGTTTAAAAAAAAAACGCTCCCCATGCTGGCTGACTGGCTGCCTGCTGCCCTGTGCTGTTGCCTCTGATACAGAGGCAGCAGCAACCCCTGTCTGTGGGGATCCGAGCTCCACGCTGACAGAGGCTGCTGTGGAGGGAGAGGGGGAAGGGGCAGGGGAGACTGCTGCGAAGTAGCCTTTGTTCACGGTGGCCTAGGCTGGCCGTGGACAGAAGCTGGTCCATGGCAGCCGCCTCTGTCAATGGGGGGGGCCAAGCTTCCCGCAGACAGAAGCTACTCTGTGGGAGGTGGAGCAGCCTCTGTCTGCGGGGAGCTCGGACCCCTCACAGACCAGGGCTGCTGCTGCGAGCAGCCTCTATTGGCAGCCAGCCCTAGCTACTGCAGACAGGCTATTTTGTGGCAGCTCCCTCCCTCCCCCCCCCCCCGACCACCACCCCTCCCGGCCATGCAGCGGGGAGGGAGGGGCAAGCAGGTGGCACCATGGAGCTGGTGTTCACGGGAAATGGCTTTTAAGCTGGTTCCCCCAGCACTGATTTATTCCTGTCACCCCCCCTCGCTGCCTCTGTGGGAGACAGCAAGGTGGGGCAAGCAGATGGGTCTGTTGAGCCGGCATGCGCAGAGAGCCAAAAGCCAGCTCCCCAGGCGTATCAGCTCTGGCCAGTCCTCCTCCCTTTCTGTGCTGCTGCCTCTCTATTAGAGACAGCAGCGCAGAGGTGAGTGAGGGGACAGGCGGATCCAGTGCTCATGGGAACTTGCTTAAAGCCAGCTCCTCACAGGCACTGGCTCCCGCTCCCCACACATTGCCTCTGATACAGAGGCAGCAAGGGTTGGGGGGAGTGTGTGTAGTCGATCAACCTTGGTTTATTGGTTAATCTTATGGATTAATCATGTAGTGGACTGCTTGTTGACATCCCCAGTAGCATCATTATAAAAATACAAGTTAATTCCTGGGTGTGGCAAGCCAAATAAGAAGAGATGCTAATTATTGCTAGAGAGCAGATTTTGGAGGGATGAGTGGTAGTGGAGAGGTAACCTAAATTAGCCTATAATTCAGTTTGAAGACATTTATTTTACTACCTTACACTCCCTTGCAGTTGCTTCTCTACCTGTTTCTTGTCTGTGTGGTAAGAAAACTGCCTTATTTTCCTCTTCTACCTCAGAATTGTTGGCTAATTGGACATGGATGTTTTCTTCTTTGCAAGTCTCTGCTTTGTTGATTATTTTGCTATTTTGGCAAGCAAATACTGCTTGTTTTTTCTAGTTTGTTCTCTTAAATATTTATACACTGTAAAATCTGAGATTATTTTCAAATGAACATTGATTTAAAAATGATTACTGTACCCTTTGTGTAGCTATTTTAAAACATGCTACATAGTTATGAAAGGGGATATTATCTAGTGTTTAGTACTTCTCACAATACCTCTTTTTGATTAGCGTTGTTGATTTGTTAGAGTTTTTTAGTAGGACCAATACAATTTAATAGTTTACATACATAAGCTACAGTATGCTGTTTGCTGTAACTGTGCTACATCAGATTTGCAGTGTTTGAAGAGTCTAAATTATAGAACACTGTATAAATGGAAAAATATGCTATTCCTTAGGCAGTATGCAGCTGTTGCTAGGTAACATTCTCAGATGCCTGCTCAATGATGGCAGCATTGCAGCTGAAGGGGCCTTGCAGTATGAGTCTGTGCACTTCCTTTGAAATATCAGTGCAAATCCAGAGTGTTGTAAGCTCCATGTTGCATCATTAACTTTGTGATATAGAGCTCCAGAGCTACAGGCAACAGGGGAATTTAAAAAAATAAAAAGAGAAGAGAATGAATAAAGATAAACAAAAAACACTGACATGCAGGAGAGCAAATGAGGAATTGTGTAGTTTAAGAAATACATAGTAAAAGAAACGGCAAGAGATCAACGCAGAAACAGATGGAATTGAAGATAAAATAGAATCAGGATAAACAATAGGGGGAAAATATAAAATAGAGAAGGACAAAAGTAACTTAATGGAGGAATATAATGAATACAGGATAGGAAGAGACTAAAAACCGGGAATGGGAGGAGATTTTACTAGATAAATAAGTAAAATATTGTACGAAATGAATCAAGAAAACCTTTGCTTAAGCCATGGTAGTTAGACATTTTAAAGTTTTACTTTGGCTTTTCAGTTGTGTTACAAAATATTTCAAAATATATTGAATTAGGAGAACAAAATATTGGGAATGTACAAAGGAAAGTGATTTTAGAAATGTTTCTGGTATGGGGTATTTTGTGTTGCTTAATGTAAATAATCCAAAGATTGGAACAAGTGGGTGTCGTTATTGTTCCATCCTGTAAAAAAACCTCATTTTTGTTTGAAGCATTCCTCCACTTGACAAAACAAAACTTCAGAATATTGTCAAAACTTCAGAAGCTATTGATATTAACATTATTATAGGTGAACAGGACTGCATTGTGCTACCAGTAATTCAAGGCAATTGTTTTTGTTTTAATAGTGTATTTGGGAACGACTTGCTGTTGGTTTTAAACACAAGAACAACCGATCCCGAGAAGGAGTGTGTTTGTGTCTCGTTGCAACCTTAAATACGTAAGCATCATTTTTTATGATAAAATAATACAATTTAGGACTTTATCCTGTTTGGTTCAGAATGACTTTTCCATACTTCAAGGTACCAGATATATTTAAAAGTGTGTGCGTGTGCACGCACACACCCCAGAATGCCAAGAACTGGAGATCCATGATGAAAATGTTTCCTTTAGTGATACCAAGCTACTAAGTAAAACTTCTGTATGTGTGTGAAAAAGTGTTTTTTCTCTTTTTTGATTGATTTCTTTTCTTTTCAGTTTTGGTGCACAATCCTTAATCCTCAGCAAGTTGGTGCCACACTTATGCATCTTGTTTGGAGACTCCAATAGTCAGGTAAGTATTTTATTGCTATATATTAGTTGAGCGGTATGTGTTTTGATATTAAAAAGATGTTAAGTTGATTTTATATACTTAAAGAAAAATCTTCCTAGATCTTTTTGTATGCCTTCTTGTTCATCCAGTCAAGCCTTACCTTCTGATTTTTAATACTGAGCCTTATGTATTGCCAGATTTCCACAGGCTGGAGGGAGGGAGTAGCTTTATGGTGGGCCTGCTGGCTCTCGTGCCTCATTTTTTTCCCTATCTCCAACAGCTTAAATCAAATCACTGATTGATAGTCATTTTCTGTAGAACATATTCAGAGAAAAATAATTGAACAACAAAAAGGATTAACATCAGAAAGAAGATTTAAAATGAAATTTGTAGAGATTGACCAGTTGAGTAAGGAAACATAGGAGATACAAAGTGAACACCTCTTCCAGGATGCAGATAGGTGAGGTGAGATATTTAGTGCAGTATAAGGACTATTTCTAGTAATGAGGTAAAATTAAGCAAAGAGATGGCTAAGATGAATGGTAACATTTGCACTATAGAGTAGCCTTCAATTGGAAGTGTTTAAAGCCCTACTAGTGATTTGTTCCAAATTGGATTTGGCAAGCACTAGAAAATCAAGTAAGGTTGTGATTATCTAGTCCATATCTTACAGGTCTTCTCTCTAATTCAGTTGATTTCAAGTCAAAGATGCTCTGGCATTTTGTGGCTCACTTTTTGTACAATAGTTGTGATATGGGAAGTATCTTAATCAAATGAGTATGCTGTGGATCACCTGCATTCTGGAACAAATTATGTTGGTACTTTACATGGAACAGTAATATGAAAGAATTGTTTGTGTTTTAGCTCTTTTATGTGTTAGGTATGATGAGTTTCACCAAAAAACGACTCTTCTTTGTTTTCCCTGAATATATTTTTCTAATGACTGGTCCTCTTACTCTTTTCGGACCTGTGATGCTTCGCAATAGCGCTCTTAGTAGAGGCAGGAAGAATGGCTCTTGCTTATTTCTGGATGCGTTTTCAGGCAGTTAGGTTGTTTTTTACAGTGAAAATCACAACTGGACTAGAAGCAGATAGAAATATCAATCACACAAAATGTTTGAGATTGTTGATCTAGTGTAGTAATGCTAGAAAAATTAGCCCCTCCCCCCTGTTTGAGAGCTATGTCATCCCATCCAGTGTGTGTTTGTAGGAGTCACTGGGATGGCCACCTCAATGTCCCTTCTTGGCCAGAGGTCACCCCTCAGGTGGACCTAACTCAGCCCCCTCCTTCCCTTTCTACTTTCAAGGGGGTTCATGGCTTTTGAAAGTATAGTAAAAGAACCCTGGTTAGGGTATGGCTTATTAACTTAGATTTCAACTATGAGCACAAAAGCCTTCTCCCTCAAGGTCCTTCCTTCCTTAGCAGGCCACTTCCAGCTTCCCCATAACTGAATTAATCAACTTGCCTAGTCTCAAAATCATCTCTGCAAGAGCCTTTCCCACTCTTTCTGTAGTCTTTCTATAGCTTTTTTAAGCATTCCCTCTTCTTTTGCTGCTTCCTTCTGCTCTTTATAGGAAATTTGACTTGTCCATACCCAGTGGGCTCTTCTCATGAATCTCAGACCACTTCCCAGGCTAATTGCATGGGGATGGCTAGTAAAGTCCTTGAAATAACTTGGTTATCCATCTCTGCCATCCTCATGTTTCCAACTCTCTGTGAGTTAAACCTTTGTGCTCGGTTGTTGTAGGGACACTGGAGCATTGATTATTCATTGTGCTATATAAATATAATCATCTAATTCAAAAAATCTTAATTAAATATGCATTCACAGGTGAGAGATGCTGCAATATTGGCAATTGTGGAGATTTATAGACACGTAGGAGAGAAAGTAAGAGCCGATCTTAATAAGAGGGGAATTCCTTCTGCTAGGTAAGTCATTTAATTTTTACCTCTTTTGATCAGTACCTAGAATGCATTAAAATCCTGCTACTGTTAAATATGTAGTACCATTTTACACCATCTGTAAATTTTTTTTGTTTACATGAGAACATCATTGCTGTTTCCATTTCTGCTTGTTATGTAACAAATGACATATAACCAAAGTTGAAAACTACTTACTTGATCTTTTCTGTTGGAAGATGCCTGGGCTGTATGAAGCAAATAACTTTACATCCAAGAATCAAATCAGATTTTTTTTTAAAAGTAGATCTGGGCAAATTATGGAAAAACATTCCAATTTAATAAAAAGTTTCACTGAACTTGGAACACATTATTCAGATATATTGTTTCCAACTGTAAATGTGGGTGAATAATGGTTTGTGTGTGGGTGTGTGTGTGTGTGGGGGGGGGGGGCAATTTGTGAATATTTAGACACATGCCGTGAGGCCATGCCTGCCTCCGATGGCCACTCCTCATGCATTTGCTGTCTTGGTGAGGGACATATACCTCAGAAGAGTCCTCACTACAGCCTCGGCTAGCAAAGATAGGGAGATGTGGCTCCGCATACTCCTCTTCAATAAGGCTCCTCAGCTTTCGGCTACTGGGGACTCCACTGTTCATTCTGAGATGCCTAGGGCAGAGAAATGGCATGCAAGTTCACCGGCACCCAAGCCAGTGTCGAAGAAAAGATTTTCCACCTCTAGGTCTCTACTGCTGTTGACATGCAACCACATTAGCTCTGGCGATTTAAACCGGACACCTCTGGAACCAGACCTAGCTGGTAAGCCAAAACTGCGGAACCGAAGAACCGTGATGAAGCTACAGCGGTACCGATAACAGCGGCACCGGCATCGTCCACACCCAGCAAACAGAGGGATACCAACAAGCCTTCGTCAATGGCACCGACTACTCAACTGGTGCCGACGAATACTCGGGCAAAGTCGAACTGTACCCATCGCTCCCCCCAAGCCCGGAACCGACTTTTTTGCTGGCACCATCACTGGTGCCACATTCACCAGCACCCAGGCAAAGTGCTGCACTCTCGTAATATTCATCATCATACATCCCCCAACTAGAATTTTCAAGGTGGTTTTCCCTATTTCCTTCCCTGTCCTCCAGGACGATTTGTTCCCTCTGATCGCTGGTGTTGTTGGTCTGCAGTATTTCTCATGAATGCATCAGTGTCTTTTCCTCTAGGCATTCTTCTCTGACCAGTTAGTACCATGATAAATATCAGACATACTCATTCCTATCACTATCTGCCACCTTGGAGGACTGACTGGAGGTACTCTCCATGCCATTACCATAACTGGCCCCCTGTTGCAGGCGTTCCACTTCTTGCCACTACTCGAGTGCCCCCCCCATGCCACCCTGCAGGCAACTGCCTCCCTCACAGCAATCACACACTTCACTGGAGTTCCACCTTAACGAGACATAAGAGGGCCAGATTACAGATGAGGAGGAAATTCAACAGACAGGCACCTCCCCTACAGAACAATCTTCCTCTTTGCTAGACAAGGCAGTACTACAGGGGAATGTTTCCCCTGTCGACATCATCAAACAATTTCAAGAGCTGTTCAAGAGCAGCAAATACAACTCAGAAAGGTTGTGAGCAAGCAGCATCGTTTACTTAATCTTGAACTGACCCAAAAAGGAAAGATTGCACTTCTTATTGATGAAGCCTTAATGGAATCTTTTGAAGAAATATGGTAAACACTTGCCTCTGTGTCCCCCACCAATAAGCGGGTGGACAAGAAATATTTTGTCTCTTCTAAAGGCCTGGACTTCTTGTTCACTTACCCTCAGCCTAATTCTCTGGTGGTTGACGCCGTGCAACAATGATCTGAGCTTCCACAGTACAAAAACTCCCCACAGGAAAAAGATTCAAAACATATGGACAATATTTGAAAGAAAAGTTTATTTCTCGTCCATGCTGTTACTTCGTATTATGAACTATGCTGCCCTTCTTTCAAATCACAACTTTGATAACTATTCCCAGGTAACTGAGCTGATGGAACACCTTCCAGACAACAAGAGGCCTATACTCAAGTCCATAGTGCTGTTACCCAAAAAATATTCTCACTGGAGACTAGCCAGGGTTACACTAGTATGGGTTTATTTCCACTAGGTAAAACTAAAGAAGAGTAAGCAGTCACCAAAGGTTTAAACTAAAGAAGATAGATCTCTCTCTCTCTCTCTCTCTCAAGCAAGGACACATCCCTCCATTCATTCACACCCATTCATTCCTGCCCTCAGGCACTCACACACTTCCACAGACATATGGGTTGCAGAAGGAGCCAAGGCATGTGGATCCTGGAGGGTCTGTCTGCTCATCATGGCTGAGGAAGCAGGTCATGAGGAGAGACACTGGAGAGGAGCTTCTCAGGAGCAGGGGAAGGAAAAAGAGTCTCACATGTGCTCCTTCTCTTTATATAGTGTCTGAATGGCTCCTGTGACTCATTCACCTCGTCATCAGGGAGCATGCCCAGACTTCCCTTTATCCAGCAGGGAGCATGCCCAGACTGTGATGACTCATTGAAATGTGCTTCATTGTTCCAAGCCTTCTTCAAACACACACACACACTCTTTCTCCATTCACTCAGGGGAGAATGCAGCTTAGGGAAAGTTACAAGCAAGGTGGTTGAGAGTTACAAAGATTAAAAAGTTGTATTTTACAGTAAATTTGAGTTACACAGATTACAAAGTTCACCAACACCCAGGTGAAAGATTACAATAAGTTGCCGTTTAAAACCTTAGACCTTACAGTTTGGTGTAGTATCAGAAAATCAATGTATATAAATCAAGTAAGCTCAGGTGGAGGCATTTTTTTATGCAACAAGTGCAAGAAGGATACACAGCTGCCTGCACATTCCTCCAAATAACATTGGATGTCATGGTCTTGGCGGCAAGGTCTAGGGCTACATTGGTTGTTAGCCTCGTGGTTACAGTCTGCCGGGGTTCCTAAAGAGCTACAAGGGAAGGTGGAGGGCCTACCCTTTTGATAAAGAAAAATTGTTTGCTGCCAAAACTGATGAGGTGCTTCATTCCAGTAAGGACTCTCGGAGTATTCTAAGAATGTTGGGGATATATATCCTGCCATACAGATGTAAACATTACCTTTCCATCCGTATCAACTGCAATGAGACTTCACATATTCCAGAAATTACAATAAATCCTTCAGTCAGAGCCATTCCAGGCCAAGAATACAAAGGAGGAGGCAACAAAACAATCACCCTTCTGCTCCCCACAATAACAAGCAGCAGGTTTGAAATCCCGGTCGGGGGCATGCATGACCTCTCCCACAATCATTTTCGGAACCACCCTCCTACTTTTGCATCATCGCTTATGCCCTTTTTATCACCAATGGGCTTCCATCACAACCAGCCAATGGGTTTTAGAAATAATTAAAGCCAGTTACTCCATCACGTTTCTTTTGCTTTTTCCATCCTTCCTACTCCTCCTGTTTCCCCCCTCTCTCCAGAAAGTCTTATGAGGACCTTCTGTGCCAATCTGTCTATCACCTCTTGGCCATTGGAGCCATCGAGAGAGTGCCTGATCAATTCAGAGGCAAGGAGTTCTAATTACTTCCTTCCAATTACTTCCAAATGCGCTGGAGGACGGAGACCTGTGCTAGACTTATGAAAGCTCAACAAATACCTCAACCAGCAGTGATTCAAGACGGTTATGTTAGCAACCATTATTCCAGCACTGGACAAAGGAGACTAGTTTGCAGCCCGCAACCTGCAAGATGCTTGCTTTTTCATGTGACCATACATCCTTCTCTCAGATCAGTCCTCCATTTCATCATTGCAGCCAAGCATACTACTATGCAATTTATCTTTGGCTTCTCCCATTTTTCCAAGATGCTAGCGGTTTTTACCAATTTTCTTCGTCATCAGAGATTAGTTATCTTCCCCTACCTCGATGACTGCCTTACAAAAGGGACATCTCCAGAAGAGACAGTTCACATGATATCTACAACAAAAGACCTATTCCAATCCTTAGGTCTTCTTCTCAATGACCAAAAGTCTACTCTTCAGCTGACTCAGTTGCTAGAATTTATCAATGCCCACCTAGACTCAGCTCGGGCCAGTCCCTGCTTACTGATCCAGAGATTCCAAGTGGTTCAGGATCTCGTCACCATACTTACCATCAGCCCTTCGGTTATGGTCCTTATGTGCCTACGACTTATAGGCCACATGGCTGCTGCTACTTACATGATCCAAAATGCCTGACTACATATGAGGTGTCTTCAGCACTGGCTGGCCTCTGTTTACATCCTGTTAAAGTATCAGGTCCACAAAAATGTTTTGTTTCCTTTGAAGGTCCTTGCCTCCCTTAAGTGGTGGACCAGTCCCACCAACCTACTGGTAGGGGTACTTTTCAAATGCGATCAACCATCTCCACAGATCACAACCGATGCTTCAGTGACAAGTTGGGAAGCCCACCTAGCTAATTTTTCTGCCCAAGGCCGCTAGTCTGGAAACGAGAACTTTTTACACACAAATGTTCTAGCGCTCAGGGCAGTATTCAATGCCTGCAAACACTTTCAGACACAAATAGTGAATCATATGGTCAAAATTTTCACAGACAATGTGTCCACATTGTCTTACATCAAATGTCAGGGTGGAGCTTGATTCTTCTCATTGTGTGCCAAAGCAGTCCACCTTTGGAACTGGTGCATTGCCAATAACGTAAAGCTGATAGTGGCGTACCTGCCTGGCATCCACAACAGTACTTCAGACTTACTCAGCAGCCAGTTCAATACGGACCACAAGTGGCCCTTCTGCACTGCAACCCTCAGAGCCTACACTTGACAGCCTGGCTCCTCACTGGTTTCAAGATGCTGAAGTGCGATGTTCTGATAGAGTAAAGAGAGTCCTTTTCCATAACAGACATGATACCACCCGCACCACCTACCTTCAGAAGTGGAAGAGACTCTCTGTGTGGTGTGAATGAAAGCGCATGTACCCATATGAGGGTCTACTTCCTCTCATCTTAGACTACATGCTTGACCACAAACGGTCCTTGTCCCTCTCCTCTCTTATGGTGCACTTAGCGCTATTAATGCATTCCATCCACCACTCGAGGAGAGAGGAAGGGACACTCTATTTTTGCTCACCCAGTAACTAGACTGTTTTTGAAGTGCCTCCATAACCTATTCCCACCTAAGAGTCTGCCTCTATCTTCATGGAATCTCAAACTAGTCCTCAACACGTTGACCAGAGCTCCCTTTGAACCTCTGGCTACCTGCCCTCTACCCATTATCACAGCCAAGGTGTTATTTCTCCTTGCAATAACATCTGCATGCAGTGTTAGCAGTCTTGCTGCCCTTACCGCAGCTCTGCCATACTCAATTTTTACTAAAGAGACTGTAATTTTACATACTCACCAATCCTTCCTACCAGAGGTCTCTAACGGGTACACCCGTTGGTGAGCGCTCTGCTGCGGCCAAGTGACGCTGTGCAGGGTCCTTGCCTGGTTGTCCAGTTGCCCTCAAAGTCCTGGAACCAGGATCTGACTAGCCCTGTCTACGGTGCTAGTAAGTATCTGTTTGTGGCTGGTTTTCTGCCATTGGGTCTGGGTTTTACCCAGATCTAGGCTCAGCTCACACTGGGAGCTAGCCATAGTGCTGATTCCCCCCCACTCAGGGTATAGACCTGCTTGGGTTGAGCGCTTTAAGGGAACTGGTAGGCCCCAGCTCTGCAGCTTCTTTTATACCTCTCTGCTGTGTCCTGATTGGCTGCCACAGACACTCTATAGTGTCTGGAGGACGTCTTCTCCACTTCTGCTGGGATGGGGGGGGGGCAAGATCTCTAGCCTCCTGGAGGGGGTGTTGGGTCCTCGTCCAGCCCATCAGTCTCCTTGGACTTCCACATTAATGAGCCTATTGTTCTGCAGACGTTTTAGCCTAAACAGCACTCGTCTTCAAGGGATGCCTTGCCCCATACTTTAGATATTCATAGGGACTTTGCCTATTAATATTGACCACACCAGAAACTTCTGCACTTCATAACAATTATTAGTCTCAGTAGCCAACTGATTTAAAGACAAGCCACTTTCTTCAAGATGTATATCCAAAACTCGTGTAGCCTGCATCACACAATGTTGCATCTTACGACGCAAAACTCTTTCATCTCTAGCTAGAGCTCATTCCACAAGAGCAGTTTCTATCTCCATGGCCTTCCTATGAGATGTCTTACTCAAGGACACTTGCTGAACTGCCACGTGGTCTTCAGACAACACTTTTATGAAACACAATGTGATGCTTAAAAATTTGCTAATGATTCCTCAGTAGCCACAGCAGTATTGTCAACTGGCGAGAGTCGGTGACTCGGAAGCCCACTGTCCGGCTTATACCTCACAGCTGCTACAAAGTCACTTACAGTGGAGCACCCACATCAGTCAAAGAAGAAAGGGAAGTTACTTACCTTGTGCAGTAACCACTGATCTTCAAAATGTGTGTTCCTGGGGGTGCTCCACTTCCCACTCTCCTCCCCTCTTACTACGGAGCTGTTTCTTTATTTCTCTCTGTATAGATACTTGGGCATACGCGAGGAACTGAGGAGGGGTCAGGCCTCTCACACAAAACAGTAGGCACAAACAGCACAAGGCACCTAGTGCGCATGCGCAACCTAACTGGCTTCTGCTGTGCAAAACTCTGATTTGGGGCGACCCAGCACCTACAGTGGAACATCTACAAGGATGTATTTCTTGAAGAACTAACTTTACTGCACAAGGTGAATGACTTTCCTCTTCCCCCAGCACCAGCTCTGCATTGCCGCCTGTCTCTCTCTCTCTTCCCCTCCTCCCCAGCACTTCTGTCTCTATCAGCACAGAGGACAGAGGTTGGTCTGTGGCAGAAGCCCCTGTCCACAGGGGGTCTGAGCTCCCCACAGACAGGGGCTGCTGCTGCAAACCAGCCTTTGTCTGTGGGGAGGTTGGGTCCCTGCACGCAGGTTGCTGTCCTCCCACACTGCTGCGTCTGTATCAGCGGGCTGGCAGGCAGCTGATCTGTGTGGGGAGCTGGTCTTCAAACTGACTCCTCTCCTGAACTGGCTCCTGACTGCCTTCCTGCATTGCTGCCTCTGATACAAAGGCAGCAGCGCAGGATGGAGGGGGCTCTTCGGAAGTGCGGCTAGGAATGCACTGACTGCTGGCCACATCCTTGGGGACTAATAGCTGTGTAACTGCTAAAATTTGATGAATAGTTGAATAGCTGTGTAACTGCTAAAATTTGATGTAGTTACATGATTGTTCAGCTACACAATATCTAACATCCTTACTCCATGAGCAAAACATTTAATCCTTGTAGCTCTATTCTGGTTTAGACTGACATGGTTCTCAATTCTGCTTGTAGATGGTGATGGCTAGTCTTCATAATATTGAAAATCTGACAGCTCATCATTACTTTTATAGAAACTTATTTTTACTGCCTTATGGATGAATAACTTTCATTATTTTAAAATACCATGGTTGGTCTACAGTTTGAATATAATTGATTCATTCAGAACTTCTCAGCTGTATTACACATTTTTGTTATATGGCCCTACCAAATTCACAGCCATGCAAAATGTATCACAGACTGAGAAATCTGATGTCCTCTGTGAAATCTGGCCTCTGTGTGCTTTTATCTTTTACCATACAGCCTTTATGGGGGAGACAAGTGTTCCTCTAATTGGAGGTGCTGATCCAAAACAGTTGCTGGAGACGAGGAGGTGTAAATCATGGTTAGGATTGTGAAAGGTTAATCAGTAAGCATAATCTTTAATGGGGTCTAGTTAACTGGAGGGGGTCTGGGGAAGGTCCCTGCCCACCATGGGCAGGGGGCTGCACCAGCCCTACATGGCCCATCATGGACAGGGTCTGCTCTGGCTTCTGGGTGACTGCTGACTGAAGGTCCAGCTCCAAAGGCACAGAAGTAGGGATTGCAGTATCTTACCATGTCACCCTTACTTTTGTAGTGCTGCTGGTGGCGGCTCTGCCTTCAGAGCACGATTTCTGGCCAGCAGTTTCGGAAAGCACTGCTGCCAGCAGCTGTGCAGAAGTAAGGGTAGCATTATGCAACCCCCGCGCAATAACCTTGCAACCTCACCCCTCCAAATTCCTTTTTGGGTCAGGACCCCTACAGTTACAACACTGTGAAATTTCAGATTTAAATGTCTCAAATCATGAAATTTACAATTTAAAAATTATATGACTGTGAAATTGACCAAAATAGACCGTAAATTTGGTAGGGCCCTAGTTATGACAATGATCTAAAAAGTGAATCATGAAGTTGTAAAGTTAATATGTAACTGAAAATATTTCCCTTGATTATTTGTGTACACAGTTTTCAAATGCTCATATTGTTTCATTATATGAGCATGTGCTTAGTATGTATAAAGAATTCTACACGTAAGGAAGAGGTGGGCAATAATTTTCAGTGGAGATTCATTCTAAGAATTTGGTAAGTGAGTAGGGGTCACACTTTTCTATGATTGTCGGGGGGCTTGCCCCTGTCTCGGGGTTGCCACCCCCATCCGGGGCCTAACTCGGCCCGTCTGGGTCTAGCCCTCAAAGTACACTGCCCCTCTCTTAGGGGAAATACGGCCCACCGGCCTAGTCCCCAAAGTACAATGCCCCTGTGCTAGGGGAAATACGGCCTCCCGGTCTAGTCCTCAGTTTGCAGGCCCAGGGGCCTAGTCCTCAGTTCAGGGTTTGTTGCCCTGCTCCCCACTTGCCCGGGTCTCGGGCAGCAGGGGTAGGGGGGTCCGGGCCCTCCCTTTCCACCGGACCCCGACCCAGGGCCCTAGTAGTTTCGGGTGGCTCCCACCACTGGCTCGGCGGGGGCTCCTCCCCGCAACGCCCCGAGCCCTCAGGGGCTTCTACAGCTCCCTGCCCTGGGTCGCTTCCTACCCCCTGCTCGCAGCCTGCCGCGGTCCCACCTGTCGGCGTCGGTCGCCGGGCTGTAGTGGTCCTCCCCCTGGCAGCCGCAGAGTGGGCGGAGTCCGGTCCGGCGCTCGGGTCGCGGGTGGTCGGTCGGCGGCTCCGGCGTTGGGGCCGAGCCCGGCAGAGGCCCGGCAGCAGCACGCTCAGCTCCCTCGGCGCCTCCCTCTCTGGCCAGCAGTCGCTAGCTCCTGCTCGGGCCACAGTCTGCCCCTTCTGAGCAGGCCAGCAGTCTTTTGTATCCCTGCTCCCTTTGGAGCATGCCCAGTAGGGCTGTGTGGGTGGGGCCTTCTCCGCCCCCAGCCCCAGGTGGTTTCCCTGGGCTTGAGTGCGGGGCGGGGCCGCCCCGTCACAATGATATTATGGAAATTGTGTGGGTTTTGAGATGGAGCTTAGGTACATGAGAGACCTCTGGGTAGAGGATTGGAGTACACGAGAGGGTCCAGAGTCTGGGACGGAGTTTGGGTACAGAGGAGGTTGTGACCTGGGCCAGGGGGTTGGGGTGCCAGGTGCAGGTGCTGAACAGGAGGCAATTACTATAGGTGTCGTCTGGCTGGTGGCCCAGTGGGACCTTCAGGCAGGTTCTCTGGTTTCTACGGCTGCACATGCTGTTCAAAGCGTCTGGCCAGCATGTCTCTGTGCTGCATGTGCCTTGCGGGGAGCGAGATCTCCTTGCCCTCCCCCCACCTCAGCACCATCCTAACAGCTTCCAATTGGCTGGAAACCATCCAGTGGCAGCTGCCATGGCAGTGTTTATGGGTGTGTGCCCCACTTGGAGACCCACTGCTCTCCTCCCTTCAAGGGGCACGTGCCATATAGACACATGCAGGTTGTCCCCAACAGCCAGATACTTTGAGTAGTATGTGTAGCCACAACAGCAGTGAGCCTGCCTGAGGTCCTGCTTGGCTATGGTGAGCCTGATCCAAATGTTTGGCAAGTCGAATGTGGTTCAGAAGCTGTATTTTGCCTGCCTTGTTGTATGGTCTTATAAATGATGCTTTGGTGCACTCTGCTCTAAAGCACTGGCAAAGGAATATGTTGAGGAAGGCAGGAAAATCAAGCTCGGTTTGTACAAAATGTAATGTAACTTCATTTATATATGGGGTATTACAGTAGGGATGTTAAATTGCAGTTACTGAGCTAATCGGTATAGTCAGTATAATTTATATCAACTATATGATTAGTCGATAGGACTGCTATGCAGAGCTACATTGAAGGTAGCTCTGGGTGGCTTACTATATTTTTAAATGCAGAGGCATAGTGTCCACGTGAGCTAGGACTGCTTTGTCCCAGCTCACGCTGAGTCCAGCAACCCCTGTTCACAAACGGGCTGCTGCCAGCCCTGGCCACCATGAACAGGAGCTGCTTGGTGGCAGGAGCCCCGTCTGCAGAAGGTCCAGCTCCCCTCTGGGACCTTTGCGGACAGGGGCTGTTTGACAGCAGCTTCCCTTATTCCCTCCATGCTGCCTCTGATAGAGGCAGGCGGCACCCCGCAGCTGATGCTGGGGGGAGCCATCTTTTAAGCTGACTCCTGCCAGCATCAACTCATGCCCCCCTCCCTCCTTGCTGCCTCTCAGAGAGGCAGTGGGTGGGTGCCGCAGGGAGCATGGAGTGAGCAGGGACTTGAGCAGTCCTCATCAAGCTGTTTCACGACGACATCACAGGAGAGGTACTCTCGAATGGTGTGCCATTTGAGAAATTCAACATCTCCAATGGTGTGAAGCAGGGCTGCGTACTTTCCCTGGTGCTTTTTAACCTGTTCCTCACTCAAGTCCTCATGCATGCTGTCAGAAACTTAGATCTTGGCATTTACATCAGATACCATTTGGATGGCTCACTGTTTGATTTGAGACCCCTTACTGCAAAGACCAAGACACTGGAGAGGCTTATCACCGAAGCGCTGTTTGCTGAAGACTGAGCCCTTATCGCACACCAAGAGGACCACCTGCAGACCATCATTGACAGATTCTCTGAAGCATCTAAACTATTCCGTCTCACAATTAGCCTCGGAAAGACAGAAGTCCTCTTCTAGTCTGCACCAAACAGTGCTCCTCCACGGCCATGTACAGGCAGTCCCCGGGTTACGTACAAGATAGGGACTGTAGGTTTGTTCTTAAGTTGAATCTGTATGTAAGTCGGAACTGGCGTCCAGATTCAGCCGCTGCTGAAACTGACAGCCAGTTCTGACTTACATACAGATTCAACTTAAGAACCCCAAGCGTCCCCAAGTCAGCTGCTGCTGAAACTGATGAGCGCTGATTCCAGGAAGCCTGGGGCAGAGCAACTCTGCCTCGGGCTTCCTGTAGTCAGCGCTGGTCAATTTCAGCAGCGGCTGACTTGGGGACGCCTGGGGCAGAGCAGCTGGGGTGCTGCTGGGTTGCTCCAGTAGCACCCCTCGGCACTACTGGACCAACCCAGCAGCACCCCAGCTGCTCTGCCCCAGGCGTCCTGATTCAGCCACTGCTGAAACTGACCAGCAGCGGCTGAATCAGGACCTGGGGCAGAGCAGCTGGGGTGCTGCCGGGTTGGTCCAGTAGTGCCCAGAGCGGGTGCTGCAGGACCAATCCGCAGCGCCCCAGCTGCTCTGCTCCAGGGTCCAAAACAAAAGCCTGGTCTGCTGGGGGGGGGGCACACTATCCGCGCCCCCCCCCAGCAAACCAGGGACATAGGGAGCAGAGCAACAGCGGCAGCAGGGTGCCGCGCCTCTGAGGCTTTGCTCTGGCAAAGTCTCAGAGGCGCGGGATTCCCCCTCCACCCCCCGGCTGCGGCTTCAGTCCCGGTGCCTGTGGTCTGCTGGGGACCGTCCCCAGCAGACCACAGGCACCGGGTCTCAAGCGGCAGCAGCGGCGGTTCCCGCGCTTCTGAGGCTTTGCTCTGGCAAAGCCTCAGAAGCGCGGGAACCTGCCTGGTGCCCCTGGTCTGCTGGAGACGGTCTCCAGCAGACCAGGGGCACCGGAGCAGCTTACGAACGGGGCTTTCTCGCCCCGGAGCTCGCAGGTAGCAATCCGCTACCTCGACCTCCAGGGCGAGAAAGCCCCGTTCGTAAGTGCGGATCCGACATAAGTCGGATCCGCGTAAGTCGGGGACTGCCTGTATCACTATTGATGGTACACAACTGAAGGTAGTGGACAGCTTTAAGTACCTGGGCAGCACAATATCAAGTGATGGATCCCTTGACAAAGAGATTACAGCGAGGATCCAGACAGCCAGTCAGGCACTTGGAAGATTGTGTATTAAAGTTCTTCAGCACAAAAATATTCGCCTGTCAACTAAACTCAAGATATATAATGCCATGGTCCTCACCTCTCTCCTGTATGGCTGTGAAACATGGACCCTGTACCGTAGGCACATCAAGCGGATGGAGCAGTTTCACATGCGCTCCCTATGATCAATCATTCGAGTACATTGGCAGGACTGAATTACTAACCAAGAAGTGCTTGATAGAACTAGTTCCACAAACATCAAAGCCAAGATTCTCCAGATCCAGCTTTGACGGTCTGGCCATGTTTTCTGCATGGATGAAAGCAGGATCCTGAGGCAGCTGTTCTAGGGGGAGCTGGTACGTGGTAGTCGCAAACAGTGACGCCCGAGGAAGAGGTATAAGGGTAACCTGAAGACCAACTTGCAGTGGACAGGCCTTCAACCTTGACAATTT
This sequence comes from Pelodiscus sinensis, assembly GCF_049634645.1. Classification (NCBI taxonomy): domain Eukaryota; kingdom Metazoa; phylum Chordata; order Testudines; family Trionychidae; genus Pelodiscus; species Pelodiscus sinensis. The sequence goes on from NC_134712.1 coordinate 175,065,963, forward strand.
GAACTAGCTGCTGCAGACAGAACTAATTGGCATTCCCTTACGAGAAAAGCAGTGACAAAGTTTGAGGATGACCGCCGCCAGCGCCTTGCAGCTGCACGTGGATGACATAGAGCTGTGTTCTGTCCTGGCCTGACAACCGGAGTCCCATGCCCTAGTTGTAGCCGCATGTGTGCTTCGACCTTTGAGCTCCGGAGCCACATGCATCTCCACAAATGAAGAGGGAGGGCAATCAGTGTGCACATTCCCCCTTTCATTGATAAAGGGGGCTTACCTCATTCTTTGGGGTTTGATCCCATCTGGGGAGTGTTATCTCAGGAAGCTGGACCCAAAACTGCACTCTCATTAAACTTGAAGTGGTTCAGTGTCTGTACTGCTTCTTGGTGGGGGCAGGGACCTCAGCTCAGGGCCTTGGCTGGGGGAGACCAGCGGAGCTGGCCCTGCTGGATTGTGAGGAGCCCAGGGAGTGGGAAGGTGAGTGGCAGTGGCTGTGTCAGCACTCCGGGAGGCACCCCTCAAGGGGTCGTCTGTGACCGCACCCCATCACAAGTACTATGGCTCCAAATGCAACAATTGCAGAATTCCAACAGAACTATTATATCACTGTCATGCTCAGAGACCATTTATGGATGTAGTAGACTGAGAGCTTGGCTTAAAATCAGGAATATAGCATTATAGCAAGATGGGATGTTGGTGAGAGGTTGATGCTCCATTATAATTTCCTAGCTTTGGGTTCTGGCTCCTGCTGAAGCTCACCTTTCTCCTTATGTTTGTCCAGGTGTGGGGAAGGGTTTGCTGTACTACAGTGGTCTCCAACCTTTTTAAGCATGAGATGACTTTTTGAATTTAAGTGCAATCCAGGATCCACCTCAAATCCAAACATTCTTGCCCTGCCTCCTTCCTGCCCTGCCCTTGTTCACTCGATCCTCTGTGTGTCTCCCATTCTCACTCACTTTTATCAAACTGGGCGGGTAAAGGGCTGGAGTGGGAGGGAGGCGGATGCGGTCTCTGATCTTGGGCTAAAGGATTTGGAGTGTGGGAGGGGTTCTGAGATGAGTTTGGGGCAGGGAATTGAGGTGCAGGTTCTGGGAGGGAGTTTGAATGCAGGGGGACTCAAGGCTAGGGCAAAGGTTTGGGGGACAGGAGGGGTTTAGGACTGGGGCCAGGATTTGAAATGCAGACTCTAGCTGGGCACTGTTTACCACAGGTGGCTGCTGGGTGGTGGTGCAGGGGACTAAGGTAGGCTCACCTCTACACTGGCCGTGCACCACTCCCAAAGCAGTCAGCTAACCCTGTCCATCCCTCTCCTCCTCTCCCCCCGCCTCCCTCTGCTTTGTGGAGATGAGGTACTGGGTGGAGGGAGGGATACTCCCTCCTCTTCTTCCTGTACCCTGCACAGCAATCTAGAGACTCCAAGCGGGGAAGGAGGGGAAACAGCTCCATGGGATAGGGCAGGAGCAGTATGGCAGTGTTGAGAGGGACAGATGAAGTGCCAGCACTTGACAGCCTCCTAGTCACACCAGTTACAATCGCCTGTCAAAGGCTCCAAGATCTACCAGTAGATCTCGATCTGTTGGTGACCTCTGCTGTTCTGGCTTCTTCATGCAGAATGATATGTTGTTCTTACAGAGCTTCTCCTTGGACCCTGCTGCTTCCTCATTCTAGCCCTTATCAGCTTTCTTTGAGACTAGCTGGCAGGATTAAGGAAGGGATTGTGAGCAGCCTCTGGCTCTGTACTGGTCCCCTCAAAATCACCTAGTACAACTCATTAAAGAATGGGCACATATGAGGATCTTATTTTTTTTTAATTGATTGAGTCTCTTGTCCTCCAGTACAAGTGTTTTTCTGTCACTAAGTTAGAGTCCACTGGGTGTCTGCCTCCTCCACTCTCCATGAAATTTCCCATTATAGATGAATGTTCCTGTTGCTCTGGGTGAAATTGTGGAGGATGATGCACTCTGACTACACAGGCTTCAGTACCTTGGTGTGAGTGAAAGATCAAGTGACTAGTCGGCCTGCCACCAGTCTGCAGACCAGTGATTGTGAATCGCTGTGCTAACTTACTGCCTGCTCTTTGCTTAGCTTCAGACACATGCTTCTGAAGTTGAGATGTGGACAGTAAGGGGATTATGCAATAACCAGGTGTATGGACACCTGTATAGCCATGAGTGTAGATTCGTTTTATTGTTCTATGCGCTGTTCTTTAAAAGGTTGACACATTATACTGATATATTCCAACCCTGGAAAATGTAAATATGATTTTATTTGTTAAACTGCAGTTGCCATCTATTGCTTTCAGATGTCTATTTCCGTAATACACAGCGTTTTGAGCCAAATGAGGAATATAGAGTCTATTATCTGAATAGTTTCTTTTACTAACTGTTTGCATGCATTTAAAGCACTCAGCATATTTGTTATTTTTTTGTAACCATACATAACGTTGTTACCTTTTATATAGGACTAAAATGTTTCAACATGTTTTTGAAAGTGAAATATAACTTTTTCCCTGCTGCTGGAAAGCAAATGTCTCTTACAAACAGGACTACTCTTACAAACAGTAGGTTTCATAAAACCTAGATTTTGACAAATCTGGTAATTGCCTCCAAACAAGGTGAATCTTATCCTTAATTGTTACACTATACCAACTACTTTAAAATCACTTTTCAGAGCTTTCTATAAATATAGAACATAACATAAAGCCTATTGTATGCCATTAGTATAATGACTTCCATTTTTATTAATTGCTAAGTGAATTAAGTTTTTGTTGGAATATATTGGTTTTATTCAAGAGGAAATGTTCAGACATTGTTTCCATAGATTTATAATGGCTGAAATAGTAAACAGCTTGAATTTCAACCGTTCATCTATAATTCTGATTATGAAGAAAACATAACTAGAACTGAGTTGTAGTTTACTTGTTGTTTTCCATTTAGGGGTTGGAGAAATATTGCTCCTTCATGTAGAAATTAAAATTAGTCTTTGTCCTTTTCAGGTTACAAACAATATTTGCAAAATTTGATGAAGTGAGGGACTCTGGAAATATGATTTTAAGTAACATGAGTGGTAAGTATGCAACTATATATTGCTATTCATAGTGGGAGGTTATTGTAACTCACATTTAACTTTTAAGCTGTACTGTAATCTGTTTTGTTGAACTTGGTAGCATTACAAAAGTGAAATTCAGGTTAGTCTGTTGTAGAAATATGCATTTAAGGCACAATCTGAAACTTAGATATTAGTGTAATTCTATAAATGCTTACTTTCTCATACTGATGGTCTTTTCTTAAAGTCATTGTAATATCCTTTACTATCCAGGATATTATGTCCATTATGTGAAATGCTAAAAGTCTTGCAGTGTCTTCTATAATTTCGTTACTTATATGTGTGCACCATTGCAGTGTGAAGGTGGGAAAAAGTTTAATTTTGCAGCATCACTAAAGCAATTAGGTCCTCCAAATAAATATCTTCAGAATAGTTACTGTTATGCTCTGTAAGAGGTAATGAGATTTCAAAATAGTTATCTAAAGTGTCCATAATTTGTTGTAAAAATACTCCTTAAATGTAGATTGTCTCTTTCCAGAAATTAAACATAAATATGAATATATATACATAGGTTTTTTTGTTAAAAGAAAAAACATTGAGTGGCTATAAACAATTGTACGAGCATTTTGAAACTAGTGTAGCTATTAGAAAATTTGATGTGTATTGAAGTAAGGAATCTGAACTTTCTTAAGTTCACTGTATTAGCAAATTTACTTTATTAGACTTGACTAGCAAATGGTGCTTGACTCCGCTGACACAGGTGCAAGAGCAACTTCAGCATCTATTGTAATGAGACGCATGTCATGACTACACTCAGCAGTGCTTCCCAGATAACTCCAGAGCAAAGTGGAGGATCTACCATTTGATAAAGATAAACTCTTAGCGGCAAAAACAGACCAAGTCCTTCACTCCAGCAAGGACTCGCAGACCACTGTGCGCGCTTTGGGGATGTATACATCCCCATATTGTAGGAGACCATATACTCCCTACTAGAGACATAGAGGCTTCACTTTTGACAGGCAACAATATCAAAGGCTATTCGACAACAGTCGCTCCAGGCCAAGAAACTAGTGCCCATGAGCCTGTAACACTCGCTCGTCTAGTCATCAAGCCTCCAAGCAGCAGGTTGGAGGCTTTGGTTGAGGGCCTGCACTCCCCACTCCATCAGTGCCATTCCAACATGCCATATTCCATCATTGTTTGCGCGTTTTTACAACCAGTGGTCAGCAATTACCATGGACCACTGGGACCTAGAGATCATTAAGTGTGGATACTTCCTTCTACTTTCAGTTCCCTCAGCCTCCCCACCTGCCCTGTCCCTCTTCAGGGACCCCTCTCACTAAATGCTGCTTCATCAAGAGGTACACCACCTCCTACGCATAGGAGCTATAGAGAGGGTACCTGAGCAATATTAGGGAAGGGGATTTTATTCAAATTATTTCCTTATGGAGAAACTGGATGGGTGGCTGGAGACCCATCTTGGACCTCCACCATCTAAACAAATACCTCCGCAAACAGCGATTAAAGATCTCACACATGGCAATTATCCCGGCACTGGATAAGGGAGACTGGTTTGCAGCCCTCGACCTTCAAGACCTGTACTTTCATATAACCGTACACCCACTACACAAGTGCTTTCTCTACTTCACAGTGGCTTCAGACCACTTCCAGTACAGCGTTCTGACTTTTGGTCTGTCGTCCGCCCTCAAAGTCTTCTTCAAGACTCTGGTTGTAGCAGTAGCATAGCTTCATTGCTAAGGTATCATTATATTTCCATACCTCGACAATTGCCTCATTCAAGGCCCTTCACAGCAGGCCACAAGAGATATGGTCCTCTTCACCAAGGGGTTCTTAAGCTCTCTTGCCCTCTTTATCTACCCTCTGCCTGGACCAATCCCTAGAATTCATAGGAGTGTGTCTCAGTTCTACCATAGCATGCGCATACCTGCCAAATCAACATTTTAAAGCAATAAAAAGCCTGGTTTCAACCATGACATTGAGCCCCAAGATCCCAATACTTACAACATATGTTGTCCACCACGCTCGTCTGCACTTGTGATTCCTTCAACACTGACTTGCCTCAGTCTACACCCCATCCAAGCATGAGGTGAACAGACACATCTTGATTCCCCTAACTGTCCCACCATCATTATGATGGTGAACCAATCCAGAGAACCTCCTTGCTGGGGTACCATTTCGTCAGGCACAACCATCTAGCCCAGTGGTCTCCAACCTTTGTACACCCAAGATCACTTTTTAAACGTCAGAACAAGCCAAAGCAAAATACAGGACTATGTAGCACTTTAAACCATCTTGTTAGTCTTTAGAGTCCTGTATTTTGTTTCAGCTACACCAGACTAACACGGCTACATTTCTATTACTATTCTAGAACAAGCCAAGATCTACCCCATTCTTCCCCCAAGACCCCACCCCTTCTTTGAAGCCCCGCCCTCTATATTCTCCTACTCTCTATCACTTGCTATCCCCAGCCCTTATACACTGTACACTGCCACTTTTTTTCGATTCTTCTGTATGAAGAGGTTTTTCCAACTTTTGGCCTATGTAGACTGGACCAAATGTCAGAACTACCCCTTCTTTCAGAAGCTCCCTTATTCCTCCAGGAATACAGGGGTTACCAGAAGAGCATGTTTATTCTTCCACTAAAAAAAGTGGAAGAATAAATGCATCCCTGGATGCAGAAGAGTTTTTCTGGGATATCTCTGGTATCCTGGAAAAACTCCTGCAGTCTAGCCATACCTGCACTGGGTTGAGACAGGATGTGTGGGCTCTGGGATGGGAATGAGGGATTTGGGTGTGGGAAGGGGTGAGAGGTGCAAGCTCTGGGAGGAAGTCTGGATGCAGGAGGAGGTGGAGAAGGGGATGCTGGCTCGGGGAGGGTGCTCCAGGCTGGGGAGAGTTGGGGTACTAAGCAAGCCACAAGCTTGTGGATGTGAGGGTGCAGTATTTGGATATGTGAGGGGCTCAGGGCAGGGGGTTCCTGTGTATGATAGGCTCAGATCTATAGTCTGAAGGGGGAGACGGGACGGTGCAGGAGTGTTATGCAGCCAAATGGTAGCTTGACCCCAATTGGGGGTTTGTTGGCCAGGCTTCATTTTTAAATAAAATACTATGTCAAACACAAAAAGTTTCCGCATTGTCTTTATTTATGAGAAGGGCATGGAAATGTTTTGAGTCAAAAGTCAGTTGGGCCACACAAGTGAGATGCCAAAAAAAAAAAAAACCCCTCCTCCAAACCCCACCCAAGCCTCACTGATGTGGCTCCAACTGTGCTAGTGGGAGCAGGGGACATGGTACTAGGGAACGGTGCTAGTGGGTGCAGGGACAGGATGCCGGCGGGGGCAGGGTGTTGGGGGTGGGGACAGGGTGCCAGGGAGAGCGAGGGCAGGGAGTCCCCCACACCCGACTCTCCCTGCAGAGGAGGGAGTCCCTGGCTTGTGCCTCCTGTGGGGACTACTGCCCCCCCCCCCCCCCGCAGAGAAGGGAAGCCCCGGTGCGCACCTCCAGGGATAACTTCCCCCACAGAGGGGGGAAACCCCAGCGTGCATCTTCTCTGGGGAGACTCTCCCACCTCCCACAAGTTCCCGGCACGCCACAGACATTAGGGAGGGGAGCAGCTAGCACGTTGATGGAACCCCTGGAAGTGGCGCGCAGCTGCCGGACTTCCGTCCACTCCGCAGGAAGCAAGTACTACCTCCATTGTCGCTGGAGGTAGGTAGTGGGGCTGCTTGGGGGTGGAGGGAAACGAGAGGGACCCGAATGCCTCGTGATCAACTGGTCGAGCCCTCGATTGTGATCAATGGATTGGTGACCACAGATCTAGTCATATTACCATGAATGCATCCCTCCTCAGATGAGGCTGCCTATTGCCAGCATTACTTTGCTCAGGGCAAATGGTCCGCCTATGAATCAAGGCTCCACGTCTATCTGCTGGAGCTCTGAGCTATGCCCAACGCCTACAGACGCTTCCTCCAACACATTCAGCGGTCTACGGTCCTCATCCTTACAAACAGTGTCACTACTATGTTTTACATCAATCAACAGGGAAGTGCACATTCCCCGCGCTCTATGTGCGTAAGCGGTATGCTTATGGAATTGGTGTATCCACAACAATCTCACTATCACAGCATCCTAGCTACCTGTAGTTGAGACTATTATTACGGATACCCTCAGCTGCAAGTTTGCAATAGAGCACAAGTGGGAAATCCATATCAGGGTCCTGGATGTCCTCTTCCACCAACGGGGTTGGTTGCTGATAGACCTCTTTGTGACAGAACACAATACCAAGTGCTCTTGCTACTGCTCCAAGATGATCATAGGACTGAGATTGTTGGGAGGCGCTTTTCTCATACCATGGGATACACATCTCCTTCACGCTTTCCCTCCTATCCCACTCATTCCCAGGCTACTTGACAAGATAGTCGGGCAATGCTTTAGTCATCCTTATAGCACCCGTGTAGGCCAGACAGATTTGTTTTCCCTATCTTTATCAGTTGTGTCTCCGACTTCCATACCCACTTCAAAAACTGCAAACACTGCATCTGGTGGCATGGCTCCTTACTGGTTCTCAGAGGCAGAGCAGAGGTGTTCACAAAAAGTAAGAAATGTCTTACTCCACAGTAGACATCAGTCCACTCGCAATACTTACCTCTATAAGTGGAGACAATTTGCAGCTTGGTGTGAAACAAATGGTATCCAATCCTTGTCTGCACCTCTCCACATGGTCTTCAACTACACTGTGTTCCTGCAACAACAAAGTATCAGTTTCATCACTTAGGGTGCATCTAGCTTCCTTTGCAGTGTTTCTCCCACCTATAGAGCATTTCTCTATATTCACTCTATCTCAAAAGAGATTCCTCAAAGGACTACATAACCGTAATCCACCCCATAGACCGATTCCTCCCACATGGAATTTGGAGCTTTCCAGACCGCCGTTTGAGAGTCTGGCCAAGTGCTAACTCTACCTACCAACTGTAAAGACGGTGTTCCTAGTAGCGAGATGAGTTAGTGAGAACGCTGCTCCTCACGGCATTCCCTCCCTACACCATATTCCCCAAAGTTAGAGTAGTTCTCCGCCCGCATCCTTCCTTTCTCCCTAAAGTTTGTTCCAACTTCCATATCAATGAACCTGTAGTCCTTCCAATTTCTTACCTAGAGCTTTACACCTCTAGGGAAGAGGCCATCCCACACATACGAGCTGTTTGAAGGACGTTAGCATTGTGTATCGACCGTACATGACCCTTCTGGAAGTTGCAGACCTTGTTTGTTTCACTGGCAGAGCATTCCAAGAGAATGCCATGGTTGTCACAGCAGATCTCAAAACTGATGACAGCCAGTATCCTCCAGTGTTGCTTCCTCTGAGGCACACCGCTCTCTATGCCTACTAGGGTGCACTCCAGCCATCAACAGCCTTCCCTGAAAGGGGTTCTGCTCACAGACATATGCTGGACTGCTACCTGGTCCTCTAATCACACTTTCATGAAATACTATGCAATCTCTGCAGGAGTGGATACGAACTCTGCACTAGCCAAAGCAGTCCTTTTATCTGCACGTAAAACCTAGCCAAAGCCCACCTTCCATCTCTGGGGTGCTGCTAGGTAGTCACCAACAGTGGAGCACCCAAGAGGACATCACTCGAAGAAGAAACGGAAGTTACCTTGTGCTGTAATGATAGTTCTTTGAGATGTGTGTTCCTGTGGGTGCTCCATTACATACCCTCCTCTCCTCTTCTTCGGTTTGACATTCATGTAAGAAGGTGTTCAGGAAGAAACTGAAGGCTTTGCACACAAACTCCCAGTGCATGAACAGCACGTACCACTCTTGCCCATGTGTGGCTTGACTAGACGCTGCTAGAAAAAGTCTCTGATCTGTGGTGTGGGACGAGCCTGACACCAACAGTGGAGCACCTATGGGGTCTCACATCTTGAAGAACTGTAGTTACTGTACAAGGTGAGTAACTTCCCCTTTTTCATGGTCCGTTATGCATTTTCATGGCTGTGAATTTGGTGTAACCCTTCAAATAACCTTTGGCCAGCTGTTAAGGTATTTCAGTTAACACCTATTGAACAAAATTTGAAGTACTAGGTTACAATAATCTGAATGAAAATCGCTGATAGATTTAATTTCTGTGGTATTTGATGTTTAAAAAAATATATTTCTTTTCAAGTTTGTCTTCACTATAGTTGAATGCAAGTTAATTATTTGCCATTTACATTGAGTTATTCCCAAAGATGAACCACAAATGTGGAACAAACATTTGTGGAGTATCTAAACTAATATGTACAGATGTTAGCTAACTTGGCTTAATTGGCAGTCAGCTAATTTTAATTCAGAATTTCAGCTGCCTGTGGACTTGTCTCAGGAAAAAATAAATAATTAAATTTTCTTTAAGACTCTCTGAACTTTTTTTTCTATAAACATTATAAATCTTCTTAAACCATTAGGAAGCTAAATAAGTAACCCCAATCTTTTCTTTCTAAAACTATAAGGGCTGTGTTCTTCTAGTGATTGCTTGTGTGCTTTCCAAATTAGGTGTGTGCATGCATAGTTGCCAGGATGATTCTCTCTAGCTGGATACTGTAAGTCGGCAGGGAGACGACCCCCCGCCCACCCCCGAATGGTGGCAGAATGGCTAGGTATATAGCACCCTTCCGAATGCCCCCTCCCTCAGTTCTTTTTTACCACCAGTCATGGTTGTCGGAGCTAACTCCTCTTGCCTAGAGCAAGTGTGCTTGCCCTAGTTGCTTCATAGTTAGTTATTTCTGAAGTGTCAAGTAGTTAAGTTTGCAGTGGGGACTCGGTTTCTGTTTTCCCGGGCTGGGGCAACCCTCTGCTCCCTGGCTTCAAGCAGTGCAGACTGCACAAAGTTTATGCCCATGGGCGATCTGCACAGCTCCTGCCTAAAATGTTTGGGAGTGGCCCATTTAGCAGACAACTGTGAGAGCTGTAGAGCATTTAGGTCAAGAACTAGAAGAGACGAGAGTTTCATCTCTGAAATTTGTTAATGGGGGTATCTTGGGATTCCTATCTGGTGCTGCAGGCCGTGGGGATCGGAATTGGTTGCCTCGGTGCACAGTGCACTGGCACCGAGGAAGGAGGTGTACAAGACACTTCAGCACCGCCATTCACTGAAGCCTAGCTCTCTGCACCGGTCCGATTCTCTGGTGCAGAGGAAGGAAAGGGGACAGTCCCCTATTTCCAGAGCTAAGAGGTTTAAGGAGTTGTGCTCTGAGTTGGAACACTCTTTGAATCCACACACTCGTATGTCAATCAGTGGTTTCTTATCTTTTGTCAACTATTTGGTAGGTGATAGAATCAGGTGTCTTTTCGGCAGCATGTTTAGCATGGATGAATTAGTTATTACGAAAACCTTTACCTTTGTGATTTGGGTTTTTGTTTACTTTTGTAGTATTAATATTGCAGTTTTATGCTTAATACTATGTGAAATGCCAGTTATACCAACTCACAGGCTTACTGCCAGCTTTTGCTCTCCTTGATTCCTGTGGAAATCAATGCTGTATCCCTGCAAGCAGAAGAAGGTGATTTAAAGCACCTCCTCATTTTCAGAAAGTAAATGTCCATTTCCATGGAAACAGGAGTGGCAGCCAACTGTAGAGCTGTTAAAATACTTCTGTTGGCTTAGGCTTGTAAATATGATTTATTTGAGGATCTAACTGACTTCTGATCTACAGGATTGTAAATGCTGGTAAGAGGAGATTAAAGTACAAGTAAATTAACGCTTCCTCCCCAACTTAATGCTGTTTGTGGGGTTTTTTCTTCAGTGGGTAAAATGATTTGAGGGTAATCTGAATTGGCTGTCTAGACCAGGGATTTATGCTGAGATTTAACTTACTCACTTCTATTTATGGATCTGTGTGCCTTTGGTACTTTTAAAAGTCAATAAAACTGCCAGGATCCCTGTATTTTTTTAATATACTATTCTGATGTTTTTTCTTCTTCCCTCGCTTCAGCTTCAGCTGCCTCAGAACACCACTAGGCCAGGACTGTCAAAGAGCAATAGTTTTTCCAGTCAATACTATGCATTAAGGATGAAATGCACCAGTGATGTGGCCATTGGCTGCATTCAGTATTTAAGCTCTGAGTTGGAGGCCATACAGGGGGAGCTATTTGCACAGTAGCCACTTTGTCAGGAGCTCTGCACATATCCTGGGTGCTTCAAAAAGAGTCTGTGCTGATTGAGAAGAGGAATCATCAGATCCATGTTTAGGCAAATGTGTTGGCTGCAGTGTAAGTGAGGTGAAGTGGCCACTATTGTAGCATAGATAGTAACCCTGGGACAGAGAGGGTTTGTTTTGCAGCCTGACACTCTGGTTGTAAGTGGAGAGGTGTGTTTCAGCTGTCCAGCCCACTTTCATCTGCATAAGCCAATCACTCAGGATTTATGCAGATTTGTATTAAATTAATTTTTTAAACCTCGATTATGCCTAGGAATTCAGATTGCCTGTGATTTAGTCTTACAATGTCTTCGATGCTTTTTTAACCATGGATCAATTATGTATCCACGGCCCGAGTCTTGGCTCCAGCCACCAGAGGAGGAGCAGCCGCCGTGGCCACATGGCCCTGGCAGCCTGAACAGCTACTGTTGCCATGCGGCTCTTGCCCCGGCTGCTGGAGGAGGAGTGGCCACATGGCCTAAGTTCCAGCCCCGGCTGCCAGAGGAGCAGCTGCTGTGACCTCAGTCCTGGCCACAGTTGCCAGAGGAGCAGCTGCTGCGGCCACGCAGCCCAAGTCCCATCCCTGGCCACGGGAAGAGTGGCCCCGGCCCCCAGAGGAGCTGGGCAGTTTCTACATAGCCTGGGGAGTTGGAGACAGCAAAGAGCTGCCTGGCTGAGTCCCCATGTGCCCACCACCACCACCACTAGCAGCAGCTCACCTTCCACCAGCTCACAGCTACATGGCTCTGAAATGGAGTTTGGGTGGAGAAGGGGGAGAGCATCAGCCGCTTGCACACAGCCCAATCTGCAGCCTCCCCTTGCTGGCCCCTGTTCTACACCAGTCTTTGTAGTTATCCCCAAATGTGGTCCAAAATGCATTTATGTGTAGGCATGGGAAATATGGGCACTTGCTGAGACTGTCATGGCTCTATATGTGGTTTAAATTATTATTTTAATTTTCTGAATAGCAAACAATCCAAGTGGCCAAGAGGTAATCATATAATTTTTTTAAGTTTTCTTTATTGTTGTCCCAGCTAGTTAACTAGTAGTTTTAGACGTCAAAAACTATTGATCAGCAAGAAGACATTAGCTGAGACTGATTAGTGTAACCCTGTGACAAAATATTTGACTCTTGACCATATTTTTTTTTCCTCACAGAGGTTTTTTGAACACCTGCATCTAACACTGATATAATTTTAATTAAATTGCTCTTAACTGTTCTCAGCAGATCAGTGTCGTTCCCTTCTTATTTGAAATGTTTAAAATGATTCCATAGGTCAATGCGTATTGCATTTGAAGCACCTCTTCTTTATGGTTGTCTGCCATGCCATTGGAAGCAAACGGGTTGTGTGCTGGGAGCACTTCTTTTAAATAGGCAGTGTCTCTTTCAATATTTACATATTTATTACTTTTTTACAATATTACACTTTTTATACCTTAATCTCTATGTAATATGGAATGTAAAAATAACTTAAGGAAATGAAGCAGAAATGGCTAAATTTTCCAGCATATTACTGTGTCATATGACACCCCATAACAGTCTGTGTATAAAGTGGGAATGAACAATCTGTTGGAGGTATCATTTGAAAAGAAAATTCTAATTTTCAAGTAAATTTGAATGTCTCAAAGTTAGATCACTGTGCATATATATCTCTTAAAGCTTTTTCTTTAAAAAAAAAAAAAAAAACAACTTTGCAAGTTGTCTCCTTAAAATTCCTAATTTAATAGCAAGGCTTTTATATTAAAGATCTCTGTGTCACTTTTTGGGGTACAAATTGTATGTAAAAATTTGCTTTTTCTCTGTATGTAGTTGCGTAGCATGAAGCGGCATTCTTGTAAATAAGGAAACAAATAGCTATATTATTTCTTCATATGCATTTTTGATCTTTCCTGTTAGGAAGTACTTGCCATTCTTTATGGGGCTGGAAAATAAAAATGTGCTTCTTTTTGACAAAAGGTGCATTACAGACTCTGTGCAGCTGCATGGTTAATTGAATTTCTGTCTCTGTCTCCACCAGAAGCAATTCTTGTTTAATGTGACACAGCTTTGTGCACATAGAAAAGCCTTTCACAGACTGCCTTTGACGTGATTTGTTTACAGCAAATAGAAATATTTTTAAACAATAAGAGGTCAATTGAGAAGGTTTGGAATTTTATTATTTGTGCACTTCTTGTTTTTTAGTTGTAAATATTAAAGGATAATTATAAAGGGGTAAGAATCCCTTTTAAAAGATGCAAATCAGATAATCCATTAGATCATGTGATGGTCACTGATTGCAAAAGCATCTTTAGGGATAGATGCAGAAAGTGATTACTGAACACATGCGTTGTGTTTTGATGGTTGCATTAAATGTTCATTGGCTGTGAGAGATTTATTTAAATAAAAAAACAGGCCAGAGCCTTTGTGAAGAGAAGGGGAGAAAAAAAAGAACCAAAGTCTAATAGTCTGCACACCATTACTGTTTAAGCTGGAGTGATACTGGATAAGATTGAAAGCAGTTTTCTGCAAGAGGTAGGACTTGTATTTTGAAATGGTGTAGCAGCTGTTGGCTATTGCTGCATAGAACTGCAGATCTGACAGGGTCACACAGCGCTCTGTCTTCATGCTGCACTGGATTGAGGGTGGCGCAGGCACATACAGTCACTCATATAGTTGCTGTTACTTGATCTGTTGGTTCATTCAGAAAGCTCCCAGTAGCATCTACATTTTATAATGGCTGTTGGGGATGGTGAGTAAGATTTTATGGTTATACGTGTCCATTTTTTGTGTACGTTCATGTGAGCTGAAACCACCCTTTAGTCTTTTAAATATTTTGGACAAATATTAATGCATGTTTTCTGTGGGCTAATTATTTTTGTAGCTTTGCCATTTTTAGTGGTTTTTGAACTGATAAAATAGAGAATAGCAATTTGATTTGCAAGAGATTAAGTCTGTTGTTTTTTGTGGTGGTGGGAAGGAATGGGCCAAAGAGGACATGTTGTGTATGTAAATGAGGGAGAAACATTCCAAATGCTTTATAGTGAGAAGTCAGCTTTTGGAGCAATGACAGATTCTTTTGAAGCAATGTTTGACCATATTAAGTGCATCTAAGTCTTCAGTATGACAGGTTGACATCTTATCCTGATGTGCTTAGCATCAACTGAAGTTCCATCATGCAAGGATAATACAAACACCTAAAAACATTCACCTTAGTAAAACAGTTTGGTAAATTTTTTATTTTAAAATCAGGTCTTTGGACTTTTGTGGCATTTTGAGCAATTGGAATAGTTATTTTCAGATAAATTAAATATTTCCCATGTGCATTTTGTGTTTTGACTTTTGTCTATGAAATGGAAAAAATGCTACTACCTAAGTGTTTATTTTAATAGAACTGAGTGATAGGTACAGAATATAGTGTTGTGTTTATATATTAGTAAGCATATCTAAAAAACATTAAAGAAAAGAAAAAAAAATCCTAACCAATACTTTAGGGTATTAGTAAAAGTCACGCTTTTAGAGCTAAAATACAGGAAATAAGTGGGATGTTATTTTATTTTCTTCATCTCTGATAGCATTGTTACATAAATCAGTATGAATGGTCCAGTATTTGGTTTGGCTTTGATTAGATATAGTGCATGTGGTATAGCTTGGTTTTGTGTACTTTTGCAGTTTTTCCTGAGGTGGTTGCATAACTGAGTAGCCTTGATAAGGTTCTTGTAATTATATGGTTATTTTCAGACAGATGTTCAAAAGGCTCATCTGACTTAAAATATGTTTTAAATCTCAATATTCAAATTTAATTAATTGTCATTTAATTTAAATATTGTATGTGGTTCTGTGTTAATATGTATATGTATAACTTTGAAGATGATTTTAAAGGCAACTTGATATTTTTATCTTGCTAAAACATCTACATGGGTATCCCAAAAGATGTTCTCCTTTTCTAAGTTATCTTGAAAGTTTTCTATAGGACGCACGTTTTTGGATATTCATCCTTTCAGCTATCAGCTGAATTATAATACACTCAGAATATCAGTTAAAATTGCTGTATTATATTTCTAGAAATATTGTCTATTACTTTTTAGCATAAAAGGAAAACTACCCGTTACACTTGCAGCGATGTTTTTCTTGAGCCTGAGACACACTTTTTTCCTGTTGGTAAAATTGTGTTTGACCTTTAAACACTGCTGCTTTACTTTTTCTTTTCTGTAACCCAGCAAGTTCCATTATTTTCCTCAAAAAAAGACGGTGGGTTTATTTATGGAACTCAGCAGATTTTTAACAGTTGCATTCCGGGTTTTTATGTGGTATACCTTTAGCTATGTTTGTTTTTCATGTAAGATATCTCTTATGCATGCTGTAAATATGAGTTGTGGTAATTTATATATCTCAAGGGCATAAGCTCGAACATGTTAACAAACAAACATATTCCTTCAACAAGGATACAGGATTTTTGCAGCTCTGTGATGATTGCATGTTTATAGAGTTGGGGGTGGATCTGGAGCTCTTCTCTGTATAATTCATTCGTCATTAACACAAGAACTAAGAACAAAGTACTGTTCAAGCAGACAGCTGACATTCCGTGTAGGAGCTTTGAGCAATAATGTCAGATACAATTAACAGTGTGTAGGATGATTATGTAGCAATTTGTGTTGCTAAATCTACTGCTTCATATGTCCAAGGAATTCAATCTTCTGGTATTGCATAGTGGAATGATTAGGATAAAGAAAAATTAGTAACTGTAGAGTAAACTTGATCCCTTTTAATAATATAAACATAGTGTTTACCATGTTGGTTTTGTGTGTTCTAGATAACCTGTGCCTCCTAGTAAACATAGGCTAGTATACACTTCAAATATATTTTTTAAGAAACTAAATGTAATCCGGGTTTAAAATTCTCAGGGTACAGAATATTAACTTTTTTCCTTTTGTAACAAAGATGTAATTCATTAAGTCAGCCAGCATATTGATACTGTTTGTTTGCAATTTGTGAAAACCATACAATATCTGATATTAAAGTTCAGCTATGTACAGTTTTAGCTTGAGAATTTTGTGTTGGGATACTGGTACTTCAGAAGTGAATCTTTTGGGGACAGTCTGGCTTATTGTAAAAATTTTTTGCGATTCTGCAGTTATCTCCAGAATACGAATAGAAAGATATGTTAAAATATGTGATTACTAGATTTTGAGCCGTAATTATATTTACATTTCAGTTCCAATCCTCATAATATAGGGTGAGTTAGGGGATTTTATTTGCTTTGAGGTCAGTTGTCTCAGGATTTCCAGTGTTTTGTGTGAATGCAAATATTTACAAAAAAGAGTGCATCTTAGACAACATAAATGTTCAGTTGTCACTGTATAGATTATTATTGTCATTGGCATACATTCTGTCTGTGTTTTGAAGGCATTTCACATATTTGGGGATTGTAGATGAATGATTGATTTGGAAATCAGATTTTGAGGCTAATGAGGAGAATAAGTCAAGAACTGTTTTTGGCACTGGATTTCTTGTGAGCTGTTCCTTGAAGAGGATAATGCAGCTGTCTTCATCTGCTGATAACCAGATTAGGGTTTTTAGACTGTAGCTAATATAATTGTAGTATACTACATGATCAATGCAGGGTGCACACCCTTCTTCCTAGTTTGTAATTTAGTGGTTTCATTAAGATTCTGTCATATCGTTGGCTGCTATTTACTAGTACAGTTTTGTTTTTTGTCTTTTCAGAGGCACTGGGCTGCCTTTTGAACAGAAAAACTGGGATATGGATAAAAACTCATTCATAGATAAAACTAGAAACGTGAAAGGGGGGAGGGAATTAAAGCCACACTTCTTTTAGTAATACACCTAGGTCATTGAGGGCTATCTAAAAACATAATCAGATTTGCCAGAGAACACATTTGTCCACACATTTGAACATATTTGTATTTTTATTATACTTGTATCCATCCTTCCCTCTATCTAAGTCTGAAGTGTCAACTCCTGGTTTGTACTAGAAATGTAAAAGGTTAATTAGTTAACTGGTAAGACTCACCCTTAACGGTGAGTGGCACAGCAAGGCTATGTCTATTCTGCATCCTCTTGCGCAAAAAAAATGCGAATGAGGCGAAGCATGGAATATCGCTGTCGTACCTCGGTGTTTTCGTACCTCGGTACCTTCGGTGGTCTGGACTGTCAGTGTCAGCGTCGTCTGGTCAGGGTTGTCCTGGCGCGCTCCTGACAGGACCTCTACTCCGTTGTTAAACTTTCGGCTGCGTACGTAACAATCGGTACTCCCTTTATCTAGAGTGTTAGACCCCGTGCACTTGGGTCAACACAAAAGATCTCTGAGAGGCCCCGGAAACGACAGATGCAAGCAAGGTTTGAAATCAATCGAGCAGGTTTATTGTCAAATGCGAAGCTCTACCAGTTGGTAACAGAGATCAGTACAATGTTACACCACTGGGCACTATGGCCCGCGTTGACAAGGTACCAACACCGGGCAGGCCTATTGCCATATAACAAATATTAACAGCAGTTAGTCAAAGTTAAGCTACTGTGCACTCTGTAAGTTTAGGCAATGACACCTGCCGTTCAGGCGCCTAGTGCGCCCCCCCCCAAGGTCGGCCGGAGAGCACCCTCTGCGGTGTCCTTTTATAGACCGGTACAAACAACTTACATCATTTCTTTACGTACCAGGTTACCACCCTCTGTTGCTTAGTTACCACCCCTCACCTTATGGAAGGGGGGCTTACTTACTATCCTTCATGCTGTCAATCTCGACCCAGTCCTGAACCTAGGTCGGTATGTGCATTAGTTTTTAGGGAGTTTTTGTACCAAGACGTTTCTTCTTAAGATGTTCCATTACTCCCCTTTGGCTCACAGTCTGTACCCAGTGCCTCCCTGTGTCCTTCCATGCTCGACCTAACTTACACAATCGCACAGTTATCAATAGGGCCTCTTTCTTGGCTCCTGTTACTGAACCAAAGTCTTGCTCACTAGATTGCAGGCCTGTTGCTGTTTTCATGTTATAGGCCTCTATTTAGGCCTGCTGACTCCATGTTACTGACCTCAACTTACTACAATCGCCACGCCTCATTTGCATAATTAATTTGGCTCTGTTTTTGCCCAAGAGGCTTTTGTGCAAGAGCTGTTCCTCCTCTTTTTGTGTGTGCAAAAACCCCCTCTTGTGCAAATACGGAGCCTTATTAATTATGCAAATGCGGTGTGGTGATATTCCACACTTTGTCTCATTTGCCAATGTGTTTGTGCAAGAGGCTATAGTGTAGACCAATGATCCCTAACACGGTGCCCGCGGGTGCCATGGCACCCGCGGGGCATTTGTGTGCGCCCGCCAAGTGCTCGGGGCTGGTGCCAGAGTTGGCCCCGGGCGCATGGCGCACGGTAAGTGCCGGCCCTGGGAGCGCCATGAATTGGCTGCTCGCGCTCTGGGTGCGCGACGCATGGGGGAAGTGCCGGCCCCGGGTGCGCAGTGCATAAGGGGGCCCTGCCCCCCGGCTATGGGGGCCCCCGCCCCTGGACACGTGGCTGCCCTGCCCCTGGACACGTGGCTGCCCCGCCCCCGGGCACGCAAGTGTCTCCGCCCTCTGGTGCCCGGCAGGTGAACGGCCACGCCCCCGGCGTCCACAGGTGAACGGCCACGCCCCCGGCGCCTGGCAGCCTCAAATGGTTGGGGACCACTAGTGTAGACATAGCCTTGTTGTGCCACTCACCATTAACTAATTAACCTTTTGCATTTCTAGTTCACACCTAAAGTTGACACTTCAGACTTAGGTAGAGGGAAGGATGGACACAACTATAGTCTTTTCCTTGTGTTCTGGTGGGAAGTGTGTGAATTGTTGGAAAATAGAGACTGTTAAAAGTGGTGTTGTGAGATCTGTGCTTGTTTTTGTGAGGTACGTAACTAACCTAGGACTTTGTTGTACCTTCCTGGTGTCTTCAGCTTTTGGAAAATGATGTACTGAAGGAGGCAGATTTGTTTTATTCTATTTCTTTTTGGTGGTCCAAACTTGCTCCTTTTCTTGGAGGTGCTGGTATGAATTGTTTAGATGGTGATCCACACTTATGAAGTTTTGAGATGGCCAGCTAAAATGGGCCATCCCCTCTCACAACCAATCAGGGAATGAGAAATTAGCTTTTGCGTACTTGCAGCTATAACTGGAATTTTCCAGACTCTGTGCAATACAAATTTGTACATGAGTTGTGTAGGGTAAGTTAGGCCATAATTGTTGGAACAGCCATCTTGTAATATATCTTGAATGCCAGAGTATTCTGCCCCTCCCTCTATATGATATTCATGTTTTGGTAATCTAGTAGCGAATTAAAATATAGATCTTATCCCCAAATTAAAGTGAATTAAAATGAATAAAAAATAAATGTGCTTCCTTCTACCTTTCGAACAATCTGCCACTCAGATCAAAGGAGACTGACAAACTTCTGGAAAACTGCAGTGTTAAGGAGATGGTTAAATGGGAAGGCAGTAATATGATGAGGAATAAAGTTAAACTTTCAAGCATAGGAGACATTGTAAAAGTAGGAAATAGTAATACAACTTCCAGGAAGATGATATGGCAGGAGCCCAAATAATGGGCGAAGGAATTAATGAAAGCAGAGAAGCAGAATTGGCAGCAAAAAAGGAATGAGTGTTTGAAGTGCTATAAACATGGGCACTGATAGCTTGTTCTTGATGTGAAAGGGAGAAGGATTTGAAGAAGGAAGTACTGTGATAGGTTGGGAGCTGACTGTAAGCAGCTGGACTGATGCAATATAAAAAATTAAAAGGCCAAAGAAGTTCTGCATTATTTAAGGCCAATTATTGTGGAACAGAACTGATTAAGAAATTATCAGTGAACTGGAAGTGAGACTGGTGAGAGACTGAAAATATAGGAGAGGTGGTAGAGAACCCAGTGAAAGGTAAGAAAGATGTAAGAGAATGGAAGGAGAGAGAAGGAAGAGGAAATATTGAAGCCTGCTTAGAAAAATATACCTTAATATACTGTAGGCAAGAAAAAAGAAAATGTAAAGTGAAGCTAAGAAAGGGGAGAAATTGTTTTAAAAATGAAAGAGGGAGAGATGTAGTACTTTAACTTTTTTGTAAAAATCATAGAAAGTTGACTTACATATTTTGGAGTAGTTCCACAGACTTCAGTGATGAATCAAGGTCTTATGATATAAGGTATTATACAAACGTGAAATAAGATTGCTCTTGCCTCAGAGAACTTACATTTTTAGTATATGAGAGACAGAAGGAAACTAAAATCAGACATAGGGGTGGATGAAGCAGCAATAAAGATGTTTATTTGGCATGTTGCAGGCTGGTTGGTCTTTTAAGAGACAAAAAGGATTACAGTTAGTAAGAGAAGCTGCAGAAGACTGGTTGGCTCCTCTGATAGGTCCTGCAGAAAGCTAACTTTTCATCCTCAGTCAGACAGCCTGGCAGAGAACTGAGGAGGGTTGTAGGAGGGAGACTGGGTTCTGTGACTCACCTTGGAAGAAAGGCTTCCAGAGAGGAAAAGCTGGAATGTGAGGCAGCTCTCTGCAAGAAAGCAAGAACTGAGAGCTGAATCAAGGAGAGGTAAATGGCCCTTTCATTTTTTTTCAATTGGTATTGTTTATTTCATTACCAGCACTTTTCTGGGAGGTGGAGAAGAGAGACTTAGACAAGATAAATAATACCACAGGGGGACACCACAGATTGTGGCATAGGCTGATCCTGCCACAACTGACAGGAGAATGTGGGGAACAGTTTGTCTTCTGGAAGAGAGAAAACTGACCTTGGTACTTGTGTCACAGCGTAACTAGCAGTATTCACAGAACGGTATTGCCAAGCCATTATTGAGTCTCTTGTAGACAACATAACAGACTAATATTGAGCATAGTTCAGAAGAACAATGTTGTAATTATGTTGAGGATCCTTACAAGGGGCACCTCTCATGTGTATGGGGCTACAAGGAAGAAGTATGAAGTTGCTATTGGAAACATTAGACTAACAAATCATGAAGGTTGCCATCATAAATAAAACAGTCACTGTTCAATGTCTTGGTGGCATGCCAGTCAATAGATGAAGCATGACAAAGCTAGTAAGGACTTATTAAAGGTAAAGTAACTCAGTATAGTAGAAATGTGGGAGCCTCTAAGAGGGTGGAGGGGTGATGCAATCCAGTAACAAGCCAAAATGATTCTTAGCAGTGTTTTAAATGAAGTTATTGCTCCTAGATGGCATTTGTCAAAGCAAGAGAGTAGGGGACCACCTTGTTCAAGATGCAAGAGGAATTTTAGATTTGGGGACTGAGGAAAGACAGGATTGTAAAGAGGTTTTGTAGTAGGATTTGAACACATGGATATGTGTGCGCTTTGAAAATGCTGAGTGAAAGAATTCCCAGATTAGAATCGAATGAAAGTAATAGTATTGTCTATTGTGATGATGAAAGGAGAGTACACAATACATAACTGTTTTGTCATAAAATTACAGTGGGTTTTGCTTGAGAATGTAGAACATGTTTCAGCCTCTTTGCCAGACAGGCTTGGGGTTGTAGGTGTGTGATAAACTTTAATGCTATGACATGGACAAAGACTTCGTTGGCAAGAATAGAAAGGAAAAGTTTATCCTTTTCCAGTGGTACAGAGGAAAAAGTGATGGAATATTGAAGCTTGGATGTGTAGGAGGAAGAAGAGAAGATGTCTTTAGTGCTAATGAGCATGTGGAATTGGTAAGGTGGTGATGAGTGTGGGAGGAAGAGGTGAGTCAGCATGCCAGGTCCTGTTACTGACACTCTTATTTAATCTTACCAGATACCTGTTGCCGGTGTGACTGCTCTGTGGTAACCATTCCAAGTCTGCAACCTGGTTAGCAGGCAAAGCATATTTTCCCTGCATTCCATGAGAATCAACTAAAGCATCGTGAAAGAGTCATGTGTCAGCCATGCTTCTCTTTATGTGAAGTATGAATGCAGGTTTATCAGAGTAGTTTGGAAAGAAATACTTGAGAAGGAGAGGGGGATATATTTATTCAAGAGGTATTGTGGAAAGGGGGAGAGAACATACATACTATAGCATGTTACCAAATCTATAAAAAACCAATGGGGTAAAGTTGTTTCAAAGAACTGGCTTAAAGAATCTTTAATAAAATATATTTATTGCAGTGGTATTGTAATTTGTCATTCTCCTTTAAGAGCTGTAAGCAAGAATGATCATGGCAAGGTGAAGTTCAGGAAAATGTACATTGTAATTAATTAGCAATTTTCTAGAATCTGTAATAAACAATGGATGACAAATGAACAATGGATGCACATAGATGTGCATCAAACTCCAGATCTGCTGCATATAGATAATCAAAGCCATACATTCACTCCCTCCTCCATTTTTTGTTCTGATTTTTAAGAAGGCCATGATGAGATGAAAGTAATGCACCAAATGAAAAGGATGGTAGATATTCTTCAATGCCTCCTACTGGATCAAGGCAAAACAGGACAGCACCTCTTTATGACTATAGGAATATGCCATAGGAAGAATATTCCTTAAACTATCCAGGGAGAAGAAAAATGGAGGATAAAGCTGGAGAACAGAGATAATTGGGGATAATTAGACTCCGGCAGCTCCTTAGGATTCTCATTCTATCCAGGGTCACCAGGCACATGCTTCCTATTCTCATCTTCCTCATGTTCTTCAGACTCTCCAGACCTCAATTACATTGATGTGATAGATGATTTTTACTGTTAAGCCCATTGAGATTTTTCCCCTCATTGGAATTGTTGCAAACTGTGTAATTTTATATAGATCAATAGAAAATGCTTCCATACCTGAAATGTTTTAATAACTGTCAAAACAGTGTCAGAATTATACCATTCTCTTGCTCTCTCACTCCTCTTCCTCATATGAGAATTAAACATAATCAGGAAGCTGATGAGAATACGAACTCTTTCTTAACCTATGTCCCACAACAGCTGTGACTAGCCGTGGATTAGGGGCGTTAAATTTTGGTTAATCATCTAATTGAGTAGTTGATTAAATTTCATCGACCACTTGACTAGTCGATAAGGGGTGGAGCTCTTGCTGTCCCTCCTGTGCCTCTGCCTTTTTAATGACAGAGGCACAGCTGGGCACTCAACTGCCTAGTAAGCCTATGCTTATTGGGTAGTCGACTAGTTGCTTTTATCCCTATTGTGGATATTAGTTCTTCTTAAAGGAATTGCTCCCATTGGGACTCATTTTAGGTGTCTTGATGCCCTGTAGTTGTAATAAAAAATTTGTGGTAGCAGTGCTCAGTTGGGCTGTACACACACTTGAAGTTGTCTCATGCCACTCTGAGCAGTTACATAGTGGTACACAGTCCCGTGTCTGTCAGTTCCTTCTCTACTGCTTTGTCTTCAGTCAGAGCAATCAGCTTTCTTACCTCAGATTATATTTATAGTAGATAGGGAAACTAACACTATCAGTATGAACTATATCCATGCCTTACTATAGTTTCTTTCACATAAAATAAAAAAATAAATTTTAACACCCCCCCCCCCCCCCCCCCCCGGCAGGGTATGGTCTTAGCCTCCAACAGCCACCCCAGAGCCTACACATCCTGTCTCAACCCAACGAGGGTACAGCTAGACTGCAGGAGTTTTTCAGGATTCCGGAGATATCCCAGAAAAACTCTTCTGCATCCAGGGATGCGTTTGTTCTTCCACTTCTTTTAGTGGAAGAGCAAACATGATCTTTTGGTGACCCCTATATTTCTCTTTCCATGAGGAATAAGGGGGCTTCCAAAAGAAGGGGGTTTTCTGACATTTGGTCCAGTGTAGACAGGCCAAATGTTGAAAAAACTTCTTCCTACAGAAGAATTGTGGAAAAAAGCGGCAGTATAAGGTTGGGGATAGCAAGTGACGGAGAGGAGAACAGAGTGGGCGGGGCTTCAAGGAACGGGTGGGGTGGTACATCTTGGCTTGTTCTCTCATTTAAAAAGTGATCTTGGGTGTAAAAAGGTTGGAGGCCACTGTGTTAGAGCAACTGAGAATGTTAAAACACAGAGAACAGCTTCCCTGGGATTCAGCTTTAGTTGCAATATACGGGGGGTGGGCATAAGGACTCAGCACAGAGAAAAGTAACCAGACAACAACAAGAAAAAAATAACTTAGTCATGTCTCTCTAAAATATTCACTATCTACTCACATATTCATAGTTCTAAGGTTCAGTCCTTTTCCAGGGATGGGTACCCCTGCCTGGTTCAGTTCATCTCCTCCCCCCTGTGCCGCCGCCTGCTGTTCCTGGTTTGAACTCCTAAAAGAACTACAACAGGCAGATTCCTTTCCAATTCAAATCTTAGTACTTTTTTCCCATTGGTTCACCTGGTTCCCTGCCAGCAGTTCCTAGATACCCACTATTTTGGATTTAACTATTTAGTTACTGAATACTCAGATGTTTAGAAAAGGATAGTAACCCTCCCATCCATCTCACATGCAGATCCTGTCTCCCGCTCGTTTACTCTCATGATATCCTTATCTTGTCAGACAACATCACTGTGGTTTTCCATATGAAGAAAGTGGGAAAGGTGATCTTCCGTGCTCTGTGTAGAAGTGATCAATGTCTGGAATTAGTTCATCAAACATCAAATCTTCTACTTCTAACATATCTGCCAGGGATGCAGAGTTCTTGCAGACTTGCTTAGCAAACACTTTGCAATCTTTCATGAATGGGACCTTCCATGGTATGGTACTATGCAATGTCTTTGAACAGTGGGGGATTCCTACCAGAGGTAGAGCTGCTTCTCAGAACAACAGCATCCATGCCATATACAGTTTCAGGGAAGCCCTTGGATATTGCTTCTGGGACAATATTCTTCTGCCCTAGTAGTTGAGTTCTTCTGCTCCACAGTAGCTCCTCATCACCACCTTCTGGCCCAGACATTCGGGTTCCTTAGTCTCTGCTCCATGTCATTTTGTCCTTCAAGTCCCCTCCTGAACATTGCCAGTTTCCTGATCCAGCACAATGGTAGAATCAAGTGCCCCAATCCACATTCACTCAATCTCAGGGTAGGGCATCTTCTCTAGAGTGGGCATATGCTTCCGCTGTACAAGACATTCTCTCTAAGGATGCGTCTAGACTACATGGCCCCGTCGACATGAAATAGTTTACTCAGCATAGTCAAAGAAGCGGGGCTTTAAATAATCCCCATTTCATTATAATAAAAATGGCCGCCGTGCTGTGCCAACGATTAGCTGATCCGGCACAGCGCGGCAGTCTAGATGTGGCCGTTGTCGACAGCTCTGGTAAACCTAGGCTTCCCTTGTCGACCACGCCACGTCTAGACTGCCGCGCTGTGCCATATTAATTAATAAGGCTCCGTTTTTGTGCAAGAGGCTTTTGCGCAGGAGCTGTTATTCCTGGGGGGGGGGGGGGGAAGAATGGCTCCTGTGCAAGAGGGGATTTTTGTGCAAAAATGGAGCCTCATTCATTATGCAAATGAGGCGCAGTGATATTCCTCGCTTCGTGTCATTTGCATATGTTTTTGCACAAGAGGGGGCAGTCTAGACATAGCCTTAGTTAATATTTTTTTTAATCCAGCAAGTGGAGAATGGTGATAGAATGTGCTTTTAGGCATTTAAAGGGAAGGTTTGCAGTTTATTGCCTAGGTTAGACCTCATCAAAACCAATATTCCCATTGTTGTGACAACCTGCTGTGTGCTCCATAGTACAGGTTGGACCTCCCTGGTCCAAGATCTGCGCAGTCCCAAACCAGGGACCTGCTGGCTGCCCCATCTCGAGCTCTGAAGGTTGGGGCTTCCACCCTGTTTCTGGTGCTGCTTCCACTGGTTTTCCTGCCAGGACCACCCAGTTGCTGTCAGTCCCGCTTGGACTCTGCTGGTTCTGCTGCCACTGGAGATTCCACAGGGCTCCCTGGCCAAGGCTCCAGTGCTGGTACCTGGCCCAACTATTCTCTTATCAGGGCCACCTGGCCATCCAGCCGCACTGTTACTGGGGATTCCCTGGGTTCCGTGGCTGGGACTCCCCAGCCTCCTCGTCCTGTTGATGCAGTGGGTTCCCTGACACCTCCTCCCCGCCCCTGATGATTTTGGAGAGCTCCCCATCTGGGGCTGCCTGGCTCGCTGCCACTGGAGGTTTCCTGGGGTCCCATGACTGGGGATGCCTGGCAGTCATGCTCCAGTTCCCTGGCCTGCAACTGTCTGGCCACCACCTGGCCCTGGTGCTGCAGGGGGTTCCCCAGCCGGGGCAGGAGCTCCCTGTTGGCCACCCAGCCTGACTGACACCAGGGGTTCTCTGGCTGGGGCGGGGGCTCCCCATTGGTCACTTGGTGCCGCTGATGCTGGGGTTTCTTTAGCTAGTATTGGGTCCCACTGATGCCAGGGTTGCCCATCCAGGGCTCCCTAACCCTGTGTTTTTCCAGCTGGCTCCTGCTCCCTCTCTTCCGGGTCTCTTGGGTCCAGCAGCATCTGTGGCCCTGCTGGACCAGAGAATCCTGAATTTGGGAGGTTCAGCCTGTATCTGTGAGAGTAAGGGGGAAAGTTTTATGCAAGTTTGGGGAGTCAAGGCACAATTCCTAGCTACTAATTATGAGCAGCCATACACCAGGACAACAAGGAGAGCCGAGGGCACTCAAAATTAGCCGTTTAGAAAAACAGCTTTATGAATGGTCAGATGGTGATATGACATTTATGCATGTTGTTCTTGATGAGGTGCCCCTTGCAGTAAGTGTGCTTGCCTGTTAATCCCCCTTTCAACACAAGCAATAAAGATACTGTTGTTCAGAAATCATGCATTTTTATTTAGAGAGCACAGCAGGGACAGAAGAGGAGTTCAGGGTGGGAGCTTCATGGAGAGAGTCAGAGAAGGAAAAGCGGCATATTACCGTCCCCCCGTGCAGCAATCACAGGTACTCTGGGAAGCATTCCTGAGGGTTGAATGTGAGGCTTCACTTGAGTTCTCCCTCCTACCTTCCTGCCCGCTCCCTGCATTCAGTCTTCTCTCCCAGAAGCCCTAGGAACTTGGTGAGGAGCAAATGTGGGACCGCAAGTACTAGAGGGGGTACCTGTTTGTGTGGCTGTCCTGGAAGTCCACTATGCAGGTCATCACATCCGCCGTGACATTCTAGACTCTTTTTTCTGGTTCTGTGCTTCAAGTTCCGTGCACGCTCTCCTCTCACTCCACAATGTATTCCTCCATACACTTAATTCTTCCTTGCCCTAGCGGGCAGATTGCATTTGCTCCTTGAACACATCATCCTTAGTATATTTTCGCCTTCAGATTTATGCTAGGTGGGCAGCTGAGGGAGGGTGTGTATGCAGCATGCTTGGTGTTGCACCCTTTGTAACGAAAAGTGAAGGGCAGACTTTACAGGAGATAGAATGTCGAGCATAAAAGCTAATCTCATAGCATAAAAGGCAGGTCTGTCTAAAGATAATAGGGACGTGTTCTATTCAGGGCCACCATTACTCTTTTAAGCACCCACTGTGCAACAGGTACACTAGTGAGATCTTAAGGCATCAGCTGGACATGGTTTGGTGGCAGGCCTAGTAAGGAACAGGCTGGAGCTCGAATTTGTGGTGGGGGAGGTCTGGATGTGACAGGGCAGTGTCTCGTGATGACCATGTGTTTGTCACCTCCTGTTTGCAGGGAGAATGAAACATTCTCTGTGGGCCAGAGGGGGAGTGGGTCTGGGCATAGTGTAAGGCCAGGGGCTCTTGCAAAAACTGAGGATCCTCTGGGTGGGTGGGGGCCTGGGCATGGTAGTATGGTAGGGGCTCAAGCCATGGTTTCATTGGGGACAAGAAAATGGAGGTTTACAGCTGAGGCATGAGTTAATAGCTCCCCCCTTCTTCATCTAGGTTGCTATGTGCAAATATCAGTCTTTTCTGAATTGCACAGAGTTTTAAGGAGTGGATGCTGACTGAATATGTCCAGAAACCTGGACTTTATGCTTCAATGCTTTGTACTGCAATGGCACCAGACCACTTTCTGCTGGCTGGTGTGGAAAGGCGTCCTACCATGGAGGATGGAATAAGGCAGGCATCCCTAGAAACCTAGTGAAAAGTATGAAAGAGTTCCTCCTCCAGACACATTAATAAACTGTTCCAGGAACTCCCGCCCCCACAGTGGAAACAACAGATCACATCCAATTGCCGTAACCCTCTTGTAGCATGATGATAAATGTGAGCTCACCACAAGTGTCTTCTGTGCCATCAGGATTTGGCAACAAGCTGTCCTGGGAACTGTCTTCAGAGTTATAAAAGAATCCTAACAGTAAGATCGGTTTCCCCGCTTGCCTGCTGACCATTATCCTCCTCCTCCTTTAACTCATCCGCACTGTCTTCCTGTAAAAGTCAAAGCCTTCAACCAACTTTGTGCTCGCCTTTATTGGTTCGTCAGTGTTACACCCGCTCCCTGAACCCTTGTCCCACACTCAGTCACCATGCTTAAATGAAAGTCCTCCACTGGACGCTAGCGATTTGAGGCAGGTAGGGGAGCTTGAGCCCTCCCTCTCTCCGAGCCCCAACCCAGGGCCCTAAGGACTGGGGTCACGGACTCCGTCCGGTTGGTGGGGACGCTTCCCACAACCCACGGGATACTCACTAGCCGTGCCCTGTGTCGCTTCCTACTGACTCTGGTCTTTGCCCATTCGGGCTTCTTCCCTCTGCTTGGCGTCACTGGGTTGGTCAGTCCTCCGGCTCAGGCTGCCTCCACACTCAGCTCCTCGCTCCCTCCTTCCGAGTGAGGCGGCGGTGTTTAAATGTCCCACAGAACCTGCGCAGTAGCTGCCGGGGTCAATGTGCCCTCCCGGGCTGACCTCACCCCCGTTGTCCGACCGCGTGCCCTGCCACAGCTCAGCTGTGGCTGCTGAGCACGCCTTGCAAAGGTGCTGCGGTGCCGCCGCTGGTGGCTGTCCTGCCCAGCATGCCGGAGACAGCGCCAGGTAAGTGCGGGGACCACTGGGCGCCCTGTCACACCTCCCTGCTGCTAACTAAAGCTTCCTGAACAGTGTCTTGGGAAGAATCCACAGACTGGCTTGGGAAGCCGGTCAGTATCCCTCCTCCCACCACCACCCACCCGCCTTCCATGCAACTGCTCATAGAAGCGGCATGTTTGCGACGATGATGCAGACCATCTGTTTGCCCCTTTTGTCTTCTGGTATGAGTGCCTCAGCTTCTTTATTTTCATGTGGCGCTGCTGGCATCTCCTTTCTCCTCCTTGCCCGTTGCCATCTTGGCATAGATACTAAGGATGTGAAGGACTAGTCGATTATCCAATAAGCAAATGCTTGTCAGATAGTCAACAGGATAGTCGACTAGTCGCTCTCTCCCCCTTCCCCCTGCCTCTATCAGAAAGAGGCAGCAAGTGGGGGGGAACAGCAGCGGGTGCTTCAACATGGCAGCGTTACGTGGAGCCTGGGGCCAGACCTTGGGCTCCATGTGGCGCTGCCACTTCGAAACGCCATGTGCAGCCCTAGGCCAGCTGGGGTGCCCCCAGGCTGCACGCAGTGTTTCAAAGCGGCAGTGCTCACAGTGTAGACCAGGCCTTTTAGATTTTCATAGCAGCCTGAGTGAATTAAGTTCAGTGGTGAGTTGGGCGCCTATAGGCTTATATACACGATGAGGTAATGTGCTGTATAGTTGTAAATGAGTCTATCGGGGGCCCCGATGGGACCCCTAGCTCTCCATCCTCAGTCCCATGCTCCCGTCACCTTGTGAATCGCCATCTGGCATCTCAGTCAGTTTTACTCTCGGTCCAGGGGGCCTCTTTGCGGTCGGAGGCCGCCTGACCTGTAGTCCGGGCCCGCCTCCTCTCGTGGACCTCAGCCCAGGACCCTAAGGACTCAGATGCTTGCATTGTCCGGTCCGGCTGGTGGGGCATCTGCTGTAACGCGCCAACCCGCAGGCTCCCTCTGCCCGCCCTGGGCTACTTCCTCTCCCCGCTGGTCCACTACGTCCGCGCCGGCGACTTACCTCCTCGGCTTGGGTCAAATCCGCTGCACTGCGGTGTTGGAGGGCTCTCTCCGAGCTTCCCCCCTTACCGGTGTTGCTCGGGGTTTTAAATTCCCGCGCCGCTTGCTGCCGGTGGGGGCTCTGCCCCCCATGCGTGGGTCCGCTTCCGGCTGGGCGGTGAATCTGTGTGGTGACATCGCCCCCTTGGTGACATCACCCGGAGTCTTCGGCTGGCTTGGGTGCCTCGCCGCGGCAGCCGCTCAGGAACACCCAGTGCACCACCGGCCGACGAGCGCTGGGGCCGCTCGGCCCACGGATCGCGGAGCGGCCGGCTCCGGAGTGCCCAGCTTCCGCCCGAGCGCAGCCACTCGCAGAGCGGCCGGCTCTGTAGCGCCCGGCTCCAGCCCGAGAGCCGCCCCATACGTGGCCTCCAGGGGGACGGGAGTGCGGGGCGCCTCTGCCCTGTCACAATAGCATTATAGACCTGGAAGAGACCTCAGGAGGTCATCAAGTCCAATCCCCTGCCCAAAGCAGGACCAATCCCAACTAAATCAACTCAGCCAGGGCTTTGTCAAACCGAGACTTAAAAACCTCTAGGGATGGAGATTGCACCATCTCCCTAGGTAACCCATTCTAGTACTTCACCACTCTCCTAGTGAAATAGTTTTTCCTAATATCCAACTTAGACCTCTGCCACTGTAACTTGAGAACACTGTAACATTTATTGCACTGTATGGGAATATGATTTCTAAAGCACACGAATATGTTGCTCTTGAGTTCATGTTGATATTGCTCTTGTGCTTTTATGTGGGGTTTGAATCATTACTATATTAAATTGTTCTAATGAACCATTAGTGCATACCAGCAGGGTCTGTGTGGCCATACTGATGCCTAACACATTGGTAGGCTTCAGAAATCAT
The DNA here is from genome assembly GCF_049634645.1 of Pelodiscus sinensis. Taxonomy (NCBI): domain Eukaryota; kingdom Metazoa; phylum Chordata; order Testudines; family Trionychidae; genus Pelodiscus; species Pelodiscus sinensis. Next base: position 175,097,011 of record NC_134712.1, read on the forward strand.
GCCCTGCTATAGTGCATTATCCCACTCTATAGACAAGCCCTAACTCCCTTTCTCTTTAAATATCTCATCTGTATTGATTTAAAATGAAGTTGCAGCGTTGGCAAACGGTAGTGAGACAAATGACTAAAATTTGAATTTGTTCACGCTATTACTATTCATTTCAGTTCCTTTGCAAATTAATTCTGTTTGTTACTGTGAATCGATGTTGCTTCCTGAAAATGTGATACCTTGTTTAAAAAAAAAAAATTCAACAGGTGTTTTATACTGTTGATGAGTTTATATCAATATTCTCTGTTCAAATTTATGGATTGATTAGCTTGCACAGCTTCTGCTTTTTAGTAACCTGTAGCTTTCTGGGAAAAAATATTTTTGAGGGTTCTAGTTTCTTGGTCCCAAAATGACTTTTGTATGTGTGATATTTGACGTGTGAAAAGTTTGGCCATTTTAAAATATCCCATAATGGAAGATGATGTGTATCTTGAGGTAACTTTCAAACAGTTTAATTTTATAACGTCACTTAGACATCCCCTTTAAGTGTTTCTATACTTAGTGAAGAAATTTGACTTTGAAAATAGTTAAATAAATTTAGAAATTAGAAATAATGAAAAGTAATTTGAAAACTGTATGGCTAGACATGATTCCACCACTGCTGCTAATCTCAAAATGACTAGGTGCAGTGTTTCAGATTTTATATATATATATGAGCTAAATTATGGGCAGTAGTAGGTCTATTCAGCTCAGTTTATTTTCATGATTAGGTACTCAGTAAGTGTCTGTTTTATATGTGTGACTAGATGTGACTTTAGCATGGTACATAAAGCAAATTTAATACGTTTATATTAGTTGGTAATAATTTCTGTAAACACAGTTTTGTTGCTTTGTATATGTGCAAATGCTGTCATGTATCTTTCTAGACTCCCTGGAAGACCAATGGGGGTTCTATTGTTAATAAACCCCAGAGGCATAAAAGCATAAACTCACAAACGTCTGGGGCGGGGCGGGAGGGGAAGAGGAAGGAGGGGGAGAAAGTTGTAACTCCTATAAAAATTAGAATTAAATTTTGACTTCATATACTATAAAATCCCAAATGTTATTTTATCACCTTAGATTTTAAATTTCTTACTAAACTAGGTGTAATTGTCATATTAAATGTATGTATTAGTAGGATTATAGAGTAGTTTGAGTGCATTTTTAGTTGAAATCTATCTAGTCAGTATTCTTTTTAAATCCCTACAGCTTAATACGGGGGTGGGCAAAGGGCACTCTGGGGGCCAGATCTGGTCCACCAAGCTGGTGGATTCAGTCTGCGGACCTGCCACTTCCCCACCCCTGGTCAGTCAGGGCTTGGGGCGGGGAGTGCACGAAGTCTCCTCAACCCCCCCCAAGAGTGCGTGGTGGCTAGAGACATGTTGTTTGTTTTAACACAGCGGGTATTTCTCTCTAGCTGCCATGCGCCTTTGACGGGAGGAGCCCTAAGGCCAGTCAGATAGGCCTGGGGGCAGGGGGAGCGTGTGACGCCTCCTCCCACTGGGTGCCTAGAGGGAACCGCCAGCTGTTTTAAAACAGTTGGCATTTCTCTCTCGGGGGGAGGGGGGGCGGCGAGGGAGTGAGGAGAAAGACTTCTCACATTGCCCCACTCCAGGTCAGTGGGGGCGGGGGGAGGGAGGGAGGGAAGCACAAGAAGTCTCCTGGCCCCACCCCTTCCGCCTGAAGGCCCCCGTCCCTTCTAGCGTGGCCCTTTTTAAAAGATGATTGCCTACCCCGGCTTAATATATGCCCTGTAAGAATCTTTACAAACAAATCAGCAAAGATCTTACCATTACTTTTTAGTTTAACTGTAAACAGTTTTATTTTTAATAAAAATTGCCTTCCTATATAATATTTAAAACTCATACACTATGAGACCATATGAAAAGTCTAGCCTATTTTCATAGTCAGAGCTGAAAAAAACAGACTAAAGGTATTAACAGTGAAAAGTAAACTTAGGTTTGAGTTTTAATTAGTTTGGGTATCATAACAAAATAATTCTTAGTTGCATCTGCCTCATATTGTTTATAAAAGCTGTTAAAAACTGGCTTTATCTACAACCAATTTTTAATGCTATTTTGAAGTTCTGTTAGGTTTCCCTTCGTTGGAATCTTTAGTTAACCAGTACCATTAACGTTTATTTCATGCAGTATTCAATTTATAAAACTTAATTTTGTGTTGAGAACAATGGATCTAACAGTTTTTAGAAATGCTGGTGTCTACAGTTACATTTTTAAGATACTAAGTGTTAAATCTGTGTTTTTTCTTAGAACTGAACTGTAGGTTCTTGTGTGAGGGCTGAGTACCGTTTCCATGGAAACGGATGGAATAGTTTTTTTTTCGCTGCCCTTCCCTTTGCATTCTGATTTGCTTACATATCCATACACAGATGTATTCTTAATCACATTCACTTATAATGGTGGTTAAAAGGGGAAAAAAAGCATGATGGAGAAAATTTTCAGTTATATAATTACTGATACTTTCTAGCTTTTTAATTATAAATGAAAGTAGAGATTTAATAGGGCTTTAAATGGTTTTGTTTAAACAAGAATATTTCTGAAGTTACACTGTCATTAGGAAGCTAAAAGAAATCCCAGAATATTCAGTGTTTTTACATCAGCAGTCACGGTAAATGCCATTTGGAAAAACATGTTTGCTCTGATATGATAGTGACTGTGTTCTGCCTCAAGAGATTATCTTTTTAAATGTAACTCATTTTATTGGGAACATTTTGCCATTCAGTGTATACCGAGGTTTAGTAAACATACAATTCCTGAAATATAAGTAGTGCTGTGATATTATTTTAGAAATGACAGGTTCCAGTGAAGAAATAAGTGCTAAATTGGCTTATATCATTGTTATGCTGCTGTGTCTCAGCCTCACCCATCTTGTTTATTATATGAACTACAGGTTTGTTTGTACGTGAATTGCATGCTTCCAGAGAAATCCAACTTTCTGTACTAAATGAATTACAAAATTGTCACAAGTTACTTATAGAATTCTATTTTTGTTTTAGTATAATTTAAAGAACAAGTGCAGAACATCCTGTATTGAGTATCTTTTAACTGTTAGTTGAAGATGAGTTTCTGACTTCACTAAACAAAAGGCAAGCCCATTTATTTGGGGTGGGAGAGAGGAGTGGAAAACCCTTGAGCAAAGCAGGGCTGTGTAATTTTTAAAAGGTTGTGGCTGCAAATACTGTATGTGGGGGAATTAATTTATATATAAGAAGAATTTTCACCTTTTCATCTGGCAGTGGCTACCAGAAGATGATGTCACCTTAAAGCTGATTGGTTGTTTCAGCACCTAGTGCAGGGAAGAGAGAGGAAAAATGCCGGCACAAATCTCAGTGGTGGAGCTATGGTGTTTTCTGTCAGTTTTGGATAGAATCTTTGGTATTGAGAATCTATTGTGTGAGGCCATGTGAGGTATTGAGCATCCTAGTGTGAAGGGAATTGAGAGCTATCAGAGGAATGAGGCGGTTGATCTGCAAGCGGATCTGTGATTGTAAGTTGCAAGATCTGGGTGGAAGGAATGAGACAGGGAGTGTTGGTAGACACATTGTAGAAGGATGTGTAGCAGAAAATGCCTGCATGAGTAGAAGAAAAGGGAGTAGCATTGGTCTTTCATAGTCTGGGATTAATTGAAAATTGTTCATTTTGGGGAATATGGTTGACAGGAAACATTTAACTTGCGAGAGTATTTTTCTTTTTTGTGATGTTGAATTTATAGGATTCATTGTTGTGTTTAATATTGCAATGATAATTGCAAATCTAAAGGCAGCATTGTATAAAACCTTGTGGTATTTAAAATGCTTCCCCGTAATCTGTTTCTCATGCTATAGACAAAGGGTAAAATAATTGATATTGATTTTTATTTGATCTTTTGGTACATGTCTGTGAAAGGTGCAGCAGAATACTTTAAAAAAACCTCTGTTCTCATGTTTCTTTTATGCATCTTTTTGTAGATAAAAGCTTTGATGATGAGGAGTCAGTGGATGGAAATAGGCCATCGTCAGCTGCTTCTGCTTTCAAGGTTCCTGCACCTAAAAAACTCGGGAATCCTTCAAACAGTGCAAGAAAGCCAGGTTCAGCTGGTGGGCCTAAGGTTGGAGGTAATATAAATCTACTCTCATTCTGATATGCTTTTCCGCCAACCCTGATACAGTGAGCACAAATCAAAGAACTTTGGAGAATGATTGTTTATTATATACAATTAACAAACGTTTATTAATAATTGATTTTTCTTATTCAATAGGATGTAGTATTTTTGCTGGTATGTAAGCATACAATTAGATAGATGTCTTATCTGTCATAGACTGGGTATCATAAATCAAATGAACACATTGAAAGAAGAAATCAGATTCATTACAATTCTGAGTAAATGTGTTGGTGTCTGGTAATTGCAAAAAATAGCATGTTAAAATCTGCAATGGATTCATAGAATGTAAGTTGTAATGGAGGCCCACCTTTTATTTTCAAATGATTGAAGAGCCTTAATGTACCTCAACAAAACACAGGAGTATAGGTGTTCAGTACACCTTTAGTGGGTTTTTTTGCCTTTTTAAACTGGGTAAAATAACTATGAAGTATAGTGAAAAATAAAAAAAAAAACCCTTGGAAATGTACGCAACTGTTAACATGATTAATGTGTAACAGAAATAAGTAGTACATGCCCTGTTCTTATTATATATGGAAGTTAATCATTTTGGTTAGAGAAATCTGTGTTTTTGATCTGTGATATCAGACTCATTGCATGGAGTTCATTCCAAATCTATATGTAAGATCTAACCAGAAACTTCATGATTTAGTTTTTCAGACATTTTATATAAGGATAAAAGTGAGTATTTACTGCTAGAAGACTGACAAGTGACATATTTGCTCACTCATGTATTCAGCAAATGATATGGTTTGGGAAAAGATTTATTTCCATTTCTCCCTTGAAGTATTTGACTATTAAAAGGATCTAATTTCTGCCTGTTGCAGGTGAAGTTTTTTTAATATTCTAGTTTTTAGAAATTAAATGTTATGAAGAGCAAATTATTTTAATAATGAATTGTTCAGATAAGCATTACCATTTTTTTTTTTTTTGCTAGAACCTGTCTTCAAGATTTTTTTTTTTCAATTCTGTGTTGCTCATGTAACATGTTAAATGTAGACTCCACAGTGAAAATGAAATTTGAATTAGGACAGATATATATATTACATACATTGATAAACCGAGCTGTGGAGTTCATTAGTATGCGAATAGGATAAAACTAATGTATATATTTTCCTCCCTTCCAATATAATATTAGTACTTGTTCACTGAAGATATTTCCAGAAGGTGATAAAAGTATTGGTATAAATTGGTTCAATTTATGATGATGTCAGAGTGAATCAGGAAGTACATAAAGTATTTTATGCAACTGGTTTTATTTTTTTCTAATTACTGAATATTTATCTTTTTTCTGAATATGTTTCTCATCTTGATTTGTGGATATTTAGTACGGGTATCTATACATAAATGTGACACGTTGCATTAGAACTGAATTTTTAAGGTTCTAAATTCTCTTCATTACAAAGTAGACAAAGTTCTTACCAGACTTTTAAAATAGTAATTCTACTAACAATACAATCAACTAGGGATGTTATATATTGGTTAATAAAATAGTTGAGCAACCTCATGCATCTTATTGATTAGTTGACTATTCTCTAGTCCTCAGCCGTGGGGCTGGCAACCAATGTGCTTTGGCCTCACTCTTGAGGAGCCCCCTGCCACACCCCACTGCTGCCGCTGTATTAATCAACTACATTATTACATCCCTAAAATCAACAGTGAACCACATCTACTAAACTATCTGAAATTTTGTCTCAGAATATGTATGAACTATAAAATAATAACATTTAAATTGCTGAAAGTTTATTTTGCTTTCTTCCTTTTGTAATTGACTACCACTCTTTAAAAGACAAGTTTCAGGAAATCAGGCTGTACAAAAGTATTTGTGCTAGTCTACAAAATTGAGACATGTCAAAAATAAATTATAACAGTTACTTTGATTTTTATTAGGGCTGTCAAGCAATTAAAAATTAATCATGATTAATCATACTGATAAACAATAATGGAATGCTATTTACATATTTTGGCTGTTTTTCATTTTCAAATATATTTTTGAAATTGCATCAGCACACAGAGTGTACAGTGCAATCTCTAGCATGAAAGTGGAACTTAGAAATGAAGAATTATGTAAAAAAAAATCCTGCATTGAAAAATAAGTGTACAACTTTAAACTACACATCCACTCAGTCCTACTTCTTGTTCAGCCAATTACTCAGACAAGCAAGTTTGTTTGTTTCCTTGAGATGCTGCTGCTTGCTGCTTGTTTAGTGTCAGTTAAAACAGGTGTTCATGTAGCACTGTTGACATCACAAGGTGTTTACATACCATATGTGCTAAAGATTCATGTGTCCCTTTGTGCTTCAACCACTATTCCAGTGGGCATGTCCATGCTGATGACTGGTTCTACTCGATAATACTCCAAAGCAGATAGTCCTGATGCATGTTGATCATCTGGGTCAGATGCCACCAGCAGAAGGGTTAATTTTCTTTTCTGGTTGTTTGTTTTCTGTAGTTTCTGTATCAGTATGTTGCTCTTTTAACACTTCTGAAAGCATGCTCCATACCTCTTCCCTCTTAAAATTTTAGAAGCTTGTCAAGGGGGTACGGGGAATATTTGGTAAATAACTAGATTATCCTAATTGAAATATTCCAAAAGTAGTAGCGTTAGTGAAAAAAGTTGTGGATTCTAGAGTCTAGAATTTATTTCCTTTCACATTGAATAGGGGGTATGGGAAGATTTACTAAAAGCCAAAGGAAGTACGGGGACCGAAAAAGGTTGGGAACCCCTGCTCTAAAGTTTTACATTGTTTTGGTTTTGAGTGCAGTTATAATAGCAGATCTGCATTTATGAGTTGGATTTTCACAATAAAGATATTGCACTACAGTGCAGCTTGGACTTCCCTGGTCCCCTGCCACTGGCCCATAAAACCACTGCCTGCTGCCAGCAGGCTATCACCCCAGCCGGCCCCCTACTTTGGCCTCATCCCTTAGCTCAGGAGTGGGTAATAATTTTTTACTGGGGGTCACTTCAGAAAGTTTGGAAGTGACCCTAGGCTGCAGCAGGAGGGGCAGGGTCAGGATATTTCCCTGCTTCCCCCCACACAGACCATGATTGGTCTGGTGGTCGGTGCACACGTGAATTCTTGGCGTCCCCCCCACCCCAAAGTTCTCCCTAGGTACCCTCTCCCTGGCAGTGGGAGGAGACTTTGTGTGCACCCGCTCTTCCCCCAGGCCAATCAGGGCTTGGGGATGGGAGAGTGTGTGAAGACTCCTCCTGCCCTGGCAGGAGTGTCTAGCGTTTCTAAGCACTGTGCACTCCTGGCAGAGCGAGGGCAGGGCAGAAGAAACTTTGCAAGCTCCCCCCACCCAAAGGCCAGTCGGGACTTGGGGGTGGGGCAGCTCATGAAGTTTTCTCCTGTCCTGCCAGGAGTATGTGGTGCTTCTAAGTGCCGTGCGCTCCTGGTAGGGCAGAGGAAACTTTGTGCACTTCCCCTCGCCCCCAGGCCCTGATTGGACTGAGAGTGGAGGAGTGGCAGGGCCTCTGCAGGCCGGATCAACCCACTTGTCAAGCTGGATGCAGCCTGCAGAGGCCCTTTTGCCCACCCTTGCCCTAGCTGCTGCTGGCTGGTGGCCCAGACTGCTGCAGGCTCTAGCTCAGGGGTGGGCAATAATTTTTGTAGGGGGGCCACTTCACCAATGTTGATAATGGTCGTGGGCCAGTTCCAGAAGGGGTGGAGCCTCAGCTGGAAGGGCTGTTTCCTGTAGGCCTGGGCTACTAAACATGTGGCCCATGGGCTACATGTGATCCACAGATTGTTTGTAGCTGCAGTGTGGTTTGGGTTCATGCGGGGCTCAATCTGTGGCACACTGGTGGGAGCTTTTGAACATGGCCTCCACTGGGGGGTATTGGGTCCATGATGGCAAGGTGTCTCCCGCCCTTGGTGAGCATTGAAAAACTCAAGCAGACAGGCTGGCTGGGATGGGTGCAAGGTGTCGGCGTTTCTAGACCCTAGGGAGGAGGTGCTGGGAGCGCCAGGCCATTGTGTGAAAGAAGCTATTTGCATATATTTGCATGTATATGCAACCACACTTAAGTTGCAGCCCTCAGCATGTGCTGTGAGTATCATTGTGGCCCTCTGGGCTTCCAGTGTTGAGTAGCCCTGTTCTAGGCAGTGTGTGTGGGGGGGTGAGGAAGGCAATTCCACCGTCCTTATGGGGTAGGGGAGCATGGGAGGTTCTGCTCCACCAGGGGCATGTGGCACACAGAGGTAACTGCCAACCATTTTGAACGGCTGGCTGTTTCCTCTGATGTCATGCGCCCCTGGCAGGGGGAGGTGTCTTTGCACGCTTCTCCACCCCCAGGCCTCGATTGATCTGCTGGGGCACACAATGCCTTGAGGGAGCTGCCAAGCGTTTTGAACAGCTGGCAGTTCCCTCTGGTGCTGTGCCCCCCTGGTTGGGAAAGGAGACTTTGCACACTCTCTTGCCCCTGGGTCTTGAATGGCCCTGGGCACTGGAGTATAGCAGGGCAGACCGTGGGCTAGTTCCATTAATGTGTCCTTGCATGTCCAAACATTCTGCAGCCTCTACTTCTCATCCGAAACCTGCATAATTATGTGATTTCACTAGTCTATCCTCGTTTCTCGGGCCCAGAACCAGTGCTGCACTGTCTGCAACTGCTCTGAATGCCAGGAACCACCTTGAATTGTTTCTGTATCCATCAACAAGGCAGCCTGCAAGGCTTGAGATATCCCTCATGGCTTTTCTGGCAATGCTGAAAATACTGAAGGACCAGGCATGTCGTGTTTGTAATGATCAGCACAGTAGTGAAGAACATTGTTGGATTCATGCTTAACAGAGATTACATAGATGCACGGGATTGCAGGACCTCTGGAAAAAAGGCACGAAACGTAGGATGGATAATGTTATTGGATGGAGAAAGCTGTACAATGAACCATTGGAACTGTGGCAGTGAAGCAGTGCACAGTGTACTTGGAGAAGGCAGTGGGTGGAGTGCAGCAGGCTGCTGGGTTGCTCTGGCTCCCACCACTGGTGGAGGGCTTGATCCTTGCACTGCTCTGTACGAGGCCCCCTATAGGATGGTTGAGGTGGCTGCTGCAGGGGCCCCCAAAGCATAGGCCACCCCAAACTGCCTTATGCACAAGATGACTCTGGTTGTCCGCCCTCTGGATTTGGTGTGGAGATGGCTTCCTTCTAGGATTCTTCAGCTCATTCCCCTCCCTACCAGCATGGCTGAGCTCTCCTGCATACACCAAGCTAATCGTAAGTGATGGTTGTGACAGGTTGGATCACATAAATCCCCTGGAGATTGTCCCCTGATGTGCCGACCTTCCTGCCCTCGAGCTTCACCACCCTGTGCTGCTGGGCCAGATGCTGTGGTTTCACCTGGCCAAGACACAGAGTTGGAATTAATGTGTTCCAGCAGAGCAATGTAGACACTGAACCAGCTCAGCTCTGGGAGGGCTCAGCAATAAGAACTCAAAACCCAGGAACACAGACCCCAAAGACCAAACCCCAAATAAACCTCGTAGCCTGTATAAAAGTTTTACACAGAGAAAACTTGGAAGGTCAGCCCCCTTTATCAATGAGAAATATTCACAGTGATTCTTCTTATGTGGTTTCCCTAGAATTGATTAAAAACAAAACTGTGTTTATTAAGTACTAGAAGATTGACCCAGCATTGTTTGGGTCTTGAACTCAATTTTTGTTTTTCTTCATTTCAGTCATTGCCCTGAGGTGTGGTTGGGGATGAGAGGTTCAGTATACACTCTGCTCTGGGGAGAGAGGACAACCCCAGCCTTCTCTCACTTCAGCAGCTTGGGGCAAAGTGAGAAGGGCCTCTCCATAGCTGCTGCAGCTCCAGCTAGCAGGGCATGCATGTCCCCCCAGATGGGTCAAGTCCAGATTCGTCTGTCCACTGCCTTCCGCAGTTAGATTGAGGAATGGAGCAAACTGTATTTTCCCTTGACTCCTTGACAAAAGGGAACAGCCAGCAACGTCTCCATACGAATCTGGAGAGGAAGGTCAGGGGAGCGTCAATCCTCCCACTCTCCCTAAAGGGTGCCTTCTCTTCAGGAGGTAAATTATGTCCTACCTGATCAAAGCAGAGCCCTGCAGTGGTACTGGGATCCTGCAGGACCTGCTGCCATAACAGTGCAAGCGAATAAAATGTACTTCGTTGCAGGTGGCTTTGGGTGGGCATGCAAAACAAGGTTGAGGTAATTTGTGAAGAAACACTTGAAAGCATGCTCTATACCTCATCCCCCTCAGATTTTTGGAATGTGCTTCAAACTCAAAACTTGGGTTGTGTGCTTTAGTTAGCTTTAGAAATCTCACATTGGCACTGTTTTTGGGTTTTGTCCGATCTACAGAGAAAGTATTCTTAAAACAAATGTGCTGAGTCACCATTCAAGACTATATAGCATGAAATATAAATGCAGAATGTGGGTAGAACAGAATTAGACACGAACAATTTTCCCCTAAGGAGTTGAGTCACAACTAACGTGATGGTTTTTTTAAATGAGAATCATCATCATCATGGAAGCATATCCTCTCGAATGGTGGCTGAAATACTAGCTTAAATTCTAAATTCTGTGTTTCTGCGTGCTTTAGACATTATTGTACTTTGTCCCAGTGTCCCTCCCCATCACTGCAACTCAACCATGTCTTTTCTTATCCCCTTATGCTGCTATTTGCTGTTCCTCAGCTCCTACCCTTGCCTTCTTACCTGTCGTATCTCTCAGCTCTTGTTCCCAGCTGCTCCCACATTTACCCTCATCATGACTCTTCTGACTGCTCTATTTTCTCATATCTTGCTGTAATTTTTTTCTTTTCTTTCTGCTCTGTATTCAACACTTCATCCTTCTCCACAATGCCTGAATACCAATGGGGGCATTCAGAGCACTGGGATAGACAGAATCTCTGGTCTAAGTTTCTGTGCCCAATGCCACAGCTTCTGGTAGAACTTGGGATAAACATTTGCAGGGAAAGCCCTACTCAACCTTTGCTGCTCTGGGATTCAGGATTCTTAGTCTCTCTGAGGGGATGGTGCATGCCCAGGGTTGTTGGCAAATGGGAACTGAGGGAACAGTGCATGTCCAGTGTAAGCAGAATCTTTAGAGGAGTTAGTTTGCAACCTCTAAACTCTCTGCAGAGCATGACTGACACCAGATTTTTCAGAGACTTTTAAGCCATGTCTACATTACAAGATAAGATCAAATTTATTAAGGTTGCTGTCTTACCACCCGATCTTGTAAAATTGAAGAGCCATGTCTCCATTGTGTGCAACAATTCAATATAGTCCGAAGTAGCACTTCCCCAGTATGGAGATTGCTTTTGACTTTGAGTGATGTGCTGTGGACACCATTGTGTGCTTAATGGTGGAATATTTCGAGAGCTTATGCACATCACTCCAGGAAGAGGACGAGGACAAGGAGGAATCTTGTCTTGGGGTGCCATGGGCACACTGTTCAGGCAAGCTCTTGAGTTGAACGAATTGGAAGTGAAGCATAGACTGGTGGAGCTGCATAGTGCTGCAGGTATGACACAGTCAGCAGTGCCTGTAAAACTTCTGAATGCACAGTGCCCCTTTTATGAAACTTTATGAATGGCTTTCCCCTGCCCTGAAACTCGCTCTGACAGTGTAGAAGCATGTAACAATTGCCCTGTGGACGCTTGCATCACCAGACAGCTACCAGTGAATTTGGAATCACTTTGGAGTGGGGAAATCTACAGTGGGGGTTATGATCCAACTAGCCAAAACTATCAATATGATTCTGCTACTGAGGGATGCCACAGTGGAGTTTCCTAACTATAGGGGTGCAACAAATGGAACGTACATCCTGATTTTGGCACCTGACCATCTTGCCAAGGAGTACATAAACTGCAAAGGGTACTTGTCATTGGTGCTGCAGGTACTGGTGGATCACAAGGGCTTGTTTGACCAACATCAATGTGGGATGGTCAAGAAAGGTGCATGACGCACACATCTTTAGGAACTCAAGCCTCTTCAGAAAGCTTCAAGTTGGAGCTCTTTTCCCAGACTGGAAAATTAGAATTGGCGAAGTGGAAATACCAGTAGTGATACGTGGCAATCCAGCGGTGGGGAAGTCTACCATTGGGTCAGCACTAGGCTGCTAGGAAAGAGACTGAAATCTAGGACCTCTGTGGTGGCATTCTCAGAAATGCTTCTAGTTCCACACACAGGGCCAGGTAGGCAGGCAGAACTTCAGAGTCTCAATGGGTATGTCTACACTACCACCCTAGTTCGAACTAGGGTGGTAATGTAGGCAACCGGAGTTGCAAATGAAGCCCGGGATTTGAATTTCCCGGCGTTCATTTGCATAAAGCCGGGCGCCGCCATTTTTAAATGTCCGCTTGTGCGGACTGCGTGCCACGCGGCTACACGCATCCCAACACTGTGGCATTTAATTTCCGAAAGGGGAACTATGCAAAAATTAGAAGGTTAATTAAATAGAAATTAAAAGGTATAGTGACTAGAGTAAAATCCCGGCAAGATGCTTGGACACTTTTCAAAGACACCATAATAGAGGCCCAACTTAAATGTATACCCCAAATTAAAAAACACAGTAAAAGAACTAAAAAAGAGCCACCGAGGCTTAACAACCGTGTAAAAGAAGCAGTGAGAGATAAAAAGGCATCTTTTAAAAAGTGGAAGTAAAATCCTAGTGAGGTAAATAGAAAGGAATATAAACACTGCCAGATTAAGTGTAAAAATGTAATAAGAAAAGCCAAAAAGGAATTTGACGAACAGCTAGCCAAACATTCAACAAGTAATAACAAAATGTTTTTAAGTACAACAGAAGCAGGAAGCCAGCTAAACAACCAGTGAGGCCTCTGGATGATCGAGATACAAAAGGAGCACTTAAAGATGATAAAGTCATTGCGGAGACACTACATGAATTCTTTGCTTCAGTCTTCACGGCTGAGGATGTTAGGGAAATTCCCAAACCTGACCCGTCCTTTGTAGGTGACAAATCTGAGGACTTGTCACAGACTGAAATGTCAGTAGAGAAGGTTTTGGAATTAATTGGTAAACTTAACAGTAACAAGTCACCGGGATCAGATGGCATCTGAAAGAACTCAAATGTGAAATTGCAGAACTATTAACTATGGTTTGTAATCTGTCTTTTAAATCAGCTTCTGTACCCAGTGACTGGAAGATAGCTAATGTAACACTAATATTTAAAAAGGGCTCTAGAGGCGATCTCAGCAATTACAGACCAGTAAGTCTAACGTCCGTACCGGGCAAATTAGTTGAAACATTAGTAAAGAATAAAATTGTCAGATACATAAAGAACATAATTTGTTGGGCAAAAGTCAACATAGTTTCTGTAAAGGGAAATCATGTCTTACTAATCTGTTAGATTCTTTGAAAAGGATAACAAACATGTGGACAAGGGGGATCCAGTGGACATAGTGTACTTAGATTTCCAGAAAGCCTTTGACAAGGTCCCTCACCAAAGGCTCTTACGTAAATTAAGTTGTCATGGGATAAGAGGGAAGATCTTTGCATGGATTGAGAACTGGTAAAAAGACAGGAAACAAAGGATAGGAATAAATGATAAATTTTCAGAAAGGAGAGGGGTAACTAGTAGTGTTCCCAAGGGTCAGTCCAATACTATTCAACTTACTTGTAAGTGATCTGGAGTAAGGTTACACAGTGGGGTGGCAAAGTTTGCAGATGATACTAAACTGCTCAAGATAGTGAAGACCAAAGTAGACTGTGAAGAACTTCAAAAAGATCTCACCAAACTAAGTAATTAGGCAACAAAATGGCAAATTAAATTTAATGTGGATAAATGTAAAGTAATGCATATTGGAAAAAATAACCCCAACTATACATCCAATATGGTAGGGGCTAATTTAGCTACAACTAATCAGGAAAGAGATCTTGGAGTCATCGTGGATAGTTCTCTGAAGACATCCATGCAGTGTGCAACGGCAGTCAAAAAAGCAAACAATGTTAGGAATAATTAAGAAAAGGATAGAGAATAAGACAGAGAATATATTATTGCCCTTATATAAATCCATGGTACGCCCACATCTTGAATACTAAGTACAGATGTGGTCTCCTCATCTGAAAAAAAGATACACTGGCATTAGAAAAGGTTCAGAGAAGGGTAACTAAATTGATTAGGAGTTTGGAAGAGATTAAAGAGACTGGGACTTTTCAGCTTGGAAAAGAGGAGAGTAAGGGGAGATATGATATAGGTCTATAAAAATCATGAGTGGTGTGGAGAAAGTGAATAAGGAAAAGTTATTACTTGTTCCCGTAATATAAGAACTAGGGGCCACCAAATGAAATTAATGGGCAGCAGGTTTAAAACAAATAAAAGGAAGTTCTTTACACAGCGCATAGTCAACCTGTGGAACTCCTTGCCTGAGAAGGTTGTGAAGGCTAGGACTATAAAAAGGTTTAAAAGAGAACTAGATAAATTCATGGAGGTCAAGTCCATTAATGGCTATTAGCCAGGATTTGTAAGGAATGGTGTCCCTAGCCTCTGTTTGTCAGAGGGTGGAGATGGATAGCAGGAGAGAGATGGCTTGATCGTTACCTGTTGGGATCACTCCCTCTGGGGCATCTGGTATTAGCCACTGTCAGCAGACAGGATACTGGGCTGGATGGACCTTTGGTCTGACCCAGTATGGCCTTTCTTACGTTCACTTACCCAAGTGTGCAGGGCAATAAATTGTATTTTGCTGTGTAGGATTTTGACTCTGGGAAATGTGAATGACATAATGGCTGTCTTTGCTGATATGGGCTTTCCAAACTATGGTAGGGCAATTGATGGCGCACACATTTCCATTGTAAGTCCACCGCACCTTGCTTCAGAGTATATCTAGTATAAGAGGTACTTCTCAATGGTGTTTCAGGTGCTTGTGCATCACCCAGGGCATTTCATAGATATAAATGTAGGTGGTTTGGAAAGATGAATGATGCACACATCTTCAGGAACTGACATGTACAGAAAACTGTCATCTGAGACTTTATTTCCAGATCAGAAAAATACAGTGGGAAATGTGGAAATGCCCATAGTGATCCTAGGTGACTCAGCTTATCCCTTACAGCCCTCGCTTGTGAAGCCTTACATGGGACATGTGGATGTAAGTAAGGAGCAGTTGAACAACAAGCTAAGCCAATGCTGTATGCTTGTTGAATATGCTTTTGGCAGATCGAAAGTGAAATGGAAGTGTG
This sequence comes from Pelodiscus sinensis, assembly GCF_049634645.1. Taxonomy (NCBI): domain Eukaryota; kingdom Metazoa; phylum Chordata; order Testudines; family Trionychidae; genus Pelodiscus; species Pelodiscus sinensis. The sequence continues at coordinate 175,112,375 of NC_134712.1, forward strand.
TCTGTGGCAGGCTGGGGCTTCTCAAAGTGCTGGCAGTATGCTGTAGTTTTCATAATTTGTGTGAGTGTAAGGGTGAAAAGTTTGGCTGTGCATGGAACAATGAGACACAGCACCTAAATGTGCAATTTGAACAAACAAGCGCTTGTGCTGTCAGAGGAATCCATAGGGTGACCATCAATATTAAGGAGGCTCTGAGGAACCGCTTTGACAACGAGGAGTGCTGACATTTCTGTATGTACGTTCAAGTTGCTTTTCTGCCTCGTCCCACTGTTCATCCTGAGCAAGGCATTCCCATGAAACCCAGGGGATAGTTCAGACTTCCACAGGGACCAGAATGATTGGTGTGGGTCTTGTCTCACAAAATAAACTCATGGAAACCTGCATCAGATTTGTCATTAGTCATGTCTTTCAGTCAAGAGACGTTCGTGGTAATGGTCTGTAACTAGGGGGAGAAATGCAGGGCATAGTGGGAGACAAGTACCAGCAGAGGGGGAACAATTTGAGTGGCAGCTGAGTTCCTAGAAGGAAACGGAGACTGGGAACCAGTATGAGGATGGCAAGAAACTGATCTTACAAGGAGCCAAAGTCCAAGAAGAAACTGAGACTTGGCAGGGAAAGAGTCAAGGAGCGAGACAAAGACTTAGAGATTTGGTGAGAAGCCCTCAGAGGGAAATGGAGACAGTGCATGTCCTTAACTGCATGTTCACATGCTACTTTTTCTACCTTGCTTTGGGGATGAATCACAGTAGTATACTGAAAAAGACTGCTGTGTATAGAATCCCTGCCTTAGTTATTGCATAAGTTGGAACAGGGGTGGGCAATAATTTTTGACTGGGGGCCACTCCAACATTTTGGAAAGTGGTTGAAGGCCGCACTCTTCCATGATATTAGTGGAGGAGATGAGGGTGTGGGATGAATGTTGGGTGCAGAAGGGAGCATGGGGTAAAGGATTGGGGTGCAGGAGGGAGAATGGAGTCTGGGAGGGAGTTTGGGTAAAGGAGGTAGCTGTGACCTAGGGCAGTGGACTGGAGTGCAGGGGTTTGAGATGTGACCTAGGGCAGAGATCTTGAGCAGGAGATTGGGGTGCCAGATCTGGGAGGGAGTATGGGTGCAAGAGGGGGGACAGAGTTTGGGTATATTGAATGGGGGGGGGGAGGCAGAGAGTTGAGGCAGGAAAGGACTGAGGTGCCAGAAGCAGGCTGTGTCCAAGAGACTTACTTGCCAGCTGCCTGACTAGCCTGCTTGCCTGCCTGCAGAACTTAAAATTTTTCCCAGCTAGCCTGCCTGCTTGTGTGGCCATGTGCTTCGTAAATAACTGAGCTGAAGAGCGGGGGGTGTGGTTCTTCTTGGCTGCCTCTTACTCCAACAAGCAGCTCCTATTGGCGGGTTTCTGCGAGAAACCAGCCAATGGGAATATTTTGGGGGCGGGGCGGCTCCTAAAACTTCCCCCCTCTCCTCCAGTTTTAAAACAGAAACGGAGCCCTGCAGCTGTGTTTCTGCACAGCGCGGGGCTGCGAGGCAAGCTGGGAAGCCTGCCTGGGGCTCCCTGCTGCCTCCACAGGCCGGATCAGGTGGCTTGGCAGTCTGGATCAGGCCCATGGGCTGTATTTTGCCCAGGCCTGAGTTGGAAGGTGTATAGTGAAGGAGTTAGAGAATTGTAGAAAAGAATTGTCAGTTGAACACCATCCTGGAGAACTTGATTCTGTTAGTGCCTCTGCCACATCTATCCTCTGTGGTTCTGGGCAAGTCACTTAAACCAAACTTTTCACAGGTGATGGCTAATTGTATGATATTTTAAGTGCCTAATGGTTAAATATTAGAACGGATACATAATTTTCAGTGTTGTTTTTCTGGGCAGAAAATGTAATTTAAGCACAAATGAAATTTTTCGCTGTAAAGAGATGATCATGGGCAGGATTTTTTGACGGTAACATTGAAAAAATATTTTACATTAGGTTAACCTATTAAAATATTTCAGTTCAACGATGTTGAAGCATTTTGTTTTAATTGAAAATGTCATAAAAATTGACATTTCCAGATAAATGTGTGGTGTGTGTGGGTGGGTTTTTTTGTTTTTGTTTTGGTTTTGTTTGTTTGTTTGTTTGTTTGTTTGTTTGTTTGTTTGTTTGTTTGTTTGTTTGTGGGTAACTTACCATCTTGTGAAAAAAATTGGTATTTTGATTCTGTCCAGATTAAAGATGAAAATAGATGGTTGATTATTAACATTTCCTATGTATTTGAAATTCTATCTTTATCAGCTTATATAATGTTTCACCTTGCTGTACCAGGTGATAAAGATTACACTGTACCAATGTATTTGAACCAGAAAATTTTTGTAAATTTGAAATTTATTGGACACAACTAAACAGTTTGTGTTTTAAAACTTACATAGGTGCATCTAAAGAAGGAGCTGGAGCTGTTGATGAGGATGATTTTATTAAGGCGTTTACAGATGTTCCTTCTGTACAGGTAAGAAATTGCCGTTCACACTCAAATTTTATTTTCAGAAGAAATGTCTTACTTTTGTTTGCTTTTTGATTTGCAATACCGTGTGTCAACAAGTCTCTTATCGTTAATTTCTTCAAATTATTGCAAGTACTTGCACATACATCCTAAAAAAAAAAAAAAGTTGGCTTCCATTCCATTTTTAGAATAGAATTAGAAATTAGCCACAAGATTTGTCCTGCACTGAACATTGGTGTATTGATCTGGTCCAGGGAATTAATATTGTTTCTAACATACACGAAGGACAGTTAGTTCTGACTGGACAGGTTGAACCTCTCTAATCTGGTATACTTTGGTCTGGAAACATCTGTGATGTGGCATGATTTTACATAGCCAGATTCCACTTATGGATGTGGCCAAGTTTCCTGGGATCCCATAAAGTTTGTTTACAGACACCAGTCTTGGCTCTTAGTGTTTTGTGCTGTTGTTTAACTTTAATTTGCCCCTATATTTTTACTTAAAGCCCAGTAAGCAATGGAAGTGTTGGTAATGCTGCTAGATGATATTCACCTCCAGTGAGTCTGCAAATTCTCTGTTTTGACACCAGTTAGGTCCAATGGTGCTGGACTAAAGAGATTCAGCCTATATTTAAAAAACCCAAAATAGTGTGTGGTGTTTTTTTTTAAAACAGCTTTCTTGTGTAATTTGAATTATTGAGGGTTTGATTTTTAAAATAAGTTGACAAAAGGTTTGATTCACATTACTTTCCTTTCTGTTCTTCATGAATAATAGATTAATATTTACCAAGACATTAATTTAGGAATTGTTTAACACTCTCCTATGCTTTCTGTATTTGCATATGTCTTTTATTACTTAGTTTATATAAACATTTTGAATTGATCTGTGTGTCATGGTTCCTATCATATGAATAGCAGGTATTATCTTTTTTTAAAAACGTGAAAATGCTTTTTGTAAGTAGCTAATCATGGAAATAGTCACTTTCAAATAAGTGAAAATGTATAATAATTTAGTTCACTTTTGCATCATAGTAGAGTTGATTCCATCATCATTGCATTGTTCCTTGTAAACATTTGCCAAATTGCTACTTATGTTTTCCATTGATGGTTATTTCCCATCCTCTATTGGAAACTTTGTTTTGGTTCAACTGCTTGTTACAAAACTGTTTGTTTCAACTATTAGTTACTAATTAACCTGGTTTTTTTTCTTTTCTTGTTCAGGCCCATTATTATTTTATTCATCTTTTCCCAGAAACCATTCAGAAGTGACCTTGTTCTCATTTAAGTGTTATTTTATCGGTCTAATGCTGATACATAGTGTGAATGAAAGGCAGACATGAATTTATGGAAAATTTAGGATTGTAACTTTATTAAATGCTAAACTGGACACATGGTTTAAAAACCAAGGCCAATATTTTCAGAGTTAGATACTTAAAATTATGGATCCGAGTCCAGGACACCTAGACAGATTTTCAACCATACTCATCTCTAACAGAACTTTTGAAAAGGGTTGCCTCCTTTGAGTGTTTGTTTATGTGCATTCCAGTCAGGTCTTTGTGCATGCATATGCACGGTAGCCAGAAGATTTTTCTCCTAGCAGCTAGTCCCTTGGAGTGGCACCTTCATGGCACCTGATATAGAACCCTGCCAACCCACTCCATCCGCAGTTCCTTCTTACTGCAGACCGTTAATTAGCTTTATTTGTTACCATTGTAAATAGGTACTAGTTGCAAGTCTAATAGCCGTGTCAGTCTGTATCTGCAAAACAACTAGGAGTCCTGTGGCAGCTTAAAAATGAACAGATTTATTTGTGGATATAAGCTTTTGTGGCATAAGCTTTTGTGGGTATAAAACCTACTTCACTGAATACTTTCAAGCACCATTGGTTGGCATGGGGCCAAGCAAGGACAAGGTGTCCTGGCACTGTGTGAGCACTTCTTGAGAGTCTAGGAAACATGCAGGCACTGGTCCCAGCTCCAAGTACTGCAGAAAAAGAAAAAGCAGGACAAGGACTGATCTCCCACCTCAAGACACAAGGAATCTCTATGGTGGGACCTGAGCCAGGTCACCCCAATGTGGCCCCATCGCTGTAGAAGGTCAAGTTGACTCCTGCTAGTATCTGGCAGTCAAGTCCACAACCCTCTGTGCCATTGCATCAGAGCAGAGTTACAGCTGCCATTGATGCCAGAGTCATTCTGTGCTGAGCAGAAGCTCTTGCATATATATCATGGCACTGTTCTTCCCTTCTCCCCTGCCCCATCTGAGACCCAAAAGCTCACCAACGTGGCTCACTACCTATCTGCTGTCCCAGGGTAAATTGACAGTGATGACACACTGACAAGTCTCAGTGCTGTGCCAGCTTTCTCCCAGCTTCTGCATTCACAAAGCCCCAGCCAGCATCCTTCTTTTCACAAGAGTATGGCTCCTCTGTGGTCCTTGGCAACTGAGGTCTCGGAGTTTGTGTCTGACTCCTATCAATCCAGCAGGAGATCGCCTTCAACTCCAAACTGCAGGTCTGATTGGCACCATGGCCTGTGCAGTGGCAACCAATGATGCAGTGGCCCTTTCAGACACCCCCCACCTCCCCGGAACTTCTACCAGAGCCAGGACCAGGGTCCTTGTTCCCACTCCAGGACAGTGTCTGTGGCTTCAGTGCCTTTCATCCCACCCCCCCCTTGTAACACTGAGCCTAGCACTGATATCACCACCAATGACAACTCCAGTACCATTGATGGGGTCTTCAGCACCAGTTATGGAAACTCCAGCGTTGTTGATCCTGCTACCGGTGCAGTTGATCATGGCACCAGAGATGCTTACAACGATGACTGTTACATCAACACTGAAGATACGGTTTTGAGTCAAGGAGAGACAACTCGATTCTATGCTCTGCAGGAGCTGACAAGTGACTTACCGTTGTGGGGTGATGTCTGTTCAAGAGTCCCACCCCCTGAGAGTCGTTGGGAGCATATGGCAGGGAGCAGTTGCCCCTCGTAGGAATTTAATTCTCATTGTCCCCTGATTAGGAAGTAGTGGTTACAGCTATGGCCTGTCCTGAAGAGCCACAAGGTTCTTCAACAGCTTCTATGGAGTGTTGCTTAGGAACTTGGCATCCGGGCTGAGGAAGTAATTGAGGACGTTGACCCCCATATTTGATATCCTCATCCCTTCGGGTCTTTCTTGTGTTGCCTTTCCATTGATAAAGACCATCTCTAACAACACAAAGGCACACTGGAAAACCCTGCCCTACGTCCGCCCACCTACCCACTGCCAAGCAAAATGAAAGGTATTTCCTATCATCCTTTATAGTCACTCTCCCACTGACTTGCAGGTGGTCGATGCAGTGAACCAACAAGAGTGCCAGGGCTTTCAAGGCCCCTCCCATCAAAATAGGGAAGCAGAGTGCCTTGATCTTTACTGAGGTAAGGTTTACTCCTCCGGTGGCTTATAGTGCCGCATTTTGAGCCATCAAGCCATCATGCGTATGTACTCCTATAGTACATTGCCAGTGGTGAAATTCATGGGGCTGATAATGCAAGATTCTTTGGGCTGAATTTTCAGCTCTGGTGGAGAAGAGCAAGCTGATCTCCAGGGCATTTCTTCAAGCATTCCTGAATGCAGCTGATGTGGACACCCAGGTTGTGGCCATTCAGGTCATGGCCAAAGGTACTGCCATGAGAAGGGCTTGTGGCTTCTGGTCTTGGGCCTCCCATATGAGGTCCAACAAACAACTAAGGTCCTCCCATTTGAAGGACCATTGCTCTTTTCTGAGAAGACAGATAAGAGACTTCACAGTCTCAAGGACCTGAGAGCAACCCTAAAGTTCTTGGACATCCACACCTCTGTCACAGCAGAAATATGTCACTTCCTGCCCTCCCCTGTGCCCATACCAGCCACAAAACTGCCAGCGTAGGAGAAGTGACAGTAGGCACCCATATCAGTCTTCTGACCAGGTTTCAGGCCAACAGAAGCCTTCATCTGGCCATGAGCAGCCCTTTAGAAAGGGGTAATCAAGGATAATGCACCAGTCCTACAGCTAGATCCACCCCATCTTACCTTCTCATCCAGACTGCCCCTTTTCTGTTGGTCTTGGTCCCATATCACGTTGCACTGGTGGGTCCTCTGCATGGTAGAAAAGGGATACTCCATTATTCTGTGCCCTTTGTCCCTTTTACCCCCCCCCCCCCCATTCTCCATCCCTATTCAGGGAGTCTCCTCCTGAGGAACTTCTCATCTTCATGTGGAGGAGGTGCTTCAGGAGTACACGAGAGCTTTTTTTATTCATGGTGTTTGCTAATACCAAAAGCTGACGGTGGGATCAGGCCTATTTTGGACCCATGGAGCTAAACAAATTAATTAAGAAGATCCGGTTCTGCATGGTCTCCCTGGCCTCTATAATCCCCTCATTGGATCCAGTGGACTGGTATGCCATCCTCAGTTTGAAGGATGCTTATTTTCATATCGCCATTTATCTGCTTCACAGAAAGTATCTCAGGTTTATGCTAAATAATCCCCATTACCATTTTACAGTCCTGCCATTCAACCTGTCAACTGCACCAAAAGTTTCACCAAAAGTATGATGGTAATCACCGCCTTCCTGCGCAGGCATCACATTCAGATATTTCCATATCTTGACAACTGGCTGATCAGGAATTGGTCCAAATCCCAAGTCGACACTCATCTTGCATTTATCGAAGCCAGTGTGTCCCTGATCCAGAAACTAGAGTCTGTGGATGCGTTGCTGGACTCCAAACAGGCTATAGCATTCCTCCTGGAAATGAGGTTTTAGGCCCTGGCGAAGATTATTTATGGCCTCAGACAGTTCCCCTCTCCAATGGCAAGGAACTGCATGAAGTCTCTGAGGCACATGGCAGCCTGCACATTTGTGTTTCAGTACGCCAGACTTTGGTTCAGACCTCTCCAGTTTTGGCTAGTGTCAGTATACCTACCAGACAGGGCAGTGATCCTTCTTGCCCAATGCTCAATTCCATTCTGTGGTGGGTGCAGATTGGGGAGCCCGTTTAGGGAAGCTCAGGACTCAAGGACTCTGGGAGCACTCCGACTTTGTTCTTCACATCATTGTCAGGGAACTGAGGGCCATCCATCCGGCCTGTCATGCCTTTCAGTCCCACCTGGCAGGGCACTGTGTCTTGGTCATAACAGACAGTACAATGGCAATGTTCTATGTCAACAAATGGCGGGAGGGAGGCAAGAGGGGCATGTTATCTCCCTTGTGCCAGGAAGCCCTGATCCTGTGGGACTTCTGTGTAGAGAATTCCATATGCCTGCAGGCGTTGTAGCTTCTGGGGATACAGAACGAGCTAATCACAATAAATAATACCTAAACGTTTCATTCACATTTCATTGTAGATTAATAAAAAAAAAATAATAAATCACTTGTGTTGGTGATATATAAACTGAGACTGAAATTAAGATTGTTAAAATGCATTTATGTAAGTAACCATGTAACTGTTGAAAATTTCAGTGTTTACACATGCAGCAGTCGACTCTCCAGGATCTGCTGCATGTGGGGAACCAGCTTTTAAGCTGCTAACCACACGTACCAGATAACTATGCTCATTGGATAACCATGCATGCGGTTACACTTTTCACATCCCTGACTGAAATTTTTCCTGAGATGAAAATGTTTATTAGAAAATCAGTGTTAAAATTTTGCATTTAGATGGCCATGAATAACAGTTGTGTATTTAAATTAAAAATTGTACTAAAATGGAAACCGCATTACAATCTGACTCTGGAATTTTGTCCTTAATATTTTCAAAATCACAGTTCTATTTTCTTAAACCTAAATCAGATTTTGTCCCTTTCCTCAGGTAAACTTGGAAATATTAAGTCTATATTTTATTTGGTTTTAAAATTTCAGATCTATTCGAGTCGAGAACTTGAAGAAACATTAAACAAAATCAGGGAAATTCTCTCGGATGACAAACATGACTGGGATCAGCGAACCATTGCGGTATGCTTCTTATCCAAACAGATTGTCCAAATGCTTTTCTAAAAAAGCTTTTACAAAATGGTAAAGTATTCACGATTGAGATTAATTCAAGATATTTTCAGGTTAGATATGCTTTTAAAGGAATTGTCTCAAGTTTTTAAGTGGTGATGGGGTATTATTACAGTATCCGTTTGAAAAAATAAGTAGACTATATATTGAAATATATTTCCAACAATGTTTTAAGTGGTAATTTTTCCAAACTACCTCTTCTGGGCCTTAGTTTGTGTATGTACAAAATTATGTGTGCACATGTACTTGCATACATGCTCTGCAGGTAGTGACATTTGCCTGTAGGCTTTACATATTTTAAAACGTCTGTCTCTGTGCAGTCAGAAGTATTATTAACTAAGTCTTAATTTTATTATAGCTCAAGAAGGTACGGTCCTTGCTTGTTGCTGGTGCTGCGCAGTATGACTGCTTTTTCCAGCATCTGCGGTTGTTGGATGGAGCTTTTAAATTATCAGCTAAGGATCTCAGATCCCAGGTGGTTAGAGAAGCATGCATTACTGTAGCGTAAGTACAAGTTCAATATATACATATATATTGCTTGGTTCTGTATGATGATGGCACTAGAGCTAAATGGCACTAGAGCTAAATAAGGTATATGACTAGCAACTTTAAGATGTCAAAAAATACACCTCAGTTGTGCAAATACCATTGTTGAGTTTCTGTGCATAGTACCTAGTTAGAAGTTGAAATCAGGATCTGAAGCTATAGAAAAATGCATATACTGTAAGGCAGTACTTTTAATTGTCACTGTGGGTATCTTCCAAGCTCTAGAAGATATGCTTTACCTTGACTAAGATATCAGCTTGAAAATAGTGTTTATATAAAAGAGCAGGGAAATATTTTAGTAAGTGAAATATTTTATACTTAGTAATTTACTTAAGCTGTTCTGAAAAGATACATGAATGTAATGCAAATTGAGCTTAGAAATAGTCGTTAAATTATTCTCAATAGAAAATTAAAATGAAAAGCTATGTGCTTTATATTTCGATAGTACTTTTGTCAAAATGATTTGTTTTGAACAGCACATGTAGTCTTGAGTGACCTTCAGTGTCTTATCACTTTGATTGAGAGAAAGTTTATATTGTCTATCTGTAGGTCCTAAGTGCAATGGTATCATAGAAAAGAAAATCTCTTACAGAAAAACAAATGAGTCATTTCAGTCCTTTGATAACCAGAGTGAATGTGTTTACACATCACAGTAATCACCGTTTACTTATGAACTTGGATCCCAATCCTCAAAACTTACTCTTGGGTGCTTGTTACAATGATTTCAGTGTGACTACTCATAGTAACAAGCACTGTGCCAAGTAACTTTTTCAAGAGCAGGCCCTTAATATTTTATATCAGATTCAAAATAGAAGTGAAATAAGTGGTCAAAATATTTAACTAGAAGATTAACCTAAAGTTTCTTTGGTCCTCAACACAATTAAACTTTGTTTTTTGAAGAAAAAAAAATGAAAGTGTACGTGCTTCATTTGAATCTTTGCTTTGAGGGGGGGGGGGAGAAGGTCGGGGATCTGAAGATGAGGGGTTCAGTATGCAAGCTGCCCAGGGGAGAGGAGACTATCCCAGCCCTTTCTCACTGCAGCATCTTGGGGCCAGGTGAAAAATACCTCTCTATGGCACAGCTAAGGGAAGGGTGACTGTCTCCTAGCTGGGACAGCTTCAGGTTCGTCTGCTCCCTGCACTTCCAGCCAGTGTGAAGAAAGCAGCAAACTGTGCACTTTCCCCTCACTCCCTGACAGAGGAACAGCCAGCAATGTTCCTGTATGAATCGGGGGAGAGGAGCATCAGCCCATCCACCTTCCATAAAGGGTGCCTAGGGTGTGGAAGACTTGGGGTTGGGGCAGTCCCAGAGTGGGTGGGCACTCGCCCAGCTAGCCCCTTTCTCCTGCGTGGTGATTGTCTCTTCTCATAAAACCATCCAGAAAAGCAATCCTATTTTGGGCACATCCCATTTTCCTGGCATGATCAAACCGTTTCCTTGCTTTAAGTTATGATAAGAGGAAGCTGTATACTGAATTTGGTGGTCCTAACTCTTACTGTTTAGGAGGAGTTCTTGAACAGGCAGAGAGACAAGATCTCAAATATATAATAGATGTTCATGGTGTACTCAAAGCTGCACGAATAGAAAGAAATCATTTTTTTTCTATGGTATTGGGCACTTTCTCTGAACAAATTAAGAAAAAAAATTGTATTTTACAACAGAGTAGACAGGCACTCTTCCTTTTCAGTGCTTTCAATAACATTATTTAATCCTTTGGTACTCAGTATGTGACTTGCTACTGATTACAAGTGCATTTTGCATTTGCAGTGGCAAAACCCTTTACTCTGAGCGATTGAAGAATTAAATTATGAGTATGGAAATCATAATCTACTCTGAATATATGGCCACAGCTCTTGAATAAGTGAGATGGGGAAGGACTGCAGAATTCCTGCATGTGTAACTGACAAATTTTATCATTTTGCCTATGCTTGGATAAGTTATGTAAACCTCAAAATCACTTAACATCATTAAAATAAATATTGTGTAAAATTATTTTTAAGTTTCAATTTTAATATATTGCATTTACAATGAATGCTTGGTGTCCTTGAGGACAGCCACATGGATGTTGTGTTTTCCAAGTTTATACTGTCATAGTGTGTGAGAAACAAAAATAACTCTGTTGGACTTAAGTAACAGAACACATATTACCTTGAGCTTTTTAAAATGCTGTATTTTTTTATGTAATCTTCATTGTGAAGAAGCCTAAGTCAGAGAAAAAATTACTTATTAATGTTTAAAATTTCAGGTTGTCTGCAAGGTAAATAGTGTGATATTCATTAATTCTGTGCATCGTTTCTCAGTAGGAAGTTAAAGACTTGAAGATATAAATTAAATTCTACTGTAACCATTGTTTGGAAAGATCAATCTCCAAAATGTGTGATTAACTTTGTTTCTTATTTTGAGACTATAAAATCATGTTTATTAACTAATCTTATTTCATTTCCTGAACAGTCATCTTTCAACTGTTTTGGGAAACAAGTTTGACCATGGGGCTGAAGCCATTGTGCCTACTCTTTTTAATCTGGTCCCTAACAGCGCCAAAGTTATGGCAACTTCTGGATGTGCAGCAATCAGATTTGTCATTCGTGTAGGTATCCATCTAATGATGTTTTTATGGATTTGTTTGATAAAAAGTAATTTGGCTCATCTAGTCACTCCTGTTAAACTGGCAACACAGTTTTACTGTATATAATCCATGTTTACCCAGTCATTGTTTTAAAGACTATCACCGCTATCATGGCAAAGGGTGAGGATGGAGGTATTGGGAAGGTTAAGTACATTTTCATTACTGTTGCAAGGCTCTGAGCTATTTGTTAAGCATATACCAAGAAATAACATTACCTTGGGGGAATGACCAAGTAAATTTAACTGTGAACTTGATAGTAATCAAAACACCCATTTAATTGAAATTGGCTTGCCGGCAGTTTATATGTAAAGCTCACACCCTCTTTAGACTTTACGAGTAGTGCTTGTATTTTACACTGACCTTATCCTCAACTACAGCTGCAGCTGACATTTTTGTAAATGGTTAGAAATCCAGACAGTTTTACTAGTTACAGCAGCATCTACATCTAGTACTCTTCTTAACCATGGTTTTTAAGCTAGTATTTTGGAAAATCCTGGACAGCAGTCTCAATTGTTTGTGCTAAGGGTTTCATGGGTGTTTTTCTTCCAGAGCACTCTGAAATGTCTAACTGCACAGTGAAGAGAAGAGTAGTTTTTCCAGTTACAGTGGCATGAGTGGGAGCGCTTGTACACACAAAGTAACTATTTCTATTTATTCATAGACACCAAACTATATATCAGGCTAGTTAGGTGTTAACTAGGAGGGAAGGATAGTTCAGTGGTTTGAGCGTTGGCCTGTGACACTCAGGGTTGTGAGTTCAATCCTTGTGGAGGCCATTGGGGGCAAAAATTTGTCAGGGATGGTACTTGGTCCTGCTGTGAAGGCAGCAGATTGGACTCAATGACCTTTCAAGGTCCCTTCTAGTTCTAGGAGATAGGCAATCTCCATATTAAAAAAAAAAGGGGGGGGGAGTTAAGATACAAAAACTGAATATAGCCAATCATTTGTTTATTGCAATTTAATGTGGAAATAAGGCCCAAGACAGAGCTTAAACTTACATTCAACGAAAGAACAACAGATGATAGCATACTAGATGGTAAATTTGGCAGTCAAATAATTCCTAACCTTGTGTGCCGCCAAGCTCTATCGAATAGATTGCTTTTGAAATGTGCCTTGAAGGTCAGCAAATTTGGGCTTTCTTATACCAAGCACTGGAAATGAGCCAAAAGATGTTCACAGAAAGCACCCTACTTGTGTCTCTGATGACGAAGAGTTAAGCACTTTGATTGCTACTATTTGTGGTAGTAGGGCACTGGTGCAGGGAAGAAGTGATATGTTCGACTAGATCCCAGGTCTTTACGACTTTATAGGCCAAAAGCTAATGCTTTAAACTCCTTCTAGAGACCAGTAGTTGCTAGTGTGACCCTGGGGTTCTAGTTGGTGGCTTGTGTGAGAGATCTCACTTATTCTGCAGCAGCTTCAGTCTCTGAATGGGCTTAAGATTTTGTTCCACTTCCAGTTTTGTTTGCTCTTTCATTGTGTTTCCTATTCCCTGCCTTATCAATGCTTACTGTGTAGTTTGTTTCCCTTTAAAAACTAGTAGAGGCAGGTCATGACAAGAGTGAGACATCATTTCCACCATCAGAGAGGTGGGATTTACCTCATGATTCCAGTGTTTAAACTATTGAAGTGGGATTCTGTTGAAAAGAAATTTCAGTGTACAACATTAAAGGTGTCCTCTTTTCTTCGGGATTGCACTAATTTAAAGCAAGCCTTAGGCCAATATTCTAGTGTTCAGAAATATTTAATTAGCTAAATAACTGCATTTTTCTAATTTGCTGTGATGCTTTTTTTTTCCTGAAAACTCTGTCATGATGGAAAAAAGCTCTACAGACCTAATATTGTAAAATAAGGCTGTTCCCTCTGTTTAAAATGTGGTCCTTTTCCAGTAGGCTCTCTCTACCTATGCCTTACATGTTGATCAAATGCCCTTAATAATTTGGGGTATGTCTACACTGCCACCCTAGTTCGAACTAGGGTGGCTAATGTAGGCATTCGAAGTTGCAAATGAAGCCCGGGATTTAAATATCCCGGGCTTCATTTGCATCTTCCCGGGCGCCGCCATTTTTAAATCCCCCTTAGTGTGGACTCCGTGCCCGCGGCTACACGCGGCACGGAGTAGGTAGTTCGAATTAGGCTCTCTAATTCGAACTACCAGTACACCTGTGGAACTACCGGTACACGTGGAACGAGGTGTACCGGTAGTTCGAATGAGAGAGTCTAATTCGAACTACCTACTCCATGCCGCGTGTTGCTGTGGGCACGGAGTCCGCACTAAGGGGGATTTAAAAATGGCGGCGCCCGGGAAGATGCAAATGAAGCCCGGGATATTTAAATCCCGGGCTTCATTTGCAACTTCAAATGCCTACATTAGCCACCCTAGTTCGAACTAGGGTGGCAGTGTAGACATACCCTTGATGAAAACAGTACAAAGTACAAATTAAATTAAATTTTAAAAGTCAATGTTGAGTGAAAAATACAACAAATCAGTTGCTGTTTTGGAATTTTCAATGTTAATTTATGTTTAACATTGAGTGTAGGCAATAACTGCTGTTAGGAGAGCATGGGTGGTTGATGAAGGTATGGCTGGATGAGGCGAGCCCCCAGCTCCACCCCTTCGGCTGAGGCCATGCCCCTTTCCCACCCAACCCCACAGAGAGGTGGGGTAGCATGCCATATGCACGCTCCCCCCTTCCAACCACAGGGAGGGGAGTGGGCAGGTGGGCATAAGCTCATCCCAGCCTCACCAGCCCTAGAGGAGGGCCCGCCACGTAGCCTGGCGCAACCTCTCCAGCCTCAGAGAACAGCGCACCACCCGGCCTTGCCCAGCCTCTCCAGTACCAGGAGGGCAGGTGTTGGGGGCAGCCACACTCCATCCCCAGAACCCTTACAGTAGGTGTTCTGGGGGCGGACTGTGGGCGGGGCCAGGCTGGCTGTTGGGGAAGGCAGAGCCTTCCCCCACCTTACACACCGGATGCCCATGTATGAGAGGTTCACATGGTCATGTCAAACATTCACAATAGGGATGTAATAGTATAGTTGATTAACCAATTAACCGATAAGCAAAAGCTTATAGGCTAATGTTATAGACTACACGTATTTCCTTTCCCCCCCAAACGAGTAAATTTTTTAGCAGGCAGGCCAGCGGCCCAGCTCAGTCCTGGCCCACGCCGGACACGGGACTTACCTGCACTGTGGCTGTGCACTTGAAGTGTATTAGGAGCTGGGCGAGCAAGTAGCCCAGGCAAGTTCTAGTTCTCACCGGGTCCGGGAGCTCAGACACCCACTCCCAGATGGGCTGCTGCCACGCCTCACTGTTGCCTCTTTATCAGAGGCAGCAGCACAGGGTGACAAGTAGCCGGTCCGCAAGAGGAGCTGGTTGTTAAACTGGCTCCCATTGTGGATTAGCTTCCACCTGGCACCTCGTGCTGCTGCCTAGCCCTCCCCCAGGGACTGTAGAATAGTCGACTAGCTGATAGGAATTAATGAGGTTACTTGACTATTCAGTTAACTGATATTTAACATCCCTAATTCACAAACTATGAGGAAAAATACCAAGCACTGAATGTATTGCTAATAATGCAGTTTTAAAAAGGCTAAGCAGTCTTTATATTATTTATAACCATCTTTTACTTTTTATACTGCACTTCTGCATGCTTTACTATACTTTAAATGCTTTACTAGACACTCTTACATATTTTCACATTCATTTATTATTATTTGGGCTATATTTATAGCCCTACAAATTCATGGTTCATTCTGATTAATTTCTTAGGCAGAGAATTTTAATTGTTCAGTTTCACATTTTGAGATACTTAAGAGTTGGAATTTCCCAGTGTTAAAACCATGGGAATCCTGATGCAAAAGAGGATTGTTGGGGGTCACAAAGCTGTTGTGGGGAAGGGGGATCATCTGATTCCCACCATCACTTGTGCTCTGACTTCAGAGCTGGTCTTTGACGACAGTAGCTGCAGAGCTTTCTGCAACTGTGGGAGATTTCAGGAGGTGGAGGTTGGTCTGATCAACCTGTTGATGTTAAGAGCACTCTTGCCAAAAACTCTAAGCTGCTAACTGGCTGGGCAGGAAAGGGACTAGATTTCCTCTTCCCCTGCATAGCTCTTCTGAAGAGGAGATCAGACCCAGCTCTGGGTATTTCCCCTGGCTGTAGGAGGCTCCACAACAACACTGCTTTCAGAGCCCAGTGCTGAAGACAGCAGCCACAGTGCTTCCTGCATCTGGGGGAAATTTGTGGAGGTGGGTTTGATCTCCCCTGTACTGCAAGGAGCCTTTTGAAATGGCAGTGCCTCCAGCCCTAGCACTCTCCTACCCCTCTAATAGCTAGATTTCATGTGGGGATGGTCTGATCTCACAGTCCATGATGTGTTTTTGTTTTTTGTTTTTTTTTATAGCCACAGATTTGGTTGGGCTCTAGACATATTGCATGTTATCACTTTGGTTATATGTAGGTACATTTAATCTTATAACAAAAGAAGCTTTATTAACTCTAGCAAAATGATACTCAGAAAGTGTTCCAAAGTACCTTCATTTATTTTTTTTACTTCAGAGTTTTATTTCTATACCTCACTATTGTATCTGTTGCTGTTTCATTAAAGGTGTTGATCAGAGTAACATCTAAAATTTGTATAGAAGAAACATCAGTTTAGATACTCTGTGGGAGAAAGAGATGGTACAATTGAGCTATTTTTTTGGTGGCTGAACGTTTCATAAATGAGAAGATTTTGATATGGTCAGAGAAATGTTTTCCTTAGATTTTCTTCATTTTACATATGGTCAGTACATCATCAGTGATGTGTACCTTTATCCACCACTCTATATTTGAGTTAACCAATTCACATTTTAAATCATATATTTTTTTCAGCAACAGATAAAATAATGACTAAATATTTATTGTGTTTGAGATTTAAGATTCTAATTTCAGGAATGTTTTTGGCATTGGCTACTTTGTGTTATAACATTTATGGATTTTTTTTCCAGCATACCCATGTGCCCAGACTCATACCTTTAATAACAAGCAACTGTACTTCAAAATCGGTTGCTGTCAGGAGGTGAGTATAAGAAATTATTAAAGCTGTTAGTTTATATTCCTTAATTTTACAATAGACTACTAGTAAAATTATCTTTAAAATAGTATATATTTATTTCTACAGTGACAGAAATTTATGTGGAAATCTGTTATCTAATTAGCTACCATGCAGTATGGAAGTTTCAAGCTTATTTCACTACAAAAGTGACTTTCCAAATGGAACTTAAATGTAAAAAAAATAAAATAAAGCGTTTCCCCAAGTCTGCAGAGCTCCAGTACTTCTGTTGCCATAGATTTCCTCAGTAGTGGTTGAAATTATTATTACTCTGGTCAGTTTTGCTGATGCAGTTCAGAACCCAGCAGAGACTGTATCAAAAAGATGTCATTTTCATGTTAATGCTACTATTGGTAAAGCTAGGAACAGGAGCAGAGGCAGACATTGAAATTATTCTTGGGGGAGGGAGGGCAGCACAAAACCATTACTGATTTTTGCCTCACACTCTTAGGGTAGGTCTACACTAGACCCAAAAGCTCAATTTAAGGCACACAACTTTTCAATTTAAGGTCCCTGGGCTCCATACAGCACCGCCACTTTGAAACGCCATGGGAAGCACTGTCAGGCTCCACACAGCATTTCAAAGTGTCAGTGCCGCGTAGAGCCCAGGGTCGGTTCCCAGGTGAACCCAGGCTCCACACGGAAACGCCACGTGCGGCCTAGGAGAGCTGAGGATTCCCAGCTGGCCCCAGGCTGCACACGGCATTTCAAAGTGGTAGTGCCATGTGAAGCAGTCTGAAATTTCTGCAGCGGGACAAATAGCTGAAAAGTTCCTTGCATCGGCCAATGCCTTGGTGTTGGATTTTTAAATTTATAAGATACCACCTAGTTACAGGCTATTAACAAAAAATGATACTCCCAAGCAAGTAATAGGACTTGCTGGATTTTCAACAAGACATCAACTTCCTTCTCAAGAGGTTTGGTGTGTTTGATTTTTCTCATTGGGGAATTGGCACTTAATGTAGCTGATGGGCCTTTTGTACAAAACATGTTAAAGCTGATGCATTTGTAGTACAGCTATCGATTTAATTGCATTTAACTCGGGTAGGCAAGATATGTCCAGTGCGTCGGATCCAGGCCACCAGATCTAGCCCATGGCTGCCTCGCTCGGCCCCTTACCACAGAGCCGCTCACACCGCTTTAAACAGCTGGCTGCTCTCTGTTCTGGATGCTGGGGAGGGAGAGAGGAGACTTCATGTGCTGCTCCTCAGAAAAATCTCTCAGCTCCAATTGGCCAGTTTCTGGTCATTAGAAGCTGAGAGATTTTGCTGGAGACAGGGGCAGCATGTGAAGCCTCCTCCATCCCTTTTCCCTCCTCAACCCACCAGCAGAGCCACATGGAGCAGCCAACTGTTTTGACCAGCCTGGGTCTACAGCAGGCAGGCAGAGAGCCTGCCTCAGGTTCCTGCAGGGCTGTTGCTGGAAGCTAAGTGCCTCCCAGTCAGAACCTACCTCAGGCCACCTCCCCTCATGCCCCAGGTCACCACCCAAACCCTCTGTATCCCTTCTCCCCACTTCTTCTGGGTCACAACTCCCTTCAAGACTATGCACCTTTTCCTACACCCTTCCCCCAGGACTGAATCCTCTCCTATATCTGTACTCCCTCCCCAGCCCTACACTCCTGTCCCTTACCCCAAGCTCATTTCCGACCCAACCTACATACCAGACCCCACACCCCCTCCATAGTAGTGTGGCAGTTGACCACTTATCAAAATCTTGGAGTGGCCCCTCCCTTAAAAATTATTGCCCATGGCTGAGTTAACTCTCACAATTAATACTTCATTGTGATTCAATTTTTAGTTAATTGCAATTGACTGCACTGTTAAACAATAGAATACCAGGAGTAGCAGTGTTAGTCTGTACAGGATAAACTTAAAAAACAACAAATAGTCTGGTAGCACTTTAAAGACTAACAAAACATGTAGATGGTATCATGTATAGTATCTGGTGGTAGTACTCCCTCTCTAATTGCCTACTATAGTTCTTATTTGCCTCTTTTGACTATCTAATTTTTAGGTGCATATAAACTATTTGGTTTTCCTGTTACATTCCAGTTGGCTTTCCCCTTGATATTTTTATTCCCACTGCCTCTTGTCGTTGTCCCCTTCTCCCCCCATTTATTTTAGTTCTGGACGTTCAATACTCTGGTCATCTGAAGAAGTGGGCTTTGCCCACGAAAGCTCATGATATCATCTACATATTATGTTAATCATTAAATACAAGACTATTTGTTGTTTTTTAATAGAACACCAGTTTAAATTTATTAAATATTTTGGATGGATGTTTTTCTACTTTTTCAAATATATTTAGTTTTTACTACAACACAGAATGCAAAGTGTACAGTGCTCACTTTATTTTTTATTACAAATACATGCACTGTAAAAACCAAAAGAAATAGTATTTTTTAGTTTTCTTCATACAAGTTGTGTAGTGCACTCTATTGTGAAAGTGTAATTTACAAATGTAGATTTTTATTGTTAAATACTGCTTTCAAAAAGAAAAAAATGTAAAACTTAAGAGCTCACAAGTCTACTTGGTCCTACTTCTTGTTCATACAGTCACAAGTTTGGTTAAAATATGCAGGAGATAATGCTTCCTGCTTCTTGTTTATAATGCCACCTGAAAGTGAGAACAGGCATGTGCATGGCATTATTGTAGCCAGCATCAGTATGGTTTGTGCCCTATTCACTATGGATTCATGTGTCCCTTTGTGTTCAAACATCATTCCAGAGGGCATGTGCCAATGCTGTTGACAGGTTCTGCTCGATAACTATCCAAAGCAGAGTGAACTGATGAATAGACATTTAGCTCTTACATTTTTGTTTTGTTTTGTTTGAGTGCAGTTGTATACTACAAAAATCTACATTTGTAATTTACACTATCATAATAAAGAGGTTGCACTGCGGTACTTGTGTGAATTGAAAAATATTATTTCTTTTGTTTTTTACAGTACATGTATTTATAATAAAAAATATACAGTGAGCGGTATACTCTTTGCATTCTGTGGCGTAATTGAAATATTTGAAAAAGTATAAAACATCCAAAATATTTAAATAAAATGTATTCTATTATTTAACAGTGCAGTTAATTACAATTAATTTTTTTTAGTGTGACAGTTTATATAGTTAATTGTAGTAACTCTAGTTGTACATCAGGTATTCATATTAATCATTTCTGCTTTTTAAAATGCAGTTATGTTTGTTTATGCTACTAATTTGCAAGGTGCAAAGTAAAAATTTTCTACTGTTATAATATAACAAGTGAAACAATTTCCTCCATATGCTAAATCTAAGATATTTTATTATATGTAGTTATATTCCAGGAGAAAAAAGAACAAAGCTATTATTTCAGCACAGTACAGAACTGTAGATTTGTAATAGTTTTTTCTGCTCTTTTGTTCTAGACGTTCATTTGAATTTTTAGACCTGTTATTGCAGGAGTGGCAGACGCATTCATTGGAAAGGTAAGGACAAAGTGTTCCTTTTTGTTATCTAGAAAGCTTTTCAATTAATTTAAAAACAAAAATCTGTCATTTGAATCCTATAACTTGACTACTCATCTAATTTTGAAATAGAAGAGGTACATAGGGTAAACATCTATTTGCTGTTATGAATGGTCCTGTCACTGTTTTATTGGTGCTGTTTAAAACTTATCTTGGAATTCAGAATGGGTATATAAATACCTGAAACGAAAAGGTTTGCTTAAGTTTTGTTATGTCTTCCTTAGCATTACTATGGGAAATTAATTTTATGCTTCTCTTCAAACTTATTTTGAAGAGAAAACTGATCTTCTAGTTATTGTCCCTGTAGGTGTCTTAGGTTGTATGTATGCTCACTGCACATTTTACATCAAACTATGTTAGCAATGTCCTCACATCTATTCCTTTGACCTACTCATCTGTTTGCTCCATGACAAATGTATATAGGAAGTAGCGGTGGTCTTCAACTTCTTACGTCTTGAGTGTTATGGTATCTGCTAAGTAGCTGCATAGCTTGTTTACAAGTTAAGTATTTTCTTGTCCCAGATTTGTGCTTTTCAGGGAAAAGGTGTGTCCTGTCGTACTTTTTGTAGTCAGGTCCTCTATTGCATTCAGCTCCTATTCATTTGCAGCCTTTGCTACATGGGTTATGAAAATTGAAGACTTAAATCCTTCCCATAGGTCAGAGGTGGGCAAAAGGGCCTCCGCGGGCCGGATGTGGCCTTTCAAGCGGGTAGATCCGGCCCATGGAGGCCCTGCTGCTTCCCCCGCCCCCAAGCCAATTAGGGCCTGGGAGTGGGGGAGCACGTGAAGCCTCCTCCCGCCCTGGGGCAGAGCGAAGAAGGCTTTGGATGCTCCCCAACCCCAGGCCTTAATTGGCTGGTGGGGGGAGGGAGCGCGCAAAACCTCCTCTCACCCCTGCGAGCAGCATGTGGCGCTTGGAAGAGCCACGCACTGCTCGCAGGGAAGGATGGGGAGGTGGGCGGTCAGAGAGTGGAGGATGCTTTGAATGCTTCCCCACCCCAAACCAATCAGAGCCTGGGGGCGGAGGGAGCTTCTTGAAGTTTCCTTCACCTTGTCCCGGCCCTGTGAGTAGCCCGTGGCATTTCACAGTGCTACAAGCTCCTTGCAAGGTGGAAGGAGGTTTCGGGTGCTCCTCAGACCCTGATTGGCCTGGGAGGTGGGGGGAGCGTGCCAAGTCTCTTCCAGGGCATGGGTGCCTAGTGGGAAGGAGGGGGCAAAAGGGCTCCCCCACCTCCAGACCAATCATGGTCTGGTGGTGGGTGGCTCTGCCCCTTCCTGTTTAGGCCCCACCCCTTCCGTGGTGGCCAGGGGCTACTTCAAAAATTTTTTGAAGTGGCCCCCGGGTAAAAAGTTATTGCCCACCCTTGCCATAGGTCCTTCCCACTCAGTGCGAGGCATTCACCTCCACTGTCTTAAAGAATCTTTCATCCTGTCAAAAGTGTAACATTGGGTTTGACATCAGTAGCAGATCCAGGAAGCTGAGGGAAGATAGAATGAAGTTGATCCTCTTGGAACATTTCCTGAGACCTGTTTGGGTCCAGTCTCACTCCCTTCTCCTCCTAGTATATTGGCTTTCGCTTCTCAGGATACTGTAGCAACTCCTTCTGCTCCAGAAAGTAGAGACAATGAGGCAGCTTCCAACACTTGGAATCCTTCTAAAAGGAAAAGATTCCATTCCCCTGTGAGGGAGCAAAAATCACTCCCACGATTAGGGAACAAGGACGACTTCTTCGAGGAGTGTCCCTGTGGGTGCTCCACCTTAGGTGTTTTGGTGCCACAGCGCGACTGGCTGGAAGATTTTAATAGCAGTGGCTTTGACAGCTAACTCGCACATGCACAAAAGTGCTACACGTGCCAGGCAGCTAATGCGCATGCACGAGATAGGATCTCCTCAGTTCCTTCTCTGCCACCGCCAATGTCGGTCCGAACCCTCAGTACGCTCTGCAGATTTTTCCTCAGAGAGACAGCTAGCCTTAAGTTTTCTTTTCCTTTCCTTAGTTAGTCTTTTTAATTATATTTTTACTATAATCTTTACGATCCTTCAAAAACAAAAGAAGTCCGAGTGTCTCCCTCAGATATGGAAACAAGTGCGGACTCCACCCCTCATGCTTTATAAGAATAAAAGAATGGCCGTACTGGGTCAGACCAAAGGTCCATCTAGCCCAGTAGCCTGTCTGCCAACAGTGGCCAGCACCAGGTGCCCCAGAGAGGGTGGACCGAAGACAGTGATCAAGCGATTTGTCTCCTGCCATCCTTCTCCAGCCTCTGATGAATAGAGGACAGGGACACCATTTTTATCCCCTGGCTAATAGCCTTTTATGGATCTAACCTCCATGAAATTATCTAGCTTCTCTTTAAACTCTGTTATAGTCCTAGCCTTCCCCTTGGGGGACTCCTCTCTCTTGCTCTGAGGAGTTTTTTTTCCCCTCAGCTTCAGCTTCGTCATATGAGATGGAGAGAGAGATTTTTACAGATTTGATTTTTTTCCTCATACAATCTTTTTCGCAGTGTTCTCCCAAGCACCTAATCTGCAGACTTTGTTTTAAGTGCTATTTTTTCCTCAGAACCGCAGACAGCCTCAGCAGGAACTTTCCTGCGAACCACAACTGAGAACTAGACCTCACCATTTTGCATCAAATCTTTACACAATCCCTCAGTGCATCCTCATCCTTCTGCTGAGGATGTGGTTTTCTATTACTGCCTGTGTTAATCAGTATTTTAGTGATTTTAATTGTTTGCTCATCAAGATGTTAGTTAAATTGATTTGACTTTATTTTGTGTGTGCATGTGCAAGAAGAACCTGAAGTCTCTTTAAAACATTATTACCATTCTTTCAATAAGTAATGGTAGCAAATTAGCTTCTGATGATACATCTTTGGAATTTTTATCCTAACATTAGAAAGAATAGGAAATACTGCCAAATGCAATGTTCTTATTACTAGAAATGCTTTCCAGATTGGTGTTGGTGTACTAGCTATGTTTTGGGCTGCACAGATGCAAAAGAAACCTGTCTGAAAGGTGGGAAAAAATTGTTCTATCTTTTCTCCCAATGAACTAAACGTTTACGTAACTTTTTTTTTGGTCGTAAGTGCAAAATAGGACCAAGATATTGGAAACACTCTTTTTTTCTAAGAAAAGTTGTTACCCCAGTGACCTAAATTAGTCTACAGTACAATGAGTTGGGAAATATTTTAAATCTTATTCAGTGATACACAATATACCATGTGTTGCTATTATGGTAAATCATAGAGGTAAAAATATATGTTAGTTCCCTCAGAAAAGAAGACAAAATCAGTATTTTTCTGTAACAGTAGTTAAGAATTACTGGCTGACTGGTATTTTTCACAGATAAAGGAACTGAGAGACAGAGAGATTAAATGATTTGTAGAAGTTTATTTAGATCCTTGACCAACAACTTAAATACAAGGTGTTACCTTAAAGGTCATGACAATTCTTCATTTTCAGCTAGTGGTACTGTGTTTTTGACTAAATCATTTTCAATCCAGCAGTAGTGATTATTAAAAAATTAACTCTTTAGGAATGCAACAGACACTTTATCTTTGTACTTATTCAAGATGTAAGAAGAGTTTATTAGCCTATTTTCTGTCACTGTTCATTATATTGACATCTTTAGTATACGTGCATCTTCCTAAAATTGAGAGATACTTTCTAGCATGCCTGTCTTCAAAATGGGCGTTAGTCAGCCAACAGGTACAGATTCCATCTTTAGAAGCAGAAGATGCTGGGTCCTGACAGCCTATCTAAGCATCTTAAAAAGGATGGTTATATTGTTTTGGTTCTAATGCCTTTCCTGACTATACCTGCCTGAAAGGAAATCTGGGCCAAACTGTGGGCAGGTCTACAGTACAATAAAAGACCTATGTCATAGCTGCAGCTGGCCAGGGTCAGCCAGCACATGCTGTGGGGCTAAAAATTGCAGTTGAGATATTTTGGGCTTAGGCTGGAATCTGGGCTCTGAACCTTAGCAAGGGAGGTGGGTCTCAGAGCTCATGTTTAGCCTGAACGTGAATGCCTATACTACAGATTTTAGTCCTGCAGTCTGAACCTTGCAAGCCCAAGTTGTTTGACCCAGCTCTGAAACTTGGTGCTATTGGTTTTTAATTACAGTGTAGCTGTACTCTGTATGATTTAGAGAAATGTAACTAACAGGTAAGAAATTACTTTTGTATACTTGTAATAGTAAGGTTAATCCTAAGGAATGTTTGTCTTCTAGGCATGCAACTGTCTTGGTTGAAACCATCAAAAAAGGCATTCATGATGCTGATGCTGAGGCAAGAGTGGAGGCAAGAAAGTAAGAATTTCGAGCGAAATTATAAACTTGATTGAAAGATTAGATATTTTATACCAAGAGGAGAGAAATCTAGGTATTGTGGTATGGTTAACAAATGTAGCTGTTAGTATCTCAAGAACCAGGTTCAAATTTGGTTGAAATAGATTATTTTTAATATAGAACCAAAATGATCATTTGTTTCCATGCAAAATTCCCTGCCTAATTTAGTAAGCTTAGAACAGTTACTAGGTTTTTGTTTTGGAGAATCTGAGAATTTCAGTAAAATGGAAGTATTGTGGATGATAATTGCTCTGTAATCAGTCCCTTACTTCCATGAGTACAAAAAATCATTGAACACTTAAGTTTTTTAGATGATAGGTGTAAAGGTAACTAAAAGCCCCTTTGAAATATGTAAAAAGTATCTAAGTAGCTTGAGGATGGCCATTTCAAATTGACACCTTTTCATGCAAGGTTTTAACTTGAAATCTGCCCTGCTTCATGACAATAAGGCTTACTATTTTCTGCTATAAAAGGTTTTTTTCTCTAGGAGATTCTGTACTTGTCATGTATGGAGATATACAGTTACACCGAATAAAATACATGTATAAGAAATAAAACTGAAAATTAATGGATAAATCTAGTTTTCACCTAATCTATCTATAATCTCATTCAAATCCATTAAAATCAAGTGCACAAAAACCTTCATCAGATTCTAAGTTTAAACATTTAAATGATCAAATGTTAATAAATGAAAATATTAAAATTCTTACTGCAGCATTACCTCACATTGCACGTGCTTCTAATGTTACTCTTACATCTAATCCTAAAAATATACAATATGTGCAATATGAGAATTTCTTCAAGAACCATAGTTTTCTTTCTTTCTTTCTTTCTTTCTTTCTTTCTTTCTTTCTTTCTTTCTTTCTTTCTTTCTTTCTTTCTTTCTTTCTTTCTTTCTTTCTTTCTTTCTTTCTTTCTTTCTTTCTTTCTTTCTTTCTTTCTTTCTTTCTTTCTTTCTTTCTTTCTTTCTTTCTTTCTTTCTTTCTTTCTTTCTTTCTTTCTTTCTTTCTTTCTTTCTTTCTTTCTTTCTTTCTTTCTTTCTTTCTTTCTTTCTTTCTTTCTTTCTTTCTTTCTTTCTTTCTTTCTTTCTTTCTTTCTTTCTTTCTTTCTTTCTTTCTTTCTTTCTCATAACGTTTATGAACATAATGTGCATCGTTGTAGCTTTGTGACATTTAATTTCCCTGCTTTTGTTTAAACAATACAGAACAGGCAAGACAAAATTACTACTATTTTGGCATGTCCTGTCACTGGAGTTGTGTAATGGCCACAACTTTCACAAAGTAACTGGCCAGGCCAGAGAGAACATTTAGTTTGAAATCAGAGTTTTCCTTCTCTTAGGTGAACTGCCTGCCCTGGTAACCAAGCCCCACCTGCCCAATAGAAGCACAGAGAGGTGAAATGACTTGCTCAATGTCACCCAGTAGGTCAGTGGTAGGAGACCCGGCTTCTATACTTGGCTCTTAATCCCAGTTCTTTATCATTTTCACTGTACTGCTCTGTCTAATAGTGAAAATAAAATTGTCAACATTAACAGTTAGCAATCAGATGAAATAATCCCAGTTAGGATTTGAAATCTCCACCTGATTGTGGTAAATGGAACTGGGGAGGGCTAATTCACTCCCATTAGGATGCCAGTCTTTTATATTTGTGTAATGTACAACAAATTCTGAATTACACGAAAAGAATACCTGTTAAAAATGCATAATCAATATCTTATTTCACAAATGTTATTTCTTGTGCACCTTTTATTTCCCAAAATGTATATCTATTTCAAAGACAAACTTTGAAGAAAAATTAAATCATATATTTAAACTAACATTTTTTTTAAATTCCCTTTTGAGAAATACCGTTTATACTATGCTAGTTCATTGAAAGGTTATCAGAATGGATCATTCTGTGGTATCACAGATACAATTGGCTGCTTCATTTGATGGTATATTCTAGGGCAGTGGTGGACAATCTGTGGACCTCATACATTCCATCAGGGTTCTACGTGTGGCTTGCAAGAGCTTTTGTTTATCATTGCCTATGCGCAGGGTTGCCAAATTCCACTGGTTTCTGTCTGCATAGGTTTTTTTTCCCACCAGTGTTACTAAAGCGATATGCACATAAAATGAAGTGCATCCTGATTGCATACAATGTTGACTGAGCATTGTATGATCCCTCTGCATCTAATAAAGTGCTACTTCAGCACACCACACTAATTCTAAGTACGCAAGCAGAGTTAGCAAAACTACCTTATACCTGGAGACTGTCTTCGTTCCAACAGTTTTGTGGCCCACTGAGAGGGAGGAGGGCCATTTATGAGCCCACTCACTAGCCGAGGTTGCCCATTGTTGTTCTAGGATATCTTTACTGAAGCAGAAAATATCAGAAGAATTTCATGGAGAAGATGATAGGAGTACAGAAATTATTTTGGAAAGATTAGTTCAGGATTTTAAGTCAGATGTCTCCAAAAGGTGGCTAATGAGGTAGCAGTCAGCATATATTTCTATGCTAGATTTTCACTTTTTCTTCATAGTTAAAAAACAAACAACCCCAACCGTCTAACAATTATGCCTGGCTGTTCTTTTGTTTTGTAGGACTTACCTGGGTCTTAGAAATCACTTCCCTGGTGAAGCAGAAGTCCTCTACAATAACCTTGAGCCATCTTATCAAAGAAGCCTCCACACTTACTTGAAGAATTCTGGCAGTATAGCATCTCTCCCTCAGTCAGACAGATCATCCTCCAGTTCACAGGAGAGTCTCAAGTAAGGATCTCTTAAATGATTCCTAGTCTGAAAGACTAAAAATGGTCTAGTTCGAATTTGCTTACCGTTCATCTAAACAGTGGAATAGTCTAAGTTCTATGACGAACAGAAATATTTAATTAAATCTTCACAATTACTGCTTCAGAGTTCCGTTTCAGTACTGTACTTATAATTGCCAAAATGAAGTTGAAATTGGCACTTAGCTGCAGGACAGTAACAAAATTCCGTCTAAGCTGCGTGGCTGCATGCCCACACAGCTATTTACTGAACCCTGCTTAGTGTTTCAAAGCTCTCAGCGCAGGATGTTCAGCTGACTAGCAGGGGGCAGGGTATCTGTAAACAGTAACTGAACGCTGCCATGTGCTAAACTGAAGAGCTTCCAGACCAGAAAAAGCAGACAAGATAAGCAGACAAGATAAGGAAGGAGCAATATGTGGCTGGAGGAGGGAGGGAGTAAGTAATTACTTGGCTTAGGGGAAAGTCAAAGGGGAGAGGAGTTAGGAGAGTCCCATCTGCCAGGTGATGGGGTGGGAGAGAGGCAGAAACCCAGCAGTCTCTTCAACCCTCCTGGTCTGGGAAAGGGGAGTTAAGGGGCTGACTGCATGGGATAGGTGGGAGAAAGAGCGTCTGGGTGAATGCTGGCATCTATGCAGTGAGGAGGAGGCGGGGAGCAGTTTGGGGTGTCCTGACTCGCTGCAGTCCTCTCTGTTAGGCTGGGTTGGAAGGGATGAAAGCAGGCTGCATGGGATGTGTGTGCTAGGAGAACATTTGTATGGTTGCATTTCAAACAAAATTTACATGGATGTTAATTGCTTAAGATAAGAAAGAAGAAGATTCTTTTAACAAAATTTTTTGGAGTGTTGCCGATATCTAAACCTCTGTACTTAATGTTTTTTTAAAATCGTGTGTTATTAATTAATACGTGGTAAATTGTATTGCGTTAAGGCTAGATCTTTGCTATGTGGTAGAGTTCTGGCTCTTATGAGTCAAAAGTAGCAAGTACTAGGTGTGCTGCTAGTTTTGTAGGACGAAACCTTATTTGCAAGATCTTTGAAACATGCATCTGTCTACAAACCATGAAGCCATGTGTTAATTTGTTTGGGTTTGTTTTCCTCCATGCTGTATCCTAATATAAGAAATGTCTGTAGATGAATCCATGAACAAAATATCCTGCCATTATCTATCCCCTCATTCTGTTAGTGGCCATTGAAGGGTCCATCAGGAGTTCAACAGTTTCCATGCCACCACCAATTTCAACCTGGACTACTACACACAAGAGATCTACTTCCAAGATATTACAGTGCAAATAAGTGATGGTCACATAAATAGCACCCTATCCCAAAAACCTACAGGTCACTATAATTTCCTACATGCCTCTATCTTTCATCCATAAGATCTCACACTGTCCATTGTCTACAGCCAAACCCTAAAATACAACCACATTTGCTCTAGCCCCCCAGACAGAGGTAAACACATACAGGATCTCTATCAAGCAAGCATTCTTAAAACTACAATACCCACTTAGGGAAGTGAAGAAACAGATTAACAGAGCCAGAAGTAATCTACTACAGGACAGTCCCAACAAAGAAAGCAACAGAACACCACTGGTCATTACCAACAGTCCCTGGCTAAAACCTCTCCAATACATCCTCAAGGGTCTATGTCTTATTCTATATGATCATCCTTTGCTCTCACAGACCTTGGGAGGAAGGCCAGTCCTCACTTACAGACACATACCTGAAACACATACTCACCACCAACCACATACTAGGGATGTTAAATTTTGATTAATCAGATAATCAAGTAGTTGATGGAATTTCCATTGACTACTCGATTAGTCGAAAAGGGGGGTGCTTGCTATCCCACTGTGCCTCTCCCGCTGAAATGTACAAGATCTGCCCGAGGCTCCTATACATTTCAAAGGGAGAGAGGCAGCAGGAACCCACGCCAGCGGGGACAGAAGGAGTTCCCTGGCGCAGGTTCCCCTCTGTGCCCCTTCCTTGGAAATGTACAAGAGTCGCATTCTGTATGTCTTCAGTTTATATAAAGGGCTTATATTATGTCTGTAGTCACCATACTATTAAATAAAACAGCAAAGAATTACCTTATGATGTGCAAAAGCAGATATCGTAGGATGAGTATGCCTTACAGGTGGTTCAGTGCTAGTATTTGTGTTATCTGAATACACTTCGTAAAGTAGAAATAGAAAATGGAAGTAACAGGTGAAGGACTGAAAAGTGTTTACAGTAATATAGAATTGCTCTTTGGATCCAGTACATGTCTGACTAATGCATCAGGGGGTAGCCATGTTAGTCTGTAACTGGAAAAACTTAAACAATGAATAGTCTTGCAGCACCTTAGAGACTACAAAAAATGTAGATGGTATCGTGAGCTTTTGTGGACACAACCCACTTCTTTAGATGAAACTTACTAATGCAGGTATTCTGTGCTTTTCTTTCAGTCGTCCTCTATCTTCTAAATGGTCTACAGCCAGCCCAGCAAGTGTAGCTGGCAGAGGTATGCTCATTTCTATACAGTAAACAGACACACTTGTTTCTTATAAACTGAACATCTACAAAAAATATGTTCATATTTTAATTAGTCTTAACTATAATTTATTATTCTTCTATTTATTATTTCTAATATTTATTCTGATGCAGAATTGCATTATTATATGCTTTGATATCAGTTCCGCCTATAGTTAAAACTGCCTGTCACTTTCCATTGTAAGACCCATTTTTTCTGTTATTAATAACCTTGCCACACTTAAGCTGTTTGGGCTGAAATTTTCTAAGATGGGTGCTGTCTCAAATGGAATTTATTATTATTCAGCTGTTTCAGAGGACAAGATTCAGTTAAAATACAAGTTAAAAAAAGATTTAATTGAGAAACTCTAGTGACTCTCTGCTATGGAACAAGTTCTTGAAATTTGGAGGGATCATCATCTTGGTGTCAAGGATGTACATTTTAGTTCCTGTGAGAATTTGCTCAAATTTGGCAATCTTTTCAGTGTTTGAAAATCTCAATTCTCCCTTGTTCAGTGAAAACGTTTTAGAGTTTGGCAGGGTGGATAAGAACAGAAGGGTTTATAACCACTAGGAAACATTCCTATTGAGCTCTTTTAATGGAATCCAGAATATGAGGAATAACATTTCTCTGGACTCAGCAAAAAGCTGTCAAACCCTCCTTGTAAAGTCAGAGTCTTATCGTCCAATAATGGTTGATCCATATAGACAAACGGTGGGGAACCTTTTTGGGTCAGGGGCCACTGACCCAGAGAAAAATCAGCCAGGGGCTGAACAAGTGAGAAGCAGAGTCAAAAAACCCCCAAACAAAACAAAAAACCATTACTGACTTGGTGCCTCACCTGAGACGGAAAGACACTCCCCACAGTCCCGTAGCACACCAGTACCTGGGGGGGCCCCAGCCTACTAGAATTTGTGTGCTCCAGCTCCATGATGGGGCAGTAGGGAGGCTGGAGTGGCAGCATGGACTCCCCAATGCGGAGGGGGCCTTGAGTCCTGGGGGCCAGATCCAGGCAAGCTGGGGGTCGCAATAACAACGTATAGCTACAATCAGTTGCTCCATTAGTTGAAGTGGTAGCTATGTATAGACCCTAAAGTTATGGATGATTCATGTGGGAATCAGTATGATTCCACACACAATTTGCTTTTTCAGTTTGTTTTTAAAAGCCTTGAGAAATTCCATTATTTGTATGCACATACCCATTCACTCATGATGGATATATGCAATATTAGAGTATTGGGATGTGGTTCATAATCAAGTGTTACAAATTGTTAGATATTACCAATGATTCTTTTATAATCTCGGGGTTTTGTTGCTCAGAGAAATGCAACAAAAAACAAGAAATTATCATGCTCAGAGAAATGCAAAATGAATCTCTTGTCTGCTGGTAGCTACTAGACAATTAATTGTCTGTTACTAGAAAGAAACAATCCAGAACTGAAGGAATTATTCCCCCAAAATATGGGAGGTTATTGAACATCTCAACTGTGTATGTACCCAGCAAAATAGTGGGGCAAAGAGAACCATTAGACATGTTATCATTTATTGAATGCTCAAAGTGTTTGCTTGCTAAAAAAAAGTGCATACCTGCCAAGTGTTTTATTATGTTTGATAAATACAAGCAGTTGGTAGTTACACTGAATTTAAGAAAGTTGACAGAAATACAACATCTTGGGTAGTGTAAAGAGGCTCACTCTGTAATATGGTAATATTCTGTTGGAGAAGCAATTCTCATACTTTAGTAACTTGAGGACCCCCATTTTGATTTTAAAATTGTTGTTGACCCTCAAGCTGGTTTCTCATTTTCCCCGGAGGCACTCAAACCCCCATTCAGCACCAGAACTGCTTCTACTCCATCCCTTTCCCCAAAGCCCCACTCCTGACCAACGCTTCCTGCCTCTGCTCTTCTCTTCCCCGCTTCTGTACACTGCTGAACTGTGCCAGGGAGAGGGAAGGAAGATGACACTCAGGCTTCCTGAGAGTACCCTCGTGGACCCCAATTTAAGAACGGCTGTGTTAGAGAGATTTGGTGACTATGTTGCTGCATAATGTTTCTCTGACCAAACAAAAAAGCTTATTGATATAATTATTCTTTTGTTTCTGGTATTTACTTGTCTATGATTTGTAAACCAGTTACAACTTCTTTAAGTACCGTAAAATCTCGATTATAATGCACACTTTTTTCCCGGTTTTTTTTTAGTGTTAAAGTCAGGGTGCATATTATCCATAGGAGGGTTTTTTTTAAAGTTTTTATTTGGTGGCTCCGCGGCAATTAATTCATCGCAGGACACTAGAGGCTAAGTTGATTTTTATTAGCATTAACAAGCAACTATGTACAGTTTCAAAAAGGTAGGTTAAACAAATGAAATCAACACTGCAGCACAAACAAGCAAATATTGGTATGTTAATTGATCATCTACTCATCTTTTAAGCCCTCAAATTCGCTTTTGTTTGGATCTTCCTCGAACAGTTGAGCATTATCTTCCGGGATATAGTCCTCGACATCTTCATCCAAGTAATACAAATCATTGTCATCTTCACATACCGGTAATTCGCCCTCGGCCGATTCATCGTCGCTCGGATCCATCCACAGGGAATCATCCTCACTGCCATCTATAGGATTAGAGGTGCTGCATTTCAGAAACCCTTTCCTTATCATAGCAGGATCAAGTTCAAGCCAGACATCTGCTATCCACTGGGTAACATCTTGCAGCGTTGGTGTTCGCATACGTCCACCTGCAGTAAATGTATGTTCACTTTCCAACAACCAGGTGTTCCATTTCCTGCGTAGTTTATCTTTCATTGACTTGTTAACTGTCACGTCAAGCCGCTGCAACATTTTGGTCATTCCACCAGGAATAATTGCCAAGTCTGTTTTGTCCTGCTGAAGTCTTTTCTTGACGGATGACATACGATGACACCGACATGCATCCAAAACTATTAGAGACTGCTTTCTCATAAGTCCACCCGGCCGCTTCGCCCAAACCGTTTGTAGCCAATCAAGCATTAAAGCTTCATCAATCCAGTCTTTAGGGTGAACACGCACGTGAACAGTGTTCAGGAAGATTACATTCCTTGGCATTCTTGCGCTTGAACACAATATAAGGAGGCAGCTTCGTTCCGTCGGCCATGCAAACAAGCATTATGGTAAACCCAGACTTTTCATGGCCTGTGGTAGCAATGGAGACTGTCTTGGCACCTTTCAGTTCAAGCGTTCTGTCGTAGGAATTATCGAAATTTAATGGTGTCTGATCTGCATTACCAATTAATGAAAAGTTGTAGCAGTGCTGCTTCCGTAACTTTATGATAAACTTTTGGAACTGCAGTAACTTGGTGTCTGAGTCCATGGGTAGCTTCTGTATGATTTGTTGTTCGGTGTCAGACCAATAGGCCATGGCAATTCATGAACCGATTGCCCCAGCCATATGAAGCTTTAAACCCGGCTGTGTTAGCGCACTTTTTGCTAATGGTCAAAGCCTTCTGACCTCTGCAATGCTAACACCCCCGCCATGGTGTCTACGCTCAGCAATCTGTTCAACCAGCTTGTCCTCCAACTCAGGATATGCAGCGCTTTTACCTCGCTCAGCCATCTTCAACCTAGGCAGCGCTTGCAGGCGCTCTTTCTGCCGCCTCCAAAGCCAAATGTTAGACTTTGCTGTGTTATCAAATTCACTGCTGGCAGCTCTGTTGCCATGAGCCTCAGCATAGCTAACAACTTTCAGTTTTTCAGCGGTCGTGTAAGATCACCAACAACTCGTGGCATCCCAAAGAGAGCATGGATTGCTGCACACTATATACTCGTGCGCTCATGCATGATTACCCAGCAATACAAAAAGGCAAGACAAAACACAGCAAAGTCGGGGTGCGCGCTATAGATAAGAGCTGAGTTTATTCAGGGTTTCTGATGTTTAAAAGGTAGGTGTGCATTATGCATAGGTGCGCATTATACTCGAGATTTTACTGGAGACATTTTTTAAAATTCCTATATTAGGTTGAAACTGTGTAAACCCCAAAAGATAGTAAAATGAAAAAAATATGGTTACCTGCACAACCTTAATTTACCTTTTTGTGTGTCTGCATTGATACAGAATCTCATACTATTTTTACACAGGATCCCTGCATCATTCAGTGCACAGAATGGACCTGATCAGAGAATCAGGGAGTTGTGTAGTGAATGAGATTGTCATCGGTAGGACACTTGCTTCATCTGTTGCAGAAATTGGAATGCGTATTGAATGAATCGGGGCAACAGGAAGAGAAGACGGTCTCATAGGCAAAGTAGTTGAATTCTGTCCTGAAAAATCAACTTCTGTCCCTGTTTCTGTTGCAGAACTTTTATACGATGCTGTCAAAGTCTCTTAAATCGCACCTTTTTATAGGTGGCCATTAATTGTATATTCTTCATTTTATGGATGCCAAATCTGAGATCCAGTGATCTGATTTGCAGAAATGCTGAGCACTTTCATTTATAAATGAAGTGAATTAGAGCTGTGCGGTGAACATCTAAGTTGCAACAAAAATGATGAGTATTCTTAAAAATCAGGATCTGGTGTCATCAAATTGGTCATCTTCAATAAATGGACAAAGTTGACGTTCTCTCTTTGCCTCAAATCTTCGGATGTAAACTGAAGATAATACCACCTACTCTCAGATAATGTGAAGAGAAATCAATGTTTATGTAGCATTCAGATACTGTGATGAATTGTTCACAGAGCTGCTTATGTGGAAAGTAATAATTTTTTACTTTGTGCATTCCTCTTGGATAGACTGGTGTGTTTAAATAAGGTCTGGGACAATGCATGGAATGAGGATTCCCCTTTCCTGAGCACTGTCAATTCTATGCACTAAATAAGACAGGGTCCTGTCGGGAGAAAAACAGCGTGTGGTTCTGTAATTAAGACGTATATTGTATTACATGCACATGGAGGGGTCAAATTAAGGTTACACAGGAACTACAATTCTGGCATTGTCGTACCTTTTGAGGACATGACTTGGTAATCTTAGCCTTCTATTAATATAGTGACTTTGTATTTTATATTATATGGGATTACATTGAATGTACTGAATCAAGTTAACCTTACATTTTTTTACCCCATATACTGGATAGAGATGGAAAGTCTTAACTGAACTTAATTTAGATTCAATTTTACCATCTTTACTCTTTTTAGTTTCAGGAAGCAGCAGCAAGACTGCTCCAAGTCCAGGAACACTGCAGAGGTCCCGCAGTGATATTGATGTTGCTGCTGCTGCTGGTGCAAAGGCACGCCATGCTGCTGGACAGCCAACCGCAGCTGGGCGCTTGTCTGCTGCTGGTCTACCTCCAGGATCCTATGCTTCACTAGGTGAGAGATCCGTGTTTATAGTATTGCCAACTATTTCTTCCGTTCTTAGAAAGCACTATCAATTTTTTTTTTTGGTGCACTCATAATAGTAGTACTTACGCTCCAATTGCTTGATTTAAGAGGTTTCATTATTGTCTGATTAAGAGTTATTGTCTTGCTCCCTTTTTTGATGAAATTGTCTTTCTGTGGAATATTTTAAGAGGAAGCTAATTTTGAGTCCTGGAAGTCTTTTGGATCCTTTGCAACCAGTGCAAAGAATGTCTTTATTATGCTCTTAAAATACATGAGACACTCATAAAAGGATTGCAGATGCTTTCAATAGAATGGAGCAGTTATGGTTTCTACCAAACTTTAGAAGCGATATGTAAGTCAACAGAAATCTCAAATTCTATTTTTTTAAAGTACTTTTGTATCTAAGGCATCATGGACTGTTTCAAACTGAATAAAATGGTTGCAATATTCCATATTTATCACTGTTTTGCAACTGTATACATTATTGGTTTTTAAGAGGTCTGCATAGGTATTTCAGCACAAATGTGTGTATTTTTACCAAAGTTGAATTTTTGTTGAGTGACATTATTTTTCTTCTAAGTAAGAAATGCTACCAACAATATCTCTCTGAAGACAAATCTCTCATTGGTCATATTTCTGATGTTAGATGTAAACTCCATACATAAACTCTGAGTCATAAACAACAACGCCCATTTCTTCAGGGCTCAAAGCAGACCACGATTTAGCCTTAATTCTACAAGCATTGTGGGAGGGAAGAGCAGAAGAAAGAGAGGAGCGGTCAAATAAAATAATGTTGGAGGAAGAGATACAGAAGAACAGTTATCCATGGTTGTGCTATATTTTATCCTTCTTGATAAAGCAAAAGAATTAACTTAGGAAAAGATCAGAGTAAACAGAAAAATTAAATTTTTAGTTAGAACAGTGCTGTATTTTCAGAACATGTAAAGGACTACTTATTTCGTTCCCAGCACCTCCTAAGAATTTATAAACACAAATTTTTGAGAGTGAATGCTGATGGCTTTATACATGAGAGTGCCTGGGAGGAGGATTTGCTTCTGCTGTTTAATAGCTATTCTTTTAATGGATGCATTCTGCACCTGTTCTGACATATTCTTTAAATATTTATATGATTAATTGGAAAGTATTGTCTTGCTGGCAGTTATTTGGACTCTTAGCTTTGTTTTTAAAGCTATTTCTCTGTGACATATCTGGGGTACTGCCCAGACTAATGTAAAGGAGTATTCGACTAGTCGACTACACAATAAGCATAGAGGCAGCAACTGGAGGGAGGAGGAGAGAGCCTTAAAAGCCGGTTTCCCCCCAGCACTGTCTCCGTGGTGTGGGGAGACGGGGGGAAGAGCCGCAGCATCCCTGAGCTGGCACTGTTGAGTCCCAGCTCACACACCCACAGGGGTTCTTACTACATTTAAGATGCAGAGCCACAGCGGGGGTAGCTTCCAGGGCTGGCACAAGCAGGGACTAAGCAGTCCCGGTTCGTGCCAGTTGTGGGATGCTTCAGCTCTGCATTTTAAATACTGTAAGCTAACCCCGCTGGGCTCTTACTACATTTAAACAGCCAAGCCACAGCGGAGTTAGCTCCTGAACCTGGCATGAGCCGGTACTACTTAGTCCCAGCTCACGCCACCCCCGGGAACTAACCCCGCTGTGGCTCTGTGATTTAGGAGCCCTGCTGCTGCGTGCATAGCTTCCTGCTCACAAACAACCTCCAGTATGGAAGTCACTTCTGACTGTATTTGTGTGTGTGCTGAAGCCACACCCTGGCTCTAACCAGCCTCCGTTATACTACAAGGCTACTCTGATTCTTAGATTTCCTTCTTCTCTCCCCCCCGCCCCATAAATGTATGTCCTGTACTGCCCAACCGTCTTCTGGACAATACAAATTCATATGAAGTCTCTACCATCCCAAATAGTTTCTCAGGCACATCAATTTAAACATGTTGTATTAGAGAAAAAAATACAAGTTTATTAACTACAAAGAT
Organism: Pelodiscus sinensis; assembly: GCF_049634645.1. NCBI lineage: Eukaryota > Metazoa > Chordata > Testudines > Trionychidae > Pelodiscus > Pelodiscus sinensis. The sequence continues at coordinate 175,149,614 of NC_134712.1, forward strand.
AAAGATTTTAAATGAGTACAGGTAATGAGCTTTAAAAGTCAGAAATCTTTACAAGAAAAATAAAGATAAAATGCAACTGGTGCCTAATTTAATAAATTAAAAACAAAGTTTTCTTACAACATGCTTTCAGCAGTCTCATTGACCAAACTTCTTAGATCCCCTTCTCCCAGAATCTAACAAATCCTACTTTTGTCACTTCTGGTGCTGTGCATGCGATTGGGCAGGGATAGAATGAAAGGTGCCTGGGCATGTTTGTCCCTTCTTTTTGTATTTGCTGTCTTCCTCTTGAGAAACATTTCTAGCTGGCTACCAAGAGATAAAAGACTGTGGGAAAGAGTTTGAGTTTTTGTTTGACTTCCTGCTTGATGACTGTTTACTGATTAAATGAAAGTTAAGTAGAGCACATGTTCCTTTGTTTGAAACAGAGCTATTTACCAACCTTAGTTTGGAACATGTTAACACTGCATGGTGAATCTTATAACTTCACATGCAGTGTTTCCACACACAGTTTATCAGGACAGTAATGATACTTCACAAGACATGTATTGAAAGATTATTACAATAGTGTGTAGGGTGTGGATGAGGATACATTCTGTCACTGTCACAGTCTCTTAGATGAAAATGGAAAAAATGAACGGAGACTGAGATGGAAAAATTCCAATAATACTATTTGTGACATTGGTTTGGGGTTAATGGTAATATGAGGATTCAGTAATACAAATGGATTAGCTATTATTTTGCCTTCATTCTCTTTTTCTGAATGATTGGGATAGTGTTGAATAGTAATGCAAATTAAAGTGTTCTTATAATCAAGAAATAATGTGGAAAACATTTTTAGACCTTTCTTTGTGTTGTGATAGTACCAAATAATAGATTCAATTAATAGAGAAAATGTATACAAGAATTTTAATGTAGAATGCTACATTTTTGGTTTTGTCTGTGGTGTCACATTCTTATTTATGGCCTGCGTGAATTTGTATAGTATCATAATAGCACCAGCAGGCTGTGCGATTTGAATGTATTATTTATTTTTTAAAATGTAGTCTTTATAAACTGACAGTGTAACAGCATTAGAATAGTGAATGTGAAAAGTGAAGGGAAGCGATGAGAAAAGAGGAAGAAAAATATACCGCATACTGCAAAATAGGTTTTTCTTAATTGTTCTCAGTCTATAATTACAGTTATATGCTTGCTTAGTAGGTTGGTTTGTTGTTGTTGCTTTCCTAATGTTACTTGAGGGTTCTTTGTAAATAGGTCTTAAGCTATATTCAGAGTAGTTGGCAGTTTCTCAGAGACAAGTATTAAATGAATAACTGCCAGCTATACTGTTGTGAAGGAAATGTAAGAATAGGGAGAGGTCAGCATGGCTTCATCAGGAGGTATTTGATGACCTGAAAACTGAAAGGAATTCTTCAATAAATGGAGACAATGAAGAAGGGCTAATGATTGGTTCAAAAGAATAGCACAAGTATGCAGAGACAAAATCAGAAAGGCTGAGGCAAAAAGTGAGTTATACCTAACAAGGTCCATAAAAGACCATAAGAAACTCTGTTAATACATTAGGAGTACAAGAAAGACAAATTGAAGTGTACATCATCTACTTACATAAGTACACATAAAAAGGGTTTATTTCAAAAAGGGAAAAAAAAGTAAATTCATCAGTGACTTAAAAGCAAAATGTTTTTGCTAACTCAAGTAGATAGGCCAGTAAGCCAAAAATCTGAAATGTCTAAACCATGGCTACTCAACACACGACCTGTTTGTTTGTGGCCTGCGGTGTAGTTTGGATTTATGTGGGGCTCAACACACAGCCCACGGGGTGGGAGCCAAAATAAAAAATTAGTCAATATAATGCTCATCTGTTGATATGCATTTTAGTAGTTAAATTCCTAGACTGTCATTACTCATTAAAAGTGCTGTCATATGGGTAGAAATCAGGGAAATACTGCATTTTATTAATATCAGCAGAACTGAGTTAAATGGGGCCTGCATGTTGTATAATCTTGCCTCAATCTCTGTATTCACACCTGTCAGTGTGAAAGAAGCAATTTGCATGTATATGCAATCACACTTAAGTTGCTGTCCTAAGCATATGCTTGTGAGTATCATTGTGGCCCCCTGGGGCTTCTAAATTTGAGTAGCCTTGGTTTAAACCAACTAAAATTAAAATAAATACAAAAATGCAAAAACCAAAATAGTAAGTCACATAAATAAAAAATGTAAGTTTGTAAATCATGCACTACAAAAATCACTTCCTGTGAAATAACCAAACAAATCCCAAAGAGTGTAATGCAGTGTAGAGAAAATGTATAAAATATGTAAATGTGTATCAAAAAGATTTTTGTGTAACTTTAAACTTATAATGTACCTTGCATCCCTCATCTGAATTTGTCTAATCAACTCAGCATAGTGTTGCCATATGAAAAATAAAAATACCTAAAAAATATAAATACCTAAATAACCAAATTTGAGATCACACTAAGTTTTTAAAAAGCCAAATAAACAAATGCCTCAAAAAAATCCAAACACAAGTTAGAAGGAAAGGGAAATTAATCTCAGACGACATCAAGAAAGTTTGGTTGTTTAATGTTTGAGCAGCTCTGCCCCAGACTTCCTGGAATTAGCCGCTGATCTGTTTCAGCAGCGGCTGAATCGGGGACCCCTGGGGCAGAGCAGCTGGGGTCCTGCCGGGTTGGTTCCGCAGCACTGTCTTTTGGCGCTGCGGGACCAACCCGGAAGCACTCCAGCTGCTCTGCCCCAGGTGTCCCCAAGAGCAGCTGGGGTGCTGCCGGGTTGGTCCCGCAGCCCCGAGGGGCAGCGCTACGGGACCAACCGGGCAGTACCGCAGCTGCTCTGTCCCAGGCGTCCCCAAGAGCAGGCGTCCCCAACCCGGCAGCATCCCAGCTGCTCTATTGCAGGCATGACCAGCAGCAGCTGAATTAGTGACGCCTGGGGCAGAGCCGGACTATCGTAAGGGGGGGCTATGAAGGGTCTGGGGTGGCATCCCCTCCCACCCTACTCCAGACACCTCATAGCCCCCCCCCTTCTGATAGTCCGGCATATTTGATAATCTGGCACCCCCTGGATCCTAAAGGTGCCGGATTATCGGAAGTTTACTGTACATTGAAGATAATAGAGGTTATAAGGAATAGCCAACATAGATTTGACAAGAAATTTTTTTGACAAACCAATGTAATATGCTTGTTTGGCAGGGTTATTGGCATAGAAGGCAGGTAGGATGCAGTAGACAGGATCTTGATATTAGTAAGGCTTTTCTCACAGCCCTACAGGATGGTCTCATGAACAAACTGGGGAAATGGCTAGATGAAATTATTATAAAGTGAGTGTACAAGTTGGTTGAAAAACTATGCTCAAAAGATAGTTATCAATGATTCTTCAAGTGCTTGCTGATGTCCATTCCACCTAAGTGTGCATGCACTGTGTGCACAAGTTCCAGAAGTTTTTTACCCTCGGCAGTATCCGTTGGGCCAGCCAGAGAGTCCCTTGGAGTGTCACTGCTATATTGCCCCATATATACCCCTGCTGGCCCTCCACCCCCTCAGTTCCTTCTTACTGTCCGTGACAGTTGTTGGAATGCTTTGCTTGCGCCTTTGAAGTGCCCCCTTAGCCTTTCTTATCTCTTGTAAATAGTTGTGGTTTCAGTAATTATTAATGTTAGTTTACATTAAAGTTGTTATTTTGCACTTCTTTCCTCCTTTCCCCCCATCAATGCCAGGGCCTCACACCTTCAAGCCCTGTGCATGGTGCTACAAGCCCATGCCCTGTGGGGACCCTCATGAAGAGTGCATTAAGTGCCTAGGAGAGAGTCACTTGACCAACTCTTGCAAAATCTTTAGGTGGTTCAAGCCTAGAACCAAACACAACTATAGGCTGAAACTGTTGCTAATGGATTAGGCACTTCAGTCCACGGCACTGGGCCCTGCACCATCAATGAGGAGCACACCAGCATTGGTGTATGAGGCAAGTGCCACGCCAAGGCACTCTGTGACATCGGCCCACTCATCGGCATCTCATGGCACTGGTCCCAGTCTCCGACATTTGATGACTTCCAAGAAGGCGTTGAGAGGAAGATCTCCATCGAGATGGGAACACGGGATCCACAGGGGAGACGCACAAAGACATCATCCTCACACAAGCACAACGTTGCTCCTATGCCACATAGGCACAGGTCTCGCTCTGCGTGGGCAAGCAGTCCTGAAGTCTAGGACTTGTCAGTGGAGGAGGTCCCAGAACCATCAACTTCAGACACGTTCACTGTGGCCAGTGAGCTGATAGAGATCACATCTTCACCGGGCCCAGGACCATGTGGTGGAGACTCCCATGCGCAACCCTATCCGGAGTGGCAGCTGGTATCAAAGCCTCTGGCACCAAGGAGTTCATCATCAGCACCAGCCACTGGACCCGCGATGGCCTGCGGCTCAGGCCCAGCACCGGCCTCCGCAGTGGCCCTACCTCTTATAGTGCAGGCATCTAGCACGGCTCAGAGCGGGGTTCATCCGGTACCAACAGCACCTAGTCCTCAGGCAAGGCCGGCACCAAGGCATGGCAGCATGCCACCATCGGCACCATTGTGGTTGGCATCAGAGGCAGTCCATAGAGTCAGGGTCTTCCTCGGATCAGTCCATCAGGTCCCAATTGTCCCAGTCTCTGCACCGATCTCATTTGTGGCATCTATCCCAATAGGATCACAGCTCCAGGCATGCCAGCCCACTCCCGTCCCAGACGTGGCTGTCTTAGTGGCAACTGCTGGCCTAGTGGCCCTTTTGGACCCCTCAGGCATTCCACCAAGGGCAGGGGTGCTAAGATTGGCTTCATCTTCAGCATTGGTGTACTTGGGGCATAAGGGGACCCTGTCAGCCACCCCGCTTACCCGTGCACAGGCTTCAGAGTCCAGGGCTAGTCCATTGGGGACAATAGGGGTTCAAGAACTGCCCAGTCAGCAGACAGTCCTGGTGGGCCCCCCTCAGCCATAATCACCTCAGGTTCAGCAGGTGATGCCCACTCAGGAATTGGCAATACCTAGGGACTCTTCATCCTCCTTCTCCCAGCTAGGTGCTGGCTGACCTGTCCCCGACCATGCCCACCATGGACATGCATACTCACCAGGAGCTCCTTAGAAGGCTGTCCCTAAACCTGGGGGTGCAGGTAGAGGAGGTGGTAGATGAGTGTGACCCGATGGTGGATATCCTGATGGCAGATGCCCTGGCTAGAATTGCCCTGCCTCTTAATAAGACGGTGACCAAAATTACAAAGACCCTTTGGCAGACACAGACATCCATCCCACCAAGGCAGAAGTGGACAGAGAGGCAGTACTTTGTGCCACAGTCAGGGCATGAACACCTGTTTGCCCCCTCCCATCGAGACATTTAGGACCAACTCCTCAGGGAGTTGTAACAGGAGTTCGGAGCCCCTACAGAGAAAGGCAGGGTGGTGTCTGCACTGCTCTCCAGGCCCCACTGGCTGCTGCCAACTTGGCAGAACAGTCAATGGCCATGGACATAGTGATGTGCTGGAACTCATGACTCCAGGTATCGGGTATCCCACCCAAAGTCCAAACTACCCTGCAGGACCTGCCCTTTGAAGGGTCAGGGCTCTATTCAGAGCAATTGAACAGTAAGCTGCACAGTCTGAAGGACTCCCTTGGATTTTGAAGTTGCTCCCAAGAGCAGACTAGCAGATCCACTACTAGATCATCCCTTCATGAACAGATTGTTCTCCTTACCACCGTTCTTGGCATCCCATCACTAGGGACCACTGAGTCCTTGAGATGGTGGCGGTGGTATACTTTTATTCCCTTCATCCCACCCCCTTCCTATCTCTCTTCCGGGACCCCTCTCTAGTACCTTCTACATTTGGAGGTCTCCTTGCTCCTGTTGTTAGGGGCAGTAGAAGAGGTTCCATGCAAGTTTCAGGGGCAAGAGTTTTACTCCCAGTACTTCCTGATCCCAGAGTCCAAGAGGGTCCCCTACCCCATCCTAGACCTCAGAGGCCTCAATGACTTTATAAGGAAATCAAGCTTCAGGTCGGTGATGCTAGCCTCCATCATTCCCTCCCTTGATCTAGGGGTCTGGTGCACTGCCCTTGATTTGAAGGATAAATACTTACACGTTTCCATTATGCCCTCTCACGGGAGGTTCCTCCGTTTCACAGCAGGTGCGGATCACTACCAGTTCACAGTCCTTCCTTTTTGGCCTGTCCACTGCTCCCAGAGTATTTACCAAGTGCATGGCAAGGGTGACTGCCTTCCTAAGGAAGAGGAGGGTACAAGTTTTCCCCTACCAGGATGACTGGCTCATCAGGGGCTGCTCTAGGAGCCAGGTGTTGAGTCACATAGACCTGGCCCGAGAAACCTTTTCCCGCCTAGGGTTCATGCTGAATGAGGAAAAGTCTGTTCTCACCTGCACGCAAGTAATAGAGCTCATGCAAGAGGGCTGGTCGCCATGATAGATCGGGCATCCCTGCAGAATGCCAGGTTCATGGCAATGAGAGACGTAATTCTGAAGCTCCTGGCTGCCCCTCTGACCATGGCGAGAAATTGCATAAGACTGCTGGGTCACATGGCAGCTTGCACTTACGTGGTACAATAAGCCAGGCTACGCCTGTGCCCATTTCAGGCCTGGTTAGCAAGGGTCTATGGGTCAGCCTGCGCTCACATTGACATGGTGGTGACTGTCCCACAAGAGGTTCTGTCTACGCTAGACTGGTGGCTGCAGGAGAGCAAGGTGTCCTGAGGAGACCTCTTAGCCCAGCAGCCACTCTTGATGCAGTTTGTGAGAGATGCCTCCGATAAGAGATGGAGAGCCCACCTGGCCGACCTATGGATGCAAGTGATGTGGTCTAGTCAGAGCAGTCGCTGCATATCAACATTAGGGAGCTGAGAGCTGTACATCTGGCATGTTAGGCGTTCCTGCCTTAGCTGAGGGGCAGTTGTGTCTTGGTCCTGACGGACAATACAACAGCAGTGTTTTATAACAATTGACAGGATGGTGCTCAATCCTCTCCATTCTGTCAGGAAGCTCTAGTCCTCTGGGATCTCTGCATCGAGCAGGGGCTCTACCTCCAGGCCACCTACCTTCAAGTTCTCTTCCTTTTCCTCTTCAGGACATTTTCCACCCATGAGTGGTCCCTCAGGGAGGATGTGGCCCACCATCTTTTCCACAGGTTGGGAACTCCCCACCTAGACCTATTCACCTCCGATACCAACAAGAAATGTGGCTGGTTCTGCTTCAGCCTGAACCAGTGCCTGAAGCTAGAGGGGGATGCCATGTTAATCAGTTGGCCCCCTTGTTCCTGTTCGGTTTCCCACCCTTTCCACTCACACACGAGGTCCTCCTGAGAGTGCAGAGGTACAGGTTGTCGGTGATTCTGGTGGCCCCAGTGTGGCCATGGCAACACTGGTATACCATTCTGATATTGCTGTCAGTGGAGAACCCCATATCAGTGCCGTTCCTGCCAGACCTGCTGATTCAGGAGCTGGATCAGGGTCATCTGTGCCACCCGAACCTGCAGTCCCTCCATCTCAAGGCCTGGAAGATCCATGGTTGAGGGGTGGGGAGCATCTCTGTTCAGACCCAGTCAGGTGGGTACTGATGGAGAGTAGGAATCCCTCCATCAGGGCAACCTCATAGGGCCAAATGGAAGAGGTTCTCATTCTGGGAAACCCAGAATGGAGTGGACCCCCTTTGGGTCCCTGTCCTTCTGATTCTGGACTACCTCCTTGAGCTTAGGTAGCAGGGCTCGTCCATCTCCTCAGTGAGGGTACACTTGGCTGCCATCGTGACTTTTCCCTCTAGGGATGGGGATGGGCTGCATTTGCCAGTGTGATGGTTAAGCATTCTCTGAAGGGTCTGGATAGACTCTACCCCCAGATTAGGCAGCTGGTTCCCTAGTAGGACCTGAGATATTTGCTGACTGAATTCATGATAGAATCTACATTTCAGAAATGTGCTCCAGAGTCTTAATAAACCAACCAATCAAATAATCTAGTACTCTTAGTTAAGATGATAACCTTGAAAATATAACTGAGTGTAAATCAAAGCCGTGAGGCTTTCCAGAATAGCATGAAACCATACTGAGTAAGTTGCCTCTTCTGTCACTTTCATCTCAGTGGGGTTGCTGAAACCTAAATATCTATTTAAATGGGTAAAACTTAATTATTTTGTTGCTGGATATCTTACCAGAACTGTCCTACAATGTACTTATCCTGCTTCCAGTTTGGTTTCCATATCTTTTTATATGGAGAATTTAATATAAAAATAAATACCTTGTAACTGTACTGAAGTTGTTAGTTTTCATATTGAATTTATTTAACTAAAACTTTTTAAATTTAAAGTAGCTGCAGAAATTAGGACCAAAATATCTGAGCACACATTGCTTGTTCATTATTGTTTGTTGGTGAAAAAGGATCCTCCCTGTACTGATATTGCATTAGAATGTGCTTGTTCTTGTAGCTCTAGAATCAGGAAGAGATTCTTTGCCAGATTTTAGCCATTTTAAGCTTAGTTCTGCTTTTGAAGCCTGATATTACTCCCACCCATATAAGCAACATTCATCTAATTACAGGCAGTCCCCGACTTACGTGGATCCGACTTATGTCGGATCCCTAGATACGAACGGGGTGAGGCAACTCCCGCACATGCGCAGCAGCATTCCCGGGGCTCGCTCACCTGGGTCCTAGGATCCTCCTCCTCCTCGGGCCAGCTCCGACTGGGGTCCTGCAGAGCTGCCGGGCAGAGGAAAAGTGCCTCCCCACGCCTGCTGCCCCCCCCCCCCGCCCCCCTGCCAGCAACAGGCTGCCCCCTCCACTGAGCAACAGGCTGCCGAACAGACAAAAGCAGCCTCTCTGCCCCTCCTCCCCTCTATACATGCCGGGCTCCCAGAGCACAGCAGCGTCCCCGGGGCTCGCTCACCTGGGTCCTAGAATCCACCTCCTCCTCCTCTTCAGCCGGCTCCAACTGGCCTCTGCCTGCAGCAGCTGGCCACAGGGACAGGGATCCCGCAGAGCTGCCGGGCAGAGGAAAAGTGCCTCCCCACGCCTGCTGCCCCCCCCCCCCCCCCCGGGGCCTCGCATCCTGCACGCCTCCCCCCTCCCCCCCTGCCAGCAACAGGCTGCCCCCTCCCCTGAGCAACAGGCTGCCGAACAGCAGACAAAAGCAGCCTCTCCGCCCCTCCTCCCCCTATACATGCTGAGCTCCCTGGGCAAACAAAGACTCCACCAAAACAAACAAAGTGCTGGCCTCATTGTGTTAGCAAAAAAAGGACCCTCCTCCTAGAACCCTGGGTGGTGTGTGGAAATAAAGCTATTAGCTCAAAGCATGGTGCAGAGCTGTTTGGTATTTGATGAGTTACTCCTTTAGTCCTGAGTTTGTCACAGGGACAGAAATAGATGTGAAATCTTCTGAACAGGGGAACAGACAACAAAACAAACATTAGAGGGGAGTTAACCTTTCCCTATGCTATCCAAAACTAAAAAAAATGTTTGGCTAGAGTTTCCCCTACAATATGTACCAGTTCCGACTTACATACAAATTCAACTTAAGAACAAACCTACAGTCCCTATCTTGTACGTAACCCGGGGACTGCCTGTATACATATCTGACTAGTAAGTATAGTAGTGGTACTCAGCCTTTATTTTGCTTATATTATACTCAAAGTCTGGACACTCCTGGAACACATGCCTTATGCCAAAAGAATAAAATAATATTTAATTGCTTTTAAACTGTGTATATTAGTCACCCTTCCTTTTTCCCCCCTGTATGTCTTTATTGTGCTGTCTTGTTTTTCTTAAATTTCTGCTGCATCTCCCATAGCAATTTCAGAATAAGGGACAGAATTTCAAAAGAAGTGAGGCCATTCTGTTTGTTCAGTAACACTATTACTATTTACTGTATAAATTTGAATTTTCATTAGTTGTTGATCACCAAGCAATTGTATCTTGAAAAGGTTTGACCTTTGCTTCCAGGATTTGGTCAAATCTAGATGATTCAAACAAATAGGTTCCACATCTTTCTGGAGGGACTTGTATTCCATCTTTTATTTTTTTGCATACATTAGGTTGGGAGGGAACTACTTAATTTTTTAGAATTCACGCACATAAATTAGATGTACAAATGTCCTCAGTGTTTACTATTAATATAGTTTCTTAATGAATGTTTTAGGATTCTGTTGTGAATGTCTTTATTCTAACATACTAAGTTTTCCCTGTTTCTTTGCCTGCTCTTTCAACAAAGAGGATACTTCTGACAAGATGGATGGTAAGAACTTGTTTTGTCTCTTCTCTTCTAATCCTATTAAAATATCTTTTGAATTTAAAGTACTTGACATTTGTACTGCGCACTACTATTGATTGAGTTCTAGTATGTAAAATGTTTTAATTAACCCTTCTATGTACTAATTTGTGTCTTAGTGGTTGTCTTTTGTATTATTACTATATTTGTCTGTGTCTTGACATTATGGATGTCAGGTGTCCAGCTTTAAAAGAAACTTCATTTTTCTTAAATCTGATATTATTTCCATATAACCACTCAGATTATGAGTAGTACCCTTTATCTTTCTGTGTTTAGACACTGACATTACCAGCTAGGTTACCATCAACTTGAAAGCTTAATCTTGGGAGTTTTGTATCCTCTCCTGTGACACACTTGTATATTTGGCAGTGTGATGTTTATTACTAGAGGTTTCACAATTTCTCCTATACTGCCAGTCTCTTTTTTGTGGAGAAGACCTTCATAAACATTAACAGGAGAGCAGAAAAGTATTCTACAATATTTTAGATATTTTAAAAATTTGGTGCCTTATGTAAAGAGTGCTGTGTAAGAACATAGGTTTTAAAATAGTCAAATTAGGAGGATTTAACCAGGACACTATTAACTTTTAACAATTTAATTCATTTTAAAGATAGGTGGTGTTGAGACTTACATAGCCTCCAGCAAGTTTAACAGACTATTTTAAACATTTATAAACTTTCCCTCAAATAGCATTTTAGTACATATTTGTTCTAGCTATATATTTAAACAGTCTTTAGCTAGTTGTCAGCTGTGTTTCCTCTGATAATTAAAAAGGCCTTCTGAGGCCAGGTCTACACTGGGGGAGAAATTCAATTTTAAGATATGCAACTCCAGCTACGAGAATTACGTAACTGGAATCGACATACCTTAAATCAAATTTCCATGGTCCCACTGCGGGATATCTACAGGAAAAACTCTCCAGTTGATTTCCCTTATTCCTCACAACTTCGTGGAATACAAGGGTCATGAGGGGTGCCCTCAGTGTTCGACTTAGCTAGTCCTTACTAAATCAAACCTCAGAAGATCAATCTTTGAGGGGTTGATCTTTGCGTAAGTCTAGACAAGCCCTGAGAAGCATAATAGCTGGGTTTGATATTTGTTCAAGAATATTACCATTGGTTATTTTGGCTTGAAAAGATGAGAAAATCTCTTTATATAAACTTTCATAATGTGTATTTTAACTGTATGTAAGAATGAAGAATAGCCACTGGCAGCAAAGCATGCCCCATTTATTAACAATAATCCCAATCTTTCTTCCATTATTGAGTCAAATGAGCAAATAATTGTATTAAATACATATTCATCCTGAACTACAACGTAAAGGCCATGGCAGTGTAACAGGCCTCAAGAGGAACTGAATTCCAAAACCAAGATCTCTACTGAAAATGCAGTTAAGTGAGACAGAGGAGAAAACATTTTTAAAATACCAGAATCCCAAACCATTTGAAGAGTTATAGAGGCTATGATTTAATCATCATTTTTAGTAAAAGTCAAGGAAAGGTTACTGGGAAGAAAGGAAAAATCATGGCTTATGTTTTAACTTACACCATAAATACCCTAAATATTCATTGTTGAGGGAGGAGAGGCTGTCGCTGGTATAAGAGAGCCTGTGGCACCAGATGCTGGGGAAAATCCTGGGGGATCAACAGTTGTTCCAGCAATGTTGCTGCTCAGGCAGTCCCCGGGCCACCTGCCTGAAGCCACTAAGTGCAGCTGGCCAGAGGGCCAGGGCTGCTCCAGTAGTGGCTGATGCAACTGGTTGCAGAACTACTCCTGCAGCTGGCCTCAAGGGCAGCTACAATGTCTGCTGCAGAAGTCATGGCAGTCATAGAAAGCCACAGAATCTGTGAATTCTTCAACCTCTGTGACACATACAGAGCCCTAATTATGGATAACCTGCATGGTTTATTGCACTTTGCAGCTAACTGTAAGCCAGTAAAGATCACGGAGTACAAGTAATGTACTTTAAGTGTCTTTTGCATATTCCTATGTATAGGTGTTGCACCAGCTTGTGTTGCCTTGCAGTAGAACCTGCTTGCAGCAGTATCAGCTAGAGTGTTCTCACATCCCATCTTTCCAGTTGGCATCCTGGCTTACCAAGGGTGAGGCTATAGAAGGGGTGCTGGTGGTCTCTGACAGCTCCAGCAGACTGTAGGGTGCCAAAAAACCAAAGCCTCTCATAGTGTGGTCTTCATTTCTGTGCCTCTCCTTTTCAAACTTCTAAGAATATAAGTGTCCAAACCAAGGCCTGTGAGATCAGTTGTCAAGGACCCCTCTGGCAGCTCTCACAATGGCCAAACTCTGACTGGGCCTCCCCAGCTTCAGAATTGGCTCCAACTACATCTTTCAGATCCTGGAAGATGGACACAAGTGATGCCTCTGAACAAGGACGGTCAGCTTCAGATGGTATGGTACTGAGGGAAAAGAAGCATAGGAGCAAGAGTACCAGTGTTAGCGATGCCAGTTCCCACACATCAGAGTTATCAGTTCTGCTTATTTCAGTTAACACTACTGTGGTTCCTAAGTGGAGATCAGCCCCATCACCAGTCACATCAGTGAGGGAGGTTAACTACTGTGTGAACCTTTGGATCTGGAGTCACAGCCAGACGGAGCTCCTGTCTTGATCCCAAATAACTCCTTGGTTCTGAAGAGTTCTGCCGTGTCCTCATGCTAGCACTAGACCATCCTCTGTCTCTAGAGCACGTCTCAGATCTGGCTTTGAAGTGCATGGCACACAAGAACAGAAGCATGTGCCTTTAGTTCCTGGATCCTCGTCTTCATCCCAAGTTATGAATTTGATAGGTTAGGTGGAATAGCTCCAGTAGCTTGTAAACCACATCAAGTAAGTACAAGTGCCATTGCTGCACAATTGATTGTCAGATCCCATGTGAAAATAGAGAAAAATATAAGGCAGCAAATCCACAAACACAGTTTAACTGCTCAATAAAGTAGTGCCAGTTGTCTTCACCACTTTCTACCCCTTAACTGTAGATGAAGTAGACAAGGCTCTCTCCAGCAGTAAGCCCACAAAAGCAGTAGGAATGAACAGAATATACCCACGATTCCTGAAGATCTTTGATGCTAAGGCAAGAGGGTGGCAGGTAGGGATGTGAAGGTTTAATTGGTTAACCAGTAAGTCTCGCCATTAATTGGTGAAGTTTACCAGTTAAAGTTAACCAGTGGAGTGGAACGGCTCCCCACCTGCTGGGCAGTGGGTTGCTCCAGCCCTCCAAGGGTCCCACAGTGGACAGGGGCTGCTCCAATGCAGCCCCTGCCTGCAGCAGGTCGTGGCACCCACAGGCAGGGGCTTCTCCAATCAGGATGCTGACTGAGCCATAGGAGCTCCTGCCTATGAAGAGCGGAAAAGGGCATGTTCCAGTCCTGTGGCAGGGGCACTCCAGTTTAACCTGTTAGCCAATTAAATAGGATTTTACATCCCTAGTGACTGTCAGACTTCAGTAAATGTGGAAGGTAGTTAAGGTCTTAGCTATTTTGAGAGAAATTCACTGACCCAAAAAATTACCAACCATATCCTTCCTGGACCATTATTATCAACTGTTACTGTCTCCTACTTTCAAAGGTTACAACCAGTACTGTAGAAGCTGGTTCCTAAAAAGCAGACCAGTTGAGGTTAGAACCAATTGCAATTGCTTTGACGCGCTATTGGCTTTAACCAGCTGTATATACTGTGTGAAATCTATCAGGAAATTAAAGAGTGGCAGTGTTCATTGACCTTTCATCTGCATGCAGTACTGTATGGCTCAAAGGTCTCTTGCTGACCTTGGCATGGGAAAAAACTAATGATAATCAACAAGATGCTGAGTAATAGAAAATTCACTACACATGTTGGTGAATCAGCTAGCAAATCACAGAGATTGATCAGTGGCTTCCCACAAAGATCTGTTTTAGCACCTGTACCATTCAGTCTTTGTACTAGCAACATTCTGGTCACATAGTCCCATAAATTCATCTATGCAGATGATATTGCACTTTGCTCCTGGTGCCCCAGAATGTGATAGCCTCACTAGACTGGTAGTCAGACAGGACCAATGAAGTCGTGCAGTTTAATCCATATGCATCCATAGTTACTTCATATGCATTATCCAAAGATTGGGAGGGCACTTGAACTACTTACTGGTATAAGGACATTTGTCTTCTCAGGAAAGAATATTGCACATAAATGTAGTGGAACTAAGCGCTGTTAAACTAATCCTCAGATCATTCCTCCCTCACCCTTCAAAGGAAGGGTTTGCAAGTAGTAATGGACAGTATGTCAGCAGCGTATTATATCATCAATCAGGTGAGTGATCACACCACCTCTTTGTGGACAGGCTGTAAAGCTATGGAATTGGTGCATCTGCCATGACATTTATGTAGCAGTACATTTGGCAGGGGAAAACACTGTAGTTGCAGGTTGCTTCAACAGGCATGCCTCCCTGAAGGACCCTTTTTTCCAGATGGGGTAAACCAATTGCAGACCTGTTCACAACAAGATTCAGCAGAAGGTGTCATCTTTTCTGTTCCTGAACCAATAGGAACAGCATGTCTCTCTTGGATGCTTTTTTCCTGTACTTGAGGGGTGGAGAGGAGTTTCATGCCATTCCTCCTTATCCCTCGATACAAAAGGTGACACAGATATATCTGCACAGAGCAAGAAATAATACTCATTGCCCTGGTTTGGCCCTGTCAGCAGTGGTTCACAGACCCTCTTCAGTTGTCTGGTGAAGTCTTTATACCTCTTCTGTCTCCATATGTTTTATGCAAGGAGGGGAGGGGGATTTTGCACCTAGTCCTGCAGACCCTTTATCTGACAGTATGAGCAATTGGATTTAGACCTGCACTGGAGCAGTTGTATTTCTTCATCTGCACAGACTGTACTGATTAAATCAAGGAAACACTCTTCTAGAAACTTACTGCCAAAAATGGTCTAGATTTCAGGCATGTATTCAGAGGAAGCCTGCTCCTATCTTACTCATTGATAAAGATTCCTTTGGCATCCATCTCCATGTATTATATTCAAATTGAAGATATTTCAGTATTTGGAAAGATATCCGATGTGTATCCTTCTGCTAACAATGATATTCCTTCAGTTTAGTTTTCACCACTTCAATGAAATCTCCGTTTGATGCCATTTCTGAAGTGTTCATTGCATCATTTATCCCTGAAAATGGCTTTGTTACCATTATGTAAGCCAGTTGAGCAAACCTAATGCACTCATGTCTGATCCACCTTTTACTTAGTTTCATAAGGAAAATGTAGTCCTTAGACCTCACCCTTAGTTCTTGATTAAGGTGATTTGACACATTTAAAGCTTCTAGACTGTTCATCTCACATGACACGAACATGAGGTATTAGAGGTTCTTCCCAGACTTTTTCACAGTGGCTCAAGCTTCTATATCTTTTAGCTAGTGAGTTCTTGTTTCTGCTTCAATGAGATCACATTCCACTAGAGCTGTGACTACTACCTTTGTATGAGTCTGCTGCCAGTTGCTGAGATCTTCAGAACTGCAACCCAGACATTTGTGTACACCTTTAACAAGCACTTATCCCATGAATTTAGTTTCTACAGCAGATGTTGGTTTTGGCAAGGTGGTGCTTCAATCTTTATTCAACTACAACTCTGTCCTCAACTCCAGATAAGTCACAGCATTGCTAACCAATCCATCCTATAAGTTGGGATATGCGGAGCCACTCAAAGAAGTAATTAAGGTTACTTGTCTGTCACTGGAGTTCTTGGTGATGGCTATGCATATTCACAGTCCCCACCCTTTTACCCCTCTCTGTCCTAGCTCTTGTAATTATGTCTTCTGGCTTTGTGATATACGCAACAAAAGAACACAGGGTTCTCTGTCCCCTTTATAGCCTTACCCTCAGTGCTTTGGGACACCAAATGGAGGACCGATGCAAGAACACTTTAATTGATAAAGCTAAAAAAGACTGCTGCCATAGAGTGGTTCAATGCATATATTTGGAAATGTGCAGAGACCTCTTGAACTCCAAATACAAGTAACTGTTACTTTTTGCTTACATCATCCCAAATTCCATAAGGAATTTGCTGTGTCAAGTACCTTGTACAGTTCTGCATTTTTTTCTCACTGATTTCCAAATCAAAATATGCTTAGGTTGCATATAACTTTTATAATTAGCAGCATCACAAATTCACCCTGAACTCTTTCAGTCAAGCTGGGTTTTTTTTTCTATTGTGTATCATTGCAAATAATATGGGCTCCGCAGGCCAAATTCTGCTCACATAGATGTGTGCAACCCTGTGGTCCTCAGTGGATTTTCCAGGATGATTGAAAGAGAATAGGACTACACAGATATATCTGAGGACATAATTTACTCAAGGCTGTTGCTACGTGTAGGGATGTGCAGGGTGGAATTAATGCAACTTGATAAGAGTCCAGGATGAATTTGCCAAACTGACAATTTTAAAAAAGTATATGCAAGCTGGGCAAACTTGATGTGGAAAACTGTGAGATGCTTCCACAATTAGAATTTTAAAAATTCATTATTAGGATATGGTGGCACTTTAAAAGACAGTAAGATTGCAGTCTTCACAAGCTAGAGCTTCTGAGACTTCAAGGGTGACCATGCTATAAATAAAGCATATCGAGTTGGCCCAGTCTGGAAGTAGCAGCATGCCCAAACCAGCAAGGTCTGCAGAGAGGGTTAACCTCCTACAACTTCTAGACTAAGTGGAGATGCTGAATGGGATTTTTGATCCCATTCCATTCATCTTGGAATGCAGAAACAGCATTGATTTAAGGAGAAAAATTACCAACCAATAGTGGGACTATTTTACAAATCATGTCACTTCGTGAATATATTCAGCCAGAATTGTCAGACCATGGTTTTAAGGGAGTCTCAGTGGAGAGTGGAGAAATGGTACTTGCACAGATGTTCTGCTTTTCCCACTCTTTGGATTTCAGGGCATTGATGTGTTTTATCTCACATTTTGTCATAACTGTCACGTGTGTATGTTTTCCTCATTACACTAGCATACATCAACTATGACTATTTCCGGTAACCCTATTTTTCTCACAGTTCACTCTTCCTAGCAAGACTTGGTCTAAAGGTGTAAATTTTTTTAAGGCATCAATTTGAACTTTGAAGGAATCTTCCTTTCTAATATCTGCCATCAGCTTCTCTTTCTCTGGGGTTTAACACACTGAACCTGTATAGCTGATTTCAATCTGGCGCTCGTATTGCAATTCTGTATGCAAATGTGCATCTGTCACCCACTTTCCTTAGTGGTTAGTTGTGATATTACACTTGATATCAAGATCTGCTCTTGATATGCTGCTTAATTGTCTTAAACTCATATGCATGACTGAATCCCATTTTTCTTTGATATTCCATGCTTTCTCAAAGAAAGTTTGGAGTTCAGCAGTGTATTAGGTATTTCTGTAATCAACTCACAATGTTGCCTTTGGCTTTTCATTGTAGTGTAATGATGGAGTTGCAATGCAAGAGAGCAGAGATTAAGATTCATTCTTGCATAATAAACATATTTTATCAAGGTCCTCTAATTTCATATGAATAGTCTCTTATAAAAAGGAATTGAATAAAAAAAAGTGTTGTTTGAAATATCATTGTTTTATTATTTTTTCTGTTTAGGAACAGCTTCTGAAGATGGTAAGAAAAATTAATCTTTTTTTAGAATAGCAGATACTTTCATCTTCGTGTTTTCATACAAACTAAATTCTAGAAATAGAATTAGCTCATTATGGTGGTAGGTGGTCATACTTCCATTTGGCCTACAAATCTAATATTTGGTTGCGGAAGTAATATTTTTGTAAATTCTTTTGCATTATGATTTTGGTTCTCAGGAATTAATTTGCAATAAAAATGTCATTGCTTAACATTTTAGTATAAAATTACATGAGTTTTATCTTTTAAATTAGAGACTAATTAGGAAAAGCTCATCTCTTGATCAGATGTGCTCACACTCTCAGAAAGCAGGTGCTATTATAAATTAAGTATTTGAAATGTGAAAGAACATTTTAAAATGTTTATTAAAACCTTTCTGATTTTGCACCAGAGATTCAATCAGCATGTTTGCCTCATAAAATTGAAACAGATTTTTTTTGTATTTGAATGGAAATGTAAATCAGGGCTTTAGTGATCATTGAGCATCAAACATGGTTGTGAACTATATTCCTACACTCTGAGTCAGATTTTGTATACAGTTTTTAAATATGCTGAAACCTCATTACAATTAATGGGAAAAACATTGCCAATGCATGGGGTAACGGAGTATAGAATTTGTCCCAATCAGTGTAACTAGTAATGGTAATACATTGCTTTCTGTAGCTAAGTGAATAACTGTAGCTAAGTGAATAATTCCTTTATCCTGGCTCTCTTCCTATAGACTTTCTTCTGTGGACTGTTTCCTCTACTTGGATGAATAATATTAAGTTGGCTGGTCTTGAAATCCTGCTGTGGAAAGCCTAAAGGGGCTGGAAACTAGATGCGAGTGTGTGTGCCCCTAATTCTTCAGGGTCAAGGCTTGACCCCATATGTCTGCAAAACTTTCTTATTGCTAAAGTTAATGCAGTCTTAAATTAAGTTAATGGTTGCAATAGAGCATCACTTCCCTCAAGCAGTTTTCTCTTGCAACATTCTAAAATTGCATCTAACTCGCTGTTTCTAGGTTTTATTTTTGTGTGGGGCTGTCATGTTGCTTTAGGACTGGTAGTGCAGAATTATGGCAATTCACTTTTAAGAGTAATCAGCCTATTAACTGTTGCTTATATTACTTGAATCCTTTCTTTGGTAATTTCAGTGTATTGTCTAAACATTGAGTAAAGATCATGTCACATGAAAGATGAAATTATGGGTTAGCAGCTGGAGAGAGCTGAATTCTATTTAGGTTCTGCCATGGATTCCTGAGGAACCCCCAGACAAGTCATTACAATCTCCGTGTCTCAGTTCGTTCTTCTGTAAACCACTAATAGTATTTCTTTGCCTCCTATGGAGACTTATTCATTAGTTTTTGCAAAGTACTTTTGTGTCTGCATCTTAGGCATGAGAATAGGGTGTCCTGTGGTACAGAGAAATTAGATTCCAGACCTCTGAAAAACAGAAGAGTGCTGCTCAGAATTGTTGGCAAGTATCTTCAGTGGTCTATTCAAAAGGTAGACAGGGTTGGCTTTGTTATCTAGAAGATGAAAAAGGAAAGTTAGTAAAGTTACAGCCTTCAAGCGGTAATGAGCAGAGCATATTATTTTTTACATTAGGTACTTACAAATTATAAAATAGTCTCCTTGATTCTTACTTCATAAGATTTACTTTTAAAAATATAAAATCATTTCTGGCAAAAGCTAGAATTATCTACTTTGGTGCTGATGAAGATAAGCTAGTTTAATTTAAAAAAATGATAATATGGAAATTCTTTACTGAGGAGCAGTCAAAAAGAAAAATGTTCATCTTTCTTAACTTGCAGTTAAGTATATTGCAGTATGTAATTTTCTACTATAAATTTTTTTTTTTTTTTTTTCAAATGAGATTTGGATGATTGAGTTTTCCACTCTGTAGAACTCAGTTTTCAACTCTAGTATTGTAATAAAATATTAATTACAGTATGATATCATCTCTATTTATGACAAAACTATTTTGTTAAATCAATGTCATTTCTACTTTATAGGTCGTGTACGAACAAAACTTTCAACACCCTCTGGAATTGGAAATTCAAAGACAGATTCTAGAGGACGTAGTCGAACGAAAATGGTCTCTCAATCTCAGCGTATGTATTACTCGTTTATCAGTGATATGTGATACAAAGATAGGCCAGATGCTTAGCAGACGTTCATTGACCAATGGCCATGGTCAAAGCTAATTTAAAAACATAAGCCACATACTGAGTTGTTGTTCTGTGCCTTAGGTTCATCATCGCCAGACAAAAATGAAGGTATTTTTTCAGTGTTTTGGGTCAGTGTTTTGGTTTGCATGCTTATGAAATCTTTGGTTATTTGTGTTGTCATACTTTGGGGGAAAATTAGGGCGAATTCACCTCTTAAAATATATAGTACAACAAGAAATTAAAATCTTCCACTAAAGTCAGTCTTTAGTAGTAAAGAACCACAACAACATTCTATACTAATTAGCTAGAATATTGGAAATTAGGTAAAGTGAGTGGTATCTTCTTGTTCTTATAGATGACCTAAAAATCTTACTTTTTGGTACCCAAAAACCTGTTCTTTTTTAGTTAGTAGTAGTCTAAAATTATAATTCAGAAATTGTTTTCCTCTCCACTTTTGATTATAAATTATACAGTGCCATTGCCTCTTGGGTGCATGCTAGTTTCCTTCGTACAGCCAGTATCTTTACACCTCAAATTTCTTGTTTTGTGTTTATTTCTTTTCAAATTCTTCACTGAGGGATTTTCATGGGAACTTTTTTGTACTTCAGCAACAATAGAAATTGTGTAATCTTGGATCTAAGATGATGGTTATTTTAAATATACAGTATTTAAAAGTTATTTGTTCTATTTAGGCTTTAAGTGATTTTGAAAAGTGTTACATGACAATGAATTCTTAAGGTTTGAAATCAACAATATGTTTAGGCTTGGAAGGATTACATATTAATCAGTAAATGCCAGTAAACATCTATTTCACTGTACAGATATATAAACTAATAAAAAATATTTCCACTAATTATTAAAACTTAGACAAATGCTATTTGAGAACTCATTCAAGTCTGATTTATGGATATTTACTTTGTATATTTTTACATGTGATGTTGCTAATTTGTTTTTTAACAGTTGTAAACCTTTAACTTCTTCGAGTCATGGTCTCTGTTGTATTCCACTAATGGTTTAGACATGCTCACTGTGCGTGCAGAACCAGAGAATTTGAAAGTAGTGTCCATTGGTCCATGCATGAGCCCTGATTTGCCTCATGGTTTGTCAAAGGTAATAAAGGGCAAGGAAAACCAACTTTGTCTCCAGTTCCTTCTCATTTTGCATAGTCCAGATCAGAACTTTCATTGTCCTTTAAAAACATCTATCTATCTAATCTATCTATCTATCTATAAACTTCTGCAGGATGAAAGAGTGATGTTGTCATGTCCCTCTGGGTCCTGCTGCCCACTCTGCTGCCTTTCTTCCTCCCGGTGCCATGGGCTGGAAGCCTCAAGCTGCACACTCAACCCTCCCCTGCCCCCCCTCCCCTTGGTCATGTCCCCTTGGCCAAGATCGCACACCCCCAGCCCGCTTACTCCCCCAAACTGAGATCCTGTAGCTCTAGCCCCCTCACTCACCTCTTGCACCAAAACCTCACACCTCCAGCCTGCTCCTGCCCCCTCCCCCCAGCCAGACACCTCTCCTCCCTCCCCCGCAGCCTGTTCCTGAACCCTCCTCTCTGGCAAGACATCTGCCCCTAGAAAGGAGGGGGGGGGGACTTGGTGAGCATAGCGAGCAGGAGGGCAGCCCCCCTAGTAGTTATAGACATTTACAATTTATGTTTTCAGCTGTTTTAGAGTAGTTTTAGTGATTAGGAAAGATGTTTTGGGGATTGTTTTTCCTTCCTCCCTCTTCTCCCTGCTTCCTCTTGTACTCTCTCATGGGTACAAAGACTAAGACTGTAAGTTTCAAACAATGCACCTCCTGCCTGCATTCCTTCTCAGTTGGCAACAAATACCAGTACTGCTTCTACTGCTTGAAAAAAATCCATATTGCTTCCCTTCCTTGGACCCCAGCCAGGGAAATTCTCCCTCTACCCCTGCTCCTCTGATTCGTCAGCCAGGGGTGCACCTCCTACTACTGAGTCTGGATCCAACACTGACAGTGTTGCCATTGTGGACCACACACCAGGGACTAGTCAGGAGATGAGGAAGCATTCTCATAAGCATGGCAATATGTCTTCCTTGAAAATGAAGAAAGGGAATGCTATGTCCATGACTTCAAGTCATGGAGAGGAAGTGAATGCTGAAGTACAGAAACATGAAAATAAGTCCAACAAGCAAAGGAATCGGGTGGTCCCAGGTATCCTCAACATTGGCATCCGCATAAAGTATGGGACACATTTGTTCTAGAAGTTCACTATTCCATCACCCCTTCCATGTAAGGAGAAGTTACTCCTAATATCAGGTAGACTGGGAAAATACTCGAGCCCCTGGACATCTTGATTGTAGAGGAACTGAGATTGCTTTGTTTGTTGGGATCCATTTCCTCTTTGGAGACTTCTACCCCTGATTAAATGCCACCATTTTATGAGCCTCATGGTCAAACACACTTCTGCTGGCTCCAATGGTCCTGTAGATGGAACCATAACCCCCTTCTACTCTTTGGTTGAGTTGGATGATGGAAAGGGGCAATCAGTCTCCTACCAGCAGCATAGGTATTCTAGAAGACTGTTCAGATCATGCAGTATCATATGATGCAATATCATGCAGTATCATATGATACCACAGACCCGCTGGTTCCCGCGGACATGGGATTTTTCTGAACACCCTGCAGATTCATTATACTTGCAGTATTGGTTCCAGTCTTCCTTGTCAGAACTCACCTACTTAGCAAGGGAGACTTCACCTGTTTCCTCATTAAAGGGCCCATTGTCTAGAAGCTTGGACCCAGTGCTGGAAGAGGTGCCCCTTAGCTCAGTTCCAGTAGTGCCACTGGAATTGGAGAGGTTTCCTTCCTCTCCCTCAGATGAGGCAGTGACTCAGCATCCCCTTCACATTTAGGTAATTCAGGATCTCCTGCATAGAATAGTGGAGAGAGTTTTACATCCTGTTGGAGGAAATACAGGATATCCAGCATAAACTCCTGGGTATTCTCCATTTATCTGCACCAGCTAGTGTTGCACTGCTTATTAATGACATGGACCTTGAACCAGCTCAAATGGTGGTACACCATGGTCACATGTACTCCGACCTCTAAGCTAAGGAGTCTTTAGTTTCTTTTCTCATATATACTCCAAACCTACCTGGGGTTCAGGCAGCAACTGAATGATCCAGGCATCAACATCCACATTCCACACCACCTGACAGAGGGCAAGCTATTGGACCTTTTGGGCCATAAGATCTATTCCTTGGGCAGGCTCCAATTCAGGATTTTGAACTATCAAATATTACTAGCCAAATGTGATTTTCTGAATTATAGCAAACTTGAGGAATTCACTGACAAATTTCCTAAGCAAGACTGGGCTCATTTCCAGGTTATTATGGAGGAAGGGAAGCTAGTGACAAGAACAGTGCTCCAATCAGTGGTGGGTGAATCCAATAAATGCTCTCCAGAATTGGTGGGGATTCCCTGCCTCCTGGATTACCTCCTGTTGTTGAAGGCTTTGGATGTTACCCTCAACTTTCTAGAAGTCCACCTACCCACAGTTAGAACTTTCCACCCCTCTCTGGAAGGGCCCTCTGTCTTTGCACACCCATTAGTTGATAGATTCTGGAAGGGCTTCCTCAAAACCTTCCTGCCCATCAAACCCATCATTCCCCAGTGGGATCTTAACCTAGTTCTGTTCGTACTAATGAAAACTCAGGCAGTCTCCACCCAGAGAATCTTGAAGTGAATTTTGAGTGGCATTACACTTTACTATCAACTCTCCAGCTTTTCTCCACCTTTCCACGGGAGCTCAGGGTTTGACCATAGCCTTCCTCCATAATGTGCTACTCCACAACATCTGTGACTTGGCCATGTGGCATTCAGTGCATGCCTTTGCTACATACTATGACTTGATACTGGGCTTGATGGCATATGCATTCTACAGCGTGGCGGTCGTCTACTCAACGATTCTTTCTTCATCTTTGCATCCTCCTCCAATTTAGATACTCCTTATTAATCACCTTCAGTGGAATACAATCAGGTCCATCACTGGAAGATGAGGTTACTTATTTGTAACTGGAGGATCTTAGAGGGGTAGTCCCTGTAAGTATTCCACTTCCCACCCTCCTTTCTGTCTGCTGTGAATTTGTTTGATTCATGGTGGAGAAGGAATTGGAAAGGCGGTTGGTCTGCCTTGCCCTTTATCACCTTGCATGAAACCATAGACATGACTTTAAATTTCTCCAGTTCTGAACACATGGTGCACATGCAAAACCCTCAGTGGATTATAAATAGGGAACACACATCTCGAAGAACTTCTAGTTACAGGTAAGTATCCTCCTCTTTTGGAATCTCTGTATCTGTTGTTAAATTGTCTGAATTACTTCATAGCTTTCCACAACTATGAACATTTAAAATTGATATAAATAAAAAATGCTTGAAACCCATAATCATGCTCAACTGTAAAAAAATTAAAATTGACAAAAATAAGGCTTATAAATAAACAGTGATCTTAACAATCAAAATTATTTTAAAAACCCAAATTCTACCAAATATATGTATGTGATCATTAAATTGTGTGTGGGCAGGATATAGTTTTGATTTTTTTTAAATGTTCTCCCATTCTACACTGTGCATTTTTGTAGAATTTTTTTTTAATTAACAATTTAGGATCTGATTTTGAAGCATCTACCTTCTCTTATATATGGCTAGTTACTGTGCAGTTAGCCAAGACCTCACACCAAAATACTGGTCAGGTACAAATAGTCAGTATGTAAAGTTTTTGTTTGTAAAGCTGGCCAGTTTATTATGAAAACAGAGAGACATGAAACCATCAATATAATTTGACCACTTAACAGAATAGAATGCCGCTTTAAAGTGCAAAGGAAGAGTAGTAACTTAGAGGCCATTAGTCTAAAACATACCCTTACTTAGATAATCATGGAAGTAGAAGAAATTAAAAGTGAACAAACTCATTCATATAAAATCTTCCTTATTATAAATTTGCATTCATTTTTCAGTAATAATTTACTGAAGGCCTCTTCATTTTCAAAGGGATGCTGTCAAATTTGGCATGTCCTGTGAAAACAAATCTGAAGACCAGCAGAGAAATGTATTATGCTATTAATAAATTCCCATAAAAGAGTTTATTATTCAAAAATTGTGAAGGGAAATTACTCAAAATAAATAGCCAAAAAAAGAAGGGGGGGGGAGGTTATGCCTAAATCATTGATGGAGATTCAGCTTCTACAGAGATGGCTAGTGTGAACAGATTTTTGTACTCTAATTCAGTTTTAACTAATTAACTTCACAAACACAAACATTTACACTGAATTTTAATGGTACTTGAGGTTGTTTGCAAAAGAACTCCTTTTCTGTCTGATCAGAGCCTGAAGGGATGAGTTTCATAAAGCTCTCTGATGTGCTACTGCAGGGGTGGGCAATACTTTTTTTGCCAGGGGCCACTTCAGAAATTTTTGAAGTGGCCCCGGGCCACACTGGAAGGGGCAGAGCCAGGATACTTCCCTACTTCCCTACCCACAGATTATGATTAGTCTGATAATGGGGAAGCACCGTCTCCCCCTTCCTCCCCCCCAAGATTCTCCTGAGGCGCCCATGTCCCTGGTGGTGGGAGGAGACTTTGCACACTCCTCCTTCTGCCCCCAGGCCAATCAGGGTTTGGAGGCGGGGAAGCGCGCAGTCTCCTCCTGCCTTGCCAGGAGCTCGTGGCGCTTCTTGCAGGGCAGGGGTAGGGTGGAGGAAGTTTCTCGTGCTCCTCCCGTCCCCAGGCCTATGGCAGGGCGGAGGAAACTCTGTGCGCTTCCCCCTGCTCCCAGGCCCTAATTGGCCTGGAGGCGGCAGGGCTTCCATGGGCCGGATCCAGCTCGCAATGGCCCTTTTGCCCACCCCTGTGCTACTGAAATAATTTGATGGGTTTACACATGGTAATATGGACAAATAAATTCCCCCTTTCTACTTGGCAGCCTTCTTCCCATTCAGAGCTGAATTCTTCAGCATGGCTCATTGTATACAAATCTTATGACTGTGAAAAATAAATTACTTGGACAATGAAAAGGAGGATTAATAGAGAAAATATTAATAGAGAAAACAGTACAAGAGCAACTGAAGCCCAAGTGTGCTAGAGAGTTTGAGAAATAATTCTTGTAAAAGTCTAATTTAAATTAGAATTATTGACATGAAACTGTGAGTGAAAGGTTCCAAACTAGTTAGCTCATTTTATAATGGGTTACGTATTAGATTTAATCTCCCCTCTTACAGAATATAGAACAGCTTTCCCCTTCCATTTTCTTTAGACCAAATCTCCATATTAAAATGTCATTTTAAAGTAATACATTATTTTTTCATGTGGCAGTATGAGTTCTTTTGAAACAAAACCATTGTGTAAGTTTACAGAGAGAGAGATATACTTCAAGTTTCAAGGGTATAGGTTTAAAGGGTAGGATATTTGATTCATACTTGCAAGGCGGGGACAGGGATGCACAGTTGTAACTAGGGATTGAGCTGGAGGATTAGGAGGATCTTTCTCCTACTCCCACCCTCAGAGCTATTTGTAAATAGCAATACAGGTTGAACTTCTCTAGTCCAGCATTCCCTGATCTGGCACAATTTTAGGTAGCCAGTTATTCACTTATCATGGGTATGGCCAAGTTTCTCTTGGTCCTATAAAGTTAGTTTACAGCCACTAGTCCTGAATCAGTGTTCTGTGTTATGATTTGGCTATTATTTACACTTAAATGTCTTACAAGAGCCCAGTAAGCAGTGGAAGTGATGATGGTGGTACTAGACAATATTGACTTCCCTTGGTTTGGCACTAGTCAGGTCCCAAGGGTGCCGAACTAAAGAGGTTTAACCTGTATTAAATACATGTATACAGGAATTCTGTACTGCAGTTAATTCATAGATGAAAAGTTGCTACTCTTGTTTTCAAGAGTAACTAATTTATTAGGGTTTGCATAATGTTATTATGTTTTTCTCTATTGGAAGAAAAAATTTCTGAGTGGGAGGGAAAAGATTTTGCATTTAACCCTCAGATTATGTTAAATTAAATTGATAAAATGTATTTAAACCTAAAAATTTCGACTCCTTTTATAATTGCTATGTGAAAGTGTCTTGTCAGATTACAGATGTGTTTCAGTACCTGTGCTTTCCATTTTGGAGCTATTTTGATCACCCACTCCACTCCCAGCTCAATTTTCAGTCACTGTGTTTGTCTTAAATAAGAAAATATTTGTGGCATTTTATGAAAATTGCTTTCTTTGGCTTTTAAATCTTTAATTTTTGCAGTCTTATATTACTTGAAAATATTCTCAAAGTTGAGTTCATATTTAATTGGAAATAATTAATTCTTAGTTTTATGTAGTTGGAAAGTTGGAAACTTGTAATTTGCTTATGCAGCTTTGCTTCATTTGATTTGTACACAAGCATTTGAACCTAGTTCTTTAGTTGTGGATGCTACTAAAACTCACTGCTTTTCACATAACTATTTTTTGGCTTTTTTTCTCCTGTGTGAACTGACTAAAGCTTTCTTGTTTCCATTTGCCATCCATTTTTAATCTGCTCTGCTCCCTCCCTCTTCTTGGATTATAAATTTTTACCCCAATCCTGCCTTTTACACTTGTTCAGGATCACAGTCTGCTAACCCCATTGGTGGTAAGACTCTAAAATTTGTGTGTACATTGTTGCTTGATCATTCGTCTACATATCCCTAACGTAGGACCCTATTCAGCAGAAATTCCAGCTCAGTTTTCTTGGTCCTACAACTACTTAATTTAATGTAATTCTTACCTAGAAGGCAAAAACATTTCTTCTTTGTGATTGCGGAGTATCATATCTGATTGGTTAGGCCTTTGACTGCTTGTGCTACTGTGTGTAAGGCTGAAAATTATACTTCGGTTCAGTGAGTCCAGTATACACTACATTAGGGATCAACCAAATGTAACAAACACCTATAAGCAGCATAGTGGTGTGTGTGTGTGTGTGTGTGTGTTCAAACACACTTTTTACATTTAACGCAGGGAAGAGTTTAGGATTATCAGGTATTGCAAGCTACTTGCTGCAAATTCTCTAGTACAGAGGATAGTTATTCTGTATTCTGCCAGGCCTTTCTGAATAATTTGGGATGGTCTGAATGATATATAGAGGCAATTAACTCTTAATTCTCAGAAAGCGACACAAAACTGGTAGAGATGTCTGATGTTCATCTCAGTAACGGAAGCTAGGTTCATGATTTCCATGTTGCGCAGTATTGCATGTCTCATTTTTGCTGAATAGGCCCATAGGTAGAAAAGGGCATTTTGCTAAATAATCATTTCAAGTCTCCATTCAACCAACAAATTGTGTATAGTCTCTGCATGATGTATTGTTTTCAACTGTTCCCCACTTTTTTTCCTTTCATTTCTTGCTATCAAGCTTTTATCTTGTGCTCCTTAAATATGCCTGTGGACTTCATATTGTTATATTATCTTTGCTTTGTTGTTGACACTGGTACTTTTTGTAATGCAAGAGCCTGATAAAACTCACTTATTTGAAATGTTGCATGAAAAAGATAATAGACATCTTATAACATTGCTATGTTTACACAGTTTTGGTTTTTGTTTGATTTACACTGTTTTCTTTCTTTAAATGGGGCTAGGAAGATTATTATAAGCCTCCTTTCACTCAGCTGATTTCAGTTTAAAATAGCTTGGCTTTTTAATTAAGATTTTTAAGTGAAATTGTTTTTATTGTGTGTTTGGCAACAGTGACTTATAATTGGACTGATTATTGCTATTGAATATAGTTTTAATTAGAGTATCAGTAAGTGATACAATGGACCATTTGTTGGGTATTAATGTAAGTTCTCCACAGCTGAAGCTTCAAAGGATGAAGATAGTCTAGTTTCTTCCAATGGATGCAATATGAAATCAAAGATCAAATTTTTAATAAATGTCCAATTTTATTAATAAAATCTGCTAAGACACTTCAACAAAAAAATTTAACATCTTGATCATCTGTGGTTATTCATAATGTGTTCCAAAGGTTGAAAATTGTAGTTTTAAAAAGGCTTTCCTTATGGAGTTTTAACAAATTTCCAATGGAAGTCCTTCCATTGACTGCAACGAGTGTTAGATGATTGGGCTCCAAGGGTATGTCTACACTACAGCACTAATTCGAACTAACTTAATTCGAATTAGTTAATTCGAACTAAGCTAATTCGAACTAGTGCATCTAGACCTAAAAACTAGTTCGAATTAGTATTTTGCTAATTCGAACTAGCATGTCCACATTGAGTGGACCCTGAACCGAGGTTAAGGAACTTCATTAGTTCCCATAATAGAAGGACTAGAGGACACCAAATGAAATGAATGGGTAGCAGGCTTCAAACTAATAACAGAAAGTTCTTCTTCACAAAGCAAAGAGTCAACCTGTGGAACTCCTTGCTGCAGGAGGCTGTGAAGGCTACAACTAGAACAGAGTTTAAAGAGAAGTGAGATCAATTCATGGAGGCTGGGTCCATGGAGTGGTATTAGCCAGGGGGTAGAAATGGTGTCCCTGGCCTCTGTTTGTGGAAGGCTGGAGATGGATGGCACGAGACAAATGGCTTGGTCATTGTCTTTGGTCCATCCCCTCCAGGGTACCTAGTGTTGGCCGCTGTCGGCAGACAGGCTACTGGGCTAGATGGACCTTTGGTCTGACCCAGTACGGCCGTTCTAAGCTCAGGGCTCAGGGCCGGGGGTCTCACTGGACCACCTTGTTTTTCATGCAATCCTTCTCCTGGGTGGCCAGGCTGGCAGCTATCCTGCCCTAGACGGCCACTTTCCTGTGCCTAGTGCGGAGGTCGTGGACGTTGGAGGCTTCCCCCCAAACCTCGATGAGGTCCACGATGTCCGCACTAGACCAGGCGGGCGCCCGCCTCTTGCAGCCCCGGGCAGGCTCCTGGGAGCCGCCAGCCTGGTCCCGGGAAGAGGCGGAGGGCTGGGTGGCAGCGGGTGGCTGGCTCGTGCCGTGCCAGGTGCAGGGTCTGCTGGCTGGGTGCTGGCAGGCTTGCACCTGGCACGGGCACCGTAGCCAGACTGTGCCCCTTTAAGGGCTCCGGGTCCGGGAGGGGGGCAGAAGAGTTTCCCTGGTGGTGCCCAGAGTGGCCACCAGGGCAAGCTGGGAAGGGCTAGCCTCCCACTAGTTCGAATTAAGTGGCTAGACAGCCCTTAATTCGAACTACTTAATTCGAACTGGGCGTTAGTCCTTGTAGAATGAGGTTTACCTAGTTCGAATTAAGTTCGAACTAGCGGTTTGCCTGTGTAGCGTCTATGAAAGTTAATTCGAACTAATGGCTGTTAGTTCGAATTAACTTTGTAGTGTAGACATACCCCAAGAGAGTAGAGTTTGAAGAAATACTAGGGCTTACATCATCCTGTACGTGTTTAGAAAAATACATTATTTTTCTACTAGTTGTCGTTATGTTGTGAAAACCAAGGTAATCAGTCTAGAGGTGTTACAGAATAAAATTATCTAGTTGGTTTAATTACTGATGATTCAGAAAAGAACAATATGTGACCAGTCTTGTACAATTTAAAAAATGAACATGCAGTTTTTGTTCTACTGTATAATCCGCTGGTTGCCCCACCATAGGATATGCATATGTCTGTGCACTCTCGAAGACTGAAGAGTCCACAGGCATGCACAGAGAGGTTCCTCGTGCTCTGAACAAAGAACCATAAGGATGTGCAAGTTGCCTGCCTTCATTTCCTGAATTGTTTGCTTCATGTACTTGTTTTAGAAACTTTTTAGTTATCTGTTTTCATTGTTACCTGTAATTTACATAGGAACTGTTGGTTGGTTGGGGGCAAGGGAATGTCTTCCCCTCCTCCTCTTCAGTCTTTTGTGTTGGAGCACAGTTTGTTATGCCCCAAATCCTAGGGTTCGAGACTTGCCATAGGCCCTTTCCCTATATTGATGAATGCTGCAGCTGCCTGGGATGTTTTGGAGGATGGGCGTCTCACCTCTTCTAAAGGTGAAGTTTGTTTGGGTTTCAAAGGCAGATGCAAGAAGGTCAGGAAGACTAGATTTAGGCTCCAGTTAATAAAATTTGCCTATATTTCATTCAAGCATTTAAAACCATTGTTATAATAGCAAATGAGTAACACGTTGCTTTAATGAATAAAAAGTAAAAAAGATTGTGAGTGTATCAAATTGTAATAGAGAGGTAGCTGTGTTAGTCTGATCTTGGTAAAACAAAGAAAAAAAGTTATATAGCACTTTAAAGATTAACAAGACACCTAATAAATGTATTGTAAGCAACCTGTAATGCTTCCTAACTTCCCATTTACTTACCTAGTTAACCTAATTGTTTTTCACATTATCGCACAGCGAAAAACTACATGAGAGTTATGAATGTAAGAGAGTAACTTACCTGTTAAAATCACACACTGAAAAACTTTTAAATAAAACTAACACACAACACGAGAATCACCCTCACTTTCTTGAAGACTTTTGAAGCAATAAATAGCCTAAGGCTGAGGATACCCTGCAAGCATGTCTTTCTGTCTGCCATGAGGACTTTTTCCTTTAGGCTGCCATGAGATTCTATCATTACATAAAGGAGAGATGTCTCTCTGAGCGCTCTTCCAAATTTCACACAAACCGTTCAACTGAAGCCATGGATATCAAGATTCAAGGCCAACTTTGCCTTGAGCAGACTGCCTCTCCAGGTGTTCACAATCAGAACATCTTTGCTATCTTTCCCAAATCTTTGCTATGACTGAGAGATGGAAAATCTACAACAAAACATGGGGTGATCTATCACTTCAATAATGTCAACCCCTTTAGAACGGAGGCTCTGATTATCCAGCACCAGCTGAGATAGTGGACACTGTGTGCACGTCTGATACATTTTTACCAAAACTCCTGCCTGCCCAACTCACGAAAGGAGAAAGGAAACAGGGAGGCATAAAGGAATGGTATAGTATAGAACTTTTTTGTTATAAGCTTCAGAGGGGTAGCCAGGTTAGTCTGTAACAGGAAAAACTTAAAAAACAACAAAACAGGCTAGTAGTACTTTAAAGACTAACAAAACATGTAGATCAGAGATAGGCAAAAGGGCCTCTGTGGTTTGGATCCAGCCTGTGGAGGCCCTGCTGCTCTCCTGCCCCCAGGCCAATTAGGGCTTGGGGGCGTGGGACCATGTGAAGCTTTCTCTGCTCTGCCCCCGCCCTGCGAGCAGCACACGGCACTTCCAAGTGCCACGTACTCCTCTCAAGGCAGGAGGGAGGCTTCCTGCGCTCCCCTGCCCTCAAGCCCTGAGGATGGGGGAGTGCCCGAAGCTTCCTCCTGCCCTACCAGAGACATGGATTCCTAGTGGGAAGGAGGAGGGAAAGGGGCTTCCCCACCCCAGACCAATCATGGTCTGGGTAGCCCTGCCCCTTCCTGTTTAGGCCCTGCCCCTTTCGCGGTGACCCAGGGCTACTTCAAAAAAATTTGAAGTGGCCCCTGGGCAAAAATTATTGCCCACCTTTTATGTAGATGGTATCTCGAGTTTTCGTGGGTGGAAGTGGTTTGGGTCTAGAAAAGCTCATACCATCTACATCAGGCATGTCAAACAGGCTTGTGGCCCAATCAAAAATTTTTGTGGCCTGCCACTACATTTTATAAAAGAATAAAGTGTGGGTCTGCTGGCTGCTCGGAGCACGTGGCCACGTGCAGATCACAGCTGGCGGGGCTGCTCTGCACAGGCATCAAGTGCCTGCTCACAGCTGGCTGCTGTGCTCTCACTTCCCCAGCGCCTGAGGAAGAAAACATACAAAGTATCTGAAAATTTTCACAGAAGCCTGTTGTATTTGATTGACCATGGTCTATACTTGTTTTTATTTCAACAAAACAAGTTATGTATCATATAACAAATTTTAAAGTATCTTAAATTTATATTTAAATTAAAAATTATTTTATGAGTAAATAACAATTTTACACATCAAATTATTGTATTATATTAAAACAAGACCTGAAAAATTAGTCTAAAATATACCTAAAACACAATCTATAATAATAAATAATTACAACTTTCCGATAGAAGTAAATTTTCTTTGGTGTCCCTGAAAGCTATCAGTTTTCATTTGTGTGGCCCTCAGTGGGTTTCAAATTTGACATGCCCGATCTATATGTTTGTTAGTCTTTTAAATGTAGCCCAACATATTTTTTTAAGTTTTTCCTTTTGTTATAAAATATTTTATTTAAAAAAAATTATAAGTAACCCCAATGCCCCCACTTCTCCTCCAGAGCCAGCCCTTCCCCAGTGTCTCCTCATCCCAATGAACTCACCTCTCCCCCTGAGCCAGCCCTTCCTTTCAAGGCCCCCCATCCCAATGCACTCACCCCTCCCCCAGAGCCAGCCCTCCCACCCCAATGCACTCACCCCTCCCCCTGAATCAGCCCCTCCCCCTCAGGGTCTCCCATGCCAATGCACTCACCCTGAGCCAGCCCTCCCTTTCAGGGCCCCCCATCCCAATGCATTCACCCCTCCCCCAGAGCCAGCCCTCCCACCTCAATGCACTCACCCCTACCCCTGAGCCAGGTCCCCCCAGCGCCGGGAGCGCCCCCATCAAATCCTCCTCCCCCCTCAGAGCCAGGCACCAGAGGAATGGAACTGCTGGGTAAGGAAATCTAACCTTTCAAGTGGCCGCTGCTGCCGCCCAGCCCTGCTGCCTCAGCTCGCAGCATGTAGAGAGCCAGGAGCACTTAGCCAACTCCCGGGTCTCTGTTCAAAAGTGTCACATGGGCCAGAGCAGCCTGTGCTTCACTCCTTCCCCAGTCCCGTGCCCCCAGGGGCAACTGCCCCCCTTCGCTACGCTTCTGAGACACACTCTTGACACCTTAGTTGAGGACATCAAGCTCTCCACTCCATTGGCTCACTTGTTGGACTACCACCCCTTCTTTGGAGACTATAATGTTACCTGCTGCAGATAAGTGATACTGGGGGTCTTCAAAGTGGACTACTCTGTCCACTTTCATTCTGCTTCAGAAGGGTATTCGAGTTAATCTGTAACTGGAGAAACTTAAACAACAATAAATAGTCCAGCAGCGCCTTAAAGACACAAAAACCATGTAGATGTTTTTATGTTTTTCCATTTTCATTCTGCTCCTTCCATCCAGCACTCCTCCTTGTCCCTTTTTTGGGACCTGTCTCATAAAGGATTCCTAAAACAAGAAGCTAATTCTCTTTTGGGAGCAATAGGTCTCTTCCCACCAGAGTTCATTGGAAGAGGATTCTAGTCAATTACTTCATAGTCCACCTTTTTTGGAAATAAGAGAATCCAATCGTCAATCTCAGGAACTTGAACAACTGTGTCCTAGCAAAATACTTAAGAATGTTAACATGACTGATCGGTTCTCCTTGATGTATAGGGCACCTACTTTGATGTAAACATGCACTTCTCATATAAACTTATCCTGATGGGACAGCTACTATAAATATTGAGTTCTTCTCTTTGCACTCTCCACATTCTGGGGAGAAGGGCGGGGGGGGGGGGGTTAGAGGTGGTTCACAAAGATTTTTTTCAGTGGTAGCTGCTTGTATCTATTAGTGGGGAATTTCATTGTTTTCCTATTTGGACAACTGGCTTCTCAGAGGTTGGTCCAGGCAGCAATGTCCAGACCAGGCCTCAGCATCAACCACAGGAATCATTGCTTTAAATCAGAGTCCTAGAGTTAAGAACAGAATGATATGCTTGCCCAACAGCTCCTTCACACCCTATAAAGTCACTCAGAATAATGCTGGACTATAGGGTAGCGAGGTATTACGTCAATTGCAAAGGCAGAGCAAGATCTATGTCCTTTTATGCATTGTTATTAAGGATGTGAATCTGATGTGTTTCTTATCTGATGGAATTATCAGCAACCTATTTACCAGGTTTCCAGAATAAATAAATGGAACTCAAGCACTCTGTCTTCCATAGTATTTGCCAGACTTGAGATACACTGGGGAGACATCTTTGCTAACCTGAAATGTCTCTATTCTACTCCACTGGAAGTTATAGCTATGATTTGGAATGGCCTGTTCCTTTCTTGTCCTTACTTACCTATACCATTAATCTGAAAGACCCTTCTCAAGCTGCACTGAGAAGTAGCAAGAGCTAGCCTCATGTCACCTGCTTGGCTGAGACAGTGTGGTACTCAAACTTGGTTCACCTACTAGAGGTAACACCCTTAGGACTTCTTATAGAAAATCTATTGGCACAGAACTCTACTTCCTTCATTCATCCCATCCCCTTCTCCCTGAATTCGAGAACATGGCTGCTCAATGACTCTCAAGAACAGAATAGTGTAGACCCGGCCTTATGTAGTAGAAAGCCTACTACTCATAAAACTTGCTTGCAAAGGTAGAAGTACTTCTGATCCTGATGCTTCTTCCCATCTTTTAAAGCCTAGGAAGTTCCTGGACTATCTGTTTGAATTAAAGATACCGGGTCTCTCCGTAAGCTCTATCAAAGTACATTTATCACCATCACAGCCTTCCAGTCATCTATCCAGGATTTCTCAGGTTTTGCACCGCCCTGTAGCAACCAGGTTTCTTCACGGCCTATATTACTTGTTTCCTTCCATTTGACAGCCAGCTCACCAGTGGCACTTCACACTGATTTTTGAATGCCATTAAAAAAATCTCACTTCACACCAATGGCAACTTGCTCTCCCTTCCAGCTTTCCGCGAAATTTTGTTCCTAATTAACGTCACGTCAGCAAGTTGAATGGAGGAGTGCGAAGATCTCATGGTGTACGTATCACATATACAAAGACAAGGTTATATTACATCTCCATCGGTGCTTCCTCCCAAACATTATATTCCTCCCTAGGAATATGACATTAACCAGGAAATTTGCCTTCCTGTTTTCTGCACAAACCTTGTGCCTTCAAGGACAATTGAAACTTCTGTCCACCGAAAGTCAGGAGTTAGCCTTGCTTTCAGTCTGAACCATTCTAGGTATCTCCGAAGCTATTTGTATCAATTTCAGATAGGATGAAGAGCTAATTGATTTTCACACAGACTAGGTGGGTTTTGGATACATCCTGGCCTGCTTGGAAAATGCTGGGGTTTACAGAGAAACAGTATATAGCTTTAGTGGTCTGTCCATATCTGTAACTCCACTGAAGGATGTATCCTTATAGCAGAAATCTGCAGCACTTCTGTTTGGTCTACTGTACATGCCATGGCCAAACATTATTTCATCTTATCTGCTTTCCGAGAGAACTAATTTGGTGATGCATTTTTTAGAGAGAGAGAGTGAGAGAGTGTGTGTGTCCCTGCTTCATTGACCTAATGCGTCGTATCTCCTACAATGGAGTACCTATTGGGACATGTTCTTCAAGAAAACATAAAGGTGACTTCATGACAGTAACTTGAGTTCTTGAGGATGTTTTGTCCTTAAATGTGCTCTGCCTCCTGCTTGCCTTCCCCTCTGCTGTGGAATTCAGTTTCTCTGTTAAGAAGGAACTGAGTGGTGATGGGCTGATGTCTCCCTACTTTCCCTTGTTCAGAGCAGGAGGCACTGCTCTGTACAGGCATGGGCTCATAGAGTTTACTCTGCAGTCTCTATATGAGAGTGCATCAGCGTGCACACATCCTATGGTGGAGCATCCATAGACAGAATCTCTTGAGTTAAAATTGAAGATGGAGAGGTTACTTATAGCATACTTTGGAATATTGGATTCTTTTATAAGTATCAATGGAAGGAATAATTTTTTTTTGGTGTATGGTTACAGTTGCTTACTGTGATGCTTATGTAGTCCTGAAGATGCAATAAGAATTTTCAGACTTTCACTGTTGTTTTTATATCTATACCTTGTGAGAGATGCTTTATTTCTAAGACTAGATGTAGATATTACAGATTTTCTCAAATTTTACATTTTCCCTTGTAAACTCTTCCAAACTATTTTTTCAAATAATTTCAAACATGTTGTTTTTCTTTTTAAACCTCACTATTTATCTAAAATTATTTATTTATTTATTACTTATTTTGCCTTCAGCTGGCAGTCGATCTGGATCTCCTGGAAGAGTTTTGACTACAACTGCACTTTCAACTATGAACACAGGTGTTCAGAGAGTGTTAATCAATCCAGCAACAGCACAAAAAAGGAGCAAGATCCCACGAAGCCAAGGATGCAGCAGAGAAGCTAGTCCTTCTAGATTGTCAGTAGGTAAGAAAAGTTGTTTGACAATTTACTTTTTTTTTTTTTTAAACAAATGATATTGTGTTATACATTTGTGCATATTTACAGACGACGGGGCTGGAAAACATATAATTGAAACTCTAAAATCTGACCGAGGGCCTGCAAAGCCAACACCTAAGGGAAGCCTCTCGTGTAATACAGTTTCAAATTTAAGGTGGGACCGTGAAGTTTGCTGTTCTTAAACTCCACTGATCTACGCCTCCATACTTACTCTTAAACAAAGAAAAGGAAGTGTGGAATGAGTATATGACTAGGGCCCAATATTATTGGGAACCCTCAAAATCTTTGACAGCCTGGAAAGACTGAAAACTGGGGAGAAGAAATCAAGATGGGGAGAATAAATCAATTAGTGTGTGTGTCAGTAGTAGAAACTTGAATGTACTATGCTTCTTGTTTCCCCTAAGTACAGTCTCATGGTGTAACTCAGTTATCTGTATTCTCTTGAAATATGTCAGTAAATAAAACTGAGGGGTTACTGTTATCAGCTGATTTTCTGTAGTATTTTTATTTAACTTTACCTTGCCTTTACCTTAAATTGCTTTCCCCCTTTTTAAATAGATTATTGTATTTTGCACTAGTGTAGCAGAAGCAACATTTATTTCCACATGAAAAAAAGAAAGATTAGCGGGCATTAAATTAAGTTCTAAATGAACTACTTGTGTTTGCATGTTCTTCACAGGGCATACTATCAGTGTTTCAACTATAATATGAAAAGAGTTACCATCCTTTTCAACCATTTATCATTATTTCTTTAGAGAGGTACCAAATTCTGTTAGTTTTTTGGGGGAGAAGATACTTTAACTGAACTGGCTTCATTTAGTGTAATTTACCAAATTAATAAAGTGTCAGAATAAAGATAATGGTGTAATGCTCTATGAATAGAGGCAACATCTGTTCTTAGAAATATGTCATAGATCTTATTTATTGAACAATCAAAATAATGTTCAAACTACAACTTTTCTTGTGTCTTCTCCCTTTCTGTGCTGCTGTTTGTCTGTACCCTGAATCATACTAGCACGAGGCAGCCGCATTCCTCGACCTAGTGTGAGTCAGGGGTGCAGTCGGGAGGCCAGCCGTGAAAGTAGCAGGGACACAAGCCCTGTCCGCTCTTTCCCACCCCTTGGTAAGTACTTGAGACCCTTGTTGTGCATGGCTATCTATGCCCTTCATTATCTGCACCTAATGAACCCACACCGCCTTCATTTAGCTTATAGTAGGTAACCATTATTTTCCCCTTGTTTGGACTCATTTGTCATTTACTTTACTTGAGTATCGACCAACATGTGAGTGAAATGCACATTCAAAAAAGTAAATATCACACTGGTGTGGGTCTTACCCTTTACACCAAGAACCTGGAAAGATGATCTCACCATATAGTTTACACAGTTCTCAAACTGAATCTTGAAAAAGGGCACTTCTGCTCAGAAAAGTGACTGTAAAAATGGTGTACGGTTACATGTTTTTGTCTTAATTTTCAAGACAAAATAAAAATGTATCTGTCTGGTTTTCTTGAGCTCAAAACCTAGGTTCCTTCCTGATTCCTTGATCAGATAGATAAGATTGATAATTGGTTTTATATTGCAGAAAGGAAGATAAGTGCTATTACTAAGCTGTTCTATTGATAGAAAAGGACTGTTGCCATATTGATACTTCAGTGCTAATAGAAGTTTAAAAAAATTGTCACTAAAGTAAGCCAATATAAATCTCAGTGCAGATTGGCAGCAGACCCACTGACTTAGAAGATGCCAGTTTCATAGTCATTTTTCAAAGCAGACTTGCACTCTAAGAATGTCTACATTTTATGGAAATAAATGGAAGCAAATTTTAAGTGCCCTTGTTACAGTGGGTTAAACTTAAATCCTATTCTGAAACCTACTTACATTATTTCAAAACAACATTTCACACAATTGCATTAACATAGGTCCCTACATGGTGAGAGATAGGGGGAGAGAAGGCTGGCATCTTTACATGTTCAAATCTGTACATGTCCGATTTGAACAAGCCCAGATACTTCAGTACTCTGTCCTAGAGCTTCTGTAAAACTGATACAGCTTTCACATGTAATACTACTATTTACTGCCTGACATTTAAAATATGTGCAAGTGTCAAACTGATGTAAATATAATTTACAGCAAAAATACCT
Organism: Pelodiscus sinensis; assembly: GCF_049634645.1. NCBI lineage: Eukaryota > Metazoa > Chordata > Testudines > Trionychidae > Pelodiscus > Pelodiscus sinensis. The sequence continues at coordinate 175,189,050 of NC_134712.1, forward strand.
TGCTTCCATCTGGTCAGCTCACACACAAAATTATTAAAATCTTTACTTTGTTTTCAGCCTCAGATTGAGGCTCTTCCATATATTCCTAATTATCATCTGAAAGTGTGATAATAATTTGGGGCTGTTAAAAGCCTTTTGCAACTTTCAGCCTTATTTTTACTGACAAAGAATTGGGTAAATGGAAGCTTTCTTGGTATCTGATGCTAATTTAACCAGCTGCTGTTTAATCAGGAAACCTAACAAATGAGCACATGTTATATAGAGTCCACTATTAATATGCAATTGAAATGTTCTGTGGTGTAAAACAAGCAGTGTTTTCAGATCCATCTATGCTTCTTTTGCTACTCTGCAGCTTGAATATGAACCACCATTTAATTGCTTGCATGTATATTACTGACATGTTATGCCTAGCCAAATGCTCCATATTTTATGACATTATTAAACTAATTCCATATTGTTGCTGTTAGACATTTGGTTACTGGGACAGCTGTTGTTTGAAACTTTTCTGTCATTAGCCTCTGTGTTCAGAGTTCAGAAGTTTTTAACCCATGTTCAAATACCACAAACACTTGTTTTTCTTATAGCAAGAATGTAAAATAACCCCTATGCAAATAAAGATTTAATAAAATTCACAGGACTTAAATATGACAAGGAAATAAAATCACAGTACTTCTTACCTTCCTATTTCTTAATTTCTTTTTTTGACAAATTTCCTTAGTGATTAGTAAGCCCAGTTTGTTTTATTGCATATAATTAATCTATTGTTAAAAATGTATTTCTTTAAATCAGTTCTGCAGACCTTACTCTCTCAAATTGTTCATTGATTCCAGTGAAACATAGACTAAAGTAAATCAGTTATTTGCATAATTAGTTTCCTTTTGTAATGTGTGACAATATTACATGTAACCCTTCTACTACTGTAGCTTGTTACTAATGGCTCCCAAAAAGGAATATTTTTTGTGAGTAATGTCTCTAGTTTATGCCATGTTTATGTATAGTGTATAAACCTTTTTATAATTCCACATCACAGTGGCACAAGCAAAAGCTGATTATCAAAGAAATGAGTACGACACCTATTTTAATTCACTGTTCTGAGAAACAAGTGCTTTTATAATTGATATTTAAGTGAATATTAATTTATTACATGCAGTTAATTTTAGGTTTACTTTTTTAGATTGCTTTCTAACTTCCTTACAAGAAAGTACATTATTTTTAGTCCTTTCCTATGTTTTGCATTATAACAAACCTTTTAAAATTTGTCAGAATAATAAATAAATTAAATAATTAAGGATGATCCATTATAGTATCAGGAGTTTAAAGGGCACTCTTGAAGAAGAGATTGTGGAATGAAGTCAACTGTACCTGTTATATACTAAGTTATAGCCATATATAAGCATATTTTGGCTTGCTGGTTTTATATATTTGCGAAGAGACAGTTTGTTTTAAATAATATTCCTAGTGATATCACAAACTCTTTAATTCATATCTTGGGTTTTGAGAGCCTTATGAGTATAGGACTAGAGAGAAATTGTCCCACTTCTGCTTGTGTTCAAAACCCTGCAGATAGCATATGGCATTGCCATTGATTTTGTCTTGTGTTTTATACAGCTGAGTGTTAAGTATGTTGAGTGAGATATGATTGCCAAAGAAACAAGCATCAAATAATACTTTTAGTGGGGGAGGAAGAAAACACACTTCATAGTTAAATAACCATACGCATGTTTATGTTGGTACAAAATATATTCGCTAAACATTGCTTAGTGGGTTACAAAAATTATGATGAAAACATGTCATCTGCACACTGTAAAGTTGACTCAAGTTATAAGTGTAATGTAACTAACTTGAGTCCTGTCCATACCAAGACTAATTGATTTAAATATCAGATTTTATTCATTATTTAAATCAGCAAGCAAGAAACCTTGATTTAATAAATGAATTCAATTTTGTTTTGTATTTATACTGGTTTTCTTAATGACAAGGTCAGTTTCATTGGTCTGTTGAAACACTTTAAAGCATGCTGATTTGAAAACAAGAATAGCCAAAATTTGATCATACTTCTTGCTAACCAGAAGGACGTGATCTATATTATAATATTCATGTATTTAATCAGTTACATATTTTAGCATACATTTGTTCAGATTCTTAATTTGTATAGTTAGAAAATGATGAATGATATAGTTCTTTCTTAGTAGATTATAATTTTTTAGTGTAGGTCCCAAGTTGTAGCTGGATAAAAATTGGAATTTCAACTTAGAGTAGAAAGTCAGCATTTTAAATAGTTTTATTAATTAAATAAATATAATTTAAATTTAAATGATTTTATTAGAAATACTTCTAAAATATTTTATTATCAACTCAAACACTTTTAATGTGAGTCTGGTGGTACTTTTAACTTGAGTTAGCACAACTTGCAAGCTGCTTTCAGATGCATAGGCTGATGCTCAAGTCAGCTGCTAATACCATAACTCTGTGCAGGAATCTAATTGTTCAGTGCAGCTCAAATATTACTTTGCAGCGTGTCAGCTCTCATTCAAGCTAGGCTCTGAAATGTAGATAAGTCAAATTAACTTGGCAGCTGAGACAGACTCAGCTGCGTGTTTTGAAAGGCTCATATGGTGTATATATGTGAATTTTAAAAGGGAGTGTTAGTGTTTGCTTTTAATTTTCGGTATATGAAGTGGCTTTTGTACAATAACCTACTTGTTATGTAGTTCAATCATACGTTTTCTGAAACTTCATTTCATGTTTTCTCTGTTAATTTGTTCTATTTCACGGAGTAATTCTAGATCTGTTTCCTAAAAAGTATCTTTATCTGTACAATTATCACTGTACTTTGCTTGCACGATAATAGATAGGGTTTATATGATCCTATTATTGCAGCTTCCAGGCATCACTCCAGATCCACTGGTGCCCTCTACACCCCAGAAGTATATGGGGCTACAGGTGAAGGATGAGTACACTTTGCTGTCATCTGTGCAGTCATCCTGGATTTTTTTTTCCCCCACTTGGTTTTCCTTACAACCCATTATTTAAAAAAATATTTATTTACATGAATTTGAGTTCTGTGTTTTGGATAATCAAGGCATATGTGTATATATTGCAAGCTTTTCTTTCCCAATGTAACCCCTTCCCCCAGTGATGTATTTGCTGTTATTTTTCTGGCAGATGTGCTTTATTTTAGTTTCTCATTATTTGGTATTTGTAGTGCACTATTTATGCGTGTAGTTCTCTAACATAGCACTGTTGGTAGCCTTCCTTTTTATATTTGCTTTTATTGTTGAAAAAAATTATTAAAAAAAGCTAAAATGATAAATGTATTTTATCAGGTGCTCTTAAAAAGAATAATAGCTCTGTAGCACAGTCCCAATGCCTTAGTGGAACTGCTTAATTCCTTTCTCTCTTAGTACAAATATTTATCAAACATTCTGTATAATCATTGATTTTATTTTTTTCCCATCCTATTTCTGTAAAAAATGTAAATCAAATAATTGCCACATTTCATTTGACTGAAATAAAAAAAATAAAATAGAACGGACCACTTGCCAATAACTGTATTTCTGCTTGGTTTTTTTTAAGTGGTTAAAATTTTATTTTCCATATTGCAGTTCTGATTTAAATTTTTATTATTTTCTTATTCTGTTATTGCAGGTACAGGGTTTGGGATCAGTCAATCAAGTAGATTGTCATCATCAGTTAGTGCTATGAGAGTTCTGAACACAGGTTCTGATGTAGAAGAAGCAGTAGCAGATGCCCTGGTAAGAATCTTCCATTTATCATCTTAAGTAGACTAAAAACTTAGAATTGTATGATGTATATTATATATGTATTAAAATGTATATTCTCTACATACGTGTATTTATGTGCACTCTGAATTGCAAAGCAATTTAATTTCTCAGGTTCAAAATTATATTTTGTTTACCTGAGCTAGCTCATTGACACAGAATCTTGCTTAAATGCTAGCTTGAAAAGCTGGTGTGATACAAGATGAGTCCTGAACAAGCAAATTAATAATGTGTCGAAAATCTGAAACTGTTCTGATCTTGTCCCTAGATTATAGATTCTTTGGGTCTGGTTTCCATTAGCCGTGTCTTGCTCAGCATTATGTTAATTATGGAAATGTTAAAAAATTAAAACCTATTGAAAGTTAAGTTACTCTGCCATTGTACATCTATGGAACAAATGGTAGATTTGTGATTCAAAGATGGACTTGGCTGTAGTTTTATTTCCCAGCTATAGTCAACTTCTTCAGTACAGATGGTACTCATTTTCAAGGATATCCTCTTGGAACTTTCCATGATGGTGACTGTCAGAGTTATATCACAACTTTAAAACTATTAAAACATGGATAAGAAGACATCTGTTTACCTTGTAGAGCAGCACAACTCAACAGGAAAACAAATATGTATGCATGCAATTAGGTAACATATCATATTTATCCTATATTTTCTAGTACACGAGTGGGCATTAATATGAGATGGAGGCCACTTCACTAATTTTTGACGTGGACCAGGGCTGTCCTGGAAGTGGTGGGCCCAGGACACTTCTTTGTTTCCCCTCCCACAGACCTGATTGGCCTGAGGATGGGTGAGCGCGCACAGACTTTGCTCCTGCCCCCCTATCTAGAGAAAACTGCCAAGTGTTCTGAACAGCTGGTGGTTCCCTCTAGGCACGCTGCCCCCTTTCAAGGTAGGAGGACACTTCCCAAGCTCCCCCCAGGCCAGCTAGGGCCTGGGGGCAGGAGGAGCGCGCAGTGTCTCCTGCTCCCTGCTCCCACCCTGCAAGGGCTGCACAGCGCTTAAATTGAAAGCGCTGCATGCCCTTGCAGAGCAGGAAGAGATTTTGCAAACCTCCATCTCCCCCCCCCCCCCCACCCCCCCACACACAGTCCCTTATTGGACTGGGTGCAGGAGAGAGGCAGGGTGTCAGCCAGATCTGGACCACATGGCGGGCCAGATCCCGCCTGTGGAGGCCCACCCCTGTTCTAGCATCTTAATGTAGTTGTATGTTTCACAAAAAATGAAGAACCTGTTTACTGAGCTAAATAGCATTGAAAGTTTTGTTCCATGAAAAATTCTAGATTTTGAAAATATTTCCATTCCATAGAAGAATGGACGGGGAGACATTAAAATAACGTGAGGAGCTGGTCAGATGGTGGACTGGTCAGACAAGGAACTGGCAGACACTTTCCCAAGAGACACTGTGTTTGTAGTGCCCCACTACACAAGCTACCTAGGATTGTGGGCTTCCTGAGATCTGGGAGCCAGGAGAATGGAAGTCTGGGCTCCACAGTTACCTACAGCTGAGGTACCAAGGATCCCAGCAAGCAAGCCGGCAGAAAAACAGGAAAGAGGGTTTCCATTGGAAACGTGCCTGAGTTCCACCAGATAGTTATCAAAATGGACACATTCCCACAGAAATCTCAATTTCAAGTAATTTATGCTTTCTGATAGAAGTTCCATTAATAAATTTCAAATGAGTCCCACCTAATCCCACCTATTTAATCACCTAAAATAAAAAGTTGACTGAATATTTTGAAGATATTTTCTTTACTTTTTTTCCTCTACTAAGTCAAGATATTTTACTTTTTTGTTTCTATATTTTGTTAGCCTTATTTTCACATTAGCAACTGTTCAGATTCAGTGCTTTAGTTTACCTAAGTAGTGGAAATCAAAGTAGATCTCATGTGTTTTGTCAGAAGGTGGTATTTAGCATGTAGGTACATATTTAAGGCACCCGTTGCCCAAGTATCTAACTTCTGTAGACAACTACCACAATGTTATGGCAGATTATTTAAAAGAATTAAAACAAAACAAAACACTGCAAATATGCAAGCAAACTGCCAGCATTTAATTAATGTGGAATCCAGTTTTATTTGAATTTTCAAATGAAAAGTTATTTATATTAAAATCACATTCTCTCAGGAGCCTATAATACACCACTTTATATGTTAGAAATAACTCATAATTAACAAGCCTGCCCTTTCTGTTGTGGTATTAATGTGGCCTACCATTCATTCTACTAATGAATGCTCCTTTCAAGCTATTCATATTCTGCCAATTCACATTTTTCATATGAATGTTCGTTTTCTTGATAGCGAATATTTGAATTCATAGAGCTTCAAGCTCTCTGATTGGTCCACTTTAAATCAGGCCTTACATTGATAATGTGGTGCTATGAGCACATACTGGATTCCTTCCTTCCATGAAAGAATTCCACATATTTAAACATAGGTCTACTTGTTACACTATCTGTTGCAGGGATTTTGGTTTTAAGGGCATCCCTGAAGCTGCTCAGCATTGACGTGTGAGAATTCTGTGCAAAATGTAATGTCAATGAAGGAAAAAGTATTTACATATATTTTTGCTTCTTTGAATATATAATGAAACAGAATTCTTACTATATACCTCTGTTCAGAATAGGGATACAAGGTTTCTTTTACAGAGGTTTGTGTTTTTTCATTTAGGATAATAAGTCCATTTTTCTTAATCTCTTGGCCTATTACAGTTCAAGGGGGAGGAAGGGAGATTGGATTTTTTGTAGTTTTAAATTAATTCTTATAAGACGTGTTAGTAATTCTATGAGCTTTGCAATTCCAGAGTTGGGTGGAACGTTACAGATGCAGAGAGCAGGGCTGGTCAGAAAACTTCCACAATAGAGAAAGGAGGGAAACATGTTGTCAAAAAATTACAAAAATTGGGAATATCTGTTTGCTTGATGCTGAGAGAGTTGATTTTACATAACAGGGTCCTCAAGTTGAATTACTATTGTGTAAGAGTCAGGAAGCATCAGAGATGGTGAGAATAAAGACTATATAAAGTTGAATAGTGATAGGAATGTAGCCGTGTTAGTCTGGTGTAGCTGAAACAAAATACAGGACTATGTAGCACTTTAAAGACTAACAAGATGGTTTATTAGGTGATGAGCTTTCGTGGGCCAGACCCACTTCCTCAGATCAAATAGTGGAAGAAAATTGTCACAACCATATATACCAAAGGATACAATTTTAAAAAATGAACACATATGAAAAGGACAAATCAAATTTCAGAACAGAAGGGGAATGGGGGGGGGGGAGGTAAAGGTCTGTGAGCTAATGATACTAGAGGTGATAATTGGGGAAGCTATCTTTGTAATGGGTAAGATAATTAGATTCTTTATTCAGACTCAGGTGTACAGTGTCGAATTTAAGCATGAATAACAGTTCAGAGGATTCTCTTTCAAGTGCAGTCTTAAAAGGCTTTTGAAGCAGGATGCAGGTAATTAAGTTGTTGAGACAATGTCCTTTCTGGTTGAAATGGTAAGCCATTGTCTCAACGACTTAATTACCTGCATCCTGCTTCAAAAGCCTTTTAAGGCTGCACCTGAAAGAGAATCCTCTGAACTGTTATTCATGTTTAAATTCGACACTTTAAACCTGAGTCTGAATAAAGACTCTAATTATCTCACCCATTACAAAGATAGCTTCCCCAATTATCACCTCTAATATCATTAACTCACAGACATTTACCTTCCCCCCCCAACTCCCTTCTGTTATGAAAAGGACAAATCAAATTTCATAACAGAAGGGAGATGGGGGGGAAGGTAAATGTCTGTGAGCTAATGATATTAGAGGTGATAATTGGGGAAGTTATCTTTGTAATGGATAATCACCTAATAAACCATCTTGTTAGTCTTTAAAGTGCTACATAGTCCTGTATTTTATATAAAGTTGCATACTAGTAACCATTGTCTTCAATATATTGAAAAAAATCCTTGCTTCCAGTGATAGGTGATTCTATAATGAAAATTAGTGATATACTAGAATATGGCAGTTTACCTCAATGTTCTCAATTTCTCTATTTCTCTTTAATAATTTACTGCTATCAGCTCTTAGGAGACATACGGACGAAGGTATAGAAATCACTGTTTTCCCCTTACTTCTGATATCTTAACATTTAATATAGTATGTACTAAAATTGTACAAAACTAAACATAAAGAAGTAACAGAAAATGTCATTACATTTGATATTTAATACACAACTTCAAACTGATATTTTGATAAGGTTGAATGAAATGGCTACATTTCTCTGTTCTCCCTCTATTATGATAAGTATTTGCATGTTTCACAAGTAAAACTTATTCAGATGAAAATTTATTAGGTAGATAACCTGTTGTGCTGTTGGCTTCATTTTTACATTTGGCATCCTATGTTATCTGACGTGAAGATATATTAATGTTATTTAACTTGAACACGGTAATTGGAGCCATAACTTCAGTGCAGGTGATCATGAAGGTGCTAGCTTTTCTATAGATATATGCAAAAACGAAGTTGAACTCTTGGTGATCATTGCTAATCTGGAAGTCTGTATGTGATAGAAAAAGCCTGTACGAAGGAGGTATGAGTCGTATGGAATGTACTCTGATGATGATGCCAACAGTGATGCATCCAGTGCCTGTTCAGAAAGATCGTACAGCTCTCGCAATGGCAGCATACCTACATATATGCGGCAGACAGAAGATGTGGCAGAGGTCCTCAATCGCTGTGCTAGCTCCAACTGGTCAGAAAGAAAAGAAGGTCTTCTAGGTCTACAAAATTTATTAAAAAATCAGAGGACTTTAAGGTAAGAAAATGTCTCTTACAAAGGAACAATTTTCCTTTGTGGAGACAACCATTATTTTACTGCTGAAGCTTATTTTTCCCATTGGGTTAATATATAGGATGAGCCTTTTGTAGAACAGGTGGAATTTTAGTTTGAATTTACTGAAATAAGCATAGTAGTATATTCTTCTGAATAAATAATGCAGATCTTTTGCAGATGTATTATCCTGTAAATAGACAAAATTGGTGATCAGTTTCTTGGCATATGTATTATTTCTAAGATTTCAGTGCATCCCTTATGACCATGCAAAAATATTTCCTGCTTTCTTGAGACTATTTTTCAGAAATGCAGCTAAAAAAACCTGAAGTTTTTACTTGTTGAAAATTTAGACATTAGTCGTCATAAGATTTCTTTAGATAAGTATGCCTGGAATGTAGTAGCTGTGGATGCCCAAAGCAAGGGCCATTTCTTTCATGACATAATCTGGAGGAACCTATGACTGTAGATCTACATACAGTAAAACTCCGATGGTCCGGCACTCCTGAGGTCCGGCACCATCAGGAACCCGGAAGTACTTTGGGCAGCCGGAGCATTGGAGCTGCTCTGCCCCCAGCTTCCCAGATTCAGCCGCTGCTAAAACTGACCAGCAGCTGAATCGGGGAAGCCGGGGGCAGAGCAGCTGGAGTGCTGCCGGGTAGATCCCGTAGCGCTGCCCCTCGGGGCTGCGGGAACAACCCGGCAGTGCCCCAGATGGCCCGATTCAGCCACTGCTGAAACTGACCAGTGGCTGACTCCAGGAAGCCCGAGGCAGAGCTGCTCTGCCCTGGCTTCCTGGAATCAGCCCCTGATCAGTTTCAGCAGCAGCTGACTTGGGTACACCTGGGACAGAGCAGCTGGGGTGCTGCCGGGTTGGTCCCCGCAGTGCCGAGGTGTGGCGCTACTGGACCAACCCGGCAGCGCCCCAGCTGCTCTGTCCCAGACGTCCCGATTCAGCTGCTGTTGAAACTGCCCAGCAGCTGACTCCAGGAAGCCCGGGGCAGAGCAGCTCTGCCTCGGGCTTCCCGGAGTCAGCCGCTGATCAGTATCTGCAGAGGCTGACTTGGGGACACCTGGGGCAGAGCAGCTGGGGTGCTGCCGGGTTGGTCCAGTAGCGCTGAGGAGCAGCGCTGCGGAACCAACCCAGCAGCACCCCAGCTGCTCTGCCCCAGGCGTCCCCAAGAGCAGCTGGGGTGCTGCCGGGTTGGTCTCGCCGTGCCAAGGGTCAGCGCTACCGGACCAACCCGGCAGCACTCGAGCTACTCTGCTGCAGGCGTCCCCGATTCAGCCGCTGCTGAAACTGACTAGCAGTGGCTGAATCAGGGATGCCTGGAGCAGAGCCGGACTATGGGAAGGGGGGGCTATGAGCGTTCTGGGGTGGCATCCCCCCTTCCGATAGTCTGGCATATCTGATAATCCGGCACCCCCTGGGTCCTAAAGGTGCCGTATTATCGGAAGTTTACTGTATTCGATTTACACAGATCAAACACTATGAGCTGTATAAAATTTACCAGACACAAACTCTTTTAGCAAGAAGGTGGACAAGGTACTTGCAGACACAGAAGTAACTGCAAAAATTATCCTCAGATCAGAAAGGAAACCTGCTTGAACCCTTTTACTTTTACATAAACACCAGAGATCCCTGTTCCTCATCCCAATACTCTTATACTATTGAGAGTTGGAATTTTGGGAATAACCACTATCTCGCTTAGCTCAGAATAGGGTGATATGCTGCAGTCCTAGGATACTTATGTGCTAGGATTCTCTCTCAGAGCTTTTCAATTGGGCTTATCAAGAACACTTTATCTGGTTCTCTGGAATCCAAATCACTCTTTGGATTCCAGGGTGCCTGGATTCCAGGATCCAGAAATAAACAGAAAACCATTTCTTGAATGTACATTTGCACATGATACTGCATTTACTATACATTACATCACACACTTTTGGATTAGCTTAGTTATTTTGCAGGAATAAATCCCTGTGCAGGATTCTCTGTCCATATGCTGTTCATGAAGAACATAGTCTTTACATTCGAGCTTGTTCATAGTTGCTAGAATTAGAGTGTTGCTGCTTTATTTTAGTTAAGACAGACATCCAGAGTACTGCTTGTCAAGCCCCTGTTTACAACTTAAATTTTAATTCATCTTCCAAGACATGCTTATTTAGAAATGAGGCAAGTTACTTATATCAAGCTAAGCTATTTTTAGGGAGCTAGTAGTCACTTTGAAAGGGCCGTTTAGTCCAGCTGTGGCTTTTTTTTTCATGGAGGACAATAGAAGACAGGAGCTATTTTGAAAAGAAAAATTATTCATAGAAAAACATTATTCTTTAGCTCCTGTTAAAGAAGAAATGCCAAGTTAAGAAAAATAATGGCAAAAGTGACCATTAGTCCTACATTTAAAAAAAAAAAAACCACTGTACCAGATCTACTCAAGAAGGAGAGCAGGATGTGTAGTATTGTGGGGTGATGTGCAGGGAATTTGGGGGGGGAAAGAGAAGGAGCAGGAGGGAGGGGAAAAAACTGAAGTGTATGTCTTATCTGCTTTGTGTTCCTCCAAAGTGAGTAAAGCATCCAGAGCATGCTAGGTAATCTCATTCTAAAAATCAAACCAAAATGAAGACTTTGGGTTTATGCTGCAGATCTTCAAATCAATAGAAATGCTACATGGTTAACCTTCCTCCTGAGGGATTTTTTGTTAGTGTACAATATGAAGGTTTTTTCTAAGTGAATCGTAGATGAAAACTTAAACACTAGTTAAGTGTGACTATATGTTAGTAATGTATGTAAGAACTTTATGCTAAAAACAAGCATTAGAAACTTAAGAAATTCAGATTTAAAATTACATTTAAAATAAATCCAAATGTGTTAACATATGTAGATATACAGATAAGGCACTTAGACAACCTTATCTTTCCCTTTTAAAAGGGGAAACATTTTTAAAAAAACATTTCTTTAAAAATCAGTTCAGTTTAATCTGGGATTGTGGTGCAGTAATCATAATTGCTAGTCATTGCAATGATATGTTTATAAAGCAGAGTTAAGGTTTGTTCCCTTAACAGCATTCCCATACGTTGGCATGTTTACATTTCTTTTAAATGTACTTTTAATTTCCTGCATTTGTAATGCTTATTTTGGGGCTTATACTGGCATGTGCCTTTGCACAAAAGCATCCGTGCCAGTGTAGATGCTCTCTTGCGCAAGAAAGCTCCGATGGCCATTTTAGCCATCGGGCTTTCTTGCACAAGATATTAACGTGGCTGTCTACACTGGCCTTCTTGCGTAAGAATACTTATGCAAGAGGGCTTATCCCTGAGTATGAGCGTCTGAGTATTTGCTCAAGAACCACTGATTTTGAACATTACGAAGTCAGTGTTCTTGCGCAAATACTCACGGCCAGTGTAGACAGGCAGCCAGATTTTGGCAAAATCATGCCAGTCTAGACGCACCCCTAGGGTATATCAACACAGCTGCTGAAAGGGTGCTTTCCAGGACAGGTGGACAGGAACATTCTAGCTTTGCTCAAACTTCTGTACTAAAAACAGAAGTTTGGCCACGGTGGGCCAGGCCACACCTTGGACTTGTCACTTTAGTAGAATCCAGCCCAGTGGTCCCCAATGCAGTGACCGAGTGCGCCATGGCGCCCGCAGGGCCATTTATGTGCGCCCGCGGAGCAATCTGGGTTGGCCCCACACCTGGGCGTGCGGCAGGTGCCAGCCCCGGGCGCATGGGCGGCCCCTGCCCTGGGATCACGGCGTATGCCGGTGCCGGCCCTGTGCATGCGGCGCCTGAGCGGCCCCTGCCCGGGGTCGCAGCACATGCTGGTGCCGGCCCTGGCCCCGGGTGTGCGGCACATGCCGGTGCCGGCCCCAGGACGCACAGCACCTGGGCAGCCCCTGCCCGGTGTTACACTGAGGGATGCTTAAGCCTAGATTTGCAATCTGATTACTACTAATTAATTAATTTAAACCTCAGTGGAAGTTGCAGATACCACCAAACCTCATCTATCATAGGTGTTTGTTGATTAACTTGCCGCAGAGAAATAAAAACGTTACACAGTTTAAAGGGGCCGAACCATATATTGTAAAAATATAAAGGTACAACAAGGAAATAGGTAAACACTCTTAATATCCCAACCCAAGAAGCAATAGGAGGATAGAAAAGTACCCCACAATCACAAGGATTACACAGACAATAATTACAATTCCAGTCGTTGACGATGGACGGTGACGCACCTGTCTCTCAAGCCTTTGGCTAATTAAAGCCTCTAGCGAGAGACTAGGAGGCGATCCCTCGCAGCGATGTCCTCTGCGGTGCTCTCGACCTCAAGCCTTAGGCTTCTTCCGAGCCCTTGGCGAGGAACAGAGAGGCGGTCCCTTGTTGACCCTGGGGACAGGTGGAATGCAGGCAGGTGGTGAAGTCCTCCTCTGGGGCCTTCGGCTCCTGGACGCAGGATTCACTGCTGGTAAGTTGCCTGGCGCTGTCCTTTGGGTTGATTCCACTCTTCAGCTGGAACTGGCGATAGACGAGCTACTTCTGTACCCAGACTGGATACACAAAATCCCTAACTAAACTAACATGACGCCTCCCATCACGATATAATACCCCGGCCGCTTGAGCGTAGAACCGACGCATTATACTAACGGACAGACTCGATGACGAACCTCTACCTAACCTAGCTATCTATAGACATGGACAGGGGATAGGGTGGAACGCTGCAGAAGCGAAGCAAAGCGAACAGCAAGCAAGCGGGAAAGGTGAACTAGAACTTAAGTAGTCTCTCTCCATGAATATTTATGAGCTGTAGCTTTAAACTCATTGGACCTTGTTTGGGTAAACAAAGGTCTCTGATTGGATGCCTGAATAAACAGCTCCTAACTGTCTGAGGTGAGTGTACTGTGTGCAACAGCACGTGGTGACATGTGCAGCTACTTGCGTGCTGTGTGCAGCAGCACATGGTGATGTGTGCAGTAGAAGCTAGAACTATCTATCTAACTATTAATGACAGTTATTGCATATTCAATGTCACTGCTCAAGTATATTGATGAGAAGGCGGGGGGACCCTGTTACACCGGGGTCGCGGCACATACCGGTGCCGGCCCCGGGCGCGCGGCACCTGGGCGGCCTCTGCCCGGGGTCGTGGCACATGCCGGTGCTGGCCCCGGGCGTGCGGCGCATGCTTGGCCCCACCCCGAAGCACGTGGCCCATGAGCAGCCCCACCCCCGTACGCGCGGCGCGTGAGCGGCCCTGCCCCCAGGTGCCCGGCAGCCCCAAAACGTTGGGGACCACTGATCCAGCCTGTTCCTCTGGCTATGTGGAACTAGTAGCCTATGCTTCTACCACTTGCTTTCATGGCCACACTACTCTTTTTAGCATGCTAGCTTATGTCATTCTACCTGTGTTGGAAAGTACCTTCCTAACTGCTTTGTAGATATATCCTTAGAGACTAAGAAAGTTTCTAATGTACTGTTTCATATTCAAATTATCATAACTGGAAATATAAAAATTGTTTTGGTTTAATATAAATGTTGTATAAAGAGATATTACTGGATTAAGTCATATTTAAAAACAAGTTTTATCTGCATTCACAGATCATGAAAATAGAATTTTAAGGTTAACTATTCAATAGTTACCATTTTCACTTTTGCTTGTTCTCAGTTCCACTGTGTTTTCTTCATTAGTACAGCGCTATGTTATTTGGATTGCAGATAGTATGTAAGAATGTTTTTAAACTGAAGTTAAACTTCAAATAAAATTTTATACAAAAATAAAAATCTTTCTATTTAAAAGTGTTTTTTAAGACCTGAAACTGAACTTTGGGCTTGAAGTATCAATCTGTATCATTTTAAAATAATTCCTTATAGTAACCATAGTTGACTAATTAGTTGTTAAATCATTTTAACAGTCGCGTTGAATTGAAAAGATTGTGTGAAATCTTCACAAGGATGTTTGCTGACCCTCATAGCAAGGTATGTTTTGTTTTTTTTGTTGATATTCCTTTATTGATTTGCCTTCAGCACACTGAAATCTTGAACTACTTCTGTAAATTATATTAGCTAGCATTCATTTGCACACTTACATCTTTATGGCAAAAGGTTTATTATAAGTAGGGCTGTCTATTAATCTCTGTTAATTTATTCTATTAACTCTACAAAATTAATCACGGTCAATCACAGTGTTACACAATAGAATACCAAATAAAATGTATTCAATATTTGTTTTTCTGTGTTTTCAATATTGATTTGAGAGTGTCAATTGCACACAGAAAAGCGTACAGTGCTCACTTTATAGTAGCATTGTGAATTACAAATATATGCTCTGTAAAGTTGATAAAAAAATAATTAGTATTTTTCAATTCACTTCCTAGAAATATTGTGCAATATCTTTATCATGAAAGTGCAAGTTACAAATGTAGATTTTCTTCAGTTACATAACACAAACAGGACACTCTAAAACTTTAGAGCCTACAAGTCCACTTGGTCCTATTTCTTATTCTGACAATCGCTAAGACAAACAAGTTTGTTTACATTGACTGGAGGTACTGCTGTCTGCTTCTTATTTACAATGTCATTTGAAAGAATGGGTATTCACGTAGCACTTTTGTAGCTCATGTTACGTGCCTGATATACAAATGTTTAGCCTGCCTTTCCTGCTTTGGACATGCTCCCGTGCTGCTGATGTTCATTTAAAAAAAAAAAAAAAACCAAAACAATGTGTTAATTAATTTGTGAGTTAACTCCTTGGAGAAGAATTGAAAGTCTCTTAATCTATTTTACTTGAATTCTGCCACGTATTTTGTGCTATAACAGTCTTGGATGATATTTGTTTTAAGAAAAAATGTACTACAAATGGACAGAACAAAGTAGATACCAATGTGAGATTTCAGCACTCAACCCAAGATTTAAGAATCTGAAGTGCATTCCAAATTCTGAGCGGGATGAGATGTGGAACATATTTTCAGAACTCTTAAGAGCAACACTCTGATGTAGAACACAAACCACTACAAGGAAAATAAACATCCTGCTGGTGACCTCTGACTCAGATAATGAAAATGAACATGCATCAGTCCAGACTGTTTTGGATCATTACTAAGCAGAAGTCATCATTAGCCTGGACACATGTCCTCTGGAATGGTGGTCGAAGCATGAAGGAGCATAAGAACTGCCATACTGGGTCAGACCAAAGGTCCATCTAGCCCAATATTCTCTCTACTGACAGTGACCAATACCAGATGTTCCAGAGGGAGGGATCACAACAGGTAATCCTCATGTGATCCCTCCCCTGACTTCCACTTCCAGAGAAAGAGGCTAGGGACACCATTCCTACCCCTCCTGGCTAATAGCCATTGATGGACCTAACCTCCATGAATCTACCTAGCTCTTTTTTGAACCCCATTAAAAAAACTCCTTGCATCCTCCGGCAAGGAGTTCCACAGGTTGACTATGCTCTGAGTGAAGAAAAACTTTGTTTTGTTTTAAACTTGCTGCCTATTAATTTCATTTGGTGACCCCTAGTTCTTATATTGTGGGAATAAGTAAATAGCTTTTCTGTATTCACTTTTCCGACACCAGTCATGATTTTATAGACCTCTATCATATTCCCCCTTAGTCTCCTCTTTTGTAGGCTGAAAGGTCAGTCTTTATCTATCTTCAATTGGGACTCGTTCCAAGCCCCTAATCAATTTTGTTGCCCTTTCTGAACCTTTTTCAGTGCCAATATATCTTTTTTGAGATGAGGCAACCACATATGTACGCAGTATTTAAGATGTAGGCGTAGCATGGGTTTATATAGAGGCAGTAAGATATTTTCTGTCTTATTATCTATCCCTTTTTTTTATTAACTTCTAACATTCTATTTGCTTTTTTCAGTGCCACTACACACTGAGTGGATGTTTTCAGAGAACTATCACAATGACTCTGAGATCTCTTTCTTGCGTAGTTGTAGCCAAATTAGTCCTCATCGTATTGTGTATATATAGTTGGGATTATGTTTTCCAATGTGCATTACTATACATTTATCAATGTTACATTTCACTTGCCATTTTGTTGCCCAATCACTTAGTTTGGTGAGAACTTTTTGAAGCTCTTCACAGTCTGCTTTGGTCTTAACTATCTTGATCAGTTTGGTGGTATCTGCAAATTTTGCCACCTCCCTGTTTACCCCGTCTCTACATCATTTATAAATAAGTTGAATAGGATGGTTCGCAGGACAGACTCCTGGGTGGATACCACTAGTTACCTCTCTCCACTCAGAAAACTTACCATTTATTTCTACTCTTTGTTTCCTGTCTTTTAACCAGTCATCAGTCCACAAAAGGACCTTCCCTCGTATCCTATGAGAACTTACTTGACTTAATGAGCCTTTGGTGAGGGACCTTGTCAAAGGCTTTCTGGAAATCTAAGTATACTACATCCACTGGATCCCCCTTGTGCACATATTCGTTGGCCCCCTCAGAGAACTCTAGCAGATTAGTAAGGCATGATTTCCATTTATAGAAACCATGCTGACTTTCCCTCAACAAATTATATTCATCCATGTCTGACAATTTTATTCTTTACTACAGGCAGTCCCCGGGTTACGTACAAGATAGGGACTGTAGGTTTGTTCTTAAGTTGAATCTGTATGCAAGTCGGAACTGGCGTCCAGATTCAGCCGCTGCTGAAACTGACCGCCAGTTCTGACTTACATACAGATTCAACTTAAGAACCCCAAGCGTCCCCAAGTCAGCTGCTGCTGAAACTGATCAGCGGCTGATTCCAGGAAGCCCGGGGCAGAGCAACTCTGCCTCGGGCTTCCTATAGTCAGCGCTGGTCAGTTTCAGCAGCGGTTGACTTGGGGATGCCTGGGGCAGAGCAGCTGGGGTGCTGCTGGGTTGCTCCAGTAGCACCACTCCTCGCTCCTTGGCGCTACTGGACCAACCCAGCAGCACCCCAGCTGCTCTGCCCCAGGTGTCCTGATTCAGCCACTGCTGACCAGCAGCGGCTGAATCAGGACCTGGGGCAGAGCAGCTGGGGTGCTGCCGGGTTGGTCCAGTAGTGCCCAGAGCGGCGCTGCAGGACCAATCGGCAGCGCCCCAGCTGCTCTGCCCCAGGGTCCACAACAAAAGCCTGGTCTGCTGGGGGGGGGGGACACTAGCTGTGCCCCCCCCCCCCCTCCAGCAGACCAGGGACACGGGGAGCAGAGCCGCAGCGGCAGCGGGGTGCCGCGCCTCTGAGGCTTTGCTCTGGCAAAGTCTCAGAGGCGCGGGACCCCGCCGCGGCTGCGGCTTCAGTCTCGGTGCCCCTGGTCTGCTGGAGACGGTCTCCAGCAGACCAGGGGCACCGGGAGCAGCTTACGAACGGGGCTTTCTCGCCCCGGAGCTCGCAGGCAGCAATCCGCCACCTCGACCTCCGGGGCGAGAAAGCCCCATTCGTAAGTGCGGATCCGACATAAGTTGGATCCGCGTAAGTCGGGGACTGCCTGTATAGTTTCAACCAATTTGCCAGTTACTGACGTTAGGCTTACCAGTCTGTAATTGACAGAATCACCTCTAGAGCCCTTTTTAAATATTGGTGTAACTTTAGCTATCTTCCAGTCATTAGGTACAGAAGCTGATTTAAAGGATAGGATACAAACCACAGCTAATAGTTCTGCAATTTCCCATTTGAGTTCTTTTAGAACTTTTGGGTGAATGCCATCCAGTTCCGAGGACCTGTTACTGTTAGGTTTATCAATTTTTTCCAAAACAGCATATGTATCTTTAGTGCATCTGGTGTGTAAATATCTTGCAATGCCAGCTACAACAATGCCATCTGTATGCCTGTTCTCACTTTCAGGTTACATTGTAAACAAGGAGGAGGCAGTATTATCTACTACAAATTGTAACCTAACTTCTTAGGCTGAGTAATTAGCTGAGCAAGAAATAGGCTTTAAAAGACTTGTAAGCTCTGCAGTTGTACATTGTTTTATTTTTGAATGCAGTTTTTTTTACAGAATTTTACGTTTGTAAGTTACAGTTCCACAATAAAGAGATTGCTCTATAGTACTTGTAGCAGGGGAATTGAAAAATAATTTTTTTTGTTTGTTTTTACAGTGCAAAAAAACTAAAGTGAACACTGTATACTCTGTGTCTGTGTTATAATTGAAATCAATATGTAGAAAACTTAAAATATTTATTTTAAATAAATGGCATCTATTTAATAGTGGGATAAATCACAAGATTAATTGCAGGTAAGTGGGGTTTTTTTATTATAGTCCCTAGATAGCCCTGATTATAATAATTGAATTTTGAGAGGTGCTTGTATGAATGATTTAGCAACTTTTTGCAAGCAGGTGATGAGACATGGGTATATGTTCTTAATTTTCTTTGAGTTAATTGGTAGCATGTAAGGAAACTATTTAGTGTTTAGATCCACCTAATTTGAGATTTGAAAAAAAATCACTTTCTCTTTTATTAATACGGGATAATTGCAGTCAAGTAAATATTAATTTACTGTATCTAAATAGAAACATTTTTAAATATTCTTGTAAGGTTGTAGTGTTTATTGCAAAGGTAACATTAAAGTGATTCTTAGGAATATATTGAGTTAATACAATGATGTATCTGATGTGAGAAAAATCAGTTAAATTGTACAATACAAGGTTGATTGGCAACCTCAAGTATATACTTCAGATCTTATATGTTTTTTAATGGTAATGGGTTATGGTGTATTAGTCTCAAAATAAATGACTGGTTGGAAATTAGGGCTCTACAGAATGGTTTTTTTATATGGTCATTAGTATGTAGTGACCATACAGGTAGAGAATATATTGGTATCAGTAATAAAACATCATGCTTTTTTCACATTACAGTAGCTTTTTTTTCACAGTAGCTTTTTACGAGGCAAATATGTACCAGCATTTCATAAATCAGGAGGATGCTATAACTATTATTATATTTTCTAGGTGTCTAAGAGCAGTTTTATCTAACTTATTTTATTGAATCTCCATTTTTGGGTTGTATTTTTTATTTTGTTCTTTAACTTTTCTCTTTCCTAGTGGGTGCACCATTGTGCCTTATTTAATGCTCCAATAACAAAACTCAGTTGAAGTGAAGACCTCAGACAACTGAGTACAGCAGTACAGATGCTAACATGAAATAAAATATAAAGCATTTTTAAAACTTCATGATTATATATAATTTAGAGTTTATCTTGAATTGTAAGTATTCTGCATATTGAAAGTAGGGCTGCCAAGTGATTAATCACATTTCTAAACAATAGAATACCAATTATTTAAATACTTCTGAACTTTTCTACATTTTCAAGTATACTGAGTTAAGTATACTGATTTAAGTTACAACAGAATACAGAGTGTACAGTTCTCACTTATATAGTTATTTTTTATTACAAATACTTGCTCTGTAAAAAATAACAAATAGTATTTTTCAATTTACATTATACAAGTACTGTAGTTCAAATTCTTTATCATGAAAGTCAAATTTACAAATGTAAATTTGTTTAAAACTGTTAATGGGTCATTGTCTTAAGAACTGAGCCATTGAGTATTACTGATGGTCCTCATTAGCACATTTAGAATTAAAAACAGATACTTACTTCATATACCTAACCTCACATACAAGAAGACTGGTTTTCCTCTTTGGTCTTTCAGGGTCTGTAGTTTCCACATTAGTGGTGTTCTTTTAAGACTTCTGAACGACTGCCCCATACCTTGTCCGTCTCAGATTATGGAATGCACTTCAGATTCACAGGCCCACTGACCGGCAGGGGGGCAGGGCAAAGCGGGCAACTGCCCAAGAGATTTAAAAGGTTCAGGGCCCTGGCCACTGCTGCCATAGCAGTAATTGGGAACCCCACCAGGCCCTTTGAAATTGCCCAGTGTGCTGCAGGTACGGACAGAGGATGGAGCCCCTGTTCTCGGAGGCTACTTCCCAGCTCCTCTCTCTCTTTCTGTACCCTCCTCCATGGCTGGAGCTGAAAACCCCCCCTGCTCTCTTCCCTCAGCCAAAGTCACACAACACCCCTGCCCTGAGAAGCCCTAGGCACCTTCCCACCGAGAGACTCCGACAGATTACAGCCATGCCTCTTCTCCCCACCTTGAGGAGCCTCAGGTCAGCCACAGCTAACTTGCCTTGGAGAAAAGCGTCTCCAAAGACATTTTTTATATGCCTTTATGCAGGTTCCAGTGCAGCTTAGCGAAAGTATTTGCTATTTAGCTGCCCCTGAACCTGCATAGTGCATATCAAAAGCATTTTTGGAGAGATGCTTTTCCTCAGAGCAGGCTGGGTCTGAGGAAGGGAAGGGAAACGCAACCAACCTGAGGCTCCTCTGGGCAGGAGGAGGCATGTCTGAGAGAGCCCAGGTCCTCTGGCTGGGGAGGGAAAAGCACTCAGGGTTCTCTGGACATGGGACTTCTGGCGCCAACCAAGGGAGGGGCCTGAGCCCATTAACTCTTCTGTCTGCAAGCTTGCAGAGTCTTAAACTGTCTTTTGAAATCTCACATTGGTACCTTCTTTGTGTTTTATCAAATCTACAGTGACAGTGGTCTTAAAATGAACATGGTCTGGGTCATTATCCGAGCTGGCTATAAAATGAAATATATGAGAGTATGTGGGTAAAACAGAGCAGGAAACATACAATTCTCCCCCAGGGAGTTTGGTCAGGAATTTAATTAATGCTTTTTTTTCTTGGAATTACATCCTCTGAAATGGAGGGGGAGTGCAGTTATGTAACAAAAAAAATCTACATTTGTAAGTTACATTTTTCACGATAAAGAGATTGCACTATAGTACTTGGAGGAAGTAAATTGAAAACTACTTTCTTTTGCTCATTTTTCGAATGAGCCCTATACACTTTGTATTCTGTGTTGTAATTCAAATCAATATATTTCAAAATGTAAAAAAAATCCAAAATTATGACTTTCAATTGGAATTCTATTTTTAACAGTGTGATTAGCTGCGATATTTATAAGTGTGAGTTTTTTGCATTAAGCTTGGGTGATAACTCAGGGTACGTCTGGACTACATGCCTCTGTCGCCAGAGGCATGTAGATTAAGCTACCAGGCATAGGAAAATGAAGCGGCGATTTAAATAATCGCCGCTTCATTTAAGTTTACATGGCTGCTGCGCTGAGCCAACAAACAGCTGATCAGCTGTTTGTCGGCTCAGCGCGGTAGTCTGGACGCGTGGGTGTTGACATCAAAGGCATTTGTCGACCACCCAGGTATGCCTCCTGGGATGTCGACACCCGCGCGTCCAGACTACCGCGCTGAGCCGACAAACAGCTGATCAGCTGTTTGTCGGCTCAGCGCAGCAGCCATGTAAATTTAAATGAAGTGGCGATTATTTAAATCACCGCTTCATTTTTCTATGCCTGGTCTCCTAATCTACATGCCTCTGGCGACAGAGGCATGTAGTCTAGACGTACCCTCAGTGACTTGACTGTCCTAATTGAAAATAACAAGGACTCATTTTATCTGAGATGTACAGGATAAACTAGCTTCTATTCATCTGTCATAGGGATGGGCAATAATTTTTGATGGGGGTCCACTCCTAGAATTTGGTTAAGTGGTCAGTGGCCATACTCTTCCATGATACTAATGGAGGAAGTGCAGGGACTGGGATGAAGGTTGGATGTAGAAGGGAGTTTGGGGTAAGGGTTTGAGATGCAGGAAGGGGTGTGATATCCGGGAGGGAGTTTAGGTGAAGGAGGGGGTTGTGAGCTGGGGCAAAGGACTGGGATGTAGGAGGCGATTCAGGGGGTTGAGTTGTGACTTTGGGTGGCAAGGGGGTTATGACATAGGGCAGGGGATTGGGCTGCAGGGTCTGGGAGGGGATATGTGTGCATCAGGCAAGGGCAGCTGGTTTGGATTATGTTGGGCAGGGAGAGAAAAGGTTAAGGAGAGGAAGGGGCTGTGGTGCCAGAGGCAGCTCTGTCCAGGAGACACTTAATTGCATGACTCCTGGCCAGCAGCCCAGCAGGTTCTCTTATCTTCCATGCCCCAGCAGGTAGCTCAGAGCAGCTGGCTGTGGCCATCTGTGAATACCTGCAAACCTGAGGAGAGGGGCAGAAGGGTACTTCATGTGCTGCCTGTGTTTCATACAGGCAGCTCCCATTGGCCAGAAACCATCTAATAGAAGCTGCAAAATTGTGCTGGGGACAGAGGCAGTATGGAAAGCCTCCCCTCCCCCGGGCTCGAAGCTGTTCAGAGAAATATGGGCCCACGGATGTGTTTTTCTGAGTGGTGTATAGGGGCAGGGCAATTAGGAAGCTTAACTGAAGCTCATGCTGCACCCACTAGCCAGATCCAGCGGCTTGGCAGGCCAAATCTGGCGAGCCGTATTTTTTTCAGGCCATGCTCTATAGCATTTATATTAACTCCATAAATACACCAATCTTGATTAAAATATTGGCATATTACTGATTTGTGTCACTGTTTGATCTGGAAGCTAGTTAATGGGAGTTGGGCTGCTGGTTTACAGTTGTGACATCAGTTTGTGTAGCAAAGAACTAGCGTGTGAAAATTTTCTTTATATTAGAATTTATTTTCCTTTGCAGATTATGCAGAATTAAAAGTGCTCCAGCTTGCAATTGTATATGCCAAATATAGCATTTAAATCAGTTCAATCCAAGCGTGTAAAAAAAAAATATTAGAAATTACATTGTAAAAATGCATGACATCTTTTTTGGGCTGTAGCTTATTGTAAAATATGCACTAAGATGTCATAAAGAATTATTGTGTTCCAGCCTTTCATAATATAGCCCTTTTCGTGTTTACTGGACACGTTGATATAACACACCTGCTTAGTTTTGTAAACTGAGGTATCCATATTATAGCTAAATCAAAAGTTGATTGTACAGTAATGACTTTTTAAAATGTTTACAAATAATGTCTAGTTCCAATCACTATGTTGCCCCCACTGGATATTATCACCATTAAATGTCTAACAGCAAATTCACAACAGGATACGCCAACTTTAAACATGAAACATTTACTGAGTTAATTTTTGGTATTTATATGTGAGGTGACCATGTAAAATCTTTTCAAAAAGTTTTTTCTCCCAGCTTCTACAGGAATTACTATAACCACAGCATATAAAGGTGGGAATGTCTAATATTTTTAATGCATTGCAGTACATTATTAACCAAGTACATGGAATTGTATAGGAAAAAAGTAGTGTAATGGTGGTATCCTTTTGGGAAAAAATGGTTTTAAGGAAAAAAATAAACAGGAGCAAACCAACTGCTTTATTTCAAAACTATTCTAAGAACAGTTAGAAACATAATTTTAAATTTACTGTAAAGTTTTGAAATACCTTTTTATTTTTTGTTTTTTTCTTCCATACAGGAACTTTGCATTGATGGCAACTAATTTGTGTGTTTTTATCTTTTTTCCCCTTTTTTCTTTTTGCATGCTGTCCCCTGTGTTGGAACTCTCTTTAGAGAGTAAGTTGGATCAATATTTGCTGGAAACCTAACCTTACTGCATGATTGTGAAATTAACGCTTTTTCTCTATTTTTTCCTTCCCCAAAGAGCTCATGCAGTGTCAAGCCTTTTGCAATTCATATAGCTCTATATAGAATTATGAAAACTGTGTGTTAATGTTTTGAGATGTTTTTTCTACTAATTAACTGACCTTATTTTGTTATGCACTCCTGTTCTATATTGTGGTGATTGGCGCATCTGAAAGTTCATTCATTTTAGAAAAAGATCTCAATTATAGTTATTTTTTCTAATATCTGTTTATTTCTTCACTATCAAAATGTGATTAAGAGTGGTTTCAGAATTTAAAATTGTATCATGAAAACAAAGACTATCTGGAGAAATGATAGCACATATGGATTGTTCCCACTATAACTAAAGTTTGAGTTCTAGTTTCCATTCTAATCTCACCATTTTGGATGCTCATGTAATGTCTCAAACAAACTGTCCATGTTTTGTCTCAGATTCAGAGGTGTGCAGGGAGAGGGGTTGTTTTGTTTTAAATTTGAGGAAAATCACTTTAACCATTTTTGTGTTATTCCCAGACATAAATAGACATAGCTGAAATGAGAAACAAAAAGTCAAACTTGTTTTGTTTTGTAGGGGTTAATTGAGATTTAAGACAAGGGGGGGAAATCTTTTAGTTTAATATGAACATTTATTTTGGGCAAGTTTAAATATTTTACATTGTATTTATTTAGACTAAGAGCATGCAGATTTTAGTAAAAAAGGCACTAAAACAAATAGCTCCAGATCAAGAAATTTGCAAGCTCTTGTGACAAAGCAGTTTGTAAGTTCCATAAGTTAATGGCTCAATTTCTTGATCTCTAAAAACCACCAAAAATCCACTATTAATTATTATGATGGAGCCTCAAGCATTCAGAAGCTATTTGTCTGTGCTGTATACATGTTGTATTTTATATTCCTATTTGTACTGTAAAGTACAGGCAGTCCCCGGGTTACATGGATCTGACTTACATCGGATCCCTACTTACAAACAGGGTGAGGCAACCCTGCACTAGCAGCTTCCCCCCAGCAGACCAGGGAGAAGCGAAGCTAGCGCCCCCCCCCCCCCCCTCAATCTTGGACAGGGCAGTACTCGCCGCTGCTGCCAGCCCCAGCAGGCTGGACTCCTGACCCTGGCCGCCCCCACTACCAGATGGGGATCTCTGGTCCAGCAATATCCAGGGGTCCCTCAGGATGTTGCTGGACCAGAGAGCACCAGATTTTAGAGTTTCAGCCTGTACCATAAAATAATATTCAGAACCTTCTAGCCTTCTTTTGTGGGTTCATTTAATCCATTCAGTTTATAATGGGCTTTGATATCCACATAGCCCTCCATTTTGGCTTAAAATTTCTTCTTGTCCTTTATCAGAGCTTCCCTTTCCTAACATCTCCAGGTTCTAAATCCTTTACATCCCTTTCTCCCTACAGCTCCCTCAGATAATGCTTGTCCCACAACAAGCTGGTGCTATTCTTGCAATTTTCTCTTCTAGGCCTTTTGCTTGAGAGCTCTGAAAAGCTGTCACCTTACAAGAAATCGAAAACTATAATTTTTCCTAGAAATTCTAACTATCACACTGCATGTACATAATGACATCACTGTGTATACAGCAGTACAAAATATTAAATACCAGCTTATAACTGCTGTGGAAGTCATAACTTGATAAAATTCTTATTTTGTACATTTAATTCTCAATCATGGCATTAATAAAGATTCCTCCCTCCTTCACATTTTATAAATTGGGCTAGATGAATTCTCTACTGATGAAAGGAGATGAAATTTTTACCTCCCTTTATCATGAAGGTCCATAACAACAAGAGGAAAGAACATAGCAAGGGCCATACTGTGTTAGACCTCAGGTCTGTTTAGCCCAGTAACCTTTCTATGAGAGTGATCAGTATGAGATACTTCAGAGGAAGATATAAGTACCTTGCTGCGGGCAGGTGTGTGGTAATTTTTACCCAACATTAGGTCTTATCCTTTTCAACAGTTAGATACTGGCTTAAGCCATGAAACATGAACTTCAATATTCCCTTTTATACTGTGTCACTAATTATGACAACTCCATATATTCTTTCTGTCTGTAGCAATGTCCAGTATCCATTCCCTTGCTAAATTCTTGGCCTCAGCAGTTTCCAGTGGTAATGAGAAAAGACAGGCAGTGTTTCCACGGTAGTATTCCGTCCTCGAATGAACAATAGTTTTAATCTGTGTTGTGATCAGGGCCTGACAGTACTTATGGGGACAAACAGAAAATATGAGACAATTTGCTTGTTTTTAAGCAAAAGTGCAGAAGTGCTTAAAATACAGACTTTCCTGTTTAAAATGAGACATATGGTCACCCTGTATATTACAAACGAAAAGCTACTTTAAGGGTGTTATTTAGCTTCTGAAGTTAAATGCTCAAAACTTAGTAATGCTTGCGATAAGGTTAAGCATAACCCTTTATTTGGCTCCTGGCACTGAAGCAGGGGTCCTGTGGAAAAAAATAGTATGGGATCATGTAATTATGGACTGTGGCAAAATTTTCAAAAGCACCTGAGTCTTGTTTTCTAGAGGTTTTTGTAAGTTTATGTCAAAAGTTAAGTTCCATGGATGTTCAGAATTTCAAATTACAACTTTAACCTTTATTATAACTTGCATAATTAGGGAGCAGAATTTCCCATTTATAGGTAACAGAATATGACATTTCCTAACTTTTGAGCACACAATTTTTCAATTGAAGTATCACTTTTTAAAATAAGTTTTATATGTACATTTCTAAGTTTGTTTTTGACGAGGAAAAAGTTAAAGGTGGGCAGGAAATTTGTGCTCTGTGTTGGGCTATGGGAGAGACCAACTTGGCCATTTTCCCACCCTTTTTCCTCATTACAGCTATTTTAACAGCTCCCATGTATCGTTAGGGATGTGTGTGCTACTGCAGTGTCAGCATGGATCCTGATCTTTAGAATGTCTTGTTCATTTTTTTTACATGGCTAAAATATTCCTGAAGAATGCAAGTGACTAAAGGAAAATAGTGATATTTTAACAGACAAACCTAATGGAGTTTTCTGGGAAAAAGGCCTTTGGAGAGCCCTGTTTCAAATCCATTTTGTTTATGGTTGCATGACCATAATCCAGGCAGATTAATTGACATAATTTGATCACTTGACTTTCCAGTACTGCTGTTTGGAGATTTGTGTGGACAGATACAATAATTCTGCAAAACATATTTAAAATGGCCCTCACAGCAAGATGTGTGCTAATGCTTATGTGGAATTGGAGTCAAAGCTTGATGGATTATTTTCTTGTTTTCTGTGCCCTGGAATTATCAGTGGATAGGAAAGCTGGCTGAGGGGATCTTCTAATGTGTTTCTTGAGTAACCTCCTCCACCTCAACAAGGAGCAACGTTGGAATAATGTTCAGCCTTCACCCAGGAAGAAAAAACATCAAGGATAATAAATGGATTGCAGGAGAATATACCCTACAATGTTTCATTTTAGGTGTAAAGAAAATGTTTTCTCTTGAGGATTTTTTTACCTCTTTGAAACAGGAAAATGGGTTTTAATACTTACAATGTTTAAGGTTGTCCTGAAGAGCTACTGCTTACTGTCATAGCATCCTAAGAGAATTTTAATGTATGTTTGGCATCCAGTGCCTATTAATGAAGTGCCAGCCTCAAATTCCTAATTAGGAACATTTGTCAACTAGTCATTTGGATTTAAACCTTCCATTAGTTGTGTATAGTTAATGACAGTATGACGACATTGTTAAAAAGCAAGTATAGTGAACTCTCTCATGAATGTGCATATACAGCAGTATATGTTATGATTTAGATTATGCTGGAATTCTGGCAGAATACATACCTTTGGGATTGTGTATCTAGAACATTTATGTCCCACTCCGCCATAAGTACATGTAAATCCAAAAGTTAGTGAAAGGTCCTAAAAAGAAAAAATAATGCCATCTAGTGGTAAATGTTATATACATAAACTAAAACCCTAAAATACTTCTTAATTTTAAGGTGGTCCTGCAAGCTTTGGAACTTGTAAATTTCTTTTGTCATTCACTCTTACATGTGGTGCGGTTTGGAATATGCAAATTGACATAGGGTACATCTTTCCTGAAAAAAAATGCAACAGCAATTCTCAGCTTGGGTCAACTGCCTTAGGCTCATGGGGCTAAAAATAGTGCAAATGTTCCCTGTCACACTGGAGTCCAGGCCTTGAGATCCTGGCTGAGTTTCAGAAGACCCTAGTGGGAATATCTATGCTGCTCTTTTTACACTATGCAGTATGAGCTCCATGAGCCCATCAATTAACCTGTGTTCCTAGAATTGCTGCTTTGGGGAGGAGGGGGGAGGGGCTATCCAGTTGATCATTTTCCTGAATATTTCCTTCCCAATACCACTCTTCCAAAATGTTTTAGATAATGTTTTAGAAAGATTAATATTCCATATATTTCAAAACAACATCATAATCAGAAATGTATTATACTTTTCCCCTCTACTGCAATGAATAATTTGTTTCATAATGTTGCCAGAACAGGGAAACTTTTTCTAGTCTCCAAATTTTATATGGAAAGGAACAAATGTATTTTAATTACACTTTCTGTGACCCCTTCCTTTTGTAAAAAGAGAAGTTATTTTATGGTCTGTGTAGAACTGACTTAAGTATATAAAGTTTGAAGTGGAAAGAAGTTTACATTAAAAAAATAAAGTTGTGCCAGCCATCACAATAAATATTTCTTTACCCGATGATACTGCATGGAATAGCTAATTGTCAAACTTCAGCTGAAGTTGAATAACAATATACTATTGTATCACGGAGACCAATGAAAAGCAAGACAAATTGTTTTCCTGCTTGGCTGCAAATCACTGCCTCTGTCTGCCTTTGATTCCCTTACTGCTTTTTTTCATCATTTGTGAGTTTAACACAGGTCAACGTCTTTTCCTTTTCTTCCCTCCACACCTTCTTTTCCCTTTCTCTGCTTCCTTTAGGTGTTCAGCATGTTTTTGGAGACCTTGGTTGACTTTATCCAGGTCCATAAAGAAGATCTACAGGATTGGCTGTTTGTGTTGTTGACACAGCTGTTGAAGAAAATGGGTGCTGATTTGCTTGGCTCGGTACAAGCAAAAGTTCAAAAGGCACTTGATGTCACAAGGTAATACGTTGCAGATAAAAATGTGTGCGCAATTTTGATTGACACCAGAATATATTCCCAGATTTCTCTCTCTCCGTACTATAAGGATCTTGGCCCCAAAACAGAACCTGTGGATGGCTTTAAAATACAACAAATGTAATGGTGAAGGTTTTAAAAATACCAGCTCATTTAATGAATTCAAATTGTCCTGGCCATTTCGAAGGCTTAACATGGAAAGATGAATACAAAATCGTTTTTGCACATCCTAGTGGGACTGGATTTAATAAGCTTCATACTGTTTAGAGCATTTTCATGTCTTGCGTGCTGGTTCATGTAATTGCTTGAAAGTAGTGAGATTGTGATATGTTAGCTGAATATTTCTCCAAGTATGTTATAGCATATCTACCCAGAGATTAAAGTAAGTAGGTGTTTATTGTAGTTTGAAAGGTAGATGAAGTTTTGATCCTTTTAGTTAGAGCAACCAGTTATTAAATGCAAGCCCCCATACAAGTAAGGCATTTTTCCTGATTTCTTTATTTTGAAGGGAATCTTTTCCAAATGATCTCCAGTTCAGTATTTTAATGAGATTTACTGTTGACCAGACCCAGACACCCAGCTTGAAGGTAAGAATTTACAAGTCTAAATTGCAAATGTAATATTTGTTGTTAGAAATTTGTTTTCTCTTACTATTTTAATTTGTATTGCAAAAAAAGGTTTTCATTTGGTGGATTTTGTTTTTATAAACTTTCAGACAGTCAAGCCAGCACTACAGGACCAGCTTCGCTCCTTTTGGAGCTCCAAGGTTTTTTGTCTGCCTTATTGTTTTTTTTTAACCCTATGTAAAATCTTTACAATGTATATGATAATTTCTATTTATATGCATCCATCTGTGGCTACTAACCTTTGCAAGAAACTTCAAGCATGCAGATATTCAACTTCTAGTGCCAAAGCAGATATTCAACTTCTAGTGCCAGAGCATTTGTTGCAGAAACAAACCTCACTTCAGTGAATACAACAGCAACAAAAATATGGCCGCCTAACACCAAGCTGGTTATGCAAACTCACTTCTATCAAGTCTTTTCTCATTTTATGTTTGTGATTTCCCAGTCATCTTTTCTAGATGTAGTTCTGACAATGGAGTTTTTTCCCTTTCATTTTGTAGGTTGTAGTCTCATTTAAAATTTAAATAATGTTAATACATGTAACTAAATTTTCATTCAAAAATATTTGTTTAGTGCATCATTTTAAGCTCTTCTAAAAGTAATGTGTTGCATTATATATGCACACATTTTCACAGCTTAAGAATATTTCGACACAGAAATGGCTGTATAACCTAAAATTAAAACTGATTTCAGTAAGACATACAATTAGAGAAAAGGTTGGCTTTGGTATAAATGCTGTAAATCCTAATATGATTACTAACAAGGCAAATGGGGGAAATAACAAGCATATACTAGACTGTAATTTTCTGCTCTATCCTGCACGACAATTTTACACCATTTGGAATGTTATGCAATGGAACAATACACAAGATTACACTTTTTTTCCTGTACACAGTGGGGCTGAAATCACATGCAAATGCCTCTTTTTTTTTTTTTCTTTTTTTTTCTTCTGTTTGCAGCACAGTAAAAATTACACTATTACTCTGAGGATACTTTATATTTTGCTATTACTTTGTGATGAATGTTAAACAGCAGCTGCTATCTCATAATGTGATCAGAGTTGTTGAAGAAAACAAAAGAAGCAGCAATATCACGTCACACAATTTGTTATGTAACATCCTTAAGACAGGTTAATTTCAGGAAGATTGTGTTGATTGCTGAGATGTACTTTCTCCAGAGAAATCTGATGTAATTACTAAAACATGTTATGCTTCCTTTTGTGAAGCTCATAGTTAAGTTTTGAAAGAGAGCATGGACTTGTGGTATGAGTATAAAGTCCAAAGAGTGGAATTCCTTAAAGACATGGTTCCAGAGTTTGACAGAGGTGATCAAGACCAAGACCATCCTCCTGAAGATAGAGAAGAAAGTTTAGAACATATAAAAAGACTGATTTAGGAAACAGACACCAAGAAGTTACCATAAAGATTGATCAACATTAGAGAAATACAGGATTTCTCTAGTAGAGAAGTTGGCTGGATTAGTCACTTCCTTTCTTAGAGCTGTGGCTTCAAATGATTGTCTCAAGCATTGTAGTTTCAAACAGATTTTTAACATATTTTAAGTATTAACATTTTTGTAAAATGTGCAGTTAGCAGGCCACTTTCTTGTCTTCTTCAATCTAAGAATTTATCATGCCCCATTCCTTACCCCATCAACATACTTAATACATTTCTGAAGTGCCAGAGAACTTATTTATTAGAACTTATTATGACACTAAGCTAGGGGGAGAGGTAGATACGCTTAAGGGCAGAGATAGGGTCCAGAGTGACTTGGACAAATTGGAGGATTGGGCCACTAGAAATCTCATGAGATTCAACAAAGACAAGTGTAGAGTCCTGCACTTGGGACGGAAGAATCCCAAGCATAGTTACAGGCTGGGGACCAACCAGTTAAGTAGTAGTTCTGCAGAAAAGGACCTGGGGGTTACAGTGGATGAGAAGCTAGATATGAGTCAACAGTGTGCCCTTGTAGCCAAGAAGGCTAATGGCATATTAGGATGCATTAAGAGGAGCATTGCCAGCAGATCCAGAGATGTCATTATTCCCCTTTATTCGGCTTTGGTGAGGCCACATCTGGAGTACTGTGTCCAGTTCTGGGCCCCCCACTACAAAAAGGATGCGGACGCATTGGAGAGGGTCCAGCGGAGGGCAACCAAAATGATTAGGGGTCTGGAGCATATGACCTACGAGGAGAGGCTGAGGGACTTGGGTCTGTTTAGTCTGCAGAAGCGAAGAGTGAGGGGGGACTTGATAGCAGCCTTCAACTTCCTGAAGGGAGGTTCCAAAGAGGATGGAGAGAGGCTGTTCTCAGTAGTGACAGATGGCAGAACAAGGAGCAATGGTCTCAAGTTGTGGTGGGAGAGGTCCAGATTGGATATTAGGAAAAACTATTTTACTAGGAGGGTAGTGAAGCATTGGAATGGGTTACCTAGGGAAGTAGTGGAGTCTCCATCCCTAGAGGTGTTTAAGTCTTGGCTTGACAAAGCCCTGGCCGGGTTGATTTAGATGGGATTGGTCCTGCCTAGAGCGGAGGGCTGGACTTGACGACCTTCTGAGGTCTCTTCCAGTTCTGATTCTATGATAAGGGGATGGTTGGATGAAATAACATGATCTTGGTAACTAATTGACCATTCATTTCCAGTTGGAAATAGGTCAATGGAGGGATGATAGGAGTTGCTATAGGGAACTTTCTGGGTGTCTGGCTGGTGAGTCTTGCCCACATGCTCAGGGTTTAGCTGATCGCCATATTTGGGGTCAGGAAGGAATTTTCCTCCAGGGTAGATTGGCAGAGGCCCTGGAGGTTTTTCGCCTTCCTCTGTAGCATTGGGCACAGATCACAGCTGAAGGACTCTCTGCATGTTGGGGCCTTCAAAGTATTGGAAGGCTTCAATATCTGAGACATAGGTGAGAGGATTATTCTAAGAGGGGTGGGCGAGATTCTGTGGCCTGCACGGTGCAGGGGGTCAGACTAGATGATCATAATGGTCCCTTCTGACCTTAAAGTCTATGAGTTATTATTATTAAAGTAAAGAAAATTAAGGACTCTGCCTACCCGTGTTTAATATTTTGTACTGGTATCCACCCCCATAGAACTAGAGTGCTTCCCAGAGTTAATTGAATTGGCAAAGCAAGATTTCCTTTTGAGCTGAATGGAAGCTAGCTCTTTTTCTTTCTCTGGTTTTCAGAAACTGTTCCTCAAGGGATGGTTATGTACCAGTAAGAATGAGTGGAGGTTGTTGGAAAAATTATTATTCTTGTGATGGCAAAACTATATAAAAGAGGAAAATCTTTTAGCATGACCCAATAGGGATCAGATTCTGGATTGCTCATCTGTTCTGGAAATGGTTCTACAGGCACCTGCCTCAACCAAGAGTGCCTTAACTCTGGCTCTCATGTTCTGTATTATAGGGTTTGTGTTATGCATTTTGTTCCAAAGAAATTCAGTTGTCTCCATGATTCATAGGGTGTGACATGGTTTCTAGTGAAGTTGGGACCTGATTTAGTAATAGATTTGAAAATTAAAAGCAGGGCCTTGAACTGGCCTCAGAGGTAGATTGGGAGCCAGTGGGGGAGCCAGAACACAGGAATGATGTGCATCCGCAGGTGCAATTCAAGCAGAAGGTAAAAAGCCAGGTTTTACACCAGTTAATCTTTGCATTGTTTTCACATTCTGTGAATTAAAGGTTTGGGAAGGTCACACTCCCCACAGTTTAAAGGTGAAACATACATGAAAAATACTGGCCAGATCCATCTCAGGAAGGAAGAAGTGAAGGTTTTTAGCAAGTATTGCTTGATCTGGAACAGTGAGAAGGCATGTAGGACCATTTTGGAAAATGTATCATGTTTGTGTAGTACTTAGAACCGACTTTTAAATGAATAAAATACATGACCAAGAGCTACTCAGTTAAGTATGGGAAATGGCCAGTGCTATTGTGGTGGATCTTACACTTTTCCTTGGTGTGTGGGTCAGTGTACTGACCTGCCCCTATTCTTGGGCTGCACAAGTGCCCTGAAAGAGGTGGGGAATGGGCCCAGGTTTGCCTCATACTTCAGCTTTACAGGCTTCTTTCCCTTTTTCGCCTTGGGCAGGGTTTTTCTTGGTCCACTGTACTGGGGAAGTCCTTCTGCCCTTCTTGGGCAGGATCACCTTCCTTTGCTTCTCTAATCATCTGGTTAAAACCAGTACTCTTAAGAGCTACTGGGGGTCCTTCCCTCTCTCTGACTGAATCAGGGGTTTTTATTAGGTATTGGGTGGAGCCTTAATTGGTTCCAGGTGCTCCAATTACTCTATAGTAACCTTTCCCAAATCCCAAGAAATAAGGCCTTAATCATTCTATGGTTTGTATACCTCCCACTTATCACTCCCCTGCTGCTCTCTAGCCCTACTGTATCACATAAGGTGCCTTTATCTTTAAATAACTTATTTTCCTGCATTGAAGTTTTGAGAGGACCATTCTAGTATGCTGTTATGGATTTATTTAAAAAAACAGAAAAACAAATATATAACAAATGTAAATAAGCAATATGTCACTAATTTACTTCCGGTTTCCCTAATCTAACCTGACACAGTGCAATGATCAGATCAAGATTACAATTGAAATGCAGTCAATAAATTGGTGTTTCAATTTATCTGGCTCCTCCCCAATTACTAAAATGAGTAATTAAATAACGCATAGGGCTAAAAAAAGAACAGCATCAATATTTCACAGGAAATTTAAAGACAAAAACATTTCTTTAATCCAATCAATTGGGCAAAGAGTTTGCACTTAGAATGACTTCTGTGTAGTTTCTCAGAAAATCCTTTCTGCACCAAAAGAATTAGACACAACAGGTTTGGGAAGGTCACAGTGTATTCTTCATATACTTGCTATAAGTACAAACCTCAACTCAACCTTAAAGTCCCCCTTAAATTCCCCAGTCCCTAAAAGTACAAGTAAGTACCTTTGTGCTTTCTGTCATGCTGCCTCTCAAGTTGTGGTAGACACTCCCCACATGCAAAGCTACTTCATTATATTCCTTCAGAAAGAAAACAGATTGAAAAACCTCTGCTTTAGAATATGACAAAGGCAGCTCCTCTGACCCTCCAATTATTGTCCAGAGTTAAGTCCGTTATCAACCTAATCATTTTTATAGGGACAGCAGCCGGCTCCCCAAGAGCAGGGCTGGCAGCTAGTGAGCACCGGCAAAGAGTGTAACCATAATGAAAACTGATAAGTTGATGCTTACTGGTTAGCCTTTTAAATGGTTACACTCTTACATCCCTACTCTCTTGACACTTTTTCTGTGAGGGAAACTCCAAGGCATGGTTCAGCCTGCACTCTTCCTGATTTGAACAATCATGACTTACTCTCTCTGCCTCCTTCCTCTCATATATAGGTAAATAATCATTTTAGTCTGTGTGCAGCCTATAGGGAGCTACTCCATTACATCCAGTTACACTTGTGGGGAGCATCAGACAGACAGACAATTTATTCCTTATACAGTCTCCTTTCCAGGAATAATCCTTTGAGGAACGGGAAAAAAGGGCTAATGATGAAGCTGCATCACAGTCTAAGATCTCTTCCTCTCCATCCAGTGATGCAATAATGCTTGTACCTTCATCATATGCAGAAATGTCAAGCGGTTCCAGGAACTGATAAAAAAATGTGATTCCCTTCGTTACCCTTGGACTCAATTTCAGCAGCGGCTGAATCTGGACGCCAGTTCTGACTTGCATACAGATTCAACTTAAGAACCCCAGGCATCCCCAAGTCAGCCGCTGCTGAAACTGATCAGCGGCTGATTCCAGGAAGCCCGGGGCAGGGGCTTCCTGTAGTCAGCCACTGGTCAGTTTCAGCAGCGGCTGACTTGGGGACGCCTGGGACAGAGCAGTGTCAGCCGACGGTCAGGGCTCCCTATATCTGTCCCTTAAGACCGGCTGAAGTTCTTTTAAATTGTGCTTGGTTCTGTTACAGCAACTGAAGGAGTCAGGTTAAAGCTTAAACAGTTACAGGTTTATTTGAAGAAGCTTATAAATCATATGGTTGCAATGGCTATTGTTCTATTTCTTAACTACTAGCAAAATATAGATCTTAAAAATGGTTACAAAGAAAAGATAGAAAAATAGAAATAATGGTACCAAGTAACAGCTTACTCTTTCTATGTGTACACTTAAGACAGAGGACCACATCCAGGTACAATTTTTACCCCCTTCTGTGCCTCTCGACTCCAGCATGTCAGGCCAGGGCCGGTCCCTCAATTCCTAGGAAAGACGAAAATACGAGGTGGGCGTCCCCATAGAACCTCGGGAGGTCAAACACCTAACCCGACCAGCAGGTAAAGGGTAGAATGACACTCAAAAGTGAGTGTGTGCTGGACCTATCTTTTATACCCATGGGGTCACGTATTTCTCTTTCTTATCTGTCATGCCAAATGGGGCTGGTTTGTCTTTTGTGAGACCAGTTCTTACAAGGGAGTTGTGAACTTAATTTATACTTGTAAGAGAGATAACTAAATTGGAATTACTGGGGATTCTTTTCTCAGTGGGAAATTCCTCTTCCAGGGACTGTGTGTGTGTTCGAATCAACATAGGTGCCAGCCGGTGGCAGTCTCGCATATCCTGATCTCTCCTCATATCTATGTTTCAGCTTCTCAGGATCAGATGAGCCAGCATAGACTATGCTGATTTTATTGCTCCTTCTCTGTCCTGTATGCTTCAGAGAGGCAAATAAGATGGATGTGATGGAGGCGGGCTGTCTGGCCACAAGCAGCTGGGGTGCTGCTGGGTTGGTCCAGTAGCGCTGCCACTCCTCAGCGCTACTG
Organism: Pelodiscus sinensis; assembly: GCF_049634645.1. Lineage (NCBI taxonomy): Eukaryota > Metazoa > Chordata > Testudines > Trionychidae > Pelodiscus > Pelodiscus sinensis. The sequence goes on from NC_134712.1 coordinate 175,225,709, forward strand.
GACCAACCCAGCAGCACCCCAGCTGCTCTGCCCCAGGTGTCCTGATTCAGCCGCTGCTGAAACTGATCAGCAGCGGCTGAATCAGGACTCCTGGGGCAGAGCAGCTGGGGTGCTGCCGGGTTGGTCCAGTAGCGCCAAGGAGCGGTGCTGCGGGACCAACTGGCAGCGCCACACCTGCTCTACCACAGGCCCGGGGTTTTGCTCCACGTCTCCCTGGTCTGCTGGGGGGGGAAAGGGGAAGCCACTAGCTGTGTCCCCCCTCCCCCCAGCAGACCAGGGACACGGGGAGCAAAGCCGCAGCGGCGGTGGAGTCCCGTGCCTCTGAGGCTTTGCCAGAGCAAAGCCTCAGAGGCGTGGGACCCCTCCGCCTTCCGGCTTTGCTCCAGGTGTCCCTGGTCTGCTGGAGACGATCCCCAGCAGACCAGGGGCACCTGGAGCAGCTTTTCTCGCCCCGGAGGTCGAGGTGGCGGGACAGCTGCACTCTGGGCGGTCCCGCTGCCTGCGAGCTCCGGGGCGAGAAAGCCCCATTCGTAAGTGCGGATCCGACATAAGTCAGATCCGCGTAACTTGGGGACTGCCTGTATAGCAACGTTAGCATGTGAAATGGAAGCACACCTGAGCCATGCCAAGTACAAACTCATCTGAAACCAGTGGGTATGTATTTGGAAGGGCTCAGTCCTGCCTGGCTTGTTGTTACCCATGCTACCATGGTTACACTAAAATTTATATGTGCACTATCTTGATGAGAGCGGCCTTGAGTATATGTACACAAGAAGGGGAGTCACTCCCCTGCCTTTGCATTGATACCTTGAGAGAACTTAAACTACTCAGTTGGTGGAAAACCCCAGCCAAGGTCTGTACTGGAGTCCCTTCATCTTACCTCCCCCCACAGTGACTATAGAAATGGACACGTATAGTGATAGGGAGGTGAACACATACATAAATCAGTGCATCACAAAGTGCTTCAATCCTTTGGTTAGGTGCAATTTCAGAGAAGGCAAACCTTAACAGCCAGCATCAAGGGGAAAGAATTAACGTAGTAAAATTACATCTAGTACCATTGCCTGACACTAACATATTTGTTACTCTATGCACTGACACACTTTATTTTTTTATATATCTGAAATATTAGAATGACCGAGGGGAGCATTTAAATAAACCATGTTTATTCAGAACAGTTATCAGTGCAAAGTCACAAATACTTCTATAAATTTGCTGAGATTTTACTGTGCATGATCTCTGCACAAGTACAATAGTTAATGGAGGCCAATTTTTTACCAAGAGGGGAGTGAGAGAGAGATAATAAGGAGAGAACCACATGACTTCCCTACATGACTCTCCATGTGACTCTACACACCCTCCACCGGGACCTCCCACACTCTTCCCATCCCCTCCCCATTCAACATTACCGGGGGACAGGGGACAATACAATTGCTAGAGGAGCTGCTACAAAATGTGTCCCCTAACAAAGATGTTTAATTTTCAGCATAGATTTCTGCTGCTAAAAGGACTGCCAGGCATTCCTAGTGCAAACTATATAGTGTTTACTGGGAGAAGCCAATTACACATGTATGTATCTTCAGTTTATCAGGTGGTGTTCCCTATGCCAAATATAAACCAAGTACAAAGTTAATGGCTATATGCATTATGCTAGTACAGCAGTCTCCAACCTTTTTAAGCAAAAGATCACTTTTTGAATTTAAATGCAATCCAGGATCTACCTCAAACACCCTTGCCCCTCCTCCTTCCCGTTCCTTCTCTGAGGCCCCACCCCTGCTCACTCCGCCTTCCTTCCCCCATCCTCACTCACTTTTATCAGGCTGGGGGCAAGGGTTTGGGGTGCAGCAGGGGTTCAGGACTGGGGCCGGGGTTTGGAATGTGGGCTCCAGCTGGGCACCGCTTACCACAGGTGGCTTCTGGGTGGTGGTACAGTGGGCTAAAGCAGGCTGACCCTTACCCTGGCCCTGCACCACTCCCAAAGCCTCCAGAAAACTCTTTCTATCCATACCCTCCTCTTCCCCCCGTTCTGTGGAGATGGGGTACAGAGTGGAGGGAGAGGCACCCTGACATCATCACCCTCTCCTCTTCCTCCTGTGCCCTGCACAGCAAGTAGATGGCTCCCAGGAGTGAGGGGCACCTCCAAGGCAAAGGGCAGGAGCAGCACAGCAGTGCTGAGAGGGGCAGATGAAATGCCAGCACTTGATAGTCTTTTGGCCAAACCTCTTAGGATCACCTGTCAAAGGTTCCAAGATCTACCAGTAGATCAGGATGTGACTACTGTGCTAATATTTTTATTTAATGTTAGTGAGACTTAAGATTAAGACTTAAGTTGTAAGACTTAAGTTGTAATTAAGATTATAGACATTGTATGGCTATTAAACCAAAACATTTGACTCCAGGTAAATTGGTTTAAAATTAGCTAAAAGACTTCCAGTATTGCCAGTATTTTATTCGTGTTAAAGTATCTCATTTTGTGCCATTACATTAGCCATTCTGGATTACTGCATGTAAATAGATCCCTGTTTCTTGAAAGCACACACACATCTTTTCAGCACGCTTTTGTTTTTAGCTATTCACCTAACTCTGCTTACCTTTGCAGGTTAAAGTTGCAATTCTTAAATACATAGAGACTCTTGCACAGCAGATGGACCCAGGGGATTTCGTAAATTCAAGTGAAACTAGACTGGCGGTATCTCGGATTATCACCTGGACAACAGAACCTAAAAGTTCAGATGTTAGGAAGGTATGTCCATTCATGCTAAAATATCTAGTTAGTCTGTTAGGGTTTTTCTTCAGTAGTTTCTGAAGCTGAATCTTGCTCTGACTGTCCTACCAGAATTAGGAGGTGATTTTTCCAATTAAAAAAAGTCCTACAGAAATTCCTCTGTAGTTTCTTTAGGAGTAGAGCTCTTATTCCATTTCACAATACACAGATTAAATTAAAGCATATTGTGTCAAAATAAAGATAAAATTATGCCTTGTATAGACTAAGATACAGGTGTGTTTTTAAAATATGTGCATTTAAATGTTGTAATTAATACATTTTAAAACTCTAGACAATGCATGTCCTATTTTGGCTGGTTGGGATGAACCTAGCGTAGGGTAAAATGAATGCAATTGTTTAAAATGCTTTGCATGACATTTAAATTTATTTAAGTGGCCTTCTCTAGACAGCCTTAACCAATAATACTGCAATAAGGGCCAACTTCTGTCCTAGTAATAATACGTACATCACAGAACGGGTGAGTAAGAAGCTAAAATTATAGTTCATCTGGGTGTATGTTTGCATCTGGTTTTGCACATTCTTTGTATTTGACAAAAGTAATTGTTAAGATGGTGATAATAGGAAGCTGACATTTTAATAAAACTACTACTTTGGCATCAAAGAACTCTTCATATCAAAGCCACTGTTGATGACATTTGCTATGGAAAACTAAAATACGCATTCTACAGAAGGGGTGTGGGGGTTTTTTCCCCCCCAGGAAGTGAGGAATTATATTTCCCAGTAAAAAATTGATTAAAAAAAAGAAGGTATTATGTATGCTATGTGCTGATATCCAAAATGAACTGTTTGTTTTTAAAATAGTTTTTTAGATCTCGATTCTCTTGTAATATGATTCCATAACTAGGGATGCCTCTATGAGAATCCGCATTGGGGGGAGCAGGAGCAGTTGTTGCGGGGAGCTGCCCTAAAATCTGGTTCCCCCCAGCACCATCTCCACCGTTTCTATCAGAGCCAGTTGGGGGCGGATAAGGGAAGCTGCTGCAAAGCAGCCCCTGTCCACCGGGGTCCCAGCAGGGAGCTGGGCTCCACCCCCCTTTTCTCCCCTGGCGCGGACAGGGGCTGCTGTTGCCAAGTAGTCCCTGTTCACAGCAGACTGGGCTGGCCGTTGCTTGGGGTGGCTGCTGGAGCAGCCCCTGCCTGCAGCCAGCCCTGTCCACCATGAACAGAAGCTTCTCTGGCAGCAGTGCCATCAACAGGGGCTGCTGGACTCTGTGTGAGCCAGGACCGAGCAGTCCCAGCTCATGCTGGTCCAGGAGGTTGTGACTCTGCATTTTAAATGTAGTAAGAGTCCCAGCTCGACCTTACTTCTGGAGCTACCCCTGCTGCAGGTCTGCAGAGTGCTCCTTATCGACTAATTGTGTGGTTGATACAAATTGTATCGACTACACAATTAGCCAGATAACCACAATTTATCATCCTTATGTATAACTAGCCCTAGCTAGTGTCATTATGGAACACTAATAATACATAACTGGATTGAAAACTTAACCCAAACCTATGTGTCTAAGGATGAAACATATTAGCCATGTGAAAAATGCTTAAGCTACAATTTAAAGAAAATAAATGTTGGTTTTGTCCTGCATTTAATTGTAATATATTGTCAGTCAACTTTCTTATTTATATAGATGTTTGTGGAAAGCCTTGCCAAAGGTTCCTTGAAAAAAGGGGCTACCAAAAAGACTAACTAGTCATGGGGTGAGCAGTTAAAGAGCATCATGGACAAACATTATCTAAGAAAAAGGGGGGAGGTGAGAGTAGAGGAATAAATGGTTAATTTTCTTCATGGTAAAAAAATAAGAGTAGGCTTCAAGATTCCCTATTAGCTCCAGTGTTTTAATAGGTTTAGTAATGTCTAGAAAAACTGTATTAAAAAAAAAATATGTAGCAAAATTTGCTCAGTTTTTCAAGACTAGAGAAAGTTGAAGAACTTCAGACTCTGACCTAATCAAGTTTGATAAATGGACAATGTGATGGCAAATTAAGTTCAGTGTTGTTAAATGCAAAGCAGTGCATGGTGGCAGGAAGACTTAAACTACTTTTACACCATACTAGGTTCTAAATTAACGCTAGAGCTGGGTGATGTGGAAGAGAAGTCAAAAAAGGCAGCTGGGATGGAGCCAAGTGCTGCAGAATTCCACCTAGCCATGTAATAACTAAGTTTCTGGGGAGGCAAGTGGGGGAAGAGAATCAGTCTGTCTGTCTCCTCTTCCTTCCTTCAGCTCAAGGAGTTTGATTGTGATGACATAAGCAGCACTAACACCTGAACAGAGGCAGATTTGAAAGATCATTAGTATTGTGACACTCCATCCAAGAGGATAACATCATCAACTTTCAATTTTACCCTTCCAAAAAGCTCGAGCCACAAGTTTCTTATCTGGGCACTGACTATGGGCAGTAAGACCCACAGGCTACGTCTACACTGGCCCTTGAAAGTAGGAATAAGAGATCCTCTGAAAAAGGGCTTTATTCCGGAGGATCGCGCCAGTCTAGACGCTTTTTTCCGGCTTTTCTCCAAGCCGGAAAAATAGCGGCGGACATGTTTATTTAAATCCGTGGGGGATATTTAAATCCCCCACGGATTTCCCTATTCTGACTTACCTGCTTTGCATGCCTTTTCCAGAATTTGGGGCCAGTGTAGACGTAGCCACAGTGTTTTGCATTTATCTGTGGCTAGTTAGATGTCTGACATTTTCAAACATGAGAAGTCAGAACAGAGAAATACTATAGCAAGATTCTGTAGGGAGAAGCAGAAGAAAAGTAGAGAGAGAAAAACACCGAAGAGGAGGTGAAGAACACAGTATAAGTAAAAGGAGAGAAACAGTTGCGGAGGAAAAAAGTGAACAAAGATAACTTAACGTTATTACAGTATATTACTTGGTAGAGAAAAGGGGAGAAATAAATATATGAAAGAATATTCTAAACTATTTGTTTAAATATCTTGGTATTTAGATACTCATGCGTGTTATAATTGGTTAATCTGGAATCCGCTTTATACCAGAATGAAAGTGTTAAATAAGTCTGGAACTCAATATTGTGTGTTTTATTGAAATGTGACTGGCCTTTTGTTACACTGACAAGCCTTTTGGCCTGTCATTTAAGCACTAAATCATGTAAATGATTACACTAAATTAGCTCAAAAAAGTTAGCTAAAAGATACACTGTATTCTACAGTCATTCTAAATTCTAGTCATTAAACATCTGTATTTTTGCTCCAAGTCAAGAAAAACAACTTTAAAGCACCTGTTTAAAAATAGATATTTACTCCTCCAACAGTGAGGAGGATCTGTACATTGCCTAATAAAGAAAAACTTAAAATAAGAAATTATGCAGCAACCCAGAATCTCTAATATTAATCGTTCAAACTTCGATTTTCATAAGTTTTGCATTTAGCTAAAATAATTCGTGTAGTACTTACTTCACAAAGTTAGTGTTCATATTTTATAGATAAGGGAAACTGGAGAAGAAAGAAGTTAAATGATTCCCCCTGTGACGTTGGGGAAGTCAGTGTAAGTGAAAGACCTAAGATCAATCGACTGAACTATGTTTACCATTTTCCAGATTAACACATCTATTTGCTAAATTTTAAAGTAAAGGTTCTCAGTTGATAGGTGGATTGTGACCCACAAGTTTAACAGATCACCAGAAAGTTTCTGGCAAAGAGGCAAGTATAGCAAGCCTACTCCCATCATTTCTGGCATATTCTGCTAAATATGGGTCATCTGTTGTTTTGGAAATTATTCTATTTTCACGCCAAAATCACTTAAGTCGTTAATGCTGTTTTCTTTGTTGTTTTACTAATCTATGTTGCTAGCACAAAGCACTCTGGCAAAACATATCAGAATGACTTGTTGCTAGGTCAGGGGTGGGCAAAAGGGCCTCCACGGGCTGGATTCGGCCCGCCAAGCGGGTTGATCTAACCCATGGAGGCCCTGCCACTCCCCCACCCCCAGGCACTTATGGTCTGTGGGTGGGGGAAGCGCACAAAGTTTTCTCCGCCCTGCCATGAGCACATAGCACTTTGAAGTGCCACGTGCTCCTAGCAGGGTGGAAGGAGACTTCACTTGCTCCCCAGCTGTCAAGCCCTGATTGGCCTGGGGGTGGGAGGACAGCACAAAGTTTTCTCCGCCCTACCCCTGCCCGGCGAGGAGCACGTGGCACTTAGAAAAGTTCTGCGTGCTCCTAGCAGGGGTAGAGGAAACTTCGTGCGCTTCCCCGCCCCAAAGCTCTGATTGGCCAGGGAACGGGGGAGCATGTGGAGGGTAGGCCAGAGGAAACTTTGTACACTCCTCCTGCCCCCAGGCCAATCAGGGCTTGGGGTCAGGGAAGCGTGTGAAGTCTCCTCCCAGGAGTGCATGGCACTTCAAAGTGCTACGTGCTCCAGGCAGGGCAGAGAAAACTTCGTGCGCTTCTCCTGCCCCCATGCCCTAATTGGCCTGGGTGTGGGAGAGCATGAGAAATTTCTTCCCGCCCTGCCAGGGGCATGGGTGCTTAGTGGGAAGGGGGGGCAAAGGGGCTCCCCAACCCCAGACCAATCATGGTCTGTGGGTGGGAAGCATGGAAGCATCCTGGCTCCGCCCTTTCCATTTTAGGCCCCGCCCCTTCTGGGGCGGCCCGGGGCCACTTCAAAAACTATTGAAGTGGCCCCTGGCCAAAAATTATTGCCCACCCCTGTGCTAGGTGGATCATAGGAAGTAAAAGGCTAAGGATTCCTGAGCAGGGCCATAAGTGTGAGACCAGCAAATGTCCAATATTTTTTTAACCATGTCTGCCAGTACCTTGAGTCAAATTATATAGTAATCAGCATTGTACTTCTGCCATTTTTTTAATTAATACTTATTTTCTTGGAAATCCTGACTGGTAGAATAAATCAATTTCAATATATAACATTTTAAAACAAATTTACATACAGTTTTCATTTATATTTTTGCTCTAGGCTGCACAGTCAGTGCTGATTGCACTATTTGAACTCAATACCCCAGAGTTTACAATGTTACTGGGTGCTTTACCAAAAACATTTCAGGATGGAGCAACAAAGCTTCTCCACAATCATCTCCGGAATACGGGCAATGGTGGCCAGGTATGTACGCTTTTTTTTTTAACTCTGAAGTTACTGATACATACTTTCAACCTTATCTTAATCTGGGGTGCTTGCTCATGTTGATTCCAAGTAGGTATGTGTGTGTCATGTATACATTCATTGGAAGACACCGTTTGAGACTGTAGGATGGATAGCAGTTCCCCAGGATGCCCTGACCCCTGCAATGGCAGGTGCCAATGCAGTGGCCCTTCTGCGCCCCATCAGTGTATCACCAACTCTAGAAGCCCAGCACCAGGTCTCTGTCGGTTGTCTCAGAAAGAGGGGGTCCCCAATGTCCTCTCTAGCCTGGTAACCACCATGGGGCTCTCAGACTGGCACCACGGACAGTACTGATGCTATTACAGGAGCTAATACGGAAGCTGGCACTAAGAACAGAACTGGTACTGTCCCTGATATCACACAAAAGGCATCATGGCAGGAGTGCCCCTGTGAATTGGAGGATTAAGAGGACCTGGTGCTGCGAGAGCATCATCCTCATCCTGTTCAGATGCGGCAGTAGTGAGCTTGTGTGTCACATTGCCACCAATAGATAGCAGAGCCCACCAGAAACTGCTTACGAGTGTGGCACAGACCTTTGGGTCTCCAGGCAACAGAGGTGTCTGAGCCAGTCTCCTCTATGGTGGATATTCTGACACTCAACTATTAAGGGTAGCCTTATTCTTGATTAAAACCATCCAAAGCAACATCAGGATCCTATGGTAGACTCATGCCTCTTCCTCCACACACAGAGTGAAAGGGTTGGAAAATAAGTTCTTTGTACTCTCAAAAGAGTGTGTGTACCTGTTCACTCACCCTCCACTGGTCATGCTTGTTGTGGCAGCTGCAAATGAGAAGGAAAGACAAGAGCATCAGGGACCAACGCCAAAATCAAAGAAAGCAAAGAAGGTCTGCTCTACCAAGGGTTCAAGCATTGGCTTGCCAACCAGTAGGTGGGCCTCAGCCTTTACAATTTTAGGTCTTGGAAAACTAAGTTTAAAGAGTTGCTGCCAGCTGAATCAGTCAGAATTTGTGGCCATCTTTGAAGAGGACAAGGTTATAGCAAAGACCTCTTTGCAAGCCACATTTGACATAGCAGTTTCAGCACCCACACATTGTCAACCATGATGATAATGTGAAGGAGCTTGTGACTGCAAACAAACAATTTAGGACTTTCTTTTGATGGATCAGGGCTGTTTTTGAAGCAAATGGACTCTAAGGTCCATAGTCTCAAAGACTCACAAAAGACATTAAAATCTCTGGGACTCCATACATCAGCCCCACAAAGGAAGCATTTCAGATCTCAGCCTTCCACACACTTCTGCCCTACTTATCCTAGACACAATTACAACAGGAAGAGGGCAGAAGGAGGAGGCTACTTTAGCCTTCTTCTAACCAGAGCCAGGGCTCTGCAGGCAGTCTTCCAGCCCCAAACAAAACTTTTCAAGGTGTACCCAAGAGTGTTGCACCACACAAAATCCTGGATCCTTGCCTCCATTTTATGAACTGTCTGTCGTATTTTTGCCATGCCTGGACCCAGATCACTTTGGAACACTGGAATAGGGATATTCTCTCCAATTCTCTTCCATCTCATCTATCCCCATTTCTCTTCCCTCTTCAAGGATCCTTCTTGTGAGCAACTTGTCATACAGAAGGCGGAAATGTTCCTAGAAGTTGGAGCTGTAGAGAGATGCCTCAAGTTCAAGGGCTAGAGACTTTACTCCTGATATTTCCTAATCCCAAAGGCCAAGGATAGAGTTAGGCCTATTCTAGACCAGCAGTAGATTTATGAAAAAGCTGAAGTTGCTCATGGGCTCTCTGATTTTCATTATTCCCCTCTCTGGATCCAGAGTACTCAACTTAAGGGCCATGTACTTTCATGTGTCAATGGTTCTATCCCATAAGCAGTTCCTCTACTTTGTGATCAACAACACCTATTATCAGTTCATGGTTCCCCCTTTCAGGCTGTTGGCAGCTCCTTGAGTGTTCATCAAATGTATGTCTGTTGTAGTTGCCTTCCTGAGGAGGCAACAGTACAAGTATTCCTGTACCTATATGACTAGCTAAACAAGGCTGCACCACAGCTCAGGTCGGAGGAGCACATGAACCCAATAAGGTTGACTTTCAACAGCTAGGACTGATACTGAATGTGGCAAAGTCATTGGAGCTCTCCTTGACTCAGGTCCAGTCAAAACAATTCTTCCATAATTGCGTTTTCTGAATATAGGTGCCATTAGGGAGGTCTTACAATAATACCCCATTGTGAAATTGCCTGGAGCTGCTCAGTCATATGTCCGCTTATATGTACGTGATTCAGTGTATGAAATTGCATTCCAGCCTCAGTATATAGGCCAAACCGAGATCACCTAAACAAGATAGTCACACTTCCTCCTCCAGTTATCAAGTCTCTCCTGTCGTGGCTCAACCCACAAGCAGTATGTGCAGGAGTACCCTTTTCCAGGCCCAAACGCTTGCTGTTTCTAGTCATAGAGGAGTAAGCAATAAGGTGGGTGGGCTCATCGAGGAAGACTCAAGGTATCTAGTTCCAGGTAGAATGTTTGCAGCACATCACTCATGGATGCTTTTTCCCCTCTATTCGAAGGATCACCTGCTGTCTGCATTTCTACTCTTTCTGATTGTACAGAATATCTTGCTAAAGTTCAGAAGAAAGGGAGCATCAATTATCTTAATTGCACCAGCAGCATGGACACATCAACACAGGTTCATCATGCTCCTAGACATGTCAGTGGAGATGCCCATAACTAGAGTACTACCAAATTCATGGTCCAGTTTGGTCAATTTCACAGTCATAAGGTTTTAAAAATAATAAATTTCATAATTTCAGCTATTTAAATCTGAAATTTCACAGTATTATAATTGAGGTGGTCCTGATCCAAAAAGGAGATGTGGAAGGTGTGTGGTTACAAGGTAATTATGGGTGAGGAGGGGAGATTGCAGTACTGCTACCCTTACTTCTGTGCTGCTGCTGGTGGCAGCACTGCCTTCAGAGCTGGCCAGCTTCGAAAATGGTGGCTGGTGACAGAGCCACCAACAGCAGTAGTAATAATGGCATGGTACGGTATTGACACCCTTACTTTTGAGTTGCTCTGTCTGTCAAGCTGGGCCACCACTGTCAGCGGCCACCACTCTTGGGTCGCCCAGCTGTGAGGGCAGCAGAGCAGAAGTAAGGATGCTTGATATTGCCACCGTTTTACACTGCTGCTCTTGGGGTGCCACCTTCAGAGCTGGATGCCTGGGCAACAGCCGCTGCTTTCTGGCCACCCAGTTCTGAAAGGTTGACCGCACCATGACCTACCTAAAATAACCTTGTGATCTCCCCACCCCCTGCAACTCTCTTTTGAGTCAGGCCCCCAATTTGAGAGTCTTCCCCATGAAATCTGTATAGGATAGGGTAAAAGCACACACAAGACCAGTTTCATGAGGGAAGACCAGATTTCATGGTCTGTGATGCCTTTTTCAGGGCCATGAATTTGGTGGGGACCGACCTACCCGTAACCCTGCCCTGTCTCCTGTACTTGATTACACAGGACCATAAGTATCTTCAGCATCCCAATCTAGAAGCTCTCCATCTCATAACTGGGAAACTCCATGGCTATATCCCTTGGCGCTCACATGCTCCGATCCTGTTAGGGAGATGGATTAGCAGTAGCAAACCATCCATTAGACCCACTTATTTGGCTAAATAGAAAAGAGTCTCTCTTTGGACATTACAGAAGGACACTCACCTTTACAGTCATCAGTTCCCTTTGTCCTGGACTATTTAATACATCTGACTCAGCAGAGCTTGTGAGTTTCACCAATAAAAGTGTACCACGTAGCTGCTACCTCAGTTTTCCATCCCAGTTCAGCCAGCCTGGTTTTTCTAACCCCATGGCTGGCTGCTTCCTTACTTGACAATACAGTCTATCTAGTCATTTAAGACAGCCAATCCCCCACATGGGTCCTCAACCTCATGCTCTCAAGACTGAGGTATCCTTTCTTTAAGCACCTAGCAACATGTTCTCTTCTCTACCTTTCCTGGAAAGTAGCATTCTTTGTGGCTATAACTTAAGGCCTTAACTACTGAGCATCTACTGTCTTCTATCTGGACAATGTGCATTTATAGCCACACCTAGCTTTTCTCCCAAAGATAGTTTCACAATTCTAGCTGGACCATGATGTGTTTCTTCCAATGTTATTTCCTAAGCTGCATGCTAGCAGTCGGGAACAAATGTTCCATCTAACTGGATGTTAGGCGAGCATTAGCTTTTTCCCAAACAACTTCAATTCATTTGATTTAAATCAGTACAATTCCTCACTGCAATTGCAGAGCAAATGAAGGGGCTTCCAGTGTAATCCCAAAGAATCTCTATGGATCATGACCTGTATCAGGGCATGTCATGACCTGACGAAGATACCTGCTCTCATGCTGTTGGTGCTACTCCACAAGAGCTAAGCATCCGTGGCAGCATTCTGGTGCAAGTCTTTATTCACCACATGCTCAGGGCAGCAACATGGTTGTCAATCTACACCTTTATATCCTACTGCGCCATTATTGAGCAGGTCAGAGACAATGCCGCATTTGGCAGAGCAGTGCTGCCATCTGTGGCCCACTGAGCTCTGACCTCTCCTCCTAGCAGATTCTTGGGAATCACGTACTTGGAAATGACATAAGCAAGTGTCATTGAAGAAGAAAAAAATGGCTATCTGCCTTCTCGTAATTGTTGTTCTCCTAGATATGTTGCTCAGTCTGTTCCAAAACCCACCCACCTGCTCCTTTCTGGGTGTGTCTAGACTACAGGGTTTTTTTTTGTTTTTTTTTTAAGTGGCCTTTTTTCGAAAAAACATCCCCTGGGTCTAGACTGCTGCCGCGTTCTTTCAAAAATAAATCGAAAGTACGTGACAGTTTTTTCAACCGCAGAAAACTGTTTTACGAGGAAGAATGCCTTTTTTGGAAAGTGCTCTTTTGAAAAAAGGTGCTATGTAATGTAAACTGCTTTTTCGAAAGAGAGCATCCAGACTGCCTGGTTGTAGTCTAGACACTCTTTTTTGAAAGAGGCTTTTTCAAAACTATCTTTCGAAAAAGCCTCTTTCAAAAGAGGCTTGCAGTCTAGACATAGTATCTGAGTCTTCTAGCAAAAAAGGAACTGAAGAGGGCATAGGTCAGCAGGGACCTCTGTACACCACCATGAAAGTACAACTCCAGGGATCTCCACAGCCAACCCACTGCGAGAAAAATCGTCCATGGATACTGCACATATATACCTTCTTGGAATGAACATAGGCAACACATCTCAAAGAACAACTGTTAAGGGAAGATAGCTAATTATTGTTTAGAGGCTTTTAGTTTGATTTGATTTATTTGCAAGGGGCTTCTAAAAAGGAGTGTGCCTTAATTCACAAAACAATGTTCTTATTTTAAAAACGAGAGAGGGAGAGAGAAAATATATATAATGTCAAAAAATTGAGAATTCTCAACATTATTACTTTTAAATGTTAGCTCCTGGCGCTCTTAACTTGCACAAACAGAGCCCTGCAAATCTCTGGATATCTGCACCCGCAAATGTGAAAGCAGATATCCGTGGCTCATTTTTGTGGATGTGGCTGTGGATATAAATTTTGTATCTAGAATGCTGCAAATTTGTGGATATTCATGAGTATCTCCATGGATGCGGATATTTGCAGATCATTTTGCAGATGCGGATACCAATTTTGTATCCATGCAGGACTGTGCAAACAATAACGTATCTCATGCCTACTTTTTTTAGTTACTGAAATACTTATATCTAGTTAGATGATTTCAGAAAATGTATGGTATTAAATGTATATTATATTTAGTTTTTAAAAGAAATATTTTTAATAGGATACCATTTTCTCATAGGGGTCAATGGGAAGTCCTTTAACAAGACCTACGCCACGTTCACCAGCCAGTTGGTCCAGTCCTCTCACTTCCCCAACCAATACATCACAGAACACTTTATCACCAAGGTAATACAAGGCTACTATATAACTTTCCGTGGACACTTAGTGTTATGTTTTTTTAATGTCCTGTCTTGTATTCCAGCCCATCAAAAAGCAAAGAAAGAATTTCATTCAATTTAAATCAACCACTGGGTACTTATAGTAACTTATTAAAAATTAAGTAGGACCAATCACCAGACAACTTAAAAATTTCAGTGAGTAAAGGGAAGTAACCAATTAAATGCTCTACAGCTTAACTGTCATTTCTACCAGTCTAGTGGATTTCATAGATCATGTTCTTGATGATTGATGGATTTAGTATTTTGAAGTTCTAAATGCTAAAATTGTAGTCAAGTTCATTATCGTCATTTTTTTTTATATTTAACTAGAAGATTTACTCGGTATTGCTTGGGTCCTTAATTCAAATAAGTTTTGTTTTTCTTAATTTAAATCATTATGCTGTAGTGGGACTGGGGAGGGAGAGGTTCAGTATACAGGCTGCCCTGGGAAGAGAGGACAACCCCAACCCCCTCTCACTACAGCACTTTAGGGCCAGGTGAGAAGTGCAGTTGCAGCAGGCACAGCCGGGGAGGAATGCATGTCCCCTGGCTGTGGGATAGACAGACACACATAGGCGCACAAACTCTCTGAAGATATATATAGTAGATAGCTGTCCTTTTCTCCACCTCTGCCCCTTGCAGGCCCAATTGGATTATATAGTAGTCCTGGGCCCCAACTCTGGCCCCTTGCTGTAATCCCTGTGGTCATTCTGCAGTGTAACTCTTCCTCCTGTCAGATCCCTCTGTTTCCATTTTATGAGAAACAATCGAGTTCCATACCCATCCTATTTTCCTGACCAACACTTACCTTTCTTTAAGTTACAATAAGAGGAAGATGCGTACTGAATTTAGTGATCTTAGCTCTTATCATTTAAGAGGAATTTTTGAACAAAGACTCGTGGACAGACAGTGAGGCAGAAGCCCATGTCTAAAATATGTAGTAAGATAGAGATACTATGCAGAAACTCAGGGTATTAACACTTTCAGCAGGAGGAAGCAGGCTTTTGTTCCATTTTCTACTGCTAATCTTGCGAAGTAAGCAGCCCTGTTGTTGGCCATCCAGTTACACCACTTGAAGAAGTCCCATATATCTCTCATTGGTGGTCCCCTTAACAAAGGAGGGTGGCATTGACAGGCAACCATTACAGCACCCACAAGGAATGTGGTTCTACTCATGTGGCCCAATTCTTCAGTAAAATAATAAAAATGTTCAATTTATTTTCTATCCCCTTTTTCCATGTTTTCCCTTATCTACAGTGCATTTGATTATGATACCGAAAACATGAATTCTGAGGACATTTATAGTTCTCTTCGTGGAGTCACTGAAGCCATTCAGAATTACAGTTTCCGTAGTCAGGAAGATATGAATGAGCCAGTGAAACGGGATTCCAAAAAAGACGATGGTGATTCAGTGAGTGTTTGAATGACAATGCAAACAGTTAACAAAATACAGTTGAATTATCTCTTTAAATGGATTTGTATATCAAAGGTAAAATTTTCAAAGCACTTAGGTTCAAAAGTGCCATAGGCCTTTAGGATCCTCAAAACTCAAGATCTTAAATGCCTATCTGTGCTTATCCAACTTTTGAAAATGGGACTGAGGCTTCTTACATCATTTAAGTGTTTTTGAAAAATTTACTCCTGAAGTAAAACATCTGTCTGTTATAGATGTCAAATTCTAATTACAAGAAGCAATGCTGCTAATGAAATCTATGTAGAACGCCAGCAATTTAAAGAATGTTGGACTATAGATTTGGTTTTATCAGCATATCTGGATTCTGTGCTTTATATTTTTGCTATTGTACTGGAAGGAGACACTGTGATATCTTCCCTGAATAATATGAATGAAATATGTACTTTATTAAATCTCTTTCAGAGAGAAAAACTCTAGAGTAAAAAGAATTCTAGACACTTTGATGTGTGTCCCTCAAAAGGAGCAAAGTCCAAACATGTTTTACATTGTCTAAAAGCTTTTGGCAAAATTTTCTGACTTGGGTATCTATGGCTTTGGAATTCAGGCTCAACACAGCTGAAAATCAGGCCAATTATTTAGATGTTTAGATTAGGGATATAATATTATATTTGTTTACATGGTTTACCGATAAGGCTGGATTTATTGGTTACTGTGAATGGTTACACACAGCTTCCCGCCCCGTTCCTGGGCATGGGGCAGGAGCCGATACACACCAGGAGCCTGCTTAAAAACCGACTTCGGATGCACACTGGCTCCTGGGGACCTGGCTGCTGCCTCACGTTGCTGCTTCTGATAAACCAGAGGCAGCAGTGTGGGACGACAGTCACTGTGTGCTGGCACACACTGGCTCTTGGAGAGCTGGCTGCCACCCCCTGTTTCAGATGCGTGTAACCAAGTAACTGCTGAAATTTTCAGTAGTTACACGGTTACCCAATTACCTGCTTTTTAACATCCCTAATTTAAATATGGAATCAAGTACATAACTTTAGGCTCCCACAATGAAAATGTTGCTGTTTTGTTTTCAGTTCAAACACCTTTAGTCCTTTTTAAGCAATGTTCACACATACCGTTCGATAAGAAAGCTATTCTTTCTGAGGGCTCATCTAAATGAACAAATTTAGTTCACAGCAAGATGGCATTTAAATCTATCCCACGCTAGCATGCTCTGCAGTAGGGTTTCATTTGACCTTACTTCTGTGCGCTAAACTGTACTCACTGCATAGCAGCAGGAGTCAGATGGGCACTTAGTAAACAGCACAGTACTTGCAATTCAGTCTCCCACAGACTAGGTGTTCATTTATACAACTCTAAGGGTATGTCTAGACTACATAGCTCCATCGATGGATTTAAATAATCGCCGCTTCATTTTTACATAAAAATCGCCGCTGCGCTGTGCCAATCAGCTATTTGGCGGCACAGCGCGGTAGTCCGGACACGCTGCAGTCGACAAGGGAAGCCCTTGTCGACTGCGATGCATCCAGACTACTGTACTGTGCCGCCAAATAGCTGATTGGCACAGCGCAGCGGCGATTTTTATGTAAATTAAGCGGCGATTATTTAAATTACCGCTTCATTTTCCTATGTCTAGTAAACTCATCTACATGGCTCTGTCGATGGAGCCATGTAGTCTAGACATACTCCAAGTGTTGAGAAACAATGAGTCAGTTTAAGATTTTGATTGGTATTCTGTTGCAACCTTGGAATCTTGCGAACTTTGTAGCATGTCTTTGGACTTGTCTACATGAGAACTTAGCATACAGCAAATTGGGGGTACATTTACAGCACATTGCCTGCTCTGTAAAACTCCCACGTGGGGATGCTGTTACGGTGTGCTGAAAGGGCTGTCTTGAGCTTTCACTTGCTAAACTTTAAAATATATATTTTAAAGTATACTAAGCTGAACTACCCAAAAGCAGAAGAGAGCACAGTAGGAGTCTCCACATGTGAATTTGTGTACAGTAGCTATAGTGTTGTAAGTATACACCTAGCCTGTTGCACGCTAACTTACCTGTGTAGACATGAACATTAATTGCTTCTGTTAACTGAAGAGCAATAGTGAACTAAAAAGTAAGAGAGAGATTAAATATGTTTTTGGGGATGGCATTTTTCTTTTTTTCTGGCAGATTTGCAGTGGCTCTGGAACAGCAGATCTGAGAGCAGGAGGTGGTGCGATTGATACATGTCGAACAGCTCTTGATAACAAAACATCGTTACTTAACACAATGCCTCCCCACTCTTCTCCACGTTCACGAGATTATAACCCATACAATTACTCAGATAGTATCAGTTCTTTTAACAAATCTGCTTTGAAGGAAGCAATGTTTGATGATGATGCAGAGCAGTTTCCTGATGGTAAGTTCTAGTTTGCGTTCTTTGTTAGAGAGGAAATCGTAAGATTTGTCTACATTTGTTGCAAACAACAATATAATCATTAAGGTTTTCGTGTAACAAGTTCAGATGCTGAGCGAAATTACCTGTATATGTAGGAAGTATCTGTAGGAATGGGACTGCTGATGTAGTAAATCATGTTTTTCAGGCTAGGTTTATTAAATAGCAAATGCTATGTGAGTAATGGGAAAATCAAGCAAAGTTACAAAATTTATCAGACAGAATGCCGATGTAATGGAATATTCCAGTATTAATGTTCTTGCTCATAACTACAAAGTTATAGGAAAATAAGGAACTGGGAGAAAAGAATTGCTAACTGTACTTACTATATGCTGTATATTTAGGCTTAGTTTGTAGAAAAGTATATTTTGGTGCATGGTAACAAGGAAAATAGTTTGTAGTTATGTTGCTTTAATTTTTTTCAGTTAGTCAAAGGGAAAAAAACTTTGTGAATTTAATAACGAAAAAGAAACTGTGTAAAACTGGGTCTGGCTACAGATGAAAGATTAACAGCACAGACTTTTCGTGGTGAAATATTTTTATTTCAAATGCAAGGTTGGGGTATTTTGTGTTGCCTAAACATTTTTAAATGCATTCACTCCAGAGGCGGCTTCAGTCAGACCACATGGACATAGATATTCAGCTTGCTGGTTCATAAGTTTTTGAAGCTAAATTTTAATCTTTTTTTTCAGTGTATTAGCTTACGATGTTTATAACCAAATTTTTAATTTTGCATTTGTTTCTTTCATTCTTTCTTCCTCATTTTTCGTTCTCAGTTCTGTAGCTTGTAATAACATTTTCTACAGACGGAACTGGCTGTAGTTCCATTGGGAACTTTGTTCCCAATTATCAGGTGGTCTAAATTAAGGCAATACCACTAATGACCAGCTGAGGATCTGGCCCCACATTATTGAAATCATTATCTGCAGATTTTCAGTGTGCCATTTTTGTGTTTTAAGTTGTTTGGGTTGGAGAGATTGGTGGTTTAACAACTAAATCGGGAATAGTTGAGACTTCTGGTATTCCATTACAAATTAGAATATGCACAACTAAATGGTAGGTATGTAATAACGGTGGACCAGGGGAGAGATTCCTCTTTGAGTAAAGGAAAAGAAAACTTACAGTACCTGTACAAGTCTACTTGTGGCTGGTAAACAGTCTTTACTGTCCTATCAAGTAGACTTTGAGACACTTAAATAAAATTATAAATTATTTGAATTACTCTTTCATTTTGATAAGCACCTCTTATTCATTAAAAAATAAACTAATAAAAGATTTTAAAGTCTGATTCTAATGGAATTTAATTTATAAGTATACTGGTTTGTAAGTATACTGCTGTCCATGCTCAGAAACAAATTAAAGTATATTTCTTTTGTGATTTTGTTCACAATTAAATGATTTCATATTAAGTTGAATACACAAATTTTTAACAAATTCTTTACTTTTCACTTTTCTTTAACATAGAGCATATACCAGCAAAAGACCCCGACCCCCTTGACACTCCCAATTATAGATACTATATATCTTACTGAAACTCTCAAGGAAACCTTTTGAAATATGATGGCAATGCAGAAGACCTAGGAGGGGGGAATAGATTATTGGTGTGCAGCTTCAGTAGAAAATGGATATTTTGAAATGAGTATTCTGCTGCAGTCTAATCTGTGTTATGTCATTAGGAGTAGCTCTTATTAGAGAAAGAAAATAATATACTTTTTACTTTGTTTATATTCCGTTTTAGTAATTGCTATCACAGTTAGATTTATGAGACTCTCCAGTTTGAAAATTAACTTAAATTCAGTTTTATTTTCTTGAAACATCACAGTTTATATAGCTAGTTGTCAGTATTATTGGCCACTGTCAGTTTGTCTTCAATTATATTTCATGTAAGATAAAAAGGTAAGACATATACTGGACCTAACCCATGTTAATGTTTTACTGTGTATTAGGAAATGTTAACATCTTTACATATCATAGCTATGTAAACATAAGAAAAGAAATATAATGTAGTAAACTTTATAACTTTTTGGTTTTTCATTTTGCTTAAAGTAGCTTTATTCAATAATATAACTGTCAACTCTCTCTATGTAGCACGGTGCTGTTATATTAGAGTGAGCATCTTTCACCAACTGGGGCCTGATGTTTCTGGTGATTTTATTAAACTGAATGGAACTACTCATTTTACTTGTATTGATCCTTCTAGGCTGTCAAATATTAGTCTTCAAAAAAAGACAGATATGCTGGATATTTTTTAGCATAACATGACAATTTCTGTACTGTCAAACTAGTGGTTCATCTAGTCCAATATTCTGTCTTTAGACTGGCTAATGCCAGATGCTTCAGAGGGAATTAACAGAATATGGCAATCAAGTGATCCATTGCCTCGTGTTCACTACCAGTATTTTGCTAGGGACACCCAGACCATGAGGTTGCATCTCTGACAATGTTAGGCCCATCAGTGCCTAGTAGCTCTTTTCCATGAACTTATCTCTTTTTTTTTAATGCAGTTATACTTTTGGTCTCTTCAGCATCCCATAGCAACAAGTTCCACACGTTGGCTGTGTATGGTGTGAAGAAATACTTCAATTTGTTTGCTTTAAAACTTTGCCTATTAATTTCATTGAGTGACCCCTGATTCTTTTGTTATGTGAAGGGGTAAATAATACTTTCTTATTCACTTTCTCCACACTATTCACAATTTTGCAGAGCTCTATCATACTCTCTTTCTCCCCACCCACTATTTGTCTCTTTTCTAAGGTGAATAGACCTAGTCTTTTGTTATCTTTTCTTATATGGAAAAGATCCTTCATTGTTTTTATTGCCATTCTCTGTATATTCTCAGTTTCTGGTATCTTTTTGGAGATGAGGCGACCAGTGCTGCATGCAGTATTGCAGATGTGGGCGTTCCATGGATTTATATCATGGCATTTTGATATTTACTGTCTTATTTATCATTTTGCTAATGGTTCCTAACATTCGGTTAGCTTTTTTTGACTGCCACTGCACATTGAGCAGATATTTTCAGAGAACTGTCCACAATGACTCAAACATCTTGCTCGATGGATAACAGCTAACTTGTTTGTATCCCTTTGGTTTGTATGTATAGTTGGCATAGTTCTACACTTGGCATTCATACTGAATTTGCACACTGGAGTTGTGTATCTTAATTTGACCTTCCCCTGTACTATATACTTGGCCATAGATAACATACCTTATTCCCTCATTGGAGGATTCAGGCTGCAGTCAGTTCATTTGCAAGTTGTTTTTGCCATCATTCCAGACATTTCTTGTTCAGGAATGCTGGCCATGCTGAATATATAAGTTGCTTTTGTTTATTTTGGGGGTAAAAATGCCCTTGCAGATAGAGCTGAGGAAAATAGAACATTTTAAAGCTGACCAGCCTAGAAACTATCTCTACATTATGTGTTAGGAGTTGCTTTTCATCATCTCTGCAGTTTGAAGAATATGTCCATTTGTTCCTTTCTGATAGAGCCTCCCATGGACCATTCTGATCTGGTTGCAGAGTTACTGAAGGAATTGTCAAACCATAATGAGAGAGTTGAAGAAAGAAAAGCTGCTTTGTATGAGCTTATGAAATTGACTCCTGAAGAGTCCTTTGGTGTTTGGGATGAGCACTTCAAAACAATACTACTACTTTTACTGGAAACTCTTGGGGACAAAGAGGTAAGTTCAGACTAACCTAAAGTTGACAGTGAATCAAAATCGTAGACGAGTAACGGGGTGCAGTCACCCCCTGCCAGCCAGGCAGGGGGGCTCCGCGAACCCCTTCGTCCGTCGGTCTGGCCCCTGGGCGGGATTCCCGGTCCCGGGGCCAGTAGGTTGGACGCAATCACCCCCTCTCCGCCAAGCAGGGGGGATTCAGCAGACCCGCCGTCTATACCCCGGCTCGGTGTGTGGGCCGTAGGCCCAGGGTTTGGCCCCTATGTGGGGCTAGTCCCGTCAGCTCTTGCCGGGTTGGCCCGCCGGCGCAGGTGCGCGTTGGCCTAGTCTCCTGGATTGCGGGGGTTGTGAGGAGGAGGGGGAGGGGGACCTGGGCCTGCCCTCTCCACTGGGTCCAGCCCGGGGCCCTAAGTGCGGGGGCTCGCCATCGCCCCTGCACGACAGGCGGGGGGTTACTCCCTAAACGTGTCTGTCCACGGGCGCCACCAAGGCCCCACCCTGGGCTGCTTCCTCCCCTCTAGGGGCCCCCTGGGCCCGCCCTCTAGTGCCCCTGCATCTACTGTAGTTCTGAGGGTGGGTGCCTGGGGGACTTCTGGGTTGTCCGTCACCCCCGTTGCATTCCACGGGGGCTCTCCTGGGCTGCTCGGAGTCCAGGATACGCCGTTCACCTCCTGCTACCTCCTTCCCTGCCGACGGCGAGCCATTTTCAAATGGCCCACCAGACATGACGTCGTCCGGAGGGCCCGCCCTCCCGGTGACATGGGGTGCTCCTCTGCCGCATCCAGACAGTTACTCTTTGCCCCTTCTCGGCAGCACGCTGAGGGCAGGGGCAGTGTTTCCCCAGCCGCACAGGCACGGAGGCAGATTCTGGCCCTGCCGCGCCAGTGCCTTGCCACTGGGGCTTTTCCCCCACGGCTCCGCTCACTCCCCACCTCCCCGCGCTGTCCAGAGTGTGGGCCAAGGACGGCCCATCACAATCGCTTTTGATCTTAGGGCCCATCCTTCAGTAACCCCCTTCATGTGGACGAAATTCATATTGGGTTTAAATGGTACCTATAGGAGAGGACAGATAAGTAACTGTAATTAAAAAGGCTTTTTTTACTGCTACCTATCTGAAAATGGAACTAAGAAAATGCCAGTGCATTTAGAATATTCTTCGTGCCCTAACAGTGAAAAGAGACAGTGGTCATTTTGCAGGGGTTTTTCCTTTTGGGTTCCTCCAGTATCCAATCTTGTCGACTCCTCTCTGTCCAATGTCCTGTGTAGTAGGCACACACAGTCCAGCATCTGGTAACTGACTAAATAGGTGTCAGGTACATGACTTTTTCTCCACGCTAAATATTTCTGTTTCGATAGCAATTTAAAAAAAAAAATGTAAAATGGGCACATGCTTTTGTTATTTTGCATCAAAAAATGGTATTTATCTGATTCTTCCTTCCCTGCTTCCAATATTGGCTTAATGCTTCAGATGACTTGTGTGGTGGATGAGAGTAAAATGAATGTGCTTTATATCAAGTACAGTTAGTTTGAACTTTGGGGTGGGAATTATGGAAACTTTAACGTGGTTGCTCATCCCTTTTTTTTCTTAAGGTTTGGAGGTATTTGGCTCAGCACTGTGACATTCAAAATATTCCTCCTTATAAGTGGGCCATGCAAAACCTGCCCTTAAAATAAATTTGTGTGTGTGTGTATGTTCATTTTCCCTCTACCCTATATTCTCCTCCTTTGGAAAGGAGATTGCCCCAGTTTTCTGGGAGGATACAAAACTTAGCTTTTGCTAACCTTGCTAGGTTACAAGGTAAAAACCCTGAAACAAATAAAACATTATATACAGAAAACCAATTTTAAGTAATTTTAGAGTTTTCTAAAATGTAGTAATTATAATTGTCACACATCTGTCAATTCTGTATAATCAGACTTACTACGTTAATATACAGTAGTTAGATTTGTAAGTATAAACATGTCTTCTCAATCAGAGAGACCAAAAAATAGCAATACGACTTTTGAAAATGTATTTTTTTGTTTTTTGTAAAATAAATGGTTTAGATAAAATATGTAATAGTGTAGTGTAAAAGTTTTATTGGCTCTCAGCATGATCAGCATATGTTGCGTATGACTTTGCATGCATACATTGCATCTGCATACATTGCTTAGTAAAAGCTTTATAACACCATGTAAGATATATGTATGGAGAAGGGGTAAGAATATGGGTTGGGATGCTGTAAACATGTTTTCAGTAGTTCAGTGTGCTTGGAGTTTGAATGAATGGCCTTGTACTGTATGCATTTGCAGGAAGCTGTATAATTTACATTATATTGCCACTATCAAAAAAGTTTGTGTCTGATTGCTGAGCTAATATTAAATGCACATTGTTGGTACAAAGATAAATAACTTGTTTATCTACAATATTTGATCTTTAGCATGCAATCAGAGCTTTGGCATTGAAAGTTTTAAGAGAAATTCTAAGGAACCAACCAGCAAGATTTAAAAATTATGCAGAGCTCACAATTATGAAGACACTAGAAGCTCATAAGGATCCTCATAAGGAGGTTAGTAAGTGGCTCTACATGTTCTGTGTATTTTGAAGATATGAAACATGACAAAGCACAAATCACGTTATGTTCAAAGAATATGCATGCAGGCCCACTGGCAGGGAGGACAAAGGGGGCAGTTGCCCAGGCTGCCAGTGATACAAAAGGACCTGGGGTTCCAGGCCCCTTAAATCACTGCCAGAGTGCTGCAGGGTTCCTGGGGTAAGCACACCACTGAGGGTAGTTTAGCCTCAGCTCCACCCTTCCACCCAAAGCCACAGCCCTTCCAGGGTCACAGAGTAGCCGTCTCCTCCCCTTTTGCCTTACCTACAGGCCTGGTGAGGCTGTTGGCCCTGCTGTATGCTTGATAAATGAGTAAAGTGCCAATGGGGAAATTACTGGTTTCATAGTGAAGGATTCAGAAAATATTGGTTAATAAAGGCATGCTCTGTGGGCTCTTGGATCTACAATTTCAGACCTAAATAAAGTGGATTCCTACTTATTGTCCCCAGAGAAGTCTGCTTGTGTGGCCTGGTGTTGCTGCAAACAAAATAAAGAATTATCAAATTCTATGTCCATTGAGGAATTTTGAAATGTTTTGTAGCAACATGGTTAATCCAGAGCCTGGTAATCCATTGACAATCCATTTTAATAATATATAGAAATGCTCTCAATTACTCATAAAGATACGTCAGCAGTTCCTTGATACATTGCTTGCTGTAACATGCAACTTTGTGATATTAAATTGGCTGTGTAGTCTTGGAGGTCTTTACATATGTCCTTTTAAACAGAAGATCTCTCCCAAATGTTCCCACTATGAACAATCCCCAGAAGTGGCAAGGATGTGTCTTGGTGCATTCACCTCTACTTCCTGAAAATACACAGGGAAAGTGAAAACCCTCACATTTGAGTTCACAGAAGCAGCCAGTGAAGTGGGACGTTGTAGAGCTTCACATAGCAAGAAGCACTCTGTATATAGCACATCCGGCTGTGGGCATTGGAGTCAGCAGAGCGCATAGTTGCTGAAGTGTGCTTTTCAAGGCAGAACCCTATTCAATATCCCCATTTGTATCACATGCTCTTAATCTGCAAACTGTTTAGCTCCCAACTAATTACTGTTATGTTCCCCTTATTAAATCCTCTTTTGAAGATTCTGTTGTTAATTTTTGCTATTTTTTCTAATTTTATGCAAATTAGACTTAATTTTAGAAATCAAATTGCATGTGTTATCTAAAACTTTCTTTAATGAATGGAAAATATCTCTCTATGATCAACAAGAAGTAGAGATTTACAGTTGAGAAATTGTGTGTTTATAACAAAAACGTCAACAGTGTGTCAAGGATGGATGTGAAATAGCAGTCACTAAAGAGATTCCAAGCTTGACTCAGCACCTCTTGCCGTGTAGACTTGGGGAAGGTTGATGTCTGTATTTCCACAATGCAGAGATTAGGCTTAGATGATCATAAATGATCTGGAGAAAGGGGTAAGCAGTGAGGTGGTAAAGTTTGTGGATGATACTAAACTATTTAAGATAGTCAAGACAGAAGCAGTCTGTGAAGAACTTCAAAAAGATCTCACCAAACTGAGTGATTGGGCAACAAAATAGCAAATGAAATTTAATATGGATAAGTGTAAAGTAATGCACATTGGAAAAAATAACCCCAACTACACGTACAGTATGATGGGGGGCTAATTTGGCTATGACAAATTAGGAAAGAGATCTTGGAGTTATCGTGGATAATACTCTGAAAACTTCCCCACAATGTGCAGCGGCAGTCAAAAAGGCAAATAGGATGTTACAAATTATTAAGAAAGGGATAGAAAATAAGACACAAAATATCTTACTGCCCCTGTATAAATACTATGGTACGCCCACATCTTGAATACTGTGTACAGATGTGGTCTCCTCACCTCAAAAAAGATATTTTGGCCTTGAAAAGGGTTCAGAAAAGGGCAACTAAAATGATCAGGGGTTTGGAACAGGTCCCGTATGAAGAGAGGCTAAAGCGACTGGGACTTTTCAGTTTAGAAAAGAGGAGATTGAGGGGGGATATGACAGAGGTATTTAAAATCATGAGTGGTGTGGAGAGGGTGAATAAAGAAAAGTTATTTATTAGTTCCCATAATAGAAGAACTAGAGGACACCAAATGAAATTAATGGGTAGCAGGTTTTAAACTAATAAAAGAAAGGTCTTCACACGGTGCATGGTCAACCTGTGTAACTCCTTGCCAGAGGAGGCAGTGAAGGCTAGGACTATAACAGAGTTTAAAGAGAAGCTAGATAATTTCATGGAGGTTAGGTCCTTAAAAGGCTATTAGCCAGGGGATAGAAATGGTGTCCCTGGTCTCTGTTTGTCAGAGGCTGGAGATGGATGGTACGAGATAAATCGCTTGACCGTTGTCTTCGGTCCACCCCCTCTGGGGCACCTGGCACTAGCCACTGTCGGCAGACAGGCTACTGGGCTAGATGGACCTTTGGTCTGACCCAGTACGGCCATTCTTATGTTTTTATGATTACCAACATTTTCAGAAGAGCGGTTTCCATTTAGGATCTGGGATTTTTGAAAAATAGTTTATAATGATCTTTTTCTGTCCAAATAACTTTTCAGTATTGTACAGCCACAGATACATAATTAAAATATAAATAAAACTAGCATACATACATATTATTCATTTCTACTGTAAGGTTCAAGTACAGAGCTGTCAGAATTTAGACTGTAAAAGGATTTTATAAACTATTTTCTCTGTTGTTTTATTTAACCTTTCTTTAGGTGGTGAGATCTGCTGAAGAAGCTGCTTCCATGTTGGCCACTTCCATTAGCCCAGATCAGTGCATCAAAGTACTTTGTCCCATTATCCAAACTGCAGATTACCCCATCAATCTGGCTGCAATCAAAATGCAGACAAAAGTGATAGAGCGAGTATCTAAAGAAACCCTTGCTCAGCTTTTACCAGAGATTGTGCCAGGTCTAATACAGGTAAGAAACCATAGCAGATGTTAAAAAATTAAAACTAGAAATGTAAGTCTCTCTCTTATCACTCAGTTCTCAGGGAAAACTTGGATTTGGGTAGTAAATGGTTGCATTTATGGCCTTGTCTATTTGTGGTCTATAAAGTCCACATGGTCCCAGGAATGATTAAAGAAATTTCAGAGCTCTAACTGGTATACCTGGGGAGGAACTCAACAGAAAGTGTATGACAGTCTCCTGGGCAGAGCTGCTAGATAAGGAAGGGTGGGGAAGTTGAGAGTGGCAGACATAACTACAGGATCCAGGACTAGCTGTGTAGTGAGCCCATCCAAGAAGTGGGCCTCTCAGGAAGTTTCTCGCAGGTGATTGAGTTATAGGGCAGAACAGAGAAATAGAGAGTCTTAAACTTCAAACCCAGCAGAGATGAGAGAGGTCCAGTGGTATTTATAGTGTAGTTCTATTTTTATTAGGAAGGTGGACCAAAGGGAGAAGCCTTTGGGGTTTGCTGCATTTGTTTCAATGCCTGACAAAGAATATTATTGTCATGGCAAAGAGGCGCACATTAGAGAAATTGGCTGGAGGTCCTGCTCCCAAACACAGAAGACCCTCAGGAAAAAAAACACAATGGGGTGCTCAGACAAATCCAAAATATCTTCATTGTTTGCTGCTATATCATTCTGATGCAGCTAAAAGTAATAAATGCCTCCCACTTTAAGAAGATGCATAAAATTTCGTTGTGTTCCTAAAGAGGAATACTACATTAAATTTCCACTTTAGAGATTATTAATAGTTTGCGGTTTCAGAAATGTCCAGTAAAGCTTTCCCTTCATGTCTTAAAATTAAGTACTTTAACAACAAATGGGTAGGATTCGTTTTTTTAAAAGAGTCCACGAGGTGACTTTTCTTTTGTGAAATTGTGCTGAATAATCTAGCAGTCATGTTACAGAATTTAGTTATTTGCAGTTTTTAATTGTGCTGTTGATTAGAAATGGATTTCATTACTTAACCAGACCACTGTGTTCTTCCCAATTCCCAACCTGGGAAAAAATTTTCTCCATACCCTAAATGTAAAGAAGATGCTCTATTTTTACCTGTAAAAGATCAAGCCCCTTAGAAAATCCAATAGTTTAGCATAACGCATGGGAAGAGATGTCAGGAAGTACCCATTGGCAAACAGACTCACATTGGATTAGGAGATGTATGGAGCATTTTATCTGGAAAATCTGTATCCTCTGGTTTTAAGTCTCTGTCCATGAGAACCAGTATAGCTTCTGTGATATGCCTTCAAGTAAGGAGCTCCTCATGAAGACATATAAAGCAGCAAGTTGGAGTTCAGTGCACACTTTCACAAGACATTGCTCCACAACCTTACTGTTGCATTCTGATGCTCAGTTTAGGAGAGCAACACAACAGTACATATTTAGCTAAGAACTCTTCAGCCACCATTATCCTGGTGGAGCATTGCTTGCTGGTACCCCACAAATGGAAGTGCACAGAGACCCTTGGTCAGGGGTGGGCAATAATTTTTGATGGGGGGGACACTTCAAGAATTTGGAAAGTGGTCAAGGGCTGCATTCTTCCATGATATTAATGGAGGAGGTGCGAGGTCTGGGATAGAAGTTGGATGCAGAGGGGAGCTTGGGTAAGAGAGGGAGTTTGGGTGAAGGAGGCAGTTGTGACCTGGAGCACTGGACTGAGATGGAGGGGGTTGGATTGTGACGTAGGGCAGGGAATTGGGGTACAGGAGAGGGTGCAGGGATTTGACTTGTGAGCTAGGGCAGGAGGGGACTGATCTGGGGCAGGGGATTGGGGTGCTGGATCTGGGAGGGAATATGGGTACAGGAGGGAAGAGAGGATTTGGGTTTGTGGAGTAGGGGGCAGGAGTGGGGGGCAGATGGTTGGGGAAGGGAGGGACTGGGGTGCCAGAGGAAGGCTCTGCCAGGAAACTTATCAGCCAACAGCAGTTCCTGAATCAGCCTCCCTGCCTGCCTCACCCCCACACAGACTGTAGCCTTGTGCTCTGGAGCCCCCTTGTGTTTCATGGCCACCTGTTACTGAGCTGTACAAACAGCTCCCATTGGCTGGTTTCTGGCCAGAAACTGGACAATGGGATTGCGCTGGGGGCGGGAGCAGCTTCTAAAGCTTCCTCCTCCCCTCCAGACTCAAAGTTTTTAAAGAAAAACCGCCCCACAGCTGCATTTCTGAGTGGCATGTAGATGGGGCGAGGCAAGCGGGCAGCCTGCCTGGGGCGACCCGCAGTATCTGTGGGCTGGATCTGGTGGCTTGGTAGGCTGGATGCAGCCTGCGGGCTGTATTTTGCCCAGGCCTGTGCTTGATAAAGAGATGATTAACCAGTAACTATCGTTCTTCAGAAGTTGCCTGTGTATATTCATACAATTTACTCCCTTTCTCTCTACCTCAGAGTTCTATAACATCCAAACTCTACAGTTAGAGGGAAGGAATTGAGGTAGCTGATGAGTGCACTCTTGTATAATTGCATGCATGCAAGATATCTCACGCTTCTCAATGGACATGGATTTTCAAGGCAGTTCCACAGCCTTACACTTGGGGCACCATATTCCACAAGTGTAAATGGACAGAAGTAACTTTCACACAACAAGGATTACTGATAAATAACCTCTGTTTAGCTAAGCAAGTTAAATTTTGGCATTTCCTAATGTTGGAGTGCTTCACTTAGTAGCCTTAAAATTCATTTAGTGTGATAGATTTTTTGATGCGTCTGTAAAAAGAAATATCTGGGGATTTTAGACACGTCAGTTATTAATGCTAATTTCCTTATTTTCTAGGGTTATGATAATTCAGAAAGCAGTGTTCGTAAGGCTTGTGTTTTCTGCCTTGTAGCCATCCATGCTGTAATTGGCGATGAACTAAAACCACATCTCAGTCAACTCACTGGCAGTAAAGTAAGTGGAATATGCCATTTAGGGAAATACTAGTTCCTAACTGCATGTATGTTTATGGTGTAGTTGGGAGCAACTATTAAAACTAAAGAAAAGTATATATCTGAAGAATAGTAACCCAAGTTGCTAAGCTGCTAGTAAACAGAGGAGCAAGGTGACTTTGATATGAGAGATCCAAAAAGAAGCAAATCATAAATCCTTTGTGCAGGTGAATTTCTCACTTATTTATAAGAAATGTTGAATTAAGCCACATGTTCTGATGTGTTAGATTAGACTTGGTAATATTATATGTTAGCTCAAAATCACAGCTGTGTGTGCTTCAAAATACACTATATAAAAAAATGCTCCTTGAAAAATTAGATTAAGGAACCTTTGCATAAGCATCTTTAAGAAGGCTGAGTTGAGTACAACTTAATAATCAGTGTTTTCAGACAGTATTGTGTATGTGTTATATAAGATGGTAGGTAATTCCACAATGATGATAATTAATGTACTGACTTTCATCTCTACCATTGCTCTATCTGGTGTTGCTTTTTGAAAATTTCATTGTTTAAAAAGAGATGCATTTGAAATAAATTAGCTAATTATGCTTTTACCTGTTCCTCTTCTTAATTAATTTGCATGCCACAACCTTTTATTTTTGCTTTATTTGAAAAACATAAAATTAATGCATCTTTTTGGATGGCTGCACATTTGCATACATTTTAATTTACATAGAGACAATTGAATCTTAATTATATATGATTTTGTCCTCAGAAATGACATAAGATGTCTGTTTTATGTATTATGATGACTGAGCGATAAGATTCAAAAAATCCACCTTGCAAAAAGGATATAACTTTTTTTGTTTTTACATAATTTTACATAAGGTAACCCAACTAAATAATTTTTTAGAGAACATCAAACTGCATTGGCCGTGTGTATTAAGGTCTCCCAAAACCCTACCAATAAATAGAAAAAAAATGGGTTTTCTCCAATAAAGATAACACCAACTTATTCACAGTACCTCAAAAATTGAGGAATAAACAACATTTAGCCCAGCTCCCCCTTTTCTTGTGTGTATAATACAAGTTGAGCAATAACTTCCTGTGAAGGATGATGTTCTGTTTTGAGGTTTTCACTTGCAGGTACACAAAAAGATACATCATCCTTTATTTCTTCATCTGACAATTTTTACTTTCACTGAAGGGAGAACAGCTCAGTATTGAAGTTGGATGAATATTTTTGGTGACTTAGATCTCCCTTATAATCTTTGTTTAGTGGTTAGGATACTGTGCTGAGATTAAGGAAACTGAGGTTCAGTTTCCTCTGCCTCATGAGGATCTATGACTTGTACTTGGATCTCTCTCATCCTAGGTTGGGTGCCCAAATTACCAAGAGATTCACTCTTTCCCTATCCTGAATGGCCGTGAATTTCTACTATAAATGACAATGGGTAATCAATCACTTGAGCCAGGGATAAAGTATGAGACTGACTCTCTCTAGCCATCTGATTAGGCCATCCATCTTGGATGTGGGAGATCCCAGTCCAAGTTCCTATTGCACATCAACCTGAGGATGGAATTGAACCTAGGTCCCTCATGTCTCAGGAGAAACCAATAACCAGGGGCGGACTGACCCGGCAGGATACCGGGAGTTTCCCTGTGAGCCGTCGTCCGAATGGACCATAATATCCACCGTAAAGCTTCTAATATCGTGGTCTCCAACCTGTCGATCTCAATAGACTGGTTGGTCGCAAGGGCTCGACCAGTCAATTGTGAGGTGTTCGGGGGGCTCCCTCCTCCAATTTCCCTCCACTCCCAAGAAGCCCTACTACCTACCTCCAGTGACAGTGGAGGTAGTGGTGGCTTCCTGCAGGGTGGACGGAAGTCCAGCAGCTGCGCGCCATTTCTGGGGGTTCCGGAAGTGCAGTGGCTGCTCCCCTCTACCAGGTCTGTCACGTGCTGGGAACTGGCAGGGCATGGCGGGCCAGGGGGGAGTCCCCAGAGGAGGCATGTGCCAGGGCTTTTCCTCCACTGCGGGGAGTAAGGGGGGGGCGAGTCATCCATGAAGGAGGCACACGCCGGGGCTTTTCCCTCCTCTGCGGAGGGAAGGGAGAGTCATCCGCGGAGGAGGTGGGTGCGGGGGACTCCCTGCCCCAACTGGCACCCTGTCCCCTCTGTAGAACCCTGCCCCCCCCCCCCAGCACCCTGTCCCCTGCCCCAGCACCCACTAGCACTCTTCCCTAATACCATGCCTCCTGCTCCCACCAGCATAGTTGGGGCCACATTAGTGAGGCCTGGGGGGGTTTTGGAGGAGTGTGGTGTGTTTGTGTTTTTTGTGTTTTTGTTTTTTGTTTTTTTTATATCTCACTTTTGTTGCCCCAACTGACTTTTCTGAGAGTCAGTGATCCCTGATGCAAAACAGGTTCCATGCCCTTCTCATAAATAAAGACAATGCAGGAACTTTTTGTGTTTGACATAGTATTTTATTTAAAAATGAAGCCTGGCCAACAAACCCCCAATTGGGGCCAAGCCCCCATCTGGCTGTAGCATCATAACACTCCTGCACTGCCCTCCAGACCCTAGATTTGAGCCTATCATATACTGGAACCCCTTGCCCTGAGCCCCTGACATACTTCAACCCAAATTCCTGCACCCTCACATCCACTAGCCTGTGGCTTAGTACCACAACCCTCCATCTGACCCCAACACCCCCCAGCCTGGAGCCCCCTCCCTGAGCCAGTGTCCACTTCTCTACCTCCTTCTGCATCCAGATTTCCTCCCAGAGCTTGCACCTCTCACCTCTTTCCACACCCAAATCCACGAGGAATAAGGGGGCTTCCAAAAGAAGGGGTTTTTCTTACATTTGGTCCCATCCAGACAGGCCAAATGTTGGGAAAACCTCTTCTTTCAGAAAAATTGAAAAAAAAAAAAAAAAGTGGCCGTGTAGAGTGTATAAAGGCTGGGGATAGCAAGTGATGGAGAGGAGGAGAATAGAGAGAGCGGGGCTTCAAGGAAGGGGTGGGGTCTTGGGAGAAGGATGGGGCGGTAGATCTTGGCGTGTTCTGACATTTAAAAAGTGATCTTGGGTGTAAAAAGGTTGGAGGACCACTGTTCTTATACCAAAAAATCTATAATACCAAAATTCAAAATGTTTCTGAATAAATCCGAGGTGGTCGAGGCCATGTGTGTATGTATGTGTGGTCGGGCGTGGGCTGCTGCACTGGCTCGGCCTTGGTTTCTTTGGCGCCAAAGTAAATTACGACGCATTACGGTTGAAATCAACAGAATGGATGTGCAATGTGCGATGGTGCATGACAGCAATGCGTAGGCCTGCTTTGTGCAACGGTGGAATCGGTGATGGAGTCGCTCGAGTCTTGACTGGCGAGTAGAGAGTACGCAGTGGTTGGATTAGTTCTGTTATTGTCTGTCATTGTGGCTGCGTGGTTTTCCGTAACTGACAATAAATAACAGTACAAGTACGGTGTAAACGAACAAAGATAGTGTGCATGAAAAAGTTGGCTGTTTTCAACCCATTTCCCGGGCCTATTTTGATTGCCAGTCCACCCCTGCCAATAACCACTGGGCTAATGGTTCTAAATGAGGTCCTCGTCTCTTTCTTATTGCTCCCAGGCATGTTGTGACTATAATCCTTTGTAAAACTGTTCAGAACTGCAATTAAACATTTTGGGTTGAACCAAAACATTTTGTTTCAACCTTACTCAAAATGTTTCAGACTTTCCGATTTGAGGGGGGGGGGGGGGAGTTTTTGGTTTGCCCTGAAACAAAACTTTTTTTGGTGTTTCAGAATTACCAGCGAAGCAAAATATATATCCATTATTCATTCAGCTTTAGTCAAAATTGCCTTAATGTTTTCTTAAGATGATAGACTTATGGAATTTTTACAGTTAAACTTTGTTTCTGATAAATGTTAAACAAATGCATTTCTGAATTAAATCTGCAGATGAAATTATTGAACCTTTACATCAAACGTGCACAAACGGGCTCTGGAGCAGGTGACACTGCAGCAGATGTTTCTGGACAAAGCTAATGAAACTGACCATAGTGAACCAGGTCTCCTAAATAAAGGACAGGCGCGCATCAGTGAAAGGAAAATTCTCACACACCTTTTGGAACTCTTTTTTTAATTATTTTTTGTTATTTTTTTTAAATGGCTACCCTCAGCCTGCATGTGACTGTTGCTGTAGAATTATTCTAAATCCAAGGAGAAATACAGTATTAATATCAGTTAATTAAAACAAAATAAATTTTAAAAAATCTAATCCATCATTTTTCCCGTTCGCACTCCTCTGTGTCCTCCCATTAACTTTTGCCAGTGTTATGACTGTATTTAAAAAAGAACTTTAAAAATGCTAATTAAACAGGAATGCTTTAAGCTTTAAAATTTAAAATCTAAATTCTTTTGCTTTTTTATTTGGCTGCAGAATTACATGCCGTTTTTATTGCTGTTTTGTTCAAATAGATCCTTTATGGAAAAAGAAAAATTTACACGAAACAACCCAGGACTAGTCTGAACTACAACTGGACTTAGTCACTGTGTTAGTGGTACATCATCTTATTTACATTTTGTTTAGGATATTCTGAATTATGAGAATTATGCCCACAAAAAACTGGATCGATCCAGTTCTTTGAAAGTGATTGTTCATTGGTTGTATGTTTGTCCCATAAATAAGAACTTAGTGTGAGCAGTAGAGGACTAGTTCAGCTAGCACAGCCTGTTTAGGATCCAGTGTTGCAGAACTGGTGATAGTGTGACAACCTGCTTTCTAGCAGCAGAGAAAACGATTACTTGATGGACATGAACCATCCTTGTCACCATCCTTTCTTCAAGCAGGATGCCTCAGAGTGGAGTGCTCTGCCCAAGCATGCTAAGTATGTATTTATCTTAATCATAGAATTTTTCCTCTCAACCTTGTTGCTGAAACCTCTAGTGTTGTATCGTAACTCACATGGGGAGTATATGGCAACAGTGCAGAGAACTCTTCATTGGTTATTTTTTAAAAAGCACTACGACATTCTGCACTGAATTTTTAGGGTGGGGGGAGAATCACAAGCGCAATCAATCTTGACACTTTAAAAAAACATTGTGGATGAATTGGAAATGTTGCACCAAATTATTTGCATGGTTTTCTTGAATAGCATCATCAAGACCCATCTGGATTAAGGTGTGAAAATGTTTTCAGGGTTTTTTTCTTTTAATTTTAGTTTATTGTGAATAATGCTTTTTTGTATTTATGATAATGGAAGGAGAGAACCAAGTCTAAGTAAATATGTGTCCCTGAATGTCTTCTGTTTCTCAGATGTAATCAACAAGCTACTTAGCTGAGAAAGGGGGTAAAATGGCACCCTTTACAGGAATGATGGAACCTGGATATTTTGGGGGTTTTATTGTTTTGTTTTGTTTTTTTATTGTGGCATGGTCTAGTTTTAGGAAATGTGTCCTGCTAAGAGAGATAATAGCAGTGCCAAGGATGATGATCTGTGCTAGGCTAAAATTCTCTCTACCTCTTCAGGGTGATTACTTTTGACTGAGCTGCTGCCCATAGTGTCTTGTGGAAAAACTGTCTATACAAATCTTTTTAAATTATTTTTTCAAACCACCATTTGCTACTATGTATTCAAAGCCCTGTTCTTTATCATGTAGCCAACTATCATAAGGAATTGTTAATGCATTTCAATTGCTAGTTATCTTGAAGGACACAACTGAATAAAGCTAGAGATGAATACTTGCAAGTATGTACTTTGAGAAGTGATGTTCACTTAATCTGAAGGTGAATCTGACAGGAAGTTGAGACATGGTTATTAAAGAAGTTGTTTGCTATTGAAGAGATTTGCCTTCTTTTGAGGGGATGTAGAAATATACAGTATGTACAAACTTTAAAAAGGAAATTTTCATTATTTGTCACTGGCCTTTTTTTTAGCAGCTGCGTCAGGAAAATAGTGTCTCCCCTTTCTCTCTTCCCTTGTATGCAACATTCTTTGTTTTCTACTGTTTAATTACATTGTGTATTTATAGTTCTTTGCTTACCATTGTGCATATAACTGGCAATAAAATGTACATAACATTACTTGAAAAAAAATTAACAATGTATACAGGCCGTTTTTCTGTTTTATTTAATTGTGTTACATGAAAGATAATGCTGCCATAGGAAAATGTTGGTTTCAAAAGATTCTGCATAATTGCTGTGTGTCTTGAGTGCTGTCTTTTTAGACATTCTATTGCCACCTCTAAACTGGCATTAAAAAGCATGCTATAAAACTATACAAAATGTGTGTAGTTGCACTAGACCAAAATAACGGATTCAGAGACTGACTAGAATTTTTTATAATCACCGGTTTTTAATTCACAGGCTTATTAATTCCTATTCTCTTAGATGAGGACTGCATCATTTCGGATTAATCTAAGGTGCCTTTACAGTATCCCATTTTGCATAAAGCAGCATTTCCCAAACAGGGGTCTGCAGACCCCTGGAGGTTGCTGAAGTTATCCCAGGGATCCACAGGCCCTGCTGATCAATTCCTCCCTTTGCCTTCCTCAACTCCTACCCCTTCCTACCAGTGCCTCCTGCACACTAATGGTCCAGCAGTGCAGTGGGACTAAGGAAGTGGTTGCCACATCCCTGTGGCCCTTGAGGGCAGGGCAGGAGGGTTCCCCACACAGCATCTGCCCCAGACACTTGATCCACATCTTCCATTGGCCAGGAACTGCAGCCAGTGGGAGCATCAGGGGTGGTGCTTGTGGGTAGGAGCAGTGTGCAGAGTTCTCCATCCCCTGCCACCTAGAAGATGCTGCCAGAGGGATGTGCCAGTAACTTTTGGGAGCCTCCTGAGATAAGCACTCCCCTCATCCCTTCCCCCCCCAACTCTCCCAGAGCCACACCTCTTCCTGCACCTCCTGCCTCAGCCTCGTGAAAGTGAATATGAGTGGGGAGAGTGAGCAGCAGAGAAGGGTGGAGTGAATGGGGGCAGGGCTTCAGAAGGTGGAGACCTTGGAGAAGGGAGTAGGGTAAAG
Organism: Pelodiscus sinensis; assembly: GCF_049634645.1. Lineage (NCBI taxonomy): Eukaryota > Metazoa > Chordata > Testudines > Trionychidae > Pelodiscus > Pelodiscus sinensis. Next base: position 175,262,563 of record NC_134712.1, read on the forward strand.
GCAGACTGGGGGAGGGTTGCGGGGGGAGGTTCCTGAAAACTTTTAAATCAAAATGGGGGTACTCAGGTTGCTAAAGTTTGAGAACCTCTGTCATAAAGGATTTTGCTATCTTTATTTCAATGGGACAGAAAATTGTCGCTCAGATTATCATAGTTTAACAGCCATAATTCTTAAGCGTGCACGTATAAGGTCTTCATTCTGTTTGTTCTGAAACTGTTTTCCTTAAGTGTGTGCACCAGCCCAGGGAATGTACCATTCCCTTTTAGAGAAACATGTTGTCTTGTTTTTATAAGAAGTTTGGACCATACCATATTTAAACATCCCAAGCCCTAAAAAAACTAAATGTAAATTTTAAAATGAATACTCTAATGACCTGAGCTCAAACTGACCATATTGGCTAGTCACAGAAAACAAATTGCTGAGCATGCACTTTCCTGTGGGAAAGGGTCGGTTTTGTATGATAGGAGTATGGAAGTTTACAATAAAAATGCATTGACATTAGATGAGCTTCAGTAATTCTTTACTTGGTCTCTATTTCCTATATTGTAAATAAAAGTTAGCTCAGTTTACTTGCAATGATGATGAGTGGTGTCTTACACATGTCAAAATTGAGATCTGTGAATGAGCATAAAGAGGTTGTGCAGTGAAAAGAAGTACAGTGTTGGTGGTCAGCAAAAAGTTCAGATAATTGTAACGATGTCTCTTTTATAGCCTTTCTTTCCTTGTAAGGTTATAATGCAAAACTTTTAAGCTTTAAGACATTGCATTTTGAAACACATACCTGTGGTTCTTAAAGTTTGATTTTTAGGGGTAAAATATCTATATTTTGCAGTTGCATGTAAGAAAGAAACACAGTATATCCAGTCAGAATAATAAATGTAAAAGTGATTTGACATGCCAGTTGCCCTAAAATTTTCACTGATATACAGGTCGGACCTCCCTAGTCTGGCACCCTTGGGATCTGAGCTGTCCCAAACCAGGGAATTTGCCAGATCAGGGGAGGTCAGTGCTCCCCTGTTGGCTGCTATGCTCCCGTGCTCCCTGCCTTCTGTTGGCCCCACTAACACTGGCCTGCCACGGGGTCCCCATCCTGATGCCCACACACTGACCCAAGGTCTCGCGGAGTTTCCGGCCAGGACAGCCTGGCCGCTGCCAACCACGCTGCCATATGGCGTTCCCCAGAGCTTCTGGGCCGGGGCCATCCTGCCTGCTGGGGGTTTCATAGCTGGGTTCACCCGGCCACACCGCACCGCTGCTAGGGCCAGCCCTACTGCCACTGGGAACTCCCTGGGGTTCCCCAGCTGGGGCTGCCCGCTGCCAGCCCCGCTTCAGCTGCGGGTTCCACAGCCGGGGCCACCCAATTCAGTCCTGCTGCCATCAGGGTTATGCTGGAGTTCCAAACCAGGGCTGCCCAGCCACTGCCAGCCCTGCTGCCATGGGGGAGCAGGATACCTGGCCGGACCTCCTGCCACTGGACGCCCCGGTGCAGCTGGGGTTTCCCAGCTGGAGCCAGGACTTCCTGGAATCCTGGCCCTGCTGATGCCAGGTACCTTGGTCAGGGCGGGAGCTCCAATGGCCACCACCTGGTCCAGCCGCTGCTGGCCCAGCTGGGGCTCTTCAGCCCTATGTTCTCTCAGCTGGCTCCTACTTCTGGGGCTCTTTGGTCCAGCAACATCCATGGCCCTGCTGAGCCATGGAGGTTGCCAGACCAGAGAGTCCCGGATCTGGGAGGTTCAGCCTGTACAGTGCTCAATCTGAAGCCCAGCCAGGAAGCTAGAGTAATTAGAAGAAGTCAAAAGGACACTGTAAATTTAAAGTGTTTTGATTTTTTTTTAATTTTGTTTAAAATATTCCTTTAAAAACTAGAATCAAATTTGTTTTTAATGTTTTAACATTCTAGGGTAAGGATAAAATGCTAAAAAAAATTAGTGAGTATCAGTGCTAGTGTTTACAAAAGTGTGAATTACTGGAATGAATTGGTAATCATTTAATTCAGGGTAAAAAGTCTATTGAAGACAAAACTCAACTGTCTGCATTTAAATTTTCAGATAAAGTTGCATTTTAAAATTATATCTTGAAATCTTGAAAGATGCATTTTAAAATTATAATTTTGAAAACCAAGCACATATAAGACAAAACAAGACTAAAGAGTAAATCTGGTAATTTATGCAACAATAAATGTCTTTGATGCTTAATAGTAACAGGAATTATTCTGTTTATGGTAATATTATTGCAGTAAGGTCACATATTTTGAGCCATAACTTAGAATATGGTAAACACTAAACTAAGCAAGAAGAAAAGAAAATAGAGAGATTGAGACCAGCCAGGTTTTCAGGAGAATAAAAACTAGCGTTTTTCCATTTTTAGCAGACTCTTACCAGTTTTTTGCAATTGCAAATACCATTGAAGTAGTCTAGTACTATTGAATGTTAATTAATGTTTTCCATAAAATGTTTAAAATAAATTATAAATAAATACTTTCCTAGATGTGTAGTGTACATTTTACACCCACCTTTCCAGGCATGTGATTGTATAGACTGCAAAGAGATACCTCCTTCATCAGTGCATGGAATTATTTCATCCTAAGTGTAGGACTGTGCATTTGTCATTGGTGTACCTCATAAAATGTCTTTTTGGCCCAATCCTGCAATTTGTCTAGGTCACTCTGGACCCTGTTCCTACCCTCCAGCATATCTACATCGCCCCCCAGCTTAGTGTCTTCTGCAAATTTGCTGCGGGTGCAATCCATCTCATCATCCAGATAAATGAAGATGTTGAAGAAAACCAGACCCAGAACCCCGGGACACTCCGCTTGATACCGCTGTCAATTAGACATTGAACTGTTGATGAATACCTGTTGACCCTGATGATCTAGCCAGCTTTCTATCAACCTTGTAGTCCATTTTACATCAAAAGCAGGAAGCCTGCTAAACCACCAGTGGGGCCACTAGACAATTGACATGCTAAAGGAGAATTCAAAGACAATAAGGTCATTGTGAAGAAACTAAATGAATTCTTTGCATTGGTCTTCACAGCTGAGAATGTGAGCAAGATTTCCAAACCTGAGTCATTCCTTTTTAGGTGGCAAATCTGAAGAACTCTCCCAGATTGAGGTGTCATTAGAGGAGGTTTTGGCACAAATAGATAAACTAAACAGTAATGGGTCACCAGGACCACATGGCATTCACCCAAGAGTGCTGAAAGAACTCAAATGTGAAATTGCGGAACTATTAACTGTGGTTTGTAACCTACCCTTGAAATAAGCATCTGTACTAGGTGAGTGAAGGATAGCTAATGTGATGTCAATTTTTAAAAAGAGCTCTAGAGGTGTTCCTGGCAATTAGAGGCCGGTAAGTGCAACTTCAGTACCAGGCGAATTTGTTGAACCTATAGTTAAGAATTGTCAGACATATGAATGAACATAATTTGTTGGGGGAAAGCCAACATGGTTTCTGTAAAGAGAAATGCCTCCCCAATCTACTAGAATTCTTTAAGGGGATTCTTCCCTCATGGATTGATAACTGGTTAAAATATAGCAAATGGAGGGTAGAAATAAATTATCAGTTCTCAGAATGGAGAGAAGTAACTAGTGGTATCCTGCCGAGGTCCTTACTGGGACCAATCCTATTCAACATATTCATAAATGATCAGGAAAAGGGGGTAAACAGTGAGGTGGCAAAATTTTCAGATGATACTAAACTGTTCAAAATAGTGATGTCTAAAGCAGACTATGAAGAACTTCAAAAGGATCTCACAAACTAGGTGACTGAACAACAAAATGGCAGATGAATTTTAATGTTAATACATGCAAAATAATGCATATTGTAAAACAATCTCAACTATGCATATAAAATGAGGACTAAATTAGCTGTTATCACATGAGAGCGATCTTAGTCATTGTGGATAGTTCTCTGAAAACATCCACTCAATGAGCAGCAGCAGTCAAAAAAGCAAACAATGTTGGACATCATTAAGAAAGGGATATGTAGGAGATTTTAATCTGCCTGGTCACTCCGTCATGGATTTAAAAGTAGCCATCCTACAAAGGAATTTCACCAGACAGAGAAACTACAGAACTGGCATTCATCTACAAATTTGACACTGTTACTCTGGGTTTGAATAAAGACATTAACTGGAGCAGCTAAGATAAGCTGGAGCAGCACCAGTCAGCCCCTCCTGCAGGAACATCTGTGACACCTGACAGTGCTGTTCATCCCTCCCTCACTACCACACACACAATTTTTAGTAAAAGTCAGGGACAGGTCAAAAGCTTCTTTGAATTTCTGTTTATCACCCATGACTGGTCCCTGACTTTTACTAAAAAAAACCTCAGACAAAATCTTTGCCTTACACTGGCTCATCTCTCCCTCCTCCACCACTTGTAATGGCATCACATTTGAGTCAAACTCCTGGGAGAAATCTGTTAAAACTTTCATACGCTGTCACTGAAGCATGCACAGAACTGCATGTCCATGCATTCACAAAACATTCTCACATCCCATCTTAAATCTTGGATCTGACACTTTGTTTACAAAATACAAGTTTTCTAGTTAAAATTGTTTTAAATAAACAATGTTTTGTTGCTGATGTATACAGTGATCCTTTGAAGAAATGTATGTAGATTATAGGGTTCCCAAGAAGTGCTGTAAAACAAAACAAAAAAGCCCTCAAACAATAAACAGCATAAGACTAAGAATTTTGCTGTATGTTCATCCTTATTTGTCTCCAAACATCAAGACAAGCAAGAACAAAAGTTAATAAAAATAGCAGCATTCCTTTATGTTTACAGGTTAGTCAAGAGCAATAGGAAGTGTGTGTAATGTTTCATACCAGAGTACTCCAAATGAAATTTGTGCCCACACTGGCTCATCTCTCCCTCTTCCACCACTTGTAATGTGTATGCACACTGCTACATATAGTGCAACTACAAAGACCCTGATGCACCTAAATATTTAAGTCCATGTTTAATATTAAGCATGTGAGCAGCCTCGCCAAAGTACGTTGTTTTACTGCATGATTAAAGTTGGTTTGTGCATAAATGCTTCCCTATGACTTGATCCTATGAAGTGCTGGTGAGTACCTGTGACTTCTGCTGAAGTCAGAATCAATGTCTTACAGAGTGGTGCAGAGAGCTCTAGCATGGTATTTAATAAAGGGCTCGATTAATACCTGTAAATCGGATAGGCTTAGAAAGGATTAGGTTTTTGTTGGTAAATGTTGATTTCACTACACATGCACACAAACCAATTAAAAGTATTTCCATAAATAATAAATGAAGTGCACAAATAGGGGAAACAAGAAAAATGCTGCTTGAAAACATATTAGGTTTTTATTTAAGGCTGATTAGTCTCTGTGTGTTTTAACATGGGATGTTGACAGTTTGTGTTTTTTATTACTAGAGGCAAATATTTGGTATATGCTGTCTGCCTCAAACAGATGCCTGAGATGTCTCCTTTCAACAATACTTAACTTGTGTTGCTTATGTTGATCAAATATTTTTTTGGACTGCACAAATGGAAAGCTGCAAATGTAACACTGGGGTGCACAGGTTCCTGTGCCTTGTTGGGAGGAGATCAAAAGCTACTTTCATTCTTTTTATCCTCATGCACAGTGTGCAGCTTTCTCTTCTGGTTCACAGGAATGGCACAGAGACACTCAGGGTATGTCTAGACTACATGCCTCCGTCGACGGAGGCATGTAGATTAGCCAGATCGGCAGAGGGAAATGAAGCCGCGATTAAAATAATCGCGGCTTCACTTAAATTTAAATGGCTGCCCCGCTCTGCCGATCAGCTGTTTGTCTGCAGATCGGGGCAGTCTGGACGCGACGCGCCGACAAAGAAGCCTTTCTTGATCGGCACAGGTAAACCTGGTTTCACGAGGCATACGTGTGCCGATCAAGAAAGGCTTCTTTGTCGGCGCGTCACGTCCAGACTGCCCCGATCTGCCGACAAACAGCTGATCGGCAGAGCGGGGCAGCCATTTAAATTTAAATGAAGCCGCGATTATTTTAATCGCGGCTTCATTTCCCTCTGCCGATCTGGCTAATCTACATGCCTCCGGCATGTAGTCTGGACACACCGTCAGAGAGTGAGGCTATGTCTAGACTGCAGTTTTTCCGGGATACCAGAACAGTTTCCAAAAACCAGGCGCGTTATTTCAGCATCCCTGTATTCCTCTCAGTGAGAGGAATAAGAGATGTTCCGAAAGAGGAGTTTTTTCTGAAATTTGGACCCGTGCAGATGGGCCAAATTTTGGAAAAGCCTCTTCTGGAAGAAAAAATAAATAAAGGCGGAATAAGATACACCAATTGCAGTTTGTAAATTGCAGGCTAGACGTAGCCTTAAGAATAGACAGAAGGAGATCAGCAACTGGATGCTGCTGGTGCCAGGACTGCCTCTGGTGGCAGAATAGCTAGCAGTAATAACACCTAGCAGCTTAGAGCAGAACAAACAGGTGGAGAGCTGGGGGAGGATGGCAGAGGACGAAACTGCTGGAGCACTACTTTTGCCTGTCTTCCTGCCCCAGAGACACTGGCTCCTGGCAAACTCACGAGCAACAGCTGAATCTAGTGGTGGAAACCAACTGCTTTAATCTGAATTTGTTGCTGACTTTGCTTTTCTTCTTCCTCATCACAGCAGTGAACATCTCTTACTAGAGCACAATGCATCATCTCATCCTAAAATGCTCTTCTGGCACAACCAGCCTGATCCCTATCATCACCACTACCACCAGTATCCCACCAGTAACAGCAACTATCTGCGGTAAGGAAACAATGGATAGGGATTCTTCATTCTCTATACCATTACCTAAATCAGTTATTAAGATACGGAACAGAATCAGACCTAGGATCGATTTCTGTATGAAAGTTATTTTTATTTTTTTTAAGAAATGAAATGGGGGGGGGGGGAGATATAATCATAAGAATGAATTTCATTCTTACACACTATTTTTGTATAATATGAATAAAGTCCAGTCTGGAACTGCTGAATTGCCATCACCAGAACACACTGATGCCTGGAACACACTGATGTTGGTCTGGAAGAGAACGCTCCTGTCCTGTGAATTGTAGGTGTTGCAGAGTTCTAAATCTGTATCAGAGTGGTGTTTCCATCCTGTGCATCTTAACAAGAACAGCATTTTTCAAACTAGAGTCTGTGGTGCCCTGGGGGTTCCCCAGGAGTCCAGGGGCCTTGCTGATCAATTCCTCTCCTTTCTTCCCTCAGCTTCTCCTCCTCCCTCCTAGGCAATTTTCCTACCTGCCCTTGTTCTGTGCCACTACCAGACATGAACAGCACATCCCTGCAGCCCCTGGGGATGGGGTAGGGGTCTGTGCACCCTGCCCGTGTCCTGAGTGTTGGAGAAGAGGCAGGGCTTTGGGGAAGGGGCCAGGACAAGGACTGAGGAAAGGAATTGTGGGGGAGGGTGCCCAAAAAAATTAAGTCAAATTGGAGGTCCTCAGATTGCCAGAATTTGAGGATCGTTGGCAGAGAATCCACCCTCTGCACCTTTGTTCCATTCTTAGCCTCACTGAATATTTTGAGTGTAGGACCTAATCCTGCAACATAGTAGCAGAATAATAGCAGTTTTCTAGTATCTAAAAGGCTGTTTCAAGGAGGAGAGAGAAAAATTGTTCTCCTTGGACTCTGATGATAGGACAAGAAGCAATGGGCTTAAATTGCAGCAAGGAGGTTTAGGTTGGACATTAAGAAAAACTTCCTAACAGAGTGGTTAAACAATGGACTAAGTTGCCTAGGGAGGCTGTAGAATCTCCATCATTGGAAATATTTAAAAGCAGGTTGGATAGACGCCTGTGACAGGGATGATCTAGATGGTGTTTGGTCCTGCCATGAGGGCAGGTGACTGGATTTGATGATCTCTTGAGGTGCCTTCCAGTCCTGGTGTTCTATGATTCTATGGTTTGGTTCAGATCTCTGCAGTGTCACTGACTTAGTGGGACTCTGTTGATATAAGAGTTGGATGGTAGGAGTAAGGTTTTAGTAGGAAAATGCACACAAAATGTACTACATGTGCACATTATATGATTTCCAGAGTCTTGTGATTTGGTTTAATTCATTTTCATTGGAACACTCAGTCACTTCTAAATGTTGGCTATTTATATAACAAATTTAAACTTTTCTACTCAATTCTCCCTCCTTCCCCTCCATATTAGCTGCAGAACCTGTCCCCGGTTAACCAGTGTGCGCTTGCAGAGGTTCCCCATCTTGGTCCATGCGTGTCTGAGCCTGTTGGTCCACGTGTCCGCTTGCACACAAGTGGTCAAGTTTGCCAGGTTGCACCTTCACCTTCTTCAGATGTGGCTCAGAATGGTTAACTCCCATGTCCTGTATTTCCTGGACAGATTGGTTCACCTTCCACTACCCGACCTAAATTCCTTATGCAGGTGGGAGTCCCCGTACAACGTGTGCCAAGGGATCCCCTTTACTCTACCTTCTGTGATTAAGTCAGTGGTTACTGATGCCTCCATTCAGGGTAAGGGGGCACATCGGGACTCAGGGAGGGTGCAGGGCCTATGGTCGGAACAGGAAGCCTCACTCCATCTCAACATGCTGGAACTTCAGGCCATCCCCAATGTACGTTGTGCCTCGTGGGCCTGTATCAGATACTCAGTGATTCACATCCTCACCGACAATACTGCCATTACATGCTACGCGGACAAGCAAAAAGGGATATATTCCAGGTTACTCTGCCTGGAGCTGGTCGACCTGGTGAAATTTTGGATCAAGGCAACATCAACACTGTAGAAATCCATTTGCCCGGGGTGCAAAATAGTCTCATGGATAGAGCCCTGGATATCTGCTTCGTATCTGTGGAAACCGCATCTGTAGATCATTTTGGCGGGTAGTGGTATGGATGCAGATTTCAACACAGGGCTTTCCCCTACCGCCTGGCTGCTGGGCTCAGGGGGAGGGCACCAGGCAGACCTTTGCTGCCAGCAGGGAAGGGGAACAAGAGATTCCCTTTGATCACTCCAAATGCCCCTCCCTGCCCCAGGATCTCTCCCTCCTCCCCACTCCCAACCTGTTGTGCACTGACCTGTGGGAGCCCTGAGTCTGGCTCAGGGGGAGACACTGCCCATCCCACGCTGCCGTTGTGGTGCAACTGGCTAACACAGCCGGAAGCAAGCATATGGAAGGCAGCTGATTTCTAGGAGAGAAAGAGACGGCTCTCAGCAAAACAGCAAGGTGCCAGTTCCAACGGGGAGGGCCCAGCTCTGTGGTGCTGCAGCAGCAGCGGCGACAGCACACGGGGAAAAGGCCAATTCCTGTGCAGCAAGGCCCACCCCGTGTCACATGGATTGGAGCAGGCAGGCCCCCCAATAGTGCACCCCAGTGCCCTGCTGTGATGTGACGAAAACTGCTACTGTCTGGTGCCATCACTCACGAGCCCCTGGCAGCAGCAGCACCTCTGTCCACATGGCTTGCTGCTGTATGCGGTAGGGATGTAATAGTGTAACTGATTAACAGATAAGCAAAAGCTTATCGGTTAATCCTATAGACTAAAGGCATTTCTCCCTCCCACTCCACCCTCCCACCAGTACATTTTTTAGCAGGTTGGCCAGCAGACTGGTTCAGTCCCAGCTTGCACCAGCTCTGGGACCTACCCCTGCTGCGTCTCTGTGTTTAAAATGTATCAGGAGTCAGGTGGGCAGGCAACCTGGCTCAGTTCTGGCTCATGCCAGGTCCAGGAGCTCAGATCCCTCCTCCCCCCCTCAAGGGAGGGGCCATGCTGCTGCCTCTGTACCAGAGGCAACCCTCACAGAAGCCATCAAATTCATGGAGAACTACCTTGCAGAAGAGATGTAAATACCTATTCAAAAAGTTAACCAGTTAAATGATATAATTGTAACTGGTTAACATAGAGAGTGGCAGGTGCAGCATCAAACAGAGGACCCCAGTTGGGGTCCAGCTGGCCTGCCACAGGCAGAGGGCTCCTCCAATCCAGTCCTCTGTGGGCAAGGCTGTTCTGGCTGGGCCCACCACACCACATGGGGGCTGTTCAAGCCAGCTGGGATCCTGCCATGCTGCAGGCGGAGGGCTGCTCCTTCTCCCAGGGCCCAACCCTCCGGTTAGTATGTAGGTATGCCTGTAAGGCTGATTCTTACCAGGTGAAAAGTTGATCTTTTACTTTCTTACCTTGTAGCTGAATCCCCTGGGACACAGTTGTCAAAGCAGGGGACCTTGAAGGGGAAGTGATAGAAGTGTAGCCATGTTAGTCTGGTGTAGCTGAAACAAAAAACAAGTCCTGTTTTTTGTTTGAAGGGGGAGGACTGTCTGCCTTTGTGGTTTCAAAGCACAGCAGCTAGTCTGAACCTCTACCATTGGTGTGGGCCCTGACGAAAGGGAGCCACTGTGGGGAATGTGAACACCTTGGGAAGGAAGTAGGCCTCTTAGCAGGAGCTGCTTTCCTGGGCCAGATGTGACCACCAGGGAAAAAGCCAGGACTGGTGCTTTGAGTGCAGACAAGAGGGGTATTTTCACTGGGATAGCCATTATATGGATTTCAGCTCCGGCCAAGTATGGGTGGCTCTTTCCTGGGTCTGAAAGAAGAAAAACTAATAGTCCAAGTGAGGGTGAACAGGATACCAATGCAGGCATTGATGGATGCATGATGCAGCCAAATTCTCATCCTCAACAGGGCAGACCTAACCCAAAGACTACAGGGCATCCAAATACAGTACATCCACAGAGACATACAGCTCTATCCAGCAGCCAGGGGCCAGCTCAGTGTTATGGTACACAACACAGTCTTCCAGGTAGGCATGACCGCTAGGTTAGTGTGTCCTGTGATTCTGGGGTGTGATTTGTTGTGGTCAGGGAACCCCATAAGCAGCTGCAGACACTACAACCCAGCTGGCAATGAAGAGGTGACCTCACACCCAGGGCTAACAGACAGAGGGCTCTTTTAATCCTAGTGGGGGCCCAGCTGTCTGTGCAGACAGATGCCCCACTGGAACCAGAAACCAATGGGGACTTGCTCAAGGGATGGAAGGAATACCCTACACTAAGCCATACCTGGGAACAAGCAACAACTGCCAGCTCAGAATTAGGGGATGGCACTTGCCATCCACAAGGATCCCATTTTCCAATCTGGTGGAACCTCCTGTACTAGGTAGTCTAATACTCCCAGATAGCTGCTGGTTCCACAGAGGCTGAGGCATGACCTGCGTGTGTCTCATGCAATGCCATGGGCAGGTCACCTGTGGAAAAAGAAGACCCACCAGAGGGTGGCCTATTACCTGCACAAAATTCTCTGTCAGTCCCATGTGCAATGGGTGCACACCTTTACCAAGTTCCTTGGGCTCAAGGTGTAACTTACTATGTGTTTGCAGGGATTTTTACCAGTGAAAGAGTCTTACCTAGCAATATTCTTACTCTCTAGTCATTAACATTACCAAGCAATCAGAATCAACATCCTAAGCATACAGCACCATGCTCACCAAACATGATCAAGACACGTGAGTGTCCTCTATTGGCCAGGCAAGGCCATTCTTGTCTGGATTCTGGCTGCTGCACCTCATGCTCAGTCACGCAGAAGAGTCTTGGCAGCTCCGATCTTAGGCTATGTTTTGGAAGTGAGTTCTTCTTCCAGTTCTCTTCTTACTCTTTCCGCTCCTTCTTAGACCCCAGTTTATATAGTGAAACTTGAGTTGTGCTTAGCTACAACTTAACTGATTATTTTACTAAAATTTTACTAACCAATCATAACATAGTGTAACCTAATTCCCTAACCAATTATATACCACCCACCCCTTAATTGATTTATGCTTAGCAAAATTAATTGGACAGCAGAGAGAAACGATTAAAAACCAGACAGCGATCATACAAACAATAGGCAAGTGGGGACCATAATAATAGAACAAGGATTTCACAATCTGACCTATTGATGAGTAATTACGTGCCAGACTAAATGCTATTAAACTAAGTTTTCTTTAACCATCTTGATATCTGCTTCTTTATCTCGTGATATTGGTTGCCATTAGGACGGGGTCTCCTTCATGACAGCCTAGTCTTACACTACTGTGATACAATTTATATGGAATGAGTATGTGTGACTTTCTGCTTTTCATCTAATGGCTGCTGCTCTTTGTCTGGCTGCAGATGGCTGCCTTAGACTTTAGGTCTTCCAGTGTGACTACAGAAAACGGCCTTATCTAGCATTATTCTGGCCTGGCATTCACCAGGAAGTGAGGGAATACTGCACTTCTTGCCTAGAGCGTTGGGATGCTAGACTGAGAGGTGCCTCTCATTCTGCCACTTCTGATAGAGGTCTCCTTTGAGGGTATTGGCCTAACTCTGTTGGCATCATTGGAAAAGAGCTCAGATGGAAACTGTTCCATCTTTTCACGTGGAGCTGGTGGTGAATGTTAACAGCTTGGCAGCTGTGGCTGCACAAGAGAGGCATGACACAATCAGAGCCACAGCCTACACCCCCCATTTGTCACTGGTAGAGCTGAACTATGACAAGTGTGAAAAGTAGGACGAGGGTCCTGGGTTGTGTCTCTGTTAGTCTCTAAGGGCGGTGTAGGGCCACTGGTATCTTGTAGGGACACTCATTGGCTTTTGGGCACAGACCTCCCTGTGGGCCTGGCACCCCCTCCCCTCCCCTCCCCTCCCTGGAGCACTGAGGTTCGCTGCCTCTGCTGCCCACAGGCGCCCTGGGCACCAGGCCCCGCCCAGGCAATGACGTGCCTCAAGCTGCCCTGCGACCCTCTGCCCAGCTTCCTTCGCCTGTCGCTTGCGGTCCATTGACAGGATGAGTGTAGAGCCCCGCCCCCGCCCAGCTGGGATTGGTTCCAGCTCTGGTCAGTCTTTCCGTCCCACCAGTAGGCAGAGCAGAACTGTCGGAGCAGCTATGTTACGAATCACGGTGCACTAAGGTCTTGACGTGACTAAGGCCTGCAAAGCATGCTGGGGTTTCTGGTCCCTTCGCTTTGAGTCGCGCTCAATTTACGTCGCCAGGCGTGCGGCACTGCTTTTTGATTGGCTACCATCGGCTCTGCCTTCCTGCGGAGTCCTGATTGGACAGTCCAGCTGCCCGCCAACAATTCCCAGCCAACCCTCCCGCTCGCTGTGGCTGAGCCCCGCCCCGGTAGGGGACCTGCACGGGGAAGGGGAAGTGGCCGGCCGCCATGTTCGTATAGGTGCCTCAGCCGCGCTGGAGCGGGGAGCTCGGAGCAGCCCAGTCCCCAGAGAGCCTGACACGGAGCGGGGCGGCCCGCGAGACGGGGACAGCGGCGGCGCGGGAGGGAAGCGGCGCTGGCGGCCCGGGCTGTTGGCGCGGGCGGCGGGTCCCCGGGCAGGGGGCGGTGCTGCTGCTGCTTCTCCCGTGAACGATGAGGCGGGTGGCGCCGCTGGGCAGGGTCGGAGCTCGGGCGGCGGCGGCCCCTTGCTGTGTCCGGGCCGAGGCCGCCGGCTCCTGGGCCCCCCGCGGCGGCCGGGCGAGCGCAGGATGCTGAGAGCGGCCCCGCGCCCTGGTGCTGCTGCCGCGGGGAAAGGGCCCCCCCGGGGCTGAACGCGGATTCTCCTCTCCCCTGCCGGGCTCTCGGCGCCTCCCCCGGGCCCTGCCCGCCGAGTCACCGCCTCCCGCAGGAGCAGTAGTGGCGGCGGCGGCGGCAGGGGGGGGGACTGAGCGGCTCCTCCCTCGTCTTCTCCCCCCCCTCCCCCCGGCCGCGCCGAGCGGCGGAAGATGGCGTGGGTGCTGAAGATGGATGAAGTGATCGAGTCCGGGCTGGCGCACGACTTCGATGCCAGCCTCTCCGGCATCGGGCAGGAGCTGGGAGCCAGCGCCTACAGCATGAGGTACCCGCCCCGCCGCGCTCCCCGGCCCGCCGCGCTCTTTGTGGTGTCCCAGCACCGCTGGGACGCTCTCGGTGCTGGCCACATGTTTGGCACCACGCAGCGTGTACCCGCTGCAGGGAAGAGAAAGCACTGGAGAGCAACTCCTTCCTCTTCCAGCGGGTGCCTAAAGCCCGCTTTGAGCTTCGTTCCTTTCTACAGAGAGGATAACGCCATTCCCTAGAAACGGGCGTGGGACGGGCAGATGGCGCCACGACAGTAGCGTATGTTTGTAGAAATAGTACAGTATTGTTGTTATCCAACTTAGCTTGAATGTCTCCAGGAATGTCTACTGTAACTTGGTACATTCCCTGTTGGGAAGTCTTTCCAAGTGCAGTTATTCTTAACATAAGTAATGCTGTGTTTTACCTTAACTCTTTCCCCTATTCTTCAGTGATAGAAATGTAGCCGTGTTAGTCTGGGGTAGTTGAAGCAAAATGCAGGACAATGTAGCACTTTAAAGACTAACAAGATGGTTTATTAGATGATGAGCTTTCGTGGGCCAGACCCACTTCCTATTCTTCAGTGTGTAGTAGTCTGTCATGTTTCCCAAAATAAGTGTTACTAAGTTAAGCTGGTTTTATTTAGTTTTTCATTAGCTATTTTTTATAGTTCCCTAAACTTTTGTTGGTCTTCCTTTACCTCTAATAATTGGCACACTTTTCAACATATTATGTAGTTGAACTTTCATTTGGCAGCTCATATTTTGCTTGCTAATGGTGACACTGTCTCTGTGCAAATTAAAATTACCCTTGTTTTTTATTGTTTTTCTCTACCGTATTACTTTTCCAATTCATAACAAATTTCTAGTCTGTTACCATTAGGTATATTTTCCCACTATGGGCTTCCAGGTGTTCTTTGCCAGTGAAAGTATTTAAGGTGTCTAGGACCATGACATGTGGGTCCCCTTCAAGCTTAAGCAATCATTTAGAATAATTGATATTCCATCTTTATTTCTTTAGTAATAATCATCTAGCTGACCTTAAGGGCGAAGATGGAGTGGTGGAAAACTTAGCTGTAGGTTCAGTGCAAAGAAGTTCCAGAACTTGATTGGGAAATCTTAAGCAAAGAGACAAATCTCATATTTGGTGGTACAGGCAAGCAGACATGGACTCAGGCATCCAATAGGGCCTAATTTTAGAAACTAGGGCCTGTTGCAAATGCTGCCCTTCTGTGCACGTAATCTTTGGACTAAACAAAGCATTTTTGATAAAAACAGATGACATACTGGTGCATAGGAGAGAAACTCCATAAAAGCCAGTTAAGGTTTTGTCAAATAACAAGTACTTTGAATTTAATCCACAAAATAATTGTTATCTAATACAGCATGTAAAGAACAGGTGTTGATATACTCTTAGTAGCTTCCCCTATTCAGAAGGAGGGTGGCAAAACTGAACATTTTCTGAAGTTACTGTGCATACTATCTAATGTGATTTTCATTTAATTCACATACCTGAAGTTTTGCTATGATAGGTCAGCCAATCTGAAAGATGTGATACTACTTTTTATTATCAAATTCACAGGTAGTTTCTTCCAATTTGAGGTTAATATTTACTCACTCAACTGTTTTGTGTAGTAGTCCACTTTTCCTCCCCACTCTCTTTATCTCCATCAGGTGATGGGGGGGGGGGGGGAGGGAGAAAGAGACCTGCAGCTGTTGCAGGAGCTGTTTTTCTAATCAGTTATTTCTGTGAACTCTGCTTTCTTTTTTTCTTTTTTTTAAATTTATCATTGTATTTCCTCTAGCTTAGTAGTAGTCTAGTTGCTAATATAACTCTTCCCTTTCAGGTATGTTTTAACACTACTTATTCCCTGTAACCAGTTTGACTAGCATTGATTCACTGTTCTTTTTCTTTATTTTTTAAAATTCATGATTGCTCTGCAAATATCATTTGATTCTATATGACTATGTTTGGTGATTTTCTTTGCTTTATTTAAAAGAAAAAGTCTGTATATTAAACAATCCTTTTGAGTAGTCCTGTGTTGAAACACTACATTTTTTCTGGCTCTTTGTCTCTACCTTTCTGAGGAATTATGGTCTGAACTTTGTTTATGATTCCTCATTCTGGTGCCTCTTCTTTCATGCTTACAGATTTTAATTTTTCCAACTTAATGGTATTTTTTCTTAGTTCGGTATTGCTGTATAGTAGCTGTAGAAGCAGTGATTATATGTAAGAATCTACAGTCAATATTGCATGTATTTTAGGGTTAAAATAAAGCACAAAATGTTAGCACTATTTTGCAATTTTCATCTGTAAGCTGGTGATCAAAAATTATTTAATATATATGGCCCATTCGTCTCGAGAGATGGTGGTAAGCAGCGGCAGTAGCAATCTGAGTTGTGCCTGGATCTGCAACTTTTTTCATGGCTTGTGTGTCCAATATTGGATTTGCACAGTCTATTACAATAGCTACATGCCAGTCTACTTCCGTATTCATGAGTCTGAGAATTTTTCATTCTGAGGCGGAGTTCTTTTCCATGTCTTGCACAGGTCCTATCGAAAAATGACATGCCCTGTTGTAATAATTGTCACCAGGTGTTGCGATCTGATGATGTAGATTCCCAATAGCTTGGACTGATGTTAAACTTTTTCATAATGTTTTCACATATATCCTTGAATCTTAACTTTGGCCTTCCTCTTGCCCTTGCTCTTGTTAGTTCACCAAAGAGGATTTCTCTGGGAAGGCGTTTATCACTCATTCTCCTCACGTGGTCAAGCCACCGGAGTCTTCTGTTGTTAAGGATCACTATGAGACTGGGTATGCCAGCTCTTGATAGGACATCTACATTCAAAACTTTGTCTTGCCACTTAATATTAGTTATTCTGCGAAGATGGAAACTGCTCAATTGTTTCTCTTGGCACGAGTAGGTAGTCCAGGTCTCAGATCCATAAAGCAAGACACTTAATACGCACGCTTGGTATATCAGTATCTTTGTTTTCATGTCAGTTTGGGATTGTTCCATGCTCGTTTCATAAGTCTGCCAAATGTTGTGGCTGCCTTCCCAATTCTGATGTTCAGTTCTTCGTCCATGGAGAGATTTGTGGTGACGGTAGACCCAAGGTAACAGGATTGTTGAACCACCTCTAATGGACTGTCATTCAGAATGACCTTGGGTGGTTGAGATACAGCACCTAGAGCAAACAGAACAGTTTTCTTCATGCTTATATTGAGAGAACAGTTTACTAACTCTGGACAGAGACTCTATCGGTGCCTGTAGCGTGTATTCATTATGTGCGACAAATGCTGCATCATCTGCGAATGAGTTCTCTAATGAGAACTTTCCTTGACCTTAGTTTTAGCCTGGAGTCATGTTCGGTTGTAAAGAGAACCATCTAACCTTGTGTGGAGAAATACATCACTGTGTGAGTTTAGAAATGCACAATTTAATAGGACTGAGAAGATTATGCCAAAGAGGATAGGAGCAAGGACACATTCCTGTTTGACTTCACCCATCACCACAAAGGGTTCAGATGTAGATCCATCATAGTACACTGTTGCTTTCATATCTTCATTAAAAGAGATTATGAGCTTGAGTAGAGTTGGTGGACAGCCAATCTTAGTTAACACTTTGTATGGTCCTGATCTACTGACTGTATCGAATGCCTTTGCTAAGTCCACAAATGCTATAAACAGCGGTTTTCCTTGCTCTCTGCACTTTTCTTGTAGTTGTCAAAGAGGAAAAAAATCATGTCCATTGTTGACCTACCAGCGCTGAAGCCGCACTGTTTCTGGATAGACTCGATCTGTGAGTTTTTGCAGGCGATTAAAAATGACATGGGTAAATGCTTTACCTGTAATGCTTAGCAAAGAGATGCCTCTGTAGTTGTTAGTCCCCCTTATTGCCTTTGTTTTTATAGAGAGTAATGATGTTTGCGGGACCCCTCCCACTCGCCAACATTTTCTAAGTAAGTCATAAAGGAAGGGGATGAGGATAGCCTTGGTAACCTTCAGGACTTCAGCTGAATGCCATCATCTGGTGCTTTTCCACTGGAGAGAGCATCAAGTACTTGGGAAAGCTCTTCCACCATAGGCTCTACATCTAGCTCTAACATTTCTGGGAGGGTTGGAATGAGGTTATCAAGTTAAGGATGTATTGTACACTCATGGGAGTAAAGACTTGAGTAGTGTTCCACCCATGGGGACATCTGTTGGTTTTTATCTGTGATCACCTATCCATTTAGATGTTTCAATGGAGCAACTTTGGTAACGTTTGGTCCAAGTGCTTTCTTCAGTCCATCATACATGGTTTTCAGGTCACCCATATCAAATGCTTTTTGAAATCCAGAACATAGATCGGCCCCATACTTGTTTGCACACCACCTGGATTCTCTCTGAAGAACAGATCTTGTATGGCGGAGCTGATCTCTTGAACTTTGCGATGGATTCTTTATGTTGTTCAGAAAAGCCTTTTTTCTTCAAGAAGAGGCCTGAGAATGTCAACGTTTTCATCAATCCAGTCTTGGTTGGAAAATGTCTGTGTTCCAAAGACAGATGTGGCATGTTTATATATTGCAGCACTCAGCATGGACCGTGTCTCATCAACAGACTGCTGGACAGGTTTGTCTTCCATTTTGCGAGTGAATTCTTCTGCCAAGACAGAGCATTTCAGTGCATCTCTAGTACTGAGGGTGTTAACCTTTGGTATTCTGCAATCCTTTGACATATGGAGTTTTTATGGAATTTTATGCACGTGTAAATGTAACGGAGTTGAGATGTTTTCTGTGGACCAGTACAAAGTTGAGTTGATGCCAGTGACCGGATCTGGGGTGGCACCATGAGACATTGTGGCAGTCTTTTAAGTTGAAAAAAGTATTAGTGATGGAGCGATGATTCTGAGAACTGAATTCAAGAAGCCTTTGAACATTTTCATTCATTTTCCCAATGCCATGATGACCTAGGCAAATGGGCCAGGACTGGTCATCACGCTATGAGTGTATTGATAAAGTTCATCAGATTGCTTAGAACAGCAAAGCCAACTCAGTAAAAACAGCGTTTCTCTGAATTCAAACCCTTTCAGAAGAAGGTGTAGTTGGTTTCTTTTACTAATCAAACATCTGCCAATCTGGTCTCCTGGAGAGCAGCAATGTCAACATTCAGTTTATGTAACTGTTGGTCTGTGACTGCTGTTTTACGTATTGAATCTGTGTTTGTAAGATCATGATCAGGTTCAAGTCCAGGACACATTGTCCGCATATTCCAGCTACCAAGCCAGAGGCAAGTTGGTTTATTGCATCGACTGTAGTAGCTGTGTATAGCTGTGTGTGAATAAGTGTCTCCCCTTGCGCGCTGCATTGCCTGGGCTAGTGTTTGAGGAAAGTGCGTTGCCCAAGTGGCCCTATGCCACTCTTGGTCACCCCAGTTAGATCCAAAGGAAAGACGTGCCAGCTCTTTGGGTTCAGAGTTGGTTAAACACACACGGTATTTTTAGGTACCAGCAATAGATAAAGTAGGTATTATGCCTGTAGGACACAGTAGGGTATAATTTGGGTTAAGAATAGTAACATAAACAGAAAAATTAAAGCAAATGATGGACTGTGAAGAACGTTACCGTATAAATCTCATTATTCTGTTCCAGTCTTCATATGAAAAGTTAAGTGTTTGTCATGTCTGGAAAGAAGTGACAGAAGAATATATTAATCTTTTGAAAAATAGGCTTGCTATATAGAAGCAAACATACGTTCATGCCCTCTCTCTTTAAAGGAAGACGAGTTTGTGCTCCATTATCAATTTTCATAATATATTTGGTCACCTGAACGCTACTTTTCTGTGTGGGGATTTTCACCCAAGTTGATGATCAGTTTATGCCCACAAGTGTAAGTTGTCAACAAGTCCAACATTTTATACAAATAAAATAACTATGGATATCTAGTGATCAAAGACAGTAGATTTTAAAGAAAACCTGTCAACCTGAAACTGACTGACTTAATAAATTTTGAGGTTTTAATGGTACTCTTAAATAGTAGTTCAGGGACATTTAAAAATAAACTTCAAACCTCTTTTTATTAGTGATAGAAATGTAGCCGTGTTAGTCTGGTGTAGCTGAAACAAAAAACAGGACTATGTAGCACTTTAAAGATTAACAAGATGGTTTATTAGGTGATGAGCTTTCGTGGGCCAGACCTACTTCCTCAGATCAAATAGTGGAAGAAAATTGTCACAACCATATATATACCAAAGGATACAATTTTAAAAAATGAACACATGAAAAGGACAAATGAAATTTCAGAACAGAAGGGGAATGGGGGGGAAAGGTAAATGTCTGTGAGCTAATGATATTAGAGGTGATAATTGGGGAAGCTATCTTTGTAATGGGTAAGGTAATTAGAGTCTTTGTTCAGACCTAAGCGTAAAGTGTAGAATTTGAGCATGAATTACAGTTCAAAGGATTCTCTTTCAAGTGTATTCTTAAAAGGCTTTTGAAGCAGGATGCAGGTAATTAAGTCGGTAAGACAATGTCCTTTCTGGTTGAAATGGTAAGAAACTGTTTTTTTCTTTGTGATCCTGTCTGATATCTGTTTTGTGGGCATTGATCCTTTGGCAAAGTGTCTGAGACGTTTGTCCAATGTACATAACAGACGGACACTTTCAGCGCACTAGCATAAATTATATTTCTGGATGCGCAGGAATGTGTTCTTGATCTTATAATTCACTTGGTTAGGTCCAATGATGGTATCAGCAGAGTGAATATGTGGACAAAGCTGGCAACGGGGTTTGTTGTAAGGGAAGGTACCAGGGTTGGTATTAGTATGGTATGTCCTGTGGTTGTTGGTAAGAATCATCTTGAGGTTAGATGGTTGTCTATAGGGCTACGTCTAGACTGCAAGCCTCTTTCGAAAGAGGCTTTTTCGAAAGATACTTTCGAAAAAGCCTCTTTCGAAAAGAGCGTCTAGACTGCAAGCAGTACTTTGGAAAAGCAAGCCGCTTTTTCGAAAGAAAGCACCCAGGCAGTCTGGATGCTCTCTTTCGAAAAAGCCCTGTTTGCATTCAAGAACGCCTTTTTTCGAAAGAGCACTTTGAAAAAAGGCGTTCTTCCTCGTGAAATGAGGTTTTCCGCCGTCAAAAGAAAAGCTGCGTTCTTTTGATTTAATTTCGAAAGAACGCGGCTGTAGTCTAGATGCAGGTGAAGTTTTTTCAAAAAAAGGCTACTTTTTTCGAAAAAACCCTTGAGTCTGGACACAGCCCAGGAGACTATGGGTCTGTCTCCCAGAGCTTCTCGGAGTTTAGTATCCAGTTCAGGTATAGGCTGTAGTTTATTGATAATGTGTTGGACAGGTTTAAGTTGGGGGCTGTAGCTGATGACAAGTGGTGTTCTATTGTTGGTTTTTCTTGGGTCTGTCTAGAAGTAGATGGTTTCTAGGTATTCGTCTGGCTCTTTCAATTTGCTTTTTTAGATCTCTGGGTGGGTAGTTGAGGTTTATAAATGCTTGGTAGAGATCCTGAAGTTTCTGATAGCTTCCCCAATTATAACCTCTAATATCATTAGCTCACAGACAGTAAAACTCCAATTGTCCGGCATCCAGTTGTCCGGCACTCCTGATAGTCCAGCAGTAGGTGGAACCCGGAAGTGCTCTAGCCAGCTGGACAATTGGAGCTCCTGTGAGCCCCACACGCGCTCATGGGCCGGGAAAGGGAATGGGAGGAGAGAGGAAGGGTGTTATACCCCTGTGATGGGTCTGCCGGACCGCACTGCGTCTGGCCGGGGGCAAACCCTCCACCGTTTTGCAGGGAGGCGGGGGAAGCCCCACGCAGTTGCCTGCTACAGGCCAGCTGGGAAAGCGGTGGGGCAGAGCAGCTGGGGTGCTGCCGGGTTAGTCCCGCAGTGCTGCCCATCACCTGAGCGGTGCTGCCAGCTTGGTCCCCCAGCACCGCCCCTCACCTGAGCGGCACTGCGGGACCAACCCGTTAGCACCCCTGCTGCTCTGCTCAGCCACTTCCCTGAGTCTGCCTCTCGTCAGTTTCCGGAAGACGTGTCACAGCTCCCCGCCAGAGAACCTCCTGATACTCCAGCATATCAATAATCTGGCACCCCCTGGGTCCCAAAGGTGCCGGATTATCGGAAGTCTACTGTACCATAATAAGTGTGCAAATATTTCAGTGCCGGTCCACCAACAGTTTTTGAATCAGTTTGCCAGTCCGTGGTATAAAAATGATTGGGAACCAGTGCTCTAGCACAGTTATTTTAATAAGCGGGGCTCAACAAACCGCTACTTTTACTCACCCGTGGCGAGTAGATTTCAGCCAGTCGCTCCGTGCGCCCCATTAACTGGTGCTGCGCACATCTGCCGCAGTTTGTCGAGCCCTGTTAATAAGTATTTAGTTCTGGAAAAACATTTAAAGGGTCTGTTCAGCTTGTCTTTGCTGCAGCTTTGGGAAAGTTAGGACAGGGCTTGGGGTTGGCACTGGATCTCTTCTTGGAAGTAAGAACTAAAACAAAGCATGGAGGTGGGGGAGCTAAAATAGACATTGTCACTCACCGCAACAGTATCTAAGGGAGCTTTTTAAAACTTGGGGTGTTGGCAATGTATGGAACTTGAAAAATAATCTACTCTCTTGCTAACCAGAGGCATTGCAATTGAACAAGATTTATGGACACTAGGGGCATATCTACACAGAAGCTTTATGTTGAAATCATTCATGTTATTTCAAAATAACAGTGCATGTCTACACAGCAAGCCCGTTATTTTGACAAAATGGGCTTCTTACTCCGACATATGTAACCCTTATTTCACGAGGAATAAGGGAAGTCAAAGGAAGAGTGTTCTTCATTTGACTTCTTGCAGCGTAGACTGGTACTTTGACGTCAGCTACGCAATTAACGTAGCCGAAGTTGCATATCTTAATTCGACTTTGTCCAGCAGTGTAGACGTACCCTAGCTGGCCAGAACTCCCAGTCATACTCCCCACTAATGATGTGGGTATGGGGGGAAGGGGGGGGAGAGAAGTGTTTTGCCAGTTGTTGTCTGACTGATAGGTTTGTCTCGTAGCTTTTTAGATACCCAATGAACTATTCAAGCTCAGCACTAACAAAGTAAAAAATATAGGAAAGTAATTCTATAAAGCCCAAATTTTCTAAGTAATCATTGGGTTTTCCTGGAATATTCCAAAACTTCTAAACTTTTTTATTAAAGAATAGCCCACACAACTTTTGCATTTGTTTTCTTTAAATATTTTTGTGTTATTTTCTTCCACATACAAATATCAAGCACACTTTATATGAATATAAATATAACTTTATTTTTATTGGGGTAGAGCCCACAAGTCTTGTTTCAATTAGAGTTCTTTCTCTTCAGAGTGTGTACTCATAAACCATATATCTTACAGAACCATTCAAGGAGGCATATCTTTTAATCTTTCTTCCCAGATGGGGGAACTGAAGCAAAGTAGTCCATTGACTTCTGAAGATCAAAGTATATCAATGGGTGACTCTCTCCTCAGCTCTAGACATAGTCTTATCTTCATTGGTAGTTTTGGGGAAAACTCCCTGTCGCTTACTTTCACTAGTCCAGCTCCACCGGAGTCTAGAAGTACCAGTTCATCCTTCTATACCTCAGTTTTATTCATATTTTGAAAGGGTGAAAACAAGATCCGTGGGGGCTTTTTTTCTTCAGTTTATCAACTCTGTAGTGTTGGTTTTTTTTAATGATCTAATCAATGAACTGAATTAGTTGAATGAACTTCAATGAAGAAAACATTCTTTCTGAACTTGCAGAGGAGGCTACTGCTATTAGAAGCTGATTTAGCACTCCAACAAACTTTGGTTGCAGGGGCTTGGCCAGTAACTTCAACCAGTACTGTGGTTTGACTTTGCAGCAGACATGCATTATTCAATTTAATGTATATTAATAATATGCTAAATATAGGCCTTGATGTAGGTTATTTACTTAAACTTACTTAAAAATCTGTATTTAATATTTTAAATATTACTTTTTAAAATTTGTATTCATTTCATCTTTTGAAAATATTTTTCTTAAGGTGGTGACTGTTCTAATTTTGCCATTTGTTTTATCATCTATGCTTCTTTCAGACTGATCATGTGGGTGTTTTTTGTTTCAGTGATGTTTTGGCACTGCCAATTTTCAAGCAGGAAGATTCCAGCCTTCCACCAGACAGTGAGACCAAACATCCACCATTTCAATATGTTATGTGTGCTGCAACATCTCCAGCAGTCAAATTGCATGATGAAACACTTACTTACTTGAACCAAGGTTAGTATATGTCTTCTGCATATGTTGTTTACCGTGGCTGTAGCTTAATGAACATTGGGATACTGAAAAGTGTAAAGATGCATAATAAGGGTGGTATTTTCACCTTTAGAAGTTTCATATGAAAGGGAAAGACCAAGAGTGCTGGGGAAGTTTTCTGCTGACAGCATTGTCCTTCAATATCAGTCATATCAACAATGCCTATGGTATACCTCTTATATCTTTCCTGACTGTCATATATGCCAGTATGTTTAACCCTTGTGATACAGGTCCATTTGAGCAATATAACATGATATAATAGCAACACATAAATGTGTTTTAAATTAGAGAATAAATGCACACTACATCATATTTGCTTTGAGCTATATATGCCTTGATTGTTTAATTCAAATTGCTTGTAATTCAAGCAATAAAAACCTACAGTTGTATCATCTCTTTGGTTGAAGTTACATGATGAAAAGGCCCTGGGGCTGTATTTTATCACTTTTTTGTAATGACTTTACTAAAAAGTTACAGCCTACAACAGTAAGTCAACTTTAACATTAGGCATAAATGACAGCTGCTGGGTGCTCAACTTTATAGAAAATCAGGTCAGATAGGCAGGCATCTAATTTCAGGCACCCAATTATGAAAATCTAGGCAGTTATGTTGCCTCTGCTCTGCTTCTGCATTTCTGCTTGTGGTAAGGTACATAAGCAAATCCTCATTAGGAAGTAACTCTCAGAACTGTATAGTATTCAACTATAAAGTAAGGCTTTTGCAACAGCTACACAGGAAGCAGATAGGACTGATCATATTGTGTTCTGATCCCCAAACACTGGCTGGCTCACAGGTTACCAGAGCAGTTGAAAATCAGCTAGAAACCTAGTAGAATAGCCACCGGATGATAGTATTGAGAAACCTGTATCATGTGACAGTGAACCTGTCTCATGAAGGATTGCCAACTCCCCTCACCTTCTGCCCCCAAACCACCTGCAGTCAGTTGCACAGTGAGATAACAGTGCTCCATGAGTCTAAGAGCTACCACTTACGATGTTTTCCATTGACATAAGGAGCATAGATAGTGTGGACATACAACAGTGGTTTAATTACAGTGGTGACTATATATCAATATAACTTAAGTTGACTTGATTTGATAGTGTAGACATAGCCTCGCATATTGAAACATTCTTGGTTATTGCTTCCTGGGATTTTGAAAAGCTCATATGGAAGAGGTAAGATTAAGATCTGAGTAAATATTAGGCTAGTACCTTGGAGTGATAGGTAGGAATTCTTTGTTGGGTGCTTTGAAGCAGGATGTGGATTGAATGACTAGACTCCAGAATGTTGTTTGATCAACAGATCTTGTGTGAAAGCTATGAAAGGTAAGTATATTATATGGCGGGGGAGAGATCTTTGGGTTCTTTGACACTGCTTGCCTAATAGATTTTGTGAAGGCAAAAGGAAGGTTGGATTATTATTTATTATGGCGAACCCAGAGAGCTCTTGTTATGTTGCCTCTGCTCTGGTGGTATGAAGAGTGGAGGCAGGAGAATAGGAAGAGGTAACTAGTGCTTCTCCCAATGCTATTGTAACTGTAGGAGCAGAGATGTGCTCAAACACTGTATATAAAAATTCCCCCAATAATAGTATAGTTGTGCCACTATAGTGCTTAATGTTAGAACAAAGGAAAAGATGTATTTGATTGTATTTTTAAACAAAAAATGACTAAAGTGAGATTGAAGGAAGTGGTAGCAAAGTTTATTTTTAAAAGGAACTGTTTTAGGCATAATATGGATTTACTTCCAAATTCCTGAATACTAAACTTCTCTCTCTATAAAAACTTTTCCTGTTGGACAACAGTGACATCATCACATCACTCTGCATCCTGCAGTACCTTCCTCCCTCCCACTCCCCTTTCCCCAGTGCTTGGCTGCCATGCCACAACCTCCCTTTCCGCTCCCACCCAGCAAGGCCTCAGAATGCCCTCCCTTCCTCCCCTGGCAGCCAGTGGGAGACTGCGGGGCAGCCTCTCCCCCCTCCCCAGTGGCCAAGGGGAGAACATGGGACCTGGCAGCTGGGGAGAGAGCGGGGCCAGCCGTGGCCTCAGCCCAACCCCCTGGCAGCCAGAGTGCAAGAGCTGGCTGGCTATGGCCTTGGCCCAACCCCCTGGCGGCCAGAGAGAGCGAGCTGGGGCCAGGCTACCTCGGGGGTGGGGCAGTGGCTGGGCTGCCACACCTCAGCCTTGGCCTCCCCAGTGGCCGGGGGGAGAGCTGGAGCTGCCTACGCCCAGAGATGGGTAGGCAGCCCAGGCTCATCAGTTAACCGTTTACACTGTCACATCCCTAATGTAAAGCTGATGTTTTTAACTTATGGCATTTGCTGGTGGTGTCAAGCCAGCAAATGCTATGTCTGTTCAGTTGGTGTTGGGGAATAAAGTAGCAGAACTTGATTATGATGGAGTAAATCCAGTGGGTCCTAGTGAAACATTTAGTATCTCTGTTTAATCCTGACTCCCTGAGCAGGAACAAATTTAGCCTTGCCAAATGTGTAGTATTCCAGTTCAGGAGGAAAAATGATTTTAGATAAATTGCTCCTAGCTTCCACTGTACTGAAACAAACGGACTTAAAGCATAGCAATATGATTCATCAAACTCTTGCCTATTGAAATAACTCACTTGTTAAGTCGGCCGCTTTTAGAAAGCTATTGGAAGGGCTCCCCTCTCCTCTCCCCCCACCCCAATAGGCTGCATGTATTTAAGGCATGTTAAAATACAGGCAATCAGGATGTCCCTGTAACTGTAAGGAATATAAAAATTCATTCCTTTGCAGTTTCAATACATGGTACATGTGAGAATATTCTGTCCTCAACACACTACCATTCAGCTATTTCAGGTATATAAAGGAATTCAACTTTTGGTGTCGTCTGTTCCTTTCTGCCAAATAGGAATAAATACTCGCACTGTACATGAAGTAGGATACCTAAGGCTTGGATGTATCCGTACAGGTTGGACCTCACTGGTCCAGCACCCTCAGGACCTGACAGGTCCCGAATGAGGGGATTTGCTGGACCATGGGAGGTCTCTTCTCTTCAGACCCGGGCTGCCTGCCCTTGCTGCTGCCCGAGCCCTCTGGGGCTTTCTAAATGCCACAGGGGCTGGAGCTTCACAGCCGGGGCAAAGCTCCCGGCTGGGGCTGGAGCTCCATTTCCCCTTCTCTCCCCCCACACATATGGTTCCTGGCTGAGTCACTGATACCCCCTACCATGCTCCTGCCTGGCCGCCAGGCCTCCATGTTCTTGAGCTCTGTGGTGCTGAACCATAGATGTTGCCAGACCAGGGAGTCCTAGTTAATCAAGGTACAACCTGTTATTTCAACGGTATCTTAAAGATTTCTCTCTTTTTTTTTTTTTTAAATGCAACCAGCTATATACCGAAACTCCGTATGAGTTCTTTTACCTTGTTAATGCAACATGTTGAATATAAACCAAATATTCTCTGTATTGATCATGGAGAGAGGCATTGTATGTCATTTTTATTGATAACTTTTTTCTTTTAAAGGTCAGTCCTATGAAATACGGCTGCTAGATAATCGGAAGATTGGTGACATGCCAGAGATCAGTGGAAAACTAGTGAAGGTGAAGTAAATAGGTTATCTAGATAATAGTCCAGTGGTTTTCAACTTTTTTCTGCTCTTTGCATCAGGGAAAAAAATTGGAACCAA
Organism: Pelodiscus sinensis; assembly: GCF_049634645.1. Lineage (NCBI taxonomy): Eukaryota > Metazoa > Chordata > Testudines > Trionychidae > Pelodiscus > Pelodiscus sinensis. The sequence continues at coordinate 175,290,328 of NC_134712.1, forward strand.
TTCTTTCCCAGGCCTCTTACTTTAACCATACATAAAATAGACACCATCGCACTCTCAGGTTGAAGATCCCATAGCTTAGTCTGGTTGGAAGCCAGAGAGCATTAAAGGAAAATTAAGCATTTTCCTTCCAGTTAACATGGCTGGATAAAATCAAATCCAAGTGACTTTTTTTAAAGTGATATCTTAAAATTCATGGTGTTTACCATTGAAAACAATGTCGTTCTGTTTGCCCCATCCCAAAGGGTATAGTGGAACTGGAAAAGCTTCAGAAAAAGAGCAACAAAGATGATCAGAGTTATGGAAGCTGCTGTATAGTGGGGAAGGGTAAATAACATTTCTCTTGATATTCCCCCTCCCCCCTCCACACACACTGTTCATATTTGCTTAGACTGCTGTCACATTCCGTCTGTAGGTGTCTCTCCCCTCCTCCCCCCCCTTTAAAATAAACAGTCCTAATCCTTTCAATCTCCTCTGGTATGGAAGCTGTTCATATCTAGAAGGAATGCTGTCAAGTTGGTGGTTTTCAAAATATATTATTTTAGTCTGCATATTAAGTTTTTACCTTTAACTGGTCCACCCTACTGGCAGAAGGGACGAACACTGCCTTATATAGCAAGGCCCATAAGAAGTTTAAAATCCCTGATTTGTCCCTCACCTCTTTGATTTCCATTGTAGTTCATCTTCTGTCTTGCAGGATTCAGTTTTTCCTGGATAGATACGTCTTCATTTTGATTGTGACTGTACATTGTCTGTTTTGAATAACAAATTGCAATAGCTGTCTTTATTTTTTTTAATCACAGTTGAATATTATTAGGTAGAAGAGTAGCTGCTCCATAGATGAGATTTAAGACTTGGTTTCTATTAAAAGCCAACTTAGAGGACTTCGGAATTTACAAAGAATACACTATGCACTTTCATATATTGTAAGAGTGATCGCCACCAGTATCAGCAAGAGTCCAGCATACTCTCTCTGACACCAGAGGACAAGTCAGTCATGCAGGCCTTTGTACCCCTAATTCCCAGTTGGCTTCCTTGAGTCACTTGTCCCTTCTTCCTTTTTATTTAGAAGTTCTGGAGTGGTTTTTTTCCCCTTCTTTCTTTCCTGTGGCTGTTATAAATATTTAAAAAGAAAATAAGGAAACCAACAAAATCAAGGCTTATTTAAAATTACAGTTGTGAGTACATCATAACTTTTTAATAGACATACAAGATTATTGTAGTTTAAACAAAAACAGACAAAAGCTTTATTCGAGTTGAGAGAGTATGAAATGAGCATTTTGACTCTGCCCCATAGAAAGCTTTGTGTTTTGGTGTGAATTACCGCATCTTATATTTAGGGAAGCTGAAACCCAAAGATTTATGGGTGGGGTGACCCTTTTTTTAAAAGGGACAGTCCTGTTTTTAAACCCTCCTACAGCTAGTGATGGGGCAAAGCTGCCGCAACCAGGGCCAGAAGCTCCCCCTGCTGATCCATCTGTGCATCCCCTGTTGTGTCCCAGCTCTCAGCCAACAGGGTCCCAGGTCCTGTTTCCAGGTTGGCTGCATGCTGTGGGCAGAGGTAGCTGGTGAGCACAGGCAAGTGCCAGCCAATGGACAGGTATTTGTTGCCTCTGCTGCCCACCCATTGGTCCTTTATGTACTCCCCCTCTTGCTGTTCTCTCTTACACCCCTTCATGCCCACCCAACCTTGTTGATCCTCTATATCCCCCTTTGCAGGATGCCTTTCCTAAGCACTGTGTACAGAACTAGCCCCTGGTCAGATCACTTATCCCAGCAGGCTCCATCCTTCCTCTGGCTGGGCTAGCACCCTGGAAAAACCAAAGACCCTCTGGCCAGGATGCTGGCCAAGAAGAGCCTCGCACAATGCTGGCACGGAGTAGCTTCTCACATCTGCACCTAAACTCTGGTATGGTAGGGAAAGGGAGAAGTGATTTCCAGCTTGTTTGCACTCCAGTCCTGCAGGAGCTTAGCACCCTCTTCATCTGCTGCCAGGGAGTGCAGGCATGCATCATCCTTTAGGCACCCTCCCCTGCTGAGCCACCTTTCTGGGTGGATTCGCTGTAGTCCGGTTCGGTGGGCCCTAGTGCACAATGTGTATCTTGGGGGTTTAATCCTTTCCTGTCTGTGCTCTAGCTAGGAGACAGGAAGCGGCTGCTTCCAGCCAGGGGTAGCTGTGAGTACTGATCACCTTAGAAAAGCAAATCCTAAGTGTCTTGCTGACGGTCACACCAGTGGTTGCTGGGCAAAAATCCCATATCCTGAGACTCCCAGACTTATCAATAGTGCTAACCAATTTTTTTCTGTGTACACTCCTATTTTTAGGTTGCCAGACAAATGCTCATAGATTATTTGTTTGGTGGTGGTTGTTTTTTTTTCCTAAGAACCTGAAGGACACCTTGGAGAAATTAAAATATACACTCTGTTGTTAGTGCTCTGAATGAGAGGGAGTTGTCATATCGGTAACTTTTTTTGTCTTCCAGTGATGACTGTGCATTTGAGAACTTAGTTGGCAAGTATAGTCTTACAGTTTGCTTTTGCTTAGTTATTCAGACAGGGAACTTATTCTGTGATACTTCCAGCAACGAGTATTTGATGTGAGCATCACATTGCTGGATTTGTGGACCTTTGATCTGAAACACTGTCATTATTTGTGTTGTTCCTCTCCTGTTGTGACACAAGTTGCAGATTTCTGCCATCTTTTTCCATTGGGGCTTTAAGTAGCATTTCAGTGTACCCGATGGGCAGGGCTGGCCAAGCAGCGGCGAGCCATGCTCGCCAGCCACGCAGTTCAGCATGCTGCGCATGTGCTGATCGTGCTGCGGTGCCGTGCCGGGCTATAATCTACTCGCCCATGGTGAGTAGATTACCTAAATTGTCGAGCCCTGCTGATGGGAACCCACGGCTGTTGAGAGGTATTTGTTGTTTTTACTGGTTAAATACACGTATCGTGACTAACGTTTAGATGAATATTTGAGATCAGGGTTACTTTGCAAGTCAAACTGCTAAATTTACTGCTTTTAATCTGAAACGTTTTCTGTTTAGACACTGAAATACTTGTTGGTTATGAAATATTTTCTACAGTGGGATATTTTTGCATTGAAGAAAACTGCTACAGATATTTCAGGTTCCCAATAAGCTTAACAATTTAATTTGAGAAGTAATGTTTACCTTTTGTTTTTTCAACTTGTTTTCATGCTGAAAGCTACAGTAGGTTAATGGCAAGAATATGGATAAAGCCAAAGCACAGTATTTGAAAGCTTTGTCCATTTGGCAACTAAGGATGTTAAATGTTGGTTAATTGAATAGTCAATTAACCTCATGAGTTCTTATCAGTTAATCGACTATTAAATAGTCCCTGGGGCAGGGCTGGCAGCCAGTGTGCTCTGGCCTCACTCCCGAGGAGCACTCTGTCACTCCACACTACTACATCTGTGTCAGAGGCAGCAGTGTAGGGCGCCAGGCCGGAGCTTACAATGGCCAATTTGAAAACCAGCTCCCCTTGCGGACTGGTAGCCTGTTGTCCAGTGCTGCTGCCTCAGATAAAGAGGAAGCAGTGCAGGGTGACAGTAGCCCTTCTCTAGGGGGTGTTTGAGCTCCTAGACCCAGTGTGAGCTGGAACTGAGTTGGGCTGCTGCCCGACTGGCTCCTAATACACTTTAAATGCAGAGCAGCTGCAGCAGGGGTAGGTCCTGGACCTGGTGTGAGTCAGGACTGAGATGGGCTGCTGGCAGCCTGCTAAAAACGTGGTGGGGGAGGGAAATGTGTGTAGTCTATAGCATTAACCTATAAGCTTTTGCTTATAGGTTAATTGACTAGACTATTACATCCCTATTTGGCAACCCTTTGTGAACTGCCAGTTTCTGTATCTCCCTCTGTATAGTATAGTAATTTTACCTGTTGCTGTGCATGTTCACATAAATGGGCAGAGAGAGAGGCACCCATCTCTTAATTACATTTAAACTGCAGAGCTGCAGCAGAGGTAGCTCCTGGATTCAGTACCCCCTTATCGTGGCCAGCCCCAAGTGCCAGCGAAACGTGCTGAGCAAGCCTGACAAGGGGCAGCCCACGGGTGGGTTTGATTTGGAACATGGCTCAGTGCATCTCATTTAATCACTCCCTCTCCCGTCTTCCCCTAAGGCCCTGGCAGCTTGGGGAAACCTCAGCGAGTGTCTGCCCGCCACGCATATCCTGGAGTCAGGAGAGGAAGCCAGAGGGCCGTGGCAACCCCAGGCAGGCTGGCTGGGCCCGGGGAAGGCAATGCTGAGTCAGCAGAGGGGCGTTTGACCTGCCTATTTGTGTCCTCAGCTTCACCAGAGCAAAGCTAAAGCCACTTTGGGGTGGGGGCTGCACACTGGTTGCCCAACACGCTGGGTAGCAGCACCCAGGCTCCTCACGAGCCTGGCAGGAGACGGGCAGAGCCTGGCCAGGGCGGGTAGACAGAGGAGATGTGCCCACACCACGTGAACCCTGCTCAGTCCTCGGCCACTTGCCCTGCTCTGCCCCTCAGGCTGCCGTGCACCCGGACTGAGCCACACAGCACCCACCCAGGACAAAGCCCCAGAGATGGGTGCACTCTGGTCCTTGCCCGTGAGCCCAGCGGCCTCCTGCTGTGAGTGTGCAGCATTCAGCGTCCATCCTGGGCTCACTCCAGCCAAACAGAGAGCCCAGCCACACCATCTTGGCTGCCAGAGCCTCCTAGGTGCCCGAGAGATATGGACAGGCTCCCTGAGCACCCAGCCCAGGCAGAGGCGTTAATCCCACCTGCCCAGTCGAGGGCTCCACGCAGCACTGCCAGCGGCATCGGCCCAGTTTGTGACAGGAGACCTGCCCATAGAGCACCCCCAGCCCGGCCAGTCCGCATCTACCCAAGACCAGCCTGGGAGCACTCAGCTAGCCGAGCCATTGCGCTGCACCTGCCTGGGCTTTAGTCTTTGGCTCCCAGCCCAGTGTCAGGCGACCTCTTCCCTTCCTGCTGTGTGTGAGCGGGACTACCAGGAGAATGGTACCAGCTCAGTGTGTGGGACAGGCAGAGAGTGGAGCAGCGGCTGAGCTGTCCCCAGAGTAGCTGGCTCATCCCAGGTCCTTGCCAGTCCCAGACTTTTCCCTTCCACACCGCACTGAATATGGGTGGTAGGGGAGGGGGAAGCAAGTAGAGTAGTCGAGTACTTGACTCGACTACTCCCTTACAGCCCCAGACTGTATACTAAATAAGTGGATTAAGTACTTCCCATTGATTGTGTTCTAAGTGTGTGGTATTTATGCATTTCAGAATATTTGTAATACTTTATCTTTAATGTCCTCTTGAATGTGTACTTATTCAAATTCTAATTTTTATCTATTTTTTTTCCTCTTTGACTAGAGTATAATAAGAGTTGTGTTCCATGATAGAAGGTTGCAATACACAGAGCACCAACAGCTAGAAGGCTGGAAGTGGAATCGCCCTGGGGACAGACTTCTTGATTTAGGTACATCTACTAGTTACCTTACTCTGTGTAGAGTTAAAACGGGAGACAGTCTTTATATGAATCATGTCAATTCATATGTCAATAGCGGGGAGACCAAAAGTGTACATACCAATGTCCATATTCTGCTTGTTCTGTTAGGGTACTTGAGAGTTTTATATAGATGTTTACAACCATGTTACATTTTTAATTTTCCATAAATACCCATAACTGCTTTCACCTAACATTACAAGAAACAACAGCAAAACACTAAATAATTCAGTTATGCCTTTTTTTGTCCTTTGAGAGCAAAATGTGTTCTGGTAATCAGGAATACAAGACAAACATCTTTATTGGTAATGCTGTAAAAACTTTCATTATTGAAATTTTGTATGACATGCAGTAAAACTGATGACCACCTCAAATTATTCCCCAGAAATTAAGTACATATCTCTGTCTTTATCAGACTACTACTCTTGTGAATGGATCTAAGTTTGTCGTCCCTTATATAGTGATTCACAGTACAATTTACTGTAGCTGAGTTTGAAGATTAATGGGGTTCTGTTCAAAACAAATAATTCAAGTCCTTTGTGTAAGATGTTCCTATAACACACACACTTTCATTTTTATGTAGATATTCCGATGTCTGTTGGCGTCATTGATATAAAGACTAATCCAAGCCAGCTCAATGCAGTTGAATTTCTGTGGGATCCTGCAAAGCGTACATCTGCCTTCATTCAGGTTTGAAATTTTTCTTCACTGGATGTGTATGGATTTGCTCTTTGGTCATGAATGTGATAAGTTGTGCTATATAATTGTTTCCTATATGATTATTCTAATAAAAAGCAAAATCCTATTAAGTCCCATTAATTTTGGAAACTTAGATCCGTTCAACTGTATGTGCTGTGGGTGATATTGATTTTTTTTTTTCATCTGGGTATGAGGTGTTTTTAAACATAGCTTAAAACAGAAGCAGCTTTATAAAACAGATCAATAAATTGACTCTTTTTTTTTAAATGAAAATTAATGATTAACTCGTACATCTTTTATAGATAAGTATTTAGGGATGTATAATTTCAAAGCAGTTTTTGTAAGCATCACTTGTTCCATTACTTCAGTTCTGGTTAATAGGGTCTAATCTCTTAAAAATGCATTCCATGAGGACCCCTAGTATGAGGACAGAAATAAGACTGGACCTGCCTTACTAATAGAAAGCATTTGAAATCACTAGATTTCAAAATAGATTTTCAGTTCTCTTACCTAATTGATAAGATGTTAATTTCTTGAAAGACTGTTTCTTATATTCAAGTTAGTATTTTTTCCTAAGTATTTTTTTCCCTGCATAGGAGTGCTTTGGTTAGAATCTTCTATATTATGTTATAGTCTTCCTTCTGGAAAATTGTCTCAAACCCATTAGTATGGGGGGGAAGTGCCAAGTGAGAGTTAGCAATGTTCCTTAGCCTGCTAGCCTAGGTAGATTATTTCCAGATTGGCAGTAAATAATGTACACTGTACCCTAACAGTAATAATTCTTCCTTTTGTCAAGGAGTAGCACAATTATTACAATTATCAGCATGGTAGCAGTGTTAGTATCTGCAAAACCAACAAGGAGGCCTGTGGCACCTTAAAGACTGACCGATTTATTTGCGCATAAGCTCTCTGTATCAGGTTTCCATGGAAGGGAGTAGAGTGTGTAATGAGCCATCTATTTAATTGTGTTCGTACAGTTATGTTGTCATCCTTGTAGAATGTGCTAGTGACACAAAGAAAAGCTTATTTGACTCTTACTGTATGGAAGGTAAGAGTGCCTAGTATGGAGGCATTAGTGATTTATTTACTATTTGATGCCCTACAATATTGTGACTGTTGTATTGTTTCCTGATAAAGTGCATTCTTTTTGTACCTTTTTACTGGATGGTACTCGTATGTCTCATAAAACCCCTGCCTTTATTCTAGTATTTTCAAAAAAGCTGTAGAACATTAGGTATCAAATCCACTGCTATTCGGGTGCCTACCTCCATTAGCCTCTTTTTTTTTTTTTTTTTTTTTTTTTAAATCCCAGCCTTAAATCAGATTTGAAAATCATTCTAGTAAATGGTTTTGATAGAAATTTCAAGGTATTATATTAAAATATCCTGCTGTTCAGGCTAGCTGACTTGTACCTCTGGGCACTAGTACCTGGAAAAAATTAAATGTATTCATTATGATTAATGTAGCTGTTCTGCTATTCAAAAGTATGAGATTTTGATAAGGACTTTTTAGTTGTACTTGATGTGGTTCTTTAATTTTGTGAAAGATACAGGAGAGTTTACAAGTGATGTATTGATAGGTTTAGACTTTTCCCTATTCAGTGTCTTCCAAAGCCTGTGGGGCTGGCAAAGATACAGGTGTTTGGTTTTGCCTGCCTTGGATTTCCAGTTTAATTTCCTGAATAAGCCGTAAATTGTTGCCTAGCCTGTTGGAGACATTTATATAATAATGGTAGTGGCAGAAGTATTAAGAATATGCTCAGAATGGAGTACAGCTTCATTTTGTTTTTCAGGTACATTGCATCAGCACTGAATTTACCCCACGTAAACATGGAGGTGAAAAAGGAGTTCCTTTTAGGATTCAGGTTGACACTTTTAAGCAGACTGAAAATGGAGACTACACGGATCATTTGCATTCAGCTAGCTGCCAAATCAAAGTTTTTAAGGTAATAATGGTCCCCAGTAAATTTTTTAGACCTAGATAAAGGGTTTACATGATATTGGCTGATTTCAGACCTATATTTCAATTGTTAAAACTGCTTTCTATCTGTTTGTTCATGTACCTATTCATTTTTAGCCAAAAGGAGCAGACAGGAAACAGAAAACAGACAGAGAAAAGATGGAGAAGCGAACTGCACATGAAAAAGAAAAGTATCAACCTTCATATGATACCACAATTCTTTCAGAGGTAATACAAAGGACCTACTCCACATATTTATGAAGAAAAATGATCTAGAGACAATATACAAATATTAGCAGTAAATAAATTATATTCTGAAAAGGGGTGGGGGACTGTTACAGTATAAACAGACACAAAGGTAGGCTTTTTATTGTAACAAACTTGTCTCAAAGAAAAACATCAGTGGCCTTTAAGATTCTGAGTAAATTTCACATGGATATATAATAGATATTTGCACTCAAATACCCTTGGGGAGAGCACTGTTTGTGCTGAATTCTAAAACAAGTCTCAGGTACAGATCTAAAAACCTTGCAGCTAAAAATACACAAACTGGGGTTTAGGATTTAATTATACCTGTCAATTTGAGCTCAAAACCATATTTTTAGAGACTGAGTTTATGGCTAGAGCTTCACTGGGTATTTTCTTTTTCTTTTAAACACCAGTGAGTTCCGTATAGTTTTCTAAAGATGGCAAAAGTTTTTAAAAGGCTTTTAGATCTTTCCTCACTGTATAACGAAAAGAAATTGATCCAAATCTTTGGTGTTTGTCCAGATGAGGCTTGAGCCTATAATTGAAGATGCAGTTGAACATGAGCAGAAAAAGTCCAGCAAGCGGACTTTGCCAGCAGACTACGGTGATTCTCTGGCAAAGCGAGGCACTGTAAGGGACTTCTGCTTACCTTTTCATTGTGCAAGATACCTTGTGCAGTGTTAGATATAGGAGAAACTTCCATGATGAAAAATAAAAACACATTTTGACTGCCTTGGCTTAATTTCATTCACTCTTGTTTACACCAATTATTCTGCTTCAGTGAGGAATGCTTCCTAAATCTAACACTTAAGACAAATTGTTGCAAAGGGACTGCGTGATTCTTTTAAAAAACAAGAATTTTCAGTTTACACGTGCATTTCCTTTATTGAAATAGCTAGATGTTTTTTAAAAGCTATTTGCTTTCTTTATATATATGTAATCCCTGAAAATGAAGATAATAGCAACATTTAGTTAAAGCATGTATGTTTTATCCCATATTATCCACGTGTTTAATGTAGGTTTCCGTATACCTTTGTACTTTTAAAGCCCCATGTATTGTTGGAGAGTTTGATTATAGTAATAATACTTTGTTTCCTCTGGCCATATGCATCTTGTTCTCCTTTTGCTTCTGTCAGATACAGTGAGACTTAATGTTAATGAGCACTATTTTTCTCACAGCATGCGGACCATCTTATTTAATCCTGTGTCTGCGTAAAAGAAGCAAATATATATTGTATGCTTTCCCTGTCAAGTTCTAACCTTTTAGATGTTTAAGTTGACATGGTGAATGATAAAGATATCCAAAAATATTCATTACTTAAGGTAGATTTTAGCAAATTTTGGGGCAAGTTATGATCCTGCATCGATCTGTTAGTGAATTTGGTCATATATTAATGTCCATCAGTGAAAGTGATTTGACTTAATCCACTGAACCAGCAGGTTTTGTTCATATTAGGGATGTCTACATGTACATGACAATACGATTAGCCGATAAGCCTAGGCTATACCTCTGTATCGGAGGCAGCAGGTAGTTTTAAGTGAACTTAAAAGCCAGTTCACCCCAGCACCAGCTCCACTGTACCTGTCAGAGGCAGCAGCAGGGGGTAGTGGAGGCTGCCACAAAGCAGCCTCTCTCCACTGCAGGCCCAAGTGCCCCTATGCCTTGGAGCAGCCTTGGTCCCCAGTTAGCCTGGGCCTGCCGTGGGCAGAGACTTCTTCACAGCAGCAGCCCCTGTCCACAGGGGGGTCGAAGCTCCCCATGGACAGAGGCTGCTTTGTGGCAGCAGCATGGGGTGGCAGGCAACCTGTTTGCGAGGGGAGCAGGTTTTTTAACTGGCTCCCCTCTCGGATTGGCTCCCCCAGCCACCGCTGATAGAGAGGCAGCAGCGCAGCATGGCAAGGGACTCCCCGGGAGTGGGGATGGTGTGCACTGGCTGCCAGCCCCGTTCCTGGGCACTATCGAATAGTTGTGTAACTGATAATATTTTATGCTGTTAAAGGACTATTCAGTTAACATCCCTAGTTCATATTTTCTGGACACCTCTTCCTCTAAATCACTTCTGTGCATCAGCGTTCCCCTTCACAAATTAATCCCTTTGTACGCTATTCCAAGTTCAGCTCGTTCATTTGTCAAGGGAAGGGACCTGTTCGTTCTTTATGAAATGCCACACACAACTGAGGCACAATACCAAACAAGCATTAGAGAGAGTGGGCTGAATTCTTTGGAAACTTAGTTTTACTAGATGTACTAAACACTGGGCTGTCTGGAATTACCTAATGCTATTCTTAGTATAATACTGGCAACCTGGAATAACTCGTTCCATAGTTGAAGCTGTTATATTCCTTCTACAGTATCTGTTGTCAACCCAGACATTCTTTTGTTGCTGGGCAGGCTGTCCATCAGCAGACATATACAATGGGGGGAGGGGAAAAAATCAGTGCTCAACGGGACACGTCTCATCTAAAGCATGTGAAGGTTAGAAATGGGAACAGGTGACTGGTTAACCTGTTACACAGTAAGCATTACTCTTATCAAGCGATGCTTACAAGTAACTGGTTAACCAGCAGCTCTGAAGAGCCGTCCCTGCCTGCGGCCTACTTACCCATGGGATCCTGCTTAATCGGATAACTGGTTAAACATAACATTTAACTGGTTAACGGATTAAATGAGACTTTATATGCCTAATTAACATTTCTAATTAGATAGAGGCAGCTGTTCTAGATGGTGAGGCTAGACTTTGCATGTTTGTTTTTTAACTTCTTTTTTCATTTATTCCTTAATTGGGTATTCTGAGATATGGAAACTGGTGAGTTACTTCCCACGGAATGGCATCTGGCTGACAATCACCCGCAGCAGTTTTTCTCCCTATGCTTAGTGAATCTGCTTAGATTTGGTCTCCTGCTAAATGGATATTTCTGCTGGTAGTTGTCAGGCAGATGCCATCCTGTGGGAAGGAGCTCTCCAGTTTTCTTCCCACTGAAGTGCTGGAAAAGCAGAGCTTAGTCTCTAAAGCAGGGTTTCCCAACCTATGGGTAAGGACCCAAATATGGGTCGCCATTACATTTCAAAATGGTCACCAGGTGTCTCCCCAGGTGGCTCTTAAGGAGCCATTCACACATTTTTTGAATTGTCCTGGGTCAAGTCTTGCTGAATTGTCAAAATGGTTACCCATCTGGAAAAGGTTGGGAACCACTGTTCTAGAGGAAGGTAGAAATTCTATTAGATTTGGCAAAAATAGACCAGGCACTTTTTATAGGTAACTGAGCAACAAAATGGCAAATTAATTTTAATGTTGATAAATACCAAGTAATGCACATTGGAAAAAATAATCCCAACTACACATACAAAATGATGGGGACTAATTTAGCTGAAACCACTCGAGAGATTTTGGTGTTATTGTGGATAGTTCTCTGAAAACATCCACTCAATGTGCAGAGCAATCAAAAAAGCAAAATGAATGTTAGGAATTATTTAAAAAGGGATAGAGAATAAGACAGCGAATAGTTTACCTCCTCTATTAATCTGTGACATGCTCACCTCTTGAATACTGTGTACAGATGTAGTCATCTCATCTCAAAAAAGATATATTTTCATTGGAAAAGGTTCAGACAGGGGCAACAAAAATGATTAGGGGTTTGAAATGGGTGCCATATGAAGATGGATTTAAAAGATTGGGATTTTTCTTTCACCTTAGAAAAGAGGAGACTAGTGGGGGATATGATAGAGGTCTATAAAATGACAGGTATGGAGAAAGTGAATAAGGAAAAATTATTACTTGTTCCCATAATTTAAGAACCAGGGGTCACCAAATGAAATTAATAGGTTTAAAACAAATACAAGGAAGTATTTCTTCACTCAGTGCACGGTCAACCTGTGGAACTTCTTGCCAGAGGATGTTATGAAGGCAAGGACTTTAACAGGGTTCAAAAAAAGAACTACAGTGAAACTCCATTAGTCCGGCATCCAATGCTCCAGTACTCCTGATGGTCCGGCACCATCAGGAACCCGGAAGTGCTCCAGGCAGCCGAACAATTGGAGCTGCTCTCCACCCAGCTTCCCCGATTCAGCTACTGCTGAAACTGACCAGCAGCTGAATCGGGGAAGCCGGGGGGAGAGCAGCTGGGGTGCTGCCGGGTTGGTCCTGCAGCGCTGCCCCTCAGCGCTGCGGGAGCACCCCGGCTGCTCTGTCCCAGGTGTCCCCGATTCAGCCGCTGCTGAAACTGACCAGCAGCAGCTGAATCGGGGATGCCTGGGGCAGAGCCAGACTATCGGGGGGGGGGGGGGGGGGGGGGCTATGAGGAGTCTGGGGTGGCATTTCCCCCTACCCCACCCCAGACCCTTCATAGCCCCCCCCCCCCCCCCTTCTGATAGTCCGGCATATCTGATAATCCGGCACCCCCTGGGTCCTAAAGGTGCCGTATTATTGGAAGTTTACTGTAGATAGATGTATGGAGGATAGGTCCATCAATACTTTACTTTAAGCCAAAATGGGTAGGAATGGTGACCCTAGCCTCTATCTGTCAGGGGTTGGAAATGGACGTCAGGAGAGGGATCAATAGATGATTACCTGTTTCTTTTCACTGTCTCTGGGGTATCTGCCATTGGCCACTGTCAGAAAATAGGATACTTGGCTAAGATGGACTTTTAGTCTGACCCAGTTTGGCCGTTCTTATGTTCATTCACTGCCCTCTTTCTTCCCTTGTAGTGAGGAATTGTAAATGCAGGAGACTGTTGTTGCATTAATCCTGCAATTCGTGTCCTGGCTATCTGGAGAGACCCTGTAGAACCACAAGCTGAAGGCTTTCAGTGATGAAAGGGCTGCATGCTATGAGCCATCATTGTCAAACTTTATAATCTTTGCAAATGTGAAGTTTATAATATGCTGAATATTAGGTTTTTGCAAGTGTAAAGCTCATACTGCACAGAGCTTAATATTTTTTAAATGAAAGTTACTGCATATACTCATTCATAAGGTGACTTTTTTTGGAAAAAAATCCCACTGTGAAGAGTGTGGGTCAGCTTATGAAAGGGTTCTTCCCGTGGCTCAGAAAGAAACGCGAGCTGAAGGACTTGCTGCCGGCACAGAGCCTCTTAGCTCCCACTGGCTGGAAATAGCGAATAGCAGACAATAGGAGCTGAGAGGGTCCATGGCTGCAGCTGGCACTGATGAGCTGAGACTGGAAGTCTGCACTCTGGAGTTGGCTTATAAATGGGTCAGTGACTTTTTACCATTTTTTCTCTTAAGTTTGGGGGATTGGCTTATAATCAAAGGGGCTTATGTTCGAGTGTATATGGTAATTAAAATAGAAAATTAGAATACAAAAACTTGAGTTTATAGTACTTAACTTTTTGATGGTATTTATGTAATGGGTGGCAACTCAAGCAACATTGTTTCTAATATACTTCATCTCAGTTTAACTCTTTACAGAAGCACAGGCTAGAGTTCTGCCTTAAGTCAGGGTGGGATATTTGATATAAGCCTTGATAAATGAATGCTAATAGTTTCTTGTCAGTGTCAGAGAGAGAGACATACATTTTTCTTAGTAAAACACTTTTAATGCACACACCACTTATAAATAGCATAAAATGTGGTAAATAGTAATTGAAGTGCTATGAATAACCTTTAAATAAAAGCTACTAAACAGTAAATCTGCTGATGTTCCTTATGCAGACTTCCCCCTTTTGTTTGTTACAATCAAATATAAGATTTTAATATAATTTTTTGGTGCACTATAGTGCACCTATCAAAAAGTTGCTTTCTCATTCTTTAGAGAGTCACCATAGTGTGTCACCAGGACTCTTCTAAACTTGAGAAATGGCAGCATGTTAGTCCTTTAAATACTCAAGAACCTTGTTGGCAAATATTGTGGGGCTTCACAGCTAGCAACATTCTAGGGTTGCCAGATGGTTTAACCAAAAATACCCCCCCCCCAAAAAAAATTCGGGGGGGGGGGGGAGGAGAGGAAGAGAGACCAAAGTTGTTGAGCAAAAAAAAAAAGGACCCGAGAGTTATTAAGCAACCAAAAAATAAAACCCAGCATGGCCCCTTTAAGAACAGGGGCTGGGCTCTGCCTCTCCTAACAGGCAGCCAGTGGCCATATTGTCTCCCTGCTTCAGACCAGACAGCTTCCCTGCAGAACCAGGTAGGGTTGCCAGGTGTCCGGTATTGACCCAGACAGTCTGGTATTTTTGCCTCCTGGCAGGGGAAAAAGAAATCAGAAAATACTGGACATTTTAGGTGTCCAGTATTTTCTGAATGCTTTTACCAGACAGGAGGCGAAAATACCAACTGTGCGGGTCAGTACTGAACAGCTGGCAACCCTACAACATTCTAAGCCTCGGATTAATAACTGCCAGATGCTCTCAGTTGTGGGGAAACAGAAATTTGCATCCTGTATGCAAAGTTGCATAGGGTTTGGGACCCAGCCATCACAGCAAACAGTCTCTTGGTTCCATCAGTCATCTGTTGAGTCCAGGGGCCTGCTTTTAACTGCTGTTTTAACCCCCAATCAGTGATCTCTGATTAGTTCAGCTCTCTGAGGGTGACTAGGGTATGACTGCCAGGGGAGTGGCCCACAGTGAAAACTTCCTAAACAGTCTCTCACCAGCCACTGAAAATGTCTGGTAACTACCACTCTGTTCCGTAAGTTTTTGGATCTTTCTGCGTTGCCATGACCTATTCTCTGCATGTGTGCAGAAAGTCAGACTTGGTATCAAAGTAAGATGGTCACATGCAGGATGTCTTTTTTTTCCATGTGATTCTATCTACTTCCTCCACACTACTGCATTATCTTCCACTTCTTTGGAGAAACAAAGCCAAATGATGCAATATAGAACACACATAGGAGGGTTCCACTTTGTTTAAAGGTTATCATAGTAAACCTTGTTGAGCCCCATAGCATGTACCTAGTATTTCTTTATGTTGTTGGGTTTTTTTTTTAAAGTATCTCTTATTATATTCAAGTTAAATGCCAAAAAGGTGTACCGTGTGCAGCATAGCTGATTTAGCATGACCGGGACAGTAATTTTGTCATCCTCTGACTGTTTAAAGTAACTTATTACATTAATAGAAATTCTAATTGTTTGGTCATGCTAGACTAAATGCTATTTGGGATAGGAACCCTATATTTTTATATTTTCTTTGACGTGCCATTATGGGGGGGTTCTGTAAATTTAGTCATGTTGATCAAGCAGGTGACGTGCATTCTAAATCAAAGGATCTGATAAACTAGAAGGCATCCATACTGTGTTCAAGAGTGTGTGTTCAGGGGCACCTGTGTGCAAATGGCTTTTTACACATTCTAGATCTTTAAAAAGATAGTTATAACCCTTTTTGGAGAAAGTCTGGAAGATCTCTGTCTCTCTTTTAGAGCAGGTGGCAGTTGAGGCTTCAGCATCTCTTACTGCTTACTGTGGAGTTTGTTGTTTGTTTTTATTATGGATTTGGTCAGGGTTTGTCCAGAGCTGTCTTTCTGTTTTCTTTGAGCAGAAACTTTTGGGGAATTACTTAGCTCAGCTTATGGAATTTAAGAAGCTGAGCATGAGCTTCTAGGAGCTTTCTTAAGGTTAATCCTTTTGTCCAAGGTCTGAGCTACACTTGGAGAAAAAAAAGGAAGAGAACCAGAGTGCTAGAGTCATGTTCCTTGTCATTTGCAAATGAATCTTAGTGTGTTGTCTAAGTCAAAAGGGAATTCCAGTATTCTTATACCAAGGCTGTACTAACTCCATCCATATATGATCCCCAAGGGTATACAGCAGTATCCCCTCTGAAATCCTGAGCCCAGACAGGACTGCATCAGGGTCTCTTCAGTGCAGCCGGTTTCTTTTTAGTAACTTCACTTTGTATATCATAGAGATGTTACATTTGGGAAAATCCTCAGTTTTTCACCAAAACAGTGGAAATGTGGCTATCACAAGAATAATACCAAAGGTGCCCTCTTAATTAAGCATTCCTAAGAGTCTCATCTTATATGTTTGTGGTCAGTGGCCTGGGACTTCAGATCTTGGTTAACTATTTCATCATGTTCCTGGCTAAAGCTGTTCAGCAAACTTCAATTTAAATAATATTTCAGAATGCCCAGGTAATTCTGTAATGACAAGCAAATACTTAGAAAATGGCTGAAGCTGCAAATGCATCATCTCACTCTTTAGGATAGTGAAGGACTGATGAATCTGGAAGACTTCAGGGGTGTCCTCCAGCTGCAGTGGGAAGCACCTACTGGCCAGTCCTCTCCTCCTATTACTTTAACTGTTGTGGAGGTCAGCATGCTAGTGCTTCTTAGCCTTGTGGTGGAGCAGCCATCTGACATTCTTGAAGCCCCAAAGATGCATCTGTGAAAGGGTTAAATAAACAATGTAGGTTTGTATTAAAATCCCTTTGAGTTGTATATTCTAAGGAAGGATAGAGAGAGAAAACCTACCTTCAGGGTGCACATTACAGAGTACGCTTTCCCCATCCATTCAGATGCCCTTGGTTTATAGAGATCAGAACATTCTTTCAAGTGTTGCTGATTATACAGTATCTGGTAACAGGGATGAAGGCAGCTCTGCAGCTGCCCATTGAAAAACTGTTGAATTGCCTAATCCTGACTTTAGGGTGTTTGGGTGATGTTTAATTGGTGGCACCTTTATTCTTCACAGTAGGGATGGTAAGATGTGTATACATCAGAGAAGTACAGGGCTTCACTTGGAATTGTCTTCGTTATTGATCCATTATGGCTATATCATACCCTCTGGGAGTGAATTTAAGAGGCCGACATTCAGACCACTAGCTGGGACTCAGAGCAACATTCATGTGCATCTGATTAGGGATGTAAAATCCAATTTAATTGGTTAACCAGTTAACAGCTTAACTGGTATGGGGGATGGGGAGAGGGGGATGCCCCGGCCCAAGGGGGTATGAGGTCTGGTGGGGGCTGCCTGCAGGTGGGGGGGGGCTGTTCCCCGGGTACCCTTTAACCATTACCCAGTAACTGTGATCGATTAAGGGTGATGCTTAACCAGGTAATCAGTTACCCGTTCACATAATAAAGTAAGTAATTAAGAAATTCATCTGCAAACACCTGGAAGATAAGGTGATAGGTAAAGAACAAATCATGTCAAACCTGATAGCTTTCTTTGATAGTATAAGAAGTCTTGTGGATAAGGGAGAAGCGGTGGACATGGTATACCTAGACTTTAGTAAGGCATTTGATACAGTCTCGCATGATATTATTATCAATAAACCAGGCAAATATAACTTAGATGGGGCTACCGTAAGGTGGGTGCAGAACTGGCTAGATAACGGTTCTCAGAGAGTAGTTATTAACGGTTCACAATCCTACTGGAAGGGCATAACAAATGGGGTTGTGCAGAAGTCTGTTTTGGGACCAGTTCTGTTCAATATCCTCTTCAACGATTTAGATATTGGCATAGAGAGTATTCCTATTACGTTTGCAGATACCAAGCTGGGAGGGGTTACAACTGCTTTGGAAGATAGGGTCATAATTCAAAACGGTCTGAGGTAAATAGGATGAAGTTTAATAAGGACAAAAGCAAAGTGTTTCATTAAAGATGGAACAATCAGTCTCACACATACAGCATGGGAAGCAACTGTCTAGGAAGGAGTATGGCAGAAAGGGATCTAGAGGTCCTAGTGGACCACAAGCTAAATGAGTCAACAGTGTGACGCTGTTGCAAAAAAAGCAAACCTGATTCTGGAGTGTTCTGAGCAGGACACGAGAAGTCATTCTTCCGCTCTACTCTCCACTGATTAGGCCTCAGTTTAAGTATTGTATCCAGTTCTGGGCACCACATTTCAAGAATGATGTGGAGAAATTGGAAAAGGTTCAGAAAAGAGCAACAGGAATGATTAAAGGTCTAGAGCAGCGTTTCCCAAACTATGGGCCGTGGCCCAGTATCGGGCCACGGGGAAAAAAATACTGGGCCTCAGCATGCTTGGTGGCTGCCTGCAAGGCCAGCCTTAGGCCGATTCAGGCCCGCGTCCCTGAACCCGGAAGTGCTGGTGAGTTACAGAGCCGGGGGCCCTGCTCCACCGATATGTGGAGCTGTGTCTCTGTCCTGGGTTTGCCTGGCACGGGTCTCCCACGCTGCGTTTCCCCCCCCCCCCCCCCCCCCCCGCACATCCACCCCACCCCCAGAGCGTCCCCGCCATGTGCGGCTCCTACACCGCCTGCTGCCAACGTGCGGTGTTGCACGTGGGTGGGGAGGACGCCCGGGCATGATGTGACATCACTGCCCGGGATTTTAAAAGTCTTGGGAGGCACGTGGCGAGGCACGCTGGCTCCGGTGGCCTCCGGCCCCGCAATGTGGTAGGCAGAAGGTAGGGAACGGGCTTGGGGGGGAGGGGTGGGAGGAGAAGGGGTTTGGGTGGGGGAAAGCACCAAGGGACAGGGTGCAGGAGAGAGAGACAAATGCCAAGGGGCCAAGTGCAGACAATGAGGGAAAGGGCAGAAGGGGAGGTGGGACAGGCTGATGCTGGGAGAGGAGAGGAGAAGAGAAGGTTATTGGGGGCTGGAGGAGGAGGTGCTGGGCGAAGGCTTGAAAGAAGGGGTGGGCATGAGAGAGGTGGGGATGGAGCAAGTCATGTGTGAGGGCACAGAGGGGTAGGAGGGGATGGGGCAGAAAGTGCTGAGGGGGTGGATATCAGGGAAAGAGGGCAAAGGGGGCAGTAAGGGAAGGGGGAGGTACCAGGAGGGTGCAGGGCTAAGGGAAGGTGCAGGTGCCAGGGGATTCTGGGGTGAGGAGAAGGGGAGAGCTGGCCACCGGACACAGCACTGGGGGAATCGGGGCAGGCTGGGGAGATTGGGGGGCTGATGGAAGCAGGGCTGCCAGGGGGTGCGAGGTTGGGGCAGGGAGCAGGCCAGGGAAGATGGGGGCGGGGGGGAGGGAGAAGAAGCGGCTGCTGGAAGGAGGGCTGGATGCGGGCAGCAGGGCTGGCCAAGGGAGATTGGGAGGAGAAGCTGGGGGGACCTGGGAGGGGGTTGGGGGAAGCGGGGCTGGCCAGAGGCACAGCAGGGAGGAATGAATCGGCCTGTGGGGAGTGGGACTGACCCGGCCATATGTAGATCTTGGGACGCTGCCCCTGTTCCTCCCTCCCCCCCACAAAGCATGAGTTAGTCCGGCCTGGGGATTCTATTGTTCCCACACACACACACACGCCCCTTGAGTAGTTATGAACTGTCTGGCTGGTAGACACACTCATGCAGCCTGAGCATGTTTACCAGCCAGGCAGTTCGAAACTACAAACTGATACATCTAGTAATAATAAAACTTACCTAATGAGAAAATACCAGACATATTATATGTCTGGTATTTTCTCAGTTTGTTTTTTATGTGTTTATATTTTTGGGCTGCAAAAAGCAGTACTGGGGGGAAAAAAAAGTTCCAACTGAAGTAAAAAGTTTGGGAAACCCTGGTCTAACCAGCTTTCTGTCTGTTTTACAGTCCATTTATCCAATCCATATTCCTTAACTTGCTGGCAAGAATATTGTGGGTGACCATATCAAAAGCTTTGCTAAAGCTCGCACTGGGGGTTTTGGGAGGACCAGAAACAACTTATTTGAATATTCATTTGATTAATGAATATGCAAATGAACATTACCAGTCCTCCAAAAGTTCGTGAATGGATTTACTGGTCCCCATGTCAAAAAGTTTGGGACCCCCTGGTCTGGAGAACATAACCTATGAAGGAAGACTAAGAATTGGGCTTGTTTAGTTTGTAAAGGAGAATACTGAGAGGGGATATGCTAGCTGTTTTCAGGTATCCACAAGGAGTGTGGTGTCACAAGGAGGAGGGAGGAAAAATTGTTCTCCTTAGTCTCTGAGAAGCAATGAGCTTAAGCTGCAGCAAGGGAGGTTTAGGTCGGACATTAGGAAAAGCTTCCTAACTGTCAGGGTGGTTAAGCACTGGAATAAATGGCCTGGGGAGCTTGTGGAATTTCCATCTCCTGGAGATATTTAAGAGCAGATTAGAGAGACATCTATCAGGGATGGTCTAGATGGTACTGGATCCTACCATCAGGGCAGGGGACTGGAGTCCATGACCTCTCGAGATCCCTTCCAGGTCTAGTGTTCTATGATTCTTTGATCCCTACAACTGGTGCCTTGGAGTGGTTCAGAAGCTTATTTATGCCATAATCAGTATCAAAACAAGAACAGACACAGACAAGTGCAGTTTTGCTGAATGACCTCTTGAATGAATGTAGATTTTAAAACAGGTTGGCAACCTATGGCTTTCAAGCCAAATATGGCTCTTTTGAAGCTCGAGCCCAGCCGCCCTTGCGTCCCCCAGCAGCAGTTGAACCTGCACAGGTGCTACAGCAGGCCTGGGCAAAACAATCCAGCTGTAGACACAGCAGGGAGCCCCCAGGCAAAGTCCTGTGCTTGCCTCACCCCTACATGCCACTCAGAAAAGTGGCTGTGGGACATTTATTTTGCACAAATTGTGAGCAGGGAAGGGAGAGGGGTGTGGTGCCTCATGGCTGCTCCCACCCCCAGTACAGTCCCATTAACTGTTTCTGGCCAACAGAAGCTGCCTGTTTCAAGAACAGGCAGTGCACAAAGCATTAATCCCCCCTCCCTTCTGACTCTTAGTCACCAAGCACATGACCATTCTCATTCACCCAAACTCAATGGCCCCCTACCCCAAAAAAATTCCCCACCCCTGCCATAAATAAAGACTATGTTGAAACCTTTTGTCAGGCATAATATTTTACTTTATTTAAAAATGAAGCCTGGCCAACAAGCCCCCAATTGAGGCCCCGACCCCCATCTGGCTACAGCATCTTAACATTCCTGCACCCCCCCACACACCCGAACCCTGAGTCCCTCATGCCCCTGCACCCCCACATCCCCAGCCCCCTGCCATAAGATTGACAGCCTGAATGTGTGCATGAAGCTGACTTTGACCACTTATGATGTAAACTTCAAAGAAATATGTGAAAAGATGCAGTACCAGAAGTCCCATTAAATAAAGTCTGAGAGTACAATGTTTCACTTATTCTGTTATTAATCGTTATGCCAGTTATCAATAATATTAATTTGTATATTTTCAGTCATGCAAATGGACATTCTTATATGGCTCTTTGCTGACCACTTGTCCGGAATTTTGATGTAGTTTGGCTCCTTGGTTTAAAAATGTTGCCGACTGTTATAAAAGATACTTTAATAAGTAGATTCTTATTTAACCAACTAGAGAAAATAAGAGAGGCGGAACATGCTAATGTCACATTCTATGCAACTGCTGGGATTAAATAAAAAACATACTCCAGATGGCTTCTAGAAGTCCCCATTATGAATGGTCAAATAGATCACACTTGAAAGAAAATACACTACACAGTTCTTGGCAAAAGGCAACAGGGAACACGAGAGTTCGATCATTTGCAAAATTAGGTGCCAGTAATTCACTGTGTGTATGTCTCAACTTCATTTCTTAGAATACTGAGCTGCTGAAGCTTTCAGATTGCATAACATTTCACTAGCATCTTTAGCTACTGAGATGAACCACATGGAGCAGAAGTTGGGTTTGGTTGCTGGACTACAAACCAGTAGAGAATTACAACAAACTACTGCTTGGGAGGGAAAAGCTCTCAAAATGACTAATGATCTTTCTTTCCTCGCACAGACTGGATCACTGTAACAGATTTTTTTTTTCCTGTTTGGGGAGAAATGTGCAGAGAATTAACATCCAAAATTTACCGTTTGTAAAGTTCTCGGTAATGCTGCTTAGTTGTTAAAGCCTTTGGAATTTAGATTGTATTTAAAAGAAATGCTGTCAACCAAGCAGCTTTATTTCTGGTAGTCTTATTCTTTAATACCTGATATTCCTGTGAAGGAAATTAAGGGTCTACGATCAGGCCTGGTTTGACCTTAGCATCTCAAAAATTAAAGCATGCTCTAGTAAATATATTTCCAAGCAGCTGAAACCTGGGTCTTGCATATTACAAGATAGAATAATGAAGGATTGTTTCAGGATTCCAAGTTCTAGTTACTGCAGATGTGATCAAAGCAACTGTGGCTTGTTGGGAAGTATTTCTAGTTCTTCTGCAAGATATCCTGGATGTGTATAACAATCTTTACATCCATCTTGCTGTTGGTCATGTAATGTTTTATCTGTTCTGATACAAACCAATTATTTCTACAAAACAAGGCTATTTAAAGAGAAATGAAGTTAATTTGAGACTCTATGGTCTGAAGTCAGGCTTTAGAGAAAGTAATGGTGAAAACTATTAAATCATTAACAGGTTGAAAACGTTTAGTTTGAAACTATTAAACTGAAATAGGGATATTAATTTGTTTTACTACTTTGATGTAAAACAGAAGATGTTTGATAAGAGGCAACTACTGTGAAGTAATGGACACAAATATCCTTGTCTTGCTTCTGACCGACTGAGATTCATTTTCTCGTTCGTTTTAATATACTGTGAACAGTAACAGCAGCCTGGCTTAAAATAAAGTGGCACAGTGAGTGATGTATGGCTTTTAATGTTAATATATTCCTCATTCAGTGTGGGGCATTGAAAATTTAAGCTAATCAAGTATGCTGTAACACCATGTTTAGAGTACTTACTAGGTAAGAATTGGGAAGCGTTGTCACATAGTATTTCATCACAAATTATGGTATCCAAAACCTCAGGTTTTTTGAACAATAACACTTCAGGAAAGCAACCAAAGGAGTAAGACAGATGTAATTCTCGTCTGTCTTACAGTGAAGTCTCTTGGCATGGAGGGTGGGTTAAGTTCTTTTTTCCTCACTGATACCCAAATGATTAGGAGTAGTTTTGCCAAAGCATGGCTGAAAGTGGGTAGGAGAATCAGACTAACAAATATCTGGCCACTTTGAAAAGTTGATAATTTTGAGAATCTGCATAGGAAATTACTCCTCTGTACCAACTGAACTGAGTATTTCTTTATTTCTCTTTAGTCAAAAGCCTGCTGTACAATATTACTTCCATAAGTCCAAAGTCTCAAGTTATTCTGATTTGGTGTAAACGCTAAAATGTTACAAATTTAAAATAATTGTCAGTTTTAACTAAAAAGTCCCCTAAAGTTGCATTAAAATAGTTCAAAACAGAATCAACTTAATAAAAAATGTCACCAAGTTTCAGTAGAAAAGACTGATTTTTAAGTATTTATTAAAATGGCAAATGTGGATAACAATGTCCCAGTGGTAAGTGCATACAAAAAATTGCCTTCCTAGAGCACAGGCAGGATATAGTATCCTGGCTATGTCCTGTTTCAGGGTTGCCAGAAACTTTCTACCCTCTAAACTTTTCTCATAGTGCCAGAGTAATAGACAGCTTGTTAGTTTTGTTGTTTGCATTGTGGTCATGCCTGGAGCTCACACTTAGGGATCAAAGCACCATTTTGTTAAGTGCCTTACACACACATAATAGAGCTTTTGTCCATAAGAGATTACAATGTTGTTAGTCTGACACACACAGATAGATATGGTAAAGTGGGTGGAGTACCACCTGGTAACAGTGAGGGATGTTTAGTATACCAGTGCTGGCTATCTCAGTACACTAACTGTGTGATGTTCTTTGTATTAATAAAATTACAAGAACACAAGTCTACATCTAAAATGAGTCCATTTTATATGAAATTTCCAACTTTTCTAGCTTTTGAAGCCCCAAGCCAGTGACTCTAAAAACATTAACCAATTTTAGGATTTATGATGTACCTATTGCTGGTAAGTTGAAAGCCAGACTTCTAGCACAAAAGTATCAATAAGCACGTCCAAATAAAGTGCAGAAAGCATAAGATTTTTCTCATGTCATTGTGGTTTCTAGTCAATAAAGGAGCCTTTCTGTAATTAAACATATGAGGGATTTCAAGGTCACTGAATTTTCATGTTTGAAATGTAGACTCCTGTTAAATTCTGGGAATTACTGTTTAGCTCTTGCTTTTCAGGAACAAGAAAGACCTTTAAAAACTGTTTAAAACTTAGATTTTTTTTTTAATGATTGTCCATTAATTCAAATATATCAGAAACCTGTGTTGGCATATCTAGCATGGTCTTGGCTTTCATTTCATCTATCTCTAAACCTTTTGTAGCAATTTGCTGCTGACTGGGGTTGTTTTGTGAACTTTGGATGTCTTTATTTTGTTTAAAAAAAAAATCTATGCAGTCCTTTCATCAGCTCCATCCGCACTACTGTTAGTCTGTCGTTAGAAGGCAATAATCAAGTTGTTAACAAATAGGAATTTCCTTCGTGGAACAGAAAATAAGTAAAACAGCTTTGTGTAGGACGACATGCCAAAATAATAAGATTTTAAAGATAAACTTGTTAAATTGTTTTCTCTACAGTGCTCACCATGGCCTGATGCACCCACGGCATTTGTAAACAACAGTCCTACCCCAACTCCAACTTTTACCTCTGCTCAACATAATACCTATAGTGTCCCAGACAGGTAAGTTTATTTTCTGTAGTTTAATTTGAGGGTGTTTTTTTAATCAAGCTTATTGCTTAAAGCATTTTCCTTTCATTAGAAGAGAGATCATGTATAAATAAGAGAGCTTGACTACCAATCCCCAGAATTAAGTTGTACACAGGAAGGGAAATTTGGAAATGTGATCAACACTTTTCAGAACTCTGAAACCTTCGGCATTATGTTTTTTCAGTTATAAAATTATTATTCCAGCCCAGAAATCCTGTTTTCGCTGCTCTGTATCCATTGCTGGTAACTTAATGTATTGACCCCAGCACAGTTCATAGCAAATACTTTTCCATTTAATGGGGGTATCTTACTAAGGCCTTATCTACACGAAAGTCTGGCCACTTAAACTGTACCAGTGTAGTTACTACAGCAGCACAACTCTCCTAGGGCTGGTCTACATTAAGTGGGAAAATCAAATTAAGACTTGCAACTCCAGCTACTTAAATTACATAGTAGCTGGAGTTGATGTATCTTCCATCACGTTTCCATGCTGTCCACACAGCAGGAGGCCGACGGGAGCAAACATGAGGAGCAGGAGTAGTGGTGCTGATGAGGGCGCCCTTTGAGTTCAATCTAGCACAGTGTTTCTTAAACTCTTTAGGACTGAGGAACACCAAACAATTTTTTTTGCTGAGGGGAAACAAATAAACAAAAAAAGGTCAGGGGAAAGTTATTTAGGCAAAAAAGGTCTCCTGCCCCTTTAAGGGCAGCCATTTTGAATTCTGTTTTTCTCTGTGGCACACTGGTATGCCATGGAACACAGTTTAAGAAACACTGATCTAGCAGGCCTATATTGCATGGGGAAGACTAATTGTGGCACCATCAGTCTTCTGTGTTGTGTAGCTGTGCCCCTAGTGTGGACGGCTATATTGGTATAAAGGTGCTTGTACCACTACAGTTTTTCTGTAAGGGAAGGGAGGGGGAGATATTACAATAAATCTAATCTATGACATAACACATTGAAATACCAAGAATTAGAACAGGGGTGGGCAATAATTTTTGGCCTGGGGCCACTTTAAAAATTTTTTTTGAAGTGTCCCCAAGCAGTCTCGGAAGGGACAGGGACAGGATGCTTCTGGGCTGCCCCACCCACACCTTGCCATAGGCATCCATGCCCCTGGCAGGGCAGGAGGAGGCTTCGTGTGCTCCCTGCCCCCAGGCCAATCAGGGCCTGGGGGCAGGGGCGCATGTGATGTTTCCTCCTGCCCTGTGAGGAACACATGGCACTTCAAAGCGCTGCGTGGTCCTGCCAGGGAGGAAGTTTCATATGCTCCCCCACCCCCAGGCTCTAATTGGCCTCTGGGGGCTGGATCACCCTGTTTGATGGGCCGGATCCAGCCCATGGAGGCCCTTTTGCCTGCTCCTGAGTTAGAAGGTAAATGATTTACCTTACCTCCATTTAAATCAGGAGGAGTCAGTGATGTAACACAACTATGGATGAGAGACCTAGAGGAAGGTTGATGTTATTAAAAGTATTGTCTGTCTTTTGTCTTTGTATTTTTTCCTCTCGAGTGGTGGCTTACTGGCAGTAGGTGCTGTATTTGAAGCACTTACAGAAATATTAACATTCATCTATGGTTATGCTGGTGAATGGGAAGGAGATGCCATGATGGGGCAGATTACAAATTTTACCTTTCAGACCAGGCTGGTTGGGGGGTGGGGGGAATAAGAGAAAAGAAAAGCTTAAAAAATACACATTAGCTCTGAAACTGATAGGCTTTGCTGGAAAGGATTGTTTAGTATTCTAAATAGCAGTTTTAAATATTTCATTTGTAGAAATGTGTTCATATTTCAATACTCTTGGCAAATCCTTTAAGCCTCAAAATAGAACTCCATGCAGGTATCTGTATTTCACATTAGACTTTAAAAACTGACCCTATCTAAGCTGAGTGTGATGTAAGAGTAGAAGTTAGCCTACTGTTGTACCTCACGTTTTGCACTGGTTGACTGATGCCCTCCCTGTCAGAGGCTTCTGCAATGGTGACGTATGTATAAAATATTAGAAATTGGGGTGAAAGATGCTATTTAAATGTGAAGTATTGGTGTAATTTACTGTCACTAATGCAACATTCAGGAGAACCACTAATTTTTTTCAGGGTATTCAGAAAGCTGATCCTGGCATCTCTACCTTTTTTGTGACTGACCCTGTGCATCAGAGGATGGACAGCACCTCTCTTACCTCTTCAATCCTGTGACCACTATTCATTTCTTCCTTTTAAGATAGATGGTTGGATGTGTGAGTTTATTATGGGTGCTGCTTTTTCAGTTGACTAGCAGGGATTAGATTAGGAATCAAGTGATTTGCAGTCTGTGATATTCCTCTTTTTTACAGCATATCTCCACCAAACCAGTTTATTCCTGAATGGTCTTTAACCTGCCATAAAATAGGGACATTTTTTATCATTTTGGGAATTGAAGGTTACCTTTATCAGTAATGCTTAAATAGTTTTATTCTCTTAATTTTAAAAAAATCAGTAATATTATTTTTGTTCCACCTCTCTACCATAGCAATTCTTCTTCCCCAAATCATCAAGGAGATGGAACATCTCAAGGATCTGGCGATGTAAGTATGTTTTCCTGTATGCTCCTCTTTACACAATGAAAAACTTGTATCTAATTGTTGAATAATCAGTAAAATGGAGGTGCTGCATACTGATTTAATTACTGATTTGTTCTAGTGGAACTCAATGAGAGGATTTTTGTAGTAATGTAACAGAGTTAATTTTGTTGTACTAAAAATATAACACCGAAATTGTCTTCTTCAACCCTGTTTCTTACAGCAACTTCATCCTTCAGCCACAATCCAAGAAACTCAGCAGTGGTTACTCAAACATAGGTTCTCTACCTATGCAAGGCTTTTTTCAAATTTCTCAGGTATTTTTTTATTTCTATTTTGAGTTTTCTCTGAAAAATTACTTTGTAAAAATAGTATCATGGGGTTGAATATTTAGTGTCCTTCTGATTTCTAGGCCAAACATTCAGTGTAAGAAGAAAAAGCTTCCTTTTTTAAAACCATCAGCTTCACAAACTCTGTGTCAATTGACACTTGAAAGTAAAACTAGGCTCTTCCTTCCTTCCGCATCACCACCAGTAACAATGTTTCACAGCCTCAATTAAATGTTTGCACTACTTATTTAGGAAGAAAATGAGTTGAAACGCTGGATTAGACATGTGGCCTGTCTTATTCAGTGTCTTGTCTCTAATCATGTGTGGGATGCAGGAAGGTGCAAGAAACTACTCTTAAGGCAGTTGTGGGGTAATGTAGGTCCCTCCTCTTCCCAGTTAAATTCCCTCCAAATTCCAAATTTATTTAAGCCCTGAAGTGAGACATCATCTGTTCCCAAAATTTGTTAGCATTTACTAGAACTCAGGACTTTATTCTTTTATGTATGGCTTATTCTTTTTTTATTTTATTTTTTTTCAGCAGCAGGATGTAGCCGTGAATTCCAGTGTAAATTAGTTTTGTATTGCTTTTGAATTCACCACTTCTCAATTTTATTGAAATCCCCCTTATTGTTCTTAAGCATGTTTCAGGGGGATCCCACTGTGGCCATGCACATGACTAGATTTGAGTAGCAGTGTCTTTTGGGGCTGCATGTACACACTATCCTCACCATGCTCCCATGTGAGGGAATTAAGAGTGAAATGGCCAGTCCATTTTTACCACCCATGGCAGCAAAATGAAGTGTGGTGAATGGCTGACCCTCAACTCATACGTTTGGATCGAACTCTTTCAAATCTTCTGAATTTCTTTAGAACTCATTTGATTACCTTCCTCTTCAACTGCTAAGATCATATTGACCTGTATCTATAGGGTATGGGTGACTAACCCCCCTTCTGAAGAGCTCCTTAATATGACAGACTTGAAACCTGCAGGCTTCAAGCCCCATTCATTCTGTACTGGACAAGTCCCCTTAAAGGATGTAGTTAAATGTTTCTTCTGCCATAGAGAAGCACACCTACCAAGCAGGTGCACCTGACTTTTTCTGTTAGGATATGCATGTCATAAGACACATGGCTCAGCCTCCACATTCTGGAACAACCCATAAAGGTCTGTCTTATGGCCTGAGGAGATGAGCTCTAAAACCCTGCTAGAAGACAAGCCGGCCTCGTTCAGCATCCTTTCCTGCTGACAGGATACCAGTATGGATAAAATAGCACCAGGGAGTGAGCAGGGTCTGGCACAGCTCCCCTGGAATCAAAGCATATAAAACAGGGACTGACAACTATAGCATCAAAGTCCCACACCAACAGGTTGCTTAAAACATTAAGACTCCAGACAAAACTTTGGGTATCCTCCAATAAAGCTAGTAATGCAAAGTCTGGGCAGAGAAATCCACCAGGGCTTGCATAGAATTGAGGGGCAGGGAAATGGAGCAGTCTGTGGTACCCAAGACACACGATCACTGACCCTGGCTCCAGGACCTTCCCCTGAGCATCAGCACTGACACCACCCGTATTGAATTAGCCAAAAGTAGGCTTGGAACAACCACTAGTGCCAATGCACCTACTGATTCTGTACGGACCATGTTACTAAGAGCACCACATAAGTTGGTATTGCTCCTAGAGGAAGTCTTTCCTAACCATGGCCTGGCTACATGTTCTCCCTGTCCTCCAGCTGAGAGCCTCCTCTACTCAGAATGGCGGTCGGTACCATGGAGTGACTTGCCAAAATCCCATCTAGGGCTCAGTTGCCACTGCAGGAGTGGCAGTGGACTGGTCAGTGCCCAAGAACCAATAGTAATGCCTCCATCTCTGGCATCAGGGAACTAGTCTTCACTGCAGTAGAGGAGGAGGTCCTGTTCCTGTTCAGCATCTCTAGCCAGATGTACATGTTGGAATATTGGGAGGAACCAGATCTTAGGATAGAGCAACACCAGCACCCATATTGCCACCTGAGGACTAAGGATGTAAAATGTTAACTGGGTGAGGCTTGCCAATTCTGGTTACCTGGTAGGGGCTGGAGCAGCTCCCTGTCCATCTGTGTCAGGCCCAGCTGTTCCTCCCCACTGCAGGTTACACACTGGCTTCCCAGGGAGCCAACTGCAGAGCCCATAGCGAAGCCTCTTCCTCAGCAGCAGGGGCCCTTGCCAGGCCTGCTCCTGGGGAGCCCGCAGCACATGTAACTAATATGATTTTTAGCTGTTACATGACTTATGTTTTTAATTGTATTTTTACATCCCTGCTAAAGATCTTGTAGCTTCATTTCCTGAAAAGGCAGTATCCTTGGCATTGGTACCAATGCTTGATGACTCTAAACCATTCCAGAAAGTCCCTCTGTGGGTTATTGAAACTATGGCAGCAGTGCTGGAAGAGAAATCCCAAGTTGAGACATCCATCAGCACTTAGCCTGGATAAGATTGCCAGCCTGAGAAAGAAGGGGCTGTTTGACAAAGCCAGTCCCTGTGGCAGATGTCAACTACAATAATACTCACTATGAAACAGGTTATTCTGGTTCTAAAGTGCCTTTAACAAGGTTGAGTGTTTCTATACTCACCTGAACCCAAGCTCCTTAGTTGTATCTGTAGCACAGGGGAAATCTAAATTGAGCAAGAGTGCCATCAAAGATGTGGACTTGAAAAGGATGTACACTTCTTTGGAAGAAAGTCACACTTTTCTACCACTATTCACTTGCATGTTGCCAACTGCCAAGCCTCAATGGCCTGATTATCCTAGGGGAAAGTGATCCCCTTTTTTGCAGATGCCAGAGGCAGTAAAAGAAATTGGGGCTATGTCAGCCTGTGGCCTGGATCACATGCCACGTTGCAGTGGACATCTCCAGCCCTGTTGAGCTGTGGTCACCGTAGTGACAATGATGTGCAGAACTTTGTGGGTCCAAGTATTGAGTATCCCAAGAGAGGCAAAAATCACAAGTGAAGACTTGAGCTTTGTGAGCACCGAGCCCCTTAGCAAGCGGAGTGCTCTGTACTGATCAAGACTCAAAAGTCACCTTGGTTTCCCTGGGAAACTACATCCCAGTCCCGTATCACAAGCCATACTGTCCTCAACCACACAGGGTACCAACACAGGCATCCTGAATGCCTGGCACAAAGTGCCATGGTGTGACAGAGGACACTAACAGTCCTCCTCCTTGGCAGTGAAGCCCATTCCTATGATATGCTAGCACATTTGATTCCACAGTTGGGAACCACATAAGATCTCGTATAATGACCCTTATTTTTCAAAGCCACCTTACCTGACATTATATCAGACAAATAGCCATGGAAAGGTGCTCTAACTTACCCCATCTAATTCCACTCTTGACCCCATCCCATCACTTCCCTTATCCCTCTCATGCAATC
This sequence comes from Pelodiscus sinensis, assembly GCF_049634645.1. Classification (NCBI taxonomy): domain Eukaryota; kingdom Metazoa; phylum Chordata; order Testudines; family Trionychidae; genus Pelodiscus; species Pelodiscus sinensis. The sequence continues at coordinate 175,321,470 of NC_134712.1, forward strand.
AGAAGTGGCCTCATTATTTCATTTAGGAACCAGAGGAAGTTTCAAAGGAGTGCAAAGGAAGAGGCTTCTACTCTCCATATATCCTAATTCCAAAGAATGGAATTATGTCATGCTGTCTTAGACCTGAGGAGACTCAACAAATACAGACACCATGGACCTTCAAATTCTCCATAGTACCTAGAGCATTCATTAAGTGCCAGACAGTAGTAGGAGCACATCTGAGGAGAGAGGCAATCCATGTCTGCCCCTACTTGGATGGCAGGCTGATCAGATGCAGGTCCCAGCAGGAGACTTCAATAACCTTAGATTACATTTTCTCTCTGTTCCCTGAACTAGAACTTCATATGAGCAATAATCCCTAACAGTGCCTCAGACGAGAGAGTTTATAGGAATCATGTGGTGAACAACCTATCAGCCAGTCTACCTGCCATAGACCAGAGTCCAGTGTCTACAGTTGATGGCAGATTACCTGAAGTCAAACACAACTATAATAGTGTGTGCATATGTCTAGTGCTCTTAGGCCACATGTTGGTGTGTGTGTCTGTGTATATATATCCTGTCTGGACTAGGGCTGTGAATGTGTACACAGCCTAGGCTCATTGGTTAATGTGCATAGGTGCATGCACACCCCCATATCCGCTCCTAGGCAGCAGCACAGGACTGCTGCACTTGGGGAGCCTGCTTTCAAGCCTGCTCCCAGTGTGTAATGATTCCCACAGAGCCACTTCCCTCCCCGCACTGCTGCTTTTGTATCAGAGGCAGCAGCGGGGAGAGAGGGAGCCAGTGCTCACGGAGAGTCATCATGCTCTAGAAGTAATGCCATTACTACAGGATTGTCTGTACACTTCCAGAGGTTGTCCATCAACCTGGGAGACATCTTACAGAGGCAAGCCATAATTTGGTAAATATATGATAAAGCCATGCTCCCTGAGGTTCTTGATACAGCGAACATACAGACAGCTGACAACTGTGATGGGTGTCAGAGGAACTTTTTTCCTTCATATTTTCTGATCTACACAATCTTTCTAGGGACCAGCAGTGTAAATCATAGTGATTTCAGTGCACACAGTCTAGGATAAATAGTTTCACAAACTATATTTAATGATCAGCAGCCTGTAATCAGCATTTTTGTGGGTGTATTTTTTTCCTTCATTTTGCATCTCACTGAAACACACTAGCCCAGGTGAAAATCTAAACCATGAATTAGCTATATAGCAGTCTTAATATTTTAAAGCCATTTTTAATAAAAGTAGGTGACATTTTGCAGTAATTATCTAATTTTTAGAAGTATTGAATTGAGCTAGGTGTGTAACTGCCTCTGAAAAATCACGTAATTATTTCTTATTAACCAGTACTTCCTTGTGTATTTTATGTGTTCTCAAAAGCAACTCTTAGCCTTCGCTTGCTTTTGTGTTTATCTTGGGGAGTTGCATTGTTTTTTAAGAACCAGTTTTGTAACTTGCTTGTAATTAATATTGAATTCTTTTGAGCTTCCTTGTCCTCAAAGAAACTAGCTAAATCCTGCTCTTCTGAATTTCTTCAGGTGCTGATTTATTAAAGCTGACAAGAGAGGACTTGGTACAAATCTGTGGTCCAGCTGATGGCATTCGGCTATATAATGCACTGAAATCCAGGTAAAATGGCAAGTTTATATTTAAATGTTTTTGTTCAATCACAGTAACTTGTCTTTCTTAGAATCGGGGATTTGGGAGATATGAATTGAGAATTAGGTTGGCATATGCCTATTTAGCTGCCTCGAGTTGGCAGTAATGTGCTCAAAAGAAGACTGTTTTGTGTACACCTTCAGGACAGGCCACAGATATGATGCAGGCACTGATGAGTTCAAAGGTAGACTGTAAGACTGGTAGCAATGCAGTTGGGCATACTGATTTCTTGAAGACGGCTGGGTTTGTTGCCAAGAGACAAAACTTCTCATTTAGGTGAGCTATAAAGAACCTAAATTTTTTGAGGTCATGGCTGCTAAATAATTAACAAATAAAGAATTCTTATTACAAATTAAACTGATAATACATATTTAGTAACATACTGTCTTTATAAGAGCTGTAATTATTGCTATTCAGTGGTTGTGTTCCAAGATTCCATTGTAAGCAAGTCTTGTAAGTGACTTTAAAATTGTTGAATTAATTTTTCAATTTACCAGCATCTGGCAGACCATCTCAATGGTTCTGAGACTGGATCTTTATTAAGTCACTGGTGAAAGTTTGTATGAGGTGGTTTTTTGTTCGTTTTTTTTTTAAATAGCTTGAAAAGCAGCAAAAATGTTAAGTAAACTGTTAATTCAAGGAAACTAAAATAAAACCTTCATGCAGTTTTTGGACAAGTGTCTATTTTTAAAATTATATGTATTCTTTTAAAATTGCAGGTCTGTTAGGCCCCGTTTAACAATCTATGTGTGCCAGGAACCACTGAGGAGCATACAACTGGAAAGGCAGCAAGATGAAACCAATGGTGATAACAGCAATGGTGCAATATATGGTATGATCACATGGTGCTTTTTCATGACTTGGTAGCCAATAAAAGATTTGAAATAAACACTTGAGAAGAGGGAAAAGGAGCATCTGAGAATAGATTTTCAATGAAATATAATAGTTCAGGCTAATGTGCAAACTGCTAGAATTGTCTTTTTGTAATACGTAACATCAATACAAATGTATCCAGAAAGTGAATATGCGGTGGATTAATGGTGACACCACAGTTTTAGCATTGCAGAGATGACTGCACTCCTAAAACTAAGTCAGAAGTGGTATATGTGCTTGTATGGTGGAACACATCACATCTTCAACAACAGAACATTTAATAAAATGTAGGCTTTTAAAGGGGCTTGAAGGAAAAAAAACCAAAACCCTAATGTTGATGATGTAGTTATTGAGCACTCAAATGATCTATGGTGGTCAGCCAAGAAATTCACTGTAAGTGAATGTACAACTAACTAATTGAAAGAACACTGTAAAATAAGGTATTCAAGTTTCAAAGATATTGCAGATCAGGCAGTTTAAAACAAAAAAGCAAACACTTTAAAGTGAGAGATGTAAACTTTACAACCTTACAGGAAAGGTTTTTTCACATAAATGGTTATCAATGACAGTATAATTCTTAAGTAAAGTTTTTATCTTACAGTTTATCATGCAATCTACTTAGAAGAAATGGCAGCCTCAGAAGTCACTCGCAAGCTTGCTTTGGTGTTTAATATTCCTTTGCATCAGATTAATCAGGTTTACAAGCAGGGTCCTACTGGTATCCACATCCTTGTGAGTGATCAGGTAATGACATTTTTTTTCATCGTTTCATTTGCTTTTTTAAATTGTGATTTCAAAACTGATAAGTTTACAAATTAAAAATGTAAATTAAGAATTGTGGTTTTATCCATACTTTCTTAGGGAGGTTTCTCTGAGCAGCACTGCTTCTCCCCCCTCGCATAGTATGTAGTATACACCTAATGCCCTCTTATAGTTAGAACTTTTGTGTTTTGCTATAGCATTTAGTGTGACTGGAAAGCCATTTAAATACAGTAGATTACGGTTCTCCTGTCTTCATTCCCTAAGGATCAAAAAACATCACATGAAACTCAGAGTAGAATGTGGATTTGCCACTTTTTTCGCCAGAATCTGGTTAAGCCAAATACTAGTACAGAATCCATTGCTGGCAGGACTGCTATGACTAGAGCACAAGAGCTCTGAGAGAAAGTCCCACTTGTATATAACATTTGAATTAGGGATGCAAATGACTAGTTGATTTAATGGATAAGCCTAGGCTTATTGGTTAATCTAGATGACGAATTGCCTCCCCCCTTCCCCCCCCCGCCTTGCTGCCTCAGGGTGGGGAGGGGAGTAGGAGATGGCTTAAAAGCTGGTTTTCCCCCAGCACTGGCTTGGTGCTGCTGCTGCCTCTATCAGAGGCAGTAATATGGGGGCAGGGGAGCTGTTGGAGGTAGAGGCTGCTTTTCAAGGCAGCAGCTCCTGCCTGCAAGGGGCCCAGGTTGGCTGTGGGCAGAGGCTGCTCTGGCAACAGCCCCTGTCTGTGGTAGGCTGGCGCCCCCCCCCCCCCCCCCCCCCCCCTTCCCCCCCACTACCAGGAGCTGCTGCTGGAGCAGCCTCTTGTCTGTCACCAGCCCTGGCTGCTGTAGAGCAACTTCCCCAGTCCCCTCCTCCCAGCAGCCTCTGTCCGTGGGAAGCTCGGACGCCCTGCAGACAGGGTCTGCTGCTGCCTCTGTATCAGAGGCAGTCGGTCCAAGGGGAGCTGGCTTTAAACTGGCTCCCTTTGCAAACTGGTTCCTGCCCGGCCCCCCAAGCTGTTGCCTCTTATGCTGGATGCTGGCCCCACCCCTGCAGGCTATAGAATAGTTGACTAACTACTTAGAATTCATGTGGTTAGTCAACTATTCAATTAACCGATAGCTAACTTGAACATTAATATTTTCATTAATGTTGTATGTACATCAGTTGTAATATGACGTCTTTACCTTGCACCAGTAAACAAAGCATGTAAAAGTTGAAGTTAAACTAAAGTATCAGTTGACTTATCCCTTCCTCACAATTAGTAATTTGGGAATTGAAAGAACATGGGAACGAGACTTACAGGTTGCACCTCTCTGGTCTGGCAACATCCATAGCCACAGATGTTCCTGGATGAGAGAGACCTGTGGCAGGAGAGTCAGCAACTGGGGAGCCTGGCAGTGGCTATGTGAGGTCAGGGCAAGGGCCAAGGACAAGGCAACCTAGCTGGAGCTGTAGCAGGGCTGGGGATGGCCAACAGGCAGCCCTGGTGAGACAGAATGAGCTGGTGACAGAACTGGGTGGTGGGCTGTGGTAGGGGACCTCCCCTGGTTTGACAAATTCCCTCATATGGGACCAAACAGGTCCTGAGGGTGCTGGACCAGGAAGTTCCAAGCTGTGCTGTGTAGGCAGTTGATTCTGAGATGCAGTTGATGAGTAGATCCATACTGAAGGAACATAGTATCCAAATTGCAAGATTGAAATGCCATGCTTAACTGTGACTTAAGTATTTCATGCAAGCAAATATTTTAACCATATATTTCTGGAGCCCTTAGGTCAGGGGTGGGGAACTTAAGGCCTGGGAACTGGATCTGGCCCCTCAGGCTCAGGGCTTCCTCCCAGCATTGAGGAGCCCATGCTGGCACTCCAGCTTGTTGCTGATCCTCTGCAGGGCTAAAGCACACAATCTACTAGTGTGGGGCCCACTAGACTCTGGGATGCAAGGGGGATGTGGGGAGTTCTTACTCCTTCTCAGTCAGGGGCCATGTCAATGAGGAGTTTTGTTTTTGTGTCTCACTTGTGAGAGACCCCTGACTGACTCCCCCCCTCCCCTCCCCCCCACCCCCCGTGGGACAGCGACCCTGAACCAAAAAAAGCTCCCCACTCTTTCCTTTAGTAGTGAGGTCAATGAAGTATCAAATTCTGCTTATGCTCACATTTTGACATTTTAATAGCTCTTTTTGGGAAAATCTAGTACATTTTGTAGATACCTACATGTATTGAGAAAAATAATTGTATAGTGTCTATTTAGAAATATTGTGGATCACTTCAGCATTCAAATTGCTTATGGATTGCTGGTCTCCTTAGGTGGTACAAATTTTAAGATCTCCTTTTTCTTTCTAGATGGTTCAGAACTTTCAAGATGAGAGTTGTTTCTTAGTCACCACAATAAAAGGTATATTATTTTAATAAGGTAGATAACTGGCCTAACTAGCTACTAGATTTTAAGAGACAAGAATTATGCTCTGATAGACATGCCAGCAGTGTTTGCTGCTACTACAAACAAGTAATAATACAGTCAAGTAGAGTGACTTGAGGAAAAGAGGCAATAGTTTTCACTCCACATTAAAATTTTTATAGTATGAAAGATCTAAAAAGCTTTTTCTTTAATATCTAGAGATTGTTGCATCTTAGATGTACTAGCATGAATTTATATCTATCTCGCAAATTGAGTGAAGTAACCTGCTCCAAATCTAATCCCAAAAATGTCAGTTTAAAACTAACAGTTCGCGGGATTTGTGATTCTCTACCATGGTTTGTATCCAAACCAATTAATATAACAGTGTTGCAGGTACTCCAGGGTGCTTTAAATTTTGTAAGGATATAATAGTTTCAAAGAGAAAAATATACACCACAGTGGATGATGATAAATTGAAGGTTGCAGCCTTAAGAGTTTAAATTTTTAGGAAGAATCTGTTTGCACCTTGATGCAGGACACCATTTCCAAAAGTTAGAGAGCCAACAAATTAGTGCCTATCTAAAATAACACTATCTTTATGATGATCTTGGTGTACAAAATCCTGTAGCTGGCTATTCCAATTTACATTTGTATAAAACTAATTTTTAAAAAATCATGTAGTGGCAGCCCATGTTTAGGCTTAACACTACACACATACTTCCTGTTTTCTCCTATAGCTCTAGACTAGTCTCCTCACACTTACCTGGTTGCTGCTTACATCCCTCAGATGTGTTTTCCAGCCCATATTCATTCCAAATTTGCACTCATATATAGCTATATATAGCTTTATAGCAAATTCAAATGCCATGGATTTATCACTTTTTACTATATATTACAAAGTGTTAATGTTTATTTGGAGGGGATCTCTTAACATTATACCAGGAGACTTAAGTCTGTGGCTTCTCATTAATTCACTAATCAGATTCTTTGTTACATTTTAGGTAATACCGGTACAATTTATTTTACCTATTATTCCAGCTTTTCCCAAAAAGCTTTGTGGTGTTGCATTTCTGTAAATACAGTGTCACAGGCCTGCTAACTATGAGGAAGCCAATTTGAGTGCCAGTCACTAATTTCTGCATCTAATGAGTCTTCACTTTCATACAGATAAATTTAAAACGTAAATTTTAGAGGTTCAATTTGGGTTCAGTAAAGTACACTTGCTTTATCTGCATCCTGATATTCTGGCTACTGGGCAGATGACTTTCCTATTCTATATATATATAACCATCCCTTAAATCATTTTACAGTGACTGTATTTATCAGTTTTGTGGATCACAGCGTTTTAGAACAGATGAGATTTAAGAATAAGAGCACTAAAAAAAAAAGTTTAACTGGATTTTCAGGGGACTCCTTGATTCTGTGTCAGAACCAATGAGACAGGTTAAACAAGAGAAAATAGAACAACTGCATGAATTGAAATGGATACAAGGAAGTTCTAAAAATAAAAGTAGCAAAGCAAGTGTCTAGAAATTGAAACTCTATTTTGAACGTAATTTTAATCAGTATTTGTTGGAAGGGGTAGAGAATGTGTTAAGCTGATGAAGTTTGCTGTTCTTAAAAGGTTAAGCAGTCATAAGTCAGTATCAACTTAGTAGTTAAAGGTGTGCTTTTCAAGAACTTACATGGATTTTAGTTTTATTACACTGGGGGTTATACTGTCTTAAGTGGCTGGAGTTTTGATTAAAGGGCTGCCATTCTTTCTTATAAACCTGTCCTTTTTCTCTGCAGCAGAAAATGGTGAAGGTTTCCATATAATTCTGAAGTGATGTCATATAGACATACTAGACTGATACTCCAATGCAGATTTCAAGTCATGATTAATGACGAACATCATCTGAAAATTCTTCAGATTGGACTTCACCATATAAAATGTTTCATATTGAAAACACAAGACCTTTCTAATGAGCTGTTTGATAGATGAACTTTCTAATCACTGCCATAGCTACATGTCCTCATAGGGGTATAATGCCATGACAGCCTATGTACAGGCATGGAAGACAATATAAGCAAAGGTGCTTGCCCTTTACTGAAATAAGGCAAATTATGGCCAGTAGATACAGTTCATAGAAGCACTGTTGCTTTCCTATTATACTGTATCCAGTTTGGAAATGAATGTAAACTTATTCTGGGGCATTTACCTTGCTGTGCCAGTTTGTCTATTACTTACTTGTACCTTATGCTGATTTTATTTTTTGATGTTAGCAGAGCACATAGAAATCTGTGTGGAGACGAGTAGTTAAGGTGATAGTGATCAGGTTGTTGGGTCTTTGAGAGTAAAGCTGTCAAAACAGCTTCCCTGTGTAAATTGTGTATAAGAGTGTATGTAAGAAATGTAAATGCCAGAATAGGATTTTAATAAGTCCTAGCCTGATGCAATATATGCATGCAGCCTACTGCATTATCAACTGTACCTTATTGAAAGGATTAACAAAAATCCTGTGGGGTATGAAGTAATTGTGTTTTTGCTTTTGACAAATTTAATGGAAAAGAATTGCCTATGCATCCTTAATTTCCAGTTTCTCTATGAAGCACTGCTGCAGGCTTTTTTTATTTGGGTTTTTCTCTTTGCTTTTTTTAAGTGCTGGGTTTAAAAACAACCCCCCAGTAATTACGGGGGTTTTCCTGGGTGGGTGGGGGAGGAAATGTGCTAAACAAAGGAATATGATACACTGGCACCAAGGGGCTACAAAAACCAGCTTCAAGTACTATCAATCACATTGCTCAAGAAACACTAATATACACTTCTTTAGTAGCTGGCAGATCTTGCTCTAATCACTTTGCAGTCAAGATACCTGCACATAAAGTCTCACATTGATACTGCAAATTTTTTTACAATGCCTCTTCCATATGACCAAATACTTATCTTTGAAATAGGCAATGTGCTTTTCAAAATTGAGTTTCTCCTTGAAATTGTCCGATGTTTGGCACTGCCATTCAAATATTTAATATGAATGTCCACTTAAGACTTTATGGTATGTGTTATGTACTTTGGGGAAGACTCTTCATAGGCAGAAAAATCCCCGTCCCTTGAAATCAGTTTGAAAGTTTTGAATGGTATAGTGCTAAGTGTGAAATCATTTATAAAGAACAAAAACTACTGCAGCATGCAAAAGGCTGCTTTGATATTATCTGACTTGCTCTTTAGCTGGGTTAAGTGATTAGCAAGAAAGCCTTTATAAAGCTGTAGCAATTCTGAAAACTTAAATCCATGAAAGCTAGAATTGTTTTTTCTGCACTGATAAAATGGAATTTTATGGACTTAAGTTTGAATTTCTTCTGCTTATAAATTGTTCATCTTTGGGTATTTGTTGGATCTTAATAGTTTATTGAACTGACAACTGTCACCTTAGCACCATTTTCAAATCCAAAATGTTTCGTAAGGGGGGGGGGAACCTTGATTGGAAAGTATCCAAATAGTTATTAATTTTTAAAGGAATTGTATAGTAGTTTGTCCAGCTCACTTGAAATTGGAATTAAATTATGGCACCAGCAAACTGCTTTTAAGATGTACACATTTCAATTTTAAGTATAATAAATGTTTTTCAATAATTTTGTAAATGCGCTTCTTATTGTTCTAACATAGAATTAATATTGTAAATAGGAGCACTGTATTTCAGAGCAGATACTTGGGCTGCCCAGCAATATTTTAGAAAACCTATTGAAAAGTCATCAGCTTGACAAACACTTCATATTTTTTAAAAGTGAAATACTAATGTGGCTTACAATGCACCTTAATTTTTGAAATCAGTGAATCAGAAGTTCAAGTAAGTATCAGCTGATTGTTTATTTCCTATATCATTTTTCTTAGCTTACGCATATGTCAAATTTTGTAGCTTTGTACATCTTTAATGCCATTAAAAATCTCACAATAAGATCCATAAAAATGAGCCAAACTTTAGGCAACAACTCATTTTGGCCTACACCAATGTCCTTAAGAAAATTCCAACATGGAAATCTTGATAAATGTATTCATAATATGAAAACTAATCCAGGAATATTTGCTGTTGCTTCAAAGGCAATCTTTGCCTCCCTCTGCCCAAAGATTAATGTGAATTCTTTATGTACTATTCATTTTAGGTTTTCAGTTATGTCCAATCTCAAGTTCACAGATCTGCACACAACAGAAGTGTAGCAGGTAATCATGTACCTTACATTTTCACATTCACTCTAACATACATAGGTCTAAACATTCCAGTTTAAGATCAGCTTTTAAAGGTGAGGTGTGAATGTGGCCACTGCAAGACCGTATTTCTAATGTGTGTGGCCTATTGAGCTTTTTGTCAAATGACATTACATATTTTTCAGGACTTAGACTAGCAACTGCTACATCTTGTTTTAATTTAACTCAAGCCATTTTCCTCTGAAGAACTACTCTTGCACCTGGCAGAGATTGCTGTGCACACCAACAATTGATTTTAGGTGGTTTAATAAAAAAAAAGTACCTTCCCCTTGACACAGATTTACAGTCTGATTTCACTCTCCCTTGTAAAGGACTTAAATCTACATTGGAAATTCTGGATCTATTGATATCACCCTAGCAGTGTTAATACCTTTTAATTATGCTAATGTGACACTGAAGGCTCTTGTGTTTGAAAAGTCTGCATCTGTAATGGGACAAATAGCACTGTTTGTTCTGGATTTCAAGCTGCACAACCACACCAATTCTATTAAATTAATGTAGCTTGATGATTTTCAACACTCACGTTAGCAGCTACTGTTCAAACTTCAATAGGCGGGGTAGGAGAATGGGCCTGGTATAAGACCTGAACTAAAGTAAGCAAGAGTTCATACTATGAGTAACAGACTGGTCCTGTCAAAGGCATCTAGGTCTTTGCAAGTCAGGGTCCAGGACATGAACTCAAAACTAGTACTGCTTAAAAAAAAAAACTCCTCATGAAACATGTAAATCCATTCTACCAGGGCTATACGCAGATACCCCAACGTAGCACATAAAACAGTCTGACAAAATACTGAAGTGATATTTTCTCTGAAACAGCACCAGGTGATAAGTAGAACTGCTTTGGCTAAAATGTCAGGAGGGACGTATGACAAACATGTTATGAAACACAAAAGATGATACATAAGGCATGTCTCACTCTATAAATGTTGGGGTACCTTTCTTTGTCCAGCCTAGGGGCAGTGGTGACTGGGCCATGTCCATTGCATTCGTCATAGCCTTAGTCTTCTAAGTGCTACTACTGTGCTTTGTTTTCAATAAACTTGAGTGCCTTTGGTACCTTATCTGATTCTGTGGTTTTTGGGGGTTTTCTGGGAGTTTGCTGGCTACTTGTGCAGTCAGTGCCACATACAGAGGGAGCACACAAACATGCTGACAGCCAGAGTGTGTGGACCCCTAGAAATTGATAAACACTCAGCCCACTACTTATAGTACTGAATGCAGCATTTAGTTCCTTGCTGTGTCACTGATTTAGGATGTGACTTAAGGAAAATAGCCCCCTACAGCTGCTGTTTAGGACTAAATGGGGCGATTCCTTGGCAATGAGGAAGGTGAAAGTACCATAGGTTACTGTAGTGTCTGAAAGAGCAAAGCCTGTAAAATGTTGTTCCGTGTACAGGGCATAAACCGCCATATCTTTCTTATTCTGACCTATTTAGTAACACTTCAGATAAATATTCTATACAGACTATTAAACTATTCGAGGAGTGGTTTTTTGTATTTCACAACTTTCAGATTAAATAGCTACCTTGAGATGTACTACCTCCTAAAATAAGCTGCAGCAATCTAATTTTCATGATTACTTTCTCCTTTTTTGGGTCTGCTAAAGCGGATTTGTCCTTAAACCTGATGTAACTGGTCATGCGTATTGTACAATAGCCATTTGGATTTGCATGCTTGATTAAAGACCCTGTTTTGGTTACACTTAATAATGCTTACAAATAGGAACTAATTTTCAGGGTCTGAGAGTCTTACATTGTTGTTAGGGCTTTCACTGAGCATCTACAACTCTGTATACCCAAGTCCACATTAGCAAATGAAACTATGATTGTCATATCAACAGCAAGGATAGTGGAGCGATACAATTAAAAAAAAAAGCATCAGTTACTCCACATCCACATGTAACACTGAGTTTTACCTGCAAAATGAGTCAGAACCAGCACACTATTGGATGACTGTGACATCACAGCTATAGCAGTTAAACTGACACACTGCAAGTTTTTGTTTCCACAATCAAAGACATCTTTCTTCCTTGACCTCATGCTCCTACCGTCAAAGGATAATGCAGCACCTGCAGAGTCGCTGTCGACTACCACCTACTGAAGGAGGTGGTGTAACTGGAGCAAAGTAGGCGTGAACTTTCACATCAGGTAAATGGGCCTGTGGATGAAAATTCTGCATTTTAATGGAAATTGAAAAAGTTAACCAGTAAATATGAAGAGCAAAAACAAACTACTTCTGAGATGACACTACAGGTTGGACTCCCTGGTCCAGCATCCTCAGGACCTGGCTAGGCCCAAACAAGGGAGTTTTCTGGACCAGAGGAGATCATTTGTCTTCCACCGCACCCCCAGCTTGGTTCCATGTCTCAGCTCCCCCTACCCTCCCACCCTGACCCCTGTTCCTACTCAAGCTGCCTTGCTAGGTACTTGGCTCCTCTGCTGCCAGCAGTCCTGGATGGGACCGGCTCTACTGCTGCTGGCTCCACTCAAACTACTGGACGGGGACTCTTGCCAATTAATTCCTGGCTGCTGGGTCTCTGTGGCCCAGGAACATCCATGGTCCTGACAGACCAGAATCCCAGATTTTAAGAGGTTCAACCTGTATTGTCAAAGCTTTTCTTTCTGCTCTTATCTACGCACCTACCCCTGGGGGTATTTTTGCAAAAATAATTCTGCACACACAGTATTTGAAAACCTGTAGGTTTGTTAAAATAACACCACGTATTCCAGTTTTGATTACTACAGTAATTTATTTAAGAAGAACAGCCATACTTGGTCAGACCAGGTACATCTAGCCCAGTATCCTGTCTTCCAACCATGGCCAATGCCAGATGCCCCAGAGGGAGTGAACAGAACAGGTAATCCTCACGTGATCCTTCCCCGTCACCCATTTCCAGGCTCTGACAAACAGAAGCTTAGAACACCATTCCTACCCATCCTGGCTAATAGCCATTGATGAACCTAACCTCCATGAGTTTATCTAGTCCTTTTTTGAATCTTGTTAAAGTCCAGACAACATTCTCTGGCAAGCAGTTCCACAGGTTGATGGTGCGCTGTGTGAAGAAAATCTTCCTTTTGTTTTAAACCTACTACCTATTAATTTCATTTGGTGACCCCTAATTCTTATATTATGGAAACAAGTAAATAACTTTTCCTTATTCACTTTCTCCATACCTGTCATGATTGTATAGACCTCTATCATATCCCCCCTTAATCTCTTTTCTAAGATGAAAAGTCCCAGTCTTTTTCATCTCTCTTCATATAGCACCCATTCCAAATCCTTAATCATTTTGTTGCCCTTTTCTGAACCTTTTCCAGTGCCAATATATCCTTTTTGAGATGAGGCACCCACATCTGTATGCAGTACGCAAGACATGGGCGTACCATGGATTTATACAGAAACAATAAGATGTTCTCTGTCTTATTCTCTATCCCTTTTTAAATGATTCCTAACATTGTTTGCTTGCTCCTCACTATATGTTGGGGGAGCCCTGGAGGGATCAAGGCAAGCTGCAGGCTGAATCTGGGCTATGGGGGGGGTCTGCCTTGTGAGGGAGGAAGCAGCTCTATGCACTGACATTCCCCTGCACCACTATGCCTGGAGGAACAGTAGCACAGGGAAGCTCTGTCCCTTCACTTGCTTGCAGGCTCCATGGCCAATGGGAGCAGTGGGGAGCAGCGCCTGCAAGTGCAGGGTGGCATGGAGCCACTTGTTTCCCTTCAGGGACTGCACCTGGTAGGTCTCTCAAATCCCCTTCCCCCATCCAGCCCCCCGTGGAACCCCAGCCTGCTCCTGTTCCCTCCTACCTATACCCTGCACCCCCTGCCCATTCTCAGGCAACCTTGTCCCACACATTGAACCCCTTGTTTTAGCCCCACTCCAGAGCCCAGGAGCCCCCTCCTCCCATATCTATTAATTTTAGGACCCCCTGAAGAGTTAATCTGACCAAGAGGCTGGAGTGCAAGGCAAGTAATGTGTGTGTGTGTGTGTGTGTGTGTGTGTGTGTGTGTCTCCCCCCCGCTCATTGTTCTGTGGGTCAGTGGCCTCCACCTCACAAAAGGTTCCCCATCCCTGCCCTAAATCTGCCACTTACTGAGCAGAAAAGGTCCTATGGTTAAAACATGGGGAATGACAAAGAGGATGCACTAATGACAAAGAGTTGCTCTGCCCCAGGCTTCCTGGAATCAGCCGCTGATCAGTTTCATCAGCAGCTGACTTGGGGACGCCTGGGTTTCTTAAGTTGAATCTGTATGTAAGTCAGAACTGGCATCCAGATTCAGCCGCGGTTGAAACTGATCAGTTTCAGAAGCAGCTGACGCCAGTTCCGACTTACATACAAATTCAACTTAAGAACAAACCTACAGTCCCTATCTTGTACCTAATCCGGGGACTGCCTGTATACCCCTGGGAGTTCTGACATCTAAAGCAGGAAAGCTTATAAATTTAACACATTAATCAACATCCTTAGTTTTTACCCTTCCTTCCCATGCTTTGGACAATCTGTTAAGCTAGACAAGAGCTACTTAACTTTGGAAGCCTCAGGGAGCAGTGATACTGACAGCACATGCCAAGGGCCACAACTTAAGCTTCTTTCACACTGATGGGCATGAATACAGAGATTAAGGGACTACACAACACACAGTCCCCATTTAAGTCAGTTCTGTTGCTATTAATAAAATGCAATATTTATCTGATTTCAACCCCTATCACAGTACTTATAACGTTTAAAAACACATACTCGTATTCGTTTGATTCCTGCTCGTGTGACTTGCTGACAATCATACAACTCGATTCTCTCCAAGCTGTGGCAGTTCTCCAAGTGCTCTAGGGTCACATCGGTGATGAGAAGACAGTTGTCTAACTCTAGGACTTGTAGCCTTTCATGACCACAGGTACTGTTGCTCAGATGCAGAATCCCGTCATCTGTGATCAATTCACAGTGAGATAAGCTCTACAAGACAAAACAACAATGAAATGTTTCATTCCACTGGTTTATATTATTACTATTAAAAAAGGCATCTGTCTAGTGCAGAAACAAAGGGGCATATTTTAAATGCCATCGCCTGAAGAGCAGGAAAGGTAGCTGCCAATAGGAATAGCTTTGGTTTAAGGATTGTAGCAGTCAGAATGATAGACTCTAACTGTAAGTTGGCTTCATCGTTATAGCCCCAGGACAGGCACTTTGTAGCACTAGCCAACCTCAGCACTCCTGTTGCTCTCTGGGGATACAGAAATTCTATTTAGGTTGTTGCACAGATCCATTTACTGAAAATAAGGAGCAAAATTACACATGTGCAATGCCAAATGCTTACTTTAAGCACCTAACAGGAGAGACATGCTATCTTTCTCTGTTCTTCTAGATAGAACATTCTCCACTCTTTCAAACCTGTATGAAAAATAATTATTTGATTTTTCTGCAGTGCTAATTTCCCTTCAGCATTTCCTTTAGAACCACTGAAAAATCAGTGCTCAATTTCAAAAGTGATAGATTTCTTGCAGAGTAAGTTATCTACGTCTGTCACATGCCGCATGAACACTGCATGTGTGTATTAGTGCACATACTATGGATCCATGCATCAGTTCAAAGACCTACAGTTGAACCACTCCAAGTTAAGTTGGTTCCTGCTTCCTTTAGAGGATTCATGGCCTTCACAAGACCATTGTCAGAATAACAAGACACCCTTGAATTTTCATTGCAGGTAGTACTCTGAGGCTATTGTCAGCTACCTATAAAATAAATGCTCTGCACAGTCATCACCTCTGCAGAAGGCCTTGATGTGTTGAGTTGATTCCATCTTTCAATCTGGGCTTTGATCAAGCTCCCAGCTCAGCACCATGAATTGTCCATAGCCCACCAGCTACCTGCTCTGTGTGCCTTTTTCCTTGTCTGCAGAACAGCTCTGGTGCGGGGACCCTTGGCAGTGAACAGAAAGCGAGTGCATTTTCTAACTCCTCAGGAGAGCCAAATAGTAGTTCTCAACAGTCCTGTTAGTTCCAAACACCACCCCCTGAAAATTCAGATCCAACAATTGGGAGAGCCATGGGATTCATGTATCCTTTCCCCAGCCTGCAACACATTAGTTCTACCTAGAACCTTTATCCTAGCAGCACAATGAATTCTGAGGACTACTACTGTGACACTGGGTGGATACAAATTGATTTAAAAAAATTGATTTTATTATTTTAAATTAAACAGAAGGATTTTTAAATAAACCTATTAAAAATTCAGTTTCAAAGTACCTATGTTAAGACCTAAATTTACCATAATCTTAATCATACAAATGAAATACAAAAATTACATTAAGTAGTATGTTTTCAGCCAAGAGTTAAAGAAGTCAACCCCTGAACAGGTAGAAGTTACTGGCTAAGAACCTGGAAACAGTCTGTTGAAGTGACTGTCAACTTTTGACAGCAATAGCCTTTTCTGCAGATTATTTGCTTAATTTCAGTACATTCAAGATCAGCTCAATGGCTAGTTCACTCAAAGTCAAGAAATCAAATGGAGAGCTGAAAAAGCAGGAAAACTTGTTTTTCTCTTCTAATCTCTTCTGAATAAAAAATTAGGTGTGAAAGAATGAGATCAATCAGTTTTAAAATCTTAAGGTCATAATGAATTGAACTGATTGTTTCTGGTTACTAGCTGCAGATATTTTCTTTGTTTAATAAATGTTTTAAATAGAACACGTTTTGATATATAGTTTTTCTTATGTATCCAGCACTTTCATGATATATTTTGAAATATATAAAACTATTTTAATTGAACTTTAATTTCCATCCAAAATAAAAATAGTTAACAAAATTAAAGAGGCAAGGTAGAAGAGATAGTATCTTTCATTGTGTCTCAAAAGCTAGTCTATCTCCCCAACAGAAGATGATCCAGTGAAAGATCTTATTTCACACACCTTGTGTCTACAAAATTCTTGGACTCAACACAGGAACTACACTGCATATAATAGATAGCAGATTTTTAACTTATTAAGTAAGAAGTGCAACAATCTTCATTTTCTAGTAAAAATTCGAATCTAAATAGAGATAAGTTAAGTTATATAATGGCTTACGTAACAGTGTATAAGAAAACCATACCCTCCTGATTCACAAAAAGACACCTATTTTCGTGTAAAGTCCACAATCGCAAACAACATATTTTAATGTTTACCAACCTTTATTGGTAATGACTCTTTGTTTAGCAAAATAACTAAAAAAGAGTACAAATACATATCACAATTAAAATAAATTACTTAAGTCACGGTTTCTACTTTTATAAATCATGATTTACATTGATAATTTGAAACATTTTGATTTAAATTAGTGGTTCTCAAATGTATTTGATCATGCGGCCTTTGTTGTGTCTGTAGTAATTTATGCCCCCACCATGTACCAATTAAAAAAAAAATCAACATGCAACTCACATTAAATACTAAAAACAGCGAAGCACTGAGTCAAAGGGAGACAACAATACCTTGTAGTAACACCAAAAGCAAAACTGTGATTGTGGTCAATGCTTGCAATTAAATGTGCACACCACATCATAGCAAAGAGATTACATAAACAAGGCAATGTCCTTGTATAATGCTATGAAAACTTAATAGAAATCTGTCATGTGAGGACCCGATATGTCTGGAGCAATCAGTTTTGCTAGTAATTCATTGCTGTGAGTAAAATGTGCATGGCACTTCCCCATCCCAAAGCTTCTCATGCCCCCTGGCTCCCGGTCTGAGAACCTCCGATTTAAATCAATCCATCCTGCTATAGCAAACCCTTTGCTTATGGAAGATTCTTGGCCATTAACAGGCAGACTACCCTGTATATCTTTAAGATTAGCTTCCTCCTCCTCAGTTTTTCCCCTTTACTCAAAGTTGCAAGGGAAGATCAGAGACAGGAAAGAGAGGGAGGACTCAGAATGCTCCAGTTCTAGAAGTTTCACTGAATCTCATGGAGAGAAGGGAGATTTCATCCATTTCTCCACAGGAATTATCACAGCATGTCCCCTTCAATTCCAGCTGCTTCATGTTGTATTTTCATTTTATTCGTCCAACAGGGTGTAGTATTAACATGTTTTATATTAGCACATCATGTAATATATGCATAGATATTTTTTAAAAGGTTGTCTGTTTTATTCCTGTCAAATCCTTATCTTAAGGTCTGCGTTTATGTTCTTTGCTCTTGTTAAGTTTTGGATGTTTTAGATCTCGTCTGCCTTCTCTATGTATTTGTATGCATATCCTCCTGAACACTTATTTGTCCGCTACTCTCCCCTCTCTGCAAAGTCTATTTATAGCACCTGTGGGAAAGCGGGTGGATGGCTGGTTGGCTGGTAGGTAAGAAGGAAGGAAGGAAGGAAGGAAGCAAGCTTATATGAAGACAAATTTGACCTTTAGGGTGTCTACTGGCTAATTAAGAGAATTTCACATCCTAAGGAAGAAGTAAGAAGCTTATAAAATTCAGCTTTCCTGAGAGATTGTACTCTTGTGATTAGAAACTGAGTTAGACAATACAGGATGTACAGTTAAATTCATAAACTGAATGAAACAAACATGCCTAATGTAATACTGTATTCTGTATTAAAGCACAAGGAACTTCAGACTTGATAAATCTGGTGATGATCGTTAATAAGGTAGGAAGTGTCAGGTTTATAGTTAAAATCTTAGAATAAAGAGGGCTGGTCAACTTCCTTCTGTTTGCTATTTAAAAATAATTGCTGTGTACAAATCAAATTAAGACTAAATTTTGTTGAACAAAATGATTAACAAACAGTATCAACAAGATAACTGATGAATCATAGAACTCTAGAACTGGAGAGGTCATCAAGTCCAGTCCCATACCCTCATGGCAGGACCCAGTACCACCTAGACCAGAGAGAGATTCCTTCTGCTGATGGCATATCCCTGAACAAGTTACAATTTCTCGGATATATTTATTTATTTATTTATTTATTTAGAATTTCCACATAAAACTCTCAAATGCTTTTTAACTTCTATGAATTGCTTAAATTAAGTACTGGAGTGTTTAAATACTGCCAAAAAGGTTGTGTCTGTTCCCTGATTTGTTTTGTAAACAAACCCTAATAGTACAAACATGGTGAATTTAAAATCTGATTTCTACAACCTTAATTAAAATGCACTTTGTAAATATTTGGGCCACTAAAGCTCAATTGGATAAAGGTTCACAGCATTGCTAACCTGAATTAATTTAAAATGTCAAATTAAGATTAGTGGGCTTCTTTCTTTTTTTTTTTTCCCAGTTCACCTGGAATTGTCCTTTGCACTATCTGCCTGGACATTTAGTAATTTTCTCTGCTACACCTGAAAAATATTAGACAGGAAATTATTTTTTTTTTTACCAAACAAGAGAGCATATGGTTTCTGTACTATAAACTTGCCATCTTATACAGATAGTAACCTTATTCCAGTTCTCAGCTGATGTACTCGGACCTGTAAGAAAGTCTGCAACAGTTGTCTGAGGTACAGGATATTACAATCCTATTACCTGTGAAGTAGACTGTTAAAGAAGGAATAACACCCATAAATTATAGTTGCTGATTTCTATAACATCGCTTTTGAAGCACTGGGATAGCAGGCTCAAAAAAATTATTGCATATACCTGAAGAACTGGTTACAAATGAGATTATGATATCAACAAAGCAATGCTGTAATTTGTACCGTAATTATTCCTCTTCATTCATTTTGATTCCTAAACCTAGTTTTATTTCTAAACTTTCCTCTCCATTTCAAGTAAGTGATGCTATAGCATTATTGTCCCCAGACACAAAGACAGGTAGCATTTTATAAAGAACTCTTGATAAAGCCATTTTTCTAGTCATACCAAATTGATACAGTCTAAGTAAGGCTAAAATGACACTATCAAATGGAACAGTAAATCTTTATAAAATAGATTCCCTCTGCTGAACAGTATTTCTAAATTACAATATATGTTGAAGTCCAATGTTCAGTGAAAAGTCAATGAAGTTTTTAGATTGACTGCCCCAGATTTGTACAGTTTAAAATAAATTTAAATATGAATGATCCTATGAAAAGTCAGAGATGGGATGGAAGCCATTTTCAATATTGTGGCCAAGGTAAGTAAACAGTTCCTTGTCTGGTTGGTAGACTGCTTCATTCACTGAACTAAAGCATATAGTGTGTGGAATTATGGCCTAGGAACAGGATGAGAGGCTTAATCTGTGTATTGCAGTGAATATGATTCCTCTTTAAAGACAAATCTCTTCCTGAGCCTGCTGCTGCCTTAGTAACACACTTCCTCGAGCTGTGGGCATAGAAGAAGCCAATGATATGGCCACACAATTAATGAAGAACTAAACATCTCCTTAATCTCTCCAAAACATAGATTATAAAGTATATCTAGTCTCTTCAAGTACATTTAAGGAAGTTTCTCACAGTGAACAGTAACCTGCCACATATGAAATACAACACACCTCCTTTTGCCAAATGGTAGTGGTACAGTTGACTCCAAATGCCTAAACCTAGTGATCTGAGGTACTTCAATTTCAAAGTGGCCAATCTAAGTGATTTTAAAGTAGCCTGATTTTCAGAAAATGAACATACACCCTATGAATATCAGATCCATTAAAATATTTCACGTTGATTGCTCTAAAAACATGATAATCAAAATCATTAAATCGCTTTTGAAACTGCAAGCCTCAGAAACTGATAATAGATACCATAAATTCACTGCTGTTAAAATGTGTATATATATACACACACACACACACACACACACACACTTCACTCATCTGAATATGATTAACTCCCACATGACTATTTATAAGATTGGGCTCTATCTGAATACACCTTTGCTAGGTAATTAATTTTTTTTTCAAATTTACCATTATCTGATGTTTCAAAATGTTGTGTAAATTAAAATTTCATTATTTAAAAAAATCTTTAGATGTAAAATATGTATATTTAAATATTTGAAACTGTCTTATATCGCTTTTTTGACTAAATTGCTCACAAATAGAGGACAATTACAGGTTCAACACAGGCCAGTTTTCTGATTATCTTGGAATTCATGGTTTGCTTTGAGAAAACTTACAGTACTTAATGCCATATTTAAAACATTTTTAGAAATAAAAGTCATTTAAAACATGCTTTTGTAAAAAAGTATAAATTGTTCAGTGTCACAGAACCAAAAACTATCAGCTACAGACTGCAAGTCAATCCTTATTTTGTTAGGACTTTTTAAAATATTTTATTAATAGTTACATTATAAGAGTTAAACTCACCAATGCTTGAAGTTTAGGACAGTGAACAGAAAGTTGTATCAATGTATTATCTGTTATCTGGAAAGGGAAGAAACCAAACAATTGGCTACATAAATGCAAAGTTATAGTCTGGGCTTATATATAATAATAGAACTGACTAGCAGAAAAAAAAATCTATTTTGTTCAACTGAACACGTACACTTGGGTTTAATTTTATTCCATTCAGACTCTTCTGATCTATAAACCCACTGAAGGATAAAAAAATAAAAGCTTCTCCTTTTCCAAAATTTTAGCAGAATAGATGGAGAAAGAGCTTAAAATGTAGCTGCTTTCACGAAATCAGGCACTACATGCTGAATCGATCACCAGCCTATTTGGATAGGTTCATTTCACCTTGCCAATTTTTAGAGAAGTGAGATAGAGGGGAAAAAACCCTACTCTTATCCCAACAGAGAGTTCTGTAAACCTTCTTAAAGTTCCAGTAAATCCTGCCACACTTTGTTCCTTTGCTCATTTTTATAACTTGATATCTCAAACAGATTCACAACCAATCCCTACACCAAAATTAGGCATTTCTGTCTAGCGGATGAAGTTTCTGATATACATTGGGCTTTTGCGAAATGGATAAATGTTTGTCTTTAAGTTTCCCTTTTTACAGACTTCCCAATAATTATCTGCATTTCCTATAAAAATATTAGAATTTAGAATTCCTAATATTGGTAAACAAAAATCTAAAGCACTGATGTTCTGAAAGGCTTTACAGATTCTTATAAAGGATTTATGATGAATATTATTGGTAAAACTGATTCTCACCAATACACACTCTTCTAAGTCCATCTTTTCCAGTTCGTGGCAATTCTAAACAAATAAAATAGAAACAAAACAAAAAAAACAGACAAGAAGAGAGGTGACAATCTGATCTTCAATTTTAATGGGTGGTCCTAACAGAATAACCATTAATACTGAGATAAAGACAAAGGGAGAAAGAACATTTAATTATTACACTGTTTTATATATCTATGCAGGCTTTTGCCTTTATAAAAAATATTACATATTTGTTCAGCACCTCTTGTTCTTTAAGATATATTGCACATGTCCATACCATTTTAGGCATGACCTGTTGGGGCAAGACAAGTGATCTCTGTACAATTGTGTTGCTAGCTGAAAGTATATAATGCCCCAACTTTTCTCTAAATTCCTTCATGCTGGAAGCCAGTATATGTTGTGCCTCTGATGCAAAAGAGAAAGAGGGAGGGTTGTGGAATGAATATGTGCACCACATCTCAAAGAACAATAGTTCCTGAACAAGTATGGAACTTTTCTTTTTTGCATGCTTCCACATGTCCCTTTCACTTTAAGTGACTCAAAAGAGTCTGAGGGAGGAGGGTATTGGACTCTGCAGTTGACCTAAACAAGGAGTGCACCACTCTTCCAAACTTAACATTGTACATGGAGACCTTGGAAAGCACATAATGAACAATGAACAAATGAGCAGATGATCAAGATACAGCTTTGCCAATGTCATTGATGGGACCGTGACCCAGGAAATCAGCCAAAGCTGGTTGGGTTCTTCTACAGCACGCTAAAACACTTTGAGATAGGGATGTGAATGTTTAACCAGCAAGCCTCACCCATTAGGTAAACTGTATATATGTAAAATAATCCTTACCCGTGCAAGAAGTGTAAAACCTGCATCCGTCAGGTGGGAACATCTTGCAGCTTCCAAAATCCTGAAAAAAATAATTTTTTTAATCATAAAAATATTACTGATACAGTAATGGAAAGGTTTTTTTTTTTCTTTTACTTAAATCTATTGGCTATATGTTTGCAAAATATAACTGATTTAGAGATGAATTCTTAAGTCCATTTTCATAGTGTTTGTAATTTTTAAAAAAGGTAGGACAGATTTTTGATTCAGCTAATCAGAAAGATGTTCAGGGTACATAGCAAAATTAAATTATATACAATTAAGAATTATACCTATGTATATACGTACAGAAAAAAACAGAGTGAATTCTGGTCCTTCTAGGCCTACGCATACACCTATTTTTGAGGAGTAGCTGTGTTACTTTGTTTCAGCAAAAACAACAAGTAGTCCTGTGGTGCCTTAAAGACTACAAATTTATTAGGACATAAGCTTTCGTGGGCTTCAGCCCACGAAAGCTTATGTTCATACACCTATTATAATAATCAAAACTGTGTTTTGAGAAATACTACTTTCACTGGCTATCTTATTCTCGATGCATGAAGAAATAAATGCATTAAACAGAAGTGGAATTTGTATGTTGGGGGAAAGTACAGAAAAAGTATACATGTGGAATTTAGAGTGCAGGTCAAACCATTGTAATGTGCCCCCATGTTCTATATAATGTCAAGTCCTTACATTAAGCATTTTGGCTTCAGGTATCAAGAATCAAGGAGACAAGAACTTAAGAACATACTGGGTCAGACCAAAGGTCCATTTAGCCCAATATCCTGTCTTTGGCAGTGTCTCGGACAAATTAACAGAACAGTGATCCATCCCCCGTTACCCATTCTCAGCTTCTGACAAACACAGGGTAGGGACACCATCTCTGCCCATCCCAGCTAACAGCAACTGATGGACCTATCCCTTATGAATTGATCTAGCTTTTTTTTTAAATCCTGTTATAGTCTTGGGCCTCACAACATCCTCTGACAAAAAGCTGTCAAAGGCAAAACATAAAGCCAGCCCTGCCTGAATGAACCTTATGGAAACAAATACAGAAATATATTGGAAAAAAACCTCATCAACTGAAAAGCAATCCCTTAGGAGAGGTGAGTAAATTAAAATAGAGGAAAAAAGGAAACTGATAAACACAACACCAGTACATATGATTTTCATTGTAGTATTTCTGCTCTTTCCTTGTTCAAGTTTACACTAAGCAGATGGTAGTGAGCAATAAAACTAACCAGGAAAGAATGTCACAGGGTACGTCTATACTACCATGTTATTTTGAAATATCTAATTTTGAAATAGTTAATTTGAAATAACGTGTCTACACACAAAATGCATTTAGAAATAGCATTTTGCTATTTCAAAACAGCACGTCCACACTGATTGGACACAATCGCATTTAAAGCCAGCCAGAAGTGGTTCCGGCAGGGCATCAGGTCAGAACAGAAGTTACTTTGTGGCCAGAGCGGCCAGCAGGGTACCCTCGGAAGGGCTGGAGGCCCCATATTACAAAATAAGCATCTACACAGCGCTTATTTTGAAATAGCAATTTTGAAATTGGTAAACCTCATTCCACGAGGAATAGCACCAATTTCAAAATAAGCCCTCTGCTATTTTGAATTAATTTCAAAATAGCAGTTGGCTTGTGTAGATGCTAGGAAAGTTATTTTGAAATAATGACTGTTATTTCGAAATAACTTTGCTGTGTAGACATACCCACAGAGTAACAAAGAGCACAAACTCTCCCACTTCCTCTAGGTTTGACAGACAAATTGCTAAAATTCTCTGTTTTTCCAGTGTACATAGTTGTTTATAGTGTAGAGACAAAAGAGAAATTATATCTGTGGCTAAATTAAGAGGGAAAACTAAATCAGCAATCTGAGAGGTAGGAATAAATCAAGTATCTCTGTTTATGGACAAAGAAGAAAGAGATGTCTTCATCCATTGGATAAATGTGATATAGTACACCTCAAACAAAGTATCCATTTTCCTATCTTCTACCCCGCCCCTCTTCCCTCAAAATGTTACATTCTCTCAACATGCTCCAGGCTCTAACCATTTACCTCAAACACACCCGTGCCCCTTGTGTTTTGCCAAGGCACTTCGCTGCCAGTACTGAACAGTACAGGGTAAAGCCCTCTCCTCACAGAGCATCTCCCACTGCATTTCTGAATACTACACTCTCTCTCTCATACCCCTGTCATCTTGGTCACTTCATGTGGGTGGATGCAGATACATCAGCTTACCACATGAGACATTTACTGGGTGACCACATCTTTACCACTTGCTATGCCATTACCTCAGTAACTGCGGCAGACATCTTACAGACTGTCACTTCTTGTGAGACCTCACATCTACCTACACGCTGAGCACTGCTTGCTAATCAGTCATGTTTGGAATCCACATATGGACCATCACTCGAAGAATTAGAAGAGGTTACTTATGATAGCCAGAGGTTCTTCGAGATATGAGGTCCCTATTAGGCTTCCAGTCCTCCCCCTCTTCCCATACTCTCTGTTATGGACTACTTTGCTTACAGTTAAGAGGGATACTGGAGCAACAATGACTTCATGGCCGCTTATAGCCTCAGATGTGAGCATGTGGACAGTGCACATGCAAGTCAATGCACACTGCTACAAAAACTGATCCGGGTTCGACACATGGCACACATGCACACCCATGTATGGAATCTAAATAAGGACCACACATCTTGAAGAACCTCTTCTTCTGTAGCTTTGTGGGTGACCTCTGCCTCTCATCAGCACAACAAATCTCTTCTCTAATGGTCCATAAAATGAAAACATACACAGTGACGGGATATGCTTTAAAAAAACCAGAAACACAACTTATTCACTATGCATCTGTTCAAAAAGCACTAAACACTAGTGCACAGGCAGCAGTAGATGAGAAAGAAAAGGAATGGTGATTCTACCTTTAGATTAGTAGTCCCTGGATCTAGACACAGGATGGGGAGAGGTGAGCTAACAGCTGTCCTATTGTGTCATTCATTTAGGGGCCCGTTATGCAGACTAGGTTGGGCAACAAGATTGGGGCTTACTGAACATAAGACATTGCACTGATAAAGATGAGTGACTGAAGTTCCCATGTTGACTTGTTTTTCTAATTTGCATGAGATTTGATGTGGCTGCCTAGTAAAATTACTTCCAGACACTAGCTGACATTATCTGTTTATTTCTATACATAGTGACTATTTTTGGAGGGAGATACAGGTGAGTAGCCATCTTACGTGGCCCAAAACCTAGATAGTGAAGCTGAACCTTTGGTGAAGAACCAAAAGACATTATTTTTAGGAAACTAAAAATTACAGGTAAGTAATTTTCTCTTTCTTCCAAGGTAAGCATCCTTAGTATAGTTATACTTGTTGCAAGACTACAGAGGGAAAGAGAGGTATCTCTGCTAAGGAAACCTGAAGAAGAAAACCCAGGACAGACATGAGAAGAGATTCCAAGCTACACAAGACCAGAAGAGAGGGGAGGAAAGAGTTGTAACTCAACTTGAAAATACCATACTGTAGAGTAAATTAATTCACTCCTGACACCTTGCCTAATAGCACAGTACAGTGAGCTGCCATTAGTGCCTTGTCAGAGTAGAGCTCTGACTGAAGGCTGCCTATTGTTACTTATGTGTCAGCGCACATTTACAATTAATCCAGGTCTTCACTGACATCATGCTAAATAATCCTTACACAGGCCAGGTTTAAGTATCCATGTGTTTCAAAGTGCTAACCATAAAGCACTATTCAGAAATGCATCAGAATGTCATCTCTTTCCCAAGTCTGCCCAGTGAGTAAATACCCTTTGCACGACAGAAGCCCTGTTCTCTCAATAGGACTGTATTGAACATCCATGGGCAGCCAAGGCTTGGTAAGCCTCACATTCTGTGATCTTGAGCAGGCTCATCATAGGTTGTTAATAGCCATTAATGTCTATGATCTAGACAGTACTTGGTCCTGCCATGAGGGTAGAGGAGTGGACTTGATGACCTCTCAAGGTCCCTTCCAGTTCTGGTGTTCTATGAAATGTCTAAGTGTGAGAGAGAGAGATCACTATATGACTACACCTGCCACTGTCATATGCAGCTGAACAGGAAACACAACCTGTTCTTCCCCCTGCCCCCTGCTAAAGTGCGGATCACTGAATGTTGATTTTACTCTATTAAGTACATAGGCTATTTTCCACTAGAAGTATCACAGAAATGGCAATACTTGAACTGTTCAGATCCCCTTCTCCTCAAGAGAGAGGAGCACCTTTCTGATTCATTGGGTTCATCACTCCTTCCTACAGGAGAGAGAGAGAAATGGTGCTAAGAGTATGAAGAAGATGCAATGTACTTGCAGTCATGATCTGAGTTCAATCACATCATACATTTTTGTTCCCAGCCTCTTGAGGTAGTCCCAGCAACTAGATTAATTGCAAAGGCGTTGGAGTGAGCTGAGATCCTGGACATCCTGGTGCACAGGCATCACAGGGATTTATTGTCCCATCTAGATATATGCCTCTATATCTGCTTCCAAGATGTTTCAATGCCTCAGTCTCCAAAATAGGAGCGAAACACCACTCGTCCCCCCCACACAGCTCATCAAAGCTCTGCTTTGATGTACCAGTCTTATATGCAGTCTCATTCAGCTCTGCTCCACTCAAGGATTCCTTCTATCAGACTTGACAGACCAAACTGATTTCAGATACCTGGGGAACACAGAAGGAGACCAAAGCATTTGTCATAGGATCTGATGGCTCAAAGTAATAAGCTGGAGCAGATCCCATGCCACATCCAAATCATGATCATCCCTCAGACAATACAAACACCTGATACATTCACTGATGGCAGGCACTTCTCTGTTGAGGCACCTCTGGAAGCCAGTATGGAGTTTATCCATTCCTGTTAAAACAATCTAAACTGGAAGAAAAAACCCACTAATAACAACCTGCATTGTCACCTGGGATGAGCCAAGACAAAGGTACTATGGAAGACTATAGTGTGTGGACGTGTCAGCAAACCAACTGAGCCTAGACAAAGTACCAACATTTTCTTTAAAAGAAGATAGGGAAATACAAAAAATTGAATATCAGCACTTAGCTAAGGGAAAGGGCAGGGGTGCCATTTCAGATTTTGGTAGGGGGGGCTGACCTGTGCATGTGATGATGGGAGGACAGATTGAGGACAGAAGCTTCAGCAGTGTTACTGAGCATGCTCAGTACAAGCCAAGCTCCAAATGGGGAGGGGAGGAACCAACCCCATCCGCCCTCCTCCCCCTACCCCTCCACATCATCTCTATCCAGGGGCTACCAAGGTATTGGAAAACTCTACTTTTTTTGGCAGACAACTTGGCAGTTAGCTGACAGGAGCCCTGTATCTAATTCCTATATAAAAGAAAGAAAATTAAATACATATTAGACACACTCAGCTCTAACACTGATATTCTAACATCTTGTGGCAAGTCACTTAAGGAATACTAGTTACCCTTAAAATTTTAATGTATAGTCTTACTTTATTACTTACTGACTCTGTGGAGAGAAACCCACCCCATCAGGACTCCTAGGTGCTCTCTCAGCTCTGGAAGGGGAGTGGGTCTAGTGGATTACAGCAAGGGGGCAGGATACAGTTCAGCTCTATGTAAGAACATCAGAATGGCCATTCTGGGTCAGACCACAGGTCCTTCTAGTCTAGTATCCGGTCTTCCAACAGTGGTCAATGCCAAGTGCTTCAGAAGGAATAAGCAAGAGAGGCAATCATCATGATCCATCCCCAGTCACCCATTCCCAGCCTCTGGCAAACAGAAGTTAGGGACACCATCCCTGCCCGTTCTGGCTAGTAGCCATTGATGGACCCATCTTCCTTGAACTTATTTTGTTCTTATTGGAACCCTGTTATAGTTTGGGCTTTTCCACAATCTCCTGGCAAAGAGTTCCACAAGTTAATGGTGAAAAAATGTATTCTGTTTGTTTTAAATCTGCTGCCTATACATTTAATTGGGTCAGCCTCTTGTGTTATGTTAGTGAAAGAGTAAGTAACATTTCCTTATTCTATTTTTCCACATTGCTCATGATTTTCTAAACCTCTAATATATCCCCCCATGCTTTAGTCATTTCTTTTCCAAGCTGAAAAGTCCCAGTCTTGTTAATCTCTCCTCAGATGGAAGCTGTTCCTTATCGCTAATAATTTCTATTGCCCTTTCTGTACCTTTTCCAAATACAATATTTATTTTTTAGATCGGGTGACCAGATCTGCACACAGTATTCAAGATGTGGGCATACGATGACTTTATGTAGCAGCAATATGGTATTTTGACTTATTATCTATTCCTTTTCCAATGATTCCCAATATTCTGTTAGCTTTTTCGTTTTTACACTGCAATTGCACATTGAACAGATATTTTCAGGGAACTATCCACAATGATTCCAAGATCTCTTTCTTGAGTGGTGGTAACTATTTTGTATCTATAGTTAGGATTATATTTTCCCATGTGCACTGCTTTGCATTTATCAACACTAAATTCCATCTGCCTTTGTGTTGCCCAATCACCCAATTTTGTGAAGTCCCTTTGTAGTCAGCTTTGAATTAGTCCCTGTTCACCCCTTTTTCAAGAACATTTGTAAGTTTAACACATAAGAATGGCCATACTGGGTTAGACCAAAGGTCCATCTAGCTTTGACCACTGTCTGAGGACAGGATACTATGGACAGATGCCCCAGAGGGAAGAAACACAACAGGTAATCATCATGTGATCTCTCCCCTGTCACTCATTTCCCGACAAACAAGCTAGGGACACCATTCCTACCCATCCCGGCTAATAGCCATTGATGGACCTAACCTCCATGAATCTATTCAGCTCTTTTTTGAACACAGTGATCCAAATACAAATCCCAGCAGCACAACACTCGTGCCAGCTATTTTCTCCCATATCTTTTAAGTGGAGTACCTAGCAATGTTTTCACAATGACCTAATGATCTTTCAGTTGCCTGAATGCCCCATCTTTTGTTGTTCTTAATCACCCTGCCTTCCTCTTTTTAGAACAAACTCCCTGCCCCAAAAGCAAAACTGGGAGCAGCTCAAACTCTACTGCGCATTTAAGAACTGCCTCCGGAGTTGGGGCATGTAGCTTTAAGCAGACCCCACGTATGAAATCCCGGGGGTTCAAACTCAGGAGACTACTGTCTCCAACCCCTCATAAAAGGCACCCTTAGGAAAGGGGGGAAAGAGATAATTGATCGGGTAATCACCAAATATGGAGCAGTTGGTGAATGGAACTCTGAACCATTATGTAGAAAGAAAGGAAACTAGCTAGACATCATTGACCACTGGATTGGGCAGGAAGTCATATGGCACCAGCTGATAAGGTGGAGCTTTGAATTTACAACATCTGATCAGTCATGACTGGGGAGAACGGAATGCTAACAAATGGTACGTCTGCAGAGAACAGCACCTGGGATTGTCAGACTAATCTCTAGAGCACAAATATTCCTATAAGGCCTGCCTCTAAATGTGCCAGTGGCTAGACCACGTGAACCAACTTTGGGAAAGGGGTTAAAAGATTTCTGTAGATTTTCTGGTTCTTCAAAAGATGTGCCATTTAGGAAGCACAAAGAAGTGGGGAATTATATCTCCGGTTGATTTCCCAATATGAAATGTTTAATATGGTATATTTTAGTACATAGCTTTGAAGCTCAGTCTATGGCAATTTGCATTAGCCTTATCTTGGATAAGAGATGGATCTGTGGGGATCATTTTGTCAGATTCATTTTCCTTGGTGATATCTTGTTACCCTAGTGTATGAGAAATGGCTGAAACTGTCCCCTGGTGGCACTGGGTGAAACTAACAAGCTACAAAATAGTAAATCAAGCTGGCTTAGCTAACAGTGCATTTTCTGGTGCATCTTTTAGATGCTTCCTTACATTTTTCTTGTGAGTTGTCTCTCTCTTAAAAGGAGGAGTGTGGGACTAATACATATATTAGGCCTCTTTCTTTGCCTTAGAAAATGAGCCAGGAATTATTTCAAAGTACCTATATTTTTCTCACAATTAGAAAAAATAATTCAGATTTATCCTAACTAGTGGCAATGGGTTTAGCCCTCCAAGGAGTGTGATGCATCAGTTTGAAAAGACTTGTGACTGAAGCAAGAGCAAGCATATGCATTCATAGCTATTTGCATAAGTGTCCACAGCTATTTCGTATGACTGATAAGAAGTTGGCAAATTTAGATCAGATAGGTACACTGACTTGAGGAAAAGCTTTCTAAATTAACAAAAACTGGTATTTTTCTTACCAATCAGGTTAAATATGTACCGTATATACTCGAGTATAAGTCGACCCGAATATAAGCCGAGGCACCTAATATTACCCCAAAAAAACTGGGAAAAAGTATTGACTCGAGTATAAGCCTAGGGTAGGAAATGAGGCAGCTACTGGTAAATGTAAAAAATGAAGATAGATACCGGGTCTAGCCCCGGAAGTCGGGGCGAAAGCTGCTCCGGTGCCCCTGGTCTGCTGGAGACCGTCTCCAGCAGACCAGGGGCACCGGAGCAGCTTTCGCCCCGACTTCCGGGGCTAGACCCGGCTAGACCCGGCCAGCGGCAGAGACGCGCTGAGCCCGCCCGCCTCAGTTCTCGAGATGCTGACTCGAGTATAAGCCGAGGGGGGCATTTTTCAGCACAATAACTGTGCTGAAAAACTCGGCTTATACTCGAGTATATACGGTATATGGTGGAATATGCTTGGTAATTTTACATGAACACTATAGATTTGTAAATTATGTAATTTTACAATACCAATTTTGTACACGAGAAACTAGCATCCAAGTATAATTTGTTATAATTCTTTGATACAAAGTTGACTGATCTATATATTTTCCTTAAGGGATTTCAGGATGCCCCCCTGGTCTCTTGCTTTTCATCAATGCTGTCTGTGACTTCTTGCCTCCTGGTTTTAGGCACTCCTGGTGATAGCGCCCTTCTCTTTGGAGCAGTTATTTGCTCCTGTGAAGTTCGTACAGGCTGAAGAGCCTTGTCGCAGAGAAGAAGCTTGAGCCGGAGATCCCTGTCCCTGTGCGCCCGCGGGGTTAATTTCAAGCAATGAGTGCATTTTTGGGGCACATGGGACTCCCCCAAACAACGGACACAGACTGCGTGACCGTCTAAGGCTGGCATAGCCTCTTTGCACTGGGAACACCGTTTGAATCCTGGTGTCCCAGGCATGATAAAATTGACTAGGCAAACTGCGGCACTGGCAGAAATTGACTAAAACAACATCTTTCCTCCTTCCTCCCCCCCCCCAAACTAACTAACTAACTAACTAACAGGAAACTAACTACTGAACAAAGACTAACTATTTTACAATTCTTTCTGACAGGATTTGCTCTGCATCTGAGGAGATCGCAAAGCTCCGCCAACAACCTAGGACAGTTGAGAGGAACTGGCGGGGGGGCCGGTCTGCGCTCGTGATCAAAGGCGCAAAAGCCGAGCACTGCAGGGGGCATGCGCAGACTGGCCAAATATTGCTCTGAAATCTTCCGACCAGCGGCACTGGGATGGACCCAACACCTAGAGTGGAGCACCCACGGGGCCACTCGAAGAACCATTCCTTTCCACTGCATATGAGACTTTTACCTTTTGCTGGTACTTTAGCTGGGTATCAGGTATCTGGAAATACCTATCTTGCTAGCAGATAGTATTGTTAGCCAAGGAACCCAGGCCCTGACAAAGCTGCCTTGATCTATTAAGTTGTTTTGGATTTATTAAGTTAGTAGTAAGTTGTTTTATAAGCTAAAGTAGTGATACGAAATGAATTTGTTTCAAAATCATGATGTTCTGTTAAAGGCCTGCTCATTAGAAAATTGTTTAACAGCCCCTGTGCTGTTTCTTCTAAAATTGCTTAGTAGAAAAATGTATAGTTATAGTTTGTATGAATGAAGTACGTGTGTGCAGCTAAGAAGAGATAGTATGTTAGTAGCAGATGAGCCTAATTACAGAAGAACAAAGGAAACAGGTGCCAGTATCGCCTTGCCTTGATGATCCAAGGAGTGCAAATTGATGACCCTGGAGTGTAAAAACATCCCTCCAAACTAAGAATAAAGTATAAGGTAAGGAGCAACTGAGTAAACATCCAGAACCTAGTTTGTGATTAAGGATCCAAACATCATTGATGGAACATAACTGTGAGAATGGCAAATTTATAATTAACAAATCCCAACTGACAGCAAAATCCATAGACTTACATGACAGACAACTAGTATAAAGATGGGTGACAGCCAGGAGACTTGGGGTTCATTCTGCACCAACAAAGGATCACTGGACTCATCCAACAAAGGCCAATCTCCCACTCATGATCAGTCTATCTGGCCACACTAGGCTGATTTGAGCAATAAGACGTGGTAACTATGGCACCAGCTGCAAAACCTTTCTGGCATGGGTACATGTTTATACTGATTTAAATCCTTAATTAGCATTTTAAATAGACAAGTCAACATGTCAGATTCCCTGAAAAAGGCACCATATCTAACACAGAAGTGAAAGGCACAAAAATTACATAATCTGCAACAGGACTGTTCTCTAAGGTGCTTCTTTTGAAGCCCTCTTTGCATCTCTCAACAATGAAAATGTATGAAACCTATCACTGTATCACATATTTGGCCAGTTAAATCTAGCAGTTAGCAATTTAGGTATTTAATGTTACTAAGTGGTAAGCATGTCTAACAAATTGATCCCCCCTTCTGAAGTTATTGTCTAAAGTACCATACTGATCTGTCACAGACTGTGACTTTGCCATTTTTCCATCACTTCTGAACTACCCTTAGGTCAATGGCAGTAGCAGCAGGAACTTTTAAAAAATATAACTATCAAACAAAGAACACAACATAAAAATAGACAGAAGCATCTCAGGCTGGCAATCAAACCAGTTTTTTTCACTGACACAACAGAAAAAAAGGATTAAAGCTGGGTTATATGTACATGTATAATCCTCTTTCTTGGTAGCATTCATAAGGCTTTAAAGAAAATTCTCACAAAATCCGCAAGGCTTGAGATCACTCTTAATACCATATATCACTTTAAGTAACCCAAGGATGGGAAGCTATTGTGAATCCTTAACCCTTTAGAGAAAAACTTAAACAACAAATAGTATGGTAGCACTTTAAAGACTAAAAAAAATTTAGCTTAAAGTGCTACCATACTATTTGTTGTTTTTTAAGTTTATCCTGTACGGACTAACTCGGATACCCCTCTGAACCTTTAAAGAAAGTTTCCTTACTATTAAGAGTTAAAAAATAAAATTATTTTGATTCATGTAGCAGGCAAACTGCAGCTACTAACACTATAATATAAAATATTAGCAACTAATGTGTACTTCTGCATTGTCAATTTACGTATTTCAGATATACTGAACCACATTCTTTTTCTTGTTCCAGACTCTCTCTGGTGGTGTAAAAGGTGCCAAAAGCAAAAAGATCTCTAGAGCTGCTCCATTGTGGGAGAGTCACCAGCAAGCATGGCCAACACCTATGCTATTCCCACTACAACCCTCAGTATAAGGGCATCAGAGTCTGAAGAAGGGAGAGGTGAAGCCTAAGTGCTACTATAATGTAGCTACTCTTGGCTGGCATACTGGACCTCAAGGCTGTTCTAAGTACGCCAGCACTGGGAAAGAAAAAGTCAGAATATAAGGGTGTTACAACTAGTTTTGTTTTGAGCCACCTTACCTCAGGTGTGCCCATCAGATATTGGGTGTAGATGACAATTTAGCCCATCATCGATTTAAGTTTACGAACACTGGAAAGTATTGTATACTAATGGAAAAACACACTTAAAACATCACCTACTTCAGATAGGATTTACAGTACTTTTTGTAAGATAAAAGAAGATACAGAACCATAAAATGTGGTGCCTCTCAGAATAGAGCATCAGCTTGTAGAAAGTAGCTGAAGAGCCTTTGTATGTCTCTATGAAATAATATAGTCAGTAAGTAGCTATGACAAATTCTTTTTCCTCCTTTCACATGATATATAGGAGCTGGGTTTTTGCCCTCATGCCGAACACCCTTAACTCTGATGGAAATTAATGGTAGTTGAAGGTGCTCAGAATTTCATAGGAGAAACAATCTCCCAGAATCAGGCCAATGATGAAAACAAAAACTTTGACATACTCACTTCAATCTCGGACAGTTTAGACCAAGTGCCGTGAGAGAAGCATCTGTGAGGTTGCTACAACCAGAAACACATAATGACTGCAGTCTGTGGCATCCTCTACAAATTTTTACAATGCCTTCATCTGAAATTTGCTGAAACAAATAAAAAAGGTTGAAATTTATCCTGATATCAAGTAATTTGTTTAGGAAAAAACTGAGCCATGCAGAATGACATCAGATCAACAGTGTTTATGTTGTCTATTTTCATCCGCAAAATGTCTGAGGGAAATCACACACCACATGATAACTCTGCTTCTTTGAGACAACCATCACATAGGATTCTTGCTCATTCACATCTTTTTGGTATATTTGAGATGCTTTCTAAAGCAACGTGAAGCTGGTTCTCTCCCATCCGTGGCATGGTTTCAAGTGGTAAATATTTTACTTTACAACATACAGTTTGCATTTTTAGGGGAGCTCTTCCTTCCCACAAATGTAGGGATTAAATGAAATGTCTAGGAGTTAAGAGACTAGCAGTTAGAATGAAAGATGAAGGAGGCGTTCATGCCCAGTGCC
Organism: Pelodiscus sinensis; assembly: GCF_049634645.1. Classification (NCBI taxonomy): domain Eukaryota; kingdom Metazoa; phylum Chordata; order Testudines; family Trionychidae; genus Pelodiscus; species Pelodiscus sinensis. Next base: position 175,357,034 of record NC_134712.1, read on the forward strand.
ACAGACTGCCAAAAACTAAGAGCATTCTGGGTGCAAGACCTAAAAGTGGGAATCCTATTGTATGGCATCTTCAAAGAAACAGAATTACAGGTCAGCAACTATTCCTTATCCCCAGTTTACAGAAGTACATTAAAATACAGAGATTTGCCCCAAATTACCCAGGAAGCCTGCAGCAGACCAGGAAAACAACCCAGACCTCTCATTTCCCTGACTTCTGAGATCATTTTTCATTATGCCGTTCTGATTTAGCCACTCTGAGAGAACTATCAAAAAAGAAGTCAATAATGGTTTTCTGTTGATATGCATTTTAGTAGTTAAATTCCTGCACTGCCGTTGCTCATTAAAAGTGCTGTCATACGGGTGGACATCAGGTGAAGACAGGAGGCCCCTGACTTGTGACCGCCCAAGTTCCAACCCCCTGCACTTAGAACTATTTTTGTAAGCGCAGAAGGGGCTGAAGACCCCCGACTTACGTCCTTGGCTCACATTTACGATGGTGCACGGCGTCTATCATAAATAAGGGTTCAAGTTACAACGTCCCCAACTTGCAACCCTTCCCCTCGGAACCAATCAGGTCACAAGTCGGGGGCCTCCGGTATTGCATTTTATTAATATTTGCAGAACAGACTTAAATGGGGCCTGTGTGTTGTAGTCTTGCCTTCGTATTTATGCCCATCAGTGTGAAAGAAGCTATTTGCATATATATTTACATATATATGCAAGCACACTTAAGGTGCGGCCCTTGGCATGTGCTACGAGTATCACTGTGGCCCCGGGAGCTTCCAAAGTTGAGTAGCCCTGCTCTAGAATGTTAGCAGATTAAAAAACAGGTACACCTGATGTAAATCCTCATGGATCCACCGAGAAAAGAATAGATTTTAGAGTTTTCACCTGGAATCATTTTAATTTGACAGACATACTGAACCATTTTAGACCTAATAGTGGTTCTTTACCACCTGGTGGTGTAACAAGAATGTATATCTTAAATTTGTGCACTGAATGGCTCCTATTATTTTACTTGGAATCAACTATCTAGAATTTCTCTTATTTTTTAAGAATGATACTCTTGTGACAGTAGTGAGCAGATTACTGAACTTGACTCAGTGATCACTGAACTTGACTCAGTGATCACTGGAGAAGGATGGAACTCTAAATTAGCTTGTAGAAAAAATCCCCTCTTTGAAATTATCCAAGATTTCACAGCACCTACATCCTTTTCACTAAAGAGTAAAATTAATTTCCATGGTTCACATAAAGATGTTTGCAATCTACATAACTGTATACATTCTGAATGCAATACCTTTTGAATATAAAGAATAATGATAGTCTCCATGGGCAAACACAGTTCACTTTCCTACCATGTCAATGCCATGCTACTTCTAAGGATCACAAAAATGAACTTGCAAAGCTTCCTAGAGACAGATCACACTTCTCAGTTTAGAAAGCTCCATAGTGATAGCCAGTGAACCTCATAGGCAAGAGACTGCAACTACAGCCTCTGAGAACATGTTTCATAGCAATAAGCTAATAGGACAGATTTTTCAAAGCAGTGCAAAATCACCATTCCTGCATGGCCTCAAAACTGACAACCAACTTATGAAGAATTATCTATCCCATTGTAGAGATAATCTTCCAGTCACACAGAATCAACATAAGGCAGCGATAGGCAACCTAACCTAGTGAGTGGACTGCATGAATGGCCTTTCTTCATTTCAAGGGGCCACAAGATTATCACAACCAAAACTGTCTCCTAGGATAGGGTAGTTTTGCTAACTGGACATGCATATCTATAAGATGACCGGACATCCTCCTTTGAGGACAGTCCTCCTTTTGAGGGGCTTGTCCTCCCTAATAATTGTGTCCTCCTTTTGTCCTCCTTTGAAAAAAATTGTCCTTCTTGTCCTACTTTGCCAAAAAAAATATATCCCGCTGTTTTTTAAAGTATCATTATACTGCAATTGAACCCCTGTTAAAAGTACACAGAGGGTATTTATGAAACGTTATTTATTTTGAGTCATTTTAATTTAATGTCAATGTGATTTTTTTAGTTGACACAATTAACTCTAAAAATGTCGAAGAAAAGAAAATGCCATTTCAACGAGAATATAAAAAAGGAATTTCCTTTCATCAGAATTATGGATGAAACGAGATGATTCATTAGTGAAGCGTACTGTCTGTTTGGTGGAATTCAGCGTGGCAGTAGGTGGCCAATCCAGCATAACAAAGCATGTTTCATCAAACACCAAAATTCTTTAACACCGCATCAATGTCCCAGAAAGTCAGACTTCTCATCATTTGGAGAAGACTAAAAGAATTTAGCAGCTGACTGCATACCACACTGTGTTGCACAATCAAAGTTTTTGGAGCATGGACTGTACGTCAAAACTGAATAGAGTACTTTATAATAAAAAATTCCATTGTGCCAGAACTAAAGGAGAGGCTATTATTATTCGCAACGTTTTTCAAACTTACACACAAGAGAATTTGAAGAAAGATTTAGATGAAGCTAAATTTGTTACACTTCTTTCGGATTCTTCAAACCACAAACATACAAATTTGTATCTGGTGTTAGTTCGTTACTTCAGTTTTGAAAATGGTATTCAAATCAAAGTTCTGAATTTGGAAGCAACTGATGGAGAGACATCTGAAATAATATCCAATCATATCAAAAAATTAGTGGATAATCATAATTTGAATGATAAAGTTATTGCGATGTGTGCCGATAACACAAATACTAATTTTGGCGGTATAAATCGCAAAGGCAATAAAAATGTTCATAAGAAAATTATGCATTTACTTGGGAAAACGATTATTGGATTCGGTTGCAATGCCCATATTGTGTCTAATGCCATCAATACAGCATCAAGTTTAATGTCCATCGATGTTGAAGTTGTGATACCTCAAATTTATTTATATTTTGAACGATTCATTGTAAGAGTTACATCATTAAAGACTTTTTGCAAAGAAGCCTCAGTTGAATATAAAGAACTGTTGGAATATTCAAAAACAAAATAGTTAGCTTTAATGCCAGCTATTGAACGAGTGCTGCAATTGTTGAGCCTTTAAAATCATATTTTCTAAGTTTGGAAAAATGTCCACTGATCTTGAAAAACTTTAAGAATGAATCTGCTGAAGTAACTCTGTATTTTGTTCACAATCAAGCAACTTTGTTCCAGTCAGTTATAAAAAATATTGAAAAAAAAGCATATAACTTCTACAGAAGTGGGATTGCATATTAAACAATTAAAAGAGCAACTTCAATCATGTCTTGAGTCCAACTTCCTTCCATTGGTTGTAATTATTAATTTAAACAAATTACAAGAGAGCAATCCTGGAATGAAGAAAGAATTTACGAGGGAGGCGATGAGCTTTTATAAAAATGCTCTTGAATATCTAGAAAACTGGACTAAGCATGACGAACCAGTTTACATGTTTGATTGGATTCTGCTGAATGAAAAAATTCAATGGAATAAAATCCCTGAAGCAATTTTATTCGTTAAAGAAAAATTTAGCATCACAATAAATGACAATTTATTGTTCAACGAAGTACGAAGAATTAACAATATAATAAAAGACCATGAATGGACTGAACGCGAAACTGATAAAAAAAATGGATCAAGATTTTTAATTTCTTAAAAAAGCAACAAATATTGATGTTTTTAATGTTATGGTTGCTTTTGTTAAGTCTTATAAGACAACTAATATCATGATCATTTATTTATATGAATATATACATATACACGTTTGTTTGTTTTTTGTCAACTCAGTTTCAATTTCTGGTCACCTTAGTATCTAGAACTTGCTGGATGTGCCAACTGAACCACAGCCATGCTTTGATTGGATGCAGAGAGAACACAAGGCTCTCATAGCCACTACTGAGTACAATCAGCATACACCTCTTTTCACTTGCTCTTTATTTAAAATGCACGTGTCACTTTAGAAATATTGGTAGAAAAAACCTCTATGGACAGAAGCCAGCAGAATCTGGCAACCCTGCACATGATCAATGGTAACCAAAATGTCTCGTGGGCCACACACAGAACCCTGCATGTGACCCTCGGGCCACAGGTTGCCCACCATTGACATAGGGGCTCTTCTACAATTTGTACTCACTAGTAATAAGATGAGCAGGCATGGAATATCAGTGCACTATGTTGTATCTTCAATGCTTTGGGGATCCCTGTGGCTGTTGTAACTTATGTAAGTTAACACGGCTTTCAGACTGGTCTCTCAGTTGCAGCAGGACCAGCCTGCACAGAGGTACACAAACAAGACCAGGTAAGGTCCCCAAACTGGTGCTCTGTTTAGGTTAGCCACATCCCTGGATTTGTCCCATTGTTTTGTGAAGCTTCTCAATTCCTTGAATCAGAATATTTGTCTTACTGAGTTTAACAAACACTGCAGATGTATTCTGCTACTTGAACAAAAGTTATTCAATTTATGTAGCTTAGAAACTATGCCGTAAAGCTTCTAAACATTTTTAGTGAATGCATATTCCTCCAAATCAAACCTTAGTTTTATGGATTTTATTTATTCTGGGGTTTTGAATACAAAGCTTTTAAACTGTTTGAAGCATACCACTTGGATTAGAAAGGTTATAGCAACTCTTCAAGCAGCAAGCAGTAGCAGAATCTACATTTTCTGTAGAACTCTGGAAGTTCAAATATTCAAATTAGTCACCAAATCTTTTTAAAATAAAAAAGTCCTATGAATTAATGCCAACAGAAGACAAATAAAATCAATTATGAGGGTCTCATTTTTTAAGTCAGATTGCCAACGAATACTGAATTATTTTTCAGTTTGAATTCAGATCCAGTATAGGCCGAAGAAATATTGGTGATGTCACAAAAATTTAGACACTGAATGTTTAGCAGCTGAGCAATTGAGAGGGACTTCCCAGGTTTTGTTTGTAGTAACCACCTCCTTACGTAACTAACATTTTCGCTACAAGAAAGACCTTCTATACCCTTATCCCTTCAGTTAAGATGTTAGAGTTCAAAATAAACATCCATGAGACTTCCCAGATGTCCTCCAGCAAAAAATCAGACTTCTAAGGCTAAAATAAAAGAGAAAAACAACTTGAAAAAAAAATTAAAAGCCTTCTTCGTATGGCAATTAAAAAAGGCCAAACACATCATTTCCACCCTGGACCTTTAAAGAAAATAAGCATGCAAATCTTCAAGAAAAGGATACATTGTTTTTATTTTTTAAGAAAGCTAGAGATTGAAAAAAGTGAGGATTGTAAGGGAAATTGCCTCACCATCCCACCCTAGACATTCATGTAATTGAAGGCACAAGCTCTGCATTCACAATGTTTTTAACTTCTGCAAGAACTTCTGATATAGCCTGTAATGTCTGCAGTGCTCTAAGGTGTTCAAGACACTGGCATCTAATAAATCTACAATTTTCCATCAAAGCTTAATAGAAATGGTCCTATGCTGCAGTACTCATAGAGGACTAATGAATAAAAACAGATTTGAAGGTCTCAGACCAAGTAGTTTTTGTGATATGCTTTTGCAGTAAACAGCTGACAACTTTTCTGCGCTCTCATTCTTTTTTTTTAAATTTGTCGTCTTCTCTGAAAGTAAATAAGAAACTTCAAGCCAAATTCCTTTCCCCCTCCCCCTTGTTCACAGAGTTGTATTGGAGTAAAAAAAAAAAATCAGACATAAAATGATACCATAAAACAAATATATTTTCAGTGCAGCATAGTATGCACTAAAGTAGATGAACAGCAGCAATTTCCAGTCATAGGTAGATGAACAAGTAAATCACTCCATATTATGTTGAGAATATATGTTTTTTTCTCCTGCTATCAAAGACTTTCCTGGCATAATCTAGTAGCTGTACTGTTACTAGGAACTTATTTTTTAAAAATATCCAGCACACAAGAATGTGCTTGGCACCTCTCAAATATGGTCTCTGCCCAAAGAACTTAAAATTAAAAACAGATCACAGATGACAGACTCTGGCTTAAGGGCCTAGGAAACAGGGATAACATCAGTAAGACTGCAGGATTACTTTGGTTGTCCACAGTCCATGGTTGTTCACGGATTCCAGATACTAGTTAAAAGCTAAAGCTATCTACAACTAAAAAATAATAAAGCCAAAGGCTCCAAATCTGCATTCATCTGTGGAAATATTCAGCTGATTTATGGCCTCTGGACCATACTGGCCATGTTCCACTCAGCTGTTTCATCCATCCTGTGACTGAAATATTCTGTGACTTGTAGAAATGTGGTGTCCCATCTATTCAAAAGCATAACACTTGAATTCATCAATGTCTGAAAAATGCTTTGAGCTCCTTAGTTAAAAGGTACTATAAAAGTAGAAGGTACTCTTTCAAAGTTTAAAATACATACTGTGCATGACTGCAAGTTCAGGATTCCAAGCTCATGACAGTGATTTTGAATGTGTTTCAGTGCTTCATCTTCCAACTGTATTAATGAATAAAAATAAATTGGTAAGGAAAGAATTAAAAGCATTGCCATAAATGTACAAACTTTATAGTGTTAAAAAACAAAAAGACTCTAACAAAATCACAATCTAAATTCAGGGAGGTTTTCAAAACATCAAAGTATAAAATGTACTCCCTAAAGGACCATCTTGACACCCAAGTAGTTATGTACCTGTGTGCAACCTCTAAGAAACAGTGCTTTTAGTCCACTGCACCCTTTCACCAGTGCTTCAATACCATCCTTCGTAATCTGATCACACCAGGAAAGATTCAAATGTTCCAGATTTCTGCAACCCTCACTGGGAGAATTAAAAACATGCATAAAGTCAAATCCAACCTTGGAACATTGATAACAGTGAAAAACCCACCTGAAACATGCTGTTACAAATTCATGATATATAGCTATGCCAGTGCTTTACACAAAAGCCAAGGGAAAATACCACACAGAAACACTATACATTTACATCCTTAGAAATGCTAGGTATAGCATATATATGAGGCTGATACACAGCAATAAGTTTCAAAACATTTAGAATTTTGTGATTTTGAAAATAGTTCTTCAAAATACTCTTTTAAGATGAATAAATATTCTTACCTTAAACCTTTCAAAGAACTGTTTGTAATAGATACACAGGATGTCAGATCCAGATGTTTCAGCTTGGAACAAAATTTGCTGAGGCTATAACACGTGCTGCAAAACAGCAGACACACTAAAAATATTTTCAAACCACTTCTTTTTTTCAAATTTCACTATCATAATGAAAAAGCCTTTCGCTTACCTGTCAGTAATTTTTGTACATCCATTTAGGTTTAATTGTTCAATGTTTCTACAGTTCTGTGAAAACGTCCTAAAACAGCAATAAAGAGTTAGGTCAATGACATTTTTTAGGAAGCAAGTTATAATTCCACCACTAGAGCGCACTCTCCTATCAACCACCTCTACATCTAACACAGAAATAGCCAACAACCTTGAAATGTGATTACAAAGTAAACTTCAAACACAATTGTCACTGAGGCTGCTTCTTTCTTTTGACAAAGTTATTTTGTAAGTTTCTTCCTCTGTTAAACTGAAAAACTAATGTAGTGCTCATCATTTTCCCTCAAATTTGATTTTAGGGAGAAATCTACTTCTGTTGTTCACTAGATCTGTTCTGCTTTACACCTATTAACTGAAAACATTCCCATGAGTAGAAGAGAGCAAACCACACACATTTGGATATCTGACTCTAGTTAAGCCACTGGGAAGAGGATCACTCATTTTTCTATCATATAACTGAATCCCCAAATTAACCACATGAAGGGCCAATCCTTCCTAAGTCAAAGGGAAGTGAAAATTCCCAGCAGGCTATAGTATCCCCTATAGCTACTGGACTACCCATGGAGGCCTCCTAGGCCTGTACTTTGATCATCATGACTTTTAGTATCAGCAATTGAATGAAGTACTGCCATCAGCTGGATCTGAATTGTAAAGATGATTATTATCATTATCATGTTAAAAACCTGTATATAACCTTACCCTAATTACCTGAATACATAAATATCAGGCTGCACAGATTAAAAGAAAACTTGCAGCTGCACAGCATTTCAGAACAGTGTTTTTATATCCAGGTTTCCTCAAACTTTATTAATATTATGGGCACAGCTGGAGGCAAACATACACAAACAGCTTTGCCTGGAGTTTTGCCTTGGTTAACAGATGTGACTACACACTCAGATGGTAACAAGTTGCTGGCTCTCTAGTGCAGATTGTAAACAAAGGCATGAGGGGAGAGAAAAAATAGCTTGGCATTATATGCTTGATAGTTTTCACTTGAATCTTCAAAATGGCTATTCCAAAGTTCAACTATTTATTGGAGGGAAAATTACAACTATGAACAAATGGCACATCTGTACATTACTCTGTGGCTGCGTTTAGACTGGCATGATTTTGCAGAAATACTTTTAACAGAAAAGTTTTTCCGTTAAAAGTATTTCCGCAAAAGAGCATCTAGATTGGCACGGATGCTTTTGCGCAAAAAGTGCTTTTGCGCAAAAGTATCCGTGCCCAGTATAGACGCGCTTTTGCGCAAGAAAGCTCCGATGGCCATTTTAGCCATCAGGCTTTCTTACACAAAAAATTAAGTTGCCTGTCTACACTGGCCCTCTTGCGCAAGTAAAAAGTAAAAGTAAAAAGTTAAAGTATTCTTGCGCAAGAGGGCTTATCCTTGAGCGGGAGCGTCCAAGTATTAGCGCAAGAAGCACTGAATTCTTACATTAGAACACCAGTGTTCTTGCGCAAATTCAAGCGGCCAGTGTAGACAGGTAGCAAGTTTTTGCGCAAAAGCATCTGCTTTTGCGCAAAATCTTACCAGTCTAGACGCACCCTCCCTCAGTGTTTTCTCCCGTCTGCAATAAGCTGTAGAAATAGTGAACCTATTGGGAAAACTGTGTCCATTGACAAAAACCATGTGTCAATTTTCTGATACAGGTACCTCAACCAAGCAATATTTATACATCTGACACCTCTTTTGGTGACTGGAAATTATTTTTAACACAATCATGGTAAAACAAAAGGGACGAGGAAAGTAGATCTGAACACACTACAGCTCCAAAAGGCCATTAAACAAAAAGACATTTCTGATTAATTATCTGAAAATTAAAGCAATCTTTCTAATTATTTCTCTCAAGCTTAGGTCACTTGCTATTTACTGTGTTTTCTCCAACAGCATCATCTCGCCCACACTTGGAGTGTATATAAACTGCATGTTGAACCGCTTTTGGGGCAGCAGAGTCCTGGTGCCAGGTTGAACTTTGGGGTCACGAGCCCCAGAGCTCCAGCAGCCCTAGGGCTGCCTGGTCTCATAGCCTTGGGGCAGTGGAGCTCCAGCAGCCCCAAGACTGGCCAAAGAGCTGGGTGTCCAGTGGCCCAGGAGCAGGGAGCCTCAAAAAAGAGCCAACCTTCCCAGTCCAGCAAACTCTCTCCTTTGGAAATGGTCAAGTCCCAAGGGTGCTGGACCAGCGAGGTCCCACCTGTACAGCCTTTTCCTACCAGTTTGCGGTCACCAGTGCAGTTCCACCAACGGTAATCACTGTGGAAGCACTAGCATATATGGGCCACCAGTATGTAAGTCATGCCATATAGTGCTCGGTCATTTCCTGTTTGCATCATTTACTTGTATGAGCTTATGAATATTCTGTGTACCTGTTTTAACTAATGTATCTGTATAACCTCATGCATCTTTTCAGCCCCTGCCTGTAATCTGAATCACAAATGAACAGTTACAAATGTAAATACTGTGGCTGTGTCTACATTGGCAAGATTTTGCGCAAAAGCAATTGCACTGGCTGCGAGTACTTGTGCAAGAACACTGATGTTCTAATGTAGGAAATCAGCGCTTCTTGCACAAATACTCAGACGCTCCCGCTCAGGGATACGCCCTCTTACGCAACTGTTCTTGCACAAGAGGCTACTGTAGACAGGCAACATTAATTTCTTACACAAGAAAGCCCGATGGCTAAAATGGCCATCGGAGCTTTCTTGTGCAAGAGAGCGTCTACACTGGCATGGATGCTTTTGCGCAAAAGCACATCTCTTGCGCAAAGGCACATGTCAGTGTAGACGCTCTCTTGCACAAATACTTTAATGCAAAAACTCTTGTGTTAAAAGTATTTGCACAAAATCATGCCAGTGTAGACGTAGCCTGTTAGTGTTCATAACAGGAAAGGGGTGTTGACAGTAAGGACTGTTCCTCTCAATAAATCCCAACATTTGAAAAAAAACCACAAAGCCAACCTCAGGATTTGAAGACTCAGAAAGGTTATTTAAACACCCTTAAATGAAATTATGGTCCATCTCACTCAGCTATTGGTCTCCATGCTCATCTAAATGTAATTACACTATGGGATCATCTAGACTACGCTGAAGTTTTGAAAGAGTTTTGATCTCACTTTTGAAAGCAGAGCTTTTGAAAGTGAAAGTAGTCAGGACTCGGTTTTTTCACCAATGTCCCCTCTCCCCTTTTCAAAAAGCCACGTAAACATCATTTTTTAAGGAAGAACTGCTTTTCAAAAAAGGGGGAATTTGCATATCCTATTTCGAAACTTCAGTGTAGTCTAGACATAGCTTAAGATGTCAAAGTTACATTGCAGATAACTGACATAAGGTAAGTTATTCTGGGACAAGAGCTTCTGACAAAAAAAAAACCCACACACCACATAAATTTTGAGGATATTTTATTAAATTATTAAATTATTCTGTTTTTAAAACTGTTGTACCAGATAACTTCACAGAGATTATTAGTGCTGGTTGGGTTTAATTAACTTTTTCCTTTTCTTTTCACTCTGTGGGGGGAAAAAAAGCTTTCCTTGTATAAACCATGCATTTTTCCTTAAAAACTGTTGCTGCTGTAAGTTTTATATTTGTATTGGTTCCCCAGCATAATTTTTCATTTTAAATAGGAAATGTTGATTGTTTTACCAAGCAGAGTATGTTCCACTAGAAACAAGAAAATTAACTGTTTCTTGCTTTTCTCCATCTCCTCTTTATAAAGTACTTTTGTTCCTAATATGGGCTTTTTATTTTGAAAAAGAATGTATTATTTCTTGCCAACATTTTTCTGTGTTGAAGGAAAATGTGATTGGTTCTATATATGGCTTAGCCATTGAAAAACAAGGTTTCTATTGAGAAATATATTTTTATTTTTTAAAATATACTCATGAAAAGGAATGAAATAACATGTTCACCATAATTAGATGAATGCTTACTCTAGAAAACTTTTTTCAGGTGCAAACCACTAGTTTGCAAAAATATGTTCTGCTGTCAAGCATTTAAAATATTCAAAACTAGTAATAGCAGAGAAAAATTAAAAAATGATCTCCCACTATTCTCAGTACTTAATTCATTTCATGAAAACATTAATTATTCTTTACCCTTACTGGAATTCACACTGTGTGGAATCACATTAAGACTTGTACAAAGAAGTTGTGAATAGATTACTTACTTCAAAGCAGAGTCTCCAACACCAAGACATCCTCTCAAGCTAAGCTGTCTCAGGAACCCACCACATCTTTTGGAAATATTTTCTATCACACGACCCTTAAACAGGATAAAAAGAAAGTTTTAATAAATGTTATTCTGATACATAATATTCTAAACAAACATGAAATCTTGTTACGGAGTCCCAACTCCTTCTGAAGGAGAATGGTAGGACATTAGAGGTATGTAAGGAAAAGAGCATTTGCTCACTAAAGATCAATACCAACTCCAACTGAATAAATGGCCAAACTCCTTCCTACTCACTTCAGTTGTGTTAGCCTCAGCTTTCAGGCAATCTGGTGAAAAGAACTACTCTTTTCTTTGGTAAAACTCACTGATAATATATTGCTGAAAAAGTTTTTTGACTGTACAGGAAAACATTCACGAAGTTTTTTGAAACAGACACTTGTACCCAGAGCCGGATTAAGGCATGGGTTAGCTGGGCAGCTGCCCGGGGCACCAACCTATGGGGGGCACCTGATGGCAGCTTTAAGAGGCGCTCAGTGCCCCTTATAGCTGCCATCATGCGCCACGCGCCCGCTCCCAGATCGTGGGCTGCAGCAGCTCCCAGCGGCCACCCTACAGCAGCAGCCCAGGGCAGGAGCAGCATTAACCCCCACAGTGCTGTCCAGCAGCGCCCTTCCTCCCATGGCTGCGGGGCCCTGCACGGCCAGGCTCGACCTGCCCTGGGCTGTGTGCCAGCGGCAGTAGCCAAGCCGGGCCGGGCCAGGCCGGGCCAGGCCAGGCCAGGCCAGGCCAGGCACGTGTGTCCTGCTGCCGCCAGCTCCACGCGTCCTCCGCCACACGCTGGGTGGGCGCAGGGCTGCGCATGCGCCCTCCCCCATGCGCTGGGTGGGCGCAGGGCTGCGCAGGCCCTCCCCATGCACTGAGCAGGGCGGGGTCATGGATGCCCCGCGGAGCATTTAAACTGTCTGCCCAGGGTGCCTGAATGGCTCAGTCTGGCCCTGCTTGTACCCAATCTTAAATTGGGATCTACTGGTAGATCTTGGAGCCTCTGACAGGTGATCCTTACTGATTTGGCCAAGAGACTATCAAGTGTCGGCACTTCAGCTGTCCCTCCCCTACTGCTGTGCACGTCCTGTCCTTTGCCTTGGAGCTGCCCTCCCTCTACCCCCAGGAGCCTCCTGCTGCCTGAGCAGGGCAGGGGAGGGAGAAGAGGGGTGCTGATGTCAAGGTGCCCCCTCTCCCACCCTGTATCCTATCTCCACAGAGCAGGGCGGTGGGCACAACAGGACTTGGAAGGGAGTTTACCGGCTGCTTTTGAGAATGATGCAGGGCCAGGGCAGGGGTGAGACTACCTTAGCCCCTCTGTACCACTGCCCGGGAGTCACTTAAGGTAAGCAGTGCCCCATCGGAGCTCACATCCTGAAACCTTACCACAGTCATGAACCCCCCCTGCACTCCAAGTCCCTGCTCTAGCCCTGAGCACCCAAACATCCTCTGAGCGCCTGCCCCTAGAATCCCCTCTGGTACCCCAACTGCCTGCCCCAAACTCAGCTCAGAGCCCCTTTCACACTCAAAATCCCTTAACCCAAGACCAGAGCCTAAGCCCCAACCCTCTGCCCAGGGCCGGCCCACAACATTTTGCCACCTGAGGCGGGGAGCTCATGACGCCCCCATGGCCCCTCGTTGCACCAGCAGCAGACACAATGTTCTACACTCTGGGTCCTAGTGCCCCCCCCACACACACAGAGTCTGGCACCTGAGTAGCAATAGCTAGGGCAGGGGTGGCCAACCCGCGGCTCACAAGCCGCATGCAGCTTTTCTCCCCCAAAAGTGTGGCCTGAGAAACCGCTCCTGCACCCCCCCAAACTCTCCTTCCCCCCTCCCCCATGCCCAACAGGGCAGCAATTCAAAATGGCACCCTAGGTGGTGGCTGTCGACAGGTGCCTGATATGGCCAAAAAGCCTAAGCTTGTTTCTTAAAGGGGCAGCCTCCCCCCGCCTTTTTTTTTTTTTTTGCTTGACAATTCTCCAGGGCTTTCCTTCCCCCCACCACCCTCCCCAATAAATCTGGTGCGGCTCTTTGCATTTTTTCTGCTGCTGTTTTGGCTCTGTTTGTTGGCCACCCCTGATCTAGGGCAATGGAAGGATCCTTCTCCTGACCTAGCAGCATCTACTCTGGGTGATAGGTTGGCTTAACTATGTTGCTCAGAGTTGTGAAGTTTTCACACTGTGTTTTATTAAATCTGATTCTTACTGTTCAGCATAGGTTTAAATCCTCACACATGCACATTCTTTACACCTTACAGGGTATGCCTTTCTAAACTTACAGGTATTTGCTCCAGGGCACTATTTATTTATCTCTCTCAACTGAATGGCATGATTCAGCATGTAGACTGAAAATAGCAATACTGTTAAAAAAATACTCCTTAAAGATAATCATGGTATTGCATCCCTCTGCTCTACCTTGACTTTTTTTTCCGCGGGGGAGGGAGGAGGGGGAGGAGTGGGGAATACAATAATTTATTTAAAAAAATAATAATTTATTAAAAAAAAAGGCCAAAGCATTATATATTGTTGATTATACCACCAATTTTCTAAACACTTACAAAGTGGAATAATTTTAAGGGAGCAATTAAAACCTTAAACATTAGAAGACAAAACAAATAATTATTAAACTGATAATTTTATTTAATAAACAAATGTATACTGAAATGCACAAGAAAACGCTAATATTTTAAAGAACAAAACAAATAAAAAATTACAACAGGTCAAATACACAAAGGTTTTATACCATCTTGAAAGGAAGTTATACTGAAACATAGGCGCGCGCACACACACACACACACACTCCCCAAATATAGTATTTTTAATAATTTATTATTCACTGCTAATCCAAATGTACTAGCTAACATGTGAAAGCATTTTGCTCTTTTATGAGGCCTCATCATTAAGTAACAAAATGTTTAAATTATATAGGATTTAGAGATAAAAAAGACAAACTAAATTTCATAATATACTTCCTGAGATGCTGTGATTTTTTTTTTTAAAGCTAAGCTTTAATTAGTCATAACTGCTTTCTAAATAAAGCTAATTACTTCTAACAAAAAGGGGCAGGGGGAAGGGTCACCAAAATAAATAAAACATAGTATAGATACATCAATGAACATGCAAAAATGCCAACCGTAAAATGTAATTATTGAAGAAAAAGCTCAGGAACAATAATATTTCAGAATAATTCAAGTTAAAAGATGCACAAATAAAATGTGTTTCAAATTGTCCAAACCAACTGTTTTAGGATTGTTCAAAATATTATCACCTAACTATGATATGGTTGGCCACAGAATTGTGAACTACAATTGTGAATTGTGTTCTTGTTATTCACTCCTTTACCTAACAAACACTTCCTTATTCACTTCCTCCATGCAATTCCTGGTTTTGCAGACTGCTAAGTCTCTTTTCTAAGGTGAACAGGCCAGCGGAGGGGCTTCAGGAAAGATTTTCTTTCAGGAGGGGGTCCATATCAAGTATGACCCTCAAACAGCTTAGTCTTTCTAAGCAAGCTCCCCACAGAGCAGTACACACCAACTCAAAGTGGCACCCCATCCTACTAGAACAATAGATGCAAAGCCTGCAGACATATCTCCAAGCTACAATGATCAACATCACTCAAACACACCTTTCAGGATCCATAGGTCCCATACATTCCTGTGAGCATATATAGTAACACTGAATGAGGTACATAATGACCCAATAGCAACTATAAGGGTGAATCTAGGCAATCACAACGCTCTCAAATGACCCCCCCCCCCCCACACACACACACACAAAGACAAAAACACCATCACCTCAGGGTGAACGCTTTATATAAAGTCATCAATCTATACCTATCAGTCCTCATCCTCAAGGGAAACCAGCACAACACTTGTTTAAAGAGGAGCCTGTGAGCTTAAATTCATGACTTTGCTACATACTAAAAATCATGGACTGAACAGAGATGTTGGATTTATGGCTTAGTACAACAATCTGTAACTCCCCAATAAGTCCCCCTGCCAGCTGTATCTCTCCCCTCTCTCTTTCCTTCCCCCCCATGACTGAAGGGTTCACGGGCCTCTTCACCTTGAACAGTCCCTAAAAATGTGAGTTATCTGCTTATGCTAAATTGTTCAAATACCGAAGAAAAGCTCTGTGTATGCTCAAAAGCTTGTTCCTCACACCAACAGAAGTTGGTCTCCCTCCCCAATATCCTCGGATTGGCAAAGCTCCACCACGACTACATTAGCTACCTTGAATTATTTTGTACTTTCTTGCGAACTGCACCACCTCCCTTTTCCAGACCACTTGGTCACAGACAATGAAGAAAAGGTCATGGGCTTCCAGGATTTATCTGAGACTTTTACTAAAAATATGCATGACAAAATAGGGAGCTACACAGCACCCCTGTCACCCGCAGCAGCTGTAGCTCCTACAAGCTCCCCACCACGCGCGCACACACTGCTCACACAGCTGGAAATTATTGGGTGACCTGCTGTCCACAGCAGTCAGGAGCTGCAGGGTTCCCACATCATCTGTGGCAGGGGGAGCTAAAGGGCACCCCAGCTGTCCATGGCAGCTCCAATTTCTGGGTTACCCTCACTGCAGAGCGCCCCCACTTGCTGCAGCTGGGAGCTTGGGGGCTTCCTGCAGTTCCTCACACCATGGCTGATGGGAGGACCCTGTGACTCCCAGAAATTGTGAACTCAGGTCATGGGAGTCTCTGAAAGGCATGGATTCCACAACTTTCATGATCTCTGTGACAAAATTGTAACCCTATTTATGAGTATACTGAACAGCACTGGTCCCAGTACAGATCATTAGGGGATCCCCATTTTTTCCTACCCATTGTTTCCTATCTTTTAACCAGCTGCTCATCCATGAAGGCACCCCAGCTGCTCATGTTTTGCTTATGAGCCTTCCATGTGAAACCCTGTCCAATGCCTTCTGAAAATCCAAGTACGTATCAACTGGATCACCTTGACCCATGTTGCTGTGAATACCCTCACAGAATTCTAACAAATTTATAAGGAATGATTTTCCTTTACAAAAGCCATACTGATTCTTCCCCAACATACTGTGTTGAGCTGTGTGTCTGATAATTCTATTAATTACAACAGTTTCAATCAATTTGCCTGGTACAAGCTTACAAAATCAATTAAGGCCCCTTTGAAAAACTCTGCAGCTTACAGACATGATTTGTAAACAGAGTGGCAGATTAAGCTTTTGTGGGACCCTGGGCCAGAATAAGCGGAAGCCCCTCCCCACTCCTGCCTGCATTCCCTTAGCCATACCCTCCTGCAGCAAAAATGGTGTTGCGTGTGAGTACTTGCCCCACTCCGCTGGTGGTCCTGCTGGGGAGCAGGGTCAGGGTGCAGGAACTCCCCACACACACACCTAGCACTTCTGCCAGGGAATGGGGTTGAGGCTCCCCTCTCCCCCGACCTGGAGCTTTTACTGCCGAGTGTGGCTAGGGCACAGGGGACTTCCCCCCACTTCCCAGAAGAATTGCCAGGCAAGTAGACTGATTTCAGGTGAGGGATTGTCCATTTCTCCAGGGCCCCATTGGTCCAGTGGCTAATCCACCACTGTTTCCAAATATTTAAAAACAAACAGGCAGTTTCAGTATTAAGAGTTATATGCACTCAAAGCATAAGAGGTATTTTTTAGCACATTAGTAGTTTAAATGTACCTTTTTCCTGGTGTTTGTTTACAAGTCCAGAAAAGCGTAATTGCCCCACCATCAACAGCTTATATTCAGCACCACACTCCAGCACATACTCCATGGCATAACAGCATTTGATAGCAATCCTTAAGACAGCAGTCTGCTCATAAAGGTCAGGTAGTCTGGTTTTGTACACACAATACCAATATGCATATTTGTTTTATACATTTCAAAACAATGTGTTGGTTTAACTCAGGCCAGGGCCAAATATGGCCTATGGGCCGGATCTGGCCTGCCGATGCTGTGGGGAGCCCCAAGCAGGTTCCCTGCTTGTCCTGCCCCACCTGCACGCTGCTCAGAAATGCGACTGTGGGGCAGTTTTTCTTTAAAAACAGAGTCCGGAGGGGAGGGGAGGAGAGGAGAGGGGAAGCTTTGGGAACTGCTCCCGTCCCCAGCGCAATCCCATTGCCAGTTTCTGGACAGAAACTGGCCAATGGGAGCTGCCTGTTTCAATAAAAGAACAAAGGGCTCTAGAGCACATGGCTGAAGCCTGTGTGGGGGCTGGGCAGGCAGGAAGGCTGATTCAGGAACTGCTGCTGGCTGGTAAGTCTCCAGAGCAGAGCCTATCTCTGGCACTCTGGTCCCTCCCTTCCCCAACCCTCTGCCCCGGACTCCACAAACCCAAGTCCTCCCCCTCCTCCTGTATGCCTATCCCCTCCCAGATCCAGCACCCCAATCCCCTTCCCCAGATCAGTCCCCTCCTGCCCTAGCTCAAGTCAAATCCCTACATCCCCATCCTGTGCCGCAATTCCCTGCCCTAGGTCACAATCCAACCCCCTCCACCTCAGTCCAGTGCTCCAGGTCACAACTGCCTCCCTTACCCAAATTCCTTCCCTTATCCCAAGCTCCTTCTGCACCCAACCTCCATCCCAGACCCCGCACCTACTCCATTAATATCATGGAAGAGTGCGGCCCTCAATCACTTTCCAAATTCTTGGAATGGCTCCCCATCAAAAATTATTGCCCACCCCTGTTTTAACCCAATGGCAGACTCATGTCTCTGGCATTGCTTGGTGGCGCATATGATGCCAGCAAGGGCACACTGTGAAGTCAAACTGAGCAAAAGATAGTGGACTCAATGACTTGGCAATTTACAGTCCTCAAATACAATAATCCAAAAAGATGCTGTTTTGAGATGGAAAGATCAAAAGAATTCTATTCTTTCTGTGAGATCATTGGGCCTAGGTGGGAAGTCTGATTACTATTCTATTAAAAAAACCCAGTAACCTACCTTTTGTAAATGTTTGACATGTATTGCACACGTCCATTGCATTATAGGTGTGCATGCATTGCCATTGAAGATTTTTGCCTTAGCGGTATCTACAGGGTTGGTTGCTTGAGTGCTTGTATATAGGTGCTGCTGACATTATGTCCTCTCAGTTTCTTCTTCCCAGCATCTCTGACAGAGAAGTAGGAAGGTCCGAAATAGAATTGACCTTAGAACACATCTCAAAGAATAATTACAAAAGGTAAGTAATAATTTTTTCCTTCTGAGTGCTTGCTCATGTTGATTCCAGTCTAGATGACTCAAAAGCAGTATCAATGGAAGTGGGTTCTGAGTTCAGTCTAGTATCTTGCAATATTGCTCTACCAAAGCTAATATTGTGCTAGACCTGCTGGGTAAGCGTGGATGGATGACCAGGTGGCCACCTGCAGATGTCCTGGAAAGGAACTTGGGCTAGGAAAGAAGCCAAAGAGGCTTGGACCCCAACTGAGTGGGTGGTGACAATTGCAAGAGGTGGCACCTGTGCCTGATCGTAACAACAGCAAATGCAGCATGAGCCAGCAAGCCATTGGCAGCCAGCCCTCTACCGCTCCCCAGGACCAGTCTGCCAGCTCCCATGAGCCTATCAGGGGCCGGAGAAGGCAGGCACCTTCCTGGTTCAGTGTGGAGATCATGGACTTGATTGGGGTTTGGGGGGATGCCACCAATGTCCACGATCTCCTCACTAAATGGAGGAACGCGGCTGTCTACAGCCTGGCCACCAAAGGCCACATCTGAACCCAGGAGCAGGTTTGGATGAAAATTAAGGAGCTGCAGTAGGCATATGCCAAGGCCACAGGGGGCAGCTCCCAACCAGAGGCAGACCCAGAGAGCTGCCCCTATTTCCACGCCCTGGACCGCATCCTGGGGGGCGGGAAGGTCCGTGCCCCCCAGGTGGTCACTGACCCTGGGGCAGAGGGCCCTGTACAGGGCACGGAGGAGGAGGAGGAGGGGGGGGGCAGGTGCCACAGGAGCCCGGAGGGAGCATGACATGCAGACAGGACCCCTGAGCCATCCCAGCGGACTTATCACCGGTGTCGTCCAAGGCCGGTGAGGCAACAACATGTTAGTGCTATCAGTGTTCCCTTACTCGGGGATGGGAGGGAAGGGAGACCAGGGACTGCATGCGTGGGCCTTGCTGACCATGGATCATGCAGCAACCTGTGCCCATGCAAGCATGTGTGTGTGAAGAGACATGACATGCTCCTGAACCCAGGGTGGGACACAGCAGGATACCTTCCCTCCACAAGCCCCCTCTACACAGAGGCAGGGGACATCTCTCCCCCCTCCCCCCCCCACACACACACCCCGATGCAGCACAGGGGCATGGGTGCAATCTCGGGGCAGCTCCCACTCCTGGGCATAGCAGGGCATCCCAAACATGGCCTGTGTGCAAGCACATCGGCTCTGATGGTGCAGAGAACTGTCATCCTCGCTTGCAGATGGGGGCTGGGCTTCACCCACTGTGTCCCCCGGGATAACTGACCACTTCTCTTGTTTCTCTACAAGCCGCACCAGCTGTGAGCGCAGGGCGCACCACCCCGCCCAGGACATCCTCCCGCACCTGAGCACTCTGCAGGCTGACCAATGCACAAGAGGACTACCAGGCAGCACCTGGAGGCACTGCGAGCCCTGCACCACACCCTGGTGCACTGGATACAAGACCACCTGCAGCTCCAGCGGGAGAGCTGGTAGGAGCAGCTTGCCTAGATCTGTGCCATCTGCGAGCACCTGCAGACCCTGGTGCAGAGATTTCTGCCTCCTGCCACTCCAGCCCCTGCTGTCTCCCCAGCTACCGCTCCTCCTTCCACTCCTTCTCCCCCCCTCCTGCTTTTCCCTCCACACCCTCCCAGGGATGCCGAGGCACCTGCACCCACAGTGCTGGGAGACAGTTGGGCTGGCGAGACCTCCAACCCTGAGCCTCTCCTCCCCCTTCCTCCCCTTGCAGCTCCATCCTCCCAGGTTTCCCCCTCATCTCTCTCACCCTCTCCTGTCTTCTTTCTCCAGTTTCACCTGAGTTTCGTTCCCCCCCCCCCCCCACCTCAGTTTTGGTCAATAAAGAGTGTTTATTTTCATGAACACATGCGTCTTTTATTTTACTTCAGGAAAGGAGGTTAGGGAGGGATAAGTGGAAAGACGTGAGGGAGGAATGAGGCACAAGACCCCAGTGGGGCACACCAGGGGATTGTTAATGCTCCTCCAGGTGGAAGCTCTCCAGAAGAGCCTCCCAGATACGGACAGCCCCTCGACGGACCTCCCAGATGGCAGCCATGCGAGGCTGCATATATAGACCAGTCAAGTGGTCGGCCTCTGCGATCCAGCCTGGCAGGAAAGCCTCCCCCTTCCACTCACACAAACTGTGCAGCACACAGCACGCTGCCATCACGTGCAGAATATTCCACTCAGAGGTCCAGGCAGGTGAAGAGGCCTCTAAAACGGGCCTTCAGCCGGCCAAAGACACCTCCACTACGATGCAGGCCCTGCTCAGCCTGGCATTAAATGCCTGTCAGGAAGGGTTGAGGTGTCCCGTGTAGGGCTTCATTAACCTGGGCTGTAGGGGATAGGTCGCATCCCCCACCAGGCACACAGGCATGTCCACATCTCCGACCCGTATGCGGCAGTTGGGGAAGAAAGTCCCGGCATGCAGCCTCTGGTACATGGAGGAGTTACGGTAAACCTGCGCGTCGTGTGCTCTGCCAGATCAGCCCACATTGATGTCCACAAAATGGCCCCAGTGGTCAGATTGGGGGTTGGGTTGCTGCAGATCCTGCGAGGCAGCCTGCAGAAAGTGCTGCCAGGCTCGCAGCAACAAGTCCAAGAGAAGCACCAGAGTGCCAAGGGGCAGCTCCAGCTCCATGCTGCAGAGTGCTGTGGTGTCCTGAGTGACGGCAACCAGAGCACGCAGAGGAAAAAATGCTTTGCTGTCCCTCAGCGAGGTAGGCAAGCAAGCAAGGATACCTGAGAACTGGCTGTCCAGGGGGGTCCCTTTAAGCACATGCTTCAGATAGCCTCAGGGAACAGCCACACAACTCCTGACCCGATGCCCTGCCAGAACCGGTTCTGGCTGGCCGTAAATACGATTCAGCGTCCAATCAGCGTTGGCACTCTATTTCAAAATAGCAAAACGCTATTTCAAAATGCATTTTATGTCTAGCTACATTATTTTGAATTAACTATTTCGAAATTAAATATTTCGAAATAACGCTGTAGTGTAGACGTACCCTACAAGAGTAGAAAAGTGTCTAACAGGGTGCCTCTGTCAATTACCTGAATCAAGTAAAAGACATGGCATTTCCTGTTCTGTTTAGATGTGAACTGGTCCACCTGGGGAGTCCTCCACCTAAGGAAGATGATGCTAAGCACTTCTGGATGGAAGGATCACTCGTGGCAAGATAAGAATGCCTTGCTGAGGCAATCTGCCAAAGCGTTCCTAGCTCTGGGGATATGTGCA
Source organism: Pelodiscus sinensis (assembly GCF_049634645.1). Taxonomy (NCBI): domain Eukaryota; kingdom Metazoa; phylum Chordata; order Testudines; family Trionychidae; genus Pelodiscus; species Pelodiscus sinensis. The sequence continues at coordinate 175,378,941 of NC_134712.1, forward strand.
GCTGCAAGATGCCATGCTATATACGGAAGTCTCAAAGCTAGAGAGCTTCTTGGCAAAGGGGGAAGATAATCTGTTTCCATCTTGCTTGTTGATACAGAACACAGCTGCCACATTGTCCGTCAGGATCTGGACCACCTTGCTTTTTATGTGAGATAAGAAGGCCAGGTGAACTGATCTGAGCCCAGATGCTGATGTGTAGGAAGCAATCATGACTCAGCTAACAATCTCGCATACCAGGACCACCTAGGTGGGCTCCCCACCCCAGAGTCATTGGAGACAAGGGTGATCGACGAGGACAGAGCTGCAAAAGGAACTTCTCACATCAATGTGCATTTCTTACCCCAGCTGAATGATGACAGTACATGTTCTGGTGTAGTGTATGCTGTGTCTGCTGGGTGTGTAGACTGACACCAGTCACATCCGCAAGGGCCTGATACACAGCTGTATGTGTTAGACCACATAAGTGGCCAAATAATCACAGGCATGTGTAAGCCATCATGAGAGGGGGCTTTCATGGCTTTTAACTAATCCTCAGGCCTTCCATGGGCAAATGAACAGAAGTAGCAGTTAATCCCTCCCAAACTGTGCATATATGTTTAAATGCTTGTAAGCTCTGGAATCTGTTCTCTGCTTCAGTACAAATCCTCATAATAATCAAAATCTATCGTTGCCTGTTAGAGTACCAAAAAGAAGCTGACAATGAATTTTTTGCTGTTGTCAGAATTTGCCACTAAGTTAAATTAGTGAATTTCTATGCTTTTTAAGTGTGGACAATGCTCAGCAAAATTTATCCAATGACCACTATCTAGATTTTATTAATATTAGCATTACTCGTCCCATTGTGACAGTAGATGTACATGTGACCTCCTCCCTCCCCGCTGCTCCTGGGGATGCTGGGACACATACGTGCTCTTCCCCTCCCCATGGTGGGTGGGGGCGGAAGACGCACATGGTCTCCTCCCACTCCACTACACCCAAGCCTGGGGAGACCTAGACCAGCTCAGGATGCAGGGCCTCCTCCCTCCCTGCTGGTCCCAGGTGGGTGGGGAGGCTTGGGACATGCAGCCTCTTCCCTCTCCATGGTTTTCTTCTCCCCATGGTGGGGAAGGGGTGCAGTTGTTCCTCCTCCTCCCCTCAGTGCAGGCGGGGTCTCAGTGGAGAGGGTGGGGCTATAGGTGGGGCTGGGGGCCTGCCTCCCCTAGAAACTTCTCAAGTCTTCTCATATGTTCTCTGTGACAGATGGTGTGATGGACACCTCTCCTTTTATAATAATATAGATGAGACAGGAATTCAAATTTGGAACAAAAATGCCGTAGGAGAAATGAGACTATTCTGAGTTTTAATTCCTACTATGACTCAGTAAATGTACTATTATTAGATCAGTTAAGTAATTTTCCATGGGATTTGTTCCTAAACGTCTCTCAAACATGAAAAAGCATTCAAAAGAAAGCATTTTTTGTTACATGGCTTTACTAGTTTTTACACAAATCTCTTTGTGTTATACTATATATTATATTTTCCTTATATTCCAGTCTGTTTCTTATACAGCGAGAAGGATTTTAATCCAGATGTACCTGAATTTCAGTTTTCAATTAAGAATTAACCTGTCATTTAGGTTAGGAAAGGAATAGCCTACAGAAGCAGTAATGAGCTATAGGGCAAGTAAGTAGTTCAAATCCAGCCTACAAATGCTGTAAATGTTGTTTACCATTTTACAGAAATTGAGTAGTCTATCAGAAGTGAGGTTTTGGTCTAAACGCCAACTCCTATTTAACTCAGAGCCCAGAAAGGGAATGGTCATGGAAATTAAGCTACCCTCTGAACTCAAAAGTAATTCTCAGTGTCTCAGTCAAGACTGAATAGCCCAAGAGAGACATTTCCACTGTCAGTATGATACCTGTTCCATAAACAAAAGTTTTCAGTCTCTAAAGCAGTTAATCCCATACCTTTTGTGCACATGATTTACTTAAACCAAGACAGGTCATTCTTTTAAAATCCCATATAAAGACAAAAAAAGATAGCATTACCAACCTCTATATCTGTCTGGAAGTTAAAAAGATCTATTCTTTGCCAGTTACTTCCATCCAGAGCCAAGATATTCCATGCCTAGAAAAAACATATATGTTTAATAACTATTCTCTATCAGATACTTATATAGCCCACCCACATCACTATAGTGTGAGTGTCCTGAACTTAGACACTACACAAGTATTCTTTCAGCATGCAATATTTTGTATGTAAATCAAAAGTGATTTAGGCATCAAGACTTTTGTTGGATTGAATCTTTTAAATTCTGGAATTGTGTGTTTTCAGACTGTAAGAGCCAAATTGTGCCCTTGGATATATGCATGAACATTGACTTAAATGCAAGCCATGCATATATACCAGTACAATGGCAGAATTTTATCCTCATCATTTCAAGCAATTTTAGTAAGTTCATTGTTCATTATTATTTCTATTAAAGCTGTATGCAAAGAATTATAATTTAAAATGTATCTGCTTCTATAGTGAAAGAATAAAAAGAAAGTGGGGAACACAGCTATAAATGCCCTTATAGATAAGTTTTCAACTCCAAAATTATTTATAAACTTTACATATTATTGGCTCTGTCCTAAGAGGAATAGAACCACCTGTGCAAGATGTTGGCTTCTGAATTCCCCTATATTCATGGGAATGGACGCATTTAACCGCTCTCAGGATTTGGGCCATATTTCATTATACAGTAAACACAAATTTCTTCAACAGCACACATTATTTCTACACAATAGTTCAGGTCAGAAAGTGAAAATGAGTTCCTTATTCAACAGAAATTTCTGGTACATGTGGTTACCCAACCAGTTCAATATCAACTCAGAGGGAAGAATACCACCCTACTGATTCATCAACATTATTTTTTGCAACACCCTAGCTTTTAGCTGGCGATACTGGCCAAGACTGATGCTGCTTAGCTTATTAAAATCACAGCTCATGATGATATGGAAACAGGAATAAAACAGTTATGTTCTGAATTTAAAAGAACAATATTTGATTTTCACTAAAAAAGAAGTGAAGCAAAAATTTAAAAACCTGCCTTTGGAAAGAATGCAAGAAAATGTTCACTGTGGTAGTCTGGTGTATACAAAGTTTAGTTTTGTATGTAAGAATAAAATATATTTTTCATTTTAATTCAAGCCAAATAAGCATGTGAACATAAAAATGTATTTAGATATGTCTTTTCAATTTTCTTCATAAGTGCCCTTTTCTCAACAGGTAATAGATGCAGTCAACCCCCTAAGCATTTGGCACACTCACTGGGCACACTTCTTAAACATATGTTGAATATTAACAGAGCTACATGGTATTTTAAAGCACAAAATGCTTTTGAAAATAGTGTTATAAAGCCACAAACTTTAAATAGCAAATGCAACTATGCCAAAAAAGGACTAATTCTTTCTGCAGACATAAAACATGTATCACTGCACATCTCTACCCCCAACCACCAACCTTAAGAGAAAACACCAGATACACAGTGACGCTCAGTTTCTGATCTATTGCTCAAAGTCAATGGTAAGATTCCCTTTGACAGAGCCTGATTTAAAGCCCATTGTTCTTGGTATTTAATAAAATAGGGCCTCCAACGCACAAATGACCCACATAACGTGAATACTGTACCTTGGAAACTTGTGCACATCGGCACAAAGTAACAATATCCAAGAAGGAAAATATTCTAGGAAGAAAAGGAACAGAATCAAATTATGCTGTTATTTAATACTAATCCAGTCTAACATATAAGCTCTCAGTTTCGTAATAACAAGAAAACATTCAAGCTAAAAAACCCTAAATTATATTTAACTCTGCAATATTACAAAATTGTATTGTGTAGACTGACATCATATATGCTTACTAAGGGGAAAATCCACTCCCCTTTGTCCATGGTTGTGGATACCCTCAATGTAGCAGAAATAGTGTGCAGCTGCTAGTGCTGAGGTTTGAATTTTGGCTTCTATGTATTACCAATCAAGTACTACCATTAAACCATTTAAAACTGGTTTTTAATTTAAAAATGTAGTTTGTAAACATTTAACTTTCTTAAAGAGTAATCACTAAAAAAATTAAGTAGATTTAGCACACTATCATTTGGAAATAGGTATGCTATTTTTGATCAACCCCCAAGTGAAAAGAATTACTGAAGCAAAACAGTGCAGATTTCTAACAGGTCACATATTGCTCACTAAGCCTTATGAAACTCACTTCAATAATTTAAAAAAATTAGACTTACTCTACAAGAAAGTCTAATCACCTTTAGTATCTAAAAACAATACCATTTCTGCAAACTTGCCTACTGTATCTGTTGAGTTTGGAAGGAGATTTGCACTGGCAAGTATACTAGTGTAAGCACAAAAATGTAAATTATTTTCCAAAACTATTTTCTACTACAATCACAAGACTACATACTAAAATTAAAAAACATTACCTGCTCACAAGGCTGTCATTTTTGATCCTCAAAATTATGAACATCTTAAGTTGCTGTCAGTATCATCTTGTACTAAAACCTTAACACTGATAAATAAATACAGCTGATATGTTGGTGAAGAGTTGAGGATGATTAAAAATTATCTAAAAATGTGAAGGTTCAGACTTTTGAAGCCTACATCCAGGCATATAAATCCATAATTAAGGACCTAAATAAGTTTCCAAAGTTTTAGTTTAATAGCCATGGAAGTCAACAGGATCTATAAATGTCACTTGACTGTATAACTTTAGCTAGCTATGTTTTAAAATGTCTTTCCTGATATTCCATTATGACATTTGAACACATTCTATTTTAATTACATATGAATAACAATCAGCCCATTTATCATGCCGACGCAAACAGAAAAATGAGCATAGTCTAATCGTTTGCCCTTATGTGTTTATTAATATATCAATATTGTGTTTTAAAAGAATGAAAGAACACAAAGAGCAAACATACAGGCTTTTATTTTTTTTCCTCTGTCACTTGGTCATTATTCTATTGGATACAACTTTCTACAGGGAAGCCTTTAACAAGATTCTTATTGTAATGCAATTTTATCTTCAGTTGGGGAATTTTTTTTTTTTATGAAGTCAACTTTTCTGCTATACTTGGGAGTCAGTCAAGTTGTCCCCATGGAAACAGACAACTTGAATAATGGCAATCACAGAACATATGTATTATACCTCATCTTTTCTTTACAGGGATTAATTAATGCTTGTCAGTACTCTGAAGGTGTAAAATGCTATGCAATTGTTAAGTATTATATCTGAAAGCATGAGATACCATTGACGAGAGTTTAGCTATCATTGCTATGAATCATTTCACCAATGCTATAATTTATTATCCACTGCCACTATTTTGCTTGAAATATTAAATGAAAGGATTTCTACATATTTTTGCTTATTTCATTCATATCATCTTGAAAAGCCAATTATTTGCTTTCTAGATTACCTCTTCTACTGTGTTTGTGGAATGAATGCCAAATGTGCAATCCCATGTCATCTTCTTAGAGTCTAAATGATTACATGTAGCTCAAGTGCAAAATATAGCAAATAAAGTCTTGGGAATGACAGCAAGACACTCCATGAAGTGAAGAGACTCCAATGTGCTCAAAGTAGTTTCTTCTATGACTGTCAACAGTCAACCATGGCAAAAGCTGCTCTTATTTCTTCCATTCCACTATTTTTCTTCCTTTCCTCTGTCCAGTTCTCTCTAACCTCTCCATTTGTCCCACACAAATGCCTCACACTGCAGCTTTAAAATTATTTTAATGACCCCTATGACTAGAAGAGGATTATAAAACATATATTTGCCCAGTAATATCTTTTGTAGTCTTCTAATCCTGCTGTAAAATCTACATATTTCATGAAGCCTCACAAATCTCATGAGATCACTAACAAAGTTTACACACCATCTTATATCTGAATTTAATACATTCAAGATCAATTTGAGTTGCTCAGAGTAAGGGCTTTGCTTACAAAATGTTGAGTACTTTTACACTGATTCTTCCTTAGCTGACAATTCCTTACCAGAAATTAGCCAGAGAGCGCCAAAAAAGGACTATGGAGTCTAAACAAAACAAAAAAGACAGAAGTACAGCTGTGTAGGTTTTCATGCTGTGTCTTTCCTAGAATTCAACTGGAGTGGGGTTTTTTTGTTTGTTTTAAATGTAAAATATACCAGCTAGAACAACTGATAGACCTACAGTGCACCTGTCCTTTAACTTCTGCATAGCTATGGTTGTGAATGCAGCCAGCAGGAAAAATAATTTCTTCTTAGTATATAGACACAGATTAGTACAAGGAGCTGGAAATGACGTTCATGTTCATAGATTCTCCTCTCTCCTGAATAACTCCATATCTGAACCAAAGGACAGCTGTGTAGGGTCAAGGGCGCCATTCAAGAGGGGTTAGAGGAGACTGCACCCCTTTCCCTCTAAGATTCCTACCACAGCAGGACACTGTCTCTTGTCTCCCCTTTCAGTTGTGTTGTATTACAAAGAGGTCTATCTTGGAAAGTCCCCACCTCTGGAAGACTGAATGAGCCACTTCTGGGTGAAGGGACCACTTATGAGACTGGAAGGAGCGGCTGAGACTGTCTGCTAAGTCATTCTGTGCACCCAGTAGATACGCAGTCTGTAGATGTATTGAGTGCTGTATACAGAAGTCCCATAACCTGAGAGCTTCATGACACAGGGGAGAGGAGTGTGCACACCCTTTTTGTTGATATAAAATGTTGTTGTGTTCTCACAGGTGAGCTCCCCACACCAAATCTGACACATTTGTCACTAATTTCTGTGATAGCTACTATACTGTGAAAGAAACCTGGAACAGACTTGCTGTTCACTGAGCTACAAGAAGGGGGAATCTAGCACCTTCAGGGGTAGCATTCATAGCCTGTCCAGTCTGTAGTGGGATGGGAAGTAGACTGATATTAGCCATAGTTGAAGCAGTCTTGAATCTTAGCCTTGCATAAATGTATGAGGCCATGTGGCCCAAAAGTTTAAGGCAGATCATGGCCATGAAAGCCATGGCCTGAAACCGCTCCCTAGCACAGGTTGAAGCCAGAACTGCTCCAATAAACTATCCTCTGAGCTAGGAGGAGAGTGGATTTGGATTCACTGAGGAGAAGGCCTAGATTGCCAAAAGTCTTTCTGATCAATGTCACATGGGCCTCCGCTTCCTGAACCGACCTTTGATAAACCAGTCATCCAGGTACAGAAAAATCTGCACCTCATGTCTGCAGAGGAAGTTGGCAACCACTGCCATGTAGTTCGTGAATACTCAAGTGGCTGAGGAGAGGCCAAAGGGGAGCATTGTGAATTGGTAATGCTGGATATCCATTACAAATCTGAAGTACTTTCTGTGAGGTTGATAAATCAAGATATGGAAGTGTGTGTCCCTCAAGTCGAGGGCAGTGTACCAGTCATTTGGCACCTGGGAAAAAATTATGGATGCCAGGGAAATCATGTGGAATTTGAGCTTCTTTACAAATTTGTTGAGTTCCCAAAGGTCCAGAATAGGAGGACGCCTGCCTTCAGCTTTTGGAATTATGGAGCAGTGAGAGTAAAACCCCTGCCATCGGCTTTCTGAAGGGAACCTCTATCACCAGAGTTAGGAGAACCAGCATCTCCTAAACTGGGAGTTGCTTTTGAGAAGGGTCCCTAAAAAGGGACGTAGAGTGCGGGTAGAACAGTGGCAGGGGGAGGAAAACAAAATGGATTATCCCCTCTCTACCATGTGCATTACCCAATGGTCTGAAATAATTTGGGACTATGCACAGTAGAAAGGAGACAGTCGAGAAGTGAAGCCCTTGAGTACTGGCCTTGGCTCCAACCCTGTCTTTAGTGATAAGCCCACGGAGTCCAAAAGGACTTCTGGGCGGAGGGCTGCCACTGAGTGGGACATGATGCAGTGTACTGGTGCCGATAACAAGAAGTCGATTTCTTGCTGGTGCTAATGTCAGACTCTGAGGTTTCTGTGCAGGACAACTAAGGAGGAGCTGAGTTTCTAAGCACTGAGCCCTGGGGTGAAATTTGCTTCTCAGATCCCATTATGGTGTTGTGGAGCAGTTCATCAGGGAAGGCAAGCATGGAGCCATCATGGTTGGCTTATTTCTCAATGGCACCCTCAGCAGAGCCTGTGCCAAAGGCTGTGTCCAGACTCAGGGGTTTTTTCGAAAAAAGTAGTCTTTTTTCGAAAAAACCTCACCTGCGTCTAGACTGCAGCCGCGTTCTTTCGAAATTAAATCGAAACAACGCGGCTTTTCTTTTGAAATTAAATCGAAACAACGCGGCTTTTCTTTCGATGGCGGTAAACCTCATTTCACGAGGAAGAACGCCTTCTTTCGAAAGTTCCTCTTTCGAAAGAAGGCGTTCTTCAATGTAAATAGGGCTTCTTCGAAAGAGAGCATCCAGACTCACTGGATGCTTTCTTTCGAAAAAGCAAGCCGCTTTTTCGAAAGTTCAACGTGCAGTCTAGACGCTCTCTTTCAAAAGAGGCTCTTTCGAAAGTATCTTTCGAAAGAGCCTCTTTCGAAAGAGGCTTGCAGTCTAGACATAGCCAAAGAGAAGGGGGCCATGCTATGCATCAAATCCTGGGCTGCTTGGAAGGCCTCAGGCATGGAAGGCACAACAATGTCCCTGGGTGACTCTGCAGCTCAGACTGGAGGCAGACTGTTTGGCTCCTGGGCTCTTTCCCCTAATTCAGGTGCTGCTGCTGACACACGGTGGTCCAACTCAGGTCTCACTCCTGGCATGTCCTTGGATGTGGGAGATCTCCTTGTGTCCAGCCTCCTCTTCTTCTGTGACACCGGTGTGACGGCGCGTTGGGGGTTCCCCGTCTCCTGCACCCCGAGATGGCACAAACAGACTGTACCAGCCGGTGGAATAGAGGAAGTTTATTGCCTCTCCAGGATACAGCATAGCACAGATGTAGTCTGGTCACAGAACTGGGCTAGGATGCCTCAGGCCCCCTTGAGTTGGGGGGAGACTGGGCCCCTAAACTCCAGCTCCTCTCCCTAGGCTGTCTCCTCCATGCTCCCCCACAGCAACAACTAAATTCCCTTGCAGCCCTGCCCCCCAGTCCAGGGCAGCATTCACCTTCCTTTGTTCCTCTCCATGGGGGGTGTCTGGCCACTGGTTTGCATAGTGACTCATCCTGTTTTGCTGGGTCGTGGTACCCACGGCAGCCAGTGGGGGTTCCCCCAGAGCCAGCAGCATAGAAACCAGCCAGGTACCCCCACTACGTCACAACCGGCAACTGTGAATGGTGCCGCTGATGCGAGCCCCAAGACGAGCCCGTCGGGTGCTGCCAGTCTTTAGGTGGTGCCTTGGGCTGAGCTGACCGTACCGGAGCACTGTGCACCAAGGAGGAAACACTCAGCACCAAGTCTGCCAGTGCGCAGTCTGGTTGGAGCCATAGTGCTGCTTCCATAAGCAATATCTTCAGGCATTGATTTCTATCCTGGAATATATGGGGCCTTAAGATTCTGCAAATTGCACAACAATCTTTTTGATGACCTTCTACCAAACACTTCAAACAGGAAATGAGGGAGTCACTTGCCACATGCTTGCTCTGAAGCCTGGAGATCCAGGCATGCTCAGGTACTGAGACACACAGGAGGAAAAAAAAAAAAAAACCTCCCCACTGAAACTTTACTACGAATAAAACTACAACTCTAATAAACTATTTAACTATGAACTACTATTTAACTAAGTAAAAGGAATGATAGAGAAGCTGCTGCTGCTCTTGCAGGTAAGAGCACAGGGGAGTTCAAGCTAATCATCATGGTCAGAAAAAAGGAACTGAAGGAGGGGAGTCAGCAGGGTGCTATATGTGCCCTCCTGAGGCACGAATCCAGGGGGCACTGTAGCCAGACAGGCCCCCCCGTCACATCAATCTTGCTTGCCCCTCTCAGGTGCCTGTATACAGGGCAAAGAAGGAGCAATAAAAATCAGCATAGCCTTTGAAGCTTCGATGCGAGACCAGGATATGCTGGCTCATCTGATCCTGGGTAAGCTGAAAACATAGATATGAGAAAGAACGATTAAGGCAATAAGCTGACCTCGAGGCTGCGAGAACTGCCCTGGCTGGCACCTATATTGATACAATCACATACAGTCGTCCCTGGGAGAGGAATCTCCTACTGAGAAAAGAATGCCCAGTACTCCCAATTTAGTTCTCTCTCTTACAAGTGTAAATTAAGTTCACAACTCCCTTGTAAGAACTGGCGTCACAAAAGACAGACCAGCACCATTTGGCATCACAGATAAGAGAAATACGTGACCCCATGGGTATAAAGATGGGTCCAGCAGCACACTCACTTTGAGCGTCAATCTACCATCTATCTGCTGCTCGGGTTAGGTGATTGACCTCCCAAGGTCCACGAGGATGCCCACCTCATATTTTCGTCTTTCCGAGGAATTGAGGGACCGATCCTGGCCTGACACGCTGGGACCGAGCGACGCAGAAGGGGGTAAATATTATACCCGTATGTGTCCTTTTATTTTAGTGCATGCATAGAATAGAGCTCTTTAAAGATTAAGCTGTCACTTGGTACCATTATTTTCTATCTTCCTCCTTCCTATGTAACCATAAGATCTGTATTTGCTAGCAGTTAAGAAAGAGAGCAATAGCCATTGTAACCATATGATTTATAAGCTTCTTTAATAAACCTGTAACTGTTTAAGGTTTAACCTGACTCCTTCAGTTGCTGTAACAGAACCAAGCACAATTTAAAAGAACTTCAGCCAGTCATAAGGGACAGGTTTAGGGAGAGCTTGGGAGTTTGGATCGTGTCGCTTCCAGGGGACAGATCCGTAGAGGCATCTCTCAGCCTTCCCTAGGCTGCCCGCTGCGAAGGGACCCTGTATCCTAGCAGTTAAAATCTGAGATGTAATAAGCTCTTCCTATAAACCTTGGGGCATCTGTCAGCCTGTTGGCTGCCCTCCATGAAGGGATCACAATCCTAGCGGACAAAGACACGGACGTTAAACTTTGGGGCGTCTGTCAGCCTGTTGGCTGCCCACTAAAACGGGACCCCGGTCCTAGTGGTCAAAGACACGGACGTTAAACTTCTCGGGGCGCCCTTCAGCCTCCCAGGGATCTTGTGTCCCAGCAGTTGAAGACTTGGGTGTAACTAATACATACATACACACACACACACACACACACACACACACACACACACACACACACTGCCCTGACCATCGGCTGACAGGCACCCACACTGACTGTATAGCTAGCTGCTAGTAGAAAAACATCTTCCAGTCAACATGCACGTGTATACACAAACACCTAATCTGGAATGCACATAAACACACACGTGAAGAAGAATCTTTATTATCCTCATACCTGGAGTGATGGTACAAGCTATACATCTAAGTCTCAAGACACAGCAAAGGGGAGATGTGAATGACTTAGTCAAAACACAAATATTCATAGTAAATTACAATGATATCTCTTAGGAGTATTTCTTCACACCATGCTATGACCTCCTGACACTGCAGCATATTAAAAGACCTACATTAACACAGAACTGTCATGACATTTGCCACCCTCAAACCTGATTACTCGGCTTATGGTATTATATGTTTTAATCCCTCATGCGTCTTGTCCTTTAGAGTATAATTTATTAGAGCAGAGAGTATCTTATATATATTTTGTACAATGCCTAATAGGAGGTCTTGATCTGATGCTGTAGCTAGACTACTAATAAAATATTTATTAATAATAAAGTATAAGGTCTTTGTGAAAGAGAGACCATCAAAGAAAGAGGTAGTACAGCTATTACAATTTTGATTTTTTTTCCTTTTCTTCTTTATTCCTCTCTCAACTATTTTGGAAGTATGCCTATATGCATTCCATTAAAGAATAGCAGAGGGAAAGATCAGCCATTCTTGTAACTCACTACAAGAGGAACGAACCAACAAAGTTGTAAAGTCTGCAAAGTGTACCTAAAGTTGTCTGGACTTTCCCTTTATCAGAGAATCCAAAACCAAAATCAGAGTTATTCAGTTCCTTTTCTGTAGGGTCTCTTCTTCCACCACCCTCTTTTATAAACACCCTGAAAAGCAGAATGTACTATCAACGATAATTATGGTCCAGCAGTAGAGTAAGTTATTGCTGAAATCAGTATGTAAGTGCTATCCAAATATATGCAGGCTAAAAATCCACACAGATGCAAAAATCACAATCCACTGGAATGGTCTATAATAACTGATCTAGAAGTGCTGTATACGTGTGTGTATATATATCACACACACACACACACACACCTACACAATTTACAAATTTTAAGTCCAGCATTGAATATATACCTCCTGATTTCTTAGAGCAATGGATCCCATCCTTTTTTATACCACCAACCAGCAAACCTATTCACAAACTTTCGGCAGACAGGTACCATTTTATTTGCATATTCATTATGGTAATTAATTTTAACAGGCCAGGTTATATTTTACATCTCATCTGTACACACACAATACATGTTGTAATGGATCAGAGTTTGCAGATATCTACAACACTAAAAAAACGTCACAGAAAGAATTCTCCTCTGGCTGCTGGGTGGGGCAGCCCCTTCCCCAAGGGCGACTGGTGCCAGCAGAGGGAGGGTGCAGGGAGGGGAACCCTTGGGGTAGGGGGTGGCACCCTCAGGGGCAGGGGGCATGTGGGGCACCCTATTTAGCAACTGAAATTTTGTCAAGGGCAGAGGAGCCCCCTAGAGCTACAACCAGTACACTCTGCCCTTCCCCCTTCCTGCCCCATGGGGTCAGAGAGCTGCCATTGTATCTCCCCCATCTCCTTCTGTACAATCCCTGCCCTGTGTCTCCCTTTCCCCAGCTAGGTTGCTCTTGCTCCCACAGTCTTCCCCCCAGCCTCCCCTCCCCTTTCCTTCCCTGTAACTCCCACCTCAGAGTTTCCCTCCATTGCACCCCCGCTCCCGTCCTCTCCATAAGTATCCCTTAAATCTCCCCAACATCTCTTCAGCACCTCCTGCATCTCCCTTCTGCCCCCATCTCACACATCCCTGTTCCCCCTCACTCTCCTTATCTGCCCCCAACCCCTACTCCACCCTCCCATGGCTGGTTTCCCTCACCCTGCACACACTGAGAGCTGGCAGCAGCTTCCCTAGGTCCCAGACAGCCATCTCTGCTGGCAGCAGCCCGGGGGCCCCGCTCCCAGGAGTGGAGAACAGAGGGAGGGGGGGTCTCTCTTTCCTGCCCCCAAGCACTGTCCACCCTGGGGCAGAGGCTGGGCTGGGCAGGGGCCGGGCAGGGGCCGACCAGGCTGGGGACGCTGCCCTGGGAGAGGCTCCTGGGGAACAGTGGAACTAGCCCTGCTGGAGATTCCCCCTCCCAGCTGCAGCCCCAAGCTCCAAGGACCCAGCAGCAGCCTCTGTCAGGACTCGGGGATCTGAGCCTGGCCCCAGAGTCATTGCAAGCAGCGGCTACGAGTCTCTTTTTGCTGCTGGGGCCAAGCCTAGCCCTGGCTCCCCAAATCTCTACCCACTGCTGCTGAGTTCTAGTGAGCAACCCACCGTACTGCTGAGCAACCCGCCACAGTGTACCTCGGCCCAGCAGCCAGCCGTTTGTGGCCCAGCACTGGTCCATGGATCGGCAGTTGGGAACCACTGTCTTAGAGACCATAAAATAACCCTTGAAACCTCTTGAGTTTTATTGTAACAACTACTCCTATAGAAAAGCAAAAAAAAAAAAAAAAAAAAAAAAAAAAAATCTTTTCCTTATCAACTTTTGAAGAAATCAGAGAAGAAATAATAGTATTCATATAAGTCTCAGAGGGGTGGCCGTGTTAGTCTGTAACTGAAAAAACAATGAGGAGTCCTATGGCACCTGAAATACTAACAGATTTATTTGGGCATAAGCTTTTGTGGGTAAAAAAATCATTTCTGCATCTGACAAAGTCGTTTTTGCCCATGAAAGCTTATACCCAAATAAACCTGTTAGTCTTTAAAGTGCCACAGGACTCCCCCGGCCTAGAGTATACATATTATCAGTTTCCCTGAAGAACTGAAAATCATCTACCAATGGAGAGATCCTAGATTGAAAAATGAAGAGATAAACCAGAACCTCCTTTTTCATTATTTAGTTAGTGCTCTAGACTATTTGGGATGGCTGTGGAAAACCTGATCATTTTTCTTTACCTCACATTCACAAGTAGTAGTCTGAAAAAAAATCTTTTGGTATTGTTTTCTCTCTCAAAGGCTCGACACAATAGCTTCCCAAAGGTGAAACATGTCTTCCGTAGAAATTATCATCTGCTTGAGAACAAGACAATTTTGCAAGTAGGGAAGTGAAGGACTAGTCGACTATCCGATAAGCAAATGCTTATCATATAGTCGACAGGCTAGCCGACTAGTTGCTTCCTTCTCATCCCCCCTTGCTGCCTCTATCAGAAAGAGGCAACAAAGGTGGGGGGAGAGGTGGGAGTACTTGAAAGTGGCAGCGCCGCATGCAGCCACTACACGGGGTGTTTGCAAGTGGCAGCGCCGCGTGGAGCCTGGGTTCAGCTGGGGCCCCCTCACTGACCCCAGGCTCCATGGGGTGCTACAACTTTGAAACACTGTGTGGAGTCTGACACGAGACTCCCCACTATTTTTCCAAAGTGGCAGCACTGCATGGAGCCCGAGATCAGCAGGGGAGTCCCCAGATAATCCTGGGCTCCACAGGGCGCTGTCACCTTTAAATGCCATGAGGAGCCTGATGCCAGGCTCCCCGCGGCATTTCAAAGCAGCAGCGCTGCATGGAGCCCGAGGTCAACAGGGGAATCCCCAGATGAAACTAGGCTCCACGCACCGCTTTTGCCTTTGAAGTGTAGCGACAGCCCTAGGGCTGTTAAAGCTAAAATTCGAAAAACTCTAACAATATATTTGAGGAAAGGATTTAATACTCCAACTGAACAGTCCATCTTGTTACCAAGTAGAGTTTAGGAAATGCTGAATATAGGCAATTAATGCAGTATCAGTTCTATACACAACGGACACCCACTAAGTTAAGCAGATCAAAGTTGAAGTGCAACTGCAGTCTGAAAGGTGAACACAAAAGGCATAGGAGGTTCTCTCTCTACTGACTTTTTAATGGTTTCTCAAATGTATTCAGTTCGCAAGTAAAAACAGACTGGAATGCAAATTAAAAACAGTACTTAATCCATCTTCAGCCAGGTCAGAAAGAATGAGCAGCAACATTAGATATACTTGATTTCCCACAGCTCAAAGATAGTGATTTTAGGAAAGAATGTAAAATATTTCAAAACTAAAAGATTTAGAAACCTCCAACAGGCATGCTAGAATAATTTTTGAAGTGGGGATACTGACACCCACTGAAACAAACTTTAAACCAGGTACAAAATAGAAGCCACTTCAAGCCCACGGGTGCAATAGCACCCACAGCTCCAGCATATATGACTTCCAGGGATATTGATTGGGAAACGCACGGGAATGTTTCTGAGAGGGAAACTTATTAATAAGTACTGCCTCGAGAAAAAGAGGGACTGAAAGAAACACATGAAAGCCTTGTCTACACTGGCACATCATGTCACCAAAAACTGCCCTTTGGTGACAAAACCGTGAGAGTGTTTACATTACAATGAGACTTCTGCTGGGGAAAACACCCAGTTTTGGCAACAAAAAACTTCCTCCTTTGTGAGAGACTTGTGTCTCTCCTCTCCCTTTATTGTCGATAAAGAGCCAATGTGGACTCTGCTCTTTGTTGAGAAAACAGGCTTCTGCCAGAATCCTACAATGCCTATTCTAATGACTATGTTCAGTGTTTTTACATCTCTGCTGCCCTGCAGTCAGGTAATGCAACCCTCCCCTTTCAAAGTTCCAGGAAGTATCTGACAGCTGAGTGAGCTGTACCATTTGCGGAACAAACACAGAACAAATGAATGAAATGCTCCTGTTCTTCCCTTCTAGTGACACTGCAGCAGGCAGACTGCTGTTGCTGGGGAAGAGCTGGACAGACTGCTGTGCTGCTTTGATATTCCTCAGCACAGAGATCACACAGAGCTACAAGGGAATCCCTACAAGGCAGGGATCAGCTCTGTTTTCCCACAATACTGCACTGTGGGATGCTTACCCACATTGCTTTGCTCTGTCTCTCAATAGGGTGCTAGCAATGCAGCCATGAAATGTCAACAATGGAAGACCAAAAAAACCCCAAAAAAATGGTTTGACCAGTTTCCTCTTTTGGAGACTTTTGCATGTTGACAGCACTTTCACCGTCAAACCTTCCCTGTTGTAGAGGTAGGCCTCACTAGCTTGGCCAAAGACGCAGTGTGTCCTGCGTCAGAAGCAAGCTTCTTAAGCAAGTTGAGCAAGAAACCACAATGCCATTTAAGCAAAAAACTATACTGCTTGCAACAGGTCAACAGGTCAAGCAGATGTTACCATTTAAGGGTAAAGTACCTTACTTCCTCTTTTCTCTGTAAATTTCCACTGTGACTTTGTAAAAGGTATAAATACCTCAGACACTTGAGTGTGAGGCGGAGGGCCTCGTATCAGTAAGGGCTGACTCCCTGCCGTCTGCGACAACCCCCCCCCCCCCACACACACACACCTGGGTTATTAAAGTGATTTTGTCTGACTTGAATCCTAAAGCTAGCGTGCGTTTATTCCTCAAGAATTCATACACATAGCCTAAGACAGAGATTAAAAAACTGAAAATTCTTGCACTGCTTTTTAAAAATATGCTCATGGAACTTATTAATAGAGGTCATCCATTTAAGTGTTATTTTTCAAAAAAAGGCATAGGGTGAGATCCTGTGGTATGCACAAGAGCAGCCCAGAACTCACAGCCCAAGGGCAGAGGAGCGAACATGACTTCAAACCACCTTTAGGACCTCAAAATCCTGAGGGCTGGAGAGGCCCATGGTGTAACTAATAACCCTCAAGGCCTGTAAATTACAGGAGTCTCCCTTGGGAGTCCTATGAGCCTACAGTAGCTCACTGAACAACTATAACAGGCCTGCAATTTCCATAATACTGCATGTAGCAACTCATTTCATTCTTTAACTCGGATGTTAAGATTTTTGCCAAAATTCCAGCTAGGAGGATAGAACCTATCTTACCTAGATTGGTGAAAAGAGACCAGACCTGTTCTGTTCAAGGCATCAACTGGCACACAAAGTAAGAGGTCGGCAGGAATGATCCATTGAGCTCAGTTGAAGGTCCCTAATATGAAGAAAAGTCTTTAATCAAGTTTTTGAATTATTTAAAGGGGAAATTCAAAGCATAAATTTGGGGAATATAACGCATCAGACTAAGTTAAACACAATACTCCATAGCCAAGGTTAGTGTGAGCATTAAACAAATTAACTGTTTTGCACAGTGGAACTAGACCAGAGTACTCTTTGTTGTATTGGCAGAACTCTTTGCACGGATAACTAGGAACAAGAGTGGCATTCCTGGCACATAAACTAGAGGCTCTGAGAATAAATTAGCTTTATATGCTAATAATGTTTAATTGGAGACATCTGAACCCTCAGTTTTGATACCTGCTGTTAAGCAGAAATTCTAGTGTTTAGGGTGGTCTCCAGTTTCAAGATAAATTATTAAGGCAATGTGATGGAATTAGGCCTTGACCAGTGAACTCAGATTCCTATATTTAAATTTAAATGGGCAAAATAAAACACAGAACACCTAAATATAGAGCTTATGTACTTGGCAGTGATCTATTTAATATTAAATTTTCTACCCCTTGTAAAACAGTTCAAAAGTATTTCAACAATTGTAACTTTCTCTCCAGTATTTGTAGGATCACAGTTACCAAAATGCTTGCAGGTGGATGCTTAGCAATCTTGTCACCTAGGATCTGTTTTCTTTCACCCAAAATTCCCTGAAAGGACTGCAAGTTTCCCTTTATAGTAATACAAAATTGGTGAAAAAACAAGACTGCAGTTACCTCATCTACACAGAACACGTTGCCATTTTAAAAGGTGATGTTTTAGTGGTAATTTCTTCCTCTCAAAAAACATACATGAATTTAAAATACCTGTGACACCCATTTGAAACTGCATGAGGAAATACACCTTTCTCCACAGCTAATGGACAGGTTCAAAAGGGGAGAATTTCTTGTTGTGAATTTTAGATTTAACTTCTGAAACCACTTGATCTAATCTACTCCCCTACTTCTCTTTCAAACACCTCTAAGAAAAAAGGCAACCTATTCAAAAACTGTTCCAAACTAATTTCTTATCTTCAACTGAATACTGGAAAAAAGGAGAGCCCCCAATATTAATTGAGTTAGAAGGGTCTGAGACACACAGAAAAACCTCATATGAAAATAACTAGGATTTTTTTAATCAAACTTCTGTTGGACTATGAATAAAATCATTCTTTAAACATCCATGTGGACAAATACTTCACTTTGGGGGGGAAGGGGTGTGTGTGTGTGTGTGTGTGTGTGTGTGTGTGTGTGTGTGTGTGTGTGTGTGTGTGTGTGTGAAAAATAACACTTCTGTTGAATAGATTCCATATTTGTGTTTGATTTCTCCTATTTCATACGTGTTACATGTTATAGATCTGTACTGTGTCTCCTACTCTGCTCGAGCACATTATTTCTTTTTAAAAAAGAACTAAAAATAAAAGGAAGAAAAGCTTCTGATTTTTGCTTAAATTACAAAAAAAATGTCTATCACATTTTATTTGTTAGGCCTGTAGATCCAACCCAAATAATCAAGTGAGCTGCATCATCAACAGCACTGTAAAAAAGGGTCTATTTTACCCCACCAGTGATGAAAAAGAACTATGTTGATTCATCGCACGTAGGTAGAATTTTGAGGGCTGGCAGTTGAAAAAAAATTTACTTGTTAACTGAGCATATTTAAATCAAAATAAATATGGATCCCTAAAATTTCAGTTTCACTTTTCAGAATAGACAGACATAGGGTTAACATAGGATCTGAGTAAATCTATTTCTTCAATACCTAAATAGTCAATTTTTCACTTCCATATATTTCTTTTTATTCATTTTTATTTCTGTTTTAATATCAAAATTTGTTAGTACCAAGTGTGATGTGTATTTACAGTAAGAATAGCAAAAACATGAACTGCTATGCCCTAAATGATGAACTGTGCAACTGAAAATAAGACCAACAGCTCCCACACAGACAAGCTCCCTATAAAGGTGAAAAGACAATTAATATATTTTTACATTAGAAAATCTATTCTCATATGAAAAAAATTAAATAGAGTATCTAAACTAAGACACAAGCTAAGGTTCAACATCAGAGGAGAAAGTCTGCAAAAGAAATTAACCTGTAATTCTTGGTCTCCTGGGATATGACAGTTTTGCTAATTGTGTATACGTACGTAGACTTTGTAGAGTGTCGATTGAACCATACCAGCACTTTGATTGGAAGCAGAGGGAGTGCATGGCTCAGAGTCAATATTGTGTGCAATCAGCATGTGCCTTTACTTTATGGCTGCGTCTAGACTGGCAAGTTTTTCCGCAAAGCAAGAAAAACTTGCCAGCTGTCTACACTGGCCGCTTGAATTTCCGCAAGAACACTGACGATCTCATGTAAGACTGTCAGTATTCTTGCGGAAATACTATGCTGCTCCCATTCGGGCAAAAGCCCTCTTGCGCAAATGCTTTTGCACAAGAGGGCCAGTGTAGACAACGCGGTATTGTTTTGCGCAAAAAAGCCCCGATCGTGAAAATAGAGAGATCGGGGCTTTCTTGCGCAAAATCGCGTCTAGATTGTCACGGACGCTTTTCCGCAAAAAGTGCTTTTGTGGAAAAGCGTCCGTGCCAATCTAGACTCTCTTTTCCGCTAATGCTTTTAACAGAAAAACTTTTCCGTTAAAAGCATTTGCGGAAAATCATGCCAGTCTAGACGTAGCCCTTCTGTGTGTCACTTTAGTAATACCAGTAGAAGAAAAACCAATATGAACAGAAATGAGTGGAATCTGGCAACCCTGCACACTGGCAACAATAAACAAAATGCCTTGAAGACCACACATAGAATCTCAATAGACTCACAGACTGCCTAACACTGCACTAACTCCTATTTCCTGAAGATACTTTTAAAATTAGATATTAAGTACTGTATCTCTATAATACTCTTATTCAATTATGCATTAAAACATTTATTCAGCTTTCACATTTCTTAATATATACATAGATGACCAGACCACGGGTGGTTAGGCATAGTGGTGGAAGCAAGAGTTCTGCCTACTGGCTAAGAGCTAGATCCAGGGAAAGCAGAGTCCAGGAAATGAGCCAAGGACCAGTACCAAAGACAGAAAGCCACAAGCCAAAGCCAGGGGGAATCCAAAGTCCTAAGCCAGAGCCAGAGATCAAAATCAAAGAGACAGAAGTCAAAAGCCAGAATTAGATGGTCAGACTCATAAATCAGAAGCAGCGACTGGGACTGAAGTCACAAGTGTGAGGCCAGAAAGGAGCAGGCATTGGAAGCTTGTTGGAGCAGGAGCTGAAACGGGTTGGAACAAAGCAAGTAAAGGGAATAAAATAAGCAGGACTGGGATTGAACAAAGGCAAGCATAGTTGTGGGTATGGGAAGGGTTCAGTAACTGCTGGTCGACTTTAGGGGCTATAGACAGGGCTGATAAACCAGCAACCAATCAGGGCTGTGGCCATTCAAGTCCAAAGCAGCTCAAGGCTTATTATCAGCACTGCTACACAGTCAGGAGCAGGCCAGCAACTGGCCCTCACTAGTCTGGTACCTAATAATACAATAGTGCAAAGGAAAGAGTGGCCATGACCAAGTAGCAAAGTAACAACCCTACAAAGGCTGACAAATGTGGGGATTCTTCTTTTGACCTGGAAAGTGGCACCAAGCAATAATTAACATTTATAAAAGCTACTTGTTTTCTTTAATACCTGTTTTAAGATCTTACTGTCATTAAACCAGAAATGGTACACAAAGTGGATCACTCTCCATCTAGACCAGCCTTCTTCCCAGCTGGAATTAAAACAATTATATCCCTCCATATAAAGAATGTCTTTTTGGAGACACTCAGTCCTTTCAGATGTCCTCTTGCTCCCCCACCCAATCCTCTGGGTCTGCATCCTATGACTTGAAGAGGTCTGTTTGCTTTCCACCTCAGACAGACCTTTCCCCGTTCACTGAGGCTGAACTTTTCTGTCATTTACCATAATGTGTTCTAGGTATTTTGTAAATCATATATGAAAACAGTCCTTACCCTGAAGAGCTTACAGTCTAATTTTAGATGTTCCAGGAATTTGGGGGGCATGGTAATGAAGCACAACATTTACTGAAATAAGATTACACTTGGTTACACTTAGAAATTATTTTAAATGGCACTTGCTTCTCAAAACTCCACTTCTGACGTGGCACTTATATGTGAATTTTTCATCAGAAGAGGAAGAGAGCTTGTTATAATGAAACTGCTTACATTTAAAAAAAAATAATTCAATGTAAATAAAAACAAGATTTTGACTCTTCTGTTTACGCTCCCAAATATATCAGTACGGTAAGAAAATATAATAGCTTTTATTTTTAAACAATACTTTTCTTGTACTTGTGGAAAACAACAAAGAACAGTCAAAACCATGTAGCTATCAATGGGAAAACAACACTAATTTTGTTTCAGACGGGTGGCCATGTTAGTCTGTTTCAGCAAAAACAACAAGGAATCCTATAGCACCGTGAAGACTAACAATTTTATTTGGGCATAAGCTTTCATGGGCTGGAGCCCACTTCATCAGATGCATGAAGCAGGACTAAAGTTTCCACTTCAGGCATCTGATGAAGTGAACTCCAGCCCATAAGCGCTTATGCCCAAACAAAATTGTTAGGATTTAAGGTGTCATGCGACTCCTCATTGTTTTTACTAATGTTGTTATAGCAGACAACCAGCAACAGAGCATTTGATTTCACTTTATTTTCAGGAGTTCTTACTGTCTAAATTCTGCACCAGAAACAGTGCTTCCATTAAGATTGAATTACTCCTTAATTAAAGGAAGCAATATAGAATTAATTTAGTGAAAAATGAGGATGTTAATTATATTCTGTAGAGCAATGTTAAGTCTCTGATGGTTTAGTAATACCTCAAGACAATAATAAATTGATTATACACAGATACAACCTTTGCCTTTGGTTTTTCAGATGCTGTATATTTTGGAGAATACAAACTGAACTTTCTGGCCACTACTGGTTGACGTAAATATTAATGACACTATTTTTGGTTCATACATTAATAAAACCTCAAATAAATGCTTACACTTGGTTTAACAGGTAATTATATATTTTAGAAGGTATGATCTTTACCACATCAAAACAATTATTTAATATATAGTGGCCATGTTAGTAGTTCACATAGCCCTCCAATAGAAAATAAACCCTATAATCCAGGGGTCTCAAACTCCTGGCCTGCAAAGCCATTTAGGGTACACAACATCCTAAGCTCCAAATAGGATATGCAATTTGAGCTACGCAAATTCCATATCTTATTTTGAATCTATTTAAAAAATAGCTTATTTTAAAATGTGGTCCATTATTACTTTTCTATAATCTTCCATGGCTTGTCCACAATTCAGATGCAATTTTTTGGCAAGGATACTGCAATTCAAGTAGAACCTTAATCATAAAGTTTATAATCAAAAGTAAAGACTGATGAGTTAGTGAGTAAGGATAATGAAAACAGAAAGTTACATATCGAACAAAATCTGTATATACTTTCTAGAGATTAAACTTAATGGCTAATAACTTTCTGCCCGAAGAGGTTTCTCTCGCATCAAAAGTATTTTACAGTGCTTCCAACCAGGGCATGTTGGGATCCAGTTATCCTGAACATTATCACACTTCCTCAATTACTGCCTCAGGTGCAGGATGAAGGGGTGTCTTTTCACCTTATCCTTATATTTCCCAAAGTCATTGTTTGTCCCCAGAGTTAAGATGACCCTCACATGCTTTATTCCCTGATAAGCTGACTCCATGAGGACTTCACATCCTTGTGTTGACATCATACACTAACATAGCTTGGCTTCCTGTGGAAGGCTTACAATATTTAATTCACATGAACCAATATAGAAGGTCAATATAAACCCTTTGTCTAGCAGAAACTCCCTTTGTCAACTCTGTCTTGGACACAGACTTTAAAATATATTTTTAGTACAAACAATTCATTTAAATATCATCTATATGTACATCTCACAATGATTATAATTTATGTGGATCAGTATGACACTTTTATAAGAGACTTTAGAATGCATCATTTATGGCTAAACACCAAAGAAGTGGGTTGCGCCCACGAAAGTTCATGATACTATCTACATTTTTGTTAGTCCCCAAGGCTATTTCTAGACTGCAAGCCTCTTTCGAAAGAGGCTTTTTCGAAAGTATCTTTCGAAAAAGCCTCTTTCAAAAAGAGCGTCTAGACTGCAAGCAGTACTTTCGAAAAAGCAAGCCACTTTTTCGAAAGAAAGCAGCGAGTTAGTCTGGATGCTCTTTTTCTAAAAAGCCCTGTTGGCATTCAAGAACGCCTTTTTTCGAAAAAAGGCGTCTTCCTCGTGACATGAGGTTTACCGCCGTCAAAAGAAAAGCCGCAGTCTTTCGATTTAATTTCGAAAGAACGCGGCTGCAGTCTAGACGCAGGTGAAGTTTTTTCGAAAAAAGGCTACTTTTTTCAAAAAAAACCCTGCGTCTGGACACAGCCCACGGTGCTACAGAACTATTTGCTGTTTAAGTTTTTTCAGTTACAGACTAACGCAGTTACCCCTCTGAATCTTTTCACCATGAAAGCAGTGTACTAGGTAGAGTCAGTTTGTCGAGATTCTTAGGAATTGCTGTTAAAGAACTCTGAACCTACTGCCAGCTGGCACCAATGGGCCTCTGGGTCAAAACAGTTTTGAATGTTCCAATACAAAACGAAACCGTTAGAAACTTATTTTCAGAGGAACTCTTATATTGAGTTTACGCAATTTCAAGATGTGAAAAATATTTGTGACAATAACAAATGTTGACAAATTTCAAGTTCATATGCAGGTGTGAAATATTTAAAAATGCATGACTATAACACACTGTGCAACGTGCTATGTCTGTTGATAAAACAGCCAGAGATTTTCTAACAGGCCTGGAGATACAAGCTACAACACATTCACAGAGAAGAATTAATTTTCTCTCAAAGAAAATTCAAGCTTACTCAAAAAAAAAAAAGTCTAATTTCTTTAAACATAAATCAGTTTATTTGATGCCATAAGAATAGCAGTGCTCTAGTACACATCTGAGGCATGCATAATATATTGGGAACACTGTATTTTCTGTTTACTGTGAAAAGAAAAGTATTGCAAACATTTTTCCACTTAAAATAGGCAGGAAGTGATGACATTAGTTAACCCATGCCTCTCTTAAATGTATGAAGGATATACAGGCAGTCCCTGGCTTACGTACAAGATAGGGACTTGTAGGTTTGTTCTTAAGTTGAACCTGTATGTAAGTCGGAACTGGCGTCCAGATTCAGCCGCTGCTGAAACTGACCGCCAGTTCTGACTTACATACAGATTCAACTTAAGAACCCCAAGCGTCCCCAAGTCAGCTGCTGCTGAAACTGATGAGCGCTGATTCCAGGAAGCCTGGGGCAGAGCAACTCTGCCTCGGGCTTCCTGTAGTCAGCGCTGGTCAGTTTCAGCAGCGGCTGACTTGGGGACGCCTGGGGCAGAGCAGCTGGGGTGCTGCTGGGTTGCTCCAGTAGCGCCGCTCCTCGGCGCTACTGGACCAACCCAGCAGCACCCCAGCTGCTCTACCCCAGGCGTCCCCAAGTCAGCCACTGCTGAAACTGACCAGCAGTGGCTGAATCAGGACGCCTGGGGCAGAGCAGCTGGGGTGGAGCAGCTGGGGTGCTGCCGGGTTGGTCCACTGCCTCAACGGGCTGGATCCAGTGGCTTGGTGGGCCAAATCCAGCCCATGGGCCGTATTTTGCCCAGGCCTGATATAGAGACATGTTAGCATGAAGGAAAGGCTATATGAGACAACAACCATGTCAGGTTAGCTGCTGATCTGTCTGATTCAGGCCAGTTTTGGCTTCTTACAAAAATTGAACGTCTTCAAGTATTTCAGCACTGGATGTTTGTCATGACAGGTAGTTTAAGTTAGTAGCTGAAATAAACTTGTACTGATGTGTGGGAGTTGAAATATCCATCTATTCCTTAACCACATTGTGTCTTTTGAGCATATGTGGTAGTTAACTCCTGCCGACTGTGAGCCCTTCCAGAAGAAACAACAATGTAGCACAGGGGTGGGCAAGAGAGCCTCCAGGGGCTGGATCCAGCCCACCAAGCCACTGGATCCAGCCTACGGACGCCCTGCCACTCCCCTGCCCCATCGGGACCAGGGGGTGGTGGGACCATGCAAAGTCCCCTTCCCCTCTCAGGGGGCACATAGCACTTAGAGTGAACCACCAGCTGCTCTAAGCACTGCGTACCCCTTGTAGGGAAGGGGTAGGAAGCAAGAGACTTCAGAAATGTCCTGAGCTCTCCCATTCCACCTGTGGTCCTGCCCCTTCTTGGGCCACTTCAAAAATTTGTGAAGTTGCCCCTTCTAAAATTATTGCCCATCCCTGCTCTAAGCAAATCTATGGCTGGCTGCATTAGCTAGCATGGATAAAGTATGCATTTGCCTATTTTCTCTTTTCCTTCCAGTCTTCTTGAACATTATATAGCACAGAGTACCAAAAAGAGTTAGAAGAGATGCCTCGTTAAACTAACTTTTCAGCTTTTATGTTTTCATTTATTTTTAGTAATAAAAGAGACTTTTGTAACAAAAACCCTAAACAACAACTAAAATGACTGCATAAAGAAAAGGATAGAATACTATTTTTATAGAGTATGAAGATAATACTGTAGGAAATTTTTTTCATCAATTCAGTATGTAGTTAAAGTAGACAAACAATATCTTCACTTACGTTAGATTCCCCCAAAAGTTTAGTTTTAGTTTTTATTAAAGAATCCTATGTTTACCAAAGTTTTCCAAATAATCTCTTCCTGCTTTATCTGATATTAAGAATAGATTACCAATGCATAAACTGGCACTTTATAGTGTTATTACTATACTTTGAACAGATTTCATGAGGAAGGCTCTGTATTTTCCTACATTCTCTATTTAGAATAAAATGTAAGTGCAAGGGCTGTCAAAAATAAAATCTGATAAGTCTGAGTCAAAATAAACAGAGATATATTTTATTTCAGAAAGCCTACAAAACTATTCATGACATTCAAATTGTAACCCTTTATGTACAAGTTAACTAGAATTACCTTAACAGAAGTTCTTTAGGTAACTTTTTGTTAATGAGGGCTTCATCATTGTTTGAGAAAACCTGAAAAAAGAAAGAAAATACATTATGAAAAACACTAGTTATATTAGATTAAGAAGAAAAAAAGAGCACTATTACTGCATTTCATACCCTTTAAAAAAAAAAAAATCAACAAATCTTGCAAATGTAGTCAACAGCATTATACCTCGTCTCTAATAGCCTTCTTTTGATACCCAAATTAAGGCTAAGATTTTGTCATGGCTATTTTTAGTAGAAGTCATGGACAAGTCATGGACAATAAACAAAAATTCATACAAATCCATGAAATGTCCCTGACATTTACTAAAATTAACTGAGACAAAATAGGGATGAAGGGGGAACCAACACCCACGGCTGCTCGGGTTACCAGGTAGACCGCCCCCCAAAAAAAACAGACACAATTGATCATGGTCCGGGAGGGAGAGACCGACTGGAAGGGAAGGTGGGAAGCAGAGCGGGGGGGGGGGGGGCGGGATTGGGGGCTGCGGTGCCAGCCAGGAGGAAGGGGGGCCGGGAAGCAGAGTTGGTGGGGGTGGGGGTGGGGGTGCAGCGGTGCTGGCTGGGAGAGATCAGGAGGGGAAGTGTGGGAGAACAGGCTGGCTGGGAAGGGAGGGCGGGTGAGCAAATCAGCCAGCGGGGAGCGGGACTGGGGTGCTGCCTGTCCC
The DNA here is from genome assembly GCF_049634645.1 of Pelodiscus sinensis. NCBI lineage: Eukaryota > Metazoa > Chordata > Testudines > Trionychidae > Pelodiscus > Pelodiscus sinensis. Next base: position 175,405,893 of record NC_134712.1, read on the forward strand.
ATGCAGGGTCCCGGCCACACACGAGCGAGGAGGAGGCTTCCCCTCCTCCTTACACTCAACTAACTGAGGGTTCCCAGCAGCAGTCGCGGCCCCGCTTCCCAGCTGGGAATCCCAGCTGCTCTCCCCACCCACGCCAGGCTTCCGTCCGGTGCACAGCTGGAAAAATCAGAAAATTCCGGACATTGTACGTGTCCGGTATTGTCTGATTTATTTTACCGGACAGAGTGCAAATACCGGACTATCCGGTACAATACCGGACACCTGGCAACCCTAAGTGCTGCTGCGACTCTGGGGTCCCCCTCACCCACTGAGAATGGTTGGGTCCCCCTGAGTTGCCAGCTCCAGCCTTGCCATGCTGGGGCTGAAGCAGAAAGTGTCTCAGAGATAGGGCTGCCAGATACTTTCACAAAAAATACCAAACATGGCGGGGAAAAACTGGATGAGGAAAAAAAAAAGTCACTGCACCTTTAAATCCCCACACACTCCGCTCCCCCCACCAGACGGGACAGGGGAAGAATGTCCCAAGCAGCCTTCCGTCTGAGAAAATCAGAAAATACCTGACATTTCTGGGTTTTGGGGTTTGTTTGGTTTTTTTTAACCAGATACAGGCCGCAAATACCGGACTGTCCAGGCCAATGCCGGACACCTGACAACCCTACTTAGAGATCTCTGAAAGTCATGGATTCTGTGATGTACATGACCTCTGACACAATCATAGCCTTACCCGTAATATACAACATACTTCCCCTCTACTGGGTCTGAATAATTTTGCTTTATCTTCTGATTTCATCGTAGACTTTTACCCAAATCTCTGAGACCTATCTAGATAATGTTGCCAGCCCTGTTTTGGCACGCATAGGCCAGCTACACATTACATGAGCCTCCACCCTTATTAAAAAAAAAGTAAGATTTTTTTCTTCTCGTTGTTCTTGCTTACAAGGTGCACTGACACAAAGAGTAGAAACATGTTTATTTGTGCATCCATTTGTGTGGCTCTGGAAAAAGAGAAATATCTACAACCTAAAATATCAATTCTAGTGGGCCAGGCCCTACTTCCCAGGAAATGATGGGCTCTAAATTTTACTTTGAGGGTGAAAGTAACTCTTGGAGGGCTGACCATACACAAACTCATTTTTGCTTATTTCTAACCATCGGGTCACTGCTGTTGAGTGGCTATTTTCAGCCCCTTGCACTGAAACACCATAAACTTTAACATCAATGCCTGAGATGGTTTATTGCTTCAAACCCCTGAAGATTATATATCAGTTTCATGTTTAGCCACTAACATGGTAGGGATGTTAAAATGCATTTATTTAATTAATTAACCATATAAAATATCAGAGGTTACATACAGGCTCCTAGTATGTGCAGGGAGTTGGCTTAAAAGCCGGTTCCCAGTGTGCATCAGCACCCTGAGAGGTGCCTGCCTCCCTGTGTTGCTGCCTCTGTATAAAAGGCAGCAGTGTGAAGTCAGTGGGGGGAGGGAGTGTCAGCAGGAAGCAGGTATGCAAGGAGAGCTGGCTTACAAGCTGGCTCCTCACACGCACCAGCTCTTGGGAGCAACCTACGTGTGGGGAGTAGGTTAACTGATAAGCCCAGGTTACACTGTCATATCTCTAGTAGTAGTCCATAACATGTAATCATTGTATTACTTTATATAACAGCAAGATGTAGACCCAAACAAGACTGAGGCCCTATTATATGAGGTGCAGTTCAAACTAGGGATGTGAAAGGTTAACCAATTAACTGGCTAACTAGTAGGCATCAACAGGTTCCAGTTATCCACAGGGACTGGAGCAGCTCCAGCCCCAGGAGGGACCACCAGGAGCTACTCCGACCACCTAGCCAGAGCAACCCTGGTCCATAGTGGACCCAGCTTACCCTCCCTCCCACAGGGTCCATGGGAGCAGACTTGCTGGGTCCATGGGAGCAGACTTGGCAGGTGCTGACATCCCCACTTTCAGGGAACCAGCTGCAGAGCCTGCAGAAAAGACTCCTTGGGCGCAGGGCAGCAAGGGCTGCTGGCTCCACTCCTGGGGCAGCAGCTTGGCTGTGGCAGCAGAGTTTCCTCCCCAAGAGCAAGCCAACAGCTCTTGCCAGTTCTGCTCCCAGAGAAGCGGCTTTACTGTGATAGGGAAGCTTCCTCCCCAGGAGCATGGCTGGCAGGGACTGGTGGTCCAGTTTCCAAACAGGTGGCTTTTCTGCAGCAGGGAAACCTCTCACTAGGAGCAGAGCTAGCAGGGGCTAACAACCTTGCTTATTTAAGCTTTATACTGCAGACCTGCAGCAAGTGTAACTATAAAACCACTGAGATTTTCAGTGGTGACAGTTATCCGTTTAACTGATTTTTTTACATCCCTAGCTCAATCTTGTTTGGTTCTTCTAACTGTTGCTATTATACAAAGTAGCACATGATTATGTGTTATATGGGCTACCTATTAGGGATGTGAAAGTGTAACAGTGTGTATAATTACATACAGGCTCTCCATTCGTGTGGGGGTAACCTTAAAAACTAGCTCCCCGGGAGCTGCCTGCTCCCCCATCCCTGTGTTGCTGCCTCTGTTTCAGCAAACTCGATGGCAAATCACTTAGATGTTAAATTAAATATTATGTTAACAGCTGCAAATCTATGAGGTTTTCACTGGTAAGATATTACAATAAGCTATTTGTATTTTGAATGTCCCGAAAACTGTCTATTTTAGTAAAAGGATATATTGTTTAATATTTATAAGGATACTATCAAATTGAAATTTTTAAAAATAAGTTTTTAAAAAGAGCACCCTATAAATAGTATGTACTGAAAATCCTCTTAAAATATTCTTTTGCTGATGTTCAGAACCACAACAAACATGTTGCCAGACCCTCTCCCTGCTCCCCTCTCCTTCATTTCTGTGCACTCATCTGATTGTTGCCTGTTCTATTTGTGCTGAAAAGAGAACAGATTAGCTCTCCCATAGTAGCTCATGGAACTGACTAAATTAACCAACAGCACCACAGCAAAACCACTCATCCACAAAGATGGCAAGCCTAAACAAAAAAAAATAAAGCTTTTTTTCTTTATTACATACTAGCATTACCCATCACATTGGGACAGTAGACATACATGTGGCCTCCTCCCTCCCTGCTGTTTCCGGGGCAGGGAGGCGTGGGCCACGCGGCCACTTCCCTTCCCGCTGCTCCAGGGCCAAGGAAACTGGACCCATGCGGACTCTTTCATCGCCACTGCTTCCAGAGCTGGGAAGGCTTGGGACAGCTCAGGCTGTGGGGCCTCCACCCACCCCCCTGCTCCAGAGCGTGGGGAGGCTCCGGCCATACGGCCTCTTCCCTTTCTGCTGCTCCTGGGGCTGGGGGCGAGTTGTGGCCATGCATCCTCTATCCTCGCTGCTGCTCTGGGGATGCACATGCTCTTCCCCTCCCTGTGGTGTTGAGACAAGCACACACACGTGGCCTCCTCCCTCCCCGCTGCTCCCAAGGCCAGGAAGGCTTGGGACGGCTTAGGCCATGGGGCCTCCTCTCTTTCAGCTGTTCCCGGGGGCAAGTTGGGACCATGGGGCCTCTTCTCTCCCCCCCTTCTCTGGAGATGCTGGGGCACACATGCTCTTCCCCTCCCCACAGGGAGGGGGGCGGGGAGATGCACTTGATGTGCTGCTCCTCCTCCTCTTCCTCTCCCTGTGATGGGGGCAAGTCCTCAGCAGAGGGGGCGGGGCTGGGGGTCTGCCTCCTGCTAGAAACTTCTCAAGTCTTCTGAAATGGTCTGTGACAGATGCCTCTCATTTTATAATAGTATAGATTAGACATCAAGGGCTCCACTTGAACCTGACAAGTAAATGATGCGGCAGATTTAGACAGACACACAGAATCATTTATTTCCATTCTGAATTATATTAATAAATTTAGCAGCATCCAGGTTTCAACAGGAATACTGGTCAAGACAACAGACATACAGTCTGATTGCTCATACTGGAACAGAACTATATTAATGGATACCAAACCTCTCTGCTGTCCCTACCTCACCCTCATTCTGCTGCCTTAGAGACAGCAGCAAAGGGGGAAGGGTGAGGGCAGGCAGCTCCATGGGATCTGCAGGAAGCAGCAGGGGAAAGTAGGTGGCTCCACAGGAATCAGCTCCCTAGGGGTATGTCTAGACTATGTGTGTCTGTCGCTAGAGCCATGTAGATTAGTTTACTAGACATACCCAAATGAAGCAGCGATTTAAATAATCGCCACTTCATTTAAATTTAAATGGCTGCCGCACTGTGTCGATCAGCTGTTTGGAGGCACAGCGCTGTAGTCTGGACGTTCCGCGGTCAACATCAAAAGCATTTGTCGACCTCCCTGGTAAACCTCATCCCATGAGGCATAACGGGGAGGTCGACAAATGCCTTTGATGTCGACTGCGGAGCGTCCAGACTACAGCGCTGTGCCGCCAAACAGCTGATCGGCACAGCGCAGCAACCATTTAAATTTAAATGAAGCGATGATTATTTCAATCGCTGCTTCATTTGGGTATGTCTAGTAAACTCATCGACATGGTTCTGGCGACAGACACACGTAGTCTAGACATACCCTAAGGAGCTGGTTCTTAAGCAGGCTCTGAGAGGCAACTGGCTCCTGTCCCCTCCGCCCCTGCTGCCTGATAACAGAGGCAGTAAAAGGGGGAGGTGTTGTGTCAGTCATTTGGATTAACCAATAGGCCCAGGCTTATCAGTTGTTTAAATGTCCATATGCTATAGGGATGTTAGCTAGTGTGTAATTGAATATTTGCATAATTGCATCAAATTTTAGCGGTTACACAACTATTCAACAGTCCCCAGGGGTGGGGTTGCAGCCAGTGCGCTTCTGGCCCTACTCCTAGGGAGCGCCCTGCCAACCTGTGCTGCTGCCTCTCAATCAGAAGCAGCAATACAGAGGGAGAGGGGGCTGGTGAGAGCCAGTCCACAAGAGGAGCCACTTCAAAAACTGGCTTCCGGAGCAAACCAGCTCCTGCCTGCCATCCCACACTGCTGCCTCTGGTATAGCAGTGCAGGGTGGCAGCAGCCCCTGTCCATAGCAAGCCCAGCCCCACCACCACAGAGGCTTCTTTGTGGCAGTCTCCCCTGCCCCTCCCATCTACGGAGGAGGGGGGCCAGCGAAGCCGCTTCTTGTGTGTAAGTGCCTCCCCCCCCACTTCTGCCTCTATCATAGCTGCCACATGGAGGTGAAGGGGAGGGGTCAGCAGAGGTGGTGCTCGTGCTCCTGCTCCCCATGGGCACCAGCTCCTGCCCACCCCCGCCTGCTGCCGCTGGTGGACGAGGCTTCATTCACACCTCCCCCCTCAGAGGCGCCCCCCCCCCCGCCCCTCACACCCCGCCCCGCCCCCGTCTCCCAGCGCCCAGCCCCGTCCGCAGCTGCCCCGCCCCGCCCCGCGCGACACGCCGTTGGGGGCCGCGCCTCCCTCGCGCCCTGCGCAGCCCCCGTCCCGAGCCCCACCACACTGACCCGCCCCCCCCCCACCAGAGGCAGGCGCTCCGGGCGCTAGTGCCGCGCGGGGCGGGGGAGGAGACACTCACCATGGCAAACGCTCTGCGGCGGGGCCGGTTGTCCTGGTGACAAGGAACCCAGAGCAGCCACCACCAGGTGCAGGGGCTGCGCGCGCAGCTGAGCCCAGGAGGCTGAACGAAGGGGCGCGTGACCGGAAGCCTCCAGCTGATTAGGCCCAATCCCCCCTCCTCCCCCCCTCCCACCTGACTCGAAGAGGCGGGGAGAAGAGGAGAGAGGAGCGGAGCTGTAACGCCTCAGAAGTCACGTGTTGGCGGGGAGCGAAGCCCGATGGGGGGGGGGGGGCTGACGCGGCTGGAGAACGTTGGCGGGGAAGGGGGCGGAGACTCCGCGGGCAGCAGCGCCCCCTGGAGCGGCCACGCCTCATTGCCACGAGCCGCAAGGGCAGCGGCGGGTTTGCGGGCGGGTCCGGGTGGGCAGGGGTTTAGCAGAAATAGGCCCCCTGGGAGCCTCCCGTGTGCCCCCCCCCCCTGCGAGAGATGGGGAGAGGGAAAAACAACCCTGCCAGTCCTCCAAGGGGTAGACTTATGGAACAGTAGAACTGGAAAGTACCCCCAGCGAGCATCCCCTCCAGTCCCCTGCACTCACAGCAAGACCAAGGGTGGTGCCTGCTCAAAAATAGATTTTTATTAAGCTTACAATTTTTATTGCACTTGTGAACTCTTTCTATACCACTGTTACATTTTAACAATAAGTAGTTTCATACATCTAGTTTTAGTTGAGCTGAAATGGTCGGTGGTAATTTTAGTTTTGCTTCTTGAAAAAGTTAAAAATGAATCTTCTTCCCCTTATCCTATCAACTGGGGTTGTATCAGCATGTAAGCATCTACTATCAGTGTGGGTCAGAGGCGGCACTAAAATCCACTTTACCTACCAATTTGATGCAATCCATCATCTGGATGAAAGTGATCATGAAATAGAGTTCACCATTCTAAAGAAGGGTAGAAGGGAGAACAGCAAAATAGAGACAATGAATTTCGGGAAGGCGGATTTTGGTAAGTTCAGAGAGCTGATCGGTCTCAATTCCCATGGGACCTTACCTAGGGAAAAAAACAACTGAGGAGAGTTGGCAGTTTTTCAAAGGGACATTGTTAAGAGCCCAAAAGCAAGCCATTCCAATGTGTCAAAAAGATAGAAAATGGCAAAAGACCGACTTGGCTTAACCACGAGATCTTGCATGATCTAAAAATAAAAGAGGAGTCATAAAAAATGGAAAGTAGGACAAATTACAAAGGATGAATATAGGCAAGAAGCACAGGAATGCAGAGTAAAGATTAGAAAGGCAAAGGCACAGAATGAGCTCAAACTAGCTACAGGAATACAGGCAGTCCCCGAGTTACACGGATCCGACTTATGTCAGATCCGCACTTACGAACGGGGCTTTTCTCGCCCCGGAACTCGTGGGCAGTGGGACCACCCAGACGCGCAGTGGTCCCGCCACCGCGTCCTCCGGGGCGAGAAAAGCTGCTCTGGGTGTCCCTGGTCTGCTAGTGGGGGGGGTCCCCAGCAGACCAGGGACACCCTGAGCAAAGCCTTGGAGGCGGCAGGGTGCCAGCGGCTGGGCTGTCCGCGTGCTGGGCTGTCCGCTGCCCGTGTGTTCCGTGGCTTTGCTCCCCGTCTCCCTGGTCTGTTGGTCTCCTGCACTGCTGCCCCTCTATCAGAGGCAGTTGTGCCAGGGTGGGGGCAGATAGCTCTGTGGGATCAGATGCTCATGAGGAGCCAGCTTAAAAGCTGGATCCACATAGGCACCAGCTCCCGCCCCATCCCGTCCCCCTTGGTGCCTCTGATACAGCAGGCTCAACTTGCTATGTGCATCATTTTGCTCCTAGGGCTCCTGCCACCATGGTGAGTGTAGTGGGACCAACTTCTGCTGCAACCGTGTGCCAGACCCCTCCAGATAATCTCCAAGGCTGTCCAGGGCCCTAAAGTGCAGGGCCTGGAAGTGCCACAACAAACCACCCCATGGACAGGACACCTCTGTGTGCCAGAGGGTGTGCACTAGGGAATGAGAAGCTCGTTTGTATGACCCTGTGCTTGCATCCCATTTCGGGTTACCATCAGGGCTGAAAGTAATTTAACCCACCTATTATAACCCACCCCTGTTGAGGGAACACTCAGGGCAGGAGTGGAGGAGGGGGGTTGTGATACAACAGTAGCTATAAGAAATTAAGTGTGGAGCAGAGTGGGTGAGGCTCAGGGCAGAGGGCTGGGATGTGTGGGGGTGCAGGAGTCAGGGTATGGCTATATGAGGAGCTCAGGACAGGAAGTCAGGGGGTGCAGACAAATGGCTGGGACCGGATTAGGGCCGCCACAGCTGGATGGAGGCAGAGGCTGGTCCCCCTGCAGTGGAATCAAGCTAGGGTGCCGCAGCAGGATCCAGGTCAGGGCCGCTCTGTCTCTGGCAGGGTCTGAGTTGGAACCCAGTGGCCCTGGCCAGTTGCAGGGAAGGCTAATTTTAGGCTAGGGGTGAGGTAGGCTCCTTCCCCAGCTGCCACGGGTTCCTGGCCTGCCGGCTCCTTTAATCTGTTGCCAGAGCCAGCCTGCAGCAGAGCAAAGTGCCCCAGAGTGGCTCACCTCCTTACTTTCACCTCTGGTTACCATGGAATTTAAGTGGCTTGGAGGGCCTTATAGGAATAGTGACTTTTACCCATATAGGTAATTTCAGAGGGGCAGCCGTGTTAGTCAGTAACTGAAAAAACTTAATAGCAAATAGTCCTGTAGCAGAAGAATGAAGTGGGTTGTGCCCACGAAAGCTCATGATACCATCTACATTTTTTGTTAGTCTCAAAGGTGCTACAGGACTATTTGCTGTTTACGTTTTTTCATATAGATAGACCTTACTTACATAGAGTCCAACTGAGTTCAGTGGGACTATCTGCATAAGCAGGCCCACTTTGGGAGAGAGGGAAAGCAGAAACTGCCCCAGGCCTGATGAGTCCAGGAGCACAGAGCTGCCACCCCACACCTTGTCCAGGGGCTTGGCCTGGCCCTCAGCTCCCATAGGGATGGGTAAGAACTTGCAGAATAATGCATCTATCTTAGTTTCCTCTTCCATTAGTGGACACTCAATTATGTATTTCTAAATTCATTGTGACCAACGTGATTAAGCTTTAACTTTAAAACAATGCTCTACCCTGTGGTTTTCATATTTGTTCAGTATGTGGGGAATCCTCCTATGTGACATAATGAAACTTATTCCCATCGTCCTATTTATAAAGCCCTGGAAATCCACAGATAACCGCTTTATATCCGCAGGTAGCTGCATCCACAGATAGCTCATTTTTGCAGACATGGATGCAGATACAAATTATGTATCTACAACCCTGAAATTTTGTGGATATCTGCAGGTATCCTCATCCACAGATGTCAATGTGGATATCCAAAGTTCATTTCTGTGGCTACAGATGCAAATGCAGATAAAAATTTTGTATCCCAGCAGGACTACCTATTTTGTGGTTTGCCTACAGATGGCTTGCAGTTTAGAAAAACTTGTGTTTTAATTTAGTGTATATGTAAAATAAATTACACCAAGGAACTGTGTTGTCAAATATTTGCTTAGATTCTTAGTACTGAGTTTGCCAATAAGATAAAATTTGTTTTAATTCTTTTATACTAACATCATAATCCTAACTTGTAAATTCATATCTAGACACAGAAGTAACAAATGTTTGCACTGGCTTGTTGTGAATAGTGGTGACATTTAGGAATTTTAATGTGCAGTTTAATGTTTTCATAATGTCATTGTGAATCCGTGCTTAATTTTGGCAAAAGTTAACTTTGTTCCTAAGATACTTACTCAGTGCTAAGTATTTCTATTTTTTAATTCAACAAAATGAGCTGGTGGGACTCCTGAGGGAATGTAATCAATGACATTCTAATTTAGAGACCCTGCATAGATACAAAAGTGTGGATCTGCAGCCTTGGGGCTCAACTCATCATCTGATCCATAATTCGCGATCCAAAGCACTTGGCACAGGCAGCTCAGAAGGATGGGCTCCAGTTTTTGAAAGGGAAGCCATGACTCCAACAGGTTAAGGGCCTGGACCCCGACCCATAGAACCCAGGGATCATAGCTCCCAGACCCACAGTTCTAATCACATACCCCTAAGACGGGGTGGACAAAAGGGCCTCCACTGGCCAGATCCAGCCCGCAAAGGCCCTGCTGCTCCCCTGCCCCAGGCCAAGTAGATCTTAGGGGCGGGGAAGCACCCAAAGCCTTCTCCACTCTGCTCCCGCCCTGCAAGCAGTGCACAGCACTTCAAATTGCTGCACGCGTCTCACAGGATGGGGGCAGAGAGGAGGCGGCTTTGGGCACTCCCCCTCTCCCAGGCCTTAATTGGCCAGGGAAGCACGCAAAGCCTCCTCCCGGCCTGCCAGGAGCACGGGCACAATGAAGTGCTGTGCACTCTCACAGAGTGCAGGGGGAGAGAGCAGAGGGGGCTTCGTGCACTCCCCAGCCAATCAGGGCCTGGGCAGGGGGAGCTGTGTGAAGCTTCCTTCGTCCTGCCCCGGCCCTGCAAAGAGCCCGCGGCACTTCAAAGTGCCATGTGCTCCTTGCAGGGGGGAGGAGGTTCCCCATGCTCTCCCACCCCCAGGCCCTGAGTGGCCTGGGGTGAGGGAGCGTGCCACACCTCTTCCAGGGCATGGGTTCCTAGTGGGAAGGGAGGGCAGAGGGGCTCATCCACCCCCAGACCAATCATAGTCTGGGGGTGGGGTAGCACCGCCTCTTCCCATTTAGGCCCCACCCCTTCTGGGGGGGCCCAGGATTACTTAAAAAAATTTGGAGTAGCCCCCAGGCAAAAATTATTGCCCACCCCTGCCCTAAGACCTAGAGCCATTCCCCTGGCAGAGATGAGACAAGAACCAGGAGTCCTGGCTCTCAGCCTAACACCCCCACCTCATCCCCTGCACATCTGCCCCTGTGCAAGGCAATTTGAGCCCCTTCTCCCGTGCCCCACACCTGGGAACTCTGCGAGGGCACCTTAAGGCTGTGCTTGGTGCTACTGAGCTGGTGCCCGGCCTCCTGCACTGCTCGCAAGCAGCTGACACACAGGGCGGCTGCCAGGGCTTGTGATTGTTGGGTTGCGGAGTAGCAACGTCCAGCCTGACACGTAAACTGTGGGCCGACCAATGCTAATGGGCAGGGGAGGGAAATAGCGCTGTCTTAGAATAAGTAGCTGTCTTAAAATAATTAGTTTTTTATACTGTTTTTCTGCATTCCCTCAGCTATGTGCCAGAGGCAAGTGCATCCCCCTTGTTACGGCCCTGTTTTAGGTACAGCTATGAAAGAGGACACAGTGCTGATGGCCCATTAGCAAGAAAAAGTGAACTGTAAAAGAGCTTACCCTTCCTGGGTAACATGTGGGTCAGCCTGTGAAGAATGGCTATAGGGGCCCTACAGAAACATGTGACTATGTTGACTGATACTGGTACCCATCTTTAATTTTGTACTTTTCCATGAGTAGCTGGGGGAGGAGTGGGAGTCAAACCAGGAAATAAAGGACTCCTGCCTTAGGCAAATCCTATTTAAGTTTGGGGAGTGAGGTAATCCAGGTAATCAATTTTCACCTACTATCAAAGATGAGTTCTGGAAATCACTAAACCTAAACTGGGGAAAAGGGACTGGGCCCAGGCTGGCCTGTGAAGAAGATTATTAGACCACATTTAGGGTGAGAATTCACATGTATCTAGTTTCTTTAGTGTATCTAGCTTTGATTGCATGCCTTGTATTATTTCTTAGTCATTTGCTTTGCTCTGTTTGCTACCACTTTGATCACTTTAAAAACACCTTTTTATGTTAATAAACATATTTTCGGTTTATAAAATAAAGTAGTTTATGTAGTTTCTAATGGGAAGGGATGGGCATGCCTTCTTTCGCATGGAAGAAAGAGCTTAACTTCATATAAGTTGGGGATATGGATGTAAAATCCCAGTTACTCCCTTTACTCACTAAATATTATGTTTAATCAACCAGTGAACTGACTAAACAGGGGCAAGCTGAGGGGGAGAGGGTCACTGTAGCCTGACTGAGCTGGAACTGCCCCCAAACCCATTATGGCTGGACTGGAGCATCTGGCCCCATCATGGCCAGGGACTGCTACAACCAGGCCAGGCATGCCACAGATGGGGTCTGCTCCAGGTGGGCTTTAAAGTAATTTAAAATGTATTATTTTTTGGACATTAACAAGTTCTGTCCTATCCATGAGCACCCCTTAGTGGCTAAAAGGTCTCAATAATTACCTTGCCTGCTTGTCAGCAAGACAGTCCAATCAGTGGTTGAGGTGCAGAGCTCCCCCTTGGCCAGGGTTCATCCGAGCCACCGCAGGTTAGCCTTCTGCCAAAGGATCTAGCCTTTCTTGGTTCCAAAGGCCCAGCTCCCACTCAGAGGTAGCCCAGGTGCTGATGCTCCTAGTCAGCCCAGAGGTCTGACCAGGTTGAGTTCCAGGATGGAACTGCTTAGCAGGCACTTGGCAGCTCCTTATATAGAAGCCTGCCATACCCTGATTGGCTGCAGAGCAGGCTGCCCTTCTGCCCTGATTGGAGGACCTCTCCACTTTTCCTGCTGCTGGCCAGGGTGCTGAAAGGCTTCCAGCAGGAAGGTCAGGCTTTCTCTGCCCCATCACAGACACACACAGCAATCATTACCAAATTCACAGCATGATGCAAACAATGCCAGGCTCAGAACACTACAGCAACACATATTACTGTGGCTCAGTGTCAATGTGCTCCTTCAAGGCATCCAGGCTCCTCTGATAGCCTTGTGTTTATAGCACACAGCACAATGGAAAAGAGCAGTGCAGGAGCCAAGCTTTCTGGCAGAGATGGCTGGCTTGCAGGTTACCACAGCAGTTGAAAAGCTGCTGGCAATCTAGCAGGTTGTCCATGGAATGATGGGATTGAAAACTCCTTCACCGTGTGATGCTGTACCTGCCCCCTTGAGGCTCTGCAAACCCTTCCCAGAGAACACTGCTTTCTGTGTCAACACACAAGATGCTATTGAGGCTGCACTGCACCAACAAAAGGAGCACTGTGAGGACATGCAAAAGTGGGTTAACTGTAGCAGTGGCTGTACCTCAGCATAACTTGCATCAAAAACACTATATAGCATCGACCAGTGATTCTCAAAAGGGGGGCCATGGCCCCTCAGGAGTCTGTGAGCCCTTTTAAGGGGACTGCAGGGCCCCGTGGCTGAAACCTGGTTCCCTGAGCCATGTTCCCTTCCCCCTCCCCACAGAACTGAAGCAAGGAACCCTGATGGACATGCCCACCAAAACCAAAAGTGGTAAGGGAACCCCTGCACCTTCCCCTGGGCTGAAGCTGGAAGCACCATGGGACTAGGCCCTAAGCCCCATTCTGTGGGCAGAAGCCCATGGCTCATGGGCAAAGCTGGGGAGGGTACAAAGCAATCCCCCCCCCCCAAAAAAAACCTGCCTTATCCAGAGTGGAGCTCTCCTGGGACAGCTCACTGCACTTCCTTCCCCCCCCCCCACTTTCCTCCAGACCCTGCCATCTAACCAGGTTGTAAGTGGGAAGTCAGATCCAGGCAGTGTAGGGCAGCTGCTCTTCTGGCTGTTGGTGCCATGGAGCAGGGAGCTGTGGCACTCACCTGTCTGCTGCTGGTGCTCGGGGTTAGGGCTGCGTCTCAGCTCCCAATCCCCTTTGTCTGCTCACACTACTGGCCAGAGCCACCTGGGTGGGGGGACTTCACTCTGGGGCTGGCCAAGCCCTCAGAGAGCAACCACTGTAAGGGGAGTTCTCCGAGCACACAGCCCCAAACTACCCTGCTCCCTGTACCTTGAGCTACCCCCCTGCCCACACACAGGCTCTAATTATCCATCCACTGCACTGTAGCTACCCCCCCTACCCATGTACAGCCCCTAACTACTTCTCTCTCTGCATTCTGATCTACCACATGCCCACACACAGACCCTAGCTAGTCCCTCCCTACAACCTAAGCTAGCCCCTGCCTGCACATGGCCCCTACCAATGCCTTCTCTGCACCCTGTGCTACCCCCATGCCCTCACACAGCTGCCAGCTACCCCTTTCCCTGAGGGTGGCTGATGGGGAGAGCAAAGTGGGCAACTGCCCCAGGGCCTAGCAATTTAAAAGGGCCTGGGGCTGCTGGCTGCTGCTGTAGCTACACTGGCAACAGCAGTGGCTAGAGCCCCAGGCCCTTTAAATCACTACGGGTATGTCTACACTACCACCCTAGTTCGAACTAGGGTGGTAATGTAGGCAACCGGAGTTGCAAATGAAGCCCGGGATTTGAATTTCCCGGGCTTCATTTGCATAAAGCCGGGCGCCGCCATTTTTAAATGTCCGCTAGTGCGGACTCCGTGCCGAACTAGGGTGGTAGTGTAGACATACCCTACCAGAGCCCCAGGCGATGTGGCCCTGCTCCACTGAAGGGTGGGCAGGAGGAGGCTAGTTCCAGGTCCCACCCCTTCCGCCCAAGGCCCTTCTGTCACGTTACTGGATTTTAAGGGGAGTAGCCAGATCACTGTTGCACCCATGGGGGGGTATTTGCCCCAAAATGTATACAAAGGAGGCAATGTGAGTTGGCACATGAAAGCTTGTGTTCTACTGATTCTGTATATGCTATTCATGTACTTGTATGATATCTGTATGTGGAGTTATAAACATGTACTCTGGGTTGATGCTGGAAAATTCCTGGCAGAGCAATGTGCCAGGAATGTTCGTTCAATGTCTATGATAATTAGCAAGGAGACAATGAAGCTATAGGTGCCAATTCACATCTCAGGAATGTGACTGATACCTGCAAACCAGCCAGGGCTGAAGGGCTGCCAGCATAAGACACAGGGATAGGTCGTTGGACCATGTGACCTTCTATGGCCAGGAATACGCTGGGGGAGGTATATAAGTGCCATGTGGCACCTCCATCTTGTCTTGAGTTCAGCTCCTGATCCCAGATGCAGCCTTGCAGGGAACAACAAGCCGGGAAGAACCGGGGACCCATTCTGACATAGGATGTACATCAGAGACTTTTAAGATAGCAGTTTTTAACATCTCTGCTAAGAGCCTGTATCGATTCAATGCATGGGTGATTCAATGCATGTAATGTATTATCCTTAACAACCTTACTTTCATGCTTGTCTTTCTTTTAATAATAAACCTTTAGATTCTAAAGGATTGGCTCAGCGTGATCTTGTGGGTAAGATCCAGAGTGTAAATTGATTGGGAACTGTGGCTGGTTTCTTGGGACTGGAAGAACCTGTTCAGGGTAGGTGAGATTGGGTTCTATAATCCCTCACCTGTGTGTTAGGCCCGGGGCTGATTGGGGCACAGGAAGAGCTGTGGTGTCAGAGGGGTTTTGCTCATGAGGCTTCAGGCTAGCCAGATTGGCAGCTGAAGCGCTTGTTGTGACTGGTTTGTGGCCTATTTGGGAAGGTTCCCGGTCTGGGGCTGTAAGGAGCCCCAAGTTTGAGTAATTTACCCTGAGCCATGCCCAGACTTGGCCCAGTCTGTCACACCTTCCCTTTCCAGGGTCCTGGAGCCAGCTCCCCTCAGGGCCCAGCAAAGTCTCTCATCAGCCCTGCTCTTGCTGTACCCTAAGTTTGGGGGAGGGATAGCTCAGTGGTTTGAGCATTGGCTTGCTTACACCCAGGATTAAGAGTTCAATCCTTAAAGGGGCTGGTTAGGGATCTGGAGCAAATCTGTCAAGGATGGTGTTTGGTCCTGCTCTGAGGGCAGGGGACTGGATTTGATGACCTCTCAAGGTCCTTTCCAGTTCTATGAGATAGGTATATCTCCACATATTATTATAAGCTACCTCACTGCCTGTACATTGCCCCTAGCTAGCCCTTCTATGAACCCTCAGTGACCCCCCTGCCTGCACATAGCCCCTAGCTAGCCCTATCCCTGAACTACCATCCTGCTCACCCAGAGCCCCTAACTATCCAAGACCCTGTTCTCTGAGCTACTTCTTTCTCCCATCTCCAATAGAAGGCAAATTACATCTGTGCTCAAGAGTTATTTGCCACTCGCCAGGTCTGGAGTCCTGAGTCTCACCCTCTTCCCCATTAGGCCTGGGAGCTTTTATAGCATGTTGCGGTGGGCCTCAGAAAGAAAAAGATTGAGAACCCTGGCCTAGACAAGGCCTTACGCTCCTTTTTGGAGTGGGATGGATGAAACAATGGGAGCCACCCTTCAAAACAGGTTAAACTCCTGGGCTATGTCTATACTGCTCCCGTTTGGTGCAAGAAATATGCAAATGAGGCAAAGCATGGAATATTGCTATGTCTCATTTGCATAATTAACGAGGCTACATTTTTGCACAAGAGGCTTTTGCACAAGAGCTGTTCTTCTGCATTTTTTTCAGGAAGAACGGCTCCTGCACAAGAGGGGGTTTTGCACAAAAAGGAGCCGTGTAGACGTCTCCTTTTTACGCAAAAGCCTCTTGTGCAAAAACGGAGCCTAATTAATTATGCAAATAAGGTGCAGTGCTATTCCACGCTTCACCTCATTTGCATATTTCTTCCGCCAAACGGACACATTATAGACATAGCCCTGTTGTTTGCTCACTGCTGTGTTCAGGGAAACAGGACTTTGTGTACATTCTTTGTAAACAAACTGGGTTGCATCACAGAAATGCCTGACTCCATCATCAATTTCTCCTCCTAAGAGAAACAACTCACAAACCCCTGAATATTGGCTTACCTCTTGGGTAAAAAGGGGATATCAGTAATAATGGAGATCCAGTCAGGCTGGAATAGAATAGCCAGAGGCAGGTTGTCATGATGTGTGTGACCACAAACCATAAGAGAGCTGGTTGGTCTTATTTTAAGTATAGCTTAAAATAAGACCAATTAGCTGTATACCTTTCACAGTGGTATACCTTTTGGCAAGTATTCACCAGTAATTCAGAAACATATGTTCCAGTAAGCAGTACCTTAGCTACAGAGATAACATAATTTCCATTTGTAATAAAGTATGTATTATTTATTATATATTTACTAAAAGTGATTTAATACATAGCTAAAATATTTTGTTATATTTCTAACTTTATGAAAAATGGCTCATTGTCATATTTTAAGTGTATTTTACCTATTCCCAAATATGTGAAACATATAACATATATATATATACAATATATGGAAAAATATATTATTTTTCCAAATAAATGGTCTCAGCCACAAATCTAATTTTAGAGATGTCAGCTTGTGATGACATCTGCACTATTAGATTCATGTCTGGAAATCATATATTGGCCAGGTTCTCACTTATGGAAATAAAAAAGCTAGGGAAAACTCTCTCACACACAAACTCGTGCATACAAGACTTTGTGGTTCAAATTTCTTGGCTCTTTAGCACAAGGGTGTGGAACCTTTTTTGGGTTGGGGGCCGCACACAAGTGAGAAGCAAAAAAAACAACAACACTCCCCCCCTCCCCCCCCCCCCCCCCCCCCCCGCAAAATCCACTCACTGATGTGGCCCCGGACTAAGGAGAAAGACATGCCTCACATTCCCCTCCCATACAAGAGCCTGTGGGGGGCCAGCCTAGTAGATTTTGTGTGCTCCAGGCATGTGACGGGGCAGCGGGGGAGGGGGAGCTGGAATGCTAGCACAATCTTTCTACTGCTGGGGGCCCTGAGCTTCAGGGGCCGGATCCAGGTAAGCTGGGGGCTGCATCCAGCCCCTGGACCTGAGGTTCCCCACTCTACTTTAGCACCACAATTATAAAATGTGGATACTCTAAAAAGCTATGCAAAGTCCGTTTCAATTTGCAAATTCATTTTTTGAAAAAATACATTATATTTTAGTCACCTCCTCGGCAGCATTGTGTTATCATTGTACCATGCTGGAAATCCAGTGGTACGAAAAGTTTCCTGCATACTTCTACCTCTGGAGCCAAACTGACCAATTTTTTTAAGGGCTCATGGAAATTAAAGTTCTTTAGCTTTGTTTGTTTTTTCTTCTTCTTTTGCCACGAGTGAGGGATTTTTTCTTTCTTTTTTAAATGAACATTTTAATTTGGAAAGGATCCTAACTAATTCTATCACCTGACAAAGTATCAAGGCAACATTTCTGAAAGAATCCTCAAGGGGGTCAGGGTTATAATATTTAGCAAGTTGTGGGTGGTTTTATATGGATTAGGCTCAGAGTTGATTGTAGGGCGTGTGTAGATTGTTCCTATGAGAGCAGAGTGCTGCTGCTATGTGTGCTATTTCTCAATACTGTGCTCAGGGAAACAGGACTTTGTGTACATGCTTTGTAAATAAACTGGGCTGCATTACAGAAATACCTAATTCATCATCAATTTCTCCTCCTAACAGAAACAACTTTGCTGTGTTGGAGCATAGCCCAAAGAGAGCAGAGATACGGCTGAATGACCAGGGTAGTGGGTACATTAACTTTGTAATTCCTGGCTTTCAGAGGTTTAAGTTGAACACCTCTCCATGCTCTGGAAGGATGCAAGACACCACCTAACTGTTTGATAATAAAGATGTGGGGAATTTAATGTCCTTTAAAAAGCAATTTCTTGTACCACAAGAAAGGCACCTCCTTGTACCACAGCCCTGTTCTCCCCTCCATTACTTCTGGCAATGATTATCCCAGGCACAGAATGAATGGGTTGCACATTGCTCCCTTCACATCTTCTTAACATGCACATAACGTACCTCAGGTGGCACGTGACCAGGATTCATCATTGCATTTGGCCGGCTGGTTGGATCATTAGCTTTCTCATTAGCTTTTAATAGGTAGCAGGTTTAAAACAAACAAAAGGAAGTATTTCTTCACACAACACACACTCAACCTACATAACTCCTTGCCAGAGGATGTTGTGAAGGCCAGGACTATCAAAAAGGACCTATATAAATTCATAGAGGTTAGGTCCATCAATGACTATTAGACAGAATGGGCAGGAATGGAGTCCCTAGCAACCATTTGTCAGATGTTGGAAATGAGTGACAGGAGAGGGATCACTTGATGATTATCTGTTCTGTTCATTCCTTCTGCGGCATCTGGCATTGGCTACTGTCAGAAGACACCAGACTAGAAGGACCTTTGGTCTGACCCATTCTGGCCCTTTCTATGTTCTTATTTTCCCTGGATCAGGCCAGGTATTCATAGGGAGTATGATATGAATGCTGATCCAAGCTACCCACCTCTTCCCTGTACCAATAGGTGATGTGGGTGGGCATAAGGGGTCACCCTAGATGTGATTTTAATTGCTGAAGCCAAGTGCCCTCACTCTGTTCCCCACCCCCTATCCACCCAACTGGTCAGATGCCCTCAGCACTGCTCTGACACTGCTCCCTCACGTCCATTGCTCCGATGCTCCTACATCCCCATTGCTCCAAGCCCCAACACATACAACCCCTCGGCTCTGAGCCCCACTCCCACACACCGGGGATCACCCCCCCTCCTTGTGACTCCCATCTCTTGCTTAGCTTGGAGGGGCTATAGGAAAAAGGGAAGCTGGTGGGGCTGAGAAGACTCCACGTACTAGATGGGGGCGAGGAGGGGCAGAAGAGCAGAGATACAGAATCCCTGCCCCTGATTTGGGCTGACTGTCTGACAAAAGGGCTCTACACATCCACCAGAAGCACAGGAGGCTCAGTGAGGTGTGAAGTGCCCCCCCCATCTGAAGGGGCTGTGCTCAGCTGAGTAAGAACACCCCAAAGAGAGGAATCCAGATTGAAACAATAGCTCTGAAAGGTGCACTCTGCTCCCTTTATCTCAGTGCTTGTTCTCATTTCCCCTCTCCTGGGCTTTTATTATCCCTATTCACATACCCAACCCATAGAGGGACAGGCTTTCTTAGATCCTGGTGCAGGTGGGCAGGGCAGGGAGAGAGACTCAACCCATCCGAAAGCAGAAGGGTTCCCCAGGCCTGGCTTACATGGCTCGCAGGGAGAGGGGCTCAAATTCTCCCAGAGGTAGAGCTTCCAAATCCCAGCAAACAGACCACGGGGGAGGGGAGTGGAGGGACCAGGGATAGGTTAACTCTTCTTGGGGCCAGGGCTATTAGATTTTTTTTTGGGGGGGGGGGCAATACTCCAGGGTGAGGCCAAAAATAAAGTGCTCAGAATACAGGCTGGGGTTCCATGCTGGGGCAGTATGTTGGGGTGATAGAGGGCATGTGGGCTCTGGCTGGGGGTGTGGGTTCTGGGTTGTGGCACGGGATGAAGGGTTTGGGATGTAGAATGGGGCTCCAGGCTGGGTCCAGGGGCTTGGAGTGTGGCAGGGGGCTCAGGGCAACAGCTGGGGTAAGGGTGCAGGTCTGAGCAGGAGTTAGGGTGCGGGAGGGGGCTCAGGGTTAGGGCAGAGGGTTGGGATACAGGGAGCTTACCTGGGGCAGCTGCCCTTTGGTGGCAGGCCTCAGGGATAGGAGGAAGCAAGAGGCTCTACATGCTGCCCTGCGCTTGCCTGCAGGCACACACCCCACAGCTCCCTTTGGCTGCATTCCCCGCCCATGAGAGTTGTAGGGGCAGAGCCTGCAGGCAAGGGAAGTGCTCAGAACAGAGCTCCCAGTGGTTGCAGCTCCAGCCAAACAGGGCCTGGGAGATGGCAGTGCATCAAACTGCATCCCCGACCCCCACTAAACAGGACCGGAAAACATGCAGGGGATTTAGTGGCTGCAGCCTCTGGCTAATTGGCCCCCCAAAAAGATCTTCACTTTTTGTGGCCCTGGACTCCAGCACCTAAAGCTCCTTTATTAATCCAGCCCTTGGGGGAACAGGGAGAGAGGTTCAGTTCCTGCATATACAGGAGCAATGTCCTCCCATACCTGGAGCGAGCAGAGTGACTCCCAGATCATGACACACTCATGGTGGCAGGGAAAGAGGGTCAGACACCACCCGCAGAGGGGCTGTACTCCCCAAATCCTGTCTCACACATGGGACAACAGAGACTCCCAGAAGGCCAGGGTACCCCAGATGCTAGCTCATATGGATGGTAGGGAGAGGGGTTCAGAGTCTCCCTAAGTGGCAGATCCCGCCCCCCTCCCACCCACTTACGCTGGTTCACACATTCCTGCTCTTCCCAACTGTGTGTGAGATCAGGGGTGCTGGAACAATTTGTACTATGGGATTGTTGAGAGTCCTTGACCCAAACTGTGCATAATAGAAACCACGTCAAGCCAGGAGGTGCAGCGGCACACTCCCTTCACCCTTTGTTCTAGCACCTTTGTGGGAGATACATCCTCCCTCTGTCCTCTGCTCTGACAGAGGGGGCTGTGAAAAGAGGCATTTTCCCCTGGGCCTAACTCAGGCAGAACAGGGAAGAGAGGGAGAGGGAGAAAGGTGGGGGGCAGGACAGCGGTGACTGATACCTGTGGTGGGAGGGCGTGGCAAGGAGGGCCACCCAGAGGAGCAGGGAAGGAGAAGAGGGGGCAGTGCACCTCAGTCCTACAACGAGTCACCTATGAAGGGGGCAACAGCTCCAAAAAGGAGGAGAGAATCTGAGAATGTACAACTGATAGGCCCTCTGCTCCAGTCTTCCTACTCCCCTTCCTATCCATGACTCCCCCCCCTAGTATCCCACGTTTTCCCTCCCATTCCCCTTAATTTCCTTCCTTCCCCCTTGACTCAAACACCCCCAGCCCATCATCTTATCTCCTATTCCCCATTGCCATTTATCCCCCCTCTCCTCACTGCTGTCCCAGCTCCCTCTCCCCCTATTTCCCACACACCTCAGCCCTGTAATCCCCCTCACCTCCGAATCCTTACACCCCCATCACTGCTCCACCGCCGCCACCACCCATTCCCCTTCACCTCAACCCTCTTATTTTCAAGCTCTTCACCAAAAAAGCTGTCAGAATCTCAAAACATTATGAGCAGCTCACAGGATGGGGCTGTGTATCAGGAACTCCTTGACCGAACGATTTGCTTTCCTTTGAACATACTTAGCTCTGTCATTAAAGCTGGAACAGGATTATGTTACCCTAACTCCTTCCTGGAGTCCTTTCTCCATTTAATTCTTGCTGAATTATTTTACAGAACTTCTAAAGCAGAATCTGCTTGTCTACTGTACAGCACTTTACAATCTTGCTCTGAAATTAGAAATGTTGGTCTTATGGGGAAACTTACAAAGAATCTCCTGGAGAATGCAAACACTACACCAGACACATTCTTTGAATACTTCCAAGCATAGGGTTCAAATTCACAGCCCATGGGTTCAGAGACCACAGTATCTTGAACCACCCAGTTACTATGACAACAGCCTGTCTAGAAAACCTCTCCTTCAACAGAAAAAACTTAAAAAACAATAACTGGTCCTGAAGCACCTTAGAGACTAACAAAATGTAGATACTGTCATGAGCTTTCGCGGGCACAATCCACTTCTTTGGATGAATGGAGCAAGGACTCCTTCAACAGATTCTTAGGCTATGTCTACACTGTTGGGCTTTTTTGGAAAAAGGTACATAAATTGCGAACCTCATTTTGAGTACCCTTTTCCCATTTTTTTTCAGAAGAGGCTTTTCTGACATTTGGCCCATCTACACGGGGCCAAATGTCGGAAAAATCTCCTCTTTCAAAAGAGCCCTTATTCCTCATACAATGAGGAATACAGGGCTTCCAAAAGAGCACGTCTGCTCTTCCAAAAATTTTTTTGGAATAGTAGACACATTCCCTGGACATGGCGGAGTTTTTCTGGGATACCTCTGGTATTCTGGAAAAAATCTCCGTAGTGTAGACATAGCCAAAGTCTCGCTACACACGCATACTTCAATCTCTTTAGCTCCATACCTTAATATCTTTTTCAGTACTGCTTTCCCAAACAAGCAGTGGATATTGACATTAAGGCTATTTCTATACTAGCATTTTTGTTAGTATGTTGTTCAAGAGGGTGACCCCCCCCCAACAGTGACTTAAGATACTTTGACAGAAGCGCTGGTGTGAACAGCATGATGTTGGCAGGAAACACTCTCCCACCAACATAACTACCCAGGGCCATCCCTAGGGGACCCAGAGCATACCCCCTACTGCAGGCCCCACCTCTTCCCACTTCTCCTCTGCTCCCACCACACCCTCACTTCACCCCTTCCCCAAAACTCTGCCCCTGCCCTGCTCCCATTGTACCCCTTGTTCAAAGTCCTCTTCCCTGAGCAATGTGAGATGGAAGATGCCTGATGTAGGGAAGCAGCTGGGGGAGCCGGAGTGACCCAGCAGTCTGCTCTGCTCTGCCTCACCATCTCCCAGCCGTTGCATGCTGCTTTACCACGGCAGCAGGAAATGGAGTGTGCTGGATCTGGGACACTCTATTTCCTGCTGCCACAGTGAAGCAGAGCTTAGTGGGCTAGGAGATGAGCAGCAACTGGGAGTGAATGCAGAAGAGCCCAACCCCTGCTGCTTCTGTCCTGTGCCAGGCTCCCCAGGTCTTGTTCATAGGATGGTTGAGGCAGCTGCCATGGGGGCCCCCAAAGCACAGAGCCCGGGGCACCTAGCCCAGACCATCCTATGGATGCTAACTGGGAGTTATTTAGTTATGTCGATGGGAGACCTCTCTCCTGTTGGCATAGAGTGGTTATATGGGAGATCTTTTGTAGGCACAGCTGCATCGGTAGAGCTGTGCCTTTGTGAGCTGTCTAGTGTAGACACTGCCTGAGATAAATCCAAAGAGACAGAGATAATTTGGAGAGAATCTGAGCCATAGTTTAAGTTCCAGGTGTTCAGAAAAGCATGTAAGATAAACTAGGTGGTTTTGGAATGTGCTAATTTGGGGGTGGGGGACTGTATTTTAAGAATCCCTTATTCAAATAACCACAAATTTGAACTGCTAATCCTACCCCTCATCCCATAAGACATAACAAATTTCAAGACAAATAAAGCATGTGGTTCATAGAGCATTTAGAACAAGGATGACCAGATAGATGTGTGAAAAATCAGGAGAGGGGTAGAGGGTAAGAAGCACCCTATATAAAAGAAAGACCATATCAGGACTGTCACTACAAAATTGAAAAAAACAACAAATGGTCTGGTAGCGCTTTATAGACTAACAAAACATGTAGATGGTATCATGAGCTTTCGTGGGCACAGCCCACTTCTTCAGATGACCGGAGTTTTGAGTTTAGGATGTGCAGACCCAAAATAAATAGGAGAAAAGTGTGTGGGGGGGGGGAGACAGGGAGTTAGAAGGAATCAGTAAATATCTGAAGATTGGGTAGTTAAAATGAAACAGATAAGAATCAAAGTCAGTTGATAGTATCCTTCCTGACATAGGAGTCTACACAAAGAGCTGTTTGCACCTTTATCCGCTGTTAAGTAGTGAGTGCAAAAGTGGGACATCTAGTCACCTTGTTCTGAAGAAGTGGGCTGTGGATCTCATGATACCATCTACATGTTTTGTTAGTCTTTAAAGTGCTACCAGAACATTTGTTGTTTTTTAAGTTTATCCTGTACAGACTAACTCGGCTACCCCTCTGAAGCTGCTTAGAACAGTCATCCAGACCAATGTGTATAATGGGCGTGCTGTGATCCATGGATTCAAACTGTAACTCCTGTGTATAATGGGAACCACTTCAAGCCAGGGGGTGCTGCAGCACTACCACACCTTTAGTACCAGAACCAATGCAGTCATTTTGTAAACAGTAAATGAGTCTTAATCTCTACCCCTCTGAAATTTATAACAAAACTGCCACTCTGCTATAATACAAGTCTGGTTCCTGGTGCTCTATGCAGCACTAGAGGGCAGCGTTAACTCTGATAATGAGAAGTAAAGGATTCCTTAAAGTAAACCACTACCTCCGAAGGGTTACTCTAGTTTTATTGCCCATGCTTAGTGAAATGCAAAAATCCAACTTTTCAGTTTTCATAATTTAAGGGCTGATTATAAAAGTGCAAAGTGATGCTCTTATTAATACCTTTCTTCAAAATATCACAAAACTATTTATAAGTGTCAAGTCCTCATCACGTCCCATGGAGGCAGGAAAGGGTCTGTGTACTCTGTGGCACTTTGGGTCCAAATTCTGTGGCACAATCACTAAAATCTGAAGGAGCCTTAATTTACTCTGTTGCCATGACATATCCTCCACTCTCCTCCAGCCCAGCATATACACAACTGTGGCACACAAACATATGTATTGACATAAAAGTTGTTAATAACTATGTTCGAGCATTTCACTAAGCTCTCCAGGTAACTCATCTTCATTTCCCAGGTCTTGGTCTCCGGATGCTATCTACCTCAGTTCAGACCTATCTTCCCTCCACTAAATTAGGAAAGGAGGGAGCTTGTAGCTAGCTTCTGTGGCTCATCTACCTGGCTTCTGTTGTACCCTGTTCTCTAGACAGCCCAGATCATCAGTGGAACCTTCTGTTTCCTCTTCCCCACCCAGCTATACGGCAGAAAGCTGAACTTTAGTGCAAGCTCCATGGAAAAATTCAGGGTGCACACACTACAATTCAGTTAACTCTACTTTATGGGAAAAGCTAGAGAGCAAGAGGCTGTTGCAGGAAGATGCAGCATGAAAGGAGCACAAAAAACCAAAATGTCAGGTTTTTGGAGAAGCATATATTGCAAAATCTTAGAAAAATGACAGATTCTACAACCCAGGCATTGCAGGGTCCATAACTACAGTCCTGACAGAGACAACTCGCAGCTGTGGGGAAGTTGTTCCAGGTTGTGTGCAGACTTGGGTGAGCATCAAATATTTCTCCCCAATTGTTCTATGGGAGAAAAGGGTGGTTTCATGCTGCCTCTGGGTCTCCAGTCACTTCCATATCTTTGTATAGTGTCAGTGGTGCTATGTAGTCAGGACTATTGCAGCCAGAAACTTGGCCAAAATATCCCCCACTGCATACTGGCTGAATCTAGACTGGCAAGTATTTCTGCAAAAGCAGCTGCTTTTGTGGAAAAACTTGCCAGCTGTCTACACTGGCTGCTTGAATTTCAGCAAGGACACTGACTTCCTACTGTCTGAAATCAGTGCTTCTTGCAGAAATGCTATGCTGCTCCCGTTCGGGCAAAAGTCCTTTTGCGCAAAAGCTTTTACGCAAAAGGGCCAGTGTAGACAGCTCAGATTTGTTTTGCGCTAAAAAGCCCCGATCGCGAAAATGGAGATCAAGGCTTTTTTGAGCAAAAGCGCGTCTAGATTGGCACAGATGATTTTCCGCAAAAAGTCCTTTTGTGGAAAAGTGTCCGTGCCAATCCAGACGCTCTTTTCCACAAATGCTTTTAACGGAAAACTTTTCTGTTAAAAGCATTTGCGGAAAATTATGCCAGTCTAGACGTAGCCACTATATACAGGCATTCTCACCAAAGCTTGGTCTAGAGAAGGGTAAAAAATGGTTTTCCTTTTTTTTTAAATGTTTTTTGCAACAGGATAAACCTGAGACCTTTAAAAATGTTTCTCAGTAAGTGGCCTAACTACCGAGATATTAACTTTTCTGATCCTCTGTCATGCTTGATCCTTGTGAAAAGAAATCCATTCTAGACCTGAGAAACCTTCCCGCAGAGACTGAAACATTTCCACAAAAAGTTTTGGTTTTGATTAATCAACATTTTGCAACAAAAATCATGATATTCCCAACCAGCTCTAGTTGGGACCTGCCTAAAACTGTATTACCTTTTTGCCCAGTGCAGTGAGAGGATGCAATGCATCCCCCCTTGAGTTTCCGAATCCTCCTCTGACTCACCAGCTGCCGCCGCTCATCCCTAGAATCCAATGAATCCCTCTGTGGGGCATAGGGAAGGGGGAAACAGTGAAACAGAGGTAGCTGACCCCCAACTTCCACAAAGGAGAGGGAAATTCACATGCAGAGAGAGCATGTGGGATACAATCAGGTTACATAAAGTACCTTTTAAGACATTGCATGATTTTCATCCTTTTAAACCTTCCAAGAGAATATTATAAACAATGGAAAGACAAACAAAGTAAAAAATCTAGTAATGAACAAAATAACCCTGATAGTGCCTTGTGCATTTACTTTCTTCAGCAGATTAAAATGATCTCAATAAAACACATGGCATTTATATTTTGTACATAGTTTCAGAGAGGTATCTGTGTTAGTCTGTATCTGTAAAAACAACGAGGAGTCCTGTGGCACCTGAAAGACTAACAGATTTATTTGCCATAAGCTTTTGGGGTAGAAGCCATTTAGTCAGATGCCTGGAGTGGAATTTCATCTAACAAAGTGTTTTTTACCCATGAAAGTTTATGCCCAAAGAATCTGTTAGTCTTTAAAGCAGGGCTAGTCAACTTTGGAAGCCGTGGGGGCCACATTGATACTCACAGCATATGCCGAGGGCCACAACTTAAGTGTGGTTGCACGCAAATATATGCAAATAGCTTTGTTCACACTGATGGGCATGAATACAAAGATGAAGGCAAGACTACACAACACACAGGCCCCATTTAAGTCAGTTCTGCTGATAC
This sequence comes from Pelodiscus sinensis, assembly GCF_049634645.1. Taxonomy (NCBI): domain Eukaryota; kingdom Metazoa; phylum Chordata; order Testudines; family Trionychidae; genus Pelodiscus; species Pelodiscus sinensis. The sequence goes on from NC_134712.1 coordinate 175,432,769, forward strand.
TAATAAAATGCAATATTTACCCGATGTCCTCTCATATGACAGCACTTTTAATGAGCAATGACAGCCCAGACACTTAACTACTAAAACACACATCAACATAACACCATTATATTGACTAATTTTTTGTTTTAGCTCCCACCCACGGGCTGCAAACAAATGGGCCGAGGGCTGAATGAGGCCCGCGGACCGCGTGCTGAGTAGCCTTGCTTCAAGGTGCCACAGGATTCTGCATTATTTTTACATAGCACTTACTGATTATTATTCTTACTGGCAGATGTACCCAGCATTGCTCAGGCCTGTAACTGAAGGAATTTCTTTTTTGGAAAAATATATGTGTTATTTCAATGATTATTGTATTTTTCAAAAACAAAGGAAAAAGAAGGCTAGTGTGAGAGTTCAGGAGTGAGGAGGGATGAGGGGGTGGGTGGCTTGAGACAAGGTTGGCAGCTTTGCGTGGGGAGAGGGTGCCTGAACTCAAGTCAGATGGGAGGTGCAGGACTCAGGGTGGGAGGTGCAGGATTCTTGCTGGCCACTCTCTTGGTGCTGCAGCTGCTCCCAGTGGCCACTCTCAGTATCGCATCCCTCTTCTCTGTGCCCTTCCCTTTCTCATTCCTTCTCTTTCTGTCCCCTCCCTTTCCATGTTATGGGAAACAGTCCCATTCACAACACTTCCTGTTTTACAGGCAAACCCTGACCTTGGTTTAAGTTAGGGTAAGAGGAAGCTGCCTACCAAATTTGGTGGTCCTAGCTCTTACCACTTAGGAGGAGTTCTTGGACAAAACGGACAAACAGATGCATAGACAGACATTCTCTAAAATATAGAGAGATTGTATACCGGCTGGGCATCCCTAGCTTTCTCTCCTTGAAGCTGCTTAGTCCTCCAGGAACAAAATATGATTTTTTGCACTATACATCACATTGCAATGATTTATATGAGGGCCCTGGCTTGTCACATAATCTCCTTTGCCCCACAGAATATGATGTAAGTGCGAGAATCACACCCATTCTCATCAAACCATGACACAGTATTCACCACACTGCCCACAAACTGGAATACATGCCTTCTTATTTTATTTTTGGCAGCTCCCTGAATTACTTTTACATAGCTCTGCATGTTCCTACTTTTCATTTAACAAGCTGCAAACACCCTGTGTAAATAAAATAAAAAGCTCCCTGTGGCAAACAGACTGCCGCTGACTGCCGCATGCTGAAAAATGTTTGTCTCCCTTAATGTTGTTTAATAATTAAAATTTTATAAACACAGGAATGATTCTCTCTCTCTCATTCCATATGGTTTTTGGGATTAGAAGCTTGGCTATAGCTGAAAAAAAAAAAACTTCAGATGACAGTACACAGTAGGTATACTATCAATGCACACAATAGTCATACAATACCACCAGTGTTTTCTGGGTACTTGAGTCACACAGGCTCCACATCTCTTAGGATCCATATGTCCACCATTGCAGTGCTTGCATGTAAATGCTGCATTGTGTGTTGGATATTTAAGTTCCTTTTACATAAGATTTGGCCTCCAACGCCAGACACTTTTATATCGTCTGGTATCTTGTTTCTGGCAGCAGCTGATACCGCAGACTACAGAAGGCACAAATTTGCCACAATAACAATGTAACTAAGATGCCCAGACAGCTACATGAAGATCTGTTCATTAGATCTGTTCGTTTAATAAACACAAACACACAGAGAGTCAATGCCACAGTCAAGACTTAAACCCAGCTCTTCCTGATTCCTATTCCACTGCTTTAACTACTGAAGATGCTTGTTTCTCAGAACTCCTTATTGGTGATCAAGTCTCTCCGTTCAACAATTAGAATCTTTCACAGACACTTGTTTTCAAAGGCATCTAGTTTTCTAAATAACATTTTAATAGGGCTCTTGCTACCATACGTTAGCACTGAGTTTACATTCCAGTTGAAAATTCTATTTTGTTTTGGTTCTGTGTATCTTTTATTTCCTTATTTTTCTGAGTTTAGTGCATGCTGTGGTTGCTTTTCCTATCCATGATGTACCTTCTTTCTTGAGGTCTCCATTGACTAATATTGCGCTGACCAAGAAAATTAGCAGTTTCAACCTTCTTGATGTTTTTGCCTTCTAACTGCTTGATGTTTGGGTTTTAAGGATATTTGTTTTGACACATAACTGATTTTGAGCCCTACTTAGTCCACTGTTTTTTCTAAGGTATCTGTAACTTCTTGGAGATGTCACTCAATAGCATATCATCAGAAAAGTCTAGTTCTTTTAGACCAGTGGTTTTCAAACTATGGGTCACACCCCAGTACTGGGTCGCACAATGTCAGGCACTGGGTCACCTTGCTGTAGGGTGACCCCATGACTAGTGGGGTGCTAAAGCAGGCTTCTTGCCTGTCCTGGCACTGTGGACCTCTCTGCATCCCAGAAGTGGACAGCAGAAGGTCTGGCTCCTAGGCGGGGGAATCATGGGCCTCCATACACTGCCCCCACCCTGAGAATCGGCTCCACACTCCCATTGGCCAATTCCCAAACAATAGGAGCTGGGGGGAGGAATCTGTGCCAAGCTGCTTATGTGCCTCCTCCTAGGAGCCAGACCTGCTGCTGGCTACTTCCAGGGCACAGTTTGATCCATGATGCCAGGAAAGGCAGGAAGCCTGCCCTAGCACCCCTACTGTGCCACTGACCAGAAGCTGCTGGAGGTAAGCCCATGCCCAACCAAGCGCATCAACTCTCTACCCCAGCCCTGAGACTCCCCCCCAACCTGTAGCCTCCTCCTACACGCCATACCCCTCATTCCTGCCCCCCTGACCCTGCACTCTAGTCAAAAGATATAATTATGTTGGGTCGTGAGCATCAACCATTCTCTTCAAATGGGTCATGAGAAAAAAAGTTTGCAAACCACAGATCTAGACATTTACCTTCTACCTGTGCTATGCGAGTCTTTGTGTCACTAATACATTTCTTTATCATCCAGTCTGTGGATTTAAATCTAACTGGTTTAAATTACTTAGATGCAACACCATTACACTGACCAATTTTTTAATCAGTATAAAACTACCAGAAGCTTTCCAATCCTATGGGCTCCTAAAACAGCTTCCAGCAAACTGCTTCAGATGGGGATTTTCTTCCAAATAGAGATTGAAATCTCTCAGAACCTGATGATGCTACTTGGTGGGCAAGACTTATGTCATGCATTCATGTCTTTTCAGTATGGTTAAAGTCAATTAGAGGGCAGTATGCTGTAACTGCTACTGCTGGAAATCATTTCTGCTGCTTTTCAGGTCAGGGACTCTCATGTACATATGTGTGATCTGATTCTCCACTAAGTTGTATCTTATGCATTCATTTACATGTGCAAACGTAAACAGGAAGTGGGGGTAAAAGACACTATTCTGGTCTGGTATCATTTTATACCCACTTTGCACATATGTAAGGGTATGTCTACTCAGCAAAGTTATTTCGAAATAACAGCCGTTATTTTGAAATAACTTTACTAGCATCTACACAAGCCAACCGCTATTTCAAAATTAAATCGAAATAGCAGAGGGCTTATTTCGAACTTGGTAACCTCATTTCACAAGGAATAGCACCTATTTCGAAATTGCTATTTTGAAATAAGCGCTGTGTAGACGCGGAATAGGGGCTATTTCGAAATAGGGGGCCTCCAGCCCTTCCCAGAGTGCCCTGCTGGCCACTCTGGCCCCATCCAGGAAAACTTCTCTCATCCCCCCCTTCCCGGAGCCCTTAAAGGGGTAGAGTCTGGCCACAGTGCCTGTGCCAGCTCCAGGCCTGCCAGCCCAGAGCCAGTACTCACTGCCCCTGAACCAGTGGCCCCAACATGAGCCAGCAAGCCACTGACAGCCAGCCCTCCACCGCTCCCCAGGAGCAGTCTGCCAGCTCCCAGGAGCCTGCCAGGACACCGAGGCCCCCGCACCTGCAGTGCTGGGAGACAGGTGAGCCGGCAAGATCTTGAGCCCTGAGCTTCTCCTCGCCCTTCCTCCCCTTGACTCTCTCTTCCAGCTCTCTTGTCCCAGGTTTACCTCTCCCCTCTCCTACCCTCTCGCCTCCCCTTTCCCGCCTTCTTTCCCCAGTCTCACCTGAGTTTCATTCCCCCCACCCACCCCAGTTTTGTTCAATAAAGAGAGTTTGTTTTCTTGAACACGTGTCTTTATTGTACATCAGGAAGGGAGGTTAGGGAGGGGTAAGTGGAAGGATGTGAGGGTGGAATGAGGGTTCCCAGGCAGACTTAGTCTTCCTCCAGGTGGAAGCTCCCCCGCAGGGACCCCTGGATACGGAAAGCCCCCCCCCCCCCGACAGGCCTCCTGGCTGGCAGCCATGTGGGGCTGCAAGTACAGGCCAGCCAAGTGGTTGGCCTCTGCCATCCAGGCTGGCAGGAAAGCCTCACCCATCCACTCGCACAAGTTGTGCAGCACACAGCACGCCACCACCACGTGTGGAATATTCTGCTCGGATTGGTCCAAGGGGATGAGGAGGCATCTAAAATGGGCCTTCAGCCAGCCGAAGGCACCCTTGACCACAATGCGGGCCCTGCTGAGCCTGGTATTAAATGCCTGTCGGGAGGGGTTGAGGTGTCCCGTATACAGCTTCATGAGCCAGAGTTGTAGGGGATAGGCCACATCCTCCATCAGGTACACAGGCATGTCCATGTCCCTGACCCCTATGTGGCGGTCAGGGAAGAAAGTTCTGGTGTGCAGCCTCTGGCACACGGAGGAGTTGCGGTACACCCACGCGTTGTGTGCTCTGTCGGACCAGCCCACATTGATGTCCATGAAGTGGCCCTGGTTGTCAGACACAGCCTGCAGGATGACCGAGAAGTACCCCTTCCAGTTAATGTAGAAGGAGGCCTGGTGGTCCGGGGCACGGATGGGGATGTGCGTCCCGTCAATTGCCCCTCCTCCCCGCAGTTGGGGAAGCCCAGGGCGCCAAACCTCTCAATGACCGTGTCCAAATCCATGAGGCGATGACTCTGCGGAGCATCACTCTGTTGATGACTTTGACCACCTGTACAGGGACACATGAAAGTGAGAGTCACCGGGGTACCAAGGTGGCTGAGAGTGCTCCCTCCCAGCCACTGCCCCGAGCCACCACTCCCCAGGAGCAACGCCCCCTGCAATCCTGGACACTACGGGCAGTCCTTAGTGTGGGCGGGACAGAATAAATACCCCCGGGAGGGGACTTTCACCCCCTCCCCCCTTTTCCCTAGGGCAGCCCATTCCTTCCTTGCACACCCCCTCCTGGCACAGTGGCCGGAGACTGCCATACCTGCATGAGCACTGCTCTGACAGTGGATCTCCCCATGCCGAACTGGTTCGTCAGGGATTGGTAGCTATCCAGCATGGAGAACTTCCACAGGGCGATGGCCACACGCTTCTGGAGGGGAATGGCGGGCCTCATGTGCATGACCCTTCGCTGCAGAGCAGGGGTGAGCCACTCGTAGAGCTCCAGGAAAGTGTCCTTCATCCTGAAGTTCTGGGTCCACTGTTGGTCTCCCCAGCACTCCAGGACAATGTGGTCCCACCAGTCGGTGCTGGTGTCCAGATGCCAGATGCAGCAGGGCATGCTGGCGTCCAGGAGCTGCAGCTGCTCCTTCACACACCCCAGGAGGGTCCGGATGATGACGTGGGAGTTGGGCTACAGCAGATGCTGTGAGGCAGCCTGCAGAAAGTGCATCCAGGCTTGCAGCAACACGCCCACGAGAAACATGAGTGCCCAGGGGTAGCTCCGGCTCCATGCTGCAGAGTACTGTGGTGTCCCGAGTGAGGGCAACCAAATCACGCAGATAAAAAAATGCTTTGCTGTCCCTCAGCAAGGTTGGCAAGCAAGCAGGGAATCCTGAGAACCGGCTGTCCAGGGGAGTCCCTTTAAGCACAAGCCTCAGTTAGCCTCAGGCAGTAGCCACACAAGGTAACTCTTGACTTGATGCCCTGCCAGAACCAGTTCTGGCCAGCCTTAAATGTGATTCAGCGTCCAATCAGTGTGGACGTGCTATTTCAAAATAGCAAAACACTATTTCAAAATGCATTTTGTGTGTAGACGCGTTATTTTGAAATAAGATATTTTGAAATAACTATTTCAAAATTAGATATTTCAAAATAACGCTGTAGTGTAGACATACCCTAACTGACTACTCAGAATGCAAGCCAATGGAGAGTCAGAGCAGATATGTGGCCCCTTCTTTAAAAAGTCTGTTTTTTATATTAACTTTGGTGAACTGATGAGGTTAAACAAGGACAAGTGCAGAGTCCTGCACTTGGAATGGAAGAATCCCAAGCATTGTTACAGGCTGGGGACCAACTGGCTAAGTAGCAGTTCAGCAGAAAGGGACCTGGGGATTACAGTGGATGGGAAGCTGGATATGAATCAACAGTGTGCCCTTGTAGCCAAGAAGGCTAATGGCATATTAGGGTGCATTAGGAGGAGCACTGCCAGCAGATCTAAGGAGTGATTATTCCCCTTTATTCGGCACTGGTGAGGCCACATCTGGAGTATTGTGTCCAGTTCTGGGCTCTGCACTATAGAAAGGATGTGGATGCATTGGAGAGATTCTAGCGGAGGGCAACCAAAATGATTAGGGGGCTGGAGCATATGACCTATGAGGAGAGACTGAGGGATTTGGGTTTATTTAGTCTGCAGAAGGGAAGAGTGAGGGGTGATTGGATAGCAGCCTTCAACTTCCTGAAGGGAGGTTCTAAAGAGGATGGAGAGAGGCTGTTCACAGTAGTGACAGATGGCAGAATAAGGAGCAATAGCCCCAAGTTACAGTGGGGGAGGTCTAGGTTCGATATTAGGAAAAACTATTTTACTAGGACAGTGGTGAAGCACAGGAATGGGTTACCTAGGGAGGTGGTGGAAGCTCCATCCCTAGAGGTTTTTAAGTCCCAGATTGACAAAGCACTGTCTGGGATGTTTTAGTTAGGGTTGGTCCTGCTTTGGGCAGGGGGTTGTACTTGAGATCTGAGGTCTCTTCTAGTTCCATGATTCTATGAACTACTGGCTACTCACTTATCTTCCCTTTGGGGGAAAGGTTATTCAGAAGATGGCAATTGACTGAACAGCTTCAGTCCCATCTGTAAGCAATTAAATTTTCTGACACCTTTCATTCTGGTTGCAGATGATCTCCTACCATGGAGAAAGAGGGACCACTTTCTCCTAACAATGGCCAAAGAAGATACATCTTTGCTACTAAAGCTATATAAAGGCTTCCAAGGGAAGTTGTGGAATCTTGTTATTGGAGGTTTTTAAGAATGGGTTATTAGACAAACACACACAGGGATGGTCATGGGCTAGGTAAATTTTGTCCTACCTCAGCACAGGGGGCTGGACTTGATTTCTCAAGTCACCTTCCAGCCCTACATTCTGCATCCAGGGTGTCAGCAATGATCTAGATGGTGCTTGGTCCTGTCAGGAGGGCAAGGGACTGGACTTGATGACTTCTTGAGGCCCCTTCTAGTTCTAGTGTTCTATGATTCTATAGTACAGCTGTATGGGTATGTCTACACTAACCTGCTAGTTCGAACTAGCGGGGTAATGTATGCATACCGAACGTGCAAATGAAGCCCGTTCCACGAGGCGTACAGATAGTTCGGAATGGCTAGCTAGTTCGAACTAGCTAGCCCGTGCCGCGTGTAGCCGCGCGGCACGGGGTTCGAACAAGCCGGCATTTAAAAATGGCGCCGGCCAGCTTATGCAAATAAAGCCCTGGAAATTCAAATCCCGGGCTTCATTTGCACGTTCGGTATGCATACATTACCCCGCTAGTTCGAACTAGCGGGGTAGTGTAGACATACCCTAAGAGAGAAAATCATTGGATTTTGATATATAAAGGCTGCCCATAGGGGAGAGAAGGGCTAGAAGGTACAAATTCTGACATGCCCTAATACAATGGCTCTCAACCTTTCCAGACTGCTGAATTCCTATGAGGAGGCTAATGTGCCTTGTGTACGACTTGCTTACAAATTAAGACATAAAAATATGAACCTGTCACAGCCACTATTACTGAAAAATTGCTTATTTTCTTGCTTTTACTCTATGCTTATAAAATAAATCAATTAGAGTATAAATATTATAGTTACTCTTCAGTGTATATATAGAGCAGTATAAACAAGTCATTGACTGCATGAAGTTTTAGTTTGTGCTGACTTTGCTAGTTTTTTTATGTAGTCTGTTGTAAAACTAGGTAAATATCTAGATGAGTTGATGTACTTTCTCAAAGACCAGCTGTACGTGTACCACTGATTGAGAACCTCTTCCCTAACAGATGTGTGCTGGAGCTAATATGTCTTGACAATATAAGAATATGCATGTATTAGAGTAGTGGTTTTCAAACTTTTTTTTTTCTCATGACCCATTTGAAGAAAATTGTTGATGCCTGCAACCCAACATAAATTGACTGAAATGTGGGCTGGGACTGAGAATGAGAGTGCTCACTTTGGGGGTGGGACAGGCCTGGGGCACGAAGGGCTTCCCTCAAGCAGCTCCTGATCAGCATTGCCGTGCGAGTACAAAGGCAGGCTTCTTGCCTCTCCTGGCACTGCAGACCATGCTGTGCCCCAGAAGCAGCCAGCAGCAGGTTCTAGCCAATGGGAGTGCAGAGCTAGTGCTCAGGGCAGGAGCTGTATGTGGAGCCCTGTGTGCTCTTCTTCCCCACACCCTCACCTAGGAGCTGGGCCTACTGCGGGCCACTTCTGGGGTGCAGCATGGTCTGCAGTGCCAGGACAGGCAGGGAGCCTCCTTAGCATCCCCACAGGTCACCTGACCATCCTGCAGCAATAAAACTCAGTGCCTGACATTCTGTGACTCAGTACTGGGTCTCGACCCTTAGTTTGAAAACCACTGGGTTAGGTCATAGTGAAGTATAACTGCTTGTTTCTTCCAGAGATGATATAACACTTTGTACCATCCAGAAACAAGTCAATTTCCTTTACCAATGGGACACCCTTAATAATATTGATAGCAATGCCTATTTCTTACAGATTGCTTAAGTACTGTATATTTGCATGCACATAGTGAACCATTACTACAGGTCCACTGTTCTGGAATAGTCAAAAGCTTAACATTAGAATCATAGAATCATAGAATAATAGGACTGGAAGGGACCTCGAGAGGTCATCGAGTCCAGCCCCCCGCCCTCAAGGCAGGACCAAGCTCCGTCTACACCATCCCTGACAGATGTCTATCTAACCTGTTCTTAAATATCTCCAGAGAGGGAGATTCCACCACCTCCCTTGGCAATTTATTCCAATATTTGACCACCCTGACAGTTAGGAATTTTTTCCTAATGTCCAATCTAAACCTCCCCTGCTGCACTTTAAGCCCATTACTCCTTGTCCTGTCCTCAGAAACCAAGAGGAACAAATTTTCTCCTTCCTCCTTGTGACACCCTTTTAGATATTTGAAAACCGCTATCATGTCCCCCCTTAATCTTCTTTTTTCCAAACTAAACAAGCCCAGTTCATGAAGCCTGGCTTCATAGGTCATGTTCTATAAACCTTTAATCATTCTTGTCGCTCTTCTCTGTACCCTTTCCAATTTCTCCACATCTTTCTTGAAATGTGGCGCCCAGAACTGGACACAGTACTCCAGCTGAGGCCTAACTAGTGCAGAGTAGAGCGGCAGAATGACTTCACGAGTTTTGCTTACAACACACCTGTTGATACAACCTAGAATCATATTTGCTTTTTTTGCAACAGCATCACACTGTTGACTCATATTCAACTTGTGGTCCACTATGACCCCTAGATCCCTTTCCGCCATGCTCCTTCCTAGACAGTCGCTTCCCATCTTGTATGTATGGAACTGATTGTTCCTTCCTAAGTGGAGCACTTTGCATTTCTCTCTATTAAACCTCATCCTGTTTACCTCTGACCATTTCTCTAACTTGCTAAGGTCATTTTGAATTATGTCCCTATCCTCCAAAGAAGTTGCAACCCCACCCAGTTTGGTATCATCTGCAAACTTAATAAGCGTACTCTCTATCCCAATATCTACATCATTGATGAAGATATTGAACAGTACGGGTCCCAAAACAGACCCTTGCGGAACTCCACTTGTTATCCCTTTCCAGCAGGATTTAGCACCGTTAACAACAACTCTCTGATTACGGTTATCCAGCCAATTATGCACCCACCTTATCGTGGCCCTATCTAAGTTATATTTGCCTAGTTTATCAATAAGAATATCATGCGAGACCGTATCAAATGCCTTACTAAAGTCTAGGTATATGACATCCACCGCTTCTCCCTTATCCACAAGGCTCCTTATCCTATCAAAGAAAGCTACCAGATTAATTTGGCATGACTTGTTCTTCACAAACCCATGCTGGCTATTCCCTATCACTTTATTACCTTCCAAGTGTTTGCATATGATTTCCTTAATTACCTGCTCCATTATCTTCCCTGGGACAGACGTTAAACTGACCCGTCTGTAGTTTCCTGGGTTGTTCTTATTCCCCTTTTTATAGATGGGCACAGTATTTGCCCTTTTCCAGTCTTCTGGAATCTCCCCTGTCTGCCATGATTTTTCAAAAATCATAGCTAAAGGCTGAGATACCTCCTCTATCAGCTCCTTGAGTATCCTGGGATGCATTTCATCAGGACCTGGTGACTTGCTGACATCTAACTTTCCTAAGTGATTTTTAACTTGTTCTTTGTGTATCCTATCTTCTAAACTTACCCTCTCTCTGCTTGTATTCACTACGTTAGGCACACCTCCAGACTTCTCGGTGAAGACCGAAACAAAGAAGTCATTGAGCATCTCCTGCACTAAACAAATATCACCTCCATTCTGCAGGTCTGAAAGATGATAATCAATTTAGCATTTTAAAAGAGTAGCAAACTCCTCTTTTTGGAGGCAGGGTCTTCCACTAATCTTGTTTTTACCTACCTCCAGACTGGCATGCTTGCTCTCCTTTGACACAAAGAAATTTTAAAAGTTTAATAGAATGTTTGTTAAAACACTAAAGATTGCAAAATTTAAAATATGTAGGATAAGTTATAGTATACCATTTAATTACTATCATACAGACATAAATTTTAATACATTCTAAGTAATTAAAAAAATTCCAGGCTGAGAAAACAGTCCTTACGGGGGTTGGTGTGTGTGTGTGTACATCCTTGTATATAATTTAAATAGTTTATACATAATATTGGTATTTTGTCTTCAGACAGATGGCTAAACCCTGCACAATGTAGTTATGCATGTATTTTGGGGTCAATAGGATTCTTTTTGCATGAGTAAGACTAACAAAATATAGGCTTCTTTGGAGAGCTAACAAATAGCAAATAAGTGATTTGTTTTATTTCAGTAGCTACATCATTAGTAAAAGAATTAAACGAATACATCCAAAGAAGTGCAAAAGGTTCTTACCCCCTTTCTCTCCTGTTCTACGTTAGTATGAGTTACATTTAGCTCACATTTTTCTGGAATTAAAAAAATGTATTCGGATAATTGCATTAAGCCACGGATTGAATGGACAGGAAACCGACCCAGTTTCTCACCCCTAGTGGTGGTTGTTTTTCCAAGTTAGGTTTGAGACTGATTGGCAGGACACCGTAGAGAAGCTCCCTTCTAAGTGTTTTCTGTGCCTCAGCAGAAGTCTTCAGTCCTCACACCCTTGGCAAGGATTACATTCACACACCCCAGAGAGCGAGCGAGAGCACGGTGTGTCTAGCAAGTCTGTTCTATGGAAGGCATTGCTAGGGCCGGTCTCCCTTGAAGATCCCACAGACGCTTGGGCCCTTCCAGCCAGCCTATGAAAACAACTTTCTGCCGGTTCAGCACAGTAGAAACGTGGGGTCTGCAGCTAGGGATCAGCTCCCCTCCCCTCCCCGCCCCCGTCACTCACGAGGCTGAGGTGCGCTGCGTTGGGAGGGGAGGGGAGGGAAAGCGGCGAGTACAGCCCCGCTTGCTGTCTGCTCTCTCGCAGGCGGGCGTGTTCCCGCCCAGCCTCACATGCCTGCGGGGAGGCGGGGGAGCAGCCCAGCCATCCCCGCAGGAGAATACAAAAAAACAACATTTCTGCGCGCTGCTCCGCTCCAAGAGCAACACAGCGCCGGGCCGCTCGGCATGGCACGGAGCGGCTGCTGGCCCGGCTTAGGGCTGCCCCCTGGGGTTCCTGTCCGCTTCTCCGGGCACGTGTCAGGCGGCGGGAGAGGGAAGGGCGGCTGAGCGCTGACGGGAGCTGACAGCAGCTGCAGTCTCCCCGCCCAAAGCGCTGTCAGTGGGCTTCATTCCTGAGCGGCCCGAGCCCCTGCCGGGCGTCTGTCCTACACCCAGGCTGTAGCCGTTCTCCCAGGCCCCTCTGCAGACCTGGGCCTGCAGCCACTGCCCCTGGCTGCTGGCCTGCACTAGCCTCTGCTCTGCCCTGGCACTCCTGGGTCCCACACGAGTTCGTCAGTTCTCGGCCTGCCCTGCAGCGCCCCCTTGGCCATGCCAGACCTGGGAATCCCCACTGCCCGGGCCCTGCGCTCAGAACCAGCCCTTCCGCTTCCAGACCTGGACCACTGCTGAGCGGAGACTGCCAGAGCAGTGTGTGGGGGGGCGGGGAGCATGGGGGGGGGGGCATGTGGTACAGACCACGCAATCGCCACACAAAAGTCTCCAGAGATGAAAGCCTCCCCCCCCAAGTGAATTCCCCACTCACAGCCCCCCGTCTAACTCCTCTTCTTTCACCCGGCGATTTCGCCTGCTGGATGCTTGCAACTTCCCCCTTCTCTCCCTCCTGGCTGTGACAATTCTTCCACTCGGACCCATTAGGTATTGACCGACAGAGCAATGTGACTTTTAACACCGGCTCTCCATGTGCCCTGCCCTGCACAATTGGGCCGGATAAAACCGCTCTCCAACCTCCTGGCTGGACATATTTCTCCCCCTCCCTCCACTTTCTCACTGCAGCAGCCACGCGAGGGATTCCTTTTGCTTTCTCTCGTTCTTTTTCCATCCCTCCCTCCTTTAGTGCAAGCCCAAGCCGCAGGATCCTGCCGAGGGAAAGCGCTCATTGAAATCATCACCACCACCGACCCTGCGCCTGAGGCTCAGGGGGAAGAAAGCCCCTTGCTAGCCAACCTCCTGCGGCCGAGGACTTAATAGCAGGGCCATGGCTCCAGGCTATAAGAGATCCGCACACACCTTTGTCCAGTCCATGGGATCTGTCTGCTTCCTCCTCCAGATCGTCTCTGTAGAGGCTGATGGTGAGTTAGGGCTGAGTTAGTGTTTGGTGGGATCTCTTTTTGGATGTTATTGCAAACCCCCTTTTTAATAAATGTAAATACATGCGGCCGTTTGCATGTAAGGAACGTCTGATTCCGAGTTTTGTGAAACTCTACATGTATCCTGGAGTTACACAGAGAAAGGAATTGCTATCTCATCAGGCTGTGATTATTTTATCATAAATATGACAGGGAATTTGTCTAGGGGAAATGACAATAAAGCTAGGCTAAGCAAAAAGAATTAGTTACTTTTTGGAGAGCTTCTGCAATCAATAATCTTTCCCCAAATACCGAACCTGACACTTCCTCGGTATAGGTCTCTCTGGCTTGTAAGCATCGGGTATCTGAAAATCAGGAAGACTTTTCCCCTGCAACGTCTTCTCTCCGGTACTACATGGGCTCAAGGCATCTGCCAACGTATGAGCGTGAATTTCTTTATTTCACTGCGAGATGATTTCAATGGAACATGAAGTTGGCTGAAAGTGCCAGCCAGTTGCTAGCTACCATGAATGTTCCTTTCTGCTCTGACAATAATCTGACGGCACTGCATGCTTTTCCTTTCTAGAAGCCTGTGCCGTTTTAACGATCTTCTCTTAATTAATGGTGATCAAACTACCTTTGCAGTAACATGATTTATTTTTTTAAAACAACAGTCTGTTTTCCTGGGAGAGCAGTGCTGAATGGCCACGCTTGTTTCTTCATACTCACGACTGGAGTAGAGTTATGCCCGATTTCAGTTTTTTTTAAGTACAGCAACCTCTTACCATTGATGTTGCTGTGTGATTGCAGGGGAAAGTAAGACAAACACTACTGAATAACAAGAACGTTTTCATTTCCCAAAATATTTCTTCTCATTTTTTGGTCTTCAATTTTCATTTATTTTATTTGATAATTGAAATAAAAGAGGAGGAAAAAAAAGACAAACTTTCCTTGCATGTACAGTATATGTTTATTGCATACCGTTTAGAGTAGATATTTATACAGCAGAGCCTGCTGTCATGAGTCTGGAGACAATGCAATTGCTTTTAAAATGAAGAAGAATAAAAGCTAACACCCTTTCAATGCATTGCACTATGCAGAACTGCAGTTTTGGTTTTAGTGAAGGACCCTCTGATAGCAAAACTGCTTTCTGGGAAGAAAAAAACACTTCCCTGTACTTGGAAACAGGGAGACAGAGAAAGGAATAATTATTTTGTTTGGTTAAGAAAACTTTTCCTTAAGTATTATTGGTAGCTATCCCAGCAACCTTCCTGCATGCCTGGAACAACTTGCTTCTGATTCCATCCTAAACTGATATCCTCTGAGATAATGGAGAGAAAAAGTGGATGACATTATCTCGTACTGGACAAACTTGCTGGTGAAAGAGAGAAACAGCAATTAGAGCTTTTACACAGAGGGGAAAATGTTGACCAGTATTTCAGTGGCTTATTGAAGGGAGTTCCTGTATTTTACGTATTTACATGTTCAGTAGTTTGTCACATTCATCTTACATATTGATAGATAGATACAGGAAAATAATTGGAAGAATTAAGAATTACAGAAGAGAAGATGTAAAGCACAATATAAGTGCAAAGCAAAATGATAATTATTTTCCATTTTTATTTAACTTTTTCGAAATATCATTCTGTAAAATTTGTTGGTTCATTATTACCAAGCTAGTCATGTGTTTTCTTTATATCGTGATTTAACCCGACTCCTGTAATGCTATGCTCCAAGTTATTTGGTTTTATTTTACATTAACACAAGAGAAATCACTTCATGTGAAATTATGTCACTATGTAGAATTGCCAGGTTTAAACCAATTTGAGAGCATAAAATAGGAACAGTATTTCCTTTCATAATAGATTCTGAACTGGCCTGAACAGGAAACCATCTTCTCATTTGTGAAAATTATAGATGAAAATTTAATTTTACAGACAATTCCTGCTCTGTAAGGTCTGCAAATGTGAGTGGTGAAATGAAAGGGAACACTTTTGGATAATATTTATATAATTTGTTACTTTTAACAAAAAATAACAGTTTTGCAAACTTCTGAAGGGATTTAGAGTATACTTTGTAAAACCATGAAACGAAGTCTGGTCTCTATTATAAGCAAACCTCAGAAATTGGTTACAATATATTTCCCTAAGGGAGACTCTGGTTTTATTTTCTGACATGCAAATAATGATCTATTATAGTAGACAATATAAGTAGAGATCATACGGGCCTGGTGGAAGTGTAAAGCTTTGAGGCTTATTTGATTTTTTTTTGGCTAATACTTCACCACAACACGCATGGATGTAGTGAAGCCAGAATCCATGAAGATATAGGTAAAAACTAAAATAAAATATGATTTAGGATTGCTTTAACTTTTATAAGTTAAATGTTTCTGCTAATGGCATCTGGACTGAGGTCAGCCACATAGAAGCTTCACTAACAACTTGTTTCTCGGTCAGTTTACACTGGGGTAAATCAGGAGTGTTTTAACTACATTAAGAGTGAGAGGAGCAGAGCTGTAACAAGGGTGGGGCAAGCAGGATACACTTGCCCTGGGCACATCGTGATCAGGTGTTCAAAGATGTAATAAATAAAAATAATGAGCTGAAAAAGTAAAGAATGAGATGCATGCTAACCTAATGAGAGGGGGCGCATAATTAATATTTTGCCCCAAGTGCAAAAATACCTAGTTACAGTGCTGAAGAAGAGTTACTGCAGAGAAAAGCAAGAGTCAATAGAGAAATGAGCCTTAAGGCTGTTCATCCATGACAATCAGAGGTAGAGTCCAGATTTCTACACAGCGGGAATGCATATTCACAAGAGTTAAATGGGTAGCTCACATTAGTACAACTCCCTGCATATCAAAATAAACTCTCACCCTTGTAAAGACGAAGATTCTAGTTATGTCATTACGGTCATGACTGGACTCAGCTATCCCAATGTAAATGTAGAGTAAGTAGATTTTGCATTTACACTGGATTAAGTGAATCAGCCCTGGGAAAGTTGCATAAAAATTAACACTTTTACTCACTGTTTTATCTTTTTCACAGCTGCCAAAATGTCTATGTACCAAGAGTAGTTTCTCATAAAACATTTGGTCAGAAGAACAAAATGTTGTAACAGTGTGACAGTAATTAATCTGTACAATTAACTTAACGTTTGAGCTCTACTAGTTTATCTGTGGCTAAAGCTTGCTAAGTTGCTCCAGCAAGAAGTAATTTTATTTTTTAGGTTTTGTGTTACATGCAAAACATTTTACCTGCTCCACTAATTGGGTTAGTAACAGATTGCAAATGGAAGAAATCCCAGGAATTCTGAATCCATAAAGTTAGGCACAATTAGACATTGGCCTGAGCCTCAAAATTCTGACCTCAAACCATATCTAATATTTCTAAAATTAGGCTGTTATGTGAC
The DNA here is from genome assembly GCF_049634645.1 of Pelodiscus sinensis. Taxonomy (NCBI): domain Eukaryota; kingdom Metazoa; phylum Chordata; order Testudines; family Trionychidae; genus Pelodiscus; species Pelodiscus sinensis. Next base: position 175,449,373 of record NC_134712.1, read on the forward strand.
TCAGATACAGGGTTTTGGTTCATTTCTCAAAAATATTCAAGAGTATTCCTTGTCAGTATGTGCTTACAAATCTTCATTAATGTTTACCCTAAGGGAGGGTATGTCTACACTACAGAGTGTTGTCAGAAAAATGGCCATTTTTCCGACAAAACCTGAGGACCGTCCACACTGCAATTGCATTATTCTGCAAGAAAATTGAAAGAACAAATGGGTTTTTCCAGCATTGGTAATCGTCATTCTACGAGGAAGAACCCTTTCTTTCACAAAAAGGCGTGTGTGGCTGGGGAAGAGGGAGTTCTTTCAGAAGAAGAGGAAAGAGGAAAAAGCACAAGTGCCTTGGTGGCCATTCCATCCATAGCAATCACAGCTTACATGCGAGAGAGCGTCCATTCAGTCTGGACGCTCTCTTTCGAAAAAGCAGATCACTTTTTCAATGCCCTTTTGCAGTGTGGACGCTCTCTTTTGGAAGAAGATTTTTTGGAAGATCTCTTCCGAAGAAAGCTTCTTCCAAAAGAAGGCTGTAGTCTAGACATAGCCGGAATATCTATACCGCAGAGACGATCAAAGCTGCCACTATCGATCTTCAAGGGTTCAAATTAGCGAGTCTAGTGAAGACATGCTAATTAGAACTGAGAGGGGCAATCTGGTTGAATCCGGAAGTCCTGCTTCTACGAGGAGTAAGGGAAGTCAAAGGGAGAGTGTTTTCCCTTCAACTTCCTGCAGTGTGGACAGTGCCAAAAGGGAGCTCTGGGAGCAGGCGTGGTTTGAGGCTGGCTGCGGCAGCTGGTGCCCCAGGTGGGCGGCACGATAGGCACCCCCGCCTGCACGGCCGCCAATGGCCATGAAGTCATCGGGTGCCCGGGCCAGCGGCACTCTAGGCAAGTGCCTAGTTCGCCTAGGCTCACGGGCCACCGCTGTCTGGGAGCTGCAGGTGGCCATGCCTGCAGATGCTCCAGGACACAGTTCTGGTGAATAAGGGTGGTCACAAGAATTTTGGACTTGGTGTTCCCACGAGAAACTTAATCACAACAAGCATGTGCTCATGTCTACAGAAAAGCACTCCAGAACTTGATGCAGCATACACTCATACACTCCAGAACTTGATGCAGCAAAGACAAAACTAAACTTGTGAGAGGGATTCTTCTCCATCCTCTTCTCTTGGGCCCATGCTACTACCTCACCTTACCCCTCCATTGCCCCTTCCCCTTACTTTCCTACCACCATCTTTTCCATCCCTCTTGCTTTTTCCTGAGCTCTTACCTACCTCACCAGGCACACTCCTAAGATAAAAGGACTATTCACACTTACCAACTTTCTCTCACCCTCTGTTGTTTTGTCTATATTAACTATAAGCTTGTCAGGGTAGGAATAGTCTCTGTTTGTGGGGATTGTCTTACATTTTGTACATAAATCTATCTATTATTTTCTGCAATTGATATGCTCTGGCATACCATAAGAGCAAAACTGAATCATAGAATCACAGAGCTGGAAGAGACCTCAGGAGGTCATCAAGTCCAGCCCACTGCCCAAGGCAGGACCAATCCCAACTAAATCAACCCATCCAGGGCTTTGTCAAGCTGAGACTTAAAAACCTCTAGGGATGAAGATTCAACCACCTCCCTAGGTAACCCATTCCAGTGCTTCACCACTGTCCTAGTGAAATAGTTTTTCCTAATATCCAACCTAGACCTCTCCCACTGTAACTTGAGACCATTTCTCCTTGTTCTGCCATCCATCACTACTGTGAACAGTCTTTCTCCGTCCTCTTTGGAACCTCCCTTCAGGAGGAAATCCTCCCTCATTTTTCTCTTCTGCTGACTAAACAAACTCAAATCCCTCAGTCTCTCCTCATAGGTCATGTGCTCCAGCCTCCTAATCATTTTGGTCGCCCTCCGCTGGACCCTCTCCAACGTGTCCACATCCTTTCTATAGTGGGGGGCCCCAGGACTGGACATAATATTCCAGATGTGGCCTCGCTAAAGCCGAATAAAGGGGAATAATCACTTCTCTGGATCTGCTGGCAATGCTCCTCCTAATGCACCCTAATATGCCATTAGCCCTCTTGGCTACAAGGACACACTGTTGACTCATATCCAGTTTCTCATCCACTGTAATACCCAGGTCCTTTTCTACAGAACTGCTACTTAACCATTTGTTCCCCAGCCTGTAACAATGCTTGGGATTCTTCCGTCCCAAGTGCAGGACTCTGCACTTGTCCTTGTTGAACCTCATCAGATTTCTTTTGGCCCAATCCTCTAATCTGTCCAGGTCATTCTGGACCCTATTCCTGCCCTCCAGCGTATCTACCTCTCCCCCTAGCTTAGTGTCATCTGAGAACTTGCTGAGGGTACAATCCATCCCCTCATCCAGATCATTAATAAAGTTGTTGAACAAAACTGGTCCTAGAAGAGATCCTTTCGGGCACTCTGCTAGAAACGGACCGCCAACCTGACATCAAGCCATTGATCACTACCTGTTGGGCCCGACAGTCTAGCCAACTCTCTATCCATCTTACAGTCCATTTATCCAATCCATAGTTCCTTAACTTGCTGGCAAAAATATTGTGGGAGACTGTATCAAAAACTTTGCTAAAGTCAAGGTATATCACATCCACTGACTTTCCCATATCCACAGAGCCAGTTACCTCATCATAGAAGCTAATCATATAGGTCAGGCACGACTTGCCCTTCATGAATCCATGTTGACTATTCCTGATCACTTTCCCCTCTTCCAAGTGCTTCAAAATAGATTCCTTGAGGATTCCCTCCATGATTTTTCCAGTGACTGAGATAAGGCTGACTTGTCTGTAGTTCCCTGGATTGTCCTTCTTCCCTTTTTTAAAGATGGGCACTACATTTGCCTTTTTCCAATCATCTGGGATCTCTCCCAATCTCCACGAGTTTTCAAAGATAATGGCCAAAGGCTCCACAATGACACTTGCCAACTCCCTCAGTACCCTCGGATACATTAAATCCAGGCCCATGGATTTGTGCATGTTTAGCTTTTCTAAATAGTTCCTAACTTGTTCTTTCCCCACCAAAGGCTGTCCACGTCCTTCCCATACTGCGTCGCATAGTGCATTTGTCTGGGAGCTGACCTTGTCCGTGAAGACAGAGGCAAAGAAAGCATTGAGTACTTCAGCTTTTCCCACATCCTCTGTCACTAGGTTACCTCCCTCATCCAGTAAGGGCCCCACACCCTCTCTAATCACCCTCTTATTGCTAACATGCCTGTAGAAACCTTTCTTGTTACCCTTCACATCCCTTGCTAGCTGCAATTCTAGTTGCTCTTTCGCCTTCCTGATAACTCCCCTGCATTCTCGAGCAATATATTTATACTCCTCCCTAGTCATCCATCCAAGTTGCCACTTCTTGTAAGTTTCCTTTTTGTTTTTAAACTCACCAAGGATGTCCCCGGTAAGCCAATTTGGTCGCCTACCATATTTGCTTTTCTTGCTGCACATCAGGATTGTTTCTTCCCGTGCCTTTCATAAGGCTTCTTTAAAATACTGCCAGCTCTCCTGGACTCCTTTTCCCCTGCTTATAAACATCCCAGGGTATGTCTACACTACAAAGTTAATTTGAACTAACAGCCATTAGTTCGAATTAACTTTGATAGGCGTTACACATACAAACCGCTAGTTCGAACCTAATTTGAACTAGCGGAGCGCTTAATTCGAACTAGGTAAACCTCATTCTACGAGGACTAACGCCTAGTTCAAATTAAGTAGTTCAAATTAAGGGCTGTGTAGCCACTTAATTTGAACTAGTGGGAGGCTAGCCCTCCCCAGCTTGCCCTGGTGGCCACTCTGGACACCACCAGGGAAACTTGTCTGCCCCCCTCCCAGCCCCGGAGCCCTTAAAGGGGCACGGTCTGGCTACGGTGCCTGTGCCAGGTGCAAGCCTGCCAGCACCCAGCCAGCAGATCCTGCACCTGGCACGGCATGAGCCAGCCACCCGCTGCCACCCAGCCCTCCGCCTCTTCCTGGGACAGGTTGGCGGCTCCTGGGAGCCTGCCCAGGTCCGCAAGAGGCGGGCGCCCTCCTGGTCTAGTGTAGACATCGTGGACCTCATCCACGACCTCCGCAGTAGGCACAGGAAAGTGGCCATCTAGGGCAGGATAGCTGCCAGCCTGGCCACCCAGGAGCAGGTTTGCATGAAAATCAAGGTGGTCCAGTGAGACCCCCCCGACCCTGAGCCCTGAGCATAGAACATAAAAACATAAGAATGGCCGTACTGGGTCAGACCAAAGGTCCATCTAGTCCAGTAGCCTGTTTGCCGACAGCGGCCCACACTAGGTACCCTGGAGGGGATGGACCGAAGACAATGACCAAGCCATTTGTCTCGTACCATCCATCTCCAGCCTTCCACAAACAGAGGCCAGAGACACCATTTCTACCCCCTGGCTAATACCACTCCATGGACCCAACCTCCATGACTTTATCTCACTTCTCTTTAAACTCTGTTCTAGTTCTAGCCTTTACAGCCTCCTGCGGCAAGGAGTTCCACAGGTTGACTATTTGCTTTGTGAAGAACTTTCTGTTATTAGTTTGAAGCCTGCTACCCATTCATTTCATCTGGTGTCCTCTAGTCCTTCTATTATGGGAACTAATGAAGAACTTTTCTTTATGCACCCTCTCCACACCACTCATGATTTTATAGACCTCTATCATATCCCCCGTCAGTCTTCTCTTTTCTAAGCTGAAAAATCCCAGTCTCTTTAGCCTCTCTTCATATGGGACCTGTTCCAAACCCCTGATCATTTTAGTTGCCCTTGTCTGAACCTTTTCCAAGGCCAAAACATCTTTTCTGGGGTAAGGAGACCACATCTGTACACAGTACTGAAGATATGGCGTACCATAGTTTGATACTTCCCCTCCTCCTTCTTCCCCTGGCTTCCCCCTTTCAGCTCCCTCCTCCCAGGTTTCCCCTTCTCCTCTCCTACCCTCTCTCTTCCCCTCTCCCACCTCCTTTTCCCAGTCTCCCCAGAGGTTAATCCCCCCCCCCCAGTTTTGTTAAATAGAGAGTTTCTATTTTTGAACACACGTGTCCTTTATTTTGTACATCAGGAAGGGGGGCTAGGGAGGAGTAAGTGGAAGGAGGTGACGGAGGAATGGGGTACGAGCCCCCAATGGGGAGGACTGGGGTGGCTCTGCAGGCTCCTCGGGGTGGAAGCTGTCCTGCAGCCCCCCCGATTGACACCCCCCCCCCCCCCGGATGGCAGCCTGCGGCAAGTGCAGCCAGGCTGATGGCCGAGTGCTGTGATGTGCCGAGTGTGGGCATTCAGGGCACTCCAAGCCAGGACTGCTTTGCTGTCCCTCATCGAGTTAGACAAGCGAGCGGGAAACCCTGAGAACTGTCTGTCCGGGAAGGGGGTCGGGTCCCTTTAAGCACAGCCCTCAGCTAGCCTGAGACAGCAGCTCCATGCTCTAAGTCCTAATCTGATGCCCTGCCGACACTGCTTCCGGCCATCCTTAACCTCGGTTCAGGGTCCACTCAATGTGGACATGCTAGTTCGAATTAGCAAAATGCTAATTCTAACTAGTTTTTAGGTCTAGATGCACTAGTTCGAATTAGCTTAGTTCGAATTAACTAATTCGAATTAAGTTAGTTTGAATTTGTGCTGTAGTGTAGACATACCCCCAGGGATTCCTGCCCATCAGGTCTCTGAGGGAGTCAAAGTCTGCTTTTCTGATGTCCAGGCTGTTATTTTGCTACTCTCCTTTGTTCCTTTGGTCAGGATCCTGAAATCTACCATCTCATGATCACTGCTTCCAAGGTTGTCACCCACCTCTACTTCCCCTACTAGTTCCTCCCTGTTTGTGAGCAGCAGATCAAGCTGCACATGGCTCCTGGTCGGTTCCTTCAGCACTTGTACCAAGAAGTTATCCCCAACATTCTCCAAAAGCTTCCTGGATCGTCTGTGTACTGCTTTATTGGTCTCCCAACAAATGTCAGGGTGATTAAAGTCCCCCATGAAAACCAGAGCCTGCGATCTGGAAGCTTATCTCAGATGGCCGAAGAAAGCCTCGTCTACCTGATACACCTGATCCGGTGGTCTATAGCAGACACCAACCACATCACTCCTGTTGCTTCAACCTCTAAACTTAACCTATAGACTCTCAAGGCTTCATCTACACTGCAGGGTTTTTGCAGAAGAAGCCTTTTGTGCAAAAGTTTTTGTGCAAAAACTTCTTCTGCAAAAACGTGTCCACACCTCAAAACACATTACAGAAGCGATGTGCTCTTGCACAAGAGAGCATTCACACTTCATGGATGCTCTTGCGCAAGAAAGTTCTGATTACAATTCACAGAATGGCCATCAGAGCATTTGTGCGTTTCCCGAAAGGGGTTTCTTACGCAAGAAACTGCTGTGGAGCATCCATACTTGCCTTTTTGTGCAAGAACTGTTGCGCAAAAAGGAGTTATTCCTCATGGGGAGAGGAATAACTGTACCAGCAAAAGCCCTCTCCTCTGCCTATTTACTTGTGCAAGAAAGTGCATGAGGTGTGGACGCTCCATGGGTTTTTGTGCAAAAACAGTTGTTTTTGCGCAAAAACCTTGTAGTGTAGACGTAGCCTCAACAATCTTTTCTCCCTCTAAATACTGGAGCTCCAATCAATCATACTTCTCTCTTACATACAATGCAACTCCTCCTCCTTTTCTCCTCTGCCTGTTCTTCCTGAACAGTTTATACCCTTTCACGACAGTGCTCCAGTCATGTGAATCATCCCACCAAGTCTCTATTATTCTAATCAAAACAGAGTGATGTGGCCCTGGCAGCTGAAAGTTTGGGGACTCTTGTCATAAGCCTATTGGTTCATAGAGAGTGAGCAGGAAAGGGGCTGTATTACTGTTCAATGGAACTGCTCCATATTTTGGAGCTCCCCAGAAAAATGAGCTGCAAAGGAATTTTTTTTGCTCCTACGTGTGTGTCTTTTATTACTTTGCTTCTCTCTAATGAGTAAGGAAAGCCTGAAAAGTGTTGGTCAAAGGAAAAAGGTTTGTTGTTTTTGTTTGCTTTTTTGTTTGTTTGCTTTTTTTCTTTAGAAATGTTAGCAATGTAAAGTGTGTTAAGCCATACCAAACTAAAGGAACTCAATCTATTTACTTGCACTTGGATAGACATCATCAATCTATTTAGTTAATCAAAAAGAAGGTAAAGGTAATGTGATCATGTCTATAATCATCTGGAGGGGGATAAGATATCTGCAAATAGCAAATATCTAGGGGTACATCAACACAGCAGTGTTATTTTCAATAACATCCGTTATTCTGAAATAACAATGTCTGCATCTACAGAACTAGCCCGTTATTTCGAAATAATTTCAAAATAACAGGTGGCTTATTTCAGCATTTGCAAACCTCATTCCATAAGGAATATCGCCTCTTCCGAATTAGCTATATCAAAATAGCAATAGTGTAGACACTCCACTGCTGCTATTTCAAAATAGCTGCTCCCCCAGGCCATTCAAAATAATTGCTCCCCAGTGCTTCCTGGGGCTCTAAATTGAGGTAGTATGTCCACATTAGGGGTGTCTGCCTCGGACTAATTTCCAGGCTTCCCTGTAGACATGCTATTTTGAAATAAGCTGTTTGGGAGTATTTCTTCCAGTATAGCTTATTCTGAAATAATCGTGCAGTGTAGACGTAGCCTAGCAGAGCAAAGGCATAAAATGGTTCAGTGGCTAGGAAGTAAAGTCAGCAATTTTCAAAGGAAATAATGTTAGGACCATGGGAACAATATATTAAGGAATAATGCATAAATTCTTCATTTATTGGTGTCTTTGAATCAAGACTGGGTATCTTTCTAGCAGACGTATTCTCATTCAACCACAAATTATTAGTCTGGAGGCAAGAGTCACTGTGTGAAATCCAAGTTTTGTCAAACAGGAGATTAGATTATCATAATGCTCTCTTCTGGCCTTAAAATGTATTTATCTCTGGATACCCCATGGCTTCTTGTCTTCTATATATCTGAATGCACTGGGGTATTTTTTTTACTGTAAACCATTTGAGCCAGATACTACCTTTACTTTTCTACATTACAGGGTATTGAATATATTGTTATTGCTAAATAAATAAGAAATACAGGTTGGACTTCCCTGGTCCTTGGGACATGACTGGTCCTGGATGAGGGATTTTACCAGACCAGGAGAGGTCATTTCTGGCCATGCACTGGGCTTCCCGCCCCCGGCCCCGCAGCCCAGTTGGACGTTGCACTGGGATTCTGCCCCCTAATCCACAGCCCTATTGGACTGCCTGCTGTGCTTCTAGTGCCTCCTCCCTGCATTGTGCTGAGCTCCCAGCCCTCCCCCCCCACCCCCCTCCCTCAATCTAAAGCATGCCAGGTTCCCAGTTCCCATCCACAGCATGCTGGGACTCTCTGATCCTGGAACATGGCCTTGCTGAACCACAGATGTTGCCGGACCAGAGAATCCCAGTTTATAGATGTGCAACTTATAATAACTTTCATAAGAATATACCTAAGAAACAGGGGTCCATCTATGATCCATCTAGCACAATATAGCCCAGTATCCTGTCTTCTGATAATGTCCAGTGCCAAATGCTTCGCAAGGCATGAACAGAAGAGGGAAATATTGAGTGATCCATCCCCTGTCATTCAGTTTCTGCTTCTGGAAAAGCTTTCCTTTTTCCAACAGATCAAAACGTAGAAGTAGAATAGTGCAATAATAAGCATTGACAGCAGAAGCTAAAACAAGCATTGTAATGACTGTAAAAACCACCCATCTTTGCTTTATAAGATGCAAACTGCAGGAAATTAATCAAATGTCAAGAACACTACAATTGTCTATAACAAAGGCCATTTAAAATACTTTATAATTTTGATACATATACTGTTGTTTTGCGAACTATGTTGTCTTATGAATTAGAACACAGAAAACAAAAAATCTGCAGCGGAAATCCAATATTCTACTACAATAGGATGTTATATTTTACATACACAAAGAAAGATATATTTAGCAAAATCCAACAATATTTGACCTCTAGATGGGAAGGATCATGGACATACCACCTGTTCCTATAAAATGCTCCCACCCATATCAGTAACTGGCTGCTCTTATATAGAAAAACATTGCCTGCAAATAGAAAGTCATTAAATATTAGTGTCTTGCACTGATTACTAAGGCTAGACTTCCATTGCTTTCATGTGGGACTCTTGCCAAAGTATTAAAGCATTGGGCTCATTACTATTAATTAGCAATTGGAAGAAGATACCTATGATTTTGCCCAAAACTTGAAATGAGCTTTTTTTGAGGTTAGAAAAAAGGTTGGTTTATGTGTCTACTGTTCCTGGTTTCAGCTGGGGCCTGAAGAGGAAATACCAAAATACTGCAAGAAAGACTATTCTCAAGGTATTTCTGAACTTGCCAGAACCAAGAAGTACATGGAATCTTTTGAGAAAGTCTCACAAGAGTTCCAAATTAATTTCTAGGCCAAAGAGGTGTGACTAGTTTGAATAGGCTAAAAATAAACATAACATTTAGGGAGGAATTCTATCTCATCCCTAGTCCCCCTGCCAGCCCTGGTTTGGGAGCATTGTGGGGCAGAGATTAGATGTAAGGAAGCATTTTGGAGTAAGAGAGAGTGAGAGAACAGCACCAGAGTGCTAAGAGGAGTTTTGGGCTGTTCTGAGTCAGGGCGTCTGACAGTCTTCACCAGCCCCTGGGTAAGGTGCAGGGTCGGTTCCAGGCTCCCTAAAGGAGCTGGGCTGGGGGCTAGCCTCCCCTAGCCAGCCCTTAAGCACTGCCTAATATGCATCACTCTGGCTGCTCCTGCAATAGTAATAGCAGCTGCAGCTGAGAGCATGGGTTCTTTTAAATGGCCGGGCCCCAGGACAGCTTTCCTCTTTGCCCCGCTCTGTGGCTAACTAAGGGTATGTCTACACTACAGAGTTTATTCGGAAAAACAGCAGTTTTTCCGAAAAAACTTGAATTATGTCCACACTGCAATCCCAATCTTTCGGGAAAAAAATGGAAAGAACAGAGAGGGTTTTCCGACATTGATAAACCTCTTTCTATGAAGAAGAAGCCTTTTTCCGAAAGAGCTCTTTCAAAAATAGGCGCGTGTGTGGATGGGGAAGAGGGAGTTCTTTCGAAAGAAGAAGAAAGAGGAAAAAGCACAGGTGCCCTGGTGGCCATTCCGCCCATAGTAATCACAGCTTACATGCAAGAGAGCGTCCATTCAGTGTGGACACTATCTGTCAAAAAAGCAGATCACTCTTTCGATGGGCTTTGGCAGCGTGGATGCTCTCTTTCAGAAGAAGTTTTTTCAGAAGATCTCTTCCAGAAAAGCTTCTTCCGAAAGCCTGCAGTCTAGACATAGCCTAACTGATGCCAGAGCCATGCTGATGGCTTAAAGCAGGGATGAGGAACCCACAGAGAAATCAGTCAGGGGCTGCATACAAATGAGAAGCAAAAAACCAGCCAACCAAACAAAAAACCACACCCCTCACCAGCGTGGGCTCCCCAATGCTGGAGGGGGCCCCAAGACTCAGAGGCCGGATCCAGGCAAACTGGGGCTGCATTCCCCCACCCCTGGGCCTTAGTTCCCCCACCCCTGGCTTAAAGCCACCTTTGCTTCCCCAGCTTATGGGCTATGCCTTTTGTGCTGTACCTCTGTGAGGCTGTCTTTCTAGAGCACAATGAACCTGTGAATCTCAAGAGGTTATCAGTTCAAAAGTATTAACTCCATTTATCTAGTTCGTCTGTCACTGCTACACACTCAGCCCTAAGTCAGTATATGAGCCCTCAGAACATTAATGTTTTCCTCATTTATATTTTGTATGCATATAAATTTGCCCCATTGAAAGTGAAGGGCTCATAAGCAGTTACTACTGGTGTAAAAATCCCCAATGTAGGTAAGCCTTTTCAACCAGCAACCTGAACATTCAATTTTTTTATTGTTGTTATTCATATTATTAGCTGTAATTAGTATTACTGTAATGCCCATTGGCCACATCCCCACTGAGCTAGCTGCACGGGCAGATGACCGTTTTGCGGGGCCCCGGGCAGCATAATTCCATGGGGCCCCCCTTTGCCACGGCACATGCGCAGTGACGCCATGCGCATGCGCAGCAGCGTCACGGCGCATGCGCGGGGCTTTCTGAAGCGCGGGGCTTTCTGAAGCGCGGGGCTTTCTGAAGTGCGGGGCCCGGGGCGGCTGCCCTGTTCGCCCTGCCCTATATCCGCCCCTGGCTAGCTGCCATATAAACACATAACAAAAAGGCAGGTCCTACCCGCAAAGAGTTTACATTTTCAACAGCTGAACACTTGAAACTCTATTCATATATATTTTGCAAGCTGTCCATTAGAACTATTTCCAGGCCAAATTCTGCCTTGGGAGATGTGCATAAAACATCCACTGATTTGAGAGCTGTAACTTTGTACATGAGGGCTGAATTTGACCAAAAGCTCTAACTCTAACATGATACTACTTCGAATGATGTAGAAACATTAGAAATGCTAAATGTCTTGCTAGTCAAATGCTAATCAGATGCCAGGGGATTAATGCTTATGTGTTTTATTTCATTTTAAATAAGAAAGCACATAAAACTGAGAACACATGTTACAAATTAGGCAGATAGTCATAGTACTCTTGAAAACTTTAGAAAAACTATACAGGTCAATCTGGTATACAGGTCAGTCTTGTTCATTTGTATCCCATTTCATCCAAAACATCCTTGTAACTTCCCCCAGTACAACGGACCAGTACCATGTTCTTCTAGCCTAGGACCTATTTATCCGAATATTTTGCACATCCACCAAATCTTACAGACCAGGACTGTACTGTATTTTTAAAAAATAACTAAATAGGTTGTCAGATTCTTGAGATTTTTCAATAAAGTCTTATTGAAGAGCACTTGATTTGTCATAATTACCAGCAAACTATTAGTAAGGAATGTTGTCACTTTGCTCTCAGTGTTGGTGGACTGGAAAATTAAACAAGTTTTGCTTCAGTCCTGCAGAGCTGCAATTGATATGGGCTGCTGGTAAAAAAATTAACGATGAGCAGCATTGCCTCAGAAGACATTTCGAGGGAGCTTGATTGCTGACCATCTTAATTCTCTTACAGTCTTTTACTTAAAATGTTTGTGAATGAAAGTAGTGCTTATTAAGGTGAAAGACTAGCATTGACTGTGCAAGTCATGTGCTGTGTATGGCTGCTCCAGACAAGTCTGCTGGTGCACGTGAACAGAGACCTTCAACTGCCCTGACCTGTCCAATGGCTTAGAGAGACAGAGAAGTTCTGGAAAGAGACAAAGGCCCTGACTCAGCAAGGTACTTTAGCCTATGCCGAACGTATAGGATGCAAGCTGTCCAAAAACAGATACACGGGTTTCAACTGTGTTTGTTTCTTCCCTGTTGGTGATGAAAACATGATTTTCTTCTCTTTGGGGGATCTTATTGGCTACATTATTGTTCCTAGATTTTCAGGTGGCAAGCGTGACACCATTTTGGGGGGGGGGGGGGGGGAGGACTGCAGTTGGCCCCAAGTCTGCCAACATCCCCTGTAAGGTGGTGGGGTAGGTTCCCATGTGGCCTAGGGGACAGGGTGCTTGCTTGGGGAAAACAGGGTTGTGGGTTCAAGTCCCACTTTCTCTGCGTCTAGTCACATCAGCCCCATGGCAGGAGGGACAAGGGGTGCCCTCACATCAAGATGGGGGGGAGGGACAGGTTCCCATGTGCCCTACGGGATAGGGCACTTGCCTGGGAAGAATGACATGCATGGACAGCAACATCCCCTGTTCATGATGGAGCAGCTCCTGCTTGGGGGGCCCACCTGCCCTGGTTTAAGCAATTAATTGGTTAAACATAACTGATAGGGCAGCATACATATTTGTACACAGGAGTAGTGATGTAGGCCAAAAGCAAGGACTAAATCCTTGAAAGTGTTTAGGTGCCAAATTTCCACTGATTTCCATAGAAATTAGGCACCTAAATAACCTTGATGATCCAGACCTGTAACTAGTTCCCAAACTCAAGGAGCTCAGCTAAAATTAACTGAGATCAAAAAAGAAAATAGGTTTAGCTTTTCAGGTTTGTCATAATCCACAATATATTTTGTGTATTTAATTAATACAACACTGTGACATGTGACACATTTTGTTGTTGTGTCTGTCTGTGTCTTTGGTGCTGCAGGGAAGTTGTTCACAGTTGAATCCAGAAACAACTCTCAGGGTCTGGACCTAACAGCAGCTCAGAAGTTGTGTGCTGGCCTGGGCGCTCGCTTAGCCACTGCAGAGGAACTGAGACGGGCTGTAGTGGACTGTTCTTTTGCTGCGTGCACCAGAGGCTGGCTGGCCGACGGTACCATTGGGTAAGGAGAATGGAAACAGCAACATCCACGCTAATCAACATGAATGATTGCTCTCACCTTTCTCCCCTTGGATAACAGTATTATTGAAGAACACCAGACACAGAGACATCCTTCTGTAACCTACTCTTAAGTGCTACATTCAGATTAGCTAACTACTTGGTTATCTTGCACAGAATCAGTCATGTACAGCCAATGCTGCAGAGATGTGAGTGTACATAGATCATCTAATACACAGTTATAAAATATATTCTTCCTTTTACTCTTAGAAATACGTTGTTTCCACTAAATTCCCTCTGGCCCACACAATATCTTGTTTAAATCCAGAAAATACTGAGTGGCTAACTGTCAGTAATCATGCATGTTGTCATTAACTGTTATTTTTTGAATGTCAACAGTCGATCAGCTGTTTTTCAGCGTCAGGAGGTGCTGGGTGGAAGGGTAGAGGAGTCAGGGTGCAGTGTGCTTGGGGGAAGGGGCAGAGCAGGATGGGGAAGAGGTGGGAAGGGGCTGGTCAGAGGTGTGGGGTTGAGATGAGGTGAGGTGAGGTGAGGTACGGCCTTGGAGGAAGGAGTGGAGTAGGGGAGGGGCCTGAGCAGAGCAAAGGGGACTATCTCAGAAGAAATTCAATGCCTATGTCATAGGCCTCAGAGACATCCAGGGACAGGCGCTGTCACAAACAGAGGTCTGATCCAAAGCCCATTGAAATTGATGGGTCCATCCAGTGTGCATTTCTCTCTCTCTCTGTATATATATAAAATATTTCCTATGGGATGAGAGTGACATCATCACGTTGTTTTGCATCGCCACACCCCCAGCTCCAAGCCCAGAACACCCCTCCCCCTATGGTCACTTGCCACACTACCAGCACTGCCAGCAGGCTTCCCCGCTGACCAGCCTCTTTGCCTGCAGCCCCTCCACACTTCCCTCCTAACCCCATCTCTCACCCCACCCCCCGCCAGCTCAAACACTGCCCTGCTGGAGACACCCTCCACCCACCTCTCATCATGCTCCCATCACTGCCAGCAGGTGTCCTCATTGACTGGCCTCTGTGAAATGGGGGAGACAGTTCCATCCCCGCGCGCCCCCTGAAGCAGTGTCTGCCTGCCTTCGGCCACACCCCCAGCTTGCCCAGCCCACGCGCCTGCCACGTAGCTTTGCTCTGTGTAGCCCAGGCCTGGCCACAGCACTTGGGGGCCATGCTGTAGGTCTCCCCCCTGAGCAAGCGGCTCCGGCATGTGTGGTGACCCAGAGTCAGGCCCCTGGCTCAGGCGTGCTCGCCTGGGCTTTGTCTACACTACAGGTTTTTGCGGCAGAGAGTATGCTAATGATGGACTCATTAGCATGAGTCGCGATGTCATTAGCATATTTTCTGCCGATGCTTTTGCGTAAGGGGTTTTCGTGCAAAAAGAAGCAGGGTAGCTGCTTCCGTTTGGTGCAAAAAAAAAACCTTTTGCACAAGATCCTTATGCCTCTTCTGGGGTTTTTGTGCAAAACAGAAGTGGCTACCCTGCTTCTTTTTGCGCAAAAAGCCCTTACGCAAAAAGCATTGGCAGAAAATATGCTAATGACATCGCGACTCATGCTAATGAGTCTAACCATAGCATACTCTCTGCCGCAAACACATATAGTGTAGACAAAGCCTTGGGCCTGCCGTGAGCTGGGCAGGTCTTGCATCCCAGCCGCTTCTCCAGCTCTCCGGAGTAGCCACTCTGCACTCGGGGCTCCCCAGGCTCGCCACAGAGCAAAGCTGCCCCAACAGGCCTGTTTGTAAAGGCTGGGCTGGGGACAGGCTGTGGCTCCTGCTGCAGTGGCTTGGGCTGTGCTGCCCGGACTGGTGGTGCTCCGGGGGGCAGGGGCGTGCACTCTGACAAATTCATGGGAGGGGGCTGGGTGTGTATAGGGAGGAAGGGGGGTAGGGTGCATGTGGTGTGGTAAGGGGGGAAGGTGGAGGTGACAGGGATATAGGAATGGAGGCAGGGGGATGGGTAGTGTGGGAGTGCATAGGGGAGGAGTTAGGAAAGGATAGGGGTGTGGGAATGGAGGAAGGAGGTAGGGATAGGCAGTGTGGGGCGGAGAGAGGGAGGGGCTAGGGAGGATCGGTGAGTATAAGAATAGAGATGGGGTAGATATGGATGAAGTGGGATGGGCAGTGTGGGATGGGGAGGGGAAGGGGTTAGAAAGGATGGTGGGTGTAGGAATAGAGGATGGGGGTGGGGGTAGGCATGGAAAGAGGGGGATGGGCTGTGGGCCATGGAGCTCTGGGATAAGGACTAGCAAAAGTGACCAGCGAGAGTGGGGTTGGTGAGCACAGTGAGCAGGGAGGCGCAGCCCCCTAGTATTAGTTATTATTGTTTGTAGGGTCCAAAGGAGTGCTAGGTAAGGTCCTTCACAAAAACAAATCAAAGACATGGTCCTGTCATAAGGAACTTACACTTAGATCTCAGTAACAAACAAGAGAGAATGAAAAAGCACATTGCTTCAGCTTCCTGGTCACTGGGGGTATGTCTACACTACCACCCTAGTTCAAACTAGGGTGGTTAATGTAGGCAACCGAAGTTGCAAATGAAGCCCGGGATTTGAATTTCCCGGGCTTCATTTGCATCTTGCCGGGCGCCACCATTTTTAAATGTCCGCTAGTTCGGACTCCGTGCCTGCGGCTACACGCGGCATGGACTAGGTAGTTCGGATTAGGCTTCCTATTCCAAACTACCGGTACACCTCGTTCTGAACTACCTAGTCCGTGCCGCGTGTAGCCGCAGGCACAGAGTCCAAACTAGCGGACATTTAAAAACGGCGGTGCCTGGCAAGATGCAAATGAAGCCCGGGAAAGTCAAATCCCGGGCTTCATTTGCAACTTCGGTTGCCTACATTAACCACCCTAGCTCGAACTAGGGTGGTAGTGTAGACATAGCCTGGGTGACTCAGTTTAGGCATGAGCACATATTGATGGTTTACTTTAGATAACTGTGATAATTGATGGACTTCTTATGGGCACTGGTAAGAACAATACAATTTTTGATCAGTTAACTAAATTTGATGGGTGCAATTTATCTAGATTGCAAAATTATTGGGGCAAGGGTGTCAAACTATTAGGCATAATGGAGCTATTATCTCACTTAAAGTTTTTAGGTGCCCATGTCTAAACTCCCTCATTGTGTGATCATATTGCTAAAGAAATGTCTCATCTTATCACCTCCTGTTTGTTACCCTCACTGGCCACATGATCTTGGACTCATTTCAATGCTTCCCCGTAGTGAGGATGTGCTAGTTCGAATTTGTTAAATTAGGAATTCTTATGTCAAATTTTGTAATTTTGAAATAGTTTCCTAGTGTAGGCATGGCCTAAGTGTTAATTCCCTAACACAGCACTGTGTCTTTTTATTTGTTTGTGTAAGGAACCTAGGGTATGTCTACACTACCCCGCTAGTTCGAACTAGCGGGGTAATGTATGCATACCGCACTTGCTAATGAAGCCCGGGATTTGAATTTCTCGGGCTTCATTAGCATAAGCGGGGAGCCGCCATTTTTAAATCCCCGCTGCTTCGAACCCCGTGCAGCGCGGCTACACGGGGCTCGAACTAGGTAGTTCGGACTAGGTTCCTATTCCGAACTACCGTTACTCCTCGTGAAACGAGGTGTATCGGTAGTTCGGAATAGGCACCCTAGTCCGAACTACCTAGTTCGAGCCCCGTGTAGCCACGCTGCACGGGGTTCGAAGCAGCGGGGATTTAAAAATGGCGGCTCCCCGCTTATGCTAATGAAGCCCGGGAAATTCAAATCCCGGGCTTCATTAGCAAGTGCGGTATGCATACATTATCCTCCTAGTTCGAACTAGGAGGGTAGTGTAGACATACCCCTACATACCTTTGGGCACTATGAAAGTAACAAAATGAACAGTTTATATTAAGAAGGGTATGTTAAGGAGGGAACTGAAGAAGAATGGTGAATGCATGGATCAGGTCAGGGAACTGGTCCCAAGCCTGGGAAACCCATCTGGAAAAAAAGCACTGAAAAGGGGACAACACTGAAAAGGGGACAGAATGGATAGCTACTGTGGGGAGCAGGCAAGCTGGTAAGAATAAAATACAGATCTCAACGGTCAGATAAGTTTCTTCAGGAAACAAGAGAGCAATAAGTAACTCTTCAAAGCCTTTGGATTCTGAGGTACTTTGCAAACATGCAGGAACCTTCCCAACAAATGATGTGAGATAGGGAAGCATAGTTACTCACATTTTATAGCTAAGAAAACTGAGACGTATATAATGGTACATACATATAAGTCATTAGCAACATGGGAACAGAAACCAGATTGTTTGGTTCCAAGATATGTGCGTTATCCATAAGAACATAAGAAAGGCCATACTGGGTCAGACCAAAGGTCCATCCAGCCCAGTATCCTGTCTGCCAACAATGGCCAATGCCAGGTGCCCCACAGGAAATGAACTGAACAGGTAATGATCAAGCGATCTCTCTCCTGCCATCCAGCTCCACCCTCTGACAAACAGAGGCTAGGGACACCATTCCTTACCCATTCTGCCATTAATGGACTTAACCTCCATGAATTTATCTAGTTCTCTTTTAAATCCTGTTATAGTCATAGCCTTCACAACCTTCTCAGGCAAGGAGTTCCATAGGTTGACTGTGCGCTGTGTGAAGAACTTCCTGTTATTTGTCCTAAATCTGCTGCCCATTAATTTCATTTGGTGGCCCCTAGTTCTTATATTATGGGAACAAGTAATTCACTTTTCCTTATTCACTTTCTCCATACCCCTCATGATTTTATAGACCTCTATCATTTTCCCCCTTAGTCTCCTCTTTTCCAAGTTGAAAAGTCTTAGTCTCTTTAATCTCTCCTCATATGGGACCCATTCCAAACCCCTCATCATTTTAGTTGCCTTTCTCTGAACCTTTTCTAATGCCAGTATATCTTTTTTGAGATGAGGAGACCACATCTGTACACACAAAGCTATTCTTTCTTCCTCTCATACCATAAACAATCTGGCCTTCATCTTCAGAGGTGCTGAGCATCCACAGTTCTCAAAGACTTGAACAGGAGTTGCAGGTGCTCAGCACTTCTGAAAGTTAGATCTTGAGGGTTTCCCATCTTCCCAAGATGCTAAACATTGTATTTTCCTGCATGATGTATGGACTGGGGCACTTTAATTAGGTTTCGTTTAATCTAGAGTATCTTACTTCAATTCAATTGTATGCAAAAATAATTAAAATTGACACGTGGGGGCAGTGGCAGATGTGCCTGACTGAATAAGAGAGACTAGTGTCCAGCCAGGGTCTGCATGGTGGAGGCTTCCTAACAATCTTTCCCTATCCCGCAAGTCTCTGACCCATGCTTTTCCCACTCACACCCAACAACCTTCCAAGTTCGCACCCAGGTTCTTTCCCAACAATTACTTCCCTCTCCCTAAGCATTATTACTGACTCTCCCAAGCCTTTGTACTGCCTCTGAGGATGCAGGAAATATATTACTCTAGTTTAAATGGGACTTATTATTCAGAGCTCTGTATTAATATACCTAGTATATTATGCGTTTGTCAAAAACATTTTCTGAATCTTTTTGGTTGACTTTAAAATTACAGGCATACTTGCTGACAGATATTTTGAAAGACACTGCCAAAATAATTGTAAAAAACAACAAGGAGTCTAATGGCACCTTAAAGATTAACAGCATTATTTGGGCATAAACTTTCATGGATAAAAAACACTTAATCAAATGCTGTTACCTATGAAAGCTTATGCCAAATAAATCAGTTAGTCTTTAAGGTGCCACAGGATTCCACATTTTGCAGATACCTACAAACATGGCCACCCCTGTGAGACAAAAAAATTGAAATTATTGCATCATTATATTGTTAGTTCGATACATGAAATACAAAGAATTTTTAAATATCATACACGGAATGTTTAATTTTTGGCACATTTTAATACTTTGGTGCAGAATTCCCCCAGGAGTAGATATAGGTAGGTCTTATTTGACAGATGCAAAAATTGAAACATAGCAACCTCAACATGATAACCCAACTTAAGAAAATGGAGCAGTGCAAAGGTCTGTCCTTCTGGATAGAAAAATACCCACATTTATTTTTGCATATGGTGCATAGTAGATACAATGCTATGGCAACGGGTGCATTATAACAACATAGGAAAGAAATGGTGACTAGCTCAAAGTCACACAGCAAATCCATAACAAAGCCAGGAACAGAATCCATGTCACCTGATTTCTAGTTTTGAGAGTTAACCACAAGAATGTCTTTCCAACAACTCTGCCTTCAGCTGGTTTCTCATCTCTTTAACCTTGCTCTACTCTACTGCTTCCTTCAATCTGTATTTGCAAAGTTCCCCTGAGTAAAGTTCATTAGCTCATTTACTGTCAGTGTCTAGTGGTGACAAAGCTATATTTTTCCACAGAATCCTGTTCCCAGGTTCTTAAACTTTAGGGAATTATTAGATTTAGTGACTGTTATTAGTTAATTTAGGTAGCATTGGGCTACATGCACTTTTTAATGATAAAATACAGCTTCCAATTCTTTTTTTAAAAAAAGGACAGGAAATTACTACTATAAATGAAATAAAAAACTCTTCAAATAAAAGCAATTATTTCCAGCATTTTTTTTGTTGGAATTAAAGTATTTAAAATAATTTTAAAGTACTTTTAGAATTAAAACATATCCTGTTTTTTTAAAAAAGAAATAAGATAGCTTCCTACACTCAATCATTTTCTTTTTTTCTCATACGCATCCAGTCTCTGAAATAGGTTTCAAGCCTGAAAGCCAAGAAAACTATTTTCATCCCTACAATGTACATAGCAGGATTATTAAACAGGTCCTTTATACAACTTTTCATTATTATTAAATGAGAAAGTGGGGTGCACAGAGTGTGTCATGCAGGAAGAGTGCCCTTTCTTCCGTCTCTAAGCCCTGCCAACATTTTAACGGTACAAGAAACAAAATTCTCTGTTTTCTGAGCCACAATAGACTGACAGGCAGATTTCAACTGCTCATTGAAATGAATGGTGCTATGACAATTGACACCAGTTGGAGATTTGCCTCAAATATCATGACTATGGAGAATGCTAGACTATTCAGAAGTCACAGCAGCCTACATCAGAATGCAATAGCACTCTAGCTGAAAAAAATGTGAAAATCACTGGAGGCTGAAAATATTAGGCAAGTTAGTTCTCCATATCTCCTGCATTCCACAACCTATTCAGAGAGTCTAAGACCAGAAGGGACAATTGTGATCATCTAGTCTGAATTCTGTCATAGCACAGCCCCATATAACTTCCCAAAAACAATTCTTAGAGCACTTCTTTTAGAAAACATTCGATCTTGATATAAAAATTGTCAGTGATGAAAAATCCATCATGACCCTTGGTAAATTGTTCTAATGGTGAATTACTCTCCCCAGTACAACTGTACACCTTATTTCCAGTTGAGTCTAGCTTCATCTTTCAGTCACTGGATTGTGTTACTCCTTTCTCTGATAAATTGAAGAGCCCATTAATAACTATTTGTTCTCAACACAGATACTTATAGTCAGTAAAGAAGTCACCCCTTTATTTCTCTTCGTTAAATTTAACAGATTGAACTCAAGTTTAGCACTATAAGGTATGCTTTCTAAACCTTCAATTATTCTCATGATTCTTCTCTGAATCCTTCCAATTTATCAGCATTCTCCTTGAATTGTGGGCACTAGAACTGGACATGGTATTTCAGCAGCGGTTACACCAGTGCTACATATAGGGTACGTCTAGACTACATGCCTCTGTCGCCAGAGGCATGTAGATGAGGCTACCAGGCATAGGAAAATGAAGCGGCGATTTGAATAATCGCCGCTTCATTTAAATTTACATGGCTGCCGCGCTGAGCCAATCAGCTGTTTGTCAGCTCAGCGCGGTAGTCTGGACGCGCGGGTGTTGACATCAAAGGCATTTGTTGACCACCGAGGTAAACCTCATCCCAGGAGGCATACCTGGGTGGTCGACAAATGCCTTTGATGTCGACACCCGTGCGTCCAGACTACCTTGCTGAGCCGACAAACAGCTGATCGGCACAGCGCGGCAGCCATGTACATTTAAATGAAGCGGCGATTATTTAAATCGCTGCTTCATTTTCCTATGCCTGGTAGCCTCATCTACATGCCTCTGGTGACAGAGGCATGTAGTCTAGATGTACCCATAGAGGCTAATTAACTTGTCATTTCCTACTTAAGGTTCCTCAGTTTCTCTTGGAGGTCACTCAATAATGAGTAGGATGTCTTCCTGTCACTCTCCTATTTGTGGATCTGACCAGCCCGATTCTGGAACTGCAAGTCTTATTGCAAAATGGGTGGGTGCTGGTGACTGTTGGAGAGACATAGGGCAGTTTTTGTGGCTCTTTTCTCCTTCTCTGCCTCTCCTCATCTGCACTGCAGCAGAACCTCTCAAATAGCATCACCCCCTCATGGATTACCTCTCTCCACTGGGGATAGTCCTGGGCAAGGTTCTCCCAAGTGTCGAAACTGATGCCGCACTTTTATATATTTGCCTTCAACATATCCTTAAATAGCTTCCTCTGGACCCCAACACTCCTCCATCCTTCCTTCAGCTTGGAAAACAGAATCTGTTTTGGGAGGCGCTGATCAGGCATCTGGACCACATGACCAGTCCCACGAAGTTATTGGTAGATGATGATAGCTTCAATGCTGGTCTTGTTCAACTCTTACAAGACACTAGTGTTTGTGCACCTGTCCTCCCAAGGGATATTTAGGATTCTCCTGAGGCAGCATTGATGATATTGTTCAAGTGCCTTCAGGTGACACTTATATGTTGTCCAGGTTTCACAGGCATACAGCAGTGTTGGAACAACCAATGAGCTTTGTCTTGGCACTGATGTCCCGGTTTCAAAGACCCTTTGTCTCAGGCGGGCAAAAGCAGAGCTTGCGCAGCTCAGGAGATGCTGGATTTCCATGTCAATATTGACTTTGGTGGAGAGATGACTTCCAAGGTACAGGAAATGCTCCACGTTTTCCAGCAGTTCTCCACTAACTTCAATAGATGGTACATGAGATTGTCCCTGTCAGCAAGGGTTGATGGAGCACTTTGATCTTTTTGATGTTCAGTGTGAGGCTGAGATTCTTGTATGCGTCAGCGAAGGCACTTAAGATGGTCTGAAGAACTACAGATGAAAGGGCAGCAACCATATTGTCATCCACGCACTGGAGCTCCATGATCAAAGTTGTGGAGACTGAAAAGTTTCCTATTCGTTCTGTAGACAATCTTCATGCCATCTGGAAGTTTGCTGTCAATGAGATGGAGAGTCCTGGCAATGAAGATGAAGAACAGCTTAGGGGCAATGACACAGACATGCTTGACTCCTGTTTTGACCTCAAAGGGGTCGCTTCGGGATCCATTATTCCTCAGCACTGTGGCAGTCATGTTGTTGTGAAGAAGCCTCAGAATGCGGATGAATTTTTTGGGGCAACTGATCTTTGAGAGGATGGTCCACAGGGCACTATAAATGATTGAGTCGAACACCTTGGTCAGGTTGATGAAATTTATGTATAAGGCTTGATTTGTTCACAACATTTTTCTTGCAGTCGTTGAGCGGTAAAGATCATATCTACAATTCCTTGGAATGGTCAGAGCCATGCTGGGATTCTGGAAGAATTTCTTCTGAGTGTGGCAGGAGTCAATTTGCAAGGACTTGAGCTAAGATTTTCCCTGCTGTTGCCAGGAGAGAGATGCTGTGGTAGTTTCCACGGTCCAATTTGTTGTCCTTCTTGAAGAGACTGATGATCAGTGTATCTCTGAACTCTCGCAGTATCTGCTCCCTATTCCTGATCTTGAGAATCAGGAGATGGAGTTGTTTGTGGAGCGCTGGCCCACCTTCTTTGAAGACTTCAGCAGGGGATTCCATCTAGTCCAGTTGCCTTGTTGCTCTTCATCACTTTAATGGCACTTGGACCTCATTCAGGATAGGAAGTATTGCAAGATCGTCCCTAGGCGGTTACTAATGCATTTGGTCAAGGGATTCTGGGACCTATGGTGGAGGGGATATTCAGGAGCTCATAAAAGTGCTTCCTCCAGTGAGAAGCAATGAATTCATTGTCTTTCAAGAGTTGGGTACCATCCTTTGATCTCAGGGGATTAATTCCATGGTTTCTTGGTCCATAAACAGTTTTGGTGGCATTAAAAAAACTTCTCTTATCGTTGATATCTGCAAAATGCTGGAGTTCTTGTGCTTTTTAGGTCCACCATTGATTTTTCAGAGTCCTTGTTTTGTATTGAACTTCTGCCTTGGCCTTGGCATGCACTTCTCTCTTCCTTGTGCAGTTGACGTTGATTTGCTAGGCCCTGAAGACTTTCCTTTTTGCCTCAATCAGATGTTCAATTTCCACATCATTCTCATCAAACGAGTTCTAACACTTCCTGGACTGGTAGCCAATAGTTTCTCTACAAACTCCAATGATGGCATTTTTTAATTGACACCATTATTTTTCCACATCTTCAGGGTGTACTGTCAGCAGTTTCCTTTGGAGCGCTATCTGGAAGTGACTTCGTCTGGTGGGGTCCTTCAAACCTTGTATGTTGATCTTTCATCAGATCAGTTTCTTCTGAGTTCTCCATTTGGTGACAATCCTAATCACCATCATGGATTGTATGAAGCAGTGACATTGCGCCAATCCCAACAGCAGATGATGGCATAATTTATGAGGTGTCAGTGCTTCAATTGAGGATGTTGCCATGAAATCTTAAATTTGTTCTTCTGGTGGAAGAGGGTGTTCGTGATGACAAGCTCATGTTCTGCGCATTTAGTAAGGAGGAGCACTCCATTAGAGTTGCTATAGTCGACTCCTTCTTTTCCAATGGTGGTCTGCCAGAGCTCCGGGTCTCTTCCAACCTTGGCATTGAAATCTCTCAAAAGAATAATCTTGTCATCTTTGAGGATGTCTTTCAAGACTGTGTCCAATTGGGTATAAAACTTCTCCTTCACATCATCTTCGGCAACTAAAGTTGGTGTGTAAGCACTCACAACAGTTGTCTGTTGGCTTTTGGCAAGCTTCAAGCAGAGAGTCATGAGACGCTCATTGATGCTGACAGGGACTTCAGATAAGATCTTGGTCAGTTTGTTCTTGATGTAAAATCCTACTTCATGAATTCATTTTTCTTCCTTTGGGGTTCCTTTTCAGAAAAAGGTATATCCTCCACCTTCTTCTCTTAGCTGTCCTTCTTCTGGTCTCCGTGTTTCTGCCAGGGCAGCTATGTTGATGTTAAATCGTCAGAGCTCATGGGCAATAATTGCTGTGCGTCTTTAGGGTTGTCCACTATCTGGATTGTCCATTAAAGTATGATATTCCATGTTCCAAAATTTACCCTTCGATTTTGACTGCATAGAGGTGAACTCACTGGATGCAGTTATACAGTCAGTGGGGTTGAGGTGGACTATATTTAGGGCACCTTTTCTAGCCCCGAACCCCATACGGAATGAGCAGAGCGGATCCTAAATAGGGCTGCTCAGTCATGGATGCAGCTGCCGGACCATTCTACCACCTCAGTCCTCAAAATGGAATGACTGATACACACATCCACTGCCTACGTGCTAGTCCATGACTAAAAGCTTCCAAATTTCACAATCCTGCTCCTGTTGCCATTCACCAGTCGCCGTAAGGCTTAGGGGTATGTCTACACTACCCCGCTAGTTCGAACTAGCGGGGTAATGTAGGCATACCGCACTTGCAAATGAAGCCCGGGATTTGAATTTCCCGGGCTTCATTTGCATAAGCGGGGCGCCGCCATTTTTAAAACCCCGCTCGTTCGAACCCAGTGCAGCGCGGCTACACATGGCATGAACTAGGTAGTTCGAACTAGGGCACCTGTGCTTTTTCCTGGAGGCCTCTTTCAGAAAAAAAACCCTCTTTCCCATCCACACATGCCTTTTTCCGAAAGAACGGAAGAGCAAACACATTCCCAGGACTTGGCGGAGTTTTTCTGGTATCCCGGAAAAACCCCGCAGTCTAGATTTACCCACGTATGAAGACATAGTAAGAGACAACCTTAGCTCAAAGAGCTGATAAGGAAGAGGGATATAGTGGTGGTTGGGAGATAAATGTCCCCCAAGAAATGCAGCATTGTTCATGGCTCAGTGGGATGGCTGAATAGGGTTAGGTGAAATGGAAAGGGTCCCATTCTCTTCAAAAAGAAAATGACATTTAGGGAAGGAGATGGCACAGCCTCGGTCAGGATGAAAGGCAATTGTGGAGACAGTCTGGGAACGAGTATATTTGCCCTCAGAACTTCTGTACTCCCTGGACCCTGGAGACCTGACCAGTTCCTAAGGAGGAAGATAGCCAGACCAGGGGAGGTCGGCTTCTCTGTCAGGCTCCCCTGCCCCTGGGCCACCAGGCTCCCAGCTCCTAAGTCAATCCTGGGTCTACTGGGGCTCCACTGCCCCAAGGCTGCCAGATCCCACAACCCTAGGGCCACCAGAGCTCAGTTGCTCCAGGGCAGCTGGGCCTCCACTGCTCCGAGGTGCTGGGGCTCTGCTTCTCCAGGCCACTTTGGCTCCACTGTCCTGGTGTTGCCGGGACTCAGTTGCTCTGGGGCCACTGGAGGTCTGTGTCCAGCCCCAGGGCTGCCAGCACTCTACAGCTCCAAGGTTACCCTGAGATGCCAGGACTCCACTGCCCCGAGACAGGGCTCTCTGGTCCAGGGTCTCTCTCATCCAGCAATCTCCATGGTCCTAACGGACCATGAATGTTGCTGGACCAGAGACTGTTCAACCTGTCTTTGCTGTTTTTGCACAAACACTTTAAAATAAATTAACATATTTTAGTCCCCATGGGAACAAAGGTACAATTATCTAAAAATGACCATTTAAAACCGATACACACGTGCAGCTTTTGTTAACTGTTCTGCTACAGGCTTCACCAGTAACTTTCTATAGCGGTAGGCACTTTACAGACATACAGAAAGGCATTTACCCACCCCATAGAATGTATAGAAAAGGGTCTCATTTTGCAACCCTTACTTATACTAGTAAGCCTACTGAATCTGAAGAGCCAAGAAAGGTTTATAGGCCTGCTGGATCCTTAAAGCCAATGGTTTGAGGTAGTGAGCCCTCTCATTTGAAGGACTCAGTAGTGGCTGAGTGTAATAAACACCTCAGAGGAAATGCTCAGCACCTTGCAATATTTGGCTGTAGGCAGGCAGAGAATGTAGGGTGGGAAGAATCAGATATGCTTTGGTTATTTCCCTATTTGCATGAGACAGGATTTCTTCATTTTCAGAGAAATTGTATCGGGGGTTTGTCTACACTAGCCCCCTAGTTCGAACTAGGAAGGCTAATGTAGGCATTCGAACTTGCAAATGAAGCCCAGGATTTAAATATCCCGGGCTTTATTTGCATGTTCCCGTCCGGTCGCCATTTTTAAATGCCACTAGTCCGGACTAACTGCCCGCAGCTACATGTGGTAGTTAAACGGTAATTTGAACTAATTCCTTAGTTTGAATTACCTGTTACTCCTCCTGGAATGAGGTGTAGCAGGTAATTAGAACTAAGGATTTAGTTTGAATTACCGTTTAACTGTCGCGTGTAGCCGTGGGCAGTTAGTCCAGACTAGTGGAATTTAAAAATGGCGACCGGATGGGAACATGCAAATAAAGCCTGGGATATTTAAATCCTGGGCTTCATTTGCAAGTTCGAATGCCTACATTAGCCTCCCTAGTTTGAACTAGGGGGCTAGTGTAGACATACCCTGGGTATTTTCAGTTTTAATCAAAACAAATTAACATTTCTAATTTTAGAATATACCAAGTTAAACTCTTAATAGCAGTGTCATTTAAAACCTTATTTGAAGCAGGAACAAATATATACTGGAAGAGCATTTCTTTTTTAAACTTAATGCAGGAATGAGGTTTAGCTATAAATCCAACAGTTTTGATCTTTTTATAAGGGATTCAAAAAGTCAAACACACTGGAGTCTTACTTTACGTATAAACAACTAGAATGCACGTAGCCATAATTGCAGCAAGATTTTATTACCATGAGAATTTCCATTTATTTTGGTGGAATTACTCATGGTAGTAATGTTAAGTATATTTATATGTATATCTTCTCAGGACCAATGCCTTATGTGCACATGCACACACATGAATACTTTTTATGTAAATTGAGCCTATTAAGTGCAGTGGTTTTTTTCCAGGAGGAAAAAGTGCATCAGAGTGACTGGGTGAGTATATGTGAGGATGAGGGGAACTTTCTGATGAGATTCTCCAAATGTTCATTTTTTGAACTTCTGTCTCACTGAAATGTTTTCATGAACATAACTTGTATTTTGATTATAGTGCCAAAAATTAGATTCTGATATCAACTGTTAAATGACATCTTTAACTATTCTAGAAAATTAAAAGGGAAGTAATGAGACTATCAAGAGTTTTGTGATGTAGTACACTTTAAAAGTTCATTAATGCTGTCGCTAGTTTGTACGCTTTCACAAAATTTTTTAAGAATAACAGTATTTTGAACACATAAAACATACACACATATAAGTATGATATGAAGATTTATTGGGTCTTCCCTCAATCCTCCTCTTCCTCAACAAAAAATATAACCAGTTTACTTTTTTTACTTATCACCTGATAGGTCAGGTTTCCAAAACTTTTTTATTCCTGTCCTCTGGACTTTCCTCTAATTCATCTATGTTTTTCATAAATAAAGTGTTTCCAAAACTGGACACAGTACTCCAACTGAAGCCTCACCTGTCTCAAGCAGAGTGGTACAACTGCCTCATGTCTTGTACATAAGATACTCATGTTAATACAGTGTTAATAACAGTGTCAGTCTTTTTTGCCACAGCCTCACATTGCTACCTCACAGTCAGTTTGTAATCCAGTGTAACTCCCAGATCTTTTGCAACAACACTACCACTGAGCCAGTTATTTTCCAGTTTGTATTTCAACATTTGATTTTGCCTTCCCCTAAGTATAGTACTCTGAACTTGTCTTTATTGAATTTCATGTTGCTGATTTCAGACAAATTCTCCAATTTGTCAAGGTGATTTTGAATTAAAATACTGTCCTTTGAAATGCTTGCAAACCCTCCCAGCTTAGTGTCTTCTGTAAATGTCATAAGCAGGGCTCACCAAGTGGCGGCGAGCCCTGCTCGCCAGCCGCGTGGTTCGGCATGCTGCGCATGCGCAGACCATGCTGCACATGCGCTTACCGTGCTGCACGGCTGTGCCGGCTTGTAATCTACTCGCCATGGGCGAGTAGATTACACTGATTGTTGAGCCCGGGTCATAAGCATGTTCTCCACTCCCTTCTCCAAGTCATTAATGAAAATATTGAATAGTCCTGGACCCAAGAGAGAATATGTGTGTATGTATACATACATACATACGTACACAAACAACAAAATTTATGTTTAATTTTTTAAAAAATATTTACTGCATCCAACCTGCCCCGCCCCCCCCTCCCCCCCCCCCCGCATTAAGAGAACATTAAGATGGCAAAGTCAAGCACTCAAAAGCTAGGAAAGGCAGGATTAAGTTTGTCCATGCAACATTAATTTAGTGGCCTCATGTATAGGCATTATGGTCCTGCAGAACTTCTGATTTTTTCCCCCCTTGTTCTCTATTTTAGGACAATGGTATGCAGTAAAACAGGCAGCAACCAGCAGAGTGTGAAAGCAATCGATGTTAACATTGAAAATGATCCCTCTCCAAGTGGCAGATACAATGCACTTTGTGTGAAAGATGAAGGTCAGCATGAATATGTTATTGAAACAAAGTACTGTCACCACTGTCTTGCCTAAAATAGAATTTTTTTCTTAATTTTTCTTATGAGTGAGAGCAATTATTGGAAATTTTAGGAAATAAATCATTACAGCATGTTTCCACTAAGTGAGGAAACTGTTTCAAGTACATGAGTTTCATGACATGGTGATCCAACTTATTTTTGCAAGAGTTTAGGAGTTTCATACAGCAACAAGGTTTCTGATAGAACCATTTTGTTTTTCACACAGCATACCTTACAACCTGACCTGGGTAAAAATTTTCTGAAAAAAATTAGATTCAGCAACACAAACATTTTGCAAAGTAATGTCAAGTTTGCTGAACTGTTCATGTCAAAAAAACAACAAAAACAAATATTTATTAAAAGAGTTAGAACACTTAATTACATTTTCAAAATTAAATGTTTTTTTGGGTTCCTTTAGAAATTTTCCTTCCAATTTATTTTAAAGCATTTTAAACACTCATAATTGAAATAACTTGTTTCTTTTCAGAATGAATAAAATATTTAATTTGACTGCTTTCCCTTTCTTTTTTAATTTTTTGATTAACTGAAAATTTCAGAACATTTTTTCAGTTTGATGCAAAATGATTCCCCCTTCTCAATTTTTTGGAATTACCCAGGAACCAAAAATAAATAATTATTCACAGAGCTCTAGTTACTACTATGGTTGCACTGATACATTCCAGGATTCTTGAAGCACTGTGAGTGCTCAACTCTGTTGTTGGGAATACAGATTTTTGGATAATTTCCCAACATAAAACATGATATTGTGGGTTGAAGTTACTCTAGGAAAAAAGCATCCAATATTATAAAGCTAAAGACCTCACCTCAAATATTGCCGCCAACTGGTACAACCTATATTTGTGAAACACAGAAGATGGCTTTTATGTGTTGCCATGAGGTATTGCACATTATGATTACAAGGTACACCATTCAGTTTGTTTAGACCAGGCCTTTGCAGAAGGTCATGGTTCATTCTGAATGTGAAACTAAAATACTAGGAAAGAATTTAACTTCAGTGGGAGATACACGGAACCCAGGGCCTACCAGTAGAGATGCATTATGAGAAAAATATGGTTATAGATAGTGAATAAAAGACACTTTCCAGGATGGAAATTCAATCTAATTTTCAGTTAGAGTCAGTCATTCAAATTCTGTGCAGCTGAGCATCACATTAGCCTTCCCTGCTACTGGAAGACTTTGGCAGCTAGAGAGTCAGTATTCTGAACTCTGCATGTGGAATTAAATCTATAAACTCTGTTCCATTCAGATAAAAAATGGAGGGTCAAATTGTGTACTCAGAAGCATCCTGTACATCCAGACTAACTCCATGGATATCAGTGGATTTTCTCCAGACATATGCTTGTGTAACAGAATAATTTGGACCTGAACATGTTTATTTAACATACAGGCTATTCAGTTGAGATGATGGAATAGTTGGCTGAGCTGTGAAGCCCACAATGTGTTTTTGTGCGCCACTTCAAAGAATGACAAAGTTAGGCAGATGGCAATGACTCAAACGCTACTTGAGAAACAGTGAACATATACAGCACTACAGCACTTAGGGTGTTTTAATGAAACTTTAGTCAAGCCCAAGAGTCTATGACATAATCATATAATCATAACAAAAGGTGTGTAGCATATCTGATCTGTTATTCAACAACCAAATATTATAATATTTGACTTGAAAAGGAACAGTTTTTTATATCTGTCTAATAACTTCTGCAAAGATCATTGGTTCATTACTTGGACCATGTCACACTACCTTTGAGTCCCTCCACTGCCTTCCCCCTTCTTACTTGCATCAAACACAAACTACTTGCCTTCACTTTCAAGGCCCTTCATATCCTATCCCTCCTCCTCATCTATCATTTGTCATGGATTATCACAGTGTCAGCTTTCAACCTTTCTCCCATGTTGCCTGTCACATGAGAGGAGCTCCTATAAATACCCACCCAACTACCACATTGTCTTCTTTCAAATCCCTGATTAAAACTCTCCCGTTATATGTGGCCTATAAAAACTGGTCAGTGATTAAGTAGCTGGTGTGCCAAAACCATTGCCTGTAAAGGTGCCTACTGTTGTCTCATTGTTTTATTGTGCTCTGCCTGCTTGTTTTCACCTGTTCTCCCTTGTCTTATTCCTAAATAAGAATAGGTCTTTGGAACAGGGACCCTATTTGTTTTGAGTTAGTAGAGTACTTAGTGTTGTAATGGGGTCCAGGTCTGTGACTGGGGCCCTGTTGCAATACAATTATATCATAAAAATCATGTTTTTAAACATGGAAGAATTTGTTTCAGGACACCGTGAAAGTGCACAATGAAAACTGGGGTAAATGAAATATTTATAAAAAAGAGACAGTTTATGAGCAGCTCATTTGTGTGAGGCAAGGAAGCTCCTGATCAGAGAAAGAGATGACTATACTAACAAGCTGCGTCTAGACTGACAAGTTTTTCCGCAAAAGCAGCCGCTTTTGTGGAAAAACTTGCCAGCTGTCTACACTGGCCGCTTGATTTTGCGCAAAAGCACTGACGTTCTACTGTCCGAAATCACTGCTTCTTGCGCAAATGCTTTGACGTTCCCGTTCGGGCAAAAGCCCTTTTCCGGAAATGTTTTTGCGCAAGAGGGCCAGTGTAGACAGGCAGCTAAGACGTTTTGCGTAAAAAAGCCCCGATGGCAAAAATGGTGATCGGGGCTTTCTTGCGCAAAACCGCGTCTAGATTAGCACAGACGCTTTTCCGCAAAAAGTGCTTTTGCGGAAAAGCGTCCGTGCCAATCTAGACACTCTTTTCCGCAAATACTTTTAACAGAAAAACTTTTCCGTTAAAATCATTTGCGGAAAATCATGCCAGTCTAGACATAGCCACAGTGTTTAAGTCAGCAATATTTCCAAATGAACAGATGGTGCCCTCATACTTGAATATTCAACAGATATTAGTGTTTTATGTTTTAACAAGGACATTTAACTAAAGGTTGGCTGGTGATGAGACCCAACTCTCTTCATGACATATTTTTCCACTTGGTTTGTTGCCTGTGAAGTTCTGTTAAAAAAGGAACAGCCTTTTCAAACACAACACCCTTTGTTAAGTATATTTTTAGCATAAACCATGGCTATTCACCATATTTCTACATGACAGTTGAATGGAGCCAATCACTGTTTCAGCCTGTTGCTAATTGTCTGGAATGTAATATCAACATTCTAATTCCTAAACAAATTGTTTAAAGTAATCCTTCTTCTTTTTTAAAAAAATAATGTTGTTATATATTTGCTTTGGGAGAGTTACCAAAAAATACTAAAAGACCAATCCTAATCCTATTAAAATGGGGGGAAAGCCCATTGACTTCAATGGGTTTAATATTTGGCTCCAATCTGTGGAGCTCTATCTTTCATTTCCCATCTTGAATATACTGGGTGTGCAGAGCTGTCCATATCTGAGTTTAGGGTTCATATAGTCCATTAATCCTCATCCCTGTGTTTTATCTAATCTTAGCACCAAATGTGTATGGCCTGATTCTTTTTGCACTTATGCTGGTGTAACTTAGAAGTAACACCCCCTGACCTTACTGGAGTTAGAACGGTGTGTGACTGGTGTAAAATGGGAGAAGAATGAAGCTTGTGGGGTATAGGATCTGAGTACCCACTGACATTAATGAAAGTTGAGATCTTTTTATCTACCCAGGAGGCACTCAGCACTTTGCAGGATTGGACACCTACAGTGTAAGAAGGGACTGTATCTTTTATTTGCACATAAACATTCTGCACCGTATGATACCGTATAAATAATAATAATAGTATTATTAAGTAATTGAATTATTGCTGAAAGAATATTCTAGATTTCAAAAGCAGCAGTTTCACTCCAGGAGAGTAAAAACTCTGCATTCGCTTAGGGCATGTCTACACAGCAGCATTATTTCAGAATAATCTGTTATTCCAAAATAACATAGTGAGCATCTACAGAGCAAGCCTATTATTTGGAAATAAATTCGAAATAATGAGCTTCTTACTCTGACTTCTATAAACCTCGTTGTATGAGGAGTCAGGGAAGTCGTGGGAAGAGTTCTCTATTTCGAAATAAGTGCTATGTAGATGTGCCCAGAGTTGAAATATGCTATTTCTACTTAAGCTATGCAAGTGACGTAGCTCAAGTTGTGTAGCTTATTTTGAGTTTAGCCCTGCTGTGTAGACATGCACTTATACATGTGCTTAATATTAAGCATGGGAGTGAGTTCTTAGGACTGCTCACATGCATGAAGATTAGTTCAATTTACTAATGTGTATTTCCACAGTTGAGGCCTATCATCCTTAATGTTCCATTCCTCACACACTTGAGGCTCTTAATGAACTCCATAGTAACAATGTTCTTTAAAACCCAAGATGATTTTTTGAATGTAGAAGGAATGCAGAATCAATCACGATGGCTGTGTCTAGATTGCACCCCTTTTCTGTAAAAAGGATGCAAATTAGACACAGCACAATTGCAAATGAAGCGGGGATTTAAATCTTCCCCGCTTCATTTGAATAAACATGGTTGCCGCTTTTTTCCGGCTCGGGGCTTGCCGGCAAAAAGCGCCAGTCTAGACGGGGATCTTTCGGAAAATAAAGCCTTTTCCGAAAGATCCCTTATTCCTGATTTTAAGAGGCTGGAATAGAAAAGAAAAGCCAAGAAGAGGAAAAAAATATCACGCACATTGTATTATATTTCTTTACATGTACTTAGAGTACTATTTGGGTGCTTAGTTTAGTAAAGGTATCTGAGTTACAATATTTACATCACTGCATGTTTTTTAAAGCTCACACTTCAGTCATAGTTTCACACTCTATGCAGTCTCAGGATCGCAGCTCATTGATTTATATTCAATTCATATTTGAAAGGTTATCTTTCTCAATGCTGGGGGCTAGAAACGTTTTTTAAAGAGAGATTCAATTCTATAAGTTTCAAATATGCCATGTGATCCTCATGCAGATCAGAGCTGGCCAGTGTGCTGTATGTCAACATAAACTGCTTTAAGCTGTTCTCAGCAAAGTTCACAAGAATACATAAGTAAATTAGGAAAAATCATTATAGGGTTCTCCTGTCAAACAGATTTTCCCCCAGGAAAACAGAACATGCATTTTCAATTTTGCATTTAAAGAACAGTGTTGGTCACACTAACTTTCCTGTGTAATTTTTTTAAAGAAATAACAGATAAACCTCACCACCACCTATCAATAGTTTCTGAACTTCACTGGTTCCTTAATTGTTTGAACCATCGGCTTTCTATGCAACAGGTGAGATCTTTGTAGTGTTCCACTGCAGACATGCAAATCAAACTTGGTTAGGCATAACCTCTCCCCCCAAATATTCATCAAAAGTTGGTGGATGTAGTTATTTCAATTTGCTTGTTCTTCAGCAATAAAGGGAAGTTTGGGGGTTTTCTAAGAAACATTATAAAGTTTACTTTATAAGAGCAAACTATAGTTTGCTGTGTGAAAAGTTTAAGCTGTTTCTTTTTGTTTGCTATGCTTTCCCCATGGAGGTTTTTCAACTTCTGCAATTTTCTTTTCTCAAGTTGAGCATTTAGCTAATAGGACTTGGTTATATCATTTAAACTAATAAGTAAAATTATTTTTACAGCCATTCTCTGATGAAAGAGGTTTTGGCATCCCAACATTAGTAGCTTACAAAGAACTTTTATATTGATTGTGTTTTGGTTCTTTGTGTTTCATTTAACTTCAACGCTTATCTGCAAAAGAAAAATTCTCCATATTTAAGTTATCACCAAGATAAAAAATGGAAGTAAAGCAGCCACCCAAAGAGTTTGGACATTATGACTGAGCTGTTCTGAACTTTTAATGGTAAGACTACTAATCACAAATCCTAGAGAATTCTCTGGGAAAATTATCCTTCCTGGCCTTCAGAGAAACCAGGAAGCAGATTTTGGTTCCTGAAAATCGCATCTTAAGTCAAAATGTCATAACTTAGAACCTAGATCTAAAAAGCATAGGACTGAGCATTGTAAAGTTGAAACCAACACCAGAAGTCACAACAGGGTGTTAATTTATAAACGCTGCTAAGTGCCATTCATCATAACTTGAATGTTGTAAAGTCAAGGATTGCCTGAATTTCAACATATTATGTTTTCTTCTAACATTTCTTGTTTCTTTTTCTTCTCAGACAAACCATGTGGAGACCCCCCCTCTTTCCCTCACACGATCTTGCATGGTCACACTGGGTTTGAAATGGGGGACGAGCTGCTATATGTTTGTGCTCAGGGCTACATCATGGGCAACAAAGAGACTGCTTTCACACTGCTCTGTGACAGCTGTGGGGAATGGTATGGACAAGTTCAGGCCTGTGTCAAAGGTAAGCTTATCTAGCATGTACACCAGGATTCCTGTCAGCCAGAGCTCTCAGCAAGTCCTGGTCTGGCTGATAGTATCCAAGTTTTGGCAAATAGCATCAAGTATTTCCAGTCCCCAGGATTTGACTATGACTGTTACAATTAAGGTGTCCTTAGCACTTATGCACCAGATGATCCTTTTCAACTTGCTCTCCTATTGGCCCACAGAACCCTTAACAATACAGTAAAACCGCACAGTTACAAAAGCCAGTGTTACAGATTGACCAGTTAAGCATACACCTCATTGGTACACAAATTAGGCAGCAGCAAAGATCAAAAAAGCAAATTCAGTACAGTACTGTATTAAATGTAAGCTGCTAAAAATAAAGGTAAAGTTTAAAAAGCTCTGACAAGGTCAGGAAACTATTTCTGTGTTTGTTTCATTTAAATAAAGATGGCTAAAGGCTACATATTTCTTCTTCGTAGTAATGTTTCAAAGCGGCACTAAGTCAATGCTCAGTTGTAACTTTTGAAAGAAAAACTATCATGTTTTGTTTAGAGTTATGAACATTTCAGAGTTACAGACAATTTCCATTTCTGTGGCACTACTATACCAAGACTGTCACCTCTTAGATATTTTCAGGAGGAACTCAAGATTATCACTTTGACAAAAGCGATGAGGAGTCCTGTTGCACCTTGTAGACTAACAGATTTATTGGAGCATTAGCTTTCGTTGGCAAAGACTCACTTCGTCAGATGCATGTAGTGGAAATTCCAGAGGCAGGTATAAATATACAGGCATAAGAAAAGAGTGCCAATCAAGAGTAAGGCTAAAGATTATGAGGTCACTTCAGTCAGGGAGGATGAGGCCCACTTCCAGCATCTGATGTGGAGGTGTGAACACCAAAAGAGGAGAAACTGCTTTTGTAGTTGGCTAGCCATTCACAGTCTTTGTTTAATCCTAAACTGATGGTGTCAAATTTGCAGATGAACTGTAGCGCATAAGTTTTTCTTTGAAGTCTGTTCTTGAAGTTTTTTTGTTGCAAGATGGCTACCTTTAAATCTGCTACTGTGTGTCCAGGGAGATTGAAGTGTTCTCCTACAAGTTTTTGTATATTACCATTCCTGATATTTGATTTGTGTCCATTTATTCTTTTACGTAGGGACTGTCCAGTTTGGCCGATGTATATAGCAGAGTGGCATTGCTGGCAGATGATGGTGTATATTACATTTGTAGATGTGCAGGTGAATGAACCTGTGATGGTGTGGCTGGTGTAGATATGTGGGCAAAGTTGACACCAAGGTTTGTAGCAGGGATTGGTTCCTGAGTTAGAGTTACTGTGGTGCGGTGTATAGTTGCTGGTGAGAATTTGCTTTAGGTTGCTGAGTTGTCTGTGGGCAAGGACTGGCCTGCCTATGAAAGTAAGCAATCATTATCCAAGATGGGTTGTAGATCACTGATGATACATTGGAGAGGTTTTAGCTGAGGACTGTAGGTGATGGCCAGTGGTGTTCTGTTGGTTTCTTTGTTGGGCTTTTCTTGTAGCAGGAGGCTTCCGGGTACATGTCTGGCTCTGTTAATCTGTTTCCTCACTTCCTTGGGCGGGTATCGTAGTTTCAATAATGCTCGGTGAAGATCTTGCAGGTGTTTGTCTCTGTCTGAGGGGTTGGAGCAAATGCAGTTGTACCTTAGTGCTTGGCTGTAGACAATGGATCGTGTGGTATGTCCGGGATGGAAGCTGGAGACATGAAGGTAGGCATAGCAGTCAGTAGGTTTTCAGTATAGGGTGGTATTTATGTGACCATCACTTATTTGCACCGTAGGGTCCAGGAAATCGACCTCTTGTGTAGACTGGTCCAGGTTGAGGTTGATAGAGGGGTGGAAATTGTTGAAATTGTGGTGGAATTCTTCCAGAGCCTCCTTCCCATGGGTCCAGAGGCATCTGGATATGAGATATCACAAATCAAATATCAGGAATGGTAATATACAAAAACCTGTAGGAGAACACTTCAGTCTCCCTGGACACACAGTAGCAGATTTAAAGGTAGCCATCTTGCAACAAAAAAACTTCAAGAACAGACTTCAAAGAGAAACTTCTGAGCTACAGTTCATCTGAAAATTTGACACCATCAGTTTAAGAGTAAACAAAGACTATGAATGGCTAGCCAACTACAAAAGCAGTTTCTCCTCTCTTGGTGTTCACACCTCCACATCAGATGCTAGAAGTGGGCCTCATCCTCCCTGACTGAAGTGCCCTCGTTATCTCTAGCCTTACTCTTGATTGGCACTCTTTTCTTATGCCTGTATATTTATACCTGCCTCTGGAATTTCCACTACATACATCTGATGAAGTGGGTCTTTGCCCACGAAAGCTAATGCTCCAATAAATCTGTTAGTCTATAAGGTGCCACAGGACTCCTCATTGCTTTTGCAGATTCAGGCTAACCCGGGTACCCCTCTGATACTTTGACAAAAGGTTTTCTGTCTTCTATTTTCTTTGTTTCCTCTGCTTTATGTGGTCTGACCAGACATATTTATCCCAGGAATCTTTCTCAGTTGCAGGATCACAGGAGATAAGATCATTCTTGCTGGTGAACCAGATCAGGAAAGAGGCAGTTGATTTAGGGAGAGAAGGAAGGGAATGGCACTTAGAGGAATTGTATGCAAATTGAATGGGATTGCATGCATGTAAGTGGAGCTGGATTTGTTTATTTGCATAAACAGACACTATTCCCAGAAAACTAGATTTTCAAGCTATGGTGCGAAGTGGTACCTGCAGTTCAGGTTTTATACCATCCATTTTTAAAGTGCACCAATGATATTCATCAACTCCAATGATTTATGAGACTTCATCATATCATATAAAGACATTTTAGGATGATATTGTATCATGGTGCCATATTGCTGTTTCATTTTTGCTAAGAGAGCATTCAATATATCTTGTAGATTTTATCATCAGTTTAATAACTCTGTCTTTTACCTATCTCTCTCATTTTCATAAAACCCCCTTTCTTTTCCGTATTGGGCATAATTCCCATTTACTGGAAATAAGCTCTGGGCATGTCCCACCAGCTATTTATTTAATGTTAGAACATGTCCCTTAGCAATGATCTGTTTACTTTTTGTATTTGCTAATTTTGATGTGGGATGTGACTCATAAGTCTTTAACGTACTTGTTTTGTTTACTTAAGGAAAGGAATTAACGGCTTATGTTACAACAAAATCAGAGGCTCATTTTTCAAAGCAGTTCCAGATAGCTAAGCTCACAAACCGTTAATGAGCCAAATACATTGTTTATCAGATAGAGTGCACAAGATGTGAATGCAGGTTTTGTATGTCGTGTGCTATGTTTATTTCCACAAAGAACACCGGAGTTGTTACGGCTTGGGCTATTGGAATGAAAAGCTGGATTTTGAGCTTCCCTTTGGATACTTAAAGGAATTATACCACACATATTTGAAAAAACCTATGTCGTTTCACAGTAAGGTTGAAAAAGCTGCATAAATTAAAGGTATCTTGAAGCCTGTCAGAAACGGAAATTGGTGGAGAATGCACCTGTTCAAAGAATTGGGCCAAAAATTTGCAAAGTGTTCAGTTTCTTCTTAGAGTTGACTGCCCTAGCTCCCATTAATTTTAGTCAGCTTTGTGGCCTGATACTGTGAAGTGTTTATTACCTTCTAATTGCTCTCTAGAAAAACCTTGGCAAAATGGGAGGAATTCAGAAATGCTCAGAATTAAAACCCATAGTCTAGGTTTGGTACTGCCAGAGCTGAGCAGATCCTCTCTTTGAATACATCCCCAAACCTTACGCATCACATTTGTAGTGTTATATTCCATTGCAAGTTTGTTTTACATTTGTTGTTCATTGTCTCCTTTAGGTTTGTTCCAGCATTACTGATTTCCAACTGTCAACCTAATAAATCTGTTTCATATTGTCATATACTAGCTTTCATTTGTCCAAGTTAAATCTCATTTTATTTCTTTCCTGTACTTTAAAGTCAACTGTGATGTTTCGCATCATTTCTGTCCTCCTCTACCAAAGGAGTCTTCTCTGTAAACTTAATTAACATACTTCACTTCCTCTTCCAGGACATTAATGAAGATGCTAAATAAGACCAGACCTACAACTGATGCATATCATCCTCATTAGATATCTTTCCTACAAACCCAAAGAACTCACAGTCAGGTGTAGTATTCTCTAGGGGTTTGTCTACACTGCAGGGTTTTTGCACAAGAAGCTTTTTGTGGAAGAGATCTTCTGCAAAAACTTCTTGCGCAAAAGCGCATCCGCACCTCAAAAGCACATCGCTTGTGCAAGAGAGCGTCCACACTGCACGGACACTCGTGAGCAAGAAAGTTCTGATAGCCATTCACAGAATGGCCATCAGAGCACCTGTGCTTTTTCTGATAGGCTATGTCTACAATGCCCCCTCTTGCGCAAAAACAAAGTCTCATTATTTATGCAAATGAGGCACGGCAATATTCCACGCTTTGCTTCATTTGCATATTTTTTGCGCAAGAGGGGGCAGTGTAGACATAGCCGTAGGTTCTTTTTGCACAAGAAACCCCTGTGTCCACATGCACCTTTTTGTGCAAGAACTCTTGCGCAAAAAGGAGTTATTCCTCGTAGAAAGAGGTATACCTACAGGCTGTGTCTAGACTGGCCAGTTTTTCCAGAAAATCAGACGCTTTTCCGGAAAAACTTGCCAGCTGTCTACACTGACCGCTTGAATTTCCGCAAAAGCACTGACTTCCTACTATAAGAAATCAATGCTTCTTGCAGAAATACTATTCTGCTCCTGTTCAGGCAAAAGTCCTTTTTGTGCAAAGCTTTTGCGCAAAAGGGCCAGTGTAGACAACTCAGATTTGTTTTCCGCAAAAAAGCCCCGATCGCGAAAATGGCAATCGGGGCTTTTTTGCAGAAAAGTGTGTCTAGATTGGCATGGATGCTTTTCCGCAAAAAGTGCATTTGTGGAAAAGCGTCCATGCCAATTTAGATGCTCTGTTCCGAAAATGCTTTTAACGGAAAACTTTTCCGTTAAAAGCATTTCCAGAAAATCATGCCAATCTAGACGCAGCCACACTGCAAAAAGCCCTCTGTTCTGCTATTTTACTGTAAATTTTCTTGTGCAAAAATGTGCTTGAGGTGTTTACGCTCAGCGGGTTTTTGCATAAAAATAACTGTTTTTGTGCAAAACCCCTGCAGTGTAGACATAGCCTAGCATTTTTTTGTCTAAAGTTTGTCACATAGTTCTGCTCCCAGCAGGCTTAGACAAAAACATTTTTTTTTTTAATTCTGGCCACCACTTGTAGCCCTTTCTATTCTAATGCTTCTATTATTGCCATC
The DNA here is from genome assembly GCF_049634645.1 of Pelodiscus sinensis. Taxonomy (NCBI): domain Eukaryota; kingdom Metazoa; phylum Chordata; order Testudines; family Trionychidae; genus Pelodiscus; species Pelodiscus sinensis. Next base: position 175,490,169 of record NC_134712.1, read on the forward strand.
ACCAGCGGGGAATTTTGGAGAAATGTACTCATTTGTAGACAGCCAACGAAAGGAGGGGAGATTGAAGGAGTATTTGGGGAGAATGAGAAAGAAGGAGGGAAAGAGAAAGGACTAGAGATCACTCACTAGGAAATTTAGAATAAAGTTTGTGCAATTTTCTGAATTTTAGAAGATTGACAGAAACTTTAAAACTTGGAGTAAGCTTATCTATATCTCTACTTCAATAAATTGCCACTTGGCCAAAATTTGTTTCTTTAAAATGCTAATTTATCTGTACTAAATCTAGCACACCCACAGTGCTCTTAATACTCTCATAGGGTATGTCTACACTACCCCGCTAGTTCGAACTAGCGGGGTAATGTATGCATACCGCACTTGCTAATGAAGCCCGGGATTTGAATTTCCCGGGCTTCATTAGCATAAGCGGGGAGCCGCCATTTTTAAATCCCCGCTGCTTTGAACCCCGTGTAGCGCGGCTACACGGGGCTCGAACTACGTAGTTCGGACTAGGGTCCTATTCCGAACTACCGTTACTCCTCGTGAAACGAGGTGTACCGGTAGTTCGGAATAGGCACCCTAGTCCGAACTACCTAGTTCGAGCCCCGTGTAGCCGCGCTACACGGGGTTCGAAGCAGCGGGGATTTAAAAATGGCGGCTCCCCGCTTATGCTAATGAAGCCTGGGAAATTCAAATCCCGGGCTTCATTAGCAAGTGCGGTATGCATACATTACCCTCCTAGTTCGAACTAGGAGGGTAGTGTAGACATACCCCTACATATCTCATCAGATGCACACAGAAACATAGAAACATACACCAAAGAAGTCAGCATCATTGTTAACAAAACAAAGCATGTCACCTCCCATCTCATACACTGGAGGCCCTACCCAGAAGATAGCCCTCCTCTCCTACAAAAGAGGCTAAGGCCAGAAACCATGGCCCGGCCCTGGACAGGCTGCAGGCCAGCGGGGACAACTGGAGGCTAGGGCCAGCCCTCGGAGTTTCACTCCTTCTCTGGAACCACTGTAGGCTGGGGGAGGCAGCTGAATGCTGGGGCTGGCCACTGGAGCCTCACCCATGCACGGGGGTAGGAATGGAGGCTGGGGACAGCCCCCCAAATGCTGCCACCTTCCCCAAAGAGGCTGCAGGCTGGAGGGAAGGGCCATTGGAGACCGGGGGCAGCCCCCAGAGCCTCACCCCATCCCTATGGACATGCTACAAGTCAGGGGGGACTGCTGGAGGCCAGGGCCAGCCCCCTGAGTGCTGTCCCTCTCCCAGACAGGCTGCAGTGGGGGGGGGGGAGGGGGACAGCTCGAGGCCAGGGACACTCATGGAGCCTCAGCTCCCATGGACCAGCTGCAGGCCAGGGGAGGGTCAACTGAAGCCCAAGGCAGAAATACTGCAAATATTGTCTACCAAAGAACTCTATCTAATGTTTGAATCACTTTCCTTCTTTTATTAGTACAAACTTCTTTTTCCTTCATTTTTGAAAAATATAATTGTTTAAATAAAGCATGTACATTTTCCTTTAGTAAAAAAAAACCCCTCCAAAACATTATTTCACTTAGGCTGTGTCCAGACTCAGGGGTTTTTTCGGGAAAAGTAGCCTTTTTCCGAAAAAACTTCCCCTGCGTCCAGACTCAAGCCGCGTTCTTTCGAAATTTAATCGAAAGAACGCGGCTTTTCTTTCGATGGCGGTAAACCTCATTTCACGAGGAAGAACGCCTTCTTTCGAAAGTTCCTCTTTCGAAAGAAGGCGTTCTTCAATGTAAATAGGGCTTCTTCGAAAGAGAGCATCCAGACTCACTGGATGCTTTCTTTCGAAAAAGGAAGCCGCTTTTTCGAAAGTTCAACGTGCAGTCTAGACGCTCTCTTTCGAAACAGGCTCTTTCGAAAGTATCTTTCGAAAGAGCCTCTTTCGAAAGAGGCTTGCAGTCTAGACATAGCCCTAAAGACCCAAGCAATACTGGGTACATCTGGTAGTCTAAAAATAAAACAAATGTTTTCAGGTAGACTTCTGGCACCAAGCTTTTTTAAACTTAAAATATTTAAATCCAAACAAAATGTCAATTGTACTGTTTTTTGTCACTACTAATTTTCCTTAACTTATTCATTGCCTGTGTAGTCTGTAAGGTCTGTAGGGCAGACACCATGAATTTATACCAGTCTGTCTGTAAAAGGCTTTGCAACTATTGGTGCTAGCCAAATAGTTATAGTAACTTACTTTGTCTCCCATGATTTATCTTCTGCTCCTTGTCAACGGTCACTCCACATTTTTATTGCCTTTGATCACTTCATCTGTCTCTCTGGGTTTTAATTTCAGCATTTGTTTTTCTGCTCATTAATTTTTCTGTCCTTCCACCTATTCCTCCACTCTCCTCTCTCTTGCTGCCCTGTTTTCTTCTCTAGCACTAGGTTGTGTCATTGAAGTTTCACTCCTTCTCTTTCCTCCTGGAATCTCTCTTCACTGACAGCCTCTTCCACAGGAGTATCTCCTCTTCTAGGGGTTTGCCCTAAGTCCCCTTTCTTCCGCCCACTTGGGTCTCATTCCTCTCTCCCTCCTTGAATACTTTTCACCATTTGATCACCTGCTTCACCTCTATGGGTCTCTCCACTTCCCTCTCCCGCTGGGTGGTGGTCCCCTCCTCTCTTTTCCTCATTGAGGATCTTTTTGCAGTCGCTCTCTCTGTCCATAAGAAAATCTTTCTCCTTATGCCCCTGCTTGGAGTGTTCTGCCTCTGAGGTCTCTTCTGTCTTCATGTTTGAGTCTCCTCATGGCATACTCCATTGGTGGGAGGGGTTTCTCTTCAGTGGAATCTTTTCCCACACATGTGGAAGTCACCATTTTCTTCCCCCCCCCTTCCTCCCACCCATCCCCAGCCATGGCTCTTAACATTTGGTCTATTTATTAGCTGTCTCATAAGACATTCACAGGTGGGAGGGTCTTCTCTTGCTCCTAAGGGAAATGTCTTATTCTCCTTCCTTGCCCCTTGTTGAGTCACTACTGCCCCTTCAGAGGGTACCCAACATCACCTCTGCCCCATTGGGCATTTTCCTCGGCTGTTCCCTTGTTGGTGGAGATGGAGGGAATTTCTGCGCTTTTCCCCCCACTCTCCTGTACCTGTAGCACTCACCTATATCTAGCCCCCTTTTGCTGTGGGACTGGGGGCTGCCCTCAGTCCCTTACTGCTGGTGTGGGCTATCAGGCTTCCTTTTTGTTGCAGGTGGGGTCACTAGATACTCCCCCCCATTCTTCTCTAAGCTGGGAACAGGGGGTCACCTTGTGGGGCTAGTTGTCTCTTTCTGCTCTGCACTGACTGGAAGCAGAGGGGCAAGTCCAGAAAGAAGCAGAACCACGGACTTTCCCCTCCCCCCATCCCGCCCCGCCCCTGTTGCTAGGAGGCCACAGGAGCTGCTTGCTCAGTGCTATCTGCAGAATCAAGTCAGTGAAATGGGGTTACGAAGCAGCAACGGCAAGACTGCACTCCTAGAGCCCCTGTGATAAACACAACCATATACCCGCATCAGTTTCCCGGCTCAGGTAACCCACGAGTTCTACACCGTGCCTCCATCCCTTTGGGGTTGCATTATCAGAAGCCCACTGTGCAAATGGTCCAAAACAAAATCCCCACTCATAGTCCACCGATCTCTCCAGTGTATGCAGTCATTAAAATCCCAAAACCTGTCGCCCTTTCATGCCTCACATACCACACATCAGTGCCTCCCACTACATTTGGACTCTCTTTGGGTACGTCTAGACTACCGCGTTTTGTCGACGGAAGTTTTGTCGACAGATACTGTCGACAAAACTTCCGTTGACAAAGAGCGTCCAGACACATTGAGTTCTGTCGACAAAGCAAGCTGCTTTGTCGACAGAACTCCGTAGTCTGGACGCTACGTTACAGGCAATAACACCTTCTGTCGACAGAGTTCTGTCGACAGAAGGTGTTATGCCTCGTAAAATGAGGTATACCAGCGTCGACAAAACTGCTGAGTTCTGTCGACGTTATGTCGACAGAACTCAGCGGTAGTGTAGACGCTGGTATAGTTTTGTCGACAAAAGGGCACTTTTGTCGACAAAACTAGGTAGTCTAGACATACCCTTTCAGTCCTCTTCTGTGTTTCTGCTAGGGAAGCCCCCTCCCCCCGCCCTGCCAAATGAAGCATAACCTCACGCTTCTTAGTGGGAAGCACCACATCCTCTCTGCTGGGAGAGCATCCTAAGCAGGAGAGCACACCTATCCCCCACTCCTCCAGCCCCCTTAATGTTCCCCTGGGTCCAGTTCTTTGGTGTGAGACATCCGCAGGAAAGCCTCTCCACTGCCCCTCTGTGATCAGTCCTTTCTAGCCCTCACCTTCAGCCAAGGGATAGACAGTAGCTACACTTAAAATGCCAGTGGTAGCACTTTAGCGTAGGAACTTACTACAGCTGGAGATATGCCATTTACATGAATGGAGTCAAGATTATACAGTTAGCCTTTCACCATTAGAAAAATGTATCATCTCTAGTAATTAATACTTTCACCTGGGTCTACATAAGTCTCTGTGCTCTGTGTGGGGGGGGGGGGGAGGAGAGGAAGTAGGTGATATTATCTCACAGGCAAAATATTTCACAGGCCTGTCAAAAATAATGCTGTCTTAGGTTTCTGTTTTCAGCTCTTCACTGACTCACTTTGTGGCCTTCAATAAATCACTTCACAGTTCTATACCACAGCTTGATCACATGCCAAATAGATATTAGTAGTGTACTCATTTTAGAAGGATTGCAAGAGACTTAATTAACTCAGTAATGTCTGTTGAAAGCAATTTGAGATTGTTAGAAGAAACTATAGAAATGGAAGCTATTTCAATTTCTATAGTAATAGGGTGAGAGTCTTCTGTCTTTACTCACATTAAGTAGTCCTTTACTCTAATTAGTCCCTACGCTCCACCAGTAATGGAGGGGTGTGTCTGGGGCTCTGACTGAATATTGAAAGATTTGGATCTTGCTTGGACCAATAATTTTCAATGTCAGATGTTTTAAAACCAAGCTTTAGAAAGGTACAGCCACATTAAAAGAAAGGTACAGCCACATTAAAAACCAGCTGGTAATGGGATTAAATATATGTAAATAAAGGCTGCTGCTGTTTAAATAAGGGGTGGACATAGTGACACTTTGGTCACTAATTTTCAGTTGTGCTCCTATAACCTGGAAAGTAAAAAATTCCAAAAAGTGTTTAGACAGTGAGCAAAACCGACGATAAAATGTTAGCTACCAGTGTCTGGAATATAGGGCAAACAGCTCCTAAAAAGGCTGTCCTCATAAAATCAACTTGCTAAATACCAAATGTAGGCCTCACCTAGAGTCCTAAAGCCCAGAAGAAAGAATGGCCTACTGCTATGGGAAGCAATCCAATGAAGCCAAAGCTTCCAGGTGAGGCTTCCTTTCATGTTTCAGAGATTAATAGATCCTTTCATTCACGCTAACGTTAGTTATGTATATCGTCTTCTTTGCTATAAACTGTATAAACGCCAGATATTGCATATGAAAATATGCTATAGCAGCTTTACAACCCGGACCATAATGATTCTCTAAATGAATCCGACTTATGTATTCATGGGCAGTAGATACAGCAAGATGGGATCTCCCAATAAAAAACACAAATTTGCTTGTTCATATTTTTATTTCAGTAATGTTAAAATGCCAATTGATTTTAATGTGAGCAGGATTGGGTCCCAAGAGAGCAAATCCTTGGTACCTGATTGGAGATTAACATTTTATTAAGAGCGCATGCTGTTATTGGACTTAGATACTTCAATAGTTGGGGAATGGTGCGTTAAACAACAACATATCAAATCAATATATATCCTCGCCTCACATGGACTGCTGTGGTCCCTTTGTCTCAAAAAAGGAGATTTTAAAAGTAGGAGACTTTCAGAGCTAAGTGTGAAGACTGATTAGAAGCATATAAACATTTCCACATGAAGAGAGAGATTGGGATTGTTTAAAAAAGAAATGAGTAAGAGGGGATACAGTCTTACAAAATAATTCATAGCAGACCAAGTAGATGATGTGCTCTGATTTGCCCTTTTTCATATCACAAGAATGTGAAGACATTAAGGGTATGTCTACACAGCAGCATTATTTTGGAATAACTGAGGTATTATGAAATAACAAAGAGTGCAACTACACAGCAAGCCATTATTTCGGAATAACTGAGGTATTATGAAATAACAAAGAGTGCAACTACACAGCAAGCCATTATTTCGAAATAATGTCGAGCTGGAGGACTTCTTACTCCAACTCCTGTAATCATTATTTCACAAGGAGTCAGAGAAGTTGAAGGAAAAGTGTTCTTCCTTCAACTTCCTACTGTGTAGACAGCGCCAAAAGCCGAATTAAGAGGACTTCAACTACACAATTGACGTAGCTAAAGTTGCGTGGCTTAATTTGACTTTTGCCCCACTGTGCAGACATAACCAAAATGAGCAAGCATATCAGTGAAGCACATGGCAAAAAAGACACAGATTGTGTTGAAGTGCTTCTCTGTGAATCAGAGCCATCTATCTCCACCTGCCAGCTGATTGAAATGGAAAGTCAGAGAGGAGCCATGAAGAATTCTTAGCTTGAAACACAGACAAGAATTCTTAGCCTGAAACAAGGGGTGTATCTAGACTACAGGGTTTTGTCGACAAAAATGGACTTTTGTCGACAAAACTATACCTGTTTCTACACTGCAGCTGAGTTCTGTCAACATACCGTCGACAGAACTCAGCAGTTTTGTCAACAGCTGTAAACCTCATTCTATAAGGAATAATGCCTTTTGTCGACAGAGGTCTGTTGACAGAAGGCGTTATTGCAGCTACACTGTCCTTTGCGTCTACACTGTCATGTAGACAAAGTGGCTTGCTTTGTTGACAGAACTGGATGTAGTCTAGACTCTCTTTGTTGACAGAAGCTTTGTCGACAGTATCTGTCGACAGAACTTCTGTCGACAAAAGCCTATAGTCTAGATGTACCCAAGACCTCTGACTCACAGTATAGGTGAGAGCAGACAGGGGCGGGAAGGAGCTACATCTTAGGACTTCTGTTTTACAAAAATCAGTTCATGTCTAGTGCTTTTTAAGAACAGGTTAAGAAATTCCCAGTGTTTCTTGCCTTTCCGCCATGTTTTTCCCAAAAGAATTAAACTAGATCTTAGAGTGGAAATCTGGGAGGTGGGGGAGTGTGTGTAAGCAAAAAGGGGGATGTTTTACATGTCGCATTTTTGAGTCCCTGGAAGCACACCTCTCTAAAAATAGATAACAATTTTGAAGTTGACTGTTGGGGTGGAGCGGCTTGAAAGCCCAGACTTTCCTATGTTTCAGAACTCTAGCCTGATCTGTAACTTCAAAGTGCTGACTATACAACTACTTGTAGAGCACCCAACATGAGTCTGTTGACCTTGCTCAGTGGCTTACGTCCACATTCCCCAAAATGCTGTTTAGACAGGCCTAAGGGGGCTCAGACGATCTGAGATCCTAGTTCTAGAGTCTGGGGCAGTTGGACAATTGAGTCCACAGTGGCTTAGAACATGTGGGGTCTACTTACAGTGGATGACTGGGCCAGGGTGTAACAAGCAACACAGATTATTTCAGGAGATATTTGGATGAGTAGAGGTGGTGGCTTGGCTAGCTGGTGTGAGGTAGTTCTTCCAGAGAGCAGTGTAGAAAAATTCATGATTGGGTAATGGGAATTAAGGCATCATGGCTGGCATATTGTAGCTGTTTTATGTTTTGTTGACAATGTATATACACTGTAATGTAATTTTAAAAACGGGTTGATTAATATTATGGTAAGCTTCCAAATATCAGTTCAGATCTGAAAGACTGCACAAACATATTTTATGACTATCTAGAGCAGCGGTTCCCAATCACCAGGCTGCGGCCTGCTGCCAGGCCACGGACCTCTAGCTGCCAAGCTGCAGCGGCTCTGGGAGCCAGGGCTGGAACACACTGCTCTCGCCGTGGCTGTTGAGAGAGGCAAGTCCTACCCCACCTCTCAGCCAACCAGCACCAGGCAGGGACGAAGTCTTCTCCCAACTGTGCAGCCCTCCCGCTGAGCAGTGAACTGCTCTTCTGCAGCTGGGAGGAGACCCCACCCCTGCCCAGTGCTGGCTGGCTGAGAGGCAGGGCAGGACATGCCTCTCCCAACAGCCGCAGCAGAAGGGCGGCACTGGGCAATGTACTCCAGCCCAGGCCCTCAGAGACACAGCCAAACGGGCAGCAGCATAGCGCTAGATGAGGCGGGCTGGAGAGGCGCTGGGGGTTCCAGGGATGGCTAGTGCTGGGGGGCTCTGGAGGCTGCACTAGTAGTGGGGCAGGCTATGGGAGCAGGGCTGGCACCAGGGGTCTCTGGGGACGGGGCTAATATTGGGGCTGGCATTGGGGGAGACTTTGGAGGGTTGGTTGCAGTGGGGCTCTGGAAAGAGGAGCTGGTACTGGGAGGTCTGGTAGTGTGAGGAGGTCTTAGGGCAGGGGGCTGGCACAGAGACATTTGGGATGGGGGCTGGCACTGGGGGACTCTCGGGGTTAGGGCTGGCACTGGGGGTTCTGGTGGCTGGGATTTTGGTGGATTGGCAATGCTTTATTTTTATATTCATCTTTTGCATAATGAATATACAAATAAAATTGTGAATTGGTTTGCCAGTCCCCAGTATCAAAAAGGTTGGGAACCACTCAGTTAGAGGAATTTGTGTCCTACAAGAAACATTTGTGCTTAAAAGGGTTGAATTCTCCTGTCTGCTCAATCCACTCTGCATTGCATGGACATTTCCCCATGTTTATTGACGAAAGAGGGCAAATGGAGAAGTCTCTCTGTCAAAGGAAAATTCTCTACCGATGTATCTGCTTCCTACGCCAGATACATTCTACATCCTTTTTATGAGGGAAAGCAAGGAGTGTGTTGAGGAAAGGGGTTAGGAAAGTAAAGCTAAACATTATCTCTCATAGGGTATGTGTACACTACCACCCTAGTTCGAACTAGGGTGGTAATGTAGGCATACCGCACTTGCAAATGAAGCCCGGGATTTGAATTTCCCGGGCTTCATTTGCATAAGCTGTCCGGCGCCATTTTTAAATGCCGGCTTGTTCAAACCCCGTGCCGCGCGGCTACACGCAGCACGGGCTAGATAGTTCGAACGAGCAAGTCATTCCGCACTATCTGTACGCCTCAAGGAACGAGGTGTACAGATAGTGCGGAATGGCTTGCTAGTTCAAACTATCTAGCCCGTGCCGCGTGTAGCCGCGCAGCACGGGGTTCGAACAAGCCGGCATTTAAAAATGGCGCCGGCCGGCTTATGCAAATGAAGCCCGGGAAATTCAAATCCCGGGCTTCATTTGCAAGTGCGGTATGCCTACATTACCCCGCTAGTTCGAACTAGCGGGGTAGTGTAGACATACCCATACAGTGTAAGTCAGCACAAGGGAGCACCTCTCCTAGGCTACATCTACACTGCATGCTTATTTCAGAAGAAGCTATTCTGGACTAGTTATTCCAAAATAGCTTATTTCAAAATAGCACGTCTACACTGGAGGGAAGCCTCAAAATTAGTCCAAGGCAGGCTTCCCTAATGTAGACATGCTATCTCGATTTAGAGCCCCAGGGAGCACTGGGGAGGTATAATTTAGAATGGCCCTGGTGAGGGGCTATTTCGAAATAGCATCAGTGGAGCATCTACATACGACTTATTTCGAAACAGATATTTCAGAATAGATGTTATTCCTCATAGAATGAGGTTTACAGATTTCAGAATAAAATGTCTGTTATTTAGAAATTATTTTGAAATAACAGAATGGCTGTGTAGCACTCGCATTGTTATTTCGAAATAATGCTAGTTATCTCAAAATAACGGTGTAGTATGGATGCACCCTTACATGCTTTGGAGCCCACTGTCACTCAGAATCTGAGACAGGACCCCATCAAGATTCTCACTAGTTGTTAGCCTAAAGCAAGACAATAAAAACACAAGACTTCGTATATTATAGACTGACACATTTATAGTTTCCTGCTCTTAATTTGTTTCTTGCCTTTTACCAGGTTCAGGTTCATTGCTTCAGTATCTCCACTGAAGGTTAAACAGTCTTTGGAGGTTTTTTTTCTTTTAAAAAACATTCTCGCCATGTTTCAGTTTATTTTTCAGATTTTAGGCATGGATCTCTAGGCTCGTAGGCCAGCAAGAAGCAGGAGCAACTGCATCAACATTCAACTGAGCAAAAATGGTGTGAGCTCAAAATCAGGCACCTTGCTTAGCTAGCAAAATTTTCATTGGATTTTATTTATTTTCCAAATAACAGCAGAAATATAAATAGTAATGCAGTCTTTTAGTTTTGTCTTTAATTAAAACTTTTGTTTAGTCTCATAAGCCTTAATTATTTACGGCTTTTGTTGTGCACTGACTAGTGGGGATGAAAGAACCAATATGTCTTTATATTAAACTCAGACATGATGTTATTTCTCCCATACTGCATTTGATTGTTCTTTGATAACAATATAGTTCTTGGAATAGATGTGTAGTCCAAATGGTGATGGCTGAGGACATTATCTGACGTTTTAAATACCTGGCACCACAGATTACATCCCAGCAGGCAAGGACTAAAGTTAAGTCTACACTGGCACTTCACAGTGCTGTAATTTTCTGGCCCAGAGGTATGAAAAAAAACACTCCTGCCCCCTCCTAGTGCTGTTAGCTACTCCCCTTATGGACGTGGTTTACATAAAGCAGTGGTCACCACCAGTAAATCAGGATCTACTGGTAGATCTTGGAACCTCTGACAGGGGATCCCAGCTGCTTTGGCCAGGAGGTTATCAAGCCCAGCACTTCAGCTGCCCCCCACAGACTGCTGTGCATCTCCTGTCCTTTGCCTTGGAGCTGTCCCGTCAGGAGCCTCTGCTTTCTATGCAGGGCAGGGGAGGGAGAAGAGGGGTGATGATGTCAAGATGCCCCCTCTCCCACCCTGTATCCTATCTCCACAGAGCAGAAAGGGGGCATAACAGGACTTAGGATGGAGTTTGTTGGCTGCTTTTGAGAGTGATGCAGGGCTAGGACAGGGTTGAACCTGTCTTAGTCCCACTGCACCACCACCCAAGAGCCACCTGAGGTAAGCCGAGCCAACACCCCAAAACCCTACCCCAGTCATGAACCCCCTCCTGCACCCCAGCCCCTGCCCTAGCTCCGAACAACCCTGCATCCAAATGCCCTTCCAGAGCATGCACCTAGAACCCCCTCTGGCATCTCAACTGCCTGCCCCACGCTCAGCTCAGAGCCCCACTCCCACTCCAAATCCCTTCACCCAAGACCAGAGCCTGCACCCCAACCCTCTGCCCCAGCCTGGGGAAAGTGAGGGAGAATGGGAGAGGGAGGGAGAACGGAGTGAGCAGGGCGGAGTGTCAGAGGGGGGCACAAAGGAGGCAGGGGCAAGCATATTTGGGTTTGAGGTAGATCTTGGATTGCACTTAAAATCAAAAAGCGATCTCATGCTTCAAAAAGTTGGAGACCACTGACATAGGGTGTTGGGAGAGCTCTCTCCCAGTGCTCCTGCTGTGGCCATACTTTTAATTTAAAGTGCTACTATGGCAGTGATGCTGCAGCTGTGCTTTAAACTTTCAAGTGACAAAGCCAAAGCCCTTCATTCTTCTGAGTTAGATAAATACAGATCCATATCACATACAGATGAAACCTTTCAAAACTGGGGTCCTGCCTGCTCTGCATGGACATCAAAGTCCCATGGCACATATCAGTAAATCAGTGTATCCGTAGCTAGAATTTCCCTACTCAGTTACTATGCAGAATGCAAAGCATCCCAGGACTGCTACCCTTACACTAAAGAGCTGATTGTATGTATGTCAGTGGCAATATTATTCCTCTGTGTGTTTATAGCAGGGGTGGGCAATAATTTTTGGCTGGAGGCCACTTCAAAAGGGCTGGGCCGGAAGGGGCAGGGCCTAATCCAGAAGGGGGCGGGGCAAGAATGCTTCTGGGCTTCCCCACCCACAGACCATAATTACTCGGGGGGTGGGGAAGGCCCTTTTGCCCACCTCTGGTTTATAGGACCTAATCTGATAGTCCTTTCTGAGGCAAATTCCCATGGTTTCGATAGTCAATAATTTTACCTTCAGGTTGAAATGCATCAAATATTATACCACTCCCAAAGTAGATTTTTAGCAATGTATTCTAGAAATTGTTTTGAGTCCTTCCTTGAAGAATACCTTGATAAGAGGTGTCTGTTTTTACACAATCAACAGCAATGTATTTATTTATTTGAATAGGGTAGTTTAGTATTGGAGATTCAAAAGTGAAATCCTGGCCCTTTAGAAGTCCATGGCAAAACTCTGATTGACTTCAATGGCCCAGGATTTTAACCCCATCCCTTTGTCCTGTTGACTGATGTTTGGCATAAAAACATTGGTTTGATTTTTATAAACGTGGCAGTGCTAATCACTGGGAAACAGTTTCTGATAATGGAATATTGTTGTCCGTCCCTCCCCTCCCCCCCAAAAAAAAATGTTTTAAGGAAATGGTATTGTTGGTAATACTAAATCCCAACACAAAGAGAACACTGAATTGAAATATCAGTGTTGATAGTGTAAGGCTGCAAAGTGAAACTCTCAGAGATCAGGAAATGCCTGTGACCTTTAACTTTATACCTCTTTGCATGACTACCTCAGTCTAATGACATATGGATGAGAAATTCCTATCAATTCACATATGCACAGCCACAGTATCAGTAGAACACGAGAACTTCATTTAAAAAATATTATGATAAAATTTTGCACAATAGATGAAGTCTATATATTTAAGACTTTATAAAACAGGCAAATAAAAACTAATTTTTACCAGACCACAGGAAGGCATGAGTCCCAAGGAATATTTTTAGGACTATTTTTAAAAAGTTGACACTTTTGAAACAAAGACAGAACCATCTTTTTTCTCCCAAATGTTTTTCCCAGATTGAAAATAGCTGAATTGTTTTGCTCAATTTTTAAAAAAATGTTGCTCTCAGGGAGTGGAGTTAGAAAAGAGTCCAAATGGTGAACATTTGAGAAATTATGAGCAATTGAAAAGGCCCTTCAGAAAGGAAATTTTAATACAACTTTACCTGGGTGCATAATCAATTCAATACATATTTAAAAGACTGTTGGAAAGTAAGTAAATTTAAAAAGTTTAGCAACACTGTTCAAACTTTTATAATCGGATATAATGTATCAGAGCTGTGGTGACCACTTACATTTCAAGGACAGACAGAACTGCATGAAAAATACAGGATGCCATGTTTTAAAGGACACCACTGCGTAACACTTCATTCATATCATAACAAGAAAACTTCAAGAGCTTTTCTACCAAATTAAATTAATTTTTTTTTCAGATGAGACTGAGGCACACATTGACTATGAAGATAATTTTCCTGATGACAGATCTATGCCTGTTACTGAGCATGAAGAAGAGCAAGACAAAGAGGAAGGGGAGGAGGAACAAGAGCAGGAATATTCCCGCTCTATAGGTACGGAGGCAAAGAGAATTGAAAGCAGCAAAGAGGTCACTCAGGATATAGATTCTACTGAGAAGGGAAGCAAGGCACCAACTGAATCACCCGTGTCACTGCTGAGCCAAAAACACTTGTTTTGGTTCCCTTCAGAGTCTTTCAATGAACCTGAATCTGACAGAGAGACAAACGATGCCACTAAACCACGATTTTCTGATGGCAACAACCACATTGGAATGAAAACTATGTATAACGAACCTGGCACCAAAATGATTTACGACAGTCAGGATTTCCCCATCGGACCTGTTCTTGTCAACAACGATACCAGAGCAATGAAAGATACAGTCACCAATTCAGATGAATCCTGGTTAGATGGTTACCCTGTAACTCAGGAAGCAGTGGAGAATGACGAAGAGGAGGGGGATAAGGCTGATGGGTCAATGGGAACAGATGATGACATTATCCTTACAACTGATCAGACAAATCATGTTGAAGTTAAGAAATCAGGCAACATTGATCCAGCTCCAGACAAGGATTTAATACAGATTGTGGCAGTCCCAACAAGGATGCATGACTATGGGATCAAAGAAATACCATTAGTTCTAACACCAACAAGTGCTCCCGACAACATGAGTGCTAGCAAAGGCTCCGATGATGTGATCAGGTACCGCCCAACTACATCATTGGTATTTGTGACTCAGGAGTCTGCTACAACTCCACAGCATGACATCACCATCTTGAATACTGCTATGTTAAAAACCTCTATAACAGTTAGTCCCATTGATCACATTCCACATCCAGAAGCAGAAGACACAACAACATACGAAGCACAAACAACAACCACTATACCAACTCTGGGTGTTTTAACTGACTCATTGTCTAATGAATTAATTGAGCAAGAAAATCTCACCTACAGCACAGGAGAAAAACTTCTCCCCACTCCTGAACCTTGCATAGGAGAGGGCTGTCCCAGCCCAAGTAAAGGTCCCATGATAGCTATCACTGTGATTATTTTGTGTTTGTTACTGTTTATATCTATATTGGTGGTGTGGTACTTTAAAAAACGGCAACAGAAGAGTTCTGTATATAAACTGAACGGAAAAGATCAGGCTAGATACCCCCATCACCACCAACAGATTGAAATGCAGAAAGTCTAACCTGCTACCTGTTTTGTGGTAGACACTAGAAAACAAGAAAAAAAGGTCACATGAATAGTGCACACTGAAATCCATCAGTGTGGCAGGAAGCAGGGGGCACAAAACAAAACAAAAAAAAAACTGTGTGGAACAGAAGGAAGGTTAGCTGTTTGGAATCATAACTTAATATATCTTGACATTTCATTGTTAAAGAATCTGTACATTTTTACCAGAAGGGTCTTTTTGGAGATCCTAGCAAAAAGAATATGTTTGATAGCATAATTGGAGATCGTCCAGGTTTTTGCATTTTTCTCGTATTAACTGGTAAAAGCAAATTCTTTGTCTACGACATTGTCTGGTTAAAAGCCAATGACAGGACTAGGTCAGACCTTTCTGTTTTATTCTCAGGATATGTCTGCATACACTATGCAGCTTTTCGCAACAAGGCTGTATTGAAACAGTCCTGTTGCTAAAAGTCAGCGTGTGTGAACGCTGTTTGTCAGCACTTTTGTCAATGAGGGGGTTTCGCTGTGTAAGCTGCAAAGCACTTCTGCCAACAAAGCAGTGTTCACACTTTCACTTGTGCAAAACTTTGTCATTCATAGGGTTTTTTTCTAAGCATCCATGAAAAAAAGTTTTGTCGATCAAGAGCAAGTATAGACATAGCCTCAGTGAAACAAAAGAAGTTGGGGGCAAAAATCTCTCTCTGAGCTAATGCATGTTTTGACATTATTTCTTTTAGACCTAACCAAATTTGTCAGTGTTCAGTAGACCAAAACCAATGATTAACATGGCATGGCATGTGAGGAAATATATTTAGTACAGTATGTTAATGTAATGAGTGATATTGCATCTGACCAGATGATGACTAAGTTATTTTTCTTCAGTGTTGTGAAATTTTCTTGAAGTACATTAACCAAACATGCCGTTAGGATATTTTGGGGTTGAAATGCTGTTTTAACCTTAGTAAAGAAGTGCCTTTTATATTAATTTTTTGAGGAAAGAATTCTGTCTCACTGGAATAAAGATAATACAAATACTAGAAAATTCCATTCTTCCTTTAAAGTAAGCAAGCACTTAAGTATGAGTGCACTCCTCTTTTCAGGTGCTCTAAGTAGCCTTTATTTATCAAACAGCCAGACAGGAATAAAGTGATTTGCAGGAAAATACATCTAACATAATTTGTTCTGAGTAACAATGCTCTTCCTTAAGACCAGCTGATCAAGATGTTGAATTTAAATATGCAACCTATAATGTATGAATTTAAAAAGTTATGTTAAATGTATTTGTCACATTATTCTACAAGATGACTGAAGTACACTTGTTTACTCAAATATACTAAAGAAATAAAAAGATCTTTGAGTCCTCATTGCTGGTTCGCTGGAAAAACTTGTATTCAGTGTGCAGTAGCAATTTAAAAAGCTAACAGTTTTAGAAACCATTAGGAAAGGGATAGATAATAAGGCAGAAAATAATGTCTTGATATAAATCTCTGGTACTTCCATATCTAGAATACTATGTGTAGTTCTAAAAAAATTATAATTGGTAAAAGCATGGAGAAAGGCAACAAATTATTAGGAGCATGGAACAGCTTCCAGATAAGCAGAGATTAAAAAGACTATGACTATTCAACTTAGAAAAGGGAGGAGTCAGGGTGGAGATACTAGCTATTAGCAAAGATATTAGCCAAGATGATCAGGAATACAGTCCTGTGCTTTGGGTGTTCCTAAACCCCTGATTGCAACTAGCTAGAACCGGACAACTCAATAATTGCCCTGTACTGTTGATTCCTTCTTAAGCATCCAGTAGTGGCCACTGCAAGAAGACGTGATGCTGTGCTACATGGACAATTATCTGACTTAGTATAGACATTCTTATGCTTTTATTCTCTGATAGACTGAAAGGAAGTGCGAAGTGGTCAAAGATATGATGTGGAATAGTGGGAAATACATAAGTTCATCAAACTACTTATTTTAGTTTGAAGTATAAAACAAACCTAAGCATGACAGACTATGCCTAATTGCTACAATGAAAATTCTTGCCTTTTAAATTGGATGTCGTTTCAGTTAAAAACATGGAGGCTCTTCCAACATAACATCCTATTTAGAATAGTTAAGCATAAATATGGAAGTGAGAGAGAGAAAGAAAGTGGCTTATATTACCTTGGGAGTAATTTGGTCTCTTTACGAGTGAAAAATCTTACTGTTTGTTCTTATCTGTTCAAAAAACAAAAGTAGCACCAGTAATGATGAATAACCTACAGGTCAGAAACAAGCTCATTTTCTACTGAGTCTCTGCCAAAATACTCAAGTTATTCAACAGATCAAAGCATAAAGAGGGAAAAAGTGAAATACTGAAGGATGAATCAGTTGAAATCATATAGGGCCAAAATCTTTCTTCAGATACTGTGCTGTACATCAGGGGTTCTCCATCTTTTTCTTTGAGCCTCCCCCCCTCCCAGCATGATATAAATACTCCATGGCCACATGTGCCACAACACATAAAAGCCAGGACTGGTGTTAAGGGGTAGCAGGCAGGGCAGTTGCCTGGGGCTCCATGCCACAGGGCACTATGTGAAGCTAAGTTGCTCAGGCTTCTGCTTCAGCCCCAGTAGATGAGGCTCAGGGATCTGAACGTCAGCTCATAGACACATAGACTTTAAGGTCAGCAGGGACCACCATGATCATCTAGTCTGACCCCCTGTACAATGAAGGCCACAAAATCTCACCCACCCCTCCCAGAATAATCCTCTCACCTATATCTCAGATATTGAAGTCCTCAAACGATGGTTTAAAAACCCCAAGCTACGGAGAATCCTCAAGCAAGTGATCCGTACCCCATGCTACAGAAGAAGGTGAAAAACCTCCAGGGTCTCTGCCAATCTACACTGGAGGAAAATTCCTTCCCGACCCCAAATATGGTGATCAGCTGAACCCTGAGCATGTGGGCAAGACTCACCAGCCAGACACTCAGGAAAAAGTTCTCTATAGTAACTCCTATCATCCCACCATTGACCTATTTACCACTGATAGTGAAAGGTCAATTAGTTGCCAAGATCATGTTATCTCATCAAACCATCCCCTTCATAAACCCATCTGGCTTAATCTTGAAGCCAGATAGGTCTTTTGCCCCCACTACTTCCCTTGGAAGGCTGTTCCAGAACTTCACTCCTCTAATGGTTAGAAACCTTCATCTAATTTCGTGTCTAAACTTCTTGTTAGCCAGTTTATATCCATTTGTTCTTGTGTCCACATTGTCAGGGCTCGCCGAACTGTGGCAAGCCCTGCTCGCCAGCCGTGCTGTCCGGCGATCTGCGCATGCGCAGATCGTTCTGCGCATGTGCAGATCGCCCGAACCCGGCTCTTCCGGGTATTATTTGTCGAGCCCTGCACATTGTTATTGAGCTTAAATAATTCCTCTCCCTCCCTGGTATTTATCCCTCTAATATATTTAAAGAGAGCAATCGTGTCTCCCCTCAGCCTTCTTTTGGCTAAGGTAAACAAGCCAAACTCCTTGAGTCTCCTTTCATAAGACAGGTTTTTCCATTCCTCGAATCATTCTAGTGGCCCTTCTTTGTACCTCTTCCAGTTTGAATTCCTCCTTCTTAAACATGGGAGACCAGAACTGCACACAGTATTCCAAATGAGGTCTCAACAATGCCTTGTATAATGGCACTAACACCTCCTTATCTCTACTGGAAATACCTCACCTAATGCATCCCAAGACCGTATTAGCCTTTTTCACAGCTATATCACATTGGCGGGTCATAGTCATCCTGTGATCAACCAGGACTCCTTCTCCTCTACCATCACTTCCAATTGATGTGTCCCCAGCTTATAACTAAAATTCTTGTTATTAATCCCTAAATGCATAACCTTACACTTCTCACAATCAAATTTCATCCTATTGATATTACTCCAATTTACAAGATCATCCAGATCTTTCTGTATCCTTTACTGAATTGGCAATACCTCCCAACTTTGTGTCATCCACAAACTTTATTAGCACACTCCCACTTTTGGTGCTGAGGTCAGTAATAAAAAGATTAAATAAGTTTTGGTCCCAAAACTGATCCCTGAGGAACTCCGCTAGTAACCTCCCTCCAACCTGACAGTTCATCTTTCAGTATGACCCACTGTAGTCTCCCCTTTAACCAGTTGCTTATCCACCTCTCAATTTTCATATTGATCCCCATCTTTTCCAATTTAACCAATAATTCCCCATGTGGTACTGTATCAAATGCCTTACAGAAATCGAGGTAGATTAGATCCACTGCATTTCCTTTATGTAGCTCTAAGTAGCAGGACTTAGGTTTTCTGCTCTGAGCATCAACAAGTCTAACACTGGTCCTGTTTGGCAGCAGGACAGCTGATAGAACTGCCGGGGCCCTGGACGGGGGGGGGAGGGGAATGGAGAGCTGGCTCACTACTCCCCCAAGGGCAGCCAGCCCTCAGTGTCACCCAGACCATGCCACAGCCCCTCCCCCCAGACAGCCCTTAGCATGACCCAGTGTGTGCGGCTGGGGACTCTGGCAGCTATTCAAAGGGCTAGGATCCCCAGGCCCTTTTGAACTGTTGGGCCGTGGGTCAGTTGCCACTCCCCCCCATCAACAGGCCTGTTTGATAGACCTTCTGAAACAGGCTTGCAGCCCTTCTGGGGGACCCCCAAACTCCTGGTTGAGAATCATGGGTGTATATTTTGAATACCTTCGGCCATCTTGCGTAAATCAACCCCCATATACTGGTACCAAACATTACAAATAAGATTTTAAAAAATTAGCTACATATTTTGTACAAGAATATGACTTTATAGTGAGCAAGAGCAGTTGAATATTGTTGCCTGGAGATAGACAGCAAGAATAGAAACTGTGCAGATTTGTAAATAATATGCTTCCTGTTACACTGCATGATTTTATTATTTTAATGTGTTTGAGAATATTAAATAACCTGGGATTACAGTTGTAAAATATTTTTATGAGGTAATCTTTTTTAAACAATGGATTTAGCACTAAGTAACTTTACAGAGTCTGTTAACTCAACTAAAACATATTGTGTTATCTGTGTGGAAATATACTGCAAAAATAAATGCAAAAACAATTTTTAAACTTTTTTTATCTTAAAGCATCATATCATTCAAACAACACTAAACAGAACTGTAACACTGAAGTACAGCTTAAGCTAAGTAAACAAAAAGTGAATACTGTTAGTATCAGGAAACATAAATGATGTAAAAATTATACACAAATAAAGTTACAAATGCAAATTGCACGGGGCTCTTGTGAGACTCACAGATGTTTGTTATTCAAGAAAAGGAACAGAATGTACATTAACTTAGTGCTTCTGAGATATCTAAAAAGGCGTGGACGAGGGCGCTGGCAGTGTGTGTTCTTGTTCAAATAACTGACTAAAGAAATTTGTTTGTAGAGGAAATACTGGTCTCGTCATCAGGCGTTTCTCGGGGCAGAAATTTTGACATTAGAATTAGTCAATAAGTGTTAAGTTCAGATCATTAGTCCAATTCTATTAATCAGAATTTTTTTTCCTCCAATTTACATCCTGAACCAGAATGCTGTTTGCACTTGTGGAAACTTAATTACTAGAGAGACCCTGACCAAAATAATGGGGGGAGGAAAGGCTGAAAGAAGATGAAAATCCCCCCTCCCTTCTCATGTGTATTTTGGCAATTAAATTAAGGTGGGGTATGGAGACCATGATAAATACAAATATTAGAAGGATGAAAAGATGAAAGTGAGAGGACAAATTACTCAGCAAACTAAAAGAATATAACTAGCAGCAATGGGTGGCAAAGTTTGCAGACGATACTGAACTGCTCAAGATAGTTAAGACCAAAGCAGACTGTGAAGAACTTAAATTAAGTGATTGGGTAACAAAATGGCAAATGAAATTTAACGTGGATAAATATAAAATAATGCAAATTGGAAAAAATAACCCCCACTATACATACAATATGATGAGGGCTAATTTAGCTACAACTAATCAGAAAAGAGATCTTGGAGTCATTGTGGATAGTTCTCTGAAGACGTCCACACAGTGTGCAGCAGCAGTCAAAAAAGCAAACAGGATGTTAGGAATCATTAAAAAAGGGATAGAGAATAAGACGGAGAATATCTTATTGCCCTTATATAAGTCCATGGTACGCCCACATCTTGAATACTAAGTACAGATGTGGTCTCCTCATCTCAAAAAAGATATACTGGCATTAGAAAAGGTTCAGAGAAGGGCAACTAAAATGATGAGGGGTTTGGAATGGGTCCCATATGAGGGAAGATTAATGAGACTAGGACTTTTCAGCTTGGAAAAGAGGAGACTAAGGGGAGATATGATAGAGGTACATAAAATCATGAGTGGTGTGGAGAAAGTGAATAAGGAAAAATTATTTACTTGTTCCCAAATGAAATTAATGGGCAGAAGGTTTAGGACAAATAACAGGAAGTTCTTCTTCACACAGCACACAGTCAACTTGTGGAACTCCTTGCCTGAGGAGGTTGTGAAGGCTAGGACAATAACAGAGATAAAAGAGAACAAGATAAATTCATGGAGGTTAAGTACATTAATGGCTATTAACCAGGATGGATAAGGAATGGTGTCCCTAGCCTCTGTTTGTCAGAGAGTGGAGATGGATGGCAGGAGAGAGATCACTTGATCATTTCCTGTTCGGTTCACTCCCGCTGGGCACCTGACATTGGCTACTGTTGGCAGACAGGATATTGGGCTGGATGGATCTTTGGTCTGACCCAGTATGGCCATTCTTATGTAATGGGATTTCTCATAGAAGCAAACTCAAGTTCTGGCAAGGTTTGTGGGATCAGTCCCTTTAGTAGAAAGGGTCATTTTCATCCTCTTAACAAAGATATACAACCTCCCCACTCCCTGATCTCTGGCCACTCTCAATGTGTAGTTGTTTTAACATTTACTATGTCACAACACATTATACATCTCATTGCACAACTTCATGGTGTGGTAAGAATCCCACAATATATACCCATAACTAGAGAGAGATTTTTATGGGCTTCTTGCTAGGAAAGATGGATTGATAAACTCAGAACTGGCTTTAAAAACTTACTAATTTGTAATGCTAAAAAACAACATGTTATCTACAGAAAAAAAGTTAAAATAATTGTGACAAGAAATGATCAAGGCAAATGTATGACTTGTCATTTTACAGGATTATACTTCAGAGAAGAAATAAATGTCTCACCGCTTTTTGTAGACAAAAGGTAGATAAACTGGGATAAAACTCATTTTAAAACACAGTTATAGGCAACCAAGGCTCTGACTCCCATCATTTAAAAATAAGTGATAATTGCATTGCTTTGCAAATGGAAAAATTGACCATATTAATCGGTTAGTGCCATTTGAACACCCCGTCCAAAAACTACAATGGGGGGAAGGGAAGGGTAAAAATAATCAAATAAACTTCTACGCAAAGGTTAGCATTTATTAACTTTACAAACCCAGAACTCCCAACAGAATTTTTTTCCATACATCACCAAACGCTCTTAGAGAGGCAGGAGGAGCAACTGAATATTTCCTAAAAAAAAAAAAAAGTCTCCATTTATTACATTTTTCTCTGGGCACTGAAGAGGAGTTATGATACAAAAACCTGATCTGCTGGCGTGTATAGCCTGATTTACAAAACCTTTGGCTATTTCTTACTAACATCTCCTTGTATGTAGCGTAAACTCTCCACACTAGGTCATTCACACATTGAGTCACCAGAAAAAAGAAGTTGCTGTTTAAAAGTATGGCAGACAACCAAAAGTTCAGACAGCAGCAATGAAGGATTAGTTGTGGGTTTTTCTCACTGCCCTGCTGCAAACTGCATCACAGCTCTATGTTCAAACATTATTAAATGAGTATGTTTTCTCTGGCATCAGCTACTTCTCTCCACAGTTTAAGTATTGAATTTTTTTCTTAACTGAAGTAGCTTTGGTTTACAGCCCACATAAGAACTTAAAAACATATTTCCATAGTAGCTGGAATATGCCAGCAACTGTTTACTTTCAATTGCAGCCATAATAAACATGAAAACTTTTACAATCTAACACATCTTTGTCTATCTGCAACTCAGTATTTAGAGCTGTAAGAAGTGTAAGTTATTAATAATCACTTTTTAATAAAACCCCTTTTAAAAAGTACAGCTTTCCTGTGTTTGCCTTTCCTGTCAATATTCACCAATATTAACTTTCTCGAATGCTAGGATATGCAATGGAGATTAGTTACAGCAATACAGTAAGAAAAAGCCATATAAAACAGAATATTTTAATGTGGTTTTAAGAAGGAATAAAGGAATAAATTGTTTCTAATGTACATCATTAGTTGCATCTATGACCATAGTTTTATACTAACAAAATATGAATCTAAAATGGCACCTTCTTACTCAGAAGTATTTCCAAGAGGTATTCAGAATCACATCTGCTTTAATGACTAATTTTAAAATGATTTTTAGTCCTGCTAACATTGCAAAGCAATATAGCTCAGAGAGAGAAAGAGAAAGAAAAAAAACTGGATTCTGCTTTGCCGTAATAATTATTCTGTTGACAATTCATAAGTTTTGAAGGCAGAATATTTATTGCTGGCAGTAAGAGAAAGAACCTATCTTAACTTTCAGATTCCAGGTTGAATTTACAGGGACAGAAAAAGATTTTTTCCTTCTAAATGGAATATAGTCAATATAAAAATCATCGAGACAGTAAATACGGAGTCCATTATGCTGTTTTATTATAGCTTTTCAGAACAGAACTATTCTTTGAACAACATAAGAAACTACTACCACTCTTATTATCTACTTTATTTGAATGAATGTTGATGCTTATGAAAGTGAGTTACTTAGAAGCAGATGAGACACTGTAGTACGTAGAAAGAGCCTATGATTATTACAGCTCTGCCAAATAAACTCATTCCCAACCTGCAATACTGCTAATAGTCTAATCCTGATTCAGACAGGGTGACCAGCTGTCCCGATATTTGGGACTTTTGGTTCCTATTACCTCCCATCCCCATTTTTCCACATTTGTTACCTGGTCACCGTATTCACAAATCAATAGAGATTGTCACTGTACCCAACTGAGTTTGGATATATGGGCAAACACCCATTAGGAACTAGACTCTGAAAGCCAAAATCTGTGACCCATTTGAGCTAAAACTTCCAGGAAAATCACTACCCTGCAAAAAGTGATCTTAAGTGATGTAGAAGACCTTGTGCTAACCATACCCTCTGGGATGAATTTCATTTAGTGTTCACCAGTAAATGCTGACTACATTATTTTAGGTGTAATCTGGAATAGGCTATTACGTGATTACTTGGGGCAGCAGATGAGACTCAGAGAAACTAAAAGCAGCAATCCAAATATCTTCCTGAGTTATTAGAAATGCAAGTAATTATAAAAGGCCAAATATTGCAGTTCTGTCACAGACAAGTTTACCACTGAGGTCAATGTGAGTTATGCCCACCTATGAGAGGCGGGATCAGGCCCAATATGGCTATAGGCAAAAATGCCAAATGTTAAAGGGATATAGAACACACTGCTGTCAAAATTGCCACACGTACACAGTAGCTCAAATGAGATGCTGATATGACCAAGGAACCAGACAGCACCAGGAATTTTGGAGGGGAAGGGAGCTGGGAGAGGAAGATGGCAAGGGGGAGAGAACTACCGTACTACCCAGCCCACCTCCTGACCCCAAGAAGAAATCTCGGGAAAGACAATGATTTCCTGACTGTTGGGATTAATTTGAGTACTGCTATGTGCTGATATGGACAGTGCAATCCAACTTCCATTTTGAATTCTCAGTTCCATTTTACCATCTATGAACTACTGGGACTGTTTGAGGCAAAGGAACTGGTATGGACTGGATTTTCCCACCAGAAGAACTGTTGCACCCAGAACTAAAAGGTGAACACGTCACTCACCATCATTTGCCCATGGCACTAAACATCTGCACTCAGCACTGTTTGCACTCTGCACCATCTAATGTGCACATGTCACAAACTTCCTTTTCCCGCCAAGGACTTTTTAAAATGAGGTCTTGCCCAAAGGCCCCGGTTTCTTCTTCCTCAGTTCCCCTGTTCCTCAGCTGCTGCTTCGTCGGACTCAAGGGTCGTGAGATTCTCAGGCCTCTAAGACATCTTTCAGTGTAAACTGTAACAAAGGCTCAGCTACTGCGTGTGGGAGTGTCAACTAGAGACTGAGGGTCCTCACCATCATAGCTGGATAACACCTCAGCTGTCCGGGTTCCCCAGTTGTGGTGAATGCCCAAGCATCAGTGAAACTAAAAGCGAGAGCGGCTATTTGCGGACATTTCGGACTGCTGTGGTGAAGGCCAAGACCTTTCCGGAATTGCTCAGTTCTAATACCATCTAGAATCCTCGAGGGACCACTCAGTGTTTCTCCCCAATGGCTATAAGTAGCCCTAGGGTTGAAGGTGCCGAGCAACTTACCCGAATCCTGTCCAGTTCCTCCACTGTACTACCGACCAATTGTAAAGTTGTTTACCTTTTGGGATTTTCTTTACTATCCTCTATTTCTTCGTGGGTGTGGGTTGGCTTGTGACACAAAGTGTCCGGGGCTGTTGTTTTATGTCATTAACTGCTGTGTTTATTCAAATTTACAATATAATTGAGTTTAAATTTATTCTGGACTCTGGCTGTGTCAATCTTACCAGTGATTAGATAAGGGAGTGCCAGGCCGAACCTCACTTGTGTGCAGAGACACTCAAAATCATAGTCAGCCCACAGTATCAAGTTGCTTACCTGGGTCTCTGGAGTAACATGGCATTCACCAATAGCAGCAGAAGAAAAATCACTTGAAAGAACATGAGAATACTGAAAAAACCTGCATTAAATACTAAAGAATTGGAAGAGCAGCTATGACTCATTAGAAAAAAAAAAAGTGGAGCTTGAGAACTCTCTGTACTTGTTAAAATTGAACTGGCCTGGGATCATATACAGTGGAAGAAAGACAAAAGTCATAAAATCCCACAAGGCACATGAACAAAATGATCACTGCTATTTTTGAGGGTACATGATTTTTTACATACATAGTTCATGGGATAGAACCACACTCACTGATATAACTAAAGATGTACATCAGAAACACACTAGTTGTGTGGAAAGCTAAAAGGGAAATGACCAAAATGATCACTTAGATGAAGGGTGTTCGTACAATTTTTTTAGTAGGGGTCTTGAGACCCACTGAAACAAACTGTAAACCATGTACATAATGAAAACCACTTCAGGCAAAGGGGTGCTGCAAGACTCCCCACCCCGACGCTCCTACTTCCAGGATCTATGCTTTAGATGTAAATAAAAATTGAAAAATTAGTCCCAATAAGTCAAATTGTAGGCATCCATTCCTGAAGATGACTTTAAGGCACTTTATTATTTATGCATATATTACAGTAGCACCTAAACGCTCCATTAAGGCTCACTGTGACAGGCATGATACAAACAAATAATACAAAGACAATCCATGCTCCACTGATCTCACAACGTAGGTTTAGGAAAAGACAACAAGAGGGGCAGAAGAACTGAAAACATAACAAGAACAAGACAACATGGATGGAAGAATTTTTCCCACGACAGCCCCACATCACTCACAATATGTGATTTCTGAAGGAGAGGCTCAGAACTTCTCTGAAGAGAAGATATTTGGCTAGACAACTTTAACATTGGATGTCAGGTTTCTGATGAAAGAGGTTGGGAGCTGTCCTTCCATACATCTTTGAGAGTCAGGGAACAGGAGATAACTCCTGAGTAGCAGCCTCTCCTCGAGATCGCATGCTAAGCATACATAAATTCTCTAGAGATAAACAATCCCAGCAGAGTGCAGGCACTCAGATACCACAATGAGGGGTATATTTTAGTGTAGAATGAAAACTAGCTTATAATAAGCTGCCACACATGTTAAAAGCAGAGTTAAATTCATGCATAAACATACAATAAATAAACCCTAATGCTGTGAAGAAGAGTCAGCATAAGGAAATCTGAAACATGCCACATATCCTATGCTAAAGCATCAAAGCAAAGAATGGGCCAAATTATGCTCTCATTAGAAGGGTAGCTCCCCTAAAATTAAGGGGGATATTATGCTGGATATACAACTATGTAACACAAAACGGAACTTAGTCCCTTGACTTCAACAGGTTAAATTGGGATTAGGAGATTGTTTTCATTAAGAACACTTAGGGCACGTCTACACAGCAGGGCTAAACTCGAAATAAGCTACGCAACTGCATAAGATAATTGCATAGCTTAAGTTGCAATAGCTTATTTCAACTGTTGGCACTGTCTACACAGCAGTTATTTCAATATAGAGCACTCTTCCCTCGACTTCCCTCATTCCTCATACAATAAGGGTTACAGGAGTGGGAACAAGCAGTCCTTTAGCTCAACATTATTTTGACATTATGTCGAAATAACTGCTTGTGTGTCCACGTAGACTATGTTATTTGAAAATAACATCAGTTATTCCAAATAACACTCCTGTATTGACATAGGCTACGTCTACACTGGCCCCTTTTCCGGAAGGGGCATGTTAATTTCAGAAGCCGTAATAGGGAAATCCGCGGGGGATTTAAATATCCCCCGCGGCATTTAAATAAAAATGTCCGCCGCTTTTTTCCGGCTTTTAAAAAAGCCGGAAAAAAGTGGCGGACATTTTTATTTAAATGCTGCAGGGGATATTTAAATCCCCCGCGGATTTCCCTATTACGGCTTCTGAAATTAACATGCCCCTTCCGGAAAAGGGGCCAGTGTAGACGTAGCCATAGTGTTAGCCTGAGCAAACAAGGATGTGAATCTACTTTGCTAGCCTGCCATAAACTGTCCCCGTTGACCTTGCTGATGCACTTTGATCCTCCTTGAAAAGAGACAACATCAAAGTGCATTAACTACCTGTTAATGAAGGTCAGCAGGGTCCAAATGACAGCCTGCAATAGGTTAGTGTGGGTTAGAGGCATCAAAACTAGCACAATTTTTTTTAAAGGATGAAAACTGCTGAAAGGAGGAACTTCTCAAAGTAGTTCTTAAAAGGCCATTATTAAGTCAGTATAGTTGTAGCCATGTCAGTCCCAGGATACTAGAGACAAGATGACTGAGTTAATATCTTTTATTGGACCAACTAAATAAAATAAAAAAAAATTACCTCACCCACCTCATCTCTCTAACTAGTTAAGTCAGTTAACTAGTTAAATCAGTTAAAGCCATTTTAAAAAATTATTACCATAATGCCTGGGGGTGCTAGGTATGGACCAGGCTCCACTCTACTACAGAACGCACAAACAAAACAAAAAGGCTTTGTCCACGTCAGTGCTTTAATATAGTAGTGTGGTCATGGCACTAGGTAAACCACGAGGGGGGAAGCGAGCAGCAGCAGGAGTGCTGTTTTCAGACACCCAAATGAGAATGTTATAGCGCAGTGACTTGCCAGTATAGACAAGCCCAAGGAGAGCCCTTGCCTGAAGAGTTTACAACTTAAATTATGGAGCAGTCTGTTTGATGCATTAGCATCTTTTGATGCATTGAAATGTAGTGTTCATTTGTTGCTCATCGTGCAAAAAGCCACATACAAAATACACGTCTCAGAAAATCTGGAGAGTTGGTATGCCCTACTCAATTACTTGGCCCATATGCTGGCAAAACATCTACAGAATTTAGCCAAGCTGTTACAAGTTAGCTGAGCAGACTGAAGGAGGTTCAGTGACAGGTGAGAGCGTCTGAATAGCTTTCTTTTTTTAAAGTAGCATTTAAGAGATATTAAACACAAGATTATACCCCACATATCTCAACTTTGAGAACATACAAGGAAAAACCACACTCATGAAAAAAAACAGTGCAGTGTGGCAGTGATCTCACAGGAAAGACTCATGACATCTGACTGAGGTTAAAGGTACAGCTTTGAGGTATCTCTAACCTGAGCTACAAATGATGATATGAAGGCACAACAGTGGGTCTTTATTTAAAAAAAAAAACACTGTGCTGTGTTTTTGTTCATCAGGATTCACTCTTTTCATCCACTTCAAGGAGTTCATCAAGGAATTCCACAACTTCACCCTAAAAGAGATTAAAAGAAAGAATGACACATATTAATTACTCACAATGAAGTGAGTTGGGAAAAGGCTTTACATCGTACAGAAGAACTAGATTTTACATGAAGTTGTCAAAATCAGACTTCTGTTTTATGTTGCACTACCGTGAGCCAATGAAAAGTGCTAAGACCTTTTTAAAATAATGAAATAATCAATTTAAGTATAGAGCACATGGCAGCAGCAATGAATCTGTAGTTATGTGCCAGATTTTTAGGCCCAGAGTAGTCCATTGACACATCCAGATCAGTTTACTCATTAAGATCCTGATTCAACAAAGTACTCAAGCAGAAGCTGAACTTTAAGCATGTACAGTCCCACTGACTTCAATGGAACTACTCTTGTGACTAAAGATCATGTGAACTGTGACCAAGCTTGCTTTCCTTTTTGAAATGTCTCTTCTGTGGTCTTCTGTTACATATTTTTCAGTTGAATTTTTCCTATGAGAGATACCATTTTGAACATGGATTTTTACTTTTACAAAAGACCACTTTTAGGAACAGTATATTTCCAACTCCCGCCCCCAGCCTTGGATCTTGGGGAAAAAAAACAACAACCCACGTTTTGTATCCTTAATGAGAACTATTATCTGAGAATAGTTCTTGGAACACTGGGTAATTAATTTTATAGTTATATCAATCTTTGCACATTAGAAAAAACTCTCAGATCATGGCAGAGATAAAGAATTTCAAAAGACTAGTGGAATTAGAAGTTCTGCCAACCAAACCACTTGGGTTCAAAAAGATTACAAACCCTCCTGCTGAATCACTGATGAGAAGACTGTCGTCTTGTTTGTCACTTTACATATGTTGTTTTAACACTTGGTCTATAATTACAGTAAAATATAGACCACTAGCAGACGAGGCCTGTCATTGACCGGGAAAAGTCATTTTGCACAGCTTACACTTACAGGAAAGTTCAAGAAACTAAATACAGTAATTCCTCATTTAACACTATAGCTATGTTTCAGAAAATGATCGTGTTAAGTGAAAACGTGTTATGTGAGTCAATTTTCCTATTGAAAATAATGGAAAAGGTGGGGGTTGCGTTTCAAGCGGTGGTGTCTGTTGGGACCAGGACATAAGGTTGGGGGAAAAAGGGGACCGGATTACAGCAGGGAAGGGAGGTGTTTGGCTCTGGAGAAGGGATGGGGAGGAGAAGGGAGGGGGATTGGGTTGGGAGTATGCCCCTGTGACGGGTCTGCCGGGACCCGCACTGCATCCGGCGAGGGGGGGGGGGGGGTCGCTGGGGAACGGCGCAGCAAGCAGCGAACCCTCCGCCGCTTTGCAGGAAGGCAGGAGAAGCCCCGCACAGCTGCCGGTGATGGGCTGGCTGGGGAAACCCAGCTGCCGGCCTGCAAGTGGGGGCAGAGGAGAAGGGGCAAGGCGTCTGTCGAGGGGCAGTCAGAGGGGAATGGCGCGGTGAGTGGCAAACCCTCCGTTGCTTTGCAGGGAGGCAGGGAAAGCCCTGCGCAGCCGCCGGCAACGGGCCAGCTGGGGAAATCCTGTTATTCCAGGGACCGTCGTGTAATTCAAAAAATATTTCCCCCCCCCCAAAATCATGCTATCGCGAAAATGTATTAAGCGGGCACGTGTTAAATGAGGAATTACTGTATATGCAATAGAATTTTTTATTAATGTGCTTGCAAGAGAAGTAAAAGAACAGTTGTAAATTTGTAGGATTTCAACTTCAAAGATTATTCATTTTATTGAATACATAGTACATTTGAATCAGAAACTCATAAAGCTTCCATTACTCTTCCCGTAACTATGATTTGTAACAGTAAAAATGTTCTTTGCTCTAAAATGACAGTTGAATAGGCGACTCAATTTTAATTTTGTTAAATTTTTTTTATGAACTCTAATCATAAGTCATGACTTTTTTTCTGTCTAAAAACAAAAATAATTATTTAAACTAGTGTTCCTCCAAGTGGCCCACGAACCCACTCTGAGAAAGCTGCTACTAGGCTGCTCCGGTTTGTTTACTTACCGGCTCTGCAACCATGGAGCTTGTGGCTCCTATTGGCTGCAGTTCACTGTTTTAGAAACACTGATTTAAATCTTTCACTCAGCATATTCTGGGGTAAAAAGTAGTGCATTCAGCTAACTTAAGTGGAAGGATTGCTTATGCAAAATTTGATATCTGTAGGTAATCGCAAAGTATGACTTTATTTTGCACAAACAAATCCACGAACAAACTCACTCTTCAAAATGTACAGTAGATATTGGAAGAAGATATTAGCATTCACTGAAAATTTTCATACAGGTTTTTTTTGTAATTCAACACACCTGGAATAAGTCTACATTGCAGTTGGGAGCCTGCCTTCCAGCATGGGAAGATAGTCCAAGGTTAGGTCTACTCAAGCTAGAACGCTAAAAATAGCAGTGAAGTCAGGGTAGCATGGGTGGTCCAGAATGGTTGACACTCACTTGGTTAGCCTAAGCTGCTACAGGTGCTACTCAGGCTATATGGCTTTTTTTTAGTACACTGGCTTGAGCAAAACTAACGTTTGTCTCTACCTGCACTGAAAAGCATCCTTCTAGCAACAGTAAACACCTCCCCCAACGCAACTCAGTTTATGCAGCAGAATATACTTTAAAGTGGCATTAAATACCCATTAAATTAAGACAGATGCGTTAAGGATAATCATATACTACTCCTCCTCCCTTACATCTCTTGCCTTGTTTTCTACCACTGAATTCTGTTTCTGTGCTATCTACATCTCTTTTCATTGTCTTCATTATAGAACTAATCCAAAACTGGAATTTCTGTTAGGTAGGGAATTCCAACTGTTTTGGTTGAAAACAATTCTGAATCAGAATGAAAATGTTGACATTTTCCATAAAATGAAATATCCAATAAATAAATTAAAATATAATTTGAGTCAATAAAAACAATTTGATTTTGACAAAAAAAATTGTTTACAAAATTATTACAATTATTTACAAAAAAATTACTTTGAAATGAAAAATTCCAAATACTTTGTTCTGATCAAGTTTAAACACTTGGATTTGATTTCTATTCTCTTCCCAAAAACAAAATGTTCCACAGGAAATGTTTAAATTTAACATGTTGGTTTTGATTAATGACATTTTCCAACAAAAAAACAATCTTCTGGAAAAATTCTGACAAGCTGTGCCTCCTTCTCAGTTTTTTAAAAAAATCAGAATTTATAAGATTTGTTTTCAACAAATTTATTTGTATCCTTCTTCCTCTTTTTTCTTTGTTATACTCACATTCTTTGTCCACTATGTTCATTTGTTTATTTTGTAAGATGTATGCTACAAACTGTTTGGGGCAGGGACTTTTTTTTCTTTTCCCTGTGAAGTGCCATGCTAAATTATAGTGCCACAAATTAATAGTTTAAAACCTTACCTAGATTTTAAGTTTTGCCTAGGAACCTATTTACCAGGCATAGAGATTATTTGTGCAGTTTCTAAGCCAGGATATTGCAGCAGTCTTCCGTACAGATGGGAAAAGGGCATTATATCCTCTGTGGTCAGTGAAAGGAATTCAAAGCAACACAGAGAGGCTTTATTTATTATTAATGCAATAGTCACATTATGGATAGGATTAAAAAAATTGCTACCAAGTTTTTCAGAAGTGTGAATTAGTAAAGGACAAAAAACCCCAGAAAAAACAAACCCACCACCAAAAGTGGGATGACAGCGGGCTGGAAAAAACTACTGCTCCTGTTCCTGAATTCACAGTTCCTTCTTATAACTTTGTTGGAGTTTAAGCAAACTGTGAAGTGATTTTAGCAGTTTCTGAATTACGACAGTTTATTTTGAGTTTCGCTTACTTGAAATATATATGTATGCAAGTCAACAAAGGCGCAAGAAATATAAGCATTGCCAACTCTTTTATATTCTCTATTTGTCCTTCTGGAGCTAAGCAGTTTGGAATTAGGGAAAAAAGGCATTAAAATATCTCTGCATAGGAAGGAACTGGTTATTTTTTGTTGAAAATAATACTTTGCATTTCTGTAAAGCCTACCATTTGTGGATCTCAAGATAATTAAGAAGTGTGAATGAATAAAGCCCCACAACACCCTTATGGAGTGGGTATTATCATCCTTGTTTTATAGATATGGAACTCAGGCACAGAAGTTAAGCCCAAAATTTAGAGGTTACCTTGAGGATCTGATTTCCTGTAGCTCCCACTGACTTTGATTGGGATTCTGAGGTATTCATCACTTCTGCAAATCATGCTTTAGGGAGCTTCTTGATAAGTGACAGCTTCTTTTATGCCTCAATTACATTTTAATAAAATTATACTGAATTTTTAGAATTTTGTTCACACACTCCTCAGGCTATGTCTACACTACAGAGTTTTTTCAGAAAAATGGCCATTTTTTCAAAAACTTGAATTACGTCCACACTGCAATCGCGTTCTTTTGAAAGAAAATCAAAAGAACAGAGGGGTTTTTCTGACAGCGGTAATCCTCTTTCTATGAGGAATAAGCCTCTTTCCAAAAGAGCTCTTTTGGAAAAAGGCGTGTGTGGATGGGGAAGAGGGTTTTCTTTCAAAAGAAGAGGCGGCCAGGAAATAATACAGGTGCCCTGGAGGCTACTCTATCCAAAGTAATCACAACTCTATAGTTCCTGTCTCCCGGTACCTCTTAAAGCTGCAGGCACCCTGGACAAGCCATGTGGAAGGAAGCCGGCCTGGGAGCAGCAGCCTGACCGTGCAGCTCTCTGCCACAGGCCTGCTCACCCATGGCAGAGCCACAAGCCCTCCAAGATCCCTCTGGCCCTTGCAGGGAGCAGCACCAGGGCTCCCAAGACCCACCCAGGGGGACCAAGAGGCGGGCACCCTCCTGGTTTGGAGCGGAGATCCTGTCCCTCTTCTCTGCCCCAAGTGCCGCAATGTGGATATTTATGGACAGATGGCCAAGTCCCTGGCGGAGCGCAGACTCCCACCCTGGACCTTAGAACAGGTCTGGAGTAAGGTGAAAGAGCTCTGCCAGGGATATGTGAGGGCCAGAGTGCGCAGCTCATCCTCTGGGTTAGGACCCCACACCTGCTCCTACTACCAGGAGCTGCACCAGATGGGGAAGCCATTTCCCCATGCGTCGTCATGGACTCTGGCCTCGACACATCCGTCGTCGCCCAGCCGGAGTACACAGCAGAAGAGGAGGAAGACCGGGGACAGCAAGAGGAGAAGGAGGAGGAGGAGGAGGAGGTAGACGGTACGGCTATCATCACGCTCTCCTCGGAGCCAGTTCCCATGAGCCTGGATGTCTCCCAGGCATTGTCTGATGCCCGGGAGGGATCTTCTGGTGAGTGCTCTCAGTTTGTCACACACACAGGGCAGGGGAGGCAGGCACAAAAGGAGAGGGGTGCGAGCATTGCTTGGCCTGCTTGGGCTGGGCATGGTGCCGCAATCCGTGCATGCGGAACCACATGCAGCATTACTGTGCGCCATGTGGCCTCAGCAGGCAGCCCCTGAGCATGCCTGGGACCCTGCTTCCAGGCTCAGGTGAGACTACACACACGTCTGGCCCTGGGGAAGGGGATGCCCTCCCGCCACCTGCCACAGCTGGAAGCAGGCTAGTCAAAAGGGCGCAGGCACGACCCCAGACACACCGAGGAGACACAGCACTGGCATGCCTGCACGTGCGAGGCACTGCCCGCTCCCACGGGCAGTGCTGCCAAAGCACAGGTGTGTGTGCAGGACCCAAGAAGGGCCATGCTGCTCCCTACTCCTCTGCCACCCATGGAAGGATCCCACTGTGGCAGGACACTTCCCTTTTCTGCTTGTCCGTGGGCCAGGGTTGGGGAAAGAGGGAAGCACGGTCCCCAGGGCACCATGGGGCCTCTGTGAGGCAGGACCTGCTGTGCAGGCCACACATGGCCTTGCTCCCGGGACATGCCCCTCCTCTGGCCCGAGGACTGTTGCTCCCAGAGGAGGGCACGGCCTCAGGACAGTGTGTGCATGGATGACTGACCACTTCCCCCTCTTTGTGTTCTCTACAACCGGATAAGTCGGGACCGAGGGGTGAGCCACGCCACCCGAGCCAGCCTCCAGAGCCCGGGGGACCAAGAAGGTGCGCCAGGGTCCATGAAGACCGGATGTGGCAGCACGTCAGCATCCCGCGCGACATGCAGCGGACCCTGGCACAAAAGGTCTGGGAGGACGCAGAGTGGCGGAACCGCGTGTAGGACCAGCTCATGCAGCGGTGCGGTAGCATGTGTGCCATCATGCGCGACATGACGGCACACCTGGTAGCTGTCACTGCTCCTACCTACTACCCTCCTGCCCACCCCCGCTATGCCCATTCCCCCTTCCCTTGCCCCCCAAGTGATGCCGCTGCTCCTTCTCCAAGCAATGCCAATGCCCCCACCCCTTGCCATCCCTGACCCCGCTCCAGCCCCCCTATTGGCCAGCCACCTCCGGTCCCAGATCCCACCCAACCCCAAGTCCGACGAGGTCCTTGCACCCAAGGTGACAAATCCAGCCACCTCCCACACCACTCCGAGCCTCCTCCCCCTCCAGGTTATGAGTCCTCCTCCCCCTCCCCAGCTTTTTTTTAATGAAAGATCAATACAGAGTTCATTTTGTTCAAAACCAACCAGGTATCTTTATTGAGAGGTCAGGGAAGAGGCGAAAGGAGGGGCTGTAGTGGGAAAGGGATAGTGCAGCAAGCCAGAGGCCCCTAAGGGGGAGGCCCTAGGGAGAGTTACTCTCCCTCAGGGCCTCCTGGATGTGCACCCTGGCCTGATGGGCCTGTCAGATGGCAGCTGTCCGCGGCTGCTCTAAGAGACTCCTCTTGCAGCAGGCCTCTGACCCCCACCCCAGGAAGAAGGCCTCCCCCTTCCTTTCCACAATGTTGTGGAGGACACAACATGCCAACGCCACCTCAGGGATGTTGTGATCCCCCACATCCAGACAGGTCAGGAAGCACCCGAACCATGCTCAGAGGTGGCCGAAGGTGCACTCTACCCGAATCCTGGCTGGTTGAGGTGGGCATTAAATTGGTCCCTGCTGGGACCCAGGTGGCCGGTATAAGGCTTCATCAGCCACGGCATCAGGGGGTAGACCATGTCCCCCATGATACACAGCGGCATCTGCACGTCCCCAACCACAAAATCACGGCAGAGGAAGAAAGTGATGTCCAAAAAATCCGGGCAACCACTGCACACTCTACAAGAGCTTTGCTGTCCCTCGAAGACATAGGCAAGTACACAGCAGAAGCAGAGAAATGGGTGTCCAGGGGGGACCTTTAAGTGAATGTTTCTGCTAGGCTCCAGCACCAACACTCAGAAGCAACTGGTGATCTAAAGCCCTGCCTGAAATGGTTCCGGGTGGCCTTATATGCGAGAGAGCGTCCAATCAGTGTGGACGCTCTCTTTCAAAAAAGCAGATCGCTTTTTTGATGCGCTTGGCCAGTGTGGATGATCTCTTCTGGAAAAGCTTCTTCTGAAAGTAGCTTGCAGTCTAGATGTAGCCTCAATAATCCAGTGCACTGCCAAGTGACTGATGGCCCGAACAAAGTTTAGCTCTTTTCCTTTGTACTTGAAAGTTTGCAAATTTAATATAAAAATGAGTATTACTTAAATTTGCAAAAAGTGATATATAGGAATCAGCGTGAAATAAATTTAACTAAAATCCCAAATTATCTAAATTTTCTGTTGAGAGAATCTGAATATCCAAGATAAACCAACAAATAAAAATTTGTAACGAGTAGAAAGAATAGCCGATGGGCTACATTCTATACCCCCATTACGCTAATGCAAACCCACAGGCTCTAACAGAGTTAAAGGGCTGAAACGAAGAACAAGATTTGGGTCAGTATGTAAAAATAAATTCCCAGATAAATCTGCTGCAATTAAAAGACTGATTTAATTTTTCTTTTGAGAAAGCAGCAACTGTAGTTTATGTTTGAAGAAGATTAAAAATAGTACCTAAACCCAAAGTGAACTGGTGGCAAAGTGAACACCACATTGGTCTGCACAAACTTTTGAACAGCTAAGAACAATAAATAAGTTAATAAAACTCAAAGTCTGTTTGCTTTGGCTAAACTGAGATTATTAGAACATAAGAACAGCCATACTGGATCAGACCAAAGGTCCATCTAGCCCAGTATCCCGTTTTCCAACAGTGGCCAATGCCAGGTGCCCCAGAGGGAATGAACAGAATAGGTAATCATCTGGTGATCCCTCTCCTGCCACCCATTCCCAGCTTTGACAAACAGAGGCTAGGGACACCATTTCTACCCATCCTGTCTCATAACCATTGATGGACTTATCCTCCATGAATTTATCTAGTTCTTTTTTGAACGCTGTTAAGGTTCTGGTCTTCACAACATCCTCTGGCAAGGAGTTCCACAGGTTGACTGTGCAGTGCATGAATAATCTGTCCAATGCTGTGCCATCTCTCCTGCATGCAGCAGTCATGTTTGGTTAACAATTGTAGAGTTCTGCAAATCTGCAGATATCCGCGGGTATCCGAATCCACGGATATAGATGTGGATATATGCAGCTCATTTTTGTGGATATGAATGTGCAGGGCTCCACAAATAATACAATCTACTCGCCCATGGTGAGTAGATTGTAACTCAGAAGAGCTGGGTTCGGGCGATCTGCGCATGCACAAATTGCTGGACAGTGTGGCTGGTGAGCAGGGCTCGCCGCGGTTTGGCGAACCCTGTGAATGTGGATATAAATTTATCTATTGCAGCTCATTTTTGTTGATACAAAATGTATATCCACACAGGGCTGTAAGTATTTGCATATGTTCTCCTTTGAATCAAACACAGGAAGTGAGCATTTAAACCTTAATTTTTCTATACAAACAGAAGGAATGTGATCAAAAAAGAGTCAAACACTTGCCAACAATTTTTCCATCTAATGATTCGGTACGAAAAAAAAAGAGACAAGTTGTAAGATTAACTGAGACAAATACCTATGGATGTTGCACAATTTAAAATGTCCAAGTAAAAACATCTCTAACCTTCAAGAAACACAGAATATAAGGGTCAGGTCCTTAGCAGTTGTAAATTAGTGTATCTCTACTGGAGCATGAGCTGCACCAATTACCCCAGCTACAGGGTAATGCGCTGTTATGAAAATGTGAAGCAACTTTTCACTTTGTTAAGGCTGTGCAATTTGAAATATGGGGGTTAGATTTACTTTGTCCTCTCAGGATTCCTCCTGCACAGGCTATTCATTACATGTCTGAACACAAATCAAGATGCACAGTAATTCATGTGCCAACACTTCTCTTTAGGAATTTCTCTTCAAAAACAACAACACTGTAATTTATTTCTATCTTTATTGTGGAAAACTCAATAAGGATATATATTATTTTCTTTAAAAAATGATTACTTAAAGTACTTTGTAGCAAGTAGGTATTAATATTTTCTCTCTCTAAGTACATAAAATATTTAAAACAGAGATTTTCATTTCCTTGTGGCAAAGCATTAATAAAGTAATAAAAATGAGGTAGTATTTTTTGTCGTGACATATGCAAAAATCATTAGTGCATATTCAGGCCTCTAATGATTGGAGTATACAGGCAGTCTGCATCTTCACGAAATTTGACTTATGAAGAACAGCACTTACAATGTTTCTCAACTAACACCCTGATTCGACTAGCAACTTTTGGTTCCATTTTATAATGTTTGGTCCAACAATGGAGTGGACTGTGATTCTGAGTTATGATGTGTTAACTTACAACACAAGTTTCAGGAACCTATTGTTTTGCAAGTATGAGGACTGCCTGTATTGTTGAAAAAAAACCCAGGTTTGCACTTGTTTTACCATTAGGATTTTAAAAGATATGCTTTGTTTTGGACAAGACAGCACTGCAGAATCTAAATAAAGAGTTAAACTATTTGAGGAAAAAAAGCACTGTCTATCTAGGAAGAGACCTACACTCTTTGGTTGGTAACCAATCGTTCACTTAAGGACTAATGAAGTGGATTTCTTCTCAAGTTAGGGCATGTCTAGACTATATCCCTCTTTCAAAAGAGGGAAGTAAATTAGACATATCAAAATTGAAAATGAAGCCAGAATTTGAATTTCCCGTGCTTCAATAGCATAATGGCGGCCACATGTTCTTTCAAAAATGAGTATTTCGAAAGTGAAATTGCCGTCTAGATGCGGTTCTTTCAAACTCCCTCCTTCCCCTTTTTTGAAAGATCCTGTAAACATCATTTTTTGAGGAGTACTGGATCTTTCAGAAAAGGGGGTCTTTTTGAAAGAACCGCCTCTAGATGACAGTTTCACTTTTCAAATACCCATTTTCGAAAGAATGTGCGGCCGCCATTATGCAAATGGAATGCAGGAAATTCAAATCCATGCTTAATTTGCAATCTCGATATGTCTAATTTACCTCCCTCTTTCGAAAGAGGGATGTAGTCTAGACATACCCTTGGGCTACGTCTACACTGGCCCCTTTTTCGGAAGGGGCATGCTAATTTTGAAAGTGGGAATAGGGAAATCCACGGGGGATTTAAAGTAGGAATAAGAGATCCTCCGGAATAGGGCTTTATTCCGGAGGATCGGGCCAGTCTAGATGCTTTTTTTCCGGCTTTTCCCCAAGCCGGAAAAAAAGCGGCGGACATGTTTATTTAAATCCGTGGGGGATATTTAAATCCCCCGCGGATTTCCCTATTCCCACTTTCAAAATTAGCATGCCCCTTCCGAAAAAGGGGCCAGTGTAGACGTAGCCTTACAGTATGGAATTGGTAGCTTATGGATCACTATGAAGACAGCAAATTTGGTGCAGTGCAGTTCACAGAAGATATGGTCCATGTATAGACGGACAAGAGCAAACGGAAGTTTCTCTCACTTGGCTCAATTTTTAATATAGGTTGAACCTCTCTGGTCAAGCATTCTCTGGTCCGGCAACATCTGTGGTTCAGTGTGATTTTAGTTAGTCGGATGTAATGTAGTTAGTCATGGGTGTAACCATGTTTCCTGCAGTCCCATAAAGTTTGTTTACAGCCACCAGTCCTGGCTCTCAGTGTTCTGTTCTGTTATTTAGCTCTAATTTACCCCTAAATGTCTTCTAAGTAAGCAGTGGAAGTGCTGGTAATGCTGCTAGACAATATTGACTTTCTGGGGTTTGGCAAATTCCCTGATTTGGCACCCGTCAGGTCCCAAGGGGGCCAGACTAGAGAGGTTAAACCTGTATAAAAAAATTTCCTGTAACACATCCCTGTTGTCTTCTACTTTACAATGCTCGTATAAACTCTCCTGCCAATTCTGAATGAAATTTTTGAACTTTCCCAGCCTACTTGTTTCCAAGTTCTTACGTTAGGACTTCTTTACCCCCATTCCAGGCATTTTTAATCAACTGAGCAACACACGGAGCACCACAGAACTTACATCTGTCCTGACCAGACATTTTCTTTAACAACAGATGGTTTGCAAACACACTCTTTGGCCTGGATCCTCACAGAGAGCTGTGCACAGCAGGGACTCCCCACATGCAAATCAACTCCTGCTTGCATGGAAGGTGGGCTTAGTCTCTTTTACTGCACTATCTTTCTCCATCAAGACCTTGCAAAGGCAGCCTCTGTATCCAGAATCTGCACTGGGAGAAGAGGTCTGAAGGTGTTTAAAAAAAGCATTACCCTCCTCCGATGAGCAGAAATTATGTTTTATCTGTTTCCATACGATCCCTTCTGCAGACCTCAGAAGGGACTGTGGCCAGGGGGATCTCTTGGTATCCAGGGACATAAGGAGTAAACCAGTGGAGGCCAGAGCCAATGCAGAAGCACATGGACTTTGTGACTGGCCTTGGCCCCCAGTAGGTTCCTCATGATCTGTAATGGGGGAAAAATTGGAGGGTTTCCCTGCCAACCATGGAAAGAGGTGAGTGATGCCTCATATTGTACAGTGAGGGATACATTTATTTATTTGAGTTAGAGAGATATCTTTGAAGTGATCTTCCAAGATCACATGGCCCTTGGTAATTCTGGTTTTTTACCCAAAATGTATTGCCCACTCAGAGTTTAAACTAAGATCCCACTGCACCTTCCAACAAGGCTAGCCTGGCCAACTCCTGTAGAACCCAAATGCAACTAGAATAAGGTCCTTCACTATTTTTGGATACATACATGCAAGGGTCAGAAGGGACCATTGTGATCATCTAATGCAGCACAGGCCTTTGAAATTCCCCCAAAAAAGTTCCCAGAGCAGATCTTTTAGTAAAATCTCCAATCTTGATTTAAAAATGGCCAGTGATAACGAATCCACATGACTCTTAATTAGCTGTTCCAAGGGTTAATGACCTTTACTATTAAAAATGTACACATTATTTCCAGACTGAATTTGTCCAGCTTCAACTTCCAGCTACTGGATCATGTTAGATCTTTCTTTCTTAGGATTGTAGAGCCATTATTGATTATTTGTTCCCCAAGATGGTAGATGTTGAATCTGTTATCAAGTCACCCTTCAACTTTCTCTTAAACGTAAATAGATTGAGTTCCTTGAGTCTCTCATTGTAAGGCATGTTTTAAAATCTTTCAGTCATTCTCCTAGCTGTTCCCTGAAATCAATCCATTTTTTCAACATCACTTTTGAACTAGGGGCATCAGAAGTTGATATAGTATTTCAACAACAGTGGCATGAATACCAAATACAAAAAGGCAAAATAACCTCCCTACTCTAACCCGAGATTTCCCTATTTATGAATCCTGGGGTTGCATTATTAGCCCTTTTGGCCACAGCCACTAACTGGAAGCTCTTGTTCAGATGGTTATCCATCATGATCCCCAAATCTTTTTCAGACTCAATGTTTCCCAGGATAGAGTGCCTCATCCTGTAACATGATCTACACTCTTTATTCCCAAATGTATACATTTACATTTAGTGATATCAAAACACAGTTTGCTTCTGCCCCGCTTCTCATGAGATCCAGATCACTCTGAATCAGTGACCTGTCCTCTGTGTTATTTACAACTTCTGGTTTTTGTGTCATCTGCCAAACTCTATTAGTGAAAATTTTTATGTTTTCTTCTAGGACTTTGATACAAAATATTAAACAACATATGGATAAGAATGGATTCCAACTGGACCCTACTAGAAACTCACTTACTTGACGTGCATTCCCCATTTACAATTACATTTTTAAACTATCAGGCAGTTTTTAATACATTTAATGTAGGTCACGTTAATTTTATACTATTCTAGTTTTTTAATCAAAATTGTGTGATACAAAATCAAATGCCTTACAGAAGTCTAAATACACTGAATCAATAAAACTTGTAATATCAGATTTTAAATTAGTTTGACAGAATACATTTTACATAAACTCATACTGATGGGTATTAATTATATTATCATCCTTTAATTCTTAATTAATGGATTCCCATATTAGCGGCTCCATTATCCTGCTTGGGATTCATATCAGACTGACACTCCTATAATTACCAGGATGTATCCTTTTTAAATCCTGCATGACATTAGCATTCTTTCAGTTTTCTGGAACTTCTCAAATGTCCAAGACTTATTAAAAATGAACATTAATGATCCAGCTAACTCCTCAGCAAGCTCTTGGGTGCAGTTTATATGGATCTGTTGATTTTAAAATGTCTACGTTTATTACAGTAGTTGTTTTTCAACATCTTCCTGATTGGAAACAGTGTTATCATCAATCATATGACTTCATCATCTATTTTTTCCCAAACAGAAATGTTTATTGAACACTTCTGCCATTCCTGCATTATTATTATTAATTCTACCATTTCCATCTAGTAATGTACAATATCTTTATGGTGATTCCTTTTGTTCCTTATTACTTTAAAAACTACTCCTGATTGCCTTTAACCCTACTGGCCACAGATTTCTTTTTGTGTACTTTTGCAGCCATTATCAATTTTCTACCCTTCTTAGCTTGATTTATAGTCATTAGTATTAACTGCCCCTTTCTTCCACTGTTACATTTTTAATAGCTGCATTCACTTCTTCTCTAAACAAAGTTGGTTTTCTAATATGAAACAAAAGTCAGGACTATGCAGTACTTTAAAGACTAACAAGATGGTTTATTAGGTGATAAGCTTTCGTTTCAGCTAGACCCGACTAACACGGCTGCATCTCTATCACGATTTTCTAATATGGCCTTCTTCCTCGATTGTGGCTTTTTGAGCATCTAGTAAAGTGCTCTTAATCAATTTCCAATTATCACTCACATTTTTCTGCTTGTATTATTTCTCCCAGCTGATTTACCTCACAATTGTTTACAGCTTGTGAAATTTTGAAGTGCCAAGTTTCATGGGAAAATGTAATGAAGTTATTACATTACTGAATGAATTAAAGGAATTACTATACATAACAATTCCCTTCCATTTATTCTATGAACTATGCCCGGGTCTATAGTTTGTTTTCATAATCTCTGTTCTAAAAACAGATATTGAAGGCCATTATGGTATGATGCTTCCCCATCTAATAAGAACATAAGAACATAAGAATGGCCATTCTGGGTCAGACCAAAGGTCCATCTAGCCCAGTATCCTGTCTGCCGACAGTGGCCAATGCCAGGTGCCCCAGAGGGGGTGTACCGAAGACAATGATCAAGCAATTTGTCTCCTGTCATCCTTCTCCAGCCTCTGACAAACAGAGGCCAGGGGCACCACTCCTTACCCCCTGGCTAAATAGCCTTTTATGGACCTAACCTCCATGAATTTATCTAGCTCTTTTTTAAACTCTATTATAGTCCTAGCCTTCACAGCCTCCTCTGGCAAGGAGTTCCTCAGGTTAACTGTGCGCTGTGTGAAGAAGAACTTTTTGTTATTTGTCCTAAACCTGCTGCCCATTAATTTCATTTGGTGTCCTCTAGTTCTTACATTATGGGAACAAGTAAATAACTTTTCTTTATTCACCCTCTCCACACCACTCATGATTTTATATACCTCTATCATATCCTCCCTCGGTCTCCTCTTTTCTAAATTGAAAAGTCCCAGTCTCTTCAGCCTCTCCTCACATGGGACCCATTCCGAACCTCTGATCATTTTAGTTGCTCTTTTCTTAACCTTTTCTAATGCCAAAATATCTTTTTTGATGTGAGGAGACCATATCTGTACGCAGTATTCAAGATGTGGGAGTACTATCGTTTTATATAAGGGCAGTAAGATATTCATTGTCTTATTTTCTATCCCTTTTTTAATAATTCCTAGCTTCTTATTTGCTTTTTTGACTGCCGCTGCACACTACATGGACATTTTCAGAGAACTATCCACGAGAACGCCAAGATCTCTTTCCTGATTAGTTGTAGCTAAATTAGCTCCCATCATATTGTATGTATAGTTGGGCTTATTTTTTCCAACGTGCATTACTTTACACTTATCCACATTAAATTTCATTTGCCATTTTGTTGCCCTGTCACTCAGTTTGGTGAGATCTTTTTGAAGTTCTTCACAGTCTGCTTTGGTCTTGACTATCTTAAACAGTTTAGTATCGTCCGCAAACTTTGCCACCTCACTGCTTACCCTTTTCTCTAGATCATTTATGAATAAGCTGAATTATAATAATAATCTCCTTCATTACCATTCCTTTCAGTTGTAATAACAGATGCAAGTGAAAAAGCAATTACAAAAGAAACTTATTCTTAAGTCTGGCATCAAGCTTTATGGGGTAAGAACAGTTTTTTACAAGTCAACCAAGGAGCATAAAAAGTGCCCAAATGTTTGCAACACTGAGAAAACAAACACTCTAAAAATAGATGAGAAATATCTTTTGAAATAATGTATTAATCAAGCAAGATCTCTAAACCTTACCTAACCTTAACCCTAGACAGACCTTTAGCAAGAACACATCACAGAATTCCATCACAATAATCCTCCATTTTCTGAGTGTCTTTTCAAATTTTCTAGTGTCTAA
Source organism: Pelodiscus sinensis (assembly GCF_049634645.1). Taxonomy (NCBI): domain Eukaryota; kingdom Metazoa; phylum Chordata; order Testudines; family Trionychidae; genus Pelodiscus; species Pelodiscus sinensis. The sequence goes on from NC_134712.1 coordinate 175,534,737, forward strand.
TGGTGTTCTACTTTTAGTACAGGTTTTTAGGTCATCAGATAGGTGGCTTTGTTTCTAAGATGTCCTTACCTTTGTGTCTCACACAGTAAAAATCTCAAGGTAGCAATTTCATTTTATAGACCGATATACTTTCTCACCATTATCAGTTATAACTAGAGCACACTCCAATAGTGGTCATTGTAAATATTACTTATCTTAGTATACAATAGGTTTCAACCAAGTCCTAGGCCATACGGTTTATAAACTGCATTTAGTTAATGGCACCGATACGCTGTTCCCTAATTTTAACAGAACATTTAAAAAAAAAATCCTTTCTGCCTGAAAAGTATTTTCTTTAAACACAAGATATATACTTCAATTCCAGCTGTGGGAAAGAAAAAAATGTACCGACATTTTAGCCATTTTTCCTGCAGTGAAAAAATACACAAATAATTTTGTGCTTGGTAGTATTCAATTTTGAGTCATTGTTCATGAATTTTAATAATAAGAAGAAGAATTACCAAAGAGAACAGGACTACCTGTTGAAGAAGAGTTAAACTTTAAAAAGTGGTTCTTTCTAGAGAAAATTAGAATAATTTTAAAATCAAGTTTTAAGTAGATTTGAAATAGTTTTAAAGTTAGAATTACAGGCACCACTTTTGTGCCCCCTAGTGTTTGTGTTTTGCAGAGCAGATCTTATGAAGTCATTTTTATTTGCTGGGTATATATAATTTCTACTTTTGTATCAACGGTTGTACTGTCCCATATTATTTTAAAAGGCACATATGCACACTAGATTTTTCTGGGTCTTTTTCCTATTTTCACTTATTAAATAATATTATAATAATCTGATTAATATGTTTCTTTATGAAACAGCATTTTGCCATACTCTATAGGTGCCACAGAATTATATTTATGATATGTTATAAATACATCACACATTTATTTTAGCATCACTAATGGTATATATTACTATACCTGAGCTCTCAAAAACTTACCTCATCATCATCCATTATGTGCTGCTTTGCAAATTCATACATTTCTGTCTGAAGTGTGGTTATGTTGTAGTAGCGAACTGCTTCCTATTGGAACAAAATTTCCAGATTCTTTTTAGGGCAATAAATCATTATGAACATATTTCTGAAAGTCTCCCAAAGTGTCAGACATCACTTGTTACCAGAGTGGCCAATAGCCTTGCTGGGCTCCTGAGCAACATGGGCGGAGGGAGGGAACTCCAGGCCCTGGAGGGGTGGGATCTTGGAAGGGGCAGGGCTGGAGCTAGCCTCCCCCAAGTGATCCCTTCAGTGCCACTTGAAGTGCGCCTCACAGCACAGTAGCAGTGGCCAGGAGCCCCTGGGCCTTTGAAATCACCAGGGTCTGGGACAGCTGGTTCCTTCTTCCCCACCCACTGGCATGCCTGCCTATGACTATTCTACCAAAGCAAGCTCCAAACTCAATATTTCTCTGTTAATTTCAGGACTGCCCCATGTTTGTGAAAGGAAGATGGAAGCAACAAATGAACAAATACAGTGAAACCAGGGGTGATGGGTGCTGCGGTGCCTGCTGCAAAGCTGGTTCCTGTGCCTATGCATGTTGAGGTACAATGCACTACAAGTGGTAGCTGAACATCATACTTTATCTTATAGTAAACAGATGCTATATTTCTCCTGACTCTAACATGCACATTTTCACATCAAAAGCTACGAACGGGACATATCCAGCCCACTTAATTAGCCATATTTACATGGGTCCTACAATAGACAGGAACTTCTACTGTTTTATATTATATATATATTGTTTTCTGTTATTTCTATTCCAGTTCATCTGATGATGTGGTTTTGCCCATGAAAGCTCATGATTCTATATATTTTTGTCAGTCTCTAAGGTGCCACAGGACTACTCGTTGTTCTTAAAGTTGCCCTATTTGTTGGCATTACTATCTACAATGCTTGACCCATGTCACCTTTTTGGGAAGGGTAACAGTAGAAACAGCCTTCACGAGCTAGGAGTGATCTATTGACAAGAAGTAAGTGAGAAACAAGAGTCTCAATATTATTAATGTGCCACATAGATCTAGAGACTGCCAGACTGCAGTGACTGGTTAGGTAGCCCATGCAGGCAGCAAGAATAAACATAAGGTGGTGAACGGGCATATTTGATCTCTCAGTAAATTAATGTGTACCTCAGCATGCTCCAGCGCAGTGGGAGCAATTATAAAACCCCTTCCCTACACATGTAGGACAACACAATATATAGATATTTTCACATATCTCTGTATGGTTCTTGTAAGTGAACTACGTTTGACACAAATGCCTCCAACAATTCTCCTTTGCCATAACTTCCACTCTCTTGGATTCAATGGTAATATTAGGAGACATCTTGCATGCAATTTACCCACTCAACTTACTGGTCTGGGCTGAAAATCTTCCTCTGTGAGTCCCCATTTGTCTTTGTGGTATTGATAATAGACCATGTTCTGTTTCATTACTTCATCTTTCTGGTCGAAGAGCATATAGCTAGCAACACAAGGGGCTGCATTCTTCATGTCATTCACTGAATTAACAAAACAAACAGAAGCCTGAAGGAAAGGCAAATAAGCAACAACCCACATTTCCTTTTATTATTCATACTCAGGAAATTCAGGTGGTGACAAGTGCAACATTCCTCCTAAACTTCATGACTCTATAAAATATCCCCCCCCGAAATACCTTACTTTAAAACAACAACAAAGTCCCCATCCTGGCCTACTCTGAAAAGCTTGTACATTTACCTGGCTATAACTTTGCCCAAGTAACAGGATGAATGAATTGTACTACTTAGAAGTTATATCATGAGATAACAATACCCAAGGTATGCTCAAAAGAGCCCACTTCTTAACCATGGAGACTGTTTAAAAGATTTCCAATTCTCTCACCATAAAAATGCAACAGATAATCTTATATCAAAATTCACCATCAATACACAGAAAAACTTAGCCATGATTAAGAAGATGCAGGACAAACAAACAGGGAGATGGCTAATCAAATGGCACACACAAGAGACCCCACCTCAAGCCTGAATTTTACTCTCTGATGGGAGTCAGATTAGCTCGGCATGCATCCAGTGGCAGAATGTAGCTTTTACAATGCTGGTCTACTCCTAAAAAGACAGTACAAAATTCTTAATGATCTTATCAAATGTGTTCCTTCTAACTGAGAGAGTACATGATGGCAGTTTTCAAGTACCTAAAAAGGTGTTGCAAGAAGGAGGAGAAAAATTGTTCTTCTTGACCTCTGATGATAAGAGCAATGGGTTAAATTGCACCAAGGGAGGTTTAGGTTGGACATTAGGAAAAACTTCCTAACTGTCAGGGTGGTTAAACACTGGAATAAATTGCCCAGGGAGGTTGTGGAATCTCTATCATTGGAGATATTTAAGAACAAGTTAGAGAGGCATCCATCAGGAAAGATCTAGAAAGTCTAGATGGTGCTTGGTCCTGCTGTGAGGGCAGGGACTGAACTTGATGATCTCTCAAGGTCCCTTCCAGTTCTAGTGTTCTATCATTCTATAACTGCCAGCCTTTCAACCTCAATCTGGTCTCTGAAAGGCAAGCTGGGCTCTTTCCTTTTGTGACGAGGTGTGTACCTCACACAGATAAGGGATGGATTAATGTGAGCTTGAGAAGTCAGTTATATTACCCGGTTGCATTTGAAAAATGGGCCAGGCTTAATTAAAGATGAAGCTCAGCTGCAGAAGGAGCCAGTCATGGTGACTATAAAAGAGGCACAGCTTAGAAGGAGACTGAAGTCCCTTTCTTGATTTCAGACACTGGAGAGACCAGACAGGTCACAGGTGAAAGTCAAGGGAAGAGTGAGCCCAGGGACCTCTCCCAAATAAAGTCCAGTAAGAGATAGAAAAGATACAGAGCAGACATCAGGCTGGGGCCAGCTCTGGTAAAGAGGCCTGATAAAAAAAAAAAAAAAAAACAGGATTTGAACTTCCACAGAGAGGCCCACAACGTGCCCTGCTAAAGAGCAGAGAGATTTGGAAAGCCATACATGAAGAGGGCAGAAGGTGGCTTAAGTTGGTATTTTTAGCTTGGGGATTTTGTGATTTGATTCTAGGATGGAGGAAAGAGTCGTGCAAGTCCTGGTCCTGAGAGAAGGGTAAACCTGCAGAAGCCTGCTGACTATGGTAAAAAGCAGTGAGGCAGCAGCAAAGAATATGATACAGCAGATCTTGGCTGCTGGTTACAAACAAGGCCCCTGGAACAGAGCCGTAACAAGGGTGGGGCAAGTGGGGCACTTGCCCCACGCGCAGTATATTTAGGGGTGCAAAATTAAAAATTAGAAAGTTAAAAATATTATTTCACTTATATCTTTGCTATCATCTATTTGCAATCTCAATATATGTGCAATTAGCAACATGTGCAATGAATAAAATTAATACAAAAAAATTAAGAATTTTATCATTTTGGGGGGCCGGCAGAGGGAAGGGGGCGCAGTTCAGTAGCTTGCCCCGGGTGCAGAAAACCTTAGTTTTGGCTATGCCCTGGAATGAAATTCAGTACAGTGGAAAGGCCTGAGTTCCTTAACCAGCTTCTGGAGAAAGTGGCAAAAAGCCCCTGACAACCTTAAGAGAAGGTGGTGAGGATTACAGGGGCCCAGTTGAGGTTAAAGCCTTTCTGTAAGGATCCTTGACATTTTCCACTGGATTTCGCTACTCTGGAAATAGTGCGACCAAAGCATTACCTGGCCAGAGGGCTGAATCACAAGAGGCAGACATCTACAAGGCCAGAGTGGCTGTCAGCAATGAGAGCGAGAGGAGAAGCCTGCTATACCATGCCTAGCCATGAGGGGGCACACCACAGTGAATCAATCCTTTTTTACATATGCACAGCAGTAAAAGTTCAGATGGTCAATTTAGGTTTTGTTATATTCCTTCAGAGGGATGCAAAGGTGTAATTGATTGGAAATTAGTAAATAATTATCTGAACAAGGAACGGAACCTAGCTCAGTCTCCTCAGCTGTTTTGTCTCTACAAGGTTGGCAGAAATTTAAAAAAAGGCAGGGAAAATCTTCTAGTCATTGCAGTCAGCACATGTGATTCTGAACACATTTAAGGAGCAGATCTGCGAGAAAGAAAGGGCAATGTTCAAAGCCATTTTTCAGAATATAAGTGCACTTTATGAACTAAGAGGTAGTCACAGAGTCATCCAAAGGAAAGTGTGCAAGAAAGCTTCCATTCACAATTGTGGCCATATCAGGAGTTCCCATAGCAAGTACACGTTATGAATACCTTGTTTGCCCAAACCCATTTCTAAAAACTATCATTTCTAACACACAGTTTGCAATTATAGCTCCCTCTTTATGCACAGGTTCCCTCTTTATGCATGTCCCCGTTCTAGTCAGATGAATCAAGTCCTACTATGAAAAGAAATACATATGAAATAGTTGTAGTCCTGTGTGGTGAAAAAAATACTACCTATAAAATTTATTTTCAATAGTTTGCATTTTATGTGAGGAATTGCCTCAGTCATAATTTCTCTTCTTCCTAGATGAAATAGCTGAAAAGCCTTACATAAGAAAAAAGCTCTCTTCTCTTGGTAAAACAACACATCCCTCTAATCTAAAAAGGCTGCGTGAGCCACAGTGTGGGTATGAAGGCTTGTTTGTATAACTACAATGATCTAGCTGTACCAACGCAAATACCTAGCGTACATGCACCACACTCGTGTAAAAAGTGGCTCGCTATGATGGAGTTTAACCCAAAATGCACCAATCCCAGCCACTGAACATCAAAAGAAACATGCCTACAGTAGGGGGGAGAGGAAGGAAAGGACAGTTAAGTGGTTAGGGCAGTAGCTTAACATTCAGGAGCATTAAGTTCTATTGGACTTCCCAACACGCTACTAATATTATCTTGGGCAAGTCACTAGGTATCTCCCTGCCTCAGTTCCTCATCTGTAAAATAGAGATAACACTATTTTCCCACCTCACAGGTGTTGAGAATAAATATATTAGTGACTGTAAAGAGTTTACACATTACAGTAATGAGGGCTATTTAAGTACCTAACGGTATGTTTACACTGCCACCCTAGTTCGAACTAGGGTGGCTAATGTAGGCATTCAAAGTTGCAAATGAAGCCCGGGATTTAAATATCCCGGGCTTCGTTTGCATCTTGCTGGGCACCGCCATTTTTAAATCCCCCTTAGTGCGGACCACGAGGAGTAACGGTAGTTTGAATTAGAGAGCCTAATTCGAACTACCTACTCCATGCCACGTGTAGCCGTGGGCACAGAGTCCGCACTAAGGGGGATTTAAAAATGGCGGCACCCGGCAAGATGCAAATGAAGCCCGGGATATTTAAATCCCGGGCTCCATTTGCAACTTCGAATGCCTACATTAGCCACCCTAGTTCAAACTAGGGTGGCAGTGTAGACATACCCTAAGATATACTGAAGAAATGCACAATGTAGACAAGCACTGGAAAGGACCAGTGGATTCTACCAACAGGAGTCAAAGGAACAGAGTAAAACATGACAAATCAGATCACACATTCATAATGGTCTTAGGTGTCTGTTAGAGAAATGAAGACTTGAATCTGATTAGAGACCACTCAGCCAAGGACCTCCTACAACTTCTGTCACTTCAGTGAGAATTGAAGGGGACACAACACTTGACAGGATCAGGCCATAAAATGCTTTTGTCCCAAATCTCTTTCATATGTGGGCTATTCACCTCTCTTCACATATGTTTACCTTCCATATATGCCAACCCCACTTACAGATGTCCAGGGAGAAAGAAGAGACTAGACTCCTAAGACTTTGAGGTCCAGAACAGATTAACTGCCATTTCAAGAAACTGTAAATGAAATATTTAATCTAAACCATTATCATTAGAGGTAAAGAACACTGAAGGAGGCTTGCCAGAACCATCCCAATTTTATTTTAAAACACAAAACACTACTTACATTTATAATAGGCAAATTGTAAATAATGGTACATGGTTGCCACAAATTTCTCCACAACAAAGCCTCCTATAACCGGTGTCAGGTTACTTTCACACTGCAGCTTGCATTCAAGAACTTCTATGTAGTGATCTAAAGGAAAAACAGAGACAGAACTGCATAGAACACTGCTGTTTCAGAAGTACGCCTGAAGCCAGCTCCTCTGTACACTGCAGCTCCATACTGCTCCCCTGGATTCTGGGCATCAAGGTCCTGATATTCAGAGATCTCGTGCCATCACAATTCCAGCTGAAGTCAATGAGAAGTGTTTGTGCTTAGCACTTCTGGAAATTAGGCCACAGTGATTCAAAGCAAAAGCTCAAAATCGCAGTAAATAGCTATGTTATGTTTTACAGATATCTTTAGGCAGCCTGGAGTGACGTATTTTATATACAGTGATACATATGTCTATTAAACTATTGAAATGGAGCACTACTGTATTTCCACAGGTGAGTTTAAGTGATTTTTAAAGTAGCTGATACCTTTGCGATGTTACTAAATGTATTTGTCTCACTATGTATTTTAGAAATGTGCATCTGTCTGTCTGTGAGTTCATTTGTTCAAGAATTCCACCTAAACAGTAAGCACTAAGCCCACCAAATTTTGTATGCAGCTACCTCTTATCATAACTTAAAGGTCAGGATTTGATTGTGCTAGGACAATGGGATGTGATTGGAATTTGATTGTTTCTCATAAAATGGAAAGGGAGGCGTCTGTCTCAGGCTAGGTCTACACTACAAAGTTTTGGAGCAAAAATGACCGTTTTTGTGCAAAAACTCGTGGAGCGTCCACACCTCAAGCACGTTTTTGCACAAGTAAAATGAAAGAACAGAGGGGTTTTCCCAGTGTAGGTATTCCTTTTTCTACAAGGAATGACTCCTTTTTGCGCAAGAGCTCTTGTGCAAAAAGGTGTGTGTAGATAGGGAAGAAGTGTTTTTTGTGCAAAAAGAGGCAATTGAAAAAAGCACAGATGCCCTGGTGGCCATTCTGTAAATAGCAATCAGAGTGTCCTTTTGAGAGAGCATCCATGCAGTCTGGACGCTCTCTTTCACAAAAGCGCATAGCTTTTTTGATAAGCTTTTATGTGTGGACACGCTCTTGCACAAGAAGTTTTTGCAGAAGATCTCTTCCACAAAAAGCTTCTTGCACAAGAAGCCTGCAGAGTAGAAATAACCTTAGAAATTAACTAGGACTTCAAGTGTTATCACTCCTATTTTCATAAGAGATATGGAATCTCTGAATGCACTGGCTAACACTTTGGTTTTTTCGTCTTACAACATGAGCCAATCAGCAAAAGGATATCTTTGGTTGATATCTGTGTGCAAGTACCCGTAATTCAAGACTCCCAAATATAAAAGTGCTCTTTATAAAACTAAGAACCAATATCCCCACAGTTTCTGTCAAGTATAATTCAACTAGAAAATTTACCCAGCATTCTCGGGTCCTTCATGGCAGGGATCTGGAGGCGTGCGGTAAAGACCCCTTTCAAATTGTCTTCTATAAGCAGGATCTATAAATACTGGTTTAAGAGAATGATCTTGCATCCCTGAACTGATGAAATCTCACAAGGTAGAATACTGAGGGTATGTCTACACTACCCCGCTAGTTTGAACTAGCGGGGTAGTGTAGACATACCCTGAGAGACTGGACAGAGATCCACAATGTTATTTTGAATAACCCTGAGAGACCTATGGAAAATTAGCAGATTACTGCACCTTTGCTATCACACTGAATTTAAAAACTTGGACTCACCATTAATGTATTTCATCTGCTTTGACCTCTCAATAAGTCTAATTTATTTTTCTTAGCTAATAAATCTTTAGTAGTTTACTAGAGAAACTCTGTCAACATTGTCATTAGTGTGACCCAGAGCATCCACTGAGCAGGATTAACCCTCGGGGCTGGAAGTAGCCTAATATGAGGTGATTTTTGGTTTTAATAAGCTTTCATCTCAACGTCTAGTTTGTCTGGGTGGTAAAGACAACTGGAGAATCTAAGGAGATTATCTGTGGCTCCATGGTAAAACAAATATAGTGATCAAGGACTACATGTTTACTATTATACCATCAGTCTGGGGTGACTACCCTCTTTCCTCACAGTCTGAGCTGAGGCTGGCACTCTGAATTGTAAACCATACAAGACAGTGTGGCTGAGGTTCAATAGCAACTAAAATGATCAGTGAGAAATGGGTTTGGATTAATATGCTAATAATATAGAGCAATTCTTATTATTTCCTAGGATGCTACTTAGGTATTTAGAAACATCAATACAGCTCACTATATTTTTCTCTATATGAAAACACTTCATTATGGATTTTCCATAATGTATAGAACCTATGCTTTCCAAGGGCAAGTTAGCTACTAGCGTGGCCACCTATAACTCTTCTTTAACATAGGCCCCCAATACGGCATTGGTGGGCCATTGTCCTGTGCAGGTCACCCTCCAAAACAAGGGGAATGAAAAGCACACACCAAGGACACACATTTGGAAACTAAAATGTGGATTGAAGACTCATTGTCCTAGGGCTAAGGTTACGGATGACCACCAACCTGCTATGGAAAGATAAAAATCTTTAAAATCTTTGATCTCCCTGGATCCTTCACAAGCTGCAAGGCAGTCATCATAGGATTTGAAGAAATCAGGAAGTGCCAGCTCCATATCGGAGATGGAGGTTCTCCAATTATCTCCATTGTACGCCCTCACAGCCCTGATAAAAAGAGTCTGAAAAACAAGCAGGAATGAGAAGTAGCCGTTTTTAACCTGTGGAAAAAGTAGCACCACTGTGGGCTCTAGTGAGGTTAAAAGAAAATGTTACTCTTGAATTATGGGGATTCTCAATTCTTTATTCAAGTAACATGTGGGAATAATAAGAAAGTTTAAGTAAGGGAGATCTTAAGGTATTTACTAGAAAGTGGGGGATGTAATCGTATTTCAGATTGCTGGGAATCTCAGATGATAGGTACTAAGCTTGTGGAACAGAGATTTCAGTGTGACCATGAGCCAGAATCAAATGACCTAATGAGAGTTCTAGGCAATGTTCCCTCTATTTTTTTTCTATCCACGTGTGGAATAAATGTTTGTGTCCTGAGGCATGTGTGAATATGCATCACAAGTAGAAACACATACGCCTGGCTGTAGGTGCCCTGCTAAATCGGCTGAATCTCTCCTGGGCAGCCGCCCAAACGCACAGCTATGAGGGAACACTGGTTTTAGGACAGTGATTCCCAACCTTTTTGATACCAGGGACTGGCAAATCCCATTCATAAACTTTTGGCAGACCAGTAACATTCTATTTGCATGTTTGCATATTCATTATGCAAATAATAAATATGCAAACATTCAAATAAAATGTTACCAGTCCATCAAAACCTCAGCCACCAGAGTCCCCCAGTGCCAGCCCTAACCCCTAGAGCCCACCCACCCCTCTACTACACCCCAGCACCAGCCACGGACCCGAGTCCCCTGCACCCAATCCCCCTAGTGCTAGCCTCCCGCTCTCAGAGCCCCCAGTGCCAGCCGCCCACCCCTTAGAATACCCCCACCACCAGACCCCCAGGGCCAGCCTCCTGTTTCGAGCCATACAGCATGCAACCCCCCCCCAGAGCTTCCCCCAATCTCAGTCCCCAAACCCCAATATTAGCCCTGTCCCCATAGCCCCCCATGCCAGCCCTGCCCTCAAAGCCCCCACCCAGAAGCCCCCAGCACTAGCCCTGCCCCCGGAGCCCTCAGTGCTTATCCCACCTCCCTCACCTAACCCTGCGCTGCCTCTCAGCAGCCAGCTGAGTGCTGCTGCCTGGGTTGCAGCTGCTCTAAGGCTGCCTTCCTGCTGCACAGCAAAGCGCTCTTCCGTGGCCGGGAACAGACCCTGCCCCTGCCTTGCCAGTCCCGATGACAGCCCAGTCCCCGAGACGCGCACTGGATCAGCAGTGTCTGCGGCACAGGCAACAGGGGTAGGCACACACTTCTGGTTAACGGCCTCCCCAGACCGTTAAAAGTTGGGGCCTAGAGTCGCAGGGTCACTCAGCCTGTGTGTGTCTCGGGCTCGCGGCACCCATGCAACAGCTGGGCGGTTCTGATACCCACTGGTGTGAGTCAGGGAGCCCGGCTCCACCCACACAACTCAAAATGGTGCTGCCGGCTGTGGTGCCCCTGGGACTTTGGGAAGCAGCCAGACATGTGGTGCAGGCCGGGGCTGGCAGGGGAGACCCTGCAGGGGAAGCTGGGCCCTACCGGAAGGGGGCGGAAATCATTGACATCCAGCACGGCTCTCCAAGGCCTCTAACCTGATCCTCCTCAATAATATCGATAAAGGCCGGGATGCTCATGGCCACAAAGGCTCCATTCTCTTGTCCCAAACACGCCACCCACAACGGAAAGGACACGGGGGCAGTCGCCTGCCATGAGGCTGCCGCCAGAGCTGGAACTCACTGGGAGAGGCTGGGAGGAGAATTTTTAGTGTGCGTGCAGGCGCAAACCTTGTAGGGAATGGAGCTCCCCAGTGGGTGGGGCTCATTAGCAGCTGGGGGCATGGCCTGGCAGAATGCTGCAGCCCGGCAGGCAGGGGTTTGCGGCCCACCACCAGTCCATGGATCAGTCTTTGGGAACTGCTGGTCTAGGATATGTCTGTGCTGCAAAGAAAAACCTGCATCACTCTGTCTCAGAGTCCAGGTCCATTCGCGGGGCTCAGGCTAAAAGCTAATAAAAGCAACATGAATTTCAGCTTGGGCTGGAACCTAGGCTCTGAAATGTGACAAAGGGGGAAGGTCTTGGAGGCTCTGCTTTAGCCCAAGTGGGACCAACTACACTGCTATATTTATCCCTGCAGCCAATGCCCAAGTAAATTTACCTGGGCTCAGTACTACGGGTTGTCTTTGCACTGTAGATGTATTCCTAGTTGTTTTAGGCCCTAATCCTGCACTTACACACCTGAATAACTTGGCATACTTATTTAGTCCTGTTGAGTTCACTACTCATATGCACAAAATTACTCGTGTGGTTAAATCTTAGTAGGATCTGACCCTCAGGTTGCACATATATAAAGGCTGCTAGGACTTCATGGTTTACTGTAAACTAAGTGGATGACATATCCACAGGAATAAAGTTCCATGTCAAAAGGAACAAGCTTTCACACTGATGTGCAAGTGGTATAGCTACATTTATTGTAATGAGGTGAGAGAGAGAAAGAGATCTTGAGATGAATTATAGGAAGGGATTTGTTACAGGAGAAAGAAGATTTTTGGCAGATGAGAAAAAGGAGACTGCCACAGGCACAAAAGGTAACATAACAGGATTTAACAGAGAATTGCAAACAAGTAAGAAGATGAGAGGGAATGGAATGGAAGGCAAGATAAGAGTTGAGAGCAAGATTATACAGAAGAATGAAAATCTTTAATCTAATGCATTGAGAAAGTCAATGGAGGTATAGTATACAATGAGAGCAGACTGCAGGTAGAGAACTTACCTCATATGACTTTGTCTCCAAGTCTTTTATATGCTCCTCGGCATCAGGCATGCTCTTGTAATAAGCCATATTCCTCTGCATCATCTCATCATTTGGGTGCTTCAGCAGAAATGTGTGAGCTGCTGCAATGGCTTTTGGAAGATTATTAGCCTAAGCAAGGAGGAGAACAAACTTACTGGAAAAGCTGCTTTTCTAAGTTATCTGATATTTGTCAGCCAGCTTTCCTTACATCTTATTGTATATATACTTGTTGTCACTTGGTAGAACTGATAAATGACCTCTGGGGACTTTTCACTCTGCATGCAAAGCAATATAACTCCATAATCAGGATGTCCATGTAAGGCTACAGCTACACTATGAATTTTTTCCAGAAGAGGAAATTTTTCTGAGGAAAAAGGGATCTTGCACAAAAGAGGGGTTTTGCACAAAAAGGTGTCATCTACACAGCACTTTTTTGCGCAAAAACCTCTTCCGCAAAAAGGACCAGAAGAGAATATGCAAATGAGAGTGTGAAATATGCAAATGAGCATACCATTTGCATTTCCTCTTCTGGAAAATATTCGTAGTGTAGCCATAGTCTAACAGACCAGGTAAAGGAACCAAAGTGTAGATTTAGTGGTGAACACCCAACAAAAAGAACTGTTATTTAAATAAAGAGAAGCAAATTTAACTCTGTAATAAGCAGAATAAAACACACATTAAACACTATTTTCTGTGCAGATTTGAAGAGGAATTGCCTCCAATGTTCTTTTTCAACAAAACTGTGTGGTGTGGTGTAGGGATGTGGAGGTTTAACTGATTAACTAGTAATTCTCACCCATCATGGGTTTTTCTCCCCAAACTAATAATAAGCAAAGATCCTGGCCAACACAGTCCAGTGGGCTCTTCATAATGCATTTAGTAGCTTATGCAAATATAATTATAATCAGGGCTCACCAATCGGCGGCGAGCCCCGCTTGCCAGCCACGCAGATCGCTCTGCACCGGCTCTTCTGGGTTGTAATCTACTCACCATGGCTGAGTAGATTACATTATTTGTCGAGCCCTGTTTATAATACTTACTAGAAGATTTACCAGGCATTGCTCAGATCCTTAACTCAATTAATTTTTGTCTTTTTGGAAAATAAAACGAAAATGTACATGCTTCATTTAAATCATTGCTGCGAGGTGGGGCTGGAGATGAGGGTTCAGTACGAATGCTTTCCCCAGGCAGAGCATTACCCCAGCTCCCTCTCACTGCAGCAGAGCCAGGTGAGAAGCACCTCTCTATGGGCACCTCTACACTGCAGGTCAAAAGTTGAATTAAAATATGCAGCTTCAGATACATCAACTGAGTAGCTGAAGTCGAAATAGCTTAATTTGGCTTTTGGCGCTGTCTACACAGCAGGAAGTCAAAGGAAGAACACTCTTCCTTCGACTTCCCTTACTCTTGAAATGAGGGTTATGGGAGTCAAAATAAGGGCTTGCTGTGTAGATGTGCACTATGGCTATTGCAGTTCCAGTGGGCATAGCCAGGGGAAAGGTACACATACCTCCCCTCCGGGAAGAGGTCCAGGTTTGTCTGCCCCCTGTGCTAAACATGGTAGAGTAAGGAATGCAGCAAACTTTCAACTTTCCTCTTGCTCCCTGACAAAGGGGAACAGCCAGAAATATCCCCACATGAATCAGTGTGGGAAAGGGGGAGGGAAAGGGGGTAGGAAACAGTGAACAACAGCCAGTCTGAGCTGCAGGCTCAGAGTTGACAGACACTGTAGGTAAATAAAGCAGCATGGGCCCATCAGCAGCTTACTTGGGTTGACCCAATTTGGGAACCACTGCTCTAATATATAAATATCCCAAAACAAACATGTACAAAACTCCAATATTTTTGCTTATAGAACTAAACATTTAATTCACACTGGTTAAAATAAGAGGATAAAGAGCACAAAACAGCCAGTCCCACCCTTAAGTATATCCTAGCTTCTGTGAAGCGACAACTGTCAAGTAGCTGGAATGTTATCAATAGCCTTCTTCACATATTGTGTGTGTGTAATAAGACCAGGCAGAGCAAATGCCAAGAATAAACTTAGCTGCACTTTCGTCAAATGTCCAGTTATGCTTCCTGTCTTTTACTTTACTCTTCAAACCTGTTTGCTGGTTTGGTTGATATTTATTTCTCTTTTCTTAGTCTATAATTTGTTTTTGATCTCAGTGTACCACATTTAAAAGAGTTGTACGCCTACTGAAGAAAGTAAACTCAGCAGAAATGAGAAAAACAAACCATGTCTTTCAAAGGAGCACATGCAGGAATAAGAATGTCTGCTTCCAGGATCTAAGACGTGGCAAAGTTTCTCTTCTACACACACATGAATAAATACTAAGTGACCTGAAAATTTTCATCCAAAGTTTCCCCAACAGTGGTGTTATAGAGAAAATAAAAGAAACATTCCTTCCTTAACAAAACCCTTCAGCTAAGAAACCGTTTGTTGGGCCTGCAGTGATTTATAGTTGTAAGACTCCTAGAACGCATAAGCCATGTAACGCTCTTACAGCTGATGACTGAATCAAAAAACAAATTAGAATACATTCTTCAAATGATTTCTCACATACTTTTGTTGCTGAAGTTAAGGCACTGATATGTTCCCTAGGAATTTACTGAATACTTTATATATAAACATTTTATGTCCCAGGCATGCTTGCTATCGTGATCACAAGTAACTTTATAAAGACTGCATACTCTGTAAAGCAAATGGGTGGTGAAGGCAAGTGTGGATTGGGGCAGGTGAATAAATTAGAACTGGTATGGTCAGGTATATATTGATTTGGGAATTAGAAGAGTGAGTATGTACTACTAACTCACTTTTGAAAAGATGTATTTGATGCCTCATGTCCTGCAACTTGTATCTTATAAAGGACTTACTAAGGCCTTATATTAGGGATGTGAAAGTGTAACCCTGTAAACAGTTAACTAATGAGCCTGGTTATATGCAGGCTCCCCTCACGGCATGCACTGGCTCCTGAGGAGCTGCCTGCTGCCCTGCGCTGCTGCCTCTGATATTGAGGCAGCAGCATGGGGCTGCAAGGGGGAGCTGGTATAATAGCAGCATAAGTCTCTCACTGAAGCTGGGCCAGTTGAAAAGTGCCTCTCTATGGCTGCTGCAGCTCCAGTTACACTGCTATAGCTGCCCCCACCACACAATGGGCAGCTCATCAGGGGTTGAATGTGATCTCCAGGAAATGTGAAATGGCCACATCTTGCCCAACACAGGGCAAAATGTGAATGTCCCAGCTCTCACTGTATTCAGCAAAGACAATGAGAGCCTGGAAAGTTGCTTGTCTGCCCCCTTTGGGTTTAGCACCAGGCCTGAGCCTGCTGTATTGCCTAGCTTGAGTTGAGGGGACACCAGGGACATGTACAAGAGGGTGGGAAATCATAAATTTTGCATGAAAAATAAAAATCGGCAATGAGTTCTGCACAAGTTCTGCGTGTGTAGTGGCACAGAATTCCAGCAACAATACAATGGGGCAGTTGGGGAGAGAAGAGCTGAGTGGTGTAAGGCAGGCACAGAGGTGAGATGACTTGGAGAAGAGTGAGGGAACACAGTGTTGTGATGAGAGCTGGTATATATTATAGGGACATGAGATGGGAGCATAAGGAAGGAGTGGGCTGCAGGACTTGGGGGTGAGATGACACAGTGAAGGCAGAGAGTGGGGCAATGGGCAGGCTGGCTGGGGGAGCCAATGGGAAAGATAACATGTAGGTGGGGTAGTGAGACATGGAGCAGGAGAACCTGTGGGAGAAGATAATTGTGGGGATTAGGGTGGGATAATCTGATGGGAGACGGGGGAAAACATATGAGAGGACTATAATATTTGAAGTTTACTTAGCCTGGGAAGGCATTGTGAATTAGAATGGGATGACCTGGGTGAAGGCCACGAAGAAAGAGATGATGCAATAGACTGTAGGAAGGGATGTCCTGGCAAAGGCAGTTTACTAAGGCTGGGGTGTAATAAGTAGGATAAAGGGTATATATTGTAAATTGGGGTGTACAAAAAGCCTGTAGGATATATGTGGGGAGATAATGGATAGGTGGTGCACTATTACCTTGAAGAAGGTGATTGGATATGGGGAACAGGACAGGCAATAGGGAGGAAGCAACCCAAATAGAGAGAGGGGGGAGTGGCACAATGAGGTGTACGATGAAGTGGCTGGAAATCCTGGAGGAAGGAATATATGGGGGAGGGAGGTGCAGCATTATACTGAAATTAAGGATGTTAAATATCAATTTACATGGTGAGTAGTTGATGGAATTTTGATAGGCACTTCTGCATTCCTTCTTTCTGGGGCTCTTGTACATTTCAAAGGAGGAAGGCGGAACTCCGTGTACAGCCCGGGGCCAACGGGAAGTCCCGCTGACTCCGGACTGCTGGTGGCGTGCCAGCTTTGAAACGTACAAGAGTCCCCAGCGGGGGCTCTTGTGCATTTCAAAGCAGAAGCTCCCTCCTGGTGCCTGGAGTCAGCAGATGACTCAGAGTCTCTGGCTAACCCCAGGCTCCATACTGTGCAGACACTTTGAAATGCCACGCGGAGCCCAGGGTCAGCTGGGGACTCCCCAGCTGATCCCAGGCTCCGTGCAGTATTTCCCCAGAACCTGGGATCAGCTGGGGACACCCCACATGACCCCAGGCTCTGCGTGCTGCGCTGGAACTCGGACTCAGCTGGGGAATTCCCAGCTGACCCCAGGCTCCACACAAACACTGCAGTGGCATTTCAAAGGGGCAGTGCCACACAGAGCCTGGGCTCAGCTGTGCGGTGCTGCCCCTTTAAAGTGTCGCTGGGGTGTTTCAAAGCGGCAGTGCTGAATGAAACCCGGGATCAGCTCTGTGCAGCACTGCTTTGAAAGCAGGAGCCCTGGATCAGCTGTGCAGTGCTGCTGCTTTGAAGTACTCCCTCCTCCTCCCCTCCCCCGCTTTGCTGCCTCTGATAGAGGCAGTGGGGGGGCAGGGATAGACTAGTTGAGTCAACTATCCAATAAGCAGGGCTCGACAAACAATGTAATATACTTGCCCGTGGCGAGTAGATTACACCCTGGAAGAGCCAGCGCAGAGCGACGATCTGCACATGCGCAGAGCGTAGAACTGCGTGGCTGGCAAGCAGGGCTGGCCGCCGCTCGGCGAGCCCTGCCGATAAGCATTTGACTAGTCGACTAGTCCTTAACATCCTTAACTGAAATACAGAGTGGAGTACATAAAATAGGAAATGGGCAAGGAGGGATGTGAGTGCAAGTAGTGTCTGTTTGGGGAAAGGGTGCAGTAGACATTATACTGGAAAATTACACTGGTATAAGGTGGGGGGATGTAATGGGATGCAGGGGCAGCAAGCCCTGGGATGTGTGACAAGGTCAGGGAGGCAATGGGCACAAAGTATGATGGGGTTGGGGCACTAACTGGGTGTAGGGTGGTGAGAGCATGACAGAGCAGCAAGCAGGATGTGTGTCATGTAGGGATGTTAACATGTACCCACACGATGAACTTGGGCTCATCCGTTAACTGTCTCATTACATGCAACCTCTCCCCTGTGCTGATACAGAGGCAGCAGTGCTGGGGGAGGGCTGGGGGAGGCTGGAGCCAGTACACATGGGGAGTCTGCTTTTAAGCCAGCTCCCTGTACTTGCTGGTTCCCATGGAGGGCCTGCAAGCGAGGGGGGAGGAAGGTGCAAACTAGTGCTTGTGAGGATACAGAAACAGCAGGGCAGGAGTACCAGATAGGATTGCCAGATAGTTTCACAAAAAATATTATACATGGCGGGAAAAAAATTTGGTCAAGCACAAAAGAAAAAAGAACCAAAACTTTGTTGACAAAAAAAAAAAAAAAGAAGCACAGCCCCTTTAAATTCCCACACACTCCCTCCGCCCCGCCCCCCCACCAGACCGAGGAAGAATGTCCCAAACCGCCTTCCGTCAGAGAAAAACATTTTACACGTCGGGTATTTTCTGTTTGTTTTTTTACCGGACAGAAAGTGCAAATACTGGGCTGTCCAGTCTAATACCGGACATCTGGCAACCCTACTACCAGAGCTGGTGCTGGTGGGGAGCTGGCTTAAAAGCTGGCTTCTCACTAGCACCAGCTCCTGTCTCCCAGCTGCATGTAAACGTAACTGCTGAAAATTTCAGCATTTTACACAAATAAATGCATTTTAACATCCCTAGTGTAATGTAGCAGTATGATAAGGGTGTTAAGCAGCACTGAGAGTGCGATTGGGCAGTGGGTCTGTGATGGGTGGATGGCAGTGGGGGTACTGTGGGTGAGATAGGCACCCAGTTGGGGCCACAGAATGTGTGATGGGGCAGAGACGCCAATAGGTGTGAGGACACTGGGGCTACATCTACACTGGAGCGATCTTGCGCCAGAGTTATGCAAATGAGGCTGTGTGGAATATTGACGAGCTTCATTTGCATATCTAATGAGCCGCCACTTTGCGGAAGAGGCTCTTGTGCAAGAAGGAGCTGTCTACACTGAAAATAATCAGCTCCTTCTTGCGCAAGAGCCTCTTTTGCAAAAATGGCAGCTCATTAGATATGCAAATGAGGCTCAGATATGCCACGCTTAGCCTCATTTGCATAGCTTGGCGCAAGATCGCGCCAGTGTAGACATAGCCTGGGTGTATAATGGGAGCACTGAGGGACAGAGGGTGCCCTGGAATCTGAGGGGGCAGCAGGTCTGGGGGCAAAGGAGGGGAAATGGTTATGTAACAGGGCTAGTGGTTGTATGATAAGAAAGTACAGCATGGATGGGCAATTGGGTGTATGGCAAGGCAATAAGTCATGAAGGACCATGAGTCCCTGGGTGTGAGACAGGGCAGTGGGAAACAGGGGGAAGCAAGATGGGTGCCAGCAGGGCACTGGGAGGCAGTGAGTGTACCACGCATACTGGGGATATGACGAGGCAGGGGGACTCTGGGGGGCAGTGAGGCAGGCATGGGGGGTATGACAGGGCAGCAGGCCACTGAGGCAGTGGAGCACGCGGTGTACAACAAGGCGGGGGCGGGGGGGGCTGAGTGCATGGCGGAGGCGGGGTGGGGGGTCCTGGGGGGGGAGCAGCGGGGGGCTCACCTTGTAGTAGGCGTACTGCAGGAACTTGTAGGGCTCTCGCTGCTGGAACTCGTCCAGCACCTCGCGGCTGGGCTGGGACTGGCGGAAGGCGGGCAGCCCCTGCTTGCAGCGCTTGAGGCACCGCGCCCGGTGCAGCACGTCGGCGAAGAGGCGCAGCTCGGGGAAGCCGGCGAAGCGGTCCGGGGAGCCGCGGGGCGGCAGGCGGGCGGCGCTGCAGTTGAGGTGGCAGAAGGCCTCGCTGTCCCGCAGCAGGCGGTGCAGCCGCATGCTCATCTCCAGGTAGCTGACGCTCTCGGGCCAGTTCTCGCTGCTGTACTGGTCCAGCCCGTAGCGATAGGCGGACTCCAGCGGCATCAGCTCGTCCCGGGGGAAACTCTTGAAGCTGTAGCGCTCGTACTGCGCCCCCGCGCCCGCCAGCAGCAGCAGCAGCAGCCCGAGCAGCAGCCCCGCCACTCCCGGCCGCTCGCCGCCCATCCTGCCCGCCGCCAGCGTTGCACCCCGTCCGGCCCGCACAGCTCCCAGCCCGGGCAGGATCCTGCGGGGAGGACACTGGCCCGCCCCCGCGCCAAGCGCCTGCGGGGGGAAGGGGAGAAAGCAGCGCGCCTGTCAATCCGCGCAGGAGGTGGCGTGTCAGAGCCAGGCATGGGCGGGAGGGGAAGAGGCGCCCGCCTGACTGCTGCTCCTGCCGGCAAAGGCCTTTTGAGTCCGTCCCGCTCCTTTTTGTCCTTTGGAAGGGACAGGATTTATGGGGGTCGCTGATAGACGTTGCACTCTGTGTTTTGGGGCTCGCAAGTGGGTATTCGTTGCCTTTGCTTGTCTTCTTTTAGTTTGCCAAAGGCATGGCTCATTGATTCGGTGCCGTTTTTGAGGTGGAGTTTCTGAAATTGTTTTGGGAGGTGCCCTGCAGTTTTATCTCGAATCCAATCTTTTAATAAACACACACACACAAATCCCATCTCACCCATTCAGCATCTAAGGACATGGCTACACTGCACGCTTATTTCGCAATGAGCCATTCCAGAAGCTATATTCCAAAACACCTTATTTCAAAAGAGAGCGTCCACACTACAGGGATGCCTCAAAATTAGTCTGAGGCAGGTTGCCCTAATGTGGGTGCTATCTTGATTTAGAGCCCCAGGAGGCACAGGAGAGGAATAACTTTCAAGATAGCAGCCGTGGAGCATGAATGCTGCGATTATTTCAAAATAGCTATTTCAGAAAAGGAGTTGTTCGTCATGGATTGAGGTTTACAGAAGTCAGAATAAGCTACCCATTATTTCAATATTATTTTGAAATAACGGCATTGCTATGTAGATGCTCGCATTGCTATTTCAGAATAACGGTACAGCGTAGCTGCACCCTAAGGCAACAACACCATCTCCGTGTGGTAAGACTACCACTGTCTATTGCTTGCCCAGGATTTTGGGTCAGAAGAGGGACCTTGGTCAGGGTCAAGAGGGCGCACAGTCTGAGAGGCCTTTAGGGTAGCTGCTTCAGGGAAGCCCTGTGAACAAAGCAGCACAAGGACTTTGGGAACCAGGCTCCAGCCCCCTCTGGTTTTCTTCTATCAGTGCCTGGTCTGGCAACAGGTGGCAGCAGGTGTGCTAGGCCAGTTGGCCAAAGTGGCGCTATGCACCCAAGGACTGCCTGCTGGCCCACCTGCTGCACTGGGGATGTGAATGACTAGTCAACTATCCGATAAGCAAATGCACTAGTTGACTAGTTGCTTCTCCCCACTTGCTGCCTCTATGAGAAAGAGGCAGCGAGGCGGGGGGGATGGGGAGGGGAGAGGAGAGGGTGCTTCAAAATGGCAGGCCACGTGAAGCCCTGTGCCAGACCCTGGGCTCCACACAGCACTATTGCTTTGAAACACTGCGTGCAGCCCGAGCCAGCTGGGGACTCCCTAGCTGGCCCCAGGCTACACGTGGAGTTTCAAAGCAGCAGCACTGCGTGGAGCCTAGGGTGGAACCCATGGAGTGGGGGACTGCTTGAGTTCCCGGCTGGCTCTGTGCTCCCATCAGCACTTTCGCTTTTGCAACGTAGCAACACCCCTGGGGTGCAAATTGCATTGACTATTCAGTTAGTCAGTTAACCTAAATTTAACATCCTTATCGGTCACGCTGCTGGGAGCAGGAGGCTAGGAGGGAAAGCACAAGGCTCACCGCACTGGGGGAAGCTTTTAGGGATGTGTCTACACAGCAAAGTTATTTCGGAATAACGTCTACACAGCAATTCCATTATATCAAAATAATTTCAAAATAATGGACAGCTTATTCCGACTTCTGTAAACCTATGTCTACAAAAAATAATGCCTATTCCGAAATAGCTATTTCAAAATAAGGCATGTGTAAGCGCTCCTCTTCTGCTATTTTGAAGTAGCCCCTCACTAGGGCCATTCTCAGTTATTCCTTCTGGGGCTCTAAATTGAGATAGCACATCTACATTAGGGAATCCTGCCTCTGACTTATTTTGAAGCTTCTTTGCATTGTAGACATGCTATTTTGAAATAAGCTGTTTCGGAATACTGTAACTATTCCGGAATAGTTTATTCTGAAATAACTGTGCAGTGTAGACGTAGCCGTAGGGTAGTTGCTCCAGGGAAGCCCTTTCCCAGCATGCCTCCCAGCCTTGGCAGCTGACCCACTTGAGGGAGAAAGGCTGCTGCTGCTCTAAGGTGGCCCTTGTGCCCAGGAAGACCAGTAAGTGGGAAGTTTGGTGCTTGTGGCCTTGGGCATGAGGAGGCAGTCCAGCCCACTTCTCCTGGGATGGGGGGTGGAGGTGAGGGAGCCTTGGGAAAGGGGTAAAGGATCCTCTGATGGCCAGCATCCCTGTAGCCCCAGAGAGAACATAGAGTACTAGTACACCCATTGAATCATAAGAGCCAGAACTATACCATATAGAAAAGATCCGGCCTTATTTCCCCTCCCCAAACAAATTCTAAAATGTAATGGAAATCATTTGTCTGGAATCCATCTCTAATTAAAAGGCCAAATAAATAAACAGATCCATGGCAAAGTTCTTCCAGTTTTAATAATTTACCATGTATAAATTGGTAACACAGGATATTTTAAAAAAATGATCAGAGTCTTCAGATATCTACAAAAATCCAAAAAATTTCTTAAAAGAATCCTTTTTCTTTCCATTACGTGAGCCATTGACACCTATGTAAACTGTCTTTGAAAAGTAATCATGCAAATGTTATGAGATAGGCCTATCCACATAATCCTTAGTCGCAAATGCAACCTAACTGCTTTACAATAGAAAAAACCCAATTCAAGAGGGCTGTGTCTAGACTGGCCAGTTTTTCCAGAAAATAGGATGATTTTCCAGAAAAACTTGCCAGCTGTCTACACTGGCCGCTTGAATTGCCGCAAAAGCACTGACGATCTCATGTAAGATTGTCAGTGTTTTTGTGGCAATACTATGCTGCTCCCATTCAGGCAAAAGTCCTTTTGCGCAAAAGGGCCAGTGTAGACAGCTCACCTTTGTTTTCTGCAAAAAAGCCCTGATCGCGAAAATGGCGATCGGGGCTTTTTTGCGGAAAAGCGCGTCTAGACTGGCACGGATGCTTTTCCGCAAAAAGTGCTTTTCCGGAAAAGCGTCCGTGCCAATCTAGACGCTCTTTTCCGAAAATGCTTTTAACGGAAAACTTTTCTGTTGAAAGCATTTCCGGAAAATCATGCCAGTCTAGACATAGCCGTGAAGTCAGATCCTGCATTAAGATCTACTAATACAGAATCTCTCTACCTTGTTGCACATTCCGCCTTCCCCACCACAGACGCTTGTTGCACTCTGTGTGTGTGAGTGTGTGCGTGTGTGTCTATGGAGCGGGCACGAGGCAGGCGGAGGGCGGGAGGGGCGGGTGTCCCCGGGGTGGCGCGAGCGTGCGGGGAGCGCCAGGAGCCGCCAGCAAAGCGGGGCGCGGGTGGGCTGCGGGCCGCCCCGGCGGGGTGCGTGCAGGCGAGGCGCCGTAGCGGCAGCGTGCGGGGCAGGGCGGCGTGGGGGCGCGGCGCGGGCTTGGGGGTCGGCCTTGGGGGCGTGGGACCGTGGCGCGGGCGAAGGAGAGCCTGCGTGGCGAGGGGGTAGCGGTGGCGGGAGCATGTGGGGCTCTGGGGGGAAAGGCTGAGGAGGAGGCGGGTGCGAGCGGGGCAGGGGCAGGGTTGCCAGGTGTGCGGTTTTGCAGCGGACAGTCCGGCATTTGAGCTTTTCTGTGTGGGAAAGAAATTTGAGAAAATATAACGGAGAAAATGTAAACGTGGAGTATTTTGTAAATCCGATGCCGTGTAGATTGTGCTGGGATGGCAAGCGCGTCGGGTACTTTTGTGGCAAGCCTCTGGTAAGCCCGGGCAGAGGGGGCGAGGGGGCGGGAGTCCCGCGGCGAGCAGGGGCAGGCGAGAGCGGCGCGGAGCCGGCGGAGGCGGGGCGCGGGCTTGCTTTAAAGGCAGGCACAGCGGCAGGCATCAACGTCTACGGCCATACCACCCTGAACACGCCCGATCTTGTCTGATCTCGGAAGCTAAGCAGGGTCGGGCCTGGTTAGTACTTGGATGGGAGACCTCCTGGGAATACTGGGTGCTGTAGGCTTTTTGCCGCCTCGGGCGGCAGGCCTCCCCCCGCAGGGCGCCCGCGCTTTTGCCGCCGCCAATCGGCTCCCCGCCCGGGCCAGCCGGGGTGCCCCAAAGTCCTTTTCCTCTCGCCTTCCAGCCCCCCTCCCCGTTCCCCACCGCAGCCGCCCGTGGCACTCTGCGTGCCGGAGTGTGCGCGCGCGCGCGCGCCTGTGTCTAAGGCATCTTCCAGCCCCGTCTCTTGTCGGCGGACTAACCCTTAAAGAGGCCTCGCATTGAACTGCTCTTCGAGGTGTGCCCCTGTGCCTACTCTACGGCCACATCGCGAATTCGTACCTCTGACCGAGCAGTTTGCTCCTTTTCGAGTCAGCTCTGAATTTGTTTCAGGCCCTCGGTTTTTTCCTAGGCCATTGGCGCCGAGCCTTCTGCGCCTAACGGACAGCCTGGCCCCGGCAGTGGCCCGCCCCCGGCCCCGTCTCCTTTTCCCCGACCGGCGCCTGCCGCGGCGACGGGCGGCAGCAGGAGCGCCAGGCCGCCTGGCCGAAGGGGCGCCCCGGGCCCGAGGCCTGCCTGCCTGCCTGCCTGGCCGCCTGCTGCCCCGGTCTGCCCGGGAGGGGAAGCCAGAAGGCTCGCCGCCCCGGGGGAAAGGGGGCGGGGCTTTGGGGGTAGCGGCTTCGGGGAAGCCCTTCGCCAGCACGCCTCCCCGGCCTCTGGCAGCCGGCCCCCTAAAACTGGAGCCAGAGAGACCGCTGCTGCCCTGAGGCGGCCCTCGTGCCCGGGGAGGCCGGGCGGCGGGTGGCCCCGGGGCTCGAGGGGGCGGCCCAGCCCGCCTCTGCCGGGACGGGGCGGGGCGGGGCGAGGCGAGGGGGCCCGTCGCGGGCGGCCTCCCGTTCCCCTCCCGGCCCCCCTCCCCGGGGCGGGCGCGAGGCCGGCGGAGGGGCGGGCGTCCCCGGGGCGGCGCGAGCGCGCGGGGAGCGCCAGGAGCCGCCAGCAAAGCGGGGCGCGGGTGGGCTGCGGGCCGCCCCGGCGGGGTGCGTGCAGGCGAGGCGCCGTAGCGGCAGCGTGCGGGGCAGGGCGGCGTGGGGGCGCGGCGCGGGCTTGGGGGTCGGCCTTGGGGGCGTGGGA
Organism: Pelodiscus sinensis; assembly: GCF_049634645.1. Lineage (NCBI taxonomy): Eukaryota > Metazoa > Chordata > Testudines > Trionychidae > Pelodiscus > Pelodiscus sinensis. Next base: position 175,559,946 of record NC_134712.1, read on the forward strand.
CCGTGGCGCGGGCGAAGGAGAGCCTGCGTGGCGAGGGGGTAGCGGTGGCGGGAGCATGTGGGGCTCTGGGGGGAAAGGCTGAGGAGGAGGCGGGTGCGAGCGGGGCAGGGGCAGGGTTGCCAGGTGTGCGGTTTTGCAGCGGACAGTCCGGCATTTGAGCTTTTCTGTGTGGGAAAGAAATTTGAGAAAATATAACGGAGAAAATGTAAACGTGGAGTATTTTGTAAATCCGATGCCGTGTAGATTGTGCTGGGATGGCAAGCGCGTCGGGTACTTTTGTGGCAAGCCTCTGGTAAGCCCGGGCAGAGGGGGCGAGGGGGCGGGAGTCCCGCGGCGAGCAGGGGCAGGCGAGAGCGGCGCGGAGCCGGCGGAGGCGGGGCGCGGGCTTGCTTTAAAGGCAGGCACAGCGGCAGGCATCAACGTCTACGGCCATACCACCCTGAACACGCCCGATCTTGTCTGATCTCGGAAGCTAAGCAGGGTCGGGCCTGGTTAGTACTTGGATGGGAGACCTCCTGGGAATACTGGGTGCTGTAGGCTTTTTGCCGCCTCGGGCGGCAGGCCTCCCCCCGCAGGGCGCCCGCGCTTTTGCCGCCACCAATCGGCTCCCCGCCCGGGCCAGCCGGGGTGCCCCAAAGTCCTTTTCCTCTCGCCTTCCAGCCCCCCTCCCCGTTCCCCACCGCAGCCGCCCGTGGCACTCTGCGTGCCGGAGTGCGCGCGCGCGCGCCTGTGTCTAAGGCATCTTCCAGCCCCGTCTCTTGTCGGCGGACTAACCCTTAAAGAGGCCTCGCATTGAACTGCTCTTCGAGGTGTGCCCCTGTGCCTACTCTACGGCCACGTAGCGAATTCGTACCTCTGACCGAGCAGTTTGCTCCTTTTCGAGTCAGCTCTGTATTTGTTTCAGGCCCTCGGTTTTTTCCTAGGCCATTGGCGCCGAGCCTTCCGCGCCTAACGGACAGCCTGGCCCCGGCAGCGGCCCGCCCCCGGCCCCGTCTCCTTTTCCCCGACCGGCGCCTGCCGCGGCGACGGGCGGCAGCAGGAGCGCCAGGCCGCCTGGCCGAAGGGGCGCCCCGGGCCCGAGGCCTGCCTGCCTGCCTGCCTGGCCGCCTGCTGCCCCGGTCTGCCCGGGAGGGGAAGCCAGAAGGCTCGCCGCCCCGGGGGAAAGGGGGCGGGGCTTTGGGGGTAGCGGCTTCGGGGAAGCCCTTCGCCAGCACGCCTCCCCGGCCTCTGGCAGCCGGCCCCCTAAAACTGGAGCCAGAGAGACCGCTGCTGCCCTGAGGCGGCCCTCGTGCCCGGGGAGGCCGGGCGGCGGGTGGCCCCGGGGCTCGAGGGGGCGGCCCAGCCCGCCTCTGCCGGGACGGGGCGGGGCGGGGCGAGGCGAGGGGGCCCGTCGCGGGCGGCCTCCCGTTCCCCTCCCGGCCCCCCTCCCCGGGGCGGGCGCGAGGCCGGCGGAGGGGCGGGCGTCCCCGGGGCGGCGCGAGCGCGCGGGGAGCGCCAGGAGCCGCCAGCAAAGCGGGGCGCGGGTGGGCTGCGGGCCGCCCCGGCGGGGTGCGTGCAGGCGAGGCGCCGTAGCGGCAGCGTGCGGGGCAGGGCGGCGTGGGGGCGCGGCGCGGGCTTGGGGGTCGGCCTTGGGGGCGTGGGACCGTGGCGCGGGCGCAGGCGAAGGAGAGCCTGCGTGGCGAGGGGGTAGCGGTGGCGGGAGCATGTGGGGCTCTGGGGGGAAAGGCTGAGGAGGAGGCGGGTGCGAGCGGGGCAGGGGCAGGGTTGCCAGGTGTGCGGCTTTGCAGCGGACAGTCCGGCATTTGAGCTTTTCTGTGTGGGAAAGCAATTTGAGACACTATAACGGAGAAAATGTCAACGTGGAGTATTTTGTAAATCCGATGTCGTGCAGATTGTGCTGGGATGGCAAGCGCGTCGGGTAGTTTTGTGGCAAGCCTCTGGTAAGCCCGGGCAGAGGGTGCGAGGGGGCGAGGGGGCGGCCCAGCCCGCCTCTGCCGGGGCGGGGCGGGGCGAGGCGAGGGGGCCCGTCGCGGGCGGCCTCCCGTTCCCCTCCCGCTCCCCCTCCCCGGGGCGGGCGCGAGGCAGGCGGAGGGGCGGGCGTCCCCGGGGCGGCGCGAGCGCGTGGGGAGCGCCAGGAGCCGCCAGCAAAGCGGGGCGCGGGTGGGCTGCGGGCCGCCCCGGCGGGGTGCGTGCAGGCGAGGCGCCGTAGCGGCAGCGTGCGGGGCAGGGCGGCGTGGGGGCGCGGCGCGGGCTTGGGGGTCGGCCTTGGGGGCGTGGGACCGTGGCGCGGGCGCAGGCGAAGGAGAGCCTGCGTGGCGAGGGGGTAGCGGTGGCGGGAGCATGTGGGGCTCTGGGGGGAAAGGCTGAGGAGGAGGCGGGTGCGAGCGGGGCAGGGGCAGGGTTGCCAGGTGTGCGGCTTTGCAGCGGACAGTCCGGCATTTGAGCTTTTCTGTGTGGGAAAGCAATTTGAGACACTATAACGGAGAAAATGTCAACGTGGAGTATTTTGTAAATCCGATGTCGTGCAGATTGTGCTGGGATGGCAAGCGCGTCGGGTAGTTTTGTGGCAAGCCTCTGGTAAGCCCGGGCAGAGGGTGCGAGGGGGCGGGGGCGGCAGTCCCGCGGCGAGCAGGGGCGGGCGAGAGCGGCGCGGAGCCGGCGGAGGCGGGGCGCGGGCTTGCTTTAAAGGCAGGCACAGCGGCAGGTGTCAACGTCTACGGCCATACCACCCTGAACACGCCCGATCTCGTCTGATCTCGGAAGCTAAGTAGGGTCGGGCCTGGTTAGTACTTGGATGGGAGACCTCCTGGGAATACTGGGTGCTGTAGGCTTTTTGCCGCCTCGGGCGGCAGGCCTCCCCCCGCAGGGCGCCCGCGCTTTTGCCGCCGCCAATCGGCTCCCCGCCCGGGCCAGCCGGGGTGCCCCAAAGTCCTTTTCCTCTCGCCTTCCAGCCCCCCTCCCCGTTCCCCACCGCAGCCGCCCGTGGCACTCTGCGTGCCGGAGTGCGCGCGCGCGCGCCTCTGTGTCTAAGGCATCTTCCAGCCCCGTCTCTTGTCGGCGGACTAACGATTAAAGAGGCCTCGCATTGAACTGCTCTTCGAGGTGTGCCCCTGTGCCTACTCTACGGCCACGTAGCGAATTCTTACCTCTGACCGAGCAGTTTGCTCCTTTTCGAGTCAGCTCTGAATTTGTTTCAGGCCCTCGGTTCTTCCTAGGCCATTGGCGCCGAGCCTTCGGCGCCTAACGGACAGCCTGGCCCCGGCCGCGGCCCGCCCCCGGCCCCGTCTCCTTTTCCCCGACCGGCGCCTGCCGCGGCGACGGGCGGCAGCAGGAGCGCCAGGCCGGCTGGCCGAAGGGGCGCCCCGGGCCCGAGGCCTGCCTGCCTGCCTGCCTGGCCGCCTGCTGCCCCGGTCTGCCCGGGAGGGGAAGCCAGAAGGCTCGCCGCCCCGGGGGGAAGGGGGCGGGGCTTTGGGGGCAGCGGCTTCGGGGAAGCCCTTCGCCAGCAGGCCTCCCCGGCCTCTGGCAGCCGGCCCCCTAAAATTGGAGCCAGAGAGACCGCTGCTGCCCTGAGGCGGCCCTCGTGCCCGGGGAGGCCGGGCGGCGGGTGGCCCCGGGGCTCGAGGGGGCGGCCCAGCCCGCCTCTGCCGGGGCGGGGCGGGGCGAGGCGAGGGGGCCCGTCGCGGGCGGCCTCCCGTTCCCCTCCCGCTCCCCCTCCCCGGGGCGGGCGCGAGGCAGGCGGAGGGGCGGGCGTCCCCGGGGCGGCGCGAGCGCGTGGGGAGCGCCAGGAGCCGCCAGCAAAGCGGGGCGCGGGTGGGCTGCGGGCCGCCCCGGCGGGGTGCGTGCAGGCGAGGCGCCGTAGCGGCAGCGTGCGGGGCAGGGCGGCGTGGGGGCGCGGCGCGGGCTTGGGGGTCGGCCTTGGGGGCGTGGGACCGTGGCGCGGGCGCAGGCGAAGGAGAGCCTGCGTGGCGAGGGGGTAGCGGTGGCGGGAGCATGTGGGGCTCTGGGGGGAAAGGCTGAGGAGGAGGCGGGTGCGAGCGGGGCAGGGGCAGGGTTGCCAGGTGTGCGGCTTTGCAGCGGACAGTCCGGCATTTGAGCTTTTCTGTGTGGGAAAGCAATTTGAGACACTATAACGGAGAAAATGTCAACGTGGAGTATTTTGTAAATCCGATGTCGTGCAGATTGTGCTGGGATGGCAAGCGTGTCGGGTAGTTTTGTGGCAAGCCTCTGGTAAGCCCGGGCAGAGGGTGCGAGGGGGCGGGGGCGGCAGTCCCGCGGCGAGCAGGGGCGGGCGAGAGCGGCGCGGAGCCGGCGGAGGCGGGGCGCGGGCTTGCTTTAAAGGCAGGCACAGCGGCAGGCATCAACGTCTACGGCCATACCACCCTGAACACGCCCGATCTCGTCTGATCTCGGAAGCTAAGCAGGGTCGGGCCTGGTTAGTACTTGGATGGGAGACATACTGGGTGCTGTAGGCTTTTTGCCGCCTCGGGCGGCAGGCCTCCCCCCGCAGGGCGCCCGCGCTTTTGCCGCCGCCAATCGGCTCCCCGCCCGGGCCAGCCGGGGTGCCCCAAAGTCCTTTTCCTCTCGCCTTCCAGCCCCCCTCCCCGTTCCCCACCGCAGCCGCCCGTGGCACTCTGCGTGCCGGAGTGTGCGCGCGCGCGCCTCTGTGTCTAAGGCATCTTCCAGCCCCGTCTCTTGTCGGCGGACTAACGATTAAAGAGGCCTCGCATTGAACTGCTCTTCGAGGTGTGCCCCTGTGCCTACTCTACGGCCACGTAGCGAATTCTTACCTCTGACCGAGCAGTTTGCTCCTTTTCGAGTCAGCTCTGAATTTGTCTCAGGCCCTCGGTTCTTCCTAGGCCATTGGCGCCGAGCCTTCGGCGCCTAACGGACAGCCTGGCCCCGGCCGCGGCCCGCCCCCGGCCCCGTCTCCTTTTCCCCGACCGGCGCCTGCCGCGGCGACGGGCGGCAGCAGGAGCGCCAGGCCGGCTGGCCGAAGGGGCGCCCCGGGCCCGAGGCCTGCCTGCCTGCCTGCCTGGCCGCCTGCTGCCCCGGTCTGCCCGGGAGGGGAAGCCAGAAGGCTCGCCGCCCCGGGGGGAAGGGGGCGGGGCTTTGGGGGCAGCGGCTTCGGGGAAGCCCTTCGCCAGCAGGCCTCCCCGGCCTCTGGCAGCCGGCCCCCTAAAATTGGAGCCAGAGAGACCGCTGCTGCCCTGAGGCGGCCCTCGTGCCTGGGGAGGCCGGGCGGCGGGTGGCCCCGGGGCTCGAGGGGGCGGCCCAGCCCGCCTCTGCCGGGGCGGGGCGAGGCGAGGGGGCCCGTCGCGGGCGGCCTCCCGTTCCCCTCCCGCTCCCCCTCCCCGGGGCGGGCGCGAGGCAGGCGGAGGGGCGGGCGTCCCCGGGGCGGCGCAAGCGCGCGGGGAGCGCCAGGAGCCGCCAGCAAAGCGGGGCGCGGGTGGGCTGCGGGCCGCCCCGGCGGGGTGCGTGCAGGCGAGGCGCCGTAGCGGCAGCGTGCGGGGCAGGGCGGCGTGGGGGCGCGGCGCGGGCTTGGGGGTCGGCCTTGGGGGCGTGGGACCGTGGCGCGGGCGCAGGCGAAGGAGAGCCTGCGTGGCGAGGGGGTAGCGGTGGCGGGAGCATGTGGGGCTCTGGGGGGAAAGGCTGAGGAGGAGGCGGGTGCGAGCGGGGCAGGGGCAGGGTTGCCAGGTGTGCGGCTTTGCAGCGGACAGTCGGGCATTTGAGCTTTTCTGTGTGGGAAAGCAATTTGAGACACTATAACGGAGAAAATGTCAACGTGGAGTATTTTGTAAATCCGATGTCGTGCAGATTGTGCTGGGATGGCAAGCGCGTCGGGTAGTTTTGTGGCAAGCCTCTGGTAAGCCCGGGCAGAGGGTGCGAGGGGGCGGGGGCGGCAGTCCCGCGGCGAGCAGGGGCGGGCGAGAGCGGCGCGGAGCCGGCGGAGGCGGGGCGCGGGCTTGCTTTAAAGGCAGGCACAGCGGCAGGCGTCAACGTCTACGGCCATACCACCCTGAACACGCCCGATCTCGTCTGATCTCGGAAGCTAAGCAGGGTCGGGCCTGGTTAGTACTTGGATGGGAGACCTCCTGGGAATACTGGGTGCTGTAGGCTTTTTGCCGCCTCGGGCGGCAGGCCTCCCCCCGCAGGGCGCCCGCGCTTTTGCCGCCACCAATCGGCTCCCCGCCCGGGCCAGCCGGGGTGCCCCAAAGTCCTTTTCCTCTCGCCTTCCAGCCCCCCTCCCCGTTCCCCACCGCAGCCGCCCGTGGCACTCTGCGTGCCGGAGTGCGCGCGCGCGCGCCTGTGTCTAAGGCATCTTCCAGCCCCGTCTCTTGTCGGCGGACTAACCCTTAAAGAGGCCTCGCATTGAACTGCTCTTCGAGGTGTGCCCCTGTGCCTACTCTACGGCCACGTAGCGAATTCGTACCTCTGACCGAGCAGTTTGCTCCTTTTCGAGTCAGCTCTGTATTTGTTTCAGGCCCTCGGTTTTTTCCTAGGCCATTGGCGCCGAGCCTTCCGCGCCTAACGGACAGCCTGGCCCCGGCAGCGGCCCGCCCCCGGCCCCGTCTCCTTTTCCCCGACCGGCGCCTGCCGCGGCGACGGGCGGCAGCAGGAGCGCCAGGCCGCCTGGCCGAAGGGGCGCCCCGGGCCCGAGGCCTGCCTGCCTGCCTGCCTGGCCGCCTGCTGCCCCGGTCTGCCCGGGAGGGGAAGCCAGAAGGCTCGCCGCCCCGGGGGAAAGGGGGCGGGGCTTTGGGGGTAGCGGCTTCGGGGAAGCCCTTCGCCAGCACGCCTCCCCGGCCTCTGGCAGCCGGCCCCCTAAAACTGGAGCCAGAGAGACCGCTGCTGCCCTGAGGCGGCCCTCGTGCCCGGGGAGGCCGGGCGGCGGGTGGCCCCGGGGCTCGAGGGGGCGGCCCAGCCCGCCTCTGCCGGGACGGGGCGGGGCGGGGCGAGGCGAGGGGGCCCGTCGCGGGCGGCCTCCCGTTCCCCTCCCGGCCCCCCTCCCCGGGGCGGGCGCGAGGCCGGCGGAGGGGCGGGCGTCCCCGGGGCGGCGCGAGCGCGCGGGGAGCGCCAGGAGCCGCCAGCAAAGCGGGGCGCGGGTGGGCTGCGGGCCGCCCCGGCGGGGTGCGTGCAGGCGAGGCGCCGTAGCGGCAGCGTGCGGGGCAGGGCGGCGTGGGGGCGCGGCGCGGGCTTGGGGGTCGGCCTTGGGGGCGTGGGACCGTGGCGCGGGCGCAGGCGAAGGAGAGCCTGCGTGGCGAGGGGGGTAGCGGTGGCGGGAGCATGTGGGGCTCTGGGGGGAAAGGCTGAGGAGGAGGCGGGTGCGAGCGGGGCAGGGGCAGGGTTGCCAGGTGTGCGGCTTTGCAGCGGACAGTCCGGCATTTGAGCTTTTCTGTGTGGGAAAGCAATTTGAGACACTATAACGGAGAAAATGTCAACGTGGAGTATTTTGTAAATCCGATGTCGTGCAGATTGTGCTGGGATGGCAAGCGCGTCGGGTAGTTTTGTGGCAAGCCTCTGGTAAGCCCGGGCAGAGGGTGCGAGGGGGCGAGGGGGCGGCCCAGCCCGCCTCTGCCGGGGCGGGGCGGGGCGAGGCGAGGGGGCCCGTCGCGGGCGGCCTCCCGTTCCCCTCCCGCTCCCCCTCCCCGGGGCGGGCGCGAGGCAGGCGGAGGGGCGGGCGTCCCCGGGGCGGCGCGAGCGCGTGGGGAGCGCCAGGAGCCGCCAGCAAAGCGGGGCGCGGGTGGGCTGCGGGCCGCCCCGGCGGGGTGCGTGCAGGCGAGGCGCCGTAGCGGCAGCGTGCGGGGCAGGGCGGCGTGGGGGCGCGGCGCGGGCTTGGGGGTCGGCCTTGGGGGCGTGGGACCGTGGCGCGGGCGCAGGCGAAGGAGAGCCTGCGTGGCGAGGGGGTAGCGGTGGCGGGAGCATGTGGGGCTCTGGGGGGAAAGGCTGAGGAGGAGGCGGGTGCGAGCGGGGCAGGGGCAGGGTTGCCAGGTGTGCGGCTTTGCAGCGGACAGTCCGGCATTTGAGCTTTTCTGTGTGGGAAAGCAATTTGAGACACTATAACGGAGAAAATGTCAACGTGGAGTATTTTGTAAATCCGATGTCGTGCAGATTGTGCTGGGATGGCAAGCGCGTCGGGTAGTTTTGTGGCAAGCCTCTGGTAAGCCCGGGCAGAGGGTGCGAGGGGGCGGGGGCGGCAGTCCCGCGGCGAGCAGGGGCGGGCGAGAGCGGCGCGGAGCCGGCGGAGGCGGGGCGCGGGCTTGCTTTAAAGGCAGGCACAGCGGCAGGTGTCAACGTCTACGGCCATACCACCCTGAACACGCCCGATCTCGTCTGATCTCGGAAGCTAAGTAGGGTCGGGCCTGGTTAGTACTTGGATGGGAGACCTCCTGGGAATACTGGGTGCTGTAGGCTTTTTGCCGCCTCGGGCGGCAGGCCTCCCCCCGCAGGGCGCCCGCGCTTTTGCCGCCGCCAATCGGCTCCCCGCCCGGGCCAGCCGGGGTGCCCCAAAGTCCTTTTCCTCTCGCCTTCCAGCCCCCCTCCCCGTTCCCCACCGCAGCCGCCCGTGGCACTCTGCGTGCCGGAGTGCGCGCGCGCGCGCCTCTGTGTCTAAGGCATCTTCCAGCCCCGTCTCTTGTCGGCGGACTAACGATTAAAGAGGCCTCGCATTGAACTGCTCTTCGAGGTGTGCCCCTGTGCCTACTCTACGGCCACGTAGCGAATTCTTACCTCTGACCGAGCAGTTTGCTCCTTTTCGAGTCAGCTCTGAATTTGTTTCAGGCCCTCGGTTCTTCCTAGGCCATTGGCGCCGAGCCTTCGGCGCCTAACGGACAGCCTGGCCCCGGCCGCGGCCCGCCCCCGGCCCCGTCTCCTTTTCCCCGACCGGCGCCTGCCGCGGCGACGGGCGGCAGCAGGAGCGCCAGGCCGGCTGGCCGAAGGGGCGCCCCGGGCCCGAGGCCTGCCTGCCTGCCTGCCTGGCCGCCTGCTGCCCCGGTCTGCCCGGGAGGGGAAGCCAGAAGGCTCGCCGCCCCGGGGGGAAGGGGGCGGGGCTTTGGGGGCAGCGGCTTCGGGGAAGCCCTTCGCCAGCAGGCCTCCCCGGCCTCTGGCAGCCGGCCCCCTAAAATTGGAGCCAGAGAGACCGCTGCTGCCCTGAGGCGGCCCTCGTGCCCGGGGAGGCCGGGCGGCGGGTGGCCCCGGGGCTCGAGGGGGCGGCCCAGCCCGCCTCTGCCGGGGCGGGGCGGGGCGAGGCGAGGGGGCCCGTCGCGGGCGGCCTCCCGTTCCCCTCCCGCTCCCCCTCCCCGGGGCGGGCGCGAGGCAGGCGGAGGGGCGGGCGTCCCCGGGGCGGCGCGAGCGCGTGGGGAGCGCCAGGAGCCGCCAGCAAAGCGGGGCGCGGGTGGGCTGCGGGCCGCCCCGGCGGGGTGCGTGCAGGCGAGGCGCCGTAGCGGCAGCGTGCGGGGCAGGGCGGCGTGGGGGCGCGGCGCGGGCTTGGGGGTCGGCCTTGGGGGCGTGGGACCGTGGCGCGGGCGCAGGCGAAGGAGAGCCTGCGTGGCGAGGGGGTAGCGGTGGCGGGAGCATGTGGGGCTCTGGGGGGAAAGGCTGAGGAGGAGGCGGGTGCGAGCGGGGCAGGGGCAGGGTTGCCAGGTGTGCGGCTTTGCAGCGGACAGTCCGGCATTTGAGCTTTTCTGTGTGGGAAAGCAATTTGAGACACTATAACGGAGAAAATGTCAACGTGGAGTATTTTGTAAATCCGATGTCGTGCAGATTGTGCTGGGATGGCAAGCGTGTCGGGTAGTTTTGTGGCAAGCCTCTGGTAAGCCCGGGCAGAGGGTGCGAGGGGGCGGGGGCGGCAGTCCCGCGGCGAGCAGGGGCGGGCGAGAGCGGCGCGGAGCCGGCGGAGGCGGGGCGCGGGCTTGCTTTAAAGGCAGGCACAGCGGCAGGCATCAACGTCTACGGCCATACCACCCTGAACACGCCCGATCTCGTCTGATCTCGGAAGCTAAGCAGGGTCGGGCCTGGTTAGTACTTGGATGGGAGACATACTGGGTGCTGTAGGCTTTTTGCCGCCTCGGGCGGCAGGCCTCCCCCCGCAGGGCGCCCGCGCTTTTGCCGCCGCCAATCGGCTCCCCGCCCGGGCCAGCCGGGGTGCCCCAAAGTCCTTTTCCTCTCGCCTTCCAGCCCCCCTCCCCGTTCCCCACCGCAGCCGCCCGTGGCACTCTGCGTGCCGGAGTGTGCGCGCGCGCGCCTCTGTGTCTAAGGCATCTTCCAGCCCCGTCTCTTGTCGGCGGACTAACGATTAAAGAGGCCTCGCATTGAACTGCTCTTCGAGGTGTGCCCCTGTGCCTACTCTACGGCCACGTAGCGAATTCTTACCTCTGACCGAGCAGTTTGCTCCTTTTCGAGTCAGCTCTGAATTTGTCTCAGGCCCTCGGTTCTTCCTAGGCCATTGGCGCCGAGCCTTCGGCGCCTAACGGACAGCCTGGCCCCGGCCGCGGCCCGCCCCCGGCCCCGTCTCCTTTTCCCCGACCGGCGCCTGCCGCGGCGACGGGCGGCAGCAGGAGCGCCAGGCCGGCTGGCCGAAGGGGCGCCCCGGGCCCGAGGCCTGCCTGCCTGCCTGCCTGGCCGCCTGCTGCCCCGGTCTGCCCGGGAGGGGAAGCCAGAAGGCTCGCCGCCCCGGGGGGAAGGGGGCGGGGCTTTGGGGGCAGCGGCTTCGGGGAAGCCCTTCGCCAGCAGGCCTCCCCGGCCTCTGGCAGCCGGCCCCCTAAAATTGGAGCCAGAGAGACCGCTGCTGCCCTGAGGCGGCCCTCGTGCCTGGGGAGGCCGGGCGGCGGGTGGCCCCGGGGCTCGAGGGGGCGGCCCAGCCCGCCTCTGCCGGGGCGGGGCGAGGCGAGGGGGCCCGTCGCGGGCGGCCTCCCGTTCCCCTCCCGCTCCCCCTCCCCGGGGCGGGCGCGAGGCAGGCGGAGGGGCGGGCGTCCCCGGGGCGGCGCAAGCGCGCGGGGAGCGCCAGGAGCCGCCAGCAAAGCGGGGCGCGGGTGGGCTGCGGGCCGCCCCGGCGGGGTGCGTGCAGGCGAGGCGCCGTAGCGGCAGCGTGCGGGGCAGGGCGGCGTGGGGGCGCGGCGCGGGCTTGGGGGTCGGCCTTGGGGGCGTGGGACCGTGGCGCGGGCGCAGGCGAAGGAGAGCCTGCGTGGCGAGGGGGTAGCGGTGGCGGGAGCATGTGGGGCTCTGGGGGGAAAGGCTGAGGAGGAGGCGGGTGCGAGCGGGGCAGGGGCAGGGTTGCCAGGTGTGCGGCTTTGCAGCGGACAGTCGGGCATTTGAGCTTTTCTGTGTGGGAAAGCAATTTGAGACACTATAACGGAGAAAATGTCAACGTGGAGTATTTTGTAAATCCGATGTCGTGCAGATTGTGCTGGGATGGCAAGCGCGTCGGGTAGTTTTGTGGCAAGCCTCTGGTAAGCCCGGGCAGAGGGTGCGAGGGGGCGGGGGCGGCAGTCCCGCGGCGAGCAGGGGCGGGCGAGAGCGGCGCGGAGCCGGCGGAGGCGGGGCGCGGGCTTGCTTTAAAGGCAGGCACAGCGGCAGGCGTCAACGTCTACGGCCATACCACCCTGAACACGCCCGATCTCGTCTGATCTCGGAAGCTAAGCAGGGTCGGGCCTGGTTAGTACTTGGATGGGAGACCTCCTGGGAATACTGGGTGCTGTAGGCTTTTTGCCGCCTCGGGCGGCAGGCCTCCCCCCGCAGGGCGCCCGCGCTTTTGCCGCCGCCAATCGGCTCCCCGCCCGGGCCAGCCGGGGTGCCCCAAAGTCCTTTTCCTCTCGCCTTCCAGCCCCCCTCCCCGTTCCCCACCGCAGCCGCCCGTGGCACTCTGCGTGCCGGAGTGCGCGCGCGCGCGCCTCTGTGTCTAAGGCATCTTCCAGCCCCGTCTCTTGTCGGCGGACTAACGATTAAAGAGGCCTCGCATTGAACTGCTCTTCGAGGTGTGCCCCTGTGCCTACTCTACGGCCACGTAGCGAATTCTTACCTCTGACCGAGCAGTTTGCTCCTTTTCGAGTCAGCTCTGAATTTGTCTCAGGCCCTCGGTTCTTCCTAGGCCATTGGCGCCGAGCCTTCCGCGCCTAACGGACAGCCTGGCCCCGGCAGCGGCCCGCCCCCGGCCCCGTCTCCTTTTCCCCGACCGGCGCCTGCCGCGGCGACGGGCGGCAGCAGGAGCGCCAGGCCGGCTGGCCGAAGGGGCGCCCCGGGCCCGAGGCCTGCCTGCCTGCCTGCCTGGCCGCCTGCTGCCCCGGTCTGCCCGGGAGGGGAAGCCAGAAGGCTCGCCGCCCCGGGGGGAAGGGGGCGGGGCTTTGGGGGCAGCGGCTTCGGGGAAGCCCTTCGCCAGCAGGCCTCCCCGGCCTCTGGCAGCCGGCCCCCTAAAATTGGAGCCAGAGAGACCGCTGCTGCCCTGAGGCGGCCCTCGTGCCCGGGGAGGCCGGGCGGCGGGTGGCCCCGGGGCTCGAGGGGGCGGCCCAGCCCGCCTCTGCCGGGGCGGGGCGAGGCGAGGGGGCCCGTCGCGGGCGGCCTCCCGCTCCCCTCCCGCTCCCCCTCCCCGGGGCGGGCGCGAGGCAGGCGGAGGGGCGGGCGTCCCCGGGGCGGCGCGAGCGCGCGGGGAGCGCCAGGAGCCGCCAGCAAAGCGGGGCGCGGGTGGGCTGCGGGCCGCCCCGGCGGGGTGCGTGCAGGCGAGGCGCCGTAGCGGCAGCGTGCGGGGCAGGGCGGCGTGGGGGCGCGGCGCGGGCTTGGGGGTCGGCCTTGGGGGCGTGGGACCGTGGCGCGGGCGCAGGCGAAGGAGAGCCTGCGTGGCGAGGGGGTAGCGGTGGCGGGAGCATGTGGGGCTCTGGGGGGAAAGGCTGAGGAGGAGGCGGGTGCGAGCGGGGCAGGGGCAGGGTTGCCAGGTGTGCGGCTTTGCAGCGGACAGTCGGGCATTTGAGCTTTTCTGTGTGGGAAAGCAATTTGAGACACTATAACGGAGAAAATGTCAACGTGGAGTATTTTGTAAATCCGATGTCGTGCAGATTGTGCTGGGATGGCAAGCGCGTCGGGTAGTTTTGTGGCAAGCCTCTGGTAAGCCCGGGCAGAGGGTGCGAGGGGGCGGGGGCGGCAGTCCCGCGGCGAGCAGGGGCGGGCGAGAGCGGCGCGGAGCCGGCGGAGGCGGGGCGCGGGCTTGCTTTAAAGGCAGGCACAGCGGCAGGCGTCAACGTCTACGGCCATACCACCCTGAACACGCCCGATCTCGTCTGATCTCGGAAGCTAAGCAGGGTCGGGCCTGGTTAGTACTTGGATGGGAGACCTCCTGGGAATACTGGGTGCTGTAGGCTTTTTGCCGCCTCGGGCGGCAGGCCTCCCCCCGCAGGGCGCCCGCGCTTTTGCCGCCGCCAATCGGCTCCCCGCCCGGGCCAGCCGGGGTGCCCCAAAGTCCTTTTCCTCTCGCCTTCCAGCCCCCCTCCCCCTTCCCCACCGCAGCCGCCCGTGGCACTCTGCGTGCCGGAGTGCGCGCGCGCGCGCCTCTGTGTCTAAGGCATCTTCCAGCCCCGTCTCTTGTCGGCGGACTAACGATTAAAGAGGCCTCGCATTGAACTGCTCTTCGAGGTGTGCCCCTGTGCCTACTCTACGGCCACGTAGCGAATTCTTACCTCTGACCGAGCAGTTTGCTCCTTTTCGAGTCAGCTCTGAATTTGTCTCAGGCCCTCGGTTCTTCCTAGGCCATTGGCGCCGAGCCTTCGGCGCCTAACGGACAGCCTGGCCCCGGCCGCGGCCCGCCCCCGGCCCCGTCTCCTTTTCCCCGACCGGCGCCTGCCGCGGCGACGGGCGGCAGCAGGAGCGCCAGGCCGGCTGGCCGAAGGGGCGCCCCGGGCCCGAGGCCTGCCTGCCTGCCTGCCTGGCCGCCTGCTGCCCCGGTCTGCCCGGGAGGGGAAGCCAGAAGGCTCGCCGCCCCGGGGGGAAGGGGGCGGGGCTTTGGGGGCAGCGGCTTCGGGGAAGCCCTTCGCCAGCAGGCCTCCCCGGCCTCTGGCAGCCGGCCCCCTAAAATTGGAGCCAGAGAGACCGCTGCTGCCCTGAGGCGGCCCTCGTGCCCGGGGAGGCCGGGCGGCGGGTGGCCCCGGGGCTCGAGGGGGCGGCCCAGCCCGCCTCTGCCGGGGCGGGGCGAGGCGAGGGGGCCCGTCGCGGGCGGCCTCCCGTTCCCCTCCCGCTCCCCCTCCCCGGGGCGGGCGCGAGGCAGGCGGAGGGGCGGGCGTCCCCGGGGCGGCGCGAGCGCGCGGGGAGCGCCAGGAGCCGCCAGCAAAGCGGGGCGCGGGTGGGCTGCGGGCCGCCCCGGCGGGGTGCGTGCAGGCGAGGCGCCGTAGCGGCAGCGTGCGGGGCAGGGCGGCGTGGGGGCGCGGCGCGGGCTTGGGGGTCGGCCTTGGGGGCGTGGGACCGTGGCGCGGGCGCAGGCGAAGGAGAGCCTGCGTGGCGAGGGGGTAGCGGTGGCGGGAGCATGTGGGGCTCTGGGGGGAAAGGCTGAGGAGGAGGCGGGTGCGAGCGGGGCAGGGGCAGGGTTGCCAGGTGTGCGGCTTTGCAGCGGACAGTCGGGCATTTGAGCTTTTCTGTGTGGGAAAGCAATTTGAGACACTATAACGGAGAAAATGTCAACGTGGAGTATTTTGTAAATCCGATGTCGTGCAGATTGTGCTGGGATGGCAAGCGCGTCGGGTAGTTTTGTGGCAAGCCTCTGGTAAGCCCGGGCAGAGGGTGCGAGGGGGCGGGGGCGGCAGTCCCGCGGCGAGCAGGGGCGGGCGAGAGCGGCGCGGAGCCGGCGGAGGCGGGGCGCGGGCTTGCTTTAAAGGCAGGCACAGCGGCAGGCGTCAACGTCTACGGCCATACCACCCTGAACACGCCCGATCTCGTCTGATCTCGGAAGCTAAGCAGGGTCGGGCCTGGTTAGTACTTGGATGGGAGACCTCCTGGGAATACTGGGTGCTGTAGGCTTTTTGCCGCCTCGGGCGGCAGGCCTCCCCCCGCAGGGCGCCCGCGCTTTTGCCGCCGCCAATCGGCTCCCCGCCCGGGCCAGCCGGGGTGCCCCAAAGTCCTTTTCCTCTCGCCTTCCAGCCCCCCTCCCCCTTCCCCACCGCAGCCGCCCGTGGCACTCTGCGTGCCGGAGTGCGCGCGCGCGCGCCTCTGTGTCTAAGGCATCTTCCAGCCCCGTCTCTTGTCGGCGGACTAACGATTAAAGAGGCCTCGCATTGAACTGCTCTTCGAGGTGTGCCCCTGTGCCTACTCTACGGCCACGTAGCGAATTCTTACCTCTGACCGAGCAGTTTGCTCCTTTTCGAGTCAGCTCTGAATTTGTCTCAGGCCCTCGGTTCTTCCTAGGCCATTGGCGCCGAGCCTTCGGCGCCTAACGGACAGCCTGGCCCCGGCCGCGGCCCGCCCCCGGCCCCGTCTCCTTTTCCCCGACCGGCGCCTGCCGCGGCGACGGGCGGCAGCAGGAGCGCCAGGCCGGCTGGCCGAAGGGGCGCCCCGGGCCCGAGGCCTGCCTGCCTGCCTGCCTGGCCGCCTGCTGCCCCGGTCTGCCCGGGAGGGGAAGCCAGAAGGCTCGCCGCCCCGGGGGGAAGGGGGCGGGGCTTTGGGGGCAGCGGCTTCGGGGAAGCCCTTCGCCAGCAGGCCTCCCCGGCCTCTGGCAGCCGGCCCCCTAAAATTGGAGCCAGAGAGACCGCTGCTGCCCTGAGGCGGCCCTCGTGCCTGGGGAGGCCGGGCGGCGGGTGGCCCCGGGGCTCGAGGGGGCGGCCCAGCCCGCCTCTGCCGGGGCGGGGCGAGGCGAGGGGGCCCGTCGCGGGCGGCCTCCCGTTCCCCTCCCGCTCCCCCTCCCCGGGGCGGGCGCGAGGCAGGCGGAGGGGCGGGCGTCCCCGGGGCGGCGCAAGCGCGCGGGGAGCGCCAGGAGCCGCCAGCAAAGCGGGGCGCGGGTGGGCTGCGGGCCGCCCCGGCGGGGTGCGTGCAGGCGAGGCGCCGTAGCGGCAGCGTGCGGGGCAGGGCGGCGTGGGGGCGCGGCGCGGGCTTGGGGGTCGGCCTTGGGGGCGTGGGACCGTGGCGCGGGCGCAGGCGAAGGAGAGCCTGCGTGGCGAGGGGGTAGCGGTGGCGGGAGCATGTGGGGCTCTGGGGGGAAAGGCTGAGGAGGAGGCGGGTGCGAGCGGGGCAGGGGCAGGGTTGCCAGGTGTGCGGCTTTGCAGCGGACAGTCGGGCATTTGAGCTTTTCTGTGTGGGAAAGCAATTTGAGACACTATAACGGAGAAAATGTCAACGTGGAGTATTTTGTAAATCCGATGTCGTGCAGATTGTGCTGGGATGGCAAGCGCGTCGGGTAGTTTTGTGGCAAGCCTCTGGTAAGCCCGGGCAGAGGGTGCGAGGGGGCGGGGGCGGCAGTCCCGCGGCGAGCAGGGGCGGGCGAGAGCGGCGCGGAGCCGGCGGAGGCGGGGCGCGGGCTTGCTTTAAAGGCAGGCACAGCGGCAGGCGTCAACGTCTACGGCCATACCACCCTGAACACGCCCGATCTCGTCTGATCTCGGAAGCTAAGCAGGGTCGGGCCTGGTTAGTACTTGGATGGGAGACCTCCTGGGAATACTGGGTGCTGTAGGCTTTTTGCCGCCTCGGGCGGCAGGCCTCCCCCCGCAGGGCGCCCGCGCTTTTGCCGCCACCAATCGGCTCCCCGCCCGGGCCAGCCGGGGTGCCCCAAAGTCCTTTTCCTCTCGCCTTCCAGCCCCCCTCCCCGTTCCCCACCGCAGCCGCCCGTGGCACTCTGCGTGCCGGAGTGCGCGCGCGCGCGCCTGTGTCTAAGGCATCTTCCAGCCCCGTCTCTTGTCGGCGGACTAACCCTTAAAGAGGCCTCGCATTGAACTGCTCTTCGAGGTGTGCCCCTGTGCCTACTCTACGGCCACGTAGCGAATTCGTACCTCTGACCGAGCAGTTTGCTCCTTTTCGAGTCAGCTCTGTATTTGTTTCAGGCCCTCGGTTTTTTCCTAGGCCATTGGCGCCGAGCCTTCCGCGCCTAACGGACAGCCTGGCCCCGGCAGCGGCCCGCCCCCGGCCCCGTCTCCTTTTCCCCGACCGGCGCCTGCCGCGGCGACGGGCGGCAGCAGGAGCGCCAGGCCGCCTGGCCGAAGGGGCGCCCCGGGCCCGAGGCCTGCCTGCCTGCCTGCCTGGCCGCCTGCTGCCCCGGTCTGCCCGGGAGGGGAAGCCAGAAGGCTCGCCGCCCCGGGGGAAAGGGGGCGGGGCTTTGGGGGTAGCGGCTTCGGGGAAGCCCTTCGCCAGCACGCCTCCCCGGCCTCTGGCAGCCGGCCCCCTAAAACTGGAGCCAGAGAGACCGCTGCTGCCCTGAGGCGGCCCTCGTGCCCGGGGAGGCCGGGCGGCGGGTGGCCCCGGGGCTCGAGGGGGCGGCCCAGCCCGCCTCTGCCGGGACGGGGCGGGGCGGGGCGAGGCGAGGGGGCCCGTCGCGGGCGGCCTCCCGTTCCCCTCCCGGCCCCCCTCCCCGGGGCGGGCGCGAGGCCGGCGGAGGGGCGGGCGTCCCCGGGGCGGCGCGAGCGCGCGGGGAGCGCCAGGAGCCGCCAGCAAAGCGGGGCGCGGGTGGGCTGCGGGCCGCCCCGGCGGGGTGCGTGCAGGCGAGGCGCCGTAGCGGCAGCGTGCGGGGCAGGGCGGCGTGGGGGCGCGGCGCGGGCTTGGGGGTCGGCCTTGGGGGCGTGGGACCGTGGCGCGGGCGCAGGCGAAGGAGAGCCTGCGTGGCGAGGGGGTAGCGGTGGCGGGAGCATGTGGGGCTCTGGGGGGAAAGGCTGAGGAGGAGGCGGGTGCGAGCGGGGCAGGGGCAGGGTTGCCAGGTGTGCGGCTTTGCAGCGGACAGTCCGGCATTTGAGCTTTTCTGTGTGGGAAAGCAATTTGAGACACTATAACGGAGAAAATGTCAACGTGGAGTATTTTGTAAATCCGATGTCGTGCAGATTGTGCTGGGATGGCAAGCGCGTCGGGTAGTTTTGTGGCAAGCCTCTGGTAAGCCCGGGCAGAGGGTGCGAGGGGGCGAGGGGGCGGCCCAGCCCGCCTCTGCCGGGGCGGGGCGGGGCGAGGCGAGGGGGCCCGTCGCGGGCGGCCTCCCGTTCCCCTCCCGCTCCCCCTCCCCGGGGCGGGCGCGAGGCAGGCGGAGGGGCGGGCGTCCCCGGGGCGGCGCGAGCGCGTGGGGAGCGCCAGGAGCCGCCAGCAAAGCGGGGCGCGGGTGGGCTGCGGGCCGCCCCGGCGGGGTGCGTGCAGGCGAGGCGCCGTAGCGGCAGCGTGCGGGGCAGGGCGGCGTGGGGGCGCGGCGCGGGCTTGGGGGTCGGCCTTGGGGGCGTGGGACCGTGGCGCGGGCGCAGGCGAAGGAGAGCCTGCGTGGCGAGGGGGTAGCGGTGGCGGGAGCATGTGGGGCTCTGGGGGGAAAGGCTGAGGAGGAGGCGGGTGCGAGCGGGGCAGGGGCAGGGTTGCCAGGTGTGCGGCTTTGCAGCGGACAGTCCGGCATTTGAGCTTTTCTGTGTGGGAAAGCAATTTGAGACACTATAACGGAGAAAATGTCAACGTGGAGTATTTTGTAAATCCGATGTCGTGCAGATTGTGCTGGGATGGCAAGCGCGTCGGGTAGTTTTGTGGCAAGCCTCTGGTAAGCCCGGGCAGAGGGTGCGAGGGGGCGGGGGCGGCAGTCCCGCGGCGAGCAGGGGCGGGCGAGAGCGGCGCGGAGCCGGCGGAGGCGGGGCGCGGGCTTGCTTTAAAGGCAGGCACAGCGGCAGGTGTCAACGTCTACGGCCATACCACCCTGAACACGCCCGATCTCGTCTGATCTCGGAAGCTAAGTAGGGTCGGGCCTGGTTAGTACTTGGATGGGAGACCTCCTGGGAATACTGGGTGCTGTAGGCTTTTTGCCGCCTCGGGCGGCAGGCCTCCCCCCGCAGGGCGCCCGCGCTTTTGCCGCCGCCAATCGGCTCCCCGCCCGGGCCAGCCGGGGTGCCCCAAAGTCCTTTTCCTCTCGCCTTCCAGCCCCCCTCCCCGTTCCCCACCGCAGCCGCCCGTGGCACTCTGCGTGCCGGAGTGCGCGCGCGCGCGCCTCTGTGTCTAAGGCATCTTCCAGCCCCGTCTCTTGTCGGCGGACTAACGATTAAAGAGGCCTCGCATTGAACTGCTCTTCGAGGTGTGCCCCTGTGCCTACTCTACGGCCACGTAGCGAATTCTTACCTCTGACCGAGCAGTTTGCTCCTTTTCGAGTCAGCTCTGAATTTGTTTCAGGCCCTCGGTTCTTCCTAGGCCATTGGCGCCGAGCCTTCGGCGCCTAACGGACAGCCTGGCCCCGGCCGCGGCCCGCCCCCGGCCCCGTCTCCTTTTCCCCGACCGGCGCCTGCCGCGGCGACGGGCGGCAGCAGGAGCGCCAGGCCGGCTGGCCGAAGGGGCGCCCCGGGCCCGAGGCCTGCCTGCCTGCCTGCCTGGCCGCCTGCTGCCCCGGTCTGCCCGGGAGGGGAAGCCAGAAGGCTCGCCGCCCCGGGGGGAAGGGGGCGGGGCTTTGGGGGCAGCGGCTTCGGGGAAGCCCTTCGCCAGCAGGCCTCCCCGGCCTCTGGCAGCCGGCCCCCTAAAATTGGAGCCAGAGAGACCGCTGCTGCCCTGAGGCGGCCCTCGTGCCCGGGGAGGCCGGGCGGCGGGTGGCCCCGGGGCTCGAGGGGGCGGCCCAGCCCGCCTCTGCCGGGGCGGGGCGGGGCGAGGCGAGGGGGCCCGTCGCGGGCGGCCTCCCGTTCCCCTCCCGCTCCCCCTCCCCGGGGCGGGCGCGAGGCAGGCGGAGGGGCGGGCGTCCCCGGGGCGGCGCGAGCGCGTGGGGAGCGCCAGGAGCCGCCAGCAAAGCGGGGCGCGGGTGGGCTGCGGGCCGCCCCGGCGGGGTGCGTGCAGGCGAGGCGCCGTAGCGGCAGCGTGCGGGGCAGGGCGGCGTGGGGGCGCGGCGCGGGCTTGGGGGTCGGCCTTGGGGGCGTGGGACCGTGGCGCGGGCGCAGGCGAAGGAGAGCCTGCGTGGCGAGGGGGTAGCGGTGGCGGGAGCATGTGGGGCTCTGGGGGGAAAGGCTGAGGAGGAGGCGGGTGCGAGCGGGGCAGGGGCAGGGTTGCCAGGTGTGCGGCTTTGCAGCGGACAGTCCGGCATTTGAGCTTTTCTGTGTGGGAAAGCAATTTGAGACACTATAACGGAGAAAATGTCAACGTGGAGTATTTTGTAAATCCGATGTCGTGCAGATTGTGCTGGGATGGCAAGCGTGTCGGGTAGTTTTGTGGCAAGCCTCTGGTAAGCCCGGGCAGAGGGTGCGAGGGGGCGGGGGCGGCAGTCCCGCGGCGAGCAGGGGCGGGCGAGAGCGGCGCGGAGCCGGCGGAGGCGGGGCGCGGGCTTGCTTTAAAGGCAGGCACAGCGGCAGGCATCAACGTCTACGGCCATACCACCCTGAACACGCCCGATCTCGTCTGATCTCGGAAGCTAAGCAGGGTCGGGCCTGGTTAGTACTTGGATGGGAGACATACTGGGTGCTGTAGGCTTTTTGCCGCCTCGGGCGGCAGGCCTCCCCCCGCAGGGCGCCCGCGCTTTTGCCGCCGCCAATCGGCTCCCCGCCCGGGCCAGCCGGGGTGCCCCAAAGTCCTTTTCCTCTCGCCTTCCAGCCCCCCTCCCCGTTCCCCACCGCAGCCGCCCGTGGCACTCTGCGTGCCGGAGTGTGCGCGCGCGCGCCTCTGTGTCTAAGGCATCTTCCAGCCCCGTCTCTTGTCGGCGGACTAACGATTAAAGAGGCCTCGCATTGAACTGCTCTTCGAGGTGTGCCCCTGTGCCTACTCTACGGCCACGTAGCGAATTCTTACCTCTGACCGAGCAGTTTGCTCCTTTTCGAGTCAGCTCTGAATTTGTCTCAGGCCCTCGGTTCTTCCTAGGCCATTGGCGCCGAGCCTTCGGCGCCTAACGGACAGCCTGGCCCCGGCCGCGGCCCGCCCCCGGCCCCGTCTCCTTTTCCCCGACCGGCGCCTGCCGCGGCGACGGGCGGCAGCAGGAGCGCCAGGCCGGCTGGCCGAAGGGGCGCCCCGGGCCCGAGGCCTGCCTGCCTGCCTGCCTGGCCGCCTGCTGCCCCGGTCTGCCCGGGAGGGGAAGCCAGAAGGCTCGCCGCCCCGGGGGGAAGGGGGCGGGGCTTTGGGGGCAGCGGCTTCGGGGAAGCCCTTCGCCAGCAGGCCTCCCCGGCCTCTGGCAGCCGGCCCCCTAAAATTGGAGCCAGAGAGACCGCTGCTGCCCTGAGGCGGCCCTCGTGCCTGGGGAGGCCGGGCGGCGGGTGGCCCCGGGGCTCGAGGGGGCGGCCCAGCCCGCCTCTGCCGGGGCGGGGCGAGGCGAGGGGGCCCGTCGCGGGCGGCCTCCCGTTCCCCTCCCGCTCCCCCTCCCCGGGGCGGGCGCGAGGCAGGCGGAGGGGCGGGCGTCCCCGGGGCGGCGCAAGCGCGCGGGGAGCGCCAGGAGCCGCCAGCAAAGCGGGGCGCGGGTGGGCTGCGGGCCGCCCCGGCGGGGTGCGTGCAGGCGAGGCGCCGTAGCGGCAGCGTGCGGGGCAGGGCGGCGTGGGGGCGCGGCGCGGGCTTGGGGGTCGGCCTTGGGGGCGTGGGACCGTGGCGCGGGCGCAGGCGAAGGAGAGCCTGCGTGGCGAGGGGGTAGCGGTGGCGGGAGCATGTGGGGCTCTGGGGGGAAAGGCTGAGGAGGAGGCGGGTGCGAGCGGGGCAGGGGCAGGGTTGCCAGGTGTGCGGCTTTGCAGCGGACAGTCGGGCATTTGAGCTTTTCTGTGTGGGAAAGCAATTTGAGACACTATAACGGAGAAAATGTCAACGTGGAGTATTTTGTAAATCCGATGTCGTGCAGATTGTGCTGGGATGGCAAGCGCGTCGGGTAGTTTTGTGGCAAGCCTCTGGTAAGCCCGGGCAGAGGGTGCGAGGGGGCGGGGGCGGCAGTCCCGCGGCGAGCAGGGGCGGGCGAGAGCGGCGCGGAGCCGGCGGAGGCGGGGCGCGGGCTTGCTTTAAAGGCAGGCACAGCGGCAGGCGTCAACGTCTACGGCCATACCACCCTGAACACGCCCGATCTCGTCTGATCTCGGAAGCTAAGCAGGGTCGGGCCTGGTTAGTACTTGGATGGGAGACCTCCTGGGAATACTGGGTGCTGTAGGCTTTTTGCCGCCTCGGGCGGCAGGCCTCCCCCCGCAGGGCGCCCGCGCTTTTGCCGCCGCCAATCGGCTCCCCGCCCGGGCCAGCCGGGGTGCCCCAAAGTCCTTTTCCTCTCGCCTTCCAGCCCCCCTCCCCGTTCCCCACCGCAGCCGCCCGTGGCACTCTGCGTGCCGGAGTGCGCGCGCGCGCGCCTCTGTGTCTAAGGCATCTTCCAGCCCCGTCTCTTGTCGGCGGACTAACGATTAAAGAGGCCTCGCATTGAACTGCTCTTCGAGGTGTGCCCCTGTGCCTACTCTACGGCCACGTAGCGAATTCTTACCTCTGACCGAGCAGTTTGCTCCTTTTCGAGTCAGCTCTGAATTTGTCTCAGGCCCTCGGTTCTTCCTAGGCCATTGGCGCCGAGCCTTCCGCGCCTAACGGACAGCCTGGCCCCGGCAGCGGCCCGCCCCCGGCCCCGTCTCCTTTTCCCCGACCGGCGCCTGCCGCGGCGACGGGCGGCAGCAGGAGCGCCAGGCCGGCTGGCCGAAGGGGCGCCCCGGGCCCGAGGCCTGCCTGCCTGCCTGCCTGGCCGCCTGCTGCCCCGGTCTGCCCGGGAGGGGAAGCCAGAAGGCTCGCCGCCCCGGGGGGAAGGGGGCGGGGCTTTGGGGGCAGCGGCTTCGGGGAAGCCCTTCGCCAGCAGGCCTCCCCGGCCTCTGGCAGCCGGCCCCCTAAAATTGGAGCCAGAGAGACCGCTGCTGCCCTGAGGCGGCCCTCGTGCCCGGGGAGGCCGGGCGGCGGGTGGCCCCGGGGCTCGAGGGGGCGGCCCAGCCCGCCTCTGCCGGGGCGGGGCGAGGCGAGGGGGCCCGTCGCGGGCGGCCTCCCGCTCCCCTCCCGCTCCCCCTCCCCGGGGCGGGCGCGAGGCAGGCGGAGGGGCGGGCGTCCCCGGGGCGGCGCGAGCGCGCGGGGAGCGCCAGGAGCCGCCAGCAAAGCGGGGCGCGGGTGGGCTGCGGGCCGCCCCGGCGGGGTGCGTGCAGGCGAGGCGCCGTAGCGGCAGCGTGCGGGGCAGGGCGGCGTGGGGGCGCGGCGCGGGCTTGGGGGTCGGCCTTGGGGGCGTGGGACCGTGGCGCGGGCGCAGGCGAAGGAGAGCCTGCGTGGCGAGGGGGTAGCGGTGGCGGGAGCATGTGGGGCTCTGGGGGGAAAGGCTGAGGAGGAGGCGGGTGCGAGCGGGGCAGGGGCAGGGTTGCCAGGTGTGCGGCTTTGCAGCGGACAGTCGGGCATTTGAGCTTTTCTGTGTGGGAAAGCAATTTGAGACACTATAACGGAGAAAATGTCAACGTGGAGTATTTTGTAAATCCGATGTCGTGCAGATTGTGCTGGGATGGCAAGCGCGTCGGGTAGTTTTGTGGCAAGCCTCTGGTAAGCCCGGGCAGAGGGTGCGAGGGGGCGGGGGCGGCAGTCCCGCGGCGAGCAGGGGCGGGCGAGAGCGGCGCGGAGCCGGCGGAGGCGGGGCGCGGGCTTGCTTTAAAGGCAGGCACAGCGGCAGGCGTCAACGTCTACGGCCATACCACCCTGAACACGCCCGATCTCGTCTGATCTCGGAAGCTAAGCAGGGTCGGGCCTGGTTAGTACTTGGATGGGAGACCTCCTGGGAATACTGGGTGCTGTAGGCTTTTTGCCGCCTCGGGCGGCAGGCCTCCCCCCGCAGGGCGCCCGCGCTTTTGCCGCCGCCAATCGGCTCCCCGCCCGGGCCAGCCGGGGTGCCCCAAAGTCCTTTTCCTCTCGCCTTCCAGCCCCCCTCCCCCTTCCCCACCGCAGCCGCCCGTGGCACTCTGCGTGCCGGAGTGCGCGCGCGCGCGCCTCTGTGTCTAAGGCATCTTCCAGCCCCGTCTCTTGTCGGCGGACTAACGATTAAAGAGGCCTCGCATTGAACTGCTCTTCGAGGTGTGCCCCTGTGCCTACTCTACGGCCACGTAGCGAATTCTTACCTCTGACCGAGCAGTTTGCTCCTTTTCGAGTCAGCTCTGAATTTGTCTCAGGCCCTCGGTTCTTCCTAGGCCATTGGCGCCGAGCCTTCGGCGCCTAACGGACAGCCTGGCCCCGGCCGCGGCCCGCCCCCGGCCCCGTCTCCTTTTCCCCGACCGGCGCCTGCCGCGGCGACGGGCGGCAGCAGGAGCGCCAGGCCGGCTGGCCGAAGGGGCGCCCCGGGCCCGAGGCCTGCCTGCCTGCCTGCCTGGCCGCCTGCTGCCCCGGTCTGCCCGGGAGGGGAAGCCAGAAGGCTCGCCGCCCCGGGGGGAAGGGGGCGGGGCTTTGGGGGCAGCGGCTTCGGGGAAGCCCTTCGCCAGCAGGCCTCCCCGGCCTCTGGCAGCCGGCCCCCTAAAATTGGAGCCAGAGAGACCGCTGCTGCCCTGAGGCGGCCCTCGTGCCCGGGGAGGCCGGGCGGCGGGTGGCCCCGGGGCTCGAGGGGGCGGCCCAGCCCGCCTCTGCCGGGGCGGGGCGAGGCGAGGGGGCCCGTCGCGGGCGGCCTCCCGTTCCCCTCCCGCTCCCCCTCCCCGGGGCGGGCGCGAGGCAGGCGGAGGGGCGGGCGTCCCCGGGGCGGCGCGAGCGCGCGGGGAGCGCCAGGAGCCGCCAGCAAAGCGGGGCGCGGGTGGGCTGCGGGCCGCCCCGGCGGGGTGCGTGCAGGCGAGGCGCCGTAGCGGCAGCGTGCGGGGCAGGGCGGCGTGGGGGCGCGGCGCGGGCTTGGGGGTCGGCCTTGGGGGCGTGGGACCGTGGCGCGGGCGCAGGCGAAGGAGAGCCTGCGTGGCGAGGGGGTAGCGGTGGCGGGAGCATGTGGGGCTCTGGGGGGAAAGGCTGAGGAGGAGGCGGGTGCGAGCGGGGCAGGGGCAGGGTTGCCAGGTGTGCGGCTTTGCAGCGGACAGTCGGGCATTTGAGCTTTTCTGTGTGGGAAAGCAATTTGAGACACTATAACGGAGAAAATGTCAACGTGGAGTATTTTGTAAATCCGATGTCGTGCAGATTGTGCTGGGATGGCAAGCGCGTCGGGTAGTTTTGTGGCAAGCCTCTGGTAAGCCCGGGCAGAGGGTGCGAGGGGGCGGGGGCGGCAGTCCCGCGGCGAGCAGGGGCGGGCGAGAGCGGCGCGGAGCCGGCGGAGGCGGGGCGCGGGCTTGCTTTAAAGGCAGGCACAGCGGCAGGCGTCAACGTCTACGGCCATACCACCCTGAACACGCCCGATCTCGTCTGATCTCGGAAGCTAAGCAGGGTCGGGCCTGGTTAGTACTTGGATGGGAGACCTCCTGGGAATACTGGGTGCTGTAGGCTTTTTGCCGCCTCGGGCGGCAGGCCTCCCCCCGCAGGGCGCCCGCGCTTTTGCCGCCGCCAATCGGCTCCCCGCCCGGGCCAGCCGGGGTGCCCCAAAGTCCTTTTCCTCTCGCCTTCCAGCCCCCCTCCCCGTTCCCCACCGCAGCCGCCCGTGGCACTCTGCGTGCCGGAGTGCGCGCGCGCGCGCCTCTGTGTCTAAGGCATCTTCCAGCCCCGTCTCTTGTCGGCGGACTAACGATTAAAGAGGCCTCGCATTGAACTGCTCTTCGAGGTGTGCCCCTGTGCCTACTCTACGGCCACGTAGCGAATTCTTACCTCTGACCGAGCAGTTTGCTCCTTTTCGAGTCAGCTCTGAATTTGTCTCAGGCCCTCGGTTCTTCCTAGGCCATTGGCGCCGAGCCTTCGGCGCCTAACGGACAGCCTGGCCCCGGCAGCGGCCCGCCCCCGGCCCCGTCTCCTTTTCCCCGACCGGCGCCTGCCGCGGCGACGGGCGGCAGCAGGAGCGCCAGGCCGGCTGGCCGAAGGGGCGCCCCGGGCCCGAGGCCTGCCTGCCTGCCTGCCTGGCCGCCTGCTGCCCCGGTCTGCCCGGGAGGGGAAGCCAGAAGGCTCGCCGCCCCGGGGGGAAGGGGGCGGGGCTTTGGGGGCAGCGGCTTCGGGGAAGCCCTTCGCCAGCAGGCCTCCCCGGCCTCTGGCAGCCGGCCCCCTAAAATTGGAGCCAGAGAGACCGCTGCTGCCCTGAGGCGGCCCTCGTGCCCGGGGAGGCCGGGCGGCGGGTGGCCCCGGGGCTCGAGGGGGCGGCCCAGCCCGCCTCTGCCGGGGCGGGGCGAGGCGAGGGGGCCCGTCGCGGGCGGCCTCCCGTTCCCCTCCCGCTCCCCCTCCCCGGGGCGGGCGCGAGGCAGGCGGAGGGGCGGGCGTCCCCGGGGCGGCGCGAGCGCGCGGGGGAGCGCCAGGAGCCGCCAGCAAAGCGGGGCGCGGGTGGGCTGCGGGCCGCCCCGGCGGGGTGCGTGCAGGCGAGGCGCTGTAGCGGCAGCGTGCGGGGCAGGGCGGCGTGGGGGCGCGGCGCGGGCTTGGGGGTCGGCCTTGGGGGCGTGGGACCGTGGCGCGGGCGCAGGCGAAGGAGAGCCTGCGTGGCGAGGGGGTAGCGGTGGCGGGAGCATGTGGGGCTCTGGGGGGAAAGGCTGAGGAGGAGGCGGGTGCGAGCGGGGCAGGGGCAGGGTTGCCAGGTGTGCGGCTTTGCAGCGGACAGTCGGGCATTTGAGCTTTTCTGTGTGGGAAAGCAATTTGAGACACTATAACGGAGAAAATGTCAACGTGGAGTATTTTGTAAATCCGATGTCGTGCAGATTGTGCTGGGATGGCAAGCGCGTCGGGTAGTTTTGTGGCAAGCCTCTGGTAAGCCCGGGCAGAGGGTGCGAGGGGGCGGGGGCGGCAGTCCCGCGGCGAGCAGGGGCGGGCGAGAGCGGCGCGGAGCCGGCGGAGGCGGGGCGCGGGCTTGCTTTAAAGGCAGGCACAGCGGCAGGCGTCAACGTCTACGGCCATACCACCCTGAACACGCCCGATCTCGTCTGATCTCGGAAGCTAAGCAGGGTCGGGCCTGGTTAGTACTTGGATGGGAGACCTCCTGGGAATACTGGGTGCTGTAGGCTTTTTGCCGCCTCGGGCGGCAGGCCTCCCCCCGCAGGGCGCCCGCGCTTTTGCCGCCGCCAATCGGCTCCCCGCCCGGGCCAGCCGGGGTGCCCCAAAGTCCTTTTCCTCTCGCCTTCCAGCCCCCCTCCCCCTTCCCCACCGCAGCCGCCCGTGGCACTCTGCGTGCCGGAGTGCGCGCGCGCGCGCCTCTGTGTCTAAGGCATCTTCCAGCCCCGTCTCTTGTCGGCGGACTAACGATTAAAGAGGCCTCGCATTGAACTGCTCTTCGAGGTGTGCCCCTGTGCCTACTCTACGGCCACGTAGCGAATTCTTACCTCTGACCGAGCAGTTTGCTCCTTTTCGAGTCAGCTCTGAATTTGTCTCAGGCCCTCGGTTCTTCCTAGGCCATTGGCGCCGAGCCTTCGGCGCCTAACGGACAGCCTGGCCCCGGCCGCGGCCCGCCCCCGGCCCCGTCTCCTTTTCCCCGACCGGCGCCTGCCGCGGCGACGGGCGGCAGCAGGAGCGCCAGGCCGGCTGGCCGAAGGGGCGCCCCGGGCCCGAGGCCTGCCTGCCTGCCTGCCTGGCCGCCTGCTGCCCCGGTCTGCCCGGGAGGGGAAGCCAGAAGGCTCGCCGCCCCGGGGGGAAGGGGGCGGGGCTTTGGGGGCAGCGGCTTCGGGGAAGCCCTTCGCCAGCAGGCCTCCCCGGCCTCTGGCAGCCGGCCCCCTAAAATTGGAGCCAGAGAGACCGCTGCTGCCCTGAGGCGGCCCTCGTGCCCGGGGAGGCCGGGCGGCGGGTGGCCCCGGGGCTCGAGGGGGCGGCCCAGCCCGCCTCTGCCGGGGCGGGGCGAGGCGAGGGGGCCCGTCGCGGGCGGCCTCCCGTTCCCCTCCCGCTCCCCCTCCCCGGGGCGGGCGCGAGGCAGGCGGAGGGGCGGGCGTCCCCGGGGCGGCGCGAGCGCGCGGGGAGCGCCAGGAGCCGCCAGCAAAGCGGGGCGCGGGTGGGCTGCGGGCCGCCCCGGCGGGGTGCGTGCAGGCGAGGCGCCGTAGCGGCAGCGTGCGGGGCAGGGCGGCGTGGGGGCGCGGCGCGGGCTTGGGGGTCGGCCTTGGGGGCGTGGGACCGTGGCGCGGGCGCAGGCGAAGGAGAGCCTGCGTGGCGAGGGGGTAGCGGTGGCGGGAGCATGTGGGGCTCTGGGGGGAAAGGCTGAGGAGGAGGCGGGTGCGAGCGGGGCAGGGGCAGGGTTGCCAGGTGTGCGGCTTTGCAGCGGACAGTCGGGCATTTGAGCTTTTCTGTGTGGGAAAGCAATTTGAGACACTATAACGGAGAAAATGTCAACGTGGAGTATTTTGTAAATCCGATGTCGTGCAGATTGTGCTGGGATGGCAAGCGCGTCGGGTAGTTTTGTGGCAAGCCTCTGGTAAGCCCGGGCAGAGGGTGCGAGGGGGCGGGGGCGGCAGTCCCGCGGCGAGCAGGGGCGGGCG
The DNA here is from genome assembly GCF_049634645.1 of Pelodiscus sinensis. Taxonomy (NCBI): domain Eukaryota; kingdom Metazoa; phylum Chordata; order Testudines; family Trionychidae; genus Pelodiscus; species Pelodiscus sinensis. The sequence continues at coordinate 175,588,544 of NC_134712.1, forward strand.
AGAGCGGCGCGGAGCCGGCGGAGGCGGGGCGCGGGCTTGCTTTAAAGGCAGGCACAGCGGCAGGCGTCAACGTCTACGGCCATACCACCCTGAACACGCCCGATCTCGTCTGATCTCGGAAGCTAAGCAGGGTCGGGCCTGGTTAGTACTTGGATGGGAGACCTCCTGGGAATACTGGGTGCTGTAGGCTTTTTGCCGCCTCGGGCGGCAGGCCTCCCCCCGCAGGGCGCCCGCGCTTTTGCCGCCGCCAATCGGCTCCCCGCCCGGGCCAGCCGGGGTGCCCCAAAGTCCTTTTCCTCTCGCCTTCCAGCCCCCCTCCCCGTTCCCCACCGCAGCCGCCCGTGGCACTCTGCGTGCCGGAGTGCGCGCGCGCGCGCCTCTGTGTCTAAGGCATCTTCCAGCCCCGTCTCTTGTCGGCGGACTAACGATTAAAGAGGCCTCGCATTGAACTGCTCTTCGAGGTGTGCCCCTGTGCCTACTCTACGGCCACGTAGCGAATTCTTACCTCTGACCGAGCAGTTTGCTCCTTTTCGAGTCAGCTCTGAATTTGTCTCAGGCCCTCGGTTCTTCCTAGGCCATTGGCGCCGAGCCTTCCGCGCCTAACGGACAGCCTGGCCCCGGCAGCGGCCCGCCCCCGGCCCCGTCTCCTTTTCCCCGACCGGCGCCTGCCGCGGCGACGGGCGGCAGCAGGAGCGCCAGGCCGGCTGGCCGAAGGGGCGCCCCGGGCCCGAGGCCTGCCTGCCTGCCTGCCTGGCCGCCTGCTGCCCCGGTCTGCCCGGGAGGGGAAGCCAGAAGGCTCGCCGCCCCGGGGGGAAGGGGGCGGGGCTTTGGGGGCAGCGGCTTCGGGGAAGCCCTTCGCCAGCAGGCCTCCCCGGCCTCTGGCAGCCGGCCCCCTAAAATTGGAGCCAGAGAGACCGCTGCTGCCCTGAGGCGGCCCTCGTGCCCGGGGAGGCCGGGCGGCGGGTGGCCCCGGGGCTCGAGGGGGCGGCCCAGCCCGCCTCTGCCGGGGCGGGGCGAGGCGAGGGGGCCCGTCGCGGGCGGCCTCCCGCTCCCCTCCCGCTCCCCCTCCCCGGGGCGGGCGCGAGGCAGGCGGAGGGGCGGGCGTCCCCGGGGCGGCGCGAGCGCGCGGGGAGCGCCAGGAGCCGCCAGCAAAGCGGGGCGCGGGTGGGCTGCGGGCCGCCCCGGCGGGGTGCGTGCAGGCGAGGCGCCGTAGCGGCAGCGTGCGGGGCAGGGCGGCGTGGGGGCGCGGCGCGGGCTTGGGGGTCGGCCTTGGGGGCGTGGGACCGTGGCGCGGGCGCAGGCGAAGGAGAGCCTGCGTGGCGAGGGGGTAGCGGTGGCGGGAGCATGTGGGGCTCTGGGGGGAAAGGCTGAGGAGGAGGCGGGTGCGAGCGGGGCAGGGGCAGGGTTGCCAGGTGTGCGGCTTTGCAGCGGACAGTCGGGCATTTGAGCTTTTCTGTGTGGGAAAGCAATTTGAGACACTATAACGGAGAAAATGTCAACGTGGAGTATTTTGTAAATCCGATGTCGTGCAGATTGTGCTGGGATGGCAAGCGCGTCGGGTAGTTTTGTGGCAAGCCTCTGGTAAGCCCGGGCAGAGGGTGCGAGGGGGCGGGGGCGGCAGTCCCGCGGCGAGCAGGGGCGGGCGAGAGCGGCGCGGAGCCGGCGGAGGCGGGGCGCGGGCTTGCTTTAAAGGCAGGCACAGCGGCAGGCGTCAACGTCTACGGCCATACCACCCTGAACACGCCCGATCTCGTCTGATCTCGGAAGCTAAGCAGGGTCGGGCCTGGTTAGTACTTGGATGGGAGACCTCCTGGGAATACTGGGTGCTGTAGGCTTTTTGCCGCCTCGGGCGGCAGGCCTCCCCCCGCAGGGCGCCCGCGCTTTTGCCGCCGCCAATCGGCTCCCCGCCCGGGCCAGCCGGGGTGCCCCAAAGTCCTTTTCCTCTCGCCTTCCAGCCCCCCTCCCCGTTCCCCACCGCAGCCGCCCGTGGCACTCTGCGTGCCGGAGTGCGCGCGCGCGCGCCTCTGTGTCTAAGGCATCTTCCAGCCCCGTCTCTTGTCGGCGGACTAACGATTAAAGAGGCCTCGCATTGAACTGCTCTTCGAGGTGTGCCCCTGTGCCTACTCTACGGCCACGTAGCGAATTCTTACCTCTGACCGAGCAGTTTGCTCCTTTTCGAGTCAGCTCTGAATTTGTCTCAGGCCCTCGGTTCTTCCTAGGCCATTGGCGCCGAGCCTTCGGCGCCTAACGGACAGCCTGGCCCCGGCCGCGGCCCGCCCCCGGCCCCGTCTCCTTTTCCCCGACCGGCGCCTGCCGCGGCGACGGGCGGCAGCAGGAGCGCCAGGCCGGCTGGCCGAAGGGGCGCCCCGGGCCCGAGGCCTGCCTGCCTGCCTGCCTGGCCGCCTGCTGCCCCGGTCTGCCCGGGAGGGGAAGCCAGAAGGCTCGCCGCCCCGGGGGGAAGGGGGCGGGGCTTTGGGGGCAGCGGCTTCGGGGAAGCCCTTCGCCAGCAGGCCTCCCCGGCCTCTGGCAGCCGGCCCCCTAAAATTGGAGCCAGAGAGACCGCTGCTGCCCTGAGGCGGCCCTCGTGCCCGGGGAGGCCGGGCGGCGGGTGGCCCCGGGGCTCGAGGGGGCGGCCCAGCCCGCCTCTGCCGGGGCGGGGCGAGGCGAGGGGGCCCGTCGCGGGCGGCCTCCCGTTCCCCTCCCGCTCCCCCTCCCCGGGGCGGGCGCGAGGCAGGCGGAGGGGCGGGCGTCCCCGGGGCGGCGCGAGCGCGCGGGGAGCGCCAGGAGCCGCCAGCAAAGCGGGGCGCGGGTGGGCTGCGGGCCGCCCCGGCGGGGTGCGTGCAGGCGAGGCGCCGTAGCGGCAGCGTGCGGGGCAGGGCGGCGTGGGGGCGCGGCGCGGGCTTGGGGGTCGGCCTTGGGGGCGTGGGACCGTGGCGCGGGCGCAGGCGAAGGAGAGCCTGCGTGGCGAGGGGGTAGCGGTGGCGGGAGCATGTGGGGCTCTGGGGGGAAAGGCTGAGGAGGAGGCGGGTGCGAGCGGGGCAGGGGCAGGGTTGCCAGGTGTGCGGCTTTGCAGCGGACAGTCGGGCATTTGAGCTTTTCTGTGTGGGAAAGCAATTTGAGACACTATAACGGAGAAAATGTCAACGTGGAGTATTTTGTAAATCCGATGTCGTGCAGATTGTGCTGGGATGGCAAGCGCGTCGGGTAGTTTTGTGGCAAGCCTCTGGTAAGCCCGGGCAGAGGGTGCGAGGGGGCGGGGGCGGCAGTCCCGCGGCGAGCAGGGGCGGGCGAGAGCGGCGCGGAGCCGGCGGAGGCGGGGCGCGGGCTTGCTTTAAAGGCAGGCACAGCGGCAGGCGTCAACGTCTACGGCCATACCACCCTGAACACGCCCGATCTCGTCTGATCTCGGAAGCTAAGCAGGGTCGGGCCTGGTTAGTACTTGGATGGGAGACCTCCTGGGAATACTGGGTGCTGTAGGCTTTTTGCCGCCTCGGGCGGCAGGCCTCCCCCCGCAGGGCGCCCGCGCTTTTGCCGCCGCCAATCGGCTCCCCGCCCGGGCCAGCCGGGGTGCCCCAAAGTCCTTTTCCTCTCGCCTTCCAGCCCCCCTCCCCGTTCCCCACCGCAGCCGCCCGTGGCACTCTGCGTGCCGGAGTGCGCGCGCGCGCGCCTCTGTGTCTAAGGCATCTTCCAGCCCCGTCTCTTGTCGGCGGACTAACGATTAAAGAGGCCTCGCATTGAACTGCTCTTCGAGGTGTGCCCCTGTGCCTACTCTACGGCCACGTAGCGAATTCTTACCTCTGACCGAGCAGTTTGCTCCTTTTCGAGTCAGCTCTGAATTTGTCTCAGGCCCTCGGTTCTTCCTAGGCCATTGGCGCCGAGCCTTCCGCGCCTAACGGACAGCCTGGCCCCGGCAGCGGCCCGCCCCCGGCCCCGTCTCCTTTTCCCCGACCGGCGCCTGCCGCGGCGACGGGCGGCAGCAGGAGCGCCAGGCCGGCTGGCCGAAGGGGCGCCCCGGGCCCGAGGCCTGCCTGCCTGCCTGCCTGGCCGCCTGCTGCCCCGGTCTGCCCGGGAGGGGAAGCCAGAAGGCTCGCCGCCCCGGGGGGAAGGGGGCGGGGCTTTGGGGGCAGCGGCTTCGGGGAAGCCCTTCGCCAGCAGGCCTCCCCGGCCTCTGGCAGCCGGCCCCCTAAAATTGGAGCCAGAGAGACCGCTGCTGCCCTGAGGCGGCCCTCGTGCCCGGGGAGGCCGGGCGGCGGGTGGCCCCGGGGCTCGAGGGGGCGGCCCAGCCCGCCTCTGCCGGGGCGGGGCGAGGCGAGGGGGCCCGTCGCGGGCGGCCTCCCGCTCCCCTCCCGCTCCCCCTCCCCGGGGCGGGCGCGAGGCAGGCGGAGGGGCGGGCGTCCCCGGGGCGGCGCGAGCGCGCGGGGAGCGCCAGGAGCCGCCAGCAAAGCGGGGCGCGGGTGGGCTGCGGGCCGCCCCGGCGGGGTGCGTGCAGGCGAGGCGCCGTAGCGGCAGCGTGCGGGGCAGGGCGGCGTGGGGGCGCGGCGCGGGCTTGGGGGTCGGCCTTGGGGGCGTGGGACCGTGGCGCGGGCGCAGGCGAAGGAGAGCCTGCGTGGCGAGGGGGTAGCGGTGGCGGGAGCATGTGGGGCTCTGGGGGGAAAGGCTGAGGAGGAGGCGGGTGCGAGCGGGGCAGGGGCAGGGTTGCCAGGTGTGCGGCTTTGCAGCGGACAGTCGGGCATTTGAGCTTTTCTGTGTGGGAAAGCAATTTGAGACACTATAACGGAGAAAATGTCAACGTGGAGTATTTTGTAAATCCGATGTCGTGCAGATTGTGCTGGGATGGCAAGCGCGTCGGGTAGTTTTGTGGCAAGCCTCTGGTAAGCCCGGGCAGAGGGTGCGAGGGGGCGGGGGCGGCAGTCCCGCGGCGAGCAGGGGCGGGCGAGAGCGGCGCGGAGCCGGCGGAGGCGGGGCGCGGGCTTGCTTTAAAGGCAGGCACAGCGGCAGGCGTCAACGTCTACGGCCATACCACCCTGAACACGCCCGATCTCGTCTGATCTCGGAAGCTAAGCAGGGTCGGGCCTGGTTAGTACTTGGATGGGAGACCTCCTGGGAATACTGGGTGCTGTAGGCTTTTTGCCGCCTCGGGCGGCAGGCCTCCCCCCGCAGGGCGCCCGCGCTTTTGCCGCCGCCAATCGGCTCCCCGCCCGGGCCAGCCGGGGTGCCCCAAAGTCCTTTTCCTCTCGCCTTCCAGCCCCCCTCCCCCTTCCCCACCGCAGCCGCCCGTGGCACTCTGCGTGCCGGAGTGCGCGCGCGCGCGCCTCTGTGTCTAAGGCATCTTCCAGCCCCGTCTCTTGTCGGCGGACTAACGATTAAAGAGGCCTCGCATTGAACTGCTCTTCGAGGTGTGCCCCTGTGCCTACTCTACGGCCACGTAGCGAATTCTTACCTCTGACCGAGCAGTTTGCTCCTTTTCGAGTCAGCTCTGAATTTGTCTCAGGCCCTCGGTTCTTCCTAGGCCATTGGCGCCGAGCCTTCGGCGCCTAACGGACAGCCTGGCCCCGGCCGCGGCCCGCCCCCGGCCCCGTCTCCTTTTCCCCGACCGGCGCCTGCCGCGGCGACGGGCGGCAGCAGGAGCGCCAGGCCGGCTGGCCGAAGGGGCGCCCCGGGCCCGAGGCCTGCCTGCCTGCCTGCCTGGCCGCCTGCTGCCCCGGTCTGCCCGGGAGGGGAAGCCAGAAGGCTCGCCGCCCCGGGGGGAAGGGGGCGGGGCTTTGGGGGCAGCGGCTTCGGGGAAGCCCTTCGCCAGCAGGCCTCCCCGGCCTCTGGCAGCCGGCCCCCTAAAATTGGAGCCAGAGAGACCGCTGCTGCCCTGAGGCGGCCCTCGTGCCCGGGGAGGCCGGGCGGCGGGTGGCCCCGGGGCTCGAGGGGGCGGCCCAGCCCGCCTCTGCCGGGGCGGGGCGAGGCGAGGGGGCCCGTCGCGGGCGGCCTCCCGTTCCCCTCCCGCTCCCCCTCCCCGGGGCGGGCGCGAGGCAGGCGGAGGGGCGGGCGTCCCCGGGGCGGCGCGAGCGCGTGGGGAGCGCCAGGAGCCGCCAGCAAAGCGGGGCGCGGGTGGGCTGCGGGCCGCCCCGGCGGGGTGCGTGCAGGCGAGGCGCCGTAGCGGCAGCGTGCGGGGCAGGGCGGCGTGGGGGCGCGGCGCGGGCTTGGGGGTCGGCCTTGGGGGCGTGGGACCGTGGCGCGGGCGCAGGCGAAGGAGAGCCTGCGTGGCGAGGGGGTAGCGGTGGCGGGAGCATGTGGGGCTCTGGGGGGAAAGGCTGAGGAGGAGGCGGGTGCGAGCGGGGCAGGGGCAGGGTTGCCAGGTGTGCGGCTTTGCAGCGGACAGTCCGGCATTTGAGCTTTTCTGTGTGGGAAAGCAATTTGAGACACTATAACGGAGAAAATGTCAACGTGGAGTATTTTGTAAATCCGATGTCGTGCAGATTGTGCTGGGATGGCAAGCGCGTCGGGTAGTTTTGTGGCAAGCCTCTGGTAAGCCCGGGCAGAGGGTGCGAGGGGGCGGGGGCGGCAGTCCCGCGGCGAGCAGGGGCGGGCGAGAGCGGCGCGGAGCCGGCGGAGGCGGGGCGCGGGCTTGCTTTAAAGGCAGGCACAGCGGCAGGCGTCAACGTCTACGGCCATACCACCCTGAACACGCCCGATCTCGTCTGATCTCGGAAGCTAAGCAGGGTCGGGCCTGGTTAGTACTTGGATGGGAGACCTCCTGGGAATACTGGGTGCTGTAGGCTTTTTGCCGCCTCGGGCGGCAGGCCTCCCCCCGCAGGGCGCCCGCGCTTTTGCCGCCGCCAATCGGCTCCCCGCCCGGGCCAGCCGGGGTGCCCCAAAGTCCTTTTCCTCTCGCCTTCCAGCCCCCCTCCCCGTTCCCCACCGCAGCCGCCCGTGGCACTCTGCGTGCCGGAGTGCGCGCGCGCGCCTCTGTGTCTAAGGCATCTTCCAGCCCCGTCTCTTGTCGGCGGACTAACGATTAAAGAGGCCTCGCATTGAACTGCTCTTCGAGGTGTGCCCCTGTGCCTACTCTACGGCCACGTAGCGAATTCTTACCTCTGACCGAGCAGTTTGCTCCTTTTCGAGTCAGCTCTGAATTTGTCTCAGGCCCTCGGTTCTTCCTAGGCCATTGGCGCCGAGCCTTCGGCGCCTAACGGACAGCCTGGCCCCGGCCGCGGCCCGCCCCCGGCCCCGTCTCCTTTTCCCCGACCGGCGCCTGCCGCGGCGACGGGCGGCAGCAGGAGCGCCAGGCCGGCTGGCCGAAGGGGCGCCCCGGGCCCGAGGCCTGCCTGCCTGCCTGCCTGGCCGCCTGCTGCCCCGGTCTGCCCGGGAGGGGAAGCCAGAAGGCTCGCCGCCCCGGGGGGAAGGGGGCGGGGCTTTGGGGGCAGCGGCTTCGGGGAAGCCCTTCGCCAGCAGGCCTCCCCGGCCTCTGGCAGCCGGCCCCCTAAAATTGGAGCCAGAGAGACCGCTGCTGCCCTGAGGCGGCCCTCGTGCCCGGGGAGGCCGGGCGGCGGGTGGCCCCGGGGCTCGAGGGGGCGGCCCAGCCCGCCTCTGCCGGGGCGGGGCGGGGCGAGGCGAGGGGGCCCGTCGCGGGCGGCCTCCCGTTCCCCTCCCGCTCCCCCTCCCCGGGGCGGGCGCGAGGCAGGCGGAGGGGCGGGCGTCCCCGGGGCGGCGCGAGCGCGCGGGGAGCGCCAGGAGCCGCCAGCAAAGCGGGGCGCGGGTGGGCTGCGGGCCGCCCCGGCGGGGTGCGTGCAGGCGAGGCGCCGTAGCGGCAGCGTGCGGGGCAGGGCGGCGTGGGGGCGCGGCGCGGGCTTGGGGGTCGGCCTTGGGGGCGTGGGACCGTGGCGCGGGCGCAGGCGAAGGAGAGCCTGCGTGGCGAGGGGGTAGCGGTGGCGGGAGCATGTGGGGCTCTGGGGGGAAAGGCTGAGGAGGAGGCGGGTGCGAGCGGGGCAGGGGCAGGGTTGCCAGGTGTGCGGCTTTGCAGCGGACAGTCCGGCATTTGAGCTTTTCTGTGTGGGAAAGCAATTTGAGACACTATAACGGAGAAAATGTCAACGTGGAGTATTTTGTAAATCCGATGTCGTGCAGATTGTGCTGGGATGGCAAGCGCGTCGGGTAGTTTTGTGGCAAGCCTCTGGTAAGCCCGGGCAGAGGGTGCGAGGGGGCGGGGGCGGCAGTCCCGCGGCGAGCAGGGGCGGGCGAGAGCGGCGCGGAGCCGGCGGAGGCGGGGCGCGGGCTTGCTTTAAAGGCAGGCACAGCGGCAGGCGTCAACGTCTACGGCCATACCACCCTGAACACGCCCGATCTCGTCTGATCTCGGAAGCTAAGCAGGGTCGGGCCTGGTTAGTACTTGGATGGGAGACCTCCTGGGAATACTGGGTGCTGTAGGCTTTTTGCCGCCTCGGGCGGCAGGCCTCCCCCCGCAGGGCGCCCGCGCTTTTGCCGCCGCCAATCGGCTCCCCGCCCGGGCCAGCCGGGGTGCCCCAAAGTCCTTTTCCTCTCGCCTTCCAGCCCCCCTCCCCGTTCCCCACCGCAGCCGCCCGTGGCACTCTGCGTGCCGGAGTGCGCGCGCGCGCGCGCGCCTCTGTGTCTAAGGCATCTTTCAGCCCCGTCTCTTGTCGGCGGACTAACGATTAAAGAGGCCTCGCATTGAACTGCTCTTCGAGGTGTGCCCCTGTGCCTACTCTACGGCCACGTAGCGAATTCTTACCTCTGACCGAGCAGTTTGCTCCTTTTCGAGTCAGCTCTGAATTTGTCTCAGGCCCTCGGTTCTTCCTAGGCCATTGGCGCCGAGCCTTCGGCGCCTAACGGACAGCCTGGCCCCGGCCGCGGCCCGCCCCCGGCCCCGTCTCCTTTTCCCCGACCGGCGCCTGCCGCGGCGACGGGCGGCAGCAGGAGCGCCAGGCCGGCTGGCCGAAGGGGCGCCCCGGGCCCGAGGCCTGCCTGCCTGCCTGCCTGGCCGCCTGCTGCCCCGGTCTGCCCGGGAGGGGAAGCCAGAAGGCTCGCCGCCCCGGGGGGAAGGGGGCGGGGCTTTGGGGGCAGCGGCTTCGGGGAAGCCCTTCGCCAGCAGGCCTCCCCGGCCTCTGGCAGCCGGCCCCCTAAAATTGGAGCCAGAGAGACCGCTGCTGCCCTGAGGCGGCCCTCGTGCCCGGGGAGGCCGGGCGGCGGGTGGCCCCGGGGCTCGAGGGGGCGGCCCAGCCCGCCTCTGCCGGGGCGGGGCGGGGCGAGGCGAGGGGGCCCGTCGCGGGCGGCCTCCCGTTCCCCTCCCGCTCCCCCTCCCCGGGGCGGGCGCGAGGCAGGCGGAGGGGCGGGCGTCCCCGGGGCGGCGCGAGCGCGCGGGGAGCGCCAGGAGCCGCCAGCAAAGCGGGGCGCGGGTGGGCTGCGGGCCGCCCCGGCGGGGTGCGTGCAGGCGAGGCGCCGTAGCGGCAGCGTGCGGGGCAGGGCGGCGTGGGGGCGCGGCGCGGGCTTGGGGGTCGGCCTTGGGGGCGTGGGACCGTGGCGCGGGCGCAGGCGAAGGAGAGCCTGCGTGGCGAGGGGGTAGCGGTGGCGGGAGCATGTGGGGCTCTGGGGGGAAAGGCTGAGGAGGAGGCGGGTGCGAGCGGGGCAGGGGCAGGGTTGCCAGGTGTGCGGCTTTGCAGCGGACAGTCCGGCATTTGAGCTTTTCTGTGTGGGAAAGCAATTTGAGACACTATAACGGAGAAAATGTCAACGTGGAGTATTTTGTAAATCCGATGTCGTGCAGATTGTGCTGGGATGGCAAGCGCGTCGGGTAGTTTTGTGGCAAGCCTCTGGTAAGCCCGGGCAGAGGGTGCGAGGGGGCGGGGGCGGCAGTCCCGCGGCGAGCAGGGGCGGGCGAGAGCGGCGCGGAGCCGGCGGAGGCGGGGCGCGGGCTTGCTTTAAAGGCAGGCACAGCGGCAGGCGTCAACGTCTACGGCCATACCACCCTGAACACGCCCGATCTCGTCTGATCTCGGAAGCTAAGCAGGGTCGGGCCTGGTTAGTACTTGGATGGGAGACCTCCTGGGAATACTGGGTGCTGTAGGCTTTTTGCCGCCTCGGGCGGCAGGCCTCCCCCCGCAGGGCGCCCGCGCTTTTGCCGCCGCCAATCGGCTCCCCGCCCGGGCCAGCCGGGGTGCCCCAAAGTCCTTTTCCTCTCGCCTTCCAGCCCCCCTCCCCGTTCCCCACCGCAGCCGCCCGTGGCACTCTGCGTGCCGGAGTGCGCGCGCGCGCGCGCGCCTCTGTGTCTAAGGCATCTTCCAGCCCCGTCTCTTGTCGGCGGACTAACGATTAAAGAGGCCTCGCATTGAACTGCTCTTCGAGGTGTGCCCCTGTGCCTACTCTACGGCCACGTAGCGAATTCTTACCTCTGACCGAGCAGTTTGCTCCTTTTCGAGTCAGCTCTGAATTTGTCTCAGGCCCTCGGTTCTTCCTAGGCCATTGGCGCCGAGCCTTCGGCGCCTAACGGACAGCCTGGCCCCGGCCGCGGCCCGCCCCCGGCCCCGTCTCCTTTTCCCCGACCGGCGCCTGCCGCGGCGACGGGCGGCAGCAGGAGCGCCAGGCCGGCTGGCCGAAGGGGCGCCCCGGGCCCGAGGCCTGCCTGCCTGCCTGCCTGGCCGCCTGCTGCCCCGGTCTGCCCGGGAGGGGAAGCCAGAAGGCTCGCCGCCCCGGGGGGAAGGGGGCGGGGCTTTGGGGGCAGCGGCTTCGGGGAAGCCCTTCGCCAGCAGGCCTCCCCGGCCTCTGGCAGCCGGCCCCCTAAAATTGGAGCCAGAGAGACCGCTGCTGCCCTGAGGCGGCCCTCGTGCCCGGGGAGGCCGGGCGGCGGGTGGCCCCGGGGCTCGAGGGGGCGGCCCAGCCCGCCTCTGCCGGGGCGGGGCGAGGCGAGGGGGCCCGTCGCGGGCGGCCTCCCGTTCCCCTCCCGCTCCCCCTCCCCGGGGCGGGCGCGAGGCAGGCGGAGGGGCGGGCGTCCCCGGGGCGGCGCGAGCGCGCGGGGAGCGCCAGGAGCCGCCAGCAAAGCGGGGCGCGGGTGGGCTGCGGGCCGCCCCGGCGGGGTGCGTGCAGGCGAGGCGCCGTAGCGGCAGCGTGCGGGGCAGGGCGGCGTGGGGGCGCGGCGCGGGCTTGGGGGTCGACCTTGGGGGCGTGGGACCGTGGCGCGGGCGCAGGCGAAGGAGAGCCTGCGTGGCGAGGGGGTAGCGGTGGCGGGAGCATGTGGGGCTCTGGGGGGAAAGGCTGAGGAGGAGGCGGGTGCGAGCGGGGCAGGGGCAGGGTTGCCAGGTGTGCGGCTTTGCAGCGGACAGTCCGGCATTTGAGCTTTTCTGTGTGGGAAAGCAATTTGAGACACTATAACGGAGAAAATGTCAACGTGGAGTATTTTGTAAATCCGATGTCGTGCAGATTGTGCTGGGATGGCAAGCGCGTCGGGTAGTTTTGTGGCAAGCCTCTGGTAAGCCCGGGCAGAGGGTGCGAGGGGGCGGGGGCGGCAGTCCCGCGGCGAGCAGGGGCGGGCGAGAGCGGCGCGGAGCCGGCGGAGGCGGGGCGCGGGCTTGCTTTAAAGGCAGGCACAGCGGCAGGCGTCAACGTCTACGGCCATACCACCCTGAACACGCCCGATCTCATCTGATCTCGGAAGCTAAGCAGGGTCGGGCCTGGTTAGTACTTGGATGGGAGACCTCCTGGGAATACTGGGTGCTGTAGGCTTTTTGCCGCCTCGGGCGGCAGGCCTCCCCCCGCAGGGCGCCCGCGCTTTTGCCGCCGCCAATCGGCTCCCCGCCCGGGCCAGCCGGGGTGCCCCAAAGTCCTTTTCCTCTCGCCTTCCAGCCCCCCTCCCCGTTCCCCACCGCAGCCGCCCGTGGCACTCTGCGTGCCGGAGTGCGCGCGCGCGCGCCTCTGTGTCTAAGGCATCTTCCAGCCCCGTCTCTTGTCGGCGGACTAACGATTAAAGAGGCCTCGCATTGAACTGCTCTTCGAGGTGTGCCCCTGTGCCTACTCTACGGCCACGTAGCGAATTCTTACCTCTGACCGAGCAGTTTGCTCCTTTTCGAGTCAGCTCTGAATTTGTCTCAGGCCCTCGGTTCTTCCTAGGCCATTGGCGCCGAGCCTTCCGCGCCTAACGGACAGCCTGGCCCCGGCCGCGGCCCGCCCCCGGCCCCGTCTCCTTTTCCCCGACCGGCGCCTGCCGCGGCGACGGGCGGCAGCAGGAGCGCCAGGCCGGCTGGCCGAAGGGGCGCCCCGGGCCCGAGGCCTGCCTGCCTGCCTGCCTGGCCGCCTGCTGCCCCGGTCTGCCCGGGAGGGGAAGCCAGAAGGCTCGCCGCCCCGGGGGCAAGGGGGCGGGGCTTTGGGGGCAGCGGCTTCGGGGAAGCCCTTCGCCAGCAGGCCTCCCCGGCCTCTGGCAGCCGGCCCCCTAAAATTGGAGCCAGAGAGACCGCTGCTGCCCTGAGGCGGCCCTCGTGCCCGGGGAGGCCGGGCGGCGGGTGGCCCCGGGGCTCGAGGGGGCGGCCCAGCCCGCCTCTGCCGGGGCGGGGCGGGGCGAGGCGAGGGGGCCCGTCGCGGGCGGCCTCCCGTTCCCCTCCCGCTCCCCCTCCCCGGGGCCGGCGCGAGGCAGGCGGAGGGGCGGGCGTCCCCGGGGCGGCGCGAGCGCGCGGGGAGCGCCAGGAGCCGCCAGCAAAGCGGGGCGCGGGTGGGCTGCGGGCCGCCCCGGCGGGGTGCGTGCAGGCGAGGCGCCGTAGCGGCAGCGTGCGGGGCAGGGCGGCGTGGGGGCGCGGCGCGGGCTTGGGGGTCGGCCTTGGGGGCGTGGGACCGTGGCGCGGGCGCAGGCGAAGGAGAGCCTGCGTGGCGAGGGGGTAGCGGTGGCGGGAGCATGTGGGGCTCTGGGGGGAAAGGCTGAGGAGGAGGCGGGTGCGAGCGGGGCAGGGGCAGGGTTGCCAGGTGTGCGGCTTTGCAGCGGACAGTCCGGCATTTGAGCTTTTCTGTGTGGGAAAGCAATTTGAGACACTATAACGGAGAAAATGTCAACGTGGAGTATTTTGTAAATCCGATGTCGTGCAGATTGTGCTGGGATGGCAAGCGCGTCGGGTAGTTTTGTGGCAAGCCTCTGGTAAGCCCGGGCAGAGGGTGCGAGGGGGCGGGGGCGGGAGTCCCGCGGCGAGCAGGGGCGGGCGAGAGCGGCGCGGAGCCGGCGGAGGCGGGGCGCGGGCTTGCTTTAAAGGCAGGCACAGCGGCAGGCATCAACGTCTACGGCCATACCACCCTGAACACACCCGATCTCGTCTGATCTCGGAAGCTAAGCAGGGTCGGGCCTGGTTAGTACTTGGATGGGAGACCTCCTGGGAATACTGGGTGCTGTAGGCTTTTTGCCGCCTCGGGCGGCAGGCCTCCCCCCGCAGGGCGCCCGCGCTTTTGCCGCCGCCAATCGGCTCCCCGCCCGGGCCAGCCGGGGTGCCCCAAAGTCCTTTTCCTCTCGCCTTCCAGCCCCCCTCCCCGTTCCCCACCGCAGCCGCCCGTGGCACTCTGCGTGCCGGAGTGCGCGCGCGCGCGCCTCTGTGTCTAAGGCATCTTCCAGCCCCGTCTCTTGTCGGCGGACTAACGATTAAAGAGGCCTCGCATTGAACTGCTCTTCGAGGTGTGCCCCTGTGCCTACTCTACGGCCACGTAGCGAATTCTTACCTCTGACCGAGCAGTTTGCTCCTTTTCGAGTCAGCTCTGAATTTGTCTCAGGCCCTCGGTTCTTCCTAGGCCATTGGCGCCGAGCCTTCGGCGCCTAACGGACAGCCTGGCCCCGGCCGCGGCCCGCCCCCGGCCCCGTCTCCTTTTCCCCGACCGGCGCCTGCCGCGGCGACGGGCGGCAGCAGGAGCGCCAGGCCGGCTGGCCGAAGGGGCGCCCCGGGCCCGAGGCCTGCCTGCCTGCCTGCCTGCCTGGCCGCCTGCTGCCCCGGTCTGCCCGGGAGGGGAAGCCAGAAGGCTCGCCGCCCCGGGGGGAAGGGGGCGGGGCTTTGGGGGCAGCGGCTTCGGGGAAGCCCTTCGCCAGCAGGCCTCCCCGGCCTCTGGCAGCCGGCCCCCTAAAATTGGAGCCAGAGAGACCGCTGCTGCCCTGAGGCGGCCCTCGTGCCCGGGGAGGCCGGGCGGCGGGTGGCCCCGGGGCTCGAGGGGGCGGCCCAGCCCGCCTCTGCCGGGGCGGGGCGAGGCGAGGGGGCCCGTCGCGGGCGGCCTCCCGTTCCCCTCCCGCTCCCCCTCCCCGGGGCGGGCGCGAGGCAGGCGGAGGGGCGGGCGTCCCCGGGGCGGCGCGAGCGCGCGGGGAGCGCCAGGAGCCGCCAGCAAAGCGGGGCGCGGGTGGGCTGTGGGCCGCCCCGGCGGGGTGCGTGCAGGCGAGGCGCCGTAGCGGCAGCGTGCGGGGCAGGGCGGCGTGGGGGCGCGGCGCGGGCTTGGGGGTCGGCCTTGGGGGCGTGGGACCGTGGCGCGGGCGCAGGCGAAGGAGAGCCTGCGTGGCGAGGGGGTAGCGGTGGCGGGAGCATGTGGGGCTCTGGGGGGAAAGGCTGAGGAGGAGGCGGGTGCGAGCGGGGCAGGGGCAGGGTTGCCAGGTGTGCGGCTTTGCAGCGGACAGTCGGGCATTTGAGCTTTTCTGTGTGGGAAAGCAATTTGAGACACTATAACGGAGAAAATGTCAACGTGGAGTATTTTGTAAATCCGATGTCGTGCAGATTGTGCTGGGATGGCAAGCGCGTCGGGTAGTTTTGTGGCAAGCCTCTGGTAAGCCCGGGCAGAGGGTGCGAGGGGGCGGGGGCGGCAGTCCCGCGGCGAGCAGGGGCGGGCGAGAGCGGCGCGGAGCCGGCGGAGGCGGGGCGCGGGCTTGCTTTAAAGGCAGGCACAGCGGCAGGCGTCAACGTCTACGGCCATACCACCCTGAACACGCCCGATCTCGTCTGATCTCGGAAGCTAAGCAGGGTCGGGCCTGGTTAGTACTTGGATGGGAGACCTCCTGGGAATACTGGGTGCTGTAGGCTTTTTGCCGCCTCGGGCGGCAGGCCTCCCCCCGCAGGGCGCCCGCGCTTTTGCCGCCGCCAATCGGCTCCCCGCCCGGGCCAGCCGGGGTGCCCCAAAGTCCTTTTCCTCTCGCCTTCCAGCCCCCCTCCCCGTTCCCCACCGCAGCCGCCCGTGGCACTCTGCGTGCCGGAGTGCGCGCGCGCGCGCGCGCCTCTGTGTCTAAGGCATCTTCCAGCCCCGTCTCTTGTCGGCGGACTAACGATTAAAGAGGCCTCGCATTGAACTGCTCTTCGAGGTGTGCCCCTGTGCCTACTCTACGGCCACGTAGCGAATTCTTACCTCTGACCGAGCAGTTTGCTCCTTTTCGAGTCAGCTCTGAATTTGTCTCAGGCCCTCGGTTCTTCCTAGGCCATTGGCGCCGAGCCTTCGGCGCCTAACGGACAGCCTGGCCCCGGCCGCGGCCCGCCCCCGGCCCCGTCTCCTTTTCCCCGACCGGCGCCTGCCGCGGCGACGGGCGGCAGCAGGAGCGCCAGGCCGGCTGGCCGAAGGGGCGCCCCGGGCCCGAGGCCTGCCTGCCTGCCTGCCTGCCTGCCTGGCCGCCTGCTGCCCCGGTCTGCCCGGGAGGGGAAGCCAGAAGGCTCGCCGCCCCGGGGGCAAGGGGGCGGGGCTTTGGGGGCAGCGGCTTCAGGGAAGCCCTTCGCCAGCAGGCCTCCCCGGCCTCTGGCAGCCGGCCCCCTAAAATTGGAGCCAGAGAGACCGCTGCTGCCCTGAGGCGGCCCTCGTGCCCGGGGAGGCCGGGCGGCGGGTGGCCCCGGGGCTCGAGGGGGCGGCCCAGCCCGCCTCTGCCGGGGCGGGGCGAGGCGAGGGGGCCCGTCGCGGGCGGCCTCCCGCTCCCCTCCCGCTCCCCCTCCCCGGGGCGGGCGCGAGGCAGGCGGAGGGGCGGGCGTCCCCGGGGCGGCGCGAGCGCGCGGGGAGCGCCAGGAGCCGCCAGCAAAGCGGGGCGCGGGTGGGCTGCGGGCCGCCCCGGCTGGGTGCGTGCAGGCGAGGCGCCGTAGCGGCAGCGTGCGGGGCAGGGCGGCGTGGGGGCGCGGCGCGGGCTTGGGGGTCGGCCTTGGGGGCGTGGGACCGTGGCGCGGGCGCAGGCGAAGGAGAGCCTGCGTGGCGAGGGGGTAGCGGTGGCGGGAGCATGTGGGGCTCTGGGGGGAAAGGCTGAGGAGGAGGCGGGTGCGAGCGGGGCAGGGGCAGGGTTGCCAGGTGTGCGGCTTTGCAGCGGACAGTCCGGCATTTGA
This sequence comes from Pelodiscus sinensis, assembly GCF_049634645.1. Classification (NCBI taxonomy): domain Eukaryota; kingdom Metazoa; phylum Chordata; order Testudines; family Trionychidae; genus Pelodiscus; species Pelodiscus sinensis. Next base: position 175,604,833 of record NC_134712.1, read on the forward strand.
GCTTTTCTGTGTGGGAAAGCAATTTGAGACACTATAACGGAGAAAATGTCAACGTGGAGTATTTTGTAAATCCGATGTCGTGCAGATTGTGCTGGGATGGCAAGCGCGTCGGGTAGTTTTGTGGCAAGCCTCTGGTAAGCCCGGGCAGAGGGTGCGAGGGGGCGGGGGCGGCAGTCCCGCGGCGAGCAGGGGCGGGCGAGAGCGGCGCGGAGCCGGCGGAGGCGGGGCGCGGGCTTGCTTTAAAGGCAGGCACAGCGGCAGGTGTCAACGTCTACGGCCATACCACCCTGAACACGCCCGATCTCGTCTGATCTCGGAAGCTAAGCAGGGTCGGGCCTGGTTAGTACTTGGATGGGAGACCTCCTGGGAATACTGGGTGCTGTAGGCTTTTTGCCGCCTCGGGCGGCAGGCCTCCCCCCGCAGGGCGCCCGCGCTTTTGCCGCCGCCAATCGGCTCCCCGCCCGGGCCAGCCGGGGTGCCCCAAAGTCCTTTTCCTCTCGCCTTCCAGCCCCCCTCCCCGTTCCCCACCGCAGCCGCCCGTGGCACTCTGCGTGCCGGAGTGCGCGCGCGCGCGCGCGCCTCTGTGTCTAAGGCATCTTCCAGCCCCGTCTCTTGTCGGCGGACTAACGATTAAAGAGGCCTCGCATTGAACTGCTCTTCGAGGTGTGCCCCTGTGCCTACTCTACGGCCACGTAGCGAATTCTTACCTCTGACCGAGCAGTTTGCTCCTTTTCGAGTCAGCTCTGAATTTGTCTCAGGCCCTCGGTTCTTCCTAGGCCATTGGCGCCGAGCCTTCGGCGCCTAACGGACAGCCTGGCCCCGGCCGCGGCCCGCCCCCGGCCCCGTCTCCTTTTCCCCGACCGGCGCCTGCCGCGGCGACGGGCGGCAGCAGGAGCGCCAGGCCGGCTGGCCGAAGGGGCGCCCCGGGCCCGAGGCCTGCCTGCCTGCCTGCCTGCCTGCCTGGCCGCCTGCTGCCCCGGTCTGCCCGGGAGGGGAAGCCAGAAGGCTCGCCGCCCCGGGGGCAAGGGGGCGGGGCTTTGGGGGCAGCGGCTTCAGGGAAGCCCTTCGCCAGCAGGCCTCCCCGGCCTCTGGCAGCCGGCCCCCTAAAATTGGAGCCAGAGAGACCGCTGCTGCCCTGAGGCGGCCCTCGTGCCCGGGGAGGCCGGGCGGCGGGTGGCCCCGGGGCTCGAGGGGGCGGCCCAGCCCGCCTCTGCCGGGGCGGGGCGAGGCGAGGGGGCCCGTCGCGGGCGGCCTCCCGCTCCCCTCCCGCTCCCCCTCCCCGGGGCGGGCGCGAGGCAGGCGGAGGGGCGGGCGTCCCCGGGGCGGCGCGAGCGCGCGGGGAGCGCCAGGAGCCGCCAGCAAAGCGGGGCGCGGGTGGGCTGCGGGCCGCCCCGGCTGGGTGCGTGCAGGCGAGGCGCCGTAGCGGCAGCGTGCGGGGCAGGGCGGCGTGGGGGCGCGGCGCGGGCTTGGGGGTCGGCCTTGGGGGCGTGGGACCGTGGCGCGGGCGCAGGCGAAGGAGAGCCTGCGTGGCGAGGGGGTAGCGGTGGCGGGAGCATGTGGGGCTCTGGGGGGAAAGGCTGAGGAGGAGGCGGGTGCGAGCGGGGCAGGGGCAGGGTTGCCAGGTGTGCGGCTTTGCAGCGGACAGTCCGGCATTTGAGCTTTTCTGTGTGGGAAAGCAATTTGAGACACTATAACGGAGAAAATGTCAACGTGGAGTATTTTGTAAATCCGATGTCGTGCAGATTGTGCTGGGATGGCAAGCGCGTCGGGTAGTTTTGTGGCAAGCCTCTGGTAAGCCCGGGCAGAGGGTGCGAGGGGGCGGGGGCGGCAGTCCCGCGGCGAGCAGGGGCGGGCGAGAGCGGCGCGGAGCCGGCGGAGGCGGGGCGCGGGCTTGCTTTAAAGGCAGGCACAGCGGCAGGTGTCAACGTCTACGGCCATACCACCCTGAACACGCCCGATCTCGTCTGATCTCGGAAGCTAAGCAGGGTCGGGCCTGGTTAGTACTTGGATGGGAGACCTCCTGGGAATACTGGGTGCTGTAGGCTTTTTGCCGCCTCGGGCGGCAGGCCTCCCCCCGCAGGGCGCCCGCGCTTTTGCCGCCGCCAATCGGCTCCCCGCCCGGGCCAGCCGGGGTGCCCCAAAGTCCTTTTCCTCTCGCCTTCCAGCCCCCCTCCCCGTTCCCCACCGCAGCCGCCCGTGGCACTCTGCGTGCCGGAGTGCGCGCGCGCGCGCGCGCCTCTGTGTCTAAGGCATCTTCCAGCCCCGTCTCTTGTCGGCGGACTAACGATTAAAGAGGCCTCGCATTGAACTGCTCTTCGAGGTGTGCCCCTGTGCCTACTCTACGGCCACGTAGCGAATTCTTACCTCTGACCGAGCAGTTTGCTCCTTTTCGAGTCAGCTCTGAATTTGTCTCAGGCCCTCGGTTCTTCCTAGGCCATTGGCGCCGAGCCTTCCGCGCCTAACGGACAGCCTGGCCCCGGCCGCGGCCCGCCCCTGGCCCCGTCTCCTTTTCCCCGACCGGCGCCTGCCGCGGCGACGGGCGGCAGCAGGAGCGCCAGGCCGGCTGGCCGAAGGGGCGCCCCGGGCCCGAGGCCTGCCTGCCTGCCTGCCTGCCTGGCCGCCTGCTGCCCCGGTCTGCCCGGGAGGGGAAGCCAGAAGGCTCGCCGCCCCGGGGGCAAGGGGGCGGGGCTTTGGGGGCAGCGGCTTCGGGGAAGCCCTTCGCCAGCAGGCCTCCCCGGCCTCTGGCAGCCGGCCCCCTAAAATTGGAGCCAGAGAGACCGCTGCTGCCCTGAGGCGGCCCTCGTGCCCGGGGAGGCCGGGCGGCGGGTGGCCCCGGGGCTCGAGGGGGCGGCCCAGCCCGCCTCTGCCGGGGCGGGGCGAGGCGAGGGGGCCCGTCGCGGGCGGCCTCCCGTTCCCCTCCCGCTCCCCCTCCCCGGGGCGGGCGCGAGGCAGGCGGAGGGGCGGGCGTCCCCGGGGCGGCGCGAGCGCGCGGGGAGCGCCAGGAGCCGCCAGCAAAGCGGGGCGCGGGTGGGCTGCGGGCCGCCCCGGCGGGGTGCGTGCAGGCGAGGCGCCGTAGCGGCAGCGTGCGGGGCAGGGCGGCGTGGGGGCGCGGCGCGGGCTTGGGGGTCGGCCTTGGGGGCGTGGGACCGTGGCGCGGGCGCAGGCGAAGGAGAGCCTGCGTGGCGAGGGGGTAGCGGTGGCGGGAGCATGTGGGGCTCTGGGGGGAAAGGCTGAGGAGGAGGCGGGTGCGAGCGGGGCAGGGGCAGGGTTGCCAGGTGTGCGGCTTTGCAGCGGACAGTCCGGCATTTGAGCTTTTCTGTGTGGGAAAGCAATTTGAGACACTATAACGGAGAAAATGTCAACGTGGAGTATTTTGTAAATCCGATGTCGTGCAGATTGTGCTGGGATGGCAAGCGCGTCGGGTAGTTTTGTGGCAAGCCTCTGGTAAGCCCGGGCAGAGGGTGCGAGGGGGCGGGGGCGGCAGTCCCGCGGCGAGCAGGGGCGGGCGAGAGCGGCGCGGAGCCGGCGGAGGCGGGGCGCGGGCTTGCTTTAAAGGCAGGCACAGCGGCAGGCGTCAACGTCTACGGCCATACCACCCTGAACACGCCCGATCTCGTCTGATCTCGGAAGCTAAGCAGGGTCGGGCCTGGTTAGTACTTGGATGGGAGACCTCCTGGGAATACTGGGTGCTGTAGGCTTTTTGCCGCCTCGGGCGGCAGGCCTCCCCCCGCAGGGCGCCCGCGCTTTTGCCGCCGCCAATCGGCTCCCCGCCCGGGCCAGCCGGGGTGCCCCAAAGTCCTTTTCCTCTCGCCTTCCAGCCCCCCTCCCCGTTCCCCACCGCAGCCGCCCGTGGCACTCTGCGTGCCGGAGTGCGCGCGCGCGCGCGCGCCTCTGTGTCTAAGGCATCTTCCAGCCCCGTCTCTCGTCGGCGGACTAACGATTAAAGAGGCCTCGCATTGAACTGCTCTTCGAGGTGTGCCCCTGTGCCTACTCTACGGCCACGTAGCGAATTCTTACCTCTGACCGAGCAGTTTGCTCCTTTTCGAGTCAGCTCTGAATTTGTCTCAGGCCCTCGGTTCTTCCTAGGCCATTGGCGCCGAGCCTTCCGCGCCTAACGGACAGCCTGGCCCCGGCCGCGGCCCGCCCCTGGCCCCGTCTCCTTTTCCCCGACCGGCGCCTGCCGCGGCGACGGGCGGCAGCAGGAGCGCCAGGCCGGCTGGCCGAAGGGGCGCCCCGGGCCCGAGGCCTGCCTGCCTGCCTGCCTGGCCGCCTGCTGCCCCGGTCTGCCCGGGAGGGGAAGCCAGAAGGCTCGCCGCCCCGGGGGCAAGGGGGCGGGGCTTTGGGGGCAGCGGCTTCGGGGAAGCCCTTCGCCAGCAGGCCTCCCCGGCCTCTGGCAGCCGGCCCCCTAAAATTGGAGCCAGAGAGACCGCTGCTGCCCTGAGGCGGCCCTCGTGCCCGGGGAGGCCGGGCGGCGGGTGGCCCCGGGGCTCGAGGGGGCGGCCCAGCCCGCCTCTGCCGGGGCGGGGCGAGGCGAGGGGGCCCGTCGCGGGCGGCCTCCCGTTCCCCTCCCGCTCCCCCTCCCCGGGGCGGGCGCGAGGCAGGCGGAGGGGCGGGCGTCCCCGGGGCGGCGCGAGCGCGCGGGGAGCGCCAGGAGCCGCCAGCAAAGCGGGGCGCGGGTGGGCTGCGGGCCGCCCCGGCTGGGTGCGTGCAGGCGAGGCGCCGTAGCGGCAGCGTGCGGGGCAGGGCGGCGTGGGGGCGCGGCGCGGGCTTGGGGGTCGGCCTTGGGGGCGTGGGACCGTGGCGCGGGCGCAGGCGAAGGAGAGCCTGCGTGGCGAGGGGGTAGCGGTGGCGGGAGCATGTGGGGCTCTGGGGGGAAAGGCTGAGGAGGAGGCGGGTGCGAGCGGGGCAGGGGCAGGGTTGCCAGGTGTGCGGCTTTGCAGCGGACAGTCCGGCATTTGAGCTTTTCTGTGTGGGAAAGCAATTTGAGACACTATAACGGAGAAAATGTCAACGTGGAGTATTTTGTAAATCCGATGTCGTGCAGATTGTGCTGGGATGGCAAGCGCGTCGGGTAGTTTTGTGGCAAGCCTCTGGTAAGCCCGGGCAGAGGGTGCGAGGGGGCGGGGGCGGCAGTCCCACGGCGAGCAGGGGCGGGCGAGAGCGGCGCGGAGCCGGCGGAGGCGGGGCGCGGGCTTGCTTTAAAGGCAGGCACAGCGGCAGGTGTCAACGTCTACGGCCATACCACCCTGAACACGCCCGATCTCGTCTGATCTCGGAAGCTAAGCAGGGTCGGGCCTGGTTAGTACTTGGATGGGAGACCTCCTGGGAATACTGGGTGCTGTAGGCTTTTTGCCGCCTCGGGCGGCAGGCCTCCCCCCGCAGGGCGCCCGCGCTTTTGCCGCCGCCAATCGGCTCCCCGCCCGGGCCAGCCGGGGTGCCCCAAAGTCCTTTTCCTCTCGCCTTCCAGCCCCCCTCCCCGTTCCCCACCGCAGCCGCCCGTGGCACTCTGCGTGCCGGAGTGCGCGCGCGCGCGCGCGCCTCTGTGTCTAAGGCATCTTCCAGCCCCGTCTCTTGTCGGCGGACTAACGATTAAAGAGGCCTCGCATTGAACTGCTCTTCGAGGTGTGCCCCTGTGCCTACTCTACGGCCACGTAGCGAATTCTTACCTCTGACCGAGCAGTTTGCTCCTTTTCGAGTCAGCTCTGAATTTGTCTCAGGCCCTCGGTTCTTCCTAGGCCATTGGCGCCGAGCCTTCCGCGCCTAACGGACAGCCTGGCCCCGGCCGCGGCCCGCCCCCGGCCCCGTCTCCTTTTCCCCGACCGGCGCCTGCCGTGTGGGGGCGCGGCGCGGGCTTCGGTGTCCACCTTGTGGGCGTGGGATCTTGGCGCAGGCGAAGGAGAGCCTGCGTGGCGAGGGGGTTGCGATGGCGGGAGCATGTGAGGCTGGGGGGAAAGGCTGAGGAGGGAGACGGGTGTGAGTGGGCAGGGGTAGGGTTGCCAGTTTTAATATATTTTTTACTTCTTATGTGGTTGCTATTTCATGTGCGTTCTGTCCTTCCCCTCAAATTTTGAAATTAACACTTTGGGGATTGTTTAGGTGTTTGTTCTCTAGCCATTCCAGTGTGTTTGTGGGTGGCGAGGAGGGCTTCAGGAACACCGCCATGGGAGAGTTTGAAACGTTTCCGCTTTCCCCAGCCCCCCCCCCGTGCCTGCAGGAGCGTCCCTGTAGTTTTGGGGCCCCCCCTACTTGGGGCCCATCCGCTTTGTTCTGTGCGGGAGCCGGCAGGGCCGCGCCTGGTGCAACCAGTCCCCGGGCCGGGGCGCAGGGCCCGCGAGCGCGGCTGGGAGAGGCGGGGAGCTGGGCGGGACACTGAGGCAATCAGCTGACTCGAGGCAGTCACGGGACGGGGCTCGGCGTCTGCTTGCAGCTGGGGCAGACACCGGCCATGCTGCTGCTGCTGCTGCTGCTGCGAGCCGCCGGGCTGGTGGCGCTGCTCGGCGCGGGGCTCGGCGCAGAGGTACGTGTCTCCCCGCGGAGCGCTGCCTTGCTGGGCCCAGCTCCTTGGCGGGGCGCATGGGGGAGCGGGGACCGGCCTGGGCACCTCTGCGGGCGCGGAGCTCGGCTAAGGGCGGAGACTTTGCAGAGACGGCGGGAGCAGGGAGACGCACCAACCACAGCCCAGCCCCTGGGGAGATTTTGGGGGGCTGGGTCCCCTCCCTTTACGTACATTGCAAACGTCTTGGGGCGGCTCGGGGCCCTTCTCTTCAGTCCCCCCAGCGCCTCGTCAAGGCTGGCTGCAGGCGGTGGGGTGCACGGGGTGGATGCATGGCAGAGAGGGCGGCTCTGCTCTCTGAGCCCCCGATGTCCTTGCCTCGCAGGGCTGCTGGGGCGGGGCGGGGCGGAAGGAGCAGGGTAATCTGCTGCTGTGGTTTCAACTGTATTTTTGAAGAACAGTGCTCTGGATACCCCCATCCGAAAGGGAACTAATCTGTCTGATGCTTGTGGAGGTTACAGGACGCTGCTGTGGGGAGCCAACTTGTTGGAAGGGACAGATTCAGGTTACTTAACTCTGCTACATTAGTTTTCTCTTTGCTTGGTTATGGAGTTGTGATTCTGGGCTTGTTTGAGGCAGGGTCTTCTGTTTCTTGCAGCAAAGGGATTTTGTGCTACGGGGTTTAGTGAGGGAGAGATCTGTCTTCCTGCTCAATGCTTTCTGAACTCTCACCCATAAAGCCATGAATTGTCATTACAGCGCCGCCCCCTTGTTAGCCTTATTTTAGCCTTTGATTCTGAATATTCATCTTGACGAGTTATATGACTCTACATCTTTAACAGCCTTGCTTGTGTTTGGTTTGTGGGCTGTTCTGATGGTGCCAGCTTCCGACAACATACCCAGTAGAAAACATGATTTACTGGTGTGGTTTGAGAACAGGCAAGCGTATCCACTTTTTCCCCCACCATTTTTAATATGCTTTATCATTGTACTTGTTCCTTCTATATAGATATGCATCAAAGCCACATTCCAGGTTACAGTCTTGCTAAAGTCCTATAGTGGTTGCAATACAGTAATTCCTCATTTAACATGTGTCCACTTAACACGTTTTCGCAATAGCACGATTTTATTTTTAGGGATCATTTTTTGAATTACACGACCCTGGAATAACACGATTTTGCCAGCCCGTCTGTTGCTGGTGGCTGTGCGGGGCTTCCCTCACCTCTCTGCAAAGTAGCGGAAGGTTTGCCACTCACTGCGCCATTCCCCAGCAACCCTCCCCTTGCCAGACGCAGTGCGGGTCCCATCAGACCCATCACAGGGGCATGCTCCCAACCCAATCCCCCTTTCCTTCCCTTCCCTTTCCCTCCTTTCCCCAGAGCCAAACACCTCCCCTCTCTGTTGTAACCCAGTCCCCTTTCTCCTTCAACCTTATGTCTGGGACCCAGCAGACACCACCGCTTGAAACGCGACCCCCACCTTTTCCATTATTTTCAATGGGAAGATTGACCCCACATAACACGTTTTCACTTAACACGATCATTTTCTGAAACATATATAGTGTTAAGTGAGGAATTGCTGTACTTCCAGTTAAGGCTTGAGTGAAGAGGTGTAAGGCAGCATTTCCTTTGGTTTTGTTGCATTTGAAGTAAGCTCTTAGCATTATTTTAATGGTCATCCATTTAAATGTATACATATTTTAGATAAAGTTAACACATAATAAAAACAGAATGACTCTAGGTGGGGGAGAGGTTGGTTTAAACTGACAACAGTCAGTAACACAGTACATCACCTTTTTGAATTATTTTTAAAAAGCAAATATTAATTAAAAACTTAAAATAGTCGTTCTGGTGACCTCATGATTTAAAAATAAGAGTGTGGGGGATAGGGATGTGAAATACTGTTTAATTTATTAACAGGTTAAACATTGTTTAACTGGTTAATCGATTAAAAGGAGTGTGGGCAGAGGGGCGCCCCCCCCTTCCCCAGGCTCTAGCCTGGCTGGAGCAGCCCCCTGCGGTATGCCTGGGCCCACTGTGAACAGGGGCTGCTCAGACGACTAGAGAGGCCCCTGTCTGCAGCGTTCCCCTCCTCTTCCATTGGAAGTGGAGAGCTTCTCCATCCCCACCAGTTACCAATTAACTGGAACTGGTAAGCATCAGTTCCAGTTAACCTTTCACATTGCTAGTGGTGGGGGAGAAAGAGAATATGTTATCAGAATGCACATAAAAGGGTTTAGTTTATGGAAGCTGCAAGGTACTGATGAGGGGGTCTAAGTCTTAGCTGCCATACCAAAACTCATGTTGATTCAGAGTCTCCCTAAATCCTGGCCTAAACTACACGTGTGGAAAGGACTGATGACCACCCTGTCACGGAGTGTGGGGGAATCACCGGGTCCTGCACCCCCATCCGCAGTCCCATGTTCTCTCAGCTACCAAGTAGAGCAGAAGGTTTCTTGTTACAGGAACATTCAGTACAGTCCCTCTTGGGAGATAAGGGGGCCCAGAGCCACGGCTCTGGACTTCTGCCCAGGCCTAAACCTGCCCCCCCAAAAAACCTCACACACCCAGCAACTAGTCCCAGCCCTCCAGGCTGCCTCTGCCTACTCCTTTGTTCAGATTCCGGGGCAAGGTGTCACCTGGTTGCTTCCACCACCTAGGCTCAGGTTACAGGACAGACTGAGCTATTGTGTGTGGCTCTCACTGAGGGGAGGCTGCCCCATTTTAGCACATACACAAGATTCCCGGGGCCAGCTTTAGGACGTGTGCGGCACCAATTTGAACAGTTTTGACAGTCAGGATTTTTGGTTGAGCGCGCAAAAAAAAAAAAACCCCCCACACACAAAAAACCAGCACACAAAAAAAGAGTCACAGTCCCTTTAAGGTCCCAGCTCAGGGCAGAGTCCCACCTTCCCGCCAAACCCCAGGGCCAGCTCCCCCTCCGGGGCGCAGGGAAACCCCTGTGCTCAACTCACCTCTCCTGCAGCGCAGGGAAGCCCCCATGCTCCTTCTCTGGGGCCAACGGCCCCTCCCGCAGCATGCCTGGCACACCAGCACACTTCCGGCTTTCGGGCACGGGGCCCACTTGCTTTAGGGTGCGGGGCTGTGACGGACCGGGCTGTGTCTGGGCACAGCTGAGGGCGTCCGCTCAGGGCGAATTGCTCAAATCCGGGGCTTCTTACAGTCCCCAGACTGGTGACCTTTCCAAACAGGCCACAAACCAGTCCCACACAGCTCTTCAGCAGCCTACCTGAAGCCTCATGAGCAAAACCCCTCCGACACCCCAGCAATATCCATGCCCCAGATGGCCCCGGGCCTATACACAGGTGGGGGGCGGGGGGTCCTAGCACCCAATCCCACCTACCCCGAACAAGTCCTGTCCGGTTCCAAGAAACCAGCCACAGATCCCTGGTCAATTTACCCTCTGGATCTTACCCACAAATCACGCCGAGCCAATCCTTTAGAATCTATATCTAAACGTTTATTATCACAAGAAAAAAAAGCATGAGAGTAAGGTTGTTAAAGAATATTACATTACATGCACCGAATCTCCCAGTTCTCGATGCAGGCTCTAGCAGAGATATTACAGCTGCTGGTTTAAAAGTCCTTGTTGCACATCCTACCATCAGGATGGGTCCACAGGTCTTCCGGTCTCTTCGATCCCTGCAATGCTGCCTCTGGGATGAAGTGCTGAGCTGAGAACAAGATGGCGTTGACCACATGGCCTATTTATCCCTCCATCCTGGTCCCTTCTTGGCTGTAGCAGGTCAACTGCCCGAGGCCAATCTCTGTGTTCCCTGCTGGCAGCTCTCAGGTGACAGCCCCCATTCTTTAGGTGTCCTTGGCCCATTGAGAGCCATTGTCCCACAGGGCCTCGCTAATTAGCACGTCCACAGGCCCGGCCCTGCCCAATGCTCAACCACATGCAGGGAAATCTTCAGTATCCATACCATTACATGCTAATAGTTGCACACACAGACATTATACAAACACATGAACAGCGTACATAGGATTATCAGACAGTAAGCTTCTATTCAATACCTCACATGGGCCACTTCTATACCATTTTTGGGGCCAACACCCCCCACCTATGGGTGCATCAGTGATCTGGCTGCTCCCCTCAAGATCCAGTAACTTGACAGGGGCCCTCTTAGGTGCAGGGCCTGATTTGGGGGATTGGGCGAATTGGCCTAAAGCTGGCCCTGAAGATTTCTATCCTCACTCTGACACTGGTGCAGTGCCCAAGAAACTGAGGCGCACACACGGGGTTGCAATGAGGGAATCATCACATAAGAGAGTGAACACAATCCCCACTACATCACACACCCTAAATTAATGTTGCTTTAAACTATCTTTCAAAACTTGTTTGCCATAAATGAGTACACTGTCACCTTGAAAGTGCAGGCCTTTATATTTCCCGTCTCTGAGCAACTATTCAAGGCTGCTTTAAAGGGATTTTTGATGTGCATGTATTATTTTTCCTTACAGTTTCTCTGAGGAGCAGAAGTATGGGATGAGATGGAGGAAGTAGTTTTCATGCTTTATGTTTATGCTCCAGTGATACTGAATGGCTGAAGCCTGGAACTGAATGATTGATGGCTATATCATCATTCTGATATTCATTTAGTCACCACCATGGGTCACTGGGGAAAAAACACTATTTTAGTTTGTCACCCATATTTAAAATAAACTTCTGGAATAATTTGATTTCTCAGAGCGAGACTACAAACTGACCTGACACGAATACACAAACTCATAAAATAAAAACAAAAAATTGGAAGCCCTGGTATTCTTGTTTATGTGAGAGCGGAACCATATCAAAATGTGTAGAGCCCCTTTTAAAAGGGGAGTAGTTGAAAAGTGTCCAGCGCATCATGAATAACCATGCTGCTGGCTTAGGAGGGATAATTCGCTAAGCTGCGAAACAGACGTCGCAACTTGAGAGAAAATTTGTATGATCAAAGATTATGTTTGTAGCTTTTTGCTTTTTTTTTCTTACTGATTCTTAGAAGAGTTTCTGTGTTATGGGTGTAGAGAAGTGTCTTAATGATGCACCATCTTCAATTTTCCAAGGTTATTGTGCATGGGAAGTAGATTAGGTAGTGAATGCAAAGTATTAACTATAGTTGTGTTTCTTCTGTGGAGTAAACAAGGTCTGGTAATATTTTATTGGTTTTTGGAAAGCAATCATAACTGTGTGATTTGAAACAATATGCCAGAATTATGAGAATTTGTATTACTGCTTTATCATTCATAGGTTTTTGTTATAACTTATCTGGGAACCTTGAGGGTAGATGAGGTATAGAGATCAGGACTGGGTTCTCAGATCATAGCTATTCTAAGTTAATGTACATTTTATAGCTATCCTTGATAGTGACAGTTGTCTCTTCCTCAGCCTTGGTGTTCTGGGCTTTAGATGGTGGATAACGCCTCTGTCTGGTTTCTAGCCTGGGAAAAGGGGATTTTATGTCTAATATAAAAAAGCTGATGCTGGTTCCTGGTTGCAGGCCAAGTTGACCAAGAAGTCCCTTCACAACCACGTTCTTACCTACTGGAAACTTCTATAGAACAGGAAGGTGCAGGGACTGGTAGAGATGATCTCCTTCAGGCAATTGCCGCTTGAAGCAAAGGCTACAGTGGCTGCTGGTGTTGTCTTCGTCTTCATGATGATATCCCGGACCTTCCTGGCAGAGCGACTTGAATTCAGTACACGGAGGTGGCTGCAGAGATTACAGATGGCACTGTTTGTTAATGCACTGATGTTCATAGGTTCTCTTTATATCTGGAGATGTATAGTGACCACATTCTACAGGCTTTCAGCTGCCAGCTCCTATTGTTTCATGCCATGGAAAATAGCTGTACTCATGTTTCTAGCCTTGGCACACTCAAGCTTTTTTACACTGTTGTTTCTTATCGCAGAAGAGCCCAGTTTCTTTTCCTTAGCTTCTTACACATGTCTAGGAGCCTATATAATCCTTGTTTTCTTTCTCTTTGCTTTGGGCACTGTAGAACAAGTTTATAAGCTCTTGATCAGGAGGGGTGCTCAGACAAGTGGTGTCCATAAGAGTAGTAAAACTATGATTAAGCCTATTCTGGCTGTCATGGTAACAATTGCACTGACTACTGTTGGGTTGTTGAATGCCTCCCAACCTCCTGCAGTGACCACAGTGGAGATTCCTATTCACAAACTGCCTTTGTCCATGGATGGCCTAAAGGTGGTGATGATATGCGATATCCATCTGGGACCCACTGTAGGGAAGACTAAACTTGGAATGGTAGTGAAGATGGTCAAAGCTTTAAAACCAGATATCACTGTGATTGTAGGTGATCTATCGGATTCTGAAGTGATGGCCATCCGCCCTGCTGTCGAATCTCTTAGTGAGCTTAATTCCCCATTGGGAACTTACTTTGTCACTGGAAACCATGAGTATTATACTTCTGATGTCAACAATTGGTTTGAGTTGCTGAAGTCATTTAATATTCGTCCACTCCACAATGAGAATGTGAAGATCTCTTCTCCAAGGAGCAGCATTGATTGGTTCTGTTTGGCTGGCGTTGATGATATTGAAGCTCAGATGTTGCGCTATTCTGGTCACGGCATGGATTTAAAAAAAGCTTTAAGTAACTGTAGTGCTGATCATGCAATAGTACTTCTGGCTCATCAGCCATTGGCTGCAAAATGGGCTCTCCATGAACGGCCAGACATAAACTTGGTCCTTTCTGGCCACACTCACGGTGGGCAAATATTCCCTCTGAATGCTGGTGCCTATTTACTGAATCCCTTCTTCGTTGGCTTGTATAAATTGGGACAGAGCTCTTTCATATATGTCAGCCCGGGGACTATGTATTATGGAATTCCAATGAGGCTGGGTAGCAGAGCTGAAATAACGGAGATCATCCTGCGCTCTCCCTGAATGGTTTGCCAGCTTGAAAATGTTGTATCTTCTATCAGCCAGTAGAACTGACTCTGATATGCACAAGTCCCTGAGCCAAGTCCATCCGCGATATAACACTGGGGAAGTTGGTGAGGTTAGAGCAGCGATGGACTTGGCTTTGTAAGCTGATGCTGCTCCTTCTGCAGATAGCACTGTTTCTTCCACCATCTTGTAGGCTTGTCAAACACCCATGACAGATGACTGGAAGTGATCCATAAGTCAATTAGATGTGTTCATTGTGCTGTTAAGATGCCTCATTGAAAAGTTATCGCCATGGCATTGGTGTTTCATTTTAAGTTTGCTTACTGTGTGTATTCAATATTTTGTAATCTGTCATTGGCTCACATTCTACTTGATTCTTGCCATCTGATGGAGTGCTGCCTAATTCCTAATGGTGCACAGTTTGTCCACTGGGAGATGTGGTAAAACTGATGTAAATTTTCCCCCGTGTGCTCTACAAAGTCTTCATTCAGGCTTATTGATTCCTGCTGACTCCTACTCTAGGAATTGAAGGGGGAAGGGGAGGAAAGGGCAAGGATTCTGTTTGTTTTGTATTCTGAGGCCTTGATCTCAGTTGGGACCTATAGATGTTACTGCAAAACCACTAGTGAAGCAAGTTATCCATGCTAGGGTTGCCAATTTTGGTTGGATTTATTCCTGGAGATTTTATTATATGACCCATCTTTTAATTAAAGATCAATTAAAACTTTAGTTCCTTTAGACTACAAGACAGTCCTGGAGGGCTGGCGTCCCTCTGTATTGGCTCCTGTAAAATCTAGATCAACAATCCAAATCATAAGAATTTGAGAGACTTTTATAGTGACGAAGTATAGAATTTATCTAGTGGGTGTTTAATAAAGGGCTTATAAAAGGGGCATTATTAGCTCAAATTCTCATTTCATTCTGAGTGTTCAGGACCTTTGTGAGAGTGTCTGTGTTAGCACTTTTATCAGTAAAACTTTTGTCAGTTAAGGGTGTGATTAAAATACCCTGCCCCCGATTGACAGTTTCACCACGGAAGTGCTGGTATGAAGAGTGCTATGTCTGCAGCAGATACTCTCCTGCTGACATAACTACAGCTGCTCTTTAGAGATGGTTTAATTATGCCCATTGGAGAGCTCTCTCATATTGGTATAAAGTGGCTACATGGGAGATCTTGCAGCGGCACAGCTGTATCAATACATCTGTGCTGCTGTAAGGGCTCTAATGTAGACATAGCCTTAAAATCTATAGTTGAAATAACTACAACAAAAAAACCTTTTTTTCCCCCATTTGTATCCTTGAGGTAGATTTAGTTTGTAATTTCTTTCCATTGTATAGTTAATTTCTCCTTTCTGTTTGTATAAGATTTTTACCCAACAAATGGAGAGAGAGAGAATATACAAATAAAACAGCTGTGCCTGACGGGAAAGGTACTTGAAATTTTGAACTTACTTTAAAGTAATCTAGTTTGTAAATTAATATTTTCCCTTTACCGGAATTGGATTAAATAGCATTGCAGTAAACCTCAGAGTTATGAAAACCTCAAGAATGGAGGTTGTACGTAATTCTGAAATGTTCATAATTCTGCACAAAGTTTCAGAAGTTTACAATTGAACGTTGATTTCATGCAGTTGTGAAACTTCACTATGCAGAGGAAAAATTCTGTGTTAAGGGATGTAAAATCCCATTTGATCAGTTAAATGTTACATGCTCCAGCTGGAGCACCTTTGCCCATGGTGTGGGCAGGGGCTGCTCCAGCTCCCGCCAGTTAACTGTAACTGGTAAACATCACCATAACTGGTTAACCATTCCCTATGTTGAACCAACTTAATTTAAATGAAACAAGTGTGGAAAGTTTCCTTTGCCTTTTCAAATCTTTTAGTAGCTTACATTGAACGTGGTACTGTACTGAATTTTCTATTTTTGGTTTCTCCTGTTGCATAATTGTGTCTGCTGCTGCATCCAAATGAGTTGTGTGGTTGACTGCTCAGTTTGTAACTCTGAAGTTCTAACTTCTAACTTCTAGGGATTCTAACTTCTGTATGTGTGTAGATTTCCTGGCGTCAAGACCCCTCATTGTTGCGCTTTGGAAAAAGGTGGTCATCTTTTTGTGTCCATTTAAACGGCATCTGAAACATTTCACTATCTTCCTCACACCAGTCCTTTGAGCATAAAGACGCTCTAGCAGATGAGGAAGAGAGGAAACGTGGCAGAGTAGGGGAATTGAATCCAAGTCCCATGCTAACACCGTAACCACTGAACCACTGCTCTCTAGTTTCCCAGTATCTAAATACACTGCACCTTCACAAAATGCTTTGTATCTATGCAGCATCTTTCATCTGAAGAGCTCAAAACACAAACAGAGCCCCACATATCCACTGTGTGTGTGCCTTATGACTGCTCTTTCCTAGGCCGAGTTGGTGTTGCTGCTACCTGACCACCACGAGTTTGCCCCCAGTGATAGTCTCCAGTTCTTGTTGTCAGTGAAAGACCTGAGTTAAAATCCATGTCTCCAACTTGGTAGCGCATTCTCTCTAGGCCACACTGAGCCTGTGCAACTTGGCAATAATCCTAATTCTGTAGCTAAGAACCTTCCATTGGAGGCAGGCAGAGGCGTTTGCTTCGTTGTTAGTTTCTGGGAGCAGGCCTACACTACAAGGACAGGTTGATCTAAGTTATGCAATTTTAGTTGCTAGTAGCGTAACTCAAATTCATGAAATCTAGATCTACTTACAGGGTTCACACTGCGGGCGGTTGTGAGTAAAAACTCTCCTGTCGATTCTCCTTATTCATCTCGTTTCGTTAAATACAAGAGTTGACAGAGATCGGCGTTTGATTTTACTGGTCTGTATTAGACTGGCTAAATTGATCACCATGGCGTCTATCCACCTCATAATGGAGCCAAGCCTTCAGTGAGCCCTGAAATGTCAGTTAGCTCTGTTTTCCTCCAGCCCTTTCCAAGATAATGCAAATGTGTACAAAAATCAGTCTGGAGGATTGACCCCTTCAGGAAGCCAGTGATTTTAAATTGTACTGTACGAACATTTTGACCTTGTGTGAATGCCTGTATAACAATAGAAAGCATAACTTTTCTGATAGGAGGATCTAAAAGCTTTATGCCTTATTTATTAACTTTCTTTTTCATCTGTTTTTGTTGTCTTTAATGGTGATTGCTCTGGGATTTAATTAAATATTTTTTTATTTTGATTTCTACTAGAATGCAAAATGATTGAAAAGTGTACTTTGAGCACCATTTGCAGCATACCCAAAACTTATGATCACTTTGTGAAAATTATAATATAAAACCATATGCCTTGGAGAATCAGCATGCCTATTTTTAAGTCATAGTATTGATGTAATGAATGCACTGAATGCTAAGATTATTACTGCTCCACGCAATTAATAAAAAGTTGATATTGTCCATGGTGGAGACAAGCGTCTTCTGTAATGATCATACTCTGTTCAGGGATTAAGTTGAAAAAAATTTTAGTTCAGCAATTAAGTTTAATAAGGCACAAATGCAAAGCATTGTACCATGCGTCCAGGCCACTCTGTGTAGGGAGTTTTGATATTCCTGTGTGCAAGTGAAAAAAGGAAGGTCACCTGTGTGCAACATGGAACATCTAGGCTGGCGACAGTGAGTCCAGTGCAATGAGATTGGGGAGATCAGTCATGTAATGTGATGAGGAATATTAAATATGGGGAGGTTACAAGGGCAGGAAGAGCAAAATGCATGAGGTTCTTAGTTGGATTTTGTACTGGAGCAGTAGTGGGGAAGACAGGCTGAGCAGGAGTCCGTTTTTAATGAAGTTGTTCGATGTATTGTGCCTGAACTTGGATCATATGATGTACGATGGTCATAAAAATGATGCTTACATCCTCTTACCATGCCTCGGGGGTAAACCGTAGGAGAGGCAGGTAAACATGGACACATTAATGATCTGGCAGGGGCTGTATCCTGCAAGAAAAATTCCATGGACTGAAATGCTATGCCTATGGAATCAGGACCTAAAAGGCAGGTCCTCTTTAAACATATAAACTTAACTGCAGTTAATCCACATGGCATGGGTGATACCACCATTAGTTAAAATTGCCTGCCATTGCCCTGATCTGCCTGAGGCAGAATTTTTTTAGAGAATGTTTTTTAAAAATTTGTATAACTGTTCTTCTGAGAAATCCTAGCACCTCTATGCTAGTGGTACAAGGTCTTAAAATTTGATGGTATCAGCAATGTACCTTTTACTGTTCTTATGAAAATGTGCTTAAATTCTGCCAAGTTCTGAGTATCTGAAAATCTGTTTGCATATGCTCAGTAGGGATCTGAGAGCCTGTCCACCAAATTCTTTGGTGCTCCTCCTAAAGAACCTGGAATTGAATCCCCGTTATTTCTGTGTCTTGACATTCCTTTGCTATGTAGCAGACTGAATTCTACTGGAAGAATGTGTGTCTAGCCCATCTACTGGCAGGGCCACATAGATAACAGCTTTTAAAGGTACCTATTAACCCACTTGCTCAAGTGACAGAGTTCTGTGACGCTAAAAGTCCCAACCCTGCTGATAATCTGGGATGGTGGTGGTAGTCGGAAACATGCCGACCAGTTCTGTATGATGGAATTGTTTTTCAGTGTAAGGTTTAAAAAAAAGCTAAAAGAAAAGTACAAACAAAAACTGTTAAATAAGGAAATGTGGGAAAAATTGTATATGATCCTGTAATTTAAGACTTTATCATAATGTATATACCTAAGGGTCAAATTAAGGTTGGATAGGTAAGGAGCAACCTTAACTCTGTCACTTTCTTGCTTTTGAGTGGTTGACTTTGGAACCCTAATGTTCCTCTTAACAGTTTTTTTGTCCTTGTTCATAACTTTATTACTAGGATAGTGGAACATTGTTACTGTGCCCAGGTTCTCAGTCCTAGTTTAATTATCATGGTAATTCTGAAATTGTGTCTCTGGCACTAGCGTTGCACTTGAGGCATGTTGATAATGTTTACTGGTGGTGGTGCTGAGGCATGTTTTCCCCCATGGGACATACGCTAGGTGTTTCCATCCCTGGACTGTTCAAGGATCTCTGTGAATTGAGGTGCAGTTTGCAAATGAACAGCTGCATCATTCCACTCAGGTCCCCCACCCACCTCAAACAGGTGCTAATTTGGAGCATTCTCTGGTGTGTTGAGATTAAGTATCCACTTCTGAGGATGAGTCTTTAGACTTTGTGTTCTAAAATACGTGATGAGTTGCTGCTTTACTCTTCTGCTGACACAGGCTCTGAGCCTGGAAACGCTCTAGCACGTGTAATTCATGCAAGTAGCCCCTTTCACTTCTATGGCCCTTTCACTTCTATGGAATGCTCTCCATGTTGTTTAAATGTCTTTTGCTGAGTGCCAACATTGGCAAACACACCTAGCGCCTCTTGTTGGGTGCAATTGCCTGATCGACACTGCTGGCCCCACACAGACAGAGGTGCTTTGGATATTTTGGGCCTGTGAGGGGGAAGAGGATATGGTTGCTATAGGTACATGGACATCTGCAATCAGATTGCAGAGGGATACAACTGGGATCAGCAATCAGGCTGTGTGAAAGCTCAGGAACTTCAAGGACCACCACAAGGCCAGTGAGTACCTCAATAGCTCTGGTACTGTGCCTCAGGCCTACTGCTTCTCCACGTTACTGCATGCCATACTTGACAGAAAAGTTAGTGAGAATGGTGCAGGTGCTAAATGAGGGGAAGCAGTATGGACTGAGTATGAATATCAATAAAACAAAGACAATTGTATTTGGAGATATGGAAATAGGAAGGAAGATCAGTGTAGATAGGATCAAACTAGATAATGTAGAGAAGTTCACATATTTGGGGAGCAACATGATGTATGATCTAGATTGTAGGAAAGAAATAGTGACTAGAATAGCGAAAGCAAGAGTGAGTTGGAAGGCTATGGATAAGATCTGGAAAAGTAAAGCGATTATCTTAGGAATGAAGCTGAGCGTCTTGAAAATGTGTGTATTTAGCAGTATGTTGTACGGATGTGAGACATGGGTGATAGACAGTTTTGAAGAGAAGGATATTGGCGTTCGAGAGGAGTTGTTATTGAAAGATCCTGAGAATAAGATGGATGTGGAAGGTTATCAATGAGGAATTATATAGGAAGGTACAGCCAAAAGAGAACCTACTGCAGAAGGTTATACAACAAAAGTTACAGCTATTTGGGCATATCTGCAGAATGAACAACAAGCAAAAAGTCAAGACTCTGGTATTTGGCATAATGGATGTTCCTAATAGGAAAGGCCAGATCCCACAGAGAATGGGTAGATGATATAGTAGATTGGTGTGGAGCTAGTCTACAGAAACTAAGCCACTCTGAACTGGACAGGGAAAGATGGAAGGAAATAGTGAGAGAGGCATCAGACACCAGTGGGCATTGGGCCCATGGTGGTTGATGATGATACGTGACAGAGATTCCACCAGCACCTTGTGGATACCTCAGAGGAACCCAAGACGGAAACCCCCAATGTACAGTGGGGAGGAAGTAGTGGGGCAGAGACCCAGCAGGGGATTCCAGCCATGCCGCAAGCTAGGACCTGTTAGAGTCTCTGCCACAGTCTAGCCGGGTGAGTATTGATGAGCCTGATGGAGGGGAAGGGAACTTGGGTAAGTCTGTTCATTTCTCTTTACGTTTAAGTTTAAAGATGGGACCTGATGCCAACTTAACAAGACACAGATGTTGACTTCCCATTTGCTCATACAAAAGGAAGCAGCAGTACAACAAACATAGGTAGAGTTGTTATCTCCTTGCCCGGTAAGATTAAGCTCGGGCAGGGGTGGGCAAACGGGCCTTTGCAGCCTGGATCCGGCCTGCCAAGTGGGTGGATCTGGCCCATGGAGGCCCTGCTGCTCCCTCACCCCCAAGCCAATTAGGGCCTGAAAGCTGGGGAGCTGCATGAAGCTTCCTTTGCCCTGCCACGGCCCTGCGAGTAGCCCGCGGCACTTCTAAGTGCCACATGCTCCTTGCAGGATGGGAGGCTTCCCACGCTCCCCCACCCCCAGACCCTGGTTGGCCTGATCATGGTCTTCCAATCATGGTCTGGGGGTGGAGTAGCCTTGCCCCTTCTGGGGCGGCCCAGGACTACTTCAAAAAATTTTAAGTGGCCCCCAGGCAAAATGTATTGCCCACCCCTGGGCTAGGTACATGAGGAACACCTTGGTTTTGTGCATAGGGAAGTCCTTTTTATCCTTCGAGAGATATTGATGAAACTTTCATGCAGGTACTCTGCAGTCCTTCCTCAGTGATTGCTAGGGATGGCAGCTTTATTTCTTCCCTATGCCTCATGACTTTGATTGGCAATATGGGTCTGTGTGGCTTCAGGAAACCAGTAGCAGCTGTATTGTCTGTGCCTCTGATATCCTCCAGAGTGAGACATCAACTTAAATCATCATTGCCTGTGGAAAATAGTGTTGGAGCTCAGTGCCCTATGCTGCTACTCAGGGAACAGGGACCAAAATTATATAACTTCCTGTGACACAACATTTCCTACCCCTCTCTCCTGCCTCCACCCCACATCAAGCCATACTCACTATGGCGGGGACTGGAGAGAAGTGCTATGCAGAGGTATGCCAAAGCTGAAGGGCATGTGTTCTTTTTTTTTTTTTAAACATTCATGGGAATAAGGGAAGGGAGTTTTGAACCTGTGGTTCAACCGATCAGAGCTGTTGCACTGTAAGTTCCCACCCCATGGTAACTTTATGTGAATAGGCTCTTTCCTCTTCTAGTAGTGTTCCTCTAACCTATTCCAGGGACTATCATACCAGAGCCGTGCTGATTGTTACCTTTTTGGTCTATGACATGCTGTTTGTGTGGCCGTTTTAAAATTGCATTAGTTCTCTTTGCTGTCATGTTGCATAACATACCCATTTAATGAGCTGTTCTACCTTCTGTATAGACCTTGGGCTCCTAGAAGGTTGGTTGTTTTCTAAATAGTGACATGTAGAGTTTCCAAAGTACCTGCCAAATAGTGGGGGAGCAGGGCAAAGCCAGTCCTTAGGCTTCTTTCTCTCATGCTCCCATACCATAATCCCTCAACACTCTGAGTTTCCAGGTTATTCCTGCCTATTGAGTGCACCTTTTTAACTAATTTTCTTCCTTCCCCTACCCCCAGCAAACCAGATTTCATTTCCCC
This sequence comes from Pelodiscus sinensis, assembly GCF_049634645.1. NCBI lineage: Eukaryota > Metazoa > Chordata > Testudines > Trionychidae > Pelodiscus > Pelodiscus sinensis. The sequence continues at coordinate 175,626,415 of NC_134712.1, forward strand.
CCACCCTCCAACTCTCTTTTTCCTTCTCATTTCCTTCAGTTCTGGATACAGCTTTCTCTCAAGATATACTTTGAGTGTTTATACTATGGTCCTTCATGTCCTGATAGGTGCAGTGGAGAATATTAAAACATAAACTACAGTAAAAAAGGAATTGGTACTGCTTGATTGGAGAGGGTTTGCTTGTTGGGGAACCCTGAAGCCAAATGCCAATAGGAAGGAGATTAGAAGTAACTTTTGGAAAATCATAGAACACTAGAACTGGAAGGGACCTCGAGAGATCATCGAGTCCAGTCCCCTGCCCTCACGGCAGGACCAAGCACCATCTAGACCAGTGTTTCTTAAACTGTGCTCCATGGAGCTCCAGGGGCTCTGTGAGGTTGACAATCTGGAAACATCAATAGGTACAACACATACAATCAGTGGACCTCTGGGGTTCCGCATAAATGTTTACACATGTGTAAAGGGCTCCAGAGCCCAAAAAGTTTGAGAACTGCTGATCTAGACCATCCCTGATACATGTCTGTCCAACCTGCTCTTAAATATCTCCAGTGATGGAGATTCCACAACCTCCTTAGACAATTCATTCCAGTGTTTAACCACCTTGTCAGTTAGGAAGTTTTTCCTGTTGTTCAGCCTAAACCTCCCTTGCTGCAGTTTAAGCCCATTGCTTCTTGTCCTATCATCAGAGGCTGAGGAGAACAATTTTTCTCCCTTCTCCTTGTGACACCCTTTTAGATGCTTGAAAAGTGCCATCATGTCCCCCCTTCAGTCTTTTCTTCTCTAAAATAAACAAGCCCAGTTCTTTCAGTCTTCCCTCAAGCCTACTAAAGTTAAGAATTTATTGGGTATCCACACCAATGCTTTTGGTTTCCTCCACATGTGAAGCTGTGGTTTTGACTGGCGCACATCCTGTTTTGTGTTGTAGGGGCAACTTTCGCACATGCCTACTTCCACTGCAACAGACCCTTTTTCTACCTCCTGCAGATCCTTCAGCTGAGGTGCTGGTTGTACTTTCCCCAAATCTTTTCTTTTATGGATTCCTCCTCTGTAGTTGTGTGATCCTTCATTTACCTTCTTCTGGCCTTGGTTGGGATGGCCATCCATCAGTCTGGGAGGTAGAAGTTCAGTAGGGATGTATTCTCTGGCTGTGGAACCTACTTCTGTTCCTTAATTGTGTCACACACTTGGGCTGAATTCCTCTGGGTGGTCTCCACTGATCCCTTTGTGGACTATTTGTTGGGGTTAAGAGTTTGCAACTGGGTGCCCTCATCCAGTATCATTGGTTTTTAATCTCCCCCAGCTTTCCTGTTCTAACATTTGTTTTTTTTCTAATCTATTTACTAGGGTCTTTGGCCCCTCTCTCAGTTGAAGGTACGAGTGTTTTGTCTTACATTGACTTAGGTTCACCCATCTAGAATTTAAAGTAGGCTGGCACCTCTGACCTGTATTGAATTCACCCAATTTAGAAGGTCTGTTTCATTTAGACAAGTATGCTGCTTATTTTTTCAGTTTGTGTTTTGACTTCTGACCTACCACCTGATGCTAGCTGAAGATGATTTTGTGTGCATATGTGGAAATGTGCAAAGGTCGTGCTTGAGGGTGAGTGACTTAAAAACAATACTGTCATGCAAAACATCTGGTTGAAAGCAGGAACTAGGAGTATGTGGGAACAAGAAGGCTTCTATGTAATGGTTAAAGTGTACTGTTAACTTACAAATATGTATCTTCAACATATTACTGTTATCTTGGTACTAATAACAGTTTAGATTATTAAATGTTACAATTATAAAAATCCAGTTCATTGGTCAGTTTATTACTCTTTCTGCTTGGAGAATGATGCTGATTTTACTTTCATTCTTGTGCATGAAGCCAGTTTCTCTTTCAGATTCTCAATGCAGAAGGGTTCATGATTTTAAAAATACTTTTTAATTGATTCCTCCCCCCCTTTCCTCCCAATTTTTACAAAATGTAAAGTGCAGCAGCCCTTTAAAATCATAAGTCTAGGATTGAAGAATAATCTGGATTCTGTTTCTGCCTCTGCCAATGACTTCCTGTGGAATCAGTCTTTGCCAAGTCACTTCAAGTCAAGATTCCAGTACTCTGGATGCTGGATTGCACCTTGCTAAAGTCAGTGGAAGCACTTGAAGAGTGAACCTACATTTATGGAGTTAAGGTATCAGAATCTGGCCCTTAATGCTCTGCTCTAGTTGTTTCATCTGCCAAATGGACACATACGAGGGTGTGTTGAACCTTAGTTTGCTGATTGTAAATTGCTTTGAGATCCTCAGCTGGAAGGAACTATAGGAGTGTCCAATATTACATTTAGAGCTGATGGGAATTTGTTAATTGTGTTGGATTATAATGTAGGGGTTTGGTTGCAATATATGTTGCTTTACATTTCTAACTTCATAGATAATATCTCCTTAGCGTCTGTTTGTCAGAGGCTAGAAATAGATGATAGGAGAGGGATCGTGTGAGGATTACTTACTCTGTTCACTTCCTCTGGGGCATGTGATATTGGCCACTATAGGCAGACAGGACACTGGGCTAGATGGACCTTTGGTCTGACCCAGTATGGCTGTTTTTATGTTGTTTGGCAGAAATTTGCAGTCTTTTTTTCCCCCATGTGTCTGAATAACTCTCCTTCCTTTACCGGTACTGAAAAGTGATTATTTTTTTAAATATAGAGACTAATGGAGATTTAAGAGCCTTGGCTACTAAACAGTCTTCCACTTATTAGAAACTAGAAGGTTTACCCGGTGTTACTTGACTCCTCAACTCAATTAATTTTGGGTTGGGTTTTTTTTTTTAATAAAATGAAAATGTGCATGCTTCATTTGAATCATTGTTCTGGGGTGGGGGATAAGGATGAGAGATTCAGTATGCAGGTTGCTCTGGGGGGGAGAGAGGACTATCCTACTCTCTGTCACTGCAGCAGCTTGGGGCCAAGGGCAAGGGTCCATGTCCCTCGGATGTGGCAAGTCCAGGTTTGTCTTCCCAGTGGGGTCCTCAGCCAGAGTGAGGAATGCAGCAAATTGTATGCTTCCCCCTCGCTCTCGGACGAAGGGGAGCAGCCAGCAATGTTTCCATATGAATCGGGGGTGGGCAGGAGGTAAAGCTTCAGCCACACATACCCCTCATACCTCTAAAGGGCATCTGGGGGATGGGGAGTGGGAGTCTTGGGGCAGTCCTGGATGGGGGAGGCGGGTGCCCCAAGTCAGCCCCTTTTACCTGCCTAGAGATTGTCTCTTTTCTGTTTGGTTTTATGAGAAACAATCCCATTCCAGGCACATCCCATTTTCCTGGCCCAACCAAACCCTTCCCTTGCTTTAAATTATGAAGAGGAAGCTGTACGCTGAATGGGGTGGTCCCAGCTCTTTCTGTTTAGGAGGAGTTCTTGAACAGACTGACAAACTCTCTCAAAAATATAGTAGACTAAGCTCTTAAACCCTTCAGATAACATAGGCTTTGTCTACACTTGCAGTTGATTAACAAAACTGTTGTTGTTCGTGGCTGCTTAACTCTTCTACTCCCAACGAAAGTTTTGCCATGGCAAGTGTGAATGCTGCTTTCTCATCAGGAGTGCTCTTCTGCGTAGGGATGTACCAAGCACCAAGCAGATGTAAAACAGTCCAGGGTGTAAGGCAATGAAAAACCAAACCACTTCAGTGCAGCAACTATTGCCATCACTGCCTGGCCTACATGTCTGCTATGGTTCTTTTGGTCTTACTTAGCTCGGTTTATTTGGCATGTGTTGGGAGCAATTTTTGGGAGATTCATATTAAAATTCTGCTGCAAAATGGAGGAGAGGGATGGGATGGTTTATCAGCCTCTGACGCAGTCTCTTGAAATAATACTGAAAGATCTTAAGTCTAGTCCTACAGAAGAGCACATCTTGCCTACTTGAAGTGGATCAGATTGCACCAAATGGGACAAGCAGTCCAAAAATGGTGACATCACAACCGGTTGGGCTTCTGAACTTGCCAGAGATCTAGTGGACTGAAGAGTTTAGTAAGCAGGGTGTTTTAACAGAAAACTATTGTCCTTTTCATGGAGGTTGAAGCTCACATCTGATAATCTTGATTCACAGAATGCATCCCCAAGGAGTTTTGGGATCGATTATAATAACAACTACTTCCTCAAGGATGGGAAACCATTCCGCTACATCTCGGGCAGCATTCATTACTCCCGTGTGCCTCGATACTATTGGAAAGACCGTCTGTTGAAGATGAAGATGGCAGGGCTTGATGCTATTCAAACGTAAGTAGCTTTTGACTTGTTAGGAGAAGTCTTAAACCAGAACAGTGGGGGAAGAGGAGGGCAAGCTGAACAAGGCAGCCTCTTTTACATTATTGTTAGCCAGACTCTAGAGAATCCAGGAGCATTGTGAACATGTAGCTGAGCTGACAGATGTTCCACTTAAAACTGTGTTTTGAGATATGGGGCATGTCTTTCATAAAAGGAAACAATCTGACTATAGGCTGGATTTTTATTTTTGTTTAATGCAAATGTGTCCATTTTAAATGAGCAGTGTTGATCTGGAAGGGAGTAAATGGCAGCTGTGCACATGTGTTTCTTACTCCATATTCTGGTCTGTCCCTCTTGGCTGGTATTGCCTTCATCCTAGATATGGCAAGGATCAAAGAAAATGTGCCCACAGAAGTGGGCTAAGACCTGTGAAAGTCCTAAGCCAAGGGATGAGGTGTTAGGTTAAGGCTGCTTGAGAATTGCTGGCTTGTCAAGGTTTTGCTTTCAGTTTCGGGGATCATTTGTAGTGAGAACTTGAGGATCCTGATCTCCCTGCAAACCGAAACACTTCCATAGAAAATTGCATTCGTTTGAGCGCTACTCTACAGCACTCTCTATTATTTGAATTCTATCTACTCTGCTCCTCTTCTTGTATTACAACTTAGCAGTTGAGATAAATTGTGATCCTCTAGCATACAGCCTGCAGGCACACACTACTCAGTGGGGAGTGACTGCATGTCTGGAACTTTTTTCCTCCCATCTGAGCTGACAGTTTGACACTACACAGCTTGTCTGTTTACCAAAGCTTTCAGCGGGCTTAGAACAGTGAGACCTAGTGGTGTGAACACAGAACTGCAATTCAGGTTCTCCTGATTTTTCTGGTATTTGGCTCTGACATAGTATTGGCATATAAACTTGTATTGGTTTTCCCCGTTGTAAATTTGGATAACAGTTGCCCACTTTACAGGGAGTTTAGAGGTGTCATAGTTTGAGTAGGAGACTGAAAGTAATAATCACATGCTTAGAGATAAAGTGGGGTATTTTAACTATAATAAGTTATGTTCTCAGTATGATGCCATTTCCCGCAGTTAAAAAAACCTTGTCTCATAATATACAAATATGAAACATTTTAGAAAATTTGAAGTAGGGCAGACTCCAGAGTGAATCTGTGGTACAGCAGTAGAAAGGAAGTTCAGATGTCACACTAAGAGCGAGCCAGGGATCTAGATTCTAGACTTCAACACTTAAAGGGGAGGTGAGTTTACTCTGTTGTATATTACTAAGATGTTAGAAACATTTATGTGGAATGCCACAAGCTAAGAGTTTTATTTTTCAATACTTGCTCTTCACCATCAATATTTGGACCGGAATTTTCAAACTTAGATTAAAGTGAGAGAGACAAGGTGGAACAGGTAATACTCTTTCTTGGACACATTTATGTATATAATAATAAAGAGGGTTTTCCAAAGATGATGAAACATTTAATATTTGAATTTGTGGGTGCTAAGCAACTCCCAAAAGCCACCAATTAATAGGTGGTGAGTATGTACTTAGTTGCTTACATGACAGGCATAGATGTTTGAATTTTTGGCAGTAGGGCCTAATAATTGTAATACATCTGGGCACTACAGTTATGCTTCTGTACAATGTTGACCAAGCAAAAGGCTTGGTCAACGGCAAAATTGCAAAATATAATATGGCCCTACTTCTGCCGCAACCAAATTCATGAAACCGATATCTCCACAGTTGAAATTGAATTCGAAGGTGATATCAGAAAGCACATCATCGAGCCAATCACGTCAATTTCAAGCGAATTTTGGATATTGCTTGGTGGTGCGGTGAATGCTTCCAATCATCCACGCTTATGCAGCCATTGTCCACAAACTACAAGGGACCACGGTGGATAGAGCAATTGTGAACCTTGGCTCTCAGTACTTTGTGCCAGCTCAACCATTTGTGACACTCAGTCAAGTACGTTCTGTAGAAGGCGTAGAGATCAAAATCAATCCAAACAAACTAATGGGCAACACTGTTTGTCCTTTTAACTAACCTTCCCTCCTTTTAACCAACCAAACTATTGATCGATCACCTCAATTACTTGACCCTTGCCTTAAACACAACAGCTGTTTTTAATTACAAATGTAAATACCTAGTGCAAAAAATTTTTGTGTAAAAGTCTACCTCAAAATATATAAGGATATCAAAATGAACCTTGGAGTTTTTATTACTTGAAACACACTAGATTTAAGACCAAAAAGAGAAAAGTAAAAAATATATACAGGCAGTCCCCGGGTTACGTACAAGATAGGGACTGTAGGTTTGTTCTTAAGTTGAATCTGTATGTAAGTCGGAACTGGTGTCCAGATTCAGCCGCTGCTGAAACTGACCGCCAGTTCTGACTTACATACAGATTCAACTTAAGAACTCCAAGCGTCCCCAGTCAGCTGCTGCTGAAACTGATCAGCGGCTGATTCCAGGAAGCCCGGGGCAGAGCAACTCTGCCTCGGGCTTCCTGTAGTCAGCGCTGGTCAGTTTCAGCAGCGGCTGACTTGGGGACGCCTGGGGCAGAGCAGCTGGGGTGCTGCCGGGTTGGGCCAGTAGTGCCCCAGAGCGGCACTGCGGGACCAACCGGCAGCGCCCCAGTTGCTCTGCCCCAGGGTCTACAACAAAAGCCTGGTCTGCTGGGGGGGGGGGGGGGAGAGCACACTAGCTGCGCCCCCCCGCCCCCAGGCAGACCAGGGACACGGGGAGCAAAGCGGCAGCGGGGTGCCACACCTCTGAGGCTTTGCTTTGGCAAAGCCTCAGAGGCGCGGGACCCCGCTGTGGCTGCGGCTTTGCTCCTGGTGTCCCTGGTCTGCTGGGGACGGTCCCCAGCAGACCAGGGGCACCGGGAGCAGCTTTTCTCGCCCCTGAGGTCGAGGTGGCGGGACCGCTGCCTGCGAGCTCCGGGGCGAGAGAGCCCCGTTCGTAAGTGCGGATCCGACATAAGTCGGATCCACGTAAGTCGGGGACTGCCTGTATGTATATACAAAAAAATTTTTTAAAACATTTTTTCTAAAAACGCACCAAAAGACTTAAAATAATTTAAAAAAAAGTCCAACAAAGTCAAAAATAAAGTTTTAAGCTAGCAATTCAGGAGGAAGATTGGATGGCTAACAGTTAGCAACTAATTTGACTTGTACGTAGCCCTCCAATCTTCCTCCTAAATTGCTAGCTTAAACCTTTATTTTTGACTTTTTGGTGCACTTTTAAAATTATTTTTAATCTTTTGATGCGCTTTTAGAAATATTGTCTTTCAAAAAAGTTTTTTGATATTTTTTTTTTAATTTTAGCTTTCAACTTCCATTCATTCCTATACAAGATTGCATGTTTGCTCCTACTTTACGTGTGCAAACTTTCATAGGATTTTCTGGATACAATTTATAACACTTAGGTGAGGATGGGAGTGGGAGGAGGCTGAGAAGGAAAAGAGGTGGGCAGAGCCATGAGCCGTGAGGCACCATGGCCCACAAAAAATTAATCTTGCACTGCGATTGCTGAGTTCCCCTTCTCCCCCCTTTTTGGGTGGGTGCTTGAGCTCTGGAGCACCCTTGGAATCAGCATGTATGGGGTCACATCATTTTCTTCCAGGCTCGCATTTGAGGTGGATGGTCCAGATGGTGGCCCAGGGCAACCTGCCAAAGAAGGCACCATGTGTAGGTTTTGCCTGAATCTTACCTGATTGGCTGAGAGCCAGCGGGGCTGCGGGAGAGAGGCAACAGTATTTGGAGTAGATAGAGGGAAGCACATTGTAGGGGGGCAGTTGGACAACCAGTCAGGTGACCACTCCGGATATGGTTGCCAGGCCGCCAGTTTTTGATCAGAAAGCCCAGTAGACAAGGGATCCTGGTAGCTCCTCTCAGCCCTGCTGAACGGGCCATTAAAAGTCCTGTTGATGGTGCTGTGGGCAAAGGCATGCTCCCTCTCCTGCTCTGGCTCCATGTGGCGCTCAGAAGTGGCTGGCATATCCATCCCGCTCCTAGGCTGAGGCATGTGAGGCATGGCAATGGGAGGGAGGGGAGGCTCTTAAGCTCACCCAAGTGCTGACTCGGCAGCTCCCATTGGCTAGGAATCACAGCCAATGGGAGCTGCAGGGACTGCACCAGCAGACAGGGGTAACACACAGAGCTGAATAGTCACACCTAAGCCTAGGCGCCAGAGGGAAATGCCAGCTACTTCTGGGAGCTGCCCAAGGCAAGCACTGCCGAGAGCCTGCCCCCCCATCCCTCCTGCACTCCAATCCCCCACCCCAACTCTGAGACTTCTCCCAGAGCCTGCACCCCTCCCATACTCCAAACTCCTTAGTCCTAGTGTGGAGCCAGCACTGCTTGCCCTCAGCCCTACCTCAGATCCTGCACCCCTACTCTGAGTCCTCACTGCCCCCTTGTGCTCCAACCCCCTGGCCCAGCCCGGAGTCCTGTTATATTCCTTCCCCCCCCCCCCCCCACACACACACACTCTGAGATTCTCATTCATTTCTGGTTCCAGCCCAGAGCCTTCAGCCCCTTCCACACCTCAGCCCTCTGCCCAGCACAGTGAAAATGAGTGGGGGCGGGGGAGTGTATGTGTGACAGGAGAGGGGATGGAGGATTGGAGAAGGGATTGGAAGGGGACTGGAGAAGGGATGTGGCTTTAGGAAGAGGGTGATGGAGGCATGGCAAGGATGTTTGTTTTTCTGCATTCAGAAAGTTGGCAACCCTACCTCTGGCGCAGGAGCGCCCCTCCTCCTCCCTGCTCCACTGCTGTGGATCCTGTTTCCACTCCCAGCCCTGTTCCTTCCCTCCCCTTCCCTCCCCTCATTCCTTGCTACCTCCCTTCAAAAATGGCCAGCCAATCCTTTCTGTCCATCCTGACTATGACTATGCCAGTTTGCTGGCTGAGGCTATCAGAGAAGACAGAGGATTTAAGTAGAAGACCATTAGTGCAACTCCCACCTGTAAACACTGACAACAGGACATAAGAGAGCACCTTGGTCTTGCAGGTAGACTGGTCCTGTAGTTAAGGCTTTAAATCTTCATGATAAAACTTCAGATGTGCTTCCCAATTAAGTGATTAAAAATGAATGCTATAATGATGCTGATACTTCAACTTTTAGTGGTGTGTGCAGGAGTGGAAGTGTGGGAAGCGTTGAAATATAGACTAGTAACCCCATAGTCAAAAGTTTTAAAAGGTCCTATCTTCATTTATGACTATTTCAGACTCTCCTGTGTGATCACTGGCCCACCATGGAGAGCTGCCTAACCATACAGTGTCCATGATCCTTGTTTCTAGCTGTATTCAAAGACAGCTAAAATACTTTTCTTAAACTGCCTTTCTGTGTACTGTTAACTGTTGGTGTAGTTGCCAAAGGGTTGTTAGATAATCATGAAGAAGAGGGAAGGTGGCATGTGTATTCATGTGTTGGAGAAATATTGACCAATAAGACAATGTCTCTTATAGTGGTGTTTTCACCGTAAGTAATAGGAATTTAAAAATCCTCGGTTGAGACTACAGGTGTGGTGTGTGTGTTTGGTTTTTTTTTTGGAAAGTGGTTAAGTAACTAACCACTAGATGGAGCCAGATATTTACACCAAGAGAAATTAGTAGCAAAAAGGCTTCTTTGAAGAACCAAGAGATATTGTTGGCTGCTTTGAATTTATATGAGAAATATTTAAAATAATAGTTTTTTTAAATTTGTTAGCTGGTGGGCAGGTATGTTTGTACCAGTTGGAAACTCATTCTCTAAGAAACAGCTGCCTTTAGATTCTTTAAGTTTCAGTCCTTTTAAAAATGTAGATATTCTTAAAATAAAATAATTCCAGTTTTGTAAAAACTCTTGTTGCCTTTTAAGGCCTTTAATGTTGCTCTGTTGGTTTGTAAAGTGACTCCCCCACTTCGTAGGCAACTGGAAGAGAGAACATAGAACAGAAAGCTAGAATGTGCTGCTGTTCTCCAATTCATATAGAACAGTCTAAGCCAGCAGTTCTCAAACTTTGCCATACCGTGACCCCCCTCTAAGTTGCTGCAACCCCCCTCTAAGTTGCTCATGACCCCCAGAGGGGTCAGGACCCACAGTTTGAGAAACAATGGTCTAAGCAATGACAAAGTAATTTAATGTAGATAGCAAAAGAACCGTTTTCAGCAGAAGTAGCGACAAGGTAAATTGTGGGGGGTGGAAAAAACATTGATTGATCACGATGTCAATAGTGGTATGTGTTCTTTCAGTGGCTTTAATTTGTGGGATGAATTAAAAGTAAGCATGTAGCTTTTTATTAATTTTAATTGTCTGCTTTAATGATCCTATATAATTTGGAAGCAGTCAGCTTGCATCTCCCTAGCCTTTCAAATCTAGGCAAGAAAACAAAGCTAACATTGAACTTGACTCCATTCATATTCAAATCCTAGACTATAGAAGAGCCAAGTAATAAGGATACAGGAAACATTATAGCTAGATTGGGAAGGAAATTAAAATTACTTCCCAAAGCTGAAAGGATGGATCTTGGCTGCACAGAAAATTGTGCAGATTCTTCCCTTGTGTTACAAATCTGAGAACAAATGTATATGAACACAAGATGAAGTTTTATTTTAGCATCTGAACACCTGTGGATAACTCTTAATTAAAATGCTTGATGTTGCTGGAAATTTCTATATGTTGTCTGTCTTATATAATTTTTTAAACTTATGTAATCCATACATGCACTGGTTCTGGCTTTTCTTCTCTCAATAAAAGGTATTATTGGTACTGCATTGTTCTCTTGGTTTGTTTTACAAACCATAAAAAATTTTAACCTTAAAAAAAAAATCCTAGACAATAGCAGTGCTATAGGAGGCTTTCTGCTTGACTTTTGTTTCACAATGGCTTTTCAGGGTTATGAAGCTGTGAGGATGCACAATGAATTATTTTTTCTTTTAAATGTACTTCATTACATTGATGTTGTTAGGAAGGAAGAAATATGTGGGAAAAGTACATTACTATGTGAAAAATGGAGGTATCTCTTTCCCTTCTGAGTGTCTGATTTTACTTGGTGCTAGCCCTAGCACCTTCAGTTTCTAGAATGCCTTACAGGAGCTATGTCCCAAATTCATGTTTGAATTCCATTAGTCTAGAAATAAAAACATCTTTATAGGACTGTAAATTTGAGGTGCAGATATAGTCTGTTTCCTGGGCACTGGATTAAGGGGGCATTTTGGGGGGTTCCTTTTTCATTTTAATTTAAATCACTTCTTATGGACGGTGTTTTCTTCATAGGTATGTTCCGTGGAATTATCATGAATTTGAACCAGGTGTATATAACTTCTCTGATGACAGAGATATAGAATATTTCCTGAAGTTGGCTAATGAGACTGGCTTGTTGGTAATACTAAGAGCCGGACCATATATCTGCGCAGAATGGGACATGGTAAATTGAATTTAAACTTCCTCATTTAGAATACTAAAAATTGTGGGTTCAAGTCCTACTTAAGTGATTTCCAATATCATTTAAGGACAAGGGGGGTTGTCCTTAAATAGTGATAATTTAATATGGTGTTGGATAATACAGTTCGCCAATTACTAGTACTTAATTGGTAAAATATGTACAGTTATGTGATAGCTGATTAAATTTATCTTTGTAATTCCTAAAAAAAGTCATTGAAATGGTTCCTTTCCCCTTCATAGGGGGGTCTTCCTGCATGGCTATTAAAGAAAGAATCTGTTATTCTCCGATCTTCTGATTCAGGTAAGGAGATCAAAAGAATTTGTAAAAATGTTTCAATGGCAAGCAGATTGATGACCAATCTGTAGGTTCAGACTGTATTTTCAAGTGTGGCATTGTCTTACTGTTTCCACTGAAAGTTTAGGAATAACAAATGTGAGTGCTCTCTGAATAAGATTTTCGTTCTTGCTGACTATTTCTGCATGGAAAGAGTAAGATAGGAATGGGGTGGAAAATCGCAAGATTACGTGTTTAAGGATTTGCAGAGCTGGACCCTTAAATTGTAAAGGATAATGTTCTTGAAAGTAATTAAATACTTTTCTGTAGTGTGGTTCCGTTACCTCTTGTTTTTAGTTTGTACTGTATTAGAATGATTTAGGTATAGGTTTTGAAGTCACTTGAGTTCCCTACATACTAATGAAGTTATGAGAAAGTATAGAAGAATGTCATTGATTCATTATTTGTTGCTCTTGTACACTTTGTGTTTAGATTATTGATTATAAAAACATCTCATTTATAGTTTTTGTTTTTTTAAAAGTGGACTGCCAACAATTTCCACATTGTATATTGCAGATTACCTAGCAGCTGTAGACAGGTGGATGGGTGTCTTGTTACCCAAAATGAAGCCTCTTCTCTATCAAAATGGAGGGCCAATTATTATGGTGCAGGTAATATGTTTTAAAAATCAAATGGAACACTAACTCTGAGAAATGCAGCAAGTCTTTTGGTCCCATGCTTGAATTAATAATAGTTCTTTCAGAGGTATGTTTCCATTAATGTACATGGATGCTCTTTAAAATGGGGAATCCATTCAGAATCTTTTAGATAGGTGGCAATTTTATAGGTAGGAATATCTCTAGAATTTTTAATGCACCCATGGACTGTACCAAGGCTGTCTCTGTTGCAATGTTTCCTGCAGGTGCAGCTGACTGATGAAACTTATTGATTCCTTTAGGCTTTGGTCTTTAAATAATATTTGCTCTCCATGATAACTGGAATTAAAATCAGTTTAAACTATATTACAAACAAAAGGGTATAGAAGACTAGAACTAGAAGGGACCTAGAGAATGGTGTGGTGGTGGTGTGAGGTACCCAGAGGTTCCATTCAGTTTAATGTTATCCTTGTATCTCCATTATTTTAAGAAGCACAGTTTGGTTTTTGGTCCTTAGTGCAGATGTCTCTTGACCCCTTCGAAAGAGACTTGTCTGTGAAAATGAGTTGAGCATGGCCACTTATTAGCCGCCTATTTGCCTGCATTGTTGATACATAGGTCATGTTGAAGCAATTCAGTTGAACTCAGCACTTCCTGAGAGTCAGGGATCTGTGATACAAACCTTAAATCAAACTCACTTCTTCATCTCTTCTGCTTCTACCTTTTCTTGCTCCTTTGTTCCTTATTACATACAGAATCCTCTGCCATGGTTCTCTGCAATTCCCCACCAAGAGCAGGAAATGCTGGCTCCACTGAAGTCAATGGGTTTTTTTGGAGTCAAGACTCACCCTCGGTCTTTCCCCCCCGAAGCCTCTTGGGGATTTCTTGCAAATACTGTGCACTCACAATCCCTTTGTCTTAAGTCACTTCACAAAGCTGGGTTGGTTAGCATTATTATTATTCTGCAGGTTGCATAGATGAGGCCTGGAGAAGGTAAGTAACTTGTTCAAGAGCAAGTAGCAGAGTAAGAATAGAACCCACATCTCCCAGCATTGGGAGCTCCCACTACTGATGCATTGACTTATCCTCATCTAGTATCTAAGTGCTTCACAGAGGAAACTAAACCACAGCTGCCCTGCCATCCCCTTTCCTCTTGCTTTGCCTCCTGCCACCACTGCCCCCTCACTTATCGTAAGGTCAGTGCTGCAGAGTTTAGCAAGTCTAGTGAGGACTTGATAAATCGACCACTGATCGCGCCCCCCATCAACTCGGTACTCCACCAACTTGCAAGGCATAAGGAACATCCTCAGTGGGAGGTGCCACAGTAAGTTGAGCTGTGAGGTATGTCAACTCCAGTTATGCTATTTATGTAGCTGGAGTTGCGTAGTTTAATTCATCTTTCGTCTGTAGTGTGCACGTAGCCTAATTCTTTTGCTTCCTACCATCTCTGCATGAGTTGGGCATTGTTTGCAAGAATTAGCTGTCCCTGTCTAGCACTGGAGTCAGATGTACATCAAGTCTGTCTGAAAGTGTTTTGGGAAAGCTGTGCGGAAAGCTGACATGCATAGGATAATCCCCACAGTGCTGGGCTCTAACCAGTGCCATCTGCTTCAGTAGCCCAAGCACCAAAAGTTACTCAAAAGAAGAAGCTGAAAGTTATGCCGTGACACAGTTCAGTGCTTTTTATTGCCATTTAGTGGAACATTCTCTTTTCTTAGCCTGATAAAGCACTAAAATATCTAGCCTGACAAGATCTGCTATCTCTTGGAATGAATAAATAAATATTTGGCCCTAGTACTTCCATTGATTATTGCACTGAACAAATTAAGCATTAAGTTCTGATTTTGAAAGAAGGCTTCTAATTTCCCAGACTGATACTCAGGGTGGATTACTTAAATCAGCAATTTTTAAATGATGGTTTAATTTACCAAGGCAATGTCTATGCCCCAATGAACTTTGAAGCTGATGCAGTCAATCTTCCAGGATTCTACTTAGTTGGTCTAGTGAAGACACGCTAATTCAAACTGAGAGGGAGCTCCCATCGATGCTGGTAGTCCTGCTCCTATGAGGACTAAGGGAAGTAGAAGGGCGAGTGTGCTCCCGTTGAGCTGCTATATGGACAGCGTCAAAATTCGATTTAAGAGACTTCGTCTCCATCTACGCAATTAACGTAGTTGGAGTTGTGCATCTTTATTCAACCTTATCCCATAATTTAGACCTACAACAACAAGTGGAAAGCCTTGATATGTCATCCATTTTAATCAATTTTTCAATTTGTATGTACTTTAGAAAATAACTGAAGGTGCATACACATTGATATAATAATTTAAACATTGATTTACAGTTAGAGAGAGTCTTTACGATAGATTTGGTCCATCTTTTTTGCTGCCTAGATGGGCAAACTATGTATTTATGCAGTTACATAGCTTTAACATTTTCAGGTTTTTATTGAACTGTACATATTTAATATGTTAGAACATGGTGAATAATACATCAACTATTTACTAGATAAGCTTTTATTCTCATGTTTCATGTTAAGCCATATTACAATGATACCTGAAATTTAATTAAACATGCTAAACAGTATATGAAATTTATTGTTATTAACCAAAATCACCTGAAGTGGTTTGAATACATAAACTTTACTCATCAAAAGAGGTTTCACGTTTACAACTAAAATATGGTTTATTTCTTTACATATTGTGCATCATATCTAGACTTCATTTTTAATTTTATTTTTAAAAGAAAAATTGTTAATATAAAAAAATCATATTTTTTTAAAATCCACCCTGCTCACGTTTATGCCTGCAGTTAGTCACGTATGCGCATGATAGGACTTTAGCTACAAAACAAGTAGTTAGACAGGTGTGTACCATTTCTTATTTGCAACATTAGATGCAGTCCATTTAAGTATCCCCCACTATTCATGTGTCTACTAGTTAGGAGGATGATTGTTTGTCAGAACAGGATATTGCAAGTAGAGAGATTTGGGCTTTTACCCAACTTTGCTGCTGACTCACTGAGACACCTGGGGCAAGTCACTTAATCCCTTTGTGACTCAGTATCTTCCCTTGTCAAACAGGGATAACAGTGCATATCCATGTTTTGAAAGTACTTTGATATTGCTAGATGGATGCTAGGATAAAAATATAAGTGGTGTTCTTAATTGTGAGAGGAGTTCCATGCATGGCATAACTTAGCTGGGTCTTAGTATTAAATCTGTTTCAGCATTATGAGCACCTTTGTTTTCATAACTACATTAGCACTTTAACAACAAAAGTCTAATTCATAACGAAAGCTTTTGCAACTTACTATGTATTTAATTTTTAAGAAGTTGAGTGAGGAAACTTGCAAGAGCCCCAAACTCACTATTAATTCCTACACTTAGGGAGCATAGAGTCAAACTAAGACAATATATTAAAGGCAAAAGTTTGTAGTTTAATTCTTGTCTCCACATACAGGACTCAGAAACAGCATGAGAGAGTCTGTTGATTAGTTAAAAATCACTCTAGTTCTGTGATGCTGTACCAAGGCCTATCGATAAATGAGTCAGTAGTGAGAGAAACCTTTTACCTTCTGACAGCTATTCAGGGGTCTATGACAAATGAGTTCCTCATCTCACTCCAGACCCTAGCAGCCAGGTGCCTTCATCACAAATGGCATTTTTATTCAGGCCCCATATCCATTCTTGTCGTAGCCTATTGAGAATAGACTACCCTCCTGAGTTCAGGTGGACTCTCCAGAAATGGCTGAGGCCAATGGATGGCTTAGCTTGGAGAAGCTTGCACTGGCTCTGCAATTGATAACACCACCAGCTCTGGCTAAATTCCTAACGCCACCTGGCCTTTGGGACTTGGGTTTCTGTTGTTACTGCACATCCTTTTCCTTCCTTGTTTCTTCTCTCCCCCCGCCCCCCCTTCTCTCTCCCTTTTGCCTTCTGTTTACTAAGAATTTGGATTAGCCAGACAAGACAGCATCTCTTGCAGCAATGCTGTGAGCTTGTGCCCAGGAAGGCAACCAGAAGCAATGCCTTAAACGACCTGGTGCTGGTACCTGTGCAATTGGGAGGTTGATGCTTTGGAGTACAACTCCTCTGCAGATAGCCATGGAACTCCTGCAAGCTTCTGAGAGGTGAGAATGATGCTACCAGCATGGCATCTTCTCTCCTCATCCCATGCATCTTCTCTGGAGTTGGTCTGTTGGGCTTTGATGCTCTCCCTGCAGAGAGGAGGCAAATCCGGGTTAGGTTTTCATGGTGCCGCAGTGAATGTCTTTTCCATTTTCAGTATGACAGGCCTTTTCCACATGGAGAGACAGGTGCAGACCTTGTTATCTCATGTCAGCTTTGCCACAGGTCTATTATTTCTGTTGCATAGGTTGAAAATGAATATGGAAGCTACTTTGCCTGTGATTACGATTACCTTCGTTACCTTCAGAGACTCTTTCATCACCACCTTGGGAATGAGGTGGTGCTGTTTACAACAGATGGGGCAAGCAAATCTTACTTGAGATGTGGAGCTCTGCAGGGTCTTTATGCAACAGTGGACTTCCCACCAGGTTAGTGGCAGCTGTTCACAGCAAAATAACTAGGCCAATGTTTGTTTGTTCACTTGTAGCAAAGCTTGATGGTCTCGCTGGCTGTGGAGTTGAAGTGATGATCTACATATTGCCGTTTGATGTCTTCTTAAATATAGAACAGTAGTTCTCACACTGTGGGTTGGGACATGATCCAGTTTTAATGGCATCACCAGGGCTGGCATTAGACTTGCTAGGGCCAAAGCCTGAGCCCCACTGCTTGGTGCCAAAATTGAATCCTGAGCACTACCATCCAGGGTTGATCTGAAGGCCAAAGACCTTAGCTCTGGGTGGCAGGGCTCAGGTTACAGGCCGCCCACCCTTTGGCTTTAGCTCTTGCCTGGGGTGACAGAATTTGGATGGGCTCAAGCTACGGTTCCCCCTTCTGGGCTCATGTAATAAGTTTTATTGTCAGAAGTGGGTCATGGAATAATGAAGTTTGAGAACCACTGATATAAAGGGAGCCAGCTGACATGATTTATGAGGCAGTCATCTCTGGCCTGTTTATAATGCAAACCTACTGAACAAATATAGCAATGCTCAGTAGCTTTTTCCAAGGACTCTTAGCCCAGCCCCAAATCCAATTCCATCAGATTATCACCTTGCTTTCCACTGAAGAAAATCTAGCACTTCAAGATGCAGTTAAAAGGGCACATTGCCCCATACTTAAGCATGCAGAATTAAGTGAGAATAGTGCTTGTGAAAAGTGCCCAGTCTGAACAGGGGACTTGATAATAATTTATCCATAGAAACTGCACAGCCTTGGCAGTTGGGAATTTTCCTGGGCTTCAGTCCAGCCTGCATGTACCGTATATACTCGAGTATAAGCCGAGTTTTTCAGCACAGTTTTTGTGCTGAAAAATGCCCCCCTCGGCTTATACTCGAGTCAGCCTCCTGCTCGCGGGCGGGCTCAGCGTGTCTCTGCCGCCGGCCGGGTCTAGACGCATGAGCCTGGAGCTCTGGCGCCCCTGCCCCTGCCCTCCTGGCCCTCTCAGCCCCCAGGTCCCCTTGTCCCCCCCAGCCCCTGTCTCCTCGTCCCCCCCAGCCCCTGCCCTCCTGGCCCTCCCGGCCCCCCTGTCCCCTTGTCCCCCCGAGCCCCTGCCCTCCTGGCCCACCCAGTCCCTGCCCCCTCGGCCCCCCAGCCCCTGCCCTCCTGGCTCTCCTGGCCCCCCAGCCCCTGCCTGCCCGGCACCACGGGCCCTTGCCGCATGGGAGGAAGGGCGTTAGGGGCCGTTCGCCATGACGCTCGGGTGCAGCGCTGAGCTCGGGAACAGCTGGGCCAGGAGCCGACTCGGCACCGTGGGCGTCTGTTCTGGAAGCGCCCGGGAGCCCTCATCACGAGCTTGGGCCCGATTCTGGGGCAGGTGCACAAGGACCAGCCACTGCTCCCTGCTCCCCCTCCCCTCCCCTCCCCTCCCGTAGTAAAATCCAGCCAGCACCGCCCCCCCCCCCCCCCCCCCGCTGGCTCGTTTAGAGGGGGCTCGTTGGCAGGCGAGGGGGCCGGAACGTGGGGGCTGCGGGGCGGGGGCGGGGGTGGCGGGGGCTGAGCTGTGGCCGTGCCTGCAGAACCATATTGTTTTTGTTGACCCCCTTTTCCACTTACAGAGCTAGGTTATTGTTTTTCTTTGAAATAAATATTCATGTAATTTTATTGGTATCTATCTTCATTTTTTACATTTACCAGTAGCTGCCTCATTTCCTACCCTAGGCTTATACTCGAGTCAATAGTTTTTCCCAGTTCTTTGGGGTAAAATTAGGTGCCTCGGCTTATATTCGGGTCAACTTATACTCGAGTATATACGGTAGTTTCCAAGTGCCTTCAACCTGGGGCCTCCCTTGTGAATTGTTCTTTGTGGTAAAATATGTTTGTAGTCTCAGTTCATTTATTCATTCAGCACATGGAGGTCATCTGTTAAATGGTAGTGACTTCCAGACTAGTGACTTAGATGTGAAATACAAATCTGATTTGCCAGTTCCCTGACTTTCACACTTCCCACAGATATATCTATTTTAAACTAAGGCCTATGTTTTGAAAAATGACTGGTGACTTTAGTTCTTGGTGTTCAAGTTGGGTCTCCTGAAAGAGGCCTGAATTCCTGAAAGCACTGAGCACTCCTACTCAGATTATGGATATAAAGGGGTAACTAGTTAACTGGTTACCCAGCAAGCATTGCCTCACCGTGCTTACCAAGGTAACTTGTTAACTGGTGCCCAGCAGGAGCAGCCCCCCGCTCGCGGCACAGTGCAGTGGATTCTGTCCTGTCCAACCGGGCCTACTGCATCACGGGCACGAGGCTGCTCCGGCTGCCCTCTGCCCATGGTGTGACGTGGTGGGCTGGTTAAACATATAGTTTAACCAGTTAACATTTTAAATGGGATTTTACATCCCTAACTCAGATCATTAGGCCCTTTTTTGGTGTCTCAAATTGGGCAGCCAAAATCACTAGCCTCTTCTGAAAATGTAGGCACAGATTTCCACCTAGGTTGTTGCTGATACAGAGATGAGGCACTGCATCCCAGTTTCTGATCCTGAAGGCAAAGGACTGAAATAGCATGGGTATTGTATTGCAGCTTAGTTTTGTTTTTTATTTGCAGGTAGCAATGTCACAGCAGCATTTCTAAGTCAAAGAGGCAGTGAGCCCAGAGGCCCCTTGGTATGTGTTTTTTAAAATGTCCATATATTCTTAATTTTGATAGTAATGAAAACTTGAGGGTTGACAGCAGTAGTTTCTGCTGCTTGGGGTACCTGGGTACATGAGGCATTGTAACTCTTGTTTCATGGTAAGGCAGAGGCTGGGGACACTGTACCATGCTGTTGTTTGGTGATCCCTGACTGCTGTTCTGTAAAGTATCTTTTGGCCTCAGAAGATCCCAGTTGCTCTTGGTTTTGTCCAGCCAAGGAAAATATGTACAAAGCAGCCACAGCAGGAGAAATGACTAGTTAAGTGAGTCAGGTATGCGTGGGAGTGGAAGTTAGAGACAGAAATAATAGAGCAGGTTAAAAAACTGCGTCCTGTTTTTAACTAGCATCCATTTTTACACAAGTTTTAATGGGATGTGAGCTGGTTAGGAGCCATTTTGATGCCTTACCCCCTTTGAGAGAAGAACTTAACCTTAGCTAAAGGGATACTTCATCTCCTGTGGGTGACTGACTTTTAATGTATTTCACTATATTGACAGTAATTATTTGAATGTGATTCAAATGCATTTAGCTGCCTTTTCTTCTTCTTGTTAGTGATATAAATTGATCTTAAAATAATTTAGCCTTAATTCTAGTATTGCCTCCTTTTTTATGTTCCTTCTCTCCTTCCGTTCACCCCACCCCTTTCATGTTCTCTCCTCAAACCGTCACATTTCACCCTGAGCAGGTAAATTCTGAGTTCTATACTGGTTGGCTGGATCACTGGGGTCACCCTCATGCTGTGGTGCCTACAGAGAGGATAGCTAAAAGTCTTGACGAAATCCTGGCACGTGGTGCTAACGTTAATATGTAAGTGCACGTTCAAGAGAGGATTTGTTTTTATTTAAAAGGTTAAGGAAGGTGGCAGTCAGCACTAGTTTGAGTGGTTTTATTTGTTTTTTGTTTTTTGTTTTAGGTACATGTTTATAGGGGGAACCAACTTTGCTTATTGGAATGGTAAGAAAGAATGAGAGAAAAATTACTTGCTTTCCAATTACAAGTGAGGCCACATACACTGCAAACCTTCCACCTCTCAGTCCCCCATATCCTAAATCAATTCTGTAGTCATTTTTTCAGGACACACAGAAGTGTTCTAAATGCCAGTGGTGCAGGAGGATCGGGTGCCAAGGAGCCTCTGAATTAAGTGTCAGAGCATATCTCCTCCCATATTTCAGGCGCAGGCGCAACACTACACTTGCTAATCGCCACTTCATTCTCCAAAGCCCTGATTTTAAGGACATACTAAAGTATATGCATAAATCCGTTCCAATGCAGGGCCTTTCTTAAGCATGCGTGTAACTCCAACAAACTTAAGTGAGATGTAAGCAGGACCTTAAATTCTGTCCTGAATATGGATGGTTTCCTGAAGGGGACCCAAGATTAATCACTAGACTTGGAGGCCTTGCTCTGAGCAAAGATATTTGTGAGTGCAATGAAACAAGTCTAAAAAAACTAGTCCATGGGAAAGGGGACCGGAGAAGTTCGTTCAATTATTTTTTTTTTCATAGGGGCAAACATGCCATATGCATCCCAGCCTACCAGTTATGACTATGACGCTCCACTGAGTGAAGCTGGGGACCTTACTGACAAATACTTTTCCCTGAGAGGAGTCATTGGTAGGGTGAGTGTTAATAAGACAAGATTTTCAGAATGTTTCTTTAAAAGTTCACTACAGGCAGTCCCTGACTGCAAAGCCGCGGGGGAAGCCGGCAGTGGGACAGCCCAGACGACCCGCGGCTGTCCCGCTGCCAGCGTCCTCAGAGGCTTTGCTCCCCGTCTCCCTGGTCTGCTGGTCTCCAGCAGACCAGGGAGACTGGGAGCAAAGCCGTGGAGGACCCAGGCGGCGGGACCGCGGTGCGTCTCGGTCCGCCTCCCGCGTCTTCCTGGTCTACTGGGGTGGGAGTGGGGGGCGCAGCTAGTATGCCCTCCCCCCCCCAGCTGACTAGGCTTTTCTCAGGACACCTGTGGCAGAGCAGCTGGGGCGCTGCCGGTTGGTCCCGCAGCGCCGCTCTGGGCGCTACTGGACCAACCCAGCAGCACCCCAGCTGCTCTGGTCCTGATTCAGCTGCTGCTGGTCAGTTTCATCAGCGGCTGAATCATGACGCCTGGGGCAGAGCAGATGAGGTGCTGCTGGGTTGGTCCAGTAGCGCCGAGGAGCAAACCAGCAGCACCCCAGCTGCTCTGCCCCAGGCGTCCTGATTTAGCCGCTGCTGAAACTGATCAGCGCTGACTGCAGGAAGCCCAAGGCAGAGTTGCTCTGCCCAGGGCTTCCTGGAATCAGCTGCTGATCAGTTTCAGCAGCAGCTGACTTGGGGACGCTTGGGGTTCTTAAGTTGATTCTGTATGTAAGTCAGAACTGGTGGTCAGTTTCAGCAGCGGCTGAATCTGGACGCCAGTTCCGACTTACATACTGATTCAACTTAAGAACAAACCTACAGTCCCTATCTTGTACGTAACCCGGGGACTGCCTGTACTTGATTACGTGAGCTCTCCTGGTTTTACATTGGTGTGAGTTGCCTTCTGATTTATTACTAGGTTTGGAATGTTTAGTTTTTATCAGTAAATGTTTGTTTCATTGAGCATACACAAGCCAGTGGAAAAAAAGATAAGAAATGTATTGATAGGCAAAGTTAGAAAAGTGCTGCTTGAGAACTTATTTAGATATTGTTTACTTTGCATATTTTGACATGTAATGTTGACCATTTGTGTTTTAGTGATTCTACAGTTTTAGCTTTTTGAATCTGAGACTCTGCTTTCCATAACTAGTTATTGTCTTGTCTCCTCCATAATTCTGTCCAACTGTGAAAATTTAAGTAGATAAAAGGGGGAAAATGCTTAAAATAAATCTGAATATTATCAGTCATAATTATTTAAAAAAAATCTGCCAATCTATTGGTTATCAACTTCAGGTATTGAAATGTGTTGCTGCTGCTTGCTACTGTTGAGTTCTTTGATTGTTGTGTAAAAATTCACCCAAACTCCACTTCCAAACTTTGTTGTAGACTCTGGTGTTTGAGGTCTCTTACAGAAGGAAAGCTGATTCAGATGGACAGAGATTTTCCCTTCATGACTTTACAAACAAGAGATTAGGCTGTGCTGCATATTTTGAATCTGGATTTTGGACATCCCAAAATTTAGGACTGTTCAATACAAGCATGTGCTTTGGGTCCCATTCTGTGGGGAAGCATAACTCAAGTTTGGGTGTGTTTGTCTCCTTTGAAAGGCTACTGTAGAACATTCACTTAACTATCTCTGTTTTCCCCAAGCTTAACTTTCCAAGTCTTATCACATTTTGATAGCTTTATATTATCTCCATTATAGTTCACCTTAGTCCTCACATCTCTGTATGGCTTCCCTTGCCAATAAACGTCACAAAAAAACCTTGCTGCTCTTGAGTTCTTTAATGACAGCAAGTGCGTATATGAGCTGTGAGCTTCTTGTTTGCATGTATGTGAACCAGGGAGATTCTATTTCTTGCAGAGAGTTGGTTTTGATAAGATGTGGTGTGTAGAGTAAGCACTGCCAATTTTGGTAGGCCAGACTGGTGTATGCAACTTTTACACTGTGGTTTGTTTAGCTTTTACCCTGCATATCCACGGGATCTAAATAGACTCTTGCTGTCTGTACTGTGGTTGGCTTCTAAACCAGTAACAGCATATCTCCTTAATCATCTTTTGAGGGAAAGTTATTTTTTAAAGGAGAGCTGTCCTGAATAGCTGCACTCAAAATGGCAGATTTGTTGTGAGCATAACATGTAGTGAGCCCCTAGAGGTTTTTTTGAGAGGGCAGTGAGCGGAGAGGTGCATGGGGTCATTTTTGGTTTTCCTGACCTAGGCCTCTTTTTCTGTTTTGGGACTGAAGTGAGCCACGTTTGGCTTTCTCCTTAATATGAAAATTGTTTTGATTGGATTTCATGAAAGCTGGAGCAGAACTGGTTGAGCCATTTTCAAGTACAAAGAGTAAGGAAGAAATGGAGGTATAATGCCATTATCTGGAGATCTAAGTCATTCTTTTTTTAACAGCTCTACCAATGAAGTGGTTGGAACATATCAAGGAGATGTCAGATGTAGGGATTGCTTTGTCATGGTTGAGTGCACAAGCTCCTTATAGTTGGCTTTGAAAAACATGCTGCCTGTTCTGAGTGCCTCTTGGCTTTTCTGCCCCTGATTCCCATAGTCTGCTCTGGTGCTTCTTTACTGCCATGTCTATGCTACGGTTACTATAGTGGCATAGCTGTAGCACCGTAGCTATGCAGCATAACCACATAGCATAGCTGCAGACTGCATACATGGAAAGGGATTTTCTGTTGCTTTAAGAGCTCTGTCTCTTTCCATTACCAGTAGCCCGGTTAACTAGATTGCTTTTGTCAATCTAAGGTCATTCACTTTGGAAGTTAATTTGGTTTCACACCCCTGAGTGCTGTAGCTATATCAGTCTAACTTTTAAGAAGAGACCAGTTCTTGGTCTCCTTCTGTGGCTTTACGCCTACTCTTTAAGAAACTTAGGCTTTCACAGAACCATAGCCAGCACAGCCTCTTGCATGTGCCTTTGTTTTGGGTGGTGTCGTGTGCCTTTGTCTGTGGGAGGGGACCACTGTTGTTTCAGTTACCTGGTTCATAAGGGATGAGGCAGGGGCTTTGAGCATGCATCTTGTGCATGGTGCTGAATAGCAAATAGGTTCGCAAGATGGATTTTTTTGTTTAAAAGAAAACAACAACTCTATAAAACTTTTTAAAAAATGGTGGTAAGCTAAGTATTCCAAAGTGAGGAAATGTTTAAGGTTGCCTGCCCTAGGCAGTCTTCATGAGGCCCCTTTGTGCTGGAGTTCTGCCTCTTCAGTGCACTGACAGGACCTGGCTCAGTGAACGAGGCAGGGATGCAAAGTGAATAAAATGGGTGCAGAACTCTGCCTTTTTGAACAGTGTCTGTTTGCAGTTGCCACTGTGCTTCTCTGGAGTAACTAACTACTTGTTGGGTGACTCTAAGAACACATTTGATGGACAGCACGGGTGATGTATATTGGATCAGGCAGAGGCTTATAGAGACTGGTGGGCCCTGGTTAGGTATCATAATGTGCAAAAATTTTCTTAGAAGAATAGATGGTTTCACAAACTGGGAGCAGTTTACATGGGTTTTGAAGAGAGAACTGGGTCGGGCAACTATTTTGTCTATTTATCTAAGTTCTTATGAAGGCTCCCATTTCTTGAGATTCTGTTAAAATCATGTGTGATACATAATCAAATTCAAGCTTTTGAATACTTCTCTTTTAAGATCTGCTGCAAATGCGTTCCTTCAGTTCTCTGAAAAATTGTACTTTTCGACAAATCTTTCTTTAGTTGGTGTCTTTATTTGCCTGAAATTACAAAATGTTAGATGAGAATTGTGTTTTCATTATCAGAGATTTTACAAAATGAAATTACAAAATGTTAGATGGTTGAAATGTGTTTTCATATTCAAGTTTCATTTGGTGTCTTTTATTTTCCTAGTATAAGCACTTACCTGAGGGCCCTATCCCACCAACAACACCCAAATATGCATATGGGCAAGTGGCAATGCAGAAGGTACATGTTCATTTGCTACCCCGTAGAGGTGGGTGGGTGGGTGTGTGTGTGTGTGTGTGTGTGTGTGTGTGTGTGTGCACGCACTTATTTCTTTGTAAGGAACATTTTTATAAAGGTGAAATGTCCATCTATGGGCACTGTAAGGAGGGAGGAGAGAAAAGAAACTTGGGAAAAAAGGCGTCTTAGGTAAACCCTCTTGGGAAAGAGGATATAGAGCACAGGAATAGGAAACAGGCATTCTGACTCCTCTTCCTGGCGCTCCCATTTTCTTGCTATGTGAATTTAAGTAAATCCGCTAACCCTTCAGTATCATCATTTTACAGAAAGGGAAAATTTTGCTAAACTCTTTGAGATCTATAGATGTATAATATTGCCCATGACTGAATCTCTATTAGCTCTTGTCTTCTGGGACCACCCTAAATGAAAATGCAGAAATGAAATGTTTCATAGAAATGACAATCCAGTGACGGTAAAGCAGCACTGCCCGCTCTATCAAAACATACTTCTGGCGACACAAGTGGGAGTTGCAGATTCTGGCATCTCTGAGAATCAGGCTGCAGGAATTTTTAATTGGCCTATTACTCCATAAATATTGGCCCAGATTGCCTGAGGGATCATCTCTCTGATAATTATCTCCCATAACAGCTACTTGCCACTGGAACAATGAGCTGTCAGGCTCAAGAATGAAACTTGGGTGCAGAAGAGGCCTTGCTTTATAGGTGATTAATTCATTAACCTGGATCTGTTGCACAGAGAGGTTGCCATGGACTTTAAACCTCAGTGAGGTCAGAGCAAAACACAAAACCTGCTACTTTTACTTGGTCTTACCACAGTCCGCCACGGTCCCTCCCACTTCTCTTCCTCTCCAAAAGAGTCCACTCCTTGTTTGCTGGAGGAAAGAGAAATAACTTTCTTTTGTGTATACTTGATAATTTTGGGAAGCACTCGATTACCATGGTGATGTGCATGGCGTGGAGCTAGTAAATTTTAAGATTATTGCATGAATAATCAGCTTATATCCGGGCTACTTTCTTTTAGTTGTCACTCTGTTTTTATGTACAAAATCGATGATTGTATGTGAATAGATGATTGATGATATTCTATGGCACCTGTAGAAATGATTGCATACATTAAACATTATAGCACTTCTCATTTTTGAATGTGCCTGTGCAAAATCTTTCTTTTTTGTTATTTTGAATGACCCAGCATTGTATTGTTTTCTTTCTACTGTGACTGTGTATGAAATGTATATCAAATTTTACTAAAATTAAGTATCATTTTTAGTGGTTTTTCTGCAACATTGTGAGCATTTGGCTTCAAATACTGGGAAGTACTTGGAATTGTCAAAGTAGAATGTACACTGGGCAGGTGGAAACAGTTGTATAAAATACAGTAGACTAAAATTCTTATTGCTCTTATTTAAAAACAAAACCAAACAACTTGAGTCAGTAGAGGGCATAATGCATATTGTGTGCATCCTGACCAACAAGTAAAATCTTCGAGAGAAAAGCATAGTCTGAAAGAGAGCTTATATCCTCTCAACAAGAGATCAGACGGGAACATAAGTGTGTTACCCTACAATATAGTTGTACTTGGACAGATTCAGAAAGGTATTTAAGCACCTGTAACCTTGTGTATTGTCTTAATAAAATCAGTGGACTGATCACATGCTTTAATTTCAACTTGTGTCTAAATATCTTGCTGAATTGGGACTGGTTTCAAAAATAAATGTGGTTTCAGTTATTTTAAAAGTCCTATTAGATGAAAAGTCCTCTTAGATTATGATACCTGAGAGCCAAATTTTGCTCTGATTTGCCTCAGATAATACATTTGGAGTAATTCTTGGAACTCACTAGTCACATCAGATTTACACCAGTGTAACTAAGAGCAGAATTTGGACCATGTTGTTGTGTTGTCTTATTTAGCTACTAATTAAACATTGACTTTGATGACCAGTGTAAATCTACTTTTCCTGCATTGCAGCTAGGCACTGTAGCAGAGCTTCTTGGTGACCTCTCGCCTGCTGGACCAATAAAAAGCACTTACCCTTTAACTTTTGTACAGCTGAAGCAGGTAAGACTTCCTCATGCAACTATTCGACAATCATTTAGCAAATCTTATTAAATGAAATTCAGCCTTGATTGAACTGCGCTGGCGTGAAAGGTCTTAAGCCAGGTCTGCATGTGCTGCTTTAAATCTTACAGCTTTGTAGTTCTCTCAGTAGTGATTCCCAGGTTTCTTGTGTGGCAGTCTTCTCCTCATTTGTGACACCATCTGTTCCTGCGGCTCCTATATTTTTCAGAGACCTGCAAATCCATGGATATCTGCTTTATATCTGTGGGTATCTGTATCTGAGGATGTGAATGCAGATCTCTGTGGATTGTTTTTGCACATACAGATGCAGATGTGGATACAAATTTTGAATCTGGAACCCTTCAAATTTATGGATATCTGCTTTATATCCACAGATATCTGCAGATCATTTTTGTGGATACGGATTTTAATCCACATAGGGATGCACATATTTTTGGCATCACTGTTGAATCTCACCTGGGGTTTATTTGGCTGATTTTTCTCTCTCCCTTCCTCTTTTATATGTATTTTTTATATTGCTACTTTCCACTTTTTATTTCTTCCCCACTGTCTTCCTCCCTTGCCCTTCACCTCCTTTTTAGTCTTTTTGTGAAGCGTTAGGTTGAGTCTTTCAAAGATCCCTTCCAACTAGGGATGTAAACTGGTAACCGATTACCTGGTAAGCATCACCCTTACTCGCCATGCATTACTCCTCTTCTCCACACTCTGCTGGGCTTTGCAGCTGTTAAACTCTGTCACTTGCCTTGGTCTCATGTGGGGCCATCAGGGGCATACAGGGAAAGGGGTGGCCCATAGAGGTCACATCCTCCCTCTCTTTTTTCTTTTTTTCCAACTGCGTGTGCTGCCAGATGAATACACTGGTAGTCACGTGTGATTGGCTAGAACTGCCATGCTCCCACCTCTGCTGGGAACCTGGTTAAAACCAGTTTGTGTGAGACTGTGGTTAAGTTGATGCAGATTTGTTTCAGTCTGTTTCATTTGTTACAGGACCAAATCCAGCTGCTCTGATTTTAATATTTCATATAAAAATATTCCTAAGTGTTGCAGTGACATAGCAGCTAGTTCTCTTCTCTACGGGCAGTACCTGCATCAGTTTTTCGTTGTAGGCAGTGTTTCCCCGCTAAGATTTTCCATCCATGAGCAGAGCGAGTTTTGCTTTGTGCACCAGCAATGTGGTCATGTGCACTTGTTCAGATGTGTGCCACTGCGGTAGCACACATGTGTGCCACTGAGGTAGCACCCCTCCCCCCACCCTCGTGGGGAAAATGTGAGACACATTCTCCCCCTCCCCTCCCAGGGTGTGATGCTCCCTAGGCAGCCTGTGTGCAGGGCAGGGACTGCCCCCAGGCTCTCCTACTGGGGTTGGCTGTGAGTCCCCACCTGGGGCAGAGGGAAGCTGCTGCCAGTGCCCAGGGTTTACAGGGAGTCAGGTGCTGGGAGAGGGGCAGTGATGTGTGGGGAGCAGGGGGACCAGAGGGTTGGGGGGACAGAGGGCTCTGAGGGCCAGAAGAGAGGCGTGGGAGGGAGCAAGAGAGGTGCAGGGGGTCCCAGCCCCAGGAGCAGTCGCACCACAACCCGGCTCCAGCTTTGGTCAGCCGCCATGCAGCCCACCCCGAGAGCAGTTGGGAAGCCACTTTGCAGCCCTAAACACTGCTCCAGCCCTGTGGAAGGGCTGGAGCTAGGGATGTAAGAGCAGTCAAATAGCTGACGACTTGGATTTCCCCCGCCGCCTCTCTGTCGGGACGGGGGGAAGCAGGAGCTGGTTTCGGTAGTGCAGGGGAGAGAGGGTTAGGGGAGGAAGTGTCACAGCAGGGGTAGCAAGCACCCCCACCCCCTACTGACTAATTGAATAGTTAATAGAAATTCCATTGACTACTCAATTAGCTGATTAATTGAAATATAACCTCCTTAGCTGGAGCTGACCCTGGGAACAGCCTCAGCTACTGGAGCAGCTCCCCACCATCACATGGCTCTGGCCCCCTGCCACACAGCTCCCAACAGGCCCCTGCTCCCCCCAGCCACCAGAGCGGGCTCCCTCTCCCAACACCCGCCCCATGCCATCTCAGCTGGTCCCATCCGCTGGAGTAGCCATTGAAGGTGAGTGCTGCTGCACGGCTCTGCAAATGAGGTGGGCGCGGGCGAATAATTTCTTGTGCATGGACGCACAGGGGTGCACCTTAGCAGGAACTATGGTTGTAGGGTACAGTTTTTAGCTTGTTACCTAAGCTTCAGTTGCAAAGTTTTTTACATTTGTCATTTTTATCAGTTTTCAGTGAGATAATCAGTGGATTAAGTTCATGACCGTTTACTCTTATTGTGGTGCAGAGGAGGAAAAGTCTTAACTGAGACCTTCATCTTTAAAGTTATGTAAATATGAGTAGGAAACTTTGTAAAATATACATTAAGTATTAAAGGTTGAGAGAACCTGTCAGGCTATCTGAAATCATTTGTGATTCATACTCCAGACAGGTATGAAAGTTGAAATTACTCTAATATGTAGGCAGAAATTCTGGTTACTGGTTTCCATTGTATGACCTCAAGTGTAGCCTCAAAATAACTTAGTTCTCTGATTTTTTTTTCTTTTAGTATTTTGGGTTTGTGCTGTACAGGACTACCTTACCAAAAAATTATAGTGAGCCAACACCACTCTTTTCACCTACAAATGGAGTCCATGATCGTGCCTATGTCTCTGTAGATGGGGTAAATATTGACCTTACAACTACTGAGATACATATCTGTCTCTTGCCTACTTTGGGTGGCTATGATTAATAATTGTATTATGTACTTTATGGCTTTTTTCCCCCATGTATCCAAATACAGTTTAGATTATTTAATTTAGTATGAAATGTAAAGAGAAAGAAAGGGATCATACAGTTTGTAGATTCTGCACTTTAGTAAAGCTGTTAAAACATTCTGATCTGTACACCCCATTTCTATGGTCAGCTTGAAAGTCTTACCCTTACTGTCAAGACAACTGAAAATTTGTACTAGGGTCTTCATATGAGTAGGAAAAAAAATCCATAAACTGGGCTTGCTTACTTCTGGTTTGATCAGCACCTGCAGATTGTTTCAATTGATTACTGCAGAAAAGTTGAGCGTACATATTTCCTTGTGACATTGGTTTGACCGCAAATTAAAAAAAAAATTTACAGGATGTAGATTCCTCCCCCGCTTTCCTCTTTGAACTGTGTGCAGCACAGCTTTGTTCCTGTTCAATAAGGAGGAAAGTCATTTTATAGGTTGTCAAAGCTCAGCTTTCATTCTTTATTCCAGTGTATTGAATTTGTATTTATATATCATATATCAAGGTTGTATAGTAGAGTCTCAATTGGCAAAACCAGACTGTTGTTTGGTTTCCTGTTCAGAATCTTAAAGATTTTTTAAATAAAACCATCAGAGCTTAATCTGAGAATGAGTCATATTTTCACCTATAAAATATGCAAACATATTTTCAGTTATCTGACCAGACCGTGACAACTTGTTGGGTTTTTCAGGAATGAAAAATCTTTCAGAACGTTGAAAATTCAAAACCAATAGAATTAGCTGAATGAAGTTTAACACATTTTTTAGGAAACTGATAGGATTCAATTATTTGAATAATGGACACCAGTAGTTAGCTGAATATTTTACTGACCAATGTAAATGATAGTTGTGGGGGTTGAGTTGAGCATGGCAATGTGGGATATTTTCCTCTGTACAAGTAGATAATCCAGTGTCATAGCCTGAGCATTTTGGTTTTTTTTTTACCTTTTGATTTTATGCTTACAGGTTCCTCAGGGAGTCCTTGAAAGAGGCAAATCATACATGATAAATATAACTGGGACGGCTGGAGCAAATCTGGATGTGTTGGTAGAAAACATGGGTCGAGTAAACTATGGTAGATACAACAATGATTTTAAGGTAAACACAGTCACTAATGATTATGCGATAGAATTTGTCAAAGCCCATCAGAAAACAGCTTTTTCGTCTATTGGTAGAAAAAAATTGTAATGCAATAGTAAGATTTGGGAATATGCTAGTGCAACTCTGTGTAACTCAAAATACAATTAATACTTCTTTTTGGAGACCTGCTGTCATTGAGATGAAAGTGGTATTAAAAAGCAGACAAATACTCGTAACTTTTAGTGGCTTTATATCACCCACAGGGCTCTCCAGAACACTCAGCATCTCTTGTGTATCATTTAAGGATGCATGAACCAAATCAGATTAATTAAAAACAACTGAGATGTCATCTAGAACTCAAGATCACTGGTGTTTACTAATCTTCTATATAAAATCTTAATTTTTACTTTTGAAATCCATACATGTCCTGGTTCAGTAGCAAGTGCTGCATTCTTGGAGAATTTTTCAGCATCGCTGGATGAAGGATACTCCATGCAAATGTTTTATCTTGCCAGATTTCCGGCCAGGTTTGAACGGATGAGATAAGGGTTGGTTATAAACCTCAAAATCTCTGGGTGCTTATTCCAAAGCACATTTCTAAACTTAGCTCCTCAGTAATGGGAATGTGAAAGTGTAACCGTATAAACGGTTAACTGATGAGCCTGGACTCATTGGTTAACATTCATGGTTACACTCCAGCTCCTTTTTGGCAGGCACTGGCTCAGGGGAACCACCTGCCACCCCCGTACTGCTGCCTCTGACCAGAGGCAGCAGTACAGGGTGGCACATGGAAGCTGGTATGCGTGGGGAGCTGGCTTAAAAAAACATTTCCCTGTGCATACTGGCTTCTGGGAAGCCAACTACCACCCTGTATGTAACTGTGTAAGAGCTGAAAATTTCAGCAGTTACATGGTTACTTAATTGCATGCAGTTTAACATCCCTAATTATAATGTCTCAAAATTACATTACTATGAACCAGAGGAGGGGGGTGGTGGTGGTAGCAGCATAAGTTGAATTTTGGTGAGCATCAATCTTAGTGTTGACCTTTAGACTTCTTTTACAGGTGGGGGAGAAATACTAACAGGACTGCCTTTTCTGTTATGTTTGTGCTGTGCTGAATGGAATTCCTTTTTATGTCTGTATTGTGCTTAGCACAATAGGGCCCTAATCCCTGATTTTCTCAGATTACTGATAGAACACAAATAATAGTGGAGCAGTAGCCATGAGCACTTGGCCCAAAGAAGGGAATCTGGGCTCAGACTGCAAGAGTGACTATTGGAGACCCAAAAATGCGAGTAGCTTCTTTTTCTTGAGATCTAGCTTCATATGCAGATTGCAGTGGGTTTTAAGAGTCCGCATTTGATGCTCCCTGGGGGCACATTTACCCATACCAAAAAGCTATAAAAAATACAGACACACACAACAGACCATTGCAACTTGGGAAAGACCAGGGTCTGAAATGGGACTGCTACAAGCCAAGACTGAAGTTCTTCAGAAGAGCTGCTCCGTGTGGAGGCTTATGCGGCTGTTTGACAGGATTGTGACCAGTTGCAGTCAGATTAGCTTCATTGGCATGAGTATGGCTTTTGGAATAAGAAGGTCCTCTCTAGTCTGCTTCAGAAGTTGACCACCTGGCCATTAAAATAGGGTTCCTATAGCCTGACCTGTGGCATTAGGTAATCCTGACCACTTTTCCCAAAATCTTGTTTTATCTGCAACTCCTCATGGATATGCAGGACACTTAACAAGGCTCTTAAGATTTTGGTAACAGCTTGCAGCCCAGTTTAGATGTGAGGGAAAATGCAAACCACCAGAGAAAGGATAGAGGAAGAGAAGGTGCCACAGAAATGAGATTAAGTGGTTACTGAGCAAAGGCATATGTGCAGGAGGAGGAAGTAGGTATTTTTAAAATACAGGAAAATAAATTGGGGGCTGCATGGTGACCCCTTATCATCTGGATATGACAATCACCCCTGTTAGCCACAGGACCTGGGAAATTACTGGGCGGGGTGGGGGCCCTGGCTCAGGATGGCAGCAGGGGTCAGGTCCTCCCTGCACTTACCATAGCAGTCAGGCAGCCTGCTCTGCTGTCTCTCTCTCCCGGCCTCCTGTACTCAGCTTCACCATGGCACCACCATATTGAATGGGAAGGGAGCTTGGGGTAAGGGGTCCAGTGAGGGCACGAGGGGGTGGAGCAGGGGTGAGGTTTGGGGGAAGAGGTGAGCTGGGGCGGGGCCTGCAGTGGGGGTTTGCTTATGCACATCCCTACTGGTAAGTTTCCTAGGCTCAAGGCTTTCACTAGCTTTAGTACATGCTGCAGTACAATTTTACTTGCCCTGTCTTGCGTCTTTAGAAGGTGCTAGTTGGATTGAGCTAGCTAATGGGATCTAACAATACATCTTTAAATCCTAGCCTGGGCAGGGTGGGGAGCAAGTGTATGGTGCTTCTGGAAGCCAGTGGATGAAGATCCCTACAGACTGAAGTCCTTTCTTTGTTTACTGAACAAGTGTTGTTTGGCAACAGTAGAGCCAGTTCATCTGATCGGAGTGAGAGTAGCTTAGCGTATTACTGCCAGGAAGGATGAAAAATGTTCTGGCAGGCTGGCAGTAATGTGTCCCCCACTTTCTGCTGTGAAATAGATGGAATATTGGAGAGATACCAAAAGACTTGAAAAAGGCAAATGTAGCCCACTTATAAAAAGGGAAATAAGAACAACCCAGGAAACTGCAGACCAGCTTAACTTCTGTACCAGGAAAGATAAAGGAGCACATAATTAAGGCATCCATTTGCAAACATCTAGGAAATAAGTGATAAGCAACAATCTGCATGGATTTGTCAAGCACAAATCATGTTGCAGCAACCTGTGAGCTTTATTACAAAGCATAACAAGACTTGTGGATAAGGGGGGAGTGGTAGATGTGGTATACCTAGACTTTAATAAAGCATTTGATACAGTATTGCACAACTTTTTCATTTATAAACTGGGAAATGCAGCCTATATGAGGATACTATAAGGTGGGGGCACAATTGGTTGGAAAACCCTTCCCAGAGAGCAATAATCAATGGTTCACAGTCATACCTGAAGGGGATAACGAGTGGGGTTCTGCAGGGACCAGTTCTGTTCAATAGCTTTATCAATGGCATAGGCAGTTTAAATAATAGCAATGAAAACAGGTTCAGTAGAGATGTATAGTAAGGAAAGAAATCTGAGAGTGCATAAGAGGCTGCAGAAAATTGAGATCTTTATATAGGATTTTCCAGATACCTATGGAAAATGTGTAATGTTTACCACAGCAGCAGAGTCTTCTCTGCAAGAAACAGCAAGAAGTTAGGGGTAATATATACCAGTGTTTCTCAACCAGTGGTACAAGTATCCTTGGGGTACTCGAGAGAAGTCTGGGGGGAGAGGGGAACGTCAACACAACTGAAATTTGGAGAAAACTGAATTTTTGTTTTAAGTTTTACAGCGCTTTATTATTTTTGTACTTTTTACACCCAAAATTTCATCGCTCGCCCAGCTTTGATTAAGTTGTTTAAACAAATGTGTTGCAATGGTAGAAAAAAAATGTGTCTGAAAACTGTAGGTACTTGGGGTACGTGTGTGTGTGTATTAATTAAAGGGATACTTTATAAAAAAATTGAGAAACACTGATTTATACAATAATAATTGAAGAAACGAAGAAAAATTAACTGTCTAGTCTTTTTCTTAAATACCTTTGTCTTCAAAGCTTTACTTGAGGGAGCTGTGCCACAAACCTTGCAAAAAGGCTTGCATTTTAAAGCAAATAAGAGCTTTTATGTTTCCTTTTTTATTAAGGTTTAATAATGTGAGATAGAATTAAGTATCTAGATTTTGGGGAAGTAGCTCAAAATATATCTGGTGTTTTGCATTTGCGGATCTGTCTTGTTGTTGAAGGAAATAAAGGAAGGAAGCAGATCTATTACTAGTGTGTTATGTGCCTCTTACATCTTGTGCTGTACATTACCTGGAGAACCTGTCTCTCTCTCTGTCTTAATGCATGTTAGAAAAGTGCTGATTAACATTTTGGCTGTATGAGGAGCTGTGGATACTCAACACCTTTTGAAAGTCCTGGTATAAAAGTGCCTAAATGTGGAAATAGGCAAGCAGTTAGAAAACCTGGCTAAACATACGCTGCATGACTTGAATTCTCCCGGTACACAATAGAGCATCTCCACTATAACCAACCCTCTGCATGGACACACTTACAGGCAGTCCCCGAGTCGGATCCGCAGTTACGAACGGGGATTTTCTTGCCCCGGAGGACTGGAGTGGCAGGACACCTGGTCCCGCCGCCCGCCTCCTCCGGGGCGAGAAAAGCTGCTCCCTGCAGACCAGGGAGACGCTGAGCAAAGCCGCGGAGGACTCGGGCCGGACTGCGGCGCTGATCTGGAAGCGCCGCAGTCCGGCCCGGGTCCTCCACCGCTTTGCTCCGTGTCTCCCTGGTCTGCTGGGGGGGGGGACGCAGCTAGTGCAGACCAGGGAGACGTGGAGCAAAGCCCGGGGCCTGTGGTAGAGCAGGTGGAGCACTGCCGGTTGGTCCCGCAGTATTGCTCCTTGGCGCTACTGGACCAACCCGGCAGCACCCCAGCTGCTCTGCCCCAGAAGTCCTGATTCAGCCGCTGCTGATCAGTTTCAGCAGTGGCTGAATCAGGACGCCTGGGGCAGAGCAGCTCGGGTGCTGCTGGGTTGGTCCAGTAGCGCCGAGGAGCGGCCGTGCTACTGGACCAACCCAGCAGCACCCGAGCTGCTCTGCCCCAGGCGTCCCCAAGTCAGCGGCTGCTGAAACTGACCAGCGGCTGACTACAGGAAGCCCGAGGCAGAGTTGCTCTGTCCTGGGCTTCCTGGAATCAGCTGCTGATCAGTTTCAGCAGCAGCTGACTTGGGGACGCCTGGGGTTCTTAAGTTGAATCTGTATGTAAGTCGGAACTGGTGTCCAGATTCAGCCGCTGTTGAAACTGATCAGTTTCAGCAGCGGCTGAATCTGGATGCCAGTTCCGACTTACATACAGATTCAACTTAAGAACAAACCTACACGCCCTATCTTGTACGTAACCCGGGGACTGCCTGTATTTTGCTGTAAGAGAGGCTTTGTTCAGTTTAGCTTATGTCACTTGGGAAAGGGGTTAAATCATGTTGGAAAAACTGTTTTTATGCCGTAATCAGTGTGTCTATGGTGGTATATGGTGGTATGTTGAATTTCAGTCCTGAGATGTGGCCTTCATAGGATGGCTTTATTGGTTTGCTCTAAGTGTAAAATACAGTAATAGAAACTGTCGTAACAACTTTTGTGGGTAGAGCAGGATTTGATTTTTGAGAGAACGTCAAAATCTGCTTCCAGTATATCAAATATATCCTCATTTCTGTCCCAGTTCAGTGTGATACTTAATAACGTGTTTCACATTAAGGATATTAATCTCACTGAAGTAACATGGACCGCTGTGCTTAAAGTTAAGCGCATGCTTAAGTACTTGACTGGTTTACTGCTTCAGTGTGAGCCTTGGAGACCTGACTTTGTGATACTATGTATGAGCAACAATAGCTCTGTGGGAAGCCAGTAACACTGTCTCTACAACTATGTAGAGTGACTCCGTGTTGCCAGCTCTTGTGATTTCCTTAATGCACCAGTTCCTAGGGAAAAAAAATGATTGTGAAAATTGCAGCTTTATTTTTAACACTGTTTTCTAGCCTCTGTGGTTTTCACAAAAGAGTTTGACCAAAGTGTATGTTAAAGGCTTAAAGCCCAAAAAGCAAATAAAAACGAAGAGTTCCTTTAGGAGGATTATTTTATTTTTACTTTTTTTTTAAGCTGTGGGACTGGACGCATGAATTTTGAACTCTTAGAGTTGGCAATTTCTCTTAACTGATTTTGTATTTAGGACAGTAGGAGATAAATAACTGTAATGAGATGAGATTATGGATTTTAACACTTTTAATCTCTTTGCAGGGTCTAGTGTCAAATTTATCTCTTGGCCAAGTTACCCTCGTTGACTGGGAGATGTACCCACTAGACATAGACAGTGTGGTGGGCCAGGGCCTAAATAGCAGAGACGATGAATCAGAAACATCTGGTGGTTATCCCTCAAGCTATGCAGCACCTGCTTTTTACATTGGCAGATTTTCTATTCCCAGTGGAATTCCTGATTTACCCCAAGATACTTTCATCAAGTTTCCTGGTTGGACAAAGGTGGGTATATTTTTCTAAGATGCTTACCCAAAAATCTGAACCTGATAGTTTTGAACAATCACATTCTGGTTACCTACCTCTCCTCCCCTAGCAGCAGGCAGTTCGTGATCTTTAGTAGCAATTGGAAGGCAACTTTACAGTCACTCACATATATCAAATGATCCTATAAGTGATTGGTCTGTGGATCGTACATTTTAACTGCAGCAATTGGGATAGGAAATTAAGATGAGGGAAGCTCATGTTAAGTAGTCATTCAGTGGTGCTAGCTAGGCAAATCATGTGCCATGTAAGGTATGCGGCTACTATAAATATATTGAGTAGGACACACAGATATGTGTATTCAGGCCTATTTAGAATACTGCATTCAGTTCTGGTCTTATTTCTTGGCGGCTGCAGAGAGCGCCACTCTCTGGACAAGGGAAATGAATAAATGCTTTTAAAGACTGTTCTGGAGAAAGTGAGATACTGGAAGTTGGCCTCTTGAGCAAGAGTGGAGTTTGCCTTGTCTGGCTGAACAGAAGTAATTAAGGATGTAATTGCTGAAGTCTCAGTAGAAAAACTCTTCATGCTGAGGAGCTGAGAAAATAAGCCAGTGTCTTTGTATGCCAGTTTTTGTTAATGAGCAATTTTTAATTTTGGTTAATAAACTAAGTGCAGAGTTCTGACAGACTCAGAAAATGAGACTTGCTAACTCAAAAGGAAGGGTCCAGCGGGAAGAGTCATAACCTAACATGTAACCAGGGTGTGAGAATGCCTAACGTGATTCTAAAAACCTGTCATCTCACCCTCACTACCCACAAAAAGAATCTGTTGAAACACAAAAATCCTGAATGGTATATCACAGCTGGGCTTTGACATGGCTTCCCATTCTGAGCCATGTTGTTCCCCTTACACCTGGGCGTTTGCAGTGGGCAAGTTGCTTGTGCCAACCCATGCTTCCTTTTGTTCAGTGACCTTTGTAGCCCACTGGCCTCATGTCTTTCATCATAACACCTGCTGCAACGGAGGCTGCCATGCCAGGATGTGACAGCAGAGTCCCTGTGGTGGGAAGCCTGGTGCTTAATACCAGCCACCAATCAGTTCCTCCTCAGATGGTACTGTTTGGCGAAGTCAGCAGTGCACTCTAAGAGCTCCCCTTGGCCACTAAGAACCCGATAGCTTTGCTCAGCAAACATGGAAACGCTAAATAAATAAATTGTCATGGTGAGATCTGAATGGATGTGATTTCCAACAGAACTCGGTGTTGTTTTCTCACTGCTCTCATTGAAGCCAGTAATCGAACTTTCATTGACTTAAGGGGGTGCAAGGAGGCCAGTGCTCACCCATCGCACAGCTGGGCTCTTCGTGTTTTGATTACATACCCCAATTGTGAGAGGGATTTGGAACTCCATTTTAAATCGCCATCTAGCTGGAACTGCTATTAGTTGGTGACGTAGAGCAGTTACCCATCTTCTCAAGGAAATCACTTGGATTCGTTCAGCATCCTCCCCCAGCCATTTTTTCCCCCTCCCCAACAATTCAGTTTTATTTCGCCTTCCCTGATGGAACAGGGTCCTCACTTTAGAAATGGGCTCTTCACATAGTTACCTTTGCCTGTAGCTAGGAATGGGCAGTTCACTGATCCCAGGGTATGAGAATGGCCCATTCTGCTTCCAAGGCTTGGCCCTTCTCGGCCTGCACAGTTGATTTGGGCTGGTTTGTACCGATTTGTTGGATGTGATATTTATGTCACTGAGGTAGTTACCCAGCCTATACAAAATTGGGGTCCCTTAAATTTCTAGGGTACACAGACCAGTAAGAGAAAAGAGGGCTTACACTTTTTTTTTCTCAAACTCTCTAGTATGGATGCAGCTATAGGAATTCTAAAGATGCCTTCTACCAATACAGCTGATTCCCCTTCACTTGTGAGAATAAATTATACTGGTTTATGGGGGGGAGGGATAGCTCAGTGGCTTGAGCATTGGCCTGCTAAACCTCAGGTTGTGAGTTCCATCCTTGCAGAGGCCATTTGGGGCAAATATTTGTCAGGGATGGTACTTGGTCCTGCTGTGAAGGCAGGGGACTGGACTCAATGACCTTGCAAGGTCCCTTCCAGTTCTAGGCAATCATCATTCATTTTTTAATTTTTAATTTTTGGTTTAATCTCCTTTATGCTGCTATAACTGCATCCACACTAGAGGAGTTCTATCTCTTTAGAGGCCAGCCCGGACCTAATTTTTCAAGCCTGACCCAGACTTGAACCCCAGCCCAAGCACAGCTGATCCAAACATGATCCACAAATGTTCTGTCATTTTCAGCCCTGACCTAAACCCAACACTCGCCCCACCCTGCTTGCAAATTTGTGTCAGTGCTGTCGTTTGAGCTTGGCGTCCTCTTGGTGGGAGCTTCACATTGCCTTATGCCTGCCTGCAATCTGTCTCCAGCTGCCTTTTGCTTGCAGGGTTAATGCAGCAGCAGCCACTGTGTGGCCTGCTCCTGCTGGCTGCTGCCTCGCTGCGTAGCACATACTTTGGAGCAAACATGACGAGGAGCTACAGTGCCTCTTACCTGGCAGCACACAGAGCAGTGAGGTAGGGATCCGAGCTGACCTAAGCCCCAGAGCATTGGGTTGTTTTCCAACACACTTGTAGTGCAAATTTGGTGTGTAGACAAGCCCCAAGTTTCTCCTAGCTGATGGGAATGAGTACAGGGGTTAGCAGTCAAGTGACCAACCAAGTACACAAGGAGAGCCAATAGCCCGCTTGGAGAGTGGAGGTGGGGAGAAAGCATATCCAGGGTGAAGGTTCCCCTTAGTTTCCAGGAGCAAGACCTGCTGGGAGCAGAGACCTGCTGGCAGATGCTGAGAGACCATAAACCCCTTTCTCTGTACAGGGGAAGGCTTATTGTGGAGTATGCCCTGAGGAAAATTTAAGGACAGGGCGAGAGCTTAAATGACTGGTCAGATAGTTCAGTTATAAGAGGGAACCTGTAACAGAGGGTGGACATTGGCTCCCATCTGTGCTTCTACTATGGGATATGGGAAGATTGATCAGAGGGTAGGAAGCTGAGCCTGGTGGCAGGTCTGAAGATTGCTAAGACCCGCGAAGGGAGCTGTGA
The DNA here is from genome assembly GCF_049634645.1 of Pelodiscus sinensis. Classification (NCBI taxonomy): domain Eukaryota; kingdom Metazoa; phylum Chordata; order Testudines; family Trionychidae; genus Pelodiscus; species Pelodiscus sinensis. Next base: position 175,667,123 of record NC_134712.1, read on the forward strand.
GAACATAGGGTGGTTGCCACTGGACTTTATTTATAATGCTCTGGAAGTGGTGAATTCTGACTTAGCCAGAGAGCTAAATCACCTCAGTGCTGCAACTCAGTGAAGATTCATGCATGCGAACACTTCAGCTGCCTACAAACCTGTGGATGACTGAGGGGAAACTGGAGCAGTGGAGCTGCCTAATGCTGAACTGGGAAAGCCCTAGCTATCTTGTGGATTCAGCCACAGCAAAGAGTGTAGCTGTATCAGCACAAGCCCCGTCGGTCATCAAGAGAAGCTGAGATGTGCCTGGATTGAGGGTTACGTAGGCAACTGGTACAAGTCCTGGCTTTCCTTGGCAACACTTGGGGTTTGCACAGATACTGGTATGTCAGTGGCTGATGGCTCATTTGCGGCTAATCCTGAATGTAGGGAAGATCTTGGTGGCTGATACTTCTTTTCAAAGAAGGAAGCAGAATAACCACAATGATGTGTTTATGAAAGAAAACATGGATCTTAATTTTTCACTCTTCAAAGTTCAGGCCATTCACAGGATACAGAGCTTTTGTGTAGCCCACAAGTTGAAATAGAGGCCAACTGCTAGATTGTGTATTGGATTCCAAAATTTATTAACCCTCAGATTTTGGATGAATTCAGATCCAGGGTTTTTGTTTGGGACAGAACCATTTAAAAGTGCCAACAGCTAATACTCCTTGGCTAGTTTCCACAACCTTTCTCTCTGCTGTGAATGTGAGTTGAGAGATTCCTGCCAGCCCAGTAGAATTCCTATCATGGCCAAAGATTCTACAGACCTTCCCTATAAAATGTCATGGTACGCTATAAATGAATAGTCATGACTGTGTTTAATGAAAGACTATAATGGTTTTGGTAAAGGTCGAAAATAGTCTTCTGTTATGAAATTGTTGCATACTTCATAGCCATTATTAGTAAATTAGTAAAACAGTGGCCAATGCCGGTTTTAACTTCATTAAAAATAAGTAGCAGTTCATTCTGAGTAAGATTTTAACAACACTGTGAAAATAATAATAAAAAAATTAAAGTCTCTACCTCTAAATAAGTGATAGTTGGCAACTCTGCACTATTTCAGTATGCTCTGCATGGTCAATCATTCTTATACTAACAAGCTGCTTCTTTCCTACAGTACTCTTGAAAAAAATGGTTTTTTTTTATCATCTAAAACTAACATTAAGAAGTAGATTGAAGTAACTATATTAGTGGCCAAGAGTTATTTGGAGAAAATGGCCCTCTGCGTTTCCTCACTTGTACACAGATGGGCTTAGTGAGTGCTCTCCTACTGCATTAATGGATAAAATGACTCCATCTAATAGAAATGAAAAAATATGAGGTTGTGTGGTTACACATGAAACTATCGCATACTGTGCAGTTTAGTATATATTAATCTGCAATATTCTTAGATTATATTCATTTTATGTATTTAATCACTTTTAACAATTGATCTTCATGATCTTCACAGGTTGTTTTTGGTTTTGGTTTGTTTTTTGCCCAGGTTTTAGAAATAATGTTATATTTTTTTCTTCATGAGCGATTTCTATCTTGTGGTTGTATTTATATATGTTTTAATATTTTATATAAAACCAGTAAAGTTTTTTTTAAAAAGCTAATGCTATCTATCTAGCATCTATCAGTGGTATTGAATTTGCTCCTAAGAATTGAAGAGGCTTAACCAAAGTTAAGTTGTGGCAGTGTTGTAACATATCACGTGTGCTGTATCTTTTTTTAAAAAGCACACTGGTTCAGAGACTCCTGTGCTGCAGAAATTAATCATCTGTTTTTGAAAAGGTTTTCAGAGTTGTGTTCACACCTTAGCAGAAGTTTCTAGTTAAATATTTAGCCATATAAAGGACATAAGAGCATAAGAATGGCCATACTGAGACAGACCAAAGGTCCATCTAGCCTAGTATTCTGTCTTCTGATAGTGGTCAATGCCAGGTACTCCAGAGGGAGTGGACAGAACAGAGAATCCATCAAGTGATCCCTCTCCTGTCATCCATTTCCAGCCTCTGACAAACAGAGGATAGGTCTGAATGCATGTTTGTGCTAATACAGGGGTTCGCAAACTTTTTGACATGGGGACCAGTAAATCCATTCATGAACTTTTGGAGGACCTGTAATGTTCATTTGCATATTCATTAATCAAATGATGAATATTCAAATAAGTTGTTTCTGGTCCTCCCAAAACCCCCAGTGCCAGCTTTAGCAAAGCTTGATATGGTCACCCACAATATTCTTGCCAGCAAGTTAAGGAACATGGATTGGATAAATGGACTGTAAGACAGACAGAAAGCTGGTTAGACCAGGGTTTCCCAAACTTTTTACTTCAGTTGGATCTTTTGTTTTTTCAGTGCTGTTTTTTGCAGCCCAAAAATATAAACACATAAAAAACAGACTGAGAAAATACCAGATATATAACATGTCTGGTATTTTCTCATTAGGTAAGTTTTATTATTACTAGATGTATCAGTTTGTAGTTTCAAACTACCTGGCTGGTAAATGTGCTCAGGCTGCATGAGTGTGTCTACCAGGCAGACAGTTCACAACTACTCGAGGGTGTGGGCGGGGAGGGGGGACAGGGGCGGGAGGAGACAATAGAATCCTCCGGCCGGACTAACTCGTGCTTTGTGGGGGAGGAGGGAGCGCCCAGAGATCTACATATGGCCGGGTCAGTCCCACTCCCTAGTACCAGTTTGGGAAACGCTGGCCTAGTGAGATTGCAGAATCTCCATCACTGGAGATATTTAAGACCAGGTTAGACAGACACCTGTCAGGGATGAGCTAGGGCAACTCAACTTTGTAAGCCCCAGAGGCCACACTGATTCTTACAGAACATGCTGAGGACCTCAACTTAAGTCTGCTTGCATATGCAAGCAAATATATACAAATAGCTTCTCTCACACTGACAGGAATGAATACAAAGATTAAGGCAAGACTACACAACACACAGGCCCCATTTAAATCAGTTCTGCTGATATTAATAAAATGCAATATTTACTCGATTTCTACCCATGTGACAGCACTTTCCACGAGCAAGGACAGTTCAAGAATTTAACTACTAAAATGCATATCAACAGAAGATCATTACACTGACTACTTTTTTGTTTCGGCTCCCACTCGCCCGCCACGTGTTGATCCCCACATAAACCCAAACTACACCGCAGGGCGCAAACAAACTGGCCGTGGGCAGCATACCAAGTTATTAATAAATATTTTATAAACCTTTACCTTTTCTCTCTGCTGCCATGTCTTTTCTCCTTGCTCCATCATCTCCCCTGGTGCCTACTGCCCCCCAACTCCTCACCCTTCTCTGATGTCCTGACTCCTGCCCTTCTCACTGCCCAAAGCCCTCCTGCGACCTGCCCCCCTCCACCAGCCCTTCTCTCTCCCCTATGCCCTCTCCTCCAGTAGCCCCACTCTGATCATGTGAGCTACCCCTCTTCTAACACCACCTTCTACACACCTGTCCTGCCTCTTTCCTCTGGTGCTGGTCCTTCCCCTGCAGGTGTCTGCCCTTCTGCTTCACCCCAGAATCCCCTGCACCTTCCCTTAGCCCTGCACCCTCCTGGTGCCTCCCTTTTCCCTTACTGCTCCTGCCCCCTTTGCCCTCTTTTTCCCTGATACCCATCCCCTCACCACCCTCTGCCCCATTTCCCTCCTACTCCTCTGTGCCCTCACACATGCCTTGCTCCATTCCCCACCTTTCTCATGCCCACCTTCTTTCAAGCCTTCTCCCAGCACCTTCGCCTCTCCTCTCCCATCAGCACCCTGTCCCCTCTCCCACTGACACCTCCCCTCCTGCCCTTTCCCTCATTGTCTGCACTTGGCCCCCTGGCATTTGTCTCTCCTGCACCCCTGTTCCTTGGTGTCTTCTCCTTCCACCCCTTCCCCTCCACCACCACCACCTCCTCTCCTCCCCTCCCTCTCCCCCGCCACACAAGCCTGTTCCCTGCCTTCTGCTTTCCATGTTGTGGGGCAGGAGTCTGAGCTCAGGCCCCAGAGGCCGAACCCGGAGGCAACCCCTCAATCTGCCTCCGAGGAGTTTTAAAATCCTGGGCCGTGATGTCACGTCACACCTGGGCGTCCTCCCCGCCCACGTGCAACGCTGCACATAGGCAGCAGCAGCCGGCGAGGAGGAGCTGCGCACGGCAGGGATGGGCCAGGGCCCACTCCAGGCAGAGCCGGGGGAGAGACCTAGCTCCACCTATTGGTGGTGCAGGGCCCCCGGCTCTGTAACTCGCTGGCACTTGCAGGTTCAGGGGCGCGGGGCCCAATTCGACCCTGCTGGCAGCCACCAGGCATGCCGAGGCCTGGTATTTTTTTTCCTGCGGCCTGGTACTGGGAAGCGCTGTGCTAATAGATTTGGGGGCATATACGGACATATGATTTCATAATCATGCTGCATACACAATCTGTAACAGCTCCTTGCAAATTAACCTTTTAGCTCATATTTTCCAAGAAATGATCTCAAGTAAACTGTCAGACTTAAAGACCATAAGGGACCATTATGATCATTTCATCTGACCTTCTGTATAGGGCTTAGAATTTCACCCACTAATTCCTACATCAACCCACAAGTTCTCATTCAGCTAGAGCATATTTTACAATGATGAATTTATCTTGTATGTGGAATATTACCTTACAGCAATTCTAATGCCATCTTTCATGCTACAGCAATCACAGAAACAAAGCATTGAAGCAGAGTGTCTATTTTTTGTTCCCCTACGTGCTGCAAAAACAAGCCACAAAATGAGATTAATTTGATAAAAAAAAAGTTTGAGGTTGACATTTATTAACACCTTGGCAGAAGAGAACAAGATAGGATCTTAGGTCACAAAGGTAGATGGAAGGTTGAACTCCCCCATCTGTAAATTTACTATTCTCTTGGAGAAAAATATTAACTTGACACACATTCAGTGATTTATAAAGATTTGAAATTAACTTACAGAAACACAATTGCAAAGTAACCTTCTTTTTAATATTCTGCTAATGATTTGTTTGACTTTAATTTTTAATTGTAATTTCATCTAACTTACAATTTTTCAGAAGTTGCAAACCATGCTGTTTAAGTCCTGTCTTCCTAATGCCTTGCAGAACCCTTTATTTAGTCGTCATTTGGCCCTTGTGCCATGCATCTTTTATTTCCCCCCCTATTAAGGATATTTTATATGGGGAAATACTGATGCTTTAATTCACCTGCTGATGTTGCATTCTTATTTATTGAAATCCCTGTGTTCTGAGCCTGTAACTAACACACAAAGGGCATTCACAAGAGAATGGGGCTGTACGGCATATTAAACCTCAAAAACATGTAGAATTTTCCTTTTTGTTTTGAACTCAAAACAGCCCAGCTCAGTCAAAATGTTCACAAACGCCAGGTTCAGTTTTGAGTAACTGTGGATCCGTTTACAATTCTGCTGAAACTGTATGAAACCTTAAAGTTTTAAAGATGACTTGCAAAGGGTTTTTTTTTTAAATAGCTTGAGGATGATTTTTTTTTTTTTTTTTGCTACTTTATGATGTGTTTAAAAGAGTTTTTTTTTAAGGATTTCTTAAGTTTGTTTTTTTAACATAAGAAATATCAACAATGTCAAGCCATCCCTCTTTTTGCAAGAGGGCTCATTGGATGTCAGATGCTTGTGTAAGATCTTGCATTACCAGATGCAGTCCAGGCCTTTAAACTTCTAACGAGAGTGTTTTTTCTTCTAAGTCTTAGTAGACACTGGAGTTTAACCCAACAATAACAAAACCCATCAGAAACAGAGTTTAAGACATTCTGTTTAAACAGAGTTTAAAATGTCCCTTTTTCTTGACACTTGCTCAGATTTCTCTGTCATTGTCATTTAACAAGGTCTCCTGTAGAGGCTCTGAGAATAGGAAACATCTGAATTTCTGATGCTCCAAACAAGCTGCAAATAAATTACTTATTTTGCACAAAAACTCTGACCTCCCCCCCATCTTTACCTATTAATTTTGTATAAATATAAAACAATATACATTTGTTTTGGGGTTTGTTTTAACCTGAAACATAAAGGAAAATTCAGGGCTGAGAGAGGGGAGGAAATTATGCAGCTCCCTCTTGAAATAAAACCAGATGGAAGGTTTACCAGGCAACTAAAACATTGAGCTTCACAGATCTCTGCAGAGAATGGCTTTAGGTGAGAGACCAACTCAACAACCCAAAATTCTGTTGCTCCCAAATGTCGCCTGGTGTAGTGTTCATGAAAACAAACTTGCCATGAGCTACTTATTTAATCCTCCCAAGAAGTATTGACTCATCTAGGACATAATTATTTTCTGTCCACTTGGTGTTTTATGAATGCTGCTAATTTTTCTGGCTTGCAAGACTTAATTTTGTAGTATAAATATATTTTCTTCAAAAGTAACATCTGCTTTTTGAATGTTGATGCTGCATTTAATTAACCAAGAAACTATGATTGTTTTGCCTATTTTTAATGTATGTTTTGATCAGGATTTAAATGCTAGCATATTTTAGCTTGATCAAAATACAGTTTGCCCAACATTGTATGACACTTGAAGGCTCAGTTCCTCTCCCCAAGATGGCAGAAGTTAAATAAGCTATTGATTTAATAATTTTTACTGGACTACTTAAATGTCTTTTTTGTTTATTCTCTCTTGGCAGGGACAAATTTGGATCAATGGCTTTAATCTCGGTCGCTACTGGCCAGTCCGTGGTCCTCAAGTGACCCTATTCGTTCCAAGCAACATCCTTGTTTCATCATCACTGAACAATATCACAGTTTTGGAGCTGGAGCAGTCTCCTTGTGGCATCCAGAAATGTGCCATAGAATTTGTAGACAAACCTGTTATCAATGCAACACTGCAGTATGGAAGCAACACCCGGAAGCTGTTCACTAAAGAGTTATGGCTGGACCCTTTATGATTATTTAGGAATTTGTCCTTAGCGTTGCCTGTTTTTTTTCCCCTTATTTGTGCAAATCCCACACTCCTCTGGGGAAAAAATCAGTGTTAACATACTTACCAAGTTTTAACCGTGGACACTTTTTTTCAAACCACTGAAAGCGTGTCTGTTTGCAAGTAGGAGATAGTAAACACAGGTCTCCTCCTAAGTAAGTTGCACATAAGATTAGACTGAGATGGAAGATTATATTTAACATCAAAGTCTTAGTAAACAGTTAGCTCTGGGATCTGTGACTGCATTAAAGGAACCTCTTAAACAAGTCACTTTATCATCATTTGTGAACATAGAGAAATTTACCTTGCTAAGAATAAGCAAATTTATCAAACAAGTACAAGTTGAACCTCTCTAGTCCAGCACCCGCAGGACCTGACCAGTTCCAAACCAGAGAATTTTTTGACCACAGAAGATCAGTATTATTGAGGAGCATTACCAACACTTCCACTGCTTAACTGGGCTGTTAGAGGACCTTTAGGGGTAAATTAGAGCTAAATAACAGCACAGAACACTGAGAGCTAGGATTGGTTTCTGTAAACAGACTTTATGGGACCACGGGAAACTGGCCACACCCATCAAAAGTGGACATCCAGTTAATTAAAATCATGCCGTACGATGGATGTTTCCAGACCAGAATGTGTTCTGGACTAGAGAAGTTCAACCTGTGCTTCAGAAAGTTTGTGTATATCAAGTACCATTTGGATTTGACTTGCTTTCTTCCATGTTTAAATACCTGGTTAATGTGGCTAGTGTTTCAGTTTGCAGTTTCCTACTGCCAGCATGGCCAGTTATGCCTATGTCCACTTTGTTTTGTTTTGTTTAAAAAAAAATGTGAAAAATGTTGATAAAAACAAGGGAAAAAATCTGCGTGGTCAAAAAATTTTTTTAAAAGATGTTCTACTTTTTTTTTTTTTTTTTTTTTTTAAAAGTGGTCTTAGTGAGAATGAAGAAAAACTTTCAATGGTTTAGAACACAAGAAATGGCTACTGTGGACTAAATACATTGCTTATACTTAAATAAGCACAAACCAATATTTAAAAATAGTTTAACATCTCATATCCTTGTAACACTGTTGATTTAAAGGAAGATGCTTCCAATTTACAATAGTGCAAATGAGATTAGGGCCTACTAGGGTTGCCAGATGGCTGAAACAAAAATACCAAACACCTCCCCCCAACCCCTCCAAAACCACCGGAAAAATTTTTTGTTGAAGGAAAAAAGGTGTGGGAGGGAACCAAAGTTTGAGCAAAAAAAAAAAAAACCTCCAAGGACACGCTTGGAGGGAGGCGGGGGGGGAGAGAGGACTGGCTAGGAAGGGAGCGGTGCTGGCTGGGAAGGGGGGGGGGCTGGAAACAGCTAACGGGGGGGCAACGGGAAGCAGGGCTGGTCATGGGGGGGTCAGGCAGAAGGGGGCTGGCTGTGGTATATTGGGGGGGAGAGGGCAGGGCTGGCTGGGAATAAAGGGGGGCGGGAAGCACTGCTGAGGAGGTGTTGGGGGCCGTGGGAAGCAGAGCTGGGGGGGTGTGCAGCGGTGCTGGCCAGGGGAGATCAGGAAGAGCAACTGACCAGCGGGAAGCACAGCGGTGGGGGAAGGGGGGGTGCAGGAGGCTGGCCGGGGAAGATCAGGAGGGGAAGTGGGGGAGAACTGGCGGGGAAGGAGGCGGGGGTGGGGTGAGAAAATTGGCTGGCAGAGAGCAGGACTGACCCGGGCACTTGCTGCCTGTCCCGCGCAGGCTCCCGGCGGCGCACGAACGAGGAGGAAGCTTCCCCTCCTCACACTCAACTGACCGAAGGCTCCCGGCAGCAATCGCGGCCCTGCTGGGACTCCCAGCCGCTCCCCCCGCCCACACTAGGCTTCCGTCCAGTGCGCAGACGGAAAAATCAGAAAATACCAGACATTGCACATGTCCGGTATTTTCTGATTTTTTTTTACCGGACAGAGCGTGCAAATACCAGACTGTACGGTACAATACCGGACACCTAGCAATCCTAGCCCAGCCTACTGTCCCATAACTGTCCAGGTGGAATGTCCATGGAGCTATGATATGACACAGTCAACAATGAAACAGACTACTGAATGCAAATTTAAAGAGATTTTTAAATAGGCCTTAAATGTGATCTTGTTTTCTTAACATGGGCTAGATTCTCCTTATCTAATGCCACAGAAAATGAAGATTTGGGGTTAGATAGTTTTTGCTCTGAGTGTGGGAACATATTACAAATCATGTGTTGGTGTCTTCCGTTTTGTTCCAGTTAATCACTAATCATGATGTAAGTGCCAGATTTTGTTTGTTTGTTTGCAGCTGTGCAGAATCTTTTCTTCTTTTTGTTGCTGTTAATTAAAACTGTCTATATCAGTCAGTGTCTCTACTTATTGGTTTTAATTTAGTCTTGCAAGCTCTTTGAGAAGGAGCCTCAAAGAACAAAGTGTTGAGAGAGTTCATTAAAACATTTTAATGTTACTATAAAATTGCTTCCTTTGGATTTATCCCAAGTGAGTAAAGCCTCTTTCTTTAAACAGGAAGTTTTCCCTCAACAGTAGGCATGCTGAGAGCACAGGGAAGACATAGAATGAGGATGTGTTGACTTTGTAATCTATGTACCACTTATGAATTTTGTTCGATTTTATGAAAATGCTGTATCATTGAATCCCTCTGTTTGTGGAGTCAGCCACATGGTGTCAGACTGTCCCCCATATCCCTTGCACCAGGGACAACGGAGAGTTGTTAAACCTTGATGTGATGGTCACATCCTAGCTAAATCCAACTTTCTCCAAACTCAGTGTGTGGGGACTAGAGTTTGAAACAGTGGAATTTTCCCACAAGCAGAACAGAGAGATCAGGCGTTCACAATAGATCTTAAAAGAACCAGAGACTAACAGTGTGTCTACACAGCAAAGAAGCTCCACAGCAGCAGGTCTCAGAGCCCAGGTCAGTGGTCTTGGACTCCTGCTGCAGGATTAAAAATAGCAGTGTAGCCATTCAGGCTTGGGCTGGAGCCTAGGTCGATGAGGGGAGTCAGTTGACCGGGAGACTTGCTACAGTTGTAGAGCCTTTTGCTGTGTAGAAGTATCCCCAGCTAGTTGGGTGAAGAGACTTGCAGAGACAAGCTTGGCCGGGAGCAGCAGGATGGGCTTTCATGATAGAGTAGTCCTGAACGGCAGGCCCGTCCCAGGAAGAGGGAACCTGATTGCAGCGGGGCAGCACTCCAGGCCTGGGAAGCAGCCATGTGCAAGAGGAAGGAGGAGGGACCCTGGACTCCTTAGAGGACTCAGCTCTAAAACCAAGGAATTTTCAAGTGGGGAATTTTTGTCTAGACATGTCTCTTGTGCTAACTAAAGAGCAGTTGGATTTTGGAAGCCTGTCAAAGTATGGATCTCTCTGCCTCCACTGCTGTGTGTCCTGGAAGAGGAGGAATGTAAATGCAGAGTATCCACAAGGTTGGAGCTCTAGGAAATGGTGTGCTTACACTATTGAGGGTCAGCAGTGGTCCTGGAGACCTGTGGCAGCTGGACTGCAGCGTCCCATTTCTTTAAAGGGACTGATTGTCCAGCGAGGGGGTGGGGGAAGTCTATCCGGGTTGTGCCAGGGCACATAGAGTAGTGTGGAAGGAATTAGGTTTAGTATTTACATTTAAGTTAAAAAAATGAATGGCCCTGTAACACCAAAAAATATCCATAGTATCATGAATTTTTGTGGGCACAACCCACTTCTTCTTTGATTTGAAGAATTGTGTTGTGCCCACGAAAGCTCAAGATACCATCAATATTTTTTGGTCAGTCTCGAAGGTGCTACAGGACCATTCATTGTTTTAAGTTTCTTAGACTAACACGGCTATCCCTCCAAGGCTTTTACATTTTAAGTTGCTGAGGGAGGATTTTTGATTATTGTCTGCATTTATAAGATTTATCTGAAGCAAAACAATCAGATGGCTGTGGAGGTCCAGGAATGGTTGCAGCAGCTAATGCAGGAGAAATGCAACTCTCCGCCCTTTCACCTCATGGTGACTGCTGCGGATTTGAGTTAATTGATGGTGTGCTGCCTTTCCTGCCCAGAGATGCATTTGAAGAAAACAGGAACAGAGTGGTACTTCTCATAGTGAAAGTACTGTCCTCCTTGGTGTCAATCTCTTTCCCTTCACTAGCAACCTTCCCTTCCTCCAGATAATCTGGCTGTTGCATTCAAAGTTCAGAAGGCTGTGGATAACTTGGGCTGAATAGAGAACCCCTAAAGTTAACCTGCTAAAATGATTAGTCCCTTGTTATGTATAGTCTTTCATATGCAAAATCCAGTGGTTTTGGGACTGTTTCACATGTGGGCCTCTGGAGCATTTAATTTTGGGGAAACAGGGTTCCCGGTGTCTTTTTTGTGGCACCTATGTCTGTACACGTCTTGGAACATGTATTGTGAATTATAGAAACATTTAAGTGTGGTTAATACATTAGAGTCAGGTTTTGAGAGTATGGAATGGAACAGAATGAGTTTCACACCGGTTGTGGGTTTTGTGGGTACAAGTGCTCACAGAATTGCATTGCCACTTAAATATATTTTTCTATAGCGATTCAGCACTTTAACTATTATGACAGCTATATGGCAAATTGATCCCAGTCATGAAGGGAAATATGTTAGGATGCTAATGGTGGTAAAATTAAAATGTGTGGTTCTTGTAATCGTTGCCACTGAAGATACTATTCAATCTCTCAGAACATTTGGCTTCTTTTTGTACAACGGGGAAACATAATAGAATGCCTATTACCTTGTACAGTACCTTTACTCAACCTCACAAAGACCTTGCCTCAATGACCTTACCATCTAATATCAGCAGATGCAAACAAGGATTGGGTGCAAAGGAGAGCGCAGCATTTCTCATTTAAGAAATGTGTACCAATTGAACAGTATCCCCACCCCATTCATTACTGTGTTTGGGGTGGACTGTGATTTGTTGGTCAGAGAAGGGAATTATAAAGTGGGGGTCCTGGGTCATGTCCCTATTTCTCTTACAGGTAACCCTATTGGGAGACATTAGAGGGTGCTGTTACAGATAGTAGCATAAATTTTATTAATATGAATGTATAGGGCTTAGACATGACAGAATGCCTATTGTCAGATGTGGTACAGTTTCTGATATGCTCAGAACAGATTTATTTAGGAGCTGCTTTAATGTCAGTCACTTTCTTGACCTTATACTCAGAAACTTTATGCTTATGTCCATATATGTAACTAAAACATTAGTCCTCAAATTCAATCATTAGCTTATGTGACCTAGAGCAATTCTTTATAGTTTCTCTGCATCTTTTCTATCATACAAGGATACCTATTGTGACAGACTCAGACCAGAAGGATATAAAAGAGTAATGGATGGGAAACAGAGCCTCAGGATGAGCGGGTCCCTGTTCCCTGAATAACAAAACAAAGGCTACTCCAGACCAATCAGGACACTTGATGCCAAGTAATCTGCCAAAGGATCAGTTAAGACTACTAAGCTAATGTGAACGCCTGATTCCAAGTAACCTGCAAAGAATCAGATTTCGTTCAGCTACAAGACACCTGGAACCAATCAAGCCCTCTACCCACATCCTGTTGAAAAGCTTTCCCTCTCTCACTCCATCCCACCTGACTGGAGGAAGTGTCACCAGAGAACTGGGAAGTGCAAACACGGGGGAAAGAAGCCCTGAGGTAAGGATGGAGGAGATGTTGTGAATGAGGGAGCCATGGGAAAGTGGCCCAGGGAATGGTAGCTATTCCAATGGTGAAGGGAAAACACTGCCACAAGCTGCTACCTCTAGGGTCCTTGGGCTGGAACCCAGAGTATAAGGTGACTCTCTCTTCCCCACCACCACCACCACCTGACTACAGACACCCACCCCGGGAGGAAGACAGGCTTCTGAGGTGTGTAGATGGCCCTTGGGGAAGAGAGGACTGCCCTAGCCCTCTCATGGCAGCAGCTTAAGCGCATGTGAGAAGCACTTCTCCATGGCCACTGCAGCAGGCACAGCTGGAGGAGAAGTGCATATCCCCCAGCTAGGGCAGGTCCAGGTTCATTTGCCCAATGCTCCCCAGACAGATCGAGGAATGCAGCAAACTGTGCACTTTCCCCTCGCTCCCTGACTAAGGGGAACAACCATCAACGTCCCTGTACAAATTGGGAGGGGGCGTAAAGCCTCTCTTCTAAGGACACCTGGGGCATTGCAGGCTCAGGGCTAGGGTAATTTTGGATGGGGGGGGCGCGCCCCCAGTCAGCCCCTTTCACCTAGTGATTCTGTCTCTTTTCTGTATGGTTTTATGTGTCCCTGTACAAATCAGGGCGGGAGAAAGAGGGGAAGCTTCAGTCCTTTCTGCCTTTCCTTAAGGGAGCTGGGACGGAGGGTTGGGGCAGGGGCAGTCCTGGACTAGGGGGAAGGGAGGGGCAGGAGGAGCATGTCCCCAGCTGGCTGCTTCCACCTGCCTGGTGATTCTCTTTTCTGCATGGTTTTATGAGTAGCAATTCCATCCTGAGCACATCCCATTTTCCTGGCACACCCAGAACCTGACCTTGCTTTAAGTTATGGTAAGAGGAAGCTGTATACTGAATTTGGTGGTCCTAGCTCTTACCGTTTTGGAGGAGTTCTTGGACAGACAGACACACTCTCAAACTAAAATATATAGTAAATTAGCTTAAATGATTCATTTTATTCTCCCCTCCCTCCAGGGGTCTTGTGTTCATTGGAAGGGCCCAGATCACCGGGGTTGAAATGCTGCATCACGTGCTAGAGGTTCTGTCCTGGTTAGTGACACCCATATCTAAGACGTTTGCTGCCTTGGAGAGTCACATCTTCCTCAGAAGTGTAACTTACATCTGGCCCTTAATGCAAAAACTTGGGAGAGTAAGTTGAGGCTACTAGCAATGGAGCGCTGCATTCACACCGCTTCAGAGCTGGATCAGGAGAACCTCCCAGGCCACTGGTCTCTAGGGAGATCAAATGTCCCTTTAACCTTGGCTCATCTCTCCCCAGTAAGGGGAAGACTCCAGAGACTTCCTGAAAGGTCCCAGCAAGAGGAGCCCTGTCCCAAAGTAGGTTGATGGTCTTACAAGCTTCAGCATCTCAACTCAGTACTGTAGAAGCAGTTTTCTCCAATGAACTGTTGTTCCAACCCTCCCCTGTGTATTTGGCTTGTGGAATTGGTCTGTAACGAAATAGCAACTTGAAGATCTTGTAATGCATGAGCAGGCAAATTAAAGTGTTCACTAATAGATTTCTGTATGTTCCCTTTAGGGATATCTGATTTGTGTCCATTGATTCTTTCCTGTAGGGACGGTCCAGTTTGTCCAATATATGTTGCAGTGGAGCATTGCTGGCATTTGATGGCATAGATTATGTTACTGGATGTGCAGTTGTGATGTAGTGTTGGTACCTTGCTGGTGGCTATGCTTGGGCGCTTGGGCTGTGGGTGACCTCCACTGGCTGCTGTCTGTAGCACGGCCCAGCAGGGCAGGGGATGAGTCGTTATGCAAGGGGGCTCTGAACCTGTTCGAACAGTTACTTCCCAGGGAGTGGAACAAAGAAAGGAGGGCAAGGTCAGCCCTGGCTGGTGGGCAGGGCTGGAGGAGAGTGGAGAGTGGGGCAGTTTTTTCTGTCCGGTATGATGGAGGAAGCAGCCTAGGCATCGGGCTGGGATTTAAGGGCCCAGCCTCCCCCATCTGCAAGGGGGGCTGAGGCAGCCTAGGCTTGCCCTGTAACCAGACTACATCTGTGCTGCACTATATCCTGGAGAAGCAATAAACTCCCTCTATTCTCCTGGCTGGTGGAGTCTGTGTGTACCACTACAGGGGTGCAGGAGGCGGAAACCCCAACGCGCTGCCCCAGCAGTTAAATGAACCTCAGATTTGGTGGCTTATGTGGTTGGCTCCAGTAATGAATTCACTTGTATAGATGTGTGGGCAGAGTTGGCAATGGGGCTGATTACAGGATTGGGTCCCTGGATTTGCCTACCTATCTCCTAGAACTGGAAGGGACCTTGAAAGGTCATAAAGTCCAGTCCCCTACCTTCACAGCAGGACCAAGTACCATCCCTGACAAATTTTTGCCCCATCTTCCTAAATGGCCTCCACAAGGATTGAACTCACAACCCTGGGTTTAGCAGGCCAATGCTCAAACCACTGAGCTATCCACATGGATGTTTATGATGTGGTTGTATAGCATGGTTACTGGAAAAAAAATTGTTTCTGGTTGGAGGTTCATGTCTGTAAATGAGGATAGGCCTTTCCCCCCAAGGCTATATCCTTGTCGTACTCTCCATATAAGGTGGTTATGCCTCCACCACTGTCTGTGGCTGATTTCCAGTAATTTCAGGACTATGTAAAACAGGTGATACATGTTCTGCAGATACCATTTGAAGAGGACAGGGACTCTCAGCAAAAGTTGCCGGGCATTCTGCAATCAGCAACACGAGTCAGAATTGTGTAACCTATCAACGAGATGCTTTTGGATTCAGTGAAGGTTTGACAGACCACAGCAACAAAACCATTATCATATAAGCACCCAGATAAAATCTGCCCCATCATGTACTCAAAATGTCTGTTCTGTCACTACTCCCCACACACACATCTAAATCTTTCGGTGGTGGATGAATGAGAGATGTGTAACCCACAGAAAGGTGACCCTCTATGACAGACAAGAAGCACGTGAACCTTTTTGAAAGGACGTCCTACTCCTTTGCAATCTGTAAGTTTTGCAGAATGAATTAAAAGAAGACCGTGGTAAAATGTAATTACACAAGCTTTTCTGCTTAGTGCAAAGAGAGCAATTTCAGGCCACTATCACTGAGGGACAATTACTGGCCAGGACATCCCTTCAGGGATCCCTAGATGCTGAAGGAACTGCATCATATTCCATCTCTCTGGCAATGGCAATTATGTACAGGGTGTGTTCTGGCTCAAACAGTCTGGCTTTTCCCTAGACACCCAGAGCACTGTAGAGGACTTCCCCTTCAATGGCCTGGAGTTGTCTAAAGAGGCAACAGGTAAGTCTCTCCTACTTTTGAAAGACTCAAGAGCCCCATTTTGATCTCTGGGAATTTACACCCTTACGAACAAAAGAAAATTTAGTTGTTACCAACAGCCCATCTGGTTCAATTTTCTGGGTTCCAAAGACCCACGTAACCCCAAGCAAAACAACAGCTTCCAGAGGCAAAGAACCATTCAACCACCTGGCCCAAATACTCAGATGGCATCAAAACACCAATTTTGAGGAGCTGGTCAAGAATTCAAATCTTCCTCATTCTTTATCTGAGATCTGCCCGGTCTTCAATACATACCTTTTCCAGGCCTCTAAATCCAACATGGAAGTTGGCAGTATGGTTCTGTCTTCAGTTTGGGACTCAATTCCAAAGCTCACCTCTTCCTAAGAGGGTTCTGCTCTAGAGTTATCAGAAGTGATGCACCCTGAATGATACCGGGCAAACCTGTATTCGTACCCTATGTGCTTCTGTAGCAATCTTTTCGCCACATTTTCCTAGTGTCATTTGCAAACTTAACATCTTGGTCAATAATATCATGGTGAAATGTATGTATTATACATTATAGGTAAAGTTCCAAAGTCCCCCATATGATGTTACTAGCACATGTTCAAGATCAGGTAGCTTTGCTTACATGCTAGTGGGAAACAGGTCTTTTCTAAACAAAGGAATGTAAGTTTCCCGTGATTTACATATAAGCAGTAAACAGGCCCATGAAACTAATAAGGGGAGGAGATGGCATGAAACACAACAGTTTACATTTTAAGAAACATCAGCACAGAGACTGGGCTGTGGGGAACAACAGTAAGCTTCCTTAAACACCAAAGTCCATGTTCCTTTAAGAAAAACGTGAATACATTTTACTTCGAGGCATAACCTTTGGAAGAATCCTTTCCTCAGGTTCACTGGGCTATACAAGAAAGTTAAAGAACCCCAAGTTATCTTTTTCATCTAGAAAGACAAAGCACTAGCACTTCTGGAGGATATTTTGACCAAGCATGGGGGATATTTGGGGAGGAGGGCGTGGGTGAGAAAAGCCATCATGAACAAAACCTGTATCCGGCTAAATTAAGTTTTAGACTCTTAGATGCATGTACTGGTACTTGTTTCTGATAAGCAAAAAGTACAGATGTAGCTATAAAACTCTTAACTGCACAAACAGCAGCAACATCCTGAGTAGCAGGAGGTACCCCAATTAGGGACATTGGGCATTTTACGTATCCTACTTAATATGTAATCAATTGGTAAATATTATTAGAATGACTAAGTCTCGCTTTGTTATCAATTGCGTTTAGTAAGAACAATTGGTGGGAGAGAATGGGCAGGGTTAACTACAGGTAACAGAAGTAATTAGGCCCTTCACACTGACTATGTCAGTGATGGCGTTCCTATGGGTGGGAAGAGATGGAACCAAGACCTCCTGCCTGGGACTGTAGGGAGCATACAGGTGAAGTGTAAGTGAATTAGGCTTTATTATTGTATGTAGTAGATCTTTTAGTAACTGCTTTTGCATTGCTTTGTGCTGTATTAATTGCTTTAGAATTTATAGTATTTAAGGTTTAAATTGTATTGTAATTGTTCGTAAGGCTTGTAACTGTATTAACTGCTTAAAGCTTGCAATAAATAAGAAAGTGGTTAAGTTGCCCTGAAGTTTACTGGTTTCCCTTGGATCTAAAATAAATCGAACTACACAACAATTGGTGTCACGAACAGGATCCAAGGGACCCATACAGGTTCAGGAGATTTGGGAACTATGTCACTTTCCAGGAATTGTAAGGGAGGAAGGGATACGGACCAGGAGATGATGCCAGGATGGGCTCTAAGTAACCTCTGAACTGTCCTGTGCAGTTTATAAGCCAAACTCAGCTGCTGGCTGGCTGGGATCAAGTCAGAAGTGGAGTAATGTGGTAGAAACGGGGGGAAACATGGATTGGCATTTGTAAAGCAATAGGAATAAAGGTAAAAGGAATCAGAAGGTACGGTGACTAGTTAAGGAGTCCACTCTTCTTGCTAAATTAGTAATGGACAAAATCTGTGCCCCTGGAAAGGGGCCATTCTGCAGAGAAAGCAGGATCAGGCACAGACAGATAAGAAAGCAAATAAGTGTGTGTGTGTGAATTGAGTAATTGTTGTAATATGTTAGAAGGAAAAGTGTTATAGGAAAAGAATCCTTAGTTTCTTTGCAGCCTTTCTGGAGGAAAAATAGGCCCTTTCCCAAATGAGTATCTCTTAAGAATCCAGGCAATCTGATTTAAATAATTTAGCCATGGATACTTTAGTGGAATTTTCTAAAGAGAATAAGGGAATGTAATTTTTGTATAGCTATGAGGAAATAGTGTAAACAGAAGTTAAAAGAGTGTGTGCATGTACATGTATGTATATATTGTGTAAATATGTGAGTTTTCTAGGACCTAATCAGGTTTTTTTATGTTTATGAAATTCTGGTTTTTTTTATAGGTTTCAGGTAAATGAACTGGTTTTGTTTGGTTTGAATAATGACATTTCATTTGGAATTGCAAATCTGACCGGAACACTTTTGCCAGATATTGGTAACTAGTGTTGCTTAACTTTTCGAATCTAGCATTAAACCCTTAAGGTATCTCAATGCTCAATATTTTTTATAGACCAAGATATGGGTGTTATAAAAGGCAGCCAGAATCAGAATAATGCGGAAAGACTGAGGGAAGAGATTCAGGAATTCTTGTTTTTGGAAAAATAGCAAACAAGCAGAACTCTAAAGTTTACTGTGTCTCTTAAGTCAGAGACTCTGTGTGTCTAGACTAAGGGTTTTTTCAAAGAAAGTGGCCTTTTTTTCAAAAAAACTTTCCCTGCATCTAGACTGCTGCCGTGTTCTTTCAAAATTAAATCGAAAGAACACGGTGGTTTTATTCAACCGCAGTAAACCTCATTTTACGAGAATAACGCCTTTTTCCAAAAGTGCTCTTTCGAAAAAAGGCGTTATTGAATGCAAACAGGGCTTCTTCAAAAGAGAGCATCCAGACTGCCCGAATGCTCTCTTTCGAAAAAGCAGCTCGTTTTTTCAAAAGAAGTGGTTGCAGTCTAGGTGCTCTTTTGAAAGAGGCTTTTTCGAAAGAGGCTTGTAATCTAGACGTAGCCTAAGCTGCTGATAGTTTTGAATATCAGAGCAAGCCAAAAAGTGTCTGTGTAAATACAAGTGGTAGTACAAGAGGTATCTGCTTACTTGCATGATACATCTATTTTTTTTAATTACCTAGACCTCCAGGGTAAATTAAAACCTATGCATAGATATCAGAAAGACATGGAATACGCTGGCCTAAAATATATATATATATATATATATATATATATATATATATATATATATATATATATATATATATATTTTTTAAGGCATGGTAAATATTCTCTTGCAAGAAAATTTATGCTAACATTGTTGTTTAATCCTGGGATAAATTTTATGTTTATAAAGTAACCCTGTAACAATGCATAATGCATATGATTTTGTTTTGGAAAAGAAAACCTTTTGGCTTTGTCTAGACTGGCATGATTTTCCGGAAATACTTTTAACTGAAAAGTTTTTCCATTAAAAGTATTTCCGCCAAAGAGCGTCTAGATTGGTCCCGGAGTTATCGTTAGAACGATGCACTTTTGCACAAAAGCAGAAGCCCGGGACCATTTTGAAGAGGGCAAAAGGGCACCAGCCCTTTCCGGGGGCAGGGCTGGTGCTCTGTTCAGACCCGTGCTTAAAGGGGGCTCGCCAGACAGCCGTTTGTCTCCTGCTCCGTGCGCTAGGACCTCTTGCAGGGACTGACAGCCCCTAGCAGTTTTGGTGGTTGCCCTCTGCCTTTTGGACACCACCCTTTTGCCCCCTAGTGCTTTTTCCTGGTTTTGGTTTCTTGTGCCCTGCTTTGTCTGCCTTGGAGCCACAGGTGGCCATGTGCCTGCTCTGGCCCCATCGGACATTTTCGAGTGCCTGCAGCTGGTGCTCCAGGCTGGTGCCCTTGTGTTCCAGGACCAGGAGGCACAGATCACCTTGGACTCCCTCACCAGGGAGGCCATGGAGTCCCTGTGGCATCCCCACCCCACTGTGGAGAGGTCACTCTGGAGACTGGACACCAGTACGGACTGGTGGGACCGGCTGGTCCTTGGGCAATGGGACGACCAGCAATGGCTCCGGAATTCCGCATGCGAAAGCGGACATGCATGGAGCTGTGTGCCTGGCTCACCCCTGCGCTCCAGAGAGCCACCACGCGGCTGCGTGCACCCATCCCTGTGAACAAGAGGGTCGCCATGGCACTATGGAAGCCGGCCACCCCGGACAGCTACCGATTGGTGGCACACCAATTCGGGGTGGGAAGATCCACCGTCAGCTTGATCGTCATGGAGGTAAGTCCCGTGGGGAGTGGGGTGGGGGGAGGGTTCTGCACTCCATGCCCAGGGGCAGCCAAGACTCCAGGCTGGGTCACCCAGGGGTTTGGTCCATCCCTCCCTTGCACAGGCCTGCTGGTGGGGGGGTGGGCCCCTGGTGTGTGTGTGCGTGTGCATGAGGACAGAGGGAATTACAGGGGGGACAAGGGAGCGCACACTCACCCCTGCCTTATGGGATGTGTTTCTCTGCACCCTTCTGCAGGTCGTCTATGCCATCAATGATGTCCTGCTCCCGAGAGTGATCCACCTGTGCGACGTGGATGCTACGCTGGCCGGCTTCGCTGTCCTTGGGTTCCCCAACTGCGGGGGAGCCCTGGATGCAACCCATATCCCCATCCGGGCCCCGGAGCATCGAGCAGCCCATTTCACGAACAGGAAGGGGTACTGCTCTATTGTTCTCCAGGCCCTCGTGGACCACCGGGGCCGCTTCCTGGATGTCTACGTGGGCTGGTCTGGCAGGGCACATGACGCCTGCATCCTCCACAACTCCAGACTGTTTCACAGGCTGGAGGTGGGCACCTACTTTCCCCGGTGGGAGTTGACTGTTGGGGCTGTGCCTATGCCCATCTGCGTCATTGGGGACGCAGCCTACCCCTTGCCGTCCTGGCTAATGCGGCCCTACATGGGGCAGCTGGATCAGAACTGGGCCCGGTTCAACGACCGCCTCAACCAGGCCTGAAATCAAATGGAGTGCGCCTTCAGCCACTTAAAAGCCCACTTCCGTTGTTTGCTCACCCGTCTCGAGATGGGTGAGCGGAATGCAACAGAGGTACTGGCCGCGTGCTGCGTGCTCCACAACATTGTGGAGCAGAGTGGGGAGGCCTTCCTCCCTGCATGGATGGCAGCCGAGGCACAGACGTTTGAACAGCCACACACAGCTGCCATCCACCAGGCACACCAGGATGAGGTGCGCATCCGAGAGGCCCTGACGGACATGTTCGCACAAGCCCCATAGTAGGGTCGCCTCAGTCTCCCCATACAACTCCCTCCCATCCCCTCCCCTTACCTCCCCCCAATTGTAAATATACTGCATAGAAGAAACCTGACTCTGTCAGGCAGTGTCTGTTCCAAGCATATCGGCCGTCATCGTGAATGTTCGTCAGGTGCGTTGGACGTAGCTAGGGTTTTTCTTTTAGTTTAGGCTAGGATTTAGGCCACCATTGCCTGTCTGAGCTGTCCAGAAGAACAGGAAGAGGATTCGTGGTTCGTGTGGAAGGTTCGAGTCAGCGTACCCGATTCCAGTCATCTTGGAGGGATCTCCTGGCTGTTCCTCTCCCGAGGCCTGGAAGGACCAAAGGATTGAGGTTGCCAGCAACACTACAATCGTCCCTGCGTCTATACTATGTACGTATTCTTTTGTGTGTGTCTTTTAACCTTTCTTATTTGTGTGTTATCTATGTTAATATAGTTGTGGTTTAAATTTTACTTAAAAGTGTCCGTATTTATTTATGCTCCACAAACCGATCACCAATTAAAGGAACGACCGGTGATAGATACAGAATTTGGTGTCCACATTTTGTAATCCTCTTAAATTTAGTTGGCTAATTGGCATCTCAAATCATTTATTACAGTTACCTCGAGTAACACAATAACCAACACAGTTTTGTTTTCAGCTGAAAAACTTGTATGTTTTTATTTACAAGGGGGAGGAGACCTTGAACTGGGAGGGGGAGGAGCTACTCCTGGGAGGGGTGGCCCCTGCGACTGCTCCTGCGGGGGTGGACCTGGACATGCGGGGCAGGCTGCACAGGGAGGTGAGCAGGAGGGGGCATGGGTAGTGCTAGGGGAGGGGTGGCGGGGGCATGGGGTAAGGCCATGCCATAATGGATGGCATGGGCTATGTGGGCAGTGAGGGTGGCGATGGAGTCAGCCATCCATGTGCACTGGGCCTGGGAGGCGGCCCAGGCCTCCTGGCACCACTGCAGGTCCCCCTCAACGTGTTGCCGAGTCGCTGCCTCAATGCACTCGATGGCCTGCGTGTGCCGGCGAAGGAGCTGGTCCCGGTGGCGGAGCCTATGCCTGCATGGTTGGGCAGCTGGGGGTGCCACTGCTGCTGGACTGGAGGTTCCCTGGCTTGTGGTTGGTCCCGCTGCAGGGAAGAGAAGAAAGGATGGGACAGTCAGGCAGGCCGGCCACTGTCCCCACACCCCATGCCCTCCACCCCTGAGCCCAGGTGACACCACAGTAATGTGGCTTGGGCCCACTCGGTTCTCCCCCTTGCCTCCATGTTGTATGTTTACAAAGAGGACCGCCCCTGGAGTAGGGTGGTCCTCCATGTATTGTAACCACTGGTTACAATAGGGTCCTGGCCCCGTGGAGGGCGGGAGGGCGCTTGTGTTGCGTTAACCTGTGGAACTCCCTGCCGGTGGAGGCTGTGAGGCTTTGGGCTAATCACTGGTGTTTGACAGGGAGCGAGGTGCATCCCTACACTGTGCCTGGGAGCACATCTGGCAGACGTGGTCTGGGCTCTCAGATCCCCATCGCGTGGGATGTCTCCTGGATGGAACCAGAAGAGTGACGGGGGGGGGGGGGGTCCCATTCTTGCAGCAAAACTCAGGTGGCCCTAGGGGCGGCCCGAGCGCTTCCCCCCTCCTCCCTCCCACTATCCCTCGCACACGTAGCCCAGGGACATGTGTGGCCACAGTGGGGATTTCCCTCGGGGGGCCAGCCAAGGCACCGGGAGCAGGTGAGGGGCACAGTGGGGGCCACACTCACAGGGCTGTGACGCTGCGGTGTACCCAATAGCAGCTGGCTGTGCCTCACGGCCAGGCATGGGACAGTGTTGCCGTTCTGTATGCTGCACCCTTGCAGAGGTGCGGGCTCTGGCCTGAACCCTTGGGGCCCTGGCCGGTTCCAGCCGGCATCCACCCTTCCCCCTGGTCCTGCCAAATGTGTGAGAGCAGCATGGTCCCAGGTGTGCCCTGCAGCTGCCTGCTGCGGCCACGTGCCGCTCGGTCACCAGGCTGCACGTGGTTGCACGTGCTGCTTCCTGCCTAATGCTACACAGCCTGTGCAGCTCACCTGGCCTGAGTGACATGCTCTCCCCCTCCCCACTCCGGGCGCCTGGCTTCTCCTCTGCCCCCCGCCCTTGTGAGTGCAAAGTGCAAGACTCACTGGTGGATCCTTCCCTGGCCTCGGAGGATGTGCGGGAGACGTCAGGGCTGCTGGAGAGGACCTGCTGGGTGGCAGTGCTGGCCTCATCCTCTGATGCACTGCTGTCGTCTCCTTCCCCCGCCTCGGTAGTCCTGGTGACGGAGGAGCGCCTGCTGCTGTCGACAGAGACCTCTGGGGCTTGCGGGGCTGGCTGGCCCAGGATGGCATGGAGCCAGTCGTAATGGGGGGAGGTATCTGCTCCTGACCCTCGCTGGCCCGCACATAGCCCAGGTGCAGCTCCTTGACTTTTGCCCGGACTTGTTCGAGGGTCCGGGCTGAATGGCCCTGCTGGGTGAGCGTCTGGGCCATGCAGATGAAGATGTCTGGGTTCCGGCGCCGGGAGCGGGTCTCGTGGAGGGTCTCCTCCTCCTGCCACAGGTTGAGCAGGCTGTCCAGCTCCTCCAAGGACCAGGATGGGGCCCTTCGTTTGTGGCCCCTGGGGGCCTCCTGCACTGGGGGTGTGGGTGGCAGGTGCCTCCCTGGAGCTGCCATCCTGCTGTGGGGTGGCTGCTGAGGACGCAGGGACCACGTGGCAGACCTCAGCCCTGAGGTCCGAATAAGGGCTCTGCCTGGTGACCTCAGCAGCCCGTGTCTGCTTTAAGGAGGCTCGCGTGATCAGGAAGTCCGGGGAGCTGATCCTGGCTACAGAGCCTCAGAGAGCCCATAGGGCTTTTTTCCGTTTAGCCTGATTTTGCGCAAAATGTCTTAGCTGCCTGTCTACACTGGCCCTTTTGCGCAAAAGCATTTCCGGAAAAGGGCTTTTCTCCAAACAGGAACATCAAAGCATTTCCACAAGAAGCACTGATTTCGGACAGTAGATTGTCAGTGCTTTTGGGCAAAATCAAGCGGCCAGTATAGATAGCTGGCAGATTTTTCTGGAAAAGCGGCCGCTTTTGTGGAAAAACTTGCCAGTCTAGATGCACCCATCAAGTATGATGAAGTGGTAGTTGGAAATGAAACTT
This sequence comes from Pelodiscus sinensis, assembly GCF_049634645.1. Lineage (NCBI taxonomy): Eukaryota > Metazoa > Chordata > Testudines > Trionychidae > Pelodiscus > Pelodiscus sinensis. Next base: position 175,691,590 of record NC_134712.1, read on the forward strand.
GGTCTGCTTATAAAACAAACGTATAGGGAAGTATTGGGGTAACTTATGGCAAAGAGAAAAATCAGCAAGAATATCTGTTTAAAAAAAAAGTATTCTAAGATACAATGTGCCACCCCCACAGAGGTAAAAATGTTTTTGTTTTGTTTTGTTTTTGTCTTTCAGAGCATCAGAAAGAGCTGGTACCAGCTGAAGAACAATTCAGAATAATATGGATTTATTCTCATGACAAAAATTGTGTTTTGTGGGTTGTCTCATGTCGTGTTATATGTTTGTTGTTCTGTGGTGTTTGTCTCAATGCTAGCATTATCATGTATTGTTTTAAGAAAAGAGGGGATACTGAAATAGTCAGTCATTGATTTTCCTGCTTATCAGTCTTCTTCCTACCCCTCCGCCTCCTGTCACCACCTAAAGAGCAAGGATTAGGCGGTGGCAAGGTTGTTGTAGCAAACTTGCTGGGCTTGGCAAGCTGCTAAAATTGATTCTGAAACTATGTAGGTAAAGCAGAAGTTGTAGCAGGTACGTAAAAAAAAGAAACTGTAGCAAATAAAAGAGGTGCAGACACAGGAAACTTAAATTCCTGTGAATGGTAACAGCTTAGTATGGTAATGGTTTAAGCTAGTAAAGGTAATATTTTAAAGACTAGGCAGCTAAGCAAAGTGGTATGGAACATGAATAACTCATAAACCATGAAGGTGTATTTAAAACCCTGAGAATAGTTTTATATTTTCTCTGCAGATGCTGTTAATCGTATGCCCATGGATAGTGGAAGTGTTTGATGGTCAACCACACAACAATCTGCTAATTTAAACAAGTCTTAACAAAGACACGTATGTGTCTGTGATAACTGCTGGCAGAAGCATTTTGGGACATTGAGGGTTATAGCACAAAAGGTGGCACAACCCAGCACTGGTCTGAATTGCAATCCAAAGTCTGACACTACATGAAGAGGAAATAAGGTTACTCATTCTGTGCGGTAACTGTGGTTCTTCCAGATGTCTCCTTATTGCATTACTGCACACTCTTGAACACCCCATATTTACCCTTCCATGGGTTCTGGACATAACCTGCTTGTTTTAGATGCCTTACCTTTTCCCTTTAGTGGGATCTGAGTGAAAGGCACCCACCCTTACCTGTCCTGGGCTCAGGGTGAACTTTTCTATCGATTTTGTCTGATCTTCCACCATTGAAAGAGCCTTACACAGTAATATCCTTAACCTCTATTTATTAGCAGTTACCAAAACAGAATGCTCACACTAAGCACACAGTGCTTGCCACTCCCAATAAGGCAGACGCACTTTTCCTGATGGCCCATCAGGATCTCATTTTCTGGCCATTCCCACTTCTACAAGGTGATTAACAGGATGTTGACATCTGGCAGCTCTGGTCTTGTGCTATATCCTGGAGTTGGTTCCAAAGAATGTTCTTTTGGACCCTACTTTATATAGTGAAACTTGGGTCCTGCTTAGCTAGATCTTTAGACAATTGTTTTACTAACGTATTACAAAATAATTCTTTGACCTATCCTAACATGCAGTGAAACAATTCTTTACCCTATCATCTTGGTTTACACCTTGCAAAATTAGATATGTAACACAAGCAGAGAATCAGACAGAAACCATACAGATAAATAGTATACAAGTGAGGACCATACAAACAAAACAATAAAGAAGTAGTGATTTCACAACTATAGGTACGTGAACCCTGGCCAAACAAAATGCTGTCAAACAAAGTTTTCTTTAAACCTCAGTTCTCTTTCTTTATCTGGTGGTGATGGGTACTATTAGGATAGCACTGTCTTCCCAACAGCCTGATATTACATTGTTTAAAACAGGGGTTGTCAAACTTTGATACCATGACCCCCTAAAATGCTAGATGAATTTGTGTGACCCTCTTCCCCGTCCCCGCCCTCACTGCCCTGGGTCACTTCCTCCCCCTTCTCACCAGATTCCTTACCTTCCTGGGGTTCCTTCAAGGTGTTTGCGGTCTTCAACGCCCTTCCCCCCTGCAGGCTCCTTCCCTCCATCTCTTTCTCCTCTGTGCCTCTTTTCCGCGCCGCATCCCTTTGGGTCGTTCCTTCTCTCTCTCCTCTCCTCTCTTCTCCTCCTCTCCTCTGCCTCCTTCTTTGATCCCCACATGCCCTTATTTACCTCCAGTTCCTCTGCCCCGACCCAATCCCCCAGTCTGCTGCCAGAGGGACCCCACCCTCTCCCAGCTGGGGAAACATTCCGTTGTCCAGCAACCATGCCCGGGCCAGCCCCTCGCTCGTCCGCTCCTGCATCGGCTCTGGCCTCACTCTCCTGCCGCCTTGCCTCCTGCTGCAGCTGAGCCGTGCTCCGGGAGTCCTGTGGCCCCGGCCACGCTGCATGGCTTGCCAGCGGCTGCCTTCTGCCACCCTTCCACTTTTTTGCAGCCTGGGGGAGAGGGGTCGCAAGTGAAAAACTGAATCCAGCTGCGACCCCACTCTAAGTTTCTCACGACCCCCCCCCAGGCGTCGTGACACACAGTTTGAGAAACTCTGGTTTAAATGCAATTCAGGTGGGATAGTGAGGATGTGACTTTCTGCTTCTTGGCTCATGGCTGCTGCTTTCCTAAACTGACTGCAGAAAAAGACCTCAGAGTTTCTTCCCTTCTGCTATGGAATTTCCTTTGCAAGACTTTGTGGCAGAGAAGAAAGCAAGGGTGATTTTCTTGCACAGACCTATGAAGGCTTGGTGTGCAGAATGAGGCTGTTTAAGTCAAGTGTGCTGGCCAAAAGGACTCTGCTAGCAAAGAGCCACAGTTTCTGCATAGGGTGAGTAACCTCAAGTAAGCCCACAACTTTAACCTTTTAAAAACCTAGTGACTTGGCCAGGGGTGACAGAAGCTTCCTTTAAAGGTGGAAGGCCACCAGCACCCAAAATGTGCCCCTGTCCTGCCCTTGTACCGCCCCTTCCCCTAAAGGCCCCACCTCTGCACGTCACTATCCCCCCTTTCCCCCAAGACCCTGCCCCGTACTCGCTCCTTTCCGTCTACATCACTCATCCTTATGGCTAGTAAAAGTGGCGGGACATGGTCCTTGCTGCCCCTGTGTTCCGGGGCTCTGGGACTCGGCAATAATTGCTGCAATCCAGGCTGATGGCAGCTTGGATACTTGGAGAATGGCAGTCACCAGAACAAGAATCTTTGTCAATGAAAATAGCACCAAGCCATAAGATGCTAGTGTTGCCAAGGTTGGCCACCAGCAATTCTGAAAACATGTATTTTCCTTCACCCGGTAGCTTTTGTGTACAGAGAAAAGGGGCTAGCTCACTTTGACATAAAGAGCTCACCAGCAAGAATACTAGAAACTTGTATTTTAATGTTTTACATGTGTCAGAGGTGTCATCAGTTCTCAGTTATGTATCACGTGAACATTGGTTTTTGTCCTTTGGAGCCCAGGTAGAGCCAGAGCTATCACTGTTTAAATCAGAGAACACGATCCAAATTTTGGACAAACTGCCTGCGTACAGTGCCGATGGACACCAATCTGATACTCTTTCAGTGACTTGTGCTTACGCTGAGCATTGTTCTAGTTACCCACAAGAACGGATGTTGCACTTGAAAGAGGTTGTTTCCTTTGGTCCCGTGGCTTCATAACTATGCTTCACCCTCTCCTCTCCATCACTGCTTATAGATACTACAACACATCATTTCTTAAAGAAAAAAAAATTGCCAAGCCAAAGATGGCACGGAAGCCTTGATTCGTGAGCTCTCACTTTCTCCTTTACTGGTGTCTAGTGGTCTATAATTTCTCTTTTACTAGTGACTTAGTATATACCTACATGTACTGATGTTGAATTGCAAAATCCATTTTGTTTTGTGAGTATCATTTTGGTTGTGAGACTGTCCTTCAACTTCTCTGATGTCTCTCGCCTACATCTTGGACTAGAATTCCAAGAGGTGTTGAGAGAGGCTGAATAAATCAGCATGATCAAAGTCATCACTTACAAAGAATGACTTTGTCCTAGCAATACAATGGCTATGATAAAAAGGGTGGCTAAGCTGCAAGAACCCTATTTTTCTTGCACAACAAGGGACTTGGCACTTGAAAAAAGCTGACCAAATCTCAAAGAGGTGAGGCCACTGAAGGGGAGGGTTTTGCATGCATTTTGCTTATAGTTTTTGCCTGCAGCTGCAAGACTTTCATGCTTTCTCTCAAAGGTATGTGTGTTTAGAAATCCGTTTCCTGAATCTCTGTTACATGCTTTCATTGTTATATAGTGCCTAATGAGGAAAACAGTAAACAAGTCCATCCTCAGCTTTGGAAGAGCTCAGGTAGCTGTTACCATAAAAATATTCTCACTGGAGACCACCCAGGGTTACACTAGTATGGGTTTATTTCCACTAAATAGAACTAAAGAAGAGAAATCAGCCACCAAAGGTTTAAACTAAAGAAGATCTCTCACTCTCTCTCTCACACACCTCTCCATTCACTCACTCATTCACACCCATTCATTCCTGCCCTCAGGCACTCACACACTTCCACAGACATATGGGTTGCAGAAGGAGCCAAGGCATGTGGATCCTGGAGGGTCTTTCTGCTCATCATGGCTGAGGAGGCTGGTCAGGAGAGAGAGACACTGGAGAGGAGCTTTTCAGGAGCAGGGTAAGGAAAAAGAGAGTCTCACATGTGCTCCTTCTCTTTATATAGTGTCTGAATGGCTCCTGTGACTCATTCACCTTGTCATCAGAGAGCATGTCCAGACTTCCCTTTATCCAGCAGAGAGCATGCCCAGACTGTGATGACTCATTGCCATGTGGTCCATTGTTCCAAGCCTCCTTCAAATACACTCACACTCACACTCTCTCTCCATTCACTCAGGGGAGAATGCAGCTTAGGGAAAGTTACAAGCAAGGTGGCTGCATGTTACAAAGATTACAAAGTTGCAGTTTACAGTAAGTTTGAGTGTTACACAGACTGCAAAGATTGACAAGGATCATAATAAATTGCAGTTTAAAACCTTAGACCTTACAGTCTGGTTTAGCTTTAGAAAATCCATGTATATAAATCTAGTGAGCTCAGGCAGAGGCTTTTTATGCAACAGTAGCATGCCCTAGCAACAAGGGAGATTTAGGAGAGCTGGCACTAATTGTAGGGTCCAGGCAATTGGCAAATGGCCAACAGCGGTGTCAAATAGGGTATGTCTACACTACAGAGTTAGTTCGAACTAACGGACGTTAGTTCGAACTAACTTTCATAGGCGCTACACTAGCGCTCCGTTAGTTCGAACTTAATTCGAACTAGCGGAGCGCTTAGTTCGAACTAGGAAAACCTCATTTTACGAGGATTAAGCCTAGTTTGAACTAGCTAGTTAGAATTAAGGGGTGTGTAGCCCCTTAATTCGAACTAGTGGGAGGCTAGCCCTCCCCAGGTTTTCCTGGTGGCCACTCTGGCCAACACCAGGGAAACTCGTCTGCCCCCCTCCCGGCCCCGGAGCCCTTAAAGGGGCACGGGCTGGCTACGGTGCCTGTGCCAGGTGCAAGCCTGCCAGCACCCAGCCAGCAGACCCTGCACCTGGCACGGATCGAGCCACCCACCCGATGCCCCCCAGCCTTCCCCCTCTACCTGGGATCAGGCTGGTGGCTCCCGGGAGCTTGCCCGGGACCGCAAGAGGCGGGCACCTGCCTGGGCTAGTGCAGACATCGTGGACCTTGTCCACGATCTCCGCACTAGGCACAGGAAAGTGGCCGGCTAGGGCAGGAGAGTTGCCAGCCTGGCCACCCAGGAGCAGGTGTGCAAGAGAATCAAGGGGGTCCACTGAGACCCCCGACCCTGAGCCCCGAGCTTACAATGGCCGTCCTGGGTCAGACCAAAGGTCCATCTAGCCCAGTAGCCTGTCTGCCAACAGCGGCCAACCCTAGGGACCCTGGAGGGGATGGACCGAAGACAGTGACCAAGCCATTTGTCTCGTGCCATCCCTCTCCAGCCTTCCACAAACCTTGGGCAGGGACACCACTCCTACCCCCTGGCTAATAGCACTCCATGGACCCAACCTCCATGACTTGATCTCACTTCCCTTTAAACTCTGTTCTAGTTCTAGCCTTCACAGCCTCCTGCAGCAAGGAGTTCCACAGGTTGACTATTTGCTTTGTGAAGAAGAACTTTCTGTTGTTAGTTTGAAGCCTGCTACCCATTCCTTTCCTTTGGTGTCCTCTAGTCCTTCTATTATGGGAACTAATGAAGAACTTTTCTGTATGCACCCTCTCCACCCAACTCCTGCTTTTAGAGACCTCTATCCTGTCCCCCCTCTGTCTCCTCTTTTCTAAGCTGAAAAGTCCCAGTCTCTTTAGCCTCTCTTCATATGGGACCTGTTCCAAACCCCTCATCATTGTAGTTGCCCTCCCCTCTCCCAGCCTCTCTCTTCCCCTCTGTCATGGCTCCTTCCCCACTCTGGCATGATAAATGCAGAAGTGGGGGCCAGCAAGTGTACCCCAAAGCCTTATCTACCAGGCTTTGGTATAAAACTTCCCCCAAGATCTTAAAAACCTAGATCTTGGGAATAAAACTTCCGCTGCCACCACCCAAATGTTGCTAAAGAAACCAGGGGAAAGATCATTTGGGAAATCTTCCCCCTAAAACAAAAATCAGGGCACACCATTAACCACTGCCAGGTTAAGAAAAGAAAAGAAAGAACTTTTATTATTACAACAATATTCTGGTTGCAAGTATAATGACTAGAGAGGAAGGTAACAAACTATACTCATGGAGAAACTCCATGGGCCTAGAACTTAGTTACAAAGAAAAGCCAAAACATCTTTTAAGCAGTGCCAGATCTCAGATCCCATACCCAATCCATAACACAATAAAACCTAACGAAACTACCTAAACTTTACCCTACCTACAGAAAATGAAGAATGATGTCTTGGAGAGAGAGAGAGACATGCTTGTCCCTCTCTGTAGCTGCAGAGAACTCTCCGAGACAAAAAGACAAAAGAAAAACCCAAATTCCTTTGTCCCAGTTTGAAAAATCCCACCTACATTCTTATTGGTCACTCCACCTGGCTAGGTGTAGTTAACCCCTTAATCCCCAGGCTGCTGGCTAACCCTCATAATCATGACACCCTCTCCCACCTCCTTTTCCCAGTCTCCCCCAGTTTTGTTCAATAAAGACAGATTCCATTTTTGAACACAATTGTCCTTTATTTTGTACATCAAGAAGAGGGGCTAGGGAAGGGTAAGTGGAAGGAGGTGAGGGAGGAATGGGGCACGAGCCCCAGATGGGGAGGACTGGGCTGGCTCTGTGGGCTTCTGGGGGTGGAACCTCTCCTGCAGCCCCCCAATTGCCCCCTCTCCCCAGATGGCAGCCTGCGGCAAGTGCAGCCGGGCTGATGGCCGAGTGCTGTGATGTGCCCAGTGTGGGTACTCCGGGCAATCCAAGGCAGGACTGCTTTGCAAGCGGGGCACCCCTGAGAACCGTCTGTCCGGGGTGGGGGTCGGGTCCCTTTAAGCACAGCCCTCGGCTAGCCTGAGACAGCAGCTCCACGCTCTAAGTCCTCCTCTGATGCCCTGCTGGCACTGCTTCCGGCCATCCTTAACCCCGCTTCAGGGTCCACTCTGTGTGGACAAGCTAGTTCGAATTAGCAAAATGCTAATTTGAACTAGTTTTTTAGTCTGGATGCGTTAGTTCGAATTAGCTTAGTTCGAATTAACTAATTCGAACTAAGTTAGTTCGAATTAGCGCTGTAGTGTAGACATACCCATATAGAGTCTGCACCTGGAATGTGTGCATGAAGGGCCACATTTTAAACTCAGCCTCAGCAAGCCAAGAGCACATGGGAATCCAAAATTAGCAAGTGTTAACCTGAGGGAGCTCATACAGGATTATAAGAGTTGTTCTTTAGGCTTTGCTGATACAAGTCATTTGTGTCAATTCCCCCCTGCCCAAATCACCCCCATGTATTCAGAGCTGGTTCACTGGATGGGTACCATGCTGTGATCACTGCCATACGTTTCAGAAGAATGTTGACAATTGCATGTCCAAAGTCTGACTTTCCACCTGGCTTGCAGGTGTGATTTGGTTCCCTGCCAAAGTATATTGCACCAAATTAAACAGAGGTAGTTTGTGAATAATGAAGGTCGGGAATATGTTTGTGGGATTATCAGGGACAGGAACCCAAAGTTGGTTGAGATGTGAAGCATTTCTTGATTAGGAGGAAAACAAAGTGGTTTTAGCTAGTCGTTTAAATCCCTCTGATGTATTTAGGATTGCTCCCTCTATCTCCCCTCAGCCTTCTGTTGGGTAGGCGAAGTAAGTCAAACTCTTTGAGTCTCCTCTCGTAAGGTAGGTTTTCCATGCCTGGGATCATCCTCAGAGCCCCCTGGATTCATCTTTCTTAAACAAGTGAGACAAGACACATTTCCAGATGATGTTGCACCAGTGCCTTATGTAATTATTCCTGTGGAATTTTGTATTCTGCCAGAGAGGTGCTGCCGTAATGCCTTTTGCCCATCAGGAGCTGTTGTTTGAAGCCAGAACAGAGGACAGCAGATGGCCAGCGTAGCCAGCAGCTGATAGGGAGGATAAGAAGCTTCTTTTCTCATAATACCCTGACGGTGGCGTTAGGTGAGGAGGCAAGGGATATGATGGGGAGGATAGTGTGGTGCTTGCTGGTTGGGGAGGGGAGGGGTCCCACAGACTGAGATTGAAAAGGGCAGGGGGCAGACTGTGGCAGGGGTTGAGAGGGGGTGGGAGTGCTGGGACTCATGAAGCTGAGGTAGCTGAGTAAGGATTCAGGGACCCATGGAATGGGGGCAGGGGACAAAGGGAAGGTTTAGAGTGTTCCCTGTAAGCTGTGCCCTTGTACAGCCACTCAGGAGAGATTCAAGCCCCCAAACCAAGCCCCCAAAGCTTGGTTTTGTGTTTCTGCTGGTGATGCACATCTAGCATATGTCTCAGTGCACATAAAAATTTATTCTGCACGTATATGGAAAAAATCTGCACATGGATAGAAAAGATTAGAGGGAACATTGGCAGAGGGTGCAGGGACACATGGGAGTAGGGAAGAGGAGGGGTGGCTAAGTGAGGGTGCGGGGCCTGTAAAGCCAGGCAGCTGGATGCAAACGGGCTGCAGCTGAGAAAGTTGTAGTTACCCTCTGTGATGGACCGGGCTGGGTCTGGGCACAGCTGAGGACATCCGCTGAGAGCGAATTGCTCAAACTTGGGCTCCTTACAGCCCCAGACCTGAGATCTTCCCAAATAGGCCACAAACAAGTCACACCAAGCGCTTCAGCTGCCAATTTGGCCAGCGAGAAGCCTCATGAGCAAAACCCCTCTGACACCTCAGCCTTTCCTGTGCCCCAGTCAGCCCCGGGCCTAACACACGAGTGAGGGGTTCTAGAACCCAATCTCACCTACCTACCCCAAATGGGTTCTTCTGGTCCTAAGAAACCAGCCACAGTTCCCAGGTCAACTTACACTCTGGATTTTACTCACAAGATCACACTGAGCCAACCCTTTAGAATCAAAAATCTAAAGTTTTATTACTAAAAGAAAGACAAGCATGAGAGTAAGGTTGTTAAGGATAATCCATTACATGCATTGAATCACCCAGTTCTCGATACAGGCTCTTAGCAGAGACATTATAAACTGCTATCTTAAAAGTCTCTGGTGTACATCTCATGTCAGGATGAGTCCACGGTTCTTCCCGGCTCGTTGTTCCCTGCAAGGCTGCATCTGGGATCAGGAGCTGAACTCAAGACAAGATGGAGGGTGCCACATGGTACTTATATACCTCCCCTGGCATATTCCTGGTCAGAGTAGGTCACATGGTCGAGTGACCTATCTCTGTTTCACATTCTTGCAGCCATTATGCCCTGGCTGGTTTGCAGGTAGCCAGACACATTCCTTCTGGTATGTCTCTGGCACTTAGAAATCTATTATCCATGGAGCCTCACTAATTAGCATAGACATTGAACAAACATTCCTGGCACATTGCTCTGCCTCAGACAGAGAATTTTCCAGCATCAACCCAGAGTACATATTTATAACTCCACATACAGATATCATACAAGTACATGAATAGCATATACAAAATCAGTAGAACATAAGCTTTTATGTGACACCTCACATGGCCCCCTTTGTACCGACTTTTGGGGCAACTCCCCCCCCCCCCCGGGGTGCAGCAATGATCCTTAAAATTAAAAAACGTGACACCCTCCCAAGGGAAGGGAGGTGCGTTTGGGCTGGCAAACACAGAGAAAGGGGAAGCCAGGAGGGTAGGACAAGGCTGTGATTGCCGGTTAGGGGTTCCCCGAGCTGGAACCTGGAATATAGGGAGCTCTTTGGTTTCCCAGGCAGTCATGGAGGGAGTGGTGCTCTGCAGCAGTGAAATGAGGAGACAACCCAGGGTTGCTGAAGGAAGAGGTTCACACTCCAGCCGTGAGCAATGGAGATAGTGACCTGGGGACTGAATCCTGAGTGAGAGAGGGGCTGAGAGCGAGCATGTAACTGCAGGAAAGGGCACTGACCTCGCAAGCTATTCTGCAGAATGACCAGGAGGCAGGGCTGCAGACAGACTTCACTGGACAATGTAGGGAGTGGTGTGGCTCCAGTCCCCTGGAAGGGGTGAAGCCTTGGGCAAAAGTGGAGGGGTTATGGGCTAGCCTCCCTCAGCCAACCCTCAGTGCTGCTGGGACTGTGATGTGTGGGGTCTCCAGTGGTGATATAAAGGGCCCAGAGCTCCAGCTGCTGCTGCAGTAGTGTCCTAGAGCCCTGGTCCCTTTGAAATCACCGGGCCCTAGGGCAACTACTCCTTCCCTCTCCTCCCCCATGTCAGCAGCTATACCAGGAGGAGGTGCAATCCTACGGGTGAGTGGATTAGTAATGGCTGGAGATTCCGTTCCTTGTTGCCTGTTGGCTCAGATCTAGTTCAGGTTGGAAGCAAATAAAAGTTTTCTCTGGTGTCTCCGACTTCTATCCAGCTCCACAGGTCTGGCCTTAAACACAGCAGAATGGTCGAAGGTGCATGCTGTTTGGCAGTTTTCTAATAACATTTTAAGCAAGGAACAGGGCCAGGGAGTTGGAATATTCTTGGTTCAGGGGCCCAGCTCCAGAAAAGTTTGGGGACAGGTCTCTTCCCTGGCTGCACCTGCTGCCCCTAGGCGATTGAAAAGGGCCCAGAGGCCCCCACGACTGCCACTGGCAGCGTGCCAGGGCTAGAGCAGCTTCCCACTTGTTTTCGCTTCACACGCTATTGTGGGCACGTCCCTGTGACCTGTGTGTGCATCTCCATGCACTGTCCCGCGCCTGAGCACCCCTGTGGTCAATGGGAGCTGTGGGCACAGTGCCTGAAGGCAGCAGCACATGGAGACCCTCTGCCCCCTCCGCTTAGGAGCTGCTATGAGAAGGGATGCCTCAGGTAAGCATGCACCCTCACCCCTTTCCCCAGCACCTTCTCCTGCCCCCAAACTCCCTCCAAAAGCCTCCACCCCCTCATGCAGCCACTGCCCCAATCCAGAGCCTGCACTTAGACTTTGCTCTGACATTGCTCTCTAGATCCCCTCCTCCACCCAAACTCTGTCCCAGAGCTGCACCCCAAACCCTTAGACAAACTCCCTAGGAGAGCCTGGCCCCTCACTCCTCCTGTACCCAATTTCCTTTCCAGAGCCTGCACTCCCCTCCTGCACCTCTGTCCCAGTCCAGAGCCTGCACCCAAAACCCAGACTCCATCCCAGAGCCTGCACCCTAAGCCACTTCCTGCACTCAAACTCTTTCCCAGAGCCGTGTGCAAGGGCCACCAAAATTTCTACAAGCCTTCCCCTCCCTCCCGCCCCGGGTGAGGAACTGAGGTCAAGAGCAGTGGGATGGGGTGAACTGTTCGGGGCTGCAGATGGGATGGGGAAATTTATTCAAAACTAGAAATGTCTATAATCTGCATGTGTGTGGACATGGAAACGTTATCTCTACGAATCCTGCTACCAACTTTGGCTTACGTTGATTGAAATTCTTGTGCAGGCGATGAGCCTTTCATGGTTTTAGGTGCTCAAAAAGTAGCTAGACTGGGCGATGTGTTGTACTGAAATGAGATGGTTTCCACTCTAATATCCAGTCAGATGGTATCTTAATCAGAAATCAGAACCACACCGGTGAATCACTGGCTGTCTTGCTAGAGAGCGAAACACTGAATGGGTGCAGAGTCAACTTCTGTCTCCAACTCTGGGGAACTGTAATTCCAAGTCAGGACTGGACACGCTGACAGAGTGTGAGGAGGTTGCTTGCACATCTGTCTATTTTAGATAAAGATCTTCAGCACCTACATACTCTCTCTGGTGACAAAAGCAATAGTAAATCCTAGGAGAGCCAGATTTCAGCCTGTCTAGCTTGCATTTCCTGTGGTTCTCTCATGCATGCTTAGAAGAAGAAAAGGCTTGTTTCTCAAAGATACTAACCACTCACTGTTCCAGGTAATGTCAGTGGGTTCTCACGAGCTTCTATGGGTTTTGCAGTGCTCTCAGCTGCTATTCAGTGGAAGATACTCAGCTTTCATTGCTGATTGAGCTGTGAGGAATTCACTTGCCAGGAATGAGTTTGCAAAGCCCTCACTGACCTGTTTGGGAATAGAGTGCACCACTCCAGTACTGTGAACTTTAATGTTTTTCTGAAAGCCAAGGGCCATGTCACCCTGTCTATTTTAGCTTTCACTCATTTCTGTGTTCTTAGGAAAGTGCTCAGTTCTTCCCCATTACCTATTTAGTGTCTTCATGCAAATTGACAAAACCCCCTGCTGATTACAAATGTCAGGCATGAGCAATGCAGCATGTAAGCAAGGGTAAAAGGGTTAGACCTTATGTTAAGAACATCCGCAATGACATTAGATAGGATAAGACATTATGAACCTTCATGCTTCAGGGCACAGACTGATGATTGATTAACTGATGGATGGTTAGGAAGCAGCTTCCTCAGTGGAAGGCTCTTATAGTTAGTGAGCAAATAGCAAGTGTGAAAAATCATGATGGATGTTGGTGGGAGAGGAGAGGGCACGAGTTGCCCATATAAGACAAAGCTCCTAATGTCAGGATGGCCCCAATAATATTAGGATATCTGGTCACCCTACTTACAGTACTCCAGTATGAAGCTGCTTGCACTTTCTTCTGAAGTACCGGGAACTGCTCACGGCTGGAGACAGTCTGCCTACATGTCTGACTTGGTATGGCAATGTCTTTGTTCCTAAGTAGTGATAGGATGGGATAGTCTAGCTCTCAGCACACACATTTTGTCCTTTTAAAGGAACTTTAGGTCAGGAATGGAGGTGAATGTGGTCCAATCCTTTCCTCGAAGGGTAGCTTAATTCTGGAAAGTGACTATATAAAATGGAACAAAATGCAGGACAATGTAGCACTTTAAAGACTAACAAGATGGCACCTTCTTGCTCCCAACTGTGCAGTTCCCTGTATATTTGGAGTCTTGGCTATTATTTCTGCTTCTGTAGCACCCAAATGATGCTAGGTGCTGTACAGACATATAGGAAGATATGAGTCTAGTCCTAAAGAGTTTACAACCAAAACAGAAGAGATGATGGCTGAAGAATGATTTTTACAGTACAGAAGCCGTGTAGTCAAGCTGGTGATGGGCACTGGGGTTGTGAGCACCACATCTTAATTTTTTAAATAGTCTTCTGCTTTCACTTCAGCTTTTCTTCTTTTTGGAGGGTCACTTAGTTCTATCTGTATTTGCAATTAAACTGCAGTGCTGCTTCAGCTACACCTGCTTCTGTTACCTATTGTCAGCTGCAGGTAGAAGGTCTGAATATAGACAAAGATTAGAGAGTCCCTACTGGGAAATTGAAATGTCCACATCTGTTGCTTTAACTCCCTTCAACTGCTATGCCCTGCTTATCTCCTCTTCACTGACAGCAGAATGTTTGTGCTTGATTTTGATTTTTAGCCTTTCCTCCTTTTCTTAGTTACATTGATTTTGCTAGACCAGATTTTCAGTTAGATGCATGCAAATCTCTGTGTACTTAATGATACCCATGTATAGATCAGACACACCAACACAATTCACTTAACAGGTCCATGCAGATATTGGCATATATCTAACTGGAAATGGAGTCTATGTTCAAACACAGTGTTGGGCTACCGTACAATATGGACAAGGATACATTTATTGTAACATGGTTCACAATTAAGTTATCATACCTCTGTTTGTAATAGTTAGTGGTGTCTCTCTACACGTGCAAAGACATTCCCGAAACAGAAATTTTGCATAAGGAAAATAAATTCTGAACCAGATTGCTGATCTAGAAAATTGTGATATATCTCACGGGGTTGTTAAAATTGTACATGGAGCCTTGCTTTCTATGGCTTTGACAAAATCACCTACTAAATGCAAAGCTATTTAAAGCTTTATCTTTTTATGTAAGTTAATCGGAAGTTTAGATCACTTTAAATTTCTTGCACAGTCTCATTTTTACAGAATCTTCAAAGTGGAGACTTTCCAATGCAGTACTAAGCAAAGTTAATTTTCTTAGGAAATTCTTTTGAACAAAAACAGAGTGGGTGTACTTTTGGTAAAAGGTAACAATCCTAAATTTGCTGTCTGGGGCTCTGCTGTTCTTCAGCTCTCCCACACGAAAATCCTTCACTCAGTTGAAAAAGAGATATGTTCGAAAAGTTTTTATCCTATGAGTCATCTTAAAACAGTTGCTGAAAATAAATAGAAATGGCTACTAGTGCGTTTATTGTTCCGTGAAATAACATTATTTCACCACTGTACAAATTGAATAGCAACAATAAAAATAGAATTTCTGTTTTTAAGAAAAACTGTTTTCAAAAACCGATTTGTTTTAACAGGCTTACAAATTACTGCCATGTAGGTATCAGAGAGAAAATGATAACAGCGATCTTTGGTTTGTGGAAACATTATACACTAACATACATCAGAGATCTCTGTTTAACAAGTTTTTTACCATATTGCTGAGTGAGCCTATAGGTTATCCAGAATGTGTTATTTCTAGTGATTTTACTAAAATGAGTAAAACTGTTGATTACACTGTTATCAAATCAAGCTTCCACTGAAAGTTAATAGCCAAAAAATTGGACAGGAGTACTTTTTTTTTTAACCTGAGAAGGTATTTTATGTGAGTATTAAATATGTGATAACCAAATAGTTAAGTATTTATTTGTCTTCTGTCTATTTTGTTGGGTACATAACTGGGGCATTAATTTTTTTTCATGGCAATCTCCCATGACCGTTTAACCATTTCTGTATGGTCTGACTTTTTAGTTTCTGCAATGTTCTTTGCATATATTTTAATTTTAATATGCAGTTAACAATTTTGCCCTCTATCATCAAAATAGCCATAGCACTATCCACTGTCCTCAAAGTGGCATCTTTTGCCACTAGGTTTCTAGCGCCCCTCCTTCGCAAATGAAGGGGTTTCACTTATGACTTTTCCCTGTCGTCACAAAAAGAGCTATCAGTTTTCATACCATATCCCTCTTACGTGGTCCTCTGGACATCAGCACTGCCTGCTTTGTGTAGTTTTTATTCTTTGATCTTCCTTCTAAACAGCATAGAATGAACATTATTATGATAGTAAATGTATAATGGGTAGAGCAGGTTGGGAAATGGAATTTCCATTCTGCAGGAAATTCCAATGCTTGGCGTTGTTTTGTTCTAAATTGCAACAAAAAGTCAAAACTTCCTGCAGAACAGAAACTCCAAAAACAATTGTTTCTGGGAAACAGCAAAATATTTGGTTTTCATGATGTCACAACATTTTATTTAATATTTCATATTGTAATATATAAGCATTGAAACAAAAATAATCAAAACAATAGCCACGTTAAATCCTTCGATAGAAAAAAGTAAAATTCAAAATGATTCTTTTTACTTTCTCCAGTTGAAAATTTGGCCAAAATTGCCACATTCCAACCAAAGGCTTTGATTTTGATGAAACTGTTTTTCCTACAGAAAATGGTCAGATTTTTCAGCCAGTATAAACGTTTAAGGGCCAGTGGCAGATGCCTTGTAGAGAGAAGGCACTACTGTTAAATTATGGAATGCTGCTAAAGAGGCATGTAAGTCAGTGTGCTATTGGCATGTGTACTCCTTCCCTCTTCCCCCTCCTCCCCTTTCTTGCCCTGCCTGTAGTATGGAGAGGATTTTTTGCCAAATCATTTTTAGGGTCACCCTAAGGTGATTGCATTTTGAGAAATGTAGAAAGGGAGATTGTGTGGACAGGGAAGCTACAGCACATGAAACAATTCTTAATAAGCATCGGGATGTTAGCCACCATGCTTATGGGAGACTTAGTTCATTAGCTTTGTTCCTGCTAGTCTGATATCCTTGTTTCTTCTTTTCCTGTACTTCCATGCTGTTAATTTCCCATTTGCTTTCAGTGATTACATTGAGCCTAAGTATTAGAAAAACTTCTCTTCCCCCCCACCCCGCCCCAATACTTGTGCTACTTCCCCAGGTGCTTTGATAGCAAAACAGCCACTCTTCTAAGCATGCAGGTTAGGTTTATCACCCGCACACTTAACGTTGGCCACAAGCATCCACCTCTTGTTTTGTCTTAGCCAAGTCACTCCAGAGGCTCAGTTAGCCAGTGCTGTTTTGTTGATTCCACAGTGATTATGTAAGGTGACTGAGCATATTTTGAAAAGAAAAAAACAGGACCTTGCTGTGGGGACTTCACAGCAGAGTCCCATGTATGCTTCATGTATAAATATCTGCAGGTGTTGACCGCCTGTTTCTGATTCAGCAGCAACATGTATTTCTTGGCACGGAGAGGCTTTTCTTGCAGTTACTTAGTATATAAGTTTAATGTGAAATGTTGAGCAGGTGTTTCTGATACAAATTTTGAGCAAAACCAAACACAAAAAACCTCAAAACAGCTTTGGTAATGTCAACACTTTAGTGCTTCTCTTCACCTCAGCCTTTGCTGATCACTCTGAACACTTACTGTACTAATGCCTGTTGCTGGCAAAGGGAGAGTAATGTTTTCTCTTTTGTAGCAATACATCTTAAATAGCTTGTAGGTTTTGAAAAAAAATCCAAGTAACCAACCCCTAACTCCTGGTCATTTCTGAGAAAATGAGACACTAGCACATGTCAGTATCATGAGAGCTGTGGCAGGAGGGGCTGGGGGAGAAGCAGATGTGTGGGAGAGAGTTGGGACACTTCAAATCGTGTGAAAAACTAGACTGTGTGGTCACTGTACACCGCCTTGCATCCTCCGTGCTGCTCAGAAGCATCGAGTTAACACTTGAAACTTCACAAGCAGATCCGTCAAGATTAGTTGAAACAAAGCCATGATAAGGAGATAAGCTTTCATGCTATCAGGTGTGATAATTGACTCATCCGAATAAAAGAACTTGCAGGTGCTCCATGCTGTGCAGAACAGAGGATGAAATGGTCTCTACCCTGCTTATGTACATACAACAATCCCTGCCCTGGCTTACTTATACATTATAACATGGGGGGTGTGAAGAAATTCCAGGGGGGCGTGAGGCGACCCAGCCTCCCCTCCCCATCAAGTTTTACTGCCCTGCTCAGTTCCTTTTTTTTGTTTTTGTTTAACAAGTTTTGCTGCTATTTTGGGGGGAGGGGTGAGAGTTTTTCAAAAATCGAAAAGGGAGGCATGATGCCAAAAAGTTTGGGAATCACTGCGTTATAAAGTCAGGCAATACAGTTAAAACCCACTCAGCACTGATTTTACTGGGAGGTGGGTTTGTCCAGAGGAAGAGGGCAGGTTTTCGCCCTCCCTCTTTAATTATAAAAATGTGTTAAAGGTACCAAGAAAATGGCTGTTGCCACATTTGGCGAAAATTGGTTTCCCAGTTCAGGGGAACCTCCTTCATGGTTCAGTAGGTCTAGAGACCAAATGAACTGCTTGGAAACTATTGTGGTACTTCATTCATGTTCTTAGTGACAGTGACACTTTGAAAGCTGCGCTTTCTTTTCAGAGCTGTCCTCAATGCTAGCTTCATCAGGAGCAGTGTGCAAAGGGCTTTACATGGAAGTTAATAGGCATCACCATCCTTGTTTTGCCAATGGCAGGGGCGATCACCTTTCAGGACAATGGCAGAACTAGAATTCCTGCATCCCAATTCCGTTTTCTAGCTACTAGGCCAATCCCCTCAGCTATATGGGATTTTGACCGAGCTTGTGCAGTGTGTCATGGGCTCCAATCACCTCCGTCACCATGCTCCAGACCTCCTAAAGTCCCCACCACCATGAGCAGTCTGTGCATCTAGGGCTGTGGGAGGCAGGCCCCCAGCCCAACATACAGCCCTGTCCCCTTCTCTGAGGCTGTGCCCCCCACCATGGAAGAGGGGGGGAAGAGCGCGTGAGCTCCAGCATCCCTGAAGCACCTGGGAGGGAGGCTCGAACTGTCTTGAAGCACAGGGAGAGCAAGTGCTCCAGGGCAGCAACACTCCGTCCCCAGTACGTCTACAGCAGGAGTTCTGGGGCGGAGTGTGGATGGGGCCAGGCTGTTGGCTTGGGAAAGCAGAGCCTTCCCCTGCCTAAGCCAATGGACACCCATGCCCACCACCTTCTCAGCCCCAGTACGAGTGAGGAGTGTTACGGAGAGCTGGTGGACTGCTACTGGAGCCGGCAGCTCAGTGTGGGACAGGGGTGCAGGCCTTCAGGGCAAGAGGAGCTGGTGTTTGGGGAGGCTGCTGGCTGGGCCTGGTGCTGGGGTCGACCTG
The DNA here is from genome assembly GCF_049634645.1 of Pelodiscus sinensis. NCBI lineage: Eukaryota > Metazoa > Chordata > Testudines > Trionychidae > Pelodiscus > Pelodiscus sinensis. Next base: position 175,710,266 of record NC_134712.1, read on the forward strand.
GCATGCAGGGAGGCTGCCAGCTCAGCCTAACTCTGACAGCGCTGGAGCTGGCCAGGCCCGAGTGCTGGCACTAGGGCCAGCCTGGTACTCAGGGAGGCTGCCAGCTCAGTCAGGCCCTGGAACTGGTCCAGGGCCAGAATTGAAGCTCAGCTTAATGTTGGGGGGAAGAAGGTGTGGTAATGCTGACTTGGCCTGATGTGGCTCTGGTAGGCAGGCTGGGACTGCTCAGGTCTGGGGCAGTCCTTGGGGATTTTCCTTTTATGGGGGGAGGAGGCTGTAAAGCTCTAGCATATGGGACAGGGCCAACGAGCTTGCTCCCTTAAAGTGGGGATTTACCTGCCAATGATTATAAGGGCTGCAGAGTTAGGATTATTCTCTCTGGAGCAATCTTGCAGTCCTACTTGCGGGCTGGCCTTATTATGATAAAGGTCAATTAATTAGTATGTGCATCAGCATTTACTGTGGAGTTGATACCATGGAGCCAATTCATCATTGGCATCTTGCCCATGCTTAGGGAAATAGGAGTTTCCCAGATGGATCACACCCACAGTCCTTCTAGCCTAGTATCCCGTCTTTGACAGTAGCCAGTATGAGATGCTTTAGAAGAAAGTGCGAGAAACTTCATGTTGGGCATTTATGAAATAACTTACCCACACTGGAGGTTTCTTCTTAACGCAGGAGTCAGTGGCTTGCTAATGCACTGAAGCATGAAGGGCTATAGCCTTTTTTCAGGAAAATGTTATATCAAATGCAGTAGCACACTGCATGGAAATTCTCATTGTCCTTACAATTGTCTAATAATCTTTCTGTGAAGATCTTGGTTTCAGTGACATCCTAGGGTAATGGGTATCACAGGTTAATTCTGAAGTATTTTTAAAGACTTTTAATCAGTTTTAAATCTGGTGCCATTGAATATAACTGAATGGCCCCCTGCTACAGAATGTCATTGGCTCTTTAAGAGGGAAGAGACTTGTGCCTATGTCAGTTCAACTGATCTCCAATTGGTGAGCTGAGGTGTCCAAATTAGGGATGTGAAGGACTAGTTGACAGGCTAGATGACTAGTTGCTTCTTTCCTCCTCCCCTGCTCTTACTGCCTCTGTCAGAAAGAGGCAGCAAGGGGGAGCGGAAGAGGACGGGGTACTTCAAAACGGCAGCACTGTGTGGAGCCTGGGGCAAGACCCTGACCCCGGGCTCCATGTGGTGCTGCCGCTTTGAAATGCCACATGGAGCCTGATGCTGGGCTTCCCACGGTATTTCAACATGGCAGCGCTGCATGGAGCCTGAGGTCAGTGAGGGAGTCCCCAGCTGATCCTGAGCTCCATGTGGCACTTTTGCTTTTGAAGTGTAGCCACAGCCCTAGGGCTGTGGCTACACTTCAGAGGCAGAGGCTCCCTGTTGACTAATTGAATAGTCAATGCAAAATGCATCGACTATTTGATTAGTCAATTACTTGCAATTGAACATCCCTAGTCCAAATTAATAAATTAGCCTGTTGCAAGCTCCTGTTTGAGCTGGAGAAGGAATCTTGAGGGGCACTGAAGGAGACACTGATGCTGGGCTGCCTGCCGGACCACCCCACACAGACGACGACCTTTCCAAGTGGCGATTCTATGGCAGCCTGTCTTGTGGGAGAGGGCAGAGAGAATGGATGGAATATGCGGGGAGGGGCTATCCTACCAAATTGTACAGCTTGATAGTGTGTGGAGACAGTGGAAAGGTTGGGCCACCCTCTGAACAGCCTAAGCATCACACACCCTGGATGGGCCCCGCCTCACCTTCAGTCTCCTCTCCTAGAAAGCGGTGGCCTCTCCTCACAGGGCCCAGCTGTTGCTCCTGCCTGTTTCCACAGGCCGCTCGGGCAGCTCACCCAGCCTCCAAGATCACTTATAATCTAATAATCTTTCTGTGAAGATCTTGGTTTCAATGACATCCTAGGGTCAACCCATGTGCTTTATGTTTGTTACAGAAGTGCCTAAGGGCAGCTCTGGAGGGCTAGGCACTGTGCAAACAGAGTAGCAGAAGGGCCCTACCCCCAAAGAGCTTGTAATCTAAATACAGTAGAAGAGAAGGGGCGGGAGAAGAAGTCTAGCACCCCAAAACCAAAAGTGAAGTGTTTTAAAGACTTTTAATCAGTTTTAAATCTGGTGCCATTGAATGTAACTGAATGGCCCCCGCTACAGTATGTCAGAGTGACTTAGCTGATGACAGTAAATGCTGTGTCAGTTCCACCATTTTTTTTTCATCGTTGGGCTAGGTTGGAAAGTGATCGGCCCAAGGGGAAGGAGATGAGAGGGACGGGCAGGGGAGAAGAGGGGCAGGTGTGACATGTCATTGAGGCAAAGAGACTGAGGGAGGGGAATGGTTGGAGCAAACTGAACAGGACAGAGAAAGTCCAGTCATAACTGAAGCAGGTTCTCTGGATGTCTAAAGGCCGCTGCTTAGGAGGAAAAGTAGCCAAGCAGCTGTGTCAAGGCCACGTTGGTGTTGGGGAGGAGGGAGGAAGAGGGCCCCCCCCTTAGGTCCTTGTGCTGCCACAATAGGAGGTCCAGTCTCCTGAATAGCTCGAAGTCCAAAGGTTGCTGAGTGGCAAAGGTGGTCCCACCTGGGACCCTTTTCCCCCCACTCCTCAGTGCAGTCGTGCTTGGCAGCTTCTCGCCATCCCAGCTGGATACATTATTTTCTTAATGTCATTTTGTGAGGGGGTGTTTTTCAAAGGGTTATTCATCTTATTTTTTAACAAGGGGGTTTAAGTAAAGTAATTTGGCTTAAAATATGAGTAGGCAGAAGCTGTTTCAAATGATGCGCACAGGATGCATTGTAGGGTTTAAAAAAACCCAAGCATTTTTATTTAAAAATGTTTTTTTTTATATAAAACTGCTATTCTAGGAAATAACATGGTGGCAGGTTAATTCAAAATGCCTGTATATGTGTATTAAAAAAAGTATGCATATAAGTATAACAATGTACAATTTAGGTCCTGATGCACAGCAGACTCTTACATACACCTTTCGGTTTTTTTAGACACAACAAATGCATTATCTAAGAAACAGTCAGTAAGAAAGCATACTGAAGAGACAGTTGTTATATATTAAGACTCTGATCTAACAAATCTTATGCCAATAACTGGGTCGAGCCAGGTCACTAGATATGATAATCCTCAAATATGCCAAGATTTCTGAAACATTTTGCGATGACCATTGATCTCCCTGTCCCTTTCCCCCTAGTGGGGCTCACTGTTGGTGCTGATGAAAAACCAAAAGCATAGCACTGTAAAGGTATTTGTTGTTGCCACTTGTTGGCACTGATTTGTAATAATATTAAATAAATTTTGCAATTCCAAAGTCTTAGCCAAAGTTTCACCTCTCAAGCACTTTCTCTCTCTCGCATTCGCTCTTTTTTTCCCTTCTCATTACTTTCAAAAAAAAATCCAGAGAGAGAACTGAAAGCTTATGGTACTTTTTTTTTTTTAAAGTGCGGGGTTATTTTTAAGGGCACCTCTGTTCAGCTTAAATGAGATTCCTTTTCATGTTCTGATATTTGTCAGTTTTTCTTGTAACTGTGGTAAACACCGCAATATTTTTACAGAGCATTTTGATCCCCTGTAGACTGCGTGTGGAAAGAACTGGAAGATTCGGTGTAGTAAGTGTTGAGAAGTCCACAGCGTTTAAAAAGCATTCCGGGTACTGGCCAGTTCTTGAAGAGTAACTTCACGTACTTCTTAAATTTTTCCCCCATAAAGAAATAGATAATGGGATTGAGACAACAGTGGAAAAAAGCCAGTGTTTCTGTCACTTGCATTGCATAATCCAGATTTTTGCTGGTTTGACAATCTGTAAGGACACCTAGGTCTTCCAGCGATCGTAAGAAAATCACAATATTGTAAGGGGTCCAAAAAACAAAAAATACAATCATGACAGCAAAGATCATCTTCACAGCCTTATTCTTTTTCTCGCTTCTACAGTACAGCAACGTTTTAATTATCATTGAATAGCAAAAAGTCATAACCCCTGAAGGGATGAGGAGCCCTAGTATATTGACCAGCAAAGAGGAGAGAAACCTCCAGTTTATGGAGTTAGCAGGGTACTCTGATTTGCAGATGGTATAATTGTTTTCCTGGGAAGATTGGCTAAATATCAGCTCTGGAACTGAGGCTAAAATAGCCACTACCCATACAATGAGGCTGGTAATGCTGCCATAGGTGACCGTTCTTGCTGTCAAGGCAAGCACAGCATGAACTATTGCCACATATCTGTCGATACTCATGAGCATAATAAAAAATATCCCACTGTAAAACCCAACCAAATAGATCCAAGAAATGATTTTACACAACCCATCCCCAAAAACCCACTGATCGGCTGCATAATAAGACCAGAAGGGAAGGGAGAAAACAAACAGCAAATCTGAGATTGCGAGGTTGAGCAGATAAACATCAGTCATGCTCTTCAGCCTCTTGTATTTGAACAGGACCAAAATGACTAGAGAGTTCCCGGCCAGGCCAAGCAGGAATACCAGAGAGTAAAGTGTGGGCAGAAAGTGTGACCTAAATTTCTTGACGCCGCCTTTAGTGCAAGGTGTTGTAGAAGAATCATAATGTTCATTATAGAAATCATACAGAGATGTATACTCGTAGTTGGATTCCATGGTTGTATTCCACATCCTGAGAACAATAAGTACAAATGTTAATAGATTTTCAAGGGGGAAGTAAATCTTTATCTAAAATAAAAGGCCACTTTGAAACATCATCCGTCAAAGAAGGCTTTGAAAAGAACTTGAATAAGAAGGAAGTCTTTGCATTGCTAATGCACTTCTCATCTGAGGAACTGTAGGTTTTTGGTGGATCCAGGCCTCCTTTAGCTGGCTTACAAATCCACAGAGGACAAAAATGGGGGTCATTCCCTGAACTGTTAAGGGATACTCCGAGGAGTTCTAGCAGCATACAATGCTACATAAAAGTTTAAGGCATGCAGTGGGGCTCATTGTTTTCAATAGAAACTGCAGCAGAAGAGAGGAAGTGGAGTTTAATTAGCAAAGTAAATGACAGAAATCCTTCAAGCCTTGGAACCAAATCATAAGGACTGGAATCCTACTCCCAACAAAGTACATGACCAAACTCATATTGACTTCAATAGGGTCGGGATTCCATCCACAGTATTTACTCAAACGTTGATGAGGGCCAACTAAAAATAATCAAGGACCTCAGCATCTGACTCATTTTCAAGTGCTCCTCCATTTCAATGCAATGTCTATGACTATCAGCAAAAGCACTCACTCACTTAACGGACAACTCTTAACTTGCTGTCCAGAAAACATACATGTATTTTCAATACCCTTTTTCTTCAGTGGCCAAAAGGCAGAAATTTGTCACATTAATATGCATATTCTGTTTTAAAAGATGTAGTTTAATTGGCATTATTTTAACAAGTTGACACTGCTCAGGTAATGAACACAGCATGAAAAGGATATATATGTGCGTGCAATGCAAGCATTTTTTCATCCAACCACTTCCTAACTTTTTGCCAAAGTGAATTAAGTCTCTCCACATTTTTGGAGTTTGGAGAACAGGAGAAAATGAAACACAATAATGTTAAGTGACTTTTGTAAGTTCACAAGAGATGATTCCTTCCCACCCATAGTTGAATTCTATTGCAGACAGATGCTGAAGTACAAATTACATAAAACAACAGTGGGAATAAACAGACCTTTAAAGCAGGGGTCTAGATAATACTCTAGCACTAAAAACATAGTATCACTGAATAACTCAATAATTAGTTGAGTTGTTGCTGCTAAATTCAGACAAATTTTTGTTGATTAAAATGCAAATTCTACTTATGTATAATAAATAAAAACTAAGCATGAATTTGCCCATGTTTGAAAATTGTTCAATTTTTAAAGTGATAAAATAGCAGAAAGAAAACGCATTAAAAGGCACAAATAATTGCTTAACCATATGTATGTAAAATAAACGTATAACACACACAAAATCACTATTTCTGAACTGCATTTTGTAAATTTGTACCTCTTTTTCCTCTCTTGTAATGCAGACTCTCTTGTTTTCTTGGTGAGCAGTGAGCAAGCCACTTGCTACAGTGAACGTGATGTAGCATAATTTGAAAGGAAATACAAGGTGTGTACTGGGGAGTGCGATCAGTCTTATGATAACAAGAAGATAACGTGCCTTTAAAAATTTGTATTGAAACAACCACTGCTGTCCTGCAAATGTCATGTTGTAGGATCTTATTCCTTCTCATTTTCTCCATTTCCATCTGGGGATTGATCTTCTGCTTGTGTCTCCTCCTGAATTTATTTGAGCACAGTTGCTCCCTTGTTTTAATTTCTCCTTCTATTCCTCAAGGATCTGAGAGATCATGACAGATTCATGGGATCTTCCTGATGTGAACAGTTCATTGACTCCAGTGTAACATTGGCTCCAAGAGGACTAGACCAAGGAAAAGGGAGTGCAAAATCAGCTTAATTAAAAGCTGATAAAAGTGACCAGAGTATTCTCTTTGAACTCTTGAAAAATCTGTTTGGTTTTATCTTTGCATGTGGGTTTTTCCACCTTTTGCTTTAGCATAAGTCTCTAATGCAGGGGATTTTCCATTGCCTTCCATGTGTCTACAATGTATTAGTAGGAAGAATGTCTTCTGGGTCACCTAGTATGGCACTGCAAAAGCATAGCTTACCTTTCTCTAATTTATGATGATAGGGACCACTTTCCCCTCATTTACCATTTCATCTGATTTGTTTTGGCAGCTACAAGAATTAGTTAAATGGAAAATAATAAGAAATTACTGTGTATTTCTAGCTAATTGCGTCTGAATGTACCCCATAGTCATTCATTACTCTCTTTTGCATAATATTTGTGCAAAATATGCCACGTGAGGACATGGATGTGGGGCAGAGGGGGCAATTGCCCCAGGGCTAGGTGACTCAAAGGGACTTGAGGCTCCCAACTACTACCTCTGCTACTGCAGTAGCAGCCAGAGCCCAAGCCCTTTAAATCACTGTTGGAGTGCTGCCCCATGCACTCTGCATGGCTCTGAGGGCTGGGAGGGACCCAGTGCCAGGCGTTGTGGAGGGCTGGCTGCTCCTGGCCCCCCTTGGCCTGAGACTTAGCTCCTTCTGGGTGAGCATCTCCACACCTTGCCTGGGAAGTCCCACAGAAGCTGTCAGCACCCCTGCTAGCGAGGTAACATGTGAAAACTAATAATTTGCTGGTCAGTAATATCATAGCAAAATGTAGGTTGCCACATTCTATGTGAAGTTAAAAATTCTCCCTAGCTGATGATAGTACAACAGTTTCAAACCCTTGTAGCCCCAGTTAAGAAGGTCTCTCTTAAACTTCAGAGAGGTAGCCGAATTAGTCTGTACAGGATAAACTTAAGAAACAACAAATAGTCTGGTAGTACATGTTTTGTTAGGCTTTAAAGTGCTACCAGACTGTTGTTTTTTAAGTCTATCTTAAAGTAATGTGGCTTTATCTCCTTTTGCATTTAAGTAGTGAATAAGGTTCTTAAGTCAGTAAGAGAGAGATAAGATATATCTGCGGTTCAGCATGCACGGGGGAGAGGAAAGAACATGGGGCCAGGCAGCCACCTTCACCCCCAGATTTCAGGTTGCTTTCTTTATTCTTTGAATAAACACTGCTGTGAGGTGTAGTCCTCAGAAGAACCCGCTTCAGATGGTGACTGGGCTATAAAAGTGAGTGGCAGAAACACCCCATGTTTTTTCTCCCTATTCATCTCTCTCGCTCTAAGCCAGTCCTTTGACTTTAAGGAGAGATCCTGCTCTAAAATTGGTCATCAGTGTGGCTGGGAATGAGGGGTGATGATTTTTTTTAACCTTGAATAAAATCTGTTTTTAAATGTTTTAGCTCTAGAAAGCGTTTAATCTCTGTGTTTCTTTTACAACCATTTCTAACTTGAATACTTTATAGTTGTACTCACTTAAAATCTATCTGTTTGTAATAAAGCAAATTGGCTTTATTTTTTAAATCAGAACTAAAGCAGTGGTGTGCTTAAACTAAAGATTGTAAGCTGCAGGATACTGTTCCCCGACAGAGTGAACCTAACATATCCTCAATGTCCAGGAGAGGTCTGCACAGCGCAGAGCATACATATTTGGGACTGGGTGTGTTGGGCCTCTCTGCATGTAGTAATGCTTGTGGAGGCGAGAGCGTGGCTGCAATGTTGCTAGCAGGCTGCAGCTCTCCAGACACTCAGGCTTATTGGCTATTTGTGAACAACCCATGTGGAAGCTACAGTCACACAACATTGTGAGGCACCCAGGGCTGCAGGGCAGGTGGTTACACAACCCTCATCTTGATTGCACCTCAGAATGTGAGAGGGGTGTTTTACCCAGTTGGAAAAAAGTTAATATCAGTGTTTCCAATTGCTCTGCATTTCATCTTCCGCCTCCTTCCCATACAAAACCTATTCTCTTTCTCTCTTTCCCTCTCTCTCTCTGCTGGAAACGAGGAGGGGATGAGCATTGTGTGCTCTCTACAGAGCACCAGCAAATTGTCCAGGGGCCACATTTTGGAAAATTCTGCTCTAAAGTGTGCTGTAATCTAGATCCATCCATTGGGCCTATGTACACTATGGTAGTTATCATTGTGTATCTCTTTAATGTGTGTGTGATGAACTGAGTTTATAAGCTACTGTACATGGGGGCATGAGAAGTCTAGATTCTAAGAAGAGAGGATCTCGCTTGGAAGCAGGAATCCCCAACCCCTTAAATTCTAATCGCACCTTAGCTGTGTCTTCGCTAATAAAAAGGATTTGTTCTTAGCTTGAGTTAGCTTAATATAACTAGGGGTATATCTTCCTGGCAGTTAATCAGTTATCTACACTGGAGTTACCTTTCTTGAGCCAGTTTAACATAATTGAGAGTGGCCACATAGTGACGTAACAGGGCTTGCTGTGCCCACACGGCACTGAACTCACTTGGGTGAGGCACGAAGACTTGTGGAGACACATCCCATCATTCTTAGCAGTGTAGTAAGCTGAACTATACAGATACAGTGAAACCTTTGTTAACCAGCACTCTGTTAACCAGAAAACTTTAACTGGCATTGCCCCCAGCCACAATATTGTCACATCTTCAGGCGCACAGGCCTGGCTTGGTTTGCCATGACTGGCTTAACAATTTTTTATTTAAGAAGTACTAACCATCTTTAATTCAAAATACAAATGTGAGACCCACTGCCTCACACTACAAAACTACCGATATTAAAAACTTGAGTTTTACTACGATTGTCCATTGGTTTTTCCTAGGTTAATGGGACCCTCGGATAACCGGAAATTTTTAGATCACCAGAACGCCCTAATCCCTGAGCATGCCAGATAACACAGGTTAAACTGTACAAACATTAATAGAATCTCAAGGGGGAGTTAAAAATCTTTACCATAGATAGAAACCACTTTGAAACATCACCGAAGAATCTTTGAAAAGAACCAGAACAATAATGAAGTCTTTCTAATGTTAAATGTTCAAGATGAGTCACAGCAAGTCAATCATAGTTATTATATGATTGTCTTGAGGCAAAAGACTAGGTGAAGAGCCCATAACAAGGAAATCCCCTGTCTGGCACTAAGTTCTGACCAGGCATCCAAGGACCTTCCTACCCCAGTGACATAGAGACCACTGAAATGAAACTGGCCTGACTGCAGCACCTGAGACCCTGAAAGGAGCAGGGACACAAGAGCCTAATAGCAGAACGGGGCATCAGGGAGACCAAAGCAGTCAAGACAGCAGGCGGGAGAACCCACAAGACACTGATGGAAGCCCAAACAACACAGCTGAAAATACAGGAGCAGCAAAAGAATTTCTCCATCCAGTGAGTTACGCCTCCTTCTCCTCGCTCTCCCCCACAACACAAAGAATGGGAGAAAGTCTGCCCAATTCACCAAGGGTGTGTCTAGACTACCTAGTTTTGTCGACAAAAGTGGACTTTTGTCAACAAAACTATACCAGCGTCTACACTACCGCTGAGTTCTGTCGACATAACGTCGACAGAACTCAGCAGTTTTGTCGACGCTGGTATACCTCATTTTACGAGGCATAACGCCTTCTGTCGACAGAACTCTGTCGACAGAAGGTGTTATTGCCTGTAGGGTTGCGTCCAGACTACGGAGTTCTGTTGACAAAGCAGCTTGCTCTGTCGACAGAACTCAATGTGTCTGGACGCTCTTTGTCGACGGAAGTTTTGTCGACAGTATCTGTCGACAAAACTTCCGTTGACAAAACACGGTAGCCTAGATGTACCCCAAGAGACTATGTGTATAAGAGAGTCCCTGTCCACTTTTGAGAAACTGCGTGGGATCCAAAAGTTGACAGGGGGTAAGGGGATGCTTAGCCTCTTGATTAGATGAATGGGAAAGGCAGAACAAGTTTTATATTATAGGAAGAAGGATGATGCTATGGTGTATAAGAAATTTAAATAAAATATATTAAAAAGGTTTAAGATTACCCTGAAATTTAACTAGTGAAGTAGGGAGATCCTAAAATGTTTGACCACTTCCCTCTGTTGAACATGTGCACAAAAAAGTACTGTAATTGTAGCAAGGGAGATTTATGGTGGACATTAGAAAAAAATGGTCAGGGTGGTTAAACACTGGAATAAATTGCCTAGGAGGGTTGTGGAGTCTACGTCATTGGAGATTTTTGAAAGCAGGTTAGACAAACACCTGCCAGGGATGGCAGGGGAATGGATTAGATGACCTCTCAAGGTCTCTTCCACTTCCATGGTTCTACGTTACAGCAGTGATCAAGGCTCTTCTTTGGGTGGGTTGCAGACATACTAAAAATGTCAGTCACTGCTATTTAAATGTCATATAATTTGCCAAATTTGCTGGAGGAGTTCCCCATTCTTGATGCAGAAACTAACACCAACATGACACTGATCTCTATAGTCTGTCACGCAGATTTTATAACACTGATTGATTGCGTTATTAACCTTGGGTCTACAATCTAAAAATACATGGGGAACTCTTTACTTGCCTGATTCTGCTTAACTGCAATAACTTGAAAACTACTGACATGAAATGTGCACCAGAATCTGACAAGATTTCTCGGGGAAAACTAGGCTGCTAAAAATGATGGCGAGGGCAGTAGCCACAGTCTTACCGTCTATGTTAGATAATGCCCTGGCTTCAGCACACCACCAGAATGAGAAGTATAGGCAGAGTCAATGGGAGAGCGCTGCCATGAACTCACTGAAGTGAAGACACCATGGTAAGTAGATCTAAGTATGTTGACTTCTGCTACGTTATTCACATAGCTGAAGTTGCATAACTTAGATCAATGGCCACCAGTAGTGTAGACCAAGCCTTAGGGACACTCCCTTATAAGCACAGTATTATGAATATAGGAATTTAGAAATGTGCCCCGGGGGGGCTAAGGAAACAGTATAGTAGCGGTGTATGGGACAGCAGTTCACCACGGAAGCTCTTTAGTTTGAATAAAACAAAGTTTTATATTTTTCTGTTTCACCAGTTTGTTGTTTAATGACCCCAAGTTCATTACACTGGGTAATAGGTGGCAGGGGGGAAGGGAAGTAGCAAGGGGAAGTCTGTGTGACCTGGCCAGAGGAAACTGTTGTTTTTCAGGCAATATTGGGTGGTGGTGAGGGTGGTGAATTACAGGTGAAAAGCTATTGGGAAACAGGAGGAGTCTGGGTTTCATAGATTTTAAAGAGTGGCTGTGAGATCATCTAGACAGAGCTCTTTGTATAAGGCAGGCCACAGAATTTCATCCAGTTTTGCATCCAGCTAGTGAGCTCAGTAACATCCAGTCTACAGGTGAACACAGCAAGAGATGGTGAATCCATCATTTCCATCAGTATTTTGTACCAGTGGTTAATCACCCTTATGTCTAGAAATGTATCTTATTTCTAGTTGAAATTTGTCTGGCTTTAACTTCCAGCACTTTTGGCTTGTTATACGTTTCTGCCACTAGATTGGAAGAGCTCTTCAGTACTTGGTATTTTCACCTCAAGAAGATTCTCGTGCACACTAATCAAGATACTTCTTAATCTTCTTTTTGATACACTACATGGATAGAGTCCTTTAAGTTTCCTACCGCAAGGCATTTTTTCTAGCCCTTGTATCATTTTTGTGGCTCTTTTCTGCTTGCTTTCCAATTGTTCACTATTCTTGTCCAATCAAGGATAATAGAGCTTTTCAGTCTCATCAGTGCCATATACAGAAGTAAAATCTGCCTACTCCCATTCACAGCTTCCCAGGAGACCGCCTTTTATCCTGTAGATGTGACCTTTTTTGTTCTTGGGTGTATGGCCTTGCCCTTGGCTATATTAACCCAAATTTTGTTTGAATGAGTCTGTTTACAAAGAGACACACATCACTCTATATGACTGCCCAGTTCTCATCGTTATTTATCACTCCGCTAATCATTGCCATCTATACATTTGCCAGCAGTAATTTCATATTTTTCTTCTGGGATCACAGAAGAAAATATTGAGTAGAGCTGGGCTTAGAGCTAGTTGTTGTGCATCCCCCAGGGAAATTGACTTTTTGTTGTTGATTTTTCAATGATTCCTTTGTGAGTGGCCAGTTAGTCGGTTCTTAATCCATTTAACTTGCTCTGTGGTACTAATGTTTTATTTGGAATGTCATGCAGTACTGAAGACAAATGCCTTACACATTTTAAGTATATCACACCTACACAGTTGCCTTTTGCCAGCCAACTTGTAATCTCATCAAAGATAGCAGTCAGGTTTGTCGAGGTAGAGTTATTTCCCATAAACCCATGCAGACTGACATTCATTATCAGGGCTTTATAAGCAGTGGCGAGCCCCACTTGCCAGCTGTGCGGTTGGCATGCTGCGCATGCGCAGATTGCACTGTGCATGCACTTACTGCGCTGCACGGCCGCACCAAGCTAAAATCTACTCGCCCCTGGTGAATATATTGCCCTAATTGTCAAGCCCTGTTCATTATAGTGCCTGCCATCTTTTCATCCTTTATGGATGGAATCCTGTATCAGCTTTTCCATTATTTTGTCCTGGACTGATGTCAGGGTGACGAGCCTCTTGTATCCCACTTGCACTTCTAGAACATGGGCACAGCATTAGTGCTCTTCCAGAACTTTCCCAGAACTGTTTAGCACATTGGCTGATTATATTTAGTGCTGGTGTTAAATGTAATTCTTGTGGATTAGGGAGTTGGAGGCAGGAAGGGTCTCTTGTCATCGGCCTCTGTTCCACCACTTATTTTGGAACTAGTCACCAATGGGCTGTGGCAGATAAATCAGTTGGTGAAAGTAAAGTATGAGTGCTCCATAGAGATTTATTTTATACTAAGGATGTTTGTACCTTTTGGTATGAGATGATTAGCCCGTCGATGTGTATTCAGAAATAAACAGAATACCCCTCCCCCCCAAATTCCCTTCCTGAAGCTTAATGTCCTACACAAGATGTAAACAGTGTTTGTTGTTGCCAAATTTTACTAAAAATATAAATTCACTGCGACAAAAACACAAGTGGTAGTCTTGTGAAATTCTATTAACCACATACAGATCTTTATGTGTGGCGGCTTGCTGAGGCTGTGCAGATAGGAAGATAAAAGCTACCTCACCTCCCCCCTGCAAACTATTGGCAACAAATACCTGAGATGCAGGTTCTTTTCCTCCACAGAAAAACTTTTTTCTCAGCCACTGCCCACAAGCCGCTATGCTGTTTAGGTCTGAGGTCAGTCTACTTCATTCACTGTCGCCTTTCTCTCTTTCTACAGGAGAGTTTAATTCTTTAAGAGGGAGCTGGAAATTTTTTGGATACAGGAGATTGTTGGTGTGGAAAAAAAAAGAGCAGATGGGGTTCAGGGTGCCATGATTTTTATTATCTTGAGATATTGAGTAGGAATCTTTGGCAGGGGACAGGCTCTGATGGAGGTAGATATAGTAACCCTTCTGCCAGCAACAGCCAGGAACAGGTTCAATATCTGGGGGGTTCCTCTCCATCCATCCAACACAGAACGGGCTCAGGTTCCCACCCAGTAACCTGGGAAATTCACACCCACCCCTGGGTACCTCTGAGAGGCAATTCTTCCCCACTTACAAGCACAGAGTGTGAGTGTAGAAAAGAAACCTTAAATAAAAAGGGAGGGAAGTAATGCGGCATTAATTTGGGGAAACACTGGAGACAGAGTTGTTGAACATAAACCGTGAGTAACAGTCTCAGCTCAAGTAGGTTGGACACTGTCCTTTTCCTCTCAGATTCTTAAGTCCAGCAATGTAAATGTCCCCTTCACATGCCCAGCCCTTCTCTGCACCCCACTCACAATTGCTGCCCTTGGTCAGGACAGACCCAGATTTCAGAGGTGCATCCACAGAGTTCACCTCCCATCCTGAGTGGGGGAAGGCAGGGTAAAGAGGGACCTTACTCTGCTGGTCACTTGCAATCCACCTGCTCACTACTCTCTGGTGCTGTCCTGATGGCCATTCATCTACCTCCCTGCCTCTGCTCTGCTGGCTGCTCATTACACCTTTCCATCACTGCTCTGCTGGCCATTCGTCACATCTTCCACAGGCTTGGGTGGGTTTGGCTCTGGGCTAAACCTAGTGATTTCACCTCTTGGCCTGAAGCACAGTCCAGCCACAAGAAATTCCGGCATCCACTGGAGTGCACTTAAATAATAATATAGACTTCTTATGGAGCCTTTCTTTAGCTCTATCATTGAAACAGTGGGGGAGAAATAGGTTGAACCAATCTTACAGTTTATGCCTCCAGGGCATGCAGCTTGCATGACTCAGAGTCCTGCCCTCCCCAGCTTAATTTCACAGGGCTCTGAAAGTGGAACTTCTGTCCATCAAAGTTTATTTACACTGATGGTGTCTCTCTCCTTTGTGCCAGGTTAAGCACAGAGTTTCTTCTTTTATATTCCCACGATAATTACAGACATTGCAATTCGTGTAAAACACAATTTGTGACCCAACACCAGCCAGGTTGATTACAATGAGCAAAACACTATTCCATTGGCTGAATATGTAACACATCTAAGTGAAGCAGGGGCAAACAGTATGTACATAGACACACCCAGGATTTTTCTCCTATTTCATCTGGCTGTAATAGAAGCATTCATTCAGACCCTACTTACATTTAAAAAGAGTAACTAATGTGAATACAGATTGGACCTCTCTGGTACGGCACCCTTGGGACCTGACTTGATCTGGACAAGGGAGTTTGCCGGACCAGGGGAGGTCAGGGCTCTTCCAGGACACTGGCCTCCCCAGCTGGCTCCCTTTTTGATCACCAGCCCCACCCTGGTCCCCTGTGGCTGCCAGCTGGGCTGTGCTCCCATCCCTCAGGACTGCCAGACTCCCAGCCGACAGCTACTTGGGTTCTCTGGTCCAGCAACATCATGGTCCTGCTGGACTATAGATATTGCTGGACCAGAAAGTCCCGAACCAGAGAGGTTCAACTTGTGAATCAAAACAGATGGAAAATCCAGGGCATCACCTGGGTGATGCCAGTCATGGAACACTGTTTATTTTGTGGTAATGCAGAGCACATTACTGCGAAGTTACATGCTAAAAACCATTTCAGTTTGAGCTGTGCTGGAGTAAAAAATGGGATAAATAATATGCACACCAATGTATTTGATTTTACTATAGAAGACACAAAACACAGTATTACATAATGATGGGTTCTGATAGGAATGAAGGGAAATGCTTTGTATTAAGTTGTTACCTTTTAATGCAATTTATGTATTTTGTAATTCTAAGCAATTGACTAGTGCAAGATTAATTGCAAGTGGACTCCCCAGTCATTTGCAGAACAGTAGAAATATACTGCCTCTCCAACCTGGCATCTATAATGAGCCTTTTGCCATGGTTAGTAACCTAAGGCTACCTGAGGCGAATGACAATGAAGACTTTACAAATGCTCTTACAATTGTACTTGAATTAATATTTCTATTATCTTTTGCTTTTGTTGATGGGATAGAAGAATTCTTCCTACATGCATAAAGACACATCTTTTTAAAAAATAATACAGCTGGGCAAAAATCACTCACAACAAGATGCAGCAAATCCTGGTGTCTTGTTTAAGGGATTTCTATTAACTATTATAATAGCCAGGTAACACCGCAGTCAAGACTGCCAGAATTTAGCAGCTGCATCCGGGGGAAGAGCAAAGAAAACAAGAGCACTAAAATGACCACAGTGAGCCTACAATGCAGACAGAAGATGTGGCTTGAGCAAACCTGACACAAAGGGTGGTGAAATGAGCAAGATGAACTCCAAGAATGAGACAACAAATGGTCTGGTAGCACTTTATAGACCAACAAAACATGTAGATGGTATCATGAGCTTACATGGGCACAGCCCACTTCTTCAGATGACCAGAGTTATGAGTTGGGGATACAGAGGCGTAGCGAAGGAGGTGTGGGGGAGGGCAATTGCCCCCGGGCGCCTCGCTAGGGGGTGCCAGGCCGGGGTGAGAGTGAGAGTGAGAGTGAGAGCACGCTACGCAAGCTCATCTGGCATGGGCGGTGAGTTCTATGGCCGTCCCTTCCCCCCCGCCCTGGCCCCGGACCGGCCCTGCCGTGCACAGCATTCAGTCGGCTCCCCCTTGCCCACACACGCTGCGCACGGCAGGGACGGTCAGGGGGTGGGGGGAGGGACAGCCATATAACTCGCCGCCCATGCCAGCATTCAGTCAGCTCCCCCTTGCCTGCGCACGCTGCGCAGCATTTGCAGGTGACTGGGGAGTTGCCTGGGTGTAACGTGACATCATGGCCCGGGACTTTAAAAGTGCTTGGTGCTGCATGGTGCCAGCCTCGCTTCCGGTTTGGAGTCCGGGGACTTTTGGGGCCCGAGCGAAGACTCCAGCCCCGCAAGTGGAAGGCAGAAGGTAAGGAAAGGGGAAAACTAGGTGGAAAGAGTGGGAGAGGAAGGGGCTTGTGTGGAGGGGGGAGAGGAGAGGGAAGATACAAATGCCAGGGGGCCAAGTGCAGACAATGAGGAAAAGGGCAGGAGGGCAGCTGTCAGTGGGAGGGGGGACAGGGTGATGCTGGAAAAGGAGAGGGGAAGGGCATTAGGGTCTGGAGGGAGAAGGGGCAGGTGCTGGGAGAAAGCTTGAAAGGAGAGGTGGGGATGTGAGGGCACAGAGGCATGAGGGGAATGGGGGCAGAGTGGTGAGGGGGTGGGCATCAGGGAAAAAGGGGGTAGGGGCAGTGAGGGAAGGGGGAGGCACCAGAAGGGTGCAGGTGCCAGGAGATTCTGGGGGTGAAGCAGAAGGGCAGACACCTGCAGGGGAGGGACCAGCACCAGAGGAGAGAGGCAGGGCAAGTGTGTAGAGGGAGGTGTTAGAAGAGGGGATGAGGAGGGGTAGCTTACCTGATCAGAGTGGGGCTATTGGAGGAGTGGGCACAGGAGAGAGAGAAGGGCTGGTGGAGGGGGGTAGGTCGCAGGAGGGCTGAGGGCAGTGAGAAGGGCAGGAGTCAAGATAGCAGAGGAGGGTGAGTAGTTGGGGTGCAGCAGGCACCAGGGGAGATGATGGAGCAAGGAGAGAAGACATGGCAGCAGAGAGAAAAGGTAAAGGTTTAAAAATATTTATTAATAACTTGGTATGCTGCCCACGGCCAGTTTGTTTGCGCCCCGCGGTGCAGTTTGGGTTTATGTGGGGATCAATATGTGGCCGGCAGTTGGGAGCCAAAACAAAAAAGTAGTCAGTGTAATGATCTTCTGTTGATATGCGTTTCAGTAGTTAAATTCTTGGACTGTCATTGCTCATGAAAAGTGCTGTCACATGGGTAGAAACCAGGTAAATATTGCATTTTATTAATATCAGCAGAACTGACTTAAATGGGGTCTGTGTGTTGTGTATTCTTGCCTTAATCTTTGTATTCATGCTTGTCAGTGTGAGAGAAGCTATTTGTGTATATTTGCTTGCATATGCAACCGCATTTAAGTTGAAGTGCTCAGCATGTTCTGTAAGTATCAATGTGGCACCTGGCGCTTCCAAAGTTGAGTTGCCCTAGCTCATCCCTGACAGGTGTCTGTCTAACCTGGTCTTAAATATCTCCGGTGATGGATATTCTGCAATCTCCCTAGGCAATTTATTCCAGTGTTTAACCACCCTGACAGGCAGGAAGTTTTCCCTAATGTCCAACCTAAACCTCCCTTGGTACAATTTAAGCCAATTGCTTCTCATCCTAACCTCAGAGGCCAAGAACAATTTTTCTTCCTCCTCCTTACGATACTTTTTTAGATACCTGAAAGCTGCTCTCAAGTTCCTTTTCGGTCTTCTGTTTTCCAAGGTAAACAAGGCGAATTTCTTCAGCCTTGCCTCATAGCTCTTGTTCTCTAGAACGTTCATCACTTGTGTTGATCTTCTCTGGACTTTCTCCAGTTTCTCCACGTTTCCTGAAATGTGGCGCCCAGAACTGAACATGATACTCCAGCTGGGGCCTAATGTAGATGGCTCAGTCCCTGCCTAGGGGACATGAGACTGGGCAGGTTAATTTCCAATCCTCCTGTTTATTCTTTTCCTAAGCCAGGAGGGCATGATAGTTCTGATGGGAGCTCTGCAGGAAGGCAGCCCGCACTGCTCCCTGCCTGAAACCTTGTGCAGGTGTTAAACAGCTGTCCAGCCCACCCTAGAGGTGACTGCATTTCAGCGTGCCTGAAGCTACACAGCACCAGCAATGGGCAGGAGAATGGCTCCTGGGCATGGCTTGCTCATGACTGCTTCAGTCCCATTGGATGGGCCTCAGCCTCTTTTCTTCCCCTCCTCCGCCTTGCAATGGGGCTGTAGACTCTGGGGAAAGAGGGGTGGAGGCAGGCAGAGGTGTCTCCCTGCAGCAGATGTGGACACGTCTCTGTATTAATCATTCTCTCATTGAAGTTTTTAGCTTTGTATCGAGTCCTTTTACATGGAAACTTTGTATTAAGTCTTGGTAGAATAGTCCCTAAGACAAGTGAGGCAGAGACTGTCCCTATGGGGTGAATGAGGTGGGAATGGATAAGGTGAAAGGTTGCAAAGATTGGAGAGGGGATGGAAGCCAGATCAATGAGCCCTGGGATATGGGCCCATTGAAAGGAGACTGGACCTGTGGATGCTTTAGGGGTCAGCAGCAAGGGCCTGCTTTGGGAAGCTCCCTCTTTGGAGGTGAATGTGGCAGCATTGAGACACCACCCAGAAGCTGGCGCCACAGACACTAACTGAAGATTCATGGGACGGCTCTCACAGACCTTGCATATGGATAAGATGATAGATCTGCAAGGGGGGGGGGGGGCAGTGGCATAGCAAGAGGGCCGGAGGGGTCAGTTGCCCCTGGGCACCATGCTAGGGAGGCTCCAATTTAATCCCATTCTGCTCCCCCTGTTATCCCTTCAGCTCACATGCTCGTATTCCACCTGCCACCGGCAGCTGGAGTCTCCTCCCTGCCTCTCTGCTCCAAGCCCGACCTTCCATCTCCACTGGAGGGTTAGTGCATGCGGGAGCCCAGCCCCAAACTGTAGGAGGTGGGGGAAGATGCAGTACAAGTTTCCCTCAGCTGTGCACCAGATTTGGGGCCATGCCACATGGCGGCGGCGGGGGAGGAGGGCGCAATTTTTTCCTTTGGCCCTGGGCGCATAACACCCTCGCTATGCCTCTGTGGGGATATGAAAACTCGAAATAAATAGGAGAGGGGAAGTGGAGGGGGGAGAGAAAGAAAAAGAGAGGGGGATGGGAGACAGCATCATTAAGTATCTGGAGAATGGGTACTTAAACCTAAGCAGATAAAAATCAAAGTCAATAGATAGCTTTCTGAGTGTTAGGAATCTATTAGCACCTGTAAGGGCTTGAACTCTTTGGGTCAAAAGTAGTGACACCTTTACCTTTAGAACAAAAGGGTGCTGATCTAAATCTGCCCCACTTTTTCTACTCCCTCAAACCAGCTTTTATTCATTTCATGTTTCCCTCTTCTGTCTCCATCTCCCATCTTTTCTCTCCAGCAGGTGAGCAACTGGCCACTGTGAACCTGCTGTTAATTATTTAATACCATTCCAGAGGGTAGGTAAATATTTGGGATGCTATTGCTTATGTCTGTGTGTGCTTACATCTAATAAACTGCAGTGTTAGACAAGAACATGCTTATTTGGATTCCACCTTGATCAGATAGTATTGCTGAGTTGCTGTTGATTTATTCCTTTCCCTGCCAGGACTGAAAAAGTTAAGTTGCCCTTTTGGGAGCTCTGAAAACCCAGGGTAACAATGGACATGCAGAACAATAGACCACTAGCCTCTTTATAACAGCCTTAACATATTTTTCTAACCCTTTTATTATTCTTGTGGCTCTCCACTGGACTCTACCATTTGTCCACATCTGTCTAGAAGTGAGGCATCCAGGTCTGGACACAGTACTCCTGCGGAGGGCTCACCAGTGCCAAGTACAGCAGGTCAGTTACCTCCTTTGCCTTACACACAGCACTCCTGTTAACACACCCCTGAACAAGAGGAGCCTTGTTTGCATCTGCATCACATGGTTGGCTCACATTCAGTTTGTGATCCACTATAATCCCCAGATCCTTTTCTGTAGTTCTACTGCCTGTCTGCTAATTCCTCGTTTTATCTTTATGCATTTGTTTTTTTCTTTTCCTCACACAGTTCTGCTCCAGTGTATGCACACATGGACCCATGGCCAAACTTTGTTCTCCATTGGCTCCAGCAGTCCTCATGCTTCCCACTCCATCCAGTGCTTTCCTCAGACTCCCAGGAGTGTCCAGACCCAGTT
Source organism: Pelodiscus sinensis (assembly GCF_049634645.1). Lineage (NCBI taxonomy): Eukaryota > Metazoa > Chordata > Testudines > Trionychidae > Pelodiscus > Pelodiscus sinensis. The sequence continues at coordinate 175,731,005 of NC_134712.1, forward strand.
GCCCCAACCATTTCCCCTACCCTGAGCCTTCTGCAGCTAGAATCTTTAGCTCCATGCATCTTTACTTTTCCTTTCTCTCCAGGCTGCTGCTCAGGACTCCCTTTATATACTTCCCCTGTTTCTCTATTGCCACAGTCCCTCTCCTTAGGCCTTCCATGTCCCCTCCACTCATGTAACATTTCTCACTAGTGGCTGCATCTAGACTGGCAAGTTTTTCCGCAAAAGCAGCTGCTTTTGTGGAAAAACTTGCCAGCTGTCTACACTGGCCGCTTGAATTTCCGCAAGAACACTGATGATCTCATGTAAGATTGTCAGGCTATGTCTAGACTGGCATGATTTTCCGCAAATGTTTTTAACGGAAAAGTTTTCCGTTAAAAACATTTGCAGAAAAGAGCGTCTAGATTGGCACGGATGCTTTTCCACAAAAGCACTTTTTGCGGAAAAGTGTCCCTGGTCAATCTAGATGCCCTTTTGCGCAAAAAAGCCCCAATTGCCATTTTCGGGATCGGGGCTTTTTTTGCAGAAAACAAATCTGAGCTGTCTACACTGGCCCTTTTGCGCAAAAAGTTTTGCGCAAAAGGGACTTTTGCCTGAACGGGAGCAGCAAAGTATTTCCGCAAAAAGCACTGATTTCTTACAGTAGAAAGTCAGTGCTTTTGCGGAAATTCAAGCAGCCAGTGTAGACGCTCTTTTCCGCAAATGCTTTAAATGGAAAAGTTTTCCTTTAAAAGCATTTGCGGAAAATCATGCCAGTCTAGACATAGCCACTCTGTATTAAATTCAGGAGCAAGGGAGCTAATGAAACAAATACCAGTTGGATGACCTCTTACCACATGGTGAAACCTTTACAACCTTAGTAAATGGCAAAGAATTGTGTATTCTTAGACTGGCTGCAAGAGTAGGGTGACAATGACTTTGTGTAGTGGGCTATGAAACCTTTATTACAATACCACTCAGTTTCTGAAGAACTCTATTTATTCTTGGAATTCTGACCTTCTTTGGGAGCTGATTGCAGACCAAGTCCTCTCCAGTGCCCTGCCACATTTAAATCATGGAAACAAAATTTTACAATCACTGTAGCATTATCATTGTTCAAGCCAGCCAAAATTGACTCAAAGCTGGCACTGAGCCAGTTCAGACTGGCACTGCACTGCAGAATCTGCCTCGCTGCTGAAAAGATAATTCATTGATGAAGATGCAACGCATGCCTCAGGAAGTCCCGTGGAGTCTCTTAAGGTTCTTGAGCAACCTTAGTGAGTTTTCAGGGAAGCTCTGGGCCTTTGTTTTGAGAATGTATCTGAAGGATTAGTCGGGCAATGTAGATCCTTGCCCTACATGTGGGGCTTAAATTCAGCCAGAGCCATTGAGGGATGAGCTCTGGTGAATATTTTCAAACCCTGGGGAGCCTAAGTGTGCCCTGTGGAGATGAAGTTGCACGCTCTGGCACGCCCCATTGAGGTTGAAGACTTGAGCCCCAAGATTCTAGAATAGTGAGGATTTAAGTTCTGCCTATAAATAAAATCCTTCACTTTAATCCTGGATTAATTGCCCAGGCCAGACCTTTTGTGATTTCTGACCCAGAAAATTCCATCCTTGATCCATTTTCAATTGTTGTTCTAGACTTCAAAACACTTTGTGTGTGTGTGTGTGTGTGTGTGTGTGTGTGTGGTCACCGGAATGCTCTGTAATTCTAGAATTTCTTCTCTGTCGTGATGGCAGGTTTAGTTCAATCTGAGACGGTCTCTGTATTGGTTTCACTTTGAATAGGTTGTGTTGATTCAATTGGGATGGTTTAGATTTAATTTCTTCCTTACCTATAAGGACTTAGAGTCCTCTCCAACTCCTGCATGATATTTTAGTCACTCTTTTCTCATTTGCTCCCACATCCTAGTGCACATTCCCTTCTCTTTCTCTTCATCACAAGATCTTCTAAAAGTCCATTTCTACCTGTTCTTTCCCTTCAAAGCTAACAAACCTTCCACTCTCCATTCTGATATAGAATTTTTCTTTTCTTACCATCTTTTTTAGAAGGTCTGGTGCATTCCAGATAAGTAAGCCCATGCAATGCACTGCTGGGGTTATCTCCATTCAGCCTAGCAGTGGGGCCAGTCAAAGATGCTACCATAGTTCCAGAGCCCCACAACTTTAGCAGGAAAGGTAGAGATGTGCAGGGAGAGGCAATGGAGCATGTTATTTTTCCAAGGACCAGCCAGGAAATGCAATCCGAACCACCTGCACATAATCAAAGAAACATCCTATCTGCCAGGAAACTACCGGGTTGAACCAAGAAGAGGAATCCAAGCACGAGGGTGTGTGGAGACTAGAGGCAGAACAACTGGCACAGAATGGCCCAGCTCCCTAAAGGCTGGTTTGACCTGACCCCAAGACTTTTGGAACTTTTGGGTGGCATGCACCTGGGCTTTGAGGCAAAGGCTTTTACACTGTTGTCACAGGTGTTCCTTTTATGGGACTTCATCGAAGGGAGACTTGTGTTAGTCAGGGTATTTGAACAACATATGAACGGCTATACTGGGTCAGACCAAAGGTCCATCTAGCCCAGTATCCTGTCTTTCAACAGTGGCCAATGCCAGATGCCCCAGATGGAGTGAACAGAACAGATAACCATCAAGTGATCCCACTTCTATCATCCATTTCCAGCCTCTGACAATCAGAGGATAGGGACACCATTCCTGCCCATCCTGGCTAATAAATATTGATGGACCTATCCTCCACAAATGTATCTAGTTCTTTTTTGAACCCTGTTAAAGTCCTGGTCTTCACAACATCCTATGGCAAGGAGTTCCACAGTTTGACACTGCATTTTGTTGCCAAGGTCAAAGCAATGTAGTGTAGTTGTTAACACCCAGTCAGGTAAAGTAAGGCCAGGTGTACCTGCAGGCCATGATGGGGCACATCCCATCCCTTTACAGGAGACCTTTTCCTGATTGCTTTGAACCTGAACAAAGTTAATGGAACAGTCGAGGGCTGGATAAAGATTAAAGACAGGTCTTATTTTGTGGGAACAGCTTCACCCATCCATACTGTGGTGAATGTATAGGATTATTGGGGTGTGTGTGTGTGTGTGTGTGTGTGTGTGTGTGTGTGTGTGTGTGTGTGTGTTCACTTGTGCAGGAACCACCAACTCCTGTCAAGGACTCCCTCGGTAGTGGAGAGAGGAATGTCCTGGACTAACTGGTGACCTCTCTCAGCAGTGTAGGGAGGTATCTGAGATCTGATTTGTTACACTGGGAAGAGGTAATTATCCAAACGGTAAGTGGTTATGTTCCACGGTTTGGAGAGAGGTAAAAGAGGAGTTTTTTGATGAGTTGCTGCATCTTACTAGCAACATACCATCTAATGAAAAGGTAATTATTGGAGTATATCTAAATGCATATGTAGGCACTGCAGAGGCTGAACATGATCCAGTCCATGGAGGGCACAGCATGAGAGCCAGAAACTCTGAGGGGGATCATATCTTACTGATGTGCCAGGCGCTGGATGTAGTGACTAGAGAAAGCCATCTTATAATTAATGCCAATGGAGGACACCGATCCCTAATTAATAAGAAGGCAGATCACAAGTAATCAATTGTAAGGTACATCTGGCCAGTGCATTATGAGTGAGCCCAAACTTCATATGCAGGGTATAGACTATGAAGAATCTGAAATCCTGGGCACAGGAAAGGCCTAATTGGTGGAAACTCTAAAGATGGGAAAGCTAGGCTACATTGATATGGACATATCCTGTGGAGAATGGAACACTCTATTAGTAGGATGTCTTTCTTGCAAGGATTGAGGATAGAAGGCAACCAAAGAGGAGACCACCAATTTAGTACATGTAGCAGCTCGGTATTAGTGGATCTCAGAGGAACCAGTCTGGGTGACAGCTTGGCCTATCATTGTGGCATTTGGAAAAAGATATATAAAGTCACTGACCCCAAACAGGGAAGTGAAAAGACAGAAGATGATTGCAGAGTAAGTTTAGACATGAAAGCAGTTTTAAAGGTTTTAACTTTAGCAGAAAGAGGAATGATGCATTTAGATTGTGAATTAATATATGATCGGTAGCTTCAGGGAGTAGCCAAGTTAGTCTGTACAGGATAAACTTAAAAAACAATAAATGGTCTGGTAGCACTTTATAGACTAACAAAACATGTAGATGGTATCATGACCTTTCGTGGGCACAGCCCACTTCTTCTGATGTACATCCTAAACTAAAAACTCTGGTCATCACACATCAGTGCTGATATCACGAAAGCTCACGATACCATCTACAAGTTTTGTTCAGAGCCGGCCCAAGCCATTCTTACGCCCCGGGTGTGCGGTGCATGCCCAGGCCCGCCTGGCCTGGCAGCACCGTGTGGTGCCCCTTACAATCGGGGGCCCCAGGCTATCGCCGGGTCAGCCGGCTGGCTCTGGTTTTGTTAGTCTATGACAGGGGTGACCAAACTTTTTTCAGAGGGGGCCAGATTTTATGAAGTGAACATGCGTGAGGGCCGACCATTTTGCCTGACATTCTTTGAACCATTAAAATTAAACGCAAATTAACTATTTTATGCAAAGTTTATTGCAAACGGCATACTTTTCATTTCGTCACATGGATGACAAATCTAAACAGGTGTTAAATCACTCTGCCTTTCATATCTGAAGGCCAGATGAAAAAAAAATCCAGGAAGCTGAAATATATGTCAGGAACATTGTAAAGTACATTACATATGGTGGTAAAGGTTGTCTGTCAATTTTTAAGTTCAAAAAATATGAACAGGAACATAACACCAAGTATACATGTTGTGTCCAAATATATTTATAACTGATTTAGACCAACTGACATTAACTGAGATTTTACAGTGTATTCATCTCAATACATATGGATTCGTTGGGGGCCATAAAAGATAGATATTGCCAAATTACCTGTGGGGCCGTATTAAACTGGAACACGGGCCGTAATTGGCCCGCGGGCCGGACTTTGGACATGCCTGGTCTATGAAGTGCTACCAGACCATTTGTTAAGTTTATATGACCTGTTAGAATGGTGCCACCCAGTGGCCCCTAGTAGAACTACAATGTGAAATTGTTTTGTCTCTTGGAAATTATGATGATCTGATTTGTTTCTTGTCCTAGTGTGAAGTGCACCACAAGCAATTCCACTGAAGTCAAAGGAAAGCAGTAGTGTAAAACCAGTTTTGGAAGAGACTCAGATCCTTTTGAGTTTGCTGTGACTTATTCTTACTTAGAGCAAGAAATGGAAAATGTCTGGGCCAAATTCAGACTTCATGAACTGAATGCATCCTGTTTGACCACCAACTCCTGTCAAGGACTCCCTAGGTAGTGGAGAGAGGAATGTCCTGGACTAGCTGGTGACCTCTCTCAGCAGTGTAGGGAGGTAGATGGGGGAAATGGCTTCCTCTATGAGATACCACTTGGGGCCTGTGATGAGAATGTGAAGGTAAGTAAAGTCTGCCTTAAAATAACTCTGAGGCAGGTGCAGCTCATTAGCCTTGGTAGGCAGCCTGCCTAGCAGAAGGATAACTACAGTGTCAAACTAAAGTTGTCAGGCTTGCACAGCCAACCTGTGAAGCTCATCCAGTAGATATGCTCATGTGAACTGATGTGCAGGTAAAGCATTCCGCACGTACAACAGCCTGGGCTGCTAAAGCTTAAGAAGTGAGTGAATGCGCTGAGTAAGCTGAGATGCACATGCAGGAAGGTTGACTAGAAGCCTCTTGGAGCTATGTGAGGTCTGAAGGAGAAGAGTAAATGCCTTGTATCTAAATGTGGCTCTTTTCCAATGCAACTAACTTTATAAAACTAAAATATTAGCATGGCGCTATATACAGAGCAACATTAAGGACACATCTCATTTTTACATGAGCTTTACTGAACAAAGTTGTTCATTCACTGCCTGTTGCTACTCCCATTGAAAAAAATGGGTTTGAGTGGAACTAGGTTTGCCCCACAGTTGCCAACTATTTTTCTTAAAGTTCCAGCTTTTGGAGTCAGGTGAGTACGTGAGAATCTCATATTTTACTAAAACCAAAAAAGCTTCTAATGGTCATAGAAAAAAATCTTGAGATCATGAACGCTAAAGATTCGATGACCAGAGAACAAATAAACTGAACCCAAAATATATTATTTTTTAAAAATCTCATGGTTTTGGAGGTTTTAACTAATGATTTTCATAATTGCGACTGGCAATTTTGCAAGTCCTTATATGCTCAAAATTTAGAGCCCATTAAAAACCAAAATTAACAAAAATATCTTAAGGGAAAAAATATTTTTTTTGGAAAAAAAGGGGGTCTGGTGTTGCAATGGCTCCTGTCCAAGTAATTACTCAGTGGTTTGGGAAAGCATCCTGATGCGATAGAATAAATAAGGCAGCCCTCCTGTGATGTGGGTGGGGAGAGAACCCCACAAAGCATGGGATGAGGGCCCCTTCTTACTCCTGGCACTTTTGTAAATTCTCCGCTTTTGCTCCCCAGTCCATGTCTATAACTGCACCCACCAAAGTCTGTAAGAACCTCTCCCTCTAGTCCCTGGGGCGAGGTGGCCCAATGGCTCAAGTCCATAACTTGCTGCAACTTGTGGGGCAGTGTGACCCAATGGCCACAGTCTGTAACTTGCCCCTATTTGCAGGGCAGTGCAGTTCAATAGCCTGAGTCAATAACTCGCCCCTATTTGTGTGTGCACGTGTATATTCCCCTCTCAAGGGATGGGAGATAAGGGAAGGGTTTACGTCCCCTGGTAGGGGCATCCAGGCTCTCCTGCTCCACTGGACCTCTGCCCAGGGACCTGTTAGTGGCTGTAGCTCTAGCTGCTAAGTCAGTGAGGAAAAGCTCTGTCTGAAACATGCTGACTCCTCGGCTTCGGCCCACTCACCATCTAGCTGCTGCCTTTCCTGGGCTGCTTCCCGCTACAGTTGTTTCAACTCCATCACAGATCTCCATCTCCCCCCCTTTATCTGGGCTCTGTCTGCTCCTGCTTGGCTCTGGAACCCATGAGGTTTCTAGGAGCATCTGGGCTCCTGCTTGCGTATTAGCGTCTCAGCGGTTGGGTAGTTGCTGCAGTTTGCCTGGGGCTGGCAATGCACATCCTCTCCCTCCAGTTACCCATGCCAACTGAGTCGAGCTGCTCTCTTTTATAGCTGTTCAGCTCAAGCATGTCCAGTAAGGCAAAGGGGATGTGGCATCCCCAGCTCCCCAGGATTGATTAATTCCCTCCTGCTCAGTGTGGGGAGAGTGCGTCCCATCACGCCCCCCCCCCCCCCCCGAAACCTTAGCCAGAGAATTGTGAGCTACCTCCACCATGATCATTGACATCTACAGAAGTTTCATGGACCAACCTGGTACACAGAGACAGAGTGTTCCTAAGCCTAACTCTACAGGGGGGATGAGAAGCAGATAGTGACCACTATTGCTTATTTCAACGTCTCTTCTAGCATAAGTAAAAAAAGTGTAAATCAACAAATGTGTCTTGCTATTTTGAGAGTTGCATCCTTAATTTCAAAGCAAATTGCATACTTTCTGGAGGTTGCTTCTCCTGCATTAGGCTCATTCCTACTGCACTATAGGTACTGGCTGGGCTGTGTTAAAAACATGTTCTGGTCAACTGTCCCCCATAATCCTTCTCATCCATTCATGGCAGGAAGCCACCAAATCATAATCCCCCAAAATGTCCTTGGGATCCTTGGAGGTGATGTCTCATCTGAGGATGACATGCAGCTTTTTGTGGAAGTGTCAGGTTTGCAGCTCTGCCCCAGAGCAATTGTTAACTTCCCTTCCTTCTGGTATGCTTGCCAGAGCTTCATGGCTTTCACACATGGTAGCCAAAATGCAGTATTTTAATGTTGGTATAAGAATATAAGTATAATGATAGACCCAGCATATCTAGGGCTAAGGACTATGCTCCACAATGTCTCTCCTTAGTCACAGTGGAACTTCCTACCATTAGAGTAAAGCTCATCTTGGGGGCTGGTATGGAATGAAACTCACTGCCATTCCAAATTCCATGTACATGTTGTTGGCCTGCCTTCTCTAATACAACCCGGGGCAGCATGTACTTACTTTAAAGTTTAAACAAACAGCTCCTCTCCCTCACCCAAAGCAAAACCCTACCTTGCACACACAATACCACCACAGTGAGAATTAGCCACCTGAGACAGATGTTAGTTATGTCCCTTGTTGCACCACTAGAAGGCCCTCAAGTAATACAGTGAAGGTGGTAGAAGGCTCTTTAAAATGGAATGGAATAGTAGAAATCTTTGCATTTCTGTAGCATTATTCACGAAAAGGTTTCAAGGCATTTTGTAGATAGCAAGTCCACAAACACTTTTGCGAAGTGGGTAAGTATTTCTAGACCCATTTAATGACAGGCATGGTGAGACAGAAAAGTGACTCCTGTTCAGCAGTCTGTCCACAGTGTGAATCTTCAGTGGGGTCCAAATGGAGTGTACTCTGATCACTGATGCAAATTTGGGCGATAATTCTTATCACAATTATTAACACCATTATTGCAAAAACAATTCAAAACTATTTCCCTGATATCAACGTGGATAAAAAGTTCCAAACACTTGCTCCCCATCCTATTGCACTTTCTATACCCTTATCAATTGTTCCATCCAAATAATTTAATACGTCCACAGTTGTTATGGGTGATTTGTCCACATTCCTTTCAGTTTGATTCTTGATTGCTAGCACTGCTCCTATTTTGAGCATGTATTCTTCACCCTCTTCCTTATTATGATATAACCAGTGGTTGAGAGGTCCTGCACCTTCTATCTTGTTTAACCCATCAAAGGGGCACCCTCTGTTCTCGTCAAATCCTGTTTGTGATGCCATTTCGGTAACCAATGATTGGTTCTTTAAAGGATTTGAAACCACATACAGAGGAATACTTTTTAGGGTTAACCAAAGAATTTATTTGTATTTACTTTTATAATTAATTTTTCATTTAAATCAATTCGCTATCTTTAATTCTTTTAAGACAGCATAACATGCAAATAAAGACTAGAAAAAACAGTACAAATAAAACAAGAACAATGACCCCTCCTACAGCTATACCCTCCAAAGTTACCTTTGAACAGTTTGTGAAGTTATCAGACATACCTATATAATACTCACATTTAGATGAATAGAAGCACTATTTAGATTCAGGAGATATTCTTTTTTTTGTCTTTCCTTTTGGATTTTTCGTTGCAACTTATGACTGGTGTTGCCCTTTCGGAGCTTACGAGCAGCAACGAGATTCGGCACCGGGGAGAGAGCCCTGGTTGATCAGACCTGGCTTGTTTGGATTCGCAACCCTTCCGCTTTTGGTCTATTTAGTTCAACCTTTTATACCCTGTTTCAGTATTTTTCCTCTCACATGACTCTGCTGACGTTAGCTTTTGAGGTCTCATTCTGCCTTTTCAGGTGTTGTATTTTTCGTTTAACTGCTTCTCATTTGGGGTTATCAGCACTTTGTTGCTTTTGCTGTTTTTGTTACTTTTACTTCCCTAAAAGCAGGGTTATTGTTGGTCGTCTAACCCGTTGGGGTGCTCCTCGGGGAATGAAGGGGGCTCCCCTCAGGGTCAGTGGGTGGCCGCTCCCACCCACTACAAGCTCTAAGCAGTCAGTAGCCTGGCTCTAATCCAGGGCAGGGGCTGCAACAGTCAAGCAGTCTAAGCAAACAATCAGTAGCCCTGCCCTAACTCTAGGCAGGGGCTGCAGCAATCAACAGGTAATAAGCACACCCTCAGTAGCTCAGCCCTAACACAAGGAAGGGGCTGCAATAAGCAAGCAGTTTATAACCAGGCAGTGAGTAGCCCAGCCTTAACACAGGCAGGGTCTGCAACAGTTAGTAGCCAGTAGCCCAGCCCTGGGGCAGGGGAAGGGCTTCTCCCAGGACAAACCAACCAGGTCACAGTCAGTACACCCAGGTACGTAATCGGTCTCCTTACTCAGGGAAGGTTCAGGCCCTTTGTCTGTGGCTGCACGTTGCCGGAGGGGAGACTGCCACCCAATCAAAGGGTGTCGGGGGGGGGGGGGCCCTCCCTTCACCACCACTCCCCGGCCCAAGGCCCTAATAGCAGCTGGTAATCAGCTGCCAGGTCAGCCGGGATACGGGTCAAAAATCACTGACCTATCGCACCGGTGTCAGTGGGGGATCCACTCCTCAACCCACTGGCCCCTGGACAGACCAAGATCAGCTACCCCTGGGCTGGCTCCAGTTCTCTCCGTCCTGGGTACCTGATTCCCTGGAAGGTCTTCCAGGCGGTCAGGGGTGGGGTACCCTGGCCACAACAGCAGGCCTGCGTGGTAGTCCTCCCGGAGAGGGCTGGGAGGACCAGGCCAGTTGTCCAACTCTGCTGGCTCTGATTCCTCCACTGGCAAGGCCAGGGAGGTTTTTTGCTCCTCACTGGTCAGGGAGGCAGAGGCCCCTGGCTCCCTTGCTGGCTGTGGAGAGAGTGCCTCTGGCTCTGTCTCTGGCAGGGCCCAGACTGGTCTTGGAGGAAGTCCTTTTATATCCCTGGGCCCGCCCCCTGACTTCCTCCCAGGTGAGTCCTCCAGGTGAGCCCAACCTGGCTCAGGGAGGGGCACTTCCTCCTCAGGGTCAGTGGGTGGCCACTCCCACCCACTACATGGTCAAGTCAAATTCTGGATTTTTTTTTTCATTTACGTCTCCTGTATTTTGACAATGCTGCCTTCCTTTTACACATACAACTAAATTAGTGCTCATTTGACATACACAGGCCAGACCCTACCACATCCTTTTCACACTCTTATGAAAAGCCCCTTACATTCTTTAATAAGCTCAAGTGGTCAAAGGATGTTAAAATGCGGATAATTGACTAGTCAACTAGTCAATGGAATTTCCATCGACTAGTTGACAAGTCCATAGGCACCTCTGCATTCCTCCTTGGAAATGTACAAGAGCCCCTCCATTGGGGCTCTTGTACATTTCCAAGGAGGAATGCAGAACTCTGAGTACAGCCTGGGGCCAGCAGGAAGTCCCACTGACTCTGAGTTGCACACAGGTGCCTTCTTTGAAATGCACCAGAGGGGGCTCTTGTGCATTTCAAAGCCATAGAGCCCAGGATCAGTGAGGGACTCCGTGGATCAGCTGCAATTCAAAGGGGCAGCTGCAGGGAGTCCAGGGTCAGCTGGGGACTCCCCAGATGACTCCGGGCTCCCCAAGAAATGCCATGGGGAGCCCAGGATCAGCAGGGGAAGCTTCAGCTGACCCAGGGCTCCTAGTGGCAATGGAGCGTAGCAAGGAGTCTGGGGTCAGCGGGGGACTCTGAGTCCCCTGCTGATCCTGGGCTCCATGGCTTTGAAATGCACAAAAGTCCTCTCTGGGGACTCTTGTGCATTTAAAATGTGAAAGTAGAAGGAATTATACTGTAAGAGAAAGATGAATTGTGCTGTAATAATTGAATAAGTTGAAGGAATTCTGTTTGTCTTTTAAGAGGAAGAAGAAAAGTATGTTAATGTTGATTGTAGGTATGCAGATCAACGTGCTAGCCAGATGGGCCTGAGTTAACAGGAAAAGGAACATTAGGTGTTAGGCAGAAAGCAGTTCAAGATAATCAGGGAGTTATGGACAGGAGATTGCTGTGTGCTTGATATTGAAATGAAGATACTTAACCACACTAATAATGTGAAGTTTTGCCCCTCTTTTTGATCCTGTTAACTTGGCTTTTTTTTGACTGTATAAATCAAGGGGTTTGAACCTTGTGTGGTGCTCACATTTTCTGGATGCATTTTAGCAGAGCTTTGCTGAATAAACAGAACGGTCTGACAAATCTGTGAGTCCTGTCTGATTTTGACAAAAAGAAGGCACTATGTGCAGCCCAGAGTCTGGGACTTCCCGCTGGTCCCAGGCTGTATGCGGAGTTCTGTATTCCTCCTTTGAAATGTACAAAGGGCTCTTGTACATTTCAAAGGAGGAATGAGGAAGTGCCTATAGAGTAGTCGACTAGTCAAAAAACTATCTGATAAGCAAACACTTATAGGATAGTCGACTAGTTTTTAACATCCTTAGTCAGAGATTTGGATTTTGTCTCAGCTGAAAGATGTCACCTTCAGTAGCAAAGTGCCCCTACAGAGGCATTGCTTCTGTACTGCCTTGAAGGACAGAGTCCTACTGAATGAATTGTTCCTTTCAGCACTTTATATTGCAATGTGAACGAACAAAAATGTAAGCGAGAATATAATAAAACATAATTTTATTTAAAAATTTAACTTTTCTTCACAAAATTCACAATAATCTTAATATTTGAAATGGGCCTGAATTGAGGCTCTGGATCTACTCCCAGTGCACCCAGAACTTTGTGGAAGTTTGGATTAAGGTTGCTGCCTAAGTGTGACTCAAATCAAAGCCCTAAATTGCATCTGCATCCTCACTTGGATTCTGAACATTTGAATCCTGAACAATGAGTAGTCCTGTGACACCTCAAGATCATCTCATCTGAAGAAGTGGGTTTTACCCATGAAAGCTCATGATACACTCCTAAATATATAGTATATATCTAATATACTTCATTTTGGTTAGTCTCTAAGGCTGTGTCCAGACTCAGGGGTTTTTTCGGGAAAAGTAGCCTTTTTCCAAAAAAACTTCACCTGCGTCTAGACTGCAGCCGCGTTCTTTCGAAATTAAATCGAAAGAACGCGGCTTTTCTTTCGACGGCGGTAAACCTCATTTCACGAGGAAGAACGCCTTCTTTCGAAAGTGCTTCTTTCGAAAGAAGGCGTTCTTGAATGTAAATAGGGCTTCTTCGAAAGAGAGCATCCAGACTCATTAGGTGCTTTCTTTCGAAAAAGTGGCTTGCTCTTTCGAAAGTTCCGTGTGCAGTCTAGACGCTCTCTTTCGAAAGAGGCTTGCAGTCTAGACATAGCCTAAGGGTTTGCCCACACAGCAGGGCTAAAGTTGAATTAAGGTATGCAACTTCAGCTACGTCAATTGCGTAGTTTAAATCAAAATAGCTTAATTCAGCTTTTGGTGCTGTCTACGCAGCAGGAAGTTGAAGGAAGAACACTCTTCCTTCGACTTCCATTACTCCTTGTGAAATGTGGGTTATCATGAGTCAGAGTAAAAAGTCCCCCAGCTCAACATTATTTTGAAACAATGGATTGTAGTGTAGAATATCAGTTATTCCAAAATAATGCTGCTGTGTAGATGTAAGGCTATGTCTACATTACCAGGTTATTTCTAAATAAGTTATTTTGAAATATTAACCCCTGAAGCTTATTCTTCTTCATGAGCAGGAGTTATTTCAGAATAACCAGCCCCCTTATTTCGAAATATCAGGCTTGGTAGGGTGGATGCTACTTGGTAATGGTGTCCTTGGCCTCTGTCTGCCAGAGGCTAGAGAGGGATGGCAGGAGACAAATCGCTTGATCATTGTCTTCAGTCCACCCTCTCTGGGGCACCTGGGGCTGGCCACTGTCGGTAGACAGGATACTGGGCTCGATGAACCTTTGGTCTGACCCAGTACGGCCGTTCTTATGTTCTTATGCTCACCTTGTTATTTCAAAATAACTCCCCAGTGTAGACATGCCCTAAGGTGCCACAGGCTTACTCATTGTTTTTAAAGTTACAAACTAACATGGCTACCCCTCTGAGACTTGTAAACATTCGGATTCTGATTGATCCCTGATCACATGACTCAGGTTCATTTCTATTTAATATCAATAGAGGGGATATAGCAGCAGCTAGTGCCACAGCTGGGACACACTGCAAATATCATTATGATCAAACATTCAGCTGCTCTAAGGCCCGGCAGGTCTAGAATGCAGACTTAAAGAGCAAGGGACAAGTGACTTCTCCATGCTGACACCTAGCACTGGTGGTAACCAGCTTGTGCTTCACTTCCCTTGACCACTGTGGGCACAGACCATGGCAAGTTCCATCTCAAGAGTTTGACGGACAGCAGCCTCAGTGCTTGATTCACTTCTTGCCCTACATAAACCCAAGGCACATTCTGGAAAGTGTCCAGGCAATGGTGTGAATTTCATGCAGCTGTCATGCCTGTTTCTGCTACTGAATTCCTAGCTTTGTCCTTGGCTTGATGTGGATTTCATCTCCTGTCTCAGACCCCGATACCTGACTTAGACTCTCTTTCTTGGAATTGACCCTGACCTGGCACTGGTCTACAAAGTCCTCAGCTACTCTCAGCCTCAGATTTGCCCCTTTTCTGTCTCTTGGCCCTAACTGAGCTTGTTGGGATCCTGCCAGCTACACCAACGTCTTGATTAACTATTTACTGAATACTTTAAATACACTCTGCTGGGGTCTATTAATTATCAGGGCAGTTTACACTGGGTAAAAAGTATTAATTCAATAGTGTCTTGGATGTATTTATTATTCATTTGCTTTTTAATTTAAATAGGAATGAGAGACCATAAATAATGAAGATTCATCAGGTCTTCCTGCATGCTGTTCTGAGGGCTTGGGTTGACCTGTGATAAGCACACGTTTATGACATGGCAGGTTGGTGCAGAGATGGCTCTTTGGGCCTATAAAATCTGTGGTTGAGGGGTAAAGCCCAGTTCATAGGAGACTTCCCAATTAACAGGGCTCTTCTGTTGTCTTAGGTCCTGATTCAGCAACTGTCTCCAGGGCCAGCCCACAACATTTTGGCACCCGAGGCGGGGAGCTCAAATGACACCCCCATATCCCCTTATTATGTTTAACATCTCATGATTTGAAAGCCAGTGTCATAGTTTTGGGGCCTGCTGCATGACTTTTAAATGCTTGAGATTGACAAAACAGAAAATATGCATTTCTCTCTGCATGTCCTGGCTGTAATTATTCAAGTATGTTGTTTCTCACCCCTGTTACAAGTAGAATGAGGAAGTGCTGTTACTACCACAATGTTCTAGACAGCCTAGCTGGGAAAATGTTATGTAACCAGGTCTGGCAAGATTTGAAACAGGAACAAATATGGGTGATCAAAGAGGAAAACCCATCTAGTTGCAATTCTATTTCCCTTTTTTAAAAAAATTGCTTCATTTCCTCAACTTCCTTCCCTGAAATACACAGCTACAATACATCAAAATTGTGGAAGTTACAGTTAAGAGTGTGTATTTATAGTATACTTGCTATAGCTGTTTGGAACATGTTTTTTTCCTCCCCTGAAAAATTTCAGTTTCTCAATGAAAAATTGGTAAACTAGATTAATTCTGGTGTGGCAAGGGAATTGTAGTATGTGTGTGTTGTGCCCTGATAGTCATCTGTAGGCGAGGCTCCCTGACTGGACTACATATCCCATGATGTATCACAGTTTCCCCCCTTGATAAGGGGAGTCAATGCATCATGGCAGTTGTAAGGCCATAATTCATCCTGGGAGATAATGTAAGAACATAAGAATAAGAACGGCCATATTAGGTCAGACCAAAGGTCCTTCTAGCCCAGTATCCTGTCTACCGACAGTGGCCAGCGCCAGGTGCCCCAGAGAGGGTTGACCGAAGACAATGATCAAGCGATTTATCTCCTGCCATCCCCCTCCAGCCTCTGACAAACAGAGGCCAAGGACATCATTTTATCCCCGGGCTAATAGCCTTTTATGGACCTAACCTCCATGAAGTTATCTAGCTTCTCTTTAAACTCTGTTATAGTCCTAGCCTTCACAGTCTCCTCTGGCAAGGAGTTCCACAGGTTGACTACACGCTGTGTGAAGAAGAACTTTCTATTATTAGTTTTAACTCTGCTACCCATTAATTTCATTTGGTGTCCTCTAGTTCTTCTATTATGGGAACTAATAAATAACTTTTCTTTATTGGCCCTCTTCACACCACTCATGATTTTATATACCTCTATCATATCCCCCCTCGGTCTCCTCTTTTCTAAACTGAAAAGTCCCAGTCGCTTTAACCTCTCTTCATATGGGACCCGTTCCAAACCCCTAATCATTTTAGTTGCCCTTTTCTGAACCCTTTCCAAGGCCAAAATATCTTTTTTGAGGTGAGAAGACCACATCTGTACACAGTATTCAAGATGTGGGCGTACCATAGTTTTATAAAGAGGCAGTAAGATATTCTGGGTCTTATTTTCTATCCCTTTCCTAATAATTTCTAGCGTCCTATTTGCCTTTTCAACCGCCGCTGCACACTGCGTGGAAGTTTTCAGAGAACTGTCCACGATAACTCCAAGATCTCTTTCCTGATTTGTCATAGCCAAATTAGCCCCCATCATACTGTATGTATAGTTGGGGTTATTTTTCCCGATGTGCATTACTTTACACTTATCCACATTAAATTTCATTTGCCATTTTGTTGCCCAATCACTCAGTTTGGTGAGATCTTCTTGGAGTCCCTCACAAGCTTCTGTCTTGACTATCCTAAACAGTTTGGTATCATCTGCAAACTTTACTACGTCACTGCTTACCCCTTTCTCCAGGTGATTTATGAATAAGTTGAAAATGATTGGTCCCAGGACTGACCCTTGGGGGGGACACCACTAGTTACCCCTCTCCAATCTGAAAATTTACCTTTTATTCCTACCCTTTGTTTCCTGTTTTTTAACCAGTTCTCCATCCAAGAAAGGACCTTCCCTCTTATCCCATGGCCATGTAATTTACACAAGAGCCTTTGGTGAGGGACCTTGTCAAAGGCTTTCTGAAAATCCAAGTATACTATATCTACTGGATCCCCCTTGTCCGCATGTTTGTTAACCCCTTCAAAGAACTCTAATAGTTTAGTAAGACAGGATTTCCCTTTACAGAAACCATGTTGACTTTTGTCCAACAAATTATGATCTTCTGCATGCTTCACAATTTTATTCTTTACTATTGTTTCGACTAATTTGCCCGGTACTGAAGTTAGACTTACCAGTCTGTAATTGCCAGCATCACCTCTAGAGCCCTTTTTAAATATTGGTGTCACGTTGGCTACCTTCCATTCATTAGGTATGGAAGCCAATTTAAAGGATAGGTTACAAACCACAGATAATAGCTCAGCAATTTCCCATTTGAGTTCTTTTAGAACCCTTGGATGAATGCCATCTGGTCCCGGAGATTTGTTAACATTAAGTTTTTCTATTTGTTCCATAACCTCCTCTAATGACACTTCAATCCGGGACAGTTCCTCAGATTCATTACCCACAAAGGACGGTGAAGATTCGGGAATCTCCCCAACATCCTCAGCCGTGAAGACTGAAGCAAAGAAATCATTTAGTTTCTCCGCAATGGCTTTATCGTCCTTGATTGCTCCTTTTATAGCTCAATCATCTAGGGGACCCACAGGTTTTTTAGCAGGCTTCCTGCTTCTAATGTACTTAAAAAACATTTTGTTATTTTTTTTTTGAGTTTTTGGCTAGCTGGTCCTCAAAATCTTTTTTTGCTCTTCTTATTACATTTTTACACTTGATTTGACAGTGTTTATGTTCCTTTCTATTTATCTCACTAGGATTGGACTTCCACTTCTTAAAAGATACCTTTTTGTCCCTCACTGCTTCTTTTACATGGTGGTTAAGCTACGGTGACTCTTTTTTAGGTCTCTTGCTATGTTTTTTAATTTGGGGTATACATTTAAGTTGGGCCTCTATTATGGTGTCTTTAAAAAGTTTCCATGCAGCTTTCAGGGATTTGGCTCTAGTCACTGTGCCTTTTACTTTCTGTTTAACTAACCTCCTCATTTTTGTGTAATTCCCCTTTTTGAAATTAAATGCCAGGGTGCTGGACTGCTGAGGTGTTCTTCCCACCACAGGAATGTTGAATGTTGTTATATCATGGTCACTATTCCCAAGCGGTCCTGTAACGGTTATTTCCTGGACCTGATCCTGCACTCCACTCAGGACTAAATCAAGAATTGCCTCTCCCCTTGTGGGTTCCTGCACCAGCTGCTCCAAGAAGCAGTCATTTAAGCCATTGAGAAATTTTATCTCTGCTTCTCTTCCTGAGGTGACATGTATCCAGTCAATATGGGGGTAATTAAAATCCCCCATTATTATAGAGTTCTCTATTTTGGTAGCCTCTCTAATCTCCCTCAGCATTTCAATGTCAGTATCGCTGTTCTGGTCAGGTGGTCGGTAATATATCCCTACTGCTAATTTCTTATTATTGGAGCATGGAATTACTATCCATAGCGATTCTATGGAACATGTTGATTCACTTAATATTTTTATTTCATTTGATTCTACATTATCTTTCACATACAGTGCCACACAGAGATATAGTCAGATTAGGGAGCCTGATACATACAGATGAATTGGAACACAAGGCACCTAAACTACAACTCCCACAAGGCACTCTGGCAGCACTTCAGTATCAAAATTTTGGAATATGGGTGTAATATGGTTTTGGATGAAAAGTGAAAATATTTTGGTTTTGAGGTATTCAGTTTTTTGATGAAAGATCAACAACAAAAAACACAAGGCTTTCTTTATTTGAAATTTTTTTCCAATATGTTCAAACAGTTTCATTAGAAATCTTTAAGCACCCCCATTACTCTGCTTAGAAATAGTATTTATTGTTTCTAGATCAACAATAATGTGGCACGTTGTTCCCATTGCTATGTTAAATAGTAGGGATACTGCTGCAGAAACTGAAGGCTATCTTCTATTTTGGAAGACAGGTTTCTGGAATGTACAGTCCTGGCTGCAGCTTACAGTGGGCTCTGATTGCCCGACTGTGTAAAGAATAAATAAAAATAATATAGCGCTTATGTACAAAATCATTGTGCCATCAGATACAGAGAAGGCTTTGATAAACATGAAATAACTAGCCCACTTAATATCCGTAAAGCAACCAGGAGTTGTCCTCTTCCCCCTGACTTAATGGTCTATATTACAGGGACTCCCCTCCCCTCCTATTCCCAGCCCTGCTTCCAGCAAATGCCTTGTGGCAGGATGTGTGAAGGGCAAGCATGAGGACAGTTAGGGTAGCCCTACACAGTGTCTGAGTGTGGAATGTTCTTTCTGCACTAGTTCTAGAGCTTTTATACAGTATCACAAAGTTTGAGAACCCTGATCTACAGGCTCTACCTTGCAGACATTTCCACATTCTACCCTATAGATGGTGGTCAATCAGTATTTGTAAACCCCATGGTTGTGTGCTTCCTCAAAGGATTGGAAAGGATTTACCCCCAGACATGGCCACCTCTCCCTATGTGGGATCTTAACTTGGTCCTTTCCCTGGCCGCTTGCTCACTCCTCTACCTTGGGGCTGGACTGTGCTTTGGGCCAAGAGCTGAAATCACTAGGTTTGGCCCAGAGCCAAATCCACAACATTTTGGCAGAAGCAGTGACTAGATGGTGACAGAGAACCAACAGGTTGGTGGCAGAGAGATGCAACATGCGGCCAGTAGGGTGATGGTGGCATGATGAGTGGCTAGCAGAGCATCGACAGCATGATGAGTATCCACCAGGGTGGCAACAGAGAGGCGTAATGAGCAGCCAGCAGGGTATCATCATGACAAGGAGCCCGAAGAGTGGCAGCAGAGAACAGTGAGCAGGTGGACGGTGAGTGACCAGCAGAGTGAGTAAGATGCCTCTTTACCTTCCCCCACTCATGATGGGAGATAAACTCTGTGGATGCTCCTCTGAACTCTGGGTCTGTTTTGATCAAGGGCAGCAATTGTGAATGGGATGCAGAGCAGGGCTGGGCATGTGAGGGAGACATGTACATTGCTGGACTTAAGAACCTGAGAGTGAAAGGACATTGCCCAACCTACTTGGAGTGGGGCTCAAGGTGATTTCCCAAATTACTGCCATGTTACTTCCCTCCCCTTTATTAAAAGTTTCTTTTCCACACTCAGACTCTGTGCTTGTGAGTAGTAAAACATTGCCTCCCAGAGGTGCCCACAACTGTTGTGTGAATTTCCTAGGTTACTGGGTGTCAGATCGAGCCAGTACTGTGATGTTTGGATGGAGAGGAACCCCTAGTTATTGGACCTGACCCTGGCTGCTGTTATCTGTACCTGGCAGAAGGGTTACAGTATATTAGGCTTAACTGGCGTGTTTTGTTTGTTTAGGTTTAGTAACTTCCTTTGATCTGTTTTCACTTGCAGTCACTTAAATCCTACTTTTTATGCTTAATAAAAACATTTCTGTTTATTATCAAACCTAATGTAAATTATTGTTACCTGAAGGGGCGGGAGGGATCCGCAACTGCACATGTTGTCTCTCTTTCATTGATAGAGACTAAACATCTTATGAGCTTTCACTATGTAAAACTTTTATACAGAGTAAGACCAATTTATTGGGGATTTTGGTCACTTTTGAGGGTTGTGTTCCTGGATGCTGTCAGCGGAGCCCTCCCAGAACTGGCTCAGCATCTGTGTTGCTCTGCTGGGGGGCTGTTACTCCGATTCTGTGCTGTGGCTGGGGGAGACAGGAGCTTCTGGTCCAGCAGGACAGGGTGGTGGGGCACCCCAGAGAGCAGGTAGGTGGGCAGGCAGTGGCATGATTAGCACATCGAGTGACAATCCCAAGAGGACCACTGTGATTGAACCCATCACATGCCCCATAATGCTGCACTATCACTTATTCATGTAACACAGCTGGTGGGATGGAGAAGTTCCTAGATCACGGCCCTATGTTCAGAAGAGGATTATATTAATGCAAACTATGAATCTTTTCATTCATGCCTGGATCCCCCATGTGAGGGAGCTACAGTGCAGCAGTTTGGTCTGTACTGCCGCAGTCGAAGGGCCTGAGCCTATATCCCTTGACACTTAATAGAAAGATGCCTATTGACTCAAGCATTAAATCAGGCCCTGGGTGCTGATATAAATGCAAAAGGGGAAGTTAATTACGTGAAGCATGTCATCTGTGTTCATGCCCAACCACATTTCATGTCTGTGCACTGAGCTTTCCTAACATTTATTTTTAACCTCTTCTTTTATGCCATTGTCTTTGCCTGAGACCGACTTCTCATTTTGCTCCTGGGTATTTCCTCTTTTTTCTTGCTGTGTCCATCATGTTTTAAAAAGGAACCATTTGCTTGGGGAAAGAGGGCAGAGGTCTTTTATCTGGTTTGTTTAAACATTTAGGCTGAACATTTTAAAGTAATCTAAGAGACCTAGGCTCCAACTTGCCATTGGAATTAATGGAGCATGGGTGGCCGCATGCCAGGGTGACTCTTCAGTCTGTAGGTCTAGATGTGCTTACCCACCCTTGTTCCAATGAGGACTAATTGTTTAGTTGTAAGTAATTAAATTTGATGAGTGTACACTCACAGGAAGAGAGGTGAGTGCCTGGGGATGGAAAGCTGTGATTAATATGAAATGAAATAAAACCTGAGGAGTCAGTAGAACTCTATTGGGCAGTTTAAATAAAACCTCAGGAGTTTGTTGATTGCCAGGGCTCACTGTTGTATCAACTCAGTAATTGAAGGTTTAAAATAATATATTTATAAAACATAAACAAGGGTCTTACTCCAAAACTGAAATGTTTCCAGGGTTCACAAATCTTCACAGGGGCAGAGAAGCTTTTTTGGGTTGGAGCCACAGACCCACAGTCTGGACTACACATAAGTGAGAAGAAAGAGAGAGAAAAAAAAGAAGAAAGCAAAAACAAAATTTAAAAACTTCTCTCTGATCTGTCCTCTGAGAACCAAGAGATAAAGGAGGGGGAAAAAAAAAGAAAAAAAAAGAAAAGAAAAGAGAAAGTGAGTACCATGCCAGAGATCACTCTTCCAATGTTCAATTTAATAGGTCTAGTTATGACCCATAAATTGAATATAGAGGGCAGTTTTGGCCAGCACCTGTACTTCTTGCAGTTACGAGGAGTAAGGGAAACCGATGGGAGCGTTTGCTCCCAATGGCCTCCTTCTGTGAACATGGTGCTACGCTCGGGTTAAGGTAAGCCAACTCTAACTGTGAATTTTCTATAGCTGGAGTAGCATACCTTAACCTGACCTTCCAGATCTAGTATAGACCTGGCTGGAGAAAAAGAGTTTCACTTCACAAAACAGAAGTCGGCAGGGTTTCTCTCATGAGAGCCATAGGATAGCTGTCACTGGTTTAATAGCTCTGGGTATCTGCAAGGTGTTTATATGATTGTGATCCATCCATTTTAGTTCAAAACAAGAGAAATCTTAAAGTATGAAAGAAATGTGTTTAAAAAAATTATAGCAACTAAGCCACTCTTTGGTATCTGCAACGGGCCCCTTCTCAGGTTACATTAAAGATTGTTGTGTATGGTGATTTATTGTTTAATTCTGTAAGAAGACTCTACAGAGCTATGACTTTTTCAAGGGTGCAGACAACTTAATTCTCCACTTTCTTGGTCACAAAAGGGAGATATTTGGGAAGGGTGTCTACATTCCTGAAAGTACATATTAATTCAGAATTGAGGTGGTTTAATCAACCTGTTGACTATAGACCTTTGAAGTTTGAAACAGAGTCAAGATGGTTTAAAACCTCAGGGTTTTTGAAGACTGTCCTCTTTCAACAGAAAATATCTTGAACTGAATTGCTGCTGGACTGCATGACATGGTATGTGGCTTGTTTTTGACTCTGAAAATGTATATTACATAATGTTATTCTTTGTCCATGCTGTCCTTACTCAAAAAGTGGATCCAGATTTTTTGCACTGCGATCTGTTTAGCATGGAAACCACAACTTCAAGCCGCATTTCACTATGGTAAGATAAAATCCCATTGTTAACCATAGTCGTGCTTGGCACTGTTAAATTAATTTAAAAAAAAAAATCTGCACCAGATATTACACAGATTGCATAGGGATTTGATGCATCTGAGGAATAATGCTAACTAACTCATAGCCTCAAATATACGTGATAGAAAACAAAAGAGCCATGTGCCAGCACCCCTTTATCCTGTGGTGGAAGGTAACTTTCTGCAAATGGCTCTTTAAAAGTCTGAGTGCATGTGTTTTACATTTTTTAAATGTAAAATTTAGTTGTAAGATTTAAATTGTGAATTATGTGCCAGACATAGGTGTGAGGATTTTTTTTTTTAATTTTGTTGCAAGCTGTGGGTGTGATGTGTCTAAAACTACTGTGGTTACTGTGGAATATGTGTTTTAGAATGCTTTTTAAAAATTGTTTGAAATGTTTAAATGTGAGGTTTAGGCCCTTATGCTGTGTGAGCAGGGCCAGCCTGAGCCATTCGTGCGCCCCGGGAGCACGGCGCCGCCCCCGGGAGTATGGCGCATGCACGGCCCTGCCCCCAGGCACAAGGCGCCCCTGGGTGCTCAGCGCATGTGTGGCCCAGTCCCCGCTCGGTCCGGCAGCTGCACGTAGTGCCCCCTACAATGGGGTAGCCCGGTTAGCCCGTAGTGTGGGCCGGCTGTGTGTGTGAGAGTCACTACCAGCCCATAGGATGGATTCTGCCTCCCCATTTTCAACAAACCAGTTCGAGGGCCTCCAGGAGGGGGCATCTCTCTTTCTCCTCCTCACTTCGTCAGACTTTTAAACACATTTTACAGTGATCCTGGTCTGGAACTTTTTAGCAGCAATCAGCTTTCCCCCCAAAATGCTGCTTGCCCCTTTTGTTTACACTTTAGCTGATGTGTACCATGGAGGGTGTCCCTTGATAGGCCCTTTTCCATAGCTAGTCATGCCTGCTCAGAGACCACTCACCCCGGAAAGCTAAAATATATTTTTCACACTCATTCGCAAGACCTTGGGCAGTTTTGATGTCATTTCCAGTCTTTAGTTTTTTATGCACAACCCCTAAAGCGTGTGAACATTTTGTACATGCGTGCAGTTTTGCCCATTGTTTTCTCAGAGCTTGGTGTGGTGCTGACCACTGTGGTGCGAACTGACATTGTTCCTGTGTGGTTTCTTTTTTTACCACCATCTTGTTTTGTCCTTGGGTTTGATGTACTTGAGCTTTGGACTGCCCTGATGCTCCATCTGTGTAATTGTGCTGTTTTGTATGGGCGTTGGCAGTGCTGCTGTTAAAGGTCTTGAAGCAGATTCCTGGTTCTTTGGTGATTTGGGTGAAGGTGTCTCTGTCTCTCTGACCAGAGCATTGTCAGGAGAGCAGCACATGCCTAAGTAGGGAAACCAAACAAACAGAGATGGTCCAATTTAGTGTCAAATAAACATTTTATAAAACTTTTACATCTTTCTCACCAACACCTATATATTTACTTAAAATACAAAACCTCTTAAAACAACCAAACCAATAATCAAAGCATAGTTCCTGGACTTCATCCCACTGTCAATCACTGATGCTGATTCATTTTATTCATTCTCAGATGTCTCTCTTCTTTATTCTTTTGCGCTTGTTTACCCTCTGATCTCAGGGTTTCTCCTTTTGTGAGCTTACGGTGAAGCTGACTGCATAATAAAATACATAAAAGAGTCGTGTAAACTTAAAAATAAAATACTCATGAAGGCTTTTTTAAATTTAAAAAACTTACTCTTGGGCAAGGAGTACATGCCTTAAATTCAATAGATGTAAACTGCTTCTTATACACACAGACTTTATATAGAAAAGTCAAAATCTATGTAAATACTTTAGGGTCCACAAGTATCCAGAAAACTGTGACATTGATGTTGCTTTAATCCATTAAAAAACAGTCCCATGTGAATAGTTGGGCATGGTTAAGAGCAGGGGTGGGCAAAAGGGCCTCCGTGGGCCAGATTTGGCCCACCAAGTGCGTTGATCCAGCCCACAGAGGCTCTGCTGCTCCCCCACCTGCAGGCCAATCAGGGCCTAGGGGCCAGGAAGCGTGCAGTTGACTCTCAGCCCTGTGCTCCTGAAGGCAGGGAGCGAGAGATTTTGTGCTTTCACCCTCCCCCAGGCCAATCAGGGAGTGCCATGTACTCCTTGCAGGAGTGGGGCAGGGCGAAAGGAGACTTTGTGTGCTTCCCTCGCCCTCAGGCTCTGATTGGCCTGTGGACGGGGGAGCATGAGAAGTCTTCTCCTGCCCTGCCCTGCCCTGCCCTGCCCTGCCCTGCCCTGCAAGAGGTGCAGCGTTTCAAAGCTCCGCGTGCTCCTTGCAGGATGAGGGCAGGGTGGGAGGAGACTTCATTTGCTCTCCCTCACCCCAAGCTCTGATTGGCCGGGGGAAGAGGGGAGCATGCTAAGTCTCCTCCCATTGTCAGGGGCAGGGAACCTAGAGGGAACCACCAGCTGTTCAGAACAGCTGGTGGTTCTCTCTTGGAGGGGCGGGAGCAAAAACTTCATGCATCCCTCCACCCCCAGATCAATCATGGTGTGTGGGCAGAGAAGCAGGAAGTGTCGGGATTTACCAGTAGATCTTGGAGCCTCTGACGTGATCCTGACTAGTCTGGCAAGAAAGCTTTCAAGTGTTGGCATTTCAGTTGCCCCTCCATCCGCTATCATACTGCTCCTGCCCTTTGCCTGACCCTCTGGGAACCTTCTGGTTGCTGTGCAGTTTGTGGGAGACAGAAGAGGGGTGGCCCTTATGTCAGGGTGTCATTCCCCCCCCCCCACATGTGCACCCTCTCTCCACGCAGAGAGAGGGAGATGGAGGGAGCTTGGCAATGCAAATCTGTGTGTGCCTGTCATTCTCACAAACACACATTGTCCTTCCTCTTATCTCCCAACCCAACACACACATGGGGGGTGGTTGTAACTTCTTTTACTGCTTGCAAAGTGGGTTATTTTTGGTTTTTGACTGGTCTGTGCATTTCGTAATTTTCACTTCTCTCTTCTGCTTAAATTTAATTCTTTGAGTAGCGAGTTCTAAAATGTCTAACCTATCATAGTTGGAGTCATTACCCCTGTGGTAATTGCTGCTCCTGGCAGTGGCTGGCATGTCCCTGCAGCCCCTGAGAAAGGCAGAGCAGGGGGGTCTCTATATGCTGTCCTTGCCTGCAGACACCACTTTTGCAGCTCCCATTGATCAATAATGGGGAACCATGGCCAGTAGATGAGGGACAGCACATGGTGCCATGGAACCATTGCTGCCCCTCATGCCAGTTGCTTTCAGGAGTGGTGCAGGGCCAGGGCAGGAGTAAATCTGCCTTAACCCCATTGCTCCCCCACCCAGAAGCCATCTCAGTTAAATGGTGCTCAGCTAGAGCCTGCTTCCTGAACCCTTGTCCCAGCCCGGAACCCCCTCCTGCACCCAAACTCCTGCCCCAGATGCAAGTCCCCCTGTACCCAAACTCCTTCCCAGAGCTTGCATCCTGAAACCCCTCCTGGGTCCTAATCTCCTGCCTTGGGCTAAGCCCAGAGCCCCTCCTTCACTCCAAACTCTTTGGCCCGTGACCAGAGCCTGCACCCCAGCCCTCTACCCCAGCCTGGTGAAAGGAAGGGGGATGGAATGAGCAGGGTGAGGCCTCGGGGAAGGGATGGAGCAAGAGCAGGGCCTCAAAGAAAGGGTGGGAAGGAAGCAGGACAAGGGTATTTGAGTTTGAGGTAGAGCTCACATTGCACTTACATTGAAAAAGTGATCTTGTGGTTAAAAAGGTTGGAGACCACTTCCCTATTCTATCTCCACAGAACAGGGGGAGGGGACACAACAAGATTTGGGAAGGAGTTTGCTGGCTGCTTTTGAGAGTGGTGCAGGGCCAGGGCACGGTGAGCCTGCCTTAGCCCCCCTGCACCACCACCCAGGAGCCACCTATGGCTAGCAGTGTCCAGCTGGAGCCTTCATGCTCAATCCCTGTCACAGTCATGCACCCACTCCTGCACTCCAAACCCTACCCTAGCCCTGAGAACTCCTAGACCCAAACTACCTTACAGATTCTTACCCTGAACCCCCTCCTCCACCCCAATCCCTCTTCCGGGCTCAGCTCAGAGCCCCTCTTGGACTCCAAACCCCTTAACCCAAGACTAAAGCCTGCGCTCCAACCCTCTGCCCCTGTCTGATGAAAGGGAGGAAGGATGGTAGAGGGAGGAAGTATGGAGCGAGTGGGGGCAGGGCTTTGGAGAAGGGGCACAAAGGAGGCGGGGCAAAGGTATTTGGGTTTGAGGTTGATCCTGGCTTGCACTTAAATTCAAAGAGTTCTCATACTTGAGAAGGTTGGAGATCACAGCCATAAGGCATAAGAAGAGGTTCTTGCACCAAAATGCTTACAATCCAAATACATATTTAACCCTTCTGCCAGGTAGAGCTAACAGCAGCCAGGGTTCCTCTCCATCCATCCAACACACAACTGGTTTAAACTGCCACCCAGTAACCTAGAAAATTCACACAGCACCCCTGGGTGCCTCTGGGAGGCAATGCTTCCCCGCTTGCAAGCACAGAGTCTGTGTGTGGAAAAGGAACTTTAGGAGTAAAAGAAGAGGGAAGTAATATGCATTAATTTGGGAAAACACCACAGAGTTAATAAACAT
This sequence comes from Pelodiscus sinensis, assembly GCF_049634645.1. NCBI lineage: Eukaryota > Metazoa > Chordata > Testudines > Trionychidae > Pelodiscus > Pelodiscus sinensis. The sequence goes on from NC_134712.1 coordinate 175,758,200, forward strand.
AAACCATGAGTAACAGTCTCACCCCGAATAGGTCGGGCAATGTCCTTTCACTCTCAAATCTAAGTCCAGCAATGTACATGTCCCCTTCTCTGCACCTCACTCATAGTCGCTGCCCATGGTCAGGGCAGACCCAGAATTCAGAGGTGCATCTGCAGAGTTCATCTCCCATCCTGAAGGTGGGAAGGGGGGAGGAGGTAGAAGGCATCTTACTCAGTCTGTTGGTCACTTGCCATTCACCTGCTTGCTGCTCATTGGCACCGCTTTGCTGGCCAATCGTTGCCCCTTGCTGTCACTGTCCTCCTGGCCACTTCTTACACCTCTCTGCTGCCACTCTGCTGACTACTCATCATGCTGCTGCTCGTTGCATCTTCCACTGGCTTATGATGGGTTTGACTCTGGGTCAAACCTAGTAATTTCAGCTCTCAGCGCTTTCAGTTCTTGGCCCAAAGCACAGTCCAGCCACAAAAAATGCCAGCATCCACTGGAGTACATTTACATACTAAAGAGAGTCCTTATGGAGCCTTTATTTAGCTCTACATTGAAAATGTGAGGGGAAACAGGTTGAACCAGTCTTATAGTTTACCCCTGGTGGACATGCAGCCTGCTGACTCACTCAGAGTCCTCCGTCCACAGCTTAATCTCATAGGGCTCTGGAAGACGCGCCATTGTCCATCCAAGTGTATTTACACTGATAGGGTCTCTCCTTTTGAACTGAGTTAAACACAGTTTAACTTAGCTGTATTCCCACTATAACTGCAAGCATTGGTGATCATACCTCACAACTCCTGCGTTTAGTGTTAACTCAATTTGTGACCCCACAACAGCCAAATTGGTTACAATGGGCAAAACACCTCTGTAACAACTGGATATCTAGCAGGCCTAAGCAAGCCAAGTGAACTGTATTTACATGCACAGGCCCAGAATCTCATTCTTTAAACTGAGAGTTTGTGCCAGGTTAAGCACAGACTTTCTTTTTTTGTATTTTCCCAATAATTACAATCTTTACAATTAGTATTAACACAATTTGTGACCCACACCAGCCAAGTTGACTACAATGAGCAAAACACCATTGTAACAGCTGAATATCTAACACATCTAAGCGAAGTTGGGGCAAACTGTATTTCCATAAATGGAGCCAGGATTTCTTTCCCATTCCAGCTGGCTGTAATGGAAGCATTGATTCAGATGCTGCTTACATCTACTTATATACATCACTATTGTTTTGTATAACAGAACATGCTGTGTTATCAAAAAAATGGAAAACCAGAAAGTTATTCCTTGGCTCACACTGCACTCCAAGAGTAACCCAATATACAGTCTATCAAACATTCCCCATTATTACAATCAATCAGCTGACCCATTGACTTTACAGAGAATGCTCTTTCTATAAAAGTATGTATGCATATGTGGGCAGATAGATTAATATTCACAAACATACTTTTATTGTCCATATTTCTATCACGTTATCAGTCCTTAAATTCTTCTTTTCTTTCTTCTGCTGTTTTATTCTTTCTTTTCTTGATTCTGCTGCGATATTGTCTTGACAAGTTGTTCAGCTGTCATGGTTAAAGCTGTCATTTTAAAAAATAGTTAATGCTGGGTGGGGGTGGGGAGCAACCAACTCTGTGCTCCTTGAACGGGTGGAGCCATGGTCAACCAGTTCTCAGTGCTGCTTGGACTGTCTCTCCAGGGGTGATTAAAAGGGCCTGAGGATCTGGATTCTGCCTTGATAGCAGTGGTGGTGACTGAGAGCCCTACAACCTTTTGAATCAGAGTGCAGCTGCCCTCTTCCCCCCCCCCCCCACCCCCAGAAAGACCTGGCATTCAGGCACACTCAGGCACACATACTTGGTAAATGTAAACATTTGAATGGCGACCCGCAGACAAGGTGTATATCTAAAGCCGGGTTTCCCAACCTATGGGTCAGCACCCAAGTATGGGTCACCATACATTTCAAAAGGGTTGCCAAGTGTCTCCCCAGGTGGCTCTGCCTCCCCTCCTTCCCCCGTTTTTTAATTGCCTTGAGTCACTAAAATCTTCCTGAATTGTCAAAATGGGTCTCCATCTGGAAAAGGTTGGGAGCGCTGATCTAGAGGTATGCTAACTGAGCCTCTCACAGAATGGCAGAGGCCTCCTGGTCACTGGTGTTCTGGGTTGGGTTGCTGCTCAGCATGCTTTCTGGAGTGGTAGTCAGAGAGCTAGCCTGGTATTGGCTGCAGGGACCACAGAAGCATAGGCATGAGCAGTACTTCAGAAACAAACGATGAAGGTACTTCCTGAATTTTTCACCAGCAAAAGCATAGATAAATGGATTGAGACAACAGTGACTGAATGCTAGTGCTTCAGTTGCATGCATTGCATGGTCCATTGACGTGTTGCATTTGTCAACTAATTCATAGTTTTTTAAAGTGTCCAGAAAAATCAATACATTGTAGGGGGTCCAAAAGACGAAAAACACAATCACCACAACTAAAATTAGTTTTATGGCTTTTGTTTTTTTGTGGTTTTTACAGGCAAGCAATGTCCTGATGATCCCAAAATAGCAATAGCTTATGACAAAGGCTGGGATAAGGAATCCTAAAACATTCATTTCCGCCATGCAGAAAATGGGCCAGATTTTCTTAAGGTGATCAGGATACACAGAGGTGCATTGTTCCTCTGTCTTCTGGTTGAACACAAAATGTGGCACTGAGACTAAAAGGGCCACTGACCACACCCCAAGAGAGGTAACACAGCCATGGCTGACTGTTCTGGCTTTGAAAGAAAATACGGCCTGCACAATAGCCAGATATCTATCAATGCTTATGACAGTGATGAAAAACATGCCCCCAAAGAAACCCACATAATAAAGCGAGGAGATGATTTTGCATGCAATGTTCCCAAGTGTCCATCCACGAATCACATAGGAAGCCCAGAAAGGAAGAGAGATCACAAAAAGAAGGTCTGAGATAGCCAAGTTCAAAAGAAAAATGTCTGTGATGCTCTTCTGTCGGCCACCCTTCGTGATGGCAAAAACCACCAGGAGGTTCCCTAACAGGCCAAGAGCAGACACAAGAACGTAGAACACTGGCAGAAATGCTTTCCCAAATTCATGGATGTTCACTTTGTCACAAACGGCAGATTCTTCATCATAGGTAAATTCAGTCGTCACTTCCAGGAATGCTTTGGCCATGATGAGTGATTGCCTTGCAAAGATATAAAAAGGGGGAAAATAGTCATCAGATAGGTAAATCCTGCAACCTGCACCTTACGGTTAAGAAAGAGAGTCAAATTCTCTTACTGGAGACAGTCAATGAAGAGTCCCCTCCCACCCCGTGCGCGTGCGCACGCACGCACACACACACACACACACACAAATAATGCCTTTAATAGATCTGTTCATCAGCATAAAATGTAGGATACCTTGAGCACTGGTAAGCATAGTATTTAAGGGTCTCTACCCACAGTTCTATTTGTGGGGAATCATAAAAACCAGTGGTGCCCATGCTGTTTGCATAATGCGTGTGTTATTTTTTGTTTGACTACAAATAACCAATTTGTTATGTAGGAAACACACAGGAATTTTTTATTACAAGACGGTGACATAGAAATTGCACAGAAAATGTCCCATGAAAGTTCATGATGGAAGGGCGATTTGCAGGTGCTCAAACCAATCTCCAGCTCAGAGGAGCTAGCCCTTGAATCATGCTTCCACTTTCCTGTGACAAACAGAAATGAAAGACAGATTGCAAACTTGCTTGCATTATTGTCGTTTGTGTAGTAATGTTGCCCAGAGGTTGCAGTTTAGATTAGGCTCCATTATGTTGGGCAGTGCACAAACATTATAAAAGACACAAGTTTCAGATACTTCAGTAGAAGGCATAAGATGCACTATTGGCAATTAGGAACTAATCTGCCGTGACAGATTTCTGCCATGCCAGGAAGTTTATTGCTTATTTTGTAAAAACAAGGAGTCGTCTTGTGGTATCTTAGGGTATGTCTATACAGTATTGCTTTCCTTTTTTGAGAGAGGAATGTAAATGCAGCTGAGTGAAACTGCAAATGAGACATGGATTTTAATTTCTCGCACTTCATTTACATAATGGCATCTGGGCTCTTTTTCGAAATACCCTATTTTGAAAAAATACTCCTCTCTCTAGACAGGGTTATTTCAGAAAAAAACCCCTTCTTTTGAAATAACCCTTACTCCTTAAAAAATGAGGTTATCTGAGTGCTGCTGGCTGCAAAGCTAGACCAGGGAGTAGATGAGACAATCTTTGTAATGAGCAGAAATCACCCCAACCTGATCTTGCAGTGCTAATGTTGGCAGCATTCTCATTTAAATCAATGAGCTGACCTACAGAGTCAATCCAGTAGCTCCATCTGTATCGTTGTATTTCAATTCAGTTGCCTCTGTGCATTGATCATGGCATAAAAACATAAATGAGAAGAAAAAAAAATCTGATCCTCGCAAAGGTAAATGACATCCAATTAAATTAAAAACATTCTAGCTGGAAATGTGCTGTAAATCTTTAAAAGTGGGAGTAATTATAGGAACATGTTACTAAAGGGATATGATTAGGGTTATCAAGTGGCTAAAAATTAATTGCGATGTTAAACAATAATAAAAAGCCATTTATTGCAATATTTTTGGATGTTTTCTAGATTTTCAGAATGCAAAGTGTTCAGTGCTCATTTCATATTATAAGATAGAAGATTTAACCAGCTCAAGTCCTTAGCTCTGTTCATCTGAGGAAGTGGGTTTTGCCAACGAAAGTTCATGATACTATCTCTCTCTGGTTCTAACTCTTTGTTAGTTTCTGAGGTGTTACAGGACTACTCGTTTTTCAAATAAGTTTCATTTTTCTGCATTTAAATCATTGTTCTGTGGTGGGGCTGGGGAGGAGGGGTTCAGTATGCAGGCTGCCCTGGGGAGAGAGGACAACCCCAGCCCTCTCTCACTGCAGCAGCTTGGGGCCAGGTGAGAAGTGCCTCTTCATGGCTGCTGCAGCTCCAGTGGGCACAGCTGATGGAGGGGTATACATCTCCCGGCTGGGGAACAGAAAAACTCTCTGAAACATATAGTAGGCAGTTGTCCCTTTCTCTTGCCCTGCTCCCTGCTGGCCAATGGGGTTATAACTGTCCCAGTCTCCATCTCTATCCCCTTGCTGCTCTCTGTGGTCAATCTTCAGTATAACTGTCCCTCCTATCAGATCCTTCCATTGTCACTTATGAGACACAATAGAACTCCACTCACATCCCATTATCTTGGCACAACCAAACCCTGATCTTGCTTGAAGTTACAATAAGAGGAAGCTGCCTACCAAATGGGGAGGTCCTAGCTTTTACCGTGTAGGAGGAGGTTTTGAACAAATGGACTCAGACACACGTTTCTAAAATACATAGTAAGATATTTGTGTTGTAAAGAAACAAAAGTAGTATTTTTCAGTTAATCTAGTGTGAATACTATGGTGCAATCTCTTTATCATGAAACTTGAACCTACAAATGTAGAATAATTTACAAAAAATAACTGTGTTCAAAAATAAAACAATGTAAAACTTTAGAAAGTCCCCACAAGCCTAATTCTTGTACAGCCCGATCATTCCATGGCTCCTTGGGGCAGGGTACTTAAGCAGAATGACTGATTTCAGAATCAGTCCCCTACTATGCCAGCCCCATTTAGGTGAGTAAAGAGGACTGGAAAGAAGCTGCCCTAACTGGAGAATGAGAGCCAGCTGCCAGCCCAATTAGCCCAGGGCTATTTAAGAGTCTGAGAAGAAGAAAACTGTGGGAGGTAGAATGGAGGAGATGACTGCAGGCAGGGAGATCACCTGAGTCAGATGCCACAGCAGAAGGCTGATTTTCCATTTTGGTGATCTGGGTTTTCTAGGTTCCATATCATAGAGTTGCTCTGTTGAGATTTCTAAAAGCACTTTCCACACTTTATAGACTAACAGATCTATTGGAGCATTAGCTTTCGTGGGCAAAGACCCACTTTGTCAGATGCACGTAGTGGAAATTCCAGAGGCAGATATAAATGTACAGGCATAAGAATAGAATGCCAATCAAGAGTGAGTGAAGCAAAATGTAGGACAATGTAGCACTTTAAAGACTAACAAGATGGTTTATTAGATGATGAGCTTTTGTGGGCCAGACCCACTTCCTCAGATCAAATAGTGGAAGAAAGTAGTCACAACCATATATACCAAAGGATACAATTAAAAAAATGAACACATATGAAAAGGACAAATCACATTTCAGAACAGGAGGGGGATGCGGGGGGGGGGGGAGGAAGGAAGGTAAGTGTCTGTGAATTGACGATATTAGAGGTGGGGAGAGTGGGATGTTTGTGAGCTAATGGTGTTAGAGGTGATAATTGGGAAAGCTATCTTGATAATGTGTAAGATAGTTCAAGTGTTTGTTCAATCCTCTTTGGAGAGTGTCGAATTTTAACATGAATGACAGTTCAGAGGATTCCCTTTCAAGTGCAGATGTAAACGGTCTTTGTAGCAGAATGCAGGTGGTTAAGTCATTTAGAGAGTGTCCTTTCTGGTTAAAATGGCAAGAAACTGTTTTTTCTTTGTGATCTTGTCTGATATCTGTTTTGTGGGCATTAATCCTTTGGCGAAGTGTCTGAGAGGTTTGTCCAATGTACATAGCAGACGGACACTTTTGGCACATGATAGCATAAATTATATTTCTGGATGCGCAGGAATATGTGTTCTTGATCTTATAACTCACTTGGTTAGGTCCAATAATGGTATCAGCAGAATAAATATGTGGACAAAGCTGGCAACGGGGTTTGTTGCAAGGGAAGGTACCAGGGTTGGTATTAGTGTGGTATGTCCTGTGGTTGTTGGTAAGAATCATCTTGAGGTTAGGTGGTTGTCTATAGGAGACTATGGGTCTGTCTCCCAGAGCCTCTTGGAGTATGGTATCCTGTTCCAGTATAGGCTGTAGTTTATTGATAATGTATACAGCCTATACTGGAACAGGATACCATACTCCAAGAGGCTCTGGGAGACAGACCCATAGTCTCCTATAGACAACCACCTAACCTCAAGATGATTCTTACCAACAACCACAGGACATACCACACTAATACCAACCCTGGTACCTTCCCTTGCAACAAACCCCGTTGCCAGCTTTGTCCACATATTTATTCTGCTGATACCATTATTGGACCTAACCAAGTGAGTTATAAGATCAAGAACACATATTCCTGCGCATCCAGAAATATAATCTATGCTATCATGTGCCAAAAGTGTCCGTCTGCTATGTACATTGGACAAACATCTCAGACACTTCGCCAAAGGATTAATGCCAACAAAACAGATATCAGACAAGATCACAAAGAAAAAACAGTTTCTTGCCATTTTAACCAGAAAGGACACTCTCTAAATGACTTAACCACCTGCATTCTGCTACAAAGACCTTTTACATCTGCACTTGAAAGGGAATCCTCTGAACTGTCATTCATGTTAAAATTCGACACTCTCCAAAGAGGATTGAACAAACACTTGAACTATCTTACACATTATCAAGATAGCTTTCCCAATTATCACCTTTAACACCATTAGCTCACAAACATCCCACTCTCCCCACCTCTAATATCGTCAATTCACAGACACTTACCTTCCTTCCTCCCCCCCCCCCTGCATTCCCCTCCTGTTCTGAAATGTGATTTGTCCTTTTCATATGTGTTCATTTTTTTAATTGTATCCTTTTGGTATATATGGTTGTGACTATTTTCTTCCACTATTTGATCTGAGGAAGTGGGTCTGGCCCACGAAAGCTCATCATCTAATAAACCATCTTGTTAGTCTTTAAAGTGCTACATTGTCCTACATTTTGCTTCAGCTACCCCAGTCTAACACGGCTACATTTCTATCACTAATCAAGAGTAAGGTTAGAGATAAGGAGGTCAATCAGTCAGGGAGGATGAGGCCCACTTCTAACAGCTGATGTGGAGGTGTGAACACCACGAGAGGAAAAACTGCTTTTGTAGCTGGCTAGCCATTCACAGTCTTTGTTTAATCCTAACTGATAGTGTGAAATTTGCAGATGAATTGTAGCTCTGCAGCTTCTCTTTGAAGTCCATTTTTAAAGATTTTTTTTGTTGCAGGATGGCTACTTTTAAATATGCTACTGTGTGTCCAGGGAGATTGAAGTATTCTCCTACAGGTTTTGTATATTACCATTCCTGATATCTGATTTGTGTCCATTTATTCTCTTACGTAGGGACTGTCCAGTTTGGCCGATGTATACAGGCAGTCCCCGAGTTATGAACGGGGCCCGTCTCCCTGGTCTCCAGCAGACCAGGGAGAGGAAGCAAAGCGGCGGAGCACGCGGGCAGCGGACAGCCCAGACGCGTCTGGGCTGTCCGCTGCCCGCGTGCTCCTTGGCTTTGCTCTGCTTTGCTCCCCGTCTCCATGGTCTGCAGACCAGGGAGAGGGGGAGCAAAGCAGAGCAAAGCCGCGGAGCCCGAGGGCAGCAGGACAGCCACGGCGCGTCTGGGCTGTCCCGCTGCCCCCGTGCTCCACGGCTTTGCTCCGGATGCCTGTGGTACAGCAGCTGGGGTGCTGCTGGTTGGTCCCGTAGCGCCGCTCTGGGCGCTACAGGACCAACCCGGCAGCACCCCAGCTGCTCTGCCCCAGGCGTCCTGATTCAGCCACTGCTGGTCAGTTTCAGCAGCGGCTGCCCCAGGCGTCCCCAAGTCAGCTACTGCTGAAACTGACCAGTGGCTGACTACAGGAAGCCCCTGTCCCGGGCTTCCTGGAATCAGCCGCTGATCAGTTTCAGCAGCAGCTGACTTGGGGATGCCTGGGGTTCTTAAGTTGAATCTGTATGTAAGTCAGAACTGGCGTCCAGATTCAGCCGCTGTTGAAACTGATCAGTTTCAGCAGCAGCTGAATCTGGACGCCAGTTCCGACTTACATACAGATTCAACTTAAGAACAAACCTACAGTCCCTATCTTGTACGTAACCCGGGGACTGCTTGTATAGCAGAGGGGCATTGCTGGCACACGATGGTGTATATTACATTGGTAGAAGTGCAGGTGAATGAACCCGTGATGTGGTTAGGTCCTGTGAGGTGTCGCTGGTGTAGATATGTGGGCAGAGTTGGCACCGAGGTTTGTTGGAGGTATCAGTTCCTGAGGTAGAGTTACTGTGGTGTGGTGTATAGTTGCTGGAGAAAATTTGCTTCAGGTTGGCAGGTTCTGTGGGTGAGGACTGGCCTTACACGGCTACCCCCTGACACTTCCCACGCTTTGTTCCTCTCAGATTTTGGATGCAGCTCTGTAATGGACCCTGCAGCACCCTGTGTGACAGGTTGAGTGAGGACTGTAATGCTCAAATCATCCTCTCTGACCCCATAGGAAAAAAACAGTGAGCAAATGGTCTGGTAGCACTTTATAGACTAACTAAACATGTAGATGGTATCATGAGCTTTTGTGGGCACAGCCCACTTCTTCAGATGTCCGGAGTTATGATTAGAGGATAAGAAACTTGAAATAAATAGGAGAAGGGAAGGGCGGGGGGAGAAGACAGATGTTCTGTGGCCCACCCCCCTACCTCTATGCATAAAGTATCAGGAGAAAGGCTGCTAAACCTGAGTAGATAAAGATCAAAGTCAGTGGATGGATAAGGCAGGAAGGATACTATTCAGAAAGTAGTTAGCAAGTAGTTAGCTAACTCTTCCTGTCTTATCCATCCACTGACTTTGATCTTTATCTACTCAGGTTTAGGACCCTTTCTCCTGATACTTTATGCATAGAGGTAGGGGGGTGGGCGACAGAACATCTGTCTTCTCTCCCCTCCCCTCCCCCCTCGCCCTTCCCTTCTCCTATTTATTTCGAGTTTCCTTATCCTCTAATCATAACTCCGGTTATCTGAAGAAGTGGGCTGTGCCCATGAAAGCTCATGATACCATCTACATGTTTTGTTAGTCTATAAAGTGCTACCAGGCCGTTTGCTCACTGTTTTTTTTTCTGTAACAGACTAACTTGGCTACCCCCTGAAGCTCCATAGGAAAATGCGTGTCTTCTCTGCTCTGTCTCTCTTGTCATACTGAGACTCCTCTGGGGCAGCTGTCTATTGCGCAGTAGTTCACATATTAATCTGATCTATGGGGTATGATCAATAGGACTTGTAAATATGGCTAGCTCCTGACGCTGAATCTTGAGGTTTAACAGCTCTGTTGGCTTATCCCCTCATCTCTAGGTTACTTGCATTTGATCTCCAGGTGTGCGGTTTGACAGTCACTATTTTGAGACAAGGAACTTGTGTGACTTCTATTTCTTCCTCCCTCGCTTCAAGGCCCCCAGCTGTGCTGACCGTCTCTCAATCATACAAGTTTAACCACTGTGTTTGTGGGTTCCTTTTGAAAATTTTAGTACCATACTGTGCAAACAGCTGTTTGCACCAGACAGTGGCTTTCATGTTGGGCATGCTCATTCTTGGGGGAAATTGAAGGCACACAGTCTGATGATTGTACACCCACTTACCCTTATTACGCACGCAGTTGAAATGTGCATATATGTGATCACCTCCTTGTATCCTCACACAGCTAAGTATGTTGTGTATATAACTTAAGTGTTTCTTTTTTGAAAAATTGAGTCTTACTGTAACATTGTATTCAATTAGGCTAATGCGATGAGGAGTCCTGTGGCACCTTATAGACTAACAGATTTATTGGAGCATAAGCTTTCATGGGCAAAGACCCACTTCTTTGCCCACTAAAGCTTATGCTCCAATAAATATGTTAGTCTATAAGGTGCTACAGGACTCCTCGCCACTTTTGCAGATTCAGACTAACACATCTACTCCTCTGAAACTGGTCACCGTGCAAATTAGGCTAATGTCTAATTGATTCACTTCCTCCCCACTAAGAAGGCTCATTTTTGTTAAATAGGGTGGTGGTTGTTTTTTTAATTTGTGTTCGGAAAGGCATTCAGGGAGCTCATGGGATGCTGAAAATATTATTGCAGTCTGCATCTTTCTTTCCCTGCACTCCCTTACCCTTTGCAGTCAGCAGGCCTGGCCAAAGCATTTGCGGGGCCCAAAGCAGCACGCTGTGGTTGGCTGACTTCTCAGACACTTCGCAAAAGAATTAATGCCCACAAATCAGACATCTTTACAAGGAAAAACCAGTTGCTTTTCATTTCAACCTACCTGGACATAGTCTTAATGACCTTACTACATGCATCTTACTTCAAAGAGACTTTAATACCAGATTACTGAGGGAAACTTCAGAACTTTCTTTCATGCTTAAATTTGATACTTAAATGGGCCTTAACAAAGATGCTAATTACATTAACCATTACAAAGATAGCTTTCCCCACTTATCACCCCTGATTAGCCATTCATTGACTCATAAATAGCTATTCCCTCCCTCCCTCTCCCTCACCCCACCTTCTGTATTAAATCTGATTGGTCAGTTTAATAATGTGTTCACTTTTTTCATTGTATTCCTTTGGTATATATGGTCATGCCAATTCTCTTCCAGAATATGATCTGAGGAAGTTGGTCTGGGCCACGAAAGCTCATCACCTATTAAACCATCTTGTTTGTCTTTAAAGTGCTACATAGTTTTTCCTTTTGTTTTCTCACACCAATGATTCTCAATCATTCTATACTACAGTGTGAAGTAAATTGTTTTGCGATCTTTAGTGGCCACCAACTACACCCCTATTGAAAAGACAGCAAGCCCAGTTTGCATTTCTCATCTTTCCAGTCAAATTGCATATTCATTTCAACATGCTGTTGCTAACATCCATGCTAACTGCTTTTAGATCTTGCGAAGAACCTGTGGGGTTATCTCTCTGGTACAGCAACGTGCAATACCGGGATATGATTTCTAAATATCGCTAAAACATTAGGCATTAATTGGTCCATGTAGACGTTGCTGGTGTGCACAAAAAATGACTTAGTGTGCTTTAATGTAATGCTGTGAGTGTTGCTCCTCTATTTAGATGTGTCTTGAGTTACAGCAAAATGCAGGACAATGTAGCACTTTAAAGACTAACAAGATGGTTTATTAGATGATGAGCTTTCGTGGGCCAGACCCACTTCCTCAGATCAAATAGTGGAAGAAAGTAGTCACAACCATATATACCAAAGGATACAATTAAAAAAATGAACAAATATGAAAAGGACAAATCACATTGCAGAACAGGAGGGGGATGCAGCGGGGGGGGGGGGGGGGGGGAGGAAGGAAGGAAGGTAAGTGTCTGTGAATTGATGATATTAGAGGTAGGGAGAGTGGGATGTTTGTGAGTTAATGGTATTAGAGGTGATAATTGGGGAAACTATCTTGGTAATGGGTGAGATAGTTCAAGTGTTTGTTGAGTCCTTTTTGGAAAGTGTCGAATTTTAACATGAATGACATTTCAGAGGATTCCCTTTCAAGTGCAGATGTAAAAGGTCTTTGTAGCAGAATGCAAGTGGTTAAGTCATTGAGAGAGTGTCCTTTCTGGTTAAAATGGCAAGAAACTGTTTTTTCTTTGTGATCTTGTCTGATATCTGCTTTGTGGGCATTAATCCTTTAGCGAAGTGTCTGAGATGTTTGTCCAATGTACATAGCAGACGGACACTTTCGGCACATGATAGCATAGATTATATTTCTGGATGCGCAGGAATATGTGTTCTTGATCTTATAACTCACTTGGTTAGATCCAATAATGGTATCAGCAGAATGAATATGTGGACAAAGCTGGCAACAGGGTTTGTTGCAAGGGAAGGTACCAGGGTTGGTATTAGTGTGGTATGTCCTGTGGTTGTTGGTAAGAATCATCTTGAGGTTAGGTGGTTGTCTATAGGAGACTATGGGTCTGTCTCCATGGCTACATTTCTATCACTATTCTTGAGTTACAGGTATTACAGCTGACAAGTCAAAAACAAGACCGTTTAGTAAGTAATTTCATCTTTCTGTAATTTGCTGATGTTAATTTAGGTGCAACAACTATAAAAGCCAAAGATATATTTTAGATTTTCTCACATGGGTGTGACTCTAACACCTTGCTGAGACAGGCAGTGTAGCACTCAGAAGCTTAACCTTAAAGGATTTTCACACCTCCTTCACACTCTTCACACTCTTGTTTGATCTGCTCATCCAAACAAAGTGGGACTTCAGTGCAGCACAGATGTGGGTTTTCTCTTTTAGACTGTGTTTCCCAGCAGGGAGGTATATTTATATACTGAATAATCTATGCCAGCACTGGCTCTGGACCAGCCTTCATTTATAGTGGGGACATATATGAATACCTAAGGGTGCCTAAACAAAGAAAGCAGTCATGTAGCACTTTGAAGACTAACAAGTTTATTAGGTGATGAGATTTTGTGGGGCAGACCCACTTCTTCAGATCATATTCTGAAAGTGAATTGGCATGACCATTATATAACAGAGGGACACAATGAAAAAAGTAAAGAAATTGCACACTAATGCATCAGCTACCTAGAACAGAAGGTGGGAGGAGGGGTGAGGGGACAAAGAAGAGACAAGGAAGGAGGAAATTGCTTATTGTCAGGGTCAATTTTTGTTTTACCAAGATCAGACTAACACGGCTACCTCTGTTACTTTTCATCATGTAAGGATGCCTAGTCAGTCCCACCCTCGTTATTCTCTGCCACTCACCCTTTGCAAACACAGATGCACCTGTTTCTGCATACTCATGACTAGCCCATCTACCTCTTGCCTGCCTGTGATCCACTTGCAGGTTGGCATGTGTTCCTCTTTTGCTTCTCGATGGAGGCCCTGGCTTCTAGTGATGCTAGATGGCCAGGTGCCAGCTCCTACTACGGCTGCAGCCACTAGCTAAGAATGGACAAATTTCGAGATGGAGGCCAGACCAGTTCATGTGTATGCTTTGAGTTGCTCAAAATAGATAGCAGTTTTGTAAGAATGTATGTAGCGGTCAGAGCAGGGATGGGGAACCTAAGAACCAGGGGCCGGATGCTGACAACAGCATGCTGTTAGCAGGCACGCTCTCTTGTCAAAAATGTGAGTGCCACTCATTGGAAGTGGAAGAATTTTGCTGACAAATGGCTGCTACAATGCGCGACTCTTAGGGATGCAGCTGTGTCACTAAAAGCTGTGTAATGTAGACAAGCCCTTAGAGATTGAATGAAGGTAATAAAATGAAGACACAGGAAAATTGTCAATTTCTTTGCCATTTAAACTCTCACAGGGCCAGTGATGCCAGTTCCCCATCGTGGTAGCTAACTGGATTTCTGCAGCAGTTAAATATCTGGCACGGTGGAAAAAAATGGGTCACCAACTGAGTGGCACCAGGCGTGGGCTGGGCTCTGGGACCAAGATGGATCTTGAGTCCATCCAGCTCATCTTTGTCCCCCCATGGGGAAGAGATTTACATAGGTAGCTGAGAGATGTTGGACTCTGTGTTTAGTGCTCAGAACTGGAACATTGCACTGTCTTTGCATATCTTGCTTGTTTTACATTTCCAGGGGCATTTCTGATTGTGATGTGCCTATTTTCAGTGGAGCTTCTGATTTTGTGTTTCTCTGCACCATGCCAGTTTTTTCTTGGATCCTATCTTTTAATAAACCCAAACTGAAGTCAGAGAGCCCCAAGGGTTTTCCCCGATTAGCTATGAAAGACACTGTTACTTGCTAGATCAGGGGTTAGATTGCACTTGTTTGTGTGCATGTTTGCTTGCTTTAACTTGTACACATTTTTTTTCTTTTTTCCTAGTTAATAAACCCTTAGTTTATTATAGGATTGGCTTCAGAAGGTGCTTTTGGTGTGAGAGCTAGGGTACTGATTGATGTGAAGTAAGTGATTAATCTATTAGAATTAGAAGCAATCAGACTATTTTGTGATTGGTTTTTTGTGTGCATGTAAGTGACACGGGGTGGGCAATAATTTGTGATGGGGGGCCATGGCAAGATTTTGGTAAGTGGTCAAGGGCTACACTTTTTATGCAGGAGCTGTAGGGTCTGGGACAGAGGTTGGGTGCAGAAGGGAGCTTGGGGTAAGGGATTGGACTGCAGGAGAGAGTGTGGGGTCTGAGAGGGAGTTTGGGTGAAGTAGAAGGTTGTGACCTGGGCAAAGGATTGGGGTTCATGTTCCAGGAGTGGGTATGGGTGCAGGAGAGGATTTTGGCCTGAGTGGCAGGGAGGGGGAGGAGAGGGGATTAGGAGAGGGAGTTGGGAGGGAGGGAGGGAGTGTGGGAGGGAGTTGGGAGTGGGTTGCCCAGCTGATAGCACTCTCAGGCAGGCTTCCTTGTCTGCCAGCAGCCCTAGACTGCTGGCTGGCTGGCTGACTGTGCATGTGGCTCTCTGTGTTGCAGGGAGTGGGGAGGGAGGGAGAGGCTTCATGCACTGAAGCTGGCCAATGAGAGCTGAAAAATTGTGCTGCGCTACCTCTGCCCCCAACAAAATCTCCCATTGTCTGGTTTCTGGCCAATAAAATCAGAGAGATTTTGCTTGGGATGGGGACAATGTGCTGAAGCCTGTTCCTCCCTCCTTCCCTCTCTCCTCCCTGCAGCACAGAGAGCCATAGGGGGCAGGCAGCCGTTTTGATCGGCACTGCACCGTGAGCTGGAGGCTAAGATTTTTCAAAAGTGACTAGTGGATTTTGGGTGCTTCAGTTTTGAGTCTCTATCTCAAGACTCTTTAAAGGGGCTTGATTTTCAGGGGGGAGTGTTCAACACTTTTGTAAAATCAAGCACCTTGAAAGTACCTCAAGTTAGGGATCCAAAAAACTGAAGCACCCCAAATGACTAGTCACTTTTGGAAATCCAAGCATGAACCTTCAGGTAGTTTACGGGTCCCTAACAATGCACTTAGGCCAAAGAGATCAGAGGATTTGAACCCACATTTTACAATTTACCCATCAATACCACAATTCAGTGGTTTCACAAGCAGAGTAGGGCAGTTTTAACAGTTTAGGCTTTCATGTGTGAAACCAGTATTTCTGAAACAGTTGTATTGAAAGGGGCGGGCTGAGTGGAGGGGATGGAAAGTGTAACTTATAACAGCACAAAACCATTACAATCAGGGCTCGGCAAGCAGCAGCAAGCCTCGCTCGCCAGCCACGCGGTTTCGCGCCGTTTTGCGTTCTGCGCACGCGCAGATCGCTCTGCGCCGGCACTTCCAGGTTGTAATCAGGGTGAGTAGATTACATTATTTGTCGAGTCCTGATTACAATATAGTTCACCTTCCAGTTAGGACCTTTCAACAGTAATGGAGCAACACTGAACTGCAGACATTTGTGAGGGGAAGTCTGACATCCAGCCAGCACCTGCAGCACAGCACAACATGGGGAGGACAGAGTAGTAATCTTGGGGTAAATAAGTTTGTTTAGCTGTTTGGTTTTTTTTCTCTCCCTTTCAGGTTATCTAGTTGGGATTGTGTGTCTGGAGACTGTTTGCACCTTTGTTCCCTGGATCAGCCTCAGTCCCACTGTGTGATTAACAAGGGGGCTTGGCTGACCTAGGAGAGAAGGCCTTAAAAGCCAGAGGCTAAGCAACCAAGGGGAGCTAAGGTATGGGAAGACAGCAGGAAGTTTGAGAGGGAGTTTGTGGGAGTGAGACACAATATAATTGCTATGGTTAGGAAGGGCCTCATCACCAATGCTACTACCGTCTCCTTCATCTGCGCCTGTATCCAGACGGAGAACTTGGCCATGGATTCCTGTACTCAGATATTGGTGTGGTTTTGCAGAGACAGTGGCCTGCATTTCCCACTCACAGACGCCAGGCTGGCGGGGAGGGGACACGGCCATTCATTGTGAAAGGTGCTTGCTTGTGGAATCCCTCAGAAAGCAGGTTAGAGAGCAACAGGAGGTGGTGACTAGGCTAAGGAGCATCCAAACACACAAGGAATTCCTTGAGACAATTAATATGGAGACATCCAAGGCTGAGGAAGCTACTCTGGTGCAGAGGGCTGCTGCCACACCACCAGGGGAGGAGGAGGATGTGAATGTCACAGGGAAAAAACTGGCTGCTGATTACTTCTGGGTAGGATAGTAGTGGTTGGTGACTCTATTCTGAGTGGTACGGATGTGGCCAGTTCCCCAAGGCCTGATGAAATGCATCCTAGAATACTCAAGAAGCTGGGTTTGCTTAGTCTGGAGAAGAGAAAACTGAGAGGGGACATAACAGCTTTTAAGTACCTAAAAGATTGTCACAAGGAGGAGGAAGAAACATTTTTCTTCTTAACCTCTAAGAATAGAACAAGAAGCAATGGGCTTAAATTGAAGCAAGATAGGTTTAGGCTGGACATTAGAGGGGAAAAAAACTTCCTGAGGGTCAGGGTGGTTACACACTGGAATAAATTGCCTACAGAAGTTATAGAATCTCCATCACTGGGGAGATTTTTAAGAGCAGGTTTGTTAGACAAACATCTGTCAGGGATGATGTAGCTAAAAATAATCCTGCCATGAGTGCGTGGGACTGGAGTATATATCCTCCTGAGGTCCCTTGCAGTCCTACAATTCTATGATTCTGTGATAAGGGAAATTATGGTTAAGGACACTGAGGCAAAACTCTGTTGCTATGAAAGGTGCCATGGAATCTTTAATATTCATGCAGAGCAGCCATTACCAGCCTGGCTTTCACAAGTGCTGAGCAGCACAGTTCCTGTTTTATCTGACAAGAACTGAGGATGTTGCTCACCTTTTCCGGTCAGGGTACTAATACCAATACATTTCCAGCCCATCAGGCCAGTGCAATCTGAACAAACTCTACAGCTAAGATTTCATTAAAGGACTCCATCAAATGGCTTTATTAAATCCAGCTATACTGCAGCAACTGCCTTAGCCTCAGCTATTTGTTTTGTCATTTTAACAAAAAGGCAGCCAAGAGTTTTGATGGACAGTGATCTTTCTGGGGGTGGGTGATTTTATTTTGGTTTGTGTTTTGTTGCCTCCTTTGCTCTCCTCTATGGCATGTTACTGGTTTGAGAGTTAAGTTTTAAAATAAATAGGAGGCTTTTAACTACTTCTATTATAGCAGTGTCCAAGGCCTGTGGACAGCATCTGGACCAGATTTTGCCGGTGTACAAACATAGGGAGACCCTGTGCCCTGTACCAAGTTGTTCAAATCTAACCCTTGAATAAAGTCCCAAGCCTGTCGGCACCTCCAACTCCATGAAAGTTGTGTTCCGAAGCCTGGTGACAGGCTCATTGTAATAAGTAGGACTCTGTGATAGGTCAGATGAGTGTGCAGGTGCGGCTGCTTATAGGATCAGGGTCTAAGATGCTAAGCACAGCACACGTACAGTTATCTGGGGTTTTGCCAGGTGATAGCAGTGTGTATAAGAAACTCTGTAACTGATGTCATTTCAAAATCTGCCCGTTTTTAAGCCCAGGTAGTTTAGTTCTTTATAACCCCTGCTGCCTGCTCTTTGTGGTGTCTTAGCTCTCTAGGGGTACGTCTACACTACAGCGCTAATTCGAACTAACTTAGTTCAAATTAGTTAATTCAAACTAAGCTAATTCGACCTAACGCGTCTAGAACTAAAAACTAGTTCGAATTAGCGTTTTGCTAATTCGAACTAGCATGTCCACATTAAGTGGACCCTGAACCGGGGTTAAGGATGGCCGGAAGCAGTGCCGGCAGGGCATCAGAGGAGGACTTAGAGCATGGAGATGCTGTCTCAGGCTAGCTGAGGGCTGCACTTAAAGGGTCCCGACCCCCACCCCGGACAGACAGTTCTCAGGGGTGCCCCGCTTGCAAAGCAGTCCTGGCTTGGAGTGCCCGGAGTACCCACACTGGGCACATCACACCACTCGGTCATCAGCCCGGCTGCACTTGCCGCAGGCTGCCATCTGGGAAGAGGGAGCAATTGGGGGGCTGCAGGAGAGCTTCCACCCCCAGAAGCCCGCAGAGCCAGCCCAGTCCTCCCCATCGGGGGCTCGTACCCCATTCCTCCCTCACCTCCTTCCACTTACCCTTCCCTAGCCCCTTTTCTTGATGTACAAAATAAAGGACAATTGTGTTCAAAAATGGAATCTGTCTTTATTGAAAAAACTGGGGGAGACTGGGAAAAGGAGGTGGGAGAGGGGAAGAGAGAGGGTGGGAGAGGGGAGGGCAACTACAATGATCAGGAGTTGGGAACAGGTCCCATATGAAGAGAGGCTAAAGAGATTGGGACTTTTCAGCTTAGAAAAGAGGAGATGGAGGGGGGACAGGATAGAGGTCTCTAAAAGCAGGAGTTGGGTGGAGAGGGTGCATACAGAAAAGTTCGTCATTAGTTCCCATAAAGAAGGACTAGAGGACACCAAAGGAAAGGAATGGGTAGCAGGCTTCAAACTAGTAACAGAAAGTTCTTCTTCACAAAGCAAAGAGTCAACCTTGGAACTCCTTGCTGCAGGAGGCTGTGAAGGCTACAACTAGAACAGAGTTTAAAGGGAAGTGAGATCAAGTCATGGAGGTTGGGTCCATGGAGTGCTATTAGCCAGGGGGTAGGAGTGGTGTCCCTGGCCAAGGTTTGTGGAAGGCTGGAGAGGGATGGCACGAGACAAATGGCTTGGTCACTATCTTTGGTCCATCTCCTCCAGGGACCCTAGGGTTGGCTGCTGTCGGCAGACAGGCTACTGGGCTAGATGGACCTTTGGTCTGACCCAGGACGGCCATTGTAAGCTCAGGGCTCAGGGTCGGGGGTCTCAGTGGACCACCTTGATTTTCATGCACACCTGCTCCTGGGTGGCCAGGCTGGCAGCTCTCCTGCCCTAGCCGGCCACTTTCCTGTGCCTAGTGCGGAGATGGGGACGAGGTCCACGATGTCCGCACTAGCTCAGGCGGGTGCCCGCCTCTTGCGGTCCCGGGCAAGCTCCCAGGAGCTGCCAGCCTGGTCCCGGGAAAAGGGGGAGGGCTGGGGGGCATCGGATGGCTGGCTCAAGCCGTGCCAGGTGCAGGGTCTGCTGGCTGGGTGCTGGCAGGCTTGCACCTGGCATGGGCACCGTAGCCAGCCCGTGCCCCTTTAAGGGGTCCGGGGCTGGGAGGGGGGCAATAGAGTTTCCCTGGTGTTGGCCAGAGTGGCCACCAGGGAAACCTGGGGAGGGCTAGCCTCCCACTAGTTCAAATTAAGGGTCTACACAGCCCTTAATTCGAACTAGTAAGTTCGAACTAGGCTTAATCCTCGTGGAATGAGGATTACCTAGTTCGAACTAAGCGCTCCGTTAGTTCGAATTAAGTTCGAACTAACGGAGCGCTAGTGTAGCGCCTATGAAAGTTAGTTCGAACTAACATCTGTTAGTTCGAACTAACTTTGTAGTGTAGACATACCCTAGATGTGTGGTGAATTTCTTTTTTCTAAAATGTATCCTGCTCTTTTACAAGGCGCTTTACTGTCCAAAGGCAGAGACGTGGGCTAAAACTTTCAGAAATGCTTCCATGGGTGGTGGGTATGCTCGGTGGGTATGTTCAGCTCATACTTTACCCCCAGAATGCCTACTGTAAGCGTACTGAGGGAGAGTGTTGCTGCTCCCTGCACCCGCCCTACCTGTGCTCTAGGGCCAGGGAGGCTGGGGTCATCATACCTCCTCCTCCCTTCCTGTAGTGCTAGGGGGCAGAGCTGGAGGAGGTGTGTGGCTGGGGTTTTACCTCCTCTAGCCCTACCTTCTCCCATTGCCTATGAGTGTTTCAAGTGTGTTAGATGTCAAAGTCCCATTTTCAAAAGTAATTTAGGGCAGGGCTACACTGCAAATGCTGCACTGGTGCATAAAGCTGCAGACAGGCCCTTGGTGGGGTTTTTACAAGCACCTCTGCACCTAGCTTCCATTGAATGCTTGATAATTCCATCAAGGTGGCTGGAGTTTTGCGGTTGGCCTGACAGGATGAGAATTGCTAGGCTCGTGCTTCTGTTCTTTTTTGGAAATGTGAACTACATTCCAAGGGTTTGATGGTGGGGGGGGGGGGGGGGGGGGGTCCTGAGGGCCTAGGTGTCTCCTTGGCCCCTTACCAAACTTGGGAGTCGTAACAGCAGAGCCCCTTCACTCCTGGGATGACAGGGGGTAACCAGACTAGATTTGAGGGGCATTGTTAGCTTGTGCTTATGCTGCCCCCTGTACATCTTTGCTAATTTCTCTGGACCACTGGGCACCCCAGTCCTTATGGAGAAGCAGATCAGGGGCCTTGGGAAACCCCAGATGGGTAGAAGGGTTGGATCTGGGCTTTTAGCGTTTTCTGAGGAAACAGGGACACAGAAGGCTCCCAGAACTGCTTGGTCCCTGGTTGCGATGGTGTTCTTCAGTCTGATTGCCTCTCTGGGCCAGAGCTAGGGACTGGCTGTGGGATGGAGAGACTGTGGGGTGAGGTGCAGGGTGAGGGAGAGCTCAGAGCTGGGTGCAGAGCAATGTGGGGAAAAGAGCGTGGTGCTGGGTCAAGGTCAGTAGGTGGGGAGGGTGTAGAGCTGGGTGCGGACTGAGACTGCAGACTGGGTGCAGAGGCAGTGTGAGAGCGCTCAGGACAGGGTGGGGGAGCAGCAGAGGGAAAATGCTGGGCCTGCTTCTTTAGGAAATTTCTGGTTGTGCCCCTGCTACATTTGTTTCCTCTCATCTGCTGAGTTCCCCCCTGAAGTTCCTATTTTTTAGAAATTAATTTTCTGTGGTAAAGAGGTTTGCTAGACCAGTGGTCTCCAACCTTTTTAAGCATGAGCTCACTTCCACAATTTAAGTACAATTCAAAATCTACCTCAAACACCCCCTGCCCCTGCTCACTCCATCCTCTCTTCCTCCCTCCCCCATCCTCCCTCACTTTCACCAGGCAGGGGCAGCGGGCTGGGGGCCAGGCTCTGGTCTTGGGTTAAGGGATTTGGAATTTGAGAGGGGCTCTGAGCTGAGCTTGGGGCAGGCAGTTGTGGTGCTGGAGAGGATTCTAGGTGCAGGCTCTGTAAGGGAGTTTTGGTCCAGGGTGCTCGGGGGTAGGGCAGAGGCTTGGGGTGCAGGAGGGGGTTCATGACTGGGGTAAGGTTTCAGGATGTGAGCTCTGCCTGGGCACTGCTCACCTCAGGTGTCTCCTGGGAGGTGGTGCAGGGGGGGCTAAGGCAGGCTCACCCCTGCCCTGGCCCGGCACCACTCCCAAAGGCAGCCAGAAAACTCCCTCCATCCCAAGCCCTGTAGTGCCCCCCGCCTTACTCTGTGAAAATAGGATACAGGCTGGGAGATGGGGCACTTTGTTATCAGCTCCTTCCTTTCCCCTGCCCTGCACAACTAGCAGGAGGCTCCTGGAAGTGGGGGGAGGCAGCTCCAAGGCAAAGGGCAGGAGATGCACAGCAGTAGTGAGGAGGGGCAGCTGAAGCGCTGCACTTGATAGTCTCTTGGCCAAACCAGTCAGGATCACCTGTCAGAGGCTCCAAGACCTACCGGTAGATCCCGATCCACTGATTGGTGACCATTGTGCTAGATGATTCCTTGACTATCTTTAAGATGAATAGACTGATACTGACTCAGTTCCTCCCCCCACCCAGTTTTTCCTTACCTGTACTCTGCCGGTAGTTCTTTCTACAGGGCCGTCCCTCCTCTCTAATCATTCAGATTTCTTTTCTGTGTTCTGTTGAAGACAGAGTTTGTTCAGATTGCACTGGCCTGACGGGCTGGAAATGTATTGGTATTAGTACCCTGACCGGCAAAGGTGAGCAACATCCTCAGTTCTTGTCAGATAAAACAGGACCCGTGCTGCTCAGCACTTGTGAAAGCCAGGCTGGTAATGGCTGCTCTGCATGAATATTAAAGATTCCATGGCACCTTTCATAGCAACAGAGATTTGCCTCAGTGTCCTTAACCATCCTTAAAATTAGAGATGAAAGACTTGTTAAATCAGCTACCTCATCTGCCTGCTAGTGCAGTACACTGCAGCCTATTTTCTCCAGAACTGTCTAGCCAAACTTTCAGTAAGGGCCATTCCAACCCACCCAGTATTAAGCCTTAACTCTTCTTAAAACAACACCTTTTCCTCCTTGACAATTTAATAACATTCTTCATCCATTTGTAGATAGCGACTATATTTCTCTTTGGTTGTAGCTTAACCAATTCACTCCCCACAGGGTGTGCTACTCCCACTGATGGGTTGTTGCACTGGAATATATGTGGAAGCACCTGCTCATCTTTCTGGAGATGCAGCTATCTCATTACAGGTACCTGTTTGAACTACATCGCTGTATTAGAGCAGCATGTCACAAACATAAAGACATGTATCTCCACAGCCCCCTGTGAGGGCAGCCTGCCTGTATGTATTAATGAATCCAGTTTTACAGAAGGGGAGCTGAGTCCTAGACAGATGAAGCAATTTGCCATGGGTCCTATGTAGAGTCTGTGGCAACACCAGGAATCAGATCTTTTGCTCGGTGTCTTTACCGTAAGATCATCTTTCTGCACTATGTTTACTTGTTTCCTTTCTCCTCTTTGCCATCTTCTCTGTATTAAAGGGACTTGCATAGGCATTGGTTTTGGTTTTGGATCTTATTGGACAGTAATCTACCCTGTCACCATGGGCTTTATTCTTTGTGAAATCTTGAATATAAATTAAAATAAAAACAAAACCCTTGCAGACTGTCATATTATAAGGTAGATAGGTTCTGTCCCTTTGCTGTAGTGCCTGATGGTCATATACACTAAATCCATGAATATTTCAATCCATCCTTAAAGATTTCTGGTGGTGGTGCTTGATTAGTTCTCATGGCAAATTATTCTGCACAGCAAGATTTCCTCCCTCCACTCCCATAATGACTAATCTAAACTTTCCTTTTTCTAGCTTTATGGCTGTTACCCATTCAACTGTAACCTTTAAGCATCTTAAATGTCACTCAGATACTAGGAGGATGGTACTTACAGAGTTCCTTGGATAAATGAGACCATGAGTAAATATTGCTGTTTCTTCTGCTGTCCTCGTGTGGGATATAGAATACAACCAGCTGCCACTCAATAGGGGAAATAACATTTCCTGGGTTGAAATGCAGACCGTTCTTAGGCTATTTATTTACTCCCACATAGCAACGTCAGCAACGTCTGCTCACGTCTGTCCCTGGTTGTAGGGTGAAATAATGATGTATGGAGGATGTTGTGTTGTGGGGTGTAACCCATGGTAGCTGGCTAGCTCAGCTGGTTAGAGCATGGTGCTAATAATGCTGACATGGTAGGTTCATGCTGGACACTGGATGCTCTCAGACTCTGCCACCTTGTGTCCTATAATGCTGAATGCCTTAAAATGCTCTGCTGCTCCAGCTCCCTATCTGGATGCTCGCAGGGAGAAGGGAAGCTTCTGAAGAGAAATGTGACTGAAGATAGTTTTAAATAAGAGAGAAAATCTGTCTTAAAAAGAGCCAACATGGCTCTTTCTACCCCACTTACGTGTTACTTTAAATATTAGGGCCTCTGTGAACTCAGCTGCAAAGGAAAAACTGTTGGTCACCAGAGAGGTGCAGGGAGATAGGGAGGAAAGGCCTAGAAGAAAAAGGAAGGTAGTAAATTTTATCTGGATGAAGACTGGAAATTAGGGGTGTTTAATTGTGTAACCACTGGAAAATTTCAGTGGTTACATGGTGGGTGGGGGAACAGATGGCTCTGTGGGAGCTGGTGCATGCAGGGAGCTGACTTAAAAGCTTGCTCCCTGCCCACACTGGCTCCTGCCTACAATTGAAAAAAACAACAACAACAAATGGTCTGGTAGCACTTTATACACTAACAAAACATGTAAATGGTATCATGAGCTTTCGTGGGCACAGCCCACTTCTTCAGATGTCCGGAGTTATGAGTTTAGGATGTGAACACCCAAAATAAATAGGAGAGGGGAAGGGGAGGGAAGAAAAAGAAAGGGGGGTGGGAGACAGAGAGCAGAGGGAATCAGTAAGTATCTGAAGATTGGGTAGTTAAAACAAAGCAGATAAGAATCAAAGTCAATAGATAGTGTCCTTCCTGACATGGGAGTCCACAGAAAGAGGAGCTTTAATGGATGTTAAGTTGATAGTGTCTCAAACAACTTTCATCACGACTGAGTCCATTAGCACGTGAGTTGAATTTGTGGATGAACTCTAATTCCAATGCTTCCCTGTGGATCTGGCATGTAGAACTGGTTTGTAACAAGACAGCTACCTACAGATCTTTTAAAGATTGATTCGGAAGATTGAAATGTTCCCCAATAGGTTTCTGTATGTTTCTTTTATGTATATCTGATTTGTGTCCATTGATTCTTTCCCGCAGAGACTATCCAGTTTGTCCAATATACATAGCAGTGGGGCACTGCTGGCATTTGCTGGCATAGATCAAATTACTGGATGTATAGTCAAATGACCTTTTGATTTGGTAGCTTATGTTGTTGGCTCCAGTGATGAATTCGCCAGTTTCTATAGACTGAGAAATGGGTCTGGGATGGAAGCTGGAGGCATGAAGGTAAGTGTAGCGGTCGGTGGGTTTCTGATATAGGGTGGTGGAAATTTGTCCATTATTTAACTGTACTGTAGTATCCAGGAAGTGGATTTCTCCTGTGGACTGGTCCAGGCTGAGGTTGA
Source organism: Pelodiscus sinensis (assembly GCF_049634645.1). Classification (NCBI taxonomy): domain Eukaryota; kingdom Metazoa; phylum Chordata; order Testudines; family Trionychidae; genus Pelodiscus; species Pelodiscus sinensis. Next base: position 175,783,650 of record NC_134712.1, read on the forward strand.
TGGTGGGGTGGAAGTTGTTGAAATCCTTGTGGAATTCTTCAAGAATGTCTTTTCCATGGGTCCATATGATGAAGATGTCATTGATGTAGCGTAAGTAAAATAAGGGTGTTAGGGGGTGAGAGCTGAGGAAACGTTGTTCAAGGTCAGCCATAAAGATGTTGGCGCATTGTGGTGCCATGCGAGTGCCCATGGCTGTGCCGCTGACTTGGAGATAGAAATTGTTTCCGAATTGGAAGTAGTTGTGGATGAGGACAAAGTCGCAGAGCTCTGTAATCAGGTGCAATCTGTCTTCATGTAGAATGTTGGTGTAAAAAGCTTCTATGTCCATAGTGGCCAGGATGGTATTTTCAGGAAGATTACTGATGCTTTGAAGTTTCCTCAGGAAGTCAGTGGTGTCACGGAGGTAGCTATGAGTGCTGGTAGCATAGGGTCTGAGGAGGGAGTCGATATAGCCAGATAATCCTGTGGTGAGTGTGCCAATGCTTGAGATGATGATGGGCCATCCAGGCTTACCAGGTTTGTGTATTTTGGGTAGCAGATAGAAAGTTCCTGGTCGGGTGTTAGTGTTAATTTGTTTACCTCCGCGATACCACCGACTTCCTGAGGAAACTTCAAAACATCATAACTTCAAAACATCATAACTGCACCTGTGTTCCTTGTCCCTGGTCCAGCAAAGCCACCCACTCTCAAGCTTCCAGGTCTCCAGTCATCACCTCTCTTGGACAAACACCCACATCTTTCTCCCTCCTGACCAGGGTATATCCAGGCTGCACAGTTCCCTGATTACACTGAGTTCCCCAGCAAGACAGGTAGTCTACACAGGCAATGTCTCTGCTTGGCTTTTTCTTGGAAGGCTGTGAATGGTGTAAGTGCCCTCCCAGCTCTTTTTAAGCAAGCACATTTATTTTTAAGGTAAAAGCATCACAAACATAACCTATTAAAACAATAAAAAGCCTGCTGTGCACAAGCTAACAAGCTTACCACAGATCATTCCTGACCCCCGTCATCTTCTCAAGGGCTCTGGTAGATATCAATCTCTCCATGCTTCCCTAAACACTGCTTCCCTCCCCCACTAGGCAGAAGTTCCTTTCTGTTTGCTGTATGAGACCAAAGACCCTATGCCATTTTAAATTCAGGCTGTGGATGAAAAAATATCTTTCTGTGTCCATTGGTCTCTGGAGAATCAAGTCTGATCCTGCCCCAGGTTAGAGCCTTTCTCTCTGGAGGGGGAGTCAATTACAACCTGGTTGATTTTCCTTAATTGCCATCCACTCTTTTTAGTTCCTGGAAAGCTGACGGGTAGTCCTCCACCATGGAGCAGGACACAATCATGAAAACGTTTCAGTTAAAACAATGGATGCTAAAAATAATGCAGGAAATTGTCATAGAGGTCACACAAACATTGGGTTATCTCTTTCAGCCTTACAGAGACTCGTGCCTAACACAGAGCCTTCTGTTCTAACTCGGTTTTATATCGTGGCCCTGATTGTGATATCTCAGTGTTGTCCTTCCAATAAAGCATCAAACAGCCAAGCTACTATCATTGACATGTGGCTCCATCTTCAATTGTCCTTTTAATGGGCAGTTTTTCATATCTGTGTATGTGCATGAGGAAGGGGCTTTTGCTTCTGAAGTTTGTGACTGTGTGCGTGTGAAATAGAGAGATGTTTTTTATTTGTGAAGGCTGATACAAAGAATTGTACTTTCTACTGGAATGGAAAGTGTTGAGATTTTGTCATTTCACTCAGTTCATGTTAAAAAAAAAAAATTCAAATGCCCCAAACTAGTTCTAGCTAGAATTCTGAGCCAGTCTCCCCAGTTCCTCCCCTTCTCCTGCATATCCTCACACCCCACCTCCCAGCTGCAGCACTGGCACTGGAAAAAGATCTGAGCCCCAGCTGAAGTTTTGGGGCCATGATGGGTAGCGAGGGTTCCTCCAGCCCCAGGGCCATAATGGGGAAGGAGATGTTTCCAGGGATCCCAACACTGCCACTTCCCCCCTCCAGTGGTTTGAGATTTGGCCTCCAGCGTCCACTATGCACTGCCAATGCTACCAAACTAGCAATGACCCCTCCAGTTCAAAGTGTAGACATCTCTGTGCACACATCACTCAGGAATGAATTTGTTCGGGAGAGCTCGGGCTCCTTTTCTTGCATGTGTTTCTTCTTCTCCCATGTCTCATTTGATTTCTCCTTTTACAGGTGAAGTGAGTAGAGGTGCTTAGCCTGGAGCTCTATAGTCCCTAACCTAACGCTATCCCAGATTAGCCCTGATCCTAACGGCAGGCTGGGATCCCACCCTAGAGCATCCCACCTTCTTTAACTCCAACCCTAAGCCACAAAGCCCTAAGCCTACCCCTACCCTTTGTAACTGACTCTTGCTGAGGGACTCCTACCAGCTGTAGCCTTAAACTATCCTATGCTCTGTGACCCTAATGTTCAGGGGCTTTGCTCCTCTGAGCTGACCTGTGTAAGAGAGACTATTTTTGTTCCACTAGTCCCTGCACGAAGGTCAGTGGCCTGTGATTGAACTGGAGCCTTATTTCTCTTATGCAAACTATCGACTCAGCAACAGTCTGATGCAGTTTTGCTGCGTGAGTGAAACTCTCTGTAAGTCAAAGCACAAGCAGACATTGACAGTCATTGAAAAAGGGCATTTAAGGTCACAGATAAGCTCAACAGTTGCCTTCTGTGAACTCATGCATGTGTGGATGCTCAGGAAATGAGATGTTGTGTGCTGGAAGGTGTTTCTTTTGAAGGTGCTCATTTTGCTTTTGCAATATTTGTAGAAAAGCAAGTGAGCAAACCTCTTGTGGCTTTTCATTTCACCACAGTATTGTTTGGCGATTGTGTTGGTAACCCTTCTGCCGCGTAGGCCTGGCAGTAACCAGGGCTGGGTTCAATATCTTGGGGTCCATCTCACACAGAACCGGCTCGAGCCCCCACCCAGTAATCTGGGAAATTCACGCACCCCTGGGTGCCTCTGAGAGGCAATGCTTCCCCACTCGCAAGCACTGAGTCTGAGTGTAGGAAAGAAACATTTAATGAGACAGAGAAGTCATATGGCATTAACTTGGGGAAAACACCACAGACAGAGTTCATAACCCATACATGAGCTAAGCCCTGCCCCCCCCCGCCAAGAATCGCCTGAAGTCTGAAGAGTCTGACACCCCAAATGTCTCTGTCCCTGGTCTGTGCCACCCAGAGTCCCAAAGTTCACCTGCAGGGTTTCACCTCCCAACCTGGGTAGAAATGAGGGATGGGGGGATAGACAGGGAGCAACTTATGACACTCCTCCATGCTCCATCAGCTGTCTCGTCCCATGCCACCGGATACTCCACTGGTTGCCCGCCGCTGCTCCTCGCCTGCTGCTGCTCTGTGCCACGCGCTGGTTGCCGGTCCTCACTTGCTGCCACTCCTACTGGCCACACCGTGGGCCAGTGATTCCCACCAGCCACTCTGCTGGCCGCTGCCACTTGGCTGGCTGCAGTGATTCTGGCTCTCAGCCAAACCAGTGATTTCAGCTCTCAGTGACTTCAACTTTTTAGCCACCAGCTGGACTGGCAAAGGAATCCAGCTTCTACCAGACTAGCAAAAGAAAAGACTCCTCAGAGAGTCTGCTTTAGGTCTGTCCTGAAAACAAAGGGGGAAAGGGGCAAGTTGGGCCAGTCTTACAGCTCACACCTGGTAGGTGTGAAGCAGGCTGACTCAAGCCCTTTAACCAGCTCAGTTCACTCAACTCTGGAAGGGGGGAGGCTTGTTCCTCAGAGACCTCTTACAATGATGGTGGTGTCTCCCCTGCAAGCACTGGTGGCATGTTTTACAGTTCCCACATTTAGGGGTATCATGATTAGTGACCCCCAAAACAGCCCCACATTATTTACAATTCTCCACATACCATTCCAACACTGACCCTCCATCAGCCCTGGCTGAATGGGATTTACATAGCCACAACTCATAGTCTCTCCCCATCCTGGTGTGAGCTGTATTTACATACCAATAGTTAACAGTTAATTATCTTGCAGATCTAAACAATTGTAGCGGGCACACCCACCCCTCCTTTTAGTTGGCTGATAGCAAGCAGCAGTTCAGCCCCTGCTCACATCTTTATTAGAAGGTTAGATCCAAGATAAAACCGCATGGCACCGAGCAACACAATCACAAACAAACTTGACAGCAAACAAGAGCACAGAATCAGTCAGAAATGCCCTTGAAAATGTAAAATAAGAAATGCAAATGCAAGGAATATTCCAGTTCTGAACCCCAAAACACAGAGTCTCTCAGCTACCACGTAAATCTTCTCCCCACAGGGGACAAAGACGAGCCAGATGAACTTAAGGTCCATCTTGGTCCCAAAGCCCAGTCCACGCCAGCTGCTACTCAGCCGGTGATCCATGTTTTTTCCCCACAATTGCCAGTCACTAACAGCTGCAGAAACCCGGTTAGCTACTATGATGGGGAACTGACGTGGCTGCTGAAGATGCTTGTGGCAGCGGTGCTGCCAAAGGCGGTATAACACTACGGCATGGGCCAGGCGCACCATGTCCCAGCATGCCGCCTTCTTCCTTTTTTGGGCAGGGCTCATATGTATGTCTTAGTCATGCTGCGTCTAATGTCCTTTTGCTTGATATTAGGGTCAATGCACAGTGTATTAGCACCATCTTGGGGGGGAGAGGGACAACAGCAGGGCTTGGAAAGTGCTGTTAATCATTGATTTTCCCTGCCACTAGTGGCTGAGCTCAGGTGCAGTCAGGGAATGTATGAATGCAGGAATTCAGGAGTCACCTCAAGAATCAACCAAAATCTGGCAATGCCTCGGTGCTGGGAGATCCTGGGTTAGTGATAGGTTGGGGCAAGGACTGGTCTGTACTTCTGGCTTGCTAACGGAACCCATGTTATTGCTGGTGAAGATGGAAAGTGCTAAGTATTATTTATTGCCCATTTACTGCATAGTCTGGGGACTCTAGTGGAGTTGATTGCAGGAAAGAGATCCAAGTGGACCCTGAAGGAAACTTGTGCCAGTGAATGTTATACATTGCTATAAAGTCCCAAACGGCATAAGATCCAGCAGTTTCACAATCTCTCTTCTATTGTTACCTGCACAAAATTCTCTGTTATTTGAACACTTTAGGGGCATGTCCCTTTACCATCCATCCATAGGACTGTTTAGGCAGCTGCAGTGGGCCCCCAAAATGTGTGGTCTGTGGTGGAGGCTCCAAACTGTCCTACAGAGGCATACATCTGTGGAAGTCATAGGAGAATCTGTCCCTAAGTATTTGGTTCTGACTTGGATAATTATGGCAAAGTATCAGTTGAAATAACCTTTGCCCCAAACCCACTGGCTACGTCTACACTGGCCCCTTTTCCGGAAGGAGCATGTAAATTTCATGAGTCGTAGTAGGGAAATGCGCGGGGGATTTAAATATCCCCCGCGGCATTTAAATAAAAATGTCCGCCGCTTTTTTCCGGCTTTTAAAAAAGCCGGAAAAGAGCGTCTACACTGGCCCCGATCCTCCGGAAAAAGCGCCCTTTTCCGGAGGCTCTTATTCCTACTTTGAATAAGGAATTCCTTTGAAGTAGGAATAAGAGCCTCCGGAAAAGGGCACTTTTTTTCCGGAGGATCGGGGCCAGTGTAGACGCTCTTTTCCGGCTTTTTTAAAAGCCGGAAAAAAGCGGCGGACATTTTTATTTAAATGCCGCGGGGGATATTTAAATCCCCCGCGCATTTCCCTACTACGACTCATGAAATTTACATGCCCCTTCCGGAAAAGGGGCCAGTGTAGACGTAGCCACTGATTCTTCTGTTGTGTCAAGAGCTGGATCTATGGGGACGTTTTCCTGCAAGAGTAGAACTAATGGCAGATTGCCACAGATGGTTGTGTAACATGGACACCTCCTTTCATAGAATACTAGGACTGGAAGGGACCTTGAGAGGTCATCAAGTCCAGTCCCCTGCCCTCATGGCAGGACCAAATACTGTCTAGACCATCCCCGATAGACATTTATCTAACCTACCCTTAAATATCTCCACAGATGGGGATTCCACAACCTCCCTGGGCAATTTATTCCAGTGTTTGACTATCCTGACAGTTAGGAACTTTTTTCTAATGTCCAACCTAAACCTCCCTTGCTGCAGTTTAAGCCCATTGCTTCTTGTTCTATCCTTAGAGGCCAAGATGAACAAGTTTTCTCCCTACTCCTCATGACACCCTTTTAGATACCTGAAAACTGCTATCATGTCCCCCCTCAATCTTCTCTTTTCTAAACTAAACAAACTCAATTCTTTCAGCCTTCCTTCACAGGTCATGTTCTCTAGACCTTTAATCATTCTCGTTGCTCTTCTCTGGACCCGCTCCAATTTTTCCACATCTTTCTTGAAATGCGGTGCCCAGAACTGGACACACTACTCCAATTGAGGCCTAACCAGCGCAGAGTAGAGCGGAAGAATGACTTCTCGTGTCTTGCTCACAACACACCTGATGATGAATCCCAGAATCATGTTTGCTTTTTTTGCAACGGCATCACACTGCTGACTCACATTCAGTTTGTGGTCCACTATAACCCCTTGATACCTTTCTGCCGTACTCCTTCCTAGACAGTCGCTTCCCATTCTGTATGTGTGAAACTGATTGTTCCTTCCTAAGTGGAGCACTTTGCATTTGTCCTTATTAAACTTCATCCTGTTTACGTCAGACCATTTCTCCAATTTGTCCAGATCATTTTGAATTATGACTCTATCCTCCAGAGCAGTTGCAACCCCTCCCAGCTTGGTATCATCTGCAAACTTAATAAGCGTACTTTCTATGCCAATATCTTTAGATGTATCTGGATGAATTTAGCCCTGTGGATAGTGCCAGCATAGTGAGTGAATTTAACATAGGGCTGAATTTGGCCTAGTAGCATAGAAATTCTATGATAATTATAACAATTGCTTATTATAATCTAGAGATGGGCCTGAAGCCAACAACCCTGGACTAGACCAATAAGCTGAAACAAACCCTCTGTCTGATTACCCCCTAAATTTGGAGTATTTGCAATCCATGCTGGGATTTAATCCTTCTGTAGCAAATTCAGTGTTGAACCTTCATCAGAGTTGCACTGCAGAGTTGAACTTAGTGCAGAGTTTGGCCTGTTATGATGCGTCACCATAGGAGCCAGGTAGTGCCAGCGTGTCAACCCGGTTTCCATTGTATTTGCAGTTAAAACAGAAGTGAGAGAACCTTGATTTGAATACCGATTTCAGACTCAGAAGGTCAAACCAAATGGGTTAGTTAGAATACAGGGAGTTGAATAATGCGCCTTCTAAGTAGCCCCTTTTGGGCTCTGTTATCGGTCTCTAGCAGTTTGGTGGATGTGCCCACTACTGTCTCATCAGGAAACAAAGACGAAGACACGGATGAGTCTGTCTTCAGTCACCCCCTCCTTTTCTGGCCATCTGGCTCTGACACTGACCTTCACACCTTATCTTTATGATGATACATTTCTCATTCACACAAAAAGTCTTTCTGACAGAGACCTTCAAAGGTATACAAATAGCAGTGTTTATAAAAAGCAAAAGGCATTGTAATTTAAACCTTAATCAAAACAATTCACAATGAAGGCCCAGGGCCTTCAATATTTCTAATCTCATTAACATAAGCACAATACCAAAACCCTGTATCTTTACTTACTAAACTTTAAAACAAAGAAATGTATATTTAACTAAAGGGATTAATTGATAAAATGTTAAATGAGTAACATTACATTACTAGATGATTAAACCTAAAATGCACTGAGTATTTTGCATGCACGGGGAATGCTGAAAAATTATAGATGAGCAATCCAGGACACTAAAAGTTTTCTTAACAAAGATATTTTAGAGTTATTTTAAAAGCTTCATAAACCTTTCCCCCCTCTTTTATTTAGCTTGTTGCCAAGTTGGTTACTGTTTATTAAGTTGTAACCAAAATCTTGAAATGCATCAATGTGTCTGGGAAGGTTGGTTTTAAAAAAATCTTACTGTGTATTAGTTGTGATCTGTGGTTTCACTTCCTTAAGCTGACAGATCAGCTACCGTTTGGCATCAAACAACAGTAGCTGTTTGTCACTGAACAACTATAGCTCTGCAATTCTTAGCGAGCATGTTCCTCATTCCCTGGCCATCATATGTCACTACTTTTAATCTGTCAGACTACTTTTCCAATAGGCATGTGTAAGGGGACTGTTAGCCCCTTAACTAGAACTCCGTGAGAGTTTTTGGTTCACCAGCTCCCAGTGTCAAAAGGGGAAGGGTCCATGAGAAATCAGGGCCCTGAGACTGACAGACCCCAGAGACAATGGAAAGCAGCCAACACTCCAGTTTGGCCTGATTGACAGGTTGGACAGGCCAGTGAGGAAAGTGAGAGGCCAGGCCCTGTCCTCCCTGTGAGCTGGGATTTTTCTGGGTCCCTCTGAGCAAGGAGAGAGCTGAGAGACAGCTAAGAGGAGCAAGCTGTGTGGAGAAGCAGTCCTGCAGCAACAGAGCCAGGCACACACAGCCCAAGGAGCGCAGACCCTGTGTTGAGTAGCAGACTGGCAGTGCTCCGAGAGTGATTACTGCTAAACACAAATTAAACAGAGCATACATTCCTTTGTTTGGGATAGACATGTTCCAAACTGAGGTTGGGATGCATGTATTTTTAAACACCACACAGTAGAATCTTATAACAAACTATGACATGCAATATTGTCACAAACATTTTATCATGGTAATAATGAATGGCAAATGATGAATTTTCAAATGATACCTTACATGGCATATGTTGTACAGAGACGGTTACAAAACAGGATAGAGTGTAAGCACATATACATTCTGGCTACGTCTACACTATGAGTTTTCTCGGCAAAAAATATGCTAATGAGGGACTCATTTGTATGAGTCGCAATCTCATTTGCATATTTTCTGCCGATCTGTTTTTGCACAAAAACAAGCAGTGTGGACATTTTTTTATTTTGGGCACAAAACCCCCTTTTCCTGCAAGATTGGTAAACCTCCCTTTTTTGGGAGGCTTCAGGATCTTGCAGAAAAAGGGTTTTTTTGGGCAAAAAGAAAACATCCACACTGCTTGTTTTTGTGCAAAAACGGATTGGCAGAAAATATGCAAATGAGATCATGACTCATGCAAATGAGTCCCTCAGCATATTTTTTGCTGAGAAAACGCTTAGTATAGACGTAGCCTTTGTCACACTCTTCTTTTCCAGCACTCCTTATTTATTCTTATCTTCACCTCTTTCAATGCCTCCTTGCTGCTTTACATTCCACTCTCTCAAAAACACTCCTGAATGATATTAGCCTGTTTTGCCACCATATCACTTTGTTGATTCATTCATATTCAAGTTGTGATCCACTATAAGCTCCAGATAGATCCTTTTCAGCAGGGCTACCACTTAGCTAGTTACTTCCTTTATTGTAGCTGGACAGTTGATTTTTCTTCCCAAGTATAGTATTTTGCACTTGTCTTTATTGTATTTCATCTTGGTGATTTCAGATCAATTCTCCAACTTATTAAAGCTATTTTGAATTCTAATCCTGTCCTCCAAAGTGCTAGCAACTCCACCCAGGTAATGTCATGGGCATTTTATAAGCATTCTCTTCATTCCATTGTCTAAGGTACTAATGGAAATGTTGAATAGTACCAGACAAGCCCCTGCATGACCACACTAGATACATCTCTTCAGTTGATAGTGAACCATTGATAACTCTTCTTTGACTATAGCCTTTCAGCTAATTGTGTACTCTCCTTATAGTAATTTAATTGACCATATTTCCTTAACTTTCATATGAGAATATCATGTGTGACTGAACCTTACTAAAATCAAGATATATCATGTATAATGCTTCCTCCATCCACTAGACCAGTACTCCTGTCAAAGAAGGAAATTAGGTTGATTAGGCTTAATTTGTTCTTGACAAAACTATGTTGCCTTTAATTTATCATTCTATTATCTTCTACAAATTGATTGTTTAATAATTTGTTCCAGTATCTTTCCTGGTATTGACATTACGTTGACTAATCCAGAGATCCTCAAACTGGGGGACAGGTCCCTTTGGGGGTCATGGAATGTAAGGGTGGGGGGAGTGAAAAGTTTTTAATAGAAAACAATTACTGCATAGATTTTTACCCACAGCAATGAATAACTAGAAACGCTGATTATTTCTGGTGTTTGATTTAGTGGGTCTAATAAGGGTCTGCTAAATCGAACACTGAGGACCTCTCCATCGGTGCCTTGATTTGGTAGGAGTAAGAGAAGTCAACGAGACCATTTGCTTCCATCGACCTCCCACTGTGGAGACAGCGTAAAGCTCAGCTTAAGGAACGTCAACTCGAGCTACATTATTTACATAGCTGCAGTTGCATACCTTACGCCGACCTTTTAGGTCTAGTATAGACCTGGCCTTAGAGACTGAGTGAAGGAAATAAAACTAAGCCTACAGGATGAGATTGCTTGCATTTAGTATTTACAAGGTGTGATAGGCCATTAACCAATCTTTTGTATTGTGCTGGTTATTGATGGCACGCCTGTTTTTGGTAGTAGTTTGGGACAAGCAAGGGACTCTTCCATCTGAATTATCAAGTTTAAAGCAAACATTTTCAAAAAAATTAAGAAGAAAAACTTGCATAATTCCTTATGGATAGTATTGGTTTTCTTTGGTATAAGATTGTGTGCAGCAACTAACAAACATCATACAAAATCTAAAGCAGGGGTGAGGAATCTTTTTTGGGTTGGGGGCTGCTGCCCCATAGAAAAATCAGTCACACATATGTGAAGGAATTCACCACCAAACTCACCCCCCCCCCAAAAAACCCCACACAAAACAAAAAAACAACCAAACCCTCACTGATGTGGCTCTAGCCTGAGAGAGAAAAACACTCCTCATGTTCTCCTTGCACACCAGAGCCCAGGGGGTCCAGGCTAGTAGATTCTGTGTGTGCCAGCCCCATGGGGGACTGGAGGGAGACTGGAGTGCCAACATAGGTTCCCAATGTTGGGGGGTGGACCCCAAGCCTTGAGAGCTGGATCTAGGCAATCCAGGTGCCTCATCCGTCCCCTGGATATTAGGTACCCCAACCCTGCTCTGACCACCACATACATTCTTACAAAACTGCTGCCTATTTTGAGCAACTCAAATCACACAAGTGAACTGGTCTGGCCTCAAGTTTGTCCATTCTTAGCTAGTGCTGTGGCAGGAGCTGGCACCTGCAGCTGTGGCAGGAGCTGGCACCTGGCCAGCCAGCATCAGAGGGAGGTCACCAGAAGCCAGGGACCTTCATCAAGTAGCGAAAGAGGAACACACACCAACCTTCAGGAGGATCACAGGAAGTCAAGAGGCAAATTGGCTTAGTCAAGAGAATGCAGAAGTGGATGCATCTATATGCGGGAAGGGCGGTGGCAGAAAATAACTAGGGTGGGACTGACTAGGCACGCTGAGGTCTCCCCACCCTGCTATAAGTGAAGGCTGGTCTGAAGCCAGTGCAGGCACACATATTTCAGCATTATCTAAACATACCTCCCTGCTGGGAAATATGGTTAAGGGAGAAAACCCACATCTGTGCTGGGTGCGCTGTGGTCCTGCTTTGTTTGCAGATCACACAAGAGTTGGACGGAGGTGTGAAAATCCATTAGGGTTCAATTTCGGAGTGCTACACTGCCTGTCTCAGCAAGGTGTTGGTCACACCCGCTTGAGAACATCTAAAATAAACCTTTGGCTTTTATATTTGTTGCACCTAACATTAATGAACAGCAGCAAATTGCTGAAAGATGAAATAATTCAAAACCAAACCTTTGTCAGCAGTACTGCCTGTTACGCAGGGCACATCTACAAAGAAAGGCAATGCACTCTATAGGGCTGTGATTTCTAATGCACACTAACATTTAGCTCATTAATTGGTCAGTGTAGATTCTGCTGGTGGGCACTTATAGACCCCTTATGCACATTGATAGTACCACAACGCTTCATTACAAGCACTAGGGAAGTGTTAGTGAACATCAGCATCATCTACATGGGCAATTAATACCTAACATGTTAGTAAACTTTAAAAATCATGTCTCCACGGTGCAGCAATGTGCAATACGGGGACAACTCCATAGACTCTTTGCATGGCCTAAAAGTGGTTAGCATGGGTGTTAGCAACATCATGTTGAAATGAGAGAGAGCAAATTTGCTTGGAAAGATGAGAAAGGTAAACTGGTTTTTTCTCCTTTCACCAGGTGTGTGGCTCATGAACACTAAAGACTGAAAACAATTTATAGGTTTGAATATAAACACACACACACACTATAGCAGGGTCAGACAAAATACAGCCCATGGGCTGGATCTGGCCCACCAAGCCACTTTACCTGGCCTACAGTTGCAGCAGCAGCCTTAGTCAGATGCTTTGCCTGTCCTGTTCCCACATGCTACTCAGAGCAGCTGTCTGCAGGGCCCTGTTTGTGAATAGCTGCAAGCCTGGGGGGGAGAAGCTTTGCACACTGCCCTTGCCCGCAGGACAATCTTGCAGCTCCCATTGGCTGGTTTCTGGCCAATGGGAGTTGCCTATTTGAAGAACAGGCAGTTCGCAAAGTAATCCTCCCCCTCTCCCCTTGGGCTTGCAGCGGTTCACACACAGACACACACATAGCCCCACAGCCAACTGTTCTGGGTGACCTGCTGAGCCATGGAAGTCAGGGAACCTGCTGGGACACTGGGCAGGAGTCACCCAGGCAAGTGTTTCCTGCCCACTGCCCGCCTCTGGCACCCCTGCCTGTCTCTCCCCCCAACCCCTTGCCTCCCCGCTCCTGCGCCCTACCTCACATAACTCAAACCTCTGCCCCCATTCTGTGTCCATGCCCCCTCCCAGACCTTGCACTGCACTCTCTTCCCCTAGATCACAATCCCCTCCTGCGCTAGGCCACAACCCAAACCCCTGCATTCTCTCCTGCACCCTAGTCCCCTGCCCCAGGTCACATACTCCTCCACTCAGTCTCCCTCCCAGATCCCACACCCTCTTCTGCTGCAAAGAATCCCAAACCCTTTAAAAGCAACAAGGAGTTCTGTGGCTCCTTATAGACTAACGGATTTATTGGAGCATTAGCTTTCGTGGGCAAAGACCCACTTCGTCAGATGCACGTAGTGGAAATTTCCAGAGGCAGGTATAAATATGCAGGCCAGAATAAGGCTGGAGATAACAAGGTTAATTCAGTCAGGGAGGATGAGGCCCACTTCTAGCAGCTGATGTGGAGGTGTGAACACCAAAAGAGAAGAAACTGCTTTTGTAGTTGGCTAGTCACTCACAGTCTTTGTTTAATCCTAAGGTGATGGTGTCAAATTTGCAGATGAACTGTAGCTCTCTTTGAAGTCTGTTCTTGAAGTTTTTTTGCTGCAGGATGGCTACCTTTAAATCTGCTTGGGAGTCACCGTGGGGGCAAACCTCCTCGCGGAGCCCCTCTACACAACCTCCATCTACGTGTGCAGGTGACGGAGTCCTCCTTGGTGCGCCAGAGGTCGGTCCTGGCAGAAGTCACCAGAGTCGGAGACCTCCTGGACTACGACCAGGGAGACTGGGTGGATTTTTGGGCACTCGCTCAGTGCATGGGACTCTCTACCCTACATACTCCCCGGCGTGTACTTCAGGAGGAGAAGGACGCTTTGACACTCACTGCTTGGGTTTATCTTAACAAGGTCCTGCGAGAGGGTGCACCCCACCCACCCCTCATCCCTGGCCCTCCCAATCTCTCCATCGGCCTCTAGCCCTGTGTACCTTCCCAACCGCCTGCCCCTCATCACCCGAGCCGGCTGCACGCGATACAGCCAGTCCCCTACCAAACCACGCCAAAGAGTCACCTGTACATGCTCGTGCTTCACTAGCTCCACTTCCCCACCCTCGTGTCCCACCCAGACACCAAGTGGTGGGACCTCCTACCACCAATAGAGGGTGGGGAGCCCTGGTGGGCCAGCCTTTATTCGACCTTGGTTCCACGGCCCACCGGGGACATTGGCTGGAGAATCCTGCATGGCGCGGTGAGCACAGGCGTGTACTTGGCACGGTTCATCCCCATTCTTGACATTTGCCTCTTCTGTGGTGTGAGGGAGACCCTGGCGCACGACTACCTCAAGTGTGCCAGGTTACAGCCCCTCTTTCAGCTCCTCCAGAATGTCATGTTGAGGTTCTGGCTGCACTTCCCCCCCCTCCTCCTAGCAATGGCCAAATTGTCAATCTATAAAACCAGGGAGAAGAGGTTGGCTAGAGAGGGGCCTGCGACTGTGGGGCCTACAGGCAGTCCCCGAGTTACGCGGATCCGACTTAGGTCGGATCCGCAGTTACGAACAGGGCTTTTCTCGCCCTGGAGGACGGGAGCGGCGGGATGCCCAGATGCGCCGCGGTCCGCCGCCCCTGTCCTCCGGGGCGAGAAAAGCTGCTCCCCGTCTCCCTGGTCTGCAGGGAGATGGGGAGCAAAGCCTTGGAGCACACCCGCAGCGGGACAGCCCGGGCGCGCTTGGGCTATCCCGCTGCGGGTGTGCTCCGCGGCTTTGCTCCCCGTCTCCCTGGTCTGACCAGCAGACCAGGGAGATGGGGAGCAAAGCCTCGGAGCACGCCAGGAGTGGGACAGTCGTGGCGCATCTCGACTGTCCCGCTGCCCGCGTCTCTGCGGCTTTGCTCCGCGTCTCCCAGGTCAGCAGGCCAGGGAGACGGAGCAAAGCCGTGGAGGACTTGGACGGTCCCGCCACCCCCGTCTCCCTGGTCTGCTGGGGGGGAGGGTGCAGCAAGTGTCCCCCCCCAGGAGACCAGGCTTTTCTTGCCTACCCCATGGGGTAGAGCAGCTGGGGGCTGCCGGGTTGGTCCCGCAGCGCCACTCCGGACCAACCCGGCAGCACCCCAGCTGCTCTGCCCCAGGCATCCTGATTCAGCTGCTGCTGGTCAGTTTCAGCAGCGGCTGAATCAGGACACCTGGGGCAGAGCAGCTGGGGTGCTGCTGGGTTGCTTCAGTAGCACCGAGGAGCCGTGCTACTGGAGCAACCCAGCAGCACCCCAGCTGCTCTGCCCCAGGTGTCCCCAAGTCAGCCGCTGCTGAAACTGACCAGCGGCTGACTACAGGAAGCCCGAGGCAGAGTTGCTCTTCCCCAGGCTTCCTGGAATCAGCCGCCTATCAGTTTCAGCAGCAGCTGACTTGGGGACGCCTGGGTTTCTTAAGTTGAATCTGTATGTAAGTCAGAACTGGCGTCCAGATTCAGCTGCAGTTGAAACTGATCAGTTTCAGCAGCGGCTGACACCAGTTCCAACTTACATACAGATTCAACTTAAGAACAAACCTACAGTCCCTATCTTGTACGTAACCTGGGGACTGCCTGTATTTCTGTTCTTGTATCTGCTCACGTATCTGGACAGAGTTCCAGTAGGTGGCATCCACTGGCTCTCTCGAAACCTTCAATGGTCAGTGGGCGCTGTCTGGGGTTCTCTGCTCGGTATCCCAATCCGGTTCCCTCGTTTTAGCCCTTTGACCCTCACACCTGTCCCTGTTTTCTCATTATTTGTCCCACATAATCAGTTGGTTTCCTAGGTTCTGTGGACCCTCCCCGTAGGCTTGGGGAAGGTCCTTTAGGTCCCAGTAGGCTTGGAGAAGGACCTCCCGGACACCAAATAGTCCCCGCATATCTGCAGCACCCTGCTCTCAGGGTGCTGCACTTTCTCTTGCACCCTCCTTCCTTTTTGGGAGGGGGTGTCTGTGAAGAGAGGTTGCTGCTTTGGTGGCAGGCGGGCCCTGGCTACTATTACATTCTGGGCCAGGCCCCCTTTTTCTACCTGCCTTTTTGCTGGCAGCTTTTTCCCACCCCTTTACCTCAGCTAGTTGCTGAGGGTGCTGGGTGCACAAGGGTGGGGTGGGGAGGTCTCTGCTGCCCTGCCTTTGATGGGGGAGGCCCCCCTCCCATCTTCTTGGGGGCCTATTTTGGCCCCCCTTTCTTTTTCACCTCGGCAGGCCTGAACTCCATTCCTGATGCTGCTGCTTTCCCTGAGGCAGAGGAGGTAAGGAGGCTGCTTATGGGCAGCCCCTGGGGTTCTCTCTCCCCACAGCCTGCCCTGTGTTGGGAGGGAGACTAAGGGGCTTTCATCAGGATCCCTGGGTGGGGGCTGGTGTGGGTTTTGTGTGGTGCTGGGGACAAGGGGTGGTTCACCTCCCCCTGGTTCCCCTTCTCCTGCTTTCTACTGCTGCTCCCTCCCAAACCCCAGTTGCTGTAGGGGCCTTTTCCATTTTCAGCCCCACTGCTTGCCTCCCCGCCCCTCCTCTGCCCTGCTGAGCTCTTCAGCAGGTGTTGCTGGCCTGTTACTCAGGCACCTGTGATCCCATGGGTTCCCTTCCCCCAGCCGTGTCTAGCTCTACCCCGCCTCCCTGCCCCAAGCAGGCATCTCCTCACTGCCTCCCTCCCTTCCACTGCTTGTCCCACCCATCTTGTGTACCCATGCCCCCCCCTTTTCTCGTGTTTGGTGCCTGAGCTTCCCCCTCTTTTTAGTTACTCTTCCCACACACACAGATCCACTTGTCCCCATGTTCTTTAAATAATAATTTACCCCTCATATCCCCAGTGCAGCCGGAGGAGCCACTCTTTCCATCCTGTGCTGGGAGCTGTATTCCTTACTCCCTTTTTCCCCTTCCCCTTCTGAGGGTATGTCCACACTACCCTCCTAATTCGAACTAGGAGGGTAATGTAGGCATACCGCACTTGCAAATGAAGCCCGGGGTTTGAATTTCCCGGGCTTCATTTGCATGAAGCCGGCCGGCGCCATTTTTAAATGCCGGCAGTTCGAACCCCGTGCCGCGCGGCTACACGCGGCACGGAGTAGCTGGTTCGGATTAGGCTTCCTAATCCGAACTAGCTGTACTCCTCATTCCACGAGGAGTACAGCTAGTTCAGATTAGGAAGCCTAATCCGAACCAGCTACTCCGTGCCGCGTGTAGCCGCGCGGCACGGGGTTCGAACTGCCGGCATTTAAAAATGGCGCCGGCCGGCTTCATGCAAATGAAGCCCGGGAAATTCAAACCCCGGGCTTCATTTGCAAGTGCGGTATGCCTACATTACCCTCCTAGTTCGAATTAGGAGGGTAGTGTAGACATACCCTGAATTATTGCCCTCCCACCCACTTCCAGCCTACTAGTGAGGGAGGAAAGGAGCAGGGAACCTCCTTCCTCTCCTCCCTTTCTGCTCCTCCGTATCCTCCTCCTCTGGTGGGTGCATTCTGCTCCCGGCACTGTGCAGAGAACCAGACCCTAGTCAGATCAATTAGCTAACAAACAGACTCACTGGCAGGCTCCTTTCTTCCCCCACTGTCTCTGGTGGGGCTGGTATCAAGCTCGTGCCCTCTGGCCCACAGCACTGACCAGGAGAGGCCAAACCCTACATGTGCCAAAGCACCATACAGTGTTGCCATGGGGAAGCTTCTCTGCCCCTCAGCTTAGCTCTGCTGTGGCTGGGAGGAAGCTGTTTCAAGCCTGTTTGCATCCTGATACTGCACGCCTCCAGGGAGGGGCACTTAGCACCCTCTTCATATGATGTTCCCTGACCTAGATCCTGCCCCCAGGGAGCATGGGGCTGCTCCACCCCTAGGCACCCTCCCCTGCTGAACCACCACATTTTGGTCCAGTTCCCTGAAGCCCCTACACTCAAGTTCCCTGGGCTCTGGTGCTCAGCAGGGCCTTAGGGCTTAACTCCTTCTTGCCTGCAGTGTAGCCAGAGGACAGGAGGGCTACGTCTACACTGCTTCCCTTTTCCGCAAGAGGAAATGCAAATGGAGTGCTCATTTGCATATTGTTGCATTTGCATTTCCTCCTCAGATTCCTTTCGCACAAGAGGTTTTTGCTCAAAAAAGCACTGTGTACACGGCTCCTTTTTGCACACAAATCCCCTTTTGCACAAGAGCCGTTCTTCCTCATTTTTTCAGGAAGAACGGCCTCTTGTGCAAAAGGGTTTGTTTTTGTTTTTGTTTTTTTTTGCACAAAAAGGAGCTGTCTACACAGCGCTTTTTTTTGCGCAAAAACCCTCTTGCACAAAAGGGAAGAAGTGTAGATGTAGAAACACTGGGTTTGGGCTGAGGGGATGTTTAATTGCGGAGCAGAGGTTTGTGTTTGGGATGCAGCCTTAGCTCTGGGAACCTCTCATCTTGCAGGCTCCTAAAGTCCAGGCCCTAGCTTGAGCCAGAACATCTACTCCATAATTAAACAGCCCCTTGACCCAAGTCCTGCGAATCCCTTGCTACACTGGGTTTTAAATTGCTGTGTAGGCACATCTTAACATGACAGGCATGTGCCAGTTGCAAGAGGATGTAAGATGCCTGGAATAGTTTTGATTTTGTTGAAAGGCAGGGGAAGTCAGAGAGCCAGCCTCCTGCCCAGAATAACTTTCCCTCACGTTGCCCTTCACAGAGCTCTGAAAGTCCAGCCGCTGCGTTTGCAAGGTTCTTTCTACTAATGGTGAGCCCTTTCATTTGGAACTATTTAGCACAGGTCTACTTGTTCCCCCACCACTGTTCAAAGAACAGAGCTAAGTAGGCATCTTAAGGTGTCTCTCTTCTTATGGTAATTGTGCTGGCATGGTGATTTTTTTCTACTCTGCTTGGTAAGAGTTGAAATCACTGGGAGCTGAAATCATTTGCGACTCAAGGGCAGAAGTCACAGCCAAGGAATGGATGGGAGTGGATGGAGATTGATAGCCAGCAGGTTGGTAGCAAAGAGATTCGATGAATGGCCATCAGGCTGACGATGGAGAGGCATAATGAGCAGCCAGCAGGGCAGCACAGAGAGGTGAGACAAACGTCCAGCAGGGCGGTGGCAGAGGGCAATGAGCAGGTGGCTGGCGAGTGACCAGCAGAGTGAGTAAAATGCTTCTTTATCTCCCCCGCACTCAGGATGGGAGGTGAACTCAGTGGATACACCTCTGAACTCTGGTTCTGCCCTGACCAAAGGCAGCAACTGTGAGTGGGGTGCAGAGAAGGGCTGGGCGTGTGAAGGGGACATTTACATTGTTGGACTTAAGAACCTGAGAGTGAAAGGACATTGCCCAATCTACTGGGGTGGGACTGTTACTCACAGTTTGTTTATAAATTCTGTGGTGTTTTCCCAAATTAATGCCAAGTTGCTTCCCTCCCTTTTATTAAAAGTTTATTTTCTACACTCAGACTCTGGGCTTGTGAGTGGGGAAGCATTGCCTCCCAGAGGCACCCAGAGGCTGAGAGAGAATTTCCCAGGTTACTGGATGGAGGCTCAAGCCAGTTCTGTGTTGGACGGAGAGGAACCCCTAGATATTGAACATGGTCCTGGCTGCTGCTGACTCCACTTGGCATAAGGGTTACACAGGGACTTTATATTTCTCAGCTGACCTTCTCCGTAACAGAGATTATTGTTGTACTAGTCTCTACACTGTGGTCAGTGACCTGTGGTTGAACTGGGGCCTTATTCCTCTCATTCAGGCTATTGAATCTGATGTAGATTTGCTGTGTGAGTGGAACTCTGGAAGCCAGAGTGCCAGTGTTGTCTTCAAGTTGTCATTGTCAAGTCCAAGTCGACAAGTCACTACAATTCAAGTCTCAAGTCGAGTCTCGAGTCCCTAAAGTCACTTTTGAGTCAAGTCCCAAGTCGAGTCTCAAGTCTTAATTTAAAACATGTCAAGTCACTTTTGTACAAGCCATCAATATCAGCATTTTCGGACAATTTTTTCACCAAGTCAATTTAATAAAATTAGCAAGTCTCGAGTCACAAACAATGAACCTGAGTCGAGTCTCAAGTCGAATCACCTAGGTGATTTAAGTTGGACTTGAGTTCAAGTCGTGGGACTCGAGTCAACAACTCTGCAGAGTGCAAGCTGATTTGGACAGACATTGAAAATTAACATTTAAGGTCCGAATCAGCTAAACAATAGCTTCCTGTAGTAGCACAATCATGCCTGACTGCATGCGCAGAATATAGGAGTTCATGTGCTGGAAAGTGTCTCTTTTAAAGTGCTCTTTTTTTCTTTTGCATTCTTCATAAGAAAAACCTTCTGAGCCTTTTAAGAACATAAGAATGGCCATACTGAGTCAGGCTAAAGGTCCATCTAGCCCAGTATCCTGTCTGCCAACAGTGGCCAATACCAGATGCCCTAGAGGGAAGAAACACGAGGTAATTCTCACGTGATCCCTCCCCTGTCACCCATTTCCAGACAAAAAGAGGCTAGGGACACCATTTTCATTTTACCACAGTGTTGTTTTGTACATTCCTTCCTCTTCCTCTTACTGTGTAGGGCTTGTACATATGCTTGCTCTGACTCTGTCATGCTGCAGTGACATGAAATGAAATGCTGAATCTAATTTTCTCACTCAGGGTCAATGCACAGTGTATCAGCACCACCTTGGGGGAGAGAGGAACAGCAGCAGGGCTTGGAAAATGCTGTTAATTGATTTCCTTGCCTCTAGTGCAATATTTGTGAAATGTTTTGGCCTGTGGCCTCCCTGGCTCAATGCAAATCTTTCTGTGGACCACCAGTTGTTAACGGAAACTCGTCATTAATTACATACTTACATCAGAGCCATTTTGCTAGTGCAGCAGCAAGGGAGAAGGGTTTAATTTAACCAGCAAGAAAGGAAATATTAATTTAAATTATGAAACAGATTAAGCACTTTAACTTTCTCATGTTAATCAAACTTTACTTTAAATAATGTAAAATATTAATTTATGTCCAACACAAACGGTTCCCATGTTTTATTTATTTATGGCAGGGATTGGTATCCTTTTCTGGGTCAGGGACCACTGACCCACAGAAAAATCAGTAAAAAAAATCCCCATCCCACCTTGATATGACCCCCCAGCTGTGACACTTCACTCCTCTGGCTCTTCGGCCCCACCAGGGGAAGGGGAGAGACAGGGAGAACTAAGATTCAGGGCTTCCCACATAGGCCAGATTAACTCTTCTGGGGTTCTGGGGTCAGTGTATTTTGTGGACTTCCTTTCTCCCTGGCTCTGTGGTTGGGACAAAAATGAGGGGTTCAGTGTGTGGGACAGCAAGAGAGTTGGGGGTGCAGGATCTGGGCAGGAGGTGAGGTGAAGGAGGGGGTGAAGTCTGGATGGGAGGTAGCGTTCAGGAGCAGGCTGGGAGTAGGGTGTCTGGCCGGGGGAGGGTGCAGGAACAAGGGAAGGATGCAGGAGCAAGCTAGGGGTAGGTGTCTGGCCAGGAGGGAGGGTGCAGGAGCAGCCTGGGGGTAGGTGTCTGGCTGGGGAAGAGGGGTACAGGAGCAGGCTGGGGCGTGGGTAGGGTGTCTGGCCGAGGGGAGGATACAGAAGCAGGCTGGGTGTGTGGGGTCTTGGCAGGAGGGTTATGTGAGGGGGCTGAGGTGCGGGGGCTGGGTATGAGGGAGTGGAGGGCATTTACTTGCCTTTACATCCTGTGCTGGTCTCAGGTACCACCTCTCGCTGCTCCCATTGGCTGGATTCCAGCTAATGGAAGTAGCGGGGAAAGCCTCCAGGCAGCATGTCCACATGCAACTGTTCCCCCAGCCAGGAACGGGGAGAGGGAGGAGGAGTGCTTCTTCACTGTGTGCTGGATTGCACAGCAAGGCTCAGGACTGTCTTTCCCTCCCCCTCACAGTGGGAAGCTGGTGCACCAACCGTGCAGCAGGTGTAGAAGGCAGGGCAAAGCTGGAGCGCCAGCACGGGCTCCCTGTTGCAGGGGGAGAGGATGCTGAGCTTGAGCCATGGGCCTCCTGGAAAGTAACTGCAGACTAGAAGTGGTACACAGGCCACAGTTTGAGAACTCTGCTCTAGTGGCTGAGCTCGGGCACAGTGGAGAATGTATGAATAGTGTATCCCATGCAGGAATCCAGGAGTCACCTCAAAAAATCAACCCAAATCTGAGAATGGTGATGGAAGATCCTGAGAGCAGTGAGACACTGGGGCAAAGGACTAGGAGACAGGAGACCTGAGGTCTTTTACATTTTACATGCTGCCAAAAGTTGAAACTTTTCACGGCACTTGCTTCACTTGTCTTGAAGCTACATGGTTTGAGCTCGCCAGTCACTTCCTTTCCCACCTTGCACGTTGTTGATTTCTTCTTTGCTTCTCCCAAAAGCTCAAATTTGGGTTTTTCAAATTCAAAAGTAAAGACATGGTTGAGATCCTTTTCCGTAAATTGGCTATCAATCATAGGGGGCAGATCTGATTTTTTTTGTTGAAGCCATGGCCAAATCTTGTGCTGCTACTGCATCCAAATGTTTCTTGTTATGATCTTAGAAAAGCAATGAATAAAAGCATCACATTTTTTTTTATAATGTACCTGCTTGTGATGTGATATAACCACTTAAGGTACTTTGAATTTATTTTGGATTTTCTGGACAAAAATGATCACATTTTCTTTTTACACAAAACTGTTAAAGTATATTTTAATATTTTAACATGTTTCTTGCAGTTTTAATGAAGTAAGAAGTATTTTAATATACATAAGTAATATACATTTTTATTTATAAATTGCAAGTTAGTTTTTCTTATGAAATTTTGCTGTAAAAATATTTGAAATATTTTCCAAGTTTTTAATTAATATCTCAGAAACTCTTTAATATAGATATATCAATGAAATTTGGTATGTGCCGTAGCATTAGTACGTGCTATTGCTGTTCTGCAACATTAATTGTTGGGAAGTAACAAGGCTACAAATTACAAGGTTGAAAATAAACACATACTAATCTATCTAACTCAGCGTTTCCCAAAATATGGGCCGTGGGGAAAAAAATACCGGGCCTCAGCATGGCTGCCGAGAGGGGAACAGAGCAGGGCAGGCTGGGAGGAGGTGTGTGTGTGGGGGGGGGGGGGGGGAGGAACCAGCCGCCGGGAAGCAGAGTTGGGGGCAGCAGGGCTGTCCCACAGAGATGGGGGGTGGCAGGTGGGCAGCGGAAGCAGGGTTGGGGGCAGCAGGGCTGTCTCATGGAGATGGGGGGTGGCAGGTGGGCGGTCAGCAGAAGCAGGGTTAGGCGTAGCGGGGCTGTCTGGTGGAGATCCGGGCGGCCGGCTGGCGGAAGCAGGGTTGGAGGCAGTGGGCTGTCCCACAGAGATCGGGAAGGGCAGGTGGTGGAACCAGGGCTGAACGGGGGTCTGGCCGAGGGAGATCGGGAGGAGGAGGATGGGAGAAACAGCTGCCGGAAGCAGGGCTGGACGGGGGGCAGTGGGGTGGGTGGGGGGGTCGCCGGGAGAGATTGGTGGGGGGCGGGGAGGGAAGCAGCTGCCAGAAGCAAGGCTGGGCGGGGGCACAAGGGCTGGACTGGGGAGATCGGGAGGAGAAGTGGTGGGGAGAGAGGGACTGACCCGGGTACATGAGTGAGTTTGGCCTCGGGGATTCCATTTTGCCCCCCACCCCCACATACCCTCCCTCAAGTAGTTGCGAACTGCCTGGCTAGTAGACACACTCAGACAGCCTGAGCACATCTAGCAGCCAGGCAGTTTGCAGCTAAGGACTGATACACCTAATAATAATAAAACTTACCTAATTAGAAAATACTGGACATTTTATATGTCCGGTATTTTCTCAATTTGTTTCCTGGACAGAAGACTTAAATACCAGACTATCCAGTACAAAACTGGATACCTGGAAACTCTACCCCTCCTTGCACCCTCCCTCCTAGCCAGTTACCCTACCCCCAATCTGTTCCTGCCTCCTGGAGTGCCCATGTGGCGCCAGGTCCCCCAAGCCCTGGCCCAGGCTGGGTGGAGGATGCATCCAGGTGAAACACTGAAAATTATTCTTTTTTTATATGTGTTTATATTTTTGGGCTGCAAAAAACAGTACTGAAAAAAAAAACTCGGGTTCCAACTAAAGTAAAAAGTTTGGGAAACCCTGATCTAGCCAGCTTTCTATCCATCTTACAGTCCATTTCTCCAATCCATAGTCCCTTAACTTGCTGGCAAGAATATTGTGGGTGACTGTATCAAAAGCTTTGCTAGTGCTGGCACTGGGGGCTTTGGGAGGACCAGAAACAACTTAGTTGAATATTCATCATTTGTTTAATGAATACGCAAATATGCAAATGACTGTTACCGGTCCTCCAAAAGCTCGGGAATGGATTTACTGGTCCCTGTGTCAAAAAGCTTGGGAACCCCGATCTAACTAATCTACGTAAGTACTTACTCGCCTAACCGTGGCACAAGGGTGGGAGCAGTCTGCAGTGTTGCTGGATTTGTGATAATTATCTGATT
Source organism: Pelodiscus sinensis (assembly GCF_049634645.1). Classification (NCBI taxonomy): domain Eukaryota; kingdom Metazoa; phylum Chordata; order Testudines; family Trionychidae; genus Pelodiscus; species Pelodiscus sinensis. The sequence continues at coordinate 175,807,847 of NC_134712.1, forward strand.
CTTTAATAAAACATATCTCCAAAAAACTTTGGAATTTTGAATCTGTACATTAAATCTTGATTTTGGCCGAAGTGAGAATAACTGTGACATATTACGTAAAGTGGTAAAGTAGATGTTAATATCAATTGTTATACAATCTGAAACTTTTTGGCACCTGTAGGACTTTCTTGCTAAAATATCATTCATTTTGGATTGAAAATGAAAAAAAAAACCTGGAGCAGTCAAGATTTTTTTTGTGCTCTGACTCCGCTCCAGCTCTGGGCAAAAACCTGCAGCTCCACTGCTCCGCGCTCCAGCTCTGGGCTCCGCTCCAAAGCCCTGGATTTTTCAGAGGTGCTGAGCACCCACAGTTCCCATTAGCTTCCATTAGAACTGTGTCTGCTCAATGTCTCCGAAAAATCAGGCCTTAAAGGGGGAGTTTTTGAAACGTATTTACGTTCATAATGACACAGCAAGGTTCCTACAGGGATTTTAAAAAAGCACCCAAAGCACCTGGTATATCGTAAATGCTTGTTATGCCACTAGAGACAATGGGATTGCTGACACACCAAATTTAGGGGTAGAAATGTAGCCGTGTTAGTCTGGTGTAGCTGAAACAAAATACACTTCCTGAGGAAGTGGGTCTGGCCCACGAAAGCTCATCATCTAATAAACCATCTTGTTAGTCTTTAAAGTGCTACATAGTCCTGTCTTTTGTTTCAAATTTAGGGGGTAATCAGCTGGAGGGTTTTTTTTTTCAACTCATTGGATGTATATACCTGTTGGATTCAGGCCTCACCTGTAGCTTATAACAATCCATTATCCTCTAATTATCATAGCATTTCTATGCTAATAGGCCAAATTCAGCCCTATGTTAAAGCCACCCACTATGCTGGCACAAGACTAAATTCATCCAGCTACATTTACATGAGGTGTCCATGTTAGACACCTACCAGTATCAATGTGTCATTAATTCTGCTCTGGTAGGAAAAAGTCCCCATAAGTCTAGCTGTAGATGTGACAGACGCATAAGTGGGTAATAGGCAAAGATTATTTCCACTGATACTGAATCATTAATATCACCTCCGAGTCAGAACCAAAGAAAAGGCCAGATTCTTTTATTGGTGCCACCAGTGCATATCTGGAGTAATGCCAGATCTACACCACTGTGACAGCTGAAATTGGCCCTGAATATTTAATAATTTTAACATGAATGGATACGAGTCATTTCCTGATTGAATGGAGGCAGAGAGCTATCAATACTGATCTACCTTCGTGTCTGGTAAAGGCGGAAAGCAGCCTTCCGATTCCTCTCATTTTCTTATAACATAAAAGGTGAGAAGCTCATTTTGAGCTTGATGCCTGTGGAGTAAAGAGAAGAAGTTTGTAGGGTATAACTCTATATAATGCAGAAAATGCAACCCTTAATGGTCTCTCTCTAAACAGAAAATCCATGGTGGCACACATACACGTAAGGGCCAGGTTCACATAATGTTTGAGTCGTCAGATCATTCATATTTAAAAACCCCTCCAACCCATGCCCAGATCCTGTGCAGTGCTTTTGGAACCTGTGTCTCTCAAAGCATTTGACAATGGAGGTAAATATCATTATCCCCATTTTATAGATGGACGTAAGAACGGCCATACCGGGTCAGACCAAAGGTCCTTCTAGCCCAGTATCCTGTCTGCCGACAGTGGCCAGCGCCAGGTGCCCCAGAGAGGGTGGACCGAAGACACGATCAAGCAATTTGTCTTCTGCCATCTCTCTCCAGCCTCTGACACCAATTTATCCCCTGGCTAATAGCCTTTTATGGACCTAACCTCCATGAAATTATCTAGCTTCTCTTTAAACTCTATTATAGCCCTAGCCTTCACAGCCTTCTCTGGCAAGGAGTTCTACAGGTTGACTACACGCTGTGTGAAGAAGAACTTTCTTTTATTATTTTTAAACCTGCTACCCATTAATTTCATTTGGTGTCCTCTAGTTCTTCTATTTAGGGAACTAATAAATAACTTTTCTTTATCGGCCCTCTCCACACCACTCATGATTTTATATACCTCTATCATATTCCCCCCTCAGTCTCCTTTTCTCTAAACTGAAAAGTCCCAGTCGTTTTAACCTCTCCTCATGTGGGACCCGTTCCAAACCCCTAATCATTTTAGTTGCCCTTTTCTGAACCCTTTCCAAGGCCAAAATATCTTTTTTGAGGTGAGGAGACCACATCTGTACACAGTATTCAAGATGTGGGCATACCATAGTTTTATACAGGGGCAGTAAGATATTCTGGGTCTTATTTTCTATCTCTTTCCTAATAATTTCTAGCATCCTATTTGCCTTTTTGACCGCCACTGCACACAGCATGGAAGTTTTCAGAGAACTGTCCACGATAACTCCAAGATCTCTTTCCTGATTTGTTGTAGCCAAATTTGCCCCCATCATACTGTACGTCTAGTTGGGGTTATTTTTCCCGATGTGCATTACTTTACACTTATCCACATTAAATTTCATTTGCCATTTTGTTGCCCAATCACTCAGTTTGGTGAGATCTTCTTGGAGTCCCTCACCGTCTGCTTCTGTCTTGACTATCCTAAACAGTTTGGTATCATCTGCAAACTTTACCACCTCACTGTTTACCCCTTTCTCCAGATCATTCATGAATAAGTTGAAAAGGATTGGTCCCAGGACTGACCCTTGGGGGACACCACTAGTTACTCCTCTCCAATCTGAAAATTTACCATTTATTCCTACCCTTTGTTTCCTGTCCTTTAACCAGTTCTCAATCCAAGAAAGGACCTTCCCTCTTATCCCATGGCCATGTAATTTACACAAGAGCCTTTGGTGAGGGACCTTGTCAAAGGCTTTCTGAAAATCTAAGTATAGTATATCTACTGTATCCCCCTTATCTGCATGTTTGTTAACCCCTTCAAAAAACTCTAATAGATTAGTAAGACAGGATTTCCTTTTACAGAAACCATGTTGATTTTGTCCAACAAATTATGTTCTTCTACATGCTTCACAATTTTATTCTTTACTATTGTTTCGACTAATTTGCCCGGTACTGAAGTTAGACTTATCGGTCTGTAATTGCCAGGATCGCCTCTAGAGCCCTTTTTAAATATTGGTGTCACGTTGGCTACCTTCCAGTCATTAGGTACGGAAGCTGATTTAAAGGATAGGTTACAAACCACAGATAATAGCTCAGCAATTTCCCATTTGAGTTCTTTTAGAACCCTTGGATGAATGCCATCTGGTCCCGGAGATTTGTTAACATTAAGTTTTTCTATTTGTTCCAAAACCTCCTCTAATGACACTTCAATCCGGGACAGTTCCTCAGATTCATCACCCACAAAGGACGGTGCAGATTCGGGAATCTCCCCAACATCCTCAGCTGTGAAGACTGAAGCAAAGAAATCATTTAGTTTCTCCGCAATGGCTTTATCGTCCTCGATTGCTCCTTTTATAGCTCGATCATCTAGGGGACCTATAGGTTTTTTAGCAGGCTTCCTGCTTCTAATGTACTTAAAAAACATTTTGTTATTTCTTTTTGAGTTTTTGGCTAGCTGTTCCTCAAAATCTTTTTTTGCTTTTCTTACTGCAATTTTACAATAATTTTACATTGAGGTGAGGTAATTGCTCAAGGTCTCACTTGTTCAACAGGCCAGAACTGGGATTAAAACTCAGGTCTCTTGTATTTTAGGCAAATATATCTACTGGGCCATACTGCCTCCCAGACTGCCATTGCCAAAGCTGTTTCAAATTTGCTAGGCCCATCACCAACATAAATCCCCCTTCCCTATGCTCTCTGCACCATGGGTCAGTTGCCCATTTTTGCTCAGGACTTAGTTTTTAATAAAGAGGTGCTCAAGAGCACAAGCATTTTTTTAAATTTTCACAACTGATGTGGCAAATCCAGAGGAGCCAGAGCTATGAACTGTCAAGCGTAGAGATGCCAGGGCTCAGCCCTGGCACGTCCCAGCACAAAATTAAGCATTGTGTGTGCTGTGTGCAGTAGCTGGAGTTACATGGCTACCAGAGACTGCTTTCCACTGTTGTCACACTTCACGTGGGCCATGGCCTGATGTGATTTGGTTCTGATTGAATCAGGGGTGCATTTCCCTCTGCCAGAAACTTGCTTTATGCTGTCTTCCATTCAGTTCACTCAGGCTACATTTACACTACAAGTTTTCTCAGCAAAAAATATGCTAACAAGGGACTCGTTTGCATGAGTCACAATCTCATTTACATATTTCTGCCGATCCGTTTTTGCACTCGGGGATTTTGTACAAAAACAAGTAGTGTGGATGTTTTCTTTTTGCACAAAAACCCCTTTTTCCACAAGATTGGTATACCTCCTTATTTGGGGCATAAGGATCTTGTGGAAAAAGGGGGGTTTCGGCAAAAAGAAGACATCCACACTGCGGCTGTGTCTACACTGGCCCCTTCTTTGGAAGGGGCATGCTAATTTTGAACTTGGGAATAGGGAAATCCGTGGGGGATTTAAATATCCCCCGTGGGATTTAAATAAACATGGCCACCGCTTTTTTTTCCGGCTTGGGGAAAAGCCGGAAAAAAGCGTCTAGACTGACGCGATCCTCCGGAATAAAGCCCTATTCCAGAGGATTTCTTATTCCTACTTTGAAGTGTAGACACAGCCTGCTTGTTTTTGCACAAAACCCCCTAACACAAAAACGGATTGGCAGAAAATATGAAAATGAGATTGCAACTCATTGAAATGAGTCCCTTGTTAGCATATTTTTTGCCAAGAAAATTCGTAGTGTAGGAGTAGCCTCAGAGCATAACACTTTCCATCTGAACGTACCAATGAGCTTCCCAAACATGAATGAGTGTAATCACCAAACAGAGCTGTGATATAGGTAAATAGCATTAGCCACACGTTACAAATAAGGAGATTCAAGCACAGAGATGCAGGTGGGGAGAAATGTAACTTCAATTCCACACAATTTTCAGCAAATCCAAAGATCTTAAAGTATCACCAGGCCTTGTATTGGTCCCCTGCACAGGGTGACTGTCACTAATAGACTAAACACAGCCAACTGAAAACAGCAATCCAAGAGGAAACCATTGAAAAAGATACATCTTACTGCACCCCTAAATTTGCCTTTGCATAGCCGCTGAGGCACAGATAGGTGGTAACTTACAGAGATGGGGAAAAAAAACCCTCACATCAAGAGCAACCTATTATCTATCCCTTTTTGACCTAGTGGTTAGTGGAAGTTTGGGGCGCTGCAGGCTGTTTCCATTCGGAGGAGACACCAATGGTACAGCCACGTCGTTGATGTAATCCTGTTTGCAAAGAATATAAAAAGTTCTGTTTCCTTGAACACTGAAGGAATTAAACAGCAGGTTTGCTCCCTTCTCTAAGGACATGTCTACACTAGGAAATTATTTCAAAATAACTAAACTCAAAATAACTCCTGAAATAACAACATCGAAGTGCATGTCTCCTCCTCAGGAGAGCCTCAAAATTAGTCCAAGGCAGGCTCTGTTATTGTGGATGCGCTACCTTGACTTACAGCCCCAGGAAGCACTGGGGAGTAATGACTTTGAATTACTCTGGGAAGTAGTTATTTTGAAATAGCAGCAGCAGAGCATCCATACTATCGCAATTTCAAAATAAGCATTATTCCCTGAAGAAAGCAGGAGTACAGATTTTGAAATAGCCAGCCCATCATTTCAAAATAATGGGCTTAGTAGTGTGGACGCTCCACTTGTTATTCCATAATAACTCTCTAGTGTGAACCAGGGCTAAGTGTCTTTCAGTCAGTACTCAAAACTCCACAGCATTCTTTCCCTAGAGCAGTGGTCCCCAACCTTTTGAGGTTGTCGGGCGCCAGGGGGCGTGGCCGTTCGCCTGCCGGGCGCCAGGGGGTGGGGACACTTGCGCGCCTGGGGGCACCCCCCCCATAGCCACATGCCTGGGGGCGCCCCCCCCCATAGCCGCATGCCCAAGGGCGGGGCCCCCCCATAGCCACGCGCCCGGGGCCGCCGCTCCTCCCCCCCCCCGCAAGCGCCGCACGCCCGAGGCCGGGGCCGGCGCTTCGCCCCCCCCCCCCCCGCAAGCGCCGCACCATGTGCCCGGGGCCAGGCCAGCCCCTAGCACCCGGCGGGCTCATGAAAATGCCCCTGCAGGCGCCATGGCGCCCGCGGGCACCGTGTTGGGGACCACAGCCCTAGAGTTTGCTCAGAGCCACACTATGGTACTTGTTCAAGCTTTCTGGATTTTCCTTGCCATTTCTCTTGTGATTCTCTTCCCCACACAGACACCTGCACCAAAAAATACCCAGCAAAACTCCTCCACCCACATAATTTAAAATCCTGCATGAACTCATATGTGCCTCAGTTTTGCACAGTGACAGCTTTGCAGTTTGTGGTTTTGAGGCCTTAAAATTGTTTCTCACATTTATCCCAAATGAAAGGCGGCTGTGACACTCATCAGTTTCAATGAGGTTTAATCTAGTCTGTAACAACACAAATTAAATCGGGGGCTAATAGCCAGAATCCTGCAGCTATCTGAGGCCATAGGAAGAGAGAAATGGTCTCTGAGGCTATGTCTACACAGCAGTATTATTTTGGAATTGTTACACCTTGGTTCAGTGATGTAATGGGAGCCTCAAGGGTTAAAGCTGACTACCCAGTGAAAACTACTGGATGATGGTGAAACAAATTATTTTTATTAAGTGGAATGATTTTTTTTATCAAAACTAACAATTATCAAATGGGTTTTTTTTAAACTAGCAATTGCTTAATACTTTTACAGCGTAGAAAAGCTTGGGCACAATTATACTTAACTGATCACAATTCTTTTATTACAATTCACTTATATTAAATTACTATATCTATTTTGCTTAACGAAAAATACAAAAACAAAGCCCATATAATGATAATAAAAACTTTGTCCAAAGCTAGCCCCTCTATGGTTATTTTAGGGCAGCTGGTGGAGTTAGTCATAAATTTACTTTTACAACTTAACAACTCCTGGACTTCTATTTCTAACACTTATACTTAACTTAAATACAACACTATTACACAACACAAAATTATACAATTCACACAATTTGGTTAACAGGACTTGGATTCACTTTACAGAATTACACAGTGAAATTAACACAATTTAACTATTAATGAAACCAATAACTAATACATTTAAGCAATACTTACAAATCCAGCAACGATAATAACACAAAGACACACTAGAACTCGGAGCATGCTCAGGACTCGTGCACCCCAATATTTGATTTGAAGGGTGGAGAGGCAGCTTCAGGGTGATCAATCCTTTAGCCAGGCAAAAAAAGACACGTGCCCTCAATACACGGAACCTCCGTCGAACAAAGGGGTAGAGGGTCTTTTATACAAAAATTCGGTGTCTAATGCCATGCTTGGAAATCTAATAATGCGAGAACAACTTGAATCGAATGCCCTGGCTATTAAACGCCTCGGCAACCAAACAAGCAAGGAACTAAAACTACTTTCAGATAAAATTGAAGAAATACATGTGTATATTATGCAAAATAGATTAGCTCTTAATTACTTGTTAGCAAAAGAAAATAGTTTTTGTAGTTAGTTCTGCATTTGGCAGGGCCTGATAGGCTAGTGATGAGATGTATGCGTGATCCCCTCGTGGACAGGACAGGACAGGACAGGACAGATGCGGCATAGTTAGTGTGAGACAGTTGTGTTTTATTACCTTATGTTTTCTTTTTCTCTTGCCTCTAAGACCGGTCAAGCTACAGTTAAATGAGGCTTATCTGTAAGTGCAGCTGGGTATTATCTAGTTATGCTCACCTCCCTATTTTCTGGTGCTTCTGAGTTCCAGGATGCCTGTAAGGTTAAATTCTCTTTACAAAAACTGCATTGTGCTTCCCATGCTCCTCTGAGTATCTGGGTTTTGTGTGAGGGGCCTTGTGTGGCAGGATGGGCTATGCGCGAAGGCCGTGGACAGAAAAAGCCTGCTTTACAACAGGAATAACGTTGGTAGTCTAATGGTGTGAGCAGGGGAATGAGGAACTGGGAGTTCTGAGTGCTGTTTCAAGTTTACCATGAGCACACTGATCACCTTGAACAAATTTCAGTGCCTCAACATCTCTGTAAAACGAGGCCAAGAATCCTTACCTTTCTAAGAGTATTGCGAGGGTTAATGGGTATTGGTGAACTGTTTTGAGAGAGGCCAAGGTTATACCTCTTTTTCTGAGGCATAAGGATCTTGTGCAAAAGGGGGTTTTTGCACAAAAAGGAAATGTCCACATTGCTTGTTTTTGTGCAAAAACCCCTTGTGCAAAAATGGATTGGAAGAGATTATGCAAATGAAGCACAAGAAAATGCTAATCCGCGCTTCATTTGCATTGCCTCGTCTGGCAAAACTCATAGGCTACGTCTACACTGGCGCGATCTTGCGCCAGAGATATGCAAATGAGGCTAAGTGTGGAATATCGCCGAGCCTCAATTGCATATCTAATGAGCCACCATTTTTGCAGAAGAGGCTCTTGTGCTAGAAGGAGCTGTCTACACTGCCTCTTCTTGTGCAAGAAAAACCCTCTTATGCAATGCTACTACACTGATTATTTTCAGCAGTGTAGACAGCTCTTTCTGGTGCAAAAGCCTCTTCCGCAAAATGGCAGCTCATTAGGTATGCAAATGAGGCTCAGCAATATTCCACACTTAGCCTCATTTGCATACTTCTGGCGCAAGAACCCGCCAGTGTAGACATAGACAAGCCATAGTGTAGATGTAGCCCCAAAGAGCTGAGGCATGTGCCTTTTCCTCTTCCAGAACTCCAGAAGTGGGGAATGAGTCCAGGGTTGCGGTTCCAGTGGGGACCTGTCTTGAATCACATTAGTGAATTGATTTAATACTTATCACCATAGAAAACCAATATACAGCAGATACTACCAGTGCACTAAGATGTCTATTTCCTACCACCTGCCAGACTTCTGCTGAAAACCACAACAGTCATCAGACAGTTAAGGTGTCAGCAATGTGGGGAAAGCTGCTTTAGGATGTGAGCAATAAAAATGGTGCATCTTAGCTTTATTATGTCCTAAGCTTCAGAGCTCAGACTGTCTGGAAGTTACTTTGGAGCAGGGTTATGATCTCTCAGGGTCTGAGCCAAAGCCCGTGGCAGTTAATGGGGAGTCTCCCATCCCTTTTTGATTCTGGATCAAGCCTTAAATGTGCTTTGCTAAGCCACATACTTCCTGCCTGCTGCCTGTTGTCCCCTCTGGAATTCTCCAGTACCATGGAGATCGCTAGCTGCTGAACCAGGTCTCTTCCTATTGCTACATTGCTGCCCAGCGCAGGGCTGTAGCTTGCTGGAATAATTACTGAAGCCACTAGCTCATAAGGAGGGACTGAGCACATGTCTTCCAAAGACCCCAAACTATATGCAGAAATCACTTCACCAGGATCCAACACTGGGCTCTTGTGGAATCTGGCATACTGTATTGAAGAGCATACAGCAATGCTAGACATGCTACAGCTGCATGTTGGCAGAAATCCAGCTGCAGAAATCTTATTTAAGATACGCGAGCTAATGCTAAGTAAAAGCCCATTCTAGCAAAATGAGTAACAACCAAACCTCCAAATGGATCTGTGTTCCTGTTATCTTGGAGGAATGTTTTTGTACCATCCTTGATATTGGAATGCGGTTGTGTGAGCACTCTGTGCCTAGCACCTTAGGGAATGTGTGTTCTTGTAAAATCAGTCCTGCTCTTGTCAGATTCTGTGAGTGGGTCGTGCTCCTTACTCACAGCTTGTCTTTTATATCAGTAAAGCTATAACTACTTCTGTAGCCCAGGCCTCAGGCTTCATACCAGGCCTCTGATACAAGTGCCTATGCCTCAGGTTGTCTTCTTGCCACAGTCTCTTTTAACAGTCATTGAAATGGCCTCTGCTACAAATGCCATTCTCTTTGTACCTCTGTTCAGGATGACAACTACCTTTGATTTTTTGAGAGAGGTCACACCACAGCCTACTTGTCAATGAATTTTGGTTTGTTTTTTAATTTGAGAACAGTGTGACTATCTTCCCAGCTCATGTTCCCACTGATGACCTCCTAGGTCTGAGTAGTTAAATACCACTCTTGTACAGGTCTATTTTCAGAAGCAACCATGTTGGTTTAATTACTTCTTGGTGATCTACTTCTTTTCATATTTCAGAAATTGTGTCCTTCTGCACCGTGCTGTCTTTGGATGTGATTATCTGTGGTATAATGGGCAAAGCACCATGAGAAATGAGGCACTATATTAAACCAAAATGTCAGCCATATTACTTATTTTATTTTCTGCTTTAATTCAGCAAATGCTATAGTTCATGCTCCAAAGAACAAGTGGAAGATGGGGAAAATAACACCAACTAATGCTATTTCAGGATATGTATATTCTTCTGTTCTGTCAAAACAAATGAATCTAGAAAATAGATTTTCTTTGGTCAGACTTTGTTAGCCTTGTCAGCTAAAATTAAACCTGAATTATTTGCACTATCTTCTGCAAAAGTCTTCATGATGAGGTTTTTCTGATAGCTGCAGTGAAAGATATAAAGATAGCTAAGTGGCAAAAAAAACCATTGCTGCCTGACTTCCTGCTAGTGTTTATTATTTCATGTTGATCTCCATGTTTTTCAAAGCGGTTAACATCTTTGGGATGGTAATGCCTTTTCTTCAAGAGCTCTGATCAGAATAAACCAGTTCTTCTGACCCCCCTATCTTAATGCCCTTAATTAGGAAGAATTCCAGAAAGTGTTTTACAAACCAGTTTTCAATGGGAACTTCTCTCGGATGCCCAGATTCTGCATTTGGACTGATAAACACTTAGCAAGAGCAAGGAAAGTAATGTTAGAATAGTCCCTTTTTTACGGCTGAGGAACTTAGGCGCAGAGAAGTGATGTGACTTGATCGAGGTTTAACACTCAACAGAAACTGTAAGCAATAGCTTAAAATAGAAAATGAAGCATTATGTACTGTATCCAATTATAACATCCTGGAGAACTTCTGGAAAGCAACATAGAGGGGAGGGATAGCTCAGTGGTTTCAGCATTGGCTTGCTGAACCCACGGTTGTGCATTCAATCCTTGAGGGGGCCATTTAGGGATCTGGGGCAAATCTATCAGGGATGGTACTTCGTCTTGCCCTGCAGGCAGGGGACTGGACTTGATGACCTCTCAAGGTCCTTTCCAGCTCTATGAGCTAGGTATAGCTCCAACATATGATTGCCCAGAGGAGAACCTGGATAGCACTCTAGGGTGATACCTCTGCCCTGAAGAAAAGGGCCAGTGTTATTTTCCATGAATGGTTAGAACCGGGGCTTTGTATCATTTATATGACAGGAAAAATGTCTCACTTTCTGGGGCTTAATAACACCAGACTGTAGCCTTGTTTGGTACAGCTATTTCCCCACAAGTGTTTCACTGATGCTTGGGAGTGATAGGGAGACAAAACCATCAACACGTTGTGAAACAAACATAGCATCTGAGGCTTTTCTCAGGGCAAGTGTCTGCTTGAAATGCTTTAAGTCACTGTAGTGCTTTAATGAAGACGCTTTATGCCAAAGGGAAAGAGCTCTTCCAGAATCATAGTTAATTCATCTCCTTGAGAGGTGGTAGCCATGTGGGTGGATGAAACTCTCCTATTGATGTAGCACTGTCTGCTTGGGGAAGAGGGTTAGGTATGGATCATTTCCATCCCCGAATGGCATAGTAATACCAGAGTAATGCTACAGCGTAGATCAGAACTTCAATAGGAGTTTTGCCTGATTAAGAACAACGGCATAAGACCTTAGTCATGAAATACAAGTAGTGCAGAGAGAATACTGCACACACTCCATGGTATTCCTCAGTATCATTCTCTTCTTTGTGCTATATGGTACGTTAAGCCCAATGGAACAGTGTGTACTCACACATCCATTTTATTCCATTGATGTCATTGACTAGCTGAGAGGAGAGGGGAACCAAGATGCCACATTCTGTCACCAGTTACTGAGGAAAGTTCTGGGCCAGGTGTGGCCTGTAATCTACATCAGAATCAGCAGAGGCCGTGGAATCTGTCACATTAATGCTGACGTCTGAGCCAAAAGGTGGGGATTTCTGCATCGCATTTCAGTACATCTTGTGGCACTGCGGCGGAAGCAAAGACAAAGGTACATTTATTCTAGAATGTGCTGATGTGCAAAGCCAACTGCATCCGGAGCCCATTGTCACTGGCGTAATACAGTGTCAGCTTGCATTGTGACCTGAACAACTGCAATGGAGTCAGTGGAGCTGCATATCTGTAGCTTGAGGTTAGGACTTGGGCCCAAGTGAATGCAGAATCTGTTACTGTCATTTGCTTTTTGAAAAGCATCATGATTAAAGCTTGTGCTTTAGCTTGCTAGGCCGAGGTCTTCCAAAAGTAGACTTCTAGATTGGCAGTTTCCAAAGGGCCTAACACCATATTTAGGTACCAATTTTTCAAAACTGATGAGCACCCAGAAGCTCTTACTTAATTCAGGAGTTTTAAAAATTTGGTCTCTTATATTGGCCCTAACCATGAATTTGGGAACCTGCATATAAGCAACTGCTTTTGAAGTGTTTGGCATTAAATATCAAGTAAAGAAGAAGAGAACAGCCAAAACACAATTGAAATATCTTGGGAAGGGACTGTTACTTTGTTCTGTTTCTTCAGTACTGAGTTAATAACCTGAGCTTCTATGGCGATTGCAATACAAATGAATAATAATCAAACTTGTGATCGTTCTTAATTATATTTTATAAAACACACAAATAAGTTTTCAAACTATGAGAATTCAAAATTCTCTTCCAAGCATCTGATAATATTATGTTATGGCAGTGGTCCAGGACCTTCTTCAGGCTGTTCGTAGGTATACCGAAAATAAGACTTTTAAGCAGTAGTCTGATAAATGTCACAGAATTTGCTAAATTTGCTGGAGGATTTCCCCGTTTGTGATGCAGAAAGTAATACTGCTGTGACATTGATTTCAGTATACTGATAGTCATGCAGATTCTATAAAACTAACTGATGACTGTTTAAAATGTTTATTTTCAGTTAACTGGGTCTACAACTTTAAAATGTGGGCAGTCTTTATATGCCTTGCTCTGCATAACTCCAGGAACTTGAAAACTACTGACATGGAATGTGCATCAGGGTCTGACAAGATTTCTCTGGGAAACTGATCCTGCTAAAAACAATGCCTGGGGCAGTAGCCACAGTCTCAGCTTCTCCATTAGATAATGCTCTGGCTTCAGGGTTCCTGGTGGCAAAATCCACCTCAACAAGTATTTATTTATTTCTATTCCTGGAGGGTTTGAAGAGGTGCCTTACGATACCTAGAGATGCTCTAGCAAGCACTTCCTTAATGACGGGCCACAGCTGTGATGGTGACTTACAGGGTCCCTTTAGCCAAGTAGGCTATCTATACTGGGGAAGTTTGGCGAGCAAAGTGCTGTCACCGTGCAAAAGCTGCCAGAAGTGAAACCCCATCAAACTAGTTTTTCTGCTTCTCATTGTTGAAATGTGATGGCCACATTGCTAGCACCCTGTTGATAGACAGAGCAAAGCAATGTGGGTAAGCATCCCCAGAGCAGTGTTATGGGAAGGCAGAGCTGATCCCTGCACTTCCTGGGATTCCTTCTGAGTTCTCCCACTACATTATCAGGTGCTGGGAGCAGCATAATGAGTAGCTCTGTGAGCTCTTCATGAAACTCTCCAGTCCTCCCCCTGCAGCAGCAGTCTGCCAGCTCCTGTGCGTGTAGGGGGACAGAACAGAACCATTCCAATGATTTGCTCTTTTTTGTTCCTCAAACGGAGCAGCTCACTCAGCTGTCCAATACTTCTTAGAGCTTTGAAAGGGGAGGGGCGCATCCTTGCAGGGCAGCAGAGATCACAAAACTCTGAGAAAAGCATCAGGACAGGAATTGTGGGATACTAGTGGAAGCCATCCCCTCGACAAAACAAACAACAGAGTCCACACTAGCTCTTTGTGGACAATAAATGGAGGGGAAAAGAAAAACATTTCTAGCAGGGCTGGAAATTTTCTGTCATCAAAACATGATGTTTTTCCCAAAACTACGCTCTCACTGTTTTGTCACCAAAAAGCAGTTTTGCCACCATTGTAGATACGACCTTACACTTTTAACTGTTAAGTCATAACTCTTACAGTATTTTTTTACTGTCTCAAATGTATAAGGCTAATACAAATTCAATTTAAACCTGTCACAGGTTGTTTCTACTCCTCAATGTCCAGTAAATGGACACTTATGGGCTAAGTGCAACAACCCTGTTCTGTGTTTTATCAAGTTCCAGCACCTGCTTGCAAATCTCATCAAAATGCCTTTTATCTGTGGGAACTGCTCAGTACAACAAACCTCCTTCCAAAAACAACGAATACAAAACAACCCCCCCCCGACCCTTTCCTTCCCCAGCCAAGTAATATTCTGAGCAGCAACCCTCTTCTGGTTGAAGGTACGATAAGTCTGTAGAGCCTCAAACTCCTTTTCAATCTCAATAAGTTCAGAGCAGGGTGTGGTAAAACAGTAGAACTTTCAAAGTTCTCCTCTGAGGTCAGGAGACTGACAAAGGATGGAGGGTTTTCCCTCCCCCTCAAAGCCCTCCCTGATGTCCACAGACAAATCAGGTGAGTTTCTGAGTTGTGACATTAGCCTACTTACCAGGACCATCAACAGGGGGGCAAAAGGGACATTTGCCCTGGGGCCTGGCAATTCAAAGGGGCCTGGGGCTCTGAGCTACCACCACCACTATGGCAGCAGTGGTGGTGACCAGATCCGTAGGCCCTTAAAATGGCCACTGGAGTGCTGTGTTGCACACTCCATGTGGCTCTGAGTTCTGGAGAAGGGTCACACTTTGCTCTGGATGGCACAGAGGACTGGCTGCCCCTTCCACTCATGACCCTGCCCCTTTAGGAAGCCAAGGAGCTGGCCCTCTCTCACCTTGCTTCCTCTGCTGCTTAAACATGGCTAAAAATAGTATTGTCTATTAAAACAGCGGTTTTCAAACTATGGGTTGTGACCCAGTGCTGGGTTGTGGAGTGTCAGGCACTGGGTCTCATTGCTGCAAGGTGATCAAGTGACTAGGGGGGTACTAAGGCAGCTACCTGCCTCTCCTGGCACCGCCCCAGAAGCAGCCGGCAGCAGGCCCCGCTCCTAGGTGGGGGGAAGAGGGTACACAGAACTCCATGCACTGGCCCTGCCCTGAACTCTAGTTTCATACTCCCACTGCCTAGAACCTGCTGCTGGCTGCTCAGTCCCACCTCAGAGCTCACAGTCTAGTCAAATTATATTGGGTCGTGGGCATCAACAATTTTCTTTCACTTGGTCATGAGAAAAAAAAGTGTGAAAGCCACTGTATTAAAATATCCACAGGAAGCAGATTTCTGCGGCTTGCATCTCCCTTAAAATCCTCCCACTCGAGATGCACCGTAGCCTCTTACAGTTACACAGAATTCAGCCAAAGCTAAAATATTTGAACTCTTACTAAGGAGTTTATCTTTCTGCCTTACCAAACTTTCCTTGACCTAAGTAATTTGGGACACGCTGGTCCTCCTTCCAATCTATGCCATTGACTTTAGTAGCCTTAATAAGTATTTCACCACCTTCCCAAGACTCAGTCTTAATATAGTTCACTGGGGTTTCTACTCTCTTTACTGTTACTTTTGTGACTATGGTAGCGGCACTCACATTGGGGGGGGGGGGGTTGTAGGGTGGACCATGGAGTAACTTTTAGTTTGGGCCAATTTGGTTTTATGTGGCTTGAGCCCGACAGTAACAGACTACCTGCATTCCCTTAGGGTGGGGGGTTTACTACCTTGGGTCCCCCTGATGTAAAAAAACCCAACAACCTGAGATTAAGTTTATGCACAGACCCCTCTTTTCTTAACATGGGGGGCAAGAAATTTCCCTTCCTCTGGGATTTGCCTTTTTCATGAGTCCTTGATTAAACACATTCAACAGCAATTTCTGCAGCCTCCAAAAGGCTGGAAGGCTTTTTGTCACAGATGACTGCTTTTACCCCACCTGTAACTATCTATAACAATTGCTCCTGGACCATTATATAAAACAGTTTTTCATAATTACTTCTGTTATCCTGTTAAGCATCTTGTGCACATACTCAACATCAGTGATGTGATCAGACATGTTAGGACTGCTATACTTTCAATCAATAGGTTTCAGGGATAAAGGTAAATCTTTCAAGCACATTTTCTTTACATTTCTGATGTAAACAGGATCTGAGTGAATGCTTCTGAGTAAACCCAGAAGGCTCAAAACCCAAAACAAAAGTCCTCAAACATGTATATTTTAAAAATCTAATTATTTTAAAACCAATCTCATGATTCGTGATTACTGAAAGCTTGTGGATGGCAATACTGGTGTTTCTATTGAACAGCTTTTCATAAAGCCTAAAGCCAAAGTTAGACGGCTAAGCTCCAGTTAATAAGCTATGGGAGCACAGGTTGTGAACAGACTGGGACAGAAGAAGACTTCTTGCTACATGGAAAGATACCAGAACTATGAATGGGCTGTAATGTTGAGCTGGACTTTATTTTGGGACTCTGAGGACTGTTCAGAACTAGCTCTCTTATTAAACAGGTCCATTGGTAGGGTGGTGTTAATACAATAAATAATTGTTTCTGTTTCTAAACTAGTCCCAGAAGGGGAACCTGTTAATCAACATGACCGAAACCTGGGGTATGTCTATAAATACACTTGCTTTGCTTAGATGTGTTAGATACTCAGAAGATGGAGTGTTATTTTGCTCATTGTAGTCAATTTTAACCCAACACCAGCTGTGTTTGTATTAAATGGCAGGGATGGCTAAAATATGGTTACCAATGTTTGTAATTGTGTGGGAATACAGAAAAGTAGAACTGTGCTAAATTGTTTGAAATAGAAGGGCTCACAGTTAGCAGAAAATATTAGAGCTCTTGTCAGATTATTCTGGACAGGAAGCTATATGGCTTCCCCTGCCTGGAGTGGTTTGACCTTTCCTGCCCGCACTCCCACTGTTCAAAGAACAGAACTAACTAGGCATCATTAGGTTGGAGCTGTGTTTTTTTTATACCCTGTTTCCTAAGAGCTGAAATCACTGGGAGCTGAAATCATTTGAAACTGATGGGAAGAAATCACAGCCAAGAACTGGGTGGCAATGGATGGTGACCGAGAGCAAACAGGACGGTGGCAGAGGAGAGAGGCGACGAGTGGCCAGAAGAGCGGTGGTGGCATGATAAGGGGTCAGTACAAAAAGCAACAATCAAGGCGGCAATGGAGAGGCGCAATGAGCGGCCAGCAGGGCAGCAGCAGAGAGGTGAGACAAATGGCCAGTAGGGTGGCACCAGAGAGCAGTGAGCAGGCAGATGGTGAGTGACCAGCAGAATGAGTAAGATGCCTCCTTAACTCTCCCCCACAATCAGAGTGGGAGGTGCTTGCAGCTGCATCTCTGAACGCTGAGTCTGCCCTGACCAAGAGCAGCAAGTGTGAGTGTGGTGCAGAGAAAGGCTGGGCATGTGAAGGGGATGTTTACATTGCTGGACTTAAGAACCTGAGAGGAAAAGGACATTGCCCAACCTACTGGGGTGGGACTTTTACTGATGGTTTATGATTATGAACTCTGACTGGTGTTTTCCACGTTACTTCCCTCTCTTTTTATTAAAAGTTTATTTTCTACACTCAGACTCTGTACTTGCGAGTGGGGAAGCATTGCCTCCCAGAGATACCCAGAAGTGTAGTGGGAATTTCCCAAGTTATTGGGTGGGGGCGTAAGCCAGTTGTGTGTTGGATGGATGGAGAGGAACTATTAGATATTGAACTTGGCCCTGGCTGCTTCTGGCTCTACCTGGCTGTGGCCAGACAGACTAACCCCATATCATCCATCTTATTTGCCTCTCTGAAGCACAGGGCAGAGAAGGAGCAATAATATCAGCATAGTCTATGCTGGCTCATCTGATCCTGAGAAGCTGAAACACAGATATGTGGATAGAGAGCAGCTAAGTCAATAAGCTGGCCTCGAGGCTGCGGCTGGCACCTATGTTGATTCGAACACACACAGTCCCTGGAAGGGGAATTTCCCACTGAGAAAACAATGTCCTGTACTTCCAATTTAATCATCTCAATTCTCTCTTACAAGTGTAAATTAAGTTCACAACTTCCTTGTAAGAACTGGTCTCACAGCAGACAGACCAGCATCAATTGGCATTACAGATAAGAAAGAGAAAATACGTGACCCCATGATTATATAAGATGGGCCCAGCACACACTCACTTTGAGTGTCATTCTACCCTCTACCTGCTGGTCGGGTTAGGTGTTTGACCTCCCGAGGTTCTATGGGGACGCCCACCTCGTATTTTCGTCTTTCCTAGGAATTGAGGGACCGGCCCTGGCCTGACATGCTGGAGTCGAGAGGCACAGAAGGGGGTAAAAATGGTACCTGGATGTGGTCCTCTGTCTTAAGTGTACACATAGAAAGAGTAAGCTGTTACTTGGTACCATTATTTCTATTTTTCTATCTTTATCTTCTTTGTAACCATTTTTAAGACCTATATTTTGCTAATAGTTAAGAAATAGAACAATAGCCATTGCAACCATATGATTTATAAGCTTCCTCAAATAAACCTGTAACTGTTTAAGCTTTAACCTGCCTCCTTCAGTTGCTGTAACAGAACCAAGCACAATTTAAAAGAACTTCAGCCGGTCTAAAGGGACAGTTATAGGAAGAGCTTGGGCGTTTGGATCTGTGTCACTCCCAGGTGACAGGATCCACTGGGGCATCTTTCAGTCTTTCTCCAAGGCTGCCCGCTGCGAAGGAATTATGAAATTCTAGCAGCTGAAATCTAAGATGTAATAAGCTCTTCCTATATAACGGGGCGTCTGTTGGCCTGCTGGCCACCCTCTGCGATGGGACCCCGGTCCTAGCTGTAAAGGCACGGACGTTAAACCTTTTCTCGGAAACATACACACACACACTGCCCTGACCGTCGGCTGACAGGCGCCACCCCCAGGAGTGCAATTCATACGCGGCCCTGCCCCTGCGTGCCTAGCACATGCGCAGCCCCACCTCGGGCATGTGGCATATGCACAGCCCTGCCCCCGGGCACCCTGCGCAGCTGCTGCCCCCACCCAGTCCAGCAGCCCTGCGTGGCGCCCTCTACAATGAGGCACCCCGGGTGGTAGCCCGGTTAGCCTGTACCGTGGGCCGGCTCTGCACAAAGGCATCACCAGCGCATTTTTAATTTGCCAAAGGCACATTCCACTGTCATCCGGCACCTACTCAGCCTTTTGTGGAACTGCTCCTTGTTGCTGTCGAGGTTTTCCATGTAAGGTTTCAAGAGCAACAGCTGTAGGGGGTATACCAGGTCTCCCAGGATCACTATGTACATTTCAACATTCCCCACTGTAATCTCGTGATTTAGAAAGCCCTTTCTTGAAGCTTTCCGTACAGTTGAATCTTGCTGAAGATGCATATGTCAAAAAATGAGGAGTACAGGATCTGCCGTAAAAGCTCCCTGCTGTCAGCAGAGCCGCGGCTACACTTTACTTTTACTTTCGAAAGGGCATGTGGTCATCACAGATCCTGAACGTGAGTATGCAAATGAAGCCTGGGATATTTAAATCCCGGGCTCATTTGCACTTTTAAAGTGCTTGATTTGCATCCCTCTGTCAGCAGAGGGATGCAGACTAGAGGTAGCCAAACTAAATAGGTGGCTGACTTTTTTTTTAGTTCAGTTTGTGAGTTTGGGCTTTGTTGACTTGAGACATTTTATGTAAAAAGCTACTTATTCTGATGCCTGTTGTGTTATAAGATTGATGTTTACAATAATAACAACAACAATAATACTGTGTACATTTATTAAGCCATCTAGTTTTCCTATACAGGACAATCACCAACCCAGGCTCACTTCCTGAGAGGGACTCTATGAGATAGTGTGCCAATATGGATTATATGTATACACATATAACATGAGTGTAGCTCATGAGTCAGGTACAAGTTGATTCTTATGGCTGTGGATCCAAATTTTTGTATTTGCTCAGGGCTCTACTGGACACTACAAAGACAGATGATTTCGGGGAAAGTGGGGACTGGACTCCAACTTCGATTAATGGAGCATAAGCACAGAAGAGCTTCTGAGAAATCTGTGGGTGGCAGAAAAGAGAAAAGGGACCCAGGAAGATTGTGATCTGAGGTTTGTGGGAGTCATTTACACCTGTGGGAAATAAAAATAAAACACTTCTGTCCCTGTGACATCTGTGACGTGGCCTATAGATCAAAATGCTAGATCTTAATCAGAATGAGGTGTGATTTTTTTTGAGGTGAGCATTTATATTCTTTAGATACCGTACATCATTTATATTCTTGCTACTGACAAGCAATAGGTAACTTATTTAGATGTTTGTTATCCCAGTTCTGCAGCTGTGAAGATAAAGAAAAAAGAAGACATAATTTTTTATCATGAAGACAATTATCAAATTTATGAAGTGGCACTGAAATAAAAACCTCAGGAGTGACGGTAAGTATTGATGATAGAGGGGCATAAAAAGTTCCTGCCAGCTGTCTAATAATGTATGTATTCTCCACAGCTTCAACAGTGTTAGTAGCAAAACGTACCCAAAGTATCAAAAATGAATAGGAGTTAGAATATTTTACAAAGTTAAAATTATAAACATAAAAGGATACCTCATTATGGCAATGACAAAACTCACACATAATGTTTGATTACATAAGTAGCTGGTTGCTTTATGGGAAATTTTGTACCAGGTTTCAACAATGTGGGAGGCAGGTGACAGAAATTGATGGACAAATGTCTGGATCTAGGACAGCAAATGCTATGATAGTATCTTGATCTGTGTTGTGCTTAATCAACTGAGTGCTATGACTACTTTATGTGATTTAGTGCATGCTGGTACAGTGATATAGAAGATGTGTGTGTAGATATGTTTATAAAAAAGTGTATTCTTACCTTGGGTTAGCTAATTGACCATGGCTAACTTGGGTTAAACTGAAATGAATACATAGCAACTCAGCTTTTAATTCAGAACAGCAGCTCACATTAAAACTTATGAGGAAGTACTTGAACTTGAGCTGCTAGCCCAAGTTGTTGTGTCTTCTCTGCTGTTTTAACCCAGGTGAGCTAACCCGAGTGAAGAACACCACACACCTTTTATTTGTAGTGCAGCCATACTCTAAAACTGAACGTATTCATGGCTTGGCTAACCTTAATAAGAATTGTTTTAAGCTGGAGTCAGTGTTGCTGGTGTGCAAGAAAGGACATCCAATCTTTTGCAATATTCTTAAGCAGTTTCTCACTGGTTTTGGTGAGTGCTGATTAGCATTTTAGCATTTCTCCCTTGGGGTATGTCTACACTTGCACCCTCTTTCGATGCAAATGAAGACATTTGAAATTGCAAACAAAGCTGGGATTTAAATACCCCACGCTTGCATAATCGTGTTATTGTGCTACAGTAAACTTCCAATAATACGGCACCTTTAGGACCCAGGGGGTGCCAGACTATCAGATATGCCGGACTATCGGAAGGGGGGCTATGAGGGGTCTGGGGTGGGGTGGGGGGGATGCCACCCCAGATCCCTCATAGCCCCCCCCTTCCGATAGTCCGGCTCTGCCCCAAGCGTCCCTGATTCAGCCGCTGCTAGTCAGTTTCAGCAGCGGCTGAATCGGGGACGCCTGCAGCAGAGCAGCTAGAATGCTGCCTGGTTGGTCCAGTAGCGCCAACCCTTGGTGCGGCGAGACCAATCTGGCAGCATCCCAGCTGCTCTTGGGGACACCTGGGGCAGAGCATCTGGGGTGCTGCTGGGTTGGTTCCGCAGCACCGCTCCTCGGCACTACTCGACCAACCCGGCAGCACCCCAGCTGCTCTGCCCCAGGTGTCCTGATTCAGCCGCTGCTGATACTGATCAGCTGCTGACTCCAGAAAGCCAGGGGCAGAGCTGCTCTGCCTCGGGCTTCCTGGAGTCAGCCGCTGGTCAGTTTCAACAGCAGCTGAATCGGAATGCCTGGGACAGAGCAGCTGGGGTGCTGCGCGGAGCGCCACACCTCGGCGCTGCGGGGACCAACCCAGCAGCGCCCCAGCTGCTCTGTCCCAGGTGTACCCAAGTCAGCTGTTGCTGAAACTGATCAGGGGCTGATTCCAGGAAGCCAGGGCAGAGCAGCTCTGCCTCGGGCTTCCTGGAGTCAGCCACTGGTCAGTTTCAGCAGCGGCTGAATCGGGGACAGCTGGGGTGCTGCCGGGTTGGTCCCGCAGCCCCGAGGGGCAGAGCTACCGGACCTACCCGGCAGCACCCCAGCTGCTCTGCCCCCGGCTTCCCGGATTCAGCCGCTGGTCAGTTTTAGCAGCAGCTGAATTGGGGAAGCTGGGGGCAGAGCAGCTCCAATGGTCCGGCTGCCAGGAGCACTTCCGGGTTCCTGATGGTGCCGGACCATCAGGAGTACAGGACCATCAGATGCCGGACCATTGGAGTTTTACTGTATTTTGAAATAGCACTATTTCGAAATACAAAACGCGGTGTAGATGCAATTAATTGGGAGATCACCCTTCTTCCAAAATAACTGTTAACCTTAATCCTCATACAATGAAGCTTATTTCGGAAGAAGGGTGCTCTCCCAAAATAACTGCATCTACACCTTGTTTTGTATTTTGAAATAGCGCCATAATGCAACTATGCAAATGAAGCACGGTTGCAAAAGAGGGTGCAAATGTAGACATACCCTTGGGTGCCTGAGAACTGCATGTGTAAAACCCTCTGCATTGAGTCATGACTATGTTCTGTGCAGCCAATCTGGTAGTCAAGTGTTGGTTTAATGTGTGTTATGGAACTTTTTGATCAAAAATTTCAAAAGCATCTAGTAATTTTAGGTGCCTCCACTTTAAGATGCCCTGTGACGGGGATGGTGCCCTCTGTTCCGGTCCTCTCCAGCAAACGGCTATAGCACCTCCAGTTTGTAAACACCACGGTGTACTTTATTTGTTAACTCAGCCAGTACCCTTTCACAGTCCCATGCAGCAACTGTCTTTACAGTGACATATCAGCATCAGGATCCTTTGCCACAGAGGAGCAGGATCTCTCCAACGAAGAGATCTCCTTTTATCTTGGTCTTGCTAGCACCCCCCATTCTCTCTCTCCCATACCCTTGCACTTTCTTGCTGGGTGTTTTTCTACTCTTCCAGTTACTGGATTAACTAGCTCCGTAACTTTGGCCAGCACAGACTGATTTTGTGGTTGGCTCAGCTTCCCTCCATTGGGCCCTTCTCCCGGGAAACTAGTTGGGTTTACAGTGATCGGAGTGATAGTTCAGCTACTGATTCTCAGCCTTCTGTCACACTGCCCACTTGTTGGGAAAATAGGGCACCACATGGGGCTAGCCTGAGACTTCCACCCTCCTGTGTGGGGCTGGTCTGCACCATTCATCTGAGGACCCCCACCCTGCAAGAGGCTGGGGTTGGTGTAACTGCTTGCTGAAGCCCAGCCTGCCCGCTGCCCGAGTCCTGCCTCCACACCTGCACGGGGCTGGCATCACTGCCTGCTCCACTGCATGTTCCTCCACAGCCCACTCGTTTGACAAAAATGGGCATCTGAGTCATTTGCTCTTCTTCATTAATCAAGTTGGCAGAAGCAATGGGACAAATGTCCACTTTTTCAAAAAAAGTAGGGATGTCTGAAACAGGGCTTGAACAAGGGAACTAGGATCACCCCATCTACTTGTCTGGCAGAACAATTCCTCTTTTCCCAGGCTCTTATGCCTTTACTGGAGATGATGCTCCTCCTGGTGGTGTTCTTCCCCCACTTCCCCTGGTAGTCCTCCAGGATCCCTGCTGGGGTTTGCTCATTCTCCACATGCAAAAACCACAGTTGTGGGTGAGAATCATCCCCAAAATTCTGTCTTGACCCATAGGTCTTCACACCGGAGGCAACGCTGTAGGATACTCTCTGCACTTTTCCCCTTGTTTTGTGGCAGGGCTGTTGGCACCCTCACCCTCGTGGTTATCCAACACCTCCAGTTCTCTCAGGCCTCCAAACTGCTCCTGCTGCCCCCAAACACCTCATTCAGGTGGCAAGGTTCCAGTGATCACCCAGCTCCCACCAGAGAACTCTGGTTGTTCTTATTCTACAAGGTTAATTCTATCCTTTCGTACTTCTCCCTGTCTTTCTCTAGGGTTCCTCCCTTCGCTTTCTAGCTGGCTTGCGTTTCTTTGTCTGGTGGCTTTCCACCTCCCTCTCCCCATGTCTAGCTTTTCATTTCCCTTCCTTGATGGTTTAATTTTTCTCTAGCAGTGTCCCTAGATCCCTGCCTGCTTCCCTAATGGGAAAGGGCTCCAGACAGGGCCTAGGGAAATGGGTTGGGATACTGTCACTTCTACCCCCAGCCTCTTTCCATCTAAACTTCCCCTGAACTTCCAGAGGTACCTTGGTCTGTGGGTGGCTTTGGTTGAGTTGTTGTATGAGGCTGAAATGTTCTTTTCCCTGAAAAGACTAGCTTGTTCTCAGGGCCAAATTCTACCTCTTTACAGTCTATGCAGTTCTGTGGACTTCAGTGGGGATGTGTGGGATGTCAGGGCAGAATTGTGCCTAGATTATTAGCTAAGTAACAGGATTGTTAGATTGTATTAAATTCTGTGCTCTTGAACAGGTCCTCCCACAATGGATGTTTCAACTGGGACAGAACTTCCTCTTAATGATTCGGACGATTATTATCCTGAGGAGGGGGGTTCCATCTGCAGCCCAGAGAGAATCAAGGGATTTGAATCAGTGTTTTTTCCAGTCCTTTACTGTGTGGTGTTTGTGTTTGGCTTTGTAGGAAACAGTTTGGTCATTTGTGTTCTGATAGTTTGTAAGAAACTATCCAGAATGACTGATGTGTATTTGCTGAACCTTGCCATCTCTGATCTGCTCTTTGTTTTCTCACTCCCCTTCCTGGCTCACTATGCTTCAGACCAATGGACTTTTGGAAATGAAATGTGTAAAATAATATGTGGAGTTTACTACATTGGCTTTTACAGCAGCATATTCTTCATAACCCTCGTGAGTATAGACAGGTACTTAGCCATCGTCCATGCTGTGTATGCTCTGAAAGTTCGAACGTCTAGACTCAGCATTGTTCTAAGCCTCATGGTTTGGTCCATGACTATTTTAGCTTCAGTACCTAATCTTATATTTATCCAAGAATTTGATGAAGATGGCATTATGAAGTGTGCTCCATACTACCCGAATAATAGGACCACCTGGAAACTTCTAACCAATTTTGAAGTCAATATCTTAGGTCTTGTGATCCCACTTGCCATTCTCATTTTCTGCTACTCCCACATCTTGAAAAACCTGCAGAGATGCATGAACCGAAACAAGTATAAAGCAATGAAGCTGGTTTTCACTGTTGTAATTGTGTTTTTTCTCTTCTGGACTCCCTTCAATGTTGTGCTTTTTCTGGACTCTTTGCGAAGCCTGAACATCATAGATGACTGCAAGACAAGCAGAGACCTAGACCTGGCCTTGCAGGTGACTGAAACCATCTCCTTCGTCCACTGCTGCCTGAACCCACTGATCTATGCTTTTGTGGGTGAGAAGTTCAAGAAATATGTTCAGGAAATACTCAGAAAATTTTTATTGATTTGCAAAGACCACAGTGTCTTTCAGAGCCACTATAGTACCTCTTTCATGCACACCCAGTCATCACATACTTCTATTACTGACCCTATAATGTAAAATAGAATGGGATAAATCCAGACATTCAGGGATACAGATAGTGTGATATAAGTATCAGTGACTTTGAAAGAAAACACCTCAGGCAGCTCATTAAGTACATTACTTCAGAATAGTTGGGAGGACTTAGCTTTCAATAAAGTTTTCGGCTATTAATGAGTCTGGTATAAAAGCTTGGACAATGCAATAATAATCAGGGTTCTTATATGTATTAATTGTATTTATGCATCTAATAATTTCCTTATAAGGAGAACCATGCTGTTATCAATAGTATTATTTTTATTACTACACTTCCTCTCAAAAAAGATATTGTGGTTTTGCTCAGGGATCTATGGGCATGTGTAAGACATGTAACTAAACTGAATTAATGAATTAGCTTTTATAATACAGCATAATTCCTAATTCCCTTTATTTAAAAATCCTAATTACTCAAATCTAGAGCATGTTCATCCAGTAGCCTTATGTTCATCACACACATACACACACAGCTTCTCAGTTAGCCTCTTTGTACCTGTGAGCATAAATCAACAGCTTTGTATTTGTATAGCAGTTCTCAAGGAAGTTGTTTTTACTCTTTTTAATAAAATACACAGTAATAAGCTAACATCAGCCTGCCTCCCTTCATTCCTTGGATTTCCATATCAGTAAAACTGCGCCTCAAAATAGCACTTTCATTTATCTGAACTCCTATTTAGTCTAAAGTTTCAGATGTTCCCCAAACATCCATGCAATGTGCAGCAGCAGTAAAAAAAAGCAAAAGAATTTTGGGAATCAATAAAAAAAAGCAAAAAGAATTTTGGGAATCAATAAGAAAGGGATAAATAATAAGACAGGCCAGGTCTATGCTACAGAGAAGATCGAAGCTGCTGCAGTCGATCTTCTGGGGTTTGAATTAGTGGGTCTAGTGAAGACACACTAATTGGAACTGAGAGGGCGCTCCTGTCGATGCTGGTAGTTCCTTTAGGGTATGTCTACACTACCCCGCTAGTTCGAACTAGCGGGGGTAATGTAGTCATCCGCAGTTGCAAATGAAGCCCGGGATTTGAATTTCCCGGGCTTCATTTGCATGAAGCCGGCCGGTGCCATTTTTAAATGCCGGCTACTTCGAACCCCATGCCACACGGCTACACGCGGCACAGAGTAGCTAGTTCAGATTAGGCTTCCTAATCCGAACTAGCTGTACTCCATGAGGAAAAATTCAAATCCCGGGCTTCATTTGCAACTGCGGATGACTACATTACCCCCGCTAGTTCGAACTAGCGGGGTAGTGTAGACATACTCTTACTCCTTGTAGGAGCAGAAGTGGAAGGGAGAGTGTGCTCCTGTTGACCTCCTGCAGAGCGGACAGCACCAAAATTAAATTTAAGATACTTTGACTCAAGCTATGCAATTAACATAGCTGGAGAGATGTATCTTCATTCAAACTTATCCCGGGGGCTATGTCTACACTGCAGGCTTCTTGCACAAAAGCAACCGGTTTTGCGCAAAAACTTGCAGCAGAGTGTCTACACTACAAGCCTGCTCTTGCACAAGAAAGTTTACAGTAGCTCGTCAGAAGAGAGGGATTTTTGTGCAAGAGTTATTCCTCTCCCGACGAGGCATAAGCCTTTTTGCACAAGAACTCCTGTGCAAAAAGGCTAGTGTGGATGGAAACAGGGTTTTCTTGAGCAAGAAACCCCTATGGCTAAAATGGGTCTTCTCATCTCAAAAAAGATACTGTGGCATTGAAAAAGGTTCAGGAAAGGGCAACAAAAAATATTAGGGATATGGATCTGCTGTTGTATGAGGAGAAATGAATAAGACTGGGACTTTTCAGTTTTGAACAGAGATGGAGTACGGGGGATATGCTAGAGGGCTGTAAATTCATGACTCGTATGGAGAAAGTGAAAAAAGAAGAGTTATTTACTCCTTACCATAACACAAGAATTAGGTGCCACTCAATGAACATAATAGGCAGCAGATATAGAACAAACAAAAGAAAATATATCTTCACAGTCGATCTGCAGAACTCTTGACCATAGGATGTTGTGAAAGCCAAAATTATAACAGGATTCAAAAAAGAACTAGGTAAGTTATTAAAGAATAGGTTCCTCAATGGCTGTTAGCCAGTGTGCCCAGAGATCCAACATATGCATGTCCTTCACCTCTGTTTGCCAGAAGGTGGGAATGGGTGACAGGATGAATCACTCAATGCTTGCCTGTTATGTTCACTCCCTCTGAAGCACCTGGCACTGGCCACTGTCAGAAGATAAGATACGGGGCTAGATGGACATTTGGTCTCTCCCAGTATGGCCAATCTGATGATCTTGCATAGAACTCAGATGTATTTCCTCCCTGCTATAACCCACCCTCTCCAAGAGCTGAGCTAGAACCCAGGAGTTCTGATAGTGCAGAGTTAGTAACAAAGACAGAATATATTAAAATTCTAAACCTAACCGTGTCCCTTGAGTGATTTGCCAAAAGATGTCAGAACATATTCTTATGAGAGCTGAATGGGTTTAACATTTGTCATTCTTTTATAAAGAAACTAGCCTTGCCCCCTGTTGCCCCAGTCTTGCCTGGGGTCTGGGAGGGTCTGTGCAGGCCTCCCTTCAATGATTCCTGAGACACAAGAGAGAGAGGCAGAGGCTTTGTCTACACCCGTGGTCACCAACTGGTAGATCACGATCTACCGGTCGATCTCAGAGGCTCTAAGAATCGCTCTTGAGCCCTCTGTAGCCAGACACAAACCCCATCTTGTTTCCCCCTCCCCCAGAGAGCAAGAGAAAGGCAGTCAGCCTTTGATGCCCTGGGAATGCAGGTGTGCTGCCTGTCCCTGACTCCACCATAAACAGAAACCAGACAGTAAATGGGCTAGCTGACGACCCGGGGCCTCCCGTCGCCCTCATGGCTAGTACCAGTAATTGACACGCCTGCACTGTCCCAGGAGAGGAATCTTCGCCCATCACATACCAGAGGTGCCTATTGTCTGCATTTTCCCAGGTGTAAATTATGCTTTGCACCCTTCGTGGGAAACTTGGCATTCAAAGCCATTTTTCCTAATTGGTCACTTAAAACCAGGAAGAAGCCTACATGACCCAAGGGGTATAAAAGAGGTTCAGCAGCCCACCCCATTTGAGCTCCAATCATCTATACCTGCTGGCAGGTATTGATTGTCTCCCAAGGTCTGTGGGACGCCCAACCTCGCCCTACTTCTTCCCAAGGGATTGAGAGAAAGACACTGGCCACGCTAAGTCTGGAACGCAGGGGTGAGAATACAGGCAGTCCCCGACTTACGTGGATCCGACTTACGTCGGATCCCTAGATATGAACGGGGTGAGGCAACTCCCGCACATGCGCAGCAGCATTCCCGGGGCTCGCTCACCTGGGTCCTAGGATCCTCCTCGGGCTGGCTCCGACTGGGGTTCCGCAGAGCTGCAGAGCAGAGGAAAAGTGCCTCCCCACGCCCGCTGCCCCCCCGCCAGCAACAGGCTGCCCCCTCCCCTGAGCAACAGGCTGCCGAACAGACAAAAGCAGCCTCTCTGCCCCTCCTCCCCTCTATACATGCCGGGCTCCCGGAGCGCAGCAGCGTCCCCGGGGCTCGCTCACCTGGGTCCTAGAATCCACCTCCTCCTCCTCTTTGGCCGGCTCCTCCGGCCTGCCGGCTCCAACTGGCCTCTGCCTGCAGCAGCTGGCCACAGGGACAGGGATCCCGCAGAGCTGCCGGGCAGAGGAAAAGTGCCCCCCCACGCCCGCTGCCTCCCTCCCCCCCGCGGCCTCGCAGCCTCCCCCCCTGCCAGCAACAGGCTGCCCCCTCCCCTGAGCAACAGGCTGCGGAACAGCAGACAAAAGCAGCCTCTCCGCCCCTCCTCCCCCTATACATGCTGGGCTCCCTGGGCAAACAAAGACTCCACCAAAACAAACAAAGTGCTGGCCTCATTGTGTTAGCAAAAAAAGGACCATCCTCCTAGAACCCTAGGTGGTGTGTGGAAATAAAGCTATTAGCTCAAAGCATTGTGCAGAGCTGTTTGGTATTTGATGAGTTACTCCTTTAGTCCTGAGTTTGTCACAGGGACAGAAATAGATGTGAAATCTTCTGAACAGGGGAACAGACAGCAAAACAAACATTAGAGGGGAGTTAACCTTTCCCTATGCTATCCAAAACTAAAAAAAAATGTTTGGCTAGAGTTTCCCCTACAATATGTACCAGTTCCGACTTACATACAAATTCAACTTAAGAACAAACCTACAGTCCCTATCTTGTACGTAACCCGGGGACTGCCTGTATATACCTGCTATGTGTCTATTTTGCATGCATTTAATAAGAGCTCAGAGAACCAAAAGGGTTTCATGGTACCTGTAAGTGACTTCTTAGTGTAATTTCTGTCCTGTCCTTTGTAGTGGCTGTGTTATCTGTAACACAGCAGTAGCATTTAACAACTAAGTTTACCCTGTAACAATAAAATAGTAACTGTTTAAGCTTTAACCTGACTCCTTCAGTTGCTGTAACAGAACCAAGCACAATTTAAAAGAACTTCAGCCGGTCATAAGGGACTTACTGCCCTGACCGTTGGCTGACAGAATTGGCGTAGTCGGCAGGATTGTGCTACTGGTTCACATACAGCAACATGAAGCCTGTCATGATAAACATGGATTTTAGTGGTATAGAGAAAGGGTTTGCCCAGGAAGGTTGGGGCAACCCAAAATGGGATAGAGAAATGTTAGAAAAGGATTGGGGAAATCCTGAGGAGTTGTGGGTGCACCTCTGTAAGTATAGAACTGCCTGCAAGCTAAAGAATGGGACAAAGCCTGAATCTGTGGAAAGGAGCCACTTTCCATTTAGCAAGGAAAACAGGATCAGGCCCAGACAAGCAGGCAGAAATGGAAAACAGGATCAGGCCCAGACAAGCAGGCAGGTAACAGATAAGATTGAAAGCCTTGTGGTAGAACTGAGAAAAAGGCAGTAAGTACTGGAAATCTAAATCCTTAAAGCATACTTACAAGAGTAATATCTGAAACAAGGCCAGTTTTTATTTTAGAGATAAGAAAGTGTTTTAAGAAAAGAGAAACAGAGAATTTAAACTCTGCAGAGAATGGAGAGAATTGAGCAGTTGTGCAAATGCTAAAATGGTGTAGATAGAAAATTGTGGTTTCTTTACGGTCATTCTGAAGGAAAAATGGGCCCTTTTTCCAAAGGAATGTCTGTAAATAACCCAGGCAAATTTGACTCAAATCTGAACATTTGATTAGAGAGACTGCTAAAAGAACTCTAAAGGGTGGGGGTTCTATTGGAACTGAACTACCCCAATGAATAAAAAGGGAATGTAATTGTTGTATAGCTATGTAGAAATAGTGTAAGAAAGGTTCAGAGAGAATGTATGTGTAGCTGTGTGTAGATATATATATATATATAGTGTAAATAATATGAAGTTTTCAAGGTCCAGTAATCTTGTTTGTAGGTTTAAAACAAATTGGTTTGGTAAGACCATTTTAGTCCAAGTTGTTTAATGAAGGTACAGGAAAACTGTAAGCATAAAGAAAGAGTTACACTATATGCAAAGTTTAATGTGGCTAAGTAGTGTTGTAAACAAAGATTGCACATTTTCCTGTAAACTATAGAATGAGTAAAAACTGCAAACAGACTAAAATGCTGTGAAAGCTCCAGGAGCCACACCAGGTTGTGATTTCCTTTGTGGTGCAAATGCCCTAGCTGGCAGCACAAAGAAGCTTTGCAGGTAATAGCTAAGTTTGATTAGCAAACTAGCTGAGATCAGAAAGTTCAAATTGTAACCCTCCAGAAAGAAAGAAAAAGGAGGTATTGGTATTGCTGTTTTAGTCCCAATAGGAGGTTGGGTATACTAGAAAAGGTTTAAACGTAAGCAAATCTGCAAAGGAAAATTAAGGATTCTACTGAAACTTAATTGGTTAACTGCATAAAGAATGAGCTCTATATATTGTAACTCTATTTTGTGGGTTTCAAATTAACTAGTTTTATTTTGTTTTGGATAATGTCCTCTTGCTTAAAATTGCAAACAGACAAGGCACAAATTAGTTAGTGTTTGTGTTGGGCATTCAACTCTTAAGGACATTTAACTTTCTAGAAACCAAATTATTAGTTTAAAAATTCAAGCTTTGAAACTTAACTGTTTTTTTTCAATGCTGACTTGATAACACTTTTGGCTTCAAAGGAAAGTGGACAGAGAAGGCTGCTGCTGTCTCAGCAGACTTATACTAACTCCTGTGCTATATGGGCTGGAGCCACCCAGGGGATAAATAACTGGGAAATAGAAAAGCCTGTTTGGAGATTGGAATATTGGAAATGGATATACCAGCATGCAACCCCACATGCCTTAAGCATAGGTCATGTGGCAGCTCACCAAAAGAATAACACCCTGACTGCACAGCTAAATAACCTAGCAGATGCAGCAGTACAAATTTTTGCTGCCCAGGTGGATTGGGAACGCCTGTACATTTGGCTACATAAAACCTTGGGGGACACAGAGAGCTGGTGCGGCAGGCACATGCCAGGGGATGGCCTATCACCCACAAACAAGCCAGAGCTCTGGTACAAGCTTGCACCCTATGTGCTGAACTCAGAAAACATATAACAGAAAGGCAATGATTTGCCAGGCTAAAAGATAGAAAAATACTATGGGCAACCTGGCAAGTAGATTATATTGGTCCACCGCCCACCAGTAAGCAAGGGTGGAAGTATGTTTTAACTGGAGTAGAAATTGTTTCAAGAATTGGATTTGCTTACCCAACCCGATGGACAACAGGGTTGTCTACGATCATGGGACTAAGCCACTTAATAGCCCTTGTCCCAACACCCCAATTTGGGGACACAAACCCATGTACTGCACTCCTATAAGGGAAAGGAGTCTGGACCACTGCAGATACTGGGCTAACACCAATAACCATTACTGAGGCTTGGATTGTATCCAAGACCGGCAAACCTTATGTTTCATTACAGGAAACTGAGGCAATATCCCTGAACAGTGCTCCAGTGGGATGGATCCCTCCCAATGCTGGTGTGAATCCGGGAAACCACCATGAACTTTTTGTATATATATACCGCTTGCTGTTGTAGCGCTCGCAACCACTACTGTTAGTTACAGACTATTGAAATAAGACATGGTACTCCAACTCGCCATGGTCTTCTTCCTCATCCCAACTGCTACTGCTGTACCAGAACACCTTACTTGACTCCTCTGCTGGACTGGGAATCGAGTTTGTCCCTCTCAGCCCAAATGACTGGTGAAACAAAGTGACATCTTCCGATGGGGACCAGTATGGTTCGATGACAGCGACTACCGCCGTCCTCTAAATAACTCTGGGGGGAGGTCAAGGGCAGAAGGCAAGGGAAGTGGCAACAAACGGTATGGGATAAGACATGCTGTAACTAAAAATGTAAAGCCTCATGACTAGATTGGCTGGCCCAACACCTAGGACTTTCGTTAACTCCATTCCTTCACTCTATTGTAAATACTATATTAACCATTTTACTTATTGTAATTGCTTACTACATGCTTCTATGTATTGTTAGGCATTTTGTGTACACTGCTACCTCCTCTGCACAAATCTGGTATATGGCGTTGGGAAGCGATCCTAATCAATCCCTTGATCCAAATTATCTGATCAGACCCTGCTGATAGGGCGATTTTAGCTTCCTCCAAGGAGGGCAAAGGGTGCTGGCATCACCGCCATCTTGCGTTCTGGGACATAGTGAGGCGTGTCAAGGGGGTGGAATGTAGCCAGACACAAACCCCATCTTGTTCCCCCCCCCCCCGCCAGAGAGCAAGAGAAAGGCAGTCAGCCTTTGATGCCCTGGGAATGCAGGTGTGCTGCCTGTCCCTGACTCTACCATAAACAGAAACCAGACAGTAAATGGGCTAGCTGACGACCCGGGGCCTCCCGTCACCCTGATGGCTAGTACCAGTAATTGACATGCCTGCACTGTCCCAGGAGAGGAATCTTCGCCCATCACATACCAGAGGTGCCCATTGTCTGCATTTTCCCAGGTGTAAATTATGCTTTGCACCCTTCGTGGGAAACTTGGCATTCAAAGCCATTTTTCCTAATTGGCCACTTAAAACCAGGAAGAAGCCTACATGACCCAAGGGGTATAAAAGAGGTTCAGCAGCCCACCCCATTTGAGCTCCAATCATCTATACCTGCTGGCAGGTATTGATTGTCTCCCGAGGTCTGTGGGACGCCCAACCTCGCCCTACTTCTTTCCGAGGGATTGAGAGAAAGACGCTGGCCACGCTAAGTCTGGAATGCAGGGGTGAGAATATATACCTGCTATGTGTCTATTTTGCATGCATTTAATAAGAGCTCAGAGAACCAAAAGGGTTTCATGGTACCTGTAAGTGACTTCTTAGTGTAATTTCTGTCCTGTCCTTTGTAGTGGCTGTGTTATCTGTAACACAGCAGTAGCATTTAACAACTAAGTTTACCCTGTAACAATAAAATAGTAACTGTTTAAGCTTTAACCTGACTCCTTCAGTTGCTGTAACAGAACCAAGCACAATTTAAAAGAACTTCAGCCGGTCATAAGGGACTCACTGCCCTGACCGTCGGCTGACACCCTCTCTGAACTGTGTGCCTGTGCAGTATATTTAAATTTGATTTCCTCATTTGAGGAGCAGCTACTCACCTAGTAACAACACAGGTGAGTAGATGCGTGGAATGGTGGGAGCTGGGAGGTCAGGAGAGCTGAAACACCCTGGCCAGCTGTCTCTGGCTTTCAGCTGAAAGATGCTGCCCCGCGCTCCAGCTTATCAGGCGGCTTCTCCTCTGCACCTGCCCACGTGGAGCGTGGGGCACCCTGGCTGAGCACCATGCCAGCTGGCCATGGTGCTCAACTAGAGTGTACCATGCTCCGTGGGCAGGCGCAGAGGAAAAGCCGCCCAATAAGCTGGAGCGCGGTTCAGTCTCCTCCGGGCTGAATGCCACAGCCAGCTGACCAGGCAGCTTCCCCTCTGAACCAGCCCATGTGGAGCATGGTGAACCTTGGATGAGACTTCCCTCCATGGTTGGTGTAGGGAACTTCCTGCTCCCAACTTTGTTCCCTCTCTCCTGCCCCAAACCTGTCCCCTGCCCTCTTGCCCCATTCCTTCTCCCTTGCCCTCTGTGGTGGGCTCCCCCCGCCATACCCTCTCCTTCCCGAGATTAAAGCAGGCCCAGAGGCCATGTTTTTCACAATCGCTGGCCCTGAGGCCTAGTCTGCAGTCAAAGCAGGCCCTGAGGCCTAGTCTGTGCCCTGAGGGGATGGGGTAGGTAGGTCCAGGCCCTCCCTCTCTACCGGACCCCAACCCAGGGCCCTAATAGTGGCAGGTGGTTCCCTCCACCGGCTCGTCGGGGAGTTCTCCCCAAAACGCGCCAAGCCCACTGGGGGGTTCCCTGCCCCTTGCCCTTGGTTGCTTCCTACGCCAGCCCTGTGGCCGATGAGACCCCACCCGGCGATGCTGGGCTGGCGACGGCGGCAATGTCAGCAGGTCCCATGTCTGGGGCAGCAGCGAAGGGGTTGTCCACTGCAGCGGGGCAGGCGGCCCCCCGGAGCTGGCGTTGGGGCCGTGCTCGACCCAGGGACGGTAGCAGCAAGGCGGCAGTCCCCACAGCTCTGGTTCCAGCAGCAGGTCTGGCTGTGGCTCTGCAGCTTGGGCCGGAGCTCCTTCCTCCCCAGAGGTCCACCCCAACTGAGCAGCCCGGCAGCCTTTTATGCTGAGACTGCACTGCGAGCATGCCCAGCAGGGCTGTGGGGGAGGGGCGTATTCTACCCAATAGACAGGCTCTCCTCCCTCCTGTTCAGTGCGGGGCAGGCTAGCCCCATCACACACCCCCACCCCGCTGCAGAAACCAGTTCCCCCTGGCACCCTGTCCCCTACTGCAGAAACCTGTCCCCCTGCTCCCCCCTGCAGAAACCTGTCCCCCCAGCACCCTGTCCCCTGCTGCAGAAACCTGTCCTTCTGGCACCCTGCCCCTACTGGCACCCTGTTCCCTGCCCCAGAACCCACTAGCACCCCTCCCCAGTACTGTGTCCCCTGCTCCCGAATGAGTTTTCTATGTGTCAGTGACCCCTGACTCAAGGCTGGTTCCCTGCCCTTCTCATAAATAAAGACAATGCAGAAACTTTTTGTGTTTAACATAGTGTTTTATTTAGAAATGAAGCCTGGCCAACAAACCCCCAATTGGGGCCAAGCCCCCATCTGGCCACAAGCACTCCTGCATTCCCCCTTCCCCAGACCCTAGATCTGAGCCTATCAAACACTGGAACCCCCTGCCTGAACCCCTCACATACCCCAACCCAAATTCCTGCACCCTCACATCCACAAGCCTGTGGTTTGCTTAGTACCCCAACACTGCCCGGCCTGGAGTCCCCTCCCCGAGCCAGCGTCCCCTTTTCCACCACCTCCTGCATCCAGATTTCCTCCCAGAGCTTGCACTGCCCACCCCTTCCCACACCCAAATCCCTCATTCCCACCCCAGAGACTACACATCCTGTCTCAATCCAGTGCGGGTCCGGCTAGACTGCAGGAATTTTTCAGGATTCTGGAGCTATCCCAGAAAAACTCTTCTGCATCCAGGGTTGCGTTTGTTCTTCTGCTTTTTTAGTGGAAGAGCAAACAGGCTCTTTTGATCACCCCTATACTCCTCTTTCCACAAGGAATAAGGGGGCTTCCAAAAGAAGGGTTTTTTTCTGACATTTGGTCTAGATCTTGGCTTGGTCTGTCATTTAAAAAGTGATCTTGGGTGTAAAAAGTTTGGAGACCACTGGTCTACACTATGAGCTTTGCCGGAAGGAGCAATGTAAGTGAAGCACGGATTATCATTTTCTCATGCTTCATTTGCATATTCTCTTCCGGTTCGTTTTTGTGCAAAAACAAGCAGTGTGGACATTT
Source organism: Pelodiscus sinensis (assembly GCF_049634645.1). NCBI lineage: Eukaryota > Metazoa > Chordata > Testudines > Trionychidae > Pelodiscus > Pelodiscus sinensis. The sequence continues at coordinate 175,844,430 of NC_134712.1, forward strand.
CCTTTTTGTGCAACAACCCCCTTTTGTGCACCATCCCCAGGAGGCATAAAGATCTTGTGCAAAAAGGGTTTTTTGTGCGAAAAGGAAATGACCACATTGCTTGTTTTTGCACCAAAAGGGACTGGAAAAGAATATGCAAATGAAGAGTGAGAAAATGCTAATTCACGCTTCATTTGCATTGCCTCTTCCAGCAAAGCTCGTAGTGTAGTTGTAGCCAGAGAGAGACTAGCAGATTTACTCGGCATTGTTTGGGTCTTTAACTCAATTAAAGGTTTTGGGGGTGATTCTGGAACATAATAGGAAAATGTACAAGCCTTTTAAAAATCATATTTTTCAAAAATACAAGGTTAATATTATTAAGTTAATTTTTATTTAGGATTGCTTAAATTGTTATTTTTTCTGTTTAATTTTTTAGTAATATTTTTAAAATGAGAATTCCATCAAGTGTATTTTTTCCCCGATGCACTCTTATCATATGCTATGTTTTAACAAAAAAGGGCTATAGTCAATTTGGGTTCTGCGGGGCAACCTGCACTACTCTGCCTTGGCAATAAACGGTGATGTCTGCGTTGTCCAAAGTGTGGATTTCTGGCCTGTCTCAAGCCTGGTATGAGAGACCACGTCAAGAACACACAGGACAAGCGGCCTTGTACTGGTACTTCTGTTTCTGTTAACGAGTACAGATGCAGCCATGAAACTGTCAACTGTGCACATAGCAGCAACATCCTGAGTAGCAGGACGTACCCCAAATAGGGGCATTGGGCATTTTACGTATCCTACACAACACTAATCAATTGGTAACTATTAGAACGACCAAGTCTTGCTTTGCTATAAATTGGACTTAGTAAGAACAATCAATGGGAGGGAATGGGCAGGACTGACCCATATGTCCTGCTCGATATAACTAGAAGTAATTAGGCCCTTCACACTGGCGGCCCAGTGCATGGCGTTCCAACGTGTGGGAAGAAAAGGAACCACAACCTTCTGCCTGGGACTGTAGGTTGTATACGGGTGAAGTGTAAATGAATTAGCTTTTATTATTGTATATAGTAGATCTTTTAGTAATTGCTTTTGCATTGCTTTGCACTGTATTATTTGCATTAGAATGTATAGTATTTAAGGTTTAAATTGTATAGTAATAGTTCTTAAGGCTTGTAAAACTTAAAACAACTGTATTAACTGCTTAAAGTTTGCAATACATAAGAAAGTGGTTAAGTAACCCTAAAGTGTACTGGTTTCCATTAGATCTAAAATATATCGAACCATATGACAGGTTCCAATAATATTCTTCTAATTTTCCAAACTTAAGCATTGATTTAGCTGTGACAAAACACAGCACTACTCCAGATTTCTCCATTGTTATCTCTTTTCTGAAGTTTCTTGAGAAGCAAGCCTATTCCAGGTTCATCCTATTTTTCTTGCTCATCTTGGTTCGGTCTCTTTCAACATTTGCTCAGTTATGCCAATCTTGAGGACTGTACTTGATTTGGTGATTCTGCCTCTTTTTTGTTTGGTTTTATGAGAAGCACTCCCATTCTTGGCACACCCTGTTTTCCTGACACTGTTTTAAGTTATAATAAGAGGAAGCTAAATACAGAATATGGTGGTCTTAGCTGTTACCATTTAGAAGGAGTTTTTGATCAAACAGAAAAACTCTCTAAATTAAAATATATAGCAGATGACAAATACAAGATCTTTAACTGTTTTTCCCCAAAGATCTTGTAAAAAGTTCTATCTAAAAATAGTACTTAAAAAAAAAAAAAGCTAGTGCTGAAAATAGTTGTTAAAATGATGTAATAACACTGGTTAGTTAAAAGGAACATCCTGAAGACTTTTGCTATAATCTGGACGAGGGTGACTATTTAAACATTATTATCTATACTTATTTTATTTTTATTCACTGTATTTTGTGCACTTCCAGAGGCAGCGGGTGTTCCATTGATTAGACAGTTATGGTGCAAGGTACAGGGCTTTGGTCAGAGTTGATTCCATGACTAGTGTCTCTTTCACAGGGTATCCATTGACGTTAAAGGTTTTGTGAGCCAGGTTGTTGTTGATCTGAAAAATAAAGCCTTAATCAATAAATAAAAACATAATTCAAACTTTCACTGGTGCATGATGTTACTACACACAGAATCTGCTATGGGGTTGAGAGGGGTGGAGGGAGGAATGTAGGCCGGGCCCTAAGGAGACCATGCATCTTTGGAGCTTTGGATCTTGGAACATAGGTATCTAAATGTGCATTTACAAGTTAACAACAGAAGCAAAAGTTCCGTTTGAGGCAAACCTGTTACTGCATTCCCACCTGGGGGGAAAAGGGAGTTACTCACCTCGTGCAGTAACGAGTGTTCTTCGAGATGTGTGTCCCCGTGGGTGCTCCACTCTAGGTGAAGGGTCGCCCTGAGCCGCAGATCGGAGCTTTTCAAAGCAGTTTTCCCCCTGTTGAGCCACGCATGCCCAGAGGGCGTCTCGAGCCCTTCCCGCCCTCTGCAGCGCGCGGCTCAACCCCCTCCCTTTCAGTTCCTCGTCTCCGCCCGAGTAATTTAGACTCCGTGCAGAGGGGAGGAAGGGAGGGTCGTGGAGCACCCACGGGGGGACACATCTCGAAGAACACTCGTTACTGCACGAGGTGAGTAACTCCCTTTTCTTCTTCGAGTAGTGTCCCCGTGGGTGCTCCACTCTAGGTGACTACAAAGCAGTGTTCAATATATGGCTGGAGGGAGCCGGAGTCAATGTTTAGCGGTGGTAGAGAGCACCGTTGTAGCTACTGCTGAGTCCTGTGTAAGTTGCGGTAGGATTGCATAATGTCTGGCAAACGTGTGATCTGAAGACCACGTTGCTGCTCGGTAAATATCCCTTAAGGGGACATTGTTCAAAAAGGCTGTAGAAGTAGCCGTGGCTCGAGTGGAATGTGCTCTTGGGGGGCACTGTAGTGGTTTATTGCCCAAGGTATGACACTTGACTATGCATGTGGAGATCCATTTTGAGATTCGTTGTGATGACAGGGGTGTTCCCTTAGAACGCTCAGCGACTGATATAAAAAGTCTTTCGGATTTACGAAATGGTTTTGTTCTTTCCAGGAAGAAGGCGAGAGCCCTCCGAATGTCCAGGGTATGCAGAGTGGCGTCCTTCTGTGATGCATGCGGTTTCGGAAAAAAGGTAGGTAGTACGATCGGTTCATTTACATGGAATTCTGTACAGACCTTTGGCAGGAATGTTGGATGAGGTCTAAGTATGACCCTATCCTTCGTAAAAACTGTGTAGGGGGGTACTGCCATTAATGCCCCAATTTCACTCACCCGTCTAACAGACGTGATAGCCAATAAGAAACAGACTTTCATAAAGAGAAATGGGAGTGGTACTGTAGCCAGAGGCTCGAAAGGAGGTCCAGTAAGTTGGTGGAGAACAAGATTTAGGTCCCATAAGGGGGGTGGTGCCTTATGGGGTGGGTATACGTTGTGGAGCCCTTTAAGGAATCTTTTAGTGATAGGATGGGCAAATATGGAGAATCCATCAATGAAAGTATGGAACGCTGTTATTGCAGAAAGATGTACTCTTAAAGAAGAAATTGAGAGTCCTGATATTTTAAGGTCTAGAATGTAGTCCAAAATCATATGTAATGGTGCATCACGGGGATCTACCCTGGTTCGCTGGCACTAGAGGGAAAATCGAGTCCATTTCTGTAGGTAAGTTTTTCGAGTGGACTGTCTCCTACTGTGGAGGAGGATATCTTTCACTTGTTGGGAACAGTGATTTTCTATCTCCGAGAACCAGAGAGTAGCCAAGCCTGGAGGTGTAGGGTGTGGAGCTGTGGATGCAGTATCGTTCCATTGCTCTGAGATATTAGGTCTGCCCGGTGAGGTAGCGGGTAAGGAGGGTGAACTGCTAGCCTGTGCAGGTACGGGTACCAAGTTTGGTGGGCCCATGACGGGGCTATCAGGATGACTAGGGCTCCGTCTGTGCAGATCTTGCGTGAGGTTTTCGGGATTAACGGTATGGGGGGGAAGGCATAGTGAAGGGGGGCTGTCCATTTGATTAGAAAGGCATCCCCTAGGGAATGTTTGCCAAGTCCTGCACGTGAGCAGAATTGGGGGCATTTGGCGTTCTGGGTAGATGCAAAAAGGTCTATGGATGGCCATCCCCAATGGTTGAAGATTGAGTTTGCGACCTCCGTGTGTAACTCCCACTCGTGATCTGAGGTGAAGTTGCGGCTGAGTGAATCTGCTCTGGTGTTGTTCACCCCGGGGAGGTAGGATGCTACCAGGGTGATCTGTTTGCGGATGCATGAGTTCCACAGGTGGATAGCCTCTGCACAGAGGGAGCGGGAGAGGGCTCCACCTTGCTTGTTTATATAGAACATTGTGCAGATGTTGTCCGTTAGAATGTGGACCGTCTGATTGGCAATGTCGGGGGCGAAGTGTGCGCAGGCATTCCTTACTGCTCGCAGTTCGACGAGGTTGATGTGTAGTCGTGCCTCGGATGGGGACCACCTTCCCTGAACGCCTTGGTCATTCATATGTGCTCCCCAGCCAAGGAGGGAAGCATCTGTAGTAATCTGTACAGTGGGTTCGCTCTGTTGGAATGGAACACCTGTGAGGAGGTTGTTCGGTATCGTCCACCACCGTAAGGAAGCAAGGACGTTTGGTGGAATAGTCACCGTCTTGTTGAGGGAGTGTCGTGATGGTATGTATACACTTGCTATCCAGAGTTGGAAGCATCGGAAATGCAGACGAGCATGGTGGACGACATAGGTGGTGGAAGCCATGTGGCCCATTAGTTGGAGGCAAGTAAGAGCTGTAGTGGTAGGAGTTGTAAGCATTACACTTATAATTTCTTGTATAGTTATGAAACGTTGCCAAGGTAGGTATGCTCGGGCTGTAATTGAGTCCAGGCGCGCCCCAATGAACTCTATATTTTGAACTGGGTGCAGTGTTGATTTGCTTTCGTTGAGTAGAAGGCCTAGACGATTGAGGAGTGATGTGGTTGTACTTATCATGGAGGCAGTTTCGTCCTGTGTTGAGCCCTTCAAAAGGCAGTCGTCTAGGTAGGGAAATATGATGACATTCTGGCGTCTGAGGTACGCAGCGACGACTGCTAGTACCTTTGAAAATACCCTCGGAGCTGACGAGAGGCCGAAGGGGAGGACATTGTATTGGAAATGATCCTGGCCGAGAGTAAAGCGTAGATAGCATCTGTGGGCGGGATGGATAGTTATATGGAAATACGCATCTTGTAGGTCGAGGGCTGCGAACCAGTCCCCTTGATCTAGCGCAGGAATGATTGTTGTAAGTGTGACCATTTTGAAACGTTGTTTCTTGAGAAACCTGTTCAGTTTGCGGAGGTCTAATATTGGCCTCCAGCCCCCCGTTTTTTTCTCGATCAAGAAGTAGTTCGAGTAAAACCCTTTCCCGTGGAACTCTACTGGTACTTTTTCTATGGCTCCGATAGAAAGGAGGCGGTCGATCTCTTGTTTTAGTAGAGTGTCGTGAGAGGGGTTCCTGAAAAGGGACGGGGTAGGGGGAAGGGTAGGTGGGGTAGTGGTAAATGGGATAGTGTATCCTACTCGAATTATTTCTAGAACCCAGCGGTCCGATGTTATGGATTCCCATTGTGGAAGGAACGGCCGCAAACGGTGGGTAAATAGGCAGCCATGTTGTGTTATTGCTAGATCGTGAGGGAGGTAGTGCAGACCCTCGACCACGACTTCAAATTTGCTGTTTGGAGGACTGGGTAGTTGGTGGGCGACCTTGATTAGGTCGTCTTCTCTGAGGTCGTTGCCTTGGTCTAGTGTCCTCATAGGGTCTTTGTGGCCAGTTGTATTGCTCATATCTGTAACGATTGTAAGTGTTATATGGGGTGTATCATCTGCGTTTGAAGGGCGGTGTGTACATGCCCAGTGTGCGAAGTGTGGTCTTTGAGTTCTTACTGTTATGTAGCATTTCGTCTGTAGAAGCTGCAAATAATTTTTGCTTATCAAATGGCAAGTCTTCTACTTTTGGCTGAAGTTCGCGGGGAACTCCAAACGATTGTAGCCAGGAAGTTCTGCGCATGACTATTGCAGTCGCTGTAGTTCTAGCTGCTGTGTCAGCAACATCCATTGCCGTTTGGAGGGCAGTGCGAGCGATGGTATGGCCTTCGTGGACTATTGCTTTCAAGATGGCTCTTTTGGATTCAGGGAGATGTGGTATCAGTTCTCCCAGCTTCGAATAATTATCAAAGTTGTGATTCGCTAAGAGGGCAGAATAATTTGATATTCTTAGTTGTAGGGTAGAAGAGGAATATATTTTCTTTCCAAAGAAGTCGAGTTTTCTATGTTCTTTGTCGGTACTGCCATTCTTGTATTGTGGTGTCTTCGCTCTTTGCTGTGCAGATTCAACCACTAAAGAGTTTGCTTGTGGATGCGTAAAGAGGAAGTCATTGTCTTTCGGAGGAACGAAATATTTCCTATCAATCTTTTTGTTAGTCGGTTGGATGGATGCTGGTGTCTTCCACAGATCCTCAGATGTTTCCATGATTGCTTCATCAATCGGCAGGGCAATCTTACTATGTAGCGTAGGATGCAGGTTCTTTAATAAGTGGTGTTGTTTCTTTTGAACTTCTTGTAGGGAGACATGCTGACTTGATGCTACCCGCTTAAATAGCTCCTGGAACTGTTTGAGGTCATCAATCGCTACAGTATCTGATGGTATCACTGCATCGTCCTGTTGGGTACTCAGGTCATCTGGGTGAGTGATGTTTATAGATTGAATATCGGATTCATTATCCGAAAAGCATTCCTCCTCCTCCTCCTGCTCTGTGTGTGATGCAGGGGGTAGGGGCTGTGGATGAGGCAGACCTCTCCGAGATGGTGTGGAGTGGACTGAGGACCGGTGTCTGTACGGGTCCCATTGGTCCCAGGGCCCCCATTGGGGTGGATAAGGTGGGGGCGGGTAAGACCAGTAGGGGTGCCACGGGTTTTGTTGTGGTCCAGCCCCCTGATAATAGGAACGAGACCCCCTTGGCGACGTCTGTCGCGAGGAATGTGTCGTATGGCGGTCATCCTCTAGAAAGGGAGCGCCGTGAAAGGACACTGGGGACATCGATCTGGCAGGGGAATGCCTTGCAAAGGATGTCCCTGGTGAGCAGTCAATGGGAGGGGGGCAGGGGTGTTGCTGCCTGCTGTGAGTGTCAGACGGCAGCTGAGAGAGCTCTGTAGCAGACTCCTGCAGAAGCCTCCCCTTATCTGCTGCCGGTGCCGGTGTAGAGCTCTGGCTTGCGATCGCAGCCTGCGCCTGCTCAGTGTTAGGCTTGGTTTGTTGCGGTGCGGGTTGTTTTAGCAGCACCGGGGTTTTTCGCGGTGCCGGGGCTTGTAGCGGTGCCGCGGTTTGAAGCGGCGCCGGCTTTTCTTTCCGCCCAGGTTTGTCAGCGCGTTCTCGGGATGGCTCCGAGGCAGCGCGCACCGGTATTGACGGCAACCGTGAGGATTTCCCTTCTGCTTTATTAGCAGGGGTCCTCATATTTCTTTGTCCCTCTCCCTGAGTCTTGGGGGAGGAAGAAGGCGGGAGAGAACGAGAAGGTGAAGTTCTTTGTGCCGCAGGTTTCAGTGGCAGGGGGTTTTCAGCTTGTGGTCCCCCTTGCTCTAAAGGCTGAAGAGCCTTATCAAATAAAATCATTCTTAGGCGGAGCTCTCTGTCTTTCCTAGCTCTCGCCGTGAGGGAGGCACAGTGCTTGCAGCTGTGGGGTGAGTGGCTTCCCCCAAACAGCGGATGCATTTTGTGTGGCCGTCAGAAGCCGGCATCGGCTCGCGGCACTGTTCGCATTTTTTGAAGCCTAAGGAGGCAGACATATTTAGCTCCCCGCTTCTTTAAGGGGTTGTATTTCGTTTCTTGTCTTTTGTGTGGTTATATGACTTTTTCTTTTTTTGACTGAGAAGCCAGGAGAGAGAGAGCCCCGGTTCACCCGGGGCTCCGGTCTGAAGAGAGTTCAAGTCCCCGAGGGGGGATTTTGTCGTCAGTTTTGCTGTGCTAATAAACTATTTTGTTTTTACTTTTCCAAGAGAAAAAACACTAGGGAAACTAATTTGGAGTAAGAGGGGAAAAACTATGTAACCTAACTAATGGAAGAAAATACAGTCTGAGAGACTGTGAGGGAGCTCCTGCTCGCTCCGTCCGCTGACGAGGGCGGTTAAAGAGGAACTGAAAGGGAGGGGGTTGAGCCGCACGCTGCAGAGGGCGGGAAGGGCTCGAGACGCCCTCTGGGCATGCGTGGCTCAACAGGGGGAAAACTGCTTTGAAAAGCTCCGATCTGCGGCTCAGGGCGACCCTTCACCTAGAGTGGAGCACCCACGGGGACACTACTCGAAGAAGAAAGGAGGAGATGCATGGGAAGAGCAGCCAGTTACAGTGTGGTTCCTTCCTCTCCTGTTCAATATGTTGGCAAGACTCAACAACATCATACAGAGGCAGCCCCTCTACCGTTTTAATGGTTCCTTTTCCTTTGGATGGGTGAGTTAGAAGCTGTTTTCTTTACCTCGCCTGAGATTCAGCTAACACCTTTCTCTTCAAAGGAGCATTAATCAGAAACTTTCTGAGATGAACTCTGTAGAGTTCATCGAGCCATTCTAGCTGTAGGTTTTTAACTCCAGGAATGAAGGAACATCTCCCCACTTCTCATCAAACTGAAAACTAAAAAGTACTGGGCCCTGACCTGTCAACCACATCTCAAGCTACCAGGAGAGTATGTAGGAAAATCTACTTATCACCTTAGCTGGGCATCCCCCACCCCCTTGTATTCCACTCTAACCCTCTAGGCTACGATTTTAATCAGCTTGTTTCCAGTCACGTACTGTATTTTGTTGATTTTTATTTTGCTGACTTTTCTTAGTATCTTAATGCAAGCTTTGCCAGAATTCAATTTTGTTTATCACTTCAATGGCTAATAGCTATGTTTATTTTTAACCATTTTTAAAAGATTGCATCAATTTAATTTTTCACAATGGGGTGAAATTATTGGGGGTGGTCAAACAATTATTTAAAGACAACAGATGCTGAAATTCCAAATGTTAAACTTTATTAACTGTTAAAAACATAAAGCACCATCATCATATGGTAAATATCCTTAGATCAATGAATCAGACCTGTTTTTATTATTCATTCACTAGTCAATTTGTAACAAGCCAAATTCAGAAGTCTAAACTGGAGTTTGACTCTAAGGGTGCATCTACACAGCTGGGCTTAACTCGAAATAAGCTACGCAAATTGAGCTAAGTCAATTGTGTAGCTTATTTCAAAATAGCTTATTTTGAAATTGGGGGCATCTACACAGCACTTATTTCAAAACAGAGCACTCTTTCTCCAACTTCTCTTGCTCCTCATACAATGAGGGTTACAGGAGTTGGAATAAGAAGTCCTCCAGCTTGACAGTATTTTGACATTATTTCAAAATAACTGCCTGCTGTGTAGACACGGACTAAGTGATTTCAAAATAATGCTAGTTATTTTGAAATAATGTGGATGTGTAGATATATCCCAACTTCTCAAGCAACATTCTTCTTATTTTGCCTACTTCTAAATTTTTATCATCAGTGGAAATATATTTTTCACTGATTTGTGTGTGTACAATGAAATTGATGTTTACCTACTGTATGAGTAAAAACCTAATCCTTCCAAACCTATTTATTGTTAATGATTACTGTTATTGTTAATGTTTGTTAATTACTTAATGTACTAAATCTTCAACTCTTGTAAATTGATATAGATCCAAGGATCTTGTCCAACATATACAGTAATTAAGAGTGATCAATAAAGGAAATTGAAAATACTGAAGTTGTTCCATTTTGTTGCTGTTACAGTTGCTTATTTGTATAAAGAAAACCTGAATGTACATTATTTTTTAACATTTGGGTGGGTGTCAGGAATGCAAGCCCCCCCCACTGTGCTTCAGTGCCCCCTGACTGTCCTCATCTAGCCCATCTCAGGGCAAGTTACAGTCTGTATGGGTTGCTCATCATTGGCATTTGTCGCAATGGCTCTGCTTATCTAGTCGGCCTCATGATAGGCCCGCAAACCAGAGGCTTTGCCTCCAGCCCCTAGCCAAGGGGAGTCTTGGCTGGCCCGCTTCCAGCCTTTGCTGGCTATCCCCAGCTTGTCTCCCTCCAAGGAGCTCCTGCTTCCTCGGCAGTCAGCCCTCCACTGGCCCCCTCCCTAAGCAAACTGTGCTTCTCTATATACACCTGCCAGCTGGGCTCACACTTGCCCTAATGGTTGCAGCTGGCTTCTACAAGCCAATTGTGCTGCCTTAGATAGTTGCCAGCTGGGCTCTCCCTAGCCCAAACAGATTCAGCTAGCCTCTGCTCAGGGCCTGAGTCCTGGTCTTAAAGGGCCAGTGCAGGGCAGGCGCCCTGTCACAGTGGGGTTATGCCTTTTAAATATCAGGAATGCCAAATTAAGTCTTCCCTGATTTTTTGATGATGATATCAGTAACATATTGGGAGTTTACAAAAACTGTTATTGAATGGGCATACCATCCTTTCTTTCAAGTAAGTTTGAGGTGATGATGGAAACAAGCAGCTACACAAACAGTTTTAGAACAATCTGATTAAAAATCCCTTCTCCTAACTGCTTGGTTATCAATCTGTTGTTTCTTGAGATACAATAATTCAACTTTTTTGCCAGTTGCAAATAGGTAAAATTTCCTATATAGTATGACAGTGCAAGGCCTACATACCACTTAAATATCGCTGGAATGCTATTTTAAAAATGTGAGTACTGCATGGACCTTATGCTGCTCTTCAGAATAAGAGTAAATTTTACCCTTTAAAATCTTCTAGGATAAACAAAGTCCAAATTTCCAAAGTGAAAAAGCAGAAAAACTTTAAAACACCCCAAAATAACTGCCCTAGTGTAGCCTGTCTTCATACATTGCAAAGAAGCAAGAATGAGCAGACAGCCAATTGGTTTTCCTTTGCGGGTCACTTTGAACATATTCTTGATGCAGTTTGGTTGCATACTTACTTCTGTAAATAAATCCCCAATATGCCTCTTCATGCCATGCTCTGAAAAGACCTCATCCATTGCTTCAATCATTCTAGAGCCTTTTTTCCTGTTACGTAAAGAAACATAACCTACAGATGGAAAAAGCAGAAACAGCTCTTCAATTTACATTTTTCCTAATAAAAGTTGATTGCCAAAATCAACTTAAGAACTTGTAAAAACATGTGAATACCAGGTGATCATTAGTCCTAACATGGGGACCTACAAGAAAAGAGGGAAGTAATGGTTCTCCTCCGCCTTCCTATGCAGCCATTTTAAGATGTTATTTACATAGCTGGAGATGCATACCTAAGCCAGTCTTCCCCCAAAGCTATAGACCTGGCCTATGTCTTCTGTGGAATGCAGGCACTATATTGCCACTGCTTACCACCATGAGCGAGCAAGTAAAGAAGGGGTAGAGAGTTGGCAGATTGGTGGTGCTGCTACCCACCCTCCCAACGCTTGTCAGCTTCAGCTCTTGTAAACAGTTGTAACTAAAGTTCTCGCCCAATGGAGGCAGAAATTAAGGGTGACGACCACCAAAGGAAATATTAAAATACTCAAGTTGTTCTATTTTGCGGTTGCTTAGATATATAAAGAAAACTTGAACAGGTATTTATTTTTTTAATATTTGGGGTTAAAATGTGGGTGAAGATGTGAGGAGGCTGCATGCCTATGAGGCAAGCCAGGCAACACCCAGCAGTGTAACAGGGCTCTTCCTGAACTAGCAAACTGTAATGCTTCCTTTACAAACCACACTGCACGCAAATGCTGCTCACCAATAGCAAGGTAATATAGCTCCTAAAACCAATACTGTCTCTTCCAACATTTTCAGTAGCTAGCGCAGGACAGAGCTCGCCCTTAGCGACGGGAAGCCCAGGAAAGTGCAGCTCGGAGTGGTGGGAAGGGAGAAGAAAGGTGCAGAGCTCCTACAACCCAGGCTTACCACACTGCAGTGTCCACTCCTGCACCTCTCGTCCTGCAGGGTTGGCTGGGCTGGATTTGCATATGGTCACAATTCTCCTCAGTTTTGGGCCAGCACCCCCCATCCCCCTAATGCAGCTCACGTGCAATCAGAATTGCAATGTCACTCACTCAAATTTGGCCCAGCCACCCCCCGTCAGGGAGGGCAGGCCAAACTTGAGCAGCACTGCACCCCCTCTTGCCAGGGCTATACTGCAACACCCCGAGTAGGGAGACAAGCCCAGCCAGTTCTGCAGGACAGGGGCTGCTTCAACAGGTACAGGAGATTTTGTGGGTGAAAGCTAGAAAGTTTCACAAACCCCAGTACTGTTAGACTTGACGTTCACATACAAACTAAGAAATACTCTCTCCTAGGAATTCTCTATGCCTTGGTGGGGGGGGGGGGGGGGGGGGGTGGAAGCTATTGGGTATACCTTGATAATGGTGGTTGATTTGCTTGGGATAGGGATGACGTGTTTGAGAGAGGGTGTAGATGAGTATGAAGAGATGTGTGCAGTGGTGTGGCTTTTTTTCTGCATGTCTTGGTTTTTGTGGTTTTGAGGTAGCAAAAAAAATTGTACTAAGGTGAAATAACACCTGAGACTTGTATGTCATTTTAGCTCTATTAATGGAAATGCTGCTTTGCAAAGAAAAGGATTGTTGTATTTGCAATTAAAACGTTCTCTACTCAACTCCCTAGATAGGTCACCTCTAACCTTCTCACAAAAGAGATTCCTGTTCAAATCTTTATTGTTGAACAATATAGTTTTGTTTTGTGTGTATTAAAAGAATAGAGAGGGGTAACTAGTGGTGTCCCCCAAGGGTCAGTCCTGGGACCAATCCTTTTCAACTTATTCATAAATGATCTTGAGAAAGGGGTAAGCAGTGAGGTAGTAAAGTTTGCAGATGATACAAAACTGTTTAGGATAGTCAAGACAGAAGCAGACTGTGAGGGACTCCAAGAAGATCTCACCAAACTGAGTGATTGGGCAACAAAATAGCAAATGAAATTTAATGTGGATAAGTGTAAAGTAATGCACATCGGGAAAAATAACCCCAACTATACGTACAGTATGATGGGGGCTAAATTGGCTACGACAAATCAGGAAAGAGATCTTGGAGTTATCTCATGATAGCATCTAGATGGTTCATCAGTCTTTAAGTGTTTCCTGACTCTTTGTAGTTTGCTAATTAATGGTTCTTATCTGCCCCCTTTGACTATCTAGTCTTTAGGTTTTCATAGACTAGTCCTGTTCCCTATTACTTTGGCTTTCCCTTGATATATTTTTTACCCACTGCCTTTTCTTGTCCCCCCCCCCCTTCCAATTTTCCCTTCTTCCACCCTCCCTCCTGTCTCCCCTATTTATTTTGGTCCTAGACTTCCAACACTCTGGTCATCTGAAGAAGTGGGCTATGCCCATGAAAGCTCATGATACCATCTGCATGTTTTGTTAGTCTTTAAAGTGCTACCAGACTCTCTGTTGTTTTTTCAGAATATACTAGTCATGGATTAAACTGAACAATGCCTGCTCAAATTCCAATGGAAAATGTGAGACACTGTTTTTGATCCCATCATGATATCTCAGAAATGCTGACTACCTCCCTGCTGTTAAAGTTTATTATCAGATCAGGATGAGATTATCTCAGCATTTCCATTAGACCCAATTTCACCATCTGGGGAAATGAAGTCTCTTTTCCTCATACAATGAATACTGGATCTCCCCACCATTCTAACAATACCTCCCTTGCTAGCTCTGGCAATTTCTCCCCACTTTTCTGACTCCAAGCCAAACATTTAATAGATTTATTTGATTTTCTCTGTTCTCCTGAGTTCTGATTGCCATGACCATTGTTTTGGCTATAGACATGGATTCACATTCTCTATCTGTATCTGATTTGAATATTAGCCCCCCCTAGAGGCAAATTATATTTTCCTCAATTTAAATCTCTCTTTTCTTTTTCCCCTTACTATGAAATACAAGTTCTTGAGAGCCTCCAAAGCCTGTGTCAGATATGCTTTTGTATTGAAAGACCAGGGTTTAAAAGTTAAGAGATTCTAGCTTTTGGTTTGAACATGTAATGTGACCTTTCTGTAAAATGGGGATAACTACTGTACTAAATTGGACCTGAACTAATAAAAAAGACATAGAGCCAAAATAAAATGATACTTAGAGCCAGAAACTGCATTAATAAAAGGCTAAATTCGACTCTCACAAACCCCCACGGGAATCAATCACAATTCATATATGTAACTGGAGCCTATTTTGGCCTTGTTATCTCTTACCTTTTTGAGTAGAATACACAACATAGTAATCACTAGCTGTTGGCAGTCTCCTGATAGCTATCAAGTTATAAGTACAATCAGCTTCCTCAAATACCTGTTCTATTTCTTCTACTCCATGATCTTCTTTTCCTGTTATTATGACAAGGAAATATGTTTAAAACACACTGCCAAATGATTGACTGGTGCCAAATTCTTTCCAAGTGACTTTCATATGTTTATACACTTGCTTATATACATGCTGTTTATACATGTGTTAGGCTTATAAAAAAGGTACAAAGTATCAGACTATTTCCCCATCTTGGCACTCCCACTTATATCTACTGTAGGAATGCAAGGACTGAGATGGTGGTAATGCGGTTAGGTAGTGAGCTGGATTCTTAGATAGCAGAGATGAGGAAATTTCTGAGGAAAATACATGTTTTTATCAAAATCAGAAATGTTTACTTTTTAAAACACAAAATTATAAAATGAATAACAGGATTTTTAATTTTTTTTGCATTTCAATTTTCTGATTTGTCATTTTTCCTTTTTTCACTCTTCATTTTAGCCCAATTGCCCCTCTCTTTATTCAGTAGCAAATTGGGGGGAAATGGGATATAAGAAAAAAAAGGATAAAAGAGAAAAATAAAAAAATATTGAAAACAAACATTTTTTAAATAAAAAACTCGATGAAAAATTTTACTAAACTTTTGTAAGCAACAATTATGTAGCTCAGTAACCTGAATAATTAAAATATTTGTATTTTAATGTATTCATTTATTAACTGCTGTGCTAGACAGTCTCAATATTTGAGAGGAAGATGAGGCCTTAGCTGTGGTAGCAAGTGGTTTCAGCAGGACAATGTCTAAAGTGTAAACAGCAACAGCTCAAGTTGTACACAAGTGTGGAGCTTGGCTGATGTTTGACTTGCACAAATACCTGAAACCACCCTGCACTCAGGTAGAGTCAGATTTTTGTTACATCTTTCCCTCAAAAGGGCCTGTTCTTGGGAGCTTTCAATCATTAAAATAATTTTCAGCTAGGTATCTAAACTTATAGGTACTTCTCTGAGCCCATTAACCCTATAAACCTGCTTGCCTATTGGAACCCTGACCCCTGTACCTAATTTTTTTTTAATAATTAGGTTGCACAGCCTCCTATTCAAAAATGAGTGTATTATTTCTCATTCTGTGTATCAGTTGTGATAAAACTGCACTTGTGGAATATTGTATCTTGAATATAGCAAATCCTCACTCACAAGAATTTCATTATTTAAATGGGGCTATTCAAGGGACTGAAACACTCCCACCCCTAAAGCTGGCTTTTCTAAGCAGATGGAGATTTGTATTCAATACCCTTGAGGATACCGTGGGGGCAAACTGTTGAACCAAGAGACTGCCCAATAAGAGCAGGCATTAGTTGAAGTCAGGCCTTGTGTACCTTTTTTATGCGGAAGGGGTTTGTTGTGAGTTTGTGTGCTATTTTCTACTACATAAGTTTTGCTACCTTTGAGGCTCCTGTCACCTGCACCCATTCTGCTGGGTTAGAAGAACAAGTTAGATTCATTTTGGCCCTTTTCAAATGTCTTTTAGTGGCCACAATTCATTGCTGCCCCCTGTCGGTGGAATATTTATCCTCTGTGCTATTTTCAATGCTGGATGCTTCAAGATTGAGAAACCAGAACCAGGAGTGCATCCAGTTTTTCAACAGTAACACAATAATACAGAGGACTGCTGAAGTCACAGGACTAGATTTAATAATACACACTGTAGATACTTTGCAGAGACCTGAAAGGAAATCTTCATAGAAAGAGGCTGAAATTCAATACTACTCCGGCAAATAAATATTTAATGTCTTGCTCACCTCCTCTGCATGCCTGAATGATAAAGATTTTAGGTTTTTCTTGGAGCTTTGGGCATTGTATATTGTTGAATAGTGCAAATACATCATCAAGATCGACTGTGACACCATCTTTCCCCTGAATGAGGCCATGACTCCTCCCATGACTCATAAGAACTATGAGGCAGCAGCTAACTTCATCCTTGGATTGATTGATTTGATCCCGGAATTCTTCCAATGCTGGCAATATTTCCTGTCACAAAAGGCTGTTAGATGCACTCATCAAAATAATTAATTCTCAAAAAGAAGTTATTTATGAACAACTGAAATAACAATAAGACTAAAGGATCAAAACAATTAGCCACAAAAAGTAATTTTAAAGCCACTACTATACCTTGCAGTGGCATTAACTCTATGCAGTGGGTCCATGTCTGAGTCCCAAATGCTACTATAATACAAATAAATAACAAAAAGCTGCATTGTGCCAGCTCCCCACCACCACAGCCTTGCGATTCAGAATTCTTCCCTTCTAGATCTACAATCCAAACCAGCTTTAGAAACCAAACTTTTTGTGTTCAGTACATTCCTAGAACATTGGCTGTATCTATACTTGATTGATGAACTGTTGATTTTACACATATGTGGTTCTGGGTGAATTACCAAAAACTTGATTGGTTAAGAGTAACATGTTTTGATTTGAGAAATACTATCCAAAGTAAAAGTTGGTGTGAAAAGAACCTTGAATTAATATTAGTAATGCCATCTGAATTCAAGAAAACGGAATTATCTTAACTAGATTCCATTCCTATATTAGGTATAAAATTTTCTTGGAAAATGTAATTTATTAGATTTCATTTTTAAAATCTAACTGGCACCTCAGGACATTCCTAAAAGTTTATCTTCATTTGTGCTTTCAACATGAGATCATAATCAGATTGGTAAGGACTTTTTACTCTAAACTGTTGTAGTTGAGCAATACACTTGATTTTATTCATTTAAAATATATCCAGGAATTACAGATTTTGAGACAAGGAAGACAAAGATGTTGGCATTTGTATTTTTTTCCGGGTAAATACTCTCAAGCCCCCATTAATTTACCTCAAATGAAGAAATCACAGGAGCAATGGTAAAGAAAGAATTTTGAAGGGTAACTGATTACATAAAACATGAATTTTGTTTAATTTAAAAATGGTCCAGAATGGGGATGTGGTGATGGAGAGGCCATGAACCCTTTTGCCTCATAATAAAAAGGTTCTGAAAAGTTTGCATAATAATTACACGTTTACAGAATTTCATAACTTCGTAGTGACATTTGCCTGTCGCTAATTTGATTTTATTCAACTCCTTAAGAGTTATGAAAGTATTTAGAAGTCAGCGCTGTGGCTGTGCCCCAGCATTCTCAAAGGTATTACCCTATTCCCTCTGAAATCAATGGCAAAATTCCAATTGATTGAATGGTAGCAAGATTGGGTGGGCTCGTTTGTAAATAGGGTTTACAAATTAGCTTTTACAGCCTTGCATGTTAATACCAGGAACGAGCTTGAATTCTAAATGCAAGCATTGCCTTTTGCATATGTGGATTTTGTGGTGCTGTACCAACATCATATGGTACAAAGACTTTGCTGGTAGCTGGTGTAACAATATTTTAGAAATTAATCATATACCTCAGGCACATAGAATCAAGCTCAGAATAAGGCTGAAGTTGGAGCCCAGAGATCAAGAATTAAGGTGCAGTTACAGAAGGTCGGGAATCAGACACATCATCGGCACATCACTGGGTCAAATTCTGCTCTCCATTACATAGATCCAGCTTCCATTGAAATCAATAGGGTTGTAGAGGTGTAAGCAAAGGTAGAAACTCACCCAAATATTGTACTTGCTTTTATAATCTTAGGAAACACACAAAGGAATTATGATAGAAAAGGGCCAATTTCAGCAATGCTGTAATGATGTTATCAAGATGTCCTTGGCTAACAGCTTACTGGAGAGTATATAAGGATCTGTGGGACTACAACCCGGTGGAGCCTGGGACACCTGGCATGCAAAGCCACAACTGGGAGCATTGTGGAGAATAGACACCACAGTAGTACTACCCAAAAGGATCTAAAGCACTCTGAAACCCTCTGATTGGCCAAGTGCACTATTAAACCTTTGAGGGTGCCCTGTCTAGTAACCATGCATATTCCTGACATGCTGTAACTGCACCTTAGTTCTTGACCTCTGGTCTTTAACTTCAGCCTTACTCTAAGCTTGACTTTTACCTCCTGATTCCAGCCTGGTAACTACCCGTGGTCTCTGGTCTCCATCCCTGGCCTGACTGATTCTAGCTTATTAATCTTCACTCTGGCAATTACTCTGATCCCTGCTCAGTGATTACCACCTTATGTCCATCCTTACCTGGTGTGACTGCTAGGCTACACTGCCTCTGCCTTGGTTTCTTACAAAGATCACAATGTCAAAAAGAGTATGCCTCCCACAGAAGAGCAATCAAAGGTAGGGGCAAAGCCCCATAGTCTAATAATGTAAAGCAGACTGGCAATAAAAGGGTGAATGGGGAAGGAAGAAAAACACTCCCATATATTCCTCTAAATAATTAATTTTTTTGGGCTTATCTAGTCTCAAGTCAAGCCTGGAATCAGAGGGTATGTCTACACTACAGCGCTAATTCGAACTAACTTAGTTCGAATTAGTTAGTTCGAATTAGCTTAGTTCGAATTAACGCATCAAGACTAAAAAACTAGTTCGAATTAGCGTTTTGCTAATTCGAACTAGCATGTCCACATTAAGTGGACCCTGAACCGGGGTTAAGGATGGCCGGAAGCAGTGCCGGCAGGGCATCAGATGAGGACTTAGAGCGTGGAGCTGCTGCCTCAGGCTAGCCGAGGACTGTGCTTAAAGGGACCCGACCCCCACCCCGGACAGACAGTTTGCAGGGGTGCCCCGCTTGCTAAGCAGTCCTGGCTTGGATTGCCCCGAGTACCCACACTGGGCACATCACAGCACTCGGCCATCAGACCGGTTGCACTTGCCGCAGGCTGCCATCTGGGGAGAGGGGACAATTGGGGGGCTGCAGGAGAGCTTCCACCCCCAGAAGCCCACAGAGCCAGCCCAGTCCTCCCCATCGGGGGCTTGTACCCCATTCCTCCCTCACCTCCTTCCACTTACCCCTCCCTAGCCCCCCTTCCTGATGTACAAAATAAAGGACAATTGTGTTCAAAAATAGAATCTCTCTTTATTGAACAAAACTGGGGGAGACTGGGAAAAGGAGGTGGGAGAGGGGAAGAGAGAGGGTGGGAGAGGGGAGGGCAACTACAATGATGAGGGGTTTGGAATAGGTCCCATATGAAGAGAGGCTAAAGAGACTGGGACTTTTCAGTTTAGAAAAGAGGAGATGGAGGGGGGATAGGATAGAGGTCTATAAAAGCATGAGTGGGGTGGAGAGGGTGCATACAGAAAAGTTCTTCATTAGTTCCCATAATAGAAGGACTAGAGGACACCAAAGGAAAGGAATGGGTAGCAGGCTTCAAACTATTAACAGAAAGTTCTTCACAAAGCAAATAGTTAACCGGCAGAACTCCTTCCTGCAGGAGGCTGTGAAGGCTAGAACTAGAACAGAGTTGAAAGGGAAGTGAGATCAAGTCATGGAGGTGGGTCCATGGAGTGGTATTAGCCAGGGGGTAGGAGTGGTGTCCCTGCCCAAAGTTTGTGGAAGGCTGGAGAGGGATGGCACGAGACAAATGGCTTGGTCACTGTCTTCAGTCCATCCCCTCCAGGGTTCCTAGGGTTGGCCGCTGTCAGAAGACAGGCTATTGGGCTAGATGGACCTTTGGTCTGACCCAGTACGGCCATTGTAAGCTCAGGGCTCAGGGTCGGGGGTCTCAGTGGACCACCTTGATTTTCATGCACACCTGCTCCTGGGTGGCCAGGTTGGCAGCTCTCCTGCTCTAGACGGCCACTTTCCTGTGCCTAGTGCGGAGGTTGTGGACGAGGTCCACAATGTCCGCACTAGCCCAGGCAGGTGCCTGCCTCTTGCGGTCCTGGGCAAGCTCCTGGGAGCTGCCAGCCTGGTCCCGGGAAGAGGGGGAGGGCTGGGGGGCATCGGGTGGCTGGCTCGAGCCGTGCCAGGTGCAGGGTCTGCTAGCTGGGTGCTGGCAAGCTTGCACCTGGCACAGGCACCGTAGCCAGCCCGTGCCCCTTTAAGGGGTCCGGGGCCGGGAGGGGGGCAATAGAGTTTCCCTGGTGTTGGCCAGAGTGGCCAGCAGGGAAAGCTGGGGAGGGCTAGCCTCCCACTAGTTCGAATTAAGGGGCTACACACCCCTTAATTCGAACTAGTAAGTTCGAACTAGGCTTAGTCCTCGTACAATGAGGTTTACCTAGTTCGAACTAAGCGCTCCGCTAGTTCGAATTAAGTTCGAACTAGCAGAGCGCTAGTGTAGCGCCTATCAAAGTTAATTTGAACTAACGTCCGTTACTTCGAATTAACTTTGTAGTGTAGACATACCCAGAGAGACTATTCCAGTCAGTCTATAGTCACACAGCTGTAGGTAAGGAAACTGTGTCCCCCAAGCATTTGGATTTGTGGGGTATTGGAAGAGGGGCGCTCATTTGCTGAAGTTCTACTGCCATCCAGGGAGCTGACGTTTAAAACATTTCTGCATTAGACTGTCCCTTTGTCTGGGAAGTACAGGCTGTGAAGGATCCACACCCATAGCTTCAGGTACTTGAGTTATCCCAAGCTCTGTCTATAAAAGACAATCAATATTTCTGGTGGTGTATTTTCTAAACAGCAGCTAGTACTGACTTCTACTTCACCACAGTTTCAAATAGCACCAAGTGAGCCATCACCGGGGGTGTGGGAGGCATTCTATGTGACGCTCTCTGCTTGGCATGGAATAATTTTAACAACTTACCTGCCCATTAGGATCTATGCACTGTCTAGAAGGTGTTTCAAACTGGAACTGGTCAAACCACGTATTCATTATTTTAATATCCTTTTCTGCACCAGGCCTCCTTGTTGTCACACACATCAGAAAAGCCATACGGTTTTTGCTCATGTCATACTTATCCTGTTAATTCAAAGCATTAAATTAAATTGTTTCATCAGATGAATGGTTTGGAATTGAATTGAACAAAGTTTCTGTAACACAGTATGTTTTTTTACATGAAACACATGGCAGAGGGCTCAATCCTGCAACTACTCTGCTAAGAGAAATCCCACTGACTGTGGGAGGATCTGTAGGATTGGCTTCTATAGCTTCATCCATGACATCAAACTGATGGGTTGCTAACAGCAGGTATCTGCAACAGGTGCAGATGAACTAGTGCTGAAAATGATTTCACTGTAATTGCAAATGGGACCACACTATTTTCAGCACCATTTTATAGAATGGTCCAGACATTACCCTATCAGAATCTACTCCTTACTGCAGCACAAATCTGGGATAATTTTTTCTAAGTCAATGGAGTTACAAGGTATAAAACTCACAGGTGAGAATTTGGCCTATATTTTTTAGTTAGAAAATCAGTTATCTTTAAAATGATAAAAAGAAGGTTAAAGAAATGTGTATTTAAGGATTTGGGTTCAAATTATTTCTGGAGTTCAGATAATAAATCAAAATAAATTCCTGAAAAAAAGAGGAAGAATGGCTTTTGTGCAAAAATAGAGCCTAATTAATTATGCAAATGAGGCATGGTGATATTCCACACTTTGCCTCATTTGCATTTTTTTTGTGCAAGATTGGGCAGTGTAGACATAGCCGTCAGGTATAGCTGCACTACAAAAGTTATCCACAGGAGAAAGCTGATATTACAGGCCTGATTCAGAAAATGTAGCAAGAATAGATGTTTTTCATTCCTCAAGTTTAACAAGTAATTCTTAGACTTTTGGTTGATACATGAAAAGGAGATAATATAGATGGTTCTATTCATGAAAAAATTCTGTTCTCAGCTACACCTGGGCAAACCTATTGAAGTCAGACATAACCAGTGTCTCTAGAAAAGTGGAGTGAAATCCATAAACCATTGAAGTCAAAGGAAAATTTTGCCATTGACTTCAAAAGGGCCAGGATTTCAACCCAAGTGCATATATTATTCCATATCTGTGAAAAGCTAGTTTTCTACAACTATATAGAAATGTGGTTATTAGTAAAATGACTAGTAACTTCCTAAAGTTACTTTGTGCTGCTGCTACGCTTGAGCTCTAAGGCCCAGTTCCACAAAAGTATGAAGGTTCCTAACTTCCATTGAAGTAAATGGCAGTTAAAAGCCTGAATACTGGTCTACGAGTATCATGCTTCTACCATCTCTCATTCCTTGTATTTTGGAATGTAATAACATTGACCAGCATACCTCTGGCATCCATATCTTAGGCGTAAGTATACCTTCCTTTTATTGTGCATGTGACTCTGATTTACTTCCATTCTTTTCCTGATTTTCAAAATTCTCTCAGGATATTATCTTGCTCCAGAAGCAGGGATCCATGCCAACCCTCTCCATGACAATGCCTGACATTGGACTAAGGGAGAGGAGAGTGACTAGTAGATCCATAATCATGCAGATTCACTATCCATAGTCCCTCCTGTGGGCAGTGCATAGGGAAAGCAATCAGTACCATCATCCATGGGCTACAGTTACTTACAGCCATGAAAGAGCTAACAACCGAATCATGCAAACACACCTGCACGTGCGGATTAGTGCCATGAATAATCCCATTCATTGTGATGGGGTTACATGGTAGTAAACCCTACAATTGGCTGTGTTTACAGGATGAGGTATGAGCTGTGCACAAATCACCTAATCTTCCAGGAAATCCCCTTCTGGAAATTCTGCTTAACCTGGCTGTATTCAGACCACAGACCACAGTATAGTAGGTTAAACAAACGACAGAATGCTATCTATATCAATCTGAGAAAACTGCAGAACGATGCAGGGAAATTGAAATATTTACAAATACCAGGCCTATTTTGCTTGCTGTCACACAAGGGCAGCTCCTACTGATGTCCAGAAAAGTTGTACCTATAAAACTGGGAGGAGACTTGGCCCAGGGGCTTCACAGGCTTTGAACTGTTCTGAGAGAACTGAAAAATAAATGCGGTTACCAAAGCATCATGGTCACTTTGCTCAGCTCTTCTTTTAAAACTTGCATCACTTGTCTGACTTGTGGTGTGTTGTTCACCAGTTCTCAGTACAGTAGCTGTGAGAATATTTAAAACAATAATTTGCAAGTGCAGCTCAAATGGCGGGTGATGCTGTTTTTTGTAAAACTTTTATTACTGTATCCTATTTTTTGTAAGTTACAATTGACACACTGGGCCATGCAAACTGCTATAGAGACAAATCAGATTCAGAATACCACCCTTCCCCCCCCCCACCCCTCTCCATGCTAAATGCACACACCACTGCAGGTCCAGGAATATGCTCTTCCCTCCTCAGCAGCTTGACCAGGTCAGTTAAGCCTATGTCTGAACAAGGCTCCCCCTCAAGTTTCTCACTGTTGCTCCAGCTCTGCCCCTGGTGGCAACAGTGCCAGGACTTAAGGCAGCTGTCAGTGCAGTAAGCACCGTGTTGTCAAAGCCTCCTCAGATCAAGTTTACTCGACAGAATAGTTATAAAATTGCTAGTGCCTTGTCTACACTAGTTCTCCTGCTGGGGCCACTACAGGATGAACCTCTCTAGTCCAGCACCTTCAGGACCTGACCTATCCAGAAGAGAATTTGCCAGGCCATGGGAGGTCAGTATTGTCTAGCAGCATTAACAACACTTCCCCTGCTTCCTAGACTCTGAGAAGACATTTAAGGGTAAATTAGAGCTAAGCAACAGCACAGAACACTGAGGCTACGTCTACACTGGCCCCTTTTCCGGAAGGGGCATGTAAATTTCACTAGTCGTCGTAGGGAAATCCGCGGGGGATTTAAATATCCCCCGCGGCATTTAAATAAAAATGTCCGCCGCTTTTTTCCGGCTTTTAAAAAAGCCGGAAAAGAGCTTCTAGACTGGCCCCGATCCTCCGGAAAAAGCGCCCTTTTCCGGAGGGTCTTATTCCTACTTCAAAGTAGGAATAAGAGCCTCCGGAAAAGGGCACTTTTTCCGGAGGATCGGGGCCAGTCTAGACGCTCTTTTCCGGCTTTTAAAAAAGCCGGAAAAAAGCGGCGGACATTTTTATTTAAATGCCGCGGGGGATATTTAAATCCCCCGCGGATTTCCCTACGACGACTGCTGAAATTTACATGCCCCTTCCGGAAAAGGGGCCAGTGTAGACGTAGCCTGACAGCCAGGACTGATGGCTGTAAACAAACATTATGGGACCACGGGAAACTTGGCTACACTCATGACAAGTGGACATCGGGCTAACTAAAATCATGTCAGAGGATGGATGTTTCCAGATCAGAGAGTTCTGGACTAGCGAGGTTCAACCTGTACTATGGGAACTGAAATGGTGGCATCATCAATAAGAAAAAAGGCCTAGAGGAGAGAAGCCCCAAAGAGAGTCTCAGCCTGGCCCACATACTGGGACTTTGCTGTGCAGAACTTCATCTCAACTGGAAATGAACTTCTAAAGCTTTCTCAGGGATGGGGAGTGTGTGTGTGTGTGGGGGGGGGGGGAGGATTATTTTGCATGTAAGTAACTGACGGCCAGAGAGCGCCTGCTTTGGAAAGGGAGATTGTTCCCCCACCCTCCCCACGAAAAAGGTTGATAAAAAATAGGAAGAGGAGCGATCCCCGGCTCTGTTCTAGCAGCGGAGCCCTTCGCCCCTGCGTGCACCTTGCTGAGTCCCGTTGAAAATAGAACCCAAGCCCCGCGCAGCGCCACGCACCTGATGGCGTTTCAGGTTACAGCCCGCCTGCCCCCCCCCCCTTTTACCTGGCGCTGCTGCTGCTCCCGCCTTTTCCTGCCCGGCCAGCGCCTCGCTCAGGTGGTGGCGGCCCACGCCGCAGAGCGCCCCTCGTAGCACCTCAGCGGCCCTGCCCGCGTAGCGCTCCGCCAGCCCCTCTGCGCCCCCGGGCTCCGGACCCTGCAGGCAGAGCGCGCAGCGCGCCAGCTCCGCCTCGCTCAGCTGCGCCAAAGCGGCTCGGATGAGCGGCTCCATCCCTGGCCGGGCCGGGGGGTCCCAGCTCGGTGCCCGCGCCCCGCCCGCTCTCCCGCGCCTCTCCGGCAAGCAGCGTCCGCACGGCTGCGCCTCCAAGCCCGGGGTGTGGGCCGGGATTTGTGGGCACGGGAGAGCCGGCAAGAGCCGCTCCCCAACGCACCCCACCCACCCCCGCGAAACCCTGGCTCCAGCCCTGCCCAGGCTGGCCCTGCCTGTCTGGCTGCTTTGCAATTGTCACTGGCTTCCAGTGTCCCCTTTGTGGGAGCAAAATGCAGGACAATGTAGCACTTTAAAGACTAACAAGATGGTTTATTAGATGATGAGCTTTCGTGGGCCAGACCCACTTCCTCAGATCAAATAGTGGAAGAAAGTAGTCACAACCATATATACCAAAGGGTACAATTAAAAAAATGAACAAATATGAAAAGGACAAATCACATTGCAGAACAGGAGGGGGATGGGGGGGGGGAGGGGGAGGAAGGAAGGTAAGTGTCTGTGAATTGCTGATATTAAAGGTAGGGAGAGTGGGATGTTTGTGAGTTAATGGTATTACAGGTGATAATTGGGGAAACTGTCTTGGTAATGGGTAAGAAAGTTCAAATTCTTGTTAAGTCCTTGTTGGCAAGTGTCGAATTTTAACATGAATGACAGTTCAGAGGATTCCCTTTCAAGTGCAGATGTAAAAGGTCTTTGTAGCAGAATGCAGGTGGCTAAGTCATTTAGAGAGTGTCCTTTCTGGTTAAAGTGGCAAGAAACTGTTTTCTCTTTGTGATCTTGTCTGATATCTGTTTTGTGGGCATTAATCCTTTGGCGAAGTGTCTGAGATGTTTGTCCAATGTACATAGCAGACGGACACTTTTGGCACATGATAGCATAGATTATATTTCTGGATGCGCAGGAATATGTGTTCTTGATCTTATAACTCACTTGGTTAGGTCCAATAGTGGTATCAGCAGAATGAATATGTGGACAAAGCTGGCAATGGGGTTTGTTGCAAGGGAAGGTACCAGGGTTGGTATTAGTGTGGTATGTCCTGTGGTGGTTGGTAAGAATCATTTTGAGGTTAGGTGGTTGTCTATAGGAGACTATGGGTCTGTCTCCCAGAGCCTCTTTGAGTATGGTATCCTGTTCCAATATAGGCTGTAGTTTATTGATAATGTGTTGGACAGGTTTAAGTTGGGGGTTGTAGGTGATGACAAGTGGTGTTCTATTGTTGGTTTGTCTGAGCAGCCTCCCTTCTCTGGGTGCCTGAAGGGTGCCCCATCAAAATGATGGGCGCTGAGGATACCACTGTGCAGCCAGGCCCCTGGTGTAAATGTTGTGAGGGCCAAAAGTGTAACAAGGCTCAAAGAAAAAAAAGTGAAGTTCATAGAGCTGCTAAGTCCCTCAGGGGCTGTCAGCCAAGATGATCAGAGATGCAACAGGATGTCCTGAGTATTCTTACACCTCTGACCTAGGACCACCATGGCTTCCTGAAAGAGAGGGGCCATGGATCTCAGCCTCTCCAGGGCCCTGTCTCCAGAAGCCAAAGCTGCCCTGGGAGGGAAGAAGTGATAGCAGCCCCCAGCTTATCTCCTGCCAAAGGCAGTTGGAGGGTCTGTGGTTCCTTGCAGATGCCCAACTGGCTCTTACCCTGACCTGGTTCTGGCTTCCATCTTGCAAGTGCAGCCTTGGGAGCCAAAGAGCTGCAGCCCGGACATGGAAAGAACTGTGTACGCAGCAGTGGGGAGCTGCAGGCCCTACATCTGACCTGGGTGGGACACAGGCTGCTCTCCAGCTCCCCTACTATGGGCAGGTGGAGTTCTGCAGTTCCATTGCCACTCCTATACACACTAGGTGCCAGCTTCCAGCCTGGCTGGGTGATAGGGTCTGGAGGGGGAAGAAGATAGATGGGGGCTGGGCCCATGGACCCCATGTTCTCACATCCCTGCCTCTGTCTTAAGATGGGACTGGATGTCAGGAGATCTCTGGATAATTGCCCTGTTCTGATCATTCCCATGTGGTGCCAGCCACTGGCAGAAGACAGGACACTGAACTAGAGAGACAGTTGCTCTGACCTTGCTATGGCCACTCTTATATTTTTAGGTCATGTCCACTGTACTAATCTAGCAGCAAAGCCCAGCTACTGTGCACATGTTAGAGCGTAGAGCATGGCCCTTAGCCAGTACCTGAGCAGCAGTAGAAGGGGAAAGGCACCCTGGATTTTTTTGGAGGAGGGAAACCCATTGCAGGCTCTGTTGACATGTCCCAACAGCCTGTCAGTGGGTCCTGGTGCTGGTTGGCTAGGGTGAGAATACAGAGGTAGTCCGCTGGTCCCTACAACGGGAGCTCATCAGTCCCTGGGGCTAGCTTTCATAAAGCCTAAAGCCAAAGTTAGACGGCTAAGCTCCAGTTAATAAGCTATGGGAGCACAGGTTGTGAACAGACTGGGACAGAAGAAGACTTCTTGCTACATGGAAAGACGCCAGAACTATGAATGGGCTGTAATGTTGAGCTGGACTTTATTTTGGGACTCTGAGGACTGTTCAGAACTAACACTCTTATTAAATGGGTTCATTGGTAGGGTGGTGTTAATACAGTAAATAATTGTGTCTGTTTCTAAACTAACCACAGAAGGGGAACTTGTTCATCAACCATGAGAACAGATGTGTACTGTTCTTAAAGTGCCTTGTGAAGGGAAAATAAGAGAGGAGTCATACCAGGACCAAGAGGGCACTGAGAAGGCAGCTGACCCTTTGTTTAACATTTTTTTACCTGCTACCATTTTGCTGTCGTGTGTGTGTGTGTGTGTGTGTGTGTGTGTGTGTGTGTGTGTGTGTGTGTGTGTGTGTGTAACAGAACAAAAGAACTAACTTGATTAGTCTCATTAGTTTGAGCTTACAAACAAATATTCATATTTATCCTTTTGTTGTTTTTTCTCCAGCTAAACTCCCTAATACAGGGGTTCTCAAACTGTGGGCCCTGACCCCCCCAGTGGGTCGTGAGCAACTTAAGAGGGGGATTGCATCACCTTAGAGAGGGGCCATGAGCAATTTAGAGGGAGGGGGTCACGGTATCACACAGTTTGAGAACCCTGCCCTAATACATTTAGTGCTAAATTCTGTCCCCAAATCAACAAGTGTGGCCTCCATTCTTAATTGTACCCACAGACCCCATCTGAAATCAGTGAGACTGATGGAGGGTGAATGGCAGCAAAATTTATTCCTCAGTCACCACCGTTAGGAAAGATTGCCAGGAGATTTGCCAGAGTCTCTCAGTATCACCTGGAGCAAGAATTAATCTCTCCATGCTTCAGTTCTCCATCAGTAATATGGGTGTGATAATACTTAATTTATCCTAACCCTGGATCTATCTTTTTTATTGGGATTATAAAATATTTGGGGTAAGGACTGTCTCCGTCTGTGTTTGTACACAGCATAACACAGTGAGCTGGGACAGTAGCTGGCATTACTGTCATATTTTTTTTCTCCGTTCACAGCTGTTGCTTAGAAAATTTTCAACTGAAAATTTATTCCACCGAAAGCTGAGGTTGCCTTGAAAATAATTTTTTTTCGGGAAAATATATTTTTCAATTGATTTGAAATACATTTAAAAGATTTGCTTTCGGTTTGTTAAACCGATGTTTTGTCACACTAACTGCAGTGCCCAGCATTAACCAACTGGGGTCATGTGAGCGCTGTAGCAGGAGGGACTCCAGCCGGGAGCATGAAGCTGGTTTTCTCACGCCGGAAGCCGACTGGCTTAGGCGCCCGTGCGCACCTCCGGCTCAAGGATCTTTACGCAGATTCACTCTGGAGGCTGACATGACAGAGCTGTTCTAACGCCTTTCTCCTGTGTATCCAGCGGCACAAGGAAGAAGAGTGGAGCGAGCAACATGGAAGCACACGGGGACTAGCATTTTGGCGTGTCATTGAAATCAGAGTGCAAACTGATGGCTGGCCGCTTGTGTGCAAACTACTGAAGAAAGCCCAGATACTTTCGTGCTGTGGAAATGCATGTGGGAGATCACACAAACGAGGATTCCTGGAATTTAACGGTGAATGCAGACATTTGTTTTGTTGTAAAAATTGACCCACAGAAGACCAGCTAACGGTTGGGAAGGAGCATTTGGGTTATAAGCGTTTGAGTAACCCTCTGTGGCAACTATTCAGAAACAAGACAAGAGTCTGGAAGGATTTACAAGAACTGTCAATACAAAAGACTATTAAAAAGAAACTGCTTAATGAGGGAGGAAATAACTAGATAGGTGGGAGACTGGAAAAAGCGGAAAAGGCAGAGAAATTAAGGAGCTTTGTGTGCGCCTGTATGCTAAGTATACATTTAAATACTAACAAAGAGTAAAATAGTTCCAATTTAGGGTAGTGTACAGTTTTTCTAGCAAAAACAAAACTTTTTTTAGCGTTTTTGAATTGCAGACATTTTTTTAAAAAAGTCACCACATGTGATTTGGGTTTGGAATTAAGTGGCTCCTCCCTGATGTAAAGATGTCAACAGGATTTATTAGAAATTATGATCACTTAAACTCTCATACATCTTATTTGCTTTCTGCCCCTATTCGGACCCGGTTCCTTCTTGTCTCCAGAGAGAAGTGGGTCGGAGAAAAATCTGTTTAAAAATATCATCCCCGTTTGTGTCCATCTTCTTAAATGATCCAAAAAAACAGTCCTCCACTGCTCCAGGCTCAAGATATAGGAGACAAGATGGAAACACTAATGGTAAGGATATGGAAGAGGGCGGGGGTTTGAGCGTGCGTGGATGAGTTTCTGTTTGAATGCCACAATCCCTTGGATAAAAAAGATCTGGAGAAGGAATGGAATGAGTGATGCCCTATCATCCTGAAAAAAAAGTATATTTTCCCCCTTTAAGCATCTGTTTTGCATGCTTGTTTTTTCCAAAGTCCTCTGTATTGGATGTTGCAGGATTTTTCGTATTGGAAACAACTTTCATTTTTTTCATTGAATTAATTGTTTTTAGTTCAGTAGAGATCACACTGGGGTTGTTGCCCGGTGGGGCTGCAGTTCAGTATTAGAGGTTGCATGGCTTACAGTGGGGAGCAGTGCAGAGTTGCATGGTGCATAAATATGCAGAATGATAAATGCAAGGCTACACGATGACTGGAGCCAAAGAACTTGTGTGTCCTTTGGTTGAGTCCGGAGCCTTGGGTGTGGCCGGTACTGGTGCAGTTGGAGCACCAGGGAGGCAGTATAGCAATGAGATGCAATATAACGGGGAGTGTACAGTATGCAATAGAAGTGGATGGGTCCAATGAAATGTCTCATCTATTTAAGGATTGTCGCCATGTGTGTGGTGGGGTGCCGGGCGCTCTGAGCCGCAGGGCAGAACGTGGCCCCGGCGGGAGCGCGCCTGGCACACAGCTGTGGCCGGTCCCACTCACACTCTTCGAGTGGGGTGGGAGTAGAAGAGTTAATAGAACGTTGGGCCCTTCCCTTCTCCTGATTGTCTGGAGCTCGGCCACCGTGACTGCCTGGCTCCGCGGGAGGGTACTGATGATGTCAGTGCCATGTATGTCCCTGGAATTGGCGTTGAGGGAAGGAATTGCTGTGGTTGGGGGCAGAGCCTATTAACTTACCGCTGCCCAGTGCCTGCGATCCCAGCCCATCTTCTAAGCTAAGCAGTGCTGGGTTGGGCCAGGATATGGATGGGAGACTCCCACTTCACCTCACCACTTCCCTGCTG
This sequence comes from Pelodiscus sinensis, assembly GCF_049634645.1. NCBI lineage: Eukaryota > Metazoa > Chordata > Testudines > Trionychidae > Pelodiscus > Pelodiscus sinensis. The sequence continues at coordinate 175,875,287 of NC_134712.1, forward strand.
TGCTCTTGTGCTAGGTATGTTCCTGCCTTCGCCAAGGGGAGACTCCTCTGCTGTGTTCCATTGCCATCTGCTAAGATGCCTAGGCCAGACAGTGTGTACAGGAAAACCAGGTCCTCCAGAATATTGTCTTTTTTCCTCTCCCCACAAAAGATCCCGTAGTTATCAGGGTCTCGTAACGCCTGGGGGTGAAGCCACTGCCAAGACAGGATGAGGAGATTATTGTTTCTGTCCTGTACTTTGTTTTCTACTCAATCAATGAGGATAATGTTGAAGGCGCCTCACATGGGAGTCCTGTGATATCCCTCAGCAGGAGAGAGAGATCCTGTAAATATTAGAAGCCACTTGGACATAAGACTTATTGTTCCAACTAAATGAATGCTAAGAGAAGCCAAAAACAAAAATGCCGGTCATGAGGTTTTCTGTCGTGTCCAAGCAGTGTTATGTTGTAGGCCTTGTTCCTTCATAGGGCTCTGTGTGGTGGGCACAGGAGTTCTTTGTTTTGGACCATGTGAGGTGCTTTTATTTGAAGTAGGCTTCTGGCTTGCTTCCTGGCTTATGCTTAAGTGCTCTCTAGATCAGAAAAGAACCTGCCTCAGGAGCAAGATTAGGAGCTGAAGGAGTGGGGTGACGATGAGGAGAAAGAGAGGAAAATAATTAAGTCTATGTTTCTACAGGCTCTGGATCTTTTGCTGTTAACTCTCCTTTGAGCACATCCTGACACCTTCCCAGTTACTCCTCACTTTTTAATATTCACTTGTTAGAGCGCAAATTATTTTTTGATTTCTCCAGCATGGTGTGTATTCTGTATTTTGCATTGCAGTTATCCCTTCCTTGCATCTGTCAAGATGCCTATGTATGCTTTTATTTTTGTTATGGTTCTTACGCTGCACCCTCTACTGTGGTATATGAGTGCATAACAATGAAGAGGAAATACATACAGGAAAAATTAAAAAGCACATGTAATACCTTTCACACAATTTGTGTCTATGCACTTCAGAAGCTTTTAGGCAACTATTCCTGTAGACTGACTGCTATTGCATAGTGTACAACCACTAAGTACTTTCCCTTGCCTTCAGAAATCAGCCATAGAGTAAGTGAATACTCATTTCCTGCTGCGCTGTTTCTAGTTAAATTTTTATATAGGACTTTTTTTTTAAGCCAGAACTTCTCTTTCAGACGCATCCAGTGTTAAAGGCCTTTGTGTGCGGTTCCATCAGTGGAACCTGCTCCACCCTTCTCTTCCAGCCCCTAGATCTGCTGAAAACCCGTCTGCAGACCCTGAAGCCTTCCATCAATGGGTAAGTGCTTAAAGCTTCCATTATTTGGGTGGAGGGAGGGTAATTTTCTTGCTTGCCAGGGCCTGCAGTTGAAGGTAGGGTCTCAGATGTTGCTAACAGTTGGGCAGGCAGAAGAGAAAGAAGGAATAGGTTATGTGTTGGGGAGGGGTGGTACTTTGAAGGAGCCTACAAAGTGAAAGATCTTAGCGAGACCCTATTCTCACCTAGTGATATTCAACCATTGCTGTGAGCACTGCATTCATTGTTGGAACAGCTGTCCTAGGTAGGCCCATGTGGTTTTATTGATGCCCTCCATGCTCTGAAATATCCCATATGATCTCCACATGCCTTTATCACATGGGGAACTGGTATGTCAACATCTAATCAACCTCCCCCTCTTCTCTGATATATTTATCCATGACTCCATCCATTCTTAATGACACTGCAGTCACTCCGGTGGTGATGAACTATGATGTCACTAATCAGTAGACTCTGATATCATAGTTGTTTCCATAGTAGTAATATGCTGTCAAAATCCACAGATAATCCCAGTGGGAGTGAGTGTGGCATTGTAAACCATGGATGGAGAGGCAGTATTGAATGACCAAGAAAGAGCAGGCTGAATAGAGAAAGAGTTTCTCAAGGCGCTGTAGCATCTCTAGAGTGTCCTGGGTGGGTGAGTGAAGGAGAACTGGGACAGGGCTGTAGAGTAACAGCTGCAATGCATCTATGTAACTGCTTTCTTGTTTTCCTTCTAGATCAGGTCATGTTGGGATGGTAGCTTTGTTCATTAGGGTTGTTCGTACTGAAAGTCTCCTGGGGCTCTGGAAAGGGGTTTCACCAGTAAGTGATTATTTTAACCCTAACTTTTTCTTTCCTAACATGTGTTAGTACCTATGGTTTAGAATTTTAAAGGTACTGAAATGTTGCCTCACTCAGAATGACTTCGATGTCTGTACTATTTTCAAAAGTGACTTTAGTACTTGGGAGCCATCTTTCTCACTGAAGGGCAGCAGATCTGAGGTTCCAAAATGCCCAAGTCACGTTTAAAACTGGGAGGTAGCTGTGTTATTTAGACTGTACATCACCGAGGAAAGACATGTCAAATACATATAGAGGCTGAGATGTTTTAAGATATCTACAATGGCTGGTGCACTGGCCTAAGTCTGTTGCAGTTCCTGCATGTGCATGTAGTTGGGAATAGAGTCTTTGGGTGAAATCTTGGCCACACTGTAGTCGATTGCAGAACGCTGAGTTCAGTGGAGTAATAATTTTGCCCTTCAACTCTTCTTTCTTCAGAATATCAGCTTTTTTCTTTCAAGGACTATCTCCTGTTCCTGAAACTTCCCAGACAATTTAACACTTCCTTCCATTGGTGTTCTGTAGTGCAGGAGTAATCAACCTTTTTCTTTCTGAGGCTGCCCCTTCAGTGTACTATTAAAAACTCCCATGGCCTAGCTGTGCCACAGGAACTGATTTTTTTGGGGGGGCATATAAAAGCCAGGGCCAGTGTTAGGGTATAGCAATCAGGGCAGTTGCTCAGTGCCCTAGGGTGCAAGGGGCACTGTGAAGCTAAGATGCTCCTGGGTGGTGGGATTTGGTATCTTGGGCTGTGGTCCTGCATGGTGGGGCTTTGGTTTTATGCTCTAAGTCTTAGCTAGCCATAGTTGATGGACCCCCTGAAACCTGCTTGCAGTCCCCCAGGAGGCCCCAAACCCCTGGTTGAGAATCACTGCTGCAGTACGTTTTCATTCCCTCTTATTTTCTCACCATTTTTCACTTTTCTGCAGTCCTTCGCAAGATGTATTCCAGGGGTTGGGATTTACTTCAGCACCTTGTACACAATGAAGCAGTGCTTTTTCTCAGGTCGCTCCCCAACAGCCCTAGAGTCTGTCTTTCTGGGTGTTAGCGCCCGTACAGTAGCAGGAGTTTGTATGTTGCCCGTAACCGTGGTGAAAACACGATATGAGGTGAGTGCAAGTTTTCATAGTCCTAGAAATTTCTGTTCAGCTTTCATGTTGTAATATCATACCCTCATCTATAGCACAAAAATTGAGTCTGCCTGGTATATCAGAGACCAAAAAACAGAGACCCTATAAGCTGCTTCTATACTGTGTATGGTTCTTAAATACTGCAATGGAGATATGGTCTGAAAACTAAATGGACTGAAATTCTTCTCACTCAAACACCAGGGCAAGTAATTTTATATTTTACTTGCTCAACAAGAAAATATTTTTATCATCATTTTAACAAGAATGGAAAGAGTAGCTGTTCTGTGGTTAATTTTTTTGCAAGGCTGGTCTGTAATATCTACTGTATATTTGGTGGACATTTATTTTATAATGTATTAGTTCCATTTCACAGATTTGCTGTTCAGGAGCTAAGGCTTAAATTCCCCTCATCTCGTGTCCTTGGTGAGGATTGCTGGAAAAGCACCAGGCTTAGCCCTGAGACGAAACTAGGGTTAACTCTTCCAGCCAATAGAAGAGAATGGAGGGGGAGAAGTAAATTGCTATACACTGATCAAATATCAGTGCTAACGCATGTGAGAAGTTATGGTGTTGACACTGTATCAGGACTGCGATTCTCAGGTTTTGCTGTGATGTCACTAGAATAGTTCCTGTGTCATTTTGTGTTTGTTTATATGTATGTGTGTGTGTGTGTAGATTTTATATATAAATCCGCATGCATGCGTGCACGTGCACAACTGCAATATATAATTGGCCTTGGAAAAGGAGAAATATGGCTAGCTGACAGCATTTCTGTCTATGTAGCCATCAGGTGAAACAGAACCCCTCTTGTGGTGGTGCATATGAAGCATTAGGAGTCAGGGGAAAGTATCCACCCCTTTTTGTGTTGAAAGGAAATTTCACTTTAAGGCTTGTTTAGTAATGACGTGTCAGTATGACTGACCATCTGTCTGTCATGTAGGTAGTTATTTTTGTGTGTCCTCTGCAGAGTGGGAAGTATGGCTATGAGAGTGTATATGGAGCCTTGAGGAATATTTATCGGACAGAAGGCACCCGGGGCTTGTTCTGTGGGCTGACAGCAACGCTCCTGCGCGATGCACCTTTTTCTGGCATCTATTTGATGTTCTACACCCAGACCAAAAAAGTTATGCCTCAGGGTAAGGCTAAATGTGGCCGTAGAAACATAGTTTGTGGTTTTTCTCACCCTCAGTATCCTTAGGTTTCTGTCCACATACTTTACTTTGGCCTTTTTCTATATGGTTAAATTGATCCTTTGTAGGGCTTAAGTGGGGCATTAGCCTTTCACTTTTAGAACTGCATGGAGGAGTCTCAAATGAAATGACCAGGATCTCATGTGGGTGCTCAGGTGACTCTAGTCTAGACTGCACATAGAATGTATCACACTTCATGTGATCTGTTGAGTTAGCCTATGAACAAAGTGAGACAGATACATTAGGGCTGCATTTGCCAAGCAGAGGGTACTGTGGGTTAGGGATGAGATGTTAGCAGAGCTGTGTGTGGGGAAAACTTGATCAATAACTAAGGGTGTGTCGAGACTACAGGGTTTTGTCGACAAAAGTGGACTTTTGTCGACAAAACTATACCTGCGTCTACACTGCCGCTGAGTTCTGTCGACATAACGTCGACAGAACTCAGCAGTTTTGTTGGCGGCTGTAAACCTCATTCTACCAGGAATAATGCCTTCTGTCAACAGAGTTCTGACAACAGAAGGCATTATTGCATGTACACAGTCCTTTGTGTCTCTACTGTCATGTCAATAAAGCAGCTTGCTTTGTCAACAGAACTGGATGTAGTCTAGACGCTCTTTGTTGACAGCTTTGTCGACAGTATCTGTCCACAAAACTTCTGTTAACAAAAGCCTGTAGTCTAGACATATCCTAACATTGCTAGTCACTCATTTTCATGCATGCTATATAGTTTCCCCACACTCCTGCAATCTCTGCTAAATTGAGATTAGTTTGGTTTTGATATGAGAGCTTTCTCCTCTGCCGCTTCTGCCATCTAAAACACTCATTCTTTATCTCTGTGTCTCTGTCGGTCATCGAGAGAATGATTTCTGTTCAGCCAAAATTAGCATTGGTGTGTCTATTTTCTAATCTCCTTTTTATAAAGTTTCTTCTCTGTAATCTCTCACTCTCTTCCTAAACAATTTGCTTTATGATTTGGTAACAATTAGGTTGGGATACAGCTTATAAGAAAGCCACTATATATGGCACAGAATTGTACTGTATATTATCTGAGTAAGATGTGTTTTGCTCCATTTCAGACCAGGTGGATCCAGCTCTGACCCCCTTAGTGAACTTCAGCTGTGGAATCTTTGCTGGAATCCTGGCCTCACTGGCTACACAGCCTGCGGATGTAATCAAAACCCACATGCAGCTGACACCTGAAAAATACCGCTGGACGGGGCAGGCCATTGCCTCAATCTTCAAGGTGAGGCTGAAAAGATTGTGTTAATATATGATTTTAACCTTAGTTCTGGTCACTTTATCATAGGGATGTCAACGTGTAGTCGACTACACAACTAACCAGTAATCCATATCTAACATTCCTACTTTACCATTGATGCAGGTTTGATAAGTTTGTCACCTTCATCTAAAAAACAGACCTTCAGATGAGTCATTACTAGGTATTTTGCTGTGAAAGCTGGGTAGCTCCTGAAATGCTTCTAATGTTATGCTATAGGAGTTGGAACTTTTCTATCTATGGGAGATGGACTTCTTGGTCCACATACAACCTGAGGCAGTAGTGATTGAAGTTACTACCAACTGATGCCTGGTTTGTGGTCTGAACCTGGTTCCTATTGGGCAGATGAGCACCTTTGGGAGCAGGTAGCTCCCAAAAAACAACTGTTTGTTCCTTGCTCTGCCTGAGCTGTGTGAAAATTAATCTGCTAGACCAGTTTTTGTCAACCAGTGGTACGAATACCCTTAGGGATACTCAAGAGAAGTCTGTGGGGTACATGAACACAACTGAAATTTAAAGAGAACTGAATTTTTGTTTTAAGTTTTACAGCGTTTTATTATTTTTGTAGTTTTTACACCCAAAAATTTCATCACCCGCCCGGCTACGATTAAGTTGTTTAAACAAATGTGTTGCAGTGGTAGAAAAAATGTTGTGTCTGAAAACTGTAGGTACTGCGGGTACTTAACTTCTTCTTCTTCTTTTTTTTTTTTTTTAAAGAAGTATTTTATAAAAAAAGGTTGAGAAAACACTGTGCTAAACAGCTTCTCCACCACCTGGTTATTCCTGGTGCTCCACCCTCTTTTATTTATGTACACAGGACAAATCCCTTGAAAAAGCAAACACTCTGTAGCTAAACGAGGGGAGTGAGTGAATGAAAAGGGGATGACAGTTCTACACATTTGAGCATGTTACAGTCACCCCCCCCCCCATATGTAATTTTAACTTGTATCCTGAGCCATCATATAACTAGATGTTTCAATTCACCTTTTGGCACTCCTTTTTTAAGAGCCCTTTTACCCTTTGACTGTTGTTAATAGAATGTACTTACACAACTAATGTGAAATCAGTAAGCAAATAACTTTAGAGGATCTGGGCATATCCATTCCTGGCTGCTGGCAGCTGTGGCTTATCACTGTAGAACTCCTGTGATTATCAGACAGAGGCAGGAGGACTTTTGTAATATGCTGCTTTATAAACATGAGCTTCAAGGATAAATGGGCTATAAAACAATTATCAGTTCTTTGAACACTAGAAGCAAATGTACATATCTGTTATAACTGGGTGGGGATGTACTGGAGTGGATACCCCCAATGGAGCACTGCATTGGGCTAATGTCCAATAGGTATTTTTGAGGCCAAAGTTGTGATTTGCAACCCTTATGATTCAATTATAGGAGTTACACAATATCAGCATTGGGTTACAGTTGTCCTGACATTGAGTTACCTTACTGTGAGGTGACCCATGGCTAAAATAAGAGCCTGCAAACTCAGTGTGAAAGATTTGGGGCTGAATTTTACAGATCAAGTCCATATCAATTCTCTTCCCTAAAAGTTTTTGTCTGTTTTAATCTGGGTTTCAGCCACAATTCTGCTTAGGCTCTGTTTGCTCCCATTCAGAATTTCTTTCTGCTCAATGAATGTAAATCCTATGCAGAGCTTTAAAAATGCTTATGGGCAATTCTGTGAATATTAATTGACACAACATTTTGAAGTGAGGCAGACACAATATTTTGAAGTGAGGTAGGTCACTATGTTAAATCACATAAAGTAGTTTTTGTCTATTTCTCCTTTTTTGCTGGGCAGAGTTGAGGTTTCCCTGTATGTCCTGATTTCCATACCTTTTCTTACTGTTCTGTCCTTTACCTCACCATGTCACTGCTGTTGATTGATGCTAGAGATCCTTTCTCTGTTGCTCTCTCCTGGACTGAGTGCTGTGTGAGCATGGATTTGTCAGGCACTAGGGGACTAGCACAGATATTTCAGTGCAACCATGGGCTATGCCATCTAGTAGATGTCTCAGAATTAAGTGAGAGAGTTGTTTATTTTGTTTCCTTCTGCAGGACTGTGGATTGATTGGCTTTTTCCGTGGTGGAGTCCCCCGTGCCTTGCGGCGCACTCTGATGGCAGCGATGGCATGGACTTTATATGAGCAGATGATGGCAAAAATGGGACTAAAATCTTGAAAGACTTTTAGTAGAGACCACCAGTCTAAGCCCTTCTTCTGCTCACAGGGATCAGATGGAGAAACTGGTGATTTCCCAGTTGTGCATGGGTGGACCTTTGTTCCACTGTGGTAGTGATATAATTTCGGACCAGGAGAGGACCAGACTGCCAAACATGCCCTCTTTAACACAGGTACAAGTGGGGGAGAGAAATCTTTCACCATGATCTTCAGAGCAAAGAATTTCAGGAAGACTGTACCATTTAACTTCCTTGGCAGATGAGAAGGTTTTGGGGTCCTATGAACTGCATGGTTACAATAAAGATTGTTCAAAGAAACCCCTTTAGAATAGTCCTGTGTGCCCTGAGAAGCCTTTGCATAGAAGCCAGCTGAGGAATTTGGGGAAGAAGTGATTGGACTTGGACTACAGAGCTAAGCAACTTTATATGCTGGTGGTGTGCCCACTCTATGATTGGAGGCCATGTGACATGCACCCTGTTACCTCTCAGTGCACCCAAGGAAAATGCACCAAAGAGACTGCTACAAGGGGTACAGCATAACCATTTGTTTCAGAGCTTGCATATTATATTAATACATGCATTAGAGTGGCAGGGGGGAAATGTGTGACTAAAAGGAATGCGTGGACATGTGCTCTTGGCATACTTTGCACGGTAATTTTGATATTGGATATTGTCATTGAGATTCCCGAGAACCACTTCTGTTGTGGCTTTGCAGCCTTTATGCCTCTTCCCTTGTGCTTTAGGTTGTATTTCCCACAACATGACCCAGAGTCTTAGAAGAAAACATTTCCCACTGGCTTTATTCTTTGCCTTACAGGCATTTGTTATGTCTACTTACATGACTCCTATGGCAGGGCAAAAACACTGACTATCTTGACATATGACTTCTAGATGAGAGGTAGAAGGACAGAAAATGGATCTGCAAAATGGAATCTTTTTTAAAATTCCATTTACTGCCTCTCTGTACAAGCTGTTTTTCTTGCACTATTTAAATTGAACTGTGGCTTTGGACCACTATTCAAGTTTAATTGCTGTGGAGGTAAATGCATCTGTAATAAAACATATCATGTAAGAAGTTTGTATTCTACATTGTCAGTTACATCTGTGGCTGCAAAATGGACTAGCATCAACTCTTTCCTCCCAAGTGAGGGGGATGTGTAGGTTTCGTGTCAGAGCCTTTCTCTCTCTTGTTTTTAAAACATGGGGACAATTAGGAAACAGGTGGCAAACAAACTCCCCAGTGTGCTAGGGACAGCTACATTGCCTTTGTTTGTGAGCAGTTCTGTGGAGCAATGAGGACAAACAGCCTTATGGGAAATTGCAGGAGAGATAGGTTACATCTAGATGGCAAAAGAATAAAACATCCCCCTCCAGTAAATTTTAGAGCCCAGCTGAAGTGATTGCAGGCTTGTGTTTTGGGGCTAAAAATAGCTGTGTAAGTATTTGGGTTTGGAGACCCTTCCTACTCACTGGGCTATTTTTAGCCCTATAACATGAGTCTGAATCAGTTGACTCTAGGCTCTGAAATTTGGTGCTACAAGATTTTGGGGTTTTCTGGCTTTGTAGACAGCCCCTACTTGTCTCTCCCTAAGCTGGGGCACCCCCAGCAAAATCACATAGTATTGCTCTTAGAACTTCCATTATTATTTATATTTTATAGCTCCAGTCATAGAGCAGCATCTCACTCTGACAGGTATTGTATAAACAGAACCAACCAAACCACAGCTCTTGCCCCAAAAAGGCTTCCTGTCTGTGGGGAAGGAACACATCTCCTCTTTTGTGTCCCTGGCTTTGAGCTCATGCCCTTTATCTGGGACACCCGCAGTAAACATTCATATCAGAAAAAACACAACTAATTTGGCAGCCCTTGCAAAGAAGATATAGCTAGCCTTAATTGATAGCCCTAGATACTGACTAAAGGGCAGGCAGAACAGGAGTTTCTGTTGCTGAAGGAAGCCTGCTGCACAGAAGCTAGGGGATGCTGCCAAAAGCATTAAGTCCCTGCTGCAGCTGATCTCTGCCAGGCAGTCCTGTTAAATTGGTTTCCTAGGCAAATGGCTAGACCCTTGTGCAGACACTTTATCTGCCGAGCCATTCGTGTACCAGGATTGGGAAGGGTGGGCTATAGAAGCAGGAGTTATTTCCCAATAGCATCTGTGAGTGCCTCCTTGCCTGACTGCTAGCAGGTAACTCTGGCACGGAATCCAGGCACAGCAGTAGTACCACAAGTTGTGCCCTGCTCTCCAAACTTGCAGTTTCTCCAACTACTTTCCTCCAGACCCGTCGAGATATAAAGCACATTCATGTTTAAGCTGCTAAAGATTCTTCTGGTCTTTTAGAAGCAACATGCAATGGAATCCCTAACTTGGCAGTCATAGGAGGAGAGGAAGGTAACGTCTATTAATTGTACTTCAGTCCTTCATAGGAAATGGTGAATTGCAGATCCTCTTTACCAGGCTTTCATGAGGAAGCTATCAATCTCTAGGCTGCATTTCAAAGAGAATGTGTGAAAAATGTTTGGAGCTTTGTTCTTCACTGCTGTGAGTCCTGCAAAATCATTCACACCAATGGAAAGGATAGGGGGATACTCCCCTTACAACTCACTCTTAGTGGAAATGACTACATCAATGAAAGGCCCTCCTTGTGCTAGGTGGTGAACAAACAACAAAAAAGTCCCTGCCATAAAGACTGTCCAGTGTAGTGCCCTAGGTCTGAACGCAAACGATGCAAGGCAGTGCAGGAATCAGGATGTACATTTCAGCCAAAAAAAAAAATTCTTATTACTAAGCCCATAACAGCTAATGCATGGCCTTATGCTATCATGCCCCTTCTTCAGCTCCTCTAACAGAACAGGAATATGAAATGTAGCAATGCCAATTCTGGTTATCTTTTGAAAGCTAATCTAAATTACTGGATTAAATGCCCCCACAGCTGTACTTTTCGCAACATTGTACAAATGTTTCTTTGTAAATAGAATTCCTGCAAGAGACATGTAGATCTTTAAATTTCCACACAAACCTTCTACTATTGCATAAAATCAGTCTTCTGTTCTTCATGATTCAATTCCCATGCATACTATGCAGACCCCCACTAATTCTACAGCATCTGCCTCCATTCGGGTTTTACAAATGGCACCAACTGATCTCCCCTTTTCCACAAAACATGCTTTACCAGCCTAGGTCTGTTAGTGCTATCAGAAAAAGAAGAGATTTTTTGCTGTATTCATTAGCAATGGGGCAGAAGAAACATGGGGTGGAGTCCACAGTTGGGTGCTTATCTGTTGTACACAGCTGCTCCTTGATGAGGTTCAAAACCCTGGCCTAATATGGAAATAAAGCAAAGGGAAAAGTAGCAGGTCAAAATGTTTCTGAAGCACAAAGCCATCTTCAGGATACTGAAAGACCATTCTAAAGACCCCTTACTTCATGCTGTGCATATCTAAAACTAAGACCTGTGATAGGAAGGCTAAGGAGAAGAAAAACTTTGAACTGGCACAGTATAAACAAGGCTATCATAGGTTTCAACAGTACCTTGTATTCACTATATGAATTCTAAAGCCATTATTTTTATTAGGGATGTAAAAGAGTAGTCGATTATTCGACTATCTGATAAGCCTAGCCTAGGCTTATCTGGTAGTCGAGTTGACTACTCACATTTCCCTTCCCCCCTTGCTGCCTCTATATCAGAGGTGATTTGAACTCCAGACTCTCAGCTTCCCTAGTTGGTGACCTAAATTGTCAATCCATTAGCTGAACCTGGTAAGTAAACCGTATTTAAAAGTAGGCTTACCATATCCTACAAACAGCAATGATATGCACATTATATATCAAAGAGAGCAGCTGACATCAACTAATAAAAAGAATGACTAGTTGAAGAATTACAGTAAAATATAAAAGACCCATTACATTCTTTGAGGTAGCAAATTAGCTACTGGGGCTCCTTGAACTCCTACCCCAACCCTGTGACTGAGCAGCAGCACTGGGCAGCATGGGGAAAGAACCCAACTCCCTGGCATCCATGCCAGGTGTGGCTACAAGGGAAGCTCCCCTGAACTCCCAACCCATTCCCAGGCAGGCAGGGTGGCAGGTCCTCCAACTCCCAGCTCTGATAGAGGGCCACAGGGGAAGCCATTATCACTCTCAAGACTGGAGAAGCCAGGAGTAGCAGGGGAAGGTCCCCCCCCCCACACACACACACGTAGAGACTGGGGAGCAGCAGGGGAAGCCCCCACACTGAGACCCCATTGAGGCACTAGTACTGGAAGAGCTCTTGCTATCTGCTGCAGCCTCAGGGCTGAGGGAGTTCTTCCCTTCTCTGGTCTTGGGGCTGCAGTGGGCAGGGTGAGGGAGACTGAATGGGAGGAGGACCCTAGGTGGTGGGGTCACAAAAATAGGGCACACAATGAGGGCAAGATCACAGGTGAAGGTGGTGTGGGAGGGGCTTCCCACTTACTCTAGACCAGGAGGACTCCAGGAAACCTTAATCTACACCTGCATAGTCATTTTACAGTATTAGTACAGCACCAAGCATCGCGAGACCTTCACTGGGGTTTCTAGGTCATAGAATTCACGGTCAGAACAGACCTAGCTAAAGCCAATAGATTTACTGCAATACTACAATTAATTGGGGGGAGGGGGGGATGGGAGGAGGGACTTCTCTCTAACTTAATATCTCAACTCCTTTGCTACCAAATGGCCATCTCTTTCCCCATTTTAAATAATTTTATCCCAAATTGTGACTCTGTAAGCTTTCACAATCTAAAGGAGAGTTAAGCTATCTCAGGCTATGTCTAGACTGCTGCTTTTTCTGACAGTTTTGTCGGAAGAGGCTTTTCCGAAATTTGACCTGTCTACAGTAGGCCAAATTTCGGAAAAACCTCCTCTTCTGGAAGATCCCTTCTTCCTTGTGGCACAAGGAAGATAGGGCTTTCGAAAGAGTGCATTTGCTCTTCCGCAAAAAATGCCAGAAGAGCAGATGTGTTCCCTGGACATGGCTGAGTTTTTCCGGGATACATCCTCTAGGATGATGAACAGCTTAGAAAAACACCTATCAAGGATGATCTAGACATACTTCTGTGAGAGTCCCTTCCAGCCATTCACTTCTATTATATAGAGAAGTGAAGAACCTCAGGCCTGGGGAACGAATATGGCCTTTGGCTTGCTTGGATCCGGCCCGAGGTTCAGGTCCCACCCCCAGCATTGGGGAGCTGGCATAGGTGGTGCTCCAGCCCCCCCTGCTGCCTTACTGCAAGGCTGCAGACTGGGACTTCCTAGGCTGTAACATGCAAGGGGAATATCTTTCTCCTTTTTTAAAAAAATTATGTTGGCTTCTTACTTGTGTTCAGCTCTGGACTGATTTTTCTATGGATCAGTGACCTATAATGCAAAAAAGGTTTCCCACCCGTTACAGAGCACTACCAATTTCATGGCCATGAAAAACTGTCTCTCAGACTGTGAAGTATGCCCTTTCCATGAAATCCTTTTCCCTGTGCTGCTGGGAGCACTCTAGCTGGGGCTTCTAGCTGCTAGACTGAGCCAGACTGCAGAGGGACAGAACTTATCCTTCCCCTACATGGCTGCTCTCAGCGGGGAGAGCAGACACACTTCGGCTGTGTCTAGACTGGCAAGTTTTTCCGCAAAAGCAGCTGCAAGGAGCTCAGTGGTTAATGCCTTCATAGCAGTTCTGAAAGCAACACAGAAATGAGGGTGGAAATCCTATGTCCCCTCCTCCCACTTCATGATACCCTTTTGAGTGAGGTCCCCCACCTCTATTATAACAGTTTGAAATTTCAAATGTACACATCTGATATCTTGACACTGACTAGTTGTAAAAGCCCCATGACCATGAGATAGACCACAAAGGATTAGGATCATGAATTTGGTAGCCCCCGGCTAGTGCTGAGTTATTCACATGCAGCAGCTCAAAGCAGCAGTGCTCCAAGAGGACAGCAGGACTGTCCCTCACAAATCATCAAGTGGGTTCTTTTCATAAGAACATAAGAATGGCCATACTGGGTCAGACCAAAGGTCCATCCAGCCCAATATCCTGTCTGCCGACAGTGGCCAGTGCCAGGTGCCTCAGAGGGAGTGAACCGAACAGGTAATGATCAAGCGAGCGCTCGCCTGCCATGCACCTTCTCCCTCTGACAAACAGAGGCTAGGGACACCATTCCTTACCCATCCTGGCTGAAAGCCATTGATGGACTTAACCTCCATGACTTTATCTAGTTCTCTTTTAAACCCTGTTATAGTCCAAGCCTTCACAACCTCCTCAGGCAAGGAGTTCCACAGGTTGACAGTGCGCTGTGTGAAGAACTTCCTGTTATTTGTCCTAAACCTGTTGCCCATTTCATTGGGTATCTGAGCTGCTGGGAGGCAGCTGCTTTGTGTCGTTTCCAAGCTCTTCCCTGCCACAGGGAGGGCCAAGACCCTTGTATGGGGGGGGGGGAGCAGGGGTGAGCCGCTGGGGGCGGGGTCTGGGGTCGCAATGGCGGGGGGGGGGGGGGGGGAGTGTATCACGTGTCCGCTCTAGGGCCCCAGGCCTGCTCGCGGCTCTCCGAGCCCCGCTCCAGCGCTAAGCCCGGGTCCGCAGCACTCGCAGCTCTGCCGCCTCCTGCCGGGTGCGGCCCAGGGCTCCAAGCCCACGTGACCGTTGCTAAGCGGCGGGACTTCCTCCCGCTCCGCAGCAACCAGGTGACCTTCGACCCCCTTGCCTCACTTCCGCTTGCGTCGCTGCCGCTCATTGGCCCACTGGGACCTATAAATGAACGTCACTTCCCGCCGCCTCTCTCTTTCTCTCGTCGCGCCCGGCGGGGTCTCCATACGGCGTTGTCACCGGTGAGTTTTGCGGGGCCGGGGGGCCGGCCTGCCTGCGAGGCCGGGAAGTTTCTGGGCCGGTTCCGGGACCGGGAGGAGGCCGCGGTTCTGGAAGCGCCTGGGCCGGGGCCCCCAGAGCTGCCTTCGCGCGGCGGCTCCGTTCCGGCTGCTCCTGCGGCGGGGGGAGGGGCGCGGAGCGGTTGCACGGACTGTGCGGGGGAGGCTCGGCAGCTGGGGCGACCCCTCCCCCACATGCCGCGTGCGCTCGCCTGGGCCCGCCGCAGCCAATCAAAGGTTTCCCCTGGAACGTTTCTGACGCCTGCTGGCCGCGAGGCCCAGACGTGCTCCGGCGTCGCGCGCATCCCTCGTCCTGCCCGCGACATTCTCTTCTCTCCTCCCTCCCCCCCCCCTTCAGGAGGAGGCTGCCTGGCCGCGGCGTGCTCCGCTCTGGTGGGGGCGGGGTTGCTCGCTGCAGCGCGTGCAAAGCGAGTCAGCCCCGAGCCAGTCACGTGGTTGCATATCTAGCGCTCTATAGCTCTTAGTCCCTTCTTGCTGTAGGTGCGATGTTGCAAACTCAATTAAAATCGCAAACAGCTGTGGCTTTACTAGGCCTCCCCAGAGTAGCAGCCAAGTGCTTTGCCTATTGCTGACTTTATGGGTTGTGCCTTTACGGTGGTGATGAGCTACCAGCTGCTGCTGTGGAGAGTGATGCGTCTGAGAGAGAGCAGTGAAAGGGGATAAAACACAAATCTCTGCTCACAGCAGACTTACTGAGTACTGGCGAGCTGGGAGATAAATTGAGATTGGCCTAGGGGGGTTGGATTGGGTGGTACTGCTTTGTAACCGAAGCTTGGAAACAAATAGTTGCATCCTGCTTCTTGATACCCCAGGGTGGAATGCCTTTGGAAAGGTTGGGATTTTCATTCTCTGGCTCCCGAGGTAGCCTGGCCTAACTGCTCTTGGCCCTAAATGAGGTTCTGCATGAAAAGTCTCTTGTAGCTCCAGTCAGGGGACGCTGATTTAACATAATTGTACAAATTGTTCTTAAAAATCTCCACTTTCTAGGAAGTCCCATAGTTACCTCAGTTCATGCTGTAAGTTTTTGGGAGGGTGAACTGATTTGTTGTTCCAGGTTCCCTGTCGTTACTTTGAAAGGGGGAGCTTTAACAATGTCCGGAGGTCTCGATGTCCTGCAGATGAAGGAGGAAGATGTCCTCAAATTCCTTGCTGCAGGGACCCACTTGGGAGGTACCAATCTAGACTTTCAGATGGAACAGTACATCTACAAAAGGAAAAGTGATGGTAAGTACTTAGCAGTGCTCTAGGTCTTAGAATGGATGTTTTAAATTTCCTTTTGATATTTCACATGTTTTAGTGCAAATCTCATCACTAAAACTTGTTTACTTATTGTGCAGTACAGCGATTTACATAATGCAAGAAGGTATACTCTGCCTAACCTCTTTAGGTAATGTTGTTTTTATTAATTTAGGTATTAGTGTAGAATACTCATTACCTGTATCAAGCTGTGGATGCAGCAGTAGTACATTAGGAATGGTAAGAATGAAACCGTACACATACCACTTGTGCTAAACTGAAGCTTGAATTTTACATGTTCCACATTTGAAATTGAAGCAGTCTGTTTTCAGATTTTTACTCTTAACAGACAAGTCCAGAGAACACTAAATGTACAGTGTCCTGAAAATTTCTACAGCTAGCTCTTTTTCCACACTAAGAAAATGAGTGGCAAATGGCAGCGCTGATTTCTCTTATTGTAGTTTTCTGTACAGTCTGCTTTGGTGATGGATTCTAAACCTAGTTGAACAAGTCGTAAAAATAGATAAGCTAAACCTTTTTCTAGCAACTTCTAATATGGCAAATAGCTTGGGAATTTACACTTGTTCTAAAAGGTATTGAAGAATGATGCATTACTAAGTTGATCCACATTGTTCTTCAGACAGTCACTTCATTTTCTCCCGAAAAGCAATTTTCTTTATATTTGCAGCTAGGTCCAGCATCATCTTGACACATTTTCCTTTTTTATCCAGGGAATAAATTTGAAGTATTCCCAGGTATGGTCTCTTTTATACCCAGAAATCATGACGTTTTTTCTGTGCCAAGTGTTGGGAGAATATAAGAAGCTGTGCATGTACAGAATGTTTTCCAGTCTGTTCCAATGTTCTTTGTTGCCTAATTCCTTTTTTATATTGTCTACTTTTAGACAGTATCTTAACTGTCATGTTTGTTCACATAAGTACAGAAGGAAAAACAATCCTATCCAGCCTATGTCTGTTCTTGCACATTTCTCAGCAGATTACCACACACTGAAATGCTAGAACTTTTAAGGAGGAAACTGGCTGTTAGATTGGACAGACTCGAGCCATTCATTTTTGAGACTTAATGTAGGATTGGCACACGTGTGATGAGATTTAATTGTAATTAAGGAATTTAGTAATTTATTGACTTTAAACTGATTTTAATAAATATATTTTGGTTTTTTATATTTTTCCCAGCTTGGTAATGGTGTTTGACAGGGTGAAGTAAGAATTGCCAGATAGTTAGGTCATAGGTCTGCTTATCCAGCGTTCTGTTTTTACACAATGGCCAGTGCCAGGTGCTTAATAGGAAACAGAACAGGTATCCCCCTATCACCCGTTCTCAGTTTCTGGGTTCATTTAATTTAACATCACTCTCATAATGGACCATAATTTCAATTTGAGCTATTAGGAATATTCTATCCATTCTGATGAAAAAACTTGCTACATTTGCCATCTCACTCTTGCCATTATCACACTTAAGTCATCAGCAATGTCAATGTCATCTTTCATTCAACATATCTAGAGCCCCGTCACTGGTTCATTATATCTGACTGAAAGTTAACTTGCAAAGCATCTCGTAAAACTTGGGTTTGTACATTTTTCTGATTTTGATGGGCACAATTTTCTCAACTTTCATTTCCTGCTTATGGTTTACTTTTGAAACAATCTAGTCTAACCTAATTAAGCACAGCCTTCATACTTGATGTGTGTTTCCAGAATTTTAGACCTCCACCGATACCTCATAGGGCAAATAAAGACCGAGTAATCTCTCATGCAAATCACTTTTAATATTCAGTAAGTTGCCTTGGTTGGTTTGTGTTTCTTACTGTATTGTCTCAAATGGTGTGCCATGCTAGCAGGAATGGCTTGACTAGAACTAGTAAAAAAAGGGGGAAAATGTGTTAGATTTTTAAATCTGTAACTAGATCTTGAAAATCAATTTCATTTTTTTTCTTCCAACATTTATTTGTTGACCCAAGAACATTTTTGTCAAATGGGTTAAAATCAAACATCAGAACAGGAAATTTTCGGGTTTTGGTTTGAATAACAATTTTGTGCCTATGTTGAGATGGATTGCTTGTCTTCAGATTGCACACGGTTAAAGCTCAGATGAGGCCAGTTACTGACCAGTGACCTCTGGAGTGTCGGAAGTGTGCTACAGTGAAGTGCATGGCAGGATATTCGCTAACACCAGAAGAGGTGCTCCCTCTATGACTGGGGTTTGATAGTAATCACTGCCACATGCTAGTTAAGTTATTAAAAAAGTGCAGTGCCAATGAGATCTGTAGTTGATGGCTATTGTGGATGCTGATAATGCTAGGTATCTACATCATCAATCTGAAGAGGACTTGGGAGAAGCTACTTCTGGCAGCCCGTGCCATTGTTGCCATTGAAAACCCAGCTGATGTGAGCGTCATCTCTTCCAGGAATACTGGACAGGTATGAACCTGACTCTCAGGACACCAGGACTGCATTTTTTAGAATAGTGCTTACTGCCATTTTTCATGCCATAGCTGTCAGTCTGGCTTAATAAATGGAAGCAGATGCTCTGATATCTGAGCCTTATTTGGATAGACTTCTTCAGTTTGGGGCATGCAAAGAATGAATGCCCATTTCCAGCAGACTTCACAAGGGTCAAATGTTTACTTTCTGCAGATAAGTTGAGTAGCTTAGTGTGCCTTTCTATTTTTTTTTAGGCGGGGAGGGAAGGGGGAGGCAAAATACAACACGTGGACCAAATACTCCCCATGGGATCCTCACCAGGCTCCCTGAGTGCCCTGTCCCCATATGCTGCTGGAAGCAGCTCTCTGAATTCTGTAAGCTTGGAGAGGAGGGAGAGACTTGTGCTCTGCTCCATCACAGAACTGTCTTCGCTCCCATTATCTGTTCCCTGCCAATGGGAGATGCCTGTCCCCCTCCCCTCTGGGTTTACAACATTTGGAGCTGCATATGACCCCCAGAGCCAATTCAGGGGCATGGAAGGCAAGGATCCGGGCTGAGCCTACCTCTTCACCCCCAGTTCTTCCCTTTTGACCCCTGCCTACACCCTACCCTCTCCCAGAATCTGCAACCCCCTCCTACACCATTCTTCTAGATCACAGCACCCCCCAATCCTGCACTCACAATTCAGATGAGCGATGTGAATGGCTAACCTGTAAGCCTCCGCCATACCAATTAACAATTGAGGGCTTGAGCAGATCTCTGTCTGTGGCAGTCTTAAGTGGTTAAACATAATATTTAATTGGCTAACTGATTGAGATTTTTACATTCAAGTTCCTTGTGTCTACTCCTGCCCCAGGTCACAACACCTTACAGTCCCTCCTATACTCCTGGATCCTGCATCCAGTCTCCTGTCCCAGGTTACAACCCCCTCCTGAACACATACTCCCCAGATTGCACACCCCTTCCTGCATGCCGATACTGTCCTCTAAGCTCCCTTCTGCACCACCCTCCATCCCAGACTCCATACCTCCATTCAGATTATGGGAGAGTGCAGCTCTTAACTACTTGACAAATTGTTTGAGTGGCCCCCCCATCAAACTATTGCCCACCCCTGCTTTAGAACAACAATGATGAATGTGATAGGGCTAGGGGACAGTGATTAAACTTGGAGATCAGTCATTGATTCGCTTGTTTTAGTGAGTTGCATTTGATTTTTTTATTTCTTGATCTTGGGTAAAACTTGCTGTTTCAGACACTCCTGTTAGAGGCCTGGTGTGTTCTTTTTTTCCAAGTCCCTGGGGAATCTGTCACAATGCACCTCGGCATGGGTTGTTGCTGAATGAGATGGCGTCTCTGGTTTTCCGGCACTGCAGTGTTTTCACATTTCATTTTAATAAATGTTATAGTACCTCCTCTCACCCTTTAAAACTTGATGCTGCCATGAAGGTAGTTAGGATAATTTGAAGGGTAAATTACTTGCTAGTTTGGACTTACAGCTACTGTTAAATTCTCTGAGCTGGTAGAGGGGCCAAGAATTGTTCAGACTCAGTGCCATTCTTGCATATGTCTAATAGGTAAGCAGAAGAACTTAGTTATGTATGGATTTAGTTGCATACTTAAACTGCATCCTGTTAAAGCTTGGATCTGCCATTAGTTTCTTGCCAATGACCTGGGGTGGCAAGTGTGCTACAGGAATTTTGCTAACACCAAAAGAGGGTCTGTGTGACTGGAGTTTGATGGCAGTCACTTCCATATAGCAGTGTAGATGAGAACTTATAGGCTTAAAGAATTGTTTCAATAAACTAGATTGAGTTTGGAACACTCAGATTTCCTTTGTTTCCAGAGTTCTGGACTGTCTGCTTGCTTACGTGGCATAAGATTTTACTCCTTTGCTTCAATCATGCAGAGCTGTGATAATTGACTGCTGCTCTAGTTTGTTTCATGGCATGGGAGTTCAGCTGCAGACAGTGGAATTAAGATGGAAAGAGAAATTTTAAACAATGAGTAGTCTAGCAGCACCTTAAAGACAGACAAAACATGTAGATGGCGGTTTGAGCTTTTGTGGGTGGAACCCACTTCACCTGAATGGAGTTATTAAAGATCCAGTTCCAAAATAAATAGTGGATGGAGGGGGGAGAGGAGTCAGTTAGTGTTCATGCTACATATGGAGCTGTTAGAAAAGGTGCAAATTCTTAAGTATCCATTGTTTGGTTTTTAAGTAATGAGGATGTGGAAGGTAGTGTGCTAGCTAGGTAATGTCTTTATTCATGCTTTTTTGATGGGTCCCAAACTTGTAA
This sequence comes from Pelodiscus sinensis, assembly GCF_049634645.1. NCBI lineage: Eukaryota > Metazoa > Chordata > Testudines > Trionychidae > Pelodiscus > Pelodiscus sinensis. Next base: position 175,896,071 of record NC_134712.1, read on the forward strand.
ATGAACCTAAGTTCCAAGGCTTCCCTGTGTATTTGGCTTGTGGCACTGGCCTGAAACAACACTGACTTAGAGATCCATTAATGGGTGCCCAGGCAGGTTAAAACGTTCTCCCAACAGGTTTGTTTTGCCTTTTTGGATATCTGATTTGTGTCCATTAATTCTTTCCCATAGAGACTGTCCAGTTTGGCCAACATACATGGTATGGATCACAGTGGATGTGTAGTTAAATGAGCCTCTAGAAAGAGGGTCATTCAGAAATACATAATCTGCTTTGGTTTTCACAGGATGGGGACAGATTCTCAATCCAGCTGTTGAATTCTGGTTTTGTTTTTATTCCTTTGGGTAGCGCGCTGTTCTGAAGTTTGCTGCGGCCACTGGCTCTACACCAATTGCTGGGCGTTTCACCCCTGGTACCTTCACAAATCAAATCCAGGCTGCCTTCCGTGAGCCACGCCTTTTGGTAGTTACAGATCCCCGGGCAGATCATCAGCCATTGACTGAGGCATCTTATGTTAACATCCCAACCATTGCGCTATGCAACACAGACTCCCCACTGCGCTATGTGGATATTGCTATCCCATGCAATAATAAGGTAATTACCCTGCTCTGGTTTTCAGTGCTTTTCCCTTCATAGCTCACTCTAGAACAGCGATTCCCAAACTTTTCAGCATCACGCCCCCTCCCAAAAAGAAGCAGCAAAACTTAGGGTGGGATTGATGGGGATGTGGCTGGGTTGCCTTGTTCCCCCCTGGAGTTTCTTCATGCCCCCAGTTTGGGAACCCATGTTCTAGATCCATGAGGACTAGAAGGTTACAGGCATTTGGTAAGTAGCCGTTAAAGCCTTTTGGCATGGGGTGGGGGGAGTGGGTGTGAAGGAGGGGACTGAACTTTGCACACAGTTAGAGCTTGGAGCTGAGGTCAGTTTCTGGCCAATGAACTCGCAAGTGTAGGACGTGTGCTACAGTAACCATGGCAGGATTTTTCGCTAACGCCACAAGGGCCTTTGTGGTCCAATGAGTGGAGTTTGATAGTGATTCTTGCAACATCTCTTAAATGTGAGATAAGTGAAGCATTAAGACATGTCTTCCATCTGATGGAGTTGCTCTGGAACATCTCTGTACTTCTCTAGAATTGCCCCAGTGATGTGGCCTTAAGGGAACAGGCACACAGGGTGTGGGTTAGATCTTTAACTCTGCTATGTTCATACTACAAACCTAAATCACCCTGAATATAAGTGTGTGCTCTAAACTATATCTGAGGTTAGTCTTTCCTACTTATGTTTTTTTAATTACCCCATAAGCATACCAATAATCTCTATTAATTTTTGAATATTTTGGGGTGTTTGTATGACATCTAACCAGAGGACGCTTGTCTCGCTGATCTATGTACAGTCCGCCCGGGGAGTTAGCAATTGATCCCATTCTAACTTCTTCCAAAAATAGTGTAAGTGCTTCTACAATCATGGACTTTCTACTGTTGATTTGCATTATCTTTACCTTGCATGTGATGGACTTTAGAATTGTTTAGCGGTAGGGAAAATAAGCATGACCTCCTTTAAGAGGTTTGGATTTAGTGTGCTTTCAAGATTTCAGCTATGTACCCTTTCTAAAAGATTAGTTTTGAGCCACGAACTAGACACCAGTTTGTGTTTCAGGGAGCCCATTCAGTGGGTCTGATGTGGTGGATGCTTGCTCGTGAGGTCCTGCGCATGCGTGGTACCATCTCCCGTGAACACCCGTGGGAGGTCATGCCTGATCTCTACTTCTACAGAGATCCTGAGGAGGTAAAAATGTGTGGATTGCTTGGGAGTGTGCATTATAGGGGAGGGTATGGAGACAGCCTTACGGATTACATGAGCACAGTTTCTTTGGAATAGAATCTGTAAAATAGTTACAACCTCACTTTTACCTTCAGTTAGTGCAAGTTAGCTAATGTAGGAAGGAAGCTTTCCTGCTGAGATTTTTTTAATCTTCTCTCTGGTAGATTGAGAAGGAGGAGCAGGCTGCTGCAGAAAAGGCAGTTACCAAGGAGGAATTCCAGGGTGAATGGACAGCCCCAGCACCTGAGTTCACTGCAGCTGCTGCTGCTGCTACTGCACCTCCTCCTCAGCCTGAGGTTGCAGACTGGTCTGAGGGGGTGCAGGTACCATCTGTGCCAATCCAGCAGTTCCCAACTGGTGAGTTTTGAGAAATGTCTAAAGGAAGAGCTGATGGCAGAAGTAAAAGTTTTTATTGGGGGTGGGGGAGTTTGAAGAAGCAACTTGGTGATTCTCAATTGTATGGAACTTTAGAGATGCTCATAGAGCTAACCATGTGTATGGAGTGAGTTTCCTTACATTCTCGTTTAGTTTTGGGTAGAGATTTAAAATGTATAAATAAACTAACATGAAATGTAACACATCTAACTGAGCCGCATGGTGTAAACATCACTGACATCCCTAGTTTTCGGTGTGGTTTGTATTTGCCAGACACTTGCTGCAGATGTCTCCTGGCCAGCATGGCTGTGTATTGAAGGATTTTGTATATTAATCTAGGAGATTTGTATAAGTTAACCTAACAGCTTAAAACTTTGGTTCATTGTCACTTAATAGTCACAGTACATTCTTTCAAATGGGACAGAAGAACAGTCGACTACAAGTGTTCTTGTCTGTTCAGATGCATAATTAAATATGTATGGTACTAGTTAATGGTGCACATGGGGCAAGTACAATTGCTGTAGATGTTCCTGACAGGCGTCTTGTTGTTTCAGAGGATTGGAGTGCCCAGCCTGCCACTGAAGACTGGTCTGCAGCTCCCACAGCACAGGCCACTGAGTGGGTTGGGACTACCACTGAATGGTCTTAACTTCCATACAAGTACAGCGAAAGACACAAATAAAAGATCTGTTTCATACATCTTACGTTTCTGGTTCTCCTTTCTAGTAACTCTATATTGATGGCTTCTAAATCTGAATTGGCTACTTTTGTATATACTTTTGTATACTTTAGATATAGGCAAATTTGATATGGGCATTTACCTTTGGCATCCCAATCTTGGCAGCCTATACATTTCCCTCTGTAAAGTCTTATTGTGCTTTTTCAGAGACAGATGTGTTAAAGGGGGGAAAAACTGTTGGACACTAAAACATTTAACATTTCTTATAAATTTGAACCTTTTTTCAGTAAAATCTGAATTTCTGTGCTGTGTAAGTAGACTCCCTACAGTCTTCACTGCTTAGAAAATAATCTTATTCTAAGTAAAAATTGATAATGCTGGGGCAGCGACTACATATGTTCCTGTAAAGAAAAATCTAAACTTCACTCATTTCCTTACACTGCAGTTGTTTGTGTGTTGGCTCAGTTTGTGTAGCTGTAGATCAGGGTTGGCAACCCATTGCTTGTGAGCTAAATATGGTTCACTAGGGCCCCCCACAAGACTGGGAGTGCCAAGGTCAGCTTCCTGTGAGGGAGTGGAGGGAAGAGCCCTGAGCTTCCCCACTGAATCCAGTGTGTGGGGAATCCATGTGCAGCCCCTTTCCTTTCCCCATTGTGGGGAAACCAGGAACCAAAAATGGCTCCATATGCATAGCCTCTTGCCCAGGAAACACTTCCAGCAGGCTTCCCCTGCAAATCTGGCTTGGCAAATGGGAGCAGTGGGAGGCCGTGTTACACATGTCATGAAAGCAAGTAAGTGCCCCCCTGTGCCTAGACCTCCAGGCCACCCTGGACCAGCCCATTTCTATCCTTTGGCTGGACAGTTTTCCCCCTGGCCAGACACCTAGCCCACCATCTCTATCCTATTCATTGGCAGCCCTTTCCTGCACACTTACCTTCATTTTTGGCCCCACCCCCAGAGCCTATGGGGCCCCACAAAATCCACTAACCCTAGAACACCAGAAGGGTAAATCTGGCCTGAGGCCTTGAACCTTAGTCTTACCTGCTCCTCCCACCATGGGGCTGGAGGGCCAGGGGAGTGAGGTGTCTTAAGTTGGGGGCACATCAGTGAGGGTTGGGGGGTTTTGGAGGAGGCATTTTGCTTCTCACTTGTGTGATCTCCAACTGATTTTTCTGTTAGTGGTCCCCAATCCAAAAAAGGTTCCCTACCCCTGTCGTAAATAAAATTAAACCTTTTGTATTGAACATGAACTAATCTTTTTACTGAAAATGAAGTTTCATAAACAAACAGTTAAAATGCTTAATCTGTTTAATTTAAATGAAATCATTCTTCCTAGCAAAATGGCTCAAGTGTAATTATGTAACTGAGTTTCCCTTAGCAACTGGTGGTCTGCAGAAAGGTTTGCATTGAGCCATGTTGTTCACAGGCCAGAAAGTTTGAGAACCACTACATCAGAATATAAATGCTGCCTGGGTTGTGGCTCTAGCTGGGCAGTGGCAGCTGAGGGAAGAGGGAGGAGAGTGGGCTTGAACTTGCCTCAAAGCCCTATTGGCCCTCGGACATGGAGTGGACCTCCATGGCCCCTGCCAGCAACAGGGCTGGACATCCTGGGGTCACGCACTCACTCATTTCCCTGAACCCCCTCACTCTCCTGAGCCACCCTGACCTGAGTCTGCTGGCAATCCAGCATTGCCTACCCTGCAAGATTGGAGCAGTACCCACTTCCTGTGCTGGGGGAGCCCAAAACTCCATGCTGCTTCAGGCTTCCAGGGAAGCGTGCACATGCTGCTCCTCCCCTCCACACAGGAAAAGCTGGAGTAGAGCCTAGGGCAGGAGACCAAGCATGGTGTGACATGCCACTTGGGAAAGGTTGCCTGACCCCTGGTCTAGCAGCTCAACATGGTGAGAAACGTGGTTGATGGAGAAGCCCAAAGGGGGAGGAATTGGGATTCCACTGGTTCAGTTGTCCCATCCAAGAGATTTTCACTTCCTAAAAGCTGTACTAAAACTCTCATTAGCTGTTACATAAGAGGCAATAAGCAAGCTATTTGAGATTATGCCATTGACTTTCATATTAGCCAGTCTTGCCTCCAAGAGATTGAAAGGAAATACTCTGAAATAAGAGCTGAATTATCTCATCTAGGAGCCTCAGAGTTGCTGTGGGAAAGTCTCCACAGTGCACATCCTCATCCACAAGATTTAGTCCTCATCTTTTAAGTTTGGGAGGGCTGGTGAGAATATGGTGTAAGAGCCATGAGTATGTAGGTTATACATCACTCTGCATCTTTTATCAAATCATCTATTTCCTCATTAAAACCTAATCCTGACAGACCTCACTCATACTCTAACTCAGGCACTACTCTGGCTAGACACCTTTTGAATATTCAACTTTTGTCTTAAATGTTCTGTAAAACTTATTGTTGCCTTTCTCTAATAGAGCACATGGGTGGTCATTGCACTCATTGGAGAGCCTTTGACACTTTCATTCCTAATTTGAGACCCTTGGTTCTCTCTCTAATGGGTAACAAGCATGTGCAGCATTCCCAGATTCAACTTTCAGGTTCCTTTCTACTGTAAAGAGAGGGAAAAGATGGGAATGACTGAGTGAAAGAGAAGGGGGAGTGAAGTACTGGGGAAGTAAGGCAGAGCAGACATTACTGTAACAGGCCCTGATGCCTTACTTTGGAGGAGAGAATGGTGGGTGACAGGTGGCTTCACTGGGGCAGAAATAAGAATCTCCAGCTGCTGAAATCCAACTTTGTCTAATGCATCCTAGCTTTTCCTCAAACTTGATGACCACAACCTTCATACATAAAAACCTTCATTCACAGTGCAGTTAGGGTCTAGTAGTTCCTGTTGGTTCCTTTAAAGCCACGGGTGAGCAATAATTTTTGATGGGATTTTGATAAGTGGCCAAGGGCTGCTCTTCTCTATGGAGAAGGCATGGGGTCTGCAGAAGGGAGGTTGGGGTAAGGGACTGGGCTGCAGGGGATGGTGGGTGATCTGAAGGAGTTTGGGTGAAGGGAGGAGGTTATGAACTGGGGCAGGGGACTGGAGTGCAGGGGCTGGGAGAGTATGGGTGCAAGAGAGGAGCCTGGCTGCAGGGAGTGGGTGCAGGGTCAGGAGGGAAGGTGGGGTACCAGAGGCAGGTTCTATCTGGGAGGTGCTTACCTAAGCAGCTCCTGGTCAGCAGCAAACTCAAAACAGGCTGGCCTGCCAGCATCCCACAGCTGTCTGTTTCATGTGGCTCTGTGCTTGAGGGGAAGGAGGCACAGAAGCTCTCTACGCTGTCCCCACCCTGAGCAAAATTTCAGCTAGAAATTGGGCAATGGGAGCTGAGAAATTGTGCTGTGCTGCCCTTTGCGAAATCTCAGCTCCCTGGTGTCTGGTCAATAAGCCCTGAGAGATTGCTAGTGGCAGTCCAGGAAGCCTACCCCCCAGAGCAAAACCACAGGGAGCAGCTGCTTTGAGCAATGAATGCTGCACTGTGCTCCAAGGGTTGGTGGGACACATCTTGCTTTAAAGCCTATTAATTTTTCTGCTTGTTTGGAGGCAACTGTTTTACCTCAGTGCTGATGATGCCTCCATATAGAGAGCTCTTGCCAAGCTTTCTACAGTTGTTAACACAGCTATAACGGTGAGGATTAGGGATGTAAACTGTAGTCAACGTGACTACTGGTGTACCCCTCCCTTGCTGGGGAAGAACTGGTGCTATCTCTGCAGTGCCACCCGCCCCTGCCCCCACATTGCTGCCTCTATCAGGGCTGCTGGTCCTGGTGCAAGCTGGGACTGAGCGAGTCCAACTCAGTCCCAGTTTGCATTGGTCCGGGACTGCTGCAGCTTTGCATTTAAAATGTACTAAGAGCCACCTGGCTCTTACTATATTTAAAATGCAGAGCTGCAGAGGTCCCAGCTCAAGCTACTCCGGGACCTACCCCTGATGGGGCTCTGCAGTTTAAATGTAGTGGGAGCCAGGCTGCCTGAGCACCAGAGCTGCAGTGGGAGTAGCTCCTTTGGAGTGCCTTCTCAACTAATTGTGTAGTAGTAATTTGTATCCACTACACAGTTAGTGGATATCTGCCATTGAACAGCCTTAGTGAGGATGAAGGAGAAGAGGGGTCCTAGTAGCTTTCGCGTGGACACAGCAGACTCTATATCCACATCTTCTCCACATGGCACTTTCCACTGCACATGTTCCTACCTCTGCCTTAACTCGTAGTGCAGATTGCATCATCCATCCAGGTCCCTACAAACTTAGACTCAAAGCGTGGTTACTCCATGGCTCTTGGGATTTGAGATGACATTTCTCAGAAGTACACAGCATATTGGTAAAGCACTGTAGGAAAACTGTGTGTGTACACACTTTAGATCATGGTTCCAAGAGAAACTGCACAGCCTTTATTGCTTTTCCTTATAAAATCCACATTCTCTATTTCCACACATCCCATCATCAAACACTTTTTAAATGGCCTCTCAAATTCCTATCCAGATGTGTGAACCTGCCCTATCATAGGGCCTCATTCTGGTCCTCTAAACCCTCAGACTGCATTTCAAGCCCTTAGCTACAAGCTCCTTCTTACACCTTTCTATGTAGGTTGCCTTTCTCATGGCTATTATAGCAGCTAGAGCTGTGCTGGGAGGGGGACACAGGGGAAAAGCTTCCAGGCAAAGCTGTTCCCTGTATTGCTGTTTCCCCAGCTGGGGACAGGAGGATCTGCGTATCATGGAGCTGCTTCCTTCCCTCCCCAAGCAAGCTATGCCATAGGCTTCCCTGCCCATGAGAGTCTAAACTCTTCAGCTACAGAAAGATCGAAAAACTCTGATACTGGCTGTAGGAAGCAGTGGCCTAGCTGGTGGTGCAGCTTTCGTTGGCTGAGAACAGGAGCTGCAAGCAGCTGTAATTGCAGACTGTCAGGTATGTCTGACAGGCTACTGGGGCTAACCCTAGCAAACTGGCCCACAGACAGCTTATTGCCCACCCCTGCCATGCCTACCTCTGCACTGCTGCTGGCAGTGGTGGTACCTTTGTAGCTGGGTGCCTGGCCAGCAGTCATTGCTCTCCAGTCACCCAGCCAGTGCTTAATGTGCGCTGGGGCTGAGCTTCAACGTATCTTCAAAACTAGTTAAGCACTTGGGGGAGGTAGCAAAACTGGCAAGTGATTGGATGTGGGGGGGGGGGGGGGGGAGACAGGGGGCCCACTGTGAACATGGCAATGTGGGAGCATCCAGGAAGGTCAGAAGTGCCAAGATAGAAGTTTGCTCCGGTGCCTTTTTCCCTTAAGGCCAACCCACTATGGACATATGTAAGACACGTAACTATAACCTGAATTTATGATCAAGGTTTTAGAAGTAAAATTCCAGTTATCCAAATTCCCTTATCCAAAAATCCTGGTTACCTAATGTGTCCATCCTGTAACCTATAGTAGCTCATCACTCTTGTAACTTCTCAATTAGCCTTATTGTGCCTGTAAGCACTAACCAAGTTTTGTTAAGATTTGTTTTGCCTTGGGCCCATTGTTCTATTCATATATGTGATGTGCATCACTGTATCCTTGAGATTACTGGATACATTATTGGTAATATTCACAACTCTATGGCTACGTCTACATTGGCCCCTTTTCCGAAAGGGGCATGATAATTTCAGAGATCGTAATAGGGAAATCCGCGGGGGATTTAAATATCCCCCGCGGCATTTAAATAAAAATGTCTGCCGCTTTTTTCCGGCTTTTAGAAAAGCCGGAAAAAAGTGTCTACACTGGCCCCGATCCTCCGGAAAAAGTGCCCTTTTCCGGAGGATCTTATTCCTACTTTGAAATAGGAAAGCCGGAAAAAAGTGGCGGACATTTTTATTTAAATGCCGCGGGGGATATTTAAATCCCCCGCGGATTTCCCTATTACGATCTCTGAAATTAACATGCCCCTTTCGGAAAAGGGGCCAATGTAGACGAGCCCTATTGTACTACTGTAAGTAGAACAGAGACCACATGCTAATACTTAGGATTAATCTAAGAAATGTTTTGGATGGTAGATTTTATTGATGGGCATTAAGTGTAGTAAAGGGAAAGAGAAAATGCCTAAGAACTAGAAAAGACAGTGATTTCACAGTGATTTCACATCTTTTTGTACTGGTTGACTTTATTTATAAATGGTTGAAAAATGTTTGCCTTCATCTTGTAAAAAGAGTGTTTTCTAAAAATGACTGCTGTTGAAAAAAATTGTAATTCCATAAAAAAGCTGGTTAACTAAATTTTTTTTCTATAATTGATAAGGTGACTTTTCAAAAGGCAGTCAGCCTGTTAAGGTGCAAGGTACAAAGCTTTGGTCAGAGTTGATTCCATAACTAGTGTCTGTTTGACACTGGAGTTATTGTGCTCAAAGGTTTTGCCAACCAGGTTGCCGTTGATCTGAAAAATAAAACAAAAATAAGAAACAGAATCCAAATCTTCACTAGTGAATGATGCTATTCTTACAGAATTATGGAAGGGGAAGGAAGGGAGGGGGCATTTAGGCTGAACCCCACAATTAGGCATCTTTGGGTCCTGGAACGTGTCTAAATCTGCATTTTCAAGTTATGGCTGGGGGAATTTAGTACCCAGACTTCATGCTTTTGGCTGCTTTCTTGGTTCCTTCACAGAAAAATGGAAGACCAAAGAAATATGTGGGGAACATGCATCCCCCCTTCCTGGGTAGCCTGGGCACCCTGCTGGGAGCAAGGCAAGCCAGCTGCAGATCATCTTGGGGGTGGAGGAGGGAGGCTGAAGCATTCATGCACACCATTCATCCATGGAGGGATAAGGGGTGGAGGGTTGGTCTCTGTCTACTAACTAGTGAGATAGTAACAGGGATAGACTGACTTGCTTTCTGCATTTCTGGCTTGGAGGCATAGGGTTGTGTGAAGCAGGTTCTGTCCCTCAGGAAGAGCAGGAATGTAACTAAGTAGACAGGCTGCTAATTTTTCCATTGTTAATTAGCTGACTAAGAATGGGAACAAATAAGGCTCCTTTACCTTTCAAGAATGATGTAAAGGAGCCTTATTGTAAATGACAGTACGGCAATCTCAGCAAGGAAGTCTGAGGGGTGGCCATGTTAATCTGTTATCTGCAAAAATGAGGAGTCCTGTGGCACGAGAGACTAGCAGATTTTAGATAAACTTAAACAACAGATGGTCTGGTAGCACACTAACACAATATGTAGATAGTATCATGAGCTTTCATGGGAACAGTCCACTTCAGACAACTGGAGTTTACTAGAGCATAAGTTTATGAGCACATAAGTTTTTATTATATTTTATTAATATAAATTAATATGAATTTTAATTTAAGTTTATTAGAGCATAAGCATATGTTCATTGGAGCATAAGCTTTTGTGAGTAAAACCAACTTCATTAGATTAACTGTAGTGGAAGTTACAAAAGCAGGAGTATATATAAGGAAGAACTTGCTTGCATTAAACATGCTAATTGAGTCGGTGGAAATTGATCATTCACAGCATTTGGTGTGCAGATCTGAATAGTCAATGAGGGGACATTGCTTTTAATGCATTAACCAGTTGAGATTCTTATTCAATCCAACTGGAATTCATTTGCAAATTCAACATTATGCAATTCAGCTGTCTCCCTTTTGTGAACTGTTAGTGAAATTCTTTTGCAGAAAGATGGGGGCTGTGTATGTATGTGCATGCGTGCATGTCTGTCCATTCTGGCTATCTAATTTCATCCATTTACCCTTTGTTGTAGAGACTGTCTGGTTTGGCCAATATACATTGCTGGCACTTGATGGCATAGATCAGGGGTTCCCAAACTTTTTGACACAGGGACCAGTATATCCATTCACGAACTTTTGGAGGACCAGTAATGTTCATTTGCATATTCATTAATCAAATGGCTATTCAAATAAGTTGTTTCTGGTCCTCCCAAAACCCCCAGTACCAGCTTTAGCAAAGCTTTTGATATGGTCACCCACAATATTCTTGCCAGCAAGTTAAGGAATATGGATTGGATAAATGGACTGTAAGACAGACAAAGCTGGTTAGACCAGGGTTTCCCAAACTTTTTACTTTAGTTGGAACCCTTTTTTCCAATACTGCTTTTTGCAGCCAAAAATATAAACACATAAAAAACAAACTGAGAAAATACCAGACATATAACATGTCTGGTATTTTCTCATTAGGTAAGTTGTATTATTACTAGATGTATCAGTTTGTAGTTTCGAACTGCCTGGCTGGTAAATGTGCTCAGGCTGCATGAGTGTGTCTACCAGACAGACAGTTCAGAACTACTCGGGGGGGGGGGGGGGGGAGTGTGTGTGTGTGGGGACAATAGAATCCCCAGACCGGACTAACTCATGCTTTTGTGGGGGGGAGGGGAGGAACAGGGGCAGTGTCCCAAGATCTACATATGGCCGGGTCAGTCCCACTCCACACAGGCCAATTCATTGCTCCCCCCCCCCCGCTGCGCCTCTGTAACTCGCCAGCACTTGCGGGTTCAGGGACGCGGGGTCCGAATCGGCCTAAGGCCGGCCCTGCCAGCAGCCACTAGGCATGCTGAGGCCTGGTATTTTTTTCCCGCGGCCTGGTACGGGACCGCAGTCCATAGTTTGGGAAATGCTGGCATAGATCATGTAATGAATGTGCAGGTGGATGAGCTCCTGATAGTGTAAGTCACACCATTCAGCCTCCCCTTTTCCTCACATAAGGAAATGGTGGGGAGTAAAAAGGGGGGCGAGGAGCCAGCTTAAAAGTCAGCTGCTCCCAGTACTGTATCTGTGGGGGGTGAGGGAGGCAGAGGCACAGTGGAAATGGCACAAGCAGGGACTGAAGCAGTCTCGGTTCATGCCACTTCTCCTGCGATTCTGCTTTAGAAATGTAGAAAAGTCCCACAGGGTGCAACGGGGGAGTCCCCCGCTGGTCCTGCACTTCCTGTCTGCCCCAGCAGGGCTCTTGCTACAGTTGAAAGGCAGAGGTGCCCTTATGGACTAATCCCATCAATTTGATTAGTTAATCAAAATTTAACGTTCCTAGGCTGGAACATGAGCAGTGCTGTGGGGGAGCTCTGAGCCTCAGAGACCAGATTCAGGAAAGCTGAGAGCAGCATCCAGTCCCTGGGCTTTGAGGGTCCCCATTTCTACAAACAAAATCCAAATTTCTGAACGGAAAACGGAGAAAGCTTACCACATCCAAAACATGCATTAGCTCATCTTCATAAATCACCCAATTAGTTTTCTCTAGCAGGAGGAAGCATTCTCTATGCAGTTTTGTTGCATACTTACTTTAGTAAATAAATCCCAGATATGCCACTCTGTGCCATCCTTTGATAAGACTTCATCCATTGCTTCAATGATCCTGGAGCCTTTTTCTGTATTACGTAAAGAAACGTAATCTACCAATGGAAAAAAGCTTTGTCAATTTAATTTTTCCTACTAAAAGGTAATTGTCAATGTGAAACTTGGTAACTTCTATTGGTGGCCACTCCTGCACCTCATGTCTTGGAAGGCTGGCTGAACTTGGTGCTTTGCTGTAGATATTTTTAACTGGCTCCTAGCATACAGTCTCAGTGCTTTTCAGGTTTGGCCTAGCCCTCAACACAGCCCACCCGCAACCAAAATTGCAACACCTCTCGCTCAAATAGTATGACTATCCATAGCATGTGTGCAGTTCATTTATCTCAGGGTAGCATCAACAGCTACCTTGTGGTCTTCCCTATATATCACGAGGCAGAAGCTACCTTGCAATGTGGATATGTGAATGTGAGCCCATCTTAGTCAGCTGTGACTAAAGCCAGCAATTACTCATGGTAAGCCTGAGAACTGAGTACCCAAACTTTCCATCTTAATTTTTCAGAGGCCACTCAGGTTTGCTGATGATTATGACCTGTATATTGCTGAGGACCCAAGGGCATGGTTTAAGCCCTGTGATCCCTCACACCTCCAGTTCCCACTGTCTTACTTCTTTAAAATGTAATGCAGTTCATTAAAACAAACTGTTATTACTGAAATCTGGAAAACAAAATGCAAACACCATGGCTATGTCTACATTGCATCACTTTTTTGTAAAAGGGATGCAAATTAGACGTATCGCAATTGCTAATGAAGTGGGGATTTAAATCTCCCCTGCTTCATTAGCATAAAATGGCTGCCGCTTTTTTTCGGCACGGAGCTTTGCCGGAAAAAAGCGCCAGTCTAGACGCGGATCTTTTGGAAAATAAAGACTTTTTAAGAGGGATAAGGGATCTTTCGGAAAAGGCTTTATTTTCTGAAAGATCCGCGTCTAGACTGGCGCTTTTTTCCGGCAAAGCTCCATGCTGAGAAAAAGCGGCAGCCATTTTTATGCTAATGAAGCGGGGGAAATTTAAATCCCCGCTTTGTTAGCAATTGCGATACGTCTAATTTGCATCCCTTTTACAAAAAAGGGATGCAATGTAGACGTAGCCCATTACTCTCCCCTCCGGGTCTTCCCACCCCAATCTGACTCTCGTAGTCACAGCTTAAACTAAACACTGCTCACTCAAATTCCAGTGGAGAATATGGCTCCCTATTTTTAATCATAATATCACTAAAGCCTTAGTCCATTCATGTGACACCAAATTTTAGTGGATTTTTCCTGTCTTATTACTTATGTAAAGTAAAATTCTCCATTAGAGCTGTATTTTGCCTAGTTTCAGTAAACGCGTGGGGGGGGGGGAACCCCCACCAACCACTTACTGGGTTTTCTAATGATGGACCAGATTTTTAAAGATATTTAGATGCATAAAGAAGCAAAGGGAGACCTAATGGGATTTTTCAAAAACACCTATGAACATAACTCCCTGAATAGCTCTATCAGCACTGCATACACACCCTTCCCACACACTGACCACATATTCCAGTAAAGCATGAGTGCCATACTGCTGGCCCTGTACGCTCTCAGTTCCTTCTTGCCAGCAACTCCAACAGGGAGATAGGCAGGCAGATGATGGACTGGACATGAGCAACACAGCTTGAGCAACAGTTATGAATGGTAACTTTTTTTCTTCTGAGTGTTTGCTCATGTTGATTCATATATGAGTTTGGATAACTGCTGAGTAATTGCATAGTGGAAAGTAAACGAATGGATGGACAACCAGTTTGCCACCCTGGTCACGTGGACAGTAATAACTGCTTAGGGTGCACCTTTGCTTGATGGTAGCAGAAGAAAGAGCAAACAGTGATGCAAGAAGAAATTCTTTGGGTAGATGCTGGGTGCCCTTTCATCCTCAGTCACCAAGATGATTGGCAGACTTACAGACTAGAATGCTAGTGCCCTCCTAACATTCAAGCACACAGTCTACACTCCTCTTCTGACCTGTGCAGCTTTGGAAAGAAGACTGGTAAATACAGAGGCGGTTCCAAGAGCAATTTCCTAGACTTTGCGGGCTGAAGTCATTGTGACCAGGAATGCATAAGTCTAAGATAGGTAAAGACTAAATAGCTACTAACAACTAGGGATGTTTGAGTGTAAATAAGTAAACATTTAACCAACAAGTGCGGCGGCTTTGCTGCAGGTAATGCAGTATGAAGCTAAGCTTTATACTGCAACTGCAGAGCCTGCAGTTCAGGTAACAATGTAACAACTGAGATTTTCACCAGTTACACTGTTACTCTATTACACAGTTTTTAACATCCCTACTATTAACTATGTACAGATTAGGTAGAACAAAGGACAGTGAAGAAATGTTAACACTTTTGCTAAATGGTCTTGCTCCAACTATCATGGGCGGTAAGAAACTGAGAGGACATAAGGTTGGTGGTGCTTAATATGTCAGCTTATGAGTGGAGCACTCAATGGGGTGCTCCAGCCAACCCTACAGATACTAAGGCAAAAGTCTCTGACGATTGAGTTGTGCATACACGCATACGTTGTATGGAACTGACATGAGCAAGCACCCAAAAAAAGCTGGTTATGCCAGGAACACTCAGTTGATTAAAATTCATGCCTGAGACCAGTGCAACCTTCCCATACAGAAAGCCTTTAAATGTAGAGCCAAATGAAAAAGTCTTACATTGTTTGAAATTAATTATTTTCTGACACTCTCCCCTCCCCCTTTGTCCAGGATAACCTGAGACTGCCCCGACATACTGTGTCAGCTATCTCTGTCCTTCTAAGGCAGCATTTCTCAAATGCAACGATAGCCTCCTGAGATGAGAGTGAGGAGTGAGGGGGAAAAAGCATCACCTCTGATTTCTTCTAGATGCTCTGCTCAGGTGAGGCATGATGAGCAAGGTGAGTTCCTGACCCACCAGGGAGGTGGGAAGCAAGAAAAGGAGCAACGGGACTTGGGCTTCAGCCCTGGGATGGTTAGATGGCAGGCCCTAGTGGTGTTTCTTCAGGAGCTTGACTGTAGGGCCCCAGCTGCATGGCCCTGTGTCCATCTCCACACATTACAGCTGGTCTCACATCCATCTACCCACATAAATCTTGATCCCTGCTGCCTCTCGCACCCCACCCAGAGCTTAATTTGTCCTAGACTTGCTGAAAGAGTGATACTTCTATGTTTATCAATAACACTTTTCATGGTTTCCCAATTAGGCACTAAGTGTGCTGTGAAAAGTGATTTTAAAAAAGCCCTATATAAATTACAATGACTTTGTTGTGTATGTGTGTGTATTTATTTGTCCTTCCTAAAGTATTTTAGGAGAAACTATCAGTGCAGCCACCAGCAGGCATTGGTATTTGCACTTTGGGGCCACCAAAATATTTGTTGGGCGAACCTCTGCTCTAGGCTGCTTGTCAGGCCCTTGTTCCAGGTCATGTCACAGCTGTTAAGAGCTTATCATTATAACAGGGTGAGTTTACATCAGCTTTTGGACTAGGCCTAGTTTCATCATTACGGGAAAATGTCTTTGTTCCTCATACAATGACTATTGCCCTCTTGTTCTAATAACATTCCCCTTCCTAATTTTGACAAGGTCTTCCCACTTCTCTGGCACCAAGTCCAGCATTTCAAATCCCTTTGGTTTTCTCTCTGAGTGATTGAGTTCTGATTGGAATGTCGATCCTTCTTGGCTATAGGTTTGAGTTCATATTGTCCATCTGTATCCTGTTTGAATATTAGCCCCAAAGGGAGACTCTATTTTCCTTAGTATAAATCTGTTACCCATTTTCACTTACTATGTAATACAACTTATTGAGAGACCCCAAAACCTATGTCAGAGAGGGATTTGTACTTGAAGAACAAGGCTTGAAGTAGAGATAAATCTGCCACAGGGTTCCCTGTGTGACCTTAGACAAGTCATTTAACCTCTGTAGAATGGGATAATCTGTACTAAACTGCAAGTGGACCAAAACAAAAAGACATGAAATGATCTATCATACCATAAATTAGTCAGAAAATGCATTTATAAAGGGCCAAATTCATGTATGTAACTGGGGTCTAATTTTACTTAATCTCTTACCCTTTTGAGTGGAATACACGATAAAGTAATCACTAGCTGTTGGGAGCCTGAAGTGAGAAGTATCATCAACTTCCTCAGGTTCATCATCTGTTTTTTCAACACCAGAGTCTTTCTTTCCTATTGTAATGAAACAAAATATGTTTAAACACACTAATGTAATTACCTGGTGCCAAATTATTTCCAACTGACTTACCTTGTATAGTGTATCAATACTCTATAAACAGCAGCCTATACATGCATCTTTTTTTTTCCCACATCCTGGCACTCCCACCTATATTTACTATAGGAATGCAGGTACTGGAATATGGTGATAATGGTGTTAGCTACGTAGCTGGATTATTAGATAGAGTCGAAGGAACTTTTTGAGTAAAGTACATTTTGATTTAAAATATTGTTTTAAGCAATCAAATTCTTTTGTTTAAAATATAAAATTAGAAAATGAGTAACAGGCTGCTCCCTCTCTTTTTAGTTCACTTTTCCTTCCTAATTCTTTATTTCAATTGCCGCTCCCCTTCATTTGCATGCTACAAAAAGTGGGGAAAGAAGAAAAAAGTGTAAAAGAAAAAAAAATCAGAAATATTGAAAATAATTTTTGAAACAAAAAGAATTGATGAAAAAGCCAATAAAATTTTTGATTAAGCAAAAATTTTATACTCAGTAAGCTGAAGAATTGAAACAAATTCAAATATTGTAAGGATTCATTTCAAATATTATATGTATTGACTGATTTTGTTTTCAACCAGCTCTACTAGACCGTCTCAATGTCTGGGAGAAAGGTGAGGGCTGGCTGTTGGGGAATGGTTTATTGGAGAACAATGACTAAAGTTGTGAGTACAAATAGTTTGTTTGAATTGCTTAGAACCTAAAGTGTTGCAGATCTGGGGTACATTCAAATTTTGCTTGAATCTTTACAGTAGTCCGAAAAATGCCTTGAAAGAGCCTGGTTTTGAGTGCCTTTTATCTCAATTTTGAAGGTCTATCTCCATTTTGGAGCTCTATGAGGTTCAGATGACTAGAATAAGCTTCAGGTAAGTATCCAAACTTTCAGATGCCTGTGTGAATCTCTCCTTGTGACCCTATGTTAAGTCAGGAGACTGCCCAATAAGAGTAGGCACTAGCTGAATCAGTCCTCACATACCTTTTCCCTGGGGTAAAAAGATTGCCTTCAGTTTCCCAGTTAAAGCCCTGAGGATCACCCCATTTTCAATTATGTAAGGTTTGTAACTTTGAGGCCTCCCTTTCATCACCCACATTCTGCTGGATTAGGAGGACAGTGTTAGATTTCTTTTGGTGCTTTGTAAAAGGAAGTCCTTAACTGGCCAGGGCACAAGAGGCACTGTGCCCCACTTTAGATGGAACGCATGGTCCGTGTGGTTCTTTCAACACTGCCTGCTTTGAGATTGAGAGATGGGAGCTGGATTCTCTCTTGAGTAGCCACACAAGTACCCAGCACTACACAAGCCTGGGCTACAGAGAATAGCTGAGGATACCGGGCTAAATTTTAATGAAATCAGGTTGGGGAAGGATGTTAAACTGTGATAGCGACTACACGATTAGTCGATAAGGGGGCCTTCTGCAGAGTCACAGCTGGAGCTGGCTGGAACCAGGATTGAGTAGTCTTGGCTCACGCCAGTTCTGGACCACTGCAGCTCTGCATTTTAAATGTATTAAGAACCACCAGGAACATTTAAAATGCAGAGGCACAGCATCCTGGACTGGCATGATCATACAGAGGCAGCAAGATAGAGGGGGGGAAGCAAGTAGTCGAACTCCATTCAACTACTCACTTACATCCCTAGTCCAGATGCAGCCCCCAGCTTGATTAGATCTGGCTCCCAAGGCTCAGGGCTTCCCCACCCCCAAGTATTGAGGAAATCCGTGCTGGTACTCCAGCCCCTTCCCTCCCGCTGTCCTACCGCATGGCTCGTAAACACAATCTACTAGCCTGGGCCCCCTAGTCTCTGGTGCATGAGGGGAATGTGAGGAATGTCTGTCTGCTTCTCAGTCAGTGAAGGTTTGATTTTTTTTCTTTTCTTCTCAGTTTCTGACTGATTTTTCTGTGGATTTAGTGGTCACTGACCCAAAAAAGGTTCTCAGTTCCCCACCACTGCTGTAAATACTTTAAAAGGACCTGAGATTAAAGCTTCTTACAAACAGGCTGGAAAAAGAAATTCAATGCTACTCCTGCAGATGCACATTTAATTCTGCTCACCTCCTCTGCATGCCTGAATGATAAAGATTTTAGGTTTTTCTTGGAGCTTTGGGCACTGCATATTGTTGAATAATGCAAATATATCATCAAGAAGAACTTCTTTAGTATCATTCCCTTGAATGTAGCCATTTCTTCCATGACTCATAAGAGTGATGAGGCAGCAGCTAACTTCATCCTTTGATTGATTGATTTTGTCCCGGAACTTTTTCAACGCCAACAGTATTTCCTGTTACAAAAAAATGCACTGATCAAAATAATGAATTTTCAAAAGATTATTATTAACATTTGAAATAATAATAAGGGTAAAGGGTCAAATTAATTGGCCATAAGAAGTATTTTTAAAACCACCCCCATACCAGTGGGTCCATGACTGGGGTTCCTAAATGCTACTATAATACAAATAAATAATAATAGCCAATTGAATGCTGTATTATGCCAGCTCTTCCCGCATAGCCTTGTGATTTAGATTTCTTCCCTCTCTGATTTATAGCCCAAACTGGCAAGTGCAGTGAACAAGGCAGCAGCCAAATGGAGAATTTGCCTGGGAAATGTCAGAAAGGAGCTCAGTTAAGTGTGGCTTTTGGGGGGGCTGTGTTTTATACTGGTGGGGTGAGTATCCAAGTGTCTGTCTTGGATCATTTGTTTGACTTGCTAGTTGCAGGGACTGTTTGACCGTGTGTTGGGCAGTTTGAAAAGTGTGAATTTGGGAGTGCTTTGTTCCAGGTGGGCCTTTGGGGGGCTGCCTGGATTGGAGGCAAGGCTTTGAATTAGGCTTCCTGTTTGGCGGCGGCAGCAGCCTTATAAAAAAGGCAGCCAGAGTGAACAGAGTGAGCAGCCAACATGGTAGTGGCCTACAGGGGAGTTTGCCTGGGAAATGTCTGAGGAGCTCAGGTAAGTGTGGTTTTTCTGGGGGCTGTGTTGTGAGCTGGTGGGGTGAGTGTCCAAGTGTCTGTCTGTCTGATCATTTGTTTGACTGATGCTAGTTGTATGGACTAGTGAACCGGAGCAGCTAACAGAGTTTCATGAGGAAGTTGCTCAGGTGAAGGAGGAGCGATTATGGGACGCTTGGGGTAAGTGGCTGTCTGTATGTTTGTGGGTTGCTTGCTGGTTGCCTGAAAGATACTGTGTGCTGCACTTTTGTTTGTCTGTTTGGAATTCTATGTGCTGAGCTGTAAGTTTGAAGGACTCTGTGCTGAAACTGGCAGTTGGAAGCTATGAGCTGGTTACCTGAAGTGTTTGTACACTAATGCAAGAAGCCTGGGCAACAAACAGGAAGAACTGGAGGCCTTGGCCCAGACCAAGAAATATGATTTAATTGGGATAACAGAGACTTGGTGGGATGACTCGCATGACTGGAGCGCTGTCATGGAAGGGTATAGACTGTTCAGGAACAACAGGCAGGGGAGAAAAGGAGGAGGAGTTGCACTATATGTAAGAGAGCACTACGATTGCTCTGAACTCCAGTATAAAGAGGGAGAAAAACCTGTTGAGAGTCTATGGGTTAAGTTTAAAGGAGCAAACAACAGCATTGATGTTGTGGTTGGTGTTTGCTACAGGCCACCGAATCAGGTGGATGAGGTAGATGAGGCTTTCTTTGGACAACTGAGCGAAGCTTCCAGATCGCAGGCCCTGGTTCTCGTGGGGGACTTTAATCACCCTGACATCTGCTGGGAAACCTATTCTGCAGTACACAGGCAATCCAGGAAGTTTTAGGAGAATGTTGGTAAAGAACAGGTTAGGAACTATTTAGAAAAGCTAAACGTACATAAATCCATGGGTCCGGACTTAGAGCATCCGAGGGTACTGAGGGATTTGGCAAATGTCATTGTGGAGCCTTTGGCTATTATCTTTGAAAAGTCATGGAGATTGGGAGAAATCCCGGATGACTGGAAAAAGGCAAATATGCCCATCTTCAAAAAAGGGAAGAAGGATGATCCAGGGAACTATAGGTCGGTCAGTCTTACCTCGGTTCCTGGAAAAATCATGGAAGGGATCCTTAAGGAATCCATATTGAGGCACTTGGATGAGAGGAAAGTGATTAGGAATAGTCAGCATGGATTCACAAAGGGCAAGTTGTGCCTGACCAATCTGATTAGCTTCTATGATGAGGTAACTGGCTCGGTGGACATGGGCAAGTCAGTGGATGTTATATACCTTGACTTTAGCAAGGCTTTTGATATGGTCTCCCACAATATTCTTGCCAGCAAGTTAAGGGATTGTGGATTGGATAAATGGACGGTAAGATGGATAGAAAGATGGCTAGAAGGCCGGGTCCAGCGGGTAGTGATCAATGGCTCGATGTCAGGATGGCGGTCGGTTTCTAGCGGAGTGCCGCAAGGTTCGGTTCTAGGACCGGTTTTGTTCAATATCTTTATTAATGATCTGGATGAGGGGATGGATTGCACCCTCAGCAAGTTTGCAGATGACACTAAGCTGGGGTGAGAGGTAGATACGCTTAAGGGCAGAGATAGGGTACAGAATGACTTAGACAAATTGGAGGATTGGGCCACAAGAAATCTGATGAGGTTCACAACAAGGACAAGTGTAGAGTCCTGCACTCGGGACGGAAGAATCCCAAGCATAGTTACAAGCTTAAAGTGCAGCAGGGGCTTAAAGTGCAGCAGGGGAGGTTTAGATTGGACATTAGGAAAAAATTCCTAACTGTCAGGGTGGTCAAATATTGGAATAAATTGCCAAGGGAGGTGGTGGAATCTCCCTCTCTGGAGATATTTAAGAACAGGTTAGATAGACATCTGTCAGGGATGGTGTAGACTGAGCTTGGTCCTGCCTTGAGGGCGGGGGGCTGGACTCGATGACCTCTCGAGGTCCCTTCCAGTCCTATTATTCTATGATTCTATAAGCTGGGGACCAACCAGTTAAATAGTAGTTCTGCAGAAAAGGACCTGGGGGTTACAGTGGATGAGAAGCTAGATATGAGTCAACAGTGTGCCCTTGTAGCCAAGAAGGCTAATGGCATATTAGGTTGCATTAAGAGGAGCATTGCCAGCAGATCCAGAGATGTCATCATTCCCCTTTATTCGGCTTTGGTGAGGCCGCATCTGGAATATTGTGTCCAGTTCTGGGCACCCCACTACAAAAAGGATGTGGACGCATTGGAGAGGGTCCAGCGGAGGGCAACCAAAATGATTAGGGGCTGGAGCATATGACTTATGAGGAGAGCTGAGGGACTTGGGTCTGTTTAGTCTGCAGAAGCGAAGAGTGAGGGGGGATTTGATAGCAGCCTTCAACTTCCTGAAGGGAGGTTTCAAAGAGGATGGAGAGAGGCTGTTCTCAGTAGTGACAGATGGCAGAACAAGGAGCAATGGTCTCAAGTTGTGGTGGGAGAGGTCCAGGTTGGATATTAGGAAAAAACTATTTCACTAGGAGGGTGGTGAAGCACTGGAATGGGTTACCTAGGGAAGTAGTGGAGTCTCCATCTCTAGAGGTGTTTAAGTCTCGGCTTGACAAAGCCCTGTCCGGGTTGATTTAGTTGGAATTGGTCCTGTCTAGAGCAGGGGGCTGGACTTGATGACCTTCTGAGGTCTCTTCCAGTTCTATGATTCTATGAAGGGGGATTTGAAATCTAGAATCCTCTGTTCATTGGTCATACCTTAACCATGGGGGGGACAGGACGGGACGGGACGGGGCTGGGCTGGGCTATCACGAAGGACAGGGCTATATAAAGCTTGCTAGTAAGTGACCAGGGAGCTGGCAAACAAGAGTAGGTAACATGGAGTTTTGTGATGGAGTGCAAATGGGGAGTTTGAAGGAGGCTAGGTATACTTGGCATTCTTTAAAACTTCATACTAAGCTAAAACCAAACCCTGTCAATCTATCTGTATGAGAAAATGTAGTCAAAAGCCCAGCAGCTACAACTACTCAAGAGAGAGATCTTGGAGTCATTGTGAATAGTTCTCTTAGCACATACACTCAATGTGCAGCAGCAGTCATAAAAGGCAAGTGGAATTTTAGGAATAATTGAAAAAGGGATAGAGAATGAGACAGAAAATAACTTATTGCCTCTATATAAAACCATGGTACGGTCACATCTTGAATACTAAGTACAGATGTGGTTGCCTCATCTAAAAAAAGATATATCAGCATTGGAAAAGGTTAAGAAAAGAACAACAAAAATGATTCAGAGTTTGGAACAGGTGCCATATGAAGAGAGATTAAAAAGACTTGGACTTTTCAGCTTAGGAAAGAGGAGACAAAGGGGTGATATGGTAGAGGTCTATAAAATCATGACTGGCATGGAAAAGGTGAATAAGGAAAAGTTATTTACTTGTTCCTATAACCAAAGAACTAGGGTCACCAAATGAAATCAATAAGTAGCAGGTTTAAAAAAGACACAAAAGAAGTATTTCTTCATGTAGCACACAGTCAACCTGAGGAACTTCTTGCCAGAGGAGGTTGTGAAGACCAGGACTGAACAGGGTTGAAGACAGAACTAGATAAATTCATGGAGGTTAGGTCCATCAATGTCTATTAGCCAGGATGAGTTGGAATAGTGTCCCTATCCTCTGTCAAGAGCTCAAAATGGGTGGCAGGAAAGGTACTGCTTGATAATTCACTGTTCTATCACACCCTCTGGGACATCTGGTATTGGTTGCTGTTGGAAGATAGATACTGGGCTCGTTGGACCTTTGGTCTGACCTAGTATGGCCATTCTCATGTTCTTATGACCAAACAGTTCTTATGACTGTATGTTGGACAGTTTGAAAAGTGTCAATTAGGAGTGCTTTGTTCCAAGTGGGCCTTCACGGTTGACTGAATTGGAAGCAAGGCTTTGAGTCAGGCATTCTGCTTGGAGGCTGCAACCTCAAAAAAAGAGAGACAAAGCGAATGGAGTGAGCAGCCAACAGGGAAGCATCCAGCAGGGGAGTTTCCCTGGGAAACATCTGAGAGGAGATCAGGTAAGTGTGGGTTTTAGAGGGCTCGGTTTTGAGCTGATAGGTGAGTACCCAAGTGTATGCTTGTCTGCAATCATTGTTTGACTGTGTGCTTGTCAGTGTGAATAGCGCGGCAGTATGACAAGTGCAGCAGATTTTAAAAGTGTGAATTGGGAGTGCTTTGTTCCAAGTGGGTATTCTGGGGTAACTGGATTGTAGGAAATAAAGAGAAACAGTAAAATGGGGGGGAAAAGTCCCATTCAAACTCTTCATATGAAGACAGACAGCTAAAATATAACACTTTTTATAAGTGCTTGCATACAAATGCTAGAAGTCTAAATACTAAGACGGGTGAGTTTATGTGCCTGGTATTAAATGAGCATGTTGACATTATAGGCATCACAAACTTGGTGGAATGATAATAATCAACAGGTCACAGTAAAAATATAGGAATGACAGACTAGGTTGGGGTGGGCAATAATTTTTTGCTCGGGGCCACTTGAAATTTTTTTGAAGTGGCTCCAGGCTGCACCAGAAGAAGCGGGGCCTCAATCGGAAGGGGTGGGGCCAGGATGCTTCCAGGCTTCCCCACTCACAGACCATGATTGGTCTGGGAGTGAGGAAGTCCCTTTGCCCCCCTTCCCACTAATTACTCATGGCCCTGGCAGAGCTGGAGAAGGCTTCACATGTGTGCAGAAGTGTGCAGCATTTCTAAGTTCTGTGCGCTCTTTGCAGGGCAGGGGCAGAGTGGAGGAAACTTCATGCACTGCCCCTGCTCCCAGGCCCTGAGGACAGAGAGCAGCAGGGCCTCAGTGGGCTGGATCAGCCTGCTTTGCAGGCCAGATAGAGCCCGCAGAGGACCTTTTGCCCACCCCTGGACTAGGTCATGCTCAGTAAGAAGGAAGTGAAACTATTTGTGAATGAAAACAGAGTCAAATGTATTATACGTATTATATGAAACAAACTGAAACACAAAAATTCTATGGATAAAAATTCCATACTTGAATTAGGGATGTGAACAACTAGTCGCTTCCCCCACCCCTTGTTGCCTCTGTCAGAAAGAGGCAGCAAGGAAGTGGGGGTGGGGAGAGGATGGGGTGCATCAAAGCAGCAGTGCTGTGTGGAGCCCGAGGCCAGACCTTGGGCTCCATGTGGTGCTGCTGCTTTGAAATACCGCATGCAGCCTGGGGCCAGTCCCCAGCTCACCCTGGGCTACACATGGAATTTCAAAATGGCAGTGCCGCATGGAGCCCGGGGTCAGCTAGGGACTCTCCCGCTGACCCACGCTCCATATGGCACTGCTGCTTTGAAACACTGTGTGGAGCCTGATGCCAGGCTCCCAGCTGACCTCGGGCTCCATGCACCGCTGCTGCTTTGAAATGCCCCATGCTCCCTGCAATGCTTACACTTTGAAGGCAAAGGTGCCCTTATGAACTAATCATATAGTTGATGCAAATTGCATTGACTATTTGATTAGTCAATCAATCTAAATTTAACATCCCTAACTTGTATAATAAAAGTATAGCAATAGAGTTATACTACTGACAACCTGACCAGGATGGTGATAAGTGACTGTGAAATGTGCCAGATTAAAGACTACAAAAACTGAAAAATAAAAAATGAGGGAATTTCAACTATCCCTATATTGACTAGGTGCCTGTCACCTCAGGATGGGATTCAGAGCTAAAGTTCCTAGACAACATTAATGACTGCTTCTTCAAGCAGCTACTCCTGCCTTCCACAAGGGGAGAGGCAATTATTGATATATTCATGAATGGAACATGGAATCTGATCCAAAAAGTTGAACAATGATCATAATAAAGAGTAGTATCTCAGAGAGTGAGAGAGGGTATGTCTACACTACCCCCCTAGTTCGAACTAGGGGGGTAATGTATGCATACCGAACTTGCTAATGAAGCCCGGGATTTGAATTTCCCGGGCTTCATTAGCATAAAGCCGGCTCCGCCATTTTTAAAAGCCGGCTAGTGCGAACCCCGTGCCGCGCGGCTACACGCAGCACGGGCTAGATAGTTCGAAATACATAGCCATTCCGATCTATCTAGCCCGTGCCGCGTGTAGCCGCGCGGCATGGGGTTCGCACTAGCCGGCTTTTAAAAATGGCGGAGCCGGCTTTATGCTAATGAAGCCCGGGAAATTCAAATCCCAGGCTTCATTAGCAAGTTCGGTATGCATACATTACCCCCCTAGTTCGAACTAGGGGGGTAGTGTAGACATACCCAGAGAGAAAAAGAAGTGGAGGGGAAGTATTTTCTGAACGTCATATAGTACTGACTTCTGCTTCACTAGAGTGTCACATAACACCAAGTGAGCCTTCCTTAGGGTCTGGGAAGCATTCCATGTGAGGCTATCTACCTGGTATGGTGTAATTTTATTGACCTACCTTCTCATCAGGATCAATGCACGGTTGAAAAGGTTCTTCAAATTGGTACTTGCAAAGCCACTTATTCATTCTTTCAATATCCTTTTCTGCACCTGGTCGCCCTTTTTTCACGCACATCATAAAAGCCACACGTTTTTTGCTCATGTCATACTTATCCTGTTGATTGAAAGTGTTACATTAAAACGTCAGAATAGATGGCTGGTCTATAGCTTACTGAATAACATTGCTCTAACAGTATGTTTCCTACATGGAAAAAAAAGACAGTGTTCAATCCTAGAAGTACTCTAAGAACAATCCCTCTAGCCATGAGAGCATAAGTAGGATTGGCTTCTGTAGCCTTGTTTATAATATCAAACTGGCGTGTTACTAACAGCAGGTATGTGCAATTGGTACGGGTGAACAAGTGCTGAAAATGGTTTAATCAAAATAGCCGATGGGACCAAACTATTTTTAGCACCCTTGCAGAGAATGGTCCAGACATTCCCCAGCAGACTTTCTTCCTTTTTACCTCAGCATAAATCAGGATTAATTTTAATCTAAGCAAATGGCACTATAAAGTATAAAACGTGCAAGTGGGAGGAGAATTTAGGCCAAATTTTTCAGTTAGCAAACCTCTCTAAAACAGTTCATAGCGGGGTTAAAAAAATACGTTTAAGGTTTTTGGTTCAAGTGATTTCTGTATTTCAGGTAACAAACAAAACAAACTAGTTAACCTTATCCCTAAATATTAAACTCTGAGATAGTTGCAATGTAAAAATAAATCACAGGAGAGAGCAGACATTACAGGCTTGATTCAGAAAAGGGATTCAGAAAAGTATGGATTCTTAAGACTTTTGGTTGATGCATGAAAACAAGATAAACATCAGATGCTTTTATTCATAGAAGAATTATTTTGCTCTAAGTTACACCCATGTAACCTCATGGAAGTAAAGTACAATCTGACATGGTGTTTCTAGAGAAAATGGTGTAAAATCCACATCCCACTGAAATCAATGGCAAATTTTGTCATTGACTTCAACAGGGCCAGAATTTCAATCAGATGTGTATATATTATAGAATAATTGCATATCTAGTAAATACTAGTATTTTACAATTATACTGAAAATATGGTTATCAGGAAAATCACTAGTAATTACTAGTAATTTTCTGAAGTTTCTTTGTGCTGTTACTATACCTAAGCCCTAAGGCTCAGTAGGATTTTAATAAAGTTGACATGAGGATGATGATTACCGATTAACCAGGTAAGTGGTTAATCTTTCACATCCCTAAATGAGTAATGCTTACTGGTGCTGGTTAACCAGTGGAGGCTGCTCAGACAGGGGACCCACCATGGACAGGGACTGCTCTGGAGGGGGTTGGGAACCAGCGGCAGCCTCAGTCCCAGTGTGGGGTTGGAGGTGGGAGCTCAGATCCCGCTTAATCAGTTAATTGGGTAAATGTTAAGTCAACCTAACATTGACTGGTTAACTGATTAACTGGGATTTTACATCCCTAGTTGACATATATATTTCTAGCATTCATATCTTAGGTGTAGGTATAGCTTCCTTTAATCTTGCATATGACACTGATGCTTCCATTTTTTTCCTGTTTTTCAAAATTCTCTCAGGATATTATCCTGCTCCAGAAGCAGTGATCCATGCCAACTGTCTCCATGACAATGCCTGACACTGGGCTATGTACTTACTGTGTTTACAAGATGTGTACTGAGGGGAGGATTTATCTTCCCCCTCTTCCCCCCAATCCTGAGGAAAGATCCCCTTTTGGAAATTCCCCTTAACCATGCCACAGTGTAGCTAGGTTAAGCAAACTATTGAATGCCATCTTTCAATACTCTACAGAAAATACTGCAGAAAGTCAACAGAAATTCAAATACAGGCAGTCCCCGGGTTACGTACAAGATAGGGACTGTAGGTTTGTTCTTAAGTTGAATTTGTATGTAAGTCGGAACTGGTACATATTGTAGGGGAAACTCTAGCCAAACATTTCTTCAGAGCTCAGTTTTATTCTCCCACACCTCACTTCCCTCAGTCCTTTATTCTCAAGCTGAGGTGTCTGCTGAGAAAAGCCGCTCCGTGTCTCCCTGGTCTGCTGGGAGGGGACGCTAGCTTCGCGTCTCCCTGGTCTGCTGGGGGGAAGCAGCTAGTGCGGGGTTGCTTCACCCTGTTTGTAAGTAGGGATCCGATGTAAGTCGGATCCATGTAACCCAGGGACTGCCTATATTTACAATATGAGGCCTATTCTGCTCTGTCACACAAGGGCAGCTGCTGTTGAAGTCCAAGGTAATTGATTCCAGAGAACTGGAAGAATTTGGCCCAGGGGCTTGTGTTCTGAGAACTGAAAAATAGTTACCAGTTTGCCTTGGTCACTTTGCTCAGTTCTTTCTTTAAAACTTGTATCACTTGTCTGATGCGTGGTTTGCTTGTGACCAGTTCTTACAGCATCTGTATTTAAAAACAAATAAATTAAAAATGAAGATCAGATGATAGGTGAAGCTATTTTTGTATGACTTATAAAAAAATTAGGAAAGGCAAATATTAATAAGTCGCAGCTGATGCATTATGATGTCTGTGGAGGTTTGAAGTCTAAATACCTTTTGAATATGAACCTATGAGCCCCTTGCTTGTACTATCTCTGGTTGGTATTTGGGACAACCAGATTCAGGGTGTGTCTACACACAAAGTTATTTCGGAATTATGGCCGTTATTCTGAAATAAGTATGCGAGCTCCTCCACACCAATTCTGTTATTCCGAAATACTTTCAAAATAACACGGCTTATTCTGACTTCTGTGAACCTTATTGTACAAAGAATAACGACTATTCCAACATAGCTATTTTGAAATAAGGTATGTGTAGACACTCCACTTCTTCTATTTCAAAATAGAATGACTCTGGTGAGGGGCTAAGTTATTCCTCCTGGGGCTCTAAATCGAGATAGCACATCTACATTAGGGAAGCCTGCCTTGGACTAATTTTGAGGCTTCCCTGCAGTGTAGATGTGCTATTCCAAAATAAGCTATTTTGGGATAACTATTCTGGAATAGCTTATTCCGAAATAATTGTGCAGTGTAGACGTAGCCTCGGCGTCCTCCTTCCAGATGCTTAATACACACACCACTGTAGGCCCAGGAATAGCTAAGAATGCTTGGGAACGACATAAGAATGGCCATACTGGGTCAGACCAAAGGTCCATCCAGCCCAGTATCCTGTCTGCCGACAGTGGCCAATACCAGGTGACCCAGAGGGAGTGAACTGAACAGGTAATGATCAAGCGATCTCTCTCCTGCCATCCAGCTCCACCCTCTGACAGAGGCTAGGGACACCATTCCTTACCCATCCTGGCTAATACGCAGGCATTTTCTGGTAAAATTTCTTCCTGTTGCTCCAGCTACACCATTTGTGGTAATAGTGATACCACAGTACTATCAAGTTTACTTGACATCAAGATTAAAATACGGCCAGCATCTTATCTACATTAATTTCCTACTGTTGCTACTACTATGTGACCTGAAAAGGTGGCAAAACCAATATGAAATCTCTGGCCAAAAAGGCCAAGTGTGGAGTGTGACAATGCACCCCATACTTATCATAGTGATATTATGCACTTATGAGAGAGGGAGGGGCAAACTATTTATGAGCTTACATTATATTGTCTTGCATTGCATATCTGATGTGAGGCTGGGGAGCTGGGAAATTGGTGGTCTGTTCTTGAGTGGTTTAGGAAAGTGCTTGCGTAGCAGGAAGCAGTGGTAGAAGACACTATTTTTAGTAGACCAGAGATTACATTTGACTTGTGGCCAGGTTCTCATGAGAATAGGGCCTCTGGGAATTTGGTTTTTCACCCCGAGGCTATTGGGTCTGCTAGTCTGGCCTGTAAAGCTGTCACAACCACGCAGTTTCAATGGGATTTTTTGCCTCTCTGGTGTTTGAGCTGAGCAGGTATTATTGTTTCTGAAGTAGCAGTCAGCCTTTGTTTACTGCCAGGAGTTACTCTAGCTCAGGTGTGGCCAACCTGAGCCTGAGAAGGAGCCACAGTTTACTGTAGGTCTTTGGCAACGTATATTGGTAATTTGTCAGCTGTTCTCGTCAGGTGCCTCCTCTCCCATCTCCATTATCTTCTGTCCTCCAGCAGCCCCACGGATCAGTGCCTCCTCTTCCTTCCCCACACCTCCTGCCCACTGCAATCAGCTGCTTCATGGCACTCAGGAGGCTCTGTGGGGCAGGGAAGGAGTGAGGGTGCAATATGCTTGCAGGAGGTGGAGCCAGGAGTTGAGCACTGGAAAGTTGGCACCTGTAGCTGCAGCCCAGGAGTAAGTGCCTGAGCAAGGAGCTTATTAACTTCAGAAGAGCCACAGATTAGCCACCCCCTGCTCTAGCTGCAGTAGCCACTCTTTTTGGCAGTTTAGTCCTTGCCTGAGGAGATTACTGCTGTTGAAACAAACATAAAAAGGAAGATGAACTGGCAGCCTTTGCAATCTGAGTCCAGCCATTTCCTCTGTATCAGGGTGCAAATCAGGGATGCCATTTCTGATTTGGGGAGGGGGGAAGGGGAAGGCAAGTGTCTGAAAGAAGGAGGGGGGCAGACTGAGTACAGAGGCTTCAACAGTGTTACTGAGCATGCTCAGTACAAGCAGAGCACCAAATGGATTGGGGGGGGGGGAACCAACCCCATTCACCCTATCCCACTTGCATCAAGTCCATTCAAGGTCTAGCAAGGTACTGGAAAACTCTACTTTTTTGGCAAATAATTTAGCACTTAGCTGACATGAGCACTGTATCCAATTCCTATATAAAAGAAAATTAAATTTTAGAACCAGTCAGCTCTAACACAAACATATTCTGACATCTTGTGGCAAGTCATGTAAGGGACACTGGTTAGCCATAAAATTTTAATGTATATTCTTACTTTACCAATTCAGTGGAGGGAGGGAGGGAGGGAGGGAGAGAGACATTTCAGTGCTATATAAGAACATTTTAATATTATTTTTCCACACTGGTCATGATTTTCTAGGTATCTAACATATCCCTCACCCTTTAGTTATTTCTTTTCCAAGCTGAAAAGTCCCAATCTTGTTAATCTCTTCACATACGGAAGCTGTTCTTTATCTAATTTCTGTTGCCCTTTCTGTACCTTTTCCAAATACAATGTATCTTTTTTAAGATGGGTTGACCAGATCAGCACACAGTATTCAAGATGTGGGCATACAATGACTTTATGTAGAGGCAATATGATATTTTGTCTTCATATATATTCCTTTCCTAATGATTCCCAATATTGTTAGTTTTTTCATTTTTAGACTGCCTCAGCACATTGAACACATGTTTTCAGGGAACTAGCCACAATGATTTCAAGATCTTTTTCCTGAGTGGTAACAACTATTTTGTATAGTTAGGATTATATTTGCACTTATCAACACTGAATTCCATCTGCCTTTGTGTTGTCCAATCACCCAATTTTGTGAAATCCCTTTGTAGCTCTTTGCAGTCATCATTGGATTAGTCCCTCTTCACCCCTTTTTCAAGAACATTTGTAAGTTTAACAGTGATCCAAATGCAAATCCCAGCAGCACAACACTCATTCCTACTCTTCCTCTCCCCCACCCCTATCTTTTAAGTGGAATACCTGGAGGCTGTCTACATTGGCACCCTTTTCCGGAAAAGGGATGCTAATGAGACAAATCGGAATTGCAAATGCCGCAGGGATTTAAATTTTCCCCGCGACATTTGCGTGAAAATGGCTGCCGCTTTTTTCCGTCTTGGGGCTTTGCCGGAGAAAAGCACCAGTCTAGATGGGATCTTTCGGAAAATAAAGCCTTTTCTGAAAGATCCCTTATTCCTGATTTTAAGACAAATAAGGGATCTTCCGAAAAGGGCTTTATTTTCTGAAAGATCCTGTCTAAACTTGTGCTTTTCTCCAGCAAAGCCCCAAGCCGGAAAAAAGTGGCAGCCATGTTCATGCAAATGTCGTGGGGGATATTCAAAAGGGGGAAAAGGGTGCCAGTGTAGACACAGCCACAATGTTTTCACGATGACTACTGCCTGAATGCCCAGCCTTTTGTTATTCTTAATCACCCTGACTTTCTCCTTCTCACCTCAGACTCCCTGCCCCACTGGGAGCAGCTGAAACTCTGTTGCAGTTAAGAACTGCCTCTGGAGTCAGGGATTGCAGCTCTCAGGTATAAAATTCAGAGGGTTCAAACTTGGGGGGGGGGAAGGGCTACTACAACCAACCCCCAATAAATAGCACCCTTGGTGCAAATGCCAGCTCAGGGTGAGGCCTTGCACTTTTTTTTAATTGTGTGACAATACGACAGAGATTTCTCAATCACCTTTAACTGCTACTTGCCATTTTGTATTCCCCAAGATAAACGAGGGGGCACTTGAACCGACCTTTTCGGAGGCTGCCTGCATGTATGTCAGCTCTCTGAATATAACAGGGGGAAAAGAAAGGTATGACTTTCATTTTTTATCCCCAAATTTGGTGCTTTAATTCAGTCCCTTCTGCAAGCCCAGCCTCGGGCATACAAAGAAAGACACGCCCCATTTTCTTTAGAAAGCGAAAGCGATACTGTTATTTTTTCAGACACCATTTCCCCCCCCATTCAAACACCATTGCAGTAGGGGCACAAGAAGGAGGCCTGAACCAACCCCCCTGCGTCCCCAGCCCATGTCCCTGCCCACAGCTAAGGGCAGATGTTGGGTCTGTGGTTCCCCAGCTCCCCACACGTGCCGGGGGGGAGGCAGCACGGGAGCGGACTCCACGTCCAGTTCAGCGGCCCACGGCCTCGCCGCCTTCAAACCCCGCCCTTGCTCCCCAGCCGCCTTTACCTGCCGCCTTTCCCGGACGGATCCTGTCGACCAAGTCGTTGCGGGGGATGCAGGCGAGCGTCTCGCTCAGCACCTCCGTGGCCGTGCGCGGGTAGCGCTGCACCAGCAGCTCCGCCAGCGCCGGGTATTCCTGCACGCCATCCAGGTCCGCCTTGCTGGGGCAGTGCGGGTCATTCTCCCGTTTTCGCAGGTGGAACTTGAATTCACGCAGCTCCTTCGCGTCCAGCTCCTTCAAGATGCCGAGGATTTGTCTCTCCATCCCGCCGCTGCCGCGCGCCTCTCGCCCCCGCCTTCTCCCGGGCGGGGCGGAGCCTCCAAACTCCGCCCGGCTCCCTACTCGGGCCCTGGCTCCTGGCATGCAGCGTCCGCTGGACGTGTCGGGGCCCACAAGGGAGCAGCCAAACTGCTGCTCGTCGCTGCGGAGTCACAGGGTGCTGGCCCCTGTCCAACGTGCTGTCAAGAGTGCCCTGCTGTCTCCTGCCATCAGCACCGGCTACGGAGAAGTAGGTGGAACAGCTGCAAGGGCCACAAAGGGGGTGATGGAGACTAAAGTGCAGCTTGTCCTCGACCTGGCATTTGAGACCCCCTCCCCCAAAACTGAGTGGCATTGAAAGCTGGCACAAAGGAGTTGCAACACTACTCAGCTTGGGCTCAACCATTTCTTTACTGTGGTGGCAGGTGGCCAGGCCAAATATGAGTGAGTGGCACGGTGACCCGGTGTGCAGGAGTGTAGCTCTACTCACGTTTGGCACAGTAGCTGCTCTGTCACTAGCCAGGCTCAAATTGATTGATTGGCGTGATTGGCACTGTAACCCTCCCCCCCATTGCAGGTTTCAAGTTTTGGAGCAGAGAGCCAGGCCCATTTCTCTAATGCCCTAACACATCGCCACCCAGGGCTGTGGGATGAGCTTACTTTCTAGCATACACACACCTTCCTTGGCGGCCCCTCACTGGTCATTTTTTGGAGCAAAGACACCTCCAAAACTTTTCTGCAGCCTTGTCTGCAGTCTAGAAAGGATCCATCACAGGCAAATGGCTTTAGTTCCCCCATCCTAAGTACAGTAGACAGTTTCCTTAGGTTTAGAGATACATTAAACATTGGGCTGATACCTCAGATAGGTGGTGCATAGCCTAGCCTGCCAGCCTTTTCTTGACCTTGGTAGACTCTTTAGTAGGAGAGGGGGAAAACCCACATGATTTTAGATAGGTATTGTTTTAAAAGGCTGCAGTTGTACACATCTTATTTGTGAGGTCCCAATGCCCTTGGAAATAGGTGGTATTATGCTGTCTGTATTGTAAAGATAGATGTCTTCATGTTGGTTATATTCTAGCTCCAATTAACCCACGGAAGAGACCAATTCTAAACACATACTACGTCTACACTGGCAGCTTCTTGCACAAGAACTGTTTTGCAGAAGAGTTCTTGCACAAAAAGTCTTCTACAAGAGCTCATCTACACTGGCATGTGCTTTTGCACAAGAGATGTGCTTTTGTACTATGGCAGTGTGGACGCTCTCTTGCGCAAGAAAGCTCTGATGGCCATTTTAGCCATAGGGGTTTCTTGTGCAAGAAAATCATGTTGCCTGTCTACACTGCCTTCTTGTGGAAGAGCTCTTGCGCAAGAGGGCTTATTCCTTGTGGGGAGAGGAATAACTCTTCCAGAAGAAGCCCTGTTTTCTGATGCTAGACTGTAAATTTATTTGCGCAAGAACGCGCATGCAGTGTAGACACCTGGCAAGTTTTTGCACAAGAACACCTGAACACCTGGCAAGTTTTTGCGCAAGAAAACCTGTTCTTACACAGGAAGCTGCCAGTGTAGACATAGCAATACAGTAAATGAGCCATGTCTAAGAGGAGCAGAGGCATCACTAGATCAGGCTGGGTCTATATTTGAAAGCTAGTTATTCAAGCAATATCCACTTGCTGCAGGAAGCTGTGCTCCTGGCTTAGTTCTTCACTTACTGAGAGGGAAGAGTACCTGTTGCTAACATCTCAACATAATGCTAGTGCAGGGGGTGGGCAACCTATGGCTCCTGAGCCAAATATGGCTCAGTAGAGTGTCAAATATGGCTTTTTACAGCTCAAGCTCAGGCCCACACTTACTCCTCACCCACTCTCCTGCAGCAGGAAGTCCACCCTGGTGCATCCAGCCTCATAGCCCCTTGCAAAATTGCTGCGCTGACTTCCTGCAGATGTGGGGGAGGGAGGGAGAGAAAGCCCCAACCCTACTCACCAGATCCAGCTTTCAAGGAAGAAAGCTGTTGCTTCCCTTCCCCCAGCTGGGGAAACAGCAGCAAAGGGACGCAATTCCTGGAGGCTTTTTCCATGGCTCCTATTGGCTAGAAAGCAAGTAAGCGGTTCCCCCCCCCCCCCACTCCCCAAGCTGAGATTCTGCACCCTTAGGCTGTTCACTCACTGCCCTGCAAAGACTCTGCATTCCCCAGTGTCACATTACTGAGTTGGAGGGAAGCAGCCAGATCGCTGCTGCACCCGTAGGTGGGGGTGTTGGCCCCAGAAATTGGTAAAAAGGGAGCCATGTGGGGTATTGAATGGGAGCTTGTTGTTTTCTGATCCTGTGTACACTGTTTATGTGAGTATATAATGTCTGTGTGTGTAGAGCTGTAATCTGTGTAGAAGCTGAATATTTCTCTGAATGTGGTTAAGCATGGCTATGGACAGGCTGAGTAGCCAGGCCCTGTGGGACAATAGCACTTGATGGGCCAAAGACACACCCAAAGAATGAGCAGCCAGCAGGGAACACAGAGATTGGCCTCTGACCAGGTGACCTGCTGGATACTAGAAGAGGCCAGGAAGGAGTATAAAGAGGCCATGTGGTCAATGCCATTTTTGTTCTCAGCTCAGCACTTCATCCCAGAGGCAGCACTGCAGGGATTGAAGAGCCCGGAAGACCTGGGAACCCATCCTGATCGTAGGATGTGCAATAAGAACTTTTAAACCAGCAGCTGCAACATCTCTGCTAGAGCCTGCATCGAGAACTGGGAGATTCGGTGCATGTAACGTACTGTACTTTAATAACCTTACTCTCAGGCTTTTCTTTCTTGTAATAATAAACCTTTAGATATAGATTCTAAAGGATTGGCCCAGCGTGATTTGTGGGTAAGGTCCAGAGGGTAAATTGACCAGGGATCTGTGGCTGGTTTCTTGGAACCGGACAGAACTTGTTCGGGGTAGGTGGGATTGGGTGCTAGGACCCCCCACCTGTGTATGAGGCCCGGGGCCATCTGGGGCACGGATATTGCTGGGGTGTCGGAGGGGTTTTGCTCGGGAGGCTTCAGGCAGGTTGCTGAAGCGCTCTGTGAGACTGGTTTGTGGCCTGTGTGGAGAGGTCGCCAGTCGGGGGCTGTAAGGAACCCCGGATTTGAGCAATTCGCCCTGAGCGGACGCACTCAGCTGTGCCCAGACAAGGCCCGGTCAGTCACAGTGGCGTAGTCGGCAGGATCCACAGATCTTGGTCAATTGAGCTTTGGGTTCAGGACCCCACGCTGTCTAAATTTGATTTTTGGTGTTGAGAGTTTGGTTGATTAAAGAGCCGCTGCGATGAACCCGGAATTATATGAGAGTCTGAGCAAAAGTGCTCTGAAGGATTTGTGCTTGGGGAGAGGCATTGCCTTTAGGAAAAGGGCCTCTAAACTAGATCTGGTAGTGCTGTTATTAACCAGAGATGTGGATGAAAAGGAGCAGAAGCAAGCCAAGGAGGCTGCTGAAAGAAGGCGGAAGGCAGATGAAGAAATTGCTAAGAGAAAGCAGGAGATGGATCGGGAACTTGAGATGAGGAAAGCAGAACATGCAGAGAGAATGGCAGAGTATGCAGAGAGAAGGGCAGAAAGGGCCAGACGTCAGCTTAAGGAAATGGCGGAGCATGCAAAGAAGATGGCCCTAGCCGGGGAGGAAAATGCTAGACTTGACCTCCAGCTTAAGAGACTAAAAGAACAAGAGAGACTGTATGCTCCTGAAGGTTCAATGTATAACTCTGTGGGTATGCGGTGTGCTTATGGTATGACAGACGTATTTTGCCCAGCTGATGTGATGACCCAACCCCAAAGCATGTGTAAATGCAAACCTTGTGTGTTACCTGTAGCTAACAGGGAGGTTTGGGAAGGGGGTGCATGTGGGTATGAAAAGTTTCCTGGAGCTGGTCAGTCTCCCTGTAACCAAGGGGAAAGTGTCTCTACATGTGAGCCTGTGGGTGAGGGCCCGTCTGATGCCTCAGAGGTGAGGCTGGAATCAGAACCAGGGCAGGAAGAGCCCAGAAGTCAGGGAAATGTTTCTCTGGGGCAGCCTGGAGTGGCTGGCCAGAGTGAAGTTTTAGTTGAGGTGTTGGTGGCTGGTGAGGTTTGTGGAATTGAATCTGCACAAGCTGAAATTGAGTCGTGTGAAGCACAGTGTGTGCAAGCTGGCAATTTGGCTGGTGGAAGTAGCAGTGGGGCAGTAAAGGAATCTGTCCCAGTGGCTAGCTGTATGCCTGAAATTAGCCAGGAGTGTGGGGACAAGGGAGAAACTGTCTCTGGTTGTCTGTCTGTGTGTGGGGAAGAGTTTCTTCCTTTGTCTGAGGAAGATGCCCCACAGCCTGTGAAGGCTGAGAGCAGTGTTGTTGTCCCAGAGTTGGGTCTGGATATGGCTAAGGCCCAGGAAGGGGGTGGCCCAAGGTTTGTGTCTGCTGGGGAGAGGGATGAGGTGACTCAGGTAGAGTCAGT
This sequence comes from Pelodiscus sinensis, assembly GCF_049634645.1. Taxonomy (NCBI): domain Eukaryota; kingdom Metazoa; phylum Chordata; order Testudines; family Trionychidae; genus Pelodiscus; species Pelodiscus sinensis. Next base: position 175,933,396 of record NC_134712.1, read on the forward strand.
CAGTGTTTTACCAGAACCCCAGAGACCAGACAGTGGTGACCCTGATATTGTGCCTGATGCTGCTGTGTTGCTGGCAGAGGGGGGAGCTACTCTGTGGGAGCAGGGAGACCCCTTAGCCCAGGCACAAGGAGAGAATGAGGGTGTGTTAACTCTGGTGCCTAATGATGGTGCGGACGTTTACAGCCATCTAGAGAGCTGCACAGGGAGTGAAGATGCCTCTGACCCTGTCTCTTGTGGGTCTGTCTATGTGCCTGAGAGGGGATTATCTGTGAATCCACCTGAGGGGCCAGAGATAACTCAGGGAGTAAGGGAAGTGCAGGAGGAATTGGTTGGGGCTCAGCAGGGCAATGCTACTGCAGAGCCAGGGAAGGGTGAACTGCTGCTTAAGGAAGCTCATAGGGAGGAGAGTCCTGGCAGTGCTTGTGGCAAGCAGTTTGCTGTGACTGAGGGAGGTGACAGGGCCTTGCTGGGAGAAGGCATTCAGGAGAAAGCTCTGCCTGTAAAAGGCAGCAGCTTGGTGTGTGAAGCACTTGTTGCAGTGCCTGACAGACAGAACTTGTCTGTTAACAGTGACTCCACTGACTTGGGTTTAGGGAAACCCAGTGTGGATGGTGGTGGAGAAGTCTCGGAGGGACTGAGGGTTGTTCCAGATGAGGCAGGAACATCCAGAGAACTGGAGCAGGCTGCTAACCCAATGACTGTGGGTGACCAGCTTGCTGGGAAGTCAGTGTGTGTGGGACAGGATTGTTCCCAGGTGAAGGAGGAGAGTGGGAAGTTAGTGTCTCAGATTCAGGAGAAGGGCTGGGTAGCTAAGTATGTAGAGCAGAACAGCTGTGTGGTCACTCTCCCTAGGATGCAGGAGATGGCAGTTACGCTCCCATCTCTGGACACTGTGGACACTCATAATCCATCAGGGAGGTTGATATCTGGTTCCATGGGGAAACAGAGGTTGGAGGTGGACAGAGGAGAGACTTGGGAGTCTACAGCTTACTGCTGTTACCCCACTGAGTGGGGGAAGGGGGAGAATTCCAGGGCCATTGTGAGCCAGGGAGTCACGCCCAGCCAGCCCATTGTCTTGCTCAGGCCAGAGGTTTCAGGCCTGGAGCCCGGAGGACAAGGGGGAGGGGCAGGACTTGCTTTGGCCAAGAAGATTTGCAGTTTAAACCTGAAGGGCCAAAACTGCAATGGTGTGGGGCCAGAGAAGGGGCCTGACGGAGAATTTCAGTATACACCTGAGATAGGATTGTTCTTGTTACTGATGTTAATTCCTGTAATGTATTATTGTTGCAGAGAATTGTAACGGTATACAGTGTGCATGAGCTTATGAAAATACCATGTAATCTGTCTGGAGATGTACCAAACGACAGACGGTATGTAAGGGGACATTGTGATGTTGCTATTTCGTGGTTAACACTTGTGACTGGTCGTGGAACTTCTTACAGGACAAAAAGGGTTCCAGCCAGAAGGTCCTGTGTAAGAAGGGAAACTGAGGCACACCACCATTTTGTTGGGGGAGGCCTGTGATGCCCTCAGTGATGTTACTGGCATCACTTCCTGCATCAATTTTGCGTTGGGGGTGTCACATTACTGAGTTGGAGGGAAGCAGCCAGATCGCTGCTGCACCCGTAGGTGGGGGTGTTGGCCCCAGAAATTGGTAAAAAGGGAGCCATGTGGGGTATTGAATGGGAGCTTGTTGTTTTCTGATCCTGTGTACACTGTTTATGTGAGTATATAATGTCTGTGTGTGTAGAGCTGTAATCTGTGTAGAAGCTGAATATTTCTCTGAATGTGGTTAAGCATGGCTATGGACAGGCTGAGTAGCCAGGCCCTGTGGGACAATAGCACTTGATGGGCCAAAGACACACCCAAAGAATGAGCAGCCAGCAGGGAACACAGAGATTGGCCTCTGACCAGGTGACCTGCTGGATACTAGAAGAGGCCAGGAAGGAGTATAAAGAGGCCATGTGGTCAATGCCATTTTTGTTCTCAGCTCAGCACTTCATCCCAGAGGCAGCACTGCAGGGATTGAAGAGCCCGGAAGACCTGGGAACCCATCCTGATCGTAGGATGTGCAATAAGAACTTTTAAACCAGCAGCTGCAACATCTCTGCTAGAGCCTGCATCGAGAACTGGGAGATTCGGTGCATGTAACGTACTGTACTTTAATAACCTTACTCTCAGGCTTTTCTTTCTTGTAATAATAAACCTTTAGATATAGATTCTAAAGGATTGGCCCAGCGTGATTTGTGGGTAAGGTCCAGAGGGTAAATTGACCAGGGATCTGTGGCTGGTTTCTTGGAACCGGACAGAACTTGTTCGGGGTAGGTGGGATTGGGTGCTAGGACCCCCCACCTGTGTATGAGGCCCGGGGCCATCTGGGGCATGGATATTGCTGGGGTGTCGGAGGGGTTTTGCTCGGGAGGCTTCAGGCAGGTTGCTGAAGCGCTCTGTGAGACTGGTTTGTGGCCTGTGTGGAGAGGTCGCCAGTCGGGGGCTGTAAGGAACCCCGGATTTGAGCAATTCGCCCTGAGCGGACGCACTCAGCTGTGCCCAGACAAGGCCCGGTCTGTCACACCCAGTCTCCTCACTCATAGTACCCAAGGTGAGACCCTACACCCGCGGCATGGGTAGGAGGGGAGGCCACTACCCGGCTGTGGCAATCCTGGCCCGGCCCCTCATCCAGCCACTGCTGCCTGGGTGCAGCAGCCCAGATCATGCCAGGTAAGGTAATCCGGCCCCATGGCACTGCCCCCACTCTATTTTCCACCCCAGTGCCCTTCCTCCTGCACCTTCCTCACACCCCAATCTCCTGCCCTAAGCCCCTCATACAGCCCAACCCTGACTCCTCTCCACATCCACAAACTGCACCCCCAGCGGCAGAAGTCCCATTAAATAAAGTCTGTGAGTAAGTTTCATTTATGCTATTAATAGTCAATTATCAATAATATCGAATTGTATATTTTGAATCATGCAAATGGACATTCTTATACTCTTTGTTAACAGCGTGTTCTGAATTTTGCTGTAGTTTGGCTCTTCGGTTTGAAAAGGTTGCCAACCCCTTTGCTAGAGGATGTGGTGACAGTGGTTACAGGTATGTTTAGGGAGAAATGTAAAATTGAGAAATCTGTGTCTATTTATTCTTTAAAGTTGCTCTGATACTTTTTGTTAGAGCTGTGGGGTTAACTCTTCTGTCGGTCCAGCAATGCAAGCACTGTAAAATCATTCCCAGCTCTGTAGTGATCCTGGGAAAGCTGCTTAATCTCTGCTTTAGTTTCCTTATCTGTAAAAGTACTGTCTTATTAATGAGCATTTTGCTTGGGAAAGGACTGGAATTTGGCTCAGTGGGTCTAAAATTGCAGCTCAGACTACTTTGCCTGACTTTATCAGCTGTTTGACATGTGGTACTGTATGTCTACGGTCCACCTGGAAATGCTAAGAACCAATTCTAAGCCTTCCTAACACAAGCTGTCAGATGAGCCCTCCTTAGGAGCATTGTTCAGTGGGAAGGACAGTGCTTCAGAACTCATTTGACTGAGTATAATCTATGAGTATAATCTATCTGTATAATCTATGAGGTCTGAACATCAACAACGCAAATACAAGTAGTCCCAATCACTGGCATTCTGCCAAGATGCTGGTCTAGAGAGTCACATCTGTAGCTTTATTTAGCTCTGCAATTGACTTCTAGTTGGCAGGCAATCTATAAGGCACTGCAGGCAGTGCTATTGTCAAGACATTCCTAACAGCCATCCTTTCACTGATACATTATTGTTGTGAAACACCATTATGTATGTTGCTGTTTATATTCAGCTGTGTCCTAACTCTGAATGCTAATCATCCTAGGAGAAGAGAGAATGATTATAATAGACTAGAGCTACATTGAAATGCCAGTACCTCATTCTCATCCCATGCTGTCTTTATCAACTCAATAGTGTACATGGGTTTCTTGAATCACTTTGTTATTCTGAGACTGGAGGACATCAAATCTTTTTTATGTCCCTAAGACATCTACTGTGAGATCTTTCCATTTCTTTTCTTTAAAGTGTTCTTGTTTTCAGGATTCTGCTCAGATAAGTTTCTTGTCCAGAAATATATTTGTCTTGTATAGGGTAAGACTCATCCTCAAACAACTTGGTTTAATTTATTCATTCTTATTGGTGATATTCTTTATTATAATACCCACAGGCACCCAAGTTCAGGGACTCATTGTACAAAGTTTCTCAGATGCATTTTAAGTAAGAGAAAGCTAATGCCCCAAAGACAGATGGAATTTTGTCCTCTTCTTTCTTACAAAATTACTCTTGTAGCCTGACCTTCCACTGGTATGGCCAGTAATGACTGGCAGAAGGGCGCTAATTCAAAAATCAGTTTAGAAAAATTCTCCTTTCCATCTACCTGTCTGGTAGGCTGACAGATGTCCTGTCTTTAAAGGGACTGTCCCATATTTAAATCTTGCTGCAAGGGTACCTATTTTTTTAAATGGGCCAATTGTCCTGTATTTTCTGTCTTTCCTTTTTGATCAGTACTCGTGGGTCCTACTGCTGGCCAGATCCTTGCCCACCAGCTGCCCACCTACCAGAAGTGAGTCAAGGGGGAGGGTCTAATGGCTAATGATGGGGTTGGGAGTACAAGGCTGGTGGCTGGGCATAGCTGTAGCAAGTGGGTCTATCCATTCCCACTACTGCGGTGCCTCCTTTTGGCCAGTAGGTCCCCTTCACCCCTTGTTTCTGTTTCCAGCCAGCACCGGTCGCTGTAGTGTAAATGGTGGATTCTCCATAATGTGACATCATTAAATCATGATTTGAGGACTACCGTAACTCAGTCATAGGTTAGTCTCAGAGGTAACTGTGTTAGTCTGTGGCTGCAAAAACAAAGAAGTCAATTGCAGAGCTAAATAAAGCTACAGATGTGAATCTCTAGACCAGCATCTTGGCAGAATGCCAGTGATTGGGACTACTTGTATTTGTGTTGTTGATGTTCAGACCTCATAGATTATACAGATAATTCAGTCAAATGAGTTCTGAAGCACTGTCCTTCCTGTGGTAGTTTAAAGATTAACAGATTTATTTAGACATAAGATTTTGTGGGTAAAAACCAGTTTGTCAGATGCATTGGAGAAAACATGACCTGAGTACGTCCTCAAGACATAGAAAGCAAAGACGCATAATGTCATGACTAGGAGCTGCTAAGGAGAGTCTGACTTACCTGAAGAGTGATAAAAGGGTTAAGCAACTCTGGAAAGGCACCTGCGGGAGGGGGCTTCAGGCATTCAGCCAATGAAATGCAGATAGAAATTTCAAACCAAGAGAGGGCTTTTTTAAAGATCAGAGCAGTTTTTTCCCCAGGCAACAAGGGAGATGGGCTCTCCCAGGAATGGACTCCTTGAAATGTATGAGTAGGAGACAGTTTAGATAGTCCATCAGGTTTTATTGTTTTCCTTGTTTGGGGGTTTGGAAATCATATCTGAGCTGGTTGTTTTTCTCTTTTGTAACTAAGGATTACAACCCAGGAATTTCCCCTGAGTCTATTTCACTCCAAGGCTTTTAACACCCAGTCATTTACTTGCAACAGTAGTTTTGTTTTGATAATAAAAGTATTTTCCTTTTTGTTTTGATTTGTGTCCTTAAGCCTACTTGCCTAAGTTACCCGGGAGGAGCAGAGCCCCATTGTTCTCTGCGGATTCTCTCTGTTTGTTTTGCCAACTCCAAGCAAACAAGATGTTGGGATGGGTGGGAAGGGGGAGAAGCTTTGCCTTAGGGAGGGGATTCCCAAGTGATCTCTTCCCTGCAAAAAGGTGCTGTTTTTTTTTAATTTCATTTGGGTGTGTGACGGAGCGGGCCACTTCCACACCGCGGATGCGGACCCTCCCCGCACTGACCCTGTGGTTGCCCTCACGCTCCTAGGGGCCACCCGAACTGCAAGGGGGACGTGCGGTGTGTGCTCCGCCGCCGCTGCCCAGCTAAGAAGCGGTGGTAGGGCCGGCGCGGAAGGTCCGTTGCCGGCAAGGAGCCGGGGGATGGATGTGGAGGCGTGCGGCAGCCAACGTGATGGCATCGAGACGCCGGAGCAGGCATTTTAAGTCGAGGTGGGTCCAGAGCAAGGGGGGGGGGGCAGACGAAGGGCGTAGAAGCAGAGGAGAGAGAGGGAATCCCCCCAGATAGGAGACGGGACGGGCGGAGGTGAGGGAGAGGAGGACCGGCAAGAGGGACATGGAGGGTCAGAGCCAGCGAGACTGGATACAGAACGAGGATAGGAAGTAGCCCAGCCCAGGGCAGGGCAAGGAGCCAGCGTGCTGGTGAGTTTCGGGCAACCGCCCCGCCAGCAGGGCAGGACCGGGCGATCCTGTCCTTAGGGCCCTGGGCTGGGGTCCGGGAGAGAGGGAGGGCCCGGACCTCCCTATCCTCATTGGTGAAGAATTGGAAGTCCCCTAGCGAGCAGCGGGCTTCGGTGGAGGAACTGAGAGCAACGAAGGGTGTGACAGTCACCTTCGTTACAGGGTGGCAGCAGCAAATTTCTTTTTTTAGATCTTATAGAAACTGAGACTACAAGTTTGTCTCTGAGAATTAGAAACAAGGTTCTTACAGGTTCTTAGTTTATTCTGCGAGCTGGCCCCCATATCTACACTTGAAGTGCCAGGTTGGAGAATTGAGCCGTGACACACAAAAAGACACAACATGAATTGTGTGTTCATTTCTCTTGAATCTCACTATTTTAAGGCAGTCTCACAATTTCCTTATATGGCTCCTGATGCTGGTCCGCCTGAGCATGGCTGTGCTCCCAGGATGAAGAATTTTCAATTGATGTAGCACAGGGGAGTCCAAACTTTTTTCAAAGAGGGCCAGATTTGGATGAAGTGAACATGCGTGAGGGCCGACCATTTTGCCTGACATTCTTTGAACCATTAAAATTAAATGCAAATTAACTATTTTATGCAAAGTTTATTTCAAACGGCATACTTTTCATTTTGTCATATGGATCACAAATCTAAACAGGTGTTAAATCACTCTGCCCTTCATATCTGAAGGCCAGATGAAAAAAAAATCCAGGAAGCTGAAATATATGTCAGGAACATTGTAAAGTACATTACATATTATTGGTAATAAAGGTTGTCTGTCAACTTTTAAGTTCAAAAAATATGAACAGGAACATAACACCAAGTATACATGTTGTGTCCAAATATATTTATAACTGATTTAGACCAACTGACATTAACTGAGATTTTACAATGTATTCATCTCAATACATATGGATTCGTTGGGGGCCTTAAAAGATAGATATTGCCAAATTACCTGTGGGGCCGTATTAAACCAGAACAAGGGCCGCAACTGGCCCGCGGGCCGGACTTTGGACATGCCTGATGTAGCATCTCTTGTAGCATCGGTTTTGCTTTCCAGGAAATTAAAGAGGCAGCAGGCAGCAGTAGATTAGAGATGGTAGAAGATTGTATAAATTGGGGCCGACACAAGTGGAATGTAGCTACAATATTTTTATTCCTTGGTAAGTAAGAGGTTTCTTTGTACAACTAAGCATATGGCCACTTAATGAAAGGAATGCTGATGTTTGACAGGCATACTATGCATCTGGATTTTCCTGGACATGAGATTATTTTTGGTCCTCCAGACAGACAGATATTTGAAATATGAAAAACTTCCTGGAAAATTTACTACAACTTTCATGGAAGTTGAGAGAGAATAAACCAAGAGCTATTGGACATGTTGGACCTTGGGATTGTAGATGAATCCCCTAGTGGAGCTTTTCTCAGACTGAGGGTCTCAGCTCAAGAGGGAGTAGTAAGGCAAGTGCAGGAGGGTTGCTCATAGGATCACCCTACATTTGGGTTTTCCCAGCTATGACCTCTTCTTTAGTCCTCCAATCTCTGTTTGAGCAGACTTTAGAAATATGAAAGAAAAGTTCATGATTTCTCCTTGCCTTCAGAGCTGGCTGGCTGAAGTGGCAGCTGCTCTCAGCTGCTCAGTCTGGAAAACATTGCCACTGCCAGGAGCAGTTCAGAGGGAAGGGTGGCAATACCATAGCATGCTACATTTCCTTCTGCTGGTGGTGGCACTGGCTTCAAAGCTGGGCTCCTTCTCCCTCTAGCCACCTAGCATGTAGGGTAGACATGCTACCAGCAGCCGCACAGATGGAAGGGTGGCGATACTATGCCACACCACTCTTCCTTCTGTGCTGTAGCTAGCAGCAGTGCTGCCATCTGAGCTGGACACCTCACCAGAGACCATTGCTTCGTGGCCACCCAGCTCAGAAGGCATCTCCACCGCCAGCAGAAGTGCAGAAGGAAAGGCGTCAATGACATACCATGCCAGCCTTCCTTCTGCGCTGCTGCTAATGGCAACATTGGCTTCTGAGCTGGGTGTCCTGCCAGCAGCTGCCACTCTCTGTATCTGCTGAGGTGAGAAAGCAGTGCTACAACCAGTAGTGGCACATGAGGAAGGATGACAGTAGCAGACCTTCTGTGCAGCTGCTAGTGGCAGACTGCTTTGTATGCTTGGCACCTGCACACTCTTGCTGCCCAGCTTAGAAGTTAGAGCCGCTGCCAGCAACACCACCGAAGGAAGGGTGGCAGTACCATAACATGTTTTCCTTCCTTCTGTGCTGCTGCTGGCAATTGAGTTGCCATCTAGGCTGGGCACCTGGCCAATTGTCACCACTCCCTGGCCACCCTCCTGAGAAGGCAGTGCTGTTGCTGTCAGTAGTACACAAGGAAGAGAGGCAATACCACACCATACCACCTTCCTTCTCCACCACTGCGGGTGGTGGCACTGCCTTTCCAGCTGCCTAGATTAGAAGATAGAGCTGCCACCTGCAGTGGTTCAGACAGAAGGACAGCAATACCATCACCTGCCACTCTTTGTTATGTGCAGCTGCTGATGGCCATGCTGCCTTTTGAGCTAGATGCTTGGCCAGAGGCTGTTGCTCTGCAGCCTCCCAGTTAGGAATCCAGTTCTGCCACCAGTGGTGACACAGAAAGAAGGAAGACAATAACACACCATGCCAGTCTTCCTTCTATGCGGTTACTGGCAACAGCACTGACTTACTTTCTGCCCAGCTTGAAAGGTAGACTTGCCGCCATAACGGGACAGAAGAGTTGCAATACCATACGGTGTCTGTATGCTAGCAATGGCACTACCTTCTGAGGTAGGCAGCTGTCCAGTGGCATGAGCTTTCTGGCCACCCACTTTGGAAGGCAGTGCTGCCACCAGCCATGCTGCAGAAAGAAGTGTTGCAATATCTACCATACCATGCTGCTTGCAGGACATCCATCTCGGAAATCTGTGTCACCACCAGCAGTAGCACAAAAGTTAGTGACTATATCATGCCACCTTTCCTTCTGTGCTGCTGCTAGCAGTGACGTTACCATCTGAGGTGGACACCTGGCCTGCAGATGCTTGCTTTCCTGTCAGCCAGCTCAGAAGGCAGCCCTAACACCAGCAGCAGTGCAGAAGGGAAGCAATCCCATATCATCGTAACCTTCCTTCTGTGCTGTTGCTAGGGCCACTGCTCTGCTGCTGTTCAAAGCCAGAGGCAGTGCCATCACCAGCAACAGTGCAAAAGGAAGGGTGGCAATACCATAATATGCCATTTTCCTTTGGTGCTGCTGCTGGCAGAGGTGCTGCCATCCAAAGTGGGTGACCAGACCTTAGCCACTGCTTTCCAGCCACCCAGCTTGGGAGGCTAGGAAGAATCACAGACATTTTATAATATTTTTAAAACCTGCCCAGATGAAGATCTGAGGACCAAAGGAGAGATCATGTCTGGGAAAGACAAAGGAGAGATCATGTCTGTGACTCTACTCACAATCCCCCTGCACTATCCTTGTGACCCTCTTTTGGATTGGGAGCCCCATTTAGAGAGAGGTTGGATTTGAAGTGAGCCTAAGATCCAGCATGGCCAAAAGTTTGGCCAGGCGTTTCCCACAACTTGAACAGAATACATCACATCTACTAAATTCACTGTGCATTCTTATCAATTTCACAGCCAAAGGTTTTCCAAATTGGTCAATTTAATTATTTCACATCTGAAATGTCATGGCTTTCTAACTGTGCAGGTCCTGATCCAAAATAGGATTGTGTGTGGTGGGTTGGGCAGATGGCATTCATGTGGGGAGGGGGTCTCAAGAATGCCACTTTCGCTTCTGTGCTGCCTCAGGAAAGGGCTAGAGTAGGTTCCACCCTCATATCTGCACTGCCTCTCAAGGTGGCTATGAACTTCTCACCAAGAAGTGCAGGGGAAGGACAGCTCCTGTCCATCCCTAGTCTGGCTAGGCTAGCAGCTGGGTCCTGCAGGCTCCTATCAGCAAGGAGAGATCAGATTTCACAGAGCAGGGCAAATTTCCATTACTCATTTTTCACAGTGATGAAATTGATATGGTCCTACTAAGATTCTCAGGGACCTCTTTCCTCATTGTGGTCGCCTCTAGATGGTAGTATCCATTGGATTTTGCTGGTGATGCTACGAACACTAAGGGGAGATCTGCAATTCATTGTACTTGCTGTGTTGCTTTTCTTTCCAGCACCATGGATTAAAGGCACTGGCAACCTAAGAACAGGTTCTGGTGAAAAAGACATGAAGAGGAGGCCCTTTTGCTTTTTTCAAGTCTACAGTAGCTCCACATAATATAGCCTCAGTCTCGTTTCTCTCCCCTGGATGGCAGATTTCATTATTAACTACCCTTACCCTGTTTATAACCTTGAATAATTCTTGCCACTTGGCCAGCACTTTTGGCATCATGGTCTCACTGGGTTTAAAATTTCACATTTGGGGGATTATTCTCTACCTGTTCCTGGTTCTGAGATTGCTGCAGACTCGCTTTCAAAAAAACCTGCAGAGGCTCTGTTTTCTCTCTAACAGAGCAGGTATTCCACCACCTGCAGGTTGTTCCCAGACTTGGTTCCACCCATGCTCGTGAACAGGGCAGCAGTAACCAACGGAGTTTCCCTGGGAAACATTCAAAAGGAGATCAGGTAAGTTTGGCTTTTGGGGGGCTTTGTTGTGAGCTGATGGGGTGTGTGTCCAAGTGTCTGTCTGTCTCATAGTTAGTTTGACTGTGTGTTTGGCAGTTGGACAAGTTCAGTAGTTGGACAAGCGTGAATTAGCAGTGCTGTGTTCCAGGTGACTCTTCAGGGGCTGATTGGATTGGAAGAAAGGCTTTGAGAGGCGGTCTTGCTGGAGCAAGCATCCTTATAAAAGGCAAGCAGGGGAAATAGGCAGCAGCTAAAAGGGGAGTTTGCCTGGGTAACATCAGAGGGGTGCTCAGGTAAATGTAGAGAGTGGGGGTGGGGGCTGCTTTGTAATCTGGTAGGGGTAAGTATGCAAGTGTCTGTTTCTGTGATCATTTGCTTGAAAAGTGCAGCAGTATGAAAAGTGTGTATTGGGAGTTCTTTCTTCCAGGTTGGCATTTAGGATGTAATTGGATTTGAGGCAAGTCTTTGAGCTGGGTGTCTTTCTAGGAGCCAGTATCCTTATAAAAATGGCACCCAAAGCAAATGAAGAGAACAGCAAACAGGGAAGCAGCCAATAGGGAAGTTCACTTGGGGTACATCTGAAAAGAGCTCAGGTAAGTGTGGCTTTTCTGGGCCTGTGTTGTGAACTAATGGGATGAGTATCCAAGTATCCATCTGATCATTTATTTGACCGAGCGTTGGGCAGTTAGAAATGTGTGAATTGGAAGTTCTTTGTTCCAGGTGGGCTATAGGAGCGGATTGGATTAGAGGCAAGACATTGTACTGGGTGTCTTTCTTGGAGCCAGCAGCTAGAGTGAACTAAGTGAGCAGAGAACAGGGCAGCATCCAATAGGGGAGTTTGCCAGGGAAACATTTGAGAGGAGCACAGGTAAGTGTGGCTTTTGGGCATCTGTGTTGTGATCTGGTGGGGTAAGTGTCCAAGTCTTTGCAGTCATTTATTTGACCATGTGTTTTGCAGTTTGACAAGTGTAGCAGTTTGAAAAGTGTGTACTGGGAATTCTTTGCTCCAGGACGGACTTCAGGACCTGATTGGATTAGAAGCAAATCTCTCAGCTGGGGGATATTCTAGGACCTAGTAGCTAGAACGAACATAGTGAGCAGCGAACAGAGGAATTGGCCTGCAAAATGTCCAGGAGGAGCACAGGTAAGTGTGGGTTTTGGGGGACTGTATTGTGACTTTCGGGGGCAAGTGTATGTCTCATCATTTGTTGGAAAAGTGTGGCAGATTGAAATATATGAAATGTGAATGCTTTGTTTCAGGTGGGCCTACAAGGGCTAATTGGATAGGAGGAAGGCATTTAGCTGGGCCTTCTGCTTGAATCCAATAGCCTTATGAAAAAGGCAACCATAACAAACAGGGCAGCAGCCAACAGAAGAGTTTTCCTGGGAAACCTCGGAGAGAAGCTCAGGTAAGTGCGGGTTTTGGAGGGCTGTTTTGTGTTCTTGTGGGTTAAGTATCCAAATATCTGTCTGATCATTTGTTTCACCATGTATTCAGCATTTAGAAATGTTTGAATTGGGAATTCTGTGTTCCAGATGGGTTTACAGGAGCTGATTAGATTGGAAGCAAGTATTTGAGCCAGGTGTCCTTCTAGAACCCAGAAGCCTTATAAAAAGGCATCCAGATCAAATGGACTGAGCAATGCACAGGGTGGCAGCCAATTGTGGTCTTAGCCTGAGTACGAGAGGAGCTCAGGTAAATGTGGGCTTTGGTGGACTGTTTGAAAAGTGTATATTGGGGGGCTGTTTTGTGATCTGACGGGGAAGATTATTTGATTATGTGATTATTTGGGAAGTGCGGCAGAAAAGTGTGAAATGGGAGTGCTTTGTTCTAGATGGGCCTAAAAGAGAGAATTGATTTGGAGGAAGGCTTTGAGCTGGACCTGCTGCTTGGAACCAGTCTTGTAAAAAAGGCATCCAGAGAGGGTTGTTTGCCTGGGAAACGTGAGCTGGTTGGGAAGTTTCCAAGTGTCTGCATGATTATTTTTTTGACCGTGTGTTTGGCAGCTAGAAATGTTTCAATTGGGAGGTCTTTGTTCCAGATTGGTCTGCAGTGGCTGACTGAATTGGAGGAAAGGATTTGAGTTTGGTGTCCTCCTTAGAGCCTGCATCCTTAGAATAAAGGCAGCCAAAGCGAATGGAGTGAGCAGCAAACAGAGAAGCAGCCAACAGGGGAGTCTGCCTGCAGAATGTCCAAGAAGAGTTCATGTAAGCGTGGGTATTTGGGGAAGCTGTTCTGTGATCTGGTGGGGTAAGTATCCAAGTGTCTCTCTGTCAGTGATTATTTATTTGGGAAGTGCGGCAGAAAAGTGTGAAATGGGAGTGCTTTGTTCTAGATGGGCCTAAAAGAGAGAATTGATTTGGAGGAAGGCTTTGAGCTGGACCTGCTGCTTGGAACCAGTCTTGTAAAAAAGGCATCCAGAGAGGGGTGTTTGCCTGGGAAACGTTCAGGAAGAGCTCAGGTAAATATGGGTTTTGGGGAGATGTTTTATAATCTGGTGGGGGTAATTATCCAATTGTCTGTCTGTCTTTCTTAATTTGTTTGAAAAGTGTGGCAGTTTGAAAAGTGTGTATTGGGAGTTCTGTTTTCTAGGTGGGCCTTCAAAGACTAATTCGATTGAAGGCAAGTCTTTGACCCTGGTGTCCTTCTAGGAGCCAGCATCCTTATAAAAAGGGCATCAAAGGGAACGGAGTGAGTAGCCAACAGGAGAGTTGCCTGGAAAACGTTGATGAGGAGTTCAGGTAAGTGTGAGGTTTAGGGAGCTCTGTTGTGACCTGGTGGGTAAGTATCCAAGTGACTATCAGTCTGCAATTGTTTGAAAAACGTGGCAGTTTGAAAAGTATGTATTGGGAGTTCTATGTTCCAGGTTGGTCTTTAGGATCTAATTGTATTGGGGGCAAGCCTTTGAGCCAGGTGTTTGTTCTAGTAGGTAGCATCCCCTGAGCGAATGGAGTGAACAGCGAACAAGGCAGCAGCCAACAGAGGAATCGGACTGAAAAATGTCCGGGAGGAGCATGGGTAAGTGTGGCTTTTGGGGGACCGTGTTGTGAGTTGACTGTGTGTTTGGCATTTTAAAAAGTGTGTATTGAGATTTCTTCGTTGCAGGTTGGTCTTCAAGACTTGATTAGATTGGAGGCAAGTCTTTGAGCCAGCTGTCATTGAAGGGTCCGGTGGCCTTTATAAAAATGGCATCCAGAGCAAACTGACTGAGCAACCCACAGGGCAGGAGCCAACAGGGCAGTTGCCCTGGAAGTCATCCAAGAGGAGCTCAGGTAAACGTGGGCTTTGGGGTGCTTTTTTGTGATCTGGTGGGATAAGCATCCAAGTGTCTGTCTGTCTGTGATCATTTGTTTGACCATGTGTTTTGCGGTTTGAAATGTGCAGCAGTTTGAAAAGTGCATATTGGGAATGTATTGTTCAAGGTTGGCCTTCAAGACATGATTGGATATGAGGCAAGTCTTTGAACAAGGTGTCCTTCTAGGAGCCAACAGCCTTATAAAAAAGGCATCCACAGAGAACACATCATCCTGGGAAACGTCCAAGAGGAGCTCAGGTAAATATGGGTTTGGGGAGCTGTTCTGTGATCTGGTGGGGCAAGTATCCAAGTGTCTGTCTGTCTGCGATCATTTGTTTTAAAAGTATAGCAGTTTGAAAAGTGTGTATTGGGAGTTCTATGTTCCAGGTTGGCCTTTAGGAACTGATTGGATTTGGGGGAAAGTCTTTGAGCCAGGTGTTCTTCTAGGAGCTATAGCAGCCTGAGCAAACAGAGTGAGCAACAAACAGGGCAGCATCCAACAGAGGAATTGGATTGAAAAACATCTGGAAGGAGCACAGATACATGTGGCTTTTGGGGGGCTGTTTTGTGATCTGACGGGGGTAAGTAATCCAAGTGTCTCTCTGTCTGTGATCATTTGTTTGAAATATGCAGTAGTCTGAAAAGTGTGTATTGGGAGTTCTATGTTCCAGATCAGCCTTTAGGAACTGATTGGATTGGGGACAAGTCTCTGAGCTGGGTGTTCTTCTCGGAGCTAGCAGTGTGAGTGAACAAAGTGAGCAGCCAACAGGGCAGTAGTGAACAGAGGAATTCGCCTGAGAAACGTCTGGGAGGAGCACAGGTAAGCGTGGATTTTCGGGGGCTGTGTTCTGAGCTTGTGGGGTGAATATCCAAGGGTCTAGCCTTTGGGATCATTTGTTACACTGTGTTGGGCAGTTGGAAAAGTGTGAATTCAGAGTGCTTTATTCTAGGTGGGCCTTCAGAGGGCTAACTGGATTCAAGGCAAGGCTTTGAGATGGACTTCCTCCTTGGAGCCCTCATCCTTATAAAAAAAGGCATCCAAAGCAAACAGGGTGAGCCTCCAAGAGGGCAGCAGCCAACAAGAGAGTTTGCCTGGAAAACGTCTGAGAGGTGCTCAGGTAAGTGTGGGTTTTGGGGGGCTCTGCTGTGATCTGAGGGGGGGGGGTAAGTTTCCAAGTGTCTGTATATCTGCTGTCTTTTGTTTGACCATGTGTTTCGCAGATTGAAAAGTGTGTATTGGGAGTGCTTTTTTCCAGGTTGGCCTTCAGGACATGAGTGAATTGGAGGCAAGTCTCTCACCCAGGTGTCCTTTTAGAAGCTAGCTGCCAGAGCGAACAGAGTGAGTAGTGAACAGGGTAGCAGCCAACAGAGCAATAGGCCTGGAAAACATCCTGGAGGAGCAGACATGTGCGTGCCTTTTGGGGGGCTGTGTTGTAAGTTCATGGGGTGAGTATCCAACGGTCTGTCTAGTTGGGATCATTTGTCTGTGTGTTTGGCAGTTTGAAAAAAAAGTGTGTATTGGGAGTTCTTTGTTGCAGGTCAGGCTTCAGGACCTGATTGGATTGGAGGCAAGGTTTTGAGATGTTTGCCCTTCTAGGAGCCAGCAGCCTTATAAAAATGGCAACTAGAGCAAACAGACTGAGCAGCGAACTGGGAAGTTTGCCTGTGAAACATCTGGAAGGAGCACAAGTAAGTGGGTCTTTTGGGGGTTGTGTTGTGATCGGGTGTGTATCCAAGTTTGTCAGGTTGTGGTCATTTGTATGAACATCTGTTTGTCAGTTTGATAAGTGTGTATTGGGAGTCCTTTGTTTCAGATTGGCCTTCAGGACCTGATTGGATTGGAGGCAAGACTTTGAGCCCGGGTGTCCGTCTAGGAGCTAGCAGCCAGAACAAATCGAGTGAGGAGCAGCCAACAGAGATATTGACCTGGGAAACGTCCAGGAGGACCACAGGTAAGTGTAGCTTTTGGGAGGCTTTTTTGTGATCTGGTGGGTAAGTATCCAAGTGTCTGCCTGTCAGTGATGATTTGCTTGAAAAGTGCAGCAGTTTGAAAAATGTACATTGGGAGATCTATGTTCCAGGTTGGCATTCAAGTCCTGAATAGATTGGAGGGAAGTCTCTGATTCGGGTGTCCTTCTAGGTGCCAGCAGCCTTATAAAAGTGGTATCCAGAGCAGACGGACTCAGCAGCCAACAGGGCAGTTTGCCTGGGTAACGTCTGGGAGAAGCACAGGTAAGTGGGTCTTTTTGAGGGGGAGGGTTGTGGTGGGGTGAGTATCCAAATAGCTGTCTGTCTGTGATTATTTGTTTGACCTTGTTTTGCAGTTTGAAAAGTTTTTAAAATGTGTATTGGGAGTTCTTTCTTCCAGGATGGCATTTAGGACCTAATTGTATTTGGGCCAAGTTTTTGATCTGGGTGTCCTTGTAGGAAATAGCAGTCAAAAGGAACAGAGTGAGCAGATAATAGGTCAGCTTCCAATAGAGGAATTGGCCTGGGAAATGTCCAGGAGGGGAACAGGTAGGTATGGATTTTGGAGGTCTCTTTTATGATTTGGTGGGGGTAAGTATCCAACTGTCTGTCTGTCTGATCATTTGTGTTTTGCTATTTGAAATGTGCAGCAAATTTAAAAGTATATATTGGGAGCTCTTTGTTCCAGGGCAGTCATCAAGACCTGGTTGGATTGGAGGCAAGACTTTGAGCCGGGTGTCCGTCTATGAGGTAGCAACCAGATCGAATGGAGTTTGCAGGGATTAGGGCAGTAGCCAACAGAGAAACTGGCCAGGGAATAGTCTGGGAGGAATACAGGTAAGTGTGGCTTTGGGGGACTGTGTTGTGAGTTTGTGAGGTGAGTATCCAATGGTCTGTCTAGTTTGGATCATTTGTTTGATCGTGTGTTTCGCAGTTTGAAATGTGTGTATTGGGAGTTCTTTGTTGTAGGTCAGGCTTCAGGACCTGATTGGATTGGAGGCAAGGCTTTGGGATCAGTATCTTTCACGGAGTCAACGGTCTTATAAAAATGGCATCCAGAGCAAAGGTAGTGAACCGCCAACAGGGCAGCAGCCAAAAGAGGAGTTTTCTGGGAAACATCCAGGAGTGTCAATTATGGGGGACTGTTTTGTGATATGATCGGGTAAGTATCCAAGTGTCTATCTGTCTCTGATTATTTGCTTGAAAAGTGTGGCAATTTCAAAAGCATGTATTGGGAGTTCTTTGTTGAAGCCCGACCTACAGGACATGATTGGATTGGAAGAAAGGCTTTGATCCATGTCTTATTCTAGGAGCCAGAATCCTTATAAAAAGGCATCTAGAAAAATGGACTGAGCAATGAACAGGGGAGTTTGCCTGTGAAACAAGCTGGAGGATCATAGGTAAGAGTTTCTTTTGGGGGGGTTGTGTTCTGAGGTGGTGGGGTGACCATCCAAGTGTCTGCCTGGTTGGGGTCATTTATATGAACACATCTTTGAAAATTGTGTACTGGGAGTTCTTTGTTCCAGGTCAACCTTCAGGACCTGATGAAATTGGAAGCAAGGCTTTTAGATGAGTATCTTCCAAGGAGTCAGCAGCCTTATAAAAGTGGCATCCAGAGCAAAGGGAGTGTATAGCCAACAGGGCAGGAGCCAATATAGCAGTTTTCCTGGGAAACGCCCAACTGGAGATCAGGTAAATGTGGGTTTTGGAGGGCTGTGTTGTGATCTGGTGGGGCGAAGGTCCAAGTGTCTGTCTGTCTGATCATTTGTGTGACCTTGTGTTCTGCAGTTTGATAAGTGTATATTGGAAGTTCTTTGTTGTAGGTCAGGCTTCAAGACCTGATTGGATTGGAGGCAAGTCTTTAAGCTAAGTATCATTGAAGGAGCCAGCGGCCTTATAAAAAAGGCATCCAGACCAAATGGAGTGAACAGCCAACAGGGAAGCAGCCTACGGAGGAATTGACCTGGGAAACGTCTGGGAGGAGCAGAGATAAGTGTGGGGTTTGGTGGGTTCCATTATGATCTGGTGGGGTAAATATCTACATGTCTGTCTGCTCTCATTTGTGTGACTGTGTGTTTGGCAGATGGAAAAGAGTGAAATGGGAGTGCTTTGTTCTAGATGGGCCTAAAAGGGCTAATTGGTTTGGAGGAAGGCTTTGAGAAGGACCTCCTGCTTGGAACCAGCAGCCTTATAAAAACGGTATTCAGAGCAAACATGTCAGCAGCTAACAGGGTCATTTGCCTGGGAAACATCTGAGAGGAGCTCAGGTAAATGTGGGATTTGTGGAGCTGTTCTGTGATCTGATCAAGTAAGCATCCAACTCTTTGATCATTTGTTTTAAAAGTATGGCAGTTTGAAAAGTGTGTATTGGGAGTTCTATGTTCCAGGTAGGCCTTCAGGACATGAGTGGATTGGAGGCAAGTCTCTCACCCAGGTGTCCTTCTAGAAGCTAGCTGCCAGAGCGAACAAAGTGAGCAGCAAACAAGGCAGCAGCCACTAGAGGAATGGGCCTGGAAAATATCTGGGAGGAGCAGAAGTAAGTGTGGCTTTTACAGAGCTATGTTGTGAGTTTATGGGGTAAATATCCAACCGTCTGTCTACTTGGGATAATTTGTTTGACTGTGTGTTTGGCATTTTGAAAAGTGAGTATTAGGAGTTCTTTGTTGCAGGTCAGGCTTCAGGACCTGATTGGAGTGGAGGCAAGGCTTTGAGATAGGTGGCCTTCTAGGAGCCAGCAGCCTTATGAAAAAGGCATCTAAAGCAAACAGACTGAGCAGCGAACAGAAGAGTTTGCTTGGGAAACATCCTGGAGGATCACAGATAAGTGGGTCTTTTGGGGGGTTGTGTTGTGAGGTGGTGGGGTGAGTATCTAAGTTTCTGTCTGGTTGAGGTTATTTGTATGAACATCTGTTTGTGAATTTGAAAAGTGTGTATTGGTAGTTCTTTTTGCAGGTTGGCTTTCAGGATGTAAGTGAATTGGAGGCAACTCTTTGAGCCTGGTGTCTGTCTAGGAGCTGGCAGCTAAAGTGAACGGAGCGAGCAGCAAACAGGGCAGCAGCCAACAGAAATATTGACCTGGAAAATGTCCAGGAGGACCCCAGGTGTAAGTGTGGCTTTTGGGGAGAGGGGCTGTTTTGTGATCTGGTGGGATAAGTATCCAAGTATCTTTTTGTGATCATTCGTTTGAAAAGTGTGTATTGGGAGTTCCTTCTTTCCAGGTTAGTCTTCAGGACCTGCGTGGATTGGAGGCAAGTCTCTGGGTCGGGTGTCCATCTAGTAGTTAGCAACCAGAGCGAACAGAGTGAGCAACAAAGGCAGCAGCCAAGACGAGAGTTTGCCTGGGAAACATCTAAGAAGAGCTCAGATAAATCTGGGTTTTAGTGGGCTATGTTGTGATCTGGTGGGTAAGTATTCAAGTGTCTGTCTGTCTGTGATAATTTGCTTGAAAAGTTCAGCAGTTTGAAAAGTGTATATTGGAAGTTCTTTGTTCCAGGTGGGCCTTGAGGGGCTGATTGGAGGCAAGGCTTTGAGACAGGTATGCCAGCAGCTTTATATAAAAGGCATCTAGCATAAACGGACTGAGTAGCGAACAGGGAAGCAGCAAACAGGGGAGTTTGCTTGTGAAACGACCATGAGAAGCACAGGTAAGTGAGTCTTTTGGGGGGTTGTGTTGTGAGGTGGTGGGGTTAGCATCCAAGTATCTATCTGTCTGTGATCATTTGTTTGACCTTGTGTTTTGCAGTTTGAAAAGTGTGTATTGGGAGTTCTTTGTTTGAGGTTGGCCTTCCGTACATGAGTGGATTTGGAGGCAAGTCTCTGAGCCCCAGGTGTCCATCTAGCAGCTAGAGCAAACAGAGTGAGCAGCAAACAGGACAGCTGCGAACAGAGGAATTGTCCTGGGAAACTTCTGAGAGGAGAACAGGTAAGTGTGACTTTTGGGGGATTGTTTTGTGATCCAGTGGGATTAGTATCCAAGTGTTGTCTGTCTGTCTTTGATCATTTGTTTGACCATGTGTTTCACAATTTGAAATGTGCAGCAGTGTGAAAAGTGTGTATTGGGATATCTTTTTTGCACTCCGGCCTTCAGAACCTGATTAGATTTGAAGCAAGTATTTGTGCTGCGTGTCCTTCTAGGAGCCAGTAGCCTTATAAAAAAGGCATCTAGAGCAAACAGACTGAGCAGAGAAAACGACAGTTTGCCTGGAAAATGTCTGGGAGGAGCTCAGGTAAGTGTGGCTTTTTTCAGGCTGTGTTGTGAGATGGTGGCGTTAGTGTCCAAGTGTCTGTCTATCTTTGATCATTTGTTTTACTGTTTGTTTTGCAGTTTGAAATGTGCAGCAGTTTGAAAAGTATATATTGGGAGTTCTTTGTTCCTGGTTAGCTTTCGCAACATGAGTGGATTGGAGGCAAGTCTTTATGCCAGGTGTCCTTCTTGGACCCAGAAGCCTTATAAAAAAGGCATCTAGAGCAAATGGACTGAGCAGTGAACAGGGCAGCAACCAACCGGAGACCTGACCTGGGAAATGTCCAGGAAGAGCTCAGGTAAGTGTAGCTTTTGGGGGGGGCTGTGTTGTGAGCTGGTTGGGTGAGTTTCCAAGTGTCTGTGTGATCATTTTATTTACCGTATGCTTGGCAGCTAGAAATGTTTGAATTGGGAGGTGTTTGTTTCAAGTTGGTCTGCAGTGGCTGACTGAATAGGAGGGAAGAATTTGAGCTTGTTGTCCTCCATGGAGCCTGTATCCTTAGAATATAAGCAGCCAAAGCGAATGGAGGGAACAGTGAACAGAGAAGCAGCCAACAGGGGAGTTTGCCTGGGGACTATCCAAGAAGAGTTAATATAAATGTGGGGATTTGGGGAGCTGTTATGTGATCTGGTGGGATAAGTATCCAAGTATCTCTCTGTCAGTGATTATTTATTTGATAAGTGCAGCAGATTGAAAAGTGTGAAACAGGAGTGCTTTGTTCTAGGTGGGCCTAAAAGGGCTAATTGGTTTGGAGGAAGGCTTTGAGATGGACCTCCTATTTGGAATTAGCAGCCTTATAAAAAAGGCATCCACAGAGAACATGTCAGCAGCCAATAGGGTTGATTGCCTGGGCAATGTCCAAGAGGAGCTAAGGTAAATGTGGATTTTCAGGAGCTGTTCTTTGATCTGGTGGGGGTAAGTATCCAAGTGTCTTTCTTTCTGCGATCATTTGTTAGAAAAGTGCGGCAGTTTGAAAAGTGTGTATTGCGAGTTCTATGTTCCAGGCTGGCCTTTTGCATCTCATTGGATTGGAGTCAAGTCTTTGATCCGCGTGTCCATGTAGGAGCTAGCAGCCTTATAAAAAGCACCCAGAGCAAACAGACTGAGTAGCCAACAGAGCAGTCTGCCTGCAAAATGTCCAAAAGGAGAACTGATAAATGTGGCTTTTGGTCGGCTGTGTTGTGAGCTGGTGGGGTAAGTGTCCAAGTGTCTGTATGTCTGCAATCATTTGTTTGACCTTGTGTTTCACAAATTGAAAAAAGTGTATTGGGACCTCTTTTTTCCAGGTCAGCCATCAGGACCTGGTTGGTTTGGAGGTTGGGTTTTTGTCTAGGAGGAAGCAGCCAGAACGAACGGAGTTAGAAGGGATCAGGGACAGCAGCCAACAGAGAAATTGGCAAGGGAAACATCTGGGAGGAGGACAGGTAAGTGTGACTTTTGGAGGGCTGTGTTGTGAGTTCGTGGGGTGAGTATCCAACAGTCTGTCTAGTTAGGAGCCTTTGTTTGATTGTGTGTTTGGCATTTTGGAAAGTATGTATTGAGATTTCTTTGTTGCAGGTCAGACTTCAGGACTTGGTTGGATTGGAGACAAGGCTTTGAGACAGGTGTCCTAGGAGCCCGCAGCCTTATAAAAATGGCATCTAGAGCAAACAGACTGAGCAGTGAACAGGGGAGTTTGCCTGTGAAACAAGCGGGAGGAGCACAGGTAAGTGGGTCTTTTGGAGGGTTGTGTTATGAGGTGATGGGGTGAGTATCCAAGTGTCTGTCTTGTTGGGGTCATTTGTATGAATGTGTGTTTGTGAGTTTGAAAAATGTGTACTGGGAGGCTCTTTGTTCCAGGTTGGCCATCAGGACCTGATAGGATTGGAGGCAAGGCATTGAGCCAGATATCATTGAAGGAGCCATCAGCATTATAAAAAAGGCATCCAGAGCAAATGGACTGAGCAGCCAATAAGAGAGTTTGACTGAGAAATGTCTGAGAGGAGCTCAGGTAAGTGTGGTTTTTTGGGAGCTTTGTTTTGAGGTGGTAGGTGAGTATCCAAGTGTCTGTCTGGTTGGGAACATTTGTTTAAAAAGTGTGCCAGATTTTAAAGTGGGAATTGGGAGTGCTTTGTTCCCGGTAGGCCTTTGTGGGTAACTGGATTGGAGGCAAGGCTTTAAGACTGCCTTCTGCTGGAGCCAGTAGTCTTATAAAAGGCTAGCATAGGGAACAGCACAGAAGGTAAACGGGGAGTTTGCCTGGGAAATGTCTGAGATAAGCTCAGGTAAGTGTTGTTTTTTGGGGGCGGTGTTATAAGCTGGCAGGATGAGTATCCAATTGTCTATCTGATCATTTATTTGACTGTGTGTTTGGCAGTTTGAACAACTCGGCAGTTTGAACAACTCAGCTGTTTGAAAAGTGTGGCAGATTTAAAAGTTTGAATCGGGAGGGCTTTGTTCTAAGCGGGCCTTCAGGCGCTGATTGCATTGGAGGCATGGCTTTGAGTGGGCTTCCTGCTGGAGTCAGCAGCCTTATAAAAAGCATCCAGAGTGGACAGTGAGCAGGGCAGGAGTCAACAGCAGAGTTTCTCTTTCAGGTGGGCCCCACTGTGTATGATGGTTTTTCTTGCTTTTTGTTCTCTTCTTCCTTTTTTCCTCTCTCTTCCTATTCAGGGGGCAATAAAGCCTTCAAAGTATTAGGCTCTTTGTTGCCCCATCTCCAATTTTTGAAGATCTTTTACAAATGTGGCCCTTAAAACAGACTGAAGTATCCAATCTCAGTTTTTCACATACTTTACAGCTGTGGAAAAAATGTCCATGACTTTCCTTGCCTTCAGCTCTGGGTGGCTTTAGAGGTGGGCAGCTGTGCCTGGAAAACATTTTCACTCTCAGCAGCAGCTCAGAAGAAAGGGTGAAAATACTATAGCTTTCTACATGTAAGAATGGCCATACTTGGTCAGACCAAAGGTCCATCTAGCCCCATATCCTGTCCTCCAACAGTGGCCAATGCCAGATGCCCCAGAAGGAGTGAACAGAATACAGAATCAAGTGCTGTCTCTCATGTCACCCATTTCCAGCGTTTGCCAAACAGACGTTAGGGATGCCATTTCTACCCATCCTGGCTAATAAGTATTGATAAGTATTTCCTTCTTCACTGCTGCCAGTGGCGGCACTGATTTTAAAGCTGGGCTCCCTCTTTCTCTAGCCACCCAGCTTGAAAGGTAGGGATGCCACCAGCAGCAGCACAGAAGGAATGATGACAATAAATGCCACACAACCCTTCCTTCTGTGCTGGGGCTAGCAGCGGTACTGCCATCCAAACTGGACATCTCACCAGAGTTCATTGCTCTGTGGTCACCGAGCTCAGAAGGCATCCCCACCACTACTAGCAGTGCCACCCTTCCTTCTGCACTGCTGCTAGCGGTGGCTTTGACTTCTGAGCTGGGTGTCCTGTCAGCAGCTGTCACTCAAGTTGCTCAGTTGGGAAAACAAGTGCTGCAATCAGCAGTGGCACAGAGGGGCACTCTGGATCTGGGACACTCTGGATCTGATGCAGAAATTGACACACTGTGTGGGAAGGAGGCAGACTAGGATCAATAGACTGGTGGCCATGCTGTGCAAACAAGCCCACCCCCATCCCTGGGCCTGAGACATTGTGCTCAGGGTGCAAAATGTGATACATTGATCATGGTGTTTGAGAAGGGGATTATCACAATTTGTCTTTAAGACTACTTCTATACTGCACCCTTCTTCCGCAAAATCTTATGCAAATGAAGCGCAGAATAGAATATTGCTGTGCTTCATTTGCATAATTAATTAGGGGCTGTTTTTGCGCAAGAGGCTTTTGCACAAAAAGAAGCTGTGTAGATGGTTCCTTTTTGCTCAGAAACCTCCTCTTGCGCAAGAGCTGTTCTTCCTCATTCTTTTCAGGAAGAACAGCTCTTGCGCAAGAAGGGGTTTTTCCACAAAAAGGAGCTGTCTACGTAGCTCCTTTTTGCGCAAAAGCCTCTTGCGCAAAAACGGCCCCAATTAATTATGCAAATGAAGCACAGCGATAGTCTATTCCGTGCTTCATTTGCATAAGATTTTGCTGAAGAAGGGTACAGTATAGACATAGCCTAACTATCCAGAGTGGGACAGTCTGAGCTGGTCCCATCTTTTCTGAACTCCTTATTGATGAACAGCTCATCAGGATGGACACAGACCCTTTGCCCTTCACTGGCTCAAAATCCCTTGGTCAGGCAAAGGGAGTGACTTGTGAGGAAATTCCCCCTCCCCCTCACCCAACCCCCCCAAAAAAACCCTCAGTAATGGTAGAAGAGCATATCTGATTCTCTAGGAAAGAATCTATGACACTTCTTTGAGCATCATCTCCTGGATCTCATGGCAGGAGTGGGGGATATTGGGCAAGGAACAAGGGATTTAAGGATCTCACTGCCAAACAGGCCCCGCTGGCTTGAAGTTCCATCTCCTTTCCCTTTTCTCCTGTCCCTGAAAGAGGAAAGGCCCAGTATAGAGCTGCCTTGACTGCTCTGACCAAAGATGGCCCACAAGGGGTGCAGGCTAGGAGTACAGACTGGAAAAATGATTTCCAGTCTCCACTTTCCAGTTCTCCCCAGCACTAAGGTAAAATTAGCCCCTGCCATTTCTGGCCAGGCTCACCTCCAAGATGTATGAGAACCTGTCTGTTTCTGGGGACTCTGCCAGCAGGTTCCCCAGCATGGCAGACCTGAGGTCAGACAAGGCTTTGTACAGAGCCTGCAGATTGAGGGACAGCCATTGGTCACAATTGGGAAAGCTTCTCCTCCCTGTCAGTAGCCCCCCTGCCAATCAGCAATGAGACTCTGAGAAGTGGGAGGCTGAGAGGTCTCAGAAGATGTCCCAAAGAATGGGCCAGGTCTCCACCAGAGGGGATCAGTCTCAGACCAATTCCAGCCCCAACAATTTGGGATGGCCTCCCACAAAGCCTCTGAGGTTGCGCCTGTTTTCTACCTCTGTCCTGCTTGGTTGATGTCAGAGTCTCTCTGTGAGGTCACCACCTCCTCACCACTTTTCCCCAGTAGGCTGAGGTCCTGGAACAGGCTTTTGTGATGTCACTGCCACACCCACCCCTCCCCTGTAAGCCTGATGTCCTGCCCCTAGCCAGCCTCTTTGGACACACAGACTGATCAGAATAAAGTGCTCTCACATGAGCTACAGACCAACAATTGTTCATTGGCATTATTCAGCAAGTATTTGAGAAGAACTGGAACATGAGAGAATCAGGAAATGTGCAAAGACAATAATTGCAGAGAAGCAGCAAGATCAATCAAATGCATGATTGCTTGTGACTTATTTGTTTGGTCTTAAAAGAGAACAAAAGGACCTGACACTTCCCTGTCCATAGCCCTTGTGGCCAATCAACATTGAGACTCTGGGAGCTGGAGGGGTCTGAGCAGAAGTCCAGTAAGAGTACTGTTGTAGGTCCTATCTTTGTAAGTGCCTCCCACAATGATGGCAAACCCTGACACCTATACACCTCTTTGGTGAAGGCAGGGAGGAATGAAAAAGGGGGAAAAGAAGCAGGAGAAGGAAGGCAGGAGAAAAAGGGAAACCTAAAAGGACAAACCACCAATTTTCCCAGTGATTCTATGGGAGAAAGTCCTTGGTAGGAAATTAAATCACCTTAATCTAGTGATTCCTATTTCTAGAATTCAGCGGTACTAAGTGAATCAGACTAAACAATTTCCAAACCTCTCTGAGGCTCTTACTTTCTAAACAGGGACTACAAAATTGGTAGTAGGGAAGGAGAAAACTCTGACAAGGTTCCTCTTGTGCTCACATGCATTAATCCCAATTCTCTCCCAGACCTCCAGGAGAAACCTTAAGAAGGAACCTTGCTGCTGCAAAGCCATGGGAGTCTCTGAGGTTGCCTCTGCCTTGCCTGGTTGATATCAGGATCTCTGAGGTCACCATCTCCCCACCACTGTTCCCCAATAGGCTGAGATCTTGTAATAGGCCTTTGTGATTTCACTGCCACATCCAACCCTCCCCTGCAAGAGTGGTGTCCTGACCCTGGCCAGTCTCTTCAGATGTTTGAGTGGCTTCCCCTGAATCATCTCACTTATTGACAGCTGAGTCTGGGGATGAAGCCCACTGCACAATAAAACCCCAGAGGGCTGATCCCTGTGCCCCACTCAGTTTTTCATTAATTAGTAGACTTTAAGGCCAGAAGGAACCATGAGAGCATTAAATCTGACCTCTGCACGTCCCAGCCCTCCTGTCTATCATAGTAGCTAAGTTTTTGATCCAAGAACACACCAGAAGGGCATCTAGTCTTCATTAGAAGTCATGAAGAAATGGAGAATTTGTCACTTGCTTTAGTAGTTCATTCCTCACTGTGTCACCTCCTAGCCCTACACTCTCCTCTGCTCAAGTGTCTAATGATGGCTTTAGCCATATTCACCACAGCATTGCCTTGGGAGCTCCTATTGAGAGGCTTGTTCAGAATGAGCCCCAAATCCTTCTCAGAGTCACTGCTTGCCTGGGTACAATTCCCCATTCTAGGGATGTGGCCTGCATGCTTTGCAGCTAGGGTGGGACCTTGCATTTGGCTCTGTGAAAACCTGTTTTGTTCATGTGGGTTCAGCTGCCCAAAGGATCCAGATCTCTGTCACTGCCCTGGCCTGAGCCTTATTTACCTCTCTGCTCATGTTGTGTTACCCACACATTATCAGTTGTGATTTCACATTTTCTTCCACTTCATTGATAAGAACTATTTGTTTACATAATTGTTGAGAGCCTCTTTAGACCCCTACTACAAGTACCTGCCTTTCTCTGAATCTTTTCCATTTCCACTGCCTGCCTTTTGAGATGGGTCACTCAAAACAGGAAAAAGTATTCTAGATGCAGGCGTACCGTGGATTTATACAGTGGTATGATGGAATTTTCTGTCTTATTTTCTATCCCTTTCCTAATAATCCCTAACATACTGGTAGCTTTTGTGATTGCTGCTGGACAAGGGGTAGCAGCTTTCAGAGATTTACCTATGGGGACTCCAAGATCTCTTTCTACCATGGTAACAGCTGTCATTGTATATGCATAGCCGGGATTATCTTTTCCAATGAGCATTACTTTGCGCTTCTCAGTGTTGAATTTCATCTGCCATTTTGTTGCTCAGTCACCCAGGTTGGTGAGATCCCTTTGTAGCTCTTCACAATCTGCTTTGGACTTAACATTCTTGAGTGTCTTTGTATCATCTGCAAACTGTCACTTCCCTGTCCACTGCCTTTTCTAGATTATCAGTGGCATGGGGGTGTGCTGGGGCAGAGCAGAGATGCTGTGGGGCGGGGGGGGGGGGGTTGTTCTGGGCCCCACTACACCATAGAAATGGCTCCACCCAGTACAGATCCTTTTGGGAACTTGCTGATCACCTCCCTCCTTTGTGAGCTCCTGTCAGCCAGAGTGCACTTGCCACCAGTCTGTGAAAGAGCTAAGGGCTCTTCAAATAGGACAAGGACAACTTGAGCAGCAGTCATATTTGGGGCAGGAGGACAGAGATCCTGGAACAAAAGATCTTGGGCTCAGTAACTTTCTATATGATCAGCTGATCTCTTTCAGGGATTTTTTTTAGCTAAGCATTACAGGAAACTTGTCTGTGCCCACAGCAATGCCCTGTTGTGGCTATTAAATCTCTCCTCAAGTATCTTTTTTTGTACCCTTCTTTAGAACCCTGCAAATCCCACACACACAATCCCCCATCCAAGCCATCGTTCTCAAGGGCTTAGCTCCCAGGGCCGCTTGGTGACACTTTTGCACCAGCAGGCTTCGAAATCAGATGTAATTTTTTTGGCAAGCAGGCAGGTGGTGGCGCATGGACATAAACAGCTGAAGGAAAGAGGACATGGGGAAATGCAGGTCCAAAGTCAACTTGGCCACACTGTCTGCTGGAGAAACGTCTCTTTTCTGTTCTCGCAGGGGGAAAGTCACCCACAAGGTCTAGACAGCACTGCGTTGTGTCACAGCCTTATGGCATTGGGCTGGGGGTTTGCTCATTTCCCATGAGCTGAGCAGGGCTGACACCTGGAGGAGGGAAGTGGCTAGCAGCAGCTTGGAGGTGTTAGCTGCCTTTCAACACTGTGCACGCAGAAAGGGACAAGCTGCTTCCAGTGGTGGGTGGGTGGGAGGGAAGCGATGACCTCTGGAAAAACATGGGCCGAGTCATCCCTACCCCATCCCCACTTTGCTGTGAGAAGCTCCCATCCCTTCCCCTTCCACACTCAGGGTATGAACCCTGACCAAAATCTGGATCAGGGGTCCTAGCCCTGCATATCCCCTCCACATTGCCTTGAGAAGATGTGGTGCCAGGTACCAGAGGAGGTGGGTCTGTCCTGGGGGCCCAGTTAGGCATGGAGGGTGGAGAGCACTGGGGAGAGAGAGTTGGGTCAGGTTGGTCAGTCAGCCCTATCCCTGTGTGAGAGAGGTGTATGGGAGTGTGTGTGTGACATCTCTCCCTGTGCAAACCTTAAAGATAGGAAGGTAAATAAAAAGACTCCATTTATGTAGTACAGGTTACATCTCCCTAAACTGAGACTCTCTTGTCCAGCAGTGTTGTTGAATGAGAGAGCCCCGGGGTGGGAGGGCCATTAGATGAGAGCCCAGCGAAAGATGAGCCTGGTGGTAGCGGAGCCAGGGCCTCAGCAACGTGGCAATTACAGTGGGGCTGTGGTAACGGAGATGGGGCAGCCCATGCTTGCTGGCCCAGCAGCGGGGTTGTGCCACGGCAGGTCGAGCGGGTCTGCGTGCGGCAGTGGGGACAGCAGTCTGGCTGGCAGGAAGGCCAGGCCATGGCAGGCTAGCGGGGGAGCCTATCTGGGACCGTGAAGGTGAAGCTACAACAGCAGAGCTGGAGCCACGACAACCCAACTGGTGCTGCGGCAGGTCAGGTGCCCAACTGGGGCCGCATGCCAGCCAGCAGTGAGGTTGGTGCCATGTGCTGCCATGTTGGCAATGGGGCTGGAGCAGCAGTTAAGGCAGCGGGGCTGGGGCAGCCGTATCACCCAGCCAGCTGTGGGGCCAAAGGAGCTGACCGTGGGGAGAGGGTGGCAGGCTAAGCAAGCTGGTGACAGGGAACCTTCCCTGGTCCATCAAATTCCCTCATCCAGAACTGCTCGGGTCCTGAGGGTGCTGTACCAGTGAGGTCCAAACTGTATTTCTTTTTAACGGGCTCAGTCAACTTGATTTTAATTTGAACATTTGTACTGCATAGTTTTGACTGATTGCCCTTGAACACAAATAATTTTACCAGGCATCCCAAATTCAGCATTGGTAAATATGGCCACCTTATACCCAGGAGGAAAATATCTTCTCCTCTACCCTCTGCCCACTGTCATGTTTAAGTATTATGTTTAGGATTTTCATTATTATTATAAATCCTAGCAAAGGCTGTGGACTAGACTTATGGGATGACTTTTCTCAGGTGCTGAGCATCTGTAGCTCCTCTCAAGGTATTACTGTCTTTTTGTACATGTTCATGACAGTATTGCATGGCTGCATTAAAAGATGTGTGTTCTAATTTATAGATGCATATCTTGCCATCAGAAGGTGCAGCCTTTCCTGTACCTTCACAGCTCTATCCTTTCTGTAGCATTAAATACTTTTTACTGTTTTTTCATTTTGTGGGGAGAACCTGTTTAAAGTGCTGGTGCTGCAGTAATAGAGCATAATACCAGTTCATGAGGATATCCTGATTGCCATAGGTGAGATGTTCTAACTCTTTGTGACCAGTAGTGGGAAGTGGTACATATATGCATTCGCGGTGGGGAGACAAACAGATGGGGTTTTTAAAGAGTTTTGTTGAAACAGCTGCAAGCAGCTGATTCATGGCATTCAAGCTCTGGAAGGGAGGGGGAGAAGTGGGGACAGAGGGTGAATCAGCCTATTCATGGTACTCCAAAAGTGCTGGAGGGGAGGGGAGGAGTAGGAATTGTAGCACTCCAGTGTGCGAGAGAGGTGTTGAGGAGGGGGGAGTTCGGGCTGCAAGTGGAAACCCAGTGGGTCATGATCTGCAGATTGCCCACGGCTGTGGCCGATGGAGACAAGGGAGAGCCCCGCATGCAACTCACTCACTAGTCTTGAAAAAACTTAAACAGCAAATAATCCTACAACACCTTAGAGACTAACAAAAGATGTAGATGGTACCATGAGTGTTTGTGGGTACAACTCACTTTTCATCTGATGAAGAAGTGGATTGTGCCCATGAAAGCTCATGATACCATCTACATGTTTTATAGTGATAGAAATGTAGCCGTGTTAGTCTGGTGTAGCTGAAACAAAAAACAGGACTATGTAGCACTTTAAAGACTAACAAGATGGTTTAATAGGTGATCACCTATTAAACCATCTTGTTAGTCTTTAAAGTGCTACATAGTCCTGTTTTTTGTTTCATCTATGTGTTTTGTTAGTCTTTAAAGTGCTACCAGACTATTTTGTTGTTTTTTAAGTTTATCCTGTAGAGACTAATTCGGCTATCCCGTTGAACCTTTTGAACATCACCGCTAGTCTTGGTTGTCCATCACTAGTGTAGCATCTTTCACTGGCATATTCTCATTTATAGCCCTCGGAAGTAAGTTTTCCATCCATCTGTTTGGGATCTCTGCAAAACAAACAAACAAAACCCCACTATGATAAAGCAATATGATCAATATGTTTTGTCCAATATTTTAATATAAACAGACCTGCTGTAGCACTTGGGATGTGTCTGTATTGCTGTATTAGCGCAGCCTCCTTTTCCTTTTATATTCAGGTAGCATTTCCATTAATATACTCCATTTCCTGTATAAGATGTTTTATTATAAAGCAGTTGCTCTCTGACTGGATATTTATGGCCCTTAGTATATAATTAAAGAATCAGTTACATAGCCCTTCATATACTGAAGACAATAAACATCCACTTAGACACTAAATTATTTACTACACATACCATAAAAATAACTTCATATCTGTGAAGCACTCCTTAATTAGAACAATAACACAAGTGTATGTGTAAAGGTGTTACTACACAAAATTGCTTTGTGGGGAAAATATGCCTTCTTAAGATCCTCCAGAAGCAGTCATTCCCTAATAAAATGTGCTAAGAGCCTACTGCATTTTAATTAAGTTCTTGCTATCACTTTGCACTTTCAGCATGCCTGATCTTTGGTGCATGGTTATTTTGCACCATATGGTGGTGCTATTAGCCAATTCTATCTTTTCCTTGTTAGCTCAGTTCAGTTGCTTTCCACCCAGCCCTTGCTATCTGGTGGAAGATATCTAATTTGGCATTGACAGCTTCTTTGAGCACAGCTTTGTTGATACCTAGCTCCTTTGAAAAATCTACTCTAGCTGTCATTCCTTCCGGTGCTATTTCAAGCCTTCAAAAGTTGTCATGGTTTAGAACTGTTGTATCCTGTAGCTATTTCCCTGTAAACATCCCTTCAAATGTAATTATTACCAGCCAAGTACAAATCTTTCCAAAGTCCTATAATTGATTTTCAGCTGTACATTGAATTTCAGCATGCTATGTTTACCATTCCTTTCTCATTATTATTAATAATTTGTATGATATAATAGAGCATAAGGTTCCCATACATGGAGGTTCCATTGTTTCAGGTCCTTGCAAACATATATTGAAAGACAGTCCCTGTCCCAAATAATTTGCAAGCTAGATCGCACTTGCTGCTGCTTGGTTAGATAAGTGACACCTACATCCCTTACCTTCCTTTAATCAGTAATCTGTTTTTCTTCTGCTAACTTCATTCTGACCGGGCTTCTGTGCATTTGCTGAGTTTATCTATGGTCAAACAAGATGAGTCTCAAGGATTATCTGAGTCTTATACCCCTCTAGTTTACCTAGTTTACCTTTGGTAGGTGTGGGAGCACTGCACAACTGTTTGTCTCTGCTGCTGGCTGGGCCCTCACTGCCCTCCTGGGCAGGCCTTTTATAGTCCTGGCCCCACCTCCTGACTTCTGGTCAGGTGAGGGGGTGGGGCCAGGCTCTGCCCAAAAAAGCTCACGGAGGGGTGCCTCCCCTTTGGATTCAGTGGGCAGCCATTCCACCCCACTATACTGCTTGAGCAGGTGAATGAGATTAGCAACTGCATGAACAGTGGGGAGATAGTACAACATCACAGTGATTTACAACCTTTGCTAAGGGGATAGCCCCAAACATGGGAAAATAGTCAACATGTTCCACAGACTTATTGATCCTGCTTATTTTTTCTACATTTGTGATAGTGGGAGTTAGAGACAATATAGAGTGGTCAAGTGGGGGGAACAGTGGAAACAGCAAGGCATGACTGGTGATCTGACTCCAATGACCTGAATTACCAGACCTACCATCAGGACACTCATCTAAGAACTTTGTTTATCAATGCATTGGTTTGTATGAATAGTTGTAACTGGAATAGTTTTCCAAAGTGCCTTACTTTGCCTTCTCAACATTGGATTTCATTTGTTCCTACCATCTTGTTGCCCAGTCATTCCGTTTAGTGAGATTCCTTTGTAACTCTTCAGTCTGCTTTGGATTTAAGTATATTTTTGCATAATCTGCAACATTTGCCACTTCATTGTTTACCCCCTTTTCCAGATAATTTATGAATGTTGAACAATGGTGATCATAGGCACTGACTCTGGTGGGGGGAGGAGGGATTCTGGGACTGGAACACCCATGGGGAAAAATTGGTTGGTGCCCCCTTATTAGTTTCCTTTCTTCCCTCCAGCACCTCTTGTCCACTGGTGGGTCTTGCCAATCAGCCTCCCCAACTCTCCTCCTGCCTCCTGCCTACTGGAATCAGCTTTTTCACGGTGTTCAGGAGGTTCTGGTGAGAAGGGAGAGGAGCAAGGATGCAGCATGTTTTGGGGAGGGGGCAGGGGCAGGGTTGGAGCAAGGACAGGGTCTTTGAGTTAAATGGAGGCAGGGTCTAGGACTGAGTCAGGAGTTGAGCATACCCCCACCCTCAGAATATATGAAAGTTGTGGCTATATAGTGCTGGTCCCACTGTTTACCTCCAGAAATGTATCACATATGTCAGATCATTGTTCAGGCGCTAGTTGTTTCTCAAAAGAGGCAGATTTTTTTCCCCATAAACTGGACCCAAACTCTTATGTTGATGGAGCTGGCTCATGCTACCTACATTAACCTCTCTGCCTGTGAAAATGTAGTGTATCATCTGATGAGGAAACTTGGCTACATGTGATATATAATATGACTGCATGCGTTAGACCACTCCAAGGTTCTAAAGGAAACTACCCCCACCCATTTTCCCTTATTCTAATTAGTAGAAAATTGTAGGGAGGAAGTTGGTTGATGCAACTGAGAACTGATAGGGAAAATATAACAAATAAAACCCTACAGATATTAGCAGGGCTAGGGCACAAGATTGGGTTGACATGTTTTATTTACAGTATATCTGTTTACTGTAAAGTCAATATTTCAGTCCACATTATTGGAAGAGGCTGAATAAGAGATTAGCGTGTGATCTAGAAAGAGTTAGGTTATGCGACTCTGCCTTTTGAATATGAAATAGGGACTGTTAAATATAGACATGGCATATAGATTAAAACTGGCAACCCCTGTCAACTGCTAAGCTCCTGCAGCATATTAACAAGAGACTAACCCCCTTCCCTCCCCCCCAAAAAAAACAGTGGACATGGACATAGTTAGAATTCCCTGGAGCTTTCAGTCAGACAACATTACAGGATGCCCTGCCAGAGGAACGCAATATGAATCAAAGCAAGGGATGCTTAGCACTCTTTCAAGCCCTGTTTCAATTAGGGATGGATATATATATATATATATATATATATATATATATATATATATATATATATATATATATATATATTGATTGTGTAACCAATAAAAATTTGGTGGGCCCGCTGCCGGCGAAGGCTGGTAACGGTAATGCTTACTGTGTACCTGTTTGAATCCCTAGTTTCAACCACCTACTGACCACTCTTTCTCATGGCAGTCACTTCTTAGGCTACCTCTAAAATAGAGCCGGATCAATGCTCCAGCCATCAATGCCCTGGGGGTCAATTTAGCGGGTCTAGCAAAGACACAACAAATCAACTGCAGATTGATTTTCAATCAACCCTAGTATTCCACCCCAATGAGAGGAGTAAGGTAAGTCAGTAGTAGAGTGTCTCCCATTGACTCAACATTGTGTAGACAACTCAGTAAGTCTATCTAAGCCAGTCACATAGCTGGAGTTGCGTAACTTAGGTTGACTTACTATGGTAGCATAGACACAGCCTCAGAAGGAACAGAGTTGAAAGGACATAACCTAGAGATTCAGTGAAGTCAGACTGTGAAGGTCTACTACCTGGATCAGTGGTAGCATAGAGCTCCACTTGCTCTATTGTTATCCACAGGACAAATACTATGCCGGTAACATTGGAGTCTCTCTTGTGCATTCCCTCATGTATTCTGCCTGTCTCTTTCTTAAGTACATTTATTTACCCCTTCTCTCCATCTGATATTCCACTTACACTGCCAGCAGTGAGTTCCATTTTATTGATGCAGTTTCTGACATAGGCAGAAACACACTTTTTTCTTTTAATCGGCAACACTATCCATCTATCTCCCCCACCGAAAAGCTGAAAGCTGCTTTCTAGAATTATGTGTTCATCCCAGTGCAGATTCAGATGAACCAGGCTAGTCTCAAGCTCACAGATTTTATGGCCAGCTGACTCTGTGGGAAAATCTTGATAATAAAAGGAAGTAGCATGCATGCTAGGGTAGGGACTTGAAAGCCCACTGAAGTAAATGAAAAGACCCCCCCCCCCCCAAGGTTCAGGAAAATTGCAGCAATATCTTCCTTCCCTTAGCATTTTTCTCCATGGGCTGGAAGTAGAAACTAATAGGAGAATGCTTGAACTCCTGAGTTTTCAGCCCAGTTCTGCAGATCTGAGCATTTTAGAGCACTTGAGCTCAGGTTTTAATAATCATCGCAATGTTTCAGTGCTTATCTGAATCAGGCCACTAACCCTTTTAATAAAAACGGAGCTGTTACAGAGTATTTCATCATTTTTCAAAGCACCTGAATCACTAATTAATCTTTTGAGGTTTGCCCATCACTAATTGATCAATATCTTTTGTTAGCACAGAGCCTTCAGGCTGTACTGGATACGTTAGCTGCTCAATGACTTCAGCAAATGCAAACAATCCTTTAATCTGATTTTGAACTGGGCCCTTTATTTAATATCACCATTTGGAAAGCCCTTTTAAAAATAACCATGGTTATTGAACAAAAATAATTTACTTTTAAATCTATTTGGCATTTATGCAAATGTAACTTGGAGTTTAAATAACAAATAATAAGGCCCTCCGCAGAGTTTAGGTTAGTACCCATTTTTATATTCTTAGTTGTAGAAACCATTTCATATTTAGCTAGAAGCCATTCTGTATAACAAAAGCCATTTCAGTTTCTTGTGTCTGCACGAGGGAGTGAACTGGCCTTCACCGAGATGGGGAGAGACGAGAGGGATGCGCTATTGGAAAGTGTTAATGAACTATTTTGAGCTGAAGCTGGAACTCCCTTTTAACCTGTTCCTTCCTATGCTGATAATAATTCCTCTTTGAAGTTCTCTTTGATTTCTTGCCCTGACGTCAGACTTGTTTGGTTAAGGGTATAAAATACTAGGATTGATTGTATTAGCCAGCCTTACTGGGCCCAACTTTGCTGGGACCACGTTTGGCTCACTTTGCTTTACTGATCAATAAAGCAATCAGTTGTTAGCCGCCTAAACAGAGAGGAGCGTGTTTTTGCTTCGACAATTGATGGCAATAAATGCTTGACTAAGTATCCCACTCTGATTGCCTCCCCCTGCCCTGGTGTCTAATGAAAAGTGTAGACCCATTCCAAACCTCCCTCAGGGCTCATGCTATGCAGGACAAAAGTTCAGTGATGTGTGACCAGATTGCTCCCACTACGTCTCACTCTGCTTTTCCAACCAATTAGGAAAATCTTCAGCACTTGAGTTTTGCGCAGTCACTTTTGGCATCAGCTCCCAATGTTCATGCCCCATTCGGAAAGGACTTTGGCAAACAAACACATCAAAATTTGCTTTGGCACTTTTCTCCTCCTTATCCCTTGCTTCCAGACTTCATTTATGTATTCTGAAATATCAAACCAATGATCGTGGTAGGGTGGGAGTTGCATTGCAGATAGCAGGGGTTATTTCTATGCTATATATTGGAAGGTGAGTTTCATGGTGAAGCCTGTCAGTCTCATTTTGGTCAGAAATGACAGAGTTTTAGAGTTGAGGCTTTAATTTTCATGTTTTATATTTCACAAGAAGATACACAAGTATTGCACAGCTTTCAACATTGACAGTATGGCTTCTGGTAGCTTATGGTAACCTGAAACACTTATTCAAAACTGAACAAAATTCATCTCTGGATGGCTTTTAATTAACAATTACATCTGTTTTATGAATGACAATTTCTAATCTAACTCAATAAGGAATATAACTTCCATGTATTTAGTTGATATTTCTCTTCTTCCTTTTTGATTCACTACTTCAATCTTTTCATCATTTGCTTTTAAAACCATCCTCATCTGTTCCAGGACAGTCATTTATCACATTCATTGAACCTTGGTGCCTGATGCAATTGCCATTTTGCCCCAAAACAAACAACATTGGGACAAAGATCTCCCATCTACTCAGTCTGCTTTTTGTTTCAATATCTGTCTCTGTTCATGACAGATAGTGTTGTTCTATCACACAAGGGACTAGAGAAGGATTTCTTAATAACCAGTCTAGAACTCTTTTGTTTCTCAAAGGTTACATCTAGACTACATGCTAGAGATCATCTAGACAGCCACAACTTTTTTCAAAAAAGCTATCCCCTTTTTTGAAAGAGAGCATCCAGGCAATCTGGATGCTCTCTTTTGAAAAAGCCCAGTTTGTATTCAGGAACACCTTTTTTTCAAAAGAGCTCTTTTGAAAAAGGCATTCTTCCTCATAAAATTAGGTTTACCACTGTTGAAAAAAATGCCGCGTTCTTTTGATTTAATTTTGAAAGAATGCGATGGCATTTTAGACCCAGGTGACATTTTTTTCTGATGGTAATTTTTCCACAAGCCTCTGAGCCACCATGAGATGGTAACCTATCACTGTTAAGAAACCAGGCTGCGTTTGATCCAATGATAATAGAGGTGAAAGTCAGGATATCTTATTGCACGCACCATGAGTCATTCAATGTTTACGAGGCTAGGGTAGCCAGTTATCCGGTTTTGAACTGGACAGTCCAGTATTTGAGCTTTCTGTTTAGGATACAAATTGAGTAAATATAAATGTCTGGTATTTTCTAAATCAGATGTAATGTCAAGTGTGTCTAGTATTTTTGTTGAAACTATCTGGCAACCCTATACGAGGCTAATTTTAAAACATCACTTTTGAAGGTGTTTCATAGCCAAAGCCCAGCAAAGAGCATTTACTGAGTGCTGTAGGGTGATCATCCCCTTACCTCACCCCTTTGGAGGGCCCCAGGCTGAGCAATAGGGTAAGGATGCCCTGCTGTAGGGCCCCAAGCACAACATCAGATTTGTGGCAGCCTGCGCCGATATTTCCTTATTTCCTTCACCCCTTCTTTATTCTGTCTCGTGAGTGTTTTCCAAATGATAATGGAGATGATGAAAGGGTATCATGTTAGGAAAAACATTCTTTGGTAGTGGGACACCAAAGTTGTGCCAGCTTATGGAGCATGATGTGATTAGATTGCGACCTGCCCAGTCGGGTGTTGGGGGCGGGGATGGTAACAAAAAGAGAATGTAGATGTATGATAACGTTGCTATTCCCCTTGTGGAATAGCAAATGGTACCTCTGGAACTGATGTTCCTATGTGTGCAAAAGGCCCGTCCTCTGGGATCAAGTAGCTCTAGTCCCTGAACAGAAGGGCAAGGGAGATGTTACTGTAACTTCCCTTAATCTCACAAATGATTCAGGTCAGCTTTTGTTTTAATCAAGGTAGCATTCCTGGTTCTGTGAACATCCCTCAGTAGGAGAAAATACTTAAGTAGCTGGGATACCAGCACCTGTTACATCCTGATATCCCTGAGCTTCTGAGAGCCACAGAGCTCCATCATGCCCAGCCCATCCAGATGCTTGCCAGTAGTTGAGTAGCTCTGCATTCTGCATCTCCCACAGAAACTGGATAGCATTTTGTATGAAAAATGTGGTTTATCTGCTCTTTCCAATCTTTTTGCCCTGGCTTCTGGTAAACCACTGTAGAATGTTAGAACCATTCAGCATTTTGTCTAATCACCTCTCCTTTCTCTAGCTTTTGCTTCCTTTGGTGACTGGCCAGCTTTGGGGGGAGGGAGGGGTGGAAGAGGGTGAGAGAAGGAGAGTGTAGTTGGACTTCACCAGAGTTTGTAGAAATTGAAAATGCTCGTTGAGACCAAAAGCACTGCCCTTTGGGCTGGACTACCTGGAGAGGTAGATATGTTGGAGGGCAGAATAAGGGTCCAGAATGACCTAGACAAATTGGAGGATTGGGCCAAAAGGACCTGGGGATTACAGTGGATGGGAAGCTGGATATGAGTCAACAGTGTGCCCTTGTAGCCAAGAAGGCTAATGGCATATTAGGGTGCATTAGGAGGACCATTTCCAGCAGATTCTGTTAAAAGCATTTGCGGAAAATCATGCCAGTCTAGACGTAGTCTGTGTGTTTGTACAATGCCTAGAGCAGTGGGCCCTACTTTCTGTTGGGTGCTGCTATGATATAAACAGTATCCCTGATAGTTAGAAGCTTAAAAAAAAGGGGCAGAAAAATTCTTTATAAGATCCTTGCCCTCCATCTTCAATCTTTCAGATTTTCCTTATACATCGGGGGGGAGGAGGGGGAAAGTAAGGCATGAATCCATCTTTTTTCCCTTTGTGGGTCACTTGTATAGATTTTTGAGGCCACCCAAGAGGATTTTAGACTGAAAATCAGGCTTACAAATGAGCTCTACAACAACATCCTAATTCAGATTCGCAGAGCTGATTTGCATGTCTGTTAAACACACCTTGAAAGATGTGACCGATTCCTTCCATGGATTTTGGTGGAAACAAGTTTAGGTCCAAAAGCTTGAGAATTCAGTTTTATTTTCCATTGGAGTGTTTGAGAGTTTTAGATGCATTTAGGTGCTCATGACTGTGCCTTTTTCTTCTGACTGTTGCAGCTGCAGCTGTGCTTTTTTGGCAGTTGTAAGGCTTTTTTTTCTTTTTCTTTTCTTTTTTGGCTCTCCTCCTCAGTTAGCTAATTGGATATCTCTGAAGACTTTGTGTTTCAGGAAAGGCTCCTCACCATGTTGCTTTGCAATTGGGGGTGAGAGAAGATTTTTCATTAACAGTTTGTATTAGAAAAAGCTGCTTCAAAGAGTACTGAGATGTTTGTCAGTAAACAGCCTTCCCTATTCTTAGGGGAAAGGCCAGTGCTGTTAGGAGATTGTGATCTGTCAGACATCTTGATATATTTGGGAATTGCAAAACTTACTGACTTTTTACTATGTTTTGCCTTGGATAATCATTTGTGACAAATAATGGATTTGCAATTTTGTATTTGAAAATAGAATGATTTTTGTCAAATTTCTGGAGGAAATCAATCCAATTTCTTCTTTAATCAAATGCATCTTTTTTGATTTTATTAGATGCATTTCTCCAGCAGAGCTGTAACTAGGCATTTTAGCATCCAGAATGAGCAAACCATATCTGCATCACCTGGAGGAGGTGTGTGGGAAGGCATATGGGAGGTTATATGCACCCACAGATTTCTGCCTTTCTTTAGCACAGAAGTTGCTACGCTCCCCTTATGCCGGGAGCCAGTGTTTGAGAAGCTGGTGGGAGCTGCCCAGCTGGCTCAGGCCCTGGCTCTCCAATGCTGTAAGAGGTGGGGTGTTTGGCTGGCTAGCAGCCCTCCCTGCCCTGCTTCCCAAGCCAGGTCACCTCCGTATGCTGGGCACTTCCCAAGCGGGCAGTACCGCTCTGAGCTGTACCCTTACAGCATGCTTGCCTTCCGCAAAGAAATCTGGCCCCATCTGGAGAATGGCCCTGCCCACAGAATAATACTGCCAGAAGATGCTCCCGAAGGCACTCACTTGCCACTGCTCTTTTGGTCCTGGTTCTGCTGTTGTTGTTCTTCAGCCCAGAGGTGATACATAGGGTGGTTACCTGCTTCCTCCTATCAAGAGCTACTTGTCACCTCTGGGTGCAGCAGCAGCAGAGCCAGGGAGGGTGGATGTAAGAGGAGGCCTTTAAGCCTGAGCCACTCAGCTGCTTCAAGTGTAAAACTTACAGCAACAAATTTAGGATTCTGTTGTTACTAAGAAGCATTGGTCTGTTTTCTACAGGACTTAAGCAAAGAACACCACACAGAACACCCTAGACTGCCTGACTCGCAGGCTGGGATGGGATTCTGTAAGGCCAGTGGCAGCACAGGAAACATGCCAGTGTATGATGATGATGATCCAAAAAGATCTGATATATCCACCATCAAAGGTAGGGAACTCCTAGCTTCTAGTGGTGGTAGCTCATGATCCAACTGACTCTGGAATGGCTACTGGAGTTTCTGATTAAAAAATAAACCTGCCTATTTTTGAGACAGGCCAGCATACTTCCAGTCTCTCAAATATCTTGGGCAAGTCCACCTCTGTCTTTCCTCCACGTGAGAAGTGAATCCGGCCATTTGCAGTTGTAAATTGCAAGCCCACAGGGTGAGATGGGATTGTGAAAAAAGGGGAACATTGGTGGTAGTGGTGGAAAAATAGAGTATATACTGAGCAGAGAGCTGGGAGAGTGAAAACCAAAAGGAGTAGAGGATGGAGCAGGTGTTGAGGGAAGAAGAGGCCATAGGATGGGAGATGGGGAGAAACTGTACTGGATAAAACATTGTACTCAGCACACACTATTTTTGGCAGTCTGACTTTTGCAAGAGTCTTCTTTCCCTACCATGGACTTCTCTATAGCTAGAAAAACAATGTTCTGTTCTGTTTGTTTGTTTTTAACTGAGCCACTCTGGGGAGGGGAAGTTTTGATTTAATTCACAAGCTTTAAAGCTCCATATTAGTTCTACAACGGAAAGTCTTTCAAGGGACTAGCAAATATCAAACACCAAAAGATGCATCATAGTTCAGTGATAGTGGCCCTGGGGATGATAGGTACCATGAACACAAGAATTATCAATATTGTCACTGTCTCAAATGTGCTACCTGATTATTAAATAAAGCTACATGGAGACAGAGCCATCATTTAATGATCAATATGCAATAATTTCTTAACACTAGAATTGTTTGAATAACATGCCTGATATAATGGAAATAAACAATACATCTATGCCCAAACAAAACTACATTAGGTTTTAGTGCGGCTTCCCCCTGCCCATTCCAGGATATGGTCCTGGCTGGTAAGTTACAGATTTTGGTTGTTTATGGTGAGATGCCCTTAGACTAGGCCTTGGCGGTCGTGTTATTGTCACAGAAGGTGGTGGTGCCTGCATGTCTCCTCTTCCAGAGCTGGTGGTGTTGCTGTTTCTTGCCATATTTCCTTCTTTCTTTGCAGGGCTATTTCTTTTGGTAGAGTCTGATTTATTCTCTTGTATCAGAAAAAAGAAGACCCAGGATTATTAATATTATTTCATTTAAAACAAATGCTCTTTCCTCATCTCCCTGCATAGTTGCTCCTGCCATCACCCTATTTATATACAATAAACCTGTCTGTATGCACTGTTGTTCTTGTAAAGGTCTTCTACACTAAGAAACCAAAAGTACAGATGTTAGCACCTGTGTTCTGGACAACATCCAGTTTAGATATTTACAATCTGCCTGCCTAAGCTCCCTTTGCAGTTTTATTTTGATCGTCATAATAGGCAATAATTCCAGTATCCTTATGTAACCCCTCCTGTTGGCTAGCCCAGTGTGAGGTTATTCAGCATAGGGGAAGCTTGTGACTTCTTACACCACTGTGGGGGGAGGGCTAGGCCTGAGGCTGCTTGGTGTGCTCTGCGTTGTGTATGTGTGAGTGCACCTCAGACCAGACCCACTCCGACAAATCACCAGGAACAGGCTTTATTCTGTGAAAACATAGAACAGGAAAACAATTCAGCAGCCCCTTCTCTCAGCATGCAGCCTGTGTGCTGCTTCTAGCACAGTCCTTGCTGAGACCCTGCTGGGGGCAGAGGGCACATCCTGGCAGGAACCAGGAAGTTCTCCCAACATGCCGCAGTTTGTTGTCCACAACTTGTAGTTCCCAGGGCTGCTGCTGAAACACACTGGACCTTGGGCTACACCTAGTTTAACATTAATAACACATCTCTGCCTTTTTGTTTATTATGGATTTGTAATTTTTGTTTTTATTGTATATTTTCAT
The DNA here is from genome assembly GCF_049634645.1 of Pelodiscus sinensis. NCBI lineage: Eukaryota > Metazoa > Chordata > Testudines > Trionychidae > Pelodiscus > Pelodiscus sinensis. The sequence continues at coordinate 175,976,233 of NC_134712.1, forward strand.
TAACAACCACAATGTGCAAAGCACTTTCCTAACCTAAATAAAGGCACAACCCCTGCTTGAAGGAAGGATGTATTAGAAACTGATGGTGAAATTTCAAATTCGGGAGGAGATCCAAGAGATCCCCATTTGAAATGCTAATGTGTTTAACTATAACCAAGAGGTAAAATTAAAGTGGTTAATAGTATCAACCATATTTTTATTCACTCTTGCTCCATTCAGTTTCATCAAGAGTTATTCAGCTTGGCAAAGGGCCTCTTTTTAGCAGTTTTGAAATATGTTTCCACTACAGATTCTTGATGCTTCCTAGTTTGTGATCAATGTAGGCATTTCATTGTTTTTTCATAATATTCTAGAGTGAATTTCATGTGACATGATAAATAGAGATTGGGCCTGAATCAAAACTCTGGATTCAAACTCTCCAAAATGTTGGGCAACTTCAGATCAAAGCATTGTGATTTGGGGCCCGTCACCTGTAGTTAGATTCTTTGTGCTTCTCTCAAATAAGACTTGTGTTATTGCCTGTGTAGGAAGCTGGCTGTATGGATAGGTTTAAGGTTGGTTTAGCTTGCTCTGCTCTAGTTTCTTCAGACAGTGTGGGGGAGAATGGATGTTTTTCTAGAAGATATTCTCTAATTCAGTGAGGATTAATTCAAGGTATTTCTATGGCCTGTGTAATAGAGGAGCTCAGTCTAAATCAGGGTGGTCAATAACGGCCCACAGGCTGGATGTAGTTCACCAGCGTTAGCCCCTGGAGGGCCGCCAGATGCTTTATTTACCTGAGTGTCTGCAGGTACGGCTGCTTACAGCTCCTGGTTGCTGCGATTTGCTATTCCCAGGCAATGGGGAGCTGTAGGAAGTGCTGGCCTGGGAGCTGGGAGCAGCTGTACCTGCAGATGCTTGGATAAATAAAGCATCTGGCAGCCCACCAGGGACTAATCCTGGTGAACTGAGTCTAACCCACAGGCTGCTTATTGACCATGCCTGGACTAGATGGTCACAGTGGTCCCTTCTGGCTTTACAATCTATTTGTTTTATGTCTTCTGTAAGTGACATTGCATTCAATGGTTCTATTACACCTCTTTTGCCAACAACCTGAATTTAGATTTAAAAAACAACACCTATTCTCTCGCATCCTAATCCTGTTTCTAATCCTGCTTTTACTCCCTCGTCTGAGAGGAGCTGGGGTTGCTGTAAAGTGAACAAACTGTTGTTCAATGGGAACGTTTTGCATCAGTAGAATCTCTAAATAATAATTCCCCCTGGGAAGCTGTGCTGAAAGGATTCTTCTGTTTTAAGGTGAGGGATTTCAAGACTTTTGGTAAGGCTTTCACGCTACCACTTTTGTCAGTCAGGGTGTGAAAAAACACACCCTGGTTCAACATAAGTTTCTCCTGCAAAAGTGCTGGAATGGACAGGCTGTGTTGGCAGAAGACACTCTGGCTTATTAGGGGTGTTCTAAATATGCTGAGAGGAGTGTTCTCTTCCATTGGCTTACAGCGGCTACAGGGGAGACCTTACAGTGGCACAGGTGTGCTGCTGTATGGTCCTTGGGGTAAATGTAATCTATGGTTGCACAGGATAGCCCCATGTAAAAAAATCTACTTATTGATTCCTCCAGCGTTACAGAGGAAACTTAGTCAGACAAAATTGGCTCTTAATTACGCTCATCCAACCTTCTTGCGCTGTTGTGCCTGAGGATAGAATTTAGCTCAATTTCTTTATGTCCACAGCCATTTCAGGATAAAAAATTCGACATACAGTAATTTCCAGCTGTATTCTGGACAAACCTCATTGAATTAAGTTTAAGTGTTTTTGAATACTCCTAAATTGCACTTTTTATGTGGTACTGTAGGGTTATTTGTAACTTTTCTAGGAAACTTATTAATGTGAATGTTGGGGAAATGTTAGGGACAATGTGTGTGAAGTGAAATTCCTAGCTAGCACTGGGGAGGAGGGGATTGCCACCCCAAACCTACTGACTTCACCTTTTGAAGTTTCACTTCCAGGGGTGATTTTGTTTGTTGATCACTTGTTACAAGAGAACAATTCAAAGACCCACCTAGACTCTCCAGGTTCCAACAAACAAAGGAAGGACTTTTGAATCAGTAACCCAAGTTTAAACTGACTCAGGGCTTTTGTTCTGATCCAAAAAATGGATAGGACCCTGGTCCACGGAGAGCCCCAATCTTTTGGCTGGTACCAGTCTTCCAATCCTTCCCTGATTCCTTTATGGAGATTGGGGGATGGAGGTAAGGGAGGCACAATCTCTAGCAAAGTTATTTTATTGTTTTTGATGTTTTCTCTATAATGCACCAGGTGCTCACCTATCTCTGTAATGCTTCTAAATTTCTTAGAAAGATCTGTGTGATAGTGTAACTGTGGGCAGTTACACTATCAGTCTCAAAAGAGAAAGCAAGTAGATCTGCTTACAGTCTACCTTTCTCTGGGAATAACACAGTGAAGGCAAGGAACTGTTTGGCTTGGAGATATCTGGTCACAAGTGGAGAGAGATGCATGTCTCGCTCTAGAGGCAGCAGCCAAGGGGGCTGGAAGCCGAGAATGGATGTTCTTGCTGGACCACTGAGGGGAAATACAGGTGCAGGTGCCCAGAATTGTGACACAAATCTCTCTAACATGTTTTACCTTCTGTTGGTTTGGGCTGACTCATGCTCTTTGCACTTGGAACAAGCAAGTCCTCTAAATCTTGCATTGCAGAATTAGTAGTTGCTTTGTTGTTCCTCTTGTTTTTCTCCTCTTCACGTTGCTGCACAAATTTAAAATGGTTAGATTTCATTGGCAATTGGAGATATGATCTGTGAAATAGCTGCTTGCTGTCATGCGTTTCCTGGCTTGAACTCCAAGAGTTTCCTATGCACAAGGGATGGCATCATTTCATGAGGTTTCTGTTTCTCTGAGTAGCAGTCCCTTCTCTTTCAAGGCCCCTTCGGCACTCATTCATGATCACTTGTCCACTATGGAGTTGATTTGTGTAGTTTTAGGCAGCTTATGTACCTCTAAGAGCCCTATACAGTGGATCTAAGGTTTGGGCCATATCGTATCTAATACATTTTATAGACACAAGTAGCTCATATTTTAAGCTGTGGACAGAGTTAAAGTTGAACATTTAGCCTTAATTTCTGGAGGCTGCTGATTTCTGAGTGCTCATTCTATCACCCTTAATGTTACATCACTCCCTAGGTATATTTCACTGAATGTATTTTATGTGGCATCAATTTTTATTTTTCCTCTGACTAAGATCCTGTTTAGTACCAGTAAAATATCAGATATAGTCTCCTGCAGGGCTAGACTCTAATTCTGGGTTTCAAGAGACCTGGGTTCTATTCCTAGCTCTGCTTCTGGCTTGCTAGGTTACTTTGGGCAAGTCACTTCACTGCTTTGTATTTCAGGTTGCCTTTCTGTAAAATTGAGATAATTATGGTGATCTCCTTTGTAAAGTGCTTGGAGAACAACGGGTCAGAAGTTCTATAGAGCAAAGACCTCAGTGTCACTTGTTCCGTTTGCTTTGTAATTTTTAGAAAGTCTGTATGTTACATTGTTAGCACTTTATCAACCATGGCAAATCTTGGCTTCCTTTTGGCATTCACTATGCTAACATTAATCTGAATTATTTGGACATTGAATTTATTTTGTTGGGTATAATATGTAATTCTGGGGAAATTTCACTGTAATTTTAGCATGAGTTAATATTCACTTATTAGGAAGTATGACTTACCAGTTACTGAACACTGCCAAAATGAAATACCCAATAAAGAAAACTCTTTTTTAAAATCATGCAGTATTATAACATAGTTTACAAGGAATAGCTATTTAAAAACAATACTCTAGATCAAAATGCAAGTGCATTGTATTTTGGAAACATCTGTTTTGGATAAATCCCATACATACCATTTGCATTTTCTTCTTCAGTTCTGTGTTGGCATGCTGATATGCCTCTGCTACAGCATTCAGATAATAGATGGCCAGGCTGCAAATATAAAAAAAGATATTATCCTGGCAGGATAGCGGAAACATATCCTGGAAGGGAGACAAGCAGATAAGTCTTCCAGCCACTGCAAACAAAAGGGGAGGAGCTCAGATGGGAAAAAAAGAGAATATTTTCAAAGGAGCAGAATTACACGGGGAATCTCTCCAATAAGCAGTGCTACATGGGGTTCTCATTTGACACGATGCTTGCCAATTTTGGAAAACATACAAGTTGTGTGTTAGAATCAGGGTGCAGGGTTATGAAAAGTATAAACAGTAGGACCAACAGGAACAACTGATAGTATCTGCTCATGGCCAACATACTTCTGGGCGTTTGGAAGACAGGAGGCACTTTCTAGATAGTGTAGCTGTAGTTAAAAACTTTTAAAGCAGTTGTACTCAATTTTTTTGACCCATAGCCCACCTCACTCAATGCAAACCTTTCCGCGGCCACCAGCTAACCACCCATGATGACAAAATGGGTGCAGGAGTGGGCTGTGAGGGGTGGAGGATCGGGCTGGGAGGTTGGATACAGGAGCAGGCTGAGGTTTGAGATGTCTGGATGGGAGGTAGGTTACAGGAGAGGGCTGAAGGTGGGAGTCCTGGATGGGAGGGAGGGTGCAGGAGTGAGGTGGGGGTGCAGAGTATCAGCAGAAGGGGGATTCCTGAGGGGGATAGGGTGTGGGGTGTGGGCATGAGGAGGATGGGGGGGTACTTATCTGCTGCTTCCAGGCCTCTCCCCTATGCTGCTCCCATTGACCATGATTTTGGCCAGTTGCAGCAGTGGGGAAAGCCTTCAGGTGATTGGTTTCCTGTACTGCCATTCCCCGCAAGCCAGGACCAGCCCAGGAGGTTCAACTCTCCTCCCCCACAGTGAGAAGCTGGTGCTGGTGCTCCAACCTTGCAGGGGTGGGTATGGAGGTGGGAAGGGGGTTGAAGTGCCAGCGCAGGTTCCCTGCTCTGGGCAGGAGGGTGATCCCCAAGCCCGTGGCCCACCTGCAAGACAGTCTGCAGACCACACTTTGAGAACCACTGCTTTAAAGCTTACCCTAGCTATGAATAGGATTTGGGATAGGGGATACAAAGGTTAACTCACTGGCAGCATCCAAAACCTTTTTCTCCCTATTTTCTCTTCACAAATTACCTTCAGTCTATTTTCTTCCCACACCCAACCTTGCCATCCTTTCCTCAGTCACTGAACTCAAAAGGGAGTTAATCTAGAGGCTATTATACCTCTTCTCCCTATTCAGTACAGGAAATCTCCCAGTCCAAGACTGTTTTTGTTTCCAAAAGCCAGCAGCTCTGTATGTGTAAGCTTATTGTGCAAAAATGTCCATGGGCTTCTAAAGACTAGGAAGATGATATTAAAGTTATCTAATGATTAAAGACCAATCCCCAAAGGATGTGTTTAAAGAGCCAAAGGACAGTGGTGTAGCTTTACTGAGTTCAAGAGAATCACACTAGGGATGAACGTGGTTTATTCTGAGCAGTCATTACTTACACTGTGTATGTGATAAACTTAAAAAAACAACAAAAGGTCTGGTAGCACTTTATAGACTAACAAAACATGTAGATGGTATCATGAGTTTTCGTGGGCACCGCCCACTTCTTCAGATGACCAGAGTTACACTGTGTATGTGGTTCTTGTGAAAGAGAACAACAACAGGGTGCTGATGTCTGTCTTGGCTATTTGTATGTCTCTTATGTCTGTAACACCTCACAATCTTTAACCTATTTAGCCTCATAACATCCATATGAGCTAAATCACATTGGAAGTCTGTGGCAGAGCAGGGGATTGAGCCAGGGTCTTCCAAGTTAAGGCCAATAAAATGGAGTCTTGCCTTTTCTAAAGAACACTGCTCCACTCCACAATCTTCAACTGAATTGTTACTAATAGGCACAGTACAGGCTGGAAAACGAATGTAAGCAGGAGTCACAGACTTTGGGCTTGATTCTTTCTCACACAGAAAAGAAGCAAAAAAAAAAAAGTTGGATCCATGCTAGAGGGAAACAAAAGCCAAAGGGATAGGAGATGTACTGGCAGTGGCAGGCAGACTTTGGCTCTCAGAGAGATGCATATTTTACAACATGCCGAAGTGTCTGGGACTCTCTCATCCCTGCTGCCACTAGGCAGCCAATAATATAGAAGGTCTATCTGGATAAAACATACTTAAGTTTGCAGAGCTCTCTCCTACATAGTAAAAAAGTCAAACCTTAGTCTACTCTTGTGTAGATTAGTGATGCAGTATTTTGGGAAATAAAAACTTTGCCTGTGCTCATGGAAACATCTTTTTGGTCTCTGTAAGCCAATAATAGTTTCATAGCTACATAATTGAATCTTATGATTAGTCATCTTTTGATTTTAAGGTCCTCCTTGAAGTTTTGGTTTTGATCTGACTGCACTTAATTTCCAGAAGGAAACATGTTTTGAAAAAGATGACTGGGATCTGTTCCTTCAGAGCTCCCATGATCTCCATTCGCTCTGTTTCCACTGTCCCTTAAGGCATGTTTACACTAGAAAATTATTTTGAAATAACTTACTTTGAAATAACTCCCAAAATAACTATTTTGAAATAGTGTGCCCACACTACAGGGAAGCCTCAAAATTAGTCCGAGGCAGGCTCCCTTAATGTGGACGCACTACCTTAACTTAGAGCACTGGTAAGTAATTACTTTGAATGACTCAGGAGGGTAGGTGTTTCGAAATAGCAGCAGTGAAGCGCTCACACTACTGCTGTTTTGAAATAACTTATTTTGAAATTAGTGTTATTCCTTATGGAAAGCAGGAGTTATTATTTCAAAATAGTCAGCCCCTTATTTCAAAATAACGGGCTTGGTAGTGTGGAAGTGTCACTTATTTCAAAATAAGAGAAGTTATTTTGAAATAATTACCTAATGTAGACCAGGGCTTATTCTCAACTCTCGGAGTTACTCTGAATAAATCTGTTTTTGCTTTGTGTAGATTTCAGTTGCCTTCTCAGTCCTGTGGGACCCCTTCATTAATTGTAGTAACTGTCGTGAAATCTTGGAAATTCTTCCCATTTAGCAATTTATTTAACAAGTGAGTCAATCAATGTGAACATGGTGATTTTTCCCCATTGGAGCATTAATGCATTCCCACACTACTTCTGGCATTTTGTCAGCAAGCTGGGCCTATGTTCCCTTTCTCGTACATTTGTTGCATTTTTTCTAGATATGCTCTATTTCCTCAGGGCACGTTGTGGCTCTGAGAGAAATTCCTGTGGGCATTTTAGGACTGATCTGCTCATATAGCTTTTGAACCTCATTTTAAGATGATTCGATGATGGAGTGGAGAGGAACCACATGAAACAGGGTGGTGGAATAGGCTTTGTGATAAGGTGCTTCTTACACACACATGATTTATCCCTCAGTAGTTCGTGTTTTTGTTTTTTTGTTTTTTTTGTGAGACAACATGTGTAACTTACACTACACTAGCTGTGTGGAGAGTTCACCCAATCTCATGGCTAATCCACAGAAGAGGTTTAAGTCTGCTACTGCTTTCTATTAAAGGGATACATTCTTTAACTTCAGCAGTAAAGGTCATATTTTCAGCTCTGTAGGTCAGGATTTCAAATCCTTCTATTGACCCACAAGAGGGTTGGTTACCTATCCATAAACCTAGTTTATTTAAAATAGCTTCTTCCTCACTCCCCAAAATGAGGCAGTTAGAAGTAAAGAGGAAGCAGGGATAAAACATTTCACCTTAAGTCTAATATCCACAATGTATTCTCTGGCAGTTGAGGCAAAGAGTGTAAATGAATTGGAGACCTCTCAAATTGTTTCTAGAAAAGTAAGGAGAATTGTGGGAGGTGAAGAGGGAACAAACTAATTCAGTTCTTAGAAAGGTAGAGCACATTTTATGAGTGGCTGCCTGCCACTGAAACCAAGCTAATATAAATTTATGATCCACTGTTTGTAGAGGTTATTTTTTGTATTAAGGCAGTGTTGCAGGTTGACTTATCTGCTTCATTTAGGAAGGGAAACACAGCGTCTTTCAGAGCTAAGTGAAATGCTGGCTGTGGCATTTTCTCTTTTTAATCTTGTTATAATCTAGAGCAGGATCAGTGTAAGGGATTGGACCCAATTTGGTTCTCTGAAACTGTAAATACAACAGCAATAGTGCTGGTAGCAGCTAATGGATTATAAGAAGGGAGGCAGGAAATCAGGGGCTAGAAATGATTCCAAACTACCTAATTATTTGTGGAGAAAGGTGGTTGAGACAAAACCAAAGCCATGGCCACTTGCTGTCATTAATTATGGCACAATCAATGGTGGTGCTAGTTTTAGCTACATAGATGCTTGTTCACACTAGCAGCTGAAAACCGTTCAGATGGTAGCTGTTATGTCTCTGAAAAATCTGATAAATCGAAAGGCACAGTTGGCTTATCTGCCGCTTTAATTGGCTCAGACACATGCCAAAGAAATCAAGCAACAACAAAATAGGTTTAAAGCAGTGAGGGGTTTTTTAGTTCCAAGCTACTTTTCCCCTAAATTCTAACTTCAGCCAACTCCAGCTGCTTGGAAACAGCAAATCTTTTAAACTCTGCCATGCTGAACTTTGCAAATATTATAAGTGTAGGAACCAGAAATAATCACAACAGTCCTTAAAGCTACATGCTCTAATTACAGCGGAGGCTTTTAATCACTGCTGATCTAGGCTAGTGATCTATAGGTAAAAGAACGTATCTCATTAAAACCCCATGATCCCTCAAGTCTCTCTTCCCTCCAAACCTATATGATTGCAAATATAACTTACACCATAAGCAGAACTGCAGGTATAATCAGTCCTGGATTTGCCACATAACTGAAGATCTTGGCTACAAAAAGTGGAAAATCCTGCTTGATGGTCTCTTGGATGACATCAAACATTTTTTTCTTTCCACTAGAATGATAAAATGACCAATTACTCATTGTAGGCAACAGTAATACTTTGTTAAACAACGTTAAAAGATTTTTGTAAAGAACAATAATGTTCTTTCTTTTGTCTGTCAGCATGCTGTTTGCTACTAAGTCTTTGGACATCAAAATACTGTTAAAGTGACTTGCTTACAAATATCTTTCAATTCAGCCACTTTTTCTTGGATTCTAACAACCTGGTATTGATTATGTGAATGACCTCTACATAGCTAACTTGCTTCATATATGGGTATATTAGTTCTCCACGTTAATTCATGAACTTATTTCCCTCAAATCCACAAACACTCTACAGACTTTTTTAAACATCTGAGATTTCTGACTTTCATATCACATTGAAGGATGGCCTTTTCATTGTGGAGATAGCTGTTCTTGAAGTTGGCTCATTAGTGAAGAAAGCATTGATTTGCATAAGCAGAGCTAAATAAGATAAAAAATGGCAAGCTGTGATTATCACTTAATAGGAAGCCCACTGAAGGAGTAATTTTAAGCTAGACTGAATAAAGCATTAGAGAATATGCTATGTGCAAATGAAATAATCATACACAGGAGGGGGATGGTCTAATATGTTTCTTTCATAGCTGCCAACATTTACGGTTTTGTGAATCAGTGATGGATTCAAATAGTGACCATTTCTGTGTGCAGTATTAACCCTTTTCATAATCCTTAACCAAGAATAAAGAGAGTCTGTTTAAGATCTAACAAGTATTCTGGACTCCAATTTGGAATAAGTCACAGTCCATCCTTATGACAAGGGTCAACAGAGACAGACAGGCTGGCCACAATTTTACTAGCTTTCATTAGCTGAATAGTACAGTATTAGCCAAATTCCTCAACATTATGGAGGGAGCCCTGTCCTGAGGAGTGGAACAAGGTGGATATGATTGGGTTTTGAAAGAGAGGCTTCAAGGTGTGAAATAATTCTTTAATGCTTCAGACAATGCTTTGAGATTGTTGTGAATTGATTTATGAACTCAGAAACTCTCTTCGGGTTCAGGTACACCACTCACACCTGCCTATAAGCAGACTGCATTTTGAATTCTGTCTTTGAGGGTAGTTGCATAAGTGTGTGTGAAAGTGTCATACTTGATATTTTTGAGCTTTTGAGCTTTTTACTTTCATGTGCCCACAACTGGCCTTATAGATGATTGTTCCCTGTGCCAACTTTCATGGATGCCAACTCAGCGGGAGACACCCCCCCCCCCCACCCAATCTCTCCTCCAGCTCAACTGTTCATGGGGTATTACAAACATTTTCTTCCTAGGGCAGCAAAACACCAAAAGCTGGCCCTGCATGTCACTGTAATGTCTGTGAAAGGTGTTGACTCAGCAGCTCTAGAGGCTGAAGTGTTTGTGTTTATAGACTAGGTACAGCACGAGGAATTAAAAGTTTCCTGCACTGTTGCACTAATCAGCCTAGGAAGTAGAAGGTCCTCTTCAAAGGGGGATAAAGTGGTGAATGAAAAAGGGGGGGAAAGTACCTGAGGCATCTCTACTCAGTCTTCCAACAGGCTTCTAGCTAGTATGGAAACTTTTGTGATGTGGTACAAAGCTCTGCACGGGGAGGCGATTGCTAACTCATTTCAACATAACCACTAAGCAAGCATCAGATGGTAACAAGTCACAGTTTCTGGTTGCCTATGCTAGACTGAATTGGCAACCTCAACGTGAAAGCTTTTGTGTCTCCTCAGAGCCACCTACTACCTGATGATCTACAGATTACATACTAGTGGGTGTATGTGAGGGCAGGATTGCGCACACAGCGCTGGATATTATGATGTACTTTGAAAAGGCAAGATAATTAAATCCTGCTCGACTGGTCCATAAATTAAGAACATATTATTATTTCCTCCTATTCCCCAATTCTCCATAGATTTCTATTGACATTGTCCATTAGCAAGGGAAGAACCAAGACAGTGCAACTAAAGAAATAATTTGTTCCAATCTGGCTCTTTGCTGAATCAGACTCATTGTGCACCAGGAAATAATGTTACTAAATCAAATGAGAGCTCATTGGCATATTAATTCAGTCCCTTAAATATTTGGTGCAGTGCTAGTTCAGAAACATAGAAAGAAATACTATTTATAAAAGTAGTACCAGAGAATTTCAGAACAGTCTGGGATTCTGTTATTTCTTAACCAAATAGAAAATGATCACATGTTGTGGTTGCTATTAACTATAGACTTTGAAAGCTGTTTTGGGGACTATTTTTTTGTATGTGTAATATTGAAATATGTTTCAGGGGGTAGCCGAGTTAGTCTGTACAGAGAAAAAAACAACAAATGGTCTGGTCGCACTTTATAGACTAACGCAACATATAGATGGTATCCTAAGCTTTTGTGGGCACAGCCCATTTCTTCAGATGTGCCACACTTTATTCTAGGACATCATATTCATCTGTCCTCCTCTAATATTCTCCAAAGTCCTCTGTGGGTTCCCATTGCTTTTTTTTAGGTGAAACCACTGGAATAAGTGCAGGGAATATTATCTTATGGAATATTTTGGTTGACTGCTTGTTTGCAAATCAATATTTATCATGATGCTCTGGTAAATATTCTAAAGAAGAATTTAACTAGACCAGAATATAAGTATTATACAGTCATTGTTTGGAAACAGGCCTAACTTATTACAACAAATAATATGGTAGCACTTTAAATTACCGGTACAGTAGTTTGTGCATAAAAGCAGAAAAATGTAGGCCTGTGACTATTTCAGTACCTGAATGGTCCACAGTCAAAGGAAGGAGGGAGGGACATTATGGTGTAGGCCACTGGCAGTAGGCTTAGGAACAGGATCAACAGCAAAAGTCCCATATAAAAATTATTGGATTTGGATGCTTTGAACACTCGTTCATGAGGGACATTGCTAGTCATAACTGCCCAGCACTGAAAATACATGGAGGTTAGTAAGCGCAGTACGTTTATACCAACTAGTCCAGGTGCATAAAAGGATCCCATCCTAAAAAACAAAAAGAGAGAACTATTAACCTAGACTAGGATTCTACTTCAGGAGCATCAGACACATTGGCACAGATGACTGGTATGTATGGAAATGATTCCAAGTACATCATCCTTACGTTCCTCTCATTTCCCCTCCACCCCACTCTCCACAAGCACACCATTTAGGAAAAAACAACCACTCCTGAAAGAGCATCCACCCATTTTAGATGTAGGTCAGGGTCTGCGGTACTAATTTCCATTTAAAATCAGCCAAATATTTTTAATGAGAAGATGAGGAAAGAGCTGTTTATTTTTTCAAGCAAGAGCATAGAAGTAAAAGTTTTAAAACAAAAAACCCATGCAAATCAGTCCGTCCAGTTTGGAAAGCCTAACTGCATTACCAATATTTTGAATTCTTAGTGCTTTAAAGAATTTTTCATTCTAAAAGTCTTGGGAGGGGAAAAAAAGGAGATCTTACCAGATCATTCCTTGATTGAAGATCAAGCCCAACACGTTACCACTAATATCAAACTCAGCATAAGAGGGCTATATGAAATGAGAGGGGAAATAATTTTATGTATAAAGTATCTGCTATTGCTTGGTCTGATCAGGTATATAGGTAGGTACTCATTAAGTCCTAATATGTTAGGGGATTCCAAATACAGTCCTGATAGCTGTCTATTGAGTAGATAATCTGTGGAACTATGAAAACAAAAGAGAAACTATGCACTGTGAGCTCTCTCTCCTCCCTTGGCTTGCTGAAAGCTGAAAAGGCCTCTGGTAGTGGTTACAAAGTCGAGTTGATTTGCTCTTGTTTTGAATCTTCTTTTTGTCCCTACAGTCAGCTATGAGAGAGATCTCCAGTGTGTGGGTTTATTTTACTTCTCCAGCTGCTATATCTGCCCATTGGCCTAGTTATATCTTGGAAAGGTGTTCAATATTTGAGTGCTTATAACAAGATTGAGAGTGAAAAATACCCTAACTACATACACTTGCTTAGATTTCCCAAAAGCGCGGGGGGCAGAGAGAGAGCGGAGTGGTTCTGAGAGGACTTGTGGTTTGTCCAATATGTGGGGTTAATTTGTACTGAAATATCTAAATATCACAGTTGTCTGCAATGGTGTTGTTGCCCTGTTGGTTGAGGATATGAGAGATACAATGTAGGTGAGGTAATATCTTTTATTGGACCAAATTCGTTGGCAAAAGAGTAAAGCTTTCAAGCTCCACAGAGCTCTTCAGGTCTTTCACAAACAGAAGCTGGCCCAGTAGAAGATACTACCTCACCCACACCGTCTCTATAAATACCAAAGGACAGAACTGGCTTGGGTGACAGTCTCTCAACGTTGTAGGCGCTGACAGTGCTATAGTCTAGAATTGATAAGTATTTGATCTACCAGACAGTAGCATTCATCTCCAGAGGGAGATGGTGAGAACCTGATATCCTGGGACATTAAAAACTGGATAGAAGAAGCAGTAGGTTAATATGCCCCAGGAAATAACCATGCCCTGGATTCAGAAAAGGATGGTGGTGAACAGATTAGACGAGCTAAAAGGTCTTTTCTATCTCTAATGTTTGTAATTCTGTAAATTGTGTATGTGCGAGAGAGATTTTTATCCAGTAAAATGCCTACAGGCAGGTCAAGCATGATGTATAATTTTATTCAGTAGAAACGTTGCTCCCTGAGAGAACTGCATCTTGTGTTTGGGAGGCAGCCAAGGGAAGAGTAGTAATTCAGAATGCTCATTCTAATGCCATATGGAACCACCAAGTTTTTTGCCAACACAAGTTACATTGACATACAGCATACAGTTAGCATGCTCTTTGTGCATGTGCATACTGTGGCTCCTTCCACTGTCGCTGCATGTACTCACCAGCAGCGCTTGTGTTGATGGACAGTGCGGTGCAGTCCACCATGAGTAAATAGCCACGCTTGCAACTCTCCACAGTTCATTACACTATCTTCTGGGTCATTTTGAACAGAAATGATGCATTCAGTGGTGACTGGGAGCAAGGGGTCAACGTCCCATAATGTCACCTCTGTCTCATAATGTTCACACTTATTTTAAATTTCCCCATGAAACTGTGCAGTGCTGTTGGCAGTATTCATGTTCCTTTTAATCATAGTAAAATATCTCTCAATGACTATGGCTAACAAACTAAAGGTATAGAGTGTAGCCGAGTTAGTCTGTAACAGGAAAAACTTAAAAAACAACAAATAGTCTGGTAGCACCTTAAAGACTAACAAAACATGTGGATGGTATCATGAGCTTTCATGGGCACATCCCACTTCTTCAGATGACCGGAGTGTTGGAAGTCTAGATCCAAGAATAAATAAGGGAATGAGGGAGGAGAGAAAAAATGGAGGGAGGAAGAAAAAAGAGACAGTGAGTAGATAAGCTTCAGAGGTATAGCCAAGTTAGTCTGTAACAGGAAAGATTTAAAAACAACAAATAGTCTAGTACCATCTTAAACACTAAATAGTTACAAGAGGATGATAAGAACCATTAGTTTGCACTTGGAAAGGAAGATGACCAACACCAGATTCTACACAAACATCAAGAACCATTAGCACCTTCATTGTTTGGTTGGTTGATAATGTGTGGGTCATCCGATATCACGATTCATGCCATTTGCATGAGAATTAAACTTGTGAATAAAGTTAAGGTCCAATCCTTCTCTGTGTATTTGGCTTGTGGAATTGGTTTGAAACAAAACAGTGACTTAGAGATCCATTAATGAGTCTCCAGGAAGATTAAAGTGTTCTCCAACAGGTTTTTGTGTGTTGCCTTTTCAGATATCTGATTTGTATCCATTCATTCTTTCCCATAGAGATTGTCCAGTCTGGCCCATATACATGGCAGAGGGGCATTGCTGGCATTTGATGGCATAGATCACATTAGTGAATGTGCAGTTAAATGAGCCTTTGATTTGGTGGTTGATGTCATTGGGTCCAGTGATGAAATTGCTGGTATAGATGTGTGTGCAGAGTTGGCACTGGGACTGATTGCAGGGTGGGTTCTTGGATGATTATGATGGTGTGCTGCGAGGTTATGGGAAAGAATTTGTTTGAGGCTAGGGGGTTGTCTGTAAATGAGAATTGGCCTTTCTCCCAAGGGAAAGGTAGAAGTGTCTAGGGCAACAAACATGCCACCTTTCCTAACAAGCCAACTTGTGTAGGACAGGCTCAAACTTCTCTCTTCAGACATAAGAATGTTTACCTTCTAAACATTAACAAATCCAGTTAACAGATCACAAAAAATCAGACTGCTGATTTTATTTTAAAAAGAAGTATATGTGGTTGTGAGATTTGTTGTTTTTTCCATGGGGCTCTCAATACTATCAAGGTCTTGTAGGCTAGACCAGATCAGCAATGCAATCTTAGTTAAATTTTTATAGGCCTAGTTGTTGTTTTCTCTCAGAATGCATTTTTCTGTGTCAATATAATGTAGTACTATCCGAGAAAAATTAAGTGCTTCTATCTTTACTCATCAGGCCTGTTTGAACAGTTTGTTCGCTTTCATACAACAGTTTCACAGTACTTTCTTAGCCAGTAGTATGGGGCCAGAACTTCACAAGTCCATTAACTTCCCTCCTAGCAAGGAGAAAATCCTGTCTGTGTCACAGTAGATGTAGGGTGGGTGAATGGAGACGGGGGATGTTGTCAAAATGGAAGTTAGTTGCACCCTTAGCTTTGAATTTATACTTGTTAGGTTATTTTATCATCATTATAAGGTGTCTGGATGGCCTATTCCTCTCACAAGAGGAACATAGACAGTAGAGCAACTTGGCCATTGCAGAGAAGTCTAAAACTCCTCTGAAATCAGAAAATCATAGAATACTAGAACTGGAAGGGACCTTGAGAGGTCATTAAGTCGAGTCACCTGCACTCTTCCACCTCAATTAGGCCTTTTAATTTCTCCATAGGCTTTCTGCATTAAAATTTTACTTGTGATTACACCTCTAGCTTCAATAGCTTCTGAGGTATCTCATCTACTTGCTTGTATTTAACGGTATAAAGCATCTAGGTTTATAGCTTGTATACAAATGAAATGAAAGTGATAACATAAAAACAGGAAAATAATTCTCTAGGGCCCCTTGAATGTAATGATAAACAAATGTATGCCTCCATTAAGTACAGATGTCTTTTAGGGCAGTGTTTCTCAACTTTTTTTTTATAAAGTATCCCCTTAAAAAAAAAGAGTACCCCCAGTACCCACCGTTTTTCAGACACCCAACATTTTTTCTACCATTGCAATATGTTTGTTTAAACAACTTAATCGTAGCAGGGTGGGTGATTAAATTTTGGGGTGTAAAAAATACAAAAATAATCAAATGCTGTAAAACTTAAAACAAAAATTCAGTTTTCTACAAATTTCAGTTGTGTTGACGTACCTCCCAGACTTCTCTCAAGTACCCTTAAGGGTACTTGTACCACTGGTTGAGAAATACTGTGTTAGGGCACTCCTCACAGTTGGAAAACGATCATCTCCTGCCGGGATCCAGGATATCAGAAGCTAGTGGGAGTCACTCAGGTTGCTTGGTGCCTGACTTTCTCCACTGTGGGAGCTGGGAGACTGGCTGGCTGTCCTGCAGCCCTTCCTGAGCTGTCTAGCTCTGCATGGCCAAGCACCCTCCAGGCAGAGCAGTGACACAGCTCTGAGCTGTAATCCTGATGTGCTCTTGCCTCTCTCTGAAGGAGCCAGATCCTGACTACAGAGCCCCACTACCATGAAATGCTCCCCAAGGCCAATGAAGAACAGCAGCAGAGCCATGAGCACCAGGGCAGCAACCAGCAAGTGCATTGGAGAGCATTTCAGGGCTGCCAGGCTCTGGAGACAGGGGGTTTATCTCCATCTGATGCTGGGCTCCATTAGGGAAAGAGCAAAAGGGAGTCAGGAGCACAGCATATAACACTGCCTTCCACTTTGCCTAGGGAGTGCCCTACTGTTCTGAAGTGGCCTGGCTTGGGAAGCAAGATTGAGAGGGCTGCTGGGTCACCAGCCAGCACTTCAATTCCCATAACACAGAGTCAGGGGCCTAAGGGAGCCAGGCAGCTCCTGCAAGCTTCCAATCCCTCAGGTCCTTGCAGGAGGCGATGCTTTTCAAACTGTCAGGTGTGCCCCCCTCAGTGAGGGCCACTCCATAATTTAAAAAACTCCTCTGTGCTCAATGGAAGGCAGAAGTCTGGAGGGGAATGGGATCCCAGGCCGTTCCCCCCACCCCCGCCACTCCTTTTTCTGCCCCCACATCTTTGTGTGCTGGGCAGCTGCCCCATCACTCTGCCCTGGTCACAGCTCTGCAAAATATGATTTGAGGCCAATGTTTGTTAAAACATCCCATTCAAGTGATCTGCTAAATGCAATGAATATATGCTGACGTAACTTGTGTTGGCTAAACTTCACAGTGAAACGAGGGCCTCCGTTCATTTGGCAGCACTTTGTTGAAGTCAGAGTTTTCAAACATGGCAAAACTGAGGTGGGTTTTGTTTCTGAAAAACGAAGAGTGATTCAGATCAGAATTTTGTTGATGTAAATGCTCAAAATTTTGGAGAGGATGGGCATTGGATACATGTTTCTGGTTCTGGACCATTTGCAGTTTCATTTTACCTTAAAACCAATGTGGCTTCTTGCATCAGTGAAATAGTTGTAACCTTCATAGCTTGTTTTTTTTTTTAAAGTTGATTTTAGCTGTAGGCACTTTAAAATTAATAGATTGAATGAAGGGCATATTCCACAATCCATAACAGGAAAAAAAGTGAATATAAATACATTGGTGTCAACTTATGAATGCATTTGAATTATATAGATGATCACCACTGTACTCCCTTAAGTTAGATAAACCTCTTTTGAATGGTAATCAGTTTAGGGATATTGTTAAGAGCAGGCTTTCTTGTAAGATTGTTGTCACTTCTTGGTTAAACACAGACACAAAACCATGAGAGTAGCCATTCTTGGGAGACTATGGCAGTCTTGTGAGGGGTGGTTCTTGCTGTATCCAAATTGTTTCAAAATTTCATGTCAGGAATCTGCAGTGACCTTGGCCAAGGTTTCAAACTCCTGGGCCAGATTGTGTCTGGCACTGCACAGAGGTGAGAATAGGAAGGACACTGGAAAAAAATCACAACCATTCTTTGTTGCCCCTGTGCAAAGGCCATGAACAATCCCAGTCCAAGGACTAATGGTTTCTAGCATTTTTGCAAGTTTCTTGAGCCCTATAGCTTGGAATGGATGGAGCATTATAAAAAAAGGGCCAGGGCCCTTCTCTCTTTCTGCACTCACCAGTGAAGCTGGAATGGCAAGAGGGACAGAATGCTAGACGTTGTACTGAGAGTCATAATTGCAAAACACACTGCTTTCCACAGGGGTGAATGATTAAAGCCGCAACTTTGTCCTTAGTGAACAAGGGCCGTGTACTGCTACTGGTAGATTCAGTGGGAGTGAGATTAGACCCTCAAGCTCCTGGAGACTCGCTTTTGCCTAGTAAGTCCGGTAAGTTTGTGATAAAATCTGATTGCAGTTTGTTTTCTGAGATACAAAACTACTATATAGCAGGACTGTGTCGGGGGCCAGAGACAAAGAAAGCAGGGAGCATATAATGAACCCTAAGGCAGTATTTTTAAGTGTCAATGAGAGAGGTGAATAGATGTAGAAGAAGCATTTAAAAAAATCAAAAAGTGCCCAAAGGATATAAAAGGGCGTACAGCATAGCTTTCCTGGAGGGCTTCTCATAAAGCAGCCAGAAAGGATGAAAGGAACTCCCCAATAGCATTTTAGAGGTTGTTTTGAAGGAAAACTCTCAGGAAATCAAACAAGCCTAACAAAAAGAAAGAAAGTGAGGAGGAGGGGGAAATAGAAGCTAAGGCATAAAAGCTGAGATCTCTCAAAAGCAAGATCCATGAGCATGGTTAACACACACAATTTGATTCACATGCAGTTTGAATCGCTGGATTCTTCACATTGCTTAAATCCCCAGGGCAAATCTTCAAAGCAGGGATGGGTTTTAAACTCTAAAAAACATGTACCACTTCTTTGCAACTGAAAGGGAAGGAGTTCACAGAGGAAGGGTACTGGATGGGAGATGAATGGGCAAAGAGGAGCTGGAGAAGGAACTAGGGTAAAGTATTGACCTGCTGTAGCAGGCACTGAAGTCTTGATTCATCCCTTTTTTTAAATGAAGAACTGATGGCTCCTTGGCAGAGAATTTGAATAAAAAGTATCAGTTGTAATAAATCAAACCACAGATAGAGGAAACTTTAAAGAACGGGGCAGCTTGCCAAGACCTAGAGGACAATCTTTGAGGGCATGAAGTTTTTAAGCACCAAAATCACAAGACTGATGTAAATGAAACTATGAGAGTCCTTCAGTTGTTCATAAGTTCAAAGAATTATGGGAAAAGGGGGAATTTAAGTTTAAGCATCTGTTACTAGTCTAAAAATATGCTCTCACTGATACTGCGCTCTCTTCTGCTGCAGGAGGAGGGAGTGCAGCATTCTCCCCCCCCCCAGAAATCAACCTAACGGACTATTGGATGAGAGGAAAGCAACCTGTGCTCTCACCCCAATTTCACTCTATAGGACAGTGGGAAAGGTAAACACTTCTCCCTTCAGTGGCAGTTATGCTGAGTCCGGAGCCCATAGACTGTACGCTGTCAGGGTTAGTGCTATAAGTGGGACACCCACCTAAGTTTAATTAGTGAAGTGTCACCGTTGACCAGCAGAAACTTCTCTGTAAAAGGAAAACTGCTCTTTGTTCTATTGGAATTAGGGCTGATCAGACCTTGCCACGTTCAGCTCATTGTGCTGGTTGTGAAATGAGCTGTGCTGGTTGGTTTTGTGAGGTTCTGATGGAACCAGCCTCTTGATGCTCAGCAATCAGAGCTCAGTGACAGAGAAATTACTTGCCAAAAACCGGTAGGTTTGAGAGAGTTGCCTTGGCATATTTACAGGTATGGGAAGTAATGCTGAGCTTCAAGTACATTCTGGAAAGCACTACCTGTGGGGGGTCTCATGGCACATTTCATGCCTAGAGGCAGCATTGCAAGGGGGTCTGTGCCACCTGGTGGGCATTTTCATGGTCCCCACAGTGGCTTCTCTCTTTGTCTCTTCCATGGCCTGGTCCTCTAGTCATGTCACTTACAAGTTCAGCTCCTTTCCAGGGCAACAAAAGTCTAATAGTAAGTCTAAAATATATCTCTAACTTTTTCTGTCCCTCGCAGGCAATGCTACACTCTTCTGCTTTGCTTCTTCTCCTGGGCTCTTCAGAGTTTCTTGTAAACTGCTCTTTCTACAGCAGGATTCCCCACATAGCCTCTCTTCCCTAAGGATCACACGATCCTAACCTAGTCTCCATCAGTATCTTTTCAACCTGTCTGCCTCTCAGGCCTTTCCCAGAGTGGGAATCCTCTTTATTCCTCTCTCCTGAGCCTCCTCCCTCTGAATTCAGCTCTGTTTAAATTGTCCTCTGCAACCAGGGTCTGTTATTCCATCATGTTCATCTGGGATCACTAGTTACCCTAAATTGCTAGATTATGGGCAAGGCTGAATCTAGCCTGCCTTACAGGGAAAGCAGGCCTCTGACAGGCCAAATGCACACTCTTGTGCCCAACTGAGCTTATAAAAGTATGGACAGCTGTAATTCCTTTCGTTTTTGTAGCTGGTTGTAACCGGGGAGACTTCCTCTCAAAGTGATTCTGGATTGTACATTTTCTTAATCTCAGAGTTCTTTTGTGTTGGTGGTTGTTTTGTTTTGCTTCTATAATTTAGGCAAATCCATGCCGTTACACACACACACACACACACACACACACACACACACACACACACACACACACACACACACACACACGGTTTTTAAACTAGTCTCTTGCTTAGTTACTGGAGTGGTTCCCGATGGCTGATGTCATTTTCAAGGGTCCAATTACTGCACACCATTTATATCTAGCCTTATGCTCCTCTGTGTTGCCTGAGGTGAACTCTTGCACCTACTCTTTGTTCAGCCTGGAAGAAACTGCGTGCAAACGTACAGAAGAAGGAACACTATATTGAAGGGCATATAATATTGCAAGGGATTCACACAGTTACCAATGTATCCTACATCATCCATAGTGAACACTAAATAGGAAGGTCGTGGGGCTTAAGGAGGTGACCTACATGGGGAGGACTTTGAACATTTAGCTAAACAAATTTCAATCTGCAAGTGAACACATAATTGATTCCTTGTGAATTCAGCTGCAGAGTTTAATTCACAAACTCTGAAATGAACGGAATCTTGCAGGGTTCAAGTCAGCCCTTATGTTAGTAGGACTAGACAGGGTTTTTTTTCCCACCGAGGTGAACTTTATTGACCTGCAGAGAAATGTTGCATGAATTATAGACTCATAGAACACTAGAACTGAAAGGGACCTCGAGAGATTGAGTCCAGTTCCCTGCCCTCACAGCAGGACCAAGCACCATCTAGATCATCCCTGGCAGGTTTCTATCCAACCTGCTCTTAAATATCTCCAGAGATGTCTAGGGAGGTTGTGGAATCTACAATTTATTCCAGTGTGTACCCACGCTAACAGTTAGGAAGTTTTTCCTAATGTCCAACCTAAACCTCCCATGCTGCAATTTAAGCCCCTTGCCTCTTGTCCTGTCATCAGAGGCTGAGGAGAACAATTTTTCTCTCTCCTCCTTATAACACCCTTTTAGATACTTTAAATCTGCTGTCATGTCCCCTTTCAGTCTTCTATTTTCTAAAACATCTAAAATATCAAATTAGATTGAACTAAGGCTTGATGGTTTTAAAAAATCTATTATATAATGTAAATAAAAGGCTAAAATTGTTTATATCCTTTCAGCAATAAGACACTGACTTACAAATCCAGCCTCCAGGTCCCAGCACCAGCAGTAGTTCACAAATCTGACAAAGCAAGCACGAATAAAATCTCCCACCAGGATGGTTACATAGGTCACCAGAATATCAGACACAGTGAGCCTTACAAATTCCTGCAATATAACACAAGGAAAAAGCAATTAGCTACTGTAATTTAAGTGGTGCATTATAAGACTATATTCTCCCTTAATCTGTGTCTCTTCACATAAGTGACCTTTAAAACAAAGTAGAAGTTGGGCCTTTTTCCTGTCTTCTGACTTTTGGTAATGCTCACCATCTGTGTGTTTCAAGAAGGCAGGGTGCATTACAGCCACCAACTGTCATTTGCTGGTGGGTTTTTTTGACTAATATTAGTTATTAGGTTTAAGTTCAGTTGTTTTGATCTTATTTTGGTTGTTTGGGTTTGGAATGCAGATGGTAGGTGATGGTGGCCTTTGATATACAGGAGATCAGATTAGATGATCTGGTAGTCCCTTCTGGCCTTCAATTCTCTGGCTCCTTTATGAATTATTTGCAGTGTTAGTATAGCCATGTTTGGCCTAGGCCAGTGGTGGGGAACTTAAGGCCCCCGGATGTGGCCCCCAGCTTGCCTGAATCCAGCTGTTGAGGCTCAGGACCCCCTCCCCCTCGCCCAACATTGGGGAGCATGTGCTGGTGCTCCAGCCCCACCACTGCCCCGCCACAAGATTGGGGTACCAGCACAAAATCTACAAGGCTGGCCCTCCTCCCATCTCCCTCCCCTAGGCTCTGGTGTGCAAGAGGAATGTGGGGAGAGTCTTCCTACTTCTCAGCTGGAGGGTCACATCTGTGAAGATTTTTTTCTTTTGTTTTGTTTTTTGTTTCTCACTTGTGTGTGGCCCAGACTAATTTTTCTGTGGGTCAGCGGCTTCTGATCCAAAAAGGGTTCCTCACCCCTGGCCTAGGCTATGAGAGAAGAGTTGGGTGAGGTAATATCTTTTTATTGGGCCAATTTTGATTGGTGAAAGGTACAAACTTTTGACACCCCTAACAGTGTTCCCTCTAATTTTTTCCATCCATGTGCAGAACAAATTTTGTTATATGTACTGAGGCATGTGCAGATGTGCACTACAAGTAGTAACTGCCAGTTGTGGGCTCTGGGCGCTCTGCTAATTAGCTGCACAGCATTTGAATCTCTCCTGGGTGGTCACCCAAGCACTCAACTTACAGGGAACAGTGCTCCCTAGAGCCACTTGTGGAGGTCTGGAAAAGGTAATTAGATTGTCAGAGCTAAATACACTTGAACCTCTTTAATCCGTCAACCCTGGGAGACTGGTATGCCAGATAAAAGAATTTTCTGGGCCAGGGAGGATGCTGAGGGGTCTGGACATTAGGGGGTTAACTGATGGGGAGCTTACCTGGTGCCCTACTCTCGGGGACACATGTGACTCTGCACCCCAGTCCGCTCCCAGGCACCATGCTCTGCCACTATGGGAGCGGTGAAGAAAAGTTTCTGGAGAAGCATGTTGCTGCACTACTGGTACCCCTGCTGGGGACGTAGGGGGAGCAGCAGTGTGCAGAGCCATTTCCTCTTCTGTCTACCACGGTCCCAAATCAGGGACACCCAGGGTACAGAGGTTCAAGTATACAAGGTGATACAGACCCTTAAGCATAAGGAGTTAACACACATGGCAAGAAACCATTCAAAAGGAGATGGGCAGGTGACTCCTGTGCAGTTAGAGCACAAAGGAGGGGTAGTGAGTTACAGACTGTTGTTATGAAACATAAAATCAGTGTCTGTATCAAGTCCATGATTTTTTGAGCCTAGAAGAGGTTGTTTTTTTTATGAATTTAAGCTCCCAGGCTCACTTTATCTAGTCTTTCTATTAGATACTGAGTGAAACATGGTGAATAATAATTAAAAATCGCTCTTTAATGCATGACCAAACTTACAATACAGTCTACATCACCCGTTGTAATAGCTTCCAGTATTGGCTGCTCAGTGCTTCTGAAAATCAGCCTTCATGAAAATGTCTCAGATTGGACACTCTTGAAAATTTTGTCCTAAATGCTCAGAGCAAAACATAGAGTTGGGATCCTAACCAGGAATATTGCCTAGGTCTCATGATAACCCATGCTCTGCCCACAAGATCAACTTCCTTTCATAGAGCTTCATCTGTGAGGGAAGGAATGCTTGTAATTCCCAATGATGTCAGTGGTAGTTTGAGTGCTTCCATTAGCTAGAAGAAGGGAGTTGGCTCTTTGCAGAATTAGGCCCCTATGCTGTGCAGCAGAGCTACTGCTACTGCAGAAATTTTTAAAAGCACCTATGTTAGTCATTTGGGCAGAAAACGTCAAAGACTTGGTTTTTAAATTTTACCAATGAAAACAGCAACCGCTAAGAAACGTCTAAATATTATTGTAGCTGAGATCTGCAAAAATGCTTACAATGCCCACGGTTGTCTCCCAGCAAGGGCCTCTAGGCACATCTGCAGGATCAAGAGGAGGTGGTGTAACATCACTGTTGTTCACTGCAGATGAGTTATAGTAGCTAAACAAGGTCCAGTATGTAATGTTCTTTATCGCTACTTCTTCAGTCAGCTAAAACAGAAAAGACATATCCATCTGAAAATGTCTAGTGTTGGACCTAAACCAACACACCAGATCAAAGCACATATCAGACACAGAGGGCAAACCATAATAGCATCTAGGGGCTTACCTACAAAGAGACCTAGTGTGCAGCAAACCATGCTGTGCATCTACACTAGCATATTTGCCTGCCATGCTCTAATTGGCTGTGTGGACCGTGCCACTGCACACACACAGCCCCATAGTTTTGAAACAGGAGTACAGGCAGTCCCCGGGTTACATGGATCCGACTTACATCGGATCCCTACTTACAAACGGGGTGAGGCAACCCCGCACTAGCTGCTTCCCCCCAGCAGACTAGGGAGACGCGAAGCTAGCACCCTCCCCCCCCAGCAGACCAGGGAGATGCGGAGCGGCTTTTCTCAGCAGACACCTCAGCTTGAGAATAAAGGACTGAGGGAAGTGAGGTGTGGGAGAAGAAAACTGAGCTCTGGAGAAATGTTTGGCTAGAGTTTCCCCTACAATATGTACCAGTTCCGACTTACATACAAATTCAACTTAAGAACAAACCTACAGTCCCTATCTTGTACTTAACCCGGGGACTGCCTGTACTAGATGAGTCCTAGAGAACTTGATCTGCCCTTTTAAGCAGTTTCATGGTTAATAGAGATGGGTGCGGTCCCCCTTTCCCCCTGCCGTATAGAACCATTGCAGCTCAAGAAATAAACAGTCTTGTTCATCATAAAGTTCATACCACGGCTGAAGTGGTGCATAGACCTTACGTTCTGCTGTGGAAGGGTGGACATCGCTTTCCCTGAAATCACTTTTAAACAGGTCATGCATGACGCATGAATGGAGAAAGCTGGAAATAGAGGCTGAATGCATAAAATGTTGCCTTTGCAGAGCCTGCTGCTGGCAGTGCTCCTACTGGCCCTGAGTCCGATCCCTTTGCTCATGCTAATGGACACCTGACTCCAAGTGCAGCTCACTGCTTGTGACCAGGATCTCTTATGTTGTAAAATTTCATTCAAGGTGAGAAAAGGCATCAGAATTTGGGCACTGTCAACAGAGAGATTGCACTTTGTGGATGTTTTCCACAAAGATTCAGAGGGAGCCTTTACTGATTGTTTTCACTTGATCATTTTTCAGGGCAGAATAATCTTCCCTGATTCCTTTTATTGTTCTCATTTTCAAGTGTTTTTCTGTGGATCATTTAGACACGTCTCCCTTTCTAATGCTCTTTATCTGTCAGCAGCACTCCAAAGACAGATGTAAAACCCATAGCTGAGGTGGTGCACTAGTAGAAACTGCAAACCTTGTCCGATAAAAATATTCAAGTTGCCCTAGTATTCAGCCATTACAGAAGAGAATAATCTCTCTGCCCACATGCATAATAGAAGTTTGTACATCTCTAGTAGCTGAGAGTGGCTCAGTCGGGTTTCTCCAGTTTCTCATTTCTGAGAGTGGTAACGTAGCATTTCCAAAATGTGGTATTAACATTTCCATTTTGAATAATGAATGAACAACTGGAATCCATGCATGAAAGTCTTAGAGGAATGGTGTCTCCAAGCAGTTGTTCAGTGGGGATGATTTGTGAAAAAAACTTTTATATGCATCTGAATAAAAAATTCAATAATACCCTATTGCAAGGAAGCCTTTTGTTCCGGTTAGCTATAAAAATCATGATCACACACAGATTTTGTTTTCTTTCACTGTAGTACTACTTACCTTTTCATTGACATCATCCATTAAGGCCAATAAAAAGGTATAGAGGTTCCCAAGGAACAGAGCAAAGATACGTCCCAGCTGCCATTTCAATCCAATGCGAGGATGGTAATCCTCTAAGGCAGCAATGGTTTCAAACAGTGGAGGACAAAACATTCCTAGCAAGGACATTACAATTTCAACCTGCCAAATGAGGGAATCGCTGTTAATAATAACAAGAATGATGTTATTTTCAGTACTTATCAAAATTAGATCTTAGAGGATTTTGAATATCAAGGCCACTTAACTGCCTATAAAGAGGAAGCTGACATCTCTTTTCAGAGTCTGCAATTTTCCATGAATTCAGGTCAGGAAATGTATTAACAGTACATAGTGCTGAGACAGTTATGCTATGCATGTTGCCAGATTAGTCCCTGCTCCTTATTAACGAAGTCCAATTACAGTAATAAGGCTTAAACAGTGACACATCTGCACAATTTAGCGGCTGCAGGCAGTTAGTCAGCAAATGATTGGAGCTTTTGATGGGCTTATGAGGTGTTTTGAGCTAAAATGACTTCAGTTCCTGGCATATCTAATTTACTCTTTTTCTTACAGTCCCAAAGGCTTACTAATGTGGGTTGACCTACACATTTTGCCAGAACATTTATGTTATCAGAAAGGTCAACAGAAGATGCTCTCATGACCCCAGTTCTGTAAGGAGCTTGCTAACCGCAACTCATATTTACTTTAAAGTCAGCTGAAGTCTTTCAGGATCCAGTCCAATAATCCTATTTTAATATAGAAAGAATATAATAGAAACTAAGCTCTCAACCTGTGCATAAAATCACCTTGATTTCTTTTTGAATGCGTGTCACCTTCACACTTTTAAGAACATGTTGCTGACTAGGGGGAAAACATACCTGGAACTCTGATTTGTTATAAAGTCAGTAATGATGCATAGACTCTATCTTTGGTCACACATGTACCTTACTCAGAGAGGGAATGCTGGCCAGAAGTTGGTCGTGAGGAATATTACTTTCTTTTGGAAAAGTGCCACAAGTTCTTAAAACATCAGTAGGAAAGCCCCATTGGTTAAAACTGACTAAAACTTTTCTGAAGGAACATTTTTCTGTTGGAAAATACTGATTTGGCTAACTTGAAAATTTTTTTTCAGGAATTATCAATTTTGTGAAAATTCTCTCAGGAAATGATCTAAACATTTAGTTTGGGCTTTATCATTTCAACTTGTATTTAAGAACATAAGAACGGACATAGAGACCAAAGGTCCATCTAGCCCAGTATCCTGTCTGCTGACAGTAGCCAATACCAGATGCCCCAGAGAGAGGGAACACAAGTAATCATCATGCAATCCCTCTCCTGTCATCCATTTCCAGATAAACGGAGGCTAGGGACACCATTCCTACACATCCTGGATAATAGCCAATGATGGGCCTAACCTCCAGGAATCGATCTAGCTCTTTTTTGAACCCTGTTAAAGTCCTAGTCTTCACAACATCCTCTGGCAAGGAGTTTCACAGGCTGTCTGTGCACTGAGTGAAGAAAAACTTCCGTGTGTGTGTGTGTATAATATTCAACAAAAGTTGAAATGATGAAGTTCAAATGAAACATTTTGATAAGGTCAAAACAAAACACATTCAGGAATACTTCATTCTGTGAAAAATTCTGAGATTTCAACTTTTCACCCCAAAATGTAGCAAAACTGGATGTCAACGTCTTGGCATTTCCTACAGGCTGGAAATTCTATTTTTCAACAAGCTCTATCAGAGAAGGACAGAAGGGATCTCAATTTAACTATTTTATCTGAAGGGAAGGCACCTCTAACAACCGAGGACCCTTCTACTACAACACTGTATGTCAATACCAGCTATGAGACTTGGGATAAAATTCTCCAAAGCACTTAAGTCCCATTGAATGTTAATGGTACTTAGTTGAAGTGACTTAAGATACTGTGGGTGGAACAACCTTATGGCAGAAAATACTAGAACTTGGATCAAATGGCAGACCTGTGGGGCTCATGCTGTGGAGCTAAAAAATAGCAGTGTAGATGTTCCCTTGTGTGCTGGAACCTGGGCGGGTCTCAGTGCCTGAGTTTCAGCCAAACAGGAATGTTTACATAGCTATTTTTAGCTCTGTAACATGAGCCCAAGTAAATGTATCCAAGCTCTGAAACTATCCACCCCCTTTGTTCAGATATACACGTTGGTGCTTTTGAACATTTTAACCTTAATCCTAAAAGGAGACTTGAACTCACAATATTTTGGCTTAGCAGCTGTCTACATGCTAACAATTACTTCACTTGTCTCCAACCCAAGTCTATGCCACAGAAAATCAGAAACAAACTCTTCTTACCTCATTTCTTTCATACCACCCTATGTTTTGCATTTTTGAAAAATTCTGGGACCGTTTAACCACAAAATAAATAAGGTAGCCACTTCCACACAAGCAACATATGATAAGCACATTTGCCAGAACCCGAAGGAATCTTCTCAGATGGATGTTCTCATCTTTGTTACTTTCTTGTTCATCCACAATAGATTCCTTTAAATAGATACATTTTAAAGAATTGTAGCAGACAGACAGAGTCATGGAATTTTTTGGCCAGAAGGGACAATTAGATTATCACAGACTATAATATTTAATCAGTTACCCCATGCTGTTATTGAGGACAAATGCTTTAGCCAAACACTAGGCAATCTCCCAGAAAGGCACCCCGTCTTCATTTGAAGACATCAGAAGATGGAGAATTTACCATTTACTTGGGAAGTTTTCCCCAATGTTCCACTAGTTAATCACTCTCACTGTTAAACGTTTATGTTTTCATCTTCCAGCCATTGGTTCTCATTAAGCCTTTCTTTGCTAGATTAAAGAACTGGTTAAATGCAGGTTCTGAGTACTTTCCTTCACCCCCTCCCCAGGAAAGTACTCCTAACCTGTATTCAAGCTTCTCAATCTTATTTTTGATAAGCTGTAAGAGAATGATACATCTCTTGTTATGAGGACTTTTCTCCAGTCAGATCATTTTTCCATCCTCTCCAATTTTTCTAGATTTCTTTTGCCTCTGGTTTCCTAAAAATCTCTATATTGTCCACTGCCCTACTAACCGTGGGTTTTTTGTCCTGTTGTCATTAGCTTCCCTTATCAATTTTCAGAGGGGTAGCCGTGTTAGTCTGAATCAGAAAAAGCGGCAAGGAGTCCTGTGGCACCTTATAGACTAACTGAAGTGTAGGAGCATAAGCTTTCGTGGGCAAAGACCCACTTCGTCAGATGCATGCATCTGACGAAGTGGGTCTTTGCCCATGAAGCTTATGCTCCTACACTTCAGTTAGTCTATAAGGTGCCACAGGACTCCTCGCCGCCTTATCAATTTTGTGCACTTGATAATTTAATTTATATCAATTGCTCTGTCTTCCCCTTTTCCCCATTGGTTTTATATATATATTAATTTCTAATTTCTGTCTTCTTTTTGCTCTCTTGACTGTGAAATCATGGCTTTTTGGACATTTAATAAACTCTTCTTAAAGAAGTCTCAATTTTCATTCATAAACATTCAAACATTTTTTCTGTTTAAAGATTTCCTCCCTATTTCACTCAACATTTTCCTCCACTTTGGGGAAAAAATTGGAGTTTTTGAAGCATATATTTGTTTGCTTGGGTTGCCTGAATTGAATGTAATCAGGTCATAATTTTTTGTTAGTAGGCAAACACTATTCCAGTCCAGTAATTAAATACTTTGTCACAG
Organism: Pelodiscus sinensis; assembly: GCF_049634645.1. Taxonomy (NCBI): domain Eukaryota; kingdom Metazoa; phylum Chordata; order Testudines; family Trionychidae; genus Pelodiscus; species Pelodiscus sinensis. Next base: position 176,005,975 of record NC_134712.1, read on the forward strand.
TGAGGTACATAATAGTTTCTTCATGTTAGATATAATATTGTTTGCATTGGAAATATCTATATATCTATAGAAACTAATGGACTTCCAGCATAAGCCACCCAAACTGAAGTTCCCTATAACATGTTTTTTCTTTTCACACATAGATGAGTGTTAAGGAGTAACTCATCCTGTTCTCTGATTTGATTTGGTGGTTTGTAACAGAGCCCCACCAGTGTCCTCTCCTGGCCTCTGTCAGTTAGAATATTGGGCTGTATGCATTCAAGATCCTGCTCTTCTGAGTTACCAATAAAATAGGTAAAGAGCATTAAATGTAGAGTGCCACCCACTTTTACTGACTTTGACCTTCCTTAACAGCTTATAACCGTGATTATAACATTCCAATCATGTGAATCATCCCTCCCATTTACAGTAATGCTAATTATATCAAATTTCTTCTTATTAATAAGGCATTCCAATTCCTCTTGCTTGTTACCCAGCCTCATATCACTGGTATCTAAGCAACTGAAAAAAATGTCTTTCCTTCACATGCTTTGTAACATTAGTTCAGTTTATTCTCCACACTCTTGAGTTTGTAGCACATTTGTCATCTTAGCACCCTTTCCTTGCCTTGTACATTTATTGTAATGTCTAAACATACACTTATTAGACCACCTGTGGAACAAATTTGTGCTTTCAGAACCAGGAAGATTGGTATCCAAGGTGTGTCTTAATTACAGCTGGGTAGAACCATTTTTTCAAAGTATTGTAAAGGATTTTCCCCATACTAGAGCTTTTTTTAAAAAGCCCCTTACACCTCAGCGTGATGTGGCATTTTTCTGAATTGTTGGGATCCTAAATCTTCCCTATCTACCTGCTCACTCCTACAATAAAAGGAAAAGGTTCAGAATGGTTCAGGCTTTTCAGGATTGAGCCAAAAGCAATTTAAAAACAACCTCCCCCCCCCCCACTACCTTGGCAGCTTGTGCCAATAATTTTCTCTGGAGAGTTCCCAAAAGCCCTAAATCAAATACACCTTTAAAGCTGGTTCTTTTGTAGCAAAGATCCTTCTGTTTTTATCTGTTTTGATGCATATGTGACCTCCCTTCTTTTTTCAAGGTCTCACTTTGAGTGTGAATAATGTAGCAAATTAAGTTCAAGAAATTCAAGGACTTTGTGGCGTAGGATTCAGCTAAAAAATTTGTATGGTATCAAATTGAATATAACGTTTTAACCACTGACTTTTCCTTCCACAACAATATAAGCATTTGGTTTCTCATTATATAAAATCATTTGAGGTATGTAGATACCTACATTTCTCTCTGCTCCTCTCAAAAATTCTAGAGATGTTTTATCCAATTCATTTTATATTTGGCTCTTCTGTGCACAGAGCTGATCCCAGCAGGTTGAAATGTTTCAAAAGAGACTTTTTGAATAAAAAAGTGGCTTTTTGAATAAAATGTTAATGGAAATTTTCTGTAACACCAAAACTGAATATTTTAGGGGTTAATAATTTTAAAGTTAAAAGTTCATTCATTTTTGTTCAGTTTTCCATTAAAATATTCAGTGTTCACTTTTCATAACCAAAATGTGTTAGCAAAACTTGATTTTTAAATTGAAAATGTTTTTTAAAAACTGACAACTTTTTCAGTTGTTGACTTCTGGATTTGTATTGAAAATCCAAAACTTTTCATGGGATATTAATTTTTTTCTGCAAATAACTGGCATTTTCCCACCAGCTCTATAGTGGATCTTCTCAGTATTTGCTTTTTCCATAACAATTTTCTTTAGAATTAATACAATATGGGTCCAGCTTTTTTCTGAAATAGATCAGTATAAATTCACAATGACTCCATTAACATCAGAGGAGTTATGATTTATACCAGCACAACTGAGGCAGAATTTGGTTGGTACTTGTAACATGATAATAAAGACACAAATGCAAATGTACACAAATACCTTCTTGTCCATCCTCCTTTCCATAAATATGTAATGAGTAAACAAAGAATGTTTGGCAAAAAGACTCCCCCATCCTCTTCATTCAAGTTTTGCTTGTATGGTGGAAGATTGTGAGAATTAACACAACTTCTACACTGAAACTAGAGATGGACTCCAAACCACACTCTTGGATCTGAATTCCCTTGTATATTTTTTGGGAAAGTTCAAGTGAGTACATCGTGGTTAGGACTAATCTCTCTCATTAGCACAATTCCACAGACTTTTGCTGGCAGAGCCAGTGGGTCTCATTTTAGCTTTGATATGGTGTGAGAGCAAGGAGGAGACACAAGAAATCATGTAGCCCTGGTCTACACTAGGGAGTTTTCAAAATAACTCCCCTTATTTTGAAATAACAAGTGGAGTGTCCACACTACCAAGCCTGTTATTTCAAAATAATGGGCTTGTTACAGTAAAACTCCAATAGTCCGGCATCCAATTGTACGACACTCCCGATAGTCCGGCATCAAACTGGCAAGAGCCTAGTGAGTGAGCTTCTGCAAAAAAACAAGTTACAAGGCAGCAGCTGAATTGAGCGAAACCAGATGGGAGTGAGTCAGTCTGCCACTGGCATTGTGTGACGCTGGACAGTGCTTGTGCTACAATAAAAAGGGTTAAAAATACTTTATATACAATATATACTCTGTGTGTGTGTGTGTGTGTGTGTGCGTGTACGTGTGTGTATATATATATATATATATATCCATCTTATAGTACCTCCTGATAGTCTAGCATATCCGATAATCCGGCATCACCTAGGTCCCAAAGGTTCCGGATTATCGGAAGTCTACTGTATTTTGAAATAACTCCTGCTTTCCACGATGAATAATGCTAATTTTGAAATAGCTATTCTGAAATACTGGTAGTGTGGATGCTCTAGTGCCACTATTTAGAAATAACGACTTCCCTGAATAATTCAGACTAATTACTCTCCACTGCTTCCTGGAGCTCTAAGTAGAAGTAGCGCATCCACATTAATGGAGCCTGCCTCAGAGGGTATGTCTACACTTGCCCCCTAGTTCGAACTAGGGAGGCAAATGAAGCATACCGAAGTTACTAATGAAGTGCGGGATTTAAATATCCTGCCCTTGATTAGCATATTTGCGGCTGGTCTCCATTTTAAAAGGCCGGTCGCCTGATTTAACTTGCCACGTGTAGTCCGATCCAAAACCCTTCCCTCGAATTAACTGTTACTCCTCATTGCACGAGGAGTAACAGTTAATTCGAGGGAAGGGTTTTGGATCGGACTACTGCGTCTACATGTGGCAAGTTAAATCAGGCGACCGGCCTTGTAAAATGGCGACCGGCTGTCAATATGCTAATCAAGGGCAGGATATTTAAATCCTGCACTTCATTAGCAACTTTGGTATGCTTCATTTGCCTCCCTAGTTCAAACTAGGGGGCAAGTGTAGACATACCGAGAGGCTTCCCTATAGTGTGGACATGCTAGTTTGAAATAATTATTTCAGGAGTTATTATTTCAAAATAATTTCCTAGTGTAGACATGCCCAGAGGGAAAAGCCCCGGAGATAGGATAACCAGCCTAAGAAGGAGCATGGATTAAGTTAAATATTGAATGGCTTATAAAAACAATCCTATTTCTTAAGCTGAGTCTCTAAGGCAGCAGACTAACACAAATGCCAGTAAGGCCATGAATTTGGACAAGAATCGTATCATGTGCATGCTATGTTGGGAAGAAGTGGAATTAAAATTAGCATCTGAATCCAAACTGCTGAGCCCTGCTGCTTCTGTAAGTGAAACAGGGGAGAAGGCACATAGGAAAGATTAAGCTCCACAATAATATCTCAGTTCCTTGCAATTGAAATCCACTCATTTATGCCTCTCTGAAGTTCCCTACTCCATTCTCCAGAGGAAAGTAAAACTGCTGTAGTCTTCTAAACCCTAAATATGGAAATGAGCACAGAACATATGAACTAGAATCACCATAGCTAATCGCTGTATCCCAGGGTGGCTTTGGGATGCTATTTAGAAAACCAACTTATTGTCCAATTTTCCCTTGAAATTCTGCTAAGGTAGATTCTGATAGCCTATCCAGAGGCAGGGAGCTCTCTGCAGAGAATGTGTATTGCATTTGGCTCTTACCTTGAAACTGGTTGTAATAGATGCAAATTTGTTGTCTGCAGTTTCCGGGTTGCCAATGAGGTAATCCCAACTTGTGAACATTTTCCAGCTGAAAGTGAAATTATTGTCATCCCCATCTCCTGTGCTTTCATTGGCATTTCTGGCCATCCTGTGTGACGACACAAATGGCAAGGTGTTTACTTGCCAAATATTATTCAGCCACTAGGCACCCTTGTATGCTATACAAAAATTCAGACAAATTGTCATTCCTAGTAAATAAGGAAAACAAAGCTGAGACTCTATGTGGCAGTATCTGGTTTGTTTCTGGTTGTAGCTATTTTCTTAAAATACATACCTCTGGTTTAAGGAGGCCTGAGTTCATATATCATGAATCTATTATTGCCTCAGTTTTATTTGATTCCTGAAAGTCCATTGGAGAGGGTCCAGTGGAGGGCAACAAAAATGATTAGGGGGCTGGAGCACATGACTTATCAGGAGAATCTGAAGGATTTGGGCTTGTTTAGTCTGCAGAAGAGAAGAGTGAGGGGGGATTTGATAGCGCCCTTCAATTACTTGGAGAGAGGTTCTAACGAGGATGGGGGAGAGGCTGTTCTAAGTAGTGACAGACGGTATCAGTAATGAAGCCACTTAAACTTCCAAAGGAAGAATTTTGGCAATTTGGGTGGAAGGAGAGTGACAGGTGTGATGTAGTGTTAGTACCTTGCTGGTTGCTGTGCTTGGGCTGTGGATGACCCTTTGTCTGTAAGCACTGCCCAGCGGGGGGCATCTTGAGGGCCCCATGACAGTGACCCTACCGGTTAAGAGAAGGGATGGAACAAAAGAAGTGAATGTTGGGGGAAGGGTCACTTGCTGGTTGGGAAACATGAAGAGAACAGCCTAAGCTGAGGGGCTAGGAGTGATGGACCCCTAACCCAAGGTATCTGAGGCATCCTGGCTCTGACTCCTGTAGCCACGTCTATGCTGAGCTGTATCCTGGAGAAGCAATAAACCCTCTATTCTACTGGCTGGCGGAGTCTGTTCTTGCTGCTATGGGGGTGCAGCGTTGGGGGAACTCTGACGCAACGTCACAACTGGAGCTTAAATAATTTGCCTGAGGAGGTTACTGAGGCAAAGTTACTAGAAGAGTTCTGGAGTTTACTAGATGAAACACACGAGCTTAGTTCAAAGGACAATTCTAGATGAGTGCAGAGAGATGGACCAAAACACAGAAGGTCCTTTACAGCCCTTATTACCTATGACCTGGGATTAATGAGGAAAATGCTGAGGCAAACTGCAAAGGTACTTAAACAAGTCTCTCCAAATATTGTTGAAATGGCAGACATTTACAGGTGTCCTAATACTACTTAGCAGTCTTAAAACATGTGTGAATGGTGGCTGGCAGTTCTGAAAAGAGGCCTGAGAAGAGAAGTCTTTGATTATATCCAGAGGCAAGACATCTCACCATGCCCTAGTTACATATCCCTGTCCTGCCTTGGAGAGGCCTTATCAAGGATTGTCTCTATGGCACTCAGCCTTTGCTCTCTCTGGCTAGGCTGCCAGGAAAAGCTTCCATTGTTGACAACTATAACTTTTGTGTCATGGATTCCAAACCCCTTGGAACTGGGCTGAAAATGGCATGCCATGCTCCTAAATATGCTATTTTGACAATAAGTGAAATGCAATACAGGTTACTTTGAATTTCGGAGAAAAAGGGAAAAAAAACATTAAACCCAAAGAACTGTACTTACGATCTTATAACAACCATCAGGCTGTAGCCAAATACACTAACTCCAACCATGAAATATGCCATCGGTAGCCTGTATTTCAACCAGCCAATTGTCCGTTGGTTGTTGTAGTACCCATAAAAAACAGCAGAATATTTGATATAACCCTAAAGAAAAAACAAACACAATCCCACACAGTAGTTTGATTCCTTATCTGTTACATGCATTTCTTTTACAAGAATGAAGGCCATTGCATTGTTTTAACTTATTGTTTGTTTGTTTTTTGGTAAATGTTGTTGCAAGTTAAAAGAGAAAAGTCTATTTAACAGTGAGGTTTTTTAGTTCCAATAATCTTGGGTTAATCTTGGGTTTTTAGTGATCAGCTTCTGAAATGCAGCTCCACTGACACCTTGATCAAATGCCTGTGATAGACATACTCTGCCTCTCTACTGACCAGAAGAATCTCTCTAGTGAGGGGAAGCAAGTCAGAGGGTGAAATTTGAGGAGTGAGCTGAACCTGTCCACTAATGAAGACTTCTTCTCTATCTGAGGATGACTCTCTTCTCCTTGTCTTAGATGCCTCTTTGATAGTTCATAGTTTGTCACTCTAGGTGATAAGCATAATCCTGGACCAAACACCCTAATTTTCTGAAAATTCTGAGGTGAATCCAAAACAATTTGGTCTCCCTCCCCTCCCAGGTCCCATCGCATCTACTTGAAACCTTCTCTTCTAATTGGAAAATGACTGGCTTTCACCCAATGCATCTGTGATGGATAGGAGGAGTGCTGGCCTTTTCTGAACATCCCAGCATTTGGTGACTAAAGGGGTTAAACTCAGGTAGCTAGGGGATGTTGGCAGGGAGCAAGGAGAGCCAATGGGAGAAGGTATTGAGATTGAATTGGAAGATATGCTTGCCTGCCTGCCTGCCTGCCTGCCTGCCTGCCTGCTGTTTTTCTTGTGAGAATTTTAAGCCAGGAGTTGGGGGAACATGAGGATTTGAACCAGATAGGACTACCATGCCTACAAAGAGTATTGGGCATGGAAATGGACTGGACCTTGAAGCACGGATATGGGAGTAGACGAGGAATGATTTTTGAGTTAGACATGATCCCTTATGCCTCGTGAAACAAGGTTTACAGGATCAATCAGAAAAGGCTTTCCTTGTCAACCAATCCCTGTCTTGACTGCCGCTTTGTGCCGACAAACAGCTGAGCCGGCACAACGCGGTGGCCATTTTTATTCTAATGAAGCGGGGGATATTTAAATTCCCGCTTCATTGACTATGTCGGTATGTCTAATTTACATGCCTCTGTCAGCAGAGGCATGTAGTGTAGACATACCCTTAGTTGTTCTGTAGCACATAGCAATCAGTTATGCTTTATCAAGTATATCTTTTTGTTTTGTTAATAAAATAAAGTTTTTTTAAGGAGACAGTTTGATTCTTGTGCCCTGGGAGGCAACAGGATGTCTATGTATGCATGCCTAAGACTGAGAGGTCAGCTATCAGAAATTGCAGTTTGTTTTCTCTTTTTTTCAAGTTCTTTTGTGGTAAAAGAGCTTGGGGGAACCCCTCTGGAAGAAGTCCAAGTGCTTTCTTCCTGAGTTCAAGAAGAAAGGGTTTTTTTGTTTCACTTGGTGATGGCAGCTATCTTCCAAGGCCAGGGAATCTGTGATCTTGGGGAGCTTTTAAGCAGAGGCGTATAGAGGCAAGGTATTTTTAAGGTCTCTTGCAGGCCCCCACCTTCTGCACTCAGAGTGCCAGAGTGGGGAACAGCCTTGCCAGCATCTCTCTTTTTTGGATGGCTTAGCTTCTAATACAAATTCATGCATTCCTAAAATCAAAATTATCTTTAGTCTTTTCCATGAAACCACTACTCTGATGACCTAGCAGCAATCAGGAAATACTCTGTTCTCTTCTGAAATGGAGCTATGTTTTATTACCCCCACAAGTGGACATTCACTGAGTTCTTATTCCTTTTGGACATCAGCAGATTCTTCCCCCTTTTTTGTAATAGCTGATCCATGTTGATGTGTGCTGTAGCACAGAGGTTCCCAACTGCCAGTCCGCAGTCTGTTGCTGGGCCATAAACTGCTGGCTGCTGGGCCACGGTGGCAGTCAGAGCTCAAGCCGGCTGATCCCAGCGGCTCGCCTCCAACAGCCATAGTGGCTCAGGTGGTGGCAGCAGGAGGCACCTCCCTCCCACCTCCCCACTCTGCGTTTGGGGAGGGAGGTGTGTGCACCACCAACGGCCACTCCCCCTGCCCGTGCGGCTGCTTTTGCCAGCAGCGGCAGGAGGAGGCAGAGCAGATCAGTGCTTCCCTCCCTCCTCCTGTAATGGGGCTCTGTGCTCCTCCCCCATGCTACCCAAGGAGGCATGAAGGAGGAGGGACATTCTCCCTGCCCACACAGCAGTAATAGCCACGCTCCCTAGAGGGGGCAGCCTTGCTCTGGAGAGTGCAAGGGTGTGGTGGGGTGGCAGCAAAGGGGTAATGGGTGAGGGTATGGTGGAGTCATGGGGCAAGAGGGTGTTGGAATGGGCTGTAGGGTCAGAGGTTAAAGCAGTGATTCCCAACCTTTCTCCCATGGAGGAACACCTAAAATAATTTTTCATATCCCGAGGAACCCCCTACCTATGAAAATGTTTGCTTGGTCAGAAAAAGTTGACAGCGGGGAGCACAATTCAATTACTGCTAAATTATTGTCAAGAAAATTTATTTGTAAAGAGCTGGGGTGTGTGTGTGTGTGTCAGTCAGCTTATATTGTAAGAAAAAAAATTGGAGCATTTTTCCTGTCTTTTTTTGTATTATCTAATCTTTTTTTTTCAAATATCAAAATAAAGTTTACTTAAACATCAAAATAAAGTCCACATCCAAATTCATGTCATCCACATGCCTACTAACAGTATTATTAGAAACAGGAACTTTGTCGATTTCACTTTCAGCGTCTTTGCTTATCATTGTACTTACTATTATTTTACAAGCAGGCATTATTAGACTTTCAGCAATAGTGTGACACTTCATTTTTGTGCAACTAGCTCAGCTACTAAATTGTTTGCTTCTTGAACCTTTTCACTGATAGTTACCTTCTTCTCAAAAACTTTACATTGTTTTCCTTGTGAATCCAAAAGTCGTTGAAATTAATCAACTGTTTTATTTGACAAGTGGCTATGATTAGTAGTAAAGTGTTGATTTAACTTGGTTGGGGCCATAGCTGTGTGTGTTAGTTTTTTCTTCCTTGCAAACAATGCATAATGGAATGGGGCAATTTTCATCCCCAGTCCATGTAAAACACATGGCCAAGTAACTGTCATTGTAAAGGTGAATTTTTTTTAATATCAGTCACTTCTCTTCCTGTTTCATTCTTACTTGGCTCTGATCATTTTGATTCATTTTCACTGTCCTCTCCTTCACTGATGTGCCTTCTTTTCATATACTTCCACATTTTTTTTTTATTTTCAACGGCCGTATGAAAATACTGTTACGTAGGTGAGATTTTAGATACATGAAAACAATCACAGTTTCGGTAAAAACGTTAATTACAAAACTGCACAAAGACTATAAAACTAGTTTCCGAAACGTGCACTAGAAAAGACTAGAACTGGGAAGCAGAAGGGCGGGCACAATACAACAAAATATAACCTTAGATATAAACGGACCAAAACAAAACAAAGAGGCAGTTGGTAGCGTACAAAGATTACTCCAGTATTGCCAATTACCAGACAAAAATTCCCGCAATATTTGAGGAATATTTGGATTTGTTCATGGTATTTCAAAATGTTTATGTATTCATTCCACGATTTATTGCGGAACCCCTGACGATGGTCTGCGGAACCCCAGGGTTCCACAGAACCCTGGTTGGGAAACACGGGGTTAAAGGGTCAAAGTGCATGGGGCGTAGGAAAGGGGTTCAAAGGGTGTTAGGCAAGGTGGGGAGCAAGGGACTGTGTTGGGGCTAGGCGGATGGCATAATTTTATTTGAGTATTTATTATTTATATAATGAATATGCAAATGAAATGTTGCTGGTCCACCAAAAGTTTGTGAATGGGTTTGCCAGTCTCCGGCATAAAAAAGGTTGGGAACTACTGCTGTAGCATATTGTACATCTTTTCTGCTTTGGTTGTTCTGTTCTTTACTGGGTAATAGAGACCTGGTGACAACATTCTAGAAATTTCCCATCTGTGCTTTCAATCAGGACTTTGGAAATATTGAGAAATATTCTAGGCTGTACACTAGTCCCAGTTTAATCAGTTCTTTGTAAAATCTCCTGCTGAGCTGGATGCGTTCAGTAAAAGTTGTTAGTTATTTATGTCTTTATTAATGGGAGATTTCTTGTTATCCAGGTCACAACACTGGCTGCATGGTTCTTTCTGCATGACTTCCAGCGGGTGGTGGGAACACTGCAATTCTGAGTTAAATGCCATAGGGTACAGAATGGCCTTTTGGACTTTTCTGTCATTATTGAAGAGCTATTGAGAGTAGAGCGGCAACACAGCAGCTGGTATGGCAGCAACATAGCCTCTTGGAAACTGTAGCAGATTATATTGTATATGTTGGGGAGAAGTAAAGTAAACAGCCTTCTAAAAGGCCATTCTGGAGTTCATTAGTGCAGAGTGGAGCTCCAGCCTGAAAAAAAGCCCTCCTAATGTTTTAGCTTTCTGGTCCCTCCTACTGCAAAGATAAAAAATTGTACAGAATGTCACACTGCATATTTTTGTATTTTCCTTCTGTGATTCATATAGTCTTATGGCCAAATGAGGTCTATTCTTCTGTCCAAATGAGGTCTATTATTTTCTATTGCTGTCATCAATTATGTAACTCACTTGCTGCCAAAGTATTCATTTATTCATTACTGTGTGTTGAAAAATATTTTTTTCCAACACTGTGTCTGTTAGAAATCTGCTTGAGAGATATTGGAGATATCAACTCTTTTCTCTTCACTTTAAATTTTCTCTTCAGGTTCCCCCCCCCCCATTGCATCACAGGCATGGTGCACACTGTAGTAACAAAAGGTGAGTCTCGCTAGCTGTTTGTCACAACAGTACAGTGTGGATGTATGCCAAGCAAAAGGCAACAATTTGGCAGCTATCTACAGATCTGCTCTTTTCTCTAGCATGGTCCCATATGGCTCCATCTCAGAGCAAATTTCCTTATCTGTTATGTTTGAAAGTTAGTCTTTCAAAAATACCAGCCACAGGTCAGCAACAAATGCTCTGTCTTGTGGCGCATTTCTCTCCCCTTCCCCTATCAAGACAGACTGTCTTGCTTTTTCTGCTACCTTCCTTTTTGATTTTTTAAAGATTCACTGTTCAAGTGTACTGTTCATTCTATGCAAACTTACTGAGGGTACCAATAATTAGCCCTGAGTTCCAGTAAGCTTTAGAAATACTGTCAAGTGAGCTTAGGGAGTGGGAGAAGAAGGTCCCCAATTAAAAATGGGTGGGACAATATAGCAGCTATATCAGGTTGCTTAAAAACACAGACATTTGAAGACCTGCTTAAAAGTTGGATTCATTTTGACCTACCTTCATGTTAGTATTTTTTAGAAAACTTTAATGATCTTTCCAGAAGTATCACCTGCAACAGTAGCTCTCAGCACTATTGGCTAGTATCTCAAACACCTTCAGAAATTCCATCTTTTAAAGTCCAATCTCAGGAGTTACCATACATAACAGAACTTTTTCACCCTCCTGCTAGTTTTCTCTGAGGGGCTGATTTAATAGATTGAAGATTTCCTAAAGGCGCAAAAGCATGTTGGTCTAAATTTTCAAGTGGAACTACTGATGTGGCACACAAGGGTGAGAATGCAGTTCCCCCCCACACCATGGTGCCCCAAGTAAGCGTGCTCCGGACAGTGGATTGTACAGCACTGTTCCCTGTAGGACTGTGCTACCGGTAGTAGTTACTGATGTGTAGTATCGTAAGGAAATGCTCCTATAAGATACTGCTATCAGAAGTAGCACAATCCTACAGGTATCAGTTATATGCAGTTTATTGTATAGAACTGCACCCCGTAGGACTGTGCTACTGGTTGCAGTGACTGATGCATATGATTGTAAGAAACTGCTATTATAAAACACTAATACCAGAACTAGCAAATGCCAATAGACCCAGTGATTGTCATCATGTTTCAGTCTTCTCTCACAGTGCTTCAGCTGAGGTTTAATCAGCACAGAGTAGAGCACAAAAATTACTTCTTGTGTCTTGCTCACAATACTGACGTTTGCTTTTTTTGCAAGAGTTTTACACTGTTGACTCGGATTTAGCTTGTGATGCAATGCACTTGCAAACCCCTCCCAATGTGTTTTCATTCACAACCTTATAAGTACATCCTCTAAGCAGAAGCAACTGGGGGGGGACGGGACCTGGAGGGCTGGGCAAGGGCCAGGACAATCCCCACCCCTGCTCGTCTTCTGTCCTGCTCTGCTCTTGCCCTACCTCATCCCCACACACACCAGCAGCAGTGGGAAAGTGCAGCAAGGCAGCCCCAACTCTCTTTGCTCTCCTGGCTACATCCCTCTGCTCCTGCCCATGGATTTTGAGGGATTGTGACCACTCAAGCCCCTCCCTCTACCCCATCTTACCTCTGTCTCAAAGCCATTACCTAAAGCAATAGTGAAGATTTTGAACAGAAATGTATGTAGAACTGATCCCTGCAGGACACCACTCATTATGCCCTTCCAACATGACAAAACTACTGATAACTACACCCTGGACACTATTTTCCAACCAGTTTTACACCCACCTTATTGTAGCTGCATCTAGGTTACGTTAGTATATCTTAACTTTAATAGTTATTGATACTATGTCAACCATTCCCTTCCCCCATCCACAAGGCTTGTTACCTTCTCTGTCCTAGACACTCGGGACTAGGGGCCAGGAAGCGGGGGGAGGGAGGAGGTACTAATAAGAGTATTTTAAATCCTCAAAATATGTTACACGCTCCTTCAAACTCTGCATGTTGGATGTTTTACAGTATTCTGTCTCCTGTCTGTATAGCAGTACAGCTAGAGAGAGGCTGTGGGGGGTGTAGCAGTAAGAGCCAATGAATTAGGACAGCTGTACTAAAAAGAACACAGCTGGGAAGCTGCCCTGTGCTCCTACAGAGTGCCCAGAGAGAGGTAATAAAAGCCCCTTTCTACCCCCCCACCTTTGCACACTCAGCAGGAGGCTCATCCCACTGGGGTAACTGTTACCCCCTCAGCCCTCTCTGTGTGTGGGGCAAACCCCCACACAGGCTGGCAGCATCTCCCCCTGAGCTAAACCCCACCTCCTATTCCACCCCCTTCCTGATTTTTCCCCTCCACCCCTCTTCTGCCTCAGCCTAAAGTGGCTTGATCTCCCCGGCCAGCAAATTTCTGCCCTCTGCTCAGACCCTGGCCCCCCCTTTCCTTCATTTTGCCCCCTTTCTCCCTTTTCAACTCCTGTAAGATGTAGTGCACAAATGTATACATAGTGTGGGTGAGGTAGAGGGCAGTAACTTCAGCAGAGCTACTGAGCACGCTCTGGATCTGTTTTGAGTAAATAAATAAAAGCAGGTTTGAGCAAATAAAAAAGCCCTTCTGCCATGGCCAGCCCCAAAGACTGGTGCCTCATTCCCACTGGGCTAACTGTGTTCACTCCTTTTGCCCTGCCTGTGCTGGGTCCCTGCAACAGTGGAGCTTACCAGCTGCTGTTCTCCTCATCAGCACTGATTTTAACTCTGCCTGCAGCTGCTTCATCCCCCTGACCAGTCAGCTTTCACCCTTCTCCTCTGTTTAGCCCCCTTTCTCCCTTTTTAACCACCTGTAAAATGTAGTCAACAGAAACTTATACATAGGAAAGGCAGGGGCTTCAGCACAGCAACTGAGCATACTCAGGAACCCTTAATTCTCCCTAAGTAGCACAGCCCTATAGGGAACAGCTTTGTGCAAGCCACCAGCCCGGGGAAGGCAGGAGCAGCGCACTGACCGAGCCTCAATCCCCATGCTCCAGCCAGCTGGGGCTGATTTCCCTTCCCTCCTCTGGGAGCGAAGCCCAGCCCTGCCCCCAACTGGCTGGAGCATGTGGGAGGGATACTTTCAGCAGAGTGCTGCTCCTGCCTTCCTCTGGCTGGCTGGAGCACACTTTCTTGGGGGACTATGGTGGGGTGCATTCACTCTTCGCACCTCCCTCCCCCCACATGTTTGGGCCTGTCTTGGTCTATTTTGACTTACAGTGCAGCAGAGATGTAACCATTCAGCTGTCTTTGTTTTTCCAAAATCTTTTGTTGAAAGTAAATCTGGGTTGCTTATGTCCACATAGGTCAGTAGTACCAAAGGGCACTACTGTCGCATATTTATTGAGTGTCATAGGTGAAATGAGTTGCTTTCACTCTGCTTATTAGTGGACAGTTGTTGCAAATCAAACTAATTGGCCTTCTTGTTGTAATTCTAACCAAAGAAGCCAACGATTGAGATATAGCCGGTCCCCGAGTTGCGAACGGTCGACTTACGACCGTTTGCAGTTACGACCAAAAGTGTCATAAATGGCGGACCCCGAGTTACGAACACGATCCGCACTTACGAACAGCGCGGTCACGTGTAACTCAATGGGGTCCGACTTATGAACAAACCGAGTTACGACCAATTGCTTGGTCCGTAACCGGTTCGTAAGTCGGAGACAGGCTGTATATAGAACTTCAGTCTTCCAGGGCTATACAGATAATTTTTTAAGGTATAGAGGGAGTAGGTTCCTAACTCTGATTTATCTTCTCCACTACGCTAAAGGGGAAAGTCGACTTAAGATACGCAACTTCAGCTACGTTAATTACGTAGCTGGAGTCGACTTATCTTAAATCATGTTTTCTCCCTGTCCATACAGCGGGAGGTTGATCGGAGCAAACACTCCTGTCAACTTCCCTCACTTCTTGTGAGGAGGAGGACTACTGGCACTGACAGGAGCACCCTCTAAGTTCAAATTGATAGGTCTGCACTAGACCCACTAATTCAAACTCTGGAAAAACGAATGTGGCAACATCGATCTTCCATGTAGTGTAGACAAGCCCCCAGTGAAGGACCTATGTAATTCCATTGACTTCAGTGGATTTATTTTTTATTTTATTGTAAAATGAGAATTAAATCTTAAACAGATATGTGCTCTCTCATTGTGCATGTGCACTCATTTTTTAACAGAAAGAACAGTAGCTTTTTCATGCTGACCCAACAATTGTATATGTATGTGTGGTATGTGCATTCCAAACACATTTGTGTATGAAAATCTGCTAAATCCACATGCAAACAAATGCATTTGTACAATAGGTTTTGTTTCAAAATGTTTTGGACTTGATCCAATGCTCATTGATATCAATAGGAGTGTTCTCATCTGAGGGGAAAAAACTGTAAGCGTGTTTGTATAAACACCATAAAATAATATGATTTAATCAATATGAGGGTCCAAATTAATCTCTGTAAACCTAGCAGTTTTAATGGAGTTACCTCAGGAATGGATTTGTTCCCTTACATATGAACACATCTCAGCTACACTGGAAATGAATGTACAGTACATACCTCAAAATCCCAAAGCACAGAAAAATCCATAGCAGTAGCTTGTTCAGCTCTGGGTACTGTTTTTCTAGGTATACTTCCATATGGCATTCCCATCAAGATCTAGGTGAGGTTTATGAAGACATGTTTATAGTATAGCACAGCGCAAATCATCTTTCATTTCTCCATATTATTTTAGAAATGTGAGTGTTTGTCCATCTGTGAGTCCATTTGTTCAAAAACACCTCCTGAACAGTAAGAGCTAGGACCACAAATTTGGCTGGTAGTTTCCTCTTATCATAACTTGAAGCAAGGTCGGGGTTTGGTTGTTCCAGAATGATGGGCTGTGCCTGGAATGGGATTGTTTTTCATGAAATGGAAAGGGAGGGGCCTGGTGGAGGGGGGGAGTTACACTGTGTCATGACCACAGGGAGGCAGCAAGGTGTCCAAGATAGGGACTGGGGGCAGGGGTGGAGAAGGGAACAGCTATCTACTATCTATTTCAGAGAGTTTGTTTGTGTGTCTGTGTATGTCTAGCTCCCAGCTGTGGGACATCCCTTCCCCTGTTGTGCCCACTGCAGGGGCCATGGACAGGCGCTCGTCACCTGGTTGTAAGGTCCTGCAGTGAGAAAGGTTTGGGGTTGTCCTTTCCAGAGCAGTCTGCATACTGAACCCCTCAACCCCAGTCCCACCACAGAACAATGATCTAAATGAAGAAAAAAACGTATTTGAGTTAAGGACGTGAGCAACAATGAGTAAATCTTCTAATTGGTTAAATATTTTCCTTGTAATAAGGTGCAACAGGGCAAAGGGAAGTTTTTAAAATGTGGAACAAATTCATAAACAGGGTTATTAAGCAAAGTTACAACATTCTGATTGCAAGTAGTGATTCAACTTGAAATAGCACATGCATATTTAATGATCCCCATAAATTTCCTAATGCTTCATAGGACTATCACAAGTGCAGAAAAATGCAGGTGTTTCTCGATATGGGCATATTATAGATTATAGCTCTGATTCACCACATTGGTTTAACATTAGTTTAACTTTGGACATGTGAATACTGCCATTGAAATCAAGTTAACTGACCTTAAGCACTTTGCTAAATTGGGATTTGACATAGTGAGAGTGTTTTCTGTAGCCACTTGACCATGTCTTGCTGGAAATTGCTCGGAGAATTGGGCATCAAGACGATAACATGAGGATAGAATAATGCCATAGCATCTTCCAATAGCATTGTGCAGGGCAAGATTTTCAGCAAGGCCAAAATTTATCAAAATTCTTTGGTAACCCTTTAAGAGTTGTCTATGAAGAAGTCATAAAGAGTTAAATAGTATTTATAAGTAGACTAGAACATTTACCCAGCATTGCTCAGGTTCTTAACTCAATTAATTTTTGTTTTTTGGAAAATAAACTGAAAATATGCATGCTTCATCTAAGTCATTTTTCTGGGGTGGGGTTGGAGATGAGGGGTTCAGTATAGAGGCTGGCCCAGCCCTCTCCCACTAGAACAGCTTGAGGCCAGGTGAGAAGCGCCTCTCCATGGCTGCTGCAACTCCAGCAGGCACATCCAGGGCAAGGGTGCATGTCTCCTGGCTAGGTCAGGTCCAGGCACCTGAGCCCCCTATGCTTCCTAGCCAGAATGAGGAATGTAGCAAAATATGCATTTTCCCCTCGCTCCCTGACTAAGGGGAACAGCCAGCAATGTCACCATATGAATTGGAAGTGGGGAAACTTCAGCCCCCCTGCCCTCCCTAAAGGGCACCTCATGGGAGAGGGGGAGGTTTGGGGCTGGGACAGTGCTGGGGGGAAGGGGGAGAGGTGCAGCCCCAGCCAGTCTTTCACCTGCCTGGTGATTCTGTGTATTTTCTGTATGGTTTTGTGAGAAGCAATCCCATTCATGTCACATCCCATTTTCCTGACACAACCAAACCCTGATCTTGCTTTAAGTTATGATAAGAGGAAGCTGTATACTGAACTTGGTGGTCCTAGATCTTACTGTTTAGGAGGAGTTTTTGAACAAAGAGACAGATGGACAAATTCTCTCAGATATATAGTAGACTATAGCCAGTGCACAGCAAAGACTAAATGCCTCATAATTTAGAATACATTTACAGCATGAAGCAGACAGACCATGTCAATTGCTCCCAATGCATTTGTTTTGCAAGGGTTATATACTTAGTTTTAAAGCTATTTATAATTACATGGTATTGCCCAGATCCGCTGCACATGATAATAGTTTAATGCACCATGAATAACATACATCCTGCAGAGACAAAATAGGCCCAGCTACTTCATCATACAGAAATGTACAATTTGTAAAGAAAGAAAATGCCATTGTATCATTCAGTTCTAATGGTTGTGCCTTTCCATGCTTACAGCATACTTTCAATCCAAATAGCTTTTATTTTAGATCAACAACAACATTAAAGAGAGGGAAAAGTGCAATCTCTCTCCGAGACTGCACTGTCTTCCCTCTCTAACAAACTGCATCACACAGGAACAGCTAGCAGTCTTGGTGGATAACCGTGTTAAGAAATGTGTTTGACAGTATCATGTCACTGTGTTTACATTTGGGTATGTACATCCTGGATTGCTTGTGGATATAGAGGACTATACTTCAAGTCAATACTTCCTGAGTTCTGTTTTTTCACTCTGCCCAAAATTTTCACTAATCTGAGCCTAGTGTTAGGCCCAAATCCATGGGTAGTTACTTAATGGTGGAATTTTTCAAAAGCATTTGTGAAGGGATATTCACCCCTAGGCTTGTCCTGAAAGGGTTAATGCAAACTGAGAAGGGGGCTAATTAATCCAACAGACCACAGCTGGGGGAAATCCATGGCTAGGCAATCCCCT
The DNA here is from genome assembly GCF_049634645.1 of Pelodiscus sinensis. Taxonomy (NCBI): domain Eukaryota; kingdom Metazoa; phylum Chordata; order Testudines; family Trionychidae; genus Pelodiscus; species Pelodiscus sinensis. Next base: position 176,024,110 of record NC_134712.1, read on the forward strand.
GATTGACTGAGCTGGGCTAGCACTATAAAGGCAGGAAATTGGCAGCAGGATGGGGGTTGATGGGAAAACCTGCAGTTGCTCCTTGGGTGACAGCACGTAGGTTTTGGCTGCTAAACTAGGAGGGGGAACCAGGAAAGTAGCAGAGGGCTCAGGAAAAAGCAGTAAGAACTACAGGGAGAAGGCTGAGATTGCTGGCTAGAAGATACCTGAGCTGGAACCTAGAGCAGAGGGTGAGGCTGGTTTCCCCTGCCAGCCACTGTGGGAGTGGCACTACAAAGCAGTGAATTGGAAGGCTGCTTGAGTCTGTTTGTGATAAGAGACCTTCCAACACCAGAAAGGGCAATGAACTCATGAGCTATCACCAGATACAGTAACACTGAGAGTAACAAAGTACAGTTGGAAGTAACAATATCCCATCAATCTCATTTTGACATACACTAGGCGCAAGATACTACTGTATTTGCATGGATCTGAATGCAAGGTTGGGGCTGAAGCTCTTACCTCTGGAATTATAACCAGTCCAAATATTAAACCAAAAAGGACCAGATTTACTCCATACATCCATCGCAGAAATATGAAATAAGAAGCTACCGAGGAACCAAAGTGACCTTAAACAAAAAAAAAAAAGAAAAAAAGGCAAAGGTTGGAATTGTGACTGGGTAAAATTCTCAGTGATCAAGATTAATTGAAGTGACACAAAACAGTACAACAAAATCTTAGTCATGCTCCAGTCTAAATGGAAGTTGCACTTACTCTCCACTTCTTTTATCTTCATTTCCCAAGGTATACACTGTGTCTTAAAATTGTCAAAGTCTCTCTTAAATTTCACCCATTTCTGAAACAAACAAAAAAAAAAGTGTTGCAAATAGAGGTACAAGGTTAGGCTGATCATGGAGAGCAATCTGGGCCTGCTTTATCTGAGTTCCTAACATTAACACTTCACTGAGTTATTAAAATTTGGTAGCAAACTATAAAACCAGAGGGGAGTCTGAACCAAATTTCTGGACTTTCCCATCTCTATCTGAGTCTGACCTTTTTTACTCCTGTAAAGGTCCCTATCAAATTTCTGAATCTAGCAGAACCACCAGCCTCTACAGACCCCTGGGCAAGGTGGGAGAGGGGCAGCTCTGTGCTCACAAAAGAGGTGGAGCCAAGGGTGGAAGGGGCGAGGGTGAGGGTAGCCGGCCCTTAGTGCTGCCCAGAGCACAGCTTGCTGCTATCCTCCACCCTACCTCCTCAGACCTTAGTGCTGCCTGGAGCTCATGTCTCAACATTCCAACAGCAATTTTAAAGGGCCTGGGGCTTCGGCTGCTGCTGTTATCACTAAATTGCTAGGCCACAGGGAAATTTCCCTTTTGCCCCCCACCAGCAAGCCTGCCTGAATCCAAATGCTTCCAAATTCAGGTTCTGCACCCTAAATTTACTAGGCTTCTGGAGGATCAGAGTTAGTGTTGTGATTTAGCCCGTTGGTAGAGGTTGAAGCTGTACACCCAGATCTATGTATGGGCCCATTTCTATTTAAAAGAAGGATCCCTTTGACAAATATCAAGCCTGACTCTTTTCTCACTGAGATCAGTGGCTAAACAGCCATTGACTCCAATGGGAACAGGACACAATCTTTTCTTAATAAGTCTCAAATCCATGGAATTTCCACAACTTAGTTATAGACTCCAGTCTTGCAATGAGAAGTGGCAATTCTCGATGGTCATCTTCCCATTCAGTGGCCCAATTTGTAAACTGACAAAATGTCATTGAAGCTAATGGTACTATGCCTGGAGTTGGCTTTGTCTCCAATCCTTAGTGCAGTCAATACTTTAAAAGCTTTAACCTGTCAGAGAACACACCCAGAGACTCTCATTTTGCCCTGATTTACATGCTCTGCAACCTCCCTTACTGCAGGCCAGCTGCATGCGGTTTCAGTGGGAATAGAATTTGGCTCATATCCTGCATCATTGTGAACATGAATTTGGCTAGGAACCATGGAAAATGCAGCTATTCAGAGAACTAATATACATATGGGCAGCACTAACTCAGCTTCTGTAATGGTGACTATTTTGCCCAATGTGAGTTTATTGCTTGTAGCAAAAATACACAGTATTACTGACCAAGCAGCCGCTCTTCTATTTATCAAAACTTAAACAGCAAATAGACCTGATGCAGCACTTACCTTTGCCATCATCATCTTGTATGCATAGAATTTTTTCCCCTTTCCCTTTCCCAGTGCTCCTTCAAACTTCTCTACGAAAGCTTGTGCCTCCCTAGTTTAAAAATATAACAGTGATCGTGTTTATATTAAAACACTGAAAGAATCTTCACCAAGATGACACTGGGTGCAGAGAGTGGTGCTCAGTAACTTGTAATGTCTGTGAATTGTGCTATTATCAAAAGGTGGAAGATAGTGAGAATCAGAGACCTGGATTCTGTTCCCAACTTTGTCAAACATTTCATATGTGTATTTTTTTTGAACAAATATCTTAAGGTCCCTCTATTTGAGTCTCTGCGTACATAGGCCTAAGATCACCTAGTTCTCTTTCCAACAGTACTCACATGCTGGATCTTCCTTCCCTAATGATGGGAGACAGTTCTTCCATCTAAATACTTAACAGTGTGTTTGTCAGGAAGGAAGGGAAGATAAGCTTGTAGTTAAAGCACATGCCTGGGAGATAGCAGGTCTAGGTTCTGGTCCTGGATTTCATAAGGTGTGGCTTGGGCCAGTTGCTTGTGGATATTTCCAAAGTTGGATGCCTAAAGTGGGGCTCCCAAATCTGCATTTAGGTACCCTCATGTCAGAAAATGTTGATTTTTTTTCTTTGTTCTGTAGTTTCCCCATCTGTAAAATGGGATTAATAATGGCCTAGTTCACATCAGCTGTGTTTACAAGTCTCAGTTAGCTGATTGTAATGCTCTTTGAGATCCTTGAGTAAACTATTATTATGTACTCCAACCTATTCATTACATATTCTTGTGAAGCCAAGATAATGGAGCAGTTTTGATTAAGGAAATGAAAAAGTGTGTAGATGTGTCCTTCACTCTTGGTGGTTCTTTGCAGCTCTTTTAGGGGACAAAGAGATGAGGGTATAGTCAAACATGATCTCAGGCAACCTCATAGCTGCTACAACATTATAATAGTGTAATAGTCTATGCATTTTTGTAACATATTTCATGCTGAAGATCTCAAAGGCCTTTACAAATAATAAAAGACTGACCCTTCCAGCCCACCAGGCAGATCAAAAATGATTAGCCACCTTTTACAGATGAAGAAATTTAGGTACAGAAAGATGAAGTCACACCTTTGGTCTCTTCCCACGGACAAAGGTCTAGAGAAGCAAAGAGAAGAACCAGGCTTCTATAACTAGCCTGTGGGAATCTAACAGCATGCTATCCATGTGAGAGAGATCATGTGTCTACAGTTTAGGCTGGATCTTCAAAGTGAAAGAAAGGAGCAGCTGAGGGGAGATGCCACAGCTGCTGCCTACTCTGGCAACATGGGTTGCTGAAGCTGTGAATGGCCACTAGGCAAGAGGTCCCCAGACTTTTCTTATTGGATACGCTTTTCAGATCACCCAGCACGCACATTCCCTCTTTCAGATCTACCAGCTGCCTGTTTCCCCCTACCCTTCCCATCACTGATAACTGTGTTCTTCTTAATGCTACCGATCTTTAGCCATCCGTCCATATTTCACTGTGCTGTACAGATATATGGTGCAATGTTACAACTGAAAAAAGTCCACTATGTTCTGAGCTCCGTTAAACTGGACAGCTACTGGACAATTCAATCTGTGCAGCCCAGTGAGTGGAGGTGCGGGCTTAGTACAGGGGTGGCCAGACTGCGGCTTGTGAACCGCATGCGGCTCTTCCCCAAAATTGTGGCTCGTGAAGCCGCTCCTGCACCCCCCCAGTCTCCACCCCCCTACCCCGGCTCGCGCATGTGCACACCAGGTCGGCAATTAAGGTTGGCACCCAAGATGATGGATGTCAACAGGATCCTGATATGGCCAAAAAGCCTAAGCTTGTTTCTTAAAGGGGCAATTTTTTTTGCTCGACAGTTCTGGTGCGGCTCGCGTTTTTTCCGGTGCTGTTTTGGTGCTCTTTGTTAAATGGCTTAGTACATCATCATCTCTGGATTCTCATTGGTACATCCTAAAGTAAATTAACTACTTTATTTTATATGGCAGTTTTCCATGGAGTTTTAAAATTTCACTTGAGTAGCCCATTATGAAAATGAAATAAAATCCACTGTTATACAATTTCTCCCATGTACCCCCCAGAAATGTCTTGTGTACCTCCAGGGGTATATGTACCGCAGTTTAGGAACCTCTGCTCTAGGCAAACACAGGCACTGAACCCATTTCTCCCTGTCACCCTCCAGGAGATTCCTGGCACTTCTTGCAAGGTTATTTTGAGGAGTGAAATTCTCCTTGGAAGTGGACTTTAGGTTTAGTTAAAACCATTCTCTATCTTCATCACCCCTCCCACCTCAGTTATCAAAGGGTAACAAGCCATTCCTTCATTGACATGGATTTTTTGGTCCCCTAGGCAGTCTGACAATTCTCACTGTTGTTCTTTGCATTCACTGTAAACATTTGCATTGCTCATCCATGCAGTGTGGGATGACAGGCAATGTTATCTTTGCTGTAAACAATACCGTATTTTTTCCAAGTCAACCTGCAAGCAGTAATGCTCGAGGAAGTGTAAAGTAACATGGAGACAAGGTGCTCTGATTGCTGGATAGAGTAGGCATGAATGAGAAAAGAAGGGCACAGAGTTCGCTTTAACAAGGAGTCTGAAAGTCATTCTCTGCCTTCAAAAAAGAGCGGAATGATCCCAGGCTGGGTATCAGTTGAACAGATTTTGCTCATCATCTGTTCTCCGGTTACAGAGACTGACAACAGAATCTTGCCTTGCGGCTCTCTTTCTTTAAACCCAACCAGGCTGGCTAAGTTCCTTTGGTTGTTTTCCAAGATGTGGTTCTTGGGTTGATGACAGCAGCAGCAAAATGTAATTTAAAAATGTTATTTACATTAATAATTATTAAACATACATTCAAGTTTCAGTGGTTTCCATCTGAAAAACTATAAATAACTCGGATGCACTGAGCTACCTGAGCAATGCTAGCTTCTTCATCATACGCCAAGGTTTGTTCCTCATGGTAGATATTAGTTTTTTCTTTTCCTCTACCTGTTCCATTAGCCTTGCCAGTTCTTCCTCTGAAAGAGACTCTTCATCAGATGAATTGGAAGCGGAGGAGGAGGAAGAGCTAGGATGAAAGTAGAAAAAAAATCGGGGAAAAATCAGATAACTATTGTAATAAGATGTAGCTGTATATAGCATCTTACGTATTAGAGATTGTGCAGCTTTTTGCAGACCAGCAAGTCAGATATGTGCAGTGTACAATAACTGAACAAAAAATGGAGCAGCTGTTATGTTCTCCACAATAACAGAGAGAATTTTGTATGCCAAATAATATTTGGGAAGGAAGGGATAGCTGATCAGGACTAGAGCTGGTTGGGAATAATTTGATAACGAATGTGTTTGTCTGGCAAATGATCTGTTGGAACATTTTTTTTAATGTTTTGAAATTTCTCAAATGTCCCATTTTAATATTTTCTAAATAATGAGGTCCATATTTTTGGTTCAAAACTCCTTTTCATTTTGAAATGTAAGTTGATTTATGGTAAGTTATTTTTTAAATTGTAGAAATTGAAATAAATCATTTAATATGATCACATCAAAACCTTTTGAATGACCTGATCCAAAGTGATTTTTGGTTCATTTGAAATTTGACTTTGTCCTAATGTGTGATGGGAAATCTTTTTGAAATCTGAAATTTTTGTGCGAAGGAAAAACTCTTATTCAGCCATCTCTACCTAGGGCACTGATTTATTTCTGGCTTTCTCTGAAAAATGCTCCAGGATCTTTAACTTCAATCTTGATATCTGCTAGCGTGAATTCAGATGATTTTTCCCCATTCAGTGCTGGCCTTTAATATCAACACTGCATTTGCTGAGCCCAAACCAAGAGAGAAAACTTGAATGTACACCCTGTCATGATTATGAGGGTTAGCCAGCAGCCTGGGGATTAAGGAGTTAACTACACCTAGCCAGGTGGAGTGACCAGTAGGAATGTAGGTGGGACTTTCAAACTGGGACAAAGGAATTTGGTTTTTTTCCTTTCTCCTTTTGTCTCTCTGGGAGAGTTCTCTGCAGCTACAGAGAGGGTCAAGCATGTCTCTCTCTCTCCAAGACACCATTCTTAATTTTCTGTAAGTAGGGTAAAGTTTAGGTAGTTTCGTTAGGCTTTATTATTTTAAGGGCTGGATATGGGATCTGATGTCTGGCACTGATTAAAAGAAGTTTTGACTTTTCTTTGTAACTAAGTTCTAAGCCCATGGAGTTTCTCCATGAGTATATTTTGTTACCTTCCCATCTAGTCATTATGCCTGCAACAGGAATATTGTTGTAATAATAAAAGTCTTCTCTTTTCTTTTTATTAACCTGGCATTGGTTACTTGTGTGTCCTAATTTTTATAATAGGGGTGAGATTTCCCAAATGATCTTTCCCCTGATTTCTTTATCAATATTTGGGTGGTGGCAGCAGAAGTTTTATTCCCAAGATCTAGGCTTTTAAGATTTTGGGGGAAGTTTTATACCAAAGCCTGGTAGATAGGCTTTGGGGTACACTTGCTGGCCCGCACTTCTGCATTTATCATGACAGAGTGGGGAAGGAGCCATGACACACCCTTGTAGCCCAAATGTGAGAGTGCTACCAACTAAATTGGCACAGTGATGGGTAGTCAAAATGATCTGGCTTCTTAAGATGCTGAAACCAGGTAGAAGGTTTTGAGCAAATGCTTCAGGTTACAGAATACCAGATAAGACATTGTCTGCCACATTTCAATTATAATAATAGCTTCACCAATGACATAAGTCCTCTCAGAACAGTGGCCTAGAGAGAGATGTGTGTACTGTATATAAACACCAGACACACATCAGTCTCAAACCAGCTCCTCAGCTTCTAAATCAGCATAGCTCCAGTGACATCAATGCAATTATGCTGATTTACACTAGCTGAGAATCTGGCATGTGCCTCTTGTCTTGGCCTTCACTTCTAAAATGCTCAGTTCTAGAGCCTTGATGTTGAGTTGTTCTATTGACCGTAGTTGCCTTAAAATCTGTTCAAAGTAAGTGTTGCAAAATCAAACTTTAAATGACTTGTTTTACTAACTTGGGTTTCACTGACATCATGTGAGCTGACACTAATGAACACTTAGTGGAAACAGGTGTCATTCTGGGGATTTAACTATAACTCCAATACAGCCCTGTGGATCTTTTCTTGTTCTTATTGTTGTAAAATGACTCAACCTTCTTTATAAGTATCATATGACCTGTTTGACTGCCAGTGAGGTTCTTACACTTACCTAGGTATGATTGCTGTGAGAAACACTATAGCCAGTCGACACAGGAAAACAAAAAGTAGGAGTGAAGCAGGGAAGGATCAGAACAAAGGAAAATGAAAAGGGGAATAGTCTTGAAAACCTAAGAGATCCATTCTAACGTTTTAGGATTATCAGATATCCAGCCAAAAGAAGTGTGCTATTCTGGCTTACCTTCAGTTGTCTTCCTTAAAAGGACTCTATTCCAATACTTGCACATTAAGAATCCATTACATACTTAATTCTATTATCATATTTAGGCCGTGTCAATCTGATCTTGGTAAAACGAAAAAAAGCAGTCATGTAGCACTTTAAAGACTAACAAGATGGTTTATTAGGTGATGAGCTTTCGTGGGGCAGACCCACTTCTTCAGATCATATTCTGAAAGTGAATTGGCATGACCATTATATAACAGAGGGATACAATGAAAAAAGTAAACAAATTACACACTAATGAATCAGCTACATAGAACAGAACGTGAGGGAAAGGAAGAGACAAGGAAGGAGGAAATTGCTTATTGTAAGAGTCAATTAAGTGGCTAATTTGGAGTTACTATGAATATCAAAAGGTGAGGAGGCTGTCTTTGTAATGTTTAAGGTAATTAATATAGATTATAATTACCTTACACATTACAAAGACAGCCTCCCCACCTTTTGATATTAGCCAGATTAGTCACTTAATTGACTCTTACAGTAAATTACTGTTTGGGGTTTGTTAGATTACCTCTCTGATGGATTTTTCTTCCGTTTCTTATTCTGCTCCTTCTCTTTCTTGTTTGTTTGCTTTTCTTTATTTTCTGCCTCCTTTTGGTCTTTGATAGAAGCCTTTTTATCTCCCTTTTTCTTCCCACTTGCTCCTTCCTCTGCCTCACTTTCCCCATCACTGTCATTCATTTTGTGACTCTTCTTCTTAGCAGTTCTTTTTTGCCTTGGGACTTCAGCATCCTCTTCAAGATCATCTTCTTCCCCATTCTTGTTTTGCTTTTTCCTTTCATGTCCACTGGACTTGGTGGCTTCCTTAGAGCGCTGCTTTCTAGTTGCCTTTTCCTCCTCTTCATCCTCTGCAATTGATGAAAACAAGTATTTTTGGAAACCTTCTATGGTGATGCAATAAGGATTTGTCCATTGTCTAAAAATGCAGGCAGAATGCCTAACCCAAACCCCATGGGGGGGTCTGAACAAGCTCCCATTGACCCTCCCTCCCCACAACCTTTGGATCAGAAGCAGGCCGATGACTGCATTCAGCTTTGACCGGGGCACACAATGTCCATTGATGATTGTGAAACTCGTGTTTGTGCATCAGTAAAGTTGAAAGTGAGAAACTGGTTCCAGATCTTGTCCTTTCAGAGTTATTTGGGACACCAGTGGGGACAAAAAGTGACCTGGCTTCAAGACAGAGCTTGATAAGTTCATACAGAGGATGATATGATGAGACTTCCTACAGTGTCATGTAAACAATCTGTAACTGCTCACAGCAAATCTCCCCAGTGGCCAGTGATGGAGCACTGGATGGGAAGAGCTCTGAGGTAATACAGAGCGCTCTTTGCTAGGTGTCTGGCTAAAGGGTCTTTCCCACATGCTCAGGGTATAACTGATCACCATATTTGTGGTTGGGAAGGATTTTTCCCCCAGGCCAGATTGGCAGAGACCCTGGGGTGTTTTTTGCCTTTCTCTGCAAAACAACGGTGACTTGAAGGTTTAAACTAGTATAAATTGTAGATTCTCTGTATCGTGAATTTTTGAAATCACGATTTGAGGACTTCAGTAATTCAGCCAGGGGGCATGGGTTTATTACAGGAGTGAGTGGGTGAGGTCAGCAATGTACAGGGCATCAAACTAGAATCAGATGATCATGATGTACCTTAAAATCTGAGTACATGACCTTTAAATATGCCAGAATTCTGAAAACACATTGTTTACTCAACTTCTCTTCAAAAATTGCATTGTTAGCCAATAAATCTATGTTACAGATACCCACCCACCCCCATACATACACTTTAATAGGCATTATATGCATGGTACTAATATTGCATATGTTAAATGAGTGCTGGATCATTATGCTAACTGACTTGTATCTTGTTCTTCCCATAATTCTGTTAATCTATGCCAAGTACCCCATAGCACTTCACAAAGCTGAATGTAGGTTTCATATTTCCTAAAGCTAGCAAAACAAAAGATGCATTCATTCTTTGTCCTGGTGCAGGTAAGGATTGTCCTAGTACTTGGAATGTGGGTTCCAAAACAGAAAATGAGAAGGGTACATCATGGTACAAAAGTGAAGTAAAAGCTGGTGGGTGAATTTTGGTTTTGTGTGAATATAAAGCACTTTTATACACAATAAAATATATGACTGCTTTTGAATGCATATTTCTATATAAGATGGAGTTTATACTGTGAAAGCTGCCCCTTTTCCGGCACATCCCTTCTTCCTCATAAAAAAGGGTTCACAGGGATGCCGAAAAAGCGCGTCTGCTCTTCTGAAAAAAATTTCAGAAGAGCAGATGTGTTCCCTAGACTTGGCAGAGTTTTTCCGGGATACCTCTGGTATCCCGGAAAAACTCTGTAGTATAGACATAGCCTTACAGCAGCAGAAGGGAATATGAGGGGGAAGGAGGGCAAGGAAGAAAAACAAAGTGGTAAACAAAACAAAACCCTATAGACATCTGTTTTGCTGTGTGTGTGTGTGTGTGTGTGTGTGTGTGTGTATACAGAGAGAGAGAGAGAGAGAGAGCGCCTCCCAAAAGAACCGACAAAGAGAGTTCAAAATATTGACGTTTTTGGTTTAGTTGAAAAACTGGGAAATTATGAAAGCACCAAAAACTTTTCTTAAAAGGTTTCTTGTTTCTAATGGAAAAAAAATGTAACCAGTTCTAGTGGTTTCCCTTCTTCACTGGAAACCAGACTGAGACCTTCAATTGATTTCATAGAGGCCACCAGATAATGATTTTCAGTTATTATTTACCTAAGTGGAATCTGAACTGTGGTTTAGAGGATCTGTCAGTCACCAGAAAACACTTATTACCCCAACAATCCTAGCCCTTAGCAGTGTCTTTTTATTTACTCTACTTGTGAAGATTTTTTTTTACTTAAATCTTGTCTATGGCTTTTCCTGGCTTTTGCCGTAAGTTGCTTGTCTGTCCTAAATCTATCTTGGCGTTACCTATCTCTCCTCATAGTCATAAGTATCAAAGACTCCCTCTTACTGTGACAAGAATGACATAAAAAGCTTGAGTTCGAGAGTAAAAGATGATCAATTTCTAGATGTTTGCATTATCCTATACAGTCACTCACATCACACCACGCACACAACACAGAGCTGCCTGCTATGCTGTGACAAACCAAGGAGAGCTTCACTCTGAGTCCCATTCTCTCTCCAGGATGTAGGGAGAAGGGAGCAGCCAGGTTTAGGAGCATTCTCATGTACAACAACATCCTCCTCATCCAAGTCAACGACCCAGGCAGGAAATCTAACTATGCATGGTAGCGAGGCAAGGTGGGGAAGGTAATATTTTATTAGCCCAACTTCTGTTGGTGAGAGAGAAGTTTTCACTCCACTAAAAGATATTACATCACCCACCTTTTCTCGTTAATAGCCGGAGACCAACAGGGCTACAACAACATTGCACTTAGCAAGGCATAACTCATAAGACCATTATCACTATGTAGCAAATCAAATCACAAAATAAACCTCTGGAGAAAAAAGATCATTCATTGTGTGTTTCCAAATAAGACACCTGCTATTATTCTCCACTCTACCTTCGCTCTCTGAGTCACTTTCCACTTGCCCGTCAATCTCCATTCCCGCTGCAAGACAAAACAAGTTGAATAACTGAATTTGTTGTTGGGATTTTCACATATAGTGTTTTACACTTGTAGTTCTTAAGTACTGGCTGAAGACCACAAGGTGCCCTCTTTAATTATATGCTACTGTGTTTTGGTGCTATGAAATCTTTAATATTGCTTAAGTTTTGCAAGTAAATTAATAAAAGTTCCCCCCAAAAAAGAATAGGAAATGTACTGACACACACAAAGTGTGGCCTGGCCCCTAAGACACATTTTTACAAATATTTGATAAAACTGCTACAAAATTTCAAAACTGAAATGGCTGTTTATTCATACTAACCATCTTCCATGATGACTTGCAGTGCAGATTTCTTTTTCCTCCCCATTTTTTTGCCACAAACACTGTAGCTCCAGTGCTGCGTGCACACCAATTATAAGTAGGTTATTTTCCCTCCTTCAGTGCCCAATTATTTGTCTCCATACTGCTGCACAGTAAAGTGAGCAGTCCATGAAGCTATATCTAGTTCATTTGGATGTCATTTGCATGCTGGACAGCAACTCCAGAGTCTGAACTTGGGAGAAAGGGAGACACACGCACTTGCCAACAATCCAGTCCAAACACTTGCTGCTCTGATCCTTTTTCAGTGTGGAAAGCACCTGTCAGCATTACATTACATCACATTATTTAAACATGAAGGAAAGCCCTTTGATGGATACTCAGTAGTGTCCTATGAAATGCAGACACAAGTCTTGTCCATTTTTTTACCTAAGCTGGTGCACGAAAGCTTTGGGTGTACCTAGTTTCATACTGCAATATCTTTTTCACCTGCATCAATTTATGTAACCCTACTGACAAGGGAGAAACCTCAAATGACCATTTTAACCCTGTCAACACTGTACCTCCTAGGCACACATCTTTGAGTCCTCTATTGTCTTCCATGTACGGTCCTACAGAGGTTATCAAGGATACATCTACACAGCAAGATTGTTTTGAAATAACTAGCATTATTTCAAAATAACTCAGTCCACATTTACACAGCAGGCAGTTATTCTGAAATAACATCAAAATACTGTCAAGCTGGAGGAATTCTTACTCCAACTCCTGTAACTCTCATTGTACAGGGCGTAAGGGAAGTTGGAGGAAGAGTGCTCTATTTCAAAATTACCTGTGTAGACACTCCCAATTTTGAAACAAGCTACGCAATTGACAGCTCAATTTGCATAGCTTATTTCAAGGTAAGCCCTGCTGTGTAGATGCACCCCCAGTCTAGTAACTGAAGCACAGGACTTGGCCATTAAGGATATGTGCACTCTACCAGGTTATTTCAAAATAAGTTATATTTCGAAGATATAACTATTTTGAAATAGCACTTCTACAGTACAGGGAAACCTCAACATTAGTCTGAGTCAGGTTCTCTTAATGTGGATGTGCTAACTTGACTTAGAGCCCCAGGAAGCACCGGGGAGTAATCATTTTGAATGACTCTGGGGGGTAGTTATTTAAAAATAACAGCAGCTGCGCATCCACACTAATCCTATTTCAAACTAGCAGTATGGAAACAGGCATTATTCCTCACAGAATGATGGGCTATTATTTTGAAATTACAAGCCCATTATTTCAAAATAAGTTTGAAATAACTGGCTTGGTAGTGTGGATGCTTGTGCCCTCAGACACTGTTGCTCTACTCGCGCCTCTCAGAGCTGTTGTTCCAGGCTCTCTGCAAGTTCTGTACCAGCTACCTCAAAAATGTGACTTCCCAACCACTGCTTCCTAACAACAACAACTGGAGATTTTCTTTTTTAAATGAAAGGAGATCCTGGAGAACAAGATGGTGCCAGTAGTATAAAGTGGTCTTGTACATTGAGTATACAGCTATTGTGGAGCATCATATGACTGCTGCAGAATTGGGTTAAGCCTCAAAATTTCCACCTCATCATGCAGCCATAACAGATAATTTGTTTTTCCTCTAAAATGTAACAGCTGTAGCTGCAGGCTCAAGCCCTGTTTTGGCACATTCGTAGCTAATTATGTAATTTTCAAAAGTGCCTTGGAATACCAGGCATAGAAGGTACACTAGAAATGCAGTTATGAGGTGGTGTCTTCAGGGCTTGTCTGTATAACCTATTCCTGAGAAAGGGGCTGTTCAAAAGGGTTGTTTCTCACAGAAGCAGCAATATAAGGGCTCACTCTCTTGCCCATAGATGTCCACTGCTTCTTTTTCTTCTCTGTCACATGCTCTCTGTAGATGCCATTACCAGTCATGAAGCCGAAGACATGCCCATTTTTAAACCATGAAGTGAGGTAATCCCACAGTCTCATGCTGTGAGGAAGAAAGAGACTTAGCCTAGGTGCATGCGATTTGATGATTTCATGAAGTGAAATAATACCAGAGTCCGATTCACGTCAATAGTAATTGCACATTAGAAATGGCAGTCTTGTCCTCCTCAAACCTAGAGATCATCATGTATTCCAGTGTCTGCCTCATTAAACTCGTTAGCATGTGTGTAGAAAAGCATATGCAATGGCACACAATTAGTTTTTTATCAAAGGGATTTATTAATAGCTATCAGAGCAATTTCGTTCTGCCTCGGCTTTGCAGCCCTTTCAGATTAACCACATTCTCATCCGTGGTTTTGCCTAATGTGTCACAATAGCCCTTTCACCTGATCTTCTACTTCATTTGCATTAGGAGTGTTAGATCAGATTGGCATGAACAAAATCATGTCACAATCAGCATCATTCTCCTCACATATTAGAGCAAGCTCCATTTCCCCCCGCCCCCCCTCCGACTGAAATGCAGGGGCAAGTGCATGGGAAAAAAATGGAAGAGTTCTTTCCCAATCTTTAATTTCCTGGGAACATTGCTGGTTTTGTTCTCCACGAGGTCTTTGATTAATACACAGCAACTCTCTCTGTCCAACTGCACTCGCTGGGTTAGTGATCACACTGTAATGTAATGTGAGGTGTGGAAGATCAGTACTGTGGTACAGGTGGTAGAGCTACAGATTGATTAGTGTGTGTATGAATTGTAACTGCACCTCTGACTGGACACGTCTCCAGGGCTACCTGGAGAAAATCCATAATGACTTCACATGAAAAAATCACCTGACAGACTATTTGCTATTCAGGGGTTCCCTCTCACTAGTACTTAGAAGAAAGATATCCTTAGTATATGCTAGCATGACAAGGGAAGTGGTCTGAGCATCTCCATAGTATGCACATGGATGCAAAAGGCACCACAAGGTTAACAGTCAAAGATCTTGAAACAGGGATGATTAATTTATCTTAGCTGTACTAAGTTGCATGAATCAGAGAGGGAAAGATCTGGCACACTGCATAGCAGGACTCATTTTACAGCAATGTGCATACATCAAAGAATCATAGAGTAGCCGACAGACCAAAAATGTGCTATGTTTATTTGACATGGATTTATATACTTGTATGATGTGGCTAATTTACGTCACATTTGTTAGCAATGAGGATGAGAATCCTCTACTTCTTTTAGTGAATTGGTTAGTTTACCTAAGAAGATAAAAAGTCTTGCATGGTTTATTTCTTCCTTAGAGTTATCATCTGGGAAATGAAAGAAGTGCTTTTGAACTCTAAATCTGTGCAATACTAATTTATACCTTGTATGGAGAAAACATGAATCTAAATAATTATTTATGTAAATGTCAGACTTGTGAATGGAGCATGAACATTCAGAGAACTGTAATTAACTTTTCTGCCCGATATTACTTGGGTATCTCTTGCCTTTTTGGTGACTAATCGTGTTTAACTTGTGACATTGTGGTTTTAGTATACCGGGACGTTAGACTTTGCACACACATCCAAGTTTTTAAATTAAAAACAGTTGTGTTTTTAAAGAAAGTGTAACTGGATCTTGGAAGCACATGTAACACACCTCTTAATATTTAATGAGATAGTATTTCTTTCTGTCTGGTAAACATAGAACTTTAGCTAATTAATCCCTGCCTTATATTTATTCAGTGTTCCTCTTTCATAAGTGATCTGTGCATGAGGTTTCCCAATGACTCTTGATTTGTGTGTCCTGTTGTTCTGATGAAACACTGAAGTTGTAAAACGCAAAAGCACGCATTAATGCTGTGTTAAGATTGAGAAATCAAGCTCTCCGAAGTCCAGACATTTCAAAAGTTAGAAGTGTTTCCTCAACATTAACTCAAACATATTGCATATAGATCAGTGTTTCTTAAACTTTTTAAGACTGAGGAACACCAAACAATAATTTTTTTCATGGGGAACATGAAGGATTTTTTTGTCGAGCAAAAAAAAAAGAAAAAAAAAACCAAAACACTGGGAGACCTGGGGGTCAAAATGCACCACTATCCCCTCAGGAAGACTACCCTAATAACAATCTGGTACATAGAGCTGAAAACGCAGACCACAAAAAAGTAGGGATAATAATAAACAAATACTAAATAAGGTCATGTGTCTGGCCAGGAGGGAGAATAGAGGAAGGGTCTTGTGACCAGGAGGAAGGGTAGAGGAGGGTCTCGGGGCAGAATGTCTGACCAGGAGTGGGTCTTGGGGCAGGGTGTCTGTCCAGGAGGGAGGGTGCAGGAGGGGACTTGGGGCAGGGTGTCAGAGCAAGCTGGGAATGAGGGGTCTTGGCAGGGGGAGGGGAATGAGGGGGGTTTGGGCATGGGGGGGGGGACGCTTACCTGGCTTGGCACCCTGCTACAGCAGGAAAAGCCTCCAGGGAGCATGCTCTTGTTCCTCAGGGGGGTGTGGTGGAGAGCTCAGTTCCCTCCCCCCGCCTCGCCCACCCATGCAGTGGAGAACCCAGCGCAGCTGCAGCACCAGGCCAGGCTTCCACTGGCAGAGAAGCGGGGGCGGGGGGGGGGGGGGGAGTAGAAGCACCAACTGTCTCTGCCAGATTAAACTCTGCCATTTCCCTAGCAGGCTGGGGAGGGGCGCAGGGGAGTGAGAGCAGCAGCAGATGGGGGCAGCAGAGCCCAAGCATGCCCCAGGTGGGGTAGGGGGGCAGCAGAGCCTGAACGTGCCCCAGGTGGAGGGTTGGGGGTGGCAGAGCCTGAGCCGGGTTTCCTGCAGGTGGCAGATTTAAAAACACCGAGGTCCAGGAGCAGCTCCTCAGCTCCGGTCATCCCTTCCCCTCCTGGCAGCAGTTTCTGCTATAAAAGCTGTGCAGCACCAGAGGCCCCGTGTGACAGGGGCCGTCCTGCAGGCTGGGGAGGAGGCAGCCGCAGCAGGAGCTGCCTATGGGCTCTGCAGGGGACAGGGGATCAGAATTTTTTCGGGGAAGCCCGAGTTTCACTTCTCAGAACCCCAGGGTTCCGCGGAGCACCATTTGGGAAACACTGCCCCAGGGAAAAGTTGTTGAGCAAAAAAAAAAAAAAAAGAAAGAAAGGAGGTTTGCTCTTTTAAGGGTGGTCATTTTGAATTCTGTTCTTTCCACAGCACACCTCCGACTGCCTCGCCAACTTTGTTCTTTGCCAACTTTGCATAATGTTTGATATGCTGCCTCATTTCTCTGTACTTAACATTAGAAATTACCCTGAAATTATCTAAGGTACAACAATATGGTAACTCTTAGTAAAGGCTGATTTTTTTAAGGGTGTTCATTGTATACAAGGAGAATATGACAAAGAAGTTTCTCAGCTCTTGGCATTTAGAACTTTACTTTTGGAGACTCTTGTGTTCATTGCCTATTAACAATTGACTTGCATTCTGGAGGGGGGGAAAGCTTTGTTGAAAGAGCAGGGGTGGATATAGGGCAGGGCGAGTGGGGCGGCCGCCCTGGGCCCCGTGGTTGAAGAAGCCCCAAGCATGCGCTGTGGCGCCACCGTGCATGCGCCGTGTCAAAGGGGGAGCCCCGCGAAATTGTGCTACCCTGGGCCCCGCAAAATCCTCATCTGCCCCTGGGAAAGAGTATACTCAAATTCTCTTATAAATGATATATGTTGTTTGTGCATTAAATTACCTCTATGGATTGCACAGTTCCTCTGAAAAAAATGGAGGGGATTAAGAGCAGCTTGTATAACTCTTAAAAAAATGCCACATTCTGAATAACAACTGAGTTCCTAAGTCCCCAGTTACTTGTGCCATATGTTTCTGTGGAAGCAACTTACTCACAAAATTCTAGGACCGATGAGAAGAAATAAGGAACAAACAAGGGGAGCCATCAAATACTTCCTTTCTCTTCTCTTAGCATTTCCTGTTGTTTTTCCTGTCACTGGCTCATCTCATCGGTGAGCTTCTGAGAACCCCCTAGCAATGAAAACAATAAAAGGAAACTGCCAGTATAATATATTACTATCTATTTTATTTGAATAACAATGGCAGTCAGAAAGATGTTAAACCGATAGCCAGTCAGGCAGAATTATGAAAACCATTTAGATTGCTTTTCTGTTCTAGTAAACAAAAAGAAAGCCTTATGTGAGGTACTTGATTGTAGACAATCTCGGCGTGAGAAACTGTGCTTGTGATGTTGGAAGAGTCAGACTTATTTGGAAAGGTTTCTGTGTAGGATGCTTTCCATGTAAGGGATTTACATGTAGAAGATGTAATATGAAGGAATCTCTTGTGTTACATAGAAACATCCGAATTAGACGCTTTTCTGAGTGAGAACTTTGCGTTGGAAAGCATTTTACTAGAGGAATTATTATAGGGGGCCTTCTCCTTAATTTTCACAAGATATCTAGAGGAATGAAGGAAACCTCCGGTGTTAGATAAGGCTCACTGGGGTCTCCCAGGAGAGAATTTGTTTTTCTGTTAATTCTTGGGAAGTGTTCACACAAGCTGATGGTGGATGATGTAGGGACAGAAAAAGAGCCTCACTTCTCCTTCCTGAGCTTTCCTAGATCGATAGCTGAATCCCACAGCTCCAGTTTAACCAGGAAGGAAAGAGAAGTCCTGCTGCTATCATTCCTTGCTGTCTCCTGAGGAAGGAAGAAGAGCTGGCTGCTTTTGCCTGGTGTAAGCATTCTGCTAGCAGCAAATATCTCCAATGGCTGGAGATGGGAAACTAGATGGGGAGGGCTCTGAGTTATTACAGTGAATTTTCCCCCAGGTGTCTGGCTGGTGAATGTTGTCTGTGTTCTCAGGATTTAACTGGTCACTATATTTGAGGTTAGGAAGGACTTCTACCCTCCTCCCCAGTCAGATTGACAGGGACCCTGGAAGCTTTTTGCCTTCCTTTGGAGTAGGGCATGGGTCACTTGCAGGTTTAAAGTAATATAAATGGTGGACTCTCTGCAACCTGAATTTTTGAAATCATGATTTGAGAACTTCAGTAATTTAGCCAGAGATTATGGGTCTATTACAGAAATGGGTGAGTGAGGTTCTGTGGCCTGCAGCATACAGGTCAAACTAGAATCAGATAATGATGATGATGTCCCCTTCTGACCTTAAAGTTTATGGATCTATGAATGAATTTGTGCTCTTAGTCTAGTTTCTTGTGCAGAGAGCAGTTGACCTCTGATGGTGAACTCAGCAGAGTTTGCCATGTTAATAAAGTCTCATGGGGTTACACCCTGTGCCTACACTACATATCTACACCACTGTAAGTATGCAACTCCAGCTACATAAATAAGGTTGGAGTTGACATACCTTAGATGTCATACCTTAGCTGGAGTTGCCATACCTTAGATCGAGTTTCCACAGGATCTGCACCACAGGTTGGGGATGGAGGACGTGAGAAACCTTTCTATCAACTTACCTTACTCTTCTCATCCAGAATAAAGTAGTAGGGTTGACAGAAAAGTGATTTGTGGTCAATTTGACAGGTCTTCAGTAACTCCACTAAATTGACTGGCAGTGAATTGATCTCAGTGTGAATCCCTGCTGTAGTATAGATGTTGCCTGTGACTAAGGGCACGGAGAATAAATTTTCCTCTCGTTCCTAGAAGAGTTAGTTCCCTCAGGTGAGGAATGATGCACTTTGGGAAGATGATAGAGAGAAGGCTGCCTGGCTATTTATTGTAGCTATTTCCCAGAGAGAAAAATTCAGCTTTCAGGGCTGTCAGAAACCTGTAACTCACATGTGGGGTAGGCCTAATATACAGAAAGGGGAGGAATGCGATGGACTTAAAATGATAAACTAGTTTTTGTTCTGTACAAGTATTTCTAGCATTTTCTGTGACTGGAGCTGGTCAACATTAACTTTTATTACAGTGAACCCTGTAATAATGCAATAAGAGCTCCCTCTTGTGACAGTAAATTTACATGGCACATGACTCAATTTGGAAGAATTTGTCCTGTGTTCTGACATCTTAGGCCCTCTTTTCAAAGGAATGTGGTTTTTTCTTAAAGTGCAAAAGATATATTTATTCCCCTCCAATAAGCCCTCCCCACTTCCTGCATCACCTCTCACTTACTGACCGGGGGGGGGGGGGGGGGGGCATTTCAATAGCAACCAATTTTAGAAATAAGGTACACAATGTGGGAGACCAAAAGAGGTCATAACTACTTAACTACTTAAAACATTAATTTAGAAACAAAATGTTCCAGTTCATGCTCAATATAACCTCTGGGAGCTGTTAGAGAGGTTGAGGAACAAAGTCAGGGATATTCTGAATGTTTGCAAAGGACTACTGTTTAAGTGCTAAAATTCACACAATATCCTATGGTGGTTACAGTGATTTTCAGACCTCCAGCTTATTTGCAAAATTGTTCTTTGAATGTATTTTTTAACCCAACTAGCCCAGATCTTAGCTCATCAAGATGGGCTCCAGCTATTCTACAGGGAGCTGCTCAAAGATTTTTCTCTGCCCCCTTTTTTTGTTTTGAAACTAATGGAGTTTGAGGGTATTCAAAAGAATAATCCTGCTGCCTTTTCCCGAAGAAAATAATTGAGTGCAGGAATGGGGAAGGTGGGCCGGTAAAAGTATCCTGCAGCTAAGTCCCCAAAATACTATGGTGAATTCTTATAGTACCAGTGTAATGCCACCACCACAGAGATGGAGAGTGGGCAGTTTGGGGAAAACTTTGGCCAGAGAAGCAGAGAATCTCCTCAAAAATTACCACAGATAAGATCCAATCAGAGCAGACAGTACCTTTAAAAAAAAATTAATCATAAATCAACCTTGCCTGAATTTGAACCCGTGGCTCTTAGAATATAAATAAAGTAAAACTCTAATAGTCCGGCATCCAATAGTCCGGCACTCCTTATAGTCCGGCATCAAAATGGCAAGAGCCTAGTGAGTGAGCTTCGGCGAAAAAAGAGTCGCAAGGTAACAGCGGCAGCAGCTGAATTGAGCAAAAAGGGTAAAAAAAGCTTTAAAAAACTAAAACATTACAGTATACTGTATACAGTATGTACAATAAAAAGGGTTAAGAACACTTTATATACAGTATATCATGTATACAGTATATATATAACCTGCTTATAGTACCTCCTGATAGTCCGGCATATCTGATAATCCGGCACCACCTAAATCCCATAGGTTCCGGATTATCGGAAGTCTACTGTATATAGAACCTGAAACCACTGCACCCACCCTTCTTTATTTTGTTTCTTAACTTCTGGTGTGATTTGGTTCCTCAAAGCTAACTTGTTCTTTCAGGAAAAGTGTGTCATGGTTGCAGAACAAGAGAAACACTGCTTCTTTTCAGGAGTAAAATGACAATTACTCAAAAGCCCTTCTGCACTAGGGACATACTCTGAAAATTTTCCACACAGCTAAACACTAGCTTATTTCTAGTGGTATTAGTAGGATTGCCAGGTGCCGGTTTTGAACTGGACAGTCCAGTATTGGAGCTTTCTGTTTGGGAAACAAATTAAGAAAATATAAATGAGAAAATATCAATGTCTGATATTTTCTAAATAAGATGTAATGTAGATTGTGATGTAATGTCAAGCGTGTCCGGTATTTTTATTGAAACCATCTGGCAATCTTAGGTATTAGCAATGTGGGAAGCCCTACTGTAGACATGCTGGCAGGTACCACTAGCATTATTAACACTTAGACACTGTGTAAACAAGGATAAATGGTAGTGTTAACACTGCTGCTGTGCTAATGCACTATTCATACCTGAAATCCCACTATTGCTAGTACCGGAGGTGCTGAGCTGGGGTTAGCTATGGTAGGACATTTGTAGATAATGTATTTAGTGTACACAGGGCGGAGGAAACTAGTCTGAAGGGAATTTCGTCTACAATTCTTACTCCTGTTAGTTTACCTTCATCTTTTAAAAATGTGCTTTCCTGCTGTTTCCTTTTTTGCTGTCCATCTATTTGCAGCCCATTAATTCTCAACAAGCCTCTCCTCATGCATAATCCATCCTCTCACACCTATTATTTCTGTCAGAGTCTGGCAGTTCTTCATGTGCCTGGTGTTTAGTACATCACACTTTGGGTTCTATTGATTATTATAAACATATTTATCCCTCCCTTTAAAGCACTGTTGTTTTCACCCTGCTGATGTTAAGGAATTACAGAATTTATCAGTAACAGCAGAGTCTGCAAACCACAAAAGGGCAGAACTGGGAAACAGTCCTTGGCTTTTTTCCCCTCCATTACTAAAACATGCACTAGCAGGAATCTGAAAGCCTGCCCAAGACTGTGAATGTTTCATTTTGGCTACTGATGAGGTAATGCTGGCAATTGGCATGCTACCTAGTCCCTAGCCTTAGGGAGAGGTTTGCATTCCTTTGCTTTAGAGTCCTCTGATAAATTAAGCAACTTTGCCAAGGGCCAGAAACCTCAGGTAACTGTCTTAGTATTGGTGCTCCAGAGACCACTTTTTGTTGTTGAAGATATACACCCCACCCGCCAAACTGACATTGGGAGTGGAACCGGGAGAGACTGATTGGATTGCCTCTAAATTTTGTTTTTCGTTGTCCTCATACCATAGCTGTGGTATCACATCTCAAGACAACAGACCAATATATCTGCTTGCCTTAGTACTCTTCCATTCTTGTTTATAGTATCCATAGAAATGATGTGCAGTTAATCCAGTTCAGTGGGAATTTTGCTGCCATGGTTTAGCAGCAGATCAAATATCTATGAAATATCCAACAGAAAAAAATCATTCCCTGACAGGCTGTGCATCTACCTGCTTTTGAGCAGTCATTTCATTCTGTGCATATGAACCAAAAATGCCTGTGGAGATTTTATGATAAGAGAGATACTAATTTTCACAACTCTTGAGGGGGTGCTGCTTTCTGTGGACGTGATTAGATTATGAAAAACCTTTTCTCTATATGGATTTTGTGCTGGGAAGCTGTGTTCAATTTCCTTTTATTCTTTTTTTTAATAAAAATAAGCTTTCTATTTATAGGTCTAAGAATTGTTTGTTACTAGTATTAATACGTTGTGCTTGTTTAGCAGCTTTTGTTCAAAAACATCAAATCATATGCACAGTAAGCCTTGCAATGTCCCTGAGGAGATATGCCATAAATATTAGCCCTGTGTTAGAAATGTACCAAAATGCCAAGACGTTAACTTTGCCCAAAGATCACACAGTGATAGGTGACAGAGATGACAGAATTCAAGGTTCCAGCCCCCAAATTCTTTGCTCCAACCAGTAGAATGCACTAGATCATAGGGGAAATCAATATATTTGATCACTTCCCTTCAATATTTCAACAACTCATACTGGAATCCATGTGTGTATAATTAATGCAATGTTCATGTCACATAGTTAAAAATCTCACACACCTACACAAACCAACCAGCAAATGCAAAAGTGAAGGTTCATCAGCAACATTATCTTGATTGTATTGAACAACCCGTTTTTAATTTTTAAAATATAAATAGTACTGCACATTTTAACCAAAATGCAGGAATATACAGAAATATGATGTGCACAGCAGCTGAATTTATACCACTCTTGGAACTTTTTGTAATTTTTTAGAATGTACAAACTAGATACCAAATTAACCTATTTTTAAAAATTGATTACAGTTTTTGGGCAGAGGGCGGAGGTGAATATGGTTGAGGTAATATAGAGAAGGTGAAATCCTGCTTGCAAAGTAGTTGTACAAAGTTGGATGACAACCAATAAAGGGATTTCCTGATTTTATGGTTTTTATGCTGATCCTCACCCTGTCACTCCAAGATCTTAAATACCTTGCCTCTATAGGCTTCTGTTTCCAAAAACTCCCCGAGTCACAGATTCTGTGGCTTTGGGAGATAACTGCCACCACCAAGTGGAAAAAAACAAAACCCCAAACCCACCCCTTTCTTCTTAGGGTTAGGAAGGAAGTACTTGGACTTCTTCCAGAGGGGTATCCCCAAGATCTTTTATCAAGAGAGAGCTTGGAAAAAGAAAAACAGAAAACAAACTGCAATCTCTGATAGCTAATCTCTTAGTCTTAGGCATTCATACACAGATCTTCTGCTACATTCCAGGACACAAAAATCAAATCATCGCCTTAAAAAGAAAGAGGATTTTATTAACAAAACAAAAAGATATACTTAATAAATCATACTTGGTTGCTAGGTGTTACAGAGCCACTGAGGAAAAAACAAAACAAAACACAGAGAAAAATAATATGTCTGGGTGCAGTTTAGAAATAGTAAATGGTGGGGTGGGAGTGGGGGAAGGAGCACATGAACTTAGCACAAAGATGTTTATCCAAACAACAAAACAAAGAAAAATAACCTGATTGTGACTAAATATACAACCCCTCGTTTAACCTGAGTTTAACCCCTTTGTCACCAAATGTTGGCCAGTACTCCTCCTATCCATCAGAAATGGTGTATGCACTTAAATCGTTTCTAACAGTTTGTGGGATTATGTGTGTAGATGTGTATTGAAGTCCACCATTTAAAAGTGAGATTTGTTTATACAATTATTTTTCTCTCTCAATAAAACTGAAATTTGCACAATTTTAGTATGACAGAGAATCAGCTCAGGATTGCCTGAAAGGGTGGGGAATCTCTACAAATCTTTTCTATGAATTTTGGGTGAGGTAACAATTTGTAACAAAACATAAAACTAAATCCGCTTCAAGCACTTTGTGAGTGTGTTATGAATCCCTAGCTTAGATCTGTCGGACAGTTTTTGAGAAATGTGTTGCAGAATGCTGAGGCAGATTGTGCTTTAATTTACACTGCAGAAAACCACTGACCTTTTGAGTAATAGATGAAACTAGGCTCATATTTTACATGTATGAAGTTCAGACTCATTCGCTCAGAGAAATTGGTTATACTGCCTTCATTGGAGATTTATGATGCAGGCAGTTCCATTTGTAACAAAGTTCCATTTGTTGTGTGTCTGTTCAGTGGGTCAGAGAATAGCTGAGGTAAATTGTTATGAAGACCTGGAAGGTAGAATAGAAGGAGGTGGTCTGAGCCATGTTACTTTAGAAAATCAGTTATCTCAGACGCTGTCCTCTATACTTTTTATCTAGCGCTTTCCCCCCCACCCCTAATTTTTCATATTCTCGATGCATTGGCTTGCTCTTGGTGCAGTTTGTTAGCCCACGATTGAACAGACTCACCGCAAACAATTAAACTTTTAGCTTTATAATATGCCTCCTCTGGTTCTGTTGCTAGTATAAGGTTTGTTGGGAATTCAGGCCTCTCTTATCAAGACCAGTCTGAGCTAGTTTTAGCCATTAAACTGAAAGCAGCCTGTGCACACAAGGGTGACCAGATGTCCCCTTTTTAAAGTTCTCCTGCAGATGTCCCAATTTTTTTTTTTTTTTTTTTGAAAATAGGCAAACGATCCCATATTTTCTGTCTTTGCCCTTTCATGAATACTGCTGGGTCTTACTGCTTGCAGAATCCTTGCTCGCCAGCCACCTGTTCACCAGTGGTGAGTGAAGGCAGTGTCAGTGCTGGGCAGTGGGGGTGAGCGTGCAAGGCTTGTGGCTGAGGAAAGCTGCAGCATGTGCAGAGCCGGTTGCTCCCTCCCTGGTCCATCAGTACAGTCCCTGCCGTGTGCCAGCTTTTGGCCAGCAGATCTTCCTTCTCCTCGCCCTTCTCCCACCCTATTTCCAGTGAGCACTGGGTGCTTGCTCCGATGGCTGCCGAGTACGGGCAGGTTGTCGCCACTTATGAGTTACTTCTGCTGCTCACCCATCAGCCCTGTCACTGTCCTCTCCCTCCTGTTCCCATTCATTCCCCTTAGCCCCAAGCTCAAGACCTTCTGGCCTGAGGCACTCGCTGCCCAGGAGGTGCCAAGCCCTGCATGTTCCAAAGCTCCAGGCAGAACTGGCATGGGGAAGCCTCTCTGTCCCTCAGCTGAACTCTGTATGGCAGGGAGGAAACTATTTCCAATGTGTTTTGCGTCCTGACCCTGCAGGTCTCCAGGCAAGGGTGATAAGCACCTTCTTCACACATTGCCCCCCTGTCCCACGTCTTGCACCATCCCGTGGGCACTTTCTCCTGCTGAGCCACCTTTTCTGCTAGGATTGCTGAAGCCCCGGCAGCCAGATTCCCTGGGCGCTGGTACACAAAGCATCTTTAGGGCTTAACCCCTTCCTGCCTGCACTGCGGCCAGGGGACAGGAGGCATCTGGGTTATGTCAGTGGCCAGCAGTAGCTCGGAGGTATTAACTGCTCTCCACACTGCGCAGGCAGGAAGGGACAACCTGCTTCTAGCGATAGGAGAGTGTGGGTGGGGGAGAGGGGAAGATCAGGAGGGAAGAGATGACTTCTTGAAAAACAAAGGCCAGGTCATCCCTCCCCCCACCCCTTCTTCAGCTGGAAGCAGCTCCCATCCTTTCTCTCCTTCAGTGCCAAAAGGCTGCTGCTTGCCATGTGCTGGCATGAACCCAGAGAGAAATCTAGGGACAGGGGCCAGTGACCCTGCGTGCCTTTCACATATTGCCCTGAGAAGATGTGGCACCAGGAAAGGGGGTTTCATCCATGGATGGTCGGTGCAGCTGGGGCTGGGGGAGGCAGGCCTCCTGCCCCACCTACAGCCCCACCCCCTCTGCTGATGCCCCTCCCTGATGGGGATGGGAGGAGGTGGACCAGCGTGTTGAGTGAGCTCCCCCACAGGGAGGGGAGAAGGTAGCAGGGGGCATGTGCGGGGGTACGGGCACGTGCCCAAGCCTCCCTGGCCCCTGGAGCTATGGGGAAGGGAGGAGGTCACATGGCTCCAGCCTCCCTTGCCAAGAGCACAGGGAGAGTGGGAAGTGGGGGCAGCAACACTCCGCCCCCAGAATACATATAGCAGGTGTTCTGAGGGTGCAGTGTGGGCGGGGCCATGCCTGGTGGTCTGGGAAGGCAAAGCCTGCCCCCACCTAGGCTACCGGATGCCTATGGTTCCATCCCAGGTGCCTAGCCAGGCAGGGAGGGTAGAGAACACTGGTCAGGGAGAACTGGGTGAGGTCAGTCAGTCACCCCTGTCCCCATGTGAGAAAGGTGTACGGGAGAGTGTGTGTGCGCATCACTTCTCACCATGCAAACCTTAAAGGTAAGAAGGTAAATATAAAGACTCCAGCTACGCAGTATTTCTTTTTAACAGGGGCTAGGTCAACTTGATGGTAATTTGAATGTTTGTACTGCATAGTTCTAATTGATTGCCATTTTACTCGCTTGACTACAAGTAATTTTACCAAATGTCCTGTATTCAACATAGGGAAATCAGTCTCCCTAATGCATGCACAGTTGGATGAAAATGGCTATAATCAGATAGCATTCCTGTGAGGTCTCAGAATCATCCTGTACAACAGGGCTACTCGACTTTGGAAGCCCCAGGGGCCATAATGATACTCACAGATCATGCCAAGGGCCACAGCTTAAGTGTGGTTGCATATACATGCAAATACATATGCAAATATATGCAAATAACTTATTTCACACTGACAGGCTTAAGCTGTGGCACCAGACCCAAACGTGGCCAGTGTGAGCCAGTCAGCATCTCTCAGGCTCTGCCCACAAAGCTAAGCACCCAGCACTTCCCACAATGCTCCAGCGCTCCCAGTACCTCCTCCCTGGGGACTAGAAATTTCGACACCCTGTACCCATCTGTTCCAGCCAGCCCATTCGCTTGCATCATTCAGTGCTCACCCTGCCTGGGAGACACCTCACCATTGTGGACACGCAGTGGAGGCCATGTTCAAAGGATCCCACCCACGGGCCACGTGTTGAACCCCGCATAAACCCAAACCACACCATGGGCCACAAACAAGCGAGCCATATGTGGCCCATGGTCCATGTGTTGAGTAGCCCTACTGTACTGCTTCTCAGTAGGGGCTAAGTGCTCTAACAGAGGGTTTTGAAACACCTCCTCTTAAGCTCCTCTCACTTTTGGCAGAGAGTTTCCATTCTCTCAGACTATGTTTAGACTACGGAGTTTTTCCTGGATGCCAGAGGTATCCCGGAAAAACTGTGCCACGTCCAGGGATCGCGTGTGCTCATTTGATATGTTTTGTGGAAGAATAGATGTGCTCTTTCGGAAGCCCTGTCTTCCTTGTGCTATGAGGAAGAAGGGCTGTTCTGAAAGAGGAGGTTTTTCTGAAATTTGGCCCAGTGTAGATGGGCCAAATTTCGGAAAAGCCTCTTCCAACAAAACTATCAGAAAAAAGTACTCAAATTACGGAGCACAATTTGCATACTCTTTTCCGATAAAAAGCAGCAATGTAGACATAGCCTCAGGGAAAGAGAATGAGAAATACTGCTAGCTCATTAGAAAAAGCTTTTCTGTTTAAGTACATTTTCTCTTCCACAGACACCAGAATGTGCTATTTTATGTGACTTTATGGAATTGTAAAGAGCTTTCTCTGAGACATGTGCCTTTATGCACACACAAAGAACTTGAAATGTCCCCCTGCTGAGTTAGTCCCCCATTTGGGCTTAACTAAGATTTCAGTTTTGACCATGTTAAGTTGTGCTAAAATAATTTCTAATAGGTGATATTTTATGTTATTGAAAATACTGCCATTACTTCTTTACACATATGTATTTAGTCTAGCCTCCCATCTGACTAGGAAGCTGTTGTTATCCCTGTGTCGATAGGGAAAACAGTAGTACAGGATAACAGGACAATAAAATTACTTTCTCCAGAAGGTCAGTGCTGAGGGAGAGGACTTATCGATCTCTTGGCTTTCAGTCTTGTGCCATAGCCTTCTGCTACCAGCAATGTTTATGTCCTACATTTGAGATTTCATAAAGCTGTTTTTATATGTTTCAGAACATTCTCACATAAGGCAATTTACTGTATTTGACCAGTCATATTTTCTTTTTGCACTGATATTGTGATTTGAATAACAACTTATTTCTGCTGCTTGAGCACCTGCAACAGAGCCAAGTTCATGGTTTTTATGAAATTGTAATCTGCCACTCCAGAAATGAATAACAGCCATAGGAACCAAACATGTTGGGCAAGAACATGAGCTAGAAAGGATCAAAACTTTAAAGAACACAAATACTTTTAATCATTAGTGAACATGGCCAGAACAATGATGAAACATTTAAGGTCCTGGTTTTTGGACCTCAGCACAGGCAACCCTAAATTGGTCTCATATTTCCTTTGGAAGGAGGGAAGTACATCTGAAGTCCACAGCAATTCAAATCCTGGAGGAGTCCCTGCTTATGTGATATCTGCCATGTTGGCCTGCACTAGGTATTGAAGTGAGGAACTCTTGAGTGAAACACAGATTGATCTAAACAACGAGACTCTAGGAACTATAACATTCACATTGTCTCTGAATTGGGACATAAAGGAAGATGTAATACATGCTGACCAGTGAGTTACACTTGTGTTACTTGCTTAGCTGCTCCCTGCCTCAGTTTCTCCGTTGTAAAATGCTGCAAGAGTCAGTTTTTGTACATGTCTTTAAGAACTTTGGATAAAAAATACAATGTAAGTGTGTGAAATATGGTTATATCTGAAATATTTTCTCTGAATCAAAATGCTCCTTTTCAAGGGACACTGTCAAATAGCTTAGCTCCCAAATTCATTTTTTTCTGTAATGACCATAACCCAAGAGGAAATATCCAATAGGCTAATTTAAATATCTAAATTCAACATTAAATCAGCAAGAATTATTTTAAATACAGGTACAGTGGAGCCAGATCAGCAGGTGGTGTGAATCAGTGTATTTCTTTTTTAAGTCAATAGAGCTACATTCACAAAACCTCAGAAAATCTGTCCCTGTATTCTGCTGGGCATCAGTAAAATAATGTTTTTTTATTCTCGTTGCGTCTTTGCAGTATCAGTTATTAACAAATATTATTCCCTGCACCATGCAAACTCCTGCAGCTGATGAAGCTGGAGCCCCAAGACATCAATAAATAAAACAGAGCCATATTTGAGTGTTCTCTTAAAAGGGAAGGAACAAAATCAAAGTATGTGAGAACTTGCAATCAACAGAGAAATAACATAGATTCAAAAGTCTTTCAGAACTTATAAAGAATGGTGTAATTGGCAACTTGATCCAAGAATATATTTTCTGTGAGTCACCCTTTACTGCCACTGTCTTGGACAGCTTTTCATCTTTGCTTCTGCAATCTGAGGATGTTGATAAAAAATTCAAGAAGCAGCAGCACACACATGTAAAATCCTCACTGAGCAAGACTAACAAATCATTAAAATTTTTTACCGGTTTTAACAATCTTTTGAGAGAAGTTTTCCTGGCATTGGTATAAATTTACAACAAGCCACAGTTGACTATTATCAGACACCTGTCTAGTCACCCACAAAAGCAGTATATCCCAACAGCATAGGAGGTTGTAGCGTCTAATGATTGGAGTCAGGGACCAGAAGTGAGGTCCCCTTGAGTTCTATTTCCTCCTCCAATGGCTCCCTATGTGGGCTTCTGCAAGTGTACACATTTTGAAAAATGGTATAAACATATATCCACCTTACTTTTAAAATGCCTCCCATATCAGGGAAGCCATTCCTGGAGCACCCCATCATGGCCAGAGCTGACTCTATGGCACTTTCTTGGTTTCTCCTCATCAGGGCCCTTTAAAGCTCCACACAGCCTGTCTCATTCAATCAAGCCCATCTTGTGGTCTGAGTTTATCAGCAGTTCCAAAAAGCAAACGCCAAAACTTTTCCACTCAGCCCCTCATTTCTAAAGTACTGTCCTTTCCGGCAGTCTGAGGGTACGTCTAGACTACAGAGCTTTTCTGGGATACCGGAAGAGCTCTGCCGCGTCCAAGGAACTGTCCGCTTTTCCGAAAAAAATGTTGGAAAAGCAGACACGTTTTGTCGGCATCTCTGTAAACCTCATTTTACAAGGAAGAAGGGATGTTCTGAAAGGCGGTGGGGATTCTGACATTTGGCCCCATGTAGACAGGCCAAGTGTTGGAAAAGCCTCTTTCGGAAGAAAATCAGAAAAAGATACACGGTTCGCAAATTGCGTATCTTTTTCCAACTTTTCTTTGTAGTATAGACTTAGCCTTAGTGCTGGAGAAGATGCAGGGCTCGATCTGTTATTTTTGCTTTCTTCCCAACAGGAAAACACATCTTTCAGATGGTTCTTCTTATCCAGCCCCAATTCCCTTTGTAGGGGACCACTCTAGGAGATGCTCTTCCCAGAGTCCAGGTGCAGTCCCACACCTCTTCGTTGGCCCAGTTGGGATTTTCTGCTCTGGCACAGGGGAGAACTGCACCTGCTAGAATGGCAGGGGCCTGCAAGACTGTAACATTGCCCATCGCTGCTTAAATCACAATAGGAGTATTGTTCTTTTGCCTTGATAATTACCCCTAAATGCACTGCATCAATGCCAGAAAATGATTCCACAGCTCATACACAATTCTGAAAACCCAGATGAAGCCACACAGCATACAGAAAAATAAACACTCAGAACCAAAGATTTAAAAGAGCCACTGGCTGCCCAGAGATACACACTGCTATGCTTTGCCATCTCTAGGCAGTTTGCATGTAGAGGCAATATTATTTGTAGCACTTTGGAAGTTGCACTGTTAACAAAGGAGAATTTTCTAGAGCTTTGGGGGCCAGAGTTACTCCCCATTTACACTTTCCCACTGGTGTAAAGTGGGAGTAACTCTGCTTATTTTAATAGAATTACTCCAGAATTACAACAAGGTAATGGAGTACAGAATCTGGCTGCTTGTATCGTTCATCACCAAAGACGCCAATGGCCACATCTCCAAGCATGTGTTTAAAGACAGAAATATTGAAAACATAGTTCTATGTGAGTGTCATAGGCACCTCTTTGGTCTTTATCACAGTTGTGTCTGAGCACCTCACTAATGTTAATGAGTTTATCCTCATTATGTTCCTGTGAGGCAGGGAAGTCATCTTATGCCATTTTATAATGAGGAGAGCTAAGTCACACCGAGGATAACAAAGTCTGTGATATTTATGTCTTATAAACTGACTTTTGTCAGCTACCTTTTTTTTCTTTGAGATTGTTAGCAGTAATTCATAAAATAATAGGACTGGAAGGGCCTTCAGAAAACATCTAGTCCAGTCCTCTGCACTCATGGCAAGACTAATTATCTAGACAATCCCCGACAGGTGTTTGTCTTCTCCCAGAACTGGCACCACTGCTTTCGGCTGTTACGTTCATTAAACTAGTTACACAGCTCTGTTTCCAATGAACTGTCTAAAACTTTTTAATATTATTTTGACTATGAGATGCACTGATTCTTAAAACTTTGTTACTCCATCCTCCACTTCAAAATAACCACTGCAAAGTATGCCATTAAAAAGTAAACCTTTTTTTAGACGAATTCTTCATTTCAGTACCAGGAATTTAAATGTGTGATGGCCATTGTACTAGGACGTATCTATTACAGATGGATGTTTTTGTCCCAGAAGTATCTCAAATGACACTTGAATTTCTTCATTTTAGTTGAGTTACAGAGGTAATTCAGTTTGAGAGGGAAGAGATGAAATCAGTGAACAGATGTGCAGGTTCTGTAAGAATTTTAAAAATGTCTCAGGGCACAATTTATGATGTGTAAAGTTACAAGATCTGTTTTTCATATGGGGTTTCTCTGCCTGGATGGTATAAACATCATAAGACCAGATCTAGCATTTAATTTTGCCCCAGAAATGGCAGCTTGAAACACGTAACCACATACAAACACACAAGCCTATGAAAAACACAAATAGAAAAGCTGTGATATTTAGATTCTCATTGAACCTTTATGCACAAAGCATCTCTTTAGTGTATTATTATTTAACATTTATATTGCGGTAGCATGTGAAAGCCAATGGGGTTGATACTCCACTGTGTTGGGCACCGTATGAACATGAAGACAATGGCAGACCTTGTCCTAAAAAGCATGCAGCTTAAAAGGCAAGATGTGTTATGTGGATAACAAGCAGGTTAGGGCATGGGGCATGCATTCAGGATAGACAAGGTAAGAAAAATATACACAATTTGTAGCCAGTAAGCTGTTGTGATCCCATCTCTTCTCCTACCTTGCTATAATCCGCTTGTACTTCGCTGTAGCATTACTGCTGAGATGAGCTGGAAGAGAGACTTGGACTTCAAAGAGGACAAAGTGGCCTTAGATTTTTGACCTGGGAGTTTTCCCAACTGCTAATGGGCAGAGGCAGCATGAGAGAAAGCATGAAAATGCTTACTAGAGAAAGAGGTGATTGAGGCTGGCATCATTAGCAGACTGAAGGAGGAAGGAGTCAGTTTTCTGATAATAGGGCAGGGTTAACTCATGAAGGGCTTAGAACAGGGGTCTCCAACCTTTTTAAGCACAAGATCACTTTGAATTTAAGTCACTCCAGGATCTACCTCATACCCAAATACCCCTGCTCCACCCCTTCTCCAAGGCCTTGTCCCTGCTCCCTCCCTTCGCTGAGGCCCCACCTTCCTCACTCTGTGAAGATGGGGTACAGGAGAGGGGGTCAGAGTGACATCAGCAACCCCTGCCTCTGTCTCCCCCACCCGGCACAACAAGCAGGAGGTTCCCAGGGACACCTCTGAGACTTTGGGCAGAAGCAGCAGGGCAGTGCTGGGAGGGGCAGCTGAAGTGCTAGCGCTTGACAGCCTCCCAACCAAACCAGTCAAGATCACCTGTCACAGGCTCCATGATATACTGATTCTATATATCCAAGGGAGCCAGTGGAGAAACGTAGAGGGTTACCCCCTTTTGAGTGAAGTGTGTGGGTGTGAATGTAAGGGGTTGCAGCCTTTGGGTATGTCTAGACTACATGGCTTCGTCGACAGAGCCATGTAGATGAGTTTACTAGACAAAGGAAAATGAAGTGGTGATTTAAATAATTGCCACTTCATTTACATCAAAATGGCCGCCGCACTGTGCCGATCAGCTGTTTGACAGCACAGCAGGGCAGTTTGGATGCGCTGCAGTCGACAAGGGAAGCCTTTGTCGACCGCTCCAGTAAACCTCATTTCACGAGGCATAACAGAGCAGTCGACGAAGGCTTTCCTTGTTGACTGTGGTGCGTCCAGACTGCCCCGCTCTGCTGCCAAACAGCTGATTGGCACAGCATGGTGGCCATTTTGATGTAAATGAAGCGGTGATTATTTAAATCGCCGCTTCATTTTCCTATGTCTAGTAAACTCATCTACATGGCTCTGTCGACGGAGCCATGTAGTCTAGACATACCCATAGAGACCAGATAGGAGAACTCAAAGTATGAAAGGATTAGGACTTAGACAGGAGTTAACATGCAGACCTATCTCTTATAAAGAAATCAAATCTTCTAGGGCAACCAGTCAAACTAGAAGGCAAAATATTCTAGCCCCCTCCCCTGCAAAAAGTAAAGACATTTGTCAGTTGCTCACTAATGATACACCTGGTTCTACCAAGCATCCGTTCCACCTATCAGATCTCAGAAAGGGTAGATTGGCTTGTTTAAAAAAAATATCTTGTTAGTTCACCATATTTCCCACCTATCTGGACACTGCAGTGTAGGGTAGTCAGCCCCTCAAAGCCTGGTCCAGTTTACTCCAGCTATCACTCTGTTCTCTTAAGTTGAGTGACATTGATTTACACCAGCTAGCCAATAGCTGCAGAAATCGAGAGAGAGATGGAAATGACTCTTCTACAATGCCTAGTGTTCAGGAGAGCTCTCCAGCACCAATTGCCATCTTTTGTCTAGACACAGAGCTCAAGGCTAAGGCAGATTGTTCATAATGAAATATTCAAGGTTGGAAGTAATCAGTGAAATAGTAAAACATTGTGCTGATTCTATAGTGGGTTCAATATTTAGAGTTTCTTTTTCAAGAATACAACACAGAACTGGTGTGAGCACCAGTAAATTGGGGAAGTTACACAACATCCCAGGGGCCTCTGAGAGGCAATGTTTCCCCACTCGTGAGCACTGAGTCTGAGTCTAGAAAAGAAACTTTTTAAGGAAAGGGGAGCCCTTGGGGATTAGAGCGTACTTATTACTAGCTTGCAGGCGGGACAGTGGCGTCCAACTAGGCTGAGAAGGGAGTGCTTGTGTTGCTTGTGGCTGCAAGAGTGAGGAGCTTGACCCATCATAGGCATAAAATCAAATCTAGAACAGTCTACACCCTAGTAGATTTCTCACCATCTGAAGTAAAAAAAGTCTCCCATACGTTCCAATAATTTATTGGATGGTGGGTGCCCTGATATGTTGTTTTCCTCACATATGTCTGGATAGTTGAAGTTCCCCATCACCACCATCCTGTACTTTGGAAGATTTTGTTAATTGTTTAAAAAAAAGGTTCAGCTACCTCTTCTTCCTGGTTAGGTGGTAGACCTACTGTGACATCCATCTTTTTTTTTTTACCCCTTTTAAACCTCACTCAGACTCTCAACAAGTCCGTCTCCTATGTCCATCTCAATTTCAGTCCAATTGTACACATGGGCTACGTCTACACTGGCCTGAATTTCCGAAAATGCTTTTAGATTGGCAGGATGCTTTTCCGCAAAAGCACTTTTTGCGGAAAAGAGTCTGTGGCCAATCTAGACGCGGTTTTCCACAAAAAAGCCCCGATCGCCTTTTTCACGATCGGGGCTTTTTTGCGGAAAACACTACTATGCTGTCTACACTGGCCCTTTTGCGCAAAAGTCTTTCGGAAAAAGACTTTTGCCCGAACAGGAGCAGCATAGTATTTCCGGAAAAGCACCGATGATTTTACAGTAGATCGTCAGTGCTTTTCCGGAAATTCAAGCGGCCAGTGTAGACAGCTGGAAAGTTTTTCCGGAAAAGCGCCTGATTTTCTGGAAAAACTTGCCAGTCTAGACACAGCCATGCAGTAATGATGCCTCCTTCATCTTCCATCTTTACAACAAAGATAAGCAGACTCTAGTTATTTTCCCTCTTCCTCCCCATCCAAGAAGGGTACTCTGGAGCCTGAATAGTTAACTGAATAATATCAGTCTGGATTCTGCAACTATGGAAGCCTGGCTTAGGCCTGGAGCTCTCTGAAAAAAAAAAGTTTTTCCATAGCAGATACAGCCTTGTACAGGGTGCCAAGGGTATCTTGTTTATAGCACCTGGCCTTATTTATCAGAGAAGTCAAAAATAAAAATTCCTTGTTACAGCTTTCCGGCTGTAAACAATACAGTGATCAGATTCCCAGACAGAAGGTTTATATTCTCCCCACATAGTCACCTGCGTCAAATGTATGACAGCTTTCTAGTAAACAGATATCTATCCTGCACAGCTCTCTTTCCAAGCTACTAGCCAAGAAAAGGCTGAGTTCTGACTGAGATAATAAAGTAGCCTTTTCAAATGAGCACCTGGCTGCTCACCTTTATTCCTAAATCATTTCTTTCCGCTGCTAATTGTTGTTCTGTGTCGATCCAGAAGCTGATGCTGCAAGTTTTATTATTCGTATCAAAACATCTCGGCTACGTCTACACTGGCCCCTTTTCCGGAAGGGGCATGTAAATTTCACGAGTCGTCGTAGGGAAATCCGCGGGGGATTTAAATATCCCCCGCGGCATTTAAATAAAAATGTCCGCCGCTTTTTTCCGGCTTTTAAAAAAGCCGGAAAAGAGCGTCTACACTGGCCCCGATCCTCCGGAAAAAGTGCCCTTTTCCGGAGGGTCTTATTCCTACTTCAAAGGAATAAGACCCTCCGGAAAAGGGCACTTTTTCCGGAGGATCGGGGCCAGTGTAGACGCTCTTTTCCGGCTTTTTTAAAAGCCGGAAAAAAGCGGCGGACATTTTTATTTAAATGCCGCGGGGGATATTTAAATCTCCCGCGGATTTCCCTACGACGACTCGTGAAATTTACATGCCCCTTCCGGAAAAGGGACCAGTGTAGACGTAGCCCTAGATTTGAGGGGGAAACAGAAAATTATTTCTCTCCAGATACAGCTCTAGGGCCTGATCCTATGAGGGCTGTGCAGCCCCTTGGCTCCCATTGAAAGCAATGGGAATTGAGAGGTCATTGGCAGGAGGGAAATTGAAGCGTAATAAGAACCAGAAGGTTTCATTGCTGTAGGCAGCTGGTATCAGATAAATACAGTGTGCCAGAATAGTCAGGCTGTCATTGATGTTTTATTTTGACTCTTGCTAGTATAGCATAGGAGGAGCATATGTTCTTGAAGAGTTAGCAGAGCTTATGGATTTCAAACCAGTTTTCTCCAACTCTGCTTAAATAGTGGCCAGAGCTTACACAATCTGAAACACAAGTTGTGTCTTCCAGCAGCCACTGACTTCCTGTATGTGGGGCACAATTCCAAAAACCTTTTGTGACTGGGGTCCCAAGGGAGCATTAGGGAGGTTACTCAATTGTGCTCAGCTCCACAGAATGGGGCAGATAATCCCCAGAGCTGGTGGATATGGCAATACTTGGATTCACCAAGCCAGGACAAAACAGCTTCTGTAATACCTTATTGTAATACCACCAGGCAACAGTACAGTTCTCTTAAAACAGCCCAGATTTGAGCTTCCAGCCAGACACTGAGTCAAATATGATGAGGATCACTGAAAATCTTGTTCATCGTATAAGAAAGTTCTACCTACCTCAAATGATTGGACACATTACCTCTCCAGTCAATTGATTATTCAGATCTTACCCAAATACAAGCTTATGGCCAATTCTTATTAACTAAATTCATGTGTTTAAAAAAAAGAAGGGAAAGAACATTGGTTACAGTCAGGAGTACAGTTCTGAAATCAGATTCATAGTAGAGATGGGGAGCTTTGTAGTTGTAAAGAATTCTTCCACAGGTAGTCCATAAGTTTTAGTCCAATGTTCATATTCAGGGTGATCCAGGTGGAACTAGAGATCACAGTCCGATGACTCAAGCTTCCCCTACAAAAAGCATCAAAAGCAGGGTCACTCTTACAAATAAGAGGGCTGCTGCTGGGGTCCAGGTATTTCCATCCCTGCACTCCAGTTGGTTGCTTGGGCCCTCTCCCTCAACCAACTCCTTTGTGACTCCTGCCAAGGGCTAGGTGTCCCTCTTGCTACCCCCCACACTGCTTCCCACCCCATATTTCCCCCCGCATGTTGTCGGGATTTGGGAGCTTCCCTAGGACCAGACAGGGGGCTTCTATCTGCCCCTCGTCTGGCAGTAGGGAATCCTCATTAACTGGCTTCTGCTGGCCACGAGCACATAGGGGAGGGGACAGGGAGAAGCTCTGCAGCAGCCACAGGCAAACACGCACACTCCACTGCGTAGGGGCACCCAAGAGTTTGGTGTCCCAAATTTTCAGGTGCTCTACGCAGCCGGGCATTTTGCGTATGCCTAGGGACAGTCCTGGCATCAAGCAGATCTGAGATGAATGGATTAGGATCCAAGTTTTTTTTTTTAATAGAATTCTAGGCCTTCACTTGATAGCTTGGAGGCCTTAAGAGAACAATAGGCAATTACAGAGCCTTTGAAGTAGACCTATTTCCGGAGTACCACAGTAATTAGCTACATAGATTAACACAAGACAGTGGCCCATTTACTGCCATTATTAGAATGGTATACTTCATAGGGAGGTGAACTGAAGTATAGATAGGAACTGTTTGATTATGTTGTTAACCTCTAACAATATATATGTAAACACATAACACAAACATTATCTACCAATATGTCTCTGCAGATTGAATCTGAGTCTGCAAACCACGTATCCCTAACTCGCATTAATAGTGCCAATGATGTTGATGAGACTAATTACAGTATATGAATGAGCACGGTAAGTAAGGATTTGTAGAACTGGGCTCCAACAGTACAGCAAGGTCAAAATAGTGTTCAAGAATAATTTAAAACACACAGATGGTATCTGCATCTTAGGTAGCTAACAAGTCTCCCCTTTGTCCTAAAAAAAAAGCAACCTTTAATTCCTTGCCAACTTTTAGCAACAAAATAAAATAAAACAAGAGAACCACATGCATCCTTGAAAACAAACATTGTCTGCCATCCCAAAAAACCAACCACCCAAAATACACAATTGAAAACAACCAGAAAGAAGGAAACTATTCTACAGAAAAATATTTACCAGCTGCCAGAAATTTCTATCTTTGCCAGCCAAGTGAATTACAAAGAGACACCTGCATATTTGTTGAACAACCTGAGGGCTGATAATGAACATAACATTATTGAAGAGAAAAGATATCTTTGTTGAAAAAATATTGCCTTAGATCTTCTAGAATTCAATTATTAACTTTATTAGAAAACAGGAATAACTATTAAAAAGAGTGAGCAAGAGAGAACATAGACTTAAACCTTTCAGAAGTACCTAGTCAGATTAGTGTCTCTCTATTAAATATGATATACTTCTTAATTTATATCTCTATCCATCTCTCTTCTTCTAAGCATATCTGTTTTAGGGTGGGCGTCCTAAGCTTTCAGTGAAGAGACTAAAGCAGCTTAATTTATTGAATTTTTCCAACAGCCAGCTAGGAGATGACTTCACCATGGTCTGTAAGTTCCTGCAAAGAGAGATGATTTCTGACAACAGGGGGCTTTGCAATCTCGCAGACAAAGGGATAACAATATTCAATGGCTAAAGGATGAAGCTAGATAAAGTCCAACTAGAAATAAGTGCAAAGCTTCTAACCATGAAAGGAACTGATCACTGGAGCAGTGACTTTGGGGTGTGGTAGATTCTTTATGACTTGAAGTCTTTAAATCAAGACTGGATAATGTTCCTCAAAGCCAGGCATTAGCTCAACCAGAAGTTTTGGGCTTATGCAGGCATGGCTTGATGAAATTAAATTGGGTGGTCTGTGTTACATCAGAAATGAAACTGAATGGTCTCATCTGGCATTTAATCTATAAAGCAATTGCTCTTCGGGTATCGGTACTAAAAGAGATTACAGGTAAAACTTGCAATATTTGTGTTGATTTCAGTCTCCAGTTACAAATGGAAGATGGCATCAATAGAATACTATGCTTATTTGAGCAATCGTGGATATCTACAGAAGCAAAATGATCTCAGAGTTGCTGGTGGCCAGACCTGCATACTATCTGCAAACAATTGACTTTTAAAATGAATAATTGTGCATATGTGTTTTTTCTCTTCAGCAAGGCCCAGCCTTTCAAAGGGTCTGTTAATGAGTATGCACATGTACACTGACTTAAAAGCAGGGTCGGGAAAGAGAGCAGCCCACCAAGTGGATTATCTGGTTGATGGCCATCCTGCCACTCCCTGCCCCCAGGCCAATCGAGGCAGACTGGGGATGGAGGAGTGCAGGAAGTCTCCTCCCCCCGCCAAGGGTGCGCAGTACCTAGATTGAACTGCCAGCTGTTTTGAACATGCTTTCACCCCCCTCCCCGCCCCAAGTCCTGATTGGCCTGGGGATGAGGGGAACATGCAAAGTCTCCTCCTGTGCAAGGGGCGCGTGGTACTTTTTGAGAACCACTAACTATGCAGAACAGCTGCCAGTTCTCTCTAAGCAATTGGGGGCAAGGAGGCAAAGGCTTCATGTACTCTCCCCCTGCTCCTAGGCCAATCAGGGTCTGAGGATGGGGGAGCACAGAAGTGTCCTGGCCCTGCCCTTTCCACCC
The DNA here is from genome assembly GCF_049634645.1 of Pelodiscus sinensis. Lineage (NCBI taxonomy): Eukaryota > Metazoa > Chordata > Testudines > Trionychidae > Pelodiscus > Pelodiscus sinensis. Next base: position 176,064,094 of record NC_134712.1, read on the forward strand.
AACGCCTCACCCCTTCCAGGGTGATCCTGGGCCACTTCAAAAATTTCTTTCTCAGTAAAAGGCTTCTTCCTCGTAGAAAGAGATTTACCAATGTTGGAAAACCCCCACTGTTCTTTCCAATTTTTTTTCTGAAAGAATATGATTGCAATGTGGACGTAAGTGAAGTTTTTTCCAAAAAAGGCTGTTTTTCCAAAAAAAACCCTCTGCGGTATAGACGTACCCTGAGACACACCTAGGCTATGTCTACACTGCATGCTTCTTGCGCAAGAATGGTTGTTCTTGTGCAAAAACTTGCAGAGTGTTTGCACTACAACCTCGTTCTTGTGCAAGAAAGTTTACCGTAAAGCGTCAGAAGAGAGGGCTTTTTGCACAAGAGTTATTCCTCTCCCCACAAGAAATAAGCCTTTTTGCGCAAGAGCTCTTGCTCAAAAAGGCTAGTATGGATGGGAACAGGGGTTTCTTATGCAAGAGAACGTCCACACTGCCATGGACTCTTTTGCGCAAAAGCACATCTCTCGCGCAAAAGCACATGGCAGTGTGGATGAACTCTTGTGCAAGAACTTTTGTGCAAGAACTCTTGCACAAAAAGTTCTTGTGCAAGAAGCTTGCAGTGTAGACATAGCTCTAGAGTTTAAAAATGTTAGTGTTGAACAGAAGGCAGAAATCTGGGTGGGAGCTATGAACCTGTATGCTCCCCACACCACCTTCTTTTCCACCTTCCTGGCTTCATGCCTAACTCCTCTGCTCACTCTATCCTAGGGTATGTCTACACTAGCCCCCTAGTTTGAACTAGGAAGGCTAATGTAGGCATTTTTGCAAATGAAGCCCGGGATTTAAATATCCCAGGCTTTATTTGCATCTTCCCGTCCAGTTGCCATTTTTAAATCCCCCTAGTCCGAACTAACTGCCCGCGGCTACACACGGCAGTCAAACGTTAACTCGAACTATTTCTAGTTGAAATTTATCTAGAGTCATCCTTTAGCCATTGAATATTGTTATTCCTTTCTGCTGTCAGAAATCTTCTCTCTTTGTAGATATTTACAAATCAAAACCAAGTTATTCCTTACTATTTCTTGGTCATTAAATAGCTTGAGCTGCTTTAGTCTCTTCATTGTCAGGAATGTTTTCTAGAACTGGAATCATTTCTCTAATATTAGCTCTTTTCTGGCCCCTGTCAAATTTGGCATAATTGATTTTGAAGTGTAGGCATAATACTTTTGTAATAGTCTCAATGACTGTACAGAGAAGTTATACAATTTCCTTATTTATATTTGATATTCCCCTGCTTATACAGCAAGAAATTGTATTTTCTATCTTACCCTTCCTTCCCCATGCTCCGAGAGTTTACATTCAGCTGGTTATCCATCCTACAGTCTGTTCTGAAATTCCTTCATTGTAGGATATGCTCCCTTAACCTATAAATAGATTTAGAAGGATTAGGTTTTAACTGATAGATGTACATTTCAGTCTTCATATACAAACTAATGAAAAGTATTCCATCAATAATAAAAAATATTTACAGTTAAGCAGATGAAGAAAAAACTTTGCATGAGAGCTTTTCACATAATAGAAACGTAGGGCTGGAAATGACCTTGAAAGATAGGACCACATATAAATAGACCATTTTGGATAGCTCTTTGTATAACCTTTTCTTAAAATCTTTAAAGACGGGGATTTCACAATCTCCTTTGGAGGCCTGTTCTGGAATGTAACTCTCTTTATTGTTGGAAAGATCTTATCTGAATCTCTCTAGCTGCAGATTGAGCCCATAACTTTTTGTTTTACTTCTAGTGGACAGGGAAAACAACTGATCTTCGTCGTCTTTGAATAGCCTTAAGACTGTTATTTGAAGATGTTTGAAGACTGTTCTCAGGCTTCTCTCTGTCATCTTTTCTGAACATGCCTAGTTTTAGAACCTTTCCTCACAGATTGGGTTTTCTAAACCAGTTATCATTTTGGTTGTTCTCCCCTGTACTCTCTGCAATTTGTCTATTTGGGTCGTTAGTTTGAGCTAGGTAGGGTAATTAGGGCAAGCGGAGTTCCAAATGAAGCCCGGGATTTAAATATCCCGGGCTTCATTTGCATGTTCCTGGGCGCCACCATTTTTAAATCCCCCTTAGTCCAAACTCCGTGCCCGCAGCTACATGCGGCATGGAGTATGTAGTTCGAATTAAAGATCCTAATTCCACGAGGAGTAATGGTAGTTCGAATTAGGATCTTTAATTTGAACTACCTACTCCATGACGCGTGTAGCCGTGGGCACGGAGTTTGGACTCAGGGGGATTTTAAAATGGCGGCGCCCGGGAACATGCAAATGAAGCCCGGGATATTTAAATCCTGGGCTTCATTTGCAACTCTGCTTGCCCTAATTACCCTACTTAGCTCAAACTAACGAGCTAGTGTAGACATACCCTATCTGGCTAGAAGTATGATACCCAGAAGTGGCACAGGTCAGTCCTCAGCTGGGCAACTGTGTCCAAGTATAGCAGAACAGTACCTGGTATGTGTTACATATGACATTCTTGTTAATACACCTGAGTGATATTAGCCTTTTTTATTAACTATGTCAAATTATTGGCTCATGTTTAATTTGAGATCCATTATAACCCCCAGATCATTTTTAGCAGTACTATTACCTAGCAAATTATTCCCTATATTGTATTTTGCCTTTTTACTTTTCCTCCTTAAGTATAGTGCTTTGTACTTGTCTTTATTGAATTTCATCTTGTTCATATCAGACCAATGCTCTCATTTGTAAAGGCTCCTTTGTATTCTAATCTTGTCATCCAAAGGATTCCAATGACTCTAAGCTTGGTGTCCCACAAATTTTATATGTATATGAAAGTATTGAATAGTTTCAGACACAAAACTAATCCGAGTCAGATCCCACTAGATATGACCTCTTAGTTTGACAGTTGACCATTGATAGCTAGTCTTTGAGTTTCGTCTTTCAAGCAGTTGTGCTCCCATGTAATCATAATTTTACTTAAACCAGATTTTCTTAATTTGAATTCTGCCATGTGAGATTTTATCAAAAGCCTTACTAAATTCAAGAAAGAGTGTGTGCTTCTTCCCTGGGTCATCTTTTTCCCATTTGCTGTTTTGTAGTCCACCAAGGCCTCAACCAAAGATCTCAATAATAATTGCCAATGGTTCCAAAATTGTTTCTGCCAATTCCTTAACTACCCAAAGATACATTTTATCAGGATCTACCACTTTTAATATGTTTAACTTATTTAAATACTCTTTAACCTGTTTTTCTCTTTAATATGTGTTCTTTTATGTTTCTTGTTAATATTAAATACCTGGAACCCATTTGTCTTTTCAGTGAACACTGCAATAAAATAGGCACTGAATACCTCAGCCTTACTGGTGTCGTCAGTTATTAGCTCTCCTTTCTTTCATATTTTTCTCACTTTTAATGCATTTAAAGAAATTCTTCTTATAGCTTTTTATGCATCTTGCTAGGCAAAACACATGTCTGCTTTTAGCCATTCTGATTGTGTCACTACATGCTTGGGCTGTTCTTCTTTACTACTCCTGAGCAATTTGTCCATGTTGCCACTTTTTATAGCATTCCTTTTTGATTTTCAGGGTGAGAAAGTGTTCCTGACAGAGCATATTATTCTCTTACTATTCTTGCTATCTTTGCATCAGGATAGTTTTCTGTTGCACTTTTAATATTGTCTCTTTAAATTAATATTGAAAAAATAGTTATAAGTAAACACTGAGATTATCCATTGAGATTTTATTTAAAAAATTTGAATTCTGCCATGCCTACCTAAGTATGACCTATGTTCCTGCATGTATAATATAGCATTTGGTTATATTAAAAACATGGCATGCAAATGATCCCACTATGACAGATCCTGCTGTGATGCTATCTGAAGCTGGGGTGCCAATAATCCCTGTGTCTCACCTGTCTGGGATCCCTCCCACACCGTGATGCTGTGACAAGTTGTGGGCTGCTCCTGATTATATCCAGCTGCAGTTGCATGAAGACTTCTGTCATATCCATAGCCCTGGACCCTAGATCTGTACTGTTTTGTCTTGGTTAAAAGCCTGACCAATATCAAATTATTACTATGTCCTTCCCCCCTCGGTGTGGAGAGGACAATGTTCTAGTCCTTGCTCCTGAGCAGATTTCCATTTAGCACTTGAAATGACATGCTTAAGTAGAAAAACAAATAAGAGAATGAGTGATCATAGGGTACGTCTACACTTGCACCTTCTTTCGATAGAGAGATGCAGATGAAGACATTTGAAATTGCAAATGAAGCCGGGATTTAAATATCCCATGCTTCATTTGCATAATGATGTTATGGCGCTATTTCAAAATAGCGCTATTTTGAAATAACAAATGCAGTGTAGATGCAGCTATTTCAGGAGAACACCCTTCTTCTCCTGAAATGAGGAGGCTTAACAGTTATTTCGGAAGAAGGGTGTTCTCCCAAAATAGCTGCATCTACACCGCATTTGTTATTTCAAAATAGCGCTATTTCGAAATAGCGCCATAATGTGATTATGCAAATGAAGCATGGGATATTTAAATCCCGGCTTTGTTTGCGATTTCAAATGTCTTCATTTGCATCCCTCTATCATAAGAGGGTGCAAGTGTAGACATACCCATAAGTAATATCATACAGATCAAAGATGTTTAACTAAGAAATAAACAAAATGGCAATCAAAGTTCTCCAAACAAGATAGGATTTGAATCATGCAGTGTCTTGCCTTGTTAGATAGTATAAACAGTCCACTAAACTTCTATACAAAGGCAGGCTTCCTTCTTTCCTTGTTGGGACCCCTTTTCCCAGTTCTGCCTTAGTTTCTAGGCTGTTTCCAGGTGGTGTGGAGGGAGTGAGGCCAAGCGATGATAATTCCCCCTTTTATATCTTCTTCCAACTTGCTGGAAAGTTTTTTTTTTTTTTTGCTGTGACACGGCATATGCTATCTCTGATAAGTTCCAGTTTTACACAGTGCCTGAGATATTACTTGTGTTTGTATTTTCTTCAATAGGCCATTAAGATGGTTTAGTTTTTATATTATTGTACATGAAATAATTATTGCAGGTGTTCTCATCCTTACAACATGTTCCAGTGGCACTTACACAGCAAAACTTCATAACTTCACTTACAATGAAAGCACATACAACTTAACAGGATATTAATATTAATAAGATTAGACTTTTAAAATGATACCTCACAAGGCATTCTGTGTACAAAATGTCTCATATCCTACCACCATGGTAAATATGGGGGTACATCCACCCACACCAGAGATCACCATGTAGAATTGAGCATTGAGCATTCCTCATTACTTATCACCACTTTTTGTCATGATAGCCAACTTTATCAGCAATGATTTTATATATATTTTTTCTCTCAAATAATGGGGGCAAAAGGGGTTAATGATTTTATTTTTCTGCTCTCTAGGTCAGAGAGATGTAACCTATAGCTTGAAAATGAAGATGGTAATTGCCTACCCACTAGTATGAAACATTGGGCCAATAGGAAGTAAAAGTGAAACAAACACTGCACTGTTTGTGTATGTGATTGATCTATAAAGACTAATGATGAATATTTTTAACTGTCTTTTCCCAGATCTGGAGGCCTAGATTACTTGGCAGTGGTAACATATGCCATTGACATCCATTTTTGCTGTGACAGAGCTGGGTGAAAGGTATCCCCTTGTTACCACTGAGGGTGAAAGACTGTGTATCCCCTTACATATAGCTTCCCAGTGGTAGGCTGTTTTTTAATCTCTTTTTATACCAGAGTAATCGAGAGTAGCTCTAGAATCAGAGATTTACATTTTAACTCTCAACATCCGTATTCTAATTATGACTTACTACAAGAGGTACATAGGTCACTACTTTTCCTGCAAGTTGAAGAATTCAGTGACGTGTGAGAGGAATATTATTCACTAGCAAGTAGAAAGAAAACATTTCCTTTTCTAGCATTTGTGCCTTAGCCCAAAGCTGTGATATAAGAGCTGATTTTTTCCTGGCTGGTAAAGAACAAGTTCTTTAACCTTTGACTAATTGACACATTGGGCCATGAAATAAATTCATAAATTAGTCAAATTAAAAAGTGATAGTGCACATATCTTAAAGAGCCTTGGCTTGTAGTGACTAATTTATAGATTGGTATATTATAGATAGGATAGGATTCCTCCTTCATCTTTTTCCATCTTTACAACAAAGACCAACAGACTCTAGTTATTTTCCCACTCCCTCTCCACCCAGGTTATTCTGGAATGTGAATAGATAAATGAGTAATATCTGTCTGGATTCTGCTCTATGGAAGCCTGACTCAGGCCCTGGGCACTTTGAACAAACGGATTTTTTCCATAGCAGATACAGTCTTGTACTGGGTGCCAAGGATACCTTGTTTATAGCACCTGGCCTGTATTTTTCAGTGAAGTCAAAAATAAAAATTCCTTGCTACAGCTTTCCGGCTGTAAACAATACAGTGATCAGATTCCCAGACAGAAGGTTTATATTCTCCCCACATAGTCGCCTGCGTCAAATTTATGACAGCTTTCTAGTAAACAGATATCTATCCTGCACAGCTCTCTTTCCAAGCTACTAGCCAAGAAAAGGCTGAGTTCTGACTGAGATAATAAAGTAGCCTTTTCAAATGAGCACCTGGCTGCTCACCTTTATTCCTAAATCATTTCTTTCCGCTGCTAATTGTTGTTCTGTGTCGATCCAGAAGCTGATGCTGCAAGTTTTATTATTCGTATCAAAACATCTAGATTTGAGGGGGAAACAGAAAATTATTTCTCTCCAGATACAGCTCTAGGGCCTGATCCTATGAGGGCTGTGCAGCCCCTTGGCTCCCATTGAAAGCAATGGGAATTGAGAGGTCATTGGCAGGAGGGAAAGTGAAGCGTAATAAGAACCAGAAGGTTTCATTGCTGTAGGCAGCTGGTATCAGATAAATACAGTGTGCCAGAATAGTCAGACTGTCATTGATGTTTTATTTTGACTCTTGCTAGTATAGCATAGGAGGAGCATATGTTCCTGAAGAGTTAGCAGAGCTTATGGATTTCAAACCAGTTTTCTCCAACTCTGCTTAAATAGTGGCCAGAGCTTACACAATCTGAAACACAAGTTGTGTCTTCCAGCAGCCTCTGACTTCCTGTATGTAGGGCACAATTCAAAAAAAAAGTTCCTCTTCTTACTAGTCCCAATGAAGTCCATGAGATTAGTCATGTGATGAAGCACGTTTCGTGAGTTAGGATTGGTAGAATTGGGCCTCAAAATAATGTCGGAGAATAGTTTAAAACACATATGGTATCTGCAAATAATTAGGCAGGTAACAAGTTTCCCCATTGTCCTATTTTTAGCATAAAAATAAAGTAAAACAAGGCAACTTCAGGTTTAATCTCTCTAGTCCAGAACTCTCTGGTCTGGAAACATCTATTGTCTAGAATGATTTTAGTTAGCCAGATGTCCTTTTTAATGGGTGTGACCAAGGGTCCTGTGGTCCCATAAAGTTTGTTTACAGCCACCAGTCCTAGTTCTCAGTATTCTGGGCTGTTATTTAGCTCTAATTTACCCCTAAATGTCTTCTAAGAGCCCAGTAAGCAGTGGAAGTGTTGATAATGATGCTAGACTATATTGATCTCATATGGCCCAGAAAATTCTCTGGTTCAAAACTGGTCAGGTCCCCAGGGTTCAACCTTACAGACAACCCTGGAAAAAAAATCTTCCACCATCTGAAAAAACAAACCAACTAAAGAAAGACAGATTGGAAAAAAAAAACCCAGAAGGTAACTATTCTAAACAAAATATTTTCTGCGAGCCAGTGAATTATGAAGGCATATCTGTATATTTGTGGAACAGCCCAAGGGCTGAAAATGAGCATAACATTATTGGGGAAAGTATATCTTTGCCAGAAAAAATATTCCCTTAGAGCATCTGGAGTTCAATTTTGAACTTTATTATAAAACAGAAATAGCTATTAAAAAGAGAGCAAGAGAGACCTATATCTTTCAGCTGTATCTTGGCAGATCAGTGAGTGTCTACTAAATATGAGAAACTTTTTAAGTAATATCTCTGCCCAAATTGTTTTCTATTTTCATTTGTATGTCTGCATTAAGGCAAGGTTGTTTGCTGAACATAACATTTATCTGCATACTAATTGAGATTACCATTATATGGTGATCTTTGAAACTTCAGGCTTCAAGCGGCTCATTGACATAAGCATAGCTAGGAAATATTAAACAGCTATTTATATTAGCTATCCATCTTAAGTACTGCTATAACTGCTATGTTATATTTCAGCTACCATCTTTGTGATGATTTCTTCTATATACATCTGACTTCTCCCATGTCTTTCCTCGCATCTTACTCTACTATCTTACACAGTCTCTCACTAGTTCAAACCCAGCGGGCTAAAGATATTCCTGTTGTCACTCTGTTGCATTTGTGGAAGGATTTGGCGCAGGATGTCAACATTTGAGCTTTACAGCTTTCATTGCAATGCCTCGCCTTCCTTCCCTTGTCTGTCACTTCATTATCCTCCCAGTCACTTAGGCTTACAATGCTTGCTGTCGTTTTTGACTCCTCCACTTCTATAACTAGGATCTTACCAAATGCTGTTGCATCTTCCTCTTTTAATCTTTCAAAAACCTGCCCTTTCCTCTCCATCCCTGCTATACAATCCTTGTCCACCACTCGGCAGTCTCTCACCTTGGCTGTGATAACCTCTCTGGCTTCCTTCCTTCTTTCCTTGTCTCATTTCGGTGTATTCTCAACTTATCTATCCCTGCTTCTGCTGCTGCAGGCATTTCACTTCTCTTTTCATATTCCTTCACCTAGATTCTGCTTTTTAACACTTCCAGATCCTCCAATTCAAGGCTCTATATAACCTGGACCCAGCCTAATGCTCTACTTTCATTTAATCCAATCCTGTCTCAAGATACCTCTTCATTTCCTTTCCCCTGCTTGTCTTTATGCCTTCTTCCATGCCACTCCCCGTGCTTAGAACAACTCCTCATCTCTTGCCTGTTGCGTTTTCCATTTCCATCTCCAAAGCCAAATTCTGTAAATGTTGATCTTTTTTATCATGTCTCCAAACGCTCAGAGTCAGAATTGCCCAAATGAGCCACTGGGCCAGTAGTTGTGTAACATATATGGCTGCATTAGAGGGGAGTCAACCTGGAGGGACACAGCAACTTTAACATTCATCCAGGACACTGTAAGTGTCCTCCTAGCGAAAGCTTTGCGAGTAGTTGCACTGAATAAATACATTGACTGGCTGTCCGAGCCCTAATTGCCTTGGCCAACTGAACCCTACTTAGTAGGAGATTTTGTTAGCTCAGAGCTCCAAACCCCTTAGAGGAGTAAGATATCGAGGTAGCCTATAGCAGTTCTACAAGCAGACTTGGGTTCAATCAGAGAAGAATTTAGTTCATTTTGTGTGTTTGTCCATGTATATGTACACTGATGTATGTGGGGGTATATGTTCACACACGCTTGCCTTCTTTTTCTGTCTAATATTACTGTGACTTCAGGCAAAACAAGCCACATATAAGGTTAAATTGCAACTTCCATTTCCAGCCCTCATCTCTCCAACAATTTTTCAGTGGTTAACTTTGTAAAATGAATACCTTTTTGGAGTGCAATTATCCATCTTTATGCTCTGCTCAAATATTGATTTTTTTTCAAGTATGCATCAGTCAGATTGGTTTGGAATTATTTGAATAGGAAAATAATAAATTTCCTTAATGTTTACTCCTATTGGCCGCGTGACAGTTAGTCATAAACTGCATAGACTGTAGCTCAGTGATGCTATTCATCAGTATGGATTAAAGATATAGGACTGCAGCATATTTTGCCGTGGGGCAGGCCTTTGAGTGGAGATAAAGTCATTTCACATGCTGGTTTGTCTGTGGTAACGTGGACTGTGGAATGCCTCAGTAGCCAAAACAGAATGTGAAATGCCTTTGATTTTACAGAGAGGTATCTTACATGTCACAAAATTCTGATATATCTTCTCACGTTTTTTATATCAATTTCCTTTTTCCTGGCATTTTTGGAGATCTAGGGACAGATCCTCAGTTGGTGTAGCTAGCAAAGCTTGATTGAAGTAAAAGGAGCTACACTGATTTACATTGAGGATTTGGCCCATGTTGTTAAGGTGCAATTTAAGTACAATGAGTGTCATGTGAAGTTGGGTTTTTTGGGGGTGGAGAGAGGGTTGTTTTTGTAATGTGGTGTCTTTTTAAAAAAAATTCCTGTTTTATTTTGTTCCCATCCTCAAATTTATCAAGCTTACAAATGTCAGGGGGTATGTCTACACTACCCCGCTAGTTCGAACTAGCGGGGTAATGTATGCATACCGAACTTGCTAATGAAGCCCGGGATTTGAATTTCCCGGGCTTCATTAGCATAAAGCCGGCGCCGCCATTTTTAAAAGCCGGCTAGTGCGAACCCCGTGCCGCGCGGCTACACGCGGCACGGGCTAGATAGTTCGAACTACGTAGCCATTCCGAACTATCTGTACTCCACGAGGAGTACAGATAGTTCGGAATGGCTACGTAGTTCGAACTATCTAGCCCGTGCCGCGTGTAGCCGCGCGGCACGGGGTTCGCACTAGCCGGCTTTTAAAAATGGCGGCGCCGGCTTTATGCTAATGAAGCCCGGGAAATTCAAATCCCGGGCTTCATTAGCAAGTTCGGTATGCATACATTACCCCGCTAGTTCGAACTAGCGGGGTAGTGTAGACATACCCAGGGAGAAATATAACGATCAGCGAGCCTGATTCATCTCTCACTTGTACCACTTTTAACTTGAAGAGTTTTAATGACCGGTGCGTCTTTGGTCGTCCGGAGTAGATTTCTGGCAACTCTAATTGAAGACACTGATGAGTGGACTCTGCAGTGGACAAATCATTTAAATGTTTTAGTTCTTCAGTCACACTAAGAGAAACCTAGCAAGACAATAAAACTGAAGGCAATGGAGTGTCCCTTTCCTCAGACGTGTTTGGGTATGATGCATGTTCAGTTTGGACTGGTTCCAATCGAATGTAAAGCACAGAATCTCCTTATGCTGTATCAGGGGTTCTCCAGCTTCTTCAGAGTGTGAGCTAGAATAGCTGTTACCCTCTTCTCACTAGCTATTATGTTGATCGCAACACAACATTTCTATGTCTACACTACACTTTTTTTCAGAAAAAGGTACACAAATTGCACTCGGTTGTTTTTTTGAAAGAAGCTTTTCCAAAATTTGGCCCATCTACACTGGGCCAAATTTCAGAAAAATCTCCTCTTTTGGAAAAGCCCTTCTTCCTCGTGAAGTGAGGTTTACAGTGCTTCTGAAAGAGCGCATCTGCTCTTCCGCAAAACATGTTGGAAGAGCAGACACGTTCCCTGGACGTGGCAGAGTTTTCCCGGGATGCCTCAGGTATCCTGGAAAAACCCCGTACTGTAGACATAGCCTGAGGCAACTATAAAATTTCTTTGTAAGGAAAAGTAATATCAGCAAAGTGATATCTTTTGAAGCAGCTACAAACAAGGAGCCTGATTCTCTCAGGCCTTGTCCCTTGCCTGGTCACCTATGCCCATGCAAAGCCAAAGTAAAAACCTCTTCATGGGCCAGCAGTTTGAGAATAAATGAATATACCTTTAAAAAGAGGAGATTTATTTTAGATCCACTGATATTGTACTTACCTTGTGGTATTAGAGTTGCTATGGTAACTACTCTTTGTACTTGAATAGCAAAATCAATAATTGCCTAAAGCCTGCACTGTGTGTTTAGAGTGTTGCATTTGAGGTTGCTTCAGAGATGTCTCCTTCCCCATGTATTGGCAAGGGGGAAAAAGCAGTAGGGGAAAGGGTAATGAATTGTGGAGTCTTTTTCTTCTCTTAAGTAGAAGAGTGTATTTTTATTTTCTCTAGTACAGCACCTGTCTTCTTCCCCTAACCTCCCCCTCCCATGTGATGCTTAAATCTCATATTCAGATTTGAATAGCTGGAGTCTGTATTCTGCCACATTAAGGGCCTAATTCTGAAAAGTTTCACTCATGTGAAGTAAGAAGTAAATCACATCTTCTGAGGAGCTAGATAGTTTCATGGAGGTTAGGTCCATAAAAGGCTATTAGCCAGGGGATAAAATGGTGTCCTTGGCCTCTGTTTGTCAGAGGCTGGAGAGAGATGGCAGGAGACAAATCGCTTGATCATTGTCTTCAGTCCACCCTCTCTGGGGCACCTGGTGTTGGCCACTGTTGGTAGACAGGATACTGGGCTAGAAGGACCTTTGGTCTGACCCAGTACGGCCATTCTTATGTTCTTATGAGTAGCGCCACTGGAAAGCATTATGTAACTAGCCGTAAGGGTTGCTGGCATTAGCAATGCATTGCAATTTCTGTACCAGAACTGGGACTTCTCCATTGGAAAGAGTTGGAGAGATTGCAGGAGGTTTGCATTGTTCAATGTTTAGTACCTGTATTTGTTGACAGCCACAATCATCTCCCCAGTCTGGATCATGAATAAGCTCTGGAAGGAGGTTACTCAGGAAATGATGAGCTCTATTCATTGCTGTTATAAATTCCTCGATGCCTACTAAGATACTTGGACTTGGTTCAGTCTAGTTTGGGGTTAAAATATAAGCAGTGATATCTTCCAAGTGCTACCCACTTCTGATGCCACAACCAAATGTTATTCAGTGCATAGCTATACTAGAGAGTTTGCAGCATCACAGCTACACTATAGACACACCAGTGTACCCACTCTAAGCCAGTGGGAGAAAACTGTCCCATCAGTTTAACTATTCCAGCCCCCACAAAGGGCAGAAGGTCTCCTGCCAATATAGTGCTGTCCACACCAGCACTTATGTCATTATCACTTACATTGCTCAGGTATAAGTTATGCTGACAAAAGCTGTAGTGTAGACATGGCCTCAAAGTAGATCATATACATTTTTCTCTCATCACTTTTCTTTCTACATGCTTCACTCACCAGTGAAATAGTTAACAATGTTAACCTTATAAGTGACTATCACTGAGCATCTACACTCAGATGGGCAGGAGCAATTACATATCTTAGAGTGTTGTTTCAGGTGGTCCGTAAACACACTGCATCAACTGAATTCCTGGTTACAGGTTAGTTTTTGCTCTGTTTTTTTTCTCTGTATCTTTTCATTTGGAGCTTTTTCAAGCAGGTATTCATCTGAAAGAGCTCTGCTGCATTTCTGTATATATATTATCATATCTGTTCCTTCGACACTTCCTCCTACAAGTGGCTCTTTAGCACATTTGGTACCAGGCACATTGCAACTGAATATTAGTTTTAATTAAGTAGTCTTGAATTTAATGTGGTAGAACAGAAAACATGTGGGATGTGGCTTGATTCATTTTTAAACAGTTGCATAATTAGCAAATTGATATATTCAGCAAGCTTGTTTAATGATTACAGGGGATGGCTCATGAATGTTCCTTATAATGACTTATAAAGTGCTAATCTTCACACCTGGAAATCCTAGGGATGGTCTTTCTTTTGGCAGGTGACAAAATAAAGGACCAGCGAAAGAAAGAAAGAAAGAAAGAAAGAAAGAAAGAAAGAAAGAAAGAAAGAAAGAAAGAAAGAAAGAAAGAAAGAAAGAAAGAAAGAAAGAAAGAAAGAAAGAAAGAAAGAAAGAAAGAAAGAAAGAAAGAAATTGATTTTTCAGGTTTTTAATTTTTTAGATTATTGAGTTACATGCAGGAATTATTTTGTGAAAATTATATTTTAGGATGCCTAGACAGTATACTTCATGTAAGGGGCTTGTGATGAATGGGAGGGGTAATACCCTTTTCTGGACATTCCAGCCATTCAGTCAACTAAAGTCTTTTCACAGAGGTTAACTTTTGAAACCTAATCTTAATTGTCTTGTTTGTGTATTGACAGTGGATCCTAGAGCGCCTCCAGGAATGCCAGGGAAGCAGGAAATGAGTTAGCAAGAGGCCAGGAGAGTCAACAGAAACCGAGTGTGGGTTTTTAATTTGGAAGCAGTAATTTTCCTATTCCAGTTCTTGTATGTGGAGAACATGGGGACCTGAGAGATGGGTCAGAAATGGGAGGGAGCATGGGCTACAATGGCAGAGAGAAAGGAGGGTCAGGGCAAAACTGGGAGGCAAAGTCAAATCAGGATCTTAGATGCCTATATACAAATGCAAGAAGTATGGAAAATAAGCAGGAAGAACTGGAAGTGCTAATAAATAAGTACAATTATGACATTGTTGGCATCACAGAAACTTGGTGGGATAATACACGATTGGAATGTTTCTATAAAAGGGTACAGCTTGCTCAGGAAGGATAGACAGGGGAAAAAGGGAGGAGGTGTTGCCTTATACATTAAAAATGAACACACTTGGAATGAGGTGGAGATGGACATAGGAGACAGAAATGTTGAGAGTCTCTGGGGGTATGTCTACACTACCCCGCTAGTTCGATCTAGGAGGGTAATGTAGACATACCACACTTGCAAATGAAGCCCGGGATTTGAATTTCCTGGGCTTCATTTGCATAAGCGGGGAGCCGCCATTTTTAAAACCCCGCTGGTTCGAACCCCGTGCAGCGCGGCTACACGGGGCTCGAACTAGATAGTTCGGACTAGGCTTCCTATTCCGAACTACTGGTACACCTCGTTCCACGAGTGTACCGGTAGTTTGGAATAGGAAGCCTAGTCTGAACTACCTAGTTCGAGCCCCGTGTAGCCGCGCTGCACGGGGTTCAAACCAGCGGGGTTTTAAAAATGGCGGCTCTCCGCTTATGCAAATGAAGCCCGGGAAATTCAAATCCCGGGCTTCATTTGCAAGTGCGGTATGCCTACATTACCCTCCTAGTTCGAACTAGGAAGGTAGTGTAGACATACCCTGGGTTAGGCTAAAAGGGGTTTTAAAAAAAGATGATGTCATGCTAGGAGTCTACTACAGGCCACCTACCCAGGTGGAAGAAGTAGATGAGGCTCTTTTTAAACAACTAACAAAATCATCCAAAGCCCAAGATTTGGTGGTGATGGGGGACTTCAACAATCCAGATATATGTTGGGAAAATAACACTGCGGGGCACAGACTATCCAATAAGTTCTTGGACTGCATCGGAGACAACTTTTTATTTCAGAAGATTGAAAAAGCTACCAGGGGGGAAGATGTTCTAGATTTGATCCTAACAAATAGGGAGGAACTAGTTGAGAATTTGAAAGTGGAAGGCAGCTTGGGTGAAAGTGATCATGAAATCATAGAGTTCACAATTCTAAGGAAGGGTAGAAGGGAGAACAGCAAAATAGAGACAATGGATTTTGGGAGGGTGGATTTTGGTAAACTCAGAGAGCTGATAGGTAAGGTCCTATGAGAATCGAGACTGAGGGGAAAAACAACTGAGGAGAGTTGGCAGCTTTTCAAAGGAACATTGTTAAGGGCCCAAAAGCAAGCTATTCCGATGTGTTAGAAAGATAGAAAATATGGCAAAAGACTGCCTTGGCTTAACCACGAGATCTTGCATGATCTGAAAATAAAAAAGGAGTCATATAAAAAATGGAAAGTAGGACAAATTACAAAAGATGACAGCACAGGAATGCAGGGGTAAGATTAGAAACGCAAAGGCCCAGAATGAGCTCAAACAAGAAGACTTTTTGTAAATACATTAGAAGCAAGAGGAAGACCAAGGAGAGGGTAGGCCCACTGGTCAGTGAGAAGGGAGAAACAGTAACAGGAAACTTGGAAATGGCAGAGATGCTCAATGACTTCTTTGTTTTGGTCTTCACCGAGAAGTCTGAAGGAAAGCCTAACGTAGTGAATGCTAGTGGGAAGGAGGTAGTTTTAGAAAGTAAAATAAAAAAAGAACAAGTTAAAAATCACCTAGAAAAGTTAGATGCCTACAAGTCACCAGGCCTTGACGAAATGCATCCTAGAACACTCGAGGAGCTAATAGAGGAGGTATCTGAGCCTGTAGCTATCATCTTTGGAAAATCATGGGAGACAGGAGAGATTCCAGAGGACTGGAAAAGGGCAAATAAAGTGCCCATCTTTAAAAAGGGAAATAAGAACAACCCAGGAAACTACAGACCAGTTAGTTTAACTTCTGTGCCAGGGAAGATAATGGAGCAAGTGTGACGGCGCGTTGGGTGTCCCCCGTCTCCTGCACCCCTGAAATGGCACGAACAGACTCCGCCAGCCAGTAGAATAGAGGTGGTTTATTGCTTCTCCAGTATACAGCACAGCACAGATGTCATCAGGTTACAGGGCAGGCCTAGGATGCCTCAGCCCCCCTTGATATGGGGCAGGTGTCTCGGCTTCTAAACCTCCCAGCCTGTTGCTGAGGCTGCTTTCTCCATGCTCCCAGACAGAAACTAACTCACTCTCCTCCAGCCCTGCCCCCCAGCCAGGGCAGCATTCACCTTCCTTTATTCCTCTCCATTGGTCGAACCGGTTGAGAGATCCCTTTGCATAATGACCCATCCCTGTCCTTCTGGGCTGTGGTACTGGCGGCAGCCAGTGGGGTTACCACAGACCCATAGAAACCAGCAAGTTCCCCCCCCCACTATGTCACAGTTCTCCCCCCTCCGAGAGCGAACTGAGCAGAGTCACTCCGCTCGCGACCTAGGGAAGTTCGGGTCCTCTGCGTGGGAACCCGCCTTGGGGACATGGGTGCTCCCCTTGACTCGGGCTGGCCGCAGCGAGGCCCCACATGAATTGGCTTCCCTTTGTCCACTCGCCGCACCGCTCCAGGGGGATTGGCACAGGCCTGTCCTCGGGGGTCTCACCCACCCTTCCGCTGGCCTTGATCTCTGGCCAGGGTCTCTCGGGCCGGGGCTATGAGCCCAGCGAGCCTTCTCTGGGCAGCCAGGGCAACTTCCACACCCGACGCTCCATCCAGGGGGGGCTTCCCCTCCCATAACTCTCTCAGCGAGCCCAGAGGCTCCTCTATATGGGTAGGGACCCCCAAGCCGCTTTCCTCCTGTCTTGGGCCTTCCCGCCCCTCTGGCAGGAGTCGCAGGACCGGCAGTACCGCTGCATGGCTGCAAACATCCCCGGCCAGTAGAAGTGTTGGAGCAGCCTCAGCTGGGTGCTCCGGATCCCCCGGTGGCCCACAATGGGGACGTCGTGGGTCAAATACAGCAGCTTGAGGCGATACTTTCGGGGGACAACCAGCTGCCGCTGGACCCCCCCATGCCCTCACCTTCCTGGGGGGAAGCCATTCACGGAACAGGGACCCCCGCTCCCACCAGAATCTCTCCTGGCCACCTCCTCCCAGGGGCTGAGCTGCACGGAGGCCAGCTTGGTCCCTCAGCCTCTGCAAGGAGGGGTTGGAATTCAGCCGCTGAGGCAGGGATCGGGACCTGTCCCCCACCTTTGCCTAGGTCCAGAGTCCAAGCCTGGCTGGACCCCGTGTCCACTGGGATGGGACCCTGAGGACTCTTCCGGGAGTCCTTCCCTGGATCCAGGTTGCCAGCCCCGCGCTGGCTCTGGCTCCGGGTGGTGACTAGAGCCCACTGGGATTCATGGGGCCACTCCTCTAGGTCATTCCCCATCGGCACCTCGGTGGGCAAGTTCGGGTGGACCCCCATTTCCTTGAGACCTTCTTTGGCCCCCCATTTCAGATGCACCCTGGCTACAGGCACCTTAAACGGGGACCCGTCTATGCCCTTCAGGGTCAGCTGGGTGTGGGGTAGTATCTGGTCTGGAGCCACTATATCGGATCAGGCCAGCGTCACCTCCGCCCCTGTGTCCCAGAAACCCGTCACCTTCCTACCATCCACCTCCAGGGGTATGAGGCACTCGCTTCGCAGGCTCCTTTTGCACCCCCCGGAACCTCTTCCTGTACATCTCGGGGGTCAGCCTGAACTTGTGCAGCAGGGCCTCCTTAACTCGGTTGTAATCCCCTGGCTGTAGGTCCTCCAGCTGACTGAGCACTCTGGCCACCTTCTGGTTCAGTGCGGGGATGAGCTCCTGCAGCCAGTCAGCTGGGGGGACCCGTTGCAGTCCACAGGCCCTCTCAAAGGAGCTGAGGAACCCGTCTATGTCGCCCATGTCCTTCAATTGGGCCACCACGAGCCTCTGCAAGCTTCTGGCAGTCCCGGGACTCTGGGGCCCATCCACTCTTGGCACAGCCGGTGCCCCGCCGGTTCTCCGCTCTGCCATGGCCAACTCATGCTGTCACTGCCTCTCTCGATCTTGGCGGTCCCTCTCTCGGTCCTCTACTTCCAATTTCTTGATCCACAGCTGGATCTCCAGCCGCCGCAGCTCTGCTGGGCTGGCCCCTGCCATAGATGGGCTACAGCTTGCAGGCCTCCTGGGGGAAGCTGTCCCATCTCTCTGGTGGGTTCCGGAGCTCCTCCCCCTCTCTGAGCCTGACACACTCTCAAGAGGGGTCTGGCTGCTCCCCCTGGGGAAAAATCCTGACCCTGTGGCTGGTCATTCTCTTCCAGCTGGGCAATCAGCTGGGCCTTGGTTGCTTTCTGCACAGGCAAGCCCCTCTCTCTGCACCGCTTCACCAGCTCTGCCATCAAGAGTCGGGTGTAGGCCATCTGCCCGCTGGTCCCCTCGGTGCAGACTCACCAGTCTAGTGCTGCAGCGCCCCACGATTCCCCAGAACCGCTTCGCTCTGTCCCCAGCATGCCTGGCTACCGGGCTCTTGCTTCTACTGCGCCTTGTCGCTCGCCGCTGGAAGCTCCATCCACGGGGTGCAGTGCATCCCACTCCTGACACCAGTGTGACGGCGCGTTGGGGGTCCCCCATCTCCTGCACCCCCGAAATGGCACGAACAGACTCCCCCAGCCAGTAGAATAGAGGTGGTTTATTGCTTCTCCAGTATGCAGCACAGCACAGATGTCATCAGGTTACAGGGCAGGCCTAGGATGCCTCAGCCCCCCTTGATATGGGGCAGGCGTCTCGGCTTCTAAACCCCCCAGCCTGTTGCTGAGGCTGCTTTCTCCATGCTCCCAGACAGAAACTAACTCACTCTCCTCCAGCCCTGCCCCCCAGCCAGGGCAGCATTCACCTTCCTTTATTCCTCTCCACGGGGATTAGCTGGTCGGACCGGTTGAGAGATCCCTTTGCATAATGACCCATCCCTGTCCTTCTGGGCTGTGATACTTGCGGCAGCTAGTGGGGTTACCACAGACCCATAGAAACCAGCAAGTTCCCCCCAACTACGTCACAGCAAGTAATTAAGGAAATCATTGGTAAACACTTGGAAAGTGGCAAGGTGATAGGGAACAGCCAGCATGGATTTGTAAAGCACAAATCATGTCAAACCAATCTGATAGCTTTCTTTGAGAGGATAACGAGTCTTGTGGATAAGGGAGAAGTGGTGGATGCGGTATACCTAGACTTTAGTAAGGCATTTGATACGGTCTCGCATGATATTCTTATCAATAAACTAGGTAAATATAACTTAAATGGGGCTACAATAAGGTGGGTGCATAACTGGCTGGATAATTGCCCAGGGAGGTTGTGGAATCTCCATCTCTGGGAGGCCCCGTGACAGGCTGGCCAGGGGAGTCTCTGTTACCCCTCTCTGGGTATGTCACGAAACATATTTTGTTGACAAAGGCTTTGTCAACAGATACTATTGACAAAGCTTCTGTCGAAAAAGAGCATCTAGACTGCATCCAGTTCTGTTGACAAAGCAAGCCGCTTTGTCGACATGAGAGTGTAGACGCAAAGGACAGTATAGCTGCAGTAACACCTTCTGTTGACAGAACTCTGTCGACAAAAGGCGTTATTCTTCGTAGAATGAGGTTTACCACCATCGACAAAACTGCTGAGTTCTGTAGACGTTATGTCGACAGAACGTGGTGGCAGGTATAGTTTTGTCAACAAAAGTCCACTTTTGTTGACAAAACCCTGTAGTCTAAACACACCCTCTGGCATGTAGAGTTGGTACAGAAATCATGAGTTAAGATGCGCAGAGAAGGGGGCATTTCAATCTAAACAGGACTGAGAATCTGGGATCAGTTTCCTCAGTGTATTCACTCCAGTGATTCATAGGCCAGATGGATCATTATGATCATGATGTTGGACCTCCTGTGTAAGAGGGGTTGTGATGTTTGACAGCAGGCATACATAGCATCTTGTCCTATCAATTTTTAAAAAAAGGACAGTGGTAAGAACCTGATTCTGCTTTGGAAATCCACACGTGGAGGGGAGCTGTGTATGCAGATCTCCTCTTTTAGGTGGAAAGGGCACATAGCATCCTCAGCATCATTTCTTCAGCTTCCCCCATACCCACAGTTCCACTTCACTAGTCTACTGAGGCCCTTACAGAGGGATCTAGTGATCTGCATGAAAAAGGAACAGAGAATGGATGCACAGCACGGTAGGGTTGAGTGCAGCATTTCCTGTAATCTTTTCTATCCATGCATGGAATAATTTATATGTGCACCAAGGCACATGTGAATGTGCATCACCAGTAGAAACAAACAAACAATAAAACCTAGCTGTGGGTATTCTTCTAATCAACTGGGCAGCATCTGAATCTCTCCTGAGTGGCTGCACAAGCACACAGCTTACAGTGAACATTGGCTGAGGGGGATAAACATTCCCCCCTTAACTTTCTGCAAATCAGTAGGAGTGGATGCCTATTTTTCCTTTGTGCCTTTGAAAATCTCTCCCAGTGTGACTTTGAATTTCTAGACTCAGATGGGGCAGTTATGTTAGTCAGTCTGTATCTGCAAAACCAACAAAGAGTCCGGTGGCACCTTAGAGACCAAGGGTATGTCTACACTAGCTCATAAATTTGAGGTAGGTAGGCAAATCAGGCAACCGGAGTTGCAAATGAAGCCTGGGATTTAAATATCTCGGGCTTTATTTGCATGTTCCTGTTCGGCCGCCATTTTTAAATCCCCCTTAGTTCGAACGAACTGCCCACGGCTACATGCGGCAGTTTAAAGTTAATCCAAACTAAGTCCTTAGTTCGGATTAACTGTTACTCCTCATTCCACGAGGAATGTAACAGTTAGTTAGGGCTTAGTTCAGATTTACTTTAAACTGCCGCGTGTAGCCGCAGGCAGTTTATTTGAAATAAGGGAGATTTTAAAATGGCAGCCAGACGGGAACATGCAAATAAAGCCTGGGATATTGAAATCCCAGGCTTCATTTGCAACTCCGGTTGCCTGATTTGCCTACTTAGCTTGAATTAATGAGCTAGTGTAGACATACCCCAACAGATTTATTTGTATATAAGCTTTTGTGGGCATGGGTCTTTGCCCATTAAAGTTTATGCCCAAATAATGTTAGTCTTTAAGATGCTACAAGACTCCTCATTGTTTTTTAATTTCCAAGCTTTGAGGTGTAGTGTTTTTTTTTTAACTACACCACACTATTAAGGGCACCTATCTCTCAAAGTGTCATTTATACATACAATCTTAACTGTGTCTTACCAAAGGATTCCCCCAGGGAACCTTCCAGCATGTTAGCCTCAGCTCTTGTAGCATGGTTCACTGTCAGCCCTACAGTAGGAGTGCTTTGGAGAATGTACCTGTCATCAAATTGCTGTTACAGAAGCTGACAAGTTTACTGGGAAACAAACAAACAAATCCTCTGACACAAAAAGCATAAAGCTGACATGAAGCAAGCCTGGGAATAATTGAAGGTTTGATAGATGAAGCTTGTTACCCCTGTCACTCACTTCAAAACCTGTTTGCCTCTCTGAAATTCACATTTCCTATTTTGAGCCCCCATTTACTCTACAGTTAGTTAATATTGTCTTGCCTATCTCTGAACTTCTTCTGCAATTGCCCTTTGATGTTTATCCACTCAAAGCATTATACTCTTCCAGCTGGATTGTGGACAAACTTCATAATTATTCAAGTGGGCCCGAATAAGGGTTAACTCAGTTTTCACCTCCATTACTCAGTTACTTGCCTACAGGTCCTTTATGTATACTGTGCTGTTATCTTCAACCCCAAACACAAGAGGATCTTTCAACTCCTCACACTGAGAATCACTACTAAACATCTAGCATGGGGCTGAAATATTTAGAAAGGACTAGCATGTATGCCAGCATGCAAACAATGTTAATGCTAGTCCATTCTACATGAAGTAAAGTCCTGGTAATGGAGGAATCAGAGGTACTTAGGTGATGTATTCAGGAGGGAAATCCACATTTTGAACAATATGGATTATCCAGAGAAGAGCAACAAGAATAATTAAAGGTCTAGAGAACATGACCTATGAAAAAAGGCTGAAAGAATTGGGTTTGTTTAGTTTAGAAAAGAGAAGATTGAGGGGGGACATGATAGCAGTTTTCAGGTATCTAAAAGGGTGTCATAAGGAGGAGGGAGAAAACTTGTTCATCTTGGCCTCTGAGGCTAGAACAAGAAGCAATGGGCTTAAACTGCAGCAAGGGAGGTTTAGGTTGGACGTTAGGAAAAAGTTCCTAACTATCAGGGTAGTCAAATACTGGAATAAATTGCCCAGGGAGGTTGTGGAATCTCCATCTCTGGAGATATTTAAGAGTAGGTTAGATAAGTGTCTATCAGGGATGGTCTAGACAGTATTTGGTCCTGCTATGAGGGCAGGGGACTGGACTCGATGACCTCTCGAGGTCCCTTCCAGTCCTAGTATCCTATGATAAACCAGAAATACATTAGGGTATGTCTACACTAGCCCCCTAGTTTGAACTAGGGGGGGGCTAATGTAGGCATTCAAAGTTGCAAATCAAGCCCGGGATTTAAATATCCCGTGCTTGATTTGCATCTTCCCAGCCGGTCGCCATTTTTGAAATTTACAAGTCCGGACTAACTGCCCATGTCTACACACGGCAGGGACCCGGTAGTTCGAAATAAAGCCCTAGTTCGAACTACCTGTTAAACCTCATTCCAGGAGGAATAACAGGTAGTTCGAACTAGGGCTTTATTTCAAACTACCGGGTTCCTGACGCATGTAAACGCGGGCAGTTAGTCCGGACTTGTAAATTTCAAAAATGGCGACCGGCTGGGAAGATGCAAATCAAGTGCGGGATATTTAAATCCCGGGATTGATTTGCAACTTTGAATGCCTACATTAGCCTCCCGAGTTCGAACTAGGGGGCTAGTGTAGACATACCCTTAGAGTTTAGCATTAATTGAGGATGCTCAGCACTCCTCAGGCCTTCCTGATATGCAGTAGAAACAAGGGATTGAATAGACTGTAGAAAACATCAGTATGGAGACATAAGCAATGAACATGTAGACAAGTCTGTATATTAGACCTATTGGAGCTCAGTCTTGTGGAGTGTTCAATGTATAGTTTAGTCACCTACTTAAGAATGCCTTGAATAGGCAGAGGGGCCCTTAAATCTGACTAACCCTTGTATGCATGACACAAAGTAGGCACTGGTCAAAGATTACAGTAATCTCTGTGGAGGTATAGCTGGCTTTCAATTTTATTTTTGTTCATGACAATATATATTGGAAGCTTACTAGCCGTATATTGTTGATTAGCCCAGTTTAAGGATGACTATTTTTCCACCATAAGTATTAAATTTCTCTGCACATAATAAGCAACAATGAGAAGGAGATTATGGAACACATTGTGAAGGAATAAAAGTGAAGCTCCTGCAGCCAGTCCTACCTGGAAGGTTGGGTTAAGGTACACAACTCCAGCTATGTAAAATATAGCCAGACTTGGCACTGTCTTTACAGAGAGAGGCTGATGGGAGTAAACTCTCCTGTCTGCTTCCCTTACTCCTCACGACTGCAAGGAGTACTGGCACTGACTGGAACAGCCCTCAAGAGTTCAGTTTAGTGGGTCTTAACTCTCTCTCTCTGGGATCCCTCAAATTGAGTAAGATTTTCCCTTGGATGCCTATAAAGACGTAGAGGTGATTATCCAAGGAAGCGCCTGTGCATGATAGAGTTTAACATGGATACGCTGTCTCACATCAGCGACTACATGATGCTTGACCAAGCCACAGCCTGGCACCAATGGCAAGGAAGTCCAAGACGACTGGGAGGCCGTATCTTGAAGCACAGGTCCCAGCAGTTCATCCATCTGAAGCCGTTGACTGTCTGGGTCACAGCTCATCTACCATCTCCACAAGGGATCTGCTGTTGGCTGCTTGACACAAGGATAGGGAAGGCTGTTCCCCTCACCAGCCAAAGAATCTTCAGCTGGCTACCTGCAGGGTGTGCAGCTTATCAGCCAAGATCAGGAACCGGGGTGCGCCCGCCCCTGTATCCAAGCAGCTATGAGGAGGCAACCATACAAGCTGACCATGGTGTGCGAGCCAGTGCAACTTGTCTGAAAAAAGACAGGCATGGCCTTATTACTGCAAAAGTACTACCGCTCCACCAACACCCCAAGCACCCCTAAATTAACTAGACCCGCTAAATCAAATGCTGGAAGATCAATCTCTTGCGCACAGTAAGTATAGATGTGGCCAACACAGGGTGTATTTCTCTTTAAACAGGCAACAGAATCTCTAAGAACAAAACGTTGACTCTCCCTGTCCCTGTGTAACGCAAAGGCTAAGTGTGTTATGTCATGTCTCTCCATGGCTAATCCACAGAGATTGGAGACCTGGTACTTTTCCTAGCAGACAGTCTTCCTCATGCTGCAACCACAACTACCAGACAACTCCACAATCCCCCCATTTCAACACCCACTTATGGTCTCTATAGAGGTAATAGATAAGATTGATAACAAACGGTCATTTGTTTTATCAGCACATATTGCCAGTCAGTCTTTGTAGTTTGTTTTCTTTACCCAGTTGTCATTAAATATGCAGTTTCTTACCTGAGCTTTTTTTCTGGGGGTGGAATAGGATCAATCACACCATCATCCTGATCTTCCACTATGTGATGTGCCTTGCATGTCCCTTCATTCTTGCATGATACAAACGGTGCATTTGTATGTTGGCAGAAAGACAGTGGCTGTATTTTCAACAGGTTTGATCTGTTATTGCTTAAACTGTGGAAGTAGGACTCTAGCAAGTTGAACACAAACTTCTAACATTAGCTATGTAATGTATACGATGGTAATGCAAATATGTTCATCCATGTAAAAAGGCCTGGGGTGATTAGACTATTTTTCTGGCAACTGGCAAATCCATAAAAAAACACCCAGACCAGTCAAATCCCGGCCACGTGGTAACCCTGCCTTGCACTCAAGTGGTAGAGCAATCAGTAACTGTAAACTTAGAGATCCTGGATTCAGCCTCCACTTAGGACCCAAAGAGGGGGTCATAACATCTGCTCACAGGCTGAGATCTTATTGATCTGCAGCCAATGTACACTCAGAACAAAGGCATTGTAGTGTCATAGTTGTATGCAGCATAGCAGGTATGTGTGGTATTCTTTTCAGGCATTCGGAGTCAGTTGGAGTAGAGTTCTGCTTCCATGACCTGGCAGTTTTGTTTTTGTCATCTGAAATTATTATACAGAGCTGCAGATATCGCTGTAGTCATCCGTATTCAGCAAAGCATCTCTCAGGCAAGAACAGGAAATTAAGCCCATTCAAATGATGTCATTAATCATATACTAGAGTTTAGGAGTTGGCAAAATGTGACTATTTCCTCACAAGGCTTCTGGAGGTAAGCTGAAATTGCACTGTTAATTAACTGGAGGCTGTTAGACTTGGGGCAGCCATATGTCCCCATATCTAATATAATGTTATTTGAACAGTCTCCATTCCCCAGGGTAAATGATTGAATGTGACACACTGGTGCAATTAGTTGATTTAGTTATATTTATTTAATTGACATTTCTGTACAGTTATGCATATTGCGGCTGAATCCCTCACCCTTTATGTATTACTTGTCATCTTAGATTCTAAACTTTTGGGACAAGCAGGGCTGAATTAACTATTTTGGGGTGCTGGACTATTAGATTTTGGGGGAGCTAGGCTCCAAGGTAGTCCCAAAAGTGAGGGGTTCAGATTGAGGCAGGGGGTGGGTTGCAGGAGTGAAGGTTCTGACCAGAGGTGTGGGCTTTGGGGCTGGGGAATGAGGCATTTGGAGTTCTGGAGGGGGCTCCAGGCTGGGACCAAAGAGTTTGGAGGGCAGGATGGGAGCTCAGGACATGAGGTAAAGTTGGGGTTTGGGAAGGAGTTGGAGTGCAGGAAGAGCTCAGGGTTTGGGTAGGGAGGTTGGGGTACAGGGCACTTACCTGGGGCAGCTCCCGTTTGATGGGTAGAAACAGATGGCTCTGTGCTGCCCCATGCTGTCCTGCAAGCACTGCTCCCCATACCTCCCATTGGCTGCAATTCCCATTGGCTGCAATTTCCAGCCAATGGGAGTGGCAGGGCAGAACCTACAGGTGAGGGAAGTGCAGATACGAAGTTCCCCTCTCCTGACACTCATGGTGCTGGCTGACAGAGAAGGAGGAACGGCAGTGCATGGAGCCACCTCCCCCACCCTATTCCAGGAAGGGCTAGCCTGGAACACAGTCTATAGCCCCTAGAGACCCGGGAACAAGGCCCATGGTGGAGATTTTCAAATTTGACTAGGCGATTTAGAGAGACAGGCTTGGTGTTAAAAAAGCGGCTATGAAATAGAAGCACAAGTTCCATTGAAAGGCCACTCTCATGGATTTTTAGTGACTGTTGTGTGTCTAAATCCACTAATGAGCTCTGAAAATCTCAGTCTGTTCTCCACTGCATGCAGACAGTGCCTCACACAGTGTGGGTGCTACTGAGAAGCAGATTAATAAGGTTAATTTATTTGAGGGGAGCCTTCCAAAGTCACAAAGGGCTGTGAAATATTCATTGATACTGAATGGAAAGTGGGCACATAACACTGTATTATGTCTTTGAAAAATCTCCCTCTTGCTGAATTCCAAAGGCATAATATCTGCTCTTCCAAAGTGTTTTCAGGAATCAAGAATATAAGTGCTCTTGGCTTTGCCAGGAATGATTTAGCAGTATCTCAAGAAGAGGTAGGGAGAATCCTGTCTCCTTTCCGATGTTCACTTCTGTTTGAACAGTGTCCAGGGGACAGCTGGGTTACTCCTGAACTGCAGCTGGATAATGGGCAGCTTTCCATATTCCTTGTGGTGGTTTTGTATTTGGTCCTATGCAGTCCACATGGATTAAAGCCACTTCTGTCTAAAAATCGTCCGTAACTCAGGACAAAACAGCTCCAGTTCTCTTTCGGAAAACAGATGCCTCTTGCCTTAAGAACTGCAGACTATTTTGGGGGAAGTCAGCCCTAAAGCTTTGAGCCTTTAAGATTGCCATCTCTATTGATAAATAACACACCCCACCACAGTGCAATGACTAGAAGCAGCCTTTCCCTGGACTAAAGTGTCACAACATTTTATGCAATGGGACTGGCATACTGTCACTGGAGAGTGAGTGCATGGCATTCACTTTTTAAAGAATTTGTGTCAAAGGAGAAATACAATGGAAAGAAAAGACTGGAAAATCTGAAGAGCAAGGTTTAAAAGCCTTTCCTGGAGCCTTGTGAAAGATACCAGCTGCCTCTTCCTTTGACAGGATGTGTGACTTCAGGTCACTGGAAAGTTTAAGTTTAACATTTCTTTGAAGCAGAATCTCAAACAAAGTCATCTGCCGTGATTTCTCTACTTTTTTTTTCTGGAACTCCTCTATGTCAGAAAACTTTTCTACTTGCTTTCATTCTGACTGTTTTTATGATAGATGTTGTATCTGTATTTGATGCTGTGAAATCACTTGCATCTAGAGATGTTCCTGAATCACAATATTATAATGCCGATAAGGCTTGTATTTACACACACACACACACACACACACACCCCTAAAAAATCAGGCCTTTTGTCATTCTAATTTGAGCTTGTCTCCACTAATAATAATATCTGATTGTAACAACATCACCATATTATGTGCCAAATAGGCCATACTTGCTTTATTCAGGAACAACATTTATTTCCATGGGTAAGGTTTAATTTTGCTCTCCGTACAATCATGGAATGATCATCCAAATGTCTGAAGGTGTGTCCACCATGTACTATTTGTATATGGTAGGTTACAGGGCACCTACTAGCAGATCAGGGTCCTGTATTAACTATAGACTGACTAGAGAAATTACATCTCATAGAGAAACACACCAGATGGGTTTGCTATAAGATCCTTAAATGCTTTGCCAGTTTAAGTTAAGGTTAGCTTAAATAAGGTGTTGATCTGTAACTTGGAAGAACAAGAAATGGCTCTTACTGTTGTAGGATTTTCTTGGCTGTCAGTAAGGCTCTTTCAGTCTCTCCATTTGCTTGCAGGCTGCTAGTAAGTTGATCAAAATAATATTTTATTTGGAATTACTTAAATTCTGCTGCAGTGAATTGTGGCCTTTTATCTGTCAATAGTTGTTGTGAAATACCCAAATGAGCAAAAGTGCACATCATTTTCTCAGTGGCAATGTGACATGTTACTTCATTCAAGTATATGATTTCTATATATCGGGACAAATAGTTCTCTATGACCAGGCAATATTGTTGTCTGAATTCACATAAATTTGCAGCTAGTCTCTGTCAAGGTCTGTCTAGAAGGAGTGTTATTATTAAAGCTTCATTGTGATGTCTTTGTCTCGTTAGTTCTGCAATAGTTTATGTTCTGCTCGACCACCACAATGACTGCTTGGCTCATTTTCAGCATTTAGTTAATCCTTAATGTCTTTCATGGTTGAGGTTTAGGATTTCTCCTCTCATTTTGTTTGGGATTACAGTGCAATTGCATTAATCATTAGTCCAGTTAACTCAATTATCCACATACTGTAGAGTAGTCTTTTGTTACTTCCTTTGTGTACAATATGGGTATGTCTACACTACAGCGCTAATTCGAACTTCCACTGGGTCAGAAGCCAGGGCCAGAGCCTGGGCCAGGCCTCTGTGGCCAAGCCACTGTGGCTGGAGCCCAAGTCAGGCCACTGGAGCCAGGACCTGCGCTGGGCTGCCATGGCCAGACCCTGGCTGCTGCAGCTGGAGCCCAAGCTGGGCTGCCACAACCAGAATTGGGCCACCAGGGCTGGACCATCGCAGTAGTCGCAGGACCACCAGAGCCGGGCTGTATTGTCTGTCCCAGGAGCATAGCAGCTGGAGACAGTAAGGTGGAGGTCTGAGCTGGGCTGAGACCCATTTCACTAACCCAGCTCAGAGTGTACACATGTCCGCTACAGCACATCCTCAGCCAGCCTCTTTAAACGAGCAGTGCACCCCAGCAGGTTCTTACTGGAGCAGCGTCCCAGGGTGCACTGCCTTACAGGAGGCCCCCGACTTGCAACATGATTGTTTCCAGAGAAAGTGTTGCAAGTCGGGAGCATCGTAACTCAAACCTGCATTTATGGTAGGTGCCGTGTACCATCATAAATGCAGGCTGAGAATGTACGTTGGAGGGTTCCGCCCCTTACCTGAGAATGTAAGCGTGGGGGGTCGTAACTCGGGGGCCTCCTGTACTTTCACCTCTGGCTGTTTCACATTGAAAGGATGTTTTCAGAGAACTGTCCACCATTAGTCCAAAATCTTAGTGGGAATAGCTAAGTTATTTTGTATGCTTAGTTGCGATTATGTTTCTCAATGTGCTACCTTTTGCATTTATCAACATTAAATGTCCTCTGTCATTTCATTGTCCAGTCACTTAGTTTTGTGAGATCCCTCTGTAACTCATCACAGTCTGCTTTGGAGTTAATTGTCTTAAGTAATTTTATCTAACCTGCCTATCTTTCTACTTCCCTGTGTGCCCCATTTTCCAGATCATTTATGAATATTTTCAACACCACTGGTCATAGTACAGGTCTCTGGGATTGTCATGGGAGGGGAGGGGGATCCTCCCTTCTCCCTCCCAGGGAGTAGGATCCCGTGTCCCTGCGCTGTCTGAGTCCATGACCCACCCTGCATGATTGACAAATCACCAGTGGTTAGGCTCCTCTCCTCGGGGCCGGTTAGCCTAATGGATAGAGTCAATGTATGGCCCTTTGAATCAGGGCAGGGAGGCCTACTAAGGCAAAGTCAGTACATCTAAATCAGAACCTGGCCCTTTAATGCCAGGCTGGTCAGCCCACTAGCCCAAGTCAGGGAATCGAAGTCAAAGGCTGGCCCTTTAAGGCAGGGCTAGATGGCCCAATGGCCAGAGTCAGTAAATTAAAGTAAATGGCTAGCCCTTTAATGCCAGGCTGGATGGCCCCAAGGCCAAAGTCATGGGGAATGGGGAGCAGGAATGGGGCTGTGCCCTGGTAGCGGGACCCCGTCCCACCATACTCCATTGGGTCCCGGCCCAGGGCTCTGTGAGTGGGAGAATGGTCCACCACTCCCTCGGCAGGGAATCCAAATGAAACACGCTGAGGATCTCAGGGTGGGAGAGGCAGGGAGCTCTGACCTTCTGTTCAGGGCTTAGAAAAGGGCTGTGCACCCACACGGTCATGCAGCTTACAGGGAACCTTGCCTGCGAGACTAACAAAAGTGTATATAGTCTCATGAGTTTTTGTGGGCAAAACCCACTTCTTCAGATGAGCTGGAGTGGAAATAACAGGAACCCAGAATATAACAGAAAAGGAAGGAAGGGGGAAGGTACCTATCAACTGTCATACCAGTGCTAATGAGGCTAACTGAGTGGGCTGGAAGTGTCTCATACTCAACTTTTGATGTACGTGAAGTGTTAAATGCAGGGAAAACTGGATTTATAATGTGGCATCCAGTGAATGTCTTTGCTCAAGCCCAAGGAACCAGTGTCAAATTTGCAGATGAATATCAATTCTGCACTCTCTCTCTTAATTGGCTGGTGAAATTCCTTTGTAGAAAAATGACTACTTTTAAATCCATCAATGAGTGCCCAGGCAACTTAAAATGTTCCCCCACAGGCTTATGTGTGTTACCATTTCTAATGTCTGACTTGTGTCCATTTATCTTTTGTCATAGAGACTGTCTAGTTTGGCCAATAAACATGGCAGTTGGGCATTGCTGGCACTTGAAGGCACATATCACATTACAGGATGTAAATCTACAATCAATATTGCTAATTTCAGATACAGAAATGGCATGTGAATACAAATAGCATATACACATTTGGGGGATTACAAGCTTTCCAGTGATACATTAAATGAAATATTTTCCATAAATCAGATTTAAGTTATGC
Source organism: Pelodiscus sinensis (assembly GCF_049634645.1). Lineage (NCBI taxonomy): Eukaryota > Metazoa > Chordata > Testudines > Trionychidae > Pelodiscus > Pelodiscus sinensis. Next base: position 176,095,101 of record NC_134712.1, read on the forward strand.
AAATTCACATTTCTAAGCATATTTCCATAAAGAATATGAGGTGCAACATTACAGATGGTATAAACTAAGAAAATATTTATTTTGTCCTTGGTTCCTCCTGTTTGGAGAAACAATTGTTGTGAATAAACCAAGACTGCATACAAGAATTATTCCAGATACCATCAATTTCTATCTCTAACTGGAACATTCCCAAAACTCTGAAATTCGACTAGCTGCTTGGGTCAAAAGTGGCCTAATTTTCAGGGGGGAAGGTGAGTGACCGAAATCATTAGTCACTTTTTGAAAGCCTTGCCCTGTGTAGTGTTTGCCTTTTTTATATGGAATATATAGAGACTTTTAAAAATAGACATTTAATGCAGAGTTCACTTTCCAAAAGGATAAAAAAGGGTATTTTATATTAACTGGGTGTTTATGTGAAAATTGTGGTTGAGTGGTACATTTCATTCCAAATTACTGCCTCTGCACAATAGTGTTTGTAAGGCATATGTCAGCCGGTGGCCGGAGTAGTGAGTGGTCTGTGAGCCCTATCACACACCCGAGTCTTCAACTGCTAGGACAGAGTCCCTTCGCAGCGGGCAGCCAGGGAGGCTGACAGGCGCCCCAAGAGTCTGCCCCATGGAGGCGGCAAAGCTCAATGCTCAGCTCTTACTGCATTTACCCCTGACTGGCTATGATTCTTGTAATTGTGTCTCATTCTGTTACAGCAACAGGAGGAGTCAGGTTAAAGCTTAAACAGTTACTATTTTATTGTTACAAGGCAAGCTTAGCTGTTAAATGTTACTGCTGTGTTACAGATGAGACAGCCACTACAAAAGGCAAGACAGAAAATACAATGAAAAGTCTCTTAAAAGTATCATGAAACCCTTTTGGTTCTCTGAGCTCTTATTGAATTTGTGCAAAAATAGAACCTAGAAGGTATATTCTCACCCCTGCGATCCTTACTCCGGTGAAGCCAGTGTTTCTCTCAATCCCAATGGGAAGCAGTCAATATGAGACGAAGGCGTCCCTAAAGTCTCGGGGGTCCAAGACCGCCTGACCAGCAGGTATGTGATTGGATCTCCAATTAGAGTGGGGCACAGGGCCCTACTTTATACCCCTGTGGTCACATAGACGCTTCTCTTGTCATTAAAATGCCAATTAAGTTGAAATGTCTTTGTAACGCTCATTCCCACAGGGGGTCCAAAGCTTAATTTGCACCTGTGAGGTGGAGGTAACTAAATCATTAGGGCCAGACATCCTTTTTCTGATGGGGTGGCAGATTCCTCTTCTGGGACGGTGTGTGTAGGCGTATCAATACTGGTACCAGCCAAAGGCAGCCCGAGGCCCCGATCACCTGCTGGCCCAATTGCCGCTGTTATCTGGTTCCTGTCTAGCATCCAGGGCCATTATTATTCCAGCACCTCTGGAGGCCCTGGAGCATTTGAAGACAGAGTTTCTCTCTCAAGGATTCTCTCTCCCAAGGATGTCAGAGGAAGGAGGGGGGGGAGCGGGGGTTTCTGTCTGGCTGCAGCATTGTATTCTATTAGTCACAGAATGGATTTTGGAATCAGATTAGGAGTTCTCAACATCCCCAAATCCTGGAGATTTCAAGCCTGGATCTGAATTTTGCATCTTGATACCATCTGCAGTTTTTAAAATTATATTTTGGGTACTCCCTAGCTCCCAAAAAAGACAGAGAGGTGATGGCAACCTTGTACTTCCAGAAATTAGATAGAGTGGATACTGGGGATATCAGGGTATGCATCTGTTTGTATCTGAAAGAGAGAAATTTATAGTCTTAATTTAAGGCCACAGAAAGGAATAATCCGTCATTTAATGAAGCTGCCCACTCATCAAGGTGACCAGAGGTAAAGTGTGTAAAGTAGGATGAGTCATACAGCTAAGAGTTCAATACAGCTTACCTTGGGGACTTCCCATTTGACATCTACAACACAATGTTCTGTAAGTGCTCCCTCTGTATGTGCTCATTCAGTTTCTCTCACAATATTCCATCTTCTTGTGCTGATTGTTTGCACCGCTGCTTTCCTGTATTCCTATGGCTGGCAAATTATGTTCTGATTAAAGGGGCATCATCCTCTTACGTTCCTCCCTGATGTGTTACAAATCCAGCAAACTAAAAAAATTAAAGGAACAGTATTCCAAGTCCTGAAGAGTGGTTCTTACCTTGAGTGCTTAAGAGGCAATAATGATAGAAACTCAACAATGTGGGTGAATATGTCCTGACCCTAGGTTATGAAATTGTGTGTTTGCAGAGATTAAAAAGGGAAATGGACAAAACACATCTGTTCCCACTGATCTTTAGAAAAGTAAAATCTATTTTCAGATTCATCTGTCTCCTAGCTCATCCCTGTTGGTGCTTAACTGACTCCCAAACTACTGCTGTGTCTGTTGACAGCTTCAACTCTTCTAATCAAGGCTCCTTTTAAAACTACTTCAGTGTGTTCACTGAGAAGTGAGAGCACTGGCTTTTGCAACAAACAAGCATATCATTTCATCCCCTCGTAGTGTGGCACTTCTAAAATCCTCACTGCGGTTTGTGTGCTTTAAAAAAATCCTTTGAATTCTTCTTTGTGCCATACGGAACCACTTTCTACCTGTCTTCAGAAATGATTGAGAGTGCTACTTTAAGTTCCTTTGCTAGTCTCTGCCTTGTCCTAGGATTCATGCCACCTAAAGTAGCTGGTCTGGATGTACAGATTTCAAGTGCATTGAAGAATTTCTAACTTTCCTATATAAATACCACCCAAGTACAGTGGACTTCCAATAATCCAGAACCTTGGGACCTTGGTGGTGCTGAATTATCCTCTTTGCTCTTCCTTGTGCAGACTAGCCTTGTCCCATCAAAGCAGAAATAGTTAAAGCGGTTCAGGTGCCTAAGCCAACACATTTCCTGGGGTCTGAACTGAGATTCCTTGCTACTGCTCTGCTGTCTTCCTCACACATATCTAGTTACCAGTGACTTCTTACAAAAATCATAGGCTGCTAGGGACACTTCACAGAACTGCTGCTCTGCTGGAACTCCCTTAGGCATTCCACAGGACCAGGGCTGGCCTTAGGGAAAATTGTGCCCTGGGCAAACTTGCATTTTGGCGCCTCTGCCCCCCGAGCTATACTGGGCATGGTGTCCCCCCGTCTCCCTTGGAAGCTGCTCAGTCCCTTGCTTCCCTGAGTGGAGGGCTATTGTCTCTCCCCCTTGCAAAGGAGTTGTCACAGTCCTTCTTGGCCAAGCCCTTCCTTTAAGAGCTACATGGGGAATGGATTATTTTAGACTAAATATTTCCCCCAAGATAGACTAAACAGGCTGCTGTTTTTGAATAGTATCCGATTGTGAAATGAAACAGTGAGTGTAAAAACCTGAGTGTGTCACTCAGTGGGTTTTTCCTCCACAGTTTGAGCTGCTCTGCAGAAACACTGGCAGTTCCCTTGCTGCAGCAGCACTTGCTCCCTATGCCTGGTGTTTTGGCCTGCAGCTCATGGTGAGCTTCATGCTGTCAGTGGGGGCTGCATCTTGCCCATGGCCCTCCTGCAGCCCTATGACCACTGCTGACTCACCGGGGTGCCATTTCAAATTGTGGTGGGGCTGGAGAAGACAACTTTAGTGGTAATTAGGCTCCTGAAATCTCTAGGTGTTTTGTTTTGGGGGTTTTTTTTGGCACATAATTTAGAAGTTAGCTGATTTCACAGAACACAGAAATTCAGAAATATTTCCACTAGTAATGATTAAATTATTTACAGATCGGGAAAACAAGAAAAATGCTGATTGAGAACTTGTTAGTGTTAAAATTCAGTGATATAAACTTCTGAACTGGGCTTGTTACAAATGGATGAGTGAACGAAGAGTTAAATCAACAAATCATGATTGGCATTAGGATATTTATTTTGTATATCTTGACATGTGATATAGTGGTTTTTGCTGTTTTGTTGTAGTCATGTTGGTGCCTGGATAAGAGCCACAAGGTGAGTGAAGTAATATCTTTAATTGGACCAAATATGATTGGAGACAGTGACAAACTTTGAAACTCCTTAGAGCTCTTCTCCAGGTTTGTGAAGCTCAAAAGGGCTATTCTCTCACCAACCAAAGCTGTTCCAAAATAATTTTAAAAAAAGATCTTACCCTACCCACCATGTGTCTCTGTGTTTTAACAGCTTTAAAGCTTGAACACTTTGCATCTCAACTTCATCTATCATTAAACAATTATCAGACCTCTTTCCATAATTTCCCACAACTGTGAAAATTATAAAAAGATAAAAAGCTTAAAACATGTATTATGCAAAGTTATAAAAAATAAAAAGTGCATTCTACCAAGTCTTTTTGCAAGCTAGAGCAGCAGGGGTGAAGTATTGCAAAGTGGGCAGCGGTATGGGGCAGAGCCTATATTCCCACTGAGTTCCCTATGAGTTTAAGGTCTTGATTGTTGTGACTTTCAGTTTCAATCAGAAGTGGGTTGTGCCTACAAAAACTCATGAGACACCATCTACATTTTTTGTTAGTCTCTAAGGCTGTGTCTAGACTACATGCCTCTGTCGGCAGAGGCATGTAGATTAGACAGATCAGCAAAGGCAAATGAAGCCGCGATTTAAATGATCGCGGCTTCATTTACATTTACATGGCTGCCGCACTGAGCCGACAAACAGCTGATCAGCTGTTTGTCGGCTCGCGCGCTAGTCTGGACGTTCCCCCTGTCGACATCAAAGCCCTTTGTCGGCAGTCCCGTTATTCCTCGTGGAATGAGGTTTACCGGGGCTGCCGACAAAGGGCTTTGATGTCGACAGGGGGAACGTCCAGACTAGCGCGCGAGCCGACAAACAGCTGATCAGCTGTTTTTCGGCTCAGCGCGGCAGCCATGTAAATGTAAATGAAGCCGCGATCATTTAAATCGCGGCTTCATTTGCCTTTGCTGAACAAACAAATCTACATGCCTCTGCCGACAGAGGCATGTAGTTTAGACGTACCCTAAGATGCTGCAGGACTATTCGCTATTTTTGTAAACGTTATCTTCAGATTCTCACACTAGGAACCCGAGTGACTTCCCATGCATGAAGAAGGTTTTCAGGTTAAGATGGGAGTAAAGAAAATTTCCTTATTCTTAATCTTGATACAAGAACAACGCTGTGCCCAACAACAGCTTTGACAAGGCCCTCTGCCCTGAGAAATTTCAGCATACTGAGAAGTACAATACAACTTGTAGTGAAAACATAAACCACCCACCTGCCTCATATTGGGGAGGCAGCAGTAGCAGCCCTCCCACCCACCCAAAAAAAGTGAGCAAAGTTTCTGAGCCAGCCGGGGAAGCAGGAGGACAGGGCCAACTGCTGATGGGAGAGGGGCACAATTTAAAAGTTCCCCCACAACAACTCAAATGTCATATTCCCTCCACAGCCATTAGCCTGGCCCTCCTCAGTTCCCCTCTGCGGTTCTTAAGGGACAAGAGGAACGAAGTGGGGGGGGAGGGGATGAACCCAGACCTGCTACACACTAACACATTCCCAGATAGCAGGGTTGCTCCAAACCCCAGCCAGCCAGAACACAGAGAGAAGCTGCACACGCACACGCGCACACACTCCTTCAACCCCCACCAAACTCAGCTCCCACCCTGAAACACACACACACACACACACACTCCTTTGATCCCCATAAAACTCAGTTACCACCTCTTCCAGCACAGCTTGCCCCAGCCTCTCCCCCCACATGGCTTCTATAGGGGCCCTCTGTCCCAGGGAGAATGGGAAGCCTCCCCAGGCACCCATCCTGCTGCTGTTCCCACAAGAGCAGAGGCTTTACTTGAGACTCTGTCCTCTCTCCCCCTGATTGTGCTGGATGCTGTGTTTCCCCTCCTGCTTAGCTGAGAGGTCCCAGGTAAGGTCCCGTGAGACTATTCATTAGCATTCCCATTAGCATGTTGCCTTGGGGAAGCAACCCCAGTCCTCTGGTTCCAGGGCCAGCAGTGCAGAGTACAGGGGACAGCACTCCCCAAGTTCCTGTCTGCAATATCCCCCTCTGCATTTCAGAGGAGGGAGGAGAAACTCTAGCAGCACCCCACTGATTTCCAGTACTTTACATCCCTTTCAGTCAAAATCCACAGGCTCAGTCTGACCTTCTTTAATGGAGGAAGGGGGAAGAATTTGGCCACTATAGTAGGCACAGAAAAGGATTTATGAGACTACATGAACATCCTAGTCTTTGCTTCTTTTTCCTGGTCCCTGCAACCATCCTTGATGTTAACAGATTTCTCTTTATTCATGTTGTTTCTTCCCACATATGCTATAAATTGTAGGAGTGAGCCTGTGTTTTCAAGGATATTCATCTTTTGTTTTGTCATATTTCAAATCCTGCCATCCAGGGTCAAGCTTGTTCTCTTAATCTAGGTCACAGATTTGTTGGGCGAGGCTCGTCACCGGAGTTTAATCAGTTTAAAATTACTTTCCTCTCTCCCCACACCCACACTTTCCATTTCAGTATTCACTAGCCAGTTTCTTACTCTTGTACCAGCTAATCCTCAGTCTGTTTTCTCACTTCAAAGAAATAAAAATCTTTGAATTTGGGGGTGACTGTGGCTACGTCCAGACTACAAAAAAATGTCGGAAAAAGATACGCAAATTGAAAACAGCAATTTGCGTATCTTTTTCAACTTTTCTTTTGAAAGAGGCTTTTCCAAAATTTGACGCATGTACACGGCACCAAATTTTGGAAAAACCTCCTCTTTTGAGCCATCCCTTCTTCCTCATAAAACGAGGTTCATAGGGATAGTGAAAGAACGCATCTGCTTTTCCGACATTTTTTTGGAAAAGCAGGACGCGTTCCTTGGACGCGGAATAGCTTTTCCAAGACAAATAAATTTCTGGGTTACAATACCTGTTTCTATTAATACCTGACATAAGCATGGTTCCTAATGTTGAGATGTATGTCTGATTCTGAGTTCACTTTAGCTCATGTTTTATGCTACACAACACATTGGGGCCTGATTCTGCTCTCACTTACACTAGTAGTTTAATGTGACTCTAACCCCATTGACTTCACATTGGTGACTCTTGATTTAAACTGGAGTCGGTAACTCCATTGACGTAATTGGAGTTAGGTGCAAAATCAGCATCTGTGCAGAATCGGGTCAGAATCTCAGCCTTGTTGGTTGTACCTCTTTGACATTTAGATACTCATGCTTAGTGTGTGAGCATTTGGGATTTTTTAGTATTTGAAATCTTTCACTAAAACATATTCAAAGACATCATTTCCACTCGTCATGCACAAGTAAATTTCTCATCTATGCAATAGCTAGCTGCACGACCAGAGTTTCTGCATTAGGGATGCTGGAGACAGTAGAATTGCTACTTTAACTCACAGGCAGAAGATCTAAAAAAGAAGCAAATAAGGATTCTAGTCTTGCTGTGTCTTCACTGCAAGTTTAATTTACTGTCTGTTTCCTGGGCTGCCTTCCATTAGAGAGGTGTCAGCCTCTACATCCAGTTTTGCTGGCAGGCCTATGCCCTGTTTGAAAGAGCAGAGCTTTTACTTAGCCAAACGCAGCCCCAATCCTATCCATTCTGCAGCCCAAGAAAATACAAATGTTCTCCACTGCGCATTTATTCTTTACCATCTCACCGGTACCATGAAAAGATCATGTGAATTCCAATTTGTCATGAAGAAAGTGCTGTTGCGAAGCATCCACTATATCAGCAAAGAGCTTTTCTCTCTCCTTTGCCCCACTGATTTTTCTCTAAAACATGAGAAAACGTAACAGATCCATGCTGTGCTGCATACAGAACAAAGCAAAGATGAACACTGTAAAGCTTTACTAACAGAGAGTGCCATGAGAAGCTTGGACAGGAAATTGCATCACAAACATGCATTGCACTGACATACTCGTAATTGCTCCATGTCTTGTGGCTTTAATATTATACTATGCAATACAGTAATCATTATAACAGCACAACAAGCTGCTAAACAAGAGTGGTTTTATCCTTTGAAATACATGCAAGGACTTTAGGAAAATTCATTGTACTGCTAGGTTCCTGTGATAGGGAGAGAAGCCACCCTATGGTTGGAAAGAGTTAACATTCCCAGAGCAGAGAATGTACCAGGGACTGTGTAGCTGGGCTCAGATGGGAACAATGGTTCCATAAGCAAGGAGAAAAGGACAGATCAGCTGTTGAGTCACTTGCTCTGAATATTTGAATGGCTTGGGTTAGCCAGACCTGACTGAGGACAAGGGGATGATGCTGACTGTTAGGAGCATTTTTCTTGTATTTGTCAAACACAGCCTTCAAGAAGCCCCTTTAGAGTTAGTTGAATACTGTAAGCTCTTTGGGGCAGGGACTGTCTTTTTGATATGTGTAGCTACAGTGCCTAACACAATAGGGCCCTGGTTCCTGACTGGGGCCTCAAGATGTTACCAGCAACACCATCTGGGAAAATCCATTTGGAAACCTCAGTTGGAAAGGACTGTTATAAACTAATTGTTGTTGTAGTATTTGACTACATGCACTATACTACTGCTACCATTCCTTCCACCTCACTGCAATCTGACTGGAATTGTCCTCCCCTTTAAAGAGCAGTTGGGTCCAAAGTGCATTTTTATTTTCTCTTCATGAATGTTGCCCAAGAGAATCTTCTTTAATGGAGCGATTCCAAATTGCCCACTCATCCCATTTCCCCCCCCTCCCCCAAAGAAATTCAGTTTGCTCTTGACATGTCAAAAACTGCAGACCTAGGCACACTGTGCATGCAGTTTGATTGGCAGAACTATAGAAAGAGGATCAGATTTCATGTTGAGGAAATGCAGGGAGTGACTGGTTTTCTGGAACTTCATCCTCTGTTGGAGCCAGGGTGCCAGACTATGAATCACTGGTCTCTTCCTGTAAAACAACTCCCACAATCTTGTGTCTGCAACTCAAACTTTAAAGCTTTAAAATAGAAATCTTTAAAAGGAGAATTAACTGAGGGCTCATTTTAAAAAATCTAGTGTTTATCTTTACAGAATCACAGCAGATGGGGTGGCTTATACCCTTTGTGAACTTAGGAACACTTCTCTTTGGTAAGAGGAACACATGTTTTCATTTCAGTGGATAACATATACCCAAAGGGAATCTAACATAATGGAATCTCTTGTCCCTTTACTAACAATTTTCTTCAATGAGCACTTTAAGAGCTTTGTTGAAATTTTCAGAGTAGATCTGAAAGTCCCTATGCTGAAGCACTACATATTTCTTAGACCGAACTAATGAAATTGCATTATCTCTGGTCACTGCCTTGGCTGTCTTTCAGTGCAATCTTGCTTCAGTCACTTTGAATGCTTTTGTTATCCATGAAAAGCACTTTCTCAATCCATTGGAAAATAACACTTTCATGTTATAATAAAGAGGGGATGAAAAAGTTCTCTTAGCCCAGCATTTGTATTGTATACATCAGGGGTCAGCAGCCTTTTCAAACCAAAGAGCCAAACAACATGGTCAACAAAGAGCCAATATAAGAATGCCCATTTGTATGATTGAAAATATACACTTTAATATTATTGATAATTGACATGATTAATAATAGCATAAATGAAAGGTACTCACAGACTTTATTTAATGGAACTTTTGATGCTGCATCTTTTTGCATATTTCTTTGAAGTTTACATCATAACTTGTCAAATTTAGGTTCATGCACGCATTCAAGCTACATAATTACACGTTTATAAACGTTTGAATTAATTTTTCATTTTAATTAAAAATGTTGCATGTATTTTGGGAATAACAAAAGAGCTATATTTGGTTCCATACTGAGCCATAGGTTGCAGATCCCTGGCATACATATTTAGTATTTTTTTAAAATGACAATGGCACTAGCTAGAACATCCAGATGTAATATTAGTATGTACTTTTTATGTTCCTTACTTTATGCAACATTCTCAACATTCTCATGATAGAAAGCTGAGAGGTAAGCATGACTAGAGATTAGGATAATATACATAGATCTTACAATATACCTAAATTCCAATCAAGAAAAATCTAGCTCTGCTACTCAAGCCCAGAGCTTCACTTGCACATAGATTGCCAACTGTGACAAAATGGTGTGCCCTTATAGCCAAGAAGGCTAATGGCACAGTAGGGTGCATTAGGAGGAGCACTGCCAGCAGATCTAGGGAAGTGATTATTTCACTTTATTTAGCATTGATGAGGCCACATCTGGAGAGTCCACCTGGACCCTCATTACAGAAAGGATGTGGATGCATTGGAGGGCAACATAAATGATTAGGGGGTTGGAGCACATGACTTATGAGGAGAGGGTAAGGGATTTGAGCTTGTTTAGTCTACAGAGGAGGGTGGGGCTTGATAGCAGCTTTCAAATACCTGAAGAGGGGTTCCAAAGAGGATGGAGATAGGCTGTTCTCAGTGGTGACAGATGACAGAATGAAGAGCAATGGTCTCAAGTTGCAGTGGAGGAAGAGATTAGGTTGGAGTCTAGTTTGGATATTAAGAAACATTATTTCATCAGGAGAGTGGTGAAGCACTGTAACAGGTTACTTTGGGAGGTAGCAGAATCTCCATCCTTATATGTTTTAAAGCTCTGGCTAGGATGATTTAGTTGGAATTAGTCCTGCTTTTAGCTGAGGACTGCACTCTATGACCTCCTTGGGTCTCTTTCAATCCTACCATTATAATGTAACTTGCTGAGAAATTGTGCAGTGTTTACATTAGTGTGGACATGAACAACCTAGAAATAGACTGATGTGCAATGAAAGATGGAACACAAAAATCTCTTTAGGCTTATGACACTAGCAAAGGAAAATATGCTGAAACATGAATATTGTTGTTTATCATTTTATCCCCTTGTGTCTTTTGTGAATTCTGCAAGACTGAAATGTTAAACAGAGTTTGTCTGAAAATGGCCATCAGCATCTTTTTTTCTAATGAAAAATAGGTGATGGTGTTGATAACTTTTCTCCTGGTTTTCAACAAGGCAAATCAGGAAGGAAGAGAATAGCTACCCAGAGATGAGATGGGGAAGATCAGTGGCTTCAAGTCCTCTTTTTTTTCTGAACTGTTTTTAAAGAGAGACGGCAGTGTGTTAGAATCACTAATAAATTAAGTTATTAATACTGATATGAGAAACAACCAAACACTAAATTAAGCATTAAATTCCTTTCTTAACTCTAAAGGCCAAATTATATTCATACAATAGCTGCAAACATGCTGAAAACCCTAATATTGTAATACAAATTTTATATATCCAAACAGTAACAAAACATGTAAACATTTGATCAAGATCAGCAGGGCTGACAGCTACTGTGGGTCCTGAGGCAAGATGTGGAGCAGCCTGCTCCGCACCTGGGCAGGGCCTCAGGCAAAAGGGGGAAGGCTGGGGCAGCCAGCCCTTAGCGCTGCCTGGACCACAGCATCTGCCTCCCCACCCAGCCCACACAGAGTGGTAAAGTGGGGTTCCATTGGCAATTCAAAGGGAACTGAGGCTCTGGCCCTCACCATTGCCATAATAGCTGTAGCAATGGCCAGGAACCCCGGGCCCCTTTGAATTGCCGGGCTCTGAGGCAACTGCTTTCTTTGCCCCCTCTCCTCCATCCGGGGGGGGGGGGGGGGGGTCTGATCAAGATATTTATAAATAGGCTAAACCCAGAGGTGCTTAGGCCTACTCCAGTTAAGATTTACAATCTCCTTTCTTCCCAAGGCCTTTCCTCCCCTCCTTCTTCCTGCCCAACAGGTTCTTCATTGCATCTAGGCGTAGGTGTCCACTTCTGTACTAGCCAGGGGGTGCTCAAATCACCACACTGCACCCCATACTCCACCCCCGCTCTATCCCTTCCCCCAAACTCTTGCCCTACCCCACCTCTTCCTGTGCCCATTCTGCCCCTTTCCCCAAGCCTCCACCCTTGCCCCATCTCTTCCCTCCTCTGAGTGCATCGCATCCTCCCCCCTCCTCACTCCTGGACCTTTGAGTTCTGCAAAACAGCTGTTTTGTGGCAGTGGGAAGGAGGGGGAGGAGCACATCAGTGGGACAAGAGGTGGGTGTGGGAAAGGGAGCAGAAGGGAGCGGTTGGCTGCCATTGGCTGCTGAGCAACTGTTAATTTTCCCCCAGGGGTGCACCAGCCCCGGAGAACCCACAGAGTCATCGCCTGTGCATCTGAGCTCTCCTAGGAAGTAACAGTAGGGTGGGAAGGTCCATGTTGGCTTCTCCTAAGAGCGATTATGTTTGTCTTATTGAAAACTATCTGCAGTCGTTCCTTTTGGTAGTTATTCTTTGCACCAGGCACCCTTTCTGCTTCATTCCTTCTGGCCTTATGACTCATTATTTTCCTTCGACTGGCTCATCAGGGCCTTTCTTTACAACACACACTTAAATTTCCTAAACCAGATTTAAGCTAACTTTAATCTTCTATTTTTCCTACCCTGGGATATGATGAATCTTTGAGTTTGAGGAGATAAATCCCAATGCAGTGGATTTTTAAATAAAAGTTATGCAAATCCACAGGAACTGCTCCCCATAACTCAATGAGAACTTTGCCACTGACTTCATTTGAGGCAAGATAATGTCCACAGTATACTTATAGTATGATTGACATTCAGTTTTATGTCATTATGTTCATTAACAATTTGCCCACTTGGGGCCTGATTCTACCACTCTTACTCTGGATGATTTCAACTAGACCTTTTGCATAGGAAGGCATTATTTAGTTGGCCGATGGGTGGCAGTCCTTCACGAACGGAGTAAGAGAGCATACCAGGCTGAGCGTGATACTAAAGAAGTGCTGTGTTCATGCATAAACAACGAGGAGTCCTGTGGCATCTTAAAGAGTAACAAATTTATTAGGGCATAAACTTTCATGGGCAGCAGTTCATTTTGTCAGCTGCATGAAGTGGAAGCTTCAGTATGGCACGGATTTATACATGCATACAAAGATGGGAGTGTTATGTGGAAGATGAGAGCTAACAAGGATAACTCAGTCAATGATAAAAGGAGTGAATCCTGAAATAATTATTGTCCTATTATCTTTAGGCCCAAAATTAAGGGATTGCTGTGCTTAGTTCTCCATGATTCTGTGATCATTGCTAGCTATTGTTGTGGTTGTTTAATATTATAAGATCATGGGTTGAAAGGAATGGTCAGCCAAGTGTGCCTTTTGAGGCTTAGCTGAAATTGATCCGATTGCAGTTCATTTGCTGAGGCTAGTGATTATAAATTGGGCACTAGCCCCTAACCCCCCCCCCCCCCCATCAAGTTCTGTGGCTTTGTAAAATGCCTACTTCAGATTTTTGGACTCTGGGCACTGTACATTAGTTTCCACTGGCGCTATCATTGTTGATTGATGAATCTGTCTAGGAGGGATGTGAAGGATGGATGCTCTATTTTATTTATTATTTTTTTAAAAGTGTAAATCCAGCAAGAAAAAAAATTTCCTCAGCACAGGCTGGACAGGAACCCTTTGAAAAAGAGGAAAGGGGCGTTGTTGAAAAAGTAAATGAAGGTCCAGGATTGAGGGAGGAAGTATTTTGGTTCTCTAAATTCAGTTAATTCCCATATTTATTGTTTAATGGCCCTATTCCAGAGCTGTTACTCACAGTGAGTAGTACTTTTGGGAGTAGTCTGGGAGCAGAGGCTGAAGGCCGGCAGCAGCGGGACTGGCTTTGACTGCCTCTGATCTGGCAAACTTCCTGGTTCAGGAGTGGTAAGGTCTCAGGGTACTGGACCAGGAAGGTCCAAACTGAAGAAGGCTATGATTCCTTAAGAAAATATGCAGAATTAGAACCTTTTTTCAATTGTGATTTCCTTTTCAACCCCAAAAAGATTGAACATTGAAATTTTTTTAATCAATTTTTTCAGGAAAAAGGGAGCCTATTTTTAACCCAGAACTTTGGAGGGGATAGTGTGTGTGGGGGGGAGGGGAGGGGGGGGAGGTGGGTTACCAGAAATAAAATGAAACTAGAACAGTTTCATGAGTTTTTCACAGCACTGGACCATTTTTTACCTCCCCCTGCAAAATTCAGGTTTTTTGCATGATAGAGGCAGTCACTCTAATATTTCCTCATTTCATTTTTTTTATACACACCTCCAGTTACTGCCTACTACTAGATGAAATGTCAGGTCTACTCACAGTGATGTTGCCTTCTATTAGCTGTTCTACAAAGAGTTATATGTTATGGAAATTCTCCATTAGCTAAAGTAGCAGAAGCCTCTGATTGTGTTTGGATTTTTGTTTGTTTTGTTTTTCCTTTTTATCGGAAGGTTTGGATTTTATTCCCCATTTTGTATATGTGCATTTTAGTTGGCCACTGTGTTTTGTTGTTTGCAGACATGGAATCATTACAACCTAATCATGGCAAGAATATTCTTTTCAAGGTATGTGCAAAATATAATCCTAATGCAAAAGTTCTGATATAAGTCTTCGTAGGAAAAAAATGGAAAACGATATAAAAGGAATTCTCTCTCTAATCTGGCTGGCCATCCACAGCTACAATCTTTAACCAGAAAAGATAACCTCACTATTTTGCTGATTTGTTTTGCGAGGTTTCTCAACTTTGAAATATGAGCTGTATTTGTCTTTATCTAAGTACATCTACTAAGTGGACAAACTCCTAGTATAATTGGATTCTGATAGTGCAGACCATATCATCAGAGCTCTCAAGTCATTGGCAAATGTTGGAGTAATAAAGTAAGTCTTCTGTTGATGAATGACCGCTCAGTAGATAGTTCAAGCCAAATGGCCTATATCCATTCATTTTCTCTACAATCAGAAGTCCTTGACATACTGTAGTGAAATGGTCAATTTTCATGAGACTCCCTTCATTAGCTTTTAGTTGGGTCTACAGAGCTAAGCATATTTTTGGACTGAGTCATTTGCTCTTACAAAGAATTGTTCACTGTGTATCTGTGGTCCAGCTGAAGGCTATAGAGTATGGTAAATTCCACAGGAAACTGAAAAAAGCATTTAGAGACCCTGTGACTTTTGCAAGCTTTTTATATATTAAGAACTCTTCTGGATGGGAGCTGTCTTCCTCTGTATGTGGGCATGCTTGGCATATTGTAGATGCTACCAGACTACAAATAATGTGGCTCTGTTGCATCACAATCCCACTCAACACACATCCTGTTCATTGTGGTGCATTATCCCACATCTAGAGCCAATTCAGAAGATAAGCCAAGAGAAACGCTTCTCACATGTTATGGTTTATACTATGGCAGTGCCTAGGGATTCAAACCAAGACTGGAACGTGAGCACATAACAAAAGACAGTCCCTTCCATGATGAGTGATAGAAATGTAGCCGTGTTAGTCTGGGGTAGTTGAAGCAAAATGCAGGACAATGTAGCACTTTAAAGACTAACAAGATGGTTTATTAGATGATGAGCTTTCGTGGGCCAGACCCACTTCCTCAGATCAAATAGTGGAAGAAAGTAGTCACAACCATATATACCAAAGGATACAATTAAAAAAATGAACAAATATGAAAAGGACAAATCACATGTGTCCTTTCTGGCCCACGAAAGCTCATCATCTGATAAACCATCTTGTTAGTCTTTAAAGTGCTACATTGTCCTGCATTTTCCTTCCATGATGAGTTTGCTGTCTAAACAGACCAGATAAAGGATGGTAGGGGAACTAGAGAGGGGAATTGGCTTGACCAAGGTCACACAATAGGGGTGTGTCTAGACTACAGGGTTTTGTCGACAAAAGTGGACTTTTGTTGACAAAACTATACCTGCGTCCACACTACCGCTGAGTTCTGTCGACATAACGTCAACAGAACTTAGCAGTTTTGTCGACGCTGGTAAACCTGATTTCACGAGGCATAACGCCTTCTGTCAACAGAGTTCTGTCGACAGAAAGCGTTATTGCATGTAAACTCTCCTTGCGTCTACACTGCTATGTCGACAAAGCAGCTTGCTTTGTCGACAGAACTGAATGTAGTGTAAATGCTTTTTGTCGACAGAAGCTTTGTTGACAGTATCTGTCGACAAAACTTCTGTCGACACAACCCTGTAGTCTAGATGTACCTTAGGTGTCATACAGTAAAACTGAGATTAGAGCTATATCTTCTATCTAGTGTCTTACCCTCTTGATTACACTGGCTTTTTAGCTTTATCATAACTCTTCTACCCATTCAAATTACAATAAAAAAATTCAGGACAAATCTAAACTTTTCTAGTTTTGTATTAGCACCCATCACCAAAGTATCTGAGCACTGCCCACACCAGTAACAGACAAGCTCTCATGGAGTTTCTTCATTCTTTGTTTATTTTCTGGCTATGGGACACTGCTCTCACATTGTAACATGTGATGATAAAGGATATCCTACCCTCAGGGTTTTTTAAATTTTACCGTATTTTGGTTACATTTAAAACATATCAGTGAAGGTTATTTGTTGATTTTCTTTTTAATTATGCCATTTCTAATAATTTATTTATTGATTTATGACTGTTATGTTTTATAAGATTGCAAACCATCACCAGCCTCTGGGGGACTTCCAGCCCCCTCAATTTTGCTTAGTTAAAATGGGGAATTGATTTGCATAGGGCACTATTTCTCAAAATCAAGATTATGTCCATAATACTTCATTGGCTTAACATGCTATAAAAGTTTAGCCTGAGTATAAAAATGAGAATGCTCAGATATCAGAGTCGTGCTGTATTATGTATTATATATTATATTACCTCTGCCTTGGATACAATATGTACCAGGTTCAAATCCTTGATTTCTTTTTGGCTCCAAAATGGGCTGATTTAAAAAAAAAAAAGCCTTTATAACTCAACCACTTACTTTAAAGCCTTTCCCTGAGTCTATATGAAACTTCTTTATTCAAAACCCGTTGGGTCAGAAAACCGGTTGATTTTCAGATGTTTGAAGGGTAGACAAGCCACACAGTTCATGTAATATTTGTTTCGTTATATAAGTTAATATGAATCATCACATGAAAATATAGGTTGTGTGAAATCTAAGGGTGAGCCTAGCTGTTAGTACTGCCCATTTCCTTTTAAATGTGTTCTTCTCAACAGCTTTGTTCCTGGACCCTTCCTGCTAACAGAGAAAGAGAGAACACTTTCCCATGCTAAAAACAATAATTTCTGAACAGTAAGTTGAGATGGAAGGGGCCAATGCATACGCTCAGACGTTAAGAAAGCATGACCTCAAACCTCTCCATTGACATTTTAAAGTTTCTATTTTTGAAAGTAAATTTTGTGTATTAAAACTATCACAGCAACAAATCACCATGTGAAACCCCACAAATATTTCATTAAACACCCTAAAAACCTTTCTGTTAGTCACTCTCTGAGCAATAAAGATAGGGAAGTCCTCACACAATAATATACAATTAAATCAGGCCACGTACAACAGACAGAATTAATTGTTTTGTTCTGCTGCAGCAAAGGAAATCTAAACAATTCTGTTTTCTAATTAGCTCATTATCTGAAGAATTCATGAATTAGTAGCAAACATTTGTAAGCCACTAATTAAGGGTTTTTTCCAGTGTCAGTCTTTGGGTCCAGGTGAACCAATGCAGATGTCATCTGGTGCATCACTAACTAGAATCATTTCACTAGAATGGTGAAATCTGGCCTCCATTGAAGTCAATGAGAGTTTTGCTGTTGACTTCAAAGCGCCCAGGTTTTCCTTTCCTGAATCTATACATTCTAATAATGGAGACTCTTTACTCCGTAAACCCCTTTCAAGTCATGCAACTGGGAAGTAAATATTTGAAAGTGCCAAGTGATGACCTAAACTGGTAATACTGTACTTTATTGTACTTGGAAGATGTTAGAGCCATGACTGGAGGTGAATTTAGGAATTGCAGTCCCAATGACAGACCTGTGATCCAACTAATCTAGCATCCTGTCTTCAGTGACAGCCAGCACCAGGTGCCCCAGAGGAAGAAATCTCATAATCACTGGGGTCAACAGCCTTGATGGATCCCTGGCCAAGGCATGGGGAGAGGGCAGCTCTGCATTCCCAAAAGGAGCAGGGCATTTGCTGGAAGGGGCAGGGCTGGGGCTAGCTTTGCCAGTCAGCCCTTCAGGGGCATTTGGAGCATGTTGTGCTTCTCCTAGCCACCTCTTCAGGGGCACTCAGAGTGCACTGCGTCTTCCCTAGGCAGCCCTCAGTGCTGCTTGGAGCTAAAGCAGAGATTTAAACGCAGCACCAGCTGGAGGCCTGGGCCCATTTGAATCGGCAGGCTCTGGGGCAGTTGTTCCCTTTGTCCCCTCTCCCCTATCAGTGGGCCTGCGCATACTGGACACGTACACAGAATAACCTGCCCATAGGAGATGTTTCTTCCCAACCAATTCTGTTAGTGTTTGGCTTTTGCTCTGAAGCATTAGCTTTTATGCATCTTATAAAATATGGATTTGCCTTTAATGTAGCTGCCACAGGCCTGTCAGAGATAATAAAAAATAAGTTTGAGATGGGAGAATTGCTAGAACATTTTTATAGCCTCATTGTGTATTCAAATCCCACAAATGAACAATGCTATGGATTGTAACACAACAATCATTTTAGGACTGAATGCCTCTAAGGGGATGTCTACACAGGGATAAACCTGTGGCTGGCCATTATCAGTTGCTGGATGGAGAGGCTCAGACTCTGGGGATGAAAAAAATCACTTTGCTGAAGCCTGAGCATTGGGACAATGTGAGGATGGAAAGTCCCAGTACTTGGGTGCCAGCTCCTGCCTGAATATCTGCACAGTGCCTGAGCCCTGCCAGTCCAAACCAGGGCTGTGTCTAGACTGCATCCCTTTTTCGTAAAATGGATGCAAATTAGACACATCGCAATTGCAAATGAAGCAGGGATTTAAATCCCCCCACTTCATTAGCATAAAAATGGCTGCCGCTTTTTTCCGGCTCGGAGCTTTGCCGGAAAAAAGCGCCAGGCTAGACACGGATCTTTCGGAAAATAAAGCCTTTTCCAAAAGATTCCTTATTTTACGAGGAATAAGGGATCTTTCGAAAAGGCTTTATTTTCCGAAAGATCCGCATCTAGCCTGGCGCTTTTTTCCAGCAAAGGTCCGAGCCGGAAAAAAGCGGCAGCCATTTTTATGCTAATGAAGCAGCGGGGATTTAAATCCCCGCTTCATTTGCAATTGCGATGTGTCTAATTTGCATCCATTTTACGAAAAAGGGATGCAGTCTAGACACAGCCCATGTGTTGTGGGTCAGTTATCAGTGTAGACAGACTCTGCTTTGCAATTTGTTCAAGACAAAATACAAGGGAAAATAGATAAGGAAATACACAACCAACAAAATAGTTTCAAAGATCAAAAGGGAATGGTGAACATAATTATGATTCAAAAGCTTCAGAGGTTAGCCGAGTTAGTCTGTAACAGGAAAAACTTAAAAAACAACAAATAGTCTAGTAGCACTGTGGGGGAGTTGACTCACCACCCTGCCTCAGTGACCCTCTGCCAGTCTTCATCTAGCCCCTGTCTCAGGGCAAACTGCAGTCTGTAAGGGCTGCTCATCACCAGCAAAGGGGTGTGGACCTGCTACCCCCGCTTACCACGGCTGTCCCTCCACAGCCCTCCTAACCCCAGACTGCGCTCCAGGCCCTGCCTTTTCCGCTCCTGGGAGCCTCTGCTTTCCCAGCTGCCAGCCCTGACTGCTCCCCCCAAGAGCGGGGAACTACTCTCCTTTATATAGCCCTCAGCTGGGCCCTCATTAGCCCAACCTGCCTCAGCTGGGTCTTTGCTTCCAGCCCCAGCTCCAGGCTGGAGTTTTGCACTTAAAGGGCCAGTGCAGGGCATGTGCCCTGTCACAAACACCTTAAAGACTAACAAAACAAGTAGATGGTATCATGAGCTGTTGTGGGCACAACCCACTTCCTCAGATGAGAGGAGTGTTGGAAATCCAGGCTTGGATCTGGACTTCCAACTTGGATCTGGACTTCCATCACTCCGGTCATCTGAAGAAGTGGTCTGTGCCCACAAAAGTTCATACCACCATCTACATGTTTTGTTAGTCTTTATGATGCTACTAGACTATTTGTTGTAATTATGATTATGAAACTCCTTTGAGAAATATCAGTGGATATGGGGAAAATTATATAGCTGTTTCACTGACTTCCAAAAAGCATTTGACAGAATTTATCGCTACATAGTTCTCGGTATATTCAGATATGTAGGGACTGATGGATACGAACTCTGAGTAATAAAACAATTATATGGGAATCAGAAGAGGATTATAATAGGAGATGAAATAGAAAATATAATAGAGATCAAGAGAAGAGCGAGACGATGTTGTGTAATTTCATTGACTTTATTTAACATTTATAGCAAGTGTTTGATTAATTTAACTGAAGAAACAAAAAAAGAAATTAAGATTAATGTAAATTGGATGAATTACATTCGCTATGCAGCTAAGAGTGCTAGTGGCTGATTGGGAAGATCTGATGAAGTTAATAGAAATTATATATGAATGTCATCTAGAGTTAATGTGGACAGGAAACATCTATGCTTGTATTCAGGGATTCTGTAAATACATACAAAAATATCAGTGAACACCCCAGTCATTCAACATGTGAGACAGAGACATAGCAAGTTAGGCATCATCATTAAGGAAGATGGAAGTTTGGATAATGAAGTCAGCACCATAATCCCAAAAACAAACGAGACATTCAGAAAGATAGACACATGATGAGAAGGGACATAAACTTGAAGACTAAATTTTGACTCTTAAAAACTTAACTTCAGTGTATGTTAAACTGACATTCAAACAATTGATAATAAAGAATCTATGTACAATACTTAAAATTATGGTTTCAGAGGGGTAGCCGAGTTAGTCCTTAACTGGAAAAACTTAAGAAATGATGAGAAGTCTAGCAGCCCCTTAAAGACTAACAAAATATGTAGATGGTATCATGAGCTTTTGTGGGTACAACCCAGCTCTTCAGATGATTGGAGTATTAGAAGTCCAGATCCAAGAATAAATAAGGGAAAGCGGGAGAGGGGAGGAAAATGAGGGGTAAAAAGAAAAAATATAAAAATAAAATAGTGAATTGGATTGTTCAAGTTACAAGAGGCTGATAAGAACAATTTACAGCTTTATAAGTCCCCATTGGTTGGTTGGTTGGTTGGTTAAGTCATTAGGATATGGAAGGTAATGTGCGAGTTAGCCAATATCTTTATTTATTCCTCTCTGATAAGAATCAAACTTGTAAATGAAGTTAAGTTCCAACTCTTCTCTGTGTATTTGGCACAGTAGAGACTGAGAACCAAGGATTGTCCTCTTCATTATATCTCTTTGCATATTTACAGACTTTTATCAAGTCTCTCCTCAGTCTTCTTTTCTCAGTACAAAATGTGTTAGGTTTCTACATCTATTAACTCTTTTGTTACTCTGCCCTGGACTTTCTTCAGTTTGTGCTAGTGCTTAATTTGTGCCAGGGCTTGCCTGGACTGAGCCCCAGCACCTGTATGCTTGGTACTTCATAGCCCTGGCATCTCTGGGCTTGCCACTTCCGTTATTAAAGTAAAAATAATGCTCGAGTCCCGACACCTCTTTTGTTATGGATTAAGCACTGGTTTCTTCATATCTTTCTAGAAGTGTGGCACCCAGAACTGGACATCATATCCCAGCTGAAGTCTCATCAGGTTGAGTAGAGCAGGAAAATTACTGTTAGGATATCCCAGAATGATATTCACCTTTTGCTTCACTTTGTTGGCACATACTGATTTTGTGATCCACTATAACCCCATATCATTGATTAACCAGTCATTCCTCTTTTTTTTAAGTTGTGCATTTGATAGGTTTCCCTTCCTAAATGCAGTATTGTCTACTTGTCTTTACTGAATTTCATCTATTTGATTTCAGACCAATTTTCCAATTTGCCATGATAGTCTAATCCTGTTCTCCAAAGTACTTGCAACCCTTTCCAGCTTGGTATCTGTGATTAAACACACCTGTGTTCACTCCTTCCATGTGATTGTAATAATCTTAGTGCAAAATATGCCTTGTAAGGCAGCATTTAAAAACTAACACACTGATCATCAATATTTTGGTGTGATGTATGAATTAAATGTGCATTAAGAGTAATGAACCTACACTAAAATTAAAACTACAATGTGTTTATTGAATTAGCCAGAGGCGGGGGAAACTGGTTTTGCAAAGAAAAAGAACAGACTGGCACCTTTAGCTAAGTGTCATCAAAGCTGATTTGTGATCACCTGTCAAGCAGTTTTTCTTTGGCAGCAGAAGGGGGCAGGAACAGATCAATATAGAATGCCTTCCAGTACAAGGCTCTGTGGGTATCTCTGAACAACAAGGAGAAACCCATTGCTGGCCTGTAGCAGCTGACTCGGGTCCACAAGACTTGGGATACAGGGCTGTTGCACTGCTGTATACATTTCTGGACTCTTGCTGAAGTTCAAGGTCTGGGACCTTCCTATCCCACAGAATCACAGAGCTGGGGCTCAGAAGTGTACCCAGAAATGAAATAGCCCGACAGACTGAGCCCGAGTCGGTTGAGATTGGTTAGTTGCAGGCTCTCTTTTGTTGTATATGTCTACACAGCATGTTTCCATTCTTACAACTGGAATGAAATTTATCTAGGAATAACACTGGGGAAAATCTATGTAAAGTGTGATTGGACTATAAAATAGTAATAGAGCTGGACTACAAAAGTGAGGGACAAAACCAGTCCAAGTTCTTAGAATCATAGAACACTAGAAGTGGAAAGGACCTTGAGAGGTCATCAAGTCCAGTCCCCTGCCCTCACAGCAGGACCAAGCGGTTCCCAACCTTTTCCAGATGGGGACCTATTTTGACAATTCAGGAAGACTTGGTGACCCAGGGCAATTCAAAAAATGTGTGAATGGCTCCTTAAGAGCCACCTGGGGAGACACCTGGAGACCCTTTTGAAATGTAATAATGACCCATATGTTGGGAAGCCCTGATCTAGATCATCCCTGATAGATGTCTATCCAAACTGCTCTTAAATATCTCCAATGATGGGGATTCCACAAGCTCCCTAGGTAACTTATTCCAGTGTTTAACCACTTTGACAGCTAGGAAGCTTTTTCTAATGTCCAACCTAAACCTCCCTTGCTGCAATTTAAGCCCATTGCTTCTCATCCTATCATCAGAATAGGAATACGTAGGAATAAGTGTCATAATATGTTAACCTATAGAGTAAGTGTACCTGAAGATTTATTAAGGTGGGGAAATAAGATTTGGTCATGGTAGTTTAGGCCCTAATTAAGCAGTGCCAGGCCCTATAAAATAACCATGCTAGGGATTGCGTACAGTCATTTGTTCACTTGCCAGCTTCTTCTACCATTCTATTAGCTCAACTTTGAAGTATAGCTTAGCCACTCAACACTCTACCTGTGTGGACCATGATATTTGTGTGGCATGCCTGGAGCAAAGTTGGTCCTCCATCTCTTATCACCAGCTATAGCAGGGAGGGATGTGAGTATGCTAGGCCAAGTAGTTTTTTTTAATCCATGGAAAAGTTACCACAAGGGGTATGTCTAGACTGCATCCCTCTGTCGGCAGATAGATGCAGATTAGGCAGGTCAACATTGCAAATGAGGCAGGGATTTAAATAAAAATGGCCACCGTGTTTTGCCGACTCAGCACTTTGTCAGCAAAAAGCAGCAGTCTAGAGGGGGATCTGTTGAGAAAGAAAGACTTTTTTGACAGATCCCTTATGCCTCCTGCAAGATCACCCTTTTTGCTGTCAAAGTGTTGAGTCGGCAAAACATGGCGACCATTTTTATGCAAATTAGGCGCGGGATATTTAAATCCCTGCCTCATTTGCAATGTCGACCTGCCTAATCTGCATCTGTCTGCCGACAGAGGGATGCAGTTTAGACATACCCAAGGAGTCATAGAATTATTGCCTTCTAACCCTGTTTCATAATATTGTTATTATTTCTTTTATTTTAATAGTGGTTTTAATAAGCTGGTATTATACACAGTTTAAGTGTCCATGCGATGTATCCTGAGAGTTCTCTTCTGAGTTAGAACTCTGTGTTTTCTCATTCTGTAGCCTGAATTGGGACAAGAGCTTAAATATTTTCTGGTCAGATCAGCCAGTGGTAAGCCATAACCTCCACCCATAAATTCAGGTCAACAGTTGACGAGCCAGGAACCTTGAAGTGTGAGTGGCAGGAAAGTGTACCTCTCTCCTAAACCCATATGTAGACATACTTTCCTTCTTTATCTTTATGTTCCTTTCTCTCTCACCTCAGAAGATAAAGGAACTACCCCTTTGATTTCAGGGGGAGACTCTGACCTGAGGATTTGGTCAACCATGTTGATAGGAAAATATAAGAAGGATTTTTACCATGAATTAAGCGTATCTTGTTAACTTTTAACTATTCAAAAGTGTTTTATCCTTATTTCTCTTGTACGGTAATTCTTTCTAAATGTAATATCTTGCATTTGAACTCAAAGTCAATGTCTTTGTAGTTAAATAAATTTATTTTAATCTAAACAAAGCTAGCACTGAGTTTAAACTGAACTGGTAGGTAACTCCCCTTCAATTAGCAAACTGCAATATTGAGTTTTTATAGGGGCTTTGGCAATGGCATTCTGAACTGTCCAGGAGAGGGCTGGAATGTGCAGAACACACATTTTTAGGAAAATTTAGCTTTTCTGATTTTATCCCTACATGCTTGTGCTATTTTTTTGTACTCCTCCTTAGTAATGTATTGAAGTTTCCACTTTCTATAGCATTCCTTTTTAATTGTAAGGTTGTTAAGGAGTTCCTGATAGAGCTATGTTTGCCTCTTATTATTCTTCCAGTCTTTCCTTCTCATCAGAATAGTTTACATGTGTCATAAATACTGTCTCTTCTCTAGCCCTTAGATTTTTTTTTTTCCTATGGGTCCTTACCTACCAGTTTTCTGAATTTTTGGAAGCCTCTGTTTTTTTTAAATCTGTTTTCCTTATTCTATTGCACTAATTCCTTTCTTTATTTACAATCATGAAATCATTTCATGATCACTTTTACCCAAGTTGCCTTCCACCTTGAGATTCCCAACAAATTCTTCCTACAATGGCCATTCCCCTAATTACTTCCTCCACTGCTTGAAATAATAATTTGTCCCAATATATTCCAGGAACTTAATGCACATTTCATGTTTTGCCATATTACTTTTCCAACAGATGTCTAGTTAGCTAAAATCCTCCATTCCTACCAGGACTTATTTTGCTCATTTCTTCTATTTGTTCTAGAAATGACTCATCCACCTTCTCTTCCTGATTTGGTGGTCTAAAGTAGACTCATGGCAAGACATCACTTTTGTTTTTACCTCCTTTTACTTTACTGAGAGCCTTTCAATTAGTCTACCTCTGCTTACCTTCTGGACCTCAGAACAAGTGTATATATTCTCAATGTAAGGTGCAACATGCTCTCTCTTTTCCCCCCACCTGTTCTTCCTGAACAAGCTGAATCCCCCCTCTCTACCAACATTTCAGTCTGAGATTCATCCCACCAAGTCTCTGTAATGCCAGTTAGGGCATAATTTAGCATGCAAGCTAATATTTCCAGTTCTTCCTGTTTATTCCCCACACTCCTTGAATTTGTGTGTAGACATCTGACATGTTGGGTAGAATCCTCCACTGATTTGCATCTTGTTGTGCCTATGATCCAATTGTAATTTCCATGTTCCCCTTTCCCCCAGCATCCAACCATTTGTGAGGGATGCCATTTTTAATTCTTACCTGTAGATTGTTGTCATTTTCCCCTCTGAACCTAGTTTAGAGCCCTCCCCATTAGGCTGGTAAGTCAGTGCACAAAGATACTCTTACCTGTTTTTCTCAGAATAGAATCCCATGCATGAAGAAACCAGAGTCTTCCCATTGATGCCATTTATGCAGCCATGCATTCCTCTCTAGTTTATGTTTGTCTTCAACTGGGATAAAAAAAACAATGAATGGTCCTGTAGCACCTTAGAACTTTCATGAGCACAACCCACTTCTTCAGATGAATGAACTGGGATGATTGACAAGAACACAGGCTGCATTCCCAACCTCTTTAGTCTTGTTCCCAGTGCCCTGTAGTCACTGTTGATCTGTTCAGGGTCATACCTGGAAGTGTGATGTGATGCCATGTGGATGAAGCAGTATAGTGTAGGGTAGTTGTCATAAGGACAGATGAGCCTTGCAACCTTTCTATAATGTCTTTAATGCAGGCACCAAGCAGGTAACACACCTCTCTGGAGAGCATCTCAGGGCAGCAGGAGGGTGCCTGAGAGTCCTCTAGCATCGTACACCACCTTCTTTTCAGTACAGGGGCCATGAATCTCCCAGCTTTGGGGGCAGGTGGATGTTTCTCAGGCATTGGGATCTGTGCCTCATCTCCTGTGACCAGTACAACATACTGGTTCTTGATAACAATCGAAGGGAGACCTGGGCTGTAGACTTCATTACAGATAGACTCTCGTTAGACTGTTCTGCCTAATTGATCAGGTGAGTGCAGCAAACAAGTATCTACTGCAGGAATGGAGAACCTCTGGCCCAAGGATCCGATCTGGATTGTTGCTTCAGTTCATCTGTCCTATGGCAAGTATCCACACCATGGGTTGGAAACCCTGAATCTGCTCCCCCCCTTTCCTCCTGGGTGGCTGGAGCTGCAAGCCTTGGCTCACCAGCATGTCCCTGTGGCTACTAGGCAGAACAGTGATCAGGGAAGCTCCAGGTGCTGTCCCCACTCTCAGCGTTGGCTCTACAGTTCTGATTGGCCAGGAATTGCAGCCAATAGGAACTGCGGGGATGGCACATGTGGATTTGGATAGGGCAACTCACACCACATAACAGAGCTGCCTGGCCATGCCTCCGCCTAGCGGGCTGGACATGCTATCTACTTCTGGGAGCAACTTGGAGCCAGGGCAGGCAGCCTGCCTTAGCCCCACTGTTCTACTAGGGGTGAGTGCCACCCAGCCAAAGCCTGCACCATAAATCAACACCACACCCTAATCCCCTGTCCTATTCCTAGAGCACACACCCCCCAGCTTTCACCCTGTCCTGCACTGCAACTTCTTGCCCCAGGTTTTAGCACGCCCCTGACTCCTAATCCCTCGGATCCAACATGCAACTGCTTCCTACACCCCAAGCTCCTGCCAGAGGCTCCTTCCACACCCTGAACCTTTCATTTCTGACTCCACCCCAGAGAACTAGGGGAAGCCCTGAACCTCTGCACACCCTGTGGGGCTGAATGTGTCCCAGCCCCTGACTGATTTTTCTGTGGGTCAATAGCCCCGATAGAAAAAATGTTCCTCATCCCTGATCTATTGTATTGCAGAGAAAATGGCTTTTTCCTTCGCAGGTGGCCTTTAATCTGTTTGGTTGAGTTGGGGAAGCAATTCACAAATATCTGGAATGAATGTCAGATTTGTCACAATATTTTTGAGAAGCCAGATGGCTTGCTCTCCTGGCCTGTTTCTCAGATACGTGGTATTTGAATGTTTAAATTAATTAAGCTTATTCATGCAAGGAAGAGACATGAATATTTTGCTATAAAAAGAATGAGGCATTTATTTGTACACTTTTGCACTCTGTTTCTAGTACTGAAAGTCTGATGTCAGATGACAGAACACTTTTCTGATTTCATAACTGAAAATAACATGCCACCTCATGCTTTTAAATCAAAGGTGATTTAAACACACGTGTTTTTTTTAAATACTAGTTATGTGAGTATTTCTGAAGGAAGGCAAGAGAAATGAAGCTTCCCAATCACTTCATTGAAGAATCAGAGAATGATGCCAAATTGGGAAAAGTGCACCAAGAACAGCTGATAGAATTGTCAGGTGATCTGACCATGAAACTAGTCTATCTAATCCAAATTTGGAAATCTTTTTTTAAATCTTCCGTCGATGGAGCCATGAAGAAGAGTTTACTAGACATAGGAAAATGAAGCGGCAATTTAAATAATCACCGCCTCATTTACATAAAAATGGCCACCACGCTGTGCCGATCAGCTGTTTGGCGGCACAGCAGGGCAGTCTGGATGTGCCACAGTCAACAAGGGAAGCCTTTGTCGACCGCTCCAGTAAACCTCATTTCACAAGGCATATCACCGCTTCTTTTTTCTATGTCTAGTAAACTCATCTACATGGCTCTGTCAATGGAGCCATGTAGTCTAGACATACCCTCAGTGTCATCAGATGTTAGGCACAGACTACGAATGGTGAACCTGCTGAAGAAGAAGCCCTAGTTCTGTCTGGTGTTGTAGTATCAGTGTGTTAGATACAGAAAATCTGCCTCTAGCAAGTATCCTAGATACATTAATGATACTGAATCTGCCATAGCCTGCAATAAATAAGGACACAGATATCAGCAAGGAACTGTTGTCCCCATTTCAGTCTGCAAGTAGTGTGCAACAGTACTAGTATTAGTGCTTTGTAGCATCTGTCATTCACTACAAGTGACACCCTCTTTCCTTTGTGTCACTGTGTTGGAGAAAGCTGAGGAGGCGGTGTGGCTGGAAGCTTGTCTACATACAACTGATTTAATTAAACCTTTGCTAATCCCTGTGTGGATGCATAATATCAGTTTAAAACTGGCTCTTTAAATGTAGTGTCTCCTTGTAAATTTACAGAGGCAAGCTAAACTGATATAAGAGAGGTTTAAAGCTATTTAAGAATGGCCACACCTGCAATTGCACCAATTCATCTAAATCAGATGTCATACCTGTTGCATATTAAATTTAAATCAATGCTTTTTTGGAAAGAGACCAGAAATCAGATCTGGTCTACACACAAAAACTTCTGTCTGTATTGTTAAACCATTGCAAATGACAGTGTGGACACCTTTATTTTTGTTAAAGACTGCATTTCAGGTTAGTTTAAACCTGTTCCTAGTCCACATAACCCAAACTGAAATATACCGGATTTAATCTGAAATAAGACTGTTTGCAGTAATTTGCATTGCCTTAACCATATATCTTTAAAATAATGCAAAGTTAAATCAAGATCATGCTGTGTGTGTGTGCTACAGTTTAGGGCATCTTCCATACATCTGATCTGGGTGAGAGGTGTATGGGCAAAAGCTATGCTGCGTGGCCTTGCCATGGCAATGTTAGAGTAGAATTTGAGGTTACTTAATTTTGCATACTGTGTAACTAGCCTTCTATCACCTTTAGTATATGACTTTTTTTCATGTTGGGAACAATGTGCAAGAGTTGAATCTTAGGAGATATATAACATTCTTACAAAAGTACTATCTAGAAAACATAACTTTGATTGTAACATGTTTAGACTGCTGTATCTACTCTTACATATGCAAATGGTTATTATAAGTAGTAATAATTCAGGGTATGCCTACACAACAGGGCTAAAGTCAAATTAAACTATGCAACTTCAGCTAAGTCAATGGCGTAGCTTAAGTCCGAATAACTTAACTTGGCTTTAGGTGTTGTCTATACAGCAGGAAGTCAAAGGAAGAACTCTCTTCCTCCCACTTCCCTTACCCTTCATAAAATGAGGTTTACAGGAGGCAGAGTAAGAAGTCCTCCAGCTCCACATGATTTCAAAATAAAGGCTTGTAGTGTAGACACGCACTATGTTATTTTGGAATAATGTCAGTTATTCCGAAATAACACTGCTGTATAGACGTACCCTCAGTAGTTCCCTTGTTATTCATACTGCCTTGGTAATTCCTTGTGCTCTTCCAAATTGACATCCTCTTCAGTTGTGCTATCCCAGAGTCAGCTCTTGTGGTTGCCTGGCAGAAATAGCAGAAATTCAAGCTCTAATCACTTATATCTGGGTAGTCAGGTTACCAACCCTACAGGATTGGCCTGGAGTCTCCAGGAATTAAAAACCTAACTTTTAATTAAAGTTTGTTGCGTAATGAAATCGCTAGGAATATATCCAACTAAAACTGGCAATCCTTTTGGCTAGCTATGGCTCTGACAATGACTTCAGGTGCCAGGTATCAGTGGTTGAATGATCTTCAATTGTGAGCAATCTGTGTCCTTTTGAGGAACTTTGGGGCAAATCCTGTTCTTCTCAGACTGAGCCAAACCAATGTGGCTGCACCTCATAAGGAATGGGGCAACCCTGAGGAACACTATTGTGAGATGAGCTCAGGCTGTGACTCAGCATAGGTTAGGCATCACTGATGATGAAAGATACATGTTTTAAATTAGACTGAATTTTGCAGTGAGCTGTTGGCCCTTAGTGGTAATCTCTGATGGCAATTTATTCCTCACAAATGTAGAGGAGTTAGTTACCTTTGATATCCCACTTGGTTAATTACATCCTGCCTGCCTTAAATCTCCTTGCAGTTTCAAATGACTAGCATATTTCTTCACTTCCTGTCTGAAATTATGGTGCATTGTTGTTGTTAAAACAATTGATGTTTGAAATGGCTGCATTGCAGTGATCTATGAAGTGATGCCATTTTATAAACTGTATTTCAGTCAGAGTTTGTAAATTCTTTGGAATCTTTTCAGGATGAAAGGCATAGGTCAGTGTTAAGACATAATTATTTTTATATAAAGTCTATTTGCATTTACCAGTTGTTTTGAAATTCACCTCACATCACTACCCAGATATTCTACTGGGACTGGTGCTTTAAATGCCTGGAATAAGCAGAGAGCTTTTTTTTTTTTTTAAACCCTCCATTCTAAAGACTGTTTTATGTGGTTTGGTTCATACTGGTAGATAGACTTTTATTTTTTGGTAAGCCTGAATAACAATTAGATATACTGATTAATCAGTGGATTGAGACAGGTAATTAAATTATCATCCAGAAATGATCTGAATGGTAGTATTTATCCTAAAGAAGAATCAGGAACTGACTATCCATGAATGTTGTGATGTGCTGACAATTGATGTTTCCACTGCTAAGCATCAGATGTCTATTAATCTTTTTGGCAGACAGCTGTCATATTGGAAACAAATTTGCCTGCTCAGTATTCATGTTCTCAGATTCCAAGTTCCCCTAATATACGCATTCTGTTAATCTACAAATATCTAGTGTTGGTGCTGAGTGCAAGTAAAATGCTGTTTGCTTCTAAGCATTTTCATACCCTGTCAAATTACTATTAATTCTTGTTTTTTAAATTTGTTATGGCAAGTTAGAGAACAACAAATGATGTGGAGAGACAGGACTGCACAGCTGGCATAAACGTAAAACAGCTAATATCACTGGGAAAAGAGCTGCCTTGCAGTTCTAGTCACATGACATATATAAACATCTTTAAAGGTGAAATGCAAAATTAAAATGGAAATCCAGTGAGGCCCAGAAAAATGTGCTCAATATCTTCTAGCCCATGCCTTTTGCTGTATTAAAGCTGCTCCAGAGTACATATTGGACATAGGACTGACCATATCAAGGAAGTGGATAACTTCCTGGTTTGGTGAAACTATTCCACAATGTAACAGAGCAATTCACAGATACCATTGTCTGCAAAAGTAAGTTTAATTTTATTATTTGCTGTTATTGTTTGTATACACTTAGTACTCCCCACTGATGTTGCAGTCATATTGTGCCAACTGGCATACTCCTAAAGATCATAAAGCTCATATCATGAAGAGTGAAGTCTCAATAGTCAAGAAAGACAAAGGTGTAGGGAAAAGAAAGTGTTGTTATCCCCATTTTAAAGATGAGGAATTGAGATGCAGAATACGTTATTTGCAGAGTGTTACACAGGAAGTTTATAGCAGGGCCAGGAGCTGAACTGGTATCTCCAGTACCTTCACTGCTTCCAGAACATTGAACACATTTTTGTCTTAACCCAGGTTTCACCTTAGCTTTTTAGTTCAATTTTAACTAGAGAGAGGCCAAAGCTTATACCTTTAATCCAAATCCCTTCAAATCATTGACATTTCATGTAGTAGACCTCAGAGATATGAGCACCTAAGGAGTGGAGGTTGTTTGTAACTTCGAAGTGTTCGTAACTCTGAACAAAACGTTACGGTTCTTTCAAAAGTTTACAGTTGAATATTGACTTAATACAGCTTTGAAACTTTACTATGTAGAAGAAAAATACTGCTTTTAACCATTTTAATTTCAATGAAACATGCAGAGAAACAGTTTTCTTACCTTGTCAAAAATGTTAAATTTTCCCTTTAACACAGTACTATACTGTATGGAATTTACCTTTTTTATCTTGTCTCTGCTACCTGATTTCATATTTCTGATTCCAAATGAGGTGTGGGGTTGACCAGTTCTTTCACAATGCTGGTGTTCTTTTGTATTTGAAAGTTTCCAAGACTGCCCAATTGATTTTGGTTGTGGGTTGAATGTGAAACCAAGAAGGAGCCTATATTTTCTACATTCTGATTTGAACATAGCTGAAAAATATAAGCATGTATTGTAAGATGTTTAGAGTCATAGAGCCCAAAGTCTTGCATTTGATTCTGCCTCAGACCAAGCCTTTACTTAATCCTAATGTGGCTCTAGCTACAAACACTACTCCTTAGGGGGAATTCTGCATCACTGTTCATGCACAGAATTCATGTTCTCTGCAGATTTTTTTGCTTTTCTGCAGAAAAATGACTTCTGACATGGAAAGAGAGGAAAGCTGCAAGAACAGTCACATTGCAGCAGGTTGGTTCAGTGCCCAGAGTAGCCAGTAGGGATGTAAATCACTGAAGCTGTGTAATTGTGTGTTCATGAGAGAGAGGGAGAGAACAGGCACTCTGTCAGCACAACTGCACAGCAGGGTTAAACTCAAAATAAGCTACACAACTTGAGCTTCGCTAATTGTGTAGCTTAAGTCAAAATAGCTTATTTCGACCTTTGGCGCTTTCTACACAGCAGTTATTTCAAGATAGAGCACTTTTCCCCCAACTTCCCTTGTTCCTCATATGATGAGGGTTACAGGAATCAGAGTAAGCAGTCCTCAGATTCAATATTATTTTGACATTATGTCAAAATAACTGCTTGTGCGTAGACACGGACAATGTTATTTTGGAATAAAGTCAGTTATTCTGAAATAATGCTGCTATGTAGACATAACCTGTCTCTCTGACTCATTATTGCAGCATGCTTGGCATGGAGGGGCATGGCTTTGGTGTGTTTCTGAGGTGCTAGGTGTGGGGCAGCCTGCTTAGTGAATTGGTCCCATTGACCTTGTGAATTCCCTCAAGTTTTTTGGACAGGAATAATTTCCTATTAAAATATGTCCCATGACCTGTTTGCTGCTGATCTTTCTGGAGATGGTCAGTAGCCAGTATAAGTTGTGAGTTTGATTCCCCTGCCCTTGCTTGCTCATCAGTTGCCTGTGATGTAGCACTGGGCATATGGCTGCACACATTTGTTGGCTAATAACCAGTAATAAAGGGTGAAACCTAGCTATATTACTGTTAGTCACTGTAGTTTAGGGATTTTCTTCCCAGGCCCATTCTCCATGCATTGTATTGCAGTTTAATTAAACTACTGAAATAATTGAAACCAGAGTGATTAAACAGCATTAATTTGTCACGTAAAATATGCAGAATTTCAAAATATTGTGTGTAGAATTTTTATTATTGTGCTACAGAATTTTTTATTTTTTGGTGCAGAATTACCCCATGACTAAAACATCTCTTATTCTGCAGCTGCTCTCTATGGATGTTCCTTGCTGACTGGGATTTAACCAAAACAACATTTTACTAATTCATAGATTCTAAAGAAACGTTTACTCCTCATTTCAGTTTAAGAGTTAATGTATAAAGTACTATGATGACTGGTTGGATATGTTGTGCTGCTACTACTGTGATGATTGCATGGAATAAGACTCCCGACAGGGGTGATAATAGAGGAAGACTTGTTTCTCCTTCAGCGACACACATAAGGTTTTCTGCTTAGTCTTTGAGCTTTGTTATTAAATAAATCCACTGTTTCTAAGGTGTGGGGGGGGGGGGGGGGAATAGCTCATATGTATGATTTTAAGTATGTAAAGATCTAAGAGCAAACTCATGGGAGACGTTTTAAGGAAGTAAAGAATAATGTTAGCTTGAAGTGTTATAAGGATAGAAGCCAAATAAGTGTTGTGAATGTACTTCAGACTTTACATTATGTTCAAATGTGGCTGTCAAAGTAATTCTTGATGATTTGTGTGGAAGGCAAAATCAATTCACTTAATACTTATAGTTCACCTTACATTTTGGCATTCAATAAATTGAATGTTGATGGAGTTATTAATGAGAGCTGCAGTTCCAAAGGTTCAAAGTTAAATCTATTGGAAGGTCCTTCAAAAGAGAGAGACTGCAAACACTCTGTAACTTATTTTGGGTGGCGGGGGGTGGGGGGCCATCCTTGTCACCAGCAAATTTGGAGCAACCTTAGTTAAACAATTTTTGTGGCATACTTTCAGCTCCAATTAGTAGAAAAAACAGTTCAGTGTCAGGGTTAAAACATACAAACTGCACATAATAATTGAGAAACTTTCTGATAAAATATGAAACCTTTCACAGGGTTTTAGGAGGAACTCCCTCACCCCTACCCCTGCTCAGCTGTTTCAGATACTTCCCTTAATTATGTCCATTTCACTACTTTATTTAGAAACAAACTTCCAATATTATATGCCAGTTGGTTCATTCTTAACTGACATGGGAAGTCTTAGAAACATTAGTGCTTCTTTCCACTTGGGAATGTTTCTCTTCCTATTTTATTTTTTTTTCATAAAGGTTAAAACCTAAAATACATGACTGTTTTGTATTGCGATCTAGAGATTATGGATGAGCAGAATCAAAACATTCCTGACGAGGCAGCTGTCTTCTTGTAGTGTGTCTGTTTATTTATTTAGATAACTCTTGTTATTGCAGTAGTGGATTACCTGGTCTTACAGCGGTTAGTTCAATGGAAGAAGCTAGAATGAGTTCTTCTCTCTTTGAACTGCAATGTTGTTGATTTGGGTTTTTTTCCCCCATTTGGCATTCATCATTAACCCTGTGGTAGACTCAGTATTGTTTGGTTGGATTATATGCTGATAACATTAAACAGATCAGAAAGATCAGTGGCAGAAGTATAATAGTAGCCCATAAACACCAGGCGATGGTCATAGACTGTAAAAAAATTCCTAAGATAAAAATACCAGCTGTTCAATGCTTATCTTAATGCACTATGATACTGAAGAACTTTCAGTGCCTTTGGTGCTAGGGCTCATGTATGTGGCTTGGCTATGTAACTGTTATCTTTTAACACTTGTGTATATTCGCACTGTGGTGGATGCAGACTTCCTATCAAACTAGGATGTAGAGAAGAGCCTTTAGAGGAAGAACAATTGCCCGTATGTATGATCAACTGAACTGAGAAAGCTGGATTCTTAGATTCTGATAAAGTAAATTGGAAGCCCCTCATCAAATGAAATGGACAGCTGTGTGCATCAGGGAAATCTAGCAAGAGATGTCCACAACATTTAATTTTTGTTTTGAAATTGCCTGCAAATGGAAAATCGTTATTCATCTAGGCCCAATAAAATAAGACATTAGGTGCCCAAAATGAGATAGGTGGGGTCTGATCTGCAGAAGTAGTGCACACCCACAACTTCAGTTATACTTCCAGTCCAAATGAATCATTTATTGTGAGGAAAATCAATGAAGAACAAATTTATAGTCTCTGTGAGAGAGCACAATGTGAGCGACTTATGTTGCACCAGCAGCCAGATTAAAATGAAACTGCTTTCTAATTGGAGGGCTTCACAACAGACAGATGGGCAGATTCCTTAACAATGTAAAGGTGCACCACACAGGAAATAGTTATAGTTCCATAGTGTAATTTTTTTTCATATTTTCATGGATTAATATGAGATTTACCTTCTGCTGCTGTGTTTCTACCTGTGTCTCAAACCACTTTTTACAATGTGCAGTCTCATGGTCTTGAGCAGAGTATTTTAAATAAAATTAAAGGAGTGACAATGAGTGAGGAGACCCAGTCAGACAATTCAGTGATATGAAGAAATGTTTGGTTCTCTCTCCCCCACCACCACTTTTAATTTGTCATATTCCAGCAAGCTTCCTTACTCACAACAATTTGCATATATTTGTTACTTGCTTGCTGCTTTTGGCAGATTTGTATTTTCATTTTGCTTCATAAAACTGTGAGTTTGTGGTCACAGGTCAGTAGTTATTATCCTTGTAGATGATAAATGATCATTTACATTTACATCTCATTAAAAAGGGTTGGCTTTTTAAATCTTTTACGCTACAGCAGATGACAGGCTACAAGTTCACATTTCATTTTAGGGAGGTACATGTAGTCTTGGTTGAATAATGAGTAGTTCTACAGTAAATATTCATCACCTGTGATTCATCTGCTTACACTGAAGGTGACATATGTAAGGCTTCCTAGTCGTGAACCTAAGTAGATTTATCTTAAATGAATAGGTAAGGCAATTGACAACTGCAGCACTAGCAATACCTTATAGCTCTGGTTAGAGGAGATTGTTTTTTCTTGGTTTTCTGGTTTTCTTATTTTTTCTGTGATAGATTTGAAACTAGGCGATTTGAGAGTCAGCAGATTTGAAACTAGGCGATTTGAGAGTCAGCAGATTTAAAGCAAATCAAGGTCTCTTTGGCACTCAAAAGTTAAGAAGAATTAACTTAATCTGTCAATATAATGTACATAAATTAAAGCACCTGTGTGGATTCTCATTCCAAAGTACAGTAACTATAGTTCTCTGTATGGAGGAAAGTTACGCTATAGCAAATTAGGCCACCTTTTTACTTTGGAAAGAGAGCAGCCACACAGGGGCGGAAAGAAAGCATTAAACAAATTACTAAAACTGTGACTTTATCTCCCCAGGTATGTCTAGACTGCACCTCTCTGCCAGCAGAGGGATGCAGATTAGGCTGGGCGAAATTGCTAATGAAGCGGGGATTTAAATATCCCGCGATTCATTAGCATAAAAATGGCTGCCACTTTTTTCTGGCACAGAGCTTTGTCGGGGAAAAGCAGCAGTCTAGAGGCTGACCTATCGCTAAAGAAAGCCTTTTCCGATAGATCCCTTATGCCTCGTAAAAACTATGGCTAGATGGCAGGGTGGCCAGCAGAGTTGACGGGCACCTGGGCAAGGTGTGGGGATCTGACTCCATGCTCGCAGAAGGGGTGGAGGTGGGGCTAGCCTCCCCCTGCCAACCCTTCAGCACCACGTAAGACTCTGGCAGCTGTCACTGGGAGCGCTTGGCCCTTTTGAATCGCTGAGCCCTGGGGTGTTACTCCCTTTGCCCCATCCTGTTGGCAGGCCTGCTGGATGGCATAGCTCTGAGTAAGGGGCAGTGGATAAGGGACCCACCTCTGGGGGAACAACTAGAAACATTATCTCACAGATAGCCATTTAGACCAGGGATGGGGAACCTAAGGCCTGGGGCCCCAATGTGGCCCCCAGCTTGCCTGGGTCTGCCCCCCGAGGCTCAGGGCTCCCCCCCAAGCACTGGGGAGCCCGTGCTGGTGCTCCAGCCCACCCTCAGCCCCTGTGGGGCTGGAGCACACAGAATCTACTAGCTTGGCTCCCCCTAGGCTCTCGTGTGAAGGAACAAACCAGGGAGAATAATTTAATAGCCTGTGGGCAAAAGCCCTTGATGTTGCCAATTGTTACACAGGAAGCAAACCAGATGCCACCTCTTGCCTAGGCTTTAGGCCTCAGCCAAGCACTGATGAATCTGTTGCTGGAAACCAGTCTGTTTCACCTTTGTGTTCATATGGGTGCACTAGGTATCGAAATAATAACTGTGCTTAGTGTTCAGACTTTAATCCATGCAACAATTTACTAGCATTTCATAATCTCACTTATAATACTTTTATCACATGCTGTAAGATAATATTTAAGTTTTTGCTTTCTAGTTAAAAAATGTTTGCTCTGAAACGAAGAACTCTGTCAGGAAGGATCATCTCCTGCCCATGAAGGAGGGCTATCAAAACTGCATGGGCCTTTTGGGAACCTCCCAATACAAATACTTTAATTGCCGCTCACACTATGAAGAGGCTATATGCAAGAGGGCCCGGCCCATCAGCTAGAATTCTGGAAGAAGAAATTAAAATTTTCTTGTCAGCTATTTTTCTTTCTTTTACTATTTGGACTCCTGCAGGGAAGGAACCATGCAATAGAAGCAGAGATACCCAGGGTCAACCTGGGGTTATCCTTAACAAACATTCAGAAACTACAGATGAAGATCACTACAACTGTCACCTATTAGAACCATAAACTCTAACTCATTTGTGTATATAGGCACGCCTGCTTTAACCTAGTAATAACTCTCTCATTTCTTTCTCTTAGTTAGTCAATCCTTAGATAGTTTACTGTAGAATTGGCAACAGGTAAAGTTTTCTATAAGCAAAAGTTAGAATTTGGCAGGATTCAGTTCTTGAGTGCAGACAATGATGGTGTAATACTGTCTTGCTCAGCAATGTGGAGAATTTTTTCACATGATCTGAATTAGGGTTTATCTAGGTAACATTCTTACATCTATTTTAATCTTGGGTTCCCTTAGAAATCATTGATAAGTGATATGTGTTGTCCACTTTGTTGGTATCTTACACAGGGAATACACTGCAGTATTGCCAAACCCTAGATGTTCAAAAATCATGAGCCAGGCTAACCAAAAATCACAAGATTTGGCATTAAAATCATGAGACTGGTGTTTAGGTGGGGGGAGGCTCTACTTTCCCAAACAGCCAGACTGGCCCTGCCTACACTCTGCCCCCAGAATGCCTGCTATAGGTGTTTTGGGGGCAGAGTATTGCTGCCCCCAGCGCCCACCCTCTCATGGCTCAGCCATGTGCCGCCTGCCCTCCCCGGTGCTCCAGGGACCAGGGAGGCTGGAGCTACATGGCTACCTCCCTTCCTACTGCTCCAGGGACTGGGGAACTCAGGACAGCTCAGGTTGCATGGCCCCTTCCTCCCTGCTGCCCCAGGGGCTAGGGAGGCTCGGGCTGCACAGTTTCTTTTCTCTCTGCTGCTCCTGTGGGCTGGGAAGACTTGGGCTGGTTGGGGCCACATGACCTCTACCCTCCCCACTGCTCAGGGGAGGCTGGGGCACATGTGTAACCCACATGCCTAGTGGGTGCGGTTCACTGTTCCATATAGTGGCACTTAGACCACTTACAGTGAGAGGTAAGAATGAGTGAGCTCTACTGCCTAAGCTGAGCGCCAGCTGGCTTTATAGTTCCCACTGTAGAAGCTTCTACACTAAGCTCTTGAAGGTCCCAGGTTCAAATCTGCTGGTGGTGGTTACACTTATGCATGCTCTTTCCCTCCCTGTGGTGGGGGGGTAGAGCCTCAGCAGAGGGGGCAGGGCTGTAGGTAGGGCTGGGAGCCTGCCTCCCCCAGCCCCAGCTGCACTGATAGACCAGGGGCTTAAATCACCACATCTCCAGCTGATCCTAGGAACTGGGGCTTTAAGAAAAACATCAATTATCCTGAGACTCATGACAATATCATGAGTAGGCAATATTGATTATTGTCTTCAAGTTTCCAAATGTTACAGCATGAAAAGGAATACTGATAAATACAACCGTGGAATCAATTTCTTTAAAAAGAATGTACTTGTTTCTTAATTTCCTCATATAAATCTCTACTCTGAATGATATATTAATGACTACATAATAAGGACTAAAGAGAATGGTGCACTTGGAGAATCTACTGTATTATTAACATTGTCATGTAATATGTTTGTGAGTAATCTTATGTCCATCTTGTGGTATGTGTTTATATGATAAACACAGAAATAGATTTGTGGAGCTGTCTGACTATTAATCTGAATATATCTGAAAGGACATAAAAATACATTTTAGGCACCAATTAACAGAGTCATTACTTGTAGCCCTGTCTTTTCACCACTGCATGTATATTTAATTTGAAATTTGTACAGTGAAAGATTACAAGAGATGACCCCAAAAAATGAAATAACTCCTTACCACAATACACACATAAAATCACCATTGCTAAGTGTCAGCCAACGGTCAGGGCAGTGTGTGTGTGTATGTTTCCGAGAAAAGGTTTAACGTCCGTGTCTTTACTGCTAGGACCGGGGTCCCATCGCAGAGGGTGGCCAGCAGGCCAACAGACGCCCCGAGTTTATAGGAAGAGCTTATTACGCTTCAGATTTTAGCTGCTAGAATTTCATAATTCCTTCGCAGCGGGCAGCCTCTGGGAGACTGAGAAGCGCCCCAACTGAATTTTGCCACCTGGGTGTGACACAAATCCAAACGCCCAAGCTCTCCCTATATCTGTCCCTTTATGACCGGCTGAAGTTCTTTTAAATTGTGCTTGGTTCTGTTACAGCAACTGAAGGAGTCAGGTTAAAGCTTAAACAGTTACAGGTTTATTGAGGAAGCTTATAAATCATATGGTTACAATGGCTATTGCTCTATTTCTTAACTATTAGCAAAATATAGGTCTTAAAAATGGTTACAAAGAAGATAAAGATAGAAAAATAGAAATAATGGTACCAAGTAACAGCTTACTCTTTCTATGTGTACACTTAAGACAGAGGACCACATCCAGGTACCATTTTTACCCCCTTCTGTGCCTCTCGACTCCAGCATGTCGGCCAGGGCCGGTCCCTCAATTCCTA
The DNA here is from genome assembly GCF_049634645.1 of Pelodiscus sinensis. Classification (NCBI taxonomy): domain Eukaryota; kingdom Metazoa; phylum Chordata; order Testudines; family Trionychidae; genus Pelodiscus; species Pelodiscus sinensis. The sequence goes on from NC_134712.1 coordinate 176,135,528, forward strand.
GGAAAGACGAAAATACGAGGTGGGCGTCCCCATAGAACCTCGGGAGGTCAAACACCTAACCCGACCAGCAGGTAGAGGGTAGAATGACACTCCAAGTGAGTGTGTGCTGGGCCCATCTTTTATAATCATGGGGTCACGTATTTCTCTTTCTTATCTGTCATGCCAATTGATGCTGGTCTGTCTGCTGTGAAACCAGTTCTTACAAGGGAGTTGTGAACTTAATTTACACTTGTAAGAGAGAATTGAGATGATTAAATTTTGAAGTACAGGACATTGTTTTCTCAGTGGGAAATTCCTCTTCCTGGGACTGTGTGTGTTCGAATCAACATAGGTGCCAGCCGCAGCCTTGAGGCCAGCTTATTGACTTAGCTGCTCTCTATCCACATATCTGTGTTTCAGCTTCTCAGGATCAGATGAGCCAGCATAGACTATGCTGATATTATTGCTCCTTCTCTGCCCTGTGCTTCAGAGAGGCAAATAAGATGGATGATATGGAGGCAGGCTGTCTGGCCACACTAAGTTACCCTTGCTGTATAGATAATACAGCAACAGATTGCAAAACTCCTTTGTATTCTCCAGAGAGTGTTTACTAGTTAAACAAACAGATTAATAAAGTGACAGAATTTTATTTTTGGTATGGATTTTCATCAACTAGCCCCAAACTGCATGAAAATGAATAAGGAAACTATCCTTTAATAGTCTGAAACTCAGAGCAGTTACCTAAAGGCATATCCAATTCTCCAGGGATGGCTTACTGCTGCCTTCAAATGTATGGTAATTTTTATACTGGTGGCTCTAAAGATGATAACACACGTAGAGTGGGAATTGTCTCTTTTTATCCCTGAATTTGAAATGAAAAGATCTGTCAGATTACACAATTTTGTGGTCACTATGGCTGTGACTATACAGCAGCGTTATTTCAGAATAACGTGGGAACTGATGTTATTCTGAAATAACATAGTCTGCGTCTACACAGCAAGCAGATATTTTGACATAACGTCAAAATAATATTAGGATGGAGGGCTTCTTACTCTGATGCTTGTAACACTCATTTTATGAGGAGTAAGGGAAGTTGGAGGGAGAATGCGTTAACTCAGACTTCCTGCTCTGTAGACAACGCCAAAAGCCAAAATAAGCTATTTTGATTTAAGCTACGCAATTGACATCACTCAAGTTGCGTAGCTTATTTCAGGTTTAGCCCTGCTGTGTAGACGTGCCCATGATCCATGATGGTTGGATTGATAGGCATACTGTTGGCACTGTCACAGATAAAGAATGTATGCCCAACTATGACTGCCATCCCATCTTTATTGGGTATAATGGTGACTACAAAGGAAGCCTTGAAAAGTCAGCAAGACTTAACCAACAATATATTGTTCTCTTAACTCTGGAGATAGTACACTTAGATATACATATAATAATAATAATGTGTATTCTGGTGCATAGCAGGATACAGGGCAATAAAATAGCAGATCAAAAAGCCTTAAAAATGAAAGATGGAGGGAGGGAGGAAGGAACGAATGGCAGGTTGGAGTGCTGCAGTCACTCCTAGAGAGCAGTGCTGCAGTGGCTAGCCACAAATAGGCCCTAAGACCCTGTTGTGTAGTACAGACTGTGGCAAGAAGCTGAGGGGAATAACATAGCCATGAGAGGCGAGGGCGAGGGAAGAGAGGAAGCTCCAGGGGTAATCCAGAAGATAGAGGAGAAAGGCAGGAAAGAACCTAGTGAAACAGCAACAAGGTCAGAGCTTGAGCAGACTGTGGTTACCAGACATAGAATCTCTGGGCTGGCACCCTGAGTAGCAGGCAGGCCTGGGTTCCCCAAATGGACACTGGGAAACAATTCAGGACTAGTGAAGGCAGCCTCCAGTCAGTTGGTCTGGCAAGATGTTGATTCACCCAGGAGAGGAGTAGAGCGACCACCCCAAGTCCAGAGAGGGATAAAAGAGCCCTACAGGATAAGCAACCACAAAGAGGGTTGTCAGATCAGTCAAGAGCTAATCCCCAGATGAGCCACAAAGAGTCCCCTGAGTCCCATTCCAGGCATCCCCATAGCAAGCAGTCAAGGGCCACCTATATAAACTCCTTGTTTCACTTCCTACCTCAGCCTGTCTGAAGGTCTTTTCCACAGCCCCTTCCAGGGGTCTCTGTGTTTCTCTCTAGACCACATTTCTTGTCCCACAGCAGAGAGTTTCCTAGAACTTTCTACCACCTACCATGCTCCAGTGCAGGAAGGCACTCGCCTCCCTGGACCTACAGTTCCTGCAGGAGCTTCCCTGAAACCTGCAGCTCTACCCTGACTGACCTGAGAAGTCATCACTTAGAAGGAGGGCCTCAGCACCCACCAGCAGGGGAAGCAGTTAACTAGGTAAAGGTGCAGTTTAGCCCAACACTCTTTAACAAGCCAGCCCACCCTGACATATTCCCATTGAAATCAATAGCAGAACATCCACTACCTTTAATGGGAGCAAGTTTGGGTCATCTAATTCCAAACAGTTCTGAGTCCAAACAGGTTCATACAGCCCGATTTTGTTTCCCCGGGCAGCAACCTCTTCTTATACTTCACTGTCATTAGGATAAACTTTTTGGGATCATCTACAGCTATCATAACACCGCCTACTCTTTCCAGAATGCTTGATTTACTGGTTTCATTTTTGAGCTAGATCTGACACACCTTTCGTCCCCAAAATCATAGAATGTTCATCCTGTACAGTGAGAATGAAATGACTCCAGAGAAAGCACCCAGCTAAAACAGACCCATTCTTCACTGTATTCTATCCACATTGTTTTCACTATTCAAAAAATCAATAATTATGTGATAGCATTGAGTTCTGTACTGTATGTACTTAAGTCTCCAGCCAGTGACTGACCTAATAGTGAGAGAAGACAGGGTAGAAACCCATCGCAAAACCTAGAAGACATTCTCAGCTAGTCCTTGCCTGAAGTTCCCATTTTCTCGACAGATTTAAACTAAACATGAACGATCCCAGTTAAATCTGAGGTGCTCACTCAGACGCTCATTTTGGAATCCTAGGAGAAATGAGAGGAAGTCAGTTAGTGATAACATTTGGGTGACCAAAGACGAGTTGTCTGCACCAAACAAAAACAGATGAATTCAAATTCTGAAAGAAACTCTGATAAAAGTATTGTTATTGTTTGTTTTAAATACTATAATAAAAAGCATAATTTTCTAATCTCTTTTGAAGTGGGTGTTTGTTGTCATTTCAAATCTTTCTTGTAGGAGTTTTTGGTAAAAATGGGTCTAGGATGCTAATGGTTGCATTTGTATTCACTCTGCAAGCTGTACTAAAATTTTCACCTCACATGAATATTCAGTCCATAAAAATTCAGCTAACATTTTTCACTACTAAAGGCAATAATCACAATAATTAATTTACCAAGGACACTGTTCACAGTGGTTTTTGAGTACACATAAATAAACATAACTGGCAAGGTCCAATAACCATAAATAAAGCTTGAGAACAACCTCTTAGAGAACTGGTGACCTAGTGTGACCTTTTAGCAAGACGGGTGCAGGTGGGGAGAAGAAGAGGGGAGAGTGGTGAAATATAGCAGAAGGTGGAAGCTAGGAGAAATAGAGACCATTAAAGATTTCACCTTCCATGGGAAAAAGCTACTTTACAAGTGTGTTACAACATGTGATTTAAATTAAATCATGGAAAACTACAGCTCAGAGTCAAACCTCCAAAAGAGTAACATCAAGTCAGAGAGGAACGCATGTTGTGGCCTGGCAGGGACAGAGAATGGGCCAGGTTTACTCCCACTGCCACAGGGAGGTGCAATTTGCCAGTAAGGAAACTGTTATTGTGGGCCACTGCACCTCTAGGGTTGCCAGATGATTTAACCAAAAATACCAAACCCTCCCCCCGCAAAAAAAGGACCCCGAGAGTTATTAAGCAAAAAAATTTAAAAAACAGCACGGTCCCTTTAAGAAATGCCTTTGAGGCTTTTTGCCAGTGGCCATCTTGTTTTCCTGCTCCGAGCCAGAAGACAGCTCCCCTGCGGGACCAGGTAAACTGGGGGGAGAAGAGGGGCACTGGACCCGGTTGCTGTGTGTGTGTGTAGGGTTGCCAAGTGTCCAGTATTTTCGCCTCTTGGCAGAGAAAAAAATCAGAAAATACGAGACATTTTAGGTGTCCAGTATTTTCTGATTTTTTTTACTGGACAGGAGGTGAAAATACTGGACTGTCCAGGTCAGTACTGGTCAGCTGGCAACCCTATACACCACAGTGATCCATGTGCAGTGGAGAACAGGCCTTGTTTCCATTCTTGCACTGCCTCCACTGGGGAAAGGCCCTTTATATTTCTATTTGGTGGTTGCACAGAAACTTGGCCAATAGCATTGTAGTGAGTCAGCAAATCCTTTGGCTAAGCCTCTCCTTAACCAGCACTGCCAAACTCAGAGGTTCTCAAACAGGGGGGTCAGAACCAGTGTTCCCTCTAAGCTGGGCAGCAGCACAGCTTCACCGGTGATTAATCAGGCCCACCCATTCAGAGGCTTAGGGCTCTGTGCACTGAGCTGATTCAAACCTGGAACCTCTGGAGCTTGAGCTATAAAGCCAGCTGGCTCTCAGCGTAGGCTGTAGAGCTCACTCATTCTCATCTCTTGCTCTAAGTGCCTTTACATGTGACAGAGAACCACACCTAGTAGGTGTGTGGGTTACAACTACATGGGGAGGTTGCAAGCTGTCCAAATCCATCCCAAAACCTGCTTTTGTCTCCAGCATTTATAATGGTGTTAAATATAATAAAAGTCTGGTTTTTAAATTTACAAGGTGGGGAGGTGTCACTCAGAGGCTTGCTAGGTGAAAGGGATCACAACTATAAAAGTTTGAAGATCACTGTCCTAATTTTTAGGCTGCGCTAGCAGCCTGCAGATTCTAGCCCCCACCGTACCTTTTACCAACAACTCCCTGCTTCCAGGAGGTCCCACCATGAAGTGGCTATGAGTCATCAGTGAATTTAGCCCATTTTTCATTGTAATCCCTAATAGGGAAAGCAAGCCGTAATTCAGTGCTAAACACACTCGGATTTCATGCTTCATGATACAGCCTGTGAAGGACAGGAAAGTCCACATGACACTCCGGTCATGTGAAGAAGTGGGCTGTGCCCACAAAAGCTCATGATACCATCTACATGTTTTGTTAGTCATTAAAGTGCTACCAGACCTTTTGTTGTTTTTTAAGTTTTTCCTGTTACAGACTAACTTGGCTACCCTGCTGAAGCTTTTGTAATTTTGAAGAGTGATTTCTTGGACATAATATAGTTTTCATCATGTTCACAATATAGCACAGACTTGTTTGAACAAGGGTCTTTGTGGCTGCTTATCAGTTTCAGATGCCTGTTATGGGCATTATTCACACAGGGGCAATATCAACCTTGTGCTATTGCTTTGTGAGCATTTGTCACTGTGTTTCTGAAACCCTGGCCTGAATTCATGACCTCTCTTAATTAGCAAAAAATCCGTTCAGTGCTCCCTGAAGGTGCCACACTGACCACAATGGAAAATTAAAACACTGTTTTCCTGCCCTGATAATACATTCCAACGTGGGTCGGGGAGGGAGTGTGTTAAAGATGGGGAGTTCGGATGTGATTACCCATTTAAATTACAGGCCTGTCTGCTGAGGCAGACAAGAAATTCAGACTTCCTCTAGATCTTGCCTGCTAATTTCAGGAACTGGTTGTTCAGAATCAAAGTTGTTGATGCCCAGGTGAGCCGACAGGATTGCTGGGCCTCTGGGCAACAGGGGAGGCAGCTCTGCACTCCCACAAGGGGTGGGGCCTCAGGCAGAAGGAGCAGGGAAAGGGCAGCCAGTGCTGCTTGGATGTCATGGTGCCTCCTCCCCCCCCAACCCTGGCCAGAGTGTGCCATGTGGGGTTCTGGAGCTTGCCACACAGAGATTCTAAAGGGCTCTGTGCTCCAGCTGCTGCCACTGCCACAGTAGCAGTGGTGGCAGCCGGGAACCCCAGGCCTTTAAGAATCACCGGGCCCTGTGGCAATTGTCCCTTTTCCTCCTCCCCCCATCGGCGGGCCTGTTGATAACTGACTATCTCTACCAGGAAGGAAGTGGCACTTGGAATAAAAGGAAGTTCACTTAGAGGAATGTGGCTTTCCATTAGCTAGTCAAGACCCTGTCCCCTCATGCCTGCCTGTTGAAAAGAATCCCAGCTTTCAAGTTATTTTTCCTATATTCTGTTGTTTGACAGACACGCCAGGAGTGGCTCTACGGCAAAGTATCTGGCTCACTTCTTTTTGACTTCTTAATTCATTTCTGACATCACCCAGGCCAATGAAGGGTTGTCACCAAAATACATGAAATCTCTGTGTTCTCAGTAAAGCTCAGTCAGTCATGCAGATAAAGAACCTTTGGGAATTTCCAAACTAGGTTTCTCACAGTTTGAAAGAGAGAGTCCTGACAGTTTGAAAGAGAGAGTTCCCTTTTAATTTCATTAGATGATTCTTAAAAGAATAGACTCCATAAACGTGCCCAATTGAAGGACCTTTCCCCTTAGGTTTGGCTGACTATCACCTGCGGCATGGCTCAACAGGTGCAACCACATGCTTTGTCCTCTCTCAGTCCTAGGGTACCTCTACACAGCAGCATTGTTTTAAATAACTGACGTTATTTTGAAATAACAAAGAGCGCATCTACACTAAAAGCCTTTATTTTGAAATAATGTCAAGCTGGAGGACTTCTTACTTGTACTAATGGTAACCCTTATGTCACAAGGAGTAAGAGAAGTCGAAAGAAGAGTGTTCTTCCTTTGACTTCCCGTTGCGTAGACAGCACCACAAGCCAAGTTAAGCTATTTCAATTTAAGCTACACAATTGAGGTAGATGAAGTTGCATAGCTTAATTGGACGTTCTCTTCCTTCTGAGAATAAGTCCAAAGTGTTCTTAGGGTGTGTCTAGACTACACCCCTCTTTCGACAGAGGGATGTAAATTAGGCAAATGAAAAAGTGCTATTTTGAAATTGAAACCCAAGTCTACAAAAGCGGTTCTTTTGAAAATAGAAGCCTTTTTTGAAAGATCCTGTAAACCTCAAAAAATGAAAAAGGCTTCTATTTTTGAAAGAACTGCGTCTAGACTGTGGTTTCAATTTCAAAATAGCGCTTTTTCGAAAGAGCGCCATGACGTGATTAAGCAAATGAAGTAAGGGAAATTCAAATCCTGGCTTCATTTGCAATTTTGAAGTGCCTAATTTATATCCCACTTTCGAAAGAGGAATGTCGTTTAGACACACCCTTAATATCATATGAAAATAGCTTGGTTTACTTATGTAGATTTTCCTAGAAAATATTTGCTGGCTGCAGAACTCAGGACAGATATTTCAATCTAGGGCCTGCACCAAATTCAGAGAGGAATCTCAAAGATTCTGAAGTATGATATTAATCTTCCATCCCTTTCATCATAGAATATATACGGTACCAAGCTATACTCGGGCTACGTCTAGACTGGCATGATTTTCCGGAAATGCTTTTAACAGAAAAGTTTTCTGTTAAAAGCATTTTCGGAACAGAGCATCTAGATTAGCATGGACGTTTTTCCACAAAAGCACTTTTTGCGGAAAAGCATCCATGCCAATCTAGACGCACTTTTCCACAAAAAAGCCCCAATCGCCATTTTCGTGATCGGGGCTTTTTTGCAGAAAACAAATCTGATCTGTCTACACTGGCCCTTTTGCGCAAAAGTTTTGCGCAAAAGGACTTTTGCCCGAACGGGAGCAGCATAGTATTTCCGCAAGAACACTGACAATCTTACATGAGATCGTCAGTGCTTTTGCGGAAATTCAAGCGGCCAGTGTAGACAACTGGCAAGTTTTTCCAGAAAAGCGGCTGATTTTCCGGAAAAACTGGCCAGTCTAGACACAGCCAGGCTCTTTTTCTACTCTCACACCAGTGTAAATCAGGAGTGACTCCCAATGAAGACAGTGGTATTATCATGTTGGTTTTTACCGCAAAAGATCAGAGTCTTTGACAACTTCCTTAGAAAGGAAAGTAGCAGATTGCAGAGCTGCATAAATCTGCATACATTTTCATGAATATGGCTAGATGTATGGAAAGGGAGAGAGTGATGGAGAGGGAGCAAGGCTGACCTAATGTCTTACTCTCTGTCCTTATCTTCCCCATCAACATTTCGTTCTTCATTTCCCCCAGCATCAGCATTTCATCCTAAAACACATGCTCCAATCACCATCAGAACTTCATTCTCAATCCTCTTCTTTCCACCTTCACTCCCCAAAGGTACTCTAAATTCTCTCTCTCTTTTATTCTACATGATTAAGGACTATTATTTATTTAATTCATTCCCTGCTTCCTTTTTTTAAAATCATCTTTATTAGTATCTAGGCTTCTGTAGAGTTTATATATATCTATATCCCAATTACATACACACACATATATAATTTATCATTTTCCAGCATAATCTGCTTTTAGACCTTTCCCATGAAGATCTTTATCTTGTGCAAGCTGACCTATATCCATTAAAAAAAAAAGCCGTCATTATTTGTTGAACTTTGACAAGCTATTTCCTGCAACCCATGATGTTCTGCTTGGTTTGTCATTTTCTAAGTAATACATGTTTTAAAATCCAGAAGGATGAATGCTAAATATGACTTTCCTTCCATTTTATCCAAATGTTTCACATATCACAGCAACACACCAGTAAATACTGTGATCAAAGCACTAGAGTAAGAAATCAGCAATGCAACACAATAGCCTATATGACCAAAATCTCATGAGCGGCTTTTAAATTCTGAACCAAATCCGATACATATATTAAGAGCAATGCACATGCCAAAACTTATGTTATTGCCATGCACTAGGAGATGCTTTCCACGTGATGTTATATTAGCCCTATTATTAAATCTAGAAACATTGTTAAGCAGCTTGAAATACTATGTATTTTTTCAGCATCAACCAACAAATAGAGCCAGGTGGCCCTTTGTTCTTTCTTAGAGTCCCAGGGAGGATGAGTGAAAGAAAGGCACAAGGAGCTGCCCTCATACACACAGATAACACCCAAGAGAAGCAAATACCTGTGCTCTGGGTGGTGCAGGAATGGCTCCCTGGAGGCACAAAGCAGCTGGGGCAGTGACAGAAAGGAAACAGGGCCATGGGCCTATTCTTTGCCTTTGCCTGCTTGCAAAGCTGCTCTGGTGTGTTGCAGGGAGCAGGTTGCACCAAGGGGTGCGGTATCCTCCTTGTTACTGTTATACAGAGAAGGGGTACAAGGACTCATTTCTCTCATGCATCTGGAGGCGCAATTCCTCTCCGGCTACTTCTCTTCTCTGAGCATCTGCATGGCTTTCTAAATGGCACTGTTTAACCCAAATAGTAACAAAGATGAATCATCATAATGAAATGTGTTGGCAGCGAAAGAGCCCCAGTGAAAATGATTCTAGAGGTATGTGTACACTGAAAGGTCAATCCCCTGCAGCATGAGCATGTGAAGGATCTTTAACCATCCATGAAACACTTCTGAAGAAGTTTCATCTGAAGAAGTGGGTTGTGCCCCGGAAAGCTCATGATACCATCTACATGTTTTGTTAGTCTTTAAGGTACTGCTAGACTATTCACTGTTTTTTAAGTTTTTTCATGGAAGCACAGTTAGGAACTACATTGTGCCACATGGTAGTGGGCTGTAGAAGTATCTTTCCAAAACGATACCCTACATAAAGGAACTTATACAAATATGAAGAAACTAGTCAGTCTTAGAGCTGTGACAACCAGGAACCCACCAGCAATTTGGCCTCTCCAAATATTCCAAGGAAAGGTTCAGCCTCAGCCAAAACATCTGCCATCTTCCTAACAATGAAGAATTCCTCATCTCCTGTATGCAAAGTCTGGCTTCCCATGGGGGAAAGTGGAAGACTGCTAGGAAGAGCCTGATTTCTCCAATCTTCTTCCCTCTTGGCTGTAAATGTTCTCTTTACTTAGAAGGCCTGCCATGACTCTCTGATCCTTGGCCTCAGTACAGAACTTCCCATAGCTTGGCAGTTCCATCTGGTTTAGAGGAATACAACTGTTTTAGGTTGAATGAATGTCAGGGAGCTTAGCTGCTGACAACCCCCTTTGGGGCTCCTTTTCCCCTTGAGCCTTGAAGGCCACTGATAGGTAACGTTAGCCTTTTTTAGAGTTTCCCTCCTTTCACGTATTCCTACCATACCCATGAGCCCAGAAAGCCACTGAGATAACATTAGCCTCTTCTAGAGCTTCCCTCCTTTCACCATTTTAAACTTCAGGCTACTCCAGTTTGTATGCCATGTATTTATTTTTGGTAAGCTCTGACTGTCCAACATCAAAGGCAAACACTGTGTTTTCCAGGTCATCCACTCAAATTTTCCAGCCCTTGAAGTTTGTTCAAGATATCACCTACTTTTCACTTCATTAGTATCAAAGGCTCTTGGGCTGTACCCAGTTTTTCGTAAAGTCAAGGATATGACTCTTATTCTCTTCAACTTACATCTCTTACCCTATAAGTCCATTGATTTCAGTTGAGTTACTGCCAGCTTCCATTGGTGTGAGAAGAAAAGTAGACGCAATGTCATTGACTTGGTTAGCTCTTTAATAATGGACTTTCTTACATGAGCAAGAATTAACTGGTTCTGGCACAGCCATTTATGACTATGATCTACTGGACTTAAAAAAAAATCTCAGTACTTCAGCGAGGGCTTATCCCCAGGCATTTTATAGGCTGAAGCAGGCTATACCCTGCCAGCTTCTTTCTTGTGCTCTTTTCCTTTCTCCACTCTCCCATTAATGTGGCAGTGTTGCTTAGCATGCAATCTATTTAGTGTGAATTGGTACTTACAACAGCTTATTGAGAAGCAAGACCATTATTGGTCATTATTGCCAACTAAGCCACAAATTGGCTGCCTAACCTTGAGAGTCACTTCCTGTTACTAGTTTTAGTCCTCCATGAAATGATTGATATCTGAAGAATTCTGTGTAGCATAAAAGCTTCTCTCTTTCGCCAACAGAAGTTGTTGTAATAAGAGATATTACCTCACCCACCTTGTCTCTCTAATGCTACTGATCTATTTTATATAGATGTTATAAGGTTTCATTTAATTAATGTTTGTAAAAGGTTTTAAAATCTCCATCTGAAAGGCTTTATGAATGTGTATGGCATTATGAATAGGATTTTCAAAAATAGAAGAACTGCAGTTTAGTACAGTTGGTTAAAACCTGTGCAAACCTGGACTGAAGCATCTATAACTCCCGCAGAAGTTGACGGGAGCTGTGAATACTCTGAACTTCTGAAAAAATCTAGCTCCTAAAATCTAATCCAAGGAGTTACAGCTGCCCTGCCTCTCTTGGGATTAAGCCCTTGATTGCTGCATACAATGCTGAGCACCAAACTGTGCTCTCTTGAACATAAAATCCAGCAAAACTCATTAACCCTTACATAAAAAAACCATTGCTAAACCTTAAGCATTCAAAAGTCATGAGTCAGTGCCCAGATGATTTAAAAATTAGATTTTTAATAGAGCGCGAGAGAGAGTTGTGCATTTACACCCATAGAAACAAAAAACTTTTAGGGTTGGACTATGGTGCCACAGCCTGAGAGCTGAAGGTGCCATGCTATTGAAGAAGCCTCCACAAAGAATTCTCTCTAATTATTTTGTTGCTCCCAAGGAATGCATGCATATGGACCATGTGTTTCCCGGTATGCCTGGCCAGCTCTGTGTAGGGTTTGGGGGGGAGGGGTGGGTGGGAGGAGAGAGGCATCCCCTCGATTCCTTCCCCTTTTGGGGTAACTAACATTATGGGATGTGCTCACAGAGATCAATAGCTGTATTCTATCATTGGACTTATAAATGCTATTCAGTAAAAATTAACAGTCACAAGCACCTTGAACTAAGAATTTTCAAACTTTATCCCATCTGTTTAGCTTTAATATCCTTTCCTATTCTTCTCTGCAAATGCTTTCCCCAGACTCCCTTTCCAGCCCTTGAGAGCTTTGAAGAGCCTCATGAATTACTGCTGTATAGTGCTTGCAGAGGAGGCTGCGACAGCAACTTCCTGCATAATCTTTGCTTCTGGTAGAGCATGCCATAGAGGACACGATTTGGCTCAGAGTCTGCAATATTTTTTTATATATCTTGTATGTTCTGTAAGCGCCTTTGGGGAAATAACCTTCCTAACAGAGGGCAGAGACTTGTTTATTCCTTCTCAACTCTCTAAGCCTGTTAACACAGTACAATGTTTGGGGAAAACCTAAGAGCAGGAACACTGATGGAGGGGTGTGAAAGTGGCAGCACGATTATTTCGGAATAAGCTATTCCGGACGAAACGCTGTAAAATAGCTTATTTCGAAATAGCGCGTCTACACACTGAATTCCCATAAAAATAGCGCTGGGCTGTTTCAAAATAGAGCGTCCACACTCACTGGATGCTGAATCGCATTTCAGGTCACCCAGGACCACTTCAGGCAGGGCATCTGGACAGCACTCATTTCCTGTAGCTGCTTCCTGAGGCTATATGAGGCTTGTGCTTAATGGGACTCCCCCCCGTACAGCAGTGTCTCAGGCTCTACCTCCTTGAGGGACAGCAAAGCTTTTTCTTTTGCAGACACCTCAGCTATCTAGCCATGGAGCAGGAGCTGCCTCTGGGCAGCCGACAGCTACTGCAGCTTATGCTGCACCTCATGCAGCAGTTTTTGCAGGCTGCCTCCCGGACTCTGCAGGAACCCAAAGCCTGCTGCGCTGGGAGACCATCATCAGCTCTTTGTGGGCACCACTCATGCTGCTGGGTCCTATTCACCCTCCCCTGTGCACCATGCACCACCACTTCTGGCATCTGGACACCAGTTCAGCAGGTGGGACCGGCTCGTCATGGAGCGGTGGGGTGATCAGCAGTGGCTCCAGAATTTCTGGATGAGGAAGGACACCTTTCTGGAGCTGTGTACTCACCCCTGCTCTCAGGTAGAGGAACACTCACATGCTACCAGCCATCCCCCTCCAGAAACGAGTCTCTATCGCCCTGTGGAAGTTTGCCATGCCAGACAGCTACCGATCTGTCGGGAACTAGGTCAGCGTGGGGAGATTGACCATCAGGGCCCTGGTCATACAGATATGGCACTCTCAGGCTACTGTCCCAAGAGGATGGTGGACTGCTGGAATGGGGTTTCCTAGGGGAAGGGTGGGGAGGTGGTTATTGGTGGTGGTGGTAGAAGCCCCCTCCCTTGGAGTGCCACCCTCACAAAGCCCTGCCGGGATATAAGGTTAGTGGGGGGTTGCTCCTGCTCGAGGAGGGTGAAATCGGGGACCTCCCAAGGGCTCTGGCAACCCTGCAATTCTTTGTTTGTTTGTTTGTTTGTTTGTTTGTTTGTTTGTTTGTTTGTTTGTTTGTTTGTTTGTCTCCTTCTACAGGTGGTGCAGGCCATCAACACCATGTGGCTGTGCAGGGTCATCAACCTTGGCAACGTGGGTGCCAGCTTTGCTGATTTGGCTTCCCCAACTGCAGAGGGGCTATTGACAGCACCCATATCCCCGTCTGGGTCCCTAACCACTGGGCATCTGTGTACATCAACAGGAAGGGATACTTTTTGATGCTCGAGCAGGCCATCACGGACTACCACAGCCAGTTCACGGACATCTATGTCAGGTGGTTGGGGAAGACACATGATGCTCACATCATCCACAACTCCAGCATGTTCCTGAAGCTGCATGCTGGCACTTTTTTCCCTGACCGCAACATCAGGGTCAGGGATGTTGACATGCCACTCTGTATTGTGGGGGGACACGGCCTACCTTCTGTTGCCCCGGTTAATGAAGCCCTACACGAGCCACCTTGACCACTCCAAGGAATGGTTCAATTGCCATGCTTAGCAGGGCCCGCATGGTGGTAGAGGGCGCCTTCCAGCATCTGAAGGTACAGTTCCATTGCCTCATCACCCAGCTGGATGTTGGGGAGCAGAACATCCCATACATGGTGGCCACATACTGGCTGTGTCTTCACTGGGCCACTTATTCCGGAATAAGCTGCGAGCTGTCTACACTGGCCCTTGAATTTCCGGAAAAGCAACGATGCTCTACTGTACAAAATCAGCCGCTATTCCGTAAAAACTATTCTGCTCCCGCTCGGGCATAAGTCCTTATTCCGGAACACTGTTCCGGAAAAGGGCCAGTGTAGACAGCCCAGTAGTCTTTTCCGGAAAAGCGCGTCTACATTGGCCACAGACGCTTTTCCGGAAAAAGGGCTTTTCCGGAAAAGCAGCCTGCCAATGTAGATGCTCCTTTTCCGGAAAAACTGAAAACGGAATAGTATTCCGTTTTAAGCATTTCCGGAAATTCATGCCAGTGTAGACACAGCCACTGTGTCTGTCACAGTATTTGTGAGAGGTAGGCGGAGGCATTCCTCCCTGGGTGGAGGCAGAGGCTGATGGGCTCGGCAAGGCCTTCAAGCAGCCACACACAGCTACCATCTGGCAGGCCCATCAGGGGCTGTGTACATCCAGGAGGCCCTGAGGGAGAGTTTCTCACAAGGACCCCAGTGACACACTCCCCTGGACCTCACCACTAGGGGCCTGTGCATCGCCCCTCTGTGCTTTTCCTCACACACCCCATTCCTTCCCCCCTCCCCTGCAGGGAAAATAAACCACACTTTTTGTTTTGGAAAAAATAAACTCTTTGCTTTTTTATTTGGAATCAAAGTAACTAGAGAGGGACTGGGAAAACAACCAGGGAGGGAGAAGGGGTGATGGCGTGGGGGAAGAGAGGCTTAGGGCTGAGGCTGGGAGCAGCGCCTGGCTCTGGTGATCCCACTGCCACGAGTGGGGGGAAGTTGGGAAAGAAGTGGGAGGGGCAGGCGCAGGAGAGAGAGAAGTGGGAGGGGCAGGACCAGGCAGCATGCTGGCAATCAGGGACTGAACTGCCGCACACATGGTGCAACCCTGCTCCAGCATTTCCTGCCAGGTGTCTCACCGCAGCTAAATGTCTTCCTGCCGTCTTGGGTCCAGGGTCTGCTCCAGGGATTGGAGTGCTGCGAAGTGCTCCCGCTGGAACCCGTCCATGGATCTCCTGTGCCGGCGGGTCCCTTGGGATCAGGAGGCTGCGTCGGGTGGTGTTGACCACCCCTGTCTCACAGCTGGTCTGGCTGTGGAGAACAGAGAGACAGTCAGTCATCCCTGGAGGCACTGTACCTAAAGCCTTGCCCTCATCTCTGAGGCAAGACCGAAAGGTGTCAGTTGAGATGAAGGCGATGTGCTTGGAGCAAGGTCATGTGGGGTCTAGTGGGCCCTTTCCTGTAGGGGTCCAGATGTCCCAGGGGAGAGTTTCACTACCCCCACATCCTGGGGACAAGCAGGCATGTGAAGGTGCTGGCCAGACTGGGATCCTGCAGGCGTGAGGGGTGCCATGGGGAGCTGGCCTTCTCTCTGTGCCACGCACATGCCAGGTCTGGTAGTGGCAGTGTCCCTGCAGGGAGAAAATTTGTATCCCCAACCACTTGGGGGGTGGGTGTTGAGGGGAGGTGTGTATGGGGGCAGATACTCCCATGCCTTGCCACGCTGACCCTGGCAGGGAGGGAGAAGGGATGCCTGTGTATGGCACTGCTCTGTGTGTGTGTGTGTGTGTCCCCAACCTCTTTCTAGTGATGGAACTTGTTAACTTTCATCCGCACCTGCTCCTGGATGTGGACATGCCCTTTGGTGGCCAGGCTGTCAGCCATGCAGCCATAGACATCAGCATGACAGCGTCTGGTGCGGAAACCTGGAGGTTGGTGTCACCACCCCAAACCTCAATAAGGTCCAGGATCTCCGCACCAGACCAGGAAGGCACCTGTCTTTTCCTCCCCAGGCAGGGTCCTGGGAACTGGCAGATTGCTTCCTGGGAGCAGGGAAGGGCTGGATGGGAACAGCAGAGTCATTCATTTTGAGTTAAGTCGCAGCAGTAGCAACTGCTGGATGGCTCAGATCTGTCAGGGCCTGCTATCTGGAATGATCCCTTTCCCCAGAGGCTGCAACTTTAAGGGATCCAGGGGAAGGGGAGACTACAGAGTTTTGATGAGTGTAGACAGACTGGCAAGCAGAGCACTATGGGAAGTGCTGGAGGCCAATTATTTTGAAATAACTCCAGCCGCTCTGTCTACACGGGCACCGAGGGTGCAAGCGTCACATATTTGTGTAGGCAAGCACAGCCCTCTCTGTGTATCATGGCGTATCATGGCATTGTTCCTCATGGAATGATGTTTACAAACATCGAAATAAGCCGCCCGTTATTTAAAATTATTTAAAAATAATGGCCTAGCTGTGTAGACACTCGCATAGTTATTTCAGAATAACAAATGTTATTCTGAAATAAGGCTGCTGTGTAGACATACTCTTACAAACACATGTTAATACAAGATAGATAGGTCTTTTCTCATGGGGATTAAATTAGTACTTTAATTTCTTGCTCATTCAAATTTGCACCAGTAGTAACTGATCATGTCATATTTCCAAACCAGCTTCACTGCGCCTTGACTTTTTCAGTGCATTTTTCTCTCTTTAGTCTGCCAGTTTTCTTTTGGTAAGTGTAAAGAGCTTTTATGTTGTCTAATAGTACAACGTGTCCTATCAGCACTTCTCTGATCTGTTTATGGAATATTTCAATATTTTATCCTTCCCACAATATTTTGCTGTAGGGCTATCAGGTAATAAGCAGTGAAATTGTACTAGAAGATATAACAAAAAATAGCTTTAAATGGAGGATACTTTAAATGGAGGATACGTTCTTTGATATAAGCATGAATGGAATATTATGTTCTGTTTCATCTCATTACAGCCCCTCTCTGGACTGGACTGTGTATATAAATATTATACACACAATTATATAGATATGTTTCCTGCACTAGTTTGTGTGTACCTCTTCCGGGGGGGGGGGGGTCACTTCAATGGGGTGATAATATGGGAAATACATTAGCATCTCCCTGCTATTAGAGAAGGTACATATCATCAGCACCCTCCCTAGGGAGGTATAGAGCCCAGAACAACCCCTCCCCTTTCCCCAGGCTCTGCCTCTTCCCACCTCCCGTTGCATCCCTTTTCCCAGCTCCCCTCCCCCCCACTCCTGAGCGATGCAACCCAGGGAATTACTGGGGATGGGAAGAGCTGGGGCCAGCAGCAGGGGTCAGCCCTCTTCCCTGTACTCACTGTAGTGGCAGTAAGCAAAATGACCTGGCTTCACCCCGTTGCACTCCGTGAGCTTGGTTCCCAACCACCTGTCTCGGAGGAGCAGAGCGTGTTGAGGCTGGGGTGCTCTGCTTCCCGCTGCCGTGGTGAAGTGGAGTTACCCAGCCGGGAGAAAGTGGAGCAGAGCAGGCTGCCGGGTTGCTACTCTTCCCATGGCTCCTTGCCACTGCTGGTGAGTGTGGGGATGGGCCTGATTCCTGCTGTCAGTGCCAGCTCCTGCCGCCCCCCAGTAATTCCATGGACCTCCCTCAGCCCTGCAGCTCAGGGTCTTAGGCAGCTGCTTCGAATCATCCTATGGACCGGATGGCTTTGCATGTAATCCCCCCATAATACACACAATTGCATTTTTAATGCTATGGATCCCAGCAAGGTTTAACTTAGTTTGGGAAAGCTCCACTCAAATTGTAAACTTTTAGTTATTGCCGACCTGTATCTGAATTGATCTAGTAACCATGCTGAAAAGCCCTACATCATCATCATATCAATCCTGTGCCATTAGCTCGTTCTCCCTCTTCCTCCCCCAAAAATGTTTAATCACACTTACAAAATTATCTTCAAATACCTATCTTCATTTAAAAACCCAAGTGACCTAAAGTAATTACTGAAGTCATTTTAAGCCTATTGATAATGTGGGAAGAGCTGCTGTCTTAACTTAATAATTTACTGTTGCTTCTGACATAAGCCTTTTGCTTGAGATCAGTTTCAGAGCTTCCTTCATTGTCATTTTTGAAAGATTGATGGCTCATCAGTTGCCTTCCAATCCTACTCTTCTAAGTCAAAGGTTCTTAAACAAGAACCTTTATTATTTTAGCCTTCAGTTTCTACTTCCTGAACTGCTCTAATATACACCTGGCTGCCCACAGTCACAAGAGACCTTGCCTGCAGATACTTGACCAGTGAAATCTGAGTGTCCAGTTTGGTTTCACTCCTTGTGGCTGATGTAAAAAATCTGCTGTAGACTGGCCTTTCTCTTACAATTTCAGTCTGTTCCAGTTGTAGAAACAAATGGCTGGATTTACAAGGGCACATGTGCCTGTCGCTCTCCATTTACTCACCCATCCCACACTTAGGCATTGTGTTGTGTGTACTTTTCAAACTGGAGCTGGAAAATCACAAGTCTTCTACAAAAGCGGCGAGGAGTCCTGTGGCACCTTGCTGCTTTTGCAGATTCAGACTAACCCAGCTACCCCTCTAAGTCTTCTACAGAAATTCAAGATGACCAAACTGAGATTCACAAGCAGTGATTTATTTTAACCAGTGAATTTATTAGTATCTGATATTTTAAAGAGTGTGGGTTTTTAAAGCGCGTCTTCAAAGTAGAATGTGAGGGATGAGAATTACGGAATAGTCAGTTAAAGGGTCTGGAATCTTTCTGGGGACATTGTCCCACTGATGTGCCATTTTTAATCATTAAAGTTTCCAGACCATTTGAAATAGTGCAATCATAGAAATAAAAAAAAATTGCATGAGTTTGATTGTCTCCTGGATTTCAACATTAGGATTAAATCATAAAGTTTTGCGTCTAGCTTCTGCACATTTTTTACTTTGTGGGACTTCCTGAAATGTAGTACATTGAGCAATGATGTGTGTCTCTTACTGTTTTTTTTTCAGACAGCATAGGAAAAGTAAAATGCTCTCTGAATAGCAATTTGTTTGGATTATAAGGAGAGGGAGAAGTGTAGGCTCTGAGCTACTGCTTGAAAGCAAAGCTAAAATGTATTTAGTGATTTAAATTGCATTGTTTTGTTATAGATCATTACAGGTTAGCGTACCTAGACAATTGTAGTAGGGTAACATCCATGGGCTTGTGGCTGGATGAGAATCAATGTCATGTGATTTTGTATAGCTGCCAGAATCTGGGATTGGATGGCAGGGGGTGGATCACTCAGTCACCCTGTTCTGCTCATTGCCCCGGAAGAAGCTGGCACTTGCCACTGATGGAAGGCAGGATACTGGGCTAGCTGGACCATGTGCCTCTGGTCCAGTGTAGCCATTCTTGAGTATGGAAACCAGCTCTTTGGAATGGAGAAATACTAATTTGCCTTTAACTGAACTGACTGTATGGCTGTAGCTAGGATTTTCAATGTAGTATTGTTTTGTAAACCTTTCAGAATCCTTCACTCTTACATACTCATTTCACTAGAAGTGTGGATTCAGTCATATTTACTAGGGCTTTATTCTACTGTCAGCTGGGATGGGAAGTCAGGATCTGGCACTTGTAAAACTCCCACTGAAATTAACAAGAGATGTTTTCATCCATTCCGAAGGAATGTAAGAAGGAATGCATAGGTGCCAGCAGGGATTCATCACTTCCACACACACACACAAATACCTCAGTCTATTTGAGCTCCTCCTAGACCTTCAAAATGAATTTATTATAGAACTGCTAGGATCTTTGGTTGATTTTTCTGAAGAAGAATCTCAGTTGAAATGCAGGGCATAGATGTATGAAAACCTACCTCCTTATTTAAAAAAAATAACTCAGGGAATCTTGTAATTACTCCAGTTGCCTTCATTCCTTCCTTGTGATTTGGCTTCTCCTAAGCTACGTTACACAGTCCTTAGATAAATGATCCCTCTCTTCCTCTGATCTTCTCCTGCCTTCTTTACATTTTATAAGTGTCACTATATTCATAAATCAGTCTCTTACTGACTTTTCCTTGCACCGGATGCCAATAGTTGCCCAGACTGGGTTTGTGTGTGAAGACATGTAGCAGAATCATGAGTGCTGGTATTTTAAATGTTCCTGAGAGCTAGAAACCAACTGAATGAAGCAGAGATATGGTAGTAAAAAATAACTCCTGTGGGTGTGAAAAGGACTGCAGCAATGACAAGGCCAAGAACAAGGATTTTTGTATTGCTGCATCCAAAGGAATCTAGGCTGTCCCAACAGCTGAGAAAAAGGCTGATACCTTTCTTAAAAAAAGAAAAATAAGATGCAATTCTCCTTTAAAAAAGAAGGAGACCTTAAAGCTTGGTGACCGTCAAAAAGCTTGCAGGGCTTCACCTGATCATTATGATGCATTGATCATCTCAAGAAATTCTGCTAATGACTCCAAAATCAATATCTTGTAATATTTATTGTATCTTCCTTTTCATCTAAAGAACTGAAGATTACGTGCTGTCTGCTGCTGGCAAAGGAGAAGATTGATCTTTTAAACTAGTAAGGAGAGGAAAAAGGCAGAAATTCATAAGTAATGTGCCTCTATGGAATCGAAACTTTTAAAACAAACAAAGTACATTCCTTTCTATAGCATTCTTGAGTCCCATAAGAGCTTTAGGCAAAATATCCATAGCGCTGTTTTACAAATGCAGAAGCTGAAAGATAGAGGTGAAGGGATTTGCTCAAGGGTCCACAAAGTAGCAAGGCTAGTGACCATGGAACTAGTTATAACCCCCTTTTTTCTCCCCGGGTTACGCGGGAGCAGGTCACACTCACAGGTGTGCCTGGGTGCTTGATGGTCTTGACATAAAAGGAAATTCTGAGTACCCCAGTGGTGATGTTGTTTGGTTGGGGAAAACCTATCTACTCCCTTGCTGCTGTCCCTTGCTCATAAAGAATGTACAATGATGGTGCTTCCACCTGGCTGGCCCTGTACACACTTACTGATGTGCTTTGGGAATCTCCAGGAATAAACTTATTCCAGCAATAAACTGGATCTAACTCCAGAACAACAATTACAAATCATAAATTATATACATCTAATAGATTGCATTAGAATGAATAACCTATACTTAACTTAAAGAAACAGGATTTAACAAATTAACAGTGAATAACATCAATTAACGAAGTACACAGACGTAAGAGGAACTTATCTAGGTTGCCATTTGCACTGCCAATATTTATCCCACCCC
Source organism: Pelodiscus sinensis (assembly GCF_049634645.1). Taxonomy (NCBI): domain Eukaryota; kingdom Metazoa; phylum Chordata; order Testudines; family Trionychidae; genus Pelodiscus; species Pelodiscus sinensis. The sequence goes on from NC_134712.1 coordinate 176,156,581, forward strand.
AGAGTGTGCACACCCCTGGACTCAGAGTCCCAGACTCTTGCTTGCATGGGTGCACTTGAAGAACTGCAGCTGTAATGGAGATTCTCTGTAGGTAGTGTGTATGTGGGTCCAAGCTATGCAGCAGCTCTGGTTCACCAGGTTGGCCTCTCTTTGAACCTAGAGTTAATCTGTATCTCTGAGGTCTGTCCCAGGCAGCTGTTTTCCAAAGATGGCCAGGATGCAGAGTAGCTTCTAGTCTCAAGTACAGCCAAAGGGCCTCCCCTCTAGGGCAACTCCTCCACAGCAGCCTGGCTCCCTTTTGTTCCAAAAAACAAAGGGAAGAGTTCATAGGCTGCTGAGTCTTCCTCCACACATGTGGAGAGACTCAGATCTCCAAAACAAAAGTCACTTCCTTCCTGTTTTCCTCCAGGGCTCATGGGAATTGTAGTCTGTGGAGCTAGATTGCAGCACACAGGGTCTTCCCAGAAAATAAGAAGAGGCACCTTCAGTAAGTAGTCTAAAAACGTTCATAAAAATGGTAGCCATTTCACAGGGTTCAAAAAATTTCTATTTTTTCCAAATTTTTCATAATCACTTTTTCAATAGAAATGTTGACCTTTCTCCCTTTCTGCTCACCCCCCACTTACTTAGCCACCATCATTGTGTTACAATTGTGGTAGTCACTTTCATTTATATTTTTTTTCCTTTTGCTGCTCTGTAATTTTCCAAAGCTGAAGAAACTTTGAAAAGTTATAGTGGTAGAGTTAATTTCATTTTTCTTTTTGCCATTTTCATAGTTAAAGACATTTACAAAGCTCACAGAGTAAAGAAAGGAAAAATTTGAATGAGAAAAATGAAAAAAAAAACCAACAAATCAAACTGATACCACTATTGTACTCAGTGGTATAAAGGTTGTCGTTTTCTTTTATTTTCTGTTTTGAGGAATAAATCAGAAAATTAAATATATATTTGGGAGTCTTTTAACTTTAAAAAAGAACCAATTTTTCATATTTTAAGATATGGTTTGGATGGAAAAATTATGGCCATCTCTAAGTACTGAGGTGTGAGTCCTATCCAAGGCTACATGCATTGAACTATGCTGCACAGCATAAAGGCTAGAGTTGAGGGTGAGAGTAGAAACCATTGTTCTGTGAACTGATAAAGCAAACTGGTACAAAATATATCTATGGCATTATAATAAAAAAGAAGACAGGCTGAAGCGAAAGGGAGGGAACATAGTCTCCTATCAAGGTCACATTTTCACTGCATTAATTTCTTTTAACCTTTTACAGACAGTGTTGGAAGGAGGAGAGTAAGAAACAGAGGGGGCTCGTCTACACTGGCCCCTTTTCCGGAAGGGGCATGTTAATTTCACCTATCATAGTAGGGAAATCCGCGGGGGATTTAAATATCCCCCGCGGCATTTAAATAAAAATGTCCGCCGCTTTTTTCCGGCTTTTAAAAAAGCCGGAAAAGAGCGTCTACACTGGCCCCGATCCTCTGGAAAAAGCGCCCTTTTCCGGAGGCTCTTATTCCTACTTCATCAGATAAATTGGAGTGGAAGTTACACAAGCAGGGGTATATATATAAGGAAGAAGTTGCTTGTGTTAATTACACAAGAGCTGGGTTGGAGTTTGGGGAAGGGGTGGGGTGGGGTGCAGGCAGGGCCTGGGCAGGCCCTGCAAGGGGAGGGGTTGTCCTGGGCCCTGCATCTGGGGCACTGGTGGAGAGGGTTGCCTTGGACCAGCACTCTCCATGGCACAACCCTGACAGCCAGGCTCTGCTCAGGTGAGTAAAAACATACATAAACACTGTGGCTGCACTGCTATTTTTAGTGTATCATGTCCAATAGCTGCCTCCCTTTTGCTGGAGACTTTTCCCATCACAGGCACTGGGGAAAGGCTCTGATGGCTTTTCACTGACATATGTTGTTACACACCACAGAGTGGACATAGCCTGTTTTTCACTGTGGTGTGTAGTTACATATACCCTACATATTGCTGCACCTTGGTATGCATGGTAGACATAGTTTGAATTAGATATCTGAGAAGATTGCAGCCCAAAGTTATACAGCTATCAACCAAATAAGAGTCAATAATGTAATTATGTTGCAAAAGAGCTATATTACTAGAGGACTGGCCTAAAGTTAATGAGGCAGGAATCCAACTCTACTCAGGACGGTATAGCTTTCTAATGGACAAAGCCATTCCCTTTGGTAAGCCATATTTTATGAAACAGACACAAAGTTCAGAGAGAGAGAGAGAGAGAGAGCGAGCGGAAGCACATGTGTGCACATGAACAAAAGAAGCAGGAACAACAAAATGATAGAAAGTTTAGAACACGTTAAAATTCTCTTCATTTCCACATGGCAAGTCTTGCCTCTAGCATACAGATATTTATCATATGGAAAGAGAATCATTACAGTCAAAAGCCACAGTGCATCCCTGAGAGGAGAATTGTACCCCTTATCTCTTACAAAAGGTTAAGTGAAATAGTTGTCTTTATAATAGAAAAAAAGTCTGAAAGGAGATATGTGATAACTATCTATAAGTATGTAATGGGTTGTCATGAAAAAGATGGATCAATTTTCATTAGTCAAAGAAGAAAGAAAATAATAATGGGCTTAAGCTTCCTGAGAGAAATACATGAGTTGTATTAGGACAATTTTACACCTAAAAAAGAGCACTTGGACAATAGAACAGATTGCCCACGACAATTTGTGGAATAATCTTCATGGGAAATATTCATCAATAGACTAGCAGGTCACACACTTTATTGCTTATGCAGGGCAAAGTGTACACCCAGCCTGACCCCTCCCCTTCCACATCTCTATCCACAGCAGAGTTCTGCAAATGACTGATTTTTTGATAGGTTGGCTAGTTTAATTTTAAAAAATAAATTTTGGTTCAACAAATTTAGTCTTGGGGGACTCGTTAAACAATTTTTTAAAAATAAAATTGAAGTAATTTCAAAACAAAGTTGCTTCAAAGTGAAAACTGTAGGCTTTGGGGGCAATGTGGGTGTGGTGGGGCTGGCTTTGTGTACCTGGAAGGAGTGGAACCATGGGTGTAAGGGGCGGGGCCAAGGGCAGTCAGCCATTAGCACTGCCCACACTGCAGTGCCTGCTGCCCAGCCCGCAGAGCCATGTGGAGCTTCAGAGCGGCACTCTGGCAGCAATTCAAAGGGCCTTGGGGCTCCCGCTGCTACCACAGTAGCTATAGTGCTGGTGGCCAGAAGCTCCAGATTCTGTTGAATCTCCAGGCCTTGGGGCAATTGCCTCCTTTGCCCACCCTGTCAGTGGGCCTGGTGCCCACCTCTAATCCTAAGGGTGCCTTTGGCCCATCAAACTGATTGTATGCCATAGTTTTGCTCGGCCAATTAATGGTCTAATTTGCAGGCTAGATTAGTGGTTCTCAACCTTTACAGACTATTATACCCCTTTCAGGAGTCTGATTTCATCTCACTTAAAAATATAATTACTCACTTCCTCATGATGGTGGTTGTTCTTTGAGATGTGTTGTGCATGTCCATTATAAATATCCATTTTCAGACATTCTGCTCAACTAGAAGGACACATTTACCAGCCAGTCTTGAAAGATTATTCATGAACTAAATATTAATTACACTTGTAAAGACAGCATTAAAATTACACCGATTTGATTGTAATGTTACTAAATCATTCTAATGTTATTTGGTTATGTTATTTAGTGCTAAAGCTTTAAAAAAAGCAACTTTAGTGATTGTTTGATAGCTGAAACTGTAAGGATTAAGGGAAACTTGATTGCTTATATCCGTGGTCCCCAACCCGGGCCCTTTACGTGCGCCCGCGGAGAAATCTGGGCTGGCCCCGCCCCGGGTGCATGGCTGGCCCCGGCTGCACCGCGCGTGCCGGTGCCGACCCTGACCCCTGCCCCCGGGGGCGCCGCGTATGCCCTTGCCGGCCCTGGCCCTGCCCCCGCCCCTGCCGGCGCCGCGGGCACCCTTGCCGGCCCTGGAGCTGGCCCCAGCCCCGGCGGCGCCGCGCGGAACCTGGGCAGCCCCTGCCCGGGATCGCAGCACATGCCGGTGCCGACCTCGGGCGTGTGGCGCATGCTTGGCCCCGCCCCCAGTCACGTGGCCTGTGAGCGGCCCCGCCCCCGCCCCCAGGCGCCCGGCAGCCCCAAAACGTTGGGGACCACTGGCTTATATTAATACATTACAGCTGTAGCAAGTTATTAGGATGTCCTTTATATGTCTTAAAAAACAACAAATAGACTAGTAGCATCATAAAGACTAACAAAACATGTAGATGATATCATGAGCTTTCGTGGGCACAACCCACTTTGTCAGATGACAAGAGTGTTAGAAGTCCAGATCCAAGAATAAATAGGGGAAGGGGCTGGGGGAGGAAAAAAAGAAAGAAAAGGAGAAAAAAAGTAGGGGAGGAAGAAAAAAAAGAGACCATGAGTAGATAAGCTTCAGAGGGGTAGCCTAGTTAGTCTGTATCAGGAAAAACTTAAACAACAACAAATAGTCTAGTAGCACCTTAAAGACTAAATAATTAAAAGAGGCTGATAAGAACCATTAGCATCTCCATTGCTTGGTTGGTAGATTAAGTATGGAAGGTAGCGTGCGAGCTAGCCAATGTCTTTGTTCTTTTTTCTTTCTCCCCTCCTTTCTTTCCCTCCTTTTCTTTCTTTTTTTCACTCTTCTCCCCCCCTCCTCCCTTCTTCCCTTATTTATTCTTGGATCTGGACTTCTAACACTCGGGTCATCTGAAGAAGTGGGCTGTTCCCACGAAAGCTCATGATATCCTCTACACATTTTGTTAGTCTTTAAGTTGCTACTAGTCTGTTCGTTGTTTTTTAAGTTTTTCCTATTACAGACTAACTCGGCTACCACTCTGAAGCTTTATATGTCTGTTACTGAAGTTAGTTCAGAGGTTTTCCATGTTCTTCAAACTGCACTTTCTCTTCCAAGAAATTTTAAAGATGTCACAGTGCACTATAGTTCCCATCCACTTATATATGCAATGCTCAGTTTGCCAATGCCCTCAAAGTAATTGTGTATAGTATGTTGAAGCACAATTATGTGAATTTTTAGTATACAGACCTTTGGTCTCTTCTTACTTTAAAGTTGCCATAGAAAAACAAGTTCAATTCAGTGATTTCTCTGACTGAGAATCTAGCCAAACTGTAGCCTTTCCTCACAGATCACCCAGAAGTAAAACTGCTTACAGTTGCATTTCCCAGCAAACTGTACATTTCTGATAAAAGGAGAACTAACTCCTTTTATCCTCAGCCAAAGCAATATCTCCTAGAAATAAAAGGAAGAACAGATTTTTAAAGGGCGCCACACACACCTAGTTTACATTATGATTCAAAATAAATACTGTGGATATTCAAAGATTAACTAGAAGTAGGTGGACCATTTAGCAAATGTGAAAAATTCACTTTTAATGAAATTCCCTTCCATATATATTAGTTCCCATGTAGTCCAGTATATACCTTTATTGGCCACCATGAAAGAAAAAAACACACATTGGACTTCATGATCTCTTGAGGTCCTTTCCAGTTCTAATATTCTATAAGAACGGCCATACTGGTTCACACCAAAGGTCCATCTAGTCCAGTATCCTGTTTGTCGACAGTGACCAATACCAGATGCCCCAGAGGGAAGGATCACAACAGATAATCCTTACATGATCCCTCTCCTGTCAACCACTTCCAGAGAAACAGAGGCTAGGAATACCATCCCTACCCATCCTGGCTAATAGCCATTGATGGACCTAACCTCCATGAATCTCTCTAGCTCTTTTTTGAATCCTGTTAAAGTTCTAGCCTTCAACACATCCTCTGGCCAGGAATTCCACAGTTGACTGTGTGCTGAGTGAAGAAAAACTTCCTTTTGTTTTAAACTTGCTGCCTATTCATTTCATTTGGTGACCCCTAGTTTTTATATTGTGGGAATATGATTATTACTCCAGTGGTACCAGAATGTTTTGTGAGAAAGTGGAACAAGAGAGTTTCTTTTTACATGTGTGATGAGAATGACAAAGAACAGAGGAATAGTGATGAAGAATCCTAGATGGTTTGGTTCTTATTACAAAGTGCAATTGCCAGTGGAGCCTTTGGTGCATTTGGAACTCTGTGTACAAAATCAAAGAGACTATGCAGTCAGTAATTTCTTGGGGAATACGTCCAACACAAAAGACTGGGAGCCACAGCTGTATTTTTAATCTTGATCTTTTGGGGAGATATCAGCATGACAGTCTAAAATATGATTGCATAGATTGAGGTGACTCTGTAACCAATTGTCTGAACCTAAAGTGGTAAATACAGTATAGTGTGCACAATGTTGGGAATAAGAATTGATTGGCATTGTGGGGGGAACAAAGAGGAATCGAAGGGCCACTTGTGTAATTGATTTAATATAGTCTGCTTTAAAATATTGCATCCAATGTGCATATATCTTTAAAACCACTGGTCTCAAGTAACAAAGAATTTTGCTATTCTTTTCTTTCCTCTTAACTGTAGAGGAAGTGGTAATTAAAGTAGGAGGCTGAAAGAGCAACAGGACTGTTTTCCCTAGTCAATCCTATTTTTTAAAAGAAAAAAATAGAGGGGAGCTCAGCTATTGAAGTTATCACATCGTAATGTCATTCAGAAAATGATGGGCCTTCAAAGTTACCATTTAGTGAGCAAGAAGTTTTATCTTGACACCTGCAGGATATCTCTATTTAGAGCAGGAACAATTTTCACTGATATCTGCTCTGTTTATAGTTTTCCAACTAACGGTTGCTTTCTTTTGGCTTAGATGTTTAAGTGCTCTCTGAAGATGTGGGTAGCACAGAACACTTCATACACTGTTCCACAAGCAGCAATGGAATTTGGCAACTCAATCAATTAAAATCCTAGTGGGAAATGTTCAAGCAGTGCTAGACCCTCTTGGTTCTTAGAAAGAAATTCCACAAAATATCATGTGGTGTGTGGGTGTATTTAACATCTGTTTTGGTAAATTTCTGTGATAGATGCCATCAAGTGCCAGCAATGTCCCTCTGCCATGTATACTGGACAAATTGGACAGTCTCTATGAAAAGGATTAATGGATACAAAGCAGATACTCAAAATGGTAACATGCAGACTCTGTTAGGGAATATTTTAACTTGCCTGGGCACTCATTCATGGATTTAAAGATGGATATTCTCTTGGGGTTTATCTACACAGCAGCGATATTTCAGAATAACTAACGTTATTCTTAAATAACAGAGAGTGTGTCTACAGTACAAGCCATTATTTCAAAATAATATTGAGCTGGAGGACTTCTTGCTCTGACTCCCATAACCCTCATTTCACAAGGAGTAAGGGAAATGGAAGAAAGAGTGTTCTTCCTTCATCTTCCTCTTGTGTAGACAGTGCCAAAAACCGAAATAAACTATTTAGACTTAATCTACGCAATTGGTGTAGCTGAAGTTGTGTAGCTTATTCCAACTTTAGCTCTGCTGTGTAGACGTACCCCTACAAAGCAATTTCAGGAATCAACTAGAAAGAGAGTCCGCAGAATGGACCTTCCCAGGCAAATATGATACTATCTCACACTGGTTGAACAAAGACATGAACTGGATGAGCTGTTATATTCAACACCAAAATAACATCAAAAGCTAAGTATCGGGCACTTACAGATTACTCTGTTAGCCTCATTTAGCACAGACACTTTAATTGACCTTTTTACTCCTCCTCCTCCTCCCCCATCTTTTTCTGCTTTATAATTCAACCTCTGTGCCTCTTGCTCCATATTTGTCATCTGAAGAAGTGAGTTGTGTCCACAAAAGCTCATGATGCCATCTATATATTTTTTAGTTAGTCTCAAAGGTGCTACTGTATCATCGTTATTTAAGTTTTTTTAGTTACAGACTAACACGGCTACTCTTCTGAGTTCCCAGAGAGTAGTTATCAATGGTTCACAGTCATGCTGGAAGGGCATAACAAGTGGGGTTCCTCAAGGATCAGTTTTGGGACCCGTTCTGTTCAATATCTTCATCAACGATTTAAATAATGTCATTGAGAGTATGCTTATAAAGTTTGTGGATGATACCAATATGAGAGGGGTTGCAAATGCTTTGGAGGATAGGATTATAATTCAGAATCATCTAGATAAACTGGAGAAATGTTCTGAGATAAATAGGATGAAGTTTAATAAGGACAAATGCAAAGTACTCCACTTAGGAAGGCACAACCAGTTTCACACATACAGAATGGGAAGTGACTGTCTAGGAAGGAGTACAGGCAGTCCCCGTGTTACGTACAAGATAGGGACTGTAGGTTTGTTCTTATGTTGAATCTGTATGTAAGTCGGAACTGGCATCCAGATTCAGCCGCTGCTGAAACTGACCGCCAGTTCTGACTTACATACAGATTCAACTTAAGAACCCCAAGCGTCCCCAAGTCAGCTGCTGCTGAAACTGATCAGCGGCTGATTCCAGGAAGCCTGGGGCAGAGCAACTCTGCCTCGGGCTTCCTGTAGTCAGCGCTGGTCAGTTTCAGCAGTGGCTGACTTGGGGACGCCTGGGGCAGAGCAGCTGGGGTGCTGCTGGGTTGCTCCAGTAGCACCGCTCCTCGCTCCTTGGCGCTACTGGACCAACCCAGCAGCACCCCAGCTGCTCTGCCCCAGGCGTCCTGATTCAGCCACTGCTGAAACTGACCAGCAGCGGCTGAATCAGGACCTGGGGCAGAGCAGCTGGGGTGCTGCCGGGTTGGTCCAGTAGTGCCCAGAGTGGCACTGCAGGACCAATCGGCAGCGCCCCAGCTGCTCTGCCCCAGGGTCCATAACAAAAGCCTGGTCTGCTGGGGGGGTGGCACACTAGCTGCGCCCCCCCCCCAGCAGACCAGGGACACGGGGAGCAGAGCCACAGCGGCAGCGGGGTGCCGCGCCTCTGAGGCTTTGCTCTGGCAAAGTCTCAGAGGCGAGGGACCCTGCCGCGGCTGCGGCTTCAGTCCCGGTGCCTGTGGTCTGCTGGGGACCGTCCCCCTTTGCCAGAGCAAAGCCTCAGAAGCGCTGGAACCCGCCGCTGCTGCGGCTTCAGTCCCGGTGCCCCTGGTCTGCTGGAGACCATCTCCAGCAGACCAGGGGCACCGGGAGCAGCTTACGAACGGAGCTTTCTCGCCCCGGAGCTCGCAGGCAGCAATCCGCCACCTCGACCTCTGGGGCGAGAAATCCCCGTTCGTAAGTGCGGATCCGACATAAGTGCGGATCCGACATAAGTCGGGGACTGCCTGTACTGCAGAAAGGGATTTAAAGGTCATAGTGGACCACAAGCTAAATATGAGTCCAGAGTGTCACACTGTTGCAAAAAAGCAAATATGATTCTGGGATGCATTAACAGGATTGTTGCAAGCAAGACAAGAGAAGTCATTCTTCTGTACTACTCTGCACTAATTAGGCCTCAATTAGAGTATTGTGTCCAGTTCTGGACACCACATTTCAGGAAAGATGTGGAGAAATTGGAGAAGGTCCAGTGAAGAGCAACAAAAAAACATTAAAGGTCTAGAAAACATGGCCTATAAGGGAATATTGAAAGAACTGGATTTGTTTAGTTTGGAAAAGAAAAAAACTGAGAGGGGATATGATAGTCTTTTTCAAGTACCTAAAAGAGTGTTACAGGGAGGAGAGAGAAAAAAATGTTCCTTACCCTCTGATGATAGGACAAGAAGCAATGGGCTTGAATTGTAGCATGGGAGATTAAAGTTGGATATTAGGAAAATACTTCCTAACTGTTATAGTGGCTAAGCACTGCAATAAATTGCAGACTCTCTGTAATTGGAGATATTTAAAGACAGGTTAGACAAACTTCTGTCTGGGATGATCTAGATGGTGCTTGGTTCTGCCGTGAAGGCAGGGGACTGGACTTGATGATCTCTCAAGGTCTCTTCCAATTCTAGTATTCTATGATTCAACTTATGTGAATTGAGTGGGGCAGGGGAAAAGAAAGAGAAGACTTTGAAAAGGGCAGTGAGTATTTTCCCTCTAGGGAATATTTTTTGAAAATATCTTGATGTTTGGTCCAACCTTATCCAGTCCATAAACAAAAGACTTGCTCTTCACGTGTATTTATGTGAGCTTCAGCCCTGGTGCATCACTCTGCTAAGAACCAGCTAGGGTGCTCTGTTTCAGGGGGAGGTGGGACACCCCTGCATGCTGCTGCACTAAGGAGCAGGCAGGTGAAAGGGGCTGTCTAGGTGCATACCTCACACTGGTCAGGGACTGCCCCAATCCTGACTCCCCTCCCACCACTCACTCTTACTGATATTGCTTGTTGCTTTCCCTTGTGTTGCTGTTTGGGAGTGAAAGAAAAGCACACAGTGTCCCTGCACTCCTCTCCCACCTGCTGATGTGGGGAGGGGACAGAGAAAGTGAGTGACTTGATAATGAGTGACAGAAGGGAAATAGCTCTCCAGGCCTTTGTCCTGAGTCCTGCACCCCCCAAATCCCCACCCCCTGCCCTGAGCCCACCCCACACCCATGCATATCCCAACCCTATGTTCTGAGCCCCCTGCATTTGACCCCTCACTTAAATTTCATACAGGTATGTCATAATGCACACGCACTCAACTAACTGCCCTGAGCCCCACGGGGGAGGAGGAGCAATACCACAGTACCTGTAAGAGATATAAGTTACTTTCACCTCTTGTTCCAGCTGACGTTATTGCTGCACAGATCAGTACATTCTATCAAGAGAGGACATGACTTTATCAAAGGCAGGAAAATCATCCCAATTTTTCCTTTCTTTTTGGTGATGCCAACACCAAATGGTTCCCATGAGCGGCTATGTCTCTCCAGCATATTGCTGTCATTTAAGAGAAAGATAAGGCACATATTAGTGTTGATCAGTTCTAAGTGGGTTCTAAAATATCTAATAAAAGAAGCTGCTTAGGTAAAGCAGTAATTTTAATGTCAGATGACATAATGTCTTATTTGTAAGTAATTGTTATGGTATCAAAAGGTTTCCCTAGGTGGAGAACAACAGATGAGTGCTAGTGAATGAATACATATTTACATTGTCAGATACTGTGAAGAATGGTGGAGTCATAAGTAGTGACATATTCATGGAGAAATGGTCTGAAATATAATTTTCTGAAAAACGACAGTCGTGTTTCTGGTTAGTATTATAGTAAAAATTTGAGGAAAATACTTACTAGAATAATCATTCTAATTTAATCCAAGGATTTTAAAGCTCCTTATAAACACTTGCTATAAAGGATTTGCAATACTCCTTTGGGTCAGGTTACTATTATCTATCTTTTTACAGAAAGAAATGGAGGAATAGATTGTACAAAGTAGCACAGCTAAGATTAAAATTCAGAAGCTTTTCCACCAAGTCACACGCCCTAATCACTTCTCAGTATAGCAGAGAGAGGAATCAGTTTTACAAATCTAAACCCAGCCTGGTCATGCTTTGTGTTGATCTTTGTGATCCTAGTGATGATGTGTCTAGTTCTGAATGCTTCCTGGTAAAATTTCAGATTTGGGAGTGTGAAGATGATCTTAACAAAGGAGATTTTAGACATCCATACTTTGGATAAAATCTTCTAGATTCTTATTGAATTCTGAACATTATTTGAGTAAATTAGAAAATGAAAATAGTCTTACATATTATTATACTTATCAACGGCATCCAGAAGATTTTTACATTGTGACATAATCCATTACAGAGGGCCAGTCCACTGTGGTCCATCTCATCTGCTTCCATTCTGGCATTGTACCCAACCCTCACCCCTCACTTTGGGAATGGATGCTATGTGGATAGCCTAGCCACCAGATGCCTGTCTAACACCACACCAAGAACTATTTGCAAAGGCAGGTCCAGAATCTCTAATCCATGAGAGGGTTATGCGTGCTAAATGCTTTCCAAACAGAGAGAGTAACAGTCTCTGCCTGGTGAATTATATATGTCTTATAACGTGAAGCAGTTGCTGCACTGCAGTATGTTATTAATTGTGACTTATTTTACAGTTCTTCCACTCTCTCTTATATTAAATTTTCAATCAAGAAAACAGAGCTACTGTCTATCCATCAAAATTGGATAGGATATCCTTTCAGTCCACTTCAGGGAATAAGAAAAGGTTGTTCAGGCTGACTACAATAAAAGTATGGGGTAGGATTCTGCTCCTAACTCACAGAAGGCTTAGATCAGGGCTACTCAACTTTGGAAGCCCCGGGGGCCACAATGATACTCACAGCACATGCTGAGGGCTGCAACTTAAGTGAGGTTGCATATACATGCAAATATATATGCAAATATATGCAAATAGCTTCTTTCACACTGACAGGCATGAATACAAAGATTAAGGCAAGACTACACAGCACACAGGCCCCATTTAAGTCAGTTCTGCTGCTATTAATAACATGCAATATTTACCCAATTTTCACCCATATGACAGCACTTTTAATGAGCAATGGCAGTCCAGGAATGTAACTACTAAAATGCATATCAACAGAAGACAATTATATTAACTACTTTTTTATTTTGGCTCCCACCTGCGGGCTGTGTTTTGAGCTCCACGTAAATCCAAACTGCATCGCAGGCCACAAACAAATGGGCTGCATGTGGCCCACGGGCTGCGTGTTGAGTAGCCCTGTCTTAGATTCTGCCACCTTTATTCGCCTGAGTGGTACCTTACTCCTTCACTTTACACTAGAGCAGCTTGCCAATAGGGACAAATTCCAACCAGAGGGCAAACACTTGCTCTCATGCAGGGAGGTGTGTTGAGCCTCTTTTTTTTTTTTGTTTTCATCCAGTGCACGGGATTGTTGGCAGGAACCTGCTCCCTGTCAAGAATCTACTTGTTAGTCTATTTCTTGTATAATTAAGGCCCTATCAAATTCATGTCCATGGCAAACATGTCATGGACCATTAAATCTGGACTTTTGTGTACTTTTACTCTGCATTATAGAGTAAAAGAATACAAAAGTACACCCTTATTTCTGTGCTGCTATGGATGAGAGCACAGTCTTCAGAAATGGGCACCCAGCCAGCAGATGCTGCTTTCTGGTCACTCAGCTCTGAAGACAGGTGAAAAGATATTGTGACCTCCCCCGCCCTACACACACACATACAATACGTTTATGATCCCCTTTTGGCTAAGGACCTCCAGTGTGAGAAATGCTGAGTCTTAAGGGCTTTAAAAGTTTGTTAATGTTTTTAAATACAGGCAATCCCCGAGTTACGCGGATCCGACTTATGTCGGATCCGCAGTTACGAACGGGGATTTTCTCGCCCCGGAGGACTGGAGCAGCGGGACGCCTGGTCCCGCTGCCCGCCTCCTCTGGGGTGAGAAAAGCTGCTCCCCGTCTCCCTGGTCTGCTGGGAGAGCCAGCAGACCAGGGAGATGGGGAGCAAAGCGGCGGAGGACCCAGGTGATCTGGAAGCGCCGCGGGGAGCAAAGCGGCGGAGGACCAGGCTGATCTGGAAGCGCCGCGGTCCGGCCCGGGTCCTCCACCGCTTTGTTCCGCGGCTCCCTGGTCTTCTGGGGGGGGGGACGCAGCTAGTGCCCCCCCCAGCAGACCAGGGAGACGTGGAGCAAAGCCTAGGGCCTGTGGTAGAGCAGGTGGGGCGCTGCCGGTTGGTCCCGCAGCACCGCTCCTTGGCGCTACTGGACCAACCCGGCAGCACCCCAGCTGCTCTTCCCCAGGTGTCCTGATTCAGCCACTGCTGATCAGTTTCAGCAGCGGCTGAATCAGGACGCCTGGGGCAGAGCAGCTTGGGTGCTGCTGGGTTGGTCCAGTAGCACTGAGGAGCGGCCGCGCTACTGGACCAACCCAGCAGCACCCGAGCTGCTCTGCCCCAGGCGTCCCCAAGTCAGCCGCTGCTGAAACTGACCAGCGGCTGACTACAGGAAGCCCGAGGCAGAGTTGCTCTGTCCCGGGCTTCCTGGAATCAGCTGCTGATCAGTTTCAGCAGCAGCTGACTTGGGGATGCCTGGGGTTCTTAAGTTGAATCTGTATGTAAGTTGGAACTGGCATCCAGATTCAGCCGCTGTTGAAACTGATCAGTTTCAGCAGCAGCTGAATCTGGATGCCAGTTCCGACTTACATACAGATTCAACTTAAGAACAAACCTACAGTCCCTATCTTGTACGTAACCTGGGGACTGCCTGTACTTATTCACTTTTATTACAACATTATGAAATTTAGAATGTAAATAGCTGAAACCATGAAATTCAAGATTTTTAAAATGTGTGACTGTGAAATTTATGAAAATGGACTGTGAATTTAGTAGAACCAGAGCTATAATAACAACCTCCATAACATTGAGGTACTAACCATCTTAAGCCCTGACCTTTTGATAAAGGAGCTTGTAGGTTTAAAGGCAAGCACAGTGTAAGTAGCTTTTGTTTTATGAACTATCTAAATGGTCTGAAACCACTATGTATCAGCTTCTTATCTATATTGTGCATATGTTCTTCATCCAGGTTCCAAATTTCTTAGCTTACTTCTCCTTATTTTTTTTTTTTGTAGTTTATGTCAGCAAAGAGTATTAAAGGGTTCCCGCAACCTTACGTGTATTATCCTCTGGCTGACTTCTCTATTTCACAGCACGGGACAATAAAGATAGGGACCACGCTGCCTAGCTGATCCTATAGTCCCACTGAAAAACAACATTGGGGAGAAAAAATATCTCTACAAATAACTGCTGATCAGGGGAGCCTTCTGTAATAGCAATATATTGCACTGATATATTTCATGCAAGAATTTCAAAGCGCGTCATAAAAGTATGTTGCGTTGGGAATGTACAATTATTTTAACTCTCTCTGGAATAAAGTATAAGGAGTGAAGTGAAAGAGATCCCCACCTGAATTCAGGAACAGTAGACACAACAGGCGGCAGCAGTGCTTTTCAGGGGGAGGGATAGCTCAATGGTTTGAGCCTTGCCCCCCCTAAATCTAGGGTTGTGAGTTCACTCCTTGAGGAGGCCATTTAGGGATTTGGGGCAAAAAAACTGTCAGGGATGGTATTTGGTCCTGCTGTGAAGGGAGGGGACTGGACTTGAGAACCTTTCAAGGTCCCTTCCAGTCCTAGGAGATAGGCAATCTCCATTAATTAAACAACAGCTGGTATAGACTACAGCCCAATAGGAACAACTACCACAGTTAGATATGGTAGAAAACAGAGCAAACACTTCCAGGAGTAGGTGTTGCAGAGGCTCATTAACTAATGGACACCAAACAGCATAGCAATGAGTATCTGTCTTTCACCATCCAAGATGGGTTAGATCTTGACTTAGTCACCTTTCAGCTGGTAGCTGCTGCTCAGTCAAAGATGCAGTGCTGGTCATCTGGGCCATGCCAATACTATCAGGGTACAGCATTATTTTGGAATAACTGACATTATTCTGAAATAACATAGTGCGCATCTATGCCACAAGCCTTTATTTCGAAATTATGTCGAGCTGGAGGACTTCTTACTCCAACTCCTGTAATCCTCATTCCACAAAGAGAAAGGGACGTTGAAGGGAGAGTGTTCTTCCTTCGACTTCCTGCTGTGTAGACAGCACCAAAAGCCAAGTTAAACTATTTCAACTTGAGCTACACAATTGACATAGCTGAGGTTGCATATCTGAATTGAACTTTTGCCCTGCAGTGTAGACATACCTCTACTTATACTGGAAAAATATATGTCACTCCGTGGTGTGAAAAAAACAAACTCCAGAACAACATAAATTATGCTAGCATAAGTGGTAGTGTGCACAGTACTTGTTGGCAGATCTGCTCCTGCTGACATAGCTATGGCTGCTCGATGAGGGTGATTTAATTATGCTGACAAGAGATCTCTCTCCCATCAGCGTCAAGCAGCTAATCTTACAGCAGCACAACTACAGCCGAATAGCTCTGCTGAGCTCGCTAGTATAGATATTAGGAATGTAAAAAAGAGTTTAAATAGTTACCTGATCAAACAAGTAAAAATTTAACCTTTAACTGGTGAACCACCTGCTCAGTCACTGATACTCTGATACGGCTTGGGTGGAAGGCGGTGTCCTGCCGGTCTGCCCGGGCAGAGTCTGAGTACCAGGGGTTGGGGTTGGCCATCTTAACTGGCTGGGGCCAGAACACCAGCAGGACCCATCTGGTAAGAATGCCTCCAGGGCTGGGAAGCCACAAGGCTGCTCCCATGCAGCCTGGCCACTTCCACATAGCCAGGGCCAGGATACCATGGGGGCAGGGATGCTGCCAGGCCAAAGACCCGTGCAGCTGTAGCCGGGATGCCACTGGGATACGGCTGGGGATGGAGTCTTGCATGGCCGGGGCCAGGACACTGCTGGACCACAGCTGGACTCCTACCAGTCTGTGGCCAGGATGCCCCTGGAGCCAAGTCACTGCTGGGATGCCCCACAATGAGTCGGAGCAGCTGGGGCCTCACCTGCCGCCCCCATGCAGGCAGGGTCCTGCTGGCCAATGCAAGCACAACCCTGTCTGCTGACCCACCTCTATAGCAGTCTGGACTCAGCCAGGGCTGCTTCAGCCTGCTGTGGTTGGCTGGGAAGCCAGTTACCCAATAAGCATTGTGATAAGCCTAATGCTTCCTAGGTGACTGGTTAAATGGTTAACCTTTTACATCCCTAGTAGCCCTGGGCAGTTCCTTTTTTAATTGAAGTCATCTAAGTTGCTTATCTGTCCTGGGTAAGAGTGCTTCCTCTCAACTATGAGGCCATCAAAGCTGCTCTCCTGGCCTTGTTGGGAATGTGGTTTGTTGACAGTGGTTCCAGGGAAAGCCCCTTTTTTCCTCAGTGCTGCAGCTCTACACCAGCAACTATCCCACCTGGGCAATGTGGTAGCTGAAGCCCAAATCTCAGAGAGTGGAGGACTGATGGATTTGATTAGTCTAAAGCAGACTCAGACAGCAGTGACCTGGGGTCAGTCGAATGTGGGTGGGATGCCGGCATTAGCTTTCTGTTCAGGAAGAGTAAACAGAGGCTGAGTCACTGGAGAGTAAAACATAACTGAAAGAGTCTGAATGCATCAGCGAGCAAACTGAAGGGGTGTCAGTATTTCAGAGGGAACATACAAAGGATGCTTGCCAAGACTGTAGGGGAAAGAGGCCAACCCTTTCTATGCTATGTTCTTCTTGTGAGGGATGCAGCATATGGATGAAATGTGACTTTAGGGAAATCTATATGCTCACCAAGGCCATGCCCAAATTGTTTACCCAGACTCGAAGCAGAAGCCACTAGCCCCTTGTGTTATCTATTCTGTACATGGGGACATGAAGGCATTAACAAAAGTTCTGTCTCTTTCATGGTGTAATGCTGAGGAGATGTGGGGTTGCTGAGGCCATGGGATGGAACCTGAAGGAAGAACAGAAGCTGGATGGTGGACTCGAGTTGAACCTTGGTTTGTGTTGTAGGTTTTGATACAATCCCCGTGGCTCTGTCAGCAGAGACCAGGCAGGTCATCTGTTTTCATGTAGACTCCTGAATCTAGCCTTTGCTGTAATTCCCCTTCAAGCAAGAGACCAACGACTACTCTGCCTAGGAAGAGCTAAAGCAAAATGCAGGACAATGTAGCACTTTAAAGACTAACAAGATGGTTTATTAGATGATTTTTTTTTAAAAGAGCTTTCGTGGGCCAGACCCACTTCCTCAGATCAAATAATGGAAGAAAACAGTCACAACCATATATACCAAAGGATACAATTTAAAAAAATGAACACACATGAAAAGGACAAATCACATTACAGAACAGAAGGGGGATGTGGGGGGGAGGGGGGAAGGAAGGTGAATGCCAGTGAGTTAATGATATTAGAGGTGGGGAAGGGGAAATGTCTGTGAGTTAATAGTATTAGAGGTGATAATTGGGGAAGCTATCTTTGTAATGTGTAAGATAGTTGGGGTCTTTGTTAAGTCCGGTGCGGAGGGTGTCGAATTTTAGCATGAATGCCAGTTCAGAGGATTCCCTTTCAAGTCTTCTGAAGTAGGATGCAGGTTAGCAGGTCATTGAGACTGTGTCCTTTCTGGTTGAAATGACAAGAAACTGTTTTCTCTTTGTGATCTTGTCTGATATCTGTTTTGTGGGCATTAATCCTTAGGAAGAGCTACTTATTGTTTTGGTTTACTGTCAGACTCTCTCTTGGGTTCCCAGTGGGACATTAGTTAGGGTCAAAGCTGTTGAACAGGAAACCATTGGTCTTCCAGCCCAAGCTATGCCGCAGACAGAAAAAAGAACATGCCTTGGTCCAACAAAGTCCATGCTTAAGATGCACTTTTTATTAATTTCTCTGAGCTAGATCGTGGCATTTATCCACAGCCCAGAGCAGGGGATAGTGCTGGAACCACACTGCCCAGAATGAGCACTGGGGACAATGTGCTTCAGGCAGACTGTTCTCTGGTGCTGCAACCTGCTCTTTGGGTATATACATTTTGCACAGCCCATTAGGCTGCTGCAGAATGCTGCCTCCTTCCCCAACTCTGGGCTACAGCTCTATCCCACAGGCAGGTGCAAGAGGGAAATAGGACTTCTTCTGAGTCACCTTACTCTCTGGGAAGAGCAGGAGTGAGCCATCCCTGCATTTAATGGGTGGGGAGAAGCAGTGACTCCCTGAAAGGTCCCCTGCTCCTGCACAGCTGAGAGAGGGCAACACCCAGCTCAGGGATGGGAGGGAGTTTTTGGTTCTGCCCAAGGTGAGGACTTGGTATTAGAACAAGATGGGAAAGGCTCCTGCTCATGTTGGCGCCTGTCACAGTATTTGCAGCATGTCTCATTCATTTTAAGAGTCAGTATGAGAAAAAGCGACTAGCTGACTAGCAACCGCTTTGTGAATCTTGTTCCCAGTGTACAATGCCTCGGACATTATTGTACTCTATGTTGGCTAGTCTGCCATCACTTATAACATTACTCTTAACATGGAGACTGTGCAGGCATATTGTTCTAAGTGACAGTGCAAAGGAAACCCTGGGGACAGTCACCCCTCCTGTATTTATGCTGCGCTGTTACAGCTGCAATAGTGAACACCTTGTTAAAAATTAAAAGAAGCGTTTGTTTCTGCCACTTCATTTCAATACGGTGCACTGGCCCCATGTGTTAACGCTCTCCCAGGATGTTGTTTCTGTTTCTTAATAGTTAATTTACCTTGGCGCCTCATCCTTTGTGTCACAGTCAGGATGTCCTTAAAACAAGGTGACAGAGGCATGACAATGCATGTCGAACCAGAGATGGCCCCCTTTCACACAGTTAGGTTTCACTGACTGATCTGAATTTGAATGTACTCACAGGTGATCCAGATTTGGAAGAGCTTCCACAATGTTTAGGGTACTTGAAGGGGTTTCAGTCTTGTGTTTGGGTTTGGACGCAGCTCTTGTAAGATTTTCCTTTTTAAAAAAAGAGTGAGGGGTGTTCATCCTACACCAGTGCTGAAGGTAGGCTAAATGAGCCAATTAACTGCATAAGCTGTACCAGGAGGAGAGATGGGGGGCTCCACAATGCTTAATTAAGGATGAAGCTCACCTGGGCAGGAACAGGTTGGGATTCTGTAAAGCTAAGAACAGACTGGGACTGCAGGGGCAAGTAATTTGTAGTCCTACCTTTGTAAGGGCTGTGTGAGCTCATGTAAGGTGTGGTAAGGAAAAACAGAAGAGTGGTTAACCAGAGTTGCCAGAGATTAGAAGGAAGGGGTAGGACAGAGCCCAGGGCAGTAAAAAACAAGACCATAGTTGTGTGGCATAGGGTCCCTGGTTCCCCTACCAGGCACTGGGCAAGTGGCATAGCCTGTAATTGGAGAATGGAGGAGAGACTTTGACAGACCCCAGAATGGGAGGACTATAGTGACCTGGTTAGAGGGCCAAGTCACAAAGAGGGAACAGCCGAGTCCCAAAGAAGAAGGCTATCTTGACTGGAGGTGAAATTAAGGCAATGGGCCAAGTGACTGCAGGAAGGGTGTCTGACCAGTGACAAGCTAATACTCAGATGAGCCGGGGGGGAAGCATGCCAATGGTGAGGAGTGAAACCCATTGCAATATGATAATGACTCTTTCCCTTTGCTTTTACAAGCAGAACTACTATTGCACAAATTCTATTCTAACCTTTGCTGCAGCCCAGTTTAAATCTTTAATATTAAACAGTCTGGTTTAAGCCAATGACAGGCAGAGAATTCAAAGCTAAGGCTGTATGAGGAGAGGAAGAATGATCTTGTTGCTAAGGAATTGGGCTGGTACTCAAGAGACATGGGTCTATGTCCTGATTATATCACAGCCTGTGTGACTTTTGGGAAGTCATTTAATCTCTGTGCTTCAGTTTCCCATCTGGTAAAACAGGGATAGTACCTGCTCTCTCCCACTCTTCATTTTGTTACAATGTAAATTCTGTCTCTTCAGGTGTGTAGGTACAGCACTTAGCACATTCTAATCTCGAATTCAATTGGGGCCTATAAGTACTACTGTAACTGAAGTAATAAACATATAATGAGGACCTTTACCACACATTGTCAGTAAGCAAAGAGTCTGAGACCCTCTGATTTTTTTTACACCCTCCCATGGTGGTTCAACTTATTTCAGCTATAAAGCACACGTATCACTTGATCTAGATGTATGATGCCTAGCCACTGAAGGAAAAGGATGTTTAAAAGTTCACTGGTGTAAGTGAAGAATAAACTACCAGCCTTACCTTTAAATGTAGTGCTTGGACAAATCAAAGCTGAATAGACAGTGATGCTGAACTACCAGCCCACCAATATGTGAGCTCTTTTCTCCAGGTCAGATTTGAGGCATGGTGCTGAGGCAGTATGAGGAAGCTTTTCACTGCGGCTTGCCGGGTGCTATGTAAAGGACTGTCAGAGTTATTGATGACACAGCATCGTTCCTGACCCTTACATTGACTTCTTAAAGAAAATTAATACCTTGGGCTTTATCATCCTCTCCCTTGAGGAAAAAACTCGTTAGAGAAGCAAAATTAAGTGAAAATCCCTGTGCATAGATCCTGGGAGTTCATGAAGTATCCTCGTATCTGACTGGTGGGATTTTTGTGCACAGTTGTCCCCAAATCAGCAAGATCAGTCCATGGAGCTCAGACTGTTTTGTAGAAGGTCCTATTCATTCACCTTCCCTCCTCCCTAGCAGCACATCTCCCTCTTTGCCTCTTCCCACTAGTGCCCTTGGGCATGTCTACACAGCTGGGCTAAAGCTGAAACCTCATGCAACTTGAGCTACATCAATTGCATAGCTTCAGTCAAAATAGCTTATTTTGGCTCTTGGCACTGTCTGAGCAGCAGGAAGTCTGAGAGAACACTCTTCCTCAGATTTCCCTTCCTCCTTGTGAAATGAGGGTTACAAGTATCAGAGTAAGCAGTCCTCTAGCTCAACATTATTTTGACTTTAAGTCAAAATAACGGCTTGCTGTGTGGACACGGACTATGTTATTTCAGATTAACACCAGTTATTCTGAAATAATGCCTCTGTGTAGACATAGCCCTTCTGAGCAGTAAAGAGTGTAGAGTGGAGCTCTGCAGATGTGTGCTGACGGGGTCAGAATCTATGGCTGTGGATTGTATACAGAACAGCTGTCCCCAACTGTGCCCACTCTGACCAGGTTTCATTCATCCCGAGGTGCTGTTTTGTGGTTCTTCTGCAAAGTGGCTCCATTATTTTGCAAAGGATTAGGGAAGATGGTGACACTTTAGATCTTCTCTTTACTGTCACTGCTTTCAGGCTATTGGAGGAAGGTTTCTCATTTTTTGCTATACCATAGTCACAAGGGATTATATGACCCATTGTATTTGTGTTGTTGTATCTGTTTTGGTCCCAAGACAATAGACACACAAGTGGGTGAGGTAATATCTTTTATTGGGCAAACTTCAGAGAGAGAAATTTATGAACTACACAGAGCTCTTCTTCAGGTAAACTTGAAAGCTTTTCTCTCTCCCCAATAGAAGTTGCAGAGGGGTAGCCATGTTAGTCTGCAACTTTAAAAAAACAAGTAGCTTTGAAGTGCTTTAGAGACTAACAAAAACATAGAGAGACGGAGAGAGTATCATCAGCTTTTTGAGGACAAAACCAACTTCGTCAGATGAGCAGAGTGGAGAAAAAAGGGGAAACCTCAACAAAAGTTGGTCCAATAATAGATATTACCTCACCCACCTGCTGTTTCCTTTGTCAGTTTAGGCTAGGTAATTTTAAGACTGACAGCTGGTTTGACACACATTGATTATCTAATACTTCTTCGGAACCTTGTAGCCAGGTAATAATATGCTCAAGTCTCATGCTGGGAACCTGGCCAATATGCCATTAGAAACGTTCCTCCAGGAAATTAAAAATGATATGCCATGATAAACAGAGAGGGCTGTGCTTGCCTACACAAATATGTGATGCTTGTACCCTCAGAGCATCAGAATCGAGAATTCTAGATGTTGACAATTAACTGGCTGCTGTACCTATTAAGAAACTGTAAATAACTGACAATTAGACTGAGGAATAAGCCCCTGCTTTAGGACAGAGACACCTAGCAGGACAGTCTAGCCTGGACTTGAAAAGTAAGGTCCATGACTATCGTCTACACACTATAGCAAGTATAGTAGAATGAGTCAGTGGGGCAAAGGAAGGCAAGACTACCCTATGCCACTTGCTCAGACAGGGTTCTCTGTTTTGGAGGAGGTTGAGAGAATTATGAGGACCGTGACAAGAACAAAGATTAAGAAGATTTCCATGAACTGTTTGTTATTTCTGTGAGGTACTGTAAATCTCAGTGTGAGAGTCCCTACCTAAATAGCATCAGCCACAAACGGACCACCAGCAGCAGACTAGTGCTCCTGCAGAAAAAATAAACTGGTGGGGGGTGGGCAGCTAAAGGTAAGCTTCTGAGACAGAATGACGAGGGGAAAGAAAAATTTATAAAGATGTGACTGCAGAGAAAACTAAAAAGGAAGTATGCTCTTGCAGCAAAAATAAACTACAAACAGCTTAAATCTGAGATTTATGTGCACACATTTCAGGAAAAGTATGTTCGGTAACATTTGATTATTAAAATGTCATTGTGCAACTGCAAGAAGTTTATCATAGCAAAGCAGGAGGCAAATGCATCTAGATAAAATGTGCTGCTAAAAGCACATAGTCTAAGAAGTATTGATAGAAAAGGATTTTTTAAATGCTTATGTAAAACAGATAACTAGCATGCTTGAATCAGATCTTGGCTACTTTTGAGCAAAGAATGATGTCCAGTATTTTGTTTTGGAAACAAAAAAAGACCAGGCTGAGGCTACCACATTAATTCTTAGTCTTACTTGTGTCCTAGGCCTATATTCAAACTGAAGTCTCCAGAGGTAAACTAACACATTTCACCATTTCATTTACTTCAATGAGACCAGGATTTTATCCCTTATCCTCACTTCAGATTTCAGCTCTGAGGCTTTGGTTTGGACCCATCTCTAGTAAAGCTATGCCAGAGATCTGTACAATAATATTCATCCGTCTGAGGGCTAAGAACCAAAACAAATCAATATCAGATGAATCATTCTTTCCTTTCATCTGCAGTAGCTGTCACTCCCCAGCACCTCTTATGACTTTGTGGAAGCCAACTAACAGAGAATATTCAGTGTATTTTGTGTAGAGAAGGGAGTTTCATTTTTTTCCTTTCATTTTCCCCAGGTTTGGGCATAAAACTTGCTAAAAAAAATTTGAATCTCCTTAAGAAGCCAGTCCTAGGCTTTAAGAAAATACTTGCATATAAAATTCATACTGGCATGAGACCAACAAGCAACTTTAATGGGTCTTTTCCAGAATTATATTGCCTAGAAAGGGTGATTCCATCAGCTTCCATGGAGTTATACCTGACTGTGACAGTGTGAGATCGGAATCCAGCCCTTATATTGCACTTTTAGAGGCTGTCACTTCTTTCTTTCTTTCTTTCTTTCTTTCTTTCTTTCTTTTTCTTTTAAAAGATGTTGTTGAAGATTTGGGATCAAAATTCAATGCAGAGGTTCTAGCTAGAATTCAGTCATACTAACCTCTTCTGGAATATAAAATTAACTCCGTGTTTGAACACAGAAATTGTATTGATGTGTAAGCTCAGTGGTTTGAAGCCCTAAAGCAAGGAACTCACTAGTCAGGCCAGTTGATGAACAGGGTGAAGACCAGCCTAGAGTTGCTTGAGAACTCCAGATGGACATACGCTTCATAAGTGAGCTCTCAGCCAGCGTTGATCGGTGAGAGCCAGAGGAACAACTGAATAGGCCAGCTTCATTTGCATTTGTGACAATCTGGGGTAAAATACAGTTGAATTTAAGTCTGGCAAGGTTATTACACTTGGAGCCTCTGCTCCAGGTTCTGTATGAGGCAATTTTTGTGAATGGAAGGTGCTGCGGTTTGCCAAAGCTGCTGCAGCACAGCTGAAGAATTCCAGGGAGAGCCCTTCCCCACATAGCTAGCAATCAGTAAAAGCTGTAATCACTGCAGCTGAGTTACATGGTAGAGCCCTGGGAGCAGACCAGGGAGCACTTCTCTTTAGGCTCTCAGGATGGACTTGCCTGAACTCTAGCCTCCACAAGCCATGCACAGTAAACCAGGAGTGGGGGTGCAATAGAGGAAGGAAGTGGCTATTGCAGGAATAGGTTGCCTCATTGGATGCTAATGTCTGTAAGTGAATATCTCAGTATTGCTGTGATGCACTAGGAGAGCATGGGAGCTTTGCTTTGTAGATGTAGCCCAATTAATATACTGGCTTTCCCCTCACTCCCCAGTACAATATTTGTTGTTTGCACAATGGACTTGGTACTCGCATAGGGGAAATATTGCCTGTGGAGGGTAGAGTGACTAGATAGCAAGGGGGTGAGGTAACAGGGTTCTAGCAAAGACAAAGCCCCTAATATTGGGACAGTCTTGATTAGATGTCAGGTACCCTAGGGAAGGGCTCCCAGGAAACTGTATAGTTCTTCCAGGTTTCTGGGTTGGGACTCAAGCTGGTATGTGTTAGGCTTTCAGAGTGAACCTCAAAATCATTGAACCTGGCCCTTTTTATGGCTGACAACAGCTGGCAGGAGAGTTACATTGATTACTTTCTGACTTCAGACACTCAGTCCTCCTCATTTATTTGCAGTCTGATGGGCCTGATTATCTGAGCTTACTAACAATATGTTCCAGGTTTATTATAATAAAAAATGGCAGCTTTATACACACAAACCTGAAACTGTTGAAACAAAACCAACAAATCCCTACCACTTTAGCCTGACTGAGCACTACAGTACAATTTCTGTTTCCTAAAAGTCATTTCAAAGGCACTTCAGCCCTGAAAAATGAATCTGAGGATCTCCACAGTGCATGTTCTGGATCACGTTTTTAAATTATTATAGCTGTTATATTTTTAATTCCTTAATATATATGTCTTCTTAAAGTCACACTGCTTTCAGAGTGGAAATCAGCAGTGAGCGCTAATATTTACAGTTTCCACTGGTTGGGAAAGTGTGTAGAAAGAGAGTGGGTTTTTTTTTTTTTTGGTTGGGTTAAAATAAGGAGGTTTATGTGGTTTTTCGAAAAAGGGGGAGGTAACAAAAAAAAGTCCAGACTACTTTCACTTTCGAAAAACCCGCTTTTGAAAAAGCGATCGGAAGAAGAAATTCAAATTAGCACCAAATTTGCATATCTCCTTTTGAAAAAAAAAACCATAATCTAGACATACCCTAATAGGCCAGAAGGCCGGAATTGGTCTGCTACCCACAGGAGCTAGTGCACCAGACTCATTTGCTATAGCTCCTGCCTGGAAGCTAATTCTCCCCCTGCACCTGTCCCAGAACTACTAGCCTACACAGAAAGCTAACTGTTGGCTGCTGCCCTACCCTGACTGAGATTGCAGTTAAACTCCTTAGTGCTCAGCCCTGCCACAGGTTAGAGCCCAGTGTCTCCTCATTGATCACCCTGGACTGAATCACTCTAAGAAGCACTGGAGCAAAGAAGCATAGTCTTCTACCCTGCCAGACAGGGAAAGACTCACAAACCTCCTAGAGTGTTCTTTAATTGTAAAACAAAATGTCTAAGTAAAATGCTGATGCAAGTCTTAAAAAAAGTTTCTATTGAATTTCTGTCACCACATTCTTCCTTTTCTTAAACCCAATAAGATTTAATTTGCTTGTACAGACTTCTACTATCCTTGATAAAAACTTAATTAAATGGATATCATCTCTGAATAATTGTGTGCAGCTCTTTATGGTAGACAGAGAAGAGTGTATATAATTTTTTTCAACTACTTTTAGAGAGAATTGTTACTTGCATTTAACAGCAACTGTCTTTGTGACACTGATCATATTATTCAATATAAGTCTGTGGAAAAAATTTGCATTAAAATTGCTGCTAAGCAAAACTGCTTTTAGAAAACAACACATAATGCATAAATTCTTTAATTGCACGGCTGGGCTTTGTTGGAATGGGTTCTGTAGCTATGCACTGTTTTAGGAATGAGACAATAAAAATATCAGCGCAGTAGTTATTATAAAAGTTCCTCGGAGGATTAGAAGGATGATCCAAGGGGAAAAAAATCAATGCAGTTAGAGTGTTGAATGTTCACTCTCACAGCTCTACAGTAGCTGCAGATCTTAATCTGTCATATGTCAAACTGATCTGTAGTAACTGAGGGTATGTTAATCATTTCTATGCAAATATGTCAAAAAATTGGTGTAAATGATTAAGGCAAAAGTTGCATGGTTAAAAAGAAACATTGGAAAAAGGGATTGGATAATCATCCCAAAACATGAAATCCTTGTATTTTGACAAGTCTATAGCAGTGTGCTTAGCCTATTTAAACACAGGCAGTAAATTTTACTATGATGCTACCAGAATTCTAAATATTTATAAAGGCTGCATTCACTGCTGGAGAGGTTAAAAAAAAATCTGTGAACCTATCTATACCTTTTATAGCATACCTATTTTTAAATTCTCTCAGGACTTTCCCTTGCTGTCATTTAGAGCTTGTACATGTCACATGCTTGTCACTTTTTTTTCTTCTTACCAGAATTTTTAGAGGAAATTCAAGGTGTAAGTAGACAGCAGAGATAATAGATGCACTGTCTTCATATTTTTACAGGAAACAGTTTAAGCCATGCTCTGAATTGGATGTTTTTAATTGTTTAACTTATAACTAGAATTGTATTTTTGAAATTTCACTAATACTATACAGATCAGAGGGAATTCAGAGATGTGCAACAAAAAATTATGAAGATTATGCTGCAAGGATTGGCTTATGAGAAAAGCACATAAGGATTTAATACTGTTGGCCAAATGTTCATCTCCTATAAATCAGTGGTACATAATAGCTGAGAATCTCATCTTGTAAGTGTCTTATCTGAACACGAAACCATTGCACATTAATATGCACAGGTGCAAAATGTACTTGATTCAACACTTTGTTATTCCAGTTTCACACCAGTGCAACTTCACTGAAATCATCATAAAATTATACCCTTATAAAATGTAGGCAACAGTAGTGATTCAGACTTAATATTATTTAAATTCTTGTTTTTTTCTGTATAACCAGAAAAACAAGAATCAAAACTAGAATTGGCAAATAGAATGTAAACTGGCAAGTAAAATCCTATTTTTTTATTAAGATAGATGACTATGTGACAGTCAAATTGTGTGTGTTTTATCATGTGTCAGGTTAATAAGCTTCTCAATGGCCAGAATGGCCTATCTCTTACTGACACAACATCTCAGAAAGGGTTGACCTGCAGCAACGTAAAAGTGAACACCTCTCAGAAGGAATCTAATGATCTTTCATTCCATTTTAGATACACTACCATCTCTTAGTTGTTTATAATATTGAATCAAAGATATTTCACATTGAGAAACTGAAATGTTCTATTCCATATATGTCCAGCTGGAACATTTCAAAGGAATGAAAATTCTTTGTGTTGGATTTTTTTCCCCAAAAATGAAAATTTGTTGCAATTGATACACTTCTATAAAACGTTTCACTTGTAACAAATAGGCATTTTCTGACAGACAAACATTCTGCCAAGACAGCTCTAATATAAAGGCAGGATAAATGTAGCCTGGAAGTTCAGAAGAGAGAAATGAGTGTTGCTTCAAAAGCCCTTGGGAGGCAGTTTGACTTAGTGGATAGTGCACAGGACTGGGATGCAAGATATATTTCTCTGTAGCTTCTTTACAAAGAATGTATGAAGTTCTGTTTCCCTGAACACAGTAGAAACAAACAATAGCAAGTGGTTTCCTGAAAAAGACAGAGAATAACAGAAGTTTCCCTGATACTGATATTTTTCTTGAGTGAGTTCTTAGTCGATGTCATGCAGCCTGGTGCCTTGTGGTGCGTCTTCCATTTCCAGCTCTCACTATGTAAAAAGAGCTTAATTTCTCCTCCCATTTAGCCCTGATGAAGGGTGCTTTAGCCCATCTGTCAACTTTAATGACGTCTGTGATTGTCTAGAGAGCAAAGTTACTCACTTGATGGCAACCAATAAATGTGTCATTCTCTCTGGTAAAATAATCTGTTACTGGTGCATTCCTCATAGCAGATTACTCCCTTTTCTGATTGGCTGTCAGTGTGGATCTGTACATACTGCTTCTCTTCTCCCACTACATCCCATCATACAGAGAATGGTGATCTGGGGAGATCACGCATGGTGGTGGAAAGCAGAAGCGTAAAAGCTCCCCTTATATCCTAAGCAACCTATCAGGAGATTAATAATCTTGCTTATAATAGTGAAAATAAAATTAGATTTTTTTTAAAAAAAATGCTTACAATTATATTAATATATATTGATTTTGACCATTGCTAAATACATCTCCATGTGTGTTGATGAGGGTGAAAACTTGACCCCCATAGAAATCGATAAATGTTTTGCCATTCATGAATTGCTAGACCCTCCATTGATTTTTGTGGATTTCACCCAGGATGGCTTGATTAATGCCATAACAATTGGTTGGTTTCTCATTAGGGTTTTAGATTTTAAAATTGTGCAGAGTTGTCCTTTGTGCCCATTTTCACAATGAAGCTGAAAATATGAATCCAAAGAGCACTGAAAAGCACTAGTGCTTAGAATATTGGCATTATGTAATTCCAGACTCCGTGTTCACCCATCATTTTAGATGAAAAAAACGCACTATTAAGTAAGAAAAAAATAGTGGAGAGATGATGTTGAGATTTGCTCCACTTCAAGAAAAGCATCTCTCTTCAAACTACCTCCTCCAAAACAAATACACTGCATATAAGTATGGTAGCTGGCATGAACCTAAAAAATGAAAGCTAGATTTTGATCTCAGTACTGTTGACATAAATTCCTCCAACTCAATGGATTTACTCACGATTTATGCTGATGTAGCTGAGATCAGAATCTGGCCTGAAGATTAGAAACCTTTTTAAACTGTATGTGTTTCTTTTTAAAAGCCAGGAGAGCTCAGAATAAAAAACTTGAACTCTGGTTAATAAGCTCTGCTTTATTTTACCTTATTTTGCTGTTCATATGGCTGCTTCAACAGGCTTTGTATTTAAAAAATGTTGGTGTTCTTTGTCTCTTCTCCCACCCTACACGTGCAAGTATGCCCACACCACTTTTAATACCTGTCCAAACTTAGATTAGCTTTAAGCATTTGCATAGCCAGTCTTGAAACATAGCGTGGCTTGTTTTTTTCTGTCTTAACAGTCTCTTCCTCTTTAAGGCTATGTCTACATTGGCCCCTTTTCCGGAAGGGGCATGCTAATTTTTCAGATCGTAATAGGAAAATCCGCGGGGGATTTAAATATCCCCCGCGGCATTTAAATAAAAATGTCCGCCACTTTTTTCCGGCTTTTAGAAAAGCCGGAAAAGAGCGTCTACACTGGCCCCGATCCGGCCCGATCCTCCGGAAAAAAGCCCTTTTCCGGAGGATCTCTTATTCCTACTATAAGAGATCCTCCGGAAAAGGGCTTTTTTCCGGAGGATCGGGCCGGATCGGGGCCAGTGTAGATGCTCTTTTCCGGCTTTTCTAAAAGCCAGAAAAAAGCAGCGGACATTTTTATTTAAATGCCGTGGGGGATATTTAAATCCCCCGCGGATTTTCCTATTACGATCTGAAAAATTAGCATGCCCCTTCCGGAAAAGGGGCCAATGTAGACGAGCCCTAACAGTGTTGTTATATCCTTTCATATCATAGAATCATAGAATAATAGAACTGGAAGGGACCTCAAGAGGTCATCGAGTCCAGCCCCCCGCCCTCAAGGCAGGACCAAGCTCCGTCTACACCATCCCTGACAGATGTCTATCTAACCTGTTCTTAAATATCTCCAGAGAGGGAGATTCCACCACTTCCCTTGGCAATTTATTCCAATATTTGACCACCCTGACAGTTAGGAATTTTTTCCTAATGTCCAATCTAAACCTCCCCTGCTGCACTTTAAGCCCATTACTCCTTGTCCTGTCCTCAGAAACCAAGAGGAACAAATTTTCTCCTTCCTCCTTGTGACACCCTTTTAGATATTTGAAAACTGCTATCATGTCCCCCCTTAATCTTCTTTTTTCCAAACTAAACAAGCCCAGTTCATGAAGCCTGGCTTCATAGGTCATGTTCTCTAAACCTTTAATCATTCTTGTCGCTCTTCTCTGTACCCTTTCCAATTTCTCCACATCTTTCTTGAAATGTGGCGCCCAGAACTGGACACAGTACTCCAGCTGAGGCCTAACTAGTGCAGAGTAGAGCGGCAGAATGACTTCACGAGTTTTGCTTACAACACACCTGTTGATACAACCTAGAATCATATTTGCTTTTTTTGCAACAGCGTCACACTGTTGACTCATATTCAACTTGTGGTCCACTATGACCCCTAGATCCCTTTCCGCCATGCTCCTTCCTAGACAGTCGCTTCCCATCTTGTATGTATGGAACTGATTGTTCCTTCCTAAGTGGAGCACTTTGCATTTCTCTTTATTAAACCTCATCCTGTTTACCTCTGACCATTTCTCTAACTTGCTAAGGTCATTTTGAATTATGTCCCTATCCTCCAAAGAAGTTGCAACCCCACCCAGTTTGGTATCATCTGCAAACTTAATAAGCGTACTCTCTATCCCAATATCTACATCATTGATGAAGATATTGAACAGTACGGGTCCCAAAACAGACCCTTGAGGAACTCCACTTGTTATCCCTTTCCAGCAGGATTTAGAACTGTTAACAACAACTCTCTGACTACGGTTATCCAGCCAATTATGCACCCACCTTATCGTGGCCCTATCTAAGTTATATTTGCCTAGTTTATCAATAAGAATATCATGCGAGACCCTATCAAATGCCTTACTAAAGTCTAGGTATATGACATCCACCGCTTCTCCCTTATCCACAAGGCTCGTTATCCTATCAAAGAAAGCTATCAGATTAGTTTGGCATGACTTGTTCTTCACAAACCCATGCTGGCTATTCCCTATCACTTTATTACCTTCCAAGTGTTTGCATATGATTTCCTTAATTACCTGCTCCATTATCTTCCCTGGGACAGACGTTAAACTGACCGGTCTGTAGTTTCCTGGGTTGTTTTTATTCCCCTTTTTATAGATGGGCACAATATTTGCCCTTTTCCAGTCTTCTGGAATCTCCCCTGTCTGCCATGATTTTTCAAAGATCATAGCTAAAGGCTCAGATACCTCTTCTATCAGCTCCTTGAGTATCCTGGGATGCATTTCATCAGGACCTGGTGACTTGCTGACATCTAACTTTCCTAAGTGATTTTTAACTTGTTCTTTGTGTATCCTATCTTCTAAACTTACCCTCTCTCTGCTTGTATTCACTACGTTAGGCACACCTCCAGACTTCTCGGTGAAGACCGAAACAAAGAAGTCATTGAGCATCTCCGCCATTTCCAAGTTTCCTGCTACTGCTTCTCCCTCCTCACTAAGCAGTGGGCCTACCCTGTCCTTGGTCTTCTTCTTGCTTTTAATGTATTTATAAAAGGTCTTCTTGTTTCCCTTTATGCCTGTAGCTAGTTTGATCTCATTTTGTGCCTTTGCCTTTCTAATCTTGCCCCTGCATTCCCATGTTGCTTGCCTATATTCATCCTTTGTTATTTGTCCTAGTTTCCATTTTTTATATGACTCCTTTTTTATTTTGAGATCATGCAAGATCTCCTTGTTAAACCAAGCTGGTCTTTTGCCATATTTTCTATCTTTCCTACACAGCGGAATTGTTTGCTTTTGGGCCCTTAACAACGTCCCTTTGAAATACTTCCAACTCTCCTCAGTTGTTTTTCCCTTCAGTCTTGCTTCCCATGGGACCTTACCTACAAGTTCTCTGAGCTTATCAAAATCTGCCTTCCTGAAATCCATTACCTCAATTGTGCTGGTCTCCCTTCTACCTTTCCTTAAGATCATGAATTCTATTATTTCGTGATCACTGTCCCCTATACTGTCTTCCACTTTCAAGTTCTCAACTAGTTCCTCCCTATTTGTTAAAACCAAATCCAGAACAGCTTCTCCTCTGGTAGCTCCTCTGGATATACTATTCACTAGTTATTTGTTCTCTCTCCTTCCCTTTAACACATGGATTTTCATTAAAATAGTTTATCTTGCCATCAAACATAGTAGTGGCATTCTTTTGTTCCCCTTTAGTCAGCAGTCCCTTAGTCTATTTCTCTAGTTCTAGAATATTTTGTCTTCCAAAATGGTTATGCGTCATTACATTTCTTTAAGATTCTTTTTCCTGGTGATCCTTTTTCTACATTGGGTCAAAGCTGCAAATTCCTTGTCTGTGGTTAAAGACTGCTGTTAATTTTTAGTGGCTCTGAATGATTGGGCTCTTGTATAATGCACCAGATTTGTACCAATAAAAGCAAAGTAAATCTAATCTTCAGTGTGAAAATGAATACAAGTTCAAGCATACCTTCAAAGTGCCTGAACCTTATGAACTCTCTACAGTACTGCTGCTGTTCTCACAATCCATGGATGTGCTGCTTATGCAAATATGTGCTTAGACCAAGCAGATCTGTGTTCAAAGATGGGACAAAAAGCTCAGCAGGTTTGCACAATGCAATTGCATATCAGCACTGTAACCATGCATAGGAGTCTGTGTACAGTAGCAACAGGCCACCAAGGAGACTGAAGAGTTCAGTGCTGAAAGAAATCATCTAATTATACAGGCAGTCCCCGGGTTACGTACAAGATAGGGACTGTAGGTTTGTTCTTAAGTTGAATCTGTATGTAAGTCGGAACTGGCGTCCAGATTCAGCCGCTGCTGAAACTGACCGCCAGTTCTGACTTACATACAGAATCAACTTAAGAACCCCAAGCGTCCCCAAGTCAGCTGCTGCTGAAACTGATCAGCAGCTGATTCCAGGAAGCCTGGGGCAGAGCAACTCTGCCTCAGGCTTCCTGTAGTCAGCGCTGGTCAGTTTCAGCAGAAGCTGACTTGGGGACGCCTGGGGCAGAGCAGCTGGGGTGCTGCTGGGTTGCTCCAGTAGCGCCGCTCCTCGGCACTACTAGAGCAACCCAGCAGCACCCCATCTGCTCTGCCCCAGGTGTCCTGATTCAGCCGCTGCTGAAACTGACCAGCAGCGGCTGAATCAGGACCAGAGCAGCTGGGGTGCTGCTGGGTTGCACCAGTAGCGCCCAGAGCGGCGCTGCGGGACCAACCGGCAGCACCCCAGCTGCTCTGCCACAGGCGTCCGGAGAAAAGCCTAGTCTGCTGGGGGAGGGGGGGCGTACTAGCTGCGCCCCCCCCCCCCACCCCAGCAGACCAGGAAGACTCGGGTGGCGGACCGAGATACTGCGCGGTCCCGCCGCCTGGGTCCTCCGCGGCTTTGCTCCCGGTCTCCCTGGTCTGCTGGAGACCAGCAGACCAGGGAGACAGGGAGCGCCTCTGAGGACGCCGGCAGCGGAGCAGCCCAGGCGCGCCTGGGGTGCCCCGCTGCCCGTGCCCCCCCCCGCGGCTTTTCAAAGCCTCGGGGAAGCCGGCGGCGGGGCAGTCCAGGCGCGCCTGGGGTGCCTCGCTGCCCGAGCCCCACCCGCGGCTTTGCTCTGCGTCTTCCTGGTCTGCAGACCAGGGAGACGCAGAGCAAAGCACCAGAGTACATGGGCGGCAGGACTGCGAGGTCCCGCAGTCCGTGTACTCTGGAGCAGCCCCGTTCATAACTGCGGATCCGACATAAGTCGGATCCGCGTAAGTCGGGGACTGCCTGTAGTTCTGTTGTCAGATAAGGTTCACAGTGTGAGCTTTACTGGGTGCAAATATTGAAGTACAACCTTGGAAACAGTCTCCATGAAGGATGTTAAAAATGAGTATTTTTATGCATTGGAGGTGATAGCCAGCAAGAGGAAGAATCTTTGTATTATATTCCACATGAAACATTGTATATGTACAGAGCCCTGCAAGCTGCTGAAACTAACGTCCCTGATACACACAGCATTTAAACATGTGTGTGTGTGTGTATTGACACTGATTAGAATATAATTACTCTTGTGCTTAATGTTAAGATTCTGCTTAACTCTTTTGCTGGGCTGAGGACAGATTGTTTGGTATTTTATGGGATTGAGCCATAGGAAATGATATTCTGAATGAAATATAGGCTGTGTTTAGAAAAATGGGAAAACTTGTATGGTTTTTACTTTTTTTAAAAAAGGCAGATAACCCAGGATTTGTTCTTTATATGCGGTGTTCTCCACTTTGCATAGAAACAGTTCAAACAATAATTGCATTCACCACTCTGTGACCACAAACAATTAAACATGGATTTACGATTAAGTCTCCTGCCATAAAGTGACTAATCAAGCTAAAATCCTTGTACAATGGAAGTATATTGAGGAGGAATAAATGTGAACATGGTCACATCAACAAAGATGTGAATTTGCTTTTGGCATTTGTTCATGAATTATGATAGCATGTGATGCATAAATACTGCAAAGAATGTGCACATGGGGATCATGTTATCCTTGCTGTTTACAAATACAAAGGTCATTTTTTTAATAAGAAAAGCCCTGAGATCTCTTATGTGGAAAGTGATTTATCGTTCTGTATCAGACCAGTAGAGGAAGAAGGTGGATGTAATAAAAGTGGTTCTCACAAGCCCAAATTGAAAAAATATATTCCAAATATCATTAAATCAATCCATGTATTCCTTGCTGAAGATTGTAATTCCCTCCTTTAAGTTAAAGTTCTCATGTATGTTTTTACAAGAAAATTTGGAATTAAATTTGAAAAAAACCCAAAACTTTTTCATTGTGCTTGAGGAACAGAGCTGTCAGCTACATCCACATTATGGTGTTTTAGGTAATCCCTAAATACCCTGAAGATAAGGACTGAGTCCTTGGATTTGGCTCATATGCTATGGTCAAACCAACATAAGGAAGAGTGTACAGGACAGAGATGTGCTTTCAGTAGGCTGTGTTGTTGGGGAGTTGCCCTACACAGCATTATGTATTAGACAAATTTCCTAAGGGTTGAAGGCATCATGCCCAGGTATACTGCACTGCTGTCATTTAGATGGGAGATGAGAGAGGCATGTACAATTCAGGGCAGATCATTTTACACCAAGATGGCTTGTGGTCTCCTAGGCAACCACAGATGTGGATGTTGCTGTGTGAGATCTTAACGTCAGTGAGGAATCCAGAAGCATTCCTAAACTACAGCCTGAACTGATCATATGTGGAAGCGTATCTTCAATCAAAGAAGACTTCAACATAGCTGCAACGTGCTTTCCTCTGCTCACTAGCATCACTTCTATCTGGCTCAGCCTCATTATTAGCCAACTGTTCGTCATCTATGAACTGATCTCATGCAAGCACTGGGCCATCTTGGAGCTAGTGGTATATTTGTGTATAGTGAAGGTTGGGTAGAACTGTGTCATCTGGCACTTCAGTCTATGACATCTTAGTAGGTCACTTACTGGCTGCGTGCAGATGTTAAAAAGGTCTAGAGAATTGAACCTGGTGGAACTTTACAAGTGGGGGATCTAATGGGGAAGGTACAGTTTTCCTCTACTATCTTTTTTGGTGTTTATCTCCAGGAAAAGACTTAATTTTAGCACATGTCTCTGGACCCTCATGGTGTCTCTCTCAGGTGGACAATATGTACAGTCAACAGCACTGAATGATGGCAAGGTCCAGGATAGGATTCATCCATTGACATCAGGCGATCATCCATCAAAACCACTAACGTGTGTTTTGAACCATGTCCCGACCTGAATCCAGACTGTGCTGGCTCTTAGGCTGCTTTGGAGAGAGAAACTTGTGTGGCAAGGGCCCCTTCTTCCCTTGCCAGCCTCTGCACTTCTCCCCTCAGCAGGTAGTTGGGCTTGTAGCCTCTCCCTGGGTAGGGAGCCCAGCTTCTCCTGGAGCGCCTCACTCTCCTGCTGTCTCTTAGGTGAGTAGCTGTTGTTTTTTTCTGCATACCTGTCTCTTCTCTCCCCTCCTCCCAACAGGGGAGGCTTTAAAAGGTCTCAGGCAGGCCTGAAGTGGAATCAGTTGACTCTAATAGGCCCAAAATAGCCCTGTCCCAACTGATCCTAATCTGCCTGAGACAATCCTTTGTCCACTGCTCTTGCTTGACCTGTAGTAACCCACTTCTGCTTAACAGGGGAGTTGGCTTTTTGCCCTTCTAAGGCTGCTTTTCCCCCCTCCATTGCAGCCCCCTGGTTTGATTTTTGCTACAGTTGTTATTAGGTCTTTGCCTACG
This sequence comes from Pelodiscus sinensis, assembly GCF_049634645.1. Lineage (NCBI taxonomy): Eukaryota > Metazoa > Chordata > Testudines > Trionychidae > Pelodiscus > Pelodiscus sinensis. The sequence continues at coordinate 176,193,146 of NC_134712.1, forward strand.
TCCTCTGTGAGCTCGTTTGTGAATGAAAAATTAGATACTGGGTAGTGTTTGACAAGAACAATTGGGAACATAGGTTGGAATCGTTTCTTTCGCTATTTTAGTTCCCCCTCTCCCCCCACACACGTCTGTAGCTACAATCCCTAACTGTTGTTTTCCTACTCCTTATCTATATTTTCTTCATCCTCTCTCAACCCTGGACATGGGGTCCTCCCTGAACATTCCTTTTCGAGAGTATTTTCCTTTCCCTGGGAAGGCCCTATATTCTATCAAGTGATGTGAAAATCAGAAAAGTGCCTCTTAAATATAGAGGGACTCCTGGGGCTTCAGAGGCAAAGCGTAGCCTCTGGCTCCTAGATGTGGCTTCCACTCTCAGAACTGTGGGAATGGTGGGCCTTAATAATTTAATCTGTACCCAGTTAAGGGGGCTCCCAATATTTCAGAATTCCATCATCTCTTTGGGTTTATCTTCATTTGCCAGCCATTGGGGACCCTCCTTCTAATAAGAGATGAGATCTGTCATTGTGGCTTTCTCCCCCCGTTGGCTCCCTCGTGTCCAGGGGTCTTACTGGGCCTATGACAGGTCTGTGCTCACTGCCAGTCAAGCTCTTTCAAAGATGGGATAGAAAGGGTCTAGGGTCACTCTATATTCTCTCATAAATTATATGTCTAAGCATAGTAAAAAACTTGTCCTTTTGTGTTAATAATTCAGCTAGATTATCTAAGTGTCTGTCTCTTAATGTACCAGGAGCTGCTTCTTAGTGCTCACGTACTAGCTCAGTTACTATTTTTGTTATTTTTAGGGAATCTTTGTGTAGGTGATAATTACATTAAACTATTAAGAAGCTACATTAAATGTAAAGGAAGCAAGAAAAATGAAAATCAAAGTCACTGGAACTGCAAAAACTAAGGTTTCTACAGAGATGTTAAAGCAAAATGCAGGACAATGTAGCACTTTAAAGACTAACAAGATGGTTTATTAGATGATGAGCTTTCGTGGGCCAGACCCATTTCCTCAGATCAAATAGTGGAAGAAAGTAGTCACAACCATATATACCAAAGGATACAATTAAAAAAATGAACAAATATGAAAAGGACAAATCACATTGCAGAACAGAAGGGGGATGCGGGGGGGGGGAAGGGGGAGGAAGGAAGGTAAGTGTCTGTGAATTGATGATATTAAAGGTAGGGAGAGTGGGATGTTTGTGAGTTAATGGTATTACAGGTGATAATTGGGGAAACTGTCTTGGTAATGGGTGAGATAGTTCAAATTCTTGTTAAGTCCTTGTTGGCAAGTGTCGAATTTTAACATGAATGACAGTTCAGAGGATTCCCTTTCAAGTGCAGATGTAAAAGGTCTTTGTAGCAGAATGCAGGTGGCTAAGTCATTTAGAGAGTGTCCTTTCTGGTTAAAATGGCAAGAAACTGTTTTCTCTTTGTGATCTTGTCTGATATCTGTTTTGTGGGCATTAATCCTTTGGCGAAGTGTCTGAGATGTTTGTCCAATGTACATAGCAGACGGACACTTTCGGCACATGATAGCATAGATTATATTTCTAGATGCGCAGGAATATGTGTTCTTGATCTTATAACTCACTTGGTTAGGTCCAATAATGGTATCAGCAGAATGAATATGTGGACAAAGCTGGCAACGGGGTTTGTTGCAAGGGAAGGTACCAGGGTTGGTATTAGTGTGGTATGTCCTGTGGTTGTTGGTAAGAATCATCTTGAGGTTAGGTGGTTGTCTATAGGAGACTATGGGTCTGTCTCCCAGAGCCTCTTTGAGTATGGTATCCTGTTCCAATATAGGCTGTAGTTTATTGATAATGTGTTGGACAGGTTTAAGTTGGGGGTTGTAGGTGATGACAAGTGGTGTTCTATTGTTGGTTTTCTTGGGTCTGTCTTGAAGTAGATGGTTTCTAGGTATTCGTCTGGCTCTTTCAATTTGCTTTTTTATTTCTCTGGGTGGGTAGTTGAGATTTATAAATGCTTGGTAGAGATCCTGAAGCTTCTGGTCTCTGTCAGTGGGATTAGAGCAGATGCGGTTGTATCGAAGGGCTTGGCTATAGACGATGGATCGTGTGGTGTGTTCTGGATGGGAGCTGGATGCATGTAGGTAACTGTATGAGTCGGTGGGTTTTCTGTAGAGAGTGGTGTCTAATTTTCCATTGTTGATTTGTACGGTGGTGTCCAGGAAGTGGATCTCTCGTGTAGAATGGTCCAGGCTGAGGTTGATGGTGGGGTGTAGGTTGTTGAAATCTCTGTGGAATATCTCCAGTGTTTCTTGGCCATGCGTCCAGATCATAAAGATGTCATCGATGTACCGTAGGTAGAGGAGGGGTGAAAGGGGACGGGAGTTGAGGAAACGTTGTTCTAGGTCAGCCATAAAGATGTTAGCATACTGTGGGGCCATGCGTGTACCCATGGCTGTGCCGGTGATCTGGAGGTATAAGTTGTTCTCAAACTGGAAATAATTGTGGGTGAGAACAAAGTTACATAGGTCTGCTATCAGGTTGGCAGTAGTGTCCTCTGGGATAGTGTTTCTAATTGCTTGTAATCCGTCTTCATGTGGGATGTTGGTATATAGAGCTTCTACATCCATGGTGGCAAGGATGGTATTATTGGGGAGGTTATCGATGTTTTGTAGTTTCCTTAGGAAGTCAGTAGTGTCTCGGAGATAGCTGGGGGTATTGGTTACGAAGGGTTTGAGAAGAGTGTCTACATAGCTGGATAGACCAGTAGTGAGCGTGCCAATACCAGAGATGATGGGAGATGTTAGTTTGGGCCAAAGTTTTATTTTTCTCTGGTTCACCTTCACAAGAGGTATATCTTGTACTATGGCTGTTTATATGAATGAAGCAAATAGGATTTGGCCTAAAGCATGTAGATTAAACTGCTTCTATTAACAGAAAATATGTTAAAAGTACCAAGGTCACATGGCAATATGCAGGATGGGCATTTTCATGACATTAATAGACATGAAAGAAATCTTATCATTTGTATTCCTGCCTTTTTTCTTTTAACTTTGCAATCTTAATACTATATGATCAGATTTTTAAATGGCTAAACTCCTATTTTTAAAAGAAAAAGAAATTGCCTGCACTTCATAAAGTTGAAAGAAAAAATGGGTGACTCCTTAAATTTTGTTGCTGCCCTTTGGCACCAACCTTGGGATAAAGAAAACTGTGTTCAGTTCCTGGTTCTGCTGTTTGCTCTTTGCCTGTCCTCTGGTAAATATCAGCCACATTTTCAGATGCATGTGCCTAAAGTTACACAAATTAAGGGTCCATTTCTGGCCACCTAAAGGAAAGTGACTTGCAGTGTGAGTTGCGGATGTCCCAGCCCTCTGGAAACTAAAACGCTTTCATTTGAATTAGGAATGGAAAGTTTCTGCCCAAAGCTTTAATAGCCAGAAAAAGTTATCATAAAATGTATTATAACATTGATGGACAAAACACAATATACAGGCAGTCCCCGGGTTACGTACAAGATAGGGACTGCAGGTTTGTTCTTAAGTTGAATTTGTATGTAAGTCGGAACTGGTACATATTGTAGGGGAAACTCTAGCCAAACATTTCTCCAGAGCTCAGTTTTATTCTCCCACACCTCACGTCCCTCAGTCTTTTATTCTCAAGCTGAGGTGTCTGCTGAGAAAAGCCGCTCTGCGTCTGCCTAGTCTGCTGGGAGAGGGGGCGCTAGCTTCGCGTCTCCCTGGTCTGCTGGGGGGAAGCAGCTAGTGCAGGGTTGCCTCACCCCGTTTGTAAGTAGGGATCTGATGTAAGTCGGATCCATGTAACCCGGGGACTGCCTGTAGTTAATACAGAGTTATATGGTCTAAGATAGAAATACTTCCATTTATGGTATTTCTGATGCTGGAGTGCATGAGATTTTCTTTTGAGACATTTGATCATATTGTACGCTCAGGCTATGTCTGCACTGGAATAAAAATCGGTGGCACAGCTGTGGCTGGTCCAGGTCACTGACTCAGACTTGCAGGACAAGAGCTTTGGGACTAAAAATTGCCACAAAGATGTTCAAGCGTGGTCCGGAGCCTGGGCTCTTAGACCTCTTCCTCCTTCCCTCCTCCACTCAGGATGCCAGAGCCTGGACTAAAGGCCACCAGCAGATCTATACAGCAATTTTACTGCCCCGCAGCCTGAGCACTGCAAACCCAGATCAGCTGACCCAGACCAGCCGCAGTGTTTAATTGTTGTAGGAATGTACCCTCGGTATTAAATGCTTTTCTCATCCTTGGCAGCTGCAGATAATGCACTCACCCTGCAGGAGGATGGAAGGGGATATTTTGTAGTGAACAATGTCTTCACTTTCTATTTTTCTGAACAAAAATTCACCCATAAGTGGCTGTGTCTAGACTGCATCCCTTTTTCGTAAAAGGGATGCAAATTAGACATATCGCAATTGCAAATGAAGCGGGGATTTAAATCCCCCCGCTTCATTAGCATAAAAATGGCTGCCACTTTTTTCCGACTCGGAGCTTTGCCGGAAAAAAGCGCCAGTCTAGATGCGGGATAAGGGATCTCTGAGGGGATAAGGGATCTTTCGTAAAAGGCTTTATTTTCCGAAAGATCCGCGTCTAGACTGGCGCTTTTTTCCGGCAAAGCTCCGAGCCGGAAAAAAGCGGTAGCCATTTCTATGCTAATAAAGTGGGAGGGATTTAAATCCCCGCTCCATTTGCAATACAAAGGGTTTACACTTTTTAAAACTCCCAATTATTATCGTTTTTACATGTCCATCTGGAAGTGGTATGAGGAAATAAAATTTATCATTTTCTTATATTACTGGAGTTATACATCCTTTTGGTTTAAGAGCTATTCATAGGAAAAAAACATTTTTTTTCTAAATGTGCAAAAGAACTGATATCCTGCCTTAGACAGATTGGGCAAATCTCATGTCATGTACATAATAAAACTGAATTAAAATTGACCTAGAGATTAGAAATTGCAATTCTGGTGAATTCTTTCTTACAACAAATGGGGTTTTTTTTATGCTGCATTGACTCCTTTTCCAGATTCGGTCTAAAATGGGGCATAGTTAGCTCTCAAAGAGTAGTTACTCATGCATCAATAAATTGTCTTCAAGGGTATATCTAGACAGTGGTACTATTTCAGGATTTGTCCAGTATCCTGAAATAACATTTTCCGCGGTGTTAGGGTACGTCTAGACAGTGACATGTAGCTCGAAATAAGCTACGCGATTCAAGCTACACAAATTGTGTAGCTTATCATATATATCAGGGGTTCCCAAACTTTTTGACACGGGGACCAGTATATCCATTCACGAGCTTTCGGAGGACCGGTAACATTCATTTGCATATTTGCATATGCATTAAGCAAATGACGAATATGCAAATATGTTGGGTTTGGTCCTCCCAAAGCCCCCAGGGGCAGCTTTAGCAAATCTTTTGATACGGCCACCCACAACATTCTTACCAGCAAGTTAAGGGAATATGAATTGGAAAAATGGACTGTAATCCAATAAAACCCTGCACCACCACATCGTGTATTGAAAAGGGGCTCATTTATTTTCAGAAAGTTGACACCATCTTTGGAATTTTTTATCCATATTCTCATTCTGGATGGTGAATGCACCAGGTTCTCTCCTTTCTGACACATTGTAGTGCCTTTAAACCTCACAGTCAGCAGTGGGGATATTTAAAAGGCTCTGCTTTAAAATTTTTATTCAGGATCTGCGTGCGCCCTGAACTGTCCCGCTCCCCGCTGGCCGATTCTCTCCGCCCTCCCCCCCCCCATCTTCTCCCTCCTGCCCTGGACCAGTCCCACTGTCCCCACCAGCCAATTCCCTTCCGATCCCTCCTGGCAAGCCCTGCTGCCCCCACCAGCCCTGTTTCCACCGGCCAGTTCCCCAGCCAGCCCCGCGATCTCCCCCAGTCAGCCCTGCTTCCACCGGCCAGTTCCCTTCCCTATCTTCCCCCAGGCAGCTATGCTGCCCTGACCCTTCTTCCCTGCTGCCCATATCCAAACCCTCCTCCCCCCTCCACAGCCAGCAATAAGAGCTCACCTGGTAACCCTCACTATGCCTCTTCCGGGAGTCTGAAACATACGGCTGCATCCGCCCAGCCCAGCTGACAGCTTGGGGAACCCGGCGCTGCACGGACAGTCCAGGAGCCCGGAACACCCTGGCAGCCATGCTGAGGCCCGGTATTTTTTTCCCAAGGCCCGGTACCGGGCCACGGCCCATAGTTTGGGAAAGGCTGATATATATAATAGCCCAATGTCTGTGAGTCTGTAATGCTGATGTACATGGTCCTGCCCCCTGGCCATGTACGTCACTGCCTCACCCCGTCCTACCCCCCTTCCTCTCCCACCGTGGCTCTCCGCTGAGTGCTGCGCTCCTCAGCCAGGCCGCTGCAAGGGAACCAGTGGTGCAAGTGGCCATTTGGGCTCCCCGTGGCAGCCTGGCTGAGGGGCACAGCACTCAGCTGAGCGCCACTGAGGGAGGGCAAGGGGGCTGGGCGGTGACGTACATGGCCGGGGGCGGGGCCTGGCAATGTACGTCACCACCCCGCCCCCTCCTTCTCCTTCTACCGTGGCACTCGGCTGAGTTCTGCGCCGCTCAGCTGGGCCACCGCGGGGGAGCCCAAACGGCCACTTGCTCTGCTGGCTCCCCTGCGGCGGCCCGGCTGAGCGGTGCAGAACTCAGCCAAGCACCACAGTGGGAGGTGAAGGGAGGCGGGGTGGTGATGTACATGGCCCCGCTCCTGGCCACGTATGTCACAAGGGTAGGGTAAAAAAAAGTACCAGACACCCTTGATCGGGGGCCGGAGCGGGGCTGGCTGGGAGGAGGGGGAGGAGGGCGGGAAGCAGAGCTGGGGGCGTGGGGATCGGAGGCCACGGGGCTGGCAGGAAGCAAAGCTGGTCGGGGTGGGAGTCGGAGGCAGCGAGGCTGGCCGTGGGAAATTGGGAGGAGGAACAGGCTGGCTGGGAGAGGGAATCGGCCAGAGGGGAGCCGGACTCACCTGAGCGTGTGCATCCCCAACGGAGACAGAGGAGAGAGAATGAAAGGCAGGAGGGGGAGAAGAGAAAGAGAGAGACGGAGCAGAGAGAGAGTGAGAGGCAGGAGGAGGAGAAGAGAAAGAAAGAGACGGAGAGAGAGGCAGAAAGCAGAGGAGAGCTGAGAGAGAGAGGGGGAGGCAGTAGGAGGAAGAGAGAGAGAGAGAGAGAGAGAGCGGAGCGAGAGACCGGAGGCTCAGGAGAGAAGACCGATGTGGAGCAGAGACCTGAAAATCCCATCTTATGATGGGCTAATTGGCTAGTTTCTAAATAGTCTTTTTTGAAATTTGGCACTGCCAACATAGCGCCAAATTTTGAAATAGACCACTATTCTGACAAGTCCCTTAATCCTCATGGAACGAGGTTTACTGGGATGTCGGAATAATAAGCCCATTATTTCAAATATATTTTGAAATAACAGGTTTGTTGCTAAAATGCAGAAAACGCTATTTCAGAATACCGGACGTATCCCGAAATAGCAGTGCTGTCTAGATGTACCCTTGGCAACAAGCCCGTTATTTCAAAATATATTCAAAACAACAGGCTTGCTATTCTGACATCCCGGTAAACCTCGTTCCACGAGGATTAAGGGTCTTGTTGGAATAGCAGTTTATTTTGAAATAATCTATGTAATTTGCATAGCTCGAATTGCATAACTTATTTTGAGCTGTGAGGCACTGTATAGATGTACCCCAATCCTAATATGGGATTAAACAAAGTCAAATTGAGGTGAAAAAACTGTAGTGTTGTATTCTCCCTAGATACGGAATCACTAAAACAGATAAATGCTTGTTTTCTCAGACATGTATCTGTGAATGTAAAAAATCCCAATGCAAATATTAGCACACAAGAACATTATGTGGAATTTGGAAAATCCTTGGAGGATTTGAATTCCATAAAGCCACAAAATCGTTTTAGCACCTTGTTGTGACAGTTATAATCTTGCTCCAATTTACTGCATGTTGTTTCAGATTTTTGGGATGAGGTAACAGTTTTTCTTTCCGTTGTGATAACACAGTGGAAAGAACTGATTATACAAAACGTGAGAGGGGAATTACGGTATTTTGTGTTGCAAATGCTTTGGGAGAGATACAATGTCCCTGGTATGTTTTTGTACAGACCTCAGCTCAATGGGGCTCTGATCCTAACTGGAGTGTTTGGGACTTGCTGTATTATAAATATTAAACAAAAATAATGCGAGCACAATTCAATGCATCTCCATGTTCTACTAATTGTAATAACCAACAGTTCTTCCTTTTGGAAGCTTTCTTTTTGGCAGGAAAACTGACTCAATGGGAAAGTCATCAGTGGACTGGCCATTTGAGATGTTTTAAAAATTGTCTGGTAGATTCCATTTGGACATAATCTTTGATATTATCTGTTATGACTACAACTGAGGAAACTATTTTCAGGGATCAATTTAATCAACTAATTTCAGTCTTCTGCCGTTTATGATATACATGAATAGACTTTAGCTTTTATTAATTTCATCATTGGTTTACATATGTGAACATATTTCTGCTTACAACTTACTTTCAAACTGCATGTATTAAATGGTTCGGAGTTTTCACTATTCATAATACTCTTCTTACACTGTGGTTTATATCACCATATCAGACCTATTCTACTTCTTCATGGATAATATACAAACCTGTATGGTGCTTCAAGATGGCTGCATACATAACTCAATGAATACATATTTACATGAATATTCCCATGCAACTATGCGACTATGTATTTGTAAGCATATGTAGCACATATTTCACTTTAAAAGTAAAACCCAGCCCTGGAAGAGGGCTGAGAGCAAAGCCCCACAGCTGAGGCAGGTACTAGCCAATTAGGGCCCAGCTGAGTGGAATATAAATAAAGTCTCCAAGAGGGGAGGAGAGACTGACTGACTCTTGCTCTGGTTGGGGAGCAAGAGGGTCATGGCTGCTACGGAAACTAGAGGCTTCCTGATACAGAGTAGTGCTGGGTAGAGGCAGGCAGAGCTGGGGAGCTCTGGCCTGACTTCATTCCCAGGCTGTAGGACAAGGTCTGAGTATACTAGGGAAAAGGCAGGCAAAGCTGGGGAAGTTCTCATCAGGCAAGCTCCCAGGCTGCAGGGCCTGAAGCAAGGCCTGAGGGTATAAAGGCTGCAGAAGGGCAGCCAGGGGAGGCAAAGGCAGAGGTCCACACCCCCTCGCCAATGATGCGTGGCCATTTCAGACTGCAGTTTGCCCTTTTGGCAGGGGCTAGATGAAGACTGGCAGTGGGTTACTGAGGCAAGATGGACACAGGGGGTTGAGGCTTCCCAGAGGGGGAGGACCCCAGAGTGTGGGGTCACTACTGTGATGGGGCAGGACCCAGAGGTGGAGAAAATACGTTCTCCTGGGCCAAAAAGCTCATTTCCAGGGTGTCCAGCAGGAGGTGCCCGTGGTGGTGAGGTGCACCCGGTTATACCCTGTTATCAGTTGCTTATTGCTTTACCAAACTGCAAGGCTATGTCTACACTCGCGGCTTCTTGCACCAGAAATATGCAAATGAGGCTAAGCGTGGAATATCGCCGAGCCTCATTTGCATACCTAATGAGCCACCGTTTTTGCAGAAGAGGCTCTTGCGCCAGAAGGAGCTGTCTACACTGCCCCTTCTTGCGCAAGAAAACCCCTCTTGTGCAATGCCATTACACCAATTATTTTCAGGAGTAACTGCATTGCACAATAGGGGTTTTCTTGCACAAGAAGGGGCAGTGTAGACAGCTCCTTCTGGTGCAAGAGCCTCTTCTGCAAAAATGGCGGTTCATTAAGTATGCAAATGAGGCTCACTGATATTCCACGCTTAGCCTCATTTGCATATTTCTGGTGCAAGAAGCCACGAGTGTAGACATAGCCCAACTGTTTATGCTAAAATAAAACATGCTCAGAGTTTCTCTCAGGCTATGTTATTTTTTTTAAAGCTTCAGTAAAACCAGTCCAGCTATCTTCAAGTAGAATGGTTAGGAAATATACATTGTGTTGCCGATGTTAAGTTCTCTCAACCATTTCACTGAAAATTTCTAGTGCCACCATGCTCTAGAATAAGTTCTTGAAATTTGGCAAGGTGCCCTTTTCAGCAGGTGCCCTTGGTTGTCTCTGTGAAAATCCACCCATTGGATCAAGCCATTAAATTACTATTTGTATATGCTTAACTGAGGTGTGTTAGAAGCTGGCAGTTAAATGCTCGAAAGTTTAGGGAGATGGGGTTTGATGGGAGGGGAGCAGAATATGGGTAGTACAGGAAGGAGAGGGCAGCAACTCAGAACATTGTTTTGCTACACCTAATTCTTCATTTCTGAAAGGACTTTATGCTCATGGCATAAAACTAGATATGTCCCTGTGCATCTCTATTTCATGCTACAGCTAAGTGGTTAAGGATGGTCTGGTCATATTTAAACATGCCTCAGCATAGTGGGTGGATTAGATGACCCCTTGAGGTCCTTTCCAACCCTACATCTCTATGTACAGGTAGTCCCAACTGTCTTATTGCAGCTCTCTTCTTGAAAGTGGGTCACATCCCTTCTGATTGAATTGGCCTGGTTAACACTGGTCCTCCCCATAGTAATGTAAACACTTCCATCTTTACATATGTATACATCCCTGCCAAACTTATGTTTCCACTTGATCTGACAAAGCTCCAGCCCAGGAAAGCTTATGCCCCAATACATTTGGTAGTCTTTAAGGTGCCACAAGACTTCTCATTGTTTTTGCTCTTACCTATTCATTGTACACGCTAGAGTCCAGGCTCTGTTCTTTGTGCATGTGGTTTCCATAGTCTCTCTAATTAGGAAGGCAACTGCAGCTTGGGTTACATAACCTTATGTGACCACTGTTCAGCTTCATCAAAGATTTTACCAAGGTCAACCAGCAACAACAGGTTGAAGCCCCAATATCTCAAATATAAAAATCAAACAGATAAATCTCTTACATTGACAGTGTATTTAATACATAATAAAGAAACAGTAAAGATGAGAAATGTTGGATCATGCTGCCTGTATTTAATTAAGCCAGGATTATTTTGAATACCTGGAGTCCCTAACTTTCACTTTCTGAAGTGATTCCTCCCCTTCACCATACCCTCTGTTCCCCAAAAGATTCAGTGTTATAGCTGGCCACATTGCTTTTTGACCTGTGTGTCTCCTGGATCAACAGTGCTCCTTTCCTCAATTGAATAAATTATTTTTTCTTTCCCTCTCCTATTGAAACCGTTACATAGGATATGTCTACACTAAAGCTGAAGTCAACTTTTTATTAGGTCAACTTACAGCCACCAGAGTAATTACTTTAGTGGTGCATGTCCACACTGCTCTCCTGGCGGAGGTGTGTTGTCCTCAACAGAAGTACTTCCACTGACCTAAGAGGTGCAGTGTGGGGAGCTGAGAGGCCAGGCTCTCAGTTCTGCTGATAGCTCTGTGCTGAGAGCCCATCTACCCCACAGGCTCCAGGTGTCCTAGTGGCATGGCCCGTCTCCACTCCCTATTTTCTGCTGGCAGGGAGGACGAAGCCACCTGGGGGCTTCTTACCTTGCCAGGAGTGGAGGGAGAGGGAAATGCCCAGATCTTCAGAAGAGCCAGGGATAGCCACGCTCTAGCTGCCCAGCTTTCTTGTCAGTCTCACAGCTCTGCTTGAGCCATTAAATCAACAGGAGAGCTAACAGCTAATGTAAGTAACATAATGTCTACACGGACACTGCTCTAACTGCACTGACATATGCTCTTCACATCTCTCATGAAGGTCGAATTATATTGGTGTAGTGGGGCACTTACATTGGTGGGACAAGCTGTAGTGTAGACACTGACATAATTAGTGATAGAGATGCAGCAGTGTTAGTCTGGTGTAGCTGAAACAAAAGACAGGACTATGTAGCACTTTAAAGACTAACAAGATGGTTTATTAGGTGATGAGCTTTCATTGGCCAGACCCACTTCTTCAGATCAATATGTGGAAAAAAATCGGCACAACCATATTTTCTTCCACATATTGATCTGAGGAAGTGGGTCTGGCCCACGAAAGCTCATCACCTAATAAACCATCTTGTTATTCTTTAAAGTCCTACATAGTTCTGTCTTTTGTTTCAACTGAGATAATTAGGATGACATAAGGCAGCTTAACTGTTAAGTGTAGAGCAGGCCTAAGTGTGATGATGAGAGGAAGGCTAATACACAGTTAGGGCACTAGCTCAGGATTTGAATCATCTGGGTTTCTGTCCCTGTTTTGCCACAATGCCACTTCCTATCTGACACTTAGCCACTATGTTCCTAAAGTTCCTCATCCATAAAATGGGGATAATAGCATTTCCCTACCTCATAGGGTTATTGCGAGGGAATCGGGAGTGTACAGGGAAACAATTAACAACATTAATTGCATTCTTTAAAGTCTCATAAAAAGATGTTAAAATATAAGAAATGCAAGCTAACATTGTAAAGTTTATTTAAAATGGAAGAAAAATATAGTTTGAGGACAGCTTGACTTACTGGTAAAATTAAATGGGTGTTGCATCAAAGTTTAGAAAGTCAGAACCTAGAGAAACTGGAGATAGCAGTCTTCCAATACTTGAGGCTGCTGTAAAGATGGAGAAAAGCTGTTTGCTCTTGCCACAGAAGTCAGGACAAGAGGCAATGAGTTCAAATTACAGCACAGCAGATGTAAATTAAATCTCAGGAAAAAACTTCCTAACTGTAAGAACAGCAGAACAATGGGGCAGACTGCATAGAGAGGCAGTGGAAGCTCCTTCACTGGAAGTTTTCAAAAGGAGTCTATCTTGGATGGTTTAGACATGACACATCCTGCATTTTAGTGGGGGATTAGACTAGATGACCTTCAGGTCCCTTTTAACCTTTTGGTTCTATGATTCTATAGTGGAAGTAGACATGTAGGTCTTGAGCTACATGTTTTGAAATGTATTTCAATGAGAGAGAGGTTGAACCCATGAAATCCTGTTGTAATTACAGGGGCTAGTTGGAATGACTATTCTCAAACTAGGTTTGTCTTTTGGTGACAGGAAAAAAATAGTAAAGGGTATGTCTACACTACCCCGCTAGTTCGAACTAGCGGGGTAATGTATGCATACCGCACTTGCTAATGAAGCCCGGGATTTGAATTTCCCGGGCTTCATTAGCATAAGCGGGGAGCTGCCATTTTTAAATCCCCGCTGCTTCGAACGAGGTGTACCGGTAGTTCGGAATAGGCACCCTAGTCCGAACTACCTAGTTCGAGCCCCGTGTAGCCGCGCTACACGGGGTTCGAAGCAGCGGGGATTTAAAAATGGCGGCTCCCCGCTTATGCTAATGAAGCCCGGGAAATTCAAATCCCGGGCTTCATTAGCAAGTGCGGTATGCATACATTACCCTCCTAGTTCGAACTAGGAGGGTAGTGTAGACATACCCAAATACAGGAGACCCTCATGATTCATGGAATCACTGTTTTACAATTCTGCATATTTGCGGGTCTTCTGTCCCAGCTGGGGGGCTGGTGGTGAGGCCAGGAGTTGCAGGGAACTCACCATAACTGAACTGTCGCAGCAGCTGAGGTGAGATGCAACTCCTAGTGTTTGCGAATTTCAGCATTCATAGTGGATCCGGGAGTGACTTTGCAGGAATGCCGAGGGTTTCCTGGAGTTAAATTTTTGTAATTTGGAGATTATACGGTTTATTAAGTGGATGTTGGGTTAATTGTACAAATTGCTAGAATGTTGCTCTGTGACTACTACAATTAATCTTCGTTGGTCCCGTATGAAAATTACCGAGCTTTCTTCATGATGCTAGCTTCTTCTAATTGAATAAAGCTACCATGGATATTCTTGATCATGGTGTTTGTTTTGCATCCCTAAATTATGGGATTAGAACAACTATTATTCTTGTTGCCAGTCAGCTATTATCTGGTTTTAAACTGCTGTCTCTTAACATCTTTTATATGCAAACTTCCTAAGCAATTGAAAAGATGCTGTAGGTTTTGTCATCTCTATGTATCACAGAGAACCTGAATAGTTACTACATGCACCTAGTGTATTTATATACATATAGGTCCAAACTCTTCCATGTCTTCAATTCATGCTGATTTATACATAGTGTGACCCTGGTGAAGTGACATACATTATGCTTACACTAATAATATTTATTATAACATTATTAGCAGTTTTCTTCCTGGACATGGAGCATAATCCTCCTCCCCATTTCTCTCAAAAAGTGAGTAAAGACCTTTTTAAAACACAAAAATGTCCTTTTGGAGGATGGAGTTAGGGTGAAAAGTGTTTTAAAATGATTTTCAAAAGCAGCTATACTTTGATTATTCCACAGAACCCAAGCCAGTTAAGTCAAGATTTAGCTGAGCAACCAATTAACTACATAGTTGCTCCAGAAACAACTGCTGTAAGAACATATTTTAGAGCCTTCTTGTTTAGATTCCTTTTTCTGTTTTGCACCAATTTATGATATGCAGTGATAGATTCTGATGAAGAAAACAGTAAGAAGATATAACTGCAAAACGAGAAAATACAGTGCTAAATTGTCCATGAATTCAATTTATTTACTGAAGTCCCGGCGGATTTCTGTGAAATATTTTCATGACTGGTTGGAGAATTACACATTCTTTCTTTCTCTCCTACAATGCAGCTATTTATAGGGATTGTTTGGCTTTGTATTTTTAAAGAAAAGAACAGTATTTGACACCCCTTGTCTTTACAGGGAAACTGCAGAAATACAGTTATCAAAGAAAACTTCTTAGTGGCCCACACAGACCTTTCTGGATGTGATTGAGAAAAAAACTACTGTATACAGAGGTATAAGTATAACTAATTTCATTTTTGCAATGCGTGTCAACATTTTGAGGAAAATTATTGACATGAAAAGAAACCAAAGACACTGCCTTCTTTCTTGTTTCTCAGCCATTTACAACCACACGAGTAATGTCTATAAAACATAATACACATTTCAGGGCAAGTTTGCAGCTAAGCATCTGTCTTTTAAAATGTTCCTTTTACATGACTACATATGAGTTGAATTTTGGCATGGCCCACGTGCATTAGGGTTAAGGAGAGGGCACAAAGATCTCCTTCCTCCCCCGGCAGTTTCTCCCTCAAACGCCTTCATGCTTTCACCTATATTGCCCCTTATGCGTGAGAACTCCCCAGTAAAATTGAGGAAGGCAACACCTCATTCTCACTGAAATCCCTGCTTAAGACACACTTCTGCTCTGATGCCTATCTTGTTAATCGTGGCGAGGCTGGTGACAAGCTGCTGTTGTCCCTCTGTTTATGATGCATATTACTGTAGCACCTAGGTGCCCTGGGCATGGACCAGGATGCTAGTGTGTTAGGTGCTGGACAAACACTGAACAAAAAAATGGTCCTTACCACAAAGAGTTCTACCCTTTTCCTTTATCCTACACCTTTTATTGCTACATAAGAACAGCCATCGCGGGTCAGATCAGTGGTGCATCCAGCCTGGTATTCTGTTTTGTGACAATGGCCAGTGCCACATGCTTCGGAGGGAATGAACAGATTCCATGCACTGTCACCCAGTCCCAGCAACAGGCAATCAGAAGCACCCAGACCCTGGGGCTGCATCCCTGATCATATTGGTATGATTGTCTCTGGAGCCTTTTTGAAAAATCACATTATATTGGCTAGTCATATGATAACTCCCATTCTTCCTGTTCTTGCCCTTCACCCAACCTCTACCTCCAATTTTTATTTTATTTTTTACAGTAAAGTCAGCAACCACGGGTACTGAAACAATTTCTATCATGGGTATGATGGACCTCCCCATGCTTTATGAAATGGACTTATGGACACAATTATACATAACTCGAAAATGCTTTGGACAAAATATCTCACGTAGCCTATCAATCTTGATGTCGTAATCCACTGGATCTGTATATCATATTTTGGTGTATGTATCGTTCTTGGGTGTAAAGTTAGGTATATGGAGTATGGTTTTAGAAGTGCAAATGCAAGCCATCAAGGGTATTTATAGGTGGTTACTCAGACACAGAGGGAAACAGCCTATTTTGTCCTTTGAGTCCACGCAGTGCTTGATCTTAGAAAGTCACACAGCCACCCCAACCAAGCTATTGTCCATGTAAAGCTGGAATGTAGAAACAGAATTCCTGTCCAAAATGGAACCCATAAACAATGGGGAGCGAGCAGTTTCTTTGTCTTTGGCTGATATGGCACACCCAAGAGGGTAACTAAAGACCCCAGGGAAAAGGAGACTTCCCTTGTTTGGAGGCTTAGCTGGAATAATAACAATTTTAGGTTGAATTTGTAATAAGCTTGAGTGTTATGTTAGAAGTAGCTAACTGTTTTTTGGTATTTTAAACTTGTAATCTACTTTGCTCTCCCTGTTCTCACTTGTAACCATTTTAAATCCGACTGCTTGTACTTAATAAAATCACTTTTTTATTTACCATCAAGCTTGTGTAAATAATTGTTACCTGGGGAAGGAATCAATGTGTACATCTGCCTTTCATTGCTAAATGGGGTTTACCTAAATAATTCATTTGGAGTTCTGATCCCATTTGGGGAGTGATATCTCTGGAAGCTGGGCCCAAAACTGTAATTTCCTCAGACCTGAAGTATTTCAGTGTCTGTCTTGCTCTTTGGGGCAGGGGAGGGAGAGGGGAAGGATGATCTCAGCTCTGTGCCTTTGCTGGAAGCAGACCAGATGAGCTAACCCAGTAGGACAGGGTAGTATGAAGCCCCAGAAACCAAGGAGGTGAGTGTCAGTGGCTTTGTCAGCACTCGGGGAAGCACCCCTATGGGGGGTCTGCTGTGACCTCACCCCGTCACAATGGGATGTTTAGAGTCATGGAACAAACTGTAATTCCTATATATAATGGAAGCCACTTCAAGCCGGGGGTGGCGGCAGCAGGCCTAGCTCCAGCACCTATGCCAGACATGACAAAACACATGACAAAAATACACCATTTCTTCCCCATGTTTGTTTGCTTGCATGTTAGACCTCCATTTGTGTTTTTTAAATGTAAGCTCTCTTTAAGCAGGTCTACACTATAGGTTAAAGTCGACCTAAGTTATGCAACTCCACTTGCATGAATAATGTAGCTGGAGTTGATGTACCTTACGTTGACTTATTGTGGTGTCTACACCTCACTGGGTTGAGACTCTCCCATTGACTTACCTTAAGTTTCTTGTTCTGGTGGAGTATCTGAGTTGATGGGAGTGTTTTTGGCAGTCAATTTAGCAGATCTTCACTAGGTCCACTAAATTTACCCACGGTGGATTGACTGCTGCAGCATCAATCCACTGATAGTGTAGATGTACCCTTTCTGTCTCTACTTAAGAGCAAGAATGTATGTGATTGTCTGTTATACAAAAACATATTCACTTTTTTATTTCACTCTAATCTCTAACTTCTGTCTTATCTTTTTTTCACATTTAATGTTTATCTAATGTATATTGTGAACTCCTTGGGGGCAGGGACCAACTCTTTTGAAATCTTTACAAAGTGCCATCTCAAATTAATAATTTAAATAACAGTACATTAATAATAATTGTATTCCCAGCACTGATTTACTATTTGCCCTTGAGTCTTGACTTAACTGTTTCATTTTAATTATCACAACACCCTATATCACATGGGTATTTTGAAGCTTAATTTAATGAAGTCTTTTGAGGAAAGGTTGCTCTGAATTGAAAATTATTATTTAATTATTCTCTGTTTCACTATAAGAAATATTTTTAGTTACACAATTACAGAATACTTATTACTTGATATATTTCTATTGCAAGCAACAAAGATTTATTTACTTATGCCTTGTTTTTTTTATTTTTTGCTCACAGCTAACAATCCTCTGAAGATATGAACATTGATACAAGGCTTGTATGGCAGGAACCAGGAGCTCTGTGAATCCTTCTTTAATGGGGACTATGCAAACTTAAATATCTCAGTTCCTTTATATTGATTGGAAGAGGCAATATGTCTTACATGACGGATTGGGGGCATTTGGAAACTGAGTTCTGGGCAGTTAGTTATTACCTGCTGAAGTTCACTCTTCTAGAAAATAATAAGTAATAATTTGAAGTCTGATGGTATGGAGCCTGATTTACATCTCACTTCTAGGAGGCCAACAGACTTGCCGAATCCCTGTGCCAGGTATGTGTGGGGGGTGGCTCTGCATTCTAGAAAAGGGCAGGACCTGAGGCAGAAGGGGCAGGGCTAGGGAAGTCAGCTTCAGTGCTGACCAGCCCCTGCCCACGCCCCCTCCTCCAGCAGCATTCAGTCACCTATAACATGCTTTGCGACACTCCAGTGGCAATTTAAAGTGCCAAAAACAAATATTACAAATCTCCAGTAAATATTTTTGTACTGCGGGATAAAAGCCTCAGTACCTCCTGTGGGACCTCAAAGCATAGAACACTAGAACTGGAAGGGACCTCAAGAAATCAAGTCAAGTTTCCCGCCCTAACAGCAGGAGCAAGCACCATCTAGATTATCCCTGATAGAACAGGTTAGATAGGCATCTTAAATATCTCCAGAGATGGGGATTCCACAACCTCCCTCGGCAATTTACTTCAGTGTTTAACCACCCTGATAGGTAGGAAGTTTTTCCTAATGTCCAACCTAAACTTTTCTTGCTGCAATTTAAGCCCACTGCTTCTTGTCTTATCCTCAGAGGCGAGGGAGAAAAATTGTTTTCCCGCCTCCCTGTAACACCCATTTAGATATTTGAAAAATGCCATCGTGTCCCCTCTCAGTCTTCTCTTTTTTCTAAACTAAACAAGACCAGTTCTTTCACTCTTCCCTCATAGGTCACATTTTCTAGATCTTCAATCATTTTTGTTGCTCTTCTCTGGACCTTCTCCAATTTCTCCACATCTTTCTTAAAATGTCATGCCCAGAACTGGACACAATACTCCACTTAGGACCTAATCAGCCCAGAGTAGAGCAAAAGAATTACTCCTTGTGTCTTACTCACAGCACTCCTGTTAATGCATCCCAGAATCATGTTTGCTTTTTTTGCAACAGCGTCACACTGTTGACTCATGTTTAACTTGTGCTCCATAATGACCCCTAAATCCCTTTCTGCAGTACTCCTTTCTAGCCAGTCACTTCCCATTCTGTATGTGTGAAACTGGTTGTTCCTTACTAAGTGGAGTACTTTGCATTTGTCCTTATTAAACTTCATCCTATTTACCTCAGACCAGTGTTTCTTAAATTGTGTCCCGGGGTACATCGGTGTGCCACGAGGCAGTCAGATGTGTGCCGTAGAGAACAACAGAATTCAAAATAGCCACCCTTAAAGGGGCAATTTTTTCTCAATAACTTCCCCCAACCCCACTCTTTTTTTTCCTCAATAACTTTCCCCCCGACCCTTTTTTTTCCTCATAAAAAATATTATTGTTTGGTGTTCCGTGGTCTTAAAAAGTTTAAGAAACACCGGCTCAGGCTATTTCTCCAGTTTGTTCAGATCATTTTGTATAATGACCCCATCCTCCAAAGCACTTGCAATTCCCCCTTACCTTGGTATCATCTGCAAACTTAATAAGTGTACTCTCTATGCCATCATGTAAATTATTGATGAAAATATTGAACAGAACTGGTCCCAAAACTAATCTTTGAGGAGCCCCACTTGTTATGCCCTTCTAGCATGACTGTGAACCATAAAGCTATCAGATTGGTTTGACATGATTTGTTCTTTACAAATCCATGTTGGCTGTTACCTATCACCTTCTTATCTTCCAGATGTTTGCAGATGAATTCCTTAATTACTTGCTCCATTATCTTTCCTGGCACAGAAGTTAAACTGACTGGTCTGTAGTTTTTCTGGGTTGTTCTTATTTCCCTTTCTATAGATGGGCACTATATTTGTCCTTTTCCAGTCTTCTGGAATCCCTCCCAACTTCCATGATTTTTCAAAGATGATAGCTAAAGGCTCAGATACCTCCTCTATCAGCTCCTTGAGTATTCTAGGATGCATTTCAACAGGCCCTGGTGACTTGAAGTCATCTAACTTTTCTAACTAATTTTAACTTATTTTTAACTTTAACTTCTAAACCTACCCCATTTCCAGCATCTATTCCCCAATGTATAAGTTGCACTCATTTTGCACATCCTCAAATGATGGATGCCAATTTGGGACAAACTACTTTCCCACTTAAGTTCATTTACATTTAAATTATGATCAACCTTACAGTTTGTCCATGTGTAACTTTTATTGCTTTTTTGTCACATCCGAGGGCCAAATTCAGTGGTATCTATAAAACGTTGGAAATTGCAGGTGGCTTTTGGTTTTGTTTTCTTTAACCCTACTTTTGCCATGATTAGCTGAAATATTTTTGAACCAGTACCGTTATCCATCAAACAAATACTTTAAAACATTTCACTGGAACAGATTTTGACTTTCTCATTTAGTTTGTCAAACATTCTGTCTAAAGTTTACTATGTACATTAGTTTCATTTTGAGTTATATATTGAAATAGTTAATTATACTATAGCGAGAGTATATTTAACAGTTTAATATAACAATGGAAAAACTTTTCATTGAAGCATCATGGATTAGCTACTATTGGAGATGGGTGGGGATATATAAACTCCCAGGTTTCTATACCTTCTGCTCCTATTGTTCTCCCATGATCTTTTTTCTCTAGACCTTCTCTTAGTTATATACCTTTGGCTGCTAAGGGTAGCTTCAAGTGTGGTCTGAGTTAATACCCTTTCCCACTGTGTAATCTTTCCTAGTAAAACTCACATATATTAACATACTGGATTGGAACAAAAGAGTCTCTACCGCAGTTTTCCATTCCAGCAGTGGTCAATACAAAGTGTTACAGAAGAAAGCATAAAACTTTCATAATGCATCAAATGGTGCAACATTGTAACATAGGATACAATGTATTCCTGAATTCAGCTAACTGATCTTCAAGTGTCTTACAGACCAATTCCACAAGCCAAATACACAGGGAAGAAGTGGAACTATAATTCATTCACAAGTTTGATACTCATGCTAATGGTTTAAATAAGATACTGTATGGCTGGGACATTATCATTACCAAACAATGAAGATACCAATGGTTCTTTGTCTGTATTGTATCTGGTGTTAGTACTCTTCCTCTCTAATTGCCTATTAATGGTTCTTATCTGCCTCTTTTGACTATCCAGTCTTTAGGTGCTTATAGACTATTTGTTTTTCCTGTTACATTCCAGTTCTGCTTTCCCCTTGATATTTTTATACCCACTGCCTCTTCTTGTTTCCCCTCCCTCCCGTTTTTTCCTTCTCTCTCCCCCCCCCCCCCCCCCACCCTATTTATTTTAATTCGGGACATCCAACACTCTGGTCATCTGAAGAAGTGAGCTGTGCCCACAAAAGCTCAAGATACCATCTATATGTGGTGTTAGTCTTTAAAGTACTACCAGACTATTTGTTGTTTTTTAAGTTTATCCTGTATAGACTAACTCGGCTACTCCCTGAATCTTTTCTCATGGTTCAGCACTCATACTCTTACATTTTTGGCCAAAGCTAGTGTGATTGTATATGTTATTTGTAGTTCATATGAATGACTAATCTTTAAAAAATATATATTTTAATCACATTAAAGATGTTGGGTAGATGTTATTGATTACTGTAGTAATATAGGCAATGAGTGACCTTTATTTTTATCTCGTGAGTTATTTTCTTCAAACTAATTTGTTACTATGTCATGTTGCACTTGAATAATGCTGCTGAGAGAAATTGTTTTTGTAAGTTTTATCTAAAGTGACTTTTTTACTGTTAGTGAGATGATGTTTGCAGAAGAACTGCATCCAAAAGATTTGTTTTTTTAAAGACACTTTTGAAATTATGTATATGTCATAGACTGGCACCTAGTTTATTAACTCAGACACATGGATTTATTAATACTCTGTCACAGAACATGGTGCTTCTCTTGTGGCTGTGCCTCTACCATGTGCTTTTTGGTCTTGTGTTCCCTTCACCAAAACAGTCTTTGTGCAACAGCCTATTTACAATATTCATCTAGGTTTTGGCTTTCTTCCAGGACCTGGGGCTAACAGAACACTCCCTGTTCTGAGCCTCTGTCTGCTAGGCTCAGAAGCCCTGATCTTCCTTTCCCCTTGCACTTCGCTGGGCTGATGGAGTAATTGGCTCATCCAGGCAACCTGGGTAATTATCCCCATCAGCTGCCTACTGGGGGGACTAATTTAGAGTGATCAGAGTGAGATCCCACCCAGCACTCTGTCACACATTTATAACTATTTGATGTATTGTTTTCTTTCACATGTGATATAATATGAATGTAAATGGAAATATTATCCTAGATAATCTGCCAAGATTTATTGAACACAAAGTATTTTAGCTGAAATCAAACAAATGTACCCTTCCAGTGAACAGCTGCAGCTACTTCAAACTGAAGTTAAACAAGCAAGAAAAGAAGTATGAAAATAACTTTACTGAAAAAACTAATTAGCCTAATACACTACATTCTGCAATGACATCAGAAGTATAAAGAGCATGGTCTGATTACAGCAATGACTCACTGATTGTTGGAAATGACTGACTGGGCCACAACTTGATTAGGATAACAGTACATTCATCCCATATGGTAGGAAGTCTTGGTAGTCTGTACCATCTGGTCCCCTCTCTCTCTCCCCTCCTTTATTTTTTTTTTGAATGTGTACAGCTATTCACCTTTTATTGGCACATCATCTGACATAATGTGCTTGAAATAGGGGTCTGTAGGATACAGCAGCACCTCCAGACTTGAAGTGGTTTCCATTAGACACAGGGTTTATGGTTTGCACTCCCACTATAAAATTGTTCCAGCACCCTGTAGAACTAATCTTGTTGGGACAGATGGGAGGTGGTGAGTAAAACATAATTTGTGAATTTATCATGTACGTAATCTACCAGTTACAGGGTTGAGCTGCCCCACCAACAGCATAACTATCAGCATTATATATCATTGAGGACTTACTCTGTACCAGTTGATGTTAATAAAAACATCAACAATTTGATCTTTATCTTCAATGGAGGAAAAAGATCAGTGGCATAGACTAAGAAGATTGTTTGCATTTTAGGAAGGTGTTACATAATAAACTTTACATATTTATAGGCACAGTAACTTCAACAGCAATCAGGTGATACAGCAAATTAACTTTGACCCTTGTAATTACAACCATATTAGGCTCTGAGATAAAATGTATATGTAATAAATCATACTATAAGCAGCACAGATAACTCACAACCTACTTTGACAAGGTAAGTAACAAAAATACATTCAAACAGTCCAGAAAGATTTTGGTAATTATTTTCTGTATTCTCTCTCACATGCTTCCAAAGAACTTTTCAATACTACTTGGCTACGTCTAGACTACATCCCTTTTTCGGAAAAGGGATATAAATTAGACATATCGCAATTGCTAATGAAGCAGGGATTTAAATCTCCCGCGCTTCATTAGCATAAAAATAGCTGCCCCTTTTTTCGGCACGGAGCTTTGTCGGAGGAAAGCGCCAGTTTAGACGCTGATCTTTAAAAAAATAAAGCCTTTTCCAAAAGATCCCTTATCCCTCTTGAAATAAGGGATAAGGAATCTTTCGGAAAAGGCTTTTTTTTTTCAAAAGATCAGCGTCTAGACTGGAGCTTTTCTCCAACAAAGCTCCGTGCCGAAAAAAAGCAGCAGCCATTTTTATGCTAATGAAGCGCAAGAGATTTAAATCCCCGCTTCGTTAGCAATTGCTATACGTCTAATTTACATACCTTTTCCGAAAAAGGGATGTAGTCTAGACGTAGCCCTTATGTAACTAATAGTGGTAAAAAGATATATTCAAGTTGAATCTGTAGCTCACTACCCCAGAAAGAAAAAGGACACCATTATAATAAATATAAAATCTGATCTTGTTTCAGAGGCAATTGCACGGAGAGAAAATGAAAATTTGTAAGCAGCAAATTTGTTAGGGTTTTCTCGTAAATCAGGTCTTTGTTAAGCTAAATTATTCTCTCTCTCACACACACACACAATTTCAGAAACTTTGTGTCTGTGTGTCCATCCATCTGTTTGTCAGAGTCTATTTGTTCAATAATTCCTCCTAAACAGTAAGAGCTAAGACCAGCTAATTTGTTATGCAGCTTCCTCTTTTCATAACTTAAAAGCAAGATCAGGGTTTGGTTGTGGTAGGACAATGGGATGTGCTTGGAATGTGATTGTTTCTCATAAAATAGAAAGGGAAGGATCTGGTAGGAGGGACAGTTATACTATAGAATGACCACGGGGGGGGGAGAGGGGCAGCAAGAGGCCAGAGATGGGAACCAGGACAGCTATAACCCCATTGAGCCAGCAGTGGGGCGGGGTGGCAAAAGGGACAGCTATCTACTATATATTTCAGAGTGTTTGTGTGTGTGTGCCTGACTGTCCCCTGCTGTGCCCAGAGCAGCTGCAGTGGCTACGGACAAGTGCTTCTCTCCTGGCCCCAAGCTGCTGCAGTGAGAGAGGGCTGGGGTTGTCCTCTCTCCCCAGGAGAGCCTGCATACTGAATCCTTGATCTCCTGCCCCCATCACAGAAAAACGATTTACATGAAGAAAAACAAAACTTATTTGAGTTAAGGACTCAAGCAAGGCTGAGTAAATCTTCTAGTGAGTATGTAAATGTGTGTGTGTGAATTATATAAAATAATATGAATGCTACAGCTCCAGAGATTACTGTTTTGTCTGATCATGTCATCCTGAAGGCACGATGTATTGTAAGACTCTTTACAGCAGAGAATGGGACATGGTGTTTTCTGACCAGTCAAAATGCCAAACAAATCCCCCTTCTGTTCTGAAACTTGATTTGTCCTTTTCATATCTGTTCATTTTTTTAAATTGTATCCTTTGGTATAAATGGTTGTGACAATTTTCTTCCACTATTTGATCTGAGGAAGTGGGTCTGGCCCACGAAAGCTCATCACCTAATAAACCATCTTGTTAGTCTTTAAAGTGCTACATAGTCCTGTTTTTTGTTTCAGCTACACCAGACTAACACGGCAACATTTCTATCACAAAACATTAAAAAGTGAGCTTTGAAGGCAAACATTGAAAATATATAGTTGCTCTGACCAGTGTTCCCTGTAAGCTGAGCACTGGGCGGCCGCTTGGGAGAGATTTAAATGCCTCCCCGGGTGATTAGCAGAGCACCTGCAGCCAGCAGCATGCATTTCTATTGATGGTGCATATCTGCACATTTCTTTGTGCACATAACAAAATGTTCTGGAGAAGAGAAAGCCTCACACCAGGGAAAAGAGGGAAGATTCTTTCTGCTTCCCTTCCTTCCACCCCCATTTGAGTGCCACTCTTAAAAGACATAATAGGCCCAAAAAAAGAGATATTGGTAGAAGCAAAGATAAAAGGGGTTTTACCATCAAGTAATGAAAATCTGCTCTGTACAGGTCTTCATAAGATGATAGTGACAAATATTTGAGTTTGCACTGTTTTTGGCCATTGCTGTAATACAGCACTATATTTTTCTAGTGTAGAGGTGGCCAGAGAGTCTGACTTTGATCCATGAAGGGACTTAAGCTTTGTGATGCAGAATGTTGCAACCCCTAACTCTTAAGAAATTCATAAAAACAACACTGTACTCTGTAAAGCATGGATCAGGTGCCTAGGCTCCTTATACCAAGTGTCACAAAATCCTGGCTGTGGGCCATCCCCAGCTGGGGTGATTGCACAAGCTGGCCTGGGACTCCTGGTGGGCTGGGGGAGGGGGGGGGAGGTGGCTGTATGTTATGGCCCCAGACTCCGCCCCTTCCTGCCATTGCCCCATCCTCTTCCTCCCTCCCCCCCATGGTATCCTGTTCCCTAGGACGCAGCTTCAGGGATCATGGGAGGTGGGGAGCTGGCATCATGTGGTGGCAGCAGCTGTGCCCCTCTGTGCTCCCTGCTGAGGCAGGAGCCACAGGGAAACAGAGTGAGGGCACTTGCCCAGCATGCTCCACTTCCCCATGGCTCCTGCCACCATGGGGAACACGGGGGAGGAGGGGAGTAATGTTGCTGCCGCTGTGCACCAGCCTCCCCTCGCCAGTGACCTGCAGAAGATGGGGCCATGGCAGTGGAGGGTGAGGTGGTGGAGGGAAAGGGTGGGGCTTGGGGCCAGTAATGGACAGCTCCCCTTCCCAGCCCATTGCGAGTCCCATGCTAGACTGTACAATTCTTTCAGCCGGGGATGGCCTGTGGGATGAGAGTTTGAGACCCCTATCTTATACAATGATCAGACAGGACTAGGTGCCTAAGAATGGGGGAACCTCATAAGCCAATATGCCACACAGGGAGCTGTCCAAGCTAGCCAATGGGAAATGCTGAGGAGAGGGATGTGCGCCTGAAATCGGCATCTGTTTCTGCTTGTGTTCCACAAATGGGAACGATTAGAAACCAAATTATTTTTGTGAGAATGAGTTAGATGCCTGTCTCACTCCATAAAGGAGAGCTGCTGCTTCTTTTATAACTTTTAATTCAGATAGTAGAACATTTAGCTGGCTTGTGGAAGAAATAGCAGGGCTAACGTGCCATTTCTGATAGGTAGAAGGGATTTGAACAGGAGTCTCCCACATTTCTCAGAAACATGTACTAATCACGGAGCTATAGGATGTTCTGCTGTTAAGTTCCCTCAGTCTCTGCAGCTGAAGCTGTTGTAGTCTGGAAAAATAGTGGGAGAGATTGGAGAAAGGAGGGCTGCACCCTGGGTCTTCCATCTCTCATGTGGGTATACTGACCATCAAGCTACAAACTTATTCTCTCTTTCTGGCTCAAGGACTATTTAAGTGTTTTATCTACAATGGAACTACTTCAACATGGAAGAGAGACAGGCACTCCCATGTCAGAATATCACAGTCCAATGGTTAGAGTATTTGACTGAAAAATGGGCTGCCTCTTGATCAAATTCTTTGTCTTTCTGAGGGGAAAATTGAATGTGTGTGTCCTAAAACCCAAGCAAGTGCTGTATCAGTGGTCTCAAGTTCTTAGGTGGGAAGCACCATTCCCCTCCCCACAGGTTTTGAATAGGGCCCTCTGCACAAGGAAGCCTCTGAACATAATCTTTCAGTAGAGCCATCCTGTCCATTGGATGGTCTGGAACAGCTGCCTCCAGGGCTTTGCACTTTGGGGGCTCCACAGGGCCAAGGGCAGGGTTTCTGGGGACCTGGTGCCAAAAGCAGCTGGTTGGTCTGCCTCTGCATTCACCAGCAGCCGCAGGAGCCACAGGAAGTGAAGTGGCTCAGCCCCAGCCTGCTCTGCTCCTCTCTTTATCATGGTAGCAGGAAACATAGGAGCACGTCTGGGAGCTGGGCTTGGGAGAGCAGTGTGAACGGTTTGATCTGCTTCCCACTGCTGCTGTGAGCAGTGTGGGGAGGGGTGGGTTGACTCCTGCTGTCAGTGCTAGGGCCCTGGCAGTCTCCCAGGTTGTGTCATTTGTGGGACGGGGCTTAAGGGAAGGGGTGAAATGGAGGCAGGGAGGAGCATAGCGGGAGTGCAGCAGGGACAGGGCTTGGGCAATAGGGTGAGGTGGAGCAGGAAGAGTTGGGGCATGGGTGGGGTCTAGGGCAGAGGGGAGGTTATCTTGTGCTCCACCCCCCCCCCCCCAAAACTGGCCTTTCCATAGGTCCTAGTATTCAGGGTGCTGCTGCCCCTGTTTTGAGGTGGTTTTCATCATGAACACAGCTTTCAGTTTGGGTTCAATGGCTCCAGCACCGCACAAATTGTTCCAGCACCACTGGGCCTGTCTTCCTCCAGTTTCATAACTGAGACAAGTCTCGAGGTACCAGAGGGAGGCAGCTATGTGCCTGCTTGGAAGCAGAAATTTACATGCATAGGGGACTTTTAAGGCAGAAACGTAGGTGCCCAGTAACGGTAGGTGCCTCCTGGATTAAGTGGCAGGCGAGCAGGCATTTTGCTTAAAACGGGGATCTAGGTGCCTAAGCACCTTTGTGAACCTGCAGTGTCCGTCCTTTCCCTAACACCTGCCCATCTCCCCCCTGCCGACCCCTCCAGCTCTCCCACCGCACCTGCACCGAATTCATCATCTTTGCTTTGAGCTAATCCGTGTCCTCGCTCCGTGGGTTCCTTCCACGCATTTCCCGCGTTGGCAGCCCACCGCTGTCTATTATATCCTGCAGGAGTGGGGTGAGATGGGGAGGAGGCAGTGGGAGAGCGATGGTGTCAGTCTTGACGGCAGCTTTAACACAAGGGAGTATTTCCCCCCCCCCTCTCCGGGGCGGGAACTGACAGCCCGTGTAACCCCCGGGGCGCGCTGTGCACCACGCAGCGCCTTCCCTGCTGACTGCAATTGCTTCCCCCGTCCGCCCCCTTGCGCGCTGCAGCGGCATGTGCCGCGGCTTAGCTGAGGCGCGCGCCAGCCCCAGGCTTCGCGTGGTTCCAGCGCGCGCGCTGTGTTCCTCATCGCTCCCCCAGCCACCCCCGCCCTTGGGAGAGGCAGCTTGGTCCGCGCGCGCGCGCCCTGGCTTAGTTCCTCCTTTGCTGCCCCCCCCCCCTCCTTCCAGAGCAGGGGCCGGCGCTCTGCCCTGATTGGCTGGCTGGGCTCGGCCAGGTGTCAGGCTGAGCGGCGCGGAGAGGCCGGGTAGGGCGCGCGGAGGGGGGTGGCTGGAGCCGCCTGCAGCCGCAGCGCCTTGCACTGCAATCCCAGCCCCGAGGGACGCGGGGCCGGAGCCAGGGGGAGCCCAGCGCTGTCCCCTTCTCCCGGCGCGCCCCAGGCGGCGGAGGCAAGCAGCGCCCTGCTCCCCAGCCCTGCGCTCTGCCCTGCTGGGTGGCTGGCTGCAGCTGGGGGCACGTCTCCCGGGCTCCTGCAGAGTTCCCTGCGGCGTGTGAGGGCCGGCAGCGCTGGAGGGGAGCCCGGCGGCACCGGCTAGGGGAGGGTTTCTTCGCATGGCAGTTCTGGGGCTGATCGCTTCTTAAACCAAAGCAGCGGACCAGCCCCTTCCCCCCCAGCTCTACAGTGCGGCCAGAGGGGGGAGGCACTGAAGGACTTGTTGACCCGGCAGGATCAGCTGCAGCGGGAATCGGTGTGTTTTTGCTGGCGCCTGTGAGAATTGATCAGTGAAGTTACGGCTCTGCTTCCATCTTGCATCGTTGTGAGTGTGAGCACTGACAACTGTCCAGCTCTCTGCCTGCAAGCCCCACCGTTCGCCTGTGTACGTAATGCAGCGGGAGAGGAGATGTGTCTTGTGTCGGGATTGGTATTTTGATGCAATTGCTCACTTGGAAGCTGCTGAGCATGGCTTGCATGCGAGCAGCTCCTCCGGTTCCCAACTGGGGACTGGAATGATGTACAGTAGTTTTCACTAACTAATATGACACGGGGCGCCTAGAAGGGAAGGGCTGGGATGACTGGGGAAGGGGAAACGTGTGACATAATCCCTGTTTTCTCCCAATTCTTGTATCTCTTCCCCTTGTCTTGCCTGTGGCAGTACTGTTCAGCCTGAAATTTTTTGAGCTTTCCTTTTAAAATAACTATTGCAGGTGAGTCCTTAATTAGTGACACTCAATTGGGATGGCAATGGAAGAGGATGTAGTCTGAGATGTTATCCCCTGGGACAGAGAAAGAGAGACTGAGAAATGCTTTGCCGTTATCTGGTCTAAGAAGAGGAGGGAGGCTGGGTTTCTTCTAAAGATTTGAACTTATTTTGCACTTATCCTAAAGGGCAAAACCAGACTCTAGCCATCCTCATTCATGTACGTAGGACTCTAGCTATGCATTATTTGTGTATCTATCAGTTTTCTCTGGTTCTTGGATCTTTCTTTATCCAACAGCATAGAGATCCTGCTCTTTCCCACCTTTATGAAAACATCATTAGCTGATTGAACAGATCATGTCTTCTCAGTGATTTAATTTATTTCCATTAAAATGTTAAGATTTATTTGATTAATGGCCAGATGTCTGAATAGCAGGGCAGCTTTTTAGTGACATTGTTCAAACACTGCCATTGCAGTTATTAAAAATAAACAGAATATTTTACTTTTGATCTAACTTATGAGGCCAGTCTGTACAGTATGATTGTAAGATATGTAGCTCTCTCTCACTGCATCCTTTTTGCCAGTATACCATATAGCACCATTTTTTTTAAAGCTGAAGAGCACACATTTTCCTAGTATCAAGGTCAGAATATTGTGACTACTGGGGGAAAATACCATATGGCTTAGGTTAACTTGTCTTGGAGAATCTAATTAAATAATATTGAGTTTTGGGTTTTTATTTTAGAATAATGTAACCAAGTTAGAACATAATATGAAGTAAAATACCTTAAAGTGTGGGTGTCTCACTAAGAATATTCTCATAGATGTAAACAGTGCTCAGAGATTTGTATGGAGAAATACCTGGGTTTATTTTTCTTTTCATAACCACATTTTCAAAAAAGGAGGTGAAGTGTCATCTTGACAGTTCTGGAGCCTGGAATCTTTTACTATTACTATAAATATACAATATAGGGACTGGTAGTAAAGGTCTCCTTTGCCTTCTTGACAATATGTCTCAACTGTATTCTGGAAGAACTGCCCATAAGTGTTAGTTCAGTTTCTATAGCCACACAAATCTTTGTGGTTCTTTTGAGACTGTCAGCAGGTTTGTCAATTAATGACAGTTTGGTGTCTTTGTTTTTGGTGATGTAGCTATCAGTCCTCTTTCTAGCGGTCTGATGAGTCAACCCATTCATTTCCTATAGCGCACTGTGCAGTCATCCATCATTTAGTAAAGACACACAACTTGTAAGTGAAAGGTTCTGTGTCCTGTTACAAGTCCATTGAAGGGTACCAGTGCCCTGTTTACAGATTTTTTTAATGTATGTAATTATATCAGGGAATGTGTATTGATGGCTCATGTCCTTACAACATCCAAAATATGCAGCCATTTACCAATCTTCTTGTGGAGTCTGACTTATGGTGTGTTAGAATGCAGACTTCAAGTGTGCACATGAAAACTATTTTTTAAAGGTGGGCAGTACTATGCAATACATACAATACAGTGTGCTTAAAAAAAATAGCTACCTCCTGGAGCAGGTGGATGGATCTTCTTTGCGTTCCTGTGAAGTCCTTTTTTAAAGCTGTCTTTTTAGACTCTAATGTTCCTTATGAACTGTTTCCATTATAACCTGCACTGCATGGAAGTAGAAAAGGGCCACGGAACATGCCAAAATGAGGATAACTAATAATGCTTTGTTTCCTTCCTCCCCAGGCTTCCCTCTCCCATCTCTACAACAAATTAAAATATGATTAAAAATAATAGTGACGTTTACCAAGTTTTTTGAAAAAATATTTTTTATAGAACTTTACCACATCTGAAATAAAAGAAAATTTTAGTTTAATGTGCTCAAATCAGGGAGCCGAGGTAATTTCCACCCCAGAATACTGAAAGAGCTGGCACCTGAAACTGCTAGTCCAGTTGTAAGAATTGTAAATAAATGTGTCTACTTAGGGATAGTCCATAAGTCTGGAAAATAGCTAATTTTACCTGTGTTTAAGAAAGGGGGACAAGTGACCCACGCAATTACAGAGTTGTTATCCTACTGTATGCCTCAGTAGTATGCAGGGCTTTAGAACAAATTGAGAAAGGAAAAAAAACTAATTCATAAAAGTAAAGGGGGAAATAGCACAACATGTGTTTATTAAAGGTAGATCATGCCAGTCTAATGTGAGTTCTTTCTTCCTTTGAGAAAACTGGTTTTTGTTAATAAAAAAAAAAGAGAAGTGTAGTAGATGTATTATATTTGAACTTCAGTAAAGTATTTGACATGGTACCACAAGGGAAATTCTTAGTTAAACTAGGTAAGATGGGGATTACCGTAGACAGTGTAAAGTGGATAAGAAATTGGCTAAAGGGAAGAAGGCAACAGGTTCTGCTGAAAGGCAAATATATCACACTGGGGTGAGGTTACTAGGCAAGTTCCTCAAGGACTATTTCTGAGATCAATCTTATTCAATATTTGTATTAATGATCTTGGCACAAAAAGTAGGAGTGTGCTAATGAAATCCGCTGCTGATACAAAATTGGGAGGCATCTTCAATACAGAGGAAGATTGGAATTTTATACGGGAACATCTGATTGACCTT
This sequence comes from Pelodiscus sinensis, assembly GCF_049634645.1. Lineage (NCBI taxonomy): Eukaryota > Metazoa > Chordata > Testudines > Trionychidae > Pelodiscus > Pelodiscus sinensis. The sequence continues at coordinate 176,225,228 of NC_134712.1, forward strand.
GAAGACTGGAGTGACAGAAATGAGATGAAATTCAATAGTATAAAGTGCAAGACATGCATTTATAGTCTAATAATAAGAATTTCTTCTGCAGGCTGGGGGCTTACCAGTAGGAAGTGACAGACGAGAGACCTGGGGGTGTGAGTCAATCAATGTGATTCAGCTGTGAAAAAGACAAATGCAATCCTAGAATGTTTCAGGCGATGTATTTCCAATAGCTAGAGAAGTATTAATTACATTATAGAAGAGACTAATTTGGAATACTGTATACAATTCTGGCTAGCCATGTTCAAGAAAGAAGAATTTAAATGGGAACAGGTGCAGAGAAGAGCTGCTAGGATGCTTGGGAGAATGGAGTGCCTTTTTATGAGATGAGCTTAGCTTGTTTAGTCCTGTTCTATAAATAAATACCAGGGAGAGCCAAGAGCTATTTAAGGTAAAGGACAATGGTTGCAATAGGAAAAAATTCAGGTTGGAAATTAGAAGCAGGTTTCTATTTATCAGACAAGTAAAGTTCTGGAGCAGAGTCCCAATAGGAATTGTGAGAGCACATTACTTACCCCTGGTCTATAGTAGGGGATAAGTTTGAATTAAGAGGCAACTTCAGCTATGTTAATTGGGTAGCTTACGTCAAAGTATCTTAACTCAAATTTTAGTGCCATCCACACTGCGGAAAGTTGAAGGGAGCACACTCTCCCTTCAGCTTCCCTTACTCCTTGTAGAAGCAGGACTACCGGCATCAATGGGAGCACCCTCTCAGTCTGAATTTGTGTGTCTTTATTAGACCTGCTAATTTGAACCCTGGAAGATCTACTGCAGCTGCTTTGATCTCATCTGTAGTGTAGACATGGCCGTAGTGTTAAGGGAGCGCAGGATAAATTTGAGTAGGATTATACCATGATGTTGCTTTTCAGTCTCAGGGCAGGCTCAGTAGCTTTAGAGCTTATTTCTGGTTTGTTTCATGTTCCTACAAGTTCAGGGTTTCAGCTGGCCAACTGTAGAGGTCAGGAAGGGATTCTCCCCACCCCCAGTGCATTTTGGAAACTCTGTTTTTATTTTGTTGTTTTTGCTTTTAAAATCTCCTTCCACTGACACCTCAGGGACAGCCAATGCTGGAGGTTGATCAGGGAGAGCCAGGACTCTAAGGTGGCATTGAGCATTCTCTTCCCCAGGTGCTTGGTTGACTTGTTCTTGCTCTTGTGCTCAGGGTCTAACTGATGACCATATGTAGGGTTGGGAAGGAATTTTCCCATAGCTCAGACTGAGTGACCTTGGGGTTTTTCCATCTTCTGTAATGTGGGTGCAGGTTGCTTGCCTGGATTATCAGGGCATATCTTTCAATCATTTGGGTGGCCTCAGGCAGTTGTGCACCTTAGCTGTGCCTATTCTCTACCTGAGGCACATAATACCCTAATCTTTGTGGGCTGTAATACTCTGGTCTAATTTTGGTTGTTGGATGTGCTTTGTGGCTGTTGAGTGGTGTGAGTGTCCTGTGATTTACAGAAGGTCAGTAGAAGATTTGGTGATCTGTTCTGACCCTGTGACTGCCTTGGGGAAGAGGGGAAGGAGCTAAATGAATGCCAATTGCAAAGGGCTCCATTGTTATCACCCTGGAATCTTGTAAGTGGAACAATAGCTACAAGAAATAGAATGTTTGAAAGAGTTTTTTTTAAGTGCCCAGCTGATGCTGAAGAAAATCTGTGCGCCCAATACATAACTGCTCATAAGCAATTCAGCCAAGTAAAAATATGACTCCTGTATTCCTGCCAAAATCAGCAAGACCTATTGTGATATGATGAGTAACTGCTGGCTGAACAATTAAAGCTACTTTAACAAGCACACCCAATTCCCTGGGCGTTTCAGAAATGTGAAGGGTCAAATTCATGCTTTGGACAAATGCACACAAGTCCCTTTTGTAATTTCTTGGCAGAATAGCTTCCTTGAAGAGGAGAAAGTGTGGATTAATTTGCTTGAGGAGCCTAAATAAGTCTCCCAATCTTTCCTTAAGATAGATTCTACACCTGTCATTAGAACACAGAGAACCTACCTTTGTTTACTTGGTATATTTCTGTAGACTTTTGATAAGCGTAGTCCATTCACAAGTAAAGGCTATTGGCTTACATGTGCACTACTAGCAACCTGAAGATGATTATGTTCAGGCTGCATAACTAATCCATCCATGTTTTTTGTCACAAAGATGGTTTCAAAAGGAGTTCATTGAACGCTAGGAAGAGGAAGACAAATTGGGCAATCTGAAAGAGAGAGAAGTGTACTACCACTTTGTTCAAACCATTTGAGAAACTGAGATCAGTCTGAGCAGTGCAGAAAAAACAGATGCAGGGAGAGTTGTGGTATGCTCTAACCTTGCATAACCCTCAGTTGCAGGGGTGGGCAATAATTTTTGATGGCGGTCCACTCCAACATTTTGGTAAGTGGTCAAGGGCTGCACTTTTCTATGGAGGGAGTGTAGGCTCTGAGATGGAGATGGGTACAGAAGGGAGCTCAGGGTTGGAGACTAGGGTTCAGGAGGGGTGTGGAGTCTGAGAGGGAGTTCGGGTAGAGGAGGGAATAGTGATCTGGGGCAGGAGTTTGGGGTGCATGGTCTGGGAGGAGGTATGGGTATAGGAGAGGATTTTGGCCTGGGGGAGGGCTGTAGGATGGGATGCTGGATCTGGGTGGGAGTTGTAACCTGCAGCAGGCAGTGAGGCGTGGGAGAGGGTGGTGTGCTAGGTGCAGGCTCTGGCTGGTAGGGGCTTACCTAGGTGGCTCCCAGCCAGCAGCCCAGTGGGACACTCACTCGGGCTCCCTGCCTGCTGCAGCCCCAGGCTCAGAGTGGCTGGCTGTTCCATGTGGCTATCTGTGCTGTGTGCCAGGGTCGGGAGAGATGGCAGGGGCAGTACACCAAGCCTCCCTCCCTCTACTACATGCGTGATGCAGAGAGGCACATTGAGTAGCCAGCCACTTGGAGTGGCCTGGGGCTGTTCCCTGCCTGAAAATCCTGGGGGGGTGGGGTGGGCCAGATTCAGCCCATGGGCTATCTCTTGCCCACCCCTGCTCTTTTGGGAAGGACACACATGCACAGACAAATTTTTTTCAGTTGATTTGTACAGCTCTAACAGGTGGCTTAATGTTGCCCACTATTTATGGATGAGATATGATACAGATCTATAATTGTGAGCCCATATTTATCTTTATTGAGTAAACTTCACTCTCAGCATAATAGATTAAGGCAGGGGTGTCCAAACTTTTTTCAAAGAGGGCCAGATTTGAAGAAGTGAACATGCGTGAGGGCCGTCCCCGCACCCTCAGCCCCAAGGCGGAGGGCCCGCGGGGTCGGAGGCGGGCGGAGAGCGCAGGACACGCCGGCCTCACAGCGGCCCGGGGGCAGGGCGAACCCGCAGCCGAGCGGGGGAGCGGGGCTGCAGACGTGCCCTACAGGGCAGGCTCTAGGACCGCGGAGGCCATGGGCGGCGGCGGCGCAGCCAGAAGCAGCACGCTGAGCACGCCAGTTCAAAAGAGCGCCGGGGAGCCAGGAGAGGGGGAGGAAGCGGGGGCCGTATTAAACCGGAACACGGGCCGCAATTGGCCCGCGGGCTGGACTTTGGACATGCCTGGATTAAGGTATTGTATTCTTTGAAGAATGTTTGTTATGATACTTGGATGCAATTCTTATCCAAAGTTCAAATGAATGAGCAGCATCTTAAATACTTGATACTCTGAAAATGTGTTTTGTAAACTGGCTTAGTTTGCTACCTAAAAGCTGTAGCCGAAGACAAATAAGTTATTTTTTTTAGAAGACTACATTAGCATCTGACAGGTTAAGCCAATATCAGCAATATTTTAATGATAGGCTTTTAGATTTCTCAGAAATGATTCTCGAAAAGGGAATACATTAGATTTCTGGGCCACCATCATTTCAGTAGCAAATGTGTGTTTCTGATGTCCTATTCGCAAAGGGCTTGTTTGTGCAGATCTTTACTCATGGGAGTAGACTGCAAGTTAGTTAAAAAGAAATGAGATCGCTTTACCTTTTGTTATTGATATACTTTACTTATTGCTACTCATTTAAATTAAGCTGTTATTGTTATAACTTATAGTGCAAAGCCTGCTGTTTCTGCCCCCCCTCCTGGGGAGTTGGGCATGCAACTACAACAGAAACTGAGAAGCATCAGCTTTATGGATTTTTTTTTAAACCGTTTAAACAGTTACACTTTTACATCCCTATTCTGGATAAATCCTTGCTGGACACCACTTGATATGCCCTTCTAGCTTCATTATGAACCATTGATAACTACACTGAGTACTCATTTCTAACCAGTTGTGTTTGGGAAGACCATTGGAAACCATAGCAAAAGCCTTACTAAAGTCAAGATAGATCACATGTACCACTTCCCCCTATCAACACAGCTATTTATCCTGTCAAAGAAGGATATTAGGTTGGTTTGACATTGTTTACTATTAACAAATTTGTGATGACTCAAACTTTAAGGACCATCATGATAGTCTAGTCTGACCATCTGTACATGTCATACCACAGAACCTCACCCACACCTTTTAGTAACTGACCCATAACCTCTGGCTGAGTTAGTGAAGTTCTCAAATGATGATTTAAAAGACTTCAAGTTACAGAGAACCATTTACTCTAGTTGAAACCAGCACTTACCTTATTTTCTTCTAGGTACTAACAAATTGCTTGACTATCTTTCCAGGGACTGAAATTAAAATGACTGGTTTATAATTCTCTGGGTTATCCTTATTCCCCTTCTTGTAGATAGGTACTGTAATTTTCCTTTTCTAGTTCTCTGGGATCTCGGCTATCTTCCATGAGTTCTCATAGATAATTTCTAATTACTCAGATCTCTTCAGCTACTTCCTTATGTATTCTAGGATGTATTTCATCCAGCCCTGCCATCCTGAAAACATTTAATTTGCCCAAGTACTTTTAAATTTGTTCTTTTCCTATTTGAGCCTCAGATCCTACCTCATTTACATTGATGTCCACTGTGTTAGTTGTCCAGTCGCTGCTAAGTTTCTTGATGCAAATGGAAACAAACACGGTATTTAATTCTTTGGCCAACATTGAATTTGTGTTTTCTGGAATAATACATTAATATTTGAAATTATGACATTACCAGAAAAAAGTGTTATAGAACTGCAAAGTACAGTTATTATCTGGAAAGCTGTTGTTCTTTGCAGGTTGACAGAATGTGGGCAGGTCATAGTTTATGTATGGACTCTGACATAAATCTAATTTGGTTGTAAGTTTCCAAAAACAGTGCAATGAATTTTGGAAGATAAAATTTGGCACCAAAAAGGCAAATAAATAAATAAATTAAATAAATTGACAGCTGTCTGCTTTTTCTAAAGCAGTGAAAGTTAGTTTGATTTCTAGATGTTGCGGTGATTGCCTGAAAACATCACAGGCTGTAACACAGAGGCTCTTCCTAGCATTTGCTGAAATTGTTTTGATTATAGCTTTATTTCCTTTTTGGACGATGTCATGCCCTTCCCCAGAGGGGGAAAAAAGGAAGTAAAATATTTATTGGGAAATTCAGTAGGTCTTATTGTGGGAAGTTTCTGATTTCTCATTAGAGAGAAGGGGGGGGGGTGTTAATCTGTTTGTTTTCAGGCCTTCAGAATGCAGGTATTTATTTTGGGGGGTTCAAGTTGCATTAGGTATGTTCAACTTCAGTTCTCATTCAAACCACCAAAAAAAAGTTTCAGCTGTCTTTTTTTTAATTTAAAATTGGAGCTATTTTGATTTTGACCATTTTTAATTGGAGTTTGCCCTGTATTTCTGTTGTCAAACATGAATTTTTTGAATAATTTGTTTGAGTGAAGTAAAGTAATATCTTCTAAAATGTATTGTCATATTGGACCTCTGTGATGAAAGGATAAAGTTTTCTCTGATCCCACTGAGGCGCACCAAAAGAAACTACATCATCTACTCAATAAACTACTGGAAGAAGGATAGGAACAGATTCCCACAGACACACCCCTAGAGCCCAGACAAGGGAAATCTGGGTTGACCTATCATCTCAGGCATTGGTGTCCTTACAGGACTGTCTGGCTATATTGACTCCCTCCTCAGGCCCTATGCTATCAATGCTCCCAGCTGTCTTTGAGACACCACTGACTTTCTGAGAAAACGAGAATCCATTGGTGATCTTCCTGAAAAAGCCACCCTAACTACTATAGATATAGAAACTCTACACCAACATTCCACACAAGCCATCAGAAACTGTATCTCCGATGATGCCACGGCAAAACAGGTTACTGAACTTTGTGCCTTTGTTCTCACCTGCAACCATTTCAGATTTGGGGATGATTTAGATCTTCAAGTCAGAGGCACTGCTATGGGTACCAGCATGGCCCCACAGTGCACCAGTATTTTTATGGCTGACATAGAATAGCCTTTCCTCATCTCCTGTCCCCAAGTACCCTTCTTCTATTTACACTACATCAATGACATCTTCGTCATCTGGATCCCTGGGAAGAAGGCCCTTGAAGAATTCCACCGGGATTTCAATAGTTTCCACTCCACCATCAATCTCCGCTTGCACCAGTCCACAGAGGAGATTCACTTCCTAGACACTACAGTACAAATACCTGATGGTCGCATAAATACCACTTTATACTGAAAACCTACTGAAATGCACCTAGACCCCATACCAGAGATATTGTGTCTGCTGTACATACCTACATGCCTCCAGCTAGCCTCCAAAACACATTGCATGATCCATTGTCTACAGCCAACCCCTAAAATAAATCACATTTACTCCAATGCCTAAGATAGAGACAGCACTTACAGGGTCTATATCAAGAATTCTTAAAACTACAATACCGACCTGGAGAAGTGAAGAAACTGATTGATAAAGCCAGGAGGTTACCCAGAAATCATTCAATACAGGACAGACCCAACAAAGAGAGCAACAAAACACCACTAGCCATTTCCTTCAGTCATCAGCTAAAACCTCTCCTACACATCGTCAAGGATCTACAACCTATCATAGGTCTCACTCTCTCAGACCTTGGGAGCCAGTCCAGTCCTTGCTTATAGACAGCCCCCCAACCAGAGGCAAATACTCACCACCAACTTCACATCTCACAACAGAAATGCTAATACAGGAACCTGTCCCTGCAACAAACTCTGTTATCAACTCTGTCCACACATCTACCCTAGTGACACCATTGCAGGACCTAACCACATTAGCTATATCATCAAAGGCCCATTCACCTGCACTTCTACTAATATTATATATGCCATTGTGTGTTTAGGCCTAAAAATGTAGATTCAATACACTTTTGTGTTGTTGAAACTGCCAGTACAATTTGTGACTGTTGATATAGCTCGCTTATGACCTCTTTATGACATTCCCAGCAGTTTTATATGTTTTCTTTATTTCTGAGACACGGCTTATCAGCAAGTAGACTGGTCCAATCCTTATTTGAGGTTTCACTCATTCAGGTATATTTGTGTTTGGAGATTTCATGAGCTATAAGATGATGTTCCAATTAATCATCCAATCTTTCAATTTCAGAGGTGTCTGAGGTTGATTCTTGACATCATTAATGTTTATTTATCAATGAAGCACTTCCTATTTTTGTCTGCATTTTAGGTTACCTTTATCCCTTTCTAGCATTGGGAGTTGATGTCTAGGATCAAGCTATGATACATACAAGACAGATATAATTTTCAAATATTTTTTTTTTAATTTTCATGGAAGTCAGTAAGGATTCAGTAATTGGTTAAGAAATGTTTGTTTCCAGTTGGCATTTTAATTAGGCACCATAAAAGTCACATCTGGCAGGACAGTATAAGACTGCATTTTTTAATTTAAATTTTAATGTCTACCAATATTGTTTGGCTTCTCATTTTTACAGAAATATTGTTCTTTGTAAATTATGCCAGAGACTGTACATTATTTAAGTAAGTTTTTAAATGCAGACTGCAAGGTGTGGATAGAATACTAAACTCCTTTCATTGTTACACCTAGGTATATTTAGTCTAGCTGCTTCAGCCATAGGAATGAAATCATTCCAATCTTGCTTCATACCTTCTTGAACTTCTTCCCCAAATTATTCTTAAGCTGTTGGTATGTATAGAATCGCCCCTAAGCATATGTTTACTTTACATACCAACAGTTCAAGAATAATTGATTTTAAATAGTCAAGAGGTGCATCTTTCCTTGATTTCTCTCAGAGATAGAGTTTGAAGAACAGTTTGTCTTGCAACAATATGCTGAATCATTGGACTGGAAAGGACGTTAAGAGGCCATCTAGTCCAGTTCCTTACACTCATGGCACGACTAACTATTATCTCTAGACCAGTGGTTCCCAAGCCTTTTGATACCAGGGACAGGCAAACCCATTCACAAACTTTTGGTGGACTGGCAACATTTTATTTGCATATTCCTCCCCCCAGTGCCAGCCCTAACCCTTAGAATGCCTCACCCCTGTACTATCCCCCAGTGCTAGCCTTGGACCCTGGAGTCCCCTGCACCCAACCCTCTCCCACCCATTACCAGCCCCCCCATCCCAAATGCTTCAGTGCCATCCCCCCCATCCCAGAGAGTCCCCCACACCACTAGACCCCCCCAAGTACCAGCCTTCTGTTTCCAAAGCCCCAGTGCAACCAATCCCCCCGAGTCTCCCCCAGTGCCAGCCCTGCCCCCATAGCCCTCCCCACTAGTAATACAGGCTCTAGAGCCCCCAGCATTAACCTCATTCCTGGAACCCCCAGTTCCTGCCCTGCCCCCCTCACCTAGCTCTGTGCTGCTGCCCGCGTGTTTGCGGCTCTGGGGGAGGGGGTACACCGCCCAGCGCCTCCCCTCCTGCCATGGCTATTGGGAGCGGCATGCCCTGCCCCACCTCTCAGCCAGTCAGTGCTGGACAGGGGCTGGGTCTGCTCCTGGCCGCAGAACAGCAGTTCACTGTGCGGCAGGAGGGCAATGTGGGAAGTGCTCTTCTATGGCTGGGAGGAGACCCTGCACCTGCCCGGCACTGGTTGGCTGACAGGTGGGGCAGGAGATGCCTCTCCCATCAACTGGAGTGAGAGCAGTGTACCCTAGCCCAGGGCCCCAGAGCTGCCATGGCCCGGCAGCCAGAGGTCTCGGCTTGGCAGCGGGCTGCAGTCTGGCAGTTGGGAACCGCTGCTCTAGACCATGCCTAATAGTTGTTTGTCTTGCTTACTCTTAAAAATCTCCAATGATGGAGATTCTACAGCCTCTCTAAGGATGTAAAATCCTATTTAAAATGTTAATTGGTTAAACTATGTTTAACTGGTGCTCTGGCCAGGGCTGGGCCACTGGTTAACCAGTTACCCTTTTACATTCCTACTCTCTAGGCAATTTATTCCAGTGCTTTACTACTCTGACAGTTAAGAAATTTGTCCCGATGTCCAGCTTAAACCTTCATTGCTGCAATTGAAGCCCATTGCTGCTTGTCCTCTCCTCAGAGGTTAAGAGTAATTTTCTCCCCCCTCCTTGTTACAACGGTTTTCAAGTACCTAAAAGGTTATGTCTCCTCTCAGTCTTCTCCTTTCCAGATTAAACAAGCCTGTTTTTTTCAATCTTGCCTCATGCATCATGTTTTCTAGACATTTAATCATTTCTTCTTCTTCTCACAATGTTCTCCAATTTGTCCACATCTTTCTGGACACAATTACCAGTGCGAAGGAGAGTGGAAGAATTACTTCTTGTGTGTTACTTACAACACTCCTGCCAATGCATCCCAGAATGATGTTAGCTTTCTTACACTATGGACTCATAGTTAGTTTATGGTCCACTCTGATTCTAAAGTCCATTTCCACACAATTTCTTCCTTAGCAATCATTTCCTATTTTGTGTATGTGCAACTGATTGCAAAGTACTCTGGAAGAACATTTGTACATATTGAATTTCATCCTGTTTACTTCAGATCATTTCTCCAGTTTGTTCAGATCATTTTGAATTTTAATCCTGTCCTCCAAAGCACTTGCAAATTTTTCCAGTTTGGTATTGTCCACAAACTTTGGAAGTGTACTTTCTCTGCCACTATATAAATCATTGAAGATATTAAACAGAACTGGACCCATACCTGATCCCCGTGGGACCTCACTTGTTATGCTCGGCCATTATGACTGTGAACCATAACTGGAAATAGTTTTCCAGACAGTTACACACTCACTTCCATTTAGGTTATAATGTTATGCTAAATTGTGTAGTAGTGCAATCCGCTTTCACAGAAATTAGTCTTTAACCTGTTTTGTGATCCTCTCTTGAACAGTGGCTGCTACAGTAGTAATTTCGTCTCATTTATTTTTAGCATTTCAGTGTAGGTTTCATCCCTAACCCTTCCAGAATGGAGTCAACAATTTTGCAAAATCCTGAACCCTCCATTAGCTTCAGTAGTCTTCCATTTACAGTGACTGACTGTAGGTGAGCATCCAGTAAGGTTGCTTAATCAACTGTTCTAATTGCCTAAGGGTATATCTACACTACCCTCCTAGTTCCAACTAGGAGGGTAATGTAGGCATACCGCACTTGCAAATGAAGCCCGGGATTTGAATTTCCCGGGCTTCATTTGCATAAACTGGGCGCCGCCATTTTTAAATCCCTGCTCGTTCGAACCCCGTGCCGCACGGCTACACGCGGCACGAACTAGGTAGTTGGGACTAGGCTTCCTAGTCCGAACTACCATTACTCCTCGTGGAATGAGGAGTAACGGAAGTTCGGACTAGGAAGCCTAGTCCGAACTACCTAGTTCGTGCCGCGTGTAGCCGTGCGGCACGGGGTTCGAACGAGCAGGGATTTAAAAATGGCGGCGCCCAGTTTATGCAAATGAAGCCCGGGAAATTCAAATCCCGGGCTTCATTTGCAAGTGCGGTATGCCTACATTACCCCGCTAGTTCGAACTAGGCGGGTAGTGTAGACATACCCATAGTTGTGAATGTGGAATCCAATGTATCTTGTGTTGTGAGCTTCTTGGATATGGGTGGTTCAAGATAATTGTGATCCATCTATATCATTTTTTCCCCTTAAGAACTTGCAGATTATTCCTCAGGGCACCTTTTGAATGTGCCTTTCCAGGTTGGCAGCATAGTTCCCAGACATGATGCTGGTTTCTGAACTTGACAAATAGATATCTTACTTACACGGTCATATTTTGAAGAAAATTCTATGGGATTTTGTTGGTTTCTCCTTATGATTAACTCTCAATTGCTGTAATGCATTACAATAGAAATATAATTACTATAAATAAATCAAAGACAATAACATATCCCAGTTATGTATTTCCAGAATTTAATTAAGTATGGTTGTGTGTTAGCTGAGAAACAGTTTGGAGAGAGGTGATCTTGAGTCTTTACTGATCCATGTAAAATAGTGATAGAAATGTAGCCGTGTTAGTCTGGTGTAGCTGAAACAAAAAACAGGACTATGTAGCACTTTAAAGACTAACAAGATGGTTTATTAGGTGATCCATGTAAGTTTGTTGCTTAACTTTCAAGTTCTTGCGGAGCTTGTTTTGACTCCTCTTTTCCGAATTCTAAGCTGTGGCTCCCACCTTTCTCCCCCCCCCCATGTGTAGACGTATAACAGCTAAAGTTTCAAGTGATTACACATTTACACAAATGCCCAACAGTTAACATCCCTAGTATACTGTGGAGCTGTTTAGGCAATTTAAAAAAATCTCCTTTTCTCTATGTAGATATCCTAATCCTTGATGAAAGAGATCCTTTTCTTTCCTTCTGTGGATTTTTGTTTGAGTGAGACCATGTCCAGAATCTTTTGTTGATGATCCTAGAAGCTGTAGAGTATTATAGTCTTGCTCCTCTTTGTATGCCAGCAAATCTGTTGTTTACACTTCCTGTTTTTAATTTGAATCTGTTTGTACTTCTGTTACAAATTTAATGCTTGCTTGTTGCTATTCAATTGAAAAGTTCTCATATCCAGGCCTCAAATATTTTATTGAATTTTCCTGTTTTTATGTTCTCTTGGTCCCATTATTTGGGTGTTTTCTCAACTCTTTTGCTTTTCTGTGTCTTTTAAATTGTAGTTCTATTTCTCGCTAGAGCTCATTAACTTGTCTGGCATTATCCTCTAACTCAGATGTTTGTCTCTGTTCCTTTGTTTCTATAAATATAGTGATGAGTTATTTGTTCAACACTTCATCTTTGTTTTCCAATCTTCATAATTTTACATTTAAGGCTAAATTTAAATTAGTAATTATTTACTGCATTGGTTTGTGGTGAATGTTCTACTCTGAGTATTTTCTTTTTTTCCTCACCTATTTTTTTATGCAGATTTGTTCAGGGTATGCCAAATTTCTCTTAGGAATGTTACTGAAGGCCAGTTTTATGAAAAACATTTCTAGAGGGATTAAGACCAACCTGGTAACTTGAGGTATTCAGTCTAATAGGGCAAGGCATTCAACAAGCATGGATCTCATTTCTCCATAGGGATCTCTATCAGAATTTTTTAAAAAATCCTATGATTTTCTTGGAAATAAAATTTTATTTTATTGGTTTCCAAAGTCTACATGTAGTTGATTTGATTTTGAACTCTTGGATTTTCTAAATATCTTTCTGATCATAGTATCATATTACTTGTGGGTAAAGTAGCATCTCAATATTGCCATTTACTAAGTGAAGAAGTGATATTTGATCATTTTTAAAAATAACATTTGAGTTTCAATTTGAAATCGAGGTGGAATGAAGGAAATTAACGGTGGTGCACAATCCCCCATAACGTTTGTGCAGGTTAGAGGGTTAAAAAAACTGCATATAGAGAATCGCTTGTCCTCTGATGTTATGGCCGTAATAGTCCTTTATTTTATGCAATCACTGAAGTCTAGTCAATGCTTTCAAGTTGTTCACTAGGTACTTTGCTGCCTTTTTTATTTCAGGTACCGCTTTATTGTTCATATCTAGGATAGAGAAAATAATGGGGAGGAAACTGGATCTGTCTGGTTTGACTGATGATGAAGCAGAGCATGTCCTTCAGGTGGTTCAACGAGATTTCAGCCTTCGCAAGAAAGAGGAAGAGAGGTTGAGGTAAGAGATTTTTATTAAAATATATTTTCATGTTGGTTGTTCTATCTGGATAGTGAAGAAGATATTTATTGAACAAACTGAAGGAACTTGACCTTTCAGCATCCACAAGAAATATTTTTCACATTATGCAACTAGATGTATTGAGCACACAAGATTTATTCTGGCTTATAATTTGTCGTCAGAAGCAGTTATCTGATTAAATTCTATGACTGATTTCTTTTTAAAAAATGTTTGAATACATTTTTCATGTCGTAGCAGGAATGTGAGTTGGTTGATGCAATAGCTTTCCCAGACTTTTAGCTTCTGTAGAAAACATGACTTGCTTATTCTCAAGAAGAAACTGAAGTGCCTATCTATACTTGTTGCATGCAATTTCTTTTGCCCTAATACCAGTACGACAAGAGGATACTGTTAGGGTTGTCAGGTGTCCAGTATTCACCCCGATAGTCCAGTATTTGCAGGCTCTATCCAGTTAAAAAAAACAGGAAATACCGGACATGTGAAATGTCCGGTATTTCCTGTTTTCCTCGGACTGAAGCCTGGCAGTGACAATTTTCCCCTGCCACGTCTGGTGGGGGTGGGGGAGTGAGGAGCGCGGCAGAGTCGTAGTGAAGGGGGGCAGGAGGAGGCATTTGCTGGGCACCACTCTAGGGGGGTGCCGGGTTGGGGAGGGAGCAGAGTGCATGCTGCTCTGGCCCACGTGACCAGCAGAGACCCAGGACTGGCCATGTGATGCCTCCCTCAACACCAGCCGTGGCCAACCCGTGGCTCGCAGCTCCCTCCAAAAGTGTGGCTCATGAAGCCACTCCTGTGTGCCTCCCCCCGAACGCCCCTCCTCCAGCTCCCTCCCTCCCCCAGCTTCCCTGTGCTAACTGGGTCAGAGCTGTGGGGTTTTAAAAATGGCACCCAAGATGGTGGCCATCTTATAGGGACAGCCTCCTTTTAAAAAAAAAATAATTTTGTTTTGCTCGACAATTCTGTTCTGGGGGGGGGGCTCTTTTTGTTTTTGTTTTTTGGCTTAACAACTTTGGTCTCCCCCTTTCCTCCCCTTGACAGAATTTTTTCCCAGTGTTTTTTTGGGGGGGGAGGGAAGAGGGGAATTTTGGTATTTTTTGTTAAACCATCTGGCAACCCTAGATACCATTATTTATCCCCTAGCATCTCAATGGACTTAGAAGAGCAGGAAGTTGCTTACGAAAGATATGAAACCCAGCCTGTATGTTATATAAATGGAAAAAGAAATCCTTCTTTTGATTGTGATTTTATTTCCTCTGCTATTCTCTGAAATAATTATTACTTTGGAACAGTTGGAAGAAGGAGGAAATACATTATCATACTATCAGAGTTCATTTTGAGTGCACTAGCACTCATGGATCTAATGGATTAGAAACTTGATTGAAATTTCAAAGTGTTAAACAGTTTTAGGATAAAGGGGGATGAATAGAGCAATAGACCCCTTCTTTTACTGAGTGCCCCTTCGTTCATTGGTCAGACGCAAGATGATTGGCTCTTGCTTTGTACAGTCTGTTAATTATACCTAGCCTGGTGTATATCAGACCTCTTTCCCCATTTTTAGTCACTTGAGGCTGGTGTCCAATGTAGGGATGATAAACCCAGGCTTATTGGTTACTCCAAATGACTACACGCAACATCCCCTTCCCCTTCCCCTTCCCCTTCCCCTTCCCTGTGGGATGCTCAAGCTCATCTCATTTGATGAAGTGGGTTTTGTGAGTGTGAGTGTGAGAGAAAAATGATGCCACGGGACTACTTTTTTAAAATGAAGCATGTCCATTTTCATTTTGTTTTTTAGAAAACAAATATATATAATTATAAATAAAAAGAGGGGGAGCAGAGTGGGGAGGGTGAGAGGTTAGGCATATCTGTTAGTGGTTACTTTGCAGATCTGACTTTGGCATTGAAGATAATGTTGTTTTGCTTGGAATGACAACAAAGAACAAGAACTGTTTAGGATAATATAGGAGAGAAGACGCTGATATAGTGGAAATCATCTTAACAAGATTGCAAGGTAAAAAGGGACATAGGTTGATGGCTCCAAATCCACTTTGCCAGCAGAATATAAAAAGCTTACTAATACAAAACCAGAATGAGAGTTTAAACTAAAATATTTATTGAAAGTGATGCTTAACTTAGGAAAGACACAACATACAGCATAGTTTTCAGTCTCATGCCAATATATTGCATTAATTCTTTCAGATAGTTTTGTCAATTCACATTTCTATGCAACTTAAACAATATGTAACAAATTTATGACAAAGTCAAACTTTACACTTTTGGATAGGTGGTTACTGAAGCTAACGAAAGTGCTATTGCCTCAGAAGTTTCATATAGTTTTGAGTTTCATGTAGCCTTTTCCCCTCTGATACATACCATATGTACAGGAGAAGCTGAGGTTAGTTGTAACCCATGTACAATCTGTGCATACACAAAATAAAAATAAAGGTCTGACTTGACTTTCCTCCCTTAGTTATTTATTAAAATGATTTGCAAAAAAGCTTTTTTCCTTTTTTCCAATATCATTTCATCATCCGTTATGTAGGAACGGTGTAAACCTTGACTGGCTGGAAAACTTATCTTGTTTCACTGAAGCATCTTAAATATCTTTTGGATTCTTTGCTGTAACCCTCTTTTTTAACTATTTGTAGCAGTCTCCTAATTAGTGATTCTCAAACATTTCATCATCTCCTCTCAAATTTCCAAACCTGTTCTTACACCTTCTAGTGAGTGATTAAATGAAAAAGTAATAACTGAACAATGTTTAAGGTGACCAGATGAAAATAATCTCACTTTGTGCTGTGTATACAGTATATGGTTGGCTACTTCCACTCCTTTTGTATCTGTGCAGTTTATTTTCTCATGATCTAAAACTTAGGACCTGTGGTAATTATTATCAGCTATTCCTGCAGGTCAAATCTCCCCAGCTCATTTTGTAGTTTCTTTTCTTGTATGTTGGTGGAATATTTTTTTGGTTTAATTTGGCTACCCTACTTCTCTTTTAGACTCATCAGCACATTTCATCATCGTGGCTTATAACAACATCAAAGAAATAGCCAACAAACAGACTTGTTAGTAACTAGCTTTGTTTTCTGTGAAACAATGTAAACAGGCATAGGTGTACAAAAGGAACTGTAGGAGGAGTCTGTTTTGTGTGCATTGATTCTTTGGCGAAGAATTGATTCAGACACTTCGCCAAAGAATCAATGCACACAAAACAGACATAAGACTCTCACAGAGAGAAAGCTGTTGCTTGCCACTTCAGCCAGACTGGTCATTCCCTCAATGACCTTAAAACATGCATATTGCTTCAAAGAGACTTTACCTCCAGACTTCAACGAGAAGCTTCAGAACTGTCATTCATGCTTAAATTTTACACTTTATGTATGGGTTTAAAAAAAGACTCTAATTATCTCACCCATTACAAAGATAGCTTCCCCAGTTATCACCCCTAATGTCATTACCTCACATAACTTCCCCCATTATCACCCCTATGTCATTATCTCACAGACACTAACCTTTCCCCTCACCCCCACTCTGTTCTAAAATTTGATTTGTCAATTTCACATGGGTTCATTTTTTTGATTGTATCACTTTGGTATATATGGTTGTGCCGATTTTCTTCCACATGTTGATCTGAGGAAATGAGTCTCGCCCACGAAAGCTCATCACCTAATAAACCATCTTGTTAGTCTTTAAAGTGCGACATAGTTCTGTCTTTTGTTTCAGCTAGACCAGACTAACACGGCTGCATCTCTATCACTCTTCAGATCATTGGCATACACGAGACCCATTGTTCTAAATAACTTACACAGATAAACTAACTGTTGTTTCCAGTGGGAATTTTTGGCAGTTTCCTCTGTGTGGTTTACAATTAGTGCTGCTGCAGACATACTAGCAATAGGAAAAGTCCTAATTTTTATCAGTTTGCCATATACCATCTTTCCATAGTGTCCACAGTGAGGGTGGTGGGGGTGGAAAACCAGAGGTTCTTACAAGCGCCTGATTATTATGTACGTTAGGCTGTTTACACTGCCAGAGTATAAATGAAACTCAGATCCTGTATAAACAATGAAGAGATCGTATGCTTCCAAGATGCTGTGTACTGACTGGGCGGGTGTTCCAGTTAAATGGAATTTGTCAGTATGAAGAAGTTATTAAATGAAATGTATCCTCCATTTCTAAGTACTCTATTACAGTTTTTCAACTGTGACTAAAAGTGCTGAAGCCAGTTTTCCCTATCACTGCCAATTTTATTTTTACACTTCTGAACAGAGGAATTATTAATCTCAGTGTAGAAAGGGCTAATACTCTTAAGAGTTTTCTGACTACTCTTCTTGCTCTACCTGACAAATAGCCATACACATGGTTAGTGAAAGGCTTTGATAATGCTGACAGTTTTCAGAAAGTTGGCCGAGGTGTGTGGAAATGCTAAGGTAGATGGGGCAAGGGCGACTAATAGGAGAAAGGAGGGAGGCACCAACTAAAGAGGAGGCAGGGCATCTTTATTACCCATGTGGCATGCATTTCAAGGACAGCTACATTATTCAGTTGTCTGTCCCATTGGTGACTGGAGGTAATTTTTTAAGTCTTTTGAAGCTGGAGAGTGATTTCAGGATGGCATGGGCACTGTATGAAGGATTCTTATGCAAATAACTCCACGAGCTCTTTTCTTGATGTGTAAGCTTGTATGTATTGTTGGGATTATATTTTGCCATTTACATTACTTTGCATTTAACATTGAATTTCATCTTCCATTTTGTTGCCAGGTCCCCCAAGTTTTGTGAGATCCCTTTGTAACTCTTTGCAGTCTGTTTTGGACTTAACTATCTTGATTAATTTTATAACCTCTGCAGACTTTGCCACCTCACTGTTGACTCCTTTTTGCAGATCATTTACAAATATTTGGAAAAAAAAATTTGGAACTCATCCTAGACCAGTACCTGGGCACCCTACTATTCAATTCTCTGCATTCTGAAAATGGGCCATTTATTCCTATCCTTTTGTTTTCCTTATCTTTTAACTCGAATGCCTGAGAATGCTTTCAGGATCTTCTAACACTCCTCCTCTATGTATAAACAAATTCCCTGCCCCAGGGGTGGGAGTTGTTACCAGCACAGATACTCACCACATTCCCCACTCACGCCTCTGACTCCTGGGTGTTGCTGGGTCCTTTCTCCCCTCTCCAAGACTAATAGAAAGGGGTATGTGACCTTTGGGGGGGGGGGGCCCTCTCATGCATCTCCCACTTTTACCAGTGTCAGGTCATGGTATTTGTGTTTCCCATTATCATGCAATGTGCAGGATTCTGGGTCAAGCTCAGTGGTGCAAGTGGGCTGTATGGTCCAGTATGCCGTACTGGCAAGTTATTTGTATGTAGTACAGTGTACCAGCAAGACACTCTGCTGGCCGTCTCCATTGGCTGCCATGTCTTTGTGTACAAGGCTGAAGCCTGGGGGTGAAGCTGGGAGCCGCTGGCATTCAGCTCCTTTCCCCTCTGCCCTTCCCAGCAGGGAAAGGAGCCGAAATCCCAGCCTGTCCCCATCTCCCCAAAGTCCTGTACACAGACAAGGCAACTCTGTAGAAAGGGAGAGGAAGGTGCTGGGAGTTTTGCTCCTTTCCCTGTTGGGAAGAACCATGGGATAAGGAGCAGAACTGTCCCCAGTCTCTTCTCCCCCCAAGTAATGTGGGATAGGGAAGAGAGGGGTAGACCATGAGGGCACTGGGCTGGGGGCAGGGTGAAGTCATGCGTGAGGTCATGTGGCCCCACCCTCCCCCCCGGCTAGTGTACCATCCCCTTCCTGTGCCAGTAAGAACTTCTCTTTGCTTACACCACTGGTCAAGCTAGACCATAAAAATCAAAATCAAAACCAAACAACCACATTCTCTTATCTCATCATGTTACAAGAGGGTTTGGTATATGTACTGTATGTGTCACAGGTCTTGGGAATAAAATTAAAGTCTTGTTAACCTGTGTTTACAAAGCATCTTCTGTGTAATTCATTTCCTCTATTGACAAAATGCCAAGTCAAACACACTGGCAACTAACTGTCTGCTGAATCAGTAGAGGTGCATCCATATAGCTCGTTCCTACAACAGCTTTGCTTCAAGCAGCTTTTAACAATATAGATTTTCAAGCTCCTTTCCGGTTTCCAGCCTGGCTGTGTCTGTGGGTGTTAGAATTCCAGAAGATGACTTGGATTTCTGAATAATGAACTTTGTTTCCTTAAGTAGTTTAATATAATCAGCATCTATTCATTCCTTACATGGATGAGCAGGGTGGGAGGGCACAAAGAGGACTCTTTACACAGATTTTACAAGCATCATGTATGATTCCAGTCTCTGAGGTCAAAAGTGCCTAGGAATTGCTCCCTTGCTAAGTACTCTGGGTATGCAGAGAAGGAAGGTGAGACAAAAACTGGCTTTGCTTGCCCTCCTTCTATGCACTAGTCCTCAAAGCAGCACCTGTGTACCGAGCCAAGAAGGACAGCGGGTCGTTTTAGATGGCTGCATTCTGCATGATGGGGGCGCTTTAATTAATCCTCACACCAGTCTTATGAAACAGGTAAATAGCCCTCCCGCCCCAACAGAGAAGTCAAACTGCACCTAAGGCAAAGAGGTGAAATGACCACATGACAAAACTATAGAAAACTGCAGTCCACACACAAGCATCAACAAGTTACAAGCTCCTGTTACATAGGTTTCAAACAGGCAAACACAATGTGTATTACAAGAGTAAGATTAACAGTTGCCAGTAATTTAATTTGCATATTAAATTTACTACTTTATGCCATTGTTTTATAGCCCTGTCTCAAGAGCAAAGCTTAATATTTTAACTGAAATCCCCATAAGGTTTTCTCACATTGAAGTTGCTTGTTAAAAAGTAATTAGTGATCTGGATACATTCTGCCTAAGAGCTGGACAGCTAATGGCAGTTCTGGCAACAGAGTCAGTAAGGTCAGACTCTAAAGTGCTTTTAGGAACTGTTATTTGTCATTAATTGCAGGATATGCTGTTTTAAAAGTGTGCTGCTTGCAAATAATACTGTGGGATTAGACAAAATTGTAGATATTTCGCTGATGATATTAACATATGTACACACCAGCAATACATCTGTATGCTAATTCATATTTAACTTATTTCCAGCCTTCTACAATACACTCTAACCTGTCAATAGGTTTGATTCTGCCGAGGAAGCAGTATATGGATTCAACTGATTAATTATTGCAGTGGGCTCATTATCCTCCCTAGACATCAGATAGGTGATGGTCGCTTTTTACAGAGAGCGGGGGCTAAAGTGTGGGTTGGACAGTTCTTTATTAACTTCTTTGGCAATGAACCCAAACCCAAGGAAGAGGGTAGAGTTTTGACTTAAGTTTATGGACATAAAAAAAGTTTTGGAAAAGCATCTTCTTATGGGTTTGGATCTTGCAGACTCATAGTCTACCTGAGTAGTCCCCATGGTTTAAGTTCAATGAAGTCAAACAGTTAATTGTTCTCACCTTTTTAAAGATCAAACATTTAGGATGAAACATTTTTGGATACACAGTGGTATCATTTTATTATTTTGCATTTCAGTCTAGCTGGAGAAGTCAATTAGTAAATTAGCACTTATTGCTTCATTTCCAATGGGAAAAATATCAACTTTATTTTAATTAGTGGGTTGTGCCCATAAAATGATACTATCTATATATTTTTTTGTTAATCTCCAGTGTGCTACAGGACCATTTGTTGTTTAAGTTTTTTAGTTACAGACTAACACAGCTACCCCTCTGAGACTTTATTTTAATGTGTGCCTTAGTTCTATTGGCTGGACTGTTACCTGGACTAACTGTAAACAACTATGCAGGGAAGTAAGACACTGGTAACCCCTTCATGGCTCTGTGGCTGTGTCTACATTGGCACCCTTTTCCGGAAAAGGGATGCTAATGAGACAAGTCGGAATTGCAAATGCCGCAGGGGATTTAAATATACCCCGCGGCATTTGCATGAACATGGCTGCCGCTTTTTTCCGGCTCGGGGCTTTGCTGGAGAAAAGCGCCAGTCTAGACAGGATCTTTCGGAGAATAAAGCCTTAAAATTAGGAATAAGGGATCTTCCAGAAAAGGCTTTATTTTCCGAAAGATCCCGTCTAGACTGGCGCTTTTCTCCGGCAAAGCCGCGAGCCGGAAAAAAGCGGCAGCCATGTTCATGCAAATGCCGCGGGGGATATTTAAATCCCCTGCGGCATTTGCAATTCCGACTTGTCTCATTAGCATCCCTTTTCCGGAAAAGGGTGCCAATGTAGACGCAGCCTGTAAGTATTCCCCTCAGTACAGATCCAGACATAGGAGGAAACATGGGCATGCAATTACTACCTCCTATTCCCACTTCCAGCAGATGGTGAGGAGAAAGTGGGGCAGGGAGAGAGTGGAGACTTGGCTGTACTCCTCCAGTGTTGCAGCAACCAAAGCTAAGGGGGAAGTAGATTAAAGCTGGCAAATGAATGCCAATGAGTCCCCTATCCAAGATGACCCATCCCTGGAACTGGCTGGAACTGTGACCCCCTGATGAAATATAATTATTTCCAGTGTGCTCATGGAGCAGCACAGCTGTAAGGCATCCCTAAGGGCTGCCTAAAGGCTCAATCTAGCCCTCAGTAGTAGTGATG
This sequence comes from Pelodiscus sinensis, assembly GCF_049634645.1. Taxonomy (NCBI): domain Eukaryota; kingdom Metazoa; phylum Chordata; order Testudines; family Trionychidae; genus Pelodiscus; species Pelodiscus sinensis. Next base: position 176,246,920 of record NC_134712.1, read on the forward strand.
ACAATGTCCATTACACAGTAAATAAAAGGAATTTAAACACCCTTTGAGGTAAATTTTTCAAAAGGTGCATTGGAAGGGTAAAACTGGCAATTGACATCTAAGTGGCACATGTGATCACTTTACCTTTCTCAAGAGGTTGATACAAGAGCAAATGAACTCTTAGCCCCTCAAGTAGCTTCTGTAGCGTGTCTTCGGGTGGGTAATGTGGACTGGTGATTGCGTTTTGAGTTCAGCAAGTAATTTTCAGCATAATTAAATGCCTAATGGTGTCTCTGTACTTCAGTGCAGTACAGTATTTGCATATGTAAGTCACCATGATAATTGCATTTAAAAGATATTTGAGCCAAATCCTGTGCCCATTGAAGCCAGTGAGAGGATTGACATTCATTTGAAAGGTGCTGGAGGAGGACCGTTCTTTGTCATGTTCTGTTTCCTACAGATCATATTAGGAAAGAACACTAGGGTGTGTTTTGAAATAATTTTAAAGTGGCTTCCTGATTTGTTTACTTGATTTTGAATTAATATTTACAAAGTTTGCTAATATTGGGGGCTAAATTATAAAATATTTCACTGTATCCACTAAAAGAAAGCACTTATTCAGATGAATAACTTGCTCTTATTTTGAGAGAGAGCTCAGTAGTCAAAACTATATCTCACAGCCCAAATGGAAAAATAAAAAGTATAAGCAGCCACATTTGTCTCTCTAAACCCCAGCAATCTCTTTTGTGCACAAGGAAAGTGGGAGGGGATGGGGGGGAGGGAGGGAATAAAGGTGTTAACGCTGCTATATGGCAAGAAGGATTTTAATATTTCATCTTAGATATTTTCTCTGTGTAGAGCCGGATCTCACTAACCTGACTGATAGAACTAATCCTCATTCACATGCATAGCTCTGCAGATGGGACTACTTATGAGTAAGGTATGCTCTTTTGAGTAAGGCTTTGTAGTATCCAAGTCTACAGAATTTGAGCACATTGACAGGTGTTATTGCAGATATTTTGAATATAGAGTGCCGTTTAGTAAGACAATATTTTACTTTATCAAAATACATAATCCAGAGTGCCAGCCATAAACACTCTGACTGGAAACCTTACTCGGTATTACTTTATCCAAACTTTTTTACTTGAAATTTAGTGCAATTAAGAAAAGTCTTTTATTTTATACATTAAAATGTTTACAAACCTGCAGAGAGACAAGGTCGGTGAGGTCATATCCTTTTACAAATCTTGATGATTATCTTTTAATTCACAACAGCTAAGATTTTGTCCCCATAATGTTTGAGGCAGAATGGGGGGTACCATAGTGTTACAGTGCCATTAAAATTATAGTAAAGGCTAAACTTAACTGTTTCTATAGCAAGACTGCACACCCTGGCTAGCAAAAGCTTTGGCTTGTTTGGAGGGCCATGCTTTTAACTAGTTTACTCGACCATCAAGTCTAGGTCATCTGATTTACAGTTGCCATATACAAAATCTAACTTGTAAGTAATGGTATCCCTGTTCATGTTTTTTTGTTTTACTGTTTGTATTACTGCCACAGATTTAAGTAAAGCATGCCAAACAGGTGCAACATAACAATAAAAAGAGTCAATTATAGTAGACTTCTACCAATGTGCAGTATTAGGACATTTTATATGCTATGCTGTAAGGAAATACTAATTGTAAATGATACTTGTCAAGGCTGTCAATATTGGTAGCATGGTGTTGTATTTAAAATTTGTTTTTGGTGCTAGAAGGGAATTATCAAATTTTCTCAGTTTCTATAGCAACACGATAAATGTTGCTATAGAATTCTCTTTGGTTGCCTTGATCTGTTTGTGGGTCTGCTTGGAGTGATACGACTGTATCCTAAATGTGCTCGTCTTTGACACTTTCTTGGAAAATTAAGGTCATTATTCAACCTTTGGAAGTTTGTTGATTTCAAAACTACCTTGGTGATTACAATGAAGCTTTTTCATCTGGCTCGATTTCATAACAATTTCATTATAAATGTTTACAGAGAAATATTTATATAATAGACAATAAGGTCTTAAAAACAAGCCATTATGTTCAGCTGTTGCCTTCCTTATACAAAAGACATTAAACGAAACAAGCAGCCCCAGAAATATGCCAAAGGAAATAAACAGAAAGGTACATTACAGTGATATTGATGTGAAGCCGAACTCAGTGCTGTCAATTGTTTTAATTAAAACTGTAAATCAGGCTGAGTAAGTTGCTAGTCTTTGGCTGTAGTTTTAAAAAATAAATCTAGGTTTAGTTACTTTGGGGACCCTCATATGGAGAAGTCCCAGGCCTTTGTGAAGTTGGTTTCTAATCATCAGCAGGGGCAGGGCCAACAGCAGTACTAAGGTGCAGTGCACTGAAAGATGGACAATTAGAGACAGATTGTAGGAACGATCAGCTGGCTTGCACTGCTGTCTGTTTATATACATGTAACCCCCTTTTTTCCTCCCTGGGTTACTCGGGAGCAGGTCATACTCACAAGTGTGCCTGGGCTCCTGATGGTTTTAACATAAAAAGAGATCCTGAGTACCCCAGGGGTGATGTTGTTTAGTTGGGGAAACCCTATCCACCCCCCTTGCTGCTGTCCCTTGCTCATAAAGAACTTATAATGGTGGTGCCTCCACCTGGCTGGCCCTGTACACACTTAGTGGTGTGCCTTGGGAGCCTCCAGGAATAAAATTATTCCAGAAATAATCTGGATCATCTTGCTCCAGAACAACAATTACAAATCATAAATGGTATACATCTGATAGATGACAGTAGAAAGAACAACCTTTACTTAACTTAAAGAAACAGAGTTTAACAGATTCACAGTGCATAACACTAACAAAGTACAGGCAGTCCCCGACTTACGCGGATCTGACTTACGTCGGATCCGCACTTACGAACGGGGCTCTCGCCCCGGAGGTCGAGGTAGCGGATTGCTACCTGCGAGCTCCGGGGCGAGAAAGCCCCGTTCGTAAGCTGCTCCGGTGCCCCTGGTCTGCTGGAGAACGTCTCCAGCAGACCAGGGGCACCGGGCGGGTTCCTGCGCTTCTGAGGCTTTGCCAGAGCAAAGCTTCAGGAACGCGGGAACCGCCGCTGCTGCCGCTTGAGACCGGGTGCCTGTGGTCTGCTGGGGACCGTCCCCAGCAGACCACAGGCTCCGGGACTCAAGCGGCAGCAGCGGGCGGGTTCCCGCGCTTCTGAGACTTTGCCAGAGCAAAGCCTCAGAAGCGCGGGATCCGCCGCTGCTGCCGCTTGAGACCGGGTGCCTGTGGTCTGCTGGGGACGGTCCCCAGCAGACCACAGGCACCAGGACTGAAGCCGCAGCCGCGGGGGGGGGGGGGTCCCGCGCCTCTGAGACTTTGCCAGAGCAAAGCCTCAGAGGCGCGGCACCCCGCTGCCGCTGCTGCTCTGCTCCCCGTGTCCCTGGTCTGCTGGGGGGGGGGCCGCGGATAGTGTGCACGGATAGGTTTTGTCTGAAGTCATAAGAGTGTGAAGTATAGAGGCGCACTAAGGCATTGCCCTCTAGAAACATAGCTGTGCTCACAACAGCATGTCTGGTGAAGGCACTCTATACAGGCAGTCCCCGACTTACGCGGATCCGACTTACGTCGGATCCGCACTTACGAACGGGGCTCTCGCCCCGGAGGTCGAGGTAGCGGATTGCTACCTGCGAGCTCCGGGGCGAGAAAGCCCCGTTCGTAAGCTGCTCCGGTGCCCCTGGTCTGCTGGAGACCGTCTCCAGCAGACCAGGGGCACCGGGCGGGTTCCCGCGCTTCTGAGGCTTTGCTCTGGCAAAGCCTCAGAAGCGCGGGAACCCGCCCGCTGCTGCCGCTTGAGTCCGGGTGCCTGTGGTCTGCTGGGGACGGTCCCCAGCAGACCACAGGCACCAGGACTGAAGCCGCAGCCGCGGGGGGGGGGGGGGGTCCCGCGCCTCTGAGACTTTGCCAGAGCAAAGCCTCAGAGGCGCGGCACCCCGCTGCCGCTGCTGCTCTGCTCCCCGTGTCCCTGGTCTGCTGGGGGGGGGGGGGCCGCGGATAGTGTGCCGCCCCCCCCCCCAGCAGACCAGGCTTTTGTTTTGGACCCTGGAGCAGAGCAGCTGGGGCGCTGCGGATTGGTCCTGCAGCACCCGCTCTGGGCACTACTGGACCAACCCTGCAGCACCCCAGCTGCTCTGCCCCAGGCGTCCTGATTCAGCCACTGCTGGTCAGTTTCAGCAGTGGCTGAATCAGGACGCCTGGGGCAGAGCAGCTGGGGTGCTGCTGGGTTGGTCCAGTAGCGCCGAGGAGCGGTGCTACTGGAGCAACCCAGCAGCACCCCAGCTGCTCTGCCCCAGGTGTCCCCAAGTCAGCCGCTGCTGAAAGTGACCAGCGCTGACTACAGGAAGCCTGAGGCAGAGTTGCTCTGCCCCAGGCTTCCTGGAATCAGCGCTGATCAGTTTCAGCAGCAGCTGACTTGGGGAAGCTTGGGTTCTTAAGTTGAATCTGTATGTAAGTCAGAACTGGCGGTCAGTTTCAGCAGCGGCTGAATCTGGACGCCAGTTCCGACTTACATACAGATTCAACTTAAGAACAAACCTACAGTCCCTATCCTGTACGTAACCCGGGGACTGCCTGTACACAGAAATAATAGGAACGTATCTAGCTAGCATTTGTACTGTGACTGTTTATCACATCCCAGAGTACGCACTCCTCAGGGCTCACAGTACCATACACTTGCTTGTGTGGGTGCGCTTGAAGATTTTGCAGCTGGAGTGGATGATTCTAGCCTCCTTCTGTGTGCTGGGTGCAGAGTAGTACTTCTAGCCACAGGTACAGCCAAAGGGCAATTGGAAGCAGACTGCTAGATTCCAGTGCCAAAGGCTCTGAATCCAAGTCTGTAGCTGCAACCTAACAGCTCCTGGACTGGCTAAAATTCCTCCACAGCAGTCTGGCTCCTTTTTTCCAAAAACAAAGGGAAGAGTCCACAGACTGCTGAGAGTCTCTTTCCACACACATGGAGAGACCCAGACCCCAAACAAAGAGAAAACTTCCTTCCTGGTTTCCTCAAGGGCTCATGGGAATTGTAGTCTCTGGGACTAGATTGTAGAATCTTCCCAGAGAATAAGCAGAGGCACCTTTAGTAAGGGGACTACATACATTTAAATATATATCTAAATTCTTTCTGAAACCAGGAACTAGAGTAATAAATAGTGGAAGGAAATAGTATTTTATTATTAATAATCAGTTAACTTTTGCCTGATTTCCCACTTGTTTGCCCTGCCAGTGAGTGGAGGGTGGGAAACTGCCCAAAACATGCTGCAAGAGCAGTCAGAAAACCACGAGAGGATAGTATTATGAATTCTATAAAAAGATAAGAAGGAGATGGGTATCTGCCCAAAGGCTGAGGATGATGGGATATAGATCATGAGATAGGACAAGGAAGAGAATCTGGAAGAGAATCTGAAAAGAGCAATTGCAATAGATTGGAGAGGGTAGAAGTCAGAAAAAAGTGGATCTACGATAAAGTTATTAGATTTGGAAACTGACTCCCTAACATATTCCTGCAAAATTTGCCTATGTACTATGACAGGGTCAGAACAGAAGGCTATAAAAAGTATTGGAAGGGAGATCTATAAGCCTCAGACTGAGGAGATCTCTGTTCCCAGAGTAACAGGGAGGGGCTGGTTTAGAACCAGCAGAAGCAATCAGGGACAGTGGAACACCTGGGGCTAATTGACCAGGCCCGCAAAATCAGGCCAGTCTAGGCTAATTAGGACACCTAGGGCGTAATTAAGAAAACCAGTTCAGAATGGCTATAAAAAAAGCTTTGCCTACAGTTGTGGTGTGTGTGTAGCTGGGAGGATGGAAGAAAGCGCCGCTGGGAATAGGAGGAAAAGGGAGACAACAACTAAACACTAGAGCTACGGCTATGCTGTGAGATCTTCCAGCAAAAAATATGCTAATGAGGGACTCATTTGCATGAGTCATGATCTCATTAGTATATTTTCTGCCATTTCTTTTTGCGCAAGGGGTTTTTGTGCAAAAAGAAGCAGCGTGGACTTTTTTTTGTGTGCAAAAACCACGTTTTGCCCAAGATCTTTATGCCTCTCCCGGGCATATGGCAGATGGATCTTGCGCAAAACAAGGTTTTTGCACAAAACACCCTGGTCCACACTGCATCTTTTTGCGCAAAAACCCCTTGCACAAAAAGAAACAGAAAAAATATGCTAATGAGATTGCGACTCATGCAAATGAGTCCCTCATTAGCATATTTTTTGCCGAAGATCTCTCAGTGTAGACAAAGCCTAGGAGGATGAACTGGAGAGAAGGAAGGTTCTGGGGAAGGTATGGGGAAATAGCCCTAAGGGTCTTGGAACTGAGGATTGCAGGTGTTGGGGATTCACACAGGCAGCTACTATTACAGGGCCCTGGGCTGGAATCAGAAGTAGAGGTTGGGCCCGGGTGCCGCCCTCCCTCCCCCCCAACAACCACCTCCCTGTTTCCACTCTGGGAAAAGGATTGTGGAGTTTATTCTCCGTTTTATCATATGCTGGCCAATGATGAAAAGAGCTCAACAAACAACGAACTAAAACCCTAGGTGTGGTGCCTAAAACTGTGGACCGCTGTGAGCCTTTGAGGCAAGCAAAATCTGCCAGGAAGTGCAGGACCCACTGAGTTTTCATAAGAGCTTTGTCATAGTATCTATTACATGCATAGAACCAGTAACTGCCAACATTGATTTCCCTTTTATGGTTGCCAGTTGAGAAACTTTGGTTCAAAATGTGGTCATGAAAGTCTTGATACAGGAACATACTTAAGATCATGCTTAAATTAGTCCCTAGTCAGGATACCAATTAAGTAAAATTTTAAGGCCCATAGACAGGCCATGGATCCTTTCTTGAATTGGGGCCAAAGGTTTGCTTTGACTTAGAGAAATTTGTGGGATAAGCTCTACACATATCTGGTAGAACAAGTCAGTCTATGTCCTATTGGCAGTAGGGATGTGAATGTATAACTGGTTACCTAGTAAGTATCACCTATACCAGGTGATGCTCACTGGGGACTGGTTAACCATTACCCGGGAGCAGCTCCTTGCCTGTGGCCTGCCATGGGCAGAGGGCTGCTCTAGCCCCATGGGGGTTGAGAGTCGGCTGCCCCACGTTTGGGGGCATTGGGGAGTGGGAGCAGAAGCTGGTAGCCCCATGGCCTGGGGGTTATTCCACCTAGGCTGGAGCAGTCCCTGCTGGGATCCCTAAGGTTTAACTGGCTAGCTGAGATTAACCTGGATTTTTACATTCCTAATTGGCAGTTACTGTGCATTTGTCTGTGCATCTGAGATTAGAATAGGCCCTTGCATGTTTCTGTGAACTGAACAATAGACGGTTATGTGATAAAATGACTTTAATATATCATGTAGCAGCCTGCCTTCTCATGGTTGAAATGAATTACACTAAATCAATAGGATATTCAAATGTCTCTTTTTATTGCTTTAAGCCCTGGACTCTTATGGTTGTTACTATATGGAAGAGCAGCATGACTCAAACATATTTTTATGGTAGTATTAATTTAAAATTAGAATTCAGAAAATATTTGAACCTGATTTGTTGACCAGTGTTTAAGCTCCATGATAAATATGGAAAATTCTCTCCATCTCTCATTGAAAAAGTTCTATGAACAATTAATCTCCGACTAGAGCTGTGTATCAGTAAAGAGCTCAAATACAGTGAGCTTGGTCCTTCATGGAGGTCCACTGGGTTTATTTTGGGGAGACTCACTGGACTTAAATTGCCATAGAATTGTCGTAACTCTATGGATAATCGACTTCAGTGCTTTTTGGTTATTTCACTTAGAAGCCTGTGATAAATATTGGACAATATCAGTTGCTGTTAGAGTTGGCTCTCTCAGTACGTTTGCCTACAAGGGAAGGCTGGAGACAGCCTGACTGGCTAATAACTTGGATGATTGTTCATCCTTTGCTTTCTCTAAAAAAAAACAAACAGACCAGGAGACCAAAGCATAATTAAGGGTTGTTGGTAGCATGTATTCTCTTCCGGAGATATACATTAATCCAAGTAAATAAAGATAAGAGAAATTCTTACTTGGCTTTCATCATACATGAAGGGTATAGGGTCCATCTTGTTGGAGCCCCCTGTGCATGCAAACCCTTTGATGAAACTGGATGAAAATCAGGAAAAGTGAGCATTTGCTACTTTCTGCCATGATACTGTGCACCTGGAACCAGAGAAAGGATCACAAATCTCCGCCATTGTATCTGAAAAGATGATTAAAGTCTCTTTGAATGAGGAACCATTGAGATATTAAAGCCTTCACAAGGTGGCCTGTATTTCTTTGGCAAAACAACCCAGACAAGATTATTTGGGACTTTACAGAGGTGGTATTCCAGAGGAAAAGCAAGACATCTCAGTCTCGCTCAGAGCCATTGCATAAGAATGAGAAAAGCTTAATATAATATTGTTTGATAGATATGATATTTTCCTCCAATATTTTGGGAGATCTTAGTAGTTTATGTATCACTATGGGCTGGGGATTGTATGTAATTCCAACAGGTAGTGGTACCGCAGCCCTTCAGGAACTAAGAACAGGGAGGGGTGACTGGCAGATTCATTCAGGCTATCGCAACTCCCGAGAAACATCACCTACTGGAGAAGCATGTACTGGTTCATCCTGGATTCACTGGAACATGGAGAGCAAATACAGGTGCAGTTGCCATGAACTGTTACTTCTCCTTCTAACCTGCTGTGTGTTGGCACCTGAACACTTCATTGTGAGTGGGCTGCTCTAAAGGCAAACTATTTGAATGTGGGGGATCATCTAGATAGAAAACTATTCAGTGGTTCGTCATGTTATGTCCTTTTTTTCTTTTAGTCCTAGCAACAACTTTATATGTTCCCTAAAATTACAGCAAATTGAGTTTAAGAAACCAAACTCAACGTCCTGTGTACAAAAACAAAAGTGCGCATTCTAGAAATAAGAAATGTAATCAGGAGTTGATTAAAAGCTTTCTTGTTGCTGTTTGCATCCATCCAATTAGTAATGTAGATGTAATCTAATAAACACCTATAGCATTTTTTAAAGTTAAAGAACAGCCTTGAATTAGTATAATTTGAGTGACCTCTGGTATGTAAAGAGTAATTGCATCTCCTGCTAATTTAATGTATTTGATTTTTGAGTTCATAGACTCCTTACAGAAAACTGGACAACTTCTTCTGTTACACACATTTAACTCCACTGCAGTTATGAGATCAGAGTCTGTCTCAGTGTATTCCCACAGGAGAGTTTTTGTTCACTTTTGTGGAAAATCACTTAAAAATCTAGATGCGTCTTATACATTATCTGTAAGTTACTGAATTAATTCAGAAAGGCAGAAAGTAACATCCATGTTTCAGAATAGTTCGTTCAAATATATTCTATTGAACTCACAGTTCCTGAGACAGATTTTTTTTCACATGTTCCCCTTTCCTAGTCTACTCATTTCAGTTCTGACAACATCTATGCACACATTCTGTACCTTTATATCCATTGGTCCTGGGCTGGTAGATTGCATTTTGTGTCTGGATAGACAGCACCAATAGACACCACGAATTTTTTTGTCACCATCTGGACCTTCATTCCTTTTTCTCAGACTCTTGTTGATAGTGATATAAATAAATTCCTCTAATCAGCACAACCACATTCTGAGTGTGCCTAAGTGGGTGAAGAATCTGGAGGATGATGGCTTTTGGAATTAGATAATCACAGGAAATCTGGTAACAAACATTTTTCCCTCTGGTTATTCTCCCTTTAAAGTGGGATTGACTTGAGCCTCCCAAGAACACCAGCTTCACAATCTTGACAACCTAGTACATAGTCCAAGAATGACCTAATTTTAAAGAGATATTTAGATTTAATATGGTTAAAATAGTATTTGTGAGAAATAAGATTCAGAATTGAGTCAGTGAAGAGGAGATTCTGGCTGTCAGTCCTGACTAAATGGGCAAGATGTGTACCTGCATCTGGTAAAAAAAAAAAAAGTGTGTCCCTTAATGTCCCTGGGATTAGGGTCAGAAGGTAAGACCCTTCTATTCTGTGCATTTACCCCTCCTGAATTAGCCATTTCTTTCAAACTGGTGTTGTTTGTTCTGCTGTTTTTAATAGACATGACAGCACTAAAGACAGTAGCCTTGAGAAGTGAAGACCTGAAGCAAAATGCAGGACAATGTAGCACTTTAAAGACTAACAAGATGGTTTATTAAATGATGAGCTTTCGTGGGCCAGACCCACTTCCTCAGATCAAATAGTGGAAGAAAATAGTCACAACCATATATACCAAAGGATACAATTAAAAAAAAAGTGAACACATATGAAAAGGACAAATCACATTTCAGAACAGGAGGGAGATGCGGGGGGGGGGGGAGGGGGAAGGAAGGAAGGTAAGTGTCTGTGAATTGATGATATTAGAGGTGGGGAGAGTGGGATGTCTGTGAGCTAATGGTATTAGAGGTGATAATTGGGGAAGCTATCTTGGTAATGGGTAAGATAGTTTGAGTGTTTGTTCATTCCTTCCCGGAGAGTGTCGAATTTTAACATGAATGACAGTTCAGAGGATTCCCTTTCAAGTGCAGATGTAAAAGGTCTTTGTAGCAGAATGCAGGTGATTAAGGCCTGGTAGAAGTAGTTTATAGGCTGACCTAATGATTAGCTCTGTCTATGTTTTTTGTTTCAGCTAGACTAGACTAACACGGCTACATCTCTATTACTATTCTATGTTTTTTGTTTTTGTTAAACTCTACAGCAGCCTACAGCACAATCCAGGAACACCTGAAAGCATTTTGCTGGCTAAGCTTTCTGGATAACAACGCCAAGAGTTTTCTCTCTAGCTTAATTGGTCTTTACTTTAATTGGGGAAGCAGTTCCAGACAGCCCAGAGCAAAATCTTCCTGTCATCAGACATTATAAAAGAGATTCAGCAGAGCTTTCACTTAATGCATGACTCTCACAAGCTTCATAAAGCTGAATTTCTTAAACATTTTTTGTAGATGGACCCCTTTTCAAATGCAGTGTTAAACGCAGACCCTTAACTGAGAAACTAATTGATAAGAGTAAATGTGTACTTTACATAAACATGTGCTGTTAATAATGCTTTTAAGAAAAAGAGTATGAGAACTTACAGATATCAGTGAGAGGGGCAGCCTTGCTTCTTACTGAAGAGTCTGTTTATGCTTGATGTGATGGTTGATATTTTGAAGACCCTCTGTGAAGTTTCTAACAATCCCTCTTGAGTCTCAAGACCCAGTTTGAAAACCACTATCTTAACAGAATGGGCAAGAGTTTCGCAGATTTCTAATTATTACAAACAGAAATCCATTTTTGCATACTAGGCGGGATTTTCAATAGTGCTCAGTGGGGCCTGTTTGCTCCCATTGAAGTCAGTAGTGCTGATGATTTGTGAAATCAGTGTTGTGCATTTTGATACCCCTCCCTCTTATGTATCTTGGAGAAGAGACCTGTGTGTGTGTGTGTGTGTGTGTGTGTGTGAGAGAGAGAGAGAGAGAGAGAGCCTTCTTATACTTTGACTAATTTCTAATAAGGCTGCAGGAACAAAATTCTTGGGGTTCATAGGCCCTTGGCTGTGGAACTGCCTACAACACATTTTACTTCAAAATGCCTTTTCCACAAGCTTGTCTTGAAAAATAAGCACAGAATGACCCAGCAAAATTTACTGGGAGTAGATAGAGTAAGTATGAAGGGCATAAACCTAGAGAAGGACTGAATAGTGCAAGGATGGGCAATAATTTTTGGCAGGGGGCCACTCCAAGAATTTGGAAAGTGGTTGAGGGCTGCACTCTTCCATGATATTAATGGAGGAGGTGGAGGATCTAGGGGTGTGTCGACGCACCCTAGGATGGAGGTTGAGTGCAGAAGGAAGCTTGGGCTAAGGAGGCAGTTGTGACCTGGGGCACTGGACTGGGGTGCAGAGGGTTGGATTGTGACCTAAGGCATGGAATGGGGTACAGGAAAAGGTACAGGGATTTGGATTGTGAGCTAGGGGAGGAGAGGACTGTGATTGGGGAGGGGGTATGGGTACAGGAAAGGGCAGAGGATTTGGGTATGTGGAGTAGGGGGCAGAAGTGGGAAGGCAGAAGGTCGGGGAAGGAAGGTGCTGGGGTGCCAGAGGCAGCCTCTGGCCAGGAGACTTACCAGCCAGCAGCCCGTTCCTTAATCAGCCTCTCTGCCTGCTGTGCCCCCGCACAGGCTGCAGCCATGTGCTCTGTGAATAATTATTAGGAGCCCCTTGTGCTTCATGGCTGCCAGTTATTGAAAAAGGCAGTTCCCATTGGCCAGGTGCTGCCCCACAGTCACATTTCTGATCCACATGCAGGTGGGACGAGGCAAGCATGAAACCTGCCTGTAGCTCCCCACAGTGTTGTCAGGCCGGATCTGGTGGCTTGGTGGGCCGGATCTGGCTCGTGGGCTGTATTTTGCCCAGGCCTAGAATAGACACATCATGTATCTTCAAAAGGACAATACTAATGTGTATTATGTATAGATGGATTTTTTTGGGTATATCTCATTTTCAGAGACTTATGTTAAGAATTTCTTTAAAGTTTTGTGTAGTGGATGTAAAAATGGCAGGGGGGGGGGGAGGGAGAGAAGGGAGGGAAGAGTCTTCCAGGCTTCCTTTTTGTATATACAGTATGGGTAGTGTATATTATACACATTACTTGTTATATATACTATGTATACTATAAAGCGTATGAATAAGTGTGTGTGTGTGTGTGTGTGTGTGTGTGTGTGTGTGTGTGTGTGTGTGTATATGTCCTATAATGATTATCTCTTTACAATGTTCTCCAGTGTGCTTTAATGTAGTGCTGTTTGAAAAGGTACTACATTAAAGTGCATTAGGGAAATTTCAGCATGCACCAGCAGAATCTACACAGACCAATTAATGCACAACATATTAGAACACTTCAGAAATAATGTCCCAGGAGTTAGTTGCTGCTTTGTGTAGACTAACTTTTAGATGTAAATAACTATTTCTAGTGTTTATTTTATGAACCTCAATTTATTTTGTGTGTGAGACAGAAGTCCTATAATTCCTAAATACTACACTGACTGATGCATTAGAAATTGAGTGGACTAGTAAATCACACCATATTAGCTTGATTTAACAATACATAGTTGCAGTTATTTTTAGAAGCAGTCTTGATGCTTTTTATTGGGTGGAAAAGTAACTCTGAATCCCAAAGCTTGTTGCCTTTTACAGAAGAGTAACTATTTATTTCTACTCACCCTGTGTGCTTTACTTTTAGACATTTCACTCATTCTGTGTGGAGTGATTTTCTTTAGACTTGTTTGCTTTCAGCATTTTACTATATTTTGTAACAGGGATTTGAGTGATTTGGGTCAAGGGAAATTTGGAAAGAGAAAGAAAGAAAAGGGATTAAAGAAGGAAAGTGATTTTTCTCAGATACTTTCATTTTATGGAAGCAAGAGCTTGGATAGATTTCCCCTGGTCCCTGATATCCAGCTTCTCATCCACTGTAATCTCCAGGTCCTTTTCTTCAGAAGTGCTGCTTAGCCAGGCAGTCTCTAGCCTCTGACAGTTCATGGGATTCTTCTGTCCTAGGTATAGGACTCTGCACATGTCCTTGTCAAATGTCAGATTTCTTTTGGCCCAATCCTCCAATTTGTCTAGGTTACTTTTGACCCTATTCCTACCCTCCAACATATCTACCTCTCCTCCCACTTCAGTGTCAACCATAAGCTTGCAATCCATGCCATCATTCCAACCATTCATAAAGATGTTGAACAAAAATGGCTCCAAGACAGTCCCTAGAGCACTCCATTGATGTAGGGTGCCCACTAGACAGCAAGCCACTGATCACTACCCGTTGAGCCCAATGATTTAGCCAACTTTCTGTCCACCTTATAGTCCATTCATCCAAGCTATACTTCTTTAACTTCCTATTAAGAATACTGTGGGACACAATATCAAAAGCTTTGCTAAAGTCAAGGTATATCCTATTCATTGCTTTCCCCACATCTACACTGCCAGTTCATAAAATAGAAAGCAATTAGATTGGTCAGGCATGACTTGCCCTTGGTGAAACAGTGTTGACTGTTCATGACCACCTTCCTCTCCTCCAAGCGTTTCAGAATGGATTTCTTGTGGACCTGCTCCATGATTTTTCTAGGGAGTGTGGTGAGGCCGACTGGTCTACAGTTCCCTGGGATCTCCTTCTTCCCTTTGTAAAAGATGGGTGTTACATTTGCCTTTTCTCAGTCATCCGGGACTTCCCCTCATTGTTTCAAATATAATGGTCAGTGGCTCTGTCATCACATTATCCAACACTCTCAGCACCCTGGGATGTATCAGATCCAGCTTCATGGACTTTTGCATGTCCAGCTTTTCTAAATAGCCCTTCACCTGTTCTTTCACTGCTAAGGGCTGCCCATCTCCTTCCCATACTGTGCTGCCAAGTGCAGCAGTCTGGGAGCTGACCTTCTCTGTGAAGATGGAGGCAAAAAAAAGTATTGAATACTCCAGCCAGAACGAGGGCAACTGAACCCATGTAAGGTCACCAAAGGAGAGGAAGGATGCAGGAAAAAAAAAAAAGCAGTGGAGAGGCGTAGACAGGACCCTGAGGGGCACTGACAAAGGCTATGTCTAGACTGCAGGCTTCTTTCGAAAGAGGCGCTTTCGAAAGATACTTTCGAAAGCGCCTCTTTCAAAAGAGCGCGTCTAGACTGCACACGGAACTTTTGAAAGAGCGGCTTGCTTTTTCGAAAGAAAGCATCCAGTGAGTCTGGATGCTCTCTTTTGAAGAAGCCCTATTTACATTGAAGAACGCCTTCTTTCGAAAGAGGAACTTTCGAAAGAAGGCGTTCTTCCTCGTGAAATGAGGTTTACCGCCATCGAAAGAAAAGCCGCGTTCTTTCGATTTAATTTCGAAAGAACACGGCTTGAGTCTGGACGCAGGGGAAGTTTTTTCGGAAAAAGGCTACTTTTCCCGAAAAACCCCCTGAGTCTGGACACAGCCAAAGTGGTATAGTCTATTATTTAATCTTCTCTTTGTGACATAGTAATAGAGATGTAGCCATGTTAGTCTGGTCTAGCTGAAACAAAAGACAGGACTATGTAGCACTTTAAAGACTAACAAGATGGTTTATTAGGTGATGAGCTTTCGTGGGTCAGTTTGATCTGAGGAAGTGGGTCTGGCCCACCTAATAAACCATCTTGTTAGTCTTTAAAGTGCTACATAGTCCTGTCTTTTGTTTCTCTTTGTGACAGTTTGTGTTCTTGCCCAGTTAACATTTTGTTTCCTTTCCCAAAACTTGAATGTACAGCAAGTAACACCTTGAATCATATTTGCATATCCAGCAATGGGAAGATGCCCACTTTGCATGCATAGACATTTGGATAGTTGCATATGTAACAAAGGTGCATTTCTAGCTTCAGTTGGCTGCCAGTGTAAAAGTGAATGAGGAGGGGGAAAAAAGACTAGATAGGATTATGTAGCCTTTTTGTGTCCAAAATCATTCATGAAATCTAAAATATTCCATTCAGAATGCTTATAACTTGCCTTCTGATAGTTATTTTCTAACTGCACCTTATTTAGTTTCAGCAGCTGCTTAATGCACGAATCAAACATGTTAGTTTCTTTGTGGGATTTAAAACCTCTGTGTGGACTTGATTATCTGGGTTTTAAAGTAAAATATTGGAGTATAAAAATATCCCATCTTCCTAAAAGGATTATTAGCTCTCTCTTCACTTCACTTGTTAATTCATTTATGCTAGGCTGGTTCATTGCTGTGTTCTCTCTTCTGTTTTAGACACACATGTCCCAGTTTTCATTTGTCCCAGCCCTGTTTGCAGCAGGATTAAGGAGGAAAACAAGGAAAGAATGTAGCTTTAAGCTGTTGTGTTCCCCATTTATGAAACAACTGGAGGCTTACCTAGGTCCTAGTGTAAATAAGAGCAATCATAGGGCTGCTCTAACTCATGCTTTGACTGTCAAGGCACCAGGAATTAGAGAATGTCTGAAATGCTGGAACGCAAAGGCTATAGCAAGACATGGAACAGGGCCCCTATATTAGTTTGCCACTTTCTAGGAAGACCCTTGCATAGGGTATCAGGGCATTTCTGCTACTAGGAATTGGGTGCCCCCATTATAACTCTCTGGTAATCCTACAGTGCCAGTTGGCCTAGTGGCACTAGATGGGAATTCAGGAGGTCTGAGTGCTGTTCCCAGCAATTCCCTGGCCTACTAAGTGACCTTGAACAAGTCCTATTGCTTTTCTTTGCCTCAGTTTCCCCATCTGTAAAATAAGGCTGACAATGCTGTCCATTTCTGTAAAGTACTTTGAGATGGATAGCTGTGAAAAGTGCTCTGTAAGAGTGAGGTATTCTTGTAATAATTAGCCAAGAATCACACAGCCAAGGTGGAATCCATACCTCAGTGTTAAGGGCTGTGGGAGACTTTCAGACAAAGGAACAGAATTCCATTTCAGGGCAAATCTATACCAGAAAACCACTTCTGGTGTCAGGCTAGCCTTAGCTGGCCCCCAAATCCCAGCTCTAATCATCCCCCCCATCTGATTTTTCCCTTCCAGCCCCTCTTCTTCACCCAAAAGTTAATTTCTGCCCCTGCTCACACCCTGCCCCCTCCTCCCCAAGAGCAATGAGAATAGGAATTTGGACATCAAGACATGGATTCTGCTCCTTGTGTTTCCATTGAATGACTCATCTGTGTTTCATAATTTTACCTATGAAAACTCATGATGATAATATTTTTGCTGGTCTGTAAGATACCACAGGACTACTTGTTGTTCTTAGAATAACCTGAGCAAGTCACAAAACTTTGTGTCTTAATTACCCTACCTGTATACAGAGGCACCTTAGAGACTAACAAATGTATTTTATCATGAGCTTTTGTGGGTAAAACCCACTTCATCAGATGACTTGGAGTGAAAATTACAGAATCCAGAATATATACAACAGCAAACCTGTCAGTTGTAGGACCAGTGTTAATGACGCTAATTGAGTCAGGCTGGCTGTGTCCCATTCAGAGTAGTGTCACCTTTGGTACAGTGCTCAGATCCTTAGATGAAAAATATTGTATAAAGGTAAAGTATTACTCTCTCCCTATATACCATAAACCTGTTAACTACCCATGTGGGGCTTTTTTTTCAAATTGTAGAAAATGCATTATCAAAGAAGCCTAATTTATTCTGATATACGTTATCAGAAGCTATGCAAGAATATAGTTATACCAGTTCCTCATTCATGTCTCTTTCATAGTTCAGCTTGTTTTGAATTCTTTTAAAAAAGGACTATATGCTAGTTAAATTATTTTTTCAATTATAAAGGCCATTTAAAATTCTTGAAATAATTTTGATTTTTTTCCTAGACTGGCATACCCAATAATTTTATCTACTGTAGTGTTCAAACCAGAGAATATAGATATGTAAATTATAACCAAGATTTCCTTGTGGTCACAGGAATGTGCTCCCATATGAATACAATTCGTTGCATTAGAAATTGATGACATTTATTTAAGTTTTTGAGAGCTTTCTTTCTTGAATAAAAGTTCATAGTAAAATGTCCTGGTTTACTGTTTTCCTATAATATTAATAGCAGCTTTCAAGTTTTATATTGTTTTGAATATACCACAACGTGAAAGACAAATTGGTTTCACAAATATAAAAATGTGTTTCTGTACAGGAATGCAGTTTTCATTTGTTGATCTTAAAATCAAGCAACAGGAAGTAAAATGGTGGATTAGTTTATATTAGAACAATGTACTAACATTTGGCTCAGAACTCAGTGATTGAAATACTGAGTAGGGTCTGAAGCAGCAATAACAGGAAATTTCCTGTTGCATTTAGACAGCATGTTGGACTAATCAGTCCAGCCAGGCAATGCTCCATTCTGGGTTCCATTGGATGTCTTGGCTGAGATGACTGTAGTCCTACTTAGCTTCACGGGCCACAAAGTTTCAGCAGACACGAGGCCAGGATGTGATCAGAAAACTCACAGACCTGAGTTTAAAATGTGGGCCATCAAACATTCTTGGGGACAACTGGCATGCCAAAAGAGGCTGAGGAAATGGTGTCTCTGTCCCTTCTCATCTCTTAAATTCATTGTTCAGCAGAACTGATCAGCCATTCAAGGAATGGGAGCTGGCAATGATTAAGAAAATCATGTATGTGCAAAAGGATGCACATTATTTGTTGTTCATTTTATGGATATAACTGGATATCCAATTTAATGTCAGATGCCAGTGAGAGAGAGCTATATTTATCAGGAATTTGTACGATAGAACACAGAGCTGTCACTTTCCTTCACGAGTCTTATTTTGTTTAAAACATTTGCTTGTAGCAGCGTCAAAATCGCTATTTAGACAAAAATAAATAATCTTGAAGCAGATGATGAAACTGCTGTGATTTACCTATCATGTTCCATGTCATCCTTTAGATTCATGCAGATAGTTCTGAAAACAAGACAATTATAGTTCATTTCATCAATGTTTTAGTAGATTTAGATTATCTGAGTGCATTTCTCTGAAGTACTTTTTTTGGGAGAACTGCTTATAGCAAGTGTTGACTAATCATTTAAAACCTTGTTTTCTTTCTCTCCAACCCCTTCAGTTTTTCACTTCTAAGTATTTTCTGCTGTGGTTATATCTTCAGACACCTGACGGGCATTATCTGGGATGTGAAATGTGTATTTTTTTTGTGTGTGAAAAGTGTTCATCAACAGGTGATATGGTGTCTATTTTATCATCTTTGGAGAGAGAGCATTTGTTTCATTCAGATGGTGGTTGTTGGGTGATTAAGGGCACTTAGGTTACCAGGTAGCTTCAGAAAAAACACCGGACACACTTGATGGGGGAAGGGGGAGGGACCTGCCAGGAGGGGAGCGGGGCTGGCCGGGAAGGGGCGGGGGGGCAAACGGGAAGAAGGGCTGTCGGGGGAGGTGGGAGTCGGAGAAGCGGGGCTGGCTGGGGGAGATCTGGGGGTGGCCAGCGGGAAGCAGAGCTGGTCGGGGGGGCAGTCGGGGGCAGCGGGGCTGTCCGGGGGAGATTGGTGGGAGGGGGAGGGGGCAGCGGGGCTGGCTGAGGGAGATCAGGGGGGCGGCTGGCAGGAAGCGGGGCTGGTTGGGGGGCAGTGGGGCTAGTTGGGGGAGATTGGGAAGAGGAGAACCGGCTGGCAGGAAGCAGGGTTGGCCGGGAGGGGTTCAGGTTGGTTGGGGGGAGCGGGGCTGGCTGGGGGAGATTGGGAAGAGGAGAACCAGCCGGCAGGAAGCAGGGTTGGCCGGGAGGGGGTCGGGTTAGTTGGGGGGAGCGGGGCTGGCTGGGGGAGATTGGGAAGAGGAGAACCAGCCGGCAGGAAGCAGGGTTGGCCGGGAGGGGGTCGGGTTGGCCGGGGTGGAGCGGGGCTGGCTGGGGGAGATTGGGAAGAGGAGAACCGGCCAGCAGGAAGCAGGGTTGGCCGGGAGGGGGTTGGGTTGGTTGCGGGGAGCGGTGCTGGCTGGGGGCGGAGCGGGTGGGGAGAGAATCGGCCCGTGGGGAGCGGCACTGACCCAGGCACATGCAGATCCCAGGGCGCTGCCTGTCCCGCACATGGTCCCCGCGGTCTGGCTACGGCTCCACAACACGCGTGGACGGCGCTCAGGAGCATGGACAGCGTTTCTCCTCCTCCCCAAGGTGTCACTCCTACGTCAGATGCAACCAGAGGCTCCCAGCGCTGATCGCGCCCCTCCTCCCAGCCACTCTGCCCACCCCTGCCAGGCTTCCGTCGGGCGCCCAGCTGGAAAACCAGAAAATACCGGACATTGCACATGACTGGTATTTTCTGAACTTTTTTTACCGGACAGAGGGCCCCAAAACCTGACTGTCCGGTTGAATACTGGACACCTGGCAACCCTAAGGGCACTGGATGAGGCACGCCATGTGATAGGCATATGGAGGATCCATAGATCTTGAGAAGTGCATTGTGGGCATATTGATCATTAAGTAGTTGAGATATGTGGTGCTCGGCAGTGGCTGGTGCATCTTTGTGTCCTGATTCGTTGGGAGCTTGCTTCTGATGATGATGAACTTGGGAAAAGTGAGGGTTGTTTGAAGTCCAGAAGTGGGGGGCAGTAGTCAAAGAAGATTCCTTTCAGGATGTGGATCCCCCCTCGAGTTAAGGGTTTAATAATAATCCATATGCATTCCAGTGTGGGGTGGTACATGACAACTAGGGGTGTGCAGTTGGAGGCCTCCTTCTCCCTCCAAATGAAGCAAGTTCTCCCAGGGCATTTGCGTGTCTTATTCTGTGATGCAATCTGCTTCTCTGCTAGAGTGTTCTTGTTTGGTGAATGTGGTTTTAAGTGTTTTATTTCTGTATTGGCTTATCTAAGTAGCTGAAATGCTAGTGGTGCAGTAGGTATTAGAGATTTAACCCATGTAACTAATGGTATCTGGAATCTTCTTGTATCTCAGCATTGTATTTTGAATGTGTTTTATTTTTGAAGTCAGCATCAGAAACTAGATAAATAGTGGTATGTAAACTTTGTTGTGGCTTTTTTATTTTAATGGGATGGTTTTCTCATCACTGTTTTATGTACTGTTATTGATGAGGAAGCTGTTTACTGTGTTCCTGCAAAACAATCTAGAAAAAAAGATTAATATACTGTGAAATATAGTGTTATAGAGGAGGTCTCCGGTACCATTAAGGTTGAGCATCTCAGGATTTCTGTTACAAGCTCCCTATTTTCAGAGTTTTATAGACTGAGCATAAAAATGTGGGCTAGGGTATGAAATTTGGACTATAAATTTCTATCCCCAAGGTGAATTAGTTATAATTAGATATTTTATGAATTGTTTGGGGGCAGTGGTGGTGAAAATGTGTTTACTTTCCTTAAAGTAATATGGCAGAATTCTTTGCTATGTATAAAATGATGATTGCATAGTATTTGTCATGTTCTGCTTTGAGTTCGTAGTTATGAATGGATTATTCATATATTCTTTGGACAACTCTAAAGTTTATCTCTACAGTGCTACAGACCACTTGTTGTTTGACTGCGAACAATTTGCTCGTTTTCTTTACTGAACATATCAGTCACACTGTAGCAACTGACTGGCACATGACCGTGGTCAAACCACTTATCTGTTTCCTCATCTGTAAAACAGAAATGATTACTTCTGGAGGAATTTTGCACTACTATGCATGCACATATTTTATGTGCTGTGCCTATTTTAAATTTTTAGGAGGGAGAGTGCGGGCGAGAAAATAACTTCTGCTGAAGAGTTTTTGTAATTTCACTTTTTGCCCACCAGTGGGTGCTGTGGGGCTGGGACAGGGCTGTGTCTCTTGGCCAGCCCCAACTACAATAGGGAGGAGGGAGTGCCTGTCTTCTTCACAGGGCTTGTCAGGCCAGGTTAGGAGACAGTGACAATGGAAAGACTGTGTGTGTTCGCTGCTTGGTCAGATGGGCTTATAAGGGTTGTGGGGAGAGGCTAATCTAAAGCAGGGACTGAATGGGTGGAGAGGTGCTGGGCTGCAAAGACAGAGGAGGAAGAGGACAAGAACACAGGAGGAGTTGCAAAGCTATAGAGTGAAAGGGGGCATGGCTGAGCTCCGTATTTTTTCCCACCCATGGCCAACAATACTCCGAAGTTCACATCCAGGCTACTATCTTGCACTTACATCCCTCTCCCACAGCTCTGCTACCCCTGACTCCCAGAGGCCTTTTCACTGCTTCTGAGGGTTGCAGGAAATATGGTTTTGTACTGTAGTTTAAATGACTTATTAATCAGAGTTCTGTATTAATATACCTAGTAAGGAATCTATTTGTTAAAAAAAAAAGCATTTTCTGAATCTTTTTTTTGTCTGCATTATTACAGATGTAGTTGTTGATAGGGATTTTGAAATAAATTACCAAAATAGTTGAAATTGGTATGATTTATATTGAGTTATTTTCACAAATTAAATATACAGATTTTTGAAGAATTTTAAAATAATGTGTGCAGAATTTTTAATTTTTTGGTACAGAAAGAATTCCCCCAGGGATAAATGACGTTGACCTACTTCAGAGGAAATATTATGGAACTTAATTACTTATTTGTAAAGAGATGGAGAATATAGTATCTTTCATCTGAGGTTTTTTTTACCTGTATTTGCATATAAGGAAAGAATCCAGTGGCCCAAAAAACTTCATCTCTATCTCTTACTTAGTAAGAAATGTGTGTGCATGTTAATTTAGCCACATAATTATATAAACATCCTTGTGTTTAACTAATTCCAGATATGGTAGGTTCAGAAAACAAGCTCAGGATTCATTTTATTTTCAACCACATTTAAAAACTGCAAAAATTCATCATTTAGGATTCTGATCCTGAACCCCTTAATAATATGAATAGTTCCACTGAAGTCAATTTAGGTGAATAGGATCCGCAAGATTGGATTGCGACTGCTCACTCTTGACAGAATGTATATTAAACAAATTGGTATTACCAACCTCAAATGTACAAAACTAATGATTTCAACAAGAAGAATTCTGGATTTTTTTATTCTTGGGGATTCTTCTGGGCTATGAGCCTTTAAGATACATTAGGGGTCCCATTTTCATGCTTTTCTCCACAAAAATGAGTTCTAGAAACCATGGGCGTCTGGTGGCTTAGGTGACGGAAAGCTCTGCCTCCCAAACTGCCAGCCTGGCCTTACCTACAGTCTGCCCAGAACACCTCTCTACCCATCCCCGGTGCTCTGGGGAGGTGGGAGGTTGAGTAGCGCTTGGCATTCTGCCCTACTTCTCTGCCCCTCCTTTCCCCGGTGATCGGGGAGCTGCGCTGTGTGCATGCTCCCCTCGCCTCTCTGCCCCTATCTGGAGCTCTAGGGAGGTGGGGAGAATGCTTGGTGCACTGCCCCGCTTCTCTGTCCCTCCCCAGTGCTCCGGAGAGTCTGGGATGTGCTTGGGCACTGCCTCCTCTCCTCCCATGAGGTGGCTGTGCTCGGCTCACTGTCCCCCCCCCTCCATTCCCTCTGGGGGCGGGTCTTCAGCAGAGGGGGAGGGCTATAGGTGGGGCTGCGGGCCCTGACCTCAGCAGCACCAACCACCCATGCTAGAAATTATTTTTTTAAAGGATATGCAAGTATAGGGTCTCATTTATTCATGTCTCCAAAAGTTAGGGCTTTACTAAAATACCAAGTATTGCAAAACTCATGGCACAATCACAAGAGTTGGGAAGATCTCCATCAGGAAGTAGAGAGAAACCTCTCAAATATACAATTTCTTTAGTTTTTTTTGAAATTTGTAATGTGACTGCAGGTTTGAGTTTGGCCTACATGATTTCAGAAATAGGACTGTGCTGTTCTATAGATTGACAGGACTTCAGTTTCCAGAAGTATCACCTTTCCTGAGCACTTAATTGAGGAAAATAGAAAGATAATGAAACTTCTCATTCATATCTTTTTGGTACTTCTAGAACTCATTTTTTTTTAAATAATATTTTGATTCTTAATTAATAAAGGCATTAGGGCCTTCTGACTTGAACAATTAAAAAACAAGATTGAGACACTTTAAAATATTTATTACTGCATGCTGTATATGTAGATTGTTAGTTTAAAATATTACCAGTGTGACATCAATAAACTTCTAGATTATATGAAAGGACAGCCCTTTACAGCATATCAAGAAAATAATTATCTTGATTCACCACTAATTGTAATGGGTGTACACTGCTGTAAAATTAAAGTAATGCAGTGATGAATCAGGTCCAGTGTATATTTAGTTGCCAAATATGTATTGACACTGTCACCGATTAAAATGTGAGTCTCATGTAGACTCAAAAAGCTGAGTGCAAGATTCCTGAGGGTTAGGAGAGACTGGTAAAATTCAAGCTTAATAGAACTTAAAAGATGGTGACTGATAGACTTATTAACCAAAGTTGATTTAAAAATCATTTTACTTGAGAAGGAGAAAAGCCTGAGCATGGCTTGTGTTCAAGGTTTGTGGGGGTTTTTCTTCGATCGAAAAATATTATTTTAAAATAACTTAAGTCAAAATTGCAGGCAACAGCACTTCTTGTAGGCAGCAATAGCAAAGATTTCATAGCTCTTTTTGTACAGATTCCCGTAAGAATTGTGGGCTCATGATACTTTAAACGGACATACAGTGCTTTCACTACGCGTCATTTCCTTTTCTGTAAAGAGTTTTTTATAAACTGTACTATTGTTTTAAAAGGTCTGTTAGGCTGAGTCTTTGGGGTCAAATCTTTAATCTACTATATATTTGAGACAGTTTGTGTTTCTATCTGTTCATTCACCCATGAGTCTGTTTGTTCAAGACCTCCTCCTAAATGGTAAGATCTAGGACCACCAAGTTGGTAGGCAGCTACCTCTTATCATAACTTAAAGCAATGTCAGGGTTTGGTTGTGCCAGGAAAATGGGATGTGCCTGGAATCCGACTGTTTCTCATAAAATGGAAATGGAGGAGTCTGATAGCAGGGACAGTTACATTCCAGAATGGCAGCAGTGGGGCAATAAATGCTCCAGCCCCAAGGACAGCAGCTGGACAGTGTAGTGCCAGCAGACCTGTCCCAGGGAGCAGCCTCACACCTAGGGTTGCCAGATGGTTGAAACAAAAATACCGAACCCCCCCACCCCCCAAAAAAAAGGAACACCGGGAAAAAATTCTGTTGAAGGGGGGGGGGGGGGGGGAAGGGGAGGGAAGAGAGACCAAAATTGTTGAGGGGAAATTTTTTTTAAATAAAACAGCATTCAAACAGCATGTCCCCTTTAAGAGTGAGTGCAGGGATAGGAACAGGGGAGAGGTTGAGCACTAAGACCCTTGGTCGGCAGCCATTTTGTGCCATCAGCCTTGCAGAACCAGGTAAGCATGGGGTTGTGGTCTGGGGGTGTTGGGAGATGGGGGAAACTTGGGGGGGAAGGGGAGGCCAGGCACTGAGTGTTTGTAGGGTTGCCAGGTGCCTGGCATTTTCGCTTCCTGGCTGGGGAAAAAAAAATCAGAAAATATTCTCTGAATTTCTCTGAAAAATATTCTCTGAAAAATTCTCTAAATTTTTTTTTTTTTTACCAGACAGGAGGCGAAAATACCAGACTGTCTGGGTGAATACTGGACACCTGGCAACCCTACCCACACCTGAAGGCCCTTGACCTGACCCTAAACCTCCCACCTCCAGCCCCCTGCCCTGAAGGACCCAGCAATGCCAGATCAGTCTTGCAGTTCTTTAATAATAGCACAAAATTAATATCTTAAAATGTCATACAAAAGGTTCTTCCAGCTGTGTTGCTCCATTTCCCACTGCTGGTGAGTGCGAAGGGAAGTCCCTTTCCGGAAGTCCCGTTGTGCACCCACCCTACAGTAATTTAATCTAGATCGCATTTCCCTAGATTACTTTTGAATGCCATGTGGGTCTGTGACAAAAGCCTTATTAAGAACATAATAGCCACATTGGGTCAGACCAGTGGTCCATTTAGCCCAGTGTCCTGTCTTTTGACAGTGGTTGAGGCCAGATGCTTAGAGAGAGTGAACCATCCCTTGTCATCCAGTCCCAGCTTCTGATAGTCTGAGGTTTTGGGACACTCAGCTTCCCTGATCATCTTAACTAATAGCTAGTGATAGTCCTATCGTCCATAAACATAGCTAATTTGGATTTGAACCCAGTTATATAAATTAGGGAGGTTAGATAGCGGGTAATAGAATAGTTGACTTACCGCATGATTTCTTAGCAGTTAATCAACTAGTCTGTAGTCCCCAGGGGCAGGACCGGCAGCCAGTGTGCTTTGTTCTCACTCCTGGGGAGTCCCCTGTTAAAAAACCTGCTCCCCTCATGGACTAGCTGTCTGCTGCCCCACACTGTTGCCTCCGATACAGAGGCAGTAGCATGGGGTGGCAGCTGCCCTTGTCTGTGGGGGTCCAAGCTCCCCATGGACAGAAGCTGCTGGGGAGGCTGGGCGGGGACAAAGGCTCTTTGTGGGGAGCTCGGACCCCACATGGGCAGAGATTGCTGCCATGAAGCAACCTCTACCTGTGGCGAGCCAAGGCCTCTGATAGGGTACATCTAGACTACCGGGTTTTGTCGACAGAAGTTTTGTCGACAGTATCTGTCGACAAAACTTCTGTCGACAAAGAGCGTCCAGACACATTGAGTTCTGTCGACAAAGCAAGCTGCTTTGTCGACAGAACCCTGTAGTCTAGACGCAACCCTACAGGCAATAACACCTTCTGTCGACAGAAGGTGTTATGCCTCGTAAAATGAGGTATACCAGCGTCGACAAAACTGCTGAGTTCTGTCGACGTTATGTCGACAGAACACAGCGGTAGTGTAGACGCTGGTATAGTTTTGTCGACAAAAGTCCACTTTTGTCGACAAAACTCAGTAGTCTAGACACACCCATAAAGTCAGCAATGTAGAGTGGGGGAGGCGGCACCACAGAGCCGGTGCTGGGGGGAACCAGCTTTTACGCCGGCTCCCCACAGCACCGGCTCCTGCTCCCCCCCCCTTGCTGCTTCTGTATCAGAAGCAGCAAAGGGGGAGAATGTGAGTAGTCAACAAAGAATAAGCCCAGGCTTATTGGTTAATTGTCTGGTCAACTACTCATTGACATCTCTTATATAAATCAAAATATATCTACATACATGCATGCATGCACGCTGCTTTCAGTCATCAACTGGGGCAATAACCCTGTCAAAGAAGGAAATTAGATTGCTTTGATATGCTTTGCTCTTGACACATCCCTAGACCCTCTTTGTTTCCACTTTTAAAGATAAGTACTATGTTTGTCCTTCTCTGTTTCTCTGGGACCTCACCTATATTCCATGAGTTCTCAAAGATAATTGCTAGTGGTTCCAAGATTGGTTCAGTTACTTCAAGTATCATAGAATGGATTTAATCAGGCACTGCTGACTTGACTACAGATAACTTATCTGAATGGTCTTTAGCCTGTTTGTTCCCTGTTTTGGTTTTCATTCCTTTCCTTTTATTGTAAATATTAATTTTCTTGAGTATCCTTCTTAGTAAAGACCAAAGCAAACGGGCATTAAAGTCCTCAGCCTTCTTGCTGTTGTCATTACCTTCCTTCCCAGATAGAGGACTTACACTTTCCTTCAGCTTTTTCTTGTTTCTGATGTTTTAAAGAACCTCTCCTTTTGCCTTTTATGTCCCTTGCTAGGTGTAACTCATTTTGCATTAGCCTGTCTGATTTTTGTTCTACACATTTGTACTGCTCCATAGTGATTTCTATATGTTTCCACATTTTGTAGAATCCTGTTTGATTTTTCAGGTCATTAAAGAGCTCTTGATGGAACCAGACGTGCCCTCTTTTCTTTGCATTGGAAAAGTTGAGTATTTAATGGTCTAGTGGAACTTTTAAGGCTCTAGGACTGTTTCATCTCTGGCATGATTAGATACAAACATGATGGGCCTGAATGAGATTTGCCCTCACTCTTTCCATAACTGAATTTGATTCATTACATCTAATGAATCCCTGCATGTAGTAATTGTTTAGCTCTTTCAGAAAGGCAGATTTTTTTTGTCTGGCATCATTTATAAAGTCTAGTCAGGTTCATATTGCTCATGCTGCTGTTATCTTCTGGATTTTTATACTGTCCTGTATTTTACTTGGTTACTAAAGGTTGAAGGAACACTTTCTGACATATATCTACCAGATGCTTTCTCAGTTCGCACATATAATTCTTTATCCCAAATTGTTGCTAAAACGCCAAAGGTTCAAGTCCATATTATCTTCATGTAAGTTTCACAGCCTCCTCCCTCAGATACTAATTTTGATATGCAATGTTCTCCAGAGATTAAAGGATGCCTCAAAAAACTGCAGCATCCAGATCCTGCTTTTAAAATAGATCTATGAAAAGTGACAAGCTGTCCATAAGTATATATGTTGTTCCCTAAAAATCTACTTAGGACAGTGTCTCTGCTCGGCTTGGCTTTGACATTGGCCCCCATGTTAAAAATAGAGTCCAGAGTGCTGAATTCTACCCTGTAGACGGAATGCAAATCATGAATTCCGTCACTTTCATGGCTCATCTAGTAATGGTTCATCTAATAAATCTTGACTCTCAGTTTATCACAATGTTGATTAAATGATTTAAAATAGTAGAAAAGGCCTGTCAGAGTAATTTGGTAATCTTTCTAATTAAAAGAAGTGAGCTGTACAGTAACTCCACAGGTATTGAGAGGGGCAAGGCAGAAATGCAGCAATTTATTTTGTGGGCATTTGTACTTAACTGATTAAATGGGGGCAGGAGAGGGAGCAACCTCTCCCCCTGCTGCAGCTGAGCTGGAGTGGCTCCCCCCTGCGGTAGAGGGGCTGTTTTAGCCTAGCTGCTGTCTGGGCTTGGAGCCACAGCAGCCCCACATGGGGTCTAGTGGGGCTGGAGCAGCCTCCGCAGGCAGGGGGCTGCTCCCTAGGTGCTGGTTAATCATTACCCACTAAAGGTGATGCTTACCAGTTAACTGGTTACCTGTTAACATCCCTACTTAGGACACATTCCATTCATTTATTTTCTTTTGACAGCAATAGTCCAGCTTGTTTGAGGCACTGTCATTTGACAAAGTGGGTGAGGTGATGGCTTTATCTATAATTAAATGCAGCAGCATTCAGTGAAGATGCTAACTACACTGATTGGCAGTCCTCTTCTGCCAGTATCCGCTAACAAGTTACACTGGAATAGCTACATCACTGAGCCCTGTTGTCAAGGCTGTTCACCACTTTGTCACTCCTAGTGCAGAAGATGGGGGGCCTGCAAAAGACTCTAAAATACCCTGCCATTAAAGGCTTCTGTTTAAAACTCCCCAAGGTCAGATTTCCCTAGCCTTGGATTGGTATTGCTGCCATTACCCAAATGCAAAAACCGCTTTGAGAACCCAGGAAGATGCATTTGGAGATTTCTTCCTGTGGGGAAGAAAAACCGCGAGTATAGGATCTTTCGAAAAAGGGTTTTATTTTCGATCAATCCCTGTCTAAAGGGCCGTTTTTCTTTTTAAAAGCCCTGTTTTGAAAAAAACCCATGGCCGCCATTATGCAGATGAAGCATGAGAAATTTAAATCCCAGCTTTATTTGCAATTTCGAAGTGTCTAATTTACATCCCTTTTCCAAGAAAAGGAATGTAGTTTAGATACAGCCCAAAAGTTTATTGGATCAACTTTTATTGGTGAGAGAAACAAGTTTTCAAGCTTATCCATCCAAATGTATTAATCCAGAATATGGTTTTCTATGCTATGGGGTGTCTTTTTCTTATGACCGTCAGTGGGGATGTGCAAGTTGTGGGTGGTATCATCAATAGTGTGAAATAATTCTTTGACATGGAGTCAGCAGAAGAATACTACTTGTGCAGAGGTCAGCAATCTTTTCAAACCAAAGAGCCAAACTACATCAAAATTCACAAGTGGTCAACAAAGAGCTGTATAAGAATACCCATTTGCATGACTGAAGATATACAGCTTATTTTTGATAACTGACATAATGATTAATAATAGCATAAATGAAACATTGTACGCACTGACTTTATTTAATGGGCCTTCTGCTGCTGCATCTTTTCACACATTTCTTTGAAGTTTACATTATAACTGGTCAAATCCAGCTTCATGTACGCATTCAGGCTGTCTTCTGTCAGTTTTATGGCAGGAATCTGGGGATGTGGGGGCGCAGGACTTTGGGGGTATGGGAGTATGAGGGGCTTAGGGCAGGGGGTTCAGGGGTATGATGGACTCAAGGTTGGGGTGGGGGTAGGGTGCAGGAATGTTATGATGCTGCAGCCAGATGGGGGCTGGGCCCCAATTGGTGACTTGTTAGCCAGGCTTCATTTTTAAATAAAGTAAAATATTATGCCCAACACATAAGGTTTCAACATTGTCTTTATTTATGGTGGGGGTGGGGAGCCATTTTTGGGTCGGAGCCACTGACCCACAGAAAAATCACTCGGGGACCAAACGAGTGAGAAGCAAAAATCCAAGTCCTCCAAAACCCCCCACCCTTCACTGTTTTGACTCCCAACTAAGATACCTCACTCGCCTGGTGCTTCATCCCCAGGGGAGCAAGGGGCAGGGAGGACTGAGGTTCAAGGCCTCAGGTCGGATTAACTCTTCTGGGGTTTCAGGGTTAGTGGATTTTGTAGACCCTCCCGAGGCTCTGGGGTGGAGCAAAAAATGAGAGGTCCAGTGTTCAGGACAGAGTGGCCAGTGAGTGAGATAGGGATGGGCATGCAGGATCTGGATGGGAGGTAGGGTGCAGGAGCAGGCTAGCAGTGGGGTATTTGGCTACGGAGTGAGGGTAGGTGTCTGGCCAGGGGCAGGGGACAGGAGTAGGCTCAGGGTGCAGTGTCTCAGCGCAGTGGGGGTGGATGGGAGGTGCAGGGTCTGGCAGCATTTTCCCCCCATAGTCTGTAACAGGGTTTATTCATTGTAACAGTCACTCCCACGTGGCAGCCAGACGCTGCTCCACATGGGTTACAGAATAACTTAGCAGTCCAAGGGCCGAGTGTGGAATGGAGGAATGCAATGAGTCCGGCCGGTGGCTCTGGGCAGGCTGGCCAGGGTCAAGCCCGCAAGCACCAGGAAGAAGGTGCTCAGGACGATGATGGACTCCAGTGGCCCCACGGGGCTCTCCCAGAGCATGGCGTGCGCAAGTTGGAGGCGCAGAGCGGTGCATGGCACAGTGGGGACATGCCCAGGGCAGCAGCGGGTCCTTCATGGGCAAAATGGTAGGTAGGTCTGCTTTGGCGCCCCATGCTGCTCTCAGGCTCCCTGTCCCAGACATGGCTTCCCTTTGCTCCACTAGCTGAATTCTGGCCTATGGAGCAGTGTAAAACGCCCCCAGGCAATGAGTATGTGCACTGCTTTGTTCCTTCATCCGGGAGTGGAAGGGGAGCTTGCATGTGTTTATGGAGTAATTTGTGGTTCCAGCTTTTCCCTAATTGCACGGTGAGGCTTGGGGTTTTCTCCACCTCTCCACCCATGCAGGAAGCCGGCATCGGCTTCAGTATTGTGAGCAGCATGAGGCTGTAGCACCAGCACAGACTCCCTGTTGCGGAGGGGGGAGCTGAGCTCCAGTCATGAGCCATATTTGGCTCCTAAGTGAGGCATAGATGGCTTGTGAACCACAGGCTGCCGACCCCTATTCTGGTGCTACATATGTTATCAGTTCGGTGGTGGGACAGAAGTTCAGCTTTGTGGAGAGCACAGATAATTCAGCTGCAGAAGTTAAGGGGAGTCATGATAAACTACTGGTGTGGGGGTGTCCTGTAGTGATGTTGCAGTGAGTCCTGGGGCCTTTGTTTCTCCAAGAAATTGTGGGCTGTGGGTTGTGAATTGGTGTAGTTGGTTCCACATTTAGTTTTTGTGTTGGATGGCTGTCATCAGGTTTGTGATAGTTGCTCTGGGTTTCTTGCATGCGTTCCAGATAATTTTTATGATTTTTGTGTTTGGTTTTTTTCTTTTATGAGTGGAAACGTGATAATTTCTAGCTTGACTGTGTCCTTTCTGGACTCTCTTATGTCCAGTAGTGGTTCCTTGGTATTCTTGAAGTCCTTTTGAAGAATCTTCCCTTATCTTCCTTCACCTAACTTACCAACTGCCCATGGTAAAGTGATATCTTTTATTGGACCAATTTCTGTTGATGCAAAAGACAGACTTTGAGTTTACAGAGAGCTCCTCCTTTTCAGCTCTGGGAAAGGTACTCAGAGTACCACTATACACTTCCGCCTCAACTTTCTCTCTCTCTCTCTCTCTCTCTCTCTCTCTCTCCCCTCTGCTCCCCTCCCCCCCCCCCCCCCCCCCCCGGTGACTGATGATGTGTAAGCTGTCCACTTCACATTGAATAGTGCTTTTTGAAATGTCTTAACTACTATGCTAAACAATCTAGTCCCGCTTTTCCACCTTGTACTTAGGTATGACACTCTGAGTACCTTTCACCTTGAAAGCTTATCATTTTTACATAAATTATTTTCAGTGAAGAACTATACTTATAGCTGCCTGACATCCTAACATATATTATTCATATGAGTCAGATTGGTTTTACTAAAAGATAATTGTCTTTGGACACTATAATATTTCTTCATTCATCAGCTGCAGTTTCTGTATGAAGCCAGAGTACTGAGGCTTGCTTTGGACATGAACAGTAACTTGCATACCATGGGTTGTCCCTTGGTGTGATATAAAATGAGTTGTGGATTTTTTATTTTTTTTAAGTGGACGTAGCCCTTATTATAATAGGTATTTGTTTTAGGGGTGTGTAATCCCCAAGGAGATTACCTAGATTCCTGGGGCTCTGTCTGCTGGCAGCTCAGGGAGAGGCATTCTGAGTTTGCCTTGGCTCCTCCTCCCTATCAAGGACAGAGTCCGCCCAGGAAGCCATAGGTAGTGAGATGCCCCTCCCAGAGAGTTCAAGAGGGGGAGGAGAATCGACTGTTGGAAGAGTCTGGAGCCAGCCAGGACAAGGGGAAGGCTGGCTGTGTGGGAGCTAGTAAGCCCCAGGCCTGCATGCAGGGTTTCCCCCTGAGAACTAGCCTCTAGGGACCTGAAAGCAAGATCCCTCAGCTGGGTTTAATTTCTCCACTGTTGATTCCCAGTTTGTAGAGTTTGCTGTGAAACTTCCTCAGCCAGGCTGAGTTCGCTTTCCAGCTCCCTAGGTGAGACCAGTCACCACATGGTCAGCTCTGTTCTGTCTGCTAGTTCAGGGCTGCTGCCTGCTGTGTGTGTGTCTGAATGCTGGGGTAGGAGATTACAGTATGAATTTTAGTGCAGTTGTAACTTGCACCTTGAGCCTTGCACCCTTTTGTGGTGTGGGGAAATTCTGGGACCAAAGCTGCCTGATTCCTGCCTGAAGAGACCAGCCCCTCTGTATTTACTGAGTCCTCTCTGAACCTGAGGCTCATTCATAGAGTGTGTGAGTGCACCATTTTTTAGTTAGGGAATTTGTTTGGGGATTTTATAATCAGCTGCATATTAAACCTGTGGAGGAATTTACCACCTTCTCTCACTTGTGAGTCCTTTGGGCTGTACTGGGCCCAGTCAGCCTCACTGCTAAACCACTGCAGAGAAGAATTTTGTGGATATAAGTCATCAAGGGCCCTAACAAAGTACATGTACCAAAGGGGCACTAATCATACAGTTGCTGGGCACCAGTGAACCTAAAATTAGTGTTTTACCCTGTTATGTTATATTTGTTTCCTGTTTAATATAATTGTGTTTATTATAGTGTATGTGTTTGTGTTATTTTCTGGGAGTCTCCAACTATCTGGCAAGTACGTGGGGATTACCCTGGGTTAGAATTTTCCTCCCAAGCTGCCCTGGTGACCCTGCCATGAAGGAGTGAGGGGGGTGGAGGCACTGCCAAATAAATCCATTGGAAAAAATTAAGTTGAGTGGGTGGCGGGATCCAGAAGAACCCAGACCTATCCATCAAAACCTGTAAGGAGATTGGCTTTAAAGAAGGTAACCAAGTGGAGAGGGGGTGCTACAGGTGTAAAAATCCCATTTAATTAGTTAACTGGTTAAACATTCTGTGGCATAGGTGTGGGCTGCTGTGGCTGGGCTGGATTGCCCCCTACCTGTGGAACAGAAGGCTGCTTTGGCCGGGCTGGGGGCTCGCCATGGATGGGGGTGCAGCTGCAGCTCTGCCAGGTCACTGATAAGCATCGTCTGATAAGGATGATGTTTACCAGTTAACCACTGACATCTCTACTTTATTTCTCTTCTATCAGATTGAATATTCCATTTGCATTAGGGAGAACTATCTGACTCAAAGGAGTTAAGAATACAAGAACAGCCATACTGGGTCAGACAAAAAGTCCATCTAGCCCAGTATCCTGTCTGAAGACAGTGGCCAAATGCCAGATGCCCTAAAGCAGTGTTTCTTAAACTGTGTTCCGTGGCACACCGATGTGCCACGGAGAACAACAATTCAAAATGGCCACTCTTAAAGGGGCAGCCAACCTTTTTTTGGGTCTAACTTCCCCCCAACCCTTCCCCCACAACCTTTTTTTTTATTTTTATTTTTTTGCTCAACAAAAAATCCTTGGTGTTTCTCATAAAAAAAAATTGTTTGATGTTCCTCGGTCTTAAAAAGTTTAAGAAACAGTACCCTAAAGGTATGAACAGAACACGTACTCATCATGTGATCCCTCTCCTGTCACCCATTTCGAGTCGTAGACAAACAGAGGCTGGGGACACCATTCCTACTCATCCTGGCTAATAAGTATCGATGGACTTAACCTCTATGAATTTATCAAGTTAATGAATTAATTTGGAACAGGCAGACAGAAGTGTTTTGCAAACATCAGAAAGAGCTGGGTGTTTTTCCTTCACATATTTGCAAGTGGTTTGTTGTCTGATTTTGGAATATAGCAGGGACAGATGTTTGGAAGGAAAAAATATAGAAGGAAGAAGAGAGAAAATTCTTCAGTCAGAAACTGTGCTAAATAGAATGTTGTCTGAGAAGAACATGGACTATGTCTAGTGCTTGCACAAAAGGCTGATTTCTTTCTTTAAAGAAATTATGCAATATTGGAATTGTGGTGATTTTTAAAATGTAAGTTGTATGACCCTTTGCATTTTTTAAAATTCTCATAGAAGACATTATTTGCTAAATTTTCTGTTTCAAAAGTTGTTTTGACAGTTCTGGAAGCAACTCCCAATATTCAGACAGTAAAGTGTTTCAGTTAAACATGAATAATCACAGCGGTGGTAGCAGCTCACCAGTCTTCACGTACACAGCTTCCATCCCCATACTACCTTATTACTATTTATTGTTCAGGCTATCAGCTAGTTTGCAGTCAATGTGAAGCTACCTATATCCAGCCCGATTTGAATTCAGGGACCATCCTCAGCTCACATTTATTATTTTAAAATCATGTATGCTTAGAATGCACGTTCTATGAGCAGCCTTTTTCTATTTTTCTTCAAAATCTCTTTTTTACAGGAAGAGGGACAGAAAACCGAGAGAGGCTGGTGTTCTGGGTGTCACTGTCAACGGTAGCTTGAGAGCTTGCATGTTGATCAGGAAAAAAATGATGAGGAATCCTGTGGCACATTTAAGACTAACAAATTTATTTGGTGCCACAGGATTCCTCATTCTTTGCTGAAATAGACTAAAATGGCAGTCCCTCTGAAACATGTTGAACAGGAGCTACTGAACCAGGCTGGTATTGCTGACTCCTACGTGGCATGGTTGCATCAGACACGCATCCAACAAGCTTCTGGGAAAGCCTTGGAGGATAATGAAATGTTCATTTTGAAATTTGTCTCAAAAATCCTTCCAGTTCTGAAGGGGAACGTTTTGTATATTATTGGGAAAGGAATCCACTTTGTCATAGCCAAGAGCGGGCAAAATACAGCCAAACATTTGGCTACTGCTGGGTGAAAGCACAACCATCGCTTGTCATAGATTGTCATAATGGCATTTTGTATCTTTTTAATTTAAACTAAAAAATTCCATGATCTGATGCAATGTGACTGTATAGTACCTAATTGCCGTCTCCCATCTAAGGCGATAAATGAAGCAACTGAACCTACCTTGCCCTGCCTCATTAAGGACTTGATTCTGAGAGGTACCAAGTGTCCTTAGTGCTTATTTGCTTCATTGGAAGTTAAGTGCTCAGCCCCTTGCAGGACAGACCTTATTTATTGAGAGAACAGATGTTATGATCGCTGCCTTATTCAGGAGAGATGTTGTTAAAGCACACAAGTTAACCTCACACAGTTCCTGATTACAAAATATTTTTACTTGGTTCTGATTAGCTTACCTAAAACTTGAGAGGTACAATCCATGAGAGAGTCTCATGCACATGACTAATAGACTATAGTACTAGTTGGGTTGACTCAACATAAATACTTTTAGTTTGCCTGCCAGACCAAATAAAAATGTTTATTTTCACATAAAAGCAACATTAATGTGTGTCCACCTGGACTGCCACCAGGAGTTGTAGTTTGAGTGCCTCACACTCCAATATGTTCTCTCTAGACTAAGGCCTGGCTTGCTGGCTGGACTATGTCTTGCATAATGCAAGATGGTCTCCCCTTTGGTTGAACTGCTGCATTGCATGATGGGAATATCATGTCCGTGGTACATCATGGTAGATTTACGCTGTGTGACGGTTTCCTCCATGCTATACTTTATGAAATTGGCTTATGAATATAAATATGATAACTTGAAAATGCTGTGGACAAAATAGCTCATGTAATCTATCAATTTTTAATGTTACTGTCTGCTGGATCTCTATAGCTTATTTGGGCACATGTAGTATTCTTGTATGTAAAATTAGAAATATAAGGTATGAGATTGTTTATGGTTTTAAATGTACAAATGTGAGCCCACAATGGTGTACCCAGAAGCTTTAACAGCTGGGTGATTGACTTGAGATCAGCCTTGTTTGTCCTGTAAGTCTAAGCAGTGCTTGGTCCTAGGAAAATGCATGATCATACCACCTGGTAGTGGGATACCACTTTGATCAGGTAATTTTCCATGGAAGGTGGGAATAGAGAGCAAAAGATTCCCACCCAGGGATAATCTATAAAAACAATGGGAAGCTATCTTTTCCCTTTATCTTTGGCAGGCCAGGGGAATGGCCCAGCACACTAAAAAGGCCTATTTGAGATGCAAAGTTTTCAGTCTCTTTCTCTTTGTCTGGCATGACACACTCAAGAGAATATCCAGGGACCCTGGGGAGAGTAAAGGATCTTCCCTGGCTTGAAGGTTTGTCTAGAAATAAGAACAGTTTTAGGGTAAGTTTGCAATAAGCTTTAGTGTGTTACAAATAGCTATGCATTTTCTTTTATTTTAAATTTCTAATTTATTTTGCTCTCTTTTCACTTGCAACCACTTAAATCCTACAGTTTGTACTTAATAAAGTCAGTTTTGTTTACTATCAAGCCCACTTATTGCATGGGGGGAGGAGGGGAGCAGTAAGTGTGCATATTCTCTTTCATTGATAAAGAGTGAACATCCTCATGACTTTCCTTTGTGTAATACTTAACTCATTGAAAGATGGATTTATGTGGGGTTTTGATCCCTTTCAAGGGTTGTTTTCCTAGGTACTGTACCATAGACCTGCATTCTCCTTGAGTTGAAGTGGTTCAGTGTTTGCATTTCTCTTCAGAGGTGGAGGTGGAAGGGGTTACCCGGACTCTGTGCCTTGTCTGGGGGAGACCAGAAAAATCTATCTCAGATGGAAAGGGTGGTGGGGAGCTCCAGAGAGCAAGAAAACGAATGCTAGTGGAATAGTCAGCAAACTGTGGGACAGCCCCAAGAGACCTTCTGTGACCACATCCCATCACATCTACGTTAGACATTTTCAAATCAAAGCTTTTCAGAACTTTATGAAAAAAAATATTTTGACTCTTCATCCAAAATCAGGACGAAAAATAAATGTCAAAATAACAGACTGTCCCACTTGCTCAGGATTCTGATTTTTGGCCAGCTCTGGTTAATAACGATCATTGGAATGACATGTTAAAATTTGGTGTACTAGAAAATCATATTTTTTTTACAGAACTTTGTTCTAATACGAAGGGGTCTCTTGTTTTGAAAGTAATCTACAGCCTTTGTATCTATCCTCTTTAAGTTTTGATGAAGAGATTTGCTTTCTTTCTCTTCACTTAGCACTGGCTGATTTATGTCTTGTGATAACTTCATATTTTACTGACATTAATCTTGCTAAAGCTTATTAATCAGCATTATTAATGCAAGTCTTATTTAATATCAAGAAGTTATGGGAGAATATAGTGTGAGATTTTTTTTTCTTTTACCAATGATGAGTCTCTTGAAACCTAATGAAATCAATTTAATTAAAATATTAATTAGTTAGAATTCTTTAGGCGCTTCAAGCCTTAGATGACATTGAGATGTGCTCTAAAGAGTTTTGTATTTGATGTGGGCAACAGTAAATCATTTAATAAGACTTCTGAGGCCTGATCACTCTGCAGTGTAATGTGCAGTTTAATTCTGAAAACTGGCTATGTTAAAATACAGGGATGTCCCTAGCAGTTCTGGTGCTCTACCCAGCCCCCATGAGGAGAGGGCAGTGGGGACAGGCCTGTGCTAGGGGCTGTGGGAGCAGGAGCTGTGGGGGTCAGAAGCAGGGCAGTTGGATAGGGAGGAAGCAGGGGTCAGGCCTGCCCCTGCATTCACCGGTGGTGTTGGGAAGCAGAGTGATCTGGCCACAGCCCAGTCTGCTCCCTTGGCTTCCAACTGGATCACTCGGGGGAAAGGGCTTGAGAGAAGGGAATCCTCTTCCCCTCCCCTCAACTCCCTGTCACTGGCAGCATGAACTGGAGTGACACAGCTGGGAACAAGCAGAGTTGAATGGGTCTGGGTCACTCCGCTTTCCACTGCTGCTGGGCAGTGCAGGAGTGAGCTCAACACCTGCTGCTGGTGTCAGGACTCTCCGGGCCTCATTGCTCTGGGGAGGAGGCTTGGGGGAAGAGCTGGAGTGGGGGCAGAGCAGGGTTGGGGGCTTTAAGGGGTGAAATAGGGGCAGAGAAGACGTGTGTGTAGGTGTGGGGGGGGGTTGTCTTGATCCTGCTCCCACCTCTCGACGGTCTTGCTGGGCGCAGCCTGTTGGGGAGGGGGCAGTTAGGGGATAGGGCTGATTGCCAGAGCCCACAATGCCGCATGTGGTGTTCAAACTGCAAAAAGAATACCACGGGAGTTTTCAAACTTTTTTTCCCTCATGATCTCAGTTGAAGAAAATCATTGATGCTCACGACCCAGCATCATCTGACCAGAGTGTGGGTTTGAGGATGAGAGCTTTGGGGTGTAGGCGGGGGCTCTGGCTTCTGGGAAGATAGCAGAGCTGGGGCAGGAGGGGGCTTATCTTGAGTGGCTCCTGATCAGCGGTGCAGCAGGGATGCTAAGGCAGCTTCCTGCCCCTCCTGGCACTGCAGACCATGCTGTGCCCCAGAAGCAGCTAGCAGCAGGTTCTAGCCAATGGGCGTGCGGAGCTAGTGCTCAGGGCAGGGGCAGTGCGAAGAGCCCTCTGTGCTCCCTTTCCCCTTCTGGGCCTGTTGCTGGATGATTCTCAGGTAGCCTGCCTAAGCATCCTCACTAGGCACCTGATCACCCAGTGCCTGACATCCACAACCCAGTACTAGGTCACGACTTGTAGTTTGAAAACCACTGGCTGTAGTGTACCACGGAATTTGGAGCAATTTGGTGGGCCAAATTTCATGGCACCCTATACAGCTGTGTATTTGGTGTATTGGTAGGGATGGCCTTGTTAAAATGACATTTTCCTACTTCACAGATAAAGTTCTTGTGCATATTCAGTCCAGTGTATTTAATATGCCTTCACTTCTTTTGTTTTTACTCTTGTTAGTCTTGCTGAGACAATGAGTAAACAAGGGTAAACTGATTATATTCCTTCTTGTGGATCATCTTCCTACCTATTGCTACGTTTCAACCGGTTACATTTGTGCAACCTTATCTAAAGCAATCCATTTCATGGCTTGATTTTCAGAGATGTGGAGCACCCACAAATCCTTTTAAATTCAATGGGTGCTGTGGTTCTTTGCAACTCTGACAATCATGCCAGATAAGCATAATTAGGCTTTCCGAACTGTTGTTACTGGATCCCTAGGCTGAGTTTCTGAGATAGCAGTTAGGAAGCCCAACAATGATATATGTAGTTGTTAACTGATCACGCGTTATCTGGAAATTATTGTGAGAAGATGAACATGGACCCACAGCTCCATTTTTACAGTTTCATTCTGAAGGAAAAAATACTCTGTATAGGAATAAATGCAGACAATTTTAAATATTTCAGAATTTCTTGGTGATTGTCTCATGTGGTATTATTAAAGCGCATTAGCATCATACAGACAAAAAATTAAGCTAATTCCTGATCCAAACTGCTGTACAGTAATAAGCCCTTGCTAGCTGTCTTTAGAACATGAAAATAGTGTTTTATTGTTAGGAACTAATGAGAATTTTTTTACTTCACTGAGCTCAATTGTATTGTAGATTGTGAGAGTCTATAGTGAATCCAATTCTGTTTGATGTACTCGTTCCTTTGGAATTGTATACCTGAAGATGTATGTAACAAAAATCTCATAGCACTCCATTATTTAGCAGTGGTGTCCCTGGTACATTAGAGCAGCAACTGGACTAAAACCAGGCTGATTAAAGTCAAGGGTGTTCCCTGTGGATACAAGATCCACATGCACAGAGCTCTTTTAGAGAGTTAGAGATGATTCTAGATAGCAAATGGTCTTATTTAGCTAATATGAGCTTTTAAGTGGTGATATATGAATGCTGAGCTATATATTTTAAGTTTTGTTCTGCACATTTTTTAATTTTCTTTACAAATTCAATAAAATATTTATTATGAAAGCGGTGCTGCTGCTGCTGCTTTCTGGAAAACCTGGGGAAAATATGAAAATGGAGTGTTTGTTTCTTATAAATCTGTTTACCATCAGTATGGCATCATAATCCTTAGAATAATCTTTTTGACAATAGCTGGTTGTGATGGATTTCAGGAATTAACGTAAGTACTTTTTAGACCTAATAAGTTTGATAGTAAACTTTTGATTTCTCTTCATGTGATACAGAATTTGAAGAGCTATCTTAAGTATGATAAAACATTTCATAAAGTCTTTTAATGCAGAGGTAGCCAGTCAGAGGTGTTTAATGAGAGTGACTAAGATGCTAGACCTCGCCCCCAGACAACAAATCCAGGTGGCACTCCTTTGAAGTTATGCGATGGCACATTTTAACCATATTTACATACACAGCCATGCTCCACGGTGTGAAATACACAATATAACAACTTCTGGTATAGCAATGACACAGTGTTTTACAAATAGACTGTTTGATAGTTTTGTTGAGAGAACATAATTTTTTTTTTCAAAATAGAGAACAAATTCACTTAGTCTAATTTGGCATCTCTTAATGCTTGGCACCCTAGGGGACCATCTTGTTCGCCTCTATGCTCGGGCTGGCCCTGGAAGTAATACTGTATATGGTAAATGCTTCTACTGCTTTGGAAAACAGTTTTGAAAAGCAATGCCAAATAGTGTATTTTTGCAGTTTGCCTTTACGCTCCTAGTCTTTGCCTAACCCTTCATGGTCAGATGTTGTGGGACTGGCCTATCAAACTGGCTAATGGGATTGGTCAAAAAATTGGGATCAAAATTGCAAACAGGTTTTTTTTTTCTCCATCAAAAATATTTTGACACTCAAAAATTTCAAACTACTCTCCTAAATAGACCTAAAACCACTCTGGGCTAATACATAAAGCTGATGTGTTAGTTGGTTACTGTAGAAGGAATTACATTGTCATAAACAGAAGATTATAGTATCATTCTGAAAAGAACAGCAGGTTATTTGTTTGCTGTACAATGTTATATTGTCAACTCTGGTTTGATTTGGGGTATGATAAATCTGGGCCTTGTCCAAAGCCCATTTTAATGAAAGCTTTTCCATTAATCAGCCCCATATCATTAAATTGAGGCTATCATGGTTGAATGAGGCAGTTTAGGAGGGGTTAAAGCTATCTTTTGTTGCATGATGAACTCCAGTCAATACTATTAAGTTCAGTGTTTAGATATTGCAGATGAATATTTATTTCAAAGCCAATTGTTACTACATTTGATTTTAGTTTTCTGGAAATCTTTGTTGGTTTTATATTTAATATAAACTGATTTTTACAACCTTTGAAATGTGGACATATTTAAATGTGAGTATCTTTTTAGATATAATCCCAGGTATAGGGCTAGTTATTGGTTAAAAAAAAATCTTCATATTCCTAATTTGCATAATTGAAAATCCCTATTACAATTTTTTGTCCTCTGGTTCTGCAAAGCCAAGATCCACACCCATAAAAACCTGTGTGCTGGAAATTCAAGTCATCCTTATTGAAAGCATTGACAAAAATCTATTTGGCATAGAACTAATAATGGAAAAAGGTCTAAGCCGTTATTGTTTATGTCCCTCAGTGTGGGATTGTTCTCTAACATTTTTCCTAGTGCTTTGGTCAGCTTAAAGCACTGTGGTGCAGTTTATTCAGTATTCAGATTACTATTATATTAATTGGGTGGATTATCAAAGAGTTAAACAAAAGAAGGAAAACTAGATGAAAATCCAGTTGGAATACCTGTTTCAGAACGTCAGAAGACAATATTGATGGTGGATTAAAGAAATCCAGTAAAATATGGGGGGGAGGGGGGAACGCTCAACCTTATATGAACCATGCATAAGAAGATTTAAATTACTAAATTTTTTAATTAGTTTAAGTATTTAAGAATTTACGTACTTCAAATGAATACGCATTTAGCGCGGTAAATATAAAACTCTCCCACTGCAAAAGTTATTACATTGTGTCTCATAAATGAAGGTGGTACTGGTATAATTACAGCTAAAATAATCATTCTGTAATGATCTTTTGTAATGATCACCTGATCTGAATAGCACCAGTGGGCTTTGTTGCATTCATGCTCAGTGAATATTAGTTTGTAATAGGGATTTTAGTGAGTAGTGAGATAGGCACAAGCTTATCAGGTAGTCCAGTGGAGTACTCGACTACTTGCTTTCCCTCCCCCTTTCTGCCCCTGTAGGAGAGGCAGCAAGAGGGGGCGGAAAACAAGAGCCGGTGCGGAGGGAGCCAGCTTAAAAGCCCGTTGCCCCAGCACTGTCTCCTCAGCCTCCTGTCCCCCCTCCAGCTGCCTCTATCAGGCGCAGCCCCTAACCACAGGGGTCCCAGTGGGCAGCTGGGTCCCTCTGCGGCCAGAGGCTGCAACTGCCATGCAGCCCCTGTTCGTGGTGGCTGGAGTTGGCCGTGCGCAGAGGCTGCTCCGGCAGCAGCCCTTGTCTGTGGACAGCTCTGGCTGCCCCAAACGGGCTACTGCCAGAGCAGCCTCTGTTCATGGCGGCCAAGGCTGGCTGAGGCCAGGGGCTGCTGCTGGAGCGGCCCCTGCCTGCGGCCAGCCCTGGCTGCTGCAAACAAGGGCTGCTGGATTCGGTGTGAGCTGGGAGCAAGCAGTCCCAGCTCACACTGGCCTGGGACACTGCGCCTCTGCATTTCAAATGTAGTAAGAGCCCAGTGGCTCTTACTACATTTAAAATGCAGAGCTGCAGCATGGTGGCTTCTGGAGCCAGCACGAGCAGGGACTGCTCATTCCTGGTTCCAGCTGGCTCTGGGAGCTACCCCTGCTATGGCTATGCAGAGCAGCCCCTTATCGACTAATCGTGTAGCCGATACAAATTGTATCAATTACACGATTAGCCAGATAACCACAATTTAACATCCTTAGTTTGTAATAAAAATCCCAGCTTCCTGAGTTTTTATTTCTATATCAACGAAGAACCAAAAGGAATTCTTACCCACCGAAATGAAATAACACTGTTTGACTTTCCAGTCTCCTTTTGTCCTGAGTTTTGAAACTCTAGTCATTATGATTAAACTTAGCTTTCTACTTCTAAGTATTTTCAGTCTGAATGATTTCTCCATTTTGATGTTTCTCTCCACTTTTTCAACCTCATTTATGCTTTGGTTTCCTTGCTTTGGTATTTACTAATTTTCTTTCTTCTGAGAACTACGTCTGACTGTGGAAATGTTCAGCATATGCCCTTCCTTCCTCCAATTGTAACTGTGCTGTGTTTTATAAGTAAAGCCAAAATGCAGACTTCTGAGTTGAAAAGTTATTTGATCCCTCAAATCAATGACAGATGATCAGTTAGGTAAAGACGTTTATAAATCTGCTCTTAAAAAGAGACAAAAACCACTTTTGGTTTTCAATCTATCTGATAAGGATTTGGCCATGCAGCTTGGAATAGGAGTTAGGGTTTTTGTGCAACAGTATTGCTTTGGAAATATACTCTTGAATATACCAGTGTTCTGGGGAAGCATTCACTTTTCTAGTTGAGTCTCACCCTTTGTGTCTGGAGAAAGGTGCGGGTTGTCTACCTCTGTGGTATCACTTCATCCCAAGTAAGTAGATAGTCCACATGCAGAGGGGGCCAGCTCACCCTCTCCATTCTGGCGAGCCACCAATGTTCCCTCTAATCTTTTCAGTGCATATGCAGAATAGTTTTTTTTATATGCACTGAGGCATGTGCCAAAAACTTCCAGGGAACACTGCTGTCCACCAGCAGGCTGCACTAAGTTCCACTCAAATTTCCTCTACTGCAATTTTGTTCAGTCTCTTTTGGGGATCCACCTTTATAGGGGGTAATAGGCTCATCAGGAAGTAGAGAAGGCTCAGGCAGTATTACTCCAGTGGATTCCTGCTTCCTGTCAAGCCTGAGGGAGAGTCAGAAGAAGAGGTCTGCTGAAGCACTTGGCTTGTGTGTCTGATGGATTTGGAACATTCAGAGGCCAAACTGTTGATCTGCCAGGATCACCCTAATCAGTTGACTGATATGAAGATAACTCC
The DNA here is from genome assembly GCF_049634645.1 of Pelodiscus sinensis. Lineage (NCBI taxonomy): Eukaryota > Metazoa > Chordata > Testudines > Trionychidae > Pelodiscus > Pelodiscus sinensis. The sequence continues at coordinate 176,291,283 of NC_134712.1, forward strand.
ATAATGGGAATCACATAAAATTTTCCTCCTTCCAAGGGCTCTTCCTGCAGGTTCTTCCACAGGGAAGAGTGATTGTCTCTTTTTTGTAGAAAAAAATATTCTGCCAGGTGTGCAGGGCTATCGGTCCGTTACAATGCTGCTAAAAACAATGTGCCTGTTGCTCCTAATTCTCAGTGTGCCTTGTACAACTTTATACCTGTATTTATCTCTCAACCTGCTTAATCCATGGAAAGCATGTACAGCTGGGAATGTTTATACACTATTAAGCTGATGTGAGACTAGTTAGTTTTTATCTATAATATGCAGATGGGCTGCATTTTATGATCTCAGGATGTGGACTGTTTATGAGCATTCCTGAGGCTATTAATATAGTAGGCTTCTCAGATTCCATGAATGTGGAGATACATTTGCCAAGACCAAAAAGGTCTGGAGCAATAATGCTGCTGCTAGAGTAAGTGCACAGTGATCAGACTGAAAACCCACATGTACAACTGCTAATATTTGTAGAGCTCTTTTATGATTGTGTATCTATATATTATTTGCTTTCTTGTCTTTATTCTTGATTAGATGGGGGGTGAGGGGAACTAGGTGATAAATGAGACACTGTAAGAGTTCTTAATGAGAAACTTGGCTTTGAATACTTGTCTGCACTCTACCATAAGGACCTGATTTGTGCTGTACAGGCAGTCCCCGACTTACGCGGATCCGACTTATGTTGGATCCACACTTACGAACGGGGCTTTTCTCGCCCCGGAGCTCACGGGTGGCGGGTCACCGCCCGTGTCCTCCGGGGTGAGAAAAGCTTCTCTCGGTCTCCCTGGTCTGCTGGGGGGGGTCCAGCAAAGCCGCTGGACCCCCCCCCCCCAGCAGACCAGGGACACCTGAGCAAAGCCGCCACCTGGGTGGCTTTGCTCCTGTCCCCCTGGTCTGCTGGGGGGGGGGGTCCAGCAAAGCCGCTGCACCCAGCCAGCAGACCAACGGGACAGGAGCAAAGCTGTCCAGGCGGCGGGGGTCCCGCTGCCTGGGCGGCTTTGCTCCCGTGCAAACGAGCGAAGCCGCCCAGGTGGCGGCTTTGCTCGGGTGTCCCTGGTCTGCTGGGGGGGTCCAGCGGCTTTGCTGGACCCCCCAGCAGACCAGGGAGACAGGAGCAAAGCCGCACAGGTGGCATCCCGCCGCCTGTGCTGCTTTGCTCGGGGGCAAAGGAGCAAAGCTACACGGGCGGTGGGGTCCCTCCGCATGTGCGGCTTTCTCAGGTCTCCCTGGTATGCTGGGGAGGAATTCCCCCCAGCATCCCAGGGAGACAGGAGCAAAGCCGCATGGGCAGCGGGGTCCCTCCGCCTGTGCGGCTTTGCTCGGGTCTCCCTGGTATGCTGGGGGGAGGGGGCGCAGCTAGTGCGCCCCCTCCCCGCCCCCAGCAGACCAGGCTTTTGTTGCGGGACGCCTCGGGTAGAGTAGCTGGGGTGCTGCCGGGTTGGTCCCGTGGGAACCTACCGGGCAGCGCCCCAGCTGTTCTGTCCCAGGCTCCAGATTCAGCAGCTGTTGAAACTGATCAGGCTGATTCCAGGAAGCTGGGGGCAGAGCAACTCTGCCTCCCGCTTCCTGTAGTCAGCCCCTGGTCAGTTTCAGTGGCAGCAGCAGAATCTGGAGCCAGTTCCTACTTACATACAAATTCAACTTAAGAACAAACCTATAGTCCCTATCTTGTACGTAACCCGGGGACTGCCTGTACTTGTGAGGATAATGTCAGTTTGGATCTTCCCCCCAGCCCTTCGCCCCCCCCCCCCAAAAAAAAAATTGGAGATGCTTATTTCTTTTAATGTTTTTGAAATGTCAGCAGTAGCAATACAGGGGACAAGGGCTTGTATACTGGAATAATTATATGTAAGTCAATTAATTGATTCTGGATTTCTACTAGTATATTTGACATAATGGAGTAAGACCTATGGAGTGATCCTATGGCTTATAAATGAAAGGAAGTTAATCATATCAATAGAAGTATCTGTTAAGCTTGACTGGTGGAAATGGCTCAGTTGAGGTAGATGAACTTGGGTTTATAGAAAGGCCTGAGCCTTTTCCACCCAGAGCTGTGTAAGGAGGGCCCAGTCTGCCTAAGCCACAGGTCTGTTTCAAGTGGATGTGTACAGTAATTCCTCATTTAACATGTGCCCGCTTAACACGTTTTCGCAATAGTACAATTCTTTTTGGGGAACGTTTTTTGAATTACACGACCGTCCCCGTAATAACATGATTTTCCCAGCTGGCCCATTGCCGGCAGCTGCGCGGGGCTTCCCCCTGCCTCCCTGCAAAGCGGCGGAGGGTTCACTGCTCACCGCACCGTTCCCCGGTGACCCCCCCCCTTGCTGGATGCAGTGCAGGTCCCGACTGACCCATCACAGGGGCATACTCCCAACCCAATCCCCCTCCCCTCTCCTCCCCATCCCTTCCCCAGAGCCAAACAACTCCCCTCCCTGCTGTAACCCAGTCCCCTTTCTCCCCCAACCTTATGTCCTGGACCCAGCAGACACCACCGCTTGAAACGCAACCCCCACCTTTTCCATTATTTTCAATGGGAAAATTGACCCCGCATAACACGTTTTCACTTAACAGGATCATTTTCTGAAACATATCTATAGTATTAAATGAGGAATTACTGTATGGTGTTATGTAGGCATGTTTAAATAATTTGACTGAATAACATCGTTTAAGTAATGGAACAACTATCTGTCTTTTGCATTTTTCAAAGACCAACATTGTAACTTTGTAAAGTTCTTAATGTACTGGGTGAGAGCTGGACATAGCTCATCAAAATGTTACTCAGAGAAGGCTAAATTTCTATGAAGTTCTGACAGGACTGAATCAGGAAAGGGCTAAAGAAGAATTCTGATGTAACTCTCCTCATCAGCTTTTCTGGTTGCCAGTTTAGAAGACTATTGGAAGATAGTCCCTCTCTACCCGCCCATAAGAAGGGGGTGGGGAGTGGCTCTTGGCAGCTAATGGAAATTAATCAAATTAACTTATTTCAGTGACTACTAACCAGGGTCAGGGGAACTCAAAGATGTCTTAGAAACCACCTTTTCACCCCTGCATTGCAATCTGAGCTGCATCAAGAGCTTTTGGGCTATAGTCAACATGAATCTGGTCCTGTGTATTATCAGCGGAGATCTCTCTTGTTTAGTATTTTGCATTGTTCAGAAATGGTCAATTACAAAGTAAATAAAGTACAGGTTGAACCCTCTAGTCTGGCAACATCTGTGGTCTGGCATGATTTCAATTAGCCGGATGTCCACTTATCGTAGGCGTGGCCAAGTTTCCCACAGTCCCAGAAAATTTGTTTATGGCCACGAGTCCTGGCTCTCTGTTCTGTGATTTTATTTAGCTCTAATTTACCTTTAAAAGTCTTTCAAGATTGCTGGACTACAGAGTTTCAACCTGTACATCTTAATGAAATATTTTCTCTTTTGGGCTTAAAGGGGAAAAGGAAAGGTCATTGGAAACTAGAATTAAATGAGATGGATGCAGAAGTATTAAAGCACCTTATACTTATTGAAAACTGTATCTTAAAACATTTTCTTGTGAAGAATCTTTAGTAATGCAGTGTATAAAATGCAGTGTATAAGTATTTCCTTAGTGCATTTGGAAAATGGTTTAAAAAAGTGGACAAAATGTACAATTTCAAGTGCATAATAATTAAAGTTTTGCAGAGCTGCAATTTGCGACAACAGTTAGATTAGGCTGAAACTGTCTATTGATGTTATGTTTATTTCGCTTTGTTTTCCAAATGCCTTGTAACTTTCTTTATTGGAGTGTGGAATCTGCATTGGTGATTGCAGAGATTTGTTCATTACTTTTGATGAGAAGTGTTTGCATGCCACAGTTAGTGCATTCTGAACTTGCTGCATTCAGAAATCAGTAGAAAAGAGAAATATATATATTTTTATTATTTACCTTGATCCCAGTTATAATTTATGAAGGCAAAGATGTTGAACTGTTTAGGAGTGCCAGAACTTACCCATGAGTCCCTGCATCTTCCATATGAGAAACACCCTGCGGTCCTTCTCCCTCTTTCACACCTGGTTTCCTCCATGATACAGCCTGTGTCAGGTGGTACTCGCCTGTAGTGCTGGGGCTGGGAGCTACAGCTGTCTAATCAAGTGGGGAGGCAGCTCTGCTAAGTAAGGGCGAGCTTGGGTGATGACCTGGTGTCTCCCTGGCTTACAGTAACTGGACTATGAGTATTTCGTCCACTTTTTAACAGGATTTTCCTGTTGCAAGCCAAACACTTGGCAACCCTAAAATTGTGGAATAGCTGCTCTACATAGTAGCTCAGGGCAACATAATTATAATGCAAAGGTTTGATATGCTGTTTTAAACAGTAGTAGCTCCCCTTTTCAGTGTGAACATATTTGGGAGAAGATGAGGATGGGAAGATCGCATACTGTGAGATGGTAATACGGTATAGCTTGCTCTACTGAAGAGTCCAGAAAAAAATATGAATGGGCTGTGAGATTCTTGGAAAACGGCCAGTTTGTTCCCTCTGATCTGTTGTGCATTGCAGTTGGAGATAGTTGTGACCAACTGGTGGTCATGTTTCCTGGCTACCGTGCTTTGCTATTTTCCTCTGCTTCACGGGAATCTCTTTGATTCAGCAGAAGACTTAAGCGGGGTACTGAATAGGCATGGATTTAAGCATGTGTGTACTTTGCTGAGTTTAAGCTATGATTCTGTTGAGGGGTCTGCAACTAGGTGGGACCAGTGCTACCACTTACTTTTTGTACGGTTCATATATGGGAAGTGGAACATATGGCCCTTTGAACTCCATTAGTACTTCGTTCCTGCGTATTTGAATTCGCAGCTGTAATTACTTTTGTAGCATTACCATGGCAGAGCTTCAAGAACTGTAGTTACTGATTATTTTAATACAAGGTCAGTATATAATCTGAAAAGCTTGTAGGTGGCCTTTATAAGATAAAACCAATTAGTGCTCTGAACAGAGGCAAAACTGAACAAATGAATATATTTTACATGTAGGGAACTAATTTAGAAAATGTAAATGGACAAAATGACTGGGAAGAAACTGTCATTCTGAGGTAGTTACAAACATTAGATTGACACTCTTTCCCACCTCCCCCTTCTCTGGTTTCAACAGCTACGGTACTAAAAATTACCATATTTTTGTGCTTCATTGGTGTCTGCATCATCAGGGAAGTCAGCACATTTTGAGTTTGGCTTCACAGTTCTAGTATATAATGTGTGTGTGTGTGTGTGTGTGTGTGTGTGAAAAAATTTCCTGAGGGTTGACAGAGTGATGTCATCACGTCGTCTGCATCCTCATGCTGCTGCCACTGCTTGCCTCCAACTCCGTTGCTTGCTGTGCCCAGCCTTAGCACTGTCCCCTCTGGGCATGGGCTGCTCCAGCTCCCACTTCACACCCTGGGTGCTGTGCCGCAGGGGAGGAGCTGCTGGGACTAGGTCACCTCCACCATCAAAGCCAACCCTCCGCCATCTGAGACGAACCCCTCAGCCCTCTCTGGGGCATGTCGGGTTCTCTCTGCCATCCGAGCTCACCTTCCGCCATCTGAGCCCACCCTCCTCAGGCTGCGCCAGGTCCGCTTCGCCACCTGAGCCTGACCCTTCCCTCCTCCCCAGGCCGTGTCAGGTCCCTTCCACCATCTAAGCCTGACCCTTCCTCCCCCTCCTGGGGCACACTGGGTTCCCTCTCCCATCTGAGCCCACCCCCACCCCACCCTAGGCCGCACCAGGTCCCCTCCACTATTAGAGCCCCATTCCCCTTCCCAACTCCTTCACTGTTTCCACTGAGACCCCACATCTCCAGACCATTCCTGTTCCCTCTCCCCTGGCCAGACATCTATCCCCGGAGAGAAGGGGGGTTAGTGAGCATAGTGAGGAGGGGGCACAGCCCCCCTAGTATAATTTTAATGTAACTTGCTCCTTTGCACCAGATGTCCTGTTGTTGTTCTCCTTCTCACTGTTTTGGAGTTGTTTCCAAAAAACTTCCTCTGTGCTGAGAAAAATCCAAGGTGGAGAACATGAATTTGTAACATGAATTTCATGTCAGGAGAAAGATGAAAGATACAACCACCTCTACGCAGCAAATTTAAATAATGATTCCCAAACTGTATTTGCATTCCTCTGAACTAGAAATGTTGGTCTTTGGTATTTCAGATTGTAAGCTCTTAAAAGCTGCAGTTCATAGACTACTAGGACTGAAAGGGACCTCGAGAGTTGTCATTACTGTTTGCACAATACTTAGCACAATGGAACCTTACTTGTTTTGCTTATGTTTGTATATATGAAATGAATGCTTATATCAGTTGCTTTATGTCTCACAACTATTAGAGGCTATAATCTCTTTAAAATAATTTCTTCCTCATGTTTTTTCTGGATCAGAAATGCACTGGGAGTTGTCAGATTCTAGCCACCAAGGGCATAATCATGTAGGTAGGATTTAAGGAAGAGAGAAAATATCAAAGGTAGAAGAAGTAATCAATATAAAGAAAACATTCTGTAGGTATTCTGACCCAATTTAGAAAGATAATTGAGTATGTTCTTAAAATTAGGCACATGCTAGAGTTGTGTCTCTTGATGTTAATGGGGCTACTCAAATGCTTCGATTTAGTCATGTCCTTGTTGAATTGAGACTTTAATCCATGTGGTCTGGCTTTCAAAGGCTTTATTTTTATTAACAGATTCTCTTGAAGAACTTGCAAGTGCTATCCATTTTATAGAACGGATTGTAAAAAGGGATTTAAATTATTTGAAGTATTGACAAAAGTTCAGCCAATGAGAATATTACCATATAAAATGTTTAATGGTCTGTGTCCTTGTGAATTCCCCTGTATTTTACACTGGTGTAAAACCACAAATTTTAACAGATTTACTCCTGATTTACATTGCTTTAAGTTGAAAAGAGTATTTTTCCCAGTTTTCTGAACTTTCAGTACTATTTCTTAGCTACTAATTCGGTTTCATCCAGAATCCCTACTGATTAATAAAAATTACTCTCTAATGGTACTAGATATGTTAGAAAGCTCTTTGTGTTTTTCTTAAACCAGTATATTTATGTTGTGCAGACACTCCTTATTTATTTTAGCATTCTTTTATCTTTTTTTTCTTTTAAAGTGTCTTCTCACTTCAGTGGTGCCATTAAATGCAGGAAATTGAAGTGAATTACACACTGTCAATGCTTTGAACCAATTGGAAAAGATGGCTTATCTTTCTATGGACATGCCCTTAACTGTTACTTTACTCGTGAAAGTAAAACCTTTCTAGCCCTTTAAGGTCTAGATCCATTAAGAACAAAGAGAAACAATTTAATTCAGACATTGGAAAGACAGCCAAAATCTGTTTGTGGTAAGCACGATCTATGGTACATATTTTGAACATTGTTAAATTCAGGGACAAAAATCCTCTGCTCTACTTTATACCACGATGTGTCAGACAAGTCATACAATTTCATCATATTCCTGTTTACCTACTTGATAAAGGGGTGAAATGGCCTATACATCAGTGAAGTGGAGGATGTATTCATGTTTAGTAATGCATTTTGAGATCCTAATGTGACGGGAGAAATAAATGAAAAATGTAGTATCATGGTTTTTATAATAGACAGGACTATGCAGCACTTCAAAGACTAATAGTGAGTGTTATTCTCAAAAACTGGTTCAGTTAACAGGATGCTGTCAAGTTGGTAGGTCTACAGTGTAATGTACTATAAATTTGCATGTTTATTTTCACTTTCCTTCTACTCAGGGCCGGACTGAGGCATGGGCGAGCCGGGCAGCTGCCCAGGGCGCCAACCGATGGGCGGCGCCTAATGGCATCTGTAAGGGGCGCGTGGCGTCCCTTACAGCTGCCATCAGGCGTTGCGCACCCTGCTCCCACAATGCCAGCCCGGCGGCGCCGGCCAGCAGCACCCTTCCTCCCATGGCCGCAGGGCCCTGCGCAGCCCAGCGTGTGCGCCAGCAGCGCTGGCCAGGCCGGGCTGGGCAGCGCATGCGCCGTGTGCCCCGGGGGTGGCACCGTGTGCCCTGCTTCTACTCCCTTAAATTATTTTTTTCAAAGGCTGGAATTCTTAAAAATGGATTTTTACTTGTATTTTTAAGTGGTTCTACAAAAACAAACCTAAGTTACTTTGTTGTCAGTTTTTATCCTAGTGCTTGGAGACTGTGTTATAAATGTCATCTTAATATTATTTCTCTGGTAGCATCAACAGTATCAGCTGGTACTGGGGCCCCATTGTACCAGCTGCAATAAAAACCACACTGGGACAGTACCCATCTCGAAAACTTACAATTTGATTGGAAAAACTTAAAAAGCAACAGCTTCAGAGGGGTAGCTGAGTTAGTCTATAACTGGAAAAAACTTAAACAACAACACATAGTCTTGCAGCACCTTAAAGACTAACAAAACATGTAGATGGTATCATGAGCTTTTGTGGCATAACCTACTTCTTCAGATGAATGGTGTTATTAAAGGTCCAGTTTTGAAATAAATAGGGATGAAGGGGGAGGGGGGAAAAGAAGGGAAAAAAGGGAAAGAAAATAGTCAATTAGAGTCTCCATGCTACATGAAGCTGATAGAGAAGTTGCAAATTGTTCTTACATACCCATTGTTTGGTTTTTTTATGTCATTAGGGTGTGGAATATAGCGGGCCATCCAGCCAGTGTCTTTATACCTTTGGGATAGGAATCAAACCTGTAAATGAACTTAAGTTCCAAGGCTTCCCTGTGTATTGGCTTGTGGAATTGGCCTGAAGGTGACTTGGAGATCCATTAATGAGTGCCTGGGCAAGTTAGAATGTTCCCCAACAGGTTTCTGTGTGTTACCTTTCTGGATATCTGATTTGTGTCCATTCATTCTTTCCAGTTTGGCCCATATACATGCCAGAGGGGCATTGCTGGCATTTGATGGCACAGATCACATTAGTGAATGTGCAGTTAAATGAGCCTCTGATGTGGTGGCTGATGTGGTTAGGTCCTGTGATATCGCTTGTATAGATGTGTGGATTCCAATTTGATTGGAAGAAACCTGCTTTTGTGAGATGCACAGAAACTGATGTGGATAAAAGTAAAAGAGCAAGGTTCAATTTTCTCTCTGTTTTTATATTCTAGGTGAGTGTAGTGTAAAAAAAGAATCCAAAGATAAAATAGTGAATAAATGACACATAATACAATAACTGTAGTAAAGTAGCATGTAGGGACATTAAAATAATCGATGCCATATGTTCATACATACTCGTGAAGTTTAATTACATAAAACATTACATAAGTAGATGACATTGTCTTCATTAAATTTAATTACCAAATGTGAACTTCTAGAATAATTCTGTTCTTTCAGTGTTTTTAATTAAACTAGAAACAAATAACTAAATCACCAGTGATAAAGCTGTGTGATAGCCAAAAAAATCTCACTTTAACTGGGCGGTGTTTCAGTTTGCGATAATTAGTAAAATATGTGAAGCATATTTGCTCTGTAGCCTTTCAAACTGAAGAAAACAAGAAGCCGACATAATCTGTATTATCTTGAGGCAAGAACAACAGATGTCACACGGATTGCAATGGCAAGAGAACTGTTGAATGGGCAAAATGTCTGAAATCAACAAAATAGTCCTTGTTATATTGACAAATACATACTAGATCCCCTTCTTTTAGATGTACTTTATGCCTTTAATGCTGTAAATATTTTTTTGTTTAGTCCTTTCCTTTATATTAGCATTCATGAGTTTAAACACTGAGTGGTTAAAGGCAATAGTAATGGGCTTTGAAGCTTTTCACCTCTAGATTACTGGTTCAAATCCAGCCCTAGCTGATAGTAAGAGATTATAATGATGCTCTGACAGCTGCTCTATGCCCAGTCTTGAAATGAGTTGTTGGTCTCCATCCAAATCTCGTGGACAAGGGCCCACATCACAAAGTTCACAGTCACTCTTAGCAGTTTTAATGTAAAGGGCAAGAACTGAATATACATCTAGAGACTTTAATCAGTCCCTGGCCCCTTAAATGGGATCTTTGCTTGTGGCCAGGATGCAGTTACACCCAATCACTGGAGTGCTTCAGTGAATTTGTGCCCTGAGTTTTTCTGTATCTGAGACTTGAACTAAGACTCTTTAGTTCTGTGCACAGCAGCTCTGTAAAGTGAACAACATAAGTGTCTTTTGTGACCATCCCAACTGGAGCTGGGCTGATAGGGTTGCCAGGTGTCTGGTTTTTGCCTGGACAGTCCGTTTTTTCAGGCCCCCATCCGGTTTAAAAAAAACCCTAGAAAATATTGGGCATGTAAAATGTCTGGTATTTTCTGTTTCTTTCAGATGGAAGGCTGGTGGGGACAATCTTCCCCTGCTGCGTCTGTGCTCAACAAGTTTGGTCTCCTGGGGTTTGTTTGGTTTTTTTTGCCATGTTCGGGATTTTTGGTGAAAGCATCTGGCAAGGCTGGGGCTGAACTTGTCTCAGTTGAAGCTGTTTGAATCTGCATATAGGGTTGCCAGATGGTCTCCCAAAAAATACCGAACACACGGGCTAAAAATGTGTCAAGGAAAAAAAAAACTACCCACACCGAACACACATCCTGTATGGCTACTACCAAGAGCCACCAAGCTGGGAACAAAGGAAGGGGGGCAGAAGAGCGAGAGCTTCACAGTGGGAGCGGTGGGGGGCAACCACGGGTAAGAAGGTGACTCCCTCATAGCCAGGTCTTTGGGTGTCCCAGTGGGAAGAAGCAGAAATTCCACCCCAGTCAGTTTTGGCTGAGAGCCCATGGAAGGCGCCTAAACACAACTACAAAGAACCTGTGGGCTTCTCTGCTGGACTGCAGCGCCACAACATGCTTGAACAGCGCTCAGGAGCAGGGACAAGGTTTCTCCTCCTCCCCAAGGCATCACTCCTCCTCAGACGCAATCAGCTGAGAGCTCCCAGCGCCGATTGTGCCCTGCCTCCCAGCCACTTCCACTGCTCCTGCCCGGCTTCTGCACTCAACCAGAAGCTCCCAGCGCCAATCGTGGCCCTACCTCCCAGCCTGGGACTCCCTTTGGTTGCCTGCAAAAGCCTGGAGGGGGTGGGGAGAGCGGCAGGGAGTGCTAGCCACTTCCCCCGCCCCTGCCAGGCTTTTGCACGCTCCCACATGCTCCCAGCGCCGATCATGGTCCCGCCTCTCAGCCACTCCCTCCGCCCCCGCCAGGCTTCCATCCGGCACCCAGCCGGAAAACCAGAAAATACTGAACATTGCACATGTCTGGTATTTTCTGAATTTCTTTACCGGACAGAGGGCTCAAAAACCAGATGGTCTGGTAGAATACCGGACACCTGGGAACCCTATCTGCATATCTTCTAGCATTCAAAATAAATTAAAATATTTTAACATGATACATGAACAGATGCATTAAACATCATATTTGTGGAAAAGCTAGTGAGTTTGCTTGTGTAAAAATCAGTTATTAGGATAAGCTGTGACTGAGGCAAGGCTGAAGGAATTGGGCTTGTTTACTGTGGAAAAGAGAAGATTGAGAAGGGACATGATAGCCGTTTTCAGGCATCTGAAAGGGTATCTTAGAGAGGAGGGGGGAAATTGCAGGTATATAACTCTAATGGTGTCTAAAACAAACATTTTGCTGTTGTATAAATTGTGTAGCTCTTATAAGGTAGGTCAAATTTCAGTGAGCCTTTCTGATTGGATTAATCTTATAGATGAGCGGTGATGTTTAGTTTTTTTTTTAATATACTAAAGACTAAATTGTTTTATTGACTTATTCCAGTTTATATTGGTGTTATGTGAGAAGAAGTTAGTCCTACTATCCCTATAAGGCCATCTTAGGGATTAGAAAATGAAGTGTGTTCTGTCATCTTATTGTTCACCCTACTTACATCACTCATCCTTTAAAATTTGGATTCTGGAGAATAAAACAAGTGAAATTATTTAGTTGTTCAAGGCAAGTTAAACAAAAGAAAAGTTATAAAAATACAAGAAAAATGTGCTTAAAGTTTCCATGGCATTTAGAGATAGACTTCTTGAAAAGAAAAGCTTCCTCCTTTGGGTTGAAGTATTTGAAAAGAAATAAATAAACTTCTTCACTGTGTTTTTGACATACATTTTTAAGTGATGGCTGCATGCGGAAATATTAAGGGTGCTTTAATGTTTTTTGTATAGAATATGTTGCAAATTGTGGGTTTTATGTTTTGTAAACCTGTTTTCCGTTGTGAGAACTGAGATTGAAATCTTCCTGTCTGAATATAGAACAGTCAAAATAAGTTTGTTATTGAAAAATTGTGATGAATAGTAAACCAGAAGCAGCACAACCACCCTCTCTGTCACATAACCCATGGTCTTGGCTTCATCTTGACTATCCCCCTCCTTTGACCCACTTGTTGCTCCTTTCTACAGCATGTCTCCTTTCCTCTCTGCTTATTCTAAAACTCCACTCTAGGCACTGGTCATCTTGCACCTTGACTACTGAAATCTCCCTTTCTCTTAACCAGCCCCAAATCCAGTCAAAACAGTGCCACTAAGGTCATCTTCTTGCCTTATCACTCTCATTTCCATCTTTGGTTTCTTCCATTGGCTCCCACTTTTCCAGTGCATCAAATACAACCCTTTTGTCCTTCGTTCCAAGGTCCTTCATTCCTTATCTGATCTATTATCTTATCATAGGGTCAGTTCCTGCCTTCACGCCTCAATGGTTTTGGCCTGGATTACTTGGTTCTTTACTTCCCTGCCAGTCATTTTTGTACATTCTCCAATGCTGCTCTTTCTGAGTGGGGAAAATCTCTCAGTCAAAATCTATAAAGCTCATCTTTGTCATAATGCTACAGAAAATTGCAACCTGATAATGTCTAGGCAGGTTGAGAGTTGTGATCACTGTTCTCTGACTGGCTAAGAATTGTCCACATCCTATTATTTAGGTTTGTTAATCCACTTCTCTACCTTGCCCTGCATGTTAGTCCTGCCTACATACCTGTTAGGTTTTATCTTTTGGACTATGGACTTTTTAGGATGGGATATCATTTATTGTATGTTTATACAGCACCTTGCACAATGACACCCACAATAGTTGAGACTTTGAGTCACTACTACAAGATATGCGTTCAATAATATTAAAGAAGCTCTGCTATCTGGAGTGTTTGGCTGGCATCCTCACTTTAGAAATAGAGGGAGGCAGCCAAAATGTTGTGCGTGCAGGACCAGAAGGTGGTGCTTGGGGACAAGGGTGACTAGAGCCATCCTGACCTATATGCAGAATGCACAGTTGTGTAGGTCACCCCAAAATTTGGGGCACCACTGGGTCTTAATGTCCACCCACTTGGCTCTTTCTATCTCTGTTCTGTGGCTCTGCTTCCTCTGGAGAGTATCTAGTTAACTTAAAAGTGAAAAAGCCTGCCAGACCTATTAGCAGAACATGAACACTATGAAAGAGCCATTCAAGTGGTAATGAACAGGCATTTGCCAACCTGGGATATGTACTGTCACTTTCTGTTTTTACTGTGTTAGTCTACGGGTACATCTAAACTACATGGCTCCGTCGACGCAGCCATGTAGATTTGTTTGGTCGGCAAAGGGAAATGAAGCCGCGATTTAAATCATCGCGGCTTCGTTTAAATTTAAATGGCTGCCCCATTCTGCCGATCAGCTGTTTGTCGGCAGATCAGGGCAGTCTGGACGCTCCCCTGCCGACATGAAAGCCCTTTATCGACCTCCCCGGTAAACCTCATCCTACGAGGCATAACGGGGAGGTTGATAAAGGGCTTTCAGATCGGCGTGGGAGCGTCCAGACTAGCGCGCTGAGCTGGCAAACAGCTGATCAGCTGTTTGTCGGCTCAGGGCGGCAGCCATTTAAATTTAAATGAAGCCGCAATTATTTAAATCGCGGCTTCATTTCCCTCTGACGATCAGCCTAATCTACATGGCTCCATCGATGGAGCCATGTAGTTTAGACACACCCTACAAGACCTTAATTTACGTTTTTGTTTTAAAAATATTTTATTAGTGTGTCACTGAAGATTATAAAATCATATCTCTAAAAAGTTGTCATCCCCCCCCGCCCTGGCTGCCATTGAACATAAGGACACCAGTTTAATAGTAGTATGTAGGGCACCAAAATCGTAAAGACAGCCCTGATAGTGACCTTGTATGTACTCTCATTCCCAGCCCTATGCCAGTGTGGCCCCCTTCTTGCTTTAGAGGAGGCCTGCCCTGAGTTGCACAGAGCTGTTAGTCTCCATGAGCCATAGCAGGAGCTGGAGAATGCCAGAGTACAAAAGTTCTCTAGCTATGGCCACTCTCCCATCGCACTCCGATATGCCAGCAGAATGTTAACAGGGTCAGAATGCCACTTCAGAGTTTATGAAGTGGTTCCCAACCCCCTTTTATACCAGAGACTGGCAAACCCATTCACAAACGTTTAGCAGACTGATAACTTTCTATTTGCATATTCCTTATGCAAATATGCATATAAAATGTTACTGGTCCACCAAAGCTCCGGCCTCCAGAGCCTGCAGTGCCAGCCGTAACCCCTAGAGCCCCCCATCCCTCCATTACCCCCCAGTGCCAGCCTTCAATCCCAGAGTCCCCTGCATCCAGCTCCCCTAGTGCCAGGTTCCTCCCCCGCCCCCCACCAGAGCATTGGTGTTGATAACATGGTGAGCTGATGCTGCAGGGAAGGGGGGATCGCAGGGGAGGGGATGGGGGCCAGACAGAAGGGTTGCATGGGCAGTAGTTTGCCACCCTCTGAGCTAGACCATTCTGACAGGTGCTCGTCTAAACTGCCCTTAAAAAGCTCCAGTGAATGGCATTCCACAACCTCCCTCAATTAATGTATTCCAGTATTTAACTATCTTTTACAGTTAGAATGTCTATTCTTGTTAAATTAGTGACTTCCAAGTGATTTTCATGTACCTTTTGTATAATTTTGGATGTTCTGACTCAATGTCAATGCCGTAATGTATTACTGTCCTCTCTGAAGTATAATTGTAAAGGAAATGTTTCAGAAAGGCTAGAACTGTATTTTTATCTTGTGTTCTCTCTGTTTTCTAAAGCATACTTTGCTATTATCTAATGTAATTGCTGTGTAGAATTAGCATTCAGTAAATGATATTGAAGACATTTGTTTAATAATCCTTTGGAATATTTTTCATTGCAAAAACAGTTGACTTGCAAGATATTATTGTCTTTTGTATTACTGCTGACAATGTGTTCTTAATACCATTTTACATTTTAAACCAGACTTTTAAAATAAGATTAACCAGCATGCTAAGCCATTTTGTCAGTGTCATGCTCCGTTTTTAATAAGACAGAAACTTGTTTTTTATGATTGAGTCTTTTGCTATGAATTCTATTAATTGAAAAAAAATTTCTTTTAGCAACAATTCACAATATGAATTTAACTTGCAGTAATTCATAGAGAAGCTCTTGTGAGAGAAGGAATTCTCCATTTCTTGCCCTTGGTAGTGTTACACCTTGGTTCGGTGATGTGGTGGAAGCCTCAAGGGTTAAAGCCGATTACCCAGTGAAAACTACTGGATGATGGTGTAAAACAAATGATTTTTATTAAGTGGAATGATTCTTTTATCAAAACTAACGATTAGAAAATGGTCTTTTTAACTAACAATTGCCTAATGCTTTTACAGGGTAGAAAACTTGAACACAACTATACCTAATTGATTACAATTCCTAGATTACAATTTACTTATATTAAATCACTATCTCTATTTCGCTTAACAAAAATACAAAAACAAAGACAATATAATGATAATAAAAACTCCGTCTAAAGCCAGCCCCTCTATGGTTATTTTAGGGCAGCTGGTGGAGTTAGTCATAAATCTACTTGTACAACTTAATAACTCCTGGACTTCTATTTCTAACACTTATACTTAACCTAAATACAACACTACTACACAACACAAAATTATACGATTTACACAGTGTGGTTAACAGAACTTAGATACACTTTACAGAATTACACAGTGAAATTAACACAATTTAACTATTAATTAAACCAATAACTAATACATTTAAACAATACTTACAAATCCAGCATTGATAACAACACAAAGACACACTAGAACTCGAAGCATGCTCAGGACTCGTGCACCCCAATATTTGACTCGAAGGGTGGGAAGGCAGCCTTAGGGTGATCAATCCTTTAGCCGGGCAAAAAAAGATACGTGCCCTTAATACACAGAACCTCCGTCGAACAAAGGGGTTGAGGGTCTTTTATAACATAACCTGATGTCCAGTACGTAACGTGAAATACTGCCCTATAGGATTTTTCATGATGCCCGCCTGATGGCCCCGTGGACAGTGCTGGGTGTGCGCATGGTTAGTGTGCATGGCAGTTGCGTCTTATCTCCCTATGCCTACCTCCCTGCTTTCAAGGACTGGTCAAGAGAGTCTTATTTATCTCTTGCAGCTGTGTTCTATTTTTTCATGCTCACTTCCCTGTTCTATGATGCCTACAAGGCCAAATCCCATTTTACAGAAAGCTGCATTGTGCTTCCCTTGCTTCTCTGAGTATCTCACAGTCTGGGTTTTCTGTGAGGGGGCCTTGTGTGGCAGGATGGGCTATACGCGAAGGCCATGGACAGAAAAAGCCTGCTTTCTAACAGGTAGTTAATAAGGAACGTGGAACCTTTAAACTTACTTAATGGAGACTTCAGGTTTGTACTCCTCCAGAAGCCTGAATACAACCAGTGCTTTTTTTGTGACAGTACACACCGGTACGGTGTACTGGCACCTTTTTTTGGGAACAATCGCACCATGCCGCTTTTCTCCGGCACAGCCCACAACTGGCCCTGGAAGCACTCACGCTGTGCCACTTTCTCCCGGCACAGCTCCCAGCCTAACTCCTTCTGTGGTAACAGCAAGATGAAAAATTTGCTCTTTGCTTATGCGTATGTTGACATGATATAGGAAGAAGTGTGGAAGAGGTGGCATTTCACAGGGGCAGCAGTGGAGCCTGGGGTCAGCAGTGGACTCCCCAGCTGATCCTGGGCTCTGCACAGCATTTCCGTGGGTTCCGCTGCTGTGGGGAGCCCAGGATCAGCTGGGAGTCACCAGCTGACCCCCCCGGGTGCCACAGCAGCTGACCCTTTGAAACGCCATAGGCAGAGCCCGGGGTAGGTTCCGGGGAAGTGCCGCACAGAGCCCGGGGTCAGCTGGGAAGTCCTCAGTTGATCCCAGGCTCCTAGTGGCATGCAGCGTAGCATGGAGCCCGGGGTCAGTGGGGGACTCTTGTGCATTTCAAAGCAGGCACCTGTGTGCAACCCAGAGTCAGCGGGATTTCCCGCTGGCCCCGGGCTGCATGCGGAGTTCTGCATTCCTCCTTTGAAATATATAAGAGCCCCACTAGGGGCTCTTGTACATTTCAAAGGAGGAATGTGGACATGCCTATCGACTAGTCAATTAACCACATTTTAACTTTCTTATTTGAAACCTGAAAATATTAAGCTGTCCTGGGATTGATATCAGGAAAACTGTATTCAGTTACTTTGTAATGTCTGTGTATTATTAATTTATGAATTTTAAAAACATTTTTGTTTTTAAGTAAAATGGTATGTAGTGCATTTAGCTTTTTTGAAATGTGAGAAAGAAAGAGAGGGAGGCCTGGACTGGAGATAGACCTCTCTGTCCACATGGACAGCAGTTGAACTGATTTAAACACAGTCATGAAAGTGTGCCTGAACTGTGACACGCAGGGAACATCATGTAATGGTGACACAGGAGTTCACTTTCATGTGTATTGAATCTTTGCCCTTGGTATATGTGAAAATACATACATGCATGTCTTCAGGACTGCAGGCATAACTTAGAGGCTCACATTTGAAAACTTAATATGAAATTTACCCTTATGCAAACAGGCAGCAAACTTGTGTGTAACTTTTATTTCTGAGATCTGTTGGTGCTGCCTTCTTCCTTGATGACCAAAAGACAGGGCTTGTTTAAGTGGGTAAACAAGTATATTCCACAGACTATTGGCCTCCGGTTTGAACGGATAAAGCACATACTGCTGACGCAGAGAACCACAGAATTATAGAAATGTAGGGGTGGAAGGCACTTTGTAAAGTCATCAAATCTAGCCCTTTGTGCTGAGGCAGTATGCCCAGACCATCCCTGACAAGTATTTGTCCAGCCTGTTCTTAAAATCCTCCAATGATGTGGATTCCTCATCTTCCCTTGCAAATCTATTCCAGAGCTTAGTTGCCCTTCTGGTTTGAATGTTTTCCCTAATATCTAGCCTGAATCTCACTTACTGCACATTTAAGCTCATTACTTCATGTCCTACTTTCAGTGAACATAGAGAACAATTGATCAGTCTTCTTTCTAACCATCTTTAATATATCTGAAGACTGTTAAAAGGCTTCTCCCTCCAGATTCTCTTCCATGGTTCTTGTGGGTCCGTTTTTCTAAAACCATTTATCATTTGTTGCTTTCCTCTGGGCTGTTTTCAATTTATCCAAATATTTCCAAAAGTGTAGCCCATAGAATGTGAAATAAAACTACAGATGGGCCTCTTCAGCGCAGAGTAGAGTGGGACAGTTACCTTCTGTGTCTTACATAGGACAGTCCTTTTAATATACCCCAAAAACTGAGCCTTTTTTGTAACTGCACCAGCCTAATTCATATATTCAATTTGTGATGCACTGTGACCCCTAGAGCCTTTTCAGCAGTACTACCACTTAGTAGTTCCCCAATTATCACCTCTAATACCATTAACTCACAAACATCCCACTCTCCCCACCTCTAATATCATCAATTCACAGACACTTACCTTCCTTCCTCCTCCCCCCCCCCCCCCCCCCGCATCCGCCTCCTGTTCTGAAATGTGATTTGTCCTTTTCATTTTTTGTGTTCATTTTTTTTAATTGTATCCTTTGGTATATATGGTTGTGACTATTTTCTTCCACTATTTGATCTGAGGAAGTGGGTCTGGCCCACGAAAGCTCATCATCTAATAAACCATCTTGTTAGTCTTTAAAGTGCTACATTGTCCTGCATTTTGCTTCAGCTACCCCAGACTAACACGGCTACATTTCTATCACTATTCTACATGCAAGGCACTACATTTAGCCATTTGGAATGGAAATCCATCAACCATACGAAGAAACTCGCACAGATACAGACAGACATCATCTTTCTATCCAAGTGCAAGAAGATGGACATCGTACCCAAAGGACTGAAAGTGAACAATCAATTAAGATCAACATACTGTACTGACTACAGTGAAAGACTCTGCCTCACACTATCCAAGAAATTAAGTAATCACCTGATAAGTATTTTATACAAGAAACAGAAAACCATCAAGAATGACATTTCTAACTTAGATCGTCTCATCTCAAGACAAACATCCACACCGACTGACACCTTGCAAGACTTTTGTTCCACCAGACAAGAAATCTACTATACACACTTCTATTTCCTACAACAAAGAAAAGACAATAAATTTTCTAACCTGCTCCATATCACTGGCTACAACAGCAACTGCCTCAACCCACCGGATAATATTGTTAACCTCTCCAGCTACAAACTCAATCCATCAGAAGAGTCTGTCTTGTCCCGGGGTCTCTCTTTCTGCCCCACGTCCCCCACAAACTGGATACAATTTTGTGGTGACCGTGAGGCTTTTTTTCGCCGCCTCCGCCTCCGAGAATATTTCCAAACCACCAATGAACATCAATCTGACCTACCAGATCCCCCCCTATCAACACCAAAGGAAAAATAATTCTATATGGACTCCCCCTGACGGTCGGAATTACAATCTGGATTTCTATATACACAGCTTCCGCAACAACGCTCAGACTGACATTATTCGCAAACGACAACAAGCGACACACAATCTTAGCCGCGCTGAACACCATGCCATCCAGAGTCTCAAAAACAACCTGGACATTATAATCAAACTAGCTGACAAAGGGGGTGCTGTGGTCATTATGAATAAGGCTGACTATAACCAGGAGGCAACCAGACAACTCTCGAATACCACATTTTACAAACCTCTCCGCTCTGATCCCACCTTGGAATACCAAAAGAAACTACACTGTCTCCTTAAAAGCCTCCCCGCAGCTACTCGGGAACAAATCCACACAGAAACATCTTCTGACCCCCGACCAGGATTGTTCTATCTACTTCTCAAGATCCATAAACCTGGGCACCCCGGACGTCCCATCATCTCTGGTATTGGCACGCTCACTACTGGTCTATCCAGCTATGTAGACTCTCTTCTCAAACCCTTTGCAACCAATACCCCCAGCTATCTCCGAGACACTATTGACTTCCTAAGGAAACTACAAAACATCGATAACCTCCCCAATAACACCATCCTTGCCACCATGGATGTAGAAGCTCTATATACCAACATCCCACATGAAGACGGATTACAAGCAATTAGAAACACTATCCCAGAGGACACTACTGCCAACCTGATAGCAGATCTATGTAACTTTGTTCTCACCCACAATTATTTCCAGTTTGAGAACAACTTATACCTCCAGATCAGCGGCACAGCCATGGGTACACGCATGGCCCCACAGTATGCTAACACCTTTATGGCTGACCTAGAACAACGTTTCCTCAACTCCCATCCCCTTTCACCCCTTCTCTACCTATGGTACATCGATGACATCTTTATGATCTGGACGCATGGCCAAGAAACACTGGAAATATTCCACAGAGATTTCTTCAACCTACACCCCACCATCAACCTCAGCCTGGACCATTCTACACGAGAGATCCACTTCCTGGACACCACAGTACAAATCAACAATGGAAAATTAGACACCACTCTCTACAGAAAACCCACCGACTCATACAGTTACCTACATGCTTCCAGCTCCCATCCAGAACACACCAC
Source organism: Pelodiscus sinensis (assembly GCF_049634645.1). Lineage (NCBI taxonomy): Eukaryota > Metazoa > Chordata > Testudines > Trionychidae > Pelodiscus > Pelodiscus sinensis. Next base: position 176,312,134 of record NC_134712.1, read on the forward strand.
ACGATCCATCGTCTACAGCCAAGCCCTTCGATACAACCGCATCTGCTCTAATCCCACTGACAGAGACCAGAAGCTTCCGGATCTCTACCAAGCATTTATAAACCTCAACTACCCACCCAGAGAAATAAAAAAGCAAATTGAAAGAGCCAGACGAATACCTAGAAACCATCTACTTCAAGACAGACCCAAGAAAACCAACAATAGAACACCACTTGTCATCACCTACAACCCCCAACTTAAACCTGTCCAACACATTATCAATAAACTACAGCCTATACTGGAACAGGATACCATACTCCAAGAGGCTCTGGGAGACAGACCCATAGTCTCCTATAGACAACCACCTAACCTCAAGATGATTCTTACCAACAACCACAGGACATACCACACTAATACCAACCCTGGTACCTTCCCTTGCAACAAACCCCGTTGCCAGCTTTGTCCACATATTCATTCTGCCGATACCATTATTGGACCTAACCAAGTGAGTTATAAGATCAAGAACACATATTCCTGCGCATCCAGAAATATAATTTATGCTATCATGTGCCGAAAGTGTCCGTCTGCTATGTACATTGGACAAACATCTCAGACACTTCGCCAAAGGATTAATGCCCACAAAACAGATATCAGACAAGATCACAAAGAAAAAACAGTTTCTTGCCATTTTAACCAGAAAGGACACTCTCTCAATGACTTGACCACCTGCATTCTGCTACAAAGACCTTTTACATCTGCACTTGAAAGGGAATCCTCTGAACTGTCATTCATGTTAAAATTCGACACTCTCCAAAAAGGAATGAACAAACACTCAGGCTATCTTACCCATTACCAAGATAGCTTCCCCAATTATCACCTCTAATACCATTAACTTACAAACATCCCACTCTCCCCACCTCTAATACCATCAATTCACAGACACTTACCTACCTTCCTTCCCCCCCCCCCCCCCGCATCCCCCTCCTGTTCTGAAATGTGATTTGTCCTTTTCATATGTGTTCATTTTTTTAATTGTATCCTTTGGTATATATGGTTGTGACTATTTTCTTCCACTATTTGATCTGAGGAAGTGGGTCTGGCCCACGAAAGCTCATCATCTAATAAACCATCTTGTTAGTCTTTAAAGTGCTACATTGTCCTGCATTTTGCTTCTACCACTTAGTCAGTTATTCCTCCTTTTGTGATTTTTGCATTTGATTTTCCTTTCAAAGGGCAATACTTTGCACTTAATTGAATATCATGTTGTAGAATTCAGACCACTTCTGCAGATTGTCAACATTCATATGAATTCTAATCTGATCCTTCAAAGTGCTTGCAGCTTGTTGTTAGCAGATTTTATAAGCTTAGTTGCCAGTCCATTATGCATGTCTTTTTATGCATGTTCAATAGTATCAGATCCAGGACAGACCCCTTTGGTACTCCACTAGATACCTCCCCCAGTTTGATAGCAAACCATTGATAACCACCCTGAGTACAGTCTTTCAACCAGTTGAACACCCACCATATAATAAATTCATCTAGACCACATTTCCCTAGTTTGCCCATGAGAATATTTGGGATTGTGTCAGAAGCCTTATTAAAATCAAGATATATCATGTCTACTGATTTTCCTCCATTCACTACGCCAGTAGCCCTGTCAAAAAGGAAATTAAGTTCATTTGTCTTAATTTGTTTGTGATAAATCCATGCTGGCTATTCCTTATAACCATATTATCCTCCACGTGCTTACAAATTGATAAATAATTTGGTCCGGTATTTTTGTCAAGTGTCCCAAATTATACTGCTGGTGTATAATTCCCTGGATCCTTTTTGTTCCTCTTTTTAAAGACAGGTGCTTGTTTGCCCTTTTGCAGTCTTTAGGACCTCCATGAGTTCTCAAAGACGATTGCTATCAGTTCAGAGACTGCTTCAACTAGTTACTTAAGTATGAGGATGAATTTCATAAGGCCTTGCTGATTTGAAAGCATCTTATTTATCTTAATACTCTTTAATCTGTTTGTTCTTTTCCCCACTTTGGCTTAGATCCATTCTCCCTTGTTGTTAATATCAGTTGTGTTGAATTCCTATTAACGTTTTTCACGAAGACTGAAGCAAAACAGAACATACAACACCAGGGCTGATATGAACGGATCTGGAACCAGTGGGTTTTCAAGTAGATTATTTTTGTGTTGATTTTATGCTTTTAAAGCACTTATGCTTTTGAACTTTGATAGTCCTCCTCTCTCCTGTCATGCTACCATAATTGCTATGAACAAAAGCTCTTAAACTGGAGTTTCCTCATTTTGAATAGAATAAAAGTATTGCTAGAATAGTGTGCTCCGTGAAAGCTCTTTTTGTCTGCAATTTGCTGTTGCGTGTGCTTTGGGTTGGTAGATCTTATTTACTAACTCTCATATCTTGTAAGATCTGTATGTTCCTCAAGACATTTAAGGAAAGGGTGGGCTGAAGAGTGTAGGACATTTACTACTTTGTTGTTATATCTGTTGAGAGAAGCTGAATTTGTGGTGCAATTTAACATTTATCTTACAATAATGCTGAGAGGAGTCATGATTGGGACTTTATTGACAGTACGGATGAAGAAGCAACTTCATTCTATCTTCTTGTACATTACTGTGAATTTTTATGTTACAATTTAATATTCTTATAAGAACAGTATTTTTTTAAAAAAAGTATCTAAATGTCAAAATGAGGCAGTACTCTGATTCCAACGCCAGCTTAATTGTGCACCCTCATCCTGCCCATCATCTACACTGATAGTCTGTCCTGATCTACTGAGTACAGTAAGTCACTGTACTTGCCCACACATAAGCCCAGTTTGTAAATTATACCATAAATCATACTTCTATGAGTGAGAATAAAGGTTAAACTCACGCGCTGCCTTCAGTATGTAGGCAGAACACCCACTGATGACATTCATAGAGTTCTTCTCAGGCTGAAGATAGCATCAGTTTTAGTGTTTTTTTAAAAACATCCTAAATGTATCTTGTATATATTTCAAAAAACTTAATTCTCTAAAAGTCAATTTCACCTTTGTGTGCACTGCCCCAAACCTTTTTACATTTTGCAGTAAGATGTGAGCTACGCTCTTTCCCCACCAAAAGGCTAATATTCCACATTGGCTTTAACATGCCTATACAGGCAGTCCCCGGGTTACGTACAAGATAGGGACTGTAGGTTTGTTCTTAAGTTGAATCTGTATGTAAGTCGGAACTGGCGTCCAGATTCAGCCGCTGCTGAAACTGATCAGTTTCAACAGCGGCTGAATCTGGATGCCAGTTCTGACTTACATACAGATTCAACTTAAGAACCCCAGGCATCCCCAAGTCAGCTGCTGCTGAAACTGATCAGCGGCTGATTCCAGGAAGCCCGGGGCAGGGGCTTCCTGTAGTCAGCCACTGGTCAGTTTCAGCAGCAGCTGACTTGGGGATGCCTGGGGCAGAGCAGCTGGGGTGCTGCTGGGTTGGTCCAGTAGCGCCACCGCTCCTCGGCGCTACTGGACCAACCCAGCAGCACCCAAGCTGCTCTGCCCCAGACGTCCTGATTCAGCCGCTGCTGAAACTGACCAGCAGTGGCTGAATCAGGACGCCTGGGGCAGAGCAGCTGGGGTGCTGCCGGGTTGGTCCAGTAGCGCCCAGAGCGGCACTACAGGACCAACCAGCAGCGCCCCAGCTGCTGTACCACAGGCGTCTGGAGCAAAGCCGCGGAGCACGGGGGCAGCGGGACAGCCCAGACGCACCGTGGCTGTCCTGCTGCCCTCGGACTCCGCGGCTTTGCTCTGCTTTGCTCCCCGTCCCCCTGGTCTGCAGACCAGGGGGACGGGGAGCAAAGCGGTGGAACACATGGGCAGCAGACAGTGTTCCGCCGCTTTGCTCCCCGTCCTTCTGGTCTGCAGACCAGGGGGACGGGGAGCAAAGCAGAGCAAAGTGGCTGAACACGCAGGCAGCGGACAGCCCAGACGCATCTGGGCTGTCCGCTGCCCACGTGCTCCACCGCTTTGCTTCCTCTCCCTGGTCTGCTGGAGACCAGGGAGAGGGCCCCGTTCGTAACTGCCTGCATATAAATCATACAACCCTAAGGCAGTTACAGTTATTTTGTATTTTCTTAGGATGCTTTACTAGATTAATTTTTCCAGATTCCTGATTGTGGTTTCATAGAATTAAAAAAGTAAAATTTTTGTGACGATGCTTGTAGCTATTTGACACACTGTTGCTACATGTTGTGGCATGTACTGTATAAAATGAATGACAGTTACACAGTTCTGTCAAGTATGATGGACTATAGTCCCATCTTTGCTTATAGTGGTAAGGCAGGTAAGAATCTGATCCAAAGTTACCTTTATTTTTTTACAGTTTATTTTCATGCATTTCTCTGTTTTTTTGTTTTGTTTTGTTTTGTTTTTTTAAATCTTACTGTTAGTCAGAGGTATGAGCTGGCCCAGTGGTTAGGACAGTAACCTGGGACTTGAGAGACTTGGTTCAGGACCCTACTCTGCCACTGATTTCCTGGACAGATCATTTAGCTGTTCTGTGTCTCAGTGTATCCCACGTGTAAAACGGGAATAAAAGTGTTACCCTACCTCGCAAAAAGTTTTGGGAGGATAAACTTATTAATAATGGCTGTGAAGATCTCAGGCTATGTCTACACAACAGATTTTTTGTGGAAAAACAGTTGTTTTTCCTCAAAAACTCGTGGAGCGTCCACACCTCAAGTGTGTTTTTGCACAAGAGAATTGAAAGAACAGAGGGGTTTTTGCACAATTGGTATTCCTCTTTCTGTGAGGAAGAAGCCTTTTTGTGAAAGAGTTCTTTTGCAAAAAGGTGTGTGTGTGGGGATGGGGAAGAGGGGGTTTTTGTGCAGAAAAAGGAAAGAGGAAAAAGCACAGGTGCCCCAATGACCATTCTGCACATAGCAGTCAAAGCTTACTTTTGAGAGAGTGTTCATGCAGTCTGAACGCTCTTTTTTACAAAAGTTCATCACTTTTTCGATGCTCTTTTGCAGTGTGGACGTGCTCTTGCGCAAGAAGTTTTTGCAGAAGATCTCTTCCAACAAAAGCTTCTTGTGCAAAAAGCCTGTAGTCTAGATGTAGCCTCAGATACTATGGTAGTTAGTGCTAAATAAATACTGAGAGAGTAATTCCAAGTGTGTGTGTGTATTATAATTAAACAAAAGACAGCAGTGACTGGAAAAGATGTTGGATTTGGAATACCATAGACTTTTCCTGGAGTCTGTTTTTGACAATTAAAATTATGGAATTCTAGATACAAGTGATTTTTTTAAAAACAATATTGTTCTTTTTCTAGGTGGAAATACAATATGGCTACAAATTCTTCCCTCCCCCACTGCTCCACATTACATATTTACCAGTAACCCTCATCAACTAGATTAAGGATTGTGAGAGTAATTGGGTTGGCTTTTTGCAGCATGTGTGAATTTCATAAAGCGTAAGAACTTTTTCATTTCTTTGGAAAGGTCCTTCAGGCATTTTTTTGTCTCCATCTGATCTGGAGGGCTCTTTTCACTCTATCCAGTTGTAAAGAAGGATGACAAGACTGCTCAGATTTCTTTGTAGTCCCTTAAAGTCAGGTTTACAAAATATAGTCCAGATGTATAATGAGCCTTTCAAAACAACTAGTGGCTGAGTATGTTCTGTAGCATTTACTGCTCTATAATTAGAAAATAAAAAGCCATTTGGCAATGGATTATTTTTCTAATATCAATTTATTCCAAGTAAATATTATGTATTTCTAAATTATCATCAATATGGTTAGAGAAAAAATGTAGTAGCAGCAGCAACTAATATACTTTTGTTTTCATGGTGTTCTGCAACAATATATTAGTTAATGAGAAACCAGGAGAAACCAGCTAGCTTGTAGGCACAATTCTAATTGTCTATATGAATGAATTGCAGTGGGAATCTCTCTATAATAATATTTATGTAACTATGCGTATGCCCAAAGGATTCATCATGATTAATGTTTTTTACATTGATCGCCAAATAAAGTAAGGATAATTTGCAGCTTTTCCTACTTCTTGGCTGTTTTTTGGGGGGGGGGGGGTATTGCTAACCTCAAGAGCATACTCCTACTCTTGTTGAAGTCTGTGAGAGGCCTTGGCTTGTTTGGGAGTAGGATTGGGACTCAAGTTTAATATCAATTTGACATCTGACATGCCCCCTGTCTGGGAGCTATTATGGTCCAATCCCAGCCTGGTTCTAAACTCATTCGATGTCCCCTTACATGACAGTCAGTATCTATATAAAATTTCTAACTGTTTGTCTACATAGAAGCACCTAAAAGTGGAAGCATCCCAGATTAGAGACCACTTAAAAATGTACCATAGTGAATGCCCCAAGATCTGAGGGGAATGTGAGAGAATCAGGTTTAGAATTCAGGAGTTCCTTATTCCTAGTTCCATGCATAAATCACAAGCATAAAGAAATGAAGAAAGAGAATTTTCCCTTGGTTTCTTGGATCAGAACAAATAACTTATAGCAACATTTCTCAAATTGGTTCTGCGGACCCAAGGATCCGCAGGCCCTGCTGATCAACTCCTCCTTCCCAGTGCCAAGGCAGGCTTACCTGCCCTGTGCGGCTCCCGGAAGCAGCCACCAGATGCCTGTGCCTCATGGCACATGGGTGGCCAGGGAGGCTCCATGTACTGCCCCTGCCCGAGTACTGGCTCCACAGTTCTCATTGTCTTGGAACTGAGACCTATGGCAGCTGTGGGAATGGAGCTTATGGGCATAAGGGTACTAGCATGCCACGCCTCACTGTACACCCCTCCACCTATGGGCAGGAGGGACTTGGTGGCCACTCCTTGGGAGCCAGGGTAAACTCTGCCAGTACCTCAAACCTTTTCCTTCATCTTAAACATCTCATCCCCAACTCCACCCCTGAGCCCACATGCCCAGCCAGCTCCCTCAACCCCCCTACACTTTAATTTCCTGCCCCACCCCACAGTCCCTTCTCACCCCCCCATCCCTTCCTGGACCTGCACCCCATTCCACCCCACCCCCAACCTTCTATCCCAGCCTGGAACTCCTCCTACTGCCCCAACCCCTCGTCCCTGACTCCAGCTTGGATCCCCAAACACACCCCAGCCCGCAGCAACTGTGTGCACCCTATCCCTCATCCCTGCCCACACTCCAGAGTCTGCAACTCCAGCCTGAGTCCTCCCCCCATCTCCTGCACTCTAGTCTCCTGCCCTAGCATAGTGAAAGTGTGTCAGGTGGGCGAGAGCAAGCGACAGAGCGAAGGGGGATGGAATGAGTGACACAAAGAGGAAGGATGGAGTGAGCGAGGGTCAGGGCTTTGGAGAAGTGGTAGGGCAGGGGTGGGGCAGAGAGTCTTTGAAAAATAGTGAATCAAGATGGAAGTCTTCAGGTTACTAAAGTTTGAGCACTGATGCTCTGTAACACAAAATAAATATATAAACATAGTTTCCCTGATAATAGGAACCATTAATATTTAATTAATTACTATTTTAAATCATTCTGTGTTCTAAATTTGGACACATGGGATACACTAGGCTATAAAGTTTACCAAAACTGGTTGAATTCCTAAAATCAAGATGATTTTTTTGTTTGCTTTTTTTCATTTTTCTGTTGTCATTGACCAAGATACGAGTTGTCATTTTATCTTTCAGGTATTTATGCAATAGAACAATAAATGCTGCATTGCCTGGGTTATACACACTACAGAGCAACATTTGTTTGTAAAAATCTGTTCCATTGAAATTAAAGAAAATCAAATTGTTGTTGAGCTTGGGTTTTGCAAAACTGTGGAACACATGAAGTTTAAAAAAAATTACTTTGTTAGATTGAACGAATGTCCTTTAACATTCTTAAGAGCTTTGTTTTGTAGTTGAGCGGTAGAAATAGATACGGTGCCCAAGGTAATTTGGTGTCCAGATAGTAAAAATAACGTTGACTCTTAAATTATTAATGTTGTCTTGCTACCAGTGACAGGGTTTGATAACCCATTTCCAATAATTATTTTCAGTAGTTATGTTTTGCTTCAGGTTCTTTGTTGTTAATGGAATTTCACTGGGCTTGCACAAATATGCTTATTGTTAACGGAAAAGAAAAATAATTCTCAGATTACGATGACATTAAATATTTACAGCAGGGTAACATAAGCCTGAGATCGATATAGCATTCCTTTGAACAGAGAATTGATAACCTGATATTTGCTATCTGGCAGTTTTCCCCTTAAGGCTTAATGGCTTGAAAGCACATCAGTGGCAGACAGAATGAATACATGGTTAAGAGACAAAATAATGAAATGAGAGTCTGGAATGGATGCAAAATTTTGGTCAATAAAATAAGGGTTTAGAAGATACTGAGGGTTGGGTGGTGGCTTGATAAAAGGTGGTGATTATTCATAGAATCATAGAATACTTAGAACTGGAAGGGATGTTGAGAGATCATCAAGTCCAGTCCCCTGCCCCCCCCCCCCCCCTCCCAGCAGGACCAAGCACTGTCTATTTCATCCCTGATAAATGTCTGACCAGTGTTTAACCACCCAGACAGTTAGGAAGTTTTTCCTAATGTCCAACCTAAACCTCCCTTCTGCAATTTAAGCCCATTGCTTCTTGTCCTATTATCAGAGGCCCAGTTCTTTCAGTCTTCCCTCATAGATCATGTTTTCTAGACCTTAAATCATTCTTGTTGCTCTTCTCTGGACCTTCTCCAATTTCTCCACCTCTTTCTTGAAATGTGGTGCCCAGAACTGGATACAATTCTCCAGTTGAGGCTTGATCAGCACAGAGTAGATCAGAAGAATAACTTATTGGGTCTTGCTCACAACACTCCTGTTAATGCATTCCAAAATCATGTTTGCTTTTTTTGCAACAGTGTGACACAGTTGACTCCTGTTTAGCTTGTGGTCCACTATGACCCCTAAATCGCTTTCTACAGTACTCCTTCCTAGACAATCACTTCCCGTTCTGTATGTGTGAAACTAATTGTTCCTTCCTAAGTGAAGTACTTAGCATTATCCTTATTGAACTTCATCCTTTTTACCTCAGACTATTTCTCTAGTTTCTCTAGTTATTATTTTATTATCTTTTCATATTTCAGTGTGCACTTATATGTACCATTCTGTGTGGAAGTATGTTTCTGTGAGTCTGTGGAATATAGTCCTGTTCTCCCATAAAGTTTGTGCCAGACCAAGGAAGAAAGTGAACAAGCTGACACACAAATCAATAGAACTAAGTGTAAGATGTGCCCCTACCCCAAAGTGTGGGGGGAAAAAAAGCTGAAATTCATATTAGATGAATGCGTTTCAGTCATACAGAGAAATCTTGACCTTGTTCCTCCTTATAATTACAACATGAAGCCGTACATATCTTCTGTAGGCTTTAGGTTGTTTGTAATCTAAGTATAATGTCCTTCATTCCATGTAAAGCACCATGACAAAGACATATTCTGATAGCAGAATATGTTGTTTTTGTTCTGTTCACTGGGCAAATATGGTTTGACAGTGTAGTGCTGTGATAGAGCTTTGGCAGGAGAGCCCGGTGGATTACTGTTCAAGGACAATTCAAGATGAAGTTTGGGAATAGTCTCGAAAGCCCAAAAGATTTGTGTTTGTACAGATCCCTTGGCCCTGCAATATTCTGTGTGCAGAGTGCAGAATGCCTTTTTGAACTTGTTTGTTTATGGCTATGTATCTTCTAGTTCTCAGGTATTGTGGTAAGTGTTGTGGTACTCTGTTCATGAGCTTCCTGGTATCCTAGTGGAAGAATTGTAAGGTGTGTAAACCAATACAAATGTGCCTTTGTGATCAAAGGGGATTTTTGCTTGTGGCCAGGAAGCAGTCACACACAATTATCCGAGTGCTTCAGTGAATTTGTGCCCTGAGTTTTTCTGTATCCGAGACATGAGCTAAGACTCTTTAGCTCTGTGCACAGCAGCTCTGTAAGTGAGCATCTTTTGTAACCACCCTAGCTGGTGCTGGGCTGAACTTGTCTCAGTTGAAGCTGTTTGAATCTGCATAACTTTTAGCATTCAAAATACATTAAAATACTTTTTCAGGTATCTAAAAGGGTGTCACAGGGAGATTGGGGGCGGGGGGAATTGTTCTCCTTGGTCTCTGATGACAGGACAAGAAGCAATGGGCTTAAACTGCAGCAAGGGAGGTTTAGGTTGGACATTAGGAAAAACTTCCTAACTGTGTGGGTGGTTAAACACTGGAATAAATTGCCTAAGGAGGTTGTGGAATCTCCATCACTGGAGATATTTAAGAGCAGGTTAAACAGACATTTATCTGCTGTGAGGGCAGGGGACTGGACTTGATGACCTCTTGAGGTCCCTTCCAGTTCTAGTATTCTATGATCCTTTGCCAAACTGAAAATAGAAATGGAACCGCACCATAAAATGACAGACCGTGCTGCTACTTTCCTTCTGTTCTGGTCATCTTTCATTCCTCAAAATGTCCACTGTTTTGGATAGGGCCCTGATAATTGTTTACCACAGAGCATCCTCTGAACAGTGCCACACAGTCACTTGTGAAATTTCTAGAGAATTTTTACAGGGAGGCTCTTCACATACCCATTGTATTGGCAGTTGCTAGAATTTTGATGCTGGATGCTAAGTCAACCAGGCTGTTTCCCTGAATATAGGTGGTGAAAGTGGTCACTGGTGCAGAGGAAGCAAGTGCACAGACTCAGGGACATCCTCCTAGTGAGGAAGGTACTGAAGCACATACTTAGTTTTCATATAATTACATATGATAAATGTAACGCAAAGCATGTCCTTCGGTACTTCCTTAGATATTGGACCTATGGATCTCTCAGTTTTTAAAATACTGTTAAATTTCACACACTATTTTAGGAATCTATAGGCAGTCATAAAACTGAGAAAAATCTCATCATTTTCTGTTGTCCCTACTGTGTTGCAAAGCTATGGACAGCATCAGAAGTATCTAAGGGAGAGGATCAAAATAACCAGTAGGGAGGATTAAAAAAGAAACCTCCCCTTTCCCTTTCACAGCAGACAGTGCTGGAGATCTGGCTTTAAAGACTTTGTCTACACTGGCAAGTGAGTGACAAAGGTTTTGTCATTCATAAGTGCTTAACCCGCCCCTCCCCAATGATGATAGGTACTAGTGTAAACTCTGCTTTGTCAGCAGGATTGCTCTCTTGCTGGCAAAGCAAATGCCCCTCTTCTGGGTGGAAGATTTTTGTCATAAGTGGGGATAAACAGTGTTTACACTACCTTACTATTGGCAGCCTGCACCCCCCAGGAACTTTAAATTCATTTCCTGTGTCTGTGGCACATTGTGTAGTGGTCGTCATGCTGTCTTCTGAAAGAAACATGGGTGTTGGCTAGTGAGTCAAATGCTCCCCTGCTTGGAGAAATGTGGAGCTTTTGGATCTAATTGGTGTGTGGCATGAAGAATTGGTGAAATCAGAGCAGTGAGTGACCCATAGGAACTGGGACTCATATGGTCACATTTCTCAAGCCCTGGGTGAGAAGGGGTGTGAGTGAGACACACTACAATGCAGAGCCAAGATCAAGGAACTTCTGCAGGCATACCAGAAGGCAAAGGAGGCTTATCTGTCCGGTGCTGCATCCAAAACATGCCAGCTTTATAAAGGACTGGACGGACTCCTGGGTGGGGACCCTATGATCAAACCTTGGGACACCTTGGATAGTTCTCAGCGAACAAAGGCAGAAATACTTGACCTGGATATATAGACACAAGTTGATGATGCCAGGGCCGGATTAAGTTCTTCATAGGCCCTAAGCACTCTCCTAATCATAGGCCTTTAGATTAGATTATATATAAATATATAAAGGAGAAATACCCTATCGCCTATGCACCTAATATTGCCCACTTTAATTTTCATTCTTGAAAGTGGTGCACTATGTGAGCAATTCATGGTACTTCATGCTAAAATAACAGCCATTTTGATGTATACTGCAGTTATATTTAGGATCTTCCTGATAGTTAATTGGCTGATATGGGGAAGTAAGGGGATGTTGCTACTATAACGGTATAATTTGATTTAGCAGTTTTCTTTTCTTTCTTTTGAGTCCATTGTGAATTTTTTTAGGCCCTTAACTTGTTCATAGGCCTTAGACCCGTGTTTCTTAAACTGTGTTCCGCAGAGAAGAGAGTTCAAAATGGCCTCCCTTAAAGGGGCAGGCAATTTTTTTTTGGCTCAATAACTTTCCCTCTGACCCTTTTTTTCCCCAACAAAAAATCCTTGGTTTTCCTCGTAAAAAAAATGATTGTTTGGTGTTCCTCAGCCTTAAAAAGCTTAAGAAACACTGCACTGTGCCTATTGTGACTAATGGGTAATCTGACCCTGGATAAAGTGATTGAAGAGAGCAGGATGTGAGGGTCAGTCAATCCAGTGTGGCAGGCAGAGCGGAATTGTTCTTAAGTCCAAAGCAGACTGTGAGAAGTTACAAAGGATTTCTATGAACCTGGATGACTGCAATGGCCGATAAAATTTAATGTTGATAAATACAAAATAAAAGATGTGGCAAAATATAATCTATACAAAATGATTGAGTCTAAATTATCTGAACCCATCAATAGAGAGATCTTGGAGTCATTATGGATAGTTCTCTGAAAACATCAGCTAAAAGCTAACAGAATGTTGGGAATCATTATGAAAGAGACAGATAATAAGACAGAAAATCATGTTGCCTCAATATAAATTTATAGTACATCCACATATTGAATACTGCATGCCTATCTGGTCACTCCATCTCAAAAAATATATGGTTGTTCTGATGATCAGGGCTCAACAAATAGTGTAATCTACTTGCCAATGGCAAGTAGATTACACCCCGGAAGAGCTGGCGCGGAGCGATCGGTGCATGCGCAGAACGCAGAACCGTGTGGCTGGCGAGCAGGGCTCGCCGCTGCTCGGCGAGCCCTGCTGATGATGTTCTTCTATAAGATGTATATACCCCTGCTGAAACCCACTAATCCCACTTTCCTCCCAGACTGAGAGAGAACCCAGGAGTCCTGGTGGGAGTCTCTCTCCACAGAGTTAGTATCAAACTAAGAACAGACATTAAAATTGTAACTCTAACTGTCCCTTAAGTGATTTGCCACAAAATGTCAGAACATATTGTTTTCAGAACTAATGTTTATTTAATTATCTTTCTTTTATACTGGAATAAGATACAGTGTTCCTGTCAGCTAATTGCTAAGTTACCTGCCAAAAACCCCTAGGCTATGTCTAGATTGCATCCCTTTTTCGTAAAAGGGATGCAAATTAGACGTATCGCAATTGCTAATGAAGCGGGGATTTAAATCTCCCCCGCTTCATTAGCATAAAAATGGCTGCCGCTTTTTTTCGGCACGGAGCTTTGCTGGAAAAAAGCGCCAGTCTAGACGTGGATCTTTCGGAACATAAAGCCTTTTCCGAAAGATCCCTTATCCCTAAGGGAAAAAGGGATGCAATCTAGACGTAGCCCTAGAGTTTAAGTGCCTAAGTAGCCCTGGGAATCATGGTTAGAGTTGCCCCCCAGCCAAAATATGAAATGATGCCACTGAGAGGGATAAAATTCAGTACACACTGGGCTGGTTGAACTAGGCTGGCAAAGCCCTCTAATGAAAATGCATGTAAGCTGGAAGCAGTTGTTCTGCCAGCATTGTTTTACCACTTCCCGGAAGAAAATTAGGTATGCTAAGACCAGGTCTACACTACAAGGGCTATACAGGCAGTCCCCGGGTTACGTACAAGATAGGGACTATAGGTTTGATCTTAAGTTGAATTTGTATGTAAGTCGGAACTGGCTCCAGATTCAGCTGCTGCCACTGAAACTGACCAGGGGCTGACTACAGGAAGCCGGAGGCAGAGTTGCTCTGCCCCCAGCTTCCTGGAATCAGCCTGATCAGTTTCAACAGCTGCTGAATCTGGAGCCTGGGATAGAACAGCCGGGGCGCTGCCCGGTAGGTTCCCACAGAACGAACCCGGCAGCACCCCAGCTGCTCTACCCGAGGCGTCCCGCAACAAAAGCTCGGGTGTCCCTGGTCTGCTGGGGGGGGGTCCAGCGGCTTTGCTGGACCCCCCCAGCAGACCAGGGAGACCAGGAGAAGCTTTTCTCGCCCCGGAGGACCGCCCGTGAGCTCCGGGGCGAGAAAAGCCCCGTTCGTAAGTGCGGATCCGACATAAGGCGGATCCGCGTAAGCCGGGGACTGCCTGTACTAACATAACTATGGTTTTCTAGTTAAGCTGACATAACCCAGTAGTGTAGATGGAGCCTACACAAATGGAAGATTTTCTATCCCTGTAGGTCTGCAACACCATCTTCCTAAGACATGATAGCCAGGTTGAGAGAGACATTCTTCTGTTTAACCTTGCTGCATCTATGTCAGGGGTTGGGTTGGAATAGCACATTGTTCGTGATGTGGAATTTAAGTGTACACTAGGTCTAAAAAAGTTCTCTTCTTGGTATAGTTGTATTTACACAGGTGGTTTTGCCATCATAACTATATTCGGTAGGACTAGAGGCTGTGACTGTTCTCTACAGTCCTATCCAATTTAGCTATGACAGCTAAATTTTGTTATTCCAGCCAAGCCTTAATTTCTAAAATTCATATTAGATGAATGCGTTTCAGTCATACAGAGAAATCTTGACCTTGTTCCTCCTTATAATTACAACATGAAGCCGTACATATCTTCTGTAGGCTTTAGGTTGTTTGTAATCTAAGTATAATGTCCTTCATTCCATGTAAAGCACCATGACAAAGACATATTCTGATAGCAGAATATGTTATTCAGACTAAAAAGGTGTAGAGGTTTGATTATAATCTGAAATATATGGGACTCTATCAAGTATCATAACAAATTCTTAGGGTTTGCTTTTTCAATAAGAGTAGTCGATTTTTCAAAATATGGAGCAACGTGCAATTGCTTATTTCAAATTAGAAATGTGCTTTGACCTTCTCTGCAGTAACACTTGCCTTTTAAAAAGCTTCTTGTAGGAAAAAGAATAACAGTCATCTTGGCAAAGCTTTCAATGGCAATTCAAACAGAATGAATGAGTGGCAAATAATTAATAGTTTTGCTGAGATACATAGTATGTTGGAAGTTAAAAGCTTTAATGAAACAATAAACCAAACTAACTCCTTTTTGGCCAGTGTCAGTAAGTTATACAAATAATTGGATGGGCAACACAGAAGAAATCTAATAAATGCAGGTATATCTAAGAAACATTCCAAATTAACTGTGTGCATAGACGTGCACACGGGGTGTGCCGGGTGTGCCCAGGCACACCCTAATGTTTCAAAGGGCCACCCTGGTGAGCTGGGGAACGGATGCTGCGCAGTGTTTGCCACGCATGCGTGGTTAAAACCGGCGGGTCTTAGGACCCCACGGAAATAGGTGGCAGGGAGCAGAATCGTCACCCCACCTCCCCAGCAAGTGAGGTACATTTAAACCCTGGGTGGGAAGGTGGGGGGTGGACGCGGCTGGGCTTGGGGCGGGGGGGCTCGGGGTGGGGCCCGGGGTCGGGAACAGCACGACTGGGCTCGGGGCTTGGGGCCCGGGGTCGGGAGCAGTGCGGCTGGGCTCTGGGCGGGGGGGAGGGGGGGGTTGGGGTCGGGCTCAGGGCGGGGAGAAGTGTGGCTGGGCTCAGGGCAGGGGGGGGTTGGGGGCAGGGTGGCCTGGCCCGGCCCGGGGGTTGGGGGCAGCATGGCTGGGTCGGGACAATGAGGCTGGCCTGGGGAGGGGAGAGGAGGCAGTGTGGCTGGCTCCCCCCCCCCCGAGCTGCTTCCCATTCTCCCTTCCTCCCTGCCCACCCCTTCCTCCCTCCAACCCCGTGTTCCTCAACCCCCCACCCCCAGATCTGCTTCCCACCCCCACATCTTCCTGGCCAACCCCCCCACCCCCGCCACTAGAGGCTCCCAGTGCCGATTGCGCCGCACCTTCTAGTCATTCCCCCCGCCACCGCCAGGCTTCAGTCTGGCGCCCAGCTGGAAAACCAGGAAATACCAGACATTGCATGTGTCTGGTATTTTCTGGATTTTTTTTTTTACCAGACAGAGGGCCCAAAAACCAGACACCTGGCAACCCTATGAGTCGGACCCGGTGCAGGCACCAAGTTATGGGGAGACTGCTGGAACTTTGGAAACCAGAGACTGCGGGGTGGGGGTTTGTGGCCCAAAAGGGGGCTGAGAAACCTAAGAGACAGAGTAGGGGGAGCGCCAGAAGGGTGACAGTCAGGGTGACCCTAGAACTCTGTTACAGACCAGCTGTCAGCTGCTGGAAGAGGAGGGAAAAATAGGGGGAAAGGGTCAGAGAGGAAGGGGCTTGTGCTGATGGGAGGGGGGCAGGTCAGGAGAAGAAAGGAGAAGGCACCAAGGGACAGAGTGGAGGAGAGAAACAAATGCCAGGGGACAAAGTGGAAACAATGAGAAAAAGGGCAGGAGGGGAAGTGTCAGTGAGAGGGGGGACAGGATGTTGCTTGGAGAGGAGAGGGGAAGGGCTTTGGGGGGCTAGAGGGGAGAAGGGGAGGTCCTGGGAGAAGGCTTGAAAGGAGGGGTGGGCATGAGGAAGACAGGGATAGACAAGGCATGTGTGAGGGCACAGGGGAATGAGGGAAATGGGGGCAGAGGGTGGTGAGGGGGTAGGCATCAGGGAAAAGAGGGCAAAGGGGGCAGGGGCAGTGAGGGAAGGGGGAGGCACCAGGAGGGTGCAGGGGTAAGGGAAGGTGCAGGTGCCAGGGGATTCTGGGGGTGAAGCAGAAGGGCAGACACATGCAGGGGAGGGACCAGCACCAGAGGAGAGAGGCAGGGCAGGTGTGTAGTGGGAGGTGTTTGGAGAGGGGACGAGGAGGAGTAGCTCACATGATCAGAGTGGGGCTACTGGAGGAGTGGGCATGGGGGGGAGAGAAGGGCTGGTGGAGGGGGGCAGGTCTCAGGAAGGCTGAGGGCAGTGAGAAGGGCAGGAGTCAGGACAGCAGAGGTGGGTGAGGGGTTTGGGGCGGGGCAGCAGGCACCAGGGGAGCTGATGGAGCAAGGTGAGGAGATATGGCAGCAGAGGGAAAGGGTAGAGGTTCATAAGATACTTATTAATAACTTGGGTGCCACAGTGGCACATCCAAACAAGCCACAAACTCAGTACTGGTGCACAACACAAAATTTATTGTGCTCATGAGAGGAAACTCTTAGAGGGGACACTTCCCCCAGCCTCTCCCCCCGATCACCCGAGGTAATGTCACACATATTAGGTTAAAGGAATTGCAGGATAGTTGCATGGGGAAGGGGCTTGGTGAGGGCCAAACTAATCCCCTGTTGGTAAGAGGATGGTGGGAAAAATCCTGGGGGGGGGGGGTCACATGACACCTTTTATTTCTGATCATGTGTTCATATTGCCCCAATAGTACTACCCCCAGAGGCGTGGCTAATGGAGTTTGGGGGGTGTGACTAATGGGGGTCAAAGAGTACATTTAAAAAAAATTCTTTGGGTGCACACCCTAATGAAATGTGCTGCGCACGCCTATGACTGCGTGTGTTTACAAGATTTTTTTTATAATGTTCAAGGCCAAATATATTGTGGAATCAGAAAAGGAACTAACTGTACATAAAGATTAAGAAGCACATGATAGGGACCAATAGTAAGAATGCAGTGTTTGGGCAACCTGCATCCAAACCAGGTCATACCACAAATGTTAGTGAAATTAAACTATATATGGTGGAGAAGATGGAAGATTTGTATGAGAATTTCATCTTTGATATACATGTATCACACAAAGCCATCACATGATGTTTTTAGGATTACTAAATATTTATATGCCTGCATAATATACTCAGAATGATAACACTACAGTGCTAAATGATGCAGCATAAACATGGGCAGTGGGTGAAGCTTCCCCTTGGAGGTGCTAGACCTTGTCCCACCTCTTCCAGCCAAGAGCCATGATGGGTGGAGAATTATCATAAGAATGGCCATACTGGGTCAAACCAAAGGTCCATCTAGCCCAGTAAAATGTCTGCTGACAGTGGCCAATATGAGATGCCCCAGAGGGAATAAACACAACAGATAATTATCATGTGATCCCTCTCCTGTCATCCATTTCCAGGCAAACAGAGGCTAGGGACACCATTCCTACCCATCCTGGCTAATAGCCTTTTATGGACCTACCCTCCATGTATTTATCTAGTTCTTCTTTGAACCCTATTTAAAGTCCTAGCCTTCACAACATCCTCTGGCAAGGAGTTCCACACACTGACTGTGCACTGAGTGACGAAGAACTTCCTTTTGTTTGTTTTAAACCTGCTACCTATTAATTTCATTTGGTGACCCCTGGTTCTTATATTGTGGAACCAAGAAAACAACTTTCCTTACTCACTTTTTCCACGTCAGTCATGATTTTATACACCTCTATCATATCCCCCTTTAGTCTCCTCTTTTTTCTAAAATGAGAAGTCCAAGTCTTTTTAATCTCTCTTCATATGGGACCCATTCCAAACCCCTAATCATTTTTGTTACCCTTTTCTGAACCTTTTCCAAAGCCAATATATATTTTTTTGAGATGAGGCGACCACATCTGTACACCGTATTCAAGATGTGGGCATATCATGATTGTATATAGAATCACTAAGATGTTCTCTGTCTTATATTCTATCGCCTTTTTAGTGATTCCTAACATTGTTTGCTTCTTTTTGGCTGCTGCTGCACAGAGTGGATGTTTTCAGAGAACTATCCACAATGACTCAAAGATCTCTTTCTTGAGTAGTTGTAGCTAAATTAGTCCCCGTCATATTGTATGTATAGTTGGGATTATTTTTTCCAATGTTCATTTTTTTACATTTATCAACATTAATTTCATTTGCCATTTTGTTGCCCAATTGTGGGACTCCACTAGTTACTTCTTTCCATTCTGAAAACTTACTGTTTATTCCTACCCTTTGTTTCTTGTCTTTTAACCAGTTACCAATTCATGAGAGGACCTTCCTTCCTATCCCATGACAACTTTCTTTACTTAAGAACCTTTCGGTGAGAGACCTTGTCAAAGGCTTTCTGGAAATCTACGTATACTATGTCCACTGGATCCCCTTTGTCCACATGTTTGTTGACCCCTCAAAGAACTCTAATAGATTAGTAAGGCATGATTTCCCTTTAAAGTAACCCTGTTGACTTTTTCCTTCAACAAATTATGTTCATCTGTGTGTCTGACAATTTTATTCATTACTATAGTTTCAACTTATTTGCCTGGTACTGACATGAGACTTACCAGTCTGTAATTGCCAGGATCATCACTAGGGCCCTTTTTAAATATGGGCATCACATTAGCTATCTTCCCGTCATTAGGTACAGAAGCTGATTTAAAGGATAGGTTACAAACCATAGTGAATAGTTACGCAATTTCACATTTGAGTTCTTTCAGAACTCTTGGGTGAATGCCATGTGGTCCAGGTGACTTGTTACTGTTTATCAATTTGTTCCAAAACCTCCTCTAATGATACCTCAATCTGGGACAATTCCTTAGATTTGTCACTGAAAAAGAATGGCTCGAGTTTGGGAATCTCCCTAACATCTTCAGCTGTGAAGACTGAAGCAAAGAATTCATTTAGCTTCTCTACAATGGCTTTATCATTTTTGAGTGCTCCTTTAACATCTTGATCGTCTAAGGAGGCCCCCACTGGTTGTTTAGCAGGCTTCCTGCTTCTGATGTACTTAAAAAACATTTTGCTATTACTTTGAGTTTTTGGCTAGCTGTTCTTCAAACTCATTTTTGGCTTTTCATATTCTATTTTTACATTTAATGCCTCTTTATCTCTCACTGCTTTTTACTTGGTTGTTAAGACATGGTGGCACTTTTTTTTTTTAAATGAGTTTTTTAATTTGGGGAATACATTTAAGGTGGGTCTCTATTATGGTGTCTTTGAAAAGTTTCCGTGCAGCTGTCAGGGATTTTACTTTTGTAACTGTACCTTTTAATTTCTGTTTAACTAACCTCCTCATTTTTGTGTAGTTCCCCTTTCTGAAATTAAATGTCTGAGTATTGGGCTGCTGAGGTGTTTTTCCACCACAGGGATGATAAATTTCATGACATTATGGTTACTATTTCCAAGTGGTCCAGTTATATTTGCCTCTTGGACCAAATCCTGTGCTTTACTTAGGACTAAATCAAGAATTGTCTCTATCCTTGTGGGTTCCAGAACCTCCTACTCCAAGAAGCAGCCATTTAAGCTATCAAGAAACTTTGTCTGCATCTCATCCTGAGGTGAGGTATACCCAGTCAATCTGGGGATCATTGAAATCCCCTACTCTTATTGAGCTTTTTTTTTTATGTTAATAGCCTCTGCAATCTCTCTTAGCATTTCATAGTCACTATCACTGTCCTGATCAGGTGGTTGATAATATATCCCTATTTCTATATTTTTATTATTAGAGCATGGGATTACTATCAATAGAGATATTAGGGTCACAAATTCTCCAGTGCTGTCCCTTGGTGGTGCAGGGTTTGCCTCCATTATGGTTCTGCCCATGACTATAAAGTATTGCCAACACATCATGAAAAGAAGCTCTAATACCAAACCAAACTAGAAATTTTTTTTTGTGAAAACAGAATGTGTTGGACGCATCGTAAGTCACCAAAGATTCAGAATCCAAAGCCATGGTGTTTTATTTAAAATATGTATATATTTGTGTGTATTTGTGCTTTTTGTAGTTTACTTCTGATCGTTATAGAATTTCATAAAGTTCTGTGGTGGTAAGTTTTCTGTTACAGAATGAGTTGGCCCTTTAACCGTGTACTGGGTTCTGTCTCCCCTCTGACTAGTTTACTTTTCCGTCCATGGGTCACATGACAGATTAAGTGCATCCCTATGCAGGGAGCAGAATAGATCCCAGGCTAGCCGGGGAAGATTAAGGGCAGCCTGAGTTCCCTCCAGAGAAATGCACAGAGGAGGAAGGTTGTGCCAGGTTCCCCCGTGGAGAGAGAATTTCTCTTGTTTCCAGGTAAAGGGCTTGGGGAACCGCAAGTTTGCAGGCTTTACCATGCAAAACCTGACCCAGGCACGTTGAAGAGTTGTGCACCAGGAGGAGGATAGGTGGAAAATATGTGGTGTTTTGAATTGTTGCATTAATAAACTACAGGTTGGACCTCCCTGGTCCGGCACTCTTGGGATCTGACCAGTACAAGACAAAGGAGTTTGTCGGACCAGGGGAAGTTGGGGTAGGGGAGGTCAGATGCCAGCCTCCCCACTGAGCTCCTCTCCCTGGTCACCGGCTCCGCTGCCCCAGGTCCTGCTAGCTCTGGTGGTCCCGCAAGCTTTGCTGCCTTCTGTTGCTGTGGCACTTTTGTCTAGCAACAAGGACCATGTATGTTGCTGGACCAGAGAGTCCAGGACCACAGAGTTTCAACCTGTAGACTTCTAGAAGGGTAAGGTTATTTTGAAGAAGGGAAATTGAGGCAGTGATTGGGTGTGATGCTGGTTTCGATAAGATCGAGCTGTAGCTTCCTTGCAGGGCCTATCTTTTCTAGCCTCTAGTACCCTCTCTGCTAGTTGGATTCTCTGATCACAACTGTATCCAATCTGAAAGATTTACCTGTCATCACAAGTCAGAAGTAAACATTCTGCATCTGTAGAAAGGTTTCTAGCCCTTGAGTTTAGGGTGGATGAGCTGAATAATTCTGAATTCCTGTGCAAGGTCATAGAAACAGATTCTTTTTATATCTTTAAAAGAATAAACTCTCTTTATGAACTGAGCAACTCTTCTGAAACAAATATACATGGGCTACTACCATTTTAATGGTCCTTCAATGCAAGAGTTAGTTTGAGTTTTATTTCTCTGCAGAATTTATCTTCATTGGACAGACATTATATTAGTTCTTTACTGATTTATGTTAAAACTCCCAAGTCGTCTTTCTCTGTTAAGAAGCTCTGACTAGCCAAATGGCAAAGAATGTTTAATGGAAACAAATTTTTCAAATTTTTTTTCCTTTTCACCAGTATAGCCATGTTGGGTTTTCTGCCACAGGGGACAATTGCCGAATCACCCTGTGGGCCGTGAAATGTACTTCCTGAATAATAGTCATTGAGCAGTCATGGCATAAGACTGTATGACCCCAGCAAGTAGAATAGTGATAGAGATGTAGCCGTGTTAGTCTGGTGTAGCTGAAACAAAATACAGGACTATGTAGCACTTTAAAGACTAACAAGATGGTTTATTAGATGATGAGCTTTCGTGGGCCAGACCCGCTTCCTCAGATCAAAATCATTTTGATCTGAGGAAGTGGGTCTGGCCCACGAAAGCTCATCATCTAATAAACCATCTTGTTAGTCTTTAAAGTGCTACATAGTCCTGTATTTTGTTTGACCCCAGCAAGGCAGTATTTTAGTGAGAAATGACATTGTGAAGTTAACGGATGATATTACATAAATGTATGTGAAAGGTAGCTAATGGAAGTAATACATTTCTATTTGTTAAATGTTGAGGAGAATGCATTGCTTGAAATTATTTTGCTCTGGCAGTGTTAACAATAAAGCAAGCTCTCGCCACTTTTTTCTATAAATTAATTGAACTGGAATAGTCTTGAAGTTCATAAGATCTATTCATATAATGCAATTTGAGAGAAGCAGGAATCCTACATAACAGCTTTTAAATGTTATACCTGGATAAATGGAGAGCTTTAGGTTTTAGTACAGTTAAAACCCCCCAAATAAATTTGAGCTGCTTGTATAGATAAGCAGCAGCTTTGACTTTTTATAATATGTAGCTATTGTTTTTCCTAATTATACAAATATGAGTTCCAGTTATACAAAACTATGTGCTCATATGGTAATGGCGTGACCATTACCTGTTTAAGCATTGTGAGCCTATATAGTACAGATGTGCAAAATGTTAAAATAGCAAAATTTTCAAAAGTTGTTTTGCAAATTGGTTTGGCTAGATATTGTGCATAGTGCATACAAATCTTTCCATATGAGAGAGAATTGCTGTAGTAATCATGCATTGGCTTTTAAAGATAGTGAGAGATGCTTGCATGCTTATTTTTGCAGTCACACTTCTATTATGTCCTGGTCTAATACTGCGTTCATTCGGAATATATAAAGAGATAATATTTTCAGTGATGTTACACATTCTCCTCGAGCTGAAACTTTTTCTTTATGTGAAAACAATATTGACTGAGTCTAGAAATTCTGCTATTATTTAAACACTATTTTCCTGCAGTTATTTGCATTTTTTGAATAAATGAAATGCTTTTCTTAAAAAAAAACAACTAATTTTTATTTTGATGTTGAGCCATGTATCTGCATGGGTAAAATCCATTACTTTGTAACTAATGGAATAGTTAACTTCTCAGATGGCTAGCTGTTACAGTTGGACACAAATACATTGATTATACTTTGGCTTTCCTTCTGGCTTCCCATTCTGGAAGACCAACTGCAGCATCAATATTATACCACTGAATTGAAGTGCTTTAGGGTATAGAGTCAGTGCACAGTAAAATTAACAAGGCTGTGTAGTTCTAATCAATTTTGCGGTGAAACAGCTACAAGTGTGCATAGATACAGTTGACGGGCTTGATTTTTTTACCAGTAATGTGCCATCTGGTAAATATCATAATTGGCAGACTAGTTTTATCAACACTTAATGTTCAAAAATCATGTCAGCCCTCTACCCCCCATTATGAGGGTCCAAAAATTTTTTTTTTTTAATTTCTGGTTTTTGAGCCTTTTTCTCTATGACCATGAGCGCTATAAACTGCTTTTAGTGAAATCTTGAGTATCTCATATAATCATTTGCATCCAGGAGCTGGGGCTTTAAGCAAAGTGTTGAATATTGCAAAATGTACAAGATAGTGTGGGAGTTGGGCAGTGTTGCAAAAAACTAATTGTAATGCTTATGCAGATTAGGAAGCTAAGGAATAAGTGTTAGGTTTGTCATACATGTAGGATATTCATAGTTTAACCTGGACTAGATATGAACGTAAGAGAAATTCAGCCATTTTGTTATTTCCTTTTGAGATTTTTGGATTCATTAAAACCTAGAAGTCAATGCAAATTGTGAAGTATTGCAAATCCATTCGGATAAAAAGCAAAGTAGTGTTTGCAAAACCCATAGAAAGTTAAGCCAGTAAGCTTTACGCTGTTCTCGTTATTAATTATTCCTTCCAGGTTCTTTGTAATTGCCAGAGAAATCTTAGTTTATCCTACTGAGTATTGTAAAATTAATTATGCCTCTGTTTTGACCCTCTTTCTTAGAGTTCCAGTCAATGAAGCTGCCATAAGCAATTATGGATATTGATATGTCACAAAGTAATAGGAAAAATACTTTATTGCAAACTACTAACTACCAGATATTTTACCTCTTCTCAGTGCAAAAGCATGTGTTTTGATTTGCACTGTTTACTTTTCCCCATCAGTTCATTTTTTAGGTGGAATTGGCTAGATGTAAAGAAGCAGTTCAAAAAAGCAGTGCTTTTTTTGTGTAAGGAAAAAAAAAGGTGCCAGTACTCCAGGGGAAAAGTTGAGCTCTAACTCGATGTGCCAGTACTGTGTACTGGGCAGTACCGTGACAAAAAAAACACTGGCTATGTGTATTCTAATTTATTGTGCAGAAATATTTTATATCTGATTAGAAGGATTAATAGTGAATAGTCCATTATTTTGTGTTCTAGAAAGTATGTTATTGTTGTCACACCACTTCCTAGTTTGCTTTGGTAACTCCATCTGTCATGTTCAGATCTGTATGTCAACAGTTTATGCACGTTCAGTGTATGTGCCCTCAGGATGTTCATTTCAACCACCTCCAGTTAATTATGGTGGTATTGCAAAATCATTTAAGTGCCAGAGCCCCATTATTCTAGGCTGTGTACAAACACACACAAAACATCCCTCCCCTGAAGAAATTACAGTTGAAACACTAATGAAATGTTGACACATTTTATAATGTATTAGGTCAAATACTGCAGCCCTTCCTGAAGCAAATGAAGTTGGTATACATTTTGTCTGTGTGTATGTAAAAACTGCATAAGGGCTTCAATATATGGTGAATCATTTATGTATTTATAAGGGACTCACATCTTAGCACTGTGACAAGGCAGGCTAAAGAGCTTGGTAGATGGGGAGAGAGGCAGCCCTTAAAAATAAACAGCAATGGCCCTGGCTAATCAGGGGCTGCTGAGACAGGGCTGCTATAAATCAATTAAGGGTCAGGTGAGCTGATTCAGGCTGCCACATGATCTCTTTAAAAACCTTCCCTGTGGGAGAGGATAGGAGAGAGTGGACACTGAGTTTGGAGAGTGGAGGTTGAGAGGAACAAACAACTGATAAGGAGATTCGGAGGAGCTGAGCAGAACAACATCAGCACTGCTCAAGGCTGCAGGAGGAGTTACGGGGCTCTGACAGGGAGTGTTTGGAGGCTCCTTTCCCCCCAAGTGGCCAGAGGAGGACTGTTTACTCAGCCCTGATGTGCCGAGGCATCGGCCCCAACACTCCATTGTATTGCCAAGGGACAGAAAGCCAAACGCTAAAAAAGGTGAGTGAGACTTGTACCGCAGCCCCTAAACTGTGAGCTAGAGGGCAGAACAGGGGTCTGGGACTGACCCAGTCACAGCTCATATAAACCAGTTCATATACTGCAAGCCATTACCCTGGCTGTCTGATCCACTTTCTTCTCTTTCATTGAATATCAGTTTCTACAGCAGAATTTAATCCCTCCTAGGTAGCTTTTTCCATCTCATTAGCCATAAACCGATTTCAGTTTGGTTCAAAGCCATCATATTTACATTCTCTTTTTAAACTAGCACATTCATATGTATTCTCTTATACATCTTAGTTTTATGGTTATTCTCTGAATGAAATTGCTTCCGAATAATCTAATTTTTGTGATCTACTCAGGAGATGCTTTCATCCTGTTCTCAGAAATTGATCAAAATAACTTTCTTGTGCTTAGAAATTTTGTCCTTTCTAAAGGCCAAGCAGCATGGGGATTGAGTTTCTTGTGGTCAGTGAGTTTTATTTTATTACCCCAGATCTCAAATGAATAGAACAAGTGTTTGTGTCCATCTTCTACTCCATGTATGTGGGGAGTAGACCGTCAACAAAGTCTGTGTCCTTTGATGTTTCATGAAGGCTCATTTGAGTCAGTGTACCTCCTTGTGTGTGGAACCAGCACTTTACATTAATGAATGCTTCTTCCCTGTTTGGTGAATTACAGAGGCTTACAATGTAAACACTCAATAAGATTAATACCACGGGGTACAGCTGTTGTGAGATCAATACATTTAGCATCTCACAAGCATTTCATCAAATCTAAACACTTACACAGTCTTACAAATTTAATATCTGCTTCAACAATACTAATAGACTAGTTTCTAAGTCTAGGCGTTGTCAGTGCTCAGTAGGGCCTAGGAGCCTTTGGCATGAGTTGGCATTCTGCCAGCGTCACACTTCTATCATCTCCTGTGTTGTTCCCATTTGTCTGTCTTAAAACAGTGGGCTTGGTGCTAATATTTGTTGTAGGGTCACCAGTGTAGTCGGGTTGGGATTTACTGCCATGGTGTCCTAACAGTTCTCTGGCTCCATTGATGAGGATAACCAGAAGGCTGCTTGTGTGTGTGTGTGTGTGCTCAATGATGTGTGCAGTGTTGATTTGCACGATTAGTCACTACTGCTGATCTCAAGAGAGCCCCCAGAGACCACAAATTAGAATTGAAGGTGCCTGGCCAGGTTTATTGTTAAGCAAAGTACAGTCATAGTTGTCAGTAGACGCTGCCAAACCACTACACATAGTGGACTCAGCTCATCAGTGAGAAACTCCCACTGCCCTCTAGGTCATTCTAAGACTATTCTCTCCCCCCCCGCCCCAAGACACCACTTTATATACAGGTACAAACTAGTTAGACATCACTCCTGATGTATCAGGTTGCCACCCTTTGATGTCAGTTTACCACCTTCTGATGCTACATAGATATCGCCCATCACCCTGTACTCGTGATTTGATTAGATCTTTATCTATCATACTGTCATTTTAGACCCTTTCCTGAACCTGAGTCTGTATTTGTGGGGAGTGGGTACCAAGGTCTTTTTTAATGAGCTGGTGGTACCACGTGCTTTCAACTTATGACCAGTACCAGTTGCTATTCTATATCTGGGCTTATCACCAATTAGTGTTTTGCACTCTCAATTCTGTTTGTGCTAAGTTCTGTGAGCAGGGGCCTGCCTCTTGCTCACAGCTTAGCTTTTCTTTGTTAGCCATGTTTTGTCCATTGTTAGCTAGGCCTCAAACCAGGCCTGTGTTACATGGGCTTTTGTTTTATGCCTTCATCTTACTACAGTATTATTTACATCTCTGTAAATCAAAAGCAACTCCACTGGCATCAGACGGATTAGATTGATGCAAGAGTGGAATTGCTAAAAATTTTATTCATCACATTTTATTTAATATCTTGACAGAAAATACATTTCTCCTTTCCATTCAGCACTTTCTGATCAAGACATTATTTTTACACAAAAAAATCACATGCACTAAAGAGTCTGGATTGCAGGCCTGATTGGAATGATTTGCAATTACAAGCAGAATATGCTCCACTGTATAAGCTTAAATCATTACGCCTCCTATGACATAATGTGAGAAACTTGTGCCATTTTTCTTTTGAGTAGAAATAAAGTTCTGCTCTAGCTGACAGTCAGAAAATTCATAGGAGAGAATGGATGTGAGATGAATTTCCTTAAAGAGGTTATACAGTTCCAACTGTTCTGTGAACAGCATTTGTCTTCAAATAAGCTACTAAAGGAATTTTGACAGCTATATCCTTCCTATTCACCTTGGTTTGACAAAATCCTTCACTTGTGAAGGAGGCTACTCAGGGCAGGTTGGGTAGGGAAAACTAATGTGGCAATATCCTTTAAAGATATGTTACAAGCTGTTTTGCTCTTTTATCTTAGTTTGAACATACCTAAGATGGGGTATGTCTACACTACCCTCCTAGTTCGAACTAGGAGGGTAATGTAGGCATACCGCACTTGCAAATGAAGCCTGGGATTTGAATTTCCCGGGCTTCATTTGCATAAGCGGGGAGCCGCCATTTTTAAAACCCCGCTGGTTTGAACCCTGTGCAGCATGGCTACACGGGGCACGAACTAGGTAGTTCGAACTACCGTTACTCCTCATTTCACGAGGAGTAACGATAGTTCGAACTAGGAAGCCTAGTTTGAACTACCTAGGTAGTTCGTGCCCCGTGTAGCCGCGCTCCACGGGGTTCGAACCAGCGGGGTTTTAAAAATGGCGGCTCCCCGCTTATGCAAATTAAGCCCGGGAAATTCAAATCCCAGGCTTCATTTGCAAGTGCGGTATGCCTACATTACCCCGCTAGTTCGAACTAGCGGGGTAGTGTAGACATACCCATGTACTGGGATGGAATTGTGTTTCTCCTGTCGAGTGTGGTTTTATCAAGGGTTGAAATAAGATAGCCAATGCTGTATTTTCCTCCTTGGTATTAATACGTTTGGGATATTTGGTGAAAGAAGGGAGGGATGCACTGCGTCCATTCTTCAGAAGGCTAGTCACCGTGGTGCTCAATTGGTGCTGCTCAACAAGAGGTGGAAGCTATGTTGACGGGAGAGCATCTCCTGCAGGCATAAGTAGGAGAGTTAGATCATTTGCAGTGTGAGTTTTCACATGATAGTATAGACAAGGCATAAGTGTGGAAGCTTATATGGTGGCTGTTCTGTGTGCCTATTGGTATGGCAACCACATAGTTTCATCATGTACAATCCTATAATACATTTGGAATAAATATGACACACACCAAATCATCCTTAGCAAAGTTGCAAGGGAAGGAGAAGTAGACTTTGATAGTGTTTCAGGCAAGTGAGCAGGAATGTAGTATGTCACCAATTATTTTATATTCTTAGCATCTATTCTTATCAAGTCAAATACTTGTGTGCCTGTGATTCTATGGGAAGGTCAGTATCCAATTATGATCTTAATTTCATGTGCTTTAAAGTTAATATTCCATGTCTTTGAACAAATGGGTGGTTTTGTTGGTTTTTTTAGTTCAAATAGAAGTGAAAAGTGATAAACTGTCAATTACATAGCAAATTTAATTTATTCTGCTTTGCTTCACTATGAATTTATCATTTTCCTCTTAATGCATCTCCTATGGACTGTATCTACTAGGGTCTCAGATAATACAGTTCTTGAAATGCCTAAAAAATTGGAAGACATATTTCTACTCTGTCACCATCATATTTCGTATCTGTCTCAAATAGAAGCCTGCCATTGACCTTTTTTCTCACTGTATAATTAACTTTCACTAGAAACAAACAGTATTGCTTTTTATTTACTGCAGGTGTGGGGTACTTTTTTGCGTAAGGGGTCACTGACCCACAGAAAAATCAGTCAGTGACAAGCAAGAAAAAAAACCCAACCAACCAAAAAAAAACCCAGCTTGCTGACATGGGGCCTAAATGAGAAGGAAAAGGACACTCACACCAGAGCCTAAAGGAGCCCAGACTAGGGTGAGACCGCAGGGGGGAAGGGGCTGAAATGCCAGGGTGGGCTCCATATTCCTCGGGGGAGAGGAGGGGAGACCGTATTCATGCAAGTCGGGGGCTATATTTGGCCGAGTATGGAAATATGTGCTAGAACATATAGCATTTTTGTTTCATAGTGCAGTAGGGCTTCAAGATATTGCTTGCTAAGGGGATTACTCCCAAGTTTCTCAATGGAGGTACTGAATACTGAGCTCTTTTGAAAAAGCTTATCTAAATGGCATACAGCACAGCAATCTTAGCTGTAATTTAAATATTGTTCGAATGTTGCACTAGATCCCAGTGCTGATTCTCTCATGAGATGGAAGTACTTTGTGTTACTCTGTAGAGCCATATTTAACACTGTGTCAATGCTGACAACTTTGGGATAGATGTTCTGCTGTCCTGTGCCAACGGCATGGATAGCGCGCGCACATTTTTGTAAAGCACTTTCAGGGCTATAAATAGTGAAAGATGTATGTCAAGTATTTATTAATATTTAATACGTTCACTTTACCCCCTATTGTAATGTTTGAAGTAAAGCTGAGAACTAGAATATTGCTAGCTAGTGGAACTTTATGTCTTCTCATCAGGAATAATATAGATCTGATGTTCAGTAGAGATTTTTATAGTAATGCAAAGGAACATTATGAATTAGTAATTGGGAATGGTCATTCTCAGCATGTTAATTTTCTGCTATCATAGGTGAAAAGTGTCTAAAGCATGTCATCCTAATTATTAGAGGGGTAGCCGTGTTAGTCTGAATCCGCAAAAGTGGCGAGGAGTGTCCTGTGGCACCTTATAGACTAACTGAAGTGTTGGAGCATAAGCTTTCGTGGGCAAAGACCCACTTCGTCAGATGCATCTGACGAAGTGGGTCTTTGCCCGTGGCACCTTATAGACTAACTGAAGTGTTGGAGCATAAGCTTTCGTGGGCAAAGACCCACTTCGTCAGATGCATCTGACGAAGTGGGTCTTTGCCCATGAAAGCTTATGCTCCAACACTTCAGTTAGTCTATAAGGTGCCACAGGACTCCTCGCCGCTTATCCTAATTATTGTAATTTATTGGACTGCATAGGAGTAAATAGCTTGACTTGTACCAAGAAAGGGTATTATCAGAATTTACAGCAAAAGAGAAAGGTATTCATGGAAAAAATTACATGGAAAAAGTGTTTAATCTTATAGTAGCTATAAGTGTTCCATCAATCTCTTAGATACTTATTAGACCCTATCTCCATAATATTTGAGTGCCTCATGGACTTTGACATATGTAACCTCATAAAACCTGTGTGAGGTAGGAAAGCATTATTATTTCTATTTTACAGGGGAGAGTTGAAGCACAAAGAGATTAAATGACTTGCCCAAAGTCACATAGGAAGTCAGTAGTGGAGCAGGGAATGGAACCCCAGACTCTTAAAACCCTGATTAGTCCCACATGATGACTGGACCATCACCTTCAAATCATGTACTGATAGTTTCTATATGCTCTTTTATCGTAATACAAATGTAGTTGTGGTGGTATTTGCTTCTTACCTACATGAATGTGCTTCTTACCTACATGAATGGTCTTGTAGCTTTGTTTTCTAGTTAGATGTCTCCAGAGCCCCTCGATGTAATCCATGGTTTCTTGATAATTATTCTATATTTCGTGTTAGACCTGGCATTGTAAATGGATACAAAGCTTTGATCAGAAAAGTAGGGAAAGTCAAAGGCCTAATTTTGGTGCACATTTGTCGACTGCAGGTTTTTTGTTTTGTATTTTTCCTTTTCTGGAAGTTACAATAAAATTAGGCTGGAAGGGGGGGGGGAGTTAAGCCATATGAAACCATAAAGGCTTCAGATTTGGCATCTGCACAGTCAGTTTGCTGGTATACTGCACTCTGAATTTTGGAGTAGTTCTAGAGAACTGTGCTTAAGTATATGTTAGGCCAAAGGAGTTCTACACTCAGTGCTCTGTTGCATTTCTCTTCCATTTTTTGTTTTGAGTCTTAAGGTGTGTTCTAGACATGATTGAACCAATGAAACATGAGACAGATTATATATACTATAAATGTATTGTGAAGGTCTCTGACATTGGTTGAAATATCAAATCTCTGCAGCAAATTCTTGCATAAAACACCAACTTTTAATCAGCATTAAACCACTGCTACTAAACTATTTACTGTATTTTATTGGGTGTAAAGGGGCATTATAGGAAAATATGCCATGTAGACTTTAATAATTAACTTCAAAAAATTGATAAATGAATCATCTTGTATTTCATTTACTATAATTTAGCGTTTGCAGTGATGTAACAATGTTGGATTCAGGATATTAGAAAGACAATATGGGTGAGGTAAGAAGAAGCAGATGTGTGTAAGCTTGTCTCTTCCACCAACCCAAGTTGGTCCAACAAAAGATATTTCTCCACCCACCTTGTGTCTATAATTTAGGATCTCATTGCTTACTTTTATTTCAGCAATATACCATGTCAAAGTTATACACAATAGAAATTTATATAATTTATCCTCATAAACTTGTAAGTAATGCAAGTGCCAGTCTAATAATACTATTCTAAATTGTAACCAGCAATTTATTGTAATGATGGTAAAATTGCTAATAATGTATTTATCACAGGGCTTCGTAAACAGTAAGAGTCAGGCTCTGTAACGTATGTAATTATTTGAATAATGAGTTTATAGTTGTCCTGCTGTTCAGAGAGATTGAACTAAGTTCTTAAGTGCATTTCATTTGATATCTTTGCTACAGTAGAGGCTGTCATGCACCATTTCATGGTAAGTACAAACACACTAAATCACACACACCATGAATTAGCACTCATGGTGTTTGTGAAGAAAACATCTTCATCAGAATGCCAAATACCCTTTTCTAATCTTGTATTTCTAAGATTTGAGGCATTCTGTTGACCATTTTGCTGAGATTATTGAATATTTATCCCATATTTCCAGCAGTTATTGACACTGTGTGGCTCCATGGATTTCACTATTATGTCTTATTGAACCAGACACAAAGATGGAACAGGAAAATTAAGAAATGTACATGACAGAAGCTGTATATTCTATGTATGTAAATACATCCAGCTGCTCTTTTCTCACTAGACTCTTTCTGATAGATCACTTTGGCTTGGTCTCTAAAACACCCAGAAAATGTTTTGCTCATCTTTTCCTTTGTTCTTCTTTTATATTAAGTCCTTCCATTTGCATCATTCAAATGTTTGTTAGCACTCACAAGGCTGGCCTACACTAAAAAGTTAGGTTAATTCAGCTGTGCCACACAGTGGGTGTGTCTAGACTGCATGGCTCCGTCGACGGAGCCATGTAAAGTAACTTACTCAACATAGTCAATGAAGCGGGGATTTAAATAATCCCCGCTTCATTAAAATAAAAATGGCCGCTGCACTGTGCTGACAATCAGCTGATCCGGCACAGCGCGGCAGTCTAGACGCGGATCGGTCGACAAGGGAAGCCTTTGTCGACTGCTCCTGTAAGCCTTGTGAAACGAGGTTTACAGGAGCGGTTGACAAAGGCTTCCCTTGTCGACCGACCTGAGTCTAGACTGCTGCGCTGTGCTGAATCAGCTAATTGTCAACACAGTGTGGCGGCCATTTTAATCAAGCGGGAATTATTTAAATCCCCACTTCATTGACTATGTCGAGTAAACTACTTTACATGGCTCTGTCGACGGAGCCATGTAGTCTAGACACAGCCAGTGATGTGAGAAATCCACAGCCATGAGCAGTGTAGTGAAGCCAGCCTGACCTCCAGTGGAGACAGCACTAAGACAATGGAGGAATTTTTCTCTTGGCTTAGGTACTACTTCTCAGAGTGAGATTACCTACAGCAATGAGACAAGTCCTCTTGTCAGTAGAGGGAGTGTCTAGACTTAAAGCATCTACAGTGTTGCTGCTGTGTTGCTTTAACATTTCAAGTATAGACAAGCTCCTAAGATTTACTCTCAGTTTTGGCCAGCATGTAATTAAACATGCAGTAAATTAGACATTGATTACTGAAACAAGTCATGGAAGAAATTGTTGCCATCTATCTTATAAATGGAACAATCAGCCCAATTGATTAGACATTTTAATTGGTTAAGGGAAACTGATAAAATGGTATTTAATGTTTTGTGGCAAGCTCAGTGCTTAAGATAATCTTTAATCTATATCTGGTAGTTCTATTAATATAAGATTAATTTTTATAAGAATGTCATAGTCCTCGGTGAAGAGCACTGTTGAATTATACTTTACAGTTATTCTGGTAGTGTTGTATAATTCTTTCATAAATGGTAGTACAATATCCATTCTTGATATAAAATTTGCCAGTGATGGAAAGTCCATCACAGCCCATGGGTTTCATTTTTCACTGCTTTAGTTCACGCAACTTGACCAATCACAAGTTTTAAAGGGCTGAATGCGAATGATATCCCCTTTTATTTAGCAGAGTTTATAGTGTTGTATAATTCCTTCATGAAATGATAGTACATCATTTACTGGGCCCCTAGACTCTTGCTTAGTTAACTGTTCCAAAGTGATGCTGTAAGCATTAAATGAATCATTCCTGGAACCAAAACCCTCTGTTTTTTCATAATTATTTAAGTATAGCAGAAGATCATGAACATAAGGTTAAAATGCTAGGCAGCCAGTTTGCAACTATCTGATGAAGCCTAATGAGCTCCAAAGTGATTTTTCCAGGAATGGGAAAATAGCAATGTGTTGCTCATTATTGAGGACATTCACCTTATCAGCAGTGCTGGAAGATTTCAGTATGTTTTTGGCAAACAGATGATGATATTTTATAACAATTGTTTGAAAAAGCCTGAGGATAAATGCTTATGTGATGGTGCCATTCTGCAGTGACTACAGAAAAAGGCATCAGAGGGGTAGTCATGTTAGTCTGTTCCAGCAACAGTGACGAGGAGTCCTATGGCACCAAAAAGGCTAACAAATATATTTGGACATAAGCTTTCGTGGGCTGGAGTCCATGCCCAAATAAAGATTTGTTACTGAAATATGTTAGACATATTGTAGAAATCAGATTTATTTTCTCACTTATGTTTCCCAAAATGTAGTGTGTCTGCCCCCTTGGGGTGAGTCATGAAGCTCTGGCCCAGTTCTCAGTTGATTTTGGAAAGTGGTGGAGGGCTGCACTCTTCCATGGAATTAATGGAGGAGGTGTGGAGTCTGGGATGGAGGTTGGGTGCAGAATGGAGCCTGGGGTGCAGGAGGGAGACTGGAGTCTGGGAGGGAGTTTGGATGAAGGAGGTGGTTGTGACCTAGGGAAGGGAACTGTGGTGCAGGTTTTGGGATGTGACCTAGGGTAAGAGTGGATTGTGATCTTGGACAGGAGATTGGGGTGCCAGATCTGGGAAGGGGTATGGGTGCATGTGGAGTTAGCAGGGCAGGAGTGGGGGGCAGAAGGTTGGGGAAAGGAGGGGCTGAGGTGCCAAAGTAGGTTCTGGCCAGGAGACTTAACAGTTAGTAGCCAAACCAGCCTGCTTGCAGAGTTTGAAATGTTTCTGCCTGCTCGCCATGCGCCTGAGTGAGTTAGCGGGAGGGTGGCTGCCTGTTATTCAAACAGGCAGCTTCCATTGGCCAGTTTCTGTCCAGAAACTGGCTAATAGGATTGTGCTGGGGGCGGTAGCAGCATCTGAATCTTCCCCTATCCCCTCTGGACTTAAAGAGAGAGTGCCCCGCAGCCGAGTTTCTGAGTGGTGTGCAGGCCTGTGGGGCAAGCAAGGAAGCCTGCCCAGGGTTCCCTACTGCCTCCATGGGCTGGATCCGGTGTCTTGGCAGGCCGGATATAGCCTGTGGGCTGTATTTTGCCCAGGCCTGCCCTTGAGTGTGACCAGAATGTGCAGTGATGCCTGCCTGAGGTTACAGGAAGACTGACACAATAGGTGTGAACTGTCCCATTCATAGGGTTGCCAGGTGTCTGGTTTTGAACCGGACATTCCAGTATTTGAGCTTTCTGTCTGGGAAACAAATTGAGAAAATACCAGACATATAAATGTCAGGTATTTCCTAATTAAGTTTTTATTATTATCAGGAGTATCAATACGTAGTTGCGTACTGCATGAGTGTGTCTACCAGCCAGGCAGTACGCAGCTACTCAGTAGAGGGGAGGGGGCCGGAGCAGGTGGAATCCACGGGGCCAAACTTGCCCATGCGCTCCGCTGGGATTGTGTACAGAGATGGAGGGGCATGCATGCGACCCACTCACTAATCTAGGTTGTAATGGATCAGTTTGCAGAATCAAGGCCTTGCATGGCCCAGACCTTTTTGTTATAAACTCTCAGAATAGTTATAAATCAATAAAAGAAAGATAATTTGAGCTATTTTTGAACATCATTAAAATATTCTCCTGCTTTTGTCAAATGTCAATAGTTCTTTTCACTTCAGTGACTGGTGGAGAATGTGTTTGTAACTGGCGCATGGACAAAAATAAGATTTTTATGCAGGCTGTTGTATTTTATGCTTAGAGGCATGTAGTTGCACAGAAAAAAATGTTGAAGCTTAAATCTGTGCTTTTAAGAGTTGATGTAATTTTGGCAGTGCTTTCTCCTTTAAAAGTTAAAGAAGAAGAAGTTTGTCACCTTTAATTTTGATGAAGCTAAACTTTTTAGGTCATGTCCATATAATGTGAATGAAAGGCAGAGTGGTAAGGGTTTATGTGGTTCATAGGATAATCTTGTGTCAGTCTTTTTCTGACATTAAGTAAAATACTGTGATATTGCATTACATTCACCTTTAACCTCCTACCTTTCGTATATATTCTTACTAATTTTAAGCATATTTGGAAGCTATCATTTTTACTGATAAAGAGACCAAGGTGATATAACGTTTTATATCTGAACTTTGTGTTAGTCACTAATCATTAAGATTGTACCTGAAAATGACAACTGTTTTAACATATTAAACAGAGAAAAGTTTGAAACTCTCAGAGAAGGCGGATATTATTAGCTCATTTTTGGGGGGTAAATTTTAATAAAAAAGCCTCTTATGGTATTCTGAGACCCCAAAATACATAAAACCTCTAATATGCAGGCCCTCTTCACATACTGATTTAAATAAAGTGACAGTTTCATATATTATTCTAAAAAGGTTTTGTTAATCTAAAAGAAAATATTACATTCTTGATATATTTAACTTGGATTTGAACCATAATCTGAACCATAATCTAAGTTTTCTACTGCAAGTTTATCTGTGAACAACTCAAAATCTTCACCAGTTATATAGAAGGCCATATTATAATTAACATTCAAAATTTAGATCTAATGAAGAGTTTGAGGAGTTCTGTGTTCTCGAAGATACTTGCAAAGCAAGGTTTTTTTTTTTATATAGTTTGTTTATATATAAAATACATATGGGGCTTGATTCACCATTAATTCTGCCTTTATGACTCAATTGAAATAATTTATTAGGGCTTTCAGAAAGCCTTTGATAAAGTCTCTCACAAAATTCAATTAAAGAAACAGGAGATATCATGCAGTGAAGGGCAAACTACAATTATGGATAAGAAACTGTATAAATGACTGAAAATAAAGATTAAGAATAATGAATGGTGAATTTTCAATATAAGTAAAGCAGCTGGTAGCCACATGAGTCCATAAAGTGCCAGTGTTGTTTAATATATTAAGTAATGATCTGGAAAAGAGGGGGCAAAATGTGCAGAAGACACACAATTATATAGATTAGTCAAGGTCAAAGACTAGGTGAATGAGCAATGGGGGTGGGAGATAGTTGAAATTCATTGTGGACTTAGGGTTGCCAGATGGTTTCAACAAAAATACCAAACACCTCCTTCCCCCTCCAAAAAAAACCACATGGGACAATTTCTGTTGGGGGGGGGGGGGGGGAAGAGCAGGGGGAGACCAAAGTTGTTGAGGGGAAAAAAAGGACCCTAAGAATTAAGCCAAAAAATAAATAAATAAAATAAAACAGCATTAAAACAGCATTAAAACAGCATGGTCCCTTTAATTGTGTGCAGAGTCAGAATAGGGATAGGAAGAGAAGCGGTTGAGCACTAAGACCGGGGGAAGGCATTGCTTCCCCTTGCTCAAATCTTTAGGTTTTTTGCTGGTGACCATCTTGTTTTCTTGGTTGAGCCAGAAGGGATCTTCCCTGTGGAACCAGGTAAGCAGGGAGTCCAGAGAGGGCGGGGGGCTGGGCCTAGTTGCTGAATGTGTTGTAGGGTTGCCAGGTGTCCAGTATTTTCATCTCCTGGCAGGGAAAAAAACAGAAAATACTGGACATTTTAGGTGTCCAGTATTTTCTGAACTTTTTACCGGACAGGAGGTAAATACGGGACTGTCCACGTCAATACCGGACACCTGGCAACCCTATGTGGACTTATGCAAGGCAATTATATGATTCCTTGCTCAGGTCACCCAGAACTCTGAGCCTTTGTGTTACCACTTTGCCTCAGCAAGAGTGAGCTTCATTGCTGCGTAGCTGTGTCTCATCTCTCTGATACATCAGCTTGTCTGCTGGGCAACCAAACTCATCAGGACTCAGCCAGTTCAAACCTTGCCTTACAGGTAAAAATCAGTAAGTTCCCGAGAGAGATCTCTCAGCAGTTTCCAGTCTCCTTCACAGAAGTTGCTAAGTTTACTACTACCATAAGGACAGGGAGCACACCCAAGCCTGTTCAATCAGCTGTAGACCCACATTTAATTTCAGTACAGGCAGACCCCGGGTTACATGGATCCGACTTACATCGGATCCCTACTTACAAAAGGGGTGAGGCAACCCAACACTAGCTGCTTCCCCCCAGCAGACTAGGGAGACACGAAGCTAGCGCCCCCCCCCCCACCCGCCCCCCAGCAGACCAGAGAGACGCAGAGCGGCTTTTCTCAGCAGACACCTCAGCTTGAAAATAAAGGACTGAGGGAAGTGAGGTGTGGGAGAATAAAACTGAGCTCTGGAGGAATGTTTGGCTAGAGTTTCCCCTACAATATGTACCAGTTCCGACTTACATACAAATTCAACTTAGGGACTGTAGGTTTGTTCTTATCTTGTACGTAACCCGGGGACTGCCTGTATAGCAGCACTGAAATAGTTTTATAATACAACAAGAATAAGTTAATTAACAAAGAACAGAAGTTTGTGATTAAAAGAAGAGTGAAAAATATGAAGTTACCCCCACCCCCCTCAAAAACCCTCTAACCCCAAACAACTTTGCTGTCCAGTG
Organism: Pelodiscus sinensis; assembly: GCF_049634645.1. Taxonomy (NCBI): domain Eukaryota; kingdom Metazoa; phylum Chordata; order Testudines; family Trionychidae; genus Pelodiscus; species Pelodiscus sinensis. The sequence goes on from NC_134712.1 coordinate 176,350,782, forward strand.
ACTAAAATGTAACTTCAGCAAGTTACAATCTTTGTTAAAGCAGGGTTATACCTATAGTAATTTACCAGAGACTTCAACCCCCTTGGCGGAAGGATCCACCTTTCTTAGATTTCAAGAGGTCTGGCCACTTGTGTCCTTCCAGTGATGGATGTTGAAATGACTTTCTATTTCTGCTTATGTGAACCTGGGACCTCTGAAGCAGAGTATAGGAGCCTCTCTCTGAGCTAGAAGCCAGCTGGTTCTCAGTCTGTGCTGTAGAGGTCTCTTGATCTTAACTGTTGCTGTGGTCTAGGTACCACTTGCATTGCTCAGTAACCATACGAGGTGTGTGGGTTACACAGACATAGGTGAGAACTTGTGTATATAACAGCTTTCATATGAAGAGATATTGAAGAGACCAAGATTATTTACTTTAGAGAGCAAATGTGATAAAAGTATACAAACTAGCATTATTCTTTCTGTATCCGACACAAGAACCAAATTGAAAAGTTAAAATTTAAACTTGATTTAGAAATGCTTTAGGTTGTGGAACTTATTGTCTCAAGATATATTTGAGGTCAACGGCTTATTCAAAAAAATAAAGGGACATTTATCTGAATAACAAGAACATCCAGAGTTAAAATAGCAAAGCTCAAAAAAGAGTCAAGTTTTAAAAGGGATATAAAAACTTCCCTGGAGGTGTGGGGGAGTAGAAGAAATAGTCCTTGTTGGTAGGTGGTTTCATAACCACCTAGTCTAGTTGGATAATTGCGCTAATCCTGTATGGCAGTTCTCATACTCACTCACGAGGGCTGTAAATCTAGCTCATTCACAGCCGTTAAACTGACTAAAACTGAATGAAAATAAAAAGGAAACAGTAGTAAGAGTAATAAACAGAGTTACAGTGATCAAAATGAGAGTTAATGCATATATGTATAAGCTTCAGTGTCTATTCCTGGGAATATAGACTGCAGCCTTTTGATATTCTAGAAATATAAGGTTTCAATTGTTATGCATTTTAAAAGAAAGAGCTGGGTCAAATGTAATTCTGAAATTAAAGGGCGTGTCTAGACGACAGCATTTTTTTTTAAAGTGGCCTTTTTTTTCGAAAAAACTATACCTCCATCTACACTATTGCTGTTGATATAAAGTTGACAGAACGCTGCGGTTTTGTCGACAGCGGTAAACCTCATTTTACGAGGAAGAACGCCTTTTTTGACAGAGATCTGCCAAAAAAAGGTGTGTGTGGACACAGGGAGCAAGTTCTGTCCAAAAAAAGGCCTCCAGGAAGAAGTCCTGGTGGACAGTCTAGCCTTTACCTGTAGAGCACCTCTTTGGTTTCTGGCTGCAGCCTCTTAAAGGCACAGGCACCCAGACAGGCCTTACTGTCAGGAAGCTAGCCAGAGCACCTGTGCCAGCCATGTCCCAGCCTCAAGGCCTCCCTGGCCCTTCTCGGGACACCAGCCTGGTCAGGGCCAGAAATTAAAAACCTCCTGGAGCTCTGGTCCCAGGAAGAAACCCTGCAGACACGCCACAGAAATGCAGACATCTATGAGCACCTGGCCCAGGGACTGGCCACCAAAGGGCATCACCTCTGCACCATGGCACCAGTGAGGGCCAAGGTAAAAGAGCTGCGGCAGGGATATGCCAAGGCTCGGGACCAGAGCTCCCGCTCGGGGGCAGCCCACAGAGCTGCCCTTACTACCAGGAGTTGGAACAGATCCTGGGTTGTAGGGAAGCCCAGACTCCACTGTGCGTGGTGGAGTCCGGGTTACCCCACCACATCGTGGACCGACCCCTGAGGGAGGAAGACCAGGCAGCAGAGCTGCACCAGGAGGAAGAGGAGGCAGCAGGGACTCTCTCCCAGGAGCCAGTCCTCCAGACCCCAGAGGCTTCCCAGGCGTCCGTGGACAGCGGGGAGGGAACATCAGGTGAGTGCTTTGAGGGGTCACTCCACACGGGTGGGTTGGCAGTGTGGGGGAGCCATCTAATCCCATTGCCACTGTGGGGCCCCTGTGAGGCTTTCAGGCCGCTGCCCAACTCACACGCAGTGTCACATGTAATACCCCTGAGTCTCCTGTCCAAAGGAGAGCCCCTGACAGCAACAGCATGCCCTCAGGGACAGCAGGGGTGCACACAGACAGTGATTGTCTCCTCTTCTTTTACTCCACAGCCAGACCCTCTATCCAACAGGGGAGCACCACAATCCTGGACATGTGGCACCCGCAGGCACTGGTGTGTGTACACAGACACAGACCTGCTGAGGGATCACGTAGTGGCCCTGCAGGACCTCAACAGGACCCTCCAGCAGAGGACAGAGGCCGAGTGGCACACCAGGCTGCTGGATGAGCTGGTTCAGCAGCGCACTACCATCTGTGCCACAATGCGGGAGGTCTTTGCCTTGCCTGCCTCTGTCACGGGCGCCGCTCCTCCAGCACGCCAGACCCCTGCTTCCCCTGTCCCCCCATTCCTCTTCTCCCCTCCCCTCCACCCCCAGCCCCTCCTGCTCCCGAGCCCTCACAGGCCCAACAGGTGCCCGTCCCTCCTGCCCAGGCCTGGACTGGCTCTCACTCCACCCGATCCCAAGGCCGTGGCGATGTCAGGATGCAGGAAGGTGGCAGGACTTTGCAATCAGGGAAACAGCGGCCTACTTGAGCTCCCTCCCCCCTCCAGGTTTTCAGTCCCCTACCACCCCAGTTAAAGGATATTTCAGTTATTTTACAAAATCTTTATTTTTGACTGACAGATTTACTTTGTTTATACACAGTTGTTTACAAACAGTGGAACAGTAAAAAAAGAAAGTTTTGTTAAACAGTTCACACATTTTCTTTACTGCTAGTTTTCTAATAAAACAAATTTCTATTTACAAAGAAAACCGGGTCTTATATGTCTTCTTAATGGGAAGAGAGTGAGAGTTGTGGAGGGAAAGGTAGGGGTGGGCCAGGCCAAACCCCCCATGGGGGAGGCCCTGGGGTGAGTCAGTGGGCTCCTTCTGAGAATCTCTTCCTCAAGGCCTCTCGGATTTGGACACCAGCCTGGTGAGCCTGGTGGATGGCAGCTGTCCAGGGCTGCTGAAATTGCCTCTCCTCGCCATCAGGACCTGTCCCCCACCCCGGCAGGAAGGCCTCCCCTTTTCTCTCCACCAGGTTATGGAAGGCACAACATGTGGCCACCACCTCCGGGATGTTGCTTTTGCCCATCTCCAGGTGTGTGAAGAGGCAACGGAACCTCCCTTTCAGCCATCCAAAGGCGCATTCCATCTGGATGTGAGCCTGGCTCAGATAAGTGTTGAAAAGCTCCTTGCTCTCATCCAGGAAGCCGGTGTAGGGCTTCATGAGCCACAGCATCAGGGGTTAGGCTGTGTCGGCCACTGTGCACACTGGCATCTGCACATCCCTGAGCGTGAGGTGCCGCTGGGGGAAAAATGTTCCTGCCTGCAACCTGCAGTACAGGTAGGAGTTGTGGAATATGGGGGCATCATGTGTTCACCCTGACCACCCGACACAAATGTTCATAAAGTGTCCCCGGTGGTCGACCAGGGCCTGCAGCACCATGAAATAGTAGCCCTTCCTGTTTATAAGCTGGGCTGCTTGATGGGGCGGTGTGCGGATTGCAATATGTGTCCCATCGAGGGCTCCTCCGTAGTTTGGGAAGCTAAGGGCAGCAAACCCAGCAATGATGTTGTGCAGGTCCCCGAGATGGATGAACCTCTTCAGCAGCTCCGCATTGATTGCCCTCACCACCTGCAGCACGAGACAGACACAGAAACCAGGGAGTTAGGTTACTTAAGCACTTGGGAGGAGAATCCTCCCCCCCCCCCCCCAACCCACCCGCCGTCAGGATGCCCCCTCTCCCGCATCAGTGCAGGGGTGACCGAGGAGAGGCCTCCAAATGCCACTCCATCCCCCACTCCCTCTTGCCCTTTTGTGGCAGTCCCCCTTTCTCAACCCCTTCCCCCCCACTCAGCAGGGCCTGTCCCCCGAAAATGACTTACCTCCATCAAAACGGCACCAACGGTAGAGCTCCCCACTCCAAACTGGTGTCCCACGGAGCAGTAGCTGTCGGGGGTGGCCAGCTTCCACAGGGCGATTGCTACCTGCTTCTGCAGGGGGATGGCAGGCTGCAGGTGGGTGTCCTGGTGTTCCAGAGCAGGGGCGAGGCAGGCACACAGATCTAGGAATGTGGCCTTCTGCATCTGGAAGTTGCGGAGCCAATGCTTGTCAGCCCAGAGCTGAATGACGAGCTGATCCCACCAGTCCGAACTCGTCTCGGGCCTCCAAATCTTCCTGTCCCCAGAAAAGTTTGGGGGCAAGGACAGAGCTCCTACATCCTGGAGGAAGGTCTCCTCGGTGTGTTCCTGGTCCATATGGGGCAGGAGATTCATGACAGAGTCATGCAGCTGCAGCAAAAGCTGTAGTATAGCAGTGTGGGGCCATCGCCTGCCCAGGGGCGGCTCAGGCTCCATAGTCAAAAACACAGTGAAAAGTACAAAAAAAACCCTGCAAATAAACTGCTGTGGTGTCCGAGGAAGAAGGGCAACCAGAGCAAGGATTGCAGCAGCTTTGCTTTCCCTCTAGGAGGTAGGCAAGCCAGAAGCAGAGCAACGGCTGTCCAGGGAGAACCCTTTAAGCACACGTCTCTGCAAAGGGCATGCAGCAGCACCTGGAAATAAAGGCTGCCCTCGTGCCCTGCCAGAAGCACTTCCGAGTGCCTTCTTTTTTTGATAGAGCGTCCAGCAGTCTATATGCTCTTTTTTGAAAAAGGAATCGATTTTTCGATCTGCATAATATAATCTAGACGCTGTTTTTCGACAGAGGCTTTTTTGAAAGATACTTTCAAAAAAGCCTCTGTGGAAAAAGGCATGCAGTCTAGACGTAGCCAAAGAGTTTTATGTGCAGGACAAATGGAACAGCTAGTGAGAGAAATTGCAATTTGACTTTGCAAGGCGCAAAAAAAAAAAACAGTTGTAGAAATTTAACGTGTGGAAATATCCAAGGCTAGATGGCACTTGAAAATCCTAGCTATGAGACAGCCATTGAGAAATCCACTAGGAATGGGGAAAAATACCGTGTTTGAAGAGCACCAGCAGCAGGAACACATGGTTCTGTAGGCACAAGCCCACCTGGCACCATCCTGAGAGGTAAATATTGTGGTTGGCATGAAAAATAACTGTTTATCTAACACTGCTATTCATATTATTACGATTAATTGCAATACTGGATACACTGCCACCTTTGCAATACAGTTAAAAATGCTTGCACAATTTAAGTTACGTCTGCACGTATGTTGGTGTTCATGGCATAGACAGGGGCAGCAGGTTTGCAGACATTTTGGTAGTGTCCAGAATGCTCGGTACCCAAATTCCACCCTCTCCCAATCTGACTAAGGCTTTGAGAGGGAGTTTGGATGGCGGAGGGGTTCAGACTGTGGGTATGTCTACACTACAGTTTTAATTCAAGTTATCTTAATTCAAACTAGTTAATTCGAATTAAGCTAATTCGAATTAATGCGCCTACACACAAAATGCAGTTCAAATTAGCATTTTGCTAATTCAAAATACCGCGTCCACACTGAGTGGACACTGATTCAGATTTAAGGCTGGCCGGAACCAGGTCAGGGGTAGGGCATCAGGTCAGGAGTGTCTTTGTGTGGCTGTTGCCTGAGGCTATCTGAGGCTTCTGCTTAAAGGGGGACGCACGCACGGCAGCCGGTTCCCACATGTCCCTGCTTGCTTGCCTGCCTGCCTCACTGAGGGACAGCAAAGCATTTGTGTCTCGGTGTACTCTGGTTGCCCTCGCTCAGGACACCACAGCACTCTGCAACATGGAGCTAGAGCTGCCCCGGGGCCCTCTGATGCTCCTCGTGAACATGTTGCTGTGAGCTTGGCTGCACTTTGTGCAAGCTTCCATCTGGGAGCTCCATCGGGGGGCTGTCAGTATCCAGGAGGCCCTGCGGGAGAGCTTCCACCCTGAGGAGCACTCAGAGCCTCTCTGGTCTGCCCCACTGGAGGCTTGTGCCTCATTCCTCCCTCACGTCCTTTCACTTACCCCTCCCTAACTCCCCTTCCTGATGTCAGATAAAATACACGTATTTTCATGAACACAAACTCTCTTCATTTAACAAAACTGGCGGAGAGGGGACGGGGAAACCTGGGAGCTGGAAGGGGGAAGCAAGGGGAAGGAGGGGGAGGGGAAGCTCAGGGTTAGGGGTCTCGCTGGACCACCTTGATTTTCATGTGAACTTGCTCCTGGGATCGCATGTGGCCTTTGGTGGCCAGGCTGGCAGCTATCCTGCTATAGATGACCACATTCTTCCATCTAGTATGGAAATCATGGACGTTGGGGGCATCCCCCGCCAAACCTGAGTAAGGTCCATCCTGATCTCCGTCCTGGACCAGGAAGGTGTCTGCCTTCTCCTTGCCCTGGCAGGCTCCTGGGAGCTGGCAGACTGCTTCTGGGGAGCGGTGGAGGGCTGGCTGCTAGTGGCTTGCTGGCTTATGTTTTGGGGCCACTGGGTCAGGGGCAGTGACTGCTGGCTCTGGACCGGCAGGCTTGGAGCTGGCACAGGCACTGTGGCCAGAGTCTACCCCTTTAAGGGCTCCGGGGAGAGTGGGTGGGGGAGGGGGGAGAGGAGTGTTCTTGGTTGAGGCTGGAGTGGCCAACAGGGCATCCTGGGAAGGCTGGAGGCCCCCTATTTCGAAATAAGTGACTATACAGCACTTATTTCGAATTAGGTAATTCGAGTTTGGTGTTTCTCCTCATAGAATGAGGTTTACCAAATTCGAATTAAGCCCCCTGCTATTTCGAATTTAATTCGAAATAGTGGTTTGCCTGTGTAGACACTATTAAAGTTAATTCGAAATAATGGCTCTTGGAGGGAGTTTAGGTGCAGGCTCTGAGATTAGGCACTGCCAGGGCTCTGGAGTTTGCATTGTAGACAGGGTGCCCTGGGGCTAGGGCCAGACAGGGCTCCCACCAACTCTCTCCCAGCTGGCCACAGAAAGCTGCAGGGCAGGTACCGTTTCCCCCCCCCCCCCCCCCCCAACGCCTTGGCAGCACACTCATCCTTTACTGTTGTCACTGCACATCCTCTAAGGGCCCCTCTCAGGTCCATGAAGTTGTCCCCTGTACATGGTGTGGGCGGGTTGGTGGGTGCCATCATGTATCCATCTCCTCCCCTGCTGCTGCCCCTCATCATAACCTCATACTGTAGGGGATGAGGGTATGGAGCTGCCTGTTGCCCAGCGTGGGGTAGGAGTTGTGGCTGTGGATGGGAGGGGGTGGTATCAAGCTGCCCCTCACTGTAGTCTCATACTGGGAGGGGGAGATTGTTCTTCACCTCACAAGGATGCCATTTCAGATTTTGATGGAGGGGCAACTTTAATCATGATTCCAGAGGCTATTTAGGCACTTGAAAACTCTAGTTTTATATCGGATAATTTACCAATTAGTTGACAAGAACCCTGTATCTAATTCCTATATAAAAGAAAGACAAATAGTAGATCCATAACATGTTCTGACATCTTGTGGCCAATCACTCAAGGGACATTGTTAGGTTTAGATTTTAATATACAGGGTGTCCCCACTATAAGTCGCCCTGGTATACATCCATTCCGCACTAAAGTCGTCGATGCTTGTAGGAACTGATGAGTTATATGTCCTCCCATTCCCCAAGTAGCACAACCCTCTCCCCCACTATTTGTGCAAATGGAAGTCAGCTGCAGGAAAAAAAATCCCCACTTTAAGTTGTTTTGCTATAAGTCCAAGTTTTTTTGAACGTATCTTGGACTTATAGCAAGAACGGCCTGTATATTCTTATTTTGTTAGTAACTCTGCAAGGACGGAAAGACTCCCTCAGAACTCCTGAGTTCTAGCTCAGCTCTGAGAGGAGAGTGGGGTGTAGTGGATTATAGCAAGGACAGATACATCTGGGTTCTGTGTCAGATCATCAGAGTGGCCATACTGGATCAAACCAAAGATCCATCTAAGCCAAGTATCCTATCTTCTCCTGTCCGGCACCCTCGGGACTTGACCAATGCCAAATCAGAGAATTGTCAAACCATGGGAGGTTAATATTGTCTAGCAGCTTTACTGATACTTCCACTGCTTTACTGGGCTCTTAGAAGACATGTAGGGGGTAAATTAGAGCTAAATAACAGAACAGAACACTGAGAGCCAGGACTAGTGGCTGTAAGCCAACTTTATGGGATTGTGGGGAAACTTGGCCGCAACCATGATAACTAGACATCTGGCTACTTAGTAGGGTTGGACCATGGATGTGGCTGGACCAGAGAGTGCCGGACTAGAGAGGTTCAACCAGTATTTTTTATTGGAACCCTGTTATGGTCTTGACCTTCACAACATCCTCTGGCAAGAAGTTACAAAGGTTCACTGCAAAGAAACACTTTCTTTTGTTTATTGTATATCTGCTGCCTATTAAATTCATTGAGTGACTTGTAATTTTTGTGTTATGGGAAGGAGTAAATAACTTTTTTTTTTCTTGCACCACACCAGTCACAATTTTATATTTCCTCTTAATGCATCTTTCTTGCAAGCTGACAAGTCCCAGTCATATTAATCTCTCCACATATGGAAGCTGTTCCATGCCCCTAATCATTTTTGTTGCCTTTTTCTGAACCTTTCCCAATGCCAAGATATCTTTTTTGAGATGAGAAGACCATATCTGCACACAGTATTCAAGATGTGGGTGTACCACAGAGTTACACAGAGGCAATAAGAGACTCTTTGTCTTACTCTCTCCCTTTTTCAGTGATTCCCATTATTCTGTTTGCTTTTTTGACTGCTGCTCCACATTGAGTGGATGTTTTCAGAGAGCTCTCAACAATGACTTCAAGATCTCTCTCTTGAGTGATAACAGCTGTCCTTCCCCAAGACTTTCACCCTCCTGAACATCACAGAGACTGTCTGACTGCAGGTAGAACTGTTTTACTGTGTTCTTGAAAATCTTATAAATGTACCTCTCTGCCTCCCTCAGCTCCTCCAATTCAGCCATTCTGGTTTCCAGGAGCTCCTTGAACTGAATGGGCACACATGCCACCTGCCCATAGGGTGGATGGACAGCAATCATACATGCTACATTGGGTGCATTAAACAGGATAACCACCACACTGTTGATGGGCTTCTGCCTGCATTCTCTGTTTAGTCCTAAAGCTTATCCATTCTTTATGTTTATTTTTTTTTAAATCAGGTGGCTTTGGTTTTAATTTAAGGAAATTTAAATTTAAAGAATGTTAAGTGTGTCCAGCCCCTCTCAATCTTCTTCTAAACTCCCTAGCAAAACTCTCCTGTTAGCCCACTTTTTGTTTCTTATCTTTTGACTGGAGCATCTGACAATGCTTTTGGACTTATCTAATGATCCTTAGTTCATTTTAATTACAAGCCTTTTGTTTCCTTAATCAACCTGTCTCTGTTTATAAACCAGCTCCTAGCCCCAAAGGCTGTACAGTACTTGCTCCCAGCTTCCCAATTTATCACAGTCACACTTAAGCTGTGTTGCAGTTAACATTGCTAGAACCAGGCCCCAGGTCGTGAATATTCATGGTTCTGGAATACCTCTGGTCCTTATAACTTGCCGCCTCTGGGTACAGACACTGCATACCCAGGTAACATACATATAATAGCAGCATACATGGTGAGGCATATAGGTTAGGTGAGTAGCGTGCTCTCTATGCTGGAACCCTAGATATCCTGCAGATCTCTCTATTACCCTAGCAGTGCCTCCTACATCTACACTGCTGGTTTTTTGCAATTTTATCCCACTGCTCCCTTACTGCAGCAAAAGGCTCTAGCTGTGGGGAAAGGCACTGGCAGGGAAGACTGCTCCCTGCATTCCTCCCACTGCATTCCCCTTGCCAGAGCCTTTCCTTGCTCCTGTGAAAATATCTGACAGCAGTTTTCTGCTGCTTTCCTCCCTTCTGGAGCCGTTCACTGCTGATTGTAGCTAGGCACCACAATAAGTGTGGACACAGCCTGCTTTTCGCTGCAGTGTGCAGATCTATGTGTACCTACCTGCTGCTTCAAGGTGGACAAGAAAACTAAGAATTTCAGGTGCAATATAGTCAAGAAGTTATAACACAGTAAAACTCAGGACACTGACAAAATGTGATTTCTTAAGCATGCTAGATGATGTTTTAATGAAGGTTGTTGAGAGTATTACTGAAAAAGCACAGAAAAGATTAATAGTGAAGTATCAAAAATAATTTTATGTTTTAAATACCACTGCTTCATTGCTTTTATTTCCTTTTAAAATCAGTGGTAATTAAAAAATGTTTAAAATGGTACCGGTGCCAAGTGCAGCAATGTGGTTTGTTTTGTACTGACATTGAGTTAATGAGCATTTTTGCTAAAGATGAAGTTTCCTATTTTGAGATTAAGATGGCAGTGAGAAATAATACTTTTTTTTTAAGGGTTAAACAGCACAGGTAGAATAGAATGGGAAACATGGCTGCTCACATCAGTGTAATGTGATGTGACATAAGCATTATAGAATCATAGAATCATAGAATAATAGGACTGGAAGGGACCTCGAGAGGTCATCGAGTCCAGCCCCCCGCCCTCAAGGCAGGATCAAGCTCCGTCTACACCATCCCTGACAGATGTCTATCTAACCTGTTCTTAAATATCTCCAGAGAGATTATGCCTTAGAACATCTCCTAAATCAGTGTTTCTTAAACTGTGTTCCGTGGTACACCGGTGTGTGCAGCGGAGAACAACAGAATTAAAAATGGCTGCCCTTAAAGGGGCAGGTGACTTTTTTTGGTTCAATAACTTTCCCCCCTCCCCACTCAACAAAAAAAAAAATCCCTGGTGTTCCTCATTTAAAAAAATTATGTTGTATGTCATTGCCTATATCAAATACAAGTAGACATGGACAGATTGCATTTATATCAATTAAATGTCAGAAAAACTCAGTTTCATAGTATGCACACAAACTGATATCATTTCTATCAATAATAATTGAAATTTACAGCCAGTTTATGTAGGAAATGCTGTATGAGAAGAGTTAGAATTTGATTTAGGGATATTTTTACTTTATATTTTTGATGTGATATTCACAGTTTGTGTTTTGATGGTTTAAAACTTTAACTCTTGAATATCAACATCTACTATTATTAAATAATCATCTAAACCCTCCCGTAATTTCCCACAACTGTGAAAATTTAAACCAGTGCAAATAGAAGAATGCTTAAAATCCATAGTTTAGTGCAACTCTTCAGACTGAAATTGTCAAAAATCTAACAAAAGTCTTAAAATACACACCAATATTATCAATTGAAATTATAAAAAAATCGAATACTCCAAAGTCTAAAAACAAGTCGCATTGCAATGCCAGAGAACGAGCGAGAGAGAAAGAAAGAAGGAATAAGAAAATATAGCTAGAAGATTCACATTCAAGGGCATTTCTCTATTTGACACATACATACTGTAGTCAATTGCTGGGGCTTGAAAGGCAGCAGGAGGTTGTGTGTTTCTGTACTTAGGAAGGCTTTGCATCCATTTGAGTTGTCTTTCAAAAACATACTTTTAACATCAGTCTAATGTCACTTTGTGATTTTCCTGATGACAGGGGTAGTAGAATGACTGTGCTTTTGAGTAACAATTCAGTAATGGAAGCATTCCAACATCAATTCTAATTTCTAAAACTCTGTACTTTTTACACTTGGTGTGATTGACCCTATGACCCAAGAAGAAAGTTTAGGAAAGTGGAGAAGATTGAGTTGGTGAAATAAGATTTGGTTTAGTCAAATATCTAGCAACAAATGCATATATGGACATGGACTATGGTATTTTAATTTTATACTTTATTCTGCTGACAAATCTTACATGCAAACACCTGCTGTTGTTTGTATGTATGTATATGACTAATGTTCTGCCTTTCAACTGTATTTTAGCCTTTTTGCTATAATGTAATATGAGCCACTGCCATGCAGATTGGAGCCAACTAGGAATATACTGAAAAAACGCTTCTGATTTAATTGTGCATTGTAATGCAAACAGATGTCCAAGTCAGACACAGAAGGTGAAATCTGTGTCCAAGTGAAATCAATGGGAGTCTTGCCAATCACTTAATTGGGACCAGAGTTTTTCCTTCATGTCTGGGATTATTATATTGTAAAAGAGTAAATATGCTGTATTTTTCTGTAGTATATATTCTTCCTCTAATAGTATGTACCAGCATCACTGGTGGTAGTGATAGACCCATTAGAAACACCTGCGAGAGATAATTAAGATAAAATGCCTATAAATGTTACAAGCTTTCACATATTACAGTCAGCCTGTATCCCAAGGATCAATTTCTATTGTACTTGCAAAACATAATGTATTGTGTAATGTAAAGTTATTGGGGTTGGAGGGTGGAGAAATTTCATTGTAACACTACTTTTATTATGTCACCTTCTTTAGAAGACACGCGTTGTGAGTGGTTTTAAATAATTTTTAAATGGCCCACGCATGTTCCTATTAAAATGAATAGCAAAACTCCCATCAACTTTAGAGATGCAGGATCAGGGCCACAATAGGGCTACATCAAGACTGCATTGCTTTTCCGGGATATCTTTGGTATCCCGGAAAAGCAACACCACATCCAAAGAATACGTCTGCTTTTCTGAAAATGTTTTCAAAAAAAGTGGATGCGCTCTTTCACCATCCCTGTAAACCTCATTCTGCAATGCATAAGGCATGTGTCAAAAGAGTATTTTTTCCAAAATTTGGCGCCATGTTGATGCACTAAATTTCGGAAAAGCCTCTTTCAAAATTTAAATCGGAAAAAGATACATAATTTGCATACCACATATTGCGCATCTTTTTCCAATTTAACCCTGCAGTCTAGACATAGTGTAGGACTCTGTAGGGCATAAACTATACTACATTATTTTCTTTTTTTCTTCAGTTTTTTTGACAGTGCAAACCATCAAAACAAAATTTAAGTGATTTGTTCAGCATTAAACATAATTCCCAAGACAAAATACAGCCATATACAGTATGTACTATGGCGTGTAGTTGCGTTTTTTTGGTTGTTCTAATTGTACTGGCACATAATACATATTTTAAAATGTTTGTGATGTACATAACTTACTGCTATATTTGTATTTCTTTGATCTTCTACAAATTCTCTATGTTCTCCTGATTAAATAATAAGTTGGGGGACTTCTGCAGTATAGTTAGTAAATATTTTATCATTTAGAATTTTGAAACCTCATTATGTTTTGAATCATGCTTTTTATTATTTTTCAACACCACACAGTGGAGGCAGTTAAGGATGTTTACTGCAGTGCAGCATTTACTTTTAGCTAGGTATTTGCAATGTTTCTTATATTTAGAATAGTAATATTGTAAGTGCTATGGAAAATAACTACTTGGTGTAGTAGTAAATATCCAGTTTTTAATGGTATATGACATAGCTGATTCTTTATAGTTATACAGTATGAATGGTCATAGCTCCTGCTTGAGAAACTTATGCTAAAATTTTCAAAAATTACAACTAATTGTCATTTGGGAACTCAACCTGAAATATTTTAAAATAATCCAATTTGCTAGATGATTCAATATTTTGTATACTTTTGTCATATTTCTTTTTAGTGAGGTGCTAATTCAAATATCCAGGATAAAAAGGTAGGTGATTAACAATGTTGATTATTTTACTTCTCTTGTGAGAAAGCAATCCCATACTGTGACATATCATTTTTATACTGTGAAGGGGTAGAGTTTGGCAGATACTACTACTGCTTTTTTCTTAATCAAGGAGCCAGTTCCTGGAGCTTAGCAGAGCCATGGACATATTTAAGCTCTGTTGAGGTGAGCCAAGGTTAAAGAGCCCCATGAAGCTTGTACAACAGGGATAATCATATTTTAATAATCTGCACAATCTTCTGTGAGCAGCATCTAATTTTGGTGACTCAATGGGGCAGAGCTTGGAAGAGTCCCATCACCTTCTTTTCCATAGTTCAACCCCCTAGTGGTCTTAACTACTTACTTGGGATATAACTTATATAGCTCAGGGGTGTAAATAAGCCACCCCCATGAGTGAGGTAAGTTACAACAACCCACATACCAGTGTGGACAGCACTATGTGAATGGGAAAGCATCTCCTGCCTGACATAGCTACTCTCTCTTACACAGGTGGATTTATTATCTTGACACGTGAGCTCTCTCTCATTAGCTTTGTGTGTCTTTGCAATATGGCGCTACAGCGGTGTAGCTGAATCAGTGCGGTGGCAACATTTCAGGTGTTCTAATGTTAGACTAGCTATTTGAATTTGTACCAGATATGAAGATACCAGCATAATGAAGGCAGAGTGTATAGGAATAATATTGTCATGTGAAAACTGAGCTCTCTCATTTGGGGAATATGGAGTTTAGATTGTTTATTCACTTTTTTTTAAAGTAGTTACACCAGCGGTATATAGTAGTGAGAAACAAAATTCAAATAATTTCTCAAGTTTAGTTTACTTTGATAAATGAACTTCTGAACAGAAATAAATAAAAATAATCTTTTTTGAGGTATTTAATCACTTCCTTTTATGGGTACAAATAAGATGTAAAGAGAGATTTAAAAATAGCATTAAAATTTTTGTTTGTTTGTTTATGGGACATCAGTCCAGCTACCTGGGCTTCCTTTTCTACTTGCATGAACAGGTTGGCTAGGGGATCCATTTTTCACTTTTTTAAAATCAGAGGCATTTACAGTTTATTATACAATACAAAGTACCCAGTGGCCAGCAAATATGTAGAAAACTATTTTATTCTGAAACAGCTTATAGTCTGAATTAAGGATGTTAACATGCAGTTAATTGACTAGTCGATGGAATTTCCATCGACTAGTCGATAGGCACTTCCGCATTCCTCCTTTGAAATGTACAAGAGCCCCAATGGAGCTCTTGTACATTTCAAAGGAGGAATGCGGAACTCCGCATACAGCCTGGGGCCAGCAGGAAGCGGGGGCTCTTGTACATTTCAAAGGAGGAAGGTACCTCCCTTCAAAGGAGGAATGTACCTTCTGGAGGCGGGGGTTCTTGTCCATTTCAAAGCCATGGAGCCCGGGATCAGCGGGGGACTGCATGACACTAGAATCCTGGGGTCTGCTGGACACTCCCCAGCTGCCCCTGGGCTCCCCGCAGCTACCCCTTTGAATCGCGCGCAGATGTGTGGTTCAAAAGGACAGCCTCCACACAGCTAATCTGTGGATCAGCTGGTTGGCAGCTGTCCCTTTAAACCATGCATCTGCACAATTCAAAGGGGTAGCTGCGGGGAGCCCAGAATCAGCTGGGGAGTCCCTAACTGATCCTAGGCTTCAAGTGGCATGCAGCGTAGCATGGAGCTTGGGGTCAGTGGGGGACTCAGTCACCCACTGATCCTGGGCTCCATGGCTTTGAAATGCACAAGAGCCCCCACTGGGCATTGTTGTGCATTTCAAAGAAGACACCCACGTTCAGCCCAAAGTCAGCGAGACTTCCCGCTGGCCCTGCGCTGTATGCAGAATTCTGCATTCTTCCTCTGAAATGTACAAGAGCCCGCTTGTCCATTTCAAAGAAGGAATGCGGAAGTGCCTATTGACCTAGTCGACTAGTCAAAAAACTATCCGATAAGCAAATGGTTATCGGATAGTCGACTAGTCTTTAACATCCTTAGTCTAAATAAGAAATCACCTTTCTCAAATTAAAGTAGTCTACTTAGAAATGTGAGCTGCACACTTGCTAGGCAAAAATGACCATTAAAAATGGGATGAAAAGATTAGAGGAATAGTGAAAATATTCCTTTTTTGTTGTTGTTGTTGTTTTCTTGTAGTTAGGTTTTTTTTATCCCACAATAGCTTTTAGCTAGGAATGGACCCAAATCATTTAGATAGAAATTTAGAATGTTGAACCTCCCTCAAAATCTTGGAATGTTTCAGAACTGTGATCTTGGTTTGGATCATTATATTGCTGTCAGGACATTTAGATTCTGATTCTTCTGAGTCATCCTTGTTTTTCGGGAGGTATTTGGATTAAGGCAGGGGTTCTCAAACTTTGTGATACCCTCTAAGTTGCTTGCGACCTCCTTCTAAATTGCTCGTGACCCCCCGGGGGATCGGGATCTACAGTTTGAGAAACACGGGATTAAGGGTTTTAGTTCAGGTCTGTGACGGGGCGGACAGGCCCCACGCTGAAGGGCAGGGAGTAGCCCAGGCCCAGCTGGTTGAGAAGGCCCCGCCCCTCCAGCCCTGCTGGGCATGCTCCCAGCTCAGCCTGGGTATAAAAGCAGAGAGAGCCCTGCAGCAGGGGAGGCTGCAGGGGGATTCCCCGCCGAGCGGCCAGGAGCTGTAGGCCCTGCCTAAAGGGCCCTGGGCTGGGACCGGTGCAGAGGGAGGACCCGGGTCCCCCTACCACCCATTTTCCCTGCCCTGGACAATCAACCCCTGGTCCAGGAGAGGCTTCGCTGGGTGGCTAGGCCTCAAAAAGCCGTATTTACCCCGATAGAGGGGCACTGACTTCTGAACCAGGCTGTTAGAGCTGGATTTACCCCGATAGAGGGGCATTAACTTTGGAACCAGACTATTAGAGCCGGACTTACCCTGATAGAGGGGCATTGACTTTGTGGCATAGCCAAGGGGGGAGGGGACGAGCCCCACAACAAGGTCCAATTCCAAGTTAACCATCTTTTCTTAGGAGAGCCAGAATCCACTTTCAGCAGAGCTGATCTGCTTGTCTAGGAATCTCTCTTCTCAAAAACAGGATATGAAAAGTTCTGAAGAGATGGTAATTGGCTGCAGAGTCTTGGGGGCGAGGAAAGTGTCTTCTGGATACTACCTGCTTCACAAATATTATCCTGCTGCTGTCAGAGTGCTGGACTGAAGTTTTGATAAGCAAGAAAAGGAAATTTTATCCTTGTGTAAATTACATTTCTCCTCGCAGGCTACAACCATCTGGATCCGTATCCTGTTCGTCTGATTTTTTTGGAGGGGGCGGATGAGAGGAGGTTAAAATAGCCTCCTTCTGGCTTTTGTTGGGACTTATTCTTGCCTGATAAAATAATGGTTGTTTGAATGTCTGTGGCTATTATAAAGAGCTACAAAGTCAGCAATTCCTATATTTTTCTCCACTAACGCTGGTAAATCTGGTGATTTTCATTGTTCTTCCTGTGTTTTGTTTATGCAAACGGATCAAGGAGCCCAGGTGCATGTGTCCAGCTAGAAGTCGCAGAATATGAGTATTTCCATATTTACATGGAACTAATTAAGTGTATCCAAAGCCCAGGCTGGTTTAGGGCCCTTCTCAAATCATGCAGTTCTTTTGAGATGTGTCTTGACTCTCACATCTTGACTCTTCTTCTCATGTAAATCTTGCAGCTCCTTTTCTCATCCCCATCCATCTCCTCTACACTCCATTGCAGGTATTGGGTCCCTACCATTTCTAATCTTCCAGTCTCTGCTGCAACGCTCTCCCTTTCCACATGCTCCATCATTCTCCCCACTCCCCGTGCACTTTCTATTGGCCATTGTATGCTTAGGTCCAACCTGAAAGATCCTAACTGATTATAGTGCTGTTGCTGCTATTGAACTACCACAACTTACTGTCCCATCCCATAAATCAGAGCTGGCCAGTCCATAGAACAGTTGCCCGGGCTCCATGTTTTGAGGCACCCCCTTGGCAGCCCTGGCCCAGGGGAATAACTTAGGGGCCTGGCATAGAGTAGCAACAGAGATCAGTCCCTTCCTCCCTCCCCCCCCCCCCCCCACACATACACCCTGCACTAACTGCAGTGGCAGGAGCTGAAGGGACCCACCAGGCTGTTCCACTCCGCTGCCCATCTCCCAATCCACTGCGCTCCGCTTCACCATGCTGGCGGCAAGTGGAGCAACCTTGCCTCAGGGACAGCCCTGCCATAACCCCTGCAGCTCAACTTTGTATTCCTCAGTTCACCGACCTAGCACTGTGAGGTAGGTAGCATAGCCCAGGAATCAGCTTTAAGGCCCAGGAACCACACCCTCCCACTGTTTCCATGGTCCCAAAGGGGGGCAAAAGGGGCAGTTGCTCCTGGTGATGGCAAGGATGCTATTATGGCAACAATGGTACCCAGAGCCCGAGGCCCCTTTAAATCTCCACTGGAGTGCTGCGTGTTACTTGCAGCTCTGAGGGCCTCAGGGGAGGACTGCACTATTCTCCAGCGGCATGGCAGGCTAGCTGTCCCTGGCCCTGCCCCTTCTGCCCAACACCCCACCCTTTTTGGGAGTGCAGAGTCAGTCCCTCCATGTCCCTCCCCCCCACACACACTTTGCCCGGGGGCTTGTGGAGGCTGTTGGCTCTCCTTCCCAGGTCATTTGCTCCCCCTGCATTGCATTGCATGGATCTGCAGTTTTGTAGTCTTTTAAGTCCTCACCAGGAACTGGGGATTCTATACTTCATTTGTTTGTGGGGGGGTTTGTTTGTTTTATTCAGCGAGTAGCTATGTGGTGATAACATTTTTTTCAGTTTGTTTTGTTTGTAATGGGAAGCTGTATTTTTGGAATACTATACTATTTCCTGCAGAGAAGGATCTTGCAGAAAAAATACCATTCCTTAGTTGCAGTCAGCAGTTATTTATTAGCAGCTCCTGTGTGATTAGTCCATCTGGTATGAATTATTAAAATAGTAATAAAATGAAAAACACTATTTCTTGGTTGGATGGTAGAAGGCTTCAAACTGTGATTTTTAAAAAGTGACTTCGCTTCTTAGGTCTTCTTTGTTCTTTCTTGTCTTAGGCAAAGCTTTTCTTTAATTATTAAACATATAACATTCTCTCAGCCTGTCTGTCTTTCTCTGGTTTGTACATACATAAATCCGTTCATCAGATTTCTTTAAATATTCCTTTCTTGCTCAGGGGAAGAATCCTTGTTGTAAGGAATCTGTACATTTCAGTTTGTTTTTTATAGTTCTCAAAGATACTATGTATAATTGACTATTTGCTTTAGGCAAGAATCTGCAGAATTGTTTTTCCTGTCAGTCAAAGTTTTTAGAGGGTTTTTTTGTGTTTCATAAGGTTGAAATGTTTCTTTTTCTTGTGCATTATAGCTCAAGTGGTAGAGGTTCCTACACTAAGCTCCAGAGGGCCCAGGTTCAAATCTGGCTGGCGGTGGTTACAAGTGGGGCCTCAGCTGGGATCTCGACTGAGTCTCTGAAGCATGTCTACACTCGCGGCTTCTTGTGCAAGTACAGCTGTTCTTGCGCAAGAATCTGCAGAGCGTCCACACTGCCCGCCCGCTTTTGCGCAAGTAAATTTACAGTACGGCGTGGTAAGAGAGGGCTCCTTGCGCAAGAGCTATGCTCTTTTTTGACAGGTATAAGCCCTCTTGCGCAAGAGGGCAGTGTGAATGCTCGGCAGGGATTTCTTGCACAAGTTAATATATCCTACAGTAGTAATAATATTCACTTTTATATATTGTTTTTCACCTGTAGACCTCAATTTAAAAAGAACCCCCCACTATGTGAATATTTACGTGTACTTTCTTCCTCCTTGATAAACAGAAATTGCTGGCGATTCAAATGTGCAAGCAGCCTGAAGTTGATTAGTCACATCTTGAACCTGCATTTATGGGGAGAGCTTGCTCATGGGTCACATTCTGTTGCTATGGTTGACTTTTGGCATCTTGATACATGCGCTATTGCTAACCTTACTGTTGCTAATATTTTCCCAAGATACTTGTTCTAGAGCCAGATTGTACATGCCATTGTAAATGTAAATTGTAAAGGCTTGGCATTATAGAAAAATAAATTTTAAATTATTATTTTCTACATTTGTAGCTGGTTCAGAGAAATAAATTTATAAAATATTGGTGATTACAAAGTGGCACCATGACAACACCATAGATGTTCAACATAGAGGAGAGAGAGTGGAATGTACTGTTCTACAGCACCCATTCTAGCTAGTTCAAAATTGTATTCAGTCATCCTCACCTGAAAGGATTCTTTCCCTGTCACAGGGCCCTGAATGTGGAAATATTCAAAGAAAGAACATATTTTCTTCATGACTCCCATTATCTCCCAGGAAAAGCCACCACTTTCTAAAATAAAAGAAGCTGACTTTTCCCCTTGCCTATCCCAAGAATTAGAAGAAAAGATGTTTGTTTTTCAACCTGAGGGCTCTTTGGTTAATAGGGTGAAGGAGAGAACCAGAAATAAAAAGGATAATGTCATACACTTTCAAAGGTCTCTTCTATAATAAAAATACCTGAAATGGAGATATCAGGTTTGAAAACAACGTCACAGACATCGACGTAATACACCAGAGGGGAAGATCACAAAGAAAAAACTATTTCTTGCCATTTCAACCAGAAAGGACACTGTCTCAACGACTTAACCACCTGCATTCTGCTACAAAGACCTTTTACATCCGCATTTGAAAGGGAATCCTCTGAACTGTCATTCATGTTAAAATTCGACACTCTCCGTGGAGGATTGAACAAAGACCCCAACTACCTTACCCATTACCAAGATAGCTTCCCCAATTATCACCTCTGATACCATTAGCTCACAGACATCTAACTTTCCCCACCTCTAATATCATTAACTCACAGACACTTACCTTCCTTCCTCCCCCCTCCCGCATCCCGCTTCTGTTCTGAAATGTGATTTGTCCTTTTCATATGTGTTCATTTTTTTTAATTGTATCCTTTGGTATATATGGTTGTGACTATTTTCTTC
Organism: Pelodiscus sinensis; assembly: GCF_049634645.1. Classification (NCBI taxonomy): domain Eukaryota; kingdom Metazoa; phylum Chordata; order Testudines; family Trionychidae; genus Pelodiscus; species Pelodiscus sinensis. Next base: position 176,371,435 of record NC_134712.1, read on the forward strand.
CACTATTTGATTATTTTAAAGCATTCTTTTCTGATGCAGAATTTTGGGAAGTTATAGGGGAGTCAGAGAAGCAAGAAGGGACAGACGGTTATTATTTAATGACAGTAGATATTAAGATTCAAAATGTTAAAACTTAGATAATTTAAATACATTGTCAACATCAAAGGTTAAAATATACACAGTAAATGGCCTTAAATCAAACTTTTAAGATATTTTCAAGCGGCGTTTTTCTTTAAGCTCTCTGTAAATAGCAACTGTTATGTTTTTTGTGTGTACAGTGACATTGATGTTTACTGACAGTTGTACTGACTGATGATAAAAATCTAATCCTTTCAAGCCTGAGCTAATACAGTATAAGACATTACGTTCTTAAGATGACCAGAACACAAAGGAAATCATTTTATATGGCATTATAGTAAATGCAGGACTTTGAAACATACATGATTCAGTGATTATGAAGATTTTGCCTATTTTGGTAAATTTAAGCCAAGGACTATATATTTTTGCACACTATACAAACTATTCCCCATTCATATTATATTCTTTAAAAAACAAACAAAGATTTGTAAAACTAAATCACAATGATATTTCAAATAACTAATTCTTGATAGGTGATAACATGAAACTGAATCCACAGAATGCCTTTTATGTTTAATACACGTAGTGAAGCCAGTGTATTGCCATTGTCGATAGTCATTTCTCACTTTTACATAGTGCTTTTTAGCCCTAGATTTCAAAACATTTTACAAAGGAAGTCAGTATCTTTATCCCTTTTTACAGATGTACAAATTGAGGTGTGGATGCTCTGTGGGTTTTAGTGCAAAAATGTCTGGTTTTGTGCAAAAACCTTGTAGTATAGACATAGCCTAAATGGCTGGCTGGTCTCTGCTCCGGATGCTGGGGAGGGAGGCAGGAAACTTCATGCATTCCCCCCACCCTTACAAAATCTCTCAGCTCCCGTTGGCTAGGTTCCAGCCAATAGGAGTTGAGAAATTTTGCTGAGGGCATGGACAGCGTGTGAAGCCTCCCTCCATCCCCCACCCCATGCCTGGAGCACAGCCATGTAGAGCAACTAGCCTGGGACTTCAGCAAACAGGCAAAGAGCCTGCCTCAGGTTCCTGCAAGACTGCAGGCCAGGAGCCAACTAGGTGAGCACCTTCCAGCGAGAGCCTGCCTCTGGCGCCCCACCCAGTGGCAGCGGGGTCAGTCAGCAACCAGGGTATCCTGTCCTCAGCAGGGAAATCCCCAGCAGTAGTGGGGTGGCAGCAGCTAGGGGAACCCCAGGAACCCTTCTGGCAATAGGCGGATATCCCCAGCCTTACGAACACCAGGGAGAGAAGCCAGCAGTGGGGCAGCCAGTTCCAGCAAACTCCCTGGTCCAGGAATGCTTAGGTCCCAAGGGTGCTAGACCAAGGAGATCCACCCTGTACATATAAACGGAATATATAATACAATGCAGGAACATTTGAGAAGACAAGTGCTAATAATGTGAAGAACTTAAGAATTTGACAAGACAAAATAAGAAGTAATGATTTTTAGTCCAAATGCTTCAAGTATACGGTCACTTTTATACAGGTTCCCTAAGTATATGTATAGCCTGTTATTAACCCTTGCAAATGACAGCAGGGAAACCAAAAGGCAGAGGGAATCTCTGAGGTTTCCCTTGGAGGAGATTAACCTCCAAATGTTTTGAGAGGCAGGGGAATTTGCCATCTCTTTAGAAAAGGATGCAGAGCTGGACCACAAACTCAGCTGAACCCTAGGGAGTTAGAGTGAAGGTCAAGTCTGTCTGTGGGCTCTTGATGGCTTTGACAGAGGCTCTCTGACTGTGCACACTGAGGCTCCTTACTTGCTCCTCGGAAGCACGATTCCAACAGAGTCTCACTGACAGACTGCCCAGAGCTCTCCCAGAAAGGGCTCTCCCATCACTGACAGGGCTAGAGTAGGGATGTAAAGAATTATTTAAAAATGTAACCGTGTAAGTGCTAAAAATCTTAGTGGTTACACAATTCCATGTGCTGTGGGCTCTGCAGTATAAAGCTTATATACAGCGATGCCTCCCCAGGAGTGGGACCAGCAAGGGATGCAGCGACGCCTCCCCAGGAGGGGAACCAGCAACCTCTGCTGGCTTTGCTGCGAGTTCTGCAGCTGACTTTCCAGGAGCAGGACCGGCAGCCCCTTCCAGCCCCAATCCCAGGGAGCCAGCATGTAACCTGTGGCAGGGGGCCTGGGCTGAGCATGCCATGGACAGTGGCTGTGCCAGCCAGCTGGAGCAGCCTCTGTCTGTGGTTGGTCTCGGGGGGCTGGAGCAGCCCCTTGCCAGATCCGGGCAGGTGGGGAGCTTCTCTAGCCCCTACTGGTTAACCATTTACATCCCTACGCCAGAGCAACGTTTTATTGAAAGTTCAACTGCCCAGCAGGGTTGGGATACCCAGCGTGTAGCTGCCCGTTGGGGCTGGGAGTTTCAGTACCTTTGTGGAGCAGTAAGCCACAGTACACATGGCTACCCAGCAGGTCTCGGAGACCCAGTGCGGTGTACGTGGCTGCCTGGTGGGTTTGGCAGGGCAGCTGGAGGTGGGGAGCCAGCCAAGAGGCCAGGGGCTCCAGTGTCAAGGGTCCAGAAATTACCTCCCCCTGGACTGGCAAAATCTGTCATCCGGGACCAGTCAGGTTCCAAGGGTGCCGGACCAGGGGGGGTCCAATCTGTATTAGTTGGTGCAGGGACTTATCCCCAAGTAGGCTACATCACAGGTGAGTAACCCCCTAACATTTGGACTACAGCCAGTATCTCTTACTGACTGATCTAGAGCCAGGACTTGAATCCAGGTCTCCCACAGCACGTGTGTCCCTAACCACTAGGACCTTGGCTGGTCAAATTTAGAGAGACCATCATTCCATGCTGAACCTGAGGACAGGGGCAGATATAGGGCAGGGTGAGCAGGGCGGCCGCCCCAGGCCCCGCGCTTCAAGAAGCTACACGCATGCGCCATGGCGCCACCGCACATGCGCCGTGTCAAAGGGGGGGCCCTGTGAAATTATGCTGCCCTGGGCCCCGCAAAATCCTCATCTGCCCCTGCCTGAAGAATCTTTCCTAGCAATAGTTTTGTTAAGGCAGATATGTTCCCATGAAAAGTTTTTGACAAATTATCCTTTTCTGAGAAGTCCCTTTATTGAACAGTTCCCCAACAACTCTGCTCATTATGCTCCTCAGCTGCACAGGGAGCATTAGAACTGGCGGGGAATGTGGCCAGTTCTAAATTTGAGCACAGAATTACAAAATGATTGGAGAAAACTTCATTCTTTGTATATATTTGTTGCAGGGTGGCTGGCCCCAGTAAATGAAGTAGGGTCCAACTCCCCATGCTAGACAAGTGCTCTCATTTGGTCAATTTAGAGATCAGGATAGCAACTGAAAGCTATCTTCTGAATCCTAGGGGGCAGAGATACTCAGGGGCTATGTCTACACTTGTGCGATCTTGCGCCAGAGATATGCAAATGAGGCTAAGCGTGGAATATCATAGAATCATAGGACTGGAAGGGATCTCGAGAGGTCATCGAGTCCAGCCCCCTTCCCTCAAGGCAGGACCAAGCTCCATCTACACCATCCCTGACAGATGTCTTATCTAACCTGTTCTTAAATATCTCCAGAGAGGGAGATTCCACCACCTCCCTTGGCAATTTATTCCAATATTTGACCACCCTGACAGTTAGGAATTTTTTCCTAATGTCCAATCTAAACCTCCCTTGCTGCACTTTAAGCCCATTACTCCTTGTCCTGTCCTCAGAAACCAAGAGGAACAAATTTTCGCCTTCCTCCTTGTGACACCCTTTTAGATATTTGAAAACCGCTATCATGTCCCCCCTTAATCTTCTTTTTTCCAAACTAAACAAGCCCAGTTCATGAAGCCTGGCTTCATAGGTCATGTTCTCTAGATCTTTAATCATTCTTGTCGCTCTTCTCTGTACCCTTTCCAATTTCTCCACATCTTTCTTGAAATGTGGCACCCAGAACTGGACACAGTACTCCAGCTGAGCCCTAACTAGTGCAGAGTAGAGCGGCAGAATGACTTCACGAGTTTTGCTTACAACACACCTGTTGATACAACCTAGAATCATATTTGCTTTTTTTGCAACAGCATCACACTGTTGACTCATATTCAACTTGTGGTCCACTATGACCCCTAGATCCCTTTCCACCATGCTCCTTCCTAGACAGTCGCTTCCCATCTTGTATGTATGGAACTGATTGTTCCTTCCTAAGTGGAGCACTTTGCACTTCTCTTTATTAAACTTCATCCTGTTTGCCTCTGACCATTTCTCTAACTTGCTAAGGTCATTTTGAATTATGTCCCTATCCTCCAAAGAAGTTGCAACCCCACCCAGTTTGGTATCATCTGCAAACTTAATAAGTGTACTCTCTATCCCAATATCTACATCATTGATGAAGATATTGAACAGTACGGGTCCCAAAACAGACCCTTGCGGAACTCCACTTGTTATCCCTTTCCAGCAGGATTTAGCACTGTTAACAACAACTCTCTGACTACAGTTATCCAGCCAATTATGCACCCACCTTATCGTGGCCCTATCTAAGTTATATTTGCCTAGTTTATCAATAAGAATATCATGCGAGACCGTATCAAATGCCTTACTAAAGTCTAGGTATATGACATCCACCGCTTCTCCCTTATCCACAAGGCTCGTTATCCTATCAAAGAAAGCTATCAGATTAGTTTGGCATGACTTGTTCTTCACAAACCCATGCTGGCTATTCCCTATCACTTTATTACCTTCCAAGTGTTTGCATATGATTTCCTTAATTACCTGCTCCATTATCTTCCCTGGGACAGACGTTAAACTGACCGGTCTGTAGTTTCCTGGGTTGTTCTTATTCCCCTATTTATAGATGGGCACAATATTTGCCCTTTTCCAGTCTTCTGGAATCTCCCGTCTGCCATGATTTTTCAAAGATCATAGCTAAAGGCTCAGATACCTCCTCTATCAGCTCCTTGAGTATCCTGGGATGCATTTCATCAGGTCCTGGTGACTTGCTGACGTCTAACTTTCCTAAGTGATTTTTAACTTGTTCTTTGTGTATCCTGTCTTCTAAACTTACCCTCTCTCTGCTTGTATTCACTACGTTAGGCACACCTCCAGACTTCTCGGTGAAGACCGAAACAAAGAAGTCATTGAGCATCTCCGCCATTTCCAAGTTTCCTGTTACTGCTTCTCCCTCCTCACTGAGCAGTGGGCCTACCCTGTCCTTGGTCTTCCTCTTGCTTCTAATGTATTTATAAAAGGTCTTCTTGTTTCCCTTTATGCCTGTAGCTAGTTTGATCTCATTGTGTGCCTTTGCCTTTCTAATCTTGCCCCTGCATTCCCGTGTTGCTTGCCTATATTCATCCTTTGTTATTTGTCCTAGTTTCCATTTTTTATAGGACTCCTTTTTTATTTTGAGATCATGCAAGATCTCCTTGTTAAGCCAAGCTGGTCTTTTGCCATATTTTCTATCTTTCCTACACAGCGGAATTGTTTGCTTTTGGGCCCTTAACAACGTCCCTTTGAAATACTTCCAACTCTCCTCAGTTGTTTTTCCCTTCAGTCTTGCTTCCCATGGACCTTACCTACAAGTTCTCTTAGCTTATCAAAATCTGCCTTCCTGAAATCCATTACCTCAATTGTGCTGGTCTCCCTTCTACCTTTCCTTAAGATCATGAACTCTGTTATTTCATGATCACTGTCCCCCATACTGTCTTCCACTTTCAAGTTCTCAACTAGTTCCTCCCTATTTGTTAAAATCAAATCCAGAACAGCTTCTCCTCTGGTAGCTTTTTCAACCTTCTGAAACAGAAAGTTGTCTCCAATGCAGTCCAGAAACTTATTGGATAGCCTGTGCCCCACTGTGTTAGTTTCCCAACATATGTCTGGATAGTTGAAGTCCCCCATCACCACCAAATCTTGGGCTTTGGATAGTTTTGTTAATTGTTTAAAAAAGGCCTCATCCACCTCTTCCACCTGGCTAGGTGGCCTGTAGTAGACTCCTAGCATGACATCACCCTCATTTTTTACCCCTTTTAGCTTAACCCAGAGACTCTCTACACTGCTTTCTCCTACGTTCATCTCCACTTCAGTCCAAGTGTGTACATTTTTAATATACAAGGCAACCCCTCCTCCCTTTTTTCCCTGTCTGTCCTTCCTGAGCAAGCCGTACCCTTCCATACCAACATTCCAATCGTGCGTCCCATCCCACCAGGTTTCTGTAATACCAATGATATCATAGTTGTATTTATTTGTTAGCAATTCCAGTTCTTCCTGCTTATTACCCATACTTCTCGCATTTGTATATAGGCATCTAAGATACTGATTTGATCTTGCCTCCCTGTTGTGCCCTGACCCTCCTTTCTCCTTGCCATTATAGGCCGTAGTCCCCCCCATTTCCAACCCATCTCCCAGTCCCGCACATTCAGCACTTACCTGTGGGCTTTGCTCACCTGTCCCCGTTGAACCTAGTTTAAAGCCCTCCTCACAAAGGTTAGCCAGTCTGTGTCCAAACAAGGCCTTCCTGCTCCTGGAGCATTGAATATCGCCGAGCCTCCTTTGCATACCTAATGAGCTGCCATTTTTGCAGAAGAGGCTCTTGCGCTAGAAGGAGCTGTCTATGCTGCCCCTTCTTGCGCAATGCCGCTATGCTGATTATTTTCAGGAATAACGACATTGCACAAGAGCCTCTTCCACAAAAATGGTGGCTCATTAGGTATGCAAATGAGGCTCAGCGATATTCAGCGCTTAGCCTCATTTGCATATCTCTGGCACAAAATCGCGCCAGTGTAGACATAGCCAGTGAGTGGGGGAACCTCAATGAGTCAGAGCAGGCTGGTTCAGCAGAAGGAGCAGGTCAGAGCTGCCAGGGACCTGGGGTCATAGTTCCTGCTAAAGTGTACACCTGCACATCCACACAAAAAATTCTTCCCCCGCCCACCTCCTCTGAAGAGCTGCGCAGCAGCACTTGCATGGCAGGCAGCTGTTCCAGTGGGTGGGGTCAGGTGAGGGAGCTGCTGAGGTGGGGGGCTGGGACCTAGTGTGGCAGGGGAGGGGGAGAGGCCTGCTCCAGTGGCTAGGGCTGCCAGCCTGTTATGGCAGCTGGGACTGGGAATGGGACATTCCGCATGATGGGGGGGAGGGGGAGGGAGCGTGTTTGCTCCAGCAGCTGGGAACAGGACATGCTGCATGGCAGGGGAAGGAGAGTGTTCTACTCCAGCAGCTGGGAACGTGGCTGTGTTAACAGATTGGGTGCCATGGTGGCAAACATCCGAACCAGCGCACATGACCTCAATATTGGTGCACAAGCCAACACTCACTTCGCTCATTGTAGGAAAATCAGAGGGAACACTGCCTGGGGTCTGCGGAAGGTCTGAGACAGAAGCAGACGGTTTCTCCTGGGGAAATGCCAAAGGAAAGGAGAGGAGTAAGAGGGGTTTTCTGGCTGACTTCACCATGCCAAACAGTCAGAGCCAGAAGGCAGGAGAGGGCTGAAAGCAGTAGAAACAGACACAGAGGGAGTTGCCTGCTGACTAAGTTGGGGCAAAGGACTGAAGAGGATTGATGGCAGGGGAGGAGCTTAACTGCTGATCTATTGAGGGCCAGAGAGCTGGACCCAGAGTAACCCTGAGAGGGCCAGAGAGTTGCTCCTCTAGCAAGGAGGCTTCCGGAGAGAAGCTGCAGGGGGCCGAGGGTTGCTGGCAAGAGAGGACTTGGACTCCAGTTGGAATGGCTAGTGCAGTTGCCCTGGTACAAGAACAGGAGAGTATTATACTGGAGAGCTGGGGTATGGTGAGGGGACACCAAGGTGCAATGTGGGACTCAAGGGCTGTGTTTTGCATGTACAATTTGGTCTGTTAGATGAATGTGTGAGTATCCATTTATTTAAAAAAAAAATCACACAATAGGCTATATTTGTATCTTTCCATGAGGGCTGTGTTTATTTATACTTGGGAATATGCTTTAGATTATTTCTGGGGGGCCCAAAAGGTGGGAAACAGAGGCACAATTGTCATGCTGTAGCCTGTCAAAAAGGGGATGCGCCAGGCGAGACTGCTGTAGGACAGTGTTGCTGCTGGTTTGTCACGTAAGGTAATAAAGCTGCTTTTGTCCATTTGTGCCTCAGCGTAATCCTCTGATCTTCCCTCTTCTGGTACTATAAAAGCTGCTTCCTCAGCAAGCTGTTCTGCTTATCTTCCTGCACTGTCTGGTTGATGGGTTAAGGGGCACCTGCTGGACTTCCACATGCCAACTTAAGGAAAACAACTGTTTATTGGTAATGAAATGGGTAACAAAACAAATCTCCACTGGCAGGGAGTTTGAGATGCTCAATGTATCCCTCCCACAATGATGTATGTACCTGCATTCTCTCTGATCGGTGTGAAATCTTTCCTTATCTGCCATGCCTGTCCTCTCTGCTAGTATAACTTTAATTCCACTTTTAAATAAAAACAATGATCTCGGTATTAGAGATGGATCTGAACCAAGAACAAACACCCCAGCAATCTTAGTGTTCCAATTTCAGGTTCTGATTCAGATTTCAATCAGCCAAACCAAAATCCCACCTCCATACTCAAAATCTGGTTCCAAATTTTGTAGTTTGAGCTGGTAGGTGCACAGATTCTCCTCTGCCTTAACCTCAGATTCCCTCTGCAGATTCTTATGTGCTGTGGTGCAAATTTTGGCAGATTGGTAGTCCCTGGAGCTCATAGATTATGCAGGCCTTGGTAACTTTTTTCTAATTTAATTTTTGACATTGCTCTTGGGTTGCAGATGCATAATATCACCTGGCTTCTTATTTCTGAAGAACAGTCAAGTAATTATTTTACAGTGGGTTGCATCATGTTTTTCTGGACTGTGGATATTTATGCACATCAGTATTGCAGTTATTTTATTTGAGTGGTCAGATTTTTTTTTGTGACAAATGATACAATGTTCTGATGCAGAATAAGATGAAAGATTGAAAAGTACAATAAAATAAAAAGATTCTGTACGACAGCAATACATTTGTCATTTACAGACGTGTGGTGAATTTGGAGCTGTATGTGGACTTGGATTTGGGGATGTTTACTGTAGGACTATATTGGGTTAAATCAGGGTTTCCCAATCTATGGGTCGGGACCCAAATGAGTCACCATTACATTTCAAAAGGGTTGCCAAGTGTCTCCCAAGGTGGCTCTGCCCCCCTTGTCACCCTGTTTAATTACCTGGGGTCACCAAATCTTCCTGAATTGTCAAAATGGGTCCCCATCTGGAAAAGGTCGGGAACCGTTGGGTTAAAATCAACAGAGTTGTTGGGAAAGCAAGCAGGAGTGGAAATAGTGGTTCAAGATAAGTGACTAGGTAGTAAACACCAGAGGGCACCAAGAGACAATGTCCAAGTTACTAAGCTGTGACAATTCTGCTTCCTGACTCCAGCTAAATTACAAAACTCATTTTGCCATGCTGGGAAGCAGAAAGGTTATAGCAATTAAAGGGCATTTGTTGGGGAGCTGTTCCAACAGAGAGAAAAATCCACTAACTGTCATAATTTTGCCATGCAGAAAGTCCCTCCCCACACAGTATTAGAAATATAAAAGTATTGAGCACTGGGGCAGTGATATAAAGAAGCAGCTAAATTTAAATCACAGTTTTGAGCATTTTTCTTTAGAACTATACTACAGATGTTGCTATGGAGAATATTACAATATCAGGATGGGAAAATGTATGCTGAGATTCTGAGTTACACAGACTGGTAACTGGGGTCAAAAACTGCTAGTGTAATCAAGCACAGCTGCAAATGAAATCAATTGCAGTTTACTTGCTTACTTTAGCAGAAAATGTAACACTTTGTGGTTAGGTTAGAGAGGCAGGAAATCAAGCAAAAGATGGAAATAGTTAAATGTCAAGGGATCAGTCAAAGACAAGTGGAATGATAAAAGATATAGTACAGTAATTGTAACCACCTCTGGGTGGATTAGAACCTACGATCTCTGGAACTTAAAAGCCAGCTGGCTCTCAGCTTAGGCTGTAGGTCTCCATTGTTCTTAGCTCTTGTTGTAAGTGGTCTAAGTGCTACTACATGGACAATGAACCATTCTAGGTGTGTGGGTTACATAATGCAAAGGAAAAGATAACATGTAAGCTATAAAAGGATATTAGAATTGCAAAAAAGCATGAAGCAAAGAACACATTTCAGGTTGGAAAATGGATAGATTACATATAGTGAGATAGAAATAATATAAAAAATATATATAAATGTAAATGTTCATATAAAGGGTAAAAACCCCATAATTAAATCTTCTCTAGGATATTAAAACTGCAATGGTACTATGTTACTAGGTGTCGCAGGGCTATCGAGGCCCGCTCCATAAACAATCTGTAGACTGGCCCCCACCCTAACCCAAAGTTGCTTGCTGGCTCTGTAAGGCAGGGCTGGGCAGCTCACCAGCCAGAGTCTCTATTAAAGTCAATCACAGGCCCTTTAAGGCTGGGTTGAGTGGCCCACTGAGCCAAATCACGGGGTGGGGCTGTGCCCCAGTAGGGGGACCCAGGCCGACCCTGCTCCACCGGGTCCCGGCCCAGGGCCCTGAGACTGGCAGGACAGCCCCACCACTCCCTTGGCAGGGAATCCATCCGAAACACACTGGGGATCCCTGGGTGGGAGAGGCTGCTCTGCACCCTCCCTGGGCCTCTTTCTACCTCTTCTAGCAGAGTAGTTTCCCACATGCTCACAGGGTCCTCTGGTATATCAGGGACTGCTTCTTCCTCATAGTTGGCAGTGAAGATGCCCCAAATTGCGCTAGAGCCTCTGCTTTCCTCCCCTTGGGCAGCTAGCTGGGGCCTGTCAGGAGTTCTTCTCTGAGGTTCTTCTCCTCCCGCAGTCAGCCCAGACTGGGGCCGCTCTCCAGGCTTTTATACCCTGGGCTGCAGTCTGAGCATGCCCAGCAGGGTTGCAGGTCCAGGGTTTTTTCAGCAAGGTGGTCCTGTTTAGGCTCAGCCTTCATAGTGTGGGGCTGGTACACCCTGTCACACTAGGTCTTTTGGAGTTTTAATGGGACAGTATATTGTACTTTATAAATGTATTATGGGATGAAAATATAATATGGATAAAATATTTTATTAATTAGAACATACACTTTATAGGGATTTTAATTTCAGGAATTACTACTTTTTAAAATGGAAAAATTTTGAAATGATACAGCAGCTGAATGGAAATTCAGGTTGAACCTCTTTAATCCAGCACCCTTGGGACCTGACTGGTGCCGAACCAGAAAATTTACTGGACCATGGGAGGTCAATATTGTCTAGCAGCATTGCCAACACTTCCACTGCTTGCTGAGCTCTTAGCAGACATTTGGAGGTAAATTATATCAAAATAGCAACACAGAACACTGAGAGCCAGGACTGCTTGCTGTAAACCAACTTTATAGGACTGCAGGAAACTTGGCCGCAACCATGATAAGTGGCCATCTGGCTAGTTAAAATCATGCCAGACCACAGTTGTTGCCAGACTAGAGAGGTTCAACCTATAGTGAATACTATTTTAAAAAGAAAGGCAATCCCATGGTGTTTTAATTATGGAAATGTTAATAGTGACTCCCTGGTTAAGATTGAATCCCAGTTGTATAAACATGAACATCTTAAACTAAGTTCGGAATATTTAACTACCTGGGTCTCAGTCATGCAAAGACTTTGCTTTAAATGGGATTACTCAGTTTAAGAAGTTAGGCGTGTGTGAAAATCTTTGTGGAATTGGGGTCTTATCATTGAGGTACAGATGCATTTGGGGGGAAGTTTTTGTTTTTAAAACAAAAACAAACAAACCTTTAGTTAAGGGAAATTAGCCCAATTTTTTTTATTTTTTTTGGCATGAATCTCGAAGTCCCTAAATCTGGAAGAACTATATTGCTTGGATACAATACACTTCACATGATGTACCATAATTTTCAGAATAATCTATTGTACTAGAGCAGTTTATTATGTAGAAAGGAAAGCAGCTAAACTTTTTTCTTTTTGTTTCAAGTCAAGAAAGCGATTGAATAATGTGTCATTCGTCAAAAACTAGAGTAAACAATTTTATATGTGATAGCAGTTTCAAGAAGAGAGAACAAGGGAATACATATAATATATACTTGAAAAACAGAATATTTGTTCTATCTATTATACAAAATATATTACAATCTGAATGACAGGACAATGATTTCTGCGTCAAATATTAGTGATTAGCTTAGCCACTCAAGCTTTGCTCTAGAGATCCAAGGAAAATCCCCAAAGAAAAGCTTTATAATTTTTAGTACCTGTTTCTTCTGTATCAAGAATGTGGTGCAGGAGGAGAGGACATATAATGTATTTTGGAAAGGCAGAGTAGAGAGTGGCAGCTGCTGATGCAGTGCTCAGCTCTGAAGGCAGTGCTGCTGCGAGTAGCAGCACAAAAGTAAGGGTAGCATGATATGATATTTCCATCCTTCCTTCTGCACTGCTGCTGGCAGCAGAGCTGGACAAAGTACTATGTACTTAAATGGTTCTGTTTGAATTAATGTTTAACTCTTTTTCGTATTTAGTGAGAATTGCATGTTGATATTTTTAATCAGCAAAAGTATTTTGTGTGACAGGAGGAGATGTATAAACAACTACAGACACACACAAGACGATTGCAATCAAATTAAGTTTAAGAACTACTGTTCTAATACAACAGGCCAGTGGAAAATGGGGCAAAATATGTCTGTTTAATGATTTATAGGTTTATATAGGAAGGAGGACCTTGAAATAATGTCAGTATATTATTATGTAATTACAATCTGACATGACTGTCATTTCCAATTCATTGATTATAAAAACGAATCTGATGGCTGTACCACCAACTGGAAAAACAGCTCCCTTTTTAAAGAGACAGGTACAATGTCTGTATGGTGGAGGGAAAAGCATGAATCATTCATTTGGTGAAACTGCTTTCCCTGGCTGTGAAACTGTTATGAGATTAGACTAGAGACTAACACAACTGGTGTGGGATGGATGTTGAGCACGTTTACTCACTTCTGATCTTGGTACAGGTTAAATCTACTTTCTCCCTTAGCAATTGCACTGCTTTCTGCACATTTCTAAGATTACGGCACGTTAGGCATGCTGACATTCATAGGGCCCATCTGCAGTTTAATTGGTTCAGTAACTATTAGCTGTGAGGTTTCCACAACTTGGCCTTCTTGTTAGTCTTGAAAGTGCTACATAGATCTGTCTTTTGTTTCAGGTAGCCCAGACTAACACGGCTGCATCTCTATCACTCTTCATTATATGTATTTTATGATATTTAATGAAAGATACAAAAGCTTTTGTATTTATACTCCCTATTATCTGGAACATGTGTAAATGAACAAAATCCAATGTTTTCATTGAACTGGATTTGAAAAAAAAGAGAGACTGTTTCCTGAATCCATGGTACATTTGTATTCAGATAATGATTTTAAAGAACTAAATCAGTAAGGTGTTAGCATAATAATTTCAGTTGTTAGACATGCAGTATTTCAATCTCATAATATGAGTTTAGTCAGCTCTGGGCATTATTTCTACATGCCCTTTATGGAGGGGTATTACATGCGGAACTTCCAATCCTTCAAATGTCATAGTAAATGCTTGTTTTATATTTAATCAGTCATTTATATTTTTACATCTCTTAATCTTAGAAAAGGCAAATGTATTTTATCTACAGGCTCCAAAATCCCAAATTATCCTATAAGACCTTTGTGTTAACTCACTGGTTATGATTCCTCTGCTTCACTTGTTGCTTTTATTAACAAATACTAGTACTACTGACACTCCAGCAGAAAATGCTTCAGGTAATATTGTCCTGGCTTGAGCTAGATATATTGGGTGGGATTTTCAGCCTATTATTAGTCTATATTTAAAATCCCAGTGACTTTAATGAGGCCATTGTTAGGGCCAATGCTAAGCTTTTTGCAAATCACATCTCTTGGGCCTAATTTTGATTTATCTCTCTATATACCATTGCAATGCCATTGTATTGCTGACTGCAGGATTTACTCATAATTTACACGAGTGTGAATTAGCAGAATCAGCCCCTTTATCTCTATGGGTATGTCTACACAGCAAAGTTATTTTGAAATAACAGCCCTTATTTCGAAATAACTTTCCTAGCGTCTACCTAGCCAAGCCGCTATTTTGAATAAATTTGAAATAGCGGAGCACTTATTTTGAATTTGGTAAACCTCGTTCTATGAGGAATAACGCCAAATTTGAAATAGCTATTTCTAAATAAGTGCTGTGTAAACACTTATTTCGAAATAGGGGGCCTCCAGCCTTCCCAGGGTGCCTTGATGGCCACTCCGGCCTCAACCAAGAACACTCCTCTCCCTCTCCCCAGTGCCCTTAAAGGGGTAGACTCTGGCCACAGTACCTGTGCCAGCTCCAAGCCTACCAGTCCAGAGCCAGCAGTTGCTGCCCCAGACCCAGTGGCCCCAAAACCACAGACCTCTGATAGCCTCAGGCAGCAGCCCCACATAGTAAGTCCTGACCTGGTGCCTGCTGGAACTGGTTCTGAGTGATTCAGAGTCCATTCAGAGTGGATGCGCTATTTTGAAATAGCAAAATGCTATTTCGAAATGCATTTTGTGTATAGACGTGTTATTTCAAAATAAGCTATTTCGAAATAACTATTTTGAAATAAGATATTTTAAATACTACTGTAGAGTAGACATATCCTACGGTATTTCTTCTCAGTTACTAGATGGAGTAATGTCTAGCTGTGATGTTCTGATTTTGCTGAAGTCAATAGGTGTTCTGCCATTGACTTAAGTACAGAGTTCTGTAGGAAATAGCAAGAACCAATTCAAGGTTGTTTGCGGCATTCACAGAGGTACAGCAGCTGGTGGAGTGCTGCTTCCGGGTCTGAGAAATGAGCACTGACTGCCAGGATTACATAGTAATGCAGGCTTAGGATGACGAGCAGTAGCTGCAGAACTTTTGGATGCATAAGGTCAAATTCCTGGGTGTATGCACCAATCTCGCCCCTTCAACCTAGTGACAGGTAAACGAGAGCAGCATTGAGAGTGGAGAAGTGAGTGGCAATCCCACTGTGAAAACTTGCAGCTCTGGGTTGCTTCCGGTCAGCAGGAAGGATGAATATTCAGCAAAGGAGTTCCCAAACTGCAATGGTGCAATAGACAGCATGAACATCCCTATTTTGCCCCAGAGCACCGTGTCCCACAGTGTATCAACAGAAAAGGCTGTTTTTCTATAGGGCTACGTCTACACTGGCCCCTTCTCCAGAAGAGGCATGCTAATTTCTAACTTTGGAATAGGGAAATCTGCGGGGGATTTAAATATCCCCCGCGGGATTTAAATAAACATGGCCGCCGCTTTTTTTCTGGCTTGGGGAAAAGCTGGAAAAGAGCGTCCAGACTGGCACGATCCTCCGGAATAAAGCCCTTTTCCAGAGGATCTCTTATTCCTACTTGCAAGTAGGGAAAAAAGCGGCGGCCATGTTTATTTAAATCCCGCGGGGGATATTTAAATCCCCCGCGGATTTCCCTATTCCAAAGTTAGAAATTAGCATGCCTCTTCCGGGAAAGGGGCCAGTGTAGACGTAGCCTACTTGTGCATATTTTAGTGGATCACTGGACATGTTTCATAGACGTCAGTGTTGGCTACTCAGGGAAGGTTAATGGTGCTTCCAACTTTAAGAACACAAGACTCTTCATAAAATTGCAGGCAAGGACTTTCTTTCCCAGTCGGTGGATTACCACCGATGGTACTGAAATGCCAACAGTGACTCTGGGAAACCGAGTATACTACTTGCTCTGTAGGCCCATGAAACCCTATCTCCACTGCTTCAACAGTACTAAGGAACAACACAGCGACTGGCTCAGCAGGTGCAGAGTGACCTGGAATGCAAACTCTCATGTCTAAGCTAAGGCTTATAATGTGATGTATAGGAAGGATCGGATAAGACTAAAAACCTTTTAAAGCAACCTAAAGTTATTGGATCTTTGGAGCTTGCATGTGAGCTGCAGGAGAGTCCCAGAGTTGCCTTTTAGTCTCTGCCCTGCTGTCCTTTCCTGCTTTATGATCTATTCCTGGAAATGGGCCAGTTTACAGAACTGATCCTCAGGCCCATCAATATAATGTCAAAATGTTGTTGGTGATTCCTCATTTTCTATTAGGTGTCTTTGCTTCACCTTTTTTTTTTTTTTTAAAGTATTTTCAATAAACCTTAAGCAGTTGAGCAAGTACCTTATTCTGAACAATGCCTCCTATTGGCTGCCTTGAAGCTTGACAGTGATTTAGTGACAATAGCATGTCAGTAGTAAAGGGGAAGATACTGGCAGTATTGCTAAGCCCAAGCATTCAAATACCACAAGGCTGGCTTAAAAATCATAAAGTTAAAACATTTTTAAATGGTGAGTGTTTTTATTTGCTTTCTGGTTTCTGAGCCTGTTAGGGTGCTTTTGTTTCATGTTTTCAATAGCAGGAGCTACTATTTGGCTGGCTATGACAGCATAGGCAGGCCACTACCAAATTTACAGACCATTTGGATTAATTTAATGTTCATAGGATTTTAAAAATAATTAATTTCGTGATTTCTGCTATTTAAATCTGAAATGTCGTTGTAATTGCACGGGCCCTGACTCAAAAAGGAGTTGAGAGGATCACAATGTTGTGGGGTGTGTGTGTGGGGTTGGGTGGGAGGCTGTTATCCTTATGCACTGCTGCTCCGGGTGGCACTGCCTTCAGAGCAGGGAAGTGGAGAGTGGCAACTGCTGACCGGGAGCCCCGTTCTGAAGGCAGCACCTCTGCCAACAACAGTGCAAAAATAAGGATATCATGGTGTGGTTTTGCCACCCTTCTGCACACTGCCTGCAGACCTGGGGCCTCAGTCAGCAGACACCACTCTCTGGCCACCCAGCTCAGAGGGTGTCATTACAGGAGTAAGGGTGTCATGGTGTAGTATTGTCACCTTTCTGTGCTGCTGCTGGTAGGATGCTGCCTTAAGAGTTCGGCATCCGGCCAACAGTGCTACTTTCTGACTGCCCTGCTCTAAAGGCAATGTGGAACTAAAAGTGGTAATATTGTGACCCCTCTAAAATAACCTTACAAACCCCTTGCAATTCCCTTTGGGGTCAAGCCCATAGATTGATAAATGCTGATCTCCCCCATGAAATCTGCATAATATAGGCCAGATTTCCCAGGAGAAGAACAGATTTCACAGTTTGTGATCAGTGTTCTCTCTAAGCTGCATGGCACCCCAGCTACACAGGTGATTAATCAGGCCCAGTCACAGGCCCAGGGCTCTGTGCAGGGAGCTGACTGACAGGGCTGATTAATCACCTGTGAAGTTGTGCTGCCCCACAGTTGAGAGAGAACACTGATGCTTTTTTCCTAGATGCAAGTTAATTATGGCCCTACTTACTATGTACCTCTAAAAATTAGAGAAACAAAGAGTCGGTCACTTTGATCAATTCCTCTACGACTGTTTCCGAGGATCATTCCCTATGTGATTGATTGTCCAGTCTAGATTCAAAATGTACAATGATTCATAGATTTCTAGTCTGACCATCTGTTTATCCCAACCCAGGTGATTCCAGCATTAAGCTCTTAACTTTTGACTGAGCTAGAGCAGTATTTCTCAACCTTTTTAGTCTAGTTACCAGACCCCTAACAGTAAGGACTATAGTACTGTGCACAAAGAAAATCATATTTATTAATGAGAACTCAATTGCCTCCCTATTATACTGATGATAGAACAGATTAATATTTGGAGGAGGATCCTATAAATAAACTGATGTTGTATCACTTTTACAGATGAAGAAAATGAAGCATGGACAGTTTAGTGATTTGTCCATAATAATCCAGCAAATAAATTGCAGAACTGAGAAGAAAATCCAGGAGTGCTGACTCCCAGTCTCATTCTTACCGCTAGCTATAGCTCTTCCATCAGAAGTATAATAGTATAGCTGTATTCTGTTTCCAAATTACAGGTATCTATAATCCGTATAATCTGATTTGCAGTAGACCTGTTCAGAGCACCAAGATACTGCTGTAATAGATCATAAAATTTAATATTAGGTAGTCAAGCTGCAAATCTGGCCTCTTTCCTTATAAAGCTGGCTAAACTCCTTTAGGACATTAGCAGCAAATTGAAGCATGGCAGCAACAATGCATGTTTTGTATACATTATAGAAAAAGAAAAGAGGAAGGAGACGATAAATCAAAATTCAATTGAGAGAATTACACCAAAATCATTATGCTAAATAATGTTCCTAAACTGGCTTTTGTGTAGGATGACATGCCAGCAAAGTCCCACTACCCAAAGCTGTGATTGAAGTTAAATACATGTTTTTTTACACAAATTGTCACAACAGTGCCTTTTGGTTCAATCAGATTGAATACATTTTAGTCTGATGATGTAAGTGAACATTTCTGTTTCCTAAAATATACAATTGTAAAACAAATTTTTGTGTCAGAGTTAGATTTCAAAGTTGACCTTTTGGATACCTTTGTCTCCTTTGCATTAAAGATTCTTATACATGAATAACAAATTGGAAAAGAAAATTTTGGCCTGGGGAGGGGGGCAGGGGGAGAGGTAGGCTTCCTTTCGCCCTTCCCTTTGAGTGGTAGTGTAACAACTAGCCACAATCTAGCCCTTGACTACTGCAAATGGTTTTCTTCCCTTTATTTTCCCCGCCTTTTAAATACAGTCTTCATGTTCACTCTTTAAATATAATGAACCAAATTAATTCCTAGCATGAGCCATTGAGTTTGTGGAATTATCCCAAGAAATAATTTGGACCTGTTTATTCAGGCTAAACAAACTGTATTCCCTTAACTTGTCCTTGTAAGTGATGTTCCCATGTCTATGTGAACTGTAATATTTCTACTGGACACTCGAAGAAATAAATTGCTCCTGGAAATCAAATATATTAAATAAAATAAGTCTTTTCTTTGGCACTGCATAGGTATTCTTTTTATGCTTGATCTGCTTATGTGGCATAACTGAGCAATACTGTATTCTGCAGCTGCTCCAAGATGGATCAATACCCCAAGAGGCTAACTAGGTCCATGGTGTTAAATATTCAAAACATCTCAAGTGCATGCAGAACTCAATTTAATACCAAGATCTGTAGGTTTGGAAAATATACCCATAACTTCTCTGAAGTAATTGCATGCCTTTTAGAGTTAACCTTATAAGCAAATTTTAAAGTTATTCACAAAATGGGCTGTTTTTACTTTGAGTTATGAATTTGAGAGATGGAAATGGCAGCTAGAAAGATGAATTGTACAGTACTCTGGGATTTTTAGAAACAGTCCAAGCTTTGTTTACAGTGATTTATATACTGAATCTTAAACCAATTTCCAAATGCACAAACATATTTTTATATTTTCTTTTAGCAATGTTATAGTACTTTAGAAATCAAAAAATGTTAGTCACTGAATCATGAGTGTTTTCCTGTATGTTAATCATCATGTCCTTCTGTATATGAACTTTTGACATTGTCCTGGGTAGTCCTAGTCATACTAACTTATCAGTTACTAGAAATGGCCAAGCTGTTCTTTATATCTCTGTATTATATAAATGTAGGCTATTTTTATTTAGGAAATTGGTCATGAAACAATCCTGATTTTCTTTTAGTGTTTGCATTGATCTTAAGTATTGGCTGAATCATTTCAATGACAATTTTGCACCCTATACATTGTTTACAAACTGCTCATTTCGATTACAGGTTGAACCTCCCTGGGTCTGGAATCCTTGGGACCTAAGAGGTCCCAAAGCAGGGAGTTTTCCAAACCAGGGGAGATCAAAGCTCCCCTCTCAGCCATCACCCCCACTCCAAGATGCCAGCCCCAGCCACGGGGCTTCGCTCCCGACCCTGGTTGGGGCTGCGCTCTCTGCCACCAACTCCACTGCCTCCAGCCCTGGCTAGGACTGCACTCCTCTCTTCCAGTCTGGGCTGTGCTTTTGGCCTCTGGGCTCACTGCCACCAGTCCAGGCTGTACCTCTGATCCTGGCCATCCCCACTCTCAGCCAGGCACTGTGGTCTGACAATACCCATGGTCCTGCCGGACCACAGAAGTTGCCAGATCAGAGAGTACCGGATGTTAGCGTTTCAACCTGTACATGCTTTTTGTGGTCAGTCACTCAAGTCACATGGTATTGTTTCTGCTCTTTGAGTGGATGACTGATCATAGAATAGAAAATAATGACTACCATGTCTGTGGTCTGAATTTTTGGATAAGTAAACATTTGTGTTAAAATGCATGGGACTTTCAGGATTTGCAAATATTTTCTTTAATAACCAGCATTTGGTCTAATATTGAAGTTAAACATGTACCGTATTTTCCGGCATATAAGGCGATTGGGCGTATAAGACGACCCCCTAATTTTCTAGTTAAAAGATAGGTTTTCGTCTTATACTCGCCGTATAAGACTACCCCCCTTAAGAGGCCAACCGGCAGCGCCCCAGCTCCCCTCCGCCTCCCCGGCTTTGCTCCCGGTGTCCCTGGTCTGCTGGAAACGGTCCCCAGCAGACCAGGGGCACTGGGAGCAAAGCCGCAGCTGTGGCGGGGTCCCGCGCCTCTGAGGCTTTCCCAGAGCAAAGCCTCAGAGGCGCGGGACCCCGCCACAGCTGCGGCTTTGCTCCCGGTGCCCCTGGTCTGCTGGGGACCGTCTCCAGCAGACCAGGGACACCGGGAGCAAAGCCGGGGAGGCGGAGGGGCGCTGGGGCGCTGCCGGTTGGCCTCTTAAAGGGGGTAGTCTTATACGGCGAGTATAAGACGAAAACCTATCTTTTAACTAGAAAATTAGGGGGTCGTCTTATACGCCCAGTCGCCTTATACGCCGGAAAATACGGTACATGTTTAACTTCAATATTAGACCAAATGCTGGTTATTAAAGAAAATATTTGCAAATCCTGAAAGTCCTGAAAGGCTTTGCTCTGCCCTGCTGCCAGAGCCCTGCCACGGCTTTGCTCCACGTCTTCCTGGTCTGCAGACCAGGGAGACGCGGAGCAGCTTTTCTCGCCCCGGAGTACACGGGCGGCGGGACCACGAGGTCCCGCAGTCTGTGTCCTCCGGGGCGAGAAAAGCCCCGTTCGTACCTGCAAGTCGGGGACTGCCTGTATACCCGGCGTATAAGACGACCCCCGATTTTTGGGGGATGTTTTTTAGCATAAAATGACGTCTTATACGCTGGAAAATACGGTAATTAAAGTGATTGGCTGAATTGGGGCTCTTTTGAATAATATAACCCCACGAATCAGATCAAACAACCTGGGTTTTTTTAAATAGTTTCCAACCAGCTCTTCCATCTTTGTACAGTGGTTTTCATCTTCAAAGCATTTTAAAAATTGCAGTGACTGGAAACCTTATTGATTGTTAACCCACTTTTACCAGTGAAGAAACTGAAGAAGATGGTCACATTCTCCTCTCAGTTATATTAGTTTAACTGTAAAACCATTCAGTTTGTTCTAGAACATGGTCCAGAGAGTTGATGATTTGCCCCTGTGCACAGTCTGAGGCATGATTAGAATGCAGAAGATCTTGATCCTCTGTTCTGTGGCCATTTCTGTCATGTATTTTCCCATAGCAAGTTTTCACGGGGGCTTGATGCGGTTGTTGGAAGGGGCTGAATGATGTACGGAGAGAACACCAAATGGAATGTTATTTTGATTTTGTCTTTTTGTGTCTTCTTTTCGGTTGCAGTGAAATGAAGCAGAAACTCGATGAAGAGGGGAACAAGTGCAGCATCCTTTCTAAGCATCAGAAGTTTAATGAGCACTGTTGCATTCGCTGTTGTTCTCCTTTCACTTTTCTCATCAATAGCAAGCGGCAGTGCCAAGACTGCAAATACAACATCTGCAAGAACTGCAGCTCCTATCAGAAGAAAGACAAGGCATGGCTCTGCAATGTCTGCCAGCAGGCTAGGTGAGTACATATTGTACCACGGCCGGGTATAGAACACCTGGACTTGACCTTTCCTCCTTTGAGGAATAGCTGAGTAGCAGCAGCTTAGATGCCATGGCAGCATGGAAGACGTGTGAGCTAGCTTTCAAATACATAGTTTCCTGGGCAACCTTGTACAGTCTATGCTGCCAAATATGCTTTGCTACTGCATTGCCATAGTTAGCTGAGCTAGCTAAATCAAAGCTAGCTCGGGCACATCTACACATGCTAGCTTTTACTAAAGTGTGGACTTGTTCTAAGTGTCTTCCTGCTGAATGTAGCAAATAAGGTATTCTTAGGCCACAATGCTACCATGTCATTTCATATTTTTATAGGTGCTCAACTAAAAAATCATTAATACTGCAGTGATTTCTTTGATCACTTGTATTCAGGAATTATCTTACATGGTTAATCAATGCAGTGATAATTTACTGTAGTTTACTGTAGTTGCTGTGTTCCTATAGGTTACAAATATACAGAGAAAACCAAAACCAAAACCAAAACCAAAACTTAAAAAGAATTGTGTACATTTTGACTGTCACCATACAGTTAGATTTTTTTTTTACATATTCTCGTGACCGATATTGTATGTGCTGCTTTAGTAGCTCTTGAGCCCTCTCTGAACTGCGCACCTGCGCAGTACATTTACATTAGATTTCCTCATGTAATGTAGGCGGGGCTTCAAGGAAGGGGCGGGGCAGTAGATCTTCGCCTGTTCTGAGACTTAAAAAGTGATCTTGGGTGTAAAAAGGTTGGAGACCACTGCAAGTACCTTCTGTTTGGTTATTGCAGCTTGAGAGAATGGGAATGGAATGTTGCTGCTGTATTTTAGAGTTTGGTTTCAAAAGCTTAATCCTTATGAAATTTGTCTAATTTCGAACTTGAACCTTGAAGTAAATTATCTAGAATTTCTCACAATCTGTTCTTTACTTCCTCAACTTTTTGTTGAATATTAAAACCAAATGTTTTTGGATAGGAATGACTTTTAATGGGATTTTGTGCTGATACTTCTATATTTAATGGTCATATCACTATTTCTAACTTTTAGTTTGGACAAAATAAGGTTATGCTATGAATCCATTGACACACGTTTTTTTTTCCATTTTGTGAAACTTCAGTGATGAAATACCCAAAATTAATAAAGATGAGGGGCACTATATAGACCAGAACAAAGTTCTCTTATTTGTGCTGTACAGATGAGTTCAGGCAAATTGGAATCTCTACACTCAATCATTATAAAATTATATGAACTGAAACTACTAAAAAACTTTCAAAAATACCAACGTGAATCTCAGGTTGACTGCCATATGTAGACATCAACTGAAAGGTTTTGTCATAAATTGTGTGAAGCATACAGTGAAGTGATGCAAAAGGCACCAAAATACTACTCTATTTCAAAGTATCCTGCAAAATACAGTTATTTTAAATGTTCCTGTCCAGATACCAATGATACAGCATTTATTAGTAGCATTTTGTGCAGTGTTTTGTTTGGGGTTTTTGTTTTGTTTTTTTACTGTGAATTGATATTTACATCTACTGCCTCAGGAAGATAGTAATGTCCAACACCAGCAGCCAGCTCATGGATCTCAGTATCACATGACGCTGGCTCTGCGATGGGTAGCACTAGTGTTGCAAGGAGATCAAGAACATAACAATCAGACTCCTCCCTTTTTATGCAAATATACATTCATATTAGAAAACACTTTTTGCACTTTCAGCCTCGTCAATATTTTTTACTTTTAAAGATAATGGGGATCAAAGGCCTTGTTTGTGCAGGATGCTGCAATGTTCTAGGATTGTGACTTCAGGTATAGTCCTCAGTTTGGGGTGATGCCTAAATGACATTAAACCAGGAGCTCTAAATCATAGCTGCATCTCCAAGCCACGGTTCTTTTTCTACATCCTTTTTGCTTCCTGGGACAGTAATTTACTGACAGCCTACCATGATAGGTTACTGGCTCAATTACTTTAGCCAAAGCTATGCTTGTTCTTCACCCCATCCTACCAATCTGTTTTGGGGAGGGAGAAAATGGACAAGTAACCATACTTGCTTCTGTATTGATGTGTAGGGATTGGAAGGAGTTCTTACTCTTCCTTATTCCTGTATTAGTGTGTTTAATCCAAGGGCAGGTCTACACACTGGGGAAATGTCGACCTAATTTAGGCAACTCCAGCTATGTGAATATTTTAACAGGAGTCAACCTACCTTAGGTTGAGTTACTGTGGGATCTCCACTGCAAGGGGTTGATGGGAGAAACTCTCCCGTCAACTTCCTGTATGCTTCCGATTCCGGAGGAGTCTGGAGTCAACAGGAGAGATCAGTGACTGATGTTGCAGTTCTTCACTAGATTCACTCAATTGACCCCCTTACCCCGGGAGCGATCAGTTGCCACAGCAAGTGTAGAAAGCCCCATATTACAGCCTGCCTATAAAATGAAATATTTCCCAGTTAGTCCTTCTGAAATTGTGCAATAATTTGAATGGATTTATTGTACGTACCTGGTGATTGTTTTTATGATATGTTTCATTTATTGTACTTTTATCCGAGGAATAAAATGGAGGCCCTGCATTCCTGAATCACAGGAGTAGTACCACCAAAGTTGGCAGAGCTTCTCATGTGGATAAAGGTTGCAGAATTGGTCTCTTGTTTAATTCTGCTGAAATTAAGCCCTTAATGTAGCCTAGGTTTTTTAGATATATTATCATGATTGTTATTATTTCTAATGTTGACAAGTTATGAAAGCACACTGGAGACTTATAAATTAAAATATTTATTGGGGCTCAGTAAAGGACAATAAATTGATTTATTCACATTAGGCAGGATGGCTTTAGTGGGGGTTTTTCCAAGTGTGTAGAAATCTCAACTGAGCAGTGCGCTTAGAAAACAGAATGAGCCACTTTCACTTTGAAAAAAATCTTATAAGAATAATTTCAAATTTTTGATGGTGACTTCATTATTCAAGAAAGGTGTCAGTTTGACATTAATGGAGATGGAAGTAATCTCCTATACGAACAGGCAGTGCACATCTGCCAGTGCACATCTCTTGTCCTGTAGGGACCATCTCTGCAGATGAGATGTTTCCATGCTCATTCCACCATTGGCTCCTCTCTTGAAGCTGCCGATTAAGGCACAATTGCTGTCAGTTGTTCTTGTGAAGTGGATACCATTCTGTTAGGGTCTAACCTGAGACCATAAACTTGTTTTAGATAGGCTACCGAGTACCTTTAATATAATAATGGGTTTTGGTCTGCTAATCTGGGCTGTGTTCAAAATGGTAACCTAGAGGTGAAAGGGTATGCGTCACATACCAAACTCACAAGCCATTAAATGCCTAAATGTATCATTTTAAAACTGTATTTACTCATAACTGCTCATAACTTGCAAGTAGGAATAAGAGATCCTCCGGAAAAGGGCTTTATTCTGGAGGATCACGCCAGTCTGGACGCTCTTTTCCGGCTTTTCCCCAAGCCGGAAAAAAAGCGGCGGCCATGTTTATTTAAATCCCGTGGGGGATATTTAAATCCCCCGCGGATTTCCCTATTCCAAAGTTAGAAATTAGCATGCCTCTTCCGAAGAAGGGGCCAGTCTAGACATAGCCAAGGAGTATCTAAGCATCTTTTATATATTAACTTTTTAGAATGACACTAGTTTAGTTTAAAAATAGAAATGGTCTGCCACCTCTTTTTCCTTCACTGTGAGACTGAAGATTAATCTGAGTTACCATGTAACTTACTTCACAATAAATCTGCAGTCTTGATCCCACACTCAGTAATGCTTCTCACTGCTACTTGATCAAAAACAGCTTGAGATTCTTGCAATTGGAGCTTTCTATTCATAGCTGATACCCCACACTGAAAGAGTACATGCCAGGAAAACAAGCAACTCAGGAAAGCAGTTTGAAAATATAATTTGTGGAGGTTTTATAACAAATCCTTGAGACACTTGGGTGGGCTTTATGGTCTAGTTGAATCAAAAGTCTCAAGTTGTGTGCTGGATCCCTGGCTAAGCCCAGCCATCAGGTGTGGAGAATGCTGAAGGGGCAGTACGTTCAAACCAAAGGTGCAAGGGAAGGAGAATATTCCATTGCTCTAAAAACTCTTAACTCTTCCCTCTGGCCAATGCATCATACACTAATAAATACCCTGGAACACCGTATAATTAAATAATTATATACTTAAGCCTGTTTCCACATGGAAGGCTGTCTGAGATGATATCATGAGGCCCCTTCCAGTCTGATATTTCTGTTGTTATATCCAAGAACTAGGTTAATAATGTTAAGCACTGAAACATCAGGAATGGCAGAATTAAGGTTTCTCTGTGCACTCTCCAGACATTAGGAAAAGAAAGGTGTTCGTAACTGGCAATTTGATCATTAGAAACATGGGCAGCTGGCTTTGCAATGACCGGGAGAACTGTATGGTGACTTGCCTGCCTGGTGTGAAGGTTAGGGATCACATCTAGATAGACTTATGTGTAGTGTTGGGGAGGAGCCGGTGGTTGTGGTACATGAAATTACCAGTGACATAGGGAAGCGTAGGAGAGAGGTCCTGGGGGCCAAATTTAGGCTATGAGGAAACAGATTGAAATTCGGGATCTCAATGGTAGCATTCTCTGAAATGTTTGCAGTTCCTCCATACGCAAGGCCAGAATGGGTTTCAACTAAACCAAAATGGAACCAGATTGCTAGCATTTAAAATTAAAAAGTTCATAGAACAGTTTTTAAACTAAGGTCTGGGGAAAGACTAATGGGTGGGGAGGAACATATGGATTGGACAGAGACATCCTTTAGGGGAGGAGCTTTTAACAGAGATTCTCTATGTCCTAGTAAACAGGAGAGGATGAAAGGTAAGATATGGGTAAGATCAGATGAGAAATAGTCAGATAAAGAGTCCCATTCATTTACATCAGGTAATGGCAGACAGCTAAATAGTGTCAAGTCTTTAAAGTGCTTATATACAAACACTAGAAGCTTAAATAATAAGATAGGTAATACTAAGATATCCTCATATTAAAGGAGGATATTAATATAATAGGCATCACAGAAACTTGGTGGGATGAGGATAATCAATGGGACACTGTCATACCAGACTACAAAATATGTTGGAAGGACAGAACAAGTCATTCTGGTGGAAGCATGACAATATATGTGAAGAAAGCATAGAATCAAATGAAGTAAATATCTTAAATGAATAGAACAGTTCCATAGAATCTTTATGGATAGTAATTCCATACTTTAATAATATGAATATAGCAGTAGGGATATATTACTAGCCACCTGATCAGGATAATGATAGTGACTGTGAAATGCTAAGGAAGATTATTGAGTTTTTATTTGCATAGCCTCTCTGATAATAGGGATTTCAACTATCCCCATATTGACACCTAAAATGACTGCTTCTTGGAGCAGCTGGTTTTGGAACCCACAAGAAAAGATGCAATTCTTGATTTAGTCCTAAGAAGAGCGCAGGATCTGGTCCAAAAGGTGACTATAGCTGGATCACTTGGAGATAGTGATCATAATATAATTAAATTTAACATCCCTGTGCTGGGAAAAACATCTCAGCAGCCCAATACTGACACTTTATTTCAGAAAGGGGAAATACACAAAAAGGAGTAGGCCAGTTAAACAGAAATTAAAAGGTACAATGCCAAAAGTAAAATCCCTGCAAGATGCATGGAAACTTTTCAAAGACATCATAGAAGAGGCTCAACTTAAATGTATACCCCAAGTTAAAAAACACAGTAAGAGAACCAAAAAAGTGCCACCATGGCTTAACAACCAAGTAAAAGAAGCACTGAGAGATAAAAAGCCCTAATTTAAAAATAGGAATTCTAATGAGAATAAAAAGCATCATAAATTCTGTCAAATTAAGTGAATTAGGAAGGCAAAAAAAATTTGAAGAGCTGTTAGCCCAAAATGCAAAAGGTAATAGCAAAATGTTTTTAAAGTACCTCTGAAGCAGGAAGCCTGCTAAACATCCAGGGGGGCTCACTGAATGATCGAGATGCTTAAGGGGTCTCTGGAACACGGTTCTCACAGTGCCTCCAGAGGTTCTAGCCTCCTTACAATGGTGGACTCAGGAGGCGGTGGTGTGCAGCGGGTTACCTTTTTGAACTTAGATCCAGTGGCCTCTCTACCTCCTCTGTCAAAGTCCATGTGGCATCTCTCTCCACCTTCCGTGTTTGTTCGGCAGGAGTTTCCCTGTTTTCTGACCCTGTGGTCAAAAGGTTCCTTAAGGGTTTGGATAAGTTGTATCCCTCGGTTTGAAGCACCTGTCTATGAAGGTTGCATTCATTGTGGCCATTACATCAGCTTGCAGGGTCTCGGAGTTGAGGGCGTTAACTGTAAACCTGCCCTATCTAGTGTTTTCTGACAATAATGTGAGGCTCGGCCCTCATCCGGCCTTTTTCCCCAAGGTGGTGTCACCATTCCATTGTCCCAAGAAATTTACCTCCCGGTTTTCTTTCCAAAGCCCCACACCTCTCGTAAGGAGCAAGTGCTTCATTCCCTGGATGCTAGACGTGCGCTAGCTTTCTATATTGATAGGACTAAACCCTTTCACAAATCCACACAATTGTTTATCGCTGTCGCTGACAGAATGAAAGGGCTCCCCATATCGACTCAGAGGTTGTCCAATTGGGTCGCAGGGTGTATCAGGGATTGTTATGCCTTGGCCGGGAAGGTCCCGCCCCGGGTTACAGCACATTCCACCAGGATGCAGGCGTCCTTTAGCTTTTGGGGCATAGGTTCCAATCACTGAAATCTGCAGGGCAGCCACATGGTCGTTGCTCCATACCTTTATGGTGCACTACGCGCTGGCACAGCAGGTCAGGGAGGACACAGGGGTGGGCTCTGCAGTCCTCAGCTCTGTATTGTAAATATGTATGTTTTATCAGTGTCACATTGCACTTTCTACAGTTTTCTGTGTTTGCTTGGCTGAATTAATTTGTTTGGATTGTTCAACTTTTGTGGACTTCTCTTTCTGTATGCTCCGACCCCTCCTCCTTGAAGTGGGGTTGGCGTGGAAGTCACCTAATTCAAATGGACATGAGCAACCACTCGAAGAAGAAAAGAACGGTTACTTACCTGTAACTGTTGTTCTTCGAGATGTGTTGCTCATGTCCATTCGACTCTCCCCCTACCTCCCCTTCGTCGGAGCGTCCGGCAAGAAGAAACTTAGGTGGGGCAGCACCGGCAGGGGTACTTATGTCCCGCCATGGCGGCGCCACTCCAGGGGGCGCCCTGCCGGCGCTACGGGTACTGCTAGGGAAAACACTCCAGAAGACACGGTGCACACACCTAATTAGAATGGACATGAGCAACACATCTCGAAGAACAACAGTTACAGGTAAGTAACCGTTCTTTTCTCCAAATTTCAGTTTGTTGATGTACCCCCCACCCCCCCAGACTTCTCTCGAGGACCTCTAAGGGTACTCGTACCACTGGTTGAGAAACACTGGTCTACACTAGGGCTATGTAAGTTACCTTACATCGACATAGCTGTGGAAGTGTCTTCACTTAACTTTAGCACCTGCCAACGTATATGCTTCTCTGTGCCAATTTAGTAACATCAGTCCCCCAAGAGGCAAAGTCATGGTTGATGTAATTAGGTTGTCACAATGCAGTGTTACTAGCTTTCTGAAGCTGACTCACAGTGCCCCATACTAAGAGTATAATTGATACAAGTGTTCCTGGTAAGGACGTGCAATGTCAACAAAAGGAGCCAAGTGTGCACACCCTCACGTGATTTAATAACTGAAGTGACTATATGCTGGCGTAAGTTAGGTGGACATAATTTAGTAGTGTAGATGTGGCCTGAAACTACTAATTGGGGTGAAAATTACTACTAACTGTGAGGAACTCTGTCTTTATAATAAACACTGATGTGCTAAGGCTGGCCTGAGTCCACTACCTCATTTCACATAGGTCATTAGGGATAAAGGATTTGGACTGAACTGGAACTGATTGGACTTGGACTTGGACCTGGGACATATAGCACAAGGGTTTTCTCTCATCACAAGTTCTCCAAACCAACAAATGTTTAACCCTTTTTTAGAACAAATTTTCAAAATGGATTCCTTTGTGTGCATGTGTGACTGTGTGTGTAAAAATTTAGAATTTACATGCACGCAGTGTTGTGTATTTGGATTTCTAGCTGTAAATTCTGTCATTTGCACAAACTATGATACATAAAAATTATAGGACATAAGTGATTTTGGAGGGCACATTGAGAGGTGAGAATCACCATTTTTGACGGAAAACTCCATGTATACAAATGAAGGTAGGAAGTGAAAACCTTGGAAAATGTGGGGTGTAATATTTATTTTCTTTCTTTTCCTGTCAATATTTAAAGTCTATCTATCTTGTAAAAGTACAGGTTAGTTATGCATTCTTTCACTCGGTACACAACACTCAAATTATCGTAGGTAACTATTGCTATTAATTATTAATGACCCATGAAAGTTAAAAATTCAGTGTTCAATATTTAATTACTGGTATCATGTTTCTGCATATTTTGTCTTACTAATAAAAGAGTATTTTTCTCTAGGCTAAATTAGTAGTCATCTAATAAGTTACTTCTTCCATGCATGTAAAGTCAGATTCTTTGTGGTTTGCAGTATCCATTGTGTTTCTTGGCCTCTCCTGCCACTGTGGGGTCCTGTAGCATCTTGATTCTGTTTTGATTCTGTGGACAGAGCAATCAGCTAAATATATTCTTTTGTGGGAAGCACCCATAAGACAGCATTTAGCCAGAGCATTTATCCACAGAATGCTTTTTAGTTCAGCTTAGTACAATCAAGCATTTTGAAGTGATGGATATAAGATTAACTGATTTTGACATATGTTAGTTTTTATTAGCTTACACAAGCTGAGCCTTCAGTTTTCCTCACATTACGTATGCAACCATTATTCCCTGACAAAACTTAGAAATTAGTAGCCCACTTTAGAGAATCCTGACATTATTAACCCTTACAACAAAGGCAATTCTCAGACTGTCAGCCAGACTCGTTCTTAGGGGAAACATTGTGTATATAGTGTGCGGTATGCTTGCAATCTCACAGAGATGATGCCCATAGAGATATCTTCCGTTCTAAAACAAAATTATCTCTGGGTACGTCTACACTTGTTCCCTAGTTAGAACTAGGGATGCAAATGTAGCTGAACGAAATTGCGAATGAAGCAGGGATTTAAATATCCCGTGCTTCATTAGCATAATCTCAC
The DNA here is from genome assembly GCF_049634645.1 of Pelodiscus sinensis. NCBI lineage: Eukaryota > Metazoa > Chordata > Testudines > Trionychidae > Pelodiscus > Pelodiscus sinensis. Next base: position 176,402,628 of record NC_134712.1, read on the forward strand.
CCACGCGCTACTCTGCTTGGCAGCTGATTTGAACCAGGAAGTGCGCTCCGGGATGCGGTAGTTCGAATCAAACCCCATGGTTCTAACTAATGTTACTCCTCATTACTCCAAAAAATGAGTAACATTAGTTTGAACCAAGGGGTTTGATTCAAACTACCGCATTCCTGGTTCAAATCAGCTGCCGAGCAGAGTAGCGCACGGGTGAGATTATGCTAATGAAGCGTGGGATATTTAAATCCCCGCTTCATTACAATTTCAGTCAGCTACATTTGCATCCCTGGTTCGAACTAGGGAGCAAGTGTAGACGTACCCTCTAAAGGGTCTTATTGAGAGAACCACAGGACTTGTACAGCTGAAGAGCTGGTTGACATATTTCAGGATTGTTAGTTAATTAGAAATTAATTGACCTTTAATATGCTGGATTCATATTTTTAGAGGCAAATTGTGAGCTAAGGTATCTCGGGCTATGCACCTGGACAGTTCTATGGGATCCAGGAAAAAAGTTGTCTCTCCACCACCAGAATGCAAAGTGATCATAGAGACCTGTAGGGGCTACTGCATTCTCCCTTTTAGTGGGGAACACTGTATAAACTTGCCAGTTGTGTGCCAGTCCAATCTATGCCCACGAAGTGCTAAGCAGAGTAGCTCTGTGCAGAGTCTAGTTCTGTGCTGCATAGGCAATCTGCATTCATTATGCAGAATCCTAACATTCTCTCCTTCTCCTGCTTGGGTCAGAGCCCTTCATGGTCCCTTAAGATATTTTCCTCCAAAAACATTTACCCTGTTACATGTAAACACTTCTCAAGTTATATATGCATATATTTAGAAAGGATATTAAATGCTGTGGTTGGTACAGGTGGCTTTCCCTTGAAAATAGAATTGGAAATACTTCAGACTTGTAATTCTAGCTGTGAAAGAGCAATACTAACTTTGGCTTTTTTATAACTAATGTGCTTTGCAATTAGGGGGTAGTGTCCTCTTAAAAGGCTCTTCTGTTCCCACAAGAATAAAAGAGGGAATTTAATTTGTCATTTAAAATATTTAAACACAAATAAATCCTTTGCTGCTCCTTATTCTTCAGATGCATCTTTCACTCGGATAGATAATGAAGCTTTTGTTGCTTTGCATTTTTAATATGAAGCTAAGAAATCACATGTTTAGATTTTTCATGAGATGGACCAAAACTCATACTGCTTCTATGCTTTTTATGAAAAAGATGGGGAGTAGAATGAATGTCCCCTGTCTTCCTGTCAAAGGCAACTGCACACTTAATTGTATGGAGAAAAGGGGACAGATTGATTTTTTTATTTTACTCATTTTTCTCCGAACCCCATTGAAATGAATGCATGCAGATTTCTTACACTGTTTATGGCAGCAGAAACTAAGACAACTTGTTCCCCACTGTGCATATGATCTCTGAAAGCCTTTCTTTAGCTAAATTCTCTGAAGCTGTTCTTTAGATATCTTACATTTGTGAGTCCTGTGAATTTTAACCATCCTCACAGTGCCCCCCAAAATTTGTGAGTAAGTGTATTGTTTGTGTAAGTAAAAGACTACTCACGTTGGCTTCTACAATACCAGTGTTTCCTCCCCCATACTGTATCCTACAATACCAGTTTCCTCCCCCATACTGTATCTGCTTATTGTACTTCAAACATGTCTTATAGCATCCCTCTCATACTAGCTCAAGTACTGCCAGTTGACATGTATAATGATTTTCTGTCCACAGTTAAGAGGCAATGATGTAACAACCAGATCAGTTTCATTTATGACCTAAATCAGGTTTTGAAGTGCTGCTTGTTTCATTTGTCTCTATACAGACAGAATTCCACCATTATCTCAGAAATCTCTTCTGATATGACTTTGGCATTCAGTAAAAATGTTACACTAAAACAGTGGTGGGCAACCTGCGAGCTGCTTGCATTCCACTGGGGTGTGATGTATGGCCTATGAGACATTTTGTTCACCAGTGCCCACTGACAAGGTTGCCAGATTCCAGTGGTTTCTGTCTGTGTCATTTTTTCCTTACTAGTATTAGTAAGGTGGCACTGCATAAAGCAGTGTCTCTTAAACTGTGTTCCGTGGCACACCGGTGTGCCATGAGGCAGTCAGAGGTGTGCCACAGAGAACAGAATTAAAAATGGCAGCCCTTAAAGGGGCAGGCAACCTTTTGTCACAATTTTTTTTTTTTTGGCTTGGTGTTCCGCATAAAAAAATTGTTTGGTGTTCCTCGGTCTTAAAAAGTTTAAGAAACACTGATATAAAGTAAGCACATATGAAGGTAGGTAGATGTTGATTACACACAACATTGACTGTGAGAGCTGTGCACTGCCTCGTCATCCAGTCAAAACGTTCAATTGGTACAGCCTGCAAATTCTAGGCATACAAGCACAATTAGCGAAACTACCCTGTCCCAGGAGACCATCTTGGTTACAACAATCTTGCAGCCCACTGAGATGGAGGGCAACTCATGCAGCACACTCACTAGCCTAGGTTGCCCTTCACCTTCACCGCCCAAAATAAAACAAAAGAAAAAACAGGATGTTGCTTGGTAAGTAATTTACCATTTTTGTTGGTATTTGATCATAGCAAAAAGTGTTTCTTGTTCATTCTCAGGATAGTGAAGAATTGGACTCACCCTGAGCCGCAATCCTCAGACCTAGTTTCATTTTTTTAGCAAACAGTTTTCATTGTTGGTATTTTAGTCAGTAGAATTGCTTAGGGGAATGCACATGTTATGACTTGGGTGTTAGATTTTTGTCCCAACTGGCTGGTGAAAGTCAACGGGGAATTGTTAGGCTGAAAAGTGAGTTAATGATCAGCAGTTCTCTTAATTCTCATTAATTATGAGTTCAACAAGCCATCTCTTGACACAGATAATCTCACTTCCTTGATTTGAATTTTCTACTCTTGGGAAAAATTGTGACAAAACTGTCCCAGCAATATCTGGACTCCTCAATAGGACTGATCCATTGACTGATCAAACAGTGCTTTAAAATATTTGCTCATTACTGATATTTGATCAATAATTCATTTACAATATTGACAATAATAACCAAAAAGACAGGTCTATTCTACAGGCTAAAGACAACCTAAGTTATACATCTCCAGCTACATGAAACATTTAGCTGGAGTTGACATAGCTTAGGTTGACTACCAGTGGTGTATACATCTCACTGGGTTGATAAGAGACACCGCAGGATATTAACTTCAAAGTGTGGGTTTTTACATTTGATAGTGGGAAATCCACAAACTTTGTGTTTAGACAAGAAAGCCAGACAATGCTGTGCTGAGAATAGTTGCTGGACTATTCTTAGCTATAAAAAGGAACCCTGCGAGTGATTCTGCATCTCTGGACTGATGAATTCTGGCAGGGTGGAATTCTGAGGGCCTTTAGAATGGCCGCATAGATCAGACCAAAGGTCTATCTATCCTGTCTTCCAACAGTGGCCAATGACCATTCCCCAGAGGGAATGGATACAACAGTGTCAGCCGACGGTCAGGCAGTGTGTGTGTGTGTGTGTGTTACACCCAAGTCTTCAACTGCTGAGACACAAAGTCTCGTTGCAGTGGGCAGCCTAGGAGGCTGGAGGGCGTCCCGAAAAAATAGTTTAACGTCTGTGACTTTACTGCTAGGACCGGGGTCCCGTTGCAGAGGGCAGCCAACAGGCTCTCAGACGCCCCGAGTTCCTTCGCAGCGGGCAGCCTTGGGGAAAGACTGAAAGGTGCCCCAGTGGATTGTGCCACCTGGGTGTGACTCAAATCCAAACGCCCAAGCTCTCCCTATATCTGTCCCTAATGACCGGCTGAAGTTCTTTTAAATTGTGCTTGGTTCTATTACAGCAACTGAAGGAGTCAGGTTAAAGCTTAAACAGTTACAGGTTTATTGAGGAAGCTTATAAATCATATGGCTGCAATGGCTATTGTTCTATTTCTTAACTACTAGCAAAATATAGATCTTAAAAATGGTTACAAAGAAGATAAAGATAGAAAAATAGAAATAATGGTACCAAGTAACAGCTTACTCTTTCTATGTGTACACTTAAGACAGAGGACCACATCCAGGTACAATTTTTACCCCCTTCTGTGCCTCTCGACTCCAGCATGTCAGGCCAGGGCTGGTCCCTCAATTCCTAGGAAAGATGAAAATACGAGGTGGGCGTCCCCATAGAACCTCGGGAGGTCAAACACCTAACCCAACCAGCAGGTAGAGGGTAGAATGACACTCAAAGTGAGTGTGTGCTGGGCCTATCTTATATACCCATGGGGTCACGTATTTCTCTTTCTTGTCTGTCATGCCAAATGGGGCTGGTCTGTCTTCTGTGAGACCAGTTCTTACAAGGGAGTTGTGAACTTAATTTACACTTGTAAGAGAGAATTGAGATGATTAAATTGGAAGTACGGGACATTGTTTTTTCAGTGGGAAATTCCTCTCCCAGGGACTGTGTGTGTTCGAATCAACATAGGTGCCAGCCTGACACTTCTTGCAGCCTCGAGCTTAGCTTATTTCCTTAATCGTTACTCAGAGTCAGAAACTTGCATATCCTGGTCAAAGCAGATCAAAGCTTAATGGCTATGCTGATCTTCTTATTGTTCCTTCTCTGCTCTGTATACAGACATCTCAGAGGGCAAGCAAGATTGTTTGAGATGGGGGGGGGGGGGCTGCCTGGCTACAAACAGCTAGTGATCAAGTGATGCATCCCCTGTCACCCATTCCCAGCTTCTGCAAACTGAGGCTAGCAACACTATTCCTGCCCATCCTGGGTAATAGCCACTGATGGACCTATCTTCCAAGAACTTACTTAGAGGAAGTGGCCGGAGATCCCCAAAGCCATTTTGGATACCCCTGAGAAGCTTATGGAGAATTAGCGGAGACATCATATATTCACCTTTAAAGGATTTTACCTGCTTTAACTTCACAATAACTCTAATTTCTTAACTGATAAATCCTTAGTTATTTTACAAGAGAAATTAACTACAATATTGCATTTAGTGTGAGATCAAGATAATTCAGTCACTTGGGGAAAGGTAAGGGACTGGCCCTTTTGAACTTGGGAATGGCCAAATGTGTGTCAGGCCCTCCGTTGGGAGAGGCAAAAGAGGGCAGTTTTCTTTGGGTCCACCTATTGTAAAGGACTGGGGCTGCCAGCCCCTGCCACCATTACTGCGGCATGGTGGCTCCTGAGTCCTGGGTCCTTTAAATTGCCGCCAAAGTGCCCCACAGCACGCTCTGGGAGGATCGAAGGAATGGGGGGAAGTGGCTGGTGTGGTGCACTCCAGATGGTGCTGAGGGCTGGCTACTTCCAGCCCCCGCCTTTCCACCCAAGGCCCAGCCCCTTCAGGGAGCGCAGAGTTGGGGGTCTCTCCACCTTGCCTAGGGTCCTCCTGGTTGTTGGCTCTCCTGATGTGGATTGACTTTTGCTTTTAAGAATCTTTCATTGCAAAATCTTGGTTGTGTGTGTGGTAAAGTAGTGTCTGGAGAGTCCAAGGACTGTCTGTGGTGCCACAGTAAGATTAATAAAGTGATCCAGGTGTCCATTCTTGTTATTGGTTTGGTGAAATCTAATAGAATTAATATTACCACCAGCAGGAAGTGTTTGCTCTGTTTTCTGAGTTTGTCCTGAGATTGACATTCACAGCTGTGAGCCACTCTGGGCAGCATGGCAATAAGATTAAAAGCTTTATTAGTTATAGTTTAATGACTTAAAATTATAGGTAGTGAATGAGTTTTGAAAGGAGACATTTAGGACAAGGCCTGACTGGCAAAATTGTGGTTTTTGTCAGTTCTTCTTTTGTCTATTTAAAATACTGTCACTGGTGACAGAAAAAGTAACATGTTGTGCTCGAAGTTTTGAATTAAAAACACACAAACCTGCGTAAATAAGAAGCCTTTTAGTGGGAAAACCCAGAAATATGGTGACACAAAACACATCACATGAAAGAAGCCTTAGAGCAAAAATGCAGAAGTTGGGTAAATTGAAGCCTGTTATGTGTAATGTATAGATTACATAAAACCCAAAACTTCATATGCTAAACACTGATTAACTTTTCTCTAAGTAATATGTAAGGTGTATATGTATAAAAGATTCAAGGGAACAAGGCCCAATTTGGGGGGAACTATACTAGCCCAGAAAATGAAGAACAAGATTGAAGGATCAGGCAAAGAGATCAGAGGAGATGATGACCATCATGGAAAACAGAAGATCTGCCCAGTGCTTGATATCAGAGGCTAACATTGGTAACTTGGGCCACCTACTGATTGTGTCTTGTTTTGTTATAGTCTGGCATACATATACATTCAAATAAGTGATAATTTTGTCTGAAAATGTATAAATAAAGGCAAAATTTGATTGTCTCAATCGGATAGATTCATGACTGTTTTCTCATTGTACTCCCTAAGACTACGGCTACACTGCCATTTTTTTCCAGAAGAAGATATGCAAATTGCGTTCACATTTGCATATCTTATTCCGATTCTTTTTGAGAAAGAGGTTTTGCTGCTATTTGGCCCCATGTAGATGAGGCCACATGTCAGGGGAAAAACCCTCTTTCGCAAGACCCCTTATTCCTCATAAATCAAGGTTTACAGGGTCTTGCAAAAGAGGGTGTTTTCCCGACATTTGACCCCATCTACATGGGGCCAAATAGCGGCAAAACTTCTACTGTAAAAAGAATCGGAAGAAGATATGCAAATGCAAGTGCGATTTGCATATCTTCTTCTCGAAAAAAGGCAGTATACCCGTAGCCTAACAATGCTATTTTACATATTATATTTTTCTTATCAGCTTTCAAAAGTGGCCTGTGTTCAGTAGTTTTGCAAATATGTTCTTGCCATCTGACCACGTATAACTACAATTTTCTGTATTCTGAATGGACTGGTTCAAGCAATAAAGAGAATTTTGAGTTCTGTATCCAAAAGACTTGATTAAAAAGAATGTTAGTATGAATTACTTGGCGGCAACATGCAGTCCCTCTTTCTTCAACAGCAGTTGTTTGAAGAGTCTTCTTGCAAAGTTGAAGGGCTTTGAGACATTTAATAGTAAATGTCCATCACGTATGATAAGGCTACTCACTGTGGAGGAAACTGAGGGCCGTGTGAAATAACACTGAAAATGGCTATTTGTACTAGTTTGTTTTTGGAAAACCTGACAATGCTTTTCACTTTTGACATACAAGAAAGTTGTCAGATCTTCAGCATCACCAGTGAAAAATTGAGTCATTTGGGCAGCACATCCAGTACATGTGAATACTTGCAGATTTATCAGCAAAGCCCAGGCGGCTTTCTTATTAGTCATCTTGTTGGTCAGAACCAAAGTAAACTTCCATGGACCCAGTTCATTGATTGTTTAAACTGGTCAGCAATATTATTGGCTACGTGCTGGTGCATTGGAATGAGCAAAACACTAGGTAATTGTTACCATAAAATTGATGACACCCTCATTGCAAATACCACTCTATCAAAAGCTAGAGATGTGAGGAGCTGATGCAGTAAAGATGTCCACTCTGTTTTACATCATCCACTTTGGCATTCAAAAGATTCCTGCAAGTCATTTCCTACTTGGCACTGTGTAAATTGGACACAATTTATTAAAAGAATTCTAGCATGTAAGAATTTTTTACTTAATGAAATGATGTATTGATGGAAATTGACCTCTAGCAAATATGTGTCAAGTATTTTTTCTAATAATCAGACACTTTGTCCAAAAACCTCCTAATATCAATTTGATGAACATCTGAATTCTTTTCAGAAGTAGGAGTTTCTGATGCTAAAGCAGATGGAGTAGCAAAATTCTTATTAGCAGATGAAAAAATTAAATTAGTTTAACTTTCATTGACACGCCTCGCTATCTTCATAAAAAGACGCCAAGCTTGGTGATACTGCTGCCAAAGACAAAATAGAAGGAAAATGCACAAAAGCAAACAAATCTTGAGCAGACCAGTTTTTCCTTCCTTGCTGTTTCACTGCAATCATCCATCTTTAACAGTAGCTGGACACAAATCACAAGAATTCAATAACTGTTTCTCCATTCTATCTACATGTAATGCATACTCAGAAAAACAGAACTTGCATTTAGTTTTAATTTTGTCCATGTTCGTGGCTACTAGAAAATTTGCATACACGTGACTTTTCCTTTACTGCATAATTTTGTGTCCCTTATTAATATCTCTCTACTTCCAGCATGCTCTCTAGATTATGAAGTTTCTATTATATTTCAACCAGTAATTCAGTTCTAAGATGCCACCCAGTCAAAATGTTTTTGGTTATATTGACCTCTCAAGACCCTTTAACTCATGGGAAAATATTGCACTCCTGCATGTTCTCACATTTCAGGTGGCTGCATTGATATTTAATGCAATGGAATGTCTTTTGGAATATATAATGGAGATTGGTGCATATATGAGACTCAACATAGACCAAATGAACTAATTATTTTATGATAAAAGAAATAACCGGTATTCTGAAAATTACAGCAATATCCCTAACTGAGCCTCCCTTCAATGTGTTGTGACATTTCCTGACCTTGGGGATTTTTTAGATTCCCAATGACCTACGGCCTACTGAGGTAGCAATAATTGGGAGGAGAGCTTTTGATATATGCAGTGAATTATTATCCCAGAAGCAAAGAAGGAATTAGCTGAATGCCACTCTTATTCTGACTTGTGCCAGTGTGACAAAAGGTTTATCCCACTTTAAATAAGCAACATCTTCCTGTTTTGAAAACTAAAACTGTAGATGTGCTGCTGTCAGCTGAAAAGTCTGGTGCACTTGTGCAAATTGAAGAAATTTGTTTCATAGGTTTTGCAGAGAATTTGATAAAGAGCTATTGAAAGCCTGCAAAATCCTTCCTGCCTCTCAGGTAGTCAGTCCTCTTTAACTGATGGCACTGTATACATCTAAGAAAAGCATCCCAAATGAAATTTCTCTGTATGAAAATACTAGCATATTACCCAATGTTTCTTGGGTCCTTAACTCAATTACGTTTTTTTTTTCCTTTTTAGGAAAATAAAAGGAAAATGTACAAGCTTTATTTAAATGATTGTTGTTTCTCAAAAATACAGTGTTACTTTTATGAAGTTAATTTTATTTTGGATATCTTAAAAAGGTTTTTTTTTTAAATCTGTTTAATGTTTTCAGTAATTTTTAAAAAATGGGAATTACATCAAATGTATTTTTTCTTCATCCCTATAAACTCTTATCATTTGCTATGTTTGAACAAAAAAAAGGCTATAGTCGATTTGGATTCCAATAACATTGTCTTCTAGTTTTCAAACCTTAAGCATTGATTTAGCAGTGCCAAAACAGAGCACTACTCCAAATATCTCCATTTTATCTCTTTTCTGTGAGGCTTATTGAAAAGCAGTCCTATTGCAGATTCATTCTTTTTTTTTCCTGGCTCATCTTAGTTCAGTGTCTTTCAGCATTCACTCAATTATGTCAGTTTTGAAGACTGTACTTGCTTTAGTGATTCTGTGTCTCTGCCGTTTGATTTTATGAGATGCAATTCCATTCCAGGTGTTAAATTACAATAAGAGGAAACTGTATACTGAATTTGGTGGTCCTAGGTCCTAACTGTTTAGGAGGAGTTCTTGATTGAAACAGACAAGTTCTTGAAAATATATGGTAGATGTAAAAATCCCACTAGCATCTGATGTAAAGAAAAATGTTTGTGATGCTGAATTAAGGTTTGAATGCTTCCCTCCTCCCCCAACATCTTGTGTACTCTCTGGCCATCTGAGGCTTTCAGCCTGTTGAAAAGATGTCTGTGCGGTGGGATTCATTTTGAAGCACAATGAATTGTGCCTTTAAGTCTTGGGCTTCTGGATGTGCTGTGACCTATGTAAAACTGGCTTTCTAGTGGCAGGTTTATTGCGTTCTGCTTCAGGGAGCAAAAAACTTTCACTAGCACTAGAGACTGAGATCTAGAGCAATCTAGAGACTGAGATTGCTGCATGCACCAATTCTGAAGTCACTTATTTAGATTCCTCATGAATACTTGTCAGGAAATGTTTTGCTTTTCTGGGTTTAACTTAGATGCTTGCAGTTATGCAAATATACTGTTTTATAATTTAAAAAGTACATGAATCTCTGCAAATACTCTTTCTGTATTTGAAAGATGAGAAGTGTTGTTTGTTTTAAGATGAAATTTAAAGTTGTGTTCTGTAACATTATTTTCAAAAGATAATGTCAACTCATACAGTCAAATTGTCACTGCAAGACTATGGTTTAGTTCCTAAATTGTGCTGAATCTCATGACTTGTTTGAGTGGTGTGATGCCAACACATATCACCTTTAAATTATACAGAAATCAACACTCATTTCCAAAATGATTTAGATGTTTCAGTTCCACTGAGTGTTTTCCTGTGCCAGTGCCATAGATTTCAGAGATGCAGACCTGGATGATATATGAAGAACAGATGTTTTAGTTGAAACGCAATCCTAGGGGAAAAAATATGAATATATTGTTTCTTGTTAAGGAGTAACGAAAATTACCTTAATGGTATATAACAAGTATAAAGATAAGAACATAAGAACGGCCGTACTGGGTCAGACCAAAGGTCCATCTAGCCCAGTGGCCAGCACCAGGTGCCCCAGAGAGGGTGGACCGAAAACAATGATCAAGCAATTTGTCTCCTGCCATCCCTCTCCAGCCTCTAACAAACAGAGGCCAAAGACACCATTTTATCCCCTGGCTAATAGCCTTTTATGGATCTAACCTCCATGAAATTATCTAGCTTCTCTTTAAACTCTATTATAGTCCTAGCCTCCACAGCCTCCTCTGGCAAGGAGTTCCACAGGTTGACTACACGCTGTGTGAAGAAGAACTTTCTTTTATTCATTTTAAACCTGCTACCCATTAATTTCATTTGGTGTCCTCTAGTTCTTCTAATTAGGGAACTAATAAATAAGTTTTCTTTATCGGCCCTCTCCACACCACTCATGATTTTATAGACCTCTATCATATCCCCCCCCCCAGTCTCCTCTTTTCTAAACTGAAAAGTCCCAGTCGCTTTAACCTCTCCTCATATGGGACCCGTTCCAAACCCCTAGTCATTTTAGTTGCCCTTTACTGAACCCTTTCTAAGGCCCAAAATATCTTTTTTGAGGTGAGGAGACCACATCTGTACACAGTATTCAAGATGTGAGCGTACCATAGTTTTATACAGGGGCAGTAAGATATTCTGGGTCTTATTTTCTATCCCTTTCTTACTAATTCCTAGCATCCTATTTGCCTTTTTGACCGCCTTTTTGAAGATGGTTTGCAGATAATTACTTTCATTTACAGTGTATACAGACTATGATTTTTCCCCTTCTAATAGGGTTACCAGGCAGTCTTAAAAAAAATACCAGACACACTTCACAGGTGGAGGGAAGGACCGGCCAAGAGGGGAGCAGGGCTGGCCGGGAGGAAGGGGGGGGGGGCCGGGAAGCAGAGCTGACGGGGGAGAGGAGATTGGGGGGGAGCGGCCAACGGGAAGCAGAGCTGATCGTGGGGGGCGGGGGCAGGAGTTGGGTACAGCAGGGCTGGCCAGGGGAGTTCGGGAGAGGAGAGGAGAACTGGCTGCCGGAAGTAGGGCTGGCGGTGGGTGCAGCAGGGCTGGCCGGGGAAGATCGGGAGGAGAAGTGGGGGAGAACCAACCGGCCATCCTGGAGGGGGTGGGCGTGGAAAAGCATATCAGCCGGTGGGGAGCGGGACTGACCCTGGCAGTGCAGGTCTCAGGGCGCTCCTGCCTCCCAAATGGTCCAGGCGAAGTGCAAGTTAGTCCGGCTGCGGCTCCACCAGGTGCTTGACCAGCGTGCAGGAGCATGGACCGGGCTGCCCCTCCTCCTCACACGCAACCAGGGCTCCCAGCGCCGATCACATCCCGCCTCCCAGCCACTGCCCCCGCCAGGCTTCCAGGCGCCCAGTTGGAAAACCAGAAAATACCGGACATTGCACATGTCTGGTATTTTCTGGATTTTTTTTTACTGGACAGAGCCCCCAAAAACTGGACTGTCTGGTAGAAAACCGGATGCCTGGCAACCCTATCTTCTAATAATAAGCAAGAGTAAGATGACACAAACACAGTGCATGTGCTGGTTAAAGCTTCGAGGCCTGGGTTCTATTCCCAATTTGTCATTCACTGTCCTGTGCAGTGCTGAGTAATTTTGAAGCCTCATTCTATCTATCAGTAGTTTGGAAACACTGCACATCATCCACCCCTTTCTCTCCGTTAGCGCCAGACTTCTCCCTGCTGTGCACTGCCTTCTTTGCCAGCATATCATCATTGCCATGGAGGGATGTTTCAAGGCAGTGCAATTTAGGCTCTTTTAAGGTGGACTAGAGGATTGGGTAGACCCAGAACCAGGGCAGCATCAGGATTAAAGTTCCATTCTCTTCGTGTCCCAGTGCAAAAATGGAGGAACACAGAACATGTGCTTCTGTCATACAAATTGTTTAGAAGAGGAGCAGCTAGTAATTTTTTTTTACAGCTAATCATTGGTGCATCGACTTGTAGGAGCAAGTGTTTTCTATCTTCAAGCCAGTTCATAGATTAAAAGGTCAGAAGAGACCACTGTGATCAAGTGGTCTGACCTTTTTCATAATATAGACCATAGGACTGACTTGAATAATTCCTGTTTGAAGTAGGGCGTGTCTGGAAGAAAAACATCCAGTCTTGATTTTAAAATTTTCCATGATGGAGAATTCACCTCAGTCTTTAAGTTGTTCCATGGTTAAGAACCTTCCATGGTTAAAAAGTTATGACTTAATTCCAGCTAAAGCTTGTCTAGCTTCAACTTCCAGCCGTTAGATCTTGTTATACCTTCATCTGCTAAAATGAAGATCCCTCCATTATCAAACTTCTGCTTCCCATGTAGATACTTATATATAGATGGTAATCAAGTTACCTCTTAACCATCTCTTTCTTAAACGGAACAGATGGAGCTCCTTGAGTCTATTCCCTGAAAGGCACATTTTTCTAATCCTTTAGTCGTTTGTGTGGCTCTTCTCTGAACTCCCATTTTTCAACACTCTTCTTTTCTGACAGGTACCAAAACTGGACACTCTATTCTGATAGTAATGACATCAGTGCTAAATACAGGGTAATATGATCTCCCTGCTATACTTGATATTCCCCTGTTTTCTATATCCAAGGATTGCATTAACCCTTTTGTCTACACTATCAGCTGAGTATCCACCATGAGCCCCAAGGCCTTTTCAGTGTCACTACTTCCCAGGATTGTGTGTCTCATCCTGTAAGTATGACATGCATTTGTAGGTAACTTTGGGAAACTCTGCTTTAAGTAGTAATTCTCTCTGTTCATAAAGTAACTGGTACCTTAATCTTATGCTACAGCTGTGCATGAAGCCAAGACATACACACAATCAAGAAGCCCTTCTTTCAGTCTTTAAAATTACTTGCTTCCACTGAGGCATAGCTCCTCTGAGAGGAGATGCATGTTCTATGGTGCTGAACACCATGTATCAAATCCTTAGAGCTTTAAAAAAGAAATCTACACACTATTTCATATGGGAAAAGATTATCGTTTGATGTGTATCTTTCAAGTCTGCTCCATTCATAATTGTAACAGAATAACTGTCTACAAATATCTGCTATATCGTCTCAAATCTGACCACTCACCTCAGAAGAATAAATTTAGCAGCTACTGCAAATCAGTCTTTAATAGTCTGGGAAAGGCTAAAATAATTTCTCTGTCATCCCTAGTGGTAGGATTTATTAGGGGAGAGATGCATTTATGACTACTAATGTAAACACCTGCAGTGTCATGGGACATCACTTTGTCTAACTAAACTAATTTAAGCCATCATTAAAATTTGTGTGAAGCCTGCTTTCTTGCATGGAAGAGAGACATTTTTAGTCTTTATTGAATTACTAATTACTAATCTATCCTTCACTGTTTCATAAAGGGAAGGAAATTCTTCATTCGCATGTGAAGCTTTTTTCAAGGATGAAATGCTATGAAGTGTTCTGATTTATATAGTTAATTGCCATAAATTTTGGGAGATGTGCCCGCATTTCTCCTACTAGAATTATACAATAAAATTAATTTTAAATTTTTATTTTTTTTGTTTTGATTAGGGATGTTAAGAGGCAGATATTTAACGAATCAAGTCATCAATAGAATGTTTATCAACTACTTGATTAGTTGATAGGCAGCCCAGCTCAGCCCTGGCTTATACAAAGTGCAGGACCAAACCCCTCTGTGGCTCTGCAATTAAAAATACAGTAGGAGCTGGAGGAGAGGAGGAACAGGCTTTTAAATTGCAGAGCCGCAGTGGGGTTTGGTCCCGCACCGACTGTGAGCTGCGACTCAGCCAGGCTTCCTGCCCAGCTGGCAGCAATCCCTGTGCACAAGGGTCCCAGTGGGGAGTTGACTGACCCCTGTACACAAGGGGCTACTGACTTTCAAGCTGGCTCCCTCCAACATCAGCTCCTGCTTCCTCCCCACTGCCAAGGTGCTGGGGGAATGCAAGTAGTTGATTCGACTACCTGAGACGCATAGGCTTATTGGGTAGTCAACTACTCCCTTACATCCCTAGTTTTGACAAAGCCCCTACTGAAAGTCCTTCGAGTTATCATATTTTGTAAGAGCACTATGTTTAAATGGTTTTCCTTGTGTACTTAACATTTGCTTTTCATGAGCCAGATTTAGACACAAAAACATTGCAATGAAATATTTAGACATCCACAATGTTAGTATCAGGAGAATGAAAAAAAAACTTGAAAACCAAATCTGTCATTCATAGTCCTGTAATAAGTTCATAATTTTGGCAGTCTCCTCCTGCAGACAAATCTCTCCTTAGTTTGATTTTACAATCTCCATAGATTTGCAACTTGTTCATCACTGTGTCCATATACAGAAAGAATGTCTATTAACTTTTATAAATCATTCCTTGTTATGATTTTCTTAGGTGTGCATCCATAAAACTAAATTATTCTATGAATAATGCATACTTACGTGGTCTTGTTTTTTCATTGTTTTCAAGTGAATAAATATATAAATAATCTTTTGAAATCTGATGGTATATTATGGAAGCATCAACTGTGGTTTGAAGGTTAAGGTAGAGCTGAATTTTGCATTTTAAATGGGGATTCAGCCACATTATGATGTGTAAACAGCATATTTACCACCACCACACACACACACCCTCCCCACAAAAAATTATAGCACTTACTCTGAGAGTGCAAAATGAATTTTATAGGATGTTATGTCGATTGATATGAATTAAAATTATTCATTTATGAAATCTAGTACCCTGTCTTCAGACTATTTTTGTCACTAATTATGTTAATACTTTTCAAACTTCTCGTATAGTTAAATTACTGTAATATTGTGCATTGCATATATAAGAAGAATGTTTTGTTAAGTTTAGCTGTCTTTTTTTCCTTTAGGGTATGTCTACACTAGCTCCCTAGTTCAAACTAGGGAGGCTAATGTAGGCATTCAAAGTTGCAAATCAAGCCTGAGATTTAACTATCCCGCGCTTGATTTCCATCTTCGCCATTTTTTAAATTTACAAGTCCAGACTAACTGCCCGTCGACACGCGTCAGGGACCCGATATTTCGAATTAAAGCCTTAAATCGAACTACCTGTTATTCCTCCTGCAAGGAGGGAAGGGATTGCAGGAAGGGAAAGGAAGGTCTCCATGCCTAACGTAGTTGAATAGTGCCATAGATAACTAGATTTGATCCATGTTTTTGCCACAGAGTTTCTATGTTCCTAAAATAAACAAGTGAAAAGTCAGAAAGTCCATGTTCTGACATCATATTGATACCCAGTAGTGATCAGCAGTAGTGAGAACCTTTAGATTCATCATACCATCTGTCACTTGAACTAACAGAGTAACTGATAGCAATATCAAGCTTATCCATATGGACCAGCCCTAGAGGGACATGGCACATATAGCCAGTTTGTTTTGTTGATAGAAGGCAGACTCAAGAATCTTGGGTTCCATTCCAGACCCTGGAAGGGGGTGTGCTGTAATGGGCATGGGTTTTTCTGCACGTAGACCTCTTCCACCAGTTTCCAATCAGACCATCTCCCTGTTCTGTGTCCTGAATTCTTGGCTGTTCATCCCATTCTCCTCACCTAACCAGCCTAAGCCTGTACTCCTCATATTTCTTATCCCATTCTCAGTCTCCTTGTCTAGCAAGTCCTAGTCTCTCCTCTTTGGACACCCTTTACCCAGTATTCCAACACCCCCTCCCAATTCCTGGCCCCTTGTATGCGATGCTCTTGCCTACCTCTTCCAGTTTAGGCTTATAACTTGGCTAAATGTGGGAAAAATTTCACAGGGACAACAAAAAGTACATTCTGGAGACCAAAACCATCCCCCTCTGACAACTTTTAAGGCCATATGCCAAAATAGATGGGCACTAGATATTCTCAAATAAAAACGTTGGAAGCCATTTAACATGAAAAGCAATGTGTCCTTCCCTGCCACCTTCATCAGAAACAGCTGAAACATTTTGGCCGGAATTTCCTCTTAACACTTAGATGTGGCAGACATCTGGCATAGAAAGAGACTGCACTATGGTACTTAGGAGAACTGAAAAATATAATTTTGCTTTTTACAGTGCAAACATTTGTAATAAAGAAAATGAAGTGAACACTGTACACTTTGGATTCTAAGTGAAACTGAAATCAATATATTTGAAAATTTAGAAAATATCCAAAATGTTTAAATAAATGGTATTATATTATTGTTTACAAGAGCAATCAATTTTGATTAACTTTTTTAATCACTTGACAGGCCCAGTTATTTTTATAGTTTCAATTATCTCTATTTAATTCAGGGCTGATTCTAATACATTTGTTTTATTCCTTGGTTTAACTATAGCACCTTTTTATGCTATGGAAAATGATTGCATTGTATGGAGAGATTATCTCTTCTGTGCATTTGTTCAGTTTTTTTCTTTCTTATGACTGGCTGCTGTGAGGGAAGTGTAGAATGATGCTATGTTGTCCTGCAGTTGTATTACCTTGTGCTATAATTTTTTGTCATTTGTCATTTTTTTTCAGTCTCCATAATACAGTCATGTCAGGTCACATTTGTAGGGAACGCATCCAAGAAACCACTAGGGTGCTGCAGGAAGTGGCACTGGTATTTCAGTAGCTGAAAAGTAGTGTGCTGTCTTTTTTATTATTATCTGTTAATGGATGAAGATTAATATCTAGTGAGTATGTTTCCTGTGACAATAATGTCCGTACTCCTTGTCTGTTAACGATCAGATCGCTGCAATTTAATTGTTATATAAAGATTTTGTTTCAGTTTAGAAAGCTTCTTTATCTGAAGAGAGAGTTGATCAGGACTTCAGTCTCTCTGTGCCTCAGAGATCCTTCCTTTACACATTTATAAATGCTTCTGGGCACGTTTTGCCTCCTGCTAACTATTTGTACAGTCCCTGGCATGATGCCCCACCCCAATACAATTTAGGGCTGAGAGGCCCTATGGTAATACTGGAATAGTTTATAATAATGACACAGTGGTAGTTTAATAAAAATGTTAGCAGCAGCACTCAATGTGCAGCAGCAGTCAAAAAGAAAACAGAATGTTAAGAATAATTAAAACAGAGATAGAGAATAAGACAGAGAATATCTTATTGCCACTGTATAAATCCATGGTATGCTCACATCTTGAATACTGCATACAGATGTGGTCACCACATCTCAAAAAGATATCTTAGCATTAGGAAAAGTTCAGAAAAGGGCAACAAAAATGATTAGGGGGTTTGGAATGGGTGCCATAAGAAGAGAGATGAAAAAGACTGAGACCTCTCAGCTTAGAAAGAAGGAGACTAAGGGGAGATATGATGAAAGCCTATAAAATCATGACTGGTGAGGAAAAAGTGAATTTACCTGTTCCCATGACATAAGGACTAGGGGTCACCAAATGAAATTAATAGGTAGCAGGTTGAAAACAAACAAAAGGAAATTTTTCTTCACTCAATGCACAGTCAACCTGTGGAACCTCTTTCCAGAGAATGTTGTGAAGGCCACGACTTTAACAGGGTCCAAAAAAGAACTAAATAAATTCATGGAGGTTAGGTCCATCAATACTTGTTAGCCAGAATGGGTAGGAATGGTGTCCCTAACTTCTGTTTGTAAGGGGCTGGAAATGGATGACAGGAGAGGGATCACTTGATGATTCCCTGTTCTGTTCACTCCCTCTGGTGTTGGCATCTGGCATTGGCCACTGTTGGAAGACAGGATACTGGGCTAGGTGGACCTTTGGTCTGACCCAGCATGACTGTTCTTATGTTCTTAAATTCCCTTTTTTCATTTTCCATGAAAATTGTTCCTGCCTCAAAAAGACTTTTTTTAAAAATTTCCATTTCACAATTCATCCTTCCCTTTAGGAGACTCAGCATCACAACATGTTCAGCCTTTTCATAAGATATATAAGGAATAATGTACAGGCAGTCCCCAAGTTACGCGGATCCGACTTACGTCGGATCCGCAGTTACGAATGGGGCCGTTCCTCTCCCTGGTCTCCAGCAGACCAGGGAGAGGAAGCAAAGCGGCGGAACACGTGGGCAGCGGACAGGGCTGTCCGCTGCCCACGCGCTCCGAGGCTTGGCTCTGCTTTGCTCTGCTTTGCCCCCCTGTCCCTCCCCCCCCCCCCCCGGTCTGCAGACCAGGGGGACGGGGGGACGGGGCAAAGCAGAGGCAAGCCGCGGAGCGCCCGGCCAGCTGACAGCCCAGACGCGTCTGGGCTGTCAGCTGATCGCGCACTCTGCGGCTTGGCTCTGCTTTGCTCCCCCCCCCCCATCCCCCTGGTCTGCAGACCAAGGGGAGGGGGGGGGCAAAGCAGAGCAAAGCAGAGCCAAGCCGCAGAGCGCGCGATCAGCTGACAGCCCAGACGCGTCTGGGCTGTCAGCTGGCCGGGCGCTCCGCGGCTTGCCTCTGCTTTGCCCCCCGTCCCCCCCGTCCCCCTGGTCTGCAGACCAGGGGGAGGGGGGGGGCAAATCAGAGCCAAGCCGCGGAGCGCGCGGTCAGCTGACAGCAGGTCTGCAGACCAGGGGGACGGGGGGGCAAAGCAGAGCAAAGCCGCAGAGCACGCGGGCAGCGGACAGCCCAGACGCGTCTGGGCTGTCCGCTGCCCGCGTGCTCCGCCGCTTTGCTCCACGTCCCCCTGGTCTGCAGACCAGGGGGACGGGGAGCAAAGCAGAGCAAAGCCACGGAGCCCGAGGGCAGCAGGACAGCCACGGCGCGTCTGGGCTGTCCTGCTGCCCCCGTGCTCCATGGCTTTGCTCCGGACACCTGTGGTACAGCAGCTGGGGCACTGCCCAGAGCGGCGCTACGGGACCAACCGGGCAGCACCCCAGCTGTTCTGCCCCAGGCGTCCTGATTCAGCCACTGCTGGTCAGATTCAGCAGCGGCTGAATCAGGACGCCTGGGGCAGAGCAGCTTGGGTGCTGCTGGGTTGGTCCAGTAGAGCCGAGGAGCGGCGGCGCTACTGGACCAACCCAGCAGCACGCCAGCTGCTCTGCCCCAGGCATCCCCAAGTCAGCCGCTGCTGAAACTGACCAGTGGCTGACTACAGGAAGCCCCTGCCCCGGGCTTCCTGGAATCAGCCGCTGATCAGTTTCAGCAGCAGCTGACTTGGGGATGCCTGGGGTTCTTAAGTTGAATCTGTATGTAAGTCAGAACTGGCGTCCAGATTCAGCCGCTGTTGAAACTGATCAGTTTCAGCAGCGGCTGAATCTGGACACCAGTTCCGACTTACATACAGATTCAACTTAAGAACAAACCTACAGTCCCTATCTTGTACGTAACCCGGGGACTGCCTGTATTCCTCAGTATTAGGTAGTAAATTTGTAAATTCCAACACACGGAACCCTGATCTGCTGAAATCTTCAACTACAAGATTGAAAGTCAATTGATTTATGCCTCTAGAACTTCAAAAGGGAATTATATAGCCTTAATGTATTTACACAGTGGGATTACTTCAACTGGGTTCATTAGATAGGTGAGCATAGCTTTCTCCACCATTATAGACTGAGATGCGGTAAATTAAAAAAATAAGTAGAAAACATTTTAGTAGTAATGATGGTAAATTAAATGTTAACCCAGTAAAGGAAAACAGGAAGTGAAAGAAATCGCAAACAATAGAGAATGTAAAAGCTTTAAATTAAAGATAGAAGACTTACTGTATGAACTGTATCTTTTCTAAAGAAAAGAGTTAAGAACAAGAATAGAATAATATAGAATCTTTACTATAAATTGTATTTTTAGACGTTACATTAAAAATAAATTTAATTTTGCTAGAGCTGCTATAAAGAACATCTTCCCATATACATTCCAGATCTCCTTTGAGTCATATTGACTAGGATGATAGCTTCATGTCAGTGTTACTGAAATAGTTCCCTCATAAATACATAATTGATATTATTTCTAGGCCCAGTGTAGTGGATTCTGGCAGAATAAGTGTACAGCACATAAGTATTTTGAAAACTGAGACCCAATAACTGAACATTATTATTTCCATAACTTGCAGGCATGTTCATTCATTATTTTGCATTTTATGAATGTCAGATTTTAAATGTAAGTGACATTTATAGAGTTAAAACCAATAGGTTTGCATTTTTATGTCTCAGAAGCCACATAAAAATTGCAGCTGTAAGAGCAAACTACTGTTCCTGTTACACTCATAATAAAACATAATTAATATTGAAAATTGTAAAAATCGTATTTATTTGTCGTATTTCATACCTTTAGTTCACATTTTATGTTTTTTTTCCTTCACCATTTTTTTAAATGTATATTTGACTTAAATAACCTCTTGTACCCTGCCTTTTAGCCATGCTGGCTTATTTCTTGCATTCCTGCTGCCTCCCTTACTAGAGGGGTATCTGTGATTCTTATAGCGTGTTTAAGTAGCTTCCAAATTTCCCTTTGAGAAACATGATCCATAGCTCTGACACTTTGTTCACAGCAGACTTGTTAGTTTATAGATATAGGCAGGTTCTGAATGAGCTCTCCCCTGACATCTTAGTGATGATGGGGAAAAGACTTCAGACAGTGTTTGCGTAGACACCCTTCTATGAATAGCTGTGCAGCAAATGGAAATGCTTTGCCAAAGTGATCAGCTTTTGTTGGTTTTGGGTTGCAAATCACTCCTAGCATTAATTAAATGTTATCTTTATTGAACAAGAAAAGGACATCAGAACTGTGGTTAGCATTGTCTGGTTAAGGGGATCACCCTTAACTTAACCACAGTTGCTAAGCAGGGGGCAGGGATGCCAAATGGAGGGGAGGGGGTTGAAGACAGGTGTTTCTACCTGGTAGTGAGAATCCGTCAAGAAATTTAGGGGCCCAATACATTATGTTTGTTGGCATGCCAGACACTTCCATTTCACTTTATTTAACACAGATGTTGCAATTTTGTGTAGTGTCCTCTGAGCATGGGGTCCTGATAGAATTGTGCCTGCTTTCCTCCTTGCATGAGCCTCACATCCCAAAATTAAACCATGATGCAGGAAGTTCAAATATTGTCAGGGCTGTAATGTTTTAGTACCTGTTTGTTGCGTTTCAGAGCAAACTTGTCAATGCATCATCACTCCCATTTCCAAAAGAAACAAAACCAGTGTATGAGCTTATGTCAGATCCGAATGTTTTCTCTTTTTTCATCTTTCTTTTGAAAAGTTCTCCCTCTGATGGAGGACTTATTTTTCTATTGCTATCAAAGAGTGCATAGCTGAGGTTGGGCAGCTAAGACATGAGCTGAAGAAAAGAGAATCTTGTATTTATGGGTCTGTCTTTCTCTGTGCATTGTATATGTCTGTGTGGGACTGAGAAATTCCAGACAAGTGAAGAATTCCTAATTTCTATATTCCACGAGAACAGAAACTAGTCCTGTTTCCCTGCTTCCGCCAGCCACTCAACTCCTTATCCCCAGAAACTATTCTTTACCGCTTGTAAGAAAATACTGAAATGACTCCTATATGGACTTTATTACCAGCTGTAAAACTTTTATTTTATTAGATTAATATCAAAATTTCACAGGTATATTTAGCTATGTTTAAGATTTGTAAAATTCAAGAAATAGTATAGGTTTAAAATATGTATGATTTTTGAGAGAATTGTTTCAGGTATAATTCTTCAATGAGTAGCAAGTTGCATAAGGAAATTATTCTACTCAATTTAGAGGAATTTTTTAATCATTTCCCAATGAAGCTGTGATATTAAGTCTCATATTATAAAGTAGTGGGGTTACTCATAATATTGTTTGTTGTTATAATATTAATAATGTTTTCTGATCGTTCCCCCAGTGTGTGAGGCTCTGTCCAAATACATAAGAAGACAGAATCCTGCCCAAAAGATTGGACAATTTAAGAACACAATACTGTAAACTTTTAAGAAAGCTTATTCACATAATTACATTCAATCGTAGACTTAAAAGTTTTCAGTACAGAGCTTTATGAAATTTCTACATTTCTTTCCATGTTTCCTTTCTGAGACACAGCACCTGTTTACTACTGGAATTATACTTTGAGTCTCTGTCATCTCTGACTTTTAAGTATATTTTCTATCCAGATGCTTCAAACTTCATAACTCCACATGTGCAAATATGTAAGATTGCTAGTGTTTGGATATAATGAGTCAATCTAGCAATAAAAAATGTTTAGTAATTTGGAAAAATAAAATTTCCCTATGCATTGTTAAATGGGAAAAATAAGAAAGGAACCCTATGCACTTTGGTGTAATAATTCCCTTGAAATAAGTCAGGTTATTTTTTTTTAATTGCAGCATAGGTAATGTAAGAGTAAACAAAGAATTTTGAGAGATTTTTCATTCATGGTGTAATGTATCATAATCTGACATTAAAATAGCATGTGAAGGATTTTGGAAAGGTGTAACATCAATTTCATTAACAATCCTAACAGATAACCAGTTAGAAAACTGACCTTTCAAAATGTTTAATTTCTAAAGCTCTTTATTTGGGGGACCCTCTACCTAATCAATAACAGGTTGCCTTTCGAATTAAATTATGATAATTTTATAATGTTACATCATTTGTCATTCTGTTATTTTTAAGTGCATATGGGATTGCGTCTGTTAAGATAGTACTGTCCCATTTCTGTTAATGACGCACTGGTTTAGATGCATGCCCTTAATTTAAATTAATATTAACATCTTGGCATTCGGGGACTGCAATAAATGAGTGCAATTTATACACCAAGGAGGTAGAAAGTGATGTATTAAAGGCAAGTAAAAGAAGGAGATAAGATGTATTTAGATGGCATCTGAATGACATTTCACAAATAATGGGGGAAAATAACACTCTTAAATCCTCCTGCTAGTTGCTTTCCTGGTCAAAAATTTTCAAAATTTCCTTTTTTTAAACTTGAAAATAAGGGACAACATTTTTGCAATTTATTTTTCCATTTTTCACTCAGTTTTATTTAGTACCTACTGAATACCAATCTATGTACATTTGTAACCAGCTTCTGCTATCACATATGTCAATGTGGTCCTACTGTGAGGGCAGGGGACTGGACTTGATCTCTCTGTGTTGACATTCAGAGAGAATAAATGAATTATTTATTGGCACCTGAGTGCTCCCAAACCAGGGAGTTGGCTGGACCAGGGGAGGTCAAGGCTCCCATCCCAGCCACTGGGTTCTGCTCCTGGCCCCTGTCATTAAGCTTCACTCTCGGCCACTGGGTTCTGCTCTGACCATACTCTGTCTCCGCTCCCTGCTACCATCTGCCCAGCTGGACCTGCACTCCATGCTGCATCCGACACACTACTGCCAGCCGGCTGGGGCTGAGCTCCCCACCACCAGCCCAGACAGGGCTGCACTCCTGACCTGGGCGGGCCTGGTCTTGGTCCAGCAATATCTGTGGTCCTGGCGGAACATGGATGTTGTGTGAACAGAGAGTCTCAGATTTCAGAGGTTCAACATGTACTTTTTGGAAACAGTGCTAGAATTTGCAGGACTACTACTGTGCTTGTTAGGGATGTGAATGGTTAACTGGTAAGCATCACCTTTACTAGGTGATGCTTGCTGGTTGCGGTTAGCCAGTGGGGGCTGGAACAGTCCATCTCCCAACATGGGCAGGGAGCTGCTCCAGCCCACAGGGGCCTGCCACAGGCAGGAGCACTCCAGCATCTCCAGAGCAGCCCCCACTCGCAGCAGCACCTGTCCAACTGGAGCATCACAACACAGGCAGGGGTGCTCCAGACAGGGGCAGCCCATGGATATAGGCAACCTTGTCTGTTGCTTAGGGCGCCCAATGATGACGTCATGCCATAGGGCTATGGAGGCGGGGGTGCCGATCACGCATTCCTCCTAGGGCGCCAGTTGCCAGCAGCTCTCCTCAAGCCACTCCTGGCTCCAGATTGGCCAGAGCATCTGCTGCCCATCCCCATGTAAGCCTTTAACTGGTTAAACATAATGTGTAGCCAGTTAACTGATGAAATGGGATTTTACATCCCCTAGTGCAATATGGAGAGGTCTTCTGGGGCAGGGTACATTAACTCGTACAGATATTCACCTAGTTTTACAACAGGCTACATAAAAAGCAGTAGAGAAATCAGTACAAACTAAAATTTTATATAGACAATGACTTGTTGATACTGCTCTGTATCCTATAAACTGCACTGTAAGTACAATATTTATATTTCAGTTGATTTTTTTATAATTGTATGGTAAATTAGAAAGCAAGCAATTTTTCACTTTTTTGCATTTTAATTTCTGACTTCGTATGCAAGTCATTTTTAAGTGAAGTGAAATTTGTGGGTACAAAAGATAAATTGGACTTCTGAAAGGGGTACTGTAGTCTGGAAAGGTTGAGAGCCATTGGTGTAAGTGTTGCATATTTGTGGAGTTCAGAGAGCTCTGAATTGAGTGATGAAAGATTTCCAGGGGTGGTATTTTTAAATGGACATGATTGAAGCGATCTTAATTTGAGCGGTAAGGAGCAAATAGAGTCTTCATTTCTCCCCCCTCTAAACCCATGTGGCCCAAGCCCAACCTTATTTACACTGTCTTGGGAAGGCATGAAGAGTTTGTGTGTAATACCACCATAGGTGTGCGCAGCACATTTCATTAGGGTGTGCACCCAAAGAATTTTTTTAAATGCACTTTGACCCCCCCATTAACCACACCCCTGACCCCCATTAGCCACGCCCCTGGAGGTAACCCTCTCTGGGCAAGATGGGCACATGACCAAAAGTAAAAAGTGTTGTGTCCCCTGACCCAAGGACTTTTCCCACCATCCCCCTACCAATAGGGATTAGTTTGGCCCCCACCAACCCCGCCCCCCATGCAACTATCCTGCAATTGCATTAATCCAATGTGTGTGACATTAATGCGGGGGTGGAGAGGGTGGGGTGGGGGAAATGTTCCCTCTATAAGAGTTTTCTCCCATGAGCAGAATGAATTTTGTGTTGTGCACCAGTACCGAATTCATGTGGCTTGTTTGGATGTGCCATTGTGGCACCCAAATTATTAATAAATATCTACCTTTCCCCTCTGCTGCCATGTCTCCTCCCCTTGCTCCCATCAACTCCCCTGGTGCCTGCTGCCCCTCACCCTCCTCTGCTGTCCAGTCTCCTGCCCTTCTCACTGCACTCAGCTTTCCTGAGACCTGCCCCTCCTCCACCAGCCCTTCTCTCCCCCCTGTGCTCACTCCTCCAGTAGCCCCACTCTGATCATGTGAGCTACCCCTCCTCATCCCTTCATCTAACACCTCCCTCACCTTTCTCCTCTGGTGCTGGTCCCTCCCCTGCAGGTGTCTGCCCTTCTGCTTCACCCCCAGAATCCCCTGGCACCTACAACTTCCCTTACCCCTGCACCCTCCTGGTGCCTCCCCCTACCCTCACTGCCCCTGCCCCCTTTGCCCTTTTTTCCCTGATGCCCATCCCCTCACCACCCTCTGCCCCCATTTCCCTCATGCCCTTGTGCCCTCACACATGACTTGCTCCAACCCCACCTTCCTCATGCCTACCCCTTCTGTCAAACCTTCTCCCAGCACCTCCCTCTCCAATCCCCAATGCCCTTACCCTCTCCTCTTTCAGCATCACCCTGTCCCCCCACCACTGACACCTCCCCTCCTGCCCTTTTCCTCATTGTCTCCACTCCCCCCACTAGCTTTTGTGTCTCCTCTACCCTGTCCCTTTGGTGCCTTCCCCTTTCTTTCCCCTTTCCCCTCCCCCTCCGTACAAGCTCCTTCCACTCCTTAACCTTTCTTCCTCCAACCTCCCCCACTGCAAAAGCCCCTTCCTCTCCCACCCCTTCCTCCTATTCCCCCCCCCCCCTTACCTTCAGCTTCTGTCTTACAGCTTGCAGGACTGGAATCAGAGCCAGCCCAAGCTGCAGGACCGGGGAGGGACACTCCCGGGGAGCCATATGGTATTGCAGGGCCTGGTGGGGGCGCCCCTGGGGCACCGTGCAGTGCTGTAGGGTGGGGCGAGGACGCCCCCGGTGCTGCAGGGCAGGGTGCCACGCGGTGCTGCCAGGACAGGCAGGGGCGACCCCGGGGTGCCACGCAGTGCTGCAGTGCCGGGCACTGCGCGGTGCTACCGGGTGCCTCAAGGGTGCCGCACCGTACTGCCGTGCTGGGTGGGGACGCTCCTGGGTGCCTCAGGAGTGCTACGCGGTGCTGGGCAGGAGCATTCCTGGGCACCTCAGGGGCGCCACGCTGTGCTACTGGGCCGCGCGGTGCTGCTGGGCCGGGTAGGGCCCAGGGCGCAAAAATGGCTCAGGCTAGCCGGCCCAAGACATTAGGATGTGCCTGGGCACACCCGGCACACCCCGTGTGCATGCCTATGAACACCACAATTGCCAATTCTCTGGATTTTATTATGATAATTTGTTTTTTCCTTAAAGCCCTAGCTTCTGGAGTCATGGAAATATTCAGGAATCTGTGTTGTCATTTAAGTTTCTGGCTCTCATGGTTTTGAGAAAAGCTGCAAAACATGAACATTAAAGCTACAAAAGCAGAAGGAAAACAAAAAGTTCTCGATATTGATTATTTCTTAAAATGAAATGACTTTTAAGCCAATCTCGTAATTTTTGCGGCTTGAAATACTTATTACATAATATAGCAATGACAGCCTATTATAAGTAGCAGCTAACCAAAGTCCCATTTCCCCACTGCTAGGCTAGAACCTGCCTTCCAAAATAGAGTGTGAACTTTGGTCTGTGTAGTCACACCCCACAACTTTACACGACAATGACAAATTCTGTTCTTGAAGACTATATGGGAGGAAGAGTATATTACTTCCAAATAGGGTTGCCAACCCTCCAGGATTGATCTGGAGTCTTCTGGAATTAAAGATTCACTTAAATTAATGACTATATCGTGTGACAAAAACTCTAGAAATACATCCAATCAAAATTGAAGATCCTGCTTCCAAAGCATTATGTAAGCATGATTATTTCAACATGCTTGTGTTAACAGCTGCCAGCAAATAACAGTATGTGCCAGTAAATTCTTAATTTGCATAGGAATTAGCATATGCAAATAGGTTATATAACTGAAGAAAAATCCTTTTTAAAGGGAAAACAAATTTCACTGTGTGGTTTCCAGTCTATTAGCAAGAGAAGTAAATAAAAACTATTTTCAAGCTGATTTTTAAATTGATGTCCCTTTAAAAAAAAGAGGGTTAAAAACTGTATAAGTGTAGCTTTAAGGCTGTACAGTTAAAATTTTTAAAAGTCTCTTAAGTCTAACAGTTGACAGTGTCCCTCTTAAAAATGCTTCTGACTACAAACTATTAATTATTAGTAAATCACACCTAGGGTGGCTGTATATGGCAAAGGTTACAGAGAAAATAACATTTCTCCTGTATACTTTTAGTTTGTTTACTTTGTGAGTTTATGGTCACTGTGAATCTTGACACTGTTTTCTCTGTTCATCCAGTTCTCCCATGGGCTCTGGGTTTGAGTCTGTCCACACAGAGCCACTTGCAGGAGTTAGTTTCCCATTTTCTGAGTGTTTGTTTGTTTGTTTGTTTGTTTTTACTTCGCAACAGGGGAGAGCACACATTTAAATGGACAATTTAGGGCAAGTTTCACATGCTACATTTTTGACTCTCAACATTTCAAACAATGTTCCTTTAATATGCAATAAAAGCTTTGTTATCAGGAATGTTGAGGGAATTGGACGGAGTGGGGGATTACTTAGTCAAAAATTTTGGTTAACTAAGAGAGATACTTGCCAATGGAATACCAGTTTTTAAAGAATTAGAATACAATAAACATTGTATAGGTATTCACCAATCCAGCAGTAGTTCTTGAAGCACTTAGGTGTATACAGGTAATGTTTTCTATTTCAGTAGGTAATCTTATGATACTACATACCACTATGGGCAGTGCACGGCGTACACCCAGTCCTCTAAAATACCCTTAATGCTAAGACTATACCAAACATAATTTTATCTTTGATGATTCTGAAGGATCTTCAGGATTTTCCACTGCCTCAGGGTCACCATTATCAACATCAGTTATCACTGTATGTATGGAAGGTGTAAGTGATTGGGCTGAATCTGTAATGGCCCAATGACACACCCTGGAAGTAGGGTTCCCAGGTGTCTGGTTTTGAACCGGACAGTCCAGTATTTGAGCTTTCTGTTCAGAAAACAAATTGAGAAAATATAAATGTCCGGTATTTTCTAAATAAGATGTAATGTAGATTGTGATGTAATGTAAAGTGTGTCCGGTATTTTTGTTGAAACCATCTGGCAACCCTATCTGGAAGCTGCTTTTTTGAATAAATCCTTGATACCTGCTTGTTTGCTTGGTTTCTGCATCTCTTGTATAAAAGCAGGATGCAGAATGGGTAGCTGCATAATGTGCTGGGTGGTGTCCTACTCTCAGTGTCCAGTCCCAGTCACTAGATTGAAGATTTGTATTCTGAGGTATCAGAAATGCCAGTCAATAGAGTTTTTTGATTGGTAAAGAGCCAGCTTTTGCTTTACTACTGTTTGTAATAAAATATACCCCACATTACAGGACATGCAACAAACAATGTGGTGTGGCTGCTATTTGAATCTTAATTTTTGCATTTCCTGACGTTGGTAATTTTAACAGTCTATCTTTTAATTATATATATGACTCCCATTGTCATAGCATCACAATGCCTCACAATATTTAAGGTATTTATCCTTGCAACATCCCTGTAAGTGAGGAAAATTCAACACCCCTTTGCTGTCAGTGAAAGAAGCTTCTGAGTGTTTGCATTTCTTACTTCCCCTCACACCCCCTCCTTTTCTCAGATTAGCACTCCAGCAATTCTTTTATTATTCTGCTGCAGGCTGTTTCACTCAGAGTGAACTGCATTTACTGGGAAAAGCAGCACTGTTTAAGAGGAAGTGTATACACTGCGCCTTCCCTTCCACAGAATTGTTCTGTCCATTATTTAATAATCTTTCAGGACACCAGAATGTCTTTTTTTTTTTTTGCCTGCTTGCTTTCTTTCACCTGCACATTTCATAAATCTTTAGATTAATAATGGGCAATGTGTATGTCCTGAATAGACTATTAGGACAAAAGTAGGAAATGTACTTCAGGTTAACTGAAAAGAATGAGACGCATCAGGAATAGAACATTAAAACTCCCTCAGGTAAACCTGCTTATTTTATTATTTCTTGTTGTATTTTCTTGTTGTATTTAAAGCATCAATATTTCCTGTCTTGAGTGACACTTGCCTATGATGACTTCATTCATCATGCTGTGCATCTGTCTATAACCCTGCCCTACAATTCTTTCAATTCATATCATTAGCATGTATTTTATTCCTCATATCAAGGTTATCATTCAGCATTTAATGTGAAATGGATGCTAAATTGGCAGAAAACATATGTCACAAGAGTTTAAAATTTCAGTCCTCCACATTCAGGAAGGATATTTTTTTTAGAGAACGTTTGGAATTAGCTAGGGACAGCTTTGTTTTTAGTAAAGCTATACTAAATTAGCGGCATATATGCATTGTGATTTTAACAGACATTTTGAAATAACACATTTTTCATCTACGTTATTTTTAAAAGCAGGGAAGGTTAAAAGAGGGTTACAAAACAATGGGAGTAAAATTATTTTCATGTTTTATTTACTTGTATTTGAGCAAATAAATTAAAATATGAATACCCGCTAGAGTGGTGTAACCCCAAACAGTGCAGCACTCCTCTAGTACATAGGTGCCAGAAAGCAAAAATAACTAATTTACAATAGTTATATTATCCATGTTGAGACACATGCTCAAAGCAACTTGAATACATGGTGAAAATAAATTGTTTTTTTTTAAAAGATCAATTTTAATAATCCACAGTGTTACTAATCCAGAAAAGGAAAATTTTGTTTAATATGATATTTGATTTTTATCTTGACAGTATTTTGACAGAGTTCCTGTAGTGCTTCTAAAATACTCTTTTTACTTCCTATTAAATGTAGTAGAGGAGAGCAACAGTAACTAAAAATAGTGCTGTCTTGGAGTAATGATGTAAGAGCTAACATGAAATCTTATCAGAATTACCTGGGCACCTTTATTGTATAATAAATTCACATTCTACTCTGTGGAATGAGTCAGTGATGATATGATATACTGGCTAATGAAAAGCAAGCCGTAATTCCAAAGTGACCGAAAGATTAAATTTGTTATTAAGTAGCACACACCTTCTGGGGGTGGTGTACTGTCCCATCTAGTGGCACCAAGATCATTGACAGAGAATAAGTCTGGTATGCAGCCATAGCTAAAAGCCAGCTAAATAAAAGTGAAAAGTGCAGCTAAAGTGGAAGGTACCACACATTTACAGAATTATAATGACAACTATTTTTAAAGAGCCAGAACATCCTCAGTTTTCCAGCTATGGATGTGGGTATGAATACATATTTTGTATGTAGAACCCTGCAAATTTGTGGGTATCTGCTTTATATCTCCAGGTATTGGCATCCACGGATGTCATTGTAGATATCCATGGCTCACTTTTGCAAATACAGATGCAGATACACATTTTGTATCTGCACAGGGTTCTACCAGTGCACTTTTTTACTGTATGTGTTGTTGTTCTGGAAAATAGTTCTGTGTTTCCAAAATATTAATAAATAGACCAAGTGTGAGAGGATCAGCCTTCTGTTCCCACTGTCCAATTAGGGCTTGTTTGACTGGAGGAAGGGGGTGCCTTTCAAGAAAGGACTATTGGACAGGACACCTGTAACTGCTGCCTGGACACAGCAAATTGAAATCTGAGCTCAAGGCTCGAGGGCAAGCCCAGGGAGCAGCCTATGTGCAGCCACAATGGATTTTGCTCTGTGCGTGAAAATCAGCCAGGGTACGTCTAAACTACATGGCAGATTAGTTTACTCAGCAAAGGGAAATGAAGCGGTGATTTAAATAATTGCAGCTTCATTTAAATAGAAATGGCCGCCATGCTGTGCCGATCAGCTGATTGTCGGCATAGCGCGGCGGCCTAGATGGGGATCTGCCAACCCCAGAACCCTTCGTTGGCAGATCGTTTCACGAGGCATAATGGATCTGCCGATGAAGGATTGTGGGGTCAGCATATCCCCGTCTACACTGCTGTGCTGTGCCAACAATCAGCTGATGGCACAGCGCGGCGACTATTTTTATTTAAACGAAGCTACGATTATTTAAATCACCGCTTCATTTCCCTTTGCCGTCCTGCCTAATCTACATGGCTCCGTCAACGGAGCCATGTAGTTTAGACACACCCCCAGAGTCCAAAAGGAAAGAGGTATCCTGTTTGACTGAGGAACTGAGGCTGGTGGGATTGCTAGTTTGCTGACACGATAAAGAAGACTATTTATCAGTGGTGCTGAAGGAACTTCAGGGTGAATTTCTGCCTGTCCAAAAGTTGTAAGAGGGTTCTCCATCCTGAAGTAAAGAGTGGCAGTTTGGAACAAACTACCAGAGCAAGGAAACTCCTACCACAGTCATTAAAAAAAATCCTTATACACACAGAAAGAGTATTTAATTTCTCTTGGGGCTTATAAATTAGACAGTTGAATACTCGGTATCCCTTTCAAACATAAAGTTAAATATTGGGTTATAGTAGCATATACATTTAAAAATGGCTCCTTATTTCCACTTGCACTTGCTGTTTCGATGGTGGGAGGCTGACATCCACCAGAGGTTTGAAATGTTTGCATAGCACACACCTGCAGGTTTAAAAGTTATAAATTATCAGTGGAGTGTTAAATATGGAGAAAAAAAGTGAAGCCCGGTGGCATGAAAAGGAAGCTGTTAGAGATGAAGCAGCCTCAATATGAAAGCAATTAAGCCAGGCCTTTGCCACATTCAGATTGCATTACAGGCAGTCCCCGGGTTACGTACAAGATAGGGACTGTAGGTTTGTTCTTAAGTTGAATCTGTATGTAAGTCGGAACTGGCGTCCAGATTCAGCCGCTGCTGAAACTGACCGCCAGTTCTGACTTACATACAGATTCAACTTAAGAACCCCAAGCTTCCCCAAGTCAGCTGCTGCTGAAACTGATGAGCGCTGATTCCAGGAAGCCCGGGGCAGAGCAACTCTGCCTCGGGCTTCCTGTAGTCAGCGCTGGTCAGTTTCAGCAGCAGCTGACTTGGGGACGCGTGGGGCAGAGCAGCTGGGGTGCTGCTGGGTTGCTCCAGTAGCACCACTCCTCGGCGCTACTGGACCAACCCAGCAGCACGCCAGCTGCTCTGCCCCAGGCGTCCTGATTCAGCCACTGCTGAAACTGACCAGCAGCGGCTGAATCAGGACCTGGGGCAGAGCAGCTGGGGTGCTGCCGGGTTGGTCCAGTAGTGCCCAGAGCGGGTGCTGCAGGACCAATCCGCAGCGCCCCAGCTGCTCTGCTCCAGGGTCCAAAACAAAAGCCTGGTCTGCTGGGGGGGGCACACTAGCCGCGCCCCCCCCCCCAGCAGACCAGGGACACAGGGAGCAGAGCCGCAGTGGCAGCGGGGTGCCGCACCTCTGAGGCTTTGCTCTGGCAAAGTCTCAGAGGCGCGGGACCCCCCCGCGGCTGTGGCTTGAGTCCCGGTGCCTGTGGTCTGCTGGGGACGGTCCCCAGCAGACCACAGGCACCGGGACTCAAGCGGCAGCAGCGGCGGTTCCCCGCGCTTCTGAGGCTTTGCTCTGGCAAAGCCTCAGAAGCGCGGGAACCCGCCCGGTGCCTCTGGTCTGCTGGAGACGGTCTCCAGCAGACCAGGGGCACCGGAGCAGCTTACGAACGGGGCTTTCTCGCCCCGGAGCTCGCAGGTAGCAATCCGCTACCTCGACCTCCGGGGCGAGAAAGCCCCGTTCGTAAGTGCGGATCCGACGTAAGTCAGATCCGCGTAAGTCAGGGACTGCCTGTATTGAAATAATCCATAAATATGAGATTTCCCTTGAAGATTATTTGGAAAGTTCAAGTTGTGTGCAGTGCATATATCCCCTTGGGGTTTTATCCTGTGATGTGCTGAGCACTCCTGCTACGTACTGAGTGCTCTCTACTTCCTGTATTCACGGGAAAGCTCAGTACTTTTCAGGATCCAGTCATGAAGCATAACACAGCTGTGCTCCATAAATGGCCCTGATGCCCAGTTTATTTCTGCATGTGATTCTAAGAATATGTCAACACTGCAATCAGATGTGTGACTGCATCACCTGTAGTGTGGGGCAACACTTGCTGCAGCCACTCCTCTGATCTCAGGGTAAACCTAGCCTATCTGTTTATATTAATGTATAGTTTGGGCTCTGTGCCCTTCCCTTTTTATGACCCTCTAACCTGCCAGCTAAGATCAGCTCGGATGTTTGAACCTTTGCACACCTCTGCCCCTGACAGAGCAACAGTGATTTGGGGGAACCTGCAAGAGCAGTAGATGTGACACCTAATCTCCCCCCCCCCCCCCCCCAGAAGAATTAAGGGGAAGGTTTGAGATGGGAACTTCACAGAGTTTTCAGGCCCTTATATTGGTATTTCCACAGAGATGCACATCTCTGGCCTAGGGGTGTGAATCGGTAATCCTTTCTGGGTGATGCTTACCAGTTCACTGTAGCTTAGAGGGCTGCTCCAGGCCCACTGCCCCTGTGCAGGGCAACCAGCTGGCAACCCGCCCTGCGTGGCTGGGGCTGGGAGCTGGCAGCCCCCCCATGCAGCTGGGATCAGGGGTCAGGAGCCCCACAGGCTGGGGGCTGCTCCCACCATGCTGGAGCGGTCCCCTATGCAGAATCCCACTTAATTAATTAACTGGTTAAACGTTAACAGATTAATCAGGATTTTACATCCCTAATCTGGCCAGTGGGCCTGATTCTGCACCATATAAATTAGTGGGTATTTTGCCATTATCTTTAGTAAGAGTAGGATCAACTTCTTAAAGATTTCATTGTCTGCTGTAAAATCTCAGGAAATACATGATGGTTATAATTAATCTAGTACTAAAATATCATCTTGCAATAATACCATCAAAGAAATAAGTAGAAAAGGAAGGTTTATTCATGGGGCCCGTGGATTATAAACATTAGTAATTTAACAAATTAATTTGTGAATGAAATAATACATTTTATAGACATTTCAAAATTCACAGCACTCCTTTGATTTATATTCAAAGTAGAGATGGTGATTGATCACAGTTAATTCACACAATTAACTCAAAAAGATGAATTACTATTAAACAAGAATTGTGATTAATTGTACTGTTAAACAATAGAATACCAAAATAAATTTATTAAATATTTGTGGATGTTTTCTTCATTTTCAATATTGATTTCAATTACAACATAGAATACAAAGTGGATAGTGCTCATTTTATATTATTATTTTTATTACAAATCTATGCTTTGTAAAAATGATAAAAGAAATAGTATTTTTTTAATTCACCTCACACAATAATATTGTAGTGCAATCTCTTTACTATGAAAGTGTAACTTACAAATATAGGATTGATTTTTGGTTTTTTGGTTTTTTTTCGGTTACGTAACTGCACTCAAAACCAAACTAATTTAAAACTTTAGCACCTACAAATCTACTTAGTTCTACTTCTTGTTCCACTAATCACTAAGGCTTCATATACACTGCACTGTTATTTCAGAATAAGCTATTCCGGAATAGTTATTCCAAAATAGCTTATTTCAAAATAGCACGTCTACACTGCAGGGAAGCCTCAAAATTAGTCTGAGGTAGGCTTCCCTAATGTAAATGTTTTATCTCGCAGCAAGGGAGATTTAGGTTGGACATTAGGGCTATGTCTACACTACAGGCTTCTTGCGCAAGAACTTTCTGCAGAAGAGATCTTCCGCAAAAAGTTCTTGCGCAAGAGCACATCCACACTGCCATGCGTTTTTGCGCAAGAGATGTGCTTTTGTGCAAGACAGTGTCCACACTGCCATGGACACTCTTGCGCAAGAAAGCTCTGATGGCCATTTACAGAATGGCCATCAAAGCACCTGTGCTTTTTCCAATAGGGGTTTCTTGTGCAATAAACTGTTGTCCATCCACACATGCCTTTTTGTACAAGACCTCTTCCATAGGAAGAGGAATATCTATTGCTCAAAAAGCTCTGTCTTCTGACAATCCACTGTACATTTTCTTGTGGAAAAAAACACATTTGTAGTATGGACGCTCCCGAGTTTTTGCGCAAAAAACTCTGCAGTGTAGACATAGCCCAGGAAAAACTTCCTAACTGTCAGGGTGGTTAAACGCTGGAATACAGAGGTTGTGGAATTTCCATCTCTGGAGATATTTAAGAGTAGGTTAGATAAATGTCTATTGGGGATGGTTTTCAGACAGTACTGGGTCCTGCCATGAGGGCAGGGGACTAGACTCGATGACCTCTTGAGGTTCCTTCAAGTTCTAGTATTCTATGATTCTATGATTTAGAACCCCAGGATAAATAACATAGAATGGCCCTGGTGAGGGTCTATTTTGCAATAGCAGAAGTGGAGTGTCTCTACACGCCTTATTTTGAAATATCTATTTCGGAATAGGCATTTTTCTTCATAGAATGAGGTTTACAGATGTCGGAATAAGCCGTCCGTTTGTTTACATTTATGGAAGATACTGCTGTCTGCTTCTTATTTACAATATCACCAGAAAGTGAGAATAGGCATTCATATGGCACTTTTGTAGCTGGTATTGCAAGGTATTTTCTACAAGACATACTGATGATGCCCTTTAAAAAAATAATGCATTAATTAAATTTGTGACTGACCTGCTTAAGGGAGAATTGTATATCTCCTGCTCTGTTTTACCTAAATTGTGCCCTATATTTCATGTTATACCATCTTATTCATTTTAAGAACACGTTCACAGCAGATTTGACAAAATGCAAAGAGGGTACCCATGTGAGATTTCTAAAGTTAGCTACTGCACTGGATCCAAAGTTGAAGAATCTGAAGTGCTATCTAAAATCTGAAAGGGACAAGGTATGAAGCATGCTTTGAGAAGTCTTTAAAGAGCGACACTCTGATGCAGAAACTATAGAACCTGAACCATCAAAAAAGAAATCAACCTTCTGATGGGAGCATCTGACTCAGATGATGAAAATGAACATGCATCAATCTTCACTGCTTTGAAACATCAAGCAGAGCCCATCATCAGCATGGGCACATGTCCTCTGGAATGGTGGTTGAAGCACGAAGGGACATATTAATCTTTAGCGCATCTGGCACACAGACATCTTGTAACCCCAGCTACAACAGTGCCATGTGAACACTTGCTCTCACTTTCAGGTGGCATTGTGAACAAGAAGCAGGCAGCAATATCTCCTGAAGATTGGAACCAAACTTGTTTATCTGATGATTGGCTGGACAAGAAGTAGGATTGAGTGGACTAGTAAGCTCTAATGTTTTACCTTGTTTTATTTTGAATGCAGGTTTTTGGAAAAAATTCTATATTTGTAAGTTTAACTTTCATAAACAGATTGCACTACAGTACATGTATGAAATAGAATGGAAAATACTTTTTTACAGAGCAAATATTTTGCTTTTTTACAGAACAAATATTTTCAATAAAAAATAAATTTTAAATCTGTGACTTGGTATACAGGCAGTCCCCGGGTTACGTACAAGATAGGGACTGTAGGTATGTACTTAAGTTGAATTTGTACTTAAGTCGGAACTGGCGTCCAGATTCAGCCGCTGCTGAAACTGACCAGCGGCTGACTACAGGAAGCCCGAGGCAGAGTTTCTCTGCCCCGGGCTTCCTGGAATCAGCTGCTGATCAGTTTCAACAGCAGCTGAATCTGGACGCCTGGGACAGAGCAGCTGGGGCGCTGCTGGGTAGGTCCCCGCAGCGCCGCACCTCAGCGCTGCGGGGACCAACCCGGCAGCACCCCAGCTGCTCTATCCCAGGTGTCCCCAAGTTAGCTGCTGCTGAAACTGACCAGCGGCTGGTTCCAGGAAGCCCGGGGCAGAGCAGACCAGGGAGACGCGGAGCAGCTTTTCTCGTCCCGGAGGACATGGGCGGCGGGACCGCGGCGTGTCTGGGCGGTCCCGCTGCCCACGTCCTCCGGGGCAAGAAAAGCCCCGTTCATAAGTACGGATCCGACATAAGTCGGATCCGCGTAACTCGGGGACTGCCTGTACTGTGCTGTAACTGAAATCAATATATTGGATGTTTTCTACATTTCCAAAACATATTTAAAACAAATGGTATTCTATTATTATGTAACCGTGCCATTAACTGTTATTATTTTAATCTCACGATTAATCACAATTAGTTTTTTAATTGCTTGACAGTCCTAATTACAAGGCAATTACTGTAAACATTAAAATAATAAGTGAATTTAGGAAGAGTTT
This sequence comes from Pelodiscus sinensis, assembly GCF_049634645.1. Lineage (NCBI taxonomy): Eukaryota > Metazoa > Chordata > Testudines > Trionychidae > Pelodiscus > Pelodiscus sinensis. Next base: position 176,440,355 of record NC_134712.1, read on the forward strand.
GAATGAGAGACTTTATTGTATAAAATCAATAAATGTTGGAAAAGTTATTGAGCAAGATGCTGAGTCTTTAATAAACTGAACTGATTTTATTGTCATCAATAAAAAATTACAATGATCATGGATTAACTCAATCAGACCCTAATACAGAAAAGCACTTAAACGTGTACTGAAATGCACCCCTTTTTAAGATATAATGTAAATAGGTATTTAAATTTTTTTTTTAATTAGGGATCCTTTTTTAACTGGGGCCTCCAAATCACAGAGGTCCATGTCAGGCTATATTCCATTGTGAGCAGGCTTCTCAAGAAAGCTGAATGCAAGGATAAAATATTTCTTTTCATAGTGAGTAAATTTAAAAAGGAAAAACTTAATGTTTGTTCATTGTATCCACACAAAAGTAATATGTTTAATCTCTGTTTCATAAGGCAGTACATCTATGTCAGCAAAACAGAAAATTCGTTTCACATGCCATTTCACAGGAAAAAAATATGACTCAGAGTTCAGACCTACTTGTACATTCTTAAAGAAAGAGCAGAGATTAAAAATAATAGCTACCAAGCAATGGAAGTTTCAGTGCTGGGTGGGGTGGGAGCTGGAGGACAATCAGTCCACCTGCCTAGATATTAAATTTTATATTATTCATTATAGTTATTTCCCAGCAGATGACAAAATATTAATTATGATGAGCTGAGAATTTATTTGAAGACACGGAGAATAGGCAGTCCCAGCATGCTCTCGAAACAGGGAATTGACATTAGTTCTGTTGCGTTGTTCCAATAAATGTCATAAATTTATGAATGGTAAAGGTTCTCTTTACATTGCAGTTCAATGTGCTATATCTCACTGGCCAGGTATAAACAAATTGTAAAATTGATTTGATGTATACCTGCAGACCATGCTACCCAGTAAAGCAAAATTGTCTGTTAGATGCTATTTATGTCAATTTAAGTTTGAGAGGGCAAAGCTGATGCCCCGCAAAATATTAAGCAGTATTGTTGACAGTCTGCCTAATGACCTGATCTTATCTAACCGAAGTGAGTGACAAAGGTCCCATTAAACCTCAGTAGTGCAGGATACTAAGAGCACAATTCCATTCTGTTTCTGAACAAATTTTTAATTCCTGGTGATGGGCACATTACAAAGTATACACTAACTAGACATAAAAATAAAAATAAAATATAGGAGACTTGTGAAAAGATTTCCATTTTACCATCTCTTATATTTCTGGTGGCCTTGACTAGAAGAATAAGTGGGTATGTTGAGCTAACTCATTAGATGTTAAGTTTATGTGGCATTCATTTTTCTGTCACAAAAATTATCCTTGAATAGGGAGAAAAGGATTTTTATTTGTGGAGATTTCAGGAGTAAACAGTGAATAAGACAGTGAAGCCTGGCTTCATATCTGAAATGAAATGTTAACTAAATTACTTAAAAATCAATTACTGAATAGCAATCATTGCCTATAATTCTTAATGTTGCCATGCAGTGTTTCCTAAATGAGCTACAAGTACCTAAAATTACAAAATTACATGCCAGAGTATTAGGAAAACTTGTCTTTTAATGAACCATGTCAACAGCAATGCAATTTTTAGTTATCTGTTCAGGTACTTTTGCTCTACATTAAAGATTAAGAAAAAAATGTTATGCTAATTATCTTCACACCATTAGACTTTTATGGTATGTTCTAATTAATGAAGGTGAAATCAAAGAAGTAGAAGCTCTGTCAAGGAAAAATGCTGTCTTTCTCTCTTGCTGTCTCACTCTTGATTGTACAGCTTTGTATTAGTGTTGTTGGGGGGGGGGTTAATTGTGATATCAAAAACACATTAGGAGTAAAATATTGGCAATATGATTTGTCAAAGAGCCTGATTAAATAGGTGGGATGTTTGATGGTGAGTCAGGTGATCTGAATTCTGTATTTTGGTCCCGACACAATCCCACTGCATAATTTTGGGCAGATTACTTAAACTTTCTATGCCTTTGTTTCCCCTACTGTAAAATTCGAATGGTAATGCCTGCCCATCTTTTTAATGTGTATAGAGATCTACTTGTGGAAATCACAATATAGTGCTAACAAAGCTATAATCCCTGAAAATACTGCCATCTCAGTTTTTGTAATAGAAGGCTGAGTACCAGTTCTTTTTTAATGCCTGTTGCTGCACATTTGTAATTTAGATTGCTACAGTGATGCCTTCATGACACATCTCCTGTTTATTATGTTGTATGCATTGGGCCAGACCCTACATGGTATAAATTGGTCTAGCTGAATTAAAATCAGTGAAGCTACTTTGACTTACCCAGCTAAGGTTCTGGCTGATGATTTCTGCATAATTGGCTTAAATGTAACATAACCTTTCATTATCTATTAGCTTATTAATTAAGAAATTTGGACTTAAAATGTGGGGTACTGAGGGTTAAAAATGAAAACTATTGCAGGCAGTGATTATTTATACTTTTAAGTGTACTGGGTTACAAGACTCTAATAACAGTTGTGAAGTCCTCCATCTATTCTACTGCAGCCTATAAAACAGTAAATGCTCTAAAGAGTAATAGTTATTCCTGAGCTAGAGAATAAATAACCTTGACGTTTGTCATTTTTGTAATTGAATAGAAATTGAGTAAGCCATAAATGAAAAATATACACTTGAGACACGGATAACTGACATTATTACTATTCTCAAGGCTGGCCAATGTGATTTGAGTGGAGAACTCCGAAAGCAGCAAAGAATTGTTGATTGTAGAAAAATGAATCCTGCTGTTTCCTCTTTGTTTCTGTGTTCTGAAGTGCCAGGGTGCGCATAAGATAGTGTACAAATGTTGGGAACAAACTGAATTTTCGAATGGATCAACTTATTTTTATTTGTCATGTAACCTATGACGTACAGTTCCCTTGCCATGCTAGTTGGATAAATGGTTGTGTATGCCTTCCTTTAAGAAGTGCTTGGTTTTAAACCTTTTAGTAATGAAAATGATCACATTCCCCTAATCCTCCTCTACAGGCTTTCACACTTCATTTCATTATGCTCGCTATTAGAACACTCATTGTACACTGCAGAAACTCATTCTCATATGGCTGTTAAAATAACACTCCATAAGAACTGCCTAACCAGTCAGAATGGTGGTCAGTCTGAGTAGATCTGTCTCTGACAATGACCAAAACTACACATTTTCTGGGGGGAGAGGGGTATCCAGACATCCTGCAATGGATAATTCTGAAATAATTCCTAATTCTGTCAGTTAATGGAGTACCATGAAGCATAAAAGTGTGTAGTCCTATTTATAAAATAACCCTCCCCCCATTTACTGTGTCTGTGGTTGTTCTTATCACAGATATTAATGTCTAATCCTTTTTTTCACACTTTGGCCTTAATTATATCTTGTGGCAAGAAGTTCCACGTGTTCCTTATGTATTGCATAAAAAAGTATTTCCTTTGATCAGTTTTAAATGATACATTTCCATTTCACTGATGTCCCCTTATTCTTTTATTAATAGCATTTATTCTTTGCGTGGCCATAGTGCTTAGGAATCTTAATATGGCATCTTAATGTGGACTCTCAAATGCTCATGGGTGGTTTATAGTTCTGTCAGCAACTCTTATGAGGCTTGACATACTACACCTAACACGTTGTTGTCATGATAGGCCCAATGTAGCATGTAATATACCATTGGAAAACTTATAACTTACTGGTGATTAATGTTCTCGAATGATGTATGTACAGGTGTGTACAAAGAATTACAGTTATGTGCTAGCACAGGGGTACTCAACATGCGGCCCAGGGTGCGGTTTGGGTTTATGGGGGGCTCAAGACATGGCCCGCAGGTGGGGTCCTTTGAATATGGCCTCCACTGGGAACATACTCCATAATGATGAGTCAAAATAATGGTCTTCTGTATGTGTTTTAGTAGTTACATTCCTGCACTTTCATTGCTCATTAAACATGCTGTCGTATGGGTGGAAATTAGGTAAATATTGCATTTTGTTAATATCAACAGAACTGACTTAAATGGGGCCTGCGTGTTGTGTAATCTTGCCTTAATCTTTGTATTCATGCCTGTCAGTGTGAAAGAAGCTATTTGCATGTATATGCAACCACACTGCGGCCCTCCGCATGTGCTGTGAGTATCATTGTGGCTCCCAGAGCTTCCAAAGTTGAGTAGCTTTGTGCTAGAAACATGTTCTTAAAATGTGTCTGGCAACCAATGCATATACCCAGTCTGCCCTAGACAAAGAAATGTGTATTTGCTTGTCTGGACCATCTAGCTTTCAGACAACTAAGGTATATTTACCTAGCAGGTAAACAAAGCCATTAACTTAGTGAGATAACCTCTAAAGTGTAAGGACAGGGGATCTGAATCTCAAACAAGTAATTGAATCAACTGATTGTATATCTTATAAAAGTGTATCTAATAAAGTATTTTATGAATGCTAATAACATTACATTAGAAATTATGTATACTCACCCATATTATGCTTTGAAATCTGTAACCAAACAGAGAAATAATTTTTTTGCCAGACAGCTGAAAATGCAGATATAAACCTGTCCCAATGAAATTAAGCAAGGTGTGACCAAAATCACCGGAAGCCTCATTTCCATACAAATCAGCAGTGGGATGAGAAGTCCACAGTAAGAGAAAAGCAGCATGAGCACATCCTGATTCTGGGGACAAAACAATGATTGAGGAAGATATAACAAAGGAGAGAGTAGAAACTATCTTGGCCTCCCTCACTGGACAAACACAAGGGGCCAGAGCTCTGACAAGCTGAGAAAGATGTGTCTTTTAACCAAAGGGTTTGAAGTCTCTGGAAACTGAATATAGGTGAAAAATATATCCAGATGAAAGATCTTTGCCAAAGCAAGTAAGGGGAAAACCTGGTACTTTTGCAAAAAAAAAAAAAAAAAAAAAAGGTCATGTCTGGAAAGAAAAAGATTAGTCAGAATCTGCCTTGAAACCAAGGCTGTAGCTTGTTGAGTTAAATCTTAACCAGTAGAAAGCATATTTTACTTTCGTTTGATTGTAACCATTTTGTCTTTATCCCTTGTAGTTGAACTCATTGAAACCCCGCTCATTTTGTTAATTGTTTGACTTTTAATCTAAATAAGCCAAGTGCTGTGTTTGCATTAAGGTGATTGTTAATCCCAGTTAAAGTAATAAACTCTGCTTTGGTGTCTCATTAATTCCCAGAGTGTTCCAGGAGAGGGCTCAGTACTTCAGGGTAGGCAGTCTGGGGGAAATCCAGAACTAAGAGTACTTTGGCCTCATCCTGCAAAAAGTCCTGCTGGGACTGTTGTGTTGCAGCCAGCAGCCTACTTTATTGGTGTCGTGGCTCGACAGCAGAGCATTTAAGGCAGCCAAGGTTACAGTGCAGATGGTGACCCTTTACTGGGTTGGATTGCACCTCAGAACATGTGACCTAGTCATAAGCCAGGACAGCACTATAAAACAGAACAAAAGCACAGCCTTTGCCTCCAGGGGCTTACCATCTCAGTATACAAGAAGACACAATAAAGGGAGACAGGCAGACTGATGGGAATGCAAGGAAATAATGAGACGTGATTGGTCAACATGATAGACAAGGGTCTAAATACAACAGCAGCTGAACCATTATCAAGTATTGTGTTGGCATCACAACAAAGGAGAGCTTTGAGGGGGGGATTTGAATGTGAATGACGAAGTAGCTTTGCGGATACCTACTGGGAGCGCCTCTCAGGTGTCGGGGGCAGCCTGGGAGAAGACACAGTGATGTTTGTTGGAAAATGTAAGAAGTGGGCAATGGAGGCTGGTGTCATTGGCCAACTGTAGTCCAGCATTAACAGCTCGATAACAAATGAGACATGTGGAGGAGGGTGGGGTCTGGCTTTGGAGGGCCTGGAAAGCAAATACAAATATTTGTGTTTTAAGCAATAGAGAAAGGAGAGCCAGTAGAGGGATATGAAGAGAGGGATAACGTGGTCAAATGACAGGATACTAGCATGATCTTTACAGCAATACTCTGAATGGTACAAACAGGAAAGAGGTGACTGTAGTTAGGATGTGAGGTGATGGCAGCTGGGATGAGTAGTTTAGCTGTAGGGAGAGGTAGGTAAGGCTGTATCTTAAAGATGCTATCCGGAAAGACACTAAAAGATATAGCCTGGATGTGAAGACTTGGAAAGAGGTGATGAGGATGATAACCAGGTTAGGGAATGGCATGATAAGATGGCAATGTTGGCTACAGTGACCAAGAAAGAGGGGGAGGGTTTTGATGTGAGTGGGAAGAGATTAGGCTTTCTGTTTTAGCCACATTTAGATTGAACTAGCGGCTAAATATCCACAAGGATTAGATGTCAGAGAGATACACTGAGATGTCAGTTTGGACAAAAGGACACAGGGCTGAAATGAAGAGGTAGATCTGTGAGTTGTCCACATAGAAGAGAGTAGCTTTATTTATGCTGATAGAGGAGACAAAATCTGGAGTTTAGAACAGATTGGAATTCCCTTTTCTATTAGCAGCAAGAAACTATGCGGAATTATGTTGTGACTTCCTGCCCTGCAAAAGTCTGCAAATAAAAAGAATATTGTAAACTTTATAATGCAGACATTATTATTTCATTGCTTCATTGAATATTTAAACAGAGTTAACAAAAAAGAATCACACAACCCAAAATAAAAAATGAGAGGGCAGAGAAATAAGCTTTACTCCAAAAGAGTCCAAAAGGTTTAGGACCTTGCGTAAAGTTCCCTGATGTTTTTTATTTTAAATCTGCCCTTCCCCTAAATCAAGACAGCAGTGCAAAGGGAGGGAAGGGAAAATCAGGTAGGTGAATGATGAAAAGGTGGGGTGGGGGATTGAAACATTTTGCATAAATGGAAAATCATTCCCGTAGAATGAAATTAATTTTCAACTTTTCAAAATTTTTCATGAAATGAAAAAATACATTTTTTAATCTGAATCAAAATATAGGATCACCATTTGTAGGGTGTACAGAAGTTTGTTAAACAATACTTTTTAAAATATTAGTACGAAGGGGGAATCTATTTATTTCTAAGATTTGCCAGACCTAATGTATTTCTGCATACTTTTTCTCAGCATCACAGCGTACAGCCATATCAGCTTATTGTATGAGATATGTCTTAAGATAAGCAGACTTGATCTGAGTAACAGAATGCATGGTTCAAGGATGCAGGTTTTGTTGTTAAGACTACTTTTTTTTCCTCTGAGTCTCAACTGAATCAATGTCTCAGATTGATAAGGACCACTGTGGTGGTAGAGGTTTTGTACTCCTCCTATGAATGTGATGACTTGGTATTATGTCAGGGAGAGGTACTCTCTGTGCTTTATTTAGTGTAAGCTCTGTGAAGGGAAAGAAGTGTTGTTTTTAAATTCTGAAGAAACTTTACTAGAAAAAGTTTCTTTAATGTTTGCTTGACAAACAGCCTGAAAATTGCAAAGTACTAACAGACCCTATATGCCTCTGATGAAGTGGGTCTTTGCCCACGAAAGCTTACTCTCCAATATATCTGTTAGTCTCTAAGGTGCCACAGGACTCCATGTCACTTTTGCAGATCCAGACTAACACAGCTAACCCTCTGATACTAGACCCTACTACTGTAAGTCAGAGAGGAAAGCATCCATAACTGAGAAGAGTGACTTTTGCCCCAGTGAAGCAACCAATGAACAGATTAATTTTTTTTTTGTGAACGCGGTGTTTAGGTTAATGTAGCTTATGAATACTTATCGAACAAACATGTATGGTGCCATTAGAAATTACTGCTGAGGAATGAGAGGGGAAAAAGGCAGCAGCGGGAGAGGAGAGGAGAAAAATTAGATTTGTGAAAACGTGTCTCAAAAACATTCCATTTGTTAATATAAATTTAAAAGCGCTCTCTTGACTGATTTATGTAGTATTCTAGCATGCTCCTCATGAGTGAGTGGGCCATTCCAAATGGGGCTCAGTAGCTGTTTGCAGCACTTGTTTTCTGTTAAACATCTTAGGAGGACTACTTAAAACTGCAAAACAGATCGAGAATTGGGAGCAAGTTACAGGGTTGACAGGAAATAATACCCTACTTCCAGTTTGTAGCATTTTTTCAGTTGACCCATCTAGTTAACAGAATGTACAGATTTGCACAAAACTGCTGAGCAAGCTCTGCTGACTCTGTGCAACAGGTGTCTGTCTTTGATGCCGCTGAAAAATAAGTGAGGGGTTTTGAAGTGAATCCCCACAGAGATGAAACAAGAAAGGGAAATTGTAGATGTTCTGCAGGAAATTTTAGGAACAGCCGGATTTAGATAGAGAACGTAGGTTAAAAAGATTATGCTTTGGCATTGTTATTAGAGATATCAATGAAGCTAAAAAGGCATGTGAAAAGTTGGTATCTAAGAAATTTATATGGACAACATTGCCATAGTATGTCAGCACCTCATAGTCTTTAATGTATTTATCCTCACAATAGCCCAGTGAGGTAGAGAAATGCTATTTGCCCCATTTTATGAAGAACTGAGGCCGAGAGCTTCAAAGATATTTCAGTACCTAACTCCAGCTAAAATCAAGGTCACCATGGAAATGTGGTAGAATAGGGAATTGAAATTAAGTATCCCAAATCGTAGGCTAGTTCTCTAAACACTGGTTCATCCTTCATTAGATACTGACACAGACATTACAAAACTTTGAAAGAAAATGTGATTTTGTGAATAGGCGAGAAGATAAAAAGTTATTTTAAACTCCCCCTCAGTAGTGCTTCTAATGAGCTTGGCATCTTTATGTACCTCTTTTGGTATCATTTATGCTGCTGCTGCTGCTTCTGTCTTATTTTTGAATGTGATCATCTGTTTAAGAAAAATACCATCCTTTTTGAGGAAAAGTTGCTTCAGATGTTGGTGTGTGTCCTTTGCTGGGATTGGATGATTGTTTCAGCTCTTCATTATCGCAATTACTGTTTTAGCTACACGTCTCAATTCTCCACTGTCTGTTATGCACATTAACAAAGTCAAAATTGCTCCATTTGGGGGGAAAAAGTCTAAATGGAAAGGATTTTACAAGACATACTTCTGTTCTATAAACATGAGGGCTGTGTCTAGACTGGCAAGTTTTTCTGCAAAAGCAGCTGCTTTTGCAGAAAACCTTGCCAGCTGTCTACACTGGCCGCTTGAATTTCTGCAAGAACACTGACGATCTCATGTAAGAAATCAGTGCTTCTTGTGGAAATACTATGCTGCTCCCGTTCAGGCAAAAGTCCTTTTGCGCAAAAGCTTTTGTTCAAAAGGGCCAGTGTAGACAGCTCAGATTTGTTTTGCGCAAAAAAGCCCCGATCATGAAAATGGCGATCGGGGCTTTTTTGCGCAAAAGTGCGTGTAGATTGGTACGGACACTTTTCCGCAAAAAGTGCTTTTGCGGAAAAGCGTCCATGCCAATCTAGATGCTCTTTTCCGCAAATGCTTTTAACGGAAAACTTTTCCGTTAAAACCATTTGTGGAAAATCATGCCAGTCTAGACGTAGCCGGGAAGTATGATGAAGAGATAGTCTATCTAGGCAAGAATTGCAACTTTTTTACACAGTCTTATTTCTTAATCTAGAAATTAAGTAGAAAACTAGCAGGTCCAACTGAAACTAGGATATGTGGACTAATCTGTATTAAAATGTAGTCTGGACAATAGGACTAACATCTTTATTGGCTTAATTGGCTGCAAGCAATTCTTGCTTTCATGATTCATCCAGAAGATGGACCCTCATCTACAGAGTGCTCTGTAGAAGCATCTTGGGGTATTTGTTCAATATGGTTTCAAAAGGAAGCTCACATAACTGAATGCCTTTTCCTGAAGCATATAGATCACTACAAGTCTTCCAGCCAAATATTTGCAAAGTGCAGCTCTTCTTTTGTCTTTACTTGCCTCAATTAACTCAAGTGACTTCACTCAAATTAGCCTAATTCTAGTATTGGCCACAATATGAAATAATACTCAAACTACACAGAGGGTTGGATTAGTATAATAATTGGACTAGCAGTTGATGAGTTGTGCTAATTCAAGTTTATAGTTTGTAGCAGTCTTCCAGTTGCATTACTAGTTCCAGGATCAATAGCACTCTAGTTTCAATCAATATCTATAATGGGACAAACTTGAGTTTAAAGCACCTAACTAAAGCTAGAAACTCCTGTGTGAATGGGAGCAGGGTTAGGGCAGCACTCAAATTATACCTTGCGAGCTAATATTGCTGAGAAGAAAAGCCCACCGCAAGTAGGTATGATCACTAACTGATCCAACTGTGGAGGCATTTCTGCATTGAGATAAGTTAATTTTGTCTGTTTCTTTTTGTGTGCTTGTGTTTGTGCTCCAAATCTCATGTGATGATGATAATAGCTTCAAGTATTGTTGGAAGTGTGGTGACCACATTAAACTCTGTTGGAACAATGAAGATGTGAGGATAAATACACAAATAAAAGCAAAGAAGTTTGGGATTAGACAAGGATAAATTGGATGCAATGGAATGCTGACTGTACTTGTGATGTAACAGACTACCATTTTGCTGGCATTTTATGCTCACTGGTGTGAGAAGAAAGCCACTTTGACAGTGCAGCCACCAGCTTTAAAATGTTTTTTGGGGGGAGGAATAACAGATGGAGTGGGAATAGGGTGAGCAGGGGAGGGACCTTGCTAAAAGGACAGAGCATGGGCAGACAGGAGGTGTGTGGCAAGGGTGTTTGGTTTTCTGCAATGTAAAAATTTGCAACCCAATGGGCAAGACATAAAGTTTATTTAGAAAAGTGAGAGATGAAGACAAGTTGATTGAAACTTGATAGCACTGAAGTGGCGTGAAGAGCTTATGTTCATTCTTCAATGGATTAATATTGGACAATGAATAATCCTATTAGATGAATAAGTGCAAATGATTATGATAAACTTGTCTGGTAAAAGATCCTTCTGAGCTTGAAGGTAAAACTTTAATTTTGTTTTTCTTTGTTTCCTTCCTGTCTTCGGATACTGGAACTTGTGATTTATCTTCTATTTGGTCTCAGAGGGGGAGCTGTATTCGTCTGTATCTGCAAAAACATCAAGGAGTCTTGTGGCACTTTAGCAACTAACAGATTTATTAGGGTATAAGCTTTCATGGGTAAAACCCACTTCAGGTATCTCCATATACTTTCCTTGCCTAAATTGTACTTCAAACAATGAGATAGAAGTCATATATTACCAATAGTCAACAGTGTTTCATAATATGGTTCACTTGCGTCACTCTGAGGAATGAAAGTCATATAAATGGCCTCAAGAAACACTGTCTGTTCTTTCATAATCCCCATTATTCATTTGTTATTCTGGGTCACTTAACAATGATTGTGTCTGTGTGACTCATTGTAGTGAGTTTGCAATTTTTCCTCTTTTATATCAGCAATATAACCAAGAGCAGTCTCACAGTAGGTGAAAGGCCATGTCTAGTTCTGACGGATGTAATGTAATGTTTGTAATGGAGAGGCTCATACACAGACGCAATCCCTTCTTTATGTATATTGTTTGACGTGTGCCAAATAACTAGTTAGTGAAGGGGAAAAAGGCTGCACTTTTAACATAGGTTTTTTCCCCCCTATGCAAAGGTAATAAACAATAACCTTTTATGCCTAATCTGTCATTTGTATTAGGAATGTCCTGGGTTAACCAGTTAATCAGTAAACATCACTTTTACCAGATGATGCTTAAAGTTAACAGGCGGTCCAGCTGGGCTGGAGCAGCTCCCCACTCACCCCCAGTGCAGCACAGTTGGCCCGACCTGGGCCAAGCAGCCCCTCCCATCCCCATGTAAGCGGTTAACTGGTTAAACACAATGTTTAGCTGATTAATGGATTAAACAGGATTTTATATTCCTAATTTGCATAGTACTGTTAAATAAACAATGTGGGAACAAAGATCTAATTTTAATTTAGAAAAGCAAGAATACTGAAACTCAAAGATGAGTTTTATCCTTAGCATAACTTGTCAGGGTGGATGGAGTATTGCAGGGGCTTAGGTAAAGCGCTGATTTTATTATTAGCAACAAGGTAGCTTTGCCCCCAATTCACTTGGGCAATTCCAAGGAGCTCAGTGGAGATGTGCCAGGCCAGAATTTAGCCATTGTGTGCTCCACTGTTACAAAATAATCGGTGAACATATGGCATAGTGTGAACCTTAACTTTAAAAATTCCTGCCCAAAAATTTGTCAGACCTTTTTACAGAGTTATGGTCTGTTGTAGAACTTCATAGTTTGGGTCTTTCCCTGATGATTGTGTACTCGATAAAGATTTATTGGCAGCCTTTTACAAATGCAATTAATGTTTGAGTGTGGGTGCTTGCCTAGAGATTAGGTAATTGTGTGTGTTCTGAACTTGGTGGAGTTTGGTGCCTATTACTGTCCATTATTATAATGGGGTTGTCAGGCATATATACCGGGGCTCAATCCAGGAAGGTGCTGAGGATCTGAGAGCCTTTGGCTCCTATTAACTTATGGAAGTTTTGGCTCTTGGGTCCTTGTAGGATCAGGGCCTGGTTAAGCCTTTGGTGCAGGGATTTGGTTTTGTGCAGTATAATTGTGAAGTATAATACTGAAAGCCCTATACAAATAATACAGAAAGCCCTAATCAAATAACAGCATTTAAAAATCATATGAATAGTGTGCTGATTAAATTTTCAGTGCATGCAAGCAGAACACCTATTTTTAAGCCTGAAATAATGCTCTCACTTAAATTGTCTCCACATGCCCTAAAGAACAAGAGCAGAGGAGAATGTAGTTACAAATGTAGTCTCCTCTCACACTTTTAGTTTGCGCATGTCTAATATAGCTTGTTGGGAAAAATCAAACATTTTTGTAAGAATTTGCAGATTCATCAGAAACCTGCCTGGTTTCCTGCCAGCATGCCTGCAGGGCTGTTCCACAGCTTACCTGGGAGGCTGCTGGGGAATTTAAGTTGCCAAGGTCTATGGCCCTAGATCTGATACTATGCAAACTGCCTTGGAGTCAGGAAATAAATTTTGACAGTCCATGGCTCTAGGTATACCATCATGTGGACAACTTTCGAGTCAGGTACCTCAGGGCTTCCATACTTCTGGGCCAGCTTGCTTAGCTGGCCTGTCCAACACCTTTTTTTTAATGGAAGTTAGATTCCGCAGAGTTGGAATTTGACATGCAGGCCTCATACTCTGGACACTTTTAGGAACTGGTGAACTGAGAATCAGCCACTGAGGAACTCTAAACTAGAGAATGTGGGAATCCAGGAAAACAAAGTCAAAAGGAAGGAGGGAAAGGGGCGAAAAAGAATGTCTGTCTAAAGTCAAAGAGAAGACAAAAGTTCAGTTTAAGAGACCCAGCTGAATATGAGGCAGAATTGTCCTCTCAGCAGATTCCATGGTTCAGGTAGTTTACCTCATTAGGTCTTAAAAATGTAATATTCCTAAAGCTAAAACAGGCGCAATGGCCTAGAAGCTCTTTGAGCAGTTAATGCCTTAGATATACCCCCATAAGGAAAATTATCTCATTTCTAAGCTATTGATAATAAAGCAGTTTTCTCTATCACATGCGCTCTCCTGCATTAACCACAATAATTGCCAGCAACAGTGTTTCCTCAGGAAGATGTGCTGATGAGAGGAAAAAGCCAGGCAGCACTTTAGCACAATCTCCCTAGGACTTTGCTCGCCAACATAGTCTGGAATTCATATGGTTTGGTGGTCTTGCACCCTTCCTATTGTATGGATCCCTGAATTTTTATCCCCTATTCAGAGAACTAAAAGTGGTCTCAAGAGGTCAAGAAGCCCAGCCTGTTGCTCTGAGGCAGGACCAAGTAAATCTAGACCCATCTTTGACAGGTGTTTGTCCAACCTGTTCTTAAAAATCTCCAGTGATGGAGATTCCACAACCTCCGTAGGAAGCTTATTCCAGAGCTTAACTTTCCTGGGTATGTCTACACTACCACCCTAGTTTGAACTAGGGTGGTTAATGTAGTCATTCAAAGTTGCAAATGAAACCCGGGAATATATGGTGCCTTTACACTTTTAACTCCACTGCCTCCAACTTCTGGGAGGAAGTAGACATTGTGAAGAAAGCTGAATTAGATTCACGGTTGAGTTATATTTTCCCAGTGGATTGGGCTGATTTATCTTCCACAATTACACATAACATGTTTGAAGTCAGTGTTTTTTGTAGCCATCAGTACTTGATATCTTTCTGTATCAGGGTTTTGTTTCTGAGTCCAGTAAAGTTAATGAATCAGGAAATAAAGTTGTCCTGTACATTTTTAATGTATTGCTATATTTTGTGTGAATGTGCAAGATTTTTTTTCTTGGAAGTCCCACAAACATGTTTCCCATGCTGGGGGAAGGGGGACAATCCGGTATGAAAGGATCCTGCTGGTGGAATGTCTCAGGAAGAAGGTGGGACTGCAAGGCTGCGTCTACACTGTGGAGCTATTTTGGGATACCGGAAGTATCCCAAAATAGCTATTTAGTGTCTTTAAAGCAGCCCTTTATTTCAAAATAGATTTTGAAATAACAGGTGCACTATTCCGCCGTCCCTGTAACCCTCATTCCATGAGAGTTAAGGGACATTTTGAAATATCGCTTTATTTTGAAATCTGGCGCTGTGCAAAGAGCACCAAATTTCTAAATAAGCTATTTCAAAATTACCTTGAAGTAAGCTACACAATTTGCCATCTATATTAAGCATATCTTCAGTGATGTTATCTGTAATACATTACAGTAATTGTGATCTTATAGTCTCCAATGCAAAGGCTCTCTTAAAAAACAGAGGAGCATATTTCCAGTTTAGTGTATTGTGCACTTGTGACTCATTAACAGAGTTACATAGACGCACTGAATGCAGATTATGGCCCAAAAAGCCTGAAAATTCTGTTGCTTTATTTTTCTATTAATGGTTATTGAAACTCATGGGAGCCTGTTAAGCTGAGTCAGCTGATACACTGTAACTTAATTTCACAAATTGTCAGTGCATACAGCTTGCCACCAACCATCATAAAAAATAATGTTGCACTTACTGGTTCAGAAGCTATTCCAAACCTTTTATCCAAGCTTTGTAGTTAAGAATGGAAATCACTTTAAACAAAGACAACCTTTAATGTATTTGCTCATGCTTTAAATTAATTCAATGATTTTTTTAAATAAGATTCTGAAGATGAAATAATATTGAGCAAAGAAAGCACATCTACCCACTGTTTCCATAAATAAAACATGTTTAAATGTGAAAACTTGTTGCCTCATTCCGTGTGTGTGTGTGTGTGTGTGTTTTCTGTCTGCTTTCTTTTTCAAATGATAATTATTATTGGTTATTATGGGGCAGCTGCATGAAAACAAGGTCTTTGGTGAATAGTTTTTGTCCTCGCTGCTTATTTTTCATGTGCAACCATAAGCCTTTCTTTGCAAGCATAATCCTCTCCACAGTAGCTAATTATGATGTCACGAACAAAGGATTATGATTTCAGATGGGGAAAATAAACAAATTAACTCTCCATCAACAAAGATTTGGACTAAGCTCTCTTTTGCACCAGAGCAAAGTTCAGAGTAGTTGAAATGTTGACATTGATTGTGGGTGGAAACCAGGGCTGTTCTTACAATTTATGGGGCCCTACGCGAGTTATCTGAGGTCTTCTCAGCTCGACTTCTGCTGGGACTTGGGGCTTCCCTGGGGCCAGAAAAGAGTAGTGGAGGATGAGAGCTCCTCTCCACTCCCAATGTGGCAGGAAAGAGCCCTCAGTTCAGTGGTTGTCTGGCCAATAGGAACACATGGGCAGGGAGAAGATAGCCCTGCTGCTGGTGGCTGAAAGAGCAGCCAAAGGAGGAGATGCTGGGGTGGGAACCAGTGGATGGTGGTCAGGTCTGCCCTTAGGCACACAAGTACATGCAGCTGCATAGTGGCACTCAAAAATGTGATGCCCCAAATTTTCAGGTGCCCTACATAGCTGTGTCTGCTGTGTATGCCCAAGGAAGGACCTGGGTGGAACAAATATAGCTCTAAGCCACCTTTTTGCCTGCCTTTTCTAAGGCCTAGCATTGATGCTTTTCTGATTTGTTACCATTTGTAATTGCACCTTGGGAATATGCTAGTGAAGTTCTCCAAAGTAAAGCATATTTCATCTCTCTTCTGTTCCCAACACTATTATGCCAGCTGGTGTCATTGCTGGGTATACTAGCTTTATGCTCTCTGGGTTCCCCCATATCAAGGTGTGCCCATTTACCTTTTTTGAGAGCTTTCTGGCTGCTTTGCTCTGCCTGAGTAGCATAAAGCAGGAAGAAAGAGTATCAGGTCTCCTATGGGTATGTGTGAAGGGGCTGATCCTCTTGTAAGTTCCCCTTTGTGGCTAAGGGCGAGTCTGCAATTCCTCTGCCTGGCTGGTCTCCCCAAAGGCTTTCGGTCTGTGGCCTGGGATCAGTCTTCTTACCCCCTATTGTGGTTGCTGGAGGTTGGGGGGGATCCAGGCCCGTCCACTCCTCTGGGTCCTGGCCCAGGAACACTGTAAGTAGCATTTGCCTGTTGCATATTAATAGAGTCTGTTGCTGTCCCGTTCCCTGGCACTTTCCTAGGAAGCTGCTCTGTCCAGCCCTTTCTCTCGGGCTTTGCGGTTAAGTTCTCCCTGGACACCGTCCAGGGTTCTGCAAGGTGTTGCTGTTTGTTAACGGCTAGTCTTCAGCTGCTGCAACTGGATTCTGCCCAGGTCTGAAATCTAGCTCCCACTCAGAGCTATCTGAAGTACTGTTGTCCTCCCAGTCAGCCCTTAGGTCTGCCTGGGGTGAGGTCCAGCAAGGAACTGCCAGGCCCTGGTCCAGCAGCTTCTTTTATATCTGCTGGCTGGGCCCTGATTTGCTGCCAGAAAAGCAGCCACTCTAGTCTACTTGGAGGACCTCTTTTCTGCTCTTCTTCCTGGGGTAGATGGAAGCAAGGCCTCCAGCAGAGGCATCGGGTCTAATCCACCCTGACACAGTATGTTAACATCCCAGTAATTTAGTTGTGAAATTTTTACTATAGGGTTTCATACCAGGAAAGGTATTGAAACTACAGTATTTGGTAATCTGTAGGGAGTGGAAATTGCTGATAGTTATTTCTTTGATGCAGTTTAGTTTACTTACAAAGACTGTACAAAGTTATTTGTATCTGAATGCAGAAGGAATCAAATAGGAGGAAATAGATTCTTTTGGTCATAGCACCAAGAACATTCTCTTCAGCATGCACACATCATCTTTCCCCATCTCTGAACCTCTGAAACCATCTGCACTAAGTGTGAACCTCACACTTTTTTAAATGAAAGCTGAGTTTCACATAATCATTTGGCTTCAGAAACCGAGGGTCTAAGAAGTACACTGAATAGCACAAGTCTCTCAAAGAAATTACATGAATTGGTAACAGTAGCAAGGTGATGCTGCAATAGTACTAATGCCCACCAGTATGAGCTGTTTAAAAGGACACTGATAAGTGGTAAAGGGTGGTGCAGTGCTGCACTGCCCCAGTTAGGCTACTGGGAGGCATGGGGGGATAGTAGGGACTGAGGTGGGAGAGATGAAGAGAGAAAAATATGCAAACAATAATTGAACATCCCTTTAATGACTAAAGATTTTAACACATTCTGTTTGTAATGAAGCAGGGATTGCATACACTTGAATGTTTTCAGACTGCTTTCAGATCAAACACCCAAGTCCTTTGAGGACTCTTTTTTCCCCCCTAAAAGTGATACTAATGATTTTAAAGTCCAATATCTCAAAGGTTACTGCCCTGTGTTAGTACTTCAAAATTAAATGGCTTGTCTTGCTAGGTTTGTTAGAATGTTTTAAAAATGTGAACTTAAAAGGTTACTATTAAAAGTGTAATTACACTTCCTATTACTTTCTTGATTCTTTATGATTTTTAATGTGCTGATTAGTACTCTGTGAACATATCCAAATCTTTTCCTGATATTGCGGAATTTCCCACCAAAACTGTGTTGTCATATGTTTTCAGACCATTGATTGATTGAGGAAATTTTTGAAGAAACATTTGCCTTGGATGAAACCGAAATGATGAAAGTTAGCTCAAGACGGGGTGGGTGTTGCACAGACATCTGTGCATCTGTGACTTACTGTTGTCACAAAGGATGGGATAGCAGCCATCTTTCAGAAATGTATTCTGTGAGTTGTAAGGCAAGAGTGTGTGAGAGAGAACGAGAGAGTTCCTATTCAAACATGTAGACTAGCACATTACATAGATACTTTTGGTATTGTGGTGGTACATGGAAGACGAGAAGGTGAGCAGGGAGGAAGGATAAGAGAAGGACTAGGAAAGCAACTGAAGATGTTGATGCTGCGAGAGGAAAAGAGGCCTTGCTAGCTCTGCAGCTCCCATTGGCTGGGAACCACAGTCTAAGAGAGCTGAGGGGGCTGCTGCTTGGGGTAAGTACCAACCAGCTCCTCCCCATGCTCCACCCCCAGAGTCTGAACCCCCAGCCAAAGCCTTCTCACCTTCTCCCCCCTCTGCACTCCAACCTCCTATCCCAGCCCTGATTCTCCTCCCATGCTCCAAACTCCTCTGCCCCAACCAGGAGCCCTCTCCTGCACACTGAACTCAGCATTTCTGACTCCATCCTGGAACCGGCACTCCCAGCTCAGACCCTGTATCCCTTCCCACACCCTAAACCTGGCCGCCACCTGGGGCCCCCTCCCATGTTCTGGACCCCTCATCTCTACCCCACCAACCACAAACGCCCTTCTGCACACCAAACCCCTCATTTCTGGACTTAACCTATAGCCTTCACACCCAGCAGAGCCCTCACACCCTCCTGCACCCCAATGACCCAAAGCAGCCCAATGAAAGAGAGGGAGGGTGGGGAAAGTGAGTGACAGAGAGAGGGGGAAGGGAGTGGAGATGGGGCATGGGAAGAGCGGCAGGGTAGAGGTGTTCAGTTTTGTTGAAGTAGAAAGTCAGCAGCCCTAATGTCAGTTAAATTGTATCTCTGTACTAAATACCTACTCAGAGCCCAGACAAGATGCAGGGAGGGAGCTGGCTTGGCACTCCCAGAGGAGGCGGGGACTAGAGTGGAAGGGGCACAGTTGGGGTCAGTACACCACGCCCCCTTCCTTCCGCCAGCCAGCCCTTAACACTTCCTGGAATGGGCCACATGCTGCTCTGGCAGCGATTTAAAGGGTCCGGGGCTCTGGCTGCCGCCACTGCTGCGGTAGCAGCCCTTTTGAATTGCCAAGCCCTGGGGCAACTGCCCTCTTTGGGCTGCCCTCGCCCATTGGTGGGCGTGCTCAGAGCAGTGAATAGTGGATAATTTGGACAAAGCCAAGCTAGAATACCAGAGATAGCACACACGGTAGTTTGGTGCTGATGGACACAGCAAAGGCATCTTGAACACTAGAGGCCAGTAGGTCTGAGACCCCACGTATAGTCTGATGTCCTCCAAATAATATTGCGCCACGTGCAAGTTGTGTTGCTGCTGACTCCTCCCTATCCCACTTAATGTGTGGACATGAAATAGCTTTAAAAACTCAGTCTAAATTAAACAAGCAGGAAGAATGTTTAGAATAAAAGCTGATGTTCTGTTCATAAATCACGCTCTATGCCAAAGTGTCACAATATCTGTAACATCACTCATTTTTTCTAATCCTCTTCCAGTCTGTTTACACAGTGGCGACCTATTCAGACTGAAGCTACCTTCCTTTCAGTGCTTCTGCAGGTTAAAACTGAGCTCTGATGTTAACTAAGTGTAGCGTTTAAGTGGCTTACTAGAAGTATGGTTGTGCACTCAACCTTTCAGAATAGGCTGCAATTTGTGGATGTATAATTTTGAAACTGTATCAAAGCAAGATGGTAATAGAGGGGAGCTTTTACATAAATGTCATGCTGCAGATGGATCTGGAGGGCGATGCTGCATCTGGAGATGATGCAGGGTGTGGGCATTTCCATTTCTCCCTTTTGTCTCCTCATGTGCATAGCTGCCAACAATCAAATGCCAAAATGTTAATATTATGATCTTGTTTATAAACCATGATGAAAGCATCAGCTTGGAATGACAACTGACTCTTGAATAGCGATGTGAATGTGAAGGCTTTTTGATCATGTTAGCCAAGGGTACTTTTAAAAATGTGGTTTTGGTGATAAAAGGGGCACACAGTGATTTATTGAGCAGTGGGCTCTTTCCATGCTAGAAAATATTAACAATTGAGCAAGGAAGCTAATTTAAAGCATCAGTCACTAAAGCCACAAAGTTCTCAGTATTTGGGCTTCCAGAGAGACCAGGGATTAGACAAAGGAATCTGTATGATAAAAGCTGGAAACATATTATATAATTGTGAACTTCCAACCAAAAATGAGAATTCCTTGTTTGCCAGATTGCTGTGTGAGCAGAGCTCTACTGGAAAAAGTGCTAAATTTGCTCAAAGCAGATTATCATTCTTGAATCAAGCTTTTCATCTCTCATTACATATTCAGCCATTTATAGTTCTTGTCCTATATATTAACAAAACAATCTGCAAAGCTGTGGGACGTGTTGCTTCCAAACCCTGATACTCTGTATGTGTATTAAATTTAAAAAAGTAATTGTGGATATTATCATGCTAACTAACTCTGACCCTTGATCTCACAGAATGTTGTAATTCATACTTATATAAAAGATTTTGCAAGGACTACTTTTTTTTATTCTTAGGGAATATCTACCCTGTAATATCAGCTTGGGTTGTGCGTACTCATATTAGCTTTGATGGAGTTAGCATTCTAAAAATGGTAGCGTAGCTTAGGTAGATATCCGGGTGACTACCCTGTGGCACCACCTGTACTACCATGGCCATGTTGCTATTTTTAGTGTTTTATCTTGAGCATTTCTGTTGCATGTACCTCTGTCTGATCTGGGAATTACGCCTCCAGACCCACTATAGTCATCCCCCTTGATACATAATTGTAGGGCTGTCAATTTAATTGCAGTTAACTCACACAATTCACTCAAAAATTGATCATGATTAATCACGCTGTTAAACAGTAGAATACCAATTGAAATGTACTAAATAGTTTGGATATTTTTCTACATTTTCATTATTTATTTAAACTCTGACATGGAATACAAAGTTTTGAGTGCTCACTTTGTATTAATAATTTTTATTTTAAAAAATGCATAAATAATAAGCATTAGTATTTCTCATTTCACCTCATACAAGTGTTGTAGTGCAGTCTCTGTAATGTGAAAGTTTAACTTACAAATGTAGATCATTTTTGGTTACATAACGGCACTCCAAAATAAAACAATGTAAAAAACTGTAAAGACTACAAGTTAACTCAGTCCTACTTCTTGTTCTGCTGGTTGCTAAGAGAAACAAGTTTGTTTACATTGATGGGAGATACTGATGTCTGCTTTTTATTTACAATGTCACCAGAAAGTGCGAACAGGAATTCACGTGGTCCTTTTGTAGCCAACATGGCATGGGCTAGATATGCTAAACATGTATATGCCCCTTTGTTTCAGCCACCATTCCAGAGGCCATGCTTTCATGCTGATGATGCACCTAAAAAACCCAGTACATTCATTACATTTGTGAGTGAACTCTAACGAAGAGAATTGTACGTCTCCTGCTCTATTTTACATGCATTCTGCCATATATTTTGTTAGAGCAGTCTCAGATGATGACCCAGCACGTGTTCATTTTAAGAACACTTTCACTGCAGATTTGACAAAATGCAAAGAAGGTACCAATCTGAGATTTCTAAAGATATATACAGCCCTTGACCCGAGGTGTAGAAATCTGGTGTATCTTCCAAACTCTGAGCGGGACAAGGTGTGCAGCATGCTTTAAGATGTCTCAAAAGAGCAAGACTCTAATGCAGAAACTACAGAGCCTGATCCACCAAAAAAGAAAATAAACCTTCTGGCATCTGACTTAGATGATGAAAATGAACATGCATCAGTCTACACTGCTTTGGATCATTATCAGGCAGAACAAATCATCAGCATAGATGCATGTTCTCTGGAATGATGGTTGAAGCATGAAGGGGTATATGACTGTTTAGTGTACCTGGCATGTAAACATCTTGCAGTGCAAGCCACAACAGTGCCATGTGAGCACCTGTTCTCACTTTCAGGTGAACAAGAAGCAGGCACCATTATCTCCTGCAAAAATGTAACCAAACTTGTTCATCTCAGTGACTGGCTGAACAAGAAGTAGGACTGAGTGGACTTGTAAGCTCTAAAGTTTTATGTTTTATTTTTGAATACAAGTTTCGTACATAATTCTACATTTGTAAATTCAAATTTTATGATAAAGAGATTGCACTTATACTACATGTATGGGATGAATTAAAATATTATTTTTACTGTGCCGCTATTTTAAATAAAAAATAAAGTGAGCACTATACACTTTGTATTCTGTGTTGTAACTGAAATCAATATATTTGAAAATATTAAAAATCAAACATTTAAAACAAATGCCATTATTATTTTAAAGGGTGGTTAATCAACATTAATTTTATAATTGTATGATAAATCACAAATAATTTTTAGTAATTTCACAGCCCTAATAATTTGAATAGAGCAGTTGCTCACATTGCAGTATGTTTTGTTTTTTCTTTTTGTTTAAACTGTATCTTATCTGAAGACTCCAATAAGATATTCTAAGTGTTTTTATATTTCATAAGAAGAAAGATCGTCTTGTGACTGAAGCATGGAATTTAGAACAAGAAAATATTTATTCTGTTTTGTTTTTCATAGTTCTTGTGTAATTATGGGCCAGTCACTTCGCTTCTCTGTGCTTCGGTTTCTCATATATGAAATGTGGGTGGTAATATTGAGCTAACTGCCCTATTTTTTTTTTTTTTTGGAAGCTTAACTAATATTTATGATCCATGAGTGAAAGGTTCTATAGGAGTGAGTTGCAGTCTTATTAAATCTTAATTTACTTATTAATATATGTATGCAATCATTAAGGTTGCACAACACTTCCTATTACCCAACATTATTTATAACTTTGGCAAGCAATAATCAGTCTGACATTTTCCTTGCAGCACATCTGCATCAGTCTGCATTTTGTTGGAACTATTTTTGGTGTACTCTTTATTATAATCAAATGAGTTGTAATACTCCATGAATAATAACTATTAACTGATAGCGCTACCAGTCAAATAATAATAATGATGATGATTACTCAGGCATTATTATTCATTGTATTATAATAAATACACAAAAATGTATGTGGTGTTTGCTTTCTTCGCTGGTTATTAACACTAATATAAGGCCATAAGCTCTTGTAAAGGAATATGGGGTTCAGGTTTGGACCTAGTTATTCCCTCTAAGCTGTGCGCCTGCGTAGCTGCGCACTAAAAATTTTAGGTCCACTCATGTCTTTTTAAGAGCGGCACAGCAGCACTCACCTTCCTGCTGGAACGGAAGGTGACTGGTGGTGGCAGCCGGTGACCTGGTGGGTTCCTGGCAGCGGGAACAGGGTACAGACTTTTGCCCAACAAATTATGTTCTTCTATGTGCCTAACAATTTTATTCTTAACTATGGTTTTGACTAATTTGCCCGGTACCGACGTTAGACCCACTGGTCTGTAATTGCCAGGATCACCTCTAGAGCCCTTTTTAAATATTGGTGTCACGCTAGCTATCTTCCAGTCAGTAGGTACAGAAGCCGATTTAAAGGATAGGTTACAAACCACTGTTAACAGTTCTGCAGTTTCCCATTTGAGATCTTTTAGAACCCTTGGGTGAATGCCATCTGGTCCCGGTGATTTGTTAACGTTAAGTTTTTCTATTTGTTCCAATAGAAGTTCCAAGTTTTTCTATTTATTCCAACAGGGGGAAGAGAAGAGCGGGTGCAGGGGTCAAGGAGGATGGGGGACGGTAGGGCCAGCCCACAACATTTTGGCACCTGAGGCAGGGAGCTCATATGACACCTCTATGCCCTCTCGCTTGGGCCAAAACTTTGAAAGGTCTCAATTCTCTGGGTCCCGGTGGCGCCCCCCTCACAGTCTGGCATCTGAGGCAGCTGCCGCAGTTCGCCTCACGGTAAGGCCAGCCCTGCGCGAGGGGGACAGGCCCCCAAAGGGCTGAGGGGAGTGAGAAGTGCAGGAACCAGGACAGCAGAGGAGAGTGAGGGGTGGGGGGCAGCAACAGGCACCAGGGGAGCAGACGCGGCGAGGGGAGGGTGGAAGACATGGCAGCAGAGGAAAAAGGGAGAGATTTATAAGATATTTTTTAATAACTTGGGTGCCACAGTGGCACACATCCGAACAAGCACACATGAACTCAATACTGGTGCGCAAGAGAAAACTCACTCCACTCATGGGTGGAAAATCTTAGAAGGAACATTGAATGTAAGTATAGGTTATGAGCCATCCCATGCTTACAGCCTGTAGAGCAGCCAGTAGTTCTAGCTTGGGTTGTGATTGTCTTAGTTATAACTAGTCCTGGCAGCAAAATATACTTAGGACTGGCCACAAGTGGGCTGTCCCTTTAAAAGCAGATTTTCCTTTCTGGTCTTTCAGGACACATCCCTGCAGCCAAGGGAGAGGATTTACCCTAGGAAGGAGCAAAAACTGGTATTAACCCTTGTAACCATGTGGAAAGACTTGGCCTGGAGACAGCTAAGGTTGCCAGGTGTCCGGTATTGGCCCAGACAGTCCAGTAATTGCGTCTTCTGTCTGGTAAAAAAGAACAGAAAATACTGGACATGTAAAATGTCTGGTATTTTCAGTTCGTCTCGGACGGAAGGCCGCATGGGACTCTCTTCCCTGCCGGTCTGGTGGAAGCGAGGGAGTATGGGGATTTAAAGGCGCAGAAACGTGGTTTTTTTTTTGGTGCGGGGTTGGTTTTTTGGGGGGTTTTTTGCTCAAAAACTTTGGGCCCCCCCCCTTTTTTTTTTGTTCTCAAGAATTTTGATCTATTTTTTCCCCTCCATGTTCGGTATTTTTAGTGATACTAACTGGCTACCCTAGCTCAAAATGCTGAAGGATCCTTTATTTTGTTTGGACTTTTATTTTTCCCTCGAAAGGGATTCCTATTATTTGGTCAGAGGGCTCAGTTCACCCTTCCAGTTCTGGGGAAGACCACCTCTGAGGGGAAACTGAGACAGCAGTTGCATGCTAATGCTAGACTGGCTTATCTGTAGTTACAAGGCTCTCTTTGCTGGTTGTCATGGTCATGAGAAGTGTGGAGGTGACTAATAAATGCCAACAAAAATAGACTTTATTTCTCTAGTTTTCCAATTATTCAAATAGCTGAAAACAAACATTCAAAGTAAATTTGCTCATATTTAGAGTCCCCTTTGGCGAGGCAGGCTGGGATTAAAATCTCATTTGTATAATTTATAAAGGCTTTGGGAAGGTTCCTCATGGTTTTCAGCTGTAAGCTGGCATTTAGCTTTTGACAGGCTGCTAGGCAGCTTACAAAATAAAGCTTCCAGCTTCAGGATCCCAGCTGAAAATGTCTTTAAAGCTTAGACAGCAGAGAAAACCAGTCCAGAGAGGGAAGTACATTTAAATATAGTACATTTTTAATTAGTGGTTTGAAGAAATAAGTAAAAATACCAGTTCCATGTGGTTTGCAGACTTCCTAATGACATTCTGCCAGCAAACTGTGCAAAACCAGAAGGTGTTAGCTAGGTTTCTTAGGAACAGGAATAGACCCACTGTGCACATACAGCATGTTTAGTTATGCATTTGTATTTAAAAAGCACATAAAAGTGAGACTGCAACATATATGTTACCCACACACTGGCCTCAGGTCTTAACTGCACCCAGTATCTGCAGGGCAGAACTGAAAAGGGGGACTCATTTCCTACTTCCCGTTCCTTAGGCTGTCCGGGGGCTGATTTGGTCTCTGGTGTAGTTTAGTATCGTCCAGGTGCTCTAAAACTGCCTGGGTAGCAATACCTACTGGGGATGACTGGAATTGAGTATTCCCCTGTATATGCCTCCTGCATTTGGAATGCTCCTAGTATTCCCCCTACACTGAGGACTTCAGGGAGTGGATAGGAGTCATCAGCTTTTATCTTCTGGGGCCCAGAGTGGGGGCTCAGTGCTAAGTCCCATAAAATGTGTGGAGTATGCTATGAATAGTGAAGTCTGTTGAATGAGCATCATAAGCATTTTTCCTACGCAGTTTTCTGCCTCACACAATTTGTAAAGCTTCAGATGTCCATAATTGCGGTGGAATATAATATCTATGCTTTCCATAAGCAGACTGCATCTTTTTGCTTTGCAAAAGCTAAAGTTGCAAGGTGAGACCTATTTAAAATGAGGAATTGAACCTGAGTACATTTAATATGAGAAATCAAAGCAAGAAAAAAGTATCTCTTTATATTAACAAATCTTGAAATGAGTCCTGGTTTTTCTTAAATATTGTGTGAAGGCTTTTCTCATCTCCATTGCTGGGATTTCTGTTTGTTAGAAGCATTCTCCTGAAGAAACAGTCTATAAAGCAAATTGTTGTCTTTTTGGTGTTCTTAAGTTCTATGTTTTTCTAATCAGGATTACAGATTTAATTTGCATGGTTTATCCTTGGCTTTTTTTTTCCCCTGATGGAGATGATTTTGTATCCGTTTTGTGAATATTTTCTTGCTTCATCAGCTGCACATTTTTGTTCAGATGTTTTTCGAGAATTTAAAGTTTGCAGGAAGACAATGCTTCTTTAAGGTAATCTGCATAACTAAGTCTCTGTTTTGCTGCTTTGTTTGTATCTGCTATGGTAATAGAAAACATTTCTTACGTCAGAGAATGATGCATTTCTTCCTATATCGTTATCTTCATTTGACTGAAAAATGTTTTAATTTCGTTAACATTAATGCAAAAGTTTTGTGACCATTTATAATGTGAGTTTATTAATATAAGTATTTGTGTTCTATGGCTCAAATGCAGAAGCTTTTGCATGATTATAATTGCTAATGCATATGTATCTGTTTCATTTCATGAGACAGATTCATAAGGAAGCAATCTTTAATGTTAGATATAAAAGTAACAAACATTTTAAAAAAGAATGTATAGCTGAGGATTTTCAAAGTCTTTAGTTTCTTTTTTAATGCTAGAGTTTCTATAAGAGTTTTGAGTTATAGATTTAATTTTTGTAGCTCTGCGTATTTGTTTTCATTTTAGAAATCCTATTAGTATGATATATTGACAATCAATTTCAATTTGCTTAGCAACGAGAGATAAGAATAAAAGTTCGTATGTGGGTCATAGTCACAGAATACTACAACTGGAAGGAACCTTTAGTCAGAATTGACAGTTTTCCACAAAAGGTTTTAAATTTCATGGAATGGTATTTTCCAGGAAAAGCCATTCCATCAGAAAACTTTCAACTAGCTCTAGGACTATCCAAAGGTTGCCAGCTTAATGGTGGTAAATTTGGCACCTGAACTGCACAGTTATCCAAAAGCCTTAAGATTTTGGGTTTTTTTCACTTGTTATAATTACTTTTTGTAATTATGAACTGCACTAGATATGATTGAGGTTTTTTTTTTAAACAAGTATTGGTTAGTGACTATGTAAACACCACAAAATAAGTAAAGAATGAAAAATAAATATTTTTTCGTACTATATCACCGTAGTTTTCTCCTGGATGTTTTGTTTTGTTGTTGTTGTTGTTGTTGTTTTTAATGTTTGTTTCAATGTTCAATAAATGACAATAATTTGGAGAGGTTTTTGTTTGCTTTGTTGGTTTTGTTTTTAAGACCTATCTATATTGAACTGGAGTCCCCAAAAATTGGTGCTCCTAAGTAATTGAAAAGTCCACTAAATCTTAATATTTTAGATAAATATAATTGTAGGAACAAAAAAGGAGTATGCAAAGCAACAAGGCAGTCTCATTGATTAGTGTGCCTTCGTTGTTCTGCGATTTGAATTGTTTTGTTTGGGCAAAGATTTCCAAATGCCCAACATCTAGTTTATGTATTTTGCTAACATGAAGTAGTAACATTAATCAGCCTTGTGAAAAAGCGTGTTTTAAGAAGGAATTTAAAGTATGCAGGCATGGCAGGCTGGGCTAGAGAAAAGAATCAGAGTTCAGAGTGCAGTAACAATATAGAATATACCAGAGCACAGGCAGTCCCCAACTTACGAATGGGTTACGTTCTGAACACCTGATCGTAACTCAATTTGGATGTAAGTCGGAAATACCCTTAAACGCACTGCCCGCGCTGTTCGAAAAACTTGATGTACATGGTTCTCAACTCGAAAATATTATAATGGGGTTAATGGGAGGTTGGTTGTAAGTACGGATGGTCGTAAATCGGTGTGTTCGTAAGTCAGGGAGTGGCTGTATTGGTTAAAAAATACCAAAACCTTATTTGTGTTTCCTGGCTCCAAACACATGATTTAGATCAAGATTACAGAAGATTATGGCTCAGCAAATGGCACAGGTCATTCTCCACTGACTCCAGTGGCTGTTGTTACATAGAGGACCAAATAGATGAAGACCTATGGATGAAAATGGGAAAGATAAAGGGGAATAAGGTTACTTTTGCAACTAGAGGAAAGCGAACCCCAAAACCTTACAGTGAATGGAAAGTTTATATGTATATCAGAACTTGTGATTTACTTAGCCTGACTAGCTGGTTGCTCATAGGTGAGAGAGTTTAATAGGCTGGCTGTTTTCATTTTGTTTTGATTTTTTTCTGTAAAGGGACATTTTAGCCCCTGAGGGAAGAGGAGTATCTCTGCCAGCCAGAGTCAACATTCAATCTGCTGTTATTGTTAAGAAATCAGTATTTAATTCCCTCTAATAAAAAACGGAGCTAAAAATATAGGTTTCTTATCTAACTGGTTTTCAGTTTTTGTCACATTTATTTCATATATTTTAGACTTTATTCCCTAAGGTACAGGAATCCATGTAATTCTCAATAAAGGGAAAGCGTCTTAAGTGTGTCACGTTGTTGCAGGGTCCTCTCCTTTCAAAAGTATAATTTTTCAAACTCTCAGCCTCAGGAATATGCTGGTATGGGACCTAAAAGACCAGAGTCCACACCGCATTACTCCAGTGTATACTGGAGTGACACAGTGATGAACGGGGCCCTGTAGATGTCTAGAGGTGTTACATATGGTCAATGGCAGTGAAAGATATCATTTAATTAGGTGACAAAGTGGTTTTACGCAGGCAATAATCTTTGCTAACCTGGCTCTCTTGCAAAGCAGTCATTTGTATTTTCTGTCAATTTTTTCATTTCCTGGGTCAACTCTCAATGACTAAACATCAGTTATTGTAAAACATGAGTACTTTTTTCTGGTAAGTACAAATGGGAAAAGAATATTAACCAATGGCTGTAGTTGCTGGTAGTGTAGCAAATATCTTACCTCATACATAGTTGTCACAAAAGAATACTGGGTCACAGTGGTTTTGGGCATGGCCTCCTTTCTGTGTCTGTGTTTATTTGGCTGCTAGTACACAGTAAAGACCTAGGGTGGAATTCTTTTATTTGCAGCACAATGCACTTGATGTGTTGTCTAGACAGGGCATTCTTTTTTTGCTGAGTTGCACATATTTTTTTGAACTACAAATTACAGAATGAGTGAGGCATGGTGTGTGAGGTAGGTGTGTGGTGTAGCTCGAAATCTTATCTTTCTGACTTTGTCTTTTGTAACGCAACTAAAACAATACTACAAACAATGAATTGTATATCTTTTTAAATTAAAACTTAAATTATGTTGATGAAGCCAGGAATCAGCCTTTGAGAGTTTGTTTTATTCAAAGAGTCTGTGTCACACTCTGTAGAGGCAGATACCTTATTTTTGGTTTATACACGCTGATTACCTTCTTTTCAGAAAATTGAGTCAAAGTTCCAAAGAACTGGACTCTCACAGTTTTTTAATGTAACTGAATAATCAAACTACTACCTTAGGGAATCTTGGATCTTGCCATCCAGATACACTTATCTTGTATTAGATGGTCACTTACACCAGGAATCACATTAGTGCATATTGAACCTCTCTAGTTTGGTGCACTCTGGTCTGGCAATATCTGTGATCAGCAGGATTTGAGTTAGCTAAATGTACTATTATCATGGGTGTGGCCAAGTTTCCCACAGTCCCATAAAGTTTGTTTATAGCCACCAGTCTTGGCTCTCAGTGATCTGAGCTATTATTTAGATCTAATTTACGCCTAAGGGTACGTCTAAACTACATGCCTCCGTCGATGAAGGCATGTAGATTAGTTTATTCGAAAAAGGGAAATGAAGCCACGATTTAAATAATCGTGGCTTCATTTAAATTTACATGGCTGCCGCGCTGAGCTGACAAACAGCTGATCAGCTGTTTGTCGACTCAGCGCGCTAGTCTGGACGCTCCCCTGCCGACATAAAAGCCCTTTATCGACCTCCCCGGTAAACCTCATCCTACGAGGCATAACGGGGAGGTTGATAAAGGGCTTTCAGGTCGGCGTGGGAGCGTCCAGACTAGCGCGCTGAGCCGACAAACAGCTGATCAGCAGTTTGTCGGCTCAGCGCGGCAGCCATGTAAATTTAAATGAAGCCAAGATTATTTAAATCGCGGCTTCATTTCCCTTTGCCGATCTGTCTAATCTACATGCCTCCGTCGACGGAGGCATGTAGTTTAGACATACCCTACATGTCTTCTAAGGGTGTGTCTAGACTACCTAGTTTTGTCGACAAAAGTGGACTTTTGTCGACAAAACTATACCAGCGTCTACACTACCGCTGACAGAACTCAGCAGTTTTGTCGACGCTGGTATACCTCATTTTACGAGGCATAACACCTTCTGTCGACAGAACTCTGTTGACAGAAGGTGTTATTGCCTGTAACATTGCGTCCAGACTACGGAGTTCTGTCGACAAAGCAGCTTGCTTTGTCGACAGAACTCAATGTGTCTGGACGCTCTTTGTCGATGGAAGTTTTGTTGACAGTATCTGTCAACAAAACTTCCGTCGACAAAACACGGTAGTCTAGACGTACCCTAAGAGTCCAGTAAGCAGTGGAAGTGTTGGTAATGCTGATGGGAGGAATTCACTTGCACATCTCCTCTTCATAGTGTGTGGAGAGAGCATTCAATAAAGTCTTCTGAAGTTCCACACTAGTTTGTCTGGGGTTGACGGGCCTTCTTTGTCAGGCAGGACCTAATCTGTTCTGTGGGCCCACAATGCACTCTAGTTAATGCTTCTAGAGATTTACACAGTATTAGAGATGTGCAATGCAAATGCTCAACCATCACCTTACAGTAAAGGATATAGTTTTTGTAAGTGAGATTAATAGTTTACAAGCATTCAGTGAAAGCCTAAACACTAGGCACATTTTTATAACTCTGATACATCTACGTGGAATTTTTCTTCACTTTTGCAGTGACACTAGTGCAGCTCCCTGCTGCTTATATCTAAGGGGGCGCTAGTGTAGAGCAACTCCTGGCATTTTAGGAACTATCTCTTGTAACCCATTCTCAGCAGAGCTTAGATGAGATGAGGGAAAAGGCTCCAGCACCCTATCTCTGCCAGTGCTCCCACCAGAGGAGCCACAGTAGAGAATTTGAAGAGAACTTCTAGAATACAGGCAACTTGAAAAATTTCATTGCCTGTGACTGTTAATTTCCTTTTTTAATGAGTAAGAAAGCCGGGAATAATGGCATTGCACAAGAGGGTTTTTCTTGCTCAAGAAGGGGCAGTGTAAACAGCTCCTTCTGGCACAAGAGCCTCTTCTGCAAAAATGGCAGCTCATTAGGTATGCAAATGAGGCTCGGTGATATTCCACGCTTAGCCTCATTTGCATATTTATCTGGCAAGAAGCCATGAGTGTAGACATAGCCTAGGCATTCCAAGAGCAAACTAGATATCTTCTCTACTTGTTTTTTGGACTTTATAGGCCATTTGCAAGGTACCTATTAGAGGAGACCTTACATCTATTTTGTGCTGCCTTAATCTGCCTCATGGTATACTTTCCACCACTAAGGGCCCTGTCACCTGGTTTACACCAACATAAACATGAAACCTAATAATGACAAAAAAGTATACTGATACTGCGTAAAGTGAGTTAGACATCTCAGTGTGGCTTCCTAGCACAGAACCCAATGAGGTAGTAGGCAAAATTGCTAGCAGTCTCAGCAGGGAGAGTGGGGGCTGAATGGATATTAAAACTTAATTATTCTCTCCCTAGTATAGGTGATCTTTTTGAGGCAGGATTAAGGCTTGTTAGCAGGGTAGCGTGGGGAAGCTTACATTGCTACTTTCCACGCTTAACCTATTCTGTGAGTAGACCGAGAACTTAATTCTCTGTAATGTCAACATAGCACCTTTCACAGTCAGCAAATCTATGCCAAAAAATTTTTTTAATGCAAAACTACCCTCAACATTAGCTTTGTCCTGCCCTGGTACTAATACGCATTACTCTTGCAAACCCAGATATTAATCTGAACTTAGCTCAGCAATGGATATTTAGAGCAATGAGCATAGGCAGAGCAGTCATACGGAGCTTAAGTGTTCGATTCATATTTCTGTGTTGAATGAAAAGGGAGAAGGAATTGCATTCTTAAAGCAGAAGCATGGTTGCGTTTGCTTATAGAAATGTTTGAGTGAAGTCTTTCAAATGTTCATCCTATGATCGTAAGTAAAAATGCATTAGATCTCATCCCTAGGGAATTTTTGTTCACAATACAGTCCCACAGCACTTGTAGTTGTTCCTTTTCAGGAGCGAGTCTGCAATGGAGTACGTGGATGTTGCTTGCCAGGACTGGGGATTGTTGACAGAACAGTGAGGAAGCATCTACGGGACCTGTTCACAATATGCCCAGATTT
The DNA here is from genome assembly GCF_049634645.1 of Pelodiscus sinensis. Taxonomy (NCBI): domain Eukaryota; kingdom Metazoa; phylum Chordata; order Testudines; family Trionychidae; genus Pelodiscus; species Pelodiscus sinensis. The sequence continues at coordinate 176,473,046 of NC_134712.1, forward strand.
ATGCATTGCTCTGAGCCTGTTATTTTATTAAAAAAGCGGCGAGGAGTCCTGTGGCACCTTAGGGTATGTCTACACTACAGCGCTAATTCGAACTAAAATAATCCGAACTAACGGATCCAGACTAAAAAACTAGTTCGAATTAGCATTTTGCTAATTCGAACTAGCATGTCCACATTAACTGGACCCGGAACCGGGGTTAAGGATGGCCGGAAGCAGTGCCGGCAGGGCATCAGATGAGGACTTAGAGCATGGAGCTGCTGCCTCAGGTTAGCCGAGGGCTGTGCTTAAAGGGACCTGACCCCCACCCCGGACAGACAGTTCTCAGGGGTGCCCCGCTTGCAAAGCAGTCCTGGCTTGGAGTGCCCTGAGTGCCCACACTGGGCACATCACAGCACTCGGCCATCAGACCGGCTGCACTTGCCGCTGGCTGCCATCTGGGGAGAGGGGACATATGGGGGGCTGCAGGAGAACTTCCAACCGCAGAGCCAGCCCAGTCCTCCCCATCGGGGGCTCGTACCCCATTCCTCCCTCACCTCCTTCCACTTACCCTTCCCTAGCCCCCCTTCCTGATGTACAAAATAAAGAAAACGTGTGGTCAAAAATAGAATCTCTCTTTATTGAACAAAACTCGGGGAGACTGGGAAAAGGAGGTGGGAGAGGGGAAGAGAGAGGGTGGGAGAGGGGAGGGCAACTAAAATGATCAGAGGTTTGGAACAGGTCCCATATGAAGAGAGGCTAAAGAGACTGGGACTTTTCAGTTTAGAAAAGAGGAGACTGAGGGGGGATAGGATAGAGGTCTATAAAAGCATGAGTGGGGTGGAAAGGGTGCATCAAGAAAAGTTCTTCATTAGTTCCCATAATAGAAGGACTAGAGGACACCAAAGGAAAGGAATGGGTAGCAGGCTTCAAACTAGTAACAGAAAGTTCTTCTTCACAAAGCAAAGAGTCAACCTGTGGAACTCCTTGCTGCAGGAGGCTGTGAAGGCTACAACTAGAACAGAGTTTAAAGGGACGTGAGATCAAGTCATGGAGGTTGGGTCCATGGAGTGGTATTAGCCAAGGGGTAGGAGTGGTGTCCCTGCCCAAAGTTTGTGGAAAGCTGGAGAGGGATGGCACGAGACAAATGGCTTGGTCACTGTCTTCGGTCCATCCCCTCCAGGGTCCCTAGGGTTGGCCGCTGTCGGCAGACAGGCTACTGGGCTAGATGGACCTTTGGTCTGACCCAGTATGGCCATTGTAAGCTCAGGGCTCAGGGTCGGGGGTCTCAGTGGACCCCCTTGATTTTCATGCACACCTGCTCCTGGGTGGCCAGGCTGGCAGCTCTCCTGCCCTAGACGGCCACTTTCCTGTGCCTAGTGCGGAGGTCATGGACGAGGTCTAAGATGTCCGCACTAGACCAGGCGGGTGCCCGCCTCTTGAGGTTCCGGGCAAGCTCCCGGGAGCCGCCAGCCTGATCCCAGGAAGAGGGGGAGGGCTGGGGGGCATCGGGTGGCTGGCTCGATCCGTGCCAGGTACAGGGTCTGCTGGCTGGGTGCTGGCAGGCTTGCACCTGGCACAGGCACCGTAGCCAGCCCGTGCCCCTTTAAGGGGTACGGGGCCGGGAGGGGGGCAATAGAGTTTCCCTGGTGTTGGCCAGAGTGGCCACCAGGGAAAGCTGGGGAGGGCTAGCCTCCCACTAATTCGAATTAAGGGGCTACACAGCCCTTAATTTGAACTAGTAAGTTCGAACTAGGCTTAGTCCTCGTATAATGAGGTTTACCTAGTTCGAACTAAGCGCTCCGCTAGTTCGAATTAAGTTCGAACTAGCGGAGCGCTAGTGTAGCGCCTATCAAAGTTAATTTGAACTAACGTCCGTTAGTTCGAATTAACTTTGTAGTGTAGACATACCCACATAGACTAACTGAAGTGTAGGAGCATAAGCTTTCGTGGGCAAAGACCCACTTCGTCAGATGCTTGTAGAGGAAATTTCCAGAGGCAGGTATAAATATGCAGGCCAGGATCAGGCTGGAGATGACGAGGTGGATCCAAGCAAGGAGGATGAGGCCCACTTCTAGCAGCTGATCTGGAGATGTGAATTCCAAGAGAACAGAAGCTGCTTTTGTAGTTAGCGAGCCATTCACAGTCTTTGTTTAATCCAGAGTTGATTGTGTCAAACTTGAAGATGAACTGTAGCTCAGCAGTTTCTCTTTGAAGTCTGGTCCTGAATTTTTTTTGCTGCAGGATGGCTACCTTTAGATCTGCAATTGTGTGTCCAGGAAGATTGAAGTGTTCCCCTACAGGTTTTTGTATGTTGCCATTCCTAATATCAGATTTGTGTCCATTGATTCTTTTACGTAGGGACTGTCCAGTTTGGCCGATGTATATAGCAGTGGGGCATTGTTGGCACATGATGGCATATATTACATTGGTAGATGTGCAGGAGAACGTACCAGTGACAGTATGGCTGATCTGGTTAGGTCCTGTGATGGTGTTGCTGGTGTATATATGTGGGCAGAATTGGCACCGAGGTTTGTTGCAAGGATTGGTTCCTGAGTTCGAGTTATTATGGTGCGGTGTGTAGTTGCTGGTGAGAATATGCTTCAGGTTGGCGGGTTGTCTGTGGGCAAGGACAGGCCTACCTCCCAAGGCCTGTGAAAGTGAGGGATCATTGTCCGGGATGGGTTGTAGATCACTAATGATGCGTTGGAGAGGTTTTAGCTGGGGACTGTAGGTGATGGCCAGTGGTGTTCTGTTGGTTTCTTTCTTGGGCTTGTCCCGTAGCAGGAGGCTTCTGGGTACACGTCTGGCTCTGTCGATCTGTCTCCTCACTTCCTCGTGTGGGTATCGCAGTTTACAGAATGCTTGTTGAAGATCTTGTAGGTGTAGGTCTCTGTCTGAGGGTTTGGAGCATATGTGGTTGTACCTCAGTGCTTGGCTGTAAACAATGGATCGTGTGGTGTGTCCAGGATGGAAGCTGGAGGCATGCAGGTAAGTGTAGTGGTCGGTAGGTTTTCGGTATAGGGTGGTATTGATGTGACCGTCACTTATTTGTACCATGGTGTCCAGGAAATGTTATTTTATTAGTGCCACATTCTCTCTCTCTCTCTCTCTCTCTCACTCACTTAAAAATCAATCTCTCATACTCTGTCAAGCTTTTCTTTATTAACAGAAGTTGACTGATCATTTTTCATGTATTGTCGTAGTATTAGTGTGAAACCCACAATTTTGTTTCCATTAAAAAAAAGTCTTTGAAATGTGATTCACCTTCCTAATGATTTTATGTAACATAAATAACGGCCTTGGATGTAGAGCTGTTTACATATACAGGAATAATTGACTTTGTAGCACAGAACTATAGATAAGAGGGGGGGAAAGTGCTTCAATATAAGATTTGGTGGTTGCTATGATGTAGCTTTTCATAATTCTAGACACATAGCAAAGCTGTCGTTGCAGTATGTAGAAGAGTCATGGCTTTAAAGTACAGGCCAACATTAAAGGATTTTGAAATGAGCAGAAAGTGTCCATATTTCTTTTGTGAATAAGTCCTTTATTTTGGTATCCATAGGGATGGCTATTCTCTTCCCAAATCCTTTCTCCACAGTAGGAATCAGCGGGGACATGATTATTTATCTGAAAGTTAAGAGGCTGAAAAGCTTTAGGACAGTCGTTTCAATTTGTTATAGAATGCATGCAGAATAGATCATAGGTTCGGAGTTGTTATGTCTCCTATCACAAAGGGGAGATTATAAGGTTCCTTGCACATTCTCAACCCCCAGAACTCAGGAAGTTTCAAAACTGTTCTCAGTTTTGACTTTAGAACCAGATGTGGTAGTTCAGGCAAGCAAGTGTGAGAGTATCTTCGTTTTTATTTGTTCCCTAGCTTGGTGAGGAAATTTTTGAGTAAAGGTTTTTCATTAGAAAGCATGGATTAATCTAAACCAAAACTTTTTACAGGAACATATCAGTTTTAACTAAACTGTTATTGGAAAAGATTTCTCGGGTCCAAGGTGGTATTGAAAGGGGTGGGATATGAGGGAGAAGGAGAGAGCTTCATCCCAGAATAGCTTAGGGGTCAGGAACTCACCTGCAAAGTAGAAGATACAGTGTCCCTGGTCTGGACCAAGTAGTTCAGAGACTTCAACCACCGCTTGATTCAAACCATCAGATGGAGGCAGCAAGAGGGGGAAAATGAAGATACTTCAAAGCGGCAGCACTACTCAGAGCCCCGGGTCAGCCTGGGATGAGCTCTGAGGCACTACCACTTTGAAATACCGCCCCGGCCTTTCAAAATGGCAGCGCCATGTGGACCCTCAGGGTCAGCTGGGGAGTCCCTAGCTGATCCCCAGCTCTGTGCAGCGCTGCCCCTTTGAAACACATCAACTGTTCAATTAGTTAATTAAACACTACTTAACATCCTTAGTTTCATCCAGTTTAGTCAACTGCAGGCAAGTTGCTATTGTGGTCAGTGGTACTCGATGGTGCCGACACATGTAAAAGAAACTGCATGGATACCTGACTTCTGTTCATGGATAGACCGTCATCTAATGATATCAGTTCATTTTCCATGCTGTACTTCAGCTGAAAGGTGCACTGGAAAGGGTCAAGGAGTTCAATGCAGATTGAACGAAAGTTTTTTTTTGTTACAAGGTTTTCAATCACTTTTTCCATAAAAAATTATTAGAAACAGCTATAGTTGGCAAGATTGTCAACTTGAAAACATGGTTTCTTCAGTATTAATTGAATAACTGCTCATTTAAGAGAAGGAAGCATTTGAATGCTATCTTTATCAGGGAACAATCTCAACTAATAACCCACCCATTCTCCTCTTCCGTACACATGAACTTGATTTTACCGATCATGAACGTGATGTGTACATGTCATGGATTGAAGGCCAAAGCTTCCAACAGTCCAGAATATTAGTGGACAAATCCGAAACTCAGCAAGAGGAGACTTAGCATTTTCATCTATCTGATGCAATTCTAATACATGGAGGCAAACAGTCCAGGTTTCATAACTGTGGATCCATAAAGAAGAAACTCTGATAGCAGGAGGAAATGCTGGAAGGTTGCCTGAATACATGCACTGCCAAGCACAGTTCTGCTAATCAGGACTTGACAGACGTTCTAAAATGGAACAAAATGCTTTCTTGGCAGCCACAGCGTAAGGATTCAAAAGCCCTCTACAATCAAACCGATTTGGGCACAATGACCACCACTGGTCCTCTGACACTAGCCCATATTTGTCATCTGTTGTACAGCATGTGCGTATCAAGGTGATCTGTGAGGATGACTTGTAGAAAACAGATTTTTGGCCAGCTTTGCCAGGACCTATATCAGTCTTAGTATTCTTTTTATACTAATGGGCTGTGTCTACACTGGCACCCTTTTCCGTAAAAGGGATGCTAATGAGATACTTCGGAATTGCAAATTCCGCGGGGGATTTAAATATCCCCCGCGGCATTTGCATGAACATGGCTGCCACTTTTTTCCGGCTCGGGGTTTTGCTGGAGAAAAGCGCCAGTCTGGACAGGATCTTGCGGAAAATAAGCCCTTTTTCGGAAGATCCCTTATTCCCTTGATCTTCCAGAAAAGGGCTTATTTTCCGCAAGATCCCGTCTAGACTGGCGCTTTTCTCCGGCAAAACCCCGAGCCGGAAAAAAGCGGCAGCCATGTTCATGCAAATGCTGCGGGGGATATTTAAATCCCCCGCGGAATTTGCAATTCCGAAGTGTCTCATTAGCATCCCTTTTACGGAAAAGGGTGCCAGTGTAGACACAGCCATGGAGTATCTGTATTACATCAACTCTCAAATACCCCAGTCAGGCAAATACATGGTAAGAGAAAACTGCTGCCTTGAATTTGGCTGAAGATGAGACGTATAGAAAGAGGACACTTACGTGCCATATGTACGTTTTCTTTACTTATTGTTTGCAGCACTGCAACTGATATGATTAATCTATGGCTGGACTCTGATGCAAGAACTCAGTGGAAAAACTGCCACTTATGTTTCCACTCTTCATTATCAGGTTATTGGTATGCTCTGCCTATAAAGGTTTTTGAGTGGTAACCTATACATGGTCTAGAATGTAATAGACTTTTTTGGTGCTATTCCATTTAGCACTGTAGGCATCTCGCTGAACACCTGAGACTGATGGGAATGTGTTTGTGAAACTCCTGGATCATGTATTGTTTGGTGGGGTTGGTCAAAACATAGAATATATGGAGATAATTAACAAACAAGATATAACTAGCAAAACTCCCAAAGAAAAACACAATTTCTTGTCACATGATGTGTATTAGAGAAAAATTGTCATGTGCCTCATCATATGCAAAGGAAACAGCAGTACCCTAAAGAAAATAGGCCTTACGATTACATTCTTTTGAGATCACCACTTTATTTTACTGTGTTTTTATATTGAATCCCAGAGACATTCCAAGTGGTTAATACTATTTAAGATTATTAGAGTTGTGTCAGGAGTGAATTACCCCATCTTAGTCTAATAGTCCATTAAAAAAATTCTCTTCTTGATTGCATTTTTGAAAATCATAGCAGGGGGTTGCTGCGTGAACAGCACTTCTGATAATCACCTCATAGTTAGTCTTAGAAGGCTAACTTGGAACATCCAAGCTTCAAAATCTTGGTCTTAGGAAAGCAGCAGATCACCTTAATTACATACGAAGTTCTGGAGTGTAAACTCCTTGTCTTCTACTTTGTATGAGATTTGATCCTCCCACTTTAGTAATTGAAAAACATTATTACATGGGGAGGAAAACTGTCGCATTTGCATCCATGCTATACTGTGTCACATCAGAATATACAGTCACTTGTCTGCATGTGATCTGACTTGATGTAAGTAGGTGCAGCATAACATAAAATAAACTCGTGACAGTATACAACAGAGTAAGTCAGATCAATTTGTGAAAGGAACATAAAAAAATTGATTCAGACCCATTAGTGCAAACACTGCTTTTCTTTCCTGGGGTAGGTCAGCTTTAAGTTACAGCTAGGGATTCACACAGTCCTTTCCATGTGGTACCCATTTCTGGGACTATGCCAGTCAGCTGTGTGCTGCCCACAATCCCTCTGAGCAGACTTTCTGCTGCTAGCCCTGCACCCTTGCTTACACATGTGACAAGGTTTCTAAGCAAGGGTCCATTAGCTGGTGGCCCCATAATAAAATGTAATCATAAAAGGGCCTGATAATAGCTTGCCTCATCATCTTGGTCTTTGGGGACCTAATTCAAAGCCCACTGCAGTCTCTAGGAGTCTTCCCATTCAATGGGATTTGGAACAGTTTACCCAAAGAGAGCATAAGGTTGGCTTCTTTTTGTTATTGTTTTCCCCATTCAGAGCTAAATGTGGTTTCCATGTTGATATTTGAGAAAAGATTTAGAATTTTACACTGTCTTCTGACTGCTTGTCCTCACAGTTTTTACTCTTACACATTCCATTATGATGGCACTTTCACTTTATTAATTGGAGACTTTGAACCAAACTGCAACTTTAAATGTTTTCCAGTAAAATTTTCTTCCCATTGCTGATTGCTTGAAACGAGCTCTTTTATGTAAATGTTTGGATGATGTACGTTCGGAAACAATATATTTAAAAAAATTTTAATCAAAGAGAGAAAGAGAGCACTGCATGCCTTATAATGTCTTAACCCACTATGGAAATAACAGTTAGTTATAAATCCTTGTAAATATTAAAATCTTTTAAAACAATACACTCATATGTTGTTCTATAATACCGTGGGTGGCCTTTCAAAATGCATTTGATACAAGTGTTAAAATATATAATAAATTATTTTGATATGGTAACAAAACAAATTACTACTGTAATTAGAATGATCTAGCAACATTTCCAGTACAGTACTTATTTTGCCATAAAAACAAATTTCTTCAAGCTAAAACCAAGAAACTGTGTTCCTAAACAAAAATATTATGCTTTAAGGCTTTTGATTTAAGAGATCAGGAGATATAATTTTTAGAAGGACCGGGTCAATCATTTGTTTTCATTTGATGTAGAATCATTCTAAGCATTCTGAAATGTTGTTCATTTGTTCTTTTAGACTCCTAAGGACTCAGTCGCTGGAATGGTATTACAATAATGTGAAAAGTCGCTTCAAACGTTTTGGTAGTGCCAAAGTACTGAAGAATTTATACAGAAAACATAGACTGGAGAGTGGAGCTTGTTCTGAAATAATAGGTACAGTACAGTTTTAATTTCTTATAGGCTCATCCACATAACTCACGTGATGGAGAAAAAAGAAAATTACAATTTTTCTGAAGTATTACAGTAGAGGAATATAAGGAGTTAAATATCTAGAGAGTTGGGCTAAGTTTGAGCTAGTTAAGAGTATCCAAATTTACATTTGTTAAGACAAAATTCTGCTCTCGGATGTACAAAGCAAATCTCAGCTCAGTTTCTGCTCTGTGTGTATGAGCTTAGGGCTCCAAAAGGTCTGTACAGATAATGAATTAGAACTGAATTTTGGAGTTGAAGTTTTCCATTGCACTTTTTGCAAAATTTGACTAATGAAGGCCAAATCCTGCATTCCATACCTTAGTTGGAGTTTTTTTCTGTTTGCCGTAGAATTTGGCCCCATGTGCACTGCAGTGGCAGCTAACATTTTACGTTTCTCAAGTAAATGGGGAAGAACAAGGACAAGGGCAGAGTCCTGTACTTAGGATGGAAAAATTCCATGCACTGATGCAGGCTGGGGACTAGCTAGCTAAACAACAGTTGTGCTGAAAAGGACCTAGGGATCATAGTGAACAAGAAGATGGATATGAGTCAACTGTGTGGCCTTGTTGCCATGAAAGCTAATGACATATTGGGCTGCATTAGTACCAGCAGATCGAGAGAAGTGATTATTCTCCTCTATTTGGCACTGGTGAGGGTGGGCAAATTGGAAAGAGTCCAGTGGAGGGCAAGAAAAATTATTAGGAGACTGGGGCATATGGCTTATGAGGAGAGGCGGAGGGATCTGGGTTTATTTAATCTGCAGAAGAGAAGAATGAGGAGGGATTTGCTAACAGCCTGAGCCATCAACTATCTAAAGGGTGTACTCAGTGGTGGCAGATGGCAGACCAAGGAGCCTCAAGTTGCAGTGGGGGAAGTCTAGCTTGGATTTTACATTAAACTATTTTACTAGGAGCATTGGGAGGGGTGAACCAAGGGCTGGTGGGGGGGAGAGGTGATCTCCAAGTTCCATTCTTGATACCTGAGTGCCAAGTTGATGGTGTACAGCCCCAGCGTTCCTGGCCCTTCCGCACTGCAAAGGTGGGTGGCATGCAGCCCCTGCCTTCCCAGCGCTAGAGCAATGGGAGAATAGGCTGCACACAGCAACCGATCTTCCCAGCCCTCCAACGTGGGGAGAGTAGATGGCGCATAGCCTCAGCCTCTGCAGCCCCGGAGCAGCGAGAGGGTGGGTGGCACGCACACTGCCCTCAGGCTTCCTGACTCTGGAGTACCGGGAGGGCAGGCAACCCCAGCCTATCCGGGCATAGGGAGAGTGGCAGTCCCAGCCTTAGCGCAGCTGAAGCCGAGGCAGCCCTGAGTGGAGGGAGCTGCACTGAAGTGGGTGAGCCTAGGAGCGGAGTGTGGGTAGGGCCACACCTGGCAGTTTGGGAAGGTTGCCTCTGATACCCGCCAACCATGACTAGGAGGGTGGTGAAGCTCTGGAATGGGTAAATGCCTAAAGAGGGGAGTGGAACCTCGATCCTTAGAGGTTTGTACGGCCAGGCTTAACAAAATGCTGGCTGGGACAATTGAGTTGGAGTTGATCCTGCTCTGGGCAGGAGGTTGGGGTTGCACTAGATGACCTCCTCAGGTCTCTTCCTACCATAATCATCTATGATTCTATAAAATGTGGACATTTTACTATCAATATCAGCATCTCCCCATAAAACTAGTAAGTGAAGATATTCCGCGAGTTTGGGGACATTGCTTCCTTGCTATCTTGCTGGCCCATTTACTGTAATTGATTAGCAAATAATTCAGAAGCAGAACCAGTCTAGTCTTTCTGAGATGATTTGCCTCTGCTGGGCCAAATTCAACCCTATTGTAATTCTTTTGAAATCTGTACAGAGTTTGTGTTTTCTACAGGATTTGTATTTTCCTTTTTTCCTCTTTCTCTTTCTTTCTTTCTCTCTCTCCCTCCCTCCCACTTGGAAAACAAACATAATAGACTGTGTCCCTTTTGGTGAAGGCAACTCTTGGTAGTTCTTCTTATACTATTTAGAAGTATGTAGGTAAGGACAGGAGAATTGTCCTAAAATATTCCATTTTGATAGGTTGCTTTTTGCTTTTTTCTCCTTATCAAATTTTAAAAAATTAAAAAATGGAATGTAAAGATAAAAGTGGTTATGCTACATTTAGTGGGTGTTATGCAAGTGGAATTAAAAAATTAATTGAAATATATGCAGAAAATTTAAAAGTTATAAAATTGATCTCGCAAAAACTAAGCATTCCTTATTCTCGAGAATAGTCTAATACAATTATGCCTTTAAACAAGACTGCTGTCATAAGAGAGAATGTGCAGGAAACACAAGAAAGGATGTGCAAGATACAGGAGACCTTTCTGAAGAACCTCAGCATCCAAATGCCATTGCTAACTTTCTTTTTCTATTTTCAGTGTGACTGTAAGATAACCCTCTCTTTTCATTTGAAGATCAGTACAGGTTTAAATGTCTGGGTTTGTTTTATTTATACAGGAGTGGCCTGTTTCAAGCCCTAAATGTCATGTTAAAAGCAAGCTCACTGCAGTTGCTTTCATTTTACAAGGTCTGCATTTAAGGCACCTCATCCTCTCTCTCACTTCACAAGCAGTTTTCTCCACACATGATTTACAAGCCCTATTTGAGAAATCTTTCATTTAAAAGCAATAACATTTTGTATAACAGCTGGAATTCAAACAAGAATTTTCAAACTACTCCTCTATGCATGTGGTGTAGTTAGAAACAACACTACTTTTTGAAAGTGTACTTTAACCTAATAATATATTGAGCATTCATACATAATATGTGTTTTACTGTCTTTTTGAGGAGAAGGAAGCTTTTTTGAAGGAAGCGTAGAAAATGAAGGAAGCGTTTGTGGCAGTGACTCTACTTTCTACAGACAGACAGAAGGTAACTCTAGTTAAAACTCATTTGTTCTAAAACTGAGCTGCTACTGATTGAGTTATTCGATAAATAGCATACAGTGCTGGAGATCCTCCAAATCGCATTGGTGCCTGATTATGAAAAGTGTCAAGGATCACTTATCTTTTAGTTAAAACCTTTAGCAAATTACCAGAGTTTCTGGGTTCACAGGGCAAGTGCTAGACTTTATGGCTATGTCTACACTGGCGGCTTCTTGCTCAAGAACAGCTGTTCCTGTGCAAAAACTTTCCAGATGTCTACACTGTACATGCGTTCTTGCACAAGTAAATTTACAGTCTAGCATCGGAAAACAGGGCTTCTTCTGGAAGAGTTATTCCTCTCCCCGTGAGGAATAAGCCCTCTTGTGCAAGAGCTCTTGCGCAAAAGGACAGTGTAGACAGGCAACATGAATTTCTTGTGCAAGAAACCCCTATGGCTAAACTAGCCATCAGAGCTTTCTTGCGAAAGAGAGCGTCCCCACTGCCATAGATGCTCTTGCGCAAAACCACATGCCAGTGTAGACGCACTCTTGTGGAAGACTTTTTGCACAAGAACTCTTCTGCAAAACAGTTCTTGCGCAAGAAGCTGCCAGTGTAGACATAGCCTATCTGTTTTACATCTTGCCTATTATGCATTCACTTCAATATGGAACACATAAAGGGAGGGGCATTTCTTGATTAGGCCTAAGTGGAGCACCAGATCTGGTCCAAGAGATGAATTAAGCTGAACTGCTTGGTAAAAGCGACCATAATGCGATTAAATTGAATAGCCTTTTGGAGGAAAAATAACAATGAAACCCACTACAGTAGCATTTAACTTCAGAATTGGGAACTACACAGAAATGAGGAAGCCAGTTAAACAGAAAATAAAAAGAACAGTCACAAGAGTGAAATGCCTGCAAGCATTCAAAAATTTGAAATCAGATCCTACTGAGGAAAATAGAATGGAACATAAACTCTGGCAAGTCGAGTAAAATATAATTAGTCAGCCAAAAAAAGAATTTGAAAAGCAAATAGCAAAAGGCACAAAAACAAACAGCAACATTTGTTTAAAGTATATCAGAAGCACGAAGCCTCCTAGTCAGGGGCCATTGGATGATTGAGGCTTTAAATGAGCACTCAGAGAAGACAAGGCCATCGCAGAGAAGCTAAATGAATTTTTTGCATTTGTCTTCACTGCAGAAGATGGGAAGGAGATTGCTACACCTAAGCCATTCTTTGCAGGTGACAAATCTGAGAAACTGTCCCAGATTGAAATGTCAATAGAGGAGGCTTTCAAACAAATTGATAAATTTTACACTAATAAGTCAGTAGGACCAGATGATGTTCACCCAAGAGTGCTGAAGTAACTCAGATATGAATTTGCAAAATTACTAACTGTTGTATTAATCTAGCTCTTAAATCAGCCACTCTTCCAGATGACTGAAGCATAACTAATGTAATTCTTTTTTTTTTTTTTTAACGGGGCTCCAGGGATGATCCTGGCAACTATAGCTGGTGAGCCTAACTTTAGTACTGGGGAAACTGGCTGATTTGAGGGATAGGCTAAAGCAACACTGTTGATAAGTTGTACGGAACAGATTCGATAGAAGAAGAGATTTAAAAGGCTCAGATTGTTCAGTTAGAAATGAAAAGCCTAAGAAAGGATATGATAGAGGTTTAGAAAATCATAAAGAGTGTGGAGAAAGTGAATAAAAGTGTTATTTACCCCTTCTCTTAACACAAGAATTAGGTCACCTGATGAAATTAATAGGCAATAGGTTTAAAAGAAGCACATGGAAGTACTTCTTCACAGAACACACACAAAGCCGCTGGATCTCATTTCCAGAAGAACAGTGAAGACTAAAAATATAATTGGGTTTCAAAAAGAGTTAGAGTAGTTTGTGGAGGACAGGTCCATTAATAGCCAGTAGCCCCGGTGGTCAGAAACAGAACTTCATGCTCTGAGTGTCCCTGAATTTGAGACTGCTAGAAGCTGGAAGTGGGCAATGGGGGATGGCTCTCTCAATAATTGCCCTGTTGTGTTAATTCCCTCAGAAGCATCTGGCATCAACCACTTTTTAAAGACAGGATTCTAGGCTAGACGGACCATTGGTGTGATCCAATAAGGCCATTCTTATGTTCCTATGCATCTTGATCAGCTTTGGAGTGAGGCCTCACGTTGCATTTCTGCAGTAGATTGTACCAAAATTCTAGATCTAAGAATTGCTGAAGCTGAAGAATCTTGGTCTGAATTTTGCAGTTCAGCATAAATGTGGGTATTTTGTTTGCTTTTTGACTAGGACATAGTATGATGGATACCCTAGCTGTGGCCTTACGTGTGGCAGAAGAAGCAGTAGAAGAAGCCATTTCCAAGGCAGAGACATATGGTGAAAGCCTGGTAAAAAAAAAATTAACTAGCAGATTTGTTGATATAGATGTAGATATCAGTGTTTTCTTTATTCAAGTAGCAGTGGAAATGTGAATGAAAATCAAAGAAAACATAATGCAGTAAGATAATGTATGCTGTTTCTCTGAACGTTATTATCACGTGTATGTTCCACTTCAGAAATACAGGATAGTAAAATGAATTAGTTATGGTAAAAGCTCTGTTATCCATGAATCTGTGAATGGGGGGAGCCAGTTAATTGAATATTGTGGTTAACTGAAAATCATGCTTCACCACTGGAATACCAATGTTCAAAGAATTAGTATACAATAAAATGAGTAAAGTATAAAATAATACACAGGTTTTCATCAATCCAGTAGTAGTCCACTGCAGCATGGTTGTTTGTTTCTTGAAGCACTTAGATGTAGACAAAGCTTTCTATCCAGTAGGTTATTTTATGACACTACATACTACTATGGAGCAGCGTATGATGTACACCCAGATCACTAAAATTACCCGTAACACTACAACTATTCTGAACATAATTAATTGTTTTTGATTCAGCAGGCACTTCAGGATCTTGCAGCGCTTCAGGGTCATCATTATCAACATCAATTCTCATTGTAGACATAGAAGGTGTAGGAGATGGGGCTGAATCTGTAATGGCCCTATGACATACCTAGAAGCTGATTTTTTTTAATGAATTCCTGATTTCAGCTTGCTTGCTTGCTTACTTGTCTTCTGCCTCTTTTGCATAAAAGTAGCATGCAAAATGTGCAGTTGCATTATATGCTGTATACTAATTCTGGATATTATATTGAAGATTTGTATTGATATCAGAAATGTTGGTTAATTGAGCTTTCTGGTTGACTGAGGGTACGTCTAAACTACATGGCTCCGTCGACGGAGCCATGTAGATTTGTTGTTTTGGCAAAGTCAAATGAAGCCACGATTTAAATGATTGCAGCTTCATTTAAATTTACATGGCTGCCGCGCTGAGCCGACAAACAGCTGATCAGCTGTTTGTCCGCTCAGCGCACTAGTCTGGACGCTCCCCTGCCGACATCAAAGCCCTTTGTCGGCAGCCCTGGTAAACCTCATCCCATGAGGAATAACGGGGCTGCCGACAAAGGGCTTTGATGTCGGCAGGGGAGCGTCCAGACTAGCGCGCTGAGCGGACAAACAGCTGATCAGCTGTTTGTCGGCTCAGCGCGGCAGCCATATAAATTTAAATGAAGCTGCGATCATTTAAATCATGGCTTCATTTGACTTTGCCTATGTGTCTAAGCTACATACCTCTGACGACAGAGGCATGTAGTCTAGACACAGCCTGAGTGTCAGATAACAGAGCGTTTACTACATTCAGTTGTTTCTGCATACAATGCCAACTAGGATGTTACTCATTTTTCTTGATCTTGTAAAAGTGTCATTTATGTATGACTCTGTAGTGTATATAAATGTTCATCTTGGTGCAGGACAAACAGAATGAGGCTTGTTACTTACGGGAACATAAGGAGGAGCTGATTGAAGAGCTTGCCACTACCATAGTGCAGAAGGTATGTTATGCAGCTTCACTGTTGCAGATTGTATTCTTTGGCACATTAAATGGCTAGAAGACAGTCCTGAGGTTTAGCAAGGTTTTATTTAACTAACATAAGATGAAACTTATCATAAAATGATTGAACATGCATGTGTGGATGAAAAGAATATCCAGAAGAGGAAAAGCTCAATGGAAAATATCCTGCCTCCTGCTACAGCTGCTCCTAGGAAACTGGTTAAAAGGCTGTTTCTCCTGGACCATCCCAGCCAAATTGGAACTGTTGGCAAGTTGTCAGTAGATGCCTGATGATGAGATTTGTTTCACTCTGGACTAATTTCCTAGACTGTTACAAATCAAAGAGTGAAAAGCACACATGTACATTACATAGAGCTGTTTGAGTAATCAGGAGGGGGAAAGATTTGGAGCAATCTGAAACAAAACATTTCCAATTTTCTTGGTAAAACAACGTGCCAAACATTTCATTTGGGGGTCAAATGAAACATGTTGTTTTGATTTTAGGACCTTTTAGCTGCTTTTTAAAGAAGGGAGATTTGGAAATGTCATTGGAGGAATGAGGGCAGGGGGAAGGAGTGTTCTCCTTTGTAGCCTTGTGTCTGAAGCATTCACCTGGAAGGTGTAGACTGGGATTCGGATACCTACTCTGCCTATTTGGGGGCTGCCTATTGTGGGTGAGTGCCCTAACCACTGGGTAATAGGGTAACAAGACATATCCTATTCCTCTTGCTGTTTTATGAATAGCATCTAAGTGCCTTTGTGAATCTAGCCTGAAAATAAAAACTTCTGGCTGAATCTCTTCAGTGAATTTGTATACAAAAATATTTCATCAAGCTCAGATATTACAGAAAACTGTCCTACACTGGCAAGTAGATGGATTTGATAATCTACTCGATCTTTTATTGTCTGTAGTTGGAGTAGATTTTCAAGCACTTAGATGAGAAATGGAGGTAGCTATAAAAATATGTTTAACAAATGAATGAAAGAGGAAGTTCATGGCAATGAATATAAATCAGAAGCTAGCAATTACAGACAAGTAATAGGGAAAGCAAAAGAACACAGGGGAAAATCAGTGGCTAGAAGAATTAAGGACCCAAACAAAGTGATTTAAAAAGTAGATTAGAAACAAAAGGAATCCTAATTATGGTATTGATCCACAACTAAATAAAAATGGTAGAATTGTCAATAATAATGTGAAACAGGTCAAAGTGTTCATCTGCTTTTCTCCAAATACAGAATGCCAATATTCATTGATGTGGTCATACCAATTGGTGATTCTTTTCCACTCAAGAAGGTGTTAAACAGCAGCTGTTAAAATTGAACATTTTAAAATCAGCATGTCCAGACAACTTTCCAAGAGTTTTAAAAAAAGGCAGCTAAAAGACATGTTTACTGTTATTATTGATTTGCAAAACTTGTGGAATGTTGTGGAAATACCAGGAGACTGAAGAAAGCTAATGTTGTATCAGTATTTTAAAATAGTAAATGGGACGATGGCAGTTACCATCCTGTTAGTCTCATATTGATCCCAATCACAAGACTTGATTAAAGAACTGAAGGAGGGTAAAATAAGTAATTCAAATCAACACAGGTTTATGGAAAATAGAACCTGTTAAACTAACTTGGCATCTTTTTTTTTGGTAAGATTTCAAGTTTGGGTTATAAAGGTGATAGGATTGATGTAATATACTTAGCTTCTATAAGGCATTGGCTTGGTACCACATAGCGTTTTTATTACAATGTTTTAGTTTTTATAATTAACATGGCACACAGTAAATGGATTAAAAACTGGCTGTTATGTCACAAAATGTAATTGTAAATGGGGAGTCAGCATTAAGCAGATATATTTCCAGAGGGGTCTTGCAGGGATCAATTCTTGTCCTCACAGTAGATGACATTGGTATCAATGACCTGGAAGAAAACATAGAATCATCACTGATAAATTTTGGAGATGACAAAAAATATATAGGGGAGAGGTAAATAATGGACAGGAAAAGTCCCCAAGACACAGCAATCTGGATCGTTTGATAAATTGGATTCAAGTAAACAATATGCATTTCAATATGGCTAAATATAAATATCTACATTTAAGAACACAGACCCGACTTATAGGATGAAGGTCATGGTGGAAAATGAGCTGAACATGTGCTCCTAGTCCACTGTTCTGGCCAAAAGGGCCAGTGAGTTCTTTGGATGCATATACAGAGGAACCTCAAATAGGAGTAGAGAGGTTATTTTCTCTCTACATTTGGCACTGGTGCAACTACTGCTGGACTATTGTGTCTAGTTTGGCATCTACAATTCAAGAAAGATGTTGGAAAGGATTCAGAGACATCCATGAGAATGATTAAAGAAATTGAAATCTTGCCTCACAGTACTACACTCAAGGAGATCAAACAATTATGCTTACCAAAGAAAAGTTTAAGTTGTGACTTGATTATAGTCTTGAAGTACTGGCATGAGGAACAAATATTAGTTAATGGGCTTTTCAGTCAAGCAGACAAAGGTATAACAAAAACCAATTGTTGAACACTGCTTAGGTAAATTCAAACTGGAAATAAGCTGTAAACTTTAACTCTGAAAGTAATTAACGATTGGAACAATTTACCAAGGTTTGAAGTAGTTTTTCCATCAATGGCAATTTTTATGTCAAGATTAGATGTTATTCTAAAACATATGTTCTTGTTCAAACAGGACTACATCCAGGAAAGTTCCTGTAGTATGCAGGAAAGCAAACTAAATGAACGCAGTGGTCCCTCCTAACCTGAGAATCTATCTGTGAATCTAAGAAAATGGTGCTTAAGCACCTAACTCCCATTAAATTCAATAGGAGTTAGGTGTGCTTTTGAAATCAATCCTGAGCATTTATTCTATGATTCCATACCAATATTTGTCTAGTTATGCATTCTTTTTCATAGAAAATATATACTTGGCTCCCAGATACAGATCACATTATAAATATCGTTGGTGGGGTATAGATTTCCATATTGTTTTATATCCACTCCAGTGTTCCTACAGATATCAGATAATGACTTCCCTTAACTCTCTTGAAGCAAAATGCAGGACAATGTAGCACTTTAAAGACTAACAAGATGGTTTATTAGATGATGAGCTTTCGTGGGCCAGACCCACTTCCTCAGATCCTTTTGATCTGAGGAAGTGGGTCTGGCCCACGAAAGCTCATCATCTAATAAACCATCTTGTTAGTCTTTAAAGTGCTACATTGTCCTGCATTTTGCTTCAACTACCCCAGACTAACACGGCTACATTTCTATCACTTAACTCTCTTGTGTACTATGGCTCTAGCGGTACATTCCAATAATTTTTTTTTAATTTCAACCCTCTAGATTATAAGAAAGCAAAAAAGTAAAACTGAGCAGCCAGAGGCTGATTTTGATTGGCTGGAGTCCAGGAGCAATGGTCTGGCATCTGTTGCTGTTTCAGATCAGAGCATGCTGACTTTTCCAGGCAGTCGCAGGGGATCCTACACATTATGGGTGAGTGACCAAACTCAACATCTAAATGTTCTGCTGCAAGAAATTGGCAAATAGAGGTAATAGAGAAGGGTGTGCTGATTAGAATGATATATGCAAATACTCAAAGAATAAGCATTAAAACCAAAGAGTAAATGTTGTTTGCATACTACACACTGAGGAGATGTGGGGCCCTGACTGGATTCTGACTTACACTGGTGCAAATCAGAAGTTCCTCCATTGAAATTAATAGAGTTAGACCAGTGTAAGTGAATAATGTAAGTAACAGTGGCCTTCAAGAGAGGAAATCAGCTCCACAATCCCTGGTGGTTGGAGTACATGACTAGAAGTTAGCAATTATGGTCACAACCATTGTATTCTGTGCACTTCCTAGACAATCAAGGAAAGTGCTCTGTGCTCAGAGGAGCTCACATATTAAGAACAGATAGGGAAGTGTGCAGTAGTTAGGAAATAGGAACAACAGGGAAATATTTTCAGAGGAGAAGCTCTAGCTAAGACCTCTAATATAAGGTCCCCGAATGATTTCACATTAATGGAGGATCACTGTAATTGAGCTCTGCTCTGGCATAGCTCTTGACCACTTCTGAAACACTCCCCTTCTCTTCCAACATGATCTATGCATGAGTGTGGGTCTGCACAACCTCTGCCGGCTTTGTCAGTGAAGCATTCCTCAGTACAAGAGGAATGTTCTTTTGGTAATTTTTGTTACATTTTTATCCTCTTGGCATTGATGTAGCAGGCCACAGAATGCAGGCCAGTGAGTGTTTTCATTATTGTCAGTCATAATCACACCAAACAGATGATGTTGTTTCTGGATAGTAAATGTTCAGAGTCATTTAGAAAAGCATCAGTCTGGCACCGCTGCCCCCACTTTGTTTTTTCACAGGGTGGACATAGACTGTGTTCTAGAGTATCCTCTGGTCTTAGAGAAATGAACGAGTTTCAAGCCATTCTTTTCCAATGTATATACTACTGCTTTGTCCACTGAAGTCAATAGGATCAATTCCAGTGATTCCACTATGCTCTGGATCAGCCAGACACAGGATGGGTGTTTTAAGGCGTTAATATTGAGACTTTATGTACACACTCTGATTGTGCAAAAAGATGCATACACAGTTGTATACCTACATTTTTTTCATTGCAGACATTGAGCCTATTTTGCAGTAGAGACCTTCTATTATATTTGGGATGGGGGGAGGAGGGAAGCAATTATTAATGTTTACCATTAAATCAAAACTTGTCTTAGCTTCAGTGGAAACAAGATTTGGTCCTTGATGCTTTTTCTCTAAAATAAATGTTTGGAGATCGGTTTGCTATATTGTGATTCAGGTTAAATGTTAATTTCTTGTTTTGTGAGCTGTTAACACAAGCATAAATGCTAGTTTTTATTTTGTTTCCTAGCTCTCTAAACAAATAAACTAAACACAGCTGCAGAGTACCACTTAGTTTCTACCTTACGTTAAAGAGTGTTTTCTCCTCTTGCTTATTTTCTCAGCAAAATGTCCTTAGCGCCTGCTAAGCAGAGAAGAAAATCTACACAGGCTACAATAGTAAGATTTTTGGTTATAGCAGAAAGAGAAAGTGGGTAAAATAAGCATCAGTATTTCCATTGGCTTGAACAGTGTGAATAGGTAGTGAAAGGTACATAGTACGCAGGAGAGAGACAGGACAGCTATTTTTGTGTAATGGAAAATGGGCAAATTACCAAAGGTGCAAAAAGTATTATCCCTAGTGTATGTAAGATTAATAAGACATTACATTTAGGTAGGATGATAGACCAGGTCACATATAGTTGCTTAGACAAATGGCATGCTACAGCAGAAGGCATTAAAAATCCACATTTTCCATCACAACACAGTTCACAGAGGGAAATTGTAGTCTTCAATACCACTGTGTGTTAAATGATGTGAAATACTGATATTTTAATGTCAAACATGGCATATGTCTGACCCATGTCTGCTGAAACTGCCACTGGGTGGTCTGCATGATCTCCCCAATTGTCCAAAATTGCTTGCTTCTAAATAATTGTTAGTTTAATTAAGTCGGCATTTTGTAGCTCCTATATAAATGGTGTATGAATACAGCCCAAACTATAAATCAAGGGTAACAGAGTAAACAGAAACAGGCTGTATGACAGAAGACTGTTTTGATTTTGGGAAAATGTGCTGCTCTCCCGATATATGAATTTTTAATAGTAACTGTTCTGAAATATTTTACTACAGTAATTGCTTAATTTGTGAATATAATGCAGTAACACTAGCTATAAAATACCTTCTTTCTTCCCAAATTTCCTCAGGGTCCCATGCCAATGTTAAGTTGCTGATATAATGCTGAATGTTGTCTTCCTTGAACCCCATAGAAAGAGCTAGATGATTCCATCTGTTTGTCATTAGCACAGTATAGAGCAATTACCATAAATGCAAAAAGTGTATTCATATTGTATGCCAAATTGATAAGACATTAAATTTAGTCAGGAGGGTAGATGTCAGGAATTTTGAACAATGGCAGGTTATACTGTATCCTTTCAATATTTTCAATTATTATAAATCACTGCAAGTTAAACCAAACAACTATTTGGTGTATTGTACACTTACTTTAATTGATGAAATGCAGACATCCCCGGGTGCTATACATGCTCTTTATTTTATGACTACATTAATGCTAATGTAAACAGAAATTAATTCATATTTTAGAATATTTAAAACAGCTAAGAGTATGGGAAGGGGAAATATTTAATTAAAATCCACACTATTGCTTCCTCCCAGGGGAAACAGAAATGTACCATTTAAGCTAACTTTCTGAGTACAGTAATCAGAAGTTGAACTGTTGAAAATTGTGGTTCCATTTTGGTTCAAGTTCATCAACATGTACTAACTCTGGTTTGGTTCAGGTTCATACAGTAGGTTAGAGTAATGATTCAATGGCCATTTTAACCACTTTGAACTTGTTTGAGCTAGTTCACATACATTTCCTGCAGATTAGTTGGACACTCTTCTGTTTGCTTTGTAACATTGAGTAAAAGAATATAATGATACATATTTTTTCACTGTCAAAAATATTTGTTTAAACAAATTATTTGCGCACACTCCTAAAACATCCTTCAGAACTCAGTCATATTTAATCACTGAAATGACAAATTGAATTTCAGCACACAAAATGCCCTCTCTCCATTGTCTTGCAAAGGAGTAAGCCCTTAGTGCGGGGGAGGGGGGAAGGAAGTGTTTTGGGAGTTGTAGTTCCCTTCTCTGGGCAGTCCTTTACCTGGTCAAAACAGACAAGGTAACTACCAATCCCAGAACCTGTCTATCCCCTTTCTCTAATCTCTTTCAATGGCTGCCCAGATAGTTTAGTTTCCCCCACCCTGCTTTCCTCTGGAGTGGAGCAGAGAAGAGACCCTCAGCACACCCAAAAGACCCTCCCTCAGTGCCCAATTGTTGAACCTGGAAATTTGAATGTGTTACAAGTTTTTGGTTTTGGGGGCTTGGTTCCAGCTCACATACAATGAGACTCTGATGTTTTCAGTTCAGATTCATTTTCCAGATCACTCAAAAACCCTCTGTCAGCTGGTTTTAATTCCTCCCTGTGAGGAATACAATATACTGAGAGTTATTTATTTGTTTAAATTATTTATCTGAGGGGGGGCTGTAAGGGTCCATAAACCTAAAGACTGTACTTGGCTCTTAAACAAAACACTCATTGAAATCAGTGGAAGGTATAAGTGTTCAACACCTCTTAGCATTTGTCCCAAACATTGTACAAAGCAGTAAAACATTTCAAAGACAGTATAATGAAATGGCTCCTGTGTAGCATATATAACAGAGCAAAATAGCTGCCTTAAGCAAAAAAAAAAAAAGGATTGCAAAGCAGGAGATATGCCAGCTAACATTAATTTCACATCTTTTAACTTCCATACACTGTAAAACATGCTATAGAAATACATGTACAATGTATTGTGTAAACATAAAAACACAGAAAATATAAACAATTTTAGACATAATGTGGCATCTCTTATTTAGAATAATTAAAACACATTCCAGAAAATGTTATATAGACATTCTCCCAACTAAATGGATGTTCCACTTACCTGAGAGCCAATCACCTGAATTTCAGAGTGTGGGCTCCTGTCAGTTTCCTCCCTATACCCTGGTCTATACTAGGGCTTTATTCCAAAATAACCCCCTTAGGTCGAATTAATAAGCAGAGCATCCACACTACTAAGCCTGTTGTTTTGAAATAATGAGCTGCTTATTTCAAAATCTGTACTCCCGGCTTTCCTCAAGGAATAACACTAATTTCAAAGTAGTTATTTCGAAATAGCAGTAGTGCGGTTCTGCTATTTCGAAATAACTACCATCTCAGAGTAGTCCAAACAAATTACTCCCCAATGCTTCCTGGGGCTCTAACTTGAGGTAGCGCATCCACATTAACGGGGCCTGCCTCAGACTATTTCAAGCTTCCCCATAGTGAGGACACGCTATTTCAATTTTGTTATTTCAGGAGTTGTTAAATTGATTTTAATTATTTTGAAATAGTTGCCTTGTATAGGCATGCCCTATGAAAGTCTGCAGCAGCACCTACTCCTCCCAGAAGCCCAGCACAGAAGATGACATTAACAGCAAATTACTTACTTTTGAAAAAGGGGATTTTACAAAAATAATTACAAGATCCTCATCTCTCAGTTAAAGGACTGTATCAGGTGAGGATTTTACCTGTTGGCTCTAGATGCAAAATAAGTGAGGGATGAGAAAATAAAATACAAGTGAATTTCATTTTCCTAGAATTAATTGAGAAGCGCTGGGGATATTTTTTTATCCTAATTTTAGTTGCCAAATAGAAATGAGGTATTATTAAGTGATGAATAAACTACCCATTGCTGCTGCTGCTTTTTTTGGAGGGGGGAAAGGCGAAAAATTGGTATATTTTTATCTCACCTAGCAATATTCAGATAAATAAAAATAATCCTGTTGATCCCATGTAAATACATTCCAAAATATGCCCATAGAACATTAACCATTTATCCAGAAATTGTAAGAGCAGTTTTAAAAAGCTGATGTTACTTACACTGATGGTTCTTTTTATGACAAACCAGGATTCACTAGCATTTACTCTCCAGTAATGTTATATAAGTGAGCTTTATAAAGTATACATCTATATTCATTAAGAGCATGTCTACACAGCAAGGCTTAACTCAAAATAAGATATGCAAATTGAGCTACGCCAATTGCGTAGCTTATTTTGAAATGTCTTATTTAGAAATTGGGACTGTCTACACTGCACTTATTTTGAAACAAAGCACTCTTCCTCTGACTTCGCTTACTCCTCGTACAAGGAGAGTTACAGGAGTTAGAGTAAGAAGGCCTCCAGCTTGACAGTATTGCAACTGAGCTGTGTAACCCTACCCTAAGTGATAAGGAGGCATTGTGTGTAGATAGTCAGTGCCCCTTCAGTTAAGAACCACATGTCTTACTTTTCCGGAATTCCCAATGGCCTAGTCGGTGCATAGAAAAAGCAGTTCCATTCAAATACAGTCAATTCAGTCCATCAAAAGGAACTATGGTAAGAGAAAGAAAATTGGAGTGAAGATGTGTCTGGGTTTTGTTGGTTTTTTCCCTAATTATATTCTTGCAGCAGATGCCACTAGACAGGATTTTACAGGAAAAGAGTAGACTCATCACAGCGAGGTGTCTGAAAATTTCTGTCAATAGAGAATCTTAGTTTCCAGTCTATGCCATATTGCACTATATGTCTATAGTGATTTGCATCTTGCAACAACCAAGGAAGGAAACATTATATGCCAGTCAAATAACTGAATGACATGTTTGGATATAGTGCCACCTGCTGATATATATGTGTATTGCACTGAATTAAGGTTGATGTACTTCAGAAAATTACTCCATTGTGGCTAAGAAGCTTTGCAGTTAGTTTTTTAAAAATGTAATCGGTAGTTATTGTTCTGCTTGGAGAAACAGAACTTTTGGCTAAAAAAGAAAAAAAGAACCATTTCTCTTTGTAGTTTGGCATGTTAGATGCATCAGCTGCTATTCAGCTGAGCCCACAGCAAAGAGCCCATTGCCATAGATCATGCAGACACTTTCTGCCTTTAATAGTTACGGATATTATAATTATTTATTTGTATTACTGTAGTAGGTAGATGTCCTAGTTATGGAGCAGGATTTCATTGCACTAGCTACTGTACAAACATCATCCAGTCTTTTGCCGTTAAAATCCAACTTTATACAGTGGGATACAATTTTTTAAAAGCACACAAGTTCAATTTTCAAAAATCGACATGGGGCCTAAATCTTATTGAAAATCAGCAGGGCTAAGGTCAGGTTTTAAAGGCATTTAGTTGCCTAAAAATACAGATAGGTGTCTACTAAGATTTTCCAAAGCTCGTACATGTTTAACTCCCGTAGGTGCCAACACCATTAAAAATCTGTCCCAAGTCACTTTTTTCAAAATAGGACTTACATGGGGGAGTTATGTGCATTACTGGAATGTGATTTCTAAAGCCCACTAATGTGTTCCTCATTAGTCAATCTGTGTAGACTCTGTAGGTTTCCGAGGGAACTTTAATATAGTGCTGTAATGCATGTACTAAACTCAAGTAACAATACTTGGCATGGGGATGCTGCAGGACCGAGGAGAAGGAATCTTATTCCTAGCTTGCAGAGTCACTTTACAGCCACTGCTGTAGATTCAAGGCTTCAGTAGCCTCTGCTTTGGGATACATCTCCCTTAGGTGGGGCACATAGCTAGTGGGTGCAGATATGTCCCGGTCTCCTTTCTGCATGTCTGTATAAGGAAACTACATGTCACACAAAGACATGAGCCCTTACCTCCTTATATTCCATCCCATTGTGTATAACAGTGTGGTTCATCTGTGGTCAATGGCATCTGTAAATAAATGCCTGACTAACAAGGTGCCCTTGGCATTAATTGTGGAGGAAACTAAAATAGATTCCAAATCATCCATGTCTTAGAACCAATATTACAGAAGCAGAATGAATTGACACATGCTCGAGCTAAATGACTGTTTCTGTGTTCTGAATGCTGAAGAAGCCATTCAGCTTTGAAGTACTTCTCAGCCAAATGTGTTCTGTTTTGTTCTCCTCTAAAGAGACGCATCTTTTCCCCCCTGTCTTCCTGCACTGGAGCTGAGTGATGACTCCTTTTTGTCTATAGCTGTCTGGGTTTCTAGTGCTTGCATCAGTGATTTTAAGTGTTACTCCTGTGGAACTTCTGTTTGTCCATATTTCAAAAACAAAAAAAAACAGTGCTGCAGTTCTGCCCTTCGCCCAACAGAGGGAGCTTTGATACCAGAAGAGTGGCAATTCCAGCAGAAAATCCAGTACCCTCAGAACCTTCAGAGCGGAGCTGAACCAGTGAATTTGCCAGACCGGGAGAGGTCAATGCTCTCCTGCTGGCCACTGGCCCCTACTCCCGGGGTCCCCTCCAGGCCATCTGCTCCAGCGACTCGGCTCCACTTCTGGTGCAGCATTGGTGCCAAATTCCCCAAGAGCAAACCTAAATTTTCCTGTTAGTGATCTGAATAAAACATAATCTTATTGCCTAGCGTCTAACCCCAGTCTGAAACTGACTTTAGCAACATGAAATAGCTTCATAAGGGCTTTTCGGCATGGAGTCACACCTTTTAATTGAGGAGTTAATTGGAGCTTTAAATGAAGCCTCATGGAGCGCTGGTTCTGCAGCAAGCTGTTGGGTCTCTGCTGGCCACCCTTCCCTTCACAGATTGGAATGTTGAATTAGGACATGATGGGTGGGGTGAACTTATTCTCCTTTGAGCTGCATAAGGCCTTCTTCTGTCCTAGAGCCCTTTGAGATGCCTTATGCACCACTTAAGTCCATATCAGCCCTACTTCAAGAATTTAAATGGTGAGAAGGCCATGTGCTGGGTGTTTGCTGAGGAATTCATTTCTCCCTCCTGGGGGAGGGGGAAAGAGAGAGAGAGAGTTGTGAATATGGGCATGGCTGTAATTGTGTGATAAGCACCACCATTTTTCAAGGAAGTAATGTTCCTCAGGCTTTTTTTTTTTTTTTTTTTTTTTTTTTTTTGCACTGCCTCTAGACATTTATAGAACAGCCATGGCTTTAAGTTTCTTTGGACAGCTAATTCATTGCTCTGCTCAAATGCAAATACAGCAAAGGCGAATTGGGAAAGATCACAGAAGCCAAAGAAAATCAAGGGCTGGGAAAAATGACAAAATAATACTTTTCTGTTCTTTTTAGAACAGTCTTGTAGTTTTGTGTTTATTCCCAGTTGGATTTATCTGAATCTGGTTCCAAAGTGCCCTGAAAGGAAATGCTTTTGTCTGAACTTTGGCTGTTCCAGATAAACAAGTGAAAATTAAATGGCTGTATAGAATGGCTTCACTTTGCCACAAAACCCCACTAACAAGGTTTAGATTGAAAAAAATCTGCACATAGGTCCTTGCAGACTGGAAGGCTCATGTTACTATTCCTTTTTTTAAATTTTAGTATTTCTCTTCAGGAAAATTCAGTGTATATTGTCGATGAATTAATGGGCAAGGAAAGCCTTAAAAATATAATTTTGCTTTGATGATCTGGGAGGCCATCTCTAGGAATTGAGTTAAGGCTCTCATGTGTTATGCCGACCAGATCTCCAAAGAAAAATTCATCAATCATCTGTCTTGGTAGTGAACCAAACTATTTGTTAAATTACTTATTTAATCAGTGAAGTCGATACAGGGAAGGTATAACTGCTTAATTTGTTAGCCTGTCTCCAGATGATGACGCACATAGTTTGGCCATATAGCATTGTTGATCGAAGATTCGATTCTTTTGGTGCTATGACATTATGCTTGGCAAACTGGTAAAAATTTTACTGGGGAAAACATTCTATCACCACAATACGTGGTTTCTATGCTAGGATTTACTGGTGTATCTATACTAATATAGCTGTTCTAGTAAACCCATTCAAGATGTGTTCAGAATAAAAACCTACCTAGAAAGACATTTATCTTAAGTGAGTAAAGATCAGGGATCAGCACACACTGTTTTGAATTCTGGTCTATATAGGTTGTTGTACAACTCCCATCACTGTAACAGCTGAGTGATTTTACGTATTTTACATATCTCCATATATGGTCATTCACTGTTAACAGCTGCTTCCCAAAGACATTTTTGTCTTACTGAAAATTAAATTTCATACAAGCTGCTCCATTTGGCTTTTTATAATTCAGCATAAGCCAATCTTACTTGTATTCTACATACAGATGCAGTGGCACACGTTTATTTTCACATGTTCCAGATTTTTGTAATAGATGTAAATGCCAGTCAGTGTAGCTCACAGGTTCTTTATATCATGTTATCAATTGGGGTCTATTAACACGTGCCATTGAGCTGAAACTATAAGCTCCAGTGTATCATGCTAGAACTTGGGGCTCTACATTGGCAGAAGTAACAATATTACAAGGCCATTACAATTATACAGACGGTTGAACTCTAGGACAGTAATTCTGGCATTTTCCCAGATCCTCAGAATCCTGAAGCCCCACTAATCCCTTCTTGCTTGGTTCAGTGCCTTTTTACTAATTCCCTTATGAAATCATAAAACTAAGCCAAGAGTACTGAATGATCCATAATTACTTCCTCTGGCATGGGGGAATCCCTCTGGTGTAAGGATACATCCAGCAGCGGCCTGAGGCGGGCTGTGGCAGCTGGTGCCCCAGGCAGAACGTGCAATCAGCACCCCTGCCTGCACAGCCGTCAATGGGCCATCAGTGGGGGGACGTAATCATCGGGCACCCCGGATGCCCCATGACGTCCTCATCGGGCGCTGTTGAAGGCGGCGCTCTAGGTGACGGCCGTGTCGGCCTCTATAGCCACAGGCCACCCTTGGATACATCTGTCAAGAGGGGATGTGGCCAGTGAAACAGTATTTGGTAATCCCTAGTCAGCATAGTGTCTCCCATAAGGCTGCTACAAACCAATGAGACTTAGACCAGCACTGATGCTGCCCTGGGGGTGAATTGGAGTGGGGTAGAATAAGTAAACTTTGCCACCTCAGCTGTGCGAGGCAGATCTCTGATAAAGCTGAGGTTCTGTCCCTTTCAGATTAATAACTTTGGTCAAGTATTTGTACATGAAAAATCCCAAGCCCTAAAAATGTCACCACTCCTTGTATAAAGATGCCACAGATCATTGACGCAACCTTGTAGACCAGCGGTTCCCAACCTCTTCCAGATGGGGATCCATTTTGACCAATTATCACCTCTAATATCATTAGCTCACAGACATTTACCTCTCCTCCTCATCCCCCTTCTGTTCTGAAATTTGATTTGTCCTTTTCATATGTGTTCATTTTTTTTGATTGTATCCTTTGGTATATATGGTTGTGCCAGTTTTCTTCCACTATTTGATCTGAGGAAGTGGGTCTGGCCCACGAAAGCTCATCGCCTAATAAACCATCTTGTTAGTCTTTAAAGTGCTACATAGTCCTGTCTTTTGTTTCAGCTACACCAGACTAACACGGCTACTTGTCTATCACTAAAAACATTCTGTAATTGGAAGCAAAATTACCTATTAAAATTATGTAGCTAAATGATATCAACTGATAATGAACAAAATTTTCAAACTCGAGTGCCTGAATTTAGGTTGCTTTATCCACATTTCTGCACCTAATAAGTGGCCTGATTTAAGAGGCGCTGAGCACTGTGCAATCCCTGGGAGCTGCAGGCACTCACCATCTCTGAAAATGAGACAAAATGTGGATGCCTAAATATAGACACATAAACCTAACTTTAGGCATTCAGGTTCTAACATTTCCAGCAGAGTGCCTTGGTATCCCACCAGCCCCCTGACAGGGTTTGGGTTTTTTTTTTTTTCCAAAAATTAAGACAGTATTTAACAGCGATGCCTCTGGTGGAAGAAGCGGGGCTAAGGGCAGCCAACTCTCAGCACTTCCTGGACCTCAACTCTCACACACCCTGCTCCTGTCTGAAGCACATGGCATGGCACTCCTGCTTCCCCAGGCAGCCCTATCAGCCACCTGGAGTGCGATCACGTGGCACTGTGGTGGTGATTTAGAGGGCTCAGGACTCGAGGTGTCGCTGCTGCCATGGCAGCCAACCTCAGACCCCTTTGAATCACCGGGCCCCCAGGGCAGTTGCTCCCTTTTCCCCTCCCCCATCAGCAGGCCAGGGGCCCTCACTCGACCCCACTGTTGTATAATGCCATTCTCTGGCAGTAGCTAAACCTGCTTATATTGTTCCTAGCTAAACCACTTTCCCCACAGAAATGGACTCTCTGTTCCATCTCAGTAGTACCTTGGCTCATAACTTATATTCCCTTTGAATGGTTTACTATAACAGCCCCTGTGTTAGAAATGGGGAGCAAATACAGTATAGGAATGTGTGGGCTCCATTGGCTGGGCATAATAAAACAGATCTACTCTTGGATTGTGTGAATTCCCTGCAGGCAGAAGAATCCCAAAATTAAAGCTGCTTGAGTTTCAAGTTTATTTTGGCTTTTCTGGGATTTTTTTTCTCATTTTTTTAACCTGTTAAATTTGGCACTACTGGGAACAATAGATCAGCATGTTCTGTATCATTGGTATGGGTTCATCCCTGGCTAACACATAAGTAAACTGATGCTTTCAAGCAACATGCCCAGACTTATACATTATCACTGCTTCACCTTGTTAACTACTTATAGTCTTGTGCATAGAAATACAAACAAGTCCTGCCAGCCTTAGAGGAAGCAATAGCATTTGAAAGGTTTATAAACAAACTGTCCAAACCTCAAAATGTTATTCTGAACTAATCCATTTCCATTCTCAAGCTATTTCCATTCCCTGCACATCTTTGACGTGCACTTATCCAAGTATCAGAATATTTATATTTACTGCTAATTAGAATGAATGAGGGCTGTCTAGTAAGTACCTCACTTTGTATTATTTTATTATTAACATTTGCACTGTAAAATGATAAAAAACCCACAAATGGTATTTTTCAGTTGACCTCATGCAAGTATAGTAGTGTAATCACTTTATCGTGAAAGTTGAAATTACAAGTGTAGATTTATTTTAAATTTTTTTTGGTTACATGACTGCACTCAAAACCAAAACCATGTAAAACTGTAGTCTACAAGTGTGCTCAGTCCTACTTCATGTTCAGCCATTCGGTCAGGAAAACAAGTTTGTTTACATTTATAGGAGATACTGCTATCTGCTTCTTATTTACAGTGTCACGTGAAGGGGAGAACAGGCATTTGCATGGCATTTTTGTAGCTGGCATTGCAAGGTATGTGTGTCCTCTGTGCTAAATATTCATAGGGCCCTTCGTGCTTCGGCCACCATTCCAGAGGACATGTTTCCATACTGATGATGCTTGTTAAAAAATGTGTTCATTAAATTTGTCACTGAACTCCTTGGGGGAGAACTATATATCTCCTATTTGGTTTTACCCACATTCTGCCATATATTTCATGTTATAGAAGTCTTGGATGATGACCCAGCACATGTTTTGTTTTAAAAACACTTTCACAGCAGAGTTGACAAAATACAAAGAAGGCACCAGTGTGAGGTTTCTAAAAATAGCTACAGCACTCAGCCCAGGTTCAAGAATCTGAAGTGTTGTCCTAAATCTGAGAGAGATGAAGTATGGAGCATGCTTTCAGAAGTCTTAAAAAGGAGCAACACAGTGATGCGGAAACTACAGAACCTAAACCACCAAAAAAAAAAAAATTTGCCTTCTGTTGGTGGCATTTGACTCACTTGATTAAAATTAACTAGCATTGATCTGTTCTGCTTTGGATTGTTATTGAGCAGAACCCACCATCTGCATGGACGCATGTCCTCTGGAATGATGCATAAAGGAACTCGTGAATCTTTAGTGCATCTGGCACATATACCTTGAGATGCCATCTACAACAGCATCATGTGAACATCTGTTCTTACTTTCAGCTGGCACTGTAAACAAGAAGCAGGCAGCATTATCTTCTGTAAATGGTAACCAAACTTGCATGTCTGAACGATTGTCTGATCAAGAAATAGAACCTGAATTTTTTAAATTGCTTGACAGCCCTAGAATTAATTTTTCAATAGTTGGCTACTGCTATTTTTAGATATTGTTCTTTGAATTTTATTTCAACAGAGGTCTCAGTCTGCATTTTCTCTGACTAGTGAAGAGACACCAAGCCAAGATCTGGACCTAGCATCTTCTATGCCTGAGATTCTTTGGAGACAGCAGAAAGGCCTAATCAGAAGACAGAGGGAACACAAATTGTCTGCATTGCCCAGCTGGAAAAGTGTGGACAGACTGAATGAAACAAGTAAGTATTTATATTAGCAGTATGATACTTTATTCTGTTATTCCTGTTGAGCAAATTAAACTTGAAGTAAGAGACCCGGTCCTTCTATTGAATTCAGTGGCAAAACTTCCATTGACTTCAGTGGGAGCAGAGTCAATGTTAAAAACAAAATAAGATACTAAATTTATGATACTTAAATGACAGTAATCGAGCAATGGAATTAATTATTTTATTGCTAGTTTTCCCCTGAATAAGGACTTGACAATTTGGCCCTTGGTACGTAAAATAACAATAAAGTATTAGTGAGCTAATGTAATACTTATTGCTGTGTAAAGTTCTGTTCCAAATAACTTGTTCTCATTCATATAGAAAGTGTTATTCTTATGGGTTGAATTCCTGTCCAAAGCCTGGATTCAGCAAAGCATTTAAATGTACTTAAATTTAAGCACCCACTTAAATCCCACTGACATCAACTACACAGTTATTTAGTACTTGACAATTATTTAACCATCACTTAGTGACAAGTTGATACAGTTATTTTGGCAGGGGCCTTTGCTCTGACAAGTTCCTGTCTGTCATCTGAGTTCACAGCTGAGATAAAACACAGCTGTCCTGTAGAGTCTATTTTATATTTAATAAGTATTGCATTAACTTGTGCAGTAAACCTACCTAGTTTAGCAGCTTTTCATTAAAACACCCAACTTGCAAGAGGATCCCAACTAACAGCTGAATATGCTAGTAGCAAAAAACCAACAGTCTGATTCCCCACTGCCATGTACCTCCATTAGTTATTAAATCCATGAAAAGTGATTGTAAAACTCAACCACCGTCAGTTAGTAGTGTTTACATCTACTTTGCAACAACTTTGTACAGATGTAAATGCTGTACCAGGGACCAGGCAGCAGTGAAACAAGCTCTGAATTTTCATATACAAATTTAAATGATCAGTTTCACGCTGAGAGAATTTTTCTGGCCATTCTCATTTGTCCATAAATAATTTATAATGTAAGGCACTGTGACTACGCAATTTGTGCTTAATATCTTTTTTCTGTCAGGCAACTGCCTTTTGCTTTATGTCAGAGGTTTCTAATAAGCCACATTTGACATCATTAGCTAGAGAGAGAGAGAATCAATGCTGCTTTTTGTTAGTAACTTCTCTGTACGTTGTTGCCTTCTCCCGCTATTGCACTAACTTACTTCACCTTTCTAATCAACAAAAATAAATGTTAACAAATTCAGCTCTGCTGCAAGCAGTATCTACTCAAAACAAAGGAGCATGAACTTCTGTGTATGTTTTGGGAAAATGGGCAGAAGTACAACTAGATTGTACTGATACTGAATTGTTGAGGTTCCCCTGAGACACATTTGGTCCTGCAAGAACTGCGTTCAACACCAGACTCATCACTCAGGATTCTTTATTTGTTGATTAGGCTCAAGTGTAGAAAGGGCATACCACACATCCAAAGTTACAAACAAACCTCTCTCTTCATGTGCATGTACGCATTCTGTTGCCTTTACTACACATTGCATCACATGTTTTGGTATTGACATGGTCATTTGGGTATGTCTGCACAGCAACATTATTTCAAAATAGCTTAGTCCACTTCTACACAACAGGCAGTTATTTCAAAATAATATCAAAATGCTGTCAAGTTGGAGGACTTCTTACTCCAATTCTTGTAACCCTCATTGTATGAGGAGTAGGGGAAGTTGGAGGAAGAGTGCTCTATTTCAAAATAAGTGCTGTGTAGACACTTCCAATTTCAAAATAAGCTACACAATTGATGTAGCTCAATTTGCGTAGCTTATTTCGAGCTCTGAATAGGAATCAATCCCTGTACAGCACTTCTTGTCACTGAACAACTTACTTGTTACCTCATTTTACCTTTCAGGCTTATTCACCATTACCTTGTCCATTGATAGTGGTTCTCTGGCTGTTCCCCCTTACGTTAGGTAGAACAAAGACATCCTGTTTTTAGTCTATTGATCCATTTACTTTCCTAATACTGTGTCCTAAGAAACAAAGCCAATCACTCATGTCAGGACTAGAATACATTCCACTGCTTTTATTTATACATACATACATATATATATATATTGACACACACACACACACACACACACACACACACACAGGGCTTGACGAACGGCAGAACGGCAGCAAAAACCGCTCGCCAGACCCGTACTGAACATGTGCAAGAACAGAACAGAGGCTAATTAAAATAAAATTCTCTGTTCCATACCAGAAATACTTTTTTTTAGCCACCACACAATACTTGTCAGCATCACCAGTTTGTACTTTACCAACATCCCAGTTTCTTAAGCCTACTGTGCAGTTTGGAGACTGTTCCCTCAGGCTGTGTCCAGACTCAGGGGTTTTTTCGGGAAAAGTAGCCTTTTCCCGAAAAACTTCCCCTGCGTCCAGACTCAAGCCGCGTTCTTTCGAAATTAATTTGAAAGAACGCGGCTTTTCTTTCGATGGCAGTAAACCTCAATTTACGAGGAAGAATGCCTTCTTTCGAAAGTTCCTCTTTCGAAAGAAGGCGTTCTTCAATGTAAATAGGGCTTCTTCGAAAGAGAGCATCCAGACTCACTGGATGCTTTCTTTCGAAAAAGCAAGCCGCTTTTTCGAAATTTCTCCGTGCAGTCTAGACGCTCTCTTTCGAAAGAGCCTCTTTCGAAAGAGGCTTGCAGTCTAGACATAGCCTCAGAGTGATCCCACGTACAGGTAATTCTGTCTGTAAGATATTATACCTGAATATGGTCCCCAGAAGCAAACAGCAGTACAAATCTGTGACCTTCCAGACCTTGCATTGTCTTGCTACAGTATTTGAGGAGGGAAAACAATCTTCTACCACACCATGTAGTTAGCTTGGTTTCACTTATACCTTTATGGTATTGGATCGTGGTTATTTTTCTTACTTTGCACCAAAAGGTGTCACTTCTTTTGTACCAAATTTTCAACTTTTCAATAGTAGTAAGACAGGGCAAGTTTTCTCAGTTTATATTTAGCCAATCCCATCATGAGATTTAGATCTTCAAAAATTGATTTTTTTGGCAAGAAGCATAATTACTTCCTGAGACACTAACTCAGTTTCTTTCAAGTCCCGTACACTCGGCCAACACCAGTTGCCCCAGAGATGGAGCTGGCTCCTGTATTAGTAAGGCACAATACGGGATGCCCTGCAGGTAAGGAGGTCGGGTGGTTTCTGGAGTGGCCGAGGGAATAGGGCATTTGCCTGGGGGAGCGCAGGGTGGTGGGCTTGAACCCTCCCCTCCCTTCCCGCCATTCTCCTTCCCCCCCACCAACACCAGCCTCCCAAGGGATGGAGCAGGCAATGGCATTAGGATTTCAATAGTATTAAGATTTGGGAATGAAATAGGCCAAACAGATATAAATAAACAAACAAAAAGCCTGCTAGATATTGTAAGTTTAATTACCATTTTGTTAGTGGAATATTCTGGAGTTTGTTTTGCTTTAGTTTTTATTTGTCATTTTGTTTATGTCCCAAGAGAAAATTCTTCCAAAACTTAAAGTATAGCTACTATATGGTATATTTTATTCCATAATTATATGTTCGGGGGGAGGGGGGGAAGTGTCAAATAACATTCGTAATCTTGAGTTCCATATATTTATAAACATAAATTAAGGGAAGAAAACAAGATGCATAAAAATAATATATTTTAAATGTAACTGTTCGTGTGAAAAAGATGGTTTAAAACTTTAGGATAGTAGCTTGTATTGTCTGGCCTTTTAATGATTAATCTGAACAATCAGTTGTGCCTCAGAAAGGAATCTGTATTGCAGATTTATTTTGATTCGGTATGCTAAAAAGAGTATGCAAAGCCACAACAGTGTTTAGTTCTGCAGTCATTATGAGAAATATGAATAATAAACCTAACAGATGTTCAGACTTCCCATTCAAAGACATTTCATGTCCTGTGGACAATGGAATCTATATGTAGAAGCAATATGGACTTTACATTTTGAGTAGATACATAGCATTTGTTGCATATTTTTCTTTTCTGAATTTTAGAACGTTAGCCTTAAATACCAGGCTGCATAGCCTAACCTTGGACCCTGTTGTCTCATATATTTTAAAAAGATGTCCCACAGAATTCTGTGGTGACTTCTGATTGAAATGAGAAAATCAGGAAGGTCCCCAATTCAGGGTCTGATAGAATCTATGTAACATACTACCACATGCTCATTTTTTGTCTGCTATTATCTTGTGCTTGTCCCATTATACGGTATATGTCTACACAGCAGAAGCTGCATACACACTAGCCTACTTGAGCTAGCTTGAATCCAGCTAGTATGGATAACAATAGCAGGAAAGGCAGCACTTGCAGACCTTGGGCTCATACCCAGTGCTGCTAGACCACAGATTTTGCTGTGTAGACATACCCTTTAGAATGGGCAGTCTCTGCTAAAATCTGTATTTGACGGTACAAAAGTCAGCCTGTCCCACTGAAATAATAAAGTAGTAATTGGGGGGGGGGGGTTTGTTCTTCTTTTAATGTCATAGGCCCACCTCCTGTTTTACAAAGCACTGATGGGAACTGGGTGGCTTTGCAGAGCATTTCATTGCATCGCCCTCGAATGCTTGCCAAACCAAAGAGCCAAGTATTCAAAGCGTTGGAGAATGAATCCAGTGTCGTCTCTGCTTATGACGAGATGGGCTCAGAGAGTGAGGATGACTACGACTGGAACGTGGCCTTGAACAAGCTGCGTCGGAGGCCCAAGCAGTTGTCAGAAGAGTCATATTGTACCGATTCCCAGTACAATACAGAATGGGTTTATGGCAGTGATCAGTACCAGACAATGACCTCACCTTCATCTGGGCTGTACACCAACACCGAGACGATGTATTCTGATTCTGAAACATCTTCAGTAAATTCCTCATGGGAGGCTAGAGAATCTAGCAAGCTTCCCTGGCAACAAAGGAGAACTCAGAGTGACAAATCCGGAGTGGAAAAAGCACATTTGCATGGAGAACTGGATGTAAATTTGAATCCACAGGCTGACAGTTTAGAGTATTCAGATAGCAGTGGGACTGAGGAAGTCCATTATGATTTAGAAAAGAGGTCTAGAAGGTGGAGAAAGAGCAAAATTGTTGCAGAAGAATTAAGTGAAGGCAAAAATCACACGAAAACCCACAAGAAGAATTTGAGCATAAATCAGGTAACTACATTTGCTTATTTGGGAAGCTTTGAATAAGCAAAAATGGGCAGCGGGGTTGCACACTTTGTCAATAATGGCATTACCTGTTTCTGAGTCACTGGTAATTCAGATGCTGATCTTAAATGTCCGAAGAGGTAAAGCACAAAATGGGGATTTTAATTTACCTACTACAGACCCACCAAATCACACTTGGGCTCCTTAAGTTCTTGTATATAATGTGTAATAAAAAAAAAGCTGTGGTGTCATTGGAGATGTCAGTTTGAGGGTCATATGCTGGAGGTGTCATGCTGCTAGTACTAAAACATCCTTGGAATTTCAACATATTAGAGATGACAATTTCCTGATTCAACTTGACTCAAGTGTTGCAACCAGACAGGGATTCTATATTAGGACTTCATCTTGACAGATAACAGAACTAAAAATTAATTGTAGTTTAGATTCAAGTGGTCATGACCTTAATCCCATTTAAAATATGCAAAAAAGAGAATGTCCAAACCAGCAATATATACTTGGTGCTTTAAAAGACCCAAATTCACAAGGCTGAAAAGTTATGGGTCAAATTTGCTGGGAGGAAGAATTTGATCAGAAAAATATTAATTATAATTGGGAATTGTTTAAGAACAATTTATTAGATGCCCAAAAATACAATTGAGGAAGCTATATTAGTTTAAGAACTGATCTTGCTTAGAGGGATAGCAAAGGCAGCTATAAAAATATAAAATACAATATAACAATGGAAGACAGGGGAAGTTGATAGTGATTGATATAAATAAGAAGCTAAAAATTGTAGAAAATTGTTAAGAAAAGCAAAGGAACGCAAAAAGAAAATTATGGCCAGCAGAGATAAGGACAATACAAAGTAGTTTAAGTATATTGGTACAAAAAGTATCCTGACAATGGAATTGATTCATTACTAGAAGAAATGGTACAGTTATCAGTTATAATGCAGAAAAAGGCAGAAGTGTTAAATAAATGTTCCTGTTCTCTTCTGAACAGTTACTGTTAGTTCTCAATAAGTCTTAGAACAGCAGGGAAGGTTCAGCAGACTTGAAGACAGCTAATGTTGTGCCAATATTTAAAAAGTCTAAATGGGACAACCCAGATAATTATAGGCCTGTGTAGCTAATATCAATCCCATGTAAAATGAAGGAGCCTCGGATATGGGACTCAATCAAATAATAAAGAATTAATGCCAGTTAACATGACAAAATATATCCTGTCAAATTAACTTGGCATCTTTTTTTGACATTATAAGTTTGGTTGATAAAGATAATAGTGTTCATGTAATAGACTGCTGTGAAGAATTTGGCTTAGTACTACATAACATTTCAATTAAAAAAAATTAAAACAATATATAGTTAACATGGCAAACATTAAATGGATTAAAAGCTGGATCAAAATGCAGTTGTAAATGGGGATTCATCACTGA
The DNA here is from genome assembly GCF_049634645.1 of Pelodiscus sinensis. NCBI lineage: Eukaryota > Metazoa > Chordata > Testudines > Trionychidae > Pelodiscus > Pelodiscus sinensis. The sequence goes on from NC_134712.1 coordinate 176,511,489, forward strand.
GTTCTGTGTGAACAGGACAATGTAGCACTTTAAAGACTAACAAGATGGTTTATTAGATGATGAGCTTTCGTGGGCCAGACTCACTTCCTCAGATCAAATAGTGGAAGAAAATAGTCACAACCATATATACCAAAGGATACAATTTTAAAAAAATGAACAAATATGAAAAGGACAAATCACATTTCAGAACAGAAGGGGGATGCGGGGGGGGGGGGGAGGGGAAAGGAAGGTGAATGCCTGTGAGTTAATGATATTAGAGGTGGGGAAGGGTAGATGTCTGTGAGTTAATAGTATTAGAGGTGATAATTGGGGAAGCTATCTTTGTAATGGGTAAACATTTCTATCACTATGAGTTATGTGTGTTTCTAGTCAGGTCCTGCAAGTAGCACGTCAAGCTGCAGCAATGTGCAGATCTTGTCTGGAAGTGTACGAGCTGCTTGCACGGGCTAATGTGCCCACAGACAGCTGCCAGTGAAATTGTGTCTGCCCCAGCTAGTGGGGCTGAAGATAGCACAGCCACACCAGAGGAGCTGCCTAGGCTAAGTGCTGGCTCTTGAGAGTGGCAGCCTGACGTGCTGCTGCTTTTGCCACTACAGTTCTTGGACTGCCGTTGGCCATAGCCCTGCTGGTCTCACTCATTGTCTCCCGGCCGCTCTGTGGATTTCCGTATCCATGGATACAAATTGTGCATCCACATACAAGCCTCCAAAGAGACGGTTAAGAAGTGACTTAATTACAGGCTATAAGTATCTACATGGGGAACAAATATTTGGCAGTGGGCTCTTGAGCCCCGCAGAGAACAGTACAATATGACCCAAAGGCTGGAATTGGAAGACACAAATTTAGATATGAAATAAGGCGCACATTTTTAACAGCGAGGGTAAGTCACCTTTGGAACAATTTATCAAGAATTCACCATCACTAGCCATTTTTAAAACAAGAGTGGACATTTTTTCTAAAATCTCCGCTCTAGGAATTATTTTGGGAAAATTGTGTGGGTTGTGCTATTCAGGCATCAGACTACATTACCATGATGGTCCCTTCTGGCCTTCGAATCTACGAACATTGTACAGTACTAAAAGGCACGTCACAAAATCAGCCCATACTCACCAACAGCAATGCACAGATCAGATACAGGAGAAAAAGCACTTTCAAAATTTGTATTATTCTTGTATCAGAATTGAGTAGAAAGCAATGTGATGCAGAAACTGTTATTGGTCTTTCCTGTATATTTGTCATTGCCTTCCCTATCACTTCCAGACAATGGAGTGGCACTACTAATACAGTACAATACAGAGGCTGCTATTTTAAAAAATAGGATTTCCCAATATTTAACACACAGTGGTATGTGGATAGCTGCATTTTTCTCTGTTTTTGGAATGGGGAACAAGTGAGCTATCTCAGACAGTATTGTTGGGTAACTGCTGGGCAAACATCCTTTTAATGGAGAATGCTGGTGTTGATTACTATGGATAGAAAAGTAAAAGCTGTTACTGAATTTTAATCCAAGTAATTGCTGTTTTTCATTTCCTGCTGCACTGTATTTAGGCACTGTGTGCATGGATGGGAGTGTCTCTCTCATGCTGCTTTTGTAAGGATGTTGTCATTCATAAGAAAAAGAGAGAAAATTGTAAATTGATTGAATGTAATAACTCAGGTTCACAAATAATTAGCACATTTGCAGAGAGCAAAGTCTTTTTCCCCAAAGGACAGTTTTTATAACAAGAAAGTAAATGCAGGACATGTCTGCAAGACGTATTCAGTAGTTAACTAGTATTATAAACTCCTTGGGACACTGAGCTCTGAGCATACGCCATTTCTACACCACAGCCTATATTGGCAAAACTTGTCACTCAGGAGTGTGAATATCCCAATGCCTGAGCAAGAGAAGGACATAATCATTCACATGCACAGCACTATTTACAGAGGCTCAGAGATCCAGGGCTGGGAGGTTCAAGGGCTGGCAGCTAACTCCCTAGAAACCCCCCTTAAGGCAGCTCAGCCCTCTGGGAGCCCCACTGGCTGACAGCTCCAGCCACAGTGTAAAGCAGAAAATGTTACAGAGGTTTCTGGAAGTCATGAATTTGATGCCTTCCATAACCTCAGCGAATCATTGTAGCCTTAATTCTAGCCAGGCCATATTCATTTAACCAGAATTACTTCACACTGAAATCATCAAGTGTCATGGTGAATTCTCCATCACTGCATATTTTAAAATCAAAATGGGACATTTTTCTAAAAGAACTGCTGAAGAGATCATTTGGAGGAAATTCTCTGGCCCCTGTTCAACTAGATGAGCATAGTGGCCCCTTCCAACCACAGAATCTATGGATTTTCTTCCTCTCTTGCATGTTTTGCCTGTATCTATGGGTGTGTGTGTAAAGTGTGTTTTAAAGCCCTGCATATCAGATTAAATGGAGTCTTTAAAGTCACTGAGCACCCCTGGAAACATTTTGTCTGCCAACAGAGGCAGAATACCTCGGGGGACACTGTTCAATAGGGAAACTATGTGCTTCTGATTTCTAGCCAATGCAGAAAAGCATTATCCTTTGTCCCTGCACCAGAGCTGCTCACAAAGTGCAAAATGTGGGATTCTGGTTGGCCCTGTACACAGGAGTGAAAGGCAAGAAAGGGCTTGCAGTGACTCCCCACCACCCCCATATCAGTGCATACAGATGCAGAATCTGACCCCAAATCACATGGGTATAGTAAAATGTGGGTGCAACCCAAATGAGAGACAGAAACAAAATACAGAAGTGAGTGAAGAAATGCAAAATAATTTGCAGGTGTTGGGCTTTTTTCTAGTAAATGTGGTTTGTGCCTTCAGTAAAAAGTTACTGAAATCCCTGGTTATATAAGGTATGGTGTCCGGTCAAGAATAGGATGGCGAGTGCAATTACAACATATGAAGGACATTGCTGGGATTGAAAAAGTCTAGTGGAGGGCAATGAAAATAGGATTTTTGGACATTAATTACAGTATGAAGAAAGGTGAGCCAGATTTAGTCTCTATCGCTTAAAAAATGAGAGTAGAGGAGTTTCAGAAATCTAACCTAAGCCAGAAGTAATGCACTGATACCAGTGAAATGATTGAGGCTAAAGCTGAGGAGCAGTTTAACATCAACAGTTTTTTTCCTACTTACTGTATAAAATAATAGAAGATTTATCCCATGTTGCTCAGATCCTTAACTCAGATACGTTCTGTTTTTCTTCATTTAAATCATTGTTCTGGAGTGAGGCTGGAGATGAGGGGTTCAGTATGCAAGGCTGCCCCAGAGGGAGAGGACAATCTCACTGCAGCAACTTGAGGCCCGCTGAAAAGCATCTGTCCATAGCCACTGGGGGAGAGGTGCATGTTCCCTGGCTGGGGGACAGATAAACACATAGACAAACAGATAAACTCTCTGAAATATATAGTAGATAGCTGTCCCTTTCCCACAAAAGTTTGTGCACAACAAATTATCATACTTTGTATTACAAATATGAAACAAATGATGAAATCTGTTTTATTGACCTTTTGTTTCCATTTTCAACAACCTAACCACAGAGAAAGTAATATAGTAGTTATCATCTCTACAGAGCAGACTAACTTGGGTATCTTGGTTGGGAAGTACAACCATATCTCTTGTTATAATTATATTTGTAACTGATAGTCTTGAAAAATTAAATGCATTCACACCACCTATTGAATCTTCAGCTTTAACATCTCTTTATATTTTTTTAGATTTTTAATTATAATGGGGTTTAATCCTTGTATGATAAATGCTACAGTACCTTGATTGCTTTAGATTAATTGGACTTAAGTTAATTAAGTCAGCTAATGCTCTTAAAAATGGCATTATCCATTAATTAAAATCTTGACATACAGTTCTATGTTACCTTGACAAAGCCATAAATGGTCTGGATATAGCATGTGCTCTTGAATTTCTAGCCCCACTAGATGGCGCATGTGATCCATTTACTGGAAATACGAATCTTCTAAGTGCAGACATTGAAAAGTGACCTGTAAAGTGAACATTTTATATAGTTTCTTTCCAAAGACAATGTAGTTACTCAATATTAGCAACACCCATTTTGTGGGATTTTTCTTAATTGGTTACAGTATAATGTGGGTTTATCTTTGCAATTTTAAATTGCTTTGTCTCGGAAGGTTCTAATTTGAATGTTTTGGTGGGGGATTTTTTAGTTTTAGCTCCATCAAGAAGTTTGCTTTTTTCTTTTCCTTTTTTGTGCATATTTTGTTTTGATTACACTGACCTGTTGATGATTTTACATGCAGTTATTTGCATAATGTCTTGTAGGAAAGGTGCATTTAATTCTCTTCCACAATTAATAGTTGAGAAGCTATGGGTCAAGTCCTATTCTCAGTTACACAAGTGTAACTGATCAAATGTGACCCTTTACCTATTTGCAGAATCAAGTATTGACACCTGCCCGTGTGAATTTTTGCATTGACTTTGAAGATGGGGCATTATGTGGTATAAAACAAGGCTAGATTATGTAAACTACTACACAACATAATTCTGAAGATATCTTTTCACTTAGGATAAAAGGTATATTTTTGTTTGTTTGTTTGTTTGTTTGTTTAGGTTGACAAGGCCCTCAAAGTAACCTGCTTAAAAATATAGTTGATTTTAAAAAATCCAGAAAAATGTATCATGTCATCACAAAACTTTGACTGTAACTGGGTTTAAAGCTCAGTGTTTCAGCCAGGAAGCCTACAGACAACACAATAACCACATGTACAGCACTGAACCATAATTTTCTCTGCACTAAAGCAAATATAAATAGTCAAGCTACTCACAAGATAGCAGCAGGCTGAGTGGGCGGAGGAGATGGCACAGTAGACATACCTGGGTCTGTTAACTCAACAAACTCAATCTTCTAAGACTGTGTCTTGGTTGGGGGGAAAGGATGTCCTTAACTGAAGTCAGCTAACAGGAGGTGAATTCTAGGGAAAACAAGTTTTTAGCTTGTACACAATGTAGCATGTCAAATTAAAGACTAGTCTTGAACTTGGCTTGATCGCTTGTGTGGAAACTCAGCATTAACTTACAAACACCCTTTCTTTCTTCTTTATGAAGACAAGGCACCTGTGGATGGGTTGTTCTGCTAGGCCCTGATGCAAGGCACTACACATGGGAGTCAGAAAGACTCCCACTGACTTCAGTGAACTTTCTATCAGTTCCTTAGGGCAAGTGTTTTAAGTGCCTTCGGTTCTTGATTTAGAAGACAGACAGTATTTTTAGTATCTTGTCACAAACTAATTCTACAAGCCAGATATACAGAGAAGCATTGGAATTAGAATTCATCCGCAAGTTCAATTTGCATGCTAATGGACTCAATCCTGATGAAGGCTGGTTGGGGCACTATCTACTTAACTTTCAATAGAGGTGCAAACAGCTCTTTGTGTAAATTCCTATGTCAGGAAGGATACTATCAATTGACTTTGATTCTTATCTGCTTCATTTTAACTACCCAATCTTCAGATACTTACTGATTCCCTTAACCCCATTTTCTTTGTTCCCTGTCTCCCAGCCCCCTTTTTTTCCTCCCCCCTCCCTCCTATTTATTTTGGGTCTGCACACCCTAAACTCAGAACTCAGGTCATCTGAAGAAATGGGCTGTGCCCACGAAAGCTCATGATACCATCTACATGTTTTGTTAGTGTATAAAGTGCTATCAGACCAATTGTTGTTTTTTTCTGAACAGATTAAGTCGGCTACCTCCTGAAGTATTTTTAGTATCAGGAGGAAATGTGGTCCAGTCAAGATCAATTTGGATTGTTTAAACTGATTTGTGAATTTGATGCTCTTGAATATTAGGATGCAATAGTACTGGCTTGTGCCAGGATAGTATAAATAAGGCTCCAATATATTCATGGATATTTTTAGTACAAGTCATGTTCAGGTCACAGGCTATAAACAAAAATTCACACCTGTGACCTGTCCATGAGCTTGGGACCTCTCCATGACTTATGCTATATATATTCCTGACTAAATCTTAGGTGGCTTAAGGCACCAGTACTACCACTGCTTCTTGGGACTGGCCTGAGGCCCCGCTGCTGCTCCTGCTCCTGGACCGCTGCTCCATGACAGCAACTGGGACTAGCTGCCTGGGACCATCCAAGCAGCAGCCAGTGCAGCTGACCCTTGGTCACCTCAACTGCTCAGGTGGCCGGTCGCAGAAAATCACGGAATCGTGACTCATGTGATGTCTGTGAAAGACTCGCAGCCTTAAGTTTAAACACTGTTTAAGATCCTGTTGTCAGGCTTGCTTTGCCACTGTACCTCAGTCCTAACAGGCAGCACCCTCTAAAATTCAGTCCGAGCCATTTTTTATTAGATTGTGGCGAATCACATGATGGATTTGCAATACAAAGTGTTCTAATCTCTCTTGCAGTACATGGAGACCACTGATGTCTCATGTCCACTCGAGCTCTTAACCAGTGTTTGAAAACAGATTTGCATATCTGAAATATTAGTGCAATGATTCACTACACCCACAAATTAATTATAACTGTCATTACTCCAAGCTGTAAATTCCTGGATTTGGCAACAAACTCTGATTTGTTATAGAAGCTGAGACAATATGAGCCTGTGCGTTCTATTGCAAGTCAGACAGACATTCAAAATGTTTCTGAACTGTTTCTTTTTTCACTATTCCTGTTGATATTTTCCTAAGATACGTGTGTAAGTGTTTGGAGGCAGGAGAGGAGAAGAAGTTTGAATTAAAGGAATGGAAGGAAATCAGTGTTTTAAACATACTGTGAGTTCTCTTATAACATTGTAAAATAGGAAATATTTCCATGTGAGACTCTGTTTCTTAGATGCAAACCCATCTTGTTCAGAACAATTGGGAAGTTTAATTAGTAAGAACTATTCACTATGCAAAGATGGGGATTTGGGGGGAAAATTAATTTAAATCCATTAAAACCAAATGGAGTTCCCTTCCATCATGGCAGCTGTTTTGCACCAAGAGGGGTACCTGATCCTAACTTTCAGAAACAACCTTCAGTTTTATGGGTGCAAACTATAACATATAAGTGTCTACCTGATTTCCATTATTAGAGAGCGGCACACTATCATTTGTGCTCAGAAATAATTGCAGATACAAAATTGTGAAAGGGCTTCACAGCAAGGTAGGATTTCCTTCATGAATGAGAAAGCACAGTCAACACACTGTGTCAGCCAGTCAGTAACACTTTGGTCAGGTTTAAGAGAGAAGTATCAAAATTAGCATCGTTTTTAAGATTTCCAGGTGGTAGATAAATCCAGGGAATACTGCATCTGAGAATGCAAACACACTACCGCACAAAACAAATCTACTGTTCGGTTCCTTATGAATTGAAGCTAAGAATCCAGATTGTTAGTCTCCCCTGCATCCTACAATCCTGTCACAGTGGGAGAGTACAATGTAAATAACATTGCCTAGCTTGTTTTGCTCAGTGTCGTGATCTAAATTATTTTCAGTCTTAGAGTTATTATCATCTACTTATGCCAAGTGCTGTGAAGTTGCTGCTTTCGGATTAGACTCTACACACCGGAAAAAGCAGAGCAGCAGCGGGGGATGCGGGAGAGGGATCTTGGGTTGATCGGGTAGAAGCGGGACAAGCAGCTGTTGCTGCTGCTAGGTCCCTTGGTAAAAGCAGAGCGGCAGCGGGGGACGCGGGAGAGGGATCTTGGGTTGATCGGGTAGAAGCGGGACAAGCAGCTGTTCTGCTGCTAGGTCCGGTGGTAAAAGCAGAGCGGCAGCGGGGGACGCAGGAGTGGGATCTTGGGTTGATTGGGTAGAAGCGGGACAAGCAGCTGTTGCTGCTGCTAGGTCCCTTGGTAAAGGCAGTATGTGTGTGTGTGGAGGTGGGGGGAGTACTATCAGTGAGTGGAACACCGGAACTCCTACTCACTGTGAGGATCGGAACAAATCCCCATACACACTGTGAGGACACGTGACTTTAAGAATTCAATCTAATATCAAAATTCCCCATGGATCGTTGGTTAAAAGAAGGAACTTTAAAGAGAAAAGTGAGTACTTCAAACTCCAATATTTTTACTGAAACCAGCAAGGAAAATACTGAGGCAGCTCAAGTTAATTATGAAAAATTTCAGCTGACTAATAAGAAACGCAGGTATTGTGAGGACTATTTGGCATTTGGATTCACAAGCAATGGAAATGAAGATGCTCCAGGTGCCCAGTGTGTAGTGTGCAACAAAATATTATCTAATAGTTGTTTAGTACCTGCTAATTTGCGAAGACATTTTGAAACAAATCATCCGGAATACAAAGATAAAGTCATTAGTTTTTTTTAAGCAAAAGCTTGAATCGCTTGAAAAAAGTAAACTCTTCATGTCAAAAATTGCCAAATCTGATAATGAAAATGCAACAGAGGCATCTTACAAAGTAAGCTATCGTATATCGCTCGCCGGAGAAGCACACACTACTGGGGAATCACTCATAAAACCATGTGCAAAAGATATTGTAATGTGTATGTTGGATCAGGAGTCTAGTAAAAAAGTTGAGGCTGTGCCACTATCAAACAATACTGTCACACGTCGTATTCACGATCTTGCTGCTGACATCGAGAAGGAGCTTATTTTTCAGCTGCATTTATGTGATGCATATGCATTACAATTAGACGAGTCCACTGACGTTGCAGGTCTTGCAGTTCTGCTTGTATTTGTCCGTTATGATTTTAATAGTTCTATTGAAGAAGACTTACTTTTATGTGAATTTTTGCAAACCAATACAACTGGTGAGAATATATTCAATTGTTTCAATAACTTTATGAAAACACATCAAATAAGTTGGGAAAAATGTGTTGATGTGTGCAGTGATGGTGCCAAAGCAATGGTAAGAACAGTGGCTGGCGCTGTAACATGAATAAAAAATGTAGCACCAAACTGCACCAGCAGTCACTGCATTCTCCACAGACACGCTCTGGTAGTTAAGAATATTTCTCCCTGTCTTAAAAATGTGTTGGACGAAGCAGTATAGATTATTAATTATATAAAAACTCGACCATTACAATCAAGACTGTTCAAAATTATGTGTGAAGATATGGGTAGTCAGCACACAGCCCTGCTTCTACATACAGAAGTCAGGTGGCTATCACGAGGAAAAGTGCTGGTTAGATTATTTGAATTGCGTCATGAGCTCTCCGCAAATCTGATGGATCACAAATTCCAACTGTCTGATCGTTTAACAGACTTTTTGTGGTTATCGAGAGTTGCGTATCTTGCAGACATCATTACAAAACTAAATGAAGTAAATCTGTCGCTGCAAGGAAAGAATGTAAATATTTTTAATGCGAAAGACAAAATGTTGTCATTGTCACGGAAGCTACAGTTTTGGATCTCATCTGTAGGACGAAATGATTTGGATTGTTTACCAACTCTGAATGATTTCCTTGAAGAAAATGGATACAAACTTGATGAAGATATTCGCAGCGACATTGCAGATCATCTCCGCGATTTATACATGAACATCATTAAGTATTTTCCAAACATCAAAGACAACAATAACTGGATTCGAAATCCATTAAGTTTAACAGAAAAGCCAGTCAGTTTTTCTACACAAGATTATGAAAACCTAATTGAAATCGCTTCAGATGGCCAATTAATACAAAAATTTAAAGACGTTTCTCTGATTACATTTTGGAGTGACTTATGTCAAAGTCAAGAATATTCATCTTTATCAAGATGCGCAATTCGTCAGCTGTTACCCTTTGCCAGTACATACTTGTGCGAAACTGGGTTCTCGAACTATGCAGCAATGAAAACGAAATACAGAAATCGACTGAATGCTGCACCAGATATGCGAATCCAACTTTCTAGTATTAAACCAAATATAAAAAGAATTTGCCAAGAAAAGAAGAAAAACCACTCTTCACATAGAAAACTATGAATATAATTAATATTATTTGATACTTTTATTTTTTGTACATATTTAATATGATTTTTGTTGAATATAAATGAATGGTGTTATATTCAATATGTTGAATTTAAATGAATGGTGATCTCATGACAGTATTTAGCATCTTATTACTACCAATTGTGGTGTAGTGGCAGTCTGTGTGTGTTTGGGTGTGTCTTTTTTTTTTTTTTTTTTTTGCTCGACAAACTTAATCCCTGGCTAGGGGGTTCCTTGAAATTTTTCTGAGTTTTGAAAGGGTTCCGTGGTCAAAACAAATTAGGAAGCACTGCATTAGATCACAATCTGTGTTCCCTCTAAACTGCTGAGCAGCACAGCTTCACAGGTGATTAATCAGCCCCTCCCAGTCAGAGGCTGATTAATCACCTGTGAAGCTGTGCTGCCATGCAGCTTAGAGGGGACACTGATCACTACTGTGTTCTGTTTCAAATAATTCCTGACACTTAGACTATGTCTACCCTTAGAGTTAGGTGCGATTCCCAGCTCAAGATGACATACTTGGGCTAGCTCTGATTAAACTAGTGCACTAAATACAGAATGTAGCCATGACATCACAAATCACAGGAAGGGCCAGCAACTAGAGTATGTTAGGTGGGTAGATAATTGGGGCATATGGACTGTTCACCACTCATGATCGAGTGGCTACATTTTTAGGGCAGCATTTGGATGTGAGCTAGCACAAGCAGGTCTCCTTCTGTTGGGAATTATATACCGCCTGTTGAAGTGTAGATGTAGCCATAATACTGGGGAATTGTGATCTCTTGTGTCTTCTCATCCCTACTACAAAATATGAAAAATTCCATTTTAAATGATAATTTTCATTGCTTAGAAGTGTAACGTGTGGGGCACTCATCCTAGCAGAAGTACTTATTTTATCACCAAGATTGCCATTGTTGTTAACTGGAACTACGGGTGCTCTGCACTTTCAGGATCAAACTCTAAGAAAAGATTGCATCTAAAGAAAGGGTAGGAAACCTTAGGACCCGGGGCTGCATGTGGCCCCCGTCTTGCCTGGATCCGACCCCGGAGGCTCAGGGCTCACTCCAGCATTCCTTCCTTCCCATGCTGACACTGCAGCCCCGCCCCTCCCCAACTCCCTGTGAGGCTGGAGCACACAAAATCTACTATCCTGGGCCCCGCTAAGCTCTGGTGTGTGCAGCAAATGTGTGGAGTCTCTCTCTGTTTCTCAGGTGCTGAGCCAGTGAGGATTTGTGGGTTGTTTTTTGTGAGTTTTTCCTCATTTGTGTGTGTGGCCCCCAAATGATTTTTCTGTAGGGTCAGCAGTGCCCATGACCCACAAAAGGTTTCCCACCCCTGATCTAAAGGTTAAATTTGTTTCCAATAATTCTTAAAGAAATAGAGTAGATGCATGTGTAGTTTATCAGGCTGGGATTCAGTACTGAGAGTAAGCCACTGAACTGCCCTGTGACCTTGTGCAAGCCATTTTACCTCTATGTCTTACTTTCCTCATCTGTAAAATGACTGAGGATGATTCTGTATGGCTTTCTTTATCCAGTATTTTGGTGAAAAGAGCTATATATGAGAGAGCTCCCTCTGTGCAAATAATAAAATAATTATTTATGGACTTGCTTCTGTTTTTCATGTAATGTGGAAAAGAGAACAAACGAGAAATATCATCGTCTTCTGAAAGTAAATATGCTGGGCACATTCTACACAGAGATTTTTAATGTAATATTTTTCTAGGTTTCCTGCTGAATAAAGTATATTTGTAACCTTTGTAGAAACCTTGTAAAAACCTTTTTTGATTTTCATCATAGTTTCCTGAGGCTGTATCGGAAGCTGATGTCAGCAGTGAGGATCGACACCATAAAATCAAGACAGACCTTATCGAAGAAAAACTTAAATCCAAGTTATTTGAACTAGCTGCTAAAATGAGTGACAAAGAAACGTCTTCTGGTGAAGAGCAGGAGTCAGAGCCTAGAACAGAATCGGAGCACCAAAAGGAAAGTTTGTCCTCAGAAGAAAATGGCAAAAGCATTCAGGAAGAGTTGAAGAAGGTAAGTGAAAGGAGAAGGGAAATAATAGCTTAGAAACTGGAATCCCAGAAGAGGAGACTGGAAAGTTACCCTGTATATAGTCGAACCAGGAATAAAGTATATAACATTGTCTGGGAACAGCAAAGAGTTTAAACGGTCTCTTGATGAAAGTGAAACTCAGCCCTGCAATCCTTGTCCAGTCAAAACTTCCATTTCCATCAGTGAGAGCTTTGCTTATGGAAACCCTGCAAGACCAGGTCAAATGAAATTGATTTATGTAGCCTCTGATTCTCTGCTCACATAAATCAGTGTAGTTCCATTGGCTTTAATGAAATCACACTGATGTGCCACAGTAGAGGCTTTAATGCTTTGGTTTTTTCCTAAATATGTCTTGCCATTGTTTTTTCACCTCTGTTCATTCAATGGTCAATGGAAACCTTTTCAGCATTTACCTGCTCTCCTTTACACCAATGCCATAAGTTCTCCTGTTGCCTCTCTATCTAGGTATTTTTTTTATATATGTCTCTGTCCAGCACCGTAATGTCTATTGATTCTATTTTCTATCTGATAATAAGAGCCTATATATATCAAAATGTTATCTAGATTCTGAAATTCAGGGTCGCTCCCAAGAGAATGTGCTTGATCCATTGTTTGTGTGAAGTGTACCAAAATCCAGAATCTAGGCTATGTCTACACTGCGGGGAAAAGTCGGAAAAAGATACTCAAATTGCGAACCACGATGTGCATATCTTTTTCCGCTTTTCTTCCAAAAGAGGCTTTTCCAATATTTGGCCTGTCTACATGGGGCTAGATGTTGGGGAAAAAAACCCTCTTTCAGAACATCTCCTCTTCTTCATAGAATGAGGTTTACAGGGATGCCAAAAGAAGTGTCTGCTTTAAAATAAAATAAAATAAAATAAAAGCAGATGCGTTCCTTGGATGCAGCAAAGCTTTTCCAGGATACCTCTGGTATCCCGGAACAGCTCTGCAGTGTAGACATAAAAGGATATTTACCACCTGCTTTTTTGTCTGGCTTTATTTGCACATATTGTCATGTGGTCTATACACATGCACCTGAATACATGGTAGATCTCTGCACCTTGTAATATACTAGCCTCTATTTTGATGATATCCTGCTTTTCAAACATATAAGCTAAAGTCTTATAGCCTGAGTTCTTCATGAAATGTGCGTATGGTTTAGCTGATGACCAAGATGTTTGTATACGTGTAACACTTCCTAGTATATCTGGGATAGAGAGGCACTTCGGTATCACCTGCCTTTAGTGTGAGGAAGCCTTTTCTGTTTTTTTCTGGGAGTTGGCTCTCTAACCCCTCTGGCTATGGGCAACAAACCCTTGCGCACTCTCTACCACATGTTAGCAATAGACTTTGAACCCTATAAGCGTCCCTCTGAAGTGACAAGCCCCTGGTCCACTCTAATTCACAAATCTGCTGCTCCCAAAGAAGCAGTGGACATCATCGTACCAACTTCCCTTCAGATCACTGATCTGTTTAACACACCGAAACACGAATGTACCTGAAAACAAGTAAAAGATTATTCAATGAAGTATAGAGATTTCAAAAGTAGAAATAGCGAGTCACAGTAGCGGAAACAAATGATTACATGTAAAATAAAATCATAACTTGTCATCTAGAGTCTGGTCTTATCCAATGAAATTTAGCTCACCCAACCTCTTTGCGATGTTTTCCAGACAGGATGTTTGTGCTCCCCCTTTCATAATACAGAACGTACTGATAGTTTGTCTCCTTGGTGAAGGGATTACCAGGGTATCTCGGTACACCTAGTTTTATACCCCCCAAATCCATTCTCTTTACTGGCAAAATGAAAACCCCTGCCCTGATGTTTTTGTTTATTCCTGGAGATCTTTTCTTCTATGAATTCACAGTCTCTTCATTTAGGCTCAGTAATGCAATGGACTTGAACTATGAGATACAGAATACACAATGACCAGCCAGGGAGAAAAGTGTCCCTCCCTGCCTGTACAGGGGTGTTAATGTCTGGTGATCTGTCTTAACCTACACTTCTTAAGAACATAGTTCTCATTATAGCTATTGCAATGATTTTGATGCTGAGATCAGATGCTTATTAGATTACATGCCACTCTTTGGCAAACATAGCTTTCATTTATTAGAAAGTGTGTGTTCCGTGATTCACAGCCCTTTACTTTATGGATCTACTGAGAAGGAACTGAAGTTGTTTTAGAAACATGTACGTCATATAGTGAGGAAGGGAAACTAATGATTTGTATTCTGGGCTTTTTTTAATTGGCTGTAGTTAACATAGTTACATTTCAAAAATCAATTTTTTGACAGAGAACCTGAGAATTATTCTTTGATATTTGGGCTTGTACTGTTACCTCGATAATATGGGGGTATACTTCTGTGAATAAGTTTATAGACCTCTAAAGCCACAGGAGTGCCCAGGTTTTCCCTAATTTTAACCCTGAACAGATACTGGATTATTCATTATTATTATTATTTTAGCGTTTTAAATTAAAGAACGCTGTTTTTAAAAACTCCAAAGAATGTCATGTTTTCCTATAGTACTATCTCTTCAGGAAGAAAGAACAAAAAATGAACAAAATGAATGTCCAGCATTCCTAGCTAAGTGCTTTTCTGCTTTTAAAAGAAAGTAAGGCTCTTCGGATTTAGTCATCCAAGCCTGTTGAATATGTTCTTTTGTCTGTAATGAAGTCAAGACTTCTCAACACTATTCACAGTCATGGCCTCAGAGGAATTTATAGCAGAACTTACTGAAGCCCCACTATTTAGAAAATGTGAGCTGAATCCTTTCTATTCTTGGCAAGTATTTCATTGATGTTATTTGATCACTCTTTCAACTATTTAGGTAGGTGGCTGACCAACATGTTGCAATGAAATACTGAAACTAAGAAGATATATTAGATGAAAATTCTTCTAAATTGATAACATATTTGTGATAGACAAATTATATAATTGATACGTTAGTAGATGAAGCTCCCCACTGGGAATAAAATAAAAAAAATACAATTTTCAAAAATGACTAAAAATTGTTGATGCCTCAGATTCTAGGTGTTCCAACATGAGATGCCTTAAAGAGATCTGATTTCCAAAAGGTGAATGTTCTCCTATGTCTAAAAATCAAGCTCTTTTTAAGGTGTCTGAAGTTGGGCACCCAAAATCATTAGCGAATTTTGAAAATCTTAAACTGAAATACCAGATGTCAAAAGTGGTCACAGAGTTTCATATGACAGTGCTGAACATGGTATCTACTCTGCATGTTTAAAGCATGTGACTGGGTGACTAGTTGGAGCCCCTGGATGTAGAATTGAGCACCCTATTTTGAGCAACTATACTTGAAAATTGGGTTGTATGTGAAAGAGATAATTTATGAAAGATGAGGCAGGAGTGGGTGGGTAGCTTTATATGCTAATGACATCTTCAGTGTTGCCAAACTTGAACATTCAGGCTACAAAAAAATCTTGAGATTGTCTTAAAATCATGGTATTCTTAAAAACACATTTGGGGATTCTATTTATTTGCTTTTTGGTTTTTGAAACATTTGGGTTCATATTTTCAAACTTTTTTCCTGTAACCATGAGAGTTAAATCCTTTAAAAAATATTGGAATCTCATATAATTCCATGATTTCATGAGCTGGTACTAGAAGAAAAACACATATCAAGAGACTGGCAATATAATTCTGAGAATTGGCGACATTAAGTCTTCAAGCTACCAAAATGTTGGTATTGGCTTCAGTGGATCTTGGTGAGTGCTCAGCACTTCTGAAATCAGGTAATTTACATTAGGATGGCTAAATATGGATTTAGGAACCTAACTTTAGGACACAAGTTTGAAAATCTTGACCTTGGACAATATTGTTTAATACATGTAGCATGCCTGAAGGTTTATTCTCATACACAAACATTCTTTGAGCTCATTTACTCCTTGGGAAATTCTGAGCCACTGTGCATATGTGTAATTAAAGAGTCACATCTTTTTAATTTTTTTTTGCATACAAAAATATGTTGCAGTTCTGTCTTTTGTCCACCAGAGGGTGGGGCGGTGCTAGAACTGAGCTACAGCTCCCTGTGAAAAATACCTTCTGCAGTTCTGCATCTTGCCCACCAGAGGGCGCTGTGATGCTAGAGCACTGTAGCTGCTCCCAGCCATCAGGGAAGAGAGAGCCCTAGAGCCTTCTTCACAGCACCTGGCCAGGAGACAGGGACCATGTGGAGACAGACAGCATGGGGCTGCTGGGATGGGGGGTAGAAAGAGGCTTATAAAAGTTAGTGGAGGAGGACAGACTGGGATAGAGGCTGAATGGGAGTGGAGGTGACAAGGGTAGGGGCTGAACTGGAGTGGAAGTGTAGGGCTGCATGGGCAGAGGAGGAGAGAGATGCAGAGCTACAGACAGAAGGGAAGTTCCTAAGTGGGGACACAGAGACACATGGGCACAGGGGGTGAAGGGACATGTGGAGATGAGGGGAGGAGATCTCTGAGGGGCTTAGGGACATGTGTACAGGGCAAATGTGCCTGAGTAAATGGGATTGGCTAGGGGGTCAGCTAGGGTCTGCGTGGGGGGAAGTCCTTAACAGTCCTTCCCCACCCTCCCTAAAAAACCTTGTTCCATACTTTTCCCACCATATTTTGGCCAAGCAGGAGGCTATTGACAGGGAAGACTAAGGCCTGGTCTACTCTGGGAGTTTACGTCAACGTTAGCCGCATACGGTCAATTTTTCTAAACAGTGACTCTACGCTGCCAAGCCTATTCTGTCAACTTTAAAGGCCGCTGAAGTTGATTTTGGCACTCCTGCGTTTCACAAAGAGTAACGCAAAATTTAACCTTACATGGTCAAATTCACGGTAGTATAGACGCAGCGTTGAGAAAGTTGAGGTTCTTGGTCTCCGGAAGGCATCCCATAGTGCCCTGCTCTGACCGCTTTGTCCAGAATTTGCTTTCCAGGTGAACAGGAAAAGCCCCAGGAAAGTTTGAATTTCATTTTTTGTGTGGCCAGTATTGCGAGCATATCTCCTAGCAGGCAGCACACCGAGCAGCACAAGTGGCCATGACTGTTGATTGTCCCATACCTGCAGCACTACATCGTCCCATCAGTCTGTGCTTGTCTGACAGCATCAGAACCACTGTCTCCAGAGGATCAAATGCCAGCTGTTTTTCCAATTTGCTGAATGCAAAGGCTTACCTGTACAGAGTGCCTGTGGCACCCTGAGACGGAGATTTCTCCTCGTACTCTTCCTTGTGGAGTGACATGCTTATGCTCTCAAAATACTGCACCATTAGACTCACCAAGGAACACGTCAACATCACAATGATTTGGTACACAACAAGATCCACAAGGAGGGCCATGCTCGCACTGCTATGGCATCTGCGTGGGTACCCAGGGCCAAAAAGGGGGTGAAAAGACAATTTCATGTTGATTTCAAGCAAGGGGGAAGGAAGCGCATTATGGAACGCTAATAACATGAACCTATAACCACCCACTGCACAGTTTGGGTCCCAGTGTTCACCAGGAGCATAACACAGAATGCAAAGTGGCACAGACAGGGTGGGATAGCTACCCACAGTGCATCACTCTCAAGTAGATAGCAGTCTCTCTATATGGATATACTTACTCTAGTAAACAGCCCTGTGTAGGCAAGCCCTGAGATACATTTTTAAAGTATTTTACACTTATATGTGATACACACAGAATAATTCTTGCACATTGGTACATCATAAGATGATGATGATGATTATTATTAATAATAATAATAATTAATAATAATAATTCAGACAAACATCTTTTACCTGAAAGCACTTCATGCATACAGGATCATAGAAATGTAGCCATGACAATGGTGGAGAATGGCCATCATCTCATGCACAAAATACTGAATGGCTATGTGGGATAAAATATTTTCACTAAAGATGCCAGGGTATATAACACCTATTCTTCCACAAAGAGCCAGGAGATTTCATTGCTCACGCTGGGTTGATAGTGCCTTGATTTTAAAATTCTCAATCCAGCAAAGCTTTTGAGCATATGCGTAAATTTTAAATCTGTGATGAAGTAGTTCTCTAGATTTGGGGCTTAAAATCTCACGCTACAAATCCCCACCAAGTAAATGACATAGAGCTATTTTTACCTAATCAGGAAGGATGAAGTTGATTCTTAATAGGAGCCTATGATTTCAGGAATTTTAAATATTTCAAACTAGGACACTTTTTGGGTATGCCTGTTGAGATGCTAAGCACTTGCAACTCCACTGACTTCTTTTGGGGTTGTGGTTGTCCAGCACATTTGACAATCCAATTCAAGTCATGTCAGCTTAGATACTCAAAACTCATGGTCACTTGTGAAAATTTAGTTCAAAGTAATCACCCATGAGGGGCAAGCCATATGGGTCCAAAAATTATAAATGCAAGTTTCTTGTTTCTCAACATTCTTACAGAAGTCATCTGCCTGGAACCACTTTCTTTAGTGATGATGCAAACCATTAGGAATTTGACTCTTTGTAGATGTTTCAATACAAAAGGTTCACCTTATTGAGAAGGACATTTTTAAAAGTCATTTTATTCAGATACATGCACTGGATGCACACACCAAAGTGTGCAATGTAACAAATTAAAAAGTACAGAATTCCAGGAGACCTTTGTCAACTGACAGGGGCAGGGCCCAACAAGGTTGTGGATTCACTTCAAGACAGAGTCGATTAGGGATAGATAGTTGCTTTTATTAATCTCACTACATCACTACTATTACAGGCTTAATACTGCCAGATGGTTACATAGCTACTGCAAAGTAATACAAATCAGCATAGGCAAAGCAATGCATAAAAAAGTAACAGGCACTTGGAAATGTTTATGCCCTTTCAGGTCTGCTGGGAGTCCTGTTCCGGTTCCCTCGCACCCAGCCACAGTGGACGTGGCTCCAGCTAGGGGGATTCAGGACACCCTTCGAGGTCTAGATCCCTGTTGAGACTCAATTGGCATGGGACTTCCTACACTAGTTATACTACAGTTGTTTACCTGGTGTGCACATACCTGGCTCAATGTCATTCTTATCACTCTTATGGGCTGAGACCGAGGTCAAACTTGTTTACTGCTTAGTAGTTTCCCTGCTCTAGGCATGGGTTAGAGCTGATAAAGCCCAGCTGCTGTTTGGGCTTGCAGTGTCCCACACTATGTTAAGCTGGGTACAGCAGGGATGGAAATTTCCATCCCAGGCCTGCTAAGCTGAAGGACCCACATATGACTTTCATGTGACAACCTTGGCTTACCAAAAACAAACCACCTCCTTGCATCTTGAATTTATTTCATCAGCATCTGATAGAACTTGCCAAGGATTTAAGAAGTGATAAGTCTGAGGGATAGCCATGTTAGTGTGTATCTGCATAAACAATAAGGAGTACTGTGGCACCTTAATGAATAACATATTTGTTTGGGCATAAGCTTTCATGGGTAAAAAAACACTGTCAGATCTGACTACGGGAAACCTTGTTTTTTAAGAAAGTGAGGTACAGTGGAGTCCGGATTAACCGCCACCCGGTAATCCAACACTCTGCTTTATCCGACTCTGCAGCTCCTGGCGGCGGCAGCAGCAGCAGCTTCTCCTAGAAAGCAAGGGAACAGCTGATGCCGCTCCTGTTTGCAAGCATCCCGGCAACAGCAGCAGCAGCAGCTTCTCCTAGAGAGCAAGGGAACAGTTGAGGCCGCTCCTGCCTGGAAGCGTCCTGGCAGGAGCGACAGCAGCTGCTCCTAGAGAGCAACAGAACAGCTGATGCTGCTCTGCAGGGACTTGGTCCCCAGCAGGAGTGGCATCAGCTGTTCCATTGCTCTCTACCGTAGAGTCTGTATCATCCGACATATTCGGGAATCCGACCATGTGTCGGTCCCGTTTAGGTCGGATGATAGGGACTCTACTGTATTAATATTGTTGACCCTGCAATTACGCACAATATTTATTTGTTATATAGTTGTAACTTGTTGCCAAAAGAAGCACAGAAATCTGTTTTCAGGGGTGAGTCATATGGATCCAAAAATTATAAATGCAAGTTTCTTGTTTCTCAACATTCTTACAGAAATCATCTGCCTGGAACCACTTTCTTTAGTGATGATGCAAACCATCATTTCATGTTTATTTCACATTCTCAATAATGTATCTTGAGAATCCAGACATTTTGCAATCTTTAATCAGCAATGCTACTCTGAATCTTGCAAATAAAGAAAATTAGGCAATGATTTATTTCATATATTTTATTTATACATGTTAAAATATAAGGATTTATAGTATTCTGTATTCATCTACACCTTATCCCTTATCTTCATTCTATAGTTCTCTACAAGCATGTTGTTTTAATCTGTTTAGGAATTAATATATCTTTTCTGCCTTTCTATTTAATTGCTGACCAACTACATAGGAAAAACAAAAGGCTTTTGATCTTCATTTACAACTACAGGTTTTATCCTCAGTACTACAGCAGGTGAGAGTGCTTTATTTGTCCATATTTTCCTTACTCAGTAAAAGGGACTCGTAAACACGTTATTGAGGGCTTCCACATTTCCAGAGCATATTTGTTCTCTGTACAAGTCAAAATATTTTTTCTATCAGGTTTGAAAACAGATCTAAAAAATCAAATTTGTTTGTCTGGTTCATGCCTCATCACTGATAGAAAAGATTATGCAATCAGAACTTAGTGGACAATTTGTCAATGCTTCATGAAGTAGAAAGTAGTCATCTTTATTCGTTTTTTTTACCACAATTAAAATCTTTTAAAAAAATAAATAG
Organism: Pelodiscus sinensis; assembly: GCF_049634645.1. Classification (NCBI taxonomy): domain Eukaryota; kingdom Metazoa; phylum Chordata; order Testudines; family Trionychidae; genus Pelodiscus; species Pelodiscus sinensis. Next base: position 176,532,203 of record NC_134712.1, read on the forward strand.
AAAAGATGAAGATTCAGGTAAGGCAAAATGCTTCAGACTATTAACTACAGGCAGTCCCCGGGTTACGTACAAGATAGGGACTGTAGATTTGTTCTTAAGTTGAATCTGTATGTAAGTCGGAACTGGCGTCCAGATTCAGCCGCTGCTGAAACTGATCAGTTTCAACAGCGGCTGAATCTGGATGCCAGTTCTGACTTACATACAGATTCAACTTAAGAACCCCAGGCATCCCCAAGTCAGCTGCTGCTGAAACTGATCAGCGGCTGATTCTAGGAAGCCCGGGGCAGGAGCTTCCTGTAGTCAGCCACTGGTCAGTTTCAGCAGCGGCTGACTTGGGGATGCCTGGGGCAGAGCAGCTGGGGTGCTGCTGGGTTGGTCCAGTAGCGCCGCCGCTCCTCGGCGGTACTGGACCAACCCAGCAGCACCCAAGCTGCTCTGCCCCAGGCGTTCTGATTCAGCCGCTGCTGAAACTGACCAGTAGTGGCTGAATCAGGATGCCTGGGGCAGAGCAGCTGGGGTGCTGCCAAGTTGGTCCAGTAGCGCCCAGAGCGGCGCTACAGGACCAACCGACAGCGCCCCAGCTGCTGTACCACAGGCGTCTGGAGCAAAGCCGCGGAGCACGGGGGCAGCAGGACAGCCCAGACGCGCCGTGGCTGTCCTGCTGCCCTCGGGCTCCGCGGCTTTGCTCTGCTTTGCTCCCCGTCCCCCTGGTCTGTAGACCAGGGGGACGGGGAGCAAAGCGGTGGAACACGCGGGCAGCAGACAGCCCAGACGCATGTCCAGCCGCTTTGCTCTGCTTTGCTCCCCGTCCCCCGGTCTGCAGACCAGAAGGACGGGGAGCAAAGCGGCTGAATACGCGGGCAGCAGACAGCCCAGACGCGCGTCTGGGCTGTCCACTGCCCGCGTGCTCCGCCACTTTGCTTCCTCTCCCTGGTCTGCTGGAGACCAGGGAGAGGGCTCCGTTCGTAACTGCGGATCCGACATAAGTCGGATCCGCGTAACTTGGGGACTGCCTGTACATTTAAAGACCTCATTTTCTCTGCCTTCATTTTTTACAGTTAAGGCACTATGTAATAATATACAGTTTTAAAGGGCTTTCTCCACTTTTTGCTACTAATGCCTCACCATTATTGTTCCCTCGTGATCAGTGTTTGAATCTTGGAATATCTGAATCAGACTGGCAAATGGAAAAATTGTAGAGAGTTCAGCGTTGTGTAGTTTTTGTAATAATCTTAATAAAAGTTGATCTTCTAAAATCACTGACATATAATATACAGCTAAACAAACTTGCCTTACATCATTGTGGTCCCCAAAATAGACAAGATACAGAGATCCAATTTTTTGGATGAAAGCTTGATCCTTAATGCAATAAAATGAACCGCTCATCCTTTTCTTTTCTTCTTGTTTTATACCCTTATTTTGCCATTCATTTTTTGTTCATCCATTTAAATGTCCATTTTCTAGCTTCCTTTAGTAAAAATCACAGAAAATATTTCTTATCTTTTCATTCCATATATTCAGTATTTATAAACATGTGTTCATTTTTAGATAATTATTGAATTTTGTGTGCCTTGTATAAGATTTTAAAACATTCTGTTTACAATTTGTGGCAGAATATTTTATTTGGAGAAAATAACCTTGCTCCTTATTTTGTGGCAAGCTGATCCAGAAACAAAGTGTTAGAACTAATTAGTAGTAATTTCAGCATTTATATTGGGAAAGTGATTTAATTTTATAATAAAAATAAATTCTAATACAGAGAAGTATCACAGTTCAAAAGGAAGACTAAATTTTCTCTAACTTTCTCTGTGTTGGAGAATATCAGTGGAATAGTATGTTATCAGAGATATTTTGCTAAATAAGTGTTCGGATTTCCTTTTCACACTTGAGTGGCAGTGCATCCCTCTAGCAGGAAAGGCTACCAGGGGCATATGTCACCTGCCCTCTGCAGTCTACACAGCATTCCAATAGAATATTAAATCAAATTCAAGATTTCTGTGTTTCTCTTCATGGCACAAAATGATAAGGGCCTAGGATACCTAAAAAATCACCTGACGCTCCAGATGAGGAATGTGGTGAGTGACTTTGGTCTTCAAACTCAGTGGAACTATTCACCACAAAGGTAAAACTCATCTGTGCAGAAGATAGTTTTCTTATGGCGCATACATTTTTTATACACATTTTTGTATAAAAGCCAGAGTGAATCTTATTGCTCTCAGCAGGTGACTCAGGAAAATAGACCCCCTCAAACTGACTTGATTACCTTTTTTTTTATAAATGAGATTACAAGTTCAGTCGATAAAGGCAGTAGTGTTGATGAAATGTACTGACACTTGGTAGCCCACAACATTTTGATTTAAAAAAGTCTATAAAACTAATATGCCATATGTTAAATGAATTAAAAACTGGTAAATTGATAGGTTTCGAAATGTAATTGTAAACATGGAATCATCATTGAGCGGTTTCTGGTGGAGACCTGCAGGGACTGGCCCCTGGTACTTTGCTGTTTAACATTTTTACCAATAATCTGGAAGAAAACATAAGATCAAATAAACAACATTTACAGATGACACAAAAATTGCAGAAACGGTAAGCAATAAGGAGGGAAAGACACTGAGGGTATGTCTACACTACCACCCTAGTTCGAACTAGGGTGGTTAATGTAGGCAACCGAAGTTGCAAATGAAGCCCGGGATTTAAATATTCCGGGCTTCATTAGCATCTTGCCGGGCGCCGCCATTTTTAAAGCCCCGGTAGTTCGGACTCCGTGCTCGCGGCTACACGCGGCACGGAGTAGGTAGTTCGGATTAGGCTCAAGGATAATACAATCTCCATCAAGGATCCCAATGCAACATCACAAGCGTTGGGTGACAGTGATACTGGGTCAGCCTCTAGTTTGTCCTTCTCTGGTGATTCCTCCCTGTTCCGGTGCTCTTCCTGCTTCCTGTCCTGGGGTGTTGCTGGTTGGCTGCTTTCTCCCTCCCAGGCTTTGGGCTAGTTCTCGGGTGCTTCCCTATGTGAGGGTCTGCTTCCTGTAGGCCCTCTTGTCTCGAACTCTAGATACATATACCCTATTGATCTACCCCTCCCTTCCTCCTGAATAAAACCGCACACTTCCTCTGCCTCAGGATGAAGTCTTAAAGGGACTGTGCTCTTTAAATCCCAAGGAGATTAGACATTCTATGAAACAAAACTTTTCCTTCTCCAAAAATTAAGACAGATATTGATTAAAGAATAGTCACACTGCAGAGAGCGTGATGAAGCAACTCAAGAATGGGGCTGATAACGTGTGCACTAGCAGTGATGAAGAACCTAGTCAATACCATCAGGTCATTAGTGTTGGAACCTTTTGTTCTTTTTCCCTTTTATGAGCATCGTGTTGATGTGAAATTTCCTCAGTTGTATCATAAATCACAGCTGTGATGTTGTTTTAAGGAGAGATGTTTGTATTAGAGGCTGAAAGTTGTGACAGTGACAGTAAAAATACTAGCAGCTGGCTCCAAATATAAGGAAAAGGAGGAGAAAAGATTAGTGCTAATAATGGTGAGCACTTCTAAGAGCCATGGATCATAATGTACATAAGTTCAGGAGAAGAAAATCTGGTATGGAAGTGTCCTGAATTGTATGTAAGTTCCGGACAAGAAACCCTGCTACGGAGCTGTCCTAGAACACAGCTGAAACATACGTGAGGATGTGCATGCTTGCTGGCTCACAGCTGTCTGGACTGTCTGAACTGCTTTGGTTTTGTCCTAATGATACATTTGTCATGGTACTGCTGGTTTATTTCCATTTATTAGCTTTTACCCATGAAGCCAATGCTGTGCTACAGAATTGTGCTACAGAATTGTGGCATGTCTAAAAAAGCAAGGACAAGATTTTATGGTTTGAAAGCAATCTGATTAGTTAGGGGAGGGAGAGGGGAGAAAGCAAGGTAGACACCTCTTCCAACATAAACTGTTTTGTAAAATGGAAGCAATCCATGGTGGGGGGGAAGGGATTAAAAATGCAATATGGAGAGTGGTTCATCCTAGCTAAGAGAAGACTGACAGTGATATCCCATCTCCTCTGCTGTCATTTCCTAGTGAGGAGCAGTGTCCTGATGAATATGATGATAGCTCCAGAGGGGAGGCCAACAAATTTAAAATATCACCACATAAACTTGAGTCCTTTGACACCAGTCAAACAGACTGAAACCGGAAGAGCTTGGAGCTTTGTGGCAGATGAAAGCAGAGGTGATTCATTGGCTAGATGCAAACTGGAAGCTCTAGGCAATAATTATCAGCCCACTGTGGGTTTTTAAAAATCTGGTTCACTTAAAGAGTTTGCAGATGAGGTCAGGGAAATTGAGCTTCTTTTTCACAGACCCAGGAGTTATGTGGTACAGGACCAAAATTGCAATAAGAGCTTTAGAGTTGCCATTAGTGATTTCTGTGATGAGCTAGAGGACAGAGAGAGCAAGGTAAAATCAGACAAAAATGAAGAAGAAAGAGTGAAAAGGAGAAACCTTAAACCCAAGCATTGAAAGAAGATAAATCCCAAATTGAAAAAAAAAGTAGCAAAAAAGCCCAAAATCTAAAAGAAAAAGAAAAGGACTAGTAGGAAGTTAAAGAATAAAGAGAGAGACAAGTTTAAAGGCAAGAAAAAGAAAATATGGAGAAAGAATCACAGAACATTATTAGAGAGTCAAGTGACCGGGATAGAATAATCCTCTCTGGTGGCTCACGTAGTCTACCTTGTCCTCTAGTTAAACTAAAGATTATTGTTAGACCACATTTTCTTTTTGCTATTAACTTGTATTAGAAGTTGATAATACAAAAAGTGCTCACAGTTTAGGAAAGGTGCTTTTGAAACTCAGAGTTGAGGTTTGCCAGAAAATACTTAAAGGCCTAAAGGTGATGGTGGGAAGGGGTGGGGCTTGGGAGCTGTAACAGACAGCCCCTCACCCCCCGCCTGCCAGGACTCCTGGGCCAGATTGTGCAACTGCTCCATCTGAGAATGATCCATAGGCCAGGAGTTTTAAGACCTCTGCCCCACAGCCTCCTACCTGGGGCAGTGAAGCAGTCCAGCAGTATGGGGAAATAACAGACAGTCTGCAGCTGCTGGTGGAAGGGCTGGCTAAGTGAGTAATCACTCCAGAGGCCTCACATCATTTTGGGTGGGGGGCATAGTTCAGGCAGCTTCCTAAGCAAGCAGTGACTTACTTGGTTTCCCTGGCAGTCTCTGTAGAAGTCAGGCAGGTAGCCTGGGTCCCCAGGCTTTGCCATCAGGGGCGTTGCAGGGACATCTGCAGTAGTCAGCAATTTACTTCCTTCCACCTCCGTCCCTCCACTCCACCACACACACAGGTCGGGTCGGCCTCCCTTTATCTGAATTGTCCGCTCAGAGCATGCACATCAGGGAACAGAGGGTGTAGCCTCCTGTGTCCACAATATTTTTGTCCACCCCAGTGGCTCAGTGCCAGGTTGGTACACCCTATCCCAGTCACTCCTAGGGTTATTTCTAATAAAGCATGTCCATTGTAGCTGCATGTTTTTCCTGGTGTCCTTCGCTCCTGCCTCGGCTCTGTAACGCAACTCACGTTTGGTGAATAAATTGAGACACTGTCTATCTGTAACAGAATCTTTAGAACAAAACACAGCATAGGTGAAAGAAAAATTATTAAAACTTAGCAAGAGCTTCCTACCCTTTGAAAAATTGTATCTAATATACAGGGATCCTTTTTCAGTGTCTGTTGTTACAAATTGAAAGAAGGATGAAAAACGGCCTAAGAATTAGATGCTGATTCTATCGTTTTCTTTACATATGTTATTTCATTAGATTTAAAACTCCTCACTAATGAACATCCATCCAGAGTTGTGTGTGCCTGCAATATAAAAACCACAATAAAGAGGTGCAAAATTGTAAATGTAGACATTAACTGCAGCAAAAGAACATACCGTAAAATCTCGAGTATAATCCGCACTTTTTTCCCTGTTTTTTTAGGGTCAAAGCCGGGGTGCACATTATACATAAGAGCTATTTTTTTAAAGTTTTAAACTTTCCCTCCCGTCCACACAAACTTTCCCGCTGCAGCGCGGCACGAGGGTCGCAGCCCCACCAGGCTCCCAGATAAGGCGCGGAGTTGGCTGCGCCGCGAGGCTGCAGCACCCTGGCTCGCTCCCTGCCTGGTGCTCCTTCAGGCTGTGCCTGGGGGCCCCCGTGGCAGGCATGAGCGCAGCGCAGCGCGAGCTCAGCTGGGCAGGGGGACTCCGTGGCAGGTGAAGCAAGGAGCCATTGGCGCCGCTAGGCTGCATCACCCTGGCTCACTGCCTGCCCAGTCTCGGCATGGGCAGCTAGGCAGGGGACCTGACGGCAGGTGTGAGCTCATCTGGGCAGGGGGTCCCATGGCAGGCGTGAGCCCCTTTCTTCCTATATATACCGTAAAATCCCAAGTATAATGGGGGTGCACATTATAGATCAGAGTTTAGTTTATTCAAGAATTCTGACGTTTAAAAAGCAGGTGCGCATTATACATAGGTGCGTATTATACTCGAGATTTTACAGTATTCAAAGCCTGTAATTTTTTTCCTGAACTCCCATTGTCTTAAATTGTTTCAAACTCCGTGGAACAGATTCTGATTTCAAGTACAGATGTTAAATTTTAGAGACATTTCATTAAGCTCTGTTGAAATCAATGGTGTTATTCCAGATTTATACCAGTATAAGTGAGATCAGAATCTGGCCGAGTGCTTCCAAAGTGCGGTTCACTTTAGTTGCTCTGCTCTAGATATTTGTAATACAGATTGCCTACGTGTCTGTCTCAGCCATATAAGTTATATGACTGAGAGACAAGGCAGAGGTAAGAGACTTTATCATGGTGTGATGGCTGTCCTTTTGCATCACGTGTAGGAGGCAAGGATGACTCTTCTTCCAGTAGTAAGATGAATGAGGCTTATAACAAATGTCAGCCAAGAGAGCCTTTTATCAGTTTGAAATGTCCACCTACAAACATGCCATTGTTGGGTATGTGTCTATGAATTTTAGGAGAGTATTACTGTGTCCCATCGCTTTTTAAATATTTTTCACTAAGGAAACTAATCTCATAGGGTATGTCTACACTAGCCACCCTAGTTCGAACTAGGATGGCTAATGTAGTCATTCGAACTTGCAAATGAAGCCCGGGATTAAAATATCCCAGGCTTTATTTGCATGTTCCCGGGCGCTGCCATTTTTAAATGCCCGGTAGTTCAGACTCCCTTTCCGTGGCTACACGCAGCATGGGCTAGGTAGTTCGAACTAAAGTCCCTAATTCGGACTACCGTTACTCCTCATTGCAGGAGGAGTAAAGGTAGTTCGAATTAGGAGCGTTAATTCAAACTAGCTAGTCCGTGCCATGTGTAGCCGCGGACAGGTAGTCTGAACTACGGGGCATTTAAAACTGGTGGCGCCCGGGAACATGCAAATAAAACCCAGGATATTTAAATCCCGGGCTTCATTTGCAAGTTCGAATGCCTACATTAGCCACCCTAGTTCGAACTAGGGTGGCCTTGTAGACATACCCTTACTGAATAGTCTGTTATCACATTAGTGCCTAGAAATTTAGGTCAGGATTGAATCTAGGTTGGTAGGCACTTTACAAACACATGATGATATGATACCTGCCTCCTAAAAATCTTGCAGTCCAAAAGGCATAATCTAGATCTTTGGATCAGTCTTTGTGAGATCAGAAGTAAGTGAGGGCTTGGTCCTGTAAACATATGTTTTAATGTGCTTGCTTTCAAATACATAACTACTCCTATTGATTTCAGTGAGACTACTCTCATGTTTTTAAGTATGGCACATGCTCAAATATTTGCAGGTTTGGAGCCTTCATTAATCAGCTGCAGCTCCATCATCTTCCTTGATAATGAGCAGGGCTTGACAAGCAGTGGCGAGCCCCACTCACCAGCCACGCAGTTTGGCACGCTGCGCATGCACAGACCATGCTGCGCATGCGCTGATCATGCTGCAGCACCGTGCCGGCTTAAAATCTACTCACCCCGGGCGAGTAGATTGACTAATTTGTCGAGCCCTGATAATGAGGACATGTTCTGTGTCCAAAGGGTGTAATTTTAAGACAAACACACTATACTCTTCATATATAAAAAAGGCTGAATCCCTGCATCAAGTGCAAACTTTAACTCTACACACAGGTTACATGTTCTGGCTTTAACTCACTGTTAACTGTGGAACTTTGGGTACGTCTACACTGCATCCCTAGTTTGGACTAGGGATGCAAATGGAGACGACCGAAGTAGTTAATGAAGCGGGGATTTAAATATCCTGCGCTTCATTAACATGATCTCGCTGGCACGCTGATTCGAACCAGGAAGTGCGCGCTGGGACGCGTTAGTTTGGACTAAAGCCCTTAGTCCAAACTAACGTTACTCCTCAGTACTTCCTGGTTCGAATCAGCTGCAATTCGAACTAGCGCGCCGGCGAGATCATGTTAATGAAGCGCGGGATATTTAAATCCCCGCTTCATTAACTACTTCGGTTGTCTCCATTTGCATCCCTAGTCCGAACTAGGGATGCAGTGTAGATGTACCCTTTGAGTGATGTTTCCATAATACACAATGGAATTGACACTTTGAGAATAATATTGCCATTACACAGCCCATGAATAGAGCTCCCACTGACTCTGCTGGTTGAGGACGGGTAAATAGCCCTTACTGATAATAGCATCATTCTGTGAGCGGTAATTTAATCATTTATTTTTCTTTCTTAGAGATATGGTCCCATCAAAATTGATAGGATATCTGCACCATTAATTAAAATAGGTCTTTGCGGTTCCTGCTCCCTTTTACACAGAAATGTTTTAAAGAGAGTGACGGAGTTTTAGCATCTAGTTAGCAACCACACTCAGGTCAATCTTTAGAGAAGTCAGGGACTCTGAATCCCTTGTCTGTTTATCTCTGGATTTCATACGTGTCAGTTCCTTTGTTAATATTTTGGTGAGAGAGGGATACTTATGGCTGACTTGACCATTATTAACACAAGATTTAGAGTTGCCTTGCATTTTTTCCAGCCACGGTTGCTAACAGCTATAGGAAGCTTTACAGAGGTTCCAGCTGTCTCACAATGAGAGCTGTTAGATCTCCTGCAGGAATTCCTTTTTGTGCACAGCAACAGTGCCTAGTCACAAATCTAGGAATAAAAAGTCATGTACATTTTCACAAAAGAATTTTCTGGGCATTCATCCCCCATGCTACCCACCTCTTTCCAACTCCAATTTCGGGAAATTTAAAATTTTGAAACTGGAATCATTTTGACCAGCTCTAGATTGGGCCTAAGAGGTCCTAGGGGACTCTCAATTTTTAAAATTTGGTTTTGATGTCTCTATTTGGCAGTTATTAAAACTTACCATTGATTTTCTTCAAAATCCCTGCCAAGAGAAAGGTGAGTTGTAAATGCCCTTCACTAGGACATTTTCAGGAAGTTTAGAATCTGAATTTAATTGTTTTTGAAATTTTTTAGAAATTTTAGCAGTCAGAAATATTTTAAAGTGAAAATGAATTTTGTTTATATGTAATCATTTCCTTTGAATTAAACATTGCAGCATTCTTATACTGCATGAGTAGATTCTCCAGGATCTTCTAGAGAAAAATAGGAAGTCACAGAATCTATTACTTCTGTGTGTCCAGTTACTGTATTTTCAGGATACATTCACAGACTCTGCCACACATCCAAACATTCTGTACTACTGTCAAGACAGTTTACTGGCTTTGTTGTTGCTTTGGCTAGACTGATTTTGCAGCAGATCTAAAATTTTAAAAAACAGCAGAATTACAGTTGCTATTAAAAACTTTCCTCAGAAGTCTAGAAATTTCTGAAATTAATCTCTCTTTCCTTTAATCTCTTTTATTGTTGTTCAGTAATGTATTGAAATATTATTTTGCTTCAAATCTTTGATACTCTTATTCCACAATAAGAATGTTTTTTTTCCAATTCAGCTTAATACACTTTAGAAACAGATTAAGCTAAATCAGAAAAGGGCACTTTTATCATAACTATGTATATTATAAATTATAATAGCCGCCAAACGGAGCTATTGCAGAATAGCTGTTCTGATTACTATCTCCCCCTGTTGATATGCTCTCAAAAACTTAGACTGAAAAACTTTAAAGAGCTGGAATTTTATACATAATCCATAATAGCAGTAAGTGTTACAGATTTCCCCAAAAAAACCCCCACTGAATTCAGATCTGCAATTCCTTGAAACATATGTCAATGCAGTATACTTTGAAGAAAATTCAAGACCTCTGTCCACAATCCTTTTTTGTCTTAATTAATAGGATAGAACAAGAAAAGGTACTTGTGAAGGCAAATAATAAAAGCAAAGTAATATTGATTTCCTCCTCCCTCCTATTATTATTGATCTATTTTAACCTAATTGGCACTTCCAAAAATAAATGGAAAAAACACTAGAATCTTAAGAGAGGTGCAGGTAACTCTTTGTGATTCAAGTATTTCCGCTCTGTACAGAGAGTCCTTACCCTGTTTGTTAATGACTGTCTCTCGCCTCCCTGACAACCTGCAGACCTGTGACCTTTTAACGAACTGCCTTTGCTTTTGTTCTCATTCTCTTTAATCTCAGGCCTCTAATTTTTCCCTGTGATTTAACTGAATAACAGTACTAAAAATGACTTAATGTATGGGTACAAGGAATGAGTCCATATATGATCCGAAAAAAAGAAAATTTTCAATAAGATAAGGATGCTTTTTTAAAAATATGTACAGCTACTTTAGCAAAAAAGAAATAAAGTAACTTAACTGAACTGGAGTTGACAGGAAACAAAAGAAAATTATTTCTGCTGTTTTTCATTGAATGTGAAAGTTTAATGCGACTTACTTTTATTAAATGACAATAATATAAACATGTTAAAATGTAAATTCAGTGGATTATCTTATCCTACAGACACTTTGCAGGGGGTAAATTTACACATGCTCCATAACACCTGCATAATGTTCCCTGGCTTGGGAATTAATAATTAACTTTTAGTAATTTTAGTAGTAGTTTTACTTCAAACACTCCTATGCATAGTTTCACTGAAGTATTCCCATATCTTTCCATGAGAAATCAGTGGGAATATCTGCATTGATTTAAGGGAACTTTAGATCATGCCCTAATCCCATGGTGTCCAACACACTAGCCACATGTGGCTATTTGGCCAGTTGAGTGTGGCCTGAACAATGTGGCTATTTGGCCGATTGAGTGTGGCTAGTTTGCTATAGCAGTAGCCAGTATAGTGGCTTCAGAACTGGTTGTACACCATGGCCCCAAGCATTTGCAAGATTAGATTAAGTTCCTGTCCTCACTGGTCCCAAGTTTTCTCTCATCCTGGTGTAAAATAGGTATAACTTTATTATTGTCGTCAAAGACGTTATACTGGTCTAAAACCAATGCAAGACTAATCAGAATAAGGTCTATTGTATGTACAAACAAGACTCGGTAAAACAGGGATGGAGAAGATACACAATTTTCTATGCTAGTTAAAGTAATTGTTTAATAAATATAGGAAGCAGATGAGAAGTTAAACATTTTTATTCTGATTTTTAAAGTGTCGTTAATTCAGCCTCTTTTTTGGGAAACTGACGATGGCACAGTTCCTAGAAAACTGTTATTTTAACAGTCGAATGAAAATGATCCTTCCTTGTTTGTGAGTTCAGTATGATAGATGTTTATGTATCCTCCGTTGGGCCCATAAATCAATGAGCCCGCAGTTATTTGCCATTATACATGTGTGGGCAGATTTTAAAATCTGAATATAAGTTCTGCCACCAAATAGGTGCATACGGACATACTGATTTTAGAGGGAGTGATGTGTGTTGTACATATTTGGGGGTAAAGTTTGGTCCTTTTTATTTGAGCCCTGAACTAGAAAATGTATGGTAAAAGCAAGAGAAAATGTGTATAGTAGTGCCACATTCCAATTTTAAAGGTGACTATTTAAAATACATGGCTTAACCTCTTTGTTCATATGAACTCTGCAGGTATTCTTTTAGAAGGCATGCTTCAAGTAAAGCTATGGATAAGACACTCTTTCCATAATTATATCTCCATGCTAACACAGTGCTGTTTATTCCTATCTACTCTTGTAACAAAACAGAAGTACTCTGCTGTCTCTCTCTGCAACATATCTACAGAGGTCCTAAAAGTCATCAATGCCACGGAGGAACTGATAGCAGAATCCACTGGTCCCAGTGATTTCCCAGCAGAGACTCATGACAGAGGAAGAGAGGCATTTCCACTCGGTACAGACCCTCTCAGACTGGATGAGCAGCTCACCACACTGGAAGAAAATGTAAGAGTACAGTATCACTATCACGTATAGCAAATTGTCATCTTTAGAAGAAAAAAAAATGGCTTGTGGTATATTGTGACCTAAGCAACAGCATGTTGTGTTTTGGTATTAATGTTGTGCTTAACAAAAAACAACTTGTTTTGAAAGGATCATTGGCTATTTTATTTATTTATTTTTTTAATTCCATTTTGGAAACATTCCTAATAATAGGAGCAAACTGATCATGTGTTGGGTTTATAGCGTTTGTAAAATTATCTTATTCTAAAAAGAAACTTAACCCCTTAAAGGCAGGTGGTGGCCTGACATGTGACCTTGGCAAGCAAGCTACCTCAAGGTCTCTGCACAACCCCCTTGCATATGAAATCAGGGCACAAAGGTATGCAGGAAGACAAGGAGTAAGAGCAGCCTTGGCTCCGCTGCCACCCCCAGCACACCAGTCTGAGCTGATAAGGGCCTGGAATAAGGGGAAATGGACAGCTGTGGCACCTAGATGCTGCTTCTGGGGTGGTGCAGCTATGCACTGCCCCATGACATAGAGCAGACTGGAAAACCACAAATTAGTCCTAAAAATTTCCTAATCCCTCAGAAGAATTCCTTCTGTCCTTTGCAATGAGCAAGTGGTACCCACCATCATCCAAAGGAAGAATTTTAACTATTTGTACGCAATGTTCCTTCTAATTTTTTTCCCTCCATGTGTGGAATACATTTTGTCATGTGCAAATGTGCACCACCTCTATAAACACAGGCTGCCAGCTGTAGGTGCTCTGCTTCTCAGCTCGGAGGCATTTGAATCTCTCCTTGGTGGCCGTCCATTGCACAGCTTATAGGGAACTCAGTTTATGCGTCGTCATTAACTCAACGTTCTGGGATAATAGTTCTTTCATGCCTCCCAATCGTGTCTGTCTTACTTAGCTGGTATTTAGACTGCTGTAGTTTGTCCTCTTTAGAAACTTGTAAAGTTTAATAGGAATCTCAACTATTCCATTATAACAATTAAAGGAAGTAGACACCTGCTTTACTCACAGACTGAAAATCCATAAAGAAAGAAGCTCCTCCCAGTGGTTGAATTCACTTCATCCATGTTAGACTGTCCGTTCTTGTGGTCGGGCACTGTCTTCTGGCTATGTTTGCACTGCACCTAACGTGATGGAATCCTGGTCCATGCTTGGGACTTGTTGGTTTCCTGATAATGCAAATAATACAAATACATTTGAACTAAAGTTACATCTACCACCCGCCTTCTGTTCTTGCCAATGATCTGAAACAGTGGCTGCTGCCCATTAGCATCACTTGCAAAGGACATTGAGCTCTCTTGTTACCACATTTGCCCATTACTCTGAGGTATGCTCATCTATTAGGGTTACTCTAATAGGGCTGGGGAGAGGTTAATAATTCTATCAGTGTGCTGCTTGTGCTACTTGTGCTCTCATATGGAGCTGAATTCTCCCTGCTGTCAATCTCCCCCCATGCCTCCTATGTTCCTCAGGGTGTTACGGACTAGTTAACTATCAAATAAGCATTTGCTTATCAGGTAGTCAAGTCAACTAGTTGATTTCCCCACCCCCACACACTAGCTGCCTCTATTAGATAGAGGCAGCAAAGGGGGGGAAAGGGAGGTACTTCAAAGCATCTCCATGCAGCGTTAGCCCTTTGAAACGCCGCCGCATTTGAAACACTCCGTGTGGTGCTGCTTTGAAACACCAAGTTGGCATTTCAAAGAGGCAGCACTGCACAGCTGAGCCCGAGGTCAGCTGGGGACTCCCCAGCTGATCCCAGGTTCCAGTGTAACGTGCAGAGCGTGGAGTCAGCTAGGGAGTCCCCAGCTAACCCAGGCTCCACGTGGCATTTCAAAGTGGCAGTGCAGCATGGAGCACGGGGTCAGTCCCCAGTGACCCCAGGCTCCAGGAGGGCGTTTCTGCTTGGAAATGCAGAAGAGCCCCTGCTGTGGACTCTTGTACATTTCAAAGTTGGCATGCTGCATGCAGTCTGGAGTCAATGGGACTTCCTGCTGGCCCCAGGCTGCACACAGAGTTCCGCATTCCTCCTTTGAAATGTACAAGAGCCCCAGCAGAGGCTCTTGTACATTTCAAAGGAGGAATGCAGAAGTGCCTATCAAGAAGTCGAGTAGTCGATGGAAATTCCATCGACTACACAACTAGTAAATTAACCACAATTTAACATCCTTATCCTCAGGACGAGGTTCTTCCCACTTTAGAAACACATGGACACTCACACCCACTAACAGCATGTCTGAGAGGAGTGGGTAATCAGCACTCACAAGCTGACCCCTTATATGTCCCTGGACTCAGCAGACTGAGTTTAACAGCAATGCCATGCTGCACCCTCATGTGCCTTTGGACTCAGTGGACTGGATTTAATAGCACTTTAAGCTGCCATCCTCATATGCCTCCAGGTTCAGCACCTCCCTATCCCCATTTTCACACCACAATCATTCTTCTGGTAAACCACATGATGAGAAAACCCCTCAGGATTTTTGGGCACTACACGGATCTTTAGCTTAGGTACAAGAAGCATTGTTGCAGAGTGAAAGGGGAAGCCAAACCAATACCCCTGAGAAAGAATGAGGGAGAGAGAAAGAAAAGGAGAGAAAAGCAACCACCTTAACAATGAAAGTGATTTATTTCTGGGTGGTGAATATATAGATGTATGAGGAGCCAAACACACAAAGCAGTTACAATATTAAATCTAAATTGAAATTGATTACAAATGTTAGGGCTAGCAAACCATATAACCGATTACATAAGGCAGGGTCAGGAGGCTATGCCTAGAGATAGATGGGAGTAAGGAAGAGAGAGGGAGAGATATATCTCACCACTTTGTAGAGCTTGCACTGATCGGGGTTCCCAGATAGTGATGGTAACTGGGGGTCCAGAAGGCAGGAGACAAGCAGAGCAGAGCCCTCAGCACGATCGGGCAGGAGATGATGAAGTCTCAATGGAACGGATGCAGGGTTTACATCCACCCTTGAGCAAGGGTAGGCATTTTTGTAGGGACAGGACAATGGTTCACAGAGGACACTGGATTTGTTTATGGGTAAACAGAGGTGAGACAATAGAGAATGATCATGTCTGGCTATGGATGATGTTTCTTGAAAAAGCTCACAATGCAACTAGGAAGTTTCAGTATTTTGGATATCAATAGGATACATTACTAGAATTGGTCTGATAATGACTAATTTGGGGGTTAGCAGGCCTGGGTTCATTAGCATCTGGAGCAGAGATTTCCCATCAGGCAGTGCTTTCCTGCTTTCCCATAGTTCACTGCGGTTTCTGCTTTGGAAGAGCTGTTCTCCACTCTGTATGCTAATGGAGATGTCTCTCTGTTCTATCTTCAATGCAGACTAAGCTGGGGGTGTTTCCTTAATCCTATTACCCTTGTCTGGAGGAGGTTAGGTGTGTCTTCCCCTGCTTTTTTATTGCTTTGTCTTTGATTCAAGCAGAGGCCTGGGGAGGGGGATTGTTTTCCAGGAGTATCACTCCCTGGCTCCCTAAGAGCACAGGGCTGACAGGTGGCCATGCTCTAGTTCCCCAGAAACACAGAGCTGGTAGGTAACACTCTGGATCCCATAACCCCTTGCCCCGACTGGTTCCTCACCTTGTTCAAATGCTGCCATTTTATGGGTCTGTCTACACTGAAGCTGGGAGCGCTCCCTAGGTTAGCAGGGTCACAATAATGTGCCAGAATTGCTCCATGGACTTTCCAGCTCTGGTAGGGATTCAGAGCCCAAACTCTATGTGAGCTGGAAGGTCCATATTGCTCTGATGAGTGCACTAGCTCAAATTTTACTGGCCGAAGCCCTGCTACCGCATGATGCAGACCCACCCTCCTTTGGCATGTTGAGAACATTTCCTCCATGGTGAGCCAAGGTCCTTGTGTGGTTGCTCTCCCTGTACAGCCCAACCCTGGAAGTCGGTGGTGCTAGGAGCTTCGTGGTTCCTTCTGCAACAAGGCCAAGTTCACCACTGCAATGCTATTTCGTTTGAACACATTTGAAAGGGTGCCAGAAAATGAAACTAAACTAAAGCATGTGTAATAGAAATGCCTAAAGTGTCCTTAAATCAGTTTCCTGGCAGGGTTCAATTGATTTTGAGGTACATTAATCAGTGTAATGAACTAGCAAGTTTAGAGTGTCAGGAAATGTGGACATTTTAGTCACTTAAAATATTTTAGTGATTTAAGCTTTCCGTCCTGCATTGGGCTCCTCTTGTAGCAGATCCCTGTGCCTGTGAAGAGCCCTGATGACTAGGAGAACGAGAACAGACTGAAAACTGGAAGCCGGATTGTGCTGTGCCACAAGAGGGGCTGGAAGAGGAGGTGGCCAGTTTAAAAGATTTCCTCCCCATTGTTTTGCTCCCTACCCACGAATAAACAGTGGCCTCCACCATTAACTTCCACGAAGATCCCCCCACATCTCTTTGGGATCCATTGAGGCACAGGGTCTTTTGCATTCACATCAGCGGTGACTTTCCTGCTCTGTGACGGTACCACCCGAGTCACGATGCCAGGACATTCCCACACTTGCAGCACTTCCCAGAATTTTCCTCTGATGGGTTCCCCAGCACAGAGTGGCTCCACAAGAGAGGCATACAACCTCACCCTGATTTCACTTTCCTGCAAAAGTCATTCAGGCTGCAGTGCGTGGGCAGAGGGGAGGGGAGATGCACATTATCCACCTTCTCCCTCAAAATCTTGGCCCATTGAAATCAGTGTCTACATTTCCATAGGCTTCAGTGGGCCAGGTTTTCACACCTCATATCTATATACACAGGCTTGAAGAACCATCTTTAAATCCAGGACTTGTGCCACAGAGTTAATTGTTCCATCTTCTCAAATGCAGCTGAAGGCAGAACTGATCATACAGGATCTCTTCTGCACATGAGCTGGGCTTCAGAAGAGACCCAGGATTTTTATTCATCACTAGTAATTCTCCTTAACAATTATTGGGAATTAGGTGTATGAATCAAAGGGGAGACTAGAGAACACACGTTTCTGCTAAACACACAGGAAGAGCCTTACATGTTGTTTGCAATAACTGAATGCCTCTACCTTATGGCTGAGTTTGGTTTATAAATTTAAATGTATAGCTCAGTGTTTCTCAACCTGTGGTACGAGTACCCTCAGGGGTATTCGAGAGAAGTCTGAGGGGTACGTCAACACAACTGAAATTTGGAGAAAACTGAATTTTTGTTTTAAGTTTTACAGCGCTTTATTATTTTTGTACTTTTTACACCCCAAAATCTCATTGCCTGCCTGGCTATGATTAAGTTGTTTAAACAAATGTGTTGCAATGGTAGAAAAAAAATGTGTGTCTGAAAACTGTACGTACTGGGGGCATTTATAATTTTTTTTAAAAGGGGTACTCTATTAAAAAAAAGGTTGAAAACACTGGTATAGCAAAATACATATTTTAGAGGGAGATTTTCAAAAACATAAAGAGAAGTTAGCCCAACTCCTATTGAAAATGAATAGGGTTTGTTTGGGTGCCTCCCTACTCTCTGTGACTTTGAAACTCTCCCCGGCAGAGCTGACAATGAAATCAAATTTCAACAAAAATTGAGGGTGGAGGAATTAGGAAAACTTTGTGAAAAATATTTCTATAGTCCAAGGAGTTCTGTTGTCCATAAGCATATTTCCTTGTGAAAAATGTAACCTCTTGTACAGTGAATTTTGCTATAACAGATGCATTTTCTTTAGTTTTCTGGAGGATTTGTAGAATTGAGTATTTCCTTTTTTCCCCTCCTCCTCCTCTTGGAGCTGCATGTATATATTTTGCAGAAAAGAAGTCAGATAAAAAGTCTCTTTTTAATCTAAAATTACCATGTGGCAAATGTTGCACAACAAAGAGATTGCTTTGAAATTAATTTTTTTTAAAAAAAAATCCACCAAAGCATGGAAATTCTTGTTTGTCAGAATGTTCATCTTTTAGTCATTCTTTGCCTTAAAGGCTTCAACCAAGATATCAAGGAAGGCCACTTCTTCCCAGCAAACCACATTTTTCAAGGATTTAGCCTACATGCTGAAACTTGCCATTTTGGAGATTCACTTAGTACAAGACAAAGTGTTTTAAGGTTATCAACACAGTAACATAGGTGTAAACAAATAAAATACAGGTTTATACTCAAAGCCATGGTTTTCAACTCATGGTCTACAAGCCCCAGGGGTCCATGAACTATGTCTAAAGGGCCCGCAAATGATGTTTGTTACCATAAAACAATGGCCAACAGACTATGTCTAAAACAGGGGTGGGCAAGAGGCTGCTAGCGGGCCCGCCAAGCCACCAGATCTGGCCCGCGGCTGCCTCACTGGCACCCTTAATACAGAGCAGATGCAGCAACTTTAAACAGCAGGCTAATTGGTCTGCAAGCTGGGCGGGGAGGAGAAAGTTTTGTGTGCTGTCCCCACCTCCTTGCAGGATCCCCAAGCTCCCATTGGCCAGTTTCCGGCCAATAGGACCTGAGAAATGTTGCTGAAGGCAGGAGCAGTGAATGAAGCATCCTCACTCCTTCACTCCTCCTCTTCTCCTCCCCTCCCCTCCCCCCCCCCCCCGTTCCACTGGAGCAGAGCCACATGGAGCAGCCTACAGGCAGGGAGTCTGCAGAGCTGCTGGTTGGGAGCTGCCTAGGTAAGCATCTCCCAGCTAGAGCCTGCCTCTGGCATCTTACCCGCTGTCTCTCCCACTGACTATCTGCCCCAGGCCATCATCCAAACTCTCTGTATCCCCTCTCCTCATCTTCTCCAGGTCACAACTCCCTCCTAGACCCTGCACCCTCTCCTACATCCCTCCCCCAGGCCAGAATCCTCTCCTGCACCCATAACCCCTCCTAGACCCTGCACCACAAGCCCCTTCCTCCTCCTTCACCCAAACTCCCTCTCAGGCCCCACACTCCCTCCTGCATCCCAATCCTCTATCCCAAGCTCCCTTCTATACCCCACTCACTGTCCCAGACCCCACACTGGCTCCACAGAAGTGCAGCCCTTGACACTTACCAAAATCTTGGAGTGCCCCCCCCCCCATTAAAATTATTGCCCACTCCTGGTCTAAGATTTCTGAAGGTGTCCGCACCTTCATTTGAAATGTTTTAGAGGTCTATAAATGAAAAAAGGTTGAAAGCTACTGCCCTATAGCAATCTTAAACCAATTCAAGATAACTCATTCATGTATTTATTGGGGGTGGGGCAGGTAAAATTATTTTGTTTTAAGGAAAACACAGTCTAGTGCAAATAGTTAGAAAACAACATTCACTGTAGTGGTTCTCTAGCACTTTTGGTACATGCCCCACAAAATGGCCCCTGTCTGTACTAAATGTTTGTGAGATTTAGAGCAGAGACTGAACCTGAGGCATTTTGTGGTGCTGTTACTGCTGGGCTGGGGGACTTGAATGGGGGTGTGAGGGAGTGATGCTGCTGTGAGGGGCTATGGAATTTCTGCTGGAGGTTTTTCACCCTGCCTGGGCAGTGCTCAGCTGTGGGACCCAGAAGCCAGCTGTTGCACCACGCTTTTCACTTGTGGTGTTTTTGTAATCATTTAATCCTGGGGGGATGTTGAAATACGTGGCGCTGTTGTTTAGTTTCCTTCCATTATGCAGCAACCATCGTTGCTGGGATTGTGTGCTGCTTATTTAGGGAATGAATAGAAGATGCTATATTGTCATGTGGACTGGGGAACACTTAGGAAGAGCACTAAGCAGTAGATGCGTGTGCCCTACCAAGGAAAGCCAACAGCTTGACAGCATGCTTGATTCTCTGGGTAAGAGGAAAGAAAGTAAATATAAATAGACCACTGTGATTGTGGATGATCACTCTGAATAGCTGGCTAGGAAACAGTCTAGTAACGGTTTCTCCCTGAGATTGCTGTGCAGGGAAGATTCTTTTAAAAATTAATTCTGACAGAATTGTAGTGATACATTTATTTATCACAAATATCTTATAAAAAGGACAAATTATCCATGCCTTTGCCTCCCCACTGCCAGACTGCTAATACACTGTGCATAAGGGTGCCCCATGACTCATTCAGAAACGGAAGCTAGTGCAGAATTTGGCAACTTGCTTAGCAAGTGGTATGTTTAGAGGGGAACACATGGACACCAGTGTCCGAGATCTACACTGCCTGCTTTGTGGTCTCCAGATATAATGTGAGGTGTTGGTTTTAAGATATAAAGATTGATGTAAATTGGCACCAGCCTGCTTGAAAATTTTCCCTGTCCCTTGCCACTGCTGAGGTCAACAAGGACACATCACCTAGGACTCCCCATGTTACAGAAGAGAGGGAGCAGCTAGCAGAACATTCTCTGACACAATGGAATTCCCTTGACTATGGAATTTGCCCTCTTCCACTTTCTACCAAAGTGCCTTAATTGGCTGACCTTCAAGACACACTGCAAGCCCATCTATCTGCAAAGGTTTGTTATTTGGATCGTGGGTGGTGAAGGATGAGTTACAGTTTGCTGTTTTGAGTAATAATCAAGTTAATTGAGTTTACTGGGTCTACATGCTGATATTCTGCTGAGTGATTATTCCTATTGTATTTGTCAAATTGTCTTGACTTTGTGTGCAGACATTTTCATTGTAAATTTAAATATATAGATAATGTGATTTCATAGTAGGCCTGGTTGAAAGTTTTCCATCTAAATTACTTTTGATAGAAAATTGCTATTTTGTGCAAAAAGTTCAACTTTTCATCAAACAACTGAATATCTGAAAACCAAAATGTTTTCAGTTTTGGACTGAAAAAGTTTGCATTTCAAAATACCTCTACAGTGCCTCATGGGAGTTGTAGTTTGGCTGTCATCCGCCCCCATTTTCCTCTGTAGCCAGATTCCCCAGCCAG
This sequence comes from Pelodiscus sinensis, assembly GCF_049634645.1. NCBI lineage: Eukaryota > Metazoa > Chordata > Testudines > Trionychidae > Pelodiscus > Pelodiscus sinensis. Next base: position 176,553,374 of record NC_134712.1, read on the forward strand.
ACTACATCTCCCATGATCCATCACAGCCTGGATTTCTACCTTGCCCCATGGTGGTTTGGCATATGGTGAAACTGTTGCAATAACTGGAAATGTAGCCAAGCTAGGTACCCTTGACCATGGAGAAAAATGGGGTCATGACTGCAAATATACAACTCCCAGGAGGCACTAGGGAGCAATTTCCAATTCAGTCTTTGCATTTGCAGTCTAAAGTTTCCAATTGTTGATTTGTCACCAAAAAAAGTTGAAATTTTCCACAGGGGGAGAAAAATTCCAACCAGGTGTATTTCTTCACTGTGGTGCATGCCAAGACTTTGGAGACTGGGGGTGGTTTGGCTTTCATCTTTTTCTGCCAATAGTCTGTGGTCTCTGTGAGTTACATCATGAATTAAAAGCAATCTGGCTTACTCTGTACCCTGATTTGTATCCTTAGGTGTACCTGACAGCAGGCACTGTGTACGGGTTGGAGGGTCAACTGAATGAATTAGAGGATGCAGCACGTAAAATCAACAGTGTTACAGCAGAATCAGAACTGGCCGATCTGGAGGATCAGGTCGCCACAGCAGCAGCACAGGTTCACCACGCAGAGCTTCAGGTGAAGAAATTCACTCCCGTTATGTTTTGAAGGACAATGCCGTAGTGTGCTGTCATGCTTAACTATTTCACTTATTCGAGCTTATCATCACTGTGACACAGATTCTCTCTGCATCCACATGGCTTAATTAGCTGGACTTCACTTTTTTAGTAATCCAAACATATGCATCCATATAACAGCAGCTGAACAGGGTGTGTTGTGTGGGCCATATTTGATCACAGATAGATATGCAGGAGGAATCCCTTTCTTTCGACCAGAGATATTGGCTCTAATCCTGCTGCATGCACGTCCGGTGGCTTAGGTGGGAGAAAGCTTTCCCTTCTCAAACTGCCATCCTGGCCCCGCCCACACCCCGCCCCGAGAATGCCTGCTGTAGGCATACTGGGGGTGGAGTGTTCCTGCCCCTAGAGCCTGCCCCTCCCAGTGCTCTGGGGCGGCTCACACCATGCCGCCACCTCCCTTTCTGCTGCTGCTGGGGATGAGACAAGGCTTGGGCCAGCTCGACTACCTCCCTTCCCGCTGCTTCAGGGCCAGGGAGACTTGGAGCCACATGGCCTCCTTTCTCCCCACTGCTCCCAGGCTGCGTGTGGGGGGGGGGACAGGGGGAGGGCTTGGGCCGGTTCAGGCCACAGTCGCCTCCCATCCCACTTCTCTGGGGATGCTGGGGCATGCGCGTGCTCTTCCCCACCCTGTGATGATGGGGGGGGGCACTGCTCCTCCCCTCCCCATGGTGGAGGCGGAGCTTCAGCAGAGGGGATGGGACTGGGGGCCTGCTTCCCCCTGCCCCAGCTGCATTGACCACCCAAGTCCTGCTGTTACTTTAGTCTGAAAAACACAGATTCACACCCGAGTTCAGATTCATGCCCAAGTTCCATTGACAGTGTGCCAACATCTTCATAATCACCATAATCATAATGCTAGATTCTATGCAGTACACTAAATCAGCTGGTGTTCATAGACCAGAATGAGAGAACTGTAGCCACACAATGTTCCTGTGCTGGTTTTACCACCTCCATTCTGAACAGATTTCTAAACTGTTTCATAGTATCAACATATACTCGGTGGCACATTTTTATGAGCAAACTTCCATTGACTTCATTCAGCAGCAGTTGCATGAATAAGGACTGAGACCTGAGGATTTGTCCTAACTACTAGATAGCGTTATCTTTGTACTGGCTTGAAATGTTAGTTTGTAGTAAAAATGTAAATGGGAAAAAAGACAGCCAGACAAGGTGTCCAAGGAAATAAGTTTGTACTTCAAAATATTAAACATCATCAATTCTATTTGGAAGTATCTTCCTAACAATATTAGCAACTGAGATGTCATCTGTCATCAGTATGCTTCTGCACATGTTATCTGACTGCAGAAGTCTGACTGATTTCTCGTTTCTCTTTTAATTCTATCCCTTTTTGCATAATTTGTTTCCTCTATCTCCATTTCTGCCTACTTTTTTCCCAAAGTCTTATTTAATTGGCTGTTTGTTTGCTGCGTTAATACCATGTCTTTACTGAGTTATTTTAAAATATAAATTACAGAACATTTAATGTAGAAGATTTCAGTATTGTTACAAAGAAACCACTTTTTTTCTGTGTTCAAAAAAATAAGAACCAATGTGAAATAGTAAATGCATTATAAAATAAAGACAAATTTAATGACACAATTTGAATGAAGTTAGAATTATACAGCTATGAGTCATTGGGCACTGGATACTGTAGCAAATTGTCCATAGTGATAGAGAATGTGAGTACAATGCCACAAGATCATTCATTTACTCCATGTAAAGAGCAATCATCTTTTCTAATATGTGACTGTCCCCTTTGGCACTCAAGACTAAAGAACACAGCAGTTCAATGGCTCAGTTAGATTGTCTTGCAAAATTACTGAAGAAATCAGTTGTATGTTTCTTCATATTTCAGTAATTTTGAAATTTGTTTCTCCTTGTTTTTTTTAATGTATTGTGTTGCTTTAAGATTTCAGATATTGAGAGCAGGATTTCAGCTCTCACTGTTGCTGGCCTGAATGTGGCTCCATGTGTTCGCCTGACAAGAAAACGGGATCAAAAGCAAATGAATCAGGTGCCTACAACATTATGCAATTTTACATGGGGAGGGGAGAAGATTTTACTTTTTTCCTGCATTAAAGCTTAGTAAAACATATGTGTTTTTCACAGATGCAAACAATAGACACCTCAAGACAGCAGAGGAGAAAGCTTCCAGCTCCACCAATAAAAGGTGCCCCCCAAATGCATTCAGCTTATTTTATTTATTACGTTATCTTCTGATTAAACTATAGCGTACATCCTAAAGAGAGCAGCTAAGGGGAATTAAATTACAAAGTGAATACACTGACAATAAACAGTACCCCAGAGCTACATGTACATAACATAAAATACTGATTTGGCCCTTTGGTAGGTGCTTTCACTTCCTCATTTGATTTAATTTGCTGCCATACGTCAATGGGGACAAAAGCAGAAGACTGGTCAAGGCAAATGAGAAATGATGACTGTGTGACCTGAAGAGATCCCCAAAGGGGTATTTTGGAGCCAGTGATGGTTACAATCAACAGATAGAGCAATCACAACATGTTAGTTAGCAGAGACAGGGCTAGCCCAGTGGGACCCCCCACCACATAACACACAATAAAAAGTGAATAGGGGGCCACCTTGCACTGCTCAGGGCCTTAAGTAATTGCTTAGCCTGCTTATGCCAAGCACCAGCTCTGCTCGTTAGCAATAGACAAACTCAATTCACAGCATTATTCTGGGATGAAATGGTGCATGTGTCAGGAAGGCACCTATGCCATAGACAACAGTTCCCATTTCTTGTTTTAAAAATATTTCTAGTTTCTGGAGAATGCATGCACTTGTTTAGACTTTATTGTAAACACTGGAAAAGCTTACTTAAGGCCTGGCTCCAGCAAAGGACTGTTTAATAAAACATATAAATGTGAGCTCAGTTGAAGCACATTATAAGTGTCTTGCTGAATCCACAGCTAATGGTGTAGGAAGTTTTAGGGATAGGGTTGAATTACCCAGCTAATATACCTTCAGCCCAATGTCATACTTTCTCCCTACCACAAATTCAACTTAAGAAACATATCTGTTGAATTCATCTGTAACTTATGGCTCAATGGCATTATGCAATTATTTAGTGTATACCTATGAAGATGTTTCTGAGCTAGATCTGTCTTTCCTTTCCTGTTTAGTCTATGTTTCCTAGTTTTTCACTGCGTACCTTCCAATTTTGTTAACTTTTCAGTGGTGTGAAAATGCCTCTCTCAGACCACTTCTGGACTCAAATTCACCACTACTTTATTCTAATTTTATGCCATTGTAACTCCACTAATGGAAATGAAGTAATGTGATAGCGAATCAGGTTTTCTCCTAATTTCAAAAACCTCTCTTACAGTATCATAGTCTTCCAGTTTCCATTTAAAGTAAATCTAACTTTCCTCAAAACCAGTTTAAGTCTCTAAAGAGCTAAATTTGCTTTTTCAAGTCTGTTTCTTGGTTCAAGTTATCACGTAAAGAATGTTCCCATTTTCCCCTCCCCAGGTGAAAATATTGATGCTTCTCCAGTTACTACTGTTAGAACATTTAACAGAAACTTTATGCTCCAAGGATCTCTAACACAAAGAACTAAAGAGAGAAAAAGCACTGCCAAGGACTTGATGGTAACATCTGAGAACAAATCTTGTTAAAACTGTAAAGAGCAAGAAATACAGATTTCTCATTTAAGGCTAGATTGTCCCTAGCCCTTACTCGCCGCATACGAGACTAAGGCTCCTTTCAATCTCTTGCTCAGACAGAAGAGCTATTCAAAATGCGCCTCTTGAGATGGTGGGTGGGGAAAAGAGGAGGAGGATCAGGGACTGGTCATTTGATACTCCCCATTAACCGCAAATGGGGCAAGGAAGGGCTTAGCTCCACCCTCCCTCTTGCCCATTGTAGTAGCTGGCCCAAGAACCTTAGGGAGAACTAGCTAGACCCGAGGAAGCCAGGAGTGGACAAGGAACTGTACCTCTTTAAGGAGCTCCTCCTAGTGGCTTAGTGTAGTCTGTATCTACCTAGAATGATAGAACACTAGGGCTGGAAGGGGCCTCGAGAGGTCATCGAGTCCAGTCCCCTGCCTTCACAGCAGGACCAAGCACCACCTAGATCAGTGTTTCTCAGCCTTTTTTTTTAAATAAAGTACTCCCCATTACGTACAGTTTTCAGACACACAATTTTTTTCTACCATTGCAACACATTTGTTTAAACAACCAGGCGGGCGATGAAATTTTTGGGTGCAAAAGGTATAAAAATAATAAAACGCTGTAAAACTTAAAACAAAAATTCAGTTTTCTCCAAATTTCAGTTGTGTTGACGTACCCCTCGAGACTTCTCTCGAGTGCCCCCAAGGGTACTTGTACCACTGGTTGAGAAACCCTGATCTAGATCGATGCTTGACATGTATGACATACATAAACTGCAAATTCTCTGGGTACGTTTATAGCAGTGGTCTCCAACCTTTTTAAATGTGAGATCACTTTTTTAAATTTAAGTGAAATCCAGGATCTACCTCCAACCCAAATACCCTGGCCCCGCCTCCTTTGTGCCCCTTCTCCAAGACCCCGCCCATGCTCACTCCATCCTCCCTCCCTCCCCCAACCTTCTTCCCTTTCACCAGGCAGGGTCAGAGGGCTGGGTTGTAGGTTCTGGTATTAGGCTAAAGGATTTGGAGTGTGAGAGGGGCTCTGAGCTGAGCCCTGGGGTAGGAGTTGGGGTGCAGAATGGGTTTTAGGGTACAGGTTCTCTAAGGAAGTTTGGTTCTGGAGTGTCTCAGGGCTAGGGATTTGGGGTGCAAGAGGAGGTTTCTGACTAGGGCAGGGGTTCAAGATGCAGGCTTCAGCTGAACACCACTTCCCTCAGGTGGCTCCTGGGGAGTGGTGCTAAGGCAGGCTCACCCCTGCCCTGGCCCTGCACCACTCCCAAAAGCAGCCAGTAAACTCCCTCCATGTCAAGCCCTGTTGTGCCTCCCTCCATTCTCTGGAGAGAGAATACAGGGGGAAGGAGGAACACCTTGACATCAGCGCCGCCTCCTCTCCCTTCCCTGCCCTGCCCTGCACAGCAAGTGGGAGAGTGGGGGACAGTTCCAAGGAAAAGGGTAGCAGATGCACAGCAGTTGGGGGAGGAGCAGCTGAAGTTCTGGTGTTTGGTAGCCTCTTAGCCAAACCAGTCAAGATCACCTGTCAGAGGCTCCAAGATCTACTAGTAGAGCCCGATCTACTCTATATTACAAATATAAACCATTTTTTCAAAATCCTGTAAAAATAGGCAGAATTAATAGACACTCCCCAGCCCAGACATGTGCGGCAGGCACTGACAGGAGCAATGCCACAATATAATAAAGCAGAAGTGACACTCCTCATATCTCACCTTCTTACATGGAAATGTTCAGCATAGGGATTTAATGTGATTGAAGTGGCGCACAGCCCACATACTGGCTCCCTGCACAGGGGTGAAGTTCATCCCTGCATTAACAAATTGAGATCCTGGCCCCATTGAAGTCAATGAGAGTTTTGCTGTTGTTTTCGGTGGGGCCAGGATTTCATTCACAGAGTTCATATCTAAGGACTGGCAACAGAAGGTTTTGCTCATCTCAACAATCAGGAGAAGACTTAAATAGTGGACTATTCTTTGTGCTGCTTGGGGTGTATTTCACCTAGAATAATTGGTGCATATGATAGCTCACTAGACTGGTAAAAAAAGCCTTGATGGTTCCCTTTCATTGAAAAAGCTTTATTAGCATTCTACTCTATACATGTTTTGTCATTATGAAGTATTTTGTTAATGTTTTCCTTTTCTCTCCATTCTAGGAACCAACCATAGGATCTGCTGTAATGTACTAGACTTACAAAACTACTGCCAATAACACACTGCCTAAGGCTGTACACTAGAGTGCCTTTATTTAACAGCCATTGTATGTCCAGTAGAAAGTGGACCTTGGAGAACCCACAATGCCTCAACAATAGGGCTTTGTTTGGATACCTCACTGAGAAAGCTGTCCAGCCTTGTGGTCTGCTAATGGAAACTCTGCCTTAAAGTTCTCATGAGGCTCCAGAAAGGATACTGAGTTTCATAAGCAAGGCTTCATGTTTTAAGATGCACTTTTCCCCCCATTGATTGTACTAAGTATATTGTCTTTAAAATACAATATGTTTTGTATACTTAATTCAACCATAATTGTTGGTCAGTATTTCATGTGAAGAGAAAGGTAAAATAAAAACCTCTGATCCCTGTTTACTGGCAGGTGTGACACTGAGTTTAGTGTTTGTCAGGGGCGGCCCGTGACTATAGGCGGACTTGGCCGCCGCCTAGGGCGCTGCCTTCAATGGGGTACCCGATGACGTCAGTCCATTGACGGCCCTGCAGGTGGGGACACTGTTTGCGCGTTCCACCTGGGGCGCCAGCTGCCGTAGCCCGCCTCAGGCAGCTCCTAGTGTTTGTATATCAGTTCCAACATCATTTTCTGAAAGACCCTCTCTATGCTGATAGAGCAGCTTTGGCTGAATTATTATTCTGTCTCCAGACCTGGGCTCTTTGGATGTTAAAGGAGCAGTTTACATTTGCAATAGGCTGGCACATTCCACCATAGCATACTGTGGTGGGGGACATGCATGTATCATGTCTACAAAAAGATAAATTCTGAATTATTATTTTGGCATCTGGATGCATCTGATAACCAGTGCAAAATCATTACCTTGCACTTCTATGCTTAGAAGCATAATCCGTTTTAGGAAGTGTCCTAAATATGTGTTACACATAGCAGGCGCATCTCTGAATTAATCATTACCAAATGTTCAAAATTACAAAATTGAAGTAAAACCAATGCTGTGAATGAATACTGTTTGAAGACTGTGCTTCCCGAAGCATGTTTTTAAATAATAAGGGCTGGTAAAAAGGCTCTTATACAGGTGCTAGGAGGGGGAAATAGCACACGAGGGCACCTCACTTCCCCTCCCTTGCGTGAAGCATGGAAGGGCCTTTCAGAATTGCAGTCCCTTTGCTTTGGGGAGCATTGGGATTGCTGTCTCCTGTAAGCTAGAGGAAGCAGAGAGGCAATGGAGCTATGGCACTGACCCACAGAGTAGCCTCCATGCACAGAGAGTGCTCAGCTGGACTAAACAGAAGTGTAGTGGCAGAAATGCTCTTCCTGCACCCCCAAGAGGCATTCCGCTTCCAGAAGCGCCACTAAGAGCAGCACCTCTCTGTACCACTCCCAATGCTGGTCATTACTTAATGGGCAGTTCAGAGCCCTAAGGATCAGTTAGTTTAACTACAGATATCTTGAAATAAATTTAAAAATATGCAGTAATGTAAAAGTGGGGGACATAAAACAGCTTATGCCTGATTCAAAACATTATGGCCAAAATTTTCAAATTTGGGTGCCAAAACTTAGACACCTAGGTTTACATATAGGCTATCTAAAGAAGAGCAGCCTGATTGTCAGAAATGATGAGCATCCACAACTCTCATCGTCTTCCTCTGTAATTCTGCATGCTACTGAAAATTGGGCATACTCTGGAGATAACCGATTGGCAATTTGGGCCTGAATACTGAAGAGATAGGATAGTTTTGATTTGTCATTAGGCTTGGATTCTGCACAAAAAGTAGGAAGCAATTCAGACCTAGTGTTCATTTTCTCCACGCCCATCCAGACCTGTGTAGAGTAGCCAGATAAATGGTTCCCATTTGAACCTTCTTCATAATCTGAAGTCTCCTCACCAGTGCAATTGGAATTGGTGAGGAGAATTGGATCCAATTAGAAGTATAGGGCCATATTCCCAAGAAGTGAATCTCCCCAATAGTTCTGTTGACATCTGTGGAACAATGGCGAATTAAACCAGTTGAAGATCTAGTCCATGAAGGTCATTCTGGGCCAAATAATGCCTGTGTTATTCTCATGCAGTCCTCATTATCTTCAATTTATTTGCACAAGTATGAGGACAGAACTTGTGTTTTAAGTATACAGTGTGTGTGTGTCTATATAAAATACATATATATGTGTATATACACACACACACCATCTGGTGAAAGATTAAACAGAGTAAGATGCCTAATATATTTTTTCATTATTCAATCTCCATCCTGTAGACTGTTCTCTTATACGTGTGCAATACATTCCCAGATTTTTCTTTATGCAGGTAGTGTGTCATGAAATGTCACTAATAGTGGTTGGTTTACATATTTGTCTAATAAGCTAATACTGTGTGTATAATATCAATTCAGAAACGACTAATTTTAATAGAATAATGGCTTTTGTTCTGTTAGTGTGATTTAAAAAAACCAGACTTGGAGTAGAATGTTTTCTGTAAGAGGCATGAAAAGCAACTACTGTTGTGTTACATTGTTAAGTTGTCTTTGACAAAAATGTGTATTGTGTAGGTATAGCAAAACAAAACAAAAAAAAAACACCCTGCCCTGCTACAAAGTATTTGAATTTTTACAGATTTACTTGTGCCAAATATGTGCAAAAATTTAATTTACTGTTTTAAAAAATCATAAAAACATGTTACAGCACACAAAGAATTATTTTGTCATCAAGTGATTTCAATCTTTAGTGTTAATATTTATATTAGATTAATTTTTATAAATGAAAATATTTTAATGGCTAAAAAGGACTATATAATCTATTTGATTAAGCCTGAGTAAAAGTAAAGCTTGCCTTGTTGTTGTTATCTGCATATTCACCAAGAATTATTGTTAATAGAAATAAGAGTAAAAGCAATTTGTGAAAAAGAATGCCTTTTCAGGGACCTGATTCATAAACAAAAATAAATCTACTGTTGTTTGGATTTCTGTGCACTTCAATCAAGAAAGATGCAGACTGCACTGTCATACATTTGTATAGAATGGTAGGTATTCCACTCTGGCCATGTAGGAACCTGCTGTACACAAATGACCACTTCATTGGTTCTTTCACTGCTATGCAGCTCAGAAAAGGAAGGCAGTATACCAGTGTGTGAAATGCATTAATTTAGCCAGGGAAGACTAGAGAGAGACAGTATGTCTACACTGCAGAGTTTTTCCGGAAAAACTACACTTATGTCCACACTGCAATTGCATTCTTTCAACAGAAAGCTGAAAGAAAGCAGGAGTATTTTTTCGACAGCAGTAAACCTCCTTCTACGAGGAAGAAACCCTTTTTCAAAAAAGCTCTTTTGGAAGAAGGTGTGTGTGGACAGGGAAGAGGGTTTGGGGTTTTTTTCGAAATAAGAGGCCTCTAGGAAAAAGCACAGGTGCCCTTGGTGGCCTCTCCGTCCATAGTAATCACAATTTAAATGTGAGATAGCATCCAATCAATGTAGACGCTATCTTTCAAAAAAGCAGATCACTTTTTCGATCCACTTTTGCAGTGTGGATGTTCTCTTTTGAAAGAAGTTTTTCCAGATCTCCTCCAGAAAAACTTCTTCTGAAAGAAGCCTTAGACATAGTCAGAGAGAGATACTTCCATTTATATAGATTTTAGAGAAGGAAAGAGAGCCCTTTAAGAATGTATTCCATCTTTCTAAACCATGTGCATGTTGTACTAAGTACTGTCCCTGAACAGGCAAAATTCCCATAGTTGTCAGCAGGGATTTAAGAGCTGGGATGGGGAACCTCAGGATTTGGTTCTTTCTAAAGAACCATAGCACCTTTGTTTCCTGTTTCCCTGTTCTACTATGTCCAATGCATATTTCATGCTATGTGGCAATTCAACAGTACACATCTTCCAGCCCGCTGGAAGAGAGGGCATGGCTGCAGTGGTGCTGAGCTCCAGTCAACACTGGCTGCCAGAATGCCTCACTGAGTGCTGATAGCTGGTGCCACTCTGGATTCTTCAGGCTTGGACCAGTGGCTCCCGTTGAGCATCTTGCCTATTGTGTCTGTCCTATGTGGGAGTCTGAAATGCTGGTAAAGTTGGGACCAGTTCTGGTACATTGTTTCCCCTACCCCATTACAAAGTCCCTGAGTAAACTCTTGACTTTCCTCTCAGCCTAGGTACTTTCTGTGCCACTACTGCTAGTGAGCTTACTTTAACAGTCAGCTGATGACCACAGTGAGCTCCCTAGTTAATCCCAGCTGATTTCTGTGTCAGTTCATATACCTGCCTACACTCATGCTGCCAGTGTCTTAGCCTGTAGTGGAAGTTAGGCAATTGGCAACTAAAATAGCATCAGGAACTAGAATGATTCCAAAAGGCTCTTGAGAGGTTATGTTCCTCCAACAGGCAAAAATGTGATAGGATTATCTAGGAACTCTGTTTTTGATTAAGCTAGGCATATGATTCTGGTATAATGCTGACAACCCACTGTATTGCCTAAAACACTCCCATTTTGTTAACTTAGGTGTGATAGAGGCTTCAGTGCTGGTGGTGGTAGAGTGGCTTTTTATTATTTAAACAATAGAGTTGTCTACCACAAATTATCATTTGTCTGAATGACTGATTTTAAAAACTGGAGTCATGTTTAGTTCATAAATTATCCACACAGTCTTTAAAAGGTAACTGTAATAATATGTGATTCATGTCACACTTGATGGCTACGTCTACACTGGCCCCTTCTCCGGAAGAGGCATGCTAATTTCTAACTTTGGAATAGGGAAATCCGCAGGGGATTTAAATATCCCCCGTGGGATTTAAATAAACATGGCCGCCGCTTTTTTTCCGGCTTGGGGAAAAGGCGGAAAAGAGCGTCCAGACTGGCGCGATCCAAAGCCCTATTCCGGAGGATCTCTTATTCCTACTTGCAAGTAGGAATAAGAGATCCTCCGGAATAGGGCTTTATTCCGGTGGATCACGCCAGTCTGGACGCTCTTTTCCGGCTTTTCCCCAAGCCGGAAAAAAAGCGGCGGCCATGTTTATTTAAATCCCGCGGGGGATATTTAAATCCCCCGCGGATTTCCCTATTCCAAAGTTAGAAATTAGCATGCCTCTTCCGGAGAAGGGGCCAGTGTAGATGTAGCCGATGGGAATAATAGTGGATGTACACAGCAAACAGTCTAAAAGCGAGCCACGAGTTGAAATTCCTTGGCACAAACTATGGGTCAAACAACTGAAAAATACAATCACATCGGAAAAAATAATATCCTGCTGCTGGCAGCCCACATTTCTGACTCCGAATTAAGTTCATTGGCTAAATTATTTGCCCTGATTAATTCAAACCCTGCGACTTTGGAAGTTATTCATGAATGACAACTAAAAACATAAGCTTGAGCTATTATCTTTTGAAGTACTCTTCAGGAATTAAGTTTCAATTCTAGTTCATTAGCTAAATAGTAAATGGTCTTTTCTTGATCATGAGCCACAACTTAGAACTGCTTATAATTTGATCTGATGTATTTTTGGTGGCAAGAGTTGCTTATCAAGATTAAATATGTTGTAATTAGCACTGATCATATAATTAAAGTTATATAATTAACCAGTATAGCAATGAATCACATTAAGCAAGTAATAATGGATTATTTATGTAATTCAATAGGAATTATTTTAGGTACAATGCTTGGAGAGTGACTTCAATTTTTTAACTTTCACAAAAAATCCCAAACATGGCAGGGAAAAAAATTGGTTGAAAGAAAAAAAAAAGGGGGGGGGTGAGAGGACAAACTTGAGAAAAAAAAGTCACTGCACCTTTAAATTCCCACACTCCCTGTTCCCCCTGCCAGATGTGGCAGGGGAAGAATGTCCCCGCCAGCTTTCCATCCAAGAAAAACAGAAAATAGCAGACATTTTGCATGTCCGGTATTTTCTGGTTTTTTTTTAACCAGACAGAAGACATGGTTACCAGACTGTCCAGGCGAAAACTGGAAACCCGGCAACCCTATCTTTAAGGCAGGTGCTCAGTCACACACACTTAGGCTACGTCTACACTGCAGGCTTCTTCCGCAAGAACTGTTTTGCGCAAGAGTTCTTGTGCAAAAGGTCTTGTGCAAGAGTGCATCCACACTGCCATGTGCTTTTGCGCAAGAGCATCCATGGCAGTGTGGACGCTCTCTTGCACAAGAAAGCTCTGATGGCCAGTTTAGCCATAGAGGTATCTTGCATAAGAAACCCCTGTTGCCCATCCACACTGCCTTGTGCAAGAGCTCTTGCACAAGAGGGCTTATTCTTCGTGGGGAGAGGAATAACTCTTGCGCAAGAAGCATCTTTTCTGATGCTTTACTGTAAATTTACTTGCGCAAGAACACACATGCAGTGTAGACGCTCTGCAAGTTTTTGCGCAAGAACAAATGTTCTTGCACAAAAAGCCTGCAGTGTAGATGTAGCCCCGTAGTAGAACGCTGTAGTGCTGACTTAAGTGAGTCTTCATGATCAGGGAGTCAACAGAATTGCCTGGCACCTGGGAAAGCTGAGGGTAGGGCCTCTGGCAGAAAGGGGCAGAACTGGGAGCAGCCTGCCCTCAGCACCACCAAGAGCTCTCTCTGTCTGTCACCACTGCTGCCCTAAGGCAGTTGCCCCTTTTGCCCCATTCCCCCATCAGCAGGCCTGCTCAGGAGCCGGTGCCTCCTGTCTCCAGAGATGGGGTACAGAGTGGGGGGGGCCACTCTGCAACCAGCACCCTGCCCCAGCTAGCAAGAGGGTCCAGGATCACTGAGCTGCAACAGGATGGAGCGACACTGGAGGGGTGGCACCTGCCACCTCTCAGCTAGGAGGCCTATGAATGTCTCCTGCATGGCAGGACCCCTCCAGGCCCTGCGCAATAGTTCCTTTTGCACTTCCCCCATGAATAGGTCTTCCTGTGGCCTTCTTTTTCTTCTTAAAAAAAGCAAACAAAAGTCTACCTGGTTGTAGAGTACACCTATATCTATTGACTATGGGTAAATACACTGAGATGTTGTCATTCACTGAGCCGTGGTTTATTTTTAACCAGCATTAACAACTCGCTTTGAAATGTGACAGAAGAGTTTGTTGGCAGGCTAACATAGAGCATGTTTCATGGAGAGCTGATTCCAAGCATGAATATCTTTTGGTTCTTGCACAGATGTACCTTCACAGTCACTACAGTGGCATTAGTGTTATGGGAGAGGAGAGTGGAGGGGAGAGAGAGAAGGAAGAATGGTTTGTTTAGAGCAGGAGAGGAAGTTTGTTAACAGCAGAGTTTGCATTCAGCATCACTTTTCAGGTTGGATCTTTCTACCTGAGAGTGCTTCTTTTAAAATGTTACGCAAGAAATAAACCAAAGACATGTAGGCAAAGGCAGAACAAAAAGAATTTTATCGCGTATGTGAAGATGTGGAAAGGGGAGAGAAAATTAAATTCAACTGAGAGTAGGAAGTGAGTTTAGTTACAGCTAAGAGAAGGGAATCACCACCAGCCATCATCTTCTGCATCCAGTGCCTCTTGCTCCTGCAAAGCTTTCACTATCAGCTCCAGGCTGCTGAGGCCAGGCCTCAGGCTCCTATGGCTGCTCCTTAGCTGCCTTTTCCCAAACCGGCCGATAGGTCGGACCCCACGTTCCACATACCAGAACGGATCAATCTCAGGACCTGAAAATCAAAGCATTCAGTCAAGAAGCGCACACTGAGACAAGGAGTGAACACCACTCAGCCTGGGTCCAGCATCTACTGAACAATGCCAGAAGAATATCTAAAAAAAACCATAAAAAACAACAAATAGTTCTGCAGCACCTAGAACATCTACAGTGATACTACACCATCAGAAAAACACAGGAATAACTAACAGTACAACCGTAGGAGTTCTAAACATCAATCTTCTATTGCCTTTAATGGTCATTCTCCATCTATAGGGGTGGTAGGATAAAGAATCAGGTATGGCCAAGATCGTTCCTATCAAAGAATTTCTCCATATTTATGAACCTGCAGTTCTTACTCAGACAAATCTCCCATTGAATTCAGTAAGGGCTCTCTGGTTTTTCTAATAAAAAAATGGCAGGCATGTAATTTTCCATGCAAGTAACCACAATATTTTTGTAGAGATTGTAACCACCTCTGACACATGCTTGCTTTGTGTGTATCTGTCTGTACAAAGACAAGAGTATTCAATTAAATGTCTACTGAAATAAGTTTAAGCCTGATCTTGTACCCTTGTTTAATACTGGCAACAGCCCCTGGGAACTTCAATGGGAGCTTTGTCTTGATTTAGTTATTTCAATGCACAAAGCAAACTATTGACTTGCATGCAAGACCTAGATCTGTACCAGTTTCTACCAAAACTACCTTGGAGGTAGAAAACCCACAGCAGAGGAAGGTTATAGTTGTGGGAGCTAGTTCAACAGGGGCTATATTGACCTATGTATCTGAGATGTCTCTGCTTACTGGGCTTTTCTAGCACCGTGACCAATTTTAAAACTGCCCTCCTTCAGCAGAAGTCTTGAAGGGAGGTGGCAATATTAATGTTTGCCCTCCATTTAAGTTAATACCACTCCTCCCATCTTCCTCCTCACCCCCATAGTTTGCTAGCTCACTGTAAGCTCACTGTAGCTATTGGCATCAGCATCGGTGCCTAGTGACTCAGTGCATGTGAAATTCCCTTCACCCACTGGAGCAAAACCCATTTTCTTTTTAAGTCTCTTCCATGTAATGTCTAATTTACATGACAGTGCACTCAACCAATCCTGCCAAATAGGCTGTTATGTACAAGGTCCTCACTAAACGGAATGGGTTCCAAAATTGGCCATTCTAAATCAAATGTGAAAAGCTGGTTGAAAAATTTGATGGGACAGTTTTCCAAGGAAATACTGCTTTGCTGAAATAAAAAAACATTCTTGTGGGAGCTTGTCAACTTCAATGGAAAAATTTTCAAAAACAATTCAAAATGGAGTATGTTTGGATGTTATTTTATTCTAACTAGTTTTGTTGCAGCTTAAATAACTTATACACAATATTACATGTTTTGACATCAGAACATTTCAATGTTAAACTAAATATTGACAAAACATTTCAGAGGCAGCTTTGATGTTTCCAAGTTGCAACATGTCAAACATTCTATTACTTTAAATATTTTGAGATTAACTTTTTATCTGAATTCAGAATAAAAACAAGTTTTGACATATCAGACTTACCTACAGGAGAGAAATTCCATTTTTCACCAGCTCTAATCACATATAAGTGTTTTGCCATGTACCAAAAAATAAATGGCTCATCAGTATAAATGTGATATTTATGGAGACGCTTCACTAGAAAAGCCTTAGTCAAGAGACGTGGCTGAAGAGTACTCTGGTTCCAATGATAAGATTCATAAATCCACTAAGCTGCTGAGTGGATGGAAATTAAAGCTAACTCCTTCAAAGTGCTAACCCTTTGCTAATGAAATTCTGTTTATGGCTCACACTTTTACATGGCCAATTTGTAAATTGCAGGATTTTTTTAAGATCAGAATTCTGTTCAATTGTTTCAGGAGAGGGGCAAGATTTAATTAGTACAAACATTCAGCAGGGCAAAAAGATAGAAATGTTAGACATAATCATAATGATGGGACAGATACTCCAGAAGTATCATAGGAATGTCAAGACTGAATGTCATTAATTTCATTTCAAGTGCATTCCCTAGTTTACACAGATATCTGAAGGACCTGACATAAGGCTGCAGAATCTGTGCTGGGGCATTTTGCTTCTTTAACAAGAAGAGTGAAAAATTCCTTTCCACAGTGGCCACAACTTGCTCCCTAAATATAAAGGTACTTTTAAAAAACGTGTGGTATAAATAAGATTACACACCTTGGCTACGTCTACACTGGCTGCCTATTACGAAATAGGCATGCTAATGTAGCACTTGGGAAAAGGCAAATGCGCGGGGGATTTAAATATCCCCCGCGGCATTTGCATTTTCATGCCCGCCGCTTTTTTCCGGCTTGGAGATAAGCCGGAGAAAAGCGTCCAGACTGGCGCGATCCTCCGGAATAAAGCCCCATTCCGGAGGATCTCTTATTCCTACTTGAAAGTAGGAATAAGAGATCCTCCGGAAAAGAGCTTATTTTCCGGAGGATCGCGTCCAGATGGCGCTTTTCTCCGGCTTATCTCCAAGCCGGAAAAAAGCGGCGGTCATGAAAATGAAAATCCCGCGGGGCATATTTAAATCCCCCGCGCATTTGCCTCTTCCCAAGTGCTACATTTGCATCCCTATTCCGTAATAGGGGCCAGTGTAGACGTAGCCCTTATTTTTGGAGTGCTCAATTTGACATCCTAATTTTCAGATAGTGCTGAGCAACTACCTTCTGAACATCAGACCCTTTTAAGTTGTCACAAGTGGGCAAACAAATACTGGGGCTCCCAAAATCTCGTCTTTAAAATGTAGAAAGAGATACTTTGGCAGGACTCCATTCCCATCACTCAACCCCCTTCCCTGCCCACAGAATCCCGTGGCCACACAGCACCCACTGAGGGAATTCTGAATAGGGATGTTAGATATTGATTTAATAACCATGTAACTGCATCAAATCTTAGCAGTTACATGATTATTCGATAGCCCCTGGGGGCGGGACAGGAAGCTTGTGCGCTCTTGGCCCCACTCCCGGGGAGCCCCCTGCCACCACACATGGCTGTGTCTGACATAAACACAGCAGCATGTGATGGCAACAGCCCCTATCTGCAGGGGACCCGAGCTCCCCACAGAAGTTGCGCTGGCATCCCACGGAGAAGCCTATCCATGGACAAGCCTGGGCCCACCACAGACAGAGGCTGCTCTGCAGCAGCCTCCTCTACCCCTCCTGCCGCACTGCTGCCCCTGATAGAGGGCAGGGGGAAAAAGGGGGATTGTGAGAAAGCAGCACCGTGGAGCCTATGGGAGGCAGCAAGGGCGGGGGAGGGGGACAAGCAGCTCTGCGGAGCCAGCATGCACTGAGAGCTGGCTCAAAAGCCAGCTCCCCACATGTATCAGCTCCTATCTGCTCTCCGCCTCATTCCCCGATTTGTGCCTCTAATAGAGAAGCAGCAGCACGAGAGGGGTAAACGTCTCCACGGGAGCAGATACGCATGGGCAGCTGGTTTGAAAGCCGCTTCCCAGGTGTACCAGCTCCTGCCTGCCCGCCTCTGTGGCAGCAGCATCAGGGTAGCGGGGCGGGGGATTCCATGGGATCCAGTGCTTAAAAGCCAGGACCCCATGAGCACCAGCTCCCACCTCTCCCACCTTGCTGCATCTTATACAGAAGGCAGCAAGAGGGGAGGGAGTGCATGTAGTCGACAGAATTAACTAATAAGCCCAGGCTTAATGGTTAATCGTGTAGTCAACTACATATTGACATCCCTAATTCTGAGGGGCAGGAGGAAGAAGGGTTCATAAATAGACACTAACATTCTCCTTCCATTTTTGCTCTCTTCTATCCATGGTAGTGGAAGCAGGAATTTATCTCAAAGCTGCTTGTCAGGATTTCCCCTCTGATTGTATTTGGTTCCATATAGAAAGAGATAATGCTCTTTATCTAGCCTGGCATCAAAGCAGTACAATGACTCAAATAGTGGAGATGAATTCTCCCCAATGCTTTAGATTCCACTTTTAAAATTCTGTGACAGACACCCCAAACGATGTTTTATTTGACTAATCTTATATATTTTAGAAATGTCTGTCTGTGTCTGTTTGTTTGTTCAAGAACTCCTCCTAAATGTTAAGAGCTAGGATCACCAAATTTGATATGCAGCTTCCTCTGATTATTTAAATCAAGGTCAGGGTTTGATCGTGCCAGGATAATGGGATGCGTGTGGAATTTGATTGTTTCTTATAAAATGGAAAGGAAGGGGTCTGGTAGGAGGGACAGTTATACTGCAGAGTGACCACAGGGGGGCAGAAAAGGGCCAGAGAGGGGGACTGGGACAGATAACATCCCACTGGGCTAGCAGGGGGTAGAAGTGGAAAAAGCGACAGCTATCTTCTATATATTTCAGTGTGTGTCTGTTGTGTGTATATCTGTCCCTCAGTTGGGAGACATGCACTCCTCCCCCGGCTGTGGCCGCTGCAGCTAGAGGTGCTTCTTACCTGACCCCAACCTGCTGTGGTGAGAGAGAACTGGCATTCTGCTCCCTCTCCCCAGCGCAGCCTGCATCCTGAATCCTTCATTCCCAGCCACACCAGAACAATGATTTACATAAAGAAAAACAAAAATGTATTTGGGTTAAGGACCCAGCATTGCCAGGTAAATCTTCCATTAGAGTAATGAAATAGAGCATCATCCCATTCACACTAAGTAGTAATGCTACCAACATGGAGAACATTGCCCTCTACATCTTCCTAACATTATATACACACATCTGACAAGACTGTCCATGAGCCCCACACACACACACATTTGAGTCTGGAGTCACTCAGTGGAAACCAGTGGAGTTGCACTGTGCCCAGTCAGTACAAGAGGAGAATCCAGTTTGCAGTGGGCAGCATGGGAGAAAATAAAATGATTATTTGGAAGACCAGAAAGTCAGTCCTTACTTCTGTTGTCTATCTGATGGTTAAAGGACCTGCGCTGGCCTGACGTAAAGCTGAGTGATACCAAGAGCACCAGCATGTAGACTGTGATCAGCTTTAAGTGCTTGGGCTGAGATGAACAGTGAGGACGATGAGACCCCGCCACTGCATGCCACATGATGGATCAACTGTAAGGACACTGGTATAAAAGAAGGGAACATGGTATAAGGTGCACAATTAAAGAATATCATCAGTTTAAAAAAAATTAGATATGACAGTAGTTACCTGGGAATACAGCTATTCCTTTAACAACTATTTAAAAAATCTCAAAAATACAGTGACATTGATACCAGGGTCAAATCCACTGAGCAGGAAACCAGGATCGAGGATGTTCTGAATTCTGTAAGCAGTGCTGCCACATGACCATTAGCAGCTTCTTTGCCTGGACAATGGGTGTAACATTTACCTCCCTCAGAAGTGCTGAGAGTTGTCAGTCAATGACTATAAACAGCTTTGGAGATGTGGTATAGGATAGGGATGTGATTGTTTAACCAGTTAACCGGTAGGGGCTGGAACAACTCCCCGCCTGCCATGGTTAGGAGGCTGCTCCAACCCCACAAAGTGCCAACTGCAGATAGAAGCTGCTCAGTATGTTTAACTGGTTAACTAAGTAAATGGGATTTTACATCCCTAGTATATAAACACTTGCTGTATAAAGGTTTTTTTAAACAAATACAGGTTTTGTTTTCCATCATTCCTTTGCACAAAAATGCTCATATTGAATGTGAAATATCCAGGTATTTTTATTGTCCTAAATAGGACTAAATACCCATAAACGATTAGAATACACTCTAGATCTTTCTCTAGTGCTAAGTACATGCCTCCTTGAGTGCCTGAATGTGCAGTGCAAAATGTGTCCCTTTGTTTTTATCTTCTGATCTGATCTTGTTGCATTTATAAAAGACATTTCTTTCAATTCACTAACATTTGGTTTGTCAACTAATTCTTCTGTTCAGAGAGAGCTTTCCAGGTGACAACTTGTGGTTTGTTTAATGAAAGTTTCCACTGATTGCCTGACTAAGGACTGCATTCTACAGACATCAGGGGACAAAAGATGGGAAGTAACAAGAGAAAGAAAGTCTAGAAGTTAGAATCTAGAAGGTAAGGAATTCTAGGTTCTGTACCCACAAAGGATATTCATTCAGAGGGCTTGGGCAAGTCACTTAGGGTATGTCTACACTACAAGTTACTTCGAACTAACAGACATTAGTTCGAATTAACTTTAATAGGTGCTACACATACAAACCGCTAGTTCGAACTTACTTCGAACTAGCGGAGCGCTTAATTCGAAATAGGTAAACCTCATTCTACGACGACTAACGCCTAGTTCGAATTAAGTAGTTCGAATTAAGGGCTGTGTAGCCACTTAATTTGAACTAGTGGGAGGCTAGCCCTCCCCAGCTTGCCCTGGTGGCCACTCTGGGCACCACCAGGGAAACTTGTCTGCCCCCCTCCCGGACCCGGAGCCCTTAAAGGGGCACGGTCTGGCTACGGTGCCAGTGTCAGGTGCAAGCCTGCCAGCACCCAGCCAGCAGACCCTCCACCTGGCACGGCACAAACCAGCCACCCGCTGCCACCCAGCCCTCTGCCTCTTCCCGGGACCAGGCTGGCAGCTCTCAGGAACCTGCCCGGGGCCGCAAGAGGTGGGTGCCCACCTGGTCTAGTACAGAGATCGTGGACCTCATCCACGACCTCCGCACTAGGCACAGGAAAGTGGCCGTCTAGGGCAGGATAGCTGCCAGCCTGGCCACTCAGGAGCAGGTGTGCATGAAAATCAAGGTGGTCCAGTGAGACCCCCGACCCTGAACTTAGAACATAAAAACATAAGAACGGCTGTACTGGGTCAGACCAAAGGTCCATCTAGCCCAGTAGCCTGTCTGCCAACAGCGACCCACACTAGGTACCCTGGAGGGGATGGACCGAAGACAATAACCAAGTCATTTGTCTTGTGCCATCCATCTCCAGCCTTCCACAAACAGAGGCCAGGGACACCATTTCTACCCCCTGGATAATAGCACTTCATGGACCCAACCTCCATGAGTATCTAACGTCTCTTTAAACTCTGTTCTAGTTCTAGCCTTCACAGCCTCCTGCAGCAAGGAGTTCCACAGGTTGACTATTTGCTTTGTGAAGAAGAACTGTCTGTTACTAGTTTGAAGCCTGCTACCCATTCATTTCATTTGGTGTCCTTTAATCCTTCTATTATGGGAACTAATTAAGAACTTTTCTTTATGCACCCTCTCCACCACTCATGCTTTTATAGACCTCTATCATATTCCCCCCTCAGTCTCCTCTTTTCTAAGCTGAAAAGTCCCAGTCTCTTTAGCCTCTCTTCATATGGGACCTGTTCCAAACCCCTGATCATTTTAGTTGCCCTCCCCTCTCCCACCCTCTCTCTTCCCCTCTCCCACCTCCTTTTCCCAGTCTCCCCGAGTTTTGTTCAATAAAGAGAGTTTCTATTTTTGAACACACGTTTCCTTTATTTTGTACATCAGGAAGGGGGGCTAGGGAGGGGTAAGTGGAAGGAGGTGAGGGAGGAATGGGGTATGAGCCCCCGATGGGGAGGACTGGGGTGGCTCTGCGGGCTCCTCGGGGTGGAAGCTGTCCTGCAGCCCCCCGATTGACCCACCCCCCTGGATGGCAGCCTGCGGCAAGTGCAGCCGGGTTGATGGCCGAGTGCTGTGATGTGCCGAGTGTGGGCATTCAGGGCACTCCAAGCCAGGACTGCTTTGCTGTCCCTCATAGAGTTAGACAAGCGAGTGGGGAACCCCTGAGAACTGTCTGTCCGGGGTGGGGGTCGGGTCCCTTTAAGCACAGCCCTCGGCTAGCCTGAGACAGCAGCTGCACGCTCTAAGTCCTAATCTGATGCCCTGCCGGCACTGCTTCCGGCCATCCTTAACCTCGGTTCAGGGTCCACTCAATGTGGACATGCTAGTTCGAATTAGCAAAATGCTAATTCAAACTAGTTTTTAGGTCTAGATGCACTAGTTTGAATTAGCTTAGTTCGAATTAACTAATTCAAATTAAGTTAGTTCAAATTAGCGCTGTAGTGTAGACATACCCTTAGGAACTTAACTCCCATTGATTTCAATGGGAGTTGAGGGTCTATGTATTTGAGGATCTGGAACTTAGTTTCCCTACCTCAGTTTTCCTGTTCATGAAGCAAGAATAATATCTACCTTATATGGATGTGGTAAAGTTTAGTTTAACACCTAGAACCCGGCATCCACTGAAGTCCATAGTAGAGATGTTAAAATCCAATTAATCAAGTAGTCTTGAAATATAGCAAGAGCCGGGTTCCCTGCTGTGCCTCTGCCTCCCCTGTCCGTTCCCTCTCCCCCATACCACGGAGACAGTGTTGGGGGGAACTGGTTTTTAAGCTGGCTCCATTTCCCCCAACCCTTGCTGCCGCTGATATAGAGGTAGCAAGGGGGTAAGGAAAATGCGAGTAGTTGACTCGACTACCTGATACTAGGCTTATCAGGGAGTCAACTGCTCTTTTACATCCATAATCCATAAGAGTCCATTAGAGTAATTCCATTATCTACAATAAGTATATGATTGGGCCCTAAAATCGTCAAATTCAAGGTGCTATCAAAATGCAAAGCATAATATGCAGTGCGGTAAATTAATGTTTATTGTTGGAAGCACTTCTTAGGCATTCCTATTCACCCTATGAATATTTTACTAGACAGAGTCAAAGGCTCTTGTCCTCCAAGTGTACAGGCAGTCCCTGACTTACACGGATCCGACTTATGTCGGATCCGCACTTACGAACGGGGCTTTTCTCGCCCCGGAGCTCGCAGGCGGCGGGACCGCCCAGAGCGCAGTGGTCCCACCACCGCATCCTCCGGGCCGAGAAAAGCTGCTCCGGGTCTCCCTGCTGTGCTGGGGGGGACTCCCCAGCACAGCAGGGAGACCCGAGCAAAGCCGCACAGGCAGCGGGGTCCCCCGCCTCTGCGACTTTGCTCCTGTCCCCCTGCTGTGCTGGGGGGGAGTTCCCCCCAGCACAGCAGGGATACCAGAGCAAAGCCGCACAGGCGGCGGGACCCCGCTGCCCATGCGGCTTTGCTCCTTTGCTGCCGCCGCCTCTGCAGCTTTGCTCCTGTCTCCCTGCTGTACCCAAGTAGGAATAAGAGATCCTCCGGAAAAGAGCTTATTTTCTGGAGGATCGCGTCCAGACTGGCGCTTTTCTCCGGCTTATCTACAAGCTGGAAAAAAGCAGCAGCCATGTTAATGCAAATGCCGCGGGGGATATTTAAATCCCCTGCGGATTTGCCTATTCCCAAGTGCTACATTAGCATCCCTTTTCCAAAAGGGGTGCCAATGTAGACTTAGCATTCATGAGCATTAAGCATTAAGTGACAACAGAATCTGTTCCACACTTACATGGGTATATCTATAGAGTGTCTCCATATTTTTTAGTGGAATTACTCTGAATCCGAAACCGACTATCACCTTATAAGGAGTCTCAGGCTATGTCTATACTGAAGAGTTTTTGCACAAAACCACCTGTTTTTGCGCAAAAACTCACAGAGCTGTTTTTGTGCAAGAAAATTTACAGTGAATTGACAGAACAGAGTGGTTTTTGCAGTATAAGTATTCCTCTTTCTAGTGCATGGACGAGAAACGGGGGGGTTTTGCACAAAAATAGCCTATTGAAAGAAGCACAGGTGCCCTGGTGGCCATTCTGTTAATGGCAATCAGAGCTTTCTTGTGAGAGCGCATCCATGCAGTCTGGATGCTCTCTTGCGCAAAAATGCATTGCTCTTCCGATGTGCTTTTGCGGTGTGAACGTGCTCTTGCACAAGAAGTTTTTGCAGATGATCTCTTCCGCAAAAAACTTCTTGTACAAGAAGCCTGCAGTGTAGACATAGCCTCAGAGTCTCTCTCTCTCACACCATGACATTATTAAAGCTGTAAACGTCAAGGTAGAACATTTCTTGGGGACTATTAACTATCTTGTTGGTATCTCTTTACCAGCCTCCTCACAGTCATTTATTCCCAGAAAAGTTTGTATTGTGGTCATTATTGCTATATAATGAAAATATTAAAAAGCAAAAAGTATTCATACTGGTTTGAGTAATGCAGTTGGGTTTTTTGGTCTCTTTGGCATATGTCTACAAAGTTAGTGTCTTGATTCAAGCTGGCTATGTATATATCTGAAAAGTAATCCTAACCAGGGTTCCACCCAGCACCCCTGAATACTTATTAATTTAGCTCTGGGCAGGAGCAGGGGTAATATCCCCATTTTACAGATGCTGAGGCACAGGAGTCTGACTCAAGCCTGCAATGGTGGAAAGCACTCA
The DNA here is from genome assembly GCF_049634645.1 of Pelodiscus sinensis. Lineage (NCBI taxonomy): Eukaryota > Metazoa > Chordata > Testudines > Trionychidae > Pelodiscus > Pelodiscus sinensis. The sequence goes on from NC_134712.1 coordinate 176,577,703, forward strand.
ACTCCCTGTGAGTTCTGTGGGAGATGAGGTCCTTCAAAAAGGTTATGCTTAGCACCTTGCAGAATCAATCCCTAACTGCTTGCCTTACTGCCACAGTGTGTAATAGACATGGAACATGAACCCAGAACTGCCTTAGCCCTAAACCCATCCCCCTCCTAAATTACACTGGGTGAACTGTTAATCTTTAAAGTCTATCAAGATTATTAGTCATTGACAATAGAAATAATTTTACCCCTGAGTTTTTCATTACCAATGTTGGCATCTCCGCTGTAAGTCAGCCCCCACTGCCCAGTTGCATCACATGGATAAATATCCTGGAACATAAATAATTGAGGAAATAGTTCCAGGGAGCTACAAATCCAAATATCAGCTGCAGAACTGGAAGGGTCAGTGGCAGGCACCCTGCACAAGGACTGAGCAGGAAGAGTCTTAAGGTAGCTTCCTTAATACAGCCCCTGCCTCCCTCCAAAGGGGGAGAAGAGCAGTTTGAGTGCGGGGCAGCTCCCAGTGCTGCAGCCGGCGGCTTCCCGCTCCTGAGCCAGAAAGTTACAGCGCTGCAAAGTGCCAGTGTAAGCTGGGCTCAGCTTGAGCGGCTTGGAGCCGGAGCCCGACCCCGCAGCTCCTGGCAGCCGCCTCCCTGCTGAGCTCATGGGCAGCTGGGCAGCGAGTCCTGCACAACCGTGAAGCTTCAGCCCCCCTCCGTCCCCTAAAAGGCGGGCGCCTCCCCGCGCCCCGCTCCCCCAGCGCTGCCTCAGCCCGGCCCCGCTGACACCCGAGCCCGCGCTCTGAGCGGCGCACTCACCTGTCCCCGGGGGCTGCGCGTGCGGCGGCGGCTCCCTAGAAGCCAGTCCCGGGGCTGGGGTGCAGCGGGGCGCTTTATAGCTGGGGGGGGGGGGCCGGGCCGAGGGGACGTCAGCCGCGTGGCCGGGCTCCATTTAAATAAGTGCGCGTGGCGCCACCGGGCAGCCCCCGCGCAAGGGGCAGCTCCAGGGCGGGGTTACAGCAGCACCTGGCTGGGGCGCTTGGCCAGCCTGCTGGAGCCGCTCCCCCCCCCCCCCTTTTTCCCAGGCGCGAGGGGGGAGGCGCCTGTGGCTCGGGGTGGGGAACTCAACTGCCCCCTCCCCCATGGAGCAGCAGGAGGGCGCCTCCCGGTCCCGCATCCCCGAGGGGCCACAGAAGCACTTAGCCGGCGGGAAGGAAACAGCCCGTGCCGGGCCCTGGGGAGCAGCATGATCCCAGCCCTAAGTGCTTGTCCAAGGCCACCCACATCTAGGGGAGCCACCAGGGCGGGACTAGGACAATGGTGCAGCGCCGCCACCGCCCCACCTTCCTGCTGCCACCTCACCCCTTGCTGGGAGCCGCTGCTCTGAAGCGGTTTCCTCCCCAGGCCCGCATTTGGCAGAGGAAGAGCTGATCAGCCCAGCTCCCTTCTCACCAAGGCTATGTCTACACTCCAGGCTTCTTGCAGCAAGTAATATGCAAATGAGACTAAGGGTGGAATATCTTCCAGCCTCATTTGCATACCTAATGAACCACCCTTTTTTTCAGAAGAGGCTCTTGTGCAAGAAGGAGCGTCTACTCTGACCCTTCTTGTGCAAGAAAAACCCTCTTGCACAACGCCATTACACCTATTACTTTTCAGGAAGAATGGTGTTGTGCAAGAGGGTTTTTCTTGCGCAAGAAGGGGCAGTGTAGACACTCCTCTTCTGAAAAAAAGGTGGCTCATTAAGTATGCAAATGAGGCTCGGCGATATTCCATGCTTAGCCTCATTTGCATATTACTTGCACAAGAAGCCACGAGTGTAGACATAGCCCAAGTGTTCGGAGATCTACAGCCACCAGGCTGTGCTGTCCTTCTCCCCTCCCCGTCCCCCACACCACTGGCCAGTCCCTCCCATATGCCTGACTATCTAATCACTTCCTTTCATAGCCTAGGCTGGGGGCGTGTCTAGTGGTCCCATCCCAGGGACTATACTTCCACAGCTGCCGAACTGTAATGCTTGAAACTGGAAAATCTCACTAGTCAGACATACGCTTTTGGCCTTTAGTCTGCAAACTACTGCTGTGAATTAAGGCAAGCCCCAAAGTACTTATTTTAGCAATCAAGCACTTGCTTAAATGCTTTCCTGGACCAATTTAGTAGAGCTCTGCATGTGGTAGGATCAACAGAGTCTATCAATGGAGTCTCCAGAAAGGGCATTTACACTGTGTTTCTTAACTAAGGTGCCAGTGTCCTCATTGATCAGGGTGGGTGGTGTTACAGATATCTCCCTTTATTTCTGTAAGCCCATGTTTGATTTCAAAACTGAAGTTTTACATACAACACTCTGAACAAGGTTCGAACAGGCAGGCATATCACTGATAATTAGTGGTCACCAGCATGCCCTCTCAGAGGATGACAGAGGCCCAAAGCCACTTTGAGTTTAGAGGTCCCCGCCCTGCTCCAGCCCCCGACATATCTAACTACTCATCCACAGGGTCATACTAAAAACCAAATGAATATATGAAAATGAAGATCTGAGATTTATTTATTACCAATTAAGTCATTGGACCAATAGCATGCATATTAAAAAATGTAACTTTAATTATGAGTTTCCACTGCAAGCAAATCTCTTCATTTTAGGAATGTTTTTCTGGCTTTGTTGTGCAGAAACTCATTTGTAATTGAAGAAAATTCTAATTTATGTGCAACATCACTGTTAAGGTTAAGCATTGCGAGTCCATTCAAACTCTCTTGTCCCATTATAGAATGATAGTTCTTTACTTGTTTTAACACATTGAATGTGCATTCATCTGAAGCCACTGATGCTGGAAGATTGACAAAAATTACATAATGCAATTGTAATATTAGAAAATACAGTCAATAGGCCAAGATCAAATATTTCTTGAAGCAGTTCTTTTGGCTTGCAGTCTGATTTAAGGTTGGTGGAATGTATACATTTCAGAAAGACGATCTCACCACACAGATCTCTTGAAATTTCATTGTGGTACCCTTGTTGAAACTAAATATAGATCTTCATCACTTAGTTCTCTGAACTCCAAAAGGAATCCAAAAAGAGTACAAATTTGTCCCAGTGACTCAAATGGACATGTAAGACCAGATTTGATGGAGTCACTAATAACACCCAAAAAATGACTCAATAGTGCCTTTCAACATCAGATTGAGATGTTAGCGGTAATTGAAAACTCAGATGAAGTGTCAATACCTTGTGCTACTGATTTGGACTCAGAAAGGATTGCGTTCCATTGATCACAGATCTTTTGAATATCTTTAAGAAATCATTCAATGATATCTCAACATCTAATGTAGCACTGTGTTCTTCAATTACAAGATTAGGTTTGTGGATCATTTTTAGCTGCTTCATCCACATGCGTTCAAATTTGGATGTATACTTCTGAATTGACTTAAGCTCAGTGCAAGCCTATGCTGTGAGAATAAGAGATTCAAACTCACTTAAAGCCTTTCTCACAGAGTCTAAATGCTCTGCAACTGGTTTAACACCATCAATTCATGCTGACCATCTTGTTGTCAATATCCTGCGAAGGGAAACAGGCAGATGCTGCTTCAGAATTTCCCACTTTCAAAGACTGCTACTGAAGAGGTTGTACAATTGCTAGATTGTTCCAAAGTATGTGATTGCTTCCAGTGCACATGACCTCAATATTGGTGCACACGCCAAAACACACTACACTGATGGTTGGAAAATCTTAGAGGGAATATAACTGGAGGCCATTACTAAGCCAGGCAGCTATTGCTAAAAGTGTTTGCTGTTAAGAAAATGGACTAAATTGGCATTTTGAACCACTTTCCAATTCTTAACAGCTAGCAAAAAGAAATTGTAACCCCACACCTGAAATGCTTTGCTCTGCTGTGAATATATGCAGAGGAGTGGAATTACATGTCTATGCAAGCACACAGAGACAAATCTGGAACTGAGTTAGGCTCTAACAGTGCTTCAAATTTGGTAAGTTGATTAAACAGTACAATTCAATACAGTGACTAGTTTTTAGCCAGTTGGTGAAAGTGACACCCTTTCACTGTAGTCATTTCCAGGAAGAACTGAGCAGCCTTAGCTATGGGCAATTGGTATGGTGCTTATGCCCCAATTTTTAATGATATTTCCATAGAAAAGTCTGACTCTATAAAACCCTTTTCCAATATCCTATATAAATTATGTGGGACCATCAGGATCACATCCAAGGAAACCCCGGCAAAAAGTTTCTAGCTATATTGATGTTCCTCCCTCCTTGGATGTGTAATGAATAAAAAACACTACTTTTACATCCCTATGTGTGTTTGCATACATTGCTTGGACACACGCACACAGTGAAATGAAGCTGAATGTCTGCTCTTCATTTTACTAGGTCTCTAATAACTAGAGTCTTCCAAGGTAGAGAAGATCTTAAATATCCAAAATTAAACAGTTACCTCCAACCCCCTTTCTTTGTATACAGTACAAAAAATGCCTTTCAGGAGTGCTAATGTGGACCAGCTACACACATTTAAGCCAATGTGTACTATAAACTTTCTAAAATAGAGCTTATAAATATTCAGAACCTCTCAATTTGAAAAGGGTACACTAATGAAGAAATGTAAATAGATCTAAAAACAGGAGGAGGAGTGCTTTAACAAGAAAAATCCCACAACATTTGCCAAGTATTGAAATCCATTGTACATTAATGTTTTTCTTATGGATCTGCTCAGAAAATTCAAGTGTTTGGTTTGCTGCAGTCGTATTGTTGCTTATTTTGCTGCCTATATTAAAAGCTGCACTCTTGATTCTCAGATGTCCGATTGTTACATGAGACCAGATATAATCTGATATAGGGAAATGTACTCTGTGTAAGTTCACTTTACCCACATAAAATGAAAATGTTATATCAATTAACATTCTTCCATTTAGCAAAAGGTGCTCAGTTCCTTTCTCCAGTGCTTGGATATTTGACAAAGTATGCTCCTCATCTAAGTTATCAAGATTTTATTCAGTCTAATTAAAGATTACTATTATGAAATACTAAAGACATTTGAAGTTTGCAGAGTACTACAGAGCTTTCTACACATGGCAGTCAATAATGCACACACATGTACTCCTATACTACCTATTTTTAGAGCACTGTCTTTGATTTTTTTCTAGGAGGATATGTTTTCCCTTTACTTTGTGAGGTTCACTGTGTATTCCAGAGCCAGTATCTACTCTTCACTTTCACTAATTATGTGTATGTTCATGCATGCTAAGATTCCATTTCTGTTTGGTTTATCCTCTTTGTTGGTAAAAGCAAAGGTTGCACTCCACTCTACTTCAAAGATGTTTTCTCCTGCCATTCTCCTTCTGTTCATTTTCTACTGACTGCCTGTTTCTCTCTACTCAATTAGGCTGCTGATAGCTAGGAGAAAAAGTCTCCCACACCATTGGAAGCTCCTAGGCTTCCTTTATTTATTTATTTTGCCATGTTGATTCTCCATTCAATTTTAAAGCTTTAAAAAAAATCAGATCTATTCCTTCCTGCCCCCACCTTACTTCTCTCACTCTGCTCTTCTTATCTAATTATAGCAGATAATTCAGTAAAGGTGGTCTGGACCTGCCAGCCTCTATTTTTATTATTCCACAGCACTAAAGGCCTGTAGTACCTCAAGGAATGTCTCAGTTGTATGAAATCAACAGATAAAAATGGCATTGTGCTGTTTCTGTGCCAGTTGGTAAAGTAGTGATACAAATTAAGGTACTGCTGTAAAATAAAACATAATTTGATGCTTATTAATGGGCAGACTACTGTTTAAAATGCACATCTTTTCATGTCTTCAAGCACAATACAGTAGTGAAAGGATAGACTGAAGTATTTTTGAGCAGTCAAAATGAACTATGTTTCAATCAAAAGGCATGTTGAAGTCAAACCACTGACCACGTTATAGGTGTCAAATCCTTAAACAGAAAGTTGACTCTGGGGACTTAAGTTCAGGAGCTAAATCTAGAGATCCTGTGGGAAATTCCTTCAGTAAGATTGATAACTGGAATGTGTTCCAGTGAGCTATGGAACTGCAACCTTTAGCCAAAGTTATTGATCTAGGATTAATTTTTAGGTACATAATTGGCCTGATGCCTAGAGGTGCTGAGCCTCCACAAATACCTTTGCAGTCAGATGAACCTGCAAGTGGTCTGCTCCTTTGTATATTAATAATATACAAATCTAAATAATAGTCCCCTAAATTCATAGCTAGGCTAACTGTAAGCATTCAGGTTGAAGAAAATTGACTTTTATCTGCAGAATGCAGTCATTTTTATACAATTTCTAGAAGCGAGTGAGCCCCTTTCAGAATACTGCATAAACAATAAGAACTTCTGTGGCACAGGACTTCTTGTGGTTTATGCAGATTCAGACTAACCCAGCTACCCCTCTGATTCTTTTCAGAATACTGTTCTTCTGGGAATAATACTAAAGTGTGGGAAATGCCTATGGATCCTCCACCCTTGAACAAGTGACCTTGTAGAAAACAGAGAAATAAGGGAAGTCTGTACAGCTATATTTCCAGCACACGGTTTCACAGGTCACACTTGACTGGTTATTTATTTTATAGAATAAATAAAATCAGTGCAAAGGACAAGAAATTACAGCATGACTCAAGATGAAAAACCCACAAAACCATTGACTCCTAAATGTTACATTGCTTTTATATATCATGACTGAAAAAACACCTTTTAACACTGATCTGGATGCAACATGCCTGAATTGCACTGTATATTCTTAGGAATAGTTAGCACCCTTGCTGTGACCAAAAATGGAATCAGGGTAGCCATGACTTAACTCCAGTGAGGTCACAAGACAAAAGACTTTAGTAAATGACAGGACAACGGATACTGGTGAATCATCATATGTGTTATGATACTTGGATAAGACCATGTGATTGATAGCTTCCCAGTCAGGTGCCCTCCCTTGCCCCTTCCCCCGGCCAGACACCCTCCTCCCAGCCTGCTCTTGCACCCCACCTCTCACCCAAATCCTGCACCCACATTCCTATCCCACTCACTGGCAGCCTGATCCTGCACACTTGAACCCCTCATTTTTGGCCCCCCCAGAGCGGCTATGTCTACACAGCAGCATTATTTAGAAATAATATTAGTTATGTTATTAATGTTATTCCAAAATAACAAAGGGTATGTCTACACTACCCCGCTAGTTCGAACTAGCGGGGTAATGTATGCATACCGAACTTGCTAATGAAGCCCGGGATTTGAATTTCCCGGGCTTCATTAGCATAAAGCCGGCGCCGCCATTTTTAAAAGCCGGCTTGTTCGAACCCCATGCCGCGCGGCTACACGCGGCACGGGGTTCGAACAAGCCGGCTTTTAAAAATGGCGGCGCCGGCTTTATGCTAATGAAGCCCGGGAAATTCAAATCCCGGGCTTCATTAGCAAGTTCGGTATGCATACATTACCCTGCTAGTTCGAACTAGCGGGGAAGTGTAGACATACCCACAGAGTGTGTCTACACAGCAAGCCATTATTTCAAAATACTGGCAAGCTAGATGACTTCTTACTCCAAATCCTGTAACCCTCATTTTGTGAGGAGTAAGGGAAGTCGGAGGAAGAGTGTTTTTCCTTCCACCTCTTGCTATCTAGACAGCGCCAAAAACTGAATTAAGCTATTTTGACTTAAGCTACGCAATTGACGTAGCTCAAGTAGCATAGCTTAATTCGATTTTTGCCCTGCTGTGTAGATGTGCCCAGCCTGAGAGGGGTCCACAAAAATCTACTAACCCCAGAAGAGTTAATCTGGCCTATAGGAAGCCCTGAATTTCAGACCTCCCACCCTTCTATGGGGCTGGAGCACAGGGAAGTGAGGTGTCTCAGTTGGGGGCCACATCAATGAGGGTTAGCAGTTTTTGAAGGGTTTTGTTGTTGTTACTTCTCACTTATGTGGTCCCCAACTGATTTTTCTGTGGGTCAATGGCCCCCTGACTCAAAAAAGGTTCCCCGATCCTGCCATAAATAAAGACAATGTTGAAACCTTTTGTGTTGGATATAAATTAATATTGTTATTTAAAATAAAGTTTGGTAAACTTGTGACAGGCCAAGCCCGTCCCTCCTCCGGGGGAGCGGAAGCACCAGAGGCCCCCGGCCCGGAATCTGACCAGCGCAGGCCCCCCCGGCGCTGTTGCGCATGCGCCCTGAGCTGCGTGCCGCGTTCAAAAGCGGCGCTGGCTCAGCTGAGAGGGGAGAAGGGCCGCCAGACGTGCCGGGGCAGCCGGGGAGGATGCCGCCAGACACACCGGGACAACCAGGGAGGAAGCGGCCAGACGCATTGGGACAGCCGAGGAGGTGGGAACTGCCAGGGACGCTGGAGCCAGTCGGCCCACAGAGAGGAACGAAGACACCAGGAAGCTGACTCCCAAATGGGGGCTTTCTCCACTGGGACGGGAGTGGCAGCCTCTCACCCCCAGGAGGGAGATTCGACGGTGGAGCATCTAAGCTCGTAGGAAGCGGTTCCAGGACGGAGGTGTCGTATGGGACAGCGACTAACCCCTGAAAGGGGTGGTGAGTGATCGACATGAGGCTCACCATTCAGGTAAGATCTACCTGACCTTACCTTAGGGTCCTGGGGCTGGAGCTCAGGAGCGGGGGAGGGCCCGAGTTCCCCTACCCAACCCAAAAGTGACTATTGAGAGAGACAAAAAGGCAGGACATGGATTTAGACTCTTTTATTTTCCTCGCCTCCCACTGCTGAACTCTGGCCTATGCGGGGAGGAGGGCCACCCAAAGCAGGAACGGACTCCAGCCCGTTAGCCAATAGTCATGGGGGAAGGGCCATTGCTCAAGAAGGAGGGGCTCCCGTGCTCAGGGGTCCGACCCCGGTACGCGGGTAGGCCCTTCGGCGACTCACGAGCCTAGAATAAACTTGGGATCGGATCCCTTGTGTGGCTAACAAGGGTGCCCCGATCCCACATTCCCCAGGGAGGGGGAGTGGATACGTGACAAAACTAAGGTGAGATAGTTAAAGCGCTTAATCTGTTTAATAATTTAGATTAATATTTCCTTTCTTACTGGTTAAATTAAATCATTCTCCCTAGCTACAGAACTAGCAAAATGGCTCGGATGTAATTAAATAATTAACCATGAGTTTCCATTAGCAGCTGGTGGTCTGCAGAAAGATTTGCATTTACTGTTCTTTGCAATACTACTCTACAGCAAATAACAGGGGAACCCCAGCCAACCCTCCACTCTGGGTTCCAGTCCAAGGCCATTCAGTAAATAATTAAAGTATGTAGCTACACCCACTTTACTGCTCTCTTCCCTAGACTACTTCCTACCAAGCTTCTGATTTTCTAGTCTTCCTTGTCAAACTTCTCTCTCTTATACCCTCATACCTTCTAAGTAAACTAATCTCTCTCTCTTTCTCTCTCTCTCTAAATGAAGGAAGCCTGGCCTCTAGAGTGGAGCACCCTAGTTGGCAATGAGCAGTCTTTTAGCCCAGCTTACTGAGAAGGGTAGAGAGCCAATAGACAAGGCAGAGTCATTTAGGCATAGAGTGGGTAAGCTACCACCCCGGGATGGAATTGGAAGCAGGGGGACCAAGTCCCAGCCCATGGCACTAAGTAGCAAGTATTCCCATCAATGGATCAACTGGGGTCCTATTGCAAAACATTGACTCATAATGCAACAGCACAACCAAACTAATATCTGGTTTCCCTGGGCTACTTCCTACCACTGTCAGTTGGCAGGGCTCCACCATCCATGAGCCCTCAGTGTCCTCTGTGTAAACATTGGACAGCAGTCTTAGCAACTCTTCTTCAGAGTTGGTCTCCTCTGGGGAATCAGTGCACAACATGGCTCAAAAACAAGTTTGAAATCCTGCAGCAGACTAGAGATATCTGCCTCCTTCACTGAAGGGACCACCTCTTATACCTCCTGCCTCCTCCCCCACTTCCAGCATGGGGGTGGTGCTGTCTTGGCTCTGCTCATCAGGTAAAATGTTGTGGTCTCTCCTCATCAAGCTCATATTGGGTTCTGGGAGATGGATAGGCCCAAACATGGTTACAGCTAAAGGACCATCCCCCAGCCTACAGGGAGGCCCTCTTGTTTAAGCTGGAAGGGAGGCCATTTTGTCTCAGCAATATCATCATATTCGTATCATTTGAGAATCTGGCACATATTTTGTACCTACCTGGAAAAAATTGCTTACATGCCTACTACTGCATACAGAAAATTTACATAAAGTCCTTGCTCATATTCCTACTGTGGCACAGGATTTAAATGCTATCTGGAGCAGGAACCAATGATTTTCAATTGACATGAAACAAGGAATACTGTATTCTCAAATGAAACAAAAGACAGGACTATGCAGCATTCTCAAATGATCTTTTATCGGCCTGGTTGAAGAGAAGTAGTGCTAAAGGGCTTGATGTGTAGAAAACTTTCAATTAAGTGAGTGGATTTCACTCTAATTTTCTGTTGTTTTACTTCTGGACATAAACATCCAGATATTTCGTTAACATTATTCATTTCCAGAGGAAGCATGTTAAAGAATGTTTGTTTGTTTTTCTTTGATAGACAAGCACCATCTAGTGGATAAACCAGAAGTAAACTCTCTGGCTTCATGTTCCTACATACCATTGATAGCATCTACACAGCAGGGCTTAACTCGAAATAAGCTATGTAAATTGAGCTACGTCAATTGCGCAGCTTATTTCAAAATTGCTTATTTTGAAATATGGGGTGTCTACATAGTGTCAAGTATAGGTTCTCTTGGCCAGGCCTCGCGCATATAGCCGAGATCCACCTCAGCAACCTTACCACGTCACATGGATAGCAACAAGGCTTATCTACCAATAAAATGGAGCTTGTCAGATTCCAGCACTCAACACCATATATGGGCATCACACCACACCCAGACCACACCCATGCCACTCCCAGAGCACAAATAACACCAAATATGGTAATAGGCAAGAACATAAAAACCTCTCAGCCCTTAGCTCGGGGAGGACTCCCGAATATTGGAAGACAGAATCTGAGTCTGGCTTAGGACTGATCACCCAAAGGCCGCCTCCCACCCACTGAATCTAAAAAGGGGTGTATGAATCTCGAGCATGCTCCAATTCCTTGTGTGTCTTTGTGTTGTTGCTGAGTTTGTAAGTATTTAATCTACCCTCACTGTTGTTAAGTCGTTTAAAAGAGACAGGTTAGAAAATATATTGCTCTGTGGTAACTTTTACCCTTGCTATTGTCAGTGTTAAAGAAACAGTTTTTTTAAATGTGTATATATTTGACTTAGCTGTAACTTACGTAAGGTTTTAAAAAATTGTTGTGTGGCAAATATTATGTAGTTGCTCATTTAAGTCAGTTTAATAAATCATTCCTTCTTTGATAAAACTTGTTGTCTTGCCATCATTCGGTATTTTCACTGGGTATTTGGCCTCAAGCCTCTGGGACTTCTGCCATTTTACCGAACCAAGCACCAACATGGCGTCACGAACAGGATGTGGCGAGTGTCCCTGGGCAAGCAGGCCCCCGAGTGAAAATCCAGAAGATGTGCTTTGCCATTTAACGTATCATAAATTGGAAAGTAATGAAAATAACAACCCCTCGATGATCTTTAATATAAAAGTAGGAACTGGGCAAGCCTCTAAAACATGGGCAACCCCCCTAACAATGCCATCATTAGGGTGTTTGTTACGGACACACCATTCTATCATGTTCTATCCGGAGGATGAAACTAAAAGCCCCACCTGTGTAACAACAGGATCAAAGGGAGACGAAACAGACCCGGCGAAGCGTTTGACTGCTGCAGAAAAAATCTTAAAGAAATCCGGTGGCCATGTGTCAGCCACCCTCCCAACTACCCCCGTTACCTGCGGTAGTCCAGGACACACCCTCTTAACAGAATTAGTCCAAAAATTAGAAGAAACTCGAGAATAAAGGAAACTAAAGCCTGATAAATTTAAACCCGAAAGAGTAGCAGAAGTTTTGTGGGTCATGTTTAAAAAGACCCTCCGGAAATTAGATTCAAGCCATGCCACGCTAAGTTTTGCCGCGTGCGGCGCTCTGCAGAGGGCTGAGGCTAACAATTCCAGCCCAGATGTAGATGTGACTCCAGAAAAGGAAGCTGAGCCTCCCCCTTACCCATGGGAAGCTCTTGAAAAATTAAAAGCACTAAGCACCCCACCCTCAGTGAAAGAACCCGAGGTGGAGGCACTCCCAGTAGCCGTCACAAAAACGACTTATGATGCAGCGACCGGAGTTACTAACCAGGTCACGGTCCTACGCACCTGGTCTAAGACCGAATTAAAAGCCCTTTTAGAGGACACGCAGCATAATATAGGAGAGCCTTCAGTGGTGTGGTTGGGACATGTAGCCTTAGACGAAAAGAAAATAGTATGTGCTGGCCCTGGACCATTTTTATCTCCTGGATGGGGAATAAAGAAACCAAAATCCTCCCCTGTTAAACTAGAATATCACTTGGTTATAGACTATAGGCAAGCCAATGAACGTGTAGAAAAAATCAGTGGAAAATTAACGAAAAGAAAAGCCAACTGGTCCCAAGTACCACCTTTTCCTTTTTGGGCCTAAAAATAACCCACAACCAGGCCATCATTGAAAGTCCAGACATCTCAGATCTTGAGAAATGGGTCGCAAAAGCACCCACCTTAAAAAAGGAAGTCCAAAGCATTCTAGGGATTTTAAACTATCAGCGACACTTGTTTCCTCCAGAGGCCGCACATGCTTTAGCTGTAATTCAAAAAACCATAAGGGGGAAATGAACAACAATAAGCTGGGGGAACCTGCAGCATACTGCGTTAAAACAGTTAATAAGTTACATTAAAGCCCCCCGGCCACTGTCCCATTTTAATCCAACTTTAGATGTCAAGGTACAACTTAATTGGTCCCCCACACACCTCACAATGGAAGTCCTTCAGGACGACCAATTAGTACACCAAGCCTTAAAATCACTTCAGAGACCTGAAAAGAATTATGGATTGTATGGCACCCTATTATTAGCATTACAGTTTGCTGCAATGTGGGGAAAAAATCATTGTGGAATCCTAGAAGCCCCACGAGTGGACAGCCTTAAGTGGCTTACCACAACACCCCCTCCATGTTTTAACGGAACGCAGTCCATGTGGGAAAAACTCCTTATTACAGCCACCACCGTATGGCTCCAATGGGATAAAAAAACATTACCAGCACCTGAACACACTTATCAAAAGAAGCCTATATTCATAGAATCAAAACTAGAACCCTGGATTTTTACAGATGGCAGTACCAAATTGGGCCACAAGTTAGGCTACTATTGTACAAAATGTGAGCAGTTAGCAATAATAAACCTGCCCCCTGATACTGGAGCCCAAAAAGCCGAAGCCATCACAGCCAGTGAAGGCATCTTGCATGTAGTCGCCAGTCATCCTAAAGGCGTAACACCCATTTTGGGAACTGACACCATGTATAATGTTAAAATCTTAACAGGGACCGGAACGCCTTCAAAGCACCCCGAAATTTGGGAACCCACCATAGCTAAAGCAGCCGCACATAAGAAAACATGGTTCGTTACCCATTGTCCATCCCACAAACCCGATACTCATTGGGCACACACGTGGCTAGATCAATGCCTCCAAAGTGAAAACCCCGAAACATGGGAGGCACCCACACCAATAAAATCAGCACAAATAGATGAGAATAATAATACAGTTAGTGACTAGCTTAGCAGTCCCAGCAAATACATCAGCTTTAGCTCAATGGCTACATGCTGAATGGGGACATTGGGGTCCACAAACCAATTATAATGAGTGTAAGCGTTATGCCTTAAGTAAAAAGCCCGATATTTCTCAAAAAACATAGCAACAAGTAAGTCACAACTGTTTATGTTGTCATCAATATAAAGCCATGAACTGGGCTACACATAATGCAGAGACCTTTCAGGCGGAATACTTTAAACCAGGTCTGACATGGCAGGTTGATCTCCTCGGTCCTCTCCCAGGGGCAAAACAATACCCCAAAGCACTTGTAGTGGTCGATCTTGGTACACAACAGTTGTGGTGCCTACCTATGAGGCGAACCGATGCCTCTACAGTTGGGTTAGCAATTATTAAATGTATAAGCCATTGGGGAATTCCACACGAAATCCAAACCGATGGAGGCCCGCCATTTAATGCAAAGCAGCTAGAACAACTATTTGCAAAATTCAATATCTGTCACCATATTCACTTAAAATACCACCCTGAAAGTAACAGAATCGTAGAACGAAAAATTGGTACTTTAAAGCAAGGACTCCGATTAGCCAATACAAATCCAGACTTTAAAGGATGGCATCGAGTCCTAGATGAGGTTGTGTTGTGTATTAACCGATCTTTTTCCAGATGGCCTGATATCCAAACGGCCACTCCACCTCAGTGGACTCCAAAATACCACCCGAGTGACAAGGTGTGGGTCATGGAGCCTAATGCCAGTGGTACAAAAGACCCCATATCTACTGTCATCAAGCATGTTGGCCAGTACCCCAACACCTATTGGGTCCAAAACCAAGACAATGGAAATCTAGTTTTAGTTCATCATAATTGGTTAAGTAAACGATCCTAACAGCGACCAAGTCGCATATGTTTTGTTTTTCAGGATAATTCATCAACCATCGAGGAATGGATGAAGGCTTACGCAGTCCAAGGAAATGTAACAGACTGTTTAGTTTGTTCCCTTCCAGTTTGCCATGCTGGTGAATCCCCATTTTTTGTTACACCCATTTATCTTAATTTTTTAAGCTCATATCTGAATTGGTATGCAAATATGACTCTATTTTCTTTTCCCACTCGAGCAGCCACCCTAAGTTCCCTTTTGTTAACATTACCCTATACCACTGATCTACCACACGCTCAGTTTTGCATAGATTTGTCAGGGGTACCCCGCGATGTGCAGCAAAATGCAAAGCTCCAAATTGGTCCACCTATCGATGTCGGTTTTCAGCACAATTGTGCCTTTTATATGAATATTTCGGGCATTTTTAACTCAACCAATCACAATGTCACTAAGGATTGGTACAATAGCATAAATAATGTTTTTGGCTGGAATCTAACTAGTGTTTTGTATTATGATGAGGACCAGGAAATTGATTTAGATGTTACTCCTACCCCTGTCCCCTATCCTCTTTTGTTTATAAATCGGAACTTTGTGTGCCAGGTAGAAACCAATCACCATAAAAATGGTAGCCTACGTATAACCCCCTTTTACTCGCTGCATGGAACTAACATAGCCCTCGTAGATGCCAACAAAGGATCTGATCCCTGGTGCAGTGACTATTCTCGCCTCCAGTTGTTATATCCGGGACATTTTTGGCTTTGCGGGAGTCGAGCCCACTCTCGACTACCCACCAACGCAAAAGGACGTTGTACCTTTGGTTATGTAACCATCCAAGGAGGAGGCATTATGTACGAGGCTCTACTCAACCTCTGTTTGTTGGTCGTGATAAGCGCAACGGGAATTCGTTTTGGTCCCCGATAAAAACTTGGTTCGGGAAAGTGACAATGGTGACCTTCACCTTTAATCCCATTGGTAATCTTTTACTGTATGAACGTTTGGTATTGCAATCCCAGGCCATTGAGCGCCTTGGAAATCAAACAAATAGAGGACTTAATTTATCAGACAAGGTTGAAGAAATACGTATATATGTTATGCAAAATAGATTAGCTCTAGATTATTTGTTAGCAAAAGAAAATGGATTTTGTAAATGGTTAGATGAATCACAGTATGGGTCGATGTTCACAGACAAATGCTGTATGGAAATTAAGTCGATAAAGCAAAATGTGAGTGATGTAATTGAAAATATTGAAGAAATTGTGACGGACGTTCGAGAATCGTGCACCTTTTTTGGGTTGGGATGGCTAGCCTCTTGGTTTGGTCTTGGAAAATATAAAGAGATATTTGTGTCCTTCCTCTTCAGCCTAGTTGTAGGATTGGTTCTGCTGTGCATTTCGTGCGTGGTGATAAAAGCGTGTATTAACAAAATCATACAACACGCCATGATTGTAGACAGCTCCAAACCATTGCTATCGACAACCGGTGACGATGATGAAGAAGATGAATGTGGTGTCTAGGCCGCTCGGCCATGGCCACGGGGGCATGTCAAGTATAGGTTCTCTTGGCCAGGCCTCGCGTGTGTAGCCGAGATCTACCTCAGCAACCTCACCGTCACATGGATAGCAACAAGGCTTATCTACCAATAAAATGGAACTTGTCAGAGTCCAGCACTCAACACCATATATGGGCATCACACCACACCCAGACCACACCCATGCCACTCCCAGAGCACAAACAACACCAAATATGGTAATAGGCAAGAACATAAAAACCTCTCAGCCCTTAGCTCGGGGAGGACTCCCGAATATTGGAAGACAGAATCTGAGTCTGGCTTAAGACTGATCACCCAAAGGCCGCCTCCCACCCACTGAATCTAAAAAGGGGTGTACGAATCTCGAGCATGCTCCGATTCCTTGTGTGTCTTTGTGTTGTTGCTGAGTTTGGAAGTATTTAATCTAACCTCACTGTTGTTAAGTCATTTAAAAGAGACAGGTTAGAAAATATATTGCTCTGTGTCACGTTACTGGATCTTGAGGGGAGCAGCCAGATCACTGATGCACCCATAGATGGGGGTGTTGGCCCCAAGAATGGTATAGAAGGGGGCCATGTGAGGTATTGAATAGAAGCTTACTGTCTGCTGATCCTGTGTACGCTATTTATGTGAGTGTATAATGTCTGTGTGAGTAGGTAGGAATCTGTAATCTGTGTGGAAACTGAATATTTCTCTGCATGTGGTTGAGCAGTGGGCAGAGCCTGGCCTATGGACATGCTAATTAGTGAGGCCCTGTGGGACAATGGCACTTGATGGGCCAAGGACACACCTAAAGCATGAGGGTGGAGGCATAAGAGCTGCAGCAGAGAGAGGCTGACGGCCAGGAGACCAGCTGTGGCCAAGGAGAGGCCAGGAAGGATGTATAAAGAGGCCATGTGGGGGACTCCATTTTGTTCTCAGCTCAGCACTTAATCCCAGAGGCAACATTGCAGGGATCGATGAGCCCGGAAGATCTGTGAACCCATCCTGATGCTAGGATGTGCAACAAGAACTTTTTAACTAGCAGCTGTAACATCTCTGCTAGAGCCTGCATCGAGGACTGGGAGTTTCGATGCATGTAATGTATGATTCTTTAGCAACCTTACTCTCATGCTTTTCTTTCTTGTGATAATAAACCTTTAGTTGTTAGATACTAAAGGATTGGCCCAGCGTGATTTGTGGGTAAGGTCCAAGGGGTAAATTGACCAGGGATCTGTGGCTGGTTTCTTGGAACCGGACAGAACTTGTTTGGGGTAGGTGGGATTGGGTGCTAGGACCCCCCACCTGTGTATGAGGCCTGGGGCCATCTGAGGCACGGATATTGCTGGGGTGTTGGAGGGGTTTTGCTCGGGAGGCTTCAGGCAGGCTGCTGGAGCGCTCTGTGGGACTGGTCTGTGGCCTGTTTGGAGAGGTCACCAGTCTGGGGACTGTAAGGAGCCCCGAAGTTGAGCAATTCGCCCTGAGCGGACGCCCTCAGCTGTGCCCAGACATGGCCCGGTCTGTCACACTCTGTGGTAACTTTTACCCTTGCTATTGTCAGTGTTAAACAGTTTTTTTAAATGTGTATATATTTGACTTAGCTGTAACTTAGATAAGGTTTTAAAAAATTGTTGTGTGGCAAATATTAGGTAGTTGCTCATTTAAGTTGTTCAGTTTAATAAATCATTCCTTCTTTGATAAAACTTGTTGTCTTGCCATCATTCGGTATTTTCACTGGGTATTTGGCCTCAAGCCTCTGGGACTTCTGCCATTTTACCGAACCAAGCACCAACACATAGCACTTATTTCGAAATAGAGCACTCTTCCTCCGACTTCCCTTATTCTTCGTACAATGAAAAGTTACACAGTCGGAGTAAGAAGTCCTCTAGCTTGACAGTATTTCGCTATTATTTCGAAATATCTGCCTGTTGTGTAGATGGTACTACGTTATTTAGAACTAACGCTAGTTAGTTCAAAATAATGTCACTGTGTAGACGTACTCATTGTAAGCTTCAATGAGAGAACCTCCAAAGCTTTAGAGTTTGGATAAGACTATACTTGTGAGTTTACAGAGGCATAGCTGTATTGCTGAGCTCCATCACTGTATGATCGCTAATCTAGAGAATCTGTGCCAGCAGGAGAGAGAGCTCTCCCACTCAAGGCCTTCCCTACCAATGCACAAATTATGCAGCTGCATAAGGCATCGCAAAATTTGGGGAACCAAATTCCCCCAGGTGTGTTAGGCCACTGCACACTGTTGTATGCAGTGTTGCAGGCTCCAGTGGCCAACTCCAGTCTCCAGTCCCTCTGCATGCTGTGCCCAGCAGAGTCATCTCTAGTGGGGTACAGAGCTGGGACGCACTCCCCCGCTCCACCCCACTCTGGGTATGTCTACACTAGCTCGTTAGTTCGAGCTAGGTAGGTGAATGAGGGCAACCGGAGTTGCAAATGAAGCCCGGGATTTAAATATCCTGGGCTTCATTTGCATGCTCCCGGGCGCCGCCATTTTTAAATCCCCTTTAGTCCGAACTAACTGCCCGCGGCTAGACGCGGCAGTTAAACATTAATTCAAACTAACTCCTTAGTTCGAATTAACTGTTACTCCTCGTGGAGTCGCCTAGGTCACCCAGTTAAATGGGACGCCAAATGGTGGCACGATATCATTGAGGGGTTTGGAGGTGGGGGCGCTGATTGCTTGGTTCGCCTAGGGCGCCAGTTGCTGGCAGCTAGTCTAGGGCCGCCACTGAGCGTAGCTGCAGCCATTGCTGCAAGGGAACACAAAGCCAGGTAAGGTTCCCCCTCATGCCCAGACCCCCGCATTCCAATCCCATCACTTCCGTCCCCCCGCAAGACCCAGCACCCCCAGCTTGCTCTGAAACCCTCCCTTGTTCTTTTACTCTCTCTCCTGGCCACATACTGCACCCTCCCTTGTTCCTGCTCCCTCCATCTGGCCAGACAACCCTACTCTCAGCCTGCTTCTGCACCCTAGCTACCTCCCAGAACCTGTACCCCATCCCTATCCTACTTGCTGGGAGCCCTGTCTTGCACACTGTACCCCATATTTTTGTCCCTATCCCAGAGCCTAAGGAGGTCCATAAAATCCACTAACTCCAGAAACCCAGAAAAGTAAATCTGGTCTATGAGAATCCCTGAACCTCATTTTCCCCCTTCCCATCACCACGTGAGGTTGTGGCAATAGAGGACTGAGGTGTCTCAGTTGAGGTCACATCAGTGAGCGTTGGGGCGTTTTCGAGGAGTTTTTTTGCTTGTCTCTTGTGTGGTCCCCAACTGATTTTTTTTGTGAGTCAGTGACCCAGACCCAAAAAGGGTTCCCCACGCCTTCCATAAATAAAGAAAAAATTGAAGCCTTTTGTTTTTGGACAAAATATTTTACTTTATTTAAAATGAATTTTGATAAATGATCATAAGAAAGTTAAAATTCTTAATCTGTTTAATAATTTAAATTAAACTGTTCTAACTAGCTGCAGCTGGTTCAGATAATAAGGTCACCGTACCCAGCAAGGTAGTTCTTAACCCTGCCCCTTCCGCCCGAGGCCCTACCCCTTCCAGGTCAGCGTGAGGCCACTTCCAAAATTTGTGAAGTGGCCCCCCCTTCCAAAATTATTGCCCACCCCTGAATTAAGTCCCCTGCTTGGGGCTTGTGCTGATCTTCTGCACAAGGATGAATGTCCGGGTTTGCTACAGTATATAGGATTTTTCATACATGTAGCAGCAAATCTAAAGATTTAACAATTGTTCCTAATTATGCCATAGTGTTTTATTAGTCATGTAAAACATGACAACTGAACAAAGGTGCAGTAAAATGCTAGCATAGGAATTACTAATTGCTATTCATCCCAACTAATTGTTTAACCAGATCTTCCAAGTGCTATATTTAAAAAGATGAAGTTATGAGCACGATAATTAGAAATAATGTTCTTTTACTGCACCTTAGTTGTTAGGTTATACATTAATCATGCAATTATAGCATTAATTTGTCCATTATAGATCATCTGTTGCTTAAATAGTAAAATACAGTAGAAGTGAGTGGTTGTGATTAACGCCCACTTTGGGTGTGCTAGGAGGTGACACTTGTGATATCCAAATATCTCCTGATAATATCTAGATTAAAAAGCTATTTTTAACCCTTTCTGTGGTAATCCTCAGTTCTAACATATGTACAATCATATCTGTTGAGTTTTTTTGGAACTTCATGACATACATATCTAGTATGACCCACATAAATAGAAGTAGGTCTGTCACCTTTGAGAGTTTGTTGAGTGGCACTAATGTGAACACTAGGACTTCACGGAGGTATGTTAACATATCACAATGCAATATGACATTTTAGTGAACTATCATTACATAGCATTGTTAGATCATCATATAAAGACAAACACGGGTTGTCACATGGCATCAGAATGCAGTCTCAGAGTTTGTTGTTACATCTGTATTGGAACACAATCACAGAGGACGGAGAATTTCCATGGGGACAGTTTATGCCATTTCACCATCATCACATCAGGAAGTCTCCCAGATACATTGGCACATTTTGCACAGCCCTTAAATATCTGGGGTCGCAGGAATGTTCCACTCACAGAACTCCATTAAAATCAGGATGGTGCTGGAGACAACAGGATCTGCAGGCAACAGCGATCAGTGTGTGGGCCTGACATCTTGCAGTGTGTAGTGGGGCAGAGTGGCCGCCCACTGGTCTGGAGGCAGAGGAGCCCCTCTGGGAGGCCTAACCAGCTACACAGTGAAATATCAATATATAGGTGTTTTGTATATTGTTTGAATGTGTGTGTGACATGAGAGGTACAGAGTTAGATTCTGACCTTGAATAAGGCTAATTTGTGCTACTGCAGCACAAAGCAACCTTAAAATTGACCTAATCAAACATATTCTCTTGGCATGGGGGATTCCTAGATGGTGAGGTGATGTAGGGGTGCTGGAACAATTTTTATAATGGGAATGGTGAAAGTCATTGAACCAAACTGTAAATCCTGTATGTAATGGAAACAACTGAAAGCCACAGGATTTTGTAGAACCCCTAGTTTCAGCATGTACATAGCCAATTCAGTGCCACAATAAGAGTGTGATGTGTTGTAGATGGGGCACACCATGCTCTGGAAATTCAGTTGGTTCATAGGCCTTGTTTCCCCACAAATACATAAGGCATCTTCATTTAGTATGCACATATGTCAATGTTGAACATTTGCTAATGTTGCTGAAGTTGAGATTAAAGTTTTGCTTTATAATGGTGTGAAAGAGATGTAACAGGTTTTGAGAAGTGTGTGCTATCTTTTGAAATCAGAAGATAATTTCATGTGAAGGCTGTGGAATCTGTGAGTAGCAGTGTAAACCTACTTGAGGGATGTGAGGGTCCATTTAAGGATATCACATAACTTGGCATTTTCTTGCTTCTGTGGCTTGCACTTTGGACAGATGTTACACTTAACCAAACTTAACCCCTTTAAAATGAACTATTTCCTAATAGAATTGATGTCCGTGTTTTTATCTTTTTTTTTTTTTTTTTTTTTTTACAAGAGAATGATATGAAGAGGTAGATAAAAAGGCCTTCTCTCAGTTTTTCTTATTACATATAGTGACAGGAAGGGATAGCTCAGTGGTTTGAGCATTGGGGTTGTAAGTTCAATTCTTGTGGAGGCCATTTGGGGCAAAACTCAATGACCTTTTGTCCCTTCCAGTTCTAGGAGATAGGCAATCTCCATTATAAAAAAAATAAAGGAAGGGTTAATGAAATTGCAGCATCGGGCAAGAGAAGGGGATGTTGTGTTGAGTTGAATTTTTGGAGAGGCCCTGCAGTTACCAAGAGTGGACCAGGATATATTGTAGGGAAGACAGGAGCTCACACTCTAGTTCTCGGCTTAAGCCCCCTGGAGGTTGCCATCTCTGTTCACACACAATAGTCCTCTGCTCACATTAAAGGGAGGGAAGTGGAGAATAATTGTGAGGGTATCAGTAGACATATCACTGTCTACCTCATTCCAGCACAACAGTGCCTGCAGTTCTGGGATGGTCTCATCCTGTCTGAGACATAATTATTTCTTCAGTTTATGGTCCAATTTATTACAGAACTGGAGGGGAAGGGGATGTTAACATTTTTTCCTGAGGGCAGTTTGACTTCAGTCTTATTGTAGGGTATATAAGCATCATTTTGAAAAAGGGAAAATTAGACACTAACAGTCATTAATCACATTGCTTAATTGTAAGTAACCTTGTTTCTTGAAATGTGCATTAGGCACTAGTTTACAATAAATTAGCTGCATGGAAATACTGGAGGATATTAAAGAAAGGATTTGTTAGATAGAATTGTCAACAACAACAAAAACCACCACCAACAAAACAAAACCAATGAGCCACTCAACGATTTTTTCCCCAAAAGGACCTATTTTTAATTAACTTTCATTCATAAGATAAATAACAGATTTACTTGCAAATCTTCATAAATGTAAAAATTTATTCACAGATTCTGAGCTGTAAATTTGGTTACATACACCATGTTCTTTTCACTAAAACAAAAAAGTGTCTGCTTAAATGACACACTGAACCTAGCCTCAATTGTAGGAGTGTGCTCATGCCAATATAATAATATTGCACGGAATGACGCCTTGAGGCATGAAATAAGTAGCATATAGTCTGTGTACTATTCCCCAGGAGGGTATGTGTGTGTATTTTGCAGTATTTATGCTCCAATGGGATGTGGGGGAGGAGTAAACTATGCAGAATATACAACTGCACCGTACCTAGACTGAAGAGTAGAGGATGAGAATGTGGCCTAGAAGTATCTGTCTCTCAGGAGCGGTGTAGAGGGGGGAAAAGGGAGATTTCATAACGTTTAGTCCGCAACGTAGGGGAAGGCTAATAGGTTAAATATTGCACGGCATGGGTTGTTTGGCGGAGGGAGCTGTATACTATGAGACACACATTGCGCGGCCCAATGTCTCTCACGAGAGCCGCCTGCAGAGCGCTCTGCGCTGGCGATCCTCGGGAGGGCGAACCGCGTTGCGGTCTGTGCGCCCCTCAGCCCGGGGCAGGGAGGAACCCGAGCGCCTTATGCGGCTGCTCCCCCGGGGGCAGGCTGGGGGTCCCGCAGCGCCCCGGCACAGGCTGGGAGGGCGCGCAGGGCGAGGGGCTGCGCAGGCAGCGGGCACGCGGCGCTAGGTCTGTGGGACGGGGCGACACGTCCCTCCAGCCTAGTGTCCCCCCCCAGCCCGTGGGGCGCGCAGCCCCCCCCCCCTTGCACTGCGTGGCCATGCCCCGGGCGGGCGGGGCCACACACTCTGCCCCGGGGGGTGTCATCGTCTCTCGTCCCTGTTTGCAGCGTCCCACGCGAGCCCGCACTCGCGGGGCGGGGCTCTGGGGAGAGACAGACACACCGCGGGGGGGGCTAAAAGGGGAAGGGGGGGAACGAAGCGAGCCGGGCCGCTGGCGTCGGCGGCGCGGTGCATGCTGGGCGCTGTAGTTCCCACGCCGCTCGGCGGCGGCTTGCTGCCCGCTTGGGAGGACTCCGTTCCCCAGGATGCCCCGGGCCGACGGAGGTCACGTGCCCGAGGCTGGGGCACGGGATGGGTATAAGAGCGGGCGGCCATTTTGCGAGGGGAGCAGTCGCTGCTGCTGTTGCCGCTCGCTGCCCGGCCCGGCTCCCTGCTGCCGCCCCTCCCCCCCAGCCCTCGCGGTTTGTTTTCCCTCCCTTCTCTTCTCCCTGCGGATCCAGTGAGACGTGACCCGGGCGGACCCAGCCGCGGCCTTCTCCCCTGCTCAGCGCCTCCCCACTGAGTCGCATGTCCACTATCCAGAACCTCCACTCCTTCGGTGAGCCGGCCCGCCAGCCCCGCTTCCTGCGGCCTCGCCGCGCCGGCCCCTCAGGCGGGTGTCCGCTGCCCCGCGGGGGTGCGCTTTGCCGGGCGTGGGGGAGGGGGGGTCAGACTGGTGAGGGGGCGCCCGGTCTCAGGCCGGTGTCCTTGTCCCGCTGGGGGGGGGCGCTGCTCTGGGGTAACCCCCCCCCTCACACACACACAGTCCGCCCCCCTCCAGCATCCCTGGCAGTGCCCGGGCTGGTCCCCTCCGTGCTGCGCAGCGCCACTGAGCGATCGCCCCGCTCTCCCCGGCCTTGTAGCCACCCCCTGGGGCTGCCCCGGCACCGGCTTGTCCTGGGCTTCCCTTCTCCGCTGTCTGCTCCCCTTCAGCGGGGGAAAATTTGCCTGCCCGATCCTGCCACATGCCCTGGTTTAGCGCCGTCCCAGGCATTCGCCTGAATGGCTCGTGGGGTGTCGAGAAGTCTTAAGTCCTTCAGGAAGGCTTTCCAGGTTCTGGTGCCATGCTGCCTCGGGAATCCCAAATTCTGGGCACGGACGTGAAATCCCTGTTCTGGTCCACTTGCCCCAAGATTTAAACCTTTCTTATGTGTATTCCCACTATCTTTTAATAAGATACTCTGTGGATTCATCTGTGATCCCGAATCTTTGGATTCTTTAGCAGGGGTGTGGAGAAAAGGGAACCAACTTGTCTCTCCTTCCTGCTAGTTCCTGACAGGCCAGAGTTGGGCCTGCTGATCTCGATGCTTTTAATCCCAAGCCATTGGGCCTCTTTTCTGTGCTCTCCCCCCTATTAGTAGTGGCAGGCCAGGGCTGTCTCTTGCCTTCTGCCAAGCTAGTTTGCTAGTGCTATTTGGCGTGAGCCTTCCTTCTCTTGGAGTATTCTGGTTCTGGAAGTATTGGAGTTGTATAGGTAGGTAATTAAGTGATGTTAGTAATTTTTGGACCCCAAATTTTGATGGATTTGATGCCTTAAAATGCCCTGAACTTCAAAACATGCAAGCTAAACACCTTATGAAGTAATTTCTGTAAATCTTGACCTAAAGCTCATTACCTACTTTAGCTGAAGAATGATATGTAGCAAGTGAAGGAGCTGTTTGGGAAATATGCAGGTCTAATCTAAATTGGCTAGAAAATGTATATTCTGGTTTCTCTTTAGATGGTATAAATCTTTTGCCTTTGTTTGGAGGTGGAGAATACAAACTGATTGAGGGAAAACAGGAAGCATTTTTTTCTTTACCCCTTCTAAAAACAGTTGGCTCTTCTTCCCCATGCTTCAGTACAGTTGAAGACTGTCTCAATGTTGCTGTTGTGTAACCGGCCAAAATTAATTGCATTGGCTTTTTGCCTGAAACTAGGCACCAGTTGTATTGGGCAAAGTGTCTGGTATCTGCCAGTGTTTGTTACTATGTCTTGAAGACCATTTTAGCACCATTATATACAGTTTTTTTAAAGTATGGTGACTCTAACTAGCACTTCTCACTGGTAGGGAAACTTTTTCAACAGAAATAATAGTTGACAGCCCTTGTAAGCTGATGGAGTTCTGAGTGAAATGAAGTTTTAATATTGCAGTTCTTGGATTTCAGGGTTTATGGTTCAACAAGTAAACAGTTTTGTGCCATATCTATTTAATCTGAACAGATTTTGAAGAGAAAGCAAATGTTTAAGGTGTCAAACAATACAGTAAGTTAGTGATTTAGTGTGAGCTATTATGCAGTTCTATTTGGGATAAAAGAACAAGATTTTTTTCTGTAAACTCTGTTCCCTAGGAACAGAGTAATAAGGTTCTCCAAGAGGGCCCTTCTCCCTAAGCATAGCTGAAAAATTCTTAGTGCTCTGGATTTATTAAACTTTTTCTCATATGTGGAACATTATCGTATTTCTTACATAGTAAATTGTCCCTTTTTTTGCAGACCCCTTTGCTGATGCAACTAAGGGTGACGACTTACTCCCGGCCGGGACTGAGGATTACATTCATATAAGGATCCAGCAGCGAAACGGCAGGAAAACATTAACTACTGTTCAGGGAATTGCAGATGACTATGACAAAAAAAAACTTGTGAAAGCCTTCAAAAAGGTAAAGCTGCTTGCTTGATGTAGAAATCAGAATGTAATACCAATTTCTGAGACTTGAGTATTTTGTTTGGGCTTTTGGCTACATGTCTGCTTCTTTTTCACATTTGGCTAAGAGCCAGCAACAAGTGTCTGGCATCATTGTTGATTTGGCAGACTTAAATCAATGACATAAATGTTCCTTTTAGCTTCAATAGGGGGTGATGCCCCCTGCTTGCTACATAGGCCACCCCTCTGTCCCCCTTTGGTGGTAAGCAAACCCAGCTCTCCCCCACAGGGGGCCACACCAACCCTGGCCACTTCACTCCTGGGCTTTCAGGGGAGCCACCCAACTGAAGCCAGCCCTGGCCTCCCCCCCCTCCCTCTCCCTGGCTGGAGGGGGGCACACCAGGGCTGGCTGCAGCCAGGAGGAAGAGGGTTGGGGCTGAGCTGGGGACGGCACCAGCAGTTCCTTGCTGTGTTGGGGGTCCTGATGCTCTGGGAACGAGAGGGTAACTGCTGCCTCCAGCTACTCCTCCCCTCCACGGTGTGCACACATCTCCATAAGCTGCCTTCGGTGCAGTGTCTCAGTTTTCTCTTCTCGCTCCCCTGCAGGAAGCTGGTGCTGGCGCACTTAACTTTGCGGGGGGAGCGGCGGTTCCAGGCTGGGTCCCAGAGCATCTGGGCCCCCAGTGCAGCGAGGAGCCGCTGCTGCTGCCCCTTGGTCCTCTTTCAGGGGGACCAGGAGCCCAAGCTGCAACGGAGACGGGGTGGGGGGGGGGGGAGAAACCTGAGCCATGGCCACCTCTTCCCTTTCTGGGGACTCTGAGGCTGGGGGGGCAGGGTGATGTAGAGTGATGTAATGACATCACTCTGTACCCCTGCAGAAAAAACTTTCTTTAATCTATAGAGAGATGGCACAGCAATTTTTGGATTGTAGTGAGAATAAATGTCTAGTTTCCATTTTTAAGAGTTTCATTGGAAACAAATGGCAAATTGGACAGCCCAATCTTACATGTTAATTTCCTGTGCTTGACTTTCCATGTTTTGTTTCTAATATGTCTAGACTTCGGTAGATGGTTAATCTAAGCTACCCATTGAGTTACATTTGTAGTGTAACGCAAGTCAACATATATTAAATGCTCTTACCACACTACACTTCGTTGATGGGAAGAGCAAACTTCAGTCAATGTAGTGGGTCTTCACTGGACCTACTAAATCAACCCTTCCTTGCATTGTTGATCCCCTGGTAATTGTAGACAAGCTCTAAGTGTTTGAGGGCAGTGTGTGGAGGGGATAGGGCGGAGACAGGAAGGGAATGCAGCTTGCCAATTTAGTGTCACCAACTAGCTTCTGTACTGTCTTTGGAAATCAGAATAGTTTAGTTTTAATTTTCTCAGTCAACACAATTGTGGATACTTGCTGCAATAATATCTTAAACAGCTTGTTGTGAAAGTACATAGTAAAGCATAGTAAGATGTCTCACAACACGTTTTCTAGAAATTTGCTTGTAATGGTACTGTGATCGAGCATCCTGAATACGGTGAAGTTATCCAGCTTCAAGGTGACCAGAGAAAGAACATTTGCCAATTCCTCTTAGAGGTGAGTGACATCAGACCATTAGCAGTATTCTAGCGTCCTCTGAAACTAAGGAAGACTTTCATTGTTAATGGTATATTAATTTTTCTTTACATTTAACCAGCTGTTGAACCTATAATACAGTTCTTAATACACTGACCTGAAAGGACAAAACCAGATTCTTACAGTATTGTGATAATGGTGTTGATATGTTCTAGGAATCTAAAGTTTCAAAATGTTCTTGCACTCTGTATTAAATTAACAATTCCCATTCTCTGGGGAAATTTTTGCCTCCAGTTGTAAAAGCAAAAATGTTTGACAAATATAACTGATACTGCACTGGTGCTGTGGAATGGAGGAAAAATAGCTTTTTTTCTTGTTATAAGGCATGTTCTATTAGGTTTTTTTTAAAGCAGTTCAGATCAGAAGGATAAACAGAGTAAAGGATTGAGCTGTTCTACAGTGCTTCTAGTAACCAGGATCCTAAATAAAAATTAAGGCATATAATTTTTTGGCAGACTTCTAGAGAATTCTCTCATTTGATTCCGAAACCTGGAAAATTGCTGTGAATCCTTTATTGTACCAATATCTTTCCCCTTGATGCATGAACTTCCTAGTCATGTCCAATGACTGATGCATCTTTTTATCTGGTGGTGCCTGAATGAGCAAGCTTTAATGAAATTTGTGTTTTTCTTTTGCAGATTGGCATTGTCAAGGAGGAACAGCTGAAAGTTCATGGTTTTTAAAATGTGCATTATCACATGAAGAATTCTGCAGATTTTGTTCTTACTCGAGCTGACTAAACTGAAATGGGTCTTTGCAGTAAATGGACTTGCCACTTAAAGTTTTATTCACATTTGCATGATTACCGAAAACATGTGGTGTATAGACTAGAAACACACAAAAAAATTTCAGTAAGATGGTAATGAAGAACTTTGAATTTTAACACATTTCCAATGGAAACATTTTAGTGCTGATTGTTGAGTTTATGACTTTTCACCTGACTGATTTACATGTTTTTGTTGTATTAAAACCATGTGTATGTGTTGCAGCTTAAAGAAGTCTATTTGTTTTTTTTTCCTTGAGTGTTTGGAACACTTAATCAAGCAATAGTTCTGATTTAGTGTGATTAAGCAGCCCTGTGGCAAATTTAGTTTACTGAGCATCAATTAAACTGAGATCTGCATAATAAAGTGTTATCTTATAACTGAAACTAAGTAAATTAGAACTTCACAATCTCTTCATAGTTGATGTATTTGAATACCAATTGGTAGTTCATACAGTGAAGAACTGATCTTCATTTATCACTCTAATCAGTACATTCTGGAATACTAGTCTTAAAGTGAAGAAAACTCTTGCAAGCATTACTGATTGCTTAGAGCAGTGGTCTCCAACCTCTTTAACCACAAGATCACTTTTTCAGTTTAAATGTAATGTAAGATCTACCTCAAACCCACCTACCCTTGCCCTGCTTCCTTCCTACCCCTGCTGCATCCTTCTGAGGCCTTACCTGCTCACTCCATCCCCCTTCCTCCCCAAACCTCATTCACTTTCACCAGGCTGGGGTGCAGGCTCTGGTCTTGGGCCAAGGGGTTTGGAGTGTGGGAAAGGCTCTGGGCTTGGCATTGGAGTCCAGGAGAGGCTTCCGGGTGCAAGCTGTGGGAAGGAGTTTGGGTGCAGGAGAAGGTTCAGGGCTGGGACAGATTCAGGAAGCAGGCTCTGGCTGGGCCCTCTTTAACTGAGAGAACCCCACTGCTCCACCACCAAGCAGCTAAGGCAGGCTTACTCCTGCCTTGGTCCTACACCACTCCTGGAAGCAACTGACATGTACACCAATGGCTCCATGGCACCATGTGCTGCCCCTCGTTTACACACACAGCCCACAGCTTCTATGGACATGGCTCCCTGTTGATCAATGGGAGTTGCAGGAGTGATGTTTGCAGGCAGGAACAGCATGAGGAGACCCTGTACTCTGCCTTTTGCAGGGACATGCCATCCATGGCCAGGAGCAGCAATTACAATAGGGATAGTGACTCCAGTCACCACAAGGTAGGCATTTTAGAGCTCACTACTCAAAATAATTAAATTTAAGTGTAAGAGAAATAAAAATTATGAAATGCACAGACCAATCAACCCACTTTGCAAGTAGTAACAACTGCCACCTCCCCTCCCCTGCTATGTGTTGGGTCAGGAGGCGAGTGAAGGATGGACTGTGTTTGTGAGAATGACAGACTGTGTGAGAGTGACAAACTTGCATTGCCAAGCTTCCACCATCCCCTTCTCTTCGTGTGGAGCTAGGGTACAGGAGTAGGGAAAGGAAGGACACCTTGACATCAGTACCCTCCTCCCTCCCATATGCTGCACAACAAGCAGGAGGCCATCTAGTTTTCATTGAAACTTAATTAAAGGGGGTTCAGTTTATATCTGTTCATATAAAAGTTTCCTATTGAATACACAGAGATCAAATCCTTTCTTGGGGAAGACGTGTATCTTCAGAGTAAGTTCCTCAGATATGTTGAATCAGAATATGACAGTTGTAGCTGAAGGCAATATGTCTTCTGTTCTGCAGCATCACATCTCCACACCAAGTGTACAAAAATATTTGGCCGGCTTAAGCTTCCATGTACAAACTTTAGGATTATCAGGAAGTGACTATCAAGTACAGTTTGTAGGAGCTGCAGAGCTATACCAACTACTCATCAGGGATGCAAGTTAGTTTGAAAAGCAAGCCCTTGAGGATGAAATAATGTTGGATTGGTGCAGGTCTTTAACCCATTTCCACCAGCCTACATCAGATATCTTGCAGTTGAGGCTAATAAGTAGGGTTAGGGATCTGCATTCTAACTAAATGATAGTTTTGAATTATATTGGCTAGTGTGGGGGATGGGGGGAGGAGGGATCCTACTTTTAGTGATTTCATTTTGGGGTGAAGGGGGAGGGGAGGGGAGATACATTTACTCTAGTAGACAGCACAACTTTTCCAGGCTAGCTACATCACTATCTACTGTAGACATGGGCTGGTAAAGAATTATTAGCAAACCTAAAAGTCATTTTATATTCTCCAGGGTACGATCTTGACTGTTGTGTTCCTTTAATGCCCCAACCTGAGGTACCTTTTACTGTACACTTATAAACTATGAGAGATGCTCTCAGCCTCTAGCATGTAAAAATTACTACTAGCCGAATTATGAGAATTCTAGACAGCCACCTCTGAATTACAGTACAGCACTACACCAGAACATTCCCATTTCTGGACTTGTTCTCATTTTGTATTGTCCAGGTCTTTCTTGGACAACACAAGCTCATTTTTAATAGAAAAGGATATGCACAAATCCTATAATTCCAAATGGAAATTTCAAAACTTTCAAAGCAAAAGTTTTAACAATTACAGTAAGATTTTAAGTGATTACAAGAAATGAAGCATAAGTCATTTTTTTTTTGCAAGAAAATAAATGGTATGCCACCATCTAGAAAAGTACAATATCATGCTTGTGCAATTTACTACCTGGATGAGTTTCAGCCATGTCCACCCACCCCCCCATCTGATTTTCCTTTCCTTGTGTAGCAGATGGTACAGACAGAGAAAGAGGGGAGAAGATGATTTGTGTTCTCTGTTCTCGCTTATTTTCCTCTTGAACCTCGAGGAAAGCTGGGGATGATTTTCAAAGAGAGAGGCTGTTTTCATAAGAACCTTCAGCTGTTCCTTGACTAAGCTGTACATTTCTTGCTTACACTCTTCTTCCTGCCAATGAATGGCTGCTTAACCAAGTGATAGTCCATTTGATTATGTTGACAGCAGGCTAAGGCATCAGTTATGTCTTAGGAACTGATTTGTGCATGCTTTTTTACTTATCTCTCAGTGCTGTCATGCAGAAAAAACTTGGCATTCAATGTAGTCACACTTTACCAGGCCAGAAGTCAAATTATGAGTGCCTAGTGAGGTAGCATTTGAATATACTTTATACAAAAAAAAAAAAAAAAAATCAGTCTTGCAGAATGGGTGAACATAGGGATACAGACTGTCTCAGCATGTTAGCCAGATTGTGGCTCCTAGCTGCAGATGGCATTCACTGGATATTTTGAGAACTCTTTACACATAGCGATTAAGACTTTTTATTACTATATTTTTTCCCCTCTGTTTAAAAGCTAGTGTGGCAGAAACAACTTGCTAAGTTTCTATCATCTTGCTAGAAATGTGTGTGCGGTTGGATGACTTCATGAGAATCTGTTTTGACTTCCTATTAAGTGGGGGGGGGGGGAGTAAATAATGGTTTTGCTAAAACTTAAATGACTAAATTTTAATACGGTATTATATGAGAAAATTACACCCATCCCAAAAAGTACAAATTAGGGATATAAACAAGTAGTTGAGTATACTATTAACCCATAAACCAAGATTTATGGGTTAATCTTGACTAGCATCCCCCCCTTGCTGCCTCTGTATCAGCCTCTGTGCCACCTGCCTCCCTCCCCCCGCCTGCCTCTATCAGAGTCAACCATGCATGGGAGGGTGGAGGGGACATCTCGGGCAGAGGGGTGGTCTTAGGCAGAGGCTGCTTCGCAGCAGCAGCCCCTGTGCATGTGGTGTCCGAGGCAGCAGTGCAGGGTGGCCTGTCTGCACAGGGAGCTGGTTTTTAATCTGGCTTTCCTTGTGGACTGGCTCTTGCCTGTTACCCTGTGCTGCTGCCTGTCATACAGAGGCAGCAGCATGAGGTGGCAGGCATTCCCCAGGAATGGGGTCAGAGTGCACTGGCTGCCAGCCCCACCCTCGGGGACTATAAAATAGTTGAGTAACCGATATGAATTCTTGTGGTTACTCAACTATTCTATTACCTGCTATCTAACATCCTTAATACAAATCAATTTCACTGACCTTATTTTTTAAAACTAGACTGGTGACTTGATAAGATTATAACTAGATTTTCATTGGAAATTCAGGATTTATTCCTATCTTCAAAACAACCTCCACCATGTTTTCATTGTCATGTCTCACTGCAAAAGCAATTTTAAAACTAAGTTAATTGGTGGGACAATTACTGGTGTACTGTCTCTACATTTCAAAGATTTGTTTGAGAAGTGGAAAGAGTTCAGAAAAACTATTAAAATTATTTGAGGCCTTGAAATAAAGAGCAAGTTGAGTGCCTTGATGGAGTACAACTACCTACCTGTCAAAGATTTAATAGCAGAGAGCTCTTTAATATAAACATAGACTGCGATGGATTCTCAATTTCTAAGTCGTTTAATCAAGGCTGATCTTATAAAAGATGTGCTTATAAAAACGAGAAAATTTGCCATTTTATAAGCATTTATAAAGCTGTCTACACAGCTCCTTTTTGCGCAAAAGCCTCTTGTGCAAAAACGGCCCCTAATTAATTATGCAAATGAAGCGTGGCAATACGCTAATCTGTGCTTCATTTGCATAGACTTTTGCGCAAGAGAGGTGCAGTGTAGACGTAACCTTCGATCAGGGGCTATGCATTTATTTTCTATTATTGGGGGCTATTGTCTCAATAGCTTAGGCTGTAATCTAATGCCAGAAAGAAATAGAAATTGCATTTTTAAACTGGTCAGTTTTAAAATACTAAGGAAACTCCCACAAAACAATTACATCAGCGGCTGGGGATACTCAATTTTCAATACCAGGTTTAACTTTACCCTGTTCTTCCCTGATCAATCTCTGCTATCCTAATTACAGCCTACATACTCCTATCATTGTAAACAAAACACTACATACAGACTTGTATATTCCAAACCCACCATTAAGTAGAGAGAAAACTAGATGCCACTCTTAGGGTATGCCGTTTTTCTGACAAAACTTGAGGAACGTGCACACTGCAATTTTGTTCAGCAAGAAAATCGAAAGAACTGAGGTTTTTTTCCGGCATTGGTAACCTTCATTCTATGAGGATGAAGCCTTTTCGCGAAAAAGGCGTGTGTGGACAGGGAAGAGGGAGTTCTTTCGGAAGAAGAGGAAATATTGCAGTCTTCCAAAAATCTTGTTACCATCTGTGTTTATTTCCAACTCTCCTTCCACTCAAAAACCCAAACAAGCAATTTTTAGTCATTTTCGATGCCATGACATTGATCATGATAGTCCCAGCAAGGATCAAAATTTCCCCTACCTAACCAGTAAGGTGTGTGAATATCCTTAAGATGATCCTTACAGTTAGCACAATTTTTTTCTTTTTTTAAAAAGTTTAATCCTCCTTACGTTCACGTTCCTTTAATCAATGTCTTTTAGGCATTTATACAAGCCCATGATTAATTATGTCTTAAATGTTAATGTATCTGTAAGCCTGTGTGGTTTGTTGTACACAAGTTTCCATTGACAATGTGTTGATTATTTTTAGAATTAGTTCGAATGTTTATGTAAACTGAGTAAGGGAGAAACTAAATAGAACCATTTTGTGTTTACTGATTGTTACACAAAATCATTTTACATCCTGTTTCTAATATACATGTTGAAGTGTTTATATCTATTATATATTTAAAGAGTGTGTTTGTGGATTGATTTGTGCAAAATAGTCATGCTTCGGGATTACCTATAGATACCAAATTTTGCATAAACAATCCTGCCACTTAAATTAGCTGTAAGCACTACTTTTTACACCAGAATCTGCTGGATGAAAGGTTTAAATAATTATTTTTGTTTTTCATTGGAAAAAAATCATGACATTATAATTAGAATTCATAAAAATATTTGCTAACAAAATTAAAATCGAGTAATCTATTCAACTGTCACTTTAGTGCAAAGAAAATGTTTACTGTTACAAATCACAAAATAATTCAAATTAGTTATGGAAAGAGTAATGGAAGCTTTATGAGTTTCTGATTCAAATTTACTGTGTATGGTAATTAATTCAATAAAATAAGTAGTGTTTGAAGTTGAAATCCTACAAATTCAAAACTGTTTTTACTTCACTTTTGCAAGCACATTAATAAAAATTCTATTACATATATTTAATTTCTTGAACTTTCCTATAAGGATAATCTACATAAAATGACTTTGCTTGTTCAACAAAGGACCTCATTGCTAGTATTTACTATTTGGTACGCTTATTTCTGTTTGTTACATTCCTGTAATTGGTTACTTCATGTTATGTCTTAACCATTTTTCCAGTAATGCTAGCTAGCTGAGATAATGCAAGACTATCTAAAAGAAATTGTACCAGTGTTGTGTTATGTAATGTACATTGTGTTAAAAAAAAGTTTGCTATTTTTAAGTTAGATTCTTTCTTGGAAAATATGGTTAACATATATCCTGTAATATTTAATGTAGTACTTGAGTCTTGTGCAATCTGTTTTCTGAATTGTCTTTTATTATGTAACAAAAATACTTAAATGGAAGCAGAGTTTAAGTGTGTAATATACTTTTCAGTATGAGAAGCAATTATGTTGTGGATTTAAGTTTTAATTTGCACTGTTAACTGACTTAAGTAGCTGAGAATACTGCACCATCGTCCGGAATGATTTCACAGTTCTAGAACAAGGCTCTTGGCACCGTGTCCAGGATGTTAGGTAGAGGAGGATCATCTAGCATTCTGGACAGTCACAGCATTTGTACACGAAGTAAGTATTGGCAGTCTGAGTAAGTCTGTTCACAGCAGACTCTGTTTTCAAATCTATATTGAGTCTGTATGCGGCCATATCTCCCTGTTAAAAATGAGCTATCAGTTTGGTAAGGTGTCCATGTTAAATGGTCTTTGCTATGACTATAGCAAAAAACATGGTCAAATAGTTCTGCTGCTTTACAACAGTTAAGTCAAGTCTTTGGACAGGGTCGTAAATAAGATCACTCTGCTCCCAATTTTGGATATTAGCTGTCTTTGTGCTTATACGGCTTGACTGAGGTCACACAGGAAGTCAGAGCTGGAACTCAGGCATTCTGAGTCTGTCTAGGGTTGCCAGATGGTTTCAACAAAATGCCGGACACACTTGGCAGTACATCACAATCTACATTACATCTTATTTAGAAAATACTGGACATTTATATTTTCTCAATTTATTTCCCCAACAGAAAGCTCAAATACTGGACTGTCCAGTTCAAAACCGGACACCTGGCAACCCTAAGTCTGTCCAATGCTTTAACCACAAGGGTATCCCTTTCAAGTAAGCACCTTTAACACATGGGTGTTTTGCTGCCTGAATACCAACATAAGGCATTATTGTGTATATAGCAGTCATGCTTATTGTGTATATAGCAGTCATGAAACTACTGTACAGCAAGAAGAGTAAGAATCATTGTTACATGTAAATCCAAGACTCCTGTTGAGAGCTACTGTGTTTGTCTGAAAACCTACCTGGATTTTTTTACTGACAAATCCATAGGATCCCAGCCCTGTTGTAAAAGAAATGCAGAGATTGGTAATGTAGGAAATTGCTTATGCAAAATGTTGAATAATGGACTAATCCTCAAATATCATGCATCCATATACAACAAACATTGGCAATACTTTTGCATATCCTATTGTACAACCTTGCTAAAATAGCCTAATGAATTGTGCTTGGTGTATGCTATGTAGCGGTAGCTGTATATATTGTCAGTCTGTTGTAACATCTTTTTACTCAGAACCAAATCTGGGCCAGGTCCAGGTTGCACATGATGTAGGAGTGCTTCCTAAGATGCTTTATAAAGTTATAAGTAGCATATTACAAGTTAATAATTTATACATTTTTTCAACAGAATTTCAATATGGTTATTTAATATGGTTCCATGAATGCCAAGAGGATGCAGTATGAGTAAATTTACCACAATTAATATTAAACAGAATTTGTTGCATATTATGAAGTGGTATAAGAGTATATAAGGATGAAGAAAAAATACACTTGTTGGAATTCTCATTGAAAAATTTACTAAAATTCACTTAAAAAGCTGAGTTTGAAAGACAGTATAAAAATCCTCTATGAACATGACTCGAGAGAGTAGCAAAGACATGACAGAGTAGTCTGCCTCTGCTCTCACATGAAACTTAAAAACAGGGTGACTATTTATTATGACTGCAAGGAAAACCTTAATAGTGCAAATCCAGCAGTTTAAAAAATGAGAGTTAGTGAGCAGTAATATCATTGAAACCGTAGCGGAGCTGTTGAAAGCGGAAAGATTGAGAATGTCCCTGTGAGTGAGCTATTTGTGTAAAACAAAGGAACTATAAAACAAGGACAGAAACATGATTTTTAATAATGGGCAGCTTGACAGCTGGAGAAAACATTACTCCATACATCTAAGAAACCTGTGTGGGCAGACTACTGGAGTTTGATGGGACTGGTGAATTGAAAAGAGACTGCTTCAAAAGTTCTCTGAGTCAAAGTCACTTTCCACTTTCTTTCTGCCCACTACTCCCTCCTAAGCCATTACTAAGAAGAAAGGGGTAAAATTTTCCTCTGTCTTCTACCAGATGCTGGGCAAAGATCGGGGCTCTCTTGTTTGTCTACTTCTCTTCTGGGAGAGAGCTGGGTCTTTACATTTCTCCTGGTTGCTACCATCACCTTCTTGGTTACCTGAAAAGTGTTTCTGTCCCTTTCCTCTCATTCCCTCCCTTTCTTTCCCCCGCCTCCTACAGTTCAGTCCCCTTCAGATGCATGGAACACCCCTCAGCCTGACCTGCAGAAGTGGCCTTCTATCTTCAAGTACAAATGAAATGAAGATACTGGGACAATTTGTGGCATCTCTTACAGCCTCTTTAATTTCTGCTATTTACAGGATATTGGGGTTTTTTTGCCTAGTTAACTCAAATTATTATCTATATTCAAATTAATTCTCAAATTAGCTTAATTCTACATCATAACATTCAAGATGCACAGGGTGGTTGTATTAACTGTTCACAGGCAGAGCTAATTTGAGGGGTAGCTAATACCCCCTAAACAGCCAGCCTAATTCAAGTTAAAAGCACCATCATACTCTAGTTAAGGGATTCTCTCTGTGGAAGCGCCTCAAGTTGGGGCAACACATGAATTCTAAGTCAGATTAATTCTGCCCTGAAGATAAGTTGTTAAATCATTTTCCTCTCACACACGGGGCTTCTTGAGTCTGATTCATATACTTTGGCAAAATCCAGAAATTATGAGGTTCACCTCATACTTTTGGCCCCCTTGCCTGTACCCATCAGTTATTAACTGTTACTATAAAATATATGTGAATTTGCTGGCATTGCTTAAGCCCGTGGTCCCCAACACGGTGCCCGCGGGCGCCATGGCGCCCGTGGGGGCATTTCTCTGCGCCCGCCAAGTGCTCAGGGCTGGCCTGGCCCCGGGCACGTGGCGCACGCGCGGTGCCGGAGCCGCCCCGGGTG
The DNA here is from genome assembly GCF_049634645.1 of Pelodiscus sinensis. Classification (NCBI taxonomy): domain Eukaryota; kingdom Metazoa; phylum Chordata; order Testudines; family Trionychidae; genus Pelodiscus; species Pelodiscus sinensis. The sequence continues at coordinate 176,615,525 of NC_134712.1, forward strand.
CGTGGCGCACGGTGAGCGCCGGCCCCGGGGACGCCGCAGATTCAGCCCCCGCGGCGCATGGGGGGGAGAGAGCGCCGGCTCCGGGCGCGCGGCGCTTGGGGGAGGGAGGGGGGAAAGAGCGCCAGCGCCGGCCCCGGGCGCACGGCGCTTGATGGGAGAGCGCCGGCCCCCGGAATGCGGCTATGGGGGGGGCCCGCCCCCGGCTATGGGGGGGCCCGCCCCCGCCTCACCCCCCCCGCCTCACCCCCCCGGCGCCCGGCGGGCGAACGGCCACACCCCCTGGCGCCCGGCAACCCCAAAAGGTTGGGGACCACTGGCTTAAGCCTTCTCTCTGCAACATTGTGACCTAAATAGCCAGACTCCTGGCGCATACCCAGTTTTCCACTACAGCCCTCACTAACGTGTTATTAATTACTTGAATGGAATATGGTCCAAAAGTTGGGTTATATGTGTGTTATTAATTATTTAATTTTAACACTGAAAACAAGTCTGTGTTGGTTTTGCTGTGGTTGAGGAAACCCCTTTCCTCATGTGACGTCCCAATCATTGAATTAATTGCTCTCCTTAAATGGATACACCCTAATCTCCATTTACCACACTTAGAGAACTCGGGCTATGTCTACACTCGTGGCTTCTTGCGTGCGAAATATGCAAATGAGGCTAAGCGTGGAATATTGCTGAGCCTCATTTGCATACCTAATGAGCCACCATTTTTGCAGAAGAGGCTCTTGCACCAGAAGGAGCTCTGTCAACACTGCCCCTTCTTGCGCAACAAAAACCCTTTTGCACAATGCCGTTATTCCTGAAAATAATCAGCGTAGTGGCATTGTGCAAGAGGGGTTTTCTTGCACAACAAGGGGCAGTGTAGACAGCTCCTTCTGGTGCAAGAGCCTCTTCTGCAAAAATGGCAGCTCATTAGGTATGCAAATGAGGCTCGGTAATATTCCACGCTTAGCCTCATTTGCATATTTCTCATGCAAGAAGCCGTGAGTGTAGACATAGCCCCTGGGTCCAGCCAGACCAGAACAGGATTTGGGGAGCCTGCACAGGAACATGTCTGGGCAGGGGTAGTGACTGTGTCCAATCTAAAGGAGCTCCACTTACCAAGCCACTCTCACCAGAATGGAAGTACAGCAACTGTGAAGGCTTCTGCAGAACTCTAGGTTCTGCTGTTACTTCTTAGTCAGGATGGTGGGAAGAGAAAACTCTCCCAGGCACTCATAGCCCTTATATTCAAAATCTGTGAGATGCCTCAAAACAATTTACAGTGAGGGGAATAGAATAGCATTGTAAGTTTATTTTACAATAATGAGCTGGTTAATTTTAGAATTGAAAATGAAATGGTTTTAAACTTGGTTAGGGACTCAATTAAATAACCTACATAGACATGCACAGAGACTATAAGCTAATAGTGAGTAGACAATATATTTATATGCTTAGATCTTTGGAGCAGGGACGTTATATGTGTAGGTAAAGTGTCTAGCATGATGGGGAGGCCTAATTGCTGAGCAGGGTCCCTAGGCACAATGCACTTGACAAATAATATTCACGATTAGAATACTCTGAGCAAAAACCTCTGAATGCCCCCAGAACTACTGAGGTAGAGCAGGGGTTATGCTGGTATTGCTTGTCTGATTCTACAAACCTCCTCAGATAAGACTCCTGTTACAATCAATGGGAATTTTGCCTGAGAAAAGCAAGCAAAATTCTCCCCAAAGGTAGTAGATGCTTAATTAGGAAGGATTCCTTAACAGTGGGTGGTGGCTGCACGTAGAAGGCAGCATTAGTATTACAGGTGACTGACACTATTTCCTAGAGAAGGATGATTCTAGCTAAGGCGGCTTGTTTCCTTCCACCGAGAAAAAATATGCAGTAAAATGGTAAGGTTCATGAAGGCCCAATACTTTTCCACAGATGTATTTACATAAGAACATAAGAGCAGCTGTACTGGGTCAGACCAAAGGTCCATCTAGCCCAGTAGCCTGTCAGCCGACAGTGACCAGCACCAGGTGCCCCAGAGAGAGTGGACCGAAGACAATGATCAGCGATTTGTCTCCTGCCATCCCTCTCCAGCCTCTGACAAACAGAGGCCAGGGACACCATTTCTATGCCCTGGCTAATAGCCTTTTATGGATCTAACCTCCATGAAATTATCCAGCTTCTCTTTAAACTCTATTATAGTCCTAGCCTTCACAGCCTCCTCTGGCAAGGAGTTCCACAGGTTGACTACACGCTGTGTGAAGAAGAACTTTCTTTTATTAGTTCTAAACCTGCTACCCATTAATTTAATTTGGTGTCCTCTAGTTCTTCTATTATAGGAACTAATAAATAACTTTTCTTTATCTGCCCTCTCCACACCACTCATGATTTTATAGACCTCTATCATATCCCCTCTCAGTCTCCTCTTTTCTAAACTGAAAAGTCCCAGTCGCTTTAACCTCTCCTCATATGGGACCCGTTCCAAACCCCTAATCATTTTAGTTGCCCTTTTCTGAATCCTTTCCAAGGCCAAAATGTCTTTTTTGAGGTGAGGAGACCACATCTGTACACAGTATTCAGGATGTGGGCGTACCATAGTTTTATACAGGGGCAGTAAGATATTCTGGGTCTTATTTTCTATCCCTTTCTTAATAATTCATGTTTTAGTCACTGGTTAGCTAAATTCGTGTGTGTGTGTAAGTGTAAGATTTATCCAGAATATTGTGTGTGTGTGCGCGCACGCGCGGCGCTCAAGTTTTTGTTTTTTGGAAAATAAACTGAAAATACACATGCTTAATTTAAATCATTGTTCTGGGGTGGGGTTGGGGATGAGAGGTTCAGTCTGCTCTTGGTCAAGGTGAAAAGCTTTGGGCAAGGTGCAGCTCCAATGGCAAAACAGGAGGTACATGTCCCCCAGCTGCAGCAGGTCAAGGTTTGTCTGCCCCCTATGTCCCCTAGTCAGAGTGAGGAATGCAGCAAACTGCACTTTCTTCTTGCTCTAGATGAAGAGGAACAGGCAGCAACATTCCTGGATGAATTGCAGGGGGGGCTTCAACCCATCATGCTCCCTAAGGGGTGACTGGAGGGTGGAAGGCTTGAGTCTGGGGCAGTCCTGGATGGAAGGCAGTGCTCCCAGCCAGCCTCTTTCACCTGCCTGGTGAGTATCTCTTTTCTGTAAGGTTTTCTAAAAGCAATCCCATTCCAGGAACATACCATTTTCCTGCCTAACCAAACCCTTTCCTTGCTTTGAGGTATGATAAGAGGAAGCTGTATGCTGAATTTGGTGGTCCTAGCTCTTACCTTTCAGGAGGAGTTCTTGAACAAACAGAAAGCGGCACAGATAGACACTCTCTCAAATACATAGTAGATAATAGAGGGGGCCCAAAGTAAACACTGTGTTGTAGGTGAGATCTCATCCCCTGGCAAAAAGAGGGTGGTTCCCTGCTACATTCAGAATGTATCTGCATGCTTCTGGAAGTACCCAGGAATAAATCCAGTAGAAAATAGGCTGTGCAGCAGAAGAAGCTATTTCGTATTCAGAGGAGGAAGCACCCCTTGCAAGTAGCTGCAGAGTGAAAGGCTAGGGCACTGGCAGTTAGAACACAAAGAAAGCCTTCTCTTCTACTCACTCAGAATTGTAATATAGAATGGCACAGCCTTATATAAACAGGCACAGTAGTTTTGCTAGGAGAAAGACAAGACACATATGACTTGAAATGTTCTTCTCTTTGAGTGGTTTCTTTGCTTAGTTCTTCAGGTGAAAAAAAACCACACTTTTGTTTCTAATACCCTTTTACAAAAGATTTCTCTGTACTATTTTTCAGGCCACCCTAATACACGTGGCATGAAGCAGTTATCCAAGAAGACGTTAAAAATCCAGTTTCGAAGGGATGCCTGTGTGAAGTGAGTGAGAATTAAGGGTGTGTCTACACAGAAACCTGCAGGTGTGATTGCAGCACCAACCGCAGTTAGCTTTGATCAAGTTAACTAAATAAAGGTGGCATAGGCTAGCCCACCGGCCAGTCTGGGACTGTGGGGTATGTACTTCAGTAGCTAACCTGTAGCATGTAGCCACGCTACTGCTTGAGGGAGGGTAAGCTAGTTCAATCACAGCTAGCTTGGTATGCCTATGTGCTGTCAGTCCCCGTAATACACGAGGTTCGAAGGGATGCCGGAAAGGATGAGACTGCAACTGGGGGTTTCAAAAAGCACAAACTGATTTTATTTTGATGGCGCCAGACAATCATCAGAACAAAAATTAAACAGATTGCCAGACAACACAAAACAATTCCCTGAGGCTTTTCTAAATCACAATAATTTCCAATAACTGCCCAGGGGTTAGGAACAGTTGAATTAACACTGGTATTATCCATAGGGCTGAGTATTTACACAACTTTATACAAGGAAACAGTAAAAAACCTAAACCACAACTATTTATAAACTAACTTAGTAACTTTTTAGCCACTGTCACTTGGCAAGCAATAAGGACAACTAAAAATCAATTAGGATAGGGATGATGGTGGGGGGGGGTGTTATACCAGTTCTGGAGACAGCAGGAACACAAGTACCGGTCACACGCTCATAAACTGTCTCCACTCGGGTCGACCAACTCGGAGTACGCTCAGTAAGACTCAAGAGCGGGGGGTGCAAGGCGTCTGGGTGATCAGGCCAGGCGTTCACTCAATGCGAATCCCCAGTGAGAGAGGGGCTGCCTGCCTGTTTTATTGCCTGTGAACTTATCACCCCATAGGTTGGTTTTTGCTGCAGTGGGTGGAGTAGCAGGCCTGAGCACCAGTCAGCCCATTAGCTGATCTGTTACTGCAATGGGTGGAGCGAGCAGGGGAAGATTATTAATTTACATGCCCTTATATGGAAAACACTCCACCTCACAGACAGAGCCCCCTATACCAGCCTCAGAGGTATTACAGGCTATGGCTCCCTGCGACGGACAGCCATTTCTGATGTTCTGTCTCGGACATGTGCCACAATCCCATCTCCCGCCGGCTGTCTACTCTAGACAGAGCTTTGGAGACATAATTCCAGACAGTGTGTCAATTTTTTGATTTCTGTAACTCATAGAAACCCCAGCCAAAACCAGGGTCCCCATTGCGATAGGCAGGGGAAACAATCCCTGTCCTGAGATGTATGCTTCCTGATCCAGCTGAGAGCCATGTTCCTCCAATAGAGTATTTGTAAAAGTTTCTGTGACTGAAACAAAGCAGGTTATCGCTGCAAATGGAATTCAGAGACTCTCTTCCAACTTCTGCTTTCCATGATTGCTTGGTGATCTGGCAAAATGTCTGCAGGAGACAAGAAACCTGTTCTCCTACTTCCTTCTGGCGGTGTAAATCAGGAGCAATGGCACTGAAGTCACTAAAGTGATTATAGAGCAAGAGACAAGGGAACGAGGTTGAGACCTTGGTTTAGGGTCTTATGGTCCCGACACAGGGGAGACTCCCATTGATTTTGCTGACTTTTATTTTTCCCTTATGACCATAAAATACAGGCAGTCCCCGGGTTACGTACAAGATAGGGACTGTAGGTTTGTTCTTAAGTTGAATTTGTATGTAAGTCGGAACTGGTACATATTGTAGGGGAAACTCTAGCCAAACATTTCTCCAGAGCTCAGTTTTATTCTCCCACACCTCACTTCCCTCAGTCCTTTATTCTCAAGCTGAGGGGTCTGCTGAGAAAAGCCGCTCCGCGTCTCCCTGGTCTGCTGGGAGGGTGCTAGCTTTGCGTCTCCCTGGTCTGCTGGGGGGGAAAGCAGCTAATGCGGGGTTGCCTCACCCCATTTGTAAGTAGGGATCCAATGTAAGTCGGATCCATGTAACCTAGGGACTGCCTGTAGTCCAAAACTAGATTTGCAGAGGCAAAAGCTGCATGCATCACTAAACATCATGGCTGTGTCTACATTGGTTTTGTGCAAAAGCAGGTGCTTTTGCACAAAATCATGCCATGCTGCCTGTCTACACTGGCGGGGAGTTCTTGTGCAAGAACACTGATGTTCTAATGTGTGAAATCAGTGCTTCTTGCACAAGAACTGTGATGCTCCCACTCAGGAAAAAGCCCTCTTGCGCAACTGTTCTTGCGCAAGAGGCCAATGTAGACAGGCAACATGAATTTCTTGCGCAAGAAAGCCCTATGGCTAAAATGGCCATCGAAGCTTTCTTGTGCAAGAGAGCGTCTACACTGGCACAGATGCTTTTGCGCAAAAGCACATCTCTTGCGCAAAGGCACATGCCAGTGTAGACGCTTTCTTGAGCAAATACTCTAACGCAAAAACTCTTGCGTTAAAGAGTATTTGCGCAAAATCTTGCCAATGTAGACGTAGCCCCAGTGTAACAAGTGTGTGCCAGCATGTTGGTTTGAAATTTACAAGAAATTACAACAACTAAGTTTAAATATAGCACCCTTGTGGTGCATAAATGTGTGTGCTGTCTTTCCTATTCTGTGCAGGATTTTCCCACTTGCTATGTTTCACTTTCAAATTTAGTTGTCATGGATGAGAGCCTCAGCTGGTATAAATTAGTATAGTTCCATTAAATTGGTTCCATTAAATTCCCTTTGTTTTTGAAGAAAAAATATTGTTTTTGTTTAATTTGGTTTATCCACAAACTCATTTTCATTCAGACAGATTGCAAACCTCAGACTAAAGTAAATTTTTAAACACATGCACACATACAGTCACTTATATTGATTCTCCCGTATTTTTGTGAATCTGTTTTGTGTAAACCTCTCTGCTATATGAAACATCAAATACTGTTTTGAGTTTTCTGGGGCCTGCACACGAATTCTTCTGAAAGTAAAATAATATTGGTATTCAATTGATATATCATGTTAAAATGACATTGGCCAGATCTTCAGCTGATCTGAATGGAGCTATGCCAATACGGCTACGTCTAGACTACATCTCTTTTTCGTAAAAGGGATGTAAATTAGATGTATTGTAATTGCTAATGAAGCAGGGATTTAAATCTCTCCCGCTTCATTAGCATAAAAATGGCTGCCACTTTTTTCCACACGGAGCTTTGCCGGAAAAAAGCGCCAGTCTAGACGCTGATCTTACGGAAAATAAAGCCTTTTCCGAAAGATCCCTTATTTCATAGAAAGATCTATGAAAGGACTTTTGCCTGAATGGGAGCAGCATAGTATTTCTGCAAGAAGCACTGATTTCTTACATGAGATTGTCAGTGTTCTTGCGGAAATTCAAGCGGCCAGTGTAGACAGCTGGCAGCTGCTTTTGCGGAAAAACTTGCCAGTTTAGACACAGCCTATGTGTATGGTATATATTGTTAAATGTGGCTCATTATTTAATGCTTGGTGCCTAAATTACGTGGATTAAGTCTTTGATAACTTTTGTATATACGGGAGCTCAGTATTTTATTGTTAATGTCTTATGAAATTTATCTACCACACTTTTTACTGGCGGTGCAGTGCTTCAGTTTAAGTTTAGTGCAATGTTATTGCAACGTTATTTTGAACTTGTAGATAGAATAAAAAATTAGTCTTGCAAAGAGTTTACAGTTCAGGACCACCACGGGTGATGGGTAACTTTCCCCTTGGGGAGGCTGGCTCCCTGACCCCCCTTCTGGCCGAGGTCCAGTCCCCACTTGATGCTCTGAGCCTCCTTCCCACTATGAATTTGGTTGGAGCCATGGAGGGGAGAAGTGGGGCTGAGAGCTTAGCCCTAGCCAGGGTCAAGCTCTCAGCCTTGGCTGGGACCACAACAGAGCTCTCTGCCCTGACTGGAGAGCAAAATTTGGAGCCTATCCCTCATTCTGCCCTTTCTCCTCTAGCCTCCACCCCCTCTTCTGCCCCTACTTTGCTTGTTTCTCCCTAAGTTTCCCCCTTTTGGCCCACCCCCACTGTGAAAGCTCCTACTGCCCTGGGGTCATGGCAGAGGAAAGATTTCTCAAATCTACCACTGCCCCTGACAGTGCAAAGTTGGAGGAGGCTTAGCCTCCTCTGGCTTCCATTACATGCAGCCTATGAGGATTTCACTCCTGAACTTCTCATTATGGATTTCAGCTTCTCCGTTCTTATTCTCTCCTAGTTTGTATCTTCTTATGTTCATTGCGTGTAATAATGACATATTGTGACTGCTATCAGTCATCCCTGCAACTCTCAAAGGAATGATTGGTATTCCTGCACTGACATCCATCTGTGAAGCCAATGGTGCTGTGCAGAGCTATGCTAGCTGATGATCAGCTCTGCAAAGGATAATGCTATAGTTATTCCATATCATTTAAAGGTAACCAGCACCCCCTATTTTTTAAAACCAAACTGCAGTTTATTTAAACTTAGTCACTGTTCGTGATAATAGGGTATGTTTGGTCTAAGCAACTAAAGTTTTACAAATTAGAAGTATAATTCAATACTTATTAATTATAGAGATACATTTAAGTTCAAATCTTGCAACAGATCAGAGCTTTTGTAAAAAAGGATAGATTTTTCTGTTGGTTTTTTAATGCTTCTAAAAAAAACCCCTATTTTCCCCATGACTCAGATACAAATCTTCCCTTTCACAATTAATCACATATTACATGATTTAATTTTGTTAAATAACTATGTTTGTAAACAGGGAATCTGCCATTTCTTGTAAATTTCCCTAGGTGGCGATACAGACAGCAGAATGAGGTAAATAATAATAGAAAAGACAAGGTATGCCAGAAAAATACTCAATGCAGAATTTAGATTGTGAGAACAGGGTAAGTTTTTGGTTGCATTCTAGTAAAGCTGCAGTTCAGTTATGAGAGGTGGTAGGAGCAAGGGCACTGGGATCAAATGCTTACAGAGGCCACTAGAATACTATAGGTTTTTTTTTTTTTTTTTTTTTTTACACTGGATGTCTTCCAGTGGAAAAATAGCATATGATCATATAATTAAAGGCTGAATCAAACTATATATGCACAAAAGGGCAGGTTAAAGGCTTGACTTTGCATCCTTAATAATGTTCTTCTAATATAGTTTTTTTACATATAATCAGTACCAATGCAGGAGGATGGAAACCTTTCTCCTGTTCTATCCTGCCTCCTTTAAATCAATCTAAATCAGTGGTTCCCAAACTTTTCAGCATCACGCCCCCGTTTTGATTTTTGAGAAACCCTCACACTCCCCCATCCACCAACGAAACTTGTTGAGCAAAAAAAAAAAAAGGAACTGATGAACTGATCAGGGCTGAAACAAGAACAAGAACAGCAAGGAGATTGACCGGGGGCTGGGTCGGGACGCCTTGCGCCCCCTCTGGAATTCCTTCACGTCCCCTAAATAAAACATTGTTCATACTCAGTTGTCATTTGTGAACAGAAAATACAAATGTGGAGCAGGGACAGGGATAGTCCATAAACCAACAGCAATACTGTGGGATTATCCCTGTCCGACAGCCCTGATGAGCTGGGGATGGGCAGAGGCCTAGCTGGCTAGAGAGCTGGCAGGAAATCTTGCCCTCTACTGCCTGCTTTTATCTCTCCTCTGATTGGATGATGGGATTGCCATACTGCTCAAGCTGCCAGCCAAAACACTGCTGGTAGGAAATTGCATGTGGGTATTTCCCCAAAGATAAGCGTTTGAAACAACCTACCAACTAGGGGAACCCCTAGCACACAACTCTTACACGTCCCATTTGAGTGGACAGTTTGCCCCAGAGAGGGCCGCAAGCTTGGATGGGTAACTGTATGAAGATCTTGTTTAGAACTGAGTACTTTCTCTGAATGAAATTCCTCAGGCGTGGAAAAATCTTGGCTAGCAAGTGCTTACAGTGATATTTACTTCCAGAATTTTGCCTCAGAGGGGATAAAATCAACATATTTTAAAATGGAGGCTGGCTAGGGTATTAATTTATATGGCTAGTTTCCTTCCACTGGTGATGAAAATAAGTTAATCCTTTATTAGCCTGAGTCAGAGCCTGCTGTAAGTCAGTGGGAGACTTTTGATGAACTCCAATAGGCTTTGGGTAGAAATGGTGTCCCTAGCCTTTGTTAAGGGCTAGAAATGGATGACAGGAGAAGGATCACGTGATGATTACCTGTTCTGTTCACTCCCTCTGGGGCCCCTGTCATTGGCCACTGTCGGCAGACAGGATACTGGGCTAGATGGACTTTCGGTCTGACCCAGTATGGCCGTTCTTATGGATAGGCCCTATCTGAAGAAACATTGCAAGACTCCAGAACTTTTTTCTGTGATGTATTTTTTTAGAACAAAATTTATTCACGGTATGATTATGCAGACTCAACTACAGTGTGTCTCAAGCACATAAAGAGGTTCCTATATTCTTGTAACAAGTTGAAATTGCCAGAGCAGGGCTTTCCTCCAAGGAAGAATAGACAGTGCAGCTGGATAGTTTGTGGACATTTGCTTTGAAGTTAATATTCTGTTTCCTATGCATACACAGATAATCTAGTTACACTATAACACAATAACAATCATGGATTATAACAGAGAGAGGTAAACTGAAGACAATGTAGACAGTTTTATTAGTTTCCTGCAGTATCTCCCATCTTTGATCTTAAGTCCACGGGCAGTGGGTGAAGTCTCCTGCCTCTTCCACCCACTCTGCTCCACCACAGTAATGGCTAGTACTAGGATTTCAGGAAGTCACAGAACAGGGCATCTGGAGTGATTCATCCTTATCTTCTCCTCCATTGCATCCCTGACCACCTTAGCTAATAGACATTGAGGTTATGTCTAGACTACATTCCCTTTTCAAGGAGGAATGTAAATGAGGCAAATTCAACATGCAAATGAAGCACAGGATATAAATATCCTGAAGATAGATATATAGATTTTATATATATATATCCTGTGCTTCGTTTGCATATTTGCATCCAAGCGCTTTTTCAAAAAAGGGTTTTTCAAAAGTGAAAGCGCAGTCTAGAAGTGGTTCTTTCGAGAAAAAAACCCTCTTTTTCGAACAAACCTGTACTCATTTTTTCAGGAGTACAGGTTCTTTCGAAAAAGGTTTTTTTTTTTTAAAAAAAAATCCTGTGCTTTCACTGCGCTCGGACGCAAATATGCAAATGAAGCGTGGGATATTTAAATCCGCTTCATTTGCACTTTCGATTTGTGTCATTTACATTCCTCTTTTGAAAGAGGAATGTAGTTTAGACGTGCCCTGAGTGTCAACTTGTCTAGTTCTTTTCTGAACCCAGTTCTATTTTTGGCCCTCAATGTCCTAAGACAATGAGTTCCAAAGGTTAATTGTGTGTTGTAGCAAAATACTTCCTCTTGTTTGTATTAAACCTGCTGCCTATTAATTCCATATAATGACTCCTATTTTTATATTGTGGGAAAGGGTTGTAAGCTAGGCCAGGAGGGGACTGTGATCTTGGGCAGGGATTGGGGGGGGGGGGGGCAGAGCTGGGAGGGAATATGGGTACAGGATGGGGCAGACGATTTGGGTATATGGAGTGAGGGGCTAGGGAGCTAGAGTCAAGTTCCGGCCAGGAGACTTACCAACCAGCAGCCATTCCTGAATCAACCTCCCTGCTTGCCAGTGTTCCCTCTAAGCTATGCAGCTGTACAGCTTCACAGGGGATTAATCAGCCCTGCCCTGTCAGTCAACCCCATGCACGGAGCCCTGAGCCTCTGGCTGATTAATCCCCTGTGAAGCTGGGCTGCCGCACAGCTTAGAGGGAGCACTGCTGCCTGCCCTGCACAGGCTTCAGCCTTGTGCTATGGAGCCCCTTGTGCTTCATGACTGCCTGTTATTGAAGCAGGCAGCTGCCATTGACCAGTCTCTGGCCAGAAACTGACCAACAGGATTGTGCTGGGGGTGGGAGCAGCTCCTAAAGCTTTCTTCCCTCCTCTCTAGATTCACAGTTTTTAAAGAAAAACCACCCCGCAGTCACATTTCTGAGTGGCATGTAGGTGGACAAGGCAAGTGGGGAGTCTGCCTTGGGGCTCCCCACAGCGTCCGCAGGCTGGATCAGCTGGCTTGGTGGGCCGAATCTGGCCCACGGGCCATATTTTGCCCAGGCCTGCCCTAGGCTGTGTCACGTTTAAGAGGCCCCATAGCATTGGCAAAAAAAAAGTGTATAACAGAAAGGACAATGAAAATAGAAATAATAACGTTTTATATTTGCAGATATCAGTACACAGGTGAGGATGCAATTAAAAACTAGTACTTTTTTTGTATTTAGAGACCCCTCATAATCTGAGGCCCTACCTATATCTATCTTAGTTTGTCCATAAATCCAGCACTGTTTGGAGGCATATTCAAGGGGTGGCAGTGCTACAGATTTATATCGTGACATTAGGATATTTTCTCTTATTTTCTATCCCTTTCCTAATAGTCCCAACGTTGTTAGCTGTTTCCACTGCTGCTGTGCATTAAGCTGACATTTTCAGACATCTATCCATGGGGGTTCCAAGGTCTCATTCCACTGGAGTAAGACACCAGTCGTCATCAAGTGGCAGCAGCATTTGGTCGCTATAGAAGACCCTCACAATTTGCAGAATCGCTACTCCCTGTTCTGCGTATTTGCATGTGTGTCCTGTCCCAGCCGGAAGAGTGGAGGAGGCCAGGAGCGGTGATGAATTCCCACAGGCGCCTGTTCCCTGTGGTGAATTCCCTGCATCAGCTGGGAGCCACAGTGAGTCAGAGCCATGGGGAGCTGTAGGGAACTCACGGAGGCTCCCAGGTCCTGTGGTGAACGCCTCATGGCTCCCAGCCCCCGCACTGAGCTCCCTGCTGCTCCTTTCTCCCATAGTGAGTTCCTTGTGGCTGCTGGGGGGCTGCAGTGAGTTCCCCATTGTTGCCAGGGACCATGGTGAGTTTGACAGTCGTGGGGACCCCCGGAGAATTTACCATGGCACCCAGCCTCTGCGGTGAATTCCCCACAGGCAGCCAGAGGCCGTGGTGAGTTTGGGAGTTGCAGCCCCTTGTATTTGCAGATTTTGCCATTCATGGTGGTGCCAGGAACACATCCACTGTAAATGGCGAGAGTTCCCGGTGTACTGCACTGGGTGGATTTGAACTAGTGACCTAAATTAAGAGTAAAGACTCCTTTAGGGAGCCATAGTTTATTGAGTGGAGCATAAGGCTAAGAGTCAGGAGGCCTTTGTTCTTTTCTTACTCTATTTCCCCTTGGGGAACCACTTAACATCTGTGAACATAAGTTATGCTACTTATAAAATAGGGATAATAATGCCAATCTTATTGGAGCACTATGAGATTCTCAGATGAACTGAACCAAGGCCTTTCATATTGTTTACAGCAAGTTCCATAAAACTCCAAATATGAAAGTAAGTGGAGTTCATGCTGAGTATATCATAATAATGATGATGATACAGCAGAACTTTTTGTAGTATGGTATCTTCGGCTACGTCTACACTGGCACCCTTTTCCAGAAATGCTTAAAACGGAACAGTTTTCCGTTATAAGTATTTCCGGAAAAAGCGTGTCTACATTGGCAGGATGCTTTTCCGGAAAAACACTTTCCGGAAAAGCATCCTGCCAATGTAGACACGCTTTTCCGGAAAAAAGCCCCGATCGTCATTTTCGCGATTGGGGCTTTTTTGCGGAAAAGACTACTGTGCTGTCTACACTGGGCCTTTTCCGGAACAGTTTTTCCGGAAAAGGACTTTTGCCCGAATGGGAGCAACATAGTTTTTCCGGAAAAACACTGACAATTTTACAGTAGATCGTCATTGCTTTTCCGGAAAAGCAAGCGGCCAGTGTAGACAGCTGGCAAGTTATTCCGGAAAAGCAGCCTTCATGTATATATTAGTCTAAGCATTTAAAATTTCAATACGCTGTACAACATGGACAGCAAAATCTCCAGTGTAAAAAGAAAACACAGATCTCATTGTCAAATGTAGTGTTTGTACCGGGGGGGGGGGGGGGAGGGTATGTCTACACTACCCTCCTAGTTCGAACTAGCGGGGTAATGTAGGCATACTGCACTTGCAAATGAAGCCCGGGATTTGAATTTCCTGGGCTTCATTTGCATAAACTGGGCGCCGCCATTTTTAAATCCCTGCTCGTTCGAACCCCGTGCCACGCGGCTACACGCGGCACGAATTAGGTAGTTCGGACTAGGCTTCCTAGTCCGAACTACCGTTACTCCTCATTCCATGAGGAATAATGGTAGTTTGGACTAGGAAGCCTAGTCTGAACGACCTAGTTCGTGCCGCGTGTAGCCGCGCGGCACGGGGTTCGAACGAGCAGGGATTTAAAAATGGCGGCGCCCAGTTTATGCAAATGAAGCCCGGGAAATTCAAATCCCGGGCTTCATTTGCAAGTGCGGTATGCCTACATTACCCCGCTAGTTCGAACTAGGAGGGTAGTGTAGACATACCCTGTAGTAGTTTCAAACTTTCTGATCTCCACTTGGGGGAGCTAGATAACTATTTTAGGGTGTGCTTTTTACACTTCATTCAGTATTTTCTACTTCTGTATGTTTGTCATGTGATAAGTTTTTCTTGAAATAATGTTGTTAATTCCAGCCATGGTTAATAGGGACCAGTAATTAGCTACTAAATAGTCTGGGAATAAAGCAGCGTACATAACAGCGGCCTTTGGAGTGGGTGGGGGCAGAAGAACTACTGGAACAAAAACATGGAAAGCGCATCAGTACCTATGTCCTATTTGCATGCTCACTGATTCAGTTCTATCTTGGGAGCCTATCATTCAATGTGGACCACAAGGGGGGGATGCAAGCCCCCCAAGTAAGTGAGGAAATCTAGCCTTCCCCCGAGTAGTCAAAGCATGGGGGAGGGAGGCTTGGGCAGCACGCCAGTCCTGCCTTCCCCTAGCTGGCTAGAGCATGCTTACTTGAGGGATCATGGGGGATGCTTTCATACCCTTTACACCCCTACCCCTGCATACATACCTGGTCAATTTACACCAGGTAAGGCCCTGTCACTGTACTACTATTCATCTCAAACAGCAATGGGAAGACCTACCCTGAGCATTAAGAACATATCCCAGAAGAAGAATCTACTGCAAGTGGAGGATTAGAAACCCAGAGTCACATGTTAAATGAAAGGAATATTTTTCTGCCTTAAATACCAGACAAGAAATAGATCATGTATTCAGGTTATTAAAAATATAATGTTGTTAGTAGGTTTGCAATCCATTTTTGAGAGTCTAAAACCTGAAGTTGAACAAATATCCATTTAAGACTTCCCAGGTAGGTTCCATAAGAGGAATTTTTACATTAGGAACTCTCCTCCTTTGCTGCCACCAAATGTACTGATGAAAAAGCCACAGAGGCTCACTTCAAGCGAGAATACGATCTCCAAGAGTGTGATAATGATTTTGGTTTCCGTAACAAATTAATCCCAAAATGCTGTATGTTTGTTATGCTTATTTAGCTGGTTCCAGACAACTTGAAAAATCCTTTTAGAAGAATACACCATTAAAGGGACTTGGTGAACAAGAGAGACTATATGACACAGCATGACAAAGTTCATTCATCCTTCAAGTGTTATGCATTGCACAATAAGAAATAGAAAAGAGTTCAGGAGTTGTGATGTATAAAAAAGTATTAATTTGGCAAAGGTAGCTTCAGAAGCTGCTGGACTCAGTCTCCTGATTTTACAGATCTGATCAGCAAGCAGGGACTTGGTTTATTGTTTTAACTTGTCTTTCACTGGTAGGGTGCACTATCAACACTTGTTATCCTAACTGGAGAGTTTGGTAGAGTTCTGTGGGGTATCCAGGGACTCTTTATAATCAACACATTCCAGTTCAGTAAAGCTTTTTGATGTTGTTGCCTTATCCTTAGGAATTGATCAAGTTATGGTCTGCAAATAATGTTGCTAAATTATCCATTTTCTATTTCTGACTCACTTGTAAGCTGATCCTAATTCCTGGGAATTCAGTTCTAATTATTCACTGAATAATTTCAGTTTGAGCTATGGCTACTTGGTACCTCTGAAAATGAGGCCAGTCTTATTTAGTTGTTTAAATAAGAGAAGTTGTAGGATTTTTTCCCTATGGAAACTTTTAACAAAAAGGGGTGAAATCTAAATTTCTCACTGAAAAATTTTGACTTTTTGCAGAAAAGTCAGCCCCCAAGCCATTACAATTTAGAAATGCCCCTGTGTTGCCTCAGAGGATTTGTAGTTCAAGTGCTTCCAGTCTCTATTGTGGCCATGCTCCCTTTTCAGATGTTCTGTTTCTTTAACATCCTCTTCCCAAACCCCCCCCCAACTTCCAGTAAAAGCAGACACTGAAGGCGGGGGGAGTATTACTTTAATTGAAAACCTAATTTTCCATAAAAAATAATTTCAATGGAAACATTTCTGTCAGCCTTGCTAAGTCTGGAATTGATTCCTAAATGTAGTACTTAGATTGGAAAATTTTGGCTTAAATAGTTTAGGAGCCAGCTACTCCAAGGCACACAGTTCTCTTTCTGACACCTCAGCAGGTCCATCCTTAGGATTTATGGTTTTATGCATGGTCATCCGGTATAAAGGGGAGGTGTTGCCTTTCCAACTGCCAGCTTGCTTCTGCCCACATTCCACCCCCCAGAATGCCTACTGTGGGCACACTGGGGGTGAAGTGTTGTGGCCCACAGTAGGCATTCTGTGTTCTGGGGTTGGGGAGGTTGGGGCTGCACACCACCTGCCCTCCACATGCTCTGGAACCAGGGAGGCTAGGGCCACATGGTTGCCAGCCCTCCCTGTGCTGGAGGTGGCAGGCTGCCCCACCTCTCTGTGATGGTGGGGGGATGGGGAGGTGACTTGGCTCTCATGGAGGATGGGGCCTCAGCAGACGGGGCAGTGCTGGGGCTGGGGGTTTATCTGGTGTTATGCTTATAAGAAGCACATGGGATCTGTTTCAGGGGGAAAAGTCAATAGGCTGCATTTGTTACAAATATAGCATAGAAATGAAAACACGCATTAATTCACACACACACAAGTCTGGTAGCTGGTGTCATAGTTACCAGTTGTATTGGTGCTCATGCCATCATGGTCAGTTAGGCTAGGCATGAGAAAGGCGTTGACTTCTATCAGTTACTATCTGATGTCCAAAGTTGTCTTCCCAGCAATAACCCAAAGTTTCATGGCTACGCACCCCATTTTTATAGTTGTGAGTTCCAACTTTAGTCTATGGGTTTTGCAGTGTCATGCTGAAGTCATTTAATTATGAATTGGTGTTTACCTCAAGGCTGCTTCCATTGTCATGCTCCATCAGATCCTGGGAGTGACTGCAGCTGGTTTATCTGGTTCACAGGTGTATGCTTTTGCTTTAGGGGTGTCAGTTCTGCCCCTCTTTGGCCATCTTGAATTTGACCAATGCTTGAGTTCACACCACCTTGTTAACCATTTTGATCATCTGGTGCCTTCTGTCCTTTTCTTCACACATTTTACAGAAAGGACAGTTCATTTCAAGGAAAGCAATTTCTCTTACAAAGGAACAGGCAGATTTCTTATAGATTTACAAAGTTAAAAATAATTTATTCTATCAACAGTTTCTTACTAGCTTAAAATATATTTTGCATTAGATATAATACCATTACTCTTCTTGATTGTCCTAGACTGGGTCACAAAAACAGCATATGCCAATTCAGGAAGGGGACTCCGATGGACTCAAACTAGGAAACCTGAAGATCTAGAGTTTGCAGACGACTTAGCCCTTGCTTGCGGACAAATTAGAGCATATTCAAGAGAAGACAGATGCCCTACAGGAAACAGCTGAGCATGTGGGCCTCAAGAGAAGACCAAGTTGATGCGCATTAACAGACAGGAAGATGAAATTACAATCAAAGGAAAAGCAGTGCAAGAGGTAGATCAGTTTGTATACTTGGGGAGTGTTATCAACAAGAACGGGGGAACTGAAGAGGACATCAGTGTGAGAATACGAAAGATGCAACAAGCTTTTGCCATACTGCGACCAGTCTGGGACCCGTGAAATCAGTGCTGCTATTTGGCTCGGAGGTGTGGCGTGTTGTCCAGAGCAACACTAAGAGAATTCAGATGTTTGTCAATAAATGCCTTAGACACATTCTCCAGCTAAAGTGGTACGATAAAATGCCGAATGAAACCTTGTGGACCAAAACAAATCAGAAACCAATGGAGGTCCACATTAAGAAGAGAAAATGACGATGGGCAGGCCACATCCTGCATCAGGACTGTGAAGAATGTATCATGAGACAAGCGTTAGACTAGAATCCAAAGGGAAAAAGGAAAAGGGAGCTTCCCAAACAAACATGGCGACAAAGCTTCCTGGATGAAGTAAAAGCAGCTGGCTTAATGTGGGATCAAATCAAGACTATCGCTAAGGATCACAAGAGATGGAGAAGGACTGTGGAGGCCCTATGCTCCATTAGAAGCCCAAAGGACTAATAGATAGAATATAATACCAAGCAGCTGCTATAAAACAAAGCTTATGAAACAAAATCTATATAACCACATAAAGCAAAGCTATAAAATAAAGCCTTTATTAATATCTGTCAGGCCTACAATGGGGCCCTGTGCAGTACTATTAAACTAGTGCCCCTATATCCAAGGCAGTGGGAGGTGTGTGTGTGTGTAATTTTTTAGCAATGTTATTTTATAATCTTCAGCAAAATATTAATAAAATATTTTAAAAGCAAATTTTAATGTAAGGTCCCATAGGCATTGGGATGGTGCATATTATACACCTACACTTTATTCAGATGCATTATAAGGTTTTAATCCAGCCCTTGTTTAACAGTGAAAAAAGTTGTTGGGTTCACGCCTAAAGTAAAAAAGGTTCCCCCCTCCCCCAGTTTCAGCCCAACAAACCAACAAGAAACACTTTTTAACACCTAAGGAGCTGTTACAATGGCTCTGATTCTAAACTTAAAGTTATTACAAAAATATTCTCTCTCCAGAGATTTCTGTAGAAATGAGCCCACAGTCTGCTCTGTAATTGTGAGCTAGCTAGCCAGGAGTTAGTTAGTACCTAGGGATTTGGAAGGCTTGCTGTTACTATCCACTAAGCCATATTAAAAAATAAGATCTCACGTATAACCATTACCTTCTTTCAATTCACAAGTGGTGGTTTTGAAAATACTTTCTCTGACTTACCTTGAACAACTTTTCCATAAGAGGCACTTGGCAGGGCTGTATCCCTGAGAGGAATTTTTCAATTCAGGCACAGATAATTAAACCAAATAGCATTTTTCTAGAATGTAAGATGACGCTTTTCTCTGACCTGACAAGACCCGGATAGAGCTGTCTGTTACCATTCCTAGTTTAATTCCATCAAGACTCATTCCAGTGCCTTATTCCCCAGAAAGGTCCCAGCTGCTGCCCACATTTTGTGATGAGGGGAAGGAGACTAACTTTTTTCTTGTCACTTGCTTGGTAGAGAAGTTGTTGTTTTGCCACAGACAATAAGAAGAAATCAGACCTCACAAATCTTTTTATGGCCTAAATGAGCTACAGTGAGAAGCAATGGAAATGGTAAAATGGTGTGGCTTTGTGGGGTCCTATTGTGTGTGGGTTACAGCATGACAGCAGAGGTTATCTGGGTCAACCATATTCTTATTCCCATTAAAAGGAAAGACTCTGGATTCTAGATATTTAGGTGTGGCTTTTCCTGACCTAGTTCCAAGGCCCAAGTTCAAATCAAGGTTCTTGAGCATGCCTATGGCCCAATTCTACAAACACATCTGTGAGGAAATTTACTTCCCTGAGTCATCCCACTAAGCTCAATGGTGATATCTACGTTGCAGCTGGGAACATAGACAGATTTGTGCTAGCTCCACTTATGCTAAAGCTATTACGAATAGCAGTGTAGACATTGTGGCTTGGGTGGCACATAGCTCTCAAGCCCACCTGACCTCGAGGGGGTCTGAGCTTGCGTGGCCAGGCCTGAATTTCCACTGGAACTCTAATATCCACACTGCTATTGTTAGTGTGTCTGTCTGTCTGGGCTGGGTGGCTACTCCCATGAGTAAAATTATGCACATGCTTAAGAACATGCAGGATTTGGCCCCTTAGCTATTTTGTATCATGGCTGATCCTTTTGTAGTAGGTTTCAGAATCTTTTCTTCCCGCATCAATCACCTGCTTTTCTTGCCTACTGCAGCCTAATGAATCAGTTTTTTGTTTTTAAACATCAGACCATTCAAAGGATATCATTAGTCTAGAAGAATGCCATTCAAAGCCTGGACTACAAAAGGAATTCTTTTATTAGGGTCATTTATAGGGAGTCAAATCCCGGGCTTCATTTGCAAGTGCGGTATGCCTACATTACCCCGCTAGTTCGAACTAGCGGGGTTGTGTAGACATACCCTGATTTATTTGGGCATAAGTTTTCGTGGGTAAAAACCACTTCATCAGATGCAATTTGGATTGGAAATTACTGAGGCAGGGAGCTATATATGTACTAGTATATCAAAAGAAGGTTGATACTTATCATCAGGGTGGATGTAGCTCACTTCTAGCAGTTGATAGACATCCACCCTGACTGAAGTGGCCTCATTAACATAGTCCTACATTTGATAAGTAACTTGGGGTATGTCTACACTACAAAGTTAATTCGAACTAACAGACGTTAGTTCGAATTAACTTTGATAGGCGCTACACATGCAAACCGCTAGTTCGAACTTAATTCGAACTAGCGGAGCGCTTAATTCGAACTAGGTAAAGCTCATTCCACGAGGACTAACGCCTAGTTCTAATTAAGTAGTTCGAATTAAGGGCTGTGTAGCCACTTAATTCGAACTAGTGGGAGGCTAGCCCTCCCCAGCTTGCCCTGGTGGCCACTCTGGGCACCACCAGGGAAACTCTTCTGCCCCCCTCCCGGCCCAGGATCCCTTAAAGGGGCATGGGCTGGCTACGGTGCCCGTGCCAGGTGCAAGCCTGCCAGCACCCAGCCAGCAGACCCTGCATCTGGCACAGCTCGAGCCAGCCACCGCTGCTACCCGGTCCTCCGCCTCTTCCCGGACCAGGCTGGCGGCTCCCAGGAGCCTGCCCAGGTCTGCAAGAGGCAGGCGCCCGCCTGGTCTAGTGCAGACATTGTGGACCTCATCCATGACCTCCGCACTACGCACAGGAAAGTGGCTGTCTAGGGCAGGAGAGCTGCCAGCCTGGCCACCCAGGAGCAGGTTTGCATGAAAATCAAAGTGGTCCAGTGAGACCCCCGACCCTGAGCCCTGAGCTTAGAATGGCCGTACAGGGTCAGACCAAAGGTCCATCTAGCCCAGTAGCCTGTCTGCCGACAGCGGCCAACACTAGGTACCCTGGAGGGGATGGACAAAAGACAATGACCAAGCCATTTGTCTCGTGCCATCCCTCTCCAGCCTTCCACAAACAGAGGCCAGGGACACCATTTCTACCCCCAGGCTAATACCATTCCATGGACCCAACCTCCATGACTTTAAAGAGAAGTTAGATAAACTCTGTTATAGTTCTAGCCTTCACAGCCTTCTGCAACAAGGAGTTCCACAGGTTGACTATTTGCTTTGTGAAGAAGAACTTTCTGTTATTAGTTTGAAGCCTACTACCCATTCATTTCGTTTGGTGTCCTCTAGTCCTTAAATTATGGGAACTAATGAAGAACTTTTCTTTATGCACCCTCTCCACACCACTCATGCTTTTATAGACCTCTATCATATCCCCCCTCAGTCTCCTCTTTTCTAAGCTGAAAAGTCCCAGTCTCTTTAGCCTCTCTTCATATGGGACCTGTTCCAAACCCCTGATCATTTTAGTTGCTCTCCCCTCTCCCACCCTCTCTCTTCCCGTCTCCCACCTCCTTTTCCCAGTCTTCCCGAGTTTTGTTCAATAAAGAGAGTTCTATTTTTGACCACACGTGTCCTTTATTTTGTACATCAGGAAGGGGGGCTAGGGAGGGGTAAGTGGAAGGAGGTGAGGGAGGAATGGGGTACGAGCCCCTGATGAGGAGGACTGGGGTGGCTCTGCGGGCTCCTCAGAGTGGAAACTCTCCTGCAGCCCCCTGATTGACCCACCCTGGATGGCAGCCTGCGGCAAGTGCAGCCGGGCTGATGGCCGAGTGCTGTGCTGTGCCGAGTGTGGGCACTCAGGGCACTCCAAGCCAGGACTGCTTTGCAGGCGGGGAACCCCTGAGAACTGTCTGTCCAGCGTGGGGGTCGCGTCCCTTTAAGCACAGCCCTCGGCTAGCCTGAGACAGCAGCTGCATGCTCTAAGTCCTAATCTGATGCCCTGCCGGCACTGCTTCCGGCCATCCTTAACCTCGGTTCAGGTCCACTCAATGTGGACATGCTAGTTCGAATTAGCAAAATGCTAATTCAAACTAGATTTTAGGTCTAGATGTACTAGTTCGAATTAGCTTAGTTTGAATTAACTAATTCGAACTAAGTTAGTTCGAATTAGCACTGTAGTGTAGACATACCCATGCTTTTTCTTTTGATATACTGGTAGATAGATAGATAGATAGATAGATAGATAGATAGATAGATAGATAGATAGATAGATAGATAGATATGCGCCTCTGTAATTTCCACTCCAATTTAACTGATGAAGTAAGTTTTACTCCACAAAAGCTTATGCCCAAATAAATCTGTTAGTCTCTGAGGGTATGTCTACACTACCACCCTAGTTCGAACTAGGGTGGTTAATGTAGGTAACCGAAGTTGCAAATGAAGCCCGGGATTTAAATATCCCGGGCTTCATTTGCATCTTGCCGGGCGCCGCCATTTTTAAAGCCCCAGTAGTTCGGACTCCGTGCCCGCGGTTACACATGGCACGGAGTAGATAGTTCAAATTAGGCTTTCTAATTCGAACTACCGTTACACCTCGTGGATCTAGTGGAACGAGGTGTAACGGTAGTTTGAATTAGAAAGCCTAATTCAAACTACCTACTCTGTGCCGTGTGTAGCCGCGGGCACGGAGTCCAAACTACCGGGGCTTTAAAAATGGTGCCTTAGGTCTCCTTATTGTTTTTACAGATACAAACTAACACAGCTCTCTTTCTGAGACTTCTAACAAGAGCATCTTTTGTGTTGAAAGGTAAAGAACATTCTAAATGGATTTAGTTGAACAGTGTACATTTTAAAAAACATTCTTTTAAGGTTGACTATAGCCCAGGCCACTTATGTGCAGCGCGAACTTCACAGGAACACAAAGCAGTTTTAAGTTCTATCTGGAACTGTTTAAAATTAGCTTATCTCCTCCTGAGTCCAGGCACGCTGAGCTGCTGCAGAGGCTGGAGTAAGCCAGAGGGACATTAATTTAGGGGGAGTTACAGGAGCTGGAGAATGGGACAAAGTCTAGGAAAGGATATGGGAAACTTGGATAAGGGGGCAGGACAGTGGCAGATTCATGGATGGAAGAATGGAATGTTGCCTAGCCTTGCAATGAATAGGAATGTTTTTGGGGAAACAGTAATGGGAGGTACTTGAGGGTGCAGGTAACTGGTGAAGCATAGGGGGATATTCATAGTGCTGTAAGGAGAAACATTACAAGTGTTGAAAAAAGGCAGGATGTTGGGCTAAAAGGAGGGTATGGAAGGGCACATGGTGATTACATGGGAGTAGGATACTGTGGAAAAGGCATGGAACCAGATGACATGTAGAGAAGCCAGGTTAGTCATTGAGGAGAAGGGTGTATGGGATTGGGAGAGGCAAAGACATCAGTTAGTTAAATTAATAAAACCACTCTATTCCATCAACACATCATCCTGTAGAATGACAGCATAGCTTAATGTACCTTGGACCTATATTCCCCTTGAAAAAATCTTACTGCACTTAAAAATGATAACAATATACAGCATATAACCATAATAAACACCTGTGATGTGTGCATACTCCACCTGTACTGAACCAGGAGGGGTTAAAATCCTGTGGGCAGAGGAAGGTCCGCCCCTCCACCCAGGCAGGTGTTCTCTCCCAGTCGCCTCTTTGCCTAACCTGGAAAAGAAATCTGAGTTGACGTGGGCCTTACCTGGCCAATGGAATACGCAGAAATCATAGGGTTGCAGGGAGAGGTACCACTGCATAACCCTGCGATTCGTTTTGTTCATGTTATTGAGCCACCGGCGGGGTGCATGGTCTGTCACGAGCTTAAATGTCATTCCTAGCAGGTATCAATAACCCATTTTACTGCTAAGGCCTCTTTCTCAGTTGTGGAATACTTCGTTTCCCTTGAGAATAACGTCTGTTTTAGGAATAAAACTGGGTGTTCTTCCCCATCCACCACTTGGGATAGAATTGCCCCAAGACCCACCTCTGAGGTATCTGTGTGGAGTATGAACCCCTTTGAAAAATCAGGGTATACTAGGACTGGTTCTTGTTCTAGTCATCTCTTTAGTTTCTGGAAGGCTCTCTCACATTGGTCCGTCCATTTCACCTGGCGGGGTTGGGAGTTCTTTGTTAAATCCATAAGTGGGGCTACAATCATTACAAAGTCCAGGATGAATCTCCTATAATAGCCAGCCAGATCCCAAAACTGGCTTATCCACGCAGCTCTTCTGAAAACCAGGCCTGTGCGCTCTCAAGTCGAGTACCCAAACACTGAGGCACTCCAAATCAGAAGGCATTGCTGGCCTAAGTGACCTGCTTAGGCTCACATAGGAAGTTCATGGTAGAATTAGAAACTGAACTCAATTTTCCTGCGTCTCAGTTTAGTGCCTTAACTACCCCTTTACTGCTTTCCTAAATGGAAAACAGAACTATGCTCTAGGTAGCTAAAAAGTCTTAAAAGTTTTGGATGGAAATTAATTTTACCAAAGACCTGCTATATGGTATATAAATCTCCAGATCTTTCTAAGGCTGTCCAAATGCAGAGTGGATGACTCTTGAAATCCATGCGATGGTTATTGGGTTCAAATGTATTGGATTCATAGCAGGAATTACTGGATGAAATTTCTATGGCCTGTGTTAGTAGATCAGACTAAATGATTACAGTGGTCTCTTCTGGCTTTAAAATCTAGAAATAGCAGTAGTTCTTCAGGCACGTCTTCACTCGACGCACTGGAGATTGATGTTCTGGCACTTGATTTAGTGAGTCTAGTTTAGTCTATACTAGACCTGCTAAATTGAACACTGAGGGCAGCTCCGACCAGCAGCTATAGTCCTCACAATTTTGAGGACTAAGGGAAACCAATGGGAGCATCAGCCTCCTGCAGTGAGGATGGTGCCAAGCTCAGCTTAAGATAAGTCAAATCCAGTTACTTATTCTAGGTAGCTGGAATTGCGTACTTTAAGCCGACCTTCCAGCTCTAGTATTGACTTGACCTTATAAATGACATGAAGAAACATGACTGAATGTTGGCCTTATTTGCATACAAATGATTGTTAAACATTCCTCTGTATGGTTCAATTATTTGCTGTATCAACCTATAAAAGTATACTGCAATATGACAAAATTGATCAGCAGTTTTTGGTTGAACAAGCAAATGATTAGGTGCTAGGCAAACCTTTAATATAACAACAATATTCTTCTGGTAATGGTGAGATGGTGATAGAGCCAACAGCATGAAAAAGTTGAATACCCACTTTATAGGAGTTTGACAAATTAGAGCCCCAAATAAGTACTAATTTACTGTGTTAATTACACAGCTGGGGTATTGTATTTATGGGGAAGTGCACCATAGCTTTTCACAATATTCCATGGATTCTAACTGAGAAGCTATTATTAAAGTTCATGGGATTTGTACAACTGACTTCCAATGCAACAGAAAATTACTTCTAGCTGCCTCTTTCTTTTGGCTTAATAAATGTAATAAGAATCAAATGATTTCATATCCTCACAGAACTTTATGTCACCCAGTACCAACATTAGGTGACAGTATACGTAAGAACAGCCATACTGGTCAGCTCAATGGTCCATCTAGACCAGTATCCTGTCTGCTGACAGTGGCCAATACCAGATGCCCCAGCAGGAGGGAACACAACAGGTGATCCTCATGTATCCCTCTTCTGTCACTCATTTCCAGCCAAAGAGAGGCTAGGGATACCATTCCTAGCCATCCTGGTTAATAGCCATTGATGGCCCTAACCTCCATGAATCTATTTAACTCTTTTTTGAACCTTGTTAAAGTCCTAGCCTTCACCATATCCTCTGGCAAGGAATTCCAGAGTTACACTGTGGCTATGTCTACACGGCCAGTTTTGCTGGCATTGAGTATGCAAATGAGGCATGGATTAGCATATCAATGTGCCTCATTTGCATAATTTATGCACACTGTTTTTGCGGGGGGGGGGGGAGTAGTGTGGACGGGTTTTTTTTTACGCAAAACCCCCGTTTTCCGCAAGATCCTTACGCCTCTCCCACCTCAGCCCAGCGGGGGGGCTCTTGTGCATTTCAAAGCCATGGAGCCTGGGGTCAGCGGGGGACTCAGAGTCCCCCTCTGACCCCGGGCTACATGCTGCACTGCATGCCGCACAGAGCCCAAGGTCAGCTGGGGACTCCCCAGCTGACCCTGGGTTCTGGGGAAATGCCATGTGGAGCCTGGGATCAGCAAATGCTTATCCGATAGTCGACTAGTCCTTAACATCCCTACAATAAAGGCTGTGTTATCCAGCATTTTGGAAGAAGGGAGGGGATGCCAGTTAATCAAATATTCTGGTTAACTGAGAGTTCTACTTGACCAACAGAATACCAATTTTCAAAGAATTAGAATACAATAAAATAACTTCAATATAAAATAGTACACAGGTTATATACTGCACTGCAGAGTGGTTGGTTTCTTGAAGCAATAAGGTGTATACAGGTAACATTTTCTATATAGTAGTTTATCTTATGACACTACATATCACTGGGGGAGAGGGGAGGCAACAGTGTTACTGGGCCCCTGGGCAAGATTTGGTGGAGGGGCAGCTCCACACTTCCGGAAAGGGCAGAGCCTTGGTTGGGAAGGGCTGGGCCAAGCAGCCAGCCCTCAGCGCTGCCCAGACCAGTGTGCCTCCTCAGACCTACCCAGAACACACTGTGCAATGTTCTGGCAGTGATTTAAAGGCCCAGGGCTCTGGACACCACAGCTACCATGGTAGCAGTGACAGCAGCTGGGAGCCCCAGGCAGTCTTGCATCGCCTGGCCCCGGGGCCACTGCCCCCTTTGTTCCCTCCATTGGCAGGCCTGCATATCACAATAGGGAGCACATGGCATACAAATAGCTCACTAAAAATGCACTTAACACAAAAACTACACTGCACACGAATGATTCACAAATGAGTCAGAAGGCACTTCAGGCTCTTGCAGTGCCTCCAGATCATCATTATCAACATCAATTGTCAAGGTAGATAATTGTGCCGGAGAGTGGGCTGGATCTGTAATGACCCGATGACACACCCTGGAAGCTGCTTTTTTGAAAAAAATCCCTGACTTCAACTTACTTGTCTTCTGCCTCTTTTGCGTAAAAGCAGAGTGCAAAATGTGCAACTGCATAATGTGCTGCCCAGTGTCCTAGCCCTGCATATGAGATTGGAGATTTGATTTGGAAGATATCAGCAATGTTGGTTAATTGCATGCCAGATAAGAGAGCTTTTACTCTATATTGTGGGAAGAGGTAACCACCCCTAATATGCATCCATCCACGACATGAGAGCCATGCCTGAGATGGCTGTGCCTCTTGACACTTACACCACCACAGTTACACTCTGGCTAGGTCTACACTGCAGGCTTCTTCTGCAAGAACTGTTCTGTGCAAGTGTTCTTGTGCAAAAGGTCTTCCACAGGAGTGCATCCACACTGCCATGTGCTTTTGCTCAAGAGATGTGCTTTTGCGCAATAGCGTGCATGGCAGTGTAGACACTCTCTTGCGCAAGAAAGCTCTGATGGCCATTTTAGCCATCGGGTTTTCTTGCTCAAGAAATTCATGTTGCCTGTCTACACTGCCTTCTTGTGGAAGAGCTCTTGCGCAAGAGGGCTTATTCCTCATGGGGAGAGGAATAACTCTTCCGGAAGAAGTCCTGTTTTCTAATGCTGTACTGTAAATTTACTTGTGCAAGAACGCGTGTGCACTGTAAACGCTCTGCAGGTTTTTGTGCAAGAACAGCCATTCTTGCGCAAAAAGCCTGCAGTGTATACGTAGCCTCTATGTTTAGAAATATCAGCTCAGAGTTAGCATGTGTATGGCTCCTTAAACTGGAATATATACCTCCAGCTTGAAATGTAGAGATACTCTGTTAACATATTATATATATATGAGGAGGTTGTGTGCATGCATGTGAGTGCATGTGCATACATTCATTGGCATTAATTACACATGGAAAAGGTGCACCTCTAGAATATATTTTGTTTTGAAGCTACAAAGGATTTCATCTGTGTTGCAAAGTGCATCATTTTACAGAAGCAGGAAAATATGGACTGTAGTGTCCAAAGTTCGCAAAATTAAAAATTATGATCAGGTTCCATGTGCCTTTGGTAAGTTCTGCAGTTTCTTTTTATCTCATTGCAATTACAAAGCCAGATTCATTGGTACTTTTAGCGAAAGTTGCAGGAAGTGGGCCTAAATGGAAACTGCATAACACTCCTGAGTAACTAGTGTGTTCAATGCCAGCCGCGCTAGGTCTCTGGTATGTAGGATATGGCCAGGAAAAAGAGGACAAGGCCATGCATGCACCCAGCTTACCCTGTCTTGTTGTAACAATCCCTATGGGATATTGGCATCAGATTGCTCTAAAGTAAACTGGAAACCAAATGAGGATTCGGCCTCAGGAATGTTACACGCCACCTTTGCTTCTCCGTCTGGGCTTATTCATGCCTTAGAACAGGGGTTCCCAACCTGGGGTACGCATACCCCCAGGGGGTACGAGAAGCTTGTCAAGGGGGTACTGGGAATATTTGGTAAATAACTTAGATTATCCTAACTGAAATATTCCAAAAGTAGAAGTGTTAGTGAAAAAAGTTGTGGATTCTAGAGTCTAGAATTTATTTCCTTTCATATTGAATAGGGGGTACGGAAAGGTTTACTAAAAGCCAAGGGGGTACAAGGACCGAAAAAGGTTGGGAACTCCTGCCTTAGAAGGACCATAGAACAATGGTGATCATGTCTTATTACCATTATTACTATTTTATGTATTGAGTGCTGTCAGTGTGCAGGACAAGACAAAGGAAGACCTATCAGTTCAGGGAACTCATAATCAGTGCCTCGCAGACATGGGTCAGAGACACCGCTTGTGAGTTTGTGTAGTGACACAGCTCTATTTTAGAGGGCTTGGTGATGAACATTTTTACAGGAAGAAACGTCTTTGTACAGAAGATGAAGGAGAGAGTTCCGAGAGGAGGGGTTGGTAAGGAAGAAGGCACAGAGATGAGCAGGGGATGGGGGAGATCAAAAGGGGCAGTTAGAAGGAAGGCTTGGAGTATGTGTAAGTAGAAGGTGGAAGAAGTAAGCAGAGGCAGGGACATTAGCTTTGATGAAGAGTTGAGAAGCTTAAATGTGATGTGAAAGGCATCATCTTGTCTTTAAGGGACAAAAGCTATCGTCCTCATCCCTAGTTGACATGCTCTCATTGTTGCTTTGGAAGAACATTCAAATAGATTCAGACTCCTAATGGGAACAATAGCTCTTCAGCCATTCAAAGGTATTTGAAGGACAACAGAAACAACTAAGAGTACGGAACAGCTTCTGACCCAGAGAGATATTGTGTGTGTGTGTGTGTGTGTGTGTGTGTGTTAGAAGTCTATAAAAAGTGAAGTGGAGCACATCCAACATCGTTTAGAACTCTCAACATATCTGTGGTTATAATACTGCTGTAATCAGGGTGGGGAGATGGTAAATAAATTGTCCCTGGCCCTTTCCCCCCATCACACCAGCAGCTGGGAGGATGAGTAAGATCTCTTGGCTGGCAGTCCGTCACAAGACTACAACCCTTTTCCCTGAAATGATTTTCCCAGGCTGGTTGCACCAGCTTTAAGGTTAGCTTGCACCAATGCTGCAGTGCAAAGCAGCCAACACTGTTGGAAGAGCTGGCCCCCTATTGTAGTTGGCAGGTAAATATCTTAAGAAGAAAATCCACCCCTTAACAAGGCCTATAAAGGAAACATTGACTGAGAAAAGTCAGTTTCATCTTTCAAAGTTGCTGTTGTTCTTGACGTTCATGTTTAATAGTCTGACTCTCACTTATTTTTCAAAGTTGTTTTTTTATTGGCTCTAAATTAGATCCCTAAGGGACACTGGCTCTGAGAGCATGAAAATGAATATACATGCAACTAAGCTGAAAGAAAAATAATGGAGGGCAAAAGAAGTCAGTGGCGCTGGAATTATGCAAATAAGTTTGTAAAGATTCAGGTTTAGGAAACTGTATGTGATTTTCTAATTCACTTTATTTAGCCATCAAAAATCCTTCTTGTGCATTTTTCCAGTAATAAAATCCTTCAATTAAATAACATCCATAATATTCCCCCTTTCTATTTCTCCCTTCAAATAAAACTCTTTGAGTGATATCAAATAATCATAAGCAGCAAGAATTTAAGCTGAGAGGAGAGATGATGAATATGGTAAGCAATGCACTAAGCAATTCATTGACAAATAATTTCAGCTTTTGACATGTTCTGATCCTATTTTCATGGCTGTTTTTGCATCTTTGTGTAACCCCCTTTTCCTCCCCGGGTTACTGGGGAGCAGGTCACACTCACAGGTGTGCCTGGGCGCCTGGTGTTTTAACCAAAAAGAGATCCTGAGCACCCCAGTGGTGATGGTGTTTAGTTGGGGAAAGCCCTATCCACCCCCTTGCTGCAGTTCCTTGCTGGCAATGAATGTAAAATGGCGGTGCCTCCACCTGGCTGGCCTTGTACACACACTGGTGTGCCTTGAGAGCCTCCAGGAATATACTCATTCCAACATACATCTGGATCTAATTCCAGAACAACTACAAATCATATACATCTAATAGAATACTTTAAAATAAACAATCTTTACTTAACTTAAATAAATGGGGATTAACAGAATTAGAAGTGAATAGCTTTTACAAAACACATAACAATAATTGATGCTTATATAGCTAGACAACAGTGACCCCACCCCAGAGTGTGCACACCCCTAGACTCAGTCCCAGACGCTTGCGTTGGTGTGCTGATGTTGCAGCTGTAGTGAAGATTTGGTCCAGGCGAAACAGCAGCTCTGTCCCAGGCAGCACTTTTCCAACAAGGCCCAGAAACTTACTGCCTCGTGCTGTGCCTATCGGAAGCAGCCTGCTAAAACCCAGTTCCAACAGGCATCTAGTAGCTGCACTCCAACAGCCCCTGCACTGGATCAATGTCCTTGACAGCAGCCTGGCTCCCCCTTTGGTTCCAAACTCAAAGGCAGAGTCCCAGACTGCTAGGCCTCTTTCTTCAAGCACATGGAGTCCTCCCTTCCTGTTTTTTCCCAAGGGCTCATGGGAATTGTAGTCTGGATTGTAGCACACAGGGTCTTTTCAGAATAAAACAGAGGCCCCTTTAGAGTAAGGGGACTACATTTGTTTTGGAGATAGTCTTCAATGTACAGATGAAAAAACCCTTTTGCTTGGTGTGAACTATTTCTTTGTTCTGTGGTTCATCTACGTTTTGTTAACTCAAAACTGTACTCTTCCATCAACTCATCTAGATATTTGCCTAGTTTTGCAACAGGCTACATAAAAAACACCAGCCAAGTCAGCGCCAAACTAAAATTTCATACAATGTCTTGTTTAGATGGCTCCATATACTGAGAGGTAAGCACAATAGCTGTAGTCTAATTGCTTTATTTTATACTCGGAGGCTACGTCTAGACTGGCATGATTTTCCGAAAATGCACTTTTTGCGGAAAAGCGTCCGTGCCAATCTAGACGCAGTTTTGCGCAAGAAAGCCCTGATTACCATTTTTGCGATCGGGGCTTTTTTGCGCAAAACAATACCGCGTTGTCTATACTGGCCCTCTTGCGCAAAAGCATTTGCGCAAGAGGACCGAACGGGAGCAGCATAGCATTTCCGCAAGAACACTGACAATCTTACATGAGATCGTCAGTGTTCTTGCAGAAATTAAAGCGGCCAGTGTAGACAGATGGCAAGTTTTTCCGCAAAAGCAGCTGCTTTTACGGAAAAACTTGCCAGTCTAGACACAGCCAAATGGTACAAAATGAGAAAGCCAATTCAATACAGAATTTTTATGTCTGGTTTTGTAAGCAAGTCACTTTTAAATCAGGTGAAACTTAGGGGTGCATGAGACAAATTAGACTCCTTAGAGGCATCTGGAAAGGTTGAGAGTCACTGGTCTATGGAATTAGTAAAGGACCACATTATGCTATGTCCTCCATGCAATCCTACTGAGCTCAACTCCTCTCTGAGATAAATTGAGTTGCCAAGGTGCAATTGAGAGCAGTATCTGACCTAAGGAAGAACAGCAGATGAATTACCCCTTTTTGAAATAATGAGACAATGACACAACAAGATGTGGCCTTCATTCTTGAAGCCCTTCTTCACAAGAAGGTGATGGGGCATGGAATCCTGACTGATGATAACACCTGACCTTTTTAGATTTTGTGTAATTATTTGAAAGGCTGAAGAAAGTGAATAAGATCAACAACAACAATCTACCATGCTAATATATAGTACTGAGGTAGACCGCATTGAAGTTTGTAAACGTGGGCGGATCTGAATGGAATTTCATGGGACCAACAAAAATTCCCTTCTAAAGACCGAATTCTTGCAACACAGAATGGAGGTATTATAACTTTTGGGAAAAATAGTCCCAAGAATCTTTTGTAATGAAAATGTTAACCAACATAAATATAGCTACCCTCCTAAAAACCTATAAATCACAGTTATTGTGTGTGTGTGTGTGTGTGTGTGTGTGTGTGTGTGTGTGTGTGTGTGTGTGAAATGAATGTAAATGTGGCAAAGTCAAGTGGTCAAAAAGTTAAATGCCAAAGTAAAGTTCCCTGTGCCACCTTAATTTGGCTCTGTTGTGCATATGCGGATAATATGACCAAGATTTGTAGTCATCCTGGTAAAGAGATCAGCATTTTTAACAACCACCAAATTCGTATGGGAAAGAAAAAAAACTGCCATTTCTTTTTGTAACAGAGCACTATTCAGGGCAGTATTGTACTGTACTGTTCATTTTGTCACCAGGGACTCACTATATTTCCCAGTCTCTCTGTGGTAATTAAAAGTAGCAGCTGATGAAGGGATTAATGTCTATATCATAAAAATTACTTGACCTGGGCTGTTGAAGATTAATTATTAGATTATAGAAGATAAGAAGGATCTTTCCAATAAGACACTTTTCTCCTTTTAGACTATTCATGACAGCTCCCATAATGAAATTGTCAAGATATAGCTAGCTGTCAGTTATCTTCAGATTAAGAATGTACATTATGTTGTTTTGAAAATTGATAACATTATTTGAAATTACATTCAGCAAGTAGATATTCTTCCCCCTTCATAATAACGTAATTATTCCTTTCACATTAAAATGGAAAAAATTGAATTAGAATGGCTGAGAGATGAATGTACTAAGTAGTGACATTTCTGTGATATTGTCAGAATACCATTAATCCATCATTGTCTCATCTCTGTCGCTAAATATCTGTAATTGTCTGTATAGGCGAGTGGCTGACGCCACACTGACTTAATGTACCTTTTCCACACCTGTACATAATTCATCATTTGGAAGCTTATTAGGTCTACTTTAAGATCTGCTGTCAAATAGTGCCATTACTATAGAAATAGTGATAAACAATGACAACTTTGGAGTATTTGCATTCATTTCTGTTAATGTATTACTTCATAGATAAAATTGGATTTCTTTGTGACCTTAAAGCATCACAATAGTCAACTTCATCATATAATCATCATTATTATCATCTTGTTCATGATTACACACTCTATCGAGAGTGCATAGATTACTAAAGTCTTCATTGCATTGCCATATAAAACAACCTTCCCTGTGCACGATTGTGTGACAACAGAGGAGCGACCCCTACTGGAACAGACACTGAATGTGCAGTGTGATTTCTTTGTGGCATGCTCTCGGATTCTTTCATCATGAGCTACCAGCTGGTACCCTTTATCAGTGGTTCCCAACCTTTTTGTTACAAGGGGCCAGCAAACCCATTTACAAACTTTTGGCAGACCAGTACCAGCCTCAGTCAAAAATGCAGAGGCAGAGAAAAAAGGAAGTAGAATGTTAAGAATAATTTTAAAAGGGATAGAAAATAAGATAGAGAATAGTTTATTGCCTCTATATAAAACCATGGTGTGCCCACATCTTGAATATTGCATACAGATGTGGTCACCTCATCTCAAAAAAGGTATATTGGCATTGGAAAAGGTTCAGAAAAGAGCAACAAAAATGATTAGGGGTTTGGAATGGGTCCCATATGAAAAGAGATTTAAAAGGCTTGGACTTTTCAGCTTAGAAAAGAGGAGACTAAGGGGGATATGATAAAGGTCTATAAAATCATGCCTGCTGTAGAAAGAGTGAATAAGGAAAAGTTATTTACTCATTCCCACAATATAAGAACTAGGTGTCACCAAATGAAATGAATAGACAGCTGGTTTAAAACAAACAAAAGGAAGTTTTTCTTCATTCAGTGCACAGTCAACCTGTGGAACTCCTTGTCAAAGTATGAGGTGAAGGCTAGGACTTTAACAGGGTTCAAAAAAGAGCTAGATAGATTCATGGAGGTTAAGTCCATCAATGGCTATTACCCAGGATGGGTAGGAATGGTGTCCCTAGCCTCTGTTTGTCTGGAAATGGGTGACGGGAGAGGGATCACATGAGGATTACATGTTGTGTTCACTTCCTCTGGGGCATCTGGTATTGGCCATTGTTGGCAGACAGGATACTGGGCAAGATGGACCTTTGGTCTGACCCAGTATGGCTGTTCTTATGTTATTATCTTATATTCTTATGTTAACATTTTATTTGCATGTTTAATAGGCAAATGATAAATCTGCAAATAAAATGTTACTGTCTGCCAAAAGCCTAGACCCCAGTGCCCTCAGTGCCAGCCTTAGCCCTTAGAGCCCCCACCCCTCCACTACCTCCTAGGACCAGCCACTGACCCCACGGTCCCCTGCACCCAACCCCCCCAGTGCCAGCCTCCCACCTTCAGAGCCCCTCAGTGTCAGCCCCCCATCCCAAACACCTCAGTGCCAGCCCCCACCCCTTACAGCCCCTCACCACCAGACCCCTCAATAGCAGCCTCCTTTTTCCAGAGTCTCATTGCACCCAACCCTCCTAACCTTTCCCCCAGTGCCAGGCCCCAATATTAGCCTTGTCCCCAGAGCCCCACCCCCCCAGTGCCAGCCCTTTCCCCAAACCCCCCACTACCAGCTCAGCCGCCAGAGCCCCCAGCACTAGCCCCATCCCGCTCACATAGCCCTGCGCTGCTGCCTGTGTCGCAGTGGCTCTGGGGAGCTGGGGGACACCACCCAGCGCTTCCCCTCCCACCATGGCTGTTGGGAGAGGCGTGTCCTGCCCTGCATCTCAGCCAGCCAGCATTGGGCAGGGGCGGGGTCTCCCCCAGCCACAGAAGAGCTCTTCCTGCAGTGGCAGGAGGGTCTCACGGTGTCTCCTTCTGGCCATGGAAGAGCGCTTCCCTGCGCGGTGGGAGGGCCACACGGAGCACCTCCATTCACCCCTCCCACCGTGCAGAGAAGTGCTCTTCTACAGCCAGGAGGAGACCCCGCTTCTGCCCGGTGCTGGTTGGCTGAGGGGCAGGGCAGGACACTCCTCTCTCAAGAGCCGCAGCCCAGCTCTGGCTCCCAGAGCTGCCGCAGCCCGGCAGCCAGAGGTCCATGGCCCTGCAGTGGGCCCAGTGGTTGGGAACTGCTGGCTCTATTTCATTTTTGTCTGTTCCATCTTGATAGAACAGTGAGAAGAGGGACATAGGCACAGATCCTATGGGATGAGCCACTGTAGAACAATGGCCATTGGAAC
Source organism: Pelodiscus sinensis (assembly GCF_049634645.1). NCBI lineage: Eukaryota > Metazoa > Chordata > Testudines > Trionychidae > Pelodiscus > Pelodiscus sinensis. The sequence goes on from NC_134712.1 coordinate 176,651,259, forward strand.
ATCATCTCTGCATCTTGCTAAGGACAGGGCTCTGTAGAAAACAATTTCAGCACTGATCACTGCTGTGACTATCCCTCCCTTGCCAGACTGAAATTTGGACTTCTTGGTTATGTCAGCAAATATTTTGATGCCAGATTTCTTGACTAGGCTGAAGAAACTACATGTCCAGTCAGAATCAAGTGCACTTCTCACAAATCTATTTGGTCTTCACAAACTTCTATTATTTTCATTAGAGACTCTTGTACATCTGATATTATCAACCGTCCAATAGATAAGCTGAGTAGCACCTCTGGACGCAGCAGTGTCAAATGGGTTTGTCATATTGTTTGACATAGTTGGTCAGATCTGTAACACTCATCCCTCTTCAGTGCAGAGACAAGGATCTGTGCGTGGCTTTTGTATTCACTACTTCTAGTTAAGTGACTTCTTTCTCTCTTAGCACTTTAATATTTATAAGATGGAGTTGTTTATTGTCATCACTAATACTAATTCTGAGCTGTACATAATTGTCACTGAATTAAATAGTTAATTTCTAAAATATTTCAAAGTCTAGTACTGAATGCATAGACAATCGCACATTAAAATCTTCTACTACGCAGACTAGATGCTACATTGTATGTACAAAAGCTGACAAATGGAGAAGCATTACATTAGGAATTCACATGCTTTTGCATGCCCTTACTTTGCTTCATGGATAGATGTAAACTACTGCTACTGGTGTACAACCTTCAGCATGAGATTGATTGGGTCAGCAAATTTCAATTGAAAATATAAAAAACTATTATAATCATTTGTGAGATACATTAACAATTAAGAATACACAATGTGAAAACATTTCATCTTAGTTTATTGCAAAATATTGATATTTACATGCCAAATGGCTCCATCATTTCTGGGAAAAAATACTTGGCCATGCAAAGCCAACTCAAATCTTACATTGTTGTGTAGTAATTTTGACCAATACAGTAAACACGCCATGAAGATTTTGAAATTAATGTAAACAGTAAAAAACATAGTTATCATATTGCAGTATTTCTGGAACTGTGTAAAAAAATACATCTGATTTTGAGTACCATTGTTTCACCTTGCTGACAGGCTTATGGGACTAATTGACTGCTTCACAACATACTTCATCCAAACATACACACACAAAAAAGCTTTTAAATGTGTGGGTGAGCAGATTTCACACCAAATATATTCCCCTTGTGGGCTTCTTTTTAGTTTTGTTTTGAGCATATACATCGAGGCTACGTCTACATTGGCCCCTTCTCCGGAAGAGGCATGTTAATTTCCAACTTCAGAATAGGGAAATCCGTGGGGGATTTAAATATCCCCCACGGTATTTAAATAAACATGTCCGCCGCTTTTTTTCCGGCTTGGGGAAAAGCCGGAAAAAAGCGTCTAGACTGGCGCGATCCTCCGGAATAAAGCCCTATTCCGGAGGATCTCTTATTCCTACCTGAAAGTAGGAAAAGTAAAGTTTATACTCCTGTTTTACAAATAAGGTGTTTAAAAACTGCATTCAGCTATGCTATGCTGGAGCTTCCTCTTACCCGAGTTAGCTTCAGCTTGATTGACATACAGAAAAATGAAGGATCCAAATTGCCATCCTTGCTGACAGGGTCAGAGCCTCTTCGGTTGTAACTGTTCCTTCAATGCAAATGAAAGAAATGCAAAACTGCAATTTCAAGTGAAGCCAGTGGGATTTCAGATAAGGAGGTTTTTTTTGTGAAACACTGCCAATCACTTCCTATCTAAATGTTATTTTTAATGCTGTTTCAGTAGCATAAATCCACGAGTAGTTTTTAATCATGCTGCCATAACTTAAATTTGTTTGTATTGGCTTAAAGTGTTGAAGCAGCCAGTTGGTCTATCTTACGAGCACTGGAGCTGCTAATGTCTCATTGGCACTGATCCTATGTATCTATATAAGTGGAGTGGAAATTTCCACTAAATAAATGATGTCCCAGTGTTCAATTCGAGTTGTATGGGTGTCCATCAAAAAGCTGAGTGAAATTTCATTTTTAACATGGAAAACATTGCAGAATATGTTCTGTGATGACATGTGTGCCCTGTCTCTTTTCATAGTAGTGTGAAGGGATGTGGGAGAGACAGGGATCGTATATGTCCAGGTTTTCCCAGACATCATTTCTTTTTTGAGCTTCCCTGAGCTGTCTGGGCAGATTTTTGAAATAACAGGAAATGACTGGGTCGAGCTAGGGGTTGCAGAGCAAACAAGCTGCAGCTCAGAAAGAGCCTGATTGGTCCTTTCCTGGCCATCTGCAGCTGACTGGTCCAGTCCTCTGCAGGCCACAGCTGCTGGATCTGGCCCATCGGGACTCCAGGGCCAGGGTGAGGTGATTCCACAGAGAGTCACTGACAGCTGGTGCATTATCCTGAGCTTGCACCAGCTGCCCTGCCATTGCGACAGGGAGTGACACTGTCCCCCTCACCTCCAGGGAGTAGCCCTGCTGCATAACGTTCTGTGTCCCCCAACTGTACCCCCCCTCCTCCTTTGGCAGTGCCCTCTTTTTGGGAACCTGAAATATGGTAACACTAGACACATTCGATATCATACATAAAAGCACATATAACTTGAGAGTCCCGATTTATTCTGTGACAGCTGCTGCCTAAGTGGGCACAGATATTATGTTCTGCAGCTGTCTAGCACATAACTGCATGTTAATGGAAGTTCTTCGTTTTAGAATTCGTTTTTAACTACTCTTGGAAAGTTCATATTAAAACATTAAAGAACAGTAAAGCTGTTAAATCATAGTTAAAGTTGCCATCAGAACTATTATGCTATCCTTTCGCATGCAGGCAATAAGATTGAGTTAGATCACTGGGCTGGATTAGTAAATGGCTTGCTTCCTTCCATTCTGTTTTGTGACCACCATGTGCACTATACTGTGCCCTTCACTGTTGCACTGTAGACTCCATCTTAAGCTGGGATGCCCAGGAAGTGTTAGGAGAAAAATTCTCTGCTTGGTTTAAGGCTAACAACGTGAAAACCATTAAGGGTCCTCAGTGTTGATCATCTTCTATTAAGATGGAGCCACCCCTGAACAATAGGCTGGCTGCAGAACATGGGAACTACTGTTCACAGTATACACCTGGGGGCAGAGGAAAAGCTAACAGTGGATTGAAACTGCTCATGAGGTTATCTGACAGAGGAGACCAGAACAAATTTGAAGTCATCCCTCCAGCTTCTAATGTTCCCATGAATATCTGCGGGCCTGGAAAGGGGGCATGACCACACAGCTCTCTGACTCCCTTCCGTCACAGGGAAGTTTTCCTTCTCTTTGGACCTTTTATATGAAGTTGGTTCCTTGAAGTAGAATTGATCTGCTCCCATGCAGTGACTAGTCCGTCTGTGGGGATTTGAGGGGAAGGGTTAAGGGGGTTACCTAGCTTGTGGATTTTTGTTATGTCAAATTGCGATTCCAACAGAGGATAACAGTTTGCTTGTTTACCAGATCAGTGGTTGGGGTCACCAGTGTCATCAGTCAAGCAGGATCGTCCCGATGAGCTCCTGACAGGTCCTCTACTTTATCAATGATTATAAGCTTTCGGCTGTGTGTGTGTGTGTGTGCGCGCGCGTGTGTGTGCGCGCATGCTCCCCTGTCTAACGCATTAACCATGTGAAATTAGTCAACACGACAGAATCCGAGAGAGCTCCCCAGAGACCACAAATCAGATAAGGATTGAAATCACCGGAATAGGTTTATTGCCAAGTGAGGTACAATGCTAGCTGTCAGCAAACAGACTTGCCCCACTGCATCACTATACATATGTACATCATGACAATGGACTAACATGCAACTAAATGCTCTGGATTCTAGTGTCCCCCACGATTAGTCGACAATCACCCTTTGGGGTGCATTTTTATACACAGGTACAAACAAGTTCCACATTATTCCTGACCTATAAGGTTACCACCCTCTATTAGCTTGTTACCACCCCTTACCTCATAGAAGGGGAGAGTTTCCATTGCTATCCATCATGCTGTCAACTCAAACCCGGTCCTGCACCTGGGTCAGTTTATTTGTTATTTGTGGGGTGTGTGCTGGTACCAAGATGTTTCTTAACAAGGTGTTTTGTTACGACCCTCCTGGAATGTGCTTTCATCCTGTGCCTACTACATCTTAGGTATGAGTGTTTCTGTAATATCAGCCCTGATCTTGCCAATTTCTGTCTGCCTCTTGCTCACAGCTTAACTTTGCTTTATATTAGCAAAGTCTAGGCCTCAGGCCTCATACGGCTTGTGATACGTGGGTTTATGTTTCAGGCTCTCTTCTTACTACAGCCCTGTGTGAAATGAGTTCACCAGCCTCCAGCAGCTGCATGTCCGCATCACAATTCATCTGATGAAGTGGGTCCTTTCCCACAAAAGTTTATGCCCTAATAAATCTGTTAGTCTCTAAGGTGCCACAGGACTCCTCATTGTTATCACAAAATGGTATATCTACACCAGGCATGTCAAACTCAAAGCCTACCGAGGGCCACACAAATGAAAACAGATAGCTTTCAGAGCCACAGGGCCATTCCCAATTTGTCAAGCAAAAAAAAAAAAAAAAAATGTACTTTGTCAGAAAGTCATATTTATTTATTAGATTATGTATTTTAAATTTAACACTACTGCCCTATTATGTCTTGTGAGTTTTTTAAGCTTAAACTGAACTGATAAGTAAATTAGCACAATTGTTTCACTCCAGCTTGTTGATCTCTGGTATGGTTTCCTCATTTATTTTTACTTAAGAGGATTATGGGGTTTTTTTTAGTTCTAAAAATTCAGGTCTGTCCCAAACAATAAGGGACAGACACATAACTCAGAATAATTGCTTCAGCCTGGCAAACAATGACCTTTGAATTTTCTTTAAAGAAACACAGGCTACGTCTAGACTGCAAAAAAGAGTGTCTAGACTACAATCAGTACTTTTGAAAAAGCAAGCTGCTTTTTCGAAAGAGAGCACCCAGGCCATCTGGATGCGCTCTTTTGAAAAAGCACAGTTTGTATTACATAGCACCTTTTTTCGAAAGGGCACTTTTGAAAAAAGGCATTATTCCTCATAAAATGAGGTTTTCCGCGGTCGAAAAAACTGCCGCGCTCTTTCAATTTGCTTTTGAAAGAGCGCAGCAGCAGTCTAGACGCAGGTAAAGATTTTTCGAAAAAAGGCCACTTTTTTTGAAAAATCCCTGTAGTCTAGACACACTCACAGTGTTTATAATTAAGTCCATAGAGCAGAAAATGAAATAAGGATAGGTAAAATGTAAGATAGATATCAGGTTTGCAAAGTGGAATTGATAAGCAAACAGCCAAAACAATACAACAATATTTGTTTCTAAGAAGCAGGAAGTCTATGAGAGACATTGTTGAGTCTGCTAGACTAGCAGAGAGTAAACAGAAAATTAAAGGAGAATAAAGACATTGCAAAGAAGCTAAGTAATTTCCTTTCAACAGAAACAGTTCCTCAACTTCTGTGGATGTATTTAAGATGAAGTGCTAGAACAAAGTGATAAATCTCAGAGCAACAGGGGATTCATGTGTTTGGAAGAAATGTCAGAAGGAACTAGGTGAGCTACTAATGAAGTTAAGCAATCTCATCAAAATAAATTCTTTCCTAGAGGACTGGAGAGTGGCAAATATTGTTTTCTATCTTAAAAGCACTAGGAATGCATCTTGGAATTACAAAAAAGAGCATGGTCTTGAATACTAGGACCAATGGTTGAAACCCTATTTTAAAAAACAGAATTATTAACACTGTGAAAAGGGAGTAATTAGCATAGCTGCTGCAAAGACAGACCCAATTTTCCTGTCCTTTTGACCAGCTTCACACACACACAAAAGAACATTTGCTCAATGCATAATAGATGTTAAAAGGGGAAGAGGGAGAATGAAATCATTAAGGAAAGGATTTCACTGAATTACTAAGGAAAGGAAATAACACTGAAAGTATTGTAATGCCATTACAAAGATTAATGGGTCACCCCTCACCTGGCTTCATTGATATCTTTTTACATTTAATTAAATGACAACAAATTTAAAATTGATAAAAGGACACTTTTTTACCCAATTCATCTGTGGAACTCACTGCCATTAAATAGCAGTAAGGTCAAAAGTTTGTAAGATTTTTTTAAAGGATGAAGGCTTATTGATAATGAGAACATCTAAAATACCATAGGTAGGATAAGCAACAGATTAAAACCCACTCATGTTTCAGGTCATAACCCAGCCACAAAATGATGGGAGTGAAGAAAGAACATTCCCTCGCTGGGGATAACTGTCCATTGTAGTTTCTTGTGGACATATGCGAACACACTCCCACTCCATCCTGTGAGACATCTTGTATTGGCCATTTTTGTAGCTAGAATACTGGACTAGACTAGAGGGTCCCATTGGCTGATTTGGCAATGCCTAAATTCGAAGGAAATCATGACAAATATTAACACAGTACAGTTAGATATTTAAAACTCAGGACATATGAAAATTAAACTGGGAACCACAAATCAGACCCTTGCATGTGTCTATATTACTGTACTCTTGATTCCATTCAGTAGAAAAAACCTGTATGCTATCATATTATTTGAGAAACAGTATGTGACATCATACAAATAACAATTGTATGTTTGTACAAGGGGAAGAGCTAAAGAGCTATGGTCCAATGTCTCCCCCCTTCTCCAGAGCCAGGCATTCCCAGCCACCCACAACCTAATACCTCCTCACCCCTCCCCCAGAGCCAAGTACTTCCAGCCCTCTCCTATCCTAATGCCTCCCCCAGAGGCAGGCACCTCTCAGCCCCGCAACCTAAAGCCTGGGTTCAGGAGCTGCTGTTGTCATGTTGCTGCCGCCGCCACACTTCCTTAGGCCCTAGGGCGGCGTGAGCATAGCAGCCAGCTGTGAGCAGGCTCTTGATGCCTGCAGAGTGGTTGGCTGGCTGAGACCACATGCTGGGGGGCGGGCCATATGCAGAGTGGCTGGCTGGCTGGCTATGACCACGTGCTTGGGGGACCGTGCACAGAGTGGCTGGCCGGCTGTGAGCATGTGGTGGGGGCCGTGCACAGAGCTAAATTAAAATTAAATTAATGGAGATTGCCTATCTCCGAGAACTGGAAGGGACCTTGCAAGGTCATTGAGTCCAGTCCCCTGCCTTCACAGCAGGACCAAGTACCATCCTTGACAAATTTTTGTCCCAAATGGCCTCCATAAGGATTGAACTCACAACCCTGGGGTTAGCAGGCCAAGGCTCAAACCACTGAGCTATCTCTCCCCCAGCTGAGGGCTATTTGCAGAGCTGCCCAGCCGGCCAGCCTTGAGTAGTCGCTGCAGCACCCTGTGCAGAGCAGCCAGCCAGCATGACCTGCACTTGGCCACGTGATCCGAATGGCCAGCAGGCCACACTTCAGGCTTTCTCAAAATGTACTGGCGGGCTGCAAAAAACTTCGATGGGGCTGCATGAGGCCCTCCAGATGCCAGTTTGACATGCCTGATATACACTATGATAAAACCCTTATAGCATGGCTGTGCCTGGCCCAGGCTAGTTGATTCAGGCTTGTGTGGTTTGGGCTACAGGGCTATGTAACTGCAGCGCAGCCTGTCAGGTTAGGGCTGGAGCTCAGACTTTGAGATCCTTCAAGTAAGGATGCTAGAGCTCAAACATCTACACTGAAATTGTATAGCCCTGTAGCCCAGACCCCATAATCCCCAGTCAATTGACTCAGGCCAGCCACGAATCTTTTATTGCAGTGTAGAAATCCCCACAGGGTACATCTAAACTACGTTCTTCTTTCGAAAGGAAATATGCAAATTTGGTGCTATTTTGCATATCTTCTTCCGATCGCTTTTTCGAAAACTTTTTTTAAAGAAAGCAGTTTAGACACAGCTCTTTCGAAAAAAAACCCCTTTTTCGAAAGGACCCTTTTTCCTCAAAAAATGAGGTGTGCAGGGTTCTTTCGAAAAAAGGGTTGTTGTTTTTTTCGAAAAACCTGCATCTAAACTACTTTATTTTTTGAAAAATCCGCTTTCAAAAAAGCGATCGGAAGAAGATATGCAAATTAGTGCCAAATTTGCATATCTCCTTTCGAAAGAATAACGCAGTCTAGATGTACCCAGAATGACCAACCTCACTGTTAGGCTCATTTGTGAGGGTGTGGACTGAACAGGCAATGAGACTGAATTGTTCTTTCATTGGCAAAGGATGTTGTCTCCATGTTAAGGCTAAGGCAGCCTGTCATGGTGAGAAATGGACCCTGCCTTTGCCAGTGCTCTAGCTACACAGGACACTTCACTTAACAATCTGATCAGTTTGGGATTGTTTATAAGAGCTTAGTTAAGTGCACTCAAATAGTGTTCTGCTACCTTTCCAAGTATTTAATCCCCTGTGAATAGCTTGCAGGAAGCATTTCATATTGTTTTTATTGTCTTTGTAGAATTTTCATGCAGGGACTAAATCGATAAAGCTTTTATAAAAGAAGCACGTCCACCATTGGAGAAAATTACATAGCAGTGATATAAGTCCCAGCTGCATGGAAATTCTTTCAGAGCAAAGACATGATCCCTTTGAAACTGAATCAAAGTCTTTTGGTGATAGAATTTCTACTTCCCAATTTATGAAAGAAATATTTTATAATTGAAGGGCCTCTGTAGAGATTTTTGCTATCATCTTTCTTGTCCCCTCCCCGACTTCTAAACTACATTAAGAGCAATACATCTTGTTTGAAGTGTGCAACTTCTCTTTTTCAAAGATGCATTGAATATTTTGCTGTTTATGCTGCTTCTGGCAATAATGGTATAGCCAAGGATCCAAAAAGTGAAGTGTGTGGTGCTTTCTGAAAAGAATTTTGCAACTTATACAGTACCATCATAGGGGCTGCAGCTACTATAGCTTCATTGTTAGGTATTTCTAATAAGCAGAAGGAAAACTCTGGTTGAGGCAGATGAGTCTGATCTTATGAGGGTTGGGGGAAGAACAGGGAAGCAAAATAGTCCTGTAGCTTTCTAGAGACCTGGATGGAATTTTGAATGGAATTTTCAAAGATGTTATGTGCCCAAGTTCATTGAAATGTAATAAGACCTGGGCTCCTGCCTTTCTTAAACACTTTTAGGAATCCAAATTCTAATACCTGGCTCAATCAAATGATTGCAGGACTACACTGTATCTTTGTATATGTAAATAGTTAAGGTGCTAGAAGATGGTGCTCAATATGCAGTAGCAAAGTTTGACCAATAATACCTGATGTGCACTGCAGATGGCTTCCTCAGGCTGGTCTTTATACCATCTGTAAAATGGGGCTAATTAAACGTCCTTGTCTCGCAGGGATGTTGTGAGAATAAATTCATTAATGGTTGTGAGGGGTTCACATATTACCATGATAGAGGCTGCAGAAGCATCTAAGTGGATGGGCAATACAAAGTTAAGGTGATGTAGCAATGATGCTATGACGTTTTAGGTGATATAAGCAAAAATACAGAAAAGGCACTGGTATTTCTGTTTGCATAAGGAAGTTGTAATGTACTATTTGCCTCTGGCACCTGTGTGCTGCATTCATGTGTACGCTCTGTATTAGGACAATGAGCAAGTAAGTCAGAAAAGGTTCACTCAAGGCCTGGACTCACATTTTTAAATGCTACAGGTATGTCTAAACCAGTGGTGAAAGTAACTTAAAATTTCTTACAGATACTGTCCTTTTGCAACCTGGGTCCCTGCAAGCTCTTTAAATAGTTCCCTGCTGGCTTTTGCTGCAGCTTAGCCAGCTCTTGCTGGAGCTGCACACCAGGGTGCACCCGCTTACTTTCACCTTTCATCTAAAGTGCAGTTAACCTGGGGTTTAGCCCAACCCCCCACGACCAGCCGAACAGATAAACCGCTGATGCTAGTTTGGAGGTGCTCTAAACTCAGGCTAGTTTAACAGCCAAGGTCTGAGTTAGAATCTAAGCTCAGCTTTAATTCAGACTGGACCTGTTGACTTTTCAGTGAGGATGCAGGCTTAATCATCCAATGCCTTCCCCCAATTCGCCTCAAAGCTTAGACAAGTTCTCCTACAACTGGCACAACTGAGTGGAAAAGAATCCCAGAACATCTCCACACAAAGATCCCTCGGATATGTCCCAGACACACCCAGGTGAAAGCAGAAACATGGAGATTACAATGCAGGTAGAGCTGTGCTGTGGGGATATTTACAGCCTGGCTAGGCTACCCCAGGGTGCCAATGACCGAGGTTCACTGCACGGTGTTGACATAGCCTATTTACTTGATTCTAAACATGGGGTTCCGTGGCGAGACTTTAAGGAGGAATCACAAAGTGGCAGGAGTCAGTGGAGCCTGGTGGTGGAGGAATCCACATCCTCCCTGCTCCAACAGGTTCCAACGCAGGACCTAGTGATTGCCAGGTCAGATATGTGGCCTAGAGCAGATGTCCCTCCACAAGCCTGTTCTCTGGGCCATTCCTCCACCCCTCCAAAGTTACAGTAGAGTCTGATTATGGACTCACCAAGTTAGTGGGGAAGGGGTTCTCCCTAGTAGTGATCAGAAGGCTCTTCTCCATCAATGGCAGTCGTCCACTCCTGCTCTCCACGGGGGCCTTCACCTGTTTGGCGGCAAGGTCTGGTCCAGTTGGTGTGAATCGGCCACACCCTCTCTACAGCAGCTAAAAAATAAAACTGCTCCATCGCTCTGCCCACCCTGACTCCACCGGGCTGCTCCCTTTTGAGCTCTGCCTCCAATGTGAGCATACCCTGCAGGCAAAGTTCCCTCTAAGCTGCGCAGCATCAGCCCCACAGCTGCTTAATTGACCCTGCCCGGTCAGGCAGATCCGTGCGTGGAGCCCTGAGCCCCTGGGGCTGTGCTGCAGCAGCGTAGAAGCAATCTTGCCTACAGGTATGGTTGGGTGTGGCCTTCTGGGCCTAGAGCCACTCATTTACTCTTGGTTCCCCACCCCAGCATGTGGCTTGTACCCTCTTACACCGTGAATCAAAGGAATGTTGTTTGACAGGCTATAGCATCATTACTCCCAGCTTGAAATCGTGAATAAATAACATTAGCCATATCCTAACAGGTCTTAGGTGTAGGTACATTTGTCTTCCTGGAACTCTATTTCTGCCTAAATCTGGAGTTTAGTTGCATAGCATTTATTTTGCTGTGTTATTTCACATGGAATTTAGACTAATTAGACTTGGTTGGTCACCTGCATTCACTGTTTCCAGATTTCATGGAGGACAGCACAATGTGGGTCATCCAGGTCACCATAATAATTTTTAACTTTAAACCAAGAGCAAGACGACGATTGCAAAATATATGAAACCCATTACAGAAATGGTAATATTGTTTCTTCTGAATTGCACTTAAATCCAGACATCATCTCCTCTGTAATTATATATTAGGTTACATAGCGCGGAATAGGAATTAATGTGACAGATCAAGGTGGGAACACTCAGAAGCAAAGCTGCCACAGTTAGGGATAATTTATAGGAGTATGAAGTTTATAGTGTACACTATCATACTCTGTTACTGCTTTCAGTAACCAACAATTTCTATGTAAAATGGGATAAATTAGGTGTGGAACAAGAACATTAAATCTGAATTTTCTTGCTTTGGCTACATGCTTAGGTGAGAACTTTATAATAAAGATGAAGAGGGGAGTATAATAAAGGGAGGCTCAAGTGGAAAAAAATGTTAATGCACTCATATTGTTTGGGGTTTAGTATATATTTTATCAAATGGTTGTGAAACTACATGTTGTGCTAGTATGTAAATGCTGTATTGAAATTTCCCTCCTTTCTCTTTTTGATTGAAATGTAATTTACATGCAGAATGTTTTTACTTCAGTAAATCAACTGACCTTCCTTTTTAATGCCATTGCAAAGAGAAAGCAGGGAAAAAGAAATTAGATAGGAAAAGAGAAGATATAGGCATAGGAAATCTTGCTTAAGCTTTGCCATGCTGATTTGTGGGAGTTTTGGTTTGAGTTTTGTAATCTAATAAACTCATAAGTAGAGCTGGTTTTTCCATTCCATGAAACATTGAAAAATGTTCTTGTTCTGAGGCCAAGCACAGTGTGGGGAGCAGCTGCCCCTATTACCAGTGCCAAGCACCATGTGGAGAGTGACTGCCCCGGCCTCCTGGGAACAGCAGTGGGGAAAGGAGGACACCAGCAAGTCCTCCAGTGCCAGTACTGCTCCCAGCCCCATCCCTACAAGGCAGGGCTGCTGCTGAGAGCTGGAGCAGTTGCAGCTCTGTGGAAGGACAGGGGACAGGGCTGGAGGTTCTGCTCCTTTTCCCTGCTGCAAGTCTCAGGACCTAGGAACCACGGCAGGGACAGGAGCAGAACATGGGGCCACTGGGTGGCCCCATGCCCACAGCTCCTCTGGCATGGCCATACCACCTCTCCCCTCTGCCCTGTCCCCAGATGGCTTTTGCTGCTGTACAGTCGGAGGAGACCCTATGTGGAATTGTTGAGAACGGTACAGCTACACCAGAGGAGCTGTCAGCATGGAGCCATCCAGCAGCTCTACCTTCATCTGACTCTCTTTCTGGCCTGGGGAATACTCTTTAATAAGTATTAGCAACTATTTTATTGTTTTTTTTTTTAAAATGTTTGTGTGCAGCAGTTTTTCAAATTTGTGTTAACCATCATGTCCCCTCTCCTTTGATTTGCCTGATAAACCCTGGGTTAAAATTACCCAAATGAATATGCAAATATTCAGGTAAATGAATTACCATAATAAATACGCAAATAGTTCAGTGCCGGTCTACCAACAGTTTTGGAATGAGTTTGCCAGTCCATGGTATAAAAAAGGTTGGGAACTAGGTGACAGGCACAGAAAGTGCAGCAACACCCTTTTGTCTTGGTGATCTGGCTTTGATTAATGTTGAAGAACCTTAGCAATCTACAGAAAACACTTCAGAAAACACAGAAAATATGTCAGATCAATAAGACTCACACAGCATAATGTGTGTGTAGCAAGTTGTAATCAGAAAGTTGTATCAGTGATAGCAAGGCGATGTAGTGACATGAAATTGCTACCGCAATAGAAAGTGGTGTTATTGCAATATGAACACACTAAGAGACGGCACATAGACAAACACATTAAACTTACTCACACAGTAATGTGCAAAAGCTTCAGGGGATAGCCGAGTTAGTCAGTACAGGATAAACTTAAAAAAACAACAAATAGTCTGGTAGCACTTTAAAGACTAAAAAACATGTAGATGGTATGAGCTTTCATGGGCACAGCCCACTCCTGGTCATTTGAAGAAGTGGGCTGTGCCCACGAAAGCTCATAATACCATCTACATGTTTTGTTAGTCTTTAAAGTGCTGCCCGACTATTTGTTGTTTTTTAAGTTTATCACACAGTAATGTTAGTGTAGGAAACAGGGAGATGTTTTCTGGTGTCCCTGTGGCGTAGTATGTCATAAGATGAGACCCTTGCTTACTGTGTACACAGAGTATATAGGCAATACTGTGATATGTGATGGAAGGCGGCATGTTTGCTAAACCAACAGAGATGCATGCAGCAATAAATACCTTCTCCAGCAACAATGATTCCCCCCCCCACCACCTCACCACCACGAATTCTCCATATGCAAGACACCAAACACAAATAACACATGATTCAGCATGTCTCCTGGGGAGATTCCTACGGTTCTTCAACTGATCTTAATGCCTAAGAGAAATGTCTCAAAGATGGGGAAGAAATCACCCATGTTGGCTAAGATGCAACTGCCCCATGAACCATGTACCCAGAAGCAAATGATTGAAGATTCTAAGCACTCATAACCCAAGAAAGCCTGCTAGGCTAAGATACCTTAGGCCTGTGAGTATTGCATGTATGGGGGCAGGCTGGCTCTCTGAGACCTTGAAAACTCTGCTGTATTTTGAGTCACTCTAGATCAATGGTAAGCACCAACAAAAGCACCAGAAAAGTTGTCTTTCTTCATAGCACTGACAGGATGTTTGCAATTATTGTAAATAACAATAGAATAGGAGGCTCAGGGCATAGCTACATTAGGAAATTATTTCAAAAGAACTAAATTCAAAATAATAACTATTTTGAAATAAGCTTATTCCCCCACGGAAAGCAGGAGTACAGATTTTGAAATAACCAGCCCGTTATTTCGAAATGACGGGCTTGGTAGTATGGATGCTGTGCTTATTATTTCAAAAGAAGGGGGTTATTTCAAAATAACTCCCTAGTGTAAACAGGGCTCAGAGGGGTAGCCGTGTTAGTCTGTAACTTTTAAAACAACAAGTAGTTCTGTGGCACTTTAGAGACAAAAAAAATATATAGTATCATGAGCTATTGTGGATAAAATGCACTTCATCAGATGAGTTGGAGAAAAGAAATAGGAAATAAAGCCTGCATGTGTGTTCATAAATTTCTCTCCCCGCAACTCACTCCTGGAATGCAGGCCCTGTTCAGAAGCTGAGACAGTCCTGCATCACTTGTAACTTGTAAGCCAACCTTGGTGTATCATCATAACCAGGGCTTGCCAAGCGGTGGCAAGCCCCGCTCACCAGCTACGCAGTTCGGCACGCTGCGCATGCTCAGACTGCGCTGTGCGGCTGTGCCGGCTTGTAATCTACTCGCCATGGGCGAGTAGATTACACTAATTGTCGAGCCCTGAGCATAACTAACAGGAGGAAGGAGTTCAGCCTTAAATTCTTTATCCTTCGTGATTTTTACCAGAATTATAACAGTACTTGAACAGAGCTTTTGTTTCTGGTATCAATTATACATCTACAGGCTTAGAAGCCTCCAAAAACTGGAGGAACTTTTTAAAATGAGCCTGCTCATGACTACTACAGCTGGATGAATAATAATTGCAGAATATAGTAGCCACCAAAATTGCTGATTTTTCAAATAATGTATTGAACAATTTTTTTTATGAATTTAACCAGCCCTGTAGCTGCCTGTGTCCTAGTCATTGAACAAATCTGATGACTGCTGTGATATGTATTGAATAAATTATTCAGTTAGTACTGGTAATATTTTTTATATTAATTATTCAACATATTTTCTCATGGGTATTTGACCAGTGCTACTTAATACACATGATTTTTCCCAAGTTCTCCTGACTCTGTTTAGCCTTATCTGCCATCACAGTGTATTTCACTGACACTTTTAAAAATTTCTGTTGAATGTTGATTAAGATCAGATTTGAAATAAACACCTACACTAGGGCTTCAATGACCATTCCACGTCCCCACAGGCCTCTCATGTGCAGAGAGTGAGCCCAAGTATGCTCTAGGGTGGTTTAATCTATTGTCTAATACAGTGGGCCTGAATCTCATTTTGCTAAAGATGCTGATCATCCAATTGCCAATTCCAGACTGCAGAGAGGATCATTGTTTCATCAAGTGCTGTGTCCTGCCCACACCTCGCTAGTGAAATGCAATTCTTTACACTTTCACAGCCTGTGTGTCATGCAATCCTTGAAACAAATGCTGCAGATGTTTTGCGTGTCGTTCTTTCCCTTGTGAGGCAGCTCAGCCAAATATTTTCAAAGGGCTGAGTTCCCCTCCCCCTTCTCTCGAGATTTGTTCTTGAGTTGGGAGTGATTACATGGCAAGGCAGTGGGCATGCTGTGAGTGCTGCATATTGTAACAACAAAGAAGCATGTTTCTCACTTACCGCATCTTCTCCCACCCATTTTTCTTTCTCTCTTGTCTTTTGTTGTACATTTATATTGTAAGCTCTTTAGGTCAAGGGTTGTCTTTGTGTGTGTGCATGTAGCAAGCCCATCCCAGTGGGGTTCTGATCCCTGTGTGGCATTTTATTAGTGCATGTAATAATACTACACTATTGTCTTAACACTTGCCAGCCCTACCCAGGTGGTGTGAGGCGTAATGTTTCTGAAAGACCTTTGGATGAGCAATGCTATACAAGTATAATGGATTGTCATCCAGAGTTTATTACCATTTCAATGGAGGGGTGTTACATCCACCCTCCCATGTGTCTGCAAAAGGCGGGGTTGACCTGTTCATTAGGAATTGAGGTCGTTAGAAGGAGCTGTGAAGAGACCTTGCCCACCACAGGCACCACTGCACCTTCCATGAAACTGGAAATTGAAGGTTATTTAATTTG
Organism: Pelodiscus sinensis; assembly: GCF_049634645.1. Classification (NCBI taxonomy): domain Eukaryota; kingdom Metazoa; phylum Chordata; order Testudines; family Trionychidae; genus Pelodiscus; species Pelodiscus sinensis. Next base: position 176,667,342 of record NC_134712.1, read on the forward strand.
AGATGAATTTATAGGACAGAAGACAGCCTTAATTACAGGTGACAAACTTGTCATCCATCATAAGGGCCACAGGCACTGGTAACACCTTAGTCCCGCCTGTTCTTAGCCAGTGCCAGATAATAATCAAGTCTCCTGTGGGCTGTAATACTTTGGTCTGATTTCAGCTGTTGGATTTAGTGTATGGGGGTTGGTGGTGGCCTGTGTTTATATAGTCAGTCAAGACTAGGTGATCTCTTGGTCTCTTTCTGGCCTTAACCTAATCACTCTGTCAGAAAGGAGACAGACCAGTTGTAGCTTTAAATCCATCTCCCTGCCAGGGTATAGCTGCCAATGCTTTGTTCACTATGGCTACGTCTACACTGGCATGATTTTCCGGAAATGCTTAAAATGGAACAGTTTTCCGTTATAAGTATTTCCGGAAAAAGAGCGTCTACATTGGCAGGATGCTTTTCTGGAAAAGCCCTTTGTCCGGATAAGCGTCTGTGGCCAATGTAGACGCACTTTTCCGGAAAAAAGCCCCGATTGCCATTTTCGCGATCGGGGCTTTTTTGCGGAAAAGACTACTGTGCTGTCTACACTGGCCCTTTTCTGGAACAGTTTTCCGGAAAAAGGACTTTTGCCCGAGTGGGAGCAGCATAGTTTTTCTGGAAAAGCAGCTGATTTCTTACAGTAGATCGTCAGTGCTTTTCCGGAAATTCAAGGGGCCAGTGTAGACAGCTGGCAGCTTATTCCGGAAAAGCGGCTGTTTTTCCGGAATAGGCGGCACAGTGTAGACACAGCCTATAGTTTTAGAGGCCCAAATAGTTCAGTTTCCACTCCTTCCTTGGGCAATGTTTTTGGTATGTTAAGTCCCGCCTTAGCTTACTGCTTCTGGTTAAAGACCAGGCTGAGGGTGCAGTTGTGAATTAACTCGGTTTTTTTAAACATTGGGCCAGTCTCCCTGACCTGTTAAGTCTACTTGACATTGCCTTTTAAAGTAGACCATCATCTCTGCTTACACCTGGTTTCATCAGCCAGTGAAGGATTCCACTCCACAGGGGAACGGGAATCACCTGGATGCATCGGGCCATCCTCACAGCTCTATTGCCAATCCCACCCCAGTCCTCTGTGCAAGGGTGGGAGACATTGCCAGGGCCAGCCAGAGCACTGCACTGCCCCATTGATTCCCAGCTGCCAGAACAACCTCAGGGGCATAATGTAGAGCAGATCAAATCTTATTCTGTGTTGCACTGGAGACAGGGCTGATTCTTGAAGGCCTCAAGTGAAATGTAGCTAAATCCACCTTAGCCTAAACTCCAGTTCGGGAATCTTTAATTCCTGGAGACTCCCAGGCAATCCTGGAGGGTGGCAACCCTACTCTGCCTTTGCATTTTTTCATATTGTGAAGGAGATTCGCCCAGAACTGTTACATGTTTTCACATGTGGTACTTCTGGTTTTTGATAGCCATGAGGTACATTGCTGTGCATTATTCCTCTACCTGGGTTCCTCAGTCTAAGTTCTGTGATCTTTCAAACACCAGCTTACAGGAAGAATATATTCAAAGCTGATTACTGGGACCAAGAAACACACAGTTTTAACACAGTTGCATGCATAGTCATATAACCACAGTAACTTAAAATGTCTTACAGATACTGACCTATTGCAACCTGGGTCCTTGCCAGCCCTTTAAATCACTCCCTGCTGGTTTTTGCTGCAGCTCAGCCACCTTTTGCCAGAATTGTGCACCAGGGTGCACCCACTTACTTTCACCTGTGGTTGTTTGACTATGACTAAGTTACATGACATCAGGTCCTAGTCACACTATGATTTGAACTATGTAATCCTTGGGTCAAGGGACAGTTGTGTTGTAATCAAGTTCCCCAACTCGTTTGGGCTTTTACTTTTTTTTTTAAGTGCAGATGAGCCCTGATTGGAATTTCTACCTGATCCCTTCCTTGTAGAAGGGAGACACAGTGAAATCAGTTAGGTCACTGGCTTCATTAGGCTCTGCTAAACTCCTAGTACATGCTTCCTATCCATTCTCAGATATGATTTGGGGATTATTTTAAACCATTGCCCTGTGATATGTTGGCACAAAATATTGCAGTTATTTTAGCTAGAGTCCTGTTCAAAATAGTTTGTATAATTTTTCCTCCACAAACGTGGATGAAACTTTTATAAAATAAAACAGAAACACTAATCTTTAGCCCCAAGCATGGAAAATTTCAGCCCCAAAGTTAAACATTTCTAACAACCCCCACTCCCAGCAATGAGTAAAATAACCATTAGATGAGAAAATGTTTGGCTACCTTTATGACACTTGCCCTCTAGATGTCTGCTATAATTAGCCCATGTCACATGGCTTAACATACTATATCACAAGTCAGTGAGGGGCAACCTAGGCTAGTGAATGGCTGCTTGAGGGGCCCTCCTTCATCTCAATAGTCCACAAGTCTGGTGTAATCAAGACGATCTCCTGAGATAGGGTAGTTTTGCTAACTGCAGGTCCATATCTAGAATTTGCAATGTGCCGACTGAACTTTTATAATATTGTTAGGAAAAAACGTATGAAAACCAGCAGAAACTGGCCATCCTGAGTATGGGCAATAATAAACAAAATGTCTTGTGGGCCACACATAGAGCCCCAATGGGCCACATGTGTTCCTTGGGCCATAGATTGCCCACTATAAGCACCGGTTATGATACATGGGGATGAACAAAGCTCAAAAAAATCTGACTAAATATGACACTGAAATAAACATTGGGTCTGTTCCATTCAGAATTCCAGGGCCCATAGTCCAATAAAGTCTCTGATCCAAAGGCCAATGAAGTCAATCAGAGTCCTTTAATTAAACTCAATAGTCTTTGGGGCAGATCCCATGTGTTTTTATAGAAACAATCCTCAATTCGTCTGAAGTTTGGACAGCCTTTACAGCTCCCCATAGTAGACTATTTTTTAGGTCCCCATACTTTGTAAGTACAAGGTCAAATAAAACATACTATGAATACACATTTACAACAAAGTGGTGTGTTCTTTCAGGAGTGTGCTGTTTATCCAAATAAACTTGTGTGGTGCCCTCTCTTAATCAGGAGTGTCTTGACTGAATGTTCAATTAGCTTTTTATTAAAACATGCCTATACTGAAAGAGCCCCTAGAAAGTACTAAATAAAACTCACAACATCCTGCCATAGCATACACTGCATCCAGTAAAAGCTGTAAAAGCTGGGATAGCTATTCTGAGTCTCTCTCTTTTTCCAAAGTCCTGGTGAGGAATCTGGAATGGACCACAATATTATAACAACACTCAGCATCCAAATTTTGTGATTCAATATACCCAATGCATTACCAATGTACACAAGATTTCATGCAGAATTTGACCTAGAACAATAGTTAACTTTATAAAGCCATGATATGTAACATTATGGCTACGTCTACACTGCAGGCTTCTTGCACAAGAAGCTTTTTGCGGAAGAGTGCATCCACACTGCAAAAGCTCATCGGAAAAGTGATGCGCTTTTGCACACGAGAGTGTCCAAACTGCATAGATGCTCTCTTGCAAGAAAACTCTGATTGCCATTAACAGAATGGCCACCAGGGCATCTGTGCTTCTTTCGATAGGCTGTTCTTGCACAAAAAAAACCCTGTTTCCTATCCACACATACCTTTTTGCGCAAGAGCTCTTACACAAAAAGGCTTATTCTTTGTAAAAAGATACCACAAAAACCCCTCTGTTCTGTCAATTCACTGTACATTGTCCTGTGCAAAAAAGTGCTTTAGGTGTAGAAGCTCCATGAGTTTTTGCACAAAACCAGCTGTTTTTGCACAAAAACTCTGCGGTGTAGATGTAGCCTCAATTACTGAGACTGTAAATGTAAAATGACAACTATCATGAAAGTATATGCTTTCCTCAAGATTTAAACAGGAAGCAAAAAATTCACTAAGGCATCCAAAACCAAATGCAAGTTTCATCTAAATGTTAAGACAAGATATCATTAAATATAATCTTTCAAATATCATAAATGCATTGAATGCATTTCCATATATTTTAACCCTCCATAAAGCATAAAGATTTCTATTATCTAATATTTTGGTACAGGCTTGTATTACAATCTTCAGGTCTCTACTGAGCTGACTATTCTAGCAGTTCATATTAGATTCCAAGATACAGGAGAATTTGTGTTTGTATATTTTCTATCCATTTCTATTAACTAATTCCATCTGATATATGCGCCTGTTAAAGATATTACATAATTGTTCTTACAAAGAATACCACACATTTTTCATTTCCTGAAACAAACATGAGAATTTTGTCTCAATTAAAGATCCAATCTTATATAGAACCCACAAAGAAATAAACTTGTTTGTGATAAATTTTGTAGGATCTTTCCCTAAAAGTAATATATACTGTCAAGTGAAATAAAAATGATTAGCCACAGATCTAAGCGCTACATTTTATTGTTTTTATACAGCTTCCATTTATGAAACTAAGTTGAATATGTCTTTCAAAGAAATTAGGAAGATCAGAAACATATTGCAAGCAAAGTACTGAATAAATTGATCTGAAAAGTTACACATTCACTAGTTAAAGACAATTATCAGGTAGCTTTAATGCAAATAATTCAAATGCAGAAATTTATAATGTAGAGCTTAAAAATGACCCATGGGTTGTTTATTTGCAATCCTGGAAAATGGTATCTATTAATTTCTTGGGAATTAGTTATCTTTTTCCATCATAGCATTTATGATGTGTGACACAGCTAATTACGAGTGCAAGGAGAGACAGTAAAATCAATTCTTTGTGTGAATTGATCCTACTACAAAAGTGAAATTGAACTGTTTCTTTTATTTCTCCAATGGCAAGGCTGCCTTCATTTTTCTTATGCTGTATGTTTCTATAGGTTCATATACTCTAATTTCACATAAGATGAATAGAATCAACCCTATAATAAAAAGATCTAGATAAATAGAAAGGAAACTTGCCATGTAGACAAACAAGCAGAAGCAAGGCATTCTTGTTGCAATAGATTCAGGAAAGGCATTTAACAGCACAGTGTTGCATGATTTGTAGAGCAGAATGACACAAAAATATTTAATGGACTTTACCCTCCAAAAAACAAAGAAATATTTGACATCAACCATCTTGCTAGAAAGAGGAGTGGTAAGAATCTTATCTTCAACCAAGACTGTAGTTTTGTTAAATGTCACTAGAAAGCATGTTCACTTTTATCTGTTTGTAACTATTTTTAACTTTATGCCTTACACTTGAACTCACTTAGAACCTCTCCTTTTTGTTAATGTATTACTTTTAATCAAAACAAACTCAGTGCTGTATTTGAACTGAAGTGGTTGTTGACTCCAGTTAAAGCAACAAACCACTGTGTTGTGTCTCTTTACAAGAGCAACAGATCTAAATGTTCCAGTAGAGGGCTGGACAATTTGGGTCTGAGGTGTGTTGGGCTCAGTTGTCTTGTACTAAAACTGGTGGAGTGAGAGTTGCTGGACCAGAGCTGTGAATACATTGCCATTCAGTGCATGCGTGTACACTGACTGAATGCATTCAGATGAGGAGCTACAGCAGCAGAGCATTTTAAGTTATTCAGGGTTAAAGAACAAATGGTGACAGTACCTTACACTGGTGTGGGTTACGTCCCATAATACGACACAGGTGAATAGAGGAAAGCATGATTGTGGGATTTCACAGGGACTATTCACTTCAGTTCAGCAAATAGTTCATTGCTGATCTATATTAAGTACCTCATATTAGACAGAATTTGCTTGAGGCAAATAGAAACTTTCTTGGAGAAACAAGCTGCATTTCACTTACAAATACCTTATGGCATCTTGCCAAAAGCACCTTCTGGGGCTGTACTGTTTCCTTTCTTTCCCGTTAACATCAGGCTAAACGTACTGTTCTGAGACTCTGGCATAATTTTCCAGCTGAAATCCAGTCACTTCAGTTATTTCTCAAGCATCTACAGAGGAAGCAAGCTTCAAATGGCAGGGGATTGACTGGATAGCTCAATAGGTCTTCCCAGCTCTGATTTCTATGACGTTGTGAAAAAGCACTCTGGAGAATTTATTCCTTTTCATATCACTCTCAAGAGAGCTATATTTGTACCTGCTCATATAAACAATAATACTGAGGGGAAATACACAGAAACTTTTCTCACATGCTGCAGTCTTACAAGCAAATAAAATATTTATGAGGAAAATATAGGAGAGAATCACCTCATCTAATAAAATATTGAAAAGAGTCTCAGTGGAACTTTTCAAATATTAATTGGCGAGGTTTGTTGGGGTTGAGGAAGGAAGATGGAAGCAGCTGGTACTATTTTCCAGGAAACGTATCTACCTTGCTGCAGTTCTTTTTCTATCTTTTCTGCCCGAAGGTCCCTGGCAACTTTTGAATTATTTTTCTTTAGTCAATGCAGCTAACTTAACTGATTCCACCAGCCACCTCTGTATCAAACTCCTGTGTCAATGGCCACCGTGTGGCATCTCATTAAGGATAAGGGAAAGTGGTTCAAATAATGAAAAAATTGACCAGAGCTTTTGCCGACAGCGGAAACTGAATCAGGAACCAAACGTTTGGAGTTAGAAAGAGCTTAATTTGTAAAGAAATTATTAGTTTAGCTCCCATTAATGCCGTAGCCATGGAGAGTGTAGCATCTTACCAATTTAGTATCAAAATCATGGGAGCTGCTGCACTGATGAACTGGAGAGAGAAAAAGGAGTCCTACTGACGGGCCTCACTGACAGCACATTCAAAAGAAGCAGCTGCAGTGCACATCAGCTTGCAGTCCTTGAGCAGCACAAGGCGGTACTGGGAAAGGTGTGTGCTGCTGTAACAAGTGCCACTGCTGAGCAGGCTCCCCCTTCATTCATGTAGGCATTGCCACTGCTCCTGTGTCACAGCGGCTTTGTCCTCAGCACTCTGCTGCCTCCCAGCTGTTATGGATCCATAAATACACCAACATCCCTTTGCCCACCACTGAAATGCAGCCACCTTTGGGGTGGAACACAGCAGCTGTCTAACAGCGCACAGCATCAGTACCTAAGGGTATGTCTACACTACCCTCCTAGTTCGAACTAGGAGGGTAATGTAGGCATACCGCACTTGCAAATGAAGCCCGGGATTTGAATTTCCCGGGCTTCATTTGCATAAGCGGGGAGCTGCCATTTTTAAATCCCCGCTGGTTCGAACCCCGTGCAGCGCGGCTACACAGGGCTCGAACTAGGTAGTTCGGACTAGGCTTCCTATTCCGAACTACCGGTACACCTCGTTCCACGGAATAGGAAGCCTAGTCCGAACTACCTAGTTCGAGCCCCGTGTAGCCGCGCTGCACGGGGTTCGAACCAGCGGGGTTTTAAAAATGGCACCGGCCGGCTTCATGCAAATGAAGCCCGGGAAATTCAAATCCCGGGCTTCATTTGCAAGTGCGGTATGCCTACATTACCCCGCTAGTTCGAACTAGCGGGGTAGTGTAGACATACCCTAAGATAATATAACACACAAGCCAAATGCCTATGAGCTAAAGTGTCCCAATGCTGTGGAGGGTTTTGTGACAGCCTGTTGACTTCAGCTTGCCATCTAGACCAGTGGTTCCCAACCTGGGGTCTGACAGTACAGTAGGGGTTCCACAGAAAGTTTAAAAATAAGGGCCCACCAGGGGACTGGGACTTTCCGCCAGGTGATTCTCACCCGGGGCTTGACGTTTGCAACCATTTGTTCTCCCGCCACCAGCTGTGCTGCCATTTACGCTCCAGCCCTCTCCCCCCTCCCCCTGCGGTGGGCCCGATCATTACTTTTCTTTCCCTTTTCTTTTCTTTTTTGCCACCAGGGCTCCATGCCTGGTCAAGGGCGGAGTGCCAGGGCAGGAGCTGCCTTTGGCCACGAGAGCCCCCTCATTGTATCTTCCGTGGATGGGCAGAAGACAGAGGGGGCAGGAGCCGAGGAAGCAGTGCGGGCCAAGAGACATGCCGCTGCCACTTCCCACTGCTCCCCTTGGTCCAGAATGGTGAAACAGAGGGACTGGGAGCTGTCAGGCTCCAAGCCTGAAGACGTGCCATGTGAATAAAAAAATCTCATCACGCCAGCGGTTTTCCCAGATAGGCTGGGAAGTGACCCTGAAAAGTGCTGCAGATTTTGCTGTACTCTGCTAGGACATTTGTTGGCTTGCAGAGTCTGGGTTTGTTTGCTTTCAGGCACAGAGCCTCTCAGCTTCCATTGGTTGTGAACAGTGAACAGCAGCAATGGGAGCTGAGAAGCTCCGGACCCTGCAATACGCTTGTCCCTCAGCCTGCACTGAAGCTGATAAGCTGCGACTGTATCTGGAGTCAGTTTATAAATGGATCGGTCACTTTTTACCCTTTTTTCTCTTTTTTGAAACGATCATGTTACGTGAATACGACACCCTGCTCTCACTGTTCAAAAGCGATTAGAGTGGTGGGAAGGGTTTAGTTGGGTCACTAGCAAAAATGGATCAGTGGATCCAATAAAATTTTATTCAGTGACAATATATGGCACCTCAAAATTGTTACTTTTCAATGTGGATACACTGTATTATCTCTCAATACTACTATATTTGTTTAGATAACACAAACTATTATACATTTCAAATGATTATCAAGTAATGGAATGTTTGAAAACAGCTATATTGTTTGGGGAGTTGGTCTGTAAAATTATAATAGGTTGGAAAGGGGTCCGTATGCTTGAAAAGGTTGAGAACCACTGATTTAGATTTACAGAGGACTCTAAAATGTCACTCTGAGGAAAAATGCAGACTACGGAGAGTACGTCTACACAGCAAGCCATTATTTCAAAATAATGTCAAGCTGGGGGACTTCTTACTCTGACTCATGGTAACCATTATTTTACGAGGAGTAAGGGAAGTCAAAGGAAGAGTGTTCTTCCTTCGACTTCCTGCTATGTAGGCAGCCCAAAAGCCAAATTTAGCTATTTCGATTGATGTAACTGAAGTTGCATAGGTTTAGCTTTAGACATACCCAGGTTGTTGACCAGAACGGCTAGTGTATTATGAGAGATGTGCTTGGTTTTTACTGTGTTTCCTAGGACTGCTAACCCAAATGGGATCTTTCACCAGGGCTTCTGGTGAAAGTTAGTAAATAGCTGGTGACAATTATTCAATTCACAAATGCCATACAGCATGACATGTCATCGGCCTGGACAGCTCATCTATTACTAAATATTTATATTTGTCAAATTCATCAGGAGCACAACCCCCTGAGGAATGGCTGCTTCTCCTTTTGCTAAGCTGTCTGTGACAGAATTTGTCATTTGACTGTCAGGTATTATTGCCTTGTCTTTTTATATTCACTTTGGTCCTTTTTAAGTTTACTAAGCAATCCGTTCAGTGAGGTGACGCCCAGAGAACTCAATGAGCCAGGATCAGGCCTCTTCTTGGCAACTGCAATGGAAAAGATAGCTTTCTCTGAGCGTGGAGCTGTGCTCAACACATTGTGCCTGCGTCTAGACTGGCATGATTTTCCGGAAATGCTTTTAATGGAAAAGTTTTCCGTTAAAAGCATTTTCGGAACAGAGCATCTAGATAGGCACAGACGCTTTTCCGCAAAAGTACTTTTTGCGGAAAAGCGTCTGTGCCAATCTAAACGCGCTTTTCCGCAAAAAAGCCCCAATCGCCATTTTTGAGATCAGGGCTTTTTTGCGGAAAACAAATCTGAGCTGTCTACACTGGCCCTTTTGCGCAAAAGCTGTGCACAAAAGGGACTTTTGCCTGAATGGGAGCAGAATAGTATTTCCGCAAGAAGCACTGATTTCTTACAGTAGGAAGTCAGTGCTTTTGCGGAAATTCAAGCGGCCAGTGTAGACAGCTGGCAAGGTTTTCCGGAAAAGTGGCTGATTTTCCAGAAAAACTGGCCAGTCTAGACACAGTCTGTATGTTTAGAAAAGTCAGAAAATCCAGCACTGCGCATAGAGTGAAAGGGGTGTGCTCTGTTTTGGAGAGGGACATTCCCAGTTTCTGAACCTCCCCTTCACAGAAAGCAGTGCTGAGTGTTAGAACACTGGAGCTGGGTGAGATTTTTAGAAATGCTCAGTGTGGGCCTAATTCTGCTCCACTGAAATCAGTGGGATACTGATCACCTTTGAAGTGCTCCCCTCCCCCTCATACACTCTTGAGACTAGAGCCATATAGCATAGCTGAGATCACCTCACTGAGCAATGGATTGTACTAGATTCCTCAGCAGCTGCAGAGGATGAGTGAGCATGGAGTCCCTTGCACCCCTGATCACATACCCTTCTGCAGATGCCACAAACCACTGTAGTCTCTGTGCTGCCTCTGGGGGTAGACATTCCAAAGATGGTAAGGGAGGGCAGGTAAATGGTAGGCCTAGAACGCCAATAGCTCTCCAGCATCAATCACTAGGCCAGTAGTTCTCACATTTTTTGGCCCGTGGCCCACCTGGTTCAATGCAAACCTTTCCATGGACTGCCAGATGCTAATGGAAACTCACCATTACTTACATAGTAACACAGAGGTAGTCGTGTTAGTCTGATCTTGGTAAAACAAAACAAAAAAACAGTTTTGTAGCACTTTAAAGACTAACCAGATGGTTTATTAGGTGATGAGCGTTTGTGGGGCAGACCCACTTCTTCAGATCATATTCTGAAAGAGAATTGGCATGACCATTATATAACAGAGGGATACAATGAAAAAAGTAAACAAATTACAAACTATCAAATCAGCTACATAGAATAGAAAGGGGGGCGAGGGGACAAGGAAGAGACAAGGAAGGAGGGAATTGCTTATTGTAAGAGTCAATTAAGTGGCTAATCTAGAGTTACTACGAATATCAAAAGGTGGGGAGGCTGTCTCTGTAATGTATAAGGTAATTATCATCTATATTAAGGCCCATTCACAACATGTCGAATTTTAGCATAAATAAAAGTTCTGAAGTCTTCTATAATCTGGTGTTAAAGTCTCTTTGTAGTAAGAAGCATGTTGTCAGGACTTTAAGGGAATGGCCAGTTTTATTTAAGTGCTGGCTGATAGGTTTCTGTGTGTGGAGATTTCTGACGTCTGATCTGTGAGCATTGATTCTCTGGGAAAGTGACTGACCACTTTGTCCAATATACAGCGCAGAGGGACATTGCTGGCACATATCACATTGCTGAATGTACAGGAATATGAGCCCTTGATCATATAACTGACATGGTTAGGTCCAGTGATGGTGTTTCCAGAGTAAATATGTGGACAAAGCTGGCAACAGGGTTGATGCAAGGGTAAATTCCAGGGTTAGTTTTAATGTGGTATGCCCTGTGGTTGTTAGTAAGAATCTTCCTAAGTTTAGGCGGTTGTCTATAGGAGAGTATAGGTCTGTCACCAAGAGCCTCTCGGAGTGTAGTATCCTGTTCCAGTATAGGTTGTAGGTTATTGATAATGTGTTGGAGGGGTTTGAGTTGGGAGCTATAGGTGATGACAAGTGGTGTTCTATTGTTAATTTTCTTGGGCCTATCTAGAAGTAGCTGGTTTCTGGGTATTCGTCTGGCCCTTTCAATCTGTTTTTTTACTTCCCCTGGTGGGTAATTGTGTTTTACAAATGCTTGGTAGAGATCTTGAAGTTTTTGGTTTCTGTCAGTGGGATTGGAGCAGATGCGGTTGTATCTAAGGGCTTGACTATAGATGATGGATCGTATGGTGTGTCCTGGATGGACTTTAACACCAGATTACACACCTTTCTGCAGAAGCCACAAGAAGTGCTACATGACTGCTTTTTTTGTTTTACCATTCATTATATAGTTACTCCTGAGCCATTTTGCCAGTGCTGCAGCTGGAGAGAACAGTTTAATTTAAATTATTAAGCAGATTAAGTGTTTTAACTTTCTCATATTTATTTAAAATGAAGCATGATAAACTAAGTAAAAATATGAGTTTATATCCAACACAAAAGGTTTCAATGTTTTCTTTATTGATGGCAGGGGTGGGGAACCTTTTTTGAGACGGGGTACACTGACCCAGAGAAAAATCAATTTGGGACCACACAAGTGAGAAGCAAAAAAACTCCTCCAAAGACTCCCAGCCCTCACTGATCAGGCCCCCAACTGAGACATCTCACTCCCCTGGCACAAGGAGAAGGGATAGGAAACATCCCAAGAGAAAGAAGCAATGATTCCCCCTGGAAAAATCCTACACAACTTTCAGAGAAAATAATACATTTTCTAGAGGACTTTTGGATCAACCTATAGAATTTAATAGGGAACTCCATCCTAGCTGTAAATTCTCTAAGACCTCTCATGAAGCCGCTATAAATATGCTGTCTCTCTATTTAATTCTATAGGTATTTAGCGTCATTGCCATAGATAGCTGTCAAATCTGTAGATCCCTGTTGGTTTAATCCCTATTAATAGCTACATGATTTTCCCATTTGATATTGTGATATCAAAGCATTTGATATTGTGATATTGTGAAAAACACACACACACACACAAACACACACACACACACACACACACGGTAGCTCTCTTCCTAACTGCATACAACATTGCCAAACAAAAATTATGCTATTATCTGGGACCAAAAACAAGACATGAATCTTGTTGGATTACAACAGGGAAAAAAACACCTCATATTATTGTATTTTCCTTCTCATTTTTATTTTAGGTTAAGCAAATTGAGCAGGTGTTAGGATGCAAAAAAAAAATGAACTGCTTGGGAGCTTAGTTTGAAACAGAAGTGTTTTCCGAACAATCAATCAGAAAAGAAACTACTGTGACAAATGTGCTCTTATTGCAGTTTTTCAGTTTATATTAAATATTATTATTATTATTCATTTTGGAGGTTGTGAGTAGGGAGTGGTAACACACCTAGGACCTAGGTATTCAGTCCTACAGCCTTAAAATTCTGCAAGGTCTTTTATGAAGGAATTCACCCTGCAGAAAGGAAATGGTGAACTGCAGGAGTGGAATGTGCCAAGACAGCTCCACAGAGCTCCTATCAATACAGCTCTGTCATGATTTGTAAATTTCCTGCTACTTCATTACTGGCACCTTCTGCTAAACTACACAGAGGCTTTGTCAAGCAAAGACCCACTGGCAGCAGAGCAGACCATAAAGCTAATTTAATTTGCAGCCTTATTAGGAGCTGAACCTAAGTGTATAGAAGTAGGACTAGTGCGTGATTCAAATCCTACTGATGCCTCAGTGGAAGACACCCTAGGTTCCACAAGAATGGTGGCTTAGCTCTGACGTCAACTTTCCAAACAAAATCTATTTTGGGGCAGAGATCAAGCATGGGAATTTTTGGTCCAAAAAGAACCTTATTATTTTGGTGGTGTATTGAAATGGTGTTAAAATTACAATTTAAGTTTTAAGGGGTTTCTTGGTCCTGTTTGCAGGTTAGGGATATCTGTAGGAAAGTGTGCAATCTGAGGGTATGTATACACTAACCCGCTAGTGCGAACTAGCGGGGTAATGTATGCATACCGAACGTGCAAATGAAGCCCGGGATTTGAATAGAGGCTACTGCTTCAGAACTTGTTGGAGACCACGACCATACACCATTACCATGAATGGCATATGGTGAGGCTGGTCTGACAAAGTTGGCAGCTGTCCGAGAGGGGGCATGAAACAGCTTTAAGGGGGGGGGTGTAACTCAGCACTCCAACCCTAAAAATTGTTCCAGCACCACTGTACCTTGTCTAGTATCTTCCAATCTTGTCATCTACTAAGGAGCAAATGGGATCGCCTCATGCTCATTAACTTGAGAGGTAGCACTTAAAAATTGGCCTGATTCTATTCTATAGTCTCCTACTCATATTTCCCTTCGGAATAAATCAGAAGTGTGCACAGCTACTTTTGCCCAGATGCTGCCCTTTGTTATTAATTTGTTTTGCAATCTGTTTTTTCATTACTTTGCCAAAGATAGCATATTCTCCTCAACTGTTTGTTTAAAAACCCTTCATGCAAAGCCTAACAAGTGTCTGGTGAATTTTCAACTTTCCTGCCCCAGAGCCCTTAGTACTTTCCCTGGTTCTGTGGATCATTTGTGTCTCTTTATTCACGGAGGGTGGAAATGTGAATGTCACACCTCAACCTCTAGTTTTGCTCCTGGCTGAGTTTGCAGCTGATGATTATTTAGAACAGAGGAATGCTTGAAATGAGTAATTTGGAGTCAGGGCCAAGGGTCCAGCTTTTAACTTGAAACACAACAGTGTTACTATGAAAGATGAGCCCGAAGCAAAACCCCCGACTGGAACTTCACTTTTGGTTACCACAGTTCTGTAATGGGTCAAAATAAAATCATGGATCTTAATACACATACTGTGCAAGTGTGAGGAAGTTCATATGTAGACCTGTATTTTGCAATGTGGGCCTATTTTTGGGGCTCAGGTCCTGAGCACTATGTTATGCTGTCCCAAGAGCAAACTGGAGGCTGAAGTCACAACCTGCCTTCTGGTTTCCCTCTTTGTCTTTGAGGGAAATTACTTTGTGTCAGGTCTAAACCAGATGCAGCATACAGGTGTAACTATGACAGCTGGTGAACTGTGGGATCAAAGCCAACACTACCTATGCCTCAAACATTTGAGCAGAATAAGGAAATGCAGCAACTCCACAGAGAGAGACTGTTTTCTAACCAGGAAGAGAGGTTGATAAGGCTTTTTTAAAACAACTAACAAAATCATCGAAAGTACAGGATTTGGTGGTGATGGGAGACTTCATCTACCTAGACATCTGTTGGGGAAATTAACACTGCAAAGCACAGATTATCCAAAAAGTTATTGGAAGGCACCAGAAACAATTTTTACAGAAGGTGGAGAAAATTAATAGGGGAGAGAGAGGCAATTTTAGATTTGATTTGGACAAACAGGGAGGAACTGGTTGAGAATTTGGAAGTAGAAGGCAGCTTGGGTGAAAGGGATCATGCAGTGATGGAGTTCATCATTCTAAGCACTGGTAGGAGAAAGAACCGCAAATAAAAACAATGGATTTCAAGAAGGCAGACTACAGCAAACTCATGAAGCTGGTAGGTAAAATCCCATAGGAAGCAAATCTAAGGAGAATAACAATTGAAGACAGTTGGCAGTTTTTCAAAGATACAGTTTTAAGGGCACAAATGCAAACTTTCCCCCTGTATAGGAAAGTTAGGAAGTATATAGCAAGAGATACCCTGGCTTAACCAGAAGCTCTTAAATGATCTAAACAAATTTAAAGAGTCCTACAAAAGTCAAATCACACAAGATGACTGTAAACAAATAACACAAGTATGTAGGGATAAATTAGAAAGGACAAGGCACAAAACAAGACCAAATTAGCTAGAGACATAAAGGATAGCAAGAAAATATGCTACAAATACATAAGAAGAAAGAGGAAGACCAAGGACGGGGTACTCAATGAGGAATGAAAAACAGTAATAGAAAATGTAGAAAGTGCTTCATGACTTCTTTGTTTTGTTTTTCACCAGGGCTATGTCTAGACTGCAGGCTTCTTTCGAAAGAGACTCTTTCGAAAGCATCTTTCGAAAGAGCCTCTTTCGAAAGATCGCATCTAGACTGCAGGCGGATCTTTCGAAAGAGAAATCTGCTTTTTCGAAAGAGAGCACCCAGCGAGTCTGGATGCTCTCTTTCGAAAACGGCCTCTTTACATTGAAGAACGCCTTCCTTCGAAAGAGGAACTTTCGAAGGAAGGCATTCTTCCTCGTGAAACGAGGTTTACCGCCATCAAAAGAAAAGCCGCGTTCTTTCGAAATAATTTCGAAAGAACGCGGCTTGAGTCTGGACGCAGGGGAAGTTTTTTTGGGAAAAGGCTACTTTTCCCGAAAAAACCCCTGAGTCTGGACACGGCCCAAGAAGATCAATAGTGATTGAGTGTCCAACATAGTGAATGCAATTGAAAATGAGGTAGAACCAGAGGCTAAAATAGGGAAAGAACTAATAAAAAATTACTGAGATAAATTAGATGTTTTCACATCACTAAGGCATGATGAAATGCATCCTAGAATACTCAAGGGGACGACTTAGGAGTTATCATAGCAATTTGGGGGGGTGGGGAATGGGAGAAGAGGAAGGGAGAAGAAAGAAAAGAAACCAGTGTGTTTATATTTATGAAATTGATACATGTGGACATACCTCTTAGACCTTCTTTTACATGAAATTTAGACACGATTATAGCCAGCTAACATATGAACATTTAACATGATTATCCTGTATAATACATACCGTAGCCCAGGAGGTGGGCAATAATTTTTAATGGGAAGCCACTCCAAGAGTTTGGTAAGTGGTCAGGGGATGCTCTCTTATATGTTAATGGAAGAGGTGCAGGTTCTGGGATGAAAGTTGGGTGCAGAAGGGAGCTCGGGGTAGGAAATTGGGGTCCAGGAGGGAGTGCAGGGTTTGGGAAGGGGGTTTGGGTGCAGGAGAGGATTTGGACCTGGGGGGAGAAGTGTAGGAGGAGGAGTGCAGGCTCTAAGAGAGGGTTGTGACTGAGGCAGGGGTGCAGGAGAGAGTACGGGGTCTGGGTTGTGACCCTGGACAGGGAGTTAGGGAGAGGGAGAAGTTAGGGTGGCAGGTGTGTGCTCTGTCCAGGAGGTCTTATAACACTAGTATAGTAGGCAGCTCCTGGCCAGCAGCCCAGCGGGACCCTCAGTCAGGCTTCCTGCCTGCTGCAGCCTAGTACAACAGTCAGAGTGACCAACTGCTGGGGCCATGTGTGTCCTTGTGCCACACACCCCTTTAGAGGAAGGGGAGATTTCAGTGTGCTGCACATGCCTGTAAGCACAGCCCAGGCAGCTCCCATTGGCTAGAATCCAGCGCAGGGTTGCTGCAAAAATTGTGTTTGGGGCAGGGGCAGTGCATGGAGCCCCATTCCCTATGGGGCATATGGCCTAGAGATGCCCATGGCCCCAGCAGTTGTCCGCTTTGAACGGCATGCAGGGCACAACAGGCAGGGAGCCTGCCCGAGGGTCCCACTGGGCTGCAGGACATTGGCAGCCCAGGGGATCGGGGTGGGCCCAATCCAAAGGTTTGCTGGGATGGATTTGACCTATGGGCCATATTTTGCCAATGCCCGCCATGGACACAGCATGGCAAAGAGATGTAATCAGGAGAATCACTTTTGTCTTTAATGTTTTCAAAGCAAATGAAGGCATGTAACGGCTTACAAGACAATTACTACACAAAATGCCCTCTCTCCTTTTCCACCACTCTCTTCTTGAAACAAAGATCACTGGCAATTTCTAATACTGATGCATTTACCTTAGACTTACAAACTGTGTTCAACGGCCCTTTCCAATCTAGCAGTAATTGCAAAGGTCAGTTGAAAAGTACAAAGAAAACAAAGCTCATTAAAAGTGTACTAAGGATGATATTGCAAAATATGGTATATACTTCATTTAATCCTGAACCTTCATATTGATATGGACCTTTGTGATTCAGTAGAATTGATCAAACTGTAATCCAGACTGTGGAAAAAAACTAATACTTTGCCATCTCTTCCTCAGTCCATTAATCCCACAGGTCGTCAGCAACGGTTTATGGCGGCTTTATGTCAACAATTATCTCATGCTGAAGGACAAAGCAAATGTTAGGCTATTGATGCGGATTGTGCAAGGACACACATTGTTTAGTGTTTACAAACATCCCATGGTAATGTTAACTTATACATAGCTCAAAGCCCGGATTTCCAATGAGGGAGATGTAAAAGCGTGCAAACGCTATGCACACACAACACCCACAACTTGTCCCAAGATGCAGCTCTGGTTCTGAGACTTAAAATGCCCCATCAGAAATCAAGGGCACCATTCTCCAGAGTTAAATGCTACTTTTTTTGGTAATGCTTTACAATTCCAAAAGTTCCCAAACAGTGATTTCATTTACAGACTCTGTATGTAAGTAACTGTCTGCATAGATGAATTGATTCTCTTTGGGACTTAGCATGTCTGGATCAGTGGGAGTGGGAGTTGGCAGAAGTTCCTCATCCCTTCTCCCTGCTTCTGGCATTTTTTAGGCCAAACCTGTCTAGCAGTGGGCTGAGACCTCTCATACATTCTCTGGAGCTGGCATTTAGGGATTTCTCAATGGAACAGTTCACAGGGCTCCCCTCTCAAGAGCTCCCCTTTGTGGCTGAGGGAATGTCAACAAGCTCCTCTGCTCCAACTAGATCTAGGAGTGCAGGTGTCCCCGATGGCCTTTCTGGTCAGTCACCCTCAAGGAATCATCCACCCTGGGAGCAACCAGACAGCCAACACAGGGTAAGGGATCCTCAGGAGGCAAAGCAACATAGGCATTTCCAATAAAACCAATGCAGACTGAGGGCTATGCCCTACCCTCTGCTTCTGTAAGGTGCGGAGTAAGAACCAAGTGAATTCAGTGCCAGGGGGACCCAGAAGGGAATACAGCTCTTATGTGGCATGCTCCCCATTCCTCCTGACCTCCTGAGTAGGCGCTCTGTGGGGAATCAGGTATGAGGGATGGGGAAAAGGTAAGGGAAATGGTGTGAATTAAGGCTGACCCTGACAGTCGTACATTACACCATGTTTCTTGATAGCCAATGAGGCTCTCTTCCCTGAGAAGAAGTGGGCAGCTGCCACCATGCTGCAGAGCTCCCTTCATAAAAATCAAAATGTGGAAAACTTTTATCTGCTCTAATCCTGTGAGTGGTACCAGCTCTCAGGGGGGACAATGGATCCTCCTGCAGTACAACCCCCCGCTAGGGGAGAGCACAAAACGAATAGCTGTGGGTGTCCAGTTTTAAACTCCAGATTTCCACGTCAGATAGATGAAAAACGGGATAATCCTGGGAAAAACAGAGAGTCCAGTCACTTTACTCACCATTTGTCACCGCACAGATACCAAACCTACAAAGGGCTCTACAAGGCTCAGTGGGTGAACGTGCTGCAGAGATGTGTGATGCGCTTGTCTTTAGAAGGGATGATACCTTCTTGGGGTGGAGAGTGCCCATGCTTGGATCTGTGAGGGCACAATGTGGCCATCAGTCAGGAAATGGAGAGAACCCCCTGTAAGAGAACAGATCAGCAGGCTGTAGTTGTCTGTTGTGTGAAGCATGCATTAAAATACTGGCTTTCTTAAAAAGGACAAAGAAAACTGCACCTACACTTGTTTCATGTGGCTATAAAAGAATGAGATCACGGGCAGAAGAATATAGCCCACACTGTGACAGTGCCTTTTAACTTGGACTAACCTCTTATTCAGGGAAAGCACGGTCTAGCACTTCGGATCATAGCCTGGGGCTGAAGAAACCATGGTTCAAATCTCTGCTTCCTGTGTGACCCTGGACTAAGGGTTTGTCTAGACAATAAATGGGCAGCAACCTGGAGTTTAAATCTGCACTAACTGTGTGAGTG
Source organism: Pelodiscus sinensis (assembly GCF_049634645.1). NCBI lineage: Eukaryota > Metazoa > Chordata > Testudines > Trionychidae > Pelodiscus > Pelodiscus sinensis. Next base: position 176,686,660 of record NC_134712.1, read on the forward strand.
GACCTTCATGCTGTGATCTAAAGTGTCCCTCGTGCACATTGACAGTATGGTAGCGGGGCCCACAGGGACAGCCATTAGTGTGAGGTAGGCTAATGGACTGCAGAGTTGCACCCTGGTTTGTCACGCTCTAAGTGTTAGTCCAGACAAACTCTGAATCTCTCTGTGCCTTGGCTCTCCTCTGTAAAATGCAACCAACAGCACTTCTAAACTTCCCAGGGGGGTGTTGTGAAGATAAATATACCACAGACTGTGGGGCACTCCGATAATACAGTGATGGGGGCCATATATTTACCACAGATACTGAACTTTGCCTGATTCCTAGTTCAAGAATGCAGACTAGAGGACAGTTTAAACTGCTTTTCCAGATGCAATATTATTGTTGAACTTTACATAACGGTGATGAGGATTTTGAGAGAAATTGCCATTTGTTTCTATGCTGTTCTTTTGAATATATCATTGTGTGGAAAATGTGTAAAATCAAATTTTGTACTGATTTACACCCTGAGTTATTCCAGTGACAGGAAGAAGTTGTCCTGTATTGGTTCATTTCAGTTCTCTGAGGCTAAGTGGCTTGGACATATTTTGTTCCTCCTGCCATCCCTTCTAATTGATAATTTAGGCTGTAATGCTGAAGAATAATGAAAATAGATGTGATTTTTCTCCCACATTCAATTTTCTTAGCCAGTAACTTGGGAAATAGCAAGTAAAAATCTGCCTCAGGTTACATTGGTGCAACATCATTAAGACCCCAAAAGTTCTAGGGGCACCTGGTTTTATTTTTTATTGTTTTTTGAAGGTGCTGTAGTTTGGAAACAATCATTATTAATGAGAAGTTTTTGGAACAAAGAAATTGTTCCCTATGTGCTGGCAAATTTGTCTCTGTCCTACTTACAGCATAAAATCCTAGAATTATACAAATATGGATCTGGAAGAGACCTCAAGAGGGTCCATCGGCTCATCGTGAGGCAGGACCGAATAAACATAGACCACCTTTCTGACAGCTGGGACTAGTTTTTTATAATATTTACAAGAGCGCTTTAGAATCTTGGATAGGCTTTTGTCCTCCTCTCTGTAACGCTAAGAACAGAAGATGGTTATTTTCTCTAAACAAGAGATTCTGCTAAGCTGTTTGCAAAGCTGTGTGGCATGTTAAAATAATTCTTTCCTCTCTACCAACACACAGCTACTGCAGAGTCTACAGAATTAAAAGGATAAGGCAGTTTCTCTAACTAAAAAGAAAACTCGAGACTGCACTTTCCTGCATAATTGCTGTGCCAAAAGAAAATGAACAAAACCATGTGTTAAAAAAACACCCTAAGAATAAATTAAAAATTATTTGTTCAAGTCTTTCATTGTTCCCCCCATGCACACCTCAGAGAAAGTTCAGTTTATTTTCAAATGTTCAGATTTTGCTTCTATTGATAAACACAGACTGACAAAGCCTCGTGTAGACACAGTGTACACTAAAGGTGTAGGAACACCATCTTCCTAAACAGGCTGAGGAAAGACTTTGACAGGCCTCCCGGGCCTAGCTCTGTGCTCCCTGGAAGGGGTGGGGCTGGGAGTTAGCCTCCCCTAGCCAGCCATTCAGTGCCCCCGGGGTGCACCATCTGTGGCAATGGTGCTATTTAAAGGGCTTGGGGCTCCAGCTACTGCCGAATGGCTGTGTAGGCCGGGAGCACTAGGCCCTTTTAAATTGCTTGTCCTTGGGGCAGCTGCCTCCCTTGTCCCTCCAACCACCAGCAGCCCTGTTCATAAACAACATTAGAAGTACTCTTTGACCTGGTCTACACAAGGATTTTTCATCAGTATAGCTACATTTCTCTGGGATGTGAAAAAAATCCATGCCCCAAGAGATGTAACCGTACCGATCTAATGCTCGGAGTAGACAGCTTGGGTACGTCTAAACTACATGGCTCCATCGACGGAGTCATGTAGATTTGTTTGTTTGGCAAAGGGAAATGAAGCCACGATTTAAATAATCGCGGCTTCATTTAAATTTAAATGGCTGCCCTGTTCTGCCGATCAGCTGTTTGTCAGCAGATCGGGGCAGTCTGGTCGCTCCCCTGCCGACATGAAAGCCCTTTATCGACCTCCCCGGTAAACCTCATCCTATGAGGCATAACGGGGAGGTCGATAAAGGGCTTTCAGGTCGGCGCGGGAGCGTCCAGACTAGCGCACTGAGCCGACAAACAGCTGATCAGCTGTTTGTTGGCTCAGCACGGCAGCCATTTATATTTAAATGAAGCCACGATTATTTAAATCGCGGCTTCATTTCCCTTTGCCAATCAGCCTAATCTACATGGCTCCATCGATGGAGCCATGTAGTTTAGACACACCCCCTTAGTCTGATGGAGGAATTCTTCTGTTGGCCTAGCGACTGCCTCTCTTCCCCTCTTTTATCAAACCCAAGAGGAAACCACAAACTCATTGAGGGTATGTCTACACTAGCCCCCTAGTTCGAACTAGGGAGGCTAATGAGGGCGACCAAAATTGCAAATGAAGTGTGGGATTTAAATATCTCACGCTTCATTAGCATGTTCCCAGGTGGTTGCCATTTTGGAAATTGACTAGCCTGGAATAACTGTGCGCGTCTACACGCGGCAGTGAAACGGGAGTTCGAAGTAAAGCCCTTAATTCGAATTAGCTGTTAAACCTCACTATAGGAGGAATAACAGCTAATTCGAGTGAGGGCTTTACTTCGAACTCCCGTTTCACTGCCGCATGTAGACGCAGGCAGTTGTTCCGGACTAGTCAACTTCCAAAATGGCGACCACCCGGGAACATGCTAATGAAGTGTGAGATATTTAAATCCCACACTTCATTTGCAATTTTGGTCACCCTCGTTAGCCTCCCTAGTTCGAACTAGGGGGCTAGTGTAGACATACCCTTAGAGAGAAAAGATGCTTTGATGGGGGTAGTGGTTACTATTGTGACTCTTTCCCTGGATTCTTCTCTCCTACTGACATTACACTTATGTAACTCCACAGACTTCAACCAGCATGAAAGGACTGATTTATGCCAGCGTAAGAGGACAATAATGTTTACCATTAGGTTGTGAGCCATTTAAGAAAGGGGCTGTGAGAATGCCTGATTCTCCACTGCCTGTATATTACATAATGATTTACACCTGGGCAGAGAGAGTGCAAAGTGGGCAGTATCACATACTCCCATTGTGATTATGTAGTCGTGCAGTATATCAGCTTTGCATAGCTGTGACTACACAAAGTGCAAAGCAATAGAAGGTTGTGCCCTTTGTGAAGTATTTCTAATGCATGTGTAGGGTGCCTATATGCTACTTAAATGCATAACAACAAAATGTAATAAATACTGTAGTGTGATACATGCAGGCAGTTAGCAAATACCAGACATAGTGAGATTTTTAACATCTGAGAAAATAAATCTGCTGCCACCAGATTCACAAGCAACTCCTGAACAAGAACAGACACAAAGTAGGATTAATAACCTCGGGACCAAATCTGCAATCGTTTATGATGAGGAGTAGTGCTTACTCCATGAGTTATTCCATTGCAGGCAAGGTGACTTTGCTTAGCTAACTCTGCCAACCCAATGAGGTCAGTAAAATACCTCTGCGAGCATGGTCTTTGAAGCACTAACACTTTTTTTTTACTCATTGCAATTTCAAACATTTGTAGTTGCAGAAGTGATCCTGTTTCTTATTCCAGCTGATCATCTAGGAGTTAGTGCTTTGTTATTTGTTTCTTTCCATTTTTATTTTCTTTAGTAGCTCTAAATTGTCTCGTTACCTTAAACAAGTCAATATTCTTTTCAGAGTAAAGCAATTTAGCCAGAAAAGAATGCAGGGCCTCTGTGGGAAGATTCATTGGAGGGCACTAAACAGCAGCAAATCTCTCTGAGTCTTCCCTGATCATTCTGCCACAGGCAGGGCCAGATTAAGGGGGGGGTCTAGCTGGGCAGCTGCCTGGGGTGCCAACCGATGGGGGGGCGCCTGATGGCAGCTGTAAGGGGTGCCACACGGCCGGGCGTACGGCGTCCCTTAGAGCTGCAATCAGGTGCCGCGCACCCAGAGTCAGGGGCTGCGCAGTGCCCCTTAGAGCCGCCATCAGGTTCCGCATGCCCGATTGCAGCTGTAAGGTGCGCAGCGCGCCGGGGAGCGGGGCCGCGCATGCGCTGTGCACCCAGGGGCAGAGCCATGCTTGCGTCGTATGCCCGCTACCCGGGGCGCAGGAATGGCTCGAGCTGGCCATGGCCACAGGGCAGAATTTGCCCTTCACAGAACAGACCACAGAGCCTCGAGACCCTCTCAAATTTTCTGATGACTTAGCTGCTAGAGCCACGGAGGGTCTACATGCTTCCTTTGGGCCTCCAGCCATGTGGCTTCAATGGAGCTATGCTAATAAGTCTCCTACAGCCAGTGGCTTCCCCAAGCATCCGCAATGAAGCAGATCTATTAGCTTCCCACCCTGACCTTTACAGGAGTATGATCTTTCCATCCTGACCCAGTAGGAATATGGTCTCTTTGAGCCATCACCACTACCTTACCCTCCTGACCCACATAGCCCCACTGAAGCCATGTTGCTGGAGGCCCAGAGAGAGCACACAGGACCTCCACTATGACCTCCCATGAACCTCCAGCTCCCATGAAGTCAACTGGTTTCAAGAGGAATTGGACTCGGTCCTTGCCCAGCATCTCTTCTTTCGTTAGTAATGGTGGAGCAGAATGCTGGCGAAAGAATGAACCAGTAGATCACACATAATGAGAAAATAAAATACAGATATCTGTATGCCACAGAGAGTTCCTTAGTTGTAGCAGTCCTGCCTTTGCTGCCTGTGTTCATTGGCACAATTTGAGCTGAGGCAGAGATGAATAACATGTCTCAGGAAATCTATTTAAGCCTACTGAACGATTGCCTATTAATGTTCAGTAATCAAAGCCCTCAGCCCATCAGAATGGCATTCTTTATACAATTGCTGTGTGCGGTATCAATCAACTATTCTTAAAAGTGTTTCAAGTTCTAGTCTCATTCCCATTGTGCACAGACTGGGAACCATTTATTATTATCCTCAGTACCATTTAGCACTATTTGTATTTTTCCTACATGCCACTGGCGAATCTACTACATTCCTCTCAATTGGATTCCGAAGCTATTAAGATGGAGAAAAGCTTATTCATGCCCCAGGCACCATAGCATAAAAAAATGCATTCTGGGCCAGACCTACAGTCCTCATGAGCTGCTCCCATGGCACAAAGGACTGGAAAGCTGCCCTGAGGTATCCAACCACAGCTTCACTGGAAGGAAGGAGCCCAGCCTGAGTGTCTTCTGCTCCAGTGATCCCCAATTGCATAACGACCTCTAGTAATGCACTATTACCAACTGGCCTAAGTCAGGCTGTCTATGAGGCTGCTGTAACTTATGCCAGAGAAAGAATTTGAAATCAATGGGAGTTAGGTACCTAGCAGGATTTCCATAAACATCTGAGTGCCTGTCTAAACACCTTTAAATAAAGCTGGTCCTCTGTGCCCATGCCACCTTGACACAATGCAGGGAATACCTTACCTACTTCCTCAGACTGCAGTTACTGCCTCTCCCTCCCCCCAACAGCACAACCATGTTGCAATACATAACCTTCCCTAGGCTCAGATACTTGCTTCCTGCCAATGGGTCTCCCAACCACTTTACCCATTCCCTGGAGTCTTGATACAATTCTAAAACTCCCACTCCTCTTCCCTTCTGTGGGTTGGCTCTGTCTTGTCACTAGCTGCGCTATTTGTCATCAGGGTCTGCTGAACAACAAAGGCAAAAAATATGGTACTGTTCAGAGCAGAAGGACACTGCAGAGATAGGCCACAGTATTAGAAAACACAAAAGGGATTTTTTATTGTGGATTTCGCACTCTCTCACACACACTAGGTTCTAGCTCACAGAATGAAGAATTCAGGCACAGCATGGACTGCACAGAGTTACCAGACAGGGTCTGTCTGAGTCTGGGCCTGGATTCAACAATCATGACGGAGTCTTGCTACATCTCTCCCCCATTTGAACTAACTTAACATATAAATAAAACATATTTGAAGTAGTAAGTATATTCCAACAGCAGATGAACTGAAAGGACCTTGTCACGGTCTCTGTGGAGTCAGTGAGCATACTCTTTTCAATCAGTCATCACGCAGAGAGATATAGCAGCATGCATGTGGATGGACATCCCTTGCCTGTTCCTCAGTTAAACTAATGGAGCTACTGTAACTGAGTAGTTGTTCCCCATCCCCCTACTTTCACAATGTAATACAGTTTAAAGTTGCTTACATACATTAGCAGCTAATGCTGCACTTTGCAATGGTATCTTCAAAATACAATCAATTTCCTATTAATCTAACCCATTACTAACACTGACTATGTGGAACAATCAATCACTTTTAATTATTAATCCAAGAGCTCTCTGAAACAACAGAGAGATATATGGGATCTCTTACCCTATGAACAGCTAAGGCTAAGACATGCAAAAACCAACAGTATGATAACAATAATCACAGCTATATGATTAATCTCATCTAACCGCGCTTGTGTTGTGAGAGGGTTTTGTGCAGTTGTATTTCTTTTTTTTAAATGTTTGTCTCACCATGATTCCACACAGACTTTTATTTTTTTAAATGGGTTAAAAGGCCCACTTACAGGAAATGAAGACAACATGTGTTATTCTGCTGTGTGAGGATCATCACAAGACTCCTACTCTTCAAGTGTCCAATGGTGGCTGGGCATATTGCAATTGTGATGTGCCTGTGGTCACGTTGGGAAAATGGTAGAAGGTTTTGTTCCTCAAGCTCTCCTTGCCAATTCAAACTACAAGCACTAACGGTGTGTGTGTCTGCATAGTGCTGCATAAAACACATACCATCATCTTATAACAAAAAAAAGTTAGCCAGCCCAATAAATGAATCCATACTGAAGTATGCTCTTTTGGCAAATGTGGTGAAGTTCTTTCGCTTTGGATTGTATTATGCAGGTGATCCTAATGGCCCCTGCTGGCCTTAAAAACATATGAATCTATAAAATATGAACAGTGTATACATCTTCTTCCCATCTCCCACCCCACATTTCACAATTTGAAACTTTTCAACCAGCTCTATTTTCCATTTTCATCACACAGAGCTGCATTTATCACTTTGCACAGAATGCCACAAGAAGCGACCAGACCAGCCACAGACAAGGGAAAACAACCTATGAGCATTTTCACGGGAATTAAAGCCTGACAATTACATGTGGACTGATGATCAGTTACAGATTTTATCGTATTTACAAGCTGATTCATAACCATCAGATCAAAATACAATCACCAACATTTATCAAGTTAATTTTTTAATAAACACATCTAAGTACAGCAATTAATGATCTGAAATACAGAAAGCAGTAAATATGAAAGTGAAAGGGCTGCCAACCATTTAGACACTTAAAAGCGGTGGTTCAAACTGTAATAATAATCCAGATAACAAGTCAACTGGTCTTGATTTGTGGAATCAGCTAATGAAGGATTTTCACAGGAGTTTCCTGCTCAGTGTGAAAATCTGCTTGCAGAAAAAGGTTAAACAGGACACACTTTATGTCAGCACTTTATGTCTTTTACAAGCTCTGTCTTGTAAACAGACAATGAAGACTTCAAGGTGAACCTTGGTCCCTTGGAAATGAATGGCAAACTTTCACTGAGTTCTGTAGGACCAGGATTTCACGTTACTAGCTACACACATTAGGCTAGATTCGAATTAGGACTGTGAATGGTTAAAGGTGATGCATACCGGTTACGGTTAACTTACCTGGCTGGGCAAAATCAGCCAAGGCCAGCCAAGCTGGAACACCCCCCCCCCCCAACTTGCTGCGTGGTACAGTGGGCCCAGCCTGGACTGAACAGCCCTCGACCACAGTGGGCCCGGCCTGGCCAACGCAGCCTGCTGTACCATGGGTTGGGAATGCTCCAGTCTGGCCGGCCTGCTGCGCCATGCTGCGGGCAGGCAGCGCTCCAGCCTACCAGGGCTGGACTGGCCCACTGCCAGTCCCAGATTAAGCATTTAACCAGTTAAACATAATGTTACCTGGTTAACTGATTAATCTGGATTTTACATCCTTAATTCAGATACCAGGTACATTGGCGTGCATTCAGAGATGCACTCGCCTAGACTCATGGCTAGTCACAGCAAGAGGAATATTCAGATGATGTCGGACAGCTCTCAGTAGGGGGGGTGATGTTTATTTATTTCATGATTGAAGAACTGATGGAAAGTCCATGGAATTTTTCTTTTTCAACATTGTAGTCTCCCCCTTGGCAGAGCTGCCTTGAAAACACTCTGGTCCTGGACATCAAGTTTATAGTCTGTTGTGCAGAAACAATTAAGGCAGGCTTTTACAAAACTTTGCTTGTACATAATGCATGCTGCAGCCCTGGAGGGCCATCACACCTTGTGTGCAAAATGAGATAGAAGCTTTATAGCATTACTTGCTGCTTGCTACTTTTATGACAGCATATATATTGTGAAATAGAGCCATCTCTTGCTAATGTAGCTCATGAAACAAACAACCTTCTTATTCAACCTAAATTGTGAGTTCTCTTGGACAGAGACTGTCTTCCAGTAACCTTGGGTAATGATGACACAATTTTAAGAACAGCTGCTTTGGGTAACAATGTATCTCAGTGCATAGGACTGAACTGGTAGTTAGGAGACTTGGATATTATTCCCAGCTCTGGTAGTGGCTTGCTCTATTACCTTGAGCAAGTCATGGCATCTCTCTACCTCAGTTTTGTCATTTGTAAAATAGGATTGTGAGAATTACCACCTTGGAAAAGTGCTTTCAGATCTGCACATAAAAATGCTATATATAACAGCTAAGCATTATTATTTTTTCATTTTACTAAGTGGGTATCACATTGGATAGCAACAACACAGCTTGGTGAAGTGGGAATTTAGGCGATTTGGGAGTAAACACTTTGATGACTTAATAAAACGTGTTTTTCCCCTCCATTTTTACTTTGATTTTATTTTGCATGTTGTTTGTGTTTGATATAGCAAAATCCTAAGGATTAGATTGTGACTGGCCTTTGCATAGATGTGCAATGGAGGAAGCATGTCAAAAGCAGTCCTGACAAGAGCCCATCACAACCACAGACCTAGAGTACAGGAAGAAAGCATCAAAACTGAATGAAAATTGGGAGGGGTGGAAAGAGACTAATTCTGATCATTTGCACAGCTGAGATTCTGTTATGAGCCTTTCTTGCAGCAGAGGAGTTTTAGTTTTAACTTTCCTGGTTTAGTTGTTTTTTGCTAAATATCTGTCACAAGGGAGACATCTGATTTAAAAACAAAATCAGTCAGGCAATCAAGGAAAGAATATGACTTACAGCTATAGGATACCATTAGGAAAGACTGCCCTATGTAAACAATATATTTCTCATACATTGGACACTTTACACAACATATTTTTTTTTATTATTTTGTATAGGGCTATAAAATGTGGATATAGTTCAAAAGGACAATATTCAGGGCCAGATTGTGAACTGGAGTAAATCAACATACTGCCATGACTTCAATGGAGCTATGCAAATGTACATCAGCTGAGACTCCCCCTGGCCTCAAGAATCTGTTAATGGCCTTGGGAACCAGATAAGCTTTGAGACACAGTCAGTATTTCACCTTCCTCTAGAGAGAAGGTAGTTGTTTGGCTTTTTCTTCTTCCCAACCCTTAACATTTCCATTGCAACGATTAAAATCTTGGTTTTTCCAGAGTGTTCTTACTTCGTGTAGCCCAGGGGTGTTAACCCAACTATCAGAACTATGTGTGCAATAATTTATGTCCTTTTCCTCATGCTGATGCATGTAGAAACAACTCTTACTATTCTTCAGAGGACAATTGACTGTCTACTAGTATTATTATTGGGTTTGCTCTTAGGTATTTCCAGAGGGCCATTAAGGATGCCAAATATCTATTATTTTACATTGCCCCTGCTTCTGCCTATTCCAATAACATTTGAAATGTATTCAGAGAAACACTTTGTGCTTTATTATTTAAATTTTATTTCCCTCATACACACATTACAGACAATATTATCCATGTGCCACCTACATTGTCAGTTCCTCCACAAAATACAGTTTTATGTGGAAAACAGTTGGTCAGGAGTAAAAACACCATATAAGCCATTTTTAAAATGATACAGCTGACACGGTTTTCAGGGTTAAATCTATCTTTGACAGACAAAGATCTTGGCCTCTTGAAGGGCACCTGCATAATGTTTCAAGATGTCTCCGACACCTCTCTCAGGATTTCTCTCCCTCCACTAGACCAAGGGTTCAGGCTTGCAGTCCATCTGCATCCCACTGAAATTTCCTCACGGCTCTGTCCAAGGTTTTGCATCTGTGGTTTGCACTCTTTTCTGGGGTTACAATAGTGTACACCAGTTACCAACCAGCCTCCACAAAGGAAAGCACATTTATTCCTAGGTCAAAAGCAGAGAAAACATTCTAAAATACTAAAGGGTTCTACACAACTATTAAACATGCCAGAAATTGCCTATCCTTTGGGGCCCTGGTAGGCCTAAGTCCTTCCAACACTTGGAAACCTCCTTGGACCAGAAATCATATCACATCTCTGAATCTAAAGGAAGGCTCTGAGTCTGTTTAAATTCAATTTTGTATACGAAAAGTCCCCCAGACTCCTGAAAACAAGTAAAATCAGTCCCTTCCCCTATTCCCCAGTAGGTCAAGCTTCAAAGACTAGCTATCCAGATAGCCAATCTTGGGATTTTTGCATTAATTATCCTTTGGTGATTCAAGGAACACAGAAATACACACAGCCCTCTGGATCAACACAGGTTATGGATGTTCTACAGGCTGCTGTTGAAGATATGTTTGTGTTCATCGTATCTGTCACAATACTAGCCACCACTATTGGATCAGTGCTTTGTGTTTGGTTAATATGTGCAGAGATTTTCAAAGCTGACTAATAGGACTTGGACTCCCAGTTTGCATTCAGATGACTAGGAATTGAATGTCCAAATCCTTTCACCTGCTTTAAAATCTCAGCCTACAAGTAAATAAGTTTGTTCCTTCCAGTGGAAATGGGAAACTCGCTGAGCCAAAGCACATTCAGAATAGGATTTCAGGGGCTGGAGCCAGCAGCATGTCTATAGGGATGGTGGTGTATTGCCTCCTCATGTTGCCACCCCAAATGAAATATCAGCTATTGGAGAGGTACAATGCAGGCCTGTCCTTAGGATGTATGGGGTCCTAGGCAGAACTATTAAACTGATGCCCCCAGGCCCAATGGCAGCCAGAGGGGAGGGAGAGAAGAGGATCATGATTTTGGGGGGGATGTGATTTTTATAAACTTCAACAACATTCTAATGAAATATTTTAAAAGCAAATTGTAAACTAAGGTTCTGTAGACTAACACAATACATTTAGAAACTGACAAAATGTATCTGGGATTGGCAAATGTCTGCTGAAGGGCTTCATGACCTGGCTCTTCCATAGGTTCAGTTCTGCTAGTCGGTCTGGCAGGCGTTTTCCTTTTTAAGTTAACTAGATCCTCTCCGGAAGAAGCAGAGCTACAGAACAGGATAGGAAGAGGTGGATGGGTGGACATTAAGACCCAGCAGTGCCCCAAATTTTCGGGTGCCCTACATAGCTGTGAATTCTGTGTATGGGTAAGAATGGCCCTTGCTGTGCTAACCTGAGCAGTTGGGGGTTTTACAATTTTGCCACTGCCCACTTATTTGTGTAGGAGTGGAAATAGCAGCCCCCTGGCAGCTATCCTGTTCCCTGTCCCCTTGTACACACCAGCAATGCAGATAGCTTGTGTAGAGACATAAAAGGGACAGCTTCACAGGCACAAAAGATGACTCCTAATAACTTAAGCCTTTTCAGTTCTGCACAGAAAGATGCCTATAGCTATACCCACTAGCCTGTTGTTGAACACCTGAGCATACCTGTGTCTTACATTCTCCATTGTAAAAAAAAGTTCTGACATCATCGGACATCAAGCTATGTGAGCACTGACCAGTTATTTCCGACAGTAAGCTCAAGGAAGACACCCTCCTTCAGCTGTCTTCCTTTTCCTTTCAGAGCTTTTTGGTCACTAATTGCAAGTTAAAGGTTTGTGAATTGCAGAAGATCTAACTATTACTGGAAAGGAGTGCATTCCATGTTCTTTCCACAGAAACAGGTAGTTGGTCAGAGCCTGCGTTTGAATATCCACCCACAATCTCCACTGCAGTCTATTAAAAATCGAAGCTTTGATAATATGCAGTTGATTGCATTAAAAAAGTGGATGAATCTTCCATTTGATGGGGTGACACCCAAGCTTGTTGCTGTCTCTGAAGTATTTGGATTCTCAGGATTAAATATAACCTTCATGCTGCGGATATGAGCACTGCTAATCACTGTAATACCTTTGGACACTTTGGGCCAAATACCCAGTTGGTATACATAAACATAGCTCCATTAACTTCAGTGGTATTTTATTCACTCATTTTCACCAGATAAGAATGTGGCCATTTTTAAGACCATGGTGATTGTTTGGTAAAAAGTAGGTGGTAATACAAGTCATAATAAAGGCCTGTTGCAGTGTTAGGTAGAAAATGAACTGTGCAAAATTGGTGGCATAGGATCTTTCTTGTTATCTGGCTGTGGCACAGACCGTTAGACAATTCTCTAAGGGAACATCTATGCAGCAAGGCTAAAATCAAATTAAGCTATGCAACTTGAGCTACATCAACAGCGTAGCTGAAGTCTAAATGGCTTAATTCAGCTTTTGGTGCTGTCAACACAGCAGGAAGTTGAAGGGCTTTCACTCTTCCTTCGACTTCCCTTACTCCTTGTAAAATGAGGGTTACAGGAGTCAGAGTAAGAAGACCTCCAGCTCGACATTATTTCGAAATAAAGGCTTGTAGTGTAGACATGCTCTTTTTTATTTTGGAATAACATCAGTTATTCCAAAATAACTCTGCTGTGTAGACGTACCCTTAGTCTTGAAATGTTTTGAACTAATTGTGAGCATAAGACGAGGTGAAATGTAATGGCCTCTGACATCCAGGAGGCTAAACTAGATCATCTGAACACTTCCAAAAGTATGAATAAATGCCTGCAGCTGGTTTCAGGTAAGACAATGAGGGTCTCAGGTAATTTCAGTCTGTAATTTCAGACAATGAGGAGAAAGCGCTGCAGATCCTGGGAGAGAGCTACTTGCAGTGGCAAAATAATCAGCCCATCACATTCCCTTGACCGGAGGGACATGTAGAGCAGGAGTTCTCAAGCTTTTTCTTTCCGAGACCCTCCCATGTTATTAAAACTTACCTGTGTCACAACAACTGTTTTTCTGCATATAAAAGCCAAGGCCAATGTTTCAGGGGAAGCAAGCAAGACAATTGCCCAGGGCATGGGTGGTGGGTGAAGGCCCAGCTGGGGAAGGTAGTTGAAGCCTTACACCCAAAGCCACATCTCATCCCCTGGTGGATGAGGAGGAGTCTGGTGGGGGAGAGAACAGGTCCCTGGCAGCTGGAGGAGACCTGAGCGGGAGGGACAGGCCCCTGGTAGGCAGGAGGGGTGAGGGGGCAAGAATAAGCCCCTGGCCCTCAGCTTCCTGCACCGTCCCCCCCCTCCCCCCACACACACACATCCCAAGGCCCTATCCTGAAGGACCCAGGTAATGCTGGATAAGTCTGCTGGTGTCTGCATAACTGACTGAGAAAAAAGTTACAGGGACATTTTAAAAAAAATCTTATAAAATAAGGATCACCTCTCATTTTTGGCTGCTTTTTGAGTCCTTTTAATTAGATTCAGCATTGCTCCTTTTCATTATTTTAAATTTAGCCTCAGGAATCAAAGGAATTTCATATTTTCTCTTGATAGGAAGAGCAGTGAGTAGATAGTGAAGCTATACAGGCTTCCATACATGCTCCCTTTTACCTTTGTCTCCCTCCCCTTTTTTATGCAATAACCCATGGCTCAAGTGCGAATGCTGCTACTTCCCTGAGGACGTGGAGTGTCGGGGGTGGGGCAGCTGACACCAGGGTGCTAACTCTTCTCCCATGAAGATGTGCAGGCAATAGGCAGAGCTTTAATTCTGGCCTCGCTTCCCTAATGCACCAGCCAGCTGAGTCGGCACAGAGAGGGATAGTGAGCGGCAACAAAGGAGTGTCCCAATTTAGTCCCAATCCTGCAGCTTGAGCAGCAGAATTACATGCTGCCCCTAGCATGGGTCAGTCTACAAAAGTGGCAATCCAGTCCCATACAGAAATAATATAACTATAGCTATATAAACCTGCTGGCCTATGGAGAATTGCTGAAAGTTCCTCAGACATTAGATTGGCTTCTAATTACCATTTACAATCTCTCATTAGTCCAGGGGCTCTCATATTTCAGTGCCCTGTGATCCCCATCTGATCACAAAAATTACTACGCGACCCAAGAGGAGGAACCAAAGTCTGAGCACTGCTGCCCTGGGCACAGGGTCCCAAGCTGAAGCCCACGGGCTTCATTCCTGGGTAGGGGGCTTGTGACCTGAGTCTTGCTGCCCAAGGCAGAAGCCCTGGTAGGGTCATGACCCACTTTGGGATTCCAACCCGCAGTTTGAGAACTGCTGCGCTAGTCTGTGACGCAAAGGCCCAAGCAAGTCTAATGTCACAATTGAGAAGGCGAATACCCATGTTCCGTTTCAGCCAGTTGGTGGAATTATACTGACCACTACCCATTTCTCCTAGTTCTTAAAGTCAGGATTTTCAGATACGGATAACAATCATATAAATACCATGAAGGACAGACTGAATTGCTACCGGTAATAGGTTTTTCCATCTCTAACTTCTGCTACCCTATGTACCAGTTTAATTGTTTGGTAGATCATGCAGTCCTACCACATGAGGTAGCAGACCTTGACAGAGCATCACAAAATAGGGCATTTCTGAGAGACAATTTCAACATTATTCAGAAAAAATGCCTGTGGAGACCACATATCTATTTGCAGCTACTTTTATTTATAAGCATGTCTGGTCTCACTTCAATTGTTCCCTTCTCCTGATGACTAAAAATTATAGGTGGGGGGGGGAGGGTGTATTTTGTTAAGCCATAGGCTTGTATTTTTTGCATCATGGCCTTGGGAGCATGGGTCTAATCCAAAGCTCATTAAAGTCAATCCAAAAAACTGCCATTGACTTCAATGGGCTTTGGATCAGGCCCCAAAAGAGCACCCAAATTCTGCAGCTTTGTAACTGCTAGTTTCAAGGCTGATTGGGAGCATATAACAGTACTCTGTGTATTATATTGAGGACTGGGTTGGAATTGCAAGCTGTTGCTTTAAAAGTGGGGTATGTCATAGCCCTACTTGAAGGTAATGGGGTTCTGTAGGGAAGCATGTGGGAGCAGTGATTCCGTCTGCAGACAGACCTGCAATAGTAAGATCCGATGAACTGAGCTGTGACTCTCTGTTTTAGGGAGCAGCCTGCATGGTCTCTCTCTGTTTTTAGGTTCTTGGGTATTAGCGTTCTAGAATTTCAGAAACAAAGCAGAGTAGGTTGCAACCTTCCAGCACAATGACTTATGTTCTTCTCTAACTTCTCTGTTTGTATGTCCTGAACATAAAACATTTTGGATGTGGCAGGGCATAACAAACTACAAAGCTTAAGTAGGTTATATAGAAATCCAGTTCTTACAGCCTCTCTTCTGGATGGACCAGCCATGAAAATATCAACCTAAGATTCAGGTGAATTAGCTGCCTGGGTATGAACATTAAAGGCTCATAATTGTCTATAAACAGAGATAGTAGAATATTGAGAAAAAAAATCCATATGTATATTTCAACCATAAAAAGCCCATTTTTGACCACTTCCTGCAATCATTCACACAATGGGGTTTCACGTTCCTGGATGCTTGCAGAAAGCAGGTTTTAGTTTCATATGTTCAAATACTTCTAAGAATTTTGGTCAGACTGATATTAATGCAAATTAGGGACCCGATCTCTTAGGCAACTTTGAAATTCTCAGCCTTAAAATTCACTTTTCATGACCATTCATACGGAGCACGAGCCAACCAGATATATCTTCATCAACGATTTAGATGATGGCATAAAGTAGGGATGGGCAAGAATTTTTGCGGCGGGGGGGCACTTAATGAATTTTGGTATGTGGTCCTGGGCCGATTCCACCCTCAGAAGGGGCGGGGCCTAGGACAGAAGGGACAGAGCTGGGGACTAGCCTCCCCCAGAGTTGTATGAGCCAGAGGCTTTGAATTAAAAACACAACAAAGGGCTCCCAGCTCTGCCACTACCATGTCACCTGGCAGCTGCCTGGGAACTCTGCTACTCTTTAAAAGGCTCATGGCTCCAGCCCCTGCCAGAGTAGCACCATGACCAGGAGCCATTTAAATAGGATCCTGCTGCTTGAGCCGCCACCTGGAAATTCGGTGGCATGGGCAGCAGGATATAAGTAGAATCAGATCAAAGTGCTAGGTGGACTGGATCCAGCTCCCGGGCTATGTCTTGCCCAGCCATACTATAGAGAGTATATTTATAAAGCCTGTAGATAAATACCAAACTGGGATGGGTGGGAAGTGCTTGGAGGATAGGATCATAATTCAAAATGATCTGGACCAACCGGAGAAATGATCTGAGGTAAACAGGATGAAATTCAATAAGGACAAATGCAAAATACTCCAATTGGAGAGGAAAAATCAGTTCCACACGTACAGCATGGGAAATGACAGCCTAAGAAGGAATACTGCAGAGAGGGATCTAGGGGTCAGAGTGGACCACAAGCTAAATATGAATCAACAGTGTGACACTGTTGCAAAAAGGAACAAACAAACAAACATGATTCTGGGATTCATTAACAGGAGTGTTGTGAGCAAGACACGAGAAGTCATTCTTCCGCTCTACTCTCCATGATTAGGCCTCAACTGGAATGGTGTGCAGGGCCGGCTCTAGGCACCGGCAAGCCAAGCATGTGCTTGGGACTGCACATTTCCAGGGGCGGCATTCCGGCCAGCCTTACAGCCCGACACGAAAGGGGCTGGAAAGAAAGTTGATGCGTCAGAAGGAAAAGCTGCTGCAGCATGCCCAGCCCGGTGCACTCTGCCCCTGGCTCGCTGAGTGCGGGAGATCCTGCTGCCCCAGTGAATACCGGCTTCCGGCCCTAGCCGCAGCTCTGGGAAACCGCTTCAGGGCGCCCTGTGGGGCTGGAGGGAGCCACAGCTGTACTGGGCTGGATGCAGCAGCTTTCTAGAGTGCCTGGCTGCAGCATGGGGTTTGGCCGCAGCGGCAGTGCTGGGCCAATGCGCCTCTTTCTTCCAGTGCGGCTGCTTGAGGGAGTGTCTCGCTGCCCCTGGGGGAGACAGGGCTGGGCAGCGGGGGCATTGGCGGCAGGCTGGGAGGGAAAGGGGCGCGCTTGCAGGCAGCACGTTCCACGCTGCAAACTTCGCTCCAGCCAAAGCGCAGGTTCTGAGGCAGGTTGCGGGGTGTGCTCTGCCTATTGGGCCGGCTCCAGTATGCACACCCTCACCAGCCATGCCGCATCTTCTGCTCAGACACTGAGATGATTGTCCGTGTGTTGCCAGAGGGGATGGGGGGCTGGCGCCATGCCACTTTCACCCCTCCCCCAGGGTGCTCTGACATTTCTGCACATGCTGTGGGGAGGAGACACGAGGGTTTGGTGGGGAGAGAGAAAGGAGACAGAGTTCAGTCAGTGCGGGGGAGATGGGAAAGGGGAGCAGACTGGGTCTGGGGGAGGGATCGGGTTTGGCTGGGAGGGAAGAGAGGGCACAGGGTGGATTAGGTGGGGAAGGGAAATGGGGAGCAGACTGGGTCTGGTCACTGAGGGGCCGGATATGCCTGGGAGGGGAGAGAAGGTGGGAACTGGGTTTGGTGAGTGGGTGGGGGTGGGGGACAGGATGTGTGTGGAGGGGAGACAGGACGTAGGCTGGGTTTGGCCGGAGGGCATGGTGGGAGTCAAAGAGCCACAAGGTGGAAGGGGCACTTTCCTCCTCAGTGCCTGTCTTGCAGCAGCGGGCCAAGGGGGAGCGCGGGAGTGGGAGTGGGAGGGGGGAGGCGCCCAAAATTTTTTTGCTTGGGACAGCAAAAAACCTAGAGCTGGCCCTGATGGTGTGTCTAGTTCTGGGTACCACATTTCAGAAAGATGTGGAGAAATTGGAGAGGGTCCAGAGAAGAGCAACAAAAATGATTAAAGGTCTAGAGAACACGAGCTATGAGGGAAGACTGAAAGAGCTGGGTTTGTTTAGTCTTGAAAAGAGAAGACTCAGAGGAGACATAACAGCTTCCAAGTATCTAAAAGTGTGTTATAAGGAAGAGGGTGAAAAAAATATTCTCTTTAACCTCTGATGATAGGACAAGAAGCAATGAGCTTAAATTGCAGCAAGGGAGGTTTAGGTTGGACATTAGGAAAAACTTCCTAACTGTCAGGGTGGGTAAGCCATAGAATAAATTGCTTAGAGTATGTCTAGACTACATCCCTCTGTCACCATAGAGATGTAAATTAGACATACCGACATTGCAAATGAAGCGGGGATTTAAATCTCCCGTGCTTCATTCGAATAAAAATGGCCGCCACATTTTGCCAAGGCATAAGAGATTGGCTGACAAAGACTTTCTTTGTCACCCGATCCCCGTCTTGACAGCTGCTTTTTGCTGATAAACTGCTGACTCGGCAAAACATGGTGACCATTTTTATTCAAATGAAGCACAGGAGATTTAAATCCCCACTTCATTTGCAATGTTGGTATGTCTAATTTACATTCCTCTGGCGAAAAAGGGATGTAGTCTAGACATACCCTTAGAGAGGCTGTGTAATCTCCATCATTGGAGATATTTAAGAGCAGGGTAGATAAAACATCTATCAAGGATGATCCAGATGGTACTTGATCCTACCATGACGGCACGGGACTAGACTTAATGACTTTTCAAGGTTCCTTCCAGTTCTAGTGTTCTATGATAATACCATGTGACTTATTTCACATGCGCAACAACTTGAGAATTTCAGTTTTGCAGACGAATCTGAAGTTTAGAGTATTCCAGAAGAAAAATTCTTTCAATATTTTAGAATCAATACATATGAGAACTTCTCAATTTTCAGACTTTGTACATGCACAAAGAGGCAGAATTAATCAAATTATTTGTTCTACTGTAGCTATGTTTTTCTAGAACTAAATCTGAAAAAAGAAAACCTGAAAACTTGGTGTGAATTGAATGGTTTTTCCAGGTAATATATAACAGAATATGGCTTACAAACAGGACACATTCAGAGAAGTATACATTGCTGAAAATGTATGATTACTTAATTTACTCTTGACAAAGAGGAATGGTCTTTCAGAATAGATTATTTTAAAAAAACTTAAAAATCTCTTTTCCTTCCTCTCTCTCAACAATTTGCTGTAATTTTATATAAAAATATTACCTTTGCTTCCTACAGTGAGGCTAACTGCACTTTATTATTGTTTATATTACAACAGCACTTATAGGGACCAGTTTAGATCAGGGCCCCTTTGTGGTAGACACTATAAACCATTAGAAAAAGAGACAGAATCTTCCTGAAAGAGCTCATAATGTAAAGGTCTAGTCCTGCGAACTGCGTTTATGATTGTTTTCTTCTTTTGATCCAGCTGTGAAACACCTCTTGATGCTAAGAGTTGCCCTTGGAGTACAAAGCAATACGTAACCAAGGATGGGTGCTTGTTATAGAATGTGAACTTAAAAACTTTTTGTTCCTACTTTATATTCATTTCCTGCTAGGCTTTTTCTTTTACTTGCCACATGTTATACTATTGTATTACCTTTTAGTTTAGAACAGTTTCTGAGAAAGGATATCAAGGGCTACTTCTAAAGCCACCTTCTCCTCAGCCCTCTATCTTTTCAGTGTTAGCAGTAACAAAACTTTGCAAGATGTTCCCTTCTTTTCCTTTCTTGCCTGCTATAATTTAAGTGGATTAGCTGAATTACCATATCCTGTAAGATCAAGGCAGACTTTGAGTCTCTAGCCTTAATTGCCATCCGTTAAGAAAGATACTATTAAGAATGAATTGACTTGAGGAGGAGAATCCCATCTGAATGCTGAATGTTTATGTTTGTTCTTGTCATTTTCCCTTTTTATCTTTCCCAAGGAGAAGTGAAGGCGGTCTCTGCAGTATTAGGTAACTCAGCGCATTCCCAATCAAGGGGAATAATCGCCTGCACTATAGAAACAGCAGTATAAAAGAGCTAATTAGATCATTAAAAACAAAGATGGTACCCACTCAGCTTGATGACATGAACCAGTTCAAGCCAGAGTACCAAAAGGCTGCTCTGTAACTCTGGGGCTATGTCTACACTCGCGGCTTCTTGCGCGAGAAATATGCAAATGAGTCTAAGCATGGAATATTGCTGAGACTCATTTGCATACCTAATGAGCTGCCATTTTTCCAGAAGAGGCTCTTGCGCCAGAAGGAGCTGTCTACACTGCCCCTTCTTACGCAAGAAAAACCCTCTTGCGCAATGCCACTACGTTGATTATTTTCAGGAATAATGGCATTGTGCAAGAGGGTTTTTCTTGCATAAGAAGGGGCAGTGTAGACATCTCCTTCTGGCACATGAGCCTCTTCTGCAAAAATGGTGGCTCATTAGGTATGCAAATGAGGCTCGGCGATATTCTACTCTTAGCCTTATTTGCAGGGCTCGTTGAACTGTGCTGTCCGGCGATCTGTGCGTGCGCAGATCATTCTACGCATGCGCAGATTGCCCGAACCCAGCTCTTCTGGGTTACAATCTACTCGCCACGAGCCCTGCTCATTTGCATATTTCTCGTGCAAGAAGTCATGAGTGTAGACATAGCCTGGGTGTTTTAAATGTTCTGCTGCTCAGACTCACAATCTGGACAGACACTAACAGCCACCATGCAGATCCCAGATAGTTTGTGTGCGGTGCAGCCTGGCTCAGCACTCTGAGCCCAGCTGCCTGCCCACAACAAAACAGTCCCACCGTGGTCTCCTCCAGCCCACCGTGGTCTCCTCCAGCCTTGCCCATGGGCTTGGCATGGTTGTCGTCTCCCCTGGGGGTATGTCAACACTAGCCCCCTAGTTCGAACTAGGGAGGCTAATGTAGGCATTCGAAGTTGCAAATGAAGCCCGGGATTTAAATATCCCGGGCTTTATTTGCATCTTCCCGTCCGGGCACCATTTTTAAATCCGCCTAGTCTGAACTAACTGCCTGCAGCTACATGCAGCAGTCAAACGTTAACTCGAACTAAGTCTTTAGTTCGAGTTAACTGTTACACCTCGTGGAATGTAGCTGCGGGCAGTTAGTTCGGACTAGGGGGATTTAAAAATGGCGCCCGGACGGGAAGATGCAAATAAAGCCCAGGATATTTAAATCCCGGGCTTCATTTGCAACTTCAAATGCCTATATTAGCCTCCCTAATTCGAACTGGGGAGCTAGTGTAGACATACCCTGGGTCTGTGCATTACTTGCTATACACATTAAGAATATAATTCCCACAGATACCCATGATACTTTGTACATGCCTCATATGTACCTCACACAGGTATATTAACAATCAGTACTTATTCATTTTCCAATCATGCCGCCCCACACTACCCCTGAGAAGAAGCAGGCAAGCCTCCTTAACTGCCTTGCTGTGTACTGCTTGGTTAGTGTCTCTTCCTGGCCCTTCAGGGCCTTGAGGTGGACCGGGCTGAGTGGGTTTGCCTTGAGCTGCAGAATGCCAGGGTGTCAATGACTCCAACATGGGGCATAGAAGGCCTGAGAGACCCTGTCACAGATCCCTCCCCCATAGTCTTCCCCCACAGTGCACTCCAAAGACAGAGTCAAAGGCATGCCATGATCCACTCAAATAGGCCCAAACGTATCTGAGCCTGTTTGAACCTGCACCACCACAACTACTGATTTCCTCTCGGGAGGAGCCACTGCCTTCACCACCACTGACTCTGGGGCTCTGGAAGAAAACCTGGCTCCCTCCGCTTTCTTTGGGCATGCAACATAGGGCAGGAGGGGGCTCAAGGGCAGTTGCTGTTGCAAGGTGCATGCACCAGAGCTGTGAGATGCCTGTGCTGGTGCAGCTCTGTCTCTACAGCATCATGATTGGGGGGATGTGCGGTGTCGAGCCAGGCCAGCTCCAGGTACTGAAAGCCAGGTTTGTGGGAAATTCCCTAGCAGCTGTGCTGAGTCCAGTTGCTCCTAGGCACATGGCACTGACTGCCCGAGCTTGGTGGCTGCTGCAAGGGCCTAAGCCAAAGCATGAGCTGTATTGCTACCTCTGACTCTATGGTACTGGCAAGTGAGTGTGCCCAGACAGCTCAGGATCACAGGCAGCCAGGTGCTGTGAGGATCAATGCGGGGCATGGATGGAGGAACCTTCTTCAAAAATACACAAGCCTTCACTGGTGCAGGAACTCCCAGGTGAATGCCTTCACCACCAACCTACAGTCATTGCCACTCTCTCTCTGCCCCAGTGAATGTTTAAATAAAATAGTAACCCAACGTGAAACAGCTTCAACAGAAGAGCTTGAGAGAGCCCTACTTAAGATACTTATCTGGGAGCTTGGAGATTCAAATTCTCATTAAGTTCTGCTTTACAAGGAAGGCAGAATGTTTGCCAGTCTTTGTCACCTCAGGTGAAGCCAAATTTCATACAACCTGCTGGTAGTTTCTTTGCAATTTGCACTCTGTAGTGCCTTTTTCAGAAATAGCAATATGACTGACATCTCTGTCTCCACAGGGAGTTCTCTTGAACTAATGGAATTTGTACCAGTTTCGGTTCCCTAACTCATCACTGTTTTATAGTATTAATTGACTACATGCTGCTCATGCAGGTGTCTTGCTTCAATCACTGCTGATATTTTGTTTTGTTTTTATTCAAGTACTCTCTCTGCTTATTCTGTATATTTAATTTAGCCAAAATCTTCCCACTTCATTCAGAAGACAGATGTGGAAAAAAATGAATTTTTAAAAATATATTAGTTTTAAGAGATTTCTCTCTGTTTATTGGTTAACGGAGGCACTATTTTGGCTTCCTATCATTTTCTCTTTAAAAATTTAAAAATAACCTCCTCAAATCTTTGTTTATCAAATATCATGCCACGATTTGCAGAACTCTATATAACAAATAAAATCACCACTGTAACTCCTGCCAGCAACAATAACAATTTAGTAATTTTAATCCAATTTTCATTAGTGCTAGATTTGATTAACAAATTTCACCTAAAACGTCTTGTAATGCCATCTCAAACTTTGTGTGCTGATTTTACTTTTAACACTTTAAAGATATAAATTTCAATATACTCTAGATCAAGGGTGGGCAATAATTTTTTACTAGAAATTTTTGAAGTGGCCCCGAGCTGCCCTGGTGTGTTTTCCCTCCTACAGACTCTGATTGGTCTGTGGGTGGGGGAGTGCATGAAGTCTTTGCCTCTGCACCCGCTAGAGAGAACCATCAGCTGTTCTGAACAGCTGGTGGTTCCTTCTAGGTGCCCACGCCCTGGCGGTGGGAGGAGACTTTGAGCGCTCCTCCCTCTGACCCCAGGTTAATCAGGGCCTGGGGGTAGGGGGAGCATGCAAAATCTGCCCTCGCCCTGCAAGGGAGCGCTGTGCTTAGAGTCACCCACCAGCTGAGCAGCAGCTGGCAGTTGACTGTAAATGCCGAACCCCTTGCAAGGTGCCCCTTCTAAGCGCTGCACACTCTTTGCAGGGCAGGGGCAGGGCAGGAGGAGACTTCTTGCACTTTCCCCTGCCCCCAAGCACTTATTGGCTGGGGACAGGGGGTAACGCAAAGTCTCTCACTCCCTACCCTCCGGCGTGCGGCACATAGAGTCAACTGCCAGATTGGTCTGGGGGCGGGGGAATGGCAGGACCTCCGTGGGCTGGATAAACCCACTTGGCAGGCCAGATCTGGCCCATGGAGTCCCTTTTGCCCACCTCTGCTCTAGTTTAAGCTCATAAGTTCCAGTTTAGCAAATCACTTTAAGCACATGCCGGAAGTTAAGCAATAACTTAAGTGCTTTGCTGAATTGTGTTTTGATTGATCTCAGGATTTATGTACGTGTTTGCATTTCCTGGGCTTTGGATATTTCCATTTCAGATGACAAATCATGGAGTTTTGACCTTTTCCATTCCACAGCTTACAGGATGCCACTGGCAAAGTTTTCCTGATTTTTCCAGCTTAAGTTTCATTTCATAGCCCTTTTGCTGCCACAAGACTAGAATAGATCACATAGGCCAAGGAAATTTAAATGGTGGAAGAGAAAGAGAGGTAGCCATCACAAGGGAGATGGATCCTAATGATCTAGGCACTGGTAGTAGTAAGTAGCAGACAGCAGTGCCACAATAGTGCCATGAGGTGTCATTGTCCTAAGCACTGTAAAAACCCCAAATAAGGAGTAAACTTCCACCACTTTTCTTCACTACTATCACCCCTACGTCTGTCAATTGATTTAACCTCCTCTCATTGCATAAGTGTATTGCCCTATGCTCTGCCCCAAAACAATTATTCTGTGAATGCCTTTGAGACAGCCTAGCAAAGATGCAAATCTTATGGTATCAATACAGAGTAAATGTAAATTAAGCCCAGAAGAAATCTCTGAAAAAATCAAATATGATTCTAATGCTTTTAAAAATGCTGGCCAGTAAATATGCTTTTTCATAATGCACCAGCAACAATTGCAAATATTCTTACCATTTTTCCCTGGAGGCAAACACTAGCCTCTTGGTTCATCATTATGCCCTGGTCATTTTAGATCTCTAGCCCTTCAATTAATCAATTTTAGAGACGTTTAGTAGCAGGAAAAAAATCACCCTATTTCAAGTTATCGAGCCATCAGTTCCTTGAAAAAAAAAATCAGCATTTTAACCAAGATTTTTATATGAAAACAGCTAAGGAACTGCAATTCAGAAAAGTCTCTGAACTACTCGAGTCCCAGATGAGTACACAAGCCTCAAAACAGAAATCATCCAGCAAAACCAACATGTTTTTCTGCAGGCTGCAAATGCTGATTCGTTCAATCACTGAAGCATCTTTTTTGTTATTTATCATATATTCATCCCCAGCTTCCATAGATGTGTAAACAAATATTATTCAGACCAGGCAACAAAACAGCAAACAATACAGTGGATACGTTTGGAATAAGCTAGCAAAGCTACGCTACTGGATTCCAGCCAGTCCAGCTGTGTGTAGACTGGCAAGTTTTTCCACAAAATCAGCTGCTTTAGCAGAAAAACTTGCCAGCTGTCTACACTGGCTGCTTGAATTTCCGCAAAAGCACTGACGATCTCATGTAAGATTGTCAGTGCTTTTGCGGAAATACTATGCTGCTCCCGTTCAGGCAAAAGTCTTTTTGCGCAAAGGGGCCAGTGTAGACAGCAGAGATTTGTTTTCCACAAAAAAGCCCCGATTGCGAAAATGGCGATCGGGGCTTTTTTGTGGAAAAGCGCGTCTAGATTGTCCATAGACGCTTTTCCGCAAAAAGTGCTTTTGCGGAAAAGCGTCCTGCCAATCTAGATGCACTTTTCCGAAAATGCTTTTAACGGAAAACTTTTCCGTTAAAAGCATTTCCGGAAAATCATGCCAGTGTAGATGTAGCCTCCTTGTTTCTCTCCCCTTCTGCCATAGCCCTTCCAGTCCTAGTCTCCACCACTTCCCAACTCTTTGTTCCAGTCTGCTCCCCACCCCACACTCTCCCAAATCAGGCCCTTTTCCCTTCTGCAGTTGAGTTAGGCAGTTTCTTTCTCCATGCTGACTGGGCCCAGAGGGTGAAGCATTGAGAACACAGCCTGAGACAGGCTCTGCCCTCTCCATTCCAGAGCCAAGCTTTACCCCAGTCTGTGGCAGCTAGAAGCAGCATTGCAGGAAAAGTCCTACAGTACGTGTGTGTCCATGGGCTGGAGCCCGCTCAGGGCAGAAGACATCTTTGGAGAATTTAGCAGTGACACTCTATAGCAGTGTTTCCCAATTGGTGCTCCGGGGAACCCTGGGGATCCGCGAAGTGAAAGCAAGGGTTCCGCGAAGAGTGAGCACTCCCCCGCCCCCTGTTAAAGAAACAGAGCCATGGCGAAGGCGCTTTTTTTTCCCCCCTCAATGAAACATGGCAGGGGCCTTTTTTTTTTTTTAAGGCTACTCTAGGGGTTCCATGGCCAAATAAAATTAGGAAACACTGCTCTATAGTGTTCCTTTACTAAACACGTGCAAACAGATTTTTCAAAGGCTTATGCCTTGATGTAATTTTGGTGTCTTTTCACAAGGACTGCAAAAGGCATATCCCTGAAACAAAAGCTGCTCCCCCTGCAGAACTTCAAGTCCCTGCCAGAGTTTTTAACATGGGCCAAAACAATGCATTATTATTTAATCTCGTTCTTGGAAATGACTAAACCATTTTGGCTTAAAATGTTCAAAAAATTCATCCTGAAGCCAACACTAGCATGAAATATTTCAGCACACATGATTAAAGTCTGGCAAAGTTATAAGCACCTGAAAGCAGACTCTTCTAATGGGATGTGTCAGGTAGTCTGAATTATAAGGATAGCTCTCTCTACCTATAATGATAGGAATCTGTGTTACTTCAGTGACAGTGCGAGAGTTAAAGAGATCCTCAGAGGATGCCTATAGCTTCACAAGACCTTACAGGTACAATAAGTGGGATATGTACCTCTTGTTTAATCAAAGGCATGATCCTACAAGGTACAGTGTATTTTTGGTTCCTCAAAGTCTCAGCACCTTGAATGACTGGACTCCTCGAGTCACTGAGGAAAAGCTAGCTAGGTAAGTATTATATTATGTTGGGATCTGATGTGTCACCTGAAATCAGTGAAAGTCTTGTTATTGATCTCAGCGCAGACAAGATCAGCAACAAAGGAGGTGAAGAGAAAGTGTAATTTAAAGAAACAAGAATGTGAGAGTGATACATTCCTGCTGGAAGTCAGACACTTTGTGTTTGAGCAACACATCCAGAGGCATGAACTGAGCCACATGCTCATTCATGACAAATTCCTTGGACTGAACTCACTGTAGTTTCAGAATTAGTTAAAGACCAGGGGCCAAAACTTTCATTGACTTTTGTGGGACAGGTAGAAGCAAGATTACACCCCAGGATTGTGATACAAGCTGAGACAACTAATTGCTAGTGAGATTGAAAGCCCATTGCGTATAATATATATAGTGTTGTTTTCCAAAAGAAAACGTTAAACTTATGGTGGTTTAAAGGTCATTGCTTAACAAGTATGAGTGACTCTGAACACACTCAAGAAGGCAATTATTTCATGAATAAGCTCCTCAGGCAGGGACAATCTTTTAGACCAGTTGTATACAACACTTAGTCCAATGGAGTCCTGATGCTGGAGTCTATGCGCACCCCTGAAATACAAATACAAATAATACTGACAGCGACCGCAAAAAATAAGACAAACAAAAATACTAAAGAAAAGTATTAACTGAGAAGGAGAATGGAGACATGGTTGGGCAAAGAGATTGGGATCTAGGTCACAAGAAGACAGACTCACAGGTGATGCATGGGGGGCATTTGAGGTCATGTGTCTCCCCAGATTTCTGCCAGGGTTTGCTGGCTGGGCCCCTTCCCTGTTTAGCAGCTCCTGGAACTAGTGAGTGGTAAGCTGTGACCATGGGGAAAGGAAGCAGCAAACAGCTGGGAGCTGCAGTGAGGAGCAGCAGAGGGTAGGGAGTGGGGGAATATGCCTGTGAGAGGTGTGCCTGAAGCTGTTGGGATAGTGAACCTTTACATTGTGCACCCCCAGTATCAGGTACCAGTCCTCTGTTCTGAGACTGCTGGGGAAAGGACATTTGGTCTGTCAGCCAGAGATGGTGTCTGGGACTGGGAGCCAAGGTAGTACACACACGGGGATATTGGGACTGGCTGGACAGAGTCTGAGACATAGAGCAGTGGTGGGACTGAGACTGGCTGAGGAGCCATGGGGAAGGACTGGGACTGACTGAATGAGGAATAGTGATAGAAATGTAGCCGTGTTAGTCTAGTGTAGCTGAAACAAAATACAGGACTATGTAGCACTTTAAAGACTAACAAGATGGTTTATTAGATGATGAGCTTTCGTGGGCCAGACCCACTTCCTCAGATCAAATAGTGGAAGAAAATAGTCACAACCATATATACCAAAGGATACAATTTTTAAAAAATGAACACATATGAAAAGGACAAATCACATTTCAGAACAGAAGGGGAATGCGGGGGGGAAGAGGGGAGAAGGTAAATGTCTGTGAGCTAATGGTATTAGAGGTGATAATTGGGGAAGCTATCTTTGTAATGGGTAAGATAGTTAGCGTCTTTGTTGAGACCGATGCGTAGAGTGTCGAATTTTAGCATGAATGACAGTTCAGAGGATTCCCTTTCAAGTGCAGATTTAAAAGGCTTCTGAAGTAAGATGCAGGTAATTAAGTCGTTGAGACAGTGTCCTTTCTGGCTGAAATGGCAAGAAACTGTTTTTTCTTTGTGATCCTGTCTAATATCTGTTTTGTGGGCATTGATCCTTTGGCGAAGAGTCTGAGACGTTTGTCCAATGTACAAAGCAGACGGACACTTTCAGCACATGATGGCATAAATTATATTTCTGGATGCCCAGGAATATGTGTTCTTGATCTTATAACTCACTTGGTTAGGTCCAATAATGGTACCAGCAGAGTGAATATGTGGACAAAGCTGGCAACGGGGTTTGTTGCAAGGGAAGGTACCAGGGTTGGTATTAGTGTGGTATGTCCTGTGGTTGTTGGTAAGAATCATCTTGAGGTTAGGTGGTTGTCTATAGGAGACTATGGGTCTGTCTCCCAGAGACTCTTGGAATTTCGTATCCTGTTACAGTATAGGTTGTAGTTTATTGATAATGTGTTGGACAGGTTTAAGTTGGGGGCTGTAGGTGATGACAAGTGGTGTTCTATTGTTGGTTTTCTTGGGTCTGTCTTGAAGTAGATGGTTTCTAGGTATTCATCTGGCTCTTTCAATTTGCTTTTTTATTTCTCCGGGTGGGTAGTTGAGGTTTATAAATGCTTGGTAGAGATCCTGAAGTTTCTGGTCTCTGTCAGCGGGATTAGAGCAGATGCGGTTGTATCGAAGGGCTTGGCTATAGATGATGGATTGTATGGTGTGTGCTGGATGGGAGCTGGAAGCATGTAAGTAACTGTATGAGTCAGTGGGTTTTCTGTAGAGGGTGGTGTCTAATTTTCCATTGTTGATTTGCACTGTGGTGTCCAGGAAATGGATCTCTCGTGTAGAATGGTCCAGGCTGAGGTTGATGGTGGGGTGTAGGTTGTTGAAATCTCTGTGGAATGTCTCCAGTGTTTCTTGGCCATGCGTCCAGATCATAAAGATGTCATCGATGTAGCGTAAGTAGAGAAGGGGCAAAAGGGGACGGAAATGAGGAAATGTTGTTCTAGGTCAGCCATAAAGATATTAGCATACTGTGGGGCCATGCGTGTACCCATGGCTGTGCCGCTGATCTGGAGGTATAAGTTGTTCTCAAACTGAAAATAATTGTGGGTGAGAACAAAGTTATATAGGTCTGCTATCAGGTTGGCAGTGGTGTCCTCTGGGATAGTGTTTCTAATTGCTTGTAATCCGTCTTCATGTGGGATGTTGGTGTATAGAGCTTCTACATCCATGGTGGCAAGGATGGTGTTATTGGGGAGGTTATCAATGTTTTGTAGTTTCCTTAAGAAGTCAGTAGTGTCTCGGAGATAGCTGGGGGTGTTGGTTACGTAGGGTTTGAGGAGAGAGTCTACATAGCTGGATAGACCAGCAGTGAGCGTGAAATAGTAGTGAGAGTAGTGAATGAGAAAACTGTGACAGGGAAAAGAAGCGGTGGGCAGGCAGAGCTTACTGAATTATATGGAACTGGAATTACTGGGCAAAGAGAGCAGCAGAACGACCTAGCAGGAGGGGAGACTGAGAATGGAGTGGGGATTCAACATGCAAGGGCAGATGTCTGCAGGCCAAGGGGAAAAGAGAGCTCAGACAAGGAGCTGTGGTGCAGTGGGGACTAGCTGAGCAAGGAGACAGGTAACAGGTGGGCAGAGACTGTGGCTCAAACAGGAAGCTTGGAATGGCAAACTAGGACTGGCTGGGCAAGAAAACTGGGATGAGACTGAAGCTTTGGGAGTGGATATTGTAGTAGATTGAGGAGTCACGGGTAGGGAAGAGATCTGTCCAGAACACAGGCATGTTACAGGGGATGAAGCAAAGGAGGTTAAGTTTAGGAGAATGAGGAAAAGGATCTATACCAGTGGTGAGCAACTAGTGGCCCATTGAGACATTTTGTTTACCCCTGCCCAACTGCCCATGCACAGGGTTGCCAGAATCCTTTGGTTTCCATCCACATAGCTTTTTCCTTACTGCTATTGCTAAAGTGACATGCACATCAATCAAGAACGCATGAAGTGAGGTAGTGCTCATTACACACAATATTGTCCATGAGAGCCATGGACTCCTTCTGCATCTAATCAGCACTCCCGGAAATTCTAGGTACGCAAGCACAGTTAACAAAACTATCCTATCCTGGGAGACCATCTTGGTTATAACAATCTTGAGGCTCACCGAGATGAAGGAGAGCCAACCACACAGCCCACGAGGTTGCCCATCACTGATCTAGACCCACACTATAGTAAAGTCAATGGAAGTTTTGCCATTCTCTTAACACAAAGGAAATAAATACATGGAAATTGAGATGTTTTTCCAAGTCTCTCTCACCCTGTTCTTCCATTGTATAAAGCTTATGAAATGTAGGAAGATGAGTTGCTTCCTGTCATTTAAAATGGCAGTGGGAGTGAGTTCCTAGATATGGTAAGTCTTGTCCTGTTTAAATGTGATATGCAGCTCAATCTCTTTGCCTTTTAACTCCCCACTGGCTCATTGATCAATAATTTAAAATACAGTTCTGTAGGATATTGTATTATGGTTACATTTGTCTGCCCTGTTTATTGACCAAGCACACTGAGTGAGCTTTACTAATCATTATGGGGGATTTTATGTAAAACATTCTCTGAAAATAATTGTAACTGTAGCTTTCCATTAGCGTGCAAGGGCATAAAAAGCAGCTGTCCTGATGAACAAACATAGAACTCCAGTATTTGTTTTCTTTATATTTGCTGTTGCTATACAAGCAATACAAACAGCAGGCATCTCAATGTACAGTGGCAAACCTATGCACTCAGCATTCAGCATGGCCATTTCTTCTAGCTAAATCTGGAGGACATGGTGTGGCAGGATGCGGCAAAGGCTATTGTTGCTTATAGGCTATGATAGTAGCTTCAGAGTAGCTCCAATGGAGTTTCAAAGAAAACTCTTTATACAGAAAAAACTATGAGGAGTCTTGTGGCACCTAAAGGTACATCTAGATTGCAGTGCTATTTCGGGAAACCTCCGGTCTCCCACATCTTTTGAACCAGTTCATTATTTCAAAGTAGATTTCAAAATAACGAGCTCACTATTCCGATGTCCCTGTAACCCTTGTTCCACGAGGGTTCAGGGACATTTTGGAATAGAGGTTCTTTTTGAAATGATATTGAAATAAGATATACAATTTGCGTAGCTCAAATTGCGTATCTTATTTTGACCTATGGGTGCAGTGTAGATGCACCCTTAGGGTACGTCTACACTACCACCCTAGTTCGAACTAGGGTGGTTAATGTAGTCATGCGGAGTTGCAAATGAAGCCCGGGATTTGAATTTCCCGGGCTTCATTTGCATAAAGCCGGGCGATGCCATTTTTAAATGTCCGCTAGTGCGGACTCCGTGCCGCATGTAGCCGTGAAATGAGGAGTAACGGTAGTTCGGACTAGGAAGCCTAGTCCGAACTACTTAGTCCGTGCCACGTGTAGCCGTGTCTACACTGGGCCTTAGGCTGTGTCTACACTGGGCCACTTATTCCGGAAAATCAGCCGCTTTTACGGAATAAGCTGCGAGCTGTCTACACTGGCCCTTGAATTTCCGGAAAAGCAACGATGCTCTACTGTACAAAATCAGCTGCTATTCTGGAAAAACTATTCTGCTCCCGCTTGGGCACAAGTCCTTATTCCGGAACACTGTTCCGGAAAAGGGCCAGTGTAGACAGCCCAGTAGTCTTTTCTGGAAAAAAGCCCCGATGGCGAAAATGGCAATCGGGGCTCTTGTCCGGAAAAGCGCGTCTACATTGGCCACAGACGCTTTTCCAGAAAAAGGGCTTTTCCGGAAAAGCAGCCTGCCAATGTAGACGCTCCTTTTCCGGAAAAACTGAAAACGGAATAGTATTCCGTTTTAAGCATTTCCGGAAATTCATGCCAGTGTAGACACAGCCTTAGAGATTAACAGGTTTATTAGGGCATAAGCTTTCATCAGATGAGTTGGAGTGAGAATTTCACAGGCAGGGATATATATAAGAACAAAAGAAGTTACTTGTCAAGTGTAGGGCCGATGTTAATGACACTAATCAAGTCAGGGTGGAAATTGCTTTTTCACAGCAGCTGATCAGGAGATGTGAATATCCCGAGAGGGAAAATTGTCTTTGTGGTGAGTTAACCAGTTAAGATGCATATTCAATTCTAAACTGTTTTCTTTATATTTGCTGTTGCTATACAAGCAATACAAATAGCAGGTGCCTCAATGTACAGTGGTAAAGTTATACACTTAGGACTGAATAAGGATCTTTACTGGTTACTGAACTACAGAGGCAATTTCTTCTCTCTGGACATTCGCATCTCTGCATCAACTGCTGCGAATGAGCCACTTGCACCCTGACTTGATCAGCCTCAGTAATACTGGCCCTAGACTTAACAAGTAACTTCTTTTGTTGTTCTTATATATACCCCTGCCTGTGCAATTTCCACTCCAACTCATCTGATGAAGTGGATTTTACCCACGAATGCTTATGCCCTAATAAATCTGTTAGACTAATTTAGAGGCTTCCCTGTAGTATGGACATGCTATTTCAAAATAGTTATTTGGGGAGTTATTATTTTGAAATAATTTCCTAGTGTAGACATATCTTTAGAGACTGAGGCAGGCGCCCTTAATGTGGATGTGCTACCTCAACTTAGATCCCCAGGAAGCACTGGGGAGTGATTACTTAGAATAACTCTGAGGAATAGTTATTTCAAAATAGCAGCAGTGGAACATACACATTAGCACTATTTTGAAAAAACTATTTTGAAATAAGCATTATTCCTCATGGAAAGCAGGAGTTATTATTTTGAAACAACCAGCCCCTTATTTCGAAATAATGGGCTTGGTAGTGTGGACGCTCTGCTTGTTATTTCAAAATAAGGGTAATTATTTCTAAATAACTCCCTAGCATAGACCATGGCAAGGGTGACACAGGACTCCTAGTTGTTTTTGCAAATATAGATTAACATGGCTACTCCTCTGAGACTTTATACAGGGTGAGTCAAGATTTGGCCCTATTTTGCCAATAACTCCTAGCAAACACATTAGCATTTACTTTCTGCAGGTTTCCTCTAAATTCCCTCAGTGCAGAAGGCTTTGTATCCTTTCTTTATTGCCCTGGTATCAGTCTGAAAGCAATCAGTTGACTCTGGACAGCTTCTTTCCTTCCTAAGCATTACTTCAGTAACTGCAGGATCCCCAGGAAGCTGCCCCATCTAGGGAATGTGACAGCACCACAGAAAACTCCCCAGCTGCTTTTCTCCTTAACTGAGATATACTGTAAAAATAAAACAGCACTTTCTTCCTCTATTTGCTCTGAATACATTGTAAGTATGATCCTTCCTTTGCACTCAAGATTGTAAGGGATTACTTTGCTATCAAAGCCCCACATGACTACATTCAAAGGCTTGTCATTTCCACAGAAACACTCAATGGCTGCAGGAGCTCTCACATTGCTTCCAATCAATGGCAACTTCAATTAGTCTTTATTTTTAAATTGCAAAGATAAATCTTTATAGGACAATGTAGCAATTATCCAAGACACATGCCAGCTCCGTTCAGCTCATTTAGTATCGTCCAGTCAATGGTATTGATCAATTGGCAAAAATAGTTGTCTAATATTTTCTTGGCTCATCAGTTTCTTGTTAACAAATGGTCTGCTACTACTATCTGCTACTGTTATATGTTAATTTGTACCACAAGACAATAGCACGCAAGTATATTTCTTCAGTGCTTTCTCCCATGATATCTCATTTTTACAAAACAAAAAAAAAAACCCAAGAAACCGAAAACTTGAATCCATCACTGTCTGAGACTTCATGTTTGATTTGATTGTTTGATCAGGAGATGAAGGATGGTCTTGCATTTGTGACAATGGATTGGGACTCAGGAGAGCTCAGCTGAGTTTGTATATAAGGAAATCACACACAAAAACTCTCCATCTGTTTCCCATCTTCAAAATGGGGATGGTCATGCTCCCTTTCTCCTACACATTGCCTTTTCTATTTAAATTGGAAGCTCTTTGGGGTAGAATCTCTCTATTACTAAGTGTTTGTACAGTCCCTAGAATCATAGAGCCTTTAGGAAGATTTATGTTTTTCTAAAAGGCGCGCTCTAGTTAAAACAGGATTATTTTGGGGGAGTTTCTATGACTTGCATTACATCAGAGGCCAGGCTAGATGATCCCTTCTGGTCTTGAATTTATGAATCTGGGAAAGGGGTTCTTGGAAAAAGCATAAATAACAGTAAAAACTGCAGGTCAGACCCTGATTTCACTTAACACTAAAGTGAAGATAAAGTAATTACAGAGACGCTCCAAATTTAGCCCATTGTGAATGATGCAGAATCTAGCCCTGTTATTATACAGACTTCATAGTACACACTGTAAGCTGGATCAAATCCAATGTGTCCTGTGTAAAGGTAGAAATAGGTCAGGCAAGAGCTTAAATTACCTAATTTATTTTTTGGATTGGTAGAGGAGCTGCCACAATAGAGATTCATTATACACTAGAAATCTTAGCAATACTCTTCATAATTGTGATCTTGACCCATGTGCTCCAGCAGTGCTGAGGTGGGGTATTATTCAGGTGGCCTATACTCAACAGTATGCAGTGTTAGTGCAGCTGCGTCAGTTTCACAAGGCAGGTGAGATAATATCATTTATTGGACCGACTTCTGGTGAAAGGGAGACACACAGATACAGGGCTTTCCAGACACACCCGGCTCCTGAAGAAGAGCTTTGTGTAAGCTCAAAAGCTTCTCTCACTCTCACCAATAGACGTTGGTCTATCAAATGCTATAACCACAACCACCCGCTCTTTGCTCAGTTGGTTGTTTTCCTGTCTTGCCATGTGCTAACTGTTTTAACAGGTTTAACCAGTCTCAAAGTGATAACATTACTAGAAGTTTTACTTGGTGTTGCTCGGGTCCTTAACTCAAATAAGTTTTGTTTTTCTTCACTTAAAATCACTGTTCAGGGGTGGGTCTGTGAATGCTGGATTTAGTATGCAGGCTACCTAGAGAAGAGAGTAC
Source organism: Pelodiscus sinensis (assembly GCF_049634645.1). Taxonomy (NCBI): domain Eukaryota; kingdom Metazoa; phylum Chordata; order Testudines; family Trionychidae; genus Pelodiscus; species Pelodiscus sinensis. The sequence goes on from NC_134712.1 coordinate 176,722,067, forward strand.
AACCTGTGAGTACCAGCTCCCACCGGCTTCCACACACCCCCTCCCCCGTGTAAACATATAACCACTAAAAAAAATCCAAGTTACATGTTTACAAAAATGCACGTTAGTTAACATCCCTAGTACTTAGGTGCCTGCATCCCAGTTTAAGCTCTATAGCAATCCACAGATCTCCTATCTGGCTGCTGCCTAACCTCCTAGGGGTATGTCTAGACTACATCCCTCTGTCGCCAGAGGGATGTAAATTAGACATACTGACATGGCAAATGAAGCGGGGATTTAAATCTCCTGTGCTTCATTTGAATAAAAATGGCCACTGCGTTTTGCGGAGTCAGCAGGTTGTTGGCAAAAATTGGCTGTCAAGACGGGGATCGGGCGACAAAGAAAGCCTTTGTCGGCCGATCCTGTAAACCTCATTTTACGAGGCATAACAGACCGGCTTATCCTTGCTTCATTTGCAATGTCTTTATGTCTAATTTACATCCCTCTGGCGACAGAGGGATGTAGCCTAGACATACCCTTGGTGCCTATACTTACATAATAGCTACATGTTTGCTGTAAATGCTGTGAATGCGTGTTGTTGCCTCACTCTAGGTGCACTGATGCCCTTTCCTGTCTGAACCCTGGAGCAATCCACGAAGTGGGGGAATGTAGGCATTTGTGCACCTAACTCACATGTGGGGCCCAATCCAATAGGCAGAGGCCACCTATTGGATAGGGTCTCACTTAAAATCCATCCAGAGATGGTGGCAACACCCACCTTATAATTTTTAGCTCGGTGGTTAGAGCACTCACCTGAGATCTGCCCCCTGAGGGGGAGAAAGGATTTTGACAGGGTTCTCCTCCTCAGAAGAGCTCTAACCACTGAATTATAAGAGATTGTGATGTGCTGCTTCCTCAGTCTCTTCTGTTGATGTTGTTTCACTTTGGATAAATAAAAGTCACAGGAGCACAGAGATTGGATCCTCACTCTCTCAGCTCAATGACTTGATGTACAGTTCTGTGGAAGCTCAAAAGCTTGTCTCTCTCATTAACACATGTTGGTCTAATAAAAGGTATTACCTCACCCACCTCCTCTCTTCAATGGCTTCAGGGATACAGAGAGATGCCTCCTAGCTGCCCAGACCTAATCACCTACCATGAAGAAACTTTTAAGGCATGCCCCCCCCCCCCCCCATTATCAGCAACTCCAATTGCTAGTTTAGGCAGGCAGCACCTAGCATGTTGACTTTTGTGGTTTGCACTCTGAGGAACCTCTCTCTCCCCATGCATTGTATAGGGAGCCTAGTACCAAAAGGTGCTTCTACACAGCACTCTAAACTCAAAATAAGATACATAATTTCTGCTATGAAAATTGCATATCTCATTTCGACTAAATTTTTAAATTGCATATTTTGAAATTTGGCTCATCTACACAGCACCAAATTTCAAAATAACAAGCTATTTTGAGACATCCCTTAACCCTTGTGGAATGAAGGTTACAGGAATGCCGAAGTAGCGCGTCCGCTATTTTGAGACCTATTTCGAAATACTGCGTGCGATCAAAGGATGTGGGGTAGCTATTTTGGGATCCTTCTGGTATCCTGAAATAGCCCCGCTGTGTAGATGTACCCAAACTCAGGCTTTATGGATCATGGTGCTGTTCCAGTGTTCCACTGCAAAGCCTCTGTCCCTTTGAAAAGATGGGCCTAGGTGCCTGGTGGCAGGAAAGTAAAGTTGCCTTCATCTCAGTCATAGTCCAATATGGCAAATCCTGTGCCTTGAAAAGCCAAATGCCCATTATACTTTTGCTGTTCATTCCTTGTATCATTGTTTCTGATACACTGATAAAATGTAATTAAAAAAAAAACAGTGGGTCAAAAATACAACACAGCAGGCTATTTGCTTTGGTTTTGTGATGTTGCAACAATTGTGGACTTAATTGAGACAGAATCAGAGTTTCTGTTCTTGAGAAGAAGTGGTCGTGGGGTATCACACAATGCTTTGGCCAACATTACAAGGCTCCAGGCAAAGTCAGGGGAACAGCTGAATAATGGTTTCCCCTTCAGAATAGAAAAAAAAAAGCCTTTATGGCAGGGAACCTGGAAGTCCAAAGCCACATGGGGCCATAATTTTGGAGGGCTTCTTTACTCTGGAAAGGAGCTTTAGCTTATTATTTGAAGTTTCTTGTAGATACAGATACACATCAGAAAACACCAGACTCGTTACTCTCCCATCTTAGTCAAACAGTAGAGACTCTAGATGAGACCAGTAAGATTGGCGAACAATTATTCCATGAGTGCCATATTTGCAGACCAGGTGAGCTGAGCTGAACCTACAATGTCTGTGCATTGGCTGTGTAAGACTCATGTCCATGTGCAAAATGTGACTGAGTGAATAAGGGGGGTTAAAGAGAAGGGCTATTTCTCCTCCCAAGGAGTAAAGCTCTTCCCATTTTTATGTAGATACAAAGTTTGCAGGTGCTATTCAAGGAGCGAAAGTTAAATTGAATAATTGACTGCCATATTGTAGCTCATAGAGATTTGTTTTCAGATATCCCCAGCAGCATTTGTGACTGCTTGGTGATGGAGAAACAAACCAGTGAATTTGGGGGTCAGCTCAATGAAGTCAGAAAGTTTCTTGCGGGCGGAATTCATTCAATGAGAACAAAAAAGCTTTCTATTCTCCCATGCTGGGTATGGCTTAGAGGGCCAACCTAAAATCCAGAGAAAGGAATTCAAATGGTTACTTCTCATAGACCCTTGCAGCAAAATGAGTCTCTCCAGGTGAGCTCAGCCACATCCCCTTCAGGGCAGAGCTCCCAGGTAAGTCCTGCACAGAAAACAGACAGCTCTGCCAGATATTCTGCTCAGGGAGAAAGCGTGAACCTTTTCCCTGTCACACATTGACTGAACAACCCTTCATAAGATTAAAAAGCTACAAATGAGTAAAAAGAGAAAATGGGAGCTTCATATGGATTAAATATTCTCATCTCTCAGACAAATTAAGCTGTTTATGCCAACTATATTTTTAAAGTGAACCTACATCATCTCTTGTAAAAGTACTAGTGGATCATTCCTGAAAAATTTATGATTTGCATAACACTTTGCATAAATATTTGCATAATAGTTTCATAATAGTCAATGGAGCTTCTCTATCAAGTCAGAGGAAAGAAAATGCAATGAGAATTTTAAAAATGGTGCTTGAGATTTTTTAAACATTTCATTTATTTACATTCATATTTATTTCACAATAGAAATAATTAGCTGTAACACAAATAGTACAAAAGCTTTTAGAGTAGCAATAATTGCAACATCAGGTACATTGATTTCAGTAGTGATTTTAAAAGTAGATGTTCAATCATATGGCTCACTATGAGCCTGATTCTGCAACTGAGTAGCATTTAACTCACAGGACTAATACTATTGAAATCAAGTGGGAGAGAAAACAGCAGACCTCTGAAAGTTCAGTTCAGATTTGATGGATGCCTTGGAAAAGGTTTGGGTCAGATATTTTATCTGAACCAGTTCATCTAGCCTTGTTTCTGATGTCATTCTTCATATGTGAAGTCTCATGTCCTAAACTTTTCCAGTGGCCTCCTGTGACATTACTGAATGAAGTCAGTCTCTACCGAGTTAGGGCTAATACCCTTGGAGTTCATTGTATTAGAAACTGGAAGGTTTCTGCACTAATGAGAGATTGTATGAAACTTCTTCAGCAAGAAGATAAGATTAATGACATCTCTGGAAGGTATGAGGAAGTTCAATGTGTGTTCTTGAAGTGAAGGAATAAAAGTTCTCCCCACCAAAGCCAACTTTTTGAAGATACAATGGGGGGGGGAGGGGCAGGAGGCACTAAGAGACCTTTGATATACAGATTGAACTGGACCCCAAAAAAGGGAATTTGCCAGACCAGGGGAGGTCAATACCAGCCGCCGGGGCCCCATTCTTCCCTGGTCCAGCAATGCTCCTGGTCCAGCAATGCTCCTGGTCTCAGCCTGCTGGTTTTTCCCTGTGAGTGCTCCAACCCCCCAGTACTAGACAAGGGGTATTGCTGAACTAGGGAAGTTCAGATCATAGAAATTCAACTGCTAGCAATTACCTGCTTCTGGAAACTCCTAAATCAAAAGACCCTTGGTCAGTATAAAAGGTGAACTAAACATGTTATAAGTGTGCTTTTTCTGAGCTGAAGCTAGGATGAACTGGGAACCACACCAAATCTCCCTTGGATGGGGAGCTGCAACTGCCAGAATCCATATTAGGGTCAGGGAGACAGTGGGTAAGCTCATTAGCATGTGTGTATGTTTTTAATGTTCTCTCTGTAAAGCCTTTTACCTTTTTATGAAAGCCAGCATGGTAACTTACAATGGTAGCAGCTTCTAATAAGAAGCAAGCTCACGTCTTGGGCAACCTGTCTATGCTCAGAAAGACACAGTGAAAGTAAGGAACCACACAGCCTGGGAATACCCCAGTCAGAAGGGAAAGGGACATGGATCTCCACTTGAGAGGCAATAGCTCAGGAGCTGGAAGCCTGGAAGAAGGTGCCTTTGCAGGGCCATTAAGGAAAATACTGGGCCGGTGGCCCTGAACTGTGACACCTACCATGCTACTTTGGTATCTCTTCAGGGAAGAGAGAAACAAAGGAAGAGGCACTCCAGTCTGGCCTGGGCTCAGAGACAGAAGAGATATCACCTCCCTTCTTCCCACGCCATCCCCGGGTCTCTGAGCAAAGATTATACAACTCACATTTGACACATAAGTGTGGCAACAGTCACTTTTTTTTTTTTACATATACCACAATTGAGTTACTTTTTTTTTCAAATTTGGGTGAGCCTCTCCCATGTGCTGTTCAGAGGCTCAAAACCTGGTGTGAAGCTCTCAGCACCTCCCTGCATCGAGCCCCTATTGTGTCTGTGCAGACAGTTGGGAAAGGTGATAAAAACTTCATAGACCAGATTCTCATTTACCTTAATGGGAGGGGTCTTAGAGCGCATATAGGTTACATTTATGTCTACTTTTCTGCACCAGACTGGTATAAAGGGGCCTCCAGTGATGGGTTGTTGTGGAAAGTAGACAGAAGAAGAATCTGACCCTCTTAATAGAGGCAAAAATAAAGAAGACTCCCCCAACCAATCCTTTACAGGGAAAACTGTTATTTATTATGCTTTGTTTTAGAATTCTTTCAGATGACTTTGGCTTAGCAGTAGGAGATGGACCATAGGACAAGTACATTCTATTGGAGGATCACAACTGCTTAGGGCTTGTGTCATTCCAGTTTTACACGAGTCAAACTCTGTTGATTTCAATATAATTGTACAGATATAAAACTGGAGTAACACCATGGAGAATCAAGTTCTCAATTATTTAGGAGGGGATTGTGATACCCTTATTACTGTTGAATAATGGGTGCAGACAAAGCAGGGACCTTCAGGCTACGTCTACATTGGCCCCTTTTCCGGAAGGGGCATGTTAATTTCAGCGATCGTAATAGGGAAATCCGCGGGGGATTTAAATACCCCCCGCGGCATTTAAATAAAAATGTCCGCCGCTTTTTTCCGGCTTTTAGAAAAGCCGGAAAAGAGCGTCTACACTGGCCCCGATCCTCCGGAAAAAGCGCCCTTTTCCGGAGGATCTTATTCCTACTTCTTTACCTAAAGGAAAGAGAAAATCATGGAATTAACATGTTGTTTGTCACCATAACTTTGTTCACTCTGCTTGCATGTTCTGCCTCCATCCTATTTATCTTCTCTATTTAGATTGTAAACTATTTGGGACCAGGGACTGTCATTTTGCTCTTTTTGTACAGTGCCTTGCACAGTGGGGTCCTGAACCATGACTTGGGCTCTTAGACACCACAATAATACAAATAACAAAAACAAGTCAGAGTATTACCATATAGTCAACTGTATTTATGCAGCAATAGAAACAGCACATGGCACCTGTGAGTAGACCATAAAATTACTATTTATTGTCATGAAAAATCCAGTTCTGTCTCGGCATTAAGATTTACATGACATCGTGTCTGGAATCCTCATCAAGTTCCTAGGAGGTGTACCAAATAATATTTGTTTTGCATATTACTCTGATGACCAGACACTGCTTGTGCCACTGAAATAATGTCATAAATAATAATGAATTATGCATTTGGGAAAACACTTTGGCCAGATTTTCACTTAACATTTAAGTTTTGCTGATGTTTTGCTTTCTTAGATGAACATAAATGCAGCAATCAGCTCCATAACCTTCCTTTTAAAAAGTTTATACTGAGTTCTACAGATTATTTTTATTTATCTTCTCCCTTCTTTGTAATTAAGACTATTGTATTTATTTTGTTGCCTTCTATTCTTTGTCCTGGTGAGTAAAGAGAGACACTCAGCTCATAAATATGCACCAGCTCAGAAGGAAGTTGTATATTATTATTTATGCCCCATACAATGAAGTTACATTCAGCAAAAAATTCTAGCAAGAAAGTCTGAAGTAATTGCAATTTAGGATGTTGAAATCACATGGCACTATCCCAGTGGAAGGTAAGGATGCTCTACACTTTATCATGATCAGACACTAACTTACGGTTCTAATCTAAAAGCCATTTATACCTGCACAGAGTGGGCCAGATAGTTATCTTACATGTTTGGAGTGGAATATATGTACTGCTGCAGGGATGAAAACCTGGTTTCACGGACATTGAAGTGTTTTACCCCAGCAGTGTAAAAGGACAGGTAGTACACTGAATTTCTCCAGCAGAGTTTACAAGTAACGTTTCAACTTTCAAAAGTTTGCTGTTTGGGTACAATCATGCCTAAAAACATGTCTAAAATATGTTATGTGCATTTTGTCCAGTCAATTTGAAAATAAGAAAAAAAGGGGGGGGGGGGAGATGAAACTTTCCACAGACATACAATGCACAGTCAACTTCAGGCAGAGCAGTAGCATGGAATAATTCATCTAAAATGGTGGCTGTCTCAACAAGTTAAGAGCACATACAGAAACAAGGGTTATGATGGAAATGATTTGGCAAACCTCATTCCAGTATTTCCAACTAAAATAGGCAGAACTTGCTGTGTTATTAGCCAGGTAGCAAAACAATTAATTGCCCATTTCTCCTTTTTCATATAAACATAATTGAGTAAGACATGGCGGAGGAAGTACATTTCTACTCCATTTCGGGTTAATTCAGAATATACTTTCGTCAGAGCTTCAGAGTGAAGTCTATTTCAAATGCTTTTCATAGAATGGGTATAGATCTAAAAAGCAGATGATTCTGAGCTAGCCCGTGTCTGCTCAAGAAAGCACCAGTTTAATAACAGGGATGAAAAGCTCCAAGTGTGTTAGCTGTCGGAGATCTCCCTGATCTCTCATAACAATAGAGTATGCTTGTAAAAAAGTTATGAGCTTAGTGCAACCAATTAAGAGTTGAGTTGAGTTGAAGCCTCATGGGGAGTTCTGATTCACTCTTCAGTTCACATAACTCTAAGGTTAAGCCCTCACCTAAGACAAAAAGGTACACAAGCCCACTTAGGAGCTTTTGCGGAGTGTTGTTTTGCATGAGTGTGAGTTAAGGAGGGTAGAACACAATGAAACTGAGTCAAGGCAAGTTTTTAATACCTCCACTTTCAGTGTTTTAAAAATCCTGCCCTGATGCTGGATAAAGGACGGGCATAGAAATTGCCATATTCTACAGCAGTGATTCTCAATCAGGATTCACATTCCCTGGGGGGGGGGAGGCAGAGGGCTTCCAGTGGCAGGTCAGTTCATCTAAATATTTGTCTACTTTTACAATAGGCTATGTAAGAAGCACTAGCAAAGTTGGCACAAACTAAAATTTCATATAGACAGCATGGGCAATGGGTGAAGGTAGGCCTGGGGGAGGCAAGCCTCCAATCCTGCCTCCCAATCTTCGCCCTTCTGCCCTGGCCCTGCCCCCCAAATCACGGGGAAGTGGGGCAGCATGTGGCCCTTGCCTCTCCAGCCTTGGAGCACGGGGATGGTGGGCAGTGCATGGCCCCAGCCTCCCTGGCCCCTAAGCACAGGGAGGATGGGCAGTGTGCGGCCCAAGTCTCCCCAGATCTGGAGCACAGGGAGGGCAGGTGCTAGGGGGCAGCAACACTCCGCTCCCACTATGTCTACAGTAGGCGTTCTGGGGTGGAGTGTGGGCGGGGCCAAACAGGTGGGTTGGGAAGGCAGTGCCTTTCTCTGCCTAACATACCAGTTGCCCATGACAGACAATTACTTGTTTTTACTGCTCTGTAGACTATTAAATGGTAAGTATCACACTGAAATCCAAATTCAATATTTATATTCCAATTCATTTGTTATAATATAAAAACGAGAAGGTTAGCAATTTTTCACTCAGTGCGCTGAAACACTTTTGTATTTTTATGTCTGATTTTGTAAGTTGTTTTTAAAGGAGGTAAAACTTGGGGGGTACACAAGACAAATCAGACTCCTGAAAAGGGGCATAGTAGTTTGGAAGGGCTGAGAGCCACTGTCTTAAAGCGAGTGGTAGGTCCATATTCTTAATGGCATCGTTTCCCATTTCCCTCTTGATTTACATTCTGTGTGTAATTTACCCTAGTTGTGGCAACTGCTTTCCAGTTGCCCAAGGACCAGCTTGCATCTACTTCCTCACCACCATCCCTTCTTTTCATACACCTCATGCTAATCCCAATACAACAGTGGTCCAAACTGTTCCATGGGCCCGCTGTGGGAAAGATGCTAGCGGCCCCATGGTTCTTTGTTTACCTAGGGTCCATAGCCACGGAGCTTCAAGCCTCCCATTGGCTCTGGTTCGCTGTTTTGAGACAAGTGCGGCTGCATACAATAACAGACACAGAATTTAATTCAGCACCTCATGCTCCTTGGCTACAACCACTATTCAAAGTTGAAAGAGCAAGCCAAACTCACCACTATCTTCTCTATTCATGGGTAGGCTTTTAGTCTCATGACACAACTCAAGAAGTTAGAGTTCACATGTGAATTCCAGATTGTCTCTGGAGTCATAATGTGCCCTTTAGTACAGCAGAAGCAGAAGAGAAACTAACTTTCCCCTGGGCATTTGAAACATTACCAATAGAAATCAATGGAATTCCTCTTAAATGATGGCTAATCACAGGCAAAAAAAAGTAATAATAGTAAGCAGAGGGAGGAAGGAGGAGACAGCATATTGTGAGAGGACTGACAAACCTACTTGATAGAGGGGAAAACAGCTATTCACTCAGAGCATGTTTTTCCCATGCCATGTGCCCATCTGAGTTGCTTGAAACTTTGCCTATATGGCAGCCTATCAGAACATAAGCTGCTATTTTGTTGGAGGTGACTTTGGGGACCTTTGATCTCTGTCTGACATCACTTATCAGCATGGAGGTAAATCCTAACAAAAATAATATTGTATCACATAGGGAACCAAAATATACAACAGCTGTTTGTGACTTCACTTCAGGCTTTACTTGTGTTTCTTGGCACCTGCAGTCTTTAAATTGACTTGAAACATTTCAGTTGCAAGAAAAGTGACATGTTCATAGCTTCTATCCCTTTAGAATTTTACTTGGTAATATAGTAGCATGAAATTACTGTGCAACCACAGCAAGTCGTAAGATCAACCTTCAATAGTGCTGCATGTATGGAGGAGTGGGGGAAGTTAGATGGCTAAAGGGAATGAACATTAGCCTATTAGTCTCTTGAATCCCATCTAAAAGTACAAGCCGAGACAGGGGCCGTGTGTTCACAGCTAAAAAAAAAAAGTGAACTTTTGAAGCTTGGGGGTAACTAACGAGTGTGAGGTAAGCTGAGGTGAAAACACAGTGGAGAGAAGGCACTTCAGTTTTACCATAAGATAAATTAGGCAATGTCAACCCCAGGCAGGGCAGATGTAGAGCTGTCTCCCCTACTTTACCTCATAGTAAAACTAAAGTGTCATCTCTCCACTGTGTTTGGGCCTCAGGATCTAACTTTTGAATAGAGTGACTGGAGGAAGCAGCTACTGTAGATACCATACTGTTCAGTCTTTGTCTCAGTGCTGTGAGCCTTTGAATCACCATGAAAAAAATATTGACTTATCGGTACTTATTTCCTTTTTTGCAGAGCAGGGTTGTGATCTGTGGGCAATTAAAAACATGCATCTGTGTATAGGGTTGATTCTTAGGAAAGAACAAGACAGGCACCAAATATAAATAAAATAAAGCAGTGTTAGCCAGTGTGAGGAGATACAATGATCCATACGGAAAATGAGAGTTGTGCATGTATCACAAGCAACATTACATGTAAAATCTTTACACAGGGATGAAGACAATAGCCCTTGCCAGAAGTGAAATGTCAGCATGAAATTCTGGGCTCATTTAAGTTAATTGCAAGACTCCCATTAACTTAAATGGTGTCAGGATTTCAGTCTTGGGGTTTTTGTTTGTCATACACAAAATTATTCCTGCATACAGGAAATTGGATCCACAGTATTTATCATTGTTGCACTTTGCCTGTGAAGGTGGCGCTGAGTATATCCAATGATTAGTGCTATAAAATATTCATACCAGAATAGAAGAAGCCTCACCTGTTTAAGAAAGAAGATAATCTAATTCTTGAGTCCCCACTCTGAATTCACATCAACCTTGCTAAGTCACTTTGGGGATAGTTTAATACAAAATGTATGTTTTATACAAATTTGTTCTCTTGCCTCCACAGTGTCTGTCCCTTAAACTGCTACTCATACCATGGCAACAGAATAAGTTGTTTCATCCTTTGGCATTTGGAAGCCCTGAGCCCATTTATAGTACAGTACTTTCAGTTTAATCATTCAGGGATCCTACTCTCCTCAGAGATGGAATTATGCCGCAAACATTTTTATTAGAGCTGCTCATAAAAGTTACGGCAAATTTTTCACAAACTATCACTTTACAGAAATGGGTTCAGTTGTGATGAAATATTTGTCAGGGAGACTTCTCAGAGCCAGGATGGAATTTGTGGGAGGGAGGGCAGAAAGAGAATGTGTGAGCATGTGCATGGAGAATTGCCAATATTCTGGTCTGGGCATTCACCTGGGATGTGTAAGATCCAGGGTCAAATTCCTTCTTGATTTAGGGAAGATCAGAGGCTTGGAACATCTGGGTTCACCTCCAGGCCCTCACAACCTGGCTGTTCCCTTATGTCTAAGGGCACATCTACACTGCATGCTTATTTCAGAATAAGGTCTAGAAAAATATTCTAAAACAGTTTATTTTGAAATAGAGCATCTAGACAGCAAATGGCAAATGAAATAGCTCTGAGCTATTTCAAAATAGAGCATCCACACTCATCGGACACTGAATCACATTTAAGACCACCCAGAAGCACTTCAAGCAGGGCATCGAGACAGCAGTTACTTTCTGGCGGTGCTGCCTTAGGCTATCTCAGGCTCGAGTTTAAAGGACCCCCATGTAAAGCCGAGTCTCAGGTTCTTCATCTTTGCCTACCTCCTCGAGGGACAGCAAAGCCTTTTCTCTGCCCGCTGTGGTTGCCCTTATGGACACCTTAGCTCTCTAGCCATGGAGCTGGAGCTGCCTCCCAGCAGTCGACGGCTCTTACAGGTTGTGCTGCACTTCCTGCTGCATTTTCTGCAGGCTGCCTCCTAGACCCTGCAGGAAAACAACCCCCGGCACATTGCGGGGAATTTCCTTGTCTCATACACAGGCTGCTGCGTGATTCCCCAAGCCGAGAAGGCCGAGCGAGGAGTGTGCCCCAGCCTGTCACTGCCTGCCACCTCTACCCGTGTGTGTGCCTAGGGAAAGAAATGGCACTCACCTAATGGGCTTTCCCTGGCTTCTGACGATGCTTGGGAGACATCCAGGCATGGGGTACCAGCTCCAGGGTGAGTATGAGGTCCTGGCTTGCGGGCACGGAGATGGTGCTGGCCTCATCTAGCTCCTCATAGAATCATTGAACTGGAAGAGATCTTGGGAGGTCATCGAGCCCAAAGCAAGACCAACCCCAACTAAATCATCCCTGCCAGGACTTTGTCAAACTGGGAGCTACCTCAAGGGATGGAGATTCAACCACTTCCCTAGAGAACCCATTCCAGTACTTCCCCACCCTCCTAGTGAAATAGTTTTTCCTAATATCCAACTCATACCTCCCCCACTGCAACGTGAGAACATTGCTCCTCGTTCTACCATCCATCACTACTGAGAACAGCCTTCTCCATCCTCTTTGGAACCTCCCATCAGGAAGTCAAAGGCTGCTATCAAATCCCCCCTCACTCTTCTCTTCTCTTCTTTTCTGCAGACTAAATAAGCCCAAATCCCTCAGTCTCTCCTCGTAGGTCATGTGCTCCAGCCCCCTAATCATTTTGGTTGCCCTCTGCTGGACCCCTCCAATGTGTCCACATCCTTTCTGTAATGGGGGGCCCAGAACCCGATGCAGCCTCACCAGCGCTGAATAAAGGGGAATAACAGTTTCTCTAGATCTGCTGGCAGTGCTCTTCCTAATGCACCTTAATATGCCATTAGCCTTCTTGGCTACAAGGGCACACTGTTGACTCATATCCAGCTTCCCATCCACTGTAATCCCCAGGTCCTTTTCTGCTGAACTGCTGCTTAGCCAGTCGGATCCCAGCCTGTAACAATTCATGGGATTTTCCATCCCACGTGCAGGACTCTGCACTTGTCCTTGTTGAACCTCAGCAGATTTCTTTTGGCCCAATCCTCCAATTTGTTTAGGTCACTCAGCACCCTCTCCGCCTCCTCCTCACTGGCTGTGCCCCAACAGCAGGGTGGAGCTGGAACCAGCCCTGGGCAGTCCTGGGCTCTGCCTGCCCCAGCCCTGGAGCTGCAGCCCTCAGGTGAAGGGGCAAGCCCTGGGCAAAGGGCTGGTCTGGGCAGGAAAGTGTCCCCTCTCCCACCCCTCCTTGCCCCAGTGCAGCTGCCCTGCCAGTCTGTGCACTGAGGGGAACAGAGATGTGGGGGCAGGAGGGGAATAAAGAAGGATGCAGGGGAAAGATCAGAGGGTGCAGAGGTTGCACTGTGGGGGGATAAGTCAATGCAGGATGGGGGGGGAGGATCACAGGGCTGAGGGGAGTGAGGCTGGAGCAGAGGGACGATGTGAGGGAGGGATACAAGTTCCCTTTGCAGAAGCTGCACTTTCCTGTACTCCCCTCTCTTTTACCTTCCTTCTCCCCCTCACAGCATGATCCTCTTTGCACCTTATCATTCTGTGTGAATGAGAATTTCAGCCCATTTGCAGGCACTGCCGGAAAGCTGGCAGGTCTGGACATTGTTCAATAATCTGTAGCTCCCTTGGCATTAGACCTGGGACGTTTGCTCCTCTCCAGGTTTGCAGCAGAGTAGCTGCTTTTAATGCCAGTGCATATTTCTGCTGGTAGCTCAGACCCTCATTCGTTATTTCCCCAGTGCTCTGAGCTGAGTCTGGCTGGGATTTGTTGCTTTTCCATGGATCAGACTCCTCCAGCCCCTGTTCCGACCCCTCAGTTACTGACAACGCCTCATTGGGATTGCTAGAAAACAAGCCAGGCTGAGGGAGACCTCTCCCCTCCATGATATTGAACACTCGCTGGCTTAGGATTTTTAAGCTAAACAGCTGCTTCAACATCTACATATAAAAGTGAATCAATATTCTTCGTTTTACTTAGTTGCAGAGCTACATAGTTGCCATAGAAACCACAAATCTTCATCGTAACCCAGAAAAGGGCCACTGTTCATTCCACAGATGGGAGCACATTAATCAACTAGCCACAAGGGATTTGATGAGCAGCTATTTGGCTGCATGCTCACCCTCTCACCTATTCTTCATTACCCCCCCTCCCAGTCGCCTCCCACTCCCCAAGCTCCCTCTTGTACCCCCACCCCCACTCTTTCCTGCCATCATCCTCTTTCCAGACCCTGCCCTCCTCACTCTCTCCTATACCTCACCTCCTGCCCAGATGCTGCACCCCCATCCCAACCCCACTCATTGTTAGCCCTGTCCTGCACACTGAACCCCTTATTTTTGTCTCTTCCCCGGGGGTCCCCAAAATTCACTAACCTGGGAACCCCAGAAAAGTAAATCTGGCCTATGGGAAGCCCTGAACCTCAGTCCTCCCTGTCCCTTCTCCTCACCCTGTGAGACTGGAGCTCCAAAAGTGTGAGGTGTCTCAGTTGGGGGGCCACATCAGTGAGGGTTGCGGGTTTTAGAGGAGTTTTTTGCTTCTCACTGATGTGGTCCCCAACTGATATTTCTGTAGGTCAGGTGGCCCCAACCTAAAAAAGGTTCCCCTCCCCTGCCATAAATAAAGAAAACATGGGAACCTTTTGTGTTGGACATAAATTAATATTTTCTTTATTTAAAATGAAGTTTGATAAACTAACATGAGAAAGTTAAAACACTTACTCTGTTTAATAATTTAAATTAAACCATTAGCTGCAACACTAGCAAAATGGCTCAGGTGTAATTATATAATTAACAGTGAGTTTCCATTAGTAACTGATGGTCCATGGAAAGGTTTGCATTGAGCCAGGTGGTCCACAGGCCAAAAAGTTTGAGAACCACTGTGCTAAATGGAGCTGCTCCACCCGCCCCACCCCCCCGAGAGCAAGAGAAAGGCAGTCAGCCTTTGATGCCCTGGGAACACAGGTGTGCTGCCTGTCACTGACTCTACCATAAACAGAAACCAGACAGTAAATGGGCTAGCTGACGATGCAGGGTCTCCTGCCGCCCTGATAGCTAGTACCAGTAATTGACATGCCTGCACTACCCCAGGAGAGGAATCTTCACCCATCACATACCAGAGGTGCCCATTGTCTGCATTTTCCCAGGTGTGACTTATGCTTTGCACCCTTCATGGGAAACTTGGCATTTGAAGCCATTTTTCCTAATTGGCCACTTGAGACCAGAAAGAAGCCTACATGACCCAAGGAGTATAAAGAGGGGTTTAGTAGCCCACCCCATTTGAGCTCCAATCATCTACACCTGCTGGCAGGTATTGATTGACTCCTGAGGTCTGTGGGAAGCCCAACCTCACCCTACTTCTTCCCGAGGGATTGAGAGAAAGACGTTGGCCACGCCAAGTCTGGAACGCAGGGGTGAGAATATATACCTGCTAGGTGTCTATTTTGCATGCATTTAATAAGAGCTCAGAGAACCAAAAGGGTTTCATGGTACCTGTAAGTGACTTATTAGTGTAATTTCTGTCCTGTCCTTTGTAGTGGCTGTGTTATCTGTAACACAGTAGTAGCATTTAACAGCTAAGTTTACCCTCTAACAATAAAATAGTAACTGTTTAAGCTTTAACCTGACTCCTTCAGTTGCTGTAACAGAACCAAGCACAATTTAAAAGAACTTCAGCCAGTCATAAGGGACAGGTACAGGAAGAGCTTGGGTGTTTTGGATCATGTCACTCCCAGGTGACAGATCCGTTGGGGCATCTCTCAGTCTTCCCTAGACTGCCCGCTGTGAAGGGATCCTGTATCCTAGCAGCTAAAATCTGAGATGTAATAAGCTCTTCCTATAAACTCTGGGGCGTCTGTCAGCCTGTTGGCTGCCCTCCACGATGGGACCCTGGTCCTAGCGGTAAAGTCACGGACGTTAAACCTTTTCTCGGTAACACACACACACACACACACACACACACACACTGCCCTGACCATCAGCTGACAAAGCCCCGATCGCGAAAATGGCGATCGGGGCTTTTTTGCGGAAAAGCGCGTCTAGATTGGCACGGACTCTTTTCCGCAAAAAGTGCTTTTGTGGAAAAGCATCCATGCCAATCTAGACGCTCTGTTCCAAAAATGCTTTTAACGGAAAACTTTTCTGTTAAAAGCATTTCCGGAAAATCATGCCAGTCTAGATGTAGCCTTGGTGCCTGCTACTTTGAGCATCAGGATTTTATCCTAGTCTCCAGCTGGGCTGGGGGGAGCAGATTGCACCGGGGCAGGTGGGGGGGAAAAGGGCGTGCGTGGATGCTCGCATCTGTGCTGTGAGGTGGAAACAGGGGACAGTTTATTTGGGGTGTCTGACTCATTTGTTGCAATCCACTGCTGGCTGGCCTGGAGTGGGGGAGGAAAACAGGCTGCATGGTGTGCGTGTGTGTGTGTGTGTGTGTGTGTGTGCGTGCGCACTAAGAGGATATTTGTATGATTACATTTCAAACAAAGTTTAAATAGGTAATAATGGCTTAAGGTAAGAAAGAAAAAAAGATTCTTTTTTTTTACAGAATTTTTTTGGAGTGTTGCAGATATCTAAAACTCTGATCTTAATGATTTTTTGAAAATCCTGTGTTACTAAAATGGTAAAATATGTATCTTCATTTATTTACTAATGAGGCTGCTCTAAGTAAGTCTATTATTGACTTTAAAAAGTATCAACGGCATGCAGACCTGCCAACAAAATTGAATAAGTGAAATCTAGGCACACCTCTTCTGAAAGGTTGCTGACCCCTGGTCTAAAATATTAACTTTTCTAAATGATGAATTCTAATTTGGCTTGTTTACTGTTCAAGAGGAAAGAATCAAGCTTGACTCTTTAATATCAGATTTAGTGGGCAGGTGAGGGAAAAAATACTCTTGACAGCTGAGCAAATTTCATATGAAACCATTGAAAGAAGACACAAAGCTAGCTTGCAGGCTAGAATCACAGCCTAAGTCTCAATCAGGCTGGCTCATTCATAGCTTGGCATGTGGAGAGGACTAAAATTTTAGCCTGAAGAATTAATCTCATTTCACAAGATTTCTCAGTGCTCTCGGCTCCCTTTAATGAAAAGCAGCCCAGGTGCAAATGAAGCATGTGGATTTGTCCAGTAAGTGATCAGATATTAACTCTTATAATACTGCCTGATAACAGCACATAGATCATGACCCAGGAATTAGTAGCAGATGTGTAGCAACACAGCTTATAATAAGCTAGGTACTCAGATATTACAATGCCAGACAGCAGTATAAGAACCAAAGGGGCCAGAAAGCAACCAGATATGCTAAAAGGAGCTTTTCTTTGTAGTGTGGACACAGCCTTAGTCTTCTCCTTCCAAGACTAAACAAACCCAGTTCTGTCAATCTTCCCCCATATATCATATTTTCTAGACCATTAATCTTATTTGTTGCCTAATAAGTATGGACACAATACTCCAGTTGAGGATTAATAAGAACAGACATACGGGGTCAGACCAAAGGTCCATCTAGCCCAGTATCCTGTCTGCCAACAGTGGCCAATAGCAGATGCCCCAGAGGGAGGGAACACAATAGGTAATCCTCACATGATCCCTCTCCTGTCATCCATTTCCAGACCATTCCTACCCATCCTGGCTAATACCCTCAATGGACCTACCCTCAATGAATCTATCTAGCTCTTTTTTGAACCCTGTTAAAGTTCTAGTCTTCACAACATCGTCTGGCAAGGAGTTCTACAGGTTGACTGTGCGCTGAGTGAAGAAAAACTTCTTTTGTTTGTTTTAAACCTGCTGTTTATTAATTTCATTTGGTGACCCCTAGTTTTTATATTGTGGGAACAAGTAAATAACTTTTCCTTATTCACTTTCTCCACACCACTCATGATTTTATATACCTTTATCATATCCCCCCTTAGTCTCTTCTTTTTTAAGCTGAGAAGTCCAAGTCTTTTTTAATCTCTCTTCATATGGGATCCGTTCCAAATACCTAATCATTTTTGTTGCCCTTTTCTGAACCTTTTTCAATGACAATATATCTTTTCAAGATGAGGGGACCATATAGGTATGCAATATTAAAAATGTAGGCATACCATGGTTTTATATAGCGGCAATAAGATATTCTCTGTTTTATTTTCTATCCCTTTTTAAATGATTCTTAACATTTTATTTGCTTTTTTGACTGCCGCTGCACAATGAATAGATGTTTTCAGAGAACTATCCACAGTGACGTCAAGATCTCTCTCTTGAGTAGTTGAGCTAAATTAGTCCCCATCATATTGTATGTATAGTTGGGATTATTTTTTCCAATGTACATTACTTTACTTTTATCAACATTAAATTTCATTTGCCATGTTGTTTCCCAATCACTTAGTTTGGTGAGATCCTTTTGAAGCTCTTCAGTCTTCTTTGGTCTTAACTATCTTGAGCTGTTTGGTATCATCTGCAAATTTTTGCCACCTCTCTGTTTACCCCTTTCTCTAGATCATTTATAAATAAGATGAATAGGATTGGTCCCAGGACAGACACATGGGGGACCCCACTAGTTACCTCTCTCCACTCGGAAAGCTTACCATTTATTCCATTCAGGCTGGATGCTCGCTTTCAAAAAAGCAGATTTTTTTTATGTGCTTTTGCTGTGTAGACACTCTCTTTTGGAAGAAGTTTTTTCATATAATCTCTTCTGGAAAAGTTTCTTCTGAAAGAATCCTGCAGTCTAGACATAGCCTCAGGTAACAGTATTATTCTGTGCAAAACCCACAGAATAACCACCCCTACTTTCTGAACAAGTATTCCTACTACAATAAATGCTGAAGGATAAGTCAGCTCTATTGCTCATGGACAGATAATCAAGAAGGAGGGGGGAGGAGAGAATCTCTTTATTAAAATGTGTGTGTGGGGAGGGGAAGACGGGGCAATGAATAGGATTGAACTAAGGACTGACAGACAGCCGAGTCCTTTTATGGACAAACCAATTATTAACACTAAGTTTGACACCTGCATCCTGAACTTGCACCAATGGTATGAATGGGAAACATGTCACTAAAGTCAGGGAGTGCAGAATTGGGTTGCTAGATACTACTGCATTAGGTGCCATTGGAAATGCCACAGATAGATACCTACTTTTGTTTTTTAAAGTCTCTTTTCAAGAAATGAACACACAAAGTGTCCTTTCTAGCTATTGAACTTGCTAGCAATAGCTGCTAACAAGTTATTACAGTTAAATTGGGGCATGGACAGGTTCTGTCAGGCAGCCGTATAGCCTTCTGATCAAACTTTAATTGTGGGAAGAAGACAACTCTATTGCATGCCACAATTTAAATTTTAGATGTCAATGATTATTTACCATGGGATTAAGTTAAGAGCAGCCATGTTGTACCCACAATAAATAATAATAATGAAAATAGACTATACATCACAGCTCATCTTGAACAAATGGCAATACATCAAGATGTTCATTTGTGGTGTACTTCAGTCCCAATGGAAAACAGTTCAGGACAAATTCATTCTGGTCTAGTTCTATTTCACAGATTAAACTTCTTCTCTGCACAAAATAAAACAAAGCTGGTCTGTGATTTTTTTTTTTTAAGTTTGAGACATACGTTCCCACTAGGAGTTTTCTCTAGTACCTTAGCATTGGCTCTACGCTGTAGTTCTTACCAAAAGGGATCCATAACGTTATGGTTTAAAAATCTGTGGGGGAGAAGTGGGGAGAGGGAAATGAATTGTGCTATAACTGTGAAACACTCTTATTTGCCATTCATGCACCTGCAAGGCTCAGACAGCATGGTGATGGATGTATGGTGTAAGAATCTGAATGAAATAGAACAGATATACTGATTTCTCTGTGAGGCACTCTACTATAATCGGCTACTCAGGAGAAGAGGGGAGGGTCTCTCTCACTTTTTCCATTGTTCACTACATCTCAATACAGAGATTGTCTCATGACCATCTCTTTGCAAATTCCCATTTGCATGGACCACTTCCTTCCATTCACAGTCATTTAACATCCGGGCAAATGCTGATGCAGCAGAGTAATCTTAGGGGAGGGAGTATCTAATGAGATTTTTGCTGTGCTTTTATGCTATTTGGGAGTAGGAATTAAAAAGGAGAAACTTGCACCCTCGCTAGGATTTTCAAAGGCACCTAAGAGCACTTGTGTCACATTGAAATTCTCTGAGGAGTTTTCACTTACATGTATGTTCCTTGTTTTTTCATTCTAACGCATGCAAAACATTAAATTGTGCTAAAATCAGCCGCAGATTGCTTAAAAACGTGATCAGATCTTTCTATTTCATTAGTTCACTTGCTATCTTGGGTATCACAGGTGTCCCTGTTCGCAAACAAAGAAAACCTGCCATTGGAAAGGATTCTACCATGGTCTCCTCGTAGAGGTCACAATGACATTCTAGTGTTTGCGGTCAAACTCCCTCGGTCTCCTGGCTGCCTTCCAAGATATGCTCGTCTAAAAGCAGCTGAATGGTTAGGGAAATCCAAAGAAGTCCTGTTCTTACAGTCACACTGCTAAATGAGTTATGAATATATTTTCTGTTCAGTTGTTACATCACAATTGACTGGTAAAGAGCCCATTTTTAAGAAATGGGCTAAATAGTTTCATCTACAATAATTGCACCAATTATTGGCACATATTATAATGACTGAGCTCAACACTTTCTGAAAAATCAGGTCCCTTTGGGGTATCAAGAGAGGCCCTGAAAACTTGAGTCACTTTTGGAAAACATTAGACTGTCTAACCTGTAGACGAGATGAATGAGAGTAAGTTGGGTATGTGTCCTTACCATGCAGAACTGGACCTTATCTTTGAAAAAGGTCAAAATCCAGGCTCCAGTTCTTTTGGTGCATGCAATTCTATTCTATTCTATTCTATTCTATTCTATTCTATTCTATTCTATTCTATTCTAATTTCTGTCAAAATTTAACTGTAGGAGCAGTATAGCTGGTGGTACCATTTCTGAAGTCAGACACTTAACCAACCCACTGCAGTAGCACAATCCTCTAAAATGCTTTTGAAAATCTAGGTCATCTTTCTATAAGTGGTTGTTAAGAAGGTGAAGATCAAATAAGGAGTAGAGAGAGCTGCAGTTTTTTCAGGGTGAAATCTCAAATAAAATCAACGATGTTCTTGTAATTGTGCTCTAGAGTTTTTAAAGAGATCATGGAGATTATGTCCTAATTTACACTATGCCCAGGGTAAACTATTTAGTTAACCCACTTTGGCAGTGAAAGATCTGATCAGCATCTGGATTTTGCAATGCATAAGGAAATTATCCAATATAACCAGCCAATCAGCTGTTAAACATATTCCATGATATTTTATTCTCTTCTCTTGCCATTGACAGAGGAAGAATTGTGGGCAGAAACAGGATATTGACAATGCTCATATGTGTTCAGAGATAGCAACAAAATATAGGTTTTTTTACCCGACAAAGGTCATCTTCCTTAAAGCTTAAGTTTTATGTTTTCTTTAGGAGGCTCTGGATACTAATTCAAATAACAACTGTACAGTTACTAGTGAGCTCTGGGACTAACATTTAAAAATCTGAGAACAAGCATACTACATTTAAAAAACCAGTCTATCGTTTTTCCCCTTAACCTATGAGTAAGTTTACACTTCAGAGGTTAAGATATTACATGGGCCACTAGGCTGGGAGATATTAACTAAACAAAGCAAATAAATGAATAGATTGGCATGCATATGAACTCAAAAGGTAGATTCAATTTTAGTCATTGGAATGAAAATTGTATAAGGAGAAATCAGCGGTGGATATATGGCAGGGCGAGCGGAGCAGCTGCTCCAGGCCCTGTGCTTCAAGGGGCCCCGTGCATGCACCGTGACGCCCTGTGAAATTGTGCTGCCCTGGACCCCACAAAACCCTCATCCACCCCTGGGAGAAATAGTTTAAAACAGAGGTCTCAAATTCCCAGCCCGCAGGCCATCCCCAGCCAGAACAGTTGCACAATCCAGTCCAGGGTTCCTGGTGGGCCAGAGACAGGGGTTGTCTGTTCCCATTCCCTAAGCCTCTTCCCACCACCCCGTTTCCTTCTCCCCCCATGGCACCCTGTTCCCCAAGGATGTGGCTTGTGGGATTACTGGGGGGCTTGGCAAGGAGCAGCAGCAGTGACTCCTGCCACAGTGGGGAGCATTGGGGGGGGGGTGCTGACCGGTGCTGCTGTCCCATGCCAGGCCCCCCTCGGTAATCCCTGAAGCTGTGTCCTCAAAGGACAGGGTGCTGTGGGGTGGTGGCAGGAAGGGGCAGGGCTCAGGGAAGCGATAGCCCCTCCACTCCCAGGTTGGATTGTGCAACTGCTCTGACCAGGGATGGCCGTGGGCTGGTTATTTCCCTCATTTAAAGTTAGGAACCTCTGCAGATGGTGGATGTCAAATTAACATCTCAGAACTCTGATTAAGTTATGTGCTGAATTCACTCAGAGCTAGTTAAAGTGAAGAAAAATGCTGCTTTTCCCAGTTTTATTTATATATAGTTGTTATTGCTGCTGCTGCCTGATTATGAACTTCCGGTTCCAAATGAGGTGTGTGGCTGACTGGCCACTATGTAACCGTGGTGTTTGTAACGCTGAGGTTTTACTGTACCTTTATACCAGCTACTCATCTGTGTGGAAGTAAAAGAATTTTGGTATTGGACCTCAGTAGCTGAGCCACTTGATCTAGTTTATGAATCTGAATTATTCTGGTTTCAGTTTTGCAGCTGACCCCCACACAAGTGGTGCAAGTGACCTGAATGGAACGATGCTCACAGTACTTGTGAATAAGTGCTATTCAACAGGACAGCTACAGAATCAGACCTTTCATTTTATCTGTAGTACAACAGTGCTTTTTTGCAAAGGGATTTCAATACATTACATTTAATTTAAATGGAGATGCTCACTTCTCCCTTTAGTGTAAGATTAATTATTTCTGAAAGCATCTGCAACAGATCTAGTGTTGAGAAACCGTGGGATTATAATGAATGCCGCTCCTCTCTCCACTCACACACACATAAATCCACAGTTCAATGAATTCATACTGTACAGCCTTTCCTTTCCCCAAAGTTGCCAGACTAGGTTGCTTACACTTCTGCAGGTTTTGTCTTTGGCATGTTACCAAGCTTTGAGAGCCCATTTTTAATGCAAACCGCATTGCTTCATCCACCATGCCAGCAGAGAAAATACCTTGAAGTAACAATTCTGTTTAAAGGAGGAAATACTTCAATTTTTTTAAGCTTTGAGACAAATCAACTTCCTTTCAAAATAGAGGTCAGTGCAGTTTTATGTTGTTTTCTGCTCCAGGTGAGAGGTTAATGATCGCAGCAGGTTCTGTTTTGAAGAGAGGTTAGTTTGGGCTTTAACAGAATCTATAGTTTCTTTTGATCTCTTGGAAGTGACCAAAAGCACAAGCAGCGGCTAGATTTCTCCCATTTTCTCCACCATCAAAACTCACTTTACAATTAAGCCTTCTTTATGCACAATCCATCAACCATGCCAGATGCTTGCATGCATTTTAATGTATTAAAACTGCAAAAATAAAACAAACTAAGAATGATCCTAAAAAAATTCAACAGCACTTTCAAACCTCAGACTATTTTTTTTTCAATCTTGGCATTTCCAGGTTCAGATGTAATTTGAAGTAGAAGCCACAGTACCAAAATAAGTTATGGTCATAATATCCTGTACCACAGCCAAAAATTAAGTATCATCAGTTATCACTAAAGAGACTGAACTTGATGGATTTCGACCCCCTAGTACTAAGACATGTACACCTAAGCTTGAACATTTTGGAGAGACAATAGCTATTATTCAAAACAAACAAACAAAGAAAATAATGGTAGATAACTTTCTAGGGGAATGAGCCCAAGTATTATTGCGCTACAGTAGAACTTCACAGTTACAAACTGACCCGCCAACTATACACCTCACTTGGAACCAGAAGTACACAATCAAGCAGCAGAGAAAAGAAAAAGCAAATATTGTACAGTATGGTGTTAAAAGTCAATTATTAAAAAAATTAAGGGAAAGTTTATAAAAAAAGATTCAACAAGGTAAAGAAATTGTTTCTGTGCTTGTTTCATTTAAATTAAGCTGGTTAAAAGCAGCATTTTTCTTCTGCAGAGTAAAGTTTCAAAGCTGCATTAAATCAATGTTCAGTTGTAAACTTGAAAGATCCTAATGTTTTATTCAGCTCCGAACAATCTCTATTCCCAAGGTATTCATAATTCTGAGATTCCGCTGCATTTGATAGAGTTACAACATCATATAGGAAGGCTTCAACACAAGTTATAGAAAGGACAATGAAGAGTAAAGAATACAAGTTAGGTCAGCTCAAATAATAAGAACAGTGCTCTCTTCTTAATTTCGTTTTCCACTATTAAGTGGCTATTTGAAGTACCATCTATTATACTGGCAATGTTTTTACTGTTCATTGTGACTATATTCAAAAATTAAGAATATAAGAACATAAAAACAGCAATACTGGGTCAGACAAAAGGTCCATCTAGCCCAGTATCCTGTCTTCCAACAGTGACCAATGCTAGATGCCCCAGAGGGAGTGAACGAAACAGGTAAACTTCAAGTGAACCCTCTTCTGTCATCCATTTCCAGCACCTGACTGACAAACAGGGGTTAGGGACACCATTCCTACCCATTCTAGCTAATCAGTATCAGTGGACCTAACCTCTATGAATTTAAGTTTCAAAGCTGCATTGTTCTTTTTTTCACCCTGTTAAGGTCCTGGTATTCACAACATCCTCTGGCAAGAAGTTCTATAGGTTGACTATGCGCTGCGTGAAGAAAAACTTCCTTTTGTTTATTTTAAACCTGCTACCTATTAAGTCCATTGGGTGACCCATACTTCTTATGTTATGGGAACAAGTAAATAACTTCCTTATTCATTTTCTCCATATCTGTCATGATTTTATAGACTTCTATCATATCCCCCCTCTTACTCTCCTCTTTTCCAAGCTGAAAATTCCTAGTCTCTTTAATCTCTCTTCATATAGCACCCATTCCAAACCCTGAATCATTTTGTTGCCCTTTTCTGAACCTTTTCCTATGCTAGTATATCTTTTTAGAGGTAAGGTAATTACATCTATTCACAGTATTCAAGATGTGGGCATACCACAGATTTAGAGAGAGACAATAAGATATTCTTTGTCTTATTCTCTAATCACGTTTTAAATTATTCCTAACATTCTGTTTGCTATTTTGACTGCTGCTGCACATTGAGTGAATGTTTTCAGAGAACTGTCCGCAGTGACTCCAAGATCTCTCTCATGAATGGTTATAGCTAATTTAGCCCCACACCATTTTGTATGTATAATTGGGATTATTTTTCCAAAAATGTATTACTTAGCATTAATCAGCATTAGAATTCATTTGCCATTCTGTTGCACAATCACCTAGTTTTGTGAGATCCTTTTGAAGCTCTTTACAGTGTGCTTTGGTCTTAACTATTTTGAGCAGTTTAGTATCATCTGCAAATTTTGCCACCTCATTGTTTACCCCTTTCTCTAGATCAGTGGTTCCCAAACTTTTCAGCATCACGCCCCCCTTTTTGATCTTTGAGAAACCCTCAAGCCCCTCACACCCCCAAAAATAGCAAGAAAACTTGTTGAGCAAAAAAAAAAAAAAAAGAACTGGCCGGGGCCGATAAACAGTCGTGGCCCCTTTAATTCCTGGGACCAGAGTAAAAAAAAAAAGGTGCAGGTACTCCAGGGGAAAAGTTGTTGACCAAAAAAAAAAGTTGCCCTTTTAAGAGCAGAGTATTCAGTGCCCTTTTAAGGTGGACATTTTGAAGTTTGCCCAGGCTGCTCCATCCTCCCCCCTCCCCCTCCACCTCAGCCAGTGCAAGCTGTGCATGTTCCAATAGATGCTCAAGCCAGGAAAAACAAAAAATACTGGACATTTCACATGGTATTTTCTGAATATTTTTACCGGATGGACCAGGCTCTTTCTTGGGGGGGACGGATTGACCAGGGGGCGGGGAGGCGGGCTGGATCACCTTGTGCACCCTCCCCCCCAGAATTTCTCATGGCGCGCCCCCCAGTTTGGGAACCTATGCTCTAGATAACTTATAAATATGTTGAATAAGATTGGTCCCAAGATGGACCCTTGGGGGATACCACTAGTTAACCTCTCTCCACTCTGAAAACTTACCATTTATTCCTATCTTTTGTTTCCTGTACTTTAACTAGTTATCAATCCATGAGAGGACCTTCCCTCTTATCCCATGACAACTTAATTTACTTAAGAGCCTTTGGTGAGTGACCTTGTCAAAGGCTTTCTGGAAATCTAAGTGCATTACATCCCTTGGTTCCCCCATGACCACATGCTTGTTGATCCCCTCAAAGAACTCTAGCAGATTAGTAAGGTATGATTTCCCTTTACAGAATCCATATTGATTTTTCCTTAACAAATTATGCCCATCTATATGTCTGGCAATTCTATTCTTAACTATGGTTTCAACTAATTTTCTCAGTACTGACGTTAGACTTAACAGTCTGCAATTGCCGGGATCGCCTCTAGAGCCTGTTTTAAATATTGGCATCACATTAGTTATTGTCCAGTCATTAGGTACAGAAGCTGATTTACAGGATAGGTTATAAACCACAGATAATAGTTTCACAATTTCACATTTCAGTTCTTTCAGAACTGTTGGGTGAATACCATATGATCCTGGTGACTCGTTACTGTTAAGATTATCAATTTGTTCCAAAACCTTCTCTAATGACACCTCAATCTGGGAGAATTCCTCAGATTTGTCACCTAAAAAGAATGACTCAGGTTTGGGAATCTTCCTAACAACCTCAGCTGTTAAGATCAAAGCAAAGAATTCATTTAGTTTCTCTGCAATGACCTTATTGTCTTTGAGTGCTCCTTCTGCATCTTGATCATCCAGGAGACCCACTGGTTGTTTAGCAGGCTTCCTGCTTCTGATGTACTTAAACAACATTTTGCTATTACTTTTTGAGTTTTTGGCTAGCTGCTCTTCAAACTCTTTTTTGGGTTTCCTTATTATATTTTTACACATAATTTGACAGAGTTTATGCTCCTTTCTATTTTCCTTATTAGGATTTAACTTTGACTTTTTGGTTGCTAAGCCACAGTGGCAACTTTTTTGGTTCTCTGACTGTGTTTTTTAATTTAGGTTATACATTTAAGTTGGGCCTCTATTATGGTGTCTTTGAAAGGTCTCCATTGAGATTGTAGGGATTTACTTTTGTCACTGTACCTTTTAATTTCTGTTAACTAACCTCCTCATTTTTGTGTAGTTCCCCTTTCTGAAATTAAATGCCAGAGTGTCGGGCTGTTGAGGTGTTTTCCCCACCACAAAGATATTAAATTGTATTACATTATGGTCACTATTTCCAAGTGGTCCAATTATATTTACCTGTTGGACCAGATACTGTGCTCTTCTTAGTCCTAAATCAAGAATTGCCTTTCCTCTTGTGGGTTCCAGAACCAGCTGCCCTAAGAAGCAGTCATTTATGGTGTCAAGAAATTTTATCTCTACAAACAAAATCTGTTTAAGGATCAATATAAATGTCTGCCTTAATTACCTGATACAGCTGTTAGAAAATAGTGTAGGCCAATATCAAGGTAGAATTAAATGAAACCATGTCCCTCTTTCTACTGCAAGTGACCCAGGGAATGGTGTTCATACAGCTACACCAGAAACTACAGATATTGTTCTGAGGCCTATGACATTATTCAGTGAGACATCATTTAATGACAGTAGCACATTTGTTAGAAGGCCTCTAGTACATAGAGTTTGTACAGAGCATTTTAGTCAGTACTGACTTCACTAGTGCTTTTTTACATAGTGTATTGTAAACTAGTCAAATATCTTTGAAGTAAAAGCTTAAAAACAAGTGGTCCTGTAGCACATTAGAAACTAACAAAAATGTGGATAGTATCATGACCTCTCATCAGATGACAAATTTGTCATCTGAAAGAAGGAGCTGTGCCCACGAAAGCTCATGATACTATTTATATTTTTGTTAGTATCTAAGATGGTACAGGACCACTCATTTTTTAAGTTTTTTTTCAAGTTGCACACTAACATGGCTAACCCTCTGAGACGAGTCAAATATCTAGATGAGTTGACCTATCCCCTACAAGACCTCTGTGTAACTCCAGGGGTACGCATACCCCTATGTGAGAACCTCTGCTTTACAATAAAGGATGAGTATGTAGTATATTTAAAACAAGGTTGCATCCCTTTAAATAAATTCTGAACTCTCTAGTAGCGCCCACCATGTTCTCTGTTTAAGAAGTTTCTAGAATCCAACCCAGAGCAGTAGTGTATATTGTGTATATTTTGCTAGGCCTTTCATGATGTCAATGTTTAATAAAAAAATGTGAATCCTTCCATGTCTGTGTGATTCCTTATTATGTTTGTGGCAGAAAGAGCAAAAACCAGCTTACATTAATGAAAAGAACAACATTACATATTTTGGGTTATACGTTAACTTTGCATGTGAAACAGAGTAAGAAATGCTCACAAAAAACAAGGTAAATATTTCTGGAGGAAAGTACTTCCTTTATAAACTTGGATAACAATAATGATGGTTTTAAAAATAACTGAGGTACTGACTTCCTGGGTTTTTTAAAAAAGGAAGGATCATCTTAATAGTAACTTGTCCGATATTTTAAGTATTGTCTCAGCAAAAGAACACCATAACACACATTCAATGGATCTGAATTTGAGAGAACGCATGTACTACACAGCACTTTATGAAAATCAGGCCCAGCCCATTTAAGACATCATATGTTGGACATTCAAACTTTGAGGCATCTAAGAATCACAAATCATTTCTGGACAATCTTAGCCAGAAATTAGAAGCATAATGAAAATTAAATTACATTAATTACATTTAGCTGGGAGGGTGGGGGGATGGAGGGAGTGAGCTAATCCATCTGGGAAAAAGTAACCCAAATTATAGATACCTGGAAAAAGGATGATACCTAGACTAGAGTACTTTTTTTTTAAGAGACATTTTGGATAGCAAATAGACAGAAACTTACATGGTGTTATGGCAATAAATAGGGTGACTGGAAACCATGGTTACATGTGCAAAGGAATCATGTTGTGCAATATCAGGGCTACTCAACATGTGGCTTGTGGGCCGCATGCGGCCTGTTGCCTATTTGTTTGCGGCCCATAGTGTGGTTTGAGTTTATGAGGGGTTCAACACGCAGCCCGCAGGTGGGAGCCAAAACAAAAAAGTAGTCAATATAATGGATTTCTGGTGATATGCATTTTAGTAGTTAAATTCCTGGACTGTCATTGCTCAATAAAAGTGCTGTAATATGGAAATCGGATAAATATTGCATTTTATTAATATCAGCAGAACTGACTTAAATGGGGCCTGTGTGTTGTGAAGTCTTGCCTTAATCTTCATATTCATGCCCATCAGTGTGAAAGATACTATTTGCATATATATTTGCATGTATATGCAACCACACTTAAGTTGTGGCCCTCAGCATGAGCTGTGAGTATCACTGTGAGCCCCGGGGCTTCCAAAGTTGAGTAGCCCTGAGCTATTGCACACCCTGTTAATTTCACTCTACATGTGACCTTATCCAGGCAGCGTAGACAACTGGTATTTCCCCATTCAGGGGGAGGGCACAAGCTAACTGGGAGGACACGTGACCACCCCACATGTCTCCCCAGCCCAGTTATTCCTACATCCCTGTGCCCAGCCTGGGGCTGCGATGCTCTCCCCTCTGTCCTTTTCTCTCTGAGCCTTGCCCCTATGCATTTAGCAACTTGCTCTGTCATTTGTTCCAATAAAAAAATACCTCAGAAAGGTTTATAAGACAGCAATATTGTCTCAGTCTATGGAGATTGTTTTTGTGCCTACATTTACCTGTAAAACAACTTCAAAACCCCTAGGATTCTTTTTTCTTTGCAGTTTTTCACTTTTGTTATAGAGTCACCAGATTTTAAAATGTATTGCTGTATAACAGACAGCCCATTTAGTTGTATCATTTTCAGTTACTGGGTAAGATTAGGCATCAACAGCCTCAAAAATTAATTTTGTAAGCGGGAATAAAGATATTGAATGGCAAACCTGACAGGATGCTCATCTACAATAATGATGCAAACACTTTGGTCAGAAATTGTTTGTGACAACATGTATTCACACAGTGTTTGCAATTATTACAAAGGTGAAAGTGAAAAACTTACAAACCAGAATTGACGCAGGAGAAAGTCATTTTTAATGACTATCAAGTCATCCCTAGACCTTTCCTACAGTTCAAAGAAAGAAAGAAAATAAAGAATACAGTTGAAACAAAGTTTGTTTATGAGAGGAGTGTTTTCTGTTCACTTCTTCCTGAAGGAGGGTTTCCGATTAAATAACTCCTGACCAGAGACGACTGCCTAGAACAATCCCACATTAAAAAAAATAGATGACAAAAAGCAGTTTGAAACATAGCTGATTGTAAAAAATGTTGGTGTACAAGGTCTGACCCAGTGTCAAACAAAACCAAAAGTCTCTCTGGACCTTATTCACCATTACTACTTCAGTTCCACTGAAATCTAACACAGCAAGTCCTTTAATTCTGGCCATTCTTTAGAACAACCCAGTGGCAAATATTTTTCACCTATGACAAACCACAGCCTCAAACCCGAACCCATCAATTACTGTCTTATTAGACAAGAGTCAGGGAACTGGCATTCAGTCTAAAACACGACACCCTTCTAATGGGAGTAAATATCCTTCCAACAACAGAAAATACTAAAGCCCAAGTTCTCTAAGAACTCTTTGGTGACCTCAGTGAAGTTACTGAGTGGCCTTACCCATGAGAAACTGGGTGTTATCACAAGTATCGCTACCCAAATTCAGATAGAACGGTATTCTCTGTAAATATGGCTATCAAACCTTACCTCACAAGCTACTGAGAAGTGCTCCTTTTAAGGCTAGGTATGAGACACATTGATGATTTTACAGCGTTGCTGTCTATGCTGCTTGCGTTTTCAGGACTTCACTTTTCTAGAACTGCATGAGGAGCATATGTCAACTAAAGGAAAGTCTCCCCTTGACTTCAATGGGAGTTTAAATTGGAATTTTAATTTGGCATTTTAGATCATTTGGGGCTCGTGTACCACAGGTTTGGCATCACTGAGTTCTCTGGAAATGGAAGCAATTTTGTCAGAGGCCACCACTGAAATAGCATGGCGGACCAACCCACATATACATGAAAAGGCACAGGTGTCCTCTCTACCACATTGCTGGCCAGTGCATGGACATCCATTTCCATCCTTATCCCCTTTTGGAGAGAAGGTGGGGATGTCAGAGGTACACAAGCAAATCTGTTTGCAGAGGCACATAATGGACTAAATGGTAATCTGCTGAAATCCTAACTTAATTGAAACAAGTGGAAGTTTTGCTATTGACTTCAAAGAGATCAAAATTTCACCCTATACCTTTTTGCAGCTCTTCATAGAATACAACTCTGCTTTGAGTGGTTATGTTTCTTTGGCTTGACTATAGGAAGGATCTAAAATGCTACAATGGAGGTAGAGAAATTTTTCTCTATTTGCCTCTATGGCTACGTTTAGACTACAAGCCTCTTTCGAAAGAGGCTTTTTCAAAAGAATCTTTTGAAAAAGCCTCTTTTGAAAGAGAGCGTCTAGACTGCAACCACTTCTTTTGAAAAAGTGAGCCGCTTTTTTGAAAGAGAGCACCCAGGCAGTCTGGATGCTCTCTTTCACAAAAGCTCTGTTTGAATTCAAGAACGTCTTTTTTCAAAAGAGCACTTTCGAAAAAAGGCATTCTTCCTCGTAAAATGAGGTTTACCATGGTCAAAAAAACCACCGCATCCTTTTGATTTAATGTAATATGTCTACACAGCAACATTGTTTTGAAATAATTTAGTCCACATCTAGACAACAGGCAGTTATTTCGAAATAAGGTCAAGATACTGTCAAGCTGGAGGACTTCTTACTCATTGTACAAGGAGTAAGGGAAGTTGGAGGAAGAGTGCTCTATTTTGAAATAAGTGCTGAGTAGACACTCCCAATTTTGAAATAAGCTATTTCTAAATAAGCTACACAATTGACTTAGCTCAATTTGTATAGCTTATTTCTAGTTTAGCCCTGCTGTGTAGACACACCTGTGTGCTCCCATTAGAAAACACAGGATTGCCTTTCATGTGATTATAATTACCTATGATAGGACCTATATATCCATGTAGGCTTGGTTTTCTAATTAAGTAGTTGGATAGCTAAGCCATTCAGCAGTTTGTTTTACTACTCAATTGGCATCTCAATTAATGGTTTACAACATTTTATTATTATTACTTGGCAGAGTTGTTGCCATCATTATTTTTATAAAACTTAACACACCGTGCCAGTGTTTAGAATTAGCTGGAAAAAAAGAAACAACATTTTCATTCAGAACTACAGGGTTGGTTGTATATTGACAAAGTGGTGCTGAGTCTCCTCTCACACCAGTTGTGTACCAATAAAAGGCCACAGAGAATCAGGTCTTAGATCTTTCAACACTGTATCCTTTTGGTTATTGGCTTAGACTGCCTTTCAGCAGGACCTTTTAGCTCCAAATGCAGGCTGACAATCTTCATTTTTAATGTTAAGTGAGAGGAAGGAGTCAGGTCAACAACTCAGGTCAGTGGAGCCAAAGCCAAGGTATACTCCTCCTTTTGCCTCTACCCTCTTAAGCTTTTATCATGCACACTGCAAAATTTATTAAAACATTATTAACCTTTTTAATTCATTAATGTTCAAATTGGCTAGAGGGCAATTAGGATTTGATATTCTTTTTTTGTAATTTTAGACACATTCCCTTATTGGCACTAATACAGGTTGCTCTCATCTGGCCCAGCACCCTCGGGATCTGAACGGTCCTGAATGGGGGAGTTTGCTAGACCAGGGATGGTCAATTCTGACCCCTCTACTGCCAGCCTCTGAGCTCTCCCTGGGAGGGTGGGGGGGACTGCCAGCATCCCAGCTGGGCTCCCCTCATGGCCACCGACAGCCCTAGCTAGGCTCCCTGCTCCCAGGCACTGGACTGGCTCTGCTCCCGGCCACTCAGCCAGGCTCCAGGACCAGCCCGCTGGCCCCAGGACCAGCTCTACTCCCGGACTTGCAGACGGGCTCCTGCTCCGTTCCTGGCCCTTGGTTTGCCGGCTCCCAGCCACTGGACTGGCTCTGCTCCTAGCCCTCTGCCAGGCTCCTGCTCTGTTCCTGGCCCTAGGGGCTCCCAGCCACCAGCCCCTCCTGCACCAAACTCACAGCTGACCACCACACCTCGCCACCGGGTTTCTTGTCCAGGGGTTCTCTGATCTGGCAACACATTGCGGGACCAGAGAGTCCAGACCAGAGAGGTTCACCCTGTACAAATGTTAAGTATTAGAGTGGTGCTTTCACACTCAAAGGAATGGAAAGCCAGTAGATATATGCTACTAGACTTGGGTTTGTTTTTTTTTAATATATGGGGAGACTGTCTTACCTCTGAGAAACGGGCATGTGAGGTTTTTCTGTTTTATAGTCATTTTCTTTGAAAGTTTCTCATGTCGTACTATAGTGATGCACCCATGGAGGGGGCAAACTCCGTGAGGTTCAGCACTTCAGTTCAGAGAAGCCACTTTTTTGGTTTAAAGTTTAAGCTCCGAATAACAGAACCTCTTGAGTTATTCACGTGCCACATGATCCACTGCAAATCATAGTGCAACCAACTGCACTCCCAATCTACTGCAATCCCAGTAAAACTGCAGTAGCAGCTGGTGCTAAGAGAAGATTCAGGGTGCGGCCTCACTCTTTTATGTTTTCCTAGCATCAAATTAAGTGTTCCAAGTGTCAAAGTCAGACAGGACTCACAAATTTGTCAGACGGCTCTGTTTATTAGCAAAGCCGCTCTGCTAATTCACCCAGAAAATGTGAGTACCATACAAGGTTCAAACTCCTTGATTTATACAGTCAAAAGAAAGCCAAGTTAACAAGATTAAAAGAGAGGCAAAACTTCACATGATTAGTATGAGGCTAATCAAGTATCTTCATTTCCACATCAAGCACACAGCAATCTCCTGTCCATTTCTCCCTGGTTATCTCAATTGCTTTCTGCCTAACACCTGATGTGTCCTTCCTCTGTTACCTCAGGTACACCTGGCTAACACTCTGATTGCATACCTACAAACAACATTAACAAAATTAACATAATTTCCTCTTTCCTGTTCAGAGATAGTGTTCCTTCAACTTATTCAATTATTACAGTATAATTCATCTTTCTCTTACAATATAATTCTTTCTACTTTCACACAAGAGAAGCATTCAATCTCTTGAGGAGTCTAATGCAAACAAATGTGAACTGGCCTCATGTAAAAGAATGCTTATTTTATTAACATAAAAGAAACCCCTTTATATAGATCAGGCTTGATTTCTGAACTGTTCATTGGTGCCTCTACCTTTAACATGCAAGAGATACTGAGCTGATCTATTAAGCGTTCCAATATTTATGCATGTCTCATTTAAGGTTATTAAATAAACTCATTTGGGCCCACAGAGTGGTCTGAGCTGCATATGAAATAAAACACCATTAGTGATCATCTTATACCCATAAGTCAACCAGTCCCCATAAATATTTAACATAAGAATTGATCATTTGTCTTCTCTCTCAAGGGTAAAGAAGCCATGCTAGCAAAGATTCTCTTGCTGAATAGCCACACTTTTAATAGGTGGTATCTACTTGTGAAGCGTTTCTGAGATACAAGCAGATGGCTGGTCCTACAAGCAAGCTTTGTTCCTAGTACACAAAGTGGTATCAATAATGCAAGTCTATTACAACAGCAACTAATTGTTTCCTAGATACATGTCTGCACTTTAGTGGAAGAGATCGTAGTTTTGTTTAGCTTTCACACAGAGAAACCGGGAGTGTTGAACTAATTCATTGCTGTTAGGATAGGAATGGACTGAGAGTGAGCACAGGGATTTACAAGGATCCATTCAAAATCCCAGAGTGAGAAGTTGCCTTTTGACTATTTAATATGTGCTTCCTCCCCCCCCCCCCCCGATAATATTGTCAATTTTTTTGCACACTATCCAATGTATGAAACCAGGATTGCATTAGTAACCTGCCAGGACATGGCTGGGGGTGTGTGGGAGAAGGGCCATATTTCATTTACTTTATTATGGAGCAGGTTGTAATCACCCATTTTTACGTTTCTTGGATTAAGATGGAACATTGCATGAGGGGACTTCAAAGCCTCCAGCAGCACAGAAACAATGAGTTGCACTTGTCTGGGAGGTCTCCTGTTGGCCACCAGTTACATAAAGAAACAGCAAGTGCCTGCTCTGCAATAGGTCAGATGGTGAAGGGAGGCATCATAACCTTCTTTAGCTGCATATGTGCAAAGAATGTAATGCTTCCTTTTTTCACAGGGCATGCTTCTACTTCAGCTATATGTCCGGGCAGGTGCCAGCATGTACCATGCAGTCTGGGTCATCAGAATGAGCACTGGAATTAGTCACAGTTAAAAGGGACAAGGATCAAGCAGGAACAGCATTGCTAGAATGTGGAACAGGCACTAACATCGTTGGGAATATTCAAAAACAAGTGAGAGAGAGGTAAGATTATTAGGGCATGTCTACATAACAGGGTTAAAGCCGAAATAAGGCACGCAACTTGAGTTACGTCAATTGCATAGCTTAAATTGAAATAGCTTATTTTGGCTTTTGTTGCTGTCTACACAGCAGAAAGCCCATGTTAGAACACTCTTCCTCCGACTTCCCTTACTTCTCGTAAGAAGTCCTCCAGCTCAACATTATTTCGACATTATGTCAAAATAACTTCCTGCTGTGTAGAGGCAGACTGTGTTATTACAGAATAACTAACGTTATTCTGTGTAGAGACTGCTTAGACGTAGTCTTAGAGAGTAATACATCTGCCAAACGCACTGGGTCACATTAGGTAGTAATGACCATTCACTACTGAACCACCATCACCTTTTAATTTAGCCATGTTTGACTGTAAAGTCACCTTTTACTCTTCATCGTGAACCAAATCCTGAAATGTATTAAACACACGCTGCCCCCATTAAGTTAGCTGGCCACGAACTGGGGTGCTTACTTTTATCTTTGCCCTCATTTAGGCAAACTCCTTTATTTAGTCCAGAGTAAGGACTAAATAAAAAACAAGTATCTCTGGATTTGAAAAATGCAGGGGCTGGGTTGTTTGGCTTTGTTTTGTTTTCCAGAATATGGCTCTGGGTTTGTTCCATTGCCAACAAGCAGCATAGAAGTTACTCAAAAATATATCCATGAATGGAATTTATAATGAAGCAAAAGGGACTTGAATGTTAACAGCTGTAATTTTTATCTTAGTGGCAGCAATTATATCTGTCATGGACATTCTGTACTAAGATTATGTACGTATTGTTGTCATCATGGACTGTTGCTGCTGCTGCTGCACATATGTTTCCATTTCTATGAAAATAATGTAGTTAGTGCCTGCCCAGGGATCAAGAAATTTTTGTTCCATAAAAGATAGGAGACCTATAAATGAGCCTAAAGTTTGCTGTTCTTTGGAGACATGTCTACACAGCTGCGTTATTTTGGAATAATATCAATTATTCTAAAATAACATATTGCGCGTTTACACAGCAAACCCATTATTTCAATGAGCTTCTTACTCCGACTTCTGTAAACCTCACTGTATGAGGAGTAAGTGAAGTCAGGGGAAGAGTGCTCTATTTCGAAATAAATGCTGTGTAGATGTGCCCAAATTTGAAATAAGCTATTCTGACTTAAGCTACACAATTGACGTAGCTCAAGTTGCATTGCTTATTTCGAGTTTAGCCCTGCTGTGTGGACATGCCCTAGGACAATGTTTCTGAATGACTGGTCAGGGCTCCAGTGCCTATCGGAGATCTCCCTGCCCCATTTAGGAAGGCAAAAAAATGCTCCCAGATATAAAAATGGTTGAGAAACACTGCTCTAGGACAGTGGTTCTCAACCAGGGATTCACATACCTATCAGGGCATGCAGAAGTCTTTCAAGGAGACAGGGATGTAAGCGACTAGTCAACTATGCGATAAGCAAATTTTATTGGATAGTCAACCAGTGACTCAACTAGTTGCTCCCCTTCCTTCCCCTCCCCCCCCCCCCGCCACCATGGAGAGCAGGATCCAGTGCTGGGGGGAGCTGTCTTAAAAGCTGGTGCCCCCCAGCACTGTCTCCAGGCAGATAAAGGTTAGGGGCACAGTGGGGAACTGGTGGCACTTCCTCCTTTGAAATGTAGCAAGAGCACGGCTCTTGCTGCACTTCAAAAGCAGAAGCGCTGCAGGGAGCCTGGAGTGAGCTGGGGACTCAAACAGTCCCCTACTAGCTGCATGCTCCCTGATTTTCAAATGTTTCAAAAGCAAAGCACCAGGAGCATGGGGCCAGCGGGGGACTCAAAGGGTCCCCCACTGGCTTCTCAATTCCTGCTTTTGAAATGTACAAGAGCCCCCCATCGGGCTTTTGCACGTTTCAAAAGCAGGGAGCACAGGGCCAGCAGGTGGGCTGCTTGAATCTCTCACTGGCTGTGCTCTCTGCGGCGCTTCTGCCTTTGAGCTGGCAGGGCTCTTGCTACATGTCAATGGCAGAGGCACTCCTACCAACTAGTCAAATAGTTGATGCAAATTACATCAACTATTCGATTAATTGATTAATCTAAGTTTAACATCCTTAGGGTAGGTCATTTCATCTAGATATTTGCCATAGGTAGTCTGTGGCCTGCAGGCTGCATGCAGCCCTCTGGGGTTCCATGTGCGGCTCCTGGTCCCCTGTCTGTCCCTCTTGCGCACTGATGCCCCGCACCTCCTCCTCCTCCTCCCCCTCCCAACAGGGTGTCCAAGCTCTGGGGGGAGGGAGAAGGATGTGTGGGGCTCCAGTGCCCCAGTGCATGAAAGGCATGTAGGGGAGGAGGGCAGACAGGAGGTGTGCAGCCACAAGAGAACCCCTGTGGGCTTCAGCCTACTGAGGTGAAGGAGGGTCACTCATGTGGCCCAATCACTAGTTGCCCATCCCCAGGCTAGATTGTCACAATTCTTATTCAGCCACGCAGAGGACAACAGCCAGTGTCCCCTTGTTCTCTAGGCCACCCAGTAGGATCAAGATCTGGACAAAGCAAGAGCTGCTCGTCCATGAACAGAAAAGGGGCAAAGAGCAGGAGCAGTGCTGAGTTTTTCTCTCCAATTGCAAGCAAGAGTAGATGGACAGGAGAGTGAGGGCAGAAAGCAGATCCTCAAGAAAAGAAGGCAGGAACTGAAGTCTTTTCCTGAATTGGAACCTTACTCCTCTCACAGGAAGAGGGGCTGGACAAAGAAGGGATTGGGATGCTATGGGCTTGTCTTAACTGCCCAGCAGTTTGGACTACTAGTACATAATTAGCAGCGTGCTCCAAAGTGATGGGCTGTAACTGGCCAGTGTGGATGCTGCATGTACAAACTAAAAAAACCTCCTAGTTCACTTGAATGTAACCCACTTAAAACAGGATTGCTATAGAAATTACATAACTGTTACTCCTGGAAAGTCAGCAGTTCTGAAATTCTTTGACCTTTGGGTATGAGTCTGAGTCATAAATCCTATTTGTCTCCATTTTGGAAAACATCAAGATTTCTTACCACTTAGATTTTTTTGCTTATTTTCTTTAATTACCAATGCCCCAAAAACTTTCTTTTGATCTGTGGGAGAGAATGCACTTCATTATTTGTTCTGTTTTAAAAAGGCTGAAAATCAAAGGGATTGCTTTTTAGACTAATTTGGCATCTGAGACAAGCCAGTATGACACACACCATACTTAGAAATTAAACTGTAGTTTAATTTGCAAAGGTGTCAGATTTTGTTTCGAGACAGATTAAATTGTTCTGACTAGTTAGAGGTGATGACAGTTCAATAAGAGTATTATTGTCTATTTGCTCTTCTCAATGAGTTACTTGGAATTCTGATCTCTTTGCTTTCCACAGCAAGACTGTGTCTTATATGGACAATAAACCTAGAATTCAGTGTCTAAATTGTCCCCAAATGAAAGTATTTTATGAACCACTTTATAATTTTCTTCACCCTAAGATAATAGGACTCTGCCAATTAATTCAACTGACATTGTTTGGATGGACAGATACCTATATTTATATTTTTATATTCTATATTATTCCTTCTATGAATAAACAGCTGGGAATAGACCCAGATCCCCAACCACCAGTCCGTGCCTGTTCAGTTTTGATCACAGCCACAGCCTCAATTAAATGCCATTGGTACTAGAAGGTTTTCCCCTTTTACTTTGTTTGCTTCAGTATCTAAGCACTTCAGAATTCAGTTTTCTAAAAACAAAAAATCACATGATTGGGGTTTTGTTTTCACTCTCTCGCCACCATTTTTGGAGGGTGTCATTTCTACCTACAGGAAAAAGCACATGAGTGCACTCTCACACACACAGGATTTGAGTGCAGGGGACTGGATTAGAGCGCTTGTGTGTTCCCTCACACACATTTCCTTTTTGTGTGAAAACCTCTCTCTTCCCTCTCTTTTTTCTATCAAAAAAGGGAGGGGGCGAGAGGGAAGGAGGGAGGAAAGGAAAATCCAAATTTCAAATTGAAACTAAGCAACAAAATTTGATTAATATTAATTTGGCTTCTTGGAAGGCTCTAGAGATCATTGTCATTGATTATTCCTGAGAATTCATACATCTCATGATAAAACAAATGCATATTTTTCCAACTTCCACTGAAAATCATAGAACTCGAAGAGACCTTGAGAGGTCTTCAAGTCCAGTCCCCTGCACTCAAGGAAGGACTAAGTGTTATCTAGAATCCCTGGCAGGAGTTTTTCTAACCTGCTCTTAAAAATCTTCAATGAAACAGATTGCATAACTTCCCTAGGCAATTTATTCCAATGCTTAACTACCAGTTAATTTTTCCTAATGTCCAAATTTTTCCTAATGTCCAAACTAAACCATCCTTGCTGAATTTCAAGACCTTTCATTCTTATCCTGTCTTCAGAGTATAAGGGGAACAATTTGTCCTCCTCCCTCCTTGTAACAAACAGTTTTAAAGTATATAAAAGATAACATGTCCCCTCCTATTAGTCTCTTTTCCAGACTAAACAAGCTCACTTTTTTCAATCTTCCCTCAATTTATGTTTTCTAGGCCGTCAGTCATTTTTTATGCTCTTCTCTGGACTCTCTCCAATTCTGCCTCATCTTTCCTGAAATGTGGTGGCCAGAACTGGACACAATACGTCAGCTGAGGCCTAATCAGTGCATATTAGAGAGGAAAAAGTAACTCTTGTGTCTTGCTTAAAAGCTCCTGCTAATATACCCCAAAATGATTTTTGACTTTTTGTTTTGCAATAGTTTTGCACTGCTGACTTACATATAGCTTGTGATCCACTATGACTCTCAGATCCTTTTCCATAATTCTCCTTCCTAGGCAATCATTTCCCATTTTGTATGTGTGCAACTGATTTTTCTTTCCTAAGTTGAATACTTTGCCTTCATCCTCATTGAACTTTATGCTAATTATTTCAGACCATTTATCCAGATCATGTTTAATTTTAATCCTATTCCTAAAGCACTTGTAACTCCTCCCATCTTGATGCCATCTGCAAACTTTATAAAAATGTATTCTATTCCATTACCCTAATCAGTGATGAATATATTGAATAGAACCAGATCCAAAATTGATCCCTGGAGGACCCCACTCATTATATCCTTCCAACTTGACTGTGATCCACTAATAACTATTCTCTGAATGGTATTCCAAACAGCTATTCACCCATCTTATAGTAGCTCCATCTAGGTTGTATTTCCTTAGTTTGTTTATGAGAGGGCCATGTGACACAGTAATCAAAAACCTTACTAATGTCAAGATATACCACATCTACTGCTTTCCCCATCCACAGAGAAAGCTGTTAGGTTGGTTTGACCTAGCTGATCCTTGATAAATCTATGCTCATGTTATTTATCACCTTATCTTCAAGGATCTTGGTGTCTGCAAATTGATTCCTTAATTATTTGCCCCATTATCTTTCTAGGAACTGAACTTAGACTGACTACTCGCATAACTTTTCAAAGATAATCACTAATGGGTCAGATCTCTCTTCAGTTTGGTCCTTGAGTATTCAAGGATGTAGTTCATCAGGACCCAGTAACTTAACCTAAGAATGGCCATTCTGGGTCAGACCAAAGCTCCATCTAGCCCAGTATCCTATGCTGGGTGCCCCACGGATTTTTCCAATTCTTTTTTGAACCCTATTAAAGTCCTGGTCTTCACAACATCCTCTGGCAAGGAGTTCTACTGGTTGAAGCTATCAAATTTCTTTAAGTCATTTTTAATTTGTTCTTTTCCTATTTTAGTGTCTTATCCTACATTATTTTCTCTGGTTTTCATTAATTTAGATGCCCAATTGCTACTAAACTTTTTTGTTTTTCACCAAAAAAAGTCACTAAGCACTTCTGCATCCATCCCCATTGAGTAACAGTCCTATCACATCCTTGTTCTTCCTCTTGCTTCTTGTGAAATATTATGTTATATTTTATGTCTTTAAGTAGTTTGATCTCATTTTGTACCTTGGCCTTTCTAAATGTTGTCTCTTACATGCTTGTTATTTTCTTTATATTCATCCATCGTAATTTAACCTACTTTCCACTTTTTGTAGGATTTTTTTTTAAATTTTCAGATCATTGACAGTCTCCTGGTCCCTTGCCATTCTTCCAATTTTTCCTACGCAGTGGGATAGTTTGTTCTTGTGCCTTTTAATAACAAACCAAATGCCTATTTCCTACATCCATTGCATTGATATCTCACACTGAAGATTTCTTGATCAGTGAGGGAAACAGCACATTCAGAACTCTCACTGAAATCAATTTTGATAATAATTTAGATTTAGGATTTAACAGAGTGGATCAACCCTTAAGTAGCATTTTGACTGCATGCGCATAATTCATGTTAAAGGAGATGGGTGTAACTCTCTAGCAAAGGTTTTTATGTTAAAAAGAATCAATAGCCTATTAGTGAAATTATAGTGAGATTAATCCATTATAGTAACTTGCTGAAGTAAGGCACTTTCTCTCAAGGCAAAAAAAAAAAGTAAAATAAAATAAAATAAAAATCTCCTGCTAAAGTGACCATGGAATGCAATCCAAGTACTGGCCATTATTCAAGTGGTTACATCCAGATGAGCACACAGCTGCCTTCTACAAAGCTTTCAGTTCCCTTTAGTCTAAACTTTTGTGCAATATTAACAGTCTGCTCACCAGAACCTCTGCCAAATCATTCTGTCTTAGAGGGTGGGGATCTTGAAAGCCGCACATCGCAGGCTACCATTTCTCAGCAATACAGAGCTCTAGAAGGTTTTTTGCCAAGAGCTACACAAATGAACAGTAAACAAGCTTTACTCCATAAACCAATTCACTCAAACCAGTCAGGTTTCAACAAAAAACTCCAGATAAGTTTTCTAGCATGCGATTCTCCTATTCTTCTTTTGAAAGTTATTTATGGAAATAGGGCATTTGAAAGACTATAGAACAATATGTTCCTGTCATGCCAGCTGCATCTAGACTGGCAAGTTTTTCCGCAAAAGCATGTGCTTTTGCGGAAAAACTTGCCAGCTGTCTACACTGGCCACTTGAATTTCTGCAAAAGCACTGACGATCTCATGTAAGATTGTCAGTGTTTTTGCGAAAATACTATGCTGCTCCCGTTTGGGCAAAAGTCCTTTTCCAGAAATGCTTTTGCGCAAAAGGGCCAGTGTAGACTGCTGAAAACTGTTTTGTACAAAAAAGCCCTGATGGCAAAAATGGCGATCGGGGCTTTCTTGTGCAAAACCGCGTCTAGATTGGCATGGACGCTTTTCCGCAAAACGTACTTTTGTGGAAAAGCATCTGTGCCAATCTAGACGCTCTTTTCCGCAAATGCTTTTAACAGAAAAACTTTTCTGTTAAAAGCATTTGCGGAAAATCATGCCAGTCTAGACGTAGCCGCCATGTTTTAAAAGTCAGCATGTAATAGGATAAAAAAAAAACTATTAATATAGATTCTTCCCATACTCCCCATTGACACTTGCATATATATTTGTATGGTGACACAAAGGGACTCATTTTATATACTGTAAGCCATCTTGTTTACAATCCAGATTATTGGCAAAAGTGTCAAGGACTGAATGATCGAAAGGTGCCATAGGACTCCTCCTTGTTTTGGCAGATACAGACTAATACGACTTGCCTCCAAGGTAGGGTTGAGACATATTGCTCTTCCAGTATGGGAAAGCTTGCCTGTATGAACAAGGAGATTTCAGTCTTGAGGGCCTTAATTTTCAAAAGCGACTAGTGATTTTTGCAGACACATGAGATAGGCCAGAGTTTTAGAAAGTACCAAACCCTCATACTCTGAAAAACAGAATCCTTTATGGTGTCTAAACTGAACCAACCAAGATTAATAGTAACTTCTGAAAATTAACCCCAATTGGGCACCATTCACCAGCTATCAAAATAAGGTTTAAACTCTGCTCCATTGTGTAGTGAGACCAACATCAGAACCAGGCCACGAGAAAAAGTGTTATGCGAACAGTGACCAAATAGGGGCCGATTCTCTTCTCACTAACCTAAGGAAGACTCAGCAGTAGTTCCACTGAAGTCAATGACTTGCATTGATGTTAAGACTGATGTGAGAGGACAATCAGGCCTGTTGAAGATATTACTATAGTCTAAAAGCATAATGATGAGAGTTAACACAATATTAAGGCTGGAAAACCAAGCACTGAAATCAGGAAATACAGAATTAAGATGAGGTGTTCAATGTCATTAACCCTGGCCCTATGAGCCCGGGGCTCAGAAGATGATCTCTGTTTATGCTGTTCATATTAAGCTGAAGTATTCTGTACATGTGTGAAACTGGAATTTCTTATCCAGGCTTAGGCACACAGTACGCATGCTGAGCCCACTTGTGGCATGGGGCTTTGCAGAGGTGCACCTTCCCAGTCAGAGATCCTGGATGCATAGTATTTCAGAACACAGCACCAGCCCAGCTCTGCTAATTAAGCCAGAGGCAGAGGCTTCTGAGGAGGCTGGTGCTACACATGGAGCACAAGGATGGGTACTGTTCCTAGTCACCCTGCAATTGACTAAGGATGAGGAAAAGGTCTTGTGTTCCCTTTCCCCTCCTTCAGAACTCAAGCAAGTCCAGGCACCAGGGAACTTACCATCCCTGCACTGCTGCTTAATACAGGAGGTGCACTTCATTCAACTCTGCCTCATTGAGGTCAGCCCAGATTGCAGGATCCCCAAGGGCACAGACTCTGTCTAGAGTTGGTAGTGGTGGCACAAAAGCCCTCGATCACCTTCATCACTGATGGACGAGGAGCCATTAGAATCTGGAGTCTTGACAAGCTTTTAAAAGTTCCCTGCCTTGGCAGAATCCTCAGAGATGG
Organism: Pelodiscus sinensis; assembly: GCF_049634645.1. NCBI lineage: Eukaryota > Metazoa > Chordata > Testudines > Trionychidae > Pelodiscus > Pelodiscus sinensis. Next base: position 176,766,099 of record NC_134712.1, read on the forward strand.
TTGCACTGCAATCACCACCTACCCTTCTCCAGAGGTGGCTCTCCCACTGGGGTGCAGCAGGCCCAATGGTTGGTGAGCATCCCTCTGCATCAGGAGGGGTGTGTGTGTGGGGTGTGTGTGTGTGTGTAAAATTCTTTGAATTTGGGCCACAAAATCATTTCTCTCTGAGACTCCCCACCCATTCGATTCATCTCCTTACCCCCTAATGCCACCTTTCCCTTTTCTTCCCCAAGGGATTCTCATAGTTCCCCAGCACAAATGGTTGGCACCCAGCCAGAACCCAAGATCACCCATCATGGTCCAATTTTCCACAGGATTCTTTATCCTTCCTGGCCTTCGCCAGGTGCCTCATATCCACATCATGAATGTGAGTCTATTAGCAGGTTGCAGGTCCCTAGAAATTGGTGCTGGACCTGCACCGACTGCTATATTCAACTCTCACTAAATATTACTCCTCCTCTCCCACTGCTTCCCATTTGGAAAAAAAAACCCAAGAGGGCACAGGCATTAAAATTAGCAGCTGGTGCCAGAAAGGAACCTGATGGAGGCTGGAAGAGCAATGAAGAGGGACACAATCCAGATCATGAACCAACCATTTATAACCCGAGGGAAGATACTGGGAATGCAGTGGAAAAGTTTGTTACAAAGGGGCAGCTTGAGAAATTCTTTGATTTGAGGAAAGAGCCATGGCTCCAGTAAGTACCCATTCCTTTCCAAACCTGTTTTTGAGCCATGTGCATATATAAAAGAGCCCCAGAATTCCAGAGTGTAAATGCATATCACATGACCTGTCAAACAAATGCTAAGGGATACAGCTGCAGTCCTTTAGCTATGTCAGCATTAACACAAGAGTAGAGAAGTTAACTGCATTGCAATTCAGTGGCCTCAAAGGCCACTATGCACACACTATTGAATAAAAGGATGCACTGCCCTCTTCCTCCAGATCACTTACTTGCTTGTGCAATTATTCTGTGAGACATTTACAAAACGACTGTTCTAATCTGTGCTGTGTGACATCTCTGCATCCTCCGTCTCTGCTGAAGTCTTTATCCATTTCTTTTGGAAACAGAAAGATTAGAAAGTTCTAGAGTAAAATATATATGTGGTGACAAACATACCAAGAAACTGTAAAATCTTCTGTTAAAGGCATTGACTTTTGAGGTATCAAACATATGATGAAAAATGATGTTGCAAAACTATAGGGAAGTTTATTGTATACTGTACAAAGAGGGGGGTGGGGATGTTAACTAACAGCAGGGGCACCCTAAAACAGTTGCATAGCTATAACTCTAGACTGAGCAAGCTGGCACAGCTTTCATAAATGTTCCTTGAACCAGTGAGTTATAAATTTCCCAGTACATTTAAAATCCCGCCTAGGGAAATCTCAAATCATCAGTTCAGTTTAAAAAAAAGCCCTGTGATTTAGCCATCTGTAGCCCTCTCTTCTTGCCAAAGCTCTAGCTGGGTTCAGAAATAATGAGGTAAGTTTCTGAAGGATCGCTCCATCAGTGACTTTTAGCCAAGATGGTCAGGAATGCAACCCCACGCTCTATTACCCTTAGCCTCTTATTGTCAGGAGCAGGGAGTGGATGAGAGGGAATGGATCTCTCAGTAATTGCCTGTCCAGTGCAGTCCCTCTGAAGCACCTAGCATTGCCCACCACAGGAGGAAGGAGTCCTGGGCTGGGTGGACCATTGTTGTGACCACTCTCTTGAGAAATATGGCCTTTCTTATGTGCTTTAACTCAAATCCACAAGGAAGTAGGAAAACTCCATAAAAGAAACTGGTTTTACAATGGTTGGGGGAGGGGGATGATGCAAGTTTGATGACATCAAGTAAACAGATTTTTAGGGCAATTATGATTCCACAGATCTATACCTCATTTTAAATCCAGACGTGCTTTACAGACTACAGATTGTATCTGGTTGGTGTGTAGGATAGAAAAATTGTGCGTGAGAGATGAGGGGCAAAACCAGCAATTAGAAGAAAACAGAACACTGCAGACACCTCAAACCCTGTGAGTCTGCTAAAAGCCTTATTAGAGAATTTCTCCAGAACACTTTCTCCAATAAGAATTGTATTTTCAATGAGGTCCACTAAAAGTAGCTCATTTAAAAACAAGAAAACTATGGTACTAGTCATCTAGCAAAAGTTATTTCTCAACCCTAAACAATATTTAAGGCCTGTGATGCATGACTGTCATGCTTTTGTTTTTGAGCATTGCCACTTCCCATAGCTTTAACCCTCACTGGGCTAAGGTCCACAGCCATTTTGTTGCTGCAGCCTCTTTCTAAAGAGACACACTCTTTGTGCTTATGCCTGGAAACTGCACTTTTATTGTTTCCTGTTGTTGTGAGACACCACACAGAGAGACGGGGGGAAGGCTCGTTGCCAGAAGGGGCAATTCTAAGTCTCCAGAATTGTGCATACACAATGATATACTTTCCATACTGTTAGCATGCCAGTCACACTAACATTGTCACTGACTTACATCACAGTGTACCTCAACAAATGTGACAAATGTGCAAGAACATCTGCCTGACTCATTTTTGGAAGTTTTTAAAGTTATTCTGGAGTGTTCTAGGGAGTAGTTTAAGACTCAGCGTGGAGCAGCTGCGATTGGCAAGCTTTCAGGGTGTTGGGGTCACTGGGCATGATCCTAGGTAACTCGGGGGAGTGGAAGATCACAAGAATCGATGAAGCGCCCCCGCTCTAGGCCCAAGCACCCTAAAAGCACCCCCTTTTCCCCCCCTTCCGCCGCTTCCCCCCCATCCCCAGGCATAATTTTCCTCTGGCTCGCTAATAGCTGGGAACAGCAAGACAGACAGACCTTGAGGTTGCCTAGTTACTATCAGTGGTATAGAAGAAGAATTCCGATGTGTCTCTGTAGAGGGGAGGAGGAGGCAGCATGTCCCAGTGTGGGAACCTTGCTACAGTTCACTATTTTCCTGCAAGTAAACAACCTGGGTATATAAGGAGGGGAAACTGCTTACGTTGGGGTGCTTGATCTGAGATGTCTAGTCTCCTGGCACCTATTTGAGCATTCAAATAAACTTTTTTTGCTTCTCCACACCGGTGTGTTTATTGGAGCGCGCACACCGGGCACTGAACCCAGCTGTTGCCCCCCTCGGGCCTCTGTGCCGGCAACAAGGGTGTGGCTGGAGAGTAGAAAATTAAAGTTATTCTAGGGTTCTAGAATGCTGCTCACAACAGAGTGGCGCATGTTGTGCCTTGGAGCTGGCTTAGCTTCGTACAGTGCTGGGGGCCTATCAAGGGAGAGAAAGAGAGAGAGAGAGAGAGTGGTGGGGGGAATTGGGTTTTTTTTTTAAACAAACTTATCTGTGTAACAAATGTCCTCTACTTTGATGAACATGGGGACCATGACTACTTTCACTTTCTGTTCCCCAGGTTAAACATTCTGATGGCCAGAGAGCTGTAACTGTTTGATCCCCAGAATTAACTGTGTAACCATCTGTTAGCAGAATTTGCTTGCCTTCGTTCTCTGGGTATGTTTGCATTGATTCAAACTACAGATGTTCCCAAATTAGAATGGGATAAGCATGAGTAACCATGCAATGCCAGTCAAGTAATTGTATTGGTTCCGGAACGCTTATGGCAAAACATGTGCCTTGGTGTGGCTTTTGAAACACACTAACCCCTTTACCAGTGCAAGGATGATGTTTTTCTACAGTTTGTAAAATATAGTGAGTGGAACTAGAGAAAAAGGATCAGGTTTCAGGCAGGATCTAGTTTAGTGAAGCACTGGGAGCTCAGCAATTTGACCCTGGTGGTCATGGTGTAAACCATTCCTATCCAGAATGGTCTTCTAGGGATAGGCGGGGCACAGCTAGTCAATCTGAATTTGCTACAGTTTTGGCGAGCAGATATGGATCATTTCACTTAGGCAGGACAAGTATCATGCATTAACATTTACAGGAACCATTCAATTCCTGCTGCCAACGAGCCACCCAGATGCACATCATTACACTGGCAAGTGGGATAGGAACAGCACAGCCTCAGTGTGTTACACCAGCCTCTCACTGTGCTTCTTAGAGTGGTCTCTCTAACAGCCCCACCTGTTGTATTACTTGTTGCTGTTCGTTTTCTCTCACTCTCCTGCCAGCTCAATCGGAAAGAACAATTTGCTTATATAATAAGCTGTAGGCTCACTGGGCCTATCATGTAAATTTTCTCAAGTTTTTTTTTTAATAAACGAGTTTGTCATTTCAAAAGGTCAGGGTAGGAAGAAGAGTTTGACAAGAACACCTTGTGCTTCAGTGAGACATGTTACAAGCTTGTAGATTTGCATGTCAGAGCAGAAGCTAGGTTGCATTGTTATGTATCCCATGAGAAGAGCATAGTTCACACGTGCAGTTTATTCAGAGCAAAGAGCTGACCTAAGCAAATATTTTATGAAACTATTTTATAAAAAACCATACTGAAACTAGGGTACAAATTGACATAAGGAAACAGGTCTGTTCTCACCCCTTCAGGAAAACATCAGATGGGAATTTCCCTTACCTGCACTTGAGATTTTTTTCCTATGTGAAAAATTGCAGGGGCAGGCTCAGGTAGTGTTGAGGGTCGAGTTAAAGCTATCATTGTGTCTTTAAGAATGGGCAGCGGGTAGCGTAGGCTGGAGCAGCCCAGCTCCCCAGCGATCAGTGAGATGCAGTCAAATAGCAATCAAATTTGTAAAAATTATTTTTTTCAAAGGGTCCTAAATTCAAATTTAAATATTTTAATAAATAATTAAATATTTAACGATTAAATTACAAATATTTAATCCCACTGAGGATGGATTTAAACTACGGATAAAATTTGCACAGTAAGGCCAAGAGCCCACAAATATTTACTTCTTGTTGATTAACAATATTCACATGGATGGTCCCATTAAGATCCATGGGACATCTCACCAGTGGTGTAGCCACAGGTGGGCCACACAAGCTGCCCTCTTAGCATGCAGACTCACCCACCCCCACCACCACTGCCACTGCCCAGCTTCTTCTCTGATCCAGCCCAGCGCTTGCTCTACTCTGCTCAATCAGTGCTCCTGCTGGGAGTGGAGTTAGGGCATGAAGACTTGTCTGCCCACAAGCCTTGCACCTCAAACCTACTCCCTGGCTGGAGGGCGGGGCGTGCACCCAGAGCAGGGCACGCCTCCAATTGCTCTCCCAACCAGAGCACTGGATGAGCAGATAGAATGGGGAGAGCCCCCATACCCCAAACCTGCTTGCCAGGTGTGTACCTGGGCAACAGAGGGATCCCCAAGCAGATTGGCCATTGCCCACAAAGCTAACAGGGGGAGGCAGCCCTAATCTCTCCTGCCGCCTCTTCCATGCATCCCCTTTATTGCCCCTCCACCCCAAGTCAGGTCCACCTTAATGGGTGATGCTGACCAGTTCCAATTAACCAGTGGGGGCTAGCGCAGCTCCCCTCCTGTCATGGGAAGGGGGCTGCTCCAGCACTGTGGGGCTCACTGTGGACAGGGGCTGCTCCAGCCACCCAGAGCAGCCCCTATCCATAGAGAGTCTGGGTGTATCGCAGGCAGGCGCTGCTCTAGCCATCCAGAGCAGCCCCTGCCTGCAGCAGGGGGGCCACTCCAGCCCAGCAGGGTTAACGCACCCCTCCCGTCTATCTTTAATCAGTTAATTGGTTGAATGTGATATTTAACAAGTTCGCCCAATTAAACAGGATTTTATATCCCTAGCTATGCCACTGCTGCTCACATTGAGTTACTCAAGTATTTAAAAAAAGAGTGTTTGGAAGAAAAATGACAGCCTATGTTTCCTCATTCTGATCTCTAGGACCTCCAGAGCGAGTGTGTTTAGTTCCTGTGTATCTAAATAACTTCTTTAGTGAAAGTAAAATGTATTTACTCAAAGACTTCAATAACTTATTCACATAAAGACTTTGGATCAGGCTCTTGGATTTTAAAATGTAACTGTCCATTTTTATTTATTTTTGGTATAGTAAGGACACTTCTAGAATCAGAGAATGCCAACTTTCACTTTCATTTTCCTTTCAGTTTTACATGCCAAACCCTAGAAAATAGCCACTGATGCCTTACCTAGCTAAAGGAGGTAGTTATAGGACTCTTGCACCTTGTCTACACTTTAAGAGTTTGCTGACAGTTCGAGTGACAAGAAACCCTTTGTGCAAATGCAATTAAATTGGTATACCAGTATAACTTATTCCAGATTGGTGAAGCAAAATAAGCCATACCAGCGTAACTGCATCCACATTAGGGTTTTTACCAGCAAAACTATCAGTTAGAAACCACACCCGATGCTGACATGGCTTTGCCAGTAAAACTTGAAATACAAACCAGGCCTTTATCCAATTATTTACTAGCACCATTCAGCAATCGGAAGCTGAAGTCAATAGTTCTATGGACACTCAGCGTGGCACAGAATCTATCCCCTTTTGTTTATACCTAAACAGAGACAAACAGCAAAGGCACATTGGTATGCAGATAATGCAGCAACTGACTACTCCACACTTCCTGAGTTTTCCTCCAGAGGGCACTCAGCCAAGCACTGAATCACTGACAAGGCATATCCAGTTTAGCTTTAAGGTCAAACAAAATCTAAGTTGAAGCAGCTCCCCTACTGTTATACATTGTGGCTACGTCTACACTGGCAGCTTCTTCCACAAGAACTGTTTTGCGGAAGAGTTCTTGCACAAAAATTCTTCCACAAGAACGCATCTACGCTGGCATGTGCTTTTGCTCAAGAGATATGCTTTTGCGCAAGAGTGTCTATGGCAGTGTGGACGTTCTCTCGCGCAAGAAAGCGCTGATGGCCATTTTAGCCATAGGGGTTTCTTGCGCAAGAAATTAATGTTGCCTGTCTACACTGCCCTCTTGTGCAAGAGGGCTTATTGCTCATGGGGAGAAGAATAACTTGTCTGGAAGAAGCCCTGTTTTCCGATGCTAGACTATAAATTTACTTGCGCAAGAATGCACGTGCAGTGTAGACAACCCACAAGTTTTTCCTCAAGAACAGCTGTTCTTGTGCAAGAAGCCACCAGTGTAGACGTAGCCTGTCAGTTTGTTGCAGAAATGGCACATGTTTTGCCATAAGCATTCTGGAACAAATACAATAACTTGACTGGCATTGCATGGTTACTCATGCTTATCCCATTCTAATTTGGGAACATCTGTCTGTTATGTCGTGGGGAGTTTCACAGCATAGGAAGAAATCAGTGGAAAGGCAGAGAGCTGGAGTAGGTGCAAGTGTCCATTTTATTGCATAGCACAGAACTCACCAGAACAAGCCCAGACTAGCTGGGATGACCCCAGTGACCTGCTCAGTTACCATAACAACAAGATCTATATCTACAACCCAATATACAACATATTCCTCCCCCCTTAATAAAAATGTCCCTTTAAGAAAACAAAAACTAACTATGAAATGAGGGTAGAACGCCTCAAGTTCCCAGCTAACCCTGGGGATTATTTTGCCCCATCTGTGAGTTAATCTTAACTAAAGGTCCAGTTGCTGAGGAGGCCTCCTTTCTCTAGGTGGATTACGGCAGACATCCGGCGTTCTCGTACCCAAAGATGTTATGGGTGCAGGCCTGACACTGGGCTGGGAACTTGAAGTGTGAACAAGTGAGGCTGTTGGATCAGCCTGCTCAGGGAGGAGGTTATTGTTCGCCGCTGGTGGTGATGGAGGAAGAGAGTCAGGAGCAGGTGATTCTTGACACGGTAGCTCACCAGCAGTGGGAAGGACAGGCAACTCAACTGGAGATGTGCCTTGGGGGCAGGAATAACCTGTCAATAACTATCTACATGCTGCCACCAGATGAGATCTTTCGCAGTCCGGACAGTATAGGAAACAGGTCCTGTTTGAGCAATAATAGTGGCAGGAACCCATTTAGCTCCAGGAACATAGTTCCGAGCCAAAACTGTCTGTCCAGGACTAAAGGTTCGGTCTTTTGCTCTGGATGCACGCCTGATGACTTGACCTTCCTGCTGACGTTGCACAATTTGTCGTGGTTCTGAAGGTTTCAGCAAATCAAAGCATGTGCGTAGCTCACGTCCCATCATTAGAAAAGCCAGGGACACTTTGGCTGTAGCGTGAGGAGTGTTTCTGTAGGATAGTAAGAAGATGTCCAGACTCTTTTGTACAAGTGAATGTTCTCTAACCCATTTCAAAGCTTGTTTCATTGTCTGGACAAACCTTTCAGCCAATCCATTTGTGGCCGGGTGATACGGTGCTGAAGTGATGTGATGGATCCCGTTTGCTTTCATAAAATTTCCAAACTCCTGAGACACAAACTGTGGACCATTGTCACTCACAAGTTGTTCAGGAATACCCAAATGACAGAAGATTCCCCGTAATTTTTGGATAGTACTCTCAGCAGTAGTGGAAGGCATTATACAGACTTCTGGCCATTTGGAATGAGCATCTACCACCACCAAAAACATGCTACCTTCAAATGGGCCAGCAAAATCAACATGAATACGTTGCCATGGTTTTTCAGGCCAGTCCCATGGGTGCAGAGGTGCCAATTGAGGTGCATTCCTCACACCCTGGCAAGAAATACAAGCTCTTGCCTTCTTTTCAATGTCACTGTCCAAACCAGGCCACCAAAAATAGCTTCGTGCAATTTCTTTCATGCGCACCATTCCACAGTGACCTGAATGCAGTTGCTCTAACATCTGTTGTCTCAGTATTTTTGGAATAATGACACGCATTCCCCACAACAAGGACCCCAAATGGGTTGATAACTCCGTTCTCCTGGACATGTAAGGGACAAGGTCAGATGAGACCTGAGAGTTCCATAGAGATGTTCCACGCATCACTAATTCTATTACTTGGGAGAGTACTGGGTCAACACGAGTTGCTCTCTTAACTTGTGCAGCAGTGATGGGCCTGTTCTCTACCTGCTCAAAATAAAAGATTTCCTTCTGGCCACTATCTTGATGTTTGACTGGCAAAGGCAGCCTAGAGAGACCATCTGCATTGCCATGTAGAGTGGCTTTCCGATATCTGATCTCATATGTGTGTCCTGAAAGCCACATCATTGCATACAACTAGCAGCCATTGGTGGAATACCTGAGTGTGGACCAAAATTTGCCATCAGAGGTCAATGGTCAGTGAGAAGTGTAAACTTCCGTCCAAACAGGTACTGGTGAAATTTCCGAATTCCAAAAACAATTCCCAATGCTTCACGTTCAATTTGTGCATAGTTAGTTTCTGCTGTGTTTAAGGTGCGTGAAGAAAAAGCAATTGGTTTCTCCTCTCCTGAGGGCATAACATGTGACAAGACCGCTCCCACTCCATATGGGGAGGCATCACAAGCCAACTGTAAAGGTAAGGATGGATCAAAATGCGTCAGGACCTCTGCATTTAGCAATGCACATTTAGCCTTGTTAAATGCAACATCACAGGCGTCAGTCCACTTCCAGACCTTGTTCTGGTCAAGGAGCTCGTGAAGTGGTTTTAATAGTGTGGCTAGCTGTGAAATAAACCTTCCATAATAGTTCAATAGTCCTAGAAATGAGCGAAGTTGACTAACATTTTGAGGCGGTGGAGCTTCCACAATAGCCTTAACTTTTGAATGGGACTTATGAAGACCAGTAGCATCAATGATGTGTCCCAAATATTCAACAGAGGGCTGAAAGAATGCACACTTATCTTTACGGACTCGTAGGCCATACTCTTCCAGTCTTTGTAGGGTAGTCTCTAAGTTCTTAAGGTGATCCTCCTCATTCCCACCCGTGACCAGGATGTCGTTAAGATAGCACTGAACTCCTGGCAAGCCACACAAGATCTGGTCCATAGCTCTCTGGAACAAGGCTGGGGCAGAAGTTATTCCGAAGGGTAAGCGACAGTAACGATAAAGCCCTTTATGAGTCACAATAGTCAACAGCTCTTGGGATTCCTCCTCAACTTGCATCTGTAAATATGCTTGACTCAGATCAATCTTGCTGAACCTTTGTCCCCCAGCCAGGCCCGCAAAGATGTCATCGATGCGAGGAAGGTGGTATTGCTCTGCACATAAAACGGGGTTAACAGTGACCTTAAAATCCCCACAAATCTGAATAGTACCATCTTTCTTCAATATTGGAACTATTGGAGTTGCCCATGGACTATGGGTAACTGGTATTAGGACTCCATTTTTGACTAGGCGCTCCAGGTCTGTTTCAACTTTTGGTCTGATAGCATATGGTACAGTTCTGGCCTTCAGATATTTTGGTTGGCTACCAGGTTTAATGTTCAGTTTCACGGTGATTCCCCTCATACTTCCCAGATCCTCTCCAAAAACAGCAGCATGTCTCTTTAATATATCAGTCAGACCTGTTTCTTCTTTAGTCATCCGGTGCACTTCTGCCCAGTCCAGTGGGATCTTCCTAAGCCATGATCTCCCCATTAAGGCTGGGTAATGGCCTTTCACCACAAACAGTGGTAATTCTGCAGTCCGTCCATTTAGTTCCACCTTAACATCAGTAGTGCCTAATAGGGGTACTGCTTCTCCTGTATATGTCTTCAGAATGATCTTTGTTGCCTTAAGTGGAAGATGCTTCAGCTTTTCCTTATACACCGAGTCTGAGACCAATGAAACTGCTGCACCAGTGTCCACTTCCATGCGTACCGGTTTGCCATCCAACAGTGGGGTTACCCAGTATTCATGAAAGCCCCCTTTCAAAGATAAAACATAGCAGGGCACTTCTTCTTCAGACAAGGTGTCACTTTGATCATCAGGCATCTGCTCGATGGTATGCAGATTTTCCTTTTTGTTCCACCAGCCACAGGCCTCTTTTTCTTTTGTTTACAGGCACGCTCAGTATCCTTTTTTTTCCACACTGTCAACACACTAGGTTCTTACACCAGCATTCTGCTGCATGGTGACCTGTCTTACCACAGCGGTAACATTCCTGGCTCCCCACTGTTTTGTGAGTAGGTTCTTGGGACATTTTATGCACCCCAGGGGGTGCACTAAGGTATTGTGCCTCCTGTGTGGCCAGTTCCAGGGAGACCGCAATATCAATGGCCTTCTGTAGGGTGAGCTGAGCTTCTGTTAACAGATGCCTCCGAATAGCTTCACTGTGCAGGCCACACACTAACCTGTCACGTATGGCATCATTTAACATCTCCTTAAATTCACAGTGTTCAGCAAGCTTTTTCAAATTGGCTACAAATTGTACAATGGTTTCACTTTCTTTTTGGTCTCTGCTATGGAACCTGTACCTTTCTGCAATCACCAGTGGTTTTGGAGCATAATGTGACACCAGGATTTCCACAATGTCACTGTAAGATTTGTTCTCTGGCTTAACAGGGAGCAGCAAACTGCGTAGCAGAGAATAGGTCTTAGCCCCTATAACACTTAAAAATATTGGCACCTTCTTCTCTTCTTTAATGTCATTTGCAATAACAAAAAGTTCAAAATGCTCAGTATATACGTGCCATTGCTCTACAGTCTCCTCAAAAGGTCCCAGTGGCCCTGTAAGGGTAGCCATGGCTGCTGCACTCCTCCCTTTTTTTTTTTTCTCCAGTCTCTGGGCTCCTTGATCTTAGTTTCAGTTTGTACAGGGTAGCAGTCAGTTCTTACCCCCACCTTCCAGAACAGCCAGAAAGAGTTTGTTTTCTTACCTTGACTTCTACTCCTTTTGTTGCTGGAGGCAGCACAGGTATCCCATCCTCGTCGTCACTTGTTATGTCGTGGGGAGTTTCACAGCATAGGAAGAAATCAGTGGAAAGGCAGAGAGCTGGAGTAGGTGCAAGTGTCCATTTTATTGCATAGCACAGAACTCACCAGAACAAGCCCAGACTATCTGGGCTGACCCCAGTGACCTACTCAGTTACCATAACAACAAGATCTTTATCTACAACCCAATATACAACACTGTCGTTTGAATCAATGCAAACATACCCAGAGAGCGAAGGCAAGCAAATTCTGCTAACAGATGGTTACACAGTTAATTCTGGGGATCAAACAGTTACAGCTCTCTGGCCATCAGAATGTTTAACCTGGGGAACAGAAAGTGAAAGTAGTCATGGTCCCCATGTTCATGAAAATAGAAAACATTTGTTACACAGATAAGTTTGTTTAAAAAAAAAACAAAAAAAACAATTCCCCCCACCTCTCTCTCTCCCTTGATAGGCCCCCAGGACTGCACGAAGCAAAGCCAGCTCCAAGGCACAACATGTGCCACTCTATTGAGAGCAGCATTCTAGAACCCTAGAATAACTTTAATTTTCTACTCTCCAGCCACACCCTGAAAGCTTGCCAATCGCAGCTGCTCCACGCTGAGTCTTAAACTACTCCCTAGAACACTCCAGAATAACTTTCAAAACTTCCAAAAACTAATCAGGCAGATGTTCTTGCAAATGGCTTTCAACATTTGAGTACTGCCAGGGTAACTTAAGTACTTTTGAATATTTTAGTCATAAATGTTTCCTTTGAAAGCCCTAGGTTTTACAAACTAATCTAGTCATAAATATTACTTCAATAGCCTGAACACGAGAGGCATGTGAGCAGACAGAGCAGATAGACCTGCAATAAGAAATCCCAAAGTGTCGTGGTTCCGGTGCTGTTACTGCAGTTGTGAGATCACAATCAGATCCAGTGTATTTAGACTTGAACTTGTTCAGAAACACGTGGGTGCTTTGAATATGATCAATGACCAAATGCTTGCCTGTGGGCAGAGCTTACATTTTGCTGCCATATGGCGAGACTTACTGCCTTCAAGGTACTGACTATCAGACTTCATTCTCTGCTGAAAACTCTGTACTTAAATAATCAGCGATTGAGTCACCACCGCAGCTGCAAGATTTCAGTCTTCAGAGCTGCTGCACGAAGTGGGGGTCCCTTCCAGGGCAGGGCATGTGCTGCTTCATTACATTACTGCCTTACCACTAGGACTGCACAAGAAAAAGAACAAATTTGATGTGCATATGCTGGCTTAGGAAGGCACTGAGCCAGCACATCTTTGACCACCCTCGCAAACCACATCGCTCTTCCTAGTCAACATCATTCACACTCAGGGCTGTTACTGGTTGGCTTTGGGCCTTCTAGTGGAGTAGGAGTTGGGGTTACAAATGCTAAACACCACACTCCCACCCTGTCAGTAATTTAAGAGAGAGATGTATATTTACACACTGATTTTATCCACAACATATGCTCTTCACAAAATATTTAACAGATTTTCAAATTATGGGAAGTCACACAGACACCACACTTCCCTTTGATAGCAGGGATCTGTCAGGATTACTCATTTGGACTTCATTACTCTTACTGCATTGAGACAGGAGCTGACTTTATCAGGACATACACTCTCTCGACTCCTTCATTTACGGATGTTGCCTGTCATTCCTCCCACTGGTCAGCTTTTGGATCTACAAATCATCTCTGGGATGATTTAGTATTCTTAAAAATAAATGGGACTTAAAACAGTAAACACAAATGGTCTGATTTCACCCTCATTTAAACTTAGTGGTCAGTTCACTTGCAATGGTAGCCAAAGGATTAGTGAGAACTTCAAATCTCTTCTCTCAGTATTACTACTAAGCTCACAAAAAAGAAACATTATACAAGGATGGGATTTTTCCAGAGTCTTTACCTAAGATTGCTCCCAGTGAAGGGAGTTTCCAAAGGAGTGATGCACCCTAAACACAGTGAAATTTAGAATGACAATGAAACACTCAACTTTCATGGTGTTTGAGGACCTCTCCCTTCCAGCCTTCACCACTGACTGTGGGAGCAGTTCGGCCAATAAGAAACATTTTTGAAGATCCCAGAACAAATCTTTGGTACTGTGACAGACCACTCCTTCCCATGCTTTATGAAATGGATTTGATACAAATATACATAACTCAAAGAGGTTTTGGAGAAATTACCTCCTGTAACCTATCAATTTTAATGTCATTATCTGCTGGGTCTGTATATCTTACTTTGGAGCATGTATTACTCTTGTATGTAAAGTTAGAGATATGGCGTATAGAATGATTTATGGCTTTTAAATGTGCAATTGAAAGCCATCAAGGGTGTTTCCAATTCTGGAATGCCTCAATATCTGGGCAAAATCATATGTAAACAGCCTCTTTTGTCCTTTAAGTCTTAGCAGTGGTTGGTCTTAGGAAGTCATATGTCCACTCCAACTGGTAGGGGTGGCCCAAGTAATTGTCCATGGAAAGATGGTATCTGTAAAGCAATAAGAAGCTAGGAGTGTCTGTCTTTGACTGGCATGGCACTCCCAGGGGAATGAATCAAAAGTCCCACGAAGGGAGAGGGAACTTCCCTGGTTTGGAGGCTTAACTGAAATTAGAACAAGTTTAGGGTGAATTTGTAGAAAGTTTGTACTGAGGTTTCAGTGTTAGAATTAGTTAAGCATTTTCTGTTATTTTAAATTTGTAATCTACTTTGTTTTGTCTGTTCTTACTTAGAACCACTTGAATCCTACTTCCTGTACTTAATAAAATTACTTGTATTTACTAACAAGCCCAGTGTAAATAATTGTTAGCTGGGGGTGCAATCAGTATGTACATCCCCCTTTCATTGCTAAAGGGAGCTTACCTAAATAATTAATTTGGGGGTTCTCATCCCATTTGGGGAGTGGTATCCCGGGAAGCTGGACCCAAAACTGCATTTTCCTTGGACTTGAAGCATTTCTGCGTCTGTATTACTCCTCGGGGAGAATGACAGTGATCTCAGCTTGGTGACTTGGCTTGAGGAGATCAGGGAGCTGGCCCAGCAGGACAGGGTAGTGAGAAGCCCCAGAAAGCAGGAAGGCGAGCGGCAGTGGCCTTGTCAGTACTCCAAGAAGCATCTCCAAAGGGTCATCTGTGACCTCGCCCCATCACAGGTACAAAATGGTCACCCTTCAGGGTCCATCTCTGGGTAGGATCTCTAACAGTTTTCTCATATGCTCCCAGAAGTACCATCATGAAAATTAGCTGAGTATCTCTGCTATGTCCACAGTTCCCATTTAGCTATTATGAGGGCAGAGGTTATCAGACTCAAATGAGCTGCTGTCCCTACTGCTGCTCTTTCTACTACAAACAGTCATTCTCATCTCCTTTTCTAGAAAGGGTTTAAGATCCTTTGATTCCAGCTAATTTCATGTAAACTGATTCAACTAAATCCGTTCTTTCCTCTAGGGTTCCATTCTTCCACTCCTAGAACACTTATCCCTGCCATCCACCTTCCTAAAAAGGCTTCTTGCAGGAAACTGACAAGTACTAAGACATGAACAGATATGTTTTAAGGAACAGTGGGCACTATAGGAAACTGCTGGATTTCCTGAGAGCAGTCTAAAATACTTGTCTGAAGAAAACTGTAGGCAAAAGGGGGAGGGAGGACAGAAATCCACAACTCACTCTTGGGTCCCAAATGGGGAATATTTGAAAGAGAGAGATTCTTCCTTCCTCTTCTTTGATCTATTTCTGTACCTACATTGTATTTTATTTTGTTTTTTAAAACACACACACGTGCGCACACATACACACACACACAGAGCTTGTTTAAATTTTGTTATGCTACCAGACCTTGAAGATGCAGTTCTTCTATTGACCTGAAGCTAGAGGGAAAGCTTTCCTTCACTGCCCTGTTAATATGTTTCGAGTCTGGCTTACTGGGACCACTTCTATGGACTTCTAAATTTGGTCTTTAACTGTTAGGTTGAGACAGTCAAAAAATGCCATATATAATGGTGGTTTTGTGACATGTGCAGCTCTCCACTGGTCACTTCTAGATTGTATAGACCACATAGAATAATTCATAGCAGTATAAAACTGGAAGACAATGTAGCACTTTAAAGACTAACAAGATGGTTTATTAGATGATGAGCTTTCGTGGGCCAGACCCACTTTTGATCTGAGGAAGTGGGTCTGGCCCACGAAAGCTCATCATCTAATAAACCATCTTGTTAGTCTTTAAAGTGCTACATTGTCCTGCATTTTGCTTCAGCTACCCCAGACTAACACGGCTACATTTCTATCACTAAAACTGGAAGAGACCGCAAGAGGTCTTCTGTTCTAATCTCTGCAGTCAAGGCAGGACAAAGTATTATCTACCTCATCCCTGACAGGTGTTTGTCTAACCTGCTCAAATGATGGAGATCCCACAACCTCCCTAGCCAATTTATTCCAATGCTTAATTACTCTGACAGTTAAGAAGTTTTTCCTAATATCCAACTTAATCCACCTTTGCTGCAACTTAAGCCCATTACTTCTTGTCCTATTCTCAGAGGTTAACAAGAACAATTAATTTCCTCCCACCTCCTTGTAATTACCATACTATACAAGTAGCTGGATTTAAACTATTCTCTTAAGAATCCCAAAGGTAGATAGTATTAAAATAATGTCCATGTTTCCTTAGTTTAATCTTTTTACCGTTTTTGTCCTGAAGTATTACAAAATGTTTCTGTGTTCCACTAAAGAATTATGTCACTCCAGAAATGGCCAAGTTTCAGTAATATGTGAACAAACACTTGCTTGCACACACAAAGCCATAGTCAGGGTGCATCTATACTGTACTGTAGATTGAAATAAGATACACAATTTGAGCTATGCAAATTGAATATCTTATTTCTATGTTATTTCAAACTAGCTTATTTCAAAATTTGTTGCTGTCTACATAGCACTTATATCAAAATAAATCACTTTTCTGAAACATTCCTTACTCCTCGGGGAACGAGGTTTACAGGGACGTCAGAATAGCGAGCCCGTTATATTTCAAAATAACAGGCGTGCTCAAAAGACACGGAATAGCTATTTTGGGATACCGGCAGCTTTACTGCAGTGTAGCCTTAGTAAAGTGCCTGGGTATCTTACTGGATGAAAGTCACTATCCATAAACATAAGCCATCATTCATTATACTTTGGCCATTGGTTGTATAGCATTTAAGATTAAATCAAATAAAACTATTTTTTATTTAAGCAAAAGTCAGAAATAATGCAAAGGATGATTAAATATTACCTGCTTCAGACTCACTTCTTAATGAATGACCCTCTAGCACAGTCTAGTAAAGCTGAAGTTAATTCTCTTGTAAGAGTCATATATCTGAGGATATTTTATTAAGAATATTTTCTATGTTAGCTGTGTTCACAGCATCTTCCAGTTTAGGTTATTAAAGATAAAAGACGTGTACAATTTAATGAATTTATTCTTGGGCTTAAGCATGGGCTTTCATATTAATTAAGTGAAGTCAACTGCTTGTAGAACTTGAATTCTCTAAAGGGCTACAAAGGATGCCAGTTTGTTTTGGATAGGCCATTAAAATCAAGTCATTTGGGAGAAGGAACAAGATTTCAAAACTTCTGCCATAATTTGTGAAGCACTGTACAGACTTTCTAACTACCAACAGCATTACTTTTATGTAAGACAGCTCTCTTTAAGTCTTTCCTCACTATCAAAGTGTGCAAGTTTCTAAAGCAATTTCCAAATCATCTCTGCTCCAGTAATATAGCAGTTAACTTACCTGATAGGAACATTGTTTGATTAAATTAACTGATGATTATAAAGTCCTTTGAGAGCCTCAAATTAATGGCATGGTTTTTGTTCAATAATTACAGTTTTATACTTGTATAAATCCATTGACTTTAATAGAGTTAACTTCTGATTCACACTGTTGAGAGATCAGCATCAGATACTGAAAATACAACACCATTTTCTGCTTGGACTAGATTGGCAAATCCGTAAGACACCTTTGTAGTGCCATGCTATTGTATTGTTGCTATAGGCAGAAACCAGGAATACAAGTGGTCCCCCGAGTTACGAACGCATCAACTTACGACTGTTCATACTTCTGACCAACCTCCCATTAAGCGCATTACAGCCAGTCCCTAAGTTACAAATGCGCAATCCGCGCTTACAAACAGCGTAGTCACATTTAAATGACTGGAGTCCGACTTATGAACAGATCAAGTTACGACCAAGTGTTTGGTACGTTGAGGACTATCTGTATTGGATGCAGCTGAGAGGAAGAAAGGGGAGAAAAAATTATCCAAAGTTTTCCAAACCTAAAAAAAGGTTCAATTTATATTTTGGGAGAGTTGTGTAAAGGCCCAGATCCAACTCTAGTGTTCATCAGGAACATCACCTGTTAATTTGTGCACACAAATAATGGTTGATCAAGAAACTGTCAACATGTTCCTGCACACACATTTTGTGCTACCTTTAGGTACAGCCCTGTGCAAAAGCTGATGTGAAGCTGCATGGCCCCCAAAGAACACTGGGGAGGAATTAGGACTCAGAGTTGCTGTGCTTTGCTCCCAGAATAAGTAATTTACCACAGCCTTTAAACCACCCCTCAAACACACACATACTTGTGACAGCTCTCCAAAGCTGGCAGGTGTCAAAGCACTGTCTCTTCGCATTTCTCTCCCATCCTCCCCACCCCCAACCACCTCTACTTCCTCAAGGGATGGCAAGTAACAGGTGAACAGCTCCTGCTTCTCACCCAAGTAGCAAAGTAGAGAGTATCGATACAGTCACACAGATGGATTGGCTCATACTCCCTCGTATTTCCCAGTGCAGCTGGGTAAATATCCGGCTCTCTCTGAATCATTTTTCCCCCAGTGTTCCTCTGGGCCAATATGGCTGCAAGCCACTGCGTAAAGGGAGAGTTATCAAAGGTACTGCTAGCCCAGAAGAGATGGTATCATGGCAAAAGTCTGTCTAGTCAAATTAAGCCAATTGTGGATTTAAGAACAGAGATATATTGAACCTTTATAATGTAATCTGAAACCCAGCAGAATTCACCTATCTTCTGGTTTTGTCAGGAGTCCAGTGCCATGTGATGTATGGTTTCCACATGAAGAAAAAATGCCAACTGCACATGGTTTGGGCATAAAATATTGAGAGGGGTTAAGCAATTTCAGTGTTTTTAAAAAACATTTGACACGAAATACCAGCCAAATATAGGAAGTGCAGATCCAAGCCAATCAGACCCATAGCACAGCTTCTGCTGATCCACTGAAAACGCAATCCTTTCATGTTTCATACAGTGCTAATGAGGCATTTCCTTAGGATTCATTTCATGATGGCCTCATTGCACAAAGCACATTTCGTAAGAATAGTCCAAGCCATAATTAAACGCTTCAGCCACTGATCTAGAGCGTTATATTAGCCTAAAAATAACTCTGTAACAGAGGTTAATGTACTCCTCCTGCATCTCAGACTTCCCCAATTATTGATCTAGTGCTGAGAAATTCTGAAGGGTCAGATCCCATTTCCCATAACTAAAAAAGCTAATTCATAAGAAGCTATGAACATAATTACAGGCAATGTAATGAAAAAGTCTCTAGCTAGAAGGAAGAATGGGATGTCTTGCTGGTAGAAGTTACTTGTTGCTGCCCATTTGCAAGACATCTGCAGCATTCAAGTCAATAAATAAATCAGATGTCAGGAATGGCAACACACATAAACCTGTGGGGGGAACATTTTAACCTCTCACCACCCAGTTATAGTGAAAGACTGCAGAACTGGAGTTCATTTGCACGTTGGCACTGTCTTCCTGAGACTGAATAAAAACATTAACTAATTAATGCACTACAAAAGTAATTTCCCCTGCCTTTCACATCTGCATTTCACATCAATAGCTATAAATGGGACACATCCAGCCTACTTAATTAGCTTCATTAACAAGGGTCCTACAATTGACAGTTAACTATTTTTGCAGTTTATATGTATTGAATTCTGTAATTCCACTCCAATTCATCTGATGAAGTGGGTTTTACCCACGAATGCTCATGATCATGATCCTATACTTTTGTTAGTCCCTAAGGTGCCACAGGACTACTTGTTTTTTGAGTCAATAACGTTACAGTTTTATTTGGAATGTGCCATAAAATGAGTGACATATTTTAACACAGATCACAAACTCTCAGGGAAATGTACAAACACAGTCTTATAGAAGTGCTTTGAAAACACCAAAAAAAGGAACTCCTACATTGCTTGGTTTTTTCCAAGAAATATGGTCAATTGAGTACATCTACAACCAGTTTTTGGAGTAAGTACACAAATCCCTAATAACATATATAGCCAAGCTGTCAAGATTCAGACTCATTGGAAATGATTCCTGGCAAAGTATTTGTAACTTATGCGTAAGTGCAGCCATGTTACAGAAATTGGGTTAATTGTACGTGCTATTAGGTATTTATGTAGGCATGCATGTAACCCAGTGGTTCACTGCATTAAATGTCCTTCCCCAATAACTGGTCGATATAAATGGGCAGGAACTTACTACTGCTCCTAGTTGATGGAGTTGCTCTGTTAACTCAAGTGGCAGAGGAACATGCTTTTAGCAATGTAAATCCTAGATCAAGTGTGTACTGATACCAAGGGAAGGGTAGAGAAAGAACCGTTACATTCAATTCTCTGGGTTACAAGTGCAGAGAGAGTTTGCAGGCTCAATTACTTGTGACAAGTGTATAGTCATTGCAGCAGGTAAAGCTTAGGACTCAGATTTTGAAAGCAAGCATTTTTTTATTGGAATTCCTCCCCCTCCCACATCCAGCCAAGTGCTAAAACATTTGGCAAGTGTCAGGCTAACAGTTAAGGCAACGGCAACAAACATAGCTCAGCAGTACCAGAAACCTTTATTTTATATGCCTATCATCTCAACTAGGAACATTGCATTACAAGACTGTCTCAGCTGAAAATAAGTGTAAAATCCTTCAATATTTCAGCTGGCATCTTAACACTTCAATGCATCACCATGCAACGCTGCATTGAAGAACATGAGACTGAGTAAATTCAAACAGCAGTCCCTGGCACCTCCTACAAAGGAAGCTATAACAAATGTAAATTAGACACAACAAGTAGTTCTGTAGCACCTTAGACATTAACAAATACAGAGAGAGAATCATGAGCTTTCGTGAGTAAAACCTACTTCCTTAGGTGAGCAGAGAATGTAAATTGGTTGTCAACAGAGAAACTTGGGGGGGAAGGAAGTTCTGCTTAATGAGAATTTAATGGGAAGTACAAAGCTTCCCATTGCAAAACAAAAACAACCCTTCCCATGTTTTGTACAGATTTATAGGATAACAAATACAGAATAGTATCAGATCCCTACAGTGCTTTAGGATTTTTTAGATGTATGAAAGACCACGTATGCACCCATTCCATATATTAAAATCCGTAGCACAAACAAACAAGATTGCTCATCTTCCCTTGCCAAATAAGTATTTGCCAATAAATATAATTGAGAAAATAAACCCATATGCTTCCAATATACTTAACCTCCAAAAAGGTAGCCCGGGGAAAAGCATGGATAGATGATCAATGATATTCATTCATCGGGGATATGTCAATATAACAAATAGATCTAGAGAGGTACACTAGACAGTAATGTGCCTGCATATACAGCCAGAAAGAACAATCCATGATTAGCACTTAAAAAAGAGATGATAAAGGGCTTATTGTACGCCAGGGTGGCGAACACTCAGAGGATGCAAATACACTAATGCAAAGACAGATCAACTGCTAACATAATCAAATATTCATGTGAATAGACAGAGCAGAAAGAAGGGAAATAAATTTTACTTCTGCAGAAGGTGGAATTTTACATTACAGAGACAGCCATGAAAGAAAATCATATTCCGACAACAGTTTGACATACAGATCAATCCTTAGTTCAGAACAATGTAGGCTGGAATCAAAGTCTTCACAAACCAAGAGAAAAGTGTTTATTGCTCAGTATACATGAATTATTTGGTTATGACTTTAAATTGTTAATGCTGTGCAAGTAAAAACCACCAGCATCTTAATGGTAAGTCATTCTTCCCCACTGCAGTACACTAGGTTATTCTTACAAGCAATAGCATGGGCCAGTGTATAGGACATTAGACTGGAGTAAGGGTTCTAGTCCTTGCTCTGCCAGAGTTTTGTCGGAAAAACAGCTGTTTTTCCGATAAAACTTGAGGAACATCCACACTGCAATTGCATTCTTAAGCAAGAAAATCGAAAGAACAGAGGGTTTTTTCTGGCATCAGTAATCTTCATTCTACGAGGAAGAAGCCTTTTTGTGAAAGAGCTCTTTTGCAAAAAGGCATGTGTGGATGGGGAAGAAGGAGTTTTTTCAGAAGAAGAGGAAAGAGGAAAAAGCACAGGTGCCCTGGTGGCCATTCCATCCATAGCAATCACATCTTACATGTGAGATGGTGTCCATTTGGTCTGGACGCTCTCTTTCAAAAAAAACAAATCACCTTTTCGATACACTTTTGCAGTGTGGACATGCTCTTTCAGAAGACATTTTTTTGGAAGATCTCTTCCAAAAAAAGCTTCTTCCGAAAGAGGCCTGTAGTCTAGATGTAGCCCTACTGACCTAGTGTGTGATCTTGGCAAGGCATTTTATCTCTTTTCCATCTCACTCTTTGTTTATTGTAAACATCTCAGGTCAGAGATTGTTTCTCCAGTATCTAACATAATGGGGTCATGATCTGATTTGGAGTTTGCAGGCACTGCCTTAACAATAATGTAGCTGACCACCCACAGATGAAAAAATATTTCCATCGACAAACCACATTTCAGATCGGCAAAGTAAGAAAACATATTGCTTCAGAAATTGTTAGAGTTTAATTTAACAATTTGTGTTATACAGTTGCATGCCCCACTAAGGAATTTTTAAGCAGCATTGTTCTTTTAAAGGAACAATGCAGCTTGGAGGTTCTAAATTGCACTGCTGCTTCACCAGCCCCAAAGACAGTGTGGAACTAGAGAAGAATGGCAAAGATCCCAAGAATGACTGGGGTTCATTGCTACGGGAAAGAAGTAGGCATGGATTTCCTGTCTATGGCTAGCAGTACTATCTTTATGCAGTCTTTGTGGTCAAGCGAGTACAAGAAATTTGATTATGACCAGCACTGTGTGGAGATATAATGGGGAGAGGAACACTGTGCACCCATGCCCCCTTGTACTCCATATAGGAAAAAGGAACAAGCCCCTGTGACATTTGTGACTAGCAGAGAGCTTTTCAAAATCTGTTGCAAACAAGTTGAAAGTGTTATTCTCAAACACAAAACCTCCTCCAGAATTCCCTCCACTACATTTACAGATGTCTGAAGTTGCACAGGACCAAAGATGGAAGAGTAGCTACCTTATTCAAGTCCATTTCAAGTAATTAGACACACACCAAAGACAGCTTAAATTAATTATTTCAATGAACCCATATGTTCAAGTCACACTGATGACATGATGAAACATTTCCAGTATTTTGGTAATACTAGTGCTACAGTGACGCAAGTAACAGAGATTATGTTTGACATGAAAGGACTCTGCCACTGTCTGCGGCTAAACAGCATCCCAGAGAGAGCTGCGCTTCAGGAGCAACATAACTCTTATACAAGTATGCAAAAATTCAGTGTGTTACCTTGGGATCCTTCAGGGTGAACAGCATTAGTCACACAGAAAAGTGTTAAAGTGGAAGCCTTAGACGAGGGTGTGCATTGCATTAACTCATGCTTTGGGGCACCATTACAATACCACTGATCATTAGTAAATAAATAAATGCTCAGGTCAAGCATAAAGCACCCTAAAGAGTTACATGAAAATAGCTGCCTTGGGAGAGGAGGTGCCTCCCCATTTTTGTCTGCAGGGGGGTTCAAAGGCAAGTGACTTTAGATTAGTGAGATTGTAAGTGTCTCTGTGAAACACAGAGTCCTTTGACATAAAAGGGTAAGATACTTGTAGAGGAACTAGCTGCTGAGAGGGTTGGGAATGGCATACACAACGCTTTGCCTCAAACTTTCCAGTGGCCAAGAGTCACCACTTTGTAATCTATGGAAATTAATTCACAGTAAACTCTCTAGTGATGATCGTTTAATGGGTAGCAGGTTTAAAACGAATAAAATAAAGTTCTTCTTCACACAGCGTGTAGTCAACCTGTGGAACTCCTTGCCAGAGGAGGCTGTGAAGGCTAGGACTATAATAGAGTTTAAAGAGAAGCTAGATAATTTCATGGAGGTTAGGTCCATAAAAGGCTATTAGCCAGGGGATAAAATGGTGTCCCTGGCCTCTGTTTGTCAGAGGCTGGAGAAGGATGGCAGGAGACAAATCGCTTGATCATGGTCTTCGGTCCACCCTCTCTGAGGCACCTGGTGCTGGCCACTGTCAGCAGACAGGATACTGGGCTAGATGGACCTTTGGTCTGACCCAGTATGGCCGTTCTTATGTTCTTATCTTATGTTCAAAATGCCTGAACAGAGCTGTTCTGAGAATGCACTGCTTGCTTACTGAATTTTGTAGGTGTCAATAGGCCATGGGGGGACTTCTTCTGGGTCTCACAACGTACCGTAGGGGAGGCCTGCATTTTTTTTTCAGTCTTGAGCTCTGCGCTGTGGATGGCAGCCATTTTCATCTCCCTCATCTCTACAGAGGCCAAGCACTGAGCAGATAACCACTGGAAGTGGACATTGCAGAAGATGGCCGAAGCACTGTAGAATGCTGAACTGCTGCAGTTGGTGCTGTACCTGTTCTGTGATAAACGAGAATGTTTTCCAAGGCTCTGCTGCAACACCTTCAAGAGCAATATGTTCCCTGAAAAGCAGGGAAGTGTGAGATACCTCAGACGCTGCTTTATGAGAATTCTAAGCTGAATGAGTCTCATGCCATAAGCACAGCTCTTGTGTCACTGTGCCTTGAATTAGTATTGCAGAGTTCTTTAAAAATCCCAAAATAACTACAGCTTCCTCTCTCCGGTGTATTTTTGGAATAGAGAGAGAGACACTACTGTTGTTAGCCTACATGATGTGCATCATTTAGCTTTCTTTGATTAATTCAGTAGCTTTCCTTGGGTTTTGAGCAAAATGTATAAGGAGGTAGACCAAGTACACAGACAGGTGGAGGTTAGGGCAAACAATGTCTCACCTGCAGATAGCAATATACCTCACAAGAGAAAGGGTTTAAAAATAAGTTCATTGAGGCTCTTTATTAAATTTTGAATATTTTTAAATCTGCCTAGAGTTGAGAACACAATTCTGCTCTTCTCCTTGTCAAAGGCAAATGGACACCAGTGTTACCAAGAAGTAACAAGTTATGTCACATAAGTGATCTCCACAGCCAGCCTGAGGTGAGTCATCTGAAATGTGGCACCAGCGTTAAACAATGGCATGGAGCACAACAGAAGTGAGATGGGAGCCCTACATCTGATGGAGTCCCTCAAACATTTCTAAACCAACTCAGCTTATGTCCACTTTAAAGAAATTCTCCCAGGTAGGTCTATTTTCCAAAGCCTGGAGAGGCTTGTCTATGTATTCTCACAAGAATTCTGCACATCAAAATTGAAGAATGTCAGCAACAGCAGGCAGAGAAAAAGGAAAGAGAGGAAGAGTTTATAAAAAGGAGCAGAGGCTATTTCAGTGAGAAAACAGCAATGCTTCAAATACAACACTCCGGAGCCCCAAAGCATTCGTCACCGCCCTGTAATGTGCCGAGCGCTCAATGATGCTACATATTTTAAAGAAGAGTTTATCAGAGAAAACAAAGCGGTGTGGCAGGAAATAAATATAAATGTATTGAACAACAAAACATAACAATGCCCAAGGCAGTTACCACAGCTTGCAAAAGAGAATCTATTTTTCTTGCAGCCTGTATTTTAATCTAGATATCCCTTATTTTGCAATGTAAAAACAGATCTTGGTCTCCCACAGGGCAAACATTAGGTATCCTTCTACTCCTTCCCACGTCATTCCCTTTTATTTTAAATAAAGACCATAGTGCCTAACTCGTAAATCTCTTAAAAAACAACAAATGGTCGGGTAGCACTTAATAGACTAACAAAACATGTAGATGGTATCATGAGCTTTCGTGGGCACAGCCCACTTCTTCAGATGGCCGGTCATCTGAAGAAGAGGACTATGCCCACAAAAGTTCACGATACTATCTACATGTTTTCTTAGCCTATAAAGTGCTACCAGCCCATTTGTTGTTTTTTAAGTTTATCCTGTACAGACTAACTCGGCTACCCCCTGAAGCTTCATATATCTCTGTTCTTCACTCAGGATGCATCTACTCTGCACCGTTATTTCAAGATAACTAGCGTTATTTCAAAATAAAAATGTGTCTACAAAGCAATTCCATTATTTTGAAACAAATCTGAAATAACAGACAGCTTAGTCAAAAATCTGTAAACCTCATTCCGCAAGGAATAATGCCTATTCCAAAATAGCTATTTTGAAATAACATGTGTGTGGACACTCCACTGCTGCTATTTTGAAATAGCCCCTCACCAGGTCCATTCTAAGTTATTCCTTCCCAGTGCCCCCAGGGGCTCTAAATCGAGATAGCATGTCTACATTAGGGAAGCCTGCTTCAGACTAATTTTGAGGCTTCCCTGCAATGTAGACGTGCTATTTCAGAATAACTATTCCGGAATAGCTTATTTCGAAATAGCCATGCAGTGTAGATGTAGCCTGAGAGTCAGTGTTCCAAAGAATGCTGATGCACACACACTCAACAAAACTTATTTCAAAATAGTAACTCCCAAAATAACTGTTTTGAAATATCGTGTGTGCCCACACTACCGGGAAGCCTCAAAATTAGTCTGAGTCAGGCTCCCTTAATTTGGATGCTCTACCTTGACTTAGGAATCACGGGGAGTAATTACTTTGAATGACTCTAGAGAGTAGTTTCAAAATAGCAGCAGAGTGTCCACATTAACACTATTTCAAACTAACTATTTTGAAATAAGCATTATTCCTTGTGGAAAGCAGGACTTACTATTTTGAAATAACCTGCCCCAGATTTCTAGGGCATTGCCATGGATGAGAAACATGGAACCTGAGTATATTCAAAGTGTAACTTGCTTTGTTTACACAGTCCTGGAGCAGAGGTGGTTGATCAGTATTCAAGGCTTCTTTCAGGAATCTCAGCCAAACACCGCTGCCCAGCTCCCAGCACGTACCTATCTTAAAAATTGACTCCAAGGTTGTTAAACTCTCCTGTTGCTTAGACAGGCCCTTAATCCTGGAACCTTGCATAACAAAACTACCATTATCACATAGTACTTCCTGCAAGACTGAAGATTTGCTCACACACCAATAAACATAGACTTGGAAGACTATGTAATTGTGCAACACTTGGTGATATCTGCCATAACAACAATATTAATTCTACAGAATATTTCTTAGACCTATTATCACTTGTCTTTATCTCAACCCTCTTGTTAATAGGAAGAACTGACTATGAACTATATTTATTGATGGAAATGTGCAAGCAATGTTTGTACTATCAAGGTTAACAGTTTGTCCTCAGCAGTGTCCCACAATCTGCTCTTCAGCAACTCCTTTCCTCATAATCCTGTAATATGGAAAGGTTTTAACAAAAATTGTGCTATTAAAATAATGTAGAAAATGAACAATTGTTTGACCTCTTCAAGTGAAGCTGCAATATCCGATTATGGATTGGACCTCCCTGGTCTGGCACCCCTGGGACCTGACCAGTCCCGAATGAGGGAATTTGCCGGACAATGGGAGGTCCCCTGACACCAACCCTTCAGCCCATTGCCCCTCTCCGCGGCCAGCTCCTTTGGCCCAGCCAGGATGCCTGCTGGCCAGCCCTGGCTCTATTGCCTGCTGGGTGGCACGTGGCCTGGCTGCGCTGCTTCTGCCAGGCTGCCGTGGCCATGACCAGGTTCCCCCTTTCAGGCTGCTGCAGCCGCAGTCCCAACCTCACTGCCAGGAGGCACATGGCTCCAGCTGAACTGATTCTGTCCGGCTGCCACAGCCCTGGCCCAAGTTCCCCTCCTGTGCTGCTGTGGCTGCAGTCCCAGCTTCGCTGCTGGGTGGCAGATAGTCCCAATCCCACTGCCACCGCTGCTCAGTCTGCTGCCACCCAGGACACTATGGCCCCACTGCCACCCAGGCTGACACAGCCCTGACCAGGCTTCCCCTCCTGAGAAGTTGTGTCCCGGCCCCACTGCTGGGCAGCAGGCATCCCTGATAGTTCTCCAGCACCACCTGGGCAGCCCTGGCACCTCCACTGCCCTGGCTGTTGCAGCCACACTGCCACCAGACTCACTGGACTCCCAGCTGCTGGTCCTCCTGCTTCAGGGTTCCCTCATCCAAGAACATCCATGGTCATGCTGGACCACAGATGTCTTCAGACCAGAGAGTCCTGGTTAAAGGAGGGGCAACCTATACTTTAAGAATACCAATGGGCATCAATTGTATGCACAGCTCTTTGCATTTCCAACTCAAGGAGATCCAGATGATTCCAGTAAAGTGAAACACTGGCCTTCATTTGTGTCTCCATATACATTCCCTTGTGAAGACTTCTTCCATTCTACAAGGAGGCCGACTTGATCCCCAGCCCTATACTGTCTTCATTAATTTATCACTTGACATTAGCTGTCTCTCTTTCCCACACATTAGCCTCCCCGATCTGAGTGTGCAGTAGGTGAAAGCCAGGATGTTCAGGAGCTTGTAACTGCATTCCCTGCCTTGAATTATTTCCTTTGCTTTGTGTCATCCATTAAATCAAACGCAAATTGTGGTTCAGAATTGGAGACTACAGCAAAGTGATTTTTTGGTTTGTTCAGAGGAGAAAAGAAAACTGAAAAAACACCAGTTCAGAATAAGATAAACAGCCACAGGAGTTCAAGAAGGAATCTGCAACAAAGCCCGCCTTTCCACGTTCTAAAAGAGACACCAGACATAATAAAAATGAGCAGTCCCATGGCACGTTAGAAACTAACAAATATCTTTATACACACACACACACACACACGACTAATCTAGCAGCACCTTAAAGATGAACAAAACACATAGATGGCATCTTGAGCTTTCGTGAGTACAACCCACTAACCCACTTCTTCAGATTGATTCTTTTTTGGATTGATTTTACAGCCTCCCTTCTTAGGAAATATGAGCAGGTTATATACTTCCTGCTGACAGTTTGATAAGAGCCACCTATTTGACTCTTTTTTGGTCCTTGATACCTTCCTGCAGTAGATATAGAAGTAGCAGGATTACTCTCTAGGAACTGGTTCAGGAAAAGGCCTTTTAGTAAAGTAATAATCCAGGGAATTAGAAGTTTAAGGCAAAACAGTGATCAAATGCCCCAAATCATGTATTTCTGCATGAGGCAGGGGAGTGTGCCTGGGGCAATTACCTGCTCCAAATACAAAGGCTTTGTCAAACCAAATGCCAAATCGTAGCCATACTCTGGCAAAGTATTGGTCCCCTCCAACATTGGTCCCCTCCATATGCTGTAGCTGCAATATTTGTCTTCTAGTAACATATCAACAGAAAGAACTGATGTGCTGAAGAGGATTCTTGAGACCACTGGGAGCCCTTTACATAAAGCTTGTCACCCAGGTCCAAGGGACAGTTGGGACAATTGCCCTAAAAAATTGGGATGCTCAGCCCCTCCTGACTCCCCTGTCAGAAATGATTTATTAAGAGACTTCTGAGAAGCAAATAGCATACCTATAGCCTGGATCATAGTGCTCCAGTGTCTTCAAGGACATTTCTCAGGACAGACTTCGCCTTGCCCTCCTCAAAAGTATCTCCACCTCAACATTTCCTCATCCCAAGTTATACAAGCAGAACACTATACTGCACAATCAGCAGACTCCCATCCCTAGTGTTTCCTCTAATTTTCTCCATCCGTGTGTGGAACAAATTGTGTTATATGCACTGAGGCATGTGTAGATGTGCACCACTAGTAGAAACACATGATGCCAGCTGTGGGTGCTCTGCTAATCAGCTGGACAGCATTTGAATCTCTCCTGGGCAGTTGCCCAAGCACTCAGCTTAGAGAGAACACTGCCCATCTGTATACTGTCTTAGGCACAAAAAAGAAATTGTTATCCAGGGCTCTTTGTTGCTTCCTTCATGTGTTTCTTTAAATAGGGAAACAAGAGAATAGCCACCCCAACCCTAAGACATACCCATGTCTATAAGCACATACCTTTGAACATACGTTTTTTTAATCACAGGCTAAACAGGACCACCTGGATAAAACACTATCAACTAATCACTATCTAGAACAGAGCTACTCAAAACACAGTCCACAGGCTGCATGCGGCATACTGCCTGTTTGTTTGTGGCCCACGGTGTGGTATGGGGTTTACAGTGCAGTTTGGGTTGACATGTGCTTTAGCAGTTAAATTCCTGGACTGTTGTGAAGCCAAAACCAAAAAGTAGTTAATATAATGGTCTTGTGTTGATATGCGTTTTAGTAGTTAAATTCCTGGAATGTCATTGCTCATTAAAAGTGCTGTTCTATGGGTGGAAATCGGGTAAATATTGCATTTTATTAGTTTGAGCAGAACTGACTTAAATGGGGCCTGCATGTTATATAGTGTTGCCTTAATGTTTGTATTCATGCCCATTAGTGTGAAATAAGCTATTTGCATGTACATGCAACCACACTTAAGTTGCAGCCTTTGGCATGTGCTGTGAGTATTACTGTGGCCTGCAGGACTTCCAATGTTGAACGGCCCTGACCTAGAAGATTGTCACATACCTCCCATTACCAAATTATATTTAACACTGAGAAGTTTATATAAAGTACACAGGTAATAATATATTAGAGATAGTCATGTTTTCCTACCAAAAGCTTTTTCTACTAAAAAATGGTTGTTTGCTGAAAACAATTTTTTTAATGAAAAATGGCATTGGATAATTTTTATTTCCGTTTTTGATGGGGAAATTCTAAACAAAAAGGTTATTTCATTTCAGTTTTCTAATACCCAGAAATGTTCAACTTTGCCACTATCCTCCCTGCCCAATAATCTCTGAATGCAGTAAAATGAATCATGCTGAGATTTCGCGTGGGTTCCAAGCCCCAAGTGCACTCTGTTAAACTTCCTCAGTTTCAGAAAATGAAGTGTGACAAAAGGAAAACTGAAACAGGGTAACTGTGTCATTTGGTAATTTTCCATAAGTTGATGAAGTTGAAAAAGGGAAGGAGGTGCAAAGGAATGGTGTAAAACTTATATCAGTGTAATATCACATCATATGGACATTTAAAATTCATAAACGGGAATCTTTCTATTCATTTCAATGGTGATGGTATGAAGCAGCAAATACAGAAATTTCTGTCTTATTTACTTGCACATCTATTTTTAGAGCAGAGGATCATATATCAAAGGTTCCATATTGCTTACAATGAGTATAATAATTAATATGTTGATGTTAACAACTTTAATATATTGTACTTGAAAAGCACAGCATTACATTTGAGTGCCTTTTGTATTTTTCTTTGGCTCTATACAGTGTATTATAACTTAAGCATACTTATCTTATAATGAAAGTAATTACACTGTGATTGATTTGAAGAATACACCTGATGCAATGTCCCAGAAATTGTGATGGTAGAAACAAAACTTTAGTAGGTTATTATGCTTTGGGGTTGTAAACTGGGTAATATCTCTATTCAGCAAGAACTACAAGAGTACTTAAGGCATGAATAGAAAACCCACTGGTCCATGGGAAAGACTCAAGCTTTGGAAGAAGCACCTTGGAAAGGATTTTTATTGTACTTTACCTGTAACTGCTCAATACAAATTTTTGGGGAGTTCAGTGTCCTGGTTTAGCTGCATGTTAACAGAGTTTGTGTGACAATGCCAATATGTTTAAGAAATAGAGTTTTAAACGTGAATTTATCTCTCCCTGAAAATTATTAACTGATTTGACCTCAGTAGACAGACAAGACCCGCAAAAGAGACTTAGCTTTGGTCATAAGACAAAAAAGAAGGAGTAGAAAGTAACTGGAGTAAATTAAGAACATGAGAGAAAGCAAAGATCCAGGATGTTTGTTTTTAAGTTCCAGGAAGAGGTGGACCTAATAGCCTTCCCCCACAAACACAAAGGAGAGGGAGAGGGAGAGTGAAAGAAATCTCAGAAACCAAGTCAATGAAGGAACCACCAAATGAAAAAGCAGGAACATGCATGCAGCACAAAGGCTCAGAACGAGGGAACCAGAAGGAGACACTAGGTAAAAAAATCCGGACAGCACCCACTGCTTGGTCAAAGAGACCTAATCAGGGGATGCCACCGAGGAGAATTTGGCCCAAATGAGGGAAACAATTAGGAACCAGAAGTATGCCTGGCCATGGCAGAGAACCACTCCATCGAGCCTGCTCCCCCCAACATGTCCCAGTCAGATGAATGGCCACCCTGGCCAGTTTCAGAAAGAGGTCCTGCGGCTTTGTGGTGCCACTGACAGGGAGCTCACAGAGGAAGAAATGTGGGGGAAAACATAGCCAACAGATCAGCAGGAAGTTCTGGAGAAGCCAAAGAGAGGGCACATCAGGTGGGCATGTAGCTCTCACCACTGAAGGGTCACATGCCAGATACATCCATGAATTGTACCAGCCAGCCTCCCATGCTCATAGCTCTACAGGAGTTGCCAACTGAGAGACTCCTTGCTATTTTTTGCATCATCCCCAGAGACATTAGGAGGGTGCCTTCTTCTACCAGAAGGTAGGTCATATGGGATTTTTAGCATCCTCCACTCTTGCATGACACAGAAGAAGTGGGAGCTGCAATCCAGCTCCTGATGGAATTGGATTCATAACTGGATATAGCTGCCCAAGACTGATAGTTACAAAGGGCTCAGAGTACCTCCCACTTCTTGCAACAGTTTCTACAAGGGATGGATCCTCGGGTAAGCAGCCAGGTGGTTCCATAGCTCCAATACCTTCTGCTCCATCACTGCATCCCTCTGATGACCAGCCTCTCAAATATATTAATGGCAAAAGAGCATACGCCTCTGCCCAGCCCAGGTTTATTACAAGTCTTGAGAATAACTAAGTCCTGCCTGTTTGTGGTTATTATACAGATCCAAAAATGTTCTTTTACTCCTCACAAATGGAAGAATATTGGACACCAGTAGGGGTGCCCTCTGAGTTTGATTTAGTGAGTCTTAACTAGACTCGCTAAATTGAACTCCAGAAAATCGATCTCAGTAGCAGCAATCCTCCTTTTAGTGTAGACAAGGCCTGAGTTATGAACCTCTGACCCCCAAGGTAAGCATTTTCTTCTACCCATGGTGTATGTGATAGCTACCTGGCAAGAGTAAGGGTTCCACATCAAACCCTGAGTGTTGAAGTGCAAGCATTTAGTAAAAATGTGAGGGCGGAAATTTTCTTATTAATCTAGAAAGGCCTGTCTCTTCCACATGGCACCAAAGTTCTGCCTAATCCTCCAATTTGCAATGTGAATATTTTTTTTAAAATATGATGCTAGGATCTACTTTAAGTATACGTAAACTCTGAATAAGATGTAAACCTATTTAAAATTTCTCAGAGACTAGACTGTATTTTCTTTACATTATATGGCAATGTATCAAATTCAGAGCTGTCTTCAGTCTCCCTTCAGCTTCCAGAAAAGGGCAAGAAATCTAAATTTGGTCTAAATATTCACTTTAGACTTGGCAGCAATTGAATTGAAAAGTAAAGTAGGATGGAAGGAAACAGTTGAGGTCTGATATTTTAGGTCAAGAGTGAAAAGCTACTCAACTTTCCTTCCTTTTATGAAGGAGTGAGAAAGTGAGATCACTTACTTCCCATTTTCTGTACCCGTGCAGTATTCCCTATCTGTGCAGATGTAATGATACTCTGAAGACACTCACACACACAATGCAGGTGCCTTTTAGAGAACTTTCAGAAATATCCTTCTTGGTGTTTCTCTGTGTCAATCACTACGGTGTCCAAATGGCATCTCAGCCCACCCAGTGGAAGGCTACAAATACAGCTGTCAATTAATAAGCACTGCATGGAGAAACAGGGGAGAATATGCTAGAGTTAGGAATCAAATCTGAAAGATATTTTGTCCTGGCAAATTTATTTACAAACATTAAAGGAAGTTAGAGTGAAAGGAAAAAAAAAGATGGACAAAATTATTAACCTAGGTGAGAGTTTTGTTATTTTCCCAACCTCTGCATAAGCTTTTCTGTGTTCCAGGTCACACAAATCCCCTGTAAAATGGATCTTAAAACCTGTGGTGCAGTTTTGATGATTTGTATAAAATGATTCCTTCTTTCTTTTCCTTTCCGTACAAGAATTACATGGCTTCAGAGCAGATTTACATGACCTCAGCCAAATCAGTCACCAGCGCTAGCATTTCGAATGATTACTGTGTTACAGCTTCACACACTAAGATCGTGTGCAGAATGTACAATTTTATCTAGATTCCAATGATACCTCCATCACTGTGGCTTTCTGAGTACTTATAGAATTTGGCCCTAAGATTTTACAAGCACTGGGCTTACATGGCAAAGCACTTGAGACACAGTCCCAGTTTATGGAGGCAGGGAGCAACCTACTATTTCAATGAAGTGCATTAAATAACACTAATACATGAAAGATTGTAGTCAGGGGAAATTAAGCTGGAAAAAGATGGGTGCAGTAAAATAGTTTAAAAACACAATTTTCTCCCCTATATTTCAACAATAACATTCTATTTCTACTTTGGAAATAACAAATCCTATAAACCCTAACAGTCATGCAAATTGCATCTAATCATTTATTGCTTGACAATTGTAGGGATTTTTACCCCGGGGGGGCTTACGTCCGCCCCCCTTAGTCCTTGTGGCCATTGTCGGCCGTGTGCGCCTGGCTTTGCTCCGCTCAGCTCGGCCGGCTGGAGGAAGGGGGTCTGGGCCCGCCCTCGCTCCGGACCCCGACCCAGGGCCCTAAGGTCAGGGAAAGAATCCCCACCTAGCGGGCGGGGGGGGGGTCGAGAACCCTAAACTCCCCCGCTCTCAGGGTCCACGTCCCCGCCCTGGGCCACTTCTTCCCCCAAGTTAAATCACTTCACCCCGAGGGCCTCCATGCCGGTCCCCGCCCAGGGTCTCCAGTACCTGAGTCCTTCTGCTTGCTGCCGGGGTGGGTCCGTCTCCTCGGTGTCCCCCCCGCTCGCTGGTCCAATGCCACCTTTTGAACTGCCCGCCGGTCGCAGGCAGATGACGTCACCCCCCTCGTCGGCCTCCGGCCCCCCTTCGGGCCGGCCTACCCGTGACGTCACTTCCGCGACCTCCTCCCTCCGCCCTTTGTCCGCGACGTCCGCCGGTCCCGGCTCGTAACCTGGCCGGTGCGCCGGCGCCCCGCTCGGGGGGTACAGACGGCTATCCATGCCGCGCCGGGGGGGGTCCTTTTCCCCATGGCCGCGGCGCCCCAGCGGCTTCTGGGAGGGGCGGGGTACCCCGCCACAACAATATCAATTTTTTAAGGCCTATCAGGAATTTAATACCTCCTAAGAATGAAGTTCTATTCTGTGGATGTTGTGTTGGGTTTTATTCTTTCTTTTTTTATTTTTCCTGCAAAATGCAAGGATGTTTTCATTTAATTTAGTACAGCATTTCTAGCAGCATGGGCAAAATGAATCTTTTTGTGAAGCTCTTGAAAAGAGCGTGTTTTAAGTTATTGCTGCAAAATTATGCAAATGAAATAGCATATAAATAACAGGAAATTGATTTATGAGGTTATTGTGCTGTCAAGAGTTTCTAATAAGGTCTCAAGGACCACAGGAGTTACCAAAATCCCAGGGTTGGAAACACTTTCCCCTTGTGCCTGTTTTTACATTGTATATATTACTACAGATGGGTCCACATTTGTTAAAACTCTTTTCCCTCAAGGGACACTAGCCTGGCTCCCCTTGACATGTGTTAAGAAGGAGCCATTTTTATCCCAGCTGTGATTTGGATGCAATTTCTTTAGCTGTGTTATTAAAAATTAATTTAATTACTAAACTGTCTGTATAGTTTATACAGAATATGGGCCAACCTAGTATCAATAAAATCAATGGGGCGATGCTGATTTACACCACATGAGGATCTAACAGGATGTTAAAATCTGTGTCCGAGACTTGGCAAGGCAAATTATGTGGTATCTTCCTCAACGCCTGTGTTCCCTCTAAGGGGCACACAGGCATGCACCAAGAATTTGAGGTGTGCCCACCTCCAAAGCAGAGCCATGCAGTGGCTGCTCAGCTGTTCCAGGGTGGGGCTATGGGCCAGGCGGCTGCTCGGCCCTGTAGCAGCAGGGCAGCCACCACATAGGCCTGGTCCTGGCTTCAGCCCTTCCCCAGGGCCTGAGCTGTGGGCCACGTGATGGGCGGCAGCTTCTCTGGTGGCCCCAGACAGGGCCAGAGCCGGAGCCATATCAGGGGTGGCAGCTGCTCCTCCAGTGGCTGCTGTGGTGGGTGAGACCCAGGCCTGAGCCGCCGCATGTTGGCCCTGCATGAAATAAACTGGTGACCTGCACCCAGGTGTCCCCATCACAAGACTTATGGCTACAGTCGGCCTTCTCATGGACAGATCTCAGTAGAGGAGACAATACACCTGCTGCCAGACCACAGCTGCGGCATATGAACAGCAGTGCCATGGTGAAGCTAGCACTGGTAAGTATATCAGATAGATACGTGGGAGCAATTAGGGGAGTGATAGACTTATAGAATGTAATTAATTAATGCATGACTCAGTGTAGACACACTCTCCTCTCAATATATTATTATTCTTTTTATATCTAATCTCTCACACACATATATTTGCATATATTAGGTAGCAATAAATGATACCGTCATGTGTACCAGGAGCAGAACTATACATAGCCTGTCCCTGTCACACATCTGCATGTGCATATAAAAGCCCCACACTGTCTACTCAATAGAAATGCATTGGATCGCACACATAGACACTTGGCAATCTTTTGGGCTGTAGTCTGGAGGATAGATCCATTTAGATCCATGTTTCTAAAGAATGGTCCAGCTGGAAGTGTCAGGGTACTGCGGACAGATTTCTTAAAAGTCTTGGTATGTGCCTGGATCCCATCTCCCACCCCCCAAAAGAAATTTGCCACCTGCTAGATCAGATAGGGTGTTTAAACTAGTACTTCCGTGCCCTGGAAAAGTATGTGAGTGTTAAGAACTGAGCATTAGCTGTAATTGAGATTGTTCAAAAATGTTAGCTCCTCTTACCTTCATTTTTAAATAGGGCTGGGAGCATTAGGTAATGGGTTTTACTGTAAATGGATAATTAATAATCATTAGATGTACTTGTTTTCTTCATTATTATAGACAGCAGTTGTAAAAGTAGGTAGCCCGGGTCTTTTATGTAAGACCTCTGTCATTTAGTATGGTTGTGTGTGTGTGTGTGTGTGTGTGTGTGTGTGTGTGTGTGTGTGTGTGTGTGTGTGTGTGTGTTTCAAATTGTAGACCTGTATTTGTATGTGGCTGGAGAAATGATATTTGTGCATTTCAAGGTGTATGTCTCTGTGTGTGTGTTGTGAATTAGGGGCTGAATTAATATGTCTGTTGTTACCATCTGTGTGTTGTGAGAGCGTGGGCATTTTAGTGTAAATTATTAGTTTGCTTCTCTGTGTTGTACAAGTTTGTGGTCAGTGTGTGTTGTCATCTGTGTAATGTGTGAGCTTGTGTGACTTTCAGTTCTCATGTGGCTGTGTTAGGTTGTGCATTGGTGTGTAGTTCCATAGGTAGATTATGTTAACATGAGTCAACAGTGTGTTATGTCAGTTTGTGTGTGATGCAGTGTGGGTGCTTGTGTTTCATCTCTGTGTTAAGCTGTGTGGCCCGTGGGCAAGGGGACAGACAGTCCAATGAAATTAAATGTTATAATAGTGGTAAAGGATGGACAAGATGGAGGTACAGGGGATGAGGATTCCATGGATGCAAGAATGGTGGGAGCAAGGCTTGGTGGGAGTGAGACTGGGTGCCAAGCTGGGTGGTGTGCGGGTGCAGGGTCATGCACTGTGTAAATATCCCTTGTTTTAGCATTTTTCTTACATAACAATTTAAATTTTATATAATTTTGTTTGTAACAGGTGGGTGCCATGGTGGCACACATTCGAACAAGTGCACGTGATGTCAATATTGGTACACAAGACAAAACTCACTCCACTCCCTGATGGAAAATCTTAGAGGGAACACTGCTTAACACATACCAGAAATCTAAGAAAATAATAAATTACTAATACTTTGAATGCTTCTAGTTAAAAAAAAAGTACCCTGGGAACTCTGTTGACGCCAGAACTCTTTATTAAATTGAACAGATGTAATTAAATCAAGGAGCTGGAAAGTAATTTAGTATTTATGCCTTCCTTTAATCAAAAATTGATTATGGCCTTAAGGGCAACATCATTAGTTAAATATCAGTTAATATGTGAATGTAGTTTTCCTTCTTAATTGCTCTGGTCCGCCATTTATACTCCCATGGAATACTGAACATGTGCTGTCTCAGCCAAATCTTAATGCATATTATCACAAGCTTATATATTATCAGCTGGTCCCCTGAAAATGTCTAAATTCCCACCCTTGAAAATAAATACAAACTGAATCAAAGAATGTGAAAATTTCTCAGGCCAGATCCTATTTCTTCTTCTAGAAATCCAAAGGAGATGGAAAGTTGGCTTAAATATCCAGCTATATATTTCTCTTGAGTGGGAAACCTCAGGTACCATAAAACCAGCACAGCTAGCTGTGTGCTACAGATTGCTGGTCCTCTAACACAAGGGGCCTTCCACCTGCCATAGTGTGTGGAGTCCCGTCAATCTCCACTGGCATAACAACCCCTACAGAGGGTTTGCTTTAGCCTGTGCAAGGACAGAACCAGGCTCCAGCTGCCCTTCTCATACCATATTGATCCTTTCTCCACCTCTTTTGTGGGGTATTTGTGTTTCGGGATGTGAATAAGTTTTTCAATTCACTCATATTTTCCTTTTTTTCTACTGGACAAATGTCTTTCTCTGCACTCCATGCAAAAACTCTCAAATGTAGTGTTGCCATCTGCTATCAAAGATATGCAGGCACGTGTGCATGTAGATATAATATGTGTTAGTCTCCTCCCCAATTCTTTCTCTTTGGGTACGTCTAGACTACATGCCTCTGGCGACATTTAAATTTACATGGCTGCCGCGCTGAGCCGATCAGCTGTTTGTCGGCTCAGCGCGGTAGTCTGGATGTGCGGGGGTCGACATCAAAGGCATACCTGGGAGGTCGACAAATGCCTTTGATGTCAATCCCTGCGCGTCCAGACTACCGCGCTGAGCTGACAAACAACTGACAAACATGTAAATTTAAAAGAAGCGGCGATTATTTAAATCGCCGCTTCATTTTCCTATGCCTGGTAGTCTAATCTACATGCCTCTGTCGCCAGAGGCATGTAGTCTAGATGTACCCTTTTTTCTCTGTCTCTCTCTCTCTCTGTGTATATATACATATACTTAATGTTATTGGTACTTTAAGTTTAATATATATTGTATCTATACACACACACACGCACGCCTGTATATATTTGTTAACAGTTGGAACACTGCATTTGAGAGTGACTGCACATGGTGCAGAGAAAGTAGAAAAAGTGGTCAATAAATGTCAATAACATTAAGCACAAATATTGTAACAGTGGTATAGCTTAAATTGGCTTATACCATAATCTTGCTCACTCGCATGAAGTATCCCATAACTCCTTGCATTTACTGAAGTAAGCATTTGGCAGAAGGAGATAGGAAACTTGTCAAAAATCAAGATGCATTTGTTCTGTTTTAGCACAAACTAAAGAAATATCATCACAGACCAATATCTTGAATGTTAGCATCCTGAACAAAGATAGAGAAGGAACAGAAGTGGGATACATTGATGGGCTGCATTTTAGTGACATGTGAGGAGATGTGTAACTTGTAAAATCATGCCATAGAAAATAGTGTACTCAGAAATGGACATGGGTTGGAGCCACGGGTAGACGAGGGACAGAGTAAAAGCAAACCACTAAGCTCTACCAGATTCTTGGGAGGATTCTAAGAGATGGTGCGAAGGTGGGAATTTATACCCAGAATATGAAATATTCCTGAAAATGGAAGTATGACAGATTATTTATCCTGTCCAGCTATTCATATCCCATTACAAACAATATCACTGAGATTTTTACAGTGTAACCCATGCCTGTCTTCTGTCACCAACTCAACACTCACAACCTATTATGACAGATGTAAACTAAAATTTCACTTATCTGTGGCTTCCTCAGTCTAGCAACACATGCTTGCTAGTCTCTAGTCACAAAGTCTTCCAAAGCTTGTGTATCCCCTATTGTCAGGATTTGCATTATGCTAGCAGAGCAGAGGGTCAGTATGCCCCTTTATATAACAGCCATACTGGAGAAAATTATTCTAGGAGTAATTCTCAAAAACATAATACCCCAGCAGGGAGATAAAAAAAAAGCTTGAGTATCAAAATGTCTATTGGTCCGTAACATAACATGTGATCTGTAATAGACAGCCTGAGCTGTATCCCAAAAAAATGTTCTAATAGGTCCTACTAAACTTAGAATCAGTTGTGACTTAAATTTAATGTGATTTCTAGAGGTATAAACTGTTGGTTGCTCAGAGTGGACACAATCCACATCTTCTCTTTAGCGCTTGTTTAAAAGAGCATTACTCATAACCTGGTAATAAAAGGTACAAGAAAGAAAAAAAGTAGAGAGAACACTATGGCTGTGTCTACACTGGCATGAATTTCTGGAAATGCTTAAAATAGAATACTATTCCATTTTCAGTTTTTCCGGAAAAGGAGCATCTACATTGACAGGCTGCTTTTCCGGAAAAGCCCTTTTTCCAGAAAAGCGTCTGTGGCCAACGTAGACACGCTTTTCCGGAAAAGAGCCCCAATCGCCATTATCGCGATCGGGGCTTTTTTCCGGAAAAGACTACTGGGCTGTCTACACTGGCCCTTTTCTGGAATAGTGTTCCGGAATAAGGACTTATGCCCGAGCAGGAGCAGAATGGTTTTTCCAGAATAGCGGCTGATTTTGTACAGTAGAGCATCGTTGCTTTTCCGGAAATTCAAGGGCCAGTGTAGACAGCTCGCAGCTTATTCCGGAAAAGCGGCTGATTTTCCGGAATAAGTGGCCCAGTGTAGACACAGCCTATGTGTGTTTCCCCTTTAATCAATTGCAACGCCTTTGAAAACAGCAGAGTTCTTAGAAATGTAAAGGTGCAGTGCATAGGAAAAAAATCGTAAGCATTTCACATTACCTACACCACACAAATGAATACTAAATAACAGCAGTGTGTCCATTAATATTCGATGGGGACAGTGCAAGAAGGTTTTGTGGACACATTGCTATGCAAGACTAGAAAGGGAGGATGTATTGACGTTCTGGAAAAGAAAGCAGTACAGTGTCTTGATAGGAGATACTTGAGCTTGCGAGGTTGAACTGAATCTGAGCTAGAAGGGGGGAAATTTTTCCCAACATCTCTCTCCCACTCAATATTATGTTTAGCAATCTGAGGTGAGTTTATGTCAAATTCTCTTTAATGTTTGTCTCCAGAGAACTTGATTTTAATTAAGCTATTGGAATGAGATGTTCCATATCCAGAATGGGGGAAGCTTGCATTCTGATGTCAGAAGAGGCTGTATCAATAGACATGGAATTCATAGATTATAAAGCCAGAAGGGACCACTGTGATCATCTACTCTGCCCTCCATTATAACACAGGTCATGGAATTTCCCCCAACAAATTCCCAGAGCGGATTTTTTTTTTTTTAAATCCAGTCTTATTCTAAAAAACCACCAATGTGGGGACTCCAGCACAATCTTTAATAAAGTGCTCCGATGGTTAATTACCTTCATTGTTAAATTAAAGTAACAGCCTGAGTACTGAGTCCAAAGCAAGGGGATGGTGAGAGCCCCCCAGAAAAGTGATGCGACAACATTGACTGAAGTCAGTGTGAACGCAGAGGGAATTTGCTGGAGCTGGAGGTTGCCAAGCGCTATTCAGGCATCCCTATTAAAAGATGTTTAAATCTTCCTAGCGATACGTACAACATTGATGGATTTTAGTTATGTTTTTAAAATATATAGGAGTGATTATAGTTTATAGAGTACAGTCTTACAGGGTAGGATGTGTGCATTTTGATCTAAAAATTGCATAGTGAAATACCACATAGATTTCCTACACAGTTATGGAGCCATATATTAGACTAAATACATAATGCATGAAGTCTTTTTAACTACAGTATATTTATTTTGACAAGTATACACTGCAGATAGGATAATGTATTCCAGCTCTCGGCATCTTTAGATCGGTCTTCTGAATATCTAATGTTTATTCTTCTTGTGCATTTTATGTGTGAGAAGGAAAATATTCTAAAATCTACCTTAACCTCATGGGTACTGATGGGTAGCAGAGAAACAAGACACAGTTGAAATACATGCAACAAAAGGCCTTAAAAAACTGTAAAGTAGCAAACCCTAATGAGATGTAACATTATGTAAAAAGGAAGATACAGTAGCATATAGTTAGGTTATTTTTCTCCGACTCCTTTTCCACAAATTTACATACTGTGCTTTAGTACAAAATTTTCTTGATTAAGCTACTTGAGCAAGGCATAAAATAGAGCTGACTTCTGTTTTTTTTTTTTTTTTTTTTCACTGCAAAGCAAAATTGTCTTCACCAGTTCATGAATCATTTCAATAAAAATATAGTCAAGTTTCAATAACTGTTTTTTTAGCGTTGGAACACATAAAAGATTTGGAGCATTCAGGTTCAGTTCAACACATTATAAGGGTATTTGAAATATTTTGAGCAAACTTTGGCTTTCAAAACACCCTCAAAATTCAAATGTGTCTAGATCCAGGGTCTTAATTTGGATCTATTTCTACTTTTAACAGTGTGATCTATCGGGCCATGGGAAATTTTTCAAGTGCTTTAATAACTTAAGCGACTTATGAGCCTAACTTCCACTGAAATACAAAGTAGACTTCATCTCCCAAGTGCCTACAGGCTAGATTCATAAAGGATCTTAGGTGTTGTAGTGCTCAGTCTTGTTGTGTTGATGGCAGTTGAGGCCTCGGCAAATGATCGAGCTGTGAGAAGACAGTCGTCTAGATAGGGGGAAATGATGATCCCTAGTCGACATAGGAAGGCCACTATCACCGCCAGTGTTTTGGAGAACACCCTGGGGGCTGACGAAAGGCCGAATGGCAGGACTTTGTACTGATAATGATCGGAACCCACCAGGAATCAGAAGAAGTGCCTGTGGGCCGGATGAACTGTCAGATGGAAATAGGCGTCTTGTAAATCGAGGGATACAAACCAGTTGTCTTTCTTGAGTGCCAGTATGATGGTCGTTAGGGTACCATCTTGAAATGTTGCATTCGTACGTATTAGTTGAGATGACGAAGGTCCAGTATAGGCCTCCAGCCTCCAGATGTTTTCTGTGTTAGAAAATAGCAGGAGTAAAACCCTCTCCCATGGAAGGGCTCTGGTACCCTCTCTATTGCTCCAATATCGAGCAAATGAGCTACCTTCTGTTTGAGGAGGGGTTTGTGAGATGGGTCCCTGAAGAGGGACGGGAGGAGAGGGGTAGTAGGGGGAAGGGATGTGAAGGGAATTATGTAGCCCGTTGTTCTTAGCTGCATGACCCATTTGTCTGTTGTTATTACAGCCCAGCGATGGTGAAAGAGCCTTAAATGATGGTGGAAAAGCATAGTACTAGCATTAGAGGCAGGTAGTATTTGAATGGCTTGCAATTCCTTGATTCACACATCAAACTTGCTGTTTAGTTTGTTGTTGATTTGTTGGTCTGGCAGCTTGTGGCCGTTGTCTTTGAGGCCATTGCCTAGGTCGTTGGTGCTCGTATTCTCGCAGTTGTGCATAAGAGAAAGGCCTTTGCTTCTGATATGATGTGTACTTTTTTCACTGATATGGCAGCGTATACATGCCCAGATTCCTAAGCATAATACGCGAATCTTTGCCGGACTGAAGCAGCTGGTTTGTCTTATCTGCGAAGAGGCCTTGTCTGTCAAAGAGCAAGTCTTCAACTTTAGATGGAAGCTCCTTCGGAACCGCTGACATGTGGAGCCATGAAGCCCTATGCATTACGATAGATGTTGCTGTCATCCTCACTGCCACATCCGCCATGTCCCGAGCAAGGTGAAGTGCTGACCAAGAGGCAGCATAGCCCTCTTGAATAATAGCTTTCAGCAGCTGTCGCTTAGTATCTGGAAGCTGGTCAAGCAGGGGGACTAACTTCGCATAACTGTCGAAGTTGTGATTTGCTAACAGTGCCACATAATTGGCCATTCGGAGTGTTAGCGTGGCCGAGGAGTACACCTTTCTGCCCAAGAGGTCTAGGCGCTTGTTGTCCTTATCTCCAGTGTTGGTCCTTTAACGAGGGGCTTTGGCCCGCTGTTGAGCTGAGTCAACAACCAAGGAATTAGGCTGGGGATGGTCAAACAAGAATTCTATCCCACTAGCTGGGACAAAATACTTTTTGTCGGCCTTTTTATTGGTCGGCGGTGCCATGGCAGGAGTTTGCCATATGCCGTTGGCAATTTCAAGTATGGCCTCATCCAGTGGGAGAGCAACCTTGGATGAGTGGGAGGAAGGATGTAAGTTTCTCAACAGATGATGTTGTTTCTGTTGGATCTCCGTTAGCTATACATTCTGGGTGTCAGCTACCCATCCGAATAACTCCTGGAATTCCTTCAGGTCATCCGACAGTGAGGTGTCTCCAGTGAGGATGGCATCTTCTGGTGAAGAAGACTCCATGTCCATAGGGGACCTGTGATATGACGCTTCCGTGTCAGCGGTGTGTTCTACTTCTACGGTAGGCTGTTCTGTTGGTGGTTGATCACTGGATGGAGTAGGTGGTCTGGCTGATGGCAAAGTGGG
The DNA here is from genome assembly GCF_049634645.1 of Pelodiscus sinensis. NCBI lineage: Eukaryota > Metazoa > Chordata > Testudines > Trionychidae > Pelodiscus > Pelodiscus sinensis. The sequence continues at coordinate 176,810,683 of NC_134712.1, forward strand.
GGATTGGTTCTTGTCATGAGTTGTGAATGACAGAGCTGGTGAAGGTGAGGTGCGAATTGAGTGGGAATATCGCTCTTGATGGGTATGGTATTATGGTAATGATCCTTGTAAAAAGGTTGGTATCTGCACCTGTGGTCGACCCTGTATCTAGAGCTCCTGGAATATGAGGAAAGACCTTGGGGATCTTGATCTGGATCTGGATCTGTACCTCGAGCAGCAAGGAGATGGCGCACAATAATATTGGTGGTAGTAGTGTCTTGGTCGAGGGGAAACGCTAGGTTGGAGCTGTCTGGATTCATAGAATCATAGAATACTAGGACTGGAAGAGACCTCGAGAGGTCATTGAGTCCAGTCCCCTGCCCTCATGGCAGGACCAAATACTGTCTAGACCATCCCTGATAGACATTTATCTAACATACTCTTAAATATCTCCAGAGATGGGGATTCCACAACCTCCCTGGGAAATTTATTCCAGTGTCTGACCACCCTGACAGTTAGGAACTTTTTCCTAATGTCCAACCTAAACCTCCCTTGCTGCAGTTTAAGCCCATTGCTTCTTGTTCTATCCTCAGAGACCAAGATGAAGATGGAGTTCATGCCGAGTTGGAGGTGGAGAAAGAGGTTTGGGGGAGAAAACCCCTTGTTGTGGGCTTGCTGCTACTCCTCTGTCAGCGGAAGAAGGGGAGAGTTGCATCAGAGGCGTTGATGATGTTGTGGTAGGTGTTGAAATCTGGCACAAGTATGGCGGTGTTAAAGAGTGATGCAGTGGTGCCAATGGTTCCGGTGCCGAGCATGTTGGTGCCTTAGGCATTGGTGCCGATGAAACTGTAGCTCTGTGCATCAGTACGGTGTGCCCCAGTGCCTAGGTCATCGGTGCCTGGGAATGAGGTGCAGGTTGCACCAATATGGTCTCCACCACCGGCATCAGTGCTGGTAGGTCGGAGGAAGGTGGGACAGGGGCCAATGAAACCAGTGCCACAGCTGGTGCTGACTTGAGTCTCGGTGCCGTGCGCTCCGCTAGACTCAGTGCCAATGTACTGCGCACCAGTTTGTCTTTGTGCGGCTTTTGGGCTGCTGCTGTCCCAGAGGTGCCCATCTTATTTCCCGTGCTCACTCTGAGCCCTGGTAAGGAGCGAGATGACAATCGGCTCCTTTCTGAGCTTGTCGCCTTGTGGGAAGGCCGACGAGCTGTATCAGGGAGAGACAGCGGTTGAGCTGGGGTTCTGCCTGTGAGCCACTTCTCTTGGTCATGGCGTGCCCTGGCCATCATTTTTGTACAGTGTGGGCACTTTTGGGGAATATGTCCTTCCCTGAGGCGCTTTATACAAGAGGAGTGCCCGTCTGATATGAGCATTGACTTCCGGCACGTCAGGCATTTTTTGAATCCTGGTGATCCAGGCATGATGAAGAGAACAGAAACATATTTGTTTTAAATGCGCTAACTAACTAGAATCTAACTACTAAAAACATTAACTATAAACCTAACTATTCAACTATATACACATTCTCCTCTCTCAGTCCTGACAGGACCAACACGAGAGGGAGCTGTTTCTCTGTCTGTACCCAAAGACGGTCAGGAAGAACTGGCGGGAGCTGAACCGCACGAGCAGAAACGGCACAAAAAGCCACAAGATGGCCGCCGCGCATGTGCAGTCCGGAAGAAACAGCTGAAAGATCTCTGAACTGCGGCGCCAGGACAAGCCCAACACCCACAGTGGAGCACCCATGGGGACACTACCCGAAGAAGAACCATGGTTTAAAGTATACAATTAGTTATTGCATGAAGAACTACTTTTTGCACTTTTAGCCAGATAATACAACACAAATGAAATGTGGTAATTCAGGGGCTCTTGGGTGGGGGAAGAGTTGTTATTCTTAAGGGTTTTCTCTTTTGTTTTTTTGTTTGAATATGTTAAAACATACAAAGGAAAATGCAATCAGACAAATGACTATTCAAGAGTTACTTTCCCTTCTTTTGAAAACAAGATATTTGAAGTCTATATAGTTAATTGTTTCAGTTTAATTTCACATAGAGTAATTATCTTTTAATGGTGTTTTTTTTTAAATGCAACAATTCTGCATTAGAATAATTTTAGGAAGAAGAATCAAACTGACAAAAGTGAAGGGATACACATTCCACCCCTTGCTCGCTCCATGTTTATCTGAAGATATCATGAAAGTGCCAGAATAATGGTTAATCTGACACATGGTATCTCTTTTGTGTGTATAACCCAGTCCGATTTTAAGATGTTTTAATTGAGCAGAATATCTCAGTATCCTAAAAGATTTGGTACTATCCTGTTTGTTTCCTGAAGTGTTTAGAAACCAGCTTTAAATCTTTTGTCCCACAAAACCAAGCTGTAAAGAGGATTAACAAGCATTCCTGATGAGATCCAGTAGCACAGAGATGCTGTGGTACTTCTTTCCAGGGGACATTGTGAAGGCCAAAAGTATAATGGAGTTCAAAAAATAATTAAGAAAGTTTATGAATGACAGGTCCATCAATGGCTATTAGCCAAGATGCAACCCCATGCTCCGGGTGTCCCTAGTTCTAATTGCCAGAAGCTAAGAGTGTACAACAGATGATGGCTCACTCAATGATTGTTCTGTTCTGTTCTTTCCCTCTGAAGTCCCTGGTACTGGTCTTTATCAGAAGACTAGATACTGGACTAGATGGATCACTGGTCTGACCCAGTATGGTTCTTCTTATGTTGGTCAGAACCTGAATGTTGTAATGCTCTCTGAGTGTGTTACAATATGCAAGTCTTGTACAGGGAGAATCCATGTATTACAATTATTGATAGGCTAACAAGAGCATCACTGGATCCTAAGGTGAAAAAGTCAACAGCATATTTGCATAGACGACTATTTCAAATCCGGTATATTCAGATCATATTGTTTACTGAATGGCATATAGTAAGACGGTGGTCAAGAGCTACTTAGTAAAAACTATATAGAGCCTAGCAGCTGATATTCTATTTAGAGTCTGGCAAATCTGCGACTGTCTGATTTATATCTGTGGGTATATGCATCCGCAGATGTGGATATCTGCAGCTCATTTTGGTGGATATGCATGTGGCTACAAATTTTGTATCTAGAACCCAGAAAATTTATATCTTTATATCTTTGGGCATCCACATTCACGAATGCCAGTGAGGTTATCCAAAACTCATTTTTGCAGCTACAGATAGATACAAATTTTGTATCTGTATAGAGCTTTAATTCTATTATACTGGCAGAACAAGTGGATACTGCCTTACAAAGTGGATAATGAAATACATCTGTTCTGTTGCCTTCCCAGAGGTGTGCCTCGTGAAGTCTAGGTGAAGTCTGGATTGTTGCTCCACACAGGTCAGGCTGGAAACCTTGGCATATTAATGAGGATTAAGCTACCATGAGTGAGGTATGGTAAAAAAAAATGCAATTGAGCCTCAAATAGTAAGTGCCGCACGCTCCTAGTGAGTTTTTCCCATCTATCTCATTCTACGAAAAGGTAGGATGTAGGTGGTATTAAGGGCCAATAATATAGCTCTTCTATTTACAATATCCAAACTGGCAGAGATATACTTTCAACCTGGATAGCTTACATCAGACTAAGGAAAAAACTAACAAAAATATTCATGGGAAAGAAAGAGAAGCAATGTGTAGTATGCTCTGACACAGGGAAAATCTAAAACTGGAGCTGTGTTGGGGTCATCTGGCAGAATAATCAAGGCTGGTGAGAGCCAGAGTGTAACCCTAGCAAGGCTGGCAGGCTGAAGTTGTATGCAGATGTCAGTGGCTTGCAGCTAGAAGGCTGTTTGGGAGAGGCCCAAGTGGGAGGTACTTCAGCAAGCCATTGTGGGGCACCAATGGAGCTGAGCAAGGTTGGCACAGCTGCTCATTAGGCTGGATTGTATCCTACTACATACAGAGACGCATAGACATTAAGATATAACGACACTTAGTCTCCTCCTGAAATGTAGTTATTTGCATTTATAGGAATTTCTATGTTCATGGAAATTCTGTGCCTCCTAGCCACAAAAAGGTCAAACAACAGACTACATGGCTTGCCACTAAACCTCTGCTTCTTAGCATTTTGATAGCTATTGTTGTGGAAAGTATTTTACTTGGGATACTTAGGGAACAGTTGATACCTCTGACAATGCGGAATGATCAATGAAATAGCAGCCTTCACAAAAATATTCTGCTTTATAAATATTAATGGCCCAGACCTTCCCTTCTTGCAGGAAGGGACCGTGGGATAGGATATTTCCAGGATGACTCTCCGGCAGGCCCGCCGGTGGGAGAGGGCAAAGGGGACAATTTCCCTGGGGCCTGACGATTCTAAGGGGCCTGGAGATCCGGGCTGCCACCACTGCTACTGGAGAAACAAATGATTCAAAGGGCAAACTGGACTGATGCCACAATTCTGCAGAGGACTTAACTTTCACCACCAAACCGCTTATGGATGGGTAACAAATCCCATTGATTTCAATGGGCCTTAAGAATGTGCCTAAGTGCTTTGCTGACTCAAGTCTCATAGGAACATTTCAGAACAATCACAGAGGCTGCATTTATTTGCTTGTAGGCATGGCTTTCTTAGGTGATCATTCTCTCCATACCTCTTCATTGAAATGTAACTGATTTATTTAAAAGGAGATACATTTTGTTTTTATTTTGACCCATTTATTTCTTGAGTTGCACAAAGTAACAGATGCGCACTGCACACAATGAAAGGCAAGGAAGACAAGTACTAAACTGCCCAGGAATTCTACAACATAAGCATTACAGAAACTTCCTACTTCATGGGGGAGGTTAATTACTGCATTTGATGGTTCATTTTGCACTTGATGCAACAAGCTTTTATCTTATTAGGTGCTCACACAGTATGTTGTCTCTAGCAGTGGTATAGATATCACAGAGGAGATACTGAGCATGAATAATTGTGTGTGTTTTTACTTACATTTACCGTTTACTTTCTAAATTTCATCCAAATGAATTGATGTTACAAAAAGCAGTTCACCCCAGATCTCTTCACCAAATTTACCTTATATCTCTTGAAAACCATGAAGACCTAAACGTGCAGAGATCACAGACAGAGGCTTCCTAACTAAACTGTAGGGTGTTTACACTACATCATCATCATCATAGTATCTGAATCCCATAGGATGTCAGTGAAGAGATTATGCTGATTAATTATATACACAACAAGCTGCCCCTAGACCACCAGGTGGATGATTTGATAGAAATTACTGAAATGAAATTAAATAGGTTTGAGAAAAGCAAAGAGAAAAATATGCAATGGCTACATTGACAGCCATGAAAGTGTTAAGGAAATGGGTATTCTCACTTATGCTTAAGGCTCTTTGTTCACATAAATATAGTTACGAAGCCTGTAAAACTATACATTCGCTGATTTGTCTGTGAAAACTTAGTGCCAGAAAAATGAACAGTTCCACTTATCTGCCATCTACTACCAGTGCTTGCTACTTTGTTATTCATAATGGACCATATTCATCCACCGTGCCACTTCACTGACTTCAGTGGAGCCATAACAACAATAAAGTTCCCCCAATGTACTTTGTTCTTAAGCAACAGGGTCTGAGTTTAAAAAAATCCACAATGCAAATCAGAAAAAATATAATACTTAAGTTTTTAAAATATCATTTTTGGCTGCCTTCCCAAACACTAGGCCTATTTAGTTCAACACAGCAGCCATCTGGCTTTACTGTCCATGATATACCATTCCCCATATGCTTATGCTTAGCAGTACCTAACTAATTTCCTGATAAAGAATGTAAATGCCATTGAGTCTGAACCCATGCAATCAATAATAGGGCCATATGTTCCACTTGTCTAAAAAAACATCCAAAGCAGGCATAATAAGTTGGTGTGTTGCATTATGCATGCCACATGAAAACTATGTTGTTGCACACCACAACTGAAAGTGCTAACTAAATATATTCCAAGGAGACAAAACCCATAAATACTTTGTTTGGAATAAAGAATAGCATAGCACATATGAGACCAAAGGTGGATAAGTATGCAATGAGTATATCTGAGTTTGTTGCCATCAGAGGTAAAATTCACACCCCACTGCCATTTTAAATTGCCCTACCCCTGCCCCCATTCCTAGAGTATTTCTCCCTGACACAGCAAATTGTTACAAGGAAAAAAAGGAGGAAAAAACTCAAGCCCTTTAAGAAGCTAAAGTAAATGTTGAATAGTTTGTGACTCCTTCAGGTTAGTATATGATCCAACTGGTTTTACTCATTGCTGAAGTGAGGGAGAGGAGTCCTGGCTATTAGCAAATCTTAAGACCTGACAATGTTTTTATTAAGAATGCTGTGAGTGGGAAGAGCCTTGGGCCTCTACAGTCTCTTCCCACTGAGTTGGTAGATGGAGAGGTAATACTAGAGTTCAGTGTACTCCTAAAAAAAGGGCTTTAAAGAGCTGTCCTTGAGTAGAAAATGCTGTCTGAAGGATGCTGGGAAGATTAAGCCTGTGGGTCACAGAAAATTAAGGGCCTGAAGAAATTCTTCTATTTGAAAAAGGCTATTGACTATGTACTGAAGAAGGTTTTGTAGACCGAGATCACTCAGCAATCCAGGGAACTTGACTTCAGAGTAAAGTCCAAGGAATAACCAATGGGTGAAAAGTACAGCACTTCCTGCTACCATGAAAGGGAACTTTGGTCATCTTGTTATATAGGTCCCAGGTCAAGAAGATACATGCCTGTGACGGGCCGCCAGTAACCCACACGGGAGACGGCCTGGGACGCCAGGCTGCGGAAAGCGGCAGCGCGGCCCAAGCCCCTCCCACCGGCCCTGGCACGGGCAGGGGAAGCCGGTGGGGCCACGCTCAGCCTCCACAGCTGCACCGGCAGAGAACTGCTGGGCCCTCCCTGGAGGTCGCGCTGGGCGGGGCGGAGTCATGCAGCCGGGTGGCTGCTGAGAACGTCGGCATGCCACTGGGAGGGGAGGAGCCCCGGGTGGTGTCTGGCACGGTGGGCCATTTTAAAAAGGCTCACCGCCAGCAAGGGAGGGGGCAGCCTCCTCACAGACAGTGAGGAGAACCCCCGAGTGCAAAACGGACCCTGAGCGGCACCGAGACCGGCAGGCAGCCCGGCCTCGTCCCAGGGGATCCCGGGACAGCCACCACAACTTGTGGTTGACCAGTCCTGGCTCCGACGGAGATTGGACCCCTCCCCGCCAGCCCTGGAAAAAACAGACCGGTAAAGATAGGACCCGGCGAAGGGAACAGACCCGCGAGACATCGCTGGAGCGACTCCAGACCCGGACTCCTGAACCAGGGTAAGCTCTGAGAACTGGGACCGCGGTACGAAGCTACTGGGGAAGGGAGGAAGAAGCCCGGGGCGGGGCCCTTTTGGTGTCCGTGGGTAGACGGGTTACAGCAGAAGTGATCCCCGTCTACCGCGTCGGGGCACAAGCAAGCCCCGACGCTTAGGGCCCCGGGCTAGGACCCGGAGAGAGGGTGGAACCAGGTCCCCCTCCCTCACCCCGAGGAGCATTCAAGCCCGGGTAGTGCCGGTTCAGGCGTGCAATGGGACCAGGTGACAGTCAACTAGGAGGGACTGGACGGGGGGCTCAGGGCCCAACCCGCAGAGGCGGGTGATAGCTGCAGGGTCCGCTGACCCCCCCTCCTGGGAGGGGGTGATCGCACCTAATTGACAGGGCGTACGAACAGGGGCCCTGGGCAGGATACTAGCGGGAAGAGGGTGAAAGGGGTTCGCCAAGCTCCCCTCTCGCTCTGGGGAGGGGGTGATCGCACCCTAAATCACTCTCAATGCCCATGAAAGTAATTACTCTATCTCTGTCTTTCTTTTTTTCCTACCATATCTGTGGTAGGCAGGCCTTCCTGATCCAACAGTGAGTACCTGGTGACATACTGAAAAACTCTAATGTGCCACTATGATGTAGGTATCTACCATCTGTGATGTAGGCACATTAATGATGCCTAAGGTGCTGGTAACTTACAGTATCTTCCTCTGCAACAAGCTTTTTACCATTAGTGGCATTACAACCAACTGCCTTGATGAGCCTAGTGATATGAGGATCACAGAGTTGAAAGGGTAGTTTACAGCTACCTTTGTGCCTTCTCCCCAAGATGCATTGGGCACCAGCAAGATGGCCCTAATCATCACTACTGAAAGGAAAGTTTTGCACCAAGAACAAAAGAAAGACTATTCATACAAGGTGCAGCTCTCCCAACAAAGTTTGGAATATATCATATTACAGTCTTTGATAGGAGTTACAATTGTTCAAAATGTGTGTGACAAAATGTGATTGAATGAATGTACCCTACTAAGTGAATGAATGTACCCTACTAAATGAACAGTTAGATCAGATGTTACAAACAAAACATTCCTAGCAGAATGGAAAAGAATCAAAAAGTAGTCCTTTGGATTCAAAGATAAATGATTTTAGAAAAGAACCTCACAAACAGATTATTGTTACCTATTCTACATTAAGGATGTTAAATTTAGTTTACTCAACGAATCAACTACTCGATGGATTTTCCATCAATTAGTCGATAAGCCAGAAAGCCACAATGGGGTTAGCTCCTGCCCTAGGAGCTATCTCTGCTGCAGCTCTGCCTTTTAAATGTATTAAGAGCATGTTGGCTCTTAATGAATTTACAAGGCTAAAGCGCAGCTGAAGGGACCCAGTGCAAGCCTAGGACAGCTGATTCCCAGCTTGCGCTGGGTCCCTCCTGCTGTGCTTTAGCCTTTTTAATTTATTAAGAGCCAACAAGCCCTTAATACATTTAAAAAGCTGGCCCGCAGTGGAGGGGACCCAGCGCAAGCTGGGAATCACCTGTCCCAGCTCATGCTGGATCCCCCCTGCTGCTCTTCAGCCTTTTAAATGTAGTAAGAGCCTGCCAGCTCTTAATGCATTTAAAAGGCTAAAGTGCAGCATGGGGTACTCAGCATGAGCCAGGAATCAGTTGTCCTGGCTCATGCCAGGTCCCCCTTACTGCACTTCTGATTTTTAAATGTGTTAAGAGCCAGCAGGTTTCTCTGCCAGCAGAGGCAGCGTCTGGAAGTAGGCACAAGCCAGGAATCAGCTGTTTCCAGGCTCGCGCCCAGTCCCCGCTATCCCCCCTGCCTTCTCTGCCCTCCCCCCGAAGACGATGCTGGGGGCAACTGGCTTTTAAACTAGCTCCCTCCAGCACCAGCTCCTGCTCCCCCCACCTTGCTGCCTCTATTTGAGGGGAAGCAATTAGTCGAGGGACTAGTCAACTATCCAAAAAGCTTTTCTTATTGCATAGTCAACTAGTCTCTTACATTCATATTCTACATATGAGATGCTAGGAAACTTAACAGTTAAGGTTATGAAAAGATAAATTCTTCCCAGTGCCCATCAAAATAACAATAGCAGCATGTTTTCTGACAATAGACACTTTCCAGGTAATAAAGGAGGTTATCATTTAAATTAGTGATTGAAGGAACAACAACACTTAAGATGCATTGTGTCCAGGTCTATCAGAACAGTGTAAGATTTGTGAGAACTTGTTTAATACATGCAGATTCATATCCTATCCTATTAGATCCAAATACTGTATTAGTTTCTCCATGAGGATATCATTTTGACCTTCTAAAAATGCAAAACACTCTTCAATTAATATGTATCTACAGAGTATCAACAGATTCTTGATCCTCTGCAAAGAATTTGATGGAAAATAAATAAATCATAATATGATTTATAGTAATTCCATATACAAAATAGATTAAAAGAAACTTAAGGGTGCAAAATGAAACACCATTGGAAATGCCAAAATTAAGGTTGTCACTTTATTTGTGCATTCTGTAATAATATTATTTCACACCATGTTCTCACTATTTTCCCTTATTTAGTATGAAAGCTGGATAGTGAATGAGGCAGGGATTTGCGTTCAGTATGAGTTGAATGAGACAGAGATAAGAATAAAAAATAATTATTGTATAGTTGTTTCATTCACTCAGCACTGTCCAACCGACACACTGAACAAGGCAGAGATCCAGGGAAAAATCAGCCTATGATACTGTAATGCTATTCATCTGCATTGACACACACACACACACACGCGCAGATATGATACATTCATCTCTTCTTCATTTGTTTTTGTGTAGCACCAAGCACACTGTTAGGTTTCTCATTGTATGTATTTTAGACAATCAGTATTAAAACCTTGATTTATACCATATGTCCATTTGTTCAACAGAACACACAGCACTCTCCATTCATGCAGAAAACATTTTATAATTTATCATTAAATAATGAATGCGTGTCATCTTACTATATATTTTAGAATGTGTGACTGTCTGTCCGTCCAGCTGTGAGGCCATTTGTTCAAGAACTCCTCCTAAACGGTAAGAGCTAGGACCACCAACTTTGGTATGTAGCTTCCTCTTACCATAATTTAAAGTAGGGATGTTAGATATCAGGTAATTGAATAGTCGTGTAGCCACATGCATTCTTATCAGTTACATGACTATTCAATAGTCCCCAGGAGTGGGGCCAGCAGCCGGTCTGGCAGCCACTGCACTCTGGCCCCACTCCTGGGGAGCCCCCTGCCACCCTGCACTGCTGCCTCTGTATCAGAGGCAGCGGCAAGGGGTGCCAGGCAGCAAGGGGTGCCAGGCAAGGGAAGCCAGTTTAAAAACCAGGTCCCCAAGCAGACTGGTTGCCTGCTGCCTCTGATAGAGAGGCAGCAATGTAGGGTGGCAGCAGTCCCTGTCCACCATGATCCAAGCTCCCCAGGGACAGGGGTTGCTGCCATGGACCAGCCTCGGTCCACAGTGGGTCCAGCTTTCTGTGGACACAGGCTGCTCTGTGGGGAGCAGCCTCTGTCTTCAGGGAGCTCAGACCCGCCGTGGATAGGGGCTGCTGCTGCAAAGTAGCCTATGTCCATGGCAGGCCCAGACTCACCAGATAGAGGCTGCTCCTTGGAATGTGGAGCAGCTTCCATAGGATGCAGAGCAGTCTCTGTCCATGGGGAGCTCAGACTCCCATGGAGAAGGGCTGCTTCTCAGTAGCCTCCCCGCCCTTCCCAACCCCATGCTGCTGCCTCTGATAGAGATAGCAGCATGGGGATGGGGCAGGTGGCACAGAGGAGTTGATGCTGGGGGAACCAGTTTTTGAGCCAGCTCTCCCCACCTCTGGCTCCTACTCTCCCCTCCCCCACTGCTTCTGTAGGAGTCCACAAGGGGGGTAGGCAGGCCCACAGGAGCTGCAAACTATGGTCCATGGGCTGAATATGGCCCACTAAGCCACCAGATCCAGCCCATGGATGCAGCGAGGAGCCACAGGCAGGCTCCCCTGCTTGCCCCACAGCCCTGCACACCGCTCAGAAAAGCGGCTGTGGGGCCATTTCTCTTTCAAAACTGTGAATCTGGAGGGGAGGGTGTAAAGGTTTCAGGTGCTGCCTCCACCCCCAGCACAATCCCATTGGCCGGTACCTGGCCAGAAATTGGCCAATGGGAGCTGCCTGTCTGAATAACATGCAGCACACAAAGCATCACACCCGTCCCCCTCCGGCTCAGTTATTCACACAGGCACGTGGACCTGCAGCCTGTGTAGGCATGGGGCGGGTGGGCAGGCAGGCAGGCAGAGAAACTTTTTAAGCTCTGCAAGCATTTAGCTCTGCAGGCAGGCAGGCTGCTTGGGATTCTGGCTGGTAAGTCTACAGGCCAGAGCCTGCTGCTGGCATCCCAGCCCCTCCCTTCCCCAACCCTCTGCCTCCCACTCAACATACCCCAACCCTCTGTCCCCCTCCTGCACCCATACCTCCTCCCAGATCTGGCACCCCAATCCCCTTCCCACCATAGGTCACAACCCAAACTCTTGCACCCTATTCCCCTCCATTAGATCACAAACCAAAGCCCCACATCCCAGTCCCCTACCCTAAGTCACAATTGCCTCCTTCTCCTGCACCCCACTCTCCTCCTGCACCCCAATCCCTTACCCCAAGCTCCCTTCTGCACCCAACCTCCATCCCAGACCCCGCATCTCCTCCATTAATATTATGGAAGAGTGCAGCCCTTAAAACTTTCCAACATCTTGAATGGCCCTGCCTACACCTGTGATACATGCAGGGGGCTGGCTTGAAATCTGGCTCTCCATGCATATAGGCTCCAGCCTGCCCCTCTCATCCTCCACGCTGCTGCCTTTCTATCAGAGGCAGCAGTTGCGGGGAGGCAGATCTGGTGCTTGTGGGGAGTCTGCTTAAAGCCAGCTCCTCATGGGCGGCTAGCTCCCACTTCCTCCCCACCCCCTGGCTGCTTCTGATACAAAGGCAACTAGGGAGGGGGAATGCATGCAGTCAATAGGATTATCCAATAAGCCTAGGCTTATCAGTTAATCATTTAGGGTATGTCTACACTGCCACCCTAGTTCGAACTAGGGTGGCTAATGTAGGCATTCGAAGTTGCAAATGAAGCCCGGGATTTAAATATCCCGGGCTTCATTTGCATCTTGCCGGGCGCTGCCATTTTTAAATCCCCATTAGTGCGGACTCAGTGCCCGTGGCTACATGCGGCATGGAGTAGGTAGTTCGAATTAGGCTTTCTAATTCGAGCTACCATTACTCCTTGTAATTACTGCTCATTACTCCTGAGCAAGATGGGGTAAATCTTCTAGTTATGTACTGTAGATAACATTTACATTGTCACAGTACATGTTCACCCAGACCAACACTTTTAACATTAAATATTTTATATATAAATAGCACAGTTGCCTGTCTTTCTCCTCCCTCATCAACTTCTCATTATCTATAGAAGGTCTTCCCTGAGGACTGAGTTTAGTCATTGTGGTATGCTCCCTATTAGAATTGTCATTGTATTGTACTTTCCCAGAACATTTGGGCTATTTTTTCCCACTAAGCCACTGTTCGTATGTGGTCTGTTTTGCTTCTGTAATAGTAGTGATCAGTTTAATCAGTAAGCCAAAACACTGAAACTGACTTATGAGGAATGCACTTGGTTTGACAGAGGAAACAAACTCATAGGAAAGGAGAGAGTGCTCCATTAGCAAATTAGTTTGAAAAAAAATGCTGAATCTATTTTTAGTGTTGTTCTTCTTTTCCCCTTTCCATGTGTGTGTGTGTATATGTGTATATATAAATGTTATTGCCTCTGTCCCCTCCTTCCTCTGTGTCCCATCTAGATTAAAAAAAAAATTCTTTATACTTTCTTGGCAGCCTCTTATCCTCTGGTGAGGATGTTAGTGATGAGAAAACAGTTTTCAATTCAGTCAGTAACACAGGCAGTCATAAAAAATCTTCATGGCTGAAGAACTGAAAATCACTGCGAGAAAATATGAAGTCCCATAATGTCATCTTTAGAGTCCAGCGACACATGGAAAGAGCAGGCAATAGAGATCCAATCCAAGAGTGACTGTCTCAGACAGAGACGGAAGGCTATTGCAAAGGTACTGTCCAAGGTGCTGCCTTCCCCTAGCTAGGTGTAGTCCCAGCTCTCTAGGAGCAAATTGTGACAGAGTGAGAAGATGCAAGAGATGGAAAAGAGGTACTAGGTCATTAAGTCTCAGAGAGATAGCCATGTTAGTGTGTAACTTTAAAAACAATGAATAGTCCTGTGGCACCTTGGGGTTCATCTACGCAGCAACATTATTTCGAAATAACTTAGTCCACGTCTACACAGCAGGCATTTATTTCAAAATAGCATCAAAATACCATCAAGCTGGAGGACTTCTTACTCGGTCTCCTGTAACCCTCATTGTACAAAGAGTAAGGGGAGTCAGAGGCAATGTGCTTTATTTTGAAATAAGTGCGGTGTGGACGCTCCCAATTTCAATTTCAAAATAAGCTAAGCAATTGATGTAGCTCAATTTGAGTAGCTTATTTCACGTTAAGCCCTACTGTGTAGATGCACCCTTGGAGACTAACAAATATATATGTATATACGTGTATATATATATATATGACCCACTTCATCATGACTCAAGTTTGAAAAGAGGTGCTCCCCAAATCAGTCTGATTCAAGGCAACAAGTATTCAGGACACAGGTCCTAGGACCTCATATAGGACACTATATATTTTTGTTAGTCTCTAAGGTGCCACGGGACTGCTCGTTGTTTTCAGGTCATTAAGGGTATGGCTGCAGTGCACTGTAGACCTAAATTGGTGAGAGATGGATTTGTGAAGGTGCTGTTTCCAAGCCCTGCTTGAGCACTCATACTAGCTTGTACATCGAGGCTTACAATTTTGCTGGGTCTCACAGCCATACTAATGCATCCATACTGCATGTTGCTGACCTTCTGATTCAGGTCTGTGTCATGAGCAAATGCTAGCATTTTGAGACACACTAGGTCCCCGGCTCTGACCCAGGGTCCTAGGCCCTGTGTCCTGAATGCTTGCTGCTCTGAATCAGACTGATTTGCAGGAGTGTGTGTGTGGGGGGGGGAGTCGCGTTCCTCCAAACTTGAATCACAGCCTGGGATTAGTGTGTAGACACCTCTCTCCTCCCCGAGGTGGGAAACTTATCTACAAATGGCTAAGATGCTGCTTTTGGCCCAAAATGACCCAGCATAATTTCAGCCCCACCCCTCCAAATAATGGCTTCAGCTGAAGGGAGAGGTGGGATGTTTTTTGTTACATAACATAAGAACGGCTGTACTGGGTCAGATCAAAGGTCCATCTAGCCCAGTAGCCTGTCTGCCGACAGTGGCCAACACCAGGTGCCCCAGAGAGAGTGGACCACAGATAATGATCAAGCAATTTGTCTCCTGCCATCCCTCTCCAGCCTCATGACAAACAAAGGGCAGGGACACCATTTCTATCCCTGGCTAATAGCCTTTTATGGACCTAACTTCCATGAAATTATCTAGCTTCTCTTTACACTCTGTTGGGGTATGTCTACACTACAAAGTTAATTCCAACTAACAGACATTAGTTCGAATTAACTTTCATAGCATCTATACATGCAAACTGCTAGTTCAGACTTAATTTGAACTAGCGGAGCGCTTAAATCGAACTAGGTAAACCTCATTCTACGAGGACTAACGCCTAGTTCGAATTAAGTAGTTCAAATTAAGGGCTGTGTAGCCACTTAATTCGAACTAGTTGGAGGCTAGCCCTTCCCAGCTTGCCCTGGTGGCCACTCTGGGCACCACCAGGGAAACTCTTCTGCCCCTTCCCGGCTCCAGAGCCCTTAAAGGGGCATAGTCTGGCTACGGTGCTTGTGCCAGTTACAAGCCTGCCAGGACCCAACCAGCAGACCCTGAACCTAGCACGGGATGAGCCAGCCACCCGCTGCCACCCAGCCCTCTGTCTCTTCTCAGGACCAGGCTGGCAGCTCACAGGAGCATGCCCAGAGCCGCAAGAGGCGGGCACCCGCCTAGTCTAGTGCGGAGATTGTGGACCTCATCAAGGTTTGTGGGAAGTCGTCCAACGTCCACGATCTCCTGCCCCACCATCCACGCCCATTCCCCCCCGACGCCCCTGCACCCACAGTGCTGCGAGATGGGAGAGCCAGCAGGACCCCTAACCCTGAGCTTTCCCCTCCCTTCCACCCCTTCCAGCTCCCTCTTCCCAGGTTTCCCCCTCCCCTCTCCTACCCTCACTCTCCCCTCCGCCACCCCAGTTATGTACAATAAAAAAAGATTTTTGCTGGCAAAACAGGTGTTTATTTTACATTAGGAAGGGGGGTTAGGGAGGGGAAAAGGGAGGGTGAACGAAGGCCCCAGTGGGGCATGCAGGAAGAGTTCAGTCCTCCTTCTCCACCTGGAAGCTCTCCCGCACGGCTTCCCGGATCCGGATGGCCCCCCGCTGGGCCTCCCGGATGGCGGCGGTGCGGGGCTGCAAGTACTGGCCAACCATGTGCTCAGCCTCAGCCATCCAGGCTGGCAGGAAAGCCTCCCCCTTCCATTCGCATAAATTGTGCAGCACACAACATGCTGCTGCCACCATGGGAGGGATATTGTGCTCAGCGAGGTCGAGGCGGGTGAGGAGGCACCTAAACCATGCTTTCAGTCAGCCAAAGGCCCCCTCGACCACAATGTGGGCCCAGGTGAGCCTGGCATTGAAGGCCTGGCGAGAGGGGTTGAGGTGCCCCATGTATGGCTTCATGAGCCAGGGCTGTAGGGGGTAGGCTGCATTCCCCACCAGGCAGACCGGCATGTCCACGTCCCTGACCCTGACGTGGCGGTCAGGGAAGAAGGTCCCAGCCTGCAGCCTCTGGCACACACAGGAGTTCTGGAACACCTTGGCATCGTGTGCCTTGCTGGACCAGCCCACATTAATGTTCGTGAATTGGCCCTGGTGGTCACACACAGCCTGCAGGAGCACGGAGAAGTACCCCTTCCTGTTGATGTACTGGGAGGCCTGATGTTCCAGGACACAGATGGGGATGTGCGTCCCGTCGATGGCGCCCCTGCAGTTGGGGAAGCCGAGGGCGCCGAACCCCTGGATGACTGCGTCCGGGTTGGCGAGGCGGACCACCCTGCGGAGCAGCACCCAGTTGATGGCCTTGACCACCTGCAGAGAGACACAGCAAACTGCGAATCACTGGGGCGCCCAGGTGGCTGGGGGGAGTGTCCGTTCCCTGGCTCTGCCCCGCACCCCACTTCCGGAAGCATCCCCCTCGGGTGGCGTGTAGTACGGCCGGGACAGACCGAACTCTCCCGTGCGGGGGCACTTTCGCCTCCTCCCCTCCCCCCCCATTTTCCCTGGGGCGGCCCATCCCTTCCTTGCAGTCCCCCTTTCTCCCAGCCCAGTGGCCGGTGGGTGCCATACCTGCATGAGCACTGCTCCGACGGTGGATCTCCCCACGCTGAACTGGTTCCCGATGGATAGGTAGCTGTCTGGCGTGGAGAGCTTCCACAGGGCAATGGCCACACACTTCTGGAGAGGGATGGCGGGCCTCATGCGAGTGTCCCGTCGCCGCAGAGCAGAGGCGAGCCACTCTCAGAGCTCCAGGAAGGTGTCCTTCTTCATCCTGAAGTTCTGGGTCCACTGTTGGTCTCGTGAGCGCTCCAAGACGATGAGGTCCCACCAGTCGCTGCTGGTGTCCAGACGCCAGATGCGGTGGGGCACACTGACGTCCGGGCATTGCTGCCGCTCCTCCATGACCCCCAGGGAGGCCAGAGAGAGAGGCAGGGGGCTGACGTGCACCAGATGGTGCAAAGCAGCCTCCACCCATTGCTGGCAGGCTTGCAGCAGCAAGTCCAAGAACTGGAGCAGCATACCCAGGGTGAGCTCTGGCTCCATGGTGCCAACTGCGGCGGTGTCCCCAATGGGAACCACTGACAGGCAGGTGGAGAGGAAAACACTTTGCTGTCCCTCGGCGAGGTAGGCAAGCAAGCGGAAAAGCTGAGAACCAGCTGTCCAGGGGGGTCCATTTAAGCATAAGCCTCAGATAGCCTCAGACAGCAGCCACACAAAGCAACTACTGACCTGATCAGTGTGGACGCGCTAGTTTGAATTAGCAAAACGCTAATTCAAATTAGTTTTTGGGTCTAGATGCGCTAATTCGAATTAGCCTAGTTTGAATTAAGTTAGTTCGAATTAGCGCTGTAGTGTAGACATACCCTTATAGTCCTAGCCTCCTCTGGCAAGGAGTTCCACAGGTTGACTACACGCTGTGTGAAGAAGAACTTTCTTTTATTCGTTTTAAACCTGCTCCCCATTAATTTCATTTGGTGTCCTCTAATTCTTCTATTATGGGAACTAATAAATAACTTTTCTTTATCCGCCCTCTCCACACCACTCTTTGCACTGCTTCCCCCAGGCGATTCAGGATCAAGGCGAGTTAAAAAGGCAGGTCCCGCAGGCCCCAGGCACATGCAGGCCAGGGGGACAGAGGGCGGGGAGGTAGGAAGCGAGCTCCTGGCGCCCTCTGTGGTGGGCTGGCCGCCTAGCCGCCCTTCTCCCGGGGCAGGCTGTGCCAGCTTGCAAAGCCAGTTGCGGGGAGGGAGGCAGAACAAAGGACAAAGCGCTAAATGCCAGGAGGGCGATCTCGGCCTGAGGGGGGCTGCAAAATCAAGCAGCCGTAGCGCATGCCACAGGCACACCCCGAGAGGTATAAGCGCCGGAGAGCGGCGCGAGGCGGGGAAATCACCCTGTGCATGGGGACCGTGTGAAGTTGTGGCAGCGGATGAAATGGGAGAGATTGTGATCGGCCCCTGTCATTGCCATAAGCCCCTTCTCCTCGTTTCTGTTGAAATGGCCCCCTGCGGTTTTCGTTGGGGGGGGGGGGGCTGCTCGCTTTCCCCGGCTCGACTACCATTGCCTGGGGGGTCTGCCCCCTACGCCCCATGCCTCAGTCGCTACCGCGGCTGCTGCTTGTGACCACACCACGCACGTGGGGCTCGGGAGAGAGTCGGGCTCTGAAAAAGCAGGCGGCTTGCGCGGGCTCCTTGCCTGACTGGAAGTGGGGGGCGGGGGGATCCGCACCCGGGTATGGCTTGTGGCGCTGAGGGGTCGGTTAAGACGAGCCCAGGCGAAGTCACTTCGCAGCAAAGCAGCCGGGGCGCACCTCGTGCGGTGTCGGCGGCACGGAAGGCGGAGGGGCTTGCACGGCAGAGGAGGGGGGAGCCAGGTAAGAGGAGACTCGCTTCCCGAGCTGGGTTGGCCGGGAGCTCAGCGGCGCGGGAAGCGAGTGGGGGAAAAGCCGCTCCGGTACTTCGGAGCCGCCGCCTCCTCCCCACGCCAGTGCACACGCCGCGGTCCGGGCCAGGGGGCGGAGAGACCACAAGAAGCTGGTGCCTCGGTCACTGTTGCGGGGCAAAGTGCCCCAGCGCCTCCAGGCTTCTCCGGCCGGGCCAGGGCTGCTGCTCGCACCTTGCGCCCACCCCCAAGGGCAACCACCTGTCTTAGCGTTCCCGAAGGCTGATGCTAAATCCCGGGGCGCGGGCGGCTTGCGCAGGGCGCGGGCGGGTGAGGAGGGAAGGAAGCAGGCGACTCACTAGTGGCCACTTGGGTACCGCGCAGGGGCAGGAAAGGGGCTGCCCGGGGAGGAGGACGCGGGGCAGAGGGGTGCGGCGGGCAGGGCTTCCCAGAGCTCCAGCCGCGCGGGGCCCGGGGGCGCAGACAGCCCTCTGGTCATTTGGCACAGGGAGCCGCACGGGACATCCGGCTGGAATGGAAACCGCGCCCAGGCAGGGGACGCTGCACCTCTCGGCTCAGCAGTGCCCCCTGGGCTCCAGTTAGCGACCCCGCATGCCACCAGGGCAGCAACCCTCGGGGCCACATCGGACTTTGGGCCTGTGTCAACATGAGTTACAGGGGGCCGGTCCTACTGTTCTGTTCCTTCCCTCTCGGGGGACTGTGCCCTTTGGGGAAGCAGAGCCTGGCCTGCAGTGCACTTGTCCTAGGAACCCGCTTCCCTTTAGTGTCCCCCTCTCCCCCAAGTGTTTATTGCATTGGAAAAGTAACCCTCGAGGAGTATGGGTGAGAGCGTCGCACACAATCTGCTGTTTCAGGGATCGAGCATAGGGAGACATTATCCAACGCGCTCTCAACTTTCAGTATGTGTGGGTGTGGGGGGGGGGGGTGCTATTCTTTGCGGTTCTCAGACAGCCTCGGCTGCTTAGACTACATCATAGAAATGCAGGACTTAGAGAATCCATAAATAAACACACAATCAGCCATCGCTAATAAGTGCTGAGAGCTCAGCTCGCCAGCAATTTGCCTTTAACTGCTCTTTAAGCGAAGGGTTACAGAAACCAGAAACAATTACTTGCAAGTTTTTAAACATAAATGGAGTGAAAATTATATTTAAAGGAACCTTATGAGCCACAAAGCCTCTGTACCCGTCTTAACTGTGTGAGAAAGAAAGAAAGAAAGAAAGAAAGAAAGAAAGAAAGAAAGAAAGAAAGAAAGAAAGAAAGAAAGAAAGAAAGAAAGAAAGAAAGAAAGAAGCAGAGTCTCTCTAGGTTTGTCTCTCTCCTTGGAGAAGGAAAGAGAGTACATGTTTAGCTAAAGCACATTATCTCATTGAAAGCTGAAATACAGACATTGAAACCCAGTTAAGGTGCATTCTTTCTGGACTTTGGAAGTGTAATGTGAAAAGAAATTAGTGTCCTCACCAAAGCAGAGCCACTTGCGTAATTCAACTATAATACCAGTGAACAAAAAAGACACTGGCATCTGTCACACACAAAGAAACTCTGGGGAGGAAAGGGTTAAGGACGCAGAGCTTCTGTTAACAGATTTTTGAACCCTTTCCCCATCATAGATAAATTAATTTGTTACGAAGAAGCGATAGCATCCAATTGAGCATGTGGTGATACCTCATCTGCGTCAGACCTGTGCAAACAGATGACACTACAACAAGTACTGGACTAGACTACTTAAGGAGCAGCATTTCAAACGGTTAACTCATCGAACCTGAACAGTACTCATTCTGATTTGAAGGAGGAAAAACTATCTTCATTAAAGGTAGGAGATGATGGCTCAGTAACTCTTTAGACATAGTTTGACTGAATTTTTGCTGATAGAAAAATGTAAAAATGATGTGACTGTGCACTTACTTTTAACGTGACTTTTCAGTATAGTGGTCTGGTATATTCTCACAGACACCTTCACTAGAGGAAATTAGGTATTTAATATTAAAGATTTAATGTTCAGAACTTTACTATATTTAGGGGGCAGGGAATAATGCATGGTGCTATTGTTCTTTTTGCAACATCTTTATGCCATTAAACAAATCATTTTACATACTTGAAAAAGCAAAAATGTGTTTCAATTTTGTAACTGAACATCTAGCTGCCTAGGGTTGCACAGCATTTGTCATTGGAATTGAAAAGTAATCATTTACATGATACAGATACAAAATCATGAAAATGAACTAATATGTGTATTTAAATACTGAACTTTAGTTCTGAGTCACTCTCATTATATGAAGTAGTTTAGAACACCCATCTCTATATGAAAAGAATAAAGAATACGGAGTCTATGCATTTGCTACTTGCATTTAAGCAAGTAGCAAAGATGTACTTGATACCTTAGTGACAAGGTATTAATTATGCTGGGGCTGTAGAATCCTGAATTGTTACCACTTTGAAACTTTTCTTTTCTCTCATAACAATTCCGATGAACACCTGTTTGCCTCACATTCAAGCATAATTAAATGTAATGTATGTGATGGGCAAATTTGGTTTAACAGTTCATATCTGAGACACAAGCTACTCTTTTTATTGTACATTGTCAAATAACTTGTAAGTTTTAGGGGGGTTAGCCATGAAATATTTAATATGCACACAGAAAACAGCACTAGTATTAAGAAGGATCCAGTTCAATATTTCCTCTTGAACAATGGACTGTTTGCAAATTAAAGACTTATTTTACATTTCTAAAAGAGCTCTTTCCGTTTCTATAATGATTTAATGCAAATCCATGTCCTGTATTATAGTTGGAATATGTAAAGTAAGTCTGTTTGGATTTTATAGAATCAAGAAAATATACATAACACTTAAATTCTCTATTTTATCTGAAAAAAATACTGCTCCAAATCATTCTATTTCTAATTCCTGTATAGCTTTGATAAATCACCTGAGCGCCACGTTTATTCCACAGTTGTTCAATTGTTGGAGTAAGATTTTGTTATCCTTTCTCTTGGTAATCCTCCCTTTCCCCACGATATGGTAAAAGAGCTGAAACAATTAAGCACAAACAAAACACACATTGCTAAAATAAACATCTTTCCCAGCTTTTCAAAGCTGAATATTTGTATCACTTGTGTATTTTAAAAAGATAGTGACATTGTGAGATGTTCCGCCCTGAGAGACAGGAGCATAGCAAAGGGAATTCTTCAGCAAAGAGCTTTGCAACAGATTGCTTATATCTCTACTTGTTCCAACATACAGCCCTATCTCTCTACTGCCTCTTAAATCTAGAAACATTTTACCTACTTGTCAAGTATGCTGTTGCCAATCTTATTTTCTCCCATTTAACACTAATCCTTGGTTTACAGTACACACTAAAATCTAGTTTATTCAGAGGCCAGCACTTTTTTTTTTTCAAAAAGGAGGGAAGGGAATAGTATTAAATATAGTGAAGTTCACCATTCCAACAACTTCTAATTTCTTTTCCCTCCAGCTATGTACAGCGGTATCTGCATCTACGTGTTCCTTGCTGTGCTCTCCATGAGCGCTTTCGGACAGCAGGCTACAGGCTCGCACAATGACAATCCGGTGGCCACTGAGCTTGAGCAGAGCTTGACAGAACATCACCGACATGTTCGTGTCCCTTCATCTGCTGGCCAGCTGAAACCTATCCAGCGGCTGGATGGAAATGTTGACCAAAAAGCCAACTTTGGAGCTTTGTTGGCCAAATATCTCCAACAAGCCAGAAAAGGTAATAGACTGCTTATTATGCCATGTGTCTATGTCAAAAGAATTCCCCTTGAGATTCAGCACTGTTCCACATTTACAGATTTTAAGGACAGAAGAGACTGCTATGATTGTCTACATTTGTAAAGGAACTATTGAAAAATATTAATAAGGAACTGAACATTTGCTTTTATACACGTATCATAAAAATTTCTTACATTTCTAGTTTAATGATTGTATGCAATACAATAGAATTGTACAACTGCAAACTTTTGTGGTGTTGCAGTTAGGATTGCTTGTATTCAGTATCAACAGAGTAATGCAATGTAAGGCCTTGATTCTTCAAATGCTTTCATTAGTTGTACTTATCTACCTGAGAAGGTAATGAGTCTACCAACATGATTAAGGATAAAGGCCCATAAAACATGTATTT
Organism: Pelodiscus sinensis; assembly: GCF_049634645.1. NCBI lineage: Eukaryota > Metazoa > Chordata > Testudines > Trionychidae > Pelodiscus > Pelodiscus sinensis. The sequence continues at coordinate 176,833,390 of NC_134712.1, forward strand.
GCACAAAACAACACTATTTACACTACACTGCATGTATACATATTAGTATAGATTATAGGTATATTAGTATATACCTATACATGCAAATACACACACGGAGTCATGTTTTCCTCCTGTAAAGCTAGATACTTGTTCTTCCAAAAGAAATACTAGATTTTAAACATTTGCAAATAGTTGTCCATTCACACTTCCCTGTAAGAGGCTAATTTGCTTTTTAAGAACTTTGCTCTGTAAAAGAGCTCAGTGTTGTATCTGAGTAATAGATAGATAGATTCTGGGAGGCAAGCTACTTGCAGAGCATTTCTGGTGAGCAAGATGGCTGCCAAGTACTGACGAAACTTCTTCACGTGGTTTCAGAGGTCTTTTCAGCTGCTTTAGTATTCCTATATTCTATACCCTGCACTGTAGGAAAGGACATCTTGGAAGTGAAAAGGGTGGGTATGAGGGCCAAGGATAGAGTCTTTGCCTGTTATTACACAGCTGTTTTGATGCTGGGCAATTAATTCTTCTCTGGGAGTGAAGTATCTCCCCTCATGTACTTAGGATGGAATTTGTGTTACCCAAGCAGTGGTCTTTCCCTCCCATTTCCATCCACATTGGCCTATGCAAGGTTAACAAAGAGCTCTTCTCTGTCACACATTTGGAGGCCAGTTCACTTGTGAGTTCTCCCTCCACGAAGCCTCACTGTAGGGCTTAATGTGCTGGACTCCACACATATTCTTTTTTAGTGTGGCTTCATAGTTTGTGCATTCTCCATAATTCCTGGTTGAAACGCCAACTATCTCAAACTGCTATAGTAAAGGAACACTTCGGCTATGTTAAGGAATATAAGTTATCCTGATCATTAGCACACACACACAAAATAATCCCACCTATTTTTAGAATTGTTTGTAGTCCTGGACTCGGACATGATCACCAGAGAAGGAATACAATTCAAAGTGACAGGACAAAAATATTTAACCTTTATATGACTGGATCTGATTAAAAGCCCATGGTGGCCTCTCATTTGCTTCCTTTTCAGGACTATTATCTACAACTTATATTAGCCTCCTTTAATAGAAGACCCTTATGGCTTGTGTGTTCTATAAGGGGTTGCTCAGTGTTGTAATTTTGTCATCAAAATAATATTGCTTTTAAATTTTGAAAATGGCTGATATGTAAGTTCCAAATGATATATGACAAGTAATCTCAAGACAGCCCTCTAATCCAGTTTTAGTCACTTTTAGGATGTTCAATCCATTCTTACTAGCTAGAAGACACTATACATATAGGAATTTTTTCTGTGCCACAAATGGTTAGTGGTGATGTTTTTGGTTATGGTTTGTAGAGAGGCCCAATTTGGCTAATATTTCTAGTTATAACTGTGGAGAAAAATAAGTTATTATCCCATGAGGTTAAGGTTGGGTTCTAGAAGTTGAAATATTGGAAGGCCAATGTCTCTGGAGAGTGTATAGGCCACCTTCAGAGATTTGAAGGTAATTAAGATTACCTCTTATTTTATTCAGTTTACTTTGCATGACCTACCAGTTCTTTCAATTAAGTTATCCTAAAAGTATTCTACCATGTATCTGGCAGCTAGGTAGAGAAGGCACATTGTGCCTGTCAAGTCAGGGACACATGCATTAAAAAAGTCATTGTCAGGGCAAATCACAATGGTTCCAAAAAAAACATTAAGCCCCCATTGATAATTGATTTGCGAACTCAGAAGTCTTTTAGGTCAGATAAGGGACTATCTCAGTGGTATTAGACCAAGAAACCACTCTCATCACCTCATTCTAACATATTCTGAATTATGAAGATTTAACTGAGAGCCTTAACTTGTTAATCAATCAGACTTTTTAATAGATACATTTAGTTAAGTAAGTATCTAATGAGTGGGGGGATCAATTCAGTTTATATGTACTCTCAGCTGCAATCATCAACAAAAGGAGTTAAATTCCTGAACATAGGTTCTTTATTTTGTGCTGAATCATTTCATCTGTGCAGAAAGCTACAACAAAAGTACTGTGACAGCAGGTGTTCTTTAAAATATAAATAGCAAGTATATGCTATAGAGCTGAGGGCTTTTAAATTTTGTACATTTAAAAACTCACAGATCTGGGTCAAAGCTAAATATTAACAATATATAGTGTTTGTTCCTTTTTCATTGAAGTTATTGGGAACTATGTCATTGACTTTAGTTGTAGAAACTTTAAACTTATTTTTATAAAAGTATTACTGCAAATGAAGTTTAAAATGTATCCATGGAAGTACACATTTTCCCATTCTTTGACTAGAAGCAGAGTCATTTAACATTTTTAAATTCTTTCGGTTCTAATGATGTACAGGTAGTTCCCGAGTTATGCGGATCCGACTTACGTCAGATCCGCAGTTACGAACGGGGATTTTCTCACCCCGGAGAACTCGAGCGGCGGGACGCCCGGTCCTGCCGCCCGCCTCCTCCGGGGCAAGAAAAGCTGCTCCCCGTCTCCCTGGTCTGCTGCGGGACCCAGCAGACCAGGGAGACGGGGAGCAAAGCGGCACAGGACCCGGGGCCGGACCCGCGGCCGCTTTCCAGATCAGCTGATCTGGAAGCGGCCGCGGGTCCGGCACCGGGTCCTGCGCGGCTTTGCTCAGCGTCTCCCTGGTCTGCAGACCAGGGAGACGCTGAGCAAAGCGGCGCAGGACCCGGCCCGACCCGCGGCGCTTCCAGCTGATCTGGAAGCGGCCGCGGGTCCGGCCCCGGGTCCTGCGCCGCTTTGCTCAGCGTCTCCCTGGTCTGCAGACCAGCGAGACGCTGAGCAAAGCCGCGGAGGACCCGGGCCGGACCGCGGCGCTGATCTGGAAGCACCGTGGTCCGGCCCGGGTCTTCCGCTGCTTTGCTTCGCATCTCCCTGGTCTGCTGGGGGGGGACGCAGCTAGTGCCCCCCCCAGCAGACCAGGGAGATGTGGAGCAAAGCACGGGGACTGTGGTAGAGCAGGTGGGGCGCTGCCGGTTGGTCCCGCAGCACCGCTCCTTGGTGCTACTGGACCAACCTGGCAGCACCCCAGCTGCTCAGCCCCAGGAGTCCTGATTCAGCCGCTGCTGATCAGTTTCAGCAGTGGCTGAATCAGGACGCCTGGGGCAGAGCAGCTGGGGTGCTGCTGGGTTGGTCCAGTAGCGCCGAGGAGCGGCCGCGCTACAGGACCAACCCAGCAGCACCCGAGCTGCTCTACCCCAGGCATCCCCAAGTTAGCCGCTGCTGAAACTGACCAGCGGCTGACTACAGGAAGCCCGAGGCAGAGTTGCTCTGCCCCAGGCTTTCTGGAATCAGCTGCTGATCAGTTTCAGCAGCAGCTGACTTGGGGACGCCTGGAGTTCTTAAGTTGAATCTGTATGTAAGTCAGAACTGGTGTCCAGATTCAGCGGCTGAATCTGGATGCCAGTTCCGACTTACATACAGATTCAACTTAAGAACAAACCTACAGTCCCTATCTTGTACGTAACCCGGGGACTGCCTGTAATGTGTTAAGACAGATAAAGGCATCACCTTTTCCATATGTGGGGTTTGATTTACCACAGAAAATGTTTCTCTTATATCCTATCAATGCTTTAAACATAGTCGGACAAAAAAGGCATAGCAGAGATCAGCACTTTAATACTATGGCAGAAGAAAGTACAGAAAAACCTTAGTTACCCAAAGTAATAGTACTCAGAGTTCCAGCACAGCTGTAATTTCTAGCCACACCATTCTCTCAGATGGCTACGTCTAGACTGCATCCCTCTGTCGACAGAGGGATGCAAATCAAGCACATCGAAACTGCTAATGAAGCAGGGATTTAAATATCCCGTGCTTCATTAGCATAAACATGGCCACCGCTTTTTTCGAAACAGAGTTTTTTTTAAAAAAAAAACCGCAGTCTAGACGCAGATCTGTCGAAAATAAAGCCTTTTTCGTCAGATCCTGTATTCCTAAAAAAAATGAGGTTTACAGAACATGTCGAAAAAGGCTTTATTTTTGACAGATCCGCATTTAGACTGCCTTTTTTTTGAGAAAAAAACTCCATTTCGAAAAAAAATCAGTGGCCATGTTTATGCTAATGAGGCACCGGATATTTAAATCCCGGTTTCATTAGCAATTTCGATGTGCCTAATCTACATCTCTCTGTTGACAGAGAGGTGTAGTCTAGACACACCCATAGAAACCAGCCCACAGCTACTATAGAAAACCTGCATGTCTTATGTCTGTCCCACTCATAACAAAGGTGCTATGTTAGAGTAAGTATTCTCATCCTCTGCACAGTATACAACATAGAGGACTGTCATGGAGTCTTCATCTCAGGCATAATCCTGCTCTCAATTAAATTTAGCTCATCACAGAGCATTCCTCATGCTGCCTAACAAATCAGAGAGAGACACCAGAGAGAACACTGAGCAAATGGGGTGAAGCAACCAGGTCCCTCCTCATTCCTCTAAGTGGCCAGGCAGCAAGAAGAAGGACAAGAATCATGTCCACATTCAGGAATGGGGATGTGGGGAAGGAGGATATGATGTGCCAAATGGGGTCACAGAAGAGACCCTTAAAATAGTGCAAGACTCTCCTTAGGTGTTAAGAAACATGAAGATTATTAGTCAGGCTATCCACAAATTATAATGCATACAATTACAAATCTCCATAGCAAATCTCCAATGGGTATGCTTTTCATTTTCATAAAAGCAAGAAATTCTAAGGACATTCCTCCAATATTTACAGTATTTCCCAAGAAAATGGTATAAATCAAAGCACACTCGCTACTGTGCCCATTAATAAGTGACAGACACAAAAATGAGATTAGGTGAAGCTAAAGATTGAATTAATTTATTCTTTTCCTCTTGTGTCTCAACTGTTAGGTCCTACTGGAAGAATCTCAGTTATGGGAAACAGGGTACAGAACATTGACCCTACACACAGGATAAACGACAGAGATTACATGGGTTGGATGGATTTTGGACGCCGCAGTGCTGAAGAGTACGAGTACTCCTCTTAAAGAATATCAAACTATCTCAAAAAGAAGAATCACACTCTCATTTCTATACAGAAGGAAAAAATTATAATTTGTTATCCCCTAATCAGTGTTTAAAACATATATTATATCCTTGATATAAATGTCTGTAAAACTATACAATGCAATATATACATATGCAGAATTTTAAAAAATACTTTCTCCTATGGTTTCTTATTTTATTGTTCATTGTTGATACTATATTCAAGTTATTTCATGTATTCCCCTCGTCCTGTCACAGCAAGTTACTGGGTGTCTTAAAATAAACTCAAGCAGGAAAATGCCTTCTTAGAGTATATGTGTTAAGCAATCATACAGGTGAAGAACCACTTTTTAAATTAACCTTGCAGCATTCTCTTTGGTTGTAGTCTCTAGAGATAACTTGTGTTGGTGTCAGTTTAGTAGCACAGTTTTGGCCACAAAAGGTCAAATATCTTCATGGTTACCCCATTTGTAAAAGATTCAGTAATACAACAAAGTCACATGTTTTCAGTGAATGTCCAATAGATCTAAATCTTTAGAAAAACCTTTTATCTTCTTGGCTCAGTTATTTTCTGTTTTGACTTAAATGTGAAAATTCTGCTAACTGCTCTGAATCATGGAATAAATAGATCACTTCTTGCCTTGTGGTGAGTTATACATTTTTGGGGGGCTTGTGAAGGAATCCTGTAAGTACAGCTTGGGGATCTTTCAAGGGAGGTGGAAGGGAAGTGCCATATAATCTATATCATAATAATTGTAATTATTACACAATATATATGGCAATGTTTTAGTCTATGAGGGTATTTAAATGAAAGCAGATTGAGTCTTTAAATCATAATTCAGGCCAATACTTCTATTGACTTCAACCTGGAACAAAGTGCATCTCAAATTACTTCAGCCTGAGCCCAAAGCACTGCCCAGTCCTGATGGCTTTGTACCAAGTGAAAACTCCCACTCAAATATGCCAGAGTAAGGAATTTAGGACTGGGCACAATATCATTCTTGCTCGGAAAGCTCTCATGCACAATATGGAATTTTGACTAATGTACTTTCCATCTAAGGCAAAGCATCAGCAGAAAAGAACAAAGACAGATAACCAGTGATTCAGTTGTATAAACATTGGGATGTTTCTGGCCAATGACAATAGGACAGAAAAGTTACAGGTACCTGTGGGAACATAGCTACTCACCTTAGGGACTGATTACATGATTGTGGTTTAGGGGAAGTCCACGTGTTGCTGAGGGCCTCCATTTTTGGCAAAGACACTCAAGGGATCTCAAAAAACCAAGTCCTCTTTGATCTGCAGAAATAAGATAAAGGTAAATCTCAAACTATTTACAATAGTCTTATTATTTATTTAGATATTAATCAATAAATCCTTTTATCCAAGGCTCTAGGTGTCCAGCCAACACTCATGCAATAAATACAATTAAATTAAACGTCAGCAGCACCAAATCAATTGTACAGGACCGTGGCCAATCAGCTCACTTTCATCTTAGGAAGTATGCCCTTAGCCTTCTATGGAGACCCCATCACACTTTCAGTGGAATCAAAATCTAGTCACATGGTCCTATAAAGCTTATATTGCCAAGGAACAGGCACCAGCAGTGACCGTAATGAAAAAAATTCTGTACATTTTTATAGAGGAAATAGTCTGTTACTCTTAATAATGTTACCATTGCATCTTTATGCGGAATGAAAATAATAAGTGCCATGAGACATAGAAATTGAAGCTCAAATTATTTTCTGAGTCCCTGCACAAGAATTTAGCTGATGATTATGTAGCCCTTCTGCCAGGTGAACCCAGCAGCAGCCAGGCTGAGTTCAATATCTAGGGGTTCCTCTTCATCCATCCTTTTTTTTTTATTCCCACAGTAATTACAGACATTGCAATTAATATTAACACAATTTGTGACCCAGCATCAGCCAAGTTGATTACAGTGAGCAAACACCACAGAATATTTAACAATTCTAAGCAAAGCATGAGCAAACTGTATTTACATAAACATGCCCAGGGTCTCTCCCCACTTCCATCTAGCTGTAAAGGGACACATTCATAGAATACTAGGACTGGAAGGGACCTCGAGAGGTCATCGAGTCCAGTCCCCTGCCCTCATGGCAGGACCAAATACTGTCTAGACCATCCCTGATAGACATTTATCTAACCTACTCTTAAATATCTCCAGAGATGGAGATTCCACAACCTCCCTGGGCAATTTATTCCAGTGTTTAACTACCCTGACAGTTAGGAACTTTTTCCTAATGTCCAACCTAACCCTCTCTTGCTGCAGTTATGCCCATTGCTTCTTGTTCTATCCTCAGAGGCCAAGATGAACAAGTTTTCTCCCTCCTCCTTATGACACCCTTTTAGATACCTGAAAACTGCTATCATGTCCCCCCTCAATCTTCTCTTTTCTAAACTAAACAAACCCAATTCTTTCAGCCTTCCTTCATAGGTCATGTTCTCTAGACCTTTAATCATTCTTGTTGCTCTTCTCTGGACCCTCTCCAATTTCTCCACATCTTTCTTGAAACGCGGTGCCCAGAATTGGACACAATACTCCAACTGAGGCCTAACCAGCGCAGAGTAGAGCGGAAGAATGACTTCTCGTGTCTTGCTCACAACACACCTGTTAATGCATCCCAGAATCATGTTTGCTTTTTTTCCCCAACAGCATCACACTGCTGACTCATATTCAGCTCGTGGTCCACTATAACCCCTAGATCCCTTTCTGCCGTACTCCTTCCTAGACAGTCGCTTCCCATTCTGTATGTGTGAAACTGATTGTTCCTTCCTAAGTAGAGCACTTTGCATTTGTCTTTATTAAACTTCATCCTGTTTACCTCAGACCATTTCTCCAATTTGTCCAGATCATTTTGAATTATGACCCTATCCTCCAGAGCAGGCACAACCCCTCCCAGCTTCGTATCATCTGCAAACTTAATAAGCATATTTTCTATGCCAATATCTAAATCGTTGATGAAGATATTGAACAGAGCCGGTCCCAAAACAGACCCCTATGGAACCTCTGAAGATCCTGCTTGCCATTTCACAATAAAGTTGTATTTTTCTTTTCTCACCCTTCATACTAGAGATCTTGAAATCAGAACTCAGCTGACATGGCATTCATGTTACATAAAGTAGGATAAAATCCAGTTTCCACCTCTGGGCATGCTCACTGTAGGCTCAGGGTGATGAACCAGCACCTAGATCAGGGATGGACAAAGGGTCCTCCACGGGCTGGGTACAGCCTGCCAAGCCCGTGGATCCAGCCTATGGCCGCCCTGCAGTTCCCTTGCCCCCAGGCCAATCCAGACCTGGGGGTGGGGGAATGCGCAAACTCTTTTCCTCCCGCCAATGTCGCACGGTGATTAAAGAGAAATGACGCTGTTTTAAAACAGCCAGCATTTCTCTCTAGCCCCTGATATGTCGGAAGCAGGGGACAAGAGACTTCACACGCTCCCCAGGCCCTGATTGGCCTGGGGACCATGCAAGGTCTCCTCCTGTTGCAATGCCTAGAGGGAACTTCCAGATGTTTTAAAACAGCTGGTGATTCTCGCTACGCATTGGGGTGAGAAGAGGGAGACTTCACATGCTTCCCCACTGCTAGGCCAATCAGGGTCTGTGGGGGGAGCATGAGAAGTCTCCTGGTCCCACCCCTTCCACCTGAGGCCCCGCCCTTTCCAGAAGTGCAGAGTTGGTCCCCTCCCCACCTTGCCCAGTACTTAGATGCCTAACTCCAAGAGGAGGTTCTTGGCTGTGTATCCCAAAGAGAGAGGCATTTCCCCCCAGTCTAGGCACCTAATTCCCTGAGAAGGGTGGGACCTATGACACATCCCTCTCTTCAGCATTGACTATTGTTAGATGAGACACTACCCATCAAGCATAAACTTACTCTTATGGATCCCGTTCTTAAGTTCCTATCTGTCCCCATGAATCACAGTGGCTGACAAAGTCTAACTCAGGCCTTGTAGATTACATGTTTGGGGAATGGGATGGTTGTTTCATTAATAAGGCTTTTAGGCCCAGGTGAAAATAATCTGTTTCATTTGGCTTGTTGCATGAATTTACAGAGAAGCACCTACAGCAAGGATGTTAATGGTTTAAGGCATGCACTCTCATCTGTAAAAAAATTAAGATAATGTGTCCTTTCTCCACGTATGAATAGAGACAACTGAAGTGATCAAGTGGACCTGATCACATAATTCATTTTTTTTCAGTAGCTGAACCAAAACACATAAAAAAAGTTTCAAACTAAAATGAAGTTTTGTCAGTTTCTCTCACCAAAATAATGTTGGTGAGAGAGATCGAATGAAATGTTGTTTTGACTTGATATTTCATTAGAAACTGTCATTTTGAAATAAAAGAGCTGATTTAAAAAATGTCAAAACAAATACTTTGACACTTCTGGGGAGGGGGAACTGGGTATTTTTCATCCAAAACCATTGGTTGAATTTGGTCTGGACTTGCAAATAGTTAAAATGTATTCTTTTTATGGGTCAAATTTACCATTTGCAAAAATCTTTTTTGCCCAGATGCAATCATAAGTTCTTTGGGACAGAGAATATTTTTTGCCCAGTAATTTGTATCTAGCATAATAGCATTCCAGTCTTGCTTTGTGTCTTCAGGCACTATTGTAATACAAGAAATAAAATATCCTAATTTTCATACCCACAAAAACAAAAACAAAAAACCCCACGATAAAATGATAAACAAGACACGTACTAAATCTACAAATTCTGAGTTACGTCTAATACAAATGTTCCCTCACCAAGCCTCGGACAACAAAGAAATAGATAGGAAAGTATATTTACATCCATTTCATGTTATATGCTTTTTCTGCCATTTCTTTTCTCCTTGGACCATAGAAAATACTCGAGTATAGAAATCAATAGCTCTATGAGGCAGTTTATGTGCAGAGGCCACAATCTATATTGTTGCCCATGATTTTGATTATGTGCTAACATACAGATAGGGTCTGATCCAGTGCATACTGAAGCCAATGGAAAAATGAGTGTTCAGCACAAGGTCACAGGTGATTTCTGCCATATTTACCCATTTCCCCCCAATTCAGTGATTTTTATGAACTATAAATGCATAGTATAGTTGACACACAAGCTAGAAGGTTATTAATTATTTGTAAGAGATTGTGGCATGAATGTGGAAGGGATTTGCTTTTATTGATCATGGAAACGATGATTCAAGGCTATTTTAATAATCACTGTGGCAACACAATCAGTAAACCAGTTCATTCTGTAAATGTGTTCTTATGACCACTTGGCCAAAATACCATGTGCCAATCACACAACCCAAGTAGCACACACTTGAAGCAACAGTTGCGGCAAATCAGATACAATTGAGAGGGTGAAATTAGTTTGTATCAAATATTAGTCAAATACGTCAAATAGCAAACGTATTTATAAACATGAAATCGTTTTTCCAGACAATCATAGGATCATAGAAGATTAGGGTTGGAAGAGACCTCAGGAGGTTATCCAGTCCAAGCCCCTGCCCACAGCAGGACCAACCCCAGCTAAATAAATCCTGATCTTAAAAACCTCTAGAGATGGAGATTCCACCACCTCCCTAGATAACACATTCTAGCACCTCACCACCCTTCTAGTAAAATAATTTTTCCTAATTTCCAACCTAGATCTCTCCCACTGAGACTTGAGACCACTGTGTCTTGTTCTGTCATTTGCCTTGCTTCATTCTTTTTGGAACTGCTATCAAATCCTGCCTCCCTCTTCCCTTCTGCAGACTAAATAAGCCCAGTTCCTCATTGCTCTCTGCTGGACTCTCTCCAGTCTGTCCATGTTGTTTCTGTAGTGGGACACGGTATTCCAAATGTTGCTTTATCAGTGCTGGATAGAGGGGAATAGTCACTTCCCCTCCAGCTGCTGGCAATGCTCCTATTCATGCAGCCCAATACGCCATTAGCCTCCTTGGCAGCAAGGGCACACTTTTGACTCATATCCAGCTTCTCGTCCACTGTAATTCCCGAGTCCCTTTCTGCAGAACTTCTGCTTAGCACAGCTTGCAGCAGTGCATGGGATTTTTCTGTCCTAAGTACAGGACTCTGCACTCATCCTTTCTGAACCTCATCAGATTTCTTTTGGCTCAATCCTCCAATTTGTCTAGGTCCCTCTGGACCCTATCTCTGCCCTCCAGCACTTCTACCTCTCCCCCAGCTAAGTGTCATCTGTGAACTTGCTGAGGGTACAATGCATCCCTTCATCCCAGTCATTAATGTCAATGTTGAACAAAACCAGGCCCCGGACTGACCCCAGGAGCATTCCGCTTGATACAGCTAAGTACACATCAGTCCATCGGTCACTACCCATTGAGCCCAACGATCTAGCCAGCTTTCTAGCCACCTTATAGTCCATTCATCCAATCCGTATTCCTTTAACTTTCTGGCAAAAATACTGTGGAAAACCATATAAATAACTTTGTAAAGTCAAGGTACATCATGTTCACTACTTTCCACAGAGCCTGTTATTTTATCATAGAAGGCAATTTGGTTGGGCAGGCACCTTCCACAAAGTGTTTCAAAATGGATTCCTTGAGGGCCTGCTCCATGATTTTTCCAAGGACAGAGGTGAGGCTGACCAGTCTGTAGTTCCCCAGATTCTCCTCCTTCCCTTTTTAAAAGAGAGGCACGATATTTGCCTTTTTCTGATTGTCCAGGATCCTCACCTCACCAATCACCATGAGTTTTTACAGCCAGTGGTTCTGCATTCACATCAGCCAACTCCCCCAATACTCTAAGAAGCAGTAGATTTGGCCCCATGCACTTGTGCATGTCCAGCTTTTCTAAACAATCCTCAGCCTATCCTTGTTGGGCGTGAGTGGGCCACTCATGGTCTACAGGTGGCAACTACACTAAAGAGATCCAAAGAGGAGCCTTCTCCCTACACAAATCAGTGAGCATTGCAACAAGCTTTCCTTACACAGAATTCACTATTCTTCCATCCTTCTTCCAGATGTAGCCAAAAGATTAGTATCATCCACAGCAGGTACCTACCAGAGGGCCAACACTGATAGTGTGGCCAGGGAGCTTTGGAGAGTTCATTCCTGACTCTCCTCTGCACAAGCAGAGCACAATGAGCACAAATCAGCCCTAGAGCGGGCATAGCCAGCTGCTGGAGGAACATCCCTTAGTAGGATACCCAGGTGGCATAGAGATACTATAGCAGCTCACAGTGGGTGCAGAGATAATGGCTGGTGGAAAAGGGAGGGGCCAACATGTCATTGCATACCAGTCAGGGCTGGATTACCCAATAGGCAGACTAAGCACGTGCTTAGAGCACCAGCAAAGAAGGGGCACAAAAAAAAAAAAAAAGATTTTACGGTATAGTATTGTTTTTATTTTGAATTACATATGGGGATGGGGGGAACCATAATCTTTTCAGTGCCTAGGGCCTCTAACAGTCTTAATCCAGCCCTGATACCAGTCTCTGGTGCTGTAACGGCCATTAGAGTCAGCTTCTGGCAAATGGCATAAACTGAAGCAGCTTTTAGGCTGCTCTAACTTAAAGCAGGCAAACAGGCTTGCAACCCAACTGGCTCAAGACAGGATTCCACAAAGGGGACTTAAAAGTCTCCTGTGCAGTTCCCCTCCCGGAATGCTCGTGTTTGCTTTTCTGCCACTTCATTGGATCTGGGCAGAAAAATATTGAAAGAATTTCACTACATGCTGTATGTTGACAGTACTGCAGCATCCTCTTGTTTGCATTGGAGATGAATTTATTAGTGCTGCTAACCTACTGATATTTAATTTAGCAACAGATAAATTAGGCCTTCTGGGAGATTTAAATTAACATTGGTGAAATGGCAGCTCAGTACATTTCACAGTTAAAGACACTATGATTTTCTTTGTAAACTGGTTCCAATTAATTTTATTCTCCCCTTTATCAATTTAATTTCAAAGCAAGTACTGTTTTAAAACAAGAGAGCGTGATATATTTGCAGTAATGGATCAAGCCTCTATTCAGCACTCCCACCAAGAACAAGGAATTATGGGTCATATTTTAGATTACAGCTTTCATTTCTATACTGTGCCTATAGCATGATAAAATTACTTTAAAATGCTTAATGATTTAATATAGTACAGGATAGTGTTGATAGATGTATGTATTTGTAGAAGCTAATTGCCATGCTTCAGAGCAACACTCCATTAATTCACAGTGTGGGGAATCCTGTAATATGATCTTTACATCAAGGAAAACTTTTCACTCACCTCTTAAAACACAGCTCTGCTCTGCAAGATGCCTCATAAAGAAGTGACTAACTTGGGCCCTCTGTCCTCTCTTAGGGATGCCCTCTCTGGAGGTGCTTAGTTTTTGCTATATTATCACTTGGCAATCTTCCCCGAGTAAGGATCAGCACAGAGCTCTACTAGCCCAAGAGTGACCACGGAGGCATCATCTTGTATTTCTAGATTTCAAGAAAAGTAGTGATACAAATACAAAACCAGAAAGTAGGATTTTGTAAGTGGTGAAGTTTTGGGAATGCAGGATTTTTTTCCAATAAGCATTTCCTCCGTATCCCCCCCCCCCTTAACCCATCTTTTAAGCTGGATCCCCCCAAGCACTGGCTCCCACCTGCTCCCCCTGCACTGCTGCCTCTGATGGGAGGGACTTGCATATAGTAAACAATAAGACCAGGCTAACATCCCTATCCTGCACCCTTTCCCCACCAAAACTCCCTCTCAGAGCCTTAGACAGGTGGGAGAGGAAAAGTTTGAGTGAGGGAAGGGTGTGGGCTCTAAGCATTCTGGTCACCACCATTTCTGCAAACTTACCACCCTGGCCACATCACCTTTTTCCCATTCACACTCACTACATCTGCAGGGAAGGTGGTGGTGCAAGAGCTGCAATACTGTCTATGCCACCGACGACGACTCCTACACCGTGGTTAGAGCCACTTTATCACCAGCAGAACAATGCCAAGCAGCCCTAACAGCCCAAGATTAGGACCAGTGTCTGCATAAACAGACCACGAAATATGTGGGTTTTGCTATTCACTTGACCTGCCTTGCAATGGAGTGACCAGAATGGCTGAAGAATCAAGCCTTGTGCTGCATTTGAAACAGGGTTGCCAGGTGTCCGGTTTTGAAGTGGACATTCCGGTATTTGAGCTTTCTGTCCAGGAAACAAATTGAGAAAATACCAGACATTCATATCCGGCATTTTCTAATTAAGTAAACCAGGGCAGAGTGAGTATCATTCTCCCACCATCCAGGACCGATTCACAGCCTCCAAGGACAGCACCAATTTCTACCTACACGTGGACAGCCTGAGAGCGGAGGACAGCGCCGTGTGTTACTCTCGCCAGAGACACGGCGAGAGGAAGCTGGTCTGGGCTCAGACACAAACCTCGCAGGCAGTAGAGGCTCGATGGCTGGTGAGGCCAGACAGGAGCAGGCGCATCTGGCTTGCTCTGTGCAGGGCTCATCGGGGCTCTGACCAGCTGCTCCCCAGAGCATGTCCTGCTGAAGGGAGAAGCAGAGCCCGAGAGCAGGCCCGGGGCGATGCTGAACCCGGAGTGCAGGTGACTTAGCTTCCTGCTTTAGCTTCGTCTTGAGCATTCATGCCCTGCCCCATTCTCCTGCCAAAGGCTCCTGCCTCCAGCCCTCTGACCCCAGGGGCATGGAAAATGGGGGGTGGAGGGACTGGGGCTTTCTATGAGTGAACCCCCAAAACACACTCCATAGGGCCATGGGATGATCTTGAGGGACATAAGGTCACCTCACTCCTCCCGTCGGTGAGAGCATCCTCAGGATCCCACCGCCTAGGCGCTGCGCAGCCCATGGGGAGGGATGGTCTGATGTTGCTGCCTAAGGCCGAGTGTAAAACACAGCACACAAGCGTATCTCTTACAATGGGGCGCCAGAGCAGGGAACCAACCTGGCCATGAAGGGTACCAGGTGTGTGCCCTGCCCCTGAGTGATCCTCCCTCGCTTCCTGCTGTCCTGTCTGAATCCTCGGGCAATACACTTCTCATATCATGTGTATTTTTTTTTGGTCAACACATTTTTATCAAGTATGTCTGGTATTTTTTGTTGAAACCATCTGGCAACCCTAATTTGAAATGCTGGAGCAGCCCTGGTGGAAGCATTGCTCTCTTTCCAGACTTGTACAGGTCTCAGAGCGCCCTCTGATGGAGACACAAAGGCAGGGGAAAGCCCTCTGGCTGTTCTGGTACAGCACTGTCTCAAATGGAAACAAGCACAGAAGCAGAGTCAGAAAAATAATTTTGCATGTTTGTTTAGAACACCAAGGATGGTAGGATCCCCAAGCCTAAAATAAATTCCACCATATGTAAATTTTGTAAAGCTGGAGAAAAACTCTCCATGGAGCATTAAAACATTAATGTCCTTGATCCAAAACCAGCCTCGCAGCATTAAATGGGTTTCCAAACCCCTGACAAAGCCAACTTGCTTTAAAACCGTAGGGATTATGTAGCCCCTCCTGTTAACTAACCCAGTGGCTCCTTTGTGTGTTCTGCATTGCGTGTCAGTGTGTGCAGGCTTTATTCTGTAAAGAATACAGAACAAGGTTACAGTTCAGCAGCCTCCTCTCTGAGTTAGGAACATGTGGACTGCAACCAGTCAATGCTGAGACCTGCTTGGGGGGGGGGGGGGGGGGGGGGCAGAGGGTATATTCTGGCAGAAGCAGGAAGTTTGCCTGACATGCCATAGTTTGTCATCCTCAACTTGTAGTTTAGCTTTTCTAAATAGTTTCTAACCTGTTCTTTTCCCACCAAGGGCTGTCCACCTCCTTCCCATATTGCGTTGCTTAGTGCAGTAGTCTGGGAGCTGACCTTGTCCATGAAGACAGAGGCAAAGAAAGCATTGAGTACTTCAGCTTTTCCCCACATCATCTGTCACTAGGTTACCTCCCTCATCCAGTAAGGGCCCCACACCCTCTCTAATCACCCTCTTATTGCTAACATGCCTGTAGAAACCTTTGTTACCCTTCACATCCCTTGCTAGCTGCAATTCCAGTTGCACTTTTGCCTTCCTGATAACTCCCCTGCATTCTCAAGCAATATATTTATATTCCTCCCTACTCATCTGTCCAAGTTTCCACTTCTTGTAAGCTTCCTTTTCGTGTTTAAGCTCACCAAGGATTTTCCTGGTAAACTAATCTGGTCACCTACCAAGTGGATTGATTGCAAGTGGAATCTCACTGTGATTCTTTGTTCATCTATCTAAGCTCTGTGGATCCCTTTTAAAATTTATTCTGCCCTTATTGGCATTTATAGCATCATTCAATTTAATATTATTTACAAATTTTATTAATGTAGTCAGGTCCATCTATAGGATTTATGGGGCCCTATGCAATATTATTAAACTGGTATCCCTGATCCCAATGGTAGCCCAGGAAGGGGGGATATGTTAATTTTTTAGAGATGTGATTTTATAATCTTAAACAACATGCAGATAAAATATTTTAAAAGCAGATTTTAAACTAAGGTCCTGTAGACCAGATTTTCTCAGCCAGTGGTATTGAGTCCCCTTAGGTCAACACAACTGAAATCTGGAGAAAACTGGATTTTGTTTTAAGTTTTACAGCGTTTTTATTATTTTTGTACTTTTTACACCCAAAAATGTAATCGCCCGCCTGGCTACAATTAAGTTGTTTAAACAAATGTGTTGCAATGGTAGAAAAAATTGTTTGTATGTCTGAAAACTTTAGGTACTGGGGGTATTTATAATTTTTTTTTAAAAACAGAGGTACTTTATTAAAAAAGGTTGAGAAACAAACACAGTTAGTTCAGAAACTGACAGTATATACCGGGGGTTGGCAAATGCCTGTTAAATGGCTTCATTACCAATTGAATGGCTCTTTCATAGGTTCAATGCTCTGCTAATAGGCCTGTCAGGCTTTTTCATTTTTAAGTTAATTAGATCCTCTCCACAGGAAGCAGAGCCGCAGAACAGGGATAGGAAGAGGTGGGTGGGTGGATATTAAGACCCAGTGGTGCCCCATGCAGCTGCATATGGGTAAGGATGGCCTGGAATATGGTGTTTACAAATCAACAATGAAAATACTAAATACAACTAGCCCTGACCCAGGTCCCTTGCTAGACTCCACTGGCCTCACCCCACACTATCTCTATACTTTAGGGCTGTGTCTATGCTGGCACCTTTTTCCGGAAATGCTTAAAACGGAACAGTTTTCTGTTATAAGTATTTCCGGAAAAAGAGCGTCTACATTGGCAGGATGCTTTTCCGGAAAAGCCCTTTTTCCGGAAAAGCGTCCGTGGCCAATGTAGATGCGCTTTTCCGGAAAAAAGCCCCGATCGTCATTTTCGTGATGGGGCTTTTTTGCAGAAAAGACTACTGTGCTGTCTACAGTGGCCCTTTTCCGGAACAGTTTTCCGGAAAAAGGACTTTTGCCCGAGCGGGAGCAGCATAGTTTTTCTGGAAAAGCAGCTGATTTCTTACAGTAAATCGTCACTGCTTTTCCATCAATTCAAGGGGCCAATGTAGACAGCTCACAGCTTATTCCAGAAAAGCGGCTGCTTTTCCGGAATAAGTGGCCCAGTGTAGACACAGCCTAGTTGTCTCAGAGACAGTATGTATACTTTGATGTTTAAACATTAGGGTTGCCAGATACTTTCACAAAAAATATCGAACATGGCAGGAAAAAAATTGGTTGAGCCAATACCGGACACCTGGCAACTCTATTAAACATTTCCATTTGTTTATAGCTCAATTAGGGTGAGTTCAAGCCCTGCTCTGAACAGAGTGTGTACGCACATACACACACACACACCACAAGTCCAAATTGACTATCTTTCTGGGGCTTGGGCTATACTGGACAAAGTTTTGATATTTAAGGCCACCACCATCACCGTTTCATCCAGATGTATAGTAGATTGAAAAATACCGAAGGAAAGAATTCTTTATATTTCTCCTTCCTGTCTTTTGTCATAAGAATTTATGGAATTAATTCATTTTACCGGGTTTATATATAGCTTAGTTTGCAATCACAAATATTAAAAGCCACATTAGCCTATATTCCTTTTGATCATTCCAGAAACAATCAGGTATTTTGTGTTGAAAGGCAAAATAATAAATATGAAATAATGATACATAATCACCTTACAACCCCAGGATAAAGCTGAATAACACACAATATAATTTTATTTGATTTTATTGATATTTGTTAGTGAAGAAAATTTAAGTTTTATCTTTCTGATGTGTTACAGCTGCTTTCTTGTGGTTGGACAGCTCTGACTGCTTATTTAAAGGCTAAATAATAACACTTTCCAAACTGTATGATTAATTTTTACATTTTTTAATTCTTATATGGTATTGCTCTCTCTCACTCTGGGTACATGAATGGCCCATATAAGTCAATGATTTTTTCAGATTTAATTGTTATTCTAACTAGTTTTAAAGATACATTCAAATAAAAAGATATTTAAAGTTACTTATAATAAGTGCACATATACAACAGCAAATGGAGCTGATGACATTTTACTAAAACTTTTTTAAAGTTCATAGAATAAATAGTCTTCAAACACATGCAATATTTGGCTCATGTGTTTTCTCTCAAAATATCCTTAATATTCATTGCACTATTGTAGTATCTACTTCATTCAAAGACACTCATCTCTTGTCACAAAGACTAAAAGACAGTTTCATTTATACAAGAAATTATCAGTGCTAATGATTTAGTAACAGTCTGGTACAAATGGCAATTCATGGCATTTACATGTAGTGCAGTATTGGAGGCAATAAACTTCTCAAAGACAAGGGGAAAAAACAGATAATAATTTAAAAAAAATGAAAGCTCAGAAATAATCATTTTTGATTACAGAAATAAGATGTTTCTTGTTCATTTCTATTTCATGGGTTGCCAAATATTCTTGCAAGCAAGCACCTACCATAGAACTGGGAGGGACATGAAAACATTCTAACAATTCTAGCAACAGGCTTTCCTGATTGAAATCACATGGGTTTATTATAATAGGGGAATAAACATGTTTTCAAATGGCTGTTACTTCTGGCAAGTTTACACTTGGATGAAAACAGGTTTCTATGAAAAATGATGAAAGCTAAGTAGAAAATATTCCCACCCTGTTATAAAAATCAGTTAGTGGATTGTTTTCTTCTTACATAAAATCTGTAGTGAAAAGGCAAATGTAGGATCAAAAGCTGCTTTCCTTTGCTTGTACCATTTTGTTACTAAATACTTCTGTGGCTCTTCCCTGCATGATATTTCAAGCGCATCTTTCTTCCAAAACTGCTTTTGCTAAATGATCTTTTCAAACAAGACTGGTTTCCAATCTGTTCAGTGACTCTAGCTTCCACAAAGTGGTTGCCATGTTATCCTGTGAAGTGTGAAAACTAGTCTCTTTAAGGATTGTTTGCAAGGTGTGATTTTCAAGTGTCAGCAAGAGAACACAATGTAAAACATTTTTCCTTCCACAATCCAGTGCATTACTGAAAAAAATAAAGTGAATCACACAGAAAACAGATGTGCCAGAAGAAACAGCAGTAGTGGAAATGTGTAATCTTTCCAGGCACCTGGCAGGCCCGTTGACCTTAAAACATAACACTAGTTCAAGTTTATCATGACAGGAAAAATAAAACAAATCAAAACAGAAAAAAGTCTCAATTAATTCAAGCATAACAGCCACACGCCTGGATAACCCATTTCATTCACAAGAGCAAAATGAAATTAACACAGATGCTCAGCTGACTATTTTCTTTAGCACTTACTGCTGCTGGGCGCTTATATTCCAAGGTCTTAGGTAACATGGTCAATAACCTTTCTGCACTAGGTCAAATTAGGCTAGCTACACAATTCAATTTCTTTTATCCATGGATTGTTTTTGTTAGTCTGTTTTTTCAGTGCATCTTTAAAAAAAACCAAAAACTTTCAAAAGGTTAGCAAGTTAAATCCCAAATACAGCAACTGCAGTGTCAGAACATTTTGCACTCAACTGAACAGTATAACAAACAAATTAGTTACAATATATCCAGTACATATTTACACATTGTACAAAGTTTACATACTTCTCCCATTAGGCACAAAGTTGATTTGTCAAACTCAGGAGGCAATGGAAGAAAAAAAATTGGAGGAGGGTTCTTGGTATCTCTTTAAAAGACTAGCCATAAAAATTAAATCCTTCATCGTAAGCTAGTTTGCTTAGGTAGCTTGGCTCCCATTAGGATGCCAGAAGTGAGAGTCGCGGGGCCCTTCATCTGCATGCTTGAACCCACCATGGTTGGGAAGCTCCTATTCCTTCGAATGCCAGTGTTCAACTGAATACCCCCAATGGCACTTGTTACAGTAGGGCAGCCCAAGTGAAGGCCTTCTGGGGCCAAACCTCGTGGAACAAAAGCCCTTACAGGTCCTTGTGCCCCACAGAGAAGAGGTCCCTCATCATCAGTTAAGGGAGGAGCTTGCGCTTGCCCCGAACTAACTACTTTGGCAATCCCAAACCTCTTTACTTTGTCCACAAGGTTAAGGTTGGAGACAGACACATCGGTCTGACTTTCACTGTTCCTGATGTTCTTTTTCTCTCTCACCTCCTTCAAAATGGAACTGGCAGGTTTGGAAGCGAGGAAGTTGTCATAAGGAGGGCTGGTGCACTTAAACTCAAAAGAGGGCGGAGAAGAAGAAGGAGTCTGCATAGGCGAATTTGGAGGGGTGGAAGGAATAATGGCCATTTTTGGAGCATACATGTTCAGGAGGGTACCCTTGCCAGCTCTGTCCCAGCTCTGTGGATTGTACACTGCTGCTGAGATCCCTCGCTCTTTAAGAAGCCACACTAATCCCAAGGATGTGCTCATCGTTGTTGTGGATTCCCGGAGGTTAGTGAAGGATTCTGCCAAGCTTAAGCGCCGAGGAGTGCATGGGGTAGCAACTGGGGTGCCTTTCAAACTGCCAAGGCTGCTGCAAGCTGGAGTAGGTGCTGCATTAAGGCTGAAAACAAAGGAAGAAAAGGTGAATTCATGTTTACATCGGAAATTATAGCCCAGGTGAAGATTTTCAACATGAACAAGATTTGCTGATGCTTGCAAAAAGGGGATACAAGATACGGAGTTCAAAAGATGATCACTTTGAATGTACAGAGCTCAGCTTTAAACACCATGTTTCTCCAGTAGGGTTGGATTAATGATTTCCCAGAACCAAACATCCTTTGTCATAACAAAGGAATAGTCTTTAGTATGTCAATAGCTAGAACTTTCCACTTCAGACACTAACAGAATGGGAGCAGTACTTGGCCATAACAAACTGCTAAGGGTTCCAGTAATGCTATATCTTGCTATAACATGAGAGCAGTACACAGGAAGCAGAACCCCTTGTGAACAATTTGTTGCAGAAGTGATTGTAGCAGAGAAGCGGGTAGTTGGTATTTTCACAAACATTTGTCTGGTTAAAGCCAACCTTTTATTAAACCAAGCCAAAAAAGGGGGGGGGGGGGAGAAGATGGGACTGAAGGGGAAGACTGGTGCTCTGATTTTTGAAGGTGCTGAGCAAAAATACTCCTAGTAGGTACTCTACGCCTCTGGAAAAAAAAGCTGGCCATTGATTATCAATAGTTTGTTAATTGAGTAACCGATAACTTAGCAGTAAACCAAACACAACATGGGTCAGTTTTATTGTTGTTTGTTATTCACAAGTTTCATGCTTATTTGCAATGTTATGTTTGTTGTTGACAAGTTTCATGCTTATCTGAACCGGGGAAAGCACTGAACATTCCCTGACCAACCCTTCCCCCTTTAAAGAAACAGAAAAATACCAACAAGCAGGTGAAAAAGTGCAAATCAGGGACAACTGGCACATTACACTGTTTGTTGCCTGTGTTCTATATTTAAACACATGCAGGCACATTTCTTCTCTCTGACCAATAGCATTTTTTATTCTATTGGTTAAAAAAACTGTACAAGCTCTGGCACTAATTTTGATGAGCTTTTCCCTCCCCAGTGTCTGGAGCCATCTCACATGAATAGGGATTGAACTTAAAAAGTGCATTTCTGAAGAATTAAGAGTCCAGTGGTGGCAAGAGCTACAGTCTGGATTCAGGGTGTTTATGTGCAAATTCAGAGACATTGTTCCTGCACCACTCTACAGGCATGCTGTGATCTCCTTAAAAACTTGCTGTCTTAGAGAACATCTTACATGACAAAATAACTTTGCCTCTATACAAGCCCTATTCAGAGTAGGGATGTTAAATTTTGAGAAACTGACTAATCGAATAGTCGATGCATTTTGCATCGACTATTTGATTAGTCGATAGGGAGTCTCTGCCTTTGAAGTGTAGCATGACCTCATTTAAAAGACGAAAGCGCCGCATGGAGCCCAGGGTCAGCTGGGGACCGATCCCGGGCTCCATGCGGCACCGCTGCTTTGAAATGCCATGGAGAGCGTCATGCTCCAGCATCATGCTCTTTGTGGCATTTCAAAGCAGCAGTGCCCCATGGAGCCCAGGATCAGCTGGGGACTTTGCAGACCCCAGGGCTTCACAGGGTGCTAACACTTTGAAACACCGTGTGCAGCTTGGAGACACCCCTGCTGGCCCCGTGATGCATGCAGCGTTCAAAGTGGCAGCACCGTTTGGAGTCTGGGGTCTGGCCCCAGGCTCCACATGGCGCTGCCACTTTGAAGTACCTCTTTCTGTCCCCCCCCCCCCCCCCCCCCAACTGCCTCTTTCTGATAGAGGCAGCAAGGGGGAAGCAACTAGTCAACTAAACTGTCAACTATCCGATATGCATCTGCTTATTGAATAGTTGACTAGCCATTCATATCCCTAATTCAGAGTTGACTGAAGTCAAAAGTAGGGCTTTTATTATCAACGGACATTGGATAAGTGCCCATTTACATTATTCCAGGTATTCCCTATAATAAATCTAGGTAAGACTTCAGACATATATCTTCACGCAGGTGAAACTCCAAAATGCTTTATGGACTTTAGAAAGTGATTTCCAACTACAGGCAGCACTTCACCCATTACTGAAATACAACATTTTTGGCCTCATTTTGATGAGCAAAAAGATTTTTTTTTCAATTCACTTTAAAGTCCACTGATATCTGGATAGACGCAGTTTAACCCTTTAAGAATGCATGAAAGGATTAAGCTGTATCCACACAAATGCTAAAGGGATGGGTTGACTGAGTTAACAGACAGGCTGGTCTATTCTTGCAAATATACCAAAACAGCTATTCTGGAAAAAATATTTGGTACTTTTCCAAGTGCAGACAAGCCCTAAATCCAAACACACACCTCTTTCCCCAAGCAGACAACACAGTAGGTCTTGCAGAAACTAGAGTTTGTGGTCCTATTATAACTCTAGGGGTGGGCCTATGCTTAAAACACATTGGCACAGCTGTGACATTCCATGCTGATGGAAGAGAGCTCTCCTCCTAGCACAGTTTATTCACCTCCGCAGGGGGCTGTAGCTATGTCAATGGGAAAAGTGCTCCTGCCAGCCTAGTGCTGCCTATACCTGTGGTTAGGTCAGTATAACTATGTCGCACAGGAGTGTGGATTTTTCACACTGCTGAGTGACAGTTATACCAGTCAAGTCTGTAGTGCAGACCAGACCTACATGACAGATTCCCAATTAACTGAAGTTGATTTTCAGTACAGGTTGGACCTCCCTGGTCCAGCACCCTCAGGCCTAATTGGTTCTGAGGAAGGGAGTTTGCTGGACCAGGGGAGGTCAGCCCCTGTGCCAGGCTCCCCCTGCTCCTGGGCCACCAGGCTCCCAGCTCCTTGGCAAGTTCCAGGGACACCGGGGCGCCATGACCAGCTGCTCTTCTTCCGTGGGTCGCTGGAGCTCCACAGCCAGCCCCAGGACCACCAGTATTCAGCAGCCCCAAGGCTGCCCCAGGGCACCAAGACTCCATTGTCTCAAGCTAGGGTTCTCTGGTCCAGCAACATCCGTGGTCCTGTTAATCCTGTTGGTTGCTGGACCAGAAATGTTCAACCTGTACTTCAAAGGCAAGTCAACATACTCTACAAGTACTCTGGCTCATGTTAATTGGCATCTGGTAATTAACTGAGTTAACACAGGAGCACAAACTGAGGAGACATACCCTGAAAGGGGATAATATGATGGCTTTTATTTAATTAAACAACTATAAAGCATCCATCTTTAAAAACATCATTTCAAGCACCGTGTAAGCAAGTCCAACTCCTGCCCCTTTTCTGTGGCCAAGTAAGGCATGGGCAAGCAGGATCAGCATATTTCTTCTGTGGAAGGTCCGGTAGCAGCCCATGCTCTGCATGCTACGCTCTGCTGGGATTCCCTGCACCTCAGCACTGGATCCATAAAACAACACAGATCTGTTGACTATTCTATCCCATAGAAACATGCAAGTACCCAGGGGCTACTGCATTTTACTCTGCAGCTATTGTTTTTCAAAAGAAAATCTAAATAAGTCCAGACAGGAAGTGCTGTACTACAATGTTTGAATAATTTGGTAAGTGGTATCTCTCAGCTCCTATGGAATGAATTTCCTTGCACCACCTGGTGGCTTTTAGCTACAAGTACAGCACTTGTTTGCAGTGCCAAATACCTGGTCACTCAGATGGGCTGTGGTTAGTCTTCACTCATTACATTTCCTCATTATCTGAGCAGTGAGCAATGTCAGGGGACTCATTGTAGCTAGGAAGACAGCATGTCACCAATGTGTACACACATACAGCTGCAAAAAAAGGTTTGCTAGGGAGGAACTTTTCCTATGACATCATCGTCTTCATACCTCTGATGAACCTGCACCTTCTTACCTCTAATTAGTTTGCAACGTTAAGAACAATGGAAAACCTGAGAGCCACTGCAGTACATCTCCTAAAATGGCTAAGATCAGGGGTGCAAAACCATGGGGGCTAGGAATAGAGAAAACAGAAGAAAATTAAGTCTGAACTGATTTTTTTTTTAAATGTGAGACCAAAGAAATACTGGAAACTAAACTTGGGACACTATAGAGAATGGTCAATTTTTAAAGAAGTCCTATTTTAAAAAAACAACCACCACTGTCACGAGCATTCTATTTCATTTCAGGTTATGCACTGTATGATTTTTGGCCTCCTTGCTTACTACCATATTGTCAAATATGCTGGCTCTCCACACACCTTCCAACTCAATTTTATTTTGAGAAACTCAGGTTTACATTTCTGCTACACTGTCATTGCAGATACACATTAAAATTCAATGCAGAACCAGTTCTGCTTGAAAAACTCTTTTATTGGCATCGCTTTCTTAGCATTACCTTGATTGGGAATACTTTGCCCACCAAAGAAAACCACTGCTCAAATACAAACATGGAAACAAAAACAAATGAAGACCTGGTGTGGCCTCAGTGCCTCAACCTAGTGACAGCTCCAGGATAAGGTCTCAGAAAATCAGCACCTTGCTTTGCTACATGAAATTTAGTGCAATTAGAATGTAATCCAGGTTAGAATGTTAGGTTAGAATGAA
This sequence comes from Pelodiscus sinensis, assembly GCF_049634645.1. Classification (NCBI taxonomy): domain Eukaryota; kingdom Metazoa; phylum Chordata; order Testudines; family Trionychidae; genus Pelodiscus; species Pelodiscus sinensis. Next base: position 176,858,829 of record NC_134712.1, read on the forward strand.
CCGAGTGGGTAAATATCTACACTTTTTGGGTTAGCTGGTGCCACACACACTAGAATTTCTTCTACATGACCCTGCCAGCACACTGTTGGCAGTATTGCTCACCCCCTGCCACGCTGGGTCATAGTGTCTGCCCTATATCTCCTCTCAGCATAACGTGACATAATGGAGTTTCATCGTCCTCCTCCCATGACCTGTGAAGAATCATTTTTAGTTTAAGGAGCCCCTCCTTACCAACAGTTCTGTTGACAGCAATACATATTTCTGAATGAATGGTGCCAGAGCAAATGAGTCTCTGAGAATTCGCTAACATGAAGGTAGGTTTAGTTGCTGGCTGTAGCAAACTTAAGTTTAGTAACCAATGACTCTCTGCAAGATTGTTGTGGAAGATTGAGCAGTGCTTCAACAGTGTCTATATTTTAAGACAGATGTTGCAGCAAAATAAAAGTAACTTGTTTAAATGGTGGTGCTGAACACGAAAAGCCAGTCACAGTACAGCTCTTAAATCATACGATACAGAAGTGCAAGTGTAAACAGTTCCATTTTCTATAATCAATTTGTATTTCTTTTCCAAATACCCACAATCCAGCAGGTGTTCACATTTTCAAAAGTTCTGCTGTGGCCACAAGTACTAGGGACCAGTTTGATTTCTAAACACTGTCCTTTGCAAACCTAGATAAAGAAAACAGTGGTACTCTCCCTTGTGAAGGCTAAAGATGGTGGAAAGGGGGAGAAAACTGGGCATAGTTTTTCTAAATGGAAAAAAAATACTTTGCACACCAGCCTCCAGCTTGTATGGTGGGTCTATCTTTAGGTGTGAAGTCGATTCACTCTCTTCAGTCATCAAATCCTAACCCTTTTGCTTAACACTGTGCCTTTTAGTGCCAATCATTATGAGATGACCTGTTCTCTAGGTACCGGAGTGAGACCATCAATTCATTTTCAAACAGCCTCTCTGATGTGTGACAGGAGGCTCTCAGGGAGCTTAAAATTCCATGATCAAATTGAAGAGCATGATCAATTTCCTGACTTCCTGCAGCGTCCCTTACCTCTCCCTCATCTGGCCAGTGCTGAAGCCTCTCTTCTAGAGAGGAAAGTTATCTCTGGAACTTCAAAAATTACCTCTTTGCTTTACTGATTTATTTGCTCCCCTTTTACAAAGGGCCAGATATTTTCAAATATTTTCCAGAGGAAAGACAACATATTTCTTAGTCTCTCAGATGTTTATTTAAATAGGATAACAAATGAACAGATTCTTTAGTCCCTCACCATTCTCCACAAGTGAAAGATACCCCTCTGTAGAGGGGCAGCACAAAACCCATGTGCCACGAAAATCCCACTTAAAGCATCCTTTGAGGATTTAACTGCACAAATGGCTCCTTGTGCTGGTGTTTCATGCTGGGGTGAGCTTCACCCACACAGCATTCAGGCATTTGGTACTTATGATTTATAATCAGTTTTGGGGCCAGTGGGTATACTTTTATGAAGGCCTCTTGTTCAAATACTGCTAGCATACTACTTGGCCAAGGTAGATCTAGTGTATTCTTACCCAGAGATCCACGCTCCGGAGATTAAGCTTCTGGGGGTTTGATTTAGTGGGTCCAATAAAGACCTGCTGAATTGACCACTGACAGCACCCCATGACCCCAGAATTTCATGGAGTCGCGATGAGTAACAGGAGAGTTTCTCTCATCAACCTCCCACAGGCGGGCTGCCCCAGAAATCTGACTTAGATATGCCTTAATCCAGATATTCTATTCTATTCTCATAGCTGGTGTTATTTACCTTAAGTCAACTTTCTCCCCTGGTGTAAACCTGACCGTAATCACTTCTGACCTGTGCCAGATTTCAGTTGCAGAAGCTGAAGTATGCAATATCTCAATTGGCTTTGTCAAGGAATTACACATAGACCTGCACCTTTTAGAACAGGAAGAGGCTAAGAAATTTGGCAGGGAGTTGGAAGGCAAGGGAGAATACATTTCAGATTTGTTATTCCCTCTCTCCACCTTCCTCACGTATATCATTACTATTCCCTTGCTTACACCACTCCTTTGCTTTTCCTCCCTTGGGGACCATGGCACCACTGATGTACGCTATTGAAAACCCTTACCTTGGAGTGACTCGTGTAAGCTCATCAGAAGGGTGTAGAATGCGGCAGGTGGTGAAGGTGAAGGTGGAGTTGGTTTGTGACATGCACTTCCCAGGATGATGTACTGAATTAAAAAAAAGCAAATTCTTTGCGTTTATATATAAAAGGAAAATAAAAAGTTTGGTGTGCTCACAAACAGATGCGAAAAGTGATGTGATACTTTGGATTGGATCAATGCAGCAAAGGTGAAATATACAAGCTTACTGGGATATTGGAACTGGCACCCATTCTGCAAACCCATCTCCAGAAACCTAAGTTTATTTTGTCAATAAAAAATTAGTTGCTACATTTTCCCACCATTACTTTTCCCAGTTCAGTTTCACTGGTGCTGTCAAATATTCCTTCAGAAATGGTCAGATAATACGGAGCTTAAAATGCCAGCTGCTGTCGCAGCCAGCACCCTCAACACAGTGGGAGCAAAAGGGGGAGATTACAGCAAACTGTTCCCAGTGCAGACAAGGCTTTTGAGATCTACTACATCCTAAACACTCCTGCATTGATCCAGGCAAAGGTATCCCCATTACCTTTCATTTCAGTAATGGATCCAGCTATCCTATGTAGACTAAAGCTACAAGCACCCTCCTGAGCAAGTTTCAGGGCACACTGTGGCTCTCTCTCGCACATTCAGATCCACAGAGAGAATACTTTTCAAATTTTGGATCCACTACTGTACATCTGTGACAGTTTCTTGGGTTTTTAAGACCGAATATCCACAGCTGCAGTAAATAGCAATCTTTGATTATTCCCAAGTATATGTGATGATAAGCATTGAAAACCATTCTGGTACCCCAGTGGTTCCTGCATCATAAAAAAGTCTGTTCTGACATTCTGCTGGCAAGGTAGATAATTTGGGAAAGGAGGTTATTTGGTTTGTAGGAAAAAGACACAAAGTGCTTAAGCTGATGTACTCAAGTTCTTCACAGACCAGTGGTTTTTGTGGGTTTTTTTTAAATTATTTCTTTTTCATTTGCTATAAAATGCAGCTGTGGAATATATTTCATTGCAAACTAATTAGCAAGTTTCGGAGCCATGCATCTGAGAAGCTTGAGAAACAACCAAAGACATTAAATACTATAATCAAAGATATCATGATTGCATAGGTTCTTATTTACTATCGGAGTTTTAAAAGTTAGTGGTGGCCAAACTAACATGCACAATAAAACATGCCTGTGATTTTCTCCCATCCTCTTCCCCTCAGCTCTTGGAGACATTTTTCTGACTAGGCCTCATTTTACTTGCTGTCAAGTATGTGGCTGCTTGACAGATTGACTTGGAGAGAAACCAGACACCATGCAAAACTTTCAGAGAGTCTCAGAAATAAGCAAGGCAGGTGTTGATTGTGGCTGTATTTCCTCCTTCATTTGAAAAATATCACAGCTCAAATACTCATGTGCAGCCAGGCAGTCCTTAAAGTAGGAGATCAATAGGGTGTAAGGTGCGAGAAAAAGCATGGGCAAAAGTGAAAGGTGAAAACAGAAACATGAGTGTATAAGCACATGATAGATGATTCAACAGGAATGTAGTGTCTCCATTTTTTAAACAACAGGACATATTGCCATGTATTAATGGAAGATGATATTTTTGGTTAAACATACTGGGGTGCATCCTGTTAGCACGTATTGCTGTTAGTACAAATATTAAAAAAAACCAAAGCAAAACCCCCAAACCAACCAGTTCTACTTCACCTCCATAAATGATAGTTATGATGGTTCTGGAATCCTGTGGCTTTTAGAGATTAGTGTGAACAATGTATTTATCTACTGTATAAAGGAGCACAGCCTAGCAATCATGATTCTCTGCATATCATGAAGAGTTAAAAGCTGAAAAAAAGTTATTTGATGAAAACATTGAAGGACAGATAAAGTTGAGATAAAACAGTTCTTGGGAGATGAGGATTAAAAACAGAACAATGCAACGCTGGTTGAAGATTGTGAGCTCGCCCCCGATTATGCACATGGTTACAGGATAGTAATGTTACTTCCCTCCCCTATTGATTGCTGTGTTTCACTGAAGAAGACACCAATTGTGCTTCTCCTCAGATCTGAAATGGGCACATTGAAGATATAGCTGCATTAGCAAAAGCAAAACTCATAATTAATGAGCCTGCGAGATAGGAAAAGGCTGCTAAAAGGATAGAAGTCATGGATCCCAGTAGTAAGGGATAAATCAAAATGATTAAAGAGAAATCAGTATCCAAAGCCATAGATTTAACTCTCCAATACCACTAAGAGAACGTGGACCAGCTTCATCCTCCATCAGTCAACAAAGAAGTCTATCAGATTGCTGTAGCATTTTCCATCCTTTGAACACAATATGAGGAAAGTGAGAACCCATCACAGTAAATGAGCAATACTTCCCAAAATGGAAACAAAAAACTTATTACGAGACAAACCATCCTACCGGACACGGACCATATTCTGGGCCGAGGTAAACTGGTTTGGAACTCAAGGGGACTATGTAAATTTAACACTAGCTGATGATCTGGCCTATACAAAACTTTTCTGCAGAATTCATTGAATGCTCAAGATAAAACAGCCAACCCTAAGAAGAGATAAAATGCTCTGCTGCCATCTGCAGAGCTGATTTCTCTCCTGCATATTCTTCAAACATCTGCAATGCTGATGGGTAGCAGGCTATTTTAATTTCGGAATCCTGCCTCTGTCTTGTTTTATACACATTTCATTACAGAGATACTTGCTAGAGCCCTGACCATTGCTATGCTTTTATTAACAATACTTTAAAAAAAAAGACAATTAACAACTAACATTCACAGTAGCATTAAAACAGAGAAATTGTGCAAAACACAACTTGTTTCTAAAATTTAAAAAATGGTAAGAAATTATCTTGAGGAGCAAAAGTGATTTTCATACCCATCTGTGGAATTTAGGGCAGCTCAAGTCTGTTTCAAATTCCACAAGGCTATGCACAACATCATGGGGCCATTCTGCTAGCTAAATCTAGCACATGCAGACACACTCTGGCCACACTCCTTCAACACTCAATTGGCCGTTTAATCTGGATTTATAATCCCTCTGTACCACTAGAGATGCACAAAGGAATGATAGCAAAGGCTAAGGTCTGGCTCACCCACAGAGCATAGGTACATAACTTTGGTTAGAGGACAAAATGGGAAAAAAAACCACTGAAATTAACCAAAAACTATTATAAAATTGGGTCATGATTCCTCTTCGTTATGCCAACGATACTGACTGATCTTGTGGAAGGCTGTACTGAGTAGAATGCATTGAAGGACTTTGCACTGCAGAATATTTGATTAGATCTGTAGCCCTCCTGAAACAGGTGGAGGAATTGGGAGTATGAATCAAAGTCTTGGTTAACCAGAAGACATCTCTTGAGGCCTTAGAGATAAGTTTTGTGTTTTTTAAAGGACAAAGTAAGCCATTTTGTCCAGTATTTATGTGGGCTTGTGCTGAGGAAAGGATCTAGCCTCTCATCTTTGATTAGAGAGTGAGATCTCTTCTGTCATTACCCTTCCGTAGAAGGAAACTTGTCCTCTAAATCCACATTCGCCTGTCCCTTCTTTAGCAGGGACTGGCTGGAAGCAGGGATGAGAGAGAGAACTTCAGTTGGGAGGAATTAGCTTGACTCTTTGATGAGGTCAGTAGATGGACCGTTAAAGTATTAAATATTTCTTTTATTACTGCAGTGAAATAAAAGTCACAGCTGCTTTAGAGGGGATGGGAAGGAAGGAAGGAAGATGACGAATAAATGCAAGATCCGTATGACGGCATGTTTTCTTCAATGATGCTATTTTGGTATGAAACACGGAGACTGAAGGCCCTGCATCCAATACTGTTACGCCATCATCAACATACCCTAGAAGGGGGGAGAAATGCTTGAACATAGCCTGGCAAAAAATATCATCTCTGTCATCAAGTGCCACCTGGCACAGTGGTGGGTATGTTTTAGGTACTACCCATAACTCAGCATTGCTTATTCTCCCAGACAACTGAAGATGGCAGTTCTGACTCGGAGGCTACGTCTAGACTGCAGAGTTTTTGCGCAAAACCAGCTGTTTTTGTGCAAAAACTTGCGGAGCGTTCATACCTCAAGTGAGTTTTTGCGCAAAATTTGAAAGAAAAGAGGGGTTTTTGCGCAAGAGTTATTCCTCTTTCTACAAGGAATAAACTCCTTTTTGTGCAAGAGGCCTTGCGCAAAACGATGTGTGTGGACAGGGAACTGCCTCTTTTTGTGCAAAAAAACCCTATTGAAAAAAGCACAGGTGCCCTGGTGGCCATGCTGTGAATAGCTATCAGCGCTTTCTTTCGAGAGAGCGTCCATGTAGTCTGGGTGCTCTCTTTCACAAAAGTGCATTGATTTTTCAATGTGGACACTCTCTTGCGCAAGAAGTTTTTTTTGCGGAAGATCTCTTCTGCAAAAAACTTCTTGCACAAGAAGCTTGCAGTTTAGACATAGCCAGAATGAAAGGTTCCTTCCAAATAGCTTTACCTTCTCTGTTGCTGGCGAGAAAGGTAAGCAAGGCACTTCTACCGCCATCTCGAATCAAAAGTTAATGAAACCAGAATACTGATAGCTCATGAGAGAACTCAAGAAAGCTAAAACATTAGACACTAGAGGAAGAAGGACTAAATTTCCTGGCTTTTGTAAAGAGAGTCCAAGATTCAATATTACAAATATTATTTTACGTGGACCATTATTAATGAAGATACTGTTTACAGCAAAAAACAAACTAACACACACAGCTTGACACCACCTAAAATGATTAAAGTTTTCTTGTTTGTTTTACATAACATTAAATATACCTTGCATTAGAAACAAAAATTGAAACATAACTGAGCAGGATAGGTATAAGAGTGAGTAATTGTTTAAAAGAATGGCCTGTAATGGAAGCAGATACATTAGTTCAGCAAGGGTATTGGTATCAAACACTTTTTATTTGGGATATGATTTTTCTAAGCTGTTGACTGAGGTCTGCTTGCCACAAAATTAGATAACCATAAAGCACAAAAATTAAGAGGTTTCACATTTGTTTATCATTCATTTAGCTTCTACCTGACTGAATGCAGTTTAAGGTATTTGAGTCAAACTGTAATACTTTAACAGCATTAAGCTAAAACAACTCATCCATTTACAAAATCGACTCAAATATTCATCTGATCTTAGAAAAGATAATACAAATGTGTATCAGCACCTTGTTTTAAATATAAGTGTATTTTATTAACAATGTATGGAAAAATAATAATCTCTTGTAGACATATATTATTCTTCCTAAAAACAATTGGACTTGAGGAATTTATTAAGTATTTCCATCAATTTAGGCACTTGCTTTGAAAAACTCCCCTTTCTTACTTTTAGATGCCCAGTTTTTAAAAAGAAATAAGTGCATAGGCCTGATCCCAGAATCCTTCTTCACACAAGTAATATGATTCAAGTCAAAAGCTGCAGGATTAATCTGCACACCCTGAACCACCTTATAGATAAGGAACATTTAACTTTATTCATAAGCAGTCCTATTAACTGCAATGGTACTACTCACATGCTTAAAGTATATTAAGTCCTTTGCTAGCTTAAGGCCTATATAAAGAAGTCTCCATCTGAAAATGCCTTCTGTTTCATAAAAGGATTCTGTCAAGTTTTAGACCCAAAATAAGGTTATTTTTAAATAAAGTATAGAAATACAGTTAGGCTACGTCTACATTGGCCCCTTTTCCGGAAGGGGCATGGTAATTTTTGAAATCGCAATAGGGAAATGCGCGGGGGATTTAAATATCCCCCGCGTCATTTAAATAAAAATGTCCGCCGCTTTTTTCCGGCTTTTAGAAAAGCCGGAAAAGAGCGTCTACACTGGCCCCGATCCTCCGGAAAAAGCGCCCTTTTCCGGAGGATCTTATTCCTACTTTGAAATAGGAATAAGATCCTCCGGAAAAGGGCGCTTTTTCCGGAGGATCGGGGCCAGTGTAGACGCTCTTTTCCGGCTTTTCTAAAAGCCGGAAAAAAGCGGCGGACATTTTTATTTAAATGCCGCGGGGGATATTTAAATCCCCCGCGCATTTCCCTATTGCGATCTCTGAAATTAACATGCCCCTTCCAGAAAAGGGGCCAATGTAGACGTAGCCATAATGTAATTATGTTGCAAAAGTTACTTATTCCAGGACTATGTGATGTGTACTTGAGCACCATCTACTGGCACTTTTCCTATTAATGAATTATTTACAAATATGCACTCTAGAGCATTCCTAAACAGTCTTTATTTTGGTAATACACTCTTTAAGTGGTTTTGAAAACTTTAGCAAAAGAAAACTTGAACCAGACAATCAATTATGAACTGAAACTGACTAATCTGGTACAATGAAGGTTTTACCAAAAGGAAAGAAACAGTATGAGATCTGAAAAACTAGACAATTAAGTGCATGAAGTTTTAATAATCACAGATATTACTGGCACAAAGAAGGATATTTTAAAAATGTACAGGTTTCAACTTGACAGTATCCCTTTAATATCCTCACTATTTCAGTTATGTTGAACATCCCCATGTCAGAGAATATTTCCCATAGAATCTGGATATTGGTCACAGCCCTGATTGTGCAGATTTGTGCACATATTACCTGAAATGCTGTGTAGGCACAGTAGTTCACCCATATGTTGCTAATTGCAAGATCAGAGACTTAATTTGTACTGAAAAATCTTAATACCATAACCAAAAATTTTACTCCAGTCTCATGTGAGGAGTAATAGAGATGTAGCCATGATAGTCTGGTCTTGCTGAAACAAAAGAGAGGACTATGCAGCACTTTAAAGACTAACAAGATGGTTTATTAGGTGATGAGCTTTCGTGGGCCAGACCCACTTCCTCAGATCAAATTGTGGAAGAAAATTGGCATTGTATCCCTTTGGTATATATGGTTGTGCCAATTTTCTTCCGCAATTTGATCTGAGGAAGTGGGTCTGGCCCACGAAAGCTCATCACCTAATAAACCATCTTGTTAGTCTTTAAAGTGCTGCATAGTCCTCTCTTTTGTTTCATGTGAGGAGGTTATTCAAAGCATTTTTATTTTCTGCAATTCTTACAGCAGAAGAGAAAAAAACCTCAAAAACAAAAATCAGCCAACCCTTAGAGAGCAGAAAGATTTATGTCCTAGCTCCTCATCCAAAGAGTAGACAAATTGCAGTGCCATTTTTTGGGGGGGGGAGGGGGGGGATGAGGGAGCCTTAAGACATCTTAAGCACCACCAGGTAGCATCAGTCATATTTGCTCTCTTCAACCTAGATATCAGAGCTTAAAGGATCATTGCAAGCACTCATCAGCAGGTCACATAGAGCAATCATAGCAACTCATTTTAGCTGCCCATAAAGATGTGAAATTTAAAAAGGCTCCTCTCAAAGCCATCTGATGGAAGGGTGTGGCTCTCAGAGGTAGAAAAGGCTTCTTTCATGCAGGCTGGTTTGTAAAACTCAGAAACAGATATATACGAAGAACTGATACTTAGCCAAAAGGCTAAGGAGATCCTACTGTTGCACACGATCCTGTAAGGGTTCCTAAAGCTGTAACATTTTTACGGTCTGATGAGAATCATTGTAGGACAGGTCCTTTCTTGCTTCAAGACACCTCTGATGTGAGACTTCCACAATGAAAAAAAATGTGTATTTTTCCACAAAATGAAATGTGATCATCCAGATTGCTTTCTATATTCTTTGTTTTTATTTCAGCCATGTGTGCTTAGGTAAGGTTTTATTCCTTGACATCCTAGCTTCTCCACTTGTTTGATCTTGTATTGAAATCAGTCTTGTTTTTGTGATACTGCTATGCGCTCTTATGGAATGAAAATGAATGGAAGGTCATAAATAACTAAATAAAAATCAGCATTTTATGTCATTGCAAGATCAGACAAGAGGAGAAGATAAGCTGAGAAAAGCATTTTTCCAATATTTAAATTAGCTTTAACTAATCAAAAGTAGAAAGAAACATTATGAATCCCTCCGAGTAAATCCTTTTGCCACAACTGTTCCTAAAAGATAAACACTGATTGTGTACGCTAGATTTAAAATGTAAACAGCCATAAATAAATATTTATTCTAGGGCACTTTTCACTGTAAACTGATCTGAGAGCTTCCCCATCATGGCAGTCTCTTTTTTCATTGAGTCAAGTAAGTGAATGTTCCATCAGGCCCTTCATTAAGGAACCACGGTGCCTGTTTTAACCCTTTTGCTTACATGAGACATTGTTTTTCTAGTCTTTCAGGGTTTTCCTCGTGTCTCATTGCAGGAGCTTTTCCTTCAGCAATGTCTTTTCCTTGAAGAAAAAAACAATTACAGCAGGGCTACGTCTACATTGGCCCCTTTTCCGGAAGGGGCATGTTAATTTCAGAGATCGTAATAGGGAAATCCGCGGGGGATTTAAATATCCCCCGCGGCATTTAAATAAAAATGTCCACCGCTTTTTTCCGGCTTTTAGAAAAGCCGGAAAAGAGCGTCTACACTGGCCCCAATCCTCCGGAAAAAGCGCCCTTTTCCGGAGGATCTTATTCCGCTTTTTCCGGAGGATCGGGGCCAGTGTAGACACTCTTTTCCGGCTTTTCTAAAAGCCGGAAAAAAGCGGCGGACATTTTTATTTAAATGCCGCGGGGGATATTTAAATCCCCCGCGGATTTCCCTATTACGATCTCTGAAATTAACATGCCCCTTCCGGAAAAGGGGCCAATGTAGACGAGCCCCAGGTGTATAACTCATGATTGCTGAGGTCAGACAGATATGCTCTAAGCTGCTTGAAGGGTTATACTAAAGCTTCCCCTGAACATCAACCACATGTTTTACCCACATTTGTTAAGAGATGAGAGCGCTTATAAAGCTCAATTTAAAAAATTACAAAGATGACAATATGTTTATAAAGTCTTCATTCCAGTCATTTAACAGCATAGGAGGTAGTTAGTAGCTTCCAAAGTGCTGAATCATTCCAGTGGGAAAAAAGGATACTGCAATCTCTCATACCTTCACTTGAATGAGCCCCATTGTGACTACAAATCTGTTTGTGATCCACTGATGTACTTAGGTTCTCCACTGTGGGGAAGAACAGGCTATACCAAAAGCTGTGCCATTTGGAGGAGGAGGAGGAGGAGATGGAAGATGGTTCTCGTTTTCCATGGATTTTCTCCTTCCACTTATTAAAGTTATTGATCATCGTCATTCTAAATCATCTGGGTGGCATGCCCCCAATTCAGCAAGGTATTTAGTTATAACCTGAACTGTGAATAAATGAGTACTTGCACTGTGGCCAGTGTGATCACTGGTGGGACTTCTCATATACTTGTCATTAGACACTTGCCAATTTCTTTGGCATAGTCAGCAATTTTGGAAAACTGTTTGAGATGGGGAGAATTCCTCCCCATGGGAAAGGAGAATCCTGTTCCGATGGCTTCAAACCAAATTTGCAAAGAAAAAAACTGCTTTCCTGTCAAGCTTAACTACAGCCAATTAAAGTTCCACAAACACTTATTTTATTCATAATAAATACCAGTCAGTGGGCAATATCAATTGCTAACATCGATTTTGGGTAATTGCAATATGAAATGAAGGTATTCAGTATCTCATAGGATCTGATTCCTGCTACAATCTGCAGGGAAAACACATCTTTACCCTAAGTTAAGGGCATGATTCTGAGAGTTGCTGAATTCTCATTCACTCTTATGTGATCTAAAGATGCTTAGTACCTCAAGGCAAGTTCAAAGTACCTCAAACTCTAGCCTTTAGAAACCATATAATTTCCTTTGACTGCACAAAGTATAATTTCATCCAAAAGAAAAAAAGTGTCATTTGTAAAATGACTAGATATTAATGAATTTGTTTTCATGGCTGGATTTGTCAATGATAAAGAATCATGATTAATATGAAACCAAAAAAACAAATTCTCAGATACAAAACTACTCCTCCCTTCCCAACTTAAATCTATTTTAAAACAAATTTCAGTATACCTACTTGCAAGACAATTTGTAATAGAAGTGTAGCCATAAACTCTGACATGGTTCTTAACGCCTACTGCATGAAACAGTCTAATGAATCATTTAAATATACTAACTAATGCTTTCAGTCTGAAGGATAGAATTTGGGAGTGGTTTAGTGGAAGTGACAAACTGGTGTTTGTAAAGAAAATCAGATGTGATTACTTTATCTTCCACATACAAAATACCTTTAATTTTTAGCTGGATGACCAAAATCTTTGTGGGTTGAATTTTAAGAAATTAATTGGACACTCAATTTGGAGAATTACTTTGTGTTTTCACTTAAAATTAAGCATTTATTTAACAAAGAACTGCAGTTTTTCAACAGTTAGCCTTATAGAATCCAGCTTTTTCTAAACAACAATTAAAGGAATGTGGCATTATCCCTTTTGAATGTTAAGAAATATATTATATAAACATAATATATATGTGTGCGTATTATATATAGTGTATATGTAATATACACATATCACATCACAAACCCCAGTCTCTTTTAATCATTTGAACGAACCATCTCCTTTTAGCAGCCTTTTCTCATCGAACTAAAAAGGAAAAATGAACCATGTGCTTTAAAAAAATGTGAAACCAATTAGATATGTCAAAGAAAGGAGCTCTGAATTAGTGTTAGAACAGGCGTGGTTTAATTACCGCACGCACAAATGCGCAGAAGCTACACACAAAGCGACACTATGAATGATGCTCTCTAGAGATGTGAGAACAGCCCAGTAATCAATATCCTGTAAAGATGTCAATTTTACTGGACTTAATGATGTTCCCTCACCAGACCCCTCATCATCGGCAGTCGTGGACTCCTGCATCTCCTCTGTCAAAGCCTGAGACTGGCTTGGATTATTCTCGCTGTCTGAAACAGTCACTTGTGCTTGTGACCTCTCACCTGAGGTCTCTGTGTGCTGAACTGGCGTCGAGGTAGTTAGGCCCTTGTAAGAAATGTCACCTGTCTCATCTTCTTCATAATCATTAAGGCAGTACACTTCATCCAGGTCCAGGTCCAGAGTTCTGAAGCCCTTAGTGACGACCCCAGGCCTTGGGTCTAAGATTCCCCCCAGGTGAGGCTGAGCTAGCTGTTGCCAATGATGCAGAGTGACTGAACCTTTAAGAGGAACAAAAGACAAAACAAAATCAGCATGCAAACCTGAATATTTCCCTCAGCTGCACATCTGGATAGTCTCATTTCACTCATTTAAGGCTCAATCCTTGTGTCACTGATGCTTCGCCATTGGTTCCGTGCCACCTTGATCTGGTCTTGAGTTTTTGGATTTAAAGGGTTATCCAACCACACAAGAATTATCCCTTTTAGATAGCCCCACACCAGCATGAATTAAAGCAGTTACATAACCACCAGACAAAGCAAGGGGGCCAAATCCAGGGTGCATTAGCTCTTCCTTATAGCAGGGAGGATAGGTAGTGACAACTCCCCTCAGATCATACATGCTGGGATTAACAAAACACAGAACTGAAGACAAAGTACATTTAAACAGCATACTAATCACCATAATTGGCAAAGTCAGAAAAATGGGAACCAAAGAATTCTGCCGTAAGGTCAAACATCTAAAAAGGGAGATATCAGCACACATTAAAATTTTCTACTGGTAACTAATAGGATAGCAATTATACTGAGGATGCTAGAAAACTATATCAACTCATGTTTAAAAGGAAGCAAGAAAACACTAATGGTTTATCAGTTCTAATTATTTTTATAGACTACCCAAGTCCTTATGCTACTGAAATTCACTAGTACATAAGCATACTCTACTTACTGTACCTCCAATTTCATCATTGGGAAGTAACATTTTGGGTGTGGAAAAGATATATTTTAAAAAGAACCAAGAAACATGAAACAATTAGCCAGCAAGAACAATTCATAAGTGAGTGTACACATCATTCCAAGGGTTCAGGCAATGGACCTGATCCTGCATTCATTTATCATTGATTTCATTGGGAGTAGGATTAAACCCTATATCAAAACCCAAGAACTCAGAAATTGTGCTCTGATCAGCTCATGTCAATTACTCCTTTATAATGTACAGAAAAGATTAGTTTCAGATCCCATGTTGGTGACATACCTGAGTACATTTCTATTCACACAAGCAAAAAAATTATTCAATACCGATAAAAAGAATTGTGTTCATTCAATGTGATACAGTGTAATAAATAGCGTGTTTGGCTGCAATGCGGTACTTAAGACAATCAATTTTAAATTACTTGGTCTTCTATGTGCAAAACCTAAAGAACCATGATACTGTGGAAGGATTGCATGAAATTAATTTAATGTGTTTGAAAATTTAGAGTATATTATTACTTCACATCAATGACAACAAACTACATAAAATATATTGCGGATAGTAATTGAACTTTGGGGACTAGTGAATGTAGAGAGAATGGGTCATTTATTCTTTGTTTAGCTTTACTGAAATAAAGACAAAGATACACATATTTGATTAAACTGATCCTGGTACAGAGGGCCAGCAAAATGCTTATGCTCTAGCTAAATCTATCTTTTGATGGACTACATCGGATCTAAGTTGCCCATTGGCCTCTGTAGTAGGATGAATGTCACTATTTGAAAATAATAATTACTGGACAAAGAAAAGTAACTTCTCCCCAATACTTATTTCTGTGCTGTACCACACAAGTTTTGCTTTGTGACGATTCTACTACAAGAGTTGGGTAACAGAGATATTCAGACATTAGCATGTCTTAATAAAAGCCACAACCCCCATGGGATATTTCAGAAAGCAAATGACAGAAACCAAAACCCCTCTGTTGTGCAATTCTATCACAATTCTATTTCAGGTTCATGCCTTGACTCTTACTCACTCTTTATGTTAAAGCTTTCAAAGAGACAAAGAGCCCTTCACTTCATGCTTCACCAAATTCCTCATCTTAGTAGCAACTTTATAGGAAAAAAAAAGCAGTTGTTGGGCAAAATGGAGATCTTTGCCGTGGTGATGTACTAACCCTCAACAACTTTACTTTTATTCCAAACCTAGTATTTCTATTTGCCATGTATATACTATCACGGCATATTTCAAAAATCATGAAAGTCAAACCAATATAAGCATCACTGCATATAGAAGGGACTTTCAGCTACATCTGCATTGTGCTGTATGAAATAGTATTATGTTGTATCTCCATTATACATTTCTTTGAAAAGTGATGAAATTCTGGATTTTTTTCTTGAGAAAAATTATTGCAAATGGAGAAGGCAACATAGCTTTCCTCTTACAGTCAGATCCAGATATAGTAATAAAATACAAAGAATTGTTTTAAGACTCATTCATCCCTCAAAAGACAATCAGAGTGGAAAGCAGTGCTGCTTTAACAAGCATTTGCTACAGCAAATTCTTGTAAATTATAAATTATCAGAAGGAAAATCAGGGTAAGTAGAACTGCGGAGTAGAACAATTGGACCTCAGAACAACTAAGGACAGCTGAAATTTTATGTATTTTATTTGCAAGCAAATGGTTAAAAAAATGTATTGAAGAAGATCAAAGCTGAGAAGCTATTTGATTTGTGTACTGTGTGGGCAATGGGAAGCCAGGAAACATATCATGAAAGTGCCATCACTGATAGATAGATACTGAATGACTGTGAAAACCTCAAGGCCGTATTTCATGACTGGGGGGTTACACATGGCACTTATGGTGCAAGATGCTATGGATACAGAAGACTAAAAACTGGATAAGGAAAAAAAAAAAGACGAAGCAAAACAAAACCGTCTGTTGAAATGAAGATAGTCCCACTATTGTCTAAATGTGTAACAAAGCCTCTTTTCACTTTTTAATCACACCTAGTTAACGGGCAGGGGACAATAGGAATATCATCTTCACACACTAAGGGTACGTCTACACTGCACGCTTATTTCAAAATAGTTATTCCGAAATAGCTTATTTCGAAATAGCACGTCTACATTGCAGGGAAGACTCAAAATTAGACTTAGGAAGGCTTATCTAATATAGATGTACTGTCTCGATTTAGAACCCCAGGAGGCAGTGGGGAGGAATAACTTAGAATGGCCCTGGTGAGGGGCTATTTCAAAATAGTAGCAGTGGAGTGTCTACCAATGCCTTATTTTGAAATAGGCATTATTCCTTGTAGAATGAGATTTACAGATTTTGGAATACGCTGTTCATTATTTCAAAATTATTTCAAAATAACGGAATGGCTATGTAGATACGCATTGCTATTTTGAAAGAATGCTAGTAATCTTGAAATAACGGTGCAGTGTAGACCCACCCTGTCCACTATTTCTTTTACTGTGATTTATAACACTAATTCAAAGGAACAGAAATCAGATAAATTTGAAGTGGCTTAACAAAGCATGGATTGTAATTTGTTTGGATTTATCCGGCACGTGTATCCTTAAGATAAAAACCTTACTGATAACAAAATCTAGTAAAGATATAGTGAACTACACTTATAGCAGGCAGGGAAAATATTCAACATTTATTTGCTCCATGATAATGGTCCATGTTTTCTAAATTTAAGAAAAAACGTAATGAGAATAATTTAACCTGAATAAGAGATGGAATTACAATAACTTATTTTTTAAAAGATGGCAAATATCATTCATTAAACTTAGAAAATAGACAGAGATACAAGAAAGTGTTACAAATAGACTGTGAAAAAATGTGCTGAAAATGTTCAAGAAATTTCAAGGGAAGGAGTGAACTGGAAAGAACAATACCTCCTTCCCACGCTTCTCACATCATGCTGCCCCACCCCCAATAAGGAGCAAATTGAGAAAATTAAAAAAGACAGACAGAGAGAAAGAACATGAAGACTGAAAGAGTTTATTGAAGGAAAAAGCAAGGATATAGAAACCAATATATATGTTAAGTGAAGTTTGAACATCCCTTTTCTAAAAGCAAAACAAGAACTTCAAATTCTTACTACAGTATATGAAAATAATTATGAAAACAGAAACGATGACACAAAGAGAGAAGAACTCAAATACTATGGTTATAGAGTCATCTGAGTAACTGCAGCATGACAGTTTCTTCCTGGGAAAAATAAAAGTTTCTCTACTGAAAATACTCATGAGGCATGTTCCATGAAGATTCATTAATTTTTTTTAAAAAAAGGAAATACTGCAAATTCATGGGTGAAATTAAAATGTGCATGAACCACTCCATGAAATAGTACAGTTCCATAAAAAAAGAAAACCCACAACAATCAAGAACAAAAACACCAAGCAGAAGGGAGGTTCCTAACAGGATTACATGACTGCAGACATGAAATCATGCTATGGCAACCAGATGATGACCAGTGAAAGTCTGAAATAGTGCTAAGTGCACTCATTCTGTGACCTTCTCAACACACCAACAGAAATGTGCTTTAGCTCTGAAAAGCAATAACACTGATATTCTTAGTCTGGAGTACAGACCACTAATTATCTTACTTTGTTTTCTGATGAGGACATATATAAGAAGCTTGGCTGAAATCTAAAAAGACCAAAATTTCTATAGTCCTTAAACTCAGATCCAGAGGTGTAACAGTTGAGACCCAAGCCTGCAAAACACTTACTCATCTCAGTAGTTCCATCAAAACCAACAAGACTACTCATAAGAATAAGAATATTAACATGCACACCTGTTTTCAGGACTAGGCCTGATGCTCTCCAATTCTACTCTGATAAATTTAGATACTTTACAACTCCCTGGCCCCTCCACCCCCAATACTCTAGGCATACATGATGTTCATGGAAGATTAGTTGTGGGATTCATTTCAGTTATAACATGGCTCTACTGAAATATTTTTGAACTATGTGTTCTTAATTACACTATCCGTGGTGTGATTTGTTTTTATGCAGCACACCACTTTTTAAGGCTTATGGAGAAATTTATTTTACTTTTAAAAGAGTTCAAACCAACAGCGAGGATGACTATCTCTAAAGTAAAAAGAGTATGTATTGCAGAGATTTCCTGCTTTCTGGTGATGGATAAGAGACCACAGAGAGTCACTAAGAAGAACAGATAAAGGCCGAGGCCCTTTATTATCACCTTCAAGGGGCTTCACAATCTGAAGCTTCTCTGGCAGGTACGAGCGACTGCTGATGGACATTCCTGAATATCCAGTGAATTCTGAAAACCTGGAATGAGTTCCCAATGACATGATGCTCTCGGTTGGAGTAATGGAACCACTATGAAGTTCACCCTTCTCTGCCAGTTCCCGCAGCTTCCTTTCCTGCTCCTCTTCAAAGAACCTCCGCTCCGAGAGGTAATTCTCTCGCCGAAGGGACAGCCTTCGAAGAGCTATCTCCAAATCACTAGAACCCGGTGTCCCTGGAGTCCCAGGTTTCTTATTCTTGTCCTCATTTCTAAACACAACAAGAAAAAGAAGAAAAAAAATGCTTAAAAGAGCTTACAATTAATCCACTATTTCCTAGGCAAACACCAATATAGTTTTACACTTGTCATATCTCAAAATATGCTAGTCTTAGAGTGGAGTCTAGAAGACACACTTGTCTTTAAAGTGACTTCCAATTCTGCATACCAAGGACGTGAAATAAAATTAATATTTTAATCTTGGAATACATCTTCCACAACTTAGACTCTTCTGTCTTCCATTTACTGTGGAAAACTCTTTCCTGGCACAAATCATGGTGGAAATAGATGTGTGTCAATTAAAGATGCAATCCTACAGAGAGTTGAGTGTCTACAAAGGGGTGCCGATTCCTTTCTTCTCCTCCCTCCTCCAATTCCAATTAAATCAGTGAGAACAGAAAGTACCAGAGTCCTACAGGAGTACCCAGATTATTAGCCATCAAAGGAATAAATTGTGCTGTTAAATAGTCACTTGCGTTGTTAACTGCTTTAATAATAAGTATTTTACTAGAAACACAAAACAAATAGTGAATGAAGAGCAATGCTCTGACTAGATTTAGTCACATTTTTTATAAGATGTCAACTTCACCTTCTTTAGGATCAAAAGAGCTAGCTATAACTGTATGTAAACAAACCTCTCACATGTTAATTCAAATAGGTGAAATATTTTCAGAACATTGGCCTGCATTTTCAAAAGTGACTAGTCATTTTAGATGTATCATTCTGATGCACTCAAAATCAGGCTTCTTCTATCTTAATGTCTCTACTTAAGTTCTCAAACATTAATGCACTCAAATCTAGTTACTTTATAGAAGGGAGGCAACTATGCTAAGCTGTAACAAGTGATTTAAAGGGAAGAGAGAAACATTAAAATGCTTTGTCTGTCTCTCATATAGTAGAAAACAATAGTGTAGCCTAGCTAGGCAGTACTGACCCAATGTCAGAGGATTCTGTTTCTAGAATGATGCTATTGGTCTTGTTGTCTATCACATTATTCGAGATGTCTCCCCCATAAAAGCTGGAACGTGGAGTGCTGGTACAGCTAGATATGACTGAATTCATTGCAGAAGACTGGTTAGATCCTGGGATATTCATTGGAGATGGAGTCAAGAATCTCTGCTTGACAACCTGGTTTATATTTCTCACAGTCTCAAAGACCCGCTTCTGGTGACTGATAAAATACATGTATAGTCAGTAACCACACCACAAAGCAAAATTTTGCCATAAAACACTGAACAACAGAGAAACAGGAATGGATCAGTAATGATTGATAATAGCACAGTTATACATCCAGTCTTGACAGCTTTCCTAACATACCTTGGGTCCAATACTTGCAATAGTCAGGTTTCCAAATCATCATTTATGCCAAAATAACATTCAAGACAAACGATGTAACATTATTCTGAAGTACAATTTAATTTTCAAACATTGTGTCTTGGTCTATTATAACCTTTTCCTAAAAATAGTTTATTTTATATGCAGAAAGAGGATGCATAAGGATTAGAGAGAAGCTGTCAAGACTGGTAAGCTTCAATTCTGACCTACTTTTAAAGTCCTCTCTCTCTCTTTTCCCATACTCATCCTAATTTTATAAATGTTTTCATTCATAAGGAGGAAGTTTTGTCAGGGATTAACCAAGTAAATCTATTCTACTGCAGGAGGCACATTACAAGAGCCTCCACCATGTGGTTCAACTAGCACTCAGACTACAAACACTTAGGCTGTGTCTACACTGGGCCACTTATTCCGGAAAATCAGCCACTTTTCTGGAATAAGCTGCAAGCTGTCTACACTGGCCCTTGAATTTCCGGAAAAGCAACGATGCTCTACTGTACAAAATCAGCCGCTATTCCGGAAAAACTATTCTGCTCCCGCTCGGGCATAAGTCCTTATTCCGGAACACTGTTCCGGAAAAGGGCCAGTGTAGACAGCCCAGTAGTCTTTTCCGGAAAAGCGCGTCTACATTGGCCACAGGCACTTTTCCGGAAAAAGGGCTTTTCCGGAAAAGCAGCCTGCCAATGTAGACGCTCCTTTTCTGGAAAAACTGAAAATGGAATAGTATTCCATTTTAAGCATTTCTGGAAATTCATGCCAGTGTAGACACAGCCCCTTAGATTTCCCCTCTTCCCCATGCTTTCATTTTGCACAGACTACCAGGCTGCAACAGTCAGGAGAGTCACACGAGCTCTTTATTATGATTCATATTTGTTTGTCCAATTGGTGACTGTTGAACAGCTTTGTTCTTAGCACGCGAGCTCTACAACAACATGCCTTAAGTTTCTCAAGCACAAAAGAATCACTAAAATAGTGTGTCATTGTTCCAGAGGATGTTTTGTTTTTTTTGTTCAGCATTAAAAAGGGTAAACATATACCAGAGGGAATGGTAGTGATGGCACAACATTAATTAAATGCAATAAGAATCTGTGGGTAAAGAAGTACATTGAATAAGACCTACAAAATTATTGTATGGGCGCTAATCTATACTAATAGAGCTTGATTCTTTTCATTCAAAGTCAAGCATCAATGAAGTTACATCAAAGTACTTGAAGTTAAGTGTTTTATTGAATCACCTTCCCTCCTTTCTTGGGAAAAGTCAGTAACAGGGTCTTCTAATTAAAAATGAATTTCCATTACCTCACCTACTTATACAAGAGAAGAATGGTTAAATTTGTTGCAGATTATATACAATTTACATTAGTTAGCAAGGTCTTGGTCTAAAATAGATTTAGGCTTTTGGATCAAAAGGACTGTACTCATCTCACCTCAATCCAAAATCTTATTTACAGTAGGGAATTTTAGTGAAATTATTGTCACTGCTGCTACCATGTCCATTAAACTTAAGTGGGAGGAAAATGCCAGAACATGCTGAGGCCTTGTCTGCACCAAGTCTCTCACTTGAGATGCAGAATCAGTCAACACACTGATGGGAATTCTACTATTATTACTTAGTGAAGACAGGGGTCCAAGTGACTCATCCCAAATCATTACTTAGGCAAGTCTAAGGCCTTGTCTACACTGTCTTTCCCTCCCCCCGCTACTATATGCAACTTCATCTATGCAAATAATATAGTTGAAGGTGACACTCATTGTGATGTCTTCCTTGAGGTCAGGTTAGCAGGGGCGGCTCTCTCATTGTTTCCAGCTACTTTTCATTGTAGTGGAGTACTGGAATCAATGGGAGAATGCTCTAAGATTCATAGAATCACAGACTACTAGGTAGTCTGACAGTTAGGAACTTTTTCCTAATGTCCAACCTAAACCTCCCTTGCTGCAGTTTAAGCCCATTGCTTCTTGTTCTATCCTCAGAGACCAAGATGAACAAGTTTTCTCCCTCCTCTTTATGACACCCTTTTAGATATCTGAAAACTGCTATCATGTCCCTCCTCATCTTCTCTTTTCTAAACTAAACAAACCCAATTCCTTCAGCCTTCCCTCATAGGTCATGTCCTCTAGACCTTTAATCATTCTCGTTGCTCTTCTCTGGACTCTCTCCAATTTTTCCACATCTTTTTTGAAATGCGGTGCCCAGAACTGGACACAATACTCCAACTGAGGCCTAACCAACGCAGAGTAGAGCGGAAGAATGACTTCTCGTGTCTTGCTCACAACACACTTGTTAATGCATCTCAGAATCATGTTTGCTTTCTTTGCAACAGCATCACACTGCTGACTCATATTTAACTTGTGGTCCATTATATCCCCTAGATCCCTTTCTGCTGTACTCCTTCCCAGACCGTCGCTTCCCATTCTGTATGTGTGAAACTGATTGTTCCTTCCTAAGTGGAGCACTTTGAATTTGTCTTTATTAAACTTCATCCTATTTATCTCAGTCCATTTCTCCAATTTGTCCAGGTCATTTTGAATTATGACCCTATCCTCCAGATTAGTCGCAATCCCTCCCAGATTGGTATAATCTGCAAATTTAATAAGTGTACTTTCTACACCAATATCTAAATCATTGATGAAAGTATTGAACAGAGACGGTCCCAAAACAGACCCCTGCGGAACCCCACTTGTTATGCCTTTCCAGCAGGATTGTGAACCATTAATAACTATTCTCTAGGTATGGTTATCCAGCCAGTTATGCACCCACCTTATAGTAGCCCCATCTAAGTTGTATTTATCATGTCTAAGCAGACACAATAAATCAACCAGCCGTGGATTGATCACTGAAGCATCAATGCACCAATTAGTGGAGAGAGGGTCTAATAGAGTAACAGTTCGAGATTACCCTTTCGTTCCTTGTCTCAGTATGCATACTTCCATCACATAAGAATTAAAGCATTAATTTCAGGGGAAAATAAACCATTAATTTTATGACAGATTTTACATTCTGTCATACCTTCCTTACAGGGAACATTTATCAAAAAATTACAGAGCAGATTTTACTGTGCCAAATGACACTGTTATTAAACACTTCAGTCTTGCCTATGTAGATGGGACCAAAGTATGTTGCAATGTTTCAACTTGATCTGTAGAAATTGGTAAGGTGGTTTTAACACAATTTAAATCAGTTCTACATAGACACGCCCAATCTGCAATATAATGTCAGGTCACTAAAGTTTTCTCTTAAGAAACATAGTTGTATCTGTTTTGCCAAAAAGGCCCTTAAAGGGCAGGATCCTTGTAAACATCATTTAGAATTAAATAGGAAAAATGAGAAAACATGTTAAAGAAACTTATTCATCCATCAAAACGCATGGCACAACTGACAAGTCATGTTTTCAGTGTGCATCCTTTCTGGAGATCAGTTGATTTTATGGTTCCATGTTTCAATAAGAGATTGCCTTAGTTTTACATTTCTCTTTTTTAAAATATGGGTTTATCACTAATGAAAAATGTAAGACAGCATAAGTGAAGACCAGAGTTCTTTATCCAAAACAGTAAAACTTTCCCAAACCACAAGGACAATGTGTTCCAATCCTGACCTAGAGGAACTATTTCAGGGATGAGAGAGTAGCTCAGCTGTAAGGCCCAGTGTCTTTTCTTAAAACCAAAAAAACCCCACCATAACTATGACACTTTTTGTAACATCAACAGTAGTCCACTAGGAACTGTGTTCAGAAAGACTTTACATTTTATCCTAGGGTCACTATTTTCCTGTTAAATGGCGATCAATTTTATATTAAAAAAAGTTAATGCAGTTTTTTTTTAAAAAAAACAGAAGATAGGAACCAAATGTATTGATCCTACGTTACGTCAGGAGAGTCTGGCTCATCCAGTTGAAGTTCTTTTCGCATTGATCCTTCTATCTCTGCTGCCAAGGAATCCTATCCAAAACAAACAAAAACCTCTTGTCATTTATGCTGCTATTTAATATTTTCACAATTTAATAAGGTTTCTAGCATGAACAGAAGTTCTAATATTAAAAACAGGAGCTCAGTGTTGGAAAACTAATAAAAATCTGAATGGCTGATATAGTAAATAATAATTAGTGCGGGTAATTAATCACAGTTAACTCATGCAATTAACTCAAAAAATTAACCATGGTTTAAAAAATTACTCATGATAACCAGTTTTGAATACACTATTAAACAACAGACTACCAATTGAAATTAAAGTTTTGATGATTTTCTACTTTTTCAAATGTATTGATTCAATTAGAAGAATACCAAATATGAAATGTTGACTTTATATTATTTATATTCCAAATATTTTCACAGTAAAAATTATTTTTTAAAAAATCATATTTTTCAGCTCATCTCTTACAAATATTGTAAATGTGCAACTTAACACATGTAGATTTGTTTTGTTACATAACTATATTAAAACAATGAGTAAAACTTCAGAGCCTACGAATTCACTTAGTCCTACTTCTTGTTCAGCCAATTGCTAAGACAAACAAGTTTGTTTGCATTTACAGGAGATAATGTTGCCCACTTCTTATTTATTCCATCTGAATCAACCAACAGGTGTTCTCATGGCATTTCTGTAGTCCGCATTGCAAGGTATTTACACGTCAGCTATGCTAAATATGCTTACGCCCCTTCATGAGTCAGCCACTATTCCAGAGCAAAATGCAGGACAATGTAGCACTTTAAAGACTAACAAGATGGTTTATTAGATGATGAGCTTTCGTGGGCCAGACCCACTTCCTCAGATCAAATAGTGGAAGAAAATAATCACAACCATATATACCAAAGGATACAGTTAAAAAAATGAACACATATGAAAAGGACAAATCACATTTCAGAACAGGAGGGGGATGCGGGGGGGGGGGGGGGAGGAGGAAGGAAGGTAAGTGTCTGTGAATTGATGACACTTACCTTCCTTCCTTTGGTATATATGGCTGTGACTATTTTCTTCCACTATTTGATCTGAGGAAGTGGGTCTGGCCCACGAAAGATCATCATCTAATAAACCATCTTGTTAGTCTTTAAAGTGCTACATTGTCCTGCATTTTGCTTCAGCTACCCCAGACTAACACGGCTACATTTCTATCACTATTCCAGAGGACATTCTTCCATGCTGATGACATTCGTTAAAAAAAAACAGTGTTAAATTTATGACGGGACTTCTTGGAGGAGTACTGTATGTATCCAGCTCTGTTTTACCTATATTCTGCCATTTATTTCATGGTAGAGCAGTTTCAGATGATGACCCAACATGTTATTCATTTTAAGAACACTTATTGCAGATATGACAAAATATGACGAAGGTACTAATGTGAGATTTCTAAAGATACCTACAGAACTCTTAAAAGAGCAACACTCTGATGTGGAAACTACAGAGACACCAAAAAAGAAAATCAAGCTTCTGCTAGCGGCATCAGACTCAAATGATGAATATGAACATGCATCAGTGTATCTTGCTTTGGATTGCTAATGAACAGAACCCTTCATCTGCATGGACACATGCCCTCTGGAGTAGTGGTGGAAGAATGAATCGTGAATCTTTAGCATACCTGGCATAAATATCTTGCGATGCTAGCTACTGTCTACCTGTTTTCATTTTCAGGTCACATTGAAAACAAGAAGTGGACAGCATTATCTCCTTTAAATGTGAACAAACTTGTTTGTCTGTGATTGAACAAGAAATAGAACTGAGTGGATTTGGAAGCTCTGAATATTTACAGTTTTTAATTTTTGAATGATGTTATTTTTGTACATAATTCTATATTTAAAAGTTCATTTTTCCATGATATACCGAGATTGCACTATAGTACTTGTATTAGGTGAACCGAAAAATGCTATTTTTTTATAGTGCAAATATTTGTAATAAAAATAAATATAAAGCGAGAACTGTACACTTTGTATTCTGTGTTGTAATGATAATAGAACCTACAACATCTTCTGACTTTCACTCCTGTATTTCTGGCATAAGATAATGCTTCCCTTCATGTACAACACATTATATATTTAGTGGGTAGATTCTTTCCAACCTTCTTTTTCACACACCTAAACTAGAATATATGCGTAGGGTTTTTTTAAAAATGTACTGCTTACTGAATTATAATGACAGCCTCAGGACAAGTGTTTCCAATGTTATTAGTGTTTCAACGGTGTTTAAAAGCTATATTTTGGGCTATCAAGTACAGCTGGACATTAATCCTCTAAAATGGACCAAACTTTTATTATTGCTTATTTAAATGCTAGTAAGTCCCAAGTCCATTAAATGTTGAACATCCATCATTCTAAGCAACTTTCTTTTCCCTAGCTAATTAATCATTTGGGGGGAAAAAAACAAAATATACAACTCCATCTTAGCTCACACATATCACAAGAAGCTACCAGCAGAGTATCTATGCAATAAACAACTATTATTGGATCTTAAATCTGTTTTAAATTGGCTGATACTTGATATTAAAAAAGAAATGTAAAATAACCAAGCTATAAACTTTACTGAGGACTTGCTATTTGTGTACAAAGATGCTCTACTCACGAGAAGTTTTTTATTCCTCTCTAGAGAGTTAATGGGAAATGGAGAAACAGTGAGAAATGGAATAAACAACAGAAGGCCATATTCTGCTCCTTAGCAACACTAGTGTAATGCAATCATCTTCTTTCAAGTCTCTTGCTAGATCTATGGCACTGATATCAATGGAATTACTTCAGAGATACCAGTTTAACGGGGTAAAATTGCTCTAGGAAGTTTTATTTAGTATTTTTCATTATTTGTTTTGTACTAGTGCTTTGAGGTTTCATCCTGACCATCAACCCATTACAATGGGCATTGTACAAGTACTTTAAATAAACTGCTTACCATGGGGAAGAGGCCTAGTGAATGGTAGCGACGTGATATGGCATTTGGCATTGTCTTGTTCCGAAGGTTCTTCAGCTCCTCCTGCGCCTCATGAAGCATTTCCATGCACTCTGCATACTTGTCTTCCAGCTCTCGCAACTGTAAAAACCATAGTCAGAAAGATTACAACACACTATGGGCTGTACAACAGCCATGTAAGTGCCTCAAATACTTTAATACTGGGAGTGGTAAACTATCAAAAAAAAACCAACAACAAAAAAGAGAATAAGCGCTGTATTTACATGTAAACTGCAATAACTAGATATTAGTATTTGTCTGTATGGAATGCATATGCAAATATAACAACTACACTGGCAAAAAGTATAAAAGATAAAGAATATTTTAATGAGATTTTTCATGTTCTAAGGTATTTCGATACAATCTTTAATCAAGATCACCTTAAGTTATGGAAAACCATAACCTTTCCATAACTACTTAATTTACATGTTAATCTAATATTTAACTAGTCTCCTTTAGCATTTTTTTAACATTGTTTATATGAATGTAGTGCTCCTGAGAAGTATATGATGGACAAGTTTGGATTGTTCTTTAAGAGTACAGTAGATGCAAGTTTCCCCAGGTTGTCCCTCACTGTGCTAATAGATCTAACCCAAAACCCAAAGAGATCAACCACAACAGGTGCTGAAGACAGTTATACCTCCTACTCCATTTAAACCCTTGTTTTCCCAAGATGGCCAACAAGATTGCCATTTCACATTAAGGATGTTAAATGTAGATTAATCAACTAATCGAATAGTTGATGTAATGTGCATTGAATATTTGATTAATCAGTAAGAGTGGGGTGCCTCCGCCTCTGAAATGTAGCAAGAGCCCTGCTGGCTCTTGCTACATTTCAAAGGCCGAAGTGTTACGGGGAGCACAGCCAGTGAGGGACTCAAACATTCCCCGCTGGCCCTGCGCTCCCTGCTTTTGAAATATAGCAAGAGCTCTGGCTCTTGCTACATTTCAAAGGCAGAAGCACTGCCAATTCCCTTTGCAAAACAAAGCGCCTCCCAGGGCTCTTGTACATTTCAAAAGCAGGGAGCGTAGGGCCAGCGGGGGACTGTTTGAGTCCCCATCTCAACCAAGGCTCCCTGCAATGCTTCTGCATTTCAAAGGCAGTAGCGCTGCCAGTTCCCTGCTGCATGCCTGCCCCCTCTCCCCATGGAGATGGTGCTGGGTGGAACCAGCTTTTAAGCCAGCTCCCACCAGCACCACATCTGGCTCTCCCCCTTGCAGCCTTTGTGTGATAGAGGCAGCAAGGATGCGGGGGGGGGGGGGGGGGGGGGGGGGGGGGAAAGAGAGAAGGAAGAAGGAAACGACTAGTCGAGTCACTAGTTGACTATCCAATAAGTAATGGCTTATTGGATAGTCGACTAGTCGCTTACATCCCTATTTTACATGAGGGTATACTTACACAAATGTGTATAGGGAAAGAGACTGAGAGGAACACAATAATGCATCGAGAAATGGACTGGGACTATGAACTCATTTCATATAGACCAGAGAGCAGTCATGAGATGCTCACACATCATTAACTGTTTAGTTTGGATTCAACTGGCAATTTAGAAGTGAAAAGCTGTTCTATTACCAAATCACTTAAGTATTAACCATGATACTCACTTCTGCTGTGAGCTGACGCTGGGCGTCTTTAGCTGCTCCCAAATGCTGGACAAGTTCTTCATTTTCAACTGCACACTAAAATACATCAAACAATGGTAAACACACCAATACAAGGATTAAATTCCCTTCTCCCCACCCCCAGGATAGCTGTTAATTATGTGAATAGTGAAATTCTCCCATTTTCTTCCATGTAAGACATTTATATAATATATGTATATGCACGGGCAAAAAGGTCATGAGACTGCATCCGGTATTACAATATTTCTCTCCTCCCAAATTCATATTTAGGTCTTGGAAATCAATGGATATCCTCTATCTATCTGATAGCTATGATGAAATCCTGACCCTGCTGAAGTCTATCAGAAGGTCACCTCCAGCTATTCAAGATGCATTTAACCATTGGTTTTTGATGCATTATGTTTAATATGAAATGGGTAATTCTACTATTTGAAAGCCTTAAAGACATGTCTGCTTTTTACATTAAAAAATGACCATGCAAGAGATTTAAGTTAAATGAAACTGCCACATATGGGAGAGAAAGGAAAAGTTTTCAAGTGATGCAATAGATAAACATTATTGCTTACAGATTTTGCCTTTTTCTGCAGATCAACTATCTGAGAGAGAAGATGAGTGATCTCTTCCTGTTGCCGGGCAGCATCTTCAGTTTTCTTTGCTAACTCCTCTGAGATACTGGCAATCTGGATGTTTGCATCCCCTTTAACAAGAGAGAAGCAATCACAACTCAATGACAACTGTCTATATAATGTGCTCTCTACAAAAGAGGAACTTCGTGCAGAATGTTGTTTAATGCAGCAGAATCTTTTTTTCCAAAACATGGAAAGATACTTTCTCAAAGAGACATTAATAAAAAAAAATTGAAAAATAGTGAAGTGATGCTACAATTTGGTCTGTATGTACTTGCTAACAAGACACACTATTGTGGACAAAATTGCCTTGAAGAGACAGTGAAGACAGTGGACCAAAGCTGTATATTAAATTGTGATAGAAATAGTAACGTTTTTAATAGTAAGATTCATTGCTAAGTTGTTCGCTCACTGAAACACTGAAAATTAGGAAGTTTCATTCTCTTTCATTGTAACTGAATTTCACTGTAACATTCTAACATGTTAAACAGCTCGGCCAAACCGGTCTCTCTCAACAGCACAAAGACGGATACATTAGCTTAAATTGCAGCACGAGAGATTTAGATCAGACATTAGGAACAACTTCCTGTCAAGATGGGTAAGCACTGGAACAAATTACCCAAAGAAGTTGTGGAACCTCCATTAAGGACTACTCGACTAGTCGCTTCCCGCCCCTTTCCCACCCACTTTACTGTCTCTATCAGCTAGAGGCAGCAAAGAGAGTGGGGGGCAAGAGGGAGTATTTCCAAGCGGCAGCAGAAGGTAAGGACTCCTTGCGGCACTGCTACTTTAAAACACCATGGCAGCATTTCAAAGGGGCAGCACCACACAGCTGATCCCGGGTTCAGTGCGGCGCTGCTACTTTGAAACGCCATGGCATTGCATGTGTAAGGGGACTGTTACCCCTTACTAAAACTCTGTGGGAGTTTTTTGGTTTGCCAGCTCCCAGTTTCAGAAGGGGAAGGGTTCATGAGACTGACAGACCCCAGAGACAATGGAAAGCAGCCAACACTCCAGCTCAGCCTGATTGACAGGTTGGACAGGCCAGTGAGGAAGGGGAGAGGCCAGGCCCTGTCCTCCCTGTGAGCTGGGATTGTTCTGGCTCTCTCTGAGCAAATAGAGAGCTGAGACACGGCCCAAGGAGTGCAAGCTGTGTGCTGAGGGGCAGTTTTTGCAGCAGCTGAGCCTGACACACACAGCTCAAGGAGCGCAGACCCTGTGTTGAGCAGCAGACTGGCAGTGCTCAGAGAGCCAAAAGGAACAGAGAAGCAACGCAAGAAGCTAGAGACTGGCCAAGCAGCACCCTGCAGCTGGGTGAGGTGAGCAGCTGGGAACTGCAAAGTGTGGGGAGAGGCTCTGGACTGGGAGAGGGGTCTGGCCACTTAGAGCTTGAGGCTGTGTGGTCACTGCCAGAGCAAGCGTGTCCAACCTGCAGCCTCCCCCCCCCCCCGCAGCACACCCAAGGCCTCTAAGGGGCCTCTAAGGAAGAGACTGTGGACTGTCCTTACACTCTGCAGGCTGCTGTGTTGATGTCCCTGTGCTACAGAGCAGGGCTGTGTGTTCTCATTTAACCATTCTCATTTTTTCTTATTCTTTTCTCTTTAATCAGTTGATGTTTAATAAATTGTATTTGCTTGGAACCTTATGAAGTGATTACTGGCCCAAGAAGGCCTGCAGTGTAAAGAGAGCACCTAGGAGTGGGGACACCCTAACTCCTGCCCCTAGTGACTACAAGGTCGGGGATTAAGCCCCAGGAAACCTGGGCCCAGCCTTGTTGGGGTTTAAAGGGCTCTGCTACTCAGGATAGTGGAGGGGGAGCCCTCAGGATCAGGGAGGCCATGGGGTAAAGGAAGTAGGAGCGGGGACTCAGATCCTTTCGCTGGTCCATTTCACCGGGATGGTATAGAAGCCAGGAAAGTTCCCCACAATAGCGGGACCATTCCCCCGCTTACACATGGAGCCCAGGATCAGCTGGGGACTCCCTAACTGACCCCAGGCGCTGCGTGCTTTGAAATGCCATGCACGGAGCCTGGGATCAGCTGGGGAGTCCCCAGCTGACTCCAGGTTCCGCAGAAATGCCACATGGAGCCCAGGGTCAGCTAGGGAGTCCTAGCTGACCCCGGGCTCCATGCAATGCCACGGCATTTCAAAGCGACTCCCCAGCTGATCCCGGGCTCCACATGCGGCATTTCAAAGCAGTAGCACCGCATGGAACCCGGCATCAGTGGAGGACTCTGAGTCCCCAACTGACCTCAGGCTCCATGCGGGTGCTTCCACTTTGAAATGCACAAGAGCCCCCAGGACTCTTGTACATTTTAAACCTGGCAAGCTGCATGCAGCCTGGGGCCAGCAGGAAGCCTCTTGGTTCTTGTGCATTTCAAAACAGAAGTGCCCCCCTGGAGCCCAGAGTCAGTGGGACTTCCTGCTGTCCCCAGGCTGCACATGGAGTTCCGCATTCCTTCTTTGAAATGTACAAGAGTCCATATAGGTGCTCTTGAACATTTCAAAGGAGGAATGAGGATGTGCCTATTGACTAGTCAAGGGAAATTCCATGGACTATTTGATTAGTAAATTAACCAGTATTTAACATCCTTAATCTCCATTATTGAAAAATGTTAAGAACTTGGTTGAAAGACACCTGTCAGTTATGGTCTAGATAGTTCTGCATCTGTGCAGAGCACTGGACTATATCATATACTGAGGTGACAACCAGTGTTCCCTCTAATCTAGGTGGCAGCACAGCTTCATAGGTGATTAATTAGCCCCACCCAGTCAGAGGCTCAGGGCTTCTTGCCTGGAGCTGACTGACTGGATGGGGCAGATTAAACACCTGTGAAGCTGTGCTGCTGGGCAGCTTAGATGAAACATTGGTGCTCTCCCATCTTTCTATAATTAATGCATTTGTGTGTGTGTTGCACTGAAATTAGGCATAAAACAAACTTTTGCATTAACAAAACTGTCACAGTTATTTTCCTACTAATTGCAGTAAATGAGACCCAGTTCTACTTCATACTAGAACATTTAAATGTCTGAAAGTATTTTCACTCTATTCATAAACTTGAGATCCTAAAGGTTTAACCCTGCTGTCAGGCCCACTTGGGGCAGGGGAGAGAAGAGGGAAGGAAAGGGCCAAGGGAGCAGGTGCCCAGGGTCTGATGATTCGAAAGGGAATGGGGCTCCTGGCTGCCATTACTCCAGCAGCAGCTGATGCCCTGGGGCCTTTAGCTGCCCCTGGCTCCACCACTTCCACCTGAGGCCCCATCCCATCCAGCAGCATGGAGCTATTCCCCTCAAACCTTGCTCTGGGGCCTGCGGAGGCTGTTGGTTCCCCTGTCTGCTGTGTTTTAAGTTCTTTTGAGCCTGATGCTTCAACTGATAGGAAAGTACGAACATGTTTTGGGATGATAGTTCTTAAAACTCCTGTAACACTGGACAATCCAAATGTTGTCAGTGAGGGCCACACTGGCAGCCTGAGCCTGAAGGCTGAACTTAATTTTAATTCAACAGAACAAAATTCAACAGCTGCCAAATTATATGGAGGTGCGGCCCAGAGAAACTGAAAATCTCAAAGTGCATTGCTCCATCAAGTTCAAGCAGCTACTGTTGCAATGAGCTGCTCTATATGACTACCTCTACATACAACTGGTATTTTCCTTTCAACCACATGGAATATTGCTAATGTATTTATCTAGCCTCACTCATTAAAGATGAAGAAAAGTATCTTCAAATTAAAAGTGTTATGCACATTTCTCGAAGTCTAAATTATCTGCTGCGCACTGATATGTAATAGTAGGATTGAAAAGATCTGAGAAAGGTATCCAGAGAGAGTCACAGCTTAGTATCTTTCCCAAGAAAGAGTTCTGTGTAACTCAACAGCTTGTCTTATCAACACAAGTTGGTCCAATAAAAGATATTACCTCACCTTGTCTCGCTAATATCCTGGGATTAACATGGCTACAATAACGCGGAATATAACAATGTTAGACACGAAGGAGAAAAAAGAAAAGACATACTCAGCTCTTTTACACAGTCATTTACAAGCTGCTGTTCTTTCTCTTCATAAGTAATTGTTTCAGTCTTCAGCTGAGAGGCCTGTTGAAGAGGTCCACATCAAAATATGCCACATTAGCATCTTGGCTGTTTTCTAATCTGTTGTAGTGTTTCCATTTGCTTCAAGAAAGCAAATCCTTTTTTTTCCCCCAAAATTGCAGTTAGAGAAAGACAGTAAGAAAACCCCCAATTTCCATGGTCTCCCCTCAATCTCTAAAAAAAGGGTCAAATGAACATTCAGTATACACAAATTTCATGCAGAAATAGGCACCCACTAGGTGTCACTATTCTAACTGGAATAAGGAAGTCTGTAACGTAACCACATTCAGGGAATGCATAGTGTTATCATAACATTTACACAGCTTATCCTTCCTGAGGGTTTTCATAATAAAGGTGAAGTAGACTGCACTTTGACCAAATTATTTTATAAACAACTGACTTGTATTTGTAATGAAAAGTTAATGAATTTATGAATGTGAAAAGGATATTTTGTCTATACTCCAATTATAACACATCCCCAGATACTGTAAATTCAAAAATTGCATTAAAAAAAGAGAAATGTGATTACTTATCTGCTATGCTGCCATCACAGTGAATATATATTAAATCTGACTAACTCCATCAACCCATACATATGTTTCTTATTCTTTTGAACAGCCCCAAAATAAAAGGAAAAATGAGTAAAAAAAGGTTAAAAATATTAAAGGCCTTGGAAACCCACAAATTAAGATTCAGAAATACAGAAAAAAGGATCAGTCATGTTTTAGACCTTTTTCATTTTTAACCTGGGTGAAACTAGGAGGGTACGTCTACACTACAGCGCTAGTTCGAACTAACGCGTCTAGAACTAAAAACTAGTTCGAATTAGCGTTTTGCTAATTCGAACTAGCAAGTCCACATTGAGTGGACTCTGAACAGGGCTTAAGGATGGCCGGAAGCAGTGCCGGCAGGGCATAAAAGGAGGACTTAGAGCATGGAGATGCTGTCTCAGGCTAGCCGAGGGCTACGCTTAAAGGGTCCCGACCCCCACCCCGGACACACAGTTCTAAGGGGTGCCCCGCTTGCAAAGAAGTTCTGGCTTGGAGTGCCCGGAGTACCCACACTGGGCACATCACACCACTCGGCCATCAGCCCGGCTGCACTTGCCGCAGGCTGCCATCTGGGGAGAGGGGGCAATCGGGGGGCTGCAGGAGAGCTTCCACCCCCAGAAGCCCGCAGAGCCAGCCCAGTCCTCCCCATCGGGGGCTCGTACCCCATTCCTCCCTCACCTCCTTCCACTTACCCTTCCCTAGCCCCCCTTCTTATTGATGTACAAAATAAAGATAACGTTTCTTCCAACATTGACTCTGTCTTTATTGAAAAAAACTGGGGGAGACTGGGAAAAGGAGGTGGGAGAGGGGAAGAGAAAGGCTGGGAGAAGGGAAGGCAACTAACATGATCAGGGGTTGGGAACAGGTCCCAGATGAAGAAAGGCTACAGAGACTGGGACTGTTCAGCTTAGAAAAGAGGAGACGGAGGGGGGACAGGATAGAGGTCTCTAAAAGCAGGGGTTGGGTGGAGAGGGTGCATTCAGAAAAGTTCTTCCTGAGTTCCCATAAAGAAGGACTAGAGGACACCAAAGGAAAGGAATGGGTAGCAGGCTTCAAACTAGTAAGAGAAAGTTGTTCTTCTTGACAAAGCAAATAGTTAACCTGCGGAACTCCTTGCTGCAGGAGGCTGTGAAGGCTACAACTAGAACAG
The DNA here is from genome assembly GCF_049634645.1 of Pelodiscus sinensis. NCBI lineage: Eukaryota > Metazoa > Chordata > Testudines > Trionychidae > Pelodiscus > Pelodiscus sinensis. Next base: position 176,893,596 of record NC_134712.1, read on the forward strand.
AGTTTAAAGGGAAGTGAGATCAAGTCATGGAGGTTGGGTCCATGGAGTGGTATTAGCCAGGGGGTAGGAGTGGTGTCCCTGCCCAAAGTTTGTGGAAGGCTGGAGAGGGATGGCACGAGACAAATGGCTTGGTCACTGTCTTCGGTCCATCCCCTCCAAGGTCCCTAGGGTTGGCCGCTGTCGGCAGACAGGCTACTGGGCTAGATGGACCTTTGGTCTGACCCAGGACGGCCATTGTAAGCTCAGGGCTCAGGGTCGGGGGTCTCAGTGGACCCCCTTGATTTTCATGCACACCTGCTCCTGGGTGGCCAGGCTGGCAGCTCTCCTGCCCTAGACCGCCACTTTCCTGTGCCTAGTGCGGAGATCGTGGACGAGGTCCATGATGTCTGCACTAGCCCAGGAAGGTGCCCGCCTCTTGCGGTCCAGGGCAAGCTCCCGGGAGCCGCCAGCCTGGTCCCGGCAAGAGGGGGTGGGCTGGGGGGGCATCGGGTGGGTGGCTCTGTGCCGTGCCAGGTGCAGGGTCTACTAGCTGGGTGCTGGCAGGCTTGCACCTGGCATGGGCACCGTAGCCAGCCCGTGCCCCTTTAAGGGGTCCGGGGCCGGGAGGGGGGCATAGAGTTTCCCTGGTGTTGGCCAGAGTGACCACCAGGGAAACCTGGGGAGGGCTAGCCTCCCACTAGTTCGAACTAAAGGGCTACACAGCCCTTAGTTCGAACTAGCTAGTTCGAACTAGGCGTTAGTCCTCGTAAAATGAGGTTTACCTAGTTCGAACTAAGCGCTCCGCTAGTTCGATTCAAATTCGAGCTAGCGGAGCGCTAGTGTAGCGCCTATGAAAGTTAGTTCGAACTAACGTCCGTTAGTTCGAACTAACTTTGTAGTGTAGACATACCCTTAGGTTTTAGGCTATAATCCTAGCCCTTAAAATGATTGAAGGATTTGCCCCATGTTGCCACATTCTCCTCACACACAAAGCCTTTGCTCTGAACTTTCTGAAGTTTACAGGTTTCATATGGACTCTGAACATGACTTTAAAATCAAAATTGGTAATCTGATATATTACAAGGGGATCTGTTAGGTAATATGGAAAACTATATAGCCCTCCCATGTGAGCGATTCTTATTTAACAATTATCAGAACACTAGTTTTCCTAGGGAGAGGGAAGCACAGCTGCAGCTGTTAAAAACAAGGGAGTAATTTCACCTCTGATCTAAGCACAACATTCTCCTCTTCAAGGTCCTTGAGTTTCTTTTGAAGCGAATCCAAATGAAAATAGTTCTGGACAGAGGAGGAAGACTCGTTCCTCTTCAATCTGATAACATAAACATTAACATTTACTTTAGGCCCATTTTACTTGAAGCCTTAGAAATGATAAATGGGAAAGGCTTAACAGAGGTCACAACAGCCAGAGCTGTGTGAAATTCAGACTTTTCATTTAAGTTATTTGTAGCAACACACATTTGCATTTATTTTTAAAAGCAAACACCACAATTTCCCTTATTCCTCCCACTTGCTGAAGGAAAGCTATTCATTCACAGATATTAGGAAGAAAACAATGTTCCCAGGTAGACTTACAAAGAATAATACAATAGCTTCATGAATCTTCTTGTGTATGTTCCACCCCAATGCTGCAATAATTCTGCAGATAAGTGGACAAGGGCAGAGAGACTCCTCAAAGTCTGTCATGCTGCTCAGACAGCTGTTTGGCAAACACAGTAACCCATGCATTGCCTGCTCTCCCTCCTCCCCCGCTGCCAAACAGTGCACCATATTTTAGCAATGTATCAAGCCTTTGCCAGCCAAAGCAATGCAAGCATGGAGGTTAGTGCCCCATCAGTGGGCCAGATTTTCCCTTGTGCATAAAAGATGGTATGGAGGGGTGGCACATGTCAGGTGGCTCACTGATCCTGTGGGGTGGTCCGTGCCAGCCCCAATGTGAGTTAGAATAGCCTTAGTATTATGTGCCACTGTCCTCCGTTGTTCTTCCCTTCCCACATCGGAATCAATCCAGTTGCTCCAATACAAACAATAACAAATGAAAATGTGTGGCACAAATTAGAGGTTTAAAGTTCTGAATGTAACTCCATTCCATTCCATTCAGGATTCGTTTTGCCACCTTCAAGGGTATCCACACTGCTCAAAAGCTTCCTGTTCTGATCGCTCTGAAGGTTCACATTCTGGAAAAATGAACTGGTCTGATAACTTACGGTGTTGAACAGACGGATTCTGGCTCACTTTCTTCAGCAGCACTGGTATAAAACTGAAGCAGCTCATCCTTCATGGACAGCTCATGGCGCAACTGAGAAACCTGAGCAAAAAAAGAACGTAAATTTATCACTTTCCTCCCAAGTACACTGTTATTACTAAAAATATGAATTTGTTTTTCAACTTCCATACATTCCCTTCAGATTAGTGAAGAGCTTACTGTACCACTCTGACAGTAAGACAGGAAACAATTATTTTACTTCTTGAAAAAAAAATGTTTAAACAATCACTTGATTTTTTTTCTCTTTTTAAAGAAACCAAGAATCCACTTAACTCACTACCTATTAAAGGAAACAAGAAAGTCAAATGGTCTGTCCCATTTCACTCTGCAAGACCGATTCACTACCTCAGGTTTACACCAGCCTAATTCCATTGATTTCAATGGAGTAAAGCCGTGGTAAATCAGGCCTAGTATATCTTTCCATCTGCAATTGACACAATGATTGTAACCATCTCGTTTGAACACAGACCTTCCCTTTGTGACTTTCAGACAGGATTATCTGAATTCTCACTCTACAGGGTTCTTTTAGATACCACTCTAAAGTTTTTGTAGGTGCAGAAAGTGGCAGTTCCATTATTTAGTAGCTTTGGTTGTAAGGGGCACATTACATCAGTGCTGAATAGACTGCAAAACACTATTCGCTTCTAAGTGCACTTTTACTCCATCCTACAGAAGTGGTATCACGCAATCCCATGTTTATTGTATCTTCCTCTGTATCAAATACACTCATTTTAGCAATGAAAACATGGATTTCCCCCCCCCCCTCCAAAATTGCCAGCTCTACAGAAATCAATCTAAAATCCAAACCCATTTGTGTAAGTCCTCATGCAGGTGAGAAGTCTACTAACCATAAGCAACAGTTTGCAGGAAGAACCCTGTTATTTCTCCTGTACTGTGGGGATCTAAATATTTTATTAGCTTGAAAACAATGAGGATAACTAAAACACATCATCACATCCTTTATTCATTAATTAGACAGACATTCTGTCACACTTTGTGTGTTACCTTTTACGCTAGTGGATTGAAAGTATTTTATTTCAGAGTAGTATTTCCCCACCTTCTGACTATAACCAAGGAATGACAGTTGGGAAAGGCTTTAAAATTAGGATAGTAGGCTCCACCCACCGAACACTGAGCTTTAGCAAATAAACAGTAACTCAGGTGTAATATCTAGGAATTAACATAAAAGATCACAATGCTGTATTGTTGAAGAGTTATCATAAACTGTTGGTCCCTGGGCTAGCTGTTGCAGGAGCACACAACAGAGATGACTAAAAGAGGAAGGAAACTTAGGGTTAAATCTGTGAGTCTGTCTATTGCAGTGGTCCCCAACGTTTTGGGGCTGGGCTGCTCACGTGCTGCACGTACGGGGGCGGGTCGCTCACAGGCCACGTGACTGGGGGTGGGCCAAGCATGCGCCGCACGCCCGAGGTCGGCACCGGCATGTGCAGCGATCCCGGGCAGGGGCAGCCCAGGTTCCGCGCAGCGGGGCCGGGGGTCAGGGTCGGCACCGGCACGTGCGGCGCACCCGGGGCCGGCCATGCGCCCGGGGCTCAGGGGCGGGGCCAGCCCAGATTGCTCCGCGGGTGCACGTAAAGGGCCCGGCGGGCGCCATGGTGCCCGCGGGCACCGGGTTAGGGACCACAGGTCTAGAGCTCCTCTTAAATGGTAAGAGCTAAGGCCACCAAATTTGATATATGCCTTCCTTTTAACCTAAGTTAAAACAAGATCAGGGTTTGCTTGTGCCAAGGAAATAGAAGTGCAGAGAATAGGACTATTTTCCATAACATGGAAAGTGGGGCAGAAAGAGGAGGGACACGATAGGGAAAGTGGCCACTAGGTTGGGGCTCCACTATCTTGCCTGCTATCCTCTTGCCCTAAAGGACTCAGGCAATTCCACGTAGGCCTGCCAGTAGTACATAGAGTAACCCAGAATAGCTAGGAAGAGTAAAAACCCAGTCATTTCTTCCACTCTAACCTAAACTGACAGTTCACTTTCCTCTGGCTCGTAGATCAGATTTCAAAGCAGACAGGATTAGGTTGTACATGGTAATGTCATATCTCAGCAAAAAAAGACAGAATTATTGATTTAGTGCTATAGGAGCCTTAATTTTAAACACTGCAACACAGCACTGGTATCAGGCTTTACTTAAGAAGCTACAATCCCTTGTACTACCTAAAGGTAAAACATTTATTTGTGTAGTCAAAGCAATTTATAATCAAGAGAATTTGCCTAATCCAAAGTTGAAAACTTTAGTAAAATAATCCAAAACAGCAGGTACCCGGCGACTAAAGTGCACGGACATACAGTACAGCATTTGTTCAGTGCACTCACCTTTTGTTCTCTAGTGCCAAACAGTAGGTCTGAGTCTCAGTTTTCATAATTTAGTACTACTGGAAAGAGTGGTACAGGGTAGAAATTAGTAGCAATTAGATAAGATTGAGGAGGAAAGGTCTCTGTCCTCGTGACAGAAGGAAAATAAAATTCAAACTATTTTGAAGTGATTGCACAAAAGCAGCTTGTTGAAAGTGACGGAGACATTGGTATTTAAGAAGGGCAAATTAAGAGAATATAAAGAGAAAAACTGGCCTAAAACATGTGGGTTAAGGTGACAGTTTTAATCAGAACATGATTAGAGTTTGTTCCTAATCCCAAAGATGTTGAGGTTTGAAAATACAAAATTGACACTTTAATGTGAGCATTATGTATCGGATTAGAACCATGGAATAAACTAAGGATACGTGATGGTGTGGTATAAAGATTTCATTAGCATGTATATGAAATGGATGTCCTACTCACGAGTAAAAGAACCCCATATGGTGTTACCCCATATAAGTGCCAATAAAATTTATTAAAATTTTATGACATGCCATCATGTGTGCTGTGTCATAAAAATTTGTGCCAAAAACTATTTTAAGAATGCTTTAGAGAGTTTAAAAGAAATGTATAGGGACTATTTATTGTATCCCTTTGGTTGTGAAGCCAGTTACCTTAGTTATAATGACTTCAACTGAACAGGACTCAGAGAAAGTCTCAAAAGCCACTAACGCTAACCTCAGATTTTCTATACACTAACGTGTCATGACTTTAAACCCTAATATCTGGTGCTAACAGCGAGGTGTTGGTCACACAGGGAAGCTGGCAATTTCCTAGACGAATTGTGTCATTTTTTTGTTTAAGAAAGCCATGAATAACATAGACAAACTGGCAATGCAGCAAAAGAACAGTGAGTAATTCATTTGTCACGTCTGTGGAATTTCCCCATAGAAATCACCTCCATAGAGAGGGTGTATTTCCACGTATCCTGTATCTGTGACTGCTTCATCCACAACTTGCTCATGATATCTCAGATTTACCTTAACATTACAAATCCCAGGGCAACTTCCACAAAACACCATTTTATAAAAACCAATCTGTTTTCAACCTCCTGTCCGCGCCCGCACCCCACCCTCCGGTCAACTGTGGAATTTCTCAGTCTTTCTTCCCCAAAAATGTACACTTGCAATTAAGAGCTCCAGGAAGGGCAGGATTAATCTCAAGGTCACGTCTATACTGCCCACAGCTTTCAAAAGAAGATATACAAATTTGCATATCTTCTTCTGATCCCATTTTCGGATGAGATTTTTCAGGGTAAAAAAAGCAGTGTAGACGCAGTTCTTTCAGGGGGAGGAAAAAAAAAAAAACTTTTTCCGAAAGAACCTTTCTTCCTATAAAAAAAAAAAAAAAAAAAAAAACAACACAACAACTTTTCGGGGTTCTTTCGAAAAAGGGGTTTTTACTTGAAAGAACCACATCTACTCTGCTTTTATTTCCCCCCCAAAAACACACTCTTCCGAAAATGGAATCAGAAGAAGATATGCAAATTTGTGCTGAGCCAAATTTGTATATCTTTTTTCAAAAGCCGCAGGCAGTCTAAACATGCCCCAAGTGTTTTTACGAGGGACCCAGCATTCTCTTGTAACTCTTCAATGCAGGGAGCTAAAGGATATTACATTGTGACATTTTAGTAAGCTACAATAAATAATCCTGATCATAATTTTCAGAGCCTTCGGTGCTTCTCAAATAGGATTATAATACTTGCCTATAGCACAACATATATTTAAAAATCCCTCCACAGAACACTATGGTCAGCACTCATATGGGATGACCTGCACCTCATCATCCTATGCACAGTATGTACATAAAGAACTCGTGTATTGCTATTGCTATCCAAAATAGTAATATACACACATATCACAAAAATCTTTACACACACACACACACACACACACACACACACACCCCCACCCTCCTCCCACCAGATTCTTGCACATTTTACTGAAAAATAGCAAAAGCACTGCAGTGTAAGCCAGAAGGTTTTAACAAATCTAGGTGACAGATACTAAATCCCAGACCATTAGTTCTGTTTAATATCTTACTACTTTAAACCAAGTCATTCTGCTGCTTTCTGAAGCAATCCATGAGTTGAATAAGCATTAATCATCAGGTCACAGAACTCACACAGTAATTTATCCTGAGCCATCCAAGCACCTGATGGATACGAAGCAGGTTAATTTAAAGAGATGTAATACAAGAGGGGTACAGAAAGTATAATACTCGTGATTTCTGTGATCATGGACAAGTAAAACCTCACTTTATATGACTAATGCACTTTAAATAGTATGGCTCGATGTTCATATTCATCTGCAGTAGGGGACTATGTTCAGTATTTAAGTGGTTTTATTTAAAAACCAAAACCAGTTTGAATACAGAAAAGAAGTTGAGAAAGGGGTATGGAGGGAATGAAAAATAACCTCTTATATGTGGGAAAGAAGAGAAACAAAATAGTAAGAATCATTGAGATTTGTGGGGAGAAGAAAAAGGAAAAAAGCTGAAGTTTGTGGAAAGAGAAGAGCAACTTGGGCAAAAAGGCAGGGGTGGGAGGGAGAGAGAGAAAGAAAGAAGAGAGGTGGGGAGGAAATGTAAGCAGAGGACAGGAACAAGGTCAAAATAGAATTTGAGGAAAGTATGCATGAGGGGGGATGAAGAAAAATAGAATAGGAACAAATATGTTTAAGAATGAATTTGTCCTGAGGTGGAGCAAAACCCAATGGCCTGTAGTTTTCTTAAAATTTTGTCTTTTTGAGTCCTGCATGCAAAATGATCTCATCAATCAGATTTATAAAATGAACTTTACATTATACTCCATTATAATTGCCATAGTTCAGATTGGCATCCTATACAGAAATGATCAGAAAGTTAACTACGAATAAGCTAGAGGGATGAGTTTTTCTGGATCTGCAGCACCATTAGGTGTAGAGATAGTACACGTATGTATGACCTTACCTCTTCCCTTATATGGTCTACTTGCTCCTCAAGGAATTCATTTCTCTCGGATAGTGATTTGTTCTTCTTCAACAATGACTGGCCAATTCGAGCAGCTAATTCTAAATCCCGCTCTTTCTGTAAAAGGGAAAGAAAAGAACATTGATTTCCAATGCTTTTGTTCACTTGGAAGAACCAGTTATTTTCTATGTCATAAAAGGTTAAGTCTATGCTAGAAAAAATAAAAAATAAATATTATTCAAAAAACAAAGAAACCATCATTTTCCCATTTTCTTGTCCTAGTCCTGCTTAAATTATGCCTACATAATCCAGAAAAACTGACATGTATAGTAAATGAACTGTACAAATGAAAGCAAAGCCTTACTGTCTAATGTAAAATGTTAATGGAAGCAAATCTAATTCCAGTTATTTAATTCTATTGGAAAAATTATTGCCAGCAGCCATCCTATTTTCTCTTTGCATCTTTTGTAGTAAGCACTACAGACTATATTTTAAGAGCTCCAAAAGCACAGTAAAGAAGAAACACAAGGACACAGAATACACTTGGGTATGCTAATGCATTTCTCAATTTGTCCTCTGCTCCACTTGAAAAAAATTGTAGTAAGTGTACAATTTACTCAGCAATTATGAATGTGCATAACATCTTTTGATAGCTTTCGAAAAAGAGATGACTATGTTAAAATCAGCAGGTCAAACTATAGCTTTAAGACACTGCCTCCTGTACTGAGATATGGGGCACAGAACCCTGTGGGGGCTCTGAAAAAGCTTCCAGCAATGTGGAAATTAAAGAGCTCAGACGTCACAGCTGTGCCACTGTTTGTAAGGATGTCTTACCATCCCCGTGTATTGGGCCAGCTCTGTTAGCATGCTCCTCCTCTCCCCTCAGTACGGTTGGCTAGCCCATTAGTCACACTAGCCTGAAGACATCCTGCTTCCTCTGACCAAGTGCTCAGTGTTACCGGAAGAAATTCATTATGCTCTCTCCTGCCTTGCTCAGGCACACAGGACCAGCCCAAACCTGTGAGGATGGTAAACCATTCTAAATGTACTACAGCTAAGGTACTTGATCCTGCTAATGCACATACCTAATATTAAACACAAATAGTCCCAACTGATGTAAAATACATGCTAAGTACCAGCAAGACTGAAACATTAGAGAGAGCGCCTTTTTGGACAGGGCAATGAATTTAGAGTCGTTCAACTTTGCAGCACTTGTATGATTTTGAACTGGCAAGAGGCATAGTTACTGTGTTACATTTGTAAACATCTACGTGCAGTAATTGTGCCAGTTTCCTGGTATACTGTTCTTTCTTCTTGCTTAGTTCCTTCCTGTTCAGTTTATTTGCTAAAAATATCTATTATGTGCTTGTTTATTTTGGCTGACAACTGTTGCACTGACATGGACAAAGATAAAGTTATGAAAAGACGCTAGTGATTCATTGATGGTGACACAGGGTCACAAAAATTTCAAGCATTTCAAGTTCCTCCATGCAGTGTAAAGTAAAAGAGCAGAAAAATAGATATTTACTAGTACAGCTATAATTTTAAGTAAAGATCAACATTTGATATTTTGCAGACCTGAAAATACTGTTTCTAAGAGATTTCCAATATATAAAGCTAAGCCTATTTTTGCATTAGGAACCAAGAGTCCGATGCAGCCAAAATTACGCATGGTGTTCCTGACCATGAAAATCCCAGAAGACCATACAAAATATGCTACTGGTGTGTAAAAGGCCAACATCTCCAGCTGGGCCACTGCACAAGGTCAACATGAAAAAGAAAAATACTTGCAGCAAACAGCACTACAGAGAGGAGGGAAGGCCCAGTGGACCCCAGGCCCAGGGCTGCTGCCCAAGCCTGAATATTTACCTTGCAATTAAACAGCCACATAAGCAAAAGCCATCTATCTGACTTAGGCCAAGCATAGGTTTTTAATTGAAGTGGGGGGTATACCCTTTTGGTCTCAGCCTGGAGCAATGGGGTTAACAGAACTTCCTTACCTCACTGGAGTGAGGATAAATACACTAAGCTTTGTATCAGATCAGATCTAATTAGAGGGGTATAGCCATTTGGGGGAAACGAATGTACTCCCACACCTGTGAATATGAGTAAGTGATTTAACAAGAAATTTTGGCTCAGTAAGTTTCATATAGTCTCTCACTGAGCAACATTAAAGAATTTAGCAAAAGATGTACCATTCCCAGGTCACGTGGCCTCTAACAGCCAGACAAGGCAGAAAGAACTCATTCTGCTTTAGAATGTTGGCTCAATGTGCCCCCCAACCCTGTTCTCATGGGCTACACTGCTACAGCTATAGAAATTTAGGCTTTTGGACTCAGGGAGGAGACAGGTTTGGGCAGACGCATCCATCTAATGAGACAATCTCAGGTGAATCTTACTTTTTTCCTCACAACACTCAGCATGGCATGCCACTATTTGTACTCAGGCAATAATGAGCTAAATCCGCTTTAGCTACATATGTATAACATGTGGTGAATTTGTACAACTTTTCTTCATAAACATATATTCCATACCATTGAGATGGAGCGTTTGTACATTTAGAATATTTGTTTCACCACTTAAAACAAATTGGACAATTTCTTCCATCAACACAGATTTTTTCACAATCTATATTACATTTTTCTCATAAACAGCTTTGTAAAAGAACACTTGCCTCTTCTAGAAGACGTGTAACAGCATCTATGTCATTGTATGTTTTAGTCATCTGGCCCACTCTTTCAGCACATAAAACTGTTGGAAAGCAAGACATGTAAATTAATTATACCTGCCATTCAAATTAAACAATTTAAGAAATTACCTGCAAAAATATGAATCAAACTTAAAACCTAAAATTAATCTAAACTATATCTGTTTATTGAATTACTTTAAGTTCTGAGAAAATATTAAGATCTATGAAAATGATTAATTCAACACAAAAAATCATCTTTCATATTTCAGATTGAACTAAGACAATTGGTATTTCAGTTTTGTGGCAGGCATTTGATTTTGTTAATTTTTTTCAAGTCCTGTAATCTTTTGGCCTTCTACAAGTCTATATGTAAACTGTTCAATACTGAAACAAATTCAGAGCCTCAAACCTGGATTTTTCCATGTGAAACAGTTAAATTTACTTTTGATTCAATGCAACTTAAAAAAAAACCTAACACATTTTTTTGAAGTGCATCTTCCTGGAGTCTATGAGTATAAGAGGGAAGATGGAGTAGTTAAAAATCAGTCATGACAAAACTTAATACATTCTCAATCATTAAGAAACAATCAATAAACAATCACCCTAAGCTCAGTGCAAAAACATTTTAAGTAAAAATAAATTTTAAAATGCACACTACCACATAACAATGGTCCACTGCATCACCTTCATATTGAGTTGTACCTTACTCCATTAGTCCCTACTGGCACAAAACCAATGAGACAACTCTCAGAAGATATTGCTGTGTGGGTAGTTGGCAAAACTGGGCTCCATCATGTAAGACTGTATAGTACATATATATATACACACACACACACACACACACACACACACACACACACACACACACACACACACACACACACACACACACACACACACACACACTTCTGAGTGTAAATGACCTAAGAATAATAGCCCTTGTAATGTATTTTGTAACTAGAGGATGTCACAAAGGCAATAGTATTATAAACTAAAGCAATGTATAACTGAAATGGATGTGGCACATTTTAGGAAAACCAATGTTATCACTCTGCTGAATAATTTGGGATTTTAAAAAAATCTGAATACATGTCTTGAAAGAGACATACTGACCTTGGTTCAGTCTCAGAGATACTGAGATTTCTAAAGAGAACAAAAATAAATGTATAGAAATCGGGAGCAGCTCCTGTTTCACTCTTATGCACCCTTCTTTTCCCTTCATCAATGTTTTATGGCTTAAATATTCCATTCTGGAAAAAAGAGACTGTTGACGGAGTTATACTAGTTGATTACACTGATTTCTGGAGAACAGACTGCTGTAAGGCAAACTATTCTTCACAGTGCATTTATCTTTGACAGAGTTTCAATTATAGCTGATGCAGAGTTCAAGCGATGTTATTACAAGGTGGTTAATTCAGTGGAAAGAAATCAAGTCCAAATTACTTAAAAATAAGTGTGTTCTGTGTGGTCAAACTTGGCACCAAAAATTAGGTGTCATACAACTGATATACACCGATGAATAAAAATAGTAGCTTATTAGGCATCCTGTTGCCTTAGCAATCCAGAATGTCAAAGCATTCAGCTATTTTATATGACAGTACAATAAACCTAATTTTAAAAAGTTAGCAAATACTTATTAAAAGCTTTTAGCCAGAAATGTATACCCCTAAAAACTGATCAACACCAAACTGATTAGTGTATATTCATTCTGTATTTCATATTTGTACTATAGTGTAAACAAACATGCTGCATTTATAAATCACAAGTTCACAGGAACCAACTGTTTTCTGGCAAGAAATATTTTTACTTACAAAAATCAGGATTACAGACAAAGTAGGTAACTGGGATAATCATTGCACAAAGAATCTTTTAATGAAAATGTGACAGGAAGAAGAGAAATTGCATATACTATCCAGCTTTAAAATGTCCATTCATAAAGAAGTATAATGTAATCATAAAAATAACATTTCTAACACAATAGCTAAATCAACACACAAAATACCAACTGACCACTGACACAGATCAACATTTTATCATCCAAAACAAAAGCTCACTACACAATTTCCTTGGCTACAGCTTTCCCTTTAAGAATGGTAAATTCATGTTTGAGATTGCTATTAGCAAACCGTAGCACTGTCACCGTTTGTGACTAAGGCAACTTGACACCACCCTAGTGACTGCAAAACTATAATCAACTTCATAAAGCCCAGACAAATAGATAACAGTATGGCGTTCCCATGATCTGAGCAAGGTCATTTGATTAAAAGAAAGGTTGATAAGAGCTGGTACGTGCAGTTGCTAACAACTATTTTTTCAGAACTTGCTATGCAACCTTTAAAAGCAGGATATCAGCACATTCTATTATTAAAAAGCAATGTCAAGACAATCCAAATCACGCAATGTATGACTGAAACAATCATTTGCACACAAATCAAAATTTATCATTTTCAATAAATGATGTCACATATAGAACATATGAACTTAATGCCCAAACAGAAACGGGATAGTCCAAGTCCAACCTGTGCTTTGAATAGATAATTTTTTGCAGCAAGTGACACATTCCAGAGACTACCATAATGGTCTTATAAAGACCCCCCCCACACACACACACACACACAAACACCCCCAGGGATAACCTGATCACCAAAGGCTTTATGGCCCTTATTAAAAATAAGCAATCACCAAATTTAGATGAAGCCTCCATTATATTACCCTGATAGTGTTAAAGGCCTTCAAAGGGTAATGAGTTATCTTTATATAGCCAGTCTAAATTAAAATTCAGGCCCAAGAATCCAGTCAAAAATCTCAATTTTGAAGGCCACAGCATTTTGTTTAAGTCCCTTCCAAAATCTCACACTTAGCTGAACAACCACATAGGATAAACAAAGCCTAGAAATACTGGTTAAAACAATACATTAAACAAAGTTGCTGCTCTGGACAAGAAATTTGACTTTGTACACAACTGCAAGGTTAGAAATATACTGAGACACTTCAATGAAGTGAAGACTACATTTACAAAAGCTAAAGAAACTGGTATCAACATACAGGGAAGGAACATTATAGGATGAATATTACATTTTTACTGCTTCAGCACGAGAAAAAGAAACATGAAAGAAATACAAACAGAAGCCTTTTGTTTAATGGGCACAGAAAAAGATATTTTCATTACACAAACTTCCCCTGACTTTATGTTTTAGCCAATGAAATATGTAAATTAAAAATATATTTCCCTACTGAATATGGTTTCTGGTTTGTTCCAGTCCCTGATGAACAGTAGCTTGCTAATACTATTGTAACCAAATGAAAAGGGCACATGAAGGGCAGTGCACTGTAACATAAAACCCACAGTGTAGAACTACTGGCCTCTTTTTCCACACTTGCAAATCAGCAGTATTTTTGTTCCTCATGATAGGCAGGGACTATCTCTATGTGTACAAAATCATAGTATCTAACACATTTCAGACCCCTGAGTTTACTATTAGAGGAATATCAGGCAACATAATGGTTGCTCAAAAGTGAGAAAAGAAATCACAGGATTTGAAGAAAAAAAGTTACCTAGAAAATATTAGCAATTGCTTAGAAAACTGCACTGGATCCTGGTGACTATGCCATTTGATACAACATGGAGTCAACAAAATGTAAATACATGAAGATCTCAGAAGAATTCTTATCAAGTTTTCAACTCATGTTCATGAAAATCACTGGGGCTGAGTTTTAGTTTTGGGGGGTTACACATGCATATAATTAAATGTACATAGTAAATGCAAGAGAACATGAATTCCTGTCATACATAGGCTCTAAAACACTAATAATAAATCGCACGTTCTCCCACATTGTATAGCAATTTAAATGAGGATGTGGCTATATGCATCAATGTTTCTTTCAAAGGGGTTAAAAGACTAATAAATGATAAAGTCTCCAGAAGACCAGGTTTTGGACATGCAACAACTCGGAAGAAAGGCGTAATACACAGAAAAGACACAGTTTGAATCTTAAATTAGAGTGGTGTACCTGAGGTAATTACATTCTCAAGCATGTAAGATCATGTGTACTTTACACTTTACTCCAAAACCTCCATCTAGTACACCATCTGACAGGGCTTGAAAATTTTACCATGTATCTATTAGCTTAAGGGAAATTTTACAAGAAAGGAGAGAAGGAAGAATAAAGAGCTACTGAGGAAGCCAAACAGCTCTTTCCTGCATCCCACCTTATGAATTCCAGTTGCTGAGAAATGGAAGCAGGGTAAGATTACAACTAGGGTAAAGTGACTTGGTAGGTACTTTGTCTTGAATTTTTCAAGTCCTGTGTATATGTCCTTTCCAACTAAAACTCAGTGATTCTATCCATGGAATTAACTGCCATCACCCATTTTGATTCAAACAGTCCTAAAATGCTGTCAACAAGCCTTTAAAGGCTGTAAGACTTTTATGAAGCTACAAGACCAATGAGTGTTGTGAGCAAGACATGAGAAGTTATTCTTCCACTCTATTTTGCACTGATTAGGCCTCAGTTGGAGTATTGTGTCCAGTTCTGGGCACCAAATTTCAAGAAAGATGTGGAAAAATTGCAGAAGGTCCAGAGCAGTGCCGTGGATAAATCTCTGTAATATTTCCATATAACCAGGGCTCAACAAATAATGCAATCTACTTGCCCATGGCGAGTAGACTGCAACCCAGAAGAGCCGGGTTTGGGCAATCTGTGCATGCGCAGATCGCCAGACAGCGCGGCTGGTGAGTGGAGTTCGGTGAGCCCTGCATATAACCATGTATCATTCTCATATAACTTTGTATTAAGAGAAACTTTGTAAGTACACACAAACACACACACACACCCCATTTTAGATGCATCTTTATGTTAAGCCTTCTTATAGAATATTAAGAGAAACCTTGTATCCAGTCTTTTCCATAGAAACTTTGTATCAAGCTCTTTATAAGTCTTAGGAATAGTTGAGGTAAAGAAAAATGTCTTTAGCTAGGAGTAGAATAGATCTTTCCCCTTTAATTGATTGTCCTGTTGAAACGAATGAGGTGCGAATAGAGAATGAAAGGTGAGCACCTCCAGCAGCAGTTGCAAGCCAGATGGGAGCCAGATCCAAGGCAATACCTGTAAAATGAGCTCATTGAAAAGAAGACTGAACATACAGATGGCCTTGGGAGTCAAGAAGCAAGTGCCTGCCCTTGGACAGACTCTCTTTGAAGCAACATTAAAAAAGATGAGGTAACGGGCTGCATGAGAGGGACAAATTTGAGGCATTTTGCAGAGGGACCCTGGGTTTTCGTCTTGTCAACATGGGAGCATCGATCTGGATTGGCAGAAGTCCAGCTCCACTCCTCCCCTATCTAACTCACCTGGCCAGTGTAGTTAGGGAGAGCAACTACTGGTAACCATAAGATGGAGTGTGCTTGTGTGTGTGTGTATGAGTGCATGAGTGTAATGTATCATATGCATATGATAAAGTATTGATTGATCTATGTATGTTCAATAAATGTGGCGTATTGCCTGATCCCCCTGAAGAAGTTCCTAGGTGCTTCTTTTAAGCATAATAGAGCAACAAACATGATTAAAGGCCTATAAAACATGAGCTATGAGGGAAGACTGAAAGAATTGGGCTTGTTTAGTTTAGAAAAGAGAAGGCTGAAAGGGTATATGATAGCAGTTTTCAAGTATCTAAAAGGGTGTCAAAAGGAGGAGGGGAAAAATTGTTCTCCTTGGCCTCTGATGACAGAACAAAAAGCAATGGGCTTAAACTGCAGCAAGGGAGGCTTAGGTTGGACATCAGGAAAAACTTCCTGTCAGGGTGGTTAAATACTGGAATAAATTGCCTAGGGAGGTTGTGGAATCTCCATCATTGAAGATATTTAAGAGCAGTTTGGATAGACATCTGTCACAGATGATCTAGACCAGCGTTTCCCAAACTATGGGCCGCGGCCCAGTACCGGGCCTCAGCATGGCTGGTGGCTGCCGGGCAGGGGCAGCCTTAGGCTGATTCGGGCCCCGTGCCCCTGAACCCGGAAGTGCTGGTGAGTTACAGATCCAGGGGCCCTGCTCCACCCATATGTGGAGCTGGGTCTCTCCCCGGCTCTGCCTGGCATGGGCGCAGGTCCCCCGCGCCCTCCCACCCCGCCCCCAGAGCGTCCCCGCTGTGCGCGGCTCCTCCTCACCGCCTGCTGCTGCCCATGTGCGGCGTTGCGCGTGGGCGGGGAGGACGCCCGGGCGTGACGTGATGTGATGTCATGGCCCGGGATTTTAAAAGTCTTCGGAGACACGTGGCAGGGCCACTCTGGCTCCGGTGGCCTCCGGTCCCGCAATGTGGAAGGCAGAAGGTAGGGAACGGGCTTGGGCAGAGGCGAGCTTGCACGGAGGGGGAGGAGTGGATGGAGGGGAAGGCACCAAGGGACAGGATGCAGGAGAGAGAGAGACAAATGGCAGAGGGCAAGTACTGACAATGAGGGAAAGGGTAGGAGGGGAGGTGTCAGTGGGAGGGGGGACAGGGTGATGCTGGAAGAGGAGAGGAGAGGAGAGGAGAGGGGAAGGGCATTGGGGGCTGGAGGAGGAGGTGCTGGGAAAAGACTTGAAAGAAGGGGTGGGCATGAGAGAGGTGGGGATGGAGCAAGTCATGTGTGAGGGCACAGAAGGGCAGGAGGGGATGGGGAAGAGAGTGCTGAGGGGGTGGGTATCAGGGAAAGAGGGGGCAAAGGGGGCAGGAGCAGTGAGAGAAAGGGGAGGCACTAGGAGGGTGCAGGGCTAAGGGAAGTTGCAGGTGCCAGAGGATTCTGGAGTGAGGAGGAGGGGAGAACTGGCCACCGGAAGCAGGACAGGACAGAGGAATCAGGGCAGGCTGCGGAGATTGTGGGGGCTGGTGGAAGCAGGGCTGCTAGGGGGTGTGAGGTTGGGGGCAGGGATCTGGCCGGGGTAGATGGGGAAGCAGCCACCGGAAGGAGAGCTGGATGTGGGCAGCGGGGCTGGCCAAGGGAGATTGGGAGGAGAAGCGGGGGGGGAGGGGACTTGGCTGCCCGGGAGGGGGTTGGGAGAAGTGGGGCTGGCCAGAGGTGCAGCAGGGGGAACAGGGGGGAGGAATGAATTGGCCTGCGGGGAGTGGAACTGACCCGGCCATATGTAGATCTTGGGACGCTGCCTCAAAGCACAAAGCATGAGTTAGTCCAGCCCGGGGATTCTATTGTCCCTGCGCACACACACCCCTCAAGTAGTTGCGAATTATCTGGCTGGTAGACACACTCATGCAGCCTGAGCACATTTACCAGCCAGGCAGTTCGAAACTACAAACTGATACATCTAATAATAATACAACTTACCTAATAAGAAAATTGCAGACATGTTATATGTCTGGTATTTTCTCAGTTTCTTTTTTATGTGTTTATATTTTTGGGCTGCAAAAAGCAGTATTGGAAAAAAAAGGGTTCCAACTAAAGTAAAAAGTTTGGGAAACCCTGGTCTAACCAGCTTTGTCTGTCTTACAGTCCATTTCTCCAATCCATGTTCCTTAACTTGCTGGCAAGAATATTGTGGGTGACCATATCAAAAGCTTTGCTAAAGCTGGCACTGGGGGTTTTGGGAGGACGAGAAACAACATATTTGAATATTCATCATTTGATTAATGAATATGAAAATATGCAAATGAACATCACCGGTCCTCCAAAAGTTCGTGAATGGATTTACTGGTCCCCGTGTCAAAAAGTTCGGGAACCTCTGATCTAGATGGTGCTTGGTCCTGCCGTAAGGGCCGGATACTGGACTTTAAGATCTCTCAAGGTCCCTTCCAGCTCTAGTATTCTATGATTCTAAAACGTGTTTCTTCTCCATGACTTTTAAGGAAGAGTGAAATTGGTGAGGCTCCAATTTGGCACTGGTGGAGGCTTCAATTTTGTAGTTGCCGAGGCACACCTTCTGGGGAGACAATGAGTATTTACTTGAATAGCTATATATTTTCAAAGATTTTCATGGGCACACAAGAGCTCTAGATGCACATCTGAGTGTGCTGTTATAGGTCAAAATAAATAGAGTATGTGGACCTAGTAAGTCCTATAGCCTTGTCTCTCCCATTTCCTGCATACACTTTTCTGTCTCCTTCCTCTCAGCAACCTAATTCACCACTGTTTTTTTATTACAAAATCTTTAGGGAAAGGAATGGTCTTCCTCAGTACTTGTATAAACATATACAAGTTACATCTACAACACAACAAAACTATCTTATCATTGGATAAAAACACTGCTCATCCGTGAAATGCTGCAAGCAAGTCAATCACTTTATCTTATTGTTATTATTAAATATTTGTATTGTGGAAGTCTTTAATGCAACCCTGAATACTGTGAGTTTCTACTCAAGGCACCAAATACCCACATAACAAAAAGTAACTGCCTCAAAATGCTTAGAATTAAAGCACAAAACAATGAACAGCTGGATATAACAGTTGGGGATATCACGAGGTAGAAGTGAAAAAATGGTTAGTGTAATAAACAGTAGTCAAAACGTAGGTTTAAAGGAGCTTAACAATTCTTGCACTCGGCAGGTAGATACAGTAGCAATTTTTTCAAATACGTTACAAATTCTATAAGAATACTATCAACACAGGTCAAAATACCACAAAATAATCACATTCTATGCTTACTGACACTTTGTGTAGTTTAGAATGCACTTTTATACTAAGGAGCAATTATTTTTTCCTCTGAAATTTGTAGAAGTTCTAATTTTTCCAACTAAGATGTGTGTTTAAAAGAAGTTTAAAACCACAGTTCACCCACAGAGAATGCCAACATTTTGCCTCCAATATTAAGGTTTCAAATACAGCAAACTAATGATGTGTTATATTATTCATTCTTAAATAGGCAAACATTTGGGAAACAATTAGGTCATGGCAAAGAGGAAGACTGAAAAAGTTTGAGATGGTTACCAGTGTTCCCTCCCTCTTAAGATTTTCTATCCATGAGTGGAGTGACTTTTCTCTTGTGCACCAATATTGAGGTCATGTGCATTTGTTCGGATGTGGGCCACCGTGACACACACCAGTTACTAAAAAATATCTTAAATATATATGTTAAGGAAGAAAAAATACTAAACCAAGGGATAATTAACACTGTGCTGTAGCTATTCCCTGGCCCCTCCATAGAGAGCAGATGGGGGACAAAGCATGAGGTATACCCAAAGGGCTGGCTAGGTCCAATGTGAGGAGCACATGGAAAGAGATCCACATCCAGGTGAAGGAGAAGCTGCCCCAACTGAGGGAAGTGTGACTCTTTCCTGAAGGCATCAGAGCTCAGGTTTACAAGGTCTTTGTTAATGTACCCCCCCAGCCTCACTGGGACACATGCAGTCTGCCTAACAAGGAAGTCACTCTACCTTCCTTTACTACAATATCTGGCCACCTCACTATCACTAATGATTGTGCCCTCACAACTGTAAAAAGGGGAAACTGATGCACAGTTATGTACATCTAGTATAACGGAATATGACAGCTTTATATACAAATTAATTTGAGTTTAGAAATTTTTAGCAGATGATCTAATGACTAAACAAACCAGACAAGCATACTTTGAGCCATTATATTTGTTACATGTGAAGATATAGCTTAATTAAACTCAGTCACGTCATGCTTGACTATCTTACCTAACAACAGATACAGAAAGAAAACTATTTTCAGATACCCTGAAAAACCATTTTGCAAAGGGGAGAAACCACAACTTTTGAGCTCTAATCTGCATTCTTTGAAGTTAATGGCAAAACTCTGATTAACTTCAGTGGGGTAGGACTAGTTCTTTGTTCCGTTTCAGTACTTTTTGGTATCTTCCTAAATTCTGATTCTCTTCTTCTGCATTATTTGAATATATCTATGATTATGCATGGCAGAACATGTCAAAATAATTGTATGGGGGACTATGCTGGTTTAAGGAGAATCATATTTAATATTACTAATTTTCGCATTATTTCACCCATAAAAATCTTTCTAGCAGCAACACTTATTACACTGTATTTCAATCTCTAATTTATTCATGGAATAAATGTTTCATATAATGAATTTTCTAGTAAATGTATTCTGAAATTCATGGTAGGGCTTCCGTAAAATGGACCCAATTTTCTTCAAAGAGATTTCCCCCAACTCCAACTGAAAAGTTTGGAGGGCAAACCCTGTGGATTTCTACTCATTCAGACAAGGATTCCTTCTTTTGTTAAGCATTTGGAAATTTAGCAGCTTTTTAGAAACACTTGAGGCAACTTTGATTGTGTGTCACTTTATATCTGCAGTTCTTCATATTAATGAGATGTGGTTTATGATGACTTTTTGTTGATGGTGGGGCAGTCTCTTTTTAGTACAGAATAAACTTCCTTTGTAATCATTTGTAATTCCCTTTCTCCCGATTAGCTGCTGTTAACTAGCCATTTTCACTGGATGAACATTGATAGGGCAGTTTACTCTTAGACACCGTGTTAATTATTCGGGGGGGGGGGGGGGGGGTCCTGAAAATTGACATCTTTGCCCAGATCAGCCAGAGTAGCCACCCGCCTGCCATGCAGCCCTGGCCAGCTGGAGTAGAGCAGGAAAGAGACTTTAGGAGAGCAAATCTTAGTGTCATAGCTGTAAATCTGAACGTTTAGCAACGTCCAGTAATATACAACATTCAAGGAGATTAATCCAGTTTTTTACAAAATCAAACCAAAGTTTGCTCATTTTATGTAATTTTCAGCCTTAAGCTTTTCAGCAGTTCAACTGCCACTTAGTTCTCAATTTCTCCCTGACAAAGCTGTAGTCAGCCTATTGTTGTTTTTGTTTAACAGCTTCAATAGCAAGATTTCCCCTTCTCTCCTTTCTTCCTCAGTACAAGATTGTACTGATTTTTCACACTAAACATGAGCTTCCATTCCCCTCTTTCAGAAATTTCTCTCACCCATTACTGACACACATTTCTGATCTGCTTTCTACCTGCCTGTTGATCCCATCCTCATACCTGCCACTACTCTCCCTTGATCCACTTACTTTCTTCCTCTCTCTCCTCTGCATCTTATTTTCTTTTGGATCCCTCCCTATCGTCACTAGCATGCCTACTCTTCCCTGATCCACACAAAAAATTGTGTTTCACTGATGCCATTTGGCTTTCCAACTATTCCTACAATCTCTCCGTCTCTAAACTTACTGAATGCACCACCATTGTCTAATATTCCCCTCCTACAGCTCCATTCCAAACCTTCCCCACTATACTCTCAGGTTTTTTCCTGATTAAATCCTTGTAGTCCATCCTTATTTCTCTCAACTTATATCTTGTTTGACACCGACACTCATACATTTCTCTCTGAAAACTTGTCTGCCCTTGGTTACTGATTCCATCTAATCAGGTCTATTCTTCTACCTACATTATTTCCTATTCTCCATTTCCATCTTCTCTCTGGACTATTTCAGCTACTCCAGATGATGACACTCAAATTACCTCTCCATTCATGATCTATGAACCATCCACCCTCTTCTGTCTCTCAAGTCATCTCATCCTAGTTACCCCTCCTCAATTCTTTTCATTCTTGGTTACTATTGATACCAATAACAGTCACCCACACTTGTCAACCTTGGATTCATCACCACATGACTTTCTCTTCCCTTACATGTACAGGCTGTGTCAGTTCTTCCTCCAAAACATCTAAGATTGATTGTATTCCTTATATGCAAAACTCTTGTCCAAGGCCTTATCACCTGGGTCTTGATTAGGGACATAAAAATGCATTTTAGTAACCGTGTAACTACTGAAAATTTCAACAGCTACATGGTTACACACAGGTGGCTCCCAAAGGACCGCCTGCCCCTTCGCTGCTGCCTCTATTAGAGGCAGCAGCATGGGCAGTCAGTGCAAGTAGAGCTGGGGGAAGACAGGCTCCCACCAGCCCCATCTCTCTGCTGAGGCACCACCCCCACCATGAGGAAGGGAGGGAGGAGGCTGTGTGGCTCCAGCCTCCCCAGCCTCGGAGCACCAGGGAGGAGGGCATGTAGCTCCAACCTTCCTGGCCCCAGAGCAGTAGTGTGGGTGGAGTGTAGGCAGGGCCATGTCTGGCAGTTTGGGAAGTTAAAGCCTTCTCCCGCCTAGGCTACCAGACGCCCACGGGCAACAGTGCGTGGGGGGCAGGTAGCAGTACCGGTACATGCATGTAGGGAGCCAGCTTTTCAGCTGGCTTGCCCACGCATATCAGGAGCCTATTTGTAACCATGAATGTTAACTGATGAGCCCTGGCTCATCTGTTAACCATGTACTTGGTTAGACTTTCACATCTCTAGTCTTGAATATCCCAGATGCCTCCTCTCCACTCTTCCTATAATTCCACCATCCATCTCAGGTGCAGCTGATAAGATCCTCTTTTTTTGCCCTTCACTATTCTGACCACAACACTTCTATATGAATTCCTTCTACTTGCCAAACCACTTCATCACATGCAGGCTTCTTGTCCTCACCATCAAGGTACTTAACAACTCTATACTTCCTCCTATTTAACCACTATAGCTTCTTGCTGCATTGTCCACTACCTGCTGCTGCTTCTGCTCCCCTAGGTCCTCCAACCTTATCATTAGTTGGTCACTTATGAACCAAATCAGCTGGAAAGAAGAACTTACTCACAAAAATGTGAATGATAATTGGGAATCATTTAAGAATGCCTGATTGGATGCCTCTAAAGCCACAATCACACAAATTGAGGAAAAAAGCTGTGCTGATTAAAAAACTGACCTAGTTCAGTAGGGAAGTAAAGGCAATTGTAAAAAAATATTATACATAAAACAAAGAAGAATCATAGAATCATAGGACTGGAAGGGACCTCGAGAGGTCATCGAGTCCAGCCCCCCGCCCTCAAGGCAGGACCAAGCTCCGTCTACACCATCCCTGACAGATGTCTATCTAACCTGTTCTTAAATATCTCCAGAGGGGGAGATTCCACCACCTCCCTTGGCAATTTATTCCAATATTTGACCACCCTGACAGGAATTTTTTCCTAACGTCCAATCTAAACCTCCCTTGCTGCACTTTAAGCCCATTACTCCTTGTCCTGTCCTCAGAAACCAAGAGGAACGAATTTTCTCCTTCCTCCTTGTGACACCCTTTTAGATATTTGAAAACCGCTATCATGTCCCCCCTTAATCTTCTTTTTTCCCAAACTAAACAAGCCCAGTTCATGAAGCCTGGCTTCATAGGTCATGTTCTCTAGACCTTTAATCATTCTTGTCGCTCTTCTCTGTGCCCTTTCCAATTTCTCCACATCTTTCTTGAAATGTGGCGCCCAGAACTGGACACAGTACTCCAGCTGAGGCCTAACTAGTGCAGAGTAGAGCGGCAGAATGACTTCACGAGTTTTGCTTACAACACACCTGTTGATACAACCTACAATCATATTTGCTTTTTTTGCAACAGCATCACACTGTTGACTCATATTCAACTTGTGGTCCACTATGACCCCTAGATCCCTTTCCGCCATGCTCCTTCCTAGACAGTCGCTTCCCATCTTGTATGTATGGAACTGATTGTTCCTTCCTAAGTGGAGCACTTTGCATTTCTCTTTATTAAACTTCATCCTGTTTACCTCTGACCATTTCTCTAACTTGCTAAGGTCATTTTGAATTATGTCCCTATCCTCCAAAGAAGTTGCAACCCCACCCAGTTTGGTATCATCTGCAAACTTAATAAGTGTGCTCTCTATCCCAATATCTACGTCATTGATGAAGATATTGAACAGTGCGGGTCCCAAAACAGACCCTTGCGGAACTCCACTTGTTATCCCTTTCCAGCAGGATTTAGCACCGTTAACAACAACTCTCTGACTACGGTTATCCGGAAGAAAGGGGAAGTTGAGAATCATCAATATAAAAAGCTACAAGCTGTTCTGTCAATTTTAAAAAAGGATAAACAAGATATTCCAGATAATTACAGGCCTGTCAACAAAATCAGGTAAGATAACAGAGAGGCTGATAAAGGACTTGATCATTAATGAACTAAAGGAGGGTAATGTAATTAATCCAATCAGCATGGATTTTTGAAAATAGATAGAAAGAAATAGTAAGGCATTTGACTTAGTACTTTATTCAGAATGTCAAGTGGTACCGTAACGACAGAAAAATTAACATGACATACAGTAAATGGTTTAAAAAAATGGCTAACAGTTCTCAAAAATGTAACTAATCAGGGAATTGTCATTCAGGGGGTTTGTTTCCAGGAAGGTCCCGTAGGGACTGTTTCTTGGCTCTATAACATTTACTTTTTTTAATCAATGACCCAGAAGACAAAAAATGAACTGATAAAGCTGCTGGAATACTGTGTCCAGTCCTGAGCCCACAAATCAAGAAGACTGCAGAGGGTTCAGATAAGAGCCCTGAGAATGATTAAAGGATTTAAAAACATGCCCTCTTGTAATAGTCTCAAAGAGCTCAATCTATTTTGTTTAACAGAAAGTTTGTACCTACAAGGACAACAAACATTTAATAATGGCCTCTTCAGTCTAGCAGAGAAAGGTGTAACATGATCCAGTGGCTGAAAGTTAAAGTTAGATATATTCAGATGGAAATAAAGCATAGATTTTAGAAATGAAGATAATGAAACACTGGGACAATTCATCAAGGGTTGTAGTGGATTCTCCCTCACCCACCTATCTCTGCTTCAATACCTATAAGAAATTAACCAATAACAATGGTATGAGTGGTTGATGGGTGAAATAAATGTCAGCTAATCCTATGCATCTATTTGAAAACATTTTAAGTTGCAAATGTATATATATTTGATTGTATTCCTTCCCCATACATGTCAATTTTCTTGTTAGATTGTCAGCTGTCTGGCTGCCTGAGTGTTTGAGGAGCCAATCTGAGACTCCATAAATGAGGTTAGGTTTTCAGCATCTGGAATGTTAACTTTTTGAAAGTGAGGTCCCTTTGCAAAGTGTCAATGTGGGTCCAAGAAGATCTTCAAACCCAAAAACCACTAGACTTAAAAAAAAAAAAAAATCTTGGCTTGACTTGCGATAAAGATTTGTTCATCATTTAGCATAATGGCCATACTACAAACCATGATCCTGACAGAAGCCTGTGGATACAATTGTTACATAAATAATATATTCTGCAGTAATAATAATTAGGCTCCAACTGCCACCCCAAACAGGTAACAATCTTCATCTGCAGCTAAGTGATATGGAAAAGGTTTTGACATTTTTTCCAGGCTTTGAAAACAAGGAACTTTAAGACATTACACTATCAGCTTGAGCCACTCTGCCAGTCGATTTAATAGCGTAAGACAGGCTTTTACAAGTTATATTTCTACCCATAAAACTGGATAGTACTGGAACAGTCAGTACTCTAAACAGTTTTTTTTAAAACACAAAATTTCATTGTAGTTAGCACACAGAAAAGCACCAAAACATCCTCAACCTTTTCCCACTTCTTAAATAATGAACACATCTTGTCCCACAAATAACAGAATACAAATAATGTGTTGCTGATTACCACTGTATTATGTCTACATCTAGCTGAAGATATTTAGAGTGTATGTAACTAACTGCACTCAGTACATATCCAGCATATAAAACTGATACCTAGTTTTAATCCTTATTAAGTATATGAAAAGCCAGTATGAAGGTGACATCTAGAAGTTGCTGTGTCAAGCACATCAGTCACTACACCAAAATTACCTGAACAGTCAAATAGAAGCATTGTCCTTGTCAGTCTCAATCAGGTGGGTAATGGAGCTTTAAAGACCCTTTTCTCATACATCTCTTTCATTCATTTTCCTTAGCACGATGCAGATTTGGAGCACACGGCAAAACCCTATCAACATTTGACGTAGGCATAGGCTGTTTTCTGTCAAATTTCCTTTTTTGCCACCTTACTAGCAAGAAAGAATTGGCTAGTACAGTAAGAAACATATACTTGATGAAAAACATCACAAGAAACACACAACAAATTGAAGTGTCTGAAACAGAAGTATTACCACGTTTGCCCCTAAAATATTTCAAGAGAAACTTAAAAAAAAATCCTCCTTTGAAACAAACCAGAGATGAGATGGTCTTGCTCGATCCTCCATGTTTGTGGCCATCGTGATAAATAGCTTTCTGGAACACTCTTACTCTACTCTTCTCTAACAGAAAAAACACAACAAATGGTCCTGGTAGCACTTTATAAACTAACAAAACATGTAGATGGTATCATGAGCTTTCGTGGGCACAGCCCACTTCTTCAGATGTCCGGAGTTATGAGTTTGGATGTATACACCCAAAATAAATAGGAGAGGGGAAAAGAAGGGGGTGGGGAAGAAATAGGGAGGAGGATGGGAGACAGAAAGCATCAGTAAGTATCTGAAGATTGAGTAGTTAAACTGAAGCAGATAAGAATCAAAGTCAATAGACTCCCACGTCAGGCAGGATACTACACAGAGAGCTGTTTGTACCTTCAATGGCTGTTTAATGTCCCAGTCTCTGCCAGAAAGAATCAATGGACACAAATCAGATATACATAAAGGAAACATACAGAAACCTATTGGTGAGCATTTTAATCTTCCACGTCACACTTTGAAAGATCTCCACGTAGCTGTCTTGTCATAAACCAGTTCCACAAGCCAGATCCACAGGGAGCCATCTACATGTTTTGTTAGTCTATAAAGTGCTACCAGGACCATTTGTTGGGTTTTTTTATTGGAATTACAGTTCATCCTCAAATTCAATCCACATGTTAATGGACTCAATCATGATGAACAGGGCTCGCTGAATTGCGGTGAGCCCCGCTTGCCAGCGGCGCTGTCTGGCAATCTGCGCATGTGCAGATTGTTCTGTGCATGCGCAGATCGCCCGAACCCGGCTCTTCCGGGTTACAATCTACTTGCCACAGGCGAGTAGATTGTATTATTTGTCGAGCCCTGGTGATGAAAGTTGGTTGGGACATTACCAATTTAACAACCGTGGAAGATGCAAACAGCTCTCTGTGTAGTATCCTGCCTGACATGGGAGTTTATCTATTCACTTTGATTTTATCTGTTCAGTTTAACTACCTAATCTTCAGATACTTACTGATGGTTTCTGTCTCCCATCCTCCTCCCTATTTCTTCCCTCCCACCTCCTATTTATTTTGGGCGTATACATCCTAAACTCATAACTCCGGTCATCTGAAATGTGCTGTGCCCACAAAAGCTCATGATTCCATCTACATCAGTGGTCCCCAACGTGGTGCCCGCGAGCACCATGGCACCCGCTGGGGCATTTATGTGCGCCCGCCGAGTGATCGGGGCTGGCCCTGCCCCGGGTGCGCGGTGCATAGGGGGGGTCGGCCCAGATGTGCGGCGCTGCCCCCAGGCACACGGCACTTGAGTGGCCCCACCTCTGGGTGCCCGGCAGCCCCAAAAGGTTGGGGACCACTGATCTACATGTTTTGTTAGTCTATAAAGTGCTACCAGACCATTTGTTGTGTTTTTTTCTGTTAGAGAAGAGTAGAGTAAGAAAGTGTTTTGTGGCCAGAAAGCGATTTATCATGATGGCCACAAACATGGAGGATCAAGCAAGATCATCTCATCTCTGGTTTGTTTCAAAGGAGGATTTTTTTTAAAGTTTCTGTTGAAATATTTTAGGGGCAAACACAGCACACTCCTGTTTCAGAGACTTCAATTTTTTTTGCGTTTCTTGTGCTGTATTTGTAGGGATAATATATCAAAGTATTAAAAATATGATTCCCCCAAATGGAAATGACTCCCCATAATTTGTTCCCCACAACTTAAAGTGTTTAGATTTATTATTAATTCTTCTTCTTATTATTTGTTAAGATTGTTAAATGTTTAGATTTATTATTATTATTATTATTATTATTGCCCCTTTAGAATATAATGTATTAGGTCATGTAACTTAGAACTATTAAGAATATAATCCTATGTAGCCAGAAACAGCCCCCCCCCCCCCGTGCCCCAGGACATGCTCAAGCTTGTGCAAGGGGGCTGCTTGAAATTGACATAGTGATAGAAATGTAGCCGTGTTAGTCTGGGGTAGCTGAAGCAAAATGCAGGACAATGTAGCACTTTAAAGACTAACAAGATGGTTTATTAGATGATGAGCTTTCATGAGCCAGACCCACTTCCTTTGATCTGAGGAAGTGGGTCTGGCCCACGAAAGCTCATCATCTAATAAACCATCTTGTTAGTCTTTAAAGTGCTACATTGTCCTGCATTTTGCTGAAATTGACATTGCAGAGATACATTGTAACAATGCATTGTCAAGCCACTAACTCTGCTATGGGAGCCAAGCCCTGTAATTGACTAAGGGCATTGTTACATAATTGACGCCTGTTCTCTTTAAAACATTGTAACTTTACTCAGCACTCAGAGAATGTTTTAAGCAATACCACCCAGAAACTTTTTGTAACTACAACTCTGATATATGTGAAGTTATTATTATACAAAAATATTGTATGGGAAACAATTAAGGAATGTATGTAAGAGAGAGAGTGCTTGGATGATGAGTGAATGGTTCTGCGAGGTGCCAGCC
Source organism: Pelodiscus sinensis (assembly GCF_049634645.1). Classification (NCBI taxonomy): domain Eukaryota; kingdom Metazoa; phylum Chordata; order Testudines; family Trionychidae; genus Pelodiscus; species Pelodiscus sinensis. The sequence goes on from NC_134712.1 coordinate 176,922,361, forward strand.
TGAGAATACAGAAACAAAGGGCTGAAGAAGGCGTCAGGTGCCAGTGCAACCAAAAGGTGTCAAGTGGAGAAAACCAAGTACTGGAGGTCCACCCGATGAGATCACTGACGAGCACCTGGCAGCCACCCTGGAGACATCAGCATGATGAAGCAATTTCCATAGACTGGCATGGGAAGACATTCCTATAAGAACTGGACTAAAAAACTATGGAATCAGAGTCCAAGGTTCTGCTGCCAGCCTACCAGGAGCTTCAGATGCGCATCTGATCAGGACTTCGCTCCCCACTACCATCACTTGTGTACAGAGTACCTGGCCAGTATTCTGTCACAAGCAACTTCCAGGCTGGTAACTATAACAAATACACAGAACCTGAATGAATGGATGAATTAATGTTTACATGTATATGGGTTAAGTAGTTAAACAACGTTGTTTGCTTCTATCTTTTCTTTATTTTTTTATTATTATCTTTACAATAAATGTGGCTTTTTGCCTTATCCCCCTCATAAGATCCTGCTTGCTTTTATTTGGTACAACATATTTTATTAGTCTATAAAGTGCTACCAGACCATTTGTTGTTTTTTTTCCTGTAACAGACTAACTCTGAAGTTTTCTTCTCTAACAGTTTGGCTAAGTCTACACTTGCACTTTACAGCACTGTAACTTTCTGTCTCAGGGGTGTGAAAAAACACTCCCCCCGCTCCCAAATGCAGCAAGTTACAGAGCAGTAAAGTGCCCCTTTGAATGAGGCTCTAGTACTGTTAACCATGCTCCCAGCATACTCCCTTCGTGAAGGTAGTTTACATAAAGCGCTGGCTGGGAGATCTCTCTCCCAGCATTCATGCCATGAATGCACTTACTGTCATGGTTGCGCTTAAAAATTTCAAGTGTAGAAAAGCCTTATTCTCCCTTGCAGTTTCTGGGCAGCAGCATGACTGGACAGTGTTCTCAGGTGTGCCAGCATTCATCTAGAAAACAGCTGTTTCAGAGGGAATGCTGAAGCATGTATGATATCACCCATGATACATTTTGCTCAGTGTATCAAGTACATGAATTAATGTTCAAATGCTTAACTGGCTAGAGTGACAGACACTCACTGTCTACCTCCTGATTCCCACCCCCAGGCAAAATATCCTGACTTCACAGAAACCAAAAGACCAAGACTGAAAATCCTATGACAGTACTAAAACAATCAGCACTCCCATTGCAAACTAACAGCATACCTCCTTGATTGTCTTGCTCTGCAATACATGTTCCATCACATAACACAACTTTTAAAAATCTTAAGATGACAATTTTGAAATATGAATACTGTACATTATATTTTTGCTTAGATGCTTAGGTTTCCATAAATAAGTCTCAAGTTTGTGTTTGTTTTATGGTTACTTACAGTAGGTCAATTTTAAAACAAACACTCAATACCTTGCAGTCCCTTTTCCCTATGGCAGGTGGGTAGGGTTGGGGGGGGGGGATTAGTATATCCATGTATAATAGTATACCCATTTTATCTCAGTATACCCATGTAATTGAAAAATTATTTGAAAAGAAGAATTAACAAAAGCAATATTTTATTATTAAAGGTTAATTACTACTTGAGCGAGACAAGCCATATTTGTTGCATGTATTTACTTTTTTTAAAATCCCACCAAAAAAAAAAGGCTAATTTTATTCAGTTTTAATTTATAGGGCAGTTTCTCTACCACCTTCACTCACAGGAACCCAAAACAATCTGTTTCTAGATGTGGTTTAAAACCTTGAAAAAAATCTCTAAACTTGCTTTAAATTAAATATTGTATGTCCTATTTTATCATCATAAAAAGTTTTAGAATATAAATAGTACCTTCTTCCAAGATATCAAGGTTTTCATTGTGAAATCTCTGTGCGTTCCCATGTCCATTTTCAGTGTCATATTCAAAGCTTTCCTCGTTGTTAGCTGACTCGTTTACTGACATAGCTAAAATCATTCCAAGGCAGAAATTATCCTATGCTTTAGTGCCCCAGGAGATGGCAAGCCATCTCCTTTGAGGCTACATTTGTGAAATGACCCAAGTAAAGTCCCCGTGGAAGAGGTACCATCTTCTTCTATTAACATACTTAAAGTAAAACTATAAAACTACTAGCTGATTATTTGTACATATCACTAGGACAACACCTTTGAAAAAATATAGAGAAGAGCTGTGGGGGGAACCATCTAATAATTACTAAAAATACTATTTTGTTCATCATACCAGACTTGAAAGTTGTGGCATTTATTTAATAGCTCTATTTGCACTTTTCACATAAAGAGAGATTTCAGCACACAAACTCTTGTTTAAGAATCAGTTCTTTTGACAAATTCCTATCCCCCTATTCAAAGTGAATGGTAGCTTCCTAAAAGTATCATAGCAACAAGGAAGTACAAACCCATACTTATACTGCTACACCTGTTTGAGGGTGGGGACTTTAGTAAAGTAAGCAAGCCACCTTTGCAAATTATTGCCTAATGCCACTAGCAACAGGTTTCACAGGGCTGTTGAACTTTTAGATCTTGGAAAACTTGCTGCTACTGCATATTATATCGGATGTTGTTTTGCCATAAATCTGACTGCAATATTAGTTTTAGGGTAAAAACAAGGTAAATAATTTAGCTTTTTACTGATCTCAGAGCAATATAAAAATTTCAAAATGCAAAAATAAACAAAACCCCACCAACTCCTCACTATGATATTACCCTTTAACCAAGCTTTTAACTTGCATGCCATATTAATCCTACAGTGCCTATTTTCTATAGTCACCTTTGCTCACTGTGTAGTCTACAACCTGCCTGGGAAATAGAAATACTATAACAACAGAAATTCATATATAGCGATGCAAAACTCTGTTCAATTAGTTAACTGGATAAACATTGTTTAATTAACTGATTAAAGGGGGTGTAGACAGGAGGGCCCATGCCTGCCTGCCTGGAGCAGTCTCCCACCTGCTGAAGCTGGGCTGGAGTGGTCTCCCCTCCACATGCAGGGGCTGCTCCAGATGCTGACAGAGGCTGCTCTAGCCGACTGGAGCAGGCCCTGTCCACGGAGCCCCCTCTACAGGGCTGGAACAGCCTCCTGCCTGCAATAGTGGGGAGCTGCTCCAGCCCCCACCAGTTAGCTGGAACTGGTAAGCATCACCCATTAAGGGTGATGCTTACTGGGTAACCATACATGAATAGGGATGTGAAAGGTTTCTCAGCACATTTTCAAGGACAGGATCAGGATAAAGAACAAACTGAAGTCATAGAAGTTCTCAATTCCAATGATAAACAAAAATTTGCAGGAGTGGATAGGTCTGAATCATTTGTCTTTGCAAAACTTTTCATTAAGAACCGAGTCTGCATACGGATTAACTTTCTTCTCTAGTCTTTCACAAATACTGTAGCATTTAGCGCTTTTATTTATTTATTTATTTATTTTTGTACTGACTCATGAAAATGGGTGCCAACCTCAGGGAAGATTGTTACAAACCAGGGCACAAATCCCTAGTTGTTTGTCTGTTCCTTAACTAGTTTTCATCAACCAAGGACCAAACGTGAACTCCTCATGCACTGTAACAGCATTAACATGGAGTCACAGACAGTCCTCTCGAGCACTGTAGCTTGTCTCTCTCACACACACTCACACTCACACTCACACACTCTCTCACACTCACTCACACACACACACACACACACACACGATCTATCACTTATCCCAGGTCTGTTGTTTCTTAGATAACACAACAAAGCCAATGCTTTTAGTTAATCCTATTATAAACTAACTAAAGATGTATTAACTCGGAAAAGGAAGTAATTGTTATTTTCAAGGTTAAAGCATGTAAATACACACACAATGGAGTTACAATCTCAGGTTTCAAAGCTAACAAAAGCTGCAAGTTCTCTCTATTCTTTTGGTCTAACCGATGCTAAACAACTCAGGGATCCCCCTTGCTTAAGCTTCGAAATACTGGCTTCTTCAAATTCCACGCCACATAGTGACAGTTCAGTCTAGTCTGGGATTTTTGTTCCCTTTCCCTATATTTCAAAATGGGATGGGATGAGGGTCTGTGCATGTCCCCTCATCCTGAGGCAGAGGCAGTAGAATCAACAATGTTTTTTTTTTTTTGTCCACTGATGTTCCACAATGGTTCATCTGGTGTCTAGAGGTCAGGTTAAGATTTTGTGTCAGTTATTTTTAGTAAAAGTCATGGACACGTCAAAGGAAATTAATAAAATTTACAGAGCTACATGACATATCCCTGACTTTTACCAAAATAATTGTGGCAAAAATGGAGCTGAGTCGAGCCTTGATGCTGAAAGTAAGGGAGCCGTCCAGGACCAGATGTGGCTGGGAGCTCTGGAATCCCTCTGGCATCAGCAGGGAGCTCCAGGATGCCCTAGCTGCCTGCAGCTTGGAGTTGCAGGGTCCTCCCCATGGCAATTCAGAGCTGTGGAGTCCCCTCCCGCAGCAGGCAGTTCCCTAGAGCTGTAGGTTCCCCATACAGAAATTCAGAGCTCCAGAACCCCCAGCAGCTGACATTCCCAACTCCGCTCCCTGGGGCTGAAGTAGTAATAGTCAAGGAGGTCATGGGAGTCATGAATTCTGCCACCTCTATGATAGAATTTTAGCCTTATCTGTAGGTCGTCTTTTGCTGGGCAGATGACAACACCTCTTGTGGAAAACCAGTACTTCACACTTGATAATGCTTCTTTCTTGATTGTGGGTGTTTCAAGTTACAAAACAAAACACTTAAATATTACCTTATAACATGGGATATAGATGTGAGATTAATGCGTGCAACAACTCACAAGCATTTCATAAACTCCAAACACTATACAAATTCCTATAAGCTTAACATCTGTTTTAACAATGCTAACACACAGGTGAGTCAGACTAGTATTCAGATATGCATTCCGTCAGTGTTCAGTGAGACATGGGGCTTGGCATGAACTGCCATGTGGTCTGCCAGCATCTCAAAACACAGTCTGCATACTGTTTAACTTTCTTTTCTAATCTTTCACAAATGGTATTTAGTGCTTTCTTAATTCTCTCCCTTATTGCTTAATAGCAGGATGATATTGCATACTAATTACAGAAAGTATCACTCACACCTCGCCCCACCCTACTCAGGTAGGTGACTACTCAGCCTAATCAATGGAGAAGTTGTTACACATTGTGGCAGTAAAGCAATGAGTGCTTGAGATGATAGCATATGCATATGACAGCATCTTCATTCACCCCCAGATCAGAAAAGATGTGTCAAGAACAAGTCCTCTCAAACAATTTGATACCTTTCTCTGACAGGTAACAAGCCTTGTGGATAAGGGGAAGCCGTAGATGTGGTATATCTAGACTTTGATTCAGTCTTGCATGAACTTCTCATTGAACTGGGGGAAATACTCTCTTGATGGAGCTACAATAAGGCTGTGCATCATAACTAGTTAGATAACCATTCCCAGAAAGTAGTTATCAATGGTTCACAGTCATACTGGAAAGGCATAATGAGTGGGGTACCTCGAGTCAGTTCTAGGCTCACTTTTGTTCAATATCTTCATTAATGACTTACAAGATGGCATAAGGAGCACACTTATAAAGTTTATGGATGATACCACCCTGGGAGGGGTTGCAAGTATTTCAGAGGACTGCATTACAATTTAAAATGATCTGGACAAACTGGAGAAATAATTAGATGTAAATAGGTTGAAATTCAACAGGGAACAATGCAAAGTACTCCACTTAGGAAGGAACAAACAGTTGCCTAGGAAGGAGTACTGTGGAAAGGGACCAAGGAGTCATAGGGGACTACAGGATAAATGTGAGTCAACACTGTTGCAAATTAAGCAATCATCATTCTGGGGTGTATTACAGGTTGGACTTCATGGATCCCAGACAAGGGAATTTGCCAGAACAGGGGAGGGACTTTCTGGCCCCATTGCCACAGCCAACCTCCCTCCTTCCCCCAGCCCAGCCTGATGCAGGCCCTGCTGTCGCAGCTTGGCTCCAGGGCCTGCCAGGCAGCTGGCGCGGCTCTGGACCTCATCAAGCAGCCACACACCAGGTTTCCCAGCTCCACTGCCCTGCTGCTGGCCCTCCATTGGGACTCGCTGGTCCTACAACTTCTTTGCTGGAGCACAGATAGTGCTGGACTAGAGAGTCTCAACAGGTATCAGAATGTTGTAAGAGCCAATTAGGACTCAGCTAGAGTACTGTGTTCAGTTCTTGGTGCCACATTTCAAGAAAGATGCGGACATACTGGAAAAAGTCCAGAGAAGAGCAACAAAAACATTTAAAAGACTAGAAAACGTAACTGAAAGAATTGGGTTTGCTTAGAATGGAAAAGAGAAGACGGAGCAGGGACAAAAGAAGAGCTTTCAAGTACCTAGAAGGTATTACAAGAAAGGAGAAAGAAAAATTATTTTCCTTAGGCTTTGATGATAAGACAAGAAGCAATGGGCTTAAATTGCAGCAATGGAGGCTTAGGTTAGACATCAGGAAAAACTTCCTGTCAGGTTGGTTAACCACTGTAATAAATTGCCCACAGAGCTTGTGGAATCTCCATCATGAGTAATTTTTAAGAGCAGACTAGACAAACATCTTTCAGGGATGGTCTTGATGATGTCTGGTCTTGCCACGAGTGCAGAGGACTAGATTTAATGACGTCTCAAGGTTCCTTCCAATTCTATTATTCTATTCTACTAGCAGGCTACACCCTCTGCTCACTACACTTGCCTACCCCCCACTCTCTGGCCACTTTTGCATTGCTATGAGTGTCAACAGACTCTCTCGACATCATCCTGTCACTTTGGCAGGAAAAACTTTTACACACACACACACACACACACACACAAAATTCTGTGAGCTCTTGAAAATTGAAAACATTGGTTTCATTACAATTTAAAATGTATTTTTCTGTACACTGCTATGGGTTATATTTAGGAACCAAACAAGCACCACTCATATTATTCTATTAACATTGTTTAATCCTACACTGCTTGAGCACTGGTATCTCATGGATATCCATAGGAATTCTGAAGGGCATGGAATTGAAAACTGGACTAATCAATGCTATCTGTCCCCAGGTATCAGACAATTGATAAAAAGAAGAGTCAAATAATTCTTTGTGCTTTGTTTCACCAACATTTTTATATCAGAAAGGAACAAATTAGCAAGCTCTTTTTTAAAAAGCTATACTTTAAGAAGTTGCTTGTTGCTTCTCCACTAACCATATCTACAGACCAATTCATTTTATTTTTAAAAAAATCATATTGTATTAACAAATGTAGTAACAACAGCCTTCATGTCGATGTAGTAGGAAAATAACCCGGCGGAAAAAAAATGTGACGGAGCCTTTATATTTTGCCCTTACAGAGACTTTCAATGTATGCAGGTAAATACTAATATTATTGAACTTTTTTAAAAGAATGACAAACCCCCCACCTTTTTGGAAACCATCCTGCTCCTCCTATCCAGGCATATGAATACAACTGGATAAGAAAAAAAATAGCTACTGTATTTGATTTCCACAGAACAGCAATTTCTCTTTTTCTAAAATATTAATATTAACAATTAGTTTATCATCACTTATAGCCTCATCTTGTAAAGGGCTGGACACCTTCAACTCCTATTATTTTACAGTTGAGAAAACTGACACTTAGTTCTGGGCCACAAATCAATTTGACTATTAAATAATAAACATCAACTACTTTTGTTTAATTAATGGTGTAATTCTTTCAAAGGAACTACCCTACATATTGTATAACTGGGTAATGAAGGAAGGATTCATTTAATTTTGACTGTTAATATTGAGTTGTAGTTCTCATTCTTATCCTCAGATTTTTGACCATCAGGAAATTTCAAAATTCATTAATTCAAATGTACATGACTTCATAATATTCATAACAGATTCAGTAATACACATTTTTATAATTATTTTATAATGATGGCATACCTTGCCAAGCAGAACAGAGGGGAATGCACTGGTTATCTGCACATGCAATGCCCTGTATTACAGGTTTTAATCTCTTTTTTCAAAGTTTATTAAAAAGTATATACAAGTTAAAATTGAAAAATATTGCTAGTTTTTGGGTGAAGGACAGACTCGCCTATCGCCATTTATCAAATCCCAATTCTGCAAAACTTACTATTGTACATAGCAGTACTGGGATAGTAGCATTCAAAAATTACAAGTCAGGTTCCCAGAAAATTGTGATTGTCCCCAAAATGGTGAGAATTTTCTAAATAAGTTTTTAGGTTTGTTTTATTTGCCTTCTGGTTTCTGAATGTCTAGGGCACACTTTCTTCACATGTTCAAGCTTATCTCAACAAACATGAAGACTAGATTTTTTTTCCCCTCCCAAATGAAAGCTGGGATTCTTACACAATTTACTTCTGGTAGCTGGGGCTTTAACAAAAGCCATCAAATACCTTGAGACTTGCAATAAAATTCATGAAGTTGGCAAGACTGTTGTCATGTTTATTGCTATTACAATATCTCCTTTCATTTCAAGTGAACTATTCACAGACTGGAAGCAGTGCTTACTAGTGTTTTCAGGACACAGCTAGAAGTCAAGCATTCCAAGCCTATGTGTAATATTCTTCTCAGTTAATCTAGTTTGTAGCAGACAAATAATTTATTTTGGCTTTTGTTCACTGAAACAGATATATTGATGGAGCGTATGCATATGCAGCAGGAGCCCCATCCTGAAATCCCAATTTGTATCCATAACGCCCACTGAGTTCAGTTACTGTTTCATACATACTAGGCTTGCAAGCTGAACCCTCAAGTTCTGATTCTTTAGCAGAGGTTTGGATATTTGCAGGAGCTCTTTGCAGGAGCTCTATGAAAGGGAGTTGCACCCACATATTTGAAATATTTGCTGGTACTACCACACCAGAATATATTAAGTTTACCATAGACAGATTTTAATTTTTATCGCTAGGTAGAGATGTTTTTAAAAACAGTCAAAGTATTAATACTCTTCCAAAAAATAAGAAAATAAAAGTGAATCTGTTAAAGGTACAGGGGAGAAAATCCAACATCAACCTACCCTAACATTTGTCTCATATTTCAGCTTCTACCATCATACCTGCAACCTTGTTGTAAGCAGGAAAAAATACCATGCCTGCTCAACTTCATGTGTCATTTTGAAAACAAACAGGTGGACATGCATAGGAGTTGGCTTGTTTACTTTGAGTCACATGTTAATTCTACAAAAGTAAGGGATCCGAAGAGCAAGAATTTTAAACAGCACAATATAGATCATGGAAAGCAGGACATAATGTTGATGTTCCAAATTAATAAGGGGGTAAAGGAATATATTGCACTCTAACGCTGCCACCTCATTTTGAGTGCTATGCTGCTTTAATCATTATCAACAGGCATAGGGTATTTGCACTGGAAGAATGAGAGATGTGTTTATAGAGGGAAGACGGGACTGAAAGAAGTGAAGATGTCAAGCATGTTCCACACACTAACATTGGCCAGCAAAGGCACATGTGCTTGCTGCCTATAATGCAACGACAGGATCTATGAAAGGTAGACGTAGTGTCTGAACACATACTTACAGGCAAGGTTGAAGGAGAGGACTTCAAATGCAACCAGTGACCAAAGTATCAAAGTCATTACAAACACTTCATGATGTTTTAGATGCTGCTTGTAATGATTAGAACTGGGAGCACTGGCTGTTGGGAGTTGGGGAAAAGTGGCGAGCCCCAACGAGAATATATATTTTTTAAACTTGGCAGGGGAGGAGAATAGGGCTAAAAAACTTGGAAGGTGAGGAAAGTGAGGGTTAAAACTGGGAATTTAACTTTTTTTCACAGAAATGAGAACAATCGGCTCCATCTGCTGCTGAGGACAGTAGAGAAGGAACTGAGGAGCCGTGCCATGCACGCACCCAATAATTACAACGACACTAGAGAGCGCCACGGCACCTGCGCGGCACGGCAGAAACTGCTAGAAAAGTCTCTGGTCACCGGCGTGAGGATGCACCAGCACCCAGAGTGGAGCACCCACGGGGACCACTCGAAGGAGAAACATGCTTCGTGTAAGAGAACGCTTACTTCTAGGACCACAACTTACACTGGAAAAAGCAAAACCATTGCTACCCAGATTGAGTCAGCTATAGCAGAAGCCAAAATAATGAGCATGGATACAGGAGGCCCAGTCCGGGCTGTGACTTCTTTGCAGAAAAGTCCACTATCGCTGCAAACAATTACAAGGGGAAAGCTAATGAAAAACCACAGAATCAGCAAATTCAAAGTACAGCAAAAGCATGCTTTTGCTGTGGATCCCCATTATACCTTGCAAGCTACACAAGATGTCCTGCAAAAGAAGCTCAGTGCAATCACTGCAAAAAGATTGGGCATTTTGCTAAGGTATGCTGCAGTAGCCAGTCCAATCAACAGGTGCATGCAGTTATAACACCAGACCTTACTGTGCTGAGTTTGGACAAAATCACTACTGCACATAGTCCAGAACAGATAAGGTGCACTGTAAAAGTTTCTGCCACATCTTCAGGCAAATCACATCCTATTCAGCTAATGTTGGACACTGGTTCAGCAGTATCTATACTACCTGATTCCATCTATTTGCATTACTTTAAAGATGTGCCTCTTACTGAACCCAAACTTCACTTGGTGTGCTATTTGAAAAACCAAATTCTAGTACATGGCTGCCTGCCAGCAATAGTGACTTTTGGTGATTGCTGTGTAACTGCAGAGTTCTACATGGTCCACAAAGGCACTTCTATCCTTGGCAGAGATTTATTGATTGCTTTAAACCTCAAGGTAGTTAATGGACGAATTGATCTTCCTCAGCAAAGCACTCTTGCAGTACACACACCAGTTTCAGCTGGGACCCAAGACCAGGTTGAGGAGAAACTTGGCTGTGCTTATGGGTTTGTGCATAAAGTTAAAATGCGACATAATGTGATGCCTGTACGACAGAATTTATGGCGCTTACCATTTTCAGTTAGGGAAGCTGTTTCAGAGGAACTTAAACTTGTCCAAAAGGACATTATTGAAGAGACTGACTCCTCGGAATGGGTTTCACCTATAGTAGTGACACAGAAGAAGGATGGAGGCATTCGCCTGTGTGTGGACTTAAGGGAGCCAAATAAAGCTATTGTGATTGACAGCCACCCTCTTCCTCACACAGAAGTAGCATTTGCAGAAATCCCTGGAGCAAAGATGTTTTCTACTCTTGATTTGCAGAGCGCATACCACAGGTTATGTTGCATGAAGATAGCAGAGACCTCACAGCATTTATTACACGAGGGACTACTTCATTTTAAACGTGTTCCATACGATCTTGCATCTGCCCCAAGTGCCTTCCAAAAATGATGTCATTGATTCTGAAGAATCAACATAGAGTTCCATGCTATTTGGATGATAGTATCGTGTTTGGAAACACTTCTGAGGAGCATGACTATAACCTGCAGTCTGTACTCAACTGCATCAGCACAGCAGGCCTCAAGCTCAATATGTTTAAATACAAATTTAGACAAACAGAACTCTCCTTTCTGGGGCATACAATTTCACTGGCTGGACTAAAACCTGATCCAGATCATATTCTAGCAATTTCAAATGCTCCTCCTCCAACAGATTTGCAAACCTTATGTTCCTTCTTGGGTCTTATCTCCTGGTATGGAAAATTCATTCCCAATTATGCTTCTGTCATTGAACCGTTTCAAGAATTACTATGGAGAAGTTCAACCTTGGTGTGGACAATGGATGCACAAGCTAGTTTGGAAACTGTGAAAGACTTGATTGTACATAGTCCAGTACTTGCATTATTCAGTCCTGCATTGCCCACAATCATGACTACTGATGCTTCTGATTACGGACTTGGGCCTGTCCTAACACAACTTGATGCGGGCAACACAGAGAGGAAGACTGTTGCATTTGCTTCAAGGACACTGAGTGATGCTGAGAGAAAATAGTCTACAGTCGAAAAAGAAGCACTTGCCTGTGTCTGGGCTACTGAAAAATGGAGAATTTACCTGTGGGGCCACATGTTCAAGTTGTGCACAGACCACACCCCTTTGACAACATTGCTATCCACAATAGGACGGGGAAGAGCAGGAAATCGTATTGCTCGATGGTCTGCAAGACTACTCTCTTTCAATTATGAACTGGAATATATGCCTGGAAACCAAAATGTGGTAGCTGATTGCCTTTCTCGCTTGCCTTTGTCTTCACCAGATGGTCCACCTGAGGATGAGGATGAAGTAGTTGCACTTATTACAAGCACTCTTAATGCAGTTATAAGACAGCAATTCCAAGCTGCTTGTTCAGCATGTTCAATTCAACAAAAGCTACAGGAATTTCTGACAAAGAGATGGTCCAGTAACCCTAAAAACCTTGACCTAGTTTTGTTGCCTTATTTTAGAGTTAGGGATGAACTTTCTTTGCTTGATGGCTGCGAGCTATGAGGTACACACTGGCTACTTGTGCCAGAAGAATTACAGTCAAAACTCATTCACCGGGCACATGATACTCATCAAGGAATTGTCAGAACCAAACGACGACGGGATCTGTATTGGTGGCCAGGGATGGACTCCCAAACTGAAGCAATCATAAAATCCTGTGTCACTTGCCAAATGCATAAGACAGCAGTGACATGTACCCCACCATTACAGCCTGTTCCTCTTCCTGATTCTGCATGGAAAAAAGTTGCGATGGACATTGTAGGACCCTTTGATACTGCTCCAATTGACTGTCATTATGCAATCACTTTAATAGACTATTTCAGTAAATGGCCTGAGGTAGCGTTTACATGGCAAATCTCTTCTGCTACAGCAATTAAGTTCCTCTCTACAGTTTTTAGCAGAGAAGGTAACCCCAAAGAACTGGTTTCAGATAATGGCAGTCAATTTACTTCCCTGGAATTTGAAACTTTTCTAGCAGAGAGGAACATGTTACATAGAAGATCAGCCCTGTATTACCCTCAAACCAATGGGGAAATCGAAAGGTTTAACAGAAGTTTGAAAGAGAGTTTGCAAACGGCTAATCTGGAAGGGTGATCGTGGATAACCTTTACTACTGATTTCTTGCAAGCATACAGGGCTACACGACATGCCACAATTCAATGATCATCTGCAGAGTTACTGCATGGAAAACAGATGAATACTAAACTGAACATTGCTGGACTGTTAAAGGCAAGACTTGATGCATCAAAAGAGGATGATGTGAGAAAAACAGTTGAACAGAAGCAAGCAAAGTATAAGGCTTTCACAGACAAATGGCAGGGTGTTAAGGATCCGAAGTTTGAGTGTGGTTCCTTCGTTAGAGCAAGAAAACCTGGAATTTTATGCAAAGGGGACCATAAATTCACATCTCCTCTTAAAATGATAGAGAAGAAGGGACCTTACACCTATCGACTTTCTGATGGGTGGGTATGGAAGGATTCTTATCTTGCACCTGCCTATGCACCAAGAGGAGATGATGCCAACACCCAGTCCGCGTTGTATGACTTCACCATAGCAGCAACACAACAAGACATTGCACTGGAACTGGGGTTTGAGAGACGGTCAGACCGACCCAGACGACCACCTGTCTGGACTAGAGACTATGTTATGTAGTATTTATAGTGTTTTCAGTGTAATATTTCTGCCAACAGTGTCTTGTTCCATATTTGTTGCTGTGGTTAGAACAATGTTTATTTTATAATTAAGAGAGGAGGGAATATAATGTTCTAGATGATGCTTATAATGATTAGAACTGGGAGCACTGGCTGTTGGGAGTCTGGAAGTACAGGAAACAGTTTACAAGTGATCTAGCAATATCCTCTTTAAGAGCAAAGGGTTTCTCTGTACATATCCTAGTTCTGCAACATCAGCCACAGGTGTAATAGTATCCCCTGGATTTCAAGCATGCTTGGTACTCACTCACTGAAATATTTAAATAAGAGATCTTACATGATGAAACCCATTTCCACCTATTATACAAGCATCTAGTCGTGATTCAAAATGAAAGCATTTCTAAAAATACAGCTCAATATGTCTTTTGTTTACAGTATTTTTCAGTAAACCAAGGTACTGGACTGAAATTATGGAGGATTTGAGCTTAGGATGTGGTAAAGAGAAAGTACAATTTTATTGTATAATCCTACTCACTGTTACCAAAAATATACTTACCAAAAGTCGTTATGTAAGAGATTTCAAAATCCCAACCATTTACTAATCTTTCAGGATTCTGTGACTCGAGTAGCCATTTATCCTCTTTTATAGAGGACAGTCCTGTTTTTTGCTACTCTGTATTCTATTAACATGAAATAGGTCACCTTTATGAACTCTATTTTTCTTGATACCAGAGGTGAAAATAAGTCAGTACGCCCTGCAAGAAGCAGCCAGCTAGGACCGTTTGGGGAGGGTGAGGGAGGGCTGCAGCTGTTCAACTTGTACCTTCCTTTTCCTACCAGCTGAAGAGGGGAGGGCAGAGGAAGAATGCAGCATTTCCCCTCACTCCCTCCCTCAGAGTCAGAGGAAAAGCAGCAGCAACTCAGTATGTGTGGCTGCTACTTCCCACCTCCGCCTTCCCAAAATGTCCCCCTCAACCCATGCACTCTCCCCTCCACCCTCAGCCCTGACTCCTAAACTCCCCACATCCCTCAATCCTGAGCTCCTTCACCCCCAGCCTTGAGTCCTGAAGCCCCCACACCTCCCTGCCTTGGGCCACCTACACTGTCACAACTATCCTCTATTCTTGAGGTACACCTTGATGGCCACCTTATCTGTGAAAAGTTTGAGGGCGTATTTGTTTGGTGTTTTCTTGCAGCAAGTGTTCAAAGGAAATAGTATATTTCACAAACAGATTATCAGTATTATGCCCATCGAGATTAATAACAGATGAGGTGTGAGAAGCGCACAGACTGCATTTTCTGAACTCAAACATACTCAACCAAATGATGAGCAAATTTTTCTTATATCATCAATGTAGTATATTAGCGCATTGCCTACAAAAAAAGTAAGCAGTCTTAACAGTATAGTTCAAGGAAAACCCTGACAAATGTTAAAAGATGATTTAGGACTCCATATCTTGGATGGAGGAAAAGAGGGGATAGGTTTACTTGTACAGGACTAGGTAATAGTTATGTAAACTTTCTCTTGAGCTACATTTTACCATACATTAGAATATCCCCCATCCATAGAATAAGACCAAGTGATTTAAGAAGTGTTAGGCTATTTTTTTTAATATTCAAGTTTCCTGTTGTACAGTGATTTTAAAGGCACTATATCCAAACATGAATGACAAATATTTGTCATTCATCTCCCACATTTTTTTTAAATGGAAAAAAGTGACTTCGTTTCAGATGCAAATTCACATATCAAAATGGAACCCCAAAAAATCTGTTCCCCTCTACTAGTACAGAAACAGCTAAAGCCTGCAAGACCCATTAAGACCTAATAGGTCACCACTACGTGAGAGTACGTCTACACAGCAGCATTATTTTGGAATAATAGTGCGCATCAACATTAGAAGCCTTTATTTAGAAATAATGTTGAGCTGGAGAACTTCTTACTCTGACTCATGGTAACCCTCATTTCACAAGGAGTAAAGGAAGTCAAAGGAGGAGTGTTCTTCCTTAGACTTTGTGCTGTGTAGACAGTGCCTAAAACCAAGTTAAGCTATTTCAGCTACACAATTGACATAATTGAAGTTGCGTAGATGTGTAGATGTACCTTAAGGCAGTTAGACAGGACTGACAGCACCTCCAACCATACAAAGGATCATGAAAGACAATCATTCTGCTTATTGGAAGAAAGCATATCTCATGTAAGGGATAGATAATCTGCACCTTTCATTACCTGAAAAGCCGGCAGAGTTCCCCCGATGCTTAAAGAAACACTGTCTCAAAAGCCTAGCAGATCCCAGAGAAGCCAGCATGATCCACAGAGTCACCTTCTACCACTACCAACTTAGTGGTTCTGGTCCCCAAATCCTCCCCTCTTGCTATTCCTGCAGCCCCACTCCATTGGAAATGGATACTTTCCAGAAGCACTGCACCATCTTTCTGTCTGCACATGCTGAACTACTGTTTTTACAAACAATTTCCAAGATTGCTAAATTAAAGAGTTTAAAGAGAAAGTGTCCCCTTCTTATTTAAGTTTTACTGTCATTCTCCCCTTTTGTCAGTCTCTTTTGTCTATGTTTGTTTAGACCTAGCAAGAGGGGAAAAGAACAGCATGTTATAAAAATGGTAAAATGTGATTTGTACGAAAACAAAGATACCAACCACGTATTTCAAGGACCTGGGCACCATTTGGAACAACACAATACATTTTGTTTAATGACTGGATTTGAAATGATGGTGTGCCTTTAAATGTTTTCTTCCTCTCACTCCAAAATCTTATATAATTGCTTCCCTAGGGATTTGTACACATTTATTGTTAGTTCAACCCATTTTCTGACAGACATACAGGAAGTATCAATTCATTTCACCATTTATAAGATTTTTGTAATGATTAAAAATAACTTTAAATAGTCAGAGCAGAAGATCAAGAAAGTGGGACAATATGATGGCAAGAATGGACACTTCTATTTTCTTATTCCCATAAAATAAGTTAGCAACTCTGTGGTAAGAAAACAGCTAACATGTGAAGCCTTCTATACACAACTATATTTTCTTTCAAGTAAGAAGAAAAGTCAAGTCCACCATAGTCTGTCAAATACAAAGTCTTCTAGAACTGGACTAAAACATCTTCCAGAAAGAAGTCGTCTCACTATTACAAGTTTGGTGCTTTCCTTCTAATTTGTACGTGTCTGGCTTTAGATCAGCTTGACAGTAAAAATATCTTGTCAGTATACTCATGTCAATGCAGAACGTGATTATGCTACTGAACATGGAAAGACAAGAAAGGTATTAGTTAATGCTCTTTCCTGCTTTAGTACTTGATATTCTTCTTTTAAAAAATCATTATTCATTTAAATTATTCTAGGCATTTGAAAACCAACCAAGGGGCAGGGAATTATAATTGCAAGGGTGGGAATTGTCATAAATAGAAGGGTTACCTTAAAATGTTATAATGGGTTACTTGTACCTAGGACATTGTTAAGTATTGCCAAAGGAACCTGGTGACCTTCATTTATTTTAATTTATAAAAAAGGGATAAAAGACTACAAAATTTGGCCATCAGCTCATCTTATTTTCCATATTAAAAGCTCAAATCTTGGAAGAATGAACGGATGGAGCCCAGTGCTCACATGGGACTTGAATAAAGTCTGTGTTTCCCTATGTGGTGCTGCTCTTTGTTAGACCTGAGCCTACGTGATAGTTACCCCACTGAGCCTATCTTCTAAATATGTCTGTGTCTGCACAAAAATTAAGCATACCACTTGCTTATTAAGTAGCTTGCATAGCTGTGATATTCATGCCACATTATTCCATACACTGCAATTTTGACATAACTGACATTAACCACAAAAGAATGATGGAATACATTTACCACTTTTGTTCCACACAAACAAACAAGGCCTCTTTCTATCTACCACAGAAAACACGGTCTTCAATGGCTTTCTTACTTCTCTAATTCTTAAGCTTCCTAAACTGGGCCAACTCATCCGTTTGTTACATCAATCAGATTAATCAGATGTAGCATTTGCTAAGTTTATAACTAGAGGACACAGTTACATAATAGTCACAATTCAACTGAAAAATGGTCCAACTTAAATAACGCCTCAAATCGGTACAGTAAAAGCTGTGTTATCTTGCACTTGAACAACTAGAAAGCTCTAGAAACCAGCATTTCCAATATCTCTTAATGCAAATTATAGGATAATACAGTGTAGAAACTTTACTTGTATACAACCAAGTATTTCAAGAAACCAACCACTCTGCAAGTTCAGTACTACTACTAGGTTAGTGAGAACCTGTATAAGAGTTTCATATTTTATTCATTTTATTGTATTCTAATTCTTTGAACATTGGTATTCCATTTATAATTGTCAGCTGTGAATTTTTTACTAACTGCCTCCCCCCAACATGATAGATAACCCCACGTACTAAACACAAAGATAAATGTTCATTAAAAACAAATTCTGTAAACTGACAAGCATGTAAAACTAGGGCCATTTTATACAACACAACCCAGGAAATCAAATTAAGCATGCATATATGCTATCGTAATGCCAATCACATTTCAGGGAACAAAAGATCATTATTTTAACATTGTCCTTGCCCTCTACCAGTCTCCCTGATGCTATCACATAACGCACTGTGAAGCTTTTTGGGGTCCAATACATAGTCCCTCCCCCACTGCCTTACACTCTTGCCCTGGAGATTTGGTTTCTTCACTCCCCCAAAAAATCCAATATAGTACATGTTCTTAACAGACAGTCTGAACAGTGCATTTTGTTTTAAGAGTTCCACCTTAAGTGCCATGGGTGGATAAGCGAGTTTAAAAATTCCCAGTAAGCAGGCAATACAATTTTGGATTTTCCTTCTCCTCCTCCCTTCACATGCAGCCTCTATCACAAGACTGATGAACGCATTCAGCTTGTGAGAAAGAAATCACCACCTTGGCAAATGGCAGAAATCTCACAAAGAGCTCTGAGGCACTTGCTTGACAGTTTATAATCTGGCAGCTCTAATAGCTACTTTGCCAAAGCTCTAAGAAACTGAGATTTTATACATATATACAGAACATTTTATGTGTCTATGAAATAGACCCACACAAAGAATATGTTATGTTATACAAACAAACATACATATAAAAGGTTCTGCCATGTCTCTAATGCACAAGCATGCTTACATACATATGCACATACAATATAATTCAGTGTAACATTCATTATAACAAAGGTATTACAATTTTAGCATGGTTCTTAATATTTGTACATTTAGCATTTCTCATTTATTTCCTCCAGCTCAGGAAGAGATGTTACAGTGATTACGTACATCTGCCGCTCCCACTGTAAAAGAGAAAGCCCTACGGCAGTCTCCTGGAGCATGCTTCCAACAGATGCTGAGATGTTACAGGCCAGACATCTCTGCTACACCAAGGCGCTGCCTTTTTCTTCAGTTTCTTTTCAAATGGGTATAGGACCCATGCACTGGTCTTACAAACTACAAATACTGCATCAACAGATTACAAAACCAGAATTACCATCCGTGCATTCTTCATAATACCAGTCTAGTTCATAGTAATCCGCTTCAATAAATTTCTGCATAGTCAGTATCCTTCAGCAATATAGAAGAGATTTCACTGTGGTGCTAAGGTCAAGTGAAACGCAACCATGCCTCCCTGCCTTTGCAAAACGCTGAAGTGCAAAGACACTGACAGAATGATGAAAATAAGCTGCACATTTTCAATGAGAGGCAGGAGCCAAAATAAGAGGGAGGAAAAAAAGAAAATTAAAGAAAAAAGATATAGGAGAGTGATTTCTAAAGCAGATGCCCTGGCAGCTGCTGTAATAAAGAGGCTCTGCACAGGAGCCTTGGATGGGAGTTAACAAAATCATCCTATCAAAAGGCTGGTATTCTGACCTTCAAGACACACACCACCTCCTGGCTGGTTCTAACTCATTCCTTTCCTCCCGGGTCCTCACATACCTTTCAGTCTAACATGTTGCCATGGTAACTGGCTCTAAAAGAGATGCAAAGAGGGAGGAAATGTATTCCGATGTTTCTGGTTTCATAAACCTAAAGGGAGTCTCACAAAGAAAAATTCCCACACAGAAAAAAGCTCTTTATTATAATACAAACATACCTTTTTGCAGTTTTGCAATATCATAAACTTAAGATTCACTGTATACATATAGTATCTTAATAATGTAAATCAAGTGCATACCTTCATGTGTTAAAAAGCTTTTCCCCCCCAAAAGATGGAAAATGAAGCTACATTACTATTTTGTGCTGTTATAGTAGTATCTTTTATAAGTGCTAATTCTGTAAAAAGAAAATGTGCTCTTTCATTAAAGATGAAAGAGTAAAACTAGAAAAATCAGATAACACATTCCTCCTTTGGATAAACTTGTCGACTTTTGTCCTCTGCCTTCTCAGTGAACCAGCGACCTACTTTTCAAACATCTATGCTCTGTGGCACAAAACAAAGGATTATGGCAAGGTACAGCCATTCTATATAACTAAACAACCTTAACTATTTATACATAATTGCTCAATATTTTTCATTTTCAAAATATCTGGTATGGAGAAGGCTTAATTTTTAGGTACCTCAATAGATTGGATTTAAACTACTAGAATTACAAAATATTTTATTTTATATTATAAAATACTTTCTGGAATAGTATTTTAATAAATTAATATTTCTAAAAATATTCAAGAAATCAAATATGCAACCGTGGCTGACAAAGTTATTACCATGTTCAGAAATCCATTCCATTTTTACATTCTATTAGCACTCTCCTATTCCCATCTTTTATGAACTCCAGTGGGTTTTTTTGAAACACAAGACTTCAGAAATGTGGAATGATATTTACAATACATCTTGTTAAAAGACTGTATAGGGCCAATCAGAATGGGACCCTGAACTGTAACTGGACCCCTAGACTACATTACAATAAAATCAATAAAAACATCATTATCATTATAATAAAATGTATATTTTCTTCTATTTAGGTGTTAACTCCCATGACCACATTATTTCAGCCTCACAAATGTTAATGACTTCATCCTTGCAGCAATTCTGTGAGTGACGGATGCAATATCTTTTTCATAGATGAGGAACTAAGGCACAAGACTTGCCCAAGATCACACAGGAAATACATTGTCCCTTCCAAATTATGCTATTGTCCCCCAGGGAATTAAGTAGATGAAGTATTAGAAATAATTAGAAGACTGATTTTTCTTTTATTGTGAGCAACTGCCTCCAGAAATCCTGGAATTGTAATATATAGTCTGTAGTTCTATTTTTCAGAACCAATGGACACATTTGTGAAATTAGGAAAAGATGTATATAGCATGCTTGACTGGGCAGATGAACATGCAGTATTACTCTGATACTTCTCTAATAAGAAAAAACCCAACTGAGGGACATAAGAGCAACATGCCCAGGGCTCCCCAGACCTAGGCTATAGTGCAGCTGCTGCAAGCTCTTAAGTGTAGCTCCTCTAAGCTGGTTTAAGAGAAAATAATTAATGAAAATTAAAGAGGACCAGAAAACAAATGTAAAAATTCAACTGATTTTAATATGGCAGTCTGACAGGCCATTATTTTTAAATATGGATACAGTAAAATGATCATTAATGGTTCTCCATGTAATGAGACAGGATGAAGACATTACAAACAATAGTTATTTAAAGACTGATTCTTGCTGATGTGGCAACATACCATAGCTCAGAATAAAGGATAGAATTGACTCTCTTGTTTGTGAACATCCATGATCCAGCATGGCCACGGATGCTCCTGGATGAGAGAACCCCAGAGCAGGAGGGCCAGCAACTGCGAGTCCCACGAGTCTGGTGGTGGTGGGGCACAGCAGCCAAGGCAGTGGTGGTGATGGGGCATCCCATGTAGCAGTGGAGTACTATCTGGGCTGAGGGCAAGCTGGCAGTGGATCCAGGACCATAGCTGCCCAGGAGAGGAAGCCTGGCTAGGGCCCCATTAGCCCAGGCAGTGGCAGGGAAGTAATATCAGCAGCAAGTTTGCAGCTGCCCAGATGCTAGTGGCAGCATGACTGAGGTTGCCTGCCTCCTGGCAACGGGGCCAGGGCTGCAGCTGCAGCACCCTGGGAGTGGGAAGCCGGGCCAGAATGCAGCAGCCGACAGAACCTGAACACCTGGGGCTATGTGCCTCCCGGCAGGTAGCACAACTGGGACTAGAGCTGGCCAGCAGCCAACCTGGCCGGACCTAAGGAACTAGCAATGGGCAGGGGCAGTAGGCTGAAGGGTTGGTGTCAGGGGACTTCCCATTGTCTGGCAAATTCCCTTATTTGGGACCGTATTGCTCCCAAGGGTACCGGGCCAGGGAGGTTCAATCTGTATTGGGGGCCCAATCTTTAAACACATGTACTGCTCAGGTTATTTAAATAGATTTTGCTGCCATACAACAGACCATATTCTAATTTTTTTACCAATTAATCTTGTTTTAAAAGGAGAAAATTTAGCTCTGATGAGAAAGCAGATCTGTAAACAGAATTAAACCACTAGTATTTAGTTTGAGATGTACCTTCCCTGTGGAATGTTAAATTCCATAAAATATCCCTGAAGTATACTACTGTAGATACACATTCTTCTAAAAAATGTAAATCCAGCAACATGTTTTAGCCTTCATGAACTGAAACATAACATAAACCAAGTAATTTACCCATAAAATACACTGCACATACTCATTCATAATTTAAAGAAATTCATTACAGAAAAGAGCATAAAAATTCATGAGGTTAAGGCTGTGCTCTTAGACAACACAAAACACAAGTACAAAATATACATGGTCCCTTCCAAATTATGCTACTGTCCCCCAGGGAATGAAGTAGATGAAGCATTAGAAATAATCAAAATACAGGACTATGTAGCACTTTAAAGACTAACAAGATGGTTTATTAGATGATGAGCTTTCTTGGACCAGACCCACTTCCTCAGCTCAAATAGTGGAAGAAAATAGTCACAACCATATATACCAAAGGATACAATTAAAAAAAATGAACACATATGAAAAGGACAAATCACATTTGAGAACAGAAGGGGGATGCAGGTAGGGGGGAGAAAGGAAGGTGAATGCCTGTGAGTTAATGATATTAGAGGTGGGGAAGGGTAGATGTCTGTGAGTTAATAGTATTAGAGGTGATAATTAGGGAAGCCATATATCCTTTGGTATATATGGCTGTGACTATTTTCTTCCACTATTTGATCTGAGGAAGTGGATCTGGCCCAAGAAAGCTCATCATCTAATAAACCATCTTGTTAGTCTTTAAAGTGCTACATAGTCCTGTATTTTGTTTCAGCTACACCAGACTAACATGGCTACATTTCTATCACTGTTCTAGAAATAATCAGAAACTTGATTTTTTTTTTTAATTGTGAGCAACTGCCTCCAGAAATCCTGGAATTGTAATAGAGTCTGTAGCAGGGCCGACTTATCCGTTAGGCACAGTGCCTAGGGCCCACGATACTTTTAGGGGCCCACGAAAATGTTTTAATTTCTTTTAAAATCAGAAGAAAAAAAAATGAACTTTTAGGGTTGAAGAAAATCTATTAAATTTTGCCTAAAACAGAAAAAAATGTTGAAGTATTTGAAGTTATACCAAAAATAATGTTTAATATTTTTTTTATGGAGGAAGGGGCCCATTAAGACAAAAGTACCTGGGGCCCACGAAAATCATAATGAGGCCCTGGTCTGTAGTTCTATTTTTCAGAACCAATGGACACATTTGTGAAATTAGGAAAAGATGTATATAGCATGCTTGACTGGGCAGATGAACATGCAAGCCAGGACTCCGCAGTATTACTGATACTTCTCTAATAAGAAAAAACCCAACTGAGGGACATAAGAACAACATGTCAGAAGCCCATGGGCTGTGTACCATTTGCACTAAATGCAGTAGACTGCAGCTGCCTTGGTCTTTAAACTGAGATTGTAATCTTCATGATCTGCAATTACAAGCATGTGATGTTCCATTTTAATCCCAACAAAGTGCAGTCAGACCAAAACAGGAACAGTACTCTCCTTGAGCTATACTTTGATACTGAAGATGAAGGTGGTACTTGGATGTACTAGAAGACACTTTGGCCACTCAGCTAAGACTGTTGCCCAACATAGAGGAAATCCCTTTATGACTTCATGATTATTTCTCTGCTAGACTTAGTTATGTTGATAGGTAAATATCTGAATGTGTTAGAAACAGAGCAATCCACTTTGGCTGTCCTTGAAGGAAAGTGGCAGTCTTTATTCACAGCTAACTAATGAGTGAAAACACATCTTGACTACTTTTGTTTTTGAACATCTATAGTTCCAAAATATCAAGCAATAATTTTCAAAAGGCATTTTTATATATCAGATATGGAGACTCAATTTTGTTTGACTGTAATTTAACTAAAAGTTCAAATTACTTCTTCACATTCCCTATCCCTGGATATAGAGAGTTTATGTTAAAAAAAAAGGGCATGCTACCAAACTGAAACTGTTTGGATGTGTAAACATTCATCTTCATTCCATGGTATTTAGAATTACTTGAAAGGAAGGGCCAAGTGACTGTGCTCTAGATGCACCACACTCTCACCAGGGGCATTCATACTTTGTGATGGCTGCCATCTAGTCCAATACCCTTTGGACTGAACTGGGGACTTGAAAAACTCTATGAGCAGCTACAACTTGAGCTAATGAGCCATGGTTCTGAAGCTGGGTGCTGTAATTCCAATCCACACAGAACAAGAGTGAGAGGAGAACCTGTAACATATACTCACCAATGGTTTTACACGAGCATGAACACCATCATATGCACATTTTCTTAAAACTCCTGGGCTTCAGAGAAATTACAAATCAAACATTTTTACCTTCAACTCCTCAAAGAACAGCCTTGAATATGCATGCAAAATTAACATCTCCTTAAACAGAAAGTGTTATTTGTAGTTGTACTTTGTACTATGTACTAAATTAAAGCCAGTATTCAAGTCAAACACTAGATGTTTATATTCTTTGCTATAATTCCTGTTTCAGGTCTTCTAAACTCCTCCCTGAAGGAGTGAGCTGTATAAAAAAAGGACCACAAGGAAAAGCAAAAGGATAATGCTTAATTTTGTGTACAAGTTTTGCTCTAACTCTGAAAAGGAGATTTAACAAATAATCAACTACTCAGCTAATGCACAGCTCCTTTCACTACAGGAGAGTTATGCCAATACTGTATACACTAGCTGAGGAACTCACCCACAATGTCTAGTAATCCCTTTGGCAAGTGGACCTTCTGGGACAGATTTCCTTCCAACAGAATGGAGGGTATTTAGCAGCATAGTACTACTGCTTTTGAGAATTGTAGGATGTGACTGGTCAGTAGTCAGCATGCTATAAAATAACAAGATTTTATATAGCTCTGATCTTATCAAATAGGTCAATGTAATGAAGTCTGCAGAATTACCCAGAAGCCTAATAAAAGTGGTGCTGAAAAACAATTATCCTTTTCCCTACAAAATTTCAAGAAAACAGTTAACAAGGTTGTATTCTGGTTTCAACTTACGTTGTAAACATTAATTGAAAAGGGCAGCTCTCAAGGGAGATAACATCCAATGGATAGGGCACTGGAATAAAAGTAGAAGAGTTTACTCTGTTCCTAGCTCTGCTACTGACTTTCTGATCTTCAACAAGTGAAATCTCTGGGCATCAGTTTCCCCCTCTGTAAAACACAGCAATAGTTGCCCTCCTTTGTAAAATACTTTGAAATGTATGGATGAAAACAATCATGTAAGATCTAAATAGCAGTGGTAGTAGTAAAATTTGGAAGCCTGAGAATGGGGTAACTAGATTGACTTTTACTCATTTCATGGATGTCTCTTGCATTGTCTATCTTGTTTTGCCTTCCTGCTCTGTTTTTGGGACAATACATGACAAATTACATTATGTCCTATGCGCACACTGGCTTAGGAGACTGGAAGCAGCAGGCAGAGTAGAAGTATGAACTTGTCTCACCCCACAAACAAAAACAAGCTCAACAGTCTGGATTTGTTGATGGTGAGTTGCTAAGCAGAGAAATTAGGCTTTCACGCATAACAAAAGCTCTTGCACTTTGGAGAGAAATGTTTTGTTTTTAAAGAAAGGGTGAAATGCAGCAGCCTATCAACCTTCAAAAACTCCTATAACTATTAATAAATGCTTTAATATTATTCCTTCTCCAGTAGCACTCAATCATTCATCAATAGCTATGGCTATAAGCATGCCAGGCAGGTTTCCGAGGTTAACCATTTAACTAAATCATGAATAAAGTTCACTACTGTAAGTGAAAAACAATTTGCATTGTAAATCTCTCTAAAAATATCCTTAATATTCTGCAATTTTTCAACAGATTATTAAAATGCTTACAATACATTTAAAAGATTCCATAAAGAAAAAAAAGTCTCTTGCATGTTATACCCTTTTAAACAGTAACTAGCACAAGCTCCAGCATTATTGTAATTTGTCTCTCTTTAGTAATAGGCCATATTGGATGAAGTATTCTGTGCTACATGGCATATTCTAGGAAGAAATAAAGCCTGGTCATCAATTTCCTGCATATACAGCGTTCCCGCTCCTAAAGAAACATCAGGGAGTAACAAGAAATCAGACTGTCATGGTTTGCCCTTCATCATAAATGACTCAAAGCATCTGCACAGGAGGGGTGTTTCCAGACTCAAGGGTTTTTTCGAAAAAAGTAGCCCTTTTTCGAAAAAACTTCACCTGCGTCTAGACTGCAGCTGCGTTCTTTCGAAATTAAATCGAAAGAACGCGGCTTTTCTTTCGACGGCGGTAAACCTCATTGCACGAGGAAGAACGCCTTCTTTCGAAAGTTCCTCTTTCGAAAGAAGGCGTTCTTGAATGTAAATAGGGCTTCTTCGAAAGAGAGCATCCAGACTCACTGGGTGCTTTCTTTCGAAAAAGCAAGCCGCTTTTTCGAAAGTTCCGCGTGCAGTCTAGACGCTCTCTTTCGAAAGAGCCTCTTTCGAAAGAGGCTTGTAGTCTAGACATAGCCTGTGTGGAAATCAAAGCAAAACATCTACCATCAGCACAACAATACCACAGAGAGACTGACCGGATTTTTAAATTCATCTGATTCATAAATCTTCATTTGCAGTACTTTCAGAAGTAAACTACCCCAAGACAATGGGTAGGGACTGGAAGAAACATCATACTGCAAACATTCCACAAACATCACAGGTTGAGAAACCAGTAACATAATAGTGAGAAAAAAATAAATGGTGAATGAAAAGAACTCAACTACTTCATATAACTGCTTCTTTTGCCAATATGACTTTCTCCAAGGAGAGATCCCCTGAGGTCCAGAAAACAAGCCTATTTACCTCCTATTAAACAAACATTTAAAACCATGCATCACAATTGCTATCCTGTTAAATTCAAGATAAACCCACAGGTTATCCATTTTGCTCCACTAAGTCAAAGACACTGAATTAGAGGTTTGTCTGCCCTCCACTTGCCAAAGTAGGAGACAGTGTTGATGTCTGGACCCATGTTGTATTAAATCTCCAAAGACATACAACTACCAAAAATACCTTTGAGATCTACAGCAAACGGGCCAGGAGACTATGCCCAATTTCCACAATTGTGGACTCAGCCACAATGACCTAATGCATTTGTGACCGGCAAACCTGACTAATGCAAAATATTCACAAATGTGAGATGGTTCCTTAGCTCCTAAAGAACATTTCAGTTACTAAGCAAGTATCTTTTCAATTCATCTCCCAAATTACTACTAATAGAACACAGGGAAATGTGTCACAAGAAAGCTCCTTTATAGAACAGTCTTCCACAGGAGCTCTCACCACCTTCAGAGCAAAATTAGATGGGCATCTTTGATTTTGCTTTTTGCCACAAAAGAACATTTAAAGACCAAAAAGCCTATCCTACCTAACGTTTCAGTGGAATGGGGAAGAGAACCAGAAATCAATTATTAAACAGCATGTCAAGATTGATTACATTGTGTATTACACTCAGATACCTGGATGATGAGTAAGTTAAACACCTAGACAGCTATATAGCTCTTCACTTAACAAGTCTTGCTAGCCTGGAACTAAAGAATCAAATTAGTAAAACGTTAAACCCCTCACCATACACAAAATGAAAAGCAGAAAATAGCTTCTCTTAATTTTGCGCACACTCACTGCCTCAGTACCCCGTGATGCCCATAGTCTGGTTCAATCTATTGAAGAGTTTATTTTTCTTTACAATAAAAATAAGGTAGTTAAACTGTAGGAAATAACAGTGTGGAATTCATATGTCACATTAATTTCTAGAACATCAACACTCCAAATTAGGCAATGGAACTAACAATGTAAAAGGCAATGAGGAAGAATGGTGAAAGAATGAGCCCACGACCCCATCTCTTATACCCCTCAAAAAACTCAGAGGAAAGTTATTTAAAAATGGTTTTACTACATACCCAAATGGTAGGCCGTTATTCCACAGTAGTTTTTTGAGTAATTTTAAAATTGGATCCTTCCACTGTGAAGTATTTTTTTTTTATGGTTGAAGATTACGTGGCACAATCTGTCACAAATAAACACTGACTTCCTCAATACCCAGAGGGTGTTTGATCCCCCCGTCAGACCCAAGGCCTGTCCCCATTCCATCCATTCCTCCAAGATCACACACCCACTCCTGCTCTGCCCCATCTTCCCCAAACCCTACTCTGCCTTTTATCCAGCCTCCTGCCCCACAACACTGCCTCTTTTCATTTCAGGTTGGACTTCAGCTCTTGGGTTATGCTGGATTGTCCCTTTTATGTTCTATGGAAGATTCCTAGGCACTTTTGGGAGTGTTTGCATGGTATCAAAACAGATAAATAAAATACATATTTAGAAAATCCATTGTTCTGTTTCAACCACCTCCCCCCAGAATGCATATGAAGTAACCCAATGGCTCTGGGAATGGAAGTCAGGTAATGCGGCTAGTTTCTAG
This sequence comes from Pelodiscus sinensis, assembly GCF_049634645.1. Taxonomy (NCBI): domain Eukaryota; kingdom Metazoa; phylum Chordata; order Testudines; family Trionychidae; genus Pelodiscus; species Pelodiscus sinensis. The sequence continues at coordinate 176,950,906 of NC_134712.1, forward strand.
CTCTGACACAGACTTATTGTGTAATTTTGGAAAAGTCAGTTAGCTTATCTGGGCTACTCCCATGATGTTGCCCCATCTTTCAAAAGGAACAATATTTGTATAATGCTTTGAGAGGTATGGATGAAGAGTGCTGTATAAATAACAAATAGTATTCATTTACACACAAAGAAAATAAATAGGGGATTGCAACAAACAAGAATGTGGCATTCTTACATCAAGATATTCTAGATAGGTCCCAAGTTAACTGACTAGCCTTCTTTAGTCTCCTCCCTTTACAAAAGGTTGTGATATTCTCTCAAGGAATCATCCCTCTTCCTAATTTCAGTTTTACATGGAAAGCGACTGACAACCACAAATGCACAAGTATTTTGTTATCACCAAACTCTTATAGAAAAGATCACTAAAGGCAACCTTCCATGATGGCCTGTTCCTGACAGATGCTCCAAGACGTAACTATTAGATGGGGCTACTCAACTTTGGAATCCTGGGAGCCGCAATAATATAGCGCACGCCGAGGGCCACAACTGAAGTGTTGTTGCATATACATGCAAATTTATATCCAAATATATGTAAATAGCTTCTTTCACACTGATGGGCAGGAATAAAAAAATTAAAGCAAGACTACACAACTCACACGTCCCATGTAAGTCAGTTCTGTTGCTATTAATAAAATGCAATATTTACCCGATTTCCATCCATATGTCAGCACTTTTAATGAGCAATGACAGCCCAGGAATTTAACTAGTAAAATGCATATCAACAGAAGAGCATTATATTGACTACTTTTTTGTTTTAGCTCCCACCCGCAGGCTGCAAATAAATGGGCCGTGGGCCACATGTAGCCCGCGGACCGTGTGTTGAGTAGCCCTGTATTAGACTGTAGATGCAATCTCCCTAGTTAAATAAGCAAAAGGACTTCACAAATACTGTCCAATATATCTCAATTTGGAAACATTTTCAGAACAATTGAAAAAACAAGCTTGTATCTACAGAATTCTAGACAGTCCCTCAAGCTGCAGATGTCCACAATTTGCATCAGTTCACCACTCTTTAGGAAAGTGTAATTTTGAGATTAAATCCTTTTCAGAGACAAGTGTCAGTGATTGCGCACCCCCAATACTAATTATTTTTTAAACCTTACAAAAATTGTGAACTCAAGCAAGAGAGTGTTCTAGCCGTAACATTTAAAATAGGTCACTCTGTAGGAAATTCCTGTAGGACAGATATGCCAGCTCAAGGACTTTTCATGCGGAGCTATTTAAATATATAACTTCACACTGTTTGATAGCCATTATTTTATCCAAATAAAAAATAATAGGAGTAACAATACTTAATATTTATACAATACATTATAAGTTCAAAGTGCAATGTTAATATCAATCTGTCCTCAATTCCCATGTGTGAGGTACGATATTTTAAATTTATCTCCACTGTACAAATATGAAAGGCAGACACAAAGATTACATGATTTTTCATGGCAATAGAGCAAGTCACCAAGAGAGCTGGAATCAGAACTCTCAATATCTTGGGTAACAATCAAATGCTTATTCCAGACAAAGCTATTATTCTTTATATGATTCTGTATAGGAACCACTGAGTATTACTTCTATTTGATGTTAACTTCTCCCAGTGGGAAATTTTAATTTCTCCTCCTCTTGCTAAAGCTTCAAAGTAAGCAGAATGCAAGTAACAGTTTTGTGTTCCTAAAAATTTTACTGGAGTCCTCATCGATGACACAATATAACATATCTTACCCTAGTGAAATTTTAGGCACTGCAATCCAGGTTCATTGTTTCAGTTTGCAGGATCAGACACTACATAAGTAATGTGGTGGAGGATCAGACACCACACAATTTGACACCACGTAAGTAATGTCAAGATCACAAATTCATATGTACAAGCCTATAGTTTAAGTGGAATTAAACCTTTATTTCATCACAAATCTCTCGTTGAATTACTAAATGACGGAAACATCATTAGGATGGCAAGATGATTTATATTTGTATAGGTTTGCCTCACTTTGAAAACTGTTCCCTTAGACAAGAGTGAAGAATTGAATGGACCATTAAGCTAGGCCTATAGTGTAATGGTCAGCTACTGATCACAATGTCATGAAGGTGGATAGTTTAAAAAAAAAAAAGATGAAAGGACAAACTCTGAACTGACAATTCCTTTACAGTTACTACTAACTTCAATTCTTATACAACAGTCCAGAATTGTGTCTCCTTCTCTCAGAAGCCTAAGATGCGGCACTATTACTTGATTTCATGATACCTTGCCAAGACAAAACAGCATCACCCACCATTAAATGTGCCCAGAAATGCCAAATGCAAATCTAGGAGTCAGAAAGTTTAGGGCTAGCTTTCCATATTTTATGCTGATGTTTGGTATCAGGAAATTGCAACTGCCACCGTAGATAGTTACAGCAAAAGTAATAAATGTCAGTTACACCAAAGGACATCCAGGCATTCAAAGTTACATACATTTCTTTTTTTGTCACATTTTTTTCCATGGTTTTCCCTCTTACATAAGCTCTGATTTCAAGGGAAAGTATATTAAAAACAAACAACTACTTGGAAGTTTCTTCGCTCACCCAACATTTAAAGCTTTCAAATTAAACTTATTGAAATGATTTATTAATTCCATATGAATATGCTACGTTCACTTATGGCAGATTAAAAAAATTCTCAAACAAAACAAAATGCATAGTCACATTTATTCCAACTCCAGATATTTCAGGGACTTTCCAAACCCATGAAAGTTTAATCGAGGTGTGACTCTCAGATGTAAGTGGTTTTTTAGATTTTTTCATGTAAGAATATGTGTTATTTTTTCACCCTAAATATAATTTAATCCAGGGATTATAATAAAAAACCTCTCTCTAGGATGAAGCTTTACATGTACAAACTACAAATGCAACTTCTATTTTGTATCTTCTAATATTTTATTAAACATTTATTTGCTTGCCACCTATCAGGAATCTGTAATACTTGTACGGGAAATAGGCTTTATATTGATCCATTATTAATGTATGTATTGCTTCTGCCACAGCGTTGTAACAGAAGGCTGGTTTAAATTGTACATGTAGCTTGGTCTTACGCCACTCACACATCCCCAAGCATACTATGTTGAGGGCCTTGTGAATGAGAGCACAAATGTAATTTATATGTCATATTCTTGCTTCAGTATAACTTGCAAGTTTTCACTTACGGAAGTATTTCAGCGTCTCTTCTATTTGCTCAGTCGTTAAGTCAATATTGGCATCAGGAGAAATGAGTGGCGTGTGAAGCCAATCGTCGTGGTCATAACCATAGATTGTATCTGCTCTCAGCTTATAATGGGGCAGTTGTTCTTCCAGCAAACTGATGATTTCAACTTCAGGAAGATCAGTACTATTGCACACATCTGAAAGAAGCAAAAGAAACACACAACCCAAATTAATTACTTCAAATAACTGAGCACTTGTGTTTTAACATGGGCCAGGGAAGCATGTCAATCTACTTCAATACTGGTAAGAGTTTCCTGAAAAGAACTGTGAGCAATATACATTAATTTGAACTGAATGACTGAGACAAGAGACAGTTAAACACAGGGTTGGTGACTCATAAAATTGGAGCCCTAAGATTAGAAGGGACTGCAAAGGTGATCTAGTTTAGCCTTCAGTCAAAATACAAAAATGTCTTGTGTCAATCACCCAGAGATGGATCTAAGCCCAGGTTCTTTTTGAAAATCTCCAGCGAAGGAGCTTCCACAATTTCCCTAGGCAGATTGTTTCATTGTCCTATTGTTGTTATAGTTAGAAAGATTTTCCTAAGATTTAATCTAAATCTGCTATACTGTAGAGTTTGAGATCACTGCCTCTTGTCCTGCTCTCTCTGGCAAGAGAATAAAATTTTTTTCTCCATCTTTTTTATGGCAGCCTTTCAAGTATTTGAAGACCTGCTCTCACATCTCCCCAACCCCCATTCTGTTTTCCCAGTCTAAATATATATAGTTCCTTCAACCTCTGCTCATATGCTTTGCATTCCATCATTTGGATCATTCTTGTCACTCGCTTCTGGATCTTTTCCAGTTTCTCTACATCCTTTCTATGCAGCAAAGAAAAAACTAGACACTGAACACCAGCGAAGGCCTGACCAGCACTGAGAGCAGTACTATCATCTTCTTTAAATTGCAAGTTATGATTCTGTTAATGCAACCCAACACTATGTTTGCTTCATTTCTTTTTTGCAGGTGTTGTTGTGATCCAACACTACTCCCAGATTTTTGTCAGAGGTGCTGCTGTGAAACCAGTTATCCCCCATTCTGTATTTCACTTATGCTGACAGGCTTTGCTCAAGAAAAATCCCAGGGCTGAAACAGCAGAGAGTGTTGCAAATCATAGCAGAGATGCACTGGTGGATCTAGCATCAAATTTACATGTACAGTAAAAAGATGTCTATGGCAGTAATGTAGATTAATAGCTCTCAACCTGATTAATTTCACAACTTCAATAATAATTGCTGCAATATAAAGTTAATATATAAGACAGTTAAAATAATAAAGAATTTTACATTTCCTAATGTATACAATTCAATTACCTCACTGTAAGTTACTTATAAAATGTCTTGCTTCATAATCAGAAAAAAAAAAAGCAGAGTACTAAATAGCATTTTGAGATGGTAGGGCAGACTTCTACAGCTTATCTTTGATGAAGCAAGTGAAAATCTTCACGTTCATGAAGCTGGTACACAAAACTTTCTTCTGAGTGGGGATTATAAAATGTGTTTTATCACTTGCTTATTCAATGAACTACTAACACATTGTGTACATATGAAATTTACGGCCTCTGCATTCCATCTTTAATCAATGCCAAAATTTGGCATTGGTAGGATAGAGAGTCACTTCACAATTTACTGTAAATAAAGCAACCCTGTTAGGCAGCAGTGACCGCCTCACAACATGAATGATGTCACCTTCCACGTTAGTAACAGACGGCTTTTCACTGAAAAACATCCCCATGTACCACCAGGGAAGATGGATATAAGGAACATCTCATTGTTTTTCAAATAACATTTTATATCCTAATTGTTCTGTTTCCCCCCTAATCCCTAAGGTTACATATTCAAAAAGTGCCTCTGATGTTTAACCATAAGGCTTAAGGATGTGCTACCAAAGTGCAAGGTGGAGAACATGAAGATGAGCTGTTATCAAACTGCCTGAATGATCTTGCTATAATAAGCTTAAGTAAAACGGGCTACTGATAAGACATGCAGTTTAGCCACTTAAGTTCACATAAATATGTAATTCCAAAAAGAGTGCCAAGCTCTATTGCTCACACTGACAATACAATAGCACCATGCTACAGTCATTTAGAGATACACCCATCATGAATCACTGTTTCAGAAAAAGGGTTGGTATGGTTTGGTTCATTAGCCAGTACATGTTCACTTGTGAACAAGAGACAAAATACTACATATATTAAGCTAAAGTTTGGAAAGGAGAGGAAGGTCAAACCCAAAATGTAAATCTTTGAATGACTCTTTCTACATTTTTAGCATTTAACGAGACACAACATATTTAATATTTACAAATAGCCAAATGGTGATCGACAGAGGCTATTGCTTATGTCATGAACAGAAATTAGCTCCTCTCAAAATTTTGCAACATGGCATCAAATCACCATCAAACTCTGTAGACTGGCAATCCTCCATGGACCATCCATTCAGCACTGTATGTTAACATCCACTGGGGGTGGAGAAGAGGCGGAAACTGACAAAGACAGAGACAGAGACAGTATGTTCAAGAGCCTAGAACAGTGGTCACCAACCAGTAGATCGGGATCTACTGGTAGATCTTGGAGCCTCTGACAGGTGATCTTTACTAGTTTGGCCAAGAGGCTACCAAGTACTCACACTTCAACTGCCCCTTCCCCCCCCACTGCTGTGCAGCTCCTGACCTTTGCCTTGGAGCTGCCTCTCCCACCCCTCAGAGCCTCCTGCTTGCTGTGCAGGGCAGAGAAGGGAGAAGAAGGGGTGCTGGTCTCAAGGTGTCCCCTTTCCCACCCTGTGTCCTATCTCCACAGAGCAGAGAGGGGACACAGCAGGACTTGGGATGGAATTTGCTGGCTGCTTTTGGGAGTGGTGCAGGGCCAGGGCAGGGGTGAGCCTCTTAGCCCTACTGCACCACGACCCAGGAGCCACCTGAGGTAAGGAGTGCCCAATCGACCCACATCCTGAAACCCTACCCCAGTCATGAACCCCCTCCTGCACCCTAGGCTCCAGCCCCAGCCCCAAGCACCCCTGAATCCAAACACCCTCCCACAGCCTGCACCTAGAACCCCGTGGCAACCCAACTGCCTGTCCCACGCTCAGCTCAGAACCCCTCTCACATTCCAAATCCCTTCACCCAAGACCAGAGCCTGCACCCCCAAACCATTACCCCTGCCTGGTGAAAGTGAGGAAGGATGGGGGAGGAAGGGAGAAAGGAGTGAGCAGGGGCGGGGTCTTGGAGAAGGGGCACAAAGGAGGCAGGGCCAGGCTATTTGGGTTTGAGGTAGATCTTGGATTGCACTTAAATTAAAAAAGTGATCTGATACTTAAAAAGGTTGGAGACCACTGGCCTAGAACACTAAGCCTAGTGCAAGACCAGGGACCTGAATCATAGTCAGAAAAGTCAGGCCATGTATTAAAGCAGAGCTTACACATTGTTAGTGATATTAACAGGTAGTCAGTTAGCTACCTGGTAAGGATCACCTTTAACTCATTAACCTTACTCATTAACTATTAGCCAGTACTTGGGAGCAGCCAGCCGCAGGCAGAGAACTGTTCCAGGTTCACTGTCCCCCTCCACCCCCACATGGGGGCTGGCAAGGGTGGTCAAGGCAGTTTCCAAGGGAGGGGGGGGTCAGGAGCAATTACGGCAACCCCCACGCAGGACAGGGAGGACCCAGGCTGGAGCGGCCTCTGCCTGTGGCAGGTGCTGCTTTAATCAATTAAACAAGATTCTATAGTTCTTCATATTCTCTGTCTGATAAGGTTACTAGGTCTAAAATTCATTGAGATAAGTTAGAAGATGGACCATACATTGGGGCAAATTTAATTAGTTTACTGTTACTCACTGTTATTTTTCCATCACCAGCTGTTCCATTTTGCACTTACAAAGTGTGAATAATTAACATACAAAACCAACCCTATTGAAGCCCTTCTGCAATGAGATCCATATAGGTGGACTCATCCCCATGCACAGTCCTACTGAGACGCTATTCAAGTGCAAAAGGCCAGCTCATGTGCATCAAATTGCAAAATTAGCACTTCAGCTTTTTCCAGTCCTGCTGGAAGACTAAGTTAGTTGGAGAAACAATTTCTCTGAAGGTATGAAACCACTCCAGTAAATTAGGATATTGGACTTCTGCTTGGCTGCCTCTTTCAATTACTGGCAAAAAATGTGACTTTCTCTTTCATATATTGGTAGCTGTAACTACCTTATTTCATGAGGAACTTCTAAAAATACCTGTTAGTCTTCATTAAGTGCAGGTTTTGCAACTGGCTATTATAGCTTTTAGACTACCTCAATGGGCGATGGTTTATTGTAGCTTAATAAATATTTATTCTTTAATATCACCTTCTGATTAGGAGAGATGCTTTATAGCTATAGAATTAAGTGCAGGTTTTGCAACTGGCTATTATAGCTTTTAGACTACCTCAATGGGCGATGGTTTATTGTAGCTTTAATAAATATTTATTCTTTAATATCACCTTCTGATTAGGAGAGATGCTTTATAGCTATAGAATTATTCAAAATATTTGTACACAATAAGTGGAAAAGTAAAATACTCAAATCTGAAGGTCCTACACATGGGAACATATCTAATGAAAATGGGTTCACCTTTTAGCTGGAAGGAGCCATATTATCAGCAAATGTGATTTTGCAACAAAACAGACATAAGCTGTGTGTTTCTGATGTCACATTAAGGATGTTAAAGTGCAGTTAATTGACAAGTCGACTTGATGGAATTTCCATCAACTAGTCGATAGGCACTTCTGCATTCCTCCTTTGAAATGTACAGGAGCCCCCGCTCGGGCTCTTGTACATTTCAAAGGAGGAATGCAGATCACCGTGTTCAGCCTGGGGCCAGCGGGAAATCCTGCTGACTCCGGGCTGCATGCGGCATGCCTGCTTTGAAACACACAAGAGTCCCCAGGAGATGCCTCGGAGAGCCCGGGATCAGCTGGGGAGTCCGGACTCCACGGCTGCCCCGTTGAAAGGCTCAGAGGAGGAAGTTTCAAAGGTGAAGCCGCCACAAAGCTGATCCACAGATAAGCTGTGCAGCGGCTGCACCTTTGAAACACCACCTTGAAGTACCCCTTCCCTGCCCCCCGATGCCTCTATTTTATAGAGGCAGCGAGGGGGAAATATTGACTAGTCGACTGATCAAAAGGCTATCCAATAAGCAAATACTTTTTACTTCCCTATGTCACATAGCCATTTTGTCAAATTACATGGAAAAATGATTTATAGTAATCCGTTATAGAGGTGTTTAATTTCTGGATCAGTGACAGCATGGGAGGAGTTGGTGGAAAGAGGATCATAGAATCATAGAAATGGAAGGAACCTCAAGAAGTCATCAAGTCCAGTGCCCTGCATTTTTGGCAGGATCAAACACCATCTAGATCGGGGTGGGCAAGAGCCTGCTTAGCTCTACTATCTGGCCCACATGGTAGTTTCTGGCCCCATCCCCTAACATGTTGCCTGGGAGCCGGGATGCACAAGCCCTTCCAACTGCTTCTCTTTAAAGGGCTTGCACCTTCCCCATGGCTGCCAGGAAATACAGCCATAGGGAAGGTGCAAGACTTTTAAAGAGAAGCGGCTGAAAGGGCTTGCACATCCCCAGCTCACAGGCAACCATCTAAAGGCGTGGAAGCTGTGAGCCCTTTCAACTGCTTCTAATTTAAAGGGCTCGTGCCATCCCCATAGCTGTCATGCAACAACCCAGAGGAGGGTGCGAGCCCTTTAAGTGAAAGGGCTCACGTGCCCCCAGCTCCCAGGCAATGCGCTAGCAGCGAAGCCGGGAGCAGTGAGCCCTTTAAACAGCGGGAGTTAAAAGGGCTTACAGCTCCCGCCCCCTGCTAATCAGATGCCTGGGAGCTGCAGGGGAGACATGAGCTCTTCCAACTCCTACTATTTAAAGGCCCCGCCCCTTCCGGGGTGGCTGGCAATCACTTCAAAAATATTGAAGTGGTTCCCCTTCAAATATTATTGTCCACTCCTAATCTAGGTCCTCTCTGATCTATGTTGATCTAACCTACTCTTAAACATCTCCAATAATGGAGATTCCACAGCCTCCCTAGATAATTTATAGCACTGCTTGACAAGAAAATTTTCCTAATGTTCAGCCTAAACCTCCTCTGCAACAATTGAAGCCCAGTGCTTCTTGTCTATTAGAGGAAGGAGAAGAATTCTTCTCCATAACCTCTATGTAACATGAGAAGAAGAGGGAAAAGAAAAAAAATGGGCATGAAAGGGAAAAAGGGAAGGGAGAGATCAAGAGAAATGATATTGGAGAGAAGGGGGTTATCTAGAAATTCAAGCAAGCATTATAAAATCTTTTCATAAAATGGACCACATCTCAGAAAGCAAGTCTCATAGGATACCCACACTCACCATGACACAAACATCGTCCCTTGGATCTCTTGGATATCCCTGCTCTCTTCTCTCTCCTACAATTGAGACACATCTCTGGGGGAATTACAGTACTGCAACATGGAAAATACTCAATGTATATTTTAAGCTCTCTTTTAATGACATATAATAGTTGAGCACAAGGAACTAAGCCACTATCATATGAGTAAGCTGCTCTCCACAAGTTCAGAATGAGAACAGCTGAGAGAGATAATTATTAACATAGGGAAAGGAGAGGTGAAAGATAATAGTGAAAGAGTGGAGAAAGGCAATAAGAAGAAACTCCCGCTCAGGCCAATACTGAGACATATGAGAAAGGAAATGGATATACAAATGGGCTTCACACAGTACTGACAAACATGTAGGCAAGTGGCTGGATATGAAGCTTGTTAAATTTTTTTAATTCTTTGTAATACTTCTGTGTCTCAGGTTGTGTGTGTGTTTCCTAAAGATTTTCCATCTGAGGAGTCCCAGGGTTGTTTGGAAATTGAATTCTTTATCTTGCTATCTGTAGAAGTATTATACAGTTATGGTCAAACAGTCATAGAATCTGTAATATTATTCTGTAAGAACAAAAATCAGTTTTGCCCCCACTTTCAGTTTATATAACAATGCAGACACAGAAAAATACATTTATAGAGTACCTTATAGTCTCAGGTATAAGGGGTATCTCAAAGCACTTCAGAAACAGCACAACCCAACCCTGCTATCGCCAAGAAAGAGCAGGTAGCCCTTATTGCAGAAAATGAATCAGTTATTTCATCTCAGGTCACCCCTTAACCCAGATTCTAAATAGTCTGAATTCTATTTAAGAAAACAAAATCATACCATTTCCCCTCTTATTTCAGGTTTCAACTTACTCCCCATCTGACTACCGAACATCATGAAGGTAGATATCACCACCTAGTGTTTAAATAGGATTACAGCAGAGAAACTTAAAGAATTAACACACAAGGTGGGGAACTTAAGGCCTGGATCTAGTCCCAGAGGCTCTGGGCTTCCCCCGTCCCTGCCAGCATCATCAGCATTGGTTTCCTGCTGCAAGGGGGCAGAGCCCCAAGCTGCAGTTAGGCAAGCCGGGGCCAGATGCTAAGATCAGCAGGACAGGAAGCGGATCCATGCCACTCCTATCCCTCCTACCTTAGATGATACAGAAAAGCGCTGCCTGGAGCTTTGCCCCCCCACTGTTCCAACTGGCCATAATCACAGCCAGTAGGAGCAGCAGGGGACACGGAGCCACACGCATCCCTGGGGCACCACACTAGGTAAGCGCACCCACCCCCATTGCTCAGATCCCACATCCTCACCCTGCTCCTGCATTCCCTCCTTGCCAGACTCCTAACCCTCGCCTACTCCTGCACTCTACCTGTTGCCCAGACCCTGCGCGTCCACTTTGCTCCTGCACCCTACCTCCCACTCTACCCTGCCACCCCCAATCTCCAGCCTGCTCCTGCACCTCCCTCCATCCCAGACTCCACCCCCAGCCCACTCCTGAAAATGGGCACTAAAGAAAAGATGGGAGCTATAAAAGAAAAAAATAAGATGTGTGCCTATATACATGTATGCTTTTATCGTGAATACAGTAGTTAAGCATTTTTACTTAAAATAAGTTGATATAATACTAGCTTGAATGGCATATTCCAGCAGGAGGACAAAAGTTGCAGAAAGAGTCAGCACTAGGAAAGCTCCCCTAAATTAGCAAGTCTTGAAGAGATTTTGAAGTGTCAGAGTTACGTTGAATTGGGGAGGATATTCTGGATGAAGAGGCTGGTATAAGTAGAATCACCGAGTCCCACACAGAAGACAGAGAACTGTCAATTTACATTGATTTGGTAGAGCACAGGGTGCCAGCTGGGACATGGTAGATGAGATGCAAACAGAAATAGAGCTTAAAGGGCAAGAATGAAATGTTTAATATTTGATGGTGAAAAGAGACCAGAAATCTACACAGGGTTTCAAACATGAGGAATGATATAACTGAAGCCATGAGCAAAAACATTAGTTACATCATGATGGATAGACTTGTAGGCAACAATTAGAGAATCAAGCAGGCCAGAAGAGGGGTCTCCAGCCAAGAAATGACTACAGATTAATCCAAAAATGTTAATAGTAGGGACAGACACCCTCCCCCCAAGACACTATAATAACTGGCAGGATTTAGCAACAGCTTGGATGTTGATGCAAAAAAAAAAAAGAAAGGTGATTAAAATAAAAAGATACCAAAGCTGTGGGTGTGGATAACAGCAGAGAAAATCGTGAATTATTAACAGTGATACCAAAGGACAGGAAAGGAGAGCAGGACTTCATTTATGTTATGTTTGTATGAGGTGGAAGCTGGACATCCATCCTGGAAATGCCGCTGGAGCGAGAGTTTCATTTGCAGGACTGAAGAGATGGGGAAGAGATAGATTCAGAAGTAGTCAGAAATGATGAGGCAATGACAAGCCATGAAAGCAGATGGTTTGCTAGAAAAGTATGCAAAGGCAAAGAAAAGGGTGTCGAGAACAGAGGAGAAAAATTCCATTTGCTATCTGATGGCTACTTTGTGGCCTCTGTGAAAGAAGTTGAAAGATTCCTGTCCATGTCATAAAATTATTATCCCAGAGACAGACTGAAACTGGTCTTCCATTATCTCTTAAAGAGCAAAAAATATTTGAAAGAATTAAAAAGAAAATGAAAAACTGGAAAAGAAAGATTGCAGGTGTGTGACATGTGCATGAAACACAATATCAACTGTAAAGTAAATTATTGAGAACAAGGTCTGTTTGCCTTTTGTCAAAGAAGGTCAGTGGTTAAACCTAGCAGATTATATAATTGGTGGGCAGAAATATTCTGTAGATGTGAAATACTGGGGCTCTTGTACATTTCAAAAGCGGAATGTGGAAGTGCTTATCGACTAGTCAAGTAGTTGATAGAAATTCTAGGTGACGCCGGGCGCCATGCGGCGCTGCCACTTTGAAATGGCGGGTGGAGCCTGGAGTCTGATACAGGCAGCGGGGCGGGGAGGGGGGAGAGGGAGGAGAGAAGAGCGACTAGTCAACTATCCTGTTGACTGTCTGATAAGCATTTGCTTATTGGATAGTTGACTAATCGACTAGTTCTTTACATCCCTACCCCGTAGTCTCACTCCGGTTCTGCAGCTCCTCGGGGAGCACCTCTCAGCCTGGCTGCCACTGTTTAGTCTGGTTGTCCTTCCTCCCCAGGAGCTCCTTCAGTCCCTCCTTTCCATTCAACAGCTGCTCCAGAGACTTTTATAGTCAGTCTCCAGTTGCCCAGCAGGGCCGTGGGGGGAGGGGGTCTCAGCCAGCTGTGCCAAGGTCACTCCACCATCTACAGTGCAGGGTTGATACAGTTTTATTTGCTATGTAGCCCTGTAACTGTGTGTAACACAATACTGGAGTAAGACAAAGTTGATTTTACCAATGAAAGCTCATGATAGAATACATTTGTTAGTCTCAAAGGTGCCACGGGATTGTTTGTTATTCATAAATGTTATTAGATAAATGTCTATCGGGGGGGGGGGGAGGGGAGGATGGTCTAGACAGTACTGGGTCCTGCCATGAGGGCAGGGGACTGGACTCTATGACCTCTCGAGGTCCCTTCCAGTGCTAGTATTCTATGATTCATAAGAGCAAAAGTTCACCCCAGATCTTTCCAGGGTATTACAGGCAGAGCTGGCTGTAATCTGTAGATGAAACAAATTTTCTGTCTTCTTTTCTTTTCAATGAAATGATGTTAATTTTGCCTCAGACCTTGCCAACACTCAGAGATAAGGTCGAATTTATTAGTACCCAAGTCGAAGCATGTCCCCACTGTCCACAAGATTTTGACACAGTTCGAAGTAGCATGTCCCCAGTAAAGTGACTACTGTTGACTTTGAGAGTGATGAACTATGGGTCGCTATCCCACAGTTCCTGTGCCTCTGAATTCTAAGTTAAAACTGTACAGTCAGTGGTTCTGGATACATATCAGCATCCCATAATGCACTCTTATCCTGCTCCCTCCCCCCCCACCCCACTTGAAAGCAAACATCAAACAGTTTTTTGGTGCTCTTTTTCCCCTGCTATCTACACAGACGCCATAGAAGTGTAAACATTGAAGCCATCATGAATCTAATTGAGCATCAAAGCATTATGGCAATCACATTAACCATGGTGAGCCTTATGCTGGAGTATATCTAGTGTGTATTCAGGGTTTGCTGGAATGAGGAAGAATCTTGAGAGGCCATGAACATAGACTTTTGCAAAGCACTTCAGTTGAGAGAGTGGCAAATGCCATCAGCATTCAATCTTCTGGACACAGTGGAATGCCATTTCTGGCACTGTGAAACAATCACAGATTGGTGGGACCACATAGTGATGCAGCTATGGACTGATCAGCAATGGCTGCCAAACTTTTGTGTGGGTAAAGCCATTTTCATGGAAGTTTATGAATTGTTTTCCCCCATTCTAAAGTGCAAGAATACCAGAATGAGACTCCCTCTGGACAGTGAAGAAGTGGCAATTGCCCTGTGGAAGCTTGCAACTGAAATAGACATTAATGGCTCTTAAAGTTGACAGAACGGGCTTGGTGGTATGGATTCATTGCTTTGAAAATCGACCTAATGCAGCTAAGTTCAACCTAAACTCCCAGGGTACTGTCTTGACAGTTATAGTCCAGATATCCATTGTGTGCACTTCTAAACTGGATAACCCCTACTGCTCGCATTTTTCTGTCCAGGGTCTCCTCTGGAGACTTTGCAATCATTTGACTAGTGTTTTGCTCAGATTGTACATGAATTCCCACTGCAAACCAAATGATACTTCAATGTACATGTGGATAGACATACACAAACTGCTTTACCCTGAAATAAACCTATTTCCCCCTTTTCTGGTGATCAGTCCTAAGTCACAGTAATGAAGAACATAATTTTCACTGTATATACATAAGCACTACTTTTTTGTGACGGTACTGCCTGGTACTCAGTACCGGCACCTCCAGATGCAGTGAGAGTGAGAGACAGAGACAGAGACAAAGACAGAGACACAGTGTGCGTGTGTCAGTCAATGATTATGACATCAGAAACCGTATGATGCTTTTTGGTGACCTAATATATATTTATACCAGACCCAGGTATGGATTCCTATGCTGTGCCCTCTGCAGTCTGGCAGCAACAGGTCTCTAGATCACAATACAGAAAAGAAAAGCCAAAAACCTCCAGGTAAGACATACAACGCAACAACATTTTGGTTCTGCCACCTACAATATAGTTTGAGCTTTGTATGTCCAGAGACAGTCTGAATCTCCATTTCTAGAAAGATAAATTGAGAATGACAGCTACTGATAGGCAGGCAAAAGCAAGAGGATTAAAAGGCTTTTGCAATCTGCAAAAATGGAGTAATTAGCAACTGACATTTCTAACAGTAACACTCCATTTCCTCTTGCCAAGTTTATATGGCTCTTTGTCTCTGGAAAATGGCAGTAAAAATTGGAAAGAATGAGGAGGCTTCTCCCAAGATCCCTTTTCCATCCAGCACCTGCCAGCAACAAATATTTAATCATGTGGTAAATTGCATTTTTAATTTATTTTTTTTATGAACATACACTAGATGGTGCTACACCCACAGCTATATCTCTGATTACTGATAGGAGGTTCAGACAGAAGAGGAAGAGAAAGAAAAGAACATGAATACACAGTGAACAGAACAAAGAATGAAGCAAGTAGGGATGTAAGATCCTGTTTAATCAAGTTAACTGGTTAAATGTTATGTTTGACATGTTAACTGCTTAAATAGGGGGCAGGCATGGTATGCTGCTCTGGCCAGGCCGGGCCCCGTGTGGGTGGGGGCTGCTCCTGCCCAGCAAGGCCAGGCCACCGGTTAACCAGTTAACAGTAGATGTCCCTAAAAGCAAGTAGAGAAAACATATACGTGATAACAGAGTATCCCTTTCCTGCTATAAAATGTTGGGTCTGTTATCCAGAAGCCATTACAGGTTGAACATCTAGTCTGGCATCTTCGGGACCTACCAGTGCCGAACCAGAGAACTTGCCAAACCACGGGAGGTCAGTATTGTCTAGCAGCATAACTAACACTTCCACTGCTTACTGGGGTCTTAAAATGACATTCAGGGATAAATTAGATCTAAATAACAGCCCAGAACACTGAGGACCAGGACTGGTGGCTGTAAACAAACTTTATGGTACTGGTTCCCAATCTTTTTTATACCATGGACCGGCAAACCAATTCACAAACTTTTAGCAGACCAGTATCATTTTATTTGCATGTGTGTGTATTCATTATTATTTGCATGTGTGTGTTCAAATAAATATGAAGATAAAAGGTTACCTGTCCACCTAGCCCTAACCCAGCTCCTCCCCAGTGCCTAACACCCTTTGACCCAAATCCCTATGCCTTATGCCCTTTGACCCTTTCATCTCTGACCCCTACAGATCATGCCAACACCCTTTTGCCCCAAGACCCCACCACACCCTCACCCAACACCCCTTTGCACTCTGACCCCACTTCAGTCCTGCACTCCCCAGAGCGAGGCTGTGACTGCTGCATGGGCAGGGGGAGTGCCTGCCTGTTGGGTTGCCAGACACGCTTAGGGTTGCCAGATAGACACCTGGTATTTTTTGGTCGAGCAAAAAAACAAAACAAAACAACAAGAATGCAGAATAAGCGGCGATTGTAACTCCACCTGATTTTTTTTTTTAAACTGGGCAGAGGGCTCAAATATAGGACTGTCCGGTAGGATACCGGACACCTGGCAACCCTACACACGTGCTCTCCCTTCCTTTGTGCCCCCTTCCTTCCCAAGCACATCTTGTGTCCCCATGGGGAAGAGGGGGAAGGGAGGGAGAGTGCAGAGTCCCAGCCAGGCCACCATTACTGAGGGGGGAGGTGCCTCCTACTCTGCCCACTCCTGACACTGCCTCAAACCCTGCGCCGCCGCTCCACCTTCTCCTGTCACTGCCTCAGGCCCAGTGAAAAAAAGTTAGCCAACATGGCTGCTGGAGCTGAGCCTCAGCAAATAGGCAGCTTGAGCTCCAGCAGCCCAGCCAGCTGGTCTGCGGACCGGCAGTAGGGAACTGATGCTTTATGGGACTGTGGGAAGCTTGACCACACCCATGATAAGTGGAAATGTGGCTAAATAAAAATCATGCCAGACCACAGATGTTGCCAGACCAGAGTGGTTCAACCTGAACCAGCACTGAAATCTAATTCTGCCATCATATTTACCTGCATTAGTCATACCCACATTACAATGCTGTCAGGAGAAAATATAATTAAGGCAGCATTGAACTTTTCAGAGAAAGCTTAATTGAAACTTTCTTTACATATTTCAGTGACAATTACATTTTCAAATTTAATACGATTGCTGTTTACAGGATAAACTAGCTATACTGTAACTTTTTTGTATAAAACCTTTTTTGTAGGCTTCCCCGTCCCCCCAAAGAAAGTTTTAAAAATTCTGTTTCAATTTGGCTTTGGCAGTCTCACTACAGCTAAACACTCAGCAGACATTCAAAACTTCATACACACACACTTTTTATATAGAACTCCACATTTTAGTTAGCCTCCTTGTCTCTCTGAAATTCTGAAGGTAATAATTTATCTATCTTAGACCTGCACATAGCACCCATCATTATAGGATTTATGCACCTCAGTCCTAATTCAATAAAGCACTTCAAAACATCCTTAACTCCATCCGAGTTGTCAACCTCCAACTTTTTTTCCTCCCCTAAATGAAAACAGTAATTAGGTACAAATACTTCCAGGATCTGACACTTTAAGCAACAACTAATATTTTTAGATTTGTGATCAAGTCTCACACGTTAGTAACAGTGGATGCATAAAGCTAAGCATATGCTTAAGTATATCGGTGAACTGGGCCTGAGCACACACCTCAAAGTGAAACTGGAGAAATTCTGCCTCCTCAATTGAGAACACATTGCATAACAGTTAAAATATCAGATATAGTAAAAGAGCTTCTAACGACAGCTCAAATAGAATGTAATTCAAGAGTTTGAATGACTGAATTAAAAATTATGCCATAAACCTAAAATGGGGAAAGAAACATCAAACATTGCACAAGGAGAGAAGCCAAAAAATTTAACATGTTTGCGTATTAATGCTCTTGAAATTATAGATCTGATGCTGGTCCTAGGCCAATCAGACATCAACAACAGGTCTCTTCACTTGCTCTTTTTTCCCCTCCACCCAAACCAGGCTCCAGCATATGTTCCAATTCCAATTTTTTTTAGCCACTTCTGTTGCATGGAAGAAAAGGGTAAAAGACAAAAATCAGAAAAAAAAAATCAAACAAATGCTAAAGGAAAGAACAGCTGAGTGAGTGTAGCCAGACACGAACCCCATCTGTTCCCCCTCCCCCCCCCAGAGAGCAAGAGAAAGGCGGTCAGCCTTTGATGCCCTGGGAACGCAGGTGTGCTGCCTGTCCCTGACTCTACCATAAACAGAAACCAGACAGTAAATGGGCTAGCTGATGACCCAGGGCCTCCCGCCATCCGGATGGCTAGTACCAGTAATTGACACGCCTGCACTGTCCCAGGAGAGGAATCTTCGCCTATCACATACCAGAAGTGCCCATTGTCTGCATTTTCCCAGGTGTGAATTATGCTTTGCACCCTTCATGGGAAACTTGGCATTCAAAGCCATTTTTCCTAATTGGCCACTTGAGACCAGGAAGAAGCCTACATGACCCAAAGGGTATAAAGAGGGGTATAGTAGCCCACCCCATTTGAGCTCCAATCATCTATACCTGCTGGCAGGTACTGATTGTCTCCCGAGGTCTGTGGGACGCCCAACCTCGCCCTACTTCTTCCCAAGGGATTGAGAGAAAGACGCTGGCCACGCCAAGTCTGGAACGCAGGGGTGAGAATATATACCTGCTATGTGTCTATTTTGCATGCATTTAATAAGAGCTCAGAGAACCAAAAGGGTTTCATGGTACCTGTAAGTGACTTATTAGTATAATTTCTGTCCTGTCCTTTGTAGTGGCTGTGTTATCTGTAACACAGCAGTAGCATTTAACAACTAAGTTTACCCTGTAACAATAAAATAGTAACTGTTTAAGCTTTAACCTGACTCCTTCAGTTGCTGTAACAGAACCAAGCACAATTTAAAAGAACTTCAGCCGGTCATAAGGGACTCACTGCCCTGACCGTCGGCTGACAGTGAGGGAATCAGAAAAAGAAAAGCTAATTCTATAACTAACTACTGAGGTTAGATCTTCACTGCACCATTACATTATTAACTGATGTACACTATTACATTATTCACCACTTGCATCAGTTTTACGGTTTTAAAATTGGATTTTCTGTAGATAGAGAGGATGTGATTAAGAAAGTAACCTGGTGCCCAACAAAACAAGCTTATCAACACATGGCTACTATCCCAAATACTATGCTATAAAATCACACTGGACAAGTGACAGAATGTAAGTACACTTACGGCAGAATGGTTCCATTGTTCCCCAAGCCTTACAACAAAAATCTTTCCCTATATTCTCAAGAATCAACTTGTTCACTTGCAATCATTCTAACCAAGTTCAAGTTCCCAAATTAAGCTCATAATTCTCTCAAACCCTAACGTAAGGTTTCATTTCAGGGTTTTTTTTTGTTTTTTCATGTGGATCTCTCATTGATTAGATAAACTGATACCACAGAACTTCCACTGACGAATGTCTCAGTGAGCAATCTCACATGAAGTGTTACTGAGAAGATCTAACGTCCAAAATAATTTCATTTACAGCTTGCTTACTTTCCACTTTGAGGATACATACATACTACATCTACTAATTGGAAAGGAAGGACTTTCAATTGTTTTTTTCATTTCAGAAATTCTACCATTGTGGGAGAAATATAATTTTTATTCAGCTATTTCTTTAAACTGTCAAGAAACCTTAAAATTTCATAAAACACTGCTTTAGTTTACTGCAAACACCACATGGCATTTCTTAAGCCTTAATCCCTTTCTCCAGTTACTTAACTTGAAAAATTCCCTTTACAACCAAAATGAGTTAGAGTTTATTACCAAGTCTGTTGTCATTTGCATGTGTATATGAGAGAGAGAGAGGACTTCGGGATAGTAAACAGAAATAGGGGCGGGTTTCCCTGCATGTACTTGGCGTTACCAGGTGATGCTATTACATAGTCTTCCTTTTTCTTTTTCTTGGTCCAGAAGGAAATGTTCAATCTTGGGAAGACCTGCTCTGATGGTGTTACTTCTGTTATGGGAGGTTCTGAGAGCAAGAGCTGTGCAAACAGGAGGGATTGTTTTCTATCTTGGTTTCTGGTTGGAGTTACATCTTGAGGCAGAATCCCTGGGATCCAAGCACTGATACTGGGCTAAGATTTCTCACACAAGGGATTGCCTTGTACGCTGTTAATTGCCCATCTGTGTTTCAAGATTGGTGTCTATGTTTACATAAAACAAATTATACTTAGAATATACTCAGATTCAAATCAATTATTTTTACTTCAACAGGAAGCAGACTCTGTAAGGCCCCAAACATTTGCTATTGCTCAACAGAAGGGTAATAATTAGAGGTGAGGTGGTCTGCATATTAAGACCCGCATTAATTCTACTTCACCACACAGGTCCATCTATGCCAGTTCTGAAAAATGTCTGATACTACTACTTGCTTTCTGTCTGATAAAAAGGTACTGATTTCAAAATTTTTCAATCTATACTCTTCAACTTAAACATTTGGGGGGAAAATTAGCAATTGCCTTTCTAAACAGAAACATAAGGGTTCAGAAGCAGAACAAGTACTCCTATGTTGGATGCAGCAGAAACTTGCTCGTTCTATACAGCTAACGCAAAAAAAAAAAAAAAACCAACAATTTTATAGCAGCAATAAACAAACCAGATTTGGTAGAGGATAAAGCAAGTCTTCACCACAGGAAATCCAAAAAGAATGCTGTGTCTAAAAAAAAACCTCATGGTGGGAAACCAAACATTGACCTCAACTTCTAAGAGAACTTCATTAAAAGAAAAAATGCTTTTCCTTCTGTGGATCATTATCAAGAATATATCTATGTTTGTGACAAAACAGGAGTGCTTTGGCATGCAGTCATAAAAAGGAGGATTTATAATCTCATTGTCCCCTGGGGGAACATTCTGAAAGAACATATCACAAGAGCTATTCTTCTGCAACATGCTTGGAACAGATATGATATGTATGTGATGGGCCCCTACCAAGGCTTTCATAAAAATATACTTATGAATATGAATATGACACAAATCAAACATGCTTTATGCAAAATATACCTTGTAAGGTATCATTTAAACATTTATAATCTGCTGAACGTGTATATTCAATTTGTGCCCATGTACCATTCCTGTATTTGAAGTTAGAAACATGAAGTATTACCCTGTTTTAATAATCTAGACATGGTAAATGAGGGCTGTTGATACTACACAAGGAATTTCATGGCCTGGTACTTGGGACAATGATCTGTGAATAGTCTTATTTTTCCAGCAAGCCTGGACTATGGTTGCTCCTGCCAAGACAGTTGGTCAGGTCACCTGATGCTGGAAACCATTTTGGATGCTGTACTTCTCCACTAGAAGTGTGAAAAAGTTTAAAATGAATACAAAGGATTCCTGCCTTTGGCAAAAGAGACAAAGATGGGAAACCAAACAATAGGGAGGCATCCAGATAACAAGACACCCTTGTTTACCATTTAAGATGTCTGTTGAAAACTGGAACTCAATGTTAAGACTGACTGGGTCCAGACTCAGAAAGCTCCTCAATCTGTGAAAGAAGCTGACTGAAAGAACTTTAGCATGAGATTTTACATATAACAAGTTTCTTGGTGTATTAAACTTTGCTGGCATGTTTTGTTTTATTTTGCTTAGTAACTGTAATTACTGGTAGCAACTTAAATTCTATTTTTCATTCTTAATAAAATCACTTTTGTTTATTAATAAAACTAGTGTAAATAACTGTTACCCGTGGGAGGGGGGCAGCTGTGCATATCTCTCTTTCATTGATAAAGAGGGAAAACATTTTATGAGTTTGCTCTGTATAAAACTCTAGAGAAGATTGGAGGGTCTGGCTCAATAGACTAAGGTGGTGGGGCAACCCAGGGGACAGGTAATCTGGCTCAGTGGTATCTCAGTGGTATTTCAGCACATCATCTGTGTTATTACAAGAATTCTGCAGTAACTCCATGTTTTTGTAATGTTCCTAGTCTATCTGTTAAGTTTCAATGCAGCATAAATGCTTGGGCAACTGTAGTCAAGCTTAGAGACCATCTTATGAATACCTCCGTGACCCAGAACATCAATGGTAGGGAAAACAACAATAGTATTATGCCAATTCTGAGATGAACAGGTTGGCTTCTCACTCAGTGCAACTGGCAGTCATGGCTATTGCAGTTCATACTTAGGAAGCTAGGGACTTTTTGAAGGGTCAGAAATCTGCTCTTGGAAAATTCTATGGAGGACTCAAACATACAATTATGGAATTGAGCAGTTGTGTTTGGCAAGTATCTTGTGAGTTCAAAGAGTTGCAGGCTTTCATTTTTTAAATAAATAGGTTTAAATTGTAACATGAATCAAATTAAAAGGATACAGAAGGTCATGATGGCAGGGACTATTGGTGGAAAACTAGTTGAAGACCCTCATCACATTTACTCCTTTTAGGAAAAAGGGAAAGGATACTCCAAGTGCACTGGAAACAGGTAGTTGCTTCAACTAATTTAGTATATAGCTGTGCAAATCTAGATTACTTAATTTCATCTGAAAAAATATTAGAGAGTTACATACTTTATAGCTTCTGTAGGTCAAACTCTCTGCACACACCAGGGGCTCCGTGTATCCCTCCATTCTGCCCCACAAGCTGTGTGTGTCCCCATTTCCGCATGCCTCACTATCGTTCTTCATTTCTTTCTTGCAGGGTGTCAACATTTTTAAACTCTATTCAGAGTATGGGCAAAACTGAGTTGGGCGAGTGTGTTTTGATGGAAGGTGGCATCCACAGGTTCTTTGATCTATAGACAATTACAAAGGTGGTTGAAACTAAGGATGCAAATTGATAACCAATTAACTAGTTACCTGGGAAACATCACTCTTAACAAATGATGCCTACCAGGTAACTGTTAACCGGGAGCAGACCCCTGCCCGCAGCAGGCAGAGGGCTGCTCCAGCCCCACAGTTAACTAATTAAATAAGATTTTACATCCCTAGTTGAAAATGCTGGGTCTGCAACCAGATGACATGACCACTGTGTGCCCCCTATTCTTCCTTTCTGCCTTTCCAATTTTCATCCAAATCAACAGGGCTCTCCCCATTGATGCCTAGAACAGTCTCTGAAACATTGGAAGTAGTACTGAGATTTGGCATTCAGTTATCACATTGTATCCAAAACAGAGAAATACCATTATGTTGAACATAAAAGCCTCATGAGCTTTGCCAATGAAGGGTTGGGAATGGAAACTTTTTATCACTTAATATCCATATCATCGATTAAGTTCAGTTACAGTAACAATTAATATACAAGGAACAAATGGCATAACTGGTTCTTTGAAATGCAGGCTTTATGGGAAGATGTATTATCTCTTGCAGTTCCAGAGCTAGCACAATAAAGACCGAAAGAGAGCAGAACTTCCCTCTGGTTGCTGTTTTGAGACGCAAACAATAGCCACAGCACTGGTCACTCTGCAACTTCCTCTCTCATTTGATAATCATTAGAGCTGTCTCACTAACCAGAGAGCCAAGTTAGTTACGTTATTAATTGTAAGTATTTCCATAATTTCCAGTAATTAAATTTTGTTGAACTACAATATTGTAATTGCTCATTTCCAGTTTTATTTTTAATCTTGAGCTCCAAATTGCCTTTTAAATTTTATTTTTCTATGATAACTACAGTATTCTAATTATACAGTTATAAATTAATACCCTATTTGCAAAAAGCTTTATTCTTTTGTAGTGTTGTGACTGGGAATTCATTTAACACTCAAGTCTTCCACACTATATCCCAGACCCCCCCACACAAAAAAAAATTTTTTAGAACAGTCACTGATTCACTATGCTTGAAAATGCTGTCACCAATTGCTTCATAGAGGAAAACAAAACTTAGCTATTGTGTACCTATCTCAAGAAAGAAGTAGAATAATTTAGCTTGTTTCATACCAGTAATGGTGCAGGCATCTCTGTATTCTCTGGAGTTTGGCACATCATCTTCCACTGCTTCACTTACATAGTGCTCTTCATGGATGCCTGTATCACAGGCTAGGACTGCATGGTTCGTTGGCTCTGAAGGGGGCACAGTGGCAGCCAAAGTGCAGTCGTGCAAAGCTGTGGCGTCCAGCTTGGCAGGTTTCACAGGGATGTGCAAACTGCCATCAGGGGGGCCAGTGCTGGAGACTGGGTCTGGCAAGCAGAAACACAACCCTGTCTCTTTCTAGTGCTGGCTTCCTTGAGAGTTCTGCAAAACACACAAGAGCGGCACATAATAAGTTCAGGCAGTTCCAACCAAATTAGTCAAAACAGATATATTAAATATTCTATTCATGCCCTGATAAAATCAGCAAATATTACAAGACAAATACCCCACACGGACCAGCTGCCACACTTAGTACATTATTTAATGAGTTTCTCCATAGGGGTGTTAGGCCAGTAAATGCCAATATTTGACATCGTACGATAAACAATCAGATTCTCTTTTTTTGTCAAATCCTTCCTAGAGTTAATATACTCCAGCCACCTAAGAACATGCAGTGATGAACATGCTAGAATATTACCATCATCCCTCCACCCTAACCAGTGGAGGATACTATATTATTCAGTTTGTATTCTGAAATAGGGACACTTCTACAAGACAAAGTAAAATCCTGACATCAGAGAAGATCAAGTTAGAGGAGAGAGTTAGACTGAATGTGAGCAGGAAAAGCAGCTTGGGATCAGATTGCAAACAGAGGACTTGACTGGGATGCAAAGTGAAATGATCTCAAGATTATTATTTTCAGGGAGTCAACAGGAGAAACTATGGATGGGCAAACAGGCTCCCAGCTCCCGCCAGCTCTGAGACCTCTGCAGAGCTCCATTATAAATGTAGTAAGAGTCTTCCGGCTTTTTTGTCTCATACTTTTTCATGATGATTTGCGCCTTCTGGCATTTTGTCAAGGCTGAGTATCCTGAAATTTTCAGAGGGGTAGCCATGTTAGTCTGTTTCAGCAAAAACAATGAGTCCTGTGGCACCTTAGAAGACTAAGAAATTCATTTGGACATATGAAAGCTTATGCTCAAATACATGTGTGTGTTTGTCTTTAAGGTGCCACAGGACTCCTCTGTTGTTTTAACATGAAAATGACTCTGAGGTTCAAAAAGGCACAAAGCTGAAATTGTACTCCCTTTCCACTACAATCACCATAGGACAATAATTTTTCTGTATGTTCAAGTGATACATTTATCACCGCATATTCTTCAATATAGCAACCACAGAAAAATCCCCAGTGAAAGTGTTAGCAGAAAGCTCCTGGCTCTTATGCAGAGTATCCTTTATTATATAGCTATCAATGCATGCAGCTTTGTGTCATTTGTATGGATTATTTTTAAACTTGTCCCCTTCCAAGTTGCTGCACTGAAATAATCAAAGAGAGAGAGACAGCTGCTGTTATACATTTTTTATGTAGGTGAAAATTAGAATATGGCACAATCTCCATTGCTTCTTTGCAATTCACATAGAAGAATCTCAAAACACAGCAAGGAAACACACTGGAAACATACTAACTAAAAAGCTTTGTATGTCTCCATTTCCTCATGATCTCTATCATACATTCATGAATCATATTTGTAACAGAAAACTCAATTGAGTAAAGTTCACTCTTTGTTCACAGGAACAGTAATGTCTGGGGAGACATCTAGCAACAGCAATCTTTATTCCCCACTCCTCCTTCCCCCACTTTTATGAATCCTTCCTTTTACAATTATAAGGAGTGAGGAACCTCTCAGGCATGGCTTGTAAGCGTTGTGTGTCCCTAAATTACACCTCCAGTGATCAAAGACATGTGAGTTTTGAACAGATGAGACATTTTGTATTTACAAGGGTCATAGATACTAATATAGTACCTGATGTGAATAAAATATTTCTTGGTGTTCCTTTCTCGGTGATTTTTTTTCCAAACCCCACTCCCACATACTCACAATCACAGAAACATTTGCAAACAATAACCAGAAGGTAATACTGAAAGTTTCATTACCTTTGGCAACCAGCCAACACAAGTCTTTCTGTTCATCTGTACACCACCTAGGTCACAGCAATAAGATCACTTCAATTCTCTCCACTCCAAGCAGTCTCAGATATGAAAAAAGCTCCACTTATGTCACAAGCCACCCACAAACAGAATTTAGTCATAAATTTTGTTAACTACTGGAAGAATATATTGAGATTTCACTTCTGTAGCTACATTAACTCTGTGGTGAGGGATAAGCTAGTTTTGGCAATGATAAAGGTGGGTGGAGAATTCACAATAGATAGGGTCAACACCTTTCATCTTTTTATTTGTACTTGAAAACTGTTTGCATGTAAATCACAATTTTTTGAATCTGATACTCAAAATGATTCACCAAGTAATTAGTGGTCTGGGGAACCTCATTTGCAGGAAATTTGTTACAAGTATGATTTATTCAAAATTTGAGATAGGTCACTGGGTCACATGATTGGTTACCAGTCACACAAGGTGACAGTGTAAAACTCTTTCCAGGGTAGTAAAAGTCAATATTTTTGCACAAGGGAAAGCATTCCAGGGAGCTCCTCTTTTACATGACAAAAGACCTGGTCCTTTTTCTCACTAATTAGCATAGTTTAAAATGTATTCTTTCCTGAAAAGGGCCCCTCATAAATGTGTCTTCTTTTTAGGACTGGGATATATTTGAAAGTTTAAACAACAAATACTTCACAATACGATCAGATGGGGACAAAAATGGGGTATGGATCATCACACTCATTACCCAACCTGGCCCAGGGAAGCTAATGCTCCAACCACTGGACCAAGTTTGGTGACAAATTTTGGTCAAAGGCCACCTGTGCATATGATGAGACACAAAAATCAGTTACAATCCAGTGTTCCCTCTAAGCTTGCACTTGGGCAACAACTCAGGAGAGATGCAAATGCCATACAGCGGATTGAGCCAGCAGCTGTGTTTCTATTGGTGGTACACATCCACACATGCCTTGGTGCACAAAACATTTATTCCACACATGGATGGGAAAAATTAGAGGAAACATTGTTACTACTCCCATTAGATGCACACAGACAACTTGGCTGACAGAGAGGCAGCTGGACTATATTGCATCTTGAGCATGAGGAGAACAATTGTTTAAATTGAAAGAAAGCAGAGCTGAATAGGGATTACTAAAAGCAAAATCTGTCCTCAAATTATAGGTAGAGGTGTCTGTGAAATAAAAACAAAAACAAACCAACCAAATAAACCAAACAGTATTTGTAAGACTAGCAGGTTTGTTTGTTTTTTTTAATTTGGAAGCCAAGCACACCTTATGCAGAAATCTCAGAGTCAGTAAATGTAACTCCACTTAATCATTTTTACAGTGCCACTCTTCATTGCATGAACACATTTTTGTACTATGGCGTATTACAAAATACAGTAGTGTTGCAAACAGGACCTGGGCAAGTGTTGTAAAAAGGATTTTATCACACCTCTCTCTGTACTTAGAGCACAGAAAGGCCCTTACCATTTTGGGCACTATCCTTCTTCTATACAGGAGTTCAAATCTTTTGCACAAAAATGGATTTGCATGGATTTGCAACTGACAAACTACTTTCAATCAATGTTTTTATTAACTAAGCAACCAGTCAAACAAAAGAGCTCACGCAAAAAGAGTAAGAAACATTAATATAATTAAATGAAATCTCTCCTGACCTTTTGTTCCCCATCCAATAGAAACTACACCGTACTGGAAACAATTACATGAATATGGTGGATTCTTTGCTTGGCTAATTTAAGCTAATAACTATGTGCTTCCCCTTTACTTACAAAACAGGGGATCATGTGTGTCACAGCCACAGGTTCTAGACTACCATAATTTCATTTACTTGTTCAGAAGTTGCTCTGACCCTTAAAATCATAAGAGGCACTTGACATTAATGTAAAGCTCCAAATTCGTAAAACTTCCCCCTCTCCCCCCAGTGAATGTACTACCCCTCCCCCCAGTGAATGTACTACAATTGTATAACGCTTATATTGTACACACAATTCCTTCTATATTATGTACAAAATATAGACTGGGATCTGCAGACACTGGGGTCTCATTTGTATGAGGGAACTCCAAGGAGTTTGAGGGTCCTGTTGATCTACTCCTCCCTCCCTCCCTCGCAGTACCTCCTGCGGCTCACAGTACAGGGCTAAGCTCCCGGAAGCAGTCAGACTTGTAGTCCCTAGGCTCATGGGTGATCAGGGAGGCTCCATGTGCTGCTACTGTCTGAGTGCCAGCTCTGCAGCTCCCACTGGCCAGGAACCCTGTATCCTCAGCCGAAGCCCTCACTTTTCTCACACCCCAACCCTGTACCCCCCCTTGAGTGAGCATAGAGGAAAGCGAGTGACAGAGGGAGGGGCATGGAGCAACTGGGGGCAGGGTTTCAGAGAAGAGGTAGAGTAAGGGAGGTCCCTTAATTTATTACAAAATAGGGGTCCTTGAGGTTGCTAAAATAGATTATATAAAGTAATCTAACAGGTTCCTAGGAACAGTAACTGATTTAATCCCCGAATACAGCATGGTTTAATTTTAATAACCGTATCCTATGTATGTTCACTAGGTGCGCGTGCACACACACGCGCGCACACACACACACACACACACACACACACGTCTATAGCTCCCGTTGGCTGGAAACAGCAAACCACAGCCAATGGCAGCTGCAAGGTTCCGTGGCTATGGACACATTAAATAAAGCAGTATCATCCCACCAGCAGCTTTCCCTGGAGGCCCTGCCATCCAAGTTTGAATAATTCTACGGTAGAGAACTGAGCTAAATATCCATCATCACAATCTCATTATTACATTTTCTTATAACATTTACTCAGTACCATTCACAGACCTTTAAAAGACAGAAACTGAAAAAGGCAGTAAATCAAGTTAATCAAACCTACAATGTCTATTGACTTTGCTTGTGGCGTTTGTTTTCTTTTAAGTCACCCTATCACAAATAAAGGCATCACAACTTCTCAAGGAACGAGGCCCAATGCAAGAAGCAACAAGTCAGGGAAAAGTGATGTTTCATCTATAGTAAATGAAGTGAAGATGGTCTTGATATCAAGGCCTGAATGTTTTATTTGCTTAACAAAAATTATATTACTTAGTTTGAACAGAATTACTTTATACAACGGGGAATTTCAGTTTGATTACTGTCATCATTTGCTGGTCACCGTAAGAAGTGGACTGTGCCCACGAAATCTCACGATACCATCTACATGTTTTGTTAGTCTTTAAAGTGCTAGCAGATTATTTGTTGTTTTTTAATTTTAAAATAGTTAAATAAAGTTTTAAAGCACTTTTAAACAAATAGATTGGGGAGTTTCAGTTAAATTAACAAAATTTGTTTTAAGTGTTTAGAAAGTTTAAGAAAAAAAAAGATGACATGATAAATAAATGCCAGCCAAAAACCTTAGTTTGTCAATTTTTTAAATATAGCACAATTCCAAAATTATGACAACTCGATGAATAATCATCATGGAAATTCACAAGAATTCTGGTGGCATTTGTCAAAATAAAAAATTAACATTAAAAATCATCTTCATCTGAATGTAGTGATGTTCAGCATCTTATTGTTTTATATTATGATGTCCTAGCTCAGAGTGTCACTTAAGCACATGTGCAGCTTTTAGCCTAAGAGTCATCCCACTCACTGGGACTTCTAACATGCTAAGGAAGAAATGCTCAAATTGTCAAAATATATTCCAGATTTAATTTTTCTGTGCTAGAGCCAAACCGTTACATTTAAAACTAACATGATTATGTAGGATTGTCAATAATTTATTGCATATGAAACTTCCCCCTCTAATATTTAAAGTTTCTCTATAAATTTAAATGTATTAATCTTTCATGGGTTGAGGATAATTTAACAGTGTCCAAATGGATTCCTTTGAACTTTGATAAAGAACTGTTGCACTGCAGCTGCCTAGTTTTGAACCATAAAATACCCAAGAACTATCAACTCTTAAAACAGAATGGCTGTAATGAAAACTCACGTTATTTGTAGCTTCTTATAGAGAAAACTTAATTCCACAGAAGCATCATCCCTATACTTCCCTCAGGGACATCCTATATTATAAAATATATACATCCATATATATTCCTTCAAAGTCCAATAACGTCTTAAAATCAGTTCATTGCAATGACTCAAAAAAAAACTGAATTCTGGTTTTTCTTCATTAAAAAAAAACCTAAAAATAGCATTTTTAGTAATAGCCGAGTGCTCTGTATCCCTAACTGACTTCACAATGTTCACCCATTTTACTCACATCATAACAGCAGTTGGAGTCCATCAGTGCATTTTCTTTTATCAAGTAGAGGGAATACTAATATTGAACAATGTGAAGGACCGCCACCTCTTCAACGCACCAGCCAAGCATTTTAGCTGTGCAGCTCTTTAGCTCCACTAGCACACGGCAGTAAGAATCAAAGAATGGAAACTGAACCCAAGGCTGCAGAGTACAACTAAAATCATTCTTTTAAAGGGCTGTCTCTAAGAAAACATCTTGAGATCAGTCGGTCAATCTGAGTTTCAGTTTTTTTTAATTTGCAGTTTTTATTGCATCTTATACCATAATACATACAAGTCACTTCTGTATTCCATAGGAATACAAGATGAACCTTTTCTACAGCCAGAACTAAAAGAAACTCCGCATTACTGGCCTTGGCACAAATATCACACATACAGCATTTCTTCCTGGAAGCACAAAGAAAAGACTGTGATGTACCTATCATAAGGATGCTTTGTTGTCTTGCTCTCCTGTTTTATTAAGTATTAGACAATTTTTGGAAAAAAATTGGTTTCGATTTAAGGATTCCGGATTCTTTCCAGATATGGTGTAAGATATGTGTGTGAAGCTGGAAGGAACTTAAAACTTTAATATCTGTAAGGGAAGGGATTCCTGTATCTTCAAAAATACATATTGGAGAGAAAGTAATCACTTTAGCTACGGATAGTCTCAGTTCTACTCATGTCAAGGTAAGTCGACCAAACAATTTTAAGCACTGGGAAACACTGATCAGGAGTAGCAGTCAAGAAGCGGAAAATGGCAAGTGAATTGAAGACAAGGGGGGATGGTGCAAACAGCATGAATAAACATGCCACAAAAGGAGAGAGCTCATTGAAGTGAGAGGCACCTGAAGCGTATAGCAGAACACTTATAAAAGAAAGAGAAAATAGGGGTTCAGAGCAGGGAAAACTTACGTGTGGAGGAAGCAAGAGCTAGGAGAGGAAGGAGGTAAGACAGTAGGGGGAAAAGGATAGCCTCAGCGGAGTGTGAGATGCAGCAGCATGGAGCCTGTCACAGAAAAAAAATGTCTAGTGTCAACTGCACTGACAAAATTGCCTTAAATAATAATAGGGGCTGGGATATATAGAAAGGCAAGGAGCAAAGATGAGTTTGTGATGTGCAGTAGATTCTCTGTCACAGGTATAATTCTAGCGTCTCCTATATTAAAGAAGTGACATCAATTTAAAAAAAAATCCAAAACACATTTCTGTCTGAAAAGTTTGCTCCCAATATCCTTACACATAATTTCAAAAAGGCTTATTTGCCCTGGTTTTTATTATTTTTATTTTTAGAATCCTGCAAATCCATGAATATCCAGGATTAAATTTTGAGGATACTGGAGTGGATGTGGATATTGAATAAAAAGGGCTCCACTCAGATGCTTATCCCGCTCCACACTGCCTGGTGCTCACCAGGGAGCATGGTCAGGATGCTCCTTCAGAGGAGCATGCCCTGGGAACAAATGCTTGTACCTCTTGGCTTGGACCCTGCTCCCCAGAAAGCACCTGGTGGGGCGCCAGGGCAGAACAAGCACTCTAAGGGCATCCACCTACTGCTTGCTGAGGTGCAGATATAAAAGGCCTGGAGTGGATTGCTGATGGGATGCATATTGTTTCCAGCGGATGCAGATCGAATGCAGATTCACATTTTTATATCTGCGCAGGACACTATTTACTTTGTAGCGTAGAGAGCACTGCATGCTTCGTCAATTTCCCCCTCTAGCATTAACTGGTGGACTGTATCATTCAGGCTGTGAACACCTCCAGGTACCACCCCATGGGGAGGCATGCATATACTGGTTCAAACTGGATTTTCAGAGACCAACACAGAAAGCAGATCTGGTATAAAAAGGTTGAATTTAAACAGTCCAGACACAGCACTGACTTTTGCAGAAGGGTTGGGAATATTGTGGCCGCCTAGGACTCTGTAAGATTGATATAGGACTATGCTTTTAGCATGGGATCAGAACTGTTTGTATTTTAGGTTTTCATTGCAACAGTCTGACCTTTTGAGTAAATATATTTTTGTGCTGTGAAGGCTGACTGATAAGGTAACTGGATACACTTTTGCAGCCTACTGGGGAAAATCTGAGGTGTGCAGAAACTGCAAACCTTTGCCCCGTATCTGGAAAGAGACATGCAGATCTCTCCCTGAAAGGTGACAGCTGGGAAGCTGAAATCTTAAGTGAGTGTCCTCAAGGTAGACCAGGATGAGGGTTAACCTTAAAACTGACAAACCCCACAACAATTAGAGGGGCTTAGGACACAGTGGCACTTGCCATCATCTAATGAGGTTTACTTTAAGGTCAAAGTATGGTATCTCTAGTAACATTGAACAAACAGTATGTTCCATGAGTAACCCTTCTGAAATAACTGGAACTTTTTAGAGCAGTAAACTAAATATTCAGCTTGAATAAAAGTTGCATAGTTAAGCCCTGGAACTGCAGCAGTCATGGAGAGGCACTTTGCACCTGGCCCTAAGCTGCTGCAGTGAAAGAGGGCCAGGGTAGACCTCTCTACCCCGAGCAGCCTGTATACTGAACTCCTCATCCCAAACCCCACCCCAGAGCAATGATTTAAATAAAACATGCACACTTTCATTACATTTTCCAAAAAACAAAATTTGAGTTAAGGATTCGAGCAAATCCAGGTAAATCTTCTAACACAGTAAATAAATGTCTTGCTTAACAGATACTGAACAATTCTTATATCAAATGTACTGCAGTAAAGGACTGAAAATGAAAAATCAATTGGAAAAACGTACTATTTGTTGGTCTGACTAAACCAGTTCATCTTTTTTACTCACTAAAGATTTCATGCTCCAGTTTTTCATTTATAAAGATGACACTGGATATGTGAAGGCAGATAAAAACAATCCTAGGGAAACTGCAAGCAACACAATGAATCATTTACATGAAATGTACGGGGAAAAGCTAAAAATAGCAACTGTATGAAGTGAGCAGAGAAGGGATTCCTTCAAAGAACAGTGATTTACTGGTAGTTGCCTGTGCTGAGCTTAAATAGTACAAAGTCACCTACAATGTGAGACTTTGATTCTCATTTCTTGACGGTTGCACTTGTGATTCTCTCAACCTCATTTTAACTGCTATACGAACAAAGATGTTGAGTTGTGCTTTTTCCAAAAATTATTAAATAATGCATGCAAAGACATCTCTAATTCTAAAGAATAAAATCTACACAGTAAAGATAAAGGGGAGAAAAAAGGAGAAGCTCATCTCTCCCTCACGTCCTGACACCAGTGAAATGCAGCATTATGTTGGTGCATCAGCATACAGCATTTCCTCTTCCTCTCAAAACAGGGACAATGGAAACACCCTACAAGACAAACTCTCCACATAACCTTCACAGCTGAGTGCATACAAATGAGCTCTCAGAGAGCTTTATGTAACACTGTCCCACACACTAAAACTCCTTGCAGCAAATGTTATGAGTCTATAAATAATTTCTTCTCATGTAAGACTCACATTATATTAACAACTTATGAAGCTCTCCTTTTGTTTCACCTTAACCACAATCTATTTTTACCCTAGATACCTACCAGAGAATTAAAAAAATTAGAACAGTTAAAAGCTGGTCCACTGCCATTTTAGTATTGCACTCTATTGCAATGGAAGTTAGACATATCATGTAACCATTTCCAACACACAGAAAATTTCATCCTAACCACAGATGTCAAGACACTAGGGGGTATGTCTACACTTCATCCCTCTTCCGAGAGAGGAATGCAAATGCAGACACCCGACACTGCAAGTGAAGCGGAGATTTAAATATCCCGCGCTTCATTTGCGTAATCACCTTATGATGCTATTTCGAAATAGTGCTATTTTGAGAGAAAAACGGGGTTACTTCGAGATAAAAACCCCTTCCCCCGAAATAACCCTTACTCATTTTTTAGGGTTATTTCGAGGGAAGGGGTTTTATCTTGAAATAACCCCGGTTTTTCCCTCTCAAAATAGCACCATAATGCTTCCTTCGGAAGAGGAATGAAATGTAGACATACCCTAGGAGTGTGAACTATGGCTACAGTAAGAACAGAACATGGAACAGACAAAAAAAACTCCTTAAATTACAGTATGCTCCCCTTTAAGCTATGCAGAGTGTACGTCTGGAAGGAGTGGGAGTATATGCATACCAACACAACACAGAAGAACAAAAATGTTTGTATACACAGGGCACAAGCTAGCATATACTAAAGTCAAATTAAGGAATTTGATTGGCTTCACTGGATGTCAGATCAGGACCTCAAGTATACATGCAATCATACAACTTCCCAAAGTCCAAATAGCTAAATATCTGGAGCTGAAAAATGCATTTCATAGATTCATAAATTCAAAGGCTAGAAAGGCCCCTTGTGATCAGATAGTTTGATCTTCTGAATAACAGAGGCCTAACCCCCCACCTCCAAATATCTGCTCTAACAATTAATTTAGAAAAACACCTAATCTTTATTTTAAAATGATCCGTGATGGAGATTCTACCATGATACTTGGTAAATTGTTCCAATCTTTTATTATCCTCACTGTTAAAAATGTGCATCTTATTTCCAGTCTGCATGTCTCTAGCTTCAATTTACAGCCATTGGGTCATGTTATAGCATTCTCTGCCAGAACGAAGAGCCCAATATTAAGTATTTGCTCTCCATATAGGTTCTTATAGGGCAGTGGTTCACACACAGATCTTCCAGGTGGTATGTCAACTCATCTAAAAGGAGTGGGAGAAGACCTTCCTACCAGAGTAAGAGCTTCACTTCTTACCAAACATCCGTGGGGGAAGCAGGGGTGTGGAGCACCCGTGTTTCACTTGAAAAGTTTGCTGGTGCTGTCAAAAGGAAGATAAAGTTTCTTGAGATTCCTTCTTGAGAATCCAGAGCTGTGTTGCACTGTTGGGGTATGTGGGGATTTGCATTCATGGGGCTTTTGAACACACAAAGACCTGCGGTAATTGACCAATTAAATCAAGATGCTGCTTTGCTGTCTGTCACAGTAGTGGGCACAGAAAATTTTGAAGTTCATGTGGGTGCAGGAACTGCGTCCGAGCTCTGCTTCCCTACATGCAGATCCTGACCGTAAGACTCAGGTCACCCACACACTGGGCTTCACAGACAAGGTCTCAGCTAACCCCACATCCAGGGCTCTGCTCACAGCCCCATGCCGGGGGCTTGGCTTCTCTTGGTCCTGAGCACAGGGTCCTGGCTGCCACTAGTCCCACACCAGGGGCTCTGCTCCTGGTCCTGCACCGGGCAGCTCAGCTCCTCCTGGTCCAATGCCTGGCATTCTGACTGCTGCCAGCCCCATGCTCAGGGCTCTCCTTATAGCCTCATGTTTGGGGTCTGCACACAAGGTCCCAGCTTCAGCCCCCTTATCTTTGTCTGCACCCCCCAGAGCCACAGCCCCACTCCTGGCCCCTGCTCTGGGGGCAGAGGGGCATGGACAAGAGTAAGGGGGTGCAAGCTAAAATGTTTGGGATGGGATTAGTATTCCTTATAAGATTGCATTTAGGAAGCCTCCTGGGAGAGATTCAAATGCTGCCCAGCTAATTAGCAGAGTCCTCACAGCAGGCAGCATGTGTTTCTACAGGTGGTGCACATAACAAAATTTATTCTGCATAAGGATGGAAGAAGTTAGAGGGAACATTGGTGGGGACCCCTGGCTTTCAGCACCCCTACTGTAAAAATGTTCCAATGCCACTGTTAGCAAGTTTGGATATGAAACTTGGAAAACTAGTAATTGTGTCTATACTTCAACACTGGTGCTTTTGAAAGTTTCAGGATGAATTCCCTTTATGTGTGCACTCTAAAATTACCCAGCTGATGCTTCTGTATATCAAATTCTGCTACTTATCTTCAGAAGAGGCACCATATGGGCAGTAACTGAAGATGTTACCACAAGCCATCCCCAATGCACTCTGCACAAGCCTCACTGTGGACCTTCCTCTCCCCCATGAATTGAGAGGGAACTAAACTCTATTAAGTATAATGGGCAAACTGACATGCTTATAGATCAGTCAAGTTAGGAAGACCTATTATCCAGTCAATACAAACACATTCCTATTTTGTGCTTATATACATACAGCCTGAAACAGAACTGCCAAAACAGCTTTGGGTCCAGGAGCAATAATGCTTTGGGAAAGCGTATTGATAGGTTTTACAGAATGCATGAGAAGACTACTTAATTGACAGAGTTTTGCATTTCACTGATAACTCCCACCTTACTTCATTCACTACAATACCATTAGTAACCCTTGAGAAAGTAAGGCAAGATTAGAATTATTCATTACACTGCCAGTGATAGGGTTATCAAACTGTTGTACACATTAGGAAGCACAGTCATTGCAATTCATAACTAGATGTAGGCATGCAATGAAGCAAGTGCCAAAGACTTACAGCAGTTGAAGCTTACTGCCTTTTTCCCCCTCTACCACTCATGTAACAACTGGGCTAAACATTAACCATGGTTTGGTTTTTAATGAATACTGTTTATTCGCTAAGTGAAGCTACAGAAAAACTGGGGC
Source organism: Pelodiscus sinensis (assembly GCF_049634645.1). Lineage (NCBI taxonomy): Eukaryota > Metazoa > Chordata > Testudines > Trionychidae > Pelodiscus > Pelodiscus sinensis. The sequence goes on from NC_134712.1 coordinate 176,987,609, forward strand.
AATTTTATGATTTTTTTCAATAGTAAAATATATTTTTGTGTAAATCTGTTTGGATCTTTTGTAGGGAAAGATTCAATAGAAAAATCAAAAAGGGCACGTCCATATCAGGACCAGAGTTAGACGCCTTTTTTTGACTTCCAGACCTATGCATATTACTCCTGACACAGTGCTACTAATACAAGGTTACAATCTTTCCATACCTCAGTTTCTTTATTCATAATGATATTTCCCAGAAGCGAAATCTGAACATGTATACGATTTAAGAGGCCCAGTCACATAAGTAGGCAGATGAACATTTACACCACATGAAAAAATCATGGGAACATAAATTAAGAAATATTAAAATAGCTTAGCAATCCCACTTATATGTTCGCTTTTCACATTTTCTACTTCTACTTTGTGGTAAACATCCTACATGGGTGTTTATAACAGTTTTATAGAGGAAAGACAAAAAGGGCAAGTGAGGGAAGTGGACACAAGATAAAGTATAAACACTGGACTTCATGAATGAAACTGACCTCTTACCTCCTATACAAACTCTTGCACAGAGTCCATATGGCATATACATTAGGCTGAAATCAAAGTGATTAAGGGAAGCCAAGATCGGATAGCTAGAGTCCAAAACATTTTTTAAAATGCTCTGTCTCAAGACACCATCTCTAAATTGGAATCACTTGAAATTTGATCACTTGACCTTTACAAAAGAGCATTAATATCAGGTTCTCTTTTCATTAAGTTTCATGGGCACTGCAAGCATCAAACATTAAAACTTCAACTTGCTGGTGACAGATATACAATAGAAGCATGAAGAGATTATGCCATTAAAATGTAAAACCATGTGCGGGCCAAGAAAACTTTTAGCCTTTCAGTGCTGCTTAATACATCAAGTACTAGAGGCTAAATATAATAAACATTAGGGGCTACCTGTGTTGTCTCTGCATGTTGTATAACTCCAGAAGAGAATAAGTGCCTTCAAATATGATTCTGTAATGTGTTACAATACAGTAGGTCTTCCCTACAGAGTTAACTCATGTGTTGTCTTGACCCTACCCCATCCTCTCACAAAACCCAAACTGGTTTTGATGATGCTTTAAACTCAGTCTAGCTGACACCGCTGATGGTACAGGCTTCAGCACATGCTTCGCTTTAGCCCAGGCTGGTAACCTATCCACTCTGCAGTGAGGACACAAGATATTCAGCATACCTGCTGCTGTTAGTCCTCCAATATCTCCCCTTGAGTCTCCCTGGGCTGTATTTTCTTCCCTTCTCTCTTCTTTTGCACTGGAAGTCACTGTTGGTATTTAAACCCCACATTTCACACGGACTGCTACATTTCTACTTCACTTCTATAGCATGACAAATATGCCATCCGAAAAGTCATTCTTGCACAGCATGCTGCCAGCTAGCCAGATACTGATACCAAGCTTCTGGTGAACATCTGGCATGAGATCAGAAAGACACATAATTTGATATAGGTGTCACTGAGCTTGTAGCATGCTTTTTCCCCACAGTGACACTACCATTTGTTTTCAGAGGCAACCTACATATCAAATCTATTGCATGACTTGAGGCAGTATTAAGTCCAGAGCATTTACAAAGTCTCTCGACAGCACATGTCTGGACATCTTGGGTGGAAAGGGCATGATTGCAAAGGCACAATTATGCTGCTAGATCCTAGCTCAATATCCTAGTTAAAATATAATTTGCAAAGTTTTAGTCCTTCTCTGTACCTCATACCTTTTCAGTTCTCATGAATTCTCAAAAAAGTAATTTAACAACTTTCTACCATTCACAAGACTTCTATATAAAGATGCCTAGCTGGTAAGAATTAAGAAACACTGTTGTAGTCTATATGCAAGTCATGTGGAAGTATTTTCAAATAAACATGTATAGCACAGAAAGGAAAAGCGTATTTTCCTTTGATTGTCTGGAGTCTGTATGGGTCTTGTTGGCATCGCACTTGGTTGCAGCAGGAGATTTCCAGTTGCAGACACACAGACTTGCAACTTCGTTTTTCTTGAAAAAGATTTTTTTTAAATAAGTTTCTAACAGCTTTTTTACTGCAATAATGTACTACGATGATAATTTCACTAGCCTTCATTAACTTGTGACTACCCTGCTCTTAGATATTTTATAATACTGTGTAGGTATTACTTACATAAAAACACAGAAGGACAGGACTGGGAGAGACCTCAAGAGGTATTCTAGTCCAGTCCTCTGAACACAAAGAAGGACTAAATAAATATTATTTCTAGACCATCCCTGACAGATGGTAGAATAATTAACATATATTTGAATAATCAGCCATAATGAACTCTTACACAGTTATGAACTGAATACCATACTGTAAGTACATATTCATTTGGCAGTTTTGCCTGGAGGTGAAATGAGGTCCAAGACTCCAGATGACCTCAGTATTTCAAACATTAACATATTCTCATTCCTCAGATACTACACAGGGTGAGTAACTTGTTCTTCATAGCCCTGTGTAGCCTAATGCTGGTTCTTCGAGATGTGCCCCGTGGGTGCTCCACTCTAGGGCTGTGTCCAGACTCAGGGGTTTTCTCGGGAAAAGTAGCCTTTTCCCGAAAAAACTTCCCCTGCGTCCAGACTCAAGCCGCGTTCTTTCGAAATTAATTCGAAAGAACGCGGCTTTTCTTTCGATGGCGGTAAACCTCAATTTACGAGGAAGAACGCCTTCTTTCGAAAGTTCCTCTTTCAAAAGAAGGCGTTCTTCAATGTAAATAGGGCGTCTTCGAAAGAGAGCATCCAGACTCACTGGATGCTTTCTTTCGAAAAAGCAAGCCGCTTTTTCGAAATTTCTCCGTGCAGTCTACACGCTCTCTTTCGAAAGAGGCTTTCGAAAGAGCCTCTTTCGAAAGAAGCCTGCAGTCTAGACATAGCCTAGGTGTCGGGTCCGTCCCGGCGCCGCTGGTCGGAAGCTTTCAGAGCCGTCTTCAGCCAGTCTGCGCATGCCCCCTGCAGCACGCGGCTTTCGTGCCTTTGATCACGAGCGCAGACCGGCCCCCCCGCCAGTTCCTCTCACCGCTCGGTCCCTGAAAGATAAATCAAAGGGAGAGACCTGGAGCAGGGCAGGTTGTGGAGCACCCACGGAGCACATCTCGAAGAACCAGCGTTACTACACAGGGTGAGTAACTTCTTCTTCTTCTTCGAGTGGCCCCGTGGGTGCTCCACTCTAGGTGACTGTACAGCGCTCCGGGTCAATTAATTATTGCCTGTAGAAGACAGGACTGCAGAAGCCACCACGTGGTCTGACGCCCATCGTTGCACTATGGCATAATGTCTCATAAAGGAAGCACTTGAAGCCCAAGTAGCGGCTCTACAGATATCTGCCAGGGGAACTCCCCTGGAAAAGGCCGTAGAGGTTGCTACTGCCCTCGTTGAATGTGCCCGTGGATTTGAGGGCAACGGTCTGTCATGAATAGCGTGACACCGGGTTATGCAGAGGGAGATAAGCCTAACTATGCGTTGAGTTGAAAGCGGCTGTCCCTTGGATCGCTGCGCTGTTGATACCAAAAGCTTACCTGTTAAGCGCCATTGTCTGGTTCTGTCTATGTAGAAGGCAAGGGCACGTCTGACATCCAGTGTATGAAGCATGGCCTCCTTATTTGAGGCATGTGGCTTTGGATAAAAAGAAGGAAGTACAATCGGTTTGTTGATGTGGAACGACGAGGAGATCTTAGGGGTGAACGCCGGGTGCAACCGTAGCGTCACTGATTCTTTTGAAAACAATGTGAACGGGCGAGTCGACATCATCGCTCCCAACTCACTGACTCTGCGCGCTGATGTAATTGCAAGCAGGAAAGCAGTCTTCATAGTCAGCATCTGTAGTGCTACGGATGCAAGTGGTTCAAATGGGGGAAACATAAGTGTTTCAAGAACTAAGTACAAATTCCACGACGGTGGAGGAGGTCTCCGAGGTGGACTTATATTATTTAGACCCTTGAGGAATCACTTGATGGTCGGATGAGAAAACAATGAGAACCCCTGTATTGGGGAATGGAATACACTGATGGCCGATAGATGAACACGGAGGGATGCCAGCGAGAGTTTTGAATCCCGCAAGTGCAGCATGTAATCGAGGACCTGGTGTAATGGAGCGGACAGCGGTTGGACGTTGTTTTGAAGGCACCAAGCCGAGTATCTGCGCCATTTGGTGAGGTAAGTATGTCTTGTTGAATCCTTTCTACTATGAATTAGAATGGACTTGACCTGCTGTGAGCAAAGGTTCTCATCTTGTTCGAGCCAGTCAGGAGCCACGCTGTCAGATGTAGCGTCTCCAGCTTGGGATGTAGCAGAGAACCCCGTTCTTGAGAGAGAAGGTTCTGGTGTAAAGGCAGAGGCCACGGAGGCCGTAGAGACATCCTGTGCAAGAACTGATACCAAGCTTGCCTGGGCCAGGCAGGTGCTATCAGAATCACCATTGCTGCCTCGTTCTGATCTTTTCCAGTGTTCTGGGAATGAGAACTGTTGGAGGGAACACGTACAGTAGTGATTTCTTCCAGGTGGTTAGTAGTGCATCGCCTAGTGATCCCTTGCCGATCCCTGCTCTGGAACAGAACAGGCGACACTTCTTGTTGGAGGCCGTCGCAAACAAATCTACCAGGGGCGTGCCCCATCTGCTGAAGACGTCCTGAATCACATCTTGCCTCATCTCCCACTTGTGGTCGACGGGGAAACGCCTGCTTAGGGAGTCGGCAATGACATTAGCTATGCCAGGTAAGTAGGATGCTGCTATGATGATATTGTTCCTTATGCACCAGTTCCAGCACCATACCGCTTCTGTGCATAGGGAATGTGACCTCGCTCCACCTTGTCTGTTTAGGTAGTACATCGCTGCCATGTTGTCCATAAACACTCTGACTGTCTTGCCCTTCAGGTGAGTATGGAAGTGCTTGCATGCCAGGAATATTGCACGCAACTCCAGTCTGTTGATATGTAGACGCCTCTCGGCGGGAGACCAGCAACCTTGTATGCGTTTGTCGCCCATGTGCGCACCCCATCCGATGAGGGAGGCGTCCGACGTCAGCTGTATCGATGGGATTGGTCTGTGGAAAGGCATTCCCACGAGAATGTTTGATGCCTTGGTCCACCAGCGCAGAGACACGTGAACGTGGAGCGGAGGAGAAACTTGTTTGTGAATGTCGTGTCTTCCCGGCACATACACCGTTGACAGCCAGTGTTGCAGGTTTCTGAGGTGGAGGCGTGCATGGGGAACGACAAACATGGCCGCGGCCATGTGGCCCAGGAGACGCAGACAGGTGTGTACTGAGACTACTGGGCCCTTGCCTAGTAGAGTGACCAGGTCCTTTATCACCTGGAATCTGTCCTTCGGTAAATAGGCTCTTGCCGTCTTTGAGTCGAGAACTGCCCCTATGAACTGTATGTTCTGCGTTGGAGTGGGGGTCGATTTCGACTCATTCACAATTAGTCTTAGAGAGTCGAACACTCGTCTGACTGTTGTGACCATGAGGGATGTTTCTTCCTGCGACGTGCCCTTTATCAAACAGTCGTCCAGATAAGGGAATATGATGACTCGCATTCGCCGGAGGTGCGCCGCAACGACTGCGAGGGTCTTTGAGAATAGCAGTGGGGCCGAAGCGAGACCGAATGGGAGGACACGATATTGGAAATGCTTGTCCTTTATGATGAAGCGCAGGAATCGTCTGTGTGCGGGATGTATCGTTATATGAAAGTACGCATCCTGTAGGTCGAGGGCTGCGAACCAATTGTTGTTGTCCAGAGCTGGGATGATCGTCGTGAGCATCGTCATTTTGAATCGCTGTTTTCTGAGGTAGCAATTCAACTGGCGCAGATCCAGAATAGGTCTCCATTCCCCCGTTTTCTTTTGCATTAGGAAATAACGTGAATAGAACCCTTTTCCCGTGAAGTCCTCTGGGACCTTCTCTATCGCCCAGATAGATAGTAGGCGATAGGTCTCTTGTTGCAGGAGGTCCTCGTGAGAAGGGTCCCTGAAAAGGGACGGGGATGGTGGGGTGGTAGGAGGGAGGGATGTGAATGGGATAGTGAGACCGGATCTTATCACCTCCAACACCCATTTGTCTGATGTTACAGCAGCCCATTGATGATAACAGGGTTGCAGTCTGTGATGAAAAATGGGCTTGGCATCTCTGGCAATGATTGGAGTGTTTGGCATGCCCTCGACATGGGAATCAAACCTGCTGTTTGGGTGCCCCGGCATTGTTCAGTCTAGTCGGGTGAGGACATCTGCGCTGTGGTTTCTGCCTAGAATGACCTTTATCATAAGGACGGTTTTGTTGTCTCTGGAATTGATAGTCATACCATTTTTGGAACGGAAAATATTGTCTGCGGCGGAAAGTGGGACATACATTCCGAGAGTACGTAAGGTTGTTCGCGAGTCCTTCCCTATATGGAGTACGACATCCGTTTTTTCTGCAAAGAGATTAATCCTATCAAATGGAAGGTCTTCCACCTTGGATTGTAACTCTCTAGGTACTGCGGCTGTTGCTAGCCATGAGGCCCTTCGCATGGATACTGCCGTAGCAACTGTTCGCGCCGCTGTGTCAGCCATGTCACTGGCAATTTGCAGACCTGCTCTGGCACACGCATATCCCTCTTGAATTATCTCACGGAGGAGAACCCTATCGGCCTTGGAGATTCATTGTGCAATTTCCGTCAATCTTGCAATGTTATCGAAGCTATGGTTGGACAAGAGAGCCGCATAATTAGCGATACGCAGGAGCAGTGTGGATGAAGAATACACCTTCTGTCCAAAGGTGTCTAGTTTTTTTGCATCCTTGTCAGCTGCTGAATTTCTGACCTGTGGGTTCTTTGCTCTCTATAAGGCTGCGTCCACCACCAGTGAATTTGGCTGGGGGTGAGTGACCAGGAACTCTGCCCCTTTGGCTGCTATGAAGTATCTTTTCTCCACCCTTTTGCACGATGGGGTAACTGAAGCCGGCGTGTTCCAGATCTCTGAAGCAGACTCTAGAATTGCCTCGTCTAGCAGTAAGGCCGCTCTGGATTGATGCCTAGGGTGTAAGTTCTTCCACAACTTATGTTGTTTCGCTTGCACATCCGTTAGTTGAACTTCCTGTGACTGTGCCACTCTCTTGAATAGGTCTTGGAATTCATGGGCATCATCCGGTGGTGAAGGATCCCCCACGAAAACTGCGTCATCTGGGGAGGGTGATTGGACATCCCCAGGGGAAGCTGCAGGCATGTGCTCGCCTGTATCTGAAATTTGACCCTCCTCCGGGTCAGAGAGGACTGATATTGAGGGTGCCGTGAGAAGGGGCAGTTTCGGTGAATGAAGTCTTTGATATTCAGGGGCATGAGGTGAAGCCCATCTATGATACGGCTGGCGGCAACAGCAAAAGTGGGAATGTGAGTGTGATCTGCCCTTCCTTATAGGGGCATGATAACTCCTGTGAGTATGATAATCATAATCAGGAGATGATCTCCTTGATGTATACCTGCTGTTGTGTCTGCTCCGATATGATCTGGGAGGCGAGTAGGTCGGCGAGCGAGATCTATGCGGACAGCCACGTCTATAAGAGTAATTCGAGCAGGAGCGTCTATGATCGCTATTATACGTGGAGGAATAAGCCCCCCTGTCTGACTGACATGCAGGAGGGGAAGGCTCTGGTGAGACATACAGTGAAGGTGACCTGGAATGGTACCTAGGTGCTGATTTCCTTGCTGTCTTAGTAGGAACAGCTGCCCGGGTCCGCTGGGCAGCTGTCAGGTCTGCTGCTGTGTTGCCATGGTTACGCTCAGCGCACACGGGCTGAGAATGTCTTGAAGGCAGAGATTGTAACCTCAGTGCCGCGGGGTGGGAGGACTGAGCAGCTCTCGGCCCCGAGTTAATGATCTCCCTTGGCACGGAGCGATTGCTCTCGCACAGCACCGAGCTCTCACAGGGCACCGGGTTAATGCTTTCCCCCGGCACAGATCGAGTGCTCTCACATGGCACCGGGGGTGCTCCAGGGGAATTTCTCTCTTGCGGTGCCGTCTGCCCTGTCAGCACCGCGCGGTGAGCCGTGGTCTCCCGGTGCTGCTGTGTCTTCTCTGGAGCGGCCAGTGCTCGCTCCTGTGGAGGGGTCGGGGATGCCTTTCTCAGCGGCCCCGACCCCGTTGCCGCTTCTGACTCGTCCCGCTGCTGCGGGGACAGTTTCCTGTCAGGTGGCTACATTGGTGGCATTAGCGACATGGCCAGGTTATCCCCCGAAGGGGTTCTGGTCCGTACATGCTCCCTATGAATAGGGGCAGCTGCTACAGCAGCCGAAGCTGTGCGCGGCTTTGCTGGTTCTGCCACAGACCGGGGAAGCGGTTTAGATGCCGGTCTCGCCTCCGGCTTGTCCTGGCTCACCCGCAGCAGGGGGACAGCGGGGAGCGAGCGGGCGGGAGACGCCTTTTTCTTTTTTGTTTTAGGCACCCCTGGGGATAGCGCCCTTCTCTTTGGAGCAGCTGTTTGCTCCTGTGTAGTTTGTGCCGGCTGAAGAGCCTTGTCACAAAGGAGGATCTTGAGCTGGAGATCCCTGTCCCTGCGCGCCCGCGGGGTTAACTTCAGGCAATGGACGCATTTTTGGGGTACATGGGACTCCCCCAAACAGCTGACACATACTGTGTGTCTGTCTGAGGCTGGCATAGCCTCTTTGCACTGGGAGCACCTTTTGAATCCTGGTGTCCCAGGCATGATTCAGTTGCTTGGGCAAACTGCCGCACTGGCAGAAATTGCCTAGAAAGTGTCTGTCTTTCTTTTTTTTTTTTTTTTAAACTAACTAACAGGTAACTAACTATCTAATAAAAAAACGAACTAATTTACACTCTCTCTCTGACAGGATTTGCTCTGAGGAGATCATGAAGCTCCGCCAGCAGCCTGGGGTGGCTGAGAGGAACTGGCGGGGGGGGGGGGGGGCCGGTCTGCGCTCGTGATCAAAGGCACGAAAGCCGCGCATTGCAGGGGACATGCGCAGACCGGCCGAAGACGGCTCTGAAAGCTTCCGACCAGCGGCGCCGGGACGGACCCGACACCTAGAGTGGAGCACCCACGGGGCCACTCGAAGAAGAACATGATGTCTATGAATATAAAAACAAGTTGTGCCTAATTAAGGATTTAGTGGGACTACTTACATGCTTATAGTTAGACAGGTGATTAAGAACAGCAGTGTCACGTTGCGTAACTAGACAAGCAAAGGACACGCATCCATTTTTAAACTGAGCTTCAAATTAATTTAAAGCAATTAATTTAATCACCAAAATCATTCTGAAGCATCAAGACTTACAAATATTAACTGATTTCAATGTACGTAATGCTGTGCTTCTCTTGTTTTTGTTTCCTTTCCCCCTTTGGATTTACAGTCTGCTGCAGAGTCAACAGAAACTGTGATCTTTTGACTTGAATGGGGGGGAAAAAAGGTAAATTTACAGATAGCTTTGCACAACAAAATCGATTTATCATCTGTTCAATACATCCCTGGAAGTTGAGACAACGGAAGATATGACTATGGACACCAGTTGCAAACTGTGGACCGCATTGCTTTGATTGTTTGTAAGTGATGTACAGGCAGTCCCCGACTTACGTCGGATCCACAGTTACGAACGGGGCTCGCCCCGGAGCACACGGACTGCGGGACCTCGCGGTCCTGCCACCCGTGTACTCCGGGGCTTTCTCTGCGTCTCCCTGGACTGCAGACCAGGAAGATGCGGAGCAAAGCCGCGGGGGAAGCCGGCAGCGGGACAGCCCAGACGCCCCGCGGCTGCCTCGCTGCCCGAGCCCCCCCGCGGCTTTGCAAAGCCTCGGGGGAAGCCGGCAGCGGGACAGCCCAGACGCCCCATGGCTGTCCCGCTGCTGGCGTCCTCAGAGGCTTTGCTCCCCGTCTCCCTGGTCTGCTGGTCTCCCGCAGACCAGGGAGACGGGGAGCAAAGCCGCGGAGGACCCAGGCGGCGGGACCGCAGTGCGTCTCGGTCCGCCGCCCACGTCTTCCTGGTCTGCTGGGGTGGGAGGGGCGCAGCTAGTACGCCCCTCCCCCCCCAGCAGACTAGGCTTTTCTCCAGACGCCTGTGGCAGAGCAGCTGGGGCGCTGCCGGTTGGTCCCACAGCGCCGCTCTGGGCATTACTGGACCAACCTGGCAGCACCCCAGCTGCTCTGCCCCAGGCGTCCTGATTCAGCCGCTGCTGGTCAGTTTCAGCAGCGGCTGAATCAGGATGCCTGGGACAGAGCAGATGGGGTGCTGCTGGGTTGGTCCAGTAATGCCGAGGAGCGGCGCTACTGGAGCAACCCAGCAGCACCCCAGCTGCTCTGCCCCAGGAGTCCCCAAGTCAGCTGCTGCTGAAACTGACCAGCGCTGACTACAGGAAGCCCGAGGCAGAGTTGCTCTGCCCCGGGCTTCCTGGAATCAGCTGCTGATCAGTTTCAGCAGCAGCTGACTTGGGGACGCTTGGGGTTCTTAAGTTGATTCTGTATGTAAGTCAGAACTGGCGGTCAGTTTCAGCAGCGGCTGAATCTGGACGCCAGTTCTGACTTACATACAGATTCAACTTAAGAACAAACCTACAGTCTCTATCTTGTACGTAACCCGGGGACTGCCTGTATATGAAGCCACTTAGAAAGCTATTCACTGGATTACTAATATGGACTAGGTTATTTGAATGTTGTCCTCTCGTCATTTGAAAAAAGAAGAAACTTTTCAAGAAGATTCAAATTCTCTTGGGTACTTATACATCTATTTTCTCATTTCAATAATTTTGTGGGTTTGTTAAAAACAACAAGTTTAGTTCCAATAAATAAATATACATTTCCTGCTCACGGCAGTGTGCCAGACAAGGCCTCCATACATAATATGTAGTCCTATTGAAGTCTGAGAGACTTTATCTGAGGCACAAGAGTCAGCCCACACAAATCCAATTTCAAAGCATTACTGAGACCACATGCCCCGAGACAGTTCAGGATAGGGAAAGTCTGGTAGGTATTTAATGTTAAAAGAAAGGAGAGACTTTCTGAAAAGTTGTGTTTTAAATGGAGACACAATACCAGTGCATCAGATAAGGACCCAGAAATTACTGCTGGTATTCACAGCAGCATGACTGAAGATACAGAAGTTGACATAAAGGAAGGAAAAGGAAGATTTTTCAATTGCTGCTTGAGCATTTCTTCTGGCAAAAGTTTTATTTCATTGGATGTTATTGTAGTGACACAAAATGAAGGATTTTTGGTTACTTTCCTATCTGTACGCTAACATCAGGATGGTAGTAAAAGTGTATGGCTCTGGAATTTTGCTGGTGCACTGCAAAATTTACATCAATGTCATCTAAAGTCAGAATTTTCAAATTGCATCAAGTTCACTTAAAATTGTGTACATGGAATTTATTCATACATTTGGAAGTTTGAGTAATTCACTTTTCCAATTTGTATGTGTAAAACTGAAGCACATTACATGAATGTTCAGCTGCTGATGTTTCTCCTTTACATTATGAGAAACGGTCATAAAAGCTGCTCAGATGGAGTAGGGAGAGCTCAGAGAAAAAATGCATACAATGTATTTTGAATAGTCTCATTGGAGTGATTTTAATTCATTACCAACAATGGTGAGGTTGTTTTGTTTTTGTTTTTTTTAAGTAGGAAAAAAAAGTGGCATCTAGAGAGTAAAGCAAATTTAATGCTCAATATTTTCTATTGATTGGTTGCCTGGGTCTCAGATCTAGAATGATTAAATTAAATTCAGAGTTCAGTGAACTCATACATTTTTAGTGATCTTGTGTGTTATGTACTCTCTCATCCTTTTCAGTTACTGTTGCTTCTAGGGAAAATGACCAACAACATACAACTAGAGTTAAGATAGTTTTTCACATGATGAGCAAATGCAGCATTCATACAGTATTGATGCCACTCCCACTCTATTTAGCCTCTCTCAGATCCTAGTGTCTCCATTAAACTATAGTAAAATCATAGTCCTTGCAAAGTCAGAGACAGATTTCTAAACATTTGCCATTTAAAGGTCTGTGTTCAATCCATTTTTAAGTCACACAGTGAAAGCACTAATGTTCCCCAAATCAAGTTTTCACCTCTAGTTCTATCCATTTCCTACAACAAATAGAAATCTATTTTCCCAGCCCAACACTGCTATTCCCCCAAGGTGAAACATGAGAAAGCTGTATTTAAGTGACATCACACCAGTATGATGAAACTTTTAACATACCTTTCCAATTCCAAATGATCCCTATTTTCCTTTGTTTCATTTGGAAACATCTGCTGTGTTTGCTTATAGCACCCTGCCAGGACTTTCTCCCTTAAACAGACTCCAGATTATAAAACTAGTCCTCAACTACAAGACATTTACATAATCAGCATTAAACAGTTCTGCAAACTTGGTGACAGCATAGCTGTTCCAGCTCATGGCATAATACAGTGAAGAGTCTACAGAAAAAAACTGACAAAAAAAGGAAGTTTTGAACTTGTACAGTAGCATAGTCAGCCCCATGGTCTTTGAGAAAATGTTGCTTCACTTTATAAAACAAATAGCTGCACAATGTAACTTCAATAGGACTGTTTGTGGAGCAAGGTACTACTCCACATGAGTAAGGATATTAAAAGCTGGACTCAAAGCTTTTGGTTATTAAGTCATGAACAAAATACACTCTTTGAAACAATAATACACACACTATCATCAACCTGTAATTCAGGTAGAACTCTTATTTTCCCCTACAGAAGATAGAAGGGTTTTAAACATTCATGCAGTAAGCAGAGAAATATTAGTAAAATTAATAAATTTTCACTTGGACATAGTTATTTTCAGGCCAGGATATCAAAACATGTCATAATCATGCCTATGAATTAGGCAGTATTATTTTCATTTTACAGTCAAGGAAATCAGGGCAGAGACACCTTGAAGAGCTGCAACCTCATTCCTGGATCCTGCGCAAGCCGGGACTGAGCCGGGCTGCCTGCCTGCTGGCTCCTAAAATACTTTTAATGCAGAGCCGCAGCAGGGGGTAGTTCCTGGATCCAACGCAACCTGGGTCTGAGCCAGGCTGCCTTCTCTCCTGGCTCCTAAATTCCTTGCAGTACAGAGCTGCAGCAGGGGTAGAATTTTAGTAGCCAGGTAGGCAGCCTCACTAAACACTGCCAGGTCACTATTAGCCTGGGAAGAGCAAGGGTAGCTCCTGGATCCAGCTGGGACTGAGTCAAATTGCTTGACCAAACATTGCCAGGCCTTGAGGTGAGGCAGAGCCTTGGGGAGGTGGGGGAAGAGGGAACAGTCTGGTGTGCCTGATGCAGACTGTCTGGGAAATGTTTACCTGGGTGGCTCCCCACCAGCAGCCAAGCATATCCCTCAGCCAGGCTCCCTGCTTGACTTGCTCCCCACACAAACTCAGAGCAACTGGGTGTGGGGGGCCATGTGTGCTTCTCTGAAGGCTGTAAACCGGGGACGAGGGATGGGGCCAGAAACCGGCCAATAGGAACTGCGAAATTGTGCTGAAAGTGGGGTCATCATGACAAGCCTCTCCCCCTGCCCCAGACTTGCTGCATTGAAGGATCCCCGTAGCCAGTATAACACCCGCCCCTATTCTAAGCACTACTGTAATACATGCAATAATCATTATCTTGTACTTACATAATATCATCCAAGAATACTGAAATACTTGACAACGGTTAACTATTTTCAGACTAAGTGCTCTGCCCAAGGTTACCCCATGCCCTTTGCCCTCCCTGAGGAAAGGGAAAAGAGAACCTGAAATGCAACTTTTTCCTTCTGGGAAGCATCTAGGTCAGACATTGCAGTGTTTGATATGTAACCTCTGACTCAACAAATACTGACTAAACATTGCCAGGTCACTATTAGCCTGGTGACCCAAAACCAAACAAATACCACAACAAAACAAAGGGAACTGTGAAAGGACAATTCTTTCCTGATAGCACAAAAGTTATTTCACATCACTTGAAAGGACTTAATTCTCCAGGAAAAGTCAAATAGCTCCCTCTCTTACCACTGTACTTTTCACTTATGAGTCATGGGGCATAAGAGCTGTTTGTTTTGCTACAGTAATTGTAGAATGTTTGGCAGTGAATTTGGCACTGGACATCATTGTTGAAGCTCTTATTAGAGTAACATTTTTTAAAGGGACATTTCCACTTGTTCTAAAAGTATCTTTGCTTTGTGTAGCAGGTGGGATATTTTACTTCTTCTATAAGAACTGAAGAAGTAAATGCATAAATTTACTTTAGGGGATGCATAAACATTTTAGCCAACTTCACTCTTGATTGCACTGGTGCACACCAAGACACTGCCCACACCAGAGACTTCTGGAGAGAATGGTGCTGTGAGGTGCAATAAGTTTTCAACTGCCATAAAGGCCTCCAGTAGCGAAGGAAGTCACAGGTGCTGGTCCAGTGGTGCAGGAGAGCATTGCTGCTGCAGGCTCAACCTCCCTTCCTTGGTAGGAGTCGGCACATGTCCTGAGGGGATTTTGAGAGATGGCCCTCTCAGATCACACCTCCCTCAACTTTGACAAGGTCTGGCCCTCCAGCTTCTTCTTCTGAGGTGCAAGCGAGAGTGATGCCTCTCCAATGATCCCCTCGCAGATCCATGTCTGTGCAAGCAAGAGTCTTTTTTCAGTGCTGAACTAGAAGATGGTGCCAGGTTGCTTAATGCTGATGAGTAAGTGCTTGGAGTCCTGTGTCCCAGTCCCGAGTCTGAATATGGGCACAGAGCTGCTTCCATTAGGAGTACCTTTAGTCACTCTTCCCTGTTCTTCAAAGTTCTGCAATGGAACTCATGGCGAATGAGGCCACGATCTCCTTGGTAACCCTCATCCAGGCACCTTCGTTAGGAGGACTGAGGGTCAATTTTTGGCACACACTTTCCACAGACTGTGCAATTTTTGAACTCTAGAGTCAACAGCAAACCACAACTCCAGAAGTCCGAAGGGGGAGGGGGGAGGGCCGCACCTGTAACTATAACACTACAATACTAAACTTGGTAAACTACTACTACTAGGGAAATGATATACCACTGAAGTAACTAGGAGTGTTGGCACACTTGCATAAGCAAGAGAATTGGCAGTGACCGAACTGAGGAGGGAGCAGGTCACCAAGGCTCTATATTGGGTGCAATAAAGCCACGACTCCAGGAAGGCCCCTCCAGCACCCTACAAGTGCTGATATGGGAAAAATATTCCAGCCACCATGCAATTGCGGGCGTGCACACACTTAATTAAAATCTACATGAACAATCACTCAAAGAAGAATTTATGGTACTATGTAACATACTGTACTACATGTAAGGGATGTACAATCCTGTTTAATCAATTAACTGGTTAAACATAACATTTAACTGGTTAACTGATTAACCAGGGACATGCATGGGAGAGAGGGCCTGCCAGGCCCGCCACACTCAGGGGCTGCTCTGGGCTGGAGCACCCTTCACTCACATCCATACAACATGTTGTGAGTTTTCCATTTGTACTGGCATACATATATCCATGTACACTGAAAGGGTTAAAGTGAATTTCCTCAGCTTTCAGTGATTTCATGGCCATGGAATTAAAAAACAAACAAAAGAAAAACACAATGACTGGGCTCTTAAGTTAATAGTGATTACTGCAAGCTTGGAACAGCAGAGTCTCACATATTTTAAATGCCAGAATAGTACTTAATATACTATAGCTATAGCCCAAACCATCAGACTACCTATAAATCTGGGACACAGATCCAAAAGTAAATCATACTCTAGGCATAAATGAGACTGTAAATACACACAGATACATAAATTGAAATATACAGCTGAAGCATGATTATTACTGCTAGAAAATCTGAAACATTCAACATGATTTTAATATGCCCTAAAATTTAGTGAAATAGAACTTTCCATAGCTACCCTGAATAACAGGAATTCTCTCCTCTCCATACTTCTTTTTCCCCATGATACTTTGTTTACAGGGCAATTGGCATTAGATACATGTTGCACTTTCCACTGACATTATGTTAATGACCATTCTAGAAACAAAGTCTTGTGACCCAAGCTAACAATTTCCATGTTGCTCATACATATTTAGGATTTCAGTTTGAAGCATGGGGAAGGGGAGAATCACAAAAAGCCACACTGTGTATTACTAGTTTCACTCTGCTTGAATGGATACTGCAAGACAATATCTATCTGCAGATATGGTTTGGTGGCAGAGGATTGTTATTTTGGTGTTAGTGGGGGTTCTTGGAGGGAGCGGGGAGAAGAAGAATCCTGCTCTCAGCAAAATACTGAAGTTTACTGGGAGAAGAATCAGGCCAAAAACAATTTTTTGCAGTGTTTTCAACCCAAACATTGTGGTAATACATCAAAGAGAAAATAAAAAGAATCAGGTTACTCAATTTCACTTTGGTTTATATTTATTTGTCAACAGCTCAGAGTCAGAATGGGACAAACAAACAGAAACAGGTTACTCAGTTCCACTTTATTTCTCATCTAAAGAAGTGAGCTGCATCCACAAACATTCATGATACTATCTACATATTTTTTGTTGAGTCCGTAAAGTGCTACGGAACCATTGTTTTTTATAGTTATTTATCAATTACTGACAAATGTAAAAAGTAAGCAGAAAGCACACGCAGTAAGAAGGTGTGTGCAATATATATAAAATTAGGATGTCCAGTTTTAACAACCTAAAGTACTATTAGTGGACCTTCTCCACAGCACAAAAGGGCAACCAAGAATTTTTTTAATTGTCTAATTTGCCACATATCTCCACTGCCAAAGGTTCATATAGTCTCAAGAATATATTGTTTCTCTTTCTGAGTCTTACTTGGCAATTCTCTTTATACCTACGAGAAATGGACAGAGTATACAGGTAGTCCCCGAGTTACGCGGATCCGACTTATGTCGGATCCGCAGTTACAAACGGGGCCCTTCCTCTCCCTGGTCTCGAGCAGACCAGGGAGAGGAAGCAAATCGGCGGAACATGCGGCCAGCTGACAGCCCAGACGCGTCTGGGCTGTCAGCTGGCCGCGTGCTCCACTCTGTTCCCCCTCCCCCTGGTCTGCAGACCAGGGGGACGGGGAGCAGAGCAGAGCAAAGCCGCGGAGCCCGAGGGCAGCAGGATAGCCACGGCGCGTCTGGGCTATCCCGCTGCACCCGTGCTCCGCGGCTTTGCTCCGGATGCCTGTGGTACAGCAGCTGGGGCGCTGCCGGTTGGTCCCGTAGCGCCGCTCTGGGCGGTGCTGGACCAACCCAGCAGCACCCTAGCTGTTCTGCCCCAGGTGTCCCCAAGTCAGCAGCTGCTGTAAATGACCAGTGGCTGACTACAGGAAGCCTCTGCCCCAGGCTTCCTGGAATCAGCCGCTGATCAGTTTCAGCAGCAGCTGACTTGGGGGTGCCTGGGGTTCTTAAGTTGAATCTGTATGTAAGTCAGAACTGGCGTCCAGATTCAGCCACTGTTGAAACTGATCAGTTTCAGCAGCGGCTGAATCTGGACGCCAGTTCCGACTTACATACAGATTCAACTTAAGAACAAACCTACAGTCCCTATCTTGTACGTAACCCAGGGACTGCCTGTACCTTGAAGCCCATCAACCCCACTTCTTAATCAGCATAAGGACCTGTTACTCAACCCCAAATCATCAACAAATGTTATGTCCACAAAACTCCCAGGCCCACAGTACCCAGTTGGAATACAGCAGATCAATGTTATCACTCCCTGTTGTAAATCTGGAGAGACTTCACAGAAAGTCAATTGTAAACTTGAAGACAACCATATGATTGTAAAAAGTCTTGAATGGCAGGTGCACTGTGCTAATGTGACAGACTAGTGGTCTATTCTTAGTTCGTATGATGAAATTAGGGTTAGCTATGCATGCAGATTAATGAATAGACTATATTTCTAAAGAAAAAAATCAACTAAAAATCTGGCTTGGAATAGGCAGAAATAAATATAAACCTGAAGTCTCTTGTATTAATTCATGTCTAAATTGGAATTTTCACATGATATCTAGGCTGTCTATATTAAGCCTCTCAGGCTAGCCTTCAACTAAAGTAAGCTCTTGAGTGGCTTACGGCTCACATGATTTTTAGAGCCTCGCTAGGCAGCTGATTTTGTTCTTGCTGTATCTTCCCTATTGGAAATTTCCTTGTCAATTTCATTTTTCAACTGTTTTGTGTTGCCACATCTAGTTCCTGTTCCTTTCCTTATGAAATGTATGTATCAAGACAATTACATGAGAGACCATAATCTAGTAGTGGGCAGCCTGCACAGGCCACTTGTGGCCCATCAAGGTTCTATGAGACATTTTGTTTACTGTTGTCCACATGCAGGATTGCCGGAATCCACAGGTTTTAGTCTGTGTAGTTTTTTTTCCTACCAGTATTAAAGTGGCACTCACGTAAAGCAAGGGCACGTGAAGTGAGGAACGTGCTGATTGCACACAACACTGACTGGGAGCCATGGGTGCCTTCTGCATCCTATCAAAGCGCTACTACAGTTCAATTGTCAGACCCTGAAAATTCTAGGTACACAAGTACAGTTAGGAAAACTACCCTATCCCGGGAGACTGTCTTGGTTATGACAATTTTGCAGCCTACTGAGATGAAAAAGGGTCATTCATGTAGCCCACTCCCTAGCACCCTCAACCTGCTCTGACAGAAAGATCAGAATACATGTTCTATTAGTAGTCTCTGCTGAAAAAAACTCAAACATAAGAAACTCTGAACGACACTGTGCCACCCCCCCATGAGTTATGAAAATTGGTTTACAAATATAAATATGCATAATTCAAAGATGCCTTATGCAAAATAGATCATGAACATATCCATTTTATAGTTACAATCTGCTGGATCTGTATCCTATTTTTGTGCATGTATCATTCTTGTCTGTGATGTTAGAAATATAAAGTATGGATCTGTTTATAGTCCTAAACGTGTTAATGATAGGGATGTTAGCATGCAGTGGTTTACATGAGCCGCCTGCCCTCCCCTGCTGCCTCCCACAGAGGCAGCAACACGGGGAAGCAGACGCGAGTGGGGCTGTGGAGTTGCCTCTCCCCCACCTCGTGCTGCTGACTCTGATAGGGAGGCAGTAGCACAGGTAGTGAGAGGGGCAGGTGGGAGCTGGTAGATGGGGGAAGCCGGATTTGAAACTGGTTCCCTGTGTGTACTGGCTCAGCTCCCACGGAGTCACTTGATCCCCCTGTGCTGCTATCTCTGATACAGAGGAAGCAGTGCAGAAGATGGGAGGGGGGGGAGGAAGAGAGGAGATAGGTGTGAGCTGGTACATGCAGGAAGCAGCTTTCAAGCCAGCTCTCTGTGCGTATTGGCTCCCATGGAGCCACCTGCTCCTCATGCTGCTGCCTCTGTACCTGAGACAGAAGGGGGACAGGTGGGAGCTGGTGTCCAGGGGAGGCCCCCCACCCCCACCCCAGTGAAAGCTATGGGTGTTAAAATGCGGACAATCAGCTAATCGAGTAGTTGATGAGATTTCCATCAACTATTCGATTGGTTGATAAGGGGGGGCAACCCACTACCCCTGCTGCAGCTCTACAGCTTAAGCATAGCAATCCTTTGCATAAATGTAACATGCCTATTGCATTCAAAACAAAACCCTAATGAGAAACACAAGCATCACCAAAGCATTATAACTTGTATCAACCCTTCTCAGGCTTGGTTTCCAATCCCTTTGTGTTGATTAACAGCAAAACATTTCATTGTGGGCTGTTCTTTAATCTTCTGTCCTCCTCCAGCAATTCACTGAAAGCTCATGTGGCTCACAGTGTCTTTTTATTAAATGTTGCTTCTATTTGTGCTTCTTCCCACCCTCTCTTCCCTGCATGAATAGTTTTTCTTGCAGTAAGATCACATGACTGCAATTGTAACTTTGACTCACATGGAAATCATCTCATGTATTTCTCAGTGTTTATCTTCTGGTAATTTGTACAGACAACTACACTTTGTCAAGGATCTTTTTCTTATACATTGTTAGTACTCTAAAGCATTTGACTCTGTTTCCTTGTCAATTTCATAATGAAAAAAAACAAGATCCAAATTCTCAGACAGCTTTTGATTGACATGCACAAACTTTAGCTTGACCATGTGACAGCAGAGAGAATACTATTTAACATCTCCCTACATAGTTAGCTTCAAAGGAGTTGGCAATTATAAAGCAAGACAAGTTTTAAAACAGCAATTGTAGAATTAAAACGTGTATGTGTGTTTTTAAACACTTACAAGTTGATTCCAGTACCCATTAAAGTTAGGCAGGAACCTTTCAAATCAAGGCTTCAAGAACCAAAGAACCATAACAGGACTACTGACCTATTTAAGACAAAATGTACATAATATGATGAAATTAAATAGTATAGCTCTCAAAACAACAAATGCATTTACACCACTCCTAAATAACGGGATATTGTTTTGGTTCATGGAGGGAAAGAGCCATAAGTCCACCATACTGGAACAAAACCAGCATGCTTTAACTACCCAACAGTAAGTGTTTCTGATCTCTCAAACAATGGGTTTCTCCTTTGAAATACTTAATATTTGGGGATCTTCTTTCCCTCTGCCATCCATGAATCTCCTTAAAGATTCTGGTCAAAGCTGTTGAAGGGCCAAGCTCTGATTAGTCACCAGGGAAGATTGCTATTCATACAACCAGGGGTCCTATTTATCTAGGTTTATGGAACCCAGGAAGATTTAAAACTGCCCAAAAATGTCTGCTTGCTTGGGAAAGTCATGAGCGGCTTATAAACTGTACAGAACTCACTCATACAAAAAAAACTCCAGAATGACTTCTATTTAACCAACCCATTATTCCTCAATGTCAGACTGAATACTACTACCCTCAGGTCAATGGCCCTAGCCAGCCTTGAAGACAAGAAAACAGTGGTTATATTACATATAGGGTTAAAGGGGACCTCAACAGACTTATCAGTTAATCATTTAAAAGCAGGGGGTTGGGAATCTCAGGTTTGGCCACTGACTTGCCTGGATCCAGCTCCCAAGGCTCATGCCCACTCCCAGCATCTAATTGGCTGGATCCCCTTTGGCTCTAGTGTGCAAGGGGAATGTGGGGACTGTCCTTCTCAGTCAGTTTTTTTTTCTTTTCACTTGTGTGTGGCCCCTGACTGATTTTTTGTGGGTCAACAGCCCCTGGTCCAAAAAAGGTTACCCATCTATGGTTTAAACCACTATCCACTTACACTTACTAGACACCAGATAACTTTGGAGTTTGAGTAAGTGGCATAAGCTGATTTTTTGCTAACTCAGTGGGATTATTATTATTATTGGTAAATCCATATTAAAAATGCAAAATTACTTACTTTAGTAATTGAAAAAGAAATTACAGACAAACCTTCAAGCATACACATGTATGCAATGAAGCAGAACTTGTATTTACAGCTATATGCAAAATAGTACTAAAACCAATCAAGATGTGAAATAAAAATTGACTTCTAAATGGTGATGTTTCAGAGAGGGGAAAAAAATTCTGTGCAGAACTGAAGAGTACAAAGAATACCTTTTGTCAGTGGGTTCTTTTAATAGTGGATATATACCTAAATTGTTTACACCATATTCTAGGATTTGTGGTTTCTCTCTCTCCACTGTGGTGTTAATGTCAATATTTCTGATAAATGAGGCACTTCAAACTGGTGTGGATTTTAAAATTAGCATCTTCAAGAAAAAAAAAACCTGCCTCTTTCTATCAGACACATAACCACCTCAGTCTCCCAAGAAAGTCTTGCTAAGAACGTGCAGAGAGGACTGTTCTACATGACACTGTTCTGGTTTTAGCATGTTCATCCCATGTTATGCTTTACATGACACTGACACTTTGAGGATGACATAAGGATTTACTACTGTGGCTGATTAGTCACTGACATACACATCGTATTTGACAAGTGTACCTTATATTGTTAGCAGTAGCTTACGGTTAATTTTCAATCACACACACACACACACACACACACACACACTTTTTAAGCAGGAATGAGGCAGTATCATTAGAACATCCCACTTTTGATCCGACAAGCTTTTTAAAAAATTTTGTAGTAAAAGCACTCAGATAGCAGAGCAGTTTTTAGTAAGATTACATGATCACTATCCTGCCCTTGGACACTATATTTACATTAACAGAGTGCCTTTCATCCTTCTAAATCCCAAAATTCATTTCACACAACCTACGTGCAGTACATGCAGGGATTACTTCCCCATTGAAATGCACGCAGCTCCAGTCATGGAGGGCAGCCAAGTGATAACTCGATGAAAAGAAGAATGGGAAATTATAGACAAGAACATCTGGACTAGGGATAGCCCTACATTTTGCAAAATATGCCATTGGATCTTTCCTATATACACAGAACAAAAAAACGAGACTTCAGTTTTTGAGATCATGTCTCAGAGCACACCCATAACTGCACAGAGAACAACTTATATACTTTGCAAACTTAGAACAGGAATAAGGAGGATTCAATCATGGCATTTAGACATTGTTTGAGAGAGTCTAGGTATTCCGAATCTAATCCTTAGACCACTAACTTAACCCTTAAGGGCTTTTTTAGTTGCTTACTAACGCCTCAGCATTTCCATAAACAATTATATCAGTGAAACTGCGGTTACTTTTAATATTAAACACATGCTTTAAACAGAACCTTGATTTGTATCATCCATCTAGTTTATGCTCAAGGCAGAGACAATATCTTTCTCTGTCTTGAAAGCTGGCAAAAACACCCAAGACACAAATAAAATTAACACTGATTTCAGGATCTGATATTTTGTTTTATAACAAGTGAGGCTATGAGCAACATTTTCATTAAAACAAATTAAGTATGATAAAAGGCAGATAATTGGAAAATCATGTAGTCAATACAATTTGTATCGACTACATGATTAGTCGATAAGGGAAGGCGATACCCCTACTGGAGCTCTGCAGTTTAAATGTACTAAGAGTCAGGTGCTCAGGCAGCCTGGCTCCTACTACATTTAAACTGCAGAGCCGCAGCAGGGGTAGCTCCTGGATCCAGCATGAGCCAGGACTGAAATGGGTTTGCTCAGTCCCAGCTCATGCTGGGTCCAGCAGCCCCTATCCACGGGGGAGGGGGGCCATCAAGGAGCTGGGACCCTTTGTGGACTGAGGCTGCTGCCAGAACAGCCTCCTCTGCCCCCACCCTGCACTGTCACCTCTGATAGAGAAGCAGCTGCATGGGTCAGGGGCAGGTGGCTGCACAGAGATGGTGCTGGGAGGAACCAACTTTTAAGCCGGCTCCCCCCAGTACCAGCTCCTGTTCCCTGTCCTCACTGCCTCTGAAATAGAGGCAGTAAGTGGTGGGGAAGGGGGAAAATGCATGTAGTTGACTCGGCTACCTGGTAAGCCTAGGCTTATCAGTTTGTCAACTAATTGACTACTCTTTCACACCACTAAAACAAATATTCACTGCATGATTTCTTTTTAGCTGAACTTATCCAGTCCTACATTTTCACCTTCATTCAACTGTCTGAAGATACCTTCACTATTGGCTAGAGTTGAGAAAAATCAGTCTTCATTAATAATCCAAAGGGGAGCACGGAGAAAGAAAATCAGATTGTCACTGCTTAATGCGTGCTATTGTGTCTCTAGTGCAGGGTAAAAAAAGCTTGCCCTTTATAGCTACTATCATTAAATAGGGTAGTTTTTAAGGCTCTAAGCTGGAAAAAAATTTAGTGATGTGTCAAGAAGCTTTAACAAAGCAAACCGCAAGAATTTTCTTCTAATAAAGAGCATCCCCTACCCAGTTTTTTCCACCCCCACACAAATGTGTTCTACATATCTTTTCCCTCAACACACATTATGTGGGCAAGACAAACTATAATTTGAGAGACCTGAAAAACAAAGTTCACAAGATAAAAAAGAATATGTACTACATATACAAATACATACCACTTAGTCTGTATTTATAAGGTTAAAATACACTGTTAATTTGTTCAGACAGTAAATAAATTCTCAGCTTTTAAAATATATATTCTACATATACCAAAAGCATCTGAGGACTTCAGAAACAAACCTTGCAGGATCAGATGTTTGAAAAGCAGGGTAATGCTTTATAAAATGTTAATGAAACATTTTCAACCATTTTTAACACTTAAACTATTAAAAATATTTTTTCCACAGTCAGATCAGGAACATCTTGCTTTCTCTTATATGTTGACAAATGGTTCCAGCCAGAAAGGAAAAAGCACTTCCCCATCTGCATAATTTAGACAAGGAGTCCATGGGGTCAAAAGGAAAACAAGGCGTGCCACCTGCATGCCAAGTAGCATGGTCTACGGCAAGGCATGTCAAACTGGCGTTTGGAGGGCCACATGTGGCCTGATTGAAATTTTTTTGCGGCCCGCCAGAACACTTTAATAAAAGAATGAATTGCAGCCCACTGGCCGCTTGGCACACGTGGCTGAGTGCCTGTTCACAGTCAGCTGGGACACTCTGCACTGTAGCAACTGCTCACGGCTGGCCGGGATGCTCTGTGCACGTGCTCATGGCCAGCTGGGCGCTCTGCACTGGGCATGGCTGGCTGCTGTGCTCACGCTGCCCCAGCGCCTCAGGCGGCAACGTCGACTCTGGAACCCAGGTATTAGCGTCGGGGGAGGGATGGGGGGGTCTGGGAGACCCTGGCTCTGGGGCAGGGGAGAGGCATTAGATTGGTGGGGGCTGGGAGTGCCTTGCTCTGGGGGAGTAGGGAGGCATTAGGTTGGGAGGCTGGGAGTGCCTGACTCGGGGTGGGGGGGAAGCATTAGGTTGGGAGGCCTGGCTCTGGGGGAGTGCAGGGGAATTGGGTTAGAACAGGGGTATGGGAGTACCTGGCTCTGGGGGAGAGGAAGGGGTTATTTTGTTAATATTTTGTTTTTTATGTATTTATTCCCAAATAAAAATCACAAAATGTATATTAATTTTATATCAATAAATATGTCAATTTTTTGCAATTGTATGAATAATTATATCTTTATGCAAAATCTCAGACTTACAAAGTATCTGAAATTTTCACAGAAGCCTGTTCTATTTGATTAACCGTGGTCTATACTTGGTTTTATTTCTACGAAACAACTTATATATCATATACAAAATTTAAAAGTACCTTAAATTTATATTTAAATTAAAAATTATGTATTACAGGCAGTCCCCGGTTTACGTCAGTCCGACTTAAGTTGGACCCCTAAATACGAACAGGAGGGGGGGCGGCACAGCTAGTGCGGGGTGCCTCCCCCCAGCAGACCAGGGAGACGCGGAGCGGCTTTTCTCACCGCAGAGGATGCGGGCGGCGGGACTGCCGAGACGCGCTGCAGTCCTGCCGCCCGCGTCCTCCGCAGCGAGAAAAGCCGCTCCGCGTCTCCCTGGTCTGCTGGGAGGGTGGGGTGGGGTGCACCTACTGTGTCCCCCCCCCCAGCAGACCAGGCTTTTCTCGCCGATGTCTGGGGTAGAGCTGCTGGGGGGCTGCCGGGTTGGTCCCACAGCACCGAGGTGCGGTGCTACCGGACCAACCCAGCAGCACTCCAGCTGCTCTGCCCCAGGCGTATCGGATTCAGCCGCTGCTGGTCAGTTTCAACAGCGGCTGAATCCGGATGCCAGTTCCAACTTACATACAAATTCAACTTAAGAACAAACCTACGGTCCCTATCTCGTACGTAACCCTGCAGTAGTTTAAAAATTATTTAATATGAGCAAATAATTATAAAATATACCTAACACATAATTGATAATAAATAACTACGTCCATCTGACAAAATACATTTTCTTTGGTGGCCCTAGGGTTGCCAGGTGTCCAGTATTGGTGCCTTCTGCCTGGCACCTAAAATGTTTCCCCTCCTCCACTCTCTCAACAAACCATCTGGAAACCCTAGGTGGCCCTGAAAGCTATCAGTTTTCATTTGTGCAGCCCTCAATAGGCTTCGAGTTTGACATGCTTGGTCTAGGGGAAGGGGCACCCACCCTATGGCATGTAATGAGGAGGTGGGTTAGTACAGGTTGATTGTCTCTAGTCCCGAAACGTCCATCATCCACAATGATTTTAGTTAGCTGGATGTCTACTTTTCATGTGTGGGGCAAAGTTTCCTGCAGTCCCATAAAGTTTTTTACAGCTACCAGTCCTGGCTTTGCGTTCTGTGCTGTTATTTAGCTCTAACTTGCCCCTAAATGTCCTCTAACAGCACAGTAAGCAGTGGAAGTGTTGGTAACACTTCTAGACAATAGTGACCTCCCATGGTCCAGAAAAATTCTCCCATTCGAAACTGGTCTAGGCAGGTTCCACTTGTAATGGAGGAAGGACCAAGCCAGGTGAACCCATACTGACATGTATCCACTAGCTGTTCATGGAGGGAACTTACACAGGCCATGGGAACACCTAAGGCCCGGCTAAATCTTCAATACAGGTTGGATCTCCCTGATCCAGGACCCTCGGGACCTGATTTTATTGGACTGGGGAGATCATTTTTGGCCCCCCTGCTGCCGGCTCCCAAACCCCACCTGGTCCACTGGCCTCCTCACCTCCTGCTGGCCCTGCTGGGCAGCCATCACTGCCCTGGCTCCAGGTCCCACTGGGGCAGATGCATGTGCCACATTGGGAATCCGTGTCCTCCCAGACAGCTGCGCATGCCACGCTGGGGCTCCGGGGTTCTACCAGGCAGCTGCGTGCACCATACTGGTGATCTGGATCCTGCCGAGCTACAGCCCCATTGGAAAGCCACATGCATGTCTCCCAACCCTGCTGGGCAGACCTGCAGCCACCAGCTGACAGTGGGCTCACTGCAGGCAACCCACTGTCTTGCTGGCCCTGCAGAGATCTTTGCCATTCCACCAGGATTCTCTGGCCCAGCAACATTCATGCCAGACCATGGATAGTGCTGGAACAGAGAATTCCAGTTAAGAGAGTTTCAACCTGTAGTTGTGTTTGCAAGTTGTTTCTTTACATTTTGAGGAGGGAAGAAGGGTTTCCTTCTCTTAGCCAAAGCCCTGAAGAATATCCTGTATCTGCTAACTACATGAGATGTTAACATTTAGAACAACACTCATTTAAACCATCACACTTGCTATTAGCATGCTTAAAGTAGGTATTTGAAATTACAGAAGATAATTTTATGGTAACACTTTATAATTCATGGAAGCCTGGTCAATAATTCCTACATAAAATCTTTCAGGAGAAATTGTTCCTAGGGAAAGGATTTAAAGAACTATTTGTTACAAAACAGAGGCTTTGGATGATGACTAATATGCTCCACAGCTAGAGGCCTACAGAGACTTCTCAGCTAGGGAGCTAATGGTTGAGCTAATGACAGATTAAGGCACAGACTGCTTATAGTAGCAGCAGCTGCAGGTGGTGACACACAGCCCTGCTATCCATATGGTAAGCAGGTCCTGGAAAGCATCTGCAAGGCTTTTCTGGAATCAGATTGAATCCAGGCTGCTAACTGAACCATCATGAAAGACACTGTCGTCACTGATGCACTTCGAGCAGGGGTGGGCAATAATTTTTGATGGGGGGGGTGCCACTCCAAGAATTTGGAAAGTGGTCAAGGGGCACACTCTTCCATGTTAACGGAGGAAGTGCAGGGAGCTGGGATGGAGGTTGGGTGCAGAATGGAGCTTGGGGTAAATGACTGGGATACAGGAGGGAGTGTGGGGTCTGGGAGGGAGTTTGGGTAAAGGAGGCGGGTGTAACCTGGGGCACTGGACCACGGTGCAGGGGTTTGAGTTGTGACCTAGAGCAGGAGAGGTCTGTGACCTAGGGCAGGGGATTGGAGTATAGGAGGGAGTACAGGGGTTTGGGTTGTGACCTAGGGAATGAGGGGATTGTGATATGGGACAGGGGGCTGGGTGCTGGATCTGGAAGGGGATATGGGTGCAGGAGTGGGGCAGAGGATTTGGGCATGTGGAGTAGGGGGGCAAAAGTGGGGGGCCCAGGGTTGGGAAAGGGAGGGGCTGATGTGCCAGAGGCAAGCTCTGGCCAGGAGACTTACCTGGGAGACTCCCGGCCAGCAGCCCAGCACTTCTGTCAGACAGACAGCCTGTCCCCACATAGGCTGCGTGTGAGCGAGCGAGAATAACTATGGTCCAGGAGGCAGGAGAAGGGGGAGAGCGTCATGGTGCTTTATGGCTGCCTGTTATTCAAACAGACAGCTCCCATTGGCTAGTTTCTGGCTAGGAACCAGCCAATGGGATTGTGCTAGGGGAGTGGGCAGCGCCTGAAGCCTTTTCCCACCATCCCTTCCAGGATCACATTTTAAAAGAAAAACGGGTCGGCAGCTGCTTTTTTGAGCGGCATGTGGGTGGGGTGAGGCAAGCAGGGAGCCTGTCGGCAGCTCCCTGCTGCATCTGCGGGCTGGATCCAGTGGTTTGGTGGGCCACATCTGGCCCGCAGGCCATATTTTGCCCAAGCCTGACTTAAAAGCACGGAGAACAGTGTCAGGATGTTGCTTAGCAGATCTACCCATAGTACAGACTGCTTAAAAAATGGTTAACATAGATAGTGCCTCTGTACAGCAAATATATATGTTTAAAAACCTTCAGTAATTGAGTCAAGATTAAAAGAAAAAAATACATAGCTTGTTACCAGTGAAAACAAGCTTTGATAAAAGATTATACGAAGGTTGAGGTACATGAGCTTTTGGGTACAGAATACTTAAGGGAACATTTAACTGGACAGACATTTCAGCATGCTAAAAATCAATGTTTTTAGCATGGTTGGAGAAGCATTTGCAATATATTCCTATATGCATTTTGGGTGTATACCACTTAGTTAAGCCCATTTCTACCAACCTGGCCCATTACATCGACCACTTCTATTTTTCTTTCACAAGTCATAATACTGAGTTTATTAAAACGTTTAAGCAAGTTGACCAAGGGCCAGATTCTTTTCTCAATTACACCACTGAAAATACAGAGTAACTCAACTTAAAGTAATAGAGTTACTCCAGATTTACATAAAGAATAAAGGAGTAGAATTTGGTGCCAAATACTTATTCATTTTTATGTACATGCTAAAGACTAATTAAACATTGAATCACGTATCATGTAGATACAGAGATTTTTACAAGTTACAAATCTAAATCTTTTGCGTGCCGTGAACTTGGAAAAACAGAACTAGCTAGCATCCAAAGAAAGTAGCCCTATCATCAATGAGACAAGTTATAATGTGTTATTTATACTCCAGCAATTATATATGCACATGCATACCAACAGAAAAGCTTATTTCTCCAATGTCACCACAATGTTGCACTCAGACATGGAAGCATTATAATTATGAATCAGATCATAATTAGAAAAGAATAGGACAGTTAGAGCCTACTGCTGCGTAATGAGTGGCATCTTGTTAGCTGTGAATGCAGTTACTGTACTTACTAAACCAGGAATCAACGATTATGACTGTACCATTATAGAGAGCCAGAAAAGCTGTTGCTTCATGTAGCCTGTTTATTTGCTCTACTCAGGGACTGGTCAACAAGTGAAACAAATATGAAACTTGCTGTCGTAATAGTAATAAACTGAACATACTGGCTATGTTACAGACTAACACAGCTACCCCTCTGATACAAGGGGAGGGGGAAAAAAAAGAGTAATTTTTAAGTTTAATAGTTTAGTGTAAAGCATGCTCAATGGTTGTAAATCAAGGAATACTGTGAAGCTAAAAACCCAAACCTGGCCAATTTAAGAATAAACTTATTTAAAACAGCAGCATGCACCAATTTGATTATTGATTTTTTTTAAAGCAACAAGCAAATTCCAGAGGAAAAAAATATAATCTCTTATTTTGTTCTTCAACTTTACTTTGTGACTCCTTTCCCTAAAATATTTACTATTTGTTGCAACGCACGCATGGAAGAGGTGGGCCGCGAAGTTCTTGTTTGAATCTCAGTACAGCAAAAAGTAGTAAACTTATCCCTTTATTTATAGAATGTATAGTATAGGTGTTTCTATATCAAAATTCCCTTTTCTAGCTGTCATATCAATCCACGCACCCTTCACATGCATGCGTGTATAAATGCTTTTGTGCTTCTCATGTGGTTACATGTTCATAAATGCAAAGCCCGACAAACTCGTGGCTAAAATGATCTGGTAGGAAAAACTCTTATATAGCGGTGTTTGACAGCTTACTTTTCTATGAATCGGGATGACTGATGACATCACCAGCAACATGCAGAGCTTTAAAAGTTAAATGTAAAGCTTATACTGATTAATTGTAAAACCACAACATTATTGTATCTCGCTACAAAATTATGTATTTTTAAAAGCACGGGTAGAATCATAAGACAGGTTTTCCCTCCTTTCCCCTCACCAGCCTCATTATACATACATAGAACATGTGGGTGGCTAGGTAAAATTTCAAGACTCAAAAAAGAGTTAATTCTTTTTAAGTGCAGGACTCTCAATAATGCTTGGTATAAAAACTAATCATTTTATCCGGTCATTTTTTTTCAGTCAGAAAGTATTTTAGATTTTAAGCGGATATAATACTGGGTTTTATTCAAACAATGATTGCCATTGATCCCAAAGACGCGTTATGTATGATGCTGCAAGCACTCTGAGTCCAGTCTTCTCCCACCCATAGGAGAAAGAATGTTTTGCTGGCACCGTTTGCTCTTCTCTCACTTGGGTAGGAATCTCTTAACTGGTAGCGCAAAATGCTAATCAGTGTATTTGTTCAAAACCCTCAAAGTCCAGTTTAAAGTCTTTAGAGCTCACCCAAAGCATGATTTTTTTTTCAGTTTTCCCAACTGAATTATCTTCAGAAAGAGTCCTAGCTCAGCAGACAAGCTTAACCCAATTTTCAATGACTAATCCTCTTCAAATATCTGTGTCTCCTGCATTCTAGAAAAACTTAATAAACAATGCATCTGAAGAAGTGGGTTGTACCCACGAAAGCTCATGATACCATCCTCACATTTTGTTAGTCTTTAAGGTGCTGCTAGACTATTCATTGTTTTTAAGTTTTTCCAGTTACAGACTAACTCCGCTAACACTCTGAAAATTCTGACCCTGCATTCTAATCTGAGTTAGGAAATAGGCATTATTCATTTCTTAGGTTCTGTGGAATAGACCTATCATGCATTCCCTCACTTGTATTTAGATAGCATTTAGGGTTAACCCAGGTGTGAGCCTACAACAATTTAACCTAGCTAAGGTGGGAATGACCACACAAGAATGCCACTCTAATTACAGGGTCTATACTCATGGTTCTTAGCACTGTATTAAGCTGAGCCACATTATGATTCTTTCCCAGCAAACTGTAAAAGAAGAACTTCTCCTTCTAGGCACATGGGGAAATATGGAGGAACCAGAGAACTATCAACACGTAAGTGGTTTAGCCTGCATCCTCACTACAAGGTAGCCAGAATGCCAGCATGAATAAAGCAGCTTCACCCTGCCTACTGGCCATGAGTCATTTAGCCCAGGTTTAAAGCAACAAAAACTCAAGCTAGAATTGTGTGTGACAGGACAGGAAAACATATCCTTATTATGGCATAGTAGGGAACAATTAATTTCATACTAGTCACCATATGGAGTATAGTTGTATCAAAGGCACGTATGGAAAGCACATTACTGAAATCTCAAAAGACTAACCGTTACATACAGGAAAAAAAGGCATATAGAGTGAACTATACAATAATTTCCTCTGCAAACTATGCATAGGAAATCTGATAAGTGTTCAGTTGTTGATCATGCCTCTACAATATATTAGTGGTATGCTCTCTCATGAGATTAACCATATCAAACACACTATTGGGACAGTTGCCAGTTCTAACATATCCCTTCTTCAACTTCCTAACTTTGAATCTGAAGTTATCATATACAAAAGGAAAAGGTCTCTTACTACTCCCCATGTTTTAATGCTTGATTATAATGCATCAGAAGCAGGTATGTTAAATGCATAAGCTATTTTAACCATCATGAAGACATTTTCTGAACAGGAAGGAAAGATGAAGACTATGAAAGTCCACCATAGCCCTGATTAGTAATGACATGCTCATAAGGCTAACTTCAAAAAAACAGGAAATATAAGTGGATGTTACTCAAATATTTAACTTTATAAAATTAGCAACATCCTCTGGGGCTCCCCAATGTATTGCGTGTTTCTTTTTTTGTCTATTCGGATTTTGAGCTTTCTGAAACAGAGATCATGCCTTCCCTTGTCTTTGTACAGCACAGGGCATATCAGAGCTTAAAAAAGTGCAGTGAGTAGTGTTCTGTATCTTTCTGAACTATATGAACAGATATTTTTACTTCAGTATCTGTGCCAGACTAATTAAAATGCAATTTGACAAGCATGCTCTTCTCTTACTCCTACAGAACAAAAGAAACCACGGAGTAACACAAAACCTCACACTATCATCTTTGTAAACAGAACTGATGCTTGTTTACAGGTTGAAACTTGATAATCCGGACTTCCCTAGTCCGGCAATACCCCTGGCCTGGCATCATCAGGGTGACCCACTGGGACCAGGAGCATTGCCAGACTAGGTGGCTGAGAGAGTGGAGCGCTGGGTGGCTGCAAAGCAACCAGATGGAGCACAAGATCCCGGGGAGCAGCATGGCTTCAGGGGAGAGCCCCTGGCAGCAGCAGGGTCTCAAGGTGGAGCACAGAGCTCTGGGCAGCAGTGGGGCTGCTGAGGAGATCCCCTGGTGACAGAGCTCCAGGTGACAGCAAGAGTCTCAGTAGGCAGCGAGGTGGCTAGGAGGAAAAGTGGAGGCCCTGGCGCACTGATCTTTCCTGGTCCAGCAAATTCCCTGGTCTGGGATCAGTGAGGTTCCAAGGGTGCTGTACCAGAGAGATTCAAACTGTATTAACCTTAATCTTTACATTGCAACCTTGCACTGCTCATCACACATGTTATGTACCCTCCTCTTTTCTCTTGTTGTTTATTTAGCACCACACTCCAGGGTACAATTTAGGGATGTAAAGGACTAGTTGCTCTCCTCTTCCCTCCCCCCTTTCTGGCTCTATGACTCCGGGCTCCATGTGGCATGCCAGCTTTGAAATATACAGGAGTCCCCAACAGGGGCTTTTGTGCATTTCAAAGAGGAAGCGCAACATGAAGCCTGGGGCCAGCGCGAGACTGAGTCCCCTGCTCACCCCAGGCTCTATGTGGGCACTTCCGCTTTGAAATGCACAGGAGTCTCTGTTGGGGCTCTTGTGTATTTCAAAGTGGAAGCACCCATGAGAAACCCTGAGTCAGGAGGACTTCCTGCTGGCCCTGGGCTCCACGTGGCATTCCAACTTTGAAGTGCACAAGAGCCCCTATTGGGGCTCTTGTACATTTCAAAGTCGGATTGTGGAAGTGCTTATCGACTAGGCGAGTAGTCGATGAAAATTCCATTGACTACTCAAAATTCCATTGACTACTCGACTAGTAAATTAATTGCTACTTAACATCCCCAAGTATAATCCAGACTAGGGATCCAAGAGTCTAACTGTTTAATCATTTAAATGATAACCATCAAATAATCCGTTTATGTTGTGGTTAAATCCTTTAGCTTAAAAGTCTATCTGGTGATGTTCTTCTCCTAATACACATTAGGAAGAAAGCCCTCCAAGTATTAAAGATTAACTTGTTGAATTGGAAAAACTTAACACACAACTAATAGTCTAACAACCCCTTTAAAAGACTAACAACATATGAGGTATCGTGAGCTTTCGTGTTCTTCTTCCACTTCTTCCAGTTACAGACTAACTCAGCTAGCCCTCTGAAGCTGCTGAATTGGTGATAGTTCACCTCCCAATGACTTCATAAATATTTGCTTCAATTACCTTCGGTAAATAATTAGGAATCATTCATTTCCTGATATAGCTGTAAAACTCATCTGAAAAGTTTTCAAAATAAATCATGGTTTAAAAATGTATAGTGTGTAAAAATGAAACCTATATCTTATCTCTGAGCTGTGAAAAATATGTATTAAGGTTATGATAATCAACAAGAATGCATGTTTATGTAGAAAATTATGATTCAAATAAAATCTTCCTGATTAGTAATTTAAATCAATTTGATTAAAAAAAAAAAACCTGCTGTTTTCATATCACTTTCATCCTTATACACTATTACTTTGAATATTTCAAATTAGATTGGATACATGCAGGGTAATATCTAAGGAATATTTTTAACTGCATGGGAAAAATGTCTGTTTATTGAGTAGAAGAACCATTTGTCAGATGTCTCTTTTTTTCCATGTACTCTATTATACCATATGTGGGATGTAAAACAGACTGGAAGAGAGCCTAAGAACATCTGTTGCAGACTTTAAAACCCCTAATAATAGAGCAGCTGGTGTCCCCTGTCTAATGATCTCACCACGGAATCATGTGATCCAACTCTACTGATTCTCACCCCGAAGAGGAGGAGTTAGGAAACATTCAGTAGTTGGGCACATTCATTCATTCTCAGATTCATTTGCAATTTTTAGGAGAATCAGCACAAAAAATGAACATAATATACAAAAACAAAAAACAAAACAGTGCAACATAGGAGTCAACTTCATTTAACAAAAACAAATAAAAGCAGTCCTGATACATCTAATAATTTGAGAGGTAGATATTTTACCCTCCTAACCACATTTGAATGTGACTTTAATTTATAGTCTGACTTCCATTCTTGCCCAGCTAGTTACCTTGAACCAAAGCCAAAGCCTTTAGCACGGAACAGTCTGCTTTAAAATGTGCTATGGTAGCTAGTATTTAAATAGATGTTTCTTTATTGGTGGGGGAGACACTAGGGGACCCAATAAGGGAATCTGTATTATTTTATAGCATCCAGTACTGAATCAGCATCAGGGATTAATAGATCTTTGTTGTCGAGAAGCTTCACAGAGACATTCTAGCCTTCCCACTACCATTGGGTGTTGCTATGGGAAACAGTATTACAGACTTATTGAAAGTGGGAACAAAGAAGTAATGTCTGGTGGAGGGTGGGGGCTAGTCAGATTTCAATTACAATAGGATCTCATTCTCTCCTTCTACTCACTCCTATTCAAACAAAGTTTGATCGTTTTAAGGAAACTTTTAGCACCTGATTAACATTAGTTCAAATTTCAGTACCTATATATGTGGAGAAGAAGCATTACACCAAACTGATTCCTATCAAAAAAGGAGAAGACAGCACCTCTTGCTCAACTTTTCAGTTATTGGTGCAGCATGAAAGACAGGCTCATGTTGGCAGCATAACCATTTCCAGTTATTTAATAAAGAGTAGAGCACTCCAGATTCTAGCATAGCCAAATCTATCAATCTTTATAAAGCACCAGTGTGTGACACTAATCTCCTAATTGGGGGCAATGCCTTGATTTTATTTCCCACAAGGGAAACAACCCCCCCATAAGGATGGGTGAAGAATTATGAAGGGAGAGAAAAGGCATCAAATAATTAAAAAAAAAAAAAACAGTAATGTGTAACTGTGTGGCTATGTCTATACTTCACCCATTTGGTGCAAGTAATATGCAAATGAGGCAAAGCGTGGAATATCACCACTGCTCATTTGCATAATTAACGAGGCTCTGTTTTTGCCCAAAAAACCCATCTTGGGCAAGAGCCATTCTTCCTGAAAAAAAATGTAGAAGAACGGCTCTTGTGCAAAACCAGAGCCTCGTTAATTATGCAAATGAGGTGCAGTGATATTCTGTGCTTCACCTCATTTGCATATTTCTTGCGCCAAACAGGCGCAGTATAGACATAGCCTGTGTGTTTTAGGATATAAGCTCTCTAGGAAAGGATCTTGATCTTCCTTCCCTCCCCCCCCAGCCTGTGACAGGGTGAAGCAGTCCCGCACTGAACTCGCAGGTCTCAGCCAAGGATACCTGGCTGCAGAGGCACTGCCCTCACAGCCCTACCGAGCATTCCCAGGCTGCAGCTCAGCTATAAAAGCCTGGGAAGACATTCAGTCTGGGCTGGCAGCCAGAGGGGAAGGACCTAGGAAGGGAGTTCCTGACGAGCATCCACCAGCGACCCAAGGAGAAGCCAGTAGAGGTATCAGTGTTAGAGCGACTCTAAGGTTATAATGTTGATCTATTCATAATGTTCATAGTGCAATTGCTGTGTACAAAATTTAGGTAAGGTGCACACTTAAAATGGCGATTGTCATCCGTGACGGGAAAACAAAATGGAGTTTGTGGACAGTTGAACTTTGGACTTTTCCTGCCTTATATGTTTGCACTTGTTACTAAAATTGCACATAGCATGCTAGAACTGTGCCCACGACATTCAATCTTTGCACCCGACACACGTGCCAGTTTCCCGCCAAAGAAGATAAAAGTGCTACACCCTGTGAGAGGGCGTGCGCCTTTTCTCGGTGATCTGTGAGGACAGCGCCTGCCAGGCCTTGGGACTTGTGCATCGTCCATCACCTGTGCCAAAGGGTTAGGATCCAGAGATGTCTCTCGGCACCAGTCACCTCAGCATGTCACTTCCAACCAGGATTACTCCGCTGTGGGGAAGATCCAGTAAGGACTGTAACCTGTACCCCCATTTACCATCATCATGATGCTTTGGTTTCTGTGGCGAATGCCTGGGGTCAAGCCAACCAGCAAGAGAACACTTGCTGTTCCTCCTCAAGGACTAACCGCAGCCTAAGCGTTGAGGTTGCAAGCACCGTTTTTTACCATCAGCATGAATTTTGTAACATATACCTACCCTTATGTGTACTGGGAATTTTTCTATCTTTTTTCTCTTCCATTTTTGGGGTAGACGTTGGGATTGTTGGTTGTTGTTTTGGATTTGTTTCATGCAAGTGTCATCCTAAATTTCTACAATACATGTTGTTTAACTTTAATCTAGACTGAGTTTTCTTGTGAGGGAAAAATCACCAGTGACAGACACGGTGTCAAGGGATCTACCTTCTACTAACCAGAGCACTTAACATCTTCAATCAGATCATTATCCTAAATTCTAAATTAATTCAAAAGATTCTACTTGTTACTGAGACTCTGGGGTAACACCAGGGCCAGTTGGGATGTCGCTGGGGTCGCCCACAGAGGAGAAGTCTCCCTTGTGAATGCAGAGGACCCTGCAAGTACATAGAAAGAGACCCTGTTGGACCAGGTAGGAAGTGGCCCAGGGTAGGGGCAGGAGCAGCCTCTCCCACCCAGGGAACCTCGGTGCATTTCGGTGGGATTTCCCCACCAAGAGAGTGGCGGGCCGTCTCATCACTCACAGAGCCCTGGGCCAGGACCCGGTGGAGTAGGATGGGCCCAGGTCCCCCTACCAAGGGTGCGGCCCCACCATATCCGTAACCCGTCGGCTCAACACCTGCCTTAAAGGACCAGCCAGTGACTTTGTTTATGACTGTGGGTCAGTGGGCTCTGCATGAACAAGACTTGACATAGGGACTCAGGATCATATCCTTGCCCACGGGAGGGGGCAGAAGTCGCCCCATGACACCCCCCAACCATACCAAATATACCTGTGGTGGGTGTATGCACACATACACACACTCTGCATGGGCACCTTAAACAACTTCCTTGTATGTCATAAACATACTACTCTGATAAAAGTATGCCACAAGATTTCCTCAGCTACAATAATCGTGTAGTGATGCACCAATTGTGTGTGCATTACATGGACAGCACAAAGTAATTACATATTAACTTTCCTGCTCCTATCAACATAAAATTATAATAAATAGATGCTAAGCAGCATTCTCTCCTCATTCGGTTCCCACAATCAAGATATTAAGCTATGTATATGCCCTTGATTTTCTGTTTTAATGCAGAAGACAGTCGGTTCCCGACTTACAAATAAGTTATGTACCGAACATTAGGTCGTAAGTCGATCTGTTCAAAAGTGTAGCCAGACATGAACCCCATCTTGTTCCCCCCGTCCCCCAGAGAGCAAGAGAAAGGCAGTCAGCCTTTGATGCCCTGGGAACGCAGGTGTGCTGCCTGTCCCTGACTCTACCATAAACAGAAACCAGACAGTAAATGGGCTAGCTGACGACTGGGAGGCCTCCCGTTGCCCTGATGGCTAGTATCAGTAATTGACATGCCTGCACTATCTCAGGAGAGGAAACTTCGCCCATCACATACCAGAGGTGCCCATTGTCTGCATTTTCCCAGGTGTGAATTATGCTTTGCACCCTTCGTGGGAAACTTGGCTTTCAAAGCCATTTTTCCTAATTGGCCACTTGAGACCAGGAAGAAGCCTACGTGACCCAAGGGGTATAAAGAGGGGTTTAGTAGTCCACCCCATTTGAGCTCCAATCACCTACACCTGCTGGCAGGTACTGATTGTCTCCCGAGGTCCGTGGGACGCCCAATTTCACCCTACTTCTTCCCGAGGGATTGAGAGAAAGATGCTGGCTGCGCCAAGTCTGGAACGCAGGGGTGAGAATTGTACCTGCAATGTGTTTCTTTATGTGTACACTTTAATTATCACTCTGTTATAAGTTGTTACTTTATTATAGTTTAAGTCAAACTGCTTCATTTCTATTGTAAACTGCCTTTGGTAAGGTGATTTAGCTATAAACTTTGGAAATAAGTGGGTGCCCTCATTCACTTATAAATATATATATATATATATTGAACCAAGTTTCTTTTATTTTCTCTTTCTTTCTCCTATAAATAAGCCAGTGCGTGTCAAGCTTCTGTCTTGAACCCGTGCTGCTGTACCCGAACTGAACACAAACAAAAGAACTTCAGCCGGTCAAAGGGACAGGTATAGGAAGAGCTTGGGCGTTTTTGGATTGTGTCACTCCCAGGTGACAGATCTGTTGGGGCGCATCTCAGTCTTTCCCAGACTGCCCGCTGTGAAGGGATCCTGTATCCTAGCAGCTAAAATCTGAGGTGTAATAAGCTCTTCCTATAAACTCGGGGCGTCTGAGAGCCTGTTGGCTGCCC
Organism: Pelodiscus sinensis; assembly: GCF_049634645.1. Lineage (NCBI taxonomy): Eukaryota > Metazoa > Chordata > Testudines > Trionychidae > Pelodiscus > Pelodiscus sinensis. The sequence goes on from NC_134712.1 coordinate 177,026,427, forward strand.
TCTGCAATGGGACCCTGGTCCTAGCAGTAAAGTCACAGACATTAAACTCTTTTTCGGGGCGCCCTCCAGCCTCCTAGGCTGCCCAGTGCGATGAGACATTGCGTCTCAGCAGTTGAAGACTTGGGTGTAACACACACGCACACACTGCTCTGACCATCAGCTCACAATAAGTCGGATTACATTCACTTACGTATGGCTGCGCAGTTCGTAAGTGAGGATTTCATTCGTAACTCAGGTTCCGGCTGTATAGGAGGTTGGTAGTAAATACGAACAGTCGTAAGTCAGTTAGTTCGTAACTCAGGGACTGGCTGTAGTCAAAACTGTAATCTTTGGACTGACATCAAATGTGCAAAAGTGACATTAAAAATAAGCTAAAACGTCCCTAAAAATAAAGAGTATTCCAACTGGATGGAGCAATTTTCTTTTATAATTCTCTTGGCTTCTTTCACACATACTTTAGTAAAAATAATTGGATTTGTTTTTAAAGCACAAGCAATTCTGAATGACTTCTCAGGATACTAGATTCCTAAGGAATAAGAATACAAATCAGCTATGAAGTTTCTGATCTTTGGGCCACCTGAGTGCTAAGTGTTTTCTTATTTAAAGAAATCTTATTCATTTGGTGGATGGAGCCCTCTATTGTTTCTGACATCCAAAAGCTCAACACATCTTTGGGGTTGAAAGAAAAAAAAAAAACACCCAAAAACCCCAAGACATTCTACTGATGGACTTTCACGAACTCGCCTCACCCCTTTTATTCTGAAATGTACGTTTTCTGACCTTAAGAAGATATAATAGGGAATATATGCCCTAATATCAAGTGGATATCCTATCAGAACTCTTAATTTTCCAGTTCCTGGAAAAACAACAAGTAAAAGACTGGAATTCCTAGGGAAATTCTGCACCACTGTGTACATACAGAATTCATGGTTTATGCAACATGCCCCTTCCATCCGAAAATGCATTCTGCCAGAAATGTGTTCCAGTTATGTCTTTTGCCCAGCAGAGGCCACAGTGGTGCCAGGAAAGGGTAGCCTCTCCTAGTGCCCTGCACATGCTGCCAGGTATTGGAATATGGGAGAATATTCTATGGGGCTGCTGGGATGACACAGACTGGTATTCAGAAGTGCTAGTGGGAGGGTCAGACAGATTGTGGAGTGAGGTGAATAGGAGTAGGAATGCAGGGACATGAGACAGGAGATAGAAGGTGCATGGGAACAGAGGCTCGCAACCTGGAGCTGCCCCAGAGCTCCTGCTGTGAGGGGACAAGTTCCCTTCCAGTGGCTCCCCCTCACCTAATCTGGAACTGCCCCTGCTAGGGGACAGGCACTCCTCTTCACAGCTGTAGTCACTGGAGCAGTGGCGGTCATGGAGAGGTGCCTCTTACCTAGCCCCAAGATGCTGCAGTGAGAGGGCTAGGAGTAGTCTTCTCTCCCCCCAGGATAAGCCTGTACACAGAACACCTCATCCTTAGCTCCACCCTCAGAGCCTGCACCCCCAGCTGGAGCCCTTAACACTATTGCACCCAAACCCGGTGCTCCAGGCCTGAGCTGCCTCCCACAGTCAGAATTCCTATGCTCCACCGCCACCGCATGAATTTTTATTATGTGCTCCAATATGAAAGTGATGAGTCATTAAGGGGGTGGGAAAAGTTAGAGGCAGGTAACATTGCTGAGAGTCCCAAATTGTTTATTGTAAATATGTACCCTATCCATGCCTGTTGCTATTTTCCTGCAAGGAAAATCTGTCTCCACTCTCCATTCAGGTTATTATTTGTTAATTAAGAACAGGTCTGTACTCACGTCCAAGTTCTCTGCAGTTACATTTTGGTATCAGAAAAATCAATATTTACCTATCTGTAATATAAGTTACTAGAGGACTAAATTTTGCATAGGGATGTTAAGTATCTGTTAATTAACTAATCAAGTTGTTGATGGAATTTCTATCAACTACTCAATTAGTTGATAAGGGGGGGTGCTCCCGCTGCAGCTCTGCACTTTAAAGTGCAGGGCTGCAATGGTCATGGGGGCAGTGTAAGCAGGGACTCTTTAGTCCTGGGTCGCACCACCCCTGGGACTATTGCGGCTCTGCCTCCCCTGCCCTTGCCCCGCTTTTAAGCTGGCTCCCCCCAGCACTGGCTCCTGCTCCCCACTCCCTTGCTGCCTCTGACGGATGCAGAAGCAATGGGGGGAGCAACTAGTCGAGTACTCACTAATTTTGCAAACACAAAGCAGCCTCTGGGCCTTCCTCAGGTAAGAGACACAAACTACCACTGAACTTTGTAACTGAGCAATTTTCCACCATGCTCAGACTGCCTATTCCAACCCACTGTCTCTGTTTTCATTCTCACACCAGGTGATCACCTGTATAAGCAGGAGTGGGTGCTTGGCTGGTGTAGAAATGGCTCAGAGCCTAAGACCAATAAGGGATAAGTACTAGAACACATATATTTGGACAATTATTGCTATCTGTAGCCTCTTTCCACTGTGTTCAAGCCAACATACAGTGAATTTGAGGCCTCACCAACAAGATTTAAATCAGCGTTCTGTATACTTTCAGAAGCATCTGATTAAGCTGGAATAGTTGGTGAAAGATTCAGCACATTAATAGTACTACCACTATGCAATGGGTTTGAGATGTGTCAGTTCTGGAAAGTAAAGAAACTCACACTACTTAGGTGAATTTAATATTGTGCAATTATTCATATTCTCACATTCACACGTCTCCAAAACATTGCTGTGGTGGGCCAAGTACCCTTCCAGCCAGAACATTCTGGAGCATATTGCAACAGCTCTAGACTGGAGAGCCTCAATATCATCACCTTAAATGTTATTTGCAAGCTTAGAAGACTAGGCTGTTTCACCATTCCACTCCCTGCTGGCCTTTTCTAAAACTTCATCAAATATGAGAACTCTGGACACACTAAAACCAACATACTTGAACAAGCCCCTGACAGCGGAGACTTTAACCTGAAGGTCAAACTGTTAAATACTAATCCAAGCGAAAGCACCTGCTGACATTTTGTCAGGCTAAGATTATTCTGCATCTCCAGAAGAAATGGTTAGGATCCAGAGGTCACAATTTAGAGATAAGTTTGAAGTGCCACTAGTTCCAGGAGTGTCATAAGTAAAAAGAGAGATACAGTAACATCATGTTCACAGTCTTACTTTTTTTCTATGCAACAAACTTATCACTTTAGGAAGATGTTAAAACCCTTCTTAATTTATATAATCTTTATTGGTTCATTCTGAAGTATACTTTAGATTTAAACAAATTTTAAGGCCCCATCCCAAGCTCTGAGCATCTTTCCACAATGATCTTATAATCATTTTATTTGAGTATCACAGAGCTCAGCATGGACTGTTTTTGTTAATCCTCAAACAACAGCAAAACATAACTAACCCCCTTCACACCAGGCATTTCAGGACTCTTCATCACACAAACCTGCACTGAAACAAGAAGTGTACTCTGCAACCTGTTTAATTATTGCAATGAAAGTCTCTGTGCAGACATACTTATTTGTAACAGAAGCAGCTAATGTAATTTAGTTGGAGTCAATTTGTTATTGGCCTTAGCTACTTCAGTTCTGAAATAAGAGTGTTTTCACAGAGAACTGCACAGAAAAAAATAACGAGTTTCAATTCGTCCCTTTGTTATTTCAGTGCAGTGTTAAGTTAATGAGAAATCTTTATTTTCTAGTGTTGATTCAATGCTGACTCGTTAGCAGCACTGGTTTTTTTTGTTTTGTTTGGCTAAAATGGCCTAATTTAATTGACCACTGAAGTCATATTTGAAGTCTAGTCTCTAGAGTTGAAAGGAGGGATGTAAAATCCCATATAAAATGTTAACCTGTCTGTCACAGCAGACCCACTTGGTGTGGAGCAGCCCCAAGTGGGCCTGGCCTGGTGCCTGTTAACCAATTACCACTAAGTATTATCCAGCAACACTAACAACAACAACAACAACAATAATAATGTTATTTAATAAAACACTGATGTTTACCAGGTAACCAACTACCCGTTTACATCTCTAGTTGAAAGTGAACCCACTTTACTACCTAGCGCTAACATCAGCAATGCACTGTTCCCATTTACAAACTAGGGACACTAAGCAAACAATATCTCCTTGCAACAGAGAAACCCATGAACTGTTGCATTAGAAATCAAATCAGGAAAAAAAAATCCTCAGCTAGCTTCTATTCTATCCAAACTCAAGAGGAAGAATTTAAGGATTGTAGAAGCCTATTACGGCAGATCTTTGACCGGGGCTTGTTAAATCATGATAAATAACTTTTTGCCACTGATCTGCTTGCATATCTTCTCCTTATCAAAGACAAATTATAGGAGTTAAAATGAGATTATTTTTAATAAGAATGCCAGTAAATCCTGTTAGAAATCTACTAGTTGCTCATCTTCCTGATTTTACTCCACCCCTCCCATTTCCTTTTACTCATTTTTCTGCTTCATTCTTGTGTCATTTTTATTACTAAGCTCTCTTCATAAACCAGCTAACATCAAAACAATTTTATTTATGCTTTTTTGCTGGGCAAATAGAGAGATTTCTTTGTAATGCTCCTAAAGATAAGAGGTAAGCAGTACTACTCTATGCTGCTGGATGATATGAGTCAAAGCAGTGTCCAAATTTCCCAACTCATTTCTATTTAGAATTACATTTGAAAACATCACAACTTATGTTAACACCTGAATTAACAATAATATTATAACCATTTTAAAATTAAAATACAAAATATATATATCAAGCAGTAAATATCTACTGCCAAAATTTTAAAGAAAGTCAAACTACTGAACAGATGGAGGTTATTGGCCAATACTCCTGGAAACAGTTTGTTAAGCCAGCTTTTCACAGAAGTAGTGTCTTCTGCAGATGCAGATAGAAAATGATCTTCCCTTCAGTTTATTCAGCTAGTTCAATTCAAAGATTAGCATGCTGTTAATTTTGCAGAGTTTCTGAAAAAAGTCAATTGTATTCTGCAGAAAGTGGCCCTTTGTTTCTGAGTCCTGATATTCCTCCAGTAAGCGTGCCACAGCCAGATATGACAGGTCTACCAGGGTCCCCTTACTTGTGCATCTTGAAAAACATGTAGAAGATCCCTGCTCAATACCACCCACAACACAGGTTTCAGGATCCATAGGTCCTATACATGCCTATCACAACACATGGTGTCTCTCATGCAGGGCACTAAATGCCATAACAACTCTGTGGGTGAGACCAGACAATAACTGCACTGTCAAATGATCTCACAAAAATTGATAAAAGAGAAAATCACCCCATCAGCCCTGGAAGAACACTTTTCACAAAACAATCACTGCATATCTGACCTCTTAATCTTTGTCTTCAAAGGAAACATGCAGAACAACTTCATAAATGAGCCTGGCAGTTTAAATGCACACCTTCTCTAGATCTTAGAATAATAGTCTTAATATGATGTATTTATGTCTTATTACACACACACACACACACACACACACACACACACACACACACAGAGGAATCCACTTTCAAATTTGGACATCTACGCATAAACTGGTGGAAGTTTTGACAGTTATACTAGATGGTCTAATGGTCCTGGCTAGCCTTAAAAAACAAAAAACCAAACAATAGTGTTTATTTTAAATGCTGCTAGAGAGTCAGCAGAATTAAAAAAACAAAAATACGTTTGTGGGTCTTTAATATAAACTTTCCTGTAAGTTTGCTGAAAACAGAAAAGTGAGTTAAAAAAAATGTATACACACTATTTTTTTTAAAAGCTAAAAAGTATTTGGCTTAATGAACTTGATGTCATTCCCATACTGTTCCCAAGTGGTGTCCATTATTTACACAATCAAATATTTATGAAATACTCTTCATTATATGTTATTTGTGAAAGGGGGACAAATATACTCCTAGTATAAGTGCAGGCACTCACCAGGAATATGTACTTCAAACAGCAAATTGAGATAAAATTTAGTTGAAGTTAAATATTTCACATTAGTTCTTTTGAAAAATATTCTCATTCTTTACCATGAAAAGAAACATATACAGTATACACACAATTTTTAAATTTCATTGACTCTTCAGTTTATTTTTCACATGCACATACATTAGGGATCAAAAATATTATGTCAGCATCAAAGAACTAGATGTAATCAAACTACAGATTGGTAAATGTCAACAAATTTACATTGTACTCACATCTACCAGCAAGCAGCTTGTTTAGAGTTACAATGAAGCTTAATCTAAAGGGACAGAATCCTAATAACTTTTGCTGCATCTTCCTTAGCATGACTGTAAATGAAGAGCTTTCTAAAAGAAAATGGAAGTTTCAGGTTTCCTGTGTATTTTGTCTATTAGAAAGAAATGTTCATGTTCTCTTGTGATAGTACTGCAAGACCCATATAATTAATTTTGAGGTTTGCAACATCTCAAAATGCTATGCAGCTTCAAGACTAAGAATGTTGGTAAGTCAAGACAAAGACATCATCTCCACTGTAGTTACCAATCTATTTAAACTGAGACAATCTGTCAACATAATTGAATCTAAGAATTATCTCTCAGCTAATCTTTTTGTGCTATCAATAAGCCTCTTAACTAGAGAGACATAAGCAGACTCGCAATGGGTGTGTCTACACTGCAAGGCTTAACTCGAAATAAGCTACACAAATTGAGCTATGTTAATTGCGTAGATTATTTCAAAATATCTTATTTCAAAATAGGGAATGTCTACACAGCACTTATTTCAAAATAGAGCACTCTTCCTCCAACTTTCCTTACTCCTTGTACAATGAGGGTTACAGGAGTGCGAGTAAGAGTTCCTCCAACTTGACAGTATTTTGACACTATTTTGCAATAACTGCCTGCTGTAATAGACATGGACTAAGTTATTTTGGAACAGCGCTAGTTATTTCTAAATAGTGTTGCAGTGGAGACAAACTCTATATGATGTGATTTTTTTGCACTGTAATCAATAGGGTCTAATAATATTGATTAACAAATAAGAGATCAAAACCACTCCAGAGGTCCACTTTAGTCAAGGAGCTCAATGTAAATGGAAAGTTAGTAATTCATGAGCCATGTGATAAAATTATGCGGCACTAATGTTCTTATATTGCTTGATCAGTTTACAAATTTAAAACCTGTTCCACATCTCTACCTTAAGGAAGAGCTATGCAGCCTGAGCACAGATCTAAAAAGTAGGTTACAGGATATAAACTAAAGTATACACACTCTACATTCTTAAAGGACCAAGAGTCTAGCTACACCTTAAATTATGTTCCTTCCTGTAGCACCAGAAAGAAGACAAAGTGATCAGGATTTTTCAACAGTAATGCAACTACAGGCAGTCCCCGGGTTACATGGATCCGACTTACATCAGATCCCTACTTACAAAACGGGGTGAGGCAACCCCGCACTAGCTGCTTCCCCCCAGCAGACAAGGGAGACGCGAAGCTAGCGCCCCCCCCCCCCCCAGCAGACCAGGGAGACGCGAAGCTAGCGCCCCCCCCCCCCCCAGCAGACCAGGGAGACGCGAAGCTAGCGCCCCCCCCCCCAGCAGACCAGGGAGACGCGAAGCTAGCGCCCCCCCCCCCCAGCAGACCAGGGAGACGCAGAGCGGCTTTTCTCAGCAGACACCTCAGCTTGAGAATAAAGGACTGAGGGAAGTGAGGTGTGGGAGAATAAAACTGAGCTCTGGAGAAATGTTTGGCTAGAGTTTCCCCTACAATATGTACCAGTTCCGACTTACATACAAATTCAACTTAAGAACAAACCTACAGTCCCTATCTTGTACGTAACCCGGGGACTGCCTGTATTACCTTGCCTGAAGAACTCTATATCAAGATAAGTACTAAGCAAATCAGCTATGGCATTACATTCTCAATAATATTTTTAAAAGTATTAATTAACAGGAGGTTCAGTCTTAGGATTGAATTTTGCTTTACAGCCCTGGGCTTGCAATTGGATCTGTGCAGATGGACATACATGACAACACATCTTCAGTTAAGTAAAGGGTCTACTAAAAAGGATTCAATTGCAGGATTGGGGCCCACAATTGTAACTTCAAGGCATTATTATTTTAGGTTACACAACAATCTTAGATTTCCACTATTGAGAAGGTTAATATATTATGCGTGAGCACTGCTTTCAAATGAGATACCTTCCAGTAACTAAACATTTTCATGGATGTGGCATTTCATTCTTTCATTTGTTATATTTTTCTGATCTCTATGAAATCCTATTTAGTCTGCTGTTTCTAATGGAATCTATGCCTTTCAATATCAATGGGCAGCATACAAGCAGCACACCATCTACTACAGCATCTGTGGTGTTCTCTATTTCACTGGGAGGCATTACCAACACATATGGTGGGTATAAGAATACATTTACACAGCACTCTCAACTCGAAATCAGACACAATTTGTGCTATGAAAATTGTGTATATCTTATCTGGAATTTATTTCGAAATAGCTTATTTTGAAATTTGCCCTATTTTGAGCCATCCCTTAACCCTCTTGCAACAAGGTTTACTGGTATGGCAAAATAGTGCACCCATTATTTTGAAAAATATTTTGAAATAATGGGCAGCTTCTGCAGACGTGGGGTAGCAATGTTAGGATATTAGTGGTATCCTGAAATACCCGTGCAGTGTAGATGTACCCTAAGTGAATTCATTCTTTTTTACCTAGATATTTGTGGTATAGGTATACATCAGTGGTCTCCAACCTTTTTCAGCACAAGATCACTTTTTGAATTTAAGTGCAATCCAGGATCTACCTCAAACCCAAATACCCTTGCCCCGCCTCCTTTGTGCCCCTTCTCCGAGACCCCGCCCCTGCTCACTCCATCCTCCCTCCCCCCCGCCCCCCATCCTCCTTTCCTTTCACCATGCAGAGGGTTTGGGCACAGGCTCTGGTCTTGGGAATCTGGAGTGTGAGGGGCTCTGAGCTGAGCCTGGGGCAGGAGTTCGTGTGCAGGAGGGGGCTCAGGGTACAGGCTCTGTAAGGGAGTTTGGGTCCAGAGGGCCCAGGACTAGGACAGGGGTTTAGGATGCAGGAGGGAGTTCATGACTGTGGGAGGGGATTGGAGCTGGCTCCAGCAGGACACTGCTTACCTCAGGTGGCTCCTGGTTGGTGGTGCAGTGGGGCTACGGCAGGTTTACCCATGCCCTGGCCCTGCACCACTCTCCAAAGCAGCCAGCAAACTCCCTCCATCCCAAGCTCTGCTGTGCACCCCCCCCCCCCCGCACCCCGTTCTGTGAAGACAGAATACAGGGTGAAAGGGAGCATCCTGACATCAGCACCCCCTCCTCTCCTTTCCTTGCTCTGCACCGCAACCAAGAGGCACCCAGGGAGGGGCAGCTCCAAAGCAAAAGGCAGGGGATGCACAGCAGTGGGGGAAGGGGCAGCTGAAGTGCCTGCGCTTGATAGCCTCTTGACCACACCAGTTAAGATCACCTGTCAAAGGCTCCAAGATCTACCAAGAGATCCCGATCTACTGGTTGGTGACCACTGGTATACATTCTACCGAGAAAACAGAAATATGCTTTCCAAAATGCACTGGGTTCCAATCTTTTTGAATTGTGTACAAGTGTATACTAACAAATCTACTGTGGGCAACATGTTAAAAACATAATAGTACTTTTAGTTTCATACAAGAAACCATGGAAGTAGAATTATTCCTTCCTACACGGATAAGGAATTCCCATGAATCAGGTAAAACAGTAGTACTAGAAGTCACCTTAGTTATATCTGTGGAGAATTTGACTCCATATTTTTAGGTTCTCAGACTAATATCAAAGGAAGCACCAATTTATGGAAAATGAAACAGCCAACATATTGAAAAACTATTTGCAATTCCAAAAATGGATTTTTCATACTTTCATTAGCAAAATGTCAATTTCTGAAATTTAATTAAAAGCCCTCACAGAAAGACGTATAAAAATATCTTAGTTAAATATAGACACATATCTCCTACCACTGAACTTCCACCTTGGATAGAAAAAAAAAAAAAATGTGGAGATACAGATGACAGTGGCAAAAAAATGCCTGGGTCCTATATATTAGCACATCCACCAGTGAGTAATTTCCTGAAAAGTGCTAATGTAGAAAGTCTATCGGTACACATAAGTGTGAATTTAATAATTAAAAAACAATACCCCCCCCCCCCCCCCACTGCCTCTCAAGCCTCCCTGGCTCTATAACAATGCCTGTTAAAACCAAGACAGAAGTTTTGTTTTTAAGTCTTCTTACCTTTCTTGCCACAAAGGTATCGATTTACCCATTCCATTGGTAAGCTGCACTTAGGGCTAGCTTTTCAAAAGCATTCTGTCCATTTAATTGAAGTGCTTAAATGGTAGCTGAGTTAGTTTGAAAATCTGGTCTGTTCTCTGCCATGCAATCCACAATGGGAAGTCTCAGCACTTTCCCACAATTGGTTCAACATTGATGCAACATTCTTCCGGTGAAAATGCTAGTATAGGTCAGGTGCAGGGTTTTTTTTAAATGCATTTATTATTTAATCCTACATTAAGGGTTTTGTTCAAATCTTGTTCTATCCCACAGACAAAATGGGAGGGGGATGGTCACAATGTATCAGGACTCAAAAGGAAGCCAGATCCAGGGATGTAGAAAGCTAGGATAGGTCTTATATATGAGTGAAAAATCCATTAAGACAGAAATGAAAAGTTAAGAATTAGGAAGCAGCAGCAGAAGGAACAGAGGTTGAGTTAGGATGGGAACGAAGAATGGCAGCAGTAATAAACTGATTAGACCAGGTTTCTTAATCCGATTTTGCTCACTTACCAAAGAGCAATTACACTTTTGTGCTGACAGAAAGTTCAAATTCCTTTTTGTCAATTCCTGTCTGCATTTCCACAAACATGGAGGGTTACTAATTGATACTTAGGGCCAAGGTTAATATCCTATTCAGGTGCACAAGAAACTCATTCATCACTTGTTGCTATTACTGTACTTCAATACATATGGATCCAAATTAAGCTGATTTGATTTTCAAGGATACTAAGAATTTGCAATGTCTACAGATTTCAACAGACATAGTAGTATTCAAATCAGCATATCTGAAAATCATGTCAAACATGACAATAATGCATCTGTTTACATATGTGGATATGCAAATATAGTTGATAAACCACTATGTAACAGAATGCCAAATAAGGTTTCCTAAATTATTGTCATGTGGTTTCAATCTTGATTCACTACAGTTTCCATGATTGCAATTTGCAGTGCAACTAAGGCTATTGTTAAAGATATCCATGCAACTACTAGGACTAGAACTTCAGAAACAAAGAATAAACTTCTGTGGAAAGCTAGCTCTTACTTACACCTGGGAAAGCGAAAGCTTTAATTCAACCTGCTATCTGCTTTATGTTCCCTAGTATTTCACTCCAAGGTATGAATACATCTGTTTCCCTAGCAAACACAGATCCACTGAGAGCAAAGGAGAACCATGTCTAAAACATTTATTGCTATCACGAGATACATGTGAACAGGGACAGTACTGGTTTGAGATCTTTTATTAGCACCATGTTACAAAGTAGCTGGGGAATATATGGTTTGGCCGACATGGTACCCAAGCAGTTGTGGAAAATATCCCTCATCATGGGGAAATCTGTTCAAGAACACTACTAGCAACAACCATATTGAAATGCAATTCTACCCAATATGGTTCTGTCTCCATCACAGACAGGGCTAGAGACTTAAAGTAGATTACAAAAATAAATGTATTTTAAAGCACAGTTGTAAAACATGGTTATGAACTGTGAAGCTGGTTATAAACATATTTCCTTGTTGTTTTCTGACAGTATTGCAATACTACATTTTATAGCCATATTTTAACCAGAGTAGAGTGGTAGGCTGAAGTAAGGTTACAGATTCTAAAGGAAACTCCAAGTTCCACATGATAGCCTTTATTAAATTCCACCTACTTGTGAACATGTGTGAAAGGTGAGGAAGGCACAAGGGAAGGTTTCTACTCTTCAAACACATGCACCAGTTTCTTCTAGACATTTTTCTATCCACCCCACAAAAAATAAACTTGACTAGACTGAACTTAAAAAATAATCTGCAAATATTTTGTGTAGAAATTAAAGCAAACAAGTCAAATTTGACTTTGATAAAACATCAAGTCCATAATTTTATAATTAAAAGGAAACATTAATATTTTAAAGAGAGGCACTTTGGAACACTGTACAAGACTGCATGATCATTACACCAGCCTAAAAATGAAAGATTTTATAGGAATATTTAAAAGCTTTATCAATTCTATTTGCACAAACACAGATCCTCTTTACTGACCAATATAGAAGCAGCATCAGCCTCCCCCTTGTAAATAATTCACAAGGCCCAATTTTGCAAGCAATTCTAGTGTATCGGGTTAAGTAAGCAGTATAGAATTCAACTATGTTTTTCCTGGGGAGGGGAGGGCACTGAAAACAAGAGCCTGGCCTATCTCTTTCAAACCACGGCTCTTTCAAGGTCGGCCCAGTGTCATACGGTTTCGTGTAGCGGTTCAAGGAAAGGAGCCTGGAGCTTGCTCAGCGACACCCTACTGGGCGCGAACGGATGCAGAAGGCCCCTTTGCCGCTTCCGAAGGCGCGGGGAAGAACGTCGGCACAGCCAGGCAGGCCCCGGTCGCAGTCCCCCTTGCCGCGTCTCTTCACCTGAGCTCCGGCAGCGAGAGGCCAGGAGCCCCTGGAGCCATGTGTGGGCTCGCGCCTCTGGCAAGTCGCCAGGGAACGAAGTGAAGGGCAAACGAAACATGACACCCAACTAGCGCGAAACCGGCTAGGAAACTCCACGGAGTGCACCCAACGCGGGAGGGGGTACACCCCCCCTTTGTCCCCTCCCCCATCACACAGGCAATGAATGACTGCCACTGGCACTCACCAGATCGCATACGCCGCGGCTGAGGGAGCTGCCGGGGTTTCCCTGGTGCTGCGCTCTCGCTTGTGTCCGTGGAGTCTCCGCCGTGCGCTGCACGCAGCAGCCCATGGGCGGCGGAGCTGGGGGAGAAGGGCGGCTCGGCTTCCCCTGGGTGACGGTGCTTCAGCCGCCTCCCGTTTTCAGGCTGCACACCGATTAGGGCAGGAGGACGCTGGAGCAGGGAGACCGCAAGCACCTCCCTGCCCGCGATAACCCGCGCAAGGCAGCATGCAGGCAGCCGGCCGGCAGTGCACGTGGAAGAAGCCGCCTAGGGCCGCTACTGCTGGCACAGTCCTCGGCGCGATCCCGGGCCGCTGGCACGCCCTCGCCCGGCCGCGCCGTGTGCTGAGCGGGCGTGCACCCTCTCTCCTCCCCGCCCGGCCGGGCTGCGACTGTGCAATGGGATCCTCACCCCGCCCGGGGCTTGCAGCGTTTTGGGCCCGGAATCCCAAAACAAACGGGCCCGGATGCGCTGAGCGGCTCCTGTCTCCACACCCTCGGGAGCTGACGCATCAGCAGCCACCGGCACGGGGGGGCGCAGGCTACTTCTCTCACCAGAGCGCTCGCCGCCGCCACCGCCGGGCCCTGAGATTGTTCCTCAGTTGCTCCTCTCTTCCCCCACCCATTACCTCATCTCCCACAGGCCCTGCTGCCGGCGGCTGGTGGGGGCGGGCCTGTGCTCGGGGAGTAGCTAGGCAACTGCCTCCAAAACACCGGCGCGCTTGTCCGCCAAAGTCAGTGACCTTCAGGTTCTGGGGCGGGGGCACGGTCGGCGCGAGTTCCGCTCCTAACTTCTGTCAAAGAGACTCCAAGGGCAAAGCGCTGGGCAGACAGAGGCCCCCTACCAAGGCACGGGCCTAACGCCACATTCTGGTGGGAAGTGAGTTTTAAAAAAAATAACTACTGCGACTGGAGCATTGGGGTCCTTGGCTGCGTCCCTTTGTAAAATCCTGGGAGTGACCATGAATCCAGCGCTAAACAATAGTTATGTTGAATGTCCCTGGCTCAGAAAAGGCACATTTATCCATAATTAAAAGTAACGATCTGTTTCAATTTCTTTCAATGTTAATAACGTTATGTTAAATACTCATGAAACTCTTCTAAACCTGACAGGGTCTTTCCAGCAGAAAGAAACTGAGGGTGCTACATTTTAACGGTGTATTAGCATGACCTAAGTAAGAGCTACATGGCACATTTGGTCCCCTAATACAGTACAATCCAAACTCCCAGTCTGGCAAACCAATTTATGCTGGTGAACCCCTGAATTTGCCTGAATGGGGACCCCATTTAAGTGCAAGGCTCCATCCAATTTGCAACAATCAGCCTGCAGCACTGAAACTTATCTATCCAATCCTGCATAGACTCACATGTATGATTAACTTTAGGCACTGAATAGTCCCATGGGTGACTACAAGCCCTAAGCAAAAACAAACGAGGTACTTGGCAGGGTTATTTACATAATATCTCTATAAAATGTAATCTTAGGTTAATTACTCAAGAATGATTACGTATATTTTATATTATTATTGTTACTATTATATATTACTACTGTAACTATATTAATTCAAGCAACTATTGCCAGCAATTCAGAAGAATCAAAACTCATACTTCCCTTCCTTTGCATCTTCTACTCATGACAAGATAAATGCCCTAACCTTGTAAGTACTCAGGAGTCAGGTTTGTTGGGGGAAAGTGACTGTTAATGAACAGTCATGTCAATCTAATTCTGCTTAGTCTTCTGGAAACCTCTATTTCACAGTGGGCATTTTAGAGGTGTAATACAGGTACAGTGAAACCTTTGTTAACTGCCACTCCGTTAACTGGAAAACTTTAACTGGCATTTACCCCAGCCAAAGTACTGCTGCATCTTCAGGTGTGCACACCTGACTCTCACCTGTCCAAACTGGATGTTGTAGGACTTCTGACAGCTGGCAATGCCAGCTGACATCATCAGCAGGTGCTTCCTTCCCCTTCAGTCTGCCTCAAGCTTTCTGAAGCTGGATCTGCAGGGACGGGATGGAGGGGGACAGGAGAGAACAGTAAGCATTGTTATTTGGCACATTCACTTAACCTGCAACTCCACATTCCCCTCGAGTGCTGGATAACAAAGCTTTCACTGTATAAACATGTTCCCCTCCATACTTACCATTATATCACTGCAGTTGCATAGTCACTCTCATTCTGGTAACTCAATTAAGACGATTAGATATTTAAAGCTAAAAATGACTTCCTGTTATTACTCTACTGTCTGTGCCTGCCCTTCAATAGACTTCCCAGTCCTTTCCTCCGTACCTCACACTATCTTCACCTTGCTCTTTTTACCATACTTCCTTCTATATTTTGTTCCCCTACTTACCCCCTAAACAGATATCTATATTCCTTAAGCCCCAGCTAATAATATCCAGTCTTATCTAGTGTAAAAACAAGGTTACACAGAAGAGGGAAGGAGAAACTCTGCTTTCTCCTTTCCCCCAGTACTAGCAGTTTGTTCCTGGCCTTGCTTTCCTGCCCCTCCTCCCCATTCCTCCTTCATGTACTAAACCCTACTCCAGAGACCTGCCCCTTCAAAAGTGTTTATAAACAGTTTGCCTTGATACCATGGCTCCCGCAGTGCACATGCCTTCCTACTCTGTTTAAATACTACTTCCCTAAATGTTGATATAGCTTCCCAAAGAGGGCACAATAGTGTGATAATATGTTTACGTATAAGGCAATGTCTAGAAAACTGGAACATAGAGAGTTCTACTTTTAAGAAGTGCTTGATAGAGAACAATGTGGGTGAAGGAAATAGGCCTGAATGTTACACTTTCTTCTCTCCCATTCCTTTTGTGCTTGAACACTGAATAGATCAGAAATGAGTTGGCTTCTGCAGGTATGTGAAATCTGAAACTAAGAATATTGAAGCATAATACAACACACATACCAACCAGCAAAAACAAACAAAAAGACTTCAGTAATCATAGTGGCATACCAGACTCCTTGCCCCTAAGCAGATGAACATGAATGGGGATCTGCTCAGCAACTGCAGATCACAATGGGAAAACTGTAAAATTGCAATGGAGCTGGATACAAGGGGAAAAAAAGATGATCCACACTATTAACTGAAATAGGAAAAAGCTGATACATGCATTTGGATATGTCAACACTAGAGCTGGAAGACCCATGTAAAAACTTGGAAGTGCTCCATAATCATTTTCAAACCACTAAAAAGTCATATATACTGGGGATGTAAAATCCCATTTAAAACATCAACCAGTTAAATCATATGTTAAACTGGTTAACCGGCATGCTGCGAGTGGGGGAGAGGCTGCTCCAGCCCAGGTGGGCCCACTGTGCTGTGAGCTGCTCTGGCCAAGCCAGACTGAGCCCGCTGCATCACACTGTAGGCGGGCATTGCTTTCACACAACATCACAACGCTGGAGGCTGCTGCGACCAGGCAGCAGTTAACCAATTGTCCCGGTAAGCATGCTGGTAAGGTAAATGCTTACTGGGTAATTGGTTAATTAGTTAACCCTTCACATCCCTAGTATCTACTACAGTCTCATAATTCCATATCATAGAAAACAGGAACTCACGAACAGAAGTCTGAAAGCCAGAGACACCATATTCTTGTCAAATCTGACCAAGGATATCCCAGACCTGATGCATAGTGCGTGTGTGTGGGGATATCAAATATCTGTTAACTGAATAGTTGATTAACCTCATGAATTTTCTTACTGGTTACTCAACTATAGTCCCAGGGGGCGGGGCGGCAACCAGTACACTCTGGCCCCACTCCCGAGGAGGCCCCTGTCACTCTGTGCTGCTGCCTCAGTATCAGAGGCAGCAGCATGGGATTCCAAGTAGGAGCTGGTCTGTGAGGGGTGCTAGTTTAAAAACCAGCTCCGCTTGCGGACCAGCTGCCTGTTGCTCCGCACTGCTGTCTATGATACAGAGCCCCTGTCCGGGGTAGGAGGTCTGAGCAAGGGATGTAATAGTACAGTCAATTAACCAATAAGCAAAATCTTATAGGTTAATGCTATAGACTACATGCATTTCCCCTCCACCCTTTTGCCAGTACATTTTTTAGCAGGCTGGCCAGCAGCCTACCTCAGTCCTGGCTTGCACTGGGTCCTGGACATACCCTTGCTGCAGTTCTGCATTTAAAGTGTATTAGGAGCCAGGTGGGTCTGGCAGACCAGGTTAGTTCTGACTCATGCTGGGTCTGGGAGTTCAGACCCCTTTCCCCCAGACAGCGGTGTCAGCCGACCGTCAGGACAGTGAGTCCCTTATGACCGGATGAAGTTCTTTTAAATTGTGCTTGGTTCTGTTACAGCAACTGAAGGAGTCAGGTTAAAGCTTAAACAGTTACTATTTTATTGTTACAGGGTAAACTTAGTTGTTAAATGCTACTACTGTGTTACAGATAACACAGTCACTACAAAGGACAGGACAGAAATTACACTAATAAGTCACTTACAGGTACCATGAAACCCTTTTGGTTCTCTGAGCTCTTATTAAATGCATGCAAAATAGACACCTAGCAGGTATCATTCTCACCCCTGCGTTCCAGATTTGGCATGGCCAGCATCTTTCTCTCAATCCCTCGGGAAGAAGTAGGGCGAGGTTGGGCGTCCCACAGACCTCGGGAGACAATCAATACCTGCCAGCAGGTATAGATGATTGGAGCTCAAATGGGGTGGGCTACTATACCCCTCTTTATACCCCTTGGATCACGTAGGCTTCTTCCTGGTCTCAAGTGGCCAATTAGGAAAAATGGCTTTGAATGCCAAGTTTCCCACGCAGGGTGCAAAGCATAACTTACACCTGGGAAAATGCAGACAATGGGCACCTCTGGTATGTGATGGGCGAAGATTCCTCTCCTGGGACAATGCAGGCATGTCAATTACTGGTACTAGCCATCCGGATGGCGGGAGGCCCTGGGTCGTCAGCTAGCCCATTTACTGTCTGGTTTCTGTTTATGGTAGAGTCAGGGACAGGCAGCACACCTGCGTTCCCAGGGCATCAAAGGCCTTTCTCTTGCTCTCTGGGGGGGGGCGGAAACGAAGATGGGGTTCGTGTCTGGCTACAAGCGGCTGCCCAGAGACTACAGAATAGTCGATTAACAAATAAGAATATGAGGTAATCGACTATTCAATTCACCAATATTTAACATCCCTAGTCTGAGCTCCCAAATCCAGCATGAGCTGCAATTGTGCCAGGTTGTCTGCCTACCTGGCTCCTAATACACTTTAAATGCAGAGGCGCAATAAGATTAGGTCCTGGACCCAGTGCAAAACAGGACTAACCCAGGTTGCCTTCTGGCCCAGCTCCTAAAACGGTGTCCTCACTATAAATCACCCCAGTATACATTGGTTCTGCACTAGCATTGTTGACGCTTGTGGGAACTGTTCCATTTTAAGTTCTCCCATTCCCTGCTCTTCTGTCGCTCACACACACACAAAACAAACAAAAAAAACCCACCCCAATTTGTGTAAATGGAAGTCAGCTGTGGGAAAAAAACCCTCCCATTTTACGTCTTTTTGCTTTATGTCAACATTCTTTTGAATGTATCTTGGATGTATAGCAGGGACGCCCTGTACACTTTAAATGCAGAGCTGCAGCCACAGCAGGGGTAGGTCCCAGACACGGCACAAGCAGGGACTGAGCCAGGCCGCTGGCCAGCCTGCTAAAAATTTTACTGGGGGGAGGGGGAATGTGTGTAGTCTATAGCATTAATCAATAAGCTTTTGCTGTATTGGTTAATTGACTATACTATTACATCCTTGTGGGAGGGAGGGGGGAATGCTGTAGTAGCATTCCCAACAGATTTTTAGAGCAAAGTGAGAAGAGAGAGTTACTCACCCTGTGCAGATAACGTCTGTTCTTCGAGATGTGTGTCCCCGTGGGTGCTCCACTCGAGGTGCTGGGTCCGTCCCGGCGCCGCAAAACGGAGAAACTTCCACAGCAGTAGCCCTGCCGGCCCGCGCATGCGCTCCTGTTGCCTCGCGCCGTTACAGCTGAGCGCGGGCCGGCTCGTCAGTTTTCTCCCAACCGGAAGTATCTGAAAGAGATAAACAGAAGCTCCGAAGCAGGGAGGAGGGTGGCTCGTGGAGCACCCACGGGGACACACATCTCGAAGAACAGACGTTACTGCACAGGGTGAGTAACTCTCTCTTCTTCGTCGAGTAGTGTCCCCGAGGGTGCTCCACTCGAGGTGAGTACAGAGCAGTGGTCAAGCATTATCGGCGTGTTTCGGACTTATGGTCTCTGTGCTGTGGCCAAGACTGCTTGCGCCACCGTTGAATCATTCCTCAATATGTTCGCAAGAGCATAGTGCTTGGCAAAGGTGAGCGAGGATGACCAGGTTGCTGCACGGCATATGTCCTGTAATGGTACCCCTCTAAGGTACGCAGTAGATGCGGCCATGCCTCTGGTGGAATGAGCGCGAGGTCGTCCTGGTAAGGGTTTATGTCATAGGGCATAACAACGCGAGATACAGGAGGTGATCAGATTGGAAATACGTTGTGCGGAGAGCTGTCGACCTTTGGAGCGCTCCGCCGTAGCTATAAAAAGGTGCCGAGACTTTCTGAAGGCGCGTGTTCTATGCAGGTAGAAGGCCAGTGCTCGTCTAACATCGAGGGTATGTAGACGTGAGTCTTCTGGCGAGGAATGAGGTTTCGGATAGAATGTTGGCAGAATTATGGGCTCGTTTACATGGAAGGGAGAATTTATCTTCGGAAGGAAGGGAGGGTGAACGCGAAGCAGAACCCCTTGCTCAGAAAATAAAGTGTATGGTGGATCGGCTGAAAGGGCTGCCAACTCACTAACCCGACGTGCTGACGTGATTGCCAGAAGGAATGACACTTTCATTGTGAGCATGCGCACGTTGCAAGTTACTAATGGTTCAAAGGGGGGACGAGTTAATGCGTCCAGGACCAAAGATAAGTCCCACGGTTCCGGAGGGGTTGTGAAGGCCGGATATAGGTTATCAAGTCCCTTTAGGAACCTCTTAACTAACGGGTGAGCAAATAGCGAATGTCCATCGATGTGTGGGCGGAAGGCCGAGATTGCTGCCAAGTGCACTTTCAACGAAGCATTTGCTAAGCCCTCCGTCTTCAGATGGAAGATGTAGTCCAAAGTATGCTGCACCGGTAAAGAAAGAGGGTCAAAGCCCCTTTCCAGACACCACGCTTGGAACCGGTGCCATTTGTAGGTGTAGGCCTTGCGAGTGCTATGGCGTCTGCTATTCATAAGCACATGTTTCACTTGCTGAGAGCAAGTCATTTCCGGTGGCTGAAACCAGTTAGGAGCCATGCCGTAAGATGCATGCGATCGATGCTCGGATGTAGCATCGACCCGTGCTGCTGAGACAGTAAGTTGGGCATCAGTGGAAGTCGTTGTGGCTGAGCGACCGACATTCTGGACAATTGTGTCAGCCAAGTCTGCCGAGGCCAAAAGGGTGCTATGAAAATCACTGTTGCACCCTCTGTCGCTATCTTCTCCAGTGCCCTCGGAATGAGAGGAAGAGGCGGAAACGCATAGAGGAGTTGGTGAGATCCCCAATTGAGCAGAAGAGCGTCCCCCAGGGAATTCTTGCCGGTACCTGCCCGTGAGCAGTAATGATGACACTTCTTGTTGTGATGAGTGGCAAAGAGGTCTATACTCGGGAACCCCCAGAGACGGAAGAGACCGTGGGCCACCTCGTTGTGTAACTCCCACTCGTGCTGAGGAAGGAAGTGTCTGCTCAGGGCATCGGCGATGGTATTGTCTTTGCCTGGGAGGTACGATGCGGTAAGGGTTATATTGTGGTGGATCGCCCAGTTCCACAGTCGTATCGCCTCCGCGCACAGGGATCGTGAACGGGCCCCGCCTTGTCTGTTGATATAGTACACCGTGCATATATTGTCGGTGAGGATGTGGACTGCATGACCTCGGATCCTCTGAAGGAAGTGCCTGCATGCATTGGATACAGCTTGGAGCTCGAGGAGATTTATGTATAGGAGCGACTCCTGTGCCGACCAGAGTCCCTGAACTCGATGTTGCTGCAGATGTGCGCCCCAACCGATCAGAGAAGCATCTATTGTGATCTGCACTGTGGGTCTTTGTGCGTGGAAAGGGACCCCTGATAACAAATTTTGCGGGTTGTCCCACCATATTAGTGAAGTCCTGACCTGTCTGGGAATGGACACGGTCTTGCTCACAGCGTGTACCCCCGGTGTGTAGACTTTGAACAGCCAATGCTGGAGACTGCGTAGGTGAAGTCTCGCATGTGCCACCACATACGTGGTGGCAGCCATATGTCCGAGCAGTTTCAGGTAAGTCAGTATGCTGGATCTGGGAGCAATTGAGACCGCACGTACCAAGTCCCGAATCATCTGGAATCTTGTTGCAGGCAAGTATACTCTCGCACTCAGTGCATCGAGTCACGCGCCGATAAACTCCAAGGCTTGACTTGGTACCAAGGACGATTTGCCGACATTGATTATGAGGCCCAGAGCCTCGAATACGGCTGTGGTGGTGGTCACTGCCCACGTAGCCTCCTCGCGAGTCGGGGCCTTTAATAGGCAATCGTCGAGATACGGGAAAATCGCGATATTGAGGTGTCGGAGGTAGGCAGCTACCACTGCCAGAGTATTGGAAAACACCCGTGGTGCTGCTGACAGACCGAAGGGTAACACTCGGTATTGGTAGTGTTCCGCGCCCACTACGAAACGAAGGAATCGCCTGTGGGCCGGGTGAATGGTTATGTGGAAATAGGCGTCCTGTAAGTCGAGGGACGCAAACCAATCCCCTTTGTGGAGAGCCGGGATGATAGAAGCTAAAGTGACCATTTTGAATTTTTGTTTTCTCAGGTAGCGGTTGAGTCGACGCAGGTCCAGGATAGGCCTCCAACCCCCTGACTTCTTCTGGGTGAGGAAGTACGTGGAATAGAAACCTCTCCCCCGAAATTGAATGGGTACCCTCTCCATGGCTTCTATAGTAAGTAGTCGGGACACCTCTTGCTGTAGCAGAGACTCGTGAGAGGGGTCCCTGAAAAGGGACGGGGAGGGTGGGAAGTAGGGGGGAATGGAGTTGAAAGGGATGGCATATCCTGAAACAACTATGTCGTTGACCCATCGATCGGTGGAGATCAGAGACCAGCGATGTTGATAAGGCCTCAGCCGATGATGGAATAAGGCTACCTGATTGTGTGACGCTCCCGACAAAGGAGTTGCACGCAGTCCCTCGACTGACCCATCAAACCTGTTGCCGGCCCTGCTGTTGACCGGAAGTCTTGCCAGGTTGCTGTCTTCGCTTTTGCTGGCGTTGTCTTGGTCTCTGTTGTTCATATGACTTGGGACGGAATGTTGCGTACGAGAAGGATCTCTGTTTGTTGTAGGGCGTATATCTCTTACGTTTATACGGAGGCGTGTACATGCCAAGCGTTCTAAGAATTGTACGGGAGTCCTTGCCCGAGTGGAACACCTGATCAGTGGACTGGGTGAAGAGAGACTGACGATCGAAAGGTAAGTCTTCCACTTTGCTTATTAACTCCCTCGGGGCAGCTGCTTGGTGCAGCCACGACCCGCGACGCATAACTACCGCAGTTGCCGTGGCTCTAGCTGCTGCATCAGCCGTGTCTAGGGCGATCTGAAGCGCTGTTCTGGCTGTTGTAGCCCTCTTGTATTACTGCCCTCAAGATCTGGCGTTTTGAGTCTGGTAGGTGCTCTAGAAGAGGGACTAACTTAGAGTAGTTATCGAAGTCGTGATTGGCAAGTGGGGCGGCGTAATTGCACATCCGGAGAACTGAAGTGGCAGAGAATACACCTTTCTACCCAAAATGTCCAGGCGTTTAGCCTCTTTATCACTTGCCTTATTTTTATTTTGGGACGTCTTTGATCTTTGCTGGGCGGCATCCATAACCAGGGAATTTGGCTGGGGATGGGTAAACAAAAAGTCCATCCCTTTTTGATTTATAAAGTATTTCTTGTCCGCTCTCTTGTTAGTCGGTAAAGAAGTGGCGGGGGTCTGCCATATATCATTTGCCATTTCCAAGATAGCCTCATCGAAGGGTAGAGCCAGCTTTGATTTTTGTGAGGACTGCAAGTTCTTCAGCAAGGGATGTTGCTTTTGCTGTACGTCCGTAATCTGGATACCCTGAGATTGTGCCACTCTGGCAAAGAGCTCCTGGAACTGTTTGTGATCTTCCGTGGGGGGGTTGTTCACCAGGAAAGACAGCATCGTCCGGAGATGACTGGTTGGCCGGAGAGTCAGGGGTCTGTGGTTCCCTATTTGGAGTGTAGTTGTTTTCATACGTGTCCTGACTAGGAACTGGCATCGTGCCTTCCACAGGCACTGATGGAATCGCCGGCGAAGGCGCACGAGGTGGAGACGCTGGGTGTGTGGTTTGCGGAGATCGTGATCGTGGATATCGCGTGTTATGAGAACACCGAGGGTCATCATAATGACGGTCACATCTCCGACTGTGAGTCAGGGATCGTCTAGGAGTGTAGGCTCTAGACTCCTCGCATCGACGTGAATATCTCGAATGTCTCGAAGACCTCGGTGATATAGATCTGTCAGAAAAACGAGATGGTGAACGAGAATAATAGGAGTAGTGTCGCTGGTCGTGGTAGCGATAGTGATGGTACGATGGTGATCGCTGTGGCGATCTATGATATCGATCTCTAGTGGAGCTATAACGAGAAGCACGATGATTCCCAGAGCAGATTGAAGCTGGGGACCATGGTCCCGGAGAGAACCGTGCCCTTTCAGGCGTGAGTGAAGGGGTCCGCACGCGTCTTGACTTGAAGGGCACCTCATTCAGCATCGAACAATCTGCGGGAGAAGACGGTGCCGTCTGAAGTGGTGTAGTCCCGGTCGCATGGCTGCCCTGGGGTTGAATCAGCGGTGCCGCGGGAGTTAACAGCTGTGCCGATGCCGGAGGAGGCTGCGGTGCAGAGTGCTGCACGGTGCTGCTGGGCGCCTGCGGTGCCTGAGTCGGTGCTGTTGCTTGCGGCACCGCAGGGAGCAAGGTCTCATCAACTGGCTCCGTGGGCACGGGTGCCGGCGGAATTGTCGTTGACTGTGCATGCGCAGTATCAGCCGGTGCCGGAGCCGCCATTGCTGTTTGTGGCCCGACCGTTGGAGCCTTTGTCGGTGCCGAGTCTGCCCGCGGTCCCTTACAGGGAGCCCGCATCGGGCCTTTTGATCCGACCAAAGTCGGAGCTGAGGCACTGCGGCTCTTGCCTGGCTTCTCTGTCGGGTGCCTCGGCAAAGAGCCAGAGGTACCTGGTCTGTCCCGTACGGTCCTGGGCTGTGGCTTGGCATTGCTGAGGTCCTTCTGAGGTGAACGGGACAAGTGAACTCCCGAGGTAGTGGGAGTAGATGTGGTCGCATCAGACTGGAGGGCTTTGTTGAATAAAATCACCCTCAGCCTCATTTCCCTATCGCGCCGAGAGCGGGCTGTCAGTTTCATACAGTGGGGGCACTTCATAGGAATGTGCCCGTCCCCTAGGCATTTAATGCAGCGCGAATGCCCATCTGAGTCCGGCATGGCCTCCTGGCACTGGGAACATTTCTTGAAACCAGGCATTTTGTCTATTCTTTCCTTTTCTCTCTCTTTTTCTGTTTTTTTTGTTTGTTTTTTTTGAAAGGCTACTGCAAAAAAATAAACTAGGACGGAAACAAGGAACTTGAGACTAATTAACTAACTAAGTAAAAACTACTAAGAACTATCCTAACTATAAACTGCCAAGTGGAACAAATTTCTAAATGAAATTCCCTTTTCTCCTCAGGCCGGAGAGGGAGCACATCCTAGGTCCGTCTGCGGCCGCGGACGGTTGAAGGAAACTGACAAGCTGGCCCATGCTCAGCTGTAACGGCGTGAGGCAACAGGAGCGCATGCGCGGGCCGGCAGGGCTACTGCTGTGGAAGTTTCTCCGTTTTGCGGCGCCGGGACGGACCCAGCACCTCGAGTGGAGCACCCTCGGGGACACTACTCGACGAAGAATGGATCTTTTCACCAGAAACCACCTGAAATACCTGGCTACTATTCCAGCTTCTGGAAACCAAATGAAATACTGGACACTACCATAAAGCATTTCAATAAATATGGTATTCCAAAATGTGCAGCTTCCGACACTTGACCTCAGTTACTGTGAGTTTATTAAATGTACCTGAGAATTTGTACTCAGTTATATCAGATCACCACCATCCCACAGCCAATCCAATGGCTAAACCAAATTGGCAGTTAAAATTGATACGTGTCTATTAAAAATCATTGCAAACTACAAAGAAAATATATGGCTAGACATCCTTTAATGGAAAAACTCACCCATAAAGGTCTTAATAGCACCCTGGTACAATGTGTAATGTCAAAAAGTGCCCATGCCTTGAGGTCAATAGCCCCAGCATTTCTATAATTGTCAGAGGAGGAAGGAGTAACAGAAAAAAGGGAAGAAAGATAAGCAAAGGCCAAAGCCCATAACAAGCTAAAGTTCTCCCAGAACAGGAGAGAAACTATGGACTAAACATACAAAAAGATGAGATCAAAGTATAGGATTGGATCTTTCAGTTCTACAATCATCCTCCAGGAGAAATGCTATGCACCAACATGACCCAGCTTCTTCCTCATATCTAGCCCACCTGGGCAGTGCACTAGCATGAACAGCTGAGGTTGGTAGTCATATCAAATCCATAAAACTGTGTTTGAGTGTGTGTCTGTGTGGCAGATAATTTTAGTAGCTGGGAGAGAAAATGAATTCTCTATTCACAAAAAATGTGGCATATTGCCTTATCCCCTCAAAAAGATTCTGATGGTTCTGTTTCTCTAAGTGCAACAATTTTTCATTTAAACCACTAATATATTCACCCACCATGAAGACAACTTAAATATGGACTTGGAAGTTGATGAAATATACACTCCACTGACACTCCGCACAACATGGAAGGAATATAGGCCAATAAGTGACCAAAAGGTGTATCAGAACCGTCTCACAAAACACAGCACCATCTGAAGATACAAACAAGAAGTAGTTTCCTGCAATCACAAAAAATAAAAAAAATAAAAAACCCTTTCATTTGCTATAGCATCACCCCACAGCTAGGCAGCCATAAGACTTTGTAGAATGCTAAGGCCTAGAGATACAGCCCTCCTAAACCCAGAGGAAATACTTTAGTTCCAAAGCAAATTAAGTTTGTCAAAAATAAAAAAGTTGTTAAATTATATAGATGATGAGATATCAAGAGAGTGTAACAAAATGTTAATTATGTAAGAGGTTATGAACTTGGTATTCTTGTTTAATATTGCATACATGTGGCAAAAAAGCATGTTATAGATATGATTTATAGCTTCACAACTGGCATCATTATAACATGTCTAGGAACATAGAGAACTCTGTTTTCAGGATGTACTTGATGACAGAGGACAGTACATGAGATGGAAGAGATAGTGTAACTTTCAGGTTTTGTCTTAACTCTCTCTCATTTATGTTCACTGAACATAGGAGCAGAGCACAATGCAAGTGAAGTAGTGACAGAAAGAAGCACTCATCCACCAAGGCTACGTCTAGACTGCAAGCCTCTTTCAAAAGAGGCTTTTTCGAAAGATACTTTTGAAAAAACATCTTTCGAAAAAGAGCATCTAGACTGCAAGCAGTACTTTTGAAAAAGCAAGCCGCTTTTTCGAAAGAAAGCACCCAGGCAGTCTGGATGCTCTCTTTCGAAAAAGCCCTGTTTGCATTCAAGAACGCCTTTTTTCGAAAGAGCACTTTCGAAAAAAGGCGTTCTTCCTCATGAAATGAGGTTTTCCGCCACCGAAAAAAAAGCCGCGTTCTTTCGATTTAATTTCGAAAGAACGCGGCTGTAGTCTAGACGCAGGTGAAGTTTTTTTGAAAAAAAGGCTACTTTTTTCGAAAAAACCCTTGAGTCTGGACACAGCCCAAGTGGGTCTGGCCCACGAAAGCTCATCATCTAATAAACCATCCTGTTAGTCTTTAGAGTGCTACATAGTCCTGTATTTTGTTTCAGCTACACCAGACTAACACGGCTACATTTCTATCACTTTCCTGCTTTCACAGTTCTTAGTAGCGCTCTCTTTCTAGACAGCACCTATCACCTGCCTCTGCAGAATCCACCTGTAACCACTCCACCATGTAGCACAAGGACTCCTTAGCAGACTACATCCCACATGCTCTCCTCTGAAAACCAGTCCGCGGTTCATGCCATGATTCCAAAGTACTTGACTGAAATAACTGTGAAAATGGAACGATAATAAAAACCCAGGTGAAGAAAGTTGAGAGCCCATGATATATAGGATCAACATGAATATACACAAAAAGTGTCAAGAAAGAAAATTCAGTTCATTGGTCAGCCAAAAATGTGTCAGAAAGATTAACCTTAAATCATTCTCTAGAGTCTAAAATCTAGCAAAGTCAAGTTTTGATAGACCGCAGGAGGGAACAAGTCTCTACTGAGACTCCTCTGCCTCCTGGCCTTGAGCCTATGAGAAGTGCCTCAGCTGATCCCAACTGTCACGGTTATATATACACACTTGCTTCCTAGTCACATCTCCAATCATACAGAACTCTGTAGATTAATTGAACTCAGAAGCAGATGGGAAACCAAAGCAGCACATAGAGTACAAGAGCACAGGTTGAACTTCTGTAAACCGACAGTCTATAGTCCAGCAACATCTGCAGTCCGGCAGGACCACAGAAGTTCTAGGACAGGAAAGGGCTGGTGGCTGGGCTCCCTACAGCCAGGCTGCCCAGTGCATCACAGCTGGGTTGCCAGGTGTACAGCAGTAGGCACATGGCAATGGATTAGGAGCCCAGGGTGCTAGTAGCTGGGCTGCCTAGCATAGCAGGGAAGGAGTAGGAGGGAAAGAGGGGGACGACTGGCAGGGCAGTGGGGGAGCCAATGGCAGGGGAGGGAAGGCAAGGCAGAGCCTGCTGGGAGATGAGCATCCGGTCCAGAACATGGTGGAGAGGGGGGTGTAGCAGGTGGCCAGATATGACCTCTCCTGGTCCAGAAAAATCCTGCATCTGTAATGTGTTTTTGTCAGCTCAATCCACTAAGCAGGAAGGCCACTGCTTTCTGCAGTAGATGAAGCTGCTAAGAGGTGTTTATAGAAAGTCCAGTCTAAAGCAAAGTGCACTAGCCCAGCCAGGAAATAGCAAAGGCATTGAGGTCTGTGATGAAGTTTGCATCAGCAAAGAAATTCATAACCTCTTATCTTAAAAGCACTTGGGAATAATGGTACAAGTCAAGACCTCTAACTGTATTTATTCATATTGAAGACATTTGTTTTGCAAGACTCTAAATCTCTGGCTTGTTTGATAGGATTTGCTTTCTAACTGTGGATGTATTCTTGTAATTAAAGATCTCTGTTTAAAAATATTTACTTTAACTAAACATGACATAAAAACAAACTTTCCATTTGTTTTGTTTTGCTTTACAGTACTTTGTACTGCTTTAGTAGCTTCCATGTGAGGCTCTCAAAATCTTTACATTTGTTAATTAAGGTTCACAGAACTTTATATAACATAGATATTGTTTTCCCCATTTTGTAATTATTTATTAAGTGCTGATAACATTTGGATTTGGCACTGTCCCATACACAAAAATAAAGATAATCCTTGTCCTGAACTTTTTATCTAACACATGTATAACAGGACACTCTGAGAGAATCATAAGAAAAAGCATTATTTGGATTTAGTTTTTGTCCTTTACAGCTAGGGAAACGGAGGCAGAGAGAGGTAAGTTACTTTTCTAATGTCATATAGTAACTGTCAAAACCAGGAACAAAATTTAGTCCCATAATTTAACCACTGCTTCCTCTTTTACATTATAACCACTATTTATAACAGACCTAGGAATTAAAGAGGCAACAAATTATAAATCTAGATTAATCCCTCTCTATGGCCCTCTTTTCCTGTGATGAGTTTAAGAAACTAGCTGACATCTACTTATTTATTCATTTTACATATGCCTGTCAGTTAAATTCTCATTTATGTGAAAGAAAGAAGACAAGTGAAGTTTATTGCATTTATGTTTAGCTTTAGAGCTGTAACTTATTAGAGTAGAATACAGTTTTTCTATAAAGATTGGGAGTAGGGATGTTAGTGTATAGCTGATTACACAATTAACTGATAAGCCTGGGCTTATCTGTTAATCATATCAACTACATGCAACCCCCCCCTCTTGCTGCCTCAGGTGAGAGCTGGCATGCAAGGGGAGCCAGCTACCACAGAGCTGCCTGCCCTCCCTCCACACTGCCTTCCACTGAAGCAGCAGCATGTGGAGGCGGAGGCAGAGGCTCTTGCCTGCTCCCTGCACTGCTGCCTCTGTAGGAGTCAGGGGAGAATGGAAGGTGACTCCATACAAGCTATCAGAGGGATAGCCGTGTTAGTCTGAATCTGCAAAAGCGACGAGGAGTCCTGTGGCACCTTATAGACTAACTGAAGTGTAGGAGCA
Source organism: Pelodiscus sinensis (assembly GCF_049634645.1). Taxonomy (NCBI): domain Eukaryota; kingdom Metazoa; phylum Chordata; order Testudines; family Trionychidae; genus Pelodiscus; species Pelodiscus sinensis. Next base: position 177,055,803 of record NC_134712.1, read on the forward strand.
TAAGCTTTCGTGGGCAAAGACCCACTTCATCAGATGCATGTAGGCACACTTGAGCTATGTCTACACTGGTGGGTTCTTGCGCAAGAACTCTTGCACAAGAACACATCCACGCAGCCATGTGCTTTTGTGCACGAGCATCCATGGCAGCATGGATGCTCTCTTGTGCAAGAAAGCTCTGATGGCCATTTTAGCCATAGAGCTTTCTTGCGCAAGAAATCCCTGCCGCACATCCACATTGCCTTATTGCGCAAGAGCTCCTGCACAAGAAGGCTTACACCTGTTCGAAAAGAGTGTAGCTTTTGTGTAAGAAGCCCTCTCTTCCAACACCGTACTGTAAATTTATTTGCGCAAGAGCAGGTGGGCAGTGTAGATGCTCTGCGGATTCTTGCACAAGCACAGCCGTACTGGAGCAATAACCTGCCAGTGTAGACATAGCCACGCTGTTACCTCTGTGGAGCCACCTGACACCCTGGCTGTGTCTACATTGGCATCCCTTTCCGGAAAAGGGATGCTAATGAGACACTTCGGAATTGCAAATCCGCAGGGGATTTAAATATCCCCCGCGGCATTTGCATTTACACGGCTGCCGCTTTTTTCTGGCTCAGAGTTTTTGCTGGAGAAAAGCGCCAGTGTAGACGCGATTCTCCGGAAAATAAGCCCTTTTCCATTAGATCCCTTATTCCTTGAAAGTAGGAATAAGGGATCTTCCGGAAAAGGGCTTGTTTTCCGGAGAATCGCGTCTACACTGGCGCTTTTCTCCGGCAAAAACCCCGAGCCGGAAAAAAGCGACAGCCATGTAAATGCAAATGCCGCGGGGGATATTTAAATCCCCCGTGGGGGATATTTAAATCCCCCGCGGTTTTGCAATTCTGAAGTGTCTCAGCATCCCTTTTCCGGAAAGGGATGCCAATGTAGACACAGCCCCTCTGTCTCCCATAGAGGCAGCAGCATGGGGGGGTGAGGGCGATAGGTGGGAGCTGGAATTGGCTTTTAAGCTGGCACCCTGTACCTATCAGCTCCTGCAGAGCCACCTGACTCCTCCCCCCACCACACACACACCCCTGCACTGCTGCCTTTTTATTGTGGGGGGGGGGGGGGGGGGAAGGGCAGGCTGTAGCCAGTGGTCACAGAGAGCTGACTTAAAAGCCAGCTCCCCCCTGAGCACTGGCTCCTACCTGCCCCCCCACATGTAAACATGTAACTGTTAGAATTTCCAGAGGTTACACATTTTCACAAATAAAAGACAGTTAACATCTCTAGTTGGGAGCAAGTGCTGTGCAAGAGAACAGGAAGATCAATGTTCAAAAATGTGAGCAAGCATTTAATGTTTTACTCTGCACATATAAATAATGTTTTGCTTATAACTGGGCCAGATCTTAAAAAGATTTTCTTGGGAACAACAAAAATCTTCTGTTGTCAGCGGTCTCTTCCTGACAAATTTCAAGGCTCTACTCAAAGCCCTTGAAGCCTGAAACGGTTAAAAAGTATTTCGTTACAAAGCTAAAACTTCCTACTTTTTATTGACCTGAAAAAAAAATGGCTGATATCTTGTGAACCAAACTTTCCCAGAAAACTGAACATGAAGCAGACAGAAACGTGAAACTGACAAAGCTATGAAAATAGTAAATTGTAAAGTGTTAGGCAGTCCTGCCAATATGGGGGGGAGAAGGGAGGAAAAAAAAGAGAGAGAATTATACTACACAATTAAAAAAAACCAAGAACACCTATTTTGAACACTAATATGAGTTTCACAGTGCTTCACATTGAAAGCTCTCAAAGCATTTTACCCACGTTAAGACCTTTCAACAATCCCAGGAGAGAGCGGATTACGATGATCCACTTTACAGAAAGAGGGTCAATAGGGCATGGGCAGGTTTAGTGTCATACCGGGGTCACACTCAGGACCTACAAACTCATTTCTACTAACGAGATTTTGACTACCACAAGCACAACTTGTCTTAGGGCGCTTTGGGGGTCCAGTCACATGAGCTACAACGGGACAATGAAGACAAGCCCCAGGGTCAGGCCAAAGAGACCAGAAGCCCAAACGCTCTTTTCTCTCTCTCCAGCTTCCCCGGGCTCCCAGTTTGGCTCTGTCCCGCCCTGAGGCACGAGTAGAGCTGCTGTCGGAACAAGGTCCCGGGGTTACCGCTCCACGGTTCCCACTACAGGCAGGGTTGCCAGTCTGAGGCAGGGGATCGCAGCACCCGGGCTAGCGCCGGGCCCAGCATACGAGCCGCCGGGCGCCCCTAACGGGCGCGGCGGAATGAGACGAAGATCACCAAGGAGCGCTCAAGGGAACGTAGAGCTAGAAAGACCGTTATCCAACGCCACATCCGGGATCTTACCGACAAGCAAGCGCGTCTGGCAGCTCCGCCTCCTTATACGTACCCGTGCGCGTGACCAATCGCTGCTCTTTTCCATTTCCGGCGTCCGACTTGTATCTTAGATACGGGGCTGGGGTTGGCTCAAACCACTTCATTCGAGGGGGTGCCGGGTCCTCCGCGAGCGGCTCGGGGTCTCCCACGGCAGGACTCGTCCTTTCCTCTAGGCCGGGCCTGGCCGCGCTGCATCTCCTGGGGGGCAGCGCGCGTCTTTCCGGAGTCCCTTGCCCGCTCCCCCGGGCCGGCTCCCCCCGCCATTCGCAATGGAGCGGCCATTGGGGGCGGGGCTGCAGGATTTCGGTTGATGGCGGCAGCGCAGCTGCATCTTGTTATCTGCCCGCCCCCTCCGGCGCCAGGTAACCCCCCACCTTGCACGTGCTGACCCACTCGCGCCAGACCCCGGTGGCGGTTCGGGTTCCCATCTGCAGAGAGCGGGGTGGGGGGCGCCGCTGGAGGGAACAGGGGCCGGTCTGATTCGGGGACGCCTCCCTCATCTCTGCTGTGGGCGTCGAGCAACGTCCGCCTCCTCGGACAACAAACCCCACTTGGAACTGACGGGCGGTTGCGTTTGAATGCCGACGTCATAATGCTGGCACCCGAAGGCCCCGGAGGGGAGGGGGGGGGGTGTTGGGGTCCTTGCTGATTAGCCCGTCACCAAAGGCTTGCAATGCGCACGCGCTAACGAGGGACCTGGGGATGCCACATCCAAGCAAATGAGGGTGGGGGTGGGGAGATGAGAAATGGGAACAGCTTGGTGGTTAGTTACATGATTGTAGACTTCTTTTTAGTAGTGTTTTGGTTTTAACGATCCCTGTGGAATCTCGCTTCTGGATCTCAGGTCCCCAGCATGAGGCTGGGGAAACTCCCTGAACTGGTAAGGCAGCAAGGAGTCCTGTGGCACCTCAGGCTCTAATATAAAAATCTGTTAGTCTTTAAGGTGCCACAGGACTCCTTGTTGTCTTACCAGCTAAGGGAGTTTCCCCAGCCTCATGCTGGTGACCTGGGATCCAAGAGCAAGATTCCATGGGATCATTAGGAAAAATTAGACCGCTAACAGATTTCGAGCCTAATGTGTCACAGGACTCCTATGTTACCCCTTTGAGATTTTAGCTGGTAAAGACTATTTACTCTTAATGTGGCATAGTAGGCTGTCAGCCAGATCTCGTCTAACCTACATGTGTTGCTCTTGCATGTATAAATTCTGCCCTTCGGGCTTACCATTCATAGTGCTTTTTCGCTCTTGCCAGTGAAGCTCCTCATAGGAGCAGAGTCAGGAGAACTGTGAATTCAGTCGTTCTCAGGGCAAGCTCACCACATTAAGTAGCCTAGTTTCCTAATCCTACCTTCCGGTCAGATCTGTTATGGTTTTGTTTCTTTGGTTTTTTTTCCTCCCTGTTTTCTTTGCTGCTTTAACACAGATAATTTTGATGCCCAGCTGAAAGCATACCATAAATCCTCCAATGCCATTGGTGAGACATTCCTTTCATTCTATATGGATAGCTTGTTTAGCTGCTTGATATGACCCCTTGTTTCAAGGATGATGCTTGTGCCCCAGAATTGGCACTATTGAAGCAGGAATTTCTGGCCCTGACCATGCCCCCCCCATCTGTGTTAGGGGCTGAAATGCAGCTATTGCTACTCTCTGGATTCAGATTAGCTAGAAGATATATCTATTCATCAGAACTAAAACCTCTATTACTGATTTCACAGGCAAGAATTCTGATTTTCCCCTTTTTTTCCTGTAGATGCTGTTGAAGATTTTTAGCTGGCCCAATACTGTACAAAGGCTTTAAGAGTTATCTGGGCTAGGAACTTCTCACCAATAGTATTGCTGTATTTTTTAAATCTTGTTCTTGACGATTGCTACATTGAGGATTAATAATAAATCATAAATATTTATTTGGAAGTGACAATTCTGTATGATCTAGGTTTTAAATGAGAAAATGATACAATTGATGGGAAAATTAGAATTTAGTGCATGTGGAATTGCCTTGGTTCTCCACACACAAAACAACGCAGTTAGCAAATAATTTCCCATTATCCTTGTGTACACGAGGGAATTTCAAGAAATGGTTGTTAGCAGCTTTAACAGATAAGGCAAAAACCACTGGAAGCTGCTGGGGTCCGTTGTATCCATTAGGACTAGTGCCAGAGTGGATGAACCTGTAGCAGTACCAAAACTACTGCTGGTAATGTTATGGAGTACTTAGACAGTGAGGTTTCATTGTGACTGACACCCATGTGGAGATTATTTTGTTTAGAATTTGCAGTTTGGAGTTTAATATTGTGACTTTTTTGTTTAGCGTTTGTCTAAAATGTTGATTATCAACAAGAACTCTCACAACAAAGTCTAAACTATGTATGGTCAGTCATAATTGCTAATCATATGAATGGCATCTTCTTGTATTGAATGCTGTATCTTAAGAACTAAAAGTAATTATTTTGAATTTCTTAAACATAAATATGTATTACTTTTTTTTAAGGTGGTGTTTGTTAGTGATGAAAACAACCTATTTCTTAATTTGCTGGATCTAAAGCTTCTTAAACATGGAGAACTTTATTCTATATGAAGAGATTGGAAGAGGAAGCAAGACAATTGTTTATAAAGGAAGAAGAAAAGGCACCATTAATTTTGTTGCCATTCTTTGCACTGATAAATGCAAAAGAGCTGAGATAACCAACTGGGTAAGAATAATGTAGGACAATTTTTTTGTAAGAAAACATATTTGTGCTACCGGAACATTTACTTTTAGTCTGTATTACTTTCCATAAAGTTTTTTTTCACACTTTACAACAACAATGCAAATAACTATAACGTTGTTGATCCCAGGATGTGAGAGAGACAAAGCAGATGAGATAATATCCATTATTGGATCAAAGTTTGTTGGTGAAAGATGCAAGCTTTCTAGTTAAAGCTCTTCTTCAGGTCTGCAGAGCTTGAAAGACTATACATTCCTCCAACAAGTTGATCCAATAAAAAATATTATCTCACCTACCTTGTGTGTGTGTGTGTGTCTTATAGATGTTTTAAGTTCTTAGATTCCAAACTCCCTTACCTTAAATGAGTTTTCTTTGTAGGTATGAAGTCATGGATTCCTTCTAAATCTCTTTCCTTTATTTCAGTCCTTTATTATCGCAGATGTGAACACATTTGCTCATAGGAGTTAACTTTGTGCTGATCATAAGCGCTGTCATAAATGTAGTGACTAGTTTTACTTTATTGTACTATTATTTGGGAAAATACAAGTACCCTGTAACTTTCGGCAAATAATCTTTTTTTGTTTGCAAAAAATAAGGTGTTTGGGTAGTACATATATTTCATGTAAATTAATTTTGGTTTGTAAATGTTTGATAGTGTTTCTTTACCAAAAAATTATAAATAGGTTTGAAGCTCTAATTTATATGACTTATTTATATTTATAAGGCAGCTTTCGTCTACATTTTTCACTCTTATTTGAATGGGAATGTGACTTCTTAAATATTTGGTGGCATTTGAAAAGCTAACACGGAAGGGAGAAAAATCTAGAATTACTTTGTATTGCATTCCCCTCCCTCAATCTCTAATGTATGAATGCTGCTCTCCAAATAAAATATATTAATATTTTGTTATAGGTTCGACTTACCCATGAAATTAGACACAAGAATATAGTAACATTTCATGAATGGTATGAAACAAGCAATCATCTTTGGCTTGTAGTGGAATTATGCACGGGTAAGAGATGCTATCTTACGTAATGAATGGGAATTCAATGTCTGTGGAGAGGTCAGTCCCACTCCTGGGCCCCAGACCCCTGCAAAGTTGACAGTCTCATAGGTAGTTTAGGTACTGCAGCACAGGCCCTGTCCTCATTGGATTTGGGCTTCTGTCCCTCTGCTAGGACATTGGGTAAGTGCACCCTGGTCAGCCTGAGCTGGGTAAACAGTCCTCCCCAGCTACTGGCTGAACTCTTAGGCTTCCTGGGAAGAGAACCCAAACACTCCTTGGGCTTGTCTAGACTGCATTCCTCTCTCGAAAGAGGAATGCGAATGAAGCAGATCGAAAATTCAAATGAAGCACAGATTTGCAAGTCTTGTGCTTCATTTGCATAATCGCGTGACCGCTTTTTCGAAAAAGGGTTTTTTGAAAAAGAACCTGCAGTCTAGATGGGGTTCTTTCGGGGGGGACGGACCCTTTTTTCAAAAGAACCCGTATTCAAAATCATAAATAGTGTAATAAAACCAGCAAAATTTGTCTATTGCAATGCACTTGATTTGCAATAATTCTGCAAATATCACACATGATATAATCCTATTGACCGCTGTTGCATGTAATGCTAATCAACACCTTTGTTGCTGATCTCCTAAAATAGGTAAACTACCCTCTGATGTTAAGTAGTGTCTTATTTTCTGGTTAGGGCTGGTACCTACTGGTAAGGGAAATGTGGGAGAGTTGCACTATTGTTATCTGTATTGCATATATTCTGTGGATAGATTATTTCATTTTCAGTGCTTGTAATCCAACTTCTTTCATGGTATTAACATTCACTTGTGGAGAGAGTGGAGTGGAATTGTGGAGTGGGGGAGGTAAAAGAACAGAATATTTATTACTCAACCCACTTGTTTCATTTCTTTGATATATTTTCAAATTCGTTACAAGAGATCTCCTTTCTCTGCATATAGACCACAGTACATTGGCACTTCAAGAAAGTGCTCAGGTATTAAGCTTCATTCTTCTGGCACCATACCACAAGAGATGTTCCAATGGTGTAGATGCATTAACATTAATTTTTCTTCATATAGATCAGTGGTCCCCAACCTTTTGGGGCTGCCGGGTGCCTAGGGGTGGAGCTACTCACGCACCGGGCACCCGGGAGCTGGGCCACCAATGTGCTGCACTCCCGGGGCCGGCGCCGCTCCTGTGCAGCGTGCCCAGGGGTGGGGCTGCCCATACACCGTGCGCTGGGGCCAGAACAGTCCATGCATCGTACGCCTGGGGTCTGGGCCGCCACCACCTGTGTGCTGCGCACCTGTGGCCTGCAACGCCCCTGTGCTGTAAACCCGGGGTCAGGGCCACCCAAACGCTGCATCCCCCATGGGCACTGTGTTGGGGAACCACTGATTATAGATACAGATTTGTATTCCATTTAGATGTGTGCATGCTTAAATTGACTACATGTCTGCATCACATCTTGAAAAAACACATTGGAGTTAGTAACTTTTTTCATGTATTGATTTTAAAATGTTTTGAAGGTAATTGTTCTTTAGAAAGTTACATTAAAATTATATATAAAGCTAGTGTATCCTTTGGAGGCATTTACAGGAATTGTACTTGTGAAGTATTAAAGGAGATTTATAGAACAGAATTTTTATATCAATAAAGAATTAATAATAAAATGTGGCCATAGGTTGAATATGAAATAGTTAAAGACCCTCTTATTTTCAGAAGAAGAGCTTTCTTGTGACATTATCCTGATTTTTTTTTTTTTTTTAAATTACAATGTTAGCTTCCTTTTGTGGCCATTACCATAATTATAATTTTGTGGTGTTGCATAATTAAAGAAATGCATTTGTTCATGAAAATTATAAGTTGATTAGTTTGCTCTGTCATTTTTATGTAAATTGAAGATTATTGCATAAAGGTGAAATATCTGATATAAATCATGCTGTAAAGATGAATCTGAACAATGGTATATGGGGTTTGAATTTTATTTGAGTACTGAAATATGTAATCTATTCTTTGATGAATTTATTCACATTTCTACTATCTGCCTCCTTCATAAAATAGGAACTCTTTGAGAGAGGTAGTCAATACTCATGTTAATGATGAACTCTTGTTATAGATTTTAGCGATCCATATGGACAAATTTATATGACTTGAGTCTTATTTTCAAATGTTTTCCATGTTTCTATGTCTGGATCTAGTTGATATAGAGTGAGTATATATGAGTGATATTTCCATGCCTCAGTTTTTCCAGAGGTCAAAAACAACTGGCTGAGGTAGTCATTTAGTGCTGAGGAGGCTATGTAATATTATAATAGGCTATTGGTCTGGCTTTTTCTGGATACACAACTGTCATAAGTGATTCTGTGTAAATAAATTTCAGGTGGTTCACTAGAAATGGTTATTGCGCAAGATGAACATTTACCTGAAGATGTGGTGAGAGAATTTGGTATTGATTTGGTGACTGGATTACATCACATTCATGACCTTGGAATTATCTTCTGTGAACTCACACCTGGAAAGGTAATGAGTAGCATTTGTTATGATGTTATGAAATCTATGACATAAGATACTCATTCAAATTTCAGAAATTATTATTTGTACAGGTTCAGCCTCTCTAGTCTGGCACCTTTGGGACCTGACCATTGCTGAACCAGAGAATTTGGTGAACCATAGGAGGTCAATATTGTCTAGGAACATTACTGACACTTCCACTCCTTACTGTACTCTTTGAACACTTTTAGGGGTAAATTAGAGCTGAATAACAGCACAGAATGCTGAGAGCTAGGACTGGTGGCTGTAAACAAACTTTATAGGACTGCAGGAAGCTTGGCCACACACCTAAGTGGACATCTAGCTAACTAAAATCATGCTGGGCCATGGATATTGTTGGACCAGAGAGTGCTGGACTAGAAATGTTCAACCTGTATTCTACTAATATTCATAGGCCCTACTTAAGGTTGGAGGCCAGGTGATGAGTTTTGTGCATGAGCATAGTAAGAGACAAATCTGTGCCCTGAATATCTAAGTGTAATTAGTTTTTCTACCTTTGCTATACCATTCTGATTCCATGCAGCTTGGGATGGGGGTTTGAGAGTATGGTATCCTCTTCCATGCAGCAGCATAAAAAGATGAGTTGTTAAAGAATTTTCATTATTCCTTTAGGAGTCATTTTGTTCTTCCGGCTGTGATTAATTCTGCAATACCTCAGCTGTATTAAGAAGTCACATACTACTTACTTTCTTTGTAATCATAGCACAAAATATTTTAAAACTTAAAAGTCAATATTAAAAACAATTACTTAGTCTAAATTAGGGATGTGGAATTCTGGCGTTTAAATGTTAGGTTAAATAGGATCCAAGTGAGGATTGCTCCAGCATGGCTCCACCAGAGCAGCCCTTGTCTGCAGAGGGCCTGGGCTTTCCATGGATGTTTAATTATCATGTAAATAGCAACTGGAGAAGAAAACTGCTTTGAGAACTCTATGGGAAGTTGTTACCAAATGTTGCATAAATGAATGAGAAATTTACTGTAATTGTTTGTTTCCTAAAACAGAATTGCACATTCTTGCCTAGTTTTTTATTTAGTCTAGTAAAATGAAAATGTTTTCCCTAAACTGTACATAGTCAATCAGAGTATGGGCACAATAAACATATTTGTTTTTTGCTTAGTGTGTTGACTCTGTTCTTGACTGGACTCATTACTGTGTGGTCACATTGTCTACATTGCCTAGTTTCTTGTAAAATCAACTAGGGATGTTAATGTGTACCCGAGTACATAGTTAACTAATTAGCCTGGCCTCATCTGTTAACCCTCTCAGTTTCATGCAGTTCTCCCCCCCCTCCCCCCGCACTGCCTCTGTATCAGACTCAGTGGGGTTGGGAGGGCTGGTTAGAGCCAATACACTTGCAGAGCTGTCTCCCGCTTGCCCACGGCCACTGGCTTTGTGTCAGAGGCAGCAGTGGGGAGGCAGGTGGACAAGCGTGAGCACAGGCTCCCACCTGTCCCTCATGTCCCACACTGCTGGCTCCCTGCATGTGCCATCTCCTGTGAAGCGGCCTGCTGCTCCCCATACTGCTGAGACAGCAGTGTGGGGAGTGGTGTGGGCAGGTGGGAGTTGGTACTTGCAGGAAGCGGGCTTAAAAGCTGTCTCCCCACGAGCACTGGCTCCCACAGAGCCACATGCCCCCCATGCTGCTGCCTCTGGTACAGAGGCAGCAGAGGGGAGAACTGGAGTGGGTGCTTGTGGGGAGCTGGCTTAAAAGCCAGTTCTGTGCAACCATCTCCCATTTGCCTCCATGTGAGTAAATATGTAACCACTAAAAAATTCAACAGTTACAAGTTTACACAAATACATGCATTTTAACATCCCTAAAATCAGCTACTGTGGATGCATGTGCCAACTCAGTAGCTGACTTTTAAGAAATACAGTGTGGCGCATTTGTGTATCTGATGGCAGGATGCGGAGACATAAGTGGACTGTATTTCCTTTAAAGCTACTAATTTACTATTAAGGTAGATTAATCTTTGTTGCAGAGTAATTTAGGTGGTTATTAGCCCTTTGAATGCACAGTCTAGTTCAAAGTGGCCGTTAGTCTTCCATAGCATTGGTCCTGGTTGATGTGATAGTGTCTCTGTGTCACAAGATCATCATCATCACAGCCTCATTTAAAACAAGGAAAAAAAAACCCTGTGTTGATATTTGTTTAAAACAAAGTCACCTTTTGATGGCAAAGGGGGGGGAAAGGTCATTGTCTTCTCCCCCCCCCCCCCCCCCGCGCCCCACTTGCGAGAGGCATTCAGCTATTACTGTGTTGAAGGCCATATAAATATTTTTTTAATGTTATGAGACCTGATCAAAATTGCACTCTAAAATTGGTTGGATTGGAAAATTCAACTTCTTGAAACAGTCCTCAGATTTAAAATAAATCACCTTGTGTTCCCATTTATGTTTACCTCTGTAGATACTTCTGGAAGGTCCTGGCACACTGAAGTTTAATAATTTTTGCCTGGCTAAAGCAGAAGGTGAAAATTTGGAAGAATTTTTTGCTTTAATTGGATCAGAGGAAGGAGGAGGAGATAGCAGTGAAAGCACTTCACGAAGAAACCTGCAAAGTCAACTCAGAGGTATACCATACAGTATATGTTTTATCCAATCAAAGTACCTAAACCCAATGAGGCCTAATGAAATGTTTTGATTTTAAATTGTGTTGAGAAGTAGGTGTCGAGTATTCTCTGCCAGCAACTTTTAAAATACAGTAGCAACACCTATGATTAATGGCATCATAGGAGATAGAATTAATTTAAAGTATGTGTACTACGTTTGCATTTCAGAGAGCCTGAAAGTTAATTTTGGATAGTTTTCTTCCATGGAATATGGTAGGGTTATATGTCATCAGCTTTTTGTTCAGCATATAAAGTTATTGGGAATCGCCTTCAGTATGGACTATATGCTACTACTGTATTGGATAACCATTTATTATCAGTGGTTTGAAGTATATTTTCCCTTCTGTTGCTGGCCAGGAAACTTTCCATTCTCCCTCTGGATGCAAACCTGGCTACTGTGATTCACGTTATTATTATTATTTTTTTTAACAAATATGCTTCTCTATCGCAGTGCCTTGTACTTAGGAATGAACTCTGGTCATTAAGAAAAGTTTCTGTTGCAAAATAAAACAGCCTTTTCATTCAAGAATGCTGGCTCATACTACAAATGCATTATTAGGCCAGATATTCAGATGCCAACAAGTATGAAAATGAATTCAAAGTTCTGTACTTAATATTAAAAATTCTATATATGCTGGGCTTGGACTATTTCGGAAATCTTTCTCTCCGAAATGATGTTGTGTCAGAAGCACTATGCTTACCAGGATCAAGTGACCTATTAACAATAAGAGCAAAACTTACACAAGCAAGAAACAAAACTTTCTTAATGGAAATCCATATTGCAAGAAATAAGAATGATAATGAACCTATTTTATTCAGGAAGAAACATGAACCCAACAACCTCTGTGATATATCTTTATCAGAGTGAGTGTGATCTGTATGTATGATTTACATCTTACTTGGCTTACAAACCAAAACCTAAGGATAAAAGAAACTAATATGCTCCCTTGAAAGGAGGATGACAGTTTTGTTGACTTGGTGTAATTGTATAAGGACCTCTGTTGCCACCCTTATTAACTAAGGTATAAGACAGATGGATAATAAACTCTTGTTTTTATTCTTCCTAGGTTGAGGGTAATTGGCAGACAAATATGTTGTATCTACAAGTTACCTTTTGGATATGAAATATTATTTATTTATTATTTGTATTCAGGAGTATTATAAAAAGTATGCGTAGTATGTATTGATCAAAAATGCGGCTCGGTAGCACTACAGTCATTCTCTGACAAACACAAAAGTATGTACAAGTCAGCTTTACCTCTGACTTTGTCTGCTTTAGTATTTTAGTAGCACTCCAGCCACTTAAAGAAAAGGGGATTGTAGGAAAATAAAGACGATTATTCTGATAAACCATTTGGCTTATAATCGGATTTGTATATTTTGTTATTGCCAGTATTTATCAAGTAAATAAAAATACATGGAACTTGGCTTACGTTTGTAACCAATATCCTATTTATTGGCTTCAACAGTAGTTTTGCCTGTGCAAGGGTATGGGAACAGAAACCATATGAACAATACTATGAATAATTCTACATTATTTTTTTCTGTTGGTTGGGTTTTATCTTGCTTCAGTTGCATGGCATATATATCTTCATTCCTGGATTTCTCTAACTAAATTTCATAAAATAGTCCTCTGTTTTAAATCATGGTAAACATTTGTGAATCTTCAGCTCTGTGGCTTTTACTCAAAAGGGGTTGTTGTGTATCTTACAAAACATGAATAGTATTAAGAAAAAAATAGTTCTAACAGAAAAGTCATTTCATTCTCCTCCTTACTCTTTCCTTGTACAGTCTGTGAAAGCTACAGGAAACCCTTTTTGAATACACAGAGCTTTTAAATAGTTATTTAAAGCTAGTGTGGATGATGGTCCGCTTAATGAATATTGTCTATATAATAGTTATTATGGTGGTTCGCCTTTGAGATTTTCCCCCCTTCCTTTGAAGCATCTGATATTGGATGTCCTATACCTAATTATCCCCTCCTCCTGCCTTCACTTCTCTCCTTCCACAGGCTCTTGCTGACTTTTTATAAAAGAAAAATGACAAAATACACCATGACCTTTTTCTTCTGCCCTGACCGTCGGCTGACACAATCCCTACCGCAACTCTCTCCTTCTTCCTTGTTACAGATTCAGGAGGTTCTTGTCTGTTTTCTAACCTCTCCTCTTGGCCCAGCGACCCTATCCTGTCTTCTGGTCTGCCTTCTTCTCACTCTTACCCTCCCTTCATCACTCTCTCCCGACTCTAAATTTCCCCTTCACAATACAACCTTGTTGTAGTCTTTCCCATCTTAAAATAAAAAACCATCTTTGACTCTGCTGTCCTTTCTCCTTTTCCCCTTTTCTTAGCTCATTAAGCATGCTGTTTGGAAGTCCTCTGCTTCAGTTCCATGCTAGGCCCTTCTATTCCTTACAATCCACTGAAACTGTTCTTGCCAAAGTCTCCAGTGACCTCTTCTTAGCTGAAGCTCAGAATCAGTACTCTACCCTCATTGACCTGTCAGCTATCTTTGACTCCATCACCCATGCTCTCTTTTTGAAATGTTGACGTCCCTTGGCTTCCATGACACTTCTCTTCTGGTTCTCACTCAGCCTCGCTCAATACTTCTTCAGAGTAGGGATGTAATAGTGTAGTTGATTAACCAATTAACAGATAAGTAAAGCTTATAGGTTAATGCTACATGCATTTCCCTTCCCTCCCCTACCAGCAAGTCAGTCCTGGCTTGCAACAGACTGCTGCGGCTCTGCATTTAAAGTGTATTAGGAGGCAGAGGGGCAGGCAGCCTGGCTCAGTTCCAGCTTGCACTGGGTCCAGGAGCTCAGACACGCCCTCCTCCCAGACAGGGGTTGCTGCTGCCCCATGCTGTTGCCTCTTTATCAGAAGCAGCAGCACAGGGCAACAGGCAACCAGTCTGTGAGAGGGGCTCCCTTCACATACCAGCTGCCGCCTGGCACCCCATGGTTCTGCCACTGATACAGAGTTGCAGGGGGCTCCTCCAAAGTGGGGCCCAAGTACACTGGTTGCTGGCCCTGCCTCCAGGGACTATAGAATAATCGACTAACAGATAAGAATTCATGATATTATTCGACTAGTCAGTTAATCAATATTTAACATCCCTACTTTTAGGGGATTAGCCTTCTTCCCATACCTGTTTTCTATTCAGGCTCCTTATGGCTCATGCCTTGTCCCTTTCCTCTTCTCCCTCTAGACTTGATCTCTGGTAAACATACAGGCTACGTCTACACTGGCCCCTTCTTCGGAAGGGGCATGCTAATTTTGAAAGTGGGAATAGGGAAATCCGCGGGGGATATTTAAATATCCCCCGTGGGATTTAAATAAACATGGCCGCCGCTTTTTTCCCGGCTTTGGGAAAAGCCGGAAAAAAGCGTCTAGACTGGCCCGATCCTCCGGAATAAAGCCCTATTCCGGAGGATCTCTTATTCCTACTTCAGAGTAGGAATAAGAGATCCTCCGGAATAGGGCTTTATTCCGGAGGATCGGGCCAGTCTAGACGCTTTTTTCCGGCTTTTCCCAAAGCCGGGAAAAAAAGCGGCGGCCATGTTTATTTAAATCGCGTGGGGGATATTTAAATCCCCCGCGGATTTCCCTATTCCCACTTTCAAAATTGGCATGCCCCTTCCGAAGAAGGGGCCAGTGTAGACGTAGCCACATTGTTACCAATATCCATGCTGAGGACTCTCAGATCGGCCTCTTGTTTTTGTTCTTGTCTCCATCTATCTAAACTAAAAGCGTGGCCTGTATCTCTGACATCTTCTCATGGATGTCTAGCCATTAGTTCAAGTGCATCATGGCTAAATAGAGTAATATTTCCCCCCAATTCATCCTCCTTTGCTTCCTTTTCTCGGTCATTGTGGATAGGACCACCAATCTGCCCATGACTCCATCTCCCAATCTGGGCATCAGCTTCGACTTGGACCTTTCTCTAGGTCCTTATATTCAGGGTATGTCTATATCTTGCTGATTCTTACTGTGTAACATCTGTATGAAACAATCTCTGCTGTCCATTCAAACAAGTCAAACTATCAGGATCCTTGGCAAAGGTAGGCAGGACTGCTGCGGAAGCTTGGGATCTTGGAACTAAAGCTAGGGCTCAAAACCATTATCAGGCTCAAGAGTCAAGCTGAGGGTGAATTCAGAATTAACCCAAGGTTCAGAGCAAGGAGTCAAATTGAGGGTCAGTATTGGGTACCCAGGTTGTGTTGGGACTTCCTGAGGCCAATCAAGAGTCAGAATCCATATCAAGATCAGATCCTCAGGTCAATATCAGAAGTTCAGAAACAGAGAAATAGGGCAGTAATGGCAGCTCATTAGGGAGCCTCATGGTTGCCTACATAATACGTGGCACGTCCCAATGTCTTGTATAGAGTCAAGGAGCTAATCGCAAAGCACTCTGACCATTGACAGTCAGATCACATGAGATGGAACTTCCTGTGTTGTTCAACCTCAGCAGATTGTGAGTTTTAGGGGGTATGTCTAGACTACATGGCTCCGTCAACGGAGCCAGGTAAACTAGTTTACCTGGCATAGTCAATGAAGCGGGGATTTAAATAATCCCCGCTTTGTTAAAATAAACATGGCCGCCACGCTGTGCCAACAATCAGCTGATCCGCACAGTGTGGCAGTCTAGACACAGATCTGTCGGCTGGGGAAGCCTTTGCCGACCAATCCCTTATGCCTTCCCCCGCCAACAGATCCGCGTGTAGAGGGCTAATCCTCAGAAGAATCCCCTTCTAAGGTTAATTGGACTATAAAAGTGAGGGACATAAACACCCCCAAGGAATCTTTGCCAGTCTCTCTCTATTGCATGCACTTTCTCTTTCCCTCTCCTTTTCTCCTAAGAAGTAAAGAGGAAACAGCCCTTTGACTTTGGGTGAGTTTCTGACCTGAGCATTTGGTCAGCAGTGTTGCTAGGAACCTGTGGTAAGGATTTTACTTTGAACCAGTTTTATTAAGTTTTAGCTAGTAAAAAAACAAAAAAAAACCCCACATTTTTAAATTTCTGCTGTAACCATTTCCGACTTTAATACCTTATACTTACTCACTTAAAATTTATTTCTTCGTTCTTAAACTTTTTACATTTTAAAATATAAACTAATCCTGTGTTCTGTTTAAATTGAACTGCTTGATAACTCCATTTAAAGTAGCAAATTATTGAATTTTGACCTTTTAAAAGCACAATGGACCTTTTCTATTTGAACTGCCTAGGAGGCTGAACAGTACAAAACAGATTTTTGGGGAAAATTTGGGACTGCATGTGTGTGGGTCATTGGGCAGGTAGTAACCAAGGCTTCAGGAAGCCGGAGTGTTGTTGATAGGCTGCTGGGGCCACTGTTGATAGATCAGGGGTGTAGCTATACACAGTCATGCAGGGTATAACCAGCTTATTTGTAGGCTATTTGTGAGTGGTCCAGGCAGGGTGGGTAGTGACATAACTCCTCAGTGGTCTGAATTTCACCCTGGAATGTGACATCCTCTTCAAATCTCTTTGGCTGAGATCCCAGAACTGAAGAATGGCTCCATGTCGGCTCAAGAGTTCTACTCACCGCAGAAGTTGGTCCATTAAAAGATTTTACTTCATGTATCTTGCCTCTCTTACAAAAGTTGGTTAAGTTGCTGGTTTGTTGAGAATATTATCTATCATGTTGACCAATAGGTTTCACTATTTCCTTGTACTTCACCATCAGTCTGTATGCATCCATCTGTTGTCTCTTGTCTTCGATTGTAAGCTCTTACTTATTAGGTATTTTTTGTGTGTGTGTTGTGTTTTGTGCTGCACCCAGCACAGCATGATCCTGGTTTGTCTTAGTCTTCTGTCCACCATGCTGTAATACAAATATATAAAATAAATACAAATAAATATATATACAAATAATAACCTGGCAAAAGCCTTGTAGTATGACAGTTCAAATCTTTTTATTATTTTTCAACCAAACTAATGTAATTGCAGTTACTCTTTTTATTCCTCATATAGTTCTATGAACCTGTCTTTTTGCTCATCAGTTACATCCTTGTAAACTGTCAGGTTATTTAAAAAGTGTCAAAATATTGTTTGTCTACAGTGCTGTTCAGTACATTAGAAAATTACAGGACAAAACAGCAGTGTTTTTCTCACATTGTATACAGTGGAAGTGAGAGAACTATAATCAAAATAGCTTCCATAATCTGACTGAAAAGGTATATCCAGGTGAAGTGAGTATAGCTGGGTCTAATGAGAGGTAAGGCGTGATCACAGGGCTATAATTAAAATTCCTGAGTTTCTGTTCCAAAACTGATATTAACAGTGATAGAAATGTAGCCGTGTTAGTCTGGGGTAGTTGAAGCAAAATGCAGGACAATGTAGCACTTTAAAGACTAACAAGATGGTTTATTAGATGATGAGCTTTCGTGGGCCAGACCCACTTCCTCAGGCTCTGTGTCATGGAGTGAGTCATTTAAATGCTGTACCTCAGTTTCCCTATCTTTAAATTATGCTAATGCATACACCACAGAGATGAGGTGGGAGGATTGACAGTGGCATTTTTTTAAATTCTGAATTGTATAAATGCTGACTAAATAGTCAAGGTGCATTATATGTGTTTTATTTTATAGGATATCCTGTATACACCGCTCCAGAAGCAATAAAGGGAGCTGACTTCTCCAAAGCTAGTGACTTGTGGGCGTTGGGCTGTTTGCTTTATGAAATATTTTCAGGTTGTATTTCTATCTATTTGATATTTGTGATAATTTGGAAAAATAAGTTTTTTGGTAGACTATAAAGACTTCCAGTTATTTCGGATCCTTATAAAATCAGCTGAGATCTGAGTTATAGTATAATTATAATATATTATTTTAACTGCTTCTTGTGCTCAAAATTGTATATTGATGGTTTGAGCTCCCATCCAAGGATTTTATTCTCTTAAGTATTACAATAATTTGCCAAAAGCATGAATTTAGATACAGGCAGTCCCCGGGTTACGTACAAGATAGGGACTGTAGGTTTGTTCTTAAGTTGAATTTGTATGTAAGTCGGAACTGGTACATATTGTAGGGGAAACTCTAGCCAAACATTTTTTTTAGTTTTGGATAGCATAGGGAAAGGTTAACTCCCCTCTAATGTTTGTTTTGCTGTCTGTTCCCCTGTTCAGAAGATTTCACATCTATTTCTGTCCCTGTGACAAACTCAGGACTAAAGGAGTAACTCATCAAATACCAAACAGCTCTGCACCATGCTTTGAGCTAATAGCTTTATTTCCACACACCACCCAGGGTTCTAGGAGGAGGGTCCTTTTTTTGCTAACACAATGAGGCCAGCACTTTGTTTGTTTTGGTGGAGTCTTTGTTTGCCCAGGGAGCCCAGCATGTATAGGGGGAGGAGGGGCAGAGAGGCTGCTTTTGTCTGCTGTTCGGCAGCCTGTTGCTCAGGGGAGGGGGCAGCCTGTTGCTGGCAGGGGGGTGAGGGGGGGCAGCGGGCGTGGGGAGGCACTTTTCCTCTGCCCGGCAGCTCTGCGGGACCCCAGTCGGAGCCGGCCCGAGGAGGAGGAGGATCCTAGGACCCAGGTGAGCGAGCCCCGGGAATGCTGCTGCGCATGTGCGGGAGTTGCCTCACCCCGTTTGTATCTAGGGATCCGACATAAGTCGGATCCACGTAAGTCGGGGACTGCCTGTACTTAAAATTGCACTAGTTGGGCTTAGGAAAGAGGGGAGGGAAGGGAGCATCTAGGAAGGTGAAATCTCCTTCAGACCAGGGTGCAGATTGTAGTGCAGTCTTGCTGTATTCATCTACACAATGGCTACATCTACACTGGCATGATTTTCCGCAAATGCTTTTAACGGAAAAGTTTTCGGTTAAAAGCATTTGTGGAAAAGAGCGTCTAGATTGGCACGGACGCTTTTCCGCAAAAGCACTTTTTGTGGAAAAGCGTCTGTGCCAATCTAGACGCGGTTTTGCACAAGAAAGCCCCAATCGCCATTTTCGCGATCGGGGCTTTTCTGCGCAAAACAATACCACGTTGTCTACAGTGGCCCTCATGCACAAAAGCATTTGCACAAGAGGGCTTTTGACCGAACGGGAGCAGCATAGTATTTCTGCAAGAACACTGGCAATCTTACATGAGATCGTCCGTGTTCTTGCGGAAATTCAAGCTGCCAGTGTAGACAGCTGGCAAGTTTTTTCCGCAAAAGCAGCTGCTTTTGCGGAACAACTTGCCGGTCTAGACGCGGCCAATATGTTGGCCTGTTGCATTAATATAGATGTGGTTCTTGCTGTTGTCTTTATCTACTCTGCTGCCATTTGGGGATACTATGGAGACCTGCTTTGGGACACAAGTCATGAAGGGTGATTCTTAGTGGCTGTCCTGCCACTAGTGGTTTGTTCTGTAGGCCTCATTGCTCACTGACTCTCACTACCCAAGGTGTTTCTATGTAAATTTATGTGAATTTGTTAAATTTTAGTTCAGTTTGATACTAAATTCTCATTCGAGAAGCAAGTAACAATTATTTTGCAGTTGAACCAAGTTTCACGTAATTCTATCAATCTATTTATGTTTATAGGAAAACCTCCATTCTTCTCAGAAAGCTTTTCGGAATTAATTGAACAGATTTTATATGAAAATCCTTTGCCACCTAAACCTAAAGGTAATATTTTCTTATTACTAAATGAGTCAAACAAGAGTAATGTTTATAATGTAGCAGTCAGTTTTGTTTTTTATGTTATCTAATATTTTGATTTGCAAAGAATATT
Source organism: Pelodiscus sinensis (assembly GCF_049634645.1). Lineage (NCBI taxonomy): Eukaryota > Metazoa > Chordata > Testudines > Trionychidae > Pelodiscus > Pelodiscus sinensis. The sequence goes on from NC_134712.1 coordinate 177,075,793, forward strand.
CTGCTTTAAATTTTTAATTGCTGAAGTGCATTTTCTTTTTGAATTCAATGTGTTTCAAAAATGTCTTAATTCTGCTATCTCTCTAACTGATTATTAGAACTGTTATCCTTTTGGAAGCTTACTGTTATGTTCCTCTGTATTACTGCTCCTAGGGCAAATGCATAAGTCAAATAAAGTTAATATTAACAGTTTTCTAGCTGGAAATAGGTTTTATTCTTAAGCCATTACTTAATTAACTTGACTCAATAGAACAGGGGTAGGCAATTTTTGATGGGGGGGGGGCACTCCAAGATTTTGGAAAGTAGTTGGGCTGTACTCTTCCATGATATTAAAGGAGATGCAGGGTCTGGGATGGAGGTTGGGCGCAGAAGAGAGCGTGGGGTAAGGGACTGGGGTGCAGGAGGGAGACTGGAGTCTGGGAGGGAGTTGAGATGAAGCAGGCAGTTGTGACCTAGGACAGGGGACTGGAGTACAGGGGTTTGGGATGTGACCTAGGATAGGAGGGGATTGTGATCTGGGGCAGGAGATTGGGGTGCCAGATGTGGGAGGAGGTATGGGTGTAAGAAGAGGACAGAGTGTTTGGATATGTTCAGTGGTGGGGCAGAGTTGGGGCAGGAAAGAGCAGGGGTGCTAGAAGCAGGCTGTGGTCAAGAAACTTACTTGCCAATTGCCAAACTAGCCTTCCTTCCTGCAGAGTTTGAAATGTTTCCCAGCCAGCCTGCCTGGCCATGTGCTTCATGAATAGCTGCGCCCAGGAGAGGGGGCATGATTCTTTGTAGCTGGCTGTTATTCTAATAAGCAGCTCGCATTGGCTGGTTTCTGCCAGAAACTAGCCAATGGGAATGTGTTGGGGGCAAGGCGGCTTCTAAAACTTCCCCGCTCCCCTACAGTTTTAAAACAGAAATGGAGCTCTGCAGCTGCATTTCTGTCCTGTGCGCAGGGCAAGCAGGGGAACCTTGCCTGGGGCTCCTCGCTGCCTCCGAGGGCTTGGCAGGCTGTCTTTTGCCCAGGCCTGTTTATAGAATCATGCTGCAATGATATCATGTTAGTTGAGTAGGTGCTTTTTTATAAGCCTCTATTTTCAGATGGCTATAATTTAATAAAAATTACCTTTTTGGTTAAAATTTCTGATAATGCTTTTTGGCGTGAAAACAAGTGTGTCTGTCTTTAAATTGAGTCAAATTACATTTGATTACATTGAGTTCTTAAAGCAAGACAAAGCAGCTGTTCTTTGTCAAGTTAAAGAAAATGAATCAGAATTTTTTTTCTTTGATGCAAAAAGCTTAGTAAAAGTTCTAAATCTTGTTAAGGACTTGTTCTCAAAGACATTTGATATGTGTGAGCAGCATGGCTTCAAGGTAAAAGGGGCTGAAATGGTGCAAATGACTAGTAGTTTAAATAACATAGCGTATGTCTGTATGTAGGTAGTAGGGATGCGAATATTAAATTGGTTAACTGGTAAGCCTTACCCTTAATGGGGTCCTTTAAAATGCAAGAAGATCATATTTTGGACTTTGGATTCATTTAGTGTGTGTTTGAATTTATTCTTAATTAAATTTAAAAAACATGGTTAATTAAAATAATTGTATACAGTTTAGTCTTTTGTCCTAGCCCCACCTCTTTTGCCTGAGGCCCTGTTCCTTCCAGGGTGGCCCAGAGCCTCTTAAATTTCTGAAGTGGCCTCCCATCTAAAATTATTGCACACCCCTTCATGATAAGAACTCCAAGACTACTTTGCATTCTCTTGGGATACTTATATATTCCTATAAGAGAAGGTTTAGCAAGGCTAAGATGTCTCAGAGATCCCATCCTGTGCAATTACCAGCCTTCTAGAGGTCAAATGAGCCACATTAGAAGAGAGACAAATTGCAGAGGAGGAAACCCTCCTCCTTTCAGCCTTTGACCTTGTACCCTAACAGCTCCAAGCAGCAGTTTTAATGGACTCATTGAGGGCCTGATAAACCATCTTCATCCTTACCAGCTGCACCAATTTAACTGCCTTCTTCCCTTCCCTCTACTCCTTCAGGCAGGCTTCAGTGTCTTTCTCCACAGACAAGTGGATTTTGGAGATCATCTCCCTAGGGTGAGCCATCTACTCCAATATTCTTTCACCAATGCCCTTTCCAATTCCTCTTCAGGTATTCCTCTCATGACAGCGGGCTTTGTGAAGAAATGGACTGTCTCCTGTACTTGATATTGCATTCCAGCCTGGGACTTAATGGTTGCAGAGTGATCTGCCACTGGGTTGATGAGGATTCAGCTGCAACACTCTTACTGAGTCACGATCAGCCCTGTAGCTGACCAATGGTCAGCTCTTTTTGGGCTACTTATTGTCTCCCCAGGGTTTGGTATCTCTGGGATTCAAAGGTCCTTGGGCTACTCGGGGTATACATTGACAGTAGAGCAGGCCACTCCAGTTCTGAGTGTCTTTCCTCTGGGATCAAGATGTGAATGGGTACAGCTTCAACTTCATCCTCCTTTTACAGTATTTTTTTATGGGCAAGGTAATGTTGTGACAGCACCCCAACTTTTTAGCTAATTAACTGGTTTTGATATAATCTGGAGCCATCTTGTGCACTGAACTTCCCTCCCCACCACTAGGATCGAGGACATGATAGAGTCAGGAGAAAACAGTAAAACTGCAGTTTGCAGATGACTGGGATAGATAAAATGAAAAGGACATATTCATGGGGATTTGAGGGAATGTGGAAAACTGACCTTAATTTGTGGTTGTCTGTGTTAAATTTGTTTGTGTCTTTCTTTTCCTGAATCAGCTTCGCGGATACGGAGAATAATCAGTTGTTACTAGCAGATACCAGGGAATAGCCTATTAGAGGCTATTATGAATTATTGTGCTTTTGTCCACAGAAAATCTATAGAGTTTAGAGAGTATGCTTTTGACTAGTCTGAGGAAGCTTGCTTTTTGTTGAGCTGACACCTAACTTTACCGCAAATGGACCAAAGGAGGACCCTGGTTGCTGATAATCTGAAACCATCTCAGATGTTGGGCAATTATAAATGTTTGTGGTACTCTGTGGATAACAGTCTCCTCTGAGTTTCATATTAATCAACCCATTCATCTGCCTGTCTTCCACCTCTTAACTAGGGATGTTAAAATGTGTGTAATGGAGCAACCTGTGTAACCAATGAAATAGTCAGCATTTACATGCGGGGCTGTAGTTGGCTCCCAGGGAGAGTGCAAGCTGGAAGCTTGTGTTTAAGCCAGCTTCTCGTGCATGCTGGCTCCTGCCTGCTGCCTCATCCCACTCCCTCTATATCAGAGGTTGCAGTGCTGGGCAGCAGGCCACTCCCCAGGAGCTGACGTTTAAGATGGCTGCCCATTTGCACCAGCTCCTGCTTGCAGCCTTGCTCCCCGGGAGCTGGCTGCCACCCCATGCTGCTTCCTCTGTACTAGAGGCAGGAGCACAGAGTGGTAGCCAGCTCCCCAGAAGAAAGCGGCGGGAGCCTTTGTGTAACTGTGAACGTTATCTTATAAGCCCAGGCTTATTGGTTAACCATTTACATGGTTAAACTTTTGCATCTCTACTCTTAACCTCACGTAGATGAACAAAAGGCATTTTTGCAGCATACCCCTGATGTACACCTGATGTTAGGGGAGTCCTGGTCAATGTCCCGCTAATATTTTCCATCTTTGTGCGGGTTGAACACCAATACCAAAGTTGTGTGGATGTGCATCACCAGTAACAACAAAAACTCTAGATATAAATATATATTTTAAGTAGTTGATAGGTATGCAGGAAGCAAAAATATGAAAAATGAGGGCTAATTGACTAGGCACAATGTTTAAGATGTTTAATATAAAAACAGAAAATTAACAGTGCTCTTGGAGTACATGTACTTTATCATCCTTTAAACAACCCAAGATAGTAAACACACTGCAATGACGTTGCTATGATCAGAGAATACTCTTATCTCCTAGCTACTGCTACTGCAGCCCAGGTGAGAAATGAGATGCTACAAACTCCCTTCTTCTCCGCTCCTTACTGACGCCTACTCACCCACTTCCTCTCTCCTTCTGTTCCCTATGTACCAGCCCACTCCTCCGGCCCCAGCAGGGAGCTGCTGAGGATGGGGAAGAGGTGCCGCTCCTCAATCCACCACAGCTCTGTGCGCAGCAGCCTGAACCCCTGTCACGGGGCTTATTAGGCAGCTGCAGAGCCACACAACTTAGCAGGGACCTTGGACATGGCCTTCTGTCAGTGTAGAACTCTAAACAGTTCAGAAAGAGAAACTATTTGCAGGTCTGTCACAGATAGAGCAAAGGGTATGTATTCTCTAATCAAAGACTTTCCAAGTGGGTGTTTGACTACATTAATTCTTGCTATGTATCTACTAATATTCAGACACCTTTGGACATACGAACTCACTATATGAGATGTGTTTCTACAAATATGGCTTTTCTCAATAAGGTACCCATTATTGTAATATATGAGTTACTGTTATTTGGGCTTCTATACATATATTTGCTGAACACTGTGCAATAACACATGACTGCTTCTGATACTGTTTGACTCAGCTGTGCTTTCTTTTGTACTGGACCTAACTCCAAAGCTCCCTCCTCCTTAAAAGGGAACTAGTTTGGAACCACCTAGAATGGACAATTCACAGGGACACTACTCTGGGAAAAAAAATGGTTTCTCACCATGTGCAGTAACTAGTTCTTTGAGATATCATCTCTAAGGAGGCTCCATTTCTTGTTCTTCCACTCTCCTTTGGAGTTCTTTGGTATAGGGCCTCTCTGTAGAGAATGAACTGAAGACAGTTTGCTTGCACCATGGTATATATCAATGACATGAGGCTGACTGGCATGGATGTGTGCGCTTAAATGGCATTGTCATGAGACATTTCCAGTTAAAGGCATAAGGGCCACAAGCACACTTACGGTGGAGTACCATGTGGGACACGTGCTGAAAAATTACATTTACTGCACAGGGGTTTTTTTACACTGTATGAGAACTGTTCCAATGTGAAAATTTAATTTTAGACACTTTTAAAATGACTGCTGCTTAGTTACTGAAAGCTTAGGTTCTGGTTGTATAATCATATACAAGTAGACAGACCTTTGTACCCCTATGTGTCCCATTGTCTGTAGTAACTAACAGTAGGAACAGGAACTATATATGAACTCTACATTTCTTCTATTATTCATATTATGATTCTAGTTTTAGGCTAAATTATTTGTGTTACCAATATTATTTGAAGTACTTCTATTTACAGGTTCTACTCTTCCCAAGCCTTCTTCAAACTTCCTTAGTTTGCTAGATGGTTTGCTGCAAAAAGATCCTGAAAAGAGGTAAAGCAGTCTTATCCATGGCAATTAATCACATGATATGTTTTCTTTTTTTTCTGAAAAGCGATGACTGTTACAATACTGAAATCTTGACGTTGCAAATTACATCTGCAAAAAGATGTAACTATCTGTTCTGAATTTGTTGCAGTTAGTTAATATGGTTTTCCTACAAAGATTTGTGCCAGGTCTTTGTTTAAATTACTCTGATACTCAGTACTAGACAAATAGACACAAGGATAATGGTACTGATGGCAATTTTAGAATTATATACTATTTAAAGTCAGGACAGCCTTGTTTGTAATGTGAGAGAGGAGAGGAGTTAAAATATCTATATTCCTGGGTTTGTGACTTACAAATGATGTGATTACATATTTACATGCTGTGTGGTTTGGTGTTCACCAAGAAATTCATAGAATATTAAATCATGACATAAGAACATAAGAATGGCCGTACAGGGTCAGACCATCTAGCCCAGTAGCCTGTCTGCCAACAGTGGCCAGCACCAGGTGCCCCGGAGGGGGTGGACTGAAGACAATGATCAAACAATTTGTCTCATGCCATCCATTTCCAACCTCTTGACAAACAGAGGCCAGGGACACCATTCCTACTCCCTGGCTAATAGTCTTTTATGGACCTAACCTCCATGAATTTATCTAGCTTCTCCTTAAGCTCTGTTATAGTTCTAGCCTTCACAGCCTCCTCTGGCAAGGAGTTCCACAGGTTGACTACACACTGCATGAAGAAGAACTTTCACTTAGCAGTTTTAAAACTGCTACCCATTAATTTCATTTGGTGTCCTCTAGTCCTTATATTATGGGAACTAAGGAATAACTTCTCTTTATTCACCCTCTCCACACCACTCATGATTTTATATACCTATATCATGTCCCCCCTCAGTCTCTTCTTTTCCAAACTGAAAAGTCCCAGTCGCTTTAGTCTCTCTTCATATGGGACCTGTTCCAAACCCCTAATCATTTTAGTTGCCCTTTTCCGAACCCTTTCCAAGGCCAAAGTATCTTTTTTGAGGTGAGGAGACCACATCTGTACACAGTACTCAAGATGTGGGCGTACCACAGTTTTATACAGGGGCAGTAAGATATTCTGTCTTATTTTCTATCACTTTCTTAATAATTCCTAACATTCTATTTGCCTTTTTGATCGCCACAGCACACTATGTGGACATTTTCAGAGAACGATCCATAATGCCAAGATCTCTTTCCTGATTTGTCGTAGCCAAATTAGCCCCCATCATACTGTATTTTTTCCAACGTGCATTACTTTACACTTATCCACATTAAACTTCATTTGCCATTTTGTTGCCCAATCACTTAGTTTTGTGAGATCTTTTTGGAGTCCCTCACAGTCTGCTTCTGTCTTGACTATCTTGAACAGTTTAGTACCATCCACAAACTTTACTACCTCACTGCTTGCTCCTTTCTCTAGATCATTTATGAATAAGTTGAATAGGATTGGTCCTAGGACTGACCCTTGGGGGATACCACTAGTTACCCCTCTCCATTCTGAAAATTTACCATTTATTCCTATCCTTTGTTTCCGGTCTTTTAACTGGTTCTTAATCCATGAAAGGGTCTTCCCTCGTATCCCATGACAATGTAATTTACAGAAGAGCCTTTGGCGAGGGACCTTGTCAAAAGCTTTCTGAAAATCTAAATATACTATATCTACTGGATCCCCTTTGTCTGCATGTTCGTTAACCCCCTCAAAGAACTCTAATAGATTAGTAAGACATGATTTCCGTTTACATAAACCATGTTGACTTTTGCCCAACAAATTTTGTTCGTTTATGAGCCTAACAATTTTGTTCTTAGCTATTGTTTCGACTAATTTGCCTGGTACTGAAGTTAGACTTACCTGTCTGTAATGGCTAGGATCACCTCTAGATCCCTTTTTAAATATTGGTGTCATGTTAGCGATCTTCCAGTCAGTAGATATGGAAGCCGATTTAAAAAATAGCTTATAAACCACAGTTAACAGTTCTGCAATTTCCCATTTGAGTTCCTTTAGAACCCTTGGGTGAATGCCATCCGGTTCTGGTGATTTGTTAACGTTAAGTTTTTCTATTTGTTCCAAAACCACCTCTAATGATACTTCAATCTAGGACAGTCCTCAGATTCATCTCTCACAAAGGATGGTGCAGGTTTGGGAATCTCCCTAACATCCTCAGCCGTGAAGACTGATGCAAAGAAATCATTTAGCTTCTCCTCAATGGCTTTATCATCCTTGATTGCTCCTTTTGTATCTCGATTGTCTAGGGGACCCACTGGTTTTTTTAGCAGGCTTCCTGCTTCTAATGTACTTAAACATTTTGCTATTGTTTTTTGAGTTTTTGGCTAGCTGTTCCTCAATCTTTTTTGCTTATTACAGTTTTACACTTAATTTGACAGTGTTTATGTTCCTTTCTATTTATCTCACTGGGATTGGACTTCCATTTCTTGAAAGATGCCTTTTTGTCCCTCACTACTGCTTTTACATGGTGGTTAAGCCATGGTGACTCTTTTTTTAGGTCTCTTACTATGTTTTTAATTTGGGGTATACATTTAAGTTGAGCCTCTATTATGGTGTCTTTAAAAAGTTTCCATGCAGCTTGCAGAGATTTGGCTCTCGTCACTGTGCCTTTTAATTTCTGTTTAACTAACCTCCTAATTTTTGTGTAATTCCCCTTTTTGAAATTAAATGCCAGAGTGCTGGACTGCTGAGGTGTTCTTCCCACCACAGGAATGTTAAATGTTATATTATGGTCACTATTCCCAAGCGGTCCTGTAATAATTACCTCCTAGACCTGATCCTGTGCTCCACTCAGGACTAAATCGAGAATTGCCTCTCCCCTTGTGGGTTCCTGTACCAGCTGCTCCAAGAAGCAGTCATTTAAGCCATTGAGAAATTTTATTTCTGCATCTCTTCCTGAGTTGACACGTACCCAGTCAATATGGGGATAATGACACTATATTGTAGTGTTGTTTCAGTCTCTTTATTTTGTTGTATCAAAAAGATTAAACTGGACAGGCCTGTTACAACATCCATTCTGGAAAGATGCTTTCAGCAGACATGATGATTCCACAAACAGCCGGGACACAAGCTCAAGGTACAGTAAGTTTAGTGACAATAACATTTTATCTATTTTAGAAATGTGTATCTATCCGTCTATCCATGAGTCTGTTCAAGAACTCTTCCTAAACAGTAAGAGCTAGGATTGCCAAATTTGGTATACAGCTTCCTCCTATACTAACTTAAAAGAAGGCCATGGTTTGGCTGTGCCAGAAAAATGGGAAGTCCTTGGAATGGGACTTTTTTCTGCAACATGGAAAGGGATGGGGCTCTTTGGATGGACATGATACTGCGCAGTGACCACTAGGAGCAGCTAGTGCAGAGGACAGCAATACTTCAGAGTGATCATTGTGGGTAGCCATACCATCAAGAGAGTGGCCGGCTGGGGCTCATCAAATTGTCTGACACCAGACCAGGTAAGTAGCCCCCCGTCCCAACCCTTCCTCCCCCGAGGCCCTTCGCTGCTGTAGGGCAGGGAGAGAAGGCCTCTGCCAGCTGGAAGGCCTGGGGAAAGAGAAGTTATGCCAGATGGAGCCCCTCCACCCTTAGCCCCTTCTAATCCCCACCACCACTTTCACACCTCCTCATGTCCTCAGCCCCCTGCCCTGAGTCCCTTTCTTCTCCCTCCCTTCCCCCTCCCCGAAGCCAGCCCTCTGCCCTTAAGGACCTGGGCAATACCAGGTAAGTCTTCTAATCTAGTAATTATAAGTAGACAAATTACCCTTTTTAACGTATGAAAACTGTTTCCTGGTTGTTATTTGTATTTTTAATTTATGAAAAAGCTTTTCATTTTATGTTGTTACAGTGCTTTTGTAGCACTGATTTATCCTGTGGGCTCTTGAATCTTGTCTCTTGAAACATGTCCCCTGTTGACAAAACTAGTATATACATAAAAACAACGAAGTATTGATTTTTGAAGTGTTTTAAGTTATTATCTTAACTAGCATCTCTAATTTAAACAGCAGTGAAAACACAAAGATACTGGTATCTAGAGATATTAAGGATCCATTGGATATCCATAAACATTCAGATGACATGCCATCATCAAGAGCAGATAATAAGCAACTCAATAGATCTTTCAAACTAGGTAAGATTATGTAGGTAAGATTATGTATTGCTAATATTTCCTCATTTCAGCTGACAGTCTTCTTTAAATGTGATCAGCCTTGTAATCCTAGCAGTATACCTATTACATAATTTTTTTCCTCTTATCCCCTAAAATGATATGAATTCCATGTTTTGTTTTTTGTTTTTAACAGAAAATCCATCTGAGTTGCAGCCTAAAAGTGCACCTACTGGTGAATCAAATGAGTCCATATTTCTTCTCAGGTATGACATGAAAGAATACATTACAAAATATACACTACAAAAGAAAAAAATGTCTGCTGTATCTTCTTAGATGTATTATTTTCAATTAAAAGAATGCAGGCTGGAATGCGGTATTTGTATGCAAGCAAATAGCCACATGATTCTACATGCAAAATTGTGTCTAGATAGTTAGTATAAAGAAACCTTGAAGAGATAACATGGCCACCAATTTAAATATTGCTTCATTTTATTTTTCATGGCAATATCTTGCAGTCTTTGGGCTGTGTAGCTAAACAGGATTAGAAAATAAGTAGTTTTATCTGTTGTTTGCAACTTCAGATCTTTTCTTGTTTTTATATATGCACCATGCTCTTTACCATTTAAGCAATTTTTAATTGTTTTCTAATAGATTGGGATTTGGGGTGTTTAAAGCATGTAACTTCAGCCATGCCTACAAATGGTACCTGCAAAGCCTTGTCATTTGTATTGCACGGGTACTCCGTTGGGATGTGTGGTAATCGTGCAATGTGCCATAGGAGCCATTTTAAAAAACAACAACCCTGAAATGAATTTAGTTGGTAAGGGTATGTGGGTGTGTTTGTTTGCTAGATGGCAGGAAAGATTCTTTTTTTTTTTTTTTTTTTTTTTATATATAGGAGCTTTAGTTTATGTCCATGAAGCAGAAACTTGCTTGCTTAGAAACAGCTATCCCTCAGTATTCACTATTCTAGCAGAATTATCCAAAGCAAGAATCACACTGGGGTAAATATCCAAACATCTAGCTTGGATAACCCACCACCAATTAATTTGGTAGTGATTGTGTTTTTATCACAGCTCCAAAGAGCCAGCAGTAAGAATGGTATCAAGTGCACTGCAGTCTAGCAAGTTAATTCTCTTAAAATATTGTTTAGTGACTCATACATTTAGAAGATGGGATTTTAATCTGACTACATCCTTTGATGTAGAGGACTCATGGAAGAAAAAACCCATCCAACATACTATTGTGAGAGATTTATAAACCAGATGTATACATTGGGTTGATGAAACATGTATTATGCCTGTCAGCCCTACACTTTCCCTACATAAATGGGAATTATGTGCAGATGTCGTAATCCAGAATATGTTTTATAATCTATGAAAGCTAATCAGTACTGTCTTTATTTTCGTGTATCTTTCAGCTCTCGTCCCACTCCGAGGACTAGCACTGCAGTAGAAATGACTAGTGCGACTTCTGCCTTAACTCAGAATTCAGAGCATAGAACTTTATGCTTGACAAAGGTGAGAAGAAGACTATTATGATGAGATGATAGTATTTCTATAGTTAAGATTTCAGCCTGGCTTATGTTAGAAGGCCAATAGCATTCCTTTCCTCTAGGGTCGTCCTTAGGCTTTATGGGTCCCTCTGCAGTACTATTAAACTTGGGCCCCTATGCCCAATGATAGCCCAGGCTGGGGAATGATGATTTTTTTAGAGATGTGATTTTTATAATCTTCAGCAACATGATAATGAAATATTTTAAATCAAATTTTACACTGAGGTTCTGTTGACTAACTCAGTTAATTGAGAAATTGATGGTATATTCCAGGATTGGCAAATGCCTGGTTAGTGGGCTCTATCCTTCCCTCTGTTAAGTTTCATATGTTTCCAACAGTCAGCTTGGTGGTAAGCAGCAGGTATTTTGGTGTCTCCTAACTGTCAACCCTCTATTGTCTGGTTTCCTGCCTATAAATAGTTTTTGTCCAAGGCGGGAATCCTTTGTTCAGCTTCAACCCTTTCACGCTCCCATGGAAAAATACCATATTCAGAATGGGTTTCAGCATCAGGTGACTGGCCACATGACTCTGTAGGACCAACCATAGTCCAGGCATACAAGAAAAACAAAGACTGTTCATAGATCATTGCCTTGAATCCTGGGTCATTAATTTCCTTGATCGTGCTAATGACCTTCACTAGCACATCTAGATATATAAATGGGTTTATACACCATAATTCTAATAAGTGATACCTGCACACAAATAGCTTTCTGATGATAGGTTACATGCTGTAATTTGAATAAAGCATTTTTTAATTCTGCCTGTTCATATGCAAAAACATATTTCCATCAAAATACAGGGATGCAGTTTCACAAACCGTATTACCAGGAGTGCAAAGATAAGAAAAATTCTAACATTGAAAAAACATATAGAAATGGTAACATAAACAAACCGCATTGTTAGAATTGATACATTACCTAAAAACCCCCTGCATGTATGAAAACTAACAGTAGATATTTCAAGAACAATCTGACTTCTAAGGTACAGCTCTGAAGAAATGAAATTTATCCAGTTCTGAGTTATAGAAAGATGGTATGCACATGTTCAGTGTAAAGAAAACCAATGTATCTACTATGGTTACTAAGTTCAGTTGCACCAGACTATAAAACTTTATCTTTAGAGTATTGCACACAACTTTTTCGGTTTCAGGATACTAACATTTTATTTAGTTATGCATTGCTGATATTGGCTAAAGATGACACTTCTGTATCTATTATTGATATATATTTGGTATTTTGGAGGGATAGTCATGTTAGACTGTAACTGAAAAAACTTTAAAACCCGCTGAATAGTCTTGCAGAGGGGCATTACTGGTTCTTGATGTATATTGGTCAAACTGGACAGTCTCTACGGGAGAGGATTAATGGACACAAATCAGATATATAAAAAGGTAACACAGAGAAACCTGATGGGGAACATTTTAACTTGCCCAGACACTTATTAATGGATCTCACAGTCACCGTATTATTGCAAGCCAATTTTAAAAACCAGCTTGAAAGGGAAGCTGCAGAGCTTAATTTCATTTACAGGTTTGATACCTACAATAGAGGTTTAAACAAAAACCTTAACTGGATTACCTGCTACATTCCACATTCTAATGACATAAAAGGCCAAACACCAGGTACTTAAGAGTACTTAGAAGCCTCTTTATCAGTTTCATTTAGCATGGAAATGCTAATTGACTATTTTTCCAATTTTTTTTCTCCTCTCCTTCCCATCCCTTCTCTTTGTTATTAATTTGGAACTTGGACCCCTATACGCCATTCATCTGAAAAAGTGGGTTTTGCCCATGGAAGCACGATACCATCTACATTTTTTGTTAATCTCTAAGGTGTTGCAAGACTATTCGTTATTTTTTTAAAGTTTTTTTTATATATAATATGTAAAATTTCTAAGATAGCACATTATACTTTCATTTAGAGATGTAAGAGGTTAGCCTGTTATCCAGTAAACAGGCAGTTTATTAGCCTGCTTACAAGGCAACCAGGTAACCTGCCTGCAGCCAGGGCAGGAGCAGCCCCAGGCTATGACAGGGTCAAGACTGAAGCATTTCTTTTCTTCCTCCCCTTATCTCCTGCTGCTGATAGTAACATTAAAATTGATAGGTTCATGAGGTATTTTTGTCCAAAGCATCTTCAAGTTGTGTATATTGATATTCATAAGCCAAATCCTTAACGCATGGGGAAGAATTGTTAGTTGGCATGTAAAATTCTATTCCATGTGAGAGACAAGAAAAAGAAGGAAAAGTGTGTCTGTAGATTGGTAGGATTTTTTCTTTTAAATATATATGGTTATAGAATGTGCAGCAGTAACTGAGTAATGGGGGTTAGGATAATGGATATAAGGCCCTAATTCTGGAAAGCCATTTAAAACTTGGGCAAGTCACTTTCTCTTCATTTTTCATCATTTTGCCTGGCTTGTCTGTTTCTATTGGATCAGCATCTTTCTCTTACTATATATTTGTATAGTGTCTTTTGGACCTGATTTTAGGGAATCTATTCAGTGCCATAAAGCAAATAATGGTAAATACAAACATAGAGTATTTGTGCTATCTATACAATGTAGTTTGGTAATGGTTAAAATAAATATTATAGAAAAAAACATTTTCTGAATGAAACATTTTCTTTATTACTAAACAAACTACCGTATTCCGTTTTTGCTCTAGGGCAAAAGTCTACACTCAAGCCTGCAAGACATGGAATCCAAGATGAAAGAGCTAATCTACACAGAGTCTGATCTCTTTGTAACCCCTATTATTGACAATCCAAAGGTACAGCAAAGTAAAATACTAAATAATGTATTAAAAATGTGCTGTGATCGCCTAATGAATGCACAGATATATCTTTAAAGAGGGTGACCCCTCTTCTCCTTTCCTTCATTGTTTCGTTGTAAGCAGCTCCTCCCAGTCGTTTGCTAACCCCCCTGACAAGCTTTCTGCGGTTGTGTATATGTTCCCTATTATACTGTCAGTATGGAGAATTGATTTATTCTGGGATTAACTATTAATTTGAAAGAGTTTCTGGCATTAGTGTAGGGTACTAAATGTTGCATTCAGTGCCCTTGGAGATCTACCTTTTCATATCTCACATTCACCTACTAAACTCCTGTAACACACAGTCTTGATAGGTATTTTACATATGCTTCTAAATGAAAGTTGGTAGATTTAGCTGCCTTCTCTCCAGATACTAATGCATTTACACTAAGATTTAGACTTTCACACAGACTTCTGCTGCAGGATGTTTTCATGGTGCAGAAGAACTGGTAGAGTGTAGACATGATTTAAAATTACAGGCAACATAGGACAAATGTTGTCACAATTCCCTGCTATGCCACCTTAATCCTGATCTGGAAACTCCTAATATGGAAAGTCTTGAGTAGAGACTGCCTCTTGTGTGGAATGGTGGGATGGGGTTCCGTGCGCAAAAATTAAAGTATTTTAAAAACTTTAATACAGATTGGACTTCCTTGGTCCGGCACTCTCAGGACCTGGTCCGTCCTAAATGAATTTGCTGGCTCAGGGACAATCCCCTGCCACCCATCCTACCAGGACACTGCCCCTCCCTCTGGCTGGCTCCACTCCAGCCCCACTGCTACAGAGCTTGAGCTTAGCTCCTGCCCACCTGCCACAGCCCTGCTGTGGCTATGCCCCACCAGGGCTTCCCAAGGATGGAGCTCCGTGGCTGCCTCACTCCAGCCACCCCAGGATAGGTCTCTGCACCCCTGTTCTGCTGCTGCCATGCCTTGCTGGGGCTCCTCGGGGATGCTGCTGCCCCACCTGACTGGAGCTTACTTGGGACAGGGCTCACTGGTCCCAATGGTGGGGCTCCCTGCCGCTGGACTCTCAACTGGCTCACGCTCCTGGGTGCTGGGAACGCGGATGTTGCTGGACCAGAGTGTCCCAGATTTAGGAGGTTCAACCTGTAAATAAATTGCAGGTGGTTGGACAGAAATATTTTGTACTTGAGGCAGTTGTCACTTAAACTGTTATCATGGGATAAGAGGGAAGGTCCTTTCATGGATTGAGAACCGGTTAAAAGACTGGAAACAAAGGGTAGGGATAAATGGTAAAGTTTCATAATGGAGAGGGGTAACTAGTGGTGTCCCTCAAGGGTCAGTCCTGGGACCAATCCTTTTCAACTTACTCATAACTGATCTGGAGAAAGGGGTAAGCAGCAAGGTAGTAAAGTTTGCGGATGATACTAAACTGTTTAAGGTAGTCAAGACAGAAGCAGACTGTGAGGGACTCCAAGAAGATCTCACCAAACTGAGTGATTGGGCAACAAAATGGCAAATGAAATTTAATGTGGATAAGTGTAAAGTAATGCACATCGGGAAAAATAACCCCAACTATACGTATGGTATGATGGGGGCTAATTTGGCTACGACAAATCAGGAAAGATCTTGGAGTTATCGTGGACAGTTCTCTGAAAACTTCCACACAGTGTGCAGCGGCGGTCAAAAAGGCAAATAGGATGCTAGGAATTATTAGGAAAGGGATAGAAAATAAGACCCAGAATATCTTACTGCCCCTGTATAAAACTGTGGTACGCCCACATCTTGAATACTGTGTACAGATGTGGTCTCCTCACCTCAAAAAAGATATTTTGGCCTTAGAAAGGGTTCAGAAAAGGGCAACTAAAATGATTAGGGGTTTGGAACGGGTCCCATATGAGGAGAGGTTAAAGAGACTGGGACTTTTCAGTTTAGAAAAGAGGAGACTGAGGGGGGATATGATAAGAGGTCTATAAAATCATGAGTGGTGTGGAGAGGGTGAATAAAGAGAAGGTATTCATTAGTTCCCATAATCGAAGAACTAGAGGACACCAAAGGAAGTTAATGGGTAGCAGGTTTAAAACTAATAAGTGAAAGTTCTTCTTCATTCAGCGCGTAGTTAACCTGTGGAACTCCTTGCCAGAGGAGGCTGTGAAGGCTTGAACTATAACAGAGTTTAAAGAGAAGCTAGATAATTTCATGGAGGTTAGGACCATAAAAGGCTATTAGCCAGGGAATAGAAATAGTGTCCTTGGCCCCTGTTTGTCAGAGGCTGGAGAAGGATGGCATGAGACAAATCGCTTGATCATTGTCTTCGGTCCACCCTCTTTGAGGCACCTGGTGCTGGCCACTGTTGGCAGACAGGCTACTGGGCTAGATGGACCTTTGTTCTGACCCAGTACGGCCATTCTTATGTTCTTAGTACTGCTGCACTTTTTGTAAGTGTCATTGGTTTAGCATCTTGGCCCTCATAGAAACTCCTGGTCCTGTACTTGTACTGCTGTATTTATCCTCTGTACTGGACTAAGTCCGAGAAGGTTATAGTGATCTAAACAAGCTGTTGTGGCAGAGTTGTGTGCTGCCAGACCTTGTTGAAGCCAGAGGCAGGCGTCAACAGTCAGTTGAGTTGGGATACTGGGAGATCAGAAACAGGAGAGACACTGGAGATCAGAACCACAAATTAGAAAACAGTCAGGCTCTGTCAGGATACCTGAGAGATGAACTGGAGATCAGGAATTGTAAGTCAGATGTCAGCAGTTAAGCTGTTTCACAAAGCCAGGAGGCTAAGCAGGAGGCATGAAATGCAAGACATTAAGTCTAGAGGGTGTAGAGCTCAGTTGTTTGGACAGCTTCCTGATTCTGCTGCTGACTTAAGCAGAGCCAGTGACCAGTTACTTGCTCACTTGGACTTCAGAAATGGTGCTTCACATTGTGCCTGGGCTACAAGGGTCTCACATAACGGCTGTGGAGCATAATGCTCCTATGAACCTAGTGGACCCAGGTTTGAGGCCAGTGGGTCATTGAAACTTCATCTATCGTGATAAGAGTGGCTTGTATCATGTGCATGTGTCAAATATATCTTTGGGTATCTCTACACAGCAAACTTATTTTGAAATAACAGCTGTTATTTTGAAATAACTTTACTAGCGTCTACACAGCCAAACTGCTATTTTGAAATTAAATCGAAATAGCGGAGGGCTTATTTCAAATTTGGTAAACCTCATTCCCGAGGAATAGCATCAATTTCAAAATAGCTATTTCGAAATAACTGCTGTGTAGACACTTATATCGAAATAGCGGGCCTCCAGCCTTCCCAGGGTACCCTGGTGGCCACTCCAGCCTCAACCAAGAACACTCCTCTCCCTCCCCCATCCCTGGAGCCCTTAAAGGGGTTGACTCTGGCCACAGTGCCTGTGCCAGCTCCAAACCAGCCAGTCTAGAACCAGCCGTAACTGCCCCTGACGGAGAGGCCCTAAAACATGAGCCAGCAAGCCACTGGCAACCAGCCCTCCACTGCTCCCCAGGAGCAGTCTGCCAGCTCCCAGCAGCCTGCCAGGGCCTGGAGAAGTCGGGCGTCTTCCTGCTCTAGGGTGGAGATCATGGACCTTATTCAGGTTTCGGGGGGATGCCTCCAACATCCATGATCTCCGCACTAGACGGAGGAATGTGGCCGTCTATGGCAGGATAGCTGCCAGCCTGGCCACCAAAGGCCACATGCAAACCCAGGAGCAGGTTTGCATGAAAATCAAGTTGGTCTGGCAACCTCCCAGCCCTGATCTTCCCCTCTCCCTTCTTCCTCTTGCTTCCCCCTTCTAGCTCCCTCCTCCCAGGTTTCCCCCTCCCCTCTCCCACCCTCTCTACTCCCTTCTCCTGCCTCCTTTCCCCAGTCTCACCAGAGTTTCATTTCCCCCACCTCCCAGTTTTGTTAATAAAGAGAGTTTGTGTTCATGAAAATACATGTATTTTATTTGACATCAGGAACGGGGGTTAGAGAGGGGTAAGTGGAAGGACGTGAGGGAGGAATGAGGCACAAGCCCCAACTGGGGCAGACCAGGGAGGCTTTTAATGCTCCTCAGGGTGGAAGCTCTCCTGCAGGGCCTCCTGGATACTGACAGTCCCCCAGTGGACCTCCTGGATGGCAGCCTGCAGAAAGTGCAGCCAGGCTCACAGCAATGTGTCCATGAGAAGCACCAGAGTGTCCAGGGGCAGCTCTGGCTCCATGTTGCAGAGTGGTATGGTGTCCCGAGTGAGGGCAACCAGAGCACGCAGAGACAAAATGCTTTGCTGTCCCTCATCGAGGTAGGCAAGCAAGCAGGGAAACCTGAGAACTGGCTGTCTGGCGGAGTCCTTTCAAGCACAGGCCTCAGGTACTTTGTGTGGTTGCTGCCCGAGGCTAACTCCGGACCTGATGCTCTACCATAACCTGTTCTAGCCAGCCTTAAATGCGATTCAGCATCCACTCAGTGTGGACGCGCTATTTTGAAATGCATTTTGTGTGTATATGCGTTATTTTGAAATTGAAATGAAATAAGATATTTCAAAATAACGTTGTAGTGTGGACATACCCTTTGTCTGTCTATATATACATTTATTTACTTAAAAGATATTCACAAATGCTTCAAAAAATCTAAAATGGTCGAGTCAAACCACTGTTTTTTTCATTTTTTTTCCAGATAATGAAACAAGCACCAATTAGATTTGATTTAAAAATGCTACATATGCCAGCACATTCAGGTACAGTCTGAAGTTGGTAAAATGTTTAAGTGCTCTCCATGATAGCACATAAGTTTTATAGAATGTTTTCATTTTCGCCATAAATTTTCATCTGAAAAGTCATAGTTTCCTGTTGATTCAAATTCATATGTCTCCTAGACGATAATGAATATCATATACATATGTAAGGAAGAATTGTTAATTGTTTTATTTTGTAATTGTTTTATACAATGCTAATTTTTTAAATAAATTGTGAAATAGCTTTCTATTATATTTATGCTGATTTCAGTAAAAATGTATTATTCATAAATTGCAAAGCACAGCCTGCAATGAAGAGATTTTAGGCCCCATTTAGAAAATAGCAATTCTTCGCCCCCAAAAGCTCCCCATACAGATCCAATTATTACACTAAAGTATGCAAACTTCAGTTGCTTCTGAAATGTTTGTTTGTTTATAATCTTTAGGAATAAAAGAATACAATATGCTTTTCATCAGTAGAATAACTTTCTGTATTTGGAGCTGCTTAGATTAAATCAGGGGCTCCATAAAGACCTTGAAGCATGTCCTTTTGAAAATCTTGGCTGCACTTTATCAGAGTTTGGGAGTCAGTGTGTTCAATTTAGGGATGTTGAATTTAGTTTAATCAACTAATCGACTAGTCAATGGATTTTTCCATCGACTAGTTGCTTAGTTGATAAGTGGGGGAGCAGCAGCGGAGCAGGAGCCGACCCCGCTGCAGCTCTGCCTTTTAAATGTATTAAGAGCCGGCAGGCTCTTAATACATTTAAAAGACTGAAGCACAGCAGAGGAGACTTGGTGTGAGGTGGAATAACTGATTCCCGGCTTGCGCTGGGTCCCCCCCCCCCCACTGTGCTTTAACTTTTTGAATTATCTGATTCCCGGCTCACGCACAGTCCCAGATGCTGCACCTCTGCTTTTTAAATTTATATACCTTAAAAAGCAGAGGTGCAGCGTCTGGGACGGGGCGAGAGCCAGGAATAGGCTGATTCCCTGATCGTGCTTGGTCCCCACTACCTCCTTCCCCCTGCTGCTCCCCCAGAAATGGTGCTGGGGGCAGGGGGAACTGGCTTTTCAGCTGGCTCCCTCCCAGCACCGGCTCCTACTCCCCCTCCCACTAGCTGCCTCTTGTTTTTGCTTATCGGATAGTCGACTAGTCACTTACATCCCTAGTTCAATTGTACTGATCAAAGTTCCAACATTTTCCAGAAGACAGCTGGAGTGCATGAAATCCTGCTCACATCAGTCTCCTTGTTCAACTGACATGAGGCTTCACTCCTCCCTATTCCCTTGTCTCAGGCTGATTCTTCGATGAATTAGTCCCAGCCTATTCCCCTGCAGCTGCCAGTAACGGTTTCTCTCCACACCCTCCAGTTCTAGTATTATTAGACTTGTCTCACTCTATCCTTCCCCCATCTTTAGTGTAGCTCTTGTCCTTACTCAGATTAGACAGTTTTTCCTCCTCCATGCTGCCAAGATACCAGCAGAAGTGTTCACTAAGAGGATAGGAGAGAGACACTCCATGCTTGTCCCCACCCTACCCCAGAGTATCAGTTACAGGGAATGTCCAACTTCATCCGTGTAGCATTGGATTGGCAAATATTCAGTTGGTTTTCAAGGATAATGAATGTGCATTCTGGTGAGCAATAGAAACTGAGGATAGAGCATGCTCACTGGGGTTGGAATCTTTGGAGATTTTTAGTTGCTAAAATTGAAGGAGTCTCTACTGAGCATGTGAGCATTTTTTTAAAATTTTTGTAGTTTGGCCAAATTTAGGTGGATTTTTATGGACAGGAATAGTTCCCCACTTACTGTGGGCAGAGGGCTGCTCCAGTCCAGCGGGGTGTGTGGATGGCCGGGGGGGGGGGGGGGGGGGAAGAGCTGCCGTGGACAGGAGCTGCTCCACTTTTCTGGAGTAGTCCCTGTCAGTGGTCGGCCTGAGTGCCTGGCAGGCAGGGACTGCTCCTGATGGGATTGAGCAGCCTTTGTTTGCGATGGGATTGGGCCCCTCACAGGCATGGGCTACTCCGGTCACTAGAGCAATCCCTGCCTGAAGGGTGTGTAGGCCCACCGCAAGACAGGAACTTCTGTGGATGACTGGAGCAGCCCCTGTCTGAGACACACCTGGAATCACCTTGGGCTGGGCTGGGCTGGGCTGTGGCAGTTCCTTCCTGTCTTGGCCCAAGTCCAAGTCCTTGCCCCCATTTTAAACCTTATCAAACCTTAACCAATCAAATTGGATTTTGGATCCCTATTAAGCAGATGCATACCTACATACACGCTTTCTGATAAGTTGTTGATTGTCAGCAAATGCATCAGGCTTTTGCTTCATTTTTTATTAATCTTTTCTCTGAAGAACTCCCTTTGATTGACATCTGATTAAAAATGAATGAGGACAATATCACTTGCTTTAATCCATGGGAACACAGTGTGGGTTTACCTAAGCAAGGGCCAGATCAAAACTGTGAATAAGAACCTAGTGGATTTTGCTCTTTGAAAATAGTTTTGTATACTTACTGCTATCTGTTGGAATGTATTGTACCCCCTTTTTTCACTTGGTCTTTTTATAATTCTTTTAATTGTATTCTAATAAAATAATTACATTCTGTATCTTGCTATTGCTGTAAAAATTGAAGTTGTGTTTGGTTTCAAAGTTAACATAACTATATTTTAGTATAAAAAAGTAAAATGAAAGATTATGAATTGTCATCTTTTAAGAGCTGCTTACATTTTTTGTATACAGCTGAGAAACTATCATCTCTGAAAGATATTGACTGGAATGGCTTTTTGCAACAAGTGTGCTCATTGATTGACTCTGTTGAGAAGAACACAGGGGCAACACGAGCTAAATTGAATTTGCTGTGCTATCTGTGCACTGTGGCTGGCCACAAGGAAGTAGCAACCAGGTTAATCAGCTCACAGCTGGTAAGTAGTAAAGTTCCCAGAGCATCAACATGGTATGCATACCAGACATTGCAGGAAAAGGCTTTAGCAGCGGTATCCTTTACTTCTATTTTAAGAAAGACACATACAATATAAGGGTATTAAGGAGCGGGTAATTGGCTAATCATGTGGCCGATACAATTTGTATTGACTACATGATTAATCAATAAGGGGAGACTCTGCAGAGCCATAGTGGGGGTAGCTTCTGTAGCTGGTGCGAGCCGAGACTGTGTAGTCCTGGCTCATGCCAGCTCTAGGAACAGTGCAGCTCTGCCTCCCTTACTCCCCCACCCCCCCCCGATGCACTGTGGAGACAGAGCTGGGAGGAACTGGCTTTTAAGCTGATTCCCCATAGCACTGGCTCTTGCTTTCCACCCCCTCTTGCTGCCTCTGATACAGAGGCTGATAGAGTACTTGACAACTTGAGTAGTTGCTTACCCTAATATAGTACAGCCAATTAAGAACAAAGCAATGAAATGTGGAGATGAGTTTCTTGGAAAGATATAAGGTATTGTCAGTCTTCTAGAGTCTAAATGAAACTTTCTTATAATTAACAGAAGTTCATTAAATTAATTTAAGTGTTTCTAGTATTAATTGCATCCTACAATCCTCTGATGTACAAATTATTACTTATAACAGCATTAATGCAGAAAATTGCTTTTGGAAAAACATGTGCATATGAAATTGTTGCACATTCCTCCTTGACCATACCTTTATAGATGATAAAAATGTTTTCTAAAACACAAATAACTTTAAGGTAACCGATGGTACCGTATTTTCCGGCGTATAGGGCGACTGGGTGTATAAGACGACCCCCTATCTTTTTAATTAAAAGATAGGGTTTCATCTTATACCCCAGCGCCCCTCCGCCTCCTTTGCTCCCGGTGTCCCTGGTCTGCTGGAGATGGTCCCCAGCAGAAAGCCGCGGAGGGGCTCCGGCGGGGGGGCAGCCCATGCGCGCCTGGGATGCCCCGCCGCCGGCTTCCCCCGAGGCTTTCAAAGCCGCGGAGGGGCTCCGGCGGGGGGGCAGCCCAGGCGCGCCTGGGATGCCCCGCCGCCGGCTTCCCCCGAGGCTTTCAAAGCCGCGGAGGGGCTCCGGCGGGGGGGCAGCCCAGGCGCGCATGGGATGCCCCGCCGCCGGCTTCCCCCGAGGCTTTCAAAGCCGCGGAGGGGCTCCGGCGGGGGGGCAGCCCATGCGCGCCTGGGATGCCCCCCCGCCGGCTTCCCCCGAGGCTTTCAAAGCCGCGGAGGGGCTCCGGCGGGGGGGCAGCCCATGCGCGCCTGGGATGCCCCCCCGCCGGCTTCCCCCGAGGCTTTCAAAGCCGCGGAGGGGCTCCGGCGGCGGGGCATCCGGCGTACAAGACGACCCCCGATTTTGGGGGGATGTTTTTTAACATCAGAGGTCGTCTTGTACGCCGGAATATACGGTATGTGGTTTCTGAGTGGTGGATTAATGAATTTTCAGTCTTGTGTATGTAAGTAATAGCAAAAACTTATGCTTCCATTTGTAGTTTAACTATGGAAGTGTTCTACACACTCTCAGAATTATAACAGTATAACAAACGGCCTATCTAAAAGTAAGTTTTGCAGTTTTTGAATATTGAGACTCTTTTTTTCTTCAGTTTATATTTTCTTTAGTTTTCCTCACATATGCATTAGACAAAATAAGATTATAATAGTTGGAAATAGAGACCTTTTAGATCATAGAGTCTCTGTGAGGGAAACAGTCCTGCCAGATGGTCTATTGAATCCTCATTTGATACTAGATTTCATATTAGCCAAAACAATTGTATTGCAGAGTAACAGAGAATTTGTAGGCAGGTTGGTTGGTGTGTTTAGTTCAGATGAATAGCCATTTTAAATTTTTATCACTAGTCTGTTTACCTTTGTGTGTGTTGGCAGGTCACAGTTTTTCTATTATACATTTATTTTTATCTGGTAAATTCTTTGTTTGTTTGTTTGTTTTTTAAAAAAAAGCTTCAAAATATGTCTTTTTTTTTTTCTTTAATAAATGACAGAAACACAAAATTTGAATTTTTTTTCCTAGCTTGTCAGTACATCTTTTGAATTAATGGGTTTTGAACAAGCATCTGAAGTCCTTTGTAGTCGGAGTATAAAATAGACATTTAAAAACTGAAATATGTATTTTCATAAGATTATTTTTTTCATACATAAATAGAGAATTGGTGAGATATAAAAATATGTATTTGTCTCCTCTTTCTTCTAGTTCCCATTGTTAATACAACAGTTGCGGTCAGCGCCGAATTGGGATATGTAAGTAACAAACAACCTATTGAAAATGAATTAGTTCAAAAGCTTTTGTTGCTGAATATTTTACAGGGCACACTTTAAGCATTAGTTTATGCCCAGTCGGTTATGCTATGGTTTATCTTTCAAGAGGAATGACCAAAGACATTAGATAATATAATGGAATGTGTAGTGAGTTGAATTTCTTCAATATGTCAAATTTAATAACATGCATTACATTTTAGCTAACTATAACTTGCATGTAATTCATTTTATATTTATATATATATATAAAATAAAAATAAAAAATATATTAATGTATTCTAAGAGTTGCTTTATTAGATATAATTCATACTATTTAGACGCAGGAAGAATAATTAAACATCTTTCCTAATTTCATTTACGAATTGGATGCACTGTTGAAATTAAATTTAATGTTCCTTAATAAGTCTCACGACAATAATATGCAAACCGAGTAGAAATAAATAAAGGATCTGAAATTCCATCTAAAAATTCTATAATGTCGTTTGTAGTATATAGAAAATTTCCTTAACAAAACTAAATACAGTCTCCGTAAATGACAGACTTTTTTGAAGCAATTCTGTCGTTATTACAATAGAATAATGCCCTCTGCTGGTTATTTTATAGAAAGCTTAATTTAATTAATAGGGTTAAAACTTTTTTATTTTAAAAATAAGCAACAACAAAAAAATCATCTAAAGTTAATTTTCTTCCATACGCTATATTTCTAGCAGAGGAATACATTTTGAAAAGTAGAGTCAAAGGTTTAAAATGCCTTATCATGGTTTTTCTATATTTGGCATAAATGATATGGTTTTTCTGTATTTTTAAATGAGTGATGGCAGTGAGTATGATTAATGAATAATTTAGATTTAACATTTACTAACATACAAAGGAAAGGATGAAGACATTTTGCACAGTTCATTCATAATTCATGATCGATTCATAATCAATGTTCCCTCTATTTTTTTTTCTATCCATGTGAAGAATACATTTTCTTATGTGCACCAAGGCATGTGCAAATATGCACCACCAGTAGAAACACATGCTGACAGTTGACTGCCTGGGGGTGCTCTGCTAATGAGCTAGGCAGCATTTGTATCTCACCTGAGTGGCTGCTCAAGCACTCAGCTTGCAGCAAACACTGATCATAATCATCTGAGCTACTGAAATAAAGTGATGTTTTAAAGAGTTTTGCTAATATAAAATTGTGCTACAAAACTGCAGGCAGTTGGCAATCTGTGTACAATGTACCGTTATAAATAAATAGGATCTTAAACTTCTTTGATCTTTTTTTCTTCTTTAACTCTTTATTTTTTTCATGAAGCTAACAAATATGTCTAATTTACAGACGTGCCAAAGTAGCCAGAGTGATTGCCTTACTGGCATTGCATACAACGGAACTTAAAGAAAATGTACCTGTTATTGAGGTAACTTTCCTTTTGATTAAGTTGCCAGACATTCAAAATATTTCTATTTCTATTTGCAAAGTCAGGCATTTGCTGTTTTTATTGAATTCTGCTTTATTTTTCCTCAAATGTGAAAACGGTCATACAATGCATCCTATTAATTAAATGTCTAAGTGGGCATGGAGCAGATTCAAACTAAAGAACTATTGTCATTATCATTTCCAAAGCCATCTGGTAACTGAATCAGATTATTTTTAGTACTTCTGGAAGACTAGCTGGAAATATTAGTGTCTAAGTGAGCTTTCATCCCTAGTAATATGTATAACATTGATCAAAAGATGTACTCTTGTGCTAATGATAATTATTGTAAATTAGACTTTTCCGAATACAAATCTTATTTTCAATCACCCATAGATTATTAAAGATGAAAAATACTTTTAAACATACTCTGAAAGAAGACTGACCCATGTGTGTGGAATCTAATGCAAATATTTTGATATTTTCAAAGTAGTCTGTAAAATATACATTTGAAAATCAGGTAATTGCAAACTGTATGAAGGACTGGTTGACTTTTCAACTCAGTTGAGGAAGAGTTGGGGGAAGCTGTCAATCTTTATACCTTCTGATCTCTAAATGGTTTCTAGTGCATTGCCTGTGGAGTCATCAAAGCCGTGTCAAAGCTAGACAGCCTGACTTCAAAGAACATAAATACCAGTCACTTTAAAAATATGTTTTAATACTGGGAAATGTAGGTTTATTTTCTTAAAAGTGACATTGGTTAGCTATTGAACTGGTATCAGGTGAGCTTTCTGCACATCCCAGGGGGGCTCTGTGGTTGAGATGTAATCACAAACTCATGCTGGCATAGTTTTGAGATGTCTGTTTATAATTCTATGTCCCTGAGATATTGAGAATTACTTTTCAGAACCACACTCTGAATTGTATTCAAAGTAATGCCCCATACTTGTTCCCTTATGAGTCAGCCAATTGTCCAGTTGGAACTCAGAGATAACTGCCTTGACACAGCAAGTTGCATGCTGGGTTGCACACAAAAACTTGGGAGAGCTAACTGAAACCTAGGGTATGTCTACACTGCAGTTTTTTCGGAACAACGGCCGTTTTTATGAAAAACTTCAGCTATGTCCACACTGAAATCACATTCTTTCGAAAAAAAAAAATCAAAAGATCAGAGGGGTTTTTCCAACAGTGGTAAACCTCTCTTTATGAGGAAGAATGCCTTTTCTGAAAGAGCTCTTTTGGAAAAAAGCATGTGTGCATGGGGAAGAGGGTTCTCTTTCAAAAGAGGAGGCCTCTAGGAAATAACACAGGTGCCCTAGTGGCTATTCCGTCCAAAGTAATCATAACTCTATAATTCCTGTCTCCTGGCCGCTCTTAAAGCTGCAGGCACCCTGGACAAGGCTTGTGGCAGGCAGGAAGCCGGCTCTGGAGCAGCATCCTGATGATATGGCTCTCCGTGCCACAGACCTGCTCACATGTGGCATAGCCACAAGCCTCTGAGACTCTTCTGGCCCTCACAGGGAGCAGCACCAGGGCTCCCAGAATCCACCGAGGGTTACCAAGCAGCAGGCACCCTCGTGGTCTGGAGCAGAGATCATGTCCCTCCTCGAACTGTGGGGCGAGGAGGAGATGCTACGGGATCTCTGCTCTAGAGGTTACAATGCAGAGATTTATGGCCGGATGGCAAAGTCCCTGGTGGAGTGGGGACACCTACCCGGATCTTAGAACAGATCCAGAGTAAAGTGAAGGAGCTCCGCCAGGTATATGTGAGGACCAGAGAGTGCAGTTCACGCTCCAGGGCAGGACCCCACACCTGCCCCTATTACCAGGAACTCCACCAGATCCTGGGGCGTGAGGAAGCCATTTCTCCACCTCTTGTGGTAGACTCTGGGCTGGAGATGCCTGTGGTCACCTAGCTGGAGGTCAAGGAGGAGGACAACATGGCCACAGTGATGCTGTCCCTGGAGCCGGTTGCTGTGAGCCAGGATGTGTCCCAGGCATCATCTGATGCTGGGGAGGGTTCTTCAGGGGAGTGCTCTTCAGTTCGTCACACGCACAGGGCGGAGAAGGCGGGCTCAGAGGGGGAAGGGTGTGAGTGTCGTTCGGGCTGGACATTGTGCTGCAGTCCATGCATATGGAACCACGTGCAGCATTTATTGTGCACCACACTGACTAAGCAGGCAGCCCCTGAGCCCATGTAGGCTCTTGCACCCAGGCTTGGGAGAGGCCACACACATGTCTGGCCCGGGAGGGGGGAAGAACACCCTCCCAGCATCTGCCATGGCTAGAAGCAGGCTAGCCACAAGGGCGCAGGGACAATCCCAGGCACACCAAAGAGTGCCACACACAGCACATGCACATGCCTGCATGTGCGAGGCATATCCGCTCCCGCAGACAGAGCTGCTAGGTATAGGTGTGTGTGCGGGCCCCAGGGAATCCAGGCTGCTCCTGGCTATTCTGCTGCCCATGGGATCCCACTGTGGCTGGACACTTATTTCGCTTGCATGCCCATGAGTGGGGGACAGCAGCCAGCATGGTTCCCTGGGCACCTCGGGGTCCCTGTGAGGCAAGGCCTGCTGTGCGGGCCGCACATGGCCTTGCTCCCAGGACACCCACCGTCCTCTGGCCCGAGGACTGTTGGTTGCTGCTCAACGAGGAGGGCATGGCCTCAGGGACAGGGAGTGCATGGATGACTGACCGCCTCTCCCCCTTTTCATTCTCTCCAGCCGGTACTGAGGGGGTGAGCAAGCCATGCCACTAGAGCCAGCCGTCAGACCCGGGGAACCCGAAAGTGCTCCATGGTCCAGGGGGAGCTGATTAGGCAGCATGTGAGCATCCTGTGCCACATGCAGCAACCGTGGCACAGAAAGTCAGGGAGGTCACAGAGAGGTGAACCTGCAGGCGGGGCCAGCTCGTGCGGCAGGGTAATAACATGTATGCCATCATGTGGGAAATGATGGCACACCCGGCTGCTGTTGCTGCTCTTACCTGCAACCCCCCTGCCCAACCTGATATGCCCATTTCCCCTCTCTGCCCCCCAAGCAATGTCTCTGCTCCCTCCCCAAGCAATGCCCATGCCCTCTCTCCCTGTCCCCCTGCCATCCCTGACCCCCCCTTCCTGCCCACCTACCTAAATTGGACGAGGTCCGTGTACCTGAAGTGGGACATCCAGTTGTCCGCCACGCCACTCCCAGCCCTGAGCCCCCCTCCAGGTTATGAGCCCTCCTGCCCCTCCCCAGCTTTTTTAATGAAAGACAAACAGAAAGTTCATTCTGTTCAAATCCAAACAGGTATCTTTATTCTGAGGTCAGGGAAGAGGCAGAGGGGAGGGGTTGTGGTGGGAAAAGGATATTGGAGCAAGCCAGAGGCCCCTATTGGGGAGGCCCTGAAACAGTTACTGGGATCCTTGAGAGAACCTCTCCCTCAGGGCCTCCCTGACGTGCACCCTGGCCTGATGGGCCTGGCAGATGGCAGCTGACCGGAGCTGCTCAAAAGGTAGCTCGCAGCCGGACTCTGCTCCCCCATCCTGGGAGGAATGCCTCCCCCTTCCTCTCCACAGTGTTGTGGAGGACACAACATGCTGAGATGACCTTGGGGATGTTGTGCTCCCCCATGTTGAGGCAGGTCAGGAGGCACCTGAACCATGCCTTGAGGCAGCTGAAGGTGCAATCCACCTGCATCCTCGCTTGGCTGAGGTGGGAGTTAAACTGGTCCCTGCTGGGGTCCAGATGACCGGTATAGGGTTTCATCACCCACGGCATCGGAGGTAGGCCATGTCCCTCACAATGCACAGTGACATCTGCACATCCCCAACTGCAGAGTCACGGCAGGGGAATAACGTGCCCACTTCCAGCTTGCCATAGAATCTGGAATTATGGAAGATGCGGGAATCGTATTCTCTGCCCGATTACCCGATAAAAATGTCTGTAAACTGTCCATGGTGGTCAACGAGGGTCTGCAGCACCACTGAGAAGTAGCCCTTGTGGTTGATGTACTGGGCCGCTTGATGTTCAGGTGCATGGGTCAGGATGTGGGTCCCACCTATGGCTCCACCACAGTTGGGGAACCCCAGAATGGCAAATCCTGTGACAGTTGGGTCCAAATCTCCCAGGCGGATGACCCTGTACAGCAGGATGGAGTTGATGGCCCTCACCACCTGCAGAAGGAAACAAACACACAAAACAGAGAATGAGAGAAGGAGTGCCTTGGGAGGTGCCCGCCCCTTCTCCTCCCTTCTCCCCAAAAAACCCCCCTGGAGCCACCCCTATGAGGCAACCCCCCCCCAGCAGCAGGGCCTGACAAATTCAGTTATAAGATCAAGAACACACATTCCTGCTCATCCAGAAATATAATTTATGCCATCATGTGCTGACAGTGTCCGTCTGCTATGTACATTGGACAAACGTCTCCGATACTTTGCCAAAGAATCAATGCACACAAAACAGATATCACAGTTTCACAATGAAAAAAGTTTCTCGCCATTTCAACCAGAAAGGACATTGTCTCAACAACTTGACCACCTGCATCCTGCTTCTAAGACATTTTAACACAAGACTTTAAAGAGAAACCTCTGAACTGTCATTCATGCTTAAATTTGACACTTTACAAGTGGGCCTCAACAAAGATGCTAATTATCTTACCCATTACAAAGATAGTTTCTCCAGTTATCACCTCTAATATCATTAGCTCACAGACATTAACCTCCGCCCCTCATCCCCCCTCTGTTCTGAAATTTGATTTGTTCTTTTTATGTGTTCACTTTTTTTTATTGTATCCCTTTGGTATATATGGTCATGCCAATTTTCTTTCACAACTTGATCTGAGGAAGTGGGTCTGGCCCACGAAAGCTCATCACCTAATAAACCATCTTGTTAGTCTTTAAAGTGCTTCATAGTCCTGTCTTCTCTTTCGGAAGATGTTTTTTCAGAATATCTCTTCCATAAAAGCTTCTTCCAAAAGTAGCCTGCAGTCTTTGATGTAGTCTTAATGTCTAGTGACTGATCTCAGTCTACTTCCCATTGAATGAGTATCCACAATGCAAAATCTAACACTGGTGGTGGTTTAGTATTCGTATTGACAGTCTTAGTTAAGAGGACAGGCACTTGGGGCTTGAATACCTGTGCTTAAAGTCAACAAGGGGTTTTGGGTGTGGCTTGAATAGGAGTAGGATCAAACCCTGGATAAGCATAGACACTTAATCTATCGCTCTCCCCTTAAAAACAGTCTCTTCAGGAAAAGGTTGATGACCCTGGATGGAATAATACTGTTAATCTTTACGTACTCTATACATACGTATTTGTTAGAGCCCTGTAAATCTGGATATTCACTTCATATCTGCAGTGATCCACACCTACGTGTGGATGCAGGTATCTGCAGCTTATTTTTGCTTATATGGATGAAGATGTGGATATGAATTTTGTACTTAGTATCCTGCAAATTTGCAAATATCCACTTAATATCAGAGAGTAACCACATCTCTGAATGTGTGTGTGTGTGGATATCGGCAGCTTTTTTTTTTTTTGCAGATACAGATGTGGATACAAATTTTGTATCTGTGCAACGCTCTGTATATGTGTACTTCTTCAGTGAAAGGACTTGAGTCTGCAGGTTAGTCTGGCACATTTTCCAAATGTTACATTCATGCATGCACTGAAAGAATAGAAAATCCATCCCTTCTACCATGTGAGATAAGTTGCTATATGCAGAAAGTCCTGCTTCTTGTTTAAGGAGTTCAGTACCATTTTGATAAAAGTTTGCAAAGATCAATATTCAAGGTGACCTGCAAAGAACAGTTTGTTTTTATTGTACAAACATCCACCAGAGGTCACTCAAACACAAAAGAAATACAAGAAAAAATAGCCTCTCATTCTATTTAAGTCTTAAATAGAAAGAGACTAGGCAGAGTTTTACTATGCAACTGCATGTTGCACTTATGTCTCTAGTGTGTTGATATATGCTAATATTTTAGTGCTATCAAATATTTGTATACAGAACAAATGGATGTTTTTCATGGAAATCACTGCACTTTTCCCAGTTACTTTTAGCTCACTTTATTGATTAGAACAAAGTGAGTAAATTGATTTGTTTATTTTCATTTCAAATGCATTTCAGAAATTGAGTAGATTGACAATGCAGACTTTTTTTTCTATTTGCATTTTTTCATACTTGTAAGGTTGCAATAAGTGGTAAGCAGCTTTTAATTTTGTCTCCTTGTTAATTGGTCTTCTCCTACAGAGGCCTTTTGTGAATCCAAGGCATCCTTTCCTCTGTGTAATTTTTTCTTTAGTTATCTTTCCAGATTTTTCTAATTGAAGTTTTCCTTGTGCGTGTCAGTTTTAAACTAGCTCTTAAATATCTAGAGGCTGCAGCTGCAATAAAGCAATTTGCATATTCTTACCTGCAGATTCAAGTCCTGTAGAGAATTGGGGTGTCTTAAATCCATGGATTTCTTCTCCACATTGCAGGTTATTTGCATAGAATCATAGAACTGGAAGAGACCTCAGAAGGTCATCAAGTCCAGCCCCCTGCTCTAGGCAGGACCAATTCCAACTAAATCAACCCGGCCAGGGTTTTGTCAAGCCAAGACTTAAACACCTCTAGGGATGGAGACTCCACTACTTCCCTAGGTAACCCATTCCAGTGCTTCACCACCCTCCTAGTGAAATAGTTTTTCCTAATATCCAGTATCTTCTTTTGCAGTATCTTTTTTGCTTATTCAGCAATGGACTTTTCTCCCAGAAGCAATGAGAGGGAGAGAAGTAGGTCTTCTGTCTCTTTCGGGAGGAGGACAGAACAACATAGTTTCATGTTATCATAGTAAAATGGAATGATAGAGCAGTATTGTAACCTTATCTGAAAGAAGGGGAAAACTCTCTCCTCTTTTTGTTAACTCTTATTCTGTATGGGCAATTGCATCTTTATGGGTTGAAAAAAACTCAAACTTCAATTTACTGTACTAGATTCCTGTCTGGACTCATTGTTTATAGCCTCTCACCTCGGTCTACTTAAAATGCTGTTGGTAAGACCATCTTTTGTGTTTATGGCCCTGACTATATTACCCATATTTTAAGTCCCTCCATTAGCTGCACCTTTTCTGTATCAAATACAAACTTCTTTCCCCAGATTTCAGATTGCTTCATCAGCTAGTCTTCCTCCCGCTTAACTGTGTACTTGTCTACTTTTCTCATGGACAGCTTGATGCTTTCTCCCATGCAACCCCTTATGTGTAGAGGGGGGGGAAAAGCCACCACATTATCTTCCTTCAAGTCTTGCTTCAAAACTTATTTCTTCTATGATACATACAGAAAACTGCCATCTAACAATGGCTAGGGAGACGACAAGTTGTGATTATGATTACTGGTTGGCTAAGCATGAGGCACATGGCAACTCTGTGCAGAACTTTTTATTTTTGTTAGTATCTTCTACCCCTAGGTATTTGTGTCCTTGTTGTGTCTTGTCTTAGATTGTCAGCTCTTTGGTACAGGGGTTATACTTTATTGTTATTAATACAGTGCCTAGTATAGTGAGTTCATGGTCAGGTGGAAGATATTTAGGTGTAACTGCAATATGAATGTTAAAGCATGTGTGTATACATATGTAAAAATGTAATGCTTTGAAGAATGGTTATTTTCAAATCTGGAAACGAAAGTGGCTATTTTCCCAGCACAATCAGAATAGCTGCTTAATATTTTTGTTGCCATCGGAGTTTGTACTAATAGAGGTGATTTCACTTTACTAAGCAAGTGTCGCAGAAAAATGAATTTCCTAATTGTAAAATGAGTTTCTGCAATTCAGCTCCATACTTCAGTTTCCTTATTAACTGGCCTCGGAAAAATGGCTGGCAGTCAAATCAACCAAAAAAACAAAATTCTCTTAGCTAGAATGATTTGTCTCTAATAGTGACTCATGGATTGGTCTAGAAAAAGTCTTTCCGAGAAGTAAATACAGGCAGTCCCCAACTTACGTGGATCCGACTTACGTCAGATCCGCACTTACAAACGGGGCTTTCTCGCCCCAGAGCTCGCAGGCAGCGGTCAGCCACCTCGGCCTCCGGGGCGAGAAAAGCTGCTCCCGGTGCCCCTGGTCTGCTGGGGACCGTCTCCAGCAGACCAGGGGCACCGCGAGCAAAGCCGCAGTCCTGGCGGGTTTGCTCGCGGTGCCCCTGGTCTGCTGGAGACGGTCCCCAGCAGACCAGGGGCACTGTGAGCAAAGCCGCGGCAGCGGCGGGTTCCCGCGCTTCTGAGGCTTTGCCAGAGCAAAACCTCAGAAGTGGGGGAACCCGCCGCTGCCGCGGCTTTGCTCCCGGTGCCCCTGATCTGCTGGAGACGGTCCCCAGCAGACCAGGGGCACCGGGAGCAAAGCTGCAGCGGCGGGTCCCGCGCCAGAGCAAAGCCTCAGAGGCGAGGCACCCCGCCGCTGCGGCTTTGCTCCCCATGTCCCTGGTCTGCTGGGGGGGGGGGGAGGCGCAGCTAGTGTGCCCCCCCCCCCCAGCAGACCAGGCTTTTGTTGTGGACCCTGGGGCAGAGCAGCTGGGGCGCTGCCGGTTGGTCCCGCAGCGCCGCTCTGGGCACTACTGGACCAACCCGGCAGCACCCCAGCTGCTCTGCCCCAGGCGTCCTGATTCAGCCGCTGCTGGTCAGTTTCAGCAGCGGCTGAATCAGGACGCCTGGGGCAGAGCAGCTGGGGTGCTTCTGGGTTGGTCCAGTAGCGCCGAGGAGCGGCGCTACTGGAGCAACCCAGCAGCACCCCAGCTGCTCTGCCCCAGGCGTCCCCAAGTCAGCCGTTGCTGAAACTGACCAGCGCTGACTACAGGAAGCCCAAGGCACAGTTGCTCTGCCCCGGGCTTCCTGGAATCAGCGGCTGATCAGTTTCAGCAGCGGCTGAATCTGGACGCCAGTTCCGACTTACATACAGATTCAACTTAAGAACAAACCTACAGTCCCTATCTTGTACGTAACCCTGGGACTGCCTGTAAATTGGAAGTCTGTATGCTCTTGTTTCTGCACTTATTGTTGTCAGCCCAAACAAATGGGGCTCTAAAAAGTTCTAGGTTAGAACCTAAAAAGTACTGTGGAGACCTTGAAAATTATGTAGCTACTATGCTCAGTAACTTATGTTACTGAATGGAGCATTAGGTACATTTTTATAATTTTTTTAGATGAAATGCATGATCAAAGTTGCATTCACTTTTATAAAAGCAGCACTTAGGGTATGTTTACACAAGCTCATTAATTCGAGCTAGGTAGGTAGTGAGTTTGGGCTAGTGAAATTTCAAAATGACGACCGGACGGGAACATGCACATTAAGCCCGGGATATTTAAATCCCGGGCTTCATTTGCAACTCCAGTCTCCTCATTTGCCTACCTAGCTTGAATTAATGAGCTTGTGTAGACATACCCTTACTCACTTAAAACTATTGCTAGGGAGCACATGACTTTCATTGTATTTCTATTAATTGGCAGAAAGGGTACATCTTCCCCATTAAAATAGCATGGCTGGTGATGTTGGATATGGTCCCTTACAATAGTTCCAAATAAGCTGGTATCTTTTTATGAGCATGATGATTTAGTGCAGGGGTGGCTAACCCGTTAGAGACGAAGAGCCAAAATAGCGGGGGATAGAGTACAAAGAATCACATAACATACTGGGGGAAAATAGGTGCCAATACACCGTCTCGGGGCATACAATCACAAAAAATGCACTGGGAAGGGGTAAGAGGTGCAAGCTCTGGGAGGGAATTTGGGTGCAGGAGAAAGTAGAGAAGAGGATGCTGGCTCAGGAAGGGGGCTCCAGGCTGGAGAGTTTTGGGGTCAGGGAGGGTTGGGGTGCTGAGCAAACTGCAGGCTTGTGGCTGTGAGGGTGCAGGAGTTTGGGCTGGAGTGCATGAGGGGCTCAGGGCAGGGAGACTGGGAGTATGATGGGCTCAGGATACAGATTTGCAGTGTGTGGATGGTGCAGGAGTGTTGTGGCAGAAGACTGGGTATGTGGAGGTGCAGGAGTTTGGGGATGTGAGAGGCTCAGGACGGGGTTCCAGTGTATGAAAGGCTTAGGTTTGGAGTCTGGGGTGGGTGCAAGAGTGTTATGATGCTTCGGCCAGAGGGGGGCTTGGCCCCAATTGGCTAGGCTTCATTTTTAAATAAAATATTATGTCAAACACACAATGTTTCAGCGTTGTCTTTATTTATGAGAGGGCGGGGAACCTGTTTTGAGTCAGGGTTCACTGACCCACAGAAAAGTCAGTTGGGGCGACACAAGTGAGATGCAAAAAGATAATTCCTCCAAAAACCCCCAAGCCTCACTAATGTGGCCCCAACTGTGCTGGTGGGGGCAGGTGGCAGGGTGCTGAAGCAGGAGACTGGGGCAGGGTGCTGGGGCAGGTGGCAGCTTTCTGGGCTATGGGACAAATTGGAACTTATGTTTTTCCTGTCTTTTATAACTAAAAAACAAGGGAACATTCAGTGAAATTAAAAAAGGCATATTATTGATCCAGTGAGAAATTATACTGTGAAACTCACTGCTACATCATGTCACTGAAGCCAGAAATTAAACAAAATTCAAGGAGGGTTTGGGATTTATCTGGATAACTAACACGTACAGTACAAGGGCCACCCTCCTCAGTGCCCCAGGCACAGGGCCCAGGGCAAACTCCCCCTCTCCTCCTGCTGCAGGCTCCTCCCCTCCACCTGCTCTGCTCTCTTATCCCCTCTTCTGAGCAATGCGGCTTGAGGAATTACAGGGGTCTGGGTGGCAGGAGCTGGAGCGGCCTGGCAGCTTTTTTCACTGTGCTGTGCTGTCTTCCTGGCCTGCTGTGCCCCTCTTCTCTGTGGGTGGCAGAAACCAGAGCACTGTGGGACAGGGTGCTCTGCTTTTGACTGCTGATAAGCCACATGCAGTGGGTCTGAAGAGGGTGGCCTGACGGCCTGGAGTAGGCTGCCGGACTGCTTAGGCTCCTGCTGCCTGCCTGGTGAGTGAGGAGTCAGGGAGGCTACCTCTGCTGCCGTTGTGCCAGGTCCCCATCATCCCTCCAAAAGCACAGGCCCTGACAGGTCTGTCCAGAGCAGTGATACTTAAACATCAGTGATTCAGGAGCCAAATATGTGATCAGTATTACCCAAAAGAGCCACAGTAGTATGAATTCATTGTTTAATTTACTATAGAACTACATATTCATATTTAAACAGTGTGACAGGACAATTTTGTGTGTGTGTGTGTGTGTGTGTGTGTGTGTGTGTGTGTGTGTGTGTAATTATTCTTACAGTAAAATGACTGACCAAATACTATTTTTTCGAGTAAAGTTGTTTAATGACATAGTAAAAGCATCCATGTGGCTAATAATCTATATTGGTTAATAATTAAATCACAGTGTTTTAATATCATGTGTTGCAAAGACACACATTAAAAAACCACTTGTGACTCGCAAACCTCAGTCTGTGTGTCACTGATCCAGCATTATAGTAGTTAATGCTAACAAAGCATTTCTGAAGGGTTATGAAACCTCGTATTTCAGATGTTAAGCCAATCTCAAACTACTGAAGATTAGGAGGGGACCTTTATAGGAGAGCTGATTATCCCAGATTTGGCTATTGTAGAGTTTCTTGAACCCTTCTCTGAAGCACTCAATACTGGCTATTCTCAGAGATGTAAGAAGTGGGTTAGATGGATCACAAGTCCGATTCAGTATGACCGTTCCTATGTTCTTTAAGTTTTGTTCTGAGGATTTGTTTGTTTTGTTAATACTTTATTATATGAACTCATACTTCCTGCCAGTTCCCTTTGATTAGTTACCTATTTTAATTTGCTTGGGATAAAAATGTAATCAAAATAAAATCTAATACATTGTAGGTTGTACTTCCCTTAACCAGGACTCCCTGGTCCGGCAATATCCGTGGTCTGGCACAGACCAAGGATGTTCCTGGACCATAGAGCCCAGGAACGGAAGTCTGGGGGGGAGGCAGGAGCACTGTACGGGACACCAGAGACTCAGCTGGGAGCCCAGTGTCGTGGGGAATGGGTGGTCACCCAGCATAGCAGGGAGTTGTGGCCCTGGTGGATCTCCCAGGCTCCGGCAACTGGAAGGCTCCAGCCCAGCTGCAGCCATGGAGCTCCTGCTGCAGCCAGGGAGCTCCGACCCCAGTGGCAGTCAGGGAGCTCTGGCCCCGACCTCAGCTGCGAAGCACTGGCCCCGGCTCCAGTGGCAACCAGGAAGCTCCTGCTCCAGCCGTGGAGCTCTGGCCCTGGCTGCAGAGCCAAGCAGCTACTGAGCTATGCTCTGGCTGCTGATCTCCGGCCCTGGCAGCAGCAGGGTCATCAGCATCTAGAGAGCCTTAGCAGGCTGGGGAGCAGCGCGGGTTGTTGGAGCCCTAGCCCAGTGGTAGCATGGGCCATGAGGGGAGGGACCTTCCGTGGTCTGGCAAATCCCCTCGTTTAGGACCAGTCAGGTCCTGTGGATGCCAGACCAGCGAGGACCAAACTGTATCACTGTTGCCTGCTTCTTGGCATGCTCCAGCCTCTAATCCTAAACTTTTTTTACAAAAAATATCTGGCACATTGCTAGGCAAGTTTACATTTACTTTTAATATGATATACTTGTTTTTTTCTGTTGTGTGTCAGTGTTTGTACAGGAAATGTAGGATTAAAACATTGTGTGAGTTAGAGAAATAAAAGAATGTTACCTTCTCTTCTTAAATAAGTGATGATAAAGTGCTATTCAGATGAAAAATCGAAGTATTTGAATTGCTTATGCATGGAAATAGCACCTCACATCAAGAACACTTTAAAAAAGATCCTGACTAATTGCTTTTAATGACAAAAATGTATTTGATGTCTTACCTGATGCCTTGTAGAACAATTCTTAGCCTATATTTTTCTGTAATCATAGATTTTTTTGTTGATTCTAACTAGCTCATATCGCTGCCAATCTTCGCGATGCTATTTTTAGTGCAGAAATTGTAAGGTTTCTATTTAAAGCAGAAGGTGATTTTGAAGTCCCTTTGAAACCTTCATATTAATTTGTTAGAGGAAAAATGTTTGAAAAACCTTGAAAATAGAAGTCATAATTGGAAGATATACCAAATGCAACTAATCAGAACTGCTCCCCGACATAAAAGCATCTCTTGCATTTTGTTACTTCAGGACTACTGAACATCATGGGTGAAATCCTGGCTCTAATTCTATAGTTGTTTTACCAAATAAAAGCAAGCAGGATCTTATGAGGGGGATAAGGCAAAAAGCCACATTTATTGTAAAGATAATAATAAAAAAATAAAGAAAAGATAGAAGCAAACAACGTTGTTTAAATACTTATTCCTAACGCTACTTAACCCTTATACACTTATATATATATAACCATTCATTACATCCATTCATTCAAGTTACCAGCCTGGAAGTTGCTTGTGACAGAATACTGGCCAGGTACTCTGTACACAAGTGATGGTAGTGGGGAGCAAAGTCCTGATCAGATGCGCATCTGAAGCTCCTGGTAGGCTGGTAGCAGAACCTTGGACTCTGATTCCATAGTTTTTTAGTCCAGTTCTTATAGGAATTTCTTCCTATGCCAGTCTATGGAAATTGCTGCATCATGCTGATGTCTCCAGGGTGGCTGCCAGATGCTCGTCAGTGATCTCATCGGGTGGACCTCCAGTACTTGGTTGTCTCCACTTGACACCTTTTGGTTCCACTGGCACCTGACGCCTTCTTCAGCCCTTTGTTGCTGTATTCTCAGGCTGGCACCTCTCAGAACCATTCATTCATCGTCCAAGCATTCTCTCATACATTCATACAGTATTTTGTATAATAATAAAAGTTGTAGTTACAAAAGTTTCTGGGTGGTATTGCTTAAAACATTCTCTGAGTGCTGAGTAAAGTTACAATGTTTTAAAGAGAACACGAGTCAATTATATAACAATGCCCTTAGTCAATTACAGGGCTTGGCTCCCATAGCAGAGTTAGTGGCTTGACAATGCATTGTTACAATGTATCTCTGCAATGTCAATTTCAAGCAGCCCCTTGCACAAGCTTGAGCATGTCCTGGGGCACGGGGAGGGGGGGGGGGGGGCTGTTTCTGGCTACATAGGATTATATTCTTAACAGTTCTAAGTTACATGACCTAATACATTATATTCTAAAGGGGCAATAATAATAAATCTAAACATTTAACAATCTTAACAAATAATAAGAATAAGAATTAATAATAAATCTAAACACTTTAAGTTGTGGGGAACAAATTATGGGGAGTCACTTCCATTTGGAGGAATCATTTTCAATACATTAATATGTTATCCCTACATAGTTTTGTCATGAATTTCATTAGGGCCAGGGATTGTCTTTAATTGTGTGTTTTTCACATGTCGGGAAAATACAGCTACTCGTATGAAATCCATCTCTGTACGTGGATTTAGAGGCGTGACATGAGTAATTCTACATATACATTTACAAATTTAATTTTAGTAATTGCTGCAAATAGTGAGGTTGTAGGGCCATTTGGAGAAAGTTGGCAGAAAGATTTGTGTGCATGTATGTGTTTGAGTTAGTAGATGTTGTCTCTTTAAATGACTACAGTACATTTTCATTTTCTGTAAATAAATAACTTAAATTTTCTTGTCAGTTATCATATGTATAGAAACATAATTAGGTACCTCGTACAAAATCAAATTCTATTAAGATCATTAGTCTCTGGTTTAAAGTATCTTCAGCTATTAAATACCGAGTAGCTTTATCTTCTTATGCATCATTAAAATGCATCATATATAATGCTGGGTGTATCACATCAAGCTGATGACCTCTTAATAAAACTAAAGAGTAGATGTGTGTAATGGGTCCACCCGCTGTGGCCAAATGACACTGTGCAGAGTCTTTGCCTGGTTGTCCAGTCACCCTCAAAGTCCCGGAAATAGGGCCTGACTAGCCCTGTCTGCGGTGATAGTAAGTCTCTGCTTGTGGCTGGCCTTTGGCCTTTGGTCTGGGTCTTACCCAGACCTAGGCTCAGCTCCCAGTGAGTATGTCTACACTACCACCCTAGTTCGAACTAGGGTGGCTAATGTAGTCAATCGAAGTTGCAAATGAAGCCCGGGATTTAAATATCCCGGGCTTCATTTGCATCTTGCCGGGCGCTGCCATTTTTAAATCCCCGGTAGTTCGGACTCCGTGCCGTGTGTAGGCGCGGGCACGGAGTAGGTAGTTTGAATTAGGCTAATTCTAACTACCTACTCTGTGCCTCGTGTAGGTGTGGGCACGGAGTCCGAACTACCGGGGATTTAAAAATGGCGGCGCCCGGCAAGATGCAAATGAAGCCCGGGATATTTAAATCCCGGGCTTCATTTGCAACTTCGATTGACTACATGAACCACTCTAGTTCGAACTAGGGTGGTAGTGTAGACATACCCACTGGGAGCTAGCCATAGTACTGATCTCCCAGTCAGGGTATAGACCTGGCTGGGATGAGCTCCTGAAGGGAACTACCAAGCTCAGCCCTGCAGCTTCTTTTATACCTCTGCTGGGTCCTGATTGGCTGCTGCAGAGACAGCCATTCTATAATGTCTGGAGGACCTCTTCTCCACTCCTCCTGCTGGGATTGAGTGTGGCAAGGCTGCTAGCCTCCTCTAGGGGGCAGTGGGGCCTAGTCCAGCCCATCAAAATACATTGTTTAAGAACACAAATTACTGCAGTGACACACTAAAATAATTCTGTATCCTTTTAAACCCAATTCAAACAAGCCTAGTTTTAGTACAAAATAAACTTCTGATTGTTATATTGTCAACATCTACATTTTAAATAAAGCTGTAGAAGTGTAATGTGCTCTTTGAATAACATTACTTTGTAGCAAGTTAGGCTTTTACATTTAAAGGGGAGTGTTTCCCATTCTTTATTGTGATTTGCATTTTTATGGCCAGCTACAGTAGTTTTTACAAATGTGAAACTTGTATAGAAACCCAAGGGAGTTTTACTTTCCTGAATATAACTCTGATCAGTGTTTAATGGCAGCTCCATATTCTGGAAAATAGATTCCAGAATATGGAGATGTCACCTATTAGTTCCTATTAGTTATTTGTTTGTATTGTGATAATACACAGAGTTTCATCTTTGATTGCGGCCTAGTTATATTAGGCATTCTGCAAATACAGGTTGCATCTCCCTTAACCAGGACTCCCTGGTCCAGTAACATCTGTGGTCTGGCATTGGCCACGGATGTTCCTGGACCACAGAGTCCAGGAAGAGGGAGGTCTTGTGGCAGTGCAGGAACACCATAAGGGGCACTAGCAACTCAGTTGGGAGTGCATTTTGTGGGTGGGTGGGTGTGAGAGGATAGATAGCATGGTGGGGAGCTCTAGCCTGGCTGTGGCCATGGGCTGCCAGACCTAGGCAAGGAGTTCCAACCCCAGTGGCAGCCAGGGAGCTCTGGCCTCATCCCCAGCTGCAGAACTTCGTCCGCATTCTGGCTTCAGCAGCTGGGGAACTCCAGTCCCAGCAGCAGCCAGGGAGCTCTGGCCCCAGCCACAGAGTCAGGCGGCTGCGAAGCTCTGCCCTGGTTGTGGAGCCGGGCGGCTGCAGAGCTCTGCCCCGGCTGTGTCGCTCCGGCTCCAGAAGCAGTAGGTCTGGGAAGAGCTCCAGGGGGCTGGGCAGCAGCGGGGGCAGGTGTAGCCCTAGACTGGTGGCAGCATGGCCACAAGGAAAGGGACCTTCCCTGGGCTGGCAAATCCCCTCATTTGGGACCAATCAAGTCCCGAGGGTTCCAGTCCAACCTGTACATAGTAAGAGACAATCACTGCTCCAAACATATAATTATTATTATTATTTTTTTTTAAAAAAAGGTAGGATGAAGGATGATAGTGGTAATGTGCATATTTTTGTTAGGTCAATTGCATTAAATTTTTCCCCTAATTCAGATGACTTACAGCTAGTAGGGAAAGGGGATACAAGCCGGTTACGTACATTATTTATATTAACTTTGTAACCCTTTAGCCTCTCAATCTATCCATTGTCAGCTGGCCACTTTCACATAGATGTCACAGGATAGATTATTTCAGAGGAGAGCGTGGCATCATGAATTGGCTTTTATAGAGGATTACATGTATAAGGGACAGTGAGAATGAAGAATGGTGGTTGTGTTGATTTGGGGGCAGTTCAATTCACCTTTGAGTCCAAATATCAGAGACTGTAAGCCTCTTCCATTCAGCTGACCCTTATGAAGTCCATTTAAAAGCTACATGAAGTCAACTATAGATCTGTCATCATTATTACCTGGATACTGTGCTGCAGTGTGACTAGTATTCTAACTGTGGTATCAGGACTTTTGTGGAACAGATTTTAGTTTGCTCCATCTACATCTTTGAATAATGAATTAAGTATCTATTTTTGTTCCATGGGGATGTATGCATAGAATAACTTGTACCTACAATAATTTGTGTTTTTATGTTAATCCACATTGAGACTACTTCAGAAGTTTTCTTGGAACTGATAGACTTTTGTTAAAAAAACAAAACAACTTAAACTGAATACATGCTAACAATTTGATTTCTTTTGTTAGGTTTAAAACAATCGCAAATACAAAGAACAAAAGAGCTAAATAAAAGCTCATGCAGAAAATTCTAGACCCAAGACAATTATTCTCACAATATAATGACTATCCTGTAGCATTAAAAACTCATGTGTAAATAACAAGCTCAGCCAACCAGCAGCATTAAACAACCATAAACACTAACAAATGAACTCAGACAGATAGTAAATAAAAGCAGCAAAAAAGCTTCTTTCTATTGCACCATTGCAGTTAGGAAAATACTCTCCACTTTTCCCCTTAAGCCCTACCAGATAAATAGCTTTTGCAGCAGACCCTCAGATTTACTAAGTGGAGAATATTTCAGAGCCAAATGAAGAGAGTATTTCCAATATCTTGGACCCTTCACAGAGTGTACAGCTCCCTCTCTACCATAGTAGAGTGATTCAGCTTGAGCAGCTCCTGCTAATCTCAGTGGTGGCAATATGAAGCAAGGCAATTTCTTTTACATCTACTTTCCCCATGGCTTCTCAGAATCTCTTAAAGAACCATACATGTTTAAATTTTGCCATCTGGTTTAAATTCCCATCCTCCTCCTATGAGGCCAATTTCATGTGACCTCCCATACTTTTGTCCTTAGCTGCCAGTTCTCAGTTCACCAAAGGGGTTGCTGTTCTATTCTCACTGTTCTATTACTCGCTTCGTTCATTCCCAGAGATGGTGTATAGAGCAATACTCTTACACTGTGTCAACTGGTGGGCCATGATTCCAAAACTGGTGGTCGTCTTCGAGTGGCCCCTGTCGGTGCTCCACTGTAGGTGTCGGGCTCATCCTGGCACTGCACGTTGGAGATTTTCAGTAGCTGTAGT
Organism: Pelodiscus sinensis; assembly: GCF_049634645.1. Classification (NCBI taxonomy): domain Eukaryota; kingdom Metazoa; phylum Chordata; order Testudines; family Trionychidae; genus Pelodiscus; species Pelodiscus sinensis. The sequence goes on from NC_134712.1 coordinate 177,119,290, forward strand.
CAGCTGGACCGCGCCATTCACGCCCTTTGATCGTCGCACACAGTCTGGCTCCTGCCAGTTCCTCTCAACCGTCCTCTGGCACAGGCAGAGCTCTGTCCTTCTCATCTGGTCAGATTTTTCCTGTTAATAGTTAGTTAAGAAATAGTTACGGTTAGTTTTAATATGTTTACAGTTCTTCAGTTCTTTCATACTTAAAAACAAACCACAAACACGCCGGCACCGAGTCCATCAGTGGCGTCGGTAGCCCAAGTCGACGATATTACGGCACCGCGACTATCAGCACCATCATCGCCCTCGCCACTGCCGGCACCAACGCCTTCAGCATTGACAATGATGCCGTGCACTTTGGTGCCGATCATGGTGTAGTCACGCACATCGGCACCCGTGGCTCCAGAAAGGCTGGAAACAGGCTTGATTCCAAGGAGTGGCACCACACCTGCATCAAGGAAAGCTGTGAACAAGTCAGATAACTGGTGCAATTCTATTTCTCCATCCCTGACTTTTTCTCTGGCACCCTCTCCATCGCCGCCGAGTCGTCACTCCTCTACACGGAGTGCTGCAGTGCTGGGGCCAAGCCTTTGGCTAGTCCCAACCAAAGGGAGCCTCTAGACCCAGTGTGTCATGTGGGCCCTGCCCCAGGAGAATTTCCCCACTTTTGGTGAGAGGCAGAACCCAACACCTAATTGCAGAGTCTGACATCCTTTTTTCCCCTCCAGATGGCAGCAAAAAACCACTCAGGTCATAGCAGAGCAGTAGCATCTACTATGTGGACTAAATAGTTGAAATAGAATAAAAAAATTGAAGGGGGAAAAGTACAAAAAATGCAGAAAGTGCTAGTGCTAGTCCTATATTTCCCCCTCCTATTGAGGAAGCTGTGCTTTCAGACTTTTAATTTCAGCAAGATTTGGGAAAGGAATAACATTTTCCCCCTTTTGAGACATTTGTGGCCATTGTATGAAAAGATATTGACCACAATATAGATTCAACCTAATACGGCTCCTGAGGATAAGCATCTCCTCCCTGGCATCCAGCAAATACCTATTTTGACTCTTGTTCTGGACAGCAATCTAGTGGTGACCACTCCTTCTCTCTCCCCTCTGTTTGGGGACAAACTGCCTTGCATTTGCAAAGTTTGGACAGTACTAAGCACCAACAGATGGGGTTATGCCATACAGTTTCTCTCCTTCCCATCACATCTTCCTTCAGAAACCCTTTCATGAGGCACTGCTCTTCAAGCAGGGTGTGGGACAGGGGTTCTCCTCCTTATATTTCCTCCACAGCCTCCATTTAGGGTACGTCTAGACTACATGCCTATGTCGCCAGAAGCATGTAGATTAGGCTATCAGGCATAGGAAAATGAAGCGGTGATTTAAATAATCGCCGCTTCATTTAAATTTACATGGCTGCCGCGCTGAGCTGACAATCAGCTGATCTGCTGTTTGTCGGCTCAGCGCGGTAGTCTGGACGCGTGGGTGTCGACATCAAAGGTATTTTTCGACCACCCACGTATGCCTCCTGGGATGAGGCATACGTGGGTGGTCGACAAATGCCTTTGATGTTGACACCTGCGCGTCCAGACTACCGCGCTGAGCCAACAAACAGCCGATCAGCTGTTTGTCAGCTCAGCGCGGCAGCCATGTAAATTTAAATGAAGCGGCGATTATTTAAATCACCGCTTCATTTTCCTATGCCTGGTAGCCTAATCTACATGCCTCTGGTCGCCAGTCTAGACGTACCCTCAGAGTCAGTTCTTTTGTGGGACCCTTAACAAATACATAAGATATGTGAGACTTTATATGGTCACACTAGGAACTGTCCTCTCCACCTTAAATCACAACAACTGGTTTGGTGCCCTGGATCTTCAGAATGCTTTTCTTCACATAGCAAGCACTGGGAGTCCCAGGAGGTTCCTTGGGTTTATTGTGGTTAGCCAGTATTGCCAGTACACCATTCTGCCTTTTGACCTGTCTTTTTCTTTCTGAGATTTTTACCAAGTGCATGATAGTGGTAATGCTGTACCCCAGAGTGGAATTCATACTTTCCTGTATCTGGATCATTGGTTATTGATGGGCAAGTCAGGAGAGGAAGTCCGCTATCATGTTCACTTCATATTATCCCTGTTCAATCGTTCAAGTCTCATACTAAACAGCAGGAAGTCATTATTGGTTCTAGTTGGAAAAGATGAGTTCATTGGGGCATTGCTAGACTCTGACTTCAAGAGAGTTTGTACTGACTGAATGATTACAGCCAGTTTGCCATCTATGCCTGATGCTGCAGACATAAGCCTCAGCCACATTTGAAAATACCTGAGACTCCTAGGCCCTGTGGTTGCAAGCATACAGCTAGTCTAGTGCACCAGGCTGTTCCTGTGTATTCCCCAAAAATGGCTGAACTTGGTCTTTGTTCAGGGTATGATGAACTAGACCAGTCTGGTCCAACTTCTGCTAATCCTGTACTTCTTAAAGTAGTAAACAATTCAGGAAAACATGTTAGGGTATTTGTTTCACTTAGTCCCCACAGAGCAGGACTTTAGTCACGGATGCCTCCTTAATATGTTACAGACCAGTTTGGGATTGGTGAAAGTTCAAGGCTTGTGGTCAGAACAGGAAGCTATATAATTAGAAGAGGAAGAGGAATTATGTTTGGAGATGGTCTGGAAAATTTTGTTTGGAAGCTGTCCACCAAAGCAGCCTATTCAGCAGTGTTGAAATAATTCTCAATATTGTTGCTAACCCAGGGAGCTCAGCCAAAACTAGTATTTATCCAGGACATCTTGGAGTACTTGTTACACCTTCAGTTTTCTGGTCTTGCACTTACTTTGTTGGTAACCATCTGGTGGTGATCTTGGCATTTCATCTCTCCATCCAGGGAAAATTGGTGTTTTCAAAGTCCATAGCAGTGACATTCTTGAAAGGAGTCCCTTGTCTCCACTGCCATTTAAAGAGTAATTTCTTTTCTGGGACTATAATAGTGCATTAGCATCTCTCTTGTAGGACCTCCCTTTGAGCTTTTGGCAACTCTTCTTCCTTCTATGCCAAAAAACTGGCTTCCTTGTGGCAATAACATATGCAAGAAGAGTGGGTGAGTTGCAGCTATAATTTACTAGCATTCTTCGCTAAGCCACATTCAATCCTAGAAGAGCAAAGTGGTCACATGTTAGATGTCAGGCACATAATGTTTAGCTTTTCATCTGGATAGAACCAAACCATTCTGCTTTTTTTTATTTGTGTCATATGCAGACTGAGGGTTAAACAGGTCTCTTTGCATATGATCTCCTGGTGAATAATTTCCTATATCTCTATACGAAGTAGCTCAGGCTATGCTGCCTCAGAGAGTGTGAGCTAAGTGCACGAGACCCCATGTGACAGCAGCATTTCTAAGCTACATTCTTATATGGGACATTTGCCAGTTGTGACTACTTTTACAAACCACTATGCCATTATTGTTTCATCCTGATCAAATACAAAGTTTATCAGTCCTGCTTTTAAGGATCTCCTGTGAGTACTGCTTGTGAGTCACTTAAGTAGAATACACAACAGCATCTACACGAAGAAGAAAACATGGTTCCCTACCTGTAATTGATGTTCTTCAAGATGCAATGCTTATGTATAGCCATCTTCTGTCCCTTCTGCATCAGAATTTATACTTCTGATGTTCTCTGTGAAGGAACTAAAGGAGTCTGGGTCAGTGTTGCCTCTAATTTTTTCCACCTCTGAGCAGAATGAATTTTTGGGTGTGCATGATGTGGAGGTGATGTGTAGCACATAACCTTTATATTGGTGCACATAAAGAAATACATGTGCAAGGAAAAGGCAGTACATGGAGCCCCATGGTGCTACCCCCTCCTTCCTGCCTAGGAGCTGGACCTGCTGTGCTGGCTTCTTCCCTACTTCCTGCAGCAGCTTAGAGCAGCTCTGTGCTGGGGACAGTGAGATGGGGCCTTTCTTCCCTGCCTGTGACAATGCGGTGCTGGGACTGGAGGGGAAGGACATACACCTTGCCATCTGCAGCAGCTTCAGAGCTTGGGGAGAGGCTTCTCTTCCCACTACAGCCCCAGGCCCCTGTGTGGGGCTTACAGTTTAATGGGAACTTAGGTCAGGGTGCTGCCAGGGGAGGGACTAGGGTCACAAGGTGTAAGCACTACCCCCTCTTGATGCTGGTAACACAGCTCTCTGGCTTTAGTATGCTGGGTGCACACACACTAAGTAGAGTGCACACATGCATCACATTTTGAAGAATGGCAGTTACAGATAGGGGATCTCCTTTCAAGCCTCCTGCAACTTCTCCCTTCTGTGTCTTTATTCCCTTTTCAAGAATATTTCACCTGAAGACCTCTTCTTTTCAAGGAGGGGAATTTTGAGCAACCTTTGTGATGGGATGAGCAATTGTATGTAAAGTTGAGTAGACTTTTAAAAAAAATTGTTCTCCTTTCTTTTAATGTGAATTGCTTCAGATACTAGTTTATGTAGTAGAGCTGGTCAAACTATGTTACTGACAAAATACATGACAAATATTGGTCTTTTTTCTGTGAATTGTGATCAAAACAATCCTGTAGTCCACAATACTCAATTTATTATTTATTATTAATTTGTATTGCTGTAATTCCTAGCAGTTCGTGTAAGCATATTTCAGCCTGTGGTTTCTTCAGACTTCTTACTGCTTAGTAATTGGTTTTTATTATATGTAGTGTGTGACTGATCAGTTGAGCCAGCAGTTCTAAAACTTAGCTACCCGAAGACACCTATCTTTTTTTTTTGGGGGGGGGGGGACCCTTTGCCCCATCTTTTGTCTGAAGTCCTGCTCATGCCATCTTTCCAGCCTCCATTGCTTGCTGTCCCTGACCTTCCTCACTTTCACCATGCTGGAGCAGGGAGTTCGGGGCTCTGGCAGTGCTTAATTTGCTGGCTTTGCCTCTGCAGCTCCCATTGGTCATGGTTCCTTGCCAATGAGAGTTGCAGAGCCAGCACTTGGGCAGGAATAGTGCGCAGTGCTTCTCTGGCTGCCCCTTGGCCTAGGGGCCACGAGGACCTGGGAGCTGCTTCTGGGAGCTATGTGGAACCATGGAAGTTAAGTCTGCCTTGACCATGAGCCCCAGGAGGTATGGGATGGAGAGGAGGGGTGAGGAGTTCATCTGCAGGTCCCGTAAACCTCTTGGAGCCCATTTTGAGAAATGCTGAACTAAACCATTTAGCACTGTTTCTGCTAGGATGGCGTTAGTATTTTTAAGTAAAAGAATCAAGGCTAGCGACACCCAAAGGTCATTTAAGTCAATAGCAAGACTTAAGTTGATTTTAGTGCATTTGGTATTGGCTTCATGAGTTTTCAGACAGATAATTTGTGTTGAAATAATTTTAAAGGATACAATGGTGTCATCCAGATACACAAGTCACACAGAAGTCTAATGAACTTGCTGTATTTTTGTGAAGATATTTTCACATCTTAATAATGTTAAATCAATGATAGCAGCAACACCTTTCCCCACTTAGGCAAATTCCCACTTATGCAAATTGGTATTTTAGGATATTCTAAGGAACATGATTTTCTTTCTTTGTAACAATCAGATATATGCCTTTTTTCATTTTTACTTTAAAAAAAGTTATAAATAGAATTACAGGGACAGTTATTTTTCTGTTTAGTGCTAATACTATGTATAACCTACTTCTGCAGCCAAGGGAGAGTACTCTGTTCAAAGGAAAGTGAAGCTGTTTTTATTATTACCAGCACATATAACATGATGTGTGTCTACTTACAAGACATGAGCTTTTCAGCAATTTCTATTATGCTGGAGGCATAGGCAGCTTTATTTCTGTAAGAGGCTGCAGCATTGCAAATGTGTCTTAATTCCTATTAATAGGTACCGACACCTCATACCAATGGATTAATGCTGTAAATCTCTGCCACCTACTTCATGAGGTATAAAACCGCTCTTGTTTGTGAGAAACTAGAATATTGGCTTCCGAACTGGGACTTTTCAGTTTAGAAAAGAGGAGACTGAGGGGGGATGTGATAGAGGTATATAAAATCATGAGTGGTGTGGAGAGGGCCGATAAAGAAAAGTTATTTATTAGTTCCCTAAATAGAAGAACTAGAGGACACCAAATGAAATTAATGGGTAGCAGGTTTAGAACTAATAAAAGAAAGTTCTTCTTCACATAGCGTGTAGTCAACCTGTGGAACTCCTTGCCAGAGGAGGCTAGGACTATAATAGAGTTTAAAGAGAAGATAGGTAATTTCATGGAGGTTAGGTCCATAAAAGGCTATTAGCCAGGGGATAAAATAGTGTCCTTGGCCTCTGTTTGTCAGAGGCTGGAGAGAGATGGCAGGAGACAAATCGCTTGATCATTGTCTTCGGTCCACCCTCTTTGAGGCACCTGGTGCTGGCCACTGTTGGTAGACAGGATACTGGGCTAGATTGACCTTTGGTCTGACCCAGTGTGGCCTTTCTTATGTAAACTAGAATATTGGCTTCTGAACTGCAGAGAAACTTCTAGATGCCAGAAATGGGTGAAAATGTTCAAGGAATGACATTGAATCCACATATTATTTTGTCATAGGCATAGCTAATGATGGTCTATCCAGATATTAAATTATATATATTACCTTTTTTATTGTAACTACATCTAAAATGCCCATCCAACTTGTTAGCTAGTATAAAATACCAAATTGATGTGTTGCATTTAAAATGCCTTTTCAAGATACTGTGGGACTTATTATTCATTCGTAATTGCTCAAAAGGGAAAATATAGTTTGGCAGAAAGAAAAACAATAGCCCAAGTGAGAAGAAATGACATAATGTTGATGATTAATATAAATGAACTTTGTTAGTTTTTTCCAAGTAATAAAATGAGTACACTTGCTTATCTTATTGCTCTTTAACCTAGAGTAAAAAGTCTGTGGACCAAAGTTTCTGTCCTTAATATTTAGTCCTAATGCAGACTTAATTTACACTTTAATTCTATCCTATTCTTCCTGACCACAATAAAAGTAATATTTGTGTTTGTGGGAGAAGGATGAGATTAGTTGGGACCCATTTTTTTTTTTGTCAGAACACATTTCTAGAGCAGGTTTCCTGATTCCTAGGCTTTGTCGGATATTTCTCCCATAGTTCCAGTTACAGATGATCTGAGAAGGGCCTCTCCATGGATTTGGAGAGGAATCAAGATATTCCACTGACACAATGGGCCACATCATTTTTAGTTGTGTATGTTTATGGCTACAGAGAACTTGGTTCCTTCAGAGTGTGTTCAGCAAAGGGAGGGACATCATAGGGACAAGTTATGAAGTGTTCAGTATTTTAAAAGTCAGAATTTTAAAACATATTCCACTAGTAGTATTTCAGAGACCAGATTTTCCCCCTACACTTACATTAGGAAATCTGTGTCAATGATTAAGTAGTGATTTTTTTAATGCTGTCTAATACTGTTCTTTCCTTAGTATCTTTAGATGAGAGGTGTGTGTGTGTGTGTGTGTGTGTGTTTGGGTTAATATTAGTGGTTTAAAAACCACAATCAGGATATGGGCCTCTTTGTGTTAGATACTGTATACATACATAGAATAATACTGTCCCTGTTATGAAAGACTAGTAATTTAATTTTAAGGAAAGTACAACACATGAGTGTGACACACAGCTTGAAGGAAGTGGGATGGATAACAGTATGTAATAGGAACCTATTTTTACTCAGACTCTGTCTACTTATCCCATATAGAACACATCTAATGAAGATGACAATATAAGATAGTCATTATTAAATTCAAAACCACTGAACCAAAACTAGTGTTTTTATCTCATTTTTTCTGTTGTATGTTAGAAACTTTAAAATCCATTTTTGTTGCTTAAAACCTAAGCTAAAGGACAATAGTGCTACCCAGAAGGAAGTGCAAATGAGATGGTCTGGCACCTTGCTTCTGCATGCTAAGAGGTTATGACCACAAAAACATGAATTTGAAGGATTAGAAGCAAGAAACCTAACAGACAAGAGTATTTGTTACATGCATAAAATTGGTTAGCGAGTTATCAGCTTGTGATAAATGTTTTGTAAACCTTTATAATAAAATTAACAAATCCAGAAAAATAAGAACTTTGTCTAGGATCATTCCAAACCATTGTATTATAGTTTACCAAAATTTTTAGAGGATAATGTTTCCCATTTAATCTGAAGTGATTTATAGGAGAAGTATAAAACTTTGAGCTAGAATTTGAGAGATCCATTGTAGTGATACTCTGAAATTCTGAGTAAAAATCTTGCAATATTAATGAAATTTGTTTCAAAGAATGAGAATTTTTGATGATTGATTTTTTTTTTAAAGTAATTGGAGGCTTTCAAAGAAAATAAGACACTTGTTTTGATCTAAAGCAAAATGCAGGACAATGTAGCACTTTAAAGACTAACAAGATGGTTTATTAGGTGATGAGCTTTCGTGGGTCAGATCAAATAGTGGAAGAAAGTAGTCACAACCATATATACCAAAGGATACAATTAAAAAAAATGAACAAATATGAAAAGGACAAATCACATTGCAGAACAGGAGGGGGATGCGGGGGGGGGGGGGGGGGAGGAAGGAAGGTAAGTGTCTGTGAATTGATGATATTAGAGGTAGGGAGAGTGGGATGTTTGTGAGTTAATGGTATTAGAGGTGATAATTGGGGAAACTATCTTGGTAATGGGTGAGATAGTTCAAGTGTTTGCTGTCTCCGAGACACTACTGACTTCCTAAGGAAACTACAAAACATCGATAACCTCCCCAATAATACCATCCTTGCCACCATGGATGTAGAAGCTCTATATACCAACATCCCACATGAAGACGGATTACAAGCAATTAGAAACACTATCCCAGAGGACACTACTGCCAACCTGATAGCAGACCTATGTAACTTTGTTCTCACCCACAATTATTTCCAGTTTGAGAACAACTTATACTTCCAGATCAGCGGCACAGCCATGGGTACACGCATGGCCCCACAGTATGCTAACATCTTTATGGCTGACCTAGAACAACGTTTCCTCAACTCCCGTCCCCTTTCACCCCTCCTCTACCTACGGTACATCGATGACATCTTTATGATCTGGACGCATGGCCAAGAAACACTGGAGATATTCCACAGAGATTTCAACAACCTACACCCCACCATCAACCTCAGCCTGGACCATTCTACACGAGAGATCCACTTCCTGGACACCACAGTACAAATCAACAATGGAAAATTAGACACCACTCTCTACAGAAAACCCACTGACTCATACAGTTACCTACATGCTTCCAGCTCCCATCCAGAACACACCACACGATCCATCGTCTATAGCCAAGCCCTTCGATACAACCGCATCTGCTCTAATCCAACTGACAGAGACCAGAAGCTTCAGGATCTCTGCCAAGCATTTATAAACTTCAACTACCCACCCAGAGAAATAAAAAAGCAAATTGAAAGAGCCAGACGAATACCTAGAAACCATCTACTTCAAGACAGACCCAAGAAAACCAACAATAGAACACCACTTGTCATCACCTACAACCCCCAACTTAAACCTGTCCAACACATTATCAATAAACTACAGCCTATACTGGAACAGGATACCATACTTAAAGAGGCTCTGGGAGACAGACCCATAGTCTCCTATAGACAACCACCTAACCTCAAGATGATTCTTACCAACCACCACAGGACATACCACACTAATACCAACCCTGGTACCTTCCCTTGCAACAAACCCCGTTACCAGCTTTGTCCACATATTCAATCTGCTGATACCATTATTGGACCTAACCAAGTGAGTTGTAAGATCAAGAACACATATTCCTGCGCATCTAGAAATATAATCTATGCTATCATGTGCCGAAAGTGTCCGTCTGCTATGTACATTGGACAAACGTCTCAGACACTTCACCAAAGGATTAATGCCCACAAAACAGATATCAGACAAGATCACAAAGAAAAAACAGTTTCTTGCCATTTTAACCAGAAAGGACACTCTCTCAATGACTTAACCACCTGCATTCTGCTACAAAGACCTTTTACATCTGCACTTGAAAGGGAATCCTCTGAACTGTCATTCATTTTAAAATTCGACACTTTCCAAAAAGGACTCAACAAACACTTGAACTATCTCACCCATTACCAAGATAGTTTCCCCAATTATCACCTCTAATACCATTAACTCACAAACATCCCACTCTCCCTACCTCTAATATCATCAATTCACAGACACTTACCAGTTAAGAAATGTATCTGCTCTCTCAGTTCCAGGGTGATTCTACTCTGCCACAAGTTTAACATGCAAGCAGTAAAGAAGAAACTCCAATGGGTTAGGGTATTCTTCACCTATATAGAAGTATATAATTAGACGAGAAACAAACAATGAAAAGAATATTTCCAGTACATTATTAGTTTAGTTTTGATTTGATCAGATATGGACTGTCTTCATTGGATAGATGTTTACTTTTCCATCAGGTAATGAAAACCAAGTAGTCAACACTTTGCAATTAATTGTGGAACAGCTTGTCTCAGGAGATACAATCTTTTATTTTAAATAAATAAAAAACATTTTACAAGAATAGTGTGCAACCTGTTCTTCGAGTGATTGCTCATGTCCAGTCAACGTAGGTGTGTGTGCTCTCCACATGCATCGGTGCTGGAAGATTTTCCCGTAGCAGTACCTATAGGGGATCTGGTTCAGGTGCCCCTGGAGTAGCATGAATATGCTGTTCTGTATAGGGTGCCTCTGGTCCCATCTACCCTCAGTTCCTTCTTGCCACCAATGACATGACTTGGAACCTGCTTGTCTTAGCGTTAGCTGTTGTGCACTTCCCTGGTTAAACTTTGTTTTCCCTGTAAATAGTTTCTATTGTTAGTCAGTTGATTCTTCTAAGTAGTTAGTGTAGGTCCCGAAGGGACTTAAATTTGTATTGGGGCATGCCCTCTTGCCCAGGCTCAAAGTCGTGTCACAGTTGTAATTGGCCTATGCAAATGAGTGATCCTCACTGTGACTGTGGTGCTTAGCAAAGGCTCATAGAGTGAAAAGTGCCACATTTCCAGTCCTTCAAGCCTTGCTCATTTTAAGACTCTCCTAATAGAACCCACCTTAGCTCCAGTGCATCAGTGTTCAGATTTGGCACTGAGTACCAGTGCTTTGGTGTGTACTGCCCAAATGCTGCTCCACACAAGCCTAAGTAAGGCAAAGGCAAGTCCCTGAGGCAGGCCCAGAACTACAACTCCAGTGGACTCTCGTGAGGTTGTCCTGCAGACACCTCAGGCCCTGTTGGAGCATGGATTCCCTCCTCATTTCCCCAGCACGCTTGCGGAGCAGTGTAGAATAACTCTGGATACTGGAGTCCTTGCAGGCAGCCCAGGACCTACTGTCCATGGTGGTGGTGCTGCGAGTTGTGTAGCTGTAGGACCACATCATAAGAGAAAGCTGGCTATGGTACCACCCTGATTTCTGCAGAGGTGCCATTGTCTCTCCAGTGGAACATCAAAGCCTCACCTCTTCATGGTGAGAGCTGCACAACCCACAGCCTGTGGCACAGACCTCTTGAGCTGTGTTTCCTCTAGAATGGATGGTGTGCTTGGGACCACTATTTTCCATGGCTCAAGTGCTGTTGGACCCGTGGAAGTTTCCTATGCCATCCCAAGTTCTGCGTTCAATAGTAGTTATGTCAATGGCACCATCAGCCACCTCAGCCTATGCTAAATGCCTTCTGGCACTGAGGCTTCAAAGGCTCTCATCCTGCAGGTGGAGCAGATGGTGGAGATGCAGACTTCATCCTCCTCTGGTCCCAAGGAGGTTCCCCTGGTGCAGGCCTTCTCCTCCTTGCCAAATGAGGCCATCATGGGGGCCCCCACTGGAGGTATCACTGGGTGATGCTCAGGCCCAGCAGGATTTCTTTAAGAGGGTAACTACTAACTTGAACTTCCAGGCAGAAGAACTCGAGGAGACTGAGGATACCCGCTTCAGGGTGTTTGGAGAAACAGCTCCAGCCAGGGTGGCCTTATCTCTCCATGATGGGATGGCCAAGATTGCTATGGCCTTCTGGCAAATGCCCTGCTCTGTTCCCCCAATATCTAAAAGAACAGAGTGCAAAAACATCATTCCAGTTAAGGGGCATGAGTACCTCTACTCTCACCCAGCCCCCAAATCCCTGCTGGTGCAGGCAGTCTACCACCAGGAAAGGCCCAGGGCAACCTCAGGAAAATAAAGACTCAAAGAGGCTTTACTTATTCTGAACAAGGCTTTATTCATTCTCCAGCATACTGCACCGAGTGGCAAATGACCAAGCTCTCATAGCCCACTATATGATAAACATGTGGCAGGCTATTACCAAGTTAGTCTCTTCTCTTTCAGAAAACTTGAAGAAAGAATTTCAGGCGTTGGCAGAAGAGGGAAGCAGTGGCTGCTTGAGTAGCACTCCAAGCTTCCTCAGATGTAGTAGATGCAGCAGGTCATTCCATGACTTCTGCCATATCCATGCGGAGGCTGCTTCTCTCTGCCCTCTCGCTAGAGGTGCAGCAATCTCTGTAGGATTTCCCCTTCGATGGGGCAGCCCTGTTTGTGTAGCTGATGGACGCTAAGTTTCATGGGCTGAAGGACTCCCTCATCACCTTGGCTTGTACATCCCAGGGCTGACGTGTAAGAAATGTAGGCCTCAGACCCCATTGGCTTGGCTTTCCCAACCTCACTAAGACTTGGGGAAGAGCAAGTATAAAGGGTTTAGGAAGAGAGTCCAAGACACACTTTTATATGCAACCTGGCTCCTCCAAGCACCCCTTTTGAGTATATAATCAAGAATGAAGTACCTCTCAGACTGCTAAATCCTTCTCCTGTGACCTTCTTTCACCGCTTGCACCCTTTCCTCCTGGTCTTCTCCCCGAAACCTCATGTGACCACCAAGGAGAGGTGACAGCATGCCCTGGATAGTCTCAGGGCCCTTGTATTCTACATTGTCAAAACAAAGCTGCTCCACAAATCGCCCCAACAGATCTCTAATTAGATAACCTCCAGCATTCAGATATGCTATCCTGCTCAGCTACTCCTGCTCGTCAGACCAATGTTACTGTCCTGAATGTTTGTAAGGCTGAAATGTGGCCTTTGGTGTACACCTTTGTCATACGCTGTGCCCTGCTGCAGCAAGCCTGAGAGGATGTGGCCTTCAGAATAACTTAGTTGCAGTCAGCATGCTAGTGAACTCCTCCCACCTCTGTACACACTGCTTGCAGTCATATGAAGGGGTAAAGACAATTTCCTGTTTCTATAACTGGTGTTCTTTGACATGTGTTGCTCATGTCAATTCAACTTTCTGCCCTCATTCCCTGCTGTCAGAGTTGTCCGGCAAGAAGGAACTGAGGAGGGAGGTGCCGGAAGTGCCCTAGATAGCATGGTATGTACTAAGGGAAAATCTTCCAGCACCGGAGCACGTTGTGAGCACATACACCTATGATGAATGGACATGATCAACACGTCTCAAAGAACACCAGTTAGGGAAACAGGTGACTATCCCTAGCAAAAGGCATAAAGTAAACATAAGAACTTTTCTCCTTAGACTGACAACAAAACATATTTTCATATATGAGTGAAATAGTGCTTTGTATTTATCATGCCACTGGTGGTGATAATGCAGTTGTTTTGATAGTCTTATTTTCAAATTGCTGTGGAATCTTGTACTTATTTATTGCACATTTTAAAATACCGGGGAGGTAATCATGCAATAAGAAGCTCTATTATTTATATGAAATACTTAATTTTTTCCCTGCCTGTGTATATCAAGATTTGTAATTGGTAACATTTCATTGATCTTCTAAAAAGAGTAATATATTCTGTAATCATAGATTTTTAGAGTAGTCCTAAAAAAGCTGATATTTTCAAGTGTTAACATATCATGGTATCTGTTAAATCATACTTAACGCTTATACAAAGTATGTAAAAATAACACAGCGTCTTAGGTACAGAGCATGGAGTAAATTTTCGGAACCAGTTTACCTTAGGGGTCACTATTGTCTGTAGTATAGGCAATACTTTTCAATTGTTTCAAACTGTAGCTTAAAAATTTCTTACTGTTCTTCCATAACAACCTAATTGTGCATGGGAGTTCTGGCTGAGTGAGGACTACAGAATTAGAATTGGATCTCAGCTCTCAGGCACATCTCAACTGGTTTTCAGTGTAAGTTTTGTCTCAGACAAGGTTGCCACTTAACGCCTATCCCATTTTATATTTTAGGCTATCATGCTCCTAACTGAACTGATCAGGGAAAACTTCAGGAACAGCAAATTGAAACAATGTCTTTTACCCGCCCTTGGTGAGGTGCTTTACCTTATAGCCAGTCAGGTAAGTTTATCGTCTTAATGTGTCAAATCGTTTTCACCGATATGTTGTCAGCCAGGCAGGGTCATCCCTGTGGGTTCCTGACCAGTCTTCTACTCTATCAGTGATGATAAGCTTTCGGCTGCATGCATTGCTCCCCTGTCTAATGTGTTAACCATGCACAATTAGTCAACACAATAGACTCAGAGAGAACCCTCAGAGACCATAAATCAGATAAGAATGGAAAGCACCCGAGTAGGTTGATTTGCCAAGTGAGGTACAATAATAGTTGTAAGAGAACAGACTTGCCACTGCATCACTATACATGTGTGTCGTGACAATGGACTAACACCCAACTAAATGCTCTGGATTCTAGTGTCCCTCCACAGTCAGCTGATGGTCACTCTTTCGGGTGCACTTTTATACACAGGTACAAACAAGTTCCACATCACTCCTGACATATCAAGTTATCACCCTCCATTAGCTTGTTACCACATCTTACCTCACGGGGGTGGGGGGCAGGGTGGCATTCCATTACTATCTATTATGCTGTTAATTTAGACCCAGTCTTGAACCTGGCTTGATATGTTTGTTGTTTGTGTGTGGCGTGTGGAGGGGAGGGAAGGGTGTTGGTACCAAGATGTTAACAAGGTGTTCTGTTACGACCTCCCTGAAATGTGCTTTCATCCTGTACCTAGTTCCTCTTAGGTATGAGTGTTTCTGTAATATCAGCCCTCTTCTTCCAGTTTCTATGAGCAGGGCCTGCCTCTTGCTCATAGCTTAACTTTATTTTATATTAGCAAAGTCTTGATCATTGCTGTCTAGGCCTCTGGCCTCCTACCCAGCCTGTAATACATGGGCTTATGTTTCAGACCCTCGTCTTACTACAAGGTATACATACTGTGTGAGTATTTTTAGCCACATTTTATTTGTACATCAAGTGCATACCTTATTAATGTTTAATATGTTCAAGTACTGACATTAAAATTACAGGGGATTTGCAAGTCTTGTAAAGGCTTACAGTGTGCTCACATGTTTGTTCTAACTCTCTCTCTCTATTATATTAGCTACTGCCATTAAGAGAAGGAAATGCCTGAAGCTCTTGTTTGAAATAAACTTTTAAAGTGCAACTTTTAAAGAGGCTAGGGGATTATTTTGTTGCCATTTTATATTCTCTCTACTTCTATGATCTGGCCTGGAGATTCATGAAGTTTTAACATCTTCATTAAATCTTTTATAGATTTTTTTCATTGTAATTTTTTTCTGTTATCCCTGTTGATGCTTCTAAATATTCTCTGTTATTTCTAAACATTTGTGCTTGCTTAAAGAGGCAATTTTCAAACTAAAATGAAGCATTTAATGTTTCTGATTCATGTGGTGGTATTAACCCCCCAACCCCTGAAAGGAGGGATTATAGAGTGATGGCAGCAGGATTTGAAATGTTTTCATGGAACAGTGGGAGTTTCTCTAGTCTCATGAAACTGTCTTGCTTTTATTGCACCACCAGTGCTGTATTCACAATAGAAAATAGCTCTTTAAAAGTTACCTCTACGTTGTCAAAGCAGTGGATGGGTTTTACTTAAAACAAAATCAGTCTGTGTTTTCCATCTGTTAAAAGCTTCCTTCCACAATCACTGATTTCCCTCCATACTTATAATTCTATTCTTACATGATTCTTTCTGAAACAAAATACAGAAAGACTAACAAAATGGTTTATTAGATGATGAGCTTTCGTGGGCCAGACCCACTTCCTCAGATCAAATAGTGGAAGAAAATAGTCACAACCATATATACCAAAGGATACAATTAAAAAAAAAAAAAAAGAACACATATGAAAAGGACAAATCAAATTTCAGAACAGAAGGGGAATGCGGGGGAGGAGGGGAAGGTAAATGTCTGTGAGCTAATGGTATTAGAGGTGATAACTGGGGAAGCTATCTTTGTAATGGGTAAGATAACTGGGGTCTTTGTTGAGACCCACGCGTAGAGTGTCGAATTTTAGCATGAATGACAGTTCAGAGGATTCCCTTTCAAGTGCAGGTTTAAAAGGCTTCTGAAGCAGGATGCAGGTAATTAAGTCGTTGAGACAGTGTCCTTTCTGGTTGAAATGGCAAGAAACTGTTTTTTCTTTGTGATCCTGTCTAATATCTGTTTTGTGGGCATTGATCCTTTGGCAAAGTGTCTGAGACGTTTGTCCAATGTACAAAGCAGACGGACTGTGACAGCCTGTCACTGGTCGGGGGGCGGGGCGACCAGAACCCCGGTCCCCAGGAGATTGCCGCCGGGGAACCGGTTCTCCGGCGTTTCCCCAGCTCGCGCGGGCGGCGGGGGCGGGCTGGGGAACTCCCCCCGCGCCTGCGCCGGCTGCGCCGTGCGGCTCCTTCCCCGCGTCCCCGGATGGTGGGGGCTGGGGGGGGCGGATCAGCTGGGCGGCAGGACGCTGCACGGCGGCGTGCCCAGAAGGGGTGGAGTCCCCGGGAGCGGCGAGTACGGCGGGCCAGCTCAAAAGGGCTGGCCGCCGGCGGAGAAGGAGGCAGGCTCCCGGCAGGAGCACAGGAGCCGAGCCAGAGACAGAACGGATCCCGGGCGGCATACCCCGCGGCTGCCAGCCCGGCGCTGGGCCCGGGGACTTCGGGACAGCCACTGCCCCTGGCGGTCCCTCAGCCCGTCGGCAGACGGGGGGCGTACCCCACCGCGTCGCGCACAACAGGAGCGGGACGCACGGAAACGGAACGGCGCCCCAGAGCGATCCCCCGAGGCTACGTCGGGAAGCGAGACACCACGAGACCCCGAACCAGGGTAGGTGTGAATGCGGCGGGCCCGATTGGCGGGCGCCGCCCGGGGGGAGGAAGGAGCCCGGGGCAGGGCGCTTTTGGCGACCGTGGGTGGACGAGTTTCGGAGGGATTAGCTCCCTCGTCCACCGCGTCGGGGCGTTAGCAAGCCCCGGCGCCTAGGGCCCCGGGCTGGGACCCGGAGAGAGGGCGGGACCGGGTCCCCCTCCCTCCCCGAAGGGAGTATCCCACTCCCCGCGGCTTGAACAGAGAGCTGTAGTGAGTCACGACCCCGCAAGGGGAAACGCTGGACCAGGAGCCGGCTGCCCCACCCCGCTTGGGCGGGTGACTGTCGTCGGGTTCGCTGACCCCCCCTTCCTCCTGGGAGGGGGTGATCGCACCCGTTACCGGGGGTTCCCCGTTGGGGGCTCCGAGGTCGAATAGACACAAAAAAGGGGGACACGAGGGTTCGCTGACCCCCCCTCTGGGGCCAAGAGGGGGTGATCGCACCCTGAAACCCCCACACGGACACTTTCGGCACATGATAGCATAAATTATATTTCTGGATGCGCAGGAATATGTGTTCTTGATCTTATAACTCACTTGGTTAGGTCCAATAATGGTATCAGCAGAGTGAATATGTGGACAAAGCTGGCAACGGGGTTTGTTGCAAGGGAAGGTACCAGGGTTGGTATTAGTGTGGTATGTCTTGTGGTTGTTGGTAAGAATCATCTTGAGGTTAGGTGGTTGTCTATAGGAGACTATGCTAGAGCCTCTTGGAGTTTAGTATCCTGTTCCAGTATAGGTTGTAGTTTATTGATAATGTGTTGGACAGATTTATATGGTTGTGACTATATTTTCTTCCACTATTTGATCTGAGGAAGTGGGTCTGGCGCACGAAAGCTCATCATCTAATAAACCATCTTGTTAGTCTTTAAAGTGCTACATGGTCCTGTATTTTGTTTCAGCTACACCAGACTAACACGGCTAAATTTCTATCATGATTCTTTCTGTTTGCATGAAGAACGCTGTAAGACAGATGGGCCTTTCTGTTTGAATGTGAGTGAAACTGGACACTCATTCACCAGTTAAATGATGCAACATTCCCTTGCTTGCTTCCCAGTGGTGATGTACATGATCAGTGTTACCCTGCATCCATATGTTAAACAGCAAATGAGTACATAACTGAGATTTTTATTGTGAAAAAATCAAGAAGTACAAAATTAAGTATATTATTGTCCTCTAGCTCAATGCATAGCTAGGGTGCAGCATAGTGCAGATAGCAATGTAACATTTTACCCTTACTGCCGCAGCAGAGTTTTTCAAAACTTATCAGGAAGGAAGCCATCTCTGTTTGAATGGGAAGGTTTTATCTTGCCCTCTCTGCTGAGACTCTCAATATAGGTTCTGATTGTAACAGTGTCTTTTTATGTGAACAGCTCTCAGCTCAGAATTTGACTGAGACCAAATAATGTCAAATGGTACATTCTGATGATTATGGAGACAAGCTTTACTTGGACGATTGGACTAGAAACAAAAGGCACAATATTCTGCACCAGTCATTACCTGATGTAGCGTTGTCTAAACAATACTAACGTGTGTAGAAAGAGATGTTATTAACAGTAATAGCAGAAGATGGCATTTTTCTAAAGACCCACATGCTGTTTTTTCTTTTTATGATTCAAAATTCTGTTTTTATTCTTTAGAAATATTGATAATTTCAGATTAAAGGGATTTTAAAAGATATTGTGCATTATACTTTGTGTTCCTTGAGGCATATGCATTAACTGCATCATCTAAAGTTTTGAATATTACTATATTAATTTCCTAAGGGCACAAGATCAGAATGAGGATTTAAAGTGGGTATGAACATTGGGAACTCTGGTTACAGTTGGTACGCACACAAGTATTCACATTTTATCCTTCTCAAACCACATGCATGTTAACTGATGTTGTATAGGACTACATTAATGTGAACTAGATACTTCTGACAGCATGAGTGGAATTTGCATGGAGTACAATGCATTAGAGCACATATCTTTCTGAACTGTTGTTCTTTGGCACCATGTAAAGAAGCCCTTATTCCTCCTATGGAATTACAAACCATCCTCTTCTTAAACTTGATTGGGCTGTATTATATGGCTAGTGATTATTTTTCCCTATTCAGTTTTGCTGTGGATGGGGGAAAGTAAGCTGTAGGTTAAATCTAGCATGCCAGTTTTTTTATACCTGCTCATGTTTTGCAATATTTCTGAAACATGTCGAGTTATTCTGAGCATTTAATCCCCTATTTACTTTTGACAGTAATGTGATGGGTTTAAATCACAGAAGGCCCCTTAGAGTTGTCCCTTAGTGTGCTGATCATGCCACGGATGCCTGCGTTCATGCTCTCTTCTGCTCCCCGCCATCTTGTCCTGCTGGGTCAGAGCCTCTGGTCTCCCGCCAGCCAGGGCCCGAGTGGAGGATTACTGTTCCCCCTGCAGAGCAGCTTAGACACTGAACCAGTTCAGTTCTGAGAGGGCTCAGCATTCAGAAAAACAATTCCCAATTGGGACCAAAACCTCAAACAAATCAATCTTACCCTATCTAAAAGTTTTGCACAGAAAAAGCTCATAAAGTCATGTCAGCCCTCTTTTATCAATGAAAAAGAGAGATGCCAGTGGTTGCTCCCTGCCAGGCAACAATAATTCTCCTTCGAGTGGTCCCCGGGGGTGCTCCACTCTGGGTGCTGGTGGGTCCTTGTGCCAGCAACCAGAGACTTTTCTAGCAGTTTCCATTGCACCGCACACGTGCTGCAACACCCCCTTGTGTCATTGGAATTCGTTAGGTGTGCACGTGGTGCGGCTCCTCGGTTCCTTCTACCATCCTCGGTAGCAGACAAAGCCTTTCTTTTCTCTTCGACATCTGTGAAAAATAATAGATAAATACCCAGTTAATCCCTACAGGTACCTCATCATCCAAGTTCTTTCAACCCCATTCTCTACCCCAGTCAAAAGTTTTGGGGAAAAAGGGGTTTTGTTGTAGCTTGCCACTTTTCCCTGGTGCCTTGTGCCCGGTTCTCCCGGCTTTAAGAGGTGCAAGACATGCTGTGATGCTATGCCCGTTTCTGATGGGCACTCCAAGTGTATAAAGTGTCTGAGGGAGTCACATCAGACACACAAGTGGCCCCACTGTTCTAAACTCACGGGAAGAGCGCACCGTGGTCGCACTAATAGGCTGAAGACACTCCTCTACGAGAAGTCCCTTCGACCATCCTCAGAGGACTCTGCCGTGGCTCCAAAACCGGCCTCCCAGAGTAAGGGTATGGATAAGCCTTGTTCCTCTACCCACTCTGGCCTCGTGGCATAGAAATCAGGCCTTTCCCCAGCCTGTTCGCTACTCTCGGCACTGACTGCTGCGTGGGTCAGCACTGAGGATAGGCCTGGCATGTCAGGTACGTCACTGTCCAAGACGTCGGCACCTCACAAGAGAGCCCACTTGGAGCTGAAACAGAGACCATCGGCACCACCCACGACTATGGCACCAGATACACCTACGGCACCAGCCGCACCGGCGGGCCAACATAAGGACTGCTCGGCACCAAAGCACCATACCAAAACGGCACCGGTATCCGTGCCGAAAAGCTCCGCACCGACATGCCTCCGCCGGATCCCTTGGCACCTGGTGCCATCTCCAGCACCAACTAAGCCACACACCTGAGCACCGATGAAAGGATGAGAGCGTTACTGATCCCCAGTGCAAAGTCACACGCCAATGGCACCAATTTCACTGGGTTCTTCGTATAGTTGCTGCGGTCCCGCAGGTTATGTAATGTTTCTCGGTCTCCCAGCGAGGTGGGCATGGAATCAAGGAGTAGGTTTTCTTCCCAACACTCCAGTCCGGCCCACAGACCTCCCTTTTGGCAACCTAGTTCAGTACAATATGCATACCTTCCTCCTCTACCACCATGGTATGCACTATGGTATGCCTACCCACCACCACCATACACCTCCAGTGGCAGCCATGGGAGCCACGTCCCAAGAAGAGCCACCATCGTGCCCCTTGTACCATCTCTAGATTACCACCGGCCTCGCCTCCCTTCATTATTTGACTGAGCCAAATTCTCCAGGTCACTTTGAAATACAGGACTCTCTCTCTCAGAAGGGGAGGATAGATTCCCCCTTACACAATTCCTCATCATCTCCCGATGAGGCAGTCACAGCCGAACCTCCAGCGACAACACAAGAAAATGCCAAGACCTTTTGAAGAGAGAGTAGCCTTGGCACAGGAGTGAGACCTTCAAGAGGTACAAGTAAAGCAATATCGACTCTTATGCACACTATAACTTCCCACTACTTCCAGAATAGCACTCCCCATGGACGAGGCTATTATGGACCCTGCGGATAACATCTGGCAAACTCCTGCGTCCATTACCCCGACAAATAAAAGGGCTGACCACAAATACTTTATCGCCCCTAAAGACATGGACTTGCTTTTCACCCATCCCTCTCCAAACTTATTAGTCGTGGACTCAGTTCGACATAAGAGAAGACAGCCTAACCTCAGGACCACTCCACAGGGCAGAGACTACAAAAAAGTCGACATCATGGGCCACAAGGTCTACTCTTCTGCCACCTTGCTCCTTAAAGCAGCGAATTATACGGTGATGCTAGCGGACTATGACCATGCCAACTACTCCAGACTGCAAGATCTGGTTCAACACCTTCCAGAACACAAGAGATCAACTTTACTTAATATCATGCAGGAGGTTCACACCATCTCCCATACTGCCCTGCAGTCCGCAATGGACGTACCAGACACCGTGGCCTGTATTATAGCATCCACAATTGTACTATGAAGGATCTTGTGGCTTCAGGCATTAGGAGTCCCGAGAGACTTACAGCAGAAAGTCGAAGACTTACCCTTTGACAAGACCAACCTCTTTGAAGCCAAGATGGACGAAGTGTTACATTCTATGAAGGACTCCCATACCACCCTCAGGACCCTGGGAATGTACACTTCCTCCTTTAAAATAACGAGATACTCGACTTACCAGAGCCCCAGAGAGCCCTTCAGACAACAGACCAGATATGACTCCCGTCAGAAACAAAGACCCAATGTCGTAGACCCCAAGGCCAACCCAAAAAACACTCCTCCGCAACCTGTCCGCCTGCAGCCAAACAACAGATTTGAAAAATATGTCAAGAGCCAGAAAGCCACTCCACCACCACTTGCGCCCAGTCTTACTCAATTCAACCACCCTCTCCGGGACTTTTTCCATTGATGGATCCAAATCACATCAGACAAATGGGTCCTGGAACTGATCCAATACGGTTATGCCATCCCTTTCACTTCCTTGCCTCCTACCCACCCTCCTACCCCGTCCCTCTTTAGGGACCCATCTCACGAAACCCTTCTCCAACAAGAGGTTTCGCACCTTCTACAATTGGGTGCCATAGAACAAGCGTCACCAGAATTCCAAGGTTGAGGCTTCTATTCAACTTACTTCCTAACCCAGAAAAAAATTGGAGGATGGCGACCCATATTGGATTTGAGGAGACTCAACAAGTACATTGCCTATGACCGCTTCAAACTGGTGACTTTAGCAACAATCATCCCCGCATTGGATCAAGGGGACTGGCTTTCAGCTCTTGACCTCCAGGATGCCTACTTGCACATCACGGTCCATCCTGCTCACAGACGTTCTTTACGGTTTACGGTGGGCACCCAACATTACCGGTACCGAGTGCTCCCCTTTGGCCTTTCAACTTCCCCCAGGGTCTTTTCCAAAACTCTGGCAGTCATAATGGCCTCACTTTGGCGTGAAGGGGTCATGATATTCCCATATTTGGATGTCTGCCTCATAAAAGGGTCGTCCCTGCAGGAAACCAAAGCCATGACAAATACCACTATGCACCTTCTGGTCAACCTGGGCTTCCATATAAACCACACAAAATCTATGCTACTTCCAACCCCAAAATTGGAGTTTATAGGGGCCCTCATTGACACGAATCTGTGTTTGGGTTGAATCCAACACCATTCGCAACCTTATCATGAGTGCGCAATCAGTTTCCACCATGACGGTACGTGAACACCTCAAAATCCTTAGACATATGGCCTCTACAACATATGTCGTCAAGTTGGCTAGACTCCACATGAGGGGCCTGCAGTCATGGTTGGCCACAACCTACAAGCCTTCCAGGGACCAACTCTCCAAAATAGTGTCTATTCCACCACGCATCCTCAATTCCCTTCATTGGTGGACAATTCCTCAAAACATGCTAGATGGTGTACCATTTCAGTGTCCTCCCCCCAACCTCACAATTATAACAGATGCCTCACTTATGGGTTGGGGAGCCCATTTAGGGTAACACTACAGCCCAAGGGAAATGGTCCTTCATGGAACAAACTTTTCATATCAACCTCCTTGAACTACGAGCAGTCAGATATGCACGCCAACACTTCGAACCGTACATAGCTCACAAGTCCATTACCATCATGACAGACAACACCACCTGCATATACTACATCAACCGGAAGGAGGGTGCGCCGTCTCCATCCCTTTGCATGGAAGCCACTAAATTATGGAACTGGTGCTTGGCACATCAGGTCACCCCAATAGCTTCTTACCTTCCTGGGGTACTCAGCATCACAGCGGATGCCCTAAGCCACACATTCCACTATCAGCATGAATGGGAGATAGACAGACACGCTCTCGCTCCACTAATCTATCAGTGGGGCCAACCAGACATAGACCTCTTTGCCACAAAAAACAACAAGAAGTGTCACCTCTACTGCTCCAGAGCAGCCTTAGGGAAACACTCCCTCAGAGACACCTTTTCCATCAGGTGGGACGCTCCTCTCCTCTACACCTTCCCTCCCTTTCCCCTCCTACATAAAGTCCTCAACAAGATCAGGACAGATCAAGCTCGGTTCATGTAAGTGGCACCAGCATCGCCCAGACAGAAGTAGTATCCTTACCTTCACAAGATGGCGATGATGGACCCGTATCCTTTCCCACTCCATCACGACCTCCTGTCACAGAATTACAAGAGGACTCTCCATCCAGAACTCCACAAACTTCATCTCCATGCCTGGCTCCTTTATGGCTCCAGGATGCCAAAAATACCTGTTCAGAGCTGGTGAGAAAGATACTGATCAACAGTAGAAGACAGTCCACCAGGAGAACATACCTATATTAATTAAATAGATTTTCTCACTGGTTTAATTGTTCGCACATAACACATCTGGTTCCACCCCCCTCCCTACTTTTTTGGACTACTTATTATCCCCGAAACACTCAGTCCTCGCTCTTAGCACCATCAAGGTCCATGCTGCTACCATAGCAGCTTTTCATCATCCCACAGATTGGGTTTCCATCCTTGCTAATCTGATAACAAAACTGTTCTTTAAGGGTCTGCAAAACATTTTCCCACCTGTCCACCCTCCGGTCCCTGTCTGGGATCTGAGCCATGTTCTAAAAAGCCTGACAAAGCCACTGTTTGAGTCTCTAGCCACCTGCTCTTGGTCTCATTTTTCCATGAAGATGTCCTTCCTGGTCGCGATAACCTCCAGTAGGAGGGTGAGAGAACTCACCGCCTTAATGGCTGAACCCCTATACACGGTGTTCACGAAGGACAGAGTGATACTCCGACCCCACCCGAAGTTCCTCCACAAAGTCCCTTCCACGTCAACGAACCCATACACTTGCCTTCCTTTTTTCCTACGCCGCATGCTGATCCAGTTCAAGTCGCATGGCACACTTTCGACATCTGTAGAGCACTGGCAATTTATGTGGACCGAACCAGACCCTGGCGAGTCTCCCCTAGGTTGTTTTTGTCCTACACTGAATGATCCAAAGGACAAGCAGTTTCATCTCAGAGGTTTTCGAAATGGATTACCTTCTGTATTCGAACATGTTGTTATACATTATATGACAAAGCCTTACCTGAAACCATCATAGCTCATTCCTCTAGAGTGATGTCTTCCACAACTGCCTTCATTAGCAATGTTCCTCTCCAAGATATCTGCAATGACGCCTCCTGGTCATCTGACCACACATTCACTCAACGTTACGCTCTCTCCTCTTTGATTGCATCTTTCATGGTGGTGGGATACACAGTACTATCTACAGTGACTACCACATGGCTACAAACCCACCTCCATGAGCTCACAATTGCTCTGTAGTCACCCAGAGTGGAGCACCCACGGGGACCACTCGAAGGAGAAGAGAGTTGTTCACCTTGTGCAGTAATGGTGGTTCTTCAAGATGTGACCCTATGGTTGCTCCACTACCCTCCCTCTTTCCCCTGCTTTGGAGCCTTATGCTCTAATGGGTAGAGAAGGAATGGAGGAGCTATGTTGTGCTGCGTGCGCTTGCCTGTCTGCCTGCTGCCTAACAGATTCCAACAACACAAGGGGGTGCTGCAGCGCATGCGCGGCATGGTGGAAACTGCTAGAAAAGTCTCCGGTTGCTGGCGCGAGGATGCACCAGCGCCAAGAGTAGAGCACCCATGGGGACACATCTCAAAGAACCTCCGATACTGCACAAGGTGAATAACTCTTTCTTTATATTGGGTTTGATAGTAAACAAAATTGTTTTAAGTATAAAAAACAGAATTGAAGTGGTTGCCAGTGAAAACAGTCAGATCAAAGTAAATTACTAAATTTAAAGGAACAAGAACATATAGCTAGTTCTAATCCAATAAGATTACTTACTTAAATTGATGTTACTTAATATGCAATTTCTTACTTAAACAGTTCTAAACATTTCTTTCTCAAGATAAGCAGCCTCCTAGTTTCACCTGATCCTTCCCCCTGTTCAGTCTTAGATGTTCAGAAAGTCCAAATGACCTTCTGTTTACCTGACAATTTTATGCTACTTTTTTAAGAGAGCAGCAGTCCATTTACCACTAATGGTGGCATAATATTCTTGGTATAGTCTTATTCTAAACACTATAATAATAGAAGAGATATGTAAGGATTCTGGAATATTGATATTTCTCTCTAGATAAATAGTAGATTCCCAAGTGCTTCATAGTGGCTTTTGGATAAGTTACACTTGTAACTTTTGCATACTTTTGTAGCCAGACAGGCCACCCCTCTGTCACTTCCATCTTGTTTGCCCCTCTGAGGTGCCTGCATACAGGGCAGAGAAGGATCAATAAAATCAGCATAGTCTTTGAAGTCTCGACACAAGGCTTGGATATGCTGGCTCATCTGACCCTGAGTAAGCTGAAAACATAGATATGAGAAAGAACAATCAAGGCAATAAGCTGACCTCGAGGCTGTGAGAACTGCCCTGGCTGGCACCTACATTGATACGATCACACACAGTCATCCCTGGGAGAGGAATCTCCCACTGAGAAAAGAATGCCCAGTGCTCCCAATTTAGTTATCTCTCTTACAAGTGTACATTAAGTTCACAACTCCCTTGTAAGAACTGGCATCACAAAGATGGACCAGCACCATTTGGCATCACCGATAAAGAGAAATACGTGACCCCAGGGGTATAAAGATGGGTCCAGCAGCATACTCACTTTGAGTGCCAGTCCAACCTTTTCCTGCTGGTCGGGTTAAGTGAATTGCCTCCCGAGGTCCACGGGGACGCCCACCTTGTATTTCATCTTTCCGAGGAATTGAGGGACCGATCCTGGCCTGACACACTGGGGTCGAGCGACGCAGAAGGGGGTAAAAATTGTACCCGTATGTGTCCTTTTGTTTTAGTGCATGCATAAAATAGAGCTCTTTAAAGATTAAGCTGTCACTTGGTACCATTATTTTCTATCTTCCTTTTTCCTGTGTAACCATTTAAAATCTGTATTTGCTAGCAGTTTAAAAAATAGAGCAATAGCCATTATAACCATATGATTTATAAGCTTCTTTAATAAACCTGTAACTGTTTAAGTTTTAACCTGACTCCTTCAGTTGCTTTAACAGAACCAAGCACAATTTAAAAGAACTTCAGCTGGTCATAAGGGACAGATATAGGAAGAGCTGGGGCATTTGGATCATGTCGCTTCCAGAGGACAGATCCGTAGGGGCATCTCTCAGCCTTCCCTAGGCTGCTTGCTGCGAAGGGATCCTGTATCTTAGCAGTCAAAATCTGAGATGTAATAAGCTCTTCCTATAAACTCTGGGGCGTCTGTCGGCCTGTTGACTTCCCGCTGCGAAGGGATTCCGATCCTAGCGGTTAAAGACACAGACATTAAACTCCTCGGGGTGCCCGTCAGCCTCCCTAGGCTGCCCTCTGCGACAGGACCTTGTGTCCCAGCAGCTGAAGACTCGGGTGTAACACACACACACACACACACACTCTGTCTCTGTCTCTCTCTGCCCTGACCATCGGCTGACAACTTTTCAAAAGCAAATTGAAAAAGTAATCAAACTTAATTTTAGATTTGTTAGACTCTAAGGTGCCACAGGACTACTTGTTTTTTAAGTTACTAACACGGCTACCCTTCTGAGAAGTTTAAATACAATAACTTACTTTTTTTAATTTTTGATATTTTAGAAATAATTAACAAATTAATCAAAACAGTTGCTGAGATTGTAGTCCTGGTTGTAATTTAAATTGCATTAAGCCAATGACAAATAAAAATTGTACGATGAATACTAATAGGAATGTTAGATCGTGGTTCAACAATATAATAAAAAAAACTTTTTTGCCAGAAAATCCAAAATGTCAAATTCAAATGTTGTTCCAGAATTTTTCTAGATTTATTCAGTTGACATACATATAATATTCATCTTTTAAAAATCTATTTGATGTATTTTTCATAGCTGAGATGTTATGAATATTTTAGAATTAAAGGGTTAATATAATTTTTGCTGTTAGCTTCACTGCTGATCCTTCTACTTCATTGCAGGAAGAAAAACAGGCGCACCCCAGAGAATGCTGGGTTGTTCCCTTAGCTGCTTACAATGTGCTAATGAGGTGCCTTCGGGAAGGGGTAAGGATTTTTTATTGTCCTCAGTTGAATTTCTCCACTGTAATAACCCTTCAGGCATTGTGAGAGAATTGTAGCCTAAAGCACTGCAGTACATTGTCAATGAAGTATTGTTCCTGAATTTAAATAGTCATGATATGACCATGAACTACACAGTAGTAGTTGATTGCAAAAATCTGTATACTCAATATTTATGCATTGTTAGTTGATTTCAATTATAAGATAGTAAATAAAGAATGACTGTGATGTAAATGTGTAATTTATTTGTTACGGATTTCTTTTGAGGAGTGTATATATACACACAGATCTTATTTTCTGCCAGTCTGATGGAAAAAATTGATATACAAAGCTCTAAACACTCCATCATCTTGCCCGGCCATCAGTGTGTGTTGGAGCCTGAAAGTAGTGAACTTAAGATACAAATAATACATAGCAAAAAAGGTCTTGTACTTAATTCCTGTTGTGAAAACTTTGTTAAAAAAGGATAGAAAACAACCACATTCTAGATTCCCCACTCAAAATGAAAAATAATTGAACATGGCCACATATAAAGCTGTCGTTTATGTTTATTTAAGGCCAATTGCCCGGGGCAAAGCTAGAAGCCAAAAAAATTCTTTACTGGGGAAAAAGGCAAAATTAAACACTTCTTTTTAGATCTTTATTGCTTACAGATTATACTTAACAGAAGAAATCTCAAGCGGCATAGAAAATTTCCAAATTAAGTAACCAAGAGCACATATCTGATTTGTTTCTGGACTCTTTCCAGCCAATAAAAGATACATAATAAGATGTCATTCCAAGACATGGTTGTTATAACCCTTGTAAATGTCAGTTTGGCAAACGGAGACTTCTTGCTATCTCTGGATATCCATGGCATAGAAACAAAACAGAGGCATTGAAAGGAACATTTACCCCAGGGGAATTCTGTGCCACTCCATAATGCAGAATTTTGTAGAAATTAACATTGTGCACACAGAATTTTCTTTCCCTTACAGAAATGGGCTATGGTGCTGCTAACCACCACTAGGGGCTATTGGACACAGCAAAGCCTAGCCTACACATAGAATATAGTGCTGTGGGGAGAGCGGGTGGGGGTGGGACATGGAGCTAGAGGATTTATGGTAGCTTGAAGGTCCCAAAATGCCCTGAGGGAAAGAGAGGTTTGCATGCAGGAAACTCTGCATAAACCTGAGACCAAAATAATCAGGTTTCTCCCTCAGGATCCCTGGGCTCTGGCAAGAGAGGCAGAGCAGGTGTCTGGACTGGGGGATGGGCACAGCTGGGCACTGGGGTGGTAGACTGTGGCAGAGCAATAGGAACTTGATTGTCATAGGGTTTCTTTAATTCTTTATTCTTGAGGAGAATTTTTGTATGCCTGTACCGTTACGGCCTTAGTTGCTAATGGGTATTTTGAAAAAAATTATTAAAATAATTGAAACTGGCATGATTATGTAGTGTTATTTTGACAGCATGAAACAGACCTCTTGTTGCAGTGCAGTCCTGTTCCATGCTAAGCTCAGTGGACTTAAAATTAAAGCTCATTACCTGAGCAAGGCCTTTTTTATTAAAATAAAGTGCGAGGGGAAAAGAAAAGGTAAACTAGAATACCATTATGATTCTTATCTTTGGACTTCTGAAGAACCTAGCATATTGGTCAAAGGGGACAGATGCAATTATGTTTTTGGTACTCCTTACTACTTTTTTAGTTGTCAGTTTCCCAATGTACAGGAAAATTCTTGGTTTTTTTTTCTGAAGATAAAAGTTTTTTAAAAAAATAAATTATTCTCTGCGTTGTAAGATTATTTTTCAGTGAAGAATTTCTAATTACAGTTAACAGCCAAATGAAGATTTGATTTATGTAGTCCTGAATGCTCAAGGACAAAAGTTTCTTTTCTGTGTACTTCTTCTAATTTTCTATCTTTTCTCTTTTTGTTTAAATTGAAGATAATCTGGCAACTGATTAGAAATGCAGGAGTAAGTTCTCATTGCCTGAATCAGTTTCCAATCTGTTTCTGTAATGACACTTGATTAGTATTCGAAGATTTTATGATTTTTAAAAAGACATCTTTTAAAAAGTAGAAGTCAAATCCTAGTGAGGATATTAGAAAGGAGCCTAAACTGTCAAATTAAGTGTAAAAACATAAAATCCAAAAAGGAGTTTCAAGAGCAGCTAGCCAAAAACTCAAAGTAATAGCAAAATGTTAAAGTTCACCAGAAGCAGGAAGCCTGCTAAACAACCACTGAGGCCCTTGTATGATGGAAATGCTAAAGGAGTACTCAAAAATGATAGTCATTGCAGAGAAGCTAAATGTATTCTTTACTTTGGACTTCATGGGTGAGGATGTTGGGGAGATTCCCAAACCTGAGCCATTTTGTTTTAGGTGAGAAATCTGAGGAATTGTCCCAGATTGAGGTGTCATTAGAAGAGGTTTTGGAACAAATTGATAAACTTAACAGTAACTAGTCACCGGGACCAGATGGCATTCACCCAAGAGTTCTGAAAGAACTCAAATGTAAAATTGCGGAACTATTAACTCTGGTTTGTAACCTATCCTGTAAATTAGCTTTTGTACCCAATTACTGGAAGATAGCTAACATGAGGCCAATATTTAAAAAGTGCTCTAGAGGTGATCTTGGCATCATGGACCGATAAGTCTAACATCAGTACTGAGCAAATTATTTGAAACTATAGTAAAAAATAAAACGGTCAGAAACATAGATGACTTTTCCCCAACCAAATTATGTTCAACATGGATTCTGTAAAGGGAAATCATGCCTTACTAATCTACTAGAGCTCTTTGAGGGGGTCAGCATACATGTGGACAAGGGGGATCCAGTGGATATAGTATATTTAGATTTCCAGAAAGCCTTGGCAAGGTTCCTCACCAAAGGCATTTAAATAAAGGAAGTTATCATGGGATAACAGGGAAGGCCCCTTAATGGATTGATATCTGGTTAAAAGACAGGCAACAAATGGTAGGAATAAATGGTAAGTTTTCAGAGTGGAGAGAGGTAACAAGTGGGGGTCCCCAAGGGTCTGTCCTGAGACCAGTTCTATTCAACTTATTTATAAATGATCTAGAGAAAGCGTTAAACAGTGATGTGGCAAAATTTGCAGATGATAGTACACTGCTCAAGATAGTTAAGACCAGGGATACTCAACACGTGACCCAGGGGCTGCATGCGGCCTGCAGCCCCATTTGTTTGCTGCCCTTGGGGTGGGTTGGGATTATGCGGGGCTCAACACGTGGCCCGGAGGGGGATCCTTTGAACATAGCTTCCACTGAGAACACGCTCCACAACAGCATTGTGGAGAGAGCATTGAAAGACATAAGCAGATGGGCTGGCTGGAACAGACGGGTACAGGGTGTTAGCATTTCTAGCCCCCAGGGAGGAGGTGCCAGAAGTGCTGGGGCATTATGGGAAGTGCTTTGTATTTATGCCTGTCAGTGTGAAAGAAGCTATTTGCATGTATATGCAACCACACTTCAGTTGCGGCCTGTGCTGTATCATTGTGGCCCCCAGGTCTTCCATAGTTCAATAGCCCTGGATAAGACCAAAGTAGACTGTGAAGAACTTCAAAAAGATCTCAGCAAACTGAGGGTGTGTCTAGACTGCAGGCTTTTTTAAAAAAAAGTGGCCTTTTTTCGAGAAAACTTCCCCTGCATCTAAACTGCTGCCACATTCTTTCAAAAGTAAATCGAAAGAACGTGGAGGTTTTTCGACCGCAGTAAACCTCGTTTTAGGAGGAATAATGCCTTTTTTTGAAAGTGCTCTTTCGAAAAAAGGCGCTATGTAATGCAAACTGTGCTTTTTTGAAAGAAAGCATGCAGACTGCCTGGGTGCTCTCTTTCGAAAGAGCGCCTTGCTTTTTTGAAAGTACTGGTTGTAGTCTAGATGCTCTTTTTAGAAAGAGCCTTGCAGTCTAGACGTAGCCTAAGTGACTGAGCAACAAAATGGCAAATAAAATTTAATGTGGGTGAATGTAAAGTAATGCACATTGGAAAAAATAATCCCAACTATACATACAATATGATGGGGACTAATATAGCTACAACTACTCAAGAGAGAGATCTTGGAGTCATTGTGGATAGTTATCTGAAAACATCCACTCAACGTGCAGCAGCAGTCAAAAAAGCAAACAATGTTAGGAATCATTTAAAAAAGTGATGAGAGAATAAGACAGAGAATATCTTATTGCCTCTATATAAAACCATGGTATGCCCACATCTTGAATACTGCATACAGATGTGGTCGCCTCATCTCAAAAAAAGATATGTTGACATTAGAAAAGGTTCAGAAAAGAGCAACAGAAATGATTAGGGGTTTGGAACGGGTTCCATATGAAGAGAGATTAAAAAGACTTAGAAAAGAGGAGACTGCGGTGGGGGAGGGGATATGATAGAGGTCTATAAAACCATAACTGGTGTGGAAAAAGTGAATAAGGAAAAATTGTTTACTTGTTCCCATAATATAAGAAGTAGGGGTCACTAAGGCCGTGTCCAGACTCAGGGTTTTTTTTGGGAAAAGTAGCCTTTTCCCGAAAAAACTTCCCCTGCGTCCAGACTCAAGCCGCGTTCTTTCGAAATTATTTCGAAAGAACGCGGCTTTTCTTTCGATGGCGGTAAACCTCAATTTACGAGGAAGAACGCCTTCTTTCGAAAGTTCCTCTTTTGAAGGCGTTCTTCAATGTAAAGAGGCCATCTTCGAAAGAGAGCATCCAGACTCGCTGGGTGCTCTCTTTCGAAAAAGCGGATTTCTCTTTCGAAAGAAGCCTGCAGTCTAGACATAGCCTAAATGAGATTAATAGACAGCAGGTTTAAAACAAACAAAAGGAAGTTTTTCTTCACGGACAGTCAACCTGTGGAACTCCTTGCCAGAGAATGTGGTATAGACTAAAACTTTAACAGGGTTCAAAAAAGAGCTAGATAAGATAATAGAAATTAGGTCCATCAATGGCTATTAGCCACGATGGGTAGGAATGGTGTCCCTAGCCTCTGTTTGGGTATGTCTACATAGGAAAGTTATTTCAAAATAACTTTACTAGCATCTACACAGCCAAACCGCTGTTTTGAAATTAATTGAAATTAATAGCGGGGCGCTTATTTCGAATTTGGTAAACCTCATTCCTTGAGGAACAATGCCAAAATTGAAATAGCTATTTCGAAATAAGTGCTGTGTAGACACTTATATCGAAATAGGGGGCCTTCAGCCTTCCCAGGGTTCCCTGGTGGCCACTCCAACCTCAACCAAGAATACTCCTCTCTCTCCCCCTTCCCCGGAGCCCTTAAAGGATTTGACTCTGGCCACAATGCCTTTGCCAACTCCAAGCCTGCCAGCCCAGAGCCAGCAGTCACTGCCCCTGGCCCAGTGGCCCCAAAACATGAGCCCGCAAACCACTGCCAGCCAGCCTTTCACCGCTCCCCAGGAGCAGTCTGCCAGCTCCCAGGAGCCTGCCATGGCCCGGAGAAGGCAGGCGCCTTCCTAGTCCAGGGTGAAGATCATGGTCTTTATTCAGGTTTGGTGAGGATGCCCCCAACGTCCATGATCTCCACACTAGACGGAGGAATGTGGCTGTCTGTGGCAGGATAGCTGCCAGCCTGGCCACCAAAGGCCGCATGCAAACCCAAGAGCAGGTTTGCATGAAAATCAAGTTGGTCCGGCGAGACTCCCAACCCTGAGCTTCCGCTCCCCCTTCTTTCCCTTGCTTCCCCCTTCCAGCTTCCTCCTCCCAGGTTTCCCCCTCCCCTCTCCCAGATTCTCTTCTCTCCTCTCCCGCCTCCTTTCCCCAGTCTCACCAGAGTTTCATTTCCCCACTCCAATTTTGTTAAAGAGAGTTTGTGTTCATGAAAATACATGTATTTTATTTGATATCAGGAAGGGGGGTTAGAGAGGGGTAAGTGGAAGGACGCGAGAGAGGAATGAGGAACAGGCCCCCCAGTGGAGCAGACCAGGGAGGCTTTTAGTGCTCCTCAGGATGGAAGCTCTCCCATGGAGCCTCCTGGATACTGACAGTCCCCCAATGGACCTCCTGGAAGTCAGCCTGCGGAAAGTGCAGCCAGACTCGCAGCAATGTGTCCATGAGAAGCACCAGAGTGCCCAGGGGCAGCTCTGGCTCCATGTTGCAGAGTGCTGTGCTGTCCCGAGTGAGGGCAACCAGAGCATGCAGAGACAAAATGCTTTGCTGTCCCTCATCGAGGTAGGCAAGCAAGCAGGGAAAGCTGAGAACTGGCTGTCCGGGGGGGGGGTCCCTTTAAGCATAGGCCTCAGGCAGCAGCCACACGAAGTAACTCTTGACCTGATGGCCTGCCAGACCTGGTTCTGGACAGCCTTAAATACGATTCAGCGTCCACTCAGTGTGGACGTGCTATTTCAAAATAACAAAACGCTATTCCTTTTCTACGGTCCTTGGCAGAAGATGGAGTTTTGAGCAGTGCTCTCCACTGGAAAAAGATAAAAATTAGTTTGTTCATGGATTTTAGTGTTTTTTGTCTTTGGCTTGTTCTTGTTCCCTTTTTCTTTATATATACATATATATATATATATATATATATATATAAAGTTTCTCCCCAGTTTTTTCTCTAAGTTCTTCATGCTAGTTTATCAGCATGCCAGGTTCTCCTGGGTTTAAAAAATGTGGCTGTAGAGATTCAATGCCCACTTCAGATGGGCATGCCTCATGTAGAAAGTGCTGAGGTGAAGGCCAT
This sequence comes from Pelodiscus sinensis, assembly GCF_049634645.1. Classification (NCBI taxonomy): domain Eukaryota; kingdom Metazoa; phylum Chordata; order Testudines; family Trionychidae; genus Pelodiscus; species Pelodiscus sinensis. Next base: position 177,153,992 of record NC_134712.1, read on the forward strand.
GTGACACAGAAAATGCGCACACTGCCAGAGTATGACCGCCAGGGTCAGGGACTGGGAGTAAAGGCTTAAAAATTTGCTGAGACAGACCTCTCTTCCAGAAGCAAAGACAACTGTTCCTTCAGAACATATAACTCGGAGGAAAAGGGCCAATTCATCGCCCAAATTAGAGTCTAATAAGTCCCCTCATAAGTCTCCTTACCGGCTGCGGTGTCAACAGTTCATGTTGTATGCTCTCCGGTGCTGTCTACCTCTGGCACAGTGCGAAAACAGAAAATGGCCCCGGTGAAAGGCTGCTAGTAGGAACCTAAGAGAAAGGGCACTGCCCCCACAGCGACAATACTGGCACTGATAAAGGTAGACATGCTGCCCACACCAATGCTGATAGACACAGTGGCACCACCACAGCGTTTGGAGTCCTGGCATGTATCCGCACTGAAGCATTCTCCAGCACTGCAAGTGCCAAAGCTGAGACTGCACGGAACAACAAAACCCCAGCACTGAACATCGCAACCATTGATGCCTTTTTCACTGGTGCCAACAGATAAGAAACCTCCACATTCTCTGAGACTCAAGGAATCTAGCCCATATTGGTGTTCCTCTGAGAAGATTTCGTTCTCCCCTACTCTATCTTCCATGGGCACTGGACCCAGCATAGGACATGAGAGCAGTTTCTCTTCCCAGCACTCACCACCATCTAGCTCAGTCAGTTCCCGGTGTTCAAACAGGCACTGATCACCTTACCACCACTGACAATGCAAAGACCGTGCGAGACAGCTATTATGTGTGTGTGTGCAGTTCAGGAAAGCACTGTTAGGCTAAAAATCTCCACTCACTGACACACAGACTCATTGATACTTGAGTGGAGCACCTACCGGAACACACACACACATCAAAGAATCATCATTACTGGACAAGCTGAATAACTTCTTGATTCACAGATGGACAGACAGATGTATACTTCTAAAATGCTTAGAAAAATATAAGATGTATAATCTCACTGTGCATGTGTGTATATCATTTAAAATATATTATCCAAAACTGAAGAATAAAAAGTACATTGCTTTTAGATTGTGTTTTTTCTCAGTGTTTAGGAAAGCATCTAATATGCTTTTGGCTCTTCCAGAACCAAATTAACTAACAGTATAGAGTAAAATAAGTTATTTGCCCAAATTTAAATATTGACTTCTTGATACTTTTAAATATTGAATGAAAAGAAAATGTAAGGAAAGCTTATCTTTTTCTTCACACATACAATCCCCTTATTGGAACTTGCTTTCGCATTTATGTGGGTTTGATTTTTCAAAGGCGTTTAGCACCCTGTAATTGAAGTCAATAGAACCAGAAGTGCTTAGTGCCTTTAAAAAGCCAAGCCCTATATCTTTTAGTGCTCTTTTGTAAAATTACTTGGAATCTGAGGAAAAAAAGAGATTGTGTATAGCTTTTAAAAACATTGCTATATTGCTATATTAATGCTATTTATGGTTCACATTGCTGGCAGGTTAACTGGGGTACAAAAGCTCTTTCATCATATGTTCAGGATCCATTTCTTTCAACTAATATAGCTGATGTCCTGATAACATTATAAGATGAATCCTTCAGTTGATGTCAAATAATAGTTTAGCTCCAGCTTCCTTTCCCAAGAGTTAATTAAGCAGAACATGCTACAAGGCTTGTTGCTTATACAGTGTTTGAGAACAGGTCCCAGAGGGTCTATGGGAGCCAACCTCATGTGGCAGCAAATTGAATTAATCTGACAGCCTCATTGAGTTTATAGAGCACTATGACAATACATGACACTTTTCCAGCCAAGATTCTAGAATGTCTGTGGTTATCTGGCATTGGGCCTGATTCATATCAACATGGGCTGAAAAATACAACATAAAGTGCACTTTGAGTGACAAAATTTTGCTAAAGATAGCTAAAAGTGCATCTGGATATTGCTGAAGATTTGTTAGCATTGATAACTATTGTCTGCTGCATAATGCTTTGGTTATGACTTATTTATGTATTATAATGCATTTACTAAATCGGTTGCTTATTTCATGCAACACAGGATCTGCAGTTTGTGTGCCTAACAATCTTTGGCATGTAAGAGAATTAATACTACTGTTAATCTTTTGACTATGTAACAGTGCCTATTGTAAATGCGCATGTTTTTTCACTTATGGAGTTCAGAAAAATCATTTAAACTCAACTTCAAAGAAAAAGAGAACACATTTGCAAGCAAAAATATTTAAGAAATGTGAAGAAGCTTAATTTATATAAAAGTGCACTTAGATATGAGTTTTTAAATGGTTGTCTATTTGGTACACTGACAACTTTTTGGTATGACTGGAAACTAATTCTCCTTTCAGTTAGTGTAAATCAGAAATAAATCCATAGGATCAGTTGTTTTATATCAGTGTAAAACTATATGAGATGAGAATCAGGGCCCATGAGTAAATTGTACTTGTTTGAATAGAACTGAAGTTTATACTGTAGTGAGAAATTAGACACTTACAAAGAAAGTGTCCTCTAAGAATTATGCTGTAATTCCTATATGAATTTGTCTCACATGTTTAAAAATAAATGATTATCAGTGAAGTGAGGAGATAGGAAGATATTTTTAATGGAACGAGAAGTTTCATTACTGTTGCTCACAGTAGGTAGTAGGTATGATTGTGGAGATAAATGTCAGAAATCCAAAGCAAAGAAGATGGTAGGACAAAGTAGAGAATAATAGCGAACTAAGTGATGCCATTATGAAGTATTGAAACAAAATACAGGACTATGTAGCACTTTCTAGACTAACAAGATGGTGAGCTTTTGTGGGCCAGACCCACTTCCTCAGATCAAATAGTGGAAGAAAACAAACTGAGTGTAGACTTAGCAAACTAAATCTCTGGAATACATCTATTGTCCCCCTTATTTGTATTTAAATTAACTCAACTAATTAATCAGTTACATGAGCCAGTGCTGAAAGACTTTGTTTATTCAGTTGGAGCAGGAAGGAAAATGTAATGGACAAAGAGGGAAAAAATATCACATGTTCATTCTTCAATTTCTGTTCGGTAAATTATCTGTTTATAAAATATTTCATCTGATTATGCAGTCAGTATTCAAATATATCTTCCTTTAGCGTCGATAGGCGTTATCCAGAACATAGATTGTTGCAGGAAAATATACCTTCATTGATTAGCATTATTCTGACATACTAATTTTCCTAATAATTTAGAAGTAGATGAGAGAACAGCCATTTGCATGGACAACGTGCATGGATTATTTTTATTTTATTTAACTTAAAATAACATGGAGCCTAATGCTAATAGGATTCACAAAGGGGATGGAATAGGAAGCAATGAGGCCCAGGAATTTAGGGATTGCTACAGTAGATCAGAGCAGCGGTTCACCTAGTTGACTGTCTTGTCTCTTAGTTGTCAGTACCACATTTTCAAGGTCCAAGGAAGGATAATTCTGGAATAACCTGACCAGTGGAGAACTTTTCTTTATTAATCCTAAACAATTAGTGGTTGATTTATGACCTGCAGAATGAAAATTTCAAGAAAGGGGAAGAGAGGTGGACAAGATATTGTTTGAGGAGCACCTAGACTCAAAGGCAAATACAGTAAACTTCTGATAATCCGGCACCATTAGGACCCAGGGGGTGTCAGATTATCAGATATGCCGGACTATTGGGAGGGGGGGCTATGAGGGGTCTGGGGTGGGGGGGATGGAGGTGGTGGCCCTGTGGGACCAACCCGGCAGCACCCCAGCTGCTCTGCCCTGGGCATCCCCAAGTCAGCCGCTGCTGAAACTGACCAACGGCTGACTCGGGGAAGCCCGGGGCAGAGCAGCTCCAATTGTCTGGCTGCCTGGAGCACTTCCGGGTTCCACATGGTGCTGGACTAGCAGGAGTGCCGGACTACTGGATGCCGGACAACTGGAGTTTTACTGTACTCTATGGTGACTGAAGAAGATAGACTTGTGTAGCAATCAGAAGAACTAGTGAACATTAGCAGCTAATAGGGGAGTTTTTTCTGAGGAAGTTTGGAGAGAATGTGAGAGGGCTAGATACACTTAACAGTCTTTAGACTTAAAGCCAAAGCATCCCCTGATTAACAACAAAACATCAACAATGAAACAAGCTGCAAGAGTAAAAAAAGAATGCAGGCAGAGGTCCAACAACACAGTGGGAGTCATCCAGTTGATAGCACCCAATGCAGCATGTATATTTACTTGCTTTAAAGAAAGGTGGCACATTTGGTGCAAGGAGCTCTTGGCCCTCAAATTGTGTGCAGCCTTTCCATAAGAGTGTGGAGATGGTGAGAGAAACCGAAAGGTACATAGAGGCGACTTTCCAAAACATAATAGAATGGTCCCAGTCCCACTACCACTTGGACATCATCTCTGTTGTTGAGAAGGGTAGAAGTCTCAGGGGAGGAGAACATCCAACTGGAGTATAGGGAAGCAATCCCATAGCTGAGACTCTCTTAATAGATTGTCATAGTATCCTCTTGCACTGAGGATACCTTGGGGGGGGGGGGGGGAAGAACCTCTGTTATTCAGAAGACACAGGTAATAGTTATGGGAGACTCAATCATTAAAACAGATGGCTGGGTTTGTAATGATTCGGAGAACAATATGGTGACTTGCCTGCCTGGTGCAGAAGTTGCGGATCTCTCAAGACATGTAAATAAACTACATAAGGAAACATAGAAGAGAGGTCCTATAGGGCAAATGTAGGTTGACAGTTAAAAGATTCAAGTCCAGAACCTTCATAATAGCATTCTATGAAATGCTTCCGGTTCCATGTGCAGGACCAGATAGACAGGCAGAATTGCCAAGTCTCAATGCATGGATGAGAAGGTGTAGGAAGGAGGGGATTTAGATTTATTAGGAGCTGGGGAAACTTTAGGGAAATGCGACAAGGAATCCTGTAGCACCTTATAGACTAACAGATGTATTGGAACATAAGCTTTCGTGGGCAGACCCATGTTGTCAGATGCATGTAGTGGAAATTTCCAGAGGCGGGTATAAATATGCAGTCAAGAATCAGGCTAGAGATAACGAAGTAAATTCAATCAGGGAGGATGAAGCCCACTTCTAGCAGCTGATCTGGAGGTGTGAACACCAAGAGAGGAGAAACTGCTTTTGTAATTGGCTAGCCATTCAGAGTCTTTGTTTAATCCTGAGCTGATGGTGTCAAATTCTAGCCTGATTCTTGCCTGCATATTTATACCTGCCTCTGGAAATTTCAACTACATGCATCTGACGAAGTGGGTCTTTTCCCACAAAAGCTTATGCTCCAATACATCTGTTAGTCTATAAGGTGCTACAGAACTCCTTATTGCTTTTGCAGATCCAGACTAACATGGCTACCCCTCTGATACTTGACACCATTTAGGGAAATGGGGAACCTATGTAGGAAGGATGGGCTTCACCTAAGTGAAGAGGGAACCAGATTGCTGTAGGGATATCAACACCTAGATGACTTCATGATTAACCACTAAGGCTGGACTTATCAGTTAATCTTGTTGGCTACATGCACCCCCCCATGTTGCCTCTGTATCAGAAAGGCAGCAAAGGTGGGGGAGCGGGAGCCCATGGCTCCCTATGAGCACCTGATCTGCCTATCACTTCACCCCTGTGCTTCTGCTTTTGATAGAGAGGCAGAAGCGCAGCGGGTGAGGGGGGCAGGCAGCAGACAATATGTGCAGGGAGCTGGCTCTGCAGACCTGCCTTTCCCCATCTTGCTGCCTCCTACAGAGGAAGTAGGGGGAGGAGGCAGGCAGGAGCTGGGGCAGGCTGGCTCCCCCCAGCACTGGTTCTGCGCTGCTGCTTTTCCCACACACACACTGCTGCCTCTATCAGAGGCAGCAGCATGGGGTTGGGCAAGAGAGACTGTCATGAAGGAGCCTCTGTCCACAGTGGGCCGGGCCCTGCTCCCCTCATGCACAGGGGCTGCTGCCGTGGAGCAGCCTCTGTCTGCGGGGATCTTGGACCCCCTGCAGAGAAGGGCTGCTGCCACCCCACGCTGCTGCCTCTAATAGAGAGACAGCAGCACAGGGTGGCAGCAGGGTCCCAAGGAGTGGGGACTGGGAGTGTCCGCCTCTGGGAACTATTGAATAATTGTGTAACTGCTAAAATTTGATGTGGTTGCATGACTATTGAATTACATGCTATCTAACATCCCTAGATTGCTGGCACTTAAAAATATACTAGTTTTTAATATAAGGGCTGGGAGAAAGCCAACAGGTGTGGAGGAGTGCGTATTTGGGATAGACATCTCCTGTAAGAGAGCATCTATTAATGGAGCTTCTCTGTTTCCTAGTAAGGAGAAGAAAGTGAAAGATGATAAAATACAGGTAGAATCTAATTAAACAGTCAAATAATAGTCTCATTCAATTACATCATGCAACGGCTGAGGGGTGAAAAGTGCCAAGTTTTTCAAGTGCTTGTATACAAATGCTAGAAGTCTAAATAATATGATGGGCAAATGAAATGCCTCCTATTAAATAAGGACATTGATTATAAAATGCATCCCAGAAACTTGGTGGAATAAGGATAATCAATGAGACACAATACTACCAGAGTACAAAATATATTGGAAGGACAGAACAGATTGTGGTGGTGGGGCAGCTGTGAAAGAAAGCACAGAATCAAATGAAGAAAAAAATCTTAAATGAACCAAACTTTACCATAGAATCTCTATGGATAGTAATTCCATGCTCTAGTAAGAATACAGCAATAGGGACGTATTACCGACCACCTGACCAGGATGGTATAGTGACCGAAACGCTCAGGGAGATTAAAGAGGCGATAAAAATAAACAACTCAGTAATAATGGAGGATTTCAACTATCTTCAAAATGACTGGATATATGTCACTTCAGGAGGAGATGTAGAGAAATTTTCTTGACACCGTAAATGCCTGCTTCCTAAGGCATCTAGTCCTAGAAATCAGAGGAGGACAGACAATTCTTGATGTAGTCCTAAATGGAGCTCAGGATCTGATTTAAGAAGTGAATATAGCTGAACTGCTTGGTAATAGTGACCATAATAAAACTAAATTTCACATCTCTGTGGTGGGAAAGCACCACAGTGGAGCATCACGGTAGCATTTAATTGTAGAAAGGGGAACTACACAAAAAATGAAGTTAGTAAAACACAAATTAAAAGGTACAATCCCCAAAGTGAAAACCTACAAGCTGCTTGCCAACTTTTTAAAGACCATAATAGAGGCTCCATTTAAATGTATATCCCCAATTACAAACAAACACAGACAAGAGAACTAAAAAAGTGCCTCTGTGGCTAAACAGCTAAGTAAAAGAAGCAGTGAGTAGCAAAAAAGGCATTGTTTAAACATAAGCGTCGAGGAGTCCTGTGGCACCTTATAGACTAACTGAAGTGTAGGAGCATAAGCTTTCGTGGGCAAAGACCCACTTCGTCAGATGCATGTCTGCATGCTCTTATGCTTCTACACTTCAGTTAGTCTGTAAGGTGCCACAGGATGACTCCGACGCTTTTGCAGATTCAGACTAACACGGCTACCCCTCTGATGATTGTTTAAACATGGAAGTTAAATCCTAGTGAGTTCAATAGAAAGGAGCATAAACTCTGGCAAATGGAATGTAAACATATTATTAGAAGTCCACAAACAATTTGAACAGCTAGCTAAAAACTCAAAGTAATGACAGACTTTTACATACAGTAAACTTCCCATAATCTGGCACCTTTGGGACCCAAGGGGTGCTGGATTATCGGAAATGCCGTAGTATCAGGAGGTTCTCAGCAAGGGGTGCTGTGAGGGGTCGGGGGGGGGGCTCGGGGGAAGTGGCATGGGGCGAACCCTCCGCCGTTTTACAGGGAGGTGGGGGAAGCCCTGCGCAGCCACCGGCGACAGGCTGCAAGCGGGGCTGGGCTGCAAGCTGGGGCTGCAAGCGGCAGTGGTGACTTAGGGAAGTGGCGGGGCAGAGCAGCCGGGGTGCTGCCAGGTTGGTCCCGCAGTGCCGGCCCTCACCTGCGCGACACTGTGGGACCAACCTGGCAGCACCCTAGCTGCTCTGCCCGCCGCTTCCCCAAGTCCACCGCTCGTCATTTTCAGCAGTGGCGCGAGCAGAGCAGCTGGGGTGCTACCCAGCGCCGAGCAAGGGAGTGAGGGGTGGCGCTGCGGAACTAACCTAGCAGCACCCCAGCTGCTCTGCTCCGCGCCTCTTTTCCATGTCCGCCATTGGTCAGTTTCAGCCACGGCAGCAGTAGACTTGGGGAATCGGTGTGGAGCAGCTCCAATTGTCCGGCTGGCCGGAGCACTTCCAGGTTCCAGTTGGTGCTGGACTATCAGGAGTGCCGGACCACTGGATGCCGGACAATTGGAGTTTTATTGTACATCAGAAACAGGAGGCCTGCTAAAGAACTGGTGGGGCAATGGACAATCAAGATGCAAACAGAGCACACAAGGACATTGCAGAGAAACTAAATAAAATCTTTGAATCAGTCTTCATGATGATGAGGAGGAGGGAAATTCCCAAACCTGAGCTATTCTTTTTAGGTGAGAAATCTGAGGGACTGTCCCAAATTGAGATGTCATTAGAGGAGATTTTGGAAAAATTGATGAACTGAACAGTAATAAGTCACCAGGATCAGATGGTATTCACCAGAGAATTCTGAAGGAATTCAAATGTGAAATTGCAGAACTGCTGACTGTAGTTTGTGAGCTATCGTTTTAATTTGCTTCTGTACCCAAGTGACTGGAGGATAGCTAATGTAAAGCCAATATTTAAAGGGGGCTCTAGATGTGATCCCAGTAATAACAGGCCAATAAACCTGAATTCTGTGCTGGGTAAACTGATTGAAACAAATTTGTCAGACACATACATGAACATAAATTATTTGGAAAAAGTCAGCATGGCTCGTAAAGGGAAATATGCCTTACCAATCTACTGAAATTCTTTGAATGGGTCAACAGGCTTGTGGAAAGTGTGGGGCCTAGCAGATATAATGTACTTTCCTTTGATGAGGTCCCTCACAAAACGCTCTTAAGCAGAAGATCCTCTCATGAATCAGTGTTGGTTAAAGGATAGGAAACTAAAGAGTAAGACTAAATGCTCCATTTTCAGTATGGAGAGAGAGAGAGAGAGAGAGAGAGAAATAGTGGTGTCCCCAGGGCTCTGCATGCAGACCAGTCCTATTCAACTTATTCAATAATGATATGGAAAAGGGATAAACTTGCAGATAGAAAACTACTCAAAATAGTTTAGTCCAAAGCAGACTGAGAAAAGCTACAAAGGGATCTCACAAAACTGGGTGACTAGGCAACAAAATGGCACATGAAATTCAACATGGATAAATGCAAAATAATGCATATTAGAAAACATAATCCCTACTCCTACATATAAAATGATGGGATCTAACTTAGCTGTTACCAGACAAGAAAGAGAACTTGGTCATTGTAGATATTTCTGGTAAAACATCCATTCAGTATGGAGTGGCAGGCAAAAACGTGAACAGAATTTTGGGAATCATTATAAAGGAATAGATAAGACAGAAAATATCTCATTGTTTCTCTAGAGATCTGTAGTACGCCCACATCTTGACTAGTGTGTGAAGATGTGGCTGCCCCATCTCAAAAAAGATACATGGGAAGTGGAAAGGATTCTGAAAATGGCAACAGAATTATTAGAGGTATGAAATGGAATGAGGAGAGATTAATAAGGCCAAGACTTTTCCGCTTTGAAAGCAGATGACTAAGGAGGGATATGATATAAGTCTATAAAATACTGACTCTTGTCAAGGAAAGTAAATAAGGAACCAGAATATACTCGTGACACAAAAACTAGTCATGGGCTAAGAGGAAAGGTCCTTTCAAGGATTGATAACTGATTAAAAGACAGGAAACAAAGGGTAGGAATAAATGGTAAGTTTTCAGAAAGATTTCAGAGTGGAGAGAGGTAACTAGTGGGGTGGCCCAAGGATCTGTCCTGAAACCAATCCTATTTAACTTATTTCTTCACATAATCAACCTGACTCAGTGAAATCAAAAAGGGGACATAGGTGTAGTAGTCATTTAGCAGTTGTGAAAGAAAATATGCATTGTATGGTATCTGTTTTGGTGATGGATAGCTCATGGGGGCTCTTGGTAAACTGATTGCTGAACATACTTGTCAGATTAAGAGTAATATAGATTAAAACAATATATATAACTCTTTTTCTTTTGTCAGTGAAAAACTTTAAAGGAAGCTAAATTTGAAATTTCTAGATTCCGACATTCATAGTTATATAGGTGCAGAAATTAAGAACACATGAAAAATGTCACTGTCATAACTCAAATGGCTGAACTAATTTCACTAAAATTTGCCAAAGATTAATCTTTTGGAAGAGATTAAAATTGGCAGTGGAGAAATTTGAGAAAGTTATAAAGCAGCTGAAAGAAACACTAAAACAACCGTGGTGGAATGGAAACGAAATCTTAGTTAACTATAGTGTAGTACTGATTTCTCATGACTGCTATAATATGACATATATGTATGCGGTACTTGCAGTATAGATTTTTCCATATTCCAGTAAATGTTTAATAGCCATTCTCCCTGCCAAGAATGAGATCTATGGCACATGCTTTACTTGAATTTATTGAGTAGTAAGTAATTTTTTAATTTAATATAAATTCTTAAATAAACTCGTAATTACTAAAGATGGTGGATTGAAGCCCTGGAAAGTGTCCTGTATATATCCATAGAAAAAAATGGATTGGGGTTAATGGCAATGCAAACTGCATGAACTGCATCACCAATATACCTGAACCCTGACATTGTGGAAGCACTTCTAGCGTTAAGAATAATTGAATTTCCATGCCCATCAAGTCATTAATCCTTTTTGTTAGCATCACCATAATAATTGGCACTGGCATTCTTATTGGTAAATTTTATGACAGAACGCCTGTTCATCTATAGTTGATTGCTGAATGCTCATGAACCAGTAGCAACTGTAACATAATAATAAAAGAGGCTGACAAAGGAGGTACAGTAGTTATCATAGGTCAGATTATGAATGGGCTGTTGCCCCTCCCACCACCCACAGACACACACGAGACCAGGGATATTCTGTCTGCTGTCCAAGATCCATAAACTTTGGCACTCTTACAGTAGGGGCTTGTCTACATTGGCCCCTTTTCCGGAAGGGGCATGTTAATTTCACGAGTCGTAATAGGGAAATCCGCGGGGGATTTAAATATCCCCTGCGGCATTTAAATAAAAATGTCCGCCGCTTTTTTCCGGCTTTTAGAAAAGCCGGAAAAGAGCGTCTACACTGGCCCCGATCCTCCGGAAAAAGCGCCCTTTTCCAGAGGATCTTATTCCTACTTCAAAGGAATATTTGAGCAAAAACACTTCAAAATAGACTGCAGTGTGAAACTGCTAGCTGTAATTCATATGCAAACTTGACACTATCAGACTAGGTCTGAATAGGGACTGAGAGTGGCTAGCTCATTACAAAAAGTAATTTTTCTTCTTTTTGCATTCTCACTTTCTCATCAACTATTCAATCCTGATTGAATTGGCCTCAATAGCACTGATCCTCTGCATACTAATATAACACTTCATCTTTGTATGTTTCTGCCAAACTGAAGTTTTCATTTCATGCATCTGCCAAAATGGACTCCAGCCCATAAAACCTTATATGCAGATAAATTTGCCAGTCTTTAAAGTGCCACAGGACTCCTTGTTGTAGTAGCAACTTTCATTTGTTACTGACCTATGCTGGATTCAGACTGATCACTTGGCAACGAAAGATTGAGTTTTAAATATTCCTATTTTTTTATCACCTTGGATTTATTTACAGTACAAGACAATAGGATTAGTGGGGTTGGGCATAAACGTAACTGTTTAAGGTAGTTGAATTTTCATGTGAAATGATTTCTTCCCTAAGAATTTTCCATATTTTTCTTGACATCTGTGTAACAAGTTTAAGAAGCAGTGTTCATTATTTCCTGTTTACTTTTCTGAACCATCTAAATAACAGGCAAAGTCAGAAATACAATGGTCATTATCATAAAACATCTTTTTTTTTCCCCTCTAGGAAGAACATGTTGTGAATCATATGGCAGTGAAGATTGTTGAAAATGTTTGCACAACCGATTCTTTTCATGCAGAGGGATTTATTACAGGAGAAATTGGGCCACTGTTATGGTACCTTTTCACACATTCCACTGTAGATTCTCTAAGGATAACAGCTATTTCGGTAAGGAGCTTCCTTTCAGATCATCAACATTTTCTAGTATTGATAATTTGAAAAGTTTTGAGAACATTCTAGATGTATATTGAAATGTCTTTGCTGCAAGGGCAACAAACCTTAATTTTCTTACAGATGGAAGTTTTCAGTTGGCTGCTAAATAGAGTAGCTTGTTTTTAGCACCTCTAAAATCAAAGAGCAAAGGATTATTAACCTCAACTGTAATGGAGTAGGCTTGAGGTGATGGTAGAACTTTTCTGTTGCATTTGTAGAGTGAGTTGCACAGGAAGTTCCTAAATTAGTACAGTTTGAATCTCTCTAGTCCAGCACCCTTAGATCCTGCCCGGTATTGAACCAGAGAATTTGCCGAACCATGAGAGGTCAATATTGTCTATCAGCCTTACTAACACTTCCATTGCTTACTGGGCTCTTAGAAGACATTTTGGGGTAAATCAGAGCTAGATCACAGTACAAAACAGTGAGAGTCAGAACAGGTAACTGTAAACAAACTTTCTAGAATTGCTGTAAACTTGGCCACACCCATGAAAAGTGGAAATCGGGCTAACTAAAATTATGCTGGACCAGAGATGTTCAACCTGTATTTATAATTAAGGACAACTGCACCTGTATTCTTTCTCCATGGTTCAGCAAGGGCATCCATTCTAGGCTCCTGGTCCCTCAGCTGTCATCTGTCTTGGGTAGACATCTCTCTTCCTCCTGCAAAGAAGGTCCTGAGGTGCCCTGTAGTCCATTGGAAGAAGGCCCGTCATGGATGTGCTTGCCACCACTTCACCTGGGGAGGATAAGGAAACAGCCATTAAGGAACGTGGATCCTGAGTGCCCTCAGACTGTGGTAGGGCCACAGCCAGAATATTCTCTTGGGCAGCAGTGAGGTGGGTGGTCCCACATCCTGCAGCAGAGGATGACTGACTGTAGCCTCCAGGGCTCAAGACTTGGAAGGGCCTGGGAAGGTCCAGTTGGTAATGTGTCCTGGGCTTGGTGGAGTACCCACAGCATCCAAAACTGCCACTATGGCATCCATTGGGAGGCTCCAACTCCCTAGGCAGGTGAGGGCCTGCTAGCATTAGAATCATAGAATAATAGGACTGGAAGGGACCTCGAGAGGTCATCGAGTCCAGCCCCCCGCCCTCAAGGCAGGATCAAGCTCCGTCTACACCATCCCTGACAGATGTCTATCTAACCTGTTCTTAAATATCTCCAGAGAGGGAGATTCCACCACCTCCCTTGGCAATTTATTCCAATATTTGACCACCCTGACAGTTAGGAATTTTTTCCTAATGTCCAATCTAAACCTCCCCTGCTGCACTTTAAGCCCATTACTCCTTGTCCTGTCCTCAGAAACCAAGAGGAACAAATTTTCTCCTTCCTCCTTGTGACACCCTTTTAGATATTTGAAAACCGCTATCATGTCCCCCCTTAATCTTCTTTTTTCCAAACTAAACAAGCCCAGTTCATGAAGCCTGGCTTCATAGGTCATGTTCTCTAGACCTTTAATCATTCTTGTCGCTCTTCTCTGTACCCTTTCCAATTTCTCCACATCTTTCTTGAAATGTGGCGCCCAGAACTGGACACAGTACTCCAGCTGAGGCCTAACTAGTGCAGAGTAGAGCGGCAGAATGACTTCACGAGTTTTGCTTACAACACACCTGTTGATACAACCTAGAATCATAGGTTGACCAACCAGAAGCCACCAATGCTTCCCACAAGGCTGATGGAGACCTGAAACGGGAGGGCCAGGGCAGTTCCGAGCCAGTTTGGAGAGAAGGAACTCTGAGTGCTAGCGCCTATCGTCTGTAAGGTGCCGAGTCGCCACTCATCTTGCTGCTGCCTGCTGCCCAAGAGAGTATAAGGCCGTTAATTAGTGCAGGGCCAGTGAATGTCTATGAGAATGTTGTCTGGAGGGTGAATGGTGCTGGGATTGGTACCTATGCTAAGAACACTGAGGTGAGGATTGGTGCCTAAGTGGTTCTCCACAGAGCAGTGCTGAGACACAGCTTCGTGCTCTGAAGAGCAGTGCGAAGAAGGGTGATGTCATGGGGAGCGAGGGCTCTGGGTATGTCACCGATGCTTATATTTAGCCAGATCTCAAACGGTGCTGCGGTCTGCAGTGTTGTGAGGTGCGAAGAGCACTGAAGATGGGTGGATTTCTCTGATAACTCCAAGCTGGACCAGTATCTGCTCTCCACAAATTCTCCCGAGTGGTAACAGCTCCAAGAGGACTAGCTGTGAGTCAGACCAGCAGAGAGATGCTGGAACCAGAGCAGATGGACCCAGCATGGCCAACTTTTCCTGGCAGGATGGTTGATGAACAGGGAGCAGCCCATCTCTGGCAGGGGACTGAATCACTTCACTGTGGTCCTAAGTGGCCTGAGGCATGTCCAACATAGAAGATGTGCTGCCCACCACTGCTTCCATTCTTGGGGATTCTAGGAAGATAGAGCTTGGAACCTGAGACGAGTACAGCACCTCTGTGCCCTGGGGCTTAAGCCCATTAGGTCTGTCTGGTGTTGATGGTATGGATGGTGTGTGTGTGTGTGTGTGTGTGTGTGTGTGTGTGTGTGTGTGTGTGACTAAGGAAGACTGTACCAGGGAATGTGTCTGGTGCTGAGATGTGGAGGCCTTCAGAAAGTGCTGAGGCAGACATGTTTTTCTTCTGCACCCTTACCAGAGTGGAAGGGGTGCAATACGTACGGAGATATGAGTCCGAAGAATGGATTCCATAAAGAGTTGCTTCAGGAGGAAGTCCTGCTGGTTTTGGGTGTATGGTTTAAAGGTCTTGCAGATCTTGCATTTCTCTGCCTGATGAGGTTCACCTAGGCACTGGAGGCACGAGTCCTGAGGAACACTCGTAGGCATAGATGTTAGGCAAGATCAGCAGTGTTTGAAGCCCTGGATGTCCCAAAGGGGACATGGATGGAAAGGAAAAAGAATTGTATAAACTCATTCTGACAAGTGCAGCATTTAAAAAAAGCATTTTTTTTTCAAAATAAGTGGAATGGTTATGTCCTCATTTGATACAAAACGTTGATGAAGTATTCAAAATATTAAGAGAGTGAGCGTTTTGTCTTTTCTATGCTAAGAAGAGCCAGTTACATACAGCTTAAACCACTTAAATGGGGATCAACACTTGGCAAAGCTCCATTGAATCATCTTATTTGGTTTGATATTTTTTTCCTGAATGATGGACTCTGAACAATTTGTTTTAAGAGAGAGATGGTTTTGAAAAATGAATGAAAAGAGCAGGAATTAGTAAGGCTGCATTGGTCTGGAAAGAACAAGAAAGGGTGAACGCTGCATACTTGAACAGGGTCAATAAAATGTCCATTTAGTTCTACTGTTAAATAACCCATTTTGGTTTAAATAGAACATCAGGTTTTAAAATGCACATCAAAGATTATTTAGTGTAAAACAGTATACATTTGTATTTATGCGCCAGTATCTCAGGGTACGTCTAGACTACAAGCCTCTTTTGTAGTCTAGACGACTGGCCTTAAATGCGATTCAGCGTCCAATCAGTGTGGGCGTGCTATTTCAAAATAGCAAAACTCTATTTCGAAGTGAATTTTGCATGTAGACGCGTTATTTCGAAATAACTATTTTGAAATAAGATATTTCGAAATAATGCTGTAGTGTAGACATACCCAGAGGGATTTTATATAGAAAGTTATATTTTGTTCTTCCATGCCTTCAAGAGTTAGCTATGCTAATCAGTTGTGTTAAACTGCATTAAATACACTATGGAGAAAAATCTGAATTTGAATATTCTGATTATGGCATGATCCCTGGAGATTTCTTTCTTCAATTCAAAATGTACATTAATTTTTTACCTTCAGATTTAAAAAAAAAAAATCTTTATTTTGTTTCAAATATAGATCAAGGTTTTTGTTACTTTTACTATATGAACCCCTCGTAATGATTCTCATTACCATAAAACAGTGGTTTTCAACTGGTTGTCCACAGACCTCTGGGAGACTTCAGACTATGTCTAAAATTTCTAAAGGAATCTACACCTTCATTCAGAATATTTGAGTGGTCTGTAAATGAAAAAAGGTTGAAAACCACCTCTGTATTATCTGTGCCATACAATTGGGTAATGCAAAACTAATTAATTCCTGTAGTCTTTTGCTATTATTTTCATTGTCATCACTTTATACAAATAAGTTAGGGTATTTCCTTTTATTGTCAATTTCTGATTGGTCAGTTATCTATGTAACAACTTATTTGACCTGTGCAGATTGAAAATAAGAACATTACTCCTCTTCTTCCTCGTGTGTATTATTTCAATAGTGAAAAAAGTTAGAAGTGATATTAAAATGTCAAGCAAGGTTCATGAATTTTGTGAGATTTATTTATAAATATTAGTTTTAAATTCTCTGTGAAAACTTTCACTAGAAAATGGGAGTTGTTTTTCCTGTTCCTTTTTAGGCTTAATTGCTTATCATATACTTGAGGTTTAGTTTTTTCCTCTTAATTAAACAACAAAAACAATACTTCTAATTAAAATAAAGACATTTCTTGTTAATCTATATAGTTAAATCAGGATATTCATTGTTGTGTGGATGGGTCAAGCAAAATTAATTTAGCTAATGCAGACATCCAAGTTCCAATAAACTATTATGATATTGTATTATAGTGGGTTTTGTCCTATTTGGTTTACAAGGAATAACATTTACAATAACAAAATGATTGTTTTAAAATTATTCTTTCAAATTTACTTAAACCATATACATTCGTTACATTTGTGTGTTCCTAGGAATAATGGGAAAAGCTGTTGCTGTTCGTTGATATTTTTTTATTGCACTAATTACTTTATTATTAAAAGAATAGTTTTACTTAATGGGAATTTTTTCCTATTTGTATAGGCTTTATGCAGAATTACTCGTCACTCACCCAGTGCTTTTCAGAGTGTTATTGAAAAGGTCGGGTTAATGGCTGTTGTAAACTCATTGGCAACTGGAATATGCAAAGTTCAACAGTACATGCTGACCATGTTTGCTTCTATGTTGTCATGTGGAGTTCATCTTCAGAGACTGATTCAAGAAAAGGTTTGAATTATAGTATTATTCTTGATTTTGTGCTTCTGCTTTGCCCATGCCATTTCTGTGTACTAAAATCTTTTCCTGATCCTTCAAATATTGTAGGTCATATGACCTTTTATCAACCTTTTGTTTTGTTCTTCCATAATATTCACCTTGTTTTGTAGTGGAGGTCAACAGCAGCTCAAGTTATTGAAACGCATTGCTATATTACCCAAAAAGTTTAAAAAAATTGACATAGAAAATGAGATTTTTGTACTGGAGCAGTTTACTGTTCAATCAAATTTGAAGTTCTCTCAGTGTAATATCTGATGCTTCAGAGAAATATGACATGCCTTCCACATGTAGTGGTTAACCAGTTGTGCAATGTGGAACATGGGAAGTAGAGATGAGTTGTGGGGGAGGAAGGGTGTGGTGGCAACAAATTCTCTGCTGGTCCTTGCAAGTGTTCATTTTACACTTTGAAATAATTATTGTGTTTGAAACTATGTATCCTAAGATAATTGTAAATATTGCAATGCTTGTGTATTTTTATTTTGCATTTTTATTTTTATATGATCTTTTGTTGAAACTGTATCCCCAAACACAGTTGAGCTACCAACTTAAATTAAAAAAAGAGATAAGTTAAAGGGCCTGGACAAAGCTAAAGCTTTAAATTGGACAAAGATTTCCATAATGGAATCTTTCATCCCTATTTGGTCTTTAGGGAACAAATCCCATTCTGTTGGTAGGGTGACTTACACTTATCATAGCTGGAACGTCTGCGTCTGCTTAAGAGAGCTGTACAAGTATTTCCTTGTTTTTCTTCACTTTGCAAAGCATCTGCTTGTGTGCTCTTTTAAGTATGTCTGGAGTTTGCCATTCCTTCTGTATAGATTTTTAGATAATGACTGCTTTCCATTTTTATCAATTTGTTGTTGTTATAACATTTGTATGTAGACTCAGGACATGCATCTTTTTTGAGGAGTTCACAGTCTACATTTGGTTGATCAGTCACCATTTTGTAAGCTGAGGAATTCAGGTCTCCTTTTGCTAAAATATGGTGGTACTTGTTGCTTGCTTTATCAGTGATAACTTTCTACATGTCTTTGGGTCTGTAGCAGTCACACTCTCCATTGTCTGCATTTTTGGTCATTAGCTTTAATAGAAAAAACCACTGGAGTAGACAGACTAGTGTCTTTTGGGATTATATACTTAAAGAAAATTACTACCTGCTTTCCATACAATGGAGTATATAATTAAAACAAAACAAAATGTAAAATAATGAGATACAGAATTTGACAGGATTTTTTTTTTGCAAGTCTTAAGAGGTGAGACTGATTTGTATTTGAGTTGCTGCTTCAGCTAAAATTCAGTAAATTCAGAAGGCTCTAGTGTGGCCATCAACTGATAATGGCCCTAAGGAAAAAACAATGAGAAATGCATGACGACAGCTACTTTGACATAGTACCATTAGACATTTAAAAGAGAGAATATGTAGTGATTGAAGCTAAAATTGTACTTGGATTATGCTATCCTTATAGGACCTTAGGCCAATTTAAATTGTAAGGAAAATGTCTTGCTGAAATAATCATTTTATTAATTTAAGGCCATTTTTTAACAGTGTCACTGGTTCTGATAAATGTCTGCAATTTAACTTCTAGAATGTGATTAAAAGCTATTTATTTTGATCACACAATCATTCTTCATGGTATACAACAAAAAGATTTCACCTTTACTTCTAGTCAACAAATATTTCTATATCAGTAAGAAAAAAAATACAAATGTAGGTTTTCATGGTTCTTTTGTAGAAAATATTGTAAATTAATACTGCATCTGTGTATCAAAAATTGTTTGAGACTTTTAATTTTGTTTCATGTGATTTTTTTTTTTTATACTCTCCTTGACCCTTGGCTCCTAGTCATCTTTCCCAACACCCTGAAGCTGCTCCCTTTTCAAAGCTACTTCTTTTTTCTTAAAATATGCCTCTGTGCTGTATGTTCCCATATGAAGTCAGAAAGAGTAGGTGTTGCAAACCTCCATCAGTTCCTTTTTATCATCCATGGCAGAGATGGAGCTTAGCAGATATCTGACCCACTAGGATTTAGCTTTAGTTAGATTTCTTAAACTTCTCCAAACCCTCAGAACTTTTTTAGATCTCTCTCTCTCTCTCTCTCTCTCTCTCTCTCTCTCTCTCTCTCTATATATATATATATATATATATATATATATATACACACACACACACACACACACACACACACACACACACACACACACACACACACTATTTTTACTAGCCTTGTCTGTTGTTTAACTGAAAGCTGCTTGCAGACATTCCCGTACAGAGTCCTGGAGTGGCTCAAAACTTGAAAGCTTCAAGGTTTCTGTCTTGCAATGAGCTAAATCTGTTGGAATACTGGTACAGCAGATGCTTGTTCTGCTTCATAGAGTCCCATCTGAAGCAGGTGTTTGGTTTGTCTTTCCTTTGCTGTAAGAATCCACAAATCAAGGGAGGGGAGAGTAATCTATGAGAATGTCATCACATCCAGAAGAGCTGAGTTCCAAGACCTATTTAGTGGTTAAGACTGTATCTTCTAGTGCTCCATCCAACAGGCAGGTATTTCTGCAAAACCATAGACTGACTCTCTTACTGGCATCATGTCAGTATCTGCACTGGTAGAGATCTTGATAACAAAGCCATCAACAGCCCTGATGTTTATGCTGACGACTCAGAAGTTAAAGCAGGGTGTGCTGAAAGAACCTGCCGCAAGTACTAGGGAAGGAGATTGGGGGGGACACAGAAGAATGTTGGGATACAAACTGGTCAAGGTATGTATAGCTCTAAACTTGACCAGAGAGAAGCCCAGTGAGCTGCAGTAGCTCTACCTGTAATGGAAATATCCCCAGCAATGTCAGTGCTGATATGAATAATATAATTTCAGGGCCATATTCTGCACTGAGCTATATCACCCTAACAGATAGTTCTGCCTATGAAAGAGGTTTATTCCTCATCACCATCTCTGAGACATATCTTTCCAACTATGTTGAGCAGAGACCTGTCATCACTGAAGTTTGAGAGCAATGTTTCCTTTGTTTAGACCTCATATGTAAGTGTAGCAACACTGACACTATCTGGCCAACAACTTGTCACCCCTCATTACACATATGAAATGCCATTGTAGCCTGTCAGGGCTCATCCTCTTGTGCCGCTGAGTTGATGCCTGTCTTAGGATAGACAGACCTCCTGCTCATCCACTACCACTTCAGTGGTGAGATATCAGTTGCTAGATACAGAGAGGTCTGGGATCTGGATACCAAATGATCACTAATGGATACATTTATAGCTGTTGGAAAACAGTTACACGTTGGAGGGAAGGGAGAGACAGTGCAGTTGTGTTGTGCCTAGGGTAGTGTGGTTATTTCAAAATCGTTTAAATGGTCATACTCAAGATTACAGATGTAAACAAGTAGTCAACTATATGATTAACTGATGAGCCTACACTTATCGATTAATCTTGTTGAATACTCACATCCCACCACCCTGTGGCTGCCTCTGTATCAGAGGGAGCAAGTGGGAGGGAAGCAGGAGCCAGGAGCACACTGTCTGCTAACCCTGCCCTTGGGGACTGTTGAATAGTTGTGTAACTGATAATATTTTGTATGGTTACACAACTATTCAGTTACCCTATATCTAACATCCCTACTGAAGACCATTACCCTCCAGGTTGGAGCTCGGGCTCTAAAACCTGATGTGGGAAGTGGGGGTACGAGTCCAAGAGGGAACATATACAGTACTAATTTTAGCCTCTTAATGCGATTTTGAACCAGTTGACCTGGACTTTGACTCCATGGTGCAGGGTTCCCCTCCACGCCCCAGTGTATACATCTGAGACAACACAGGTGTTTTTAAATACTTTACTTTACCGATGAAGTATACAGTATTTGTGGCCAAAGGGTCATTTAACATAGATATTAATGTTTTCTTAATTTGATTCCTTTATTTTAAAAAGAAACAAAAATATAGTTTTTAAAAAGATAGAATATTTTTAAAGGTACACTTAATTTCAGGCATGTCATCCTTGACTGTCCATATAAAGAAGACCTATCATCTTAGTCCATAAGCTACATATTTGAAAAAAAAATCTTTATGAAAATTCCCATGCAAATACCTTCTGAAGGAACTGTGATTTATGCTTTACTCACCATTGAACCATTTAAAACAGTAAATATGTTGTGCATGGTTGTGAAGCACTGTATAAGATAAATTATAGAATTGTAGCAGAAAAAATATAGAATAATATAGAAAAATGTAGAATAAGTAACACCAGTTTGTGCATCTAGGATTCCTTGTTTTTTCTCATTGTGTTCTCTGTTCTTTTACACAGACAATAACCAAATGGTACCTTAATTGACTGTGTTTCAACAGCTCTGATGGGGTGTCAATCATTGATTTATCTCCAACCTTTGTGTCCAAGTATAATTAGTAACATCTGCCACAGTGGTTCCAAGGGTTTAGTTTCTTAGATTATATTTAGTAGTTTTATTTCACTTTTAAGAATGATATTGTCATCAACTAGTATTGATGTAGTTTGGGTCATTAGATCTACCTGAAAACCTGAAAACAAAATTGTCTGCAGACACCTTGTTTGCAGCTAAATGTCTGTGACATGCTCTGTCCTTGACCAGAGGCAAAAGTTGATGTTATTTGAAGGTTTCTCATTTATGAGGCTGTATCCACTCAGCTTCTACCTCATAAGCGTCCCACAATTTTAGTTCCAAATCTGCTGATTAAAAATTGAGAGAGAGAGCTTTAGATCTGGCACTATCAGTTAATAAATCATTGGCATTTTCTATAAAGATTGGCTCAAAAATATTGTATGGCACTGTTCTCTGTAGACTGGGAAGGAAGAATGTAACTGTCAGAAGCTCTACAGCCTTGAGTTTTTAAATTATTGAAGATTTATAGAGGCTGCCTTTTACTCTTGGAGGGATTCTGCTCTTAAATATTCTGCAAACAATATTTTAAAAATCTTCAAAATTTTGCATATTTTATCTGTCAAAATAACACTACATAATCATTTGCATTTTGTCAAATCTGTGAAAGCATTCATAAAACCAACATGTGTTGGGTCATCATCATAGACTGCTATAACATGAAATAAATGGCAGAATGAGAGTAAAACAGAGCAGGAGACAGAGTACTCACCTAAGGAGTTCAGTCAGAACTTTAATGAATGCATTTTTTTTAATGAACATCAGCAGCATGGAAGCATATCTTCCAGGAATGGTGACTGAAGCATGAAGAGGCATATGAATGATCAGTATATCTGGCAGTAAAGACCTTATAGCACCAGCTACAAAAGTGTCAGGGGAACGCCTGTTCTTACTTTCTGATGAAACTGTAAATAAGCAGGCAACAGTATCTTCCCCTTTATGTTAACAAGGACTGAGTACCCTTGTTAGCACTAAAGTTTTACATTTAGTTTTGAGTGTAGTTATGTAACAAAAAAAAAAATCACAAACATGTCTTTCACAACAGAAATTGCACTGAAGTACTTGTAGGAAGTGAATTGAAAAATACAATTTGTATCACTTTACATATATTTGAAATAAAATAATAATATAGTGTAAAGTGAGAAATGAATATTGAAACTACAGAAAATCGGCCACAAATATTTATGATATATGGAGATATATCATAGATCTGGAAGGGACCTTGAGAGTTCATTGAGTCCAGTCCCTTGCCCTCATGGCAGGACCAAGTACCATCGCTGTCAGATTTTGCCCCAAATCCCTAAATGGCCCCCTCAAGGATTGAACTCACAACCCTGGGTTTAAGCAGGCCAATGCTCAAACCACTGAGCTATCCCTTCTTCAACTTCAGTTGGTATTCCATTATTTAACAGCATGATTAATCATGATTAATTTTTTAGAATTATTTGCATGATTTAACTGCAATTAACCAACATCCCTAATGTAATTTACTACAGTTAGTAGTATTTAGGAGGAAAGGCAAATATTTTTTTTGCAATTTTAAAAATTATAACTTTTCTTTTAAAAGAACTTTAGTGTTTAAAATATTCTTTGTTTTGGGGTGTTTTTTGTTTTTGGTTGGCTTCTGTGGTGTTTTTAAATAACCTGGTATATCTCATTTTGGGTCCAACACATTAGAAAATACGAAAAACTTAAAAAACAATAAATAGACTAGTAGCATCTTAAAGGCTTACAAAACATGTAGATGGTATCATGAGCTTTTGTGGGCGCAACCCACTTCTTCAGATGACTGGAGTATTAAGAGGAGAGGGGGGGAAAGGAGAGGGAAAGAAAAAGAGAGAGAGAGAGAGAGAGAGAGAGAGACTAGATGGGTCAAATAGTTACAAGAGGCTGATAAGAACAATTAGCACCTCCATTGTTTGGTTGGTTCGTTAAGTCACAGGATGTGGTATGTAGCGTACGAGCCAGCAGATGTCCCTGTCCATACCATTTGCATAAGAATTAAACTTGTTAAGTTCCAATCCTTCCCTGTGTATTTGGCTTATGGAATTGGCTTGAAGCAATATGGTGACTTGGAGATCCATTAATGAGTGTCCAGGCAAATTAAAGTGTTCTCCAACAGGTTTTTTTGTGTATTGCCTTTTTGGATATCTGATTGTGTCAATTAATTCTTTCCTGTAGCGACTGTCTGGTTTGGCCAATATACATGGCAGTGGAGCATTGTTGGCATTTGATGGCACAGATCACATTAGTGAATGTGCAGTTAAATGAGCCTATGATTTGGTGGCTGATGTGGTTGGGTCCAGTGATAAAATTGCTAGTGTAGATGCATGGGCAGAGTTGGCACCAGTCATGATTGCAGGGTTGGGTTCCTGGATGATTATGATGGAGGTGTGTTGAGTGGTTACCGAAAAAATTTGTTTGAGGTTAGGGGGTTGTCTGAAGGCAAGAATTGGCCTTTCCCCCAAGGCTCTGAGAGTAAGGGGTCATTTTCCAGGATAGCTTGTAGATTGTTGATAATGCATTGGAGGGGTTTAAGTTGTAGACTATAGGGGTACATGTAAACTACATGCCTCTGTCGGCAGAGGCATGTAGATTTGTTTGTTCAGCAAAGGCAAATGAAGCCGCGATTTAAATGATCGCGGCTTCATTTACATTTACATGGCTGCTGCCCTGAGCCGACAAACAGCTAATCAGCTGTTTGTCGGCTCTCGCGCTAGTCTGGACGTTCCCCCTGTCGACATCAAAGCCCTTTGTCGGCAGCCCCGGTAAACCTCATTCCACGAGGAATAACGGGGCTGCCGACAAAGGGCTTTGATGTCGACAGGGGGAACGTCCAGACTAGCGCGCGAGCCGATAAACAGCTGATTAGCTGTTTGTAGGCTCAGCGCGGCAGCCATGTAAATGTAAATGAAGCCGCGATCATTTAAATCCCGGCTTCATTTGCCTTTGCTGATCTGTCTAATCTACATGCCTCTGCCGACAGAGGCATGTAGTCTAGACACAGCCTAGGTGATGACAAGTGCAATTCTTTTGTTTTCTCTTTTGGGCCTACCTTGAAAGTAGTTCATGTCTGGGTACTCTTTTGGCTCTATCTGTTTTTTCACTTCTTCGGGTGGGTATTTCAGTTTTAAGAATGCTCTATATAGATCCTGTAGTTGTTTGTCTCTGTCTGTGGGATTGGAGCAGTTCAGGTTGTATCTTAGGGCTTGGCTGTATACAATAGATTGAGATATGTGTCTGGGATAGAAGCTAGAGGGATGAAGGTAAGTGTAGCAGTTGGTAGGTTTCCAGTATAGGGCGGTAGAAACTTGTCCATCATTTAATTGTACTGTAGCGTCAAGGAAGTGGATCTCTCAAGTGGACTGATCCAGGCTGAGATTGATGGTGGTGTGGAAGTTGATGAAATCCCTGTGAAACTTTTCAAGGGTCTCTTTCCTGTGGGTCCATATGATGAAGATGTCATCAATGTAGTGTAACTAAAGTAGAGGTGTTAGGAGTGAGAGCTGAGGAAACATTGTTCAAGGTCAACCATAAAGATGTTGGTGCATTTTGGTGCCATGCGGGTGCCCATGGCTGTGCCGCTGACTTGAAGATACAATTTGTCTCCGAATTAGAATTAGTTGTGGGTGAGGACAAAGTCGCAGAGCTCTGTAATCAGGTGTGCAGTGCTGTCATTGGGGATAGTGCTCCTGATGGCCTGTAATCTATCTTCATGTGGAATGTTGGTGTAAAGGTCTTCTACGTCCCTGGTGGCCAGAATGGTATTTTCAGGAAGATTACTGATGTTTTGTCGTTTCCTCAGGAAGTTGGCAGTGTCACAAAGATATAGGAGTGCTGGTAGTGTAGGGTCTGAGGAGAAAGTCAATATAGCCAAATAATCCTCTTGTAAGTGTGCCAATGTTTGAGATGATGGGTCATCTGGGATTTCCAGGTTTGTGTATCTTGGGTAGCAGATAGAAAACTCCTGGTCGGGGATGGGGGTGGGGGGGGGGGGGTTGTTAGTGCAAATTTGGTCCTGAGTAGCATTAGGGAGCTTCATGAGCAGTTGTTTCAGGGATTTAGGGTTTTTTTTTGGGGGGGGGGGATTCTTTAGTGGTATTCTTTAGCTTTTAACAGTAGAAAATGTCAGTTAACCTTGGCCCTTGGAAAGCTGGGCATACCAGCTCTCAGTCTGTCTATCTGTATAGGATGAAACTTCTTTATTCAACAACATCATGTGGGATTTTGGACTGTAAATCAAATGCTATGAAAAGGATTTAACTAACATTGAATCTAAACATAATTTGGATAGCTTTTGTGCCAGAATGATTTAAAGGGCGTATATGCTAATGGACAATGTTATTTATCCTCTTTGTTTTTCAAGAAACAGTATTGTGTGTTTGTTTTTATTCCCACCCAGGATTTTGTGACTACAATTATCCGTTTATTTGAAAGTCCATCAACTTCCATTCGAGCAAAAGCCTTTTTGGTCCTGTTACAGATTTTAATTAATAACAGAGAGATGTTACTGCTCTGTTGCCAAGCAAGGTAATGTGATAATGGAGAATATAATTAGACATGTATCATGTTTTTTGGGAGTTGGCTTTGTAAACTCTGTCAGTAAATACTGTAGTATTAGTTTGAATCATTGTTTTGAGATCAACTGATTTTTTTGTAAAAGATAAAATTGATATTACAAGAGTCCCTCCAAAATAGTAGTAACTTCTATAATGAAGAACCAGATTGCATTTGGTCACCCCAAAATAGTTAGTAATAACTAAAAGTTTCATGGTTGGTAAGGAGGGTCTTTCCATTGTTTCTTGTCCTTTTGGGATAATTGCTGGGATTAGCCATGAACAGTCTCAACAAAAAGTAGAGTGGAACATTAACTCCAGTTGTTGCTGGCCTCTGGGATGGGACTAATGGGACTGAACATGGCAAAATGTTCCTTGCACTCTGTCTTTTGTTGTCGTTAAGCATAATCTGAAAGCTTTTAGCTATAATAGCTACTGCTGTTGGAGAAACCTCAGCAGAAAATCTGAGGCTGCTGTAACTCAACACCCTGTTGAATAAATAGTAGGCACAAAATAGCCTTCTCTGTGTGTATGGAGTATTCCAACAGACCACTGTCGAAAAGAATTGTAAAGAGATATTTCTTCCGACACTTCCTTGTTGATTTTATCAATTTCACCAATTATTTTACAGTGAGAGCTATGATAGCCTGTCATTCAAAGCTGTACAAATTCAAAGCTGATCAATCCAAAGCAGAGTGAATTTTGGTTTCTTCTATCTGCTACAGTGATCTTCTCCTTGAAAATCATTTGGCTTTTAACAGGAATGCAGTAACTTGAAATTCTGTGTACCTCTTCTGCTATTAGAAATATCTCCATTTTTGGACTATACTCTTCTTTCTATATGCCTTCAGACTCTATTAAAATCTGGACCGCTAAACTCATTTTCTAGGGGATAATGGGAAAAATTGCAAAATCTAGTCTGGGATGTATTTTTACCCCAGATAGTCACAAGAATCTGAAGACAGAGGGTCATATGCCACTTTCCATTGTACATGTGAAGTAAAGCATAATGTGGTATAAAACCCATCAAGTAACTGATTGCATGGGACTGTCTTCCACGGCATTATGGAGAGAGAAAAAGGCAGGGTTGGGGCTGGTAGGAGATATCTTCCCCAGCTCCGTTCATTTTTACTATCGCTCATTAATCCCTTCAAGACTGTTTTTTTTAATGACTTAATGCTAATTGTATGCTTGTTAGTGTACATGCGATTGTGTTGTGTAGTTAGAGTATTTTACAACAAAAGTCTTGTTGTTGGGTACTATTTATTTATAAATAATTATTAGCATATTAAAAGAGGAAAAACTTTGGTAATGTTTGTCACCAGATTAAGTTATGATTCAGGTTTTCATTGATAATACTTTCAAATGAGTCACTTTTGTGAGAAAGTGATGGGACAAGTTACATACATTGTGAATCTTTGTTCTATTCTAATGTTATTTTCAGGGTACTCAAAACAAAATAGATAATGGGCCAATACATACCATATACCATCAGGATTAACAACAGCTATGTCTTATAATAGTAGTAAAGACTTTGTTGAACTGGCAAACTGTTTTTCTTCACATACTATGTTTTCTTTAAGCATAGAGGTAGCTTTTTAGAGAACAATTTATCCTTTGACACAATGGTTGATTGAAGCTAAGCATTTCTCTGGTGCTCACATTGTGAAATAGTTACTGTGGGATGAGAGAGGAGAAATGGGCCATTATGTGGGGAGCCAGTTACTTTTGTAATCTTCTGTACCCTGGACACATTTTAGTTGACCCAGCATGGATAATGAGTATTCTTTGATGTGTATCAATGTGTATTCATCAGCATTTTCTAGTTATTTAAGTACCTCCTAGATTTCTGGCTGAACTATGCAACTATTTCAGAATGATTTGAAGTACAGTTGCAAGAAATTATTTGGCCATTTAAAAATAATAATTTGAGTATTTCAGGCATTTTTAAAGATCATGTCATTTTGTGAAATTTATAGCAAGTCTAGTATAAGTTGCAAAAAATGTGTCTTAACATTTTAGTAAAGATAAAATACATAAAGACAAGAAATGCATATAGCACATTATATTCAGATTATAAAATCTGATGATAAGACGATGGAAGCAAAAAGTTCAGCATGAATTAATTGAGACCGGGTGATGCAACAGTCAGAATAGCAACAACCCTTAGGCAGTGATGCATACATTTTTCTCAGTCTTTTTAGAGAGGATTTTCATTGTAACCAAGTTATCAAGTCTAATATCATTGCAGTTTTTGATGAGTTAATTAACAGACTTGCAAGATCTTTAAAATAGCTTGTTCAAAGTATATGCAGTACATTAAAAAGATTCCATTAAGAGGTTCATTTCTAAATGAGTATTTCAAAATTAATTACACAGGTAGAAACTGAATAGCTGGACAATTGTGGTAACTAGACACAAGTTTTGCAATAGAACCTCTTACAAAGAGACTTAACTCCCACTGTAAAAATTTGCTCTAGTGCCCCTGCTTACAAATTGTCTTGCCAGAGTAGTGCAGAGCCATTTTAACTAAGAGCTGTGTGTTGCTACTCATGTTATGAAAATCTCTTAAACAATTAAAGATAAACCCAATAACACCATCCTTGCCACCATGGACGTAGAAGCTCTATACACCAACATCCCACATGAAGACGGATTACAAGCAATTAGAAACACTTTCCCAGAGGACACCACTGCCAGTCTGACAGCAGACCTATGTAACTTTGTTCTTACCCACAATTATTTCCAGTTTTAGAACAACTTATACCTCCAGATCAGCGGCACAGCCATGGGCACGCGCATGGTCCCACAGTACGCTTATGGCTGACTTAGAACAACGTTTCCTCAACTCCCGTCCCCTTTTACCCCTTCTCTACTTACGCTACATCGATGACATCTTTATGATCTGGATGCATGGCCAAGAAACACTGGAGACATTCCACAGAGATTTTAACAACCTACACCCCACCATCAATCTCAGCCTGGACCATTCTACTTGAGAGATCCATTTTCTGGACACCACAGTACAAATCAGCAATGGAAAATTAGACACCACTCTCTACAGAAAACCCACTGACTAATACAGTTACCTACATGCCTCCAGCTCCCATCCAGAACACACCATACGATCCATCATCTATAGCCAAGCCCTTCGATACAACCGCATCTGCTTTAATCCCACTGACAGAGACCAGAAACTTCAGGATCTCTACCAAGCATTTATAAACCTCAACTACGCACCCGGAGAAATAAAAAAGCAAATTGAAAGAGCCAGACGAATACCTAGAAACCATCTACTTCAAGACAGACCCAAGTAAACCAACAATAGAACACCACTTGTTCTACAGCCCCCAACTTAAACCTGTCCAACACATTATCAATAAACTACAGCCTATACTTGAACAGGATACGAAATTCCAAGAGTCTCTGGGAGACAGACTCATAGTCTCCTACAGACAACCACCTAACCTCAAGATGATTCTTACCAACAACCACAGGACATACCACACTAATGCCAACCCTGGTACCTTCCCTTGCAACAAACCCCGTTGCCAGCTTTGTCCACATATTCACTCTGCTGATACCATTATTGGACCTAACCAAGTGAGTTATAAGATCAAGAACACATATTCCTGCGCATCCAGAAATATGATTTATGCTATCATGTGCCGAAAGTGTCCGTCTGCTATGTACATTGGACAAACGTCTGAGACACTTTGCCAAAGAATCAATGCCCACAAAACAGATATTAGACAAAATCACAAAGAAAAAACAGTTTCTTGCCATTTCATCCAGAAAGGATATTGTCTCAACGACTTGATTACCTGCATCCTGCTTCAAAGACCTTTTCAGACTACACTTGAAAGAGAATCCTAAGCTTAAACAAAGACATCAATTATCTTACCCATTACAAAGATAGCTTCCCCAATTATCACCTCTAATATCATTAGCTCACAGACGTTTACCTTTCTCCCCTCCGCCCATCTCCCTTCTGTTCTGAAATTTGATTTGTCCTTTTCATATGTGTTCATTTTTCTAATTGTATCCTTTGGTATATATGGTTGTGACAATTTTCTTCCACTATTTGATCTGAGGAAGTGGGTCTGACCCACGAAAGCTCATCACCTAATAAACCATCTTGTTAGTCTTTAAAGTGCTACATAGTCCTGTTTTTTGTTTCAGCTACACCAGACTAACACAGCTACATTTCTATCACTATTAAACAATTAAAGGTCTTTATTCACCAGAGCTGTTATCACTAGTACATTTGAGAAGCACCATATTTATGTATTTAAATACAAAGACATTTCCATTGTAACATGATTGCTATTTCATGTATGTTAGCTAATTTTATAAGTCTTTCAAAGATCTGTTGTACAAGAGAACTAATTTTTTGTCAGTGATTAGAGTAAACCTATTCCATCATTATGGCACTAAAGTACACTGTACAGAGATTGCTTTGACATACTAATATAATCTTGTGACAGATGTCTGTCACATGATTTATAGTACTCTTTTAAAGCATTTTAGTTGCATTGTAATCAGCTAGGGTACATCTAGACTGCACTCTTTCAAAATAAACTATTCCGGGAGATATATTCCAAAATATCTAATTTCAAAATAGCACCTCTACACTACAGGGAAACCTCAAAATTAGTACCAGGAAGTCTCCCCTAATGTGCATGTGCTACCTCAATTTAAAACCCCAGGAAGCACTGGAGGATAATCCTATATCTAGTAGCCCAGTGTCTGTGAGTCTATAATGCTGACGTACATGGCCATGCCCGCTGGCCGTGTATGTCAGCACCCTCCCCCCCTTCCCCTTCCATCGTGGTGCTCTGCGCCGCTCAGCTGGGCCCCAGAGTGGGAGCAAGCGGTGGCAAGTGGCCACTTACCGCAACTTGCTCCCCCGCTGGGGCCCGGCTAAGGGGCGCAGCACTCAGCGCCATGGCGGGAGGGGAAGGGGGGGCAGTGACGTACGCGGCCATGCCCCCTGCTTGCGTATGTCAGTGCCCCGCCCCCCTTCCCTCTGCACGCTGTGCTGCTCCCGTGTACGTTAACGCCCCGCCCCCCTCCCTCGTGGCAGCCCAGATGAGCAGGCAGCACTCAGCCGAGTGCCATGGAGGGAGGGAAGGGGAAGGGAAAGGGGGGCAGGGAGAGACGGAGGGGATAGAGAGGCAGGAGGAGAAGAGAAAGGGAGAGTGAGAGGCAGGAGTGGGAGAAGAGAAAGAAAGAGACAGAGAGAGAGGCAGGAGGCGGAGAAGAGCTGAGGGTAGGGGGAGGCAATAGGGGGAGAGAGAGAGAAAGAGATGGAGCAAGAGAGCTCAGGAGAGAAGACCTGAAAATCCCATCTTATAATGGTCTAATTGGCTAGTTACTTAGAATGGCCCTGGTGAGGAGCTATTTTGAAATAGCAGCAGTGCAGCATCCACACTGCCATTATTTTGAAATAGCTCTTTCAGAATAGGCGTTATTCCTTATAGAATGAGGTGAAGCACTGGAATGGAATTTTGTAACTAATAAGTCAGTTATAATAAATGTATGTTATAGCAAAAGTTTGGATTAAACTTAAATACAAGATGTAGGCCTCACAGAGGGCCAGGCAACTTTGTTATCTTAGCTCCAGTTCTGTTTGATGTTAGCATGTTAAAGTGAAAGGAAGGAATATTGTAATACATAGTGATGTTAGTGATAGTAAGGCCTTATAGTAGACAGAAAGAAGTTTAATGTTGAAAGATTTTGTAACTTTGTTAAAGTGACTTGGACGTGCCCCTTTGTTCCATGCTGCAATTCTGTAAATGTATTGTTTGTGTGAATGAGAGAATGTTTTAGGAGTGATAAGTGTGAAGGCCACTGCATGCTCAAATGGTCAGAGGAGGGGCTGAAGACTCAGAAGCACCAAATAAGTATCAACTAAGTGAAAGAATTCAGAAGACGCAGACTACTGGGGCAGACTGACGAACCCTGAAGCTAGAGGCAAGCACCCCTTGATAGGGAACCAATCGCAACTTTTGCTGGAAAGACAACACCCCTAAGGGGTCGTCAGCATACTGACATCAGAAGACTGTGAGAACAACTTCTTCCCAATAAGCATGTCGTAGAAAGATGGATTGTGATGCTAAATGACTGATTAAGGCCTGACAAGGCAAAATGCATAGACTTGCATGGAAGGAAAATCCTATAAAAGATGAGGGGTCTTGTATGGTTCTTTGGGTTCTGTCCTGCTAAGATCAAGACCAGGAGGGGCATCAGTCGGGACTGATATGAACCCAGCTCCTATTTCACACCTGACCTATCTGGCCAATAGGTTGGGCCGAGCAACAGACTGGTAACTATTCCATCAGCGGGGGGTGGGGTGGGGTAGTTGGGTGTGTGTGTATGTAAATACATATGCTACTTTGTTATACAGTAGAGTCCCAATTATCCAACCTAAATGGG
Organism: Pelodiscus sinensis; assembly: GCF_049634645.1. Lineage (NCBI taxonomy): Eukaryota > Metazoa > Chordata > Testudines > Trionychidae > Pelodiscus > Pelodiscus sinensis. The sequence continues at coordinate 177,186,719 of NC_134712.1, forward strand.
ACCGACAGGTGGTCGGATTACTGAATATGTTGGATGATAAGGACTCAACTGTAGAGCGGCATCAGCTGCTCCAAGAGAGCAACGGGGCAGCTGATGCCGCTCTTGCCGGGGACAAAGCGCCAGCGGCAGGAGCAGCATCAACAGCTCCACGGCACGGGGCGGGAGAATGGCCCTGCTCGCTGCCCTGTTGCTCTCTTGGAGCAGCTGATGCCGCTTCTGCCGGAGCAGAAGCGGTGCTGTCAGGATCGGCATCAGCTGCTCCTACAGAGCAAGGGGCAGTGAGTGGGGCTGTTGTCCCGGCTCGTCTGACCCTGCAGCTCCTGGGTACAAAGTCCCCGGGAGCTACAGGGTCGGATAAAGTGGAGTGTTGGATTACCGAGTGACGGATAATCTGGACTTCACTGTATTGTCAATAAATGTGGCATGTTGCCTTCTCCCCCCCTGAAAAAGATGCCGTGTACTTCTTATAAGCATAACAGGGGTTTACAGAAATCTGAATAAGTTGCTCATTATTTTGAATTTATTTCAAAATAACAGAATTGCTGAGTTGATACTAGCATTGTTATTTTGAAATAACTGTGCTGTGTAGACACGCCCCTATTGATATAGTACTATTAGCCTTAGAACATTTTTACTGCTGGTGATTTTAAAATGGATGATAGCAGGATATTCTAACAGTGGTGTTAGAATTTGATATATAAATTTGTGTTTAGTTCATACTTTTTTTCCACAGTGACCTTTTTCCCCTGAAGCTATTATTTCCTATTTCTTTTCCTTTGCCGTTATGTGATGTATGGCTTTTTTTTTTACTTGCTCTTTGTTTAACTCCAGATGAGGGTACTTCAAATATGACTTAAGTCAAAAGAAATAAGGACTCAGTGTCTTCAGATCAGCTCTCTGTTCTTAAAGTCTACTATAATATGCTGTAAGTTCTTCCCAAGTTATCTTCAAACCATTAGTTTACTTAAATACAAGTTTCAGATCATTTTGTGAAAATGTTGGTTAAACTCAGGCAGGTGGCGTAGTCCTAAAATGTGTTTTCCCCCCAAAAAATGTTGTAGTCCACTCTTTGGTCATGTCGGCATCCAACTAAGAAAATGAGGAGACGTTGCACATGTTCTATTTATTTGCAGTCTTCAGCATGTATGCAATGCTTCTGGTAGAGATCATGAAACGTCTTCATTTTCAGTTTCATTAGTAAGCTAACAGTGCTTAGCTCTGTCTTTCTCAGTTAACCTCGATTCTTCGTTCTTTTTGCTTTTCCATTCCTTTGCTGACACAGGGTCCTGTTCCTCCAGAAAAAGAGGGTTGTTGGTGTTGGGTAGAGGGGAGGGAATATTGTGAAGAATTTATAGGAGTTGTGATTGCTCACTCCACGGAGAAAAGTGATAGAAATGTAGCCGTGTTAGTCTGGTGTAGCTGAAACAAAAAAACAGGACTATGTAGCACTATAAAGACTAACAAGATGGTTTATTTAACCATTTAAATAAACCGTCTTGTTAGTCTTTATAGTGCTACATAGTCCTATTTTTTGTTCCACAGAGAAAGTATTCTTCCATTTGTTTCCCGGAATGGTAATCTCTAGGTTGTGTTAGTTCAATTGCTGCCACTGAATTGCTAGGTAAACTGTCTTTGTCTGGCCTGGAGATTACAGCCTCATCACTGTGGTATGACCCTATTTACTCTTGCTATCTGACTGTTTAGGAAAGACATGTGGAAAGACACATGTTGAAGAGTCCATGGCTCTAGAAATTGGTTTCTCTCACAGATTGCAATAGCTCTAGATTTGTGATGCAAGATACTTCTGGGAGCTTCTAATTATTTAAGACTAGAATTGAAGCATCAGCAGCCCACTTTTTTTTTCTTTTTCATTGACTTGCTTTTGGAAGCATGGAGGTCAATGGCCATTCTTTAAACTTCATATACCATATATGTATGACCTTTTTGTCTACTCTGTTGATAACTATCCATGAAACAGTATATTGCCTTTACATATATTTTTGGTACTTCAACAGAGGAATAGCTCTGGTAGACCAACAGTGACCACCTTCATGTGGTTTGGGATAGACAATATTGTAACAGCAAATTGGAAAGTATGGGTGAGTTGGTTATGACTTGTTGGTCACTAGGCAATTGAATAGATGTTATAATCAAATATATCTTATCTATGTCTTAATGTAAACCACGGTTCTTCTCTAATTCTTGAAAGTTTTTTCAAGCAGATAAGCCATGTTCCAATATAAGCCCCTGGCCCGGTGATTAGATTGTAGTATTGTTTTGATTAAGCATCTCTTTGTGATGCAGTGATCAACTGAAGTTTTTATCTTAAGTATATCCTATAAATTATGTGACAAGCAATACAGGATAGCACTTTTTAAAATGGTGGTACTTAAATTGTTTTCTGAATCTGACAAAATACTTTATCCACATACCCTGACTATATTTCTAAATTTAGCTCCAAACAGAGGGACAATTAAATTTCTGAAGCTACATTATTTCCAGATCTTTAAAAAAAAAAGTTCCCATCCTCCAGATTTATACTTGTGCTTAATTTTATATTTCATGCATTAACTCATTGGTTTAAATGGGTATACTTATAATGCATGTAGTTAGCATGTGTGTAAATCTTTCAAGGTCAGGACTAAAATTAATTTCAGATTCTTATTTAGCTTAAGGACACATGGTTGTGAAGCAAAACAAATTAAAAATAGCTTCTTATATATCTGAGATTTAGACATTGCCTTGACCAATAGAGATTATAATCATTTATGTAGTTCTTTTGTATTTTAATACATTGTTAAAATCTGGAGCAAATACCTATTCTATATGATATTTTGGAAGTATTTTACAAGTTTTTTACCAGTATTTTCTGGATGTGCATACATTTTCTCACTGGTTGGTCAACACTTTGTTTTTCAGTTGATGAAAACATCACTTCATAGTCAGTCATTATTTTACAGATTAAGGATTTTTTTACAGCCAAGTTAATACTGTAAGATTAACATTAATGATGTTAATATAGGGAATGCCATTGAGATTATATATATATATAAATTATCTCAATGGCATTCCTTATATTGCCACAAGCAGTTACCCAGTAAAAGAAGGAAATCAAGTGGGTTTGGTATGATTTGTACTTAGGAAATATATGGTGGCTGCTAGTGATTATTCCTTCATCCTCAAAGTATTTGTAAATTAAATGATTTATATATTTCCAAGTAGTGTCCCAGGTATCAAGTCAGACTGACTGATCTATAATTCCCTGGGTCCTCCTTCCCCCTCCCCTCCTTTTAAAGATGTGTACTGCATTAACCCCTCTCAAGTCTTCCAGGACCTCTCCTGTCATTCCAACTAATTTTCATTACAATAGCTAAACTTTTGAGTTGTTTTGGTAGACAAAGTTTAGATTAAAATCATTCTTCAGTTAAACAGAACCTAAGTCAATTCATGCTTTATATTCTTCTTTGAATAACAGGTTTATTTTAGAATCATGTCATAAGTGCAAATTTAATTGCTATATTATTTATTCATAACTTATTACCAAATTAAATAGGGAAAATCACATTATGATCCTTGTTTAAATATTTCATATGTAAGTATGATGGGTGGAATTGCAGCATATTGCAGTATAATGTACAAATATTGAATTTTCCTATTGAAAAATCTTTTGCCTGAGTAATAATGGTAAATTGTTAAAAATTGCTGATAGGTGCAAATTGTTTATAGTTGCTCAGTGTTGGTGAACTTAGTGTATTGTATCAGAGACCATACAGCAGTGGTCCCCAGCGTGGTGCCCGCGGGGGCCATGGCGCCCGCTGGGGCATTTATATGCACCTGCCAAGTGACCAGGGCCGGCCTGAGCCATTCTTGCACCCTGGGTTCCCGGCTCATACGTGGCCCCACCCCTAGGCACCTGGCAGCCCCAAAAGGTTCGGGACCACTGCCATACAGTATATTAGCTGAAAATGAAAGCAGTGGAGATGTTATTAAGAAAAGAAACTGAATATTAGGAACAAAATTCCCTTGTGCTCAGTGTGCAATGTGCAGCGCAGTGTGCAATGTGCAGCACTATGCACCACTTGTGAATGACAGGGATCAGTGACAATAGATGCAGGCTTCTATTATTTTTAGCCAGTTGGTCTCAAATGTTTAAATTTCATAACAGGGTTATGTCTCAAGTCAAACTGTCCTTCCGGTTAATAGTGGAAAAAATGGGAAAGTCCTTAATGTTTTCTCTGCTACCTGCCTTCAGTCTTTTCACTGTTCAGATCCCAAACAGTCAGCATATCAATAAACCAAACAAAACCTGTGTGCATTTGTCAGCAAAGATTATTGCACAAACTGACTGCATTTGTCCTTGAACTTTTCAAAATTCCAATGAAATTATTCTAGGTCCATCATTTTCTGTCATCATAGAGCCATCTAGCCGTACTAGCCCACCCAAGACCCTGTTGTAGGGATGAGAATTAATCAGTGAAAGCCCTCTTCTTTGAGGTCAAGCCTATTGGATGATTCTTGAAACAGGACAGCACTGCATTCCAGGCCCTTGGGGCAGTATCTGGGAAGGCCAACACACTCTAATTCCCACTTAAGCTTGATTGTTGAGGATGTAACCACTATTAAATGGTTCATAGGCTTTGTTCTGCCCATGTGTATAAGAGTGTATTTCACCCAGCTGAAATGAACATTTGACTCCTAATAGTTATAGATACAAGAATGATATCAGAAATAATTTGTACAAATCACAATTTAAATGCTCTACTTGTGTATGTAATTTGAATAAAATCTGGTGCAAATGTATATTTCCTTGATGGGGGGGGGAGGGGAGAGCTGTTTCTCTGGTCCTGAAATAGTTAGGAAAATATACACATTTACCCCTCCTTTACAATACCCATGCTTGAGATTTTTACCTAGGGAAATGGAAATAACTCTGAGAGAACCTGTCAGTGGAACTCCTAATTGTCTGGAGGGCCCTCAGTGAGTATTACAAAGCATGTCCTACAAAAGAGTGAGACAAGGTCTTGGAGTCATTGCAGACCCTCTTTAATAGCAGTATAGACAATGTGCTAGGTCAGAGAACTCCAATTAGGTCACAGTAAGTTGCCATTTACTGCATTGGGTAGATCTGTGATTACTATATAAAGATTATTACCAAGAAATGAGATTAGCATATTCAGAGACGTATACATACTGCAATTATGCACCATCTCTCATTGAGCATGATGGGAGCTGGTTGCAGAAATCTTACACGTATTTGAAAATCCCACTCTTAACTAATGAAATCTACTTTCTGCTCTGATTTAGTTTCATCTTCACTATGCCACTTTATCCATCCCTGCAGACTGTGCTGCTTGCCACCAAATTATTTCTGTACTGCCTAAGTTGTGTCAGCAGGATGTGGGCAGGTTTTCAGTGCTTAAGATTGCCATTCATGTACTTCATTTTTAAGACTGTCTGTAGTTTCATCTTAACTCCTTTTATTTTGTATTATTCTTATCTGGTTACAAAAAGTATTAAACATAATATTTCTTCCTCATATTTTATATAAAATCTCTTTATGTAGCTGAATAATAAGTAATTTTTGAAACTCTATCAAATTCATAAAAACCTCATACTTTTCTGCTATGAGATATGTTCAGAAGTTGAGAGCTTATTTCATTTGCTGTACCAACAGGGGATTTATAGACTAATTTTCATTCTTTTTTTTTCCCCTTTCTGTGATCATATGTCAGCTGCACCGTATCAGAAATCTCCCACTGCAGCACAAGAGATAAAGTTTTGACTGGACTTGCACATTAACCTAGAACTTAAGTAGATTCCTATAACTGAAATTCCTATTAAATTATCAGAATATAATATCTAGCTTCCTTACTGGATAATATACTAAGCTGTCATGTCTGTTTGTTTTTACATGCTCTATATTTTACAAGGAGTGTTCTTTGTTCTAGTGAATGTCTATCAGATTATTTACCTTAACTTCATTTGAGTCCACTAAAATGTTTTTCCTGTTTTCATAGATATTGACTCCATGGGTGTTCTGTGGCTCAAGCAACTACTGAAAAAAATAAGGGGTACTCAGCACCCACCAGCCACACTGGCTCTGGGACTGGTCGCTGATCAGCTGTTAAGCAGGCAGGAAGCACTGAATGGATAGAGGAGGCAGAGAGTGGAGAATGGGTGGGGAGCCTTGAGGATAGAGGCAGGAAATGGTGGAGTGAGGGTGGGGCCTCAGTAGATAGGATGAAGTAGGGGCAGGACTTTGGCGTAGAGGTCAGATGGAGCATACACCAGGAAAAATACGAGTCAGCACCTGTGCTTGTAGTCATATTTTCTAGTGTGATTTATTTCTAGGAAGGCAAAATGATATAATAGTAGAGTAACCTGAAATTTGGAATTTTATATTCATCATTACATTTATATGGTTATTCTCACAGTGAGCTCAGGGTGAAACAATCTGTTTTGTAGACTTAACATTGCCTTGGTTAATGTTGTTTTGTTGTTACATTGCACAATGTTAAACGATCATATGCTCTGATAGCATTGTTCCCTTATAACATCATTCACCTGCCAGCTTTGTCTACTGCTTGAAAGATTTTCTGGAAAAGCAGCCCTTCCTCAGGTCGTTTGGGCTCCACGGTCCCCTGAGTGAGAGGTGGGGAGGGGGAGGAGAAGAGAAAGAGAGAGATGGAAAGAGAGGCAGGAGGCAGAGGAGAGCTGAGAGAGAGAGGGTGGGAGGCAGTAGAAGGAGGAGAGAAAAGAGAGAGAGAGAGAAACAGAGCAAGAGACTGGAGGCTCAGGAGAGAAGACCGACGTGGAGGAGAGACCTGAAAATCCCGTCTTATGACGGGCTAATTGGCTAGTCTTTATATAATGATTCTTGCTGTGGGAGTGATTTTAATGTTTGAATTACTTGAGCACAGTTATTGTCTGTTAGCATATAATGTAGAGTTTGCTGCTACTTAGGTTTAAGTACGTATTGCTGCTATATGGGGTGCTTTGTTTGGTTAATGATTTTTTCTCCTATGTTCTCTGGTCTCCCTTCTCCCAAATTATTGCCAAAATATAATCATTTTAAATACAGATTTATACTTACATTGGTTTCACTGTATGATTCACCAAAATGGTCTTCAGACAAATAGTTAGCTGATTGACTTCAGTTAGCCATACTTTGGGAAAGTTTTATCTCTATACTGGACATAATGCAACACATTTGTTGCAATGAAAAATACAGGAGATGTTTAAGAAAAACAATTGTTACTATAAACATATATAATAAATATATAGTAATATATTTTTCTAATATAAATGTTTCCTCGTTGTGTAAGGAATGAGAATACAACACACAAGAAAATATAAAGTTGGAATTTTGGTAACATATGGAATCTTTTCTGAGATTGCCGAAAAAAGGACAGAGATTTTGTTTGTTTGAAACATTCAGTGAAAACGGATGAATGCTAAAAAAAAATATTTTTTAAATCAGACCATTTATGTATGATATGTCTCTATCTGGACGAGGAACCTATCTCTTGGTACCCAATTTTGAAAATCTTGCCCACTATTAATAATGTAGTTGCTCCCCAAACTGTACAGTTTTGATCTTCAGAAATGATAGTTTCTTTGGGAAGCTGAACCAGTGCTCAAGAAAAATACTTATTTTATTAATTGTTTTGTACCTTGAATGCACAAAACACAATTCATTATTACATTAAACCTAGGAAATAATTACAACTGAGCCAGAATTATATCACTGATCTTCCTTTTTATACATAGAAAATGTGTTCAGAATAATCATATGGTTTGTGGTGGTGTAAAAATGGTTAAAAACATAGATTGTTTTCTGTATAACCCTTAGGGTGCTATACGTTGGAGTGATGGAGCATGACATAACATAGCTGTGGCTAGGAAGTTAAATTGATTTGCATGCTCAACTTTCAGAGAATGCTTGATTAATCCTATCTGTTAATACCATATCTGTTTTATTAATATTGGCCGTCCTTTATTCACTTTGTGTCCCTTTGAGTGCATTTGAGACATATGTTTTGTTATGCATGCAATAAGTATGATACTTTTATAGGCCCAGAATTGCCATACAAACAAATCAGGCTTTGGTAAATAATTCTGTGGTAGGGTTTCTGGGCATCCAGGTGTTTGTTCTTGGGGTTTTGTTTTGTTTTGTTTATTTTGGCTCCAGTCAGCTTCGCTAAAAATGCAGTTGACCGCAGCAAGGCGGGAAGGCTCTGTGGTCAGCTCTCTATTGCTCTCAGAAAGGGCCGACATGTCCTTCCGACTATTAAGTGGAGGGATAGCCTGGAACAGTCATGTGCTGTCCCCTCACACAGACACCACTCTGAGCACTAGCATTAGAGCTCCCATTGTCTGGGAACTACCATGTAGTTATGTGGATTTGGTAGGACTTCGGTAAGTTAATCAATGCTATCAAATAATGTAAGGAAACAATGGTGATCCTTTTTAGAATGAATAGTCCACCTTTGGCTTCTTTGTGGAAAAGAAGAACATAACTTTGAAAACAGGAAGGCATTGCATGTGGAGAGAGAGAGAGAGAGAGAGAGAGAGAGAGAGAGAGAGAGAGAGAGAGAGAGAGAGAGAGAGAGAGAGAGAGAGAGAGAGAGAGAGAGAGAGAGAGAGAGAGAGAGAGAGAGAGAGAGACACACACACACACACACATATACTCAGGAGCTTTCTATGTATTTGTACTTTCCCCAGAATGAGTAAAAACATATATCTGATGCTTCCCAAACTCTCTTTATATTGGATTTTGCAAGAGCTAATTCCTTCGTAAATAAATAAGCATCAAACATTTCATGCTAGACTTCACTCAACAGCTTGTTTAGGTAATGTGTAGACAATTCTAAACGTATATTCAAACTGAATAAAACATGACATGAGAAACCAAAATGCCATATTTTTCTTTAAACTTAATATTTGGTTAAACATATTCTTTTGGAGAGAGAACTTATCTAAATAATTTGAATAGATTATTTTGTTTTAATTATTCAAGACAATTGAAACTGTCTAATATACAGTATAATATGTACCGTTTTAATAAAAGTTGGAGTTGAATGATGAGATGGGCTTTTGAATAGTTAATGTGTTAAATGTAATCAAAATTGACTGAAATTGAATAAATCTTACTGAGAGTCCAAGGAAAATAGCTAGAATATGTCCTGGTATTCTTTGGCAAGTGTAGCTGGATCTGCTGCATGTAGCTGCTGTGGAAAGAACAAGTAAAGGGTTATTGAATGTATCATTTATTCCCCCCCTTCCCCACTTTCCATGTAAATCACTATAAAATAAAGGTTTTTATGGTATTTCAAAATATCCAATCTTGTCATTGCTTAGGAGCCTGATACTACAAACTCTTCACCAGGTGAATAGTTCTCATTCCAGTTAATAATTTCAGTGAATAATCTTATTTTATAATGGGACTGTTTGCCTGCCTAAATAAAGGTTTGCAGGACTTGTCCCTAATGTACCACATGATTGCAGAAGAAGAAGTTTAAATCCAGTGATTTTCAGCATCTTTAGACAAGGATACATTTTGATTTCTGAACTACTGTGCCACTTTAGGTCCAACCCTGACCAGTAAGGGATTGTCACTGTCTGCCCTATAGCCCTGAGCACTCTGTACTGTGCAGCCTTCCTTCAGAGCTCAGACACCAGCAACATGCTCAAAGTACAATAACCTCACTCTGGCTTCCACCAACCTTGGTTACTCCTGTCAGGGTGACCCCAACACTCATACACTCCCAAATTTCCCCTAAATCACGTGACCTGTAGAGCTTACTGAACACATAACAAAAGTTAAATTCAGTGCTCCCTTATAGAGGAGTATTCAGCAGTTTACCCCCTTCACTGGGATTAGCAAACACTATTTTAATGAATGCAGTCACTTGGTTTATAGTAAAAGTAAAATAAGTTTATTTAACTAAAAGACAGGTTTAAGTGATACTAAGTAGAAGGACTAAAAATAGAAAGAATTACAAGCAAACTCAGTGAAAATGTGATTCTAAGACTAAGTCTTGATTCTCTTCTTCAAAGAAATGTTTATAATCCAGTCTCTTCCAGCATTGCTGACCATATTTTTTGGCCAAGATCCCTCAAAGTGCTCAGTTATTCTCTCTCTCCTGATGAAGGATACCAAAACATCTTTTCCTTTTTCTCTCTATCTTCCCAAAATTCATTGACCTTTCTTCAGGAAGCACAAGGATTTCTTGGGAGTACATTCTCCATCCCCCAATGAGATTAAGTGGTCATCTTTCTTCACATGCTCTCCTTATGGCTTTGTTTGCCTTAATGAAAAAGCACATTTACAAGTGACTTTGGTCACAACTTTAGCTTAATTTACTAAATAGCTGCCTTCCCTCCTGTCTGGAAGAAAATCTCTTTCTCCCTTAGTGTGGTCACAGACTTAAAAGCATAATATCAGTGAATATTCATAATTCCTTGTACAATATGAATATATACATTTCACAGGAGTATTAATCACCAGTGTGTCACCAGTTTTTAAATTATATATAATACCTTTTAGATACAGATTATGACAATAGAGCAGGGGTCCCCACCTTTTTCGGTCCTCGTACCTCCTTGGCTTTTAGTAAACCTTCCTGTACCCCCTATTCAGTATGAAAGGAAATTAATTCTAGACTCTAGAATCCACAACTTTTTTCACTAACACTACTACTTTTGGAATACAGGCAGTCCCTGGGTTACGTACAAGATAGGGACTGTAGGTTTGTTCCTGAGTTGAATCTGTATGTAAGTCGGAACTGGCGTCCAGATTCAGACACTGCTGAAACTGACCGCCAGTTCTGACTTACTTACAGAATCAACTTAAGAACCCCAGGCGTCCCCAAGTCAGCTGCTGCTGAAACTGATCAGCAGCTGATTCCAGGAAGCCTGGGGCAGAGCAACTCTGCCTGGGGCTTCCTGTAGTCAGCGCTGGTCAGTTTCAGCAGAAGCTGACTTGGGGACGCCTGGGGCAGAGCAGCTGGGGTGCTGCTGGGTTGCTCCAGTAGCACCGCTCCTCGGTGCTACTGGAGCAACCCAGCAGCACCCCATCTGCTCTGCCCCAGGCGTCCTGATTCAGCCGCTGCTGAAACTGACCAGCAGCGGCTGAATCAGGACCTGGGGCAGAGCAGCTGGGGTGCTGCCGGGTTGGTCCAGTAGTGCCCAGAGCGGGCGCTGCAGGACCAATCGGCAGCGCCCCAGCTGCTCTGCCCCAGAGTCCAAAACAAAAGCCTGGTCTGCTGGGGGGGGGGGGAGGGAGCACACTAGCTGCGCCCCCCCCCCCCCCCCGCAGACCAGGGACACGGGGAGCAGAGCCGCAGCGGGATGCCGCGCCTCTGAGGCTTTGCTCTGGCAAAGCCTCAGAGGCGAGGGACCCCGCCGCGGCTGCGGCTTCAGTCTGGGTGCCTGTGGTCTGCTGGGGACGGTCCCCAGCAGACCACAGGCTCCCGGACTGAAGCCGCAGCAGCGGCGGTTCCCCGCGCCTCTGAGGCTTTGCTCAGGCAAAGCCTCAGAAGCGCGGGAACCCGCCCGGTGCCCCTGGTCTGCTGGAGACGGTCTCCAGCAGACCAGGGGCACCGGAGCAGCTTACGAACGGGGCTTTCTCGCCCCGACCTCCGGGGCGAGAGAGCCCCGTTCGTAAGTGCGGATCCGACATAAGTCGGATCCGCGTAAGTCGGGGACTGCCTGTATTTCATTAGGATAATCTAGTTATTTACCAAATATTCCCCGTACCCCCTTGACAAGCTTCTCATACCCCCTGGGGGTACACGTACCTCCGGTTGGGAACCCTTGCAATGGAGTATTAGGTGTAGTGAGTATGTCAGGCCTAAGAGAAATTGCTGTCAGACAGTACAAAATAGTGAACCATCACTGGGCCTTTCTGACATACTTATTTAACTTGAAAAATAGTGGTTGGGTGAGTAAGCGTGAGGTGCATGCGTATTATAGTTGTTGCTGTCAGTACATTCTGCGAGTCTTGCAGTGTGGCGCAATGTGTGATGTCACTGTACACGGTTGTTGTTGGCAATAACAATTGGTGCTTGTACATTGTTCTGGTTCCGGTTGTGGGTCTGTCGATGTCCTTTGCAGCCACTGCAAACATCACCGCCGTTCCTGTCGACCTGGTGTTATTTACAAGAAGAATTATAGCAGTATATAAGATAAGTACAAGAAAAATAATTTAAAATATGTCAAAAAGAAAAGTGCAAGGTGTTTGGGAGAAGTTAAAAAAGAAAAAAACAGGCGATCTTACAAGCCGAAGTGAAAAAATGTCAGAAATTAACAGACATATTTTTGGAAACCACTTCTCAATCAGAACAACTCAATTATGAATGACTTAGCATGGAAGAGTAAATTTTTAAAAAATTATTTGATGCGAGAAAGCGGGCCGTTCTCAACCCATTTCCCAGGCCTATTTTGATTGCCAGTCCGCCCCTGGAAGAGATTCTGCCTGGGGAAATGGGCATGCCCTACTACCCTGGCTTCAAAGACTGCACAGCATCTCATAGACCCATGCCAGTCAGTGATCCACATGCTGACTGCCTACGTTGCTTGGGGGAAGGACATATCTTGAACTAGTGTCACATTTGCAAGTCCTTCTGTCCCAGAACTGTTAGAGTGCAGCATCCTTCGTAAAGCACTCTTAATGGAGTCCATGCTGGCCCCACAAGATCAATGGTAGGACTCAGCCAGTGCCTCGGTGCACAGTGCACAAATGGCACAGTGCTGATTGTCGCCCATGGCCCCAGCTAGACCTAGGAAGCTGGGCAGGGGCAAGTCTCCTTGTGAAGATAAGGGAAAGAAAGGTGACTAGCCAGCAGACAAGCTGGAAAAGCCCCAAATGGCCCTGATCTTGGCATCAAGATCACCCTCATCAGTGTTTGGAGGTCTGTCTACCCTCCACGCTTGAGGCCTTCCTTGCCACGCAGGACATAAGTACCATGCTGGTACTGCCCTTGACACCGATGGGGTCCCAGCACAGCTGTAAACCACCATTTGGCCCCAATCTCTTGGCAAGGTCTGATTGCACTGTCCTCCTGTGTTTGAGAGGGGAGTGTTCTGAAGTCCCCATAGGTCTGCACATGAGATACTGGGACACGACGTGCAATCTTCCGCATCACTGGAGTCAGTGCGCAGACCTATGCAGGCACTGCCCCCTGGTACCAGAGGCGCAGAGGAAATAGTGACTCTCTCTACTCACCACGCCGTGGTCAGGACCCCTCTTCATGACATCAGCATCATTCACCATGCCATAGATACTCACCAGCGCTAAGCCTTTCCAGATGCAAAGGTGTGTCCTGCTTCTCCCAGTCCCTGTCCCAGCGCTGTGGAGCTTCTCTCTGTCACCACTCTCTGGACTCGAGTGGTTCTTTGGGCCGTCACAGCTGCTGCACACACTCTGGACATCCCCGGTCTTCAAGGTCTGTGAGTACTAGAGTCCCAGCACCGGGAAGAGCTGACATTCCTACTCCTCATCTTGGGCATCAGCGAGCATCTGTTCCTGCGGCATGGCCTTGGAGGTGGCCTCCATCCTTCCAACCACAAATCTCAGGAAATGCTTGTGATCCTCAAAGATCGCGATATGAAAGACTGCATTCTTGATGTAAAGGGTGGCATACAAGTCCCCTGGATGCGGGTAGGGAATGATAGTGTCTAGGAAGACCATGCGGAACTTGAGTCAGACCAGATATTTGTTGAGGCCCCACAAATCCAATATAGGCCATAAGCCCCCTTTTTACTTTGGGGATTAAAAAGTAGTTATAGTTGAACCCTTTGTTCTCAAACTCCGGTGGTACCCTCTCCACTGCTTCCATTTGGAAATTTCAATATAAATGGAAAATTTTCTGCCTTGCCTAACCAATTTTTGATGGTATAAATAAAAGTAAACTGTCTGAAATTAGTCTCGTATTCTGTTTTTAATGGCCAATTCACTCCTCATCTATGTGCTATATATCCATGTACATTAATTGAGTTGCACTTGCTTATATCAAATTTACTTTGGCTAATTGTATTTGGTTCATCTGCAGTTCCTCATAGAAGAATTAGTTGTTGTTTTTCTTTTTAAACTAACTTTGTTTTAAAGACAAAAATCTAATATTTTCAACAAGTTGCTGAAACAACACATAAATGTCATCGTACTTGTAACTGTGCCCCTGGAAATGCTTGCCTCAATGGCATTTTTAGATACAGTATCTGGGTGTTTTTTTTTTCACGAGGTAATCTTTGCACTTGCTTATATGTAGACTGGTGATGTACATCGAAAGAGACAGCAGAAAGACTACAGCAGGAAAAGAACAGCAAAGCAGCAATGAATACCTGTCAAAATGCTTGGACCTTCTCATCTATCACATTGTGCAGGAGCTGCCAGGAATTCTAGGTAAATTGAGTTGGCTGGCACAGAATTTTTTTTTCTTACTACTTTCCTCACTACCTTCCAGAACATTTTAATAATCTCTTTAAAAAGTACAGTCAGTAGTAAGTGGAAAGATGGTATTTCCTCATTTCCTGTTTATAACAATTGAATATTAATTATTGTTATCATATCTTCCTTTGCATTTGAACCTTGACAAATGTTTTTTTATTTAATATTTGAATCATGGTAGCACACAAGGATCCCAATCTGGACTGAGGCACCATTATACCAAGTGTTATATAAATGTTTTTAAAGACATATTCCCTACCCCAAAGATCTTACAATATAACAGTGAAAGTGACTTGCACAACATGGAAGACGAATGGTGGAATTGTATCTATTATAAAAACATATGTGTAAATGTATACATTTATGTAGGAACATGTATGTCTATGGTGATAGGTAGGACAGATAGCACTACCTATTAAGTGTTCCTGATGCTGTTCATTGTAAAACCCTGTTTTCAGTTGCTTAATTTTAAAATTTTAAGAGTGAAATTTTACATACTAGATTTCTGCTTCAGGATAAATTTTTCTAGAACATTTCAGCCAATACAGTTCAGCTGTCTCTAACAAGGATTTGGAAAATAATTGTTTTTCCCATGTTACATTTTTACACTTCTTAAGGAGTTCTAATGTCCCTATGCTTGGAGCAGAGACTTCAGATTTGCCACGGGAGTGGCCTCAATGTCAGGATGGGTTTTGTGCTAGCCCCATGAAAATCCACTCAAATGTGGCCAAATTCTAAACCGTTGGAGAACTGTAGTTCACATATCCTTCGTAGAGACTTTTTTGATTGTAGCAGGTATTTGCTAAATGGTTCAACCTCACTGAGCATGCTTGAACCTCTCTCAAGTCCTCATGCTGACCAACCTGTGTGTGCACCATCGCCATAGAGCAACTGTGCATACTCCAAGCCAGGACTACAGAGGTGAAGCAGGGCTTTCCCTGTAAAGCAATTGGGGCTGGCCCTAGAAATGAGAGTAGAGAGTCTGTCTTTCCTGTGTTCTCAGTGATCCCTCTGCTGGCACCCAGTTATTGTGGAGGAGGATGCTGTCTGTTTTGAATACTGGGGGCACAACATATGGACCAGGGATTGGGCCAAGGAGTATGGTGAAATTAGGACTACTGGGGGTTAGGAAAGAAAGAAAATGGCAGAGAGATGGACTGGGAGCTAATGAGGGCAAGAGTGTTGAGTGGGAGATATTTGACTGGGGCAAGGAACACTGACATCAGATGAAGACTAGATGGAAACTGATAGAAGAGCCAGAAACTTGGAATCAGAAGGTATGGGACAGGGAAGAGTCAGGGAGCCAAGTGGGGGGGAGAAACTTGTTCCTCTAGAACCTTGAATGGAATCCTAGATTCCTGAGTCTCACCATTCCTTTGCTGTCATCAAATATCTGTGAAACAACTGCCAAAGTGTCTCATTCCCTTGCATCAATCCACAGAGAAGATAGCTGCCTACTACTGCTCTGTTATTCTTTTAGCTCAAGTGACAGAGGTCTGTGTCTGTGAATCTTAAATTACCAATCCTGACCCATGTAGGTGTCAGTTAATGTCACATAATACCGGTTGGACCTCTCTGGTCTGGCACCCTTGGGACCTGATCTGTCCGGAATGAGAGAATTTGCTAGAACAGGGGAGGCCCCTACCATGAGCTACCAAGCTGGAGTCCCAATCAGCACTGCCAGCTGACTCCCGGGCGGTCACAGGCTCCGGTCCTGGTCTTCGCTGCTGCTGACTGCCTGGGACTCGGGCCTGAGTCTTGCGCTGTTGTGAGCTACCACGGGGCTCCGACCCTGCCCCACACTGCTTCAAGAGTCTCCTGGGGGCTCTGGATGCGGACTGCTGAGGGCGCTGGCCTCGGTTGAGCTGCCGACCCTGCTGCCCCTGGACTTTCTGCCATTAGGCTCCCAGGCTCTCTGTTCCAGGAGCATCCATGGTCCTGCACCAGAGAGTGCTAGTTTTTGGAGGTGCAACCTATAATAATTGTTTTTCAATTTCTTTTTAAAATAATTTAGGAAATTAGAAAAAACTTCTGTAAAAGAACGTTGTTGAAGTTGCAAAGTCAAGTAAATTTAGAAAATGCCAGAATAAAGGTTGCCTGTGCAATATAATTTTAACTATTTGCATATATGCATAATGGCACAGACTTTAAATGCATAATCACATTTTTAGCACAAATGATGATCCTACAGAGAGAAACTTCACCACACATACCTCATCCCAAGAACGTTTCCATCCTCTGCACTGAATGAGGCAGGTCCTCTGGGGGGAAAAAAGGTGATCATATAATTAGACAATAACATAATGCACAAAAGAGTTGAATTAAGGTTGTACAGACAGTCTTAATTCTGGTGTTTCCTAACCTTTGAATGCTCTCTTAAAGTTCTTCTAACGTATTTTATATATGAAGTGCCAACTACCCCAATTTTCTCCTGAAGCTGCTATTAATTTTATACTATGTTTACAGATCTTGAGGGGAATTTTGAAGGCTAAAATGCTAATGGCTTTTCTTTTCAAACAGCCAAAGCCCTCAGGGGCATAGTTCTAGACACAGCATACAGTTTGGGAGGAAATACTGAGGTAGGATTTTGTGAGAATTAGACAAGGCAGCATAAGGGGAGCAATGTAATAAGAGAAGAGCAGAAATGAAGATGAGCAGAGACTTGGGAAGGGACTTGCAGGTGAGAACAAGAAATTTGAATTTGACATGGTGATGCAGCCAGTTCAGGGATTGAAGTGGGCTGAACAGGAAGATGTGAGTATTAGGGAGCCCAGAGCAAATAAATATATATAAATCTAGATAAAATGTGATGAGGGGCTGCGTGAGTTTTGGCTCTTTTAAACAAAAACAAACAAACATTGAACTTAAGACAAATCTTGAAGGTCAAAGAGGCAAAATTGTGAAAGGCAAGAGAGGAGTCAAAAATAATCCCCACATTACAGGACTGAGTATGGTGGCGTTATCAAGCCTGACAGAGAATTTGGGTAGTGGAATATGTTAATGAGGAAAAATGTTAAGTACAAGTTTGAAGGCTAGACTTCAATGAAGAGGTGACTTCACAAAGTGATAGAATATGGGATTGGATGGAGAAAATATATTCTAGGATTAGAGTAGTCAATCTGTGAGTCATCAGAGTAAAGATGGCAGTTAAAGTTCAGTTAGCAGGCACGATCTCCCAAATATATGGATCTGAAGGCGGGGTAAAGGACAAAGCCCCTGTAAGTCCGCAGGCAGAGGAGAGTAATACAACTCATCAGCTACATAGTGCAAGAAATGACAATTTATTTCTCATAGTTAATTATTGGCTTTAGTAACGGAAGAGAAAGGGTAGCACTTGCAAAGTGTGATAGGCTAAAAAGTCACCTATCTATTTTTAAAGCTTATTTACAAAGACCATGTAATATTTTGTTTCTCCTGCAAGCTATATCTGTTCTTTGTTTTCCTAACTAACTTATCAGATACCCAAGTATGGTCAATTGCAGGATTGCAGCCTTAAACTGTATATGCTGAGAGCCTTTTTCTCTCTCAAAGAGTATACAGGCAGTCCCCTGGTTACGTACAAGATAGGGACTGTAGGTATGTTCTTAAGTTGAATTTGTATGTAAGTCGGAACTGGTACATATTGTAGGGGAAACATTGGCCAAACATTTCTCCAGAGCTCAGTTTTATTTTCCCACACCTCACTTCCCTCAGTCCTTTATTCTCAAGCTGAGGTGTCTGCTGAGAAAAGCCGCTCCACGTCTCCCTGGTCTGCTGGGGGTGGCGCTAGCTTCGCGTCTCCCTGGTCTGTTGGTGGGAAGCAGCTAGTGCGGGGTTGCCTCACCCCGTTTGTAAGTAGGGATCCGATGTAAGTCGGATCCATGTAACCCGGGGGCTGCCTGTACATACCTAACACAGCTGAGGTCTCTGGGTATTATTGTAATGCAAATAATAACAAAACAAAAAGTATTGCTGTCTTTTACATGTAATTCTCTGCCTTTTCTATTGATGTACAATTTTAATGGCATGTTTTGGACAATTTGTACATCAAATGTAAGTTCTCCTCTTTGTTTTCCTTCTTCAGATAATGTTGAGAAGAGTTGTATTGTTTTTGAGTGAAGGAAGGGGGTTTTGTGTGTTGTTTTTTATTAAGATTAATTTGATGCCTCTAGTTTTATGAGAGTATTTTCTCATTACCTGTTTGGGATAATAAAAGAATGTTCTGAGCAAGGGAGAAAAGTTATACCCTCATATGAAAAGTATCTGAAGATAGACACCTTGGAAAGTGAATTTAATTAAAAGTAGTTAGATTTCTGATTTGGAAATTGATTTTTGTTGGGTTATATATATATTTTTATTTTAACTTCCATCTCTTCCAGCAGATGTAACTATAAACCAAATAGATTGAAAAAATAGAAATTGATTTCAAATAAGATTAAATCAGTAATACAGTAATCAGCCTTAAAAAATTGTCATTTGCCTTTAACTTAATAAGTTCTGTATTTTGTAACATTTTAGGTATTTCCTATATAATAAACATAAGGTCATACTGAAATAATGAGCTATTTATTTTCTTTAATGCAAAATTTGGCAACAGGATGTCCACTGTACATACTGTAAAGTATGGAAAGCCAGAAGAACAAGAAAGTATATTCAGCGGCGAGGAGTCCTGTGGCACTTTATAGACTAACCGACGTGTTGGAGCATAAGCTTTCGTGGGCAAAGACCCACTTCGTCAGATGCATGTAGATTCAGAATCTCTTTTTCACCACAACTAGGGCTTTATGAGCAGGGCTCTTTATTGAGGCTCAAATAGCTGGAGAAATTTTGAGAAATATTCACTTTTATGAACAGTATATTGAAACTGGAATACAATTGTTTGCATGTCTCTTCTTTTTAATTAAGGCTAGATACTGCCTCCATTGCATACGCTAAGTATTAAAGTCAGTGAGAGTATTTGAGGAACAAACCACTGATACTACTCAGATAATTAATGTGTAATGGGGTGTGAATCACCACAACAGCACCTTCTTCGGATTGTTCTGGGAATTACAGTCACCAGTGTGGTTCACTTTAGTGGTGATTTCCTGTCATCACTTCTGCTTTCTCCACCATCTGAATGTACGTTGCTCCCGGACCATGGTTTCTGCTTTGGGACACAGCTCTCCAACTGGGCTTCAGACTGCTGTCACCCCATTTCCAGGGGCCTGGCACTCCACAGTCCCACCATTTGCCTGAGTGGCCAACTGCTGTCTAATCTAGCCCCTTGCTTCAGGAGCAATTAACAGTCTGGATTTAGGCAACTCTCCTCAATGGCAAATAGGAGCAAGAAGGTGTGTATGGTGGGAGGAGTAGGGGGAATGGACTGAGGCCCACCTACTACTCTCGGTCCCAGCCTAGAGATGCTATAAACTGGCAGCCACTTACTGGCCCTCCTAAAGAAAGATAGGTATGCTGAGTTTGTATTCCCTTCTGACCTTAAAATCTATGAAACTGGATATGAGGCTGACAAAATCTGGGTTTTCATTTTTCAGTGCCTCTATTAAAGACTTGGAAACATGAATGATATGCACATTCAAGGACAGAATTTGGCTTTTAAATTAATATTTTTAGTGCTTTAGTGAGTGTGGTGTGTTTTTTTGTTTTTTGCCTATAAGCAGAGACTTTCCCCTGACCATCAATTCCATTTTTATGCATAAACAAAAGGCCTCTTGTTTGCCTGAGACAATAGTTCATATAACACAAGATCAATCAGAGTAGAATTTGCTGGTTCTTACACACTTCTTGTTTCTTATACCACAATCTTCCCTTTATGATCAAAGTTTTAATCCTTCTCTCTAGATTAGCTGTAGGTTAGATGTTTTCATCATAACTCAGCTGTGCTCCCACATTAGCTCATGCTTTAACTCTTTCTTTTTTACCTATCTGTCACAAGAATCCCTGTTGCTTTGGATACTTTGTCACTCTTAAATCTACTTGTCTTCTCAGAATATACATTCCAAACAATTATATGCTCCTTGAAAATGTTAAATTTATTATCCAGAAATTCTGAGTGAAATGCTGGCCTCACTGAAGTCATTGGTAATTTTGCCATTCCGTTCATTGGAGCTAGGAATTATTTTACTGTATTTCAAGAGTTCAGGCCTTTTAAGTGTCAGTCTACAAAAATAATTTTAATGTGCATATGCGTTTAAACTATATGAAATAACACTCCGTATCTTGCACATTATTAGAGTTAATATAAGATTTCAGTTTCTAAAACCTTTGTAATGTAAATCGGTGGTTCCCAAATTGTGGGTTACAACCTCCATAACAGTTGTGCCATCAGCAGGCAGGGTTGTGGGTCCAACAGTCTGGATTCATATAAGATAATGCCATCTTCCCCAAATTTCCAGACCTGCTTTACAAATGCCATGCCATGAGGCTGATATTCTGACCTGCAAAATGGTGGCCTCTACACATTGTGCCTTTGTACATATGGTATGTATGAGGCCCTGTTATGTGAAGGACTCATGTGGAGGCATGGCATTTGTGGAGCAGTTCTGGACATGTTGGCTGTGTATAGGTGGCTTTGCATATTTCATTTTGTCATATGCGCTATCCATATGTGCAAATATTCAGGAGAGAGACTAGAATCCAGAAGATTCTTTGTCTGTAGGCAGCAGTTTTATCAACAGGTATGCTCTCTGCCTGAGCTGGCAGAAAATCATGCTAACTTTTTTGCAAGCAAAAAGTTTGGGATGCCTGATCTAAAATGAAGGCCTGGAACACTCTTTTCTAATATCTTACGGAAACTGCTAAGCACACTTCTGTAACTACACAAGCTTCCTGAGGTTCATTCTGATATGCATTTGATTACTTGCAAGTCAGAGGGGGATGGAGACTTGATTTACAAATGTTTCTAGAGGACCAGGAATATCCCTGGTTTTAAAGGAGTGTACAGTTCAGAGCTAGTGTGATTACAGACATTTGAGTGACAGCTGCTTGTCTTGAAAAATAGTGTACATGTTATCGTAATACTCCTGTATAATACAAAAATAATTCCAACAAAGTCAGTGGAATTGTACTGGCATAAAACAGGAGTAATATAGTAATCAGCTTCATTCTGTTGCTAGTCACTTTCACCCATTTGGTATGAAGAAGAAATTAATTTATTTCACTAGTGGAAGACTGTGAAGCTAAGGGTTAGTACTTTTTACAATAACTGGTTAACATTTTCAGCTAGGATAACAGATAAGACCCTTGTCTCGCATTCTCAATTACTATATAGAGAAGAAATGTGTGTCTTTGGTTTGCAAATCTACATGAATCTAAGCAACTTACTGGCAAATATTTGAGTGTTTTGAAAGCAATCAATTGAAATCAGAGGGCTCACATGCTAAAAAAAACCTTTAAAAAACTTGGGTGGTTCTGTAGCACTTTATAGATTAACAAATATCTAGAGAGTGTCGGGAGCTTTTGTGGACACAATCCACTTCTTCAGATGAATGGAGGAAGTGGGTTGTGCCCATGAAAGCTTTCTTTCTTTCTTTCTTTCTTTCTTTCTTTCTTTCTTTCTTTCTTTCTTTCTTTCTTTCTTTCTTTCTTTCTTTCTTTCTTTCTTTCTTTCTTTCTTTCTTTCTTTCTTTCTTTCTTTCTTTCTTTCTTTCTTTCTTTCTTTCTTTCTTTCTTTCTTTCTTCCTTCCTTCCTTCCTTCCTTCCTTCCTTCCTTCCTTTCTTTCTAGAAAAATAGTCAAGAAAAGAAAAAAAGATGTCAATGAAGCACTTTGAAAAGCGCAAATGAAGCAGGGATTTAAATATCCCATGCTTCATTTGCATAATCATGTCCCAGCGGTCTTTCAAAAAAGGGTATTTCAAAAGTGAAACGGCAGTCTAGAAGCGGTTCTTTCAAAAAAAAAAAAAAAAACTTTTTGGAAAGATCCCATACTACTCATTTTTTCAGGATTAGGGGATCTTTCAAAAAAGGGGTTGCTGGGTTTTTTTTTTTTTTAAACAACTGCATCTACACTGCAGTTTCACTTTCGAAATACCCTTTTTCGAAAGACTGCTGGGATGCAATTATGCAAATGAAGCACAGGATTTTTAAATCCCTGCTTTATTTGCACTTTCGAAGTGCTTCATTTACATCCTTCTTTCGAAAGAGGGATGTAGTGTAGACACAGCCTATGATGCTACAGGATCAGGTTTTTTAAAGTTACAGACTAACACAGCTACCCCTCTAAGACTTTTATATGTGCCTAAAATTAAGCACATGTTTAATTTTTCTGGACTGAGTATAAAGTGCTGAGCACTTTGTAGGAACAAAGAGAATAAATAGTTCAGCTTGTAAGAAGAATCAGAAATAGTTTTTCTTCAGGTTAAGCCTGAGAAACTTCAAACAGACTATGTGTGGAAAAAATGTTAACAGTGCCTTTATTTTGTTAAACTAGTTATGTTGAGGTAGTCTGAGATGTATACATTTGCTGTGTGTTACAGGTGACATTCTTAATGCCCTTGCTAGTGTCTCTGGACGTAAACATCCATCAACAATTCAGGCCAAACAGCTGAAGATGTGGCTTCCCATGATGCCTGTTGTTCTTCATCTTGTGACGTCCCAGGTGAATATTTATTTTTAATTAGAAAACAAAGAATATAAGCCGTTTTATGCTCCTTAAATGCACTTTATTGGTTGTAATTGGAGTAGGATAAATTATTTCTTCTTTACATGAAGTCAGCAGGGTTTCCAATAAGGATGTTAAGGACTAGTTGACTATCCGATAAGCAAATGCTTATCGGATAGTCGAGTCGGTTAGTTGCTTTTCCCTCCCACCCTTCCCACTGTCTCTATCAGATAGAGGCAGCAAAGAGTGGGAGGGGAGAGGGTACTTTAAAGCAGCAGCATCACATAGAACCTGGATATGGGCTCCGTGCGGTGATGTCGATTTGAAATGCCATGGCGGTGTTTCAAAGGGACAGTGCCGCAGAGGTGATCCCGTGCTCCATGTAGCGCTGCCCCTTTGAAACGCCACCACAGCATTTCAAAGCAGCAGCGCCGCATGGGCTGACTTTAGGCTCCGTTGCCCCTTTGAAACGATGAGGTGGCCTTTCAAAGGAGCAATACTGCAGAGCCCGGGATCAGCTGTGCGGTGCTGCCCCTTTGAAATGCTGCGCCACAGTGTTTCAAAGCAGCAGCACCGCGTGGAGCCCCGGGTCAGCTGGGCAGCCTTGACCTGACCCCGGACTCCGTGCAGCATTTCCATGGAACCCGGAATTAGCTGGGGAGTCCCCAGCTGATTACTGCCAGCTTATCCTGAGCTCCGTGCGACAGAATGCGGAAGTGCCTATCGACTACTCGATGGAAATTCCATCAACTACTCGACTAGTAAATTAATCGATATTTAACATTTTTAGTTTCCAACTATATGACAGATTTAAGACTTGAGCTCTGTTTGTGATGTTTCGATAGTTTTAATGATAAAACCAAAATGTTCCACTTTACCTGCTTTTAATTGCTTTTTCCAAAATTCTGCTCAAATAGGTATTCCGACCCCAGATTGTGACAGAGCAGTTTCTTTTTAACTATGGAACTTTGCTTGTAAGTAACAATTTCAGTTGTACTAATGTTTTGTATATAAAAAATGTGTATACTCCTGGTAATCTTATACAATATATAAGTTAGTTAAAACAAAAGTGGGTTTGTCTTCCTGATGTAACTTTTCTTTATTTTGACTATATCAAATTTGACCTTTTAGCAGAAAATATATTGTCTTCCAAAGTATATTTCCTTAAGAGAAAAGCCTAACAGCTGCTTTCTCCATGTAAACAGCAATTAGTGTCTTAAGATCAAATGTCACAAAGGTCATTCAAATAATAAATAAGTTAATTCAGAAGTTTCATATAATATAACTGTTCTGCATACTGCATAATTTCTGATGAATGCATAATTTCCTAAGTGCTATGAAAGATAAACTATAATACCATATTTCAGTTCTGTCTTACATTTAGTAAGACACATTCTTTTTCTAGTTTAAGAATATAACCCACATGAATTGTTATCTTTTTCTCCTTGCCAGTACATTTACACTATATTTAGTTGATGAAATGCTGTGCAGCATAAACTAGAGAGCAAAGACATTTGTCTTGTTCAGCATCTGCTCTCTAGCTTTGACATTAACAATAAAAACTGTACTGGATTTCAAAAATGACACAGAGCACTGTAGTTAAAATGAAGTAGTACTTCTGTATTGTACTGTTAGTTTCTAGTATGAAAGTAATATCCATTGTCAAATGGGAAATGTATTTTAAAAGTTACGATTCATGATCAAACAAAATATTTTGAAGGACACATTTTTAACAGAGTGCTTAAATTAGTGATTTATTCACACAGTAGATGCAAAAACTCTCACTGCAGATAAGTTCAATTATAGTTTCTATTTTTCCTGTTCAGCAGAGTCTGATGTAGTTGCATCCATTAGTAATTTAAAAGATAGTTTTCATAAAGATTGTTTTTTGAATGCTGATTAAAATTAAGAAAAATTGTTCATGTTTTAAAAGTGGAACTCCAAAAGATTTTTTCTCTTACATTTTTGTACGTGAATTTAATTTTTATGAAAGGTGCTGGATTGACCTTTGTGGAGATCAAAGTCCTCTCTTTTATCCATATATCAGACACTGCTTATGAAGCTTAAACTTCCTCAGACTGTCATGCCTATCTGCTGCAAGTGTATACTAGAGAGATCAATTTTAGTTCATCTTCCAAGCTCTTTGGCTTCCTTAATAAAGCTAATAAATAGGCCAGTTAGTGTTAGTTGTAGTTGTGAAATCCCCATTTGTTGTCTTTGGAAAAGAACCAATATTTTCCCATCAGGAATTATTTCACTTAGTCACCAATTTCCTGACAGAGAACAATTTACAGATGCTAACTGGGCTTGATTTGAACCAGCAACCTAGACTTGAAAGGCTCTGTTTTTGATCAATAAATAAATCTCTGAGCTATAAAGTGGAAAATAATGGTTCTGGATCCCAAATAATTAAACTAACTGGAATTTATTAATATGTAAACTTAAAGTATATTTTGTTATAGTTAAAGCCATTTTTTTGAAATATCAGTTCACCTTCAATTGTCTATGAAATCTTAAATTCAGAATTATTTGTATCTCCTGTTTACCAGAGTCTGGGAATTGGTAACAGGATGGATCACTCGATGATTACCTGTTCTGTTCATTGTCTCTGGGACACCTGGGCTGTGTCCAGACTCAGGGGTTTTTTCGAAAAAAGTAGCCTTTTTTCGAAAAAACCTCACCTGCGTCTAGACTGCAGCCGCGTTCTTTCGAAATTAAATCGAAAGAACGCTGCTTTTCTTTCGATGGCGGTAAACCTCAATTTACGAGGAAGAACGCCTTCTTTCAAAAGTTCCTCTTTCGAAAGAAGGTGTTCTTGAATGTAAATAGGGCTTCTTCGAAAGAGAGCATCCAGACTCACTGGATGCTTTCTTTCGAAAAAGCAAGCCGCTTTTTCGAAATTTCCGCGTGCAGTCTAGACGCTCTTTCGAAAGAGGCTCTTTCGAAAGTATCTTTCGAAAGAGCCTCTTTCGAAAGAGGCTTGCAGTCTAGACATAGCCCTGGTATTGGCCACTGTTGGAAGACAGGATATTGGGCTAGATGGACCCAATATGGTGATCCTTATGTTCCCTGCTATCATTCATATAATCTCAAATGCCATATAGATGCAGTCCTCAAGCTAGGCACTCTCAATTCCTTGATTCTACTTCATAGTTACATCCTCAAAGACAAGTTGATGAGAAGGACGAAAGATTTTATCAAATACTTTTTTAGCCCAAACTGATTTTTTCAAGTTAATATTTTAACTTTATGGTGAATTGATGATGGTTCTAGTTGGTCATAAATACCACTTCCGTAGTGATTGGTGAAGGTATTCTTTGCCCAAAATTTGTTCTTAAATGTCTGTTAGTTGAGAAGTTGGTGATGATACATGGAAAATGTGCTTATGTTTGGCAAAATACTTCCTCATGAAACCTCTCATGAAATCAGAGTCTTGTTGGTTTCAGAAATGCCAGAGTCTTTCCTGCTTGACCTGAACACATTCCTGGTACTGACCACCTCTTACTTCCTGGACAGAAGCACAGTACCAACTGTGTCTCCCATAACTATTCCACCTCTGCCAAATGATGAAGAAGAGGACTATGATGATGATGAGTTCTCATAATTTTCTCACATTTCTGTCTAATACTCTCCCTTCCACTATCAGGGAGCTTTCCGCTTCTACAGAATCAGCTACTGTCTTGAGACATATAGCTCACTTGGATGGTATGGATACTTTTGGGTTCCCACACCAAGATCTTCTGTATCATATTAGTGGCCTGTATCATATCAGCGGCAGTACAAGAACATGTGTTTAGAGGCACCAGAAGAACAGCTTTCAGCTCTGATATTATTCAACTTATATGCAAATGACCTACTATATACCATATCTCTCAAGTTTGTTTATGCAGATGGCATTTATTTTGACATCCAGTCAACTCCTTTGACATACTTGATTGTTTTGAATGTATGTATGGTGGCTGTGGCCAATTATAGTTGTTGATGGCATCTGATACCAAGTGTGTTCAGTGTCTTCCACTTAGATCATGCATAAGTGGGCAGAGAGCTGAATATAGTTCTCAATGTTTGCAAATGAAGTATGGTTCACATTTGGTCTGTGAAGGCATCACGTTTACTAGAACTCTCACATGTGACCATCTTGCAAAAACAACAACTATGGTCAAAATATGCAACAACATTCTTGGAAAAGTGGCTAGGATGAGTTGGAGAGTATAAACCTACTTGAGCCTTGAGACTATGTAACTGACTTGAGCCTTGGCACTGTTTATCAAATGTGGAGAACTGCACTCCAGTATGGGTTCCCACACCTCACACAAGAATGGTCAACATTCAACTTAATTCCACCATGCATATTATTTCAGGCACAATTAAATCTATTCCTTTACCGTGGTGACTCATTCTGTGCACTATTCCTCCACCCTGTGTTTTTAGATAGGAAAACATAGCAAGGCTCGTGATGAAATTGTGTGATATGTCTCCTTTACCATTAATTAAAGGCTTTTTTAATCTATTGCATAGTGGTCTGCCCTCCTGGTGCTCATTGTGGATAAGTTTGCCAAGTAAGGGATTTATAATAGAGGACATGTGGCAAGCTTCATGGTCTGCAGAGAAAGTGACAAATAATTATCTTGTCTCAAACCTTACTTAACATCAACCTGGGTTTGATTTACTATGAAGGCAATGGAGCCTCTTCAGCTGGTTTTGTAATGAATATGAAAATTTGTGCTTTAGCAGAATTTCAGTGGCATTTTAGAGAGAGTCTGCCATGTCAGTGTGGGCAGCCACAAGCCATCACACACATTGTTGAGGAAAGAAAAGTAACTCAACTTCCTGAAGGTCTTTGAACCTTGAACATGGTTGATAAGAATGTTGTGGTATGACTTAATCAGATTGTGTACAACAAATAAGTATGTGATCTTACTGGGAATGTGGGCGGCTTATCGGCAGCAATTTTTTAAAGCCTTTAATGTTTCTCACCAAGATAAATGAAGGCAGTCACCTCCAGCTACTCTCTCTAGACCTCTTTATCCACAAAAGGAGACATTTGAGGAACAAGCAACAAGATTAGACAAGGTTACAACTGTGACCAATATCCCTTGATCATCTGCTGATAAAGCTGTTATGCTTCCTCCATCAACTTTGGCACACAATTTCAAATCTTTATCAAAAGGCTAGTGGATTCCTTACAGATTCTGCTAGAACAGGTTGAGGAGTCACAATGTTAGCTACTTGTCTTTCTGCATGCCTTCTTGTCTCTCCACATTATGTTAGCCATAAGCAAGGCTTTGCTGAACCCAGTGAAAATATGGCATACCCCAACAACAACATCACCCACCTATAAGAATGCCTTTATTGACCATCCTCCAATATATCAGAGAGAGAAATTTCATGTGATCATTACCAATGGCCAGCTCTTTGCAAGGACATCTCTGCATGCCTCTCTCTCCACTTCTGCTCATACTTTCTCCATTGCGGTGGTCACAAGAGGGCTTCTTGGCTTCAGCTATCCAGCTTTTCAAAGAAAGTCCAGCCTTCAGTGGGGAGTCCTTCCATGTGAGGATCAAGTGGGTGTTGGAAATAATTTCTACAGACTATTCTATCCATTTTACCTTCTTCCCTTCCCTTCCCTTTTCAGGGATTCTTCTATGACCAAAAACTGATTCACTCTTGAACCTGTATACTATAGAACCCATTCCCACACAAAAGAGAGAGCAGAATTCTACTCTGAGTACATTTTGGTATAGAAAAAGAACAGCAGATGGAGACCTATTCTAGATCTAACAGAATTGTGAGGGTTCAAAATGGTAATTCTTACAGCAATAATTCCATCTTGGGACCAAAAGAAATAGTTTTGTTTTCAGCCTGTAGCTTACTTACTTTCATATTGAGATCCAGCTATCCCACAGACAGTTTCTCTGATTTATTTTGGGTTAGGATTGCTTTTAGTATAAGGTGCTCCCATTCAGTCTATCATCTGTGGCTAGAGTGTTCTCAAAAATCCTTTGTGTGGTAGCAGCACATCTTAGCAAATGAGGAATTCTTTATCTTCCCATGATTAGACAATTGCATGTTCAATTCAACAAGGGTTTGATGGTCACAAAAAAAGACATGAACCTATTTCTCTGTCTGGGACTTCAATTAAAGATCCAAAAGTCCACATTACCTGCAGTACAACTTCTGAAGTTCATAGATGCCAACCTCAATGCTATTGAATTCCTCCCCTCTAACAGTTTCAGCATTGGTCAATTTAATCTCAGCAGTCTGTATCAGCCCTCAGACATGGGCTAGAATCTGTCTCCAGCTACTGAGATACTTAGCAGTAGACACCTTTGTAATAAACCATTCGATACTTCATAGTAGCCTATATGCATTTCCTCCTAGAACCAAAAAGGTTAGGATGATCTCTAAGCTCCGTAAATGTGCACTTTCTCACTATCTTGTGGCCTTCCATCACAAGATAAGGTTATTCTGTTTGTGGCCAGATGGGGGCTTGGCCCCAAATGGGGGCTTGTTGCCCAGGCTTGGTTGAAATTGAAATGAACAAGCTTGATTGGTCCAAATACAGGCAGTCCCCGGGTTACATGGATCCGACTTACATTGGATCCCTACTTACAAACGGGGTGAGGCAACCCCGCACTAGCTGCTTCCCCCCAGCAGACCAGGGAGACGCGAAGCTAGCGTGGCCTCCCCCTCCCCCCAGCAGACCAGGGAGACGCGGAGCGGCTTTTCTCAGCAGACACCTCAGCTTGAGAATAAAGGACTGAGGGAAGTGAGGTGTGGGAGAATAAAACTGAGCTCTGGAGAAATGTTTGGCTAGAGTTTCCCCTACAATATGTACCAGTTCTGACTTACATACAAATTCAACTTAAGAACAAACCTACAGTCCCTATCTTGTACATAACCCGGGGACTGCCTGTAAACATTTTTGGGTGGTTTATGATGGCAAAAAAATTGAAATCTCAAATATTCTTTTAGAATGACAAGGTCGTTTTCTGCCTTGCCCTAATCTTTTCACTCTCTATGCTACTGAAATTATCCAAAGGGCTACTGCATGCCTTCTAGTTAGAAAATCAATTATTGCCTGGGTTTTTAATTTTGTACTACTTAGACTCGAGATATCGCCCTTTGAACCTCTTTCAGAATGCTCTTTACCTCATCTCACTGGGAAGATGAACTTCCTAGTTTCTTAATAAAAACAAAAACAAAAAAAACTAGTCCTTTATAACCTAGAGACTAACAAAAATATAGTTTCTAAGGTGATACAGGACTACATTTTTTTTTAAAGTTACAGACTAACATGGCTGCTCGTCTGAGACTTACTAGTTTCTATCACTCTAACCAGAAGTGTGAGGGAACTGTAAGTATTTATAGCTGAACCTCCCCAAATGACTTTTCATACAAATAAGGTGGTGCTCAGTCCTCACCTGAAGTTCATCTTCAACGTGTACTTCAGATGAAATTCTAAGCCATCTATCAACTTGCAATTCCTCTGCCTAAAACTTCATTTGGCATTGAGAGAAAAAAAATGTAGGTACTAGATGTATCCAGGACTCTGTACAGTAAGAGAAGTAAACCATTGAGACTGTCACTCCATCTGATGAAGCCGATGGACACTTCTTTTTTTATTTTTAATCTCGAGTATGAGGCTCATGTCCACCTACAGTGGGGTCCACTTAGATAGCATCTTGAGGGACCATTGTTTCTGTAAGGTAAGCAAACCTTTCTATGATCTGCTATAATAATTTTAAAACAAAGATACAATAATGCTGTTGTGGCTAAAAAAAACTCTTGTATGAGTTTCTTGGGTGTTAGGGAAAAGGTAATATAATTTGGATGCACTTCTGACAATGTTATAGTAACACAGTGTATCATTTTACATTCACAGGTCATAAACTGTTAGTTCTATGAAAATTATTTTATAGTCTTTATCTTAATATTTTATAGAAAAGAACTGTATAACTTGAAGGTCAGAAAGATGCCAAAGCAGTACCTTCTCTGTGCAATAAAACTATAGACTTGATAAATATAAGTAATAGGGTATTAAATTCTACTGAGAATTATTCCTTCTGTGGCAGTAAGTATCAGTAGAATGTCCTTTGCATCCCCTATGAAATACATATCTATGCATAAAAGTGAAATCAGAAAAAAGGTAATGAATTTAATAGCCCAAGAACAGTGGGAATAATAGTGTCATATTTACTTACCCAAAAATCATTAATATTTTATTCTCACTGTTCCTCAGTGATGATGATTTATTTAGGTTATAAGTATGCCTTCCTCTCTGTACTCTCCTGCATGTAATCGTATCTGTACAATATGTACTGTGTGTGGAGATCAAAAGATGGCACAAATTACAGAAAATTACATTTTCCAGAGGCTCTTTGGTCTTTTTCATGAGTTATTTTAACACAGTACTATTCAAGAAAATTCAATCTCTTTTTAGAAAATGCAGGATATATTACTAATAAAGTGTATTATTTAATTGGTTCCTATTTATCTAGAAACTTTATAATTCTTGACATTAGTCAAATTAATGAGGCCTCATTGTACTGTACTTTTGAGTGTGAAGCTCCTTTATAAAACTGAAATGTCACAAAAAATAGAATACAAATGCATTCGATCTTTCATATAAGAAAATATTATAGTTGAGGATAGCATAGTTTTGATGGGGATGCTGTGAGAGGTGTGTGTGTGTGTGTGTGTGTGTGTGTGTGTGTGTGTGTATAAAAACATTTGTTACTCTTTGTTTCTAAACTCATTTTGAATGTATATTTGTAATTTTTTTCTACAGAATTTTATCAAATCAATAGATTCAGGAGAAACTAACTTAGCTGGAGCGATAGGTAAGCTTCTTTATGCCATTTCTCTATCTTTATATGAATTTATTTCTTAATAGGGATGCTAGAAAAAATTGTGTAGTGTGGGTGCTCAGAGCTATTGAGCCAAATTGTAAACCCTGTATATGATGGAAACCTTTTCAAGCCATGTGATGGGGCAACACCCATAGTTCAAGAACCTTTGGTTCTTACTGTTACATGTTATAAAGAAAGATAATTCTTTTACGAACAGGTCAAGCTGCATCAGAAGAACTGATTAAGACCACTTTATCAACATTTGAAGTGATAACACAGCATCCAGCCTTGTTGACACTCTACCACTCAACAGTAAGTCTTGGCAGTATATCAAACAATTGCATACATATTGACTGAATTACCACTAATAAATGGAGTGTTTCAAATATTCAGTAGTTATTAGGTCCATGAGTTAAACTAAGTATTGTCAGAAAAAGTACTGAATTGACTGTTCTAAAGACTGAAGAGCAAGCATAGGATTGAGTATCACTGGAAATTTCTGTTCTTTAACTTCTAGTATGCCTTAACTGTGACCTGACAAGTTTGAGCTGTAAGTGTAAAAGGGCATTTCAGCTTCCAAGCATAGTCAATCCTTGTTCTTTCTAGTGAGATGGTTATCAAAAGTATGAATTGGTGCTGATTAGGGTGTTGATATATGGACAATTGTTTACTGAAAATTGGACAGCAATCACCAAATGCAACAGCTATCAAATTATAATACCGTTTGGTCACTAACAAACTGGACTAGATATGAACAGGTGGCCTATATCTCAGTTCTCCAGTTCCCCTTTGAGATCTGGGTGTGTTTTCAGCTGACTGGAATTAAAAAATATTGAGTGTACATCTACATTACAGCGTTATTTCAAAATATCTTATTTTGAAATAGTTAATTCAAAATAAGATATTTTGAAATAACGCGTCTACACACAAAATGCATTTCGAAATAGCATTTTTTTTATTTTGAAATAGCGCGTCCAGACTGATTGGATGCTGAATCACATTTAAGGCCAGCTGAAACAGGTTCCAGCAGGGCATCAGGTCACTGCATTGTGAAAGAAAAAAAAAAGCGCTGAAGCCTTCCTGGGTAGTGCATAACATTTACTATACAGCAGCAACACCTGAAATTTTGTTCCAAATAGCAAATTAAAACATGGTGTTTATCTTCATTTTTAAAAAGGTTAATAAAGTTTAAAAATAATGATGTTGCTTTGGACTCGCAGGCAATAGCAGGTTGATTTTCAAGCACCATGTTCTGTTGCTGTGGATATGGTGGTTGTACAATATTATCAAATTCAAGTTATTAATTGAAGATATTCTAAACATGAATGATCATGTATTAGGGTCAGAAGAGATGGGGAACTACTTGGAATTAATCAAGTGTGTTTTTAATTTACTAGGATGATTGTACTCATGTGATTACTGTGTAAAAGGAGTCACCAGTATAAAAGTTTGAGAACCACTGAGCTAACTCATTGTCCTAGGAAACAATGAGCAGTCCTGTGGCACCTAAGAGACTAAAACACTTAATAGGTCTTAAAACACTAATAATGTTTTTTTGTGAGTAAAACCCACTTCATCAGATGAGTGGGAGTGGAAATTATAGAATCTAGGGTACATGTAACAGCATAAGAAGTTACTTGTCTCTAGTAGGACCAGTGTTGATGAAGCTAATTGTCAGACTGGATGTGTCTCATTCATAGCATTTGATGTGGAAATACAAATATCAAAGGCAGGGAATGCCCCTCTTCCATGTATATTGGCCAAATGAGGCAGTCCCTGTGCCAAAGGATAAATGGACACATATCAGACATCAGGAATGGTATCACACACACAAACCTATAAGGGGAATATTTTAACCTCTCTGGACATTCAATGGATTTAAAAGTAGCCATCCTTCTACAAAATAATTTTGTCACCCGATTACAGAGGGAGACAACTGAACTGGAGTTCGTTTACAAGTTCAGTAATATCAAGTTAGGCTTAATTAAAATCTTAACTGGTTAATGCACTACAAAGGCAATTTCCCTGCCTTTGACCTAATACATTTTTTAGTCTCTAAGCTGCCATAGGACTGCTTGTTATCTTTAAAGTTACAAATTAACATGGCTACCCGTCTGAGACTCACTGTTTTAGGGTACTTGCAATCGACTGAGAGACAGTTCTGTTGATTGCTCTGTATTGTTAGCAATACAATGACCTTAATATAAATAAGAATCAAGGCCCAAAGGGATTTCTTTATTTTAATCCCCAAGAGAGAGAAATCTGCTGTTAAGTGTGGACCATGAAGGAAATACTGTAGTCATCCAAGTGATCTATGTGGTAAAGCCAGAAAGAAGAAAAATAATAAATTAATCCGCACGCATGCATACAAATACACACACAGAATTATTCCACGGTAGAATGATTTTCACATAACATCTGTTTAAAGAAGGAAACCACAATCTCACTCATGTATTTCTCTCACCACTTGCTAAAAATAGAAAATGTATCACTCTGCTAAATTTCACACATAAGATCATTTTAATATACTGTGTGATTTCAGTAAGGATTTCAGTTAGATGTAATTCTACTATTTTTTTCTTCAGACATTCCAGTGTACTGTCTAATGACTTCAACTATTTCAAAAGGCATCTTCAAAACTCTTACTCCTGTAATATATACACAAAACTATATTAAAGGAACTGTGCCCCTTTGCTTTCCGAGTTGTGTGTTTCTGGACATATGTCATCACTGGCCCATAATGCACTAGTTTCCTCCCTCCCCACCCCCTTGCTTAAATCAACAGCAAAATGTGTTTTCATGCCCTTTTTTCTCATATTTGTTAGCTGCGCAGACGTCATAGCAGCATAACCCCATTGATCATCAAACTATTATGATGATGATGCTAACCTTGGTGCCCCTAATGCTGGAGTATGTCCAGAGCATATGTAGGTTGGGGACTGTTGTGATCCACGTAGCCAAAGCAATCCAGTCTGTTCTGCTACAGAGGGTGGTGACTCTGGGAAACACGGAAGGCTTCACCATGCTGGGGTTCCCTAACTGTGGTGGAGTGATAGATGGAATGCACAGCCCCACTTTGGCATCCAGCCACCTTGCAAAGGAGTACATAAACTGCAAGGGGTACTTCTTGATGATGCTTCAGGTACTGGTGGATCACAAGGGCCATTTCACCAACTTCAGTGTGGGATGATTGGGAAAGATGCGTGACATGCACATCTTTAGATACTCCTGCCTCTTTAGCATCCTGGAACCTTTTTCCTAATCAGAAAATTACCTTGGAGTTGTTGAAATGGCAATAGTTATCCTTACGACCGAGCCTACCCCTTCCTCCCATGGCTCGTGGGCAGCCTGAACCGCAGCAAGAAGGAGCTCACCTACAAACTGAGCAGGTGCAGAATAGTAATAGAATGTGCTTTTAGGTACTTAAAGGGAAGGTTCCACAGTCTACTAACTAGAGTAGACCCCCATGAATGAAACATTCCTGTTGTGGTGGCAGCCTGCTGTGTGCTCCAAAATATTTGTGACCGTAAGGGAGAAATGTATATGTCTGGGTGGACTGCTGAGGCATGGCACCTAACCAGGGATTTTGAGCAGCCAGACATGAAGCCAATAAGAAGAGCATGGTGAGGGACAGTGCAAATCAGGGAGGCTTTGAAAGACAGTTTTATGAATGGCCAGTTTTGAGAGTCATGCATGTTGCTCTCAATGAGGTGCTCCTGTATTCAGTGTACTTTCCTGTAAACCCTAGCCCTTCCCATAATACAAGCAATAAAGAGACTACTGTTAATAAATCATGCATTTTTATTTAGGGAACACAGCAGGGACAGAAAAGGAGTCCAGCATGGGAGCTTTGGGAGGGTGGAGTGATCACAACTGTGAGGACAGGTTTTTGCTTTGTGATGCATCCCTGGGGTTGAGTGTGAGGCTGCCCCTGACTTCTCCCCCCACACATTCTAGGGCCCCTAGGAAAAGCAGCCTATGGAACTTGATGAGGTGAAAATGGTTTGCAGGGCTTGGAGGGGATACCTGTTCAGATAGGTGTCCTAGAAAGCTGCCATGCAGTCCATTACAGCTCCCATGGATGACTACACTCTCTCCTGGTGCTTGTCTTCCCATTCTTTGCACACACTTTTCTCCTTATGCTTTGCACACATCTCCACTCACTCATGTGCTCTCTGTCCAAGTTGGCAGATTGCATTTTCTCATTGGACATCTCTTCCCTAGTCCATTTTCACCTTTGGATTTGTGCCATGTGGACAGCTTGCGGGGCTAGGAAGTATGCAGGAGACTGAGTGCTTTTTTCCTACTGTAATGAAAAGTAAAGGAGAGACTTTACAGGAATACATTGTAGAGTGTAAAACCTAACCTGATTAGGTTTAGACAAAGACAATTGGGGACAATAAGGATGCGTTATGTATAAGGCCATAGTTATGCTTTTAAGCAGCCACTCTGCAGTCATTATACCTCAGAGTTCTTAGAGGAGAAGCTAGAGTTGTTTTGGTGGCAAGCATAGTAAGGAACATGTGAGGCCACGAGCCTGTGAAGGAGAAGGGTAGGGTGTTTGGGTGTGACTTCAGGGCAGGAGCTCATACAGTGCTTGTGTGTTCAGCCCTCCCCATTTCCAAGAGTGCAACTCTTCCTTCCTGCAGGAGCGGGTAGGATGGAGGGGGTCTGGGTGTGGTGGCAGAGTGGAGCTCAAGGTGTGGGGGTGAGCAAATGGTAGCTTACTGCAGACACATCAGCTAATAGCTTTCCCTGCTTCATTTAGGTTGCCATGAAAGGTATTGGTCTTTTCCAAATCACACAGAATAATAGGGAGCAGATACTAACTGGATGTGCCCAGAAACCTGGACCTCATGCTGCAATGGTTTATGATGCAATGATGCCAGACCACTTACTGAAGGCTTGGCATGGGAAGGTATCCTATCATGGAGAACAGAATAAGGCAGGCCCAGAAACTTTGTGAGAAGGACTGGCTTAGGGAAGCTGGTCAGATTCCCCCTCTCAAGGATCATATGCAGCTGCTCGTAAAAGTGGCACGTTTGCGGCAGTACTCCAGACCATCTATTTGCCTTCTTCAACTTTTGGGACAGCTGCCTCAACTCCTTTATTTTAATTCAGCACTGCTAGGTGTCCCTGGCATAGTTTTTCTCCATCACGTCCTTTGTAACCTTGGCATAAATATCTGTGGGTTTTTTGCTGGTTTATAGTTCTACAAGAACAGATTCCTCTCCCCGCACAGCAATCATGTTCAGGGTCTACTTCGTGCTCCATACTGATGCTCATCTGTGACCATGAGAAATCATGGAACTTGAACATGGTCAGATGTCCTTCTCAGATGTACTGCCTACTCTGAGGTCTGCTCAGCATGCTGGCCACACAAGAAATGAAATTCAGATTTTCCCAAGATTTTCCTGTTCACCTTGAGAGCAGTGGAGTTGAATGTCATGGCCAGAGCAGTCATTGCGGAGCACTGTGGGACATCTCCTGTAGGCCAAAAATGTCAACTTTCACTGCACTGAATCTGCACCACTGCAAAGTCGACCATGCAAAATCAAATG
Organism: Pelodiscus sinensis; assembly: GCF_049634645.1. Taxonomy (NCBI): domain Eukaryota; kingdom Metazoa; phylum Chordata; order Testudines; family Trionychidae; genus Pelodiscus; species Pelodiscus sinensis. The sequence continues at coordinate 177,224,160 of NC_134712.1, forward strand.
TAGAGGTTGTTCCCTGTGAAAGCAGGAGTACATAAATAAGTGTTAACAGCCCTTACAGTTGATGGAATGGGTTTGCTAGTCTGGACTCATTGTTTAGAAAATTGCCCTAATGCAGCTAAGTTCAACCTAAACTTCCAGCATAGACCAGGCATTGGTAAATTCCACTGCAGTTTCAATTGAACATGGTGATCTGAATTGCCTAAACTGCTGCCTATTAAAACTATTGCCTTATTTCACTCCAGAAGCAGTTGTGCTAAGTAGTGAAAGAAGTGATCCCCATACAGTCTTACCCGTCTCCCAGATTTGTTGTGAGATTTGCCTAATTAGCATTTGTAAAGTAATTTAAAGTCATCCACTTAAAGGCGCTATTGGAGTGCAAAGTCATTTTATTACATATATTGAATGGATTGTAAAGGCTATGAAATATTTAATAACAAAGTATTGAACAATGCACCTTATGCATTATGTACCAAGGCTCTGGCCTTGCCTTGGGGGTTCTGCATTTCTAGGTAGAAAGTGTTTGCCTCAGAGGCTGTGTGGCCCTCCACCTAGCCTCTTGCCCTTTCCTAGATGGTTTGGGATGAACCCCTCTATAGTGCCAAACTCCTGCTTCAGGGATGGCCTCTGTAGTGATGTAGGGAGTGTTGGGAGGTACCTGGGCCCCCTCTCTGCTCCAGGTTCTAGCCCAGGAACCCAGCATCATCAGCAGGCAGTAATTCCTCCACCACCAGAGCTGCACCTTTCCCTGGAACCACTTCCCAAACCAACTCCCTCCAGTACCTCCTTCCTGGTACCTGAACAAGTCCTTCCTGCTCCTCCACATTGCACTCCCCTAGCCCTCTGAAGGAAAGCCTTTTAAGCCAGCCCCAGCAGGTCCTTAGTGGGCTGCAGGTGCTTGATTAGCCTGTCTCTCTCACTTGCTTCAAACATGTTTTTCATTGGCTCCTGGTGCCTGCCTGGCTTAATTGTCATTTAGCAGCCCCTGCCGTGGTCACTCAGGGTACATCTACGCTGCAACACTATTTCAAAATAACTAGCACTATTCCAAAATAACTTAGTCTGCATCTACAGAGCAGGCAGTTATTTTGAAATATTGTCAAAATATTGTCAAGCTGGAGGACTTCTTACTCCGACTCCTGTAACCCTCAGGCTGCATCTAGACTGGCAAGTTTTTCCGGAAAATCAGCCGCTTTTCTGGAAAAACTTGCCAGCTGTCTACACTGGCCGCTTGAATTTCCACAAGAACACTGACAATCTAATGTAAGATTGTCAGTGTTCTTGCAGAAATGCTATGCTGCTCCTGTTCGGGCAAAAGCCCTCTTGCGCAAATGCTTTTGCGCAAGAGGGCCAGTGTAGACAGCTAAAAACTGTTTTGTGCAAAAAAGCCCCGATGGCAAAAATGGTGATCGGGGCTTTCTTGCTCAAAACCGCGTCAAGATTGGCACGGACGCTCTATTTCGAATAAATGCTCTATAGATGCTCCCAATTTCAAAATAAGCTATTTCAAAATAAGATATGCAATTGATGTAGCTCAATTTGTGTAGCTTATTTCGAGTTAAGCCCTGCAGTGTAGACGTTCCCTCAGGGAACAGAAAACTGTTCACCCAGGGGTCAGGAAATCTACCTTATTTCAGAATAGTAATAGAAATGTAGCCGTGTTAGTCTGGTGTAGCTGAAGCAAAATACAGGACTACATAGTCCTGTATTTTGCTTTACCTTCTTTCAGACTTTGGTAATCAATTGGTCTGGGTCTATCACAATTATTAAATTTTAATAAATACTTAAAAATTAAATGATTATTCTCCAAAGAATTGTTAACCATTGTAATGTGCTATATAACATTCAAATAAACATAAATAATATGGAGCAAGATCCTCATCTGGTATAAGTTGACTTCAGTGAAAGTAAACTGATTTACACTAAGAAACTGACCACAAATATTTTATAGCATCATATCTTGCATTCTGTTCAAAGCAATTGAGAAGCCTGTTTTATGGTGGTATGGTGAAATCATTTGTTTTCACTATATTTTTGTGATGGTGTTATTTTGAAAGTTCTTCATTATTTAATTTGTGTAGTTTACTGAAATGATTAAGTAGTAACATTAATTTCTCAGTTTTAGTATCTGTAACCTGCCCTGGATGCTCAAAATCAGTTTATTGTTTTGTATTGCTTCTGATTGTTTTGTCTCTGCTCCTGTTGCATTATCCATTCCCTATATATATTTGCTTTTTAAAAGCTGAATTTACTTAAAACTGGGTATGAAAATAAGTTGTCATCCCACTAAATAGATAACTGGATACATCAGATTGGAACATTGCTCAGTGACTCTAGGGAATATGGAAACATTTTATTGGAATATATTCTTTATCAAAATTCATGAGTTCAGCCTCTAAAACTGAATCTTAATGGGAACCTATGTATTACTGTATTGGAAAGAACCAATGGTTAATCTATTTGAAGTATCTCTGAAATTGATGGTGATAAATGTTTCAGTGTGCAGGGTATGAAACTGCCACAGTGTACTTCAAATATCATCGGAAGAAATTCTTTCCTAACCCCATCAGATAATTAGTTTATTATCTGGAGCATGGGGATTAATACAATTGATAATTCTATTTTAGCTTCTTTAATATCTAATATAAGCATCAGATTCTGCTTTTTAAACAAAAAGAATTATCAGTAAACTGTCCAACATTGATTATACTGTTTTTCATATACAGATATTGTCCTCTACGACTTTATAGTGATTTACTAGAGCAAAGTTCTCTTGGTGGTCTAATAAGTGTGATTATGGATGAATTTCTAGGATTGCTCATCCCTTTGATCAAAGACTCTAATAGTAGAATAAACATAATTATATGAGTTCTATTTTTTTTCTTTCTGAATGATCTAAACCATATTTATTTAATGCTCTGTTTTAGGCTGTGGACTATATCCTTCCACCGTTAGTTTCTTTGGTCCATAGCCAGAATGGTAAGTATATGGCCACATCAACTAAAATGTCCATGAATTCCACATTTTGTTTTAATTAGACTTCAGTGTGGTCACATTCTTGGCACATTTATTTTCAAGTGGAATGGAGAATCTTCAGCTTGCGGTTGCTTTCAGAAACCACATCACTGCTTGTGAGCCACGAGGTCATGGCTGAAGAGAAAGAGGAGAGCCTTGACTCAAACAACAAGCTTCTGTGTCTCATTAGAGATTCATTGCTGCCTCAGTAAGTACAGTACTGCTGCTTAAAGGGGAATCATTTGATGCCCAATCCATTTTGACTGTATATTTATTTTAAAAGTACCTTTTGATTTAAACAGTAAAACTAAAATAGTAATAAATAATGATAAACTGGTGTGTCAGATTTTTCTGCCAGATGTTTGCCCGTCAAATCCATTTATTACTTATGATGGGATCCCTGAGGTACAACTTGGAATGTGGGACTGCTGTGCCCCCTAAACTCTCCAGACTGAACTGTTTCACATAGTGCGATGCCGGTGACAAACAGCAAACCCCTTCTGGCACTGTGACCACTCAGCCATCAGTATGTGGAACCCACACCCAGCTAAATTGCAGGAATGCTATCTGAGTTCATTTATGAATCATAACAAAGATACTAGCCAGTCCCCCCAGCCTTGCACCCCAGAAATGTGTCATCTTACACTGCTCAAGACTCCCTGGGATAGTACAACTTGGTTAATTAGTTCTCCACTCTGAAAAAAGGCAATGAATGTGCATCCTCCCTGGTTAACCTGCACTGAGATTCTCTAAGCATGTCAGCCAAATCCACACTGTTTTAGGTAACATATAAAACAGATTTATTAGCTGCACAAAGATTTTAAGTGATATAATTAGCAGGCATTCAGAGCAAAATTGGTTACACAAGAAATAAAAATAAATGGACAGTCTAAAGTCTAACTTTAACAAATTAAGCAAGATTTGAATCAAACAGCTTTTCTCACCCTAATGAATGTTGCAGACAGCTCATAATCCTTAACACGAAGGCCGTATTCCCTTTCAGCCTAGCGCTAATCTCCCCAGTCCAAAGTCTTTGTTTTCCAGAAAATCTTCCAAGTGTTGAGATCTGGGAGGAGAAAGGCCAAGCAATGTCATTGTCCCTTTCTCATACTTGCTTCCAGAAACTAGAGAGATATTTGCTGTGAAGTGGGGATTAGGCAGCCCTCATTGCATACATGATGTCACTGAGGAGTCTCTGGGATAACAGAGTGTTCTTGAAGAGCCATCAATGCATGTCTGGTCAGTGATAGTTGCCTCATCCTCACAACATATTTCATTAACCTAGATAGCAGTACTTCATAACTTCGCATAAAATGACATTACACAGAATCCAACAGGCTATTAATGTTCAGCAAATTAAAACTTAAATGATACCTCACAATACATACTTTGTACAAAACTGACCATAATCATTTGGCAATTGTGAATATGGGGGTTCCAGAGAATAGAGTGTCAGTGACACAAACAGAACATCTGTGGGACACTAAGGCTATGTCTACACGGGCGGGTTCTTGCACAAGAACATCTTGCGCAAGGGTTCTTGAGCAAGAAGTCTTGCGCAAGAAAACGTCCACACTGCCATGTGTGAGCTGTGCTTTTGCACAAGAGTGCCCATGGCCGTGTGGATGCTTTCTTGCGCAAGAAAGCGCTGATGGCCTTTTAAGCCATAGGACTTTTTTGCGCAAGAAATCCCTGCTGAGGGTCCACACTGCCCGCCTGCACAAGAGCTCCTGCGCAAGAGGGCTTACACCTGTTAAAAAAGAGAGTAGCTCTTGTTTAGGGAGCCGTCTCTTATCACGCCTTATTGTACATTTCCTTGCACGAGAGTGGGCGGGCAGTGTAGACGCTCTGCGGATTCTTGCGCAAAAACTGCCATACTTGCGCAATAACCCTCCAGTGTAGTCATAGCCTAAGATTGCATCTCAGTGATACTCCCTATAGCTCTTAGAACAAGACAAAAATTTCCCTCAAATCTATCTTTTCCTAGCTAATGAGTTAAGAACAGCTTTTCTTTGAGTAGGTGCAGCTATTTATTTTATGTAAGCATGCATGCATCCAGCGCACTAAAGCCGAAGATCTTTGCCCAGGGGTATCCATCCTGCTGCCCTAGCCTTTCTCTTGCAGGATCTGGATCCTGGCTTGACTTGGCCGATGAGGCTTCAGGCTTCTCTGCCACCTGCAACAGGGCAAGCTGGTTTTCCAGTCCCACAGCGAGTCTCTGAGCCTGAGTACCCCCCACATGGCTGCAGCATGAGTGCTGGCTTCCTACTGTGGGGAGAGTAGTGGGGAGATGGCACTAAAGCGCCTATGTGGCTGACTCTACCTGGGAGGGAGAGTTAGTGGCTCTATGTGCTGTCGTTCTCTCGATCTTCTCCTGGGGAAACAAGGCCAGGCTCTACCCCCCCCATCGCTCCCATTGGCCAGTAATCACAGCCACTGGGAGCGGCATGGGAAGTGCCTGCAAGTGAAAAGCAGTGCAGAACTACCTGTGTTCCACTGGGAGCTGCACCAGATAAACACCCCAATTCCCGGTCCTCTCTTGCACCTTTCCTCTCATCCAGATCCTGTACCTCAACCTCCTCCTGCACCATACTTCTTGCCCGGAACCCAAATCCCCGTCTCCAGGCTGCCTTGCCATGCACTGAACCCTCTCATTTTTGGCCCACCTCAGAGCCTATGGTGTCCCAACAAAAATATTCTAGCTCTAGGCCCCCAGAAAAGTTAATCCTGCCCTGTGGGAAAGCCCTGAGTCTCAGCATGCTAGGGAACCCTGGCACCCCAAGTTGCAAGAGAGAAGCAAGTGTCGTTTTTCTCCCTTTCTCTTGGGGAGCCAAATCAGTGAGGGTTTTTTTGGGGGGTGGGGTGGGGAAAGAGGATTGCTTCTTACTTGTGGGTGGTGGCACCCGACTGATTTTTCTGTGGATCTGTGGCTCCGGATCCAAAAAAGGTTCTCCACCCCTTATGTAAGGGCAGCGCTACCCCAATCTCCCTCACTGCTTTCTTACCTCCTGCAGCTAGAGTCAGAGCTCAGTGAGGTGTGCTCACGTCACATTTTCAGTCTGAGTTGTCTGAGAATTTTTCTTGTGGCAATTTAGGTTTAGTTCAGTGTGAGTTTGAGTAGTTCTCTGCCAACTTTCTAATGGCAGAAAACCAAATACCCTTGCCCTGCCTACTGCCCCGAGGTCATGTCCCTTCTCTGAGGCCCTACCCTCGCTCGCTTTCTTCTCTTTTCTCACTCATTTTCACCTGAATGGGGGTGCAGGCTTTAGAGTAGGGATGAAAGGTTTGGAGTGCAGGAGGAGATTCCAGGCTGGGGTAGGAGGTTGGGGCATAGGAGGGGATTTGGGGTGAAGGCTCCAGGTAGCCCCTTAAATAACAGCCACACCAGCACTGCCCTAGCATTTCTCAGGCCTCAAAAACAGCTTTGTCTGCCATGAACCCTGAAGACATGTCTTGGCTAGTGTATTGAGGACAAATGTTTTCCTTTTCTTTAGAATGGAGGGAAGAGAGGGAGAGAATTCCCCACAAGTGATACCCCACACATCTCATTGCTGCCCTGTTCTACTGCTCCCCAGTGGAGCCCAAATCACAGTAGTTCCAACGAGAGCACTGCTGCAGGCCCCTTCCTTATCCTTGCCCTCTACCCCCTTTATTTGCAATGACCCCCAGCTTCTCTCCTTCAACTCCCCCAGCCTGGCCACTGGCTGGGACCTCCACAGCCAGCTGCCACCAACTCTCCTGTGATCTGTTCCTAGGGAGAGCAGCCCAAGTGTAGCCCTATGCTTCTTTGCAGCCCATTCATCCCTGGGAGGAGACTGACAAGCTCGCAGCCACTTACCTGTTGGTCACATGGTCATGAGACAAGCCTAGTGCAGCAGTCCCTGGGGAGCAGGCTATGGGGCAGGTGGCAGCAGTTGTCCTGCCTTTTCCTCCCCCTGCGCCTCCCCCCTGGCGTTGGCTGAGCCACCTCCTTTTTCTGATCCCATGAGCCGGTGAGTAGCAGGCTTGGCAGGGAGGAGGATGAAAGCATTTTTTAAAGGCCACACAGCCTATTCTACAGAGAGTCCCTGGCCACCATGATGGCTGCTGCCTGGGCTTAACCCTGCTGGCTCCAGCCAACTGCCTTTCCCAGCCCCTCTGCTTGGATCCCACTGCCTTCTAGGGCTTGCACCACCCCTGAATTCTAGAGAGAGTTTTGCTGCAGACCCCTTTCTTGTCCCCTGCCAGTAAATGGACTTTTAATAGGCCATCAGCAGTGCCGATTGGAGCTCCCAGGGTCCCTTTTTATGTGGACATTCTGGTTAAAAAAAAAGACAGATATCTGGCTACCCTAATCAGGGTTCAAGCACTGTCCATTGTGGGGATGGGTTATCACCAGTTGTGATCTCCACGTAGGGTACTTGTAGTGTCTCATCTTTAGAAAACATCAAGAAAACTCCAGTGGTGAGAGTCTTAGAGCTGAAGCAGCACTTCCTTAAGCAGGCCCTGAGGTCTGCTTCACCACTAAGGCCCTTGTCTGATTGATGTTCATTTGTGTAACCAGCAAGTAATACTTCTCCACATTGGGACCCTGTTGTTTTCCCATGAGGAAGAGAAGCCATTTTCCCTCCTTCAATGTGGTGAGAAACAGATCCCATAAGACTAAAGGGGGCCATGCCATGGTCAAACGAAACTTTTCATCACCTTCCGAGAGGAATGCTGATCGGTATCATACTCCTTCCGGTAGATGGGATGAAGCAAGTCTATTCAACCCGTCCCTTCTCCTGCTCTGAGATCAGCAAGAGCTCATTCTATTGACTTCAGGTTTAGCTATGGGGCATCCATTGAATCTGGTGCTAAGGATGGAAGCACCAGCACCTACTATCTCCATACCAGGCCTTCATTCTGATTTGCCCTTTAGTCCCTGACTTCATTAGTTCAGGAGCCTGCCAATGCTATCGTTCCCTTGGCACTTTCTGGCTGTGTTGCAGAGTTGCCAAGTTCATATAATCTATCAGCTGCTTTGTATAAAATATTACTGGCTTTTCACTATACTTTTTCTTTTTCATTGCAGATATGAGCATATACTAATGGCACCTGACCCAGTACCAGTATATGCCCTGAAACTGTTGGTAGCTCTGACTGAACATAGCCCTGCTCTTACTAGGTAACACAATTACGTTTTCTTTCTAATTAGAATTTTTCTCATTTCATCCTTATTCGCTATTCTGTTAGAAATTATGAATTATATAGATGTAAGTGCAATTCATACTGATGAGATTGTGTAGAAACACAGATCTGGTCACTGAAAATACTTTTCTCATACTTAGTGTATTTGCTACAGGTAGAAGGTTTGTAAGGAATAGTTTTTGATCTGAAGTCTGCTGTATTACAGTTTTATATGTGCTGGATTATATTAATTATCTTTTAGCACAGTTAAATATAAATGGAAATTAAAAAAACAGTTCCTGAATGTACTGTACAAATACATAAATTTATCTTACTCTGTGTAAAATATTACATATGGCGCAATCATATTACATAGGCTAATAATTCTGAAATCTCCGTTTAAGGGCAGAGATAGGGTCCAGAATGACTTAGACAAATTGGAGGATTGGGCCACAAGAAATCTGATGAGGTTCAACAAGGACAAGTATAGAGTCCTGCACTTGGGACGGAAGAATCCCAAGCATAGTTAAAAGCTGGGGACCAACCGGTTAAGTAGTAGTTCTGCAGAAAAGGACCTGGGGGTTACAGTGGATGAGAAGCTGGATATGAGTCAACAGTGTGCCCTTGTAGCCAAGAAGGCTAATGGCATATTAGGTTGCATTAAGAGGAGCATTGCCAGCAGATCCAGAGATGTCATTATTCCCCTTTATTCGGCTTTGGTGAGGCCGCATCTGGAGTATTGTGTCCAGTTCTGGGCCCCCCACTACAAAAAGGATGTGGACACATTGGAGAGGGTCCAGCGGAGGGCAACCAAAATGATTAGGGGGCTGAAGCATATGACTTATGAGGAAAGGCTCAGGGACTTGGGTCTGTTTAGTCTGCAGAAGCGAAGAGTGAGGGGGGATTTGATAGCAGCCTTCAACTTCCTGAAGGGAGGTTCCAAAGAGGATGGAGAGAGGCTGTTCTCAGTAGTGACAGATGGTAGAACAAGGACCAATGGTCTCAAGTTGTGGTGGGAGAGGTCCAGGTTGGATATTAGGAAAAACTGTTTCACTAGGAGGGTGGTGAAGCACTGGAATGGGTTACCTAGGAAAGTAGTGGAGTCTCCATCCCTAGAGGTGTTTAAGTCTCGGCTTGACAAAGTCCTGGCCGGGTTGATTTATTTGGAATTGGTCCTGCCTAGAGCAGGGGGCTGGACTTGATGACCTTCTGAGGTCTCTTCCAGTTCTATGATTCTATGAAATTTCTTTTCCCTCACTAGCTGCTGAAAAGTGAGCATTTCATTTCATTCTTCATTTCTGATCATTGTCTTGTGAATTCTACCAATAATGTAATGACTGTAACAAATAGGGTTTCTGTATGTTTCTGTATGGCACTTCAGTTAGTCTATAAGGTGCCACAGGACTCCTCGTCGCTTTTGCAGATTCAGACTAACACGGCTACCCCTCTGATGTATGTTTCTGAACCTTTTAAAACCAAATTGCTTACAGTTAACATAATATACCATCAAGCTGTGACTAAATCAGTCTTGCTAGCCCGATTCGTAAGAGAAAGCTTCTCTACCCACCTTCTGGTCACCTGAAAGATCAGGATCCCCATACAGACACATGCATTCACCTGCATGCACACTAACACACACATGGTCCAGCTACTTCCTGTTCCTCCCTTTTCCATCCAGATAAACTTTCTCCTTCCATCCCCTCTGTCATCATTTGCAGAGGGAGTCTTCTATAGACAACGACCCCTTTTCTTCCAAGCAGCAGGACAAAGTCCCATGATGCAAAGTTCTGATCAAAACAATCTTGGATGCTTAAATTAATCCATATTTAGACAGTTGACAAGTAGCCTAATTTCATAAGTTCTGAATATTCATAGCTCCCTTAAAATTTGTGTGAAGCCTTGGGTGTTCAGTGCTTCTGAAAAATCAGACTGTTATGAATTTAGATATCTAATTTAAGCACTGAAGTTTTAAAATATCGATGTGTTGTTTGATTCCCAACTCTTTAGTTGTTTGAAAATATCATTTTGTGATGATTATTTCTTTCATGAATCTTTTCTGCTATTCTATATGCTCTAAGATATTATCTTTCATCCATGAAAGGCAAATTACCACTTTTTAAACTGCTGGTTTTCTTTAGGGATAGAATCATAGAATATTAGAATTGGAAGGAACCTTGAGAGATCATTTAGTCCAGTCCCCTGCCCTCATGGCAGGACCAAGCACCATCTATCTAGGTCATCTCTGATAGATGTCTATCCAAACTGCTCTTAAATATCTTCAGTGATGGAGATTCCACAATCTCCCTAGGCAATTTATTCCAGTGTTTAACAACCCTGAGATTTAGGAAGTCTTTCCTAATGTCCAACCTAAGCCTCCCTTGCTGCAGGTTAAGCCCATTGCTTCTTGTCCTATCATCAGAGGCTGAGGAGAACAATTTTTCTCCCTCCTCCTTGTAACAGCCTTTTAGATACTTGGAAACTGCTATCATGTCCCCTCTGTCTGTTCTTTTCTAGACTAAACAAGCCCATTTCTTTCAGTCTTCCCTCACAGGACATGCTTTCTAGGCCTTTAATTATTTTTGTTGCTCTTCTCTGGAACGCCTCCAATTTTTCCACATCTTTCTTGAAATGTGGTGCCAACTGGACACAATATTCCAAATGAGGCCTAATCAGTGCAGAGTGGAGCGAAAGAATGACTTCTTGTGTCTTCCTCACAACACTCTTGTTAATGCATCCCAGAATCATGTTTGCTTTTTTTGTAAAAGTGTCACACTGACTCATATTTAGCTTGTGGTCCACTATGACCCCTAGATTCCTTTCTGCAATACTCCTTCCTAGACAATTACTTCCCATTCTGTATGTGTGAAGCAGTTTGTTCCTTCCTAAGTGAAGCACTTTGCATGTGTCCTTATTAAACTTCATCCTATTTACCTCAGACCATTTCTCTAGTTTGTCCAGGTCATTTTGAATTATGACCCTATCCTCCAAAGCACTTACAACCCCTCCCAGCTGGTATCATCTGCAAACTTAATAAGCGTACTCTCTATGCCAATATCTAAATCATTGATGAAGATATTGAACAGAACTGGCCCCAAAACAGACCCCTGCGGAACCCCACTTTTTATGCTCTTCCTGCATGGTTGTGAGCCGTTAATAACTACTCTCTGAGAACAGTTGTCCATTCAGTTATGTAGCCACCTTATTGTATCCCCATCTAGGTTGTATTTCCCTAGTTTATTGATAAGAAGATCATGCCAGACCGTTTCAAATGCTTTACTAAAATCTGGGTATACCACATGCACCACTTCTCCCTTATCCACAAGACTTGTTATCCTATCAAAGAAAGTTATCAGATTGGTTTGACGTGATCTGTTCTTAACAAATCCATGCTGGCTGTTACCTATCACCTTATTATCTTCCAGATGTTTGCAGATGAATTCCTTAATTACTTGCTCCATTATCTTTCCTGGCACAGAAGTTAAACTGACTGTTCTCTAGTTTCCTGGGTTGTTTTTATTTCCCTTTATATAGATGGGCACTATATTTGTCCTTTTCAAGTCTTTTGCAATCTCTCCTGCACACACACTAGGCAGCAGTGCAGAGAGTGAGGAGAAGGGGAGGCTGCCATGGAGCAGCATCTGTCCACAGCAGGCCCAGGCTTGCCGCCGACAGAGGCTGCTCTGCAGCAGCAGTCCCTGACTACGGGAGATCCGAGCTCCCTGCAGACAGAGGCTTCTCCATGGGATGTGGAGCAGCCTCTGTCCAGGGGGAGCTCAAACTTCTCATGGACAGGGGCTGTTGCTGCCCCGTGCTGCTGACTCTGTATCAAAATTATTGGACTTTTAGAGTACTTTTGGTGTTTTGTTTTGTTTTTTGGTAATAGGGTGTCTCTGTGGCAGAAAATTCCACTACAGAGAACTAAAATTGATGTAGTCTTTACATGCCTCCTTTTCTTCAGTTTTTGAAGATTGACACAGAGATGGAACAATTGATATGAAATAGTCAAATGCTGTTTATAAGTCTGCTCTCACTGGAGAGATTAATTTTAGAAAATATACACTGGTGTTTGTAAACAGTTGTTGCACACGTGTCCTATATCAGTAATGGCTCTGGGTTTAGGCTTGTTATAGAATGAACTGGTCTACACTCTGTCCCTCCATCAATCTAAATTATACAACTTCAGCTAAATGAATACTATAGCTGAAGTCAACTTATTGCAGTTCCTTCTATGTGGTAAGGTCAGCAGGGGCTGCTCTCCTGTGGCCTCTATCTACTCTTCTTATTCTGGTGAAGTACCGGTGTGGATGGGAAAGCACTCTACCCAGGCAGAACAAATTGTTTGTTGGTGGATCGATCACTGCAGCGTTGATCTACTGAGTAGTAAAGACAAGCATAGGTTCTACACTTACTTGCACTAAGTTGTTAATAGCTGCACTGACCTCAGTGGAGTTAGTACAGGTTGAACCTCTTTGGTCGGGGACTTTCTGGTTCAGTAACGTCCGTGGTCTGGCAGGACCATGGATGTAGTTGGACCAGAGAGCCCCGGTTCCGGGCAGCAGAGTCCTGGCGTCCTGGAGAAGTCTAGGGGCTGTGGAGTGCTGGTGGCCCTGGGGCTGGCTATGGAGCTCTGGCAGCTCACGATCAGCAAAGCCCCAGTGACTCTGAGGCAGCGGAGCCCCAGCAACTTCAGGGCAGCAGAGTCCTGGTGGCCAGGAGCCCCGGCAGCTTAGAGCCCTGGTGGTGCACAGCAGCAGAGCCCCAGCATCCCGGAGCAGCTGAGCTCCAGTGGTCCTGGGGCTGTGGGGTCTAGCAGCCTTGGGGCAGAGGAGACCCAGTAGCCCCAGGACAGGCTGAGGAACTGGGAGCCTGGTATCCCAGGGACAGTGGAGCCTGGCAAAGGGGACAACCTCCCCTGGTCTGGCAAACTCCCTCCTTTGGAACTGGTCAGGTCCCAAAGGCGCTGGACCAGGAAGGTCCAACCTGTAGTATAAAACTGAAGTGAGAATCTGTTGGATGGTTTCTGAAGCAATTATATGTAGGGAGTGGTTTCTTAAGTTGCAGTCTTCCTTTCTTTCATTGATTGAAATGAGCAATAGGGGCAAAAAAACAATTTGTTTTCCTAATAATATTTCTTTAACAGCTTAGATTAAAACACTCCCTTTTATACCTTCTTATTATCCTTTTCAGTCCTACCACGAGTATTGTTGCTACACCCTAAATAGATTAAAATTTAGCAATAGAAAATTGCTTGAGTGCCTTGAGATTTTGAACAGTTTGAATACTGGAAATACAGTACTTAACTGCAATTTTATTGTATAAATCCTATTTCTACCACTACAGGATTATATTTATTTTGAATATATAGCACCATTTTATATTGAAATATATTCATTGAGCTTCTAATTATTTATTACAATTCATAAAATATCACTGTAGCTCAGGCTTTGGTTATCAGAGCACTGTTGTAGCTCACCATCATAAGCTCTTTTCATTTGAAAAAGTGTGTGTATCTAACTGTTTTTGAAAGGTAAACTATTGGATGCTAACACATCTTAGTAATCTGTTTAAAGTTGGGTAATGTTATTTTTTTGATCCTGACATTGCTGGATGGTGGCTAGTGGTTGTCTAGGTGTTACAGTATATCTTTATTAACTATTCATATTTTTTATTTGGAATTCAATGCTGATATCAGAGAAAGGATTCTTGTGGGTTTTTTCTGTTATTTACACTGCTGAGCATCTTTTTATGTTATTGGTTTAATACTTAATAGAAAGTAGCATTCTCCTTCGAGTGGTCCCTGTGGGTGCTCCACTCTGGGTGCTGGTGCGTCCTTGCGCCGGCGACTGGGGACTTTTTCTAGCTGTTTCTGCCACAGCGCACAGGCGCCGTAGCGCCCTCTAGTGTCGTTGGGACTGAAGGGGCCCCTGCGCGCGCAGCTCCTCAGTTCCTTCTCTACCGTCCTCAGCAGCAGATGGAGCCCTCTCTTTGCCCTATTTCTGTGGGAAGAAAACAGTTAAATTCTTCGTTTTACCCCCTAGTTACCTCATCAACCAAGTTTTCGAACCCCCCTCCCCCCCCCCACTAGTTCTTTAAAAAAAAAAAATTCTCTCGTTGAGGCTTGCCACTTGTTCCTCAACCCTTCATGCCCGGCTCGCCGGGCTTCAAACATTGCGAGACATGTCGGGATGCCATGCCGGCGTCCGATGGACATTCCACCTGTATTAAGTGTCTTGGGGAGGCACACCAGACACAAAAGTGCCTGCATTGCTCTAAATTGACAGCGAGGGCACGCCACAACAGAGCCAATAGACTGACGACTCTCCTATATGAGAAGTCGCTCCGTCCCTCCTCAGAGGACTTGCCTTCCTTCCCTAGACCGCCTCAGCCGACTAAGGGTATGGAAAAAGACCAACCCCCTACCCACTCTTCTTCTGCGGGGTCAAAAACTGGACTCTCTCCGGCTCCAACTATATCCTCGGCACTGACCGCTATGACACCTAAGCCGTCCTCGGCACCGACGGCGCCATCTAGAGAGCGCTCGGCACCGAAGCAACACCAAATGGCACGGGGCTCGGCACCAAAAAAGTCCTGTACCAATAATCCACCTCCTAGCACTTCGGTGCCGGGATGCACGTTGGCACCCACATCTTCTCCAATAACGACGCCTTTACCACCGAGACCACACTGCTCGGTACCGTCCCAAAGCCGGAGCCGGTACCAATCCCCGGTGCAGAGCCACACCTCTTCGGCACCGCTGTCTCCGGGTTTGTTATTTTCTTACAAACAGCTCATGGTTTCATAGGGAATGGTTGCTCATGGTTGCAGAGGTAAATCACCTAATCTCTACTTTACTGTTCTTGAATACCTCTTTCTTACCCTATTCCTCTGATTTTAACTCTGCATTAGAATTGTGAGATCAGAGCTAAGTAAACTATGATCAATTTAAATGAACTACTTCACCACTTTTTCCTCACACTGTAGTTCTACAAGTTAAAAAGCCTTAAGGCTCAACATTAAAAAAAAAAAAAATCTTGGATTCATATTCTTTTTTGATCACTGCATAGCTTCAGGGTAAAATTATTCTACTGACTCCCTGATTTCATGTTAGCTTAGTATATTATAAATAATTTGCTTTACATAAAATGTACAGACATTCAAACATGATTGGATGTTTCATGTATTGACTTAGAGAGGTACAATGAAATATTGGTAAAATACATTATGCATTTTTGGGGGGGGAGAACCCAAATATTTTAAATGTTAAGGGAAAATATCCTAAAATCCCTCCTCTCACTGCACCAATAGAATAGTTGTAACAATCTGTTGTTATGGAACATATTGCATTCCATCTAATCTTCAAGTTAGTATGTAGGATAATTATTGTAACACCACTTTAAAAATGTGGCAGAACTATGGCTCCCATGTAATAAGCCTCCTGTTCTTCCAATGATGAAAGCTGTGAGCACTGTTACAAATGTTTTTAATGAGCACATTTACTGCTTAGAAATTTGAACATATAAACATTCCTAGAAACAAAAATCTTTTTTTAAGGTCTTGTTTCATTGTTTAAGTTTTTCAGCAATGAAGTAGTAAAATAAAATAAGTAATCCAGAAAGCTGAGAGGATTTGAGGGCCATCCTGGATTTCACAGTAAACCTTTTATCCTTGAACACCCAGGTTTGATGTTACGTAGGGTACAGATGCAAATAAGTCAGGTGGTGTCATCTAAATCCTCATTTTTTTCACATCATAAAACTACCACAGTTTGACAACTGTGCCAAGCTGCATCATTCTTTTCTCAAGACAGAGTACCACAGATATTACCAGGAAAAGCTTTGGTTGCAAGTTTGATTATTACCTACCAACTCCATGCCTGCTTCAACCAATGCTGTTAAGCCCTTAAGAGCATTAGAGTCTTTCACAAAATTGTTTTTTTCCCCCCCTATGTTACTTTGTTCACAATTTTGTAAGTTTTATGGTAGGTTAAAATCCTTAACCATGTTAATTAGCAGAGTTTACTTTATGCCATTTTGAGATTGATAATTAGTTAAACTAAAATCAGAAATTGATGCTAAAGAAAAGCAAACTTGAACTAATTAAATTCATCTCTGCACAATTGAAAATAATGCATTTGGTTAGGGTTTTTATTAATTAATTTTGAAAGACTATTTGGGTAAGAAATTGTTGAAGAAATTGAACTCCTGAACTCACATTGGGAACAAATGGTTGCACAGCAGACTGAAATCTGATTTAAGTGTCTGAAGTCTGTGCAGTACAAGTGCAATATAATTAGGTACTTCTTGGTTTCTCTGGCTATGAATTAAACTGAATATGAAAGACATATTTATTGGCATGATATAGTTAGACAATGTCTATTTGTGATTTTTAATCAATTCTCTCCCTGAGCTGCTATCCATAATTATTTCACTAGTCCACTGGAATTTTTAGTCAGATATCAAGGTAACCCAGAGATGATGAATTAGTTTTGTTGAGCTGCTTAGATACCACTTTTTGCATATTTTGTAGATAATACAAATATGCTGACTATTACAATATATTTGGAGTTGCACTGAGCAATTTTAATCCAATTGAAGTTTTTTCTTGTTGAGGGAAACTTATGTTGAATGGTCTTTGGTTATGAATGTCTCACTTGGTTCAAGACATTAGGCGTTTTGTGTCATCAATAAGAGTACACAATATAACTACACATTTTATCATGTGTTCTCACTCACAAAATGCACGTGAAGCTGGAGTTCAGGCTGACAGTATATACATTAGTAATTTTAAAATCATGTAGTTATAAAAAAAAACCCTCCATTACAAGCCTATACATTTCAGAATTAAAGATAAACTTGGATCTAAACATTTCAAAATATGGAAATCTTAGATGTGTACAAGTATAGATCTCTGTCTTATACATTTTGTAGAAAAAAATGACCATAAGTTGGTATGATTCCAGTTATGTCCCAGTTCAGCAAAGTAATTACTCATAAATCTAATTTTCAAGCATGTGAGTAATCCCACTGATTTCAGTGAGGCTGCTTGTGTGCTTAACTGCCTTGCTGAGGCCAGTAGTAGTATGGTGGCTTTTCAAAACTTAAGATATCTATATCTGTGGGCTGCAGATGTCTTAAGGACCTTCACATTTTGTTTACATAGAACAGGAGTGGTGAACCTTTTTTGGGTTGGGAGCCACTGATCTACAGAAAAATCAGCCATAGGCTGCATAGAAGTGAGAAACAAACACAAAAAACCTAACCCCTTACCAGTGTGGGTTCCCCAACACAGGGGGAGAGCCCTGAACCTAGGGACAGATTCAGCCAAGCTGGGGTCCAGCCCCCAGACCTTTGGTTCCCCACCCCGAGATAGAAAGTATCTTACAATGTACTTATGAAAAAGTAAAAACAAAAAAGGGGGGAAAGGACATCATTATAGTGCAGAATTAAAATTGCCTGGATGCCTAAGCAATATTTTCTTACTACTTCTTCAGTGGTCTTCCTGTCCTTCAGAGGTGAGTGTGCATGCCACTAGAGATGAGATCTAAAAAGTAAAAATGCACAGTCACCTCTGAATTTTATGTTTGTAATTGTTGTTTTTTGATAGCTACCACATTCTTTCTTTCTATCCTTAAGTTACAGATGTGTATTTCCCCCTTCTCTCCATCTTAATGATGTATTTTGTCTGGGAATTTCCTAAAGTTATACATTTTTTAAATGCTTGTCATACATTGTGAGCAAGGGGGCAGGAAGAGTTCCTAACTTCTGCCGAATACCAGATGTGTTGGAAGAATCACATAGCATGCAGAATCAGATAAAGGCAGGCAGCAGGGACCCAGTGGAATTTATTAATTCCATATGGTCCTTGACTCCCAAACTTCTAAGTTTTTCTTTGTAAGTCAGCTGCTCTCTATACCCTAGTTGCTTCCTCTGTGTTTATTCTTGGTTTGCTTCCATTCAGTGAAAGCTGTGGGTTTGATATAGACTCCGTTATTTAGTTCTAATTTAACCCTAAATGTCTTCTAAGAGCCGAGTAAGCAGTGGAAGTGTTGGTAATGCTGCTAGACTATATTGACCTTCCATTGTTCAGCAGATTTTCTGGTTTGGTGTACTGGTCAGGTTACAAGGGTGCTGGCCTAGAGAAGTCGACCTGTACTAATTTTAAGCATGTGGGAAGTTGGTAGCTGAAGGTGGTCTATTTGCTACCTTGGATCTATTTCATGGTCAGTGGCAGCATGGCAGCTTGCTTGGGCACTGCAGTGCTCTTTCATCTCTTATGGATAAGAATAAAAGAATTAATTTCACCCTAAAGACTGATTTCCCACAAAATTTCATTTTAATTATATTATTAGAGAGCTTAATCCTGCCATCTTTACATGCTCAAATAGTTCTAGGAATAGGATTATCTATATAAGGGCATCCAGAACAAGTAAGAGTTGCAAGAGGTAGTAATATGTTTTTTAGTTATGTGGCTGAAGTTTTTAAAAGCTGCCTGTGACTTTGCTTCTCTATACTAAACAAAATTATTTAACTGATTTTGATCATTTCAGACTTTAAGGCAATTGCATCAAATGTGGACTGTAAACATTTGTCCAAGTTTCAGGCTTCCAAACTGCAAGTGTAAAGTTTCAAATAGTCCATTTATAAAAAAGGCTTCTGAAAATAATTACACACGTAGTGGAAATATTAACACATCCTTAATTCTCATGTAGTGACATTGGAGGGGCACAATTATATATGTCTTGAATGTGTTCACATGAAAATTTTATCCTAGGTAATTTTATAAATTTGGAAAACAATCAATGTTTCTGTTAAAGTACAAACTGAAAATGAACATTGTCTTATAGTGAATTTACATTCAACTTCACTAAAATGTTGCATGTAAATTAAACAAAAATGTATGAGACAGATTAACATTTTATTGTAATTCTCTGAAAAGCCTTGTGAACCTGAGAAACACTAGATACAAATATTTTTTTTATAGTTTTGATTTCCATTTGGATACAAATCTTAAATAGTCATAACCTTTTTTTCTAATAAAATAAATATTAAGTTGTTATTGATCTTTGAACAGCTGCTATTTTAATTTAGTTGAAAATGTGCCATTAGCTACAGATGCGTACATTGCCAAAATATACCGTCACATCCTGGCAAAAACATCAAAAAAGTAATTTTGTCCTTGACAACAAAAAGCTATATAGTAAATGTTTTAGAATCCTTAAGGGGGCTAAATTTTCTCAGACTCTTTCATCTGTTCCATTTGTGATAACTAGTGAACTTTATTTTCTATACTTAAATTGAAGAATTTTATGGATCCTAATATTTTTTTTAAGTTTTTGAAGTAAGATGAAGTGATTGAAATGAAAAGTGTTTCAATTCAGTGTAATTTTTGAAATTTGAGATATGAAAGTGAGGTTTAACAAAAATTAATCTAACCACTTGACCATAATTAAACAGCACTGTTTTATTTCCTCTGATGTCAAGAGTTTTATAAATTAATACTGTGATTTATATAGACATTCCAGGAACACATTTCTTTTAATGAATATTTGCATTTTTTCTTAACCCTTTTAGTATGAGTTCCTATTAAGATTTTCCACAAAGTTCTAGGTGCTTTTGCTTTGGAGCACATGAGCAGTTATTATTCTTGGCAAAGATCACAGCAAGTCTCTGAAGTTGATAGCTTTATTACTACAGATACCAAAAAGGGAAGTCTGTAAAATTCACAGCATATAACAAACTGTAGCTGGCATCTGTAGCCCATCAGGTTTGCCAGTCATAACTTCCTTGACTTCATGTGGGTTTCCATACTGTGGGAGCCAGCATATTTTGTTTTCTGATTTGAGCCTTTAGTGATGGATGGTTTCACACTGAGTTGAACAGAAAAGCCTCTGAGTGATCAATGTGTCCATATAAAAATACGCCACTGCACAAACTGGAATTAATGGTAGAATGCACCTGGCAAGATTATAATTCTTTTGTATCCTGCAGCATAGAATCAAGCAGAACCTGTTATTTCCCAATGGTCAGGTTTTATAGGAATAGGCTAGAAGAAAATAACTATTTAACTTGATCTCAACACGCATTGGTAAAAATCCTCAAAATATTGAGATGTGTAGCTGTGTATTTCTGAGCACTCTTCCTGTCATTAGTCAACCTGAAAAGGTATAGTGCAGTGCATTACAATTCCTAATTTTCATAAATACTGTGTGTTGAGTTTTCAGCCATTCTAAACATGCATCTCTACAACACGGGAAACAGCATAGAGAAGATCATCCTGGATGAACTTGTGATGCTGTTGAAATCAGTGGGGTGAGATTTTATGCTAGGGAGTTAAGAAACTAATATAAGAGAATCAAGAAAGACAGGAACCAGTTGTGAAGAGGGGCCAGAGAGAAGTTTTATTTTAAAATTTCCTTTTGGTCAAAGCCAAGCTTAGATTTCTGTCTAGGGCAAAAGTTCAGTTGACCCTTGGCAAAAATAAAAACAGACATTTCAGTCACAACTATATTTTGCAATGGAATTTATAACAGTCTTTCTGGAAAAATTCCAGAAGATTATGCTCCTAAGAGAAAATACCCAAAAGTTTTAAATGCAAAAAAAATAAAAAAAAATCCAACTTTCTAGTGAGAAGCTAAAGTACTTGTAATTTGTGTTTAAAAATGAGAGAATCTTATATTTAGTACTCAAAGAAACAGGAACCCAATATAATTCCACTAAGAAAGAGGTTTTATGTTGCTATGTAGTACATGCAGAACACAGTCTGTGGCATGTAGTAGCTGTGACAAGGGTATTTCTTTTCTCACTTAGATTTTACTTACTTTTGTGTTTTCCTCTTGTTCTGCATAATTAATGTTGAGCAACTACTCCATTCTCATGGATATGAGATGTTAGGGGCAGATGCTATGTGACTAATTTTGTTTTGTTTTTTTTCAGGAGAAGTAACATTGCTTGGTTTTTTAATTTTATTCATTACTGTTAAAATATTTATATGGAATAGTAAACATTTTGGTAATATTAAAGAAAGTAAAGTGACAGGAAATTATGAGAAATTGAAATGGAGAATGAAGGGGTACCATGAGGATATACTTTGATTCCAGCATGGAGAGGAATATTTATTAAAAAAAACAACAACAAAAAACCCCACCCTACTATCTTTCTAATTAAATCACAAAGATCTGAATTATGTAAAGTGAGCATTTTTTAAAAACAAATAAAAATAGAGGTTAAAATAGAAGTTATTTTGGATTTGTGGGGTTGCCAAGCTTTTCCTAGTCTAGACTTGTTACTTTATAAATCTGCATTTGTGGTTCAGAACTGTTAAAAGGCAAACTAATAGTTTCCTGACATGCTGTACAATTAAAAAAAACTGATCAGAAATGAGAGTAAGAACTCTGAATTCCTTGGCACAATGACTGCTTTTTGCAGTGACCCTTCTAATAAAATATGAATAAAGAGAAATTTTGAGTTTATTTGGAGACTCAAAATAAGCCTCTTTCATTTCAGCATATGCTTACAGGAAACTTAGCAATTCAGTATCTGATATCTTATAGCTAAACACCAGCATCAGTAGATCAGTAAAAATCTGCTTATTATTTTACTTTTTTAAAAGTACTTGTTTATTTGTTCCTACAGGTAGGTAGATAGTTGTAGTTAGTATTCAAGCCATTGACTGTTATATAGTAAACAAAACTTGAGAGGGAATATAATAAAACAGTATTATAAACAAAAATATCTCAAGTATGACAATTTAATTTTTAACTCTTGAATCCCCCACAACCTCATGTGCCCAATTTAAGAATAACCTATTTTCCTGTAATCCTCTTTTCTTCATAGTTCATCATGTAATGAAAGATGGCAAAAAATTACTATCAGCATTTCAAAGCTATTTTGTAGAATAACTCCTCCAGTAGTTCAACCACACCAGACTTTTGTAGTTCTTAGAAAGCATTATGATATGGCCCTTACCTCATACAAATCTTCCACATTCTCTCTTCACTCTCACCCTTCCAATATTCCCACCCCAAAAGTGTAAACCTTTTAAGTTGTATGGTAGAGATATAAGGAAGTAGAGATAAAGTGGTGGAAATCTTCAATATCCAGCATAAGAAGATGCATTTCCTGGCTGCTTGAACACCCAAATTCAGTTCTTTGTTAATTGAGGGAAACCACAAGCAGGTTAAATGGAATTGCTGAGAAATTTAAAGAGTGGGAGATTTGGAAAAACTACACATGAGCAATTAGTTCTAAAATAACCGGGGCCCCAAAACACATTAATCTGTTCACAGTTCTTCCCCTGAAGAGTTAAAGGATTTATTTCTATCTTTATATTAGTCACGGTTCTGGGGAGTACCTTCATGAATTTTTTTTTTTCCTGAGGAAAATAAAAGGCAAGATCATCTGCTGCAACTTGGAGCAGCTCTTGGATTATGTGCAAATGAGGCCTTAAGTCAGTTTTGCAACTTTCAAATCCTGTGGCTACTCTTCATTAGGCAAGATCCAGCAAAGCCCATTAGAGTAGCTGAGGGCTATTCTCATTTGCTTGGGACTCCACTGGCTTCCAATACAGGCAGTCCCCAGGTTACGTACAAGATAGGGACTATAGGTTTGTTCTTAAGTTGAATTTGTATGTAAGTCGGAACTGGCTCCAGATTCAGCCGCTGCTGAAACTGATCAGCGGCTGACTACAGGAAGCCCTAGGCAGAGTTGCTCTGCCCCCGGCTTCCTGGAATCAGCCGCTGATCAGTTTCAACAGTGGCTGAATCTGGACTCCTGGGACAGAACAGCTGGGGCGCTGCCGGGTAGGTCCCCGCAGGACCAACCCGGCATCACCCCAGCTGCTCTACCCCAGGCGTCCCACAACAAAAGCCAGGTCTGCTGGGGGGGGGGGGAGGGGGCGAACTAGCTGTTCCCCCCCCCCCCCCAGCAGACCAGGGAGACCCGAGCAAAGCCGCGGAGGCGCAGAGGTCCCGCCGCCTGTGCGGCTTTGCTCCTGTCTCCCTGCTGTGCTGGGGGAGTCCCCCCCCAGCACAGCAGGGAGACCTGAGCAAAGCCGCACAGGCGGCGGGACCCCGCTGCCCGTGCGGCTTTGCTCCTTTGCCCCGGAGCAAAGCCCCCCAGCACACCAGGGAGACCCGGAGCAGCTTTTCTCGCCCCGGAGGACGCGGTGGTGGGACCATTGCGCTCTGGGCGGTCCCGCCGCCCGCGAGCTCCGGGGCGAGAAAAGCCCCGTTCATAAGTGCAGATCCGACATAAGTCGGATCCGCGTAAGTCGGGGACTGCCTGTAATCACTGTAGCAACCTGGAATTGTCAAGGTGCATGGATGGTATAGTCCAATCATGTACCCTTCTTTCAGCAGCAGGGAGTAGTAGGACATAAAATTCTATATAATGGCTTAAATCGTCCAAAAATCAACAGAGGGATTAGTTAGTGGGCCAGTGAAAAGGTGCTCTAATGGACCAGAGGCTAATGCTCAAAGTCTGTTACATCTGTTTGTTGTTTTTTATTACCAACTCTTGTTTCAATTTGTGGCCAATGAGATCGTCATCAAAATTGTCTTTGCAATCAAATTTTATTCTTGTGTTTTCGGGGTGTTTTTTTTTTCCCCAGAGTCGTTAGTTGAGGATGATGTTAATCATTAGTCAACCAGAGCTGTGGCAGAAAGAAAAGTGGGCTTCAAGTCATTTTCTTATGGTGAGATTGTGGGAAAAAAACTACAGGCAGTCCCCGAGTTACGCGGCTCCGACTTACGTCGGAACCGCAGTTACGAACGGGGATTTTCTCGCCCTGGAGGACTGGAGCGGCGGGACGCCTGGTCCCGCTGCCCGCCTCCTCCGGGGCGAGAAAAGCTGCTCCCCATCTCCCTGGTCTGCTGCGGGAGCCAGCAGACCAGGGAGACGCTGAGCAAAGCGGCGCAGGACCCGGGCCGGACCCGCGGCCGCTTCCAGCTGATCTGGAAGCCCCGCGGGTCCGGCCCCGGGTTCTGCGCCGCTTTGCTCCGCGTCTCCCTGGTCTGCTGGGGGGGACGCAGCTAGTGCCCCCCCCAGCAGACCAGGGAGATGTGGAGCAAAGTCCGGGGCCTGTGGTAGAGCAGGTGGGGCGCTGCCGGTTGGTCCCGCAGCACCGCTCCTTGGCGCTACTGGACCAACCCGGCAGCACCCCAGCTACTCTGTCCCAGGAGTCCTGATTCAGCCGCTGCTGATCAGTTTCAGCAGTGGCTGAATCAGGACGTCTGGGGCAGAGCAGCTGGGGTGCTGCTGGGTTGGTCCAGTAGTGCCGAGGAGTGGCCGCGCTACTGGACCAACCCAGCAGCACCCGAGCTGCTCTGCCCCAGGCATCCCCAAGTTAACCGCTGCTGAAACTGACCAGCGGCTGACTACAGGAAGCCCGAAGCAGAGTTGCTCTGCCCCGGGCTTCCTGGAATCAGCTGCTGATCAGTTTCAGCAGCAGCTGACTTGGGGACGCCTGGGGTTCTTAAGTTGAATCTGTATGTAAGTCAGAACTGGTGACCAGATTCAGAGGCTGAATCTGGATGCCAGTTCCGACTTACATACAGATTCAACTTAAGAACAAACCTACAGTCCCTATATTGTACGTTACCCGGGGACTGCCTGTACTTGGAATTCATTGTGCATAATCATAAATATTGTTTCTTTAGCACTAAGCTGCTGAATGATTCCAACAGATAGACTTCTTAGCTTGAATCTTCAAATTTTGCAAAAGGTTATAGAGCAGGAACTAACTAAGCAATTCCAGTAACACTTATTGCAGAGCCTGAAACTTCTCTGTTCCAATATCAGAGCATGTTTGTTACAGGCTCATGACTGTAATTAACCTGCCCACTAATGCAAAACAACCCTAGTTAGTTGACCTATGGGGCAGAGCAAACCTTTCTGAGACTCTTTTCTCTCAATGAATTAAATAGGCTGGTTGGTCTTGAATTTTATCTTGTTTTGAACAAATACTGTGTTTTTAAAGTTATATGCATGTATTTTGATGTGTTATTACGTGTTTTATAAATAGAATACACTTGAATTGCTTTATCACTAAAACAGAGGAACCTCTACTATGAATTACAGAAACTGAAGTGAAGTGAAGAATAATGCATCCCTAGGCACCGAGTTTCAAAAGTGTAAGGGGTGTTTTGCCAAGGGCCCTACCCCTGCCACACTCCACCAATACCTAACCCCCTGGTGGGCAGAAGGCACTGGAGTATGAGAGAAGCTAATGGGGGAATGCTGGTGGGTGTTCAGAACCCATCAGTTTTTCCCCATAGGTGCTCCAGTTCCAGAATATCCATTGAGTCAGCACCTATGTCTGCATCTGTGTAACTTTCTTGAGGTAGAAATACTTGGAGAACTTTGTTTAGGAGACAAGCAGTATTCTGAAACAAAACAGCTGGCTCCTCTAATATCCTTCAAAAGTTAGGAGGGGAATGGGGACTTCTCTCCAGATTAGCAGCCTTTATCTCCTATATAATTGATTAACGGTATTTTGTGTCTATTTTAGGGTGTCTGTAGCACCCATCTCTGTAACTAACTACTTTACCAGTGATGTCAGCAAGATAGTTTGATAGATCACCTTATAATATGCAGAAGACTAAAGAAGGGAAATAATAGAAATAAATAGAAGTCATTTCAATTTTGATATCTGGGATTGGGTTTTACTCTCTTTTAATATTTATTTTCTTGCATAACTAGAAGTACAATACTAAGGATGGAATAATCCATAGCTGACCCTCATAGTTCTCCTTTCTGCTTTGTGGTAGACAAGTTCAGCTTTTCTGCAGGAATATTTGAATATAATGCTGGATACTAAGTATATGTCCTTGTTTCTTTTGTTGCCAAACCTTTCCAGTGTAGACATACTCCTAGTGATTCCTACAATTGGTTACAATTGGAGTATCACTGATTCTTCCATGCTTGGAAATTTCAATCTAGCAAATAGATTTTGCCTAATTGAAGATATTTTTTTCTTCATGTATCTGCTTCAGTATCTTCTTTGAATTTATGTCATGGTAGTAACGATCTTTCAGACTTTACCATAGCAATGCGTTATCATCTTATGTGCCATTTTATTGTGATCTACCCCTCCCCTGGGCCTTGATATAAATAGTATGTCCTCTCAAGTCTGGGGAAGTGTGCCAATGGAATGAAATGGAATGTGGATTGAAACCACATAATAAAATTACTGGGTTTTGGTTTTCCAAATTCCATTTTTTCCCCAGAAAATATGCCTCTATTGCTAAGCAAGGTAATGGTTGAACGTGAACTTAAAATCATAGAAATATAGGGCTGCAGAAGACCTCATGAAGTGACCTAAATCCTCCCCTCAAGCTGAGGCAGTGCCAAGTAAATCTCAAATACCCCTGACAAGTGTTTATCTAATCTGTTCTTTAAAACCTTCAGTGACAGGGATTCACAGCCTTTCTTGGTAATCCATTCCAGAAGTTAACTAATATGTATATTCAGAAAGTTTTTCCTATCTGAATA